>NC_090934.1:548473778-558473778 GCF_040938575.1 Ambystoma mexicanum | reverse complement strand
CACGGCCACGTATCGACTGCCAGGGTCGATTCGGACCTTTTTGACCTGAAAGGGGATGCGCTTATGGGAGAGTATCATTGTGCCCTTTGAGAATCCTGCGGCTAGTTGGATCTCCCAAAAAAAATGTAAAAAAATGCGTTCTGTTCCAGCCAGGTGGGTCTCCATGAGAAAGGCCACGTCCGGGGAGGGTCTGTTAAGATACTGCAATACTAACTTCCGTTTGATGCTTGACCCTAGGCTGTTCACATTCCAGGCCAGCAAAGACAACTGACCAGTTTGTGACCCGTTAATGTGTTGAGTTTGCTTGACACTCGAGGTGGATCATGTGATCTATGGGTCCCCCCGAAGCCACGCCAAAATCTACCCTGTCAACACCAAAGGACTGCACTTGATAAACTAAAGAGTTTTCTGGTCGGATCCCTCATCCCAGCGCAACCGGCACACGCAACAACCAATATTTTGGCATCTGGTTCTGTAATTCTTATCGGCCAACACCCATGACCCCCTTCTCCCCCCAACCCACCGGAAGCACCTGTTGCCCAAATCTACAACCATAAACAGTGAAACCTTATTCGGGTAGCCCCCCAGGGGTTAGGTCGCTGTTCCCCTTTCCCACTCTGGGCTGCCCAGTTAGATGCACGTGTCCCACAAGTTAGGCATATCTTGATTAGGCGGGAATGGAGAATGAGGGGGACAATGTGTGGTCTTCCCCCACAGTGGCTCGGTCTGTTGAGGGTTATCCTGTGCCCCTTTAGCCCTCAGGTTTTTCCATTTCCACCAGGCGAATTCTCTTCGGTGCAGTCCATGCTTGGGATGGGTGTTGGTCCACGAGTCGGGGTGATGCGGCCACTCTCCTTTCTTAGTGTGTGGTCTCTGGATCCTGGAGAGGATAGAACCTGGGTTTCGAGCCAGTCACGTGCTTCTTTCAGGTTTTGAAACACGTGGACAGTGGTGTTGTGGTGCAGCTTCAGTGGCCGGGAAGAAAAGCGCATATTTGATCAGTGCTGCCAGCTTCCGCTTAATGGAGTCGTAGGACTGACTGGCCTTTTGGACCTCGCGTGTGTAATTTGGGAAAGAACCCTATCTGGCTCCCGTTGTATGTGATTGGGACTTTTGAGCACGCCATGTGGAGAATTGTGTCCCGGTAATTCATGAGTTTGGCAATTACCGTACGTGGGGGTGCTCCAGGCACTGGTCTTCCCGTCTGGACGCTCTTTCAATAGTGAAGAATTTCGAAGTTTTTGGGGAGCCATTAGATCTGCGAGCCAGCCTTCTAGGAAGAGTTCCATGGACAATTCCCCCCGCCCCCCCCCCCCCCCCCCCCCCCCCCCCTTCCTCCCTTTCCGGGAGCCCAAGTATGTGAAGGTTATTGTATCGATCGGACTTCGCTGTCTTTGTCTGTCCCTGGCCTTGAGGGTGGTGAGTTGTGGGTTTTTTTTTTTTCCCCCCCTCCCCTGGTCGTGTCCTCGGCGTCGGAGAGTCTTTGCTCCGAATCACCCACATGGAATGTCAGGTTCCACAAGTCCTGGCGGAGGAAGGAGACCTCTGAGGACAGGCCATGGATTTTCGTTTTCACAGACGTCCTGGACTCCCCAATGGCGGCCATTATGTCAGTGAGAGACCGTGTCTGACCTATTTCGCTATCTGGGGTGACTTTTCCAGCGTGGTCGGCAGAAGTGGGGACCTTCACCGGGACGGACATGGTGTATCTGTCTATTTTGTTCTGTGCTGCAGCTTTACGGAGCATATGTCGCCCCATTCGGGTCTGGTGGCGGTCCGACCCACGGGGGAGTGTTGGGGCACGTCCCTCGGGTCCAGGGGGCAGAGTCTGGTGTTCAGCGGAGTCAGGCAAGTGTCCCAGATCCCAGGGTATGATTAACGCGTTGATGGGGCCAGGGGATCCTGGGGTCCCTGTTAGTGGTTGCTGCAGTGCAGTCTTGGCCGCTTTAAAGTCCGTGGAGGGAAGGGGTCCCAGAACTATATGCCATCCATGGTCTTTGTGCTAAGCAGCTCTTCTATTTGCCCTTTGGACCCCCGGGTATCCTCCATGGGGTTGAGTCCTCCACCTGCCTCGCTGTGCAGTCACTGTCTCAAGAGCACTGCGCCCCCTCCCGGGATGTCCCCCTTACTTGTATGCCGCTGCTCCGGTTCTCCCAGTCGACTCCGGTGTCAGTATGTGTTACTGCTACCCTCAGGGCCTGCCCAGGAGGTCATCCGCCACCTCTGCGGAGTATAGGGCAGGTACCCTCTGCGTGTTGTCACTATGGCGGCCTGGAGGGTCGTGGCAGCCCGCATCTGCCGCATTAGGATCTCTCGTGGGCTGCGGGGAGTCGGCTTGTGGCTGCCTGGTCTCCTATGCCATGCATCACCGCCTCCAAGGCCGCGGCTTCTTGGCAGCAACCAGTGTGGTCTGCTGGAATCAGGGGGGTGTCCCTCACAGTATTCCTCGCTGCAGGGTAGGAGGAGACAGTGCAGCTTCCCCGGGGAGTCTGTCCTCCCGCGCATTGGCCAGCGGGGTTCCCTCCAACACTGATGTCTGGCCTCCTTCCCGCGTTGCGCCGCCTCGGGTGCTTGTTGGCATTTCTGCTGTAAAGCCGCTCCGATTTCCCCTAAACTTCAGTGGGTTGATGCCAGTCCTCTCTGCCTTCTGCAAGTCACTTCCCTTCGAAATTAATTTAAGTGTGGATCAGGATATTTACGAGATTACGGGCAGCTCAGACAGAGCAGCGAAGAGGTACGACTGCATCCGTTGGCTGCACAATAGCACCCCCTCCAATTCTTACCATGGCTTTTCTCACATTTAGGCATGCGAACCGCACAAGTTTGAAAGTGCAATATTTTAATGCATCTTATCCGTTTATCCAATTACCTCAAGTTCAAGTGCCCTGGCAGCAATTATTCATAGCACCTGACCCTCCAGCTATCCTTGCCATGTCAAACCGATATGCTACACCTCTTGGCCTGATGTTGGTGCACAGTGTGGCCAAACGTCTGCTGTCGGCAACGACGCCATTATGTTACCCGACACAGAAGATGCATGCACACACAGTAAACATTTTCTCGCTTTTCACAAAAAGATTGTTGCTTTAATATTACTTGGTCAGGAATTTACTAAATTGGTCTATTCCTTAATACACCAGTTGAAAACATCCAGCAGAGCCATTACAACCTTTGTAACACGTGAGTGGAAGAGTTGCTTGTTTACACCAAGCCATAGTAATCGTGTTTAGGTCACATTCCATGCAATCCTTCAGATTCCATTCTTGATGTTTTAATCACAGTATTTGAACTGTGAAAGTTCAGTGGAGTAAAATGGAATTCAATGCAGTTCCATGTGTTCGAGAGAAAATAAATTACATTTGTTTGGGAGAAAACATGATTGGTTATTCAACTGCAATAAAACGTTGCTCTCTGCATGTGTTCATAGATGAAATGTGGCCATGTTGCACCCGATGACTGGCACCGCAAATGGGCAAACCGGAGCAGCTTGATCATCCCAGAATATTGAGATCATTGTTCGTTTGTGATGCTCTGTTTTGGTTGAAGAACCCATCCACAGGCAGATGGGGACCATGTTGTGTACACATTTGTAGGACCAGACTATGTAGATTTACTATTTATTTTTTAAAAAGGAGTAGAACATGTTTTTTCTTCTTCAAGCACATTTACATAAATATTATAATACCGAAAACACAACCTACATGAATTGCCGCTTTTCCGTTCTCACAATGAAAAATGCAGGCCTTCTCTTCCAGAGGCGATTCTGAATAGAAACTTTAATTTATACATTGTTCTTTTAACTTGATATCTTGTATTTTCTGCTTAGTTACTAAAGGTTATCCTTGGAATTTTTACTTTGGTTTATTCAGGACCAACTTAAAATGAGCCTCTTTCATTGCTCGAAATTCGAAGGTCCCCTTGGCTTTCGGATTTGCACCCAAAATTAACACTTTTATTTTTGGACCCCTCTTCACCAGAACACGTTAGTTCAAACGTTGCTATTAATAAACCATGTTACATTATTATTAAGCAAACAAGACTATAAGCAACACAAGAACAGTGCCTGCCTGCGTGTGCATGTAGTCTGCCACTATTACACTGCAAAGAGATTGGTACTGGTTTTCCCAGTTAAATTAATTTGGGTAAAGTGTCCTTTCTACGAGAATTAATACAATTTTTACTATTAAAATGGTAATGTTTCATAAAATGGTCATCTTGGTCTACAATTGCTAAAACAAAGTACTCTTCTGTTGTGATGAGACATTCATTGAGGGGACGAGTGTACTTGGATGTGGGGTCGCGGAATGGGAAGCGGGAGTAATGTAACTGGGCACGCTGCCTTTCTTTTTTATATATTTTTTTTTTTCCTTTCTCTTTAGGTATTTGCCATGGTGTAACAAAGCATACCACAAAAGCGCCTCCTGTTCTAATTCGTTTCCTATTGTTCTAATTGTGAGCATGTACTACCAACCTTGTTCTGGCCGCCCTATCGTCTATGGTAAAATGCATCCTTTTGGGCCTGTGTTTTAGGCATGTTATGGAAAAACAAATTGCCAGTGTGGCAAAATTCCATTGGGCCCTTCAAATCTTATATGTATTTGGCAACGTGCCATCAATTAAATTAGTGCTTTATGCAGGAACTGATCTCACATGACCTTTTACTATTCCCACGTGCCTGTCCATGGTTATCAATGATTGCAGAAGTTCGATGGCTTTAAACCAGATGTCTCCATGGCAACAAAGGATGTAAATTCAGACACTTGCACCATGACTGAACCCAATATAGTCTTTGGGTCTCCTTGGCTTGGAAGTGGTAAGCGCAGTACTTAGCCGAAAATCCAGGACTATTGCACTGTCCATAACCAGCAAGCCTGAGCCGTTTGCGTGCAAGGGCATGGTCTATGGCGATCTGTCATGCCTGACCATTATCTGGGAGCAGGCATGGGCTCTAATTGTAGTATGCAGTCCCATCTTACTAACCGTTGATCTGCTGAACAAAGTACGTTTCCATCAGGTACTTTTCCAAGAAAAGGTTGCACAGAGAACACCAATGTTAACTGTTTGCGCACAGTTCCTCTTGATATTTAGGTTGGTGCCTTGACTTCTCAAGTAAACTTCACCAATAACTACCCAAAAATCATCCCACAGTTGCATTTAATCATTTCTGTATCGGGCAGCTGTAAAGACGTATGTTGGTTCTCTTAATAGCAAATCATCCTGCAATACAGTGGGTTTTGAATCTGTGGTGTTGAAGATGCTTCAGGGAGTTCAATCTGACATTTCTATTTTCAGAATGTATTGGGGCGATTCAATTAACACCTCTACCACAGACCCTTTCCTCCACCTCGGAGGCAGTGTACTAGACCCAACCCAGTAGGAATTGTGGTAGGAATAGAGGAGAAAATCTTGTCTGTCACTAATGCATATACAATAAACTGCTGTGGTAAGCTGGCCACCCTCACTCATCACAAAGGACTGATTTGCTAAAGTTATGCATTTTGAGGATCCACTGTTGCACCTTCTGCTAACCCCTTCCTCATCACAAGATGCACCATATGCGGCATGACCATATACAGTCCTTATGCCCCACACTTGATGCATATGCACACATGCTTCTGACTTTATTCTCAACGAATGTTCTCACTCTCCTGTAGTGTAATTCTTTTTGTTGTGAGAAATATGCAATACAAAAATTGCCACTATTATTGGAACTATACAGAACACACTCACTATGCAAAAGGTTGTAAATTAACATGCAGCCATCATTTTCTTGGCCTCCCCCGCCCCCTATTCATGTTAAGTCAACCATCTCAAAAACATAGCTAATTTAAAAGTACCCGACTACCTCTAATGCTCACTACACAGCCTCCTAAAGTTAACTGCCTTCTTAATACCTGCCCTTCCCAAGGAGATTGAAAATGGGCAAAACTGGCTCTCCTACTCGCTGCAGTCCTCTGGTAGAGAGAGATCAAGGCTGGATGCCTGGAGCCTGGATGAAGGCATGTGGTCTGCACAATCGAGGAAAATCCTTAAGCCACTGATCAAAATCATCACTTTTAGCAAAAAAAAGGTGACATCCCTTGTGTCAATTGTCCATGGTGCAACCAACAGCCAAATACGAATAACATATTTCCATGGGTGTTGCTTCCCTATGCAGTTCCGTCAAAAATAATAGTTCTCTCCAACAAAAGAAAAGCCTATGAGCTTCTGGAACCCAAAACCACAAATTCAGATGCTTCAAAATCCTAGCAGAAAAAAGGAGGGATGCTTCTCGTCTATTGATGTGGGGGGGAGGAGGGGACTATCCTGTAGGGAGTAATTCCATCTTACTCCTGGGTCCTTCAGCTCTGCCTCTACCCTTTTTTCCAGGAACACGAAACTGCTCTCCCCCTATCACCACCCCCATTTCCCCCTCCCACCCCCACCAAATCACCACACTTTTCAGAAGGTAGCTTTTTTTGCTTTAAGACTGTTTACCAGAGGCACGAAGCTGAATGATTTCTAAGCCCACCCGTCCACAATCCTCCTCACATCCGCCCTAGCACGCAAGCATTGTAGTGTTTCAGGACTTAACTAGTACCAAAAGTAAATAATCAAAACAAACTAGTGTAACAGATCCCAGACCGTTGGAGTGCAGCCCTGAAGCTGTTAGTTTTGTGTAACCAGGTGTTGCAAAACCACTGATCCTGGCTTGAAGCCCAGAATTTCAAACTGCATGGGAAAACCTTTTCATAACGGACTACCTGGATTCAGATATTGCTTAATCTCAAGCATGGCTAAAATACATAATGGGGAAAACTGGGAAGATTGCCTCTTTACTTGACAGGAAAAGTTTGGAAGGCATGGATTGTGAGAGGATCGGCAACTGATCATCCTGCGTTGTCAATTCTGTTGGATCTTATGTGCTGTAACAATGATCCATTGTTTTCCATGGCTCTCTGGTGATATTCATGCCACTGCACAGCGGCATCCTGATTTCTTTGGGATGAGCATTCGCAACCTCAAATGAGTTGCTCCCAAGTGACATCAGTTTGGCAAGTGACCGTTGGTTGTGTGGTCTGAGTCTTCTGTTCTTCTTCCTAGGCCTCTGATACAAAAATAAGCATTTTTTCTTTCATACTTACAAAACAAGTGAACCTTGCAATCTAATGCCAGCAAGCACACTTCCGATTAACCCCTTTTACAAAACGCATTTACCGTGGTTTTCAGAGTCCCTTGTACATGAGTACACAGTCAATAAACATTGGATGATAATTTGCCGATTTTAACTTTTGGCGAATTTCAACACGTGCTTCAAACATCAAAGTAAAGGTAGAAATTGCAAAAGAACCTTTTTTTAAAAAACCTTTTTTTTTTTTTATAGAACGTCAACCATTGTAACTAAACTTTATCTAATTGATTTTGAAATCTACCTGTTGAACTTCACTGTTCAAAGGGAATTGGTATAGAGTTGGCACAATACTCTTTAAAAATATTAGAATACATTATTTACACCAAAATTATTTAGTATTATGTTTTGACCAAGTGCAATTGCGTGTCATACCTCCTAAGCCTGGCCGGCTGCAATTGAATTATGTTGCCGAAGTTTTGTCATCATCCCGTAGACTTCTATAGTATACTTGCAGACAAATATTAATTGAAAGTGAAGCGAGCTTTTTGGTGATTCCAGAATAGTTGTTGCTGAAACTTTATCCTTTATTTGACTGATGCATTCATAACCATGCTCAATAGAAAATGTACATTTATAAAACATGGACAATTTACACTATTTACGAGTTTGTGTCAGTAGGGCTCACGTTTTTGCTATTGGAAGTGTCATTTGTTCAATGATTTAACTTCCATCTGTGTGATGTACCTAATGAGACATTTTAATCCATGCGTTTGACAAAAACAGATACTGCTATGAACTTATCACAAAGTCTTACATTGCAGTGAACTCTTTATGTATACAAAACTGATGGATACATTCAAGCTCAGCTTAAAATTTAAAGGCATGTGTAAATAGAAAAATTGAGAACTTATCAATACCCGTATTTCCAGAAAACCTCTATCCCATCAGCAATTGGCATACGATTTCAAGAGTGACTTTTTTTTGTTTTTAATAACAAATGACCCTCGTTAATCATTCATGTTTACTACTTGCATGACTTGTTATAAATACAGTTGGAACAGCGTTAGGAAGTAATTTTAGTCTTGGGTGGGGGGGGGATCAACATTTTTAGTGAATTTTGCTATTTCATTCATATCTTCCGAGAAGTGCATGCCGCAGACGTGTAATCTATTTTCCCCTTGCGGGTGACGTAAGGCCTTTTTTTTTTGGTGGGAAATAAAACTTGGTAACACAAGAAATCGAGGTGAATGGAACTTTGCCCCAACAGTGTACTTTTGTGCTGAAACTAACATTGCTCTGGCCCTAAGCGGCGATTGATTTGTGCAGAGCACCTCAATATAACAAAAAAAAAAAACTTTCCTTTTGCGGCTTTATAATGGCAACCTTAATACCTTCCGTTACCTATACCACACAACTATGGTACCTCGGCCCAAACTAAAACTGCTGGCTCGGACGTGATATTCCAGTACAGGCTTTGGCCCCTTCCCCTGTGTTATGTACTGCTGAGATCAGCTCGCTATTGGGCACCAGGGGGAAGCTTATACCCTCATTAGTGAAATAAACCAATCACTGTCGTCCTGTAAGGTTTCCGGTAGTTTGGACCGCTGTATAATAATGAGCATTTGTTACAATTGACCTTATGTGCCAGCCCAGAGATCCTGGACAAATGGGAAGTGCTGACCAGTCACCATTATCCCTGTACATCTGTTCAGCCTATCGGGCCCTTCACCAATACTCTTGATGCACTGTCTGCTGTTCCTGTCCTCCCTGTTGCTACATCCCCCGAGTCACTGCAGACTTGAGTGGCCCCATCCATTGGCTGCCAATGCAACTTTTGATGGCCTGGAGGCCCTTATGTTACCAGAGCTGGACATTCTTGACAAGCCCCCCTCGCCACCTGCATCCCCGTCCCCACCCAATTCTCGAACACCACCAGGCCCTTGGGGCACTAAGAATGAGCCATCGTTGGTCGGCGACATCTGCCTGTTTTAATTATGGGTCAGGGCTGCTGGCAGCTATGCTGGTTTGAACATAGGGTTGCCAAGCCCCTTCCATTTTGCGAACAGTTGTTAGAATATTTACTTATGCAGTCTCGTAAGGGGATCTTGGCACATAGTGAAGTGCAGCTCTGTTCTCAATGAACTTCTTATTCAGAAGAAGCTGGTCCCATCACTGGTGGGTTGGGGGGGGCCTTGAACAAAGGGGAGCCATTGCAACATCAATCAGATGGAGGGGGGGTGGTTTTGAAAGGTTTTAAATCATGTGGCAGAAGCCAACTGACCCCATCTGAAATTTGCCTCTAACACCTGTGCCACCAAAACCACCAAATGTATTGCGAGTGGGAGGGGGCCGACAAATGCGATTAATGGTAAAAATCAAGCACTGCCCCCACAATTGTAGGCAAAGGGTTGTTGCCTGAAACACCTACAATCGGCCGTATTCGTCATAGCAGTGTCCAAGAATCCACCCTCACTGTACTGCCTAGGACAATTACTTCGCAGGTTTAAATAATAAGGTGGAGAGCAGAAGGTCACGATTACACTCGCCATGTAAAGCCTGGAAGGCAGATGGCATCCCATATTACTGAGAGGATTGTATATTTGCATAGGGTTACCAAATTGGTGTCAAATGATTATGAACCCAGGGACACCCTCGTAGTTGATATTCTTCAGCTGAGACCGCCCCGCCATAGACCATGTTGAAGCAATATCACTGTCCCTATTCATGGTCTCCTTGTGCTATGAATTTAATTTCCTGTTTATTTAGTCAGATACTAAATCTTCCAATGGCTAAAGACTGTGCCTTGGGTCTGTTGTATAATTAGTTAAAAAAATGACTGAATGGTCCCCATTTATATTTTTACCCTTTTCTTCCCTCTGCTCCTGGATATGACCAGAATCTTCCTTTTCAATAATTGTACAGTCCTTAATGTTTTGCAATAATTTTATGGCCGAAATAGTTTTCTGATTTCCTTCCCTGACCTTTTGCTCATTTGTTATGGGGACAGACTTGACGCAGACCAACGGGAAACTGTTAGTTTTTTTGTAATTTTTTTAAACTTTTTTTTTTCCCTCTTGCTACTTTTTACCCTCGTAACTTTAGCATTGTACACAGAATCTTACAATGCAGAACAATGGGGATACTTGTGTCACCCTAGACTCTTAATAAGGGGATTATGGTTACGTTTTAATGTGCCTAAACACAAGCTGGTGGTAGCAGGTACCCTTTTTGCCATGTTTTTAGTATTCACATTAGCGTTTATCGTGTTTGGCTGACACGCAATTTTTCGCTTGTTCTTTGGCCATTTAGTTTTTTTTTTTGGCTGCCTTCCTGCCTTCTCAGGTCAGGAAATGCCTAAAATGGTCATGCATTTGCCTAGGAAAGCTGCTGGTTAGTGCATGCTACTTGTGTGTGGACCCATGAAGTGGGTTTGGACTGTCAGGGCCCCAATCCACAAACTGGTGCCAGCAGTTCTCCGGATAAGATTTTGGAGGTGGAGTATATTACGTCTCAAATAATGTTGGTTGAACAATGCAGTCTGTCCGCAGTTTTAAAAATATAGGACGTATGTCCCTGATCAACTTCAGGCTCCTCATTCGTACAAACTCAAAAAAGAATAAACTAGGGATAGAGGTCCCGGTGGATGCCATCTACCCCCCTTCATCCAAGACAGCCCCCCAAATATACCTGCACCCTGGGGCACCCCACCACATATCTATATAATCTCCCTTTTCACAGTGGCACTTACAGCAGTGCGGGTGATCCTTCACTTATCTGGGCTATCCTGACTGGGAAGACAGCCACCCCAGCAACAGCAGCCACAACAGAGGGGAGTTTAACGACCTATGGCCAGACAAAATACAGTAGGGAATGCGAACAATACATTTTTTGCGACATCAGCTAATGGTGCACCTGTACCTTTTGCGGCACAGCGATGCTATGAGATGTTTTCTAAGTGCCAGGTACTGAGACCTATGCTGATTAGGACAGCCCACAGAGAGCACTTGGTGTACTATCCACTACCCTATGTGCAGAGTAGGAAACACTAGTGGGAGCAGAGATGGGGAAACGAGCAGTTTATCTTCATGGTAGACTCGGGAGCAGAAAAATCATGTCGCATGGAACGGTGGTTTCTGCTCTCAGAAAGAAATTAGGAAATGCATGGGTTCTCTGGGGCTAAAGTTCCTTAGTCAAAAGATCTTGACATAACAGTAGGGGGGGAAAATGGTGCATGCCCCCCTACTGTATCACGAAGATGCGCCAATTAATTTGCTGGGAAGAGATTTGTGGAGTAAGTTAAATAGGACGATCTCTTTTACCGAGCGGGGAATAGTGTGTTCAACCCCAGGAGTGTGTCCCGTACGAGCAATGTTGATCAGCACTATGACAAACGAAGTTGCAGTAAGAGGGGTGCCCATTGACCTGTTCATTTACGGCATCAGAGTGTTAGCTCGAGGGGTGCCAGAAATAACAAGAAAGGAATGGAGAGTGCCTTCAGAGACTTTATCTTTCGTCCAATTGTAAATGCAGACATTGTGCTGGAACCATTTTGTCTTTTGACCTAGAGGGGGTTCAGGTGATAGGACTGGACACACATGGATGCGAATGGAGAACAGTACTATGCACAGACCCAAACAAAATGTTGTGTGATTTAACTGATGAAGAGCTGTTCATGGTTAGTGATGGGGGGGGGGGGAGGGGGAATAATAATGGAAATAAGTATACCATGCAATGACATGATCCATTACAGGGAAATGCACAATCCACTCATGGCTAATGTCAATGTACCGCCCACCATATTTGAGGAAGACCTGGAAAGGGTCCTGTCTGAGATTTGAACAGGCCCCCATTATGTAGGATTATTGCATGAAGTGACGCCCATTAAGATAAAATTGAAGCCAGGTGCCATACCACCAGGTGTGAAGCAGCACCCACTATCAAAGGAGGCGCAAGAAGGGATCAGAGAAACAATAAGTGCTCTACTAAAACCAGGAATAGTAGTACCATCCAACACCCCATGTAACAGCATTTTTTTCTTTTTTTTTTTTTGTCGATCAAAAAAAGCAAAAGGAGGGGTGTGGAGAATGATGCAAGATCTCTGCCCAATCAATGTCATCCAGAAAGAGTTCCCATTAGTGCCTAACCCGGCATCAATACTGTGCAGCATACCCAAAGAGGCCACATGCTTCACGGTGGTGGACCTGAAAAACCGCTTTCTTTTCAATCCCACTCAACCTAAGCTCTCAGTGCCTCACTGTGTTCACGCTAGGGGGAACAGAAAACCTTGCAGGTTACCGCAGGGATATTGTGAAAGCACCAGCATTTTCAATAGGATCTTACACGAAGATCTTGGAAATATTGATGTAGAGAGCACGATAATACAGTACATAAATGATTTGCTCATCTGCAGCAAAAGCGAAGAACAGTGTAGAGCAGATTCTGTAACACTGTTGAATTTGCTATACAAAACGATACAAGGTAGACAAAGAAATTGCAATACTGCCTAGCAGAAGTTCTGTACCTAGGGCAACTAATGGCCAAAGATGGCAAAAGAATACTTCCTGACAGAGCAGCTGCCATACGTCACATAATACCAAAAACAGTAAAATATGTGCAAATGTTTCTCGGTGTCTGTAATTACTGCCGCGCATGGATACATGATTACACGGCATACAAGGGCCCACTGCTGCAAGCACTAAGAGTTCCAAAAGAATAATGCCCCAATAAAATGGACAAGTGAGATGATGCAGTACTTCAAGTTACAAGACCTTATCGCACACGCACCAGTTCTTGCAAACCCAGATTATGACAGGGAATTTTACCTATTTTCACACTGCAATGGCCTACTGATGACTGCAGTATTGACCCAGAAAACGGCACTATGTCACAAGCCATTGGCCGCCTACAGCGGAACACTGGACGCAGTAATGCAAGGCCACTTCGCGTGCGAACAAGCTCTCGCTGCAGCGGCCTTTGCCATTGAAAAAAGCTCCACAATCGGAATGGGTTGCTCAGTTACGCTGTACGCAGAGCCTTCAATCTTTGCGATTTTAGAAAGGCCCAAATCGATGTTGACAACAGAGGGCAACAGCCTATGAAATAATATCCAGCCCAGATGTGAAACAGTAAACCTGGCCACATTAATTACTGAACCATGCACTGTAGAAGACATGCAGGAACACAACTGTGCTACATACGAGGGAGAGGAAGATATCCCTAAAGCAAGTGAGAATGCATTACAGGAAGAAGTATACTTCATAGATGGGTCAGCATCCATAGACACTGAAACGGGGGTAAAACATGTGGGGATGGCAGTGGTAAGAATGGAAGAAGAGAACTATGAAAGAATTGTCCAAAAACGCCTCCCTTCTCATTACTCCGCACAAGCGGCGGAATTGGTGGCATTAATTGAAGCGCTGCATACAGCAAAAGGATGTGCAGTAACTATATATTCAGATATGCAACGGTATATTCAGGATTATCCCGATGGCGGCAAAGAAGAGGGTTTCGAAGGGCAGATGGGTCGCAAGTACAACATGCTGCATTACTAAATGAACTAATAGAAGCATTAGAGGAACCATCAGTAGTGGCAGTGGTGAAATGCCAAGCCCAAACAAACACAGAGGCGATCTCATTGAGAAACGCGGCAGCAGACGCAGCAGCGAAAGACGCAGCATATTTCAATGTATCCCCAACAATTGAATGTATTGTCAAAAAGTCCAACACACATTAGAAGAAGGGTATAGCAACACACCAATAACACAAATGATGGTTACAGAGAAGAGCACCAATAGAAGAGCAAGAGTTGTGGGCCAAACAAGGGTACAAACAATCACCAACAGACCTGATCTGGAGACAGGAAGTGACTGGGAAGGTAGTGATGCTGTCATGGTGCATGCTCCAGAAACTGGCAAGCCTATCCCTGCCTCTGCCTTCCTTGGGGGCTTCTCAGGCTCCAGCTAGGCTTACCTGGACTCAGTCCTGGCTCATGGTAGGTGTTAAACATATGGTCCATATACTTGGCTCTGAGATGCTGAGCCATTCAGTACAGGGTGTGGCTTGGGACTATTTTACCTGACAGGCAGGATACAGTTAAGGTCACTATTTTCCTGGAACTACTTGTAAGGCTGTTTAATCTGCACCCTGCAAACTCAACACGCTTTGCGTTATTCTGCAGCGTAACGCTCACCATGTCAGTTCAGCTCTTGCTTTCCTTCTGCCACGCCCGTCCAAAGTTTTCTGTCCATCGGCACCTGTGAAAAGAGAACAGGAGTTATTAACGCATTGAAGGCCTTACCTGCAGAACATCCTGACCTCGCCGCCTTACCCACGGACTGCCGCATCTGTAGAAGAACCGAATAGAAGGTACCCTCTCGGGTAACTACTCACCTGAATCGGCCACCTCCAGGAACTCCATCGAGCAGTTCTCCATCATTCTGCATCGCGCCGCCACTCGACACTGTCAAAACAGTTCTTCCATCTTCCTGAAATTGCGTCGCACCTGCTGAACGGAAAAGACAAAGCAGGTTAGTCGCACACAGCAAAGGAAAGCTAAATAAAGCAAACAATTAATGCGTCCGCACAGCGCTATACTTACCGGCAGGAATCCTGCTCATCATTGTCAGTCATCCCATCGCCCGAAAGCCGCTTAATGCTGCACCTGAAAGACGAGAACAAACATTAGATACCTTGAGCAGAAAGACTTAAAGCAGCTTCTCCAAGGAGTTATTGGAATAGAGACTTACCTGCTTACTCTGGTCCTTCCACTTCAGCAACCTCCATCGGTCAGTGAAGTAATTTGATCCTGGAACGACAGTGTAACCGCGCCCCTGCCAGAGTGTGCAGGACGGAGAGCTAACCCATTAAAAAACCAAGGTGAGCCAGAGGAAGAGAAGGAAAATCGGAAGGAGGTGAAAACCAAAACCAGCTCCCTTCAGTTGGCTAATACCTTGTTTCGACTTGCAGTTGAACATCTCCTGAGGCAAGAACGAAGGGAAGACGCAGGCTAGCACCCTCATTTAAGCAGAGCAACACCACTGCAGACATCATCCTGCGGACACGAGCACACCCCCGTGGAGACCAGATGAGCGTGACAGATGCCAGTGGAGCTATTGGAAGTAGCTTTCCAGCAGCTGCATTTCCCGGCCCATGTAGTGAAACATAACGCGTCAGACATACAAGAGCATTGCTTCGTTCCCAACCTGCAGGAACATCTGTCAAAATTCACCATAGAATGCACCACATGCCAAACATACAGTACAGGGATGACCCTAATAATTGTGAGGAATTCTACCGCGTCCTGTGGGGCCCTTTTAGAGCGCTCCACATAGACTATGCAGACATGGGGGAGAGATGTAATCGGGCAAGATACATGATTGTGGTGGTATGCCCCTTCTCAAGGTGGGTGGAAGCAGGACCGTGTCCCCACCCGGGCGCGAAGTGTGCTGCAAAGTTTTTGGTACGGGAGGTGTTCTCTAGGTGGGGAATTTGCGCTGTAATAGGAACAGACAACGTGTCACAATTTGGGAATGACCAATTCAAAGAAGGGACATTGCTCCTAGGGGTTAAGCACAAACTGTGTTCCATTTATCATCCAATGGCTAATGGGGTGGTGGAAAAGATCAACGGCCTGCTCAAAAGTAAATTGTCAAGGTTGTGCAACACACTTAAGAACTGGGTGTATTGCCCACCCCTAGCACTGTTCCAACTCAGCACGCAGCCAAGCAAGGACCACCATTTAAGCCCCCATGAAATGGTGACGGGCAGGCGTATTCGTACGCCACTCTCCCCAATAAGAAAAGCATCAGATGTGCACTGGGCTGCCACAGTGCTGGGGGAAGAATTTAAGGAATGCCTTACCCAGTTGACGCGTGCAGTGCGTAGCATAGCACGACAAATTGCACCACCCTTTACTGAAAATGCTGCGGCAGACACTGCAATGCCGACCCCGGACATTCCAGAGGGACCATTAATGCCAGGTGAAAATGTATATGTAAGAAGTTTTGTTCAGCGGTGGAACTCGCCGAGGTTTCATGGACCTTTATGAGGTCATTTACTGTACACCCACAGCTGTGAAAATAAAGCCTGAAATATTGGGTGCATCTCTCAGATGTGAGGAGAGCACGCAATGGTGCACTCACTCAGTGTGAGCAAATGAGCAACACTGAAACTGCCAATGGAATGGAAAAGTAATTGCAAAAAGAGTAAAAACTGACAAATGTATTCACATGAAGCTCTAATCTTTTCTTTCTTTTCCTCTCGTTTTTCCTCAATGTTCTTCACAGTATCTCCTTCTGCACTCTACATCGTCAATAAAAATGAAAGAAATTGCGTTTTATATATATATATAGCTCATTATAAGAAATGTAGAGTGAATAGATGAGAGCTATATACGTGCGTAGCAGTAAGAAACTAATAAGGATAATATGACAAAAGGTAATGACTTAATGTATGCCCGTCACTTAACCAATTTATATGCCCCTGACCCCCCCGTCTCCTACCCCCCCCCCCCCCCCCCAAGGCATCACCATGGCCTAAAGGAGCGGGCTCACAGCTAATGGCATAATGTTAGTTAGCGATAGGGTTGTCGATAGAGCCAATAAGTACCATGATGTCGAGAGTGCCTTGAAATATTCTGCTATCTTGTTTTCTGTAATGTTGTTCTTTATGGCCTGGTACTACATCATCCTATGTATTGTCCAGGATATGAAAATGGGGGGGGGGGCGCAGCTAATACGAGAAGGGTTGGTACTTATCTGGACAGGGGTAAAAACAATGTGGAAAGATAATTATCCTGCTAATGATTATTCTACTGCTACAAACACTGATGCACTTTAATGACACAACTGCCCCTCTCCTGCCAATTGCTGACATAAGCTTGTATAATGATACAAATGAGTAGGATGGTGACTACTTTTGGCCAAATTAACTCGACCAAATGAATGTTAATGTACAGACAACCAGAGATCCTACCTCACTTTATGTTGCTGCTACTGATGAATCACCAGAACCGCCAGCTAAACGCACTGCAAATAATGTGAATGACGCAGCATGGGCAGGGGTGTCCCAATACACTACTGAAAGGTTAGGAGTTATCACGAGGGGGGGAAGGGGAGAGGGGAAAAAGGGGGGCGGGTGGGAAAAGATGACATTTCTAACGGTCTGGGGTTAGATGAAATAGAAGACCCCCGCCACCCCGACCAGTCAAATGGTACTCCGACATGAGTGCCACAGCAAAACAAGCCATGAATGAGAGCTGATATGTCTGCTCGCTCATACCACACGCATCAGGGACACCCAAAATATAAGAGGTACCCTTGTCAGACACCCAATGTTTAATTTGTCTCGTATTGCGTAGGCTTCGGAGCACCTTCCAGGCACACAGTTAAAATAGAAATGCTGCAGAACGAGAGAACATGCACAAGCAGACGCCAAGGAGTAATTTGCATCAAAGAACTATTCTTTGTCATAAAAGGAACAAGATTTGTGGAAAACAAATGGCATGACGAAACAATTGAGTGCAAAGCTGAGGCACTCAGGGGGACTCACTGAAGAGAACTTTCAATGGGTAAAGGAAACGTGTGCCCCCGTCTGGTCCCAGCACATTGCCAAACTCACTTGGGTCACTGCGCTAGAAAAGCCAATCAAAACGCAAAAAGAAATACCACATGAACTATGCTTTCATGGAGAAGGAAAAGTGCCCATGGGTACGAACAAGCAATGCAGCAAGACAATCCTAATTCCAGACATGAAGAAAGGCACAACGGCCCTCATGGATATGTATTGTATCTGTGGCAAACCAGCATACCTGCACCTTCCGGCGTCATGGAAGGGCACTTGCGCCCTAGCCACCCTACATTCAGCTCTGATGGTAATCTCGGAAACCATATCCAAGGAGGAAAGGGAGAATCTGCTGGCATATCGGCAGCAGGGCAATCGGCTGATCCATCAGCAGTGCCCCAACCAGTGATAACAGAGCCTCGAGCATATGAACTGTTGTCAGAAAATGACTTAAGACAGACTCTCTCGCAAAAGGAGATCATCCAATTACATCTCCTCTGACTCATCTGCTCTTCTTGCTGAGATCCTGACGAAATAAAAGCTGTTTAACTCCGCAGAGACATTCTTTGCTTCCCTCCTAATGCCGGGGCTCCAGGCCCGAACTAACGCCAAGTGGTTACAAATCGTCTGCTAGGAGCTGATCCAACTCAATCGCCAACAACACTAAAGAAGGGTTCAATGTTAAAAGTGGAACTTTGTGCTTTGCGCCTAATGACAATGCAGAATGGGTACGTCCTAGATCTCCTCACAGCGATGGACGGCGGTGTTTGCTGAAAAATCGGGAGCGCATGTTGCACATTCGTGCCTTCTGAAGATGCAGATAATGGAACCCTTTCCCACGTGATCTCCGCAGTACACAGCCTGGGAGAAAGAATGTCGAAAGGACGAGGAGTGGAACCAAGCACTTGGTTTGACATGTTCAGCTGGAGACTGTCCTGGTTCAACACCATGATAAAAATCTTTGTTCCGATCATCGTCTTCATAATGCTATTTTTGTGTGTGCCAACTAGTTATTCGATGTTGTGCAAAATCTATGCCTAATTCAGCTTTGATGTTAACAATGGGCCGACAGGCAACGGTAACAACTATGATAGATGCACAAATGCAAACCGTGGAACCCAACCCACCAAAATATTGCATGACAGTGGTATACCGCCAGAATGTGGACATGGTTGACAACTTATATCACACCACCATAAAAGAACCATGGGAGCTACAATAAAGTGTGGTGGACCTGGATGGGGATGGAGTGATCTACATGACATGCACCCCTGATGAATATGCAAGGAAAGGGCAGTCTGAAAAGCGTATGTAGGGCATGGATGCCCATAAAAGGTACACCAGCATGTGATGAAGCAAGACCAAAAAAACAAATAGTCTGTTACTTTAGATGTAACGAAAGGAGGGAATGTGTGGGAGTGAGGGGCCAGTAGGACCCCCCCGTCCCTCCTTTAGTACAAACTTGGACCATGTGCCTCCAATGGTGGGAGTGCCCCCGTCGCCCTTATGTAATACCAGCATCGGCTGGCATTTGCGTAGATGGGGCTGTTGTGCAGGACACATGGCATCCATTTTGTGCCCCCTTGACGCTATCTTTGTAACTAGGCCTCCCTGCGATAATATGAAAAGGCTTCTCGCCCCTTTGCAGCATTGTGCACATGGCCCTCGCCTTTTCTCTCAGTGTCTGGAAAACTCAGTGGCTCCATTCTCACGCTCAAGCCGGAGGTAATTGCAACAAAGAATAAATGTAACATCTCACTCTTCCTCTGAGATCGCTGCCCCGCGTGTGAACTGGCTTGAGCCAGGCCTGTAGCTCACTCATCCATCTCCACAAATATGTTCATGCCCTTTCACCCCTGCTATTGGAAAATGACTGCCTGTGTCCCTACAAGGTATTCTCTTGATGTATCAGAGATGTGACCTCGTCATGGTGCCCACCAAGCATGCCCCCAGCTAACAGCAGACCTTTGCTGCAGTATATTATCTCCCACTACTAACAAACTCCAACCTGCCTCAGATTCTTTACGAGCCCAGACCCTCACTTCAATCAATGTTATCATATTGGTCAAGACCCTTAACCTGATGCCCCATATAAGCCTCAATAGGTAATTATGTAAATACATTAACTAAGTGTATAGGTTTAGAATGATTTGTTCAAAAGAGTTGCAATGATCATTATTTAGTGCATGCTTCACCAAGATGTATTATGTTAGCTTAGTTAGTGGCCACCCTGCTTCACAGCGGCCTGACCTTGGATGCTGACAGCCGGACCACGCGATGTTCACCCTCCCACCAGAGGAGCTACCAATCTGGATGAGTGCCTCCCTGGACCTATAGGCCTATAATGCCTACCCAATCATGCGCTGATTTAGCACCATATGTTAGTTGCATCATCTGATGATTTTTCTCTTTATAATATCGTGTAAATGAAATGTTTGCCAGTGCTCTCGGGCATCAGAGTTCTTTGGATGCCAAATCTATATAAAACATTTTGAACTCTCGCAACCTGTCCTCTTAGCCTCATTCCCCATCTGGGGTGTGTTCCATTTATTCTTATTGCACGTATAAACCGGGAGGGCTCTTACAAAAGCTAGTAGCAGTGAGGGGCCTGCTGCAGCTGTTACTGCTAGGAGGTCCAGGTTGTTAGATAATATGATGTCCACTATGTCAGTAGCATGAGCCACTAGGGACCGTGCATTAATTAATGCTCCTTTGATGGTCTGAATGGAATTGATTGGTGTGATGCTGCTGGGTTGTTTTTGGTTCTCATGGTGACTGAGGTGTGTGTGGGGGAATGGTGGCAGGGTGTCCCTTAAGGTGGTTCTTTGAATTTTTAGTTTTAAAAATTTGGATTCAGCATCTGGGCCAAATCTCCACCCTGCCCCTCAGCAGTCTTTGTATGCTTTTTAAAACCTGTTTTTATTTTTTTTTATTATTTTTAAAACTAAGACCTCATATGAGCAGAAAAAAGAAAACTGGGAAGAAGACCATGATTCCATTCGCTTCAGCTATTGGGTTGTTATAGCCGTCTCTGTATGTCGTTCCCTGGATCTCGTGATCCATAAGTATTCCCTACCCGCTACCAAGCACACCTCGCTGAGGTTTAGTTCATAATATTCTTTTGTGATTCATAGGGCTCATTGGCATTTAACTGTCTCTGGGTGGCTATCCTGACCGTGACCGCTATGCATGTATCCATAACTCATTGCTCTACCGAAAACATTAACTCTGGTTTCTTCCTCCCCGCCCTTTCCCCTCTCCCGACCCCCTTACCCAACTTCCCCTGTCTTCAACTTCCCTTAACTCCCCGGCTGCCCTGCCCCTACCGGAGTACTGTGCCTTCCTGTAGCTCCCCTTCCCTATACTTTTGTGAGTGTGGGAGCCCTCCCCCTTAGCCAGTTTCATCTTCCCTCTCCTGCTCTTTCATCCTTGTATGTATTTAGGGTGGCTTTAGGTCCTGTGTGGATGTCAACTCGTTAAGTACCTGCCCTAGTGCATTTTTCCCCCTTCCAGATCCCTATATTTATTTAGGTATTCCACTTCGGACAGGCCCCATCGACTTAACTCGCATAGACACAGTAATACTGACAGACTGGCCTCCTTTTTCCATTCTATCGCAACCTGCCTCTTGGCCAATATTAGGAGAAATTGTGCGTTTAAAAAAATAAATAAATACATTTCGGTTTTTGTACCTATTTGCTCCCGGTAGCATCTCTCATGGGAGCATTCATAACTATTCCCCAATATGGCATTCACTTTGCGTACCACTTCTCACCAATATTTCACTACCACTAGGAAATGCCAGACTGCTAAAAAAAAAAACGGTGTGATTCCCCTTCTCATTGCGTACAAACATGCAGCGCTGTATGACTGACCGCATGTATTTTTTCCGGCGTCAAGTACTCTGTAGGTAGTATTGGGTCAGCTGGCATGGTGTCTTCCTGGATGTTTTCTTGACCTGTTCCCAATTCCAGTAATGTCTGCATCACCGGATGCTCCTCTGGTTCCTCCGTGATGCTGTCCCATAATGCTGCTATACGCTTTACCACCTTGACCTATGTGAGGAAGTGGCCTTTTGCTATTTGATAAGTTTGCCTCCATTCCTCAAACATCAGTAGCTTACCATCCTTGAAGAGATGCCCCAAAGTGGTGCATTTATTTTATTTTTTATTTATTTTATTTATTTATTTATATTGCGCCGGTAGCTCGCAAGCTTCGGGGCGCAGGAACAGGCACACGAGAAACAAGTGACGGGTAACTAACACAAAGCACAAGACAGATATATATATAGGATGTCGAACTGGGCCAGAAAGATTTATGTTTTACTTAAAGATGTAAGTTTTCAATTGTTTTCGAAAACGTTGATAGTTGGCTTCCATCCTTATCTGGTCCGGAAGATTGTTCCAAAGGCCTGCTACTGTGACAGGGAAGGATTTGCCTGCTCCGTTTTTGAGTCTGAAAGGAGCTTTCGTAATCAGACCATGTTCGGATGATCTTAGCTCTCTGGAGGGCTTATATGGGATGATTTTATTTTTCATGTATGCTGGGGCTTTGCCATATATACATCTGTGTGTGAGTGTGAGCGACTTAAATTGGACTCTTTCCTCGATTTTCAACCAGTGTAGTTCTTTCATAGCTTCGCTAATATGCTGGTCCCTGGGAATTTGTTTGATGATTCTTACTGCATTATTTTGCAGGACTTGGTAGCTGTGATAACAGTTTTTATTAGAGCCTAGAATTAACGCGTTGCCATAATCGAGGCGAGATAGAATTGTGGCTCTTGCAATCGTGGCACTGTTTTCCTCCGATAGATAGGGTCTGATGGCTTTCAATAAGCGGAGATGATAGGAGCATGTTTTTTTCACATAGAGGGTTTGAGCCTCGGATCCTAGAGATGCTTCCAACATCATCCCCAGAGTTTTAACCTTGTTAAGGACTTGTATTTGAGTGTCTTTGATGGTAAAGGTGTTATATGCGGGGTGGAGCTTGGATCTGACCAAATTGGAGCCAAAAACCATGAGCTCGGTTTTATTGCCATTTAGACACATCCAATTTTGATCCATCCAATTTTCCACTGCTTTATACACTGTGTCAAGTTTTTTGTTGTCCTTTTGATGGTCTCCACTTAGTTCTATTACCAGTTGAGTGTCATCTGCATAATTGGTAAAGAACGTGTTGATGTTATCAAGGACTATACATAGAAATCTAAGGTATATGTTGAACAGGAGTGGGGACATGCTAGCGCCTTGGGGGACTCCGCATGGTATTACTTTTTCAATTGAAAATAGATTTCCCCAATGTACTCTAGATGTTCTATCTTGTAGGAAGGACATGATCCAGCTTATTGCTTCGTCTGAGCAATTTGCTGTTTCTTTTAGAGCTGACTTAAGTAAGTTGTGGTCTAGTAAGTCAAAGGCCGCGCTCAGATCTAAAAGTATTAGTAGTCCAGCTTTTCCCTGATCAATAATGTTAAGCATCTTAGTCTGTAGGTCCAGCATAGCTGTTTCTGTGCTATGTGCTGGTCGAAATCCTGACTGTTGGTGATGGAGGAGGTCAGAGCTTTCTACATGTTCCTGAAGTTGTGTGGTGGCAATTTTGTCCATGATTTTAAGTATGAAATTGCAATTAGTTATGGGTCTTAAGTTGTTTGGGTCCCTTTTGGTCTAGGTTAGGTTTTTTTACAAGGGGTGTGACTGTTACCCTTTTTATGCTTTTAGGTACATTTTGGTCACGGAAAGATGTATTTATTACTTTGGTTAGAGCTGGTGCAAAAATGGCTGGATGGTCTAGGATCAGGCTGGCCGGGAGTATGTTTTCCGCGCACGTGGTGGGTTTCATGGATGCTAGGGTTTTTATCATGTCGTTGGTAGTGATGGGATGGAATTTGAATTGGGTCGTCTGGTGTACAAGTTCCTCTGGTGTGTCTTTGGTGGAGGATTTAGAGGCTGCTTGGGATTTGGCTATGATCTCCCTGGCCTTGTTAATTTTATTAAAGAATGCGATCTGTGTTGCGTCGCATTCTTCTTGGGTGGGCGAGAAGGCTGGGGTTAAGCTTTTTGGCTTATCTATAGATTTTAATATCTTGAACAGTTTGCTGGTGCAGTTGGCTGCTACAGAAATCTGTTTATCATAGTAGTTTTTCTTAGCCTCGGTTATCATTCCTTTGTAGATTTTCTCCCTGGTTTTCCAGAGGGATTTATTGTCCACTGTGGGTTTTTTTCTCCATTCATTTTCCCTATTCCTTTTAAGCTTTTTCTGTTCGAAAAGTTCCTCTGTAAACCACTCTTGTTTTATTTTTTTAGGTCTAGAGGTTTTGGTTTGGAGTGGGGCTTCACGGTCCACTAGTGCCTGTAACTGGCCAAGTAGGTTGAATAGAGTGGTTTCACATGTATCCTCAATTTTTCCCTCAATTTCATGAGCATGTAGACATTGCATCAGGTGCTCTTCATTGATGTTTTTATAGTTCCGCAGTGTTTTTTTGATAGGGAGATTGGGAGTTTTGGGCCTTTGTGCAGGGGGGGTAGATATGAAAGGTCACGCTATAGTGGTCTGACCATATACATGGGTCAGTTTCGTAATCTTGGGATGTGAGGTTGTTGGTGACAACCCAGTCAAGTATGTGGCCGTTGTCCATGGTAGGAGCAGTATTCATTACTTGGTAGTCTATGTTGTTCAAGAGTTTCTCCAATTTAATGGCCTCTGTCTTTCGGGTCCCCCCGCCATCGATTGAAATCTCCTAAGACTAGAGTGGAGGTATTGGGTCCTTTAATCATATTAAGCTGGTTTGTGATTTCTTCGTTGAAATTGGGCATAGTGGCAGGTGGTCTGTATACTACAATTATGTTAAGGCTGCTATTATTGGTTTGAAGATGTTTAAGGTGAAGGATCTCTGAACCGTTACATTGTGTTTTGATCGGGAACAGTTGGATGGTGTCCCTGGCGATTACGGCCACGCCACCCCCTTGTCCTGATTCCCTGTTGGTGTAGTATATAGTGTAGCCCTCTGGGACTGCTAGGTCGCAGGTGGGACCGACGGGTTCTTTTAGCCAAGTCTCAGTAATACACATGTCTATTTTTTCCGCGGATATCATGTCATGGACGCTGATGGCATGTTTGTTGGGGGAGCGGGTGTTGAGGAGACAGATCTTTAGATCTAGAGGAGGTTGGGGTGGCGATTTCTTGAGGAAAGTGTTCGATGGTGTTTTTTTCTCACGTCTCTTAATAGCAAGGGTTTCTGTGGAGGGGAGACTAACATCTGGATTGGTTCGTTCAAGGATTGCGTCACAAGCTGCTTTAGCAAGCTTTGTGTTTTGGTAATTACGAATGATGTTGGCCACTATGTCAAAAGGTAGAAACCCCATGGTTTCTGATTAGCAGTGGTTTCTGGGCAGCGTGCTGTGCACCGGACGCCGTGGACGGCGAGGACCGGCGCAAGACCGGCTTGTCCCTGAAGCGCCGGCGCTGAAGCGCCTGACGTTTCCCTATGAAGGGCGCTGGTGCTTCTGGGAGTTGAAGTCCGTAAGCCTGCTTAGCCAATGGCAGAGGCTGAAGCAGGAGTCAGTGTCGAGTTCGCTGGCTATAGGTTAGTTTTAGTGCACCGCAAAGCGGCTGCAGTTGCTAGTAGTTAACACGAGGTCTCGGGGGCAAGGATCTCCTGGGCGTTCCTGCCGTGCCTGAGGACCCACAAGTAAGTACTTCCCTAAGCGTGTGAATCTTGTTGCTGAGTTCACGCTCTTCAGCTCAAAGCAGTCGCTTAGTGCGTAAAAGCAGCACAAGTGTTCTTTAAATAAGGCGGCAAAAGGCAGTTCAAATAATGTTATCTAAGCACACATTCGTTGCTTCTTTCACTCAGATGGCAATACACTTTAACAAAGGCAGGCAGACCGTAAGTTAATGCTCGTTGCAAAACACGTGAGAATCAACCCTTAGCATTCAGAGTGCCGACCTCCCACCAAGTTACCTGATGCATTGCCCATCTCTCAACACTTTGATGCTAGCATTAGAATGGCACTGCAGAGCTTGGGCCTCAAACCCAATTGGGAGTCCCCTACTATATAACTGTTAGCTTGCATTTTCTTCAATAGCTTTGTCCACAATGCACAAACTGTTTTTAAAAACATGTGTCCCCTATGAACCTCCCTAGTAGCTCTGTTCCCTGTCTCTCTGGCTGTATCTCCCCAACAGTCCTGCCAGCTCCCCTTCCGACCTGTTTTGCCATCGTGCGCATCTCTCCATCAGGGACAATTTGTTCTTACTTACAAACGTCTCCTCCACCTCATGGTAGATTTGAATTTCCAGGTATTTGAAAGATTCCCACTGCCAGCAAAGATCCCGGCATGAGCTCTCCCATTCCCGCCCCCCCCCCCCCCCCCCCCTGGTCCCTTAGGCCCACCAATGGAACACCAAAGATTTTTCTTTATTCGTCTGAAACCCTGACAATTTACAAAAATTACCCAGCACTTCCAGTATCACCGGTATATTTTCCAGTGGGTTGTCTACATATAGCAGTGCATCGTCTGCCTAGAGCGAGATGCTGTCACCATTCCCTTCCTCTCCGATACCAGATTCTATAATGTAGGATCAGAAATCTCGCCAGTGGTTCCAGTGCTAGGCCGGATATAATGGGGTGGGGGGGGAAGGGGGACCAAGCATCCCTGTCGCTTTCCTCGTTCTAAATGCCATCCTCATGAAACCATCACCCCTGTTTTTACCCTAGCCGTGGGGGAGTTGTATAGCAATCGCAACCACCTCAAGATTCGTCACCCTGACCACATGCCTCTAGTACCTTAAATGGCCATTCCAGCAAATCAAAAGCTTTGACCGTGTCCGCTGCCACCAGCGCCAGTTCCCTTTGTGAGTTCTTGACCAAGTCCATGTGATGCACTCTACATAGGTTCATGCCATTATTCCATCCCTCTACAAATCGGCACTGGTCTGGGTGTATTAAACCAGGGGCCACTAAATTCGCTAATACCTTCCCCAAAATGTTTGTGTCTATGTTCAATAAAGAAATGGGCCTGTAGGAGGCGCATTGTTGCGGTTCCCCCCTTTTTTATACAGCACCATAATTACCGCTTATCCACTCGTGGTTGCAATCCCTTCTGAAGTGCGTGATCATAGACCCGTTTCATTTGAGGGACTAGGATGTCTGCAAACCTCCTATAAAATTCCACTGGGAAGCCCTTGCTGCCCGTCACTTTGTTAGTTTGCCTAGACTTAATGGCCCCTAATTTCCCATCTATAGGTAGATCCAGACATTCCCCAGCTTCCCTTTCTAAACTGAGCATGTGTACCAGATCCAGCAAATCTGAGGCCTTTTGATCCTAGTACGTCCTTTCCAATAGATTTATAGTATCTCTGGAAGAATATATTTATCTCCTGTTGCAATGACAAGAGGCCTCCCTCTGGGTCCCATATCTGGGTGATTGCCCCTCCTGGACTTTCCCACTATCAACCATGCTAAGAGTCGCCCCACCTTGTCGCCTTCCCCCGTGGATTATGGTAGTTTATAACCCCTTGTCGAATGGCTTCTCTATGTAGGCTTAGTTTCCCCGCCAATTCTTACCCTACCTGCTGGCCCCCCGCCAACCTCCAGTTGTATTTCACCTTCCAGACGTTTAATGGTGTTCTGGAGATTACTGTAGACCCCTACTACTTGGGACATGCACACATCCCTCAGCGTCGCCTTAAATGCGTCCCATTGCAATCCCACGTTGTCCCCAGATTCCCCCATTGTTTTTTTTTTTTTTTATTATAAAGGATGCGATTGCTTCTCTCGAGTTTTGTTAGCTACACCCCAGTAGTCCCTGCCTCATTCGCCATAACTTTATCTGATCGATTATTTGCGCCCTCCAGCCCAGTGATTAGTGGTGAGTGATCGATATAGCTCTGTCTAGGTATCTCCGGTTCGTGAAAGCGGTGGAAACTTGCTTTCGCCACAAATGGGTAATCAGTCTACAGAACGACCCATGCACCCCTGAGTGGAAGGAATACCCCTTCTCTGATCAATGCTCTTCTCAGTTGCACAAGATCATCCTCTCCACCACCTGACTCGGCTTCTCTTGCCAGTGATTTTTGTTAGGCCCCCTCTCTGTGCGGTCTAATTCCGGGTCTGTTGTATAGTAAGCCCCCCAAATGTAAAACCCCACCTGCTGGCCTCCATTCAACTCCATCACAGGTGAAATGGGATTTGTTGTCCACATCCGCATAGGAGTGCAACAGATATCCTGCCCCTCCCACTGACCTACCAGGGCTATTGTCCTGCCCTGCATGTCACCCAGTGTCCGATCAACCTGTATAGGGACCCCAGAGACCACCCAAATCAACACTCCTCTCGCATATGTGGAGTACGAGGACCCTTAACACTTTGCCACCCCCCATTTGATTTCCAGCCCCTTCAGTTCTCAACCCCAACCCCCCTGTAGATGGGTTTCCTGTAATAGTGCCAATTGTTTCCCCTGCTGCTTCAGATATTGTCCCACTCTGACCCTCTACCCACAACCCCCTGCACATTCCACATGCCCATTCTAAGGTGGTTCCCACCCTCGTCTGCATTGGTATAGTTTTCTCCCGAGTACTCTATGGTCTTGAAATAGTCTGTGCTGGTCTCCTTCCCCTTGATTCCAAGTGGTGCTAAAGCCTACCCTATCCCCACGCCCCCACCTATTCCCCCACTCCCTTGCTTCCAATCCTTGCCCAAGTTTATATTTCCTCCTGAGTTTTCTGCGGTCCTGAAGCTGTCTTAACTGGCACCCTTCCCCTTGCTTCTGAGCAGCCCTTGGGACAACTTTTTTCTTTTGTTTCCCAAAAAAAAAAACCTAGCCCCAACCCCAACGTGTCCTCCCAACTCTCTAGAACTCCCCATACCCCCCCTTTCCCATCCCCACATTTCCTTCAACCAGCTCCAATCGGTATAAACCTCCAAATCGCTTCCTTGTCCAGTGCATTAGGTGGGTCCCGATTTCGGGGTTGGCTACATGCTTTAATTCTTTCCTGCTCCAGCCACCTTTTTTCACAGTGAACATCACTTCGAATGGATTATCCTCCCACATATTCCTCATCTTGGATGCTGCTTTTGGAAATTTTTTCTCTCTCCACCAGAGGGCGCTTCACTCGAGGCGACAGCGTCGATGTCCCTTGGCGGCATCCATTGACATCATCCGTAGTATAAATACCTCAAGCGCGCCCGTTGGCCTCAGTTCCGTTTTTCCGTTCGCTTCGAAATAAAACGGCGCTTCAGTCTTAAGCGATTGTCGTCTTCCTCCAACCCATCTACTCCGAAAACTGGGTTTAAGAAGTGTCTAAGGTGCGGCAGAAAAATGTCGCTGACCGACCCTCACCGTAACTGCCTCTGGTGTCTCGGGTCCGAACATCGGATCGATGACTGCGGTTCGTGCCAATCCATGACCCACAAGACCTTGAAAGAAAGACTAGGTAAACTGGCGGTGGGGCAGGAATCCTCGAAGTTTTCTTCGACAGGGAAGAAAGACTCGGCTGAGTCTTCGGCAAAACACCATAAAAAATCACGATCGAGGAGTAGATCAAGGAAGTCGTCGTCTTATTCGTCCAAAAAGGCGAAAAAGAGACGACACCCATCTCCTTCCTCAACTTCGGAGGAAGTTTTTTGTTTTAAAATTTTATTTTCAAAACCAAACAAAACACACATTACAACTGTTTCAATACGCAAAGAAAACATCAGACCATCACATTTCCATTAGAACTCCCCACCCCCCCCCCTCTTGAACTAGAGTAGAGCCAGTTCTCACATGTCTACTGGAGCATTATCGGGTAGCACAATACTTAAGCGGTCATCATCCGAGTCCTCTGTACGTTGTTACCCTGGTGAGGATTTGCCATAGAGGCCACCAATTGCCGCCAGGCCAGCAGGGGCCCTACTTCCTCTTCGCCCCCCCAGTGACCGCTTCAAACCAGACCAGATTCAGCTTCTGACCATTTTAAGAGGTCCGCCCACCATAGCTCCACCCTAGGTCTGTGGGCCGCCTTCCAGCCCATGGCAATCCTGCGCTTGGCCAAAACATAAGCCAAGTCCTTCATCTTGCTTATGTGTTTTGAATGTCGGGGTCTAGGAAAAAGCCCATGCATGACCAGGTCCATTCCACGTCCAACATCACTAGCCAGTTTCGTTTTAACCTCATCCCAAAACCTGTGCACCTACGGGCAAGCCCAAAACATGTGTAGCAGCCCCGCATTCACCTCCCCACACCTGGGGCATTGCTGCGTAGCCGGTCCCCCAAACTTTGCATTTTTCCCGGGAGTCACTTAAGCCCTATGGGTAACGTACAATTGAAGTTGTTGGAATCTCGCGTTCCGGGACACCTTTTTATGGTATCTCTGGGCCCACTCCCATTGCCCGTCTGTCATGGGTCCTCCCACCTCCTCTTCCCAATCTTGTCTCAATTGGAGCAATTCCTTCCCAGCCCTTACTCGCAGGAGCTCGTATATCCTCAATATTTCGTGCCCGCCCTCCGATACATCATACATAGTTTCCAGGGAGGCATCAGGATCCTCCGCAAGCACTGTCTCAGGCCATCTTTCTCTAGTCTTTTTCACAAGCCTAGCGTAAATTATATATTGGCCACCATGCACCCCCCGTCTCTTCCTGTAACCTCTGAAAGTCCAATGCCTCCCCTTCCTGCCATATGTCTCAGAGGGTGGCCAGGCCTACCTGTTCCAGTATCTACGGACTGATTCAAGTAGTTGAGTCGCTCCAGCACAGCACCACCAGTGGGGCCTGCTGGGAGTACAGCTCCGAATCCTCCATGTCTTTTACCAGATCGCCCAGACTCAGCAGCCGCTCCCTGCCCACCAGCTTGTCCCTACGCAACCACACCACTTCCCTCAAAGTATGGGGCTGAGTCCCCACGCAGAAGCCTAGCCTCTACCGAGTCTTCGGCCGAAAGCCACCTGGCCACATACAGCAGCTGCCCCGCCAGGTAAAGAGTTCAAAATTTGGCAGGCCTATACCCCCCCTTGTCGCACGCGTTCTGGAGCTTCCACAGAGCCACCCTGTTCCTGGAGTTACCCCATATGAAACCCCTACACACGCTATGAAGTTTCACAAATAGGCTCCTGGGTATCAAAAACGGGACATTCACAAAAAAATGCAAGAGTCTAGGCAGGACCACCATCTTGAGCAAGGCCACTCTCCCTATCATAGTCAGGGGCAATCTAGCCCAAAACACCATACTGTTCATGATCCCCTCTATCGCTTTTTCTGTTATGTTTGTGTTCCGCCTCAATCCTGTGGTAAATATTTACTCCCAAATTATTGGCAGGATAGGCAGCCTCTAACGGGACATTCCTATATCCGCCCAAAGGAAACAGACTAGACTTTCTAGGGTTCACCGATATGCCTGAAAGGGTGGCGTACTGTTCCATTACCTCCATCACATACTGCAAGATTTTCTTCCGGATAACGCAAATAAAGAAGCATGTCATCTGCATATAGTGATATCAGGTGCCTACCACTTACAGTACTTATGCCCACCTCCCCATATTGTTGTCGCAGGCATATTGCCAACGGCTCTAATGCTAGTATATATAGAATGGGTGACCAGGGGCATCCCTGTCTGGTCCCCCTGCTAAATTGCCAGGTGTCTGAGACTGTGGACCCCGTTTTGACTCTCGCCATCGGGGTGCTGTAGAACAACTGGACCCACTTGAGGTATCCAGGTCCCATTCCGTATCCCCTCAGGACCGCTTTCAGCCAGGGCCATCTTACCGAGTCGAAGGCTTTGACCGCGTCTAACGACACTATGGCCAACTCGCCCGTATCCTCCTTAGTTTGGTCAATGATATGGTGTAGCCTCCTATGGTTATCGGTGATGTTCCTGCCTTGAACATATCCCGTCTGATCTGGGTGTATCAACTTCCCAATCACCTTCTTCAGCCTATTAGCCAGCACTGCTGTAAGTATTTTGCTGTCCTGGTTGAGCATGGACAACGGTCTGTAAGACCCACACTCCACGGCCGGCTTACCTGGTTTGAAGAGTGGGATGATCACAGCCTCAGAGGGACAATGGGAGTTCCTCCCACTCATAGGCCTCGTTGAAAGTGGCAAGCAGTGGCTTGAGTAGCTCCTACTTATGTTTTATAAAACTCACTAGGCAACCCATCCGAACCAGGTACCTTGCATGTGGGCAGATTCTGAATCACCACCTCCAGCTCATCCGAGGTGAAAGGTGCGTCTAACTGCACGCGTTCTAGGTCGTCCAGGGTGGGCAACTCTGTCCTCCAATGTGTCCAGTATGTCTTGACACATATCCTCCCCCGTGTCCTCGTACAAGTGTCTGTAAAACTTGAGGAACTCCTTGTTTACCCCCTCTTGGGTGTTGCAGATGCAACCTCCCTCATCTTTAATCTCACTGATCACTGAGCGGGGGGCGGGGGGGGTCTCACTCTTATATAGCCAGGCCAGCAATCTGCCCGGCTTGTCGCCACTTGCATGTATCCTCTCCGTGTATTTCCTATAATTGAGTCTGCACAGCCTATCCCAAAGTGCACTGCAGGACAACCGTAGCTCTTTTATCTTGGTTCTGTTATCATGGGCAGTGTTCTCTCAACGTGTGAGATCTTCCAGCTCCCTTTCCGCTTCTTGGAGTTCTATACCCCCCTGGACCCCTTTAGCTTTGGAAATGGCTACCCCACGCACCACCACCTTGAACGCTTCCCACAGTGTGCCCACAGAACGTACGCTTCCCGTATTTATATCAAAATATTCTTCGATGGCATCCCTCAGACCCTCCCGGAACCCCTCATCCTGCAGAGCCTTGGTCCTGAGTCTCCATGTTGGGATCCGTGGTCTTGGGGGCTGGTGTCTCCACTCTACTACCAAGGGCGAGTGGTCAGGTAATACTCGGGCCTTGTATTCCGCTTCCACTATCTCGGCCGTTACAAACATATAATCTAGCCTTGTGTGCAAATCATTTGGCGTAGTGTGAATATTGCCTATCCATAGGATGCAACCTTCTCCACACATCCTCTAGGCCTTTCAGTAAGGTTCCCAGCGCTTTAGCCGCCGGCGCCGTTTTCCCTGCCCTGTCCATCCTGTGATTCAGGGTACAATTAAAGTCCCGTCCCCCCCCCCCCCCCTGTACCCCCTGCCAGGAGGCCAAGTTTACTGTAAAGGGTCCTAAAATAAGCCGCTGTGTCGTTGGGGCCGTACAAATGTATGATATGCACTTCCCTGCTTTCCAGGAGACCCGTTAACACCACCATTCTACCCTCCGGGTCTACCGTAGAGCCAAGCACCCGAAACGGCACATGCGGCGCCACCCAAGTAATAACCCCTCTAGCGTACGCAGAGTACGCAGCACCCACAACATTGCCCTTCCATTTCCTCCTAACCACCTCCAGCTTCTCCCTAGTGAGGTGGGTTTCCTGCAGCAGGGCTATGTCTATACGTACAGCATCACTTTATTTTGTTTCAGGTAGCTGTTAAGGCCTCGTACATTCCATGTCACAACTTTGAGATTACCCAATGCCATCTGTTCGGACTATCTCCGTCCTAACCCTTCCCTTAATGCTCCCCTTGCTAGTTCGTTTTTTCCGGGGCTCTCCCTACTATTTACAAACAAAAACCCCTTCCCCATCCCCCCAAATCCACACCACAGCACACAACTCCCCCCTCCCAACCCCCAAAAGTTGCCCAGCTCCATTCCCTGGATCTCAGGCCTACCCACGTCTGGACCTGTCTCATAACCGAGAACAAGGACCTCGCAGGCGTCACCAATCTAACAGTGACCTAACTAAGTATACTACTATTGTGTTCAGAGGGTGCTTATCAGGCGCTCCCGGTCATCTGTTTAGGAGAAGTGCATCCAACGGGACCCGCCGGCAGATACCGTGACTTCCTCCCCACAAGCACAATACCATTCTATATTCCAGTCAAGTGTCATGACTATGGTACCATGGGTGCTTCCGCAACGTGCTACTTGTCTCCAGCCGCTTCCATCTGGACATCCGATTCCTGAGGTCGACCCTGCATATCCAGCCAATCCATCGCTTCAGTCGGCGCATCGAAGAAAAGGGAGCTGTTCTTGTAAACCACCTTTAACCTGGCAGGGTAGAGCAACATGTAGCAATGGCCTGCTTCTCTAAGCCTCCTTTTCACCGATCCGAAGTTCATTTGACTACGCTGTACAAGCAGCGTATAGTCTGGATACGCCGTTATTTTCGCTGACTCCCTTTCTATCGTTCCTCCTTTCCATAAAAATTTGAGAATCTTCTCGCGGTCACGATAATTCAAGATCTTCGCGATCAGCGGCCGTGGGGGGGGGGGGGGGCCTGGGGCCGGTCTCCTGGTCAAGGCCCTATGCGTCCTTTCAACCGCGAACCCCTGGGTCAACTCCCCACCTGTAATCTCCTGCAAAAGCATGGTTTCAACGTATTCAGTGGGGTCCGGTCCTTCCATCCCTTCCGGTACACCCACTATGCGAATGTTGTTGCGTCTGGCGCACCCCTCTGCTTGCTCTGCTCTGTCCTCCAGATTGCCTACTCGTTGCACGAGGGCATGAAGCTCCTTATGTGCAGCGCACGCCTCCATGTTTGGGGCCAACGCCTTCTCCAGAGCCCCAGTGCGCTCTGCGATCGTTCGCACGTCCTGCCTCAGCAGGTTCACCTCTTCCTGGACCGCTCCGATCTTGAGATTCAGGCCATCCTGCAGCTCTTTCATGGCTAGGCCCAACTTCGTTTCCCAGGCAACCTTCAAGTCAGCAATTGCTGCCAGCACCTCCTGGATAGTACCCGGTGGGTCCACCACCGCCACAGGGGTCTCTACTTTTGACCCCTCCGCGCCCAGGGGCGAATTGGCGTAGGCCTCCATCGTGGGCTGCTTGATCCGGGGTCGCACCACTTTGGAGGGCATCCTGCTGCGTCAGTTGGGCAAGACCCTGCCGTGCTTCTCTTCACACTACTGTCCGCGTGGTCACAAACCACTCACTGCTGTCCAAACCTGCGCCTGTCCGCCGCACGCGCCTGTCCGCCGCACGCGCCTGTCCGCCGCACGCGCCCAGAATTGCCTGTGTCCTCCCACGTACTTGCGCGGCCTCGGTGTTATGTTACCAGGCTCCGCTGTGCATCATCCATGAACAGCGCTCAAGAGCACTCACCCATCCCCTTCGTGCCTTCGCTTCGCAGGCACAAGGCCATCCGGTGTATAGGGCGGTCACCAATGAGGCACTCCCGCACCCATATTCACGGGGCCCTGTGTGCTTCAGAGGGGGCCCTAGTAGCCATCAAAGGATCAACAAAAAGTCTTAAATCAGCCTGTTCGGCTGATCCGTGCCGACGTTCCAAGGTGCAGGCCCGGCGTGATCAGGCCAATGCACACTCATATGGTGTGCTGTGTCCGTGTTGGACCCTATGGTGTCACAGCATCCAATTCACTCCGTGTCTCCAAGGGGGGGGCCCAGCGCACCCCACAGCGCCCATGACTGCCCTCCTCTCAGGCAACCCAACCCGAGGGTATCCAGAACGCACTGTAGATCAGCCGGTCTGCATTCTCAATGGGGTTTTTCCCTTCTCAGAGTAGGTTCGCAGTGCCAAGGGGCCTGCAGCAGCAGCCGCTTCACGATTTCACCGCTCACAGGGTCTGCGGCTACTTTGTTGCCGATGCAACAACCACGCGGCATTTCCCCTCCGGCGCTGCCACAATGTGTCTTCCTGGGCGCCAGCGGTGTTCCAACGACTCCGCCGCGGGCCGAGTCATGGCTGGCAGTTCGCTCGGCAGGATCCTGTGCCCTTCCAGCCCGTGGGTTAAATCCACTTCAGGTTCGTGGATTTAACGAACCTGGTTGCGTCCTCCGTCGTGCACTCTCCCAGCGCGCTCTCTCCGCTTCCCAGTCCGCCCGTGAGCGATAATCGCAGAGTTCACTGCAGGGGCCTTGCCAGTCCTAGACGGACGATTGCAGCGGCGCTCTTGCGATCTCTGCCATCTCCTTTGTTACAGCCGCCATTTTGTCCTTGTCCCCGATCCGGGACCCGTGGCAGACAAATAGGGATAGTTCGGGATCCAAACCTTCTACACCCGCCAGACTCAACGGGTGCCGCCTCCATGTTCCCATGCATGGATGTAATTTTCCAGCGCCAGCTGGTCACCGCACGCGCACCGCTCCCACAGGATCATCTCAGGATCAACGGAGCTCCACACGAACACAACCCTCTACATGGCCGTCCAAGCCACGCCCCCGACTTCGGAGGAAGTTATTACTTGTCCAACTAAACACGACTCCCCTAAAAAGTGGGAAGCAGTTAGAGTCCATGATGAAAATTTTTGAGAACGCGGCCCAGACCCCCTCAAAAATGTCTGTTGGTCATGCCTCTAGTCACAAAAGTGACAGAGGAAGGTCTAAAACTAAGAAGTCCGACAAATTGCCGAGGGTGTCGTCTAGGGACTCTTCCCAGACACCTAAAAAGACAGACTCTACGAAAGACTTTCGACGTCGATAAGTCATTAAAGACTTCGACGAAAATATCTTCGAAGCCTCTGTCGAAGGCTGTCGAGTATAAAGGGTCGACGACCCAACAGAAAAGTCACGTCGAATATTTTATCGACGACCTCGAAGATTTCTTCGCTACTTCGACAACAACGACTGCCTGGAAGATTCCTTCGACGCCATTTGTAGTGCCTTCGACAACATCGAAGAATACCTCGACAACATGGAAGGTAACAGCCACGACATCGACGCTTCTGTCGACGTCGACACCAGGGTTGAAACCTATTCCTGAAAAAATATTTCCCCCTGAAAACAGACATGATTTTTTTCATAATATGTCATCTGTATATGGAGAAATGTCGTCAGAAAATGAAGAATATGAAGAACAAGATGAACCTGAGGTTACATCAGCAGGGGTAAAATATGGGATGAGATGTTCCAGAGGAATTAATAAATCCTCAATCAAAAATGCAGGATTTGTAGGAATGTTTACAGTCTGCAAGTGGAATAGACACATCTCCTGAATATGAATTTGAGAGACCAGATCCAGCAGAACATGCTGATCTGGGTTACAGAAAACTCATGAATAGAATAACAGTTTATGGGGTGGGGTAATAATGCACCTGTATACCAGGATGATGACATGACAGATTTTGTCAGGAGGTCCTCAACCAGACGCCATACTTTTCATATTGCCCTGCAAAGCAGAGTAAATGCTGCTTGGGAAAGACTGGAAACTAGTCCAGCAGTAAATAAAAAATATGTGGCAAAATACAGACCTTGTAACTCTGACCCAGAGTATTTGAGTAAACATCCTTCTCCTGAGAGTCTGGTAGTTCAGGCAGCCACATCAACATAAAATGCTGCATACCCCACTATACCCCCTGATAGGGATGACAAGAAAATAGATACTTGGTCGAAAAAGATCTTTACATCAGGGAGCATGGCTCTGAAGTCTACCAATGTATCTTGTACTTTGGCTAGATTTAATTATACTCTGTGGGACTGCATGTCAGCGGCAGCTCAACACATCCCGGAAGGAGAGGAAAGTGATGGTTTCCTATCCATAATTAAGGATGGTAAGGAGGCTTCGGGAGAATGCCTTCAAACAGATTTGGACACTGCTGACAGTATCAGCAGGTTCATGGCGTCTAGCGCAGTGCTACGCAGATTTGCGTGGCTAAGGAAGTCAGGTTTTGCACCAGATGTTCAATCTAGACTCCTTAACATGCCATTTGATGGCTCGAGGTTGTTTGGCAACAAGGCGGATGAAAGTTTGGAGAAGCTGCAGACCTCCAAGGCAGTGGCAAAGTCACTTAGTGCCGCTATAAGACAACCTCAGCAACGCCCCCTACACAGGCTCATCTTCCTGGAGGGGTTGTCCCTTTTAGTTTTTACTCCTCATTTGGGAGAGGAAGGGGACAGGCCAATCAAAGGGGGCAAAATAAAATTCCTCGGGGGCGAGGAAGAGGCGCTAGATCTGCCCTAGCAGCAGCATCTGTCCCTTCAGCTGTTGCTGGAGCTGCCGCAAAACCACTCTGAGGTTTTGACTCTCAAGACCCCAGTGGGAGGCAGGATCTCGCAGCATCTGAAAGAATGGCAGGGCATTACTTCAGATGTTTGGGCACTGGAAACAGTATCCCAAGGTTACTGATGAGGTTTTCTAAAGAAACCTCAGAATCACCCGCCCGGAATACAACTCTACCAAAAATCCAGAACCGCTCTTGTTGCAGGAAGTTTTAACCCTGCCATAGAAAGGTGCAATAGAACATGTACCTGTAGCGGAGAGGAACCAGGGTTGGTATTCCCCATATTTCCTCATTCCAAAGGACGGATGACTGAGACCCATCTTGGACTTGAGAAACTTGAACAAGTTCCTCAGGAAGGACAAGTTCAAGATGGTCAATCTTTCTCAGATCCTTCAGGCTCTCCAACTTCGACTGGTTGGTATCATTGGACCTTCAGGATGCTTACTTTCATGTGCCAATCCATCTCAAGCACAGAAAGTACTGAGGTTCGCGATTGGCAACTCTCACTATCAGTTTTGAATTCTGCCTTTCGGGTTGACCTCCGCCCCAAGAGTTTTCACCAAGTTGATGGCGTTAGTGGCAGCGAGTCTCAGAAGAGGGGGGGGGGGATTCGTGTCTACCCCTATTTGGACGATTAGATGATCAGGGCACGTTCTCCAGAACAAGTCCAGGATCATCTATCCAAGACTTGCCACTTCCTTCACAAACTAGGGTTTTCTCTGAATTTTTAAAAAAGTCAAACATGATAACATCACAGAAGCTCCAGTTTATAGGAGCAGTCTTGGATACTTGTTCAGGCAAAGCCCCGCCTCCCGAAGAGAGAGCTCACCACATTCTGCAGATGACAAAATTCCAGAATGCCCAGTATCTACTGGCGTTCGATTTTTCTCAGGTTGCTCGGCCTCATGGCATCCTGCATTTTTCTGGTGCCAGAGGCCAGTTTGAGGATGAGATCCCTTCAATGGGCCCTCAGGACTCAATGGTCCCAATTATCAGGGGAAATGACAGATCTCTTACAAGTTCCAACCAGAGTAGCTCAGGACCTACAATGGTGGGTTTGCAAAGAACACCTCCTCAAGGGACACTTTTTGGCAGCCATGGCCGGAGATCACTGTAGTGACGGACGCCTCACTCACGGGGTGGGGAGCCCACACCAATGATCTGACAATCAGTGTCGTTCGTCTCCATCAGAGTCCAGACTACACATCAACCTTTTGGAGCTGAGGGCGATCAGACTAGCGCTGAAGGCCTTCCTGCCCTCTGTACGAGGAAAGAGTGTCCTGATCATGGGGGACAATACAGTGGCCATGTACTACCTCAACAAGAGAGGAGTAGGGTCACTGCCACTGTGCGGAGAGGCAATGCAGCTCTGGTTCTGGGCAATACAAGAAGGGATCTCTCCATCTGCCATTCGCCTAGCAGGAGAGCAAAACACAGCGGTAGACGCTCTGAGCAGGCAGAGCAGTCTCTCACGAGTGGGAGATGGCTCAGGAAGGCCTTATGGAAATCTTCCACTTGAGGGGTTCCCCAAAGGGCGATCTGTTTGCGACCATTGTCAACAGGAAGTGCGAACTGTAATGCTCAAGGGAATTTCCCCCGAGAAGAGCTCTAGGAGACGCATTTGTAGTAGGGGAATTTCCTCTTCTATATGCGTTCCCTCCAGTCCCTGTGATCCCTCAGGTAATCGGGAGGTTGAGAAAGTTCAGGAAAACCATGATCCTAATTTCCCCGGATTGGGCCAGGAGAACGTGGTACCCGGACCTTCTTGACCTGTCCATCTGCCCTCCAATACGTCTTCCAAAAAGAGGATCGTCTCTCGCAAGAGGGAGGTCACGTTCTCCATCCAGAGGTCAACATACTCCACCTTCACGCATGGCTTCTGAGAGGTTGAGATACAAGGATTGGGACCTTCCGGAGGATGTTATGGAGGTGTTGCTTTCGGCCAGAAGGCCAGTAACAAAATCTTTGTACCGGTGTTGGAATAAATTCAGTAACTGGTGCAGAGATAAGAATGTGGATCCTTTTGAATGTGACATTCCAATGGTATTCTCTTTTCTATTACATTTAGCTAATCTGGGGCTCCAGGTTAAGACGATAAAAGGATATGTAGCAGCGCTATCTATCTTCAAGCGCTCATCAGAAGAAAGATCTCATTTTAAGATACCCTTAATAATACAATTTCTAAAAGGTTTAAACAATGTTTTTCCGCCAGTACCTTTTCAAGTTCCTGTGATTTAAATTTGGTACTTAAATTTCTGACATGTGCACCCTTTGAGCCTTTACATTCTTGTCCGTTGAGGCTTCTTACATTAAAAACTATACTTTTAATTGCATTGACATAAGCCCGCAGAGTAAGTGAGTTGCAGGCACTTTCGAGTGGACCTCCTCACACCATCTTTCATAAAGATAAACTTGTCCTTCGAGTTAAACCATCTTTTCTGCCAAAAATAGTTTCAGACTCATCTGTCACAGAAAATAATTCTACCTGCATTCTACCCTCCTCCTCACACATGTAAGGAAGAGGAAAGACTGCATAGGCTAGATCCCAGAAGGGCTCTAAGCTTTTACATCTCAAGATTGTCAGATACGTCAGTGTGATCAACTTTTTGTGGGATACACTGGCCGTAAATTGGGACTAGCCGTAACCAAACAAACATTATCAAGATGGATAATTTTAGCCATAACAGAGTGTTATAGGCTAGCCGGAAAAGATCCCCCTGAGGGCTTAAGAGCCCATTCAACTAGGGGCATAGCAACTTCAACAGCACTTAAGAGGGGTGTCCCTGTGCAAGATATTTGTGCAGCAGCCACATGGTCATCCATGCATACTTTCATCAAACATTATGCTTTGGACTCAACTACATCTCAAGGAGGTTTATTTGCCAAATCTGTACTACATTCGGTACATGACTAAAAGGCATCTGTACGCCCGCCTCCAATACAAAACTGCTTTGGGAGTCTAAGATGAGGAATACGGTGGAGGACACAATCTATTCGAAGAACAAGTTACTTACCAACTGTAACGTTCTTTCGTTTGGATGTTCCTCCCACGTACTCCTCATTGACCCTCCCATCCTACCCCACAGTACAGTTTACGTGGTTTACACTCTAAATTCTTTCAAGGCTTGGGTCAATAAGAGCCACGCCTTTGTTTATAATACATGGGTTCTGATACGAAAAAACAGAACTGAGGCCAACGGGCGCGCTCGAGGCATTTGTACTACGGATGACGTCAACGCTCGACGGATGCCGCAGAGGGACATCATCGCCTCGAGTGGAGCACCCTCTGGTGGAGAGAAAAAATGTCCGAAGCAGCAAAGCTGAAGGTAAGGACATATCTAAGATGAGGAATACGTGGGAGGAACATCCAATCGAAAGAACATTACAGTTGGTAAGTAACTTGTTGTTCTCCCCGCCCCCCTGCCCTCTCGGGTTGGTGGTCCCATGATCGGGCATCTTCAGTGTTTCGTTTCCCCATTCCTTTTGTCGGTTTTATCCTCATTCCTTCTGTGGTTGGCCGGCCCCTATGCCGCTTCCTTCGGTTCTTTGCCATCCAGCCAGTCCAGGCGTCTTTAAGGGAAGTGAATATGAAGGATCGTCTCCCATCCATTACTCTCAGTTTTGCTGGAAAGATTGTCATGTAGCACAAGTTCAGCTCACTAAGTCTGCGGCAAGCTGAGCCAAAGGACCACCTTTGTTTTTGGACCTGCTGTGTGAAATCCAGGAAGATCAGATTTGTGGCGATATCTCCTTCAATCTAGTTTTCCATGCCGCTTGCAATATCTGGTCCCTTTCTCTGAAGTTTAATAGTTTGGCTATTATTGCTCTGGCCTAGCCCCCTGGAGGTGGTGGCCTACCCGGTGTGCTCTTTCTACTGTGAAAAGCTTTGATAAGCTCTTCAGGTGTGGGGTCACGGGACTCATTTTTTCACATAGTTATGTGTTGGGCCCTTCCTGGCCCTCCGGCACCCCACCACCAGGTGTGTTATGCCAGGAGCGACCTTCAGAGTCCTCCGCCCTCATCTTTAGTCCGTGTTCCTCCAATTAGTCCTCATACCTGATTCTTAAGTGTGGTTAGGTCGACCTCCACCGTGCTTGCGTGTTTCGCCTGTCCCTCTTTCGCTAACCTTACATGGGTTGGCTCGCAGCAGATGCATCCATCCCAACTTTCTGTAACGTCCCTTCCAGGGACGTTTGGATTTCCTCAATGGCCGCCAACAGTCCATCCAATGGGACTCCCTCGCCCTTCTCCGCTCCTGATCCTGGGGTATCGTTTTCTTTTTGGCCCTTCACCATTGTGCTAGCGTTGTTTGCCCGTTCCAGAACGTTTGGGGCAGGCTGTCCGCAATGGTCACTGCGTCCAGACAAGGATTCCACGTCCTTTGTGCTTTCACTGCTGCGGTCTGTATGCAGAGTGTGGTATCCCTTGTCCGTCTCAATGTCCGTTGGGGTTTCCCTGATGATTTACTGGTGTCTTCTGCCTATTCTGCGCGATGGGTGTTGTGGTGCTGTATTTCCCCTTGGCAGGCTCACTCATTAACTCTCCTCCACCCCCTAATCTAATCCTGCGTTCTCTGGGCGGTCTTCTCACAGCTCACTCTGTGGCCCTTTAGTCTTTCGGGATCACTCTGTAAGGGCCCGGCCTCTGTCACCCTGCACCCTAACCGATGGTGAGGAAGCTGCTGTTTCTCATCATGGGGGGGGGGGGGCACTTATCATCCGGATTGCTGTGGGACGGTGGTGCCTGTTACTGGCCCCCTGACTCCTGCCCCTCCCTTGGAGCCAGGACTGCCTGTGCCTCAGTATGGCTGTTGTGGTGTACCAACTGTGTTTGTCTCTTCAGCAGGAGGGCTTATCCCCAGTTATGTCTGCTCCCAATCGCAGGGAGGGGAGCTGGGGTGTTGATGCTCCTGCTGTTCTCCCTCAACGGTCTCACGCTCTTCTGTCTTACGGATCCCTGCCTCCCAGTATCGCAGCGCTTCGGGTTGCCGCAGCCCTGGATGCCTGCCCTATAGCTGCTCCTCACCTCTGCGTCATGCAGTCTGCCCAGCCGTCTATGCCTCCACCCGAGGGGTACCACTCCATTCTTTTAGCTGTCCACTCGTGCCTGCTATCTCCAGGTGCCCCCCTTCCCAGCACTCGTCTCCGACCACAAGAGGATGGGCGTCGCTTCGTAGCAGTCCCCTTCTCTGCTTCTCACACTGTAGCCGGTCAGTGTTGCAGTGTGCTCCCCTCGTGGTTTTTATTTTTTATTTTATCCCTTCGCTACTCAACTATCCACTGCGTCCATTCCCGACTCCTCGCTGGGGTGTGCGGGCAGTTAGTCACTCGGATGGGTTCTTGTGTGCTGGTCGCAAAGTTCACTAACTCCCGCTACTATTGGGGGTGGCCATCTTGTGGTCTGGTGCCTTCCGTCACTGCATTCGTCCTTGTACCAGCACAGATCGAGCGTCTCCAGCCATCTGGCTCGCACGTTCAGCTCCTGGGGTGGTCCGACTTATGATTCCACCCAACTCCGCTTTCAAGGTGTTTTGTAGCAGGATTTATTTCGGATGGTTGTGTGGCCTGGATCAGGAGCTCCGAAGCTTCACCACTGCAACCTTTGCTCGCTGGCCGCGCCCCCCAGTCTTTGTATGCTTAATAATCTCCCACATGTATGGAGGAAGGGGGGTGGGGACATCTGCGTAATAAAAGTCCAAAATATCGCCCAAACACCACCATACACCCTAGTCCCTTCCCTGATAAACTAGGTAAGTCAAGAAGTCTGGTACTGCCTAGGAAATGGGAAAGGAATAGTCTGGTGCAGCATCTACATGTGCATGACTGCGCAAATACTCAATCAAAATTGTGGAATTGGTGTAATTCTTCCTAATCAGCAAGAGTCAATTATCACTCCACTAGAGTGCAAGTTGAGGCTTAATGTACTATTGTTTGGCAGGGACTTTACTTTTGCTAAGTGAACCAATGGTACTTGAATCAGAGTAATAAACTGCGTGATCATCTGAGGTTTCACCTGCAGAATTGTTGTAATCCTATAGCACTTCTATTCTAGATGCTGTCGATGCCACGCAAAGTGTACATCTCACTGTTCCCAGTGCCCTCCTTGTTTGGGACATATTGCCTGACCTTGCTGTTGCTTTTGACTGTATTTAATTTGCAATGTAGTGTGGCTGCTCTCGATCGGGCTACGTGCACGCTAGTAAAATGCTGTGCATAGCTGTTTTAGCAAGATCAGCACATTTTGTTTTGGAAGCCTGCTGTTAGGTAGAATAACATTGCATATGTCTAGCAAGTGGAAGTTGGCACCCAAAGCTTTGTTTTTGCTTGCCGCATACATGATGTGCTGATCTAGAATAGATGGGTTGATGGCACTCCGCTTCTCCAGCATTGGGTCTGGCATGGATTCACATGCTCATGCATATTCCCCTGCCGTCAGGCCGGGAATCCTCAGTACAGAAAAAAATCTGTATCAGTTTCGTTTATGATCTCTTTCCTAGTAGTAACCAATGACTGATCTCTGGGTCATACTGCCTACAACCAATGACTGCCCTCTCCCTAAGCCCCGCCTCTGGCAGCCATCCTCAGATTTCTACTGCACGTTCAAGTGTTGGGAGTCCTTGTGCTATAGCTCTCGAGCTTTTGCTGCGTTTTCGCACTTTTTCAAAGAGAATTTCTTTAGGTTAAATTGAGCCTCAAGCTCCACCGTCTTTACATCCGATCAAAGGGGACCCGTTTTGGAAGTTTCTACGCCCCTCAAGGGTGAAGATATCGTCGAACGACGCTTTTGGAGGATTCCAGAAGTTTCTGAGGCCTACCCCGGACATGGCCCAGGAGAAAGGGAGCTTGACGCCCGGGAAACTGTTCAGGGCCTGCCCTGGATGCCAGCTGCAGAACGTGTCCAAGGAAGACGAGCATTCCTTATGCCTCTACTGTCTTCACGAGGACAAAACGCACGTGGAGGACTGTTTTGCGGGAACATGTCGGAGCGGACCATGAGGGACCGCGATCTTTGTCTTGCAACTGGCTCGAGGGAAAGAACCCGTCAGGTGAGAAGAAAAAGCAGAAATCTGAGTGGTCTTCTAAATCCTGAGAGGGTGCCCCGCCGACGGGGGGCCCAACGGAAGGCTAAGCACCGAGTCCGCAGGCACCGGGAGCGGCGAACGGTCGGGCTCCTCGGCTGCCAGGCAGGGCGCATCCTTCCCGGCGCCATCGACCACAAGCCAATGCTCTGGCTCGGGTAAGAGGAAATCCGCGAACCTGGCCAAGCTTCTGGAGAGGCCCCGGTCGATCTCAAAGATTTTGGCTAATGGGGAGCGAGGCGGAGAACCCCCCCCCTCCCCCCCCCCCCCCCCCCCCCCCACCCTAAGGTGAATGCCACAAACAGTCGGCGACTAAGGCCTTGATTCACTGAGCCAAGGAATCTATCGAGGAGGTCGTGGCAACCCTGGCGCAGCCTGCGGATGTTGCACCTGTGGTAGCAGTCTCGGGGCCCAGAGTCTCCCTGCCACCTTGGAGGGAGGCATCTATCAAGCCCATCGAAGGAACCCCCCCACAAAGCCCCTGGCGGATAAAGAGGGGGCCGGGGGGGGGGGGGGGGTCAGTGGCCATCATGGATTCTGACACAACCTCCAAGGAGGAACTTGTCGAAGTCCCTGAGAACCACGGCGCGGGCATGGAGGACCAGCCAGTCGAGGCATCCCAATGAGGGGCGACGGAAGCGCTGACTGGACCCCAGACCAACTGTCGCAGCCAGTGCCGCAGGACAACTCGGCGGCCATTTTGATGGCAATTCAATCCTTATGCTCTGAAATAAGGACTAGATTGCCTTTACCCCCGACAGAGGTGCCGGAGCCAGGCCCGACAGAGGAGCCAGGGGCAGGCCCGTCGGAAAGTCCACCACCCAAGAGGAGAACACATCCTCCTTCACCCTTTCAGCCCTCGAGGCCTGCTCAACCCTCTTCCCCGTCCGCGGGATGGCACGGACACAGCCACGATGGGTACGGACGACGAGGGTGGCGACGGCGGGCGGGACCTACCCTTGTAATCCCCCCCCCCCCCGCCCTCCCCTGGCTTCCCCGCCCGATTGCCCCGAAGAAAAGGAGGGGTTCCTCTATCAACGTCGAGAGACCAAGAGGAAGACGGTCCTCGCGGTACATCTACTGGAGGACATCTGGGACGAGGGGCTCTCCTTCCTCAAGAACCCGTCCACGACGCCGGCAAAAAGGGCCCGATACGAAAAGTACCGGGTCCCCCGACGCGCCCCCCTTTATGCCTTGGAGCACAGCCGACCCCGGATTCAGCTGTCTCGGTGGCGGCCAGGAAGAAGGCAGGAGGGGGGAGGGGAGGGCCCCCCCATCGGCATCGACATCACCGCTGGACGGCGAGGGAAAGAAGCTCGACACGATGGGACGAGTCATCACGTCGGCGCCAACGACGATTAAGGCAGCCAACGCCCTGGCTATCGTTGCCCGTTAGGAGAGGGAACTTTGGTATAAAATCGCTCCTTTGTTGGACTTCCTGCCGGACGACAAGAGGGCAGAAGCCCTGGAAATCTTGCAAGAAGGCGCGGTGGCGTCAGACCACGCCATAACGGTGGCGATCGACATCGCTCAACACTGGTTTCCGCCAGTTGGGCAACAGTGTTTGCCTCAGACGGTGTGGATGGCTTAAGGCAATGTATTTCCGCCAGGACGTACAAACCAAAGTGTTGGACATGCCCTTCGACGGTAACAACCTGTTGGGAAGACAGTCGATGAGTCCCTGCAAGCCATCAAAATGGACACTGAGACAGCCCGGGCCCTGGGAGTTATCTAGCAACGACGGCCGTCCTTTCAGAACACCGGAGGCAAGCAAGGGGCCTCCAAAGGTTCCGGCAGCGGCTCCTCTACCTACCGTCAAGCGGCCCGTCCCTCATCGCAGGAGGCCTATAGAGGACGGGGCAAGTCTGGAGGTTCCTGCCATCGTCGCCAGGGAGGGCAAGGCGGCCTCGAAACTGGACTGAACCAACCGTTGTGGTGGGGGGGGGGGTTTGTGGCGGCTGGCGAAGTTTGTCAGCGTTTGGGAGTCATCTCCACCGACCATTGGGTGCTCGAAACCCTGGCCCAGGGGCACGCCCTCGAGTTTCTAAAGTGCCCTTGCGTGCCACCTGTGGCCAGGAAGGAAAACCACATACCCCAGCTGCTGGAGGTAAGGGCGATGCTCAAGAAAGGTGCCATCGAGCTCGTCCCAAAGAGACTTCGGGGGTCTACTCAAGATACTTTCTCGTAAAGACGACAGGAGGTTGGCGTCCCATCCTGGACCTGCGGAGTCTGAACAAGTGCATCAAGGCTCAGAAGTTCTGGATGATCACCCTCCACCATGTGCTGGGACAGCTGGAGGAAGACTATTTCTTGTCGTCATTGGACTTGGAGGATGCCAACTTCCACATCCCCATTCTAAAAAGACACCGGAAGTTCCTCAGGTTCGTGGTCCAAGGACGGCACTACCAGTTCAAGGCCCTCCCATTCGGATTAAAGTCGACACCCAGGGTATTCACTAAGTGCCTAGCACCGGTGGCGGCGTGGCTACGCCTACAAGGGATCCACGTCTATCCCTACCTGGACGACTGGCTCATCCAAGCAAGGACAAGGGAGCTCGCCGTGGAACACACAGCGAAGACCGTCCAGCTACTCACGGACCTGGGGTACTCCATCTTCCCCAAATCCCACCTGGTCCCTTCGCAGGTCGCCCTGTTTCTGGGAGCCAAGCTCGACAGTGGCACGGCTGGCCTCGCCGTCCGACGAAAGCCATCCTGGGCAAGGTGCAACGCCTGCTAGCCACGGACATAGCCAGGGTAAGATCCATCAAATCCCTTCTCGAGATGATGTCCTCCTGCATCTATCTGGTACGCCTGTGCAGACTTCGAATGCATCCACTGCAAGAGTTTGACGCATGCTGGATCCAGGCGATGGGCAGCTTCGAGGGCAGCATACCGCTCAACGAGACCTTCCGACGAGCAATCCAGTGGTGGGGCACCCGCACTCATCTGATGGCGGGCGCGGACTTTCAGACCTCAGCTCACCAGGTAACGGTGACGACAGATGTCTCCCTGGAAGGGTGGGGAGCGCATACCGGAGATCTCCACGCGAGAGGCCTTTGGCTCCCGGAGGAAAAACCGCTTTATATAAACATTCTGGAGCTCCGCGCAGTGTTTTGGGCCCTCAGGTCCTTTCTTCCGTCCCTCAAGGGCAAGGTCGTGAAGATCTTCACCGACAACACCACCACAATGTTTTACATCAGGAAGCAGGGTGGAACCAGATCCCCAGCCCTGTCCAAGAAAGCCCAGGATCTGTGGCACTGGGCCGTCGACCGGGGGATGTTTCTGGTACCTTTTCATCTGGCAGGGATGAAGAACACCATCGCCAACTCACTCAGCGGGGAGCTGCGCTTGTGCCACGAGTGGTAGCTACGCCAGGATCAAGTGGGTCGACTCTTCAGGCTGTGGGGCAGACCCCAGGTCGAACTCCAAGTGCCAGAGGTTCGCCAGCAGGTTCCCCCAACCGAGCAGCATGGGCGATGATTTCTCGTTCCCCTGGGACAACCTGTTCCTCTATGCTTTCCCGCCGTTGCCACTGCTACTCCGGCTCGTCAACCAGCTCAAGAGGTCCCGGTGCAGGATGATCCTCGTCGCACCGGCGTGGCCGAGACGGATCTGGTTCCTGGACCTTCTGGACTTAGCGGCGTCCCCACCAGTCAAACTGCCCGTGGACGCGGATCTTCTCTCCAGAGAAGAGGCGCCATTCTTCATCACGACCCGAAGTCGCTGAACTTGCAGGCCTGGCTCCTGCAGCATTAGTTTGGAGGATACGATATACCGGCCGACTGCAGAGAGGTTCTTGCAAAGGCCAGGGCGTCCTCAACTCTCGTATTACGGACACAAATGGAAGAGGTTCTCTGTCTGGTGCCGGGCACAGAAGATTAACCCTCTACGGATTACAGCCCCTCCAGTACTGCCGTACCCACTGTCTGGCCAAGGCTGGACTAGCCCACGCCTCCATCAAGATACATCTGGCTGCTATCTCCGGATACAGCAGGAAAACAGGACGGGTGTCCTTGTGGTCTCATCGCCTGGTGAAGGAATTTATGAAGGGACTATTCCGCTTGTTCCCGCCATTGAGGGCCCCAGCCCCGGCATGGGAGCTCAAAGTGGTGCTGACTAGGCTAATGGGGGGGGGGGAGGGGGAGGGGAGGCCCCCCCCCTTCGAGCCTACGCATACGGCACCGTTGAAGTTCCTATCGTGGAAAACAGCTTTTCTTGTGGCCATCACCTCTGCGCGTTGGAGAGATTCAGGCTCTATCTTGCAAGCCTCCATACTTGACTTTTCACGACACGAGGGTGTTGCTCCGGAGGCATCCCTCCTTCATGCCCTTGGTGTCGTCGGACTTCCACCTCAAAGAGCCCTTGGTGTTACCAGTTTTCTTCCAGTTGCCTTCGTCGCCCGCCGAGTGGACTTTGCACTCGCTGGATGTAGCTAGAGCGCTGAAGTTCTACGTGGACCGCAGGAAGAGTATTTCGGAAGACGTCATAGCTGTTTGTGAACTTTGGACCTGTGAATCAAGCAAAGTCTCTCTCGAAAGCTTCCATTTACAGATGGCTCTCTGGCTTATCATACACTGTCACCGGTTGGCAAACCGACCGCTGCCCGGCCGTCCGAGAGCCCATTCGACCAGAGCGATCGCTGCTACCACGTTGTTCTTGTCTGGTGTGCCCCTGCTGGTCATCTGCTAGAGGTCGACGCACACCTTCACGAAATTCTACTGCGTCGATCGGGAGTCCAGGGTTGGCCGAACAGTGCTGCGCAACCTGTTCACCTGAAGGGCCTGGTGAGGAGGTAAGTGTTAGGAAGATGAGGCGGAAGCAGGTAAGTTATATAATTGGGTTTATTTAGGTTAATAAACAGGAAAAGAAGACCCCACATCTCATGGGCTCCCTTCCCTTCAGCTCTCTCCTCCAACTGTCCAATTTAGAACCAAACAAGAAACCTCTGCATCAACATTCCATTACATCATAATGTATTCTCTCCTTACTAGAGAGATCTCATCTCCAAAGGAGATACACTACAACACATCTCCCTTCATTACATGTATATTTTTTTTTAGATATATATCTGATCGCCTTTTAGTTTTCGTCATGTTACAGCAACTACGTCTCATTTCATACAATAGATTCAACTCACACTTGTTACACTAACTAATTCACAATAAAAACTGATCAAAAACTAAACGCCATGGGCGGCTCAGTTGCCATTTCTTCTTCTTTCTCCTGGGCACATCCCCGCTTATGGCTTTCACATATCTCCTCTCCTCACAGAGGCAACTCTATCTTTGTTCCATACTTGCCCTCCCGCAACTCCCACAGCCCCTTTCATGACTGCCACCACTCTGACAGGATCCGAATAAAGCGACTCCCCCTTCCTCCTTATCACTGCTCTCTTTATCCTAATCCAGTCACCACATTCCACACGCAACTCCTTCTTTCCTCTCCAAGTTTTCGCACTTGACCCAATTTGATTTTTTTTTCACTAACAATCTTCTCACTTCATCCACAACAAGATCGGTCTCCCTACATCTTCCCAGCCATGGCGGACAAGCCATGGAATATGGCTTCCTTCCCCTCATGAGTTCAAATGGGCATATACCGGTCGTAGAATGCGGCGCCATCCTCAGGGCCCACATTCTATTTTGTATTAGAGCTAGCTTGTCTAAACCACACTCCTCTCCCATACGTACACTTTCCATCACACACCTATTCATACTCTCAACCACACCATTTGACTCGGGATGGTACAATGAAGTTCTTTTATGACCAACCCCACACTTCCTCAAATAGTTAGCAAATTTTTCTCCAATAAACTGGGGACCATTGTCAGTCACTTGCAAAGATTTCCTGCAACACCTTTATCATACTTTCACTCGTGATCTCCCTCACGACCTTAAAATCCACCCATCTGGAAAACAAATCCACCACCAAAACAATGTACTTTCCCCGGGCATAACCCAGTTCCACGGGACCTAGTATGTCCATGGCTATATCACACCATATTCTGGACGGAAGACCGACATCCACTAAAGGTTGTTTTCTGGCCGCTATTCCCTTTCCACTCTTAACACAAAACTGACAGTTTGCCAAACGATCTTCCACCTCCTTGTCAAAACCTGGCCACCAAAAATCTTCTCTTAACACTCCTTTGGTCTTGGTAACCCCAATATGACCACTATGCGCTAAATCTACCACTTTCTTTCTTAAACCTATCGGAACCACTGCTCTACCCCATCTGAACAAAATATTATCATTTACAGACAACTCATCTTTCACCTCCCAAAACGGCTTCACTTCTTCCGCCAACTCTACCTTATTTGCCCATACCGTGGATTCAACATATGTGATTACCCTCCTTATGATGTTATCGCTTTCCATTTCGTTCAACCACTCCTGCTTGGATACAATGCCATCAGTGTTAACACTAATTCCATTTCCTCACTTCCCATACTCTCGGGTGCTGCCACTTTTATCCTTGATAGACTGTCGGCTAAAACATTTTCCTTCCCGGGAATGACCTCCATTCTAAAACAATGTGTCTGCATCCTGGTAACCCACCCTGCCACTCTCTGATACTTTGTCAAGACCCTTATTCTCAAAAATGGCTTTTAAGGGTTTATGATCCGTTCGCAACACAAACTCTACTCCCCACACAATTTCTGAAACGTTCCACAGCCCAAAAACATGCCAATGCCTCCTTCTCAAGTACCGAATATCTCAACTCTGCTCCCTTGAGACCCCTCGATGCATGGGCGATTACCTCTTCAGAACCATCTTCCTGCTTTTGAGATAGCACAGCTCCCAGTCCACTCACTAGCGTCAACTGTGATCATGGTTAGTTTCCTTGTGTCAAAACACCCTAATGGACCGGCCATATTTATTTCTTCCTTTATCCTGTTAAACTCCCTGTCACATTGGCTATTCCATTCAAACTCTGCACCCTTCTTAAGAATCTTTCTCATCTCCTGTACTTTATCAGCATAATTTATTACAAATTTGTGATAAAATTCCGTCATTCCTAGAAAAGAGCGCAGCTCATTCTTGCTTTTAGGTTTCTCAACACTCTTAATGGTATTAATCATATCTTCCTTGGGCTTAACTCCATCCCCTGACACTTCGTGTCCTAGGTAGTCCACTTTCGACAACGCAAATTTACATTTCTCACCTCTCAAAGTTATACCTCTCTCCTCAAATATCCTCAAAACCTTGCGTAGATTCCTGTCATGTTCTTCCATCGTTACACCACTCACCAACACATCATCCTGAAAACAGAACACTCCCTTCAGTCCCTTCAACAACCGATCCATGATCTTCTGAAATACTGATGAAGCAGACGCCAGCCCGAATGGCATTCTCCTAAATTGAAAAACACCTTCATGCGTCACAAAAGCCGTAACTTTCCTACACGCCTCCACCAATTCGACCTGATGATAAGCTGATGTCAGATCTAACTTGGAGAAAAATCTTCCACTACCCACCATGGTCAACACTTCACCCATGTTGGGCAGGGGATGTCTGTCCACCAACACGCACTTATTTAACTCACGCATGTCCACGCATAGCCTTATGTCACCTGAACTTTTCTTCACGATCACCACTGGGGATACCCATTCAACCCCCCCAGCTCTCTCAATCACACCTGCCTCCAATAGCTTCTGCAATTCCCTTTGCACCTTTTCCCTCAAAGCTAGAGGCACCGGCCTGAGTTTCGCCACAGTAGGCATACTATTCTTTTTCAATGTTATCTGTTGCTGAAACCCTCTCACCTTTCCCAACTTCTCACTGAACACATTCCTAAACTCCGACATGTACCTATCATGACTTGCGGACACTTCGGAAATTTGCAGCACTTGCTCTGGGTGATTGGGATCAAGTCTGATCCCCAAATTCTTCTGTTCTCTCCATCCTAATAAAGATTGTCCCTTCTTGGTGACATACACTTTGCCATCACAACTGCGTCCCTTGAATTTGAATCTACTCCACACAACCCAGTAAATCAATGCGATCTTGGTTGTATCCTCCTGGACTTATGTCGGGCTCCAATAACTCGGATACCACCCCTTTCATCTTGCACTCAAAGGCAACCCTGGATATTAAAGTTATTTTCGACCCAGAGTCAGCCATCATTGACACCTTACGCCCATTCACCGTTACCACAGCATAAGGTCTTTCACAATCCTCAAGATCCCCACCATTAGTAACAACATTTACTGTATTCACGATAACATTTTGTAATGGCACCACAATTTCGTCTTCTGATGACCTTCCATCTTCTTCTTCATTTACATACAGGACTCTCTGTTGGCCCGTCTGACCAAATTGGTAGTTTTTGCAGCACGATGCTAAATGTCCTTTCCTTTTGCATTTTGAGCACGTACTTTTCTGGCCTGGGCACACCACGGAGGATGCAAAATGTGTTGCACTGGCACACCGATAACACAACCTTTCGTCCTTCCTATCCTCTTTCTTCTCACATCTCTGCGTATAATCTTGACCCTTCCTTTCTTCCGGATTGTTCTTCCCTGACTGTCTGTTTCTTCCTTTCCTTTTGTTCTTTCCCTCTGCTACGGATAACACCTCTGGTTTATTTTCTTTGGACTCCCCTCCTTCAGTTTTGAAAAGTTTGGCCACACATGCCAGGGAATGCTCCACACGTTTCGCCAAGTCCAATACCTCGTCTAAACTTGGCTCATCCTTTAGCCACAACTCCTCTCGTATCCTGTTGGATCGACAATGTGTCATGAATTGATCACGAATATGTTCATCAAAACTTCCTTGAAATTTGCATATAAGAGCCAGATGTCGCAATGCAGTCACATAATCTTCGACAGATTCATTTTGAGCTTGTGTGCGCATCCGGAAATTGTACCTTTCCAAAATTGTGCTCCTTTTTGGGTTAAAATGTCTATCTAGCTTCACTAATGCGGGCTCGAACTCATTTAATTCATCCCTGCTTCCTTCACTTACAAGTTGTGGTAGAGTTTCAAAAATTCTTTGACCCTCGAAGCCCAAAAAATGCAACAACAAAGCCAACTTCCCCTCGCTGGAATAAGCTGACCCACCAGCTGCTTTCATGTAGTGCAGAAAACCCTTTCGCCATTGGGGCCACAATTCTTGCCGCGCCTGGGGCAGGCATAAAAACGGGGGTCCCGATATTCCCGGCAAAGCTGCCATCTCACTTGGCTTTAGAATGTTACTTAGTATGTGCTTTTTATGTCCTCCCTCTTCTGGGAACTACTTTAGCACTGTTTAATTTCCGCCACAGTTGTCTACAATAATGTTTCTCCGTGGGTCCGCTTTTTTTTTTTTTTTTTTTTTTTTCTCCCTTTCTAACTTTTCATTGTCGCTTTGATACAACGAATGACTCTTTATCAGGCTCCTCACACACACAGGGAATGCCCCTCTATAACGCGGTCCACAGTAATTTTCTCACATGTCCCTGCGTTAGGAGAAATGCGATACTCTGTTCCGTGTCCCTGCGTTAGGAGAAATGCGATACTCTGTTACGAGTCCGCTCCCCACGCCGTCCCTCTGCCGTCTGAGCAAGCAACACTGTGGACGCTGCGCCAGGGTAAATTGCAAGCTCTAAGCACTTACTTTACGGTGAGTTGGGGAGCTGCGTGTGTACGCAGGCCTGCGCGCGGCGGCCACTCAACGCTGGAAGGGAAACGGAGCAGCCGACACGCAGACCTCCGCTCAGTGGCCGCTCACGCTACGGGAAAGCGGAGTGGCCCTCCCAGGGGTTCTTCGGACGCCGGCAACCTCTCCTCATTGACAGCGCCTGCTCATCTGGAAAATACGCGTGGCGATCCAATCTGAGGAGCACAAATCGCAGCAGCAGATCGAGTCAGCCGGTCCCACATACGAGCAGGCAGCCAAGAACTGCAAGGTGGTTGCTCTCAAATGGTGTAGTTTGGGCAGTGTAGTTTGAGTTCTACCTCAGAGGCCGCACACGAGGCGCAGGGAGTGGGCCTCTTCGCGCCGCACCGGCACACGCAGGAAGGCCTTGAAGGGTGCTACCGGCAGCAGGAGCGGGGCCCAGTTCACAGGCTTCTCTCTGGAAACTGGGCTTTGTGGAGCAACTTGTCTCAGCTGGGGTCTTCTCTTCAAATTCAAGTTCACCTGCATTCCATGGCCTCGCATCCCATCCTCTTCGCCATTGTTATGAAGATGAGGCGGAAGCAGGTAAGTTATATAATTGGGTTTATTTAGGTTAATGAACAGGAAAAGAAGACCCCACATCTCATGGGCTCCCTTCCCTTCAGCTCTCTCCTCCAACTGTTCAATTTAGAACCAAACAAGAAACCTCTGCATCAACATTCCATTACATCATAATGTATTCTCTCCTTACTAGAGAGATCTCATCTCCAAAGGAGATACACTACAACAGTAAGAGTTGCTTAATGTTGAGCCTTTTGCCACCTCCCGTGGTTGTGCATGTGTGTACTGCTATGTAATCTTATATTCATGAGCATTTGAATCCATGCCAGACCCTATGCTGGAGAAGGAACAAGTTACTTACCTGTAACTGTTGTCCTCCAGCATGGATTCACATGCGAACCCTCTGCGGCTCTTCACTTGGTCATACTGCCACTTTACGTGCTACCAAATCTGAGGATGGCTGCCAGAGGCGGGGCTTAGGGAGAGGGCAGTCATTGGCTGTGGGCAGTATGTCTTTCCTAGTAGTAACCAATCACCGATCTCTGGGTCAGATCAGAAACTAAACTGATACTGATTTGTTTCTGTACCGAGGATTCCCGGCTTGACGACGGTGAATATTCATGAGCATGTGAATCCATGCCAGACCCATGCTGGAGAACAATAGTTACAGGTAAGTAACCTGTTGCTTACCAGTGAGTGCAGGTGAACTTGACTGGATGGTGTTTGCAAAATAAGAAGTCTGAATCGTTCTTCACTAGCGTTTTGTTGTTGCTCAGTGTTCAAGGGTGAACTTGATTTATGCTGATTTTGTCCTAGTCGAGCTGTGATTGTGCAAGGTGCGAGCTGCAATTTTCACGTAAAGCACTTTGGTTGGTTTGATTTTAATGTCAGTATCCCATACTTTCACAAGTACCAAGCTCTTGACAGTATTGCCTTTTTGAAGCTATTGTTGGACCTTTGCTTTTGTACTTTAATTGGATTACAACCCTGAGTACATGTATTTTTATTTACAATGTGACGACCTTGACCTAGTCGGCGAATTAAAATCCGAAGCAATTGTAAAATGTAGTACTGTTTTTTTCTACCTTTTTTTTTTTTTTAGGGCAAGCTTGATGATTACCAAGAAAGAAAAAACAAAGGAGAACGCCTCAACCAAGACCAGCTGGTATGTTAAAGCTATCTGGTTTAGTTTATTTATTTAGTTTTAAAGACAGTGTATTTTGTTAAGGATTTCAATCGGGCGACACACACTTTGGTCTCAGCCTAGGATGTAGCGCTCAATTGATATGCCTCTCTTTATTTTATGCAAATTCAATTTGAGATGCTACACAACTCGTATCACACCCCCTTTTTCAAATACCCTTGGTCACAATGGACCATGAACCAGGCCGGTTGGTGAAAATGCAATATTTATTTTTAAAATTCAAAAGAAATCATAACTTTTTTAATATGGGGCAGCAATCACCAATGGGGTGATAATTACAATGAAAATGGAAGCAATGGACTTGGTTAACCTCCTAGAACATATACAAAGCGCATGTGAATAGGAGCACTTTTGGGATTAGGATACATAGCACCCAATTTAAGGTTTCCCCCTGCAATGTTCCCCAAATCGAATTCCGAGTAGATGGAAAGCAGCAGGTAGTCGGGGATAAGAGGCAGAAAACAATCAAAATCCGAACTTACCTCACAGAATAAGAGGCAAAACTTTAAACCCTTAGAAAATGCCTATAATAACACTCGAATTTTACAAATAATGAATGTGGTTAAATTATAATATACATATGTTTAATCAGTGTTATATCATTGGAATCGCAATACAATGGGTCAGCAAAAGGCATACAAGTCGAAAATGAGTGCAAAGTTTAGAGCATGCTGCAGCCAAATGAAACGTTGGAAAACTTGCACTTTTCTCAAATCCCGCTTTAAATTGCCCAAACAGGTTTTAATAAAACTGGTGGGATACTCTGATTCTCCAGCATGGGGTCTGGCATGGATTCACATGCTCATGAATATTCCCCGTCGTCAGGCTGGGAATCCTCGGTAAAGAAAAAACCAGTATCAGTTTCGTTTCTGATCTGTCTTTCGTAGTAATAACCAATCACTGGTCTCTGCGTCATACTGACCACAGCCAATGACTGCCCTCTACCTAAGCACCGCCTCTGGCAGCCATCTTCAGATTTTTACCGCACGTTCATGTGTTGGGATCCTCGTGCTATTGCTCTCGAGCGTTAGTGCTATTTTTTCGCGCTTTTTCACAAAAACTTCGATTCTTTCGGTCAAAAGAGCCTCAAGCTCCACCGATCCTACATCCGATCAACGGGGACCCGTGTCGGATTCATCTGTGCCCCTCAAGGGTGAAGATTTCGTCGAGCTACACTTCGGAGGACTCCAGAAGCTTCTCAGGCCCGGTCTCGGAGATGGCCCAGGAGAAGGGAAGCTCGACGCCCGGAAAGCTGTTCAGGGCCTGCCCTGGATGCCAGCTGCAGAACGTCTTCAAGGAGGACGAACACTCTTTCTGCCTTTACTGCCTTCATGGGGACAAGACGCACGTGGAGAAGGACTGTGCGTTTTGCGGCAACATGTCGGAACGGACCATGAAGGACCGCCATCAACGTCTCGCCAGCTGGCTGGAGGGTAAGAGCCCGTCTGGCGAGAAGAAGAAGAAATCTGAGCGGTCTTCTAAGACCTTTGAGGGCGCCCCGGCGACGGGGGCCCAACATAAGGCCAAGCACCGCGAGTCCGCTGGCACCGGGAGCGCCGAACGGTCGGGCTCTACGGGCGCCAGGCAGGGCGCACCCTCCCCGGCACCATCAACCACGAGCCAACGCTCTGGGTCGGGTAAGAGGAAGGCCGAGCACCCGGCGAAGCTCCTGGAGAGACCCCGGTCGAGCTCTAAGGCAGAGGAGGAGCGTGGCAGTGCCCCCTCCCTCAAGGATAAGGCGGTGAGCGCACCTAAGGTGGTGAAGGCCTTGATCCATTCGACCAAGCCCTCTATCGAAACGGTCGCGGCGGCCCTGGCCCAGCCTGTGGAGGCTGCACCAGTGGTGGCGGCCTCGGGGCCCAGAATCTCCCTGCCTCCTCGGAGGGAGTCTTCTTTCGTGCCCATCGATAGGACCCCCGTGAAACCCTCCGTGGGGAAGAAGGGGGGGGCAGGGCGTCGTCGTAGATTCGGCCTCAACCTCAGAAGAGGAACTGATCGAGGTCTTAAGCCACGGCCTAGGCGTGGAACAAGACCAGCCCGTCGGAATGGGCCCCGACGCAGGTGACGACGACGACATCGTCGAGGATACCGACGGGGCCCCTGCTCGCCCGTCGGATTCCCCTCTGCCAGCGCCGCAAGACAACTCAGCGGCCATTTTGTTGGCTATACAGTCCTTATGCTCCGAGATAAGGACGAGACTACCGTTACCGACGGAGGAACCTCTCCCGTCGGGGGATCCAGAACCGGGACCTTCTGGTGTTCCCCCTACCAAGAAAAGAAGGATCCATCCACCGCCTCCTTTTCAACCGTCGCGCCCCGTCCAGCCCTCCTCCCCGTCCACCCGAGGGGATGATACGGGGACTGACACGGCAGCGACGGGTACGGACGACGAGGCATACGACGAGGATTTTCCGTCGTCGCCTCCCACCAGGGCTTCTCCGCCCGACGAGATTGGATCGTTCCACTCAATGATCGCCAGGGCATCCGAGCTTTTCCAACTCTGCCCTGAGGAGAAGAAAAAGGAAGGCTTCCTTTACCAACGGCGCGAGACCAAGAGGAAGACGGTCCTCGCAGTGCCTCTGTTGGACGACATTTGGGATGAGGGCCTTTCCCTCCTCAAGAACCCTTCCACGACGCCAGCGAAAAGAGACCGGTACGAGAAAAAGTACCGGGTCCCGGACTCGGCCCCCCTATGCCTCCGGGCGCAGCCTACCCCGGACTCAGTCGTCTCCGCGGCAGCCAGGAAGAAAGCGGGGGGGGGTGCGGCCTCCACGTCGACTTCCCCGCCGGACGGCGAGGGAAAGAAATTGGATGCCATGGGACGCAGAGTCATCTCGTCGGCGGCGACGACGATTAAAGCGGCCAACGCCTTGGCTATCGTGGCCCGCTACGACAGGGAACTCTGGTACAAGATAGCTCCCCTGCTGGATTTTCTGCCGGACGACAAGAGGGCGGAGGCCCTTGAGATCCTGCAGGAAGGTGAGGTGGCCTCGGACCACGCCATCACCGTGGCGACGGACATCGCCGACACTGGGTTCCGCCAGATGGGCAACGGCGTTTGCCTTCGACGTCGCGGATGGCTCAAGGCTACGGACTTTCGGCAGGACGTCCAGACCAGGGTCCTGGACATGCCCTTCGACGGGAACAACCTGTTTGGGAAGACAGTGGACGATTCCCTTCAGGCCATCAAGGCGGATACTGAGACGGCCCGGGCCCTTGGAGTACTGCAGCAACGGCGGACGCCCTTTCGGAGCGGCGGAGGCAAGGGCGCCTCCAAAGGTTCCGGCGGCGGTTTCGCTTCCTACCGTCAAGCGGCCCGCTCGTCGTCGCAAGAGGCCTACAGAGGACGAGGCAAGTCTGGCGGCCCCCGCCGTCGTCGCCAAGGAGGCCAAGGCGGCAAGGCCGCGTCCAAGCAGGATTGAACCGGCCGTGGGGTCGGGCCCCCACCGAAGCACCCCGGTGGGAGGCCGGCTGGCGGGCTTCGTCAGCGTGTGGGAGTCCATCTCCACCGACCGTTGGGTGCTGGACGCCCTGGCCCGGGGCCACGCGCTCGAGTTTCAAAGAAGGTGCCCGCGCGTCCCCCCCGTGGCCAGGAAAGAACTTCACGTCCCTCAACTTCTCCTGGAGGTAAAGGCGATGCTCAGAAAGGGCGCCATCGAACTCGTCCCAAAGAGGCTTCGGGGCTCCGGAGTCTACTCGCGTTACTTCCTCGTGAAGAAGAAGACGGGAGGATGGCGCCCCATCCTGGACCTGCGACGCCTGAACAAGTTCATCAAGGCGCAGAAGTTCCGGATGGTCACCCTCCAGCACGTCCTGGGTCAGCTGGAGGAAGGAGACTTCCTATCGTCGTTGGATTTGGAGGATGCCTACTTCCACATTCCCATCCTAAAGGGGCACCGAAAATTCCTCAGATTCGTGGTCCAAGGGCGTCATTACCAGTTCAAAGCCCTTCCCTTCGGACTGCGGTCGGCACCCAGGGTTTTCACCAAGTGCCTCGCACCGGTGGCGGCGCAGCTGCGCCGCGAGGGGATTCACGTCTACTCCTACCTGGACGACTGGCTCATCCGCGCCAAGACGAGGGAGCTCGCCGTGGTCCACACGGCAAGGACCGTCCAACTCCTCACGGACCTGGGATTCTCCGTGAACTACGCCAAATCCCACCTGGTGCCCGCGCAAGTCGCACTGTTTCTGGGAGCGAGGCTCGACACAGTGTCCCTTCTGGCCTCCCCGTCGGAGGAGAGGACCAGGACCATCTTGGGCAAGGTGCAACGGATGTTGGTGGCCGACGCGGCCAAGGTGAGGTCCATCAAGTCCCTCCTCGGGATGATGTCTTCCTGCATCTACCTCATTCCCATGTGCAGGCTCCGGATGCGCCCGTTGCAAGAGTTCCTGGATGCGCGCTGGATCCAGACGACGGGCAGCTTCAAAGAAAGGATCAAGCTCGACGAGAGTTTCCGACGAGCGATACGGTGGTGGGGCACCCGCGCGCATCTGACGGCGGGCATGGACTTCCAGACCCCAGCCCACCAGGTGACTGTGACCACGGATGCCTCCCTAGAAGGGTGGGGAGCGCACACCGAAAATCTGCACGCAAGGGGACTCTGGCTCCCGACGGAGAAGTCCCTGCATATCAACGTCCTGGAGCTCCGTGCAGTGTTTTGGGCCCTCAGGTCCTTCCTTCCGTCCCTCAAGGGCAAGGTGGTGAGGATCTTCACCGACAACACCACCACCATGTTTTACATCAGGAAACAGGGCGGAACCAGGTCCCCAGCGCTGTCCAAGGAGGCGCAGGACCTGTGGCATTGGGCCGTCGCCCAAGGGATTCTTCTGGTGCCGTTTCATCTGGCAGGGATAAAAAACACCATCGCCGACTCACTCAGCAGGGAGCTGCGCTCGTGCCACGAGTGGGAACTACGGCAGGATCTGGTGGATCGCCTCTTCCGACGGTGGGGCACACCCCAGATCGACCTGTTCGCGACGGCGACGAACACCAAGTGCCGGAGGTTCGCCAGCAGGTTTCCCCAGACGAGGAGCATGGGCGATGCTTTCTCGTTCCCCTGGGAGGGCCTGTTCCTCTACGCGTTCCCTCCCTTGCCTCTGCTAATCCGGCTCATCAACCAGCTCAAGAGGTCACGGTGCAGGATGATCCTCGTCGCACCTGCGTGGCCGAGGCAGATATGGTTCCCGGACCTTCTGGACTTGTCAGCGTCCCCGCCAATCAAGCTGCCGGCGGACGCGGATCTACTCTCCAGGGAAGGAGGCGCCATCCTCCACCACGACCCGAAGTCGCTGAACTTGCAGGCCTGGCTCCTGCAGCACTAGAGTTTGGAGGATACGACATACCGGCCGATTGCAGAGAGGTTCTTGCAAAGGCCAGGGCGTCCTCGACTCTTAAATGCTACGGACACAAATGGAAGAGGTTCTCTGTCTGGTGCCACGCACAGAAGATTAACCCTCTACGGATTACGGCTCCCCAAGTACTGCCGTACCTGCTGACGCTGGCCAAAGCTGGTCTGGCACACGCGTCCATCAAGATTCATCTTGCTGCGATCTCCCGATACACCAGAACCACGGGCCGGACGTCCTTGTGGTCTCATCGTCTGGTGAAAGAGTTCATGAAGGGACTGTTCAGATCGTTCCCGCCGGTGAAGGCTCCGGCCCCGGCGTGGGAGCTCAACGTGGTGCTGACCAAGCTCATGGGACCTCCGTTCGAGCCTCTGCACTCGGCCCCGTTGAAGTTTCTATCGTGGAAAACAGCTTTTCTTGTGGCCATCACCTCCGCACGACGAGTGGGAGAGATCCAGGCCCTTTCCTGCAAGGCCCCGTACTTGACTTTCCACGACACGAGGGTAGTGCTCAGGACGCACCCCTCCTTCATGCCCAAGGTACCGTCGGACTTTCATCTCAACGAACCCTTGGTGTTACCTGTGTTCTTCCCGTCGCCTTCGTCGCCGGCTGAGAGGACTTTGCACTCGCTGGATGTAGCTAGAGCGCTGAAGTTCTACGTGGACCGCACGAAGGGTTTTCGGAAGACGTCACAACTCTTTGTGAACTTTGGACCTGTCAATCAGGGGAAGGCTCTCTCGAAGGCTTCCATTTCCAGATGGCTCTCCGGCTGTATCATGTACTGTCATCGGTTGGCAAACCGACCGCTGCCTGGCCGTCCGAGAGCCCATTCCACCAGAGCGATCGCAGCTACCACGGCGTTCCTTTCTGGTGTGCCCCTGCTGGACATATGCAGGGCTGCTACGTGGAGGTCGACGCACACCTTCACGAAATTCTACTGCGTCGACCGGGATTCCAGGGAGGAGTCCAGGGTCGGCCAAGCAGTGCTGCGCAACCTGTTCGCCTGAGGTGAGCCTGGTGAGGAGGTAAGATGCTTAATGTTGAGTTGATGTGATGCTTAATGTTGAGCCTTTGCCACCTCCCGTGGTTGTGCATGTGTGTACTGCTATGTATTCTTTATTCATGAGCATGTGAATCCATGCCAGACCCCATGCTGGAGAAGGAACAAGTTACTTACCTGTAACTGTTGTTCTCCAGCATGGGTCTGGCATGGATTCACATGCGAACCCTCCCGCCTACCCCTCTGCGGCTCTTCACTTGGTCATACTGCCACTTCACGTGCTTCCAAATCTGAAGATGGCTGCCAGAGGCGGTGCTTAGGTAGAGGGCAGTCATTGGCTGTGGTCAGTATGACGCAGAGACCAGTGATTGGTTATTACTACGAAAGACAGATCAGAAACGAAACTGATACTGGTTTTTTCTTTACCGAGGATTCCCAGCCTGACGACGGGGAATATTCATGAGCATGTGAATCCATGCCAGACCCATGCTGGAGAACAACAGTTACAGGTAAGTAACTTGTTCCTTTTGTGTGTTTATATATTTCTGATGCTCATGGAATCTGATTAGATCACATGCTGTGCATAGGCTGACATCTAGGGGAAACTGCAGAGTATTAGTTTGTTTTTCGAAACTCGCAAATGGTCGGTGTGCCAGTAATACTATCCATAATGTGATGTCCCCTGTACCCATGATCCTTCACGCGTGTAGGACCCTCAGATTGTTTTTTGCCGCCATACTAGTTGGACACATGTTGCGGAGTTCCCTTGTATTTAACGATCATTTTAGTATAATTGACTAAACTTCCCCGTTCTCTTCCACCCTATGCCGAAGATCGACGCCGGTGAAGATTGAGGAAACCAGCTGTCGAGAACTCCACGACGGACTTTGGGCCTTGGAAGGCCTCTGCCCTGTACAAGTAGGGAGAGTGGGGGTGGTCCCACAGGCTTTTTCTACATATACCTGCCCGCTGCCAATTTGAGACATAGGGCAGAATTTGAAATGAGTACTCTTAAGTGTAAAGTGATAAACACAATAGTGCAACCTGTGTCTCCCAGAAGACCATCCCAAGGCTACCTGTCCAGCTTGCAAGCTCTTCGATCCGAAAACACTTAAGGACCGCTCCACTAAACGCTGGGCCCACTATGCCAGGCAACTGGAGGCCATGGACGCCGAAGGGTCATTTAGCGATGGCAGCAACGCCGCCGTATCGGACGGCGAGGGCAGAGGGGTGACCTTGGACACCCACGCACAAGCACCCGACCCCAGAGGACTGGCCAGTGGCCCAGTTATGGGGACTACACCCAGCGGCATAAGCTCGACACACACTACTTCCACTAAACACATCAGCCCCAGCTGTGACTCGACACGGGTGTTGAGCGATTGGCAACGGAAGACAGAGCGGTTTAACGAATCTGTGTCCTCTGGGTGTTCCCGTTCGCCTCATGACAAAGACCAACCATCCGCGGTTGAAAAAGCTGTCGCACTCCCAATAGTCCCAGAGGCCTGATTGTCAGACGATTCCAACATAGTGTCTACTCCTGAGATTTGACGTCCTTCCTCCAAGACCACCTCCTGAATCTGGAAGCAAGGCATCCAATCCCTCTGTGGCCCCTAAAAGCACTGGAAAAGAATCCTCTAATCCTGGGAAGGGGATAAACCACACAGCCTTCAGAACACAATGTTCATAAGGAGAAACAAAAGGCCCCTAAATCAGTAGGAAAGTCCAAGGTCCCTGACCCTCCCACTAAAGGTATAATCATCCCTCCCACTGCTCACGCTATGGGCATGGAGGAGGAAACAGAAGATGTTGTGTTTATCCCTAGCTCCAGAGAATGGAATTCGGCTGATATCGATATGAGAAGAATGTCATTTATGTCAGACTTCTATGAAAAAGACCCTAATTATTTTCATAGTTACGCCAACACACCAGCTACCTCTGCCCCTTTGGGATCCAAGGCCTTTCAACCCCCCTGCTAAAAGTCTCTGCTCTGATGCCTCGGTGCAGGGCTTGGTCACAGACCCTTTGGTCAATGAGCCTTACCATCACGAGTCATGCTGTGAGGAAACGACCACAAATTCTGGAAGACCAGACAGGGTTCTCTTATGAGGATGATCTTGACTCCCCAATTCCTAAAGACTCCGGTGTATGACTCACCGGTAGATAATCAACCACTCTTCAACGATGTACTGGCTAAGGCAGCAGCCCATTTTCATATTGACACACAAGGTGTCCAAGAGGACCGAGATTTTGCAGAAGAGATCCTAGGTGACAAAAGAGCCATTACTCAGGCCATCCCTATATTAAAATCTATCCAGAGTAGCATTGACCCCTCGCTGGGAACTCCAAATCTTACTTGTGCGGTTAACCCACGAGTTGAAAAAATTATATTCCGTGCTGCACCCTCCAATCCCCTGTACATTAGGGGTCAATTGAAACCCGACTCCCTGATAGTAACAACCACCAGAAAGGGCAGGTACACCACTTGCTTCTTCTGAAGCACCTCCCGATGAAAGAGAGCAATAGACTATATTCTCTGGGCAGGAAATTTGCCTCCACTTCCGCTTGTCGGGCACGAATTGCTAATAGTGCCACTCCTTTGGCCAGCTACAATTGCCATCAGTGGGAAGAAGTAGCTGCTTTGGTATCCTCCGCACCTGAACCACTGAAGAGCCAGTTGGCTCAGCTAGCAGCAGATGAAAGGTCTGTATCGGGATGAATATTGAAAACAAACTTTGATGCACCAGATAATGCTGGAAGATTAATAGCCTAAGCCACTAATAAAGCGTCACGCTTGGTTAAGACAGTCAGGGATTGAAACGCGAAACTCAAGCCACTTTTAGACATGCCAGTAGAGCCGAATGTACTACTCAGGAAGGCATTGGTGGTAGCCTTAAACAGCTAAGGATGAGTACGAGACCCTTAAATCCCTTAGACAACTAACGAATAAACCCCCAGGACAGAGGGGGAAACACTAGTTTTCGTCACTCGGGGCCAAAGCTCCCAGAGGTGTTCAAACGACTATCAAAATCAAGGAACCTCATGGGGCAACAACCAGTTCCAATCATCGCAGGGCTTGCGCAGAGGCCACACTAGGGGGAGAGGCAGCCACGCCAGAGATGGTACACCACCCAGTAAACGGTGACGTTCTGCTTTGGGTCCCCTCCGATGCATCCCTAGTGGGGGGGTCGTATTTCCACCTTCACCCACGCATGGGAAGGGATCACTTCAGACAGATGGGTGCTGTCCAGTGTCCGCAGGATACAGTATAGAGCTACTAGGGCGCCCCACGACCATCCTCCGAGACAGAAGGTACACACGGAACACCAGAAAATCATCCTAGAGGAGATCGCCGTTTTGCTTGCAAAGGACTCCATAGAACTCATCCTGGGCAGCCAGGTAAAGGGGGGGTATTTATTCAACCTACTTCCTTGTGCCAAAAAATCTAACAATTCGCCCAGTATTAGATTTGCGCCCTGAAAACAAGTATGTCAAGCTGCAATAATTCTGCATGACTACACTACAAGAGGAAATCCCCCTACTAAAAAGATTACATGGCAACATTGGATATGAAAGATGCCTATTTTCATATTGCAATGTTCCCAGGGCACAGAAGATTCTTGCATTTAAAATGGACAAACAGCACTACCAGTTCAAGGTGCTGCCCTTCGGTATAGCCTTGGCACCAAGGGTATTCACCAAGGTACTGTGGCGGCGCAGGGAGGCAGTCCTTACCTGGACAACTGGCTCATTACAGGGGAATACCCCTTAATTTGCAGATCCAACATCCAAAGAAAAAATCTACCTCTTCCAATTGGGCTTCTCAATCAATGAGAAAAAAAATCAAGCCTGGTGCCGAGCACCTCAAAACAGTTCCTAAGAGCTGTTCTAAACACCCAAGAGGGGTTGGCCTTTCCATCGGAGGAGAGAACTCGGAACCTTTTGCTACAAATTCCTCTATCAGGCCGGTCGCCAGATAAGGGTGCACAAAGCAATGCGTTTGCTAGGCATGATGGCATCTTGCATTTTCATGGTTTCCCACGCGCGCCTGCGACCCATGCAGGAATAGTTGAACGGTGGTCTCAGGCAAGTGGTCAGTGGGATGATCTAGTGGTCGTTTCGCCAATGCTAGTACAGAGACTTCGCTGGTGGACAAGAGAATCTTACAAAGGGGGAAACCCTTCTACGATCCAGAGATACAGGCCGTTGTCACAACAGACCCCTCCCTAGCAGGGTGGGGGAATCCCACTCCCTTCACTATACAGCTCAGGGTCTCTGGTCTCACACAGTGGTACAGAACCATAACAACCTGCTAGAACTTCTGGCAGTCTTCAGAGCGCTTCGGGCATTCAAACCCCTCCTATCAACCAGTCAGTGCAGGTCCTAACAGACAGCACAACTGCAATGTTTTACCTTGACAAACAAGGGGGCACTCGTTCCACAAATCTGTCCAAGCTTGCCCAGAACATTTGGAAATGGGCACTCAAACGGAAGATTTACCTGTCATCCCAACATGTTGCAGGGGGATCTCAACTCGCTAGCAGATGCTCATAGGAGACCTTTTCTCTCAGCAGTGTTTTCCCCACTATAGACCTATTCGCCACAAGCGAAAATGGTCAATGCCCAGACTTCGCATCCAGATTCCTCCAGCCAGGCTCCAAGGGAACACCCTATGGATGAATTGGTCAGGAATGTTTGCCTATGCTTTTCCACCAACCCCTCTGAGGAAAGTGTTGAACAAGATCCACAGGGAACCGATGACGCTTATCCTGGTTGCTCCTATGTGGGCGAGACAAACATGGTATCCACACCTACGCAAACTGGCGGCGTGTGACCCCATCAAACTCCTGTGCCGGTACAACCTACTCTCCCAGCAAGAGGGGCAAACGGTGTATCCTCAGCCCAACTCTAACTTGGCAGCGTGGCTTCTGAAGTCCATATCTTGAAGGAGTCAAGAAAACCGAACACGAGGCACTGTTGTGATTGTACTCAGAATGTGGTCACCTATATGCTCCACCTACTGGATGCAGGGTTAGTGTTTAACTCACTAAAAGTGCACCTGGCAGCTTTATCAGCCTACACCACTTCCCATAACAGTGTCATGGTGGAAAGTGCCAGTCGTCAAAGCATTTATTGAAGGGGTAAAGAGACTCCACCCTCCAATTTCTAACCCACCGCCAGGTTGGGATCTTAATGTGGTACTTGCTAAGCTCATGGGGACCCACCCACACCCCCTTTTGAGCCCATGCACAAATCTAGTCTCAATCACCTGACTTATAAAACTACCTTCTTAGTAGCCATCACCTCCATAAGAAGGATCAGTGAAATTCAAGCTCGGTCAGTGCAGGATCCTTTCTTTACTATTCATAAGGATAAACTGGTTTTACGCCCTCACCCTAGGTTCTCACCTAAGTTAATTTACAAATTCCATGTTAACCAGTCTATTGAGCTACCGGCCTTCTTCCAAGAGCTTGGCTAAGGTGAAACTCCACACCAGATGTAAGGAGGGCGGTCCTCTACTATGTAGACAATACCAGACCGCTAAGAAAGACAGATCAGCTGTTCGCGTCCATAGCTCCAGACAGAGGAGATTGCATCTCTAAAGAAATGCCATCTCTAAGTGGATAGTCGGGTGTATCCAACTGTGCTATTCCCTTTCAGATAAAACACTGCATTTTACGCCAAGGGCCCACTCTACAAGAGGTACCGGAGCCACTCTGGCTTTCATTGCAAATGTACCCCTCGACAGTATTTGCAAAGCCGCTACATGGAGCTCTGTTCACACCTTTACTCAGCACATGGATAGCATTTATTCTGGGTACTCGCACTACTCCTCATGCTACCTCGTGTCAAAAAATACAATCTGAGTGACCTACACGCGTGAGGGATCATGGGTACAGGGGACGTCGCCATACGGATAGTATTACTGGCACGCCCTATTTCAACACCCATTTTCGAGTTTCAGAAAACAACTGTAATACTCTGCAGCTTCCCCTAGATGTCAGCCTATGCATAGAATGTGAATCTAAGCAGATGCAAGCACCAGAAATACGATTACGGTGAGTAATGTATTCCATATATCCATATAAATCTCTCATAAGGACAAGACAAAAGTGAAAGGTGGCCTCTAATTGGGCCAACTTCGACCTGACTCTCTGGTTACCACCACCCGCAAGAGCTGGTACCGCCTTGGCCTCCTCAGAAGCCCCTTGGGACAAGGAGAGCAAAAATTATATGCCATGGGTAGGAAGATGGCATCCACTGCAGCATACCAGGCGCATATAGCAAACAATTCCACCTTGCTATCCAGCTATGACTGCACAAAGTGGGATGAGGTAAAGGCCCTAGCAGAGTCGGTGCCAGAGCCATTAAAGACCGAACGCTCCCTTCTGGCTGCCGAAGGCAGAGCTACAGCAGGTGCCCTCCTAAAAAATAACTTTGACACAGCTGACAACGCTGGAAGCGTTCTTGCAGAAGCCACCATTTTAAAACTCCCTGCATGCTGGCTTAGGCAGTCAGGCTTTAAACTTGAGACTCAAGCTACCCTACTAAATATGCCAGTTGAGCAGAACTTATTCAGAAAGGCAATTGAGAGATGCCCTCAAGTCCGCCAAGGATGAATGAGACCCTCAAATCCCTTCGCCAACTGACTAATAAACAACCAGGCCAAAGAGGTAGTAGTAATTTTCGCTGCTTTCAGGGGCACAGCGCGCAGAGTGGAACCGGATACAACCAAAACCAAGGTTCCTCTTGGAATACCGATCAACATGCCACCCGGGTTACCCCAGGGGTCAGCGCAGAGCCAGCGGAAGAGGGAGAGGCTCCCCCACCAGAGGTGGAGGGACACTCTAAGCAATGACACCCCGCTACGGGTCCCCTCCCCAGTTGGGGGACGAATGTCTTTTTACACCCACGCGTTGGAGGCTATAACATTGGACAAATGGGTGTTGTCAACAGTGACAGGGGGTTATTGTATATAGCTTCAAGGAAAACCTTCCCCTGTGCCAAAAGAAACCATCGCAGGAAGAACATATCCTGCTAGAAGAGGTGAAAGCTCTACTCCTCAAGGACACCATCGAGGTCATGCCACACAGAGGTAACCAAGGTTATTTATTCAACGTACTTCCTTTTGTTCCAATAAAAGATCTGACCATGCGCCCTGGTACTAGACCTGTGCCCTGTAAACAAACTTGTAAAACCGCAAATTTCACATGACCACGCTACGCTGTGTTAAAAAGGGATTGCATGGCACCATTGGGCATGAAGGATGCCTATTTTCATATCTCAATGTTTCCAGCGCACAGAAGTTTCTTGCGATTCAAAGTAGCAAACCAACACTCAGTTCAAGGTGCTGCCCTTCGGAATAGCCTCTGCTCCAAGGGTGTTCACCAAGGTACTGGCAGTGGTGGCAGCACACCTACCCAGGGAGACAATCCCAGTGTACCCTTACCTGGACGACTGGCTGATCACGGGAGAAAACTACCTTCTTTACAAAGTGAACACGCAAAGGACAGTAGACCACCTCTTCCAACTGGGCTTCTCAATAAACAAGAAAAGGTAGAGTCTGATACCAAACGCATCAAAACAGTTCATAGGAGCTGTATTAGATACAAAAACAGGCTTAGCCTACCCATCCATGGAAAGACTGCAAAATGTGCTTCGGCAAATACCCCCAGTATCAATCTGGTCTTCGGATAAGCGTATGCAAAGCAATGCGCCTGCTAGATATGATGGCATCATGCATTTACCCAGTCCCCCACGCGTGCCTGCGACCAATGCAGGAATGGTTGGCGAAACAATGGTCTTGGGCAAGTTGTCAATGGGATGATCTAGTGGTGGTTTCGCCACCACTGGTTCAGAACTTACGCTGGTGGTCAAGGGAAAATCTACTCCGGGGGAAACCCTTCCACGAACCGGAAGCACAAGCGGTTGTCAACGGACACATCCCTTTCTGTGTTTGGAGGGGATGGGGGCACTACCTCCACCACACAGCGCAATGCCTGTGGTCCCAATTGACTGCACAGAAACGCATAAATCTTCTGGAGTTATTGGCAGTCCTCAAGGCCCTACAAGCCTTCAAACAACACCTAACAAACCTGTTGGTACATGGCCTAACCGACAGCACCACCCCAATGTTCTATGTCAACAAGCAAGGAGGTACCACTCTCAATCTGTCACAGAAAATATGGAAGTGGGCACTCAGATGAGGGATGACCCTGTCCTTCCAACATGTTCCAGGGATACAGAACACACTAGCGGACTCTCTCAGCAGAGACGCTCTACCATAAGAGCACAAGTGGCAAGTACAGACGTCGTAGACCACATCTTCTCTCTTCTGGGTTACCCCTCTAGACTCGTTAGCTACAAAAGAAAACCAGCAATGCCCAGACTTCGCGTCCACGTTCCCCCAGCCACACTCCGGGGGGAACGCCGTATGGATGAACTGGTCAAGGATATTTGCTTACGCTGCCCCCCCCCACCCCCGACTCCATTAATCAGCAGGATAGTGAACAAAATACACAGGCGCAACCAGGATGAGTCATCTGTTCCCTATGTTAATGTTAAAGGACATTTCGTGCACTACCACCGCCGGTGTGGTCCCTTGGCACTCTGGCGGCTCTGAAAGAGGAGGGGAAGGTGAGTTATAGGGAGGAAGCAGGAAAAGTGCAAGAGAGCAGTGATGTGCTGTTGGCGGCCTCAGCGCGGTGTGTCCGTTGGCTGGGCCTGGGGTGTTTGCGGCCGTTAATCGTCATGTACTGTTGTGCGAGTGTCTTTTTTGTTGCAATGTAGTGAGGTTTGTTGTGCTGTATGTTTTGGTTGTGTTGGTTTGGAATTTGAGAGGTGTATGCAGAGGGGAAATTGTTAGTGGAGGTGGTTAGTTGGCATCTCTATCCTGAATTGAGGTGCTGGGCTTGTGTAGTCTCCCCTGATGCGCCTGTCCTGATCTGGGTCCCTCTGACGTTCGAGGTACCTTACTCCTATGGTCCCCACCTCTATCAGGCTCTCATAGCCCCACCTGTCCTCCCTTCATACTCCTGTGGCCAGTGCACCTGCCAATGTCCACAAGTTAGGTTGTGTGCTAATTGCCAATATCTCGGTAATTCCACACCACTGTGGTACCTGGTGGTAACTAAGGGGCGGGTGGAGTAGTCTACTTCGTCTCCCTGCGTGTCGCCTGTGTGCCCGTCTATCCTGTGTCACCCGTCCAGGTGCTGTGGGAGCTTCCCTGTCATTTCTGGGGCAGTCCAGGTGCTTTCCAGTTTAGTAGTCCTCTTCTGTTTCGGTTTGAGTCAGTGGTGTTAAAGAGCCATGTTTTTAGTGATTTCCTGAATTTTAGGTGATCTTAGGTGTGTTTATTTCTTTTGGGATGTTCAAAGCTGTTGTGGCTAAGTGGTAGAAGGAGGTGCCGCCAAGTTTTATTCTTAAGGTATGGTTTGATTTCCAGGCGGACTTCGTTGCTTGATCGGAGGGTTCTTGTTGGTTTGTAGATTTTCTTTTGTAGGAATTCTGCTCCTTGTCCACTGATTGTGTTATGCACATTGTTTTGAAGGTGATGGGATGTTTAACTGGGAGCCAGTGTAGTGTTTTTAGGGCTGGAGTGATGTGGTCTCCTCTGGATAGTTTGAGTAGTAGTCTTGCTGCTGCATTTTGGATCAGTTGCAGTTTCTTCAGGTGGTGGTCTGGTATTCCAAGGTAGAGGCTGTTTGCATAGTCGATTCTTGACATGATTAGGGCGACGATAGTGAGTGTTTTGTGCATGAAGGAGAGGAAAGGTAGAATTCTTCTTGCCTTGTGGAGGAGGAAAACATATTTCTTCACTGTTGCATTTATTTGTGGTTCTAAGGTTAGGGCAGAGGTCTTCAAACTGTGGGCCGCGCCCCCCAGGGGGGCGTGGCCACATTCCAGGGGGGGGCGCCAGAGCCCAGCATGAAATGTAAAAAAAAGTGCTTTTTTTTTTTTTTTTTTTTTGATTGGAGGAAATAGGAAGGGGCAGCTCACATGGTCAGACTGGGCCATAAAACGGTCTTGGGCACCAATGAAAAAATGGCTAGCAGTTGCAAATGGATATTCAGTGTTTAGTCACAGACTGAACAGTACCCAAGGGGTCGTTTTTGTTCAAATGTAAACAAATGGTGATATTTAAAGAATAATTATTCAGCAACAATGGTAAAAACCTCTAGCTGCATAGTGAAGTAACTCCTCAAACTGGCCCACATTGTCCAAAAAAAGTGGCCCATTTTTACTGGCCTACACCAGCATTTTGCCTTTTTGGTACGGTCCATTTATAGGCCAGTCCAAGCCTTCCGGCTCATCCATAATGGGTGAGGGGGCGTCCACCCACTGGTCACCTCGCCCATTATGGAGGAGCCGAAGAGCCAGCCCAGTGAAACACTGAGCACTCACTCAGCTGCTTTTTCCAGCTGAGGGGGAGTGCTCCTGGACTGACTGAACTGTCAAAGGCAAACAGTTTCCATTTCCCCAGCCGCACATGATCACTGAGCCATGCAACGCTGGGGGTGTTTTCTTCGCCAGCCTTGCATAGCTCATTGGAAATGCTGGCTGGGGCACTGCATGTATATATGTGCGTGGGGGTGCTCCTGCGCCTCCTTGCACATATGGGCAGAGCAACCTGGAGCGGGGCATTTTAGCAACCAAGCGAGGTACGTTTATGTTTAGTTATTTTTTATTTAAATGTGTATTGATGTGTGTATGCTTGTGTTATGGGAGTGGGTGGGAGCAGGATGGGCGGCAGCAATGGGTTAGTGGTGGGAGTAGGGTGGGGAGATCCCAGGGTCTGTACTGGGAGTAGGGTGCAGTGATGGCACGCAATAGTTCATAGCGATTTCTACTTACTGTCCATCAGGCACTTTTGGGGGGGCCCGGCCTGCCCATACTTTGCTCAGGGGGGGGCCCAGGCCCAAAAAGTTTGAAGACCACTGGGTTAGGGTGTTGTCCATTAGGACTCCCAGATTTTTTACTACCTTCGATGGTGTTGGTGCGTTTCCCATTTCCGTAGGCCACGGGATGGTTTCGTTCTCTTGGTCTTTGGATACGATCATGATTTCTGTCTTTCCTGAGTTGATTTTTAGGTTGTTTGCCTTCATCCAAATGAAGACTTCTTTTAGGCAGTCGATTAGGGCTGAATGATCTGCATCAGTGTATTTGATTTTGTAGACGATTTGAGTAGCTGCGTAGTTGTAGCATGTAATGTTGTATTTTTTTAAGATTCTGATGACCGGAGTCTGGTAGATGTTGAAATATAGTGGAGATAGGATCCTTGTGGAACTCAGAAATCGTTAACTGGTGGGGTGGATTTGAATGGTTTAATCCATAAGGTTTCTGTTCTTTCTGCTAGGAATGATTTGGTCCAGAGTAGGGTTGTGTCTGATATGCCTATCTTCTAATTGCCTATGCCTATGTCTTCTAGTCTTTTGGTCAGGGTGTCGTGGCTCACCGTGTCAAGGGCTGCGGAGAGGTCTAGCAGAATAAGGGCTGAGGCTGCGTTATTTTTGAGGTCGTCCCGACTTGAGCCTGGTCTAGCAGGTGGTGTTTTTCTACGTGTTCTTGGGTTAGTTTATATACCTAGGTTTCTAGAAGTTTTGCCGGGTAGGGGATGTTGGGGATCGGCCTGTAGTTGGAGAGGTCTTCTACGTCGCCACTTGTGTTTAAGAGTGGCTAGCTGATTTGAAGATCCTCTGTACAGTCCCTGTTGGTGATAGTTTTAGAAGGTTTCTGTAGTGTTCTGCTGGCGTTCCTTGCACGAGGATTGATTTGTAGATGTCTGGGTTACATGGGTCCATGGGTGATCCAGCTTTCTTGCTTCGTTTTACCAGCATTGCGAATGCCTCTGCTGATATTTCCGGAAAGCTTTGGAATTTGTGCTGTGGTTCCGTGTTAGGTTGTGTGTTGTGGTTGGTTGGTCTCTTTTGTATGTTTTGTCGGATGTTGTTTTTTTTTTTTTGTGGTCTGCCAAGTTGTTGCATAGTTTTCTGCTAAACATTTCTTTTTGTGTTGGCATTGTCGACACACAAAATTACGATGACAATTGTCTTCTCTTCGCCTTTTGAATTTCCTTCTTGTATGCATGGATTTGTTTCTGGAAAAGTGTTTTTTTTTTTTTTTATTTTGGGTTGTATTCTTTCCTCCATTCCAGTGCCATCTTTTTTGTTTTCCTTTTTCATGGTGCTTAATAGTGGGGTGAACCATTTAGCCATTGCTCTTCTTTTGATGGGGTGAACTGTTTTTCTGGGGTGATCTTGTCTATTGTATCTGCAATCCATTTGCATAGTAGCTCCGCTTTCCCGTCTAGGTCAGCTAGCTCTAGTTCTGTAGTTGAGGGTTTGGTTAATTCCGGTTGTTTGAATAGGTTGCTTTCTTTGACTTGCTTCCAGTTTCTGTTTGTGGTGGTTGTTCCGGGGGTTGGATGCAGACTTGAGTAGGCAGAATGATTGCAAATGGGATGATGAGATGGTCGCTCCACAGTATTTGTATTGGTGGTGCCGTGGTGATTTTTTTTCGTTGGTGAAAATAGCGTCGAGGGTGTGTCCTGCCGAGTGTGTTGCCCCTTTGAATAGTTGTCCTAGTTTCATGGTGGTGAGTTGTTCAATCTGTGAGTTTTGTGAGTTGGCGTGATTGTCTTCAAACCAGATGTTAAAGTCCCCCAGGATGATTAGGTGTTCTTGGTTGATGGCTAATTTGGTGATGGTTTCTATGAAGTTGTTGACTAATTTTGCATCATGTGTCGGGTCTGTACACCAGGCTGAATGTGATGTTGGTTTTTGGGTTTGCCGTTAGGTGTATTACCATGGTTTCGCAGTTGAGGATGTTGAGTGGTTTGTCAGTTTTTATTTTCAGGTGTTCGTTGAATGCTATTGCTATGCCTCCACCTTTTTTGTTTTTCCTGTTTATTTGCAGGCATTTGAAGTTGGTTGGATGGCAGCTTTGGCGTGTGATTTTGTAGTTGTCATCCAGCCATTTTTCTGTGATGAACAGGATGTCAATGCTGTTGTCGAGTAGGTCGAAGATGAGTGTATTGACATGGATTTTGCGTTTTATTAGATTGCAGTGAAGTTTGGAGGTGTATGGTTTGGACTTTCTTGTTGAGGTCGTCTTCTGATCGGTGTTGAGGTTTCCTTCCTGGTCGATCTTGTTGAGCTGTGGGTTTCAGGTTGTCGGCGTCTTTGCAGAGTTCTTCTAGGTTCTGTCTTGGGTTATTTTTGTTTTCATCGTGTTTATCTTCCAGGAGTTGTGGTTGATTGGAAGTTCCTTTTTGCTTTGGTGATGTAGGGTGTTATTGCATAGGTTGTGTGCTTGTTGGTTTTTGTCTTCCTCCTTCTACTTGCTTGTGTTATGTTTGATGTAGCTGCTTCTAACATTGGGTTGGATTGCTGTGGTTGCCAGTTGTCAGCGAGGTATGGAGTTAGGTAGAGGGATTTGTCTCTTCTCTCGGTGTTGGTTCGATTTGTGTTCCTTTCAGTGGGGGTGCAATCTATCGTCATTCTTAGTTGCTGTTCTGGAGTTTTTTTTTCTTCGTCTTTTCCTTGGAATGGGTCGTTTGCGCGGCAATATAAGCTTGAGTTGTTTAGTCTTTTGTTTGGTGATGGCCAGTTGGTCCTGCTTTGGTCTGGTTGTCTTGTGGTGTAGTAGTGGGTGTGAAAGCTGTCCGCTACTAGTTTGGACTCTGTCGGTGGTATGCCGGCTGAAGTTGTCGACTCGTGCAGTCCCTGTCCTTGGAGGGGATGGGGATGTGGTTAAGGGTAGTTTAGTTGGGTGCGATCTGTGGCTCTTTAGTGTCCGTCTCCCTGAGGGCAGTTCACTGCGGTGAGCTAGCTGTGTGTTTGGGGAGGGTATCTGCTAGTTGAAGAGTGGCTTGGAGGGGCACAGCTCGGACTTGTGCCTTGTGTTGCGTGAGCCCCTAATTGGAGTGGCACTCCACGGTAATTCATTCACAGGTGGATTCTGTTTCACTTGAGAGAGTTGGTCAGCTAAATTTTAGACACCTGTATAGTGGGGAGAGAGGCCTAGCAGTGGGATCTCAATATCATACAATGCAGTGTGGAGGCCTGTCAATGCAGTCTAACACAGTGCAATTGGGGGTTTACAGTCATCAAGGCTTTCATGGAGGGAGTGAAAAGAATACATCCAGTCTCTAACCCCCTCCAGCTGAGGTCAAACTGCACACACTAGATGTGCGGAGAGCGGTTCTCTACTTCGTAGATAAGACCAAACCGCTTAGGAAAACAGATCAACTGTCGCCATGGCTACAGGCAGACAAGGAGAGTGTGTGTCAAAGAGCAATCTCCCAAATGGATAGTCAAATGAATACAGTTGTGCTATTCATTATCAGACAAAATACTGCCTTCTACATCTAGAGCCCACTCCACCAGGGGCAGTGGGGCTACGTTAGCCTTTCTTGCAAACGTACCATTAGACCTGATTTGCAGAGCAGCTACATGGAGCGCAGGTCAAACCTTCGGCACTACTGCATTGACGCACGTTCCAAGACGGATACACAGGTGGGACAAGCGGTTCTAAAACATCTATTTGCTCGTTTGATTTTATTTCTTTTTGCTCTGAATTGGAAGAACATGCTGAATGGAACAATCTCATACATGCATTTTCATAGCACAATCCCCTTTCACATTGCTAGGCAGGGAGAAGTTTTTGTTCAACATAGTACCTTCCAACAGGAATTTTCTTTAGTTTGCAAAGGCCCATTTTGACACGTGGTGAAAGCAGGCATATTCCTTTCAAATTGTTTTTGCATCTAGCTTTCCAATATGGTTCTGTAGCTGTAGCCAGCTTGTTTTACACAACATTCTGTACCAAGCAAAGGTCTTCTTTTCAAGCAGTGATTTGACATTTTGTAGCACAATTTAAGCGTTTCCAGTGTAGCTGAAGGAAAGCTTTTGATTTTCTCAGGTTTGGCTGGCACAGCCTGTCATTCAGGAATAAGGCTCTTTTCTGATGGAGCACAATGTGAATATGGCTGGGTGTGACAGGGTCTCTTTGATAAAAGCAGTTTGTTGAAAACCGAGAAAAATAGCATCAGAGCGACATCATTTTAGAGCTGACATTCCCTTTTTTCCATGGGAAGTTTGGGCTTGCAGCAAAGCAGCGCTGCTTTTTCACTCCATTTCTTTAAGACCAATAACAACACACCCTAGTAGCCTTTTTCGGTGTTTCCTGTTCCATCTTTCCCAATGGCGCTTGTAAAAACAGTGCAGCTCTTTTTTTTTTTCCTGAAAAATGCAGTTTTGGTGCAATGGTGCTCACTGGAGCCAGCGCAGCTATTTTGCTGTTTCTGCTGATGCGCAGCTTGGTTATGGAGAAATTCTGTTCATTGTGACAATGTAGCCTACAAATTCGTACATCCATACCAATCGCGCTTATACATTTAGTTGATACTTCGCAAATTGGTCACAAAATAGTGTGGTGTTAGCAAATGTACTCGGTTTTGTTAAGTGAAACTATTGAATTGGTTCTGGATGGCTGTAACCATAAATCTAGTGTAATTACTAGCAGTGATGCTATTACTTTGTCATATTCCAACTCTACTACTCCTCAGGAGTGTCCTAATGAGCAGAGACCACACTACAGCCATGTTTTACGTCAAAGATGGGATAGTCCAGTATTGTCACAAATTGCCCAGCAGATTTATTTTGGTGGATAAGAAAGGACATGTGTACATAATATCTTCCTTATGGCTCTCTGGTCGCGGGTCTCTAGTATATCTTTCTGGCTTGGGTACTATTAGGGATTGCCTCAAACTGACCAGGCTTCAAGTGGTAGACCTGGGCTGCTCGGCTGCAACTAAGGCAAAGGAGGTTGAGTTGTGTGGTTCACAGGTTGAATGCCGCAGCTGCCTTCCCCAGGCTGGATCCCGAGGCTAAGCTAGTGTCCAACAAATATATGCTCAATGCGGTCAAAGTGTAAGTACACAAGGGGATGCTGTGAGGATTTGTTTGCCCTCGGAACCCATTCTTCTTTGAAGTGGGGGGTTGTCTACCCAACAGGTACCTTGATCATGAAGGCCAGTGTCGGGCAGCCTGTGGCCTTCCAGATGTGTTACCCTATGGTTCTCCAGTATTAAATATACTAGGTATGGCTGATGGGTGTTGTAAGCCAAAACATCTGGATGCTGCAGGCTGTACCCAACTGATGACTGCAGTTTAAAGCAGTATGTACAAGATAAATCCTGAACTTGTGGCGGCGGGTGGGGGGGGGAGAGGGGGCGGTTAAGGATACCAAATAACTCCAGATCCCCAGGACCCTGTGCTTAACATAACGTAGTCTCCAATTTAAGGTCCTGGTTCACGGGAATTCAAATAAAGTGGATTTCCATTACCAATTTTAATAGTCTTTATGTTGAAAGCCCAGAACTAGAAAATCTATGTTCACCTTGACCTATCCAAATGTTAATCATACTGGGCTTGGCCTAATGCTGACAGCCAAATTCTGGTGAACTGAAGAAAATGGTTTAATTTATTTCCAATATCCTGTCACTAAACAAATTTCCAGGTTGTAGACTGGATTACCCTACCTTTCATGAATAGAAAATGCTGCTCATAACCTGTACCCAGGGTGTTGTATGCTGATTTTTGGGGAGAATTCTCAGAAATGTGCTAATTCCCTTCTACCCTAGAGACCCCCAGTTCTTTTTGCTGGACTTTTAATTTCTAACCTGGAGAGAGTGAGACCTTTGCCCCATTCATGTATTTTTCTGTGATTTGGACTTGTCAGGCTCCAAAGTCAAAAGGAACACCAAATCCATAGGCCTCATCTTTACATTGTGATGCAGTCCCTTCAGTGCAGTGACACAGGGAAGTCTTAGATTTCCCAACGGTTTAATTTTTCTAATTTCTTTATCGATTTAGCTGAAATGAATCATCTTTTCAATATATGTATCATTAAACACATGATTATATTACAAAATGTTTAAAGTACATTAGAAAACACAATTATGTATAAAAAGTGATATCGATGTAAAGATTACATCAAAACACATGTGACATGAAATTGGCAAAACAATTAACATCAACTAATTAGTGTGTAACTTAATGTAAATGTAGAGTTCTAATTTCAACAAAGTCAAATAGTTTACAGTTTTGGATGGAGACATTGCGAATACACAACAAGAAATCCCACCTTTGTGCAGGATCGAACATTCCTAAATGGGCGCAATGATGCGCAAAGTATTTCAAGCGATCTTTGACGACACAGCGATAATAAATGTTCAAGTGACTCTCCAGAGTGTCTATTTAGACAAAAAGCGACATTCATTTCCCCAAGAATCACCTTGCCCCTAGCTTTGAGCTCTTGATTATGCCAAAGGTTAAAGCGCAATCGTAAAATCCCAGAGCGTATTTGTGGACTTGGAAATTTAAGGAGATATGGTTCGAATGTCCAACTCTTATGTTGGAACCTCTGAGCACAATCGTGTTTATAACCTAGGCATTCTGTTCTGGTGTTAATCGCGTCATTGCGGTAAATCGTGCCTTTGGCTTTGTCAGGGTTAGCAACCAATATGTCAATAGTGACATCAGACTTTACCATTATCATTAGCAGGAGTAGAGATCAAATATTTACGGAATGGGGCACATACCTTCCGATGATATCGGGCATGCAGGGATACTAAACCTAATTCGTACTGCAATCAAGGCCCCGGAATACATTGTGGGAGATGGAATGGAGTTCCAGAATTTTGTTTATTTGTCTGACATCTGTTTTGGCCACATCCTGAGTTTCCAGACCATATAAAATACAAGTTACAGCTTTTTGTTTCCAATATATTAAGGCTGGCTTTAATGTGAATTTGTCATAACGATGCATTATAAATTTGGTTAGAGATCGATGTGTCCAATTTTTGGTTCATGCAGTCTAGATGTCCTTTGGCCATGACAGTGGCCTCAAATATCATACCCAAATAGGTATAGCTTGGAACTATCAGTAATTTAACTTTGTTTGTCCAGGCAAAGATTTTGGCACTAGATTTATTGGCTGAATAAATGGCAATTTGTGTTTTAAATTTTTAGTTCATTCAATTGTATGTAGGTGTTAAAGGCTGAAGGTAGCGCTTGCAGGCATATGGGGGTTTTGAAACATAAACCAAATCGGCATACATTAGCGTTTGAATGGGGGTAACATTCAATTTTGGTGAGTTTGGGGACACTGTCAAAGCCTGTCTAACATGTATAAAATAATTAAAGATTGCAGAGGCAAGTAGACAACCTTGCTTAAGGCCTCGTGCTGTAGGAATAGAAACAGATAACCCTTCGGATGTTGAATGTGTATCAAGGTTTGAGAATGTAATGCATAAATATCTTGCAGTGTCAAGGAAAATTGTCACGATTTAATTTGGCCATAAGAAGAGTCCATGATATGGCATCAAAGGCGGTATATAAATCAACAAACGCAAAGAATACCGGCTGTTTTAATGTTTGACATTGAGTCTTTATAGCATTTAAGGCAAAAAAGATTTATATTTGTGCCCATGCCTGCAAGAATCCCAGTCTGGAAAGGGTCGCGCCTGTGGCATACCGTTTTGTCCACACATTGAAATCGGGCAAAATCAATTGCGCCAGGGAAAATCTTTGCGGGTCTAGTAGCGCAATTGGGCAATAATTATGTGGCTGTGTGCAATCCCCTTTTTTGTGGATCGGTACAGTTAAGGACGTCTTCCAAGAAGGAATGGTACGTGACACTAGTACCTGTTGAAAGAGCTTGTCCAGAATTGATGCCCATAAATGTGAATTTGCTTTAAACATAGGTGCTAAGCCCATAGATGAGCCCTAGATGAACTGATCTTTTTAATGTTCTTCAATGATGGACTGTGAGCTTTCCACTAACCAAGCTTCCACAACTGCAGGCACATACACAAAGTTGGAATCGGCATATACATTTTTGTAGTGCTGAATCCACTGCTCCTCAGTGACACTGGGATTGTGCCATAGGCTGTGATTGATGAGCACAGTGATTGAATCTGACCCATATCTCAGGGTTTTTGCTAGCAATAACTCTGCATATTCTCACTATAATTTTGTAGAATATGAGCTCGATGTTGGATCCAATTTATATCTGCACTTGGCAGACTTCAGAAGCTGGATCTGAGACAGTTGATTCAACTGAAAAATGTGGGGGTTTTTCTCGTCGATATTCTGTTTTATTTGCCTTGATTTCAGGATCGAACGCATGGGTGGAGTATCCGCGCTCGACCAGCACTCTTGCTTGTGTTCTCTAATGGCAAAAGCAAATTTGGAGAATGGTTTGGTGTTTGCAATTTAGCATTTAGATCAATCTGTGTAACAGTTAAATTTGGACTTGATCAGCGGAAACTAGGTTTTGCATTATTGACCACTAAATCTTGATGCATCTTCTGCTAATTAGTTGGCTCTGAGATTCAATCAATTTATTATGCTAAAAGATTGTGCTCCCTGTGACTTTGGGGACTCACTTCCAATGATTGTATTTTTCCACCTAGATATGAATCTACGTATATGTAGTCAATAATGCTACTCGCTGTTTCCCTTCGCCATGTTGGCCATGCCGAAATGTCACCTTCCATTGACCATATGAAAATTTCTTTCCATCAAGAAGCTATTCCATTGGTTAACTTTGAATGATTCGCGTTTTCCCTTGAACGTCATGCAATCTAGGTTGAGGTTCCCTGCTACAATTGTATCTGTAATGTCTTGAGGCACTCAACACCAGATCAAGAAGTCTCGTTAGGCCTGAATAGACGGCCTCATCTGTTAAACCAATAGGATTACGATAAATGTTTATAAAGGCGATCTTATGGTGGGGACACACAATTTTTACTAATTATAATGTAGGAACTCATGGCGTCCCACTGCGAAACAGACCTTGGCTCATGTTGACACCCACCAGTAGACCCGATGATGGTCTGCCTTTGGCCCCCGCAATAGCTGGCAACAATGCCACTTCATAGTTATCCCAGGCAGGTATGTGCATGACAAAATAACAAACTGGGTTTTATTGTTGTAGAAAAGAGGGGCACGGGCAAGCCGTTGGTTTCCTTTGAACCGTTAATAGGATTAGGCGTGGTAACACAAACAGCGGTTTTATAGGAAGCATTTATTTGGTTCATCAGAATTAATGAGGCAAGGAGCTGGACATGCAGTTTCTCAAACTCGAGTGCAAGGGGTGGAGGGAGGCTGGCAGATCCATTTTTGTTGATAGAGCTGTCCAGAACTGGGGATTAGATTCTGTAGCGGTTTTGTTGTGATTAGAAAGACCTGTGTCTCAATCTTTCCCGTAGGTCACAGAATGTTGGAGATACTTGGAGTTAATGCACAATCTAAAAAGGCCATGGGGGTAAGGGCAAGCTCGGTATGTGCTTGAATCAGGTCTCCTGTAAAGCTATGCCGTCAAAGGCAATGGGGGGGAAAAACTGCGAATTGTAGATGTGAGTGTCCTGGGGTGTTTCAGCTTGCAATGGTGGAAAGCGGGCATCGAGACTGGACTGGTGGTTAGGACATAAGAGGGACCTTTGAGTGGATTGAGGCCATACTTCCTGTACCAGGGTAGGTGTTCCTGTCGGGTGTTGCGGCTCAACTCTGGCATTCATCGAACAGGATCCTGTGCAAGCAAGAAGCCCATGCCGAAGTCGCATTTTCGCCTTCCAGATTGTATTCAGGACTACACCTGATGGGATCCACAATCTTATATGTAATATTGAGCAAGTATATCAGAGAAATTCGATCTGTTTGATATCGCGGAGATGTCTTCTAGTGCTACCAGATCAGAAAATGTTGAATACACTGCGCCTATCGATCATAAGCCTTGAAAGGGCCATATCTACTTTTCAAGATCAAAGAATGGCAACTTGCATCATTTTGTTGGGCGTGTCGAGGAAGAAGGCCTTTCACCTGGGAATCTAGACTTTGGATGTCAGTATTCACCGGGTGACTGACATTAAGGCACTCTCGTATTGAATTGAGATCCTCAGGTGCTTTTCGGTTGCGCGCTCTTTTCTTGAGTGCACGCGCTCTTCTCGTGCGTGCGTTCGCGCGCTCTCTCCTCTTGCGCGCGCTCTCTCCTCTTGCGCGCGCTCTCTCCTCTTGCGCGCGCTCTCTCCTCTTGCGCGCGCTCTCTCCTCTTGCGCGCGCTCTCTCCTCTTGCGCGCGCTCTCTCCTCTTGCGCGCGCTCTCTCCTCTTGCGCGCGCTCTCTCCTCTTGCGCGCGCTCTCTCCTCTTGCGCGCGCTCTCTCCTCTTGCGCGCGCTCTCTCCTCTTGCGCGCGCTCTCTCCTCTTGCGCGCGCTCTCTCCTCTTGCGCGCGCTCTCTCCTCTTGCGCGCCCGCTCTCTCTTCTTGCGCGCCCGCTCTCTCCTCTTGCGCGCCCGCTCTCTCCTCTTGCGCGCCCGCTCTCTCCTCTTGCGCGCCCGCTCTCTCCTCTTGCGCGCCCGCTCTCTCCTCTTGCGCGCCCGCTCTCTCCTCTTGCGCGCCCGCTCTCTCCTCTTGCGCGCCCGCTCTCTCTCTCCTCTTGCGCGCCCGCTCTCTCTCTCCTCTTGCGCGCCCGCTCTCTCTCTCCTCTTGCGCGCCCGCTCTCTCTCTCCTCTTGCGCGCCCGCTCTCTCTCTCCTCTTGCGCGCCCGCTCTCTCTCTCCTCTTGCGCGCCCGCTCTCTCTCTCCTCTTGCGCCCGCCCGCTCTCTCTCTCCTCTTGCGCCCGCCCGCTCTCTCTCCTCTTGCGCCCGCCCGCTCTCTCTCTCTCCTCTTGCGCCCGCCCGCTCTCTCTCTCCTCTTGCGCCCGCCCGCTCTCTCTCCTCTTGCGCCCGCCCGCTCTCTCTCTCCTCTTGCGCCCGCCCGCTCTCTCTCTCCTCTTGCGCCCGCCCGCTCTCTCTCTCCTCTTGCGCCCGCCCGCTCTCTCTCTCCTCTTGCGCCCGCCCGCTCTCTCTCTCCTCTTGCGCCCGCCCGCTCTCTCTCTCCTCTTGCGCCCGCCCGCTCTCTCCTCTTGCGCCCGCCCGCTCTCTCCTCTTGCGCCCGCCCGCTCTCTCCTCTTGCGCCCGCCCGCTCTCTCCTCTTGCGCCCGCCCGCTCTCTCCTCTTGCGCCCGCCCGCCCGCTCTCTCCTCTTGCGCCCGCCCGCTCTCTCCTCTTGCGCCCGCCCGCCCGCTCTCTCCTCTTGCGCCCGCCCGCCCGCTCTCTCCTCTTGCGCCCGCCCTCTCTCTCCTCTTGCGCCCGCCCGCCCTCTCTCTCCTCTTGCGCCCGCCCGCCCTCTCTCTCCTCTTGCGCGCCCGCTCTCTCTCTCCTCTTGCGCGCCCGCCCGCTCTCTCCTCTTGCGCGCCCGCCCGCTCTCTCCTCTTGCGCGCCCGCCCGCTCTCTCCTCTTGCGCGCCCGCCCGCTCTCTCCTCTTGCGCGCCCGCCCGCTCTCTCCTCTTGCGCGCCCGCCCGCTCTCTCCTCTTGCGCGCCCGCCCGCTCTCTCCTCTTGCGCCCGCCCGCCCGCTCTCTCCTCTTGCGCCCGCCCGCCCGCTCTCTCCTCTTGCGCCCGCCCGCCCGCTCTCTCCTCTTGCGCCCGCCCGCCCGCTCTCTCCTCTTGCGCCCGCCCGCCCTCGCTCTCTCCTCTTGCGCCCGCCCGCCCTCGCTCTCCTCTTGCGCCCGCCCGCCCTCGCTCTCCTCTTGCGCGCCCAATTTAGTCCAAAATTATTAAAAAAACCAAATGCATCGTGCAAAGCACAAATGCACAATACAAAGCAGCACATAAAAGACAAAACAGCATCTTTATGGAAATGTGATATGTATGCAACATATAAAAGCCCTCATGCTTTTTATAACCACTAAGACAATGCACTAATTGTTTTTGAATGTTTCTTTCTCTATTTGTTATATATTTTTCTCCAATTCCTCATTTTCCTTCCTGACATCCCCCAACCCCCTAATCTCGGTCTCTCCATTGCCAATTTCTGGTCCCATTGGGGATTTTCTCATGTTTTTGTACTATTGTTGCTACTTTATTTTTTTTTTAAAGATGATCATATGATGAGAATATGATGGTTTATTATATTTGCCTGTCATGTTTATGGATTTTTGCCCCGTGGGGGTGTTGGACGTTGTCCCCATTGGGGGGGTTGTCTTTTATCATTTATTTAGCCTTCATATTCTGACATTCTCATTTTAACTATACCATTTATATTTTTTGGTTCTGCAATATGGCATGAATGTTTAATTTCTTAATCATTGGTTCACATAGATATGCCCTAATTTGAAAAAGGCATAGTCCATGCCGAAACACGTGTAATAGGGCCAATAAACGCAACGAATTGGATCACTAAACACATGTGATTGTGGAACTTGGCAAATACACATTTCCTTACAAACGGAGTGGGGGAATCTTAGTCTCCGTCTTTCACACACCAATGCGACACCTACTAATCGAAATTAAAATAATGGTTGCGGGGGGTTCCACAGTGATTATCAGAAAAAGCTCCTCAAACCAAAGTTTCTCCTCAGGGTGTGTATCATCCCTAAAGGGTATTTATGTTAGCAGCACATCACTGCTCTCCTACACTTTGCCAGCTTATTCCCACTGACTCTCCACCCATTCTCCCTTTCTCAGAGCCGCCAGGGGACCACTCGGTGGTGATAGTGCGCGGTACAAATATCCATTAACATTAAAACTGAGGCAGTGTTGTGAAGTGTATTTTTATTGTTGCATATTTCCCTTTCTAAAGAAGGCTTATTTAAAACTGACCGTTAAATACATTATTTTACTAGAAAACCTTGAGTATGTGTTACTTGAATACTTGTAATTGTGAATCTTAGTGTTGCGTCTCTACTGCTCACATTTACCCCTCTTGCGATTAAGTCTGGCTGCTCCGTCACTCTATCAACTTGTTCAGTACAGACCTATACCAATAGGTGCATTACCAAGAGGACAAGGCTGATGTAGTCTCCCACAGGATTACTACATACAATCTTGGCCAACAGTTGGCTGGGCGTGTTTGTAATACTATCCCTTGTGACATTGGGAAATCTTTCTCTTGTTTGTGCCTTTTCTGTATTTTGCCAAAGTGTAAACTTCTCATCCCATAGGCTTTGTTCCTGTTTGTGGGTCTCAGAACCCTTTCTCAGCTTTGCAATGTCTCCTAAGCCTGGTCCACTAACCTGCTAGGCATTCTCTTGCATGTACAACTGTTTCTCAGTGTTTGGGTCCCAGGCCCCGGTCTTGTCTTTATGGTGTCTAATAATTGGGTCCGGTTCACTATCTGCCAGGCCTCTCTTCGGGTGACTCTGAGATGCTCTCACCCAATATGTCCTTATCTGATCTGTTTGGTCTCAGTGGGATGACAAAGATGTTTCTACACTTCATCCCAACCACGTGCCTCTGGGGTATTCCAGTGCCTTCCTGGACCTCCTCTGTGTACCTTTTTTAACTTGGTTTGCAAGTTTTCCGGTCCTTGGCAACACTGGGAAGCTTCTCTGGCGTCCCCTCTGCTCACCCGGTCTGCAGTTGACAGTTTCACCACCATCGTTTCTCCCTGAATGTCTGGTCCCGCCTGGGCCACTGAGATGGCGGTCTTCCTGCCACTGGAGGTTTGGTTCCGCAGCCTTTGGGTAAGTCTTGGCTCAGTCTTCTTACTCCCACCTTCCTGTTAAAGGCGTTTGGATCTGCTGGATGCCCCCTCTGTGCAGCTTTGCTCCCCAGCTCGATGCTCCTCTGAACCGTATTGCTTGACTGCTGATCTAAGGAGTAGGATTTGCTGGTTGACATACTGGATGTTTTTCTCTGCTTCGAGGCCCTATTAAAGTCAATTTATGCCTGCAGGTGTCGCCAATTCCTGGTTTGGTGCCTTATAGGGAGATCTGGACTAGTTCACTTGGCCTACATACTCTTTGTGGTGTTTTCTGCTTTATTTTTTTCCGACAATCCTGCATATTGAAACTTTAAGGGGGTACCTGGCTGCTATCTGATAAAGACCCCCTTAGCAATGCTGTTTTAAGATTCACATGGTTAGGCAGTTTTTGTGGGATTGCACAATCTGTTCCCCCTGGACCAGGTTGTTCCATCATGAGATTTGAATTCGGTGTTAATATGGGCGTTCTATTCGAGCCCCTGCAGTTATCTAAAATTTGCTCAATATTGTGTAGTTTTCCAGTAGCCATCGCTTCCACAAGACTTCTCTGTGCGCTCCAACTGATGTCAAACATCCTGGATTATACACTCTGAGAACTCTAAAGATCATGGCTTTCCATGGCTTGATCTAAATTTAAATCATATACTGCTATGTTCAGCTCCAGATGTAGCCTTTGTCTGGAGTTATGTCATGAGTTTTGAGTAATGCTGAATTAGCCAATTTTTGGGATTGGCTGTGTCCACCACAAGGTTTTTTATTCTTTTTTTACTGAGCAAAGCAAATTTTAATTACAATGCTTGGTAATTCAATACGTACTATGTACTTAATAGTTATCTATGTCTGTTATGGCCTGGTGTAGTGAGTAATGTTTCCTATCAGCTCTGGAATTGAGCCCTGTAGGTCGTGGGTTTGATTTGAGTACCCTGTAGAGTGAGTGAGGGCTCTTAAACTGGACTTTCGAGATGTAATGGTGCACACATTTTTTCTGACAAATGTTTGGTGATCCGTGTAAAATTATATTGTCTATTGATTGATAACTCAGCATTAGTATGCTTTCAGGAGCTAGAAAACACGTAATGACAATCAGAAAATATACTGGTACTCTGAGATATAGGAAAAGGTGACAGATGTCAAAGGGATGGTTTTTTGCCTTATTTGAGTGGGAAGTGAATGTATATAATACATGGGGGGGGGAGAAGGTGATAGGAGGGCCTGGGTTGAGGGAAGTTCATTTATTATGAATTTTATTTTAATTACATATTGGGTAATGTGTTAGGGTATTTAATGGTTGCCATCATGTTAGTTGTTACAATTAAATATGTGAGATAATGATCTTTAGACAGTATCTAAGACTAACCCTAAGAAGCTTGCGTTGTGTTGAATTTGAGTAGTGCAGTCATCTATAGGAGAGGAATTGAGTTGAGGGCAATTGGGATAGATGTTGAACTTGGGCACAAGTATTTTAGTTGGGGTGTTCTGAATCTGATGATAGAGAAGATGTCTGGATGGATGAGATGTGTATTACTTTTATAGACATTGAACATTATAAGGACAGTTGAAGTTAAGAATATAGTGATTGATTAATGGGTAGCATTGATAACGGCGAGATATTGGATGCGCAGTCTATTAGCTTTCGGGATGGGGTGGAGTGTAATAGATTGAGTGGTGGGTTTGGGAGGGTTGGGGAGTTCATATAGTTATTGTAAGATCAGGGGGTAGATTTTTATTTTGTCACTTTGGGCATAGGGTTTCTGGTGGATATAGTTCAGAATACTGTTTGATGTACATTTAATTGCTTATTTTGTGTATGATTATCAGACTGGAAATGTTATGCAATGCTTAAACTTTGTCTTCGTGTCTTTTGTTGTTGTGTGTACCCTTCCCTTGTCGGTTTTTGTGATTTCGACCCTCCCTCCAGTAAATATAGATTGCTGTGTAACTAAATTTGTCCAAATTATGATGGTATGGCTCCATTGACTTTCATCTCGTGGAATGTTAAGGGGATTGGCAATGCTGTTTAAAGGCCTAAGGTCATAGCAAAGTTGTGAAGGAGTAGGGCTGATGTGATTTTCCTTCAGGAAACAGTTGAATGAGCAGTGGAGATATATATCCAACTCAAAATATTCTCAGGTCCTTTCAAATTGTTATGATTCTAGATCTAGAGGCGCGAGTATATTTAAGAGGGGTTTACCGATTGAGAAGTCAGTTGTAGATGAAGAAGGTAGGATGTTTTTGCTTGACTTACTATACGATGGTAGGAAAATGATATTTGGAACTGTATATGCATCATGCTCACCAAATACGTCTTTTTTCAGTCAATTAAGCTCATTGCTAGACGGTATGGAAGGTGAGTCAATTCTGGCAGGTGACTTCAATATAGTGATGGATAGTAAGATGGATCGGAAGTCAGAATGCAAATATTATAGTGAAAAGATTAGTGAAGAATTAAGAACATTTGTATTAAAATATGGGCTAATGGATATATGGAGAGAGCACCATCATGATGAAAAGGATTATTCGTTTTATTCACCTGTTCATGAGTCGCATTCAAGAATTGATTATTTTTTTTATTAGTAAAACACTTGGTGATCAGGTGGTTTCCTCAAATTATGGAAAGGGGTATCTCTGATCATGCCCTAATAGACTTGCAGGGGATTTTGAAAACTGTGAGTGATAAAAATAAAAGATGGAGAATGCAAGCCACTGCATTAAAAGATAATTTGGTTACAATGGGATTGGATGAATTTATTACTCTTTATTTTGAAGAAAATAAAGATTCAGCTGGTATTAGATCTGTTTGGGACTGTTTTAAGGTGGTATTAAGGGGGGAACTGATAAGTAGAACGGCTCATGCTAAAAAAAATCGGGAGATTAGGAAGTTAGAAGTAGGTTATAAAAATGCAAAAGGTTTGTGCAAATGATGATTTGAGTCAGAATAAGCTAACATTGAAAAAACTAGAGGCAGAGTCATATACAGAATTTGGCAGGCAAAGGCATGTTTTATTCGAAACAGCGATTTTGGGGATAGAAATGGAAAATTGTTGGCTAATAAACTTAGAGGGATGATAAGTGATACATGTGCTTCTTCTAGTCGAACGCAAGAGGGCAATAATTTACACAGGAATGGAGAAAACTGTGATTAAGAATTTTTATGAGACGCTGTTCAGCGATTGAAGTTGCTGAAGTATGTACTGCCATATCACAAATGAAAGATGGGAAATCACCAGGGCCATATGGTATAGCTTCGGAATTCTATAAAAAGTATGATACTCAATTGGCACCAATTTTATGTGAGCTTTACAATGAATTCATAGTGTCAGGATTGATGTGTGATTCAATGAGAGAGGCATTAATTATAGTGATTTCGAAACCTAATAAAGATCATACACATTTTGGAAACTACAGGCCTATTTCTTTGCTGAATGTAGATTTAAAAATGTTTACAAAAATCTGGGCAAATAGATTGTCATGTATGAGGGATCTGATTGACGAATCACAGGTGGGTTTTATTGCAGGACGGTTTGGCTATGATATTAGAACTGTGTTGAATGTAATTGGTGAACATTATGGAAAGAACTGAAATAGGGTTATTGGTTTTTTCGATGCGGAAAAAGCCTTTGACAGGGTTAATTGGAAATTTATGGAATACACGTTAAAGATGGGATTTGGGGCAGTATTCATGAAGATGGTAGAGTGTATACATCATGATGTTAAGGCTCAGGTATCGTAACACTTACCTGGACTCTGCAGGGACCCTCTGGAGCTCCTCGTGTCTTCTACCTTCCTTCTCAGAAATGACAAATGGATTCTGTGGATAAATAACAATGTTCCCTCCTTAATGTGATTTCCTTGTCTTTCTCTGTAGTTACGGAAATACCCCCACTTACAACTACAGCTGACCGTTATACTTATTTTGGTGAGCTATCCATCCTGTTCTTACAGGGGCTCTAGTCCCGAAGATGTAGGAACCCAGGAGGAAAGAATATTATACAAGTGACAATGGGGTTCTTGAATCCGAAGATAAATGGATATTATGGGAGTAAAGAAAAAAAGGATGGCAACCTGAATGTCTATTCTAAATGCAATTCAGAGTGGAAATGACTGCGCAACAAACTAAGTAGACAAAAACCTGTTCTATGCTCTTATCTCTATCACTTACTAAGAGCACCACAAAAGGGAACCAGCCTGAACAAACAATGGACCAAACGGTTTCCTAACTAACTGGGTACAAAGGGTTAATGCCTAAGAACTAATAATGGAAGCAGTGTTCTTTTGAATGTGAAAAGGGAACAAGTTTCCCGACTGAGCATTGAAAAACCTGCGTGTGGAAACCTCCTCATACAGAATCTAAACACAATTGTAGTGTGCAAGATAATGTAGTCGAAATGTCATACAGGAAATGGAACCTACAAACTAATTTTAATTATCCTAAATTCAAAAAGGGCAGTATTTAAAATGCGTGCATTACAATAAGGAAAACGTAACACAGAAGCGCACGCGACTAACAAATACGAAATCGCCTCAGTTTACTAGCAACTTTTTCAAAGGGCATGAACTCTTAAGCAATTCAACCTAAGGCAATCTTACGATAACAAATAAACACGCGTCAACACTCTGAGGAGAGACAGTCCGTGACTGACAAGAATGACAACTTCATGGACGGCCAAAACTCTAACAGAAATAAAAGGCGAGGGCAATGAAGGGAAATGAAATAAGGGAACAGAACTGGAACTGTGAAAAATGACTGACAGGGAACAGCTGCAGTCTGTGGAATTCGCGATAATCGGATCTGAAAGCAGACGCGAAGCGCGAGCCTCCAGATGGGTGGGGGCTTAAATAAGCTACTATGAATAACGACTAGACCTGCCGGCTTTACACTGGAACGGCACTAACAGGTGGCCATTAAGGAACCTGGAAGTCTCTATTCTCTAATAGGGAATCTACAGTAAATGAATAACTAGGGCAACCCAATTCCCCATTAGAAAGATTCCCCTAAGCTGTAGATTAGACCCTTTGCCTGTGGTCATGACAGGTATTGGTTAATGGAGTAATTTCGAAATCATTTCCACTATTGAAGGGCACACGACAAGGTTGTCCATTATCACCATTTTTGTTTGACTTGGCGCTAGAACCTTTTCCTGCATACATTAGACAATGTGAAATGATAAAGGGAATCCCGGTTGGAGGGATTGAGGTTAAGATTTTAACATATGCAGATGATATGCTGCTTTTGTTGTCAAAGCCAGAAGTATGTGGGATTTAATTAAAGATATGTTTAAGGAAGTAGGTGAATTATCGGGACATCAAGTTAATTGGGATAAAACAGATCTTTCCATTGTCTAAGACGTGTGATGATAATACTTTGCACTCGTGGAATTGTAAGTGGTCGGTCGCCAGGAGGGGTCATATATTTAGGAATAAATATGATTGGAGATTTGAGTAAATTGTTGCAATATAATTTGGACCTGGTAACTACGAACATATCGTTACTGATAAAAAGATGGGAGAGGTTGACTTTGACTTCATGGGCAAAAATTAATGCCATTAAAATGGTTCTATTGCCTAAACTATTGTATGTTATTCAATCCAACCCTTTGCTGATGTGTAAAAAGAATTTGATAAAGATTGATAGAATCTTCCAATCCTTTTTATGGGGTCCAGGGGAAAAAGCCCTGTGTGCCAAAATACATACTGATACAAAGTGTTGAAGGGGGATTTGGCTACCCAGATTTAACGAAATATTACAGCATTTTTGCTTAAAGAGTTCATATTACTTTAGAGAAATTAATGAAAAGCAACTGATTTGGTTGCGTATGGAAAGGGGTATATTTGCACCATATAAACTAGAGAATATTTATAGTATGAGTAAATTACCAAATAAACGGTTGAAATTAATTCCGGTGGTGGCAACTAGACAGGTGATTGGGTTGTGGTTTAGAGGAAATGAACAGGGTTATGGCTTCAGTCCAGACGCTTCTATATGGTATGAGGCTTTGCAGATAAATGTCTGAATTGGATTAGTTGGATAAATGAGGGAATTCTGAGGCTAGGTGATGTGGTGGTAGGAGACCAATTGTTGTGTTTTGGGGAAATGCAGTGTAGATTTGGTTTAAGTCGGAGAGAAATGAACAGATACTTGGAGTTAGCTTCATTGATTAACTTACGGATGGCTATGATTGGTTCTATTGGGGGGGGCAGATATTAGCAAATTAGGTCAAGAATATTGTGTGCAAACATGCATGCAATTTATGCCTATTGATGAGAATCTTCAATTAGCATGGACTGGATTGAAGGAACGTTGGTCACATAATGTTGATAGGGTCATTTCTGATGGGGATTGGAGAGACATTCTGAAGGTGACTTTGAACTTAGGAACGGACATGGGTTTGCGATTGGTTCGACAGTTATTGGAAGGCTGTATTGGACACCAGTTAAGATGTTTAAATTGGGGCTGCAAGCTGCTGATCTAGGCTGGTGGTGTGATATTGGTAGAGGCACTCTTTTACATTTACTGTGGGAATGTCCGAGAGTGCAATTGTTTTGGAAAGATGTCATTGATAGGATAGACTTGATTTTTGGAATAAACTTGCAAAGATCCGCAGCAAACATAATTTTGCTATCTCATAAAGATAGATGCGTGCGTGCTAGAAAGAATACTTGTTGGATAGAAAGGGCCATGATGGTAGCAATTAAGCTAATTCTCAGAATTTGGAAAGGGGGGGGGAAAGCCTAATTTTAAAGAGATGGTTAACTGAGTTAAATAATTATCTCTGTATGATAAGGTTTCATTGCAAAATAAAGAAAAAGATGAATACATGAAGTTATGGGGACATTTTTTGGCTCTTTATGATTGATGTGAAGGTAGAATGGTTGTTACGTTTATTGGAGAAGGTGGGATATGATGGAGGTGAGGGGATTTTTTTTGTTCTCTTTTGTTCTTCCCACTTGTGTTGTCTCTTGTGTATACCTGTGAGTTTGACTGTTTCACAGGATATGGCTATTTTGTTGGACTAGGCGATATATGATTATGATTTGCAAATTTAGTTGTGACGATTTAATGTGAGACATTGTTTACTTTATGTGCAGTTATTGTTTATTACTAACTTAATAGTGTTTTATTTTTTTTAAACATCCTGGATTATTTTTCTTTTCCCCTTTTCTCCAAAGAGAATGACAAGTGAGGCAATCTTTCCTTCTAAAGGTAGTCTTGAATTTCTATTTCACCCTTTCCTCTACCTCACCCTTTTAAAAGAGTAATGATTCAATCTGCTAGACATGTGTGCTCTCAGCTACTATGTCTCTTGGATGAGGGACGCCTGGAAAGCTGACAAGCTTTTTGTGGGTTCTGCTGGTGCCCGTGCAAGGTGGTCTGTGACCAAACAGATGCTTTCCGAGTGGTTAATGCTATATCTCAAGGCTACAATCTGGCTGATCCCAGGAACCACAAGGCACATCCTATCCAGAGGGCAGGGTGACCAATGTCCTGCAAAGCGGTGTCTGTCTTGGGACATTAGCCTGGTGGCTATGTGGGCCTCGCTGCACATGTTTGCCAAACATTACTGCTTGGATTCCCACTCTGTGCAGTACGCTCACTTCTGTAGTGCATCCCTCAAGAGCTTTCTGGCCTAGGTGGGGGAGTGGGTCTCACTCCTATGTACTATGTGATTCTTAAAGGCGAGGAATCTGTGGAAGGAAGGCATTGGAAAAAATGACTTGCCTCCAGTAATGTTCTTTGATGGATGTACATCTCATGGATTCCTTTAGTCCCATTCACCCTACTCCTCTTGGCAGATAGCTAGTACATCTGGCAGGTGCTCCTTCAGCAACAGTGCCAGGGAAAAGAACAGAACAAAGGTATATGGGCACAGTACTGATGTCATACCAGTGTTTAGTTGAGCTGCGCTGCATCCACAGGTGGTGGAAAGATTGCTGATTTTCTGTGCTGGAGATTGAGCATTACTGCACTGATCTCTACTTCCCATTTTAACAGGCTTTCTCTCCCCTCTTCTTCCCTACAGACTACCTTACCTGCTTCTGTTTGCGACGTTGGTGTCACCTTTGACCCATTTTAATTTCTCTAATCTCCAGATCTGCCTCTGCGACCAGACTTTATCTCCAACATCAGTATAATAACGTCTTCCCTGCAACACTGCCAAGCACAATCTCCTCTTTAGTACTCTCGATCTGACTACTGTGCCAGTCTACTCGATGGCCTTTGCACCTATGCTATTTCACCTCTGGACAAAACTTTGCTTTCTGTCAGCAGGCTGGTTATCTGATACCGAGGGCAATGTGTATAAACTAATTTCCATCTTCAAAACTGTACATACTTGCCCCACCCATCCTATCGGCCCATCTCAATCCCTACTACCCCCTCCGGTCATCCTCGGCACACCACCTTGCTCCTGCTTGTGTTTACGCTCCCATCCTCTCAGGGGCGTAGGAGACACATAAAATCTGGGAGGGACAGGGGACATCTTGGGCACTTTGCTTTATTTATTGTGTTCTAGTCAAAGAACTCGACTTTTCACAAAATTAGAATTAAAATAGCAGTACGTGTTAAATTACAAATATCACTGTATAAAACAAGAGAAAAGAAGAAAAGAAAACGGAAGAAAATTAAAGGATGCAGCAGCAAAGAACATGCCTTTGTATGTTGCATTTCAGGATTTTTCATCGGACTATGCGCTCATGGTAAGAGACAAGAAATAACAATTACTTAGTGTGCTACAGTTAGGACGCCAGTTCGTTAAGAGCAGATCACCTGTAAGTGGACTCCTGCCCATTAAAGGAGTTGAAGCCTTTTCTACCAACTGCAAGGGCAAGTTGCTACATTTTTGTGTGGGACAAGGAGACGTGTGTATCTCTTGGAATGGAAGGATGGGGGATTCAAAGAAAGAGGAAATCTTGTTGTTCGTACCTGAGTAAGCCCTGTAATGGGAGTAGAGGGACCAGGTGTGTGATGTTGCTGCTTTGACTATCCACGGGGGGGGGGGGGAGGTGGTACAACAAACAAGGAGGATGAGCGATTGCAAGGCCACCCCCTTATAAGCACTCCCCAGGTCCGCGGCCGGATGTGTCGCACCCAGGGATGCAAGTAGGTGGACCCAGGGGGGTGGCCAGAGGGGCAGCCCGCTATGTGGGCTGCCCCTTTAGCGCCCCTGCGAGGGCCGGGCCAGCCTCTCACGATGAGTCTGATCCCTCTTATTCCATCTCATGCTGGCTTCAGAGCCTAGTCTTTCTTTGACTTTGTTATTCTGAATGCAGAGCTGGACTCTGTTCCTTTCTCATTTAACATTTGCTGCTAAGCCTGATTTGTTTGATTCTCTCATATGTTACTAGGACGGCAGAGCATGTGTCCTCTGCCCTGTTATATTATTCAAAGAGCCCCTCTGGCCTTTCTTTCTCTCTCACTGCTTGCTTAATACATACCGCCTTGCTTGAACACTCCATATTCTCCCTAACACGGCAATGGCAGCTGCAGTCTCTTAACTTTTATTTGTTCCATGTCTTGAATTGGCCTCTTATTTCTGCTTTTCTGTCTGCAGGGGAAAGGCATTTGCCAGTCACTGCCATGATGGTTCTACCAGGCCATAAGAGGGCAACAGCTAGCCAATATTGGAAGAACATGGGCATATTATGCCAGAGGCTGGCAACTGCCTTCCTAATGCCTACACAAGAGACACAACTCTTGCCTTCGTTTCTAACAATAATTCAGTGGATGAAGAAACGCGAGAACACACATATTGCTTATAAATGAAGGGGATAATACCATACTTGGTTAAAACATTTTGATCACGCCAGGAGCTAATTTCCAGCTACACTTAAGCGATTACCTTTTAGACTTCTGGCTTTAAATAACGTTAGTATAACCTGGAAAGCACAGAGGTTGCTCAACAGGGTTCCTGGAGCACGAGGGGTACCCTACTTGTGGGCATGAATGATTGGAGGGCATTCTTGCCCTGGTTTGGAGCCTGGATCCCCTACAGCCATGGGGGGAGGGGCCTATTACTTTTGGTTGTATGTACCCTTTGAGGGTGGGCAGACATAACAGCTCTGCTTTGCAACTTTATCTCATACCTGTCAGGTGGCATGTAACTCAATGCTCCTAATGTTATCAGCCTCAGAAGTCTGGAATCCTTTGACACATCAACTAGAGTACAGTCTGAGTCGGCATCTGTCGGCCTGTGGGGAAGACACACAGAAAGAGCAGGGCACAGTGCCCTTGTGGGTTTTTCACACTTCTTCCTTGGGGTGGGCACAATTAACTCCGCAGAGAAAGTGGCACATGGTGGACAACATTCTCCCACTTAGACAATGTCACCCAAAGAGCGAAATTGGCCATTTGAAATACCTGTCGACTGCTTAACGCGAGATGGCAATTAAGGGCATTTGCCAACGCACTCCAGGAGCACAGGACACCCTCTTACCAGCGACATGCCATGCTCACTCATTCTGATCACGAATTGCCATTTATCTGGGGTCATGTTAAATGTATTTATTGATTACATGTGTAGCATCACGCAAAACCCCCCAAGCATCAAAGCGCAAAGTAAACTGCATCGAGTGGACCACTTCCATTGGCACACGGTTTTACTTTTCCGCCACAAAATGGAAGGTTTTAACGTAAAACGCAAGTGAAATCACATTGCTTTTCCACTTTGGAAGAGTGTAAATACCTCGCGCAATTAGCGATTGCTGGTGCAGTTGACAATGGCTTCCTCTGGACTCCGCCTGCTTTTACCAGGTTTCGTTTCCAAGCAGATCCCAGAGGAATCCCTTTCCTGATTTCCAGCATGAGAATCCATGCTGGCAGTAAGGCCGCATTTGTCTGGTGGAGCGGGAAAAACAGGGGGTCCTGGTGTGTCCACTCGGCTCCCGAACTCCACCCAGAAAATGCACGAAAATCTGGCCAATTAGAAAAAGCGACAGTAATAGTGTTTTCCACCACTTTTTCTGAACCAATTGACCTGGGAAATGCTGTGTTGCATCAGAAGCTGAATACATTCACTCTGCCTACTATCCCACCGGAAGATTAAGCCAGGTGTTGAACACAGGTGTTACATAATCTTTTGCACAATCTGCATTTGGAGCATTAACTGAGCTACCTTACAAATGATATCTCCTCTGGGACTTTACCGTCTTAACCCCTTAACTGCCATGGGTATTCCCCCCCCCCCCCCCCCCCCCAGTGCCAAGGGCTTTTTTGGTGATTTCGGTATGTTGCCATTCAATCCCTTGTAACTTCTTTGTTACATGAGATATCTTGGCCAAAGTTGGCCCCTTTTTTCCCCACATGTAGGCAGCCGTAACGGCACCCAGGAATACTAGTTTGCTGTAGGGGGGTGAGAGAAAATAACCAAAAAGGAGAACATTTGTTTTTTTTCCCCAGAAAATGCCAATAAAATGTTGTACAAAGAAGCCTGTGGTGTTTTCCTTTTAAGAGCTAGGAACAATTGGTTTGCTGCACTTGAAAGCCTGGAAAATGGCGAATCCAGAACAGATTTGGTGGAAAACAAAACACATTTTGATACATACACTTCTGAAAAGTAGACAATATTCCAAGTTTAGGAAGGGGCGATTTGCGAAGGTCAGGCAACAACTATGTAGGGAAAGATTACATAGTTTGGGGGGAAATCGGGAAAATGACAGAAAATAAAACACAATTTCCACACATTTCACTCTAGTCACCCACCGAAACACACAGCCAACACATGGCCTACCTTTCTGTGTTCCCATAGGTTTCCTGGCAAAAACGGTACCTCACATGTGTGGGTGCACCTACCTGGGTGCAATTTTGCTCATGTGGACAACCTACAGATTTGGGCCTAGGGTGTCGAAGCCACGAAGGAAATCGGGAACCCCATGCATTTCCGAAAAGACACCCGTGGGAATCCACAGAGGTCTGACTTGTACGAATCGCCCAATAATTTATGACACACAATCCCTGACAGTCTGAAATTTGGTGGAAAAACCACCATTTTCACTTTGTCTGGGATTGTGGGTAATAAAGTCTGGGGTGATTCGTGCAAGTCAGACCTCTCTGGATTCCCACGGGTGTCTTTTCGGAAATGCATGGGATACCCTGTTTTCCTTTGTGGCTTTGACACCCTAGGCCCAAATCTGTAGGTTGTCTCCCGAAACCCTTTGGGGGATACCAGTGGTTTAGCCTTTTCCCTTTGCGCCCATGTAGGTGCACCCACGCATGTGAGGTACAGTTTACGTCGGAACACCTGTGGGAACGTGGGAAGGTAGGACATGTGGTGTTGGCGGCGTGTTTTGGTGGGAGGCAAGAGGTAAATGTCTGAAAATTGTAGTTTTTTTTCACCAAATTGCAGACTTTGCTAGGGATTGTGGGTAATACATTCTGGGGCGATTCGCACAAGTCAGACGTTTGTGGATTTCTACGGGTGTCCTCTTTTTGGAAATGCATGGGATTCCCTGTTTTCCTTGGTGGCTTCCACACCCTAGGCCCAAATCTGTATGTTGTCCACATGAGCAAAATCTGCTCTGCCGAAAGATTTGGGGTTACCAGTGGGTTAGCCTTTTGCATTTTCGCCCAGGTAGGTGCACCCACACATGTGAGGTACTGTTTTCGTCGGGACACCTGTGGAAATGCAGAATGGTAGGACATGGGTGGGTGGCCAGAGTGAAATGTCTGAAAATTGTGGGGGGTTTTTTCCACCAAATTTCAGAGATTTCCCTCTGCGCACCCTCAAACACGCCGCCAACAGATGTCCTACCTTCCCACGTTCCCACAGGTGTCCCCACAAAAACCGTATTTCGCGTGTGGATGCACCTACCTCGGCTCAAAGGGAAAAGGCTAACCCACTGATAACTCCAAGTCTTTTCGGCAAAGCAGATTTTGCTCATCTGGACAGTCTACAGATTTGGGCCTAGTGTGTCGAAGCCACCAAGGAAAACCGAGAACCCCATGCATTTCCAAAAAGACACCCGTGGGCACCCCCCCTTTCCACTAAAAACATCCATGGTGGTTTAGTGACCCCCACACCGACCCAAAACGAGTTATAATTTTTTATTTTTGTTTTGCCCCTTTCCTAGGGCAGATTGTGCTAGAAATCTGCCCCCAGGGAGGGCTACTTGAGATGCCCCATCCATTTGGGGTGGGGGGAGAGGGTCACCCCCTTTCCACTAAAAACATCCATGGTGGTTCAGTGGCCCCCCAGACCCATCCAAAACGAGTTATAATTTTTTATTTTTGTTTTGCCCCTTTCCTAGGGGCAGATGGGCATGTGTGTGGCCATCTGCCCCCAGGGGGGCAAAACGTACTGCCCCAGGCTTGGGAGGGGTGGCTCTGCCAATATTTGAAGTGGCCTCCCCCCCCCCCCCCCCCCCCCCCAATGGATGGAGGTTATCTCATGTACCCCTTCCTAGGGGCAAAAATCTGCCCCAGGGAGCGCTACATACGCTGCGCCCCATCCACACAGGGGGGGGGGGAGAGGGCCACCCCCTTGCAAAAATCTCTGGTGGCTAGTGGTCCCATCTGCACCCATCCCACCCAAAACGAAGTTTTAAAAAATCTTATTTTTATTTTTTTAGTCCTCCTTCCCTGGGGGCAGATGATCACCCATGGTTTGGGGCCAGGGGGAAAGGGCAGCTTACATAGTAAGCATAAGCAGCCCCTGCCCACTTCAAAAACAGATCCCTGCACGACAAACCAAACCTATTCTGCGGGGGATAAATTATTACATCCCCCCACTTAAAATTGTGGGGGGATTTGTCCCCCGTCCCCCCCTATGTCCTACGCCCATGCATCCTCTCCTTGATCATTTACTCTGGAATGCTCTTCCACTACCTCTTTGCATATAGAAATCCAACCTCCTACACTCTTCCTTTCGGAAGAACCACTTGAGTTGCATTCTACTCCACATATCCCCATTCTCCCCCCCTACCTCTCTAAGAGAACCCTCGGCACTTATCCCTCACCCCTCCATCCTAAAACGTATCGCTTCCTCCACTACCCTAGTCCTAAATTCTGCTGTGTTCATGTCCCTGGCTCATGTTTCTACCGCCTCTGCATCATCTGGTTTTAATCTATTCTCAAACCCATTAAGGACTTTGTTCCTCTGCTCTGTCAATGGTAGTTTTGTAAGCATTTTGGTAACACATTTACATTATTTAATGTAAATTACAGGGAAAACAAAGTCCCCTTTCATCTATATTGTTCCCGCTCCCCAATAAAGTATTCATTTGTATGACAAAGGCACTGAGTGGTGTGTTTTCATGAAGGTATTACGGTGAATTGTCTATCCAGGATTTGCAGTTGTGCACGCATTTGCGCATAAAATACCTGGCCTACATCCTGTAACTGGACTAGAAGTATATTGGCCACTACATGGAGTAACTTTTCCCAATTGGTTACCTTTCAGGAAGGTGCACCCCAGGGTACAGCCGAACTGTACTGTTGAAACTAAAGCTGCAACAAGCAATTGGTGACCAGACCGCCATTAATGTGATCTCATAACCCATACAATTTGGTTTGGCTGTAGATTGCCTTTGGTATTCTCATTTTAGTCTTTTGATGTTTGAAAACCAGTTTGAAGGGCTGCAGGGTAGTGGTTTGAAGTACAGTCACTGTGCCAGAATGACACCAACCTGTAAGACCAGATCATTGTGCAGCCTATCATGGGCAGCTCAATACGTGAACATTTTGATAACTATACTTGATTTGTAGACCTCAGACTTGCATGGGACTTACTGGTTGACTTTATTTTTAAGAACAGAGTTGTATACTTTTCTTGCATGCATTGGATTGAGGCAGGCTAGCCATCAGTTGGAAAACGCATTGAACCATTTTTCCTTAGGGTAGTGTGAACTTCATGCTCCCTTGAGTTTTGTTTAACCATTTTTTTAAGTCCATCACATCTGATCAAATTAGTAAAAATTCTGACATTTACTTTAGAGGTGTAATGCAGATCTATATATAGTGTAATATCACTGCTGTAGCCTCATGACAAGACTGTAGACTGTTCATGGATTTTCATTTGTGAATACTTGTCCCCTGCAGGATGCTGTGTCGAAGCACCAGGAAGTGGTGAGCAACATGGAATTTGCTCGTGAACTGCAACGCAATTTTTTGTCTTTGAGCCAAGATGTAAGTTGGGAGTATTTGTTAATATTTTTATGCTGCATATCGGTGTGCGTTTGCAAGCTAACTTTTTTTCTAACTTGTTAATGTGTTTGAGTAGTTAATCCAGCACATTCAAAGTTATCTAAATCGATTTTTCTAGTATTGGTGCCAAAACACCCGAAATAAAATCAATCCCACTCTGAATTTAAATTACCAGGAGCCTCGTTCTAGTCTTACCCTGTCTTTTATGTAAAGCTCTGTATAATTGGAGTTCTTTTAGTGGTAGCTACTGTGCTCTGTCTATTTACTGCTTAAAGATTTCTTTGGGCATTGGACAGCTTGTATATCTGAAGAAGATTCTGAGGTAGTAAGCATGGGGTTTTAAGGATGTAAAGTTGGAGAGCAGACGTGGAGTAGGCTGAACTGTAGCATGAACAAGTATAGTCCTAATTTGTTGGTTAAGGTGTTTCAGGGAGCAAACTAATTTAGGATCCTAGCTGTATGTTATCTATTTTGACATTTCTGTTCGTCTTTAGTCGATCTATATTTTTTGGAGCAAAACATAGATGTCCGTTATGGGGCCAATATAGAGATGTGCTTCTTTAGACCAACCCATGTCAGGTATCCCCTTACTCATTGCCCTTGTGATTGCGGGTCAACCTCTCAGTTGTTGACTTGCAAGAGATTACTCTGCTCACACAGAGCTAAGCAGACCAACCTTTTCACCAGTAAGAACTGAAACAACCAACTGATAGGGATCTAAAAGTGGGACACTTGACCAATGTGCAATGCAGAGCTATTGCCCCAGTGTCTCATGAAATTGCCACATAAATGCTGCTATTTGTCTTTGGTTAATGCCTTTGGCCCAGTCATACCTACGTTGGGGCAGGTCTACCATGTTTGGCCTGAACTATTTTCCCGAGTTTCAGACTGACCCGACTCAGGAATATTCATCTGGGTGGGCCATGTTTATGATCTGGGGGTGCCTAACTTCTGTTGAGTGCTTTTTAAAAAAAAAAAAATTGCGGTTGTGACTGATTTCTCAAATCAGTGAGCCAGCAAAAATGTTTTCCTGGTTCTGGAAAAAGCCATTCACACCCTTCAATTTGATTAATCATTTAGACTGTTTCAAAAGGTGCAGAAGTCTGGATTGTAACCCAGGTTGTTAGGACCAGGGGTGACCCATTTACCAGCAAGACTACTTGAAGGGATTCTTGGTCGTTACTGACAGACGGCCCTGGGCAGGTGGGGCATGGGGTGTGGATGTGCCCCAGCTAGTAGGGGGTACATGTTTGTCCCCCTAAGGGACCCTAGTAATAAAGACCCAGTTACCAGGCTTAATAAATATTTTATTCAGTGTTTGGTGTGTGCTTAGTAATGTGTGGATTAAAACCATCCGGCCCACCATGGGGCTAGATGGAATGTTAAGAAAAGAGCAATGGAATAAAACTTGCCTGCCCAAGAATGGGCTAGACTGTGAAAAAGGGTAATACTAAAGGATGTGAAAAAAGGCTGAGTGTTCTGAAGGAGAGAAGAGGAAAAACTAGTGAGCACAAAAACCCCAGGTGGTGGGGCGTGTCAGAGGTGGGTTGGAGGGGGGGGGGGGTTATTGCCCTGAGCGGCCCCCCTATGGGCACAGGAGGCAGTGAAGCACCAGGTGGCAAGTGACGTGAGCTGCCCAGAAGGGTGAGCCAAGGGCCTGAGCTGCTTGGCAGTTGAAGCTCTGCCACCCCAGGGCCATGGTGTGCATCAGAGCATTGAGTTGGGGGGGGGGGGGGGGGGGGGGGAGATGAGGTGCAAAGCAGGTCTCCACCAGGACAACAGCGTGATTTCGTTCAACACATCACTGTTCCCCTGAAAATCTGTTTTAGAATTCCCCCAAAACATTACCAATCAGTACAGAAAACATCTCCTCACAGTAACCATGAGAGGTAAACGGTACTGTGAAATTGGTGGCAATTTTTTTCATTCAGCTGTTTCTGAAACAATTCCAGTTTATGAACACAGGATTGAATGTGCTCATACAGCCTGTTCACAAACTGATCCTTGTAGTTTTATATTCCGGTCTGAACAATATTGTTTATCTTTTGCATTTATTTGCAGCACACAAAACCCTGAGGTATCTAGGCGCTACTTACAGAAGAGCTTGTACAAGAATATGCAGAAGTATACATACTGGAAAGCTCTCCTTGTGGCAGGGAGCTGCATCAGGCATGCATAAAGACCTAGTAGGAGTGATAATACATACTCGCGCTCGCCTTATTGCCGGGAGCTACAACAGACCTGCATGGGACATAGTAGACAATGATGTAAAAGAGTAGCGCATGTGAGGCAAAAGATGTAACACAATGGTAGGAGGGTGGTCTGATAGTGCGGCATACCTTCCTTCAGATTACTATGTAGAAAAGCTGAGCGAAATGGCATATGTAGGACAGATTTTCTGAAGTCCGGAGGGAGAGAGGGCTGTAGAATCGGTACACATGAAATTGTAATACCAATGGTCCAAAGAAACACAAACGCTATGTATGTAAAAATAGGCCTAGATAAATCTAGGGGTAAATAAGTACCAACACATTATATGAAATCGCAATTATAAAAACACCACACTATACTTAAGTATAAACCTTATTTGGAATACCTAACAGTAGTTCTAGGGAAGTTGAAACCTTTTCATACATATTCAGTATAGGTCACACCTATTCTTGGAGAGTAAAAACCAATGTTTACTTTCACAGTTGCCTTCAGTAATGTAAGGGCAGTAGACCCTACACTGACTTAGTACAAATCACTTAGTCAACTGAGCAATATACTTTTTGTGAATAGTGGGACACTTATTCCAGGTGCAGTAAAAACCTGTAACTCGTTTTGTGGTAACGGTTATACTAGGTGAGTAAAATCTAAGGATGTAATATTTAATTACAGGTTCTTTTGATATAGATCAGTGAACCACAGATGGAGATAAGCAGTAACTTTGGTAACTTGTTTTTGGGAAGGCACACAGCTAACTCAAGATAAGTAAAAAACGCTTTTTTCCTTTTTTTTTATTTTCTATCCTCCCAATGAGGGGGAAAGTAAAACCCAGTGTTACACTTCACTGAATGACTTCAAGTTTTTCTAGGTAGGCAACAACCTAATAGACTTATTCTGGACAGGCTAGCAGCAAGTCAGGGGAAGCAAGGCCCAGTTGGGGGGGGGGGACACTTAAATAATTATCCTCTGTTCATACCAATAGTTGCAGGAAACTCGTACAAGTACCCTGCAGGAATAATCTGGTGAAACCAACACTTTACTTTTGTGAAGAGGCACAACCTAATCACAGTAATACACCTTCACATCTGCTTTCCATTAGTCTGACAAACCGTTTCTAAGGAAGAAAAGATGTTACCCATACTTAAGACTACTGCATAACACATTCAAGGTAAGTAAGAACTTTTGTAACGATTCACTTTTAGAGTTTGTTACCAACCAACTCTTTACAAGTAACTTTTAGACACTACTTTTCTGGGCAAAAGTCCCAATACCAAAACTCTTTCCCTTATTCTTGGAGCATGAGTGTTCCCAGTGGCAGAAGGGGAGTCACTAGGGCTAGTGACCAACAGACTGTCAGAATGGGTTCTTTAGTAGCAAAAGTCAGAGCTCCTTAGGGAAACAGGGCAAACGTGAGTACTCTACTTTAGAGTTGGAGGGTCCAGGAGCTTCACAAAAGACACCCTAGCAGGATTCTAGCAGTGGGACTGGGTGCATTGGAGGAGAGACCTCCCCATCACAGAAAACACCCCACAGCTACACAAACTAACAGACTTAAGGTAAGTACATACCAAAGCCAACACAGTACCTCAGCATTGAAGATTTTGCAGCAGGAGGACTTCAGGGTCTGCAGCAAAATACCAGGTTAGTGGATTCCTTCTCGTGGTGATTGAAAAGACCACCTCAGAAGGAACTTTGCAGCAGGGATCGATGAAGGCTCTAGGCAAGGTTTCCCTCGCGGCTGAATGCAGTTCTGCGGATTTGGCGCATTTTCAAAGAGAACAGAAGACAGAAAATAGCGGTTGAATTCTCATTGTTACAAAGGTCCAGCACTCTTGTGTTTTTTTTTTCTTTTTCTCGATTCGCATCTCTGGTGACGCACCAGGATGCCCACGACGTTTCAGCGAGATTCGGAATTCTGAAGACCGTGCACCGCACAGTGGCTCGAGGTCCCAGGATATTGCAGCAACACAAGGTTGCAGCAACGTGTGGGTTGGCTCGAAATGCAGGTCTTCTGGAGTCTAGTGGGTCTCACCATGCTCTGGGTCGTTTTCGGAGTACCCATGTCAATTGAAAGGAAGGGCTACAGCAGGCTCCGGTTACACATCGGGCTCTCTGGTTGCTGGAAATCTTTTCAGGCGCTTTTCCTTAATCATCCTCTCCGGTTTCAGTTCCAGTGGTCGACTTTTCAGCTTCCAGGTTTCTAGTATTTATCAGGAACTACAGCACAACTTCTGCTTTTGATAAGAAGGGGCAGTCTGGTTGTCCAATCAGGACAGACAGCCCTTACCCACCCCACCCCCCCACACTGGGATTTGTCCCCATTCAAGCAAGGTGTAAGACAAAGGGCTGGGGAGTTTTGGACTCCTCCCTCGCTTCCTGCCATCCCAGACAGACTGGAGCCTGGGCGGGGAGTCCACAGGACTCCCACCGAAGATGAAAATCGCACGAAGGAATTTCCCGCCCTGGATGTCAGGGGAAGGAACAAGGCATGACCGACACTAAAATGGCAAAAAAAGGACGGGCCATTTTGGTAAAATGAGCACCCTTGGGTGCCTTTACTGCAGCTGTGAACAAAGCCTGCGGTAAAGGTGCACCACATTAATGCAAGATATCACTGCCACCAGCCAGGTAAGCTTGTCCCTGTAACAGAAATGTTAAAGTTGATGTGAAAGGTGATGCATTGTATATATATTTCTGAGGCTTGTGGAATCTGCTTAGATCACATGCTGTGCATAGGCCGACATCTAGTGGAAGCTGCAGAGTTTTAGTTTGTTTTTCGAAACTTGAAAAAGGGCGTCGACACAGGGCGTGCTAGTAATACTATCCCTAGTGTGACGTCCACTGTACCCATGATCCCTCACACGTCTAGGACCCTCGGATTGTTTTTTTCCGCCATACTGGTCGGGAGCATTTCACGGAGTTCCCTGGCCTTAGCCATACTTTTGCTAAATATTGTTAAATTTACCCATGTCTCCACCCCAATGTCGAGTCACCGAACTTCCACACTTGACGCCGGCCCGGAGAAGAATTTGACCGTCAACAGCTGCACGATGGATTTGGGCCTCGGAAGGCCTCTGGCCTTGGCCCGGGCCTTGGAAGGCCGCTGGCCTCAGCCCTGCAAGTAGGGAGAGTGGACATACTCTACGCTGGTATATAGGTACATTCTTATATATTCCTACACTTACAAGCCCGCTGCCACAAGGTGCATATGGAGGGTACCCCTTTCCAATTCTGCCCCAAGTACAACCGCAAATACCCTTGGGTCGACAGGCACGCCACGTGAAATCTCTGCTTGCCGAGGGACCACCCCGAGGCAAACTGCAGAGCGTGTAGTGGGTTTAAACCCAAGACACTTAAGGACCGTTTGATCAAGCGTTGGGCCCACCACGCCAGGTGTCAAGAGGCCATGGCAGCGGAGGGCGCCTTCAGAGATGGCAGCGACGCCGTGCTTTCGGACGGCGAGGGCATTATGGCGTCGAAAGACAGCCGAGCGCAAGTCCCCGACCTCGGAAGGACGTCCGGCAGAGCGGCTCTGGGGAAGACCCCCGGCGACACAAGCGCTTCCCACAGCACTTCCACAAAACACATCCAAGTCCAACTGGGACTCGATGCGCACGTCGAGTTCTCGGAAAGAGGCACATAGAGAATGGTCTGAATCGACGTTCTCTGCATGACTCCAGGCAATCATCCACTGTTGCCAAGAGCGTCTCGCTCCCCAAGGTAACGGAAGTTCGATTGTCGGAGGACGAAGCCGACTTCCATCCCCAGACCACACTCCAGGAGTCGGCGCCCGCAGACCGCGTTACGGCGGCCCCCGAGCCCCTACCTCCACGCTCGAAGGATAGGGACACTACCCCCGAAACGCGACGCCAGGTGTCGAAAGGCTCCGAAGGGGCGAAAAAACAGGGAAAACGCTCTTCCACTCACGGGGAGGGGGAAAAACAAAGTAAGCAGCCTCTGCCTACTTCCACACCTTTAAAACACTCCACTCCTCTCCTCTTAGACAGACAAGTCCAAGTCTTCTGCTATCACAAAGACCCCTGCTCAGACCACCAAGTCTAGTCAGGATAAGTCAGACTTCCAGAAAGAGTCATTCCCAGTTCTAGAGAATGGTCTAGTGATGACATAGACAGGGTCATGTCAAGGATGTCGTCATTGGCAGATTTTTACGCAAAAAACCCTGAACACTTTCTCTTATACTCCCGACGGGTCAGCACCCTCAGCCTCTAAGGATTCTATACCACCAAGTAAAAAGTCCCAGTTTGAAACACCAACACTGTCTTTGGACCCCTTCTATGTACAGCACTACTCTCGGTATCAAGGAGAGGCATGCTTTTGTGAGGATCCAGATTTGGGCATGTTGGAAGAACAAACTGGTACAGGCTACTTTGGGTATGATGAGGACCAAGAAGAGGATGAGGACGACCCGGAAACCTACAGAGTAGATTCCCCGGTAGAGAAGGAACCCCCGGTTACCGACTCCCCTGTCAACAACCAACCTCTCCTAAATGAAGTTCTGTCTCGAGCAGCTGAACATTTCCACATTGACACACAGGGTGCTCAAGAGGAGAGGGACTTCGCCGAGGAGTTAGTGGGAGAAAGGCCTGTTGCTCAGGCCATCCCTATCCTGAAGTCTATTCAGAGAAGAATAGATCCTTCACTCGTAAATCCTAACCTCACCAGGGCAGTGAACCCCAGGATTGAGAATCTTTTCAGGGCAGCCCAATCAGACCCACTGTAACAACCAGGGGGTCCGGCTTCAGATGCCCCCTTATATACAAACACCCGTAAGAGGGCTGGAACACCCTTGTCATCGCCCGAAGCTCCTCCCAACAAGGAGAGCAAGAAACTGTATGGTTTGGGCAGGAAAGTAGCCTCCACTTCCGCCTACCAGCCAAGGATTGCCAACTCCACCACCCTGTTGGCCAGCTACAACTGCCATCAGTGGGAAGAAGTCGCGGCACTCATAGACTCCGCCCCAGAAACCTTAAAGTGTCCGGTTGCATTTTAAAAGCAACCTTTGATGCCGCGGATAACGCTGTCAGATTGATAGCAGAAGGAACTGTTATCAAGAGACACGCTTGGTTACGGCAGTCTGGATTCAAAGCTGAAACCATGCATCATTGTTAGATAAACCGGTGGAGCCGGATCTGTTTGGTAAGGCGGTCGAGGACGCGCTGAAAAATGCCAAGGACGAGTATGAAACACTCAAATCCCTAGGCCAACTAACCAATAAACCCCCTAATCAGAGAGGGAATGGCAATTTTCGTCGCCCATACGGCCAAAATTCCCAGAGGAGCCAACTATTCCCAGGGGCAGGGTACACCGTGGAGCAATAATAACCAACAGTCTACCCAGGGTTACGCCAGGGGTAATAAAAGAGGACATGGAAAATGTAGAGGCAGCCCCAGTAGAGGAGACGGCACGCCTCCACCAAAACAGTGACGCTCCGTTCAGGGTCCCTTCTCATGCAACCCCAGTAGGGGGGGCGCGCTCACGCAACCCGAGTAGGGGGGGGCGCATTTCCAACTTTACCCAAGCTTGGGAATGGATCACGTCAGACAGATGGGTGCTGTCCACAGTAGCCGCAGGATACTGCATAGACCTGTTAGTGTCCCCGAAACCATCCTCCACGACGAAAAATACATTCTTTGGACCACCAGAAGAACCTCCTCGAGGAGATCGTCAATCTGCTAGCAAAGGACGCGATGGAACTCGTCCCGGGATACCAGGTAAACAAGGGTATTTATTCAACTTGCTTCCTTGTGCCAAAAAAATCTGACAATGCACCCAGTATTGGACTTACGGCCTGCAAACAAGTATGTCAAGCCCCAAAAGTTTCGCATGACTACTCTCCAGGAGGTAATCCCCATCCTAAAAAAAGGGGGGATTACATGGCAACATTGGACATGAAAGATGCCTATTTTCATATTTCCATGTTCCCAGCGCACAGAAAGTGCTTGCGCTTCAAGGTGGACAGTTGGCACTACCAGTTCAAGGTACTGCCCTTCGGGATAGCTTCGGCTCCAAGGGTATTCACCAAGGTGGTGGCGGCAGCACACCTACGCAGGGAGGCAATCCCGGTGTACCCTTACCTGGACGATTGGCTCATCACGGGGGAGACCCCAGTAATTTGCAGAGCAAATATTCAAAGGACAATCGACCTCCTCTTCGAATTGGGCTTCTCAAACGAGAAAGTCAAGTCTGGTGCCAAGCACATCCAAACAGTTCCTAGGAGCTATCCTAGACACTCAAGAGGGGTTGACCTTTCTTTCCGAGGAAAGCATTCAGAATAAACTGCTGCAAATTCCGCAATATCAGTCCGTTCGCCAGATAACGGTACGCAAAGCAATGCGTTTGCTGGGCATGATGGCGTCATGTATTTACCTGGTCCCCCACGCGCGCCGGCTTCCCATGCAGGAATGGTTGGCGAAACAGTGGCCTCGGGCAAGTGGTCAGTGCGACGATCTAGTGGTCGTTTCGCCAACACTTGTACAAAGCCTTCACTGGTGGACAAGAGAGAATCTGTCCAAGGGGAAAGCCTTTTATGATCCCGAGATACAGGCGGTAGTCACAACCGATGCATGCCTGACGGGGTGGGGAGCTCACCATCTCCACCACACAGCTCAGGGTCTCTGGTCGCACTCAGTGGCCAAGAATCACATCAACCTGTTAGAGCTTCTGGCAGTATTCAGAGCACTTCAAGCGTTCGAGCCCTACCTACTAAACCCGTCAGTGCAAATCCGGACGGACAGCACTACAGCCATGTTCTACCTGAACAAGCAAGGAGGGACTCGGTCGCTAAATCTGTCCAAGCTTGCCCAGAAAATCTGCATATGGGCACTCAGACGGAACATCTTCCCGTCATCGCAACATGTTCCAGGGGATCTCAATTCCCTAGCGGATGCTCTGAGCAGAGACCCCCTCCCAGAGGAACACGAATGGTGTCTACACAGAAGATATCTTCTACGACTTCTCTCTCAGTGGGGTTTCCCCACTATAGACCTATTCGCCACAAGCGAAAACGGACAATGCCCAGGATTTGCATCCAGGTTCCCCCAACCATACTCTCAGGGGATCGCCCTGTGGATGAACTGGTCAGGGATGTTTGCATACGCTTTTCCACCAACTCCTCTAATCTGGAAGGTGGTCAACCAGATGAACAGAGAATCGATGACGCTCGTCCTAGTTGCTCCCATGTGGGCAAGACAACTGTGGTTCCCACACTTACGCAGATTGGCGGTGTGCGAACCCATCAAACTTCCGGGCTGATACAACACTGTCCCAGCACCAAGGTCAAACAGTGCATCCTCAACCTAACTCAATGAACCTGTCAGCGTGGCTCCTGAGGTCATAGTTCGGGCATCTCAATTTACCACAGAGGTGTATGGACTTCCTAAAGGAATCTAGGAAACCTAACACGAGGCACTGATACTTTGACAAATGGAAGAGATTCGTTATCTGGTGCCAGAATAAACAAATCAACCCAGTTGATTGCACTCCTTCCACTATTGTTACATACATGCTCCACCTGCTGGATGCAGGACTGGTTTTTAACTCACTGAAGGTACACCTGGCGGCCCTGTCAGCATACACCACTTCCCATAACAAGGTGTCATGGTGGAAAGTACCAGTAGTTAAAGCCTTCATGGAAGGTGTAAAGAGAATTCACCCTCCTATTTCAAACCCACCACCAGGATGGGACCTTAACGTGGTGCTATCTAAGCTCATGGGCCCCTCATTCAAGCCCATGCACAAAAGCAGTCCCAAACAACGGACTTACTAAATGGCCGCCTTAATAGCAATTACATCTATAAGAAGAGTCAGTGAAATTCAGGCTCTGTCAGTGCAAGATCCCTTCTTTACTGTCCATAAAGATAAACTGGTTTTACGCACACACCCTAGGTTCTCACCTAAGTTTATTTCAAAATTCCACGTGAACTAGTCCATCGAGCTTCCGGCTTTCTTCCAAGACCCACAAAGCTCGACTGAGGTGAAACTACACACACTAGATGTTCGTAGGGCGGTCCTCTACTATGTAAACAAGACCAGACCGCTAAGGAAAACAGATCAGTTGTTTGTCTCCGTAGCTACTGGCAGCGAGGGGGATCGTGTCTCTAAAGGTGCCATCTCTAAGTGGATTATTACCTGTATCCTGCTGTTACTCACTTTCTGAAAGAACTCTGCCTTTCACGCCTAGGGCCCACTCTACAAGAGGCATTGGGGCCACTCTGGCTTTCATTGCAAATGTACCCCTTGACACCATTTGCAAAGCAGCTACTTGGAGCTCTATTCACTTTTACTCAGCACTACTGCATTGACACCCATTCCAAGACAGATACTCAAGTGGGACAAGTGGTTCTAAGACATTTATTTGTTCATGACCCTTCTCACATCCACCTCCTTCAGGTACTGCTCGCTAATCTATGCACAGCATGTGATCTAAGCAGATTCCACAAGCCTCAGAAGGGATACATTACTCACCGTAATCGTATTTCTGATGCTTGTATCTGCTTAGATTCACATGCTGTGCATAGGCCGACATCTAGTGGAAGCTGCAGAGTATTAGTTTGTTTTTCGAAACTCGAAAAAGGGCGTCGACACAGAGCGTGCCAGTAATACTATCCCTAGTGTGACGTCCACTGTACCCATGATCCCTTGCGCGTCTAGGACCCTCAGATTGTATTTTTTCTGACATGAGGTAGCATGAGTACAGATAATCCAAGCAGATAGATGGAAAGGTAAGACTATAAGCATCCATGCGCCTTCTGTCTGCTTGGATTATCTGTACTCGCGCTACTCCTCATGCTACCTCATGTCAGAAAAAATACAATCTGAGGGTCCTAGACGCGTGAGGGATCATGGGTACAGTGGGCGTCACTATGGAGAGTCACAAAAATGACACCCATAAAGAGTTAAAGATTCTGGGAGTGTGGAAAAAGGTTCCCATTCACTGAGGTATTAAGGAAAAGTATCTCTCTAGTAAAGCAAGTTCGGGGGTTGACCCAGGTCAGGATGATTTACCAGTTCTGTGAAAATCTTACCTAACTGCATACTTTGGAAAACACTGGAGAAAGTGGCCTGCATGTTTGATTTGGTAATTTATGATGCAATATTAACACAGATTGTAAAACAAAGGAAGTAACATAAAGTTATGCGGGTGATCATGTTGAGTGCACAACGTGGTAGTCTTGCAGGCGGGATAGGTGCAGAGTTCAATGGCAGTAGGTGAGGGAATTCCTTGTACGATACTGAGGTGTGAATACAGTTGAGCACCCCCCAGTGTACGAGGCTTGGGTCATTACTGTGCAGTGGAGCAGGGCACAGTAAGAATCAGCGATGTAGATGCATAGCAGGCTATGCTCAATCAGTATTATGAAGCAGAAGGCGGGTCATACGGCTGTACAGCTCGGACTGAACTAGTGGTGCATCCTTTGAGCTTTCAGCCGTGAGGAGTAAGATGTATGTGACGATGGGAGGATAGTTACTGGCGGGTTGCTGAGAGCCAATTGAGGGCTTTTCAGAGAACCTATTTCGAACGTGGGGTGGTAGTGCTGGTGGGACACGGTGCCGTATGGTGGATAGTTGAAGAAATGGTTCTTCCATTAGTGGACAAGCGAAGTACAGATGCCGTCACTTAACTTATAACAGGTCCGCAGAATGGTACAGGTGGTGCAGAGGTAGGGTAGTCTGGGAAAGACTGGGCCCTTAAACCCAGCCCTTCGACATAGGCTTGGCTTCCCAGTGTAGTCGTGACCATTTGCTGGGTCTGTCAGCCAATCAGGAGGCTGCATGATGTGGTGTGCCTCTACAGGCAGCTTGGTGAGGCCAGGCAACAGCGCAAAGCTGGCGCCTATCTTGAGTGATTGCAAGGCCACTGGGTCCCATGGTGGTGGAGGCAGGATCAGTCTCTGTACCCCAATGGAAGGAGGGCACTGCCTTCTGCATCAAGCAGCCGAGGGGGAAAGAGTTACGAGTTGTGAATTATGTCAACAAGGAATGCCAAGTCAGTCATCCAGGTGGTATCATCCAATAAGATGACCTCTTTCCCTTTGTTGGTCATGAAAGTATTAATTGCCTTAAGCAGTGACCAGAACCTGAATAGTGTGGCTGCCCTGCTGAGCCAATGAACATGGCAGATGTAAATAGCATCATGGTCTGCTCCTATCTCAGCAAGAAATGCTTGAAACAGTCTACAATTAAGCCCTTTTGACTGTATGAATGGGCTGTAGAACAAACCTTTTCCTTCACAAGCTTCATTTCCAGGGCCTTTGCACACACTGCTGTATGACATTGAGGCCTGATGGCATTCTGGGGAACTGACTGCCAGTAAAGTGACCTATTGTGTTTGCTGATCATAGCAGGGGCCCCAGCTGTTGTCAGACTAGAGTTTGTCCTCTGGCAGATTGTTTCAACAAGACACGTTTCACTTAATTGAAAAGGTCTTCTCCCGTTTTGCCTTTCATTGGACATGGCTCAAGTAGTTTCTCAACAATTTGGAATGGTTTTGTCGCTCCACATACAAAGATCGCCAGTTGAGCAATATCTCTTGCATCTGTGTGCATCAGCCCCCAAGCTGTAAAACTGACAAGCACTCAATCTTCATCAGTGTCTGCAATGCGTGATGGGTTATCTACTCTTCTAGCAAATGTCTGATGCCAGAGGTTGGTTTTCTCCAGCATTGCTTGTTTGTTGGGGAATTCCATTAATGCACATATGCCCAAGCAATCTAACCAATTGTCGGTCAATGGTTTTGCTCTCCTAACTATGGCCTTGGTTATCAAGTAACTTCTCTTGGTTGCTGCCTCAGAGTTCTTCTGCCTGGCAGCTTTGAAGAAAGATTGTTGCCCAATACTCTGCTTTAGTGAGTTCACCTGATCAATACTAATCTGGCCTTTCAGGTTGTTAATTTCAATTGCATGTTTTGTAGTATGCTGTTAACGTTGTATTCCGTGCAGGTAGCTACTTTTTCCTGGCAAATCAGACACCGGATGTTCTCGTTCTGTTCAAACACACAAAAATCCTTTTTCCAACTCTCCTTGAAAACACGACGTTCAGTATCAATTTTTCTTTTCATTTGCTGTCTTTTGAGCGTTGGGCATGCTCTGTGGCCAATGTAGCTAAGATACATTTGTCATATGAAAAGTACTTTGGTACAGTCCCATAACATTTAAAAACAATTCAACTTTGTTTTATTATGAAGTCATTGTGGTTCCGATATAAACACAACATCCTGCATACTAAAGACAAGCTTAAAATGTGCAGGCTCTGAAATAATTGATCATATATTCCAAGAAGTGCATACGTGTTATTACATGGAGACCTTGGTCTAGGCTTGGTGCATTTTATTTTCTTATTGTGGCAAGGCTTTTGTTACTTTTTACTATGTATTGTTGCAGCATGCATGGAGATGTGCCCAGCCAGCATGAAATTGTTCTATACTGGCATATGTTGTGGGTGAAGGCATAAAGAAAATGTGCTGGAAAGTGGTTCTGTTGGTAACTTGCATCTATTGGGTTTTTTCATGTGTGACTGTACAAAATGGATTTCACTGTGTGGCTTTGTACCCAATTGTCCGTGTGATCCTGGGCAAAATGATTTAATCTCAATGCGACTTTTCTGCCAAAATTAGAATTTCCTATAGTTGAGTCACTGTATGGTACTATTTTGAAACTCAAAGTGGAGTCGACTGGGTGTGCCAGTAATACTATCACCAGTGTGATGTCCACGTTACCCATGGTCCTTCACATGTTGGTCCCTCAGATTGTTTTTTTCCACCTTCATCGTCTGACGGTATAGCAGAGTTCCGTTTCGGCTAACACCATTAATTAATACCGTTATTAGTTAGTACTCTTTCCATCCTTTATATCAGACATTCGACTAACTTCTTCGATGGCGGTGAAAAGGACAAACGTCATCAGATGAAACAGTGGCACCCTCTCAGCCTTGGAAGGCCGCACCCAGCCTCTGCCCAGACAGTAGGTTGGGGGGTGGGCGGGTGTACATTTCTTAGGCCACTAAGAAAATGCATATTCCCCCCTTTCCCCTCTATTTTCGCCTAGCTGCCCTTCCATCCAATTATGGAAAGCCATTCAAATTTTGCCCTAGTTGCAACAAAAAATTCCCCTGGAAAGACTAGCACCAGATGTACAACCTGTCTCCAGAAGGACCACGACGAGGGCCACCGCAGAGCTTGTCATCGCTTCAAACCAAAGACCCTAAAGGACCAAAAGACCAAGCTTTTGGCCCACCACGCCATCGCTTAGGATTCTAACCCGTTTAGCTTGTCTGGTACGTTTTCTGGCAACGCTACAGGTTGCTTAGCAACCCGTGACGCATCACCTGACCAGATGTCAACTACTGTTGACATAGCAACCAGCATACTCAGCTGATGCATCCACGGTGCCCGACGGCGTTCGCCATTGCGCGTGTAACTGAAAGTACCATGCCGGTAAGCTCCATTTTTTTTTCATAGAATTGAACACAGTTCGTAATGTATACACATAGCGCAGGCTATCTACATGTTGGATATGACTAGGTCTGGGATTCATCCCTTCTGATGCTTGTAAATCTGCTTAGAATCACATGCTGTGCATATGGTCCGACATCCAGTGGTAACCGCGTAGTATTGCATCTTCCCTTTCGGGGGACCGAAAGGGGACGTCGACATAGGCGTGTCTGAAACACTATCCCTATCGTGACGTGTAGTACCCAAAATCCCTCGCGCGCCGAGGTCCCTCAGATTGTTTTTTTCCGCCCACATAACTGGTCGCCCTATAGCGGAGCTCTTCATGAGACATTGTTCATCTTACCGAATTGTCGGTTTAATCCCCGTTAAGTCACTTCGTCTATCAAGAACATCTTCGATGAAGACTACGGGGGAACCGTCTACGTCTGTGGATTCCGGCACTTAAGATCCGGCGTTCGGACCGCCACGTGGTCGGGCCTTCTGGCCGGCCTACACAGTAGGGAGAGTGGGCTCGGGGTTTGCCATACTACTGTCTTTCCCCTTTTCCACTGCTTTCCTTTTTGGTCTGGTCGCCCTTCCCTTCTGCTATGGAAAGGACTCCACTTAGATTCTGCCCTCTGTGAAGGGTCAGATATCCGTGGAAAGACGAGCACACTTCATGTACACTTGTCTCCCCCTAGAGCACTAAAGCGGTGTTTGGCGTTAAACTCTTAAACCTAATCCCTTAAGGAGCGCCGGTTGAAGCGGTGGGCTGCGTACGGTATGGCACGCGTGGAGCCTCCCTCCCCTGCTGCGACATCAGCCGAGAGTGACGGGGGTACATTGGATGACCAAACGTCCAACACGGACGTTGTAGCCTTTGAGGCGGACGATTCTAGAGCCGCTACGCCCATCCCCGACCCTTCCAGGCTCGACTCCGGTCTTGCTACAGGGACCACACCCGGTGACGGGGGCGTACAATAGCACCCCGCACAAAACACACAACCCAAAGCGCCCTCCTCGACGACCTCGTTGAAGGGGCAAGCGCCATCGGATCGATCTGATCCGAAGCCTTCCCCGCATCCGCAGCAGCGCATGACGGCCGGGTTTAATAAACGTAACAAAGGCGCTACTTTTCCAAACTACACACACTGAAGTTTCTGAACAAGAAACCTCGAGTTTCAAGGTTTCCAAGGCCCGTGCAGGCCCGAAAACTACGAGTAGGCCTCTAACTACGAGTAGGCCTCTAACTACGAGTAGGCCTCTAACTACGAGTAGGCCTCTAACTACGAGTAGGCCTCTAACTACGAGTAGGCCTCTAACTACGAGTAGGCCTCTAACTACGAGTAGGCCTCTAACTACGAGTAGGCCTCTACCCGAGAAACCATCATCGGAGGCTTTGTCCCCCGAAGATTCAGTGACCATCAGTAAGAGTATCAATAGGATTGCTATGGCGGTGGGCCTCGTACCGGTTTCGCCCACAGTTATGGGCCAATCCGCCGAAAGGTTTTCCACGGTTTTGGAAGACGATCCTGAGGACTCTTACGAAGAAAGCCAGTTGCCCCTCTCAAGCACCCTGAGGAGATCCTGAACGCCTTAGGACGGAGAACATGGTTCCTACTCAGTTACATTTGGGTCATCCAAGTGGACCACGGAGCAATTCGAGGGGTGTATGGCTCGACTGGAGCAGTTTTTCAGGGCTTCTGATCAACCTCCGCTGAAAAAAGCTCGGGTAGACCCTAACCCTCAAACACAAGATGCCCAACACCAAGTTGACTATCAAGAAGATGTACAGATGGACACGTATAGAGACATCTATACAGAAGAGTCTTTTCTGGACAACTATGGAGAAGATCAAGGGGCAACGGACAACTGGGAGGACTCCCAGCAGAACGATCACAACTCTATTGATTGCCTCAACTCCCCCCCCCCCCCCCCCCCCAAATCATCCACCCCAATTCGACAAGCTTCCCCGGTGGATGATCAAATGGCTTTCAACATATTGAAAAAAGCAGCGGAATTCTTTAAAATTTCGCGGAGGACATTGTTAATGAAAAGCCTCCGGCAGGCCAGTCTATCCCTCTCGAGCTCTGTAAAGAGACGGCTGGCCCCTTCCTTACTCACACCCGCTCAGACTAGGGCTGTGAACCCAAGGGTCGAAACTTTTCCGACCCTCCCCCACCGACCCGCTTTATATCCAAGGACACACAATCCCAGACTCGCTGGTGGTGACCAACACTCGCAAGAGAGCAGGGGTTCCCCTTGCCACGGGAGAGTCCAAAGGGTTGTATGCCTTAAGCAAACGGGTTACGTTGGCGGCGGCCTATACCCTCTGGATTGCCAATAATACAACGTTACTGGCAAGCTGCGTCGACGCCCAATGGAACCTACTCCAGGAAGGCCTTAAGAGGTTCCGGAACAAACCAGAGGCAAGCTTCTCGCCATTGTCTCGGAGGGCAAACTTGCCAATCAGAATGTTGTAAAAAAATACCCTGGACACCGCAGAGACGGCAGGCAGGTCTCTTGCACAGGGGTCTCTCATAAAGAGGCCCGCGTGGCTGTGCACGTCGGGCTTCAGGCCTGAGACCCAGGCATCCATTATCAACAAACCCATCGAAGAGGCCAACCTCTTCGGGAAGGCGGTAGACGATGCGTTGGAGACAGCCAAGAAGGAGCACGAGACTATTGAGTCTCTGCACCAAATTCCCAGAAACCCTCTTCACAGAGGGGCAGTAATTCTCGGCTGTCCTTTCGAGGACAAGCACGCGCCGCTCAAAACAATTTCTGCACGGGCAACTTCAACTCAAGTCAACCTGCTGCAAGCCCCACTTACTACCCCCAGAGGGGTCAGAAGCGTGGTAAGAATAGAGGCAGAGGCTCCAATTCCAGAGGAGCGTCAACTTCGGGTCAGAAATGACCACCAAGTCCAGGTCCCCTCCCATGTCTCCACGGTCGGGGGGCGATTAACTTCTTTCCTCAAGGGAGGGGATACCTTCAGACCAGTGGGTCTTAAAGATGGTCGCCCACGGTTACTGCGTGGAATTCGCCCGACCTCCACAGTTCAGACCGCCGAAACATTGACTCCTTTCACCAGAGCATCTGCAGATCCTGATCCAAGAGGTGGAAGCGCTGCTGGAAAAGGACGCCATAGAAGCCGTCCCGATTCTTCAGGTAAATGAGGGTATCTATTCAGTGTACTTCCTTGTACCCAAAAAGGATCTCACCATGCGTCCTGTTCTAGACCTGCGCCCAGCAAACAAGTTCATAAAGCCCCAGAAGTTTCGCATGGTAACACTGCAAGAGGTGATCCCATTGCTAAAACAGGGGAGACTTCATGACATTGGATATGAAAGATGCATACTTTCATATTTCAATGCTTCCAGCGCACAGAAAAGTCCTAAGGTTTGTGATTCAGGACAAACACTACCAGTTCAAGGTACTGTCCTTCGGCATAGCCTCGGCTCCAAGGGTGTTTACCAAGGTCGTGGCAGTGGCAGCGGCACACCTGCGCAGACTTTCAGTTCCAGTTTACCCTTACCTCGATGATTGGCTTATCACGGGGGACTCGTTCGTTTGTTTTTTCGAACACCCAAAAAACAGTAGTTCTACTGTTCAGCCTGGGATTTTCTATCAACGAAAAGAAATCCAGCTTAGTACCCAGCCAAGTAAAACAGTTCCTGGGGGCTCTAATTCGTACGTAAGACTGTCTAGTCTTCGCTTCCAGCGAGAGGTTTCAGAACATGCTCTCTCAGGTTCCTCAGTATGTAGCCAGTCAAGAGGTGACGGTACACAAAGCTATGTTTGCTAGGGATGATCGTGTCATGCATATACTTGGTTCCCCACGCGTGGCTGCACATGCGTCCCATGCAAGAGTGGCTCAACGGCCAGTGGTGTCAGGCCAGTGGACAATGGGAAGATCTGTTGTCTCGCCAGCCCTCGTGCTCTCTGCAGTGATGGTCGAGGGAGAACATCTTGAAGGGGGAAAACTTTCACCACCCCTGCAGTGGAAGCCACTCTCACGACAGACTCATCTCTCACGGTGGTTGGGGCGGTGGACCTGCTTCAACAGACGGTGCACAGAGTGTCGTTCCCTCAGGTAGCGTCCAACCATATAAACCTACTGGAGCTACTAGCAGTGTTCAAAGCATTGAAAGCCTTTCAGGAGCAACTGCAAGCGAAGACCGTGCTGGTCCTAACCGACAGCACAACAGCAATGTATTACCTGAACAAACAGGGGGTCACTCACTCTCCAGGGCTATCCAAGCTGTCCCAAAACCTCTAGATATGGGCTCTCAAACACAAGATGTTCCTGATATCCCAACATGTTCCAGGGGAACACAATCTGCTGGCAGACGTATTCAGCAGAGAATTTTTTTTGAATCTAAGCAGATACAATCATCAAAAATGCTTTTACGGTAAGAAATGCATGTCTTATAGACTTTTCTGAAGCGTGTATTACTCAGAGATCTAGGGAGGCTTCCTGCACCATTTTACCAAAGCTGCAGAAGCTTCCAATCCAAATTCACCAAGAATTATGAGAGTTCACAACCTGAGGAGACCTATAGTCATGAGGACCATCCTTTTGAGCTGGATGAAACTGATCAGTGTCCGAATTGGGGATAAGATAAAGATCCACCGGCAGGTGAAGCACCTTTGCTCTCAACCACTCAACTCCTGACCCAGATGTTATTTGCCTGGACCCGCCTGCCTTGCCTCAACAGAGGCAGCCATCGCCTATTGACAAAGGGCTTTCAATGCCATCCTGTAGAAGGCCGCAGACCACTTCCAAATTGCCACACAGGAAGCCGCTCAGGACTCTGATTTTGTGGAGGACATTCTAAAGGAAAAACTCAGTCAATCCTTTCACCTGCTGAATTCCATTAAGTGCCTTGCACTTTCCTTAGTGTCACCTTCCCTTACAAGGGCGGTCAACCATCGGGTCGAAACTGTTTTGCCCCTCTCCATCTGACCAAATATACATTTGGGGGCATGCTGCAACAGACTCCCTGGTTATCCCCACCACAGGAAAAGTGCTGGGGTGACTGTCTACTGCAGAGGCTCCTCCAGACAAAGACTGGAAGAAACTCTATGCCATTGGCATGCGTATCACGTCGGCAGCATATTCTGAGTATTGCTAACAATACTACACTTCTTGCGAGTTATGGCAATGTGCAGTGGAACCTGCTTTAGGAGGGCCTCCAAGAGGTCCTGAGCCGCGCGAACATGCCTGCTGGCCCTCGTCTCTGAGGGAAGGCAGGTGACGCAACATCCTAAACGCCCAAGACTCTGCAGCAACAGCAGGACGCACCCTGGCACAGGGTACTCTTAAGAGGAACGCCTGGCTAAAGAATTCAGGTTTCAAGCCAGAATCTTGGGTCTCTTTTATAAACCACCCTGTGGAAGATTCAAGCTTGTTTGGTAAAGCTGTGGATGACACCTTGGATACAGTGAAAGAGCTTGAGACACTCCTCTCAACCAAATCACAGCCAAGCCTTTTCAACCGCGGGGAGGTACAAACTCTTGCCATTCCGTTCGGGGCCAGTCCTTTGCCACACGGACAGTATGGCGCAGGAGGTACCCTATGGTACTCCTGATAAGGTTCGACTGCCAATACCAGCAGAGGGGCATCGCAGAGGCAAGGGTAGAGGCAGAAACTCCACCCCAAGAGGCCCCCCGGCCTCCGCATTAAAATGACTTGCCAGTCCGGGGTCCTCTCCCATGCCTTCCCAGTCGGGATGGTTGACATTCCTTCATGCATGGGAGGGGCTCGCATCAGACCAGTGGGTGCTCAAGACCATCGCCCACAGTTATTATATCGCATTCCACCTCGATACCATCCACCAAATAGCAGACCTCTATAACCGGCACACCTGCAAATCTTGCTGGAAGATGTGAAGATCCTTCAGGAAAAAGGCACCATAGAAGTCGTCCCCATTGATCAGATAAACAAGGGTATTTATTCAGTGTACTTCCTTGTACCCAAAAAGGATCTGACCATGCACCCTGTGTTAGACTTGCACCCAGTGAACTAATTTGTCAAACATCAAAGGTTCAGAATGACAGCATTGCAGGAAGTAATCCCTATGCTGGTGCAGGGATTACATGGCAACATTGGATAAGAAAGATGCATACTTTCAAATTTCAATGTTGCCAGCAAACAAAGTACCTAGGGTTCATGATAGAGGACAAGAGCTATCAGTTCAAGGTCCTTCCCTTCGGCATTGCCTCAGCCCCACATGTGTTTACGAAGGTACTGGCGGTAGGAGCTGCTCACCTGCACAGGGAATCCATCCCAGTCTAACCTTACCTCAATGACTAGTTTATAACAGGATTTGTACAGACATGCCTAACACCCAAAAGACAGATCTATCTCCTCCAGTCCAGGGTTCTCGATCGAGAAAAAGTCCAGCCTAGACCCCCGCCAAGTGGAGCGGTTTCTGGGGGGCTCTAATTCAGACCAAAGAAGGTCTACTCTTTCAAAGAGTGGGTGCAAAACCTGCTGTTCCAGATCCCTCACCATGTAGCCAATTGCGAGGTGACTGTACGCAAAGCCATGCTACTCTCAGGGATAATGGCTTCCTGCATCTACCTAGTTCCTCATGCACATCTGCCCATGCCCCCATGCAAGAGTGGCTCTCGAGCCAATGGTGTCAGGCCAGCGGAAAATGGGAGGATCTAGTGTTTGTCTCGGCAGCCCTCATTCAGTCTCTGCAGTGGTGGTCAAGGGAAAACCTCTTGCAAGGGAAGACTTTCACCACCCTCGCAGTAGAAGCCACTCGGTCTCCTCTCTGACGGGCTGTGGGGTGCTCACCGCCTTAATCAGACGGCACATAGCGTGTGGTCCTCAGCAGTAGCAACCAACCACATAAACCTGTTGGAACTGCTAGCAGTGTTCAAAGCACTGAAGGCATTCCAAACAGACCTCTTGGGCGAGACAGTCCTAGTCCTCACACAGTACCACTGCCATGTATTACCTGAACAAACAGGGGGGGCACTCACTCTCCAGGGCTATCCAAACTGTCACAGATGGAAATAGGCTATCAAACACAAGATGTTGCTCCTGTCACAACATGTTCCAAGGGATCTCCATCTTCTGGCGGACTTACTCGGCAGAGACTGCCCACTAGTCAGAGTATGAGTGGCGATTACACGAAGACATTGTTCTTAAAGTCTATGCAGACTGGGTGTCATGATGCCTACCCCCGGGGACCCAGACCAAGTCCAGCAGCCCCGGAAGCAGGCATCAAGTTATTCCAAGCAATCCCAACAACCCTTGCTAGGGGCTATTTGGGTGCAGTTCTGGCGTCTATGGCGCCAGGCTCCTATGGAGTCAGTCCTGGTGCCGTAGGCGCCAGGCTCATAGATTTAAACTTACCTGATGCAGACCATGCTGCAAGAGCTCCAAGCCAAAAGAGGCTTGGAAGGGACTACTTTACCTAGGGACTATTTTACTCGGGTGGGGCTGGGGAGGAATACTTACCTGGGACTACTTTGGTGGCCATTTAAACCACGCCCGGAGAGCAGCACACGCTTCGCGTTATTCTGCATCCAGCAGCGTAACGCTCACTGTGCCTGCAAGTCTGCATCCAGTCTTCTGCCATGCCTGCCTCGGGTCTGGAGCTCCTAGAAAAAGGGAGAAAGAAGGAGAAAAGGTTAGAACAAGAGCAATACCTTTGATCCTTACCTGAATTCCCGATCCACCGCGCCTTCGAGCTGGAAGAAAGAAGTTATTTTATGCGCGCCGCCTCGCCTGCTGCAGCGCTGCGCTGAACTCACCGGCCTTCGCAGCATCTTCACATTCCACCGTATCCTTCTGCATGTTCCCGACTCACTCCTTCACCTAAGGGAAGACGAGAACAGCAAGGTGAGCCAAGGGAATAAACGGAGGCAATATTAGTTAGCCCCCTTAGACTTACCTGATTTTACCACTGGGGGTACTATTCCTCTTAACGGGTCGGCGCAGCTTCCACTGCATCCTCGCCGAACCCTGGCCCCTAAGGGGAAATAAAAGGACAAACAAGGGGAAACCTCCTCTACAATACTTACCTGATTTTACCGCCGGAGGCATTATTCCCCGAGACTTCATACTTTCTCTCAGCGCCTGAATGAGGGAGAAAACCGGTTACAAACTGGTATTGGATAATACAAATCCTTACCTGAATATTACCGGTTGCCACGAGGAACTCTTCAGTAAGGTCAAGCTGCAATCTGCAAGGAATCGGACAAGAGTGAAAGTCAGGCATTTGAACTCTTACAAACTACATACTTGCGGTGTCTTGCCGGAAATCTGAGTCAATATTGTTCTGGAACTCACCAATTCCTTCGAGTCGGTGAAGCAACTGGTTATCTATGCGCCCCTGCGCTCCACGCAGGATGGAGAGCTCATCTTTCCAAACCATCAGGTGAGACTATAAGAGGGGACATCAAAGGTGATCAGTGGGGAGAACAGTGGGAGTGGGGGGGGGGGTGGGTGGTTAACGCTCAACTCCATGGGTGGTTAATTCCCTTTCTCCATTTGCAGAAGAATATTCCTACGGGCCAAACAAACGCAGCTAGGTGGGCCAGTCCAGTCCAGTCCGTCATCTCGGCACTACGCGTAACATTGGTGGAGACCGCAGCTGTCCAGTTCAGATCGATACCCCTGTGGGAGCCTGGTGAGCCTAACACTGGGGCTTCCCTGAGATGGACTTGTGCCCATCTGTGGAACGCACAATGCCCAGATTGCGCCTCCAGGTACTCGCAGAATCGCTCCAAGGGGAACGGGCTTTAGATAACATGGTCTGGGAAATGTATCTATGATTTCCCCCCGACTCCACTGATCAACAAGATAATGCACCAGTAACCAGTCATGATGATTGTGGTGGCCCTGATGTGATCTTGGTTCTTATCTCATGGCCATGTCAGTCTACCCTCGGGAAGCTGCCATGCCCATACAACATGTCACAAAACGGGAGGAGGGAGGAGGAAGAGACACTTGATCCATGCCCTCCAACTCTCAATTTAGCAGCCCGACTCCTGAAGTCATAGATTTCGAGCAACTCCAACTCTCAACGATGCATGGACATACTTGGAGAAGCACGAAAACCTAACACCAGACATTGCTACGCTTTGTCATCTGGTGCAAGGGCATCAATCCTATTGAATGCACACCAACGCATATTGTCCTGTACCTAACTCGCCTACTAGATTCTGGCCTGGATTTCAATTCCTTCAAAGTCCACTTAGCTGCACTTTCAGCATACACCACGTCCCAAAAGGTGTTGTGGTGGAAAGTTATAGTAATCAAGGCAGTTGTGGAGGGGGATAAAGACTTCATCCCCCCCTATTTCCAACCCTGCCCCGGATGGGACCTGAACTTTGTACTTACTAGACTAATGGTGCCTCCCTTTGAACTCAAGCATAATGGTAGCACTCCCCTACAAGATGGCCTTCTTGGTGGCAATCGCATCAATAAGGAGTTGATCAATTAAGGGAACTGTAGGCCCTTTAAGTTCAAGACCCCATTTGTCACTATTCCCAAGGATAAGGTGGTCCTGCGCACTCACCCATGTTTTGCGCCCAAGGTTATTTCAAAGTTCCATGTGAACCAATCAATAGAATTAACCACCTTTTTCCAAAACCCCACTAACGTGGCAGAAAGAAGCCTGCACACGCTTGATGTGAGGAGAGCGGTGATCTATTATCTGCAGAAGACAAACCACTAAGAAAAAAGTTTTTCCATTCAATGGCAGCTGGCAGAAAAGGGGAGAGAAGGGGACCCTGTCTCTAGATCACCTATGTCAAAGTGGATCGTAAACTTCATCACACTGTGCTACTCTTGCCAAGAGATCTGCCCTTCAAGCGCAGAGCACTCTACACTGGGTATGGGGGCTTCCATAGCAATCATTGCGAATGTTCCTCTTGAGTCCATTTGTAAAGCAGCAACCTGGAGTTATGTACACCCCTTTACACTATACTACTGCCTAGATACACTATACTACAGTCTAGATACACTCTCGGTCTGATTCTCAGGTGGGACAAGTGGTGCCAAGACATCTTTGCTACTGTTCCTTCACACATCCCACCACCATCTCTGGGTACTGCTCGCCAGTTCATGCACAGAATGTGATTCTAAGCATATTAACAAGCATCAGAAGACATGCATTACTTACAGTAATAGCAATTCTGATTGTATCTGCATAGATTCACATGCGCCCTCCCCTCTTGGAGTAGAAGGAACATATATTTCTCCAGCATGGGGTCTGGCATGGATTCACATGCTCATGAATATTCCCCGTCGTCAGGCTGGGAATCCTCGGTAAAGAAAAAACCAGTATCAGTTTCGTTTCTGATCTGTCTTTCGTAGTAATAACCAATCACTGGTCTCTGCGTCATACTGACCACAGCCAATGACTGCCCTCTACCTAAGCACCGCCTCTGGCAGCCATCTTCAGATTTTTACCGCACGTTCATGTGTTGGGATCCTCGTGCTATTGCTCTCGAGCGTTAGTGCTATTTTTTTCACGTTTTTCTCAAAAACTTCGTTTTTTTCGGTCAAAAGAGCCTCAAGCTCCACCGACTCTCCATCCGATCAACTGGGACCTGTGTCGGATTCGTCTGCGCCCCTCAAGGGTGAAGATTTCGTCGAGCTACGCTTTTGGAGGACTCCAGAAGCTTCTCAGGCCCGGACATGGCCCAGGAGAAGGGAAGCTCGACGCCCGGAAAGCTGTTCAGGATCTGCCCTGGATGCCAGCTGCAGAACGTCTTTAAGGAGGACGAGCACTCCTTTTGTCTCTACTGCTTACATGAGGACAAGAACAACGTGGAGAAGGACTGTGCGTTTTGCGGCAATATGTCGGAGCGGACCATGAAGGACCGCCATCAACGTCTCACCAACTGGCTGGAAGGGAAGAGCCCGTCAGGCGAGAAGAAGAGGAAGAAATCCGGCGACGGGGGTCCAACACAAGGCCAAGCACCGCGAATCCACTGGCACCGGGAGCACCGAACGGTCGGGCTCTACGGGCGCCAGGCAGGGCGCACCCTCCCCGGCACCTTCAGCCACGAGCCAACGCTCTGGGTCGGGTAAGAGGAAGGGCGAGCACCCGGCGAAGCTCTTGGAGAGGCCCCGGTCGAGCTCGAAGGCCCCATCGGAGGGGGAGCGAGGCAGTGTTCCCCCCTCAAGGATAAGGCAGTGAGCGCACCTAAGGTGGTGAAGGCCTTAATCCATCCGGCCAAGCCCTCTATCAATACTGTTGCGGCGCCCTGGCTCAGCCTGTGGAGGCTACACCAGTGGTGGCGACCTCGGGGCTCAGTCTCCCTGCCACCTCGGAGGGAGTCCTCTTTTGTGCCCATCGATAGGACCCCCGTGAAATCCCCGGCGGGGAAGAAAAAGGGGGGGCAGGGCGTCATCGTAGATTCGGCCTCAACCTCAGAGGAAGAGCTGATTGAGGTCTTAAGCCACGGCCTTGGCCTGGAAGAAGACCGGCCCGTCGGGTCGGCCCCTGATCGCCCGTCGGATTCCCCTCTGCCAGCGCCGCAAGACAACTCGGCGGCCATTTTGTTGGATATACAGTCCTTATGTTCAGAGATAAGGACGAGACTACCGTTGCCGACGGAGGAACCGCTCCCGTCGGGGGATCCTGAACCGGGACCTTCTGGTGTTCCCCCGCCCAAGAAAAGGATTCACCCTCCACCTCCTTTTCAGCCGTCGCGCCCCGCCCAGCCCTCCTCCCCGTCCACCCGAGGGGATGATACGGGGACTGACACGGCAGCGACGGGTACGGACGACTAGGTATACGACGAGGATCTACCGTCGTCACCTCCCACCAGGGCTTCTCCGCCCGACGAGATTGGATCGTTCCACTCCATGATCGCCAAGGCATCCGAGCTTTTCCAACTCTGCCCTGAGGAGAAGAAAAAGGAAGGATTCCTTTATCAACGGCGCGAGGCCAAGAGGAAGACGGTCCTCTCGGTGCCTCTACTGGACGACCTTTGGGATGAGGGCCTCGCCCTCCTCAAGAACCCTTCCACGACGCCAGCTAGAAGAGACCGGTACGAGAAGAAGTACCGGGTCCCGGACGCGGCCCCCCCTGTGCCTCCGGGCACAGCCTACCCCGGACTCCGTCGTCTCCGCGGCGGCCAGGAAGAAAGCGGGGGGGGGGGGGGGGGGGGGGGGCTGTGCGGCCTCCACATCGACTTCCCCACCGGACGCGAGGGAAAGAAATTGGACGCTATGGGACGCAGGGTCATCTCGTCTGCAGCGACGACGATTAAAGCGGCCAACGCCTTGGCTATCGTGGCCCGCTACGACAGGGAGCTATGGTACAAACTGGCTCCCCTGCTGGACTTCCTACCGGACGACAAGAGGGCGGATGCCCTGGAGATCCTACAGGAAGGTGAGGTGGCGTCGGACCACGCCATCACTATTGCGACGGACATCGCCGACACTGGGTTTCGCCAGTTGGGCAACGGGGTGTGCCTTAGGCGGCGTGGATGGCTCAAGGCTACGGACTTCCGTCAAGACGTACAGACCAGAGTCCTGGACATGCCGTTCGATGGGAACAACCTGTTAGGGAAAACGGTGGACGATTCCCTTCAGGACATTAAAGCGGACACTGAAACGGCCCGGGCCCTTGGGGTTCTGCAGCAACGACGGACGCCCTTTCGGGGCAGCGGAGGCAAGGGCGCCTCCAAAGGTTCCAGCGGCGGTTTCTCCACCTACCGTCAAGCCGCCCGCTCGTCGTCTCAGGAGGCCTACAGAGGACGAGGCAAGTCTGGCGTACCCCGCCGTCGTCGTCAAGGTGGCAAAGCCTCGTCGAAACAGATTTGAACCGGCCGTGGGGTCGGGCCCCCACCGAAGCACCCTGGTGGGAGGCCGGCTGGCGAGCTTCGTCAGCGTGTGGGAGTCCATCTCCACCGACCGTTGGGTGCTGGACGCCTTAGCCCGGGGCCACGCGCTCGAGTTTCAAAGAAGGTGCCCGCGCGTTCCCCCCCCCCCCCCGTGGCCAGGAAAGAGCTTCACGTCCCTCAGCTTCTCCTGGAGGTAAAGGCGATGCTCAGGAAGGGCGCCATCGAACTCGTCCCAAAGAGGCTTCGGGGCTCCGGAGTTTACTCGAGATACTTCCTCGTGAAGAAGAAGACGGGAGGATGGCGCCCCATCCTAGACCTGCGACGTCTGAACAAGTTCATCAGGGCGCAGAAGTTCCGGATGGTCACCCTCCAGCACGTCCTGGGTCAGCTGGAGGAAGGAGACTTCCTGTCGTCGTTGGATTTGGAGGATGCCTACTTCATATTCCCATCCTAAAGGGCACCGAAAATTCCTCAGGTTTGTGGTCCAAGGGCGTCACTACCAGTTCAAAGCCCTCCCCCCTTCGGACTACGGTCGGCACCCAGGGTATTCACCAAGTGCCTTGCACCGGTGGCGGCGCAGCTGCGCCGCGAGGGGATCCACGTCTACCCCTACCTGGACGACTGGCTCATCCGAGCCAAGACGAGGGAGCTCGCCGTGGAGCACACGGCAAGGACCGTCCAACTTCTCACGGACCTGGGATTCTCCGTGAACTACGCCAAGTCCCACCTGGTACCCGCGCAAAACGCACTGTTTCTGGGAGCGAAGCTCGACAGTGTCCCTTCTGGCCTCCCCGTCGGAGGAAAGGACCAGGTCCATCCTGGGCAAGGTACAGCGGATGTTGGTTTCCGACGCGGCCAAGGTGAGGTCCATCAAGTCCCTCCTCGGAATGATGTCTTCTTGCATCTACCTCATTCCCATGTGCAGGCTCCGGATGCGCCCGTTGCAGGAGTTCCTGGACGCGTGCTGGATCCAAACGACGGGCGGCTTCGAGGAGAGGATCACACTCGACGAGAGTTTCCGCCGAGCGGTCCGGTGGTGGGGCAACCGCGCGCATCTGACGGCGGGCATGGACTTCCAGACCCCAGACCACCAGGCAGGAGACAGTGACCACGGATGTCTCCCTGGAAGGGTGGGGAGCGCACACCGAAAATCTGCACGCGAGAGGCCTTTGGCTCCCGACGGAGAAGTCCCTCGTTATCAATGTCCTGGAGCTCCGTGCAGTGTTCTGGGCCCTCAGGTCCTTCCTTCCGTCCCTCAAGGGCAGGGTGGTGAGGATCTTCACCGACAACACCACCACCATGTTTTACATCAGGAAACAGGGCGGAACCAGGTCCCCAGCACTGTCCAAGGAGGCGCAGGACCTGTGGCATTGGGCCGTCGCCCAAAGGATGTTTCTGGTGCTGTTTCATCTGGCAGGGATAAAAAACACCATCGCCGACTCACTCAGCAGGGAGCTGCGCTCGTGCCACGAGTGGGAACTAAGGCAGGATCTAGTGGATCGCCTCTTCCGACGGTGGGGCACACCCCAGATCGACCTGTTCGCGACGGCGACGAACTCGGAGGTTTGCCAGCAAGTTTCCCCAGGCGAGGAGCATAGGCGATGCTTTCTCGTTCACCTGGGAGGGCCTGTTCCTCTACGCGTTCCCTCCTTTGCCACTTCTAATCCGGCTTGTCAACCAGCTCAAGAGGCCACGGTGCAGGATGATCCTCGTCGCACCTGTGTGGCCGAGGCAGATATGGTTCCCGGACCTTCTGGACTTGTCAGCGTCCCCGCCGATCAAGCTGCCGGCGGACGCGGATCTACTCTCCAGGGAAGGAGGCGCCATCCTCCACCACGACCCGAAGTCGCTGAACTTGCAGGCCTGGCTCCTGCAGCGCTAGAGTTTGGAGGATACGACATACCGGCCGATTGCAGAGAGGTTCTTGCAAAGGCCAGGGCGTCCTCGACTCTTAAATGCTACGGACACAAATGGAAGAGGTTCTCTGTCTGGTGCCACGCACAGAAGATTAACCCTCTACGGATTACGGCTCCCCAAGTACTGCCGTACCTGCTGACGCTGGCCAAAGCTGGTCTGGCACACGCGTCCATCAAGATTCATCTTGCTGCGATCTCCCGATACACCAGAACCACGGGGCGGACGTCCTTGTGGTCTCATCGTCTGGTGAAAGAGTTCATGAAGGGACTGTTCAGATCGTTCCCGCCGGTGAAGGCTCCAGCCCCGGCGTGGGAGCTCAACGTGGTGCTGACCAAGCTCATGGGACCTCCGTTCGAGCCTCTGCACTCGGCCCCGTTGAAGTTTCTATCGTGGAAAACAGCTTTTCTTGTGGCCATCACCTCCGCACGACGAGTGGGACAGATCCAGGCCCTTTCCTGCAAGGCCCCGTACTTGACTTTCCACGACACGAGGGTAGTGCTCAGGACGCACCCCTCCTTCATGCCCAAGGTGCCGTCGGACTTCCATCTCAACGAACCCTTGGTGTTGCCTGTGTTCTTCCCGTCGCCTTCGTCGCCGGCTGAGAGGACTTTGCACTCGCTGGATGTGGCTAGAGCGCTGAAGTTCTACGTAGACCGCACGAAGTGTTTTCGGAAGACGTCACAACTCTTTGTGAACTTTGGACCTGTCAATCAGGGGAAGGCTCTCTCGAAGGCTTCCATTTCCAGATGGCTCTCCGGCTGTATCATGTACTGTCATCGGTTGGCAAACCGACCGCTGCCTGGCCGTCCGAGAGCCCATTCCACCAGAGCGATCGCAGCTACCACGGCGTTCCTATCTGGTGTGCCCCTGCTGGACATATGCAGGGCTGCTACGTGGAGGTCGACGCACACCTTCACGAAATTCTACTGCGTCGACCGGGATTCCAGGGAGGAGTCCAGGGTCGGCCAAGCAGTGCTGCGCAACCTGTTCGCCTGAGGTGAGCCTGGTGAGGAGGTAAGATGCTTAATGTTGAGTTTATGTGATGCTTAATGTTGAGCCTTTGCCACCTCCCGTGGTTGTGCATGTGTGTACTGCTATGTATTCTTTATTCATGAGCATGTGAATCCATGCCAGACCCCATGCTGGAGAAGGAACAAGTTACTTACCTGTAACTGTTGTTCTCCAGCATGGGTCTGGCATGGATTCACATGCGAACCCTCCCGCCTACCCCTCTGCGGCTCTTCACTTGGTCATACTGCCACTTCAAGTGCTTCCAAATCTGAAGATGGCTGCCAGAGGCGGTGCTTAGGTAGAGGGCAGTCATTGGCTGTGGTCAGTATGACGCAGAGACCAGTGATTGGTTATTACTACGAAAGACAGATCAGAAACGAAACTGATACTGGTTTTTTCTTTACCGAGGATTCCCAGCCTGACGACGGGGAATATTCATGAGCATGTGAATCCATGCCAGACCCATGCTGGAGAACAACAGTTACAGGTAAGTAACTTGTTCCTTTTCCCCCATAGGGGCCGGGGTCCGGAAATGCCTGGATGCGGCACCGACCCGAAACAAAGATCAATCCAGAAGAAATCAGGTAAGTCTTTAATGGGCGTTGGGTAACGTCTTTACATGCGTCCACTAACGCTGTCTCTTTTTCCCCTTAGGGGCCGGTGTCCGGAAATGCCAGGATGCGGCACCGACCAGAAATGAAGTTGGAATAACCCAACAGGTAAGCTTTGTAATGGAAATTAAGGTTTTCATGTTTTCTTTCCCCTCTCACCTTTTATTCTTGTCTTTTTCTCCCTAGGCGTGGTGATGTGGCTACGAGTCCAGATGTCGCCGTAGAACGTGGTGGTACCTTGTACAGGTGAGTGAGATGCGGCGCTGCAGCGATCGATGCGCTTTTAAATGGATGTCTTCCTTTTCAGGACCGTCGGCGAGATGTCTCCGGAATGCGAATGTGGATTTAGCAGCTAAGGACTCTTCTTTACCCTCTTCTCTTCTCTTCTCTCTTTGCAGGTATTCCAGGATGCTGGCAGGAGTGGCAGAAGACAGAATGCAGGAGCAAACGCGGTGAGCGTCCAGCTGCTAGATGCAGAACGCCGCGAAGCGGGAGTTGCTGCTTGGGCGTGGCTTAAATAGCCTTCAAAATAGTTCCAGGTATGTATCCTTCCTCTCAGGTATGTATTCCTCCCCTGACCACACCCGTGTGGTTAAGTAGTTCCAAAGATAAAGTAGTCCCATTCAGGCCTCAGAAGGCCTGGATGTTGCAGCATGGTCTGCATCAGGTAAGTTAACACTAAGCACCTTTAACACAAAGTCCCCTTTTATGAGCCTGGCGCCTCTGGCGCCAGGACTGTGGCCCGATATGAGCCTGGCGCCAAAGGCGCCAGGACTGAGTCCAAAGAGCCCCTACTTGAGGCTGTTGTGACTTCCCTTGAAGACATGTTTGCCTCTGGGGTAGCTGGGTCTTGTCTGGCACCTTGGAGGTAGGCATCATGACAATAGGCCGACATCTAGTGGAAGCTGCCGAGTATTTTTTGTTTTCGAAACTCAAAGGGATGTCGACAGGGCGTGCCAGTAATAGTGTGAAGTCTACTGTACACATGGTGCTTCACCTGTCAAGGTTCCTCAGATTGTTTTTTTCCACCATTCTAGTCGGACGCGTATCGCGGAGTTCCTTCTTGGCTATTGCCATTGCTTAGAAAAGTTTAATTTAGTAATTCTTTCTGTCCTTTTGATACCAGTGTACTGCGAGCTTCGGCGACAGCATCAAGGCCAAACTACTATCAACAACTCCTCTTGATCCTTTATCACGGCCTCGTAAGGCCTCAACGGCCCTCAGAGTAGGGAGATATTCCCCTTCCTTCTCACCTATTTCGCCAGGCTGCCATCCCCATACATAATGGAGAATACACTCTTATGTTTTGCCCCTCTTGTAATAGAAAATTCCCCTAGAAAGACTTGCACCGGGTGTGCAATCTGTCTCCCTAGGGATCACGCCGAAGGATAGTGCAAGTTGTGCAAACTGTTCAGGACCAAAACACAAGACGCAAAACCAAGCGCTGGGCCTACCACTCCATGCAGGCAGAGGCCGCCCTGGACGTCGAGTGAGCCTCCAGCGACTGCATCAACATCTACAGTGATGCCGAGGGCAATCTGGATCTGTCTGATACCTGCGTGCAAGACCCAAACATGCAGGCCAGCGGTTCTGCTACAGGGACAACACCCAGTGGCACTAGCATGACCAAGTCGCACCACACAAAGCACCTCTCCCACAGCTGAAAGTCGACCACGCTGCTGGCCGGAAAGCCACACATGGCTTCAAGGGGGAGTTCTGAGATTTCACTGTCATCTGGGCTGTCACAATCGCCACATGACAGGCCCCCGAAACAGACTAGCAAGTCAGTTTCTGACCTGTCCAAAACCATGAAATCCTCACATGCCGATGACCAGGCATCGAAAGACGCGTTGACGGCCCCCATACATACCACTGACCTTCGGTGTCGAAGGCCTCATCAAAGACTACACCATGATCCAAGATGAGGAAGCTAATCAAATAACATGTCCCAGATACTTTGTTTAAAAAGCCGGGTGTCGGAAAACCAGAAGTCTTCGAGGAGCCAGGGAGAGGGCACCATTTCGGGGGAGTTGCATCATAAAAGAACCCCTACACCAAAGCCCACCCCGCCTTTGTTCTCCCTGTAATTCCAAGTTTATCACAATGGACAGCAGAACAAATTGACAAGGTCATGAGAGAATGTCCTCGCACGCTAATTTCTATGGCCACCCCGAGTTTCTGCAAAACCTTCATGGTGCTCCACACAGCGGGGCCAGTATCTACTCAAAGCAGGGCAGCAGTTACCAAGTCCTACGCCACAAGAGCCTGCACAAACTTCACACAAGCCATCACCTTGCAGGAGTTGGGGCAGCATGCTTATTGTTACATCATACAATGCTCCCAGGACTCTGGAACTTGAACAGATGACCAAAGGGACATGGGTGATGACTAATATTATGAGAATGACTAGGGTGTCTACGTCATCCAGTAACCTCATCATTCAAACCCACTGGTGGCACTTGCCAGTGGATAACCAAATAAAATGACCTGCTCTGAAAAGCACACCTTGACACACGAGACAAGTTGATGAGCACTTTTTTGAAGACCTACTAGGGGATAAGAAATCAGCAACCCAATTTATCCCCTTGCTACAATCAGTACAGCGACGTATTCAACCCTCTCTTCATTCTCCAAATTTAACATGGGCAGTCAACCCGCGCATTGATAAAGTATTCAGGCCAGCCCCCTCAAGCCCTGTGTACATCTGGGGACAATTAAAACTCGACTCCTTAGTGGTAACAACTACTAGGAGAGCGGGAACCCCTCTGACCTCTTCCAAATCCCCTCCTGATAAGGAGGGTAAAATTATTCACACTTGGAAGAAAGGTAGCCTCTTTGGCAGCTTACTAGAGTTGAATATAACAGAACTCTATTAGCTCGGTAGAATTGTCATGTGGGATGACTTTGCCAAATAAATGTTATCAGTCCCACAGCCCCTCAGGACACAGCTGTCCCTCTCCATTGCAGAGGGTAAGCAAATGGAAAACTGCATCCTCGAACTTGGATGCAACGCTCAATGCAAGAAGAATTGCAGAGGGCATGTTTATTAAACGTTGCACGTGGCTACGACAGTAGGGCTTCATGCTTGAAACTCGGGGAACCCTCCTTTACATGCCCATCAAACCCAACGCTTTTGTGTGGCAAAGCGGTGGAAGACACTCTAAATAGCGCCAAAGAGGAATGACGCCCTCAAATCATTAGGGCAGCTCGCCAACAAACCCAAGGGCTAAGAGGGGCCGATAATTCTCGCTGTTGCAGAGGGCAAAACTCTCGACAAGCTTCATATCAAGGTGGCCAAAGCTCGCCCTGTTTGGTCACAGGACAGTCCTCTCAACCAGGGTTTCAAAGAGGCCAAAGATATTGAATAAGGTGCAGATGCTGCTCAACACCCCAAGCAATGACCACATGCTACAGGTTGCCTCCCATGCCACTCCAGTAGGTCGCGTTTCATACTTTACCCATGCATGGGAGGGAATCACCTCCGACAAGTGGGTAGTTTCCACCTTGGCGGGCGGTTATTGGATAGAACAGTTGTAATAACCAACCACCCACCAAGACAAAGGAACACTTCCCAGGAAAAAATACATATCCTATTTGAAGAAGAGGCGCTGTTCCTAAAGGATGCTGTAGAAATTGTCCCGGTAAACAATGTTATTTCTTCAAGGTACTTCCGTGTGCCAAAGAAAGACCTTACCATGTGCCCTGTCTTAGACCTGCGCCCCTGCAAACGCCTCTCCACAAAAATTCTGCATGACACCGCTACAGGAAGTAATCCCACTGCTGAAGCAGAGGCACTAAATGCCAACCTTGAAATATGGAAGTATGCATCTTTCATATCAATGTTCCAGTGCACAGAAGATAGCTGTGTTCCAAAATAGCAAACCAGCACTACCAATTCAAAGTGCTACCCTTCGGCATAGCCTCCACTCCAAGGGTATTCACCAAGGTACTGGCGGAAGTGGCAGCGCATCTACCAGGAAGTCGATCCCAGTGTACCCTTAACTGGACAACTGGCTGATCACAGGGGAGAAGCCCCAAATTGCAAGCAAAATACCCAAAGAACAATCAATCTACTTTTTCAATTGGGTTTCTCAATCAGTGAGAAAAAAAATCAAGCCTCCTATCAAACTAGACCAAACCTTTCCTTGGAGCTGTCATAAAAACAGTGTCTAGTCTTTCCCTCAAATGGAAGAGTACAAAACATACTGCTGCAAATATATCAGTATCTAGCGGGTCGCCAGATAACCATACGCAAAGCAATCTGCTTGCTCGGGATGGCAGCATGCGTTTACCTGGTCCCACACACAAATGTGCATGCGCCCAATGCAAGAGCGGTTGGCGAAATGGTGGTGTCGGGCAAGTGGTCAGTGGGACGATCTAATAGTCTCTTCGCCAACCCTAGTAAAAAGCTCTGCCCTGTTGGACAAAAGAGAACCTGTTAAAGGGGCCACCCTTTCACAACCCTGCAGTGCAAGCGGTTGTCGCAAGACTCAACACTCACCGGGTGGGGAGCCCATTACCTACACACAGCGCATGGTCTGTGGACTCATAACAGCCCAGAATCACATCAACCTACTGGAACTTCTAGCATTGCTCAAGGCTCTACAAGCCTTCCAAGCACACCTGTTGCATCACAAATGCAGACCACACCACTGCTATGTTTTACGTAAACAAGCTGGGGTTGGGCTCACATTCTCCATCCAAGTCTGTCCAGGCTAGCACAAAAAATCTGTAAATGGGCACTCAAGCGGGGCATTTCAGGGGAGCTAAATTCTCTAGCAGACTCACTAAGCAGAGATCCTCTGTCAAATTGCCACTGATGCTCCTCCTGGTAAAGATATCGTAGACTGGATCTTCACACAATGTGGCTTACCCCCCCAGACTTGTTCGCAACAACACAAAACACGCAATGACCAGACTTCGCATTCAGGTTTCCCCAACACGACTCCAAGGGGAACGTCCTGTGGATGAACTGCTCTGGGAAATGTGCCTATGCTTTCCCCCAGCCCTTTTTAATGTGCAAAGTGGTGAACAAGTGACACTAATTCTAGTATCTACTCCGTGGCTGTGACAACCGTGGTATCCACATCTGCAAATGTAGTACTTGCAAAGGTCGTAGGACCCCCGCAACCCTCCTTTGAGCCTATGTAGAAGTCCAGCCTTAAACATAAAACGGCCTTTCTGGTGGCTATCGCCTCCAAAAGGAGAGTCTGTCAACTGCAAGCTTTTTCAGTGCAAAACCCTTTCTTTGTTAACCACAAAGCCAAATTGGTATTAAGAACGCACCCTAGTTCTCCAGCATGGGCTCTGGCATGGATTCACATGCTCATGAATATTTCCAGTCAGGCTGGGAATACTCGGTAAAAGAAAAAATCAGTTTTTGTTTCTGAACTGTCTTTCTACTAATAACAATCATTGGTCTCAGGCTCAAACTGCCCCCAGCCAATGACTGTCCTCTACCTAAGACCCTCCTCTGGCAGCCATCTTCCGGTTTTTACTGCACGTTCAAGTGTTGGGAGTCCTCGTGCTTTAGCTCTCGAGCTTTTGTGTGTTGCGTTTTTCTAAAGAGTTTAATCTTTATTGTTCGTTCAAATCGAGCCTCAAGCTCCAGTTTCATCTTCCGATTAACAGGGACCAGTTTCAGAAACTTCTACGCCCCTGAAGGGCTTATTTTTTTTAAATTTTTTTTTTTTTTTTTTTCTTTTTTTTTTTTTGGGGTTGAAGTTCACTTCTTGGAGGATTCCGGAAGGTCTTTGAGGCCTACCCCGCGTGGAAATGGCCCAAGACAAAGGAGACTCGACACCTGTTGGATCCTAGCTGTTTAGGATCTGCCCAGGATCTGGACTACAAGGAAGATGAGCACTCCCGGTGCCTCTACTACCTTCACGTGGAGGGATGTGCGTTCTACAAGAAAATGTACGTCTGGACCATGAAGGACTGTCGTACTTGCTAACTGGCTGGAGGCGAACAGCCCAGCAGCAGGTCAGAAGAAGTCGGAGCGGTCTTCTAAGACCTTTGAGGGCACTCCGACCCGGGCCCAACAGAAGGTAAAGCACTGAGTCCACGAGCACCAGGAGTGCTGTTGGTTCGGGCTCCTCGACTGCTAGGCAGGGCGCGATGTCATTGATGCCGTCAACCACGAGCCAGCGCTCCGACTCGTTGAAAAGGAAGTCGGAGAACCCGGGTAAGCTTCGGGCGAAGACCTGGCAGCTCCCAATGGCGAAAGCCAAGGGAGAGTGAGGCGGTATCACCCCCCACCTCCCAGTGAAGGCCTCAGAAGCCCAAGGTCGTGAAGGCCCAGAATCACCCAACGAAGGCCTTGATTGAGGGAGTCGTGGTGCCCTGGCCAGTGGAGAAAACCTCCAGGCCTAGTTTCCCTGCCATCCCGGAGGGAATAGTCTTTCCAGCCTATCAAAGACCCCCCGTGAAAACACTGGATGAGAAAGGGTACTACCTCACACCGCCCCCCTAGCAAACGCGTACCTCTTCCGAGGATGATCTGTCTGTCATCAAGGCAACCCTTGACAAGAGGTACGAGCAGAGGGCCCGCTGGAAGGATCCCGATGAGGTGGATGTAGAGAGCGAGGGTGGAGCCGACAAAGAGCAGCAGATCGACGAGGATCCGGACACCACGCCAGTGCCTCCATTGCAACCAATTCCACCTCGTACGGACAGGCAGGATGACATTTTGTTGGCACTACAAACCCTGTGCACTGAGGATAAGGACGAGGCTACCCCTGCCTCCGGTGGATGATCCAGCGGCACCTGGCCCGTCTGTCCTCCACCCAAGCAGAGGCAAGTCCATCCTCCCCACCTTTCCATACTTCACCTCCACCGAGGGATGAGACGACTGGGACAGATGACAGTGGTGACGACTGAACAGATCTCATCACCCCCTCCCTGGGCTTCCCCTCCCGACGAAATTGGCTCCTTTCACTCCATGATTGCCTGGGCATCGGAGCTGTTCCCGCTATGCCCCGAAGAGCAGAAGGAGGGGTTCCTCTACCAACGGCAGGAGGCAAAGAGGAAGACCGTCCTCTCAGTCCCGTTACTGGATGACATCTGAGACTAAGTACTGTCCCTTCTGAAGAACCAGTCCATGGCCCCTTCGAAAAGGGACCGGTACGAGAAGTAGTACCGGGTCCCAGACTCCGCACCTTTGTACCTCGGGGCACAACCGTCCCCAGATTTGGTGGTCTCCGCAGCAGCCAAGAAGAAATCTGCAGGGGTGACTGCATCAACTTCCACTCCCCCACCAAACAGCGAGGGGAAGAAGCTGGACGCCATGGGACAAAGGGTCATCTTGTCGGCAGCGACGACCATCAAGGCAGCCAATGCCCTCCTGATTGTGGCCCGCTACGACAGGGAGCTGTGGTTTAAGAACCCTCCCCTTCTGGACTTCCTCCCAGACAAAAGGGCGGAAGCCCTTGAAATCCTGCAGGAAGGCAAGGTGGCATCGCACCACGCCATCACGGTGGCCACGGACATCGCCAACACCAGTTTTCGTTAGTTGGGCAACATTTGCCTTTGCTGGCGCAGTTGGCTCAGGGCCACCTACTTCCGTCAGGACATGCAGACCAGGGTATTGGACATGCCCTACGACGGGAACAACCTGTTCGGCAAGGCAGTGGACGAATCATTTTAGGCCATCAAGGCAGACACTGAGACGGCCCGGGCCTTGTGCTCTCTCAATCAGCGACGGCTGTCCTTTCAGACCTCAGGAGGCAAGTCTCAAGGTGCCTCCAAAGGATTCGGCGGAAGCACCTCGTCCTACCGCAGGCGGCCCGCTCTTCGTTGCAGGAAGCCTACAGAGGCCGCAGCAAGGCCGGAGGACACTGTCATTGTCGCCAAGGTGGCAAGGCCTCGTCGAAGCAAGACTGAACCGGCCGTGATGTCGGGCCCCCACCCGAGCACCACGGTGGGAGGCCGGCTGACGAACTTTGTTGGGGTGTGGAAGCCCATCTACACAGACCGTTGGGTGCTGGATGCCCTGGCCCACGGGCACACTCTGGAGTTCCAAAAGGTGTCCCCATTTTCCACAAGTGGCCAGGATGGAAAAACACATTCCACAGCTGCTTCTGTAGGTAAGGGCAATACTGACGAAGGGTGCGATAGAACTCGTCTCGAAGAGGCTCCAGGGCACCGTAGTATACTCGTGGTACTTCCTCGTCCGAAAGAAGACAGTCGGCTGGCAGCCCATTCTAGACCTCCGCTGCCTCAAAGTTCCGGATGGTCCCCCTCCAACACATGCTGGGACAACTGGAGGAAGGGGTCTTCCTGTCATCACTGGACTTGGAGGATGCATACACAAAGTACATCGAAAGTTTCTGCGCTTCGTGATCCAAGGGCGGCACTATCAGTTCAAGGCACTGCCCTTCGGTTTGAAGTCGGCGCCAAGGGTCTTCACCAAGTTCCTGGCTCCACGTCTACCCCTACCTGGACGATTGGCTCATCCGAGCAAAATCAAGAACTCTCTGACCACACAGCGAGCACCGTCCGACTTCTCACAGAACTGAGTAGAGGAAGGCCATCTTGGGCAAGGTACAACGGCTGACCAGAGGTTGCAGGGTGAGGTCTATAAAGTCCCTGCTCGGCCTAATGTCATCCATCTACCTCGTGCAACTGTGCAGGTTGCGAGTGCGGCCGCTGCAGGAGTTTCTCGACGCCCGTTGGGTACAAGTGACGGGAAGCTTTGAAGACCAGATTACCCGCAATGAGACTTTCCAGCAGGCGATCCGGTGGTGGGCCACCTGTGCTTATCTTGTGGCAGGCATGGACTTCCAGACCGCAGCGCATCAGGAAACTGATGACAGATGGCTCCCTGGAGGGATGGGGCGCACTCCGGAGATCTCCACGTAAGAGGCCGTTGGCTGCCGGATGAGCGGTCTCTACACATCAACGTCCTGGAGCTCCGGGCCGTGTTCTGGGCCCTCAGGTTCTTCCTCCCATCCCTCAAGGGCAAAGTGGTACAGGTCTTCACCGACAATACCACCGCAATGTTCTACATCTGGAAGCAGGGGGGGGCACCAGATCCCCCAGCTCTATCCAAGGAAGCGCAGGGGATGTTCCTGGTACCCTTCCACATGGCAGGAGTAAAGAACACATCGCCTACTCACTCAGCAGGGAGTTGCGCTCGTGCCAAGAGTGGTAGCTCCGATGGGATCAAGTGGAGCTACTATTCTGACATTGGGGCAATACCAGATAGATCTGTTTGACTGCAATGAAAACCAAGTGCTGGAGGTTTGCCCGCAGGTTTCCCCAACCAGGGAGCATGGGCAATGCATTCTCCTTCCCCTTGGACGGCCTATTCCTCTAAGCTTTGGTGATGCTTCTGCGACTCATCGGTCAACTCAGATCGTCCCTGTGCAGGATGATCCTCACCGCACCGGCGTGGCTGAAGCAGGTAAGGTACCCGGACCTTCCCCTCCAGTCAAGCTTCCGACGGACGCAGATTTCCTCGCCAGGGAAGGAGGCGTGATCCTGCACTGTGACCCAGGGTTGCTGAACCTGCAGCACTAGAGTTCGGAGGCTATGATATCCCGGAGGACTGCAAGGATGTACTTGCTAAGGCCAGGGCTTCTTCGACTCTTAAGTGCTATGGACTTAAATGGAAGAGGTTCTGTCTGGTGCCGTGGACAGATCAACCTTCTACGAATTATTCCCTCAAGTGCTGCTGTACTTACTGTCGCTGGCCAAGGCGAGGCTGGCGCATGCATCCAATTTATCTGGCCGCCATCTCCCGCTACACCAGAACCCCCGAGGCGGTCGTTGCTGTAGTCGCACCGCCTGGTGATGTAGTTCATGAAAGAACTGTTCTGCTCGTTCCCGCCAGTGCAGGCTCCGGCGTGGGAGCTCAATGTGGTTCTGACCAGGCAAATGGGCCCGCCATTCGAGCCTTTGCATTCAGCGCCGCTGAAATTCCTATCGTGGAAGATGGCGTTTCTTGTGGCCATCACCTCTGCACGACAAGTGGGAGAGATCCAGGTTATCTCCTGTAAACCTCCATACCTGACATCCACGAGACGATAGTAGTGCTGAATACGCGCCCCTCCTTCATGCCCAAGGTGCTGTTGGACTTCCATCTTGGTGAGCCCTTGGTGTTGCCTGTTTTCTTCCTGTCGCCCGCTGAGGGGGACTTTGCACTGCTGGATGTAGCTAGAGCGCTGAAGTTCTATGTGGACCGCACAAAGTTTTCGGAAGACATCACAGCTGTTTGAACTTTGGCACTTTGAACCAAGGAAAGGCCCTCTTCAAGGCTTCCATTTCCAGATGGCTATCTGGCTGCATCATGCACTGTCACCGGTTGGCAAACCGACTGTTGTCCGGCTGTCCGAGCCTATTCAACCAGAGCGATCGCTGCTACTACGGCGTTCCTGTCTGTACCCCTGCTGGACATCTGCAGGGCTGCTACGTGGAGGTCGACGCACACCTTCACGAGAATCTATTGTGTCGACCAGGATTCCAGGGAGGAGGCCAGAGTCGGCCATGCAGGGCTGCACAATCTGTTCGCTTGAAGGTGAACCTGGTGAGGTAAGAGATGCTTAATATTGAGTCTTGCCACCTCCCGTGGTTGTGCATGTGTACTGCTATGTATTCTAGTATTCATGAGCATGTGAATCCATGCCCGGCCCATGCTGGAGCACAGCAGCTACAGGTAAGTAACTTGTTCCTTTTTCACCCAAGTTCACTTCTAAGTTCCATGTCAATCTGGCCATCGAACTACAAGCTTTTTTCCCAAATCCTTCAAGCTCGGCTGAGAAACTACATTTTTTTTTCCTATGTAAACCAGACAGACAGCAAAGGAAAACAGACCAAATGTTTGTCACCATAGCTCCAGGCAGGGAAGGAGGCCACGTTTCCAAAAACACCATCTCCAGATGGGTAGTCGGATGCATAAAGCTCTGCTACTCTGTAAAATATCTCACTGCCTTTCACACCAAGAGCCAGTGCTGGGTGAGGCCTCAATCGACGTGACTGAAGACTCCAGCAAAGTCAGTATCGTGTTCATGAGTAACGCCAAAGGCAAGCAGGGTTCATCGGAAACCCATGTGCGGGCCCACGTCTCTAAGGAGGTCGGTGACTCTGATGGGGAAGGCACCCGGTAGCTAGGGAGCACACGCATAAAGACACTAAAAACCTACCCCAAGGCTGGCTTTTGATGGTAGAATTGAAACCCACGCAGTGTCCAGAGAACCTCAGGTTCTTCACTGTCCTCTGGTCCATCGTGTACACTTTTGCCCCACGGCAGGCCTCCGAAACCGATGCCGGTTTCTACGGACCATGCACACAAAGGCCCTCCTTTCGTGCCGAAGAACAGACGCTCGAGAAAATGCTTAAAATGCAGGATTTAAGAAACAGGTCAGTCGTCCCTTAAAGCGAGGTCGCCGGAAAAATTGCACATTTCGTTGCTTTTGGCCCCGGAAAGCACACAGGCTGCGTCCTGCAATCTTTGGCGACGGCTTCAAGAACAAGTTTCAATTGTTGACAACCGCAACCCCAGCTAGACGATCCTTTGTTTCTCCAGCATGGGGTCTGGCATGGATTCACATGCTCATGAATATTCCCCGTCGTCAGGCTGGGAATCCTCGGTAAAGAAAAAACCAGTATCAGTTTCGTTTCTGATCTGTCTTTCGTAGTAATAACCAATCACTGGTCTCTGCGTCATACTGACCACAGCCAATGACTGCCCTCTACCTAAGCACCGCCTCTGGCAGCCATCTTCAGATTTTTACCGCACGTTCATGTGTTGGGATCCTCGTGCTATTGCTCTCGAGCGTTAGTGCTATTTTTTCGCGCTTTTTCAAAAAAACTTCGATTCTTTCGGTCAAAAGAGCCTCAAGCTCCACCGATCCTACATCCGATCAACGGGGACCCGTGTCGGATTCATCTGTGCCCCTCAAGGGTGAAGATTTCGTCGAGCTACACTTCGGAGGATTCCAGAAGCTTCTCAGGCCCGGTCTCGGAGATGGCCCAGGAGAAGGGAAGCTCGACGCCCGGAAAGCTGTTCAGGGCCTGCCCTGGATGCCAGCTGCAGAACGTCTTCAAGGAGGACGAACACTCTTTCTGCCTTTACTGCCTTCATGGGGACAAGACGCACGTGGAGAAGGACTGTGCGTTTTGCGGCAACATGTCGGAACGGACCATGAAGGACCGCCATCAACGTCTCGCCAGCTGGCTGGAGGGTAAGAGCCCGTCTGGCGAGAAGAAGAAGAAATCTGAGCGGTCTTCTAAGACCTTTGAGGGCGCCCCGGCGACGGGGGCCCAACATAAGGCCAAGCACCGCGAGTCCGCTGGCACCGGGAGCGCCGAACGGTCGGGCTCTACGGGCGCCAGGCAGGGCGCACCCTCCCCGGCACCATCAACCACGAGCCAACGCTCTGGGTCGGGTAAGAGGAAGGCCGAGCACCCGGCGAAGCTCCTGGAGAGACCCCGGTCGAGCTCTAAGGCAGAGGAGGAGCGTGGCAGTGCCCCCTCCCTCAAGGATAAGGCGGTGAGCGCACCTAAGGTGGTGAAGGCCTTGATCCATTCGACCAAGCCCTCTATCGAAACGGTCGCGGCGGCCCTGGCCCAGCCTGTGGAGGCTGCACCAGTGGTGGCGGCCTCGGGGCCCAGAATCTCCCGGCCTCCTCGGAGGGAGTCTTCTTTCGTGCCCATCGATAGAACCCCCGTGAAACCCTCCGTGGGGAAGAAGGGGGGGCAGGGCGTCGTCGTAGATTCGGCCTCAACCTCAGAAGAGGAACTGATCGAGGTCTTAAGCCACGGCCTAGGCGTGGAACAAGACCAGCCCGTCGGAATGGACCCCGACGCAGGTGACGACGACGACATCGTCGAGGATACCGACGGGGCCCCTGCTCGCCCGTCGGATTCCCCTCTGCCAGCGCCGCAAGACAACTCAGCGGCCATTTTGTTGGCTATACAGTCCTTATGCTCCGAGATAAGGACGAGACTACCGTTACCGACGGAGGAACCTCTCCCGTCGGGGGATCCAGAACCGGGACCTTCTGGTGTTCCCCCTACCAAGAAAAGAAGGATTCATCCACCGCCTCCTTTTCAACCGTCGCGCCCCGTCCAGCCCTCCTCCCCGTCCACCCGAGGGGATGATACGGGGACTGACACGGCAGCGACGGGTACGGACGACGAGGCATACGACGAGGATTTTCCGTCGTCGCCTCCCACCAGGGCTTCTCCGCCCGACGAGATTGGATCGTTCCACTCAATGATCGCCAGGGCATCCGAGCTTTTCCAACTCTGCCCTGAGGAGAAGAAAAAGGAAGGCTTCCTTTACCAACGGCGCGAGACCAAGAGGAAGACGGTCCTCGCAGTGCCTCTGTTGGACGACATTTGGGATGAGGGCCTTTCCCTCCTCAAGAACCCTTCCACGACGCCAGCGAAAAGAGACCGGTACGAGAAAAAGTACCGGGTCCCGGACTCGGCCCCCCTATGCCTCCGGGCACAGCCTACCCCGGACTCCGTCGTCTCCGCGGCGGCCAGGAAGAAAGCGGGGGGGGGTGCGGCCTCCACGTCGACTTCCCCGCCGGACGGCGAGGGAAAGAAATTGGATGCCATGGGACGCAGAGTCATCTCGTCGGCGGCGACGACGATTAAAGCGGCCAACGCCTTGGCTATCGTGGCCCGCTACGACAGGGAACTCTGGTACAAGATAGCTCCCCTGCTGGATTTTCTGCCGGACGACAAGAGGGCGGAGGCCCTTGAGATCCTGCAGGAAGGTGAGGTGGCCTCGGACCACGCCATCACCGTGGCGACGGACATCGCCGACACTGGGTTCCGCCAGATGGGCAACGGCGTTTGCCTTCGACGTCGCGGATGGCTCAAGGCTACGGACTTTCGGCAGGACGTCCAGACCAGGGTCCTGGACATGCCCTTCGACGGGAACAACCTGTTTGGGAAGACAGTGGACGATTCCCTTCAGGCCATCAAGGCGGATACCGAGACGGCCCGGGCCCTTGGAGTACTGCAGCAACGGCGGACGCCCTTTCGGAGCGGCGGAGGCAAGGGCGCCTCCAAAGGTTCCGGCGGCGGTTTCGCTTCCTACCGTCAAGCGGCCCGCTCGTCGTCGCAAGAGGCCTACAGAGGACGAGGCAAGTCTGGCGGACCCCGCCGTCGTCGCCAAGGAGGCCAAGGCGGCAAGGCCGCGTCCAAGCAGGATTGAACCGGCCGTGGGGTCGGGCCCCCACCGAAGCACCCCGGTGGGAGGCCGGCTGGCGGGCTTCGTCAGCGTGTGGGAGTCCATCTCCACCGACCGTTGGGTGCTGGACGCCCTGGCCCGGGGCCACGCGCTCGAGTTTCAAAGAAGGTGCCCGCGCGTTCCCCCCGTTGCCAGGAAAGAACTTCACGTCCCTCAACTTCTCCTGGAGGTAAAGGCGATGCTCAGAAAGGGCGCCATCGAACTCGTCCCAAAGAGGCTTCGGGGCTCCGGAGTCTACTCGTGTTACTTCCTCGTGAAGAAGAAGACGGGAGGATGGCGCCCCATCCTGGACCTGCGACGCCTGAACAAGTTCATCAAGGCGCAGAAGTTCCGGATGGTCACCCTCCAGCACGTCCTGGGTCAGCTGGAGGAAGGAGACTTCCTATCGTCGTTGGATTTGGAGGATGCCTACTTCCACATTCCCATCCTAAAGGGGCACCGAAAATTCCTCAGATTCGTGGTCCAAGGGCGTCATTACCAGTTCAAAGCCCTTCCCTTCGGACTGCGGTCGGCACCCAGGGTTTTCACCAAGTGCCTCGCACCGGTGGCGGCGCAGCTGCGCCGCGAGGGGATTCACGTCTACCCCTACCTGGACGACTGGCTCATCCGCGCCAAGACGAGGGAGCTCGCCGTGGTCCACACGGCAAGGACCGTCCAACTCCTCACGGACCTGGGATTCTCCGTGAACTACGCCAAATCCCACCTGGTGCCCGCGCAAGTCGCACTGTTTCTGGGAGCGAGGCTCGACACAGTGTCCCTTCTGGCCTCCCCGTCGGAGGAGAGGACCAGGACCATCCTGGGCAAGGTGCAACGGATGTTGGTGGCCGACGCGGCCAAGGTGAGGTCCATCAAGTCCCTCCTCGGGATGATGTCTTCCTGCATCTACCTCATTCCCATGTGCAGGCTCCGGATGCGCCCGTTGCAAGAGTTCCTGGATGCGCACTGGATCCAGACGACGGGCAGCTTCGAGGAAAGGATCAAGCTCGACGAGAGTTTCCGACGAGCGATACGGTGGTGGGGCACCCGCGCGCATCTGACGGCGGGCATGGACTTCCAGACCCCAGCCCACCAGGTGACTGTGACCACGGATGCCTCCCTAGAAGGGTGGGGAGCGCACACCGAAAATCTGCACGCAAGGGGACTCTGGCTCCCGACGGAGAAGTCCCTGCATATCAACGTCCTGGAGCTCCGTGCAGTGTTTTGGGCCCTCAGGTCCTTCCTTCCGTCCCTCAAGGGCAAGGTGGTGAGGATCTTCACCGACAACACCACCACCATGTTTTACATCAGGAAACAGGGCGGGACCAGGTCCCCAGCGCTGTCCAAGGAGGCGCAGGACCTGTGGCATTGGGCCGTCGCCCAAGGGATTCTTCTGGTGCCGTTTCATCTGGCAGGGATAAAAAACACCATCGCCGACTCACTCAGCAGGGAGCTGCGCTCGTGCCACGAGTGGGAACTACGGCAGGATCTGGTGGATCGCCTCTTCCGACGGTGGGGCACACCCCAGATCGACCTGTTCGCGACGGCGACGAACACCAAGTGCCGGAGGTTCGCCAGCAGGTTTCCCCAGACGAGGAGCATGGGCGATGCTTTCTCGTTCCCCTGGGAGGGCCTGTTCCTCTACGCGTTCCCTCCCTTGCCTCTGCTAATCCGGCTCGTCAACCAGCTCAAGAGGTCACGGTGCAGGATGATCCTCGTCGCACCTGCGTGGCCGAGGCAGATATGGTTCCCGGACCTTCTGGACTTGTCGGCGTCCCCGCCAATCAAGCTGCCGGCGGACGCGGATCTACTCTCCAGGGAAGGAGGCGCCATCCTCCACCACGACCCGAAGTCGCTGAACTTGCAGGCCTGGCTCCTGCAGCGCTAGAGTTTGGAGGATACGACATACCGGCCGATTGCAGAGAGGTTCTTGCAAAGGCCAGGGCGTCCTCGACTCTTAAATGCTACGGACACAAATGGAAGAGGTTCTCTGTCTGGTGCCACGCACAGAAGATTAACCCTCTACGGATTACGGCTCCCCAAGTGCTGCCGTACCTGCTGACGCTGGCCAAAGCTGGTCTGGCACACGCGTCCATCAAGATTCATCTTGCTGCGATCTCCCGATACACCAGAACCACGGGCCGGACGTCCTTGTGGTCTCATCGTCTGGTGAAAGAGTTCATGAAGGGACTGTTCAGATCGTTTCCGCCGGTGAAGGCTCCGGCGTGGGAGCTCAACGTGGTGCTGACCAAGCTCATGGGACCTCCGTTCGAGCCTCTGCACTCGGCCCCGTTGAAGTTTCTATCGTGGAAAACAGCTTTTCTCGTGGCCATCACCTCCGCACGACGAGTGGGAGAGATCCAGGCCCTTTCCTGCAAGGCTCCGTACTTGACTTTCCACGACACGAGGGTAGTGCTCAGGACGCACCCCTCCTTCATGCCCAAGGTACCGTCGGACTTTCATCTCAACGAACCCTTGGTGTTACCTGTGTTCTTCCCGTCGCCTTCGTCGCCGGCTGAGAGGACTTTGCACTCGCTGGATGTAGCTAGAGCGCTGAAGTTCTACGTGGACCGCACGAAAGGTTTTCGGAAGACGTCACAACTCTTTGTGAACTTTGGACCTGTCAATCAGGGGAAGGCTCTCTCGAAGGCTTCCATCTCCAGATGGCTCTCCGGCTGTATCATGTACTGTCACCGGTTGGCAAACCGACCGCTGCCTGGCCGTCCGAGAGCCCATTCCACCAGAGCGATCGCAGCTACCACGGCGTTCCTATCTGGTGTGCCCCTGTTGGACATATGCAGGGCTGCTACGTGGAGGTCGACGCACACCTTCACGAAGTTCTACTGCGTCGACCGGGATTCCAGGGAGGAGTCCAGGGTCGGCCAAGCAGTGCTGCGCAACCTGTTCGCCTGAGGTGAGCCTGGTGAGGAGGTAAGATGCTTAATGTTGAGTTGATGTGATGCTTAATGTTGAGCCTTTGCCACCTCCCGTGGTTGTGCATGTGTGTACTGCTATGTATTCTTTATTCATGAGCATGTGAATCCATGCCAGACCCCATGCTGGAGAAGGAACAAGTTACTTACCTGTAACTGTTGTTCTCCAGCATGGGTCTGGCATGGATTCACATGCGAACCCTCCCGCCTACCCCTCTGCGGCTCTTCACTTGGTCATACTGCCACTTCACGTGCTTCCAAATCTGAAGATGGCTGCCAGAGGCGGTGCTTAGGTAGAGGGCAGTCATTGGCTGTGGTCAGTATGACGCAGAGACCAGTGATTGGTTATTACTACGAAAGACAGATCAGAAACGAAACTGATACTGGTTTTTTCTTTACCGAGGATTCCCAGCTTGACGACGGGGAATATTCATGAGCATGTGAATCCATGCCAGACCCATGCTGGAGAACAACAGTTACAGGTAAGTAACTTGTTCCTTACGGCCTCCGAAGTCCCCACTGTGCCTCAGCACCGCGCAGTCTAGAGGGAGTGTGGGGGGGGGGGAGAGTTCTCTCTTCCAATTAAGAGAATGTATATTCCCCTTAACTCCCATCTGTTTCGCCAGGCTGCCATCCCCATACACCTTGGAAAACACCCCTTTTAAATGTTGCCCTTCCTGTAATGGGAACTTCCCCTGGATAGACTTGCACTGGGTTTGCAATCTTTGTCTCCCCATGTATCACGCAGAGGGACGGTGCAAGTCTTGCAAACTGTTCAAGACTAAGAATCTAAAGGACCGCAAGACCAAACGTTGGGCCCTCTATGCCATGCAGGCTGCGGCCGCCCTGGACTTTCAGGGGTCCTCCAGCGATGAGGTTTTAAATGATGCAAAGGGCTATCTGGATCCATCGGATTCCTGCATGCAAGCCCCTGAACCCTACAGACAGGCCGGCGGTTCTGCTACGTAGATGACTCGGTGGCTCAAGCACTACTAAGTCTCCTCACACAAAGCACACCTCCCCAGGGCTGACAGTCGACCATGCTGCCGACCGATAGGCCACACGCAGCATGAGGGGGAGGTCCGAACCTCGCCTGTACTCTGGGCCATCGTGATCACACGATGGGCACCTGAAACTGACTGTAAAGTCAGTTTCCGAAACTGCATCTAAACCTGCAAAGTCCTCAGGTGCCGATGACCGGGCGTTGAAAGTCGGGTCAACGCCCTCCCAAAAAAGCACTAAAAACTTGAAGATGAGCAAATTAAAAAGCATTTTCCAGACACCCTGTTAAAGGGCCGTGCATTGTCCCAGAGGGAAAAAGTCCAAGCTACTAAAAGCGGGGATTTCTCTACACTGCAGGGCACTCTCAGGGGCTATGCATCATAAGCAAACCCCTTCCCCAGCTTCCCCACCTACACCCTACTACTCCTGCTCCCTCTACTGCCAAACTCCTCACAATGGACAACAGAGCAATTTGCTAAAGTTATGAGGGTGTTCTAATTTCTTTAATCACACTGTCCTCAATCTTCAGGGAACACTCAGAGCGGGGCAGCAGTTAATCAGCCAACCACCAAAAGAGCCCACCTAGACCCCCACAAGGCTTCCACCTTATATCGGGACCTAGAGCAAGGCACTACTATACCATGCAAGGCTCCCAGGACTCTGGGTCATGCAGACAGATGGCACGGCGGACGTGGACCAATATGAGAACAAAGAAGATGTATACATCATCCAGTCCCCAGATCACACCGAGTCCCCAGATCACACCGACCCACTGGTGGCAGACCAACCGGTAGACCCAGTTACAATATGACCTGCTCCTGAAGGCTACAGAGCACTTGAAGATGTCGACACAAGAATCCCAAGTCGATATACTTTGTGGAAGACATCCTCTGGGATAAAAAGTCAGCAACGCAGTGTATTCCCCCCCCCTGAGGCAATCTGTGCAGAGACTTATCCAACTCTGTTCGCACCCAATTTAACACTGGCAGTAAACCCGCGCATCAAGAAGATGTTCAGACCAGCCCACGCACACCACTTCTATATTATGGGGCAGTTAAATCCGCCTGACTCTTCTAGGTAATACTACAAGAAAGCGGGCTGGAACCCCTTGTTAGGCAAAGTTTGTATGCAGTACCCTTTGGGAACACTACAACAACTCTGACTACAGGTAATGAGGAAACCCAACCTCTGGTATAAGCTTGTACTACAGTTTTGGTAGCATGTTGAGCAGCCAGGCTCATCTGACGAGGGGTCAATGTGAGCTATAGGGGAGTTAGAGATTCACAGTGACAAGTATTCAAATAAATACTTACACACAAGCTTTCTTGAATAAACATTTCAGGAGGGAGCAATGTAAAAGTAATACGCAAATATACTTCATGAAATACTCTTAATATCTCTAAATCAGTGAGTACCATTTTGGGATGGCCCACAGACACATCCTACACCCTTGGGTGACTTCAATAGCTTGGGTGCTGGGGACATTAATTTCTGATGCTTGTTAATCTGCTTAGAATCACATGCTGTGCATGTAGTCCGCCATCCAGAGGTAACTGCTGAGTATTGCATCTTGTCTTTCAAGAATGGAAAGGAAACGTCGACATGGGCGTGCCTGTAACACTATCCCCAACGTGACGTGTATTGTACCCAAAGTCACTCATTGTTTTTTTTCTGCCCAGCTTACTGGTCGCCTTATGCGGAGCTCTTCAAGAGACATTGCTATATTTATTGACCTTTGGTCGTTTTATCGTCTTACATCCCTTCCCTTGACAGCTGTTTCCTGACCTCCGCCAAAGCCTGCTCTACTGACTTTCGACGGCAGTTGATTCGGTCAGCGCTGCCGACCACGTGGCCAGGCCTTCTGGCTGGCCTACACAGTAGGGAGAGGGGTCAGGGTGGACATTTCCTTTTTAAGAATGACTTTCCCTGTCCTCTGTGTTTGTTCCCTTGGGCTTGTCACTGTTAATCCTGCACTACGGACAGGACTATTTTGTCCTTCATGCAAGGCAAAATTCTTGTGGAAAGACAAACACCTTAAGTGTAATAGGTGTCTTCCCATTAAACACAAAGAGGAGAATTGTAAGCTCCTGTGTCGCAAGACCCTAAAGGAGCGCTGTGTAAAGCCCTGGGCGGCCTACGGAATGTCGCAGGCAGAGAGTTCCCCAGGCCCCCTGCAGCCGCCGAGTGACGAAGGACTCCAATTCGGAGGCAATTGACCTCACAGCGGAACGCTCCTGCTCTGCGTCGTCCGGCCCCAATAGGCACAACATGAGTCCTGCTATGGGGACTGTACATAACTGGCGGCAGAGGGACATTCTTCCCACACTAAAAACACAACCCCAGGTTTGTCTTCGACAAAACAGTCGAGTGTTCCATAGCGCCAATGGGCACACCGGATAGTTTGGCAGTGCTCGCCTATCCTCCTGAGCCCTCCCCGCAGCTGCAGGTGCAGCATGCATCTGGGCAGTTTTAATCAAAGGGCGCTACCACCAATGTTCAAGCGGCTGTTGAGACCCCATCAGAAGGTGGCGCTGGTGCTGCACAAAGCCCCGGTTACACCAAAAACTGCGCAACCGCTGGCCCAGTCCAAACACTTTCCTGTGACACCAAGTATTACTGAAAGCATTGCTAACATCGTTTCGGCAGCAAACCGAGGAGAACGGTCGAAGGACTCATCGAAACCTAAAGAGGCCTAAGGACGCGCTCGAAGACCTGCCACAACCACCGGAACATCAAAGACTTTTCAGAGAGACCTGTGTCTGTCTTCGACATTAAAAGACAAATCTCGACGTTCTGGAGAAGATCAGCTAGAAGAGCCTTTTTCCACCCCTAGAATCCTCTGTTACCTCATTATGGACCAGGGAGAAGTTTGAGGGGTGCATGAATAGGTTAGAAAGATATGTGGAATTCTCAGAAGTTCAGACCCAAAAGGCCTCGAGAGGAGAGCCTTTTTACTTCTGTGCCAAAATTTCAAAAGACCTTTGATTCTCTCAGAAGGAAGAATCTCACTGAAGATGAGATCCCTATTGACCAATTCATTCAAGATGAATACCCCTTTGGGTGATCCCATTGACTGCACAGAGGGTTGAGATCATCACTACAACCGACCAGTCGACCTTCAGTCTTGGCCATCACCTACCCCAGCCCCAGAACCTGACACCCTGTGCATGGATGCCCCCTACCAAAACCTACTTAACAGGCCTCCCCAGTTGACCAGATGGAGTTTAAGGCTATCTCGGGGTGGGGAGGGGGCAGCAGAACATTTCCAGATTGGTACTTGGGGAAGCTGTACTAGCGGCTGATTTTGTGGAACATTTTGAAAGAAAAGCCACTTGCCAGTCAGTCTTCCATTGCTGAATTCAATCAAAAAATGATTGGCTCCTTCATGGACTCCCGCCCTAACAAGAGCTGTCAATCCTAGAGTCAAACTGTTTTGCCCTTTCCCTTCTGATTCCCTCTCTACATCAGGGGACATGCCACTCCAGATTCCCTGGTGGCAACTACAACCAGGAAGAGGGTCTCCCTGTCCACAGGGGAAGCACCCCCTGACAAGGAGTGTAAAAGGTTATACACACTGGCGCAGAGAATCCCATCTGCTACAGCATTTTCCACTCAGATAGCTAACACCACTTTGTTGGCTAGCTATTCAGGCGTACAATGGAACATGCTACAAGAGGGCCTTCAAGAAGTCCCTGAACCGTTGCGTGCTCGCCTGCTTTCCATTGTAGCTGAGGGCAAACGAGTAAATAACAGTATTCTCAAATAGTTTGGATGCGGCAGAAACAGCTGGCAGGACCTTGGCACAAGGTACCCTTCTGAAGAGGCAAGCCTGGTTACGAAACTCTGGTTTCAAACCAGAAACCCAAGTTTCATTGATAAGCCGGTGGAGACTAACCTATTTGGGAAAGCCGTTGACAAGGTGCTTGAAATGTCTAAAAAGGAACACGACACCCTTATGACCCTGGATCAAATCTCCCAGAGGCCTTACCAAAGAAGAGGGAGCAGCTCTCAACATTACTTTGGCGGCCAATCTCGCTTCCCTTCACAACCAATATGGCTCTGGAAAGAACTGGTTCTCGCCTCGGGGAACCAGCTACGCCAGCCTCTTGTCAGAAATGACAAGCAGATCTGGGTCACCTCTCATGCCTCCCCGGTTGGGGGGGGGGGTGTCCAACATTTCTTCAAGCATTAGAGGGGATAACAGACCAGTGGGTACTCAAGACCATTGCCTACGGGTACTGCATATAATTCTGCCCGGCCCCCAATTCAGACCTCCACGATAAAGACTCCTGACGACTGACATCTGCGCATCCTGCTGCAAGAAGTCAAGATCCTACTGGAAAAGGGTGACATAGAAGTCGTACCTCTTCTGCAGGTAAACAAGGGTATTTATTCAGCGTACTTTCTTGTACCCAAAAAAGAGGATCTCACCATGCGCCCTGTGCTAGACTTGCGCCCAGCAAACAAATTTGTCAAACCTCAAAAGTTTTGTATAGTCACTCTACAGGAAGTAATTCCCCTGCTCACACAGGGGGAATACATGGCAACATTGGATATGAAAGATGCATACTTAGTTGTTTCAATGTTGCCAGCGCACAGAAAATTCCTCAGATTCATGAAAGAGAACACACTATCGGTTCAAAGTACTACCCTTCAGCATTGCCTCGGCACCAAGGGTATTTACAAAGGTAGTGGCAGCAGCACCCCTTCGCAGGCTAACCATCCCAGTTTCTTTACCTCCATGACTGGCCCAAAACAGTGGATTCCTACGGAACATGCCTGTCAAACACTCAAAGGACAATAGACCTCTTCAGCCTGGGATTCTCCATCAACAAGAAGAAATCCAGCCTAGACCCCAGTCAAGTCGAGCAGTTCCTAGGGGCTCTAATTCGAACAAAGGACGGCCTTGTCTTCCCCCTCTAACGAGAGGGTCCAAAACATGCGGTTTCAGATCCCTCAATATGCAACCAGTAGGGAGGTGACGGTACGCAAGGCTATGCGTCTGCTGGGTATGATGGTGTCTTGCATTTACTTGGTTCCTCACGCGTGGTTGCAAATGCGTCCAATGCAAGAGTGGCTCAACAGCCAGTGGTGTCAGGCCAGCGGACAATGGGACGATCTAGTGGTTGTTTCGCCAGTCCTCGTTCTCTCTACAGTGGTGGTCGAGGGAAAACCTCTTGAAGGGAAATTCCTTCACCCCTGCAGTAGAATCCACTCCATGACACACATCTCTCACGGGGTGGGGGCTCACTTGCTTCACCAGACAGCGCACAGCGTTTGGTCCCCAGGAGTTACATCCAACCACATAAATCTGTTGTAATTTAGCAGTGTTCAAAGCGCTGAAAGCCTTTCAGGCACAGCTGCAGGGGAAGACGGTCCTGATCCTTATAGACAGCACCACAGCCATGTACTATCTAAACAAACGAGGGGCCACTCCCTCTCCTGGGCTGCCCAAACTGTTTCAGAACATTTGGAAATGGGCTCTCAAACATGTGTTCCTGCTGTCACATGTTCCAGGGGAACTCTATCTTCTGGCAGACGTACTCCGCAGAGATTTTCCACTACCCCTGGAGTACGAATGGCGATTACACAAAGACCGTCTCCAATGTATTTGCAGAATGGGGCTTTCCAGAGATCGACCTGTTTGCAACTCTGGAGAATGCTCAATGCCAAGATTACGCCTCCAGGTACCCTCAGAACCGTTCCAAGAGGAACGGTCTCTGGATCACATGGTCAGGGAAATTTGTTTACGGTCCTCCACCCCACCGACTACACTACTCAAGATTGTGCACAAGATGCACCAGGAACTAGTCACATTAATATTGGTGGCCCCAATGTGGACTTGCCAACCTTGGTTCGCTCACCTGCTGGAGATGTCTCTCCCCCAGTGAAACTACCTTGCCCATACAACATATTATCTCAGGACAGGGGAGAAACACTTCAAACGTGCACACAAACTCTGAACTTGGCGGCCTGACTCCTGAGGTCATAAAGTTCGGGCACCTCAAACACCCTCAGATGTATGGACCTACAGAGAGGCTAGGAAACCTAACCCCCGATATTGCTACTCCAGTAAGTGGAAGCGCTTTGTCATCTGGTGCAATTCCAAGGGCATCTATCCTATTGACTGCCCTCCTACCCACATTGTATTGTAACGGACTCATTTACTAGACTCGGGCCTGGCTTTTAACTTACTAAAGGTTCACTTGGCTGCTCTTTCAGCCTACACTACGTCACAACAGGTGTTGTGGTGGAAGATACCAGTTATTAAGGCTTTCATGGAGGGAGTAAAAAATTCCCCCTCCCCATTTGTAACCCAGCTCCCGGATGGGACCTAAATGTGGTATTGACTAGACTTATGGGATATCCTTTTGAGCCCATGCATAAAGCAAGTTGGGAGGATCTTGCCTAGAAGACCACCTTAATAGCTATAACTGCTATAAGAATTCAGTGAACTAGAGGCCCTTTCGGTTCTAGACCCCTTCTTTACAGTTCAAAGATGAGGTGGTTCTGCGCACTCACTAGGTTTGCGCCGAAGTTAATTTCAAAGTTCCATATGAACCAGTCCATAGAACTACCAACCTTCCAGAACCCCTCCAATGTGGTGGAAAGAAGCCTGCACACACTAGATGTACGCAGAGCAGTCATGTTTTACCTGGAGAGAACTCGACCACTAAGAAAGACAAACCAGTTTTGTTTCAGTGGCAGCGGGTAGAGAGGGAGACCCTGTCTCAATCTATCACAAGGGGATTGTCATGCATCACACTCTGCTACACTCTTGCAAGCGAGAACTGCCCTTCAAGCCTAGAGCACACTACTCGAGGCACGGGGGGCTTCCATAGCATTCATTGCAAATGTTCCCCTAGAGTCCATTTGCAAAGTGGCAACCTGAAGTTCTGTACACACCTTTAAAAAAAAAAAAAAAAACACGCTATGGCCTAGACACTCTAGGTCTGATTCTCAGCTGGGACAAGCAGTACTAAGACATCTTCACTATTGTTCCTTCTCACAACCCACCTCCAACTTCGGGTACTGCTCCCTAGTCCATGCACAGCATGTGATTCTAAACAGATTAACAAACATCAGAAGACATGCATTACTTACCATAAAATCATTTCAAATGATTGCATCTTCTTAGATTCACAATGCGCCCACCCTTCCTCCCCACTCGGATGAAACGAACATAGATATCTATTGCTTTTTTCACTCTTTTCTGTACTCGCTCACAATAGTCAAAAGGCTCCCTCACGCCGAAAAAATAAATTTGGAGGGAACCTTGACACGTGAAGGATTTTGGGTACACTACACGTTACGTTGGGGATAGTGTTACAAGCACGCCCATGTTGGCGTCCTTTTTTGATTCTCGAAAGACCAGATGCAATCCTCTGCGGTTACCACTGATGTAGGACTAAATGCACAGCCTGTGAATCTAGGCAGGTGCAATCATGAGAAATGCTTTTACGGTAAGTAATGTATGTCCTATCACTGTTGCAATTAGTAGTAAGTCAAAGGGGGAAAAAAAGGTTATTTAGAGCATACAAGAGACCACAAATATTCGTAAACCGGCAAATACTTTTAGATCCTGCAATGAGTCCATGAAAAAGGCTAAGCCAAAGTCAATAGGCAAAAGTCTGAGATGAAGCACTTCTTTGCAGGTAAGTAGAAAGTCTTTGCACAATGTTTTAGAAGTCTTTGAAGAAAGAAGAATGAAATGGGCCACAAGCTGTTAGACTTGTGAAAGGTCGAAGATGCAAGCGACTCTACAACAAGAGGTACGTTCTCTTAGACGCTACAGTACCTTTTTGTATTGAAGTAAAAGTGCAGCAGATGTCTTCTGTTCCTCTGCAGATCTCACTGTTCCTGGGCCGCAGTCCTGGGGACAAGAGGGAGGACATCGGAGGGGACTCCTGCACTGCAATGGGACGGTCACTGCTTGCAACCGGCAATCTTTTCAACAAGTGGCACTTCTGTGTTTCAGCTCCTCGTGACTACTGCAAATGGCAACACCGCAGTTTCTGGCTGTCGAGATGGACTTTCCTTGCTTCTGGGGTCCCGCACTCTGAGGCTCAGGCTTGGTCAGTCATGCTTCCTTGGAATCCAGAGGATCTTACTGGAGCTCTTGGCCAACTTAAAATCAACACACGATCTGGTGTTCCTCCCCCTCGCTATTCGGTTTCCAGCAGCAACTCTGGAAATTCAACCAGCTCCGAGAAGGATGTCCAGTTGGCTGGCTTTGGAGTTGATTGGTCCCACCAACTGAAGGGGTGAAGTTGTCCTTGCAGGGGCTTCTTTGTCGATATGAATGTGGAGTTTCAGCACAGCAGCAGGGCTTCACCGGGCAAACCAATGGTCCAAGAGTTGCAGCAGGCGTCCTCTAAGTTTTTCGGTTCCTTTGTCCATTGGTCGACTTCCTTCCAAGCCAAAAGCCTTGCCTTTTTTTTCATTTCTCTCCTCATTCCAGCCTCGCTGTCAGTCACCCAGCAGGGTGGCTGTCCTTGCCGGACAGTCATCCAGCCAATCACTACTGAGTGCATTTGGGTCTCCTAGGAGACTAAGCACAGGGAGTTTTGGGTACCTCCCTCACTTCCTGTCCACCCCAGACATCCTGGAGCCAGGGGCAGGCTTCACTTGTGAATCCCTCCAAAGGCAAAGCGAACAATGGAACCATATGTGGTTTGGTGTGCAGAGTAAATCTCAAGAAGGACCTTTCCACAAAAATGGCGGAAAGACGACCGGGGCCATTTTGACAAAAATGGCACCCTGGGGTGCTTTACTGCAGCTGGGAACGCAGCCTGTAGTAAATGCGCACCACTGTATTAAACCAAACCCACTGCCACCAGCCATTCATTGAGGAAAGGGTAACATAAAAAATAAATGTTACATGAGAAGCTAGACAAAAGGGATACTAGGTAACCCCTCCAGCACCCTATTGTAAGACGGTGTGTGCTGGGTCTCAGAGGTTACTATGCAAGGAATGTAATTTTCACTTTACTGCCCTGGGAAACAGTTTATCCCAGAGAAGGTATTTAAACCTTTGGAAATCTGAAAGACTTTTGTGTCATTGCATTGAAGGCGCTGTGTGACACGAAGTAAGATGATCCTATGGAGTTTCAGACTCCAAAAGCAAAAGAAACAGAGTTCAAAATCAAATTAAAATACATGAATGGGGAAAAACCGGTCTCGCACTCTCCACGTAAAAAATAAATAAATCAAGCAATCAAGTCCTCAGAATCCAGCAAAGTTGCTAGGGGTCTCTAAGGTGGAGGCAATTGGCACGTTTCTGAGAATACTCCCTAACATCCCGCTGGCCTCTGCCAAAGCCCCTCCTAACAAGGAGAGTAAGAAAATCTACACCTTGGGCATGAAGGTAGTTTCCTCGGCAGCCTTTACAACGTTCACAAACGGGATGAAATCGCTCAACAGATACTGTCCCAGAGCAGCTCAAACTCAATTTACTCTCACCATCGCAGAGGGGACAACAAGTAGCCAACTGCATCCTCAAACAACTTGGAATCAGCAGACCGTGCAGGGAGAATGGTGGCAGAAAGCACATGATTAAATGCCACGCATGGTTATGCCAATCAGGCTTCAACCTTGAAACCCAGGCAACCCTCCTAAACATGCCCATTGAACCCAACGCTTTGCTTGGCAAAGCGGTGAAGGATGCTCTAGAGCATAAAAGAGGAATATGACCCACAAATCCCTAGGGCAACTCGCCAATAAACCCGTTGGGCAAAGTGGGAGCTTGAACTCTCGCCGTTCGAAGACAAAACTCCCAACGGGCCTCAAATTGCAATCAAGGTGGCCCAGGTTCGTCCTGGGGTTCATCACAAGGACAGTCCTCACAACGGGTTTCAAAGAGGCCAAAGAAAGTCTCAAAGTAGGGTCAGATCTCCCTGCCCCCATGCAATGACCACCGGCTACAGGTTCCCTCCCATGCCACTCCACTAGGGGGTCATATTTCACACTACCCACGCATGGGCAAACAAGTTGGTACTTTCCACCATGGGGATATTGCATAGAACTGATCCAAATGCCAACCAACCACCAGCCAAGACAAAGTCAGTCTTCACAGGAAGAATGTATCCTGTTGGAAGAGGTGAAGGCGCTGCTTCTAAAGGATGTCATAGAAATTGTACCGGCAAACCAGGTAAACAAGGTTATTTATTCAATATACTCCTTGTGCCAACAAAGGCCTAACAATACACCCTGTCCTAGACCTGCGCATGCAAACATTTATTTCAAGCCACAAAAATTCAGCATGACAACACTACAGGAGGTAATCTCACAGCTAAAGCAGGGGGACTACATGGCAACCTTGAATCTGAAAGATGCATAGATGCAGGCTCAATGTCTTCTTTGCCCAGCAAGTTGAAGTCTTCAGTAGTGTCCCTGGGCTGACCAACTCCAGTTTGTGCTACAGCAGTAGAAGCGCCTCTGTTCCGTGTTTTGACTCCAAACTCCAGGGGGCTTCAGCTTGTTCTGCGAGTAGCCTCTCTGCGAAGGTTCGGCGTCGCTGCATCAATGGTTCCTGAGTTGGAAAGCTTTCTTTAACTAGAAGCCTGCTGTCATCGTGAATCGGTTACTGAAACTGGCTTTCCCACATCAGTGTTTGCTGCATTCATTCACAGGAGCAGGTTGCACCAGCTCCTGGACCTGACCAGAACTGCAGCTCCTGGGCATCTGACCAGATCCAAAGGCTGGGAAAACCTACCTCCGATGACACTCCAATGACCCGCAAAGTCTTAAGAGACATCCGAGTACGGTTGGTAAGTTACAGCGATAATTATTGGTACACCTCTCGCCACACTTGGTTTGCAGACCTTTTGAATTGTTTTACAACTCTTGGCTTTGGCAATACTTGTTGCCTACAGCCCTCCAAAAGCTAGTGAATTTGTTCTCTGGTAAGCAAAACCTGTCTTTCAGACCCATTTTCACGTCCTCTGGATACTTCTGACATTTTCCCTCAACTCCTAAAACTCTTTGGAAACTTCGAACTTTTGGGCAAAATGCCCCATTCATTTTAGGGTTGGACTTTATAAGCTAGGGTTGTAATGCCTGTGGACTGGTTCTGCTAAATATAATTACTCCCTTCTGAAACTCTGTGTTGACCACTCTCCATGCTACCTTGATTAGTTTGACTTTCAGAAATGCTCCCTGTTAACTATAACAAGGGTGGCCTAAACTCTGTCCACCAGGCAAGTGTTTGAGCTCAGTGTTTAAAAACCACCTTTCCTAAACTTTCTTTTTGTGATAGCTATCGAAACTGGGGAGGCGGATGGAAGATTCCCCCCCCCCTCCCCCCCCCCCCCCCCAGATCTGCCAAGCTCAGCTTCGTAGCCAGATGGCATACATACTTTACCCAGAGTGTTGGGGTAAAGATGTCATTTTAGCAACTTCCTTTTCTCGATTCCTATGGACCACCCTTTTTGCTTGTTTAAAGTGTCCTGACATTTTGGATGCAAGTAAAGCTGGCTGCTTTACTTCACCGTCCCGTTTTGCTCATTTATATGGGGAAACTGACTAGTCCCCCAAGACTCTGTACTTGGACACTCCTTGTGAATTCTGTTACATCTGTACACACCAGCTTAAACCTTTCTCATGTAATGGCTTTTTGGTTAATTTTGCAGTGTGCCTAGGAGTAGCTGGTGGCAGCAGTTTACTGTTTTTGATACATTTTACTCATGCACTTTTACATTTACTGCTAGTTGCCTCTACAGGTGGTAACCACCCTAAAATGGCAGTTCCACAAGATTTATTTTGCTTTCTTTGGTCAGATTGTTCTTTGGCCTTCTTCCTGCCTTATGAGGTCAGGAAATGGCTTGTATGAGAATCCCTTTTCCGGGCAACTGTGCCTTTTGCGTTATAAGGGGCGTTGTGCATGCAAGAGAAGGGTGCTGGCTCTGTCTAGTTGCAATCCACATCTCTTGTGCCAGAATGTCTATTGAAGGGCAGATGTGGTGACCAGTGGCCATCGATTATTGGATACCCACTGGCTGTTTGAATGGTGCAGAATCATCATTGGTGGGCCTGGCTCCCAGTGTGAATCTTGGATAAAGGTAATGTTCTTGCAACTGTTCAAGAGATCACATTTGGAGCCAAAAGGTCTAAGGGCAACCGGCTGACTGCCTCAAGATTATCCCTGCAGCGGACCAGCATCAACTCCAGTGCTGTCCTGGTGAAGCCCTGCTCCTTTGGGACAAACTAGTCTCTAACCCACCGAACAACGCTCCCCCGGTCAAGTATACATAGCTGTTGGCCCCTCGCCCGGTCTTCCATGAGTAACACAGGCATACAGTCCTGGCCCTATCTTGCTCTTACATGACCTATGGTGGTGGATCATGGGTTAAGGATCCTTCCCTAGGACTAGCCTAGTGTGTTGGCTTGAGGTGAAGCCTAATCTGATTTTTACTTGCGCTTGTATCTAACTTTGTTACACTCGATTAATCGTAACAACTGGCTCTGCAAATCATTAAATACACCTACTTGAAGAGTGCATACTTCTGAGCTGGTGACCTTTCGGGTGCAAGGCCAGACCATACCAGAGTTCAACGTTTTGGAGGGACTGGTTCTGCGATTATTTTTAAGAGTAATATCTATTTCTATGCATCAAACTACTTACCTGTATTGCACTGGCCATTAAATCAAATGCTAATTATCTCTTCGAAGGGTGAATGTGTACAACGATTTTGTAAGGGTTTCATGTGTAAGTAAGTGCCCAATAATCCATTTTTTTTGTATTATGGTCATCTGGAATTACTGTGTGGACTCATTGTAGCCCTGCACCACTCGCACACCCTTCCTGAGACTAAGCCTTGCTCTACTGTTGAACATAATCTGGTAACCTCCCAAACTGTCGCCAGGGCTGATTTGGGAAATCCATTTTAGCACATGGTATCTGTGGCACCCTCATGTGATGGAACATCACACAGGGCTTTTTGGCATATACCCAATTATTTATTTGTCCAAATGTGCCAATACAGCAGGGGGAGTTTTGCTTTGAGATGCCATGAATCCCTAATTCCAGGTGTAAGTAAGATGGAGAGTTTTTGGGAAGATTCAACAACTTACTGTTATTTCTGATGTATGTATCTCTATCCTTCTGCTTCTCGAAATGCCTGTCCTCTGATAAACCTCCAGCCTCTTCCTAAACTTCTTGAAGAGCATATTGCCCCTCCTTGTCTAGGGAAGGCTAATTGGCTCTTCATGATTTTTCTCCCTTGGGTCCCTTTCATCAGTTAAAACTCCTAAATAGTCATAGAATTCCAACTTCTGAATTGATTAACCACCAGGCTTAACTGATTTGTTATGCGCCTATACACCAGTATGTCAAGGCAAGAGGAACAGCAGAAAGACAAGACTACGATCTCACTAGGCTTTCTGTAATTGAGTTGCAAGTGGCCAAACAGGAAGTGCAGAGGAGAGGTTAGAAAGGGAAGTACACCCAGAGCAGCGGAGCCAGAGTTCAGTGCTGTAAGGCAGGAATTACAGGGGACAATCCCAGCCTGGTAGTGCAAGGTTAGCCAGGCGGCAGAGCAAGTAGGGCCAAGCGGCAATTGCAGGGGGATTGGTCAGGGGGCGGCGTGTGACCTTTAAGACTCGGTGGACAACCAGTCAGCAGACTGAGCAGGAGCAAGGGAAGGTTAGCAGGGTAGAGGGAGAGAGAAAGAGAAAAGGTAGGTCTTGAGTTTCCGGAACTTAAGGATGTCCGGCTCAAGGCAGAGAAAGAGAGGCAGGCTGTTCCAGAGGGAGTTCTATTCCAGAGGGAGTTCTAATATATTTTATTTGTATCGCGCTCGTACATAGGTGTTTCAGAGCGCGACTAGGCAAGGGAGAACAACAAAAACTATCTTATTAGGCCCAGTGACATTGAGAACGCGCAAGTGCATGGGAACGGGAAAAGTGCGTGGAAGGGGGAGAGTGGAAAGTGCAGAGCAGATAAATAATATAAATTAAAAAGAAAATGGAGGCAATAAACAATGGTAGTGCAGTCAAGCAAGTGGCAAGTGCTGTGTTTAAGGCAGCAGACTGAGTAAGTCTAAGTGCAGAAAAAGGAGAAAATGGGGGTGGGGGCTGTATGGGTATAGATGCAGTCCCCAGTGCAAGGGGTGGCCAGGAGGGTGGCAGGGTGAGCAGGTACCTGGGCCCTGGGGACAGAGGGTGGCCAGGTGCACAGTGCCAAGCGAGCAGATCAGCAGGGGAGAGGGGGAGCGAAGGCAGAAGCCAAGAGGAAGGTCTCGAGGTGCTTCTGGAACCGGAGATGGTTCTCAAGTTTTAGAGTGGCAGGGAGGCTGTTCCAGAGGGAGGCCCCAGCCGAAGATGGAGATCTACCCCCAGCTCGTTTCTTTGAAAAACGATTGACCCGGAGGGAGTTGGAGGTAGAGGAGCGAAGAGCCCGAGAGGGGAGGTATTTGCGGAGGGATAGCTGAAGGTATTTTGGACCCAGGCCCCTGAAAGCCTTGTGGACCATGCAGAGGGTTTTGAATTTAATCCGTGCATCCAGAGGGAGCCAATGGAGAGATTTCAGAGCTGGAGAGATACCAGGGCTTGAGGCCAAGGACAAGTCTTGCAGTCCTGTTCTGGATAAGTTGCAGAAGTTGGAGAGTAGAAGCAGGTAGATTTAGAAAGAGGCTGTTACAGTAGTCCAATTTAGAGAGAACCAGAGCTTGGGAGACGGTGAGCTTCTGAGGGAAGGAGAGAAAAGGCAGAGTACCTCTGAGGAGGTGCAGTAGGAAGTTTGACTTTTTAGAGACCTCAGATCTGGGCGGATAACGAAAGTGTGGAATCAAAGATCACCCCGAGGTTCTTAGCCTCGCAGGTAGGGGTGGGAGGGGGGCCACGGGAGGCCAGCCAGAGAGTAAGGGAAAAGGATGGAGATGGTGTTCCAATGAGGAGGATCTCAGTCTTGCTGGCATTCAAAGATCATTGGCGGCACACCAATCTTGAATGGCAGTAAGGCAGTCGGAGATGAGAGAGGAGGTGGCTGAGGGCAGCCGGAAAATGAGTTGTCATCAGCGTAGCACTGGAAATTTGAGCAGAAAATGGCAATGCAGTGGGCGAGAGCTGCCAGATTCTCGCCCCAATCTCTGCACAGAGAAGCGACTCAGCCGAAGAGTTAGAGGTAGATGAGCAAACATCTCTAGGAAGAAGGTCCTTGGTGCGATTTGAAGGTAGTAGGGACCACTGCCCCAAAAAGCCTTGTGGACGATGCAGAGCGTCTTAAACTTGATCCTTGCAGCCATCGAGAGCCAGTGGAGGGATTGAAGGGCCAGAGAGATGTGGACCCTGGGCTTGAGGCCAGGGATAAGTCTTGCGGTCCTGTTCTGGATGAGGGCAAAGTGTGGAGGTGGGCAGATTGAGAGACTGTTGCAGTAGTCCAGCCTAGAGAGAAACCAAGTTCTGCAGACGGTGAGCTTCTGGGGGAATGTGAGAAAAGGCTGGATCTCTGTAGGCTGGATCAAGACCCAGCTCTTTAAAGTTTAGATCAAATATCTCGCACCCTCTTGGGTGTCTTGCTTATTAATACTGAGTCATTGGCGAATAACAGTGCAATTTTTGTATTCGCCAAGAGCTGGTGCATCCATGTTGGTTTCTCAACCATGGCCAACTTATTGATGTAGGGGGTCAGAAGGCATCCCTGCCCGTCCACTCTGATGGAGAGCCTCTGTATGTTGCCCTCTTAACCCCCCTCTCCCTCCATAACAAATGTGGCATATTTTTTCACGATTAACTTGCGTTTGCTGAGATGAGATTTTCCGGTATTAACGCATGGATGTCTCCAGCTCTTCTCTTGAAACTACATCAAATGCAGTGTACGTAACACTGTTTTTTTCTGATTTTGCACTTCTGTTTTTCTGCCTGCACAATAAAAGGCAAAACACTATTTATTGCAGATACACCTGATCTATCAGTTAGGGAGATGTGGAGGTTATTGGAGGCATGCCAGTGATGAAGTCTTTTGGGGGTACTCTGAAGTAGTCCTAATGGCCCTTGCAATTTAAACACTGCTGCTACTGTTGTAATCGATTTGTCAACCAGAAAATGGATTTTCACTTTTTTGGTGAACTAATGGGCTGAGGTACTTTTTAAAAGTAAACCCCTATTTCTAACATGTCTTTGGCGCTTGTGGCCTGCATCAAGTGTATGGGGGGGGTGAGCTTGAATAATTTGGTAGGCTCAATTACTACCCAATGGCTGGCAGCCCAATCTGGGTACAAATTCCATTTAGCAAAAGTGCTGTCCAAAAGTGACTACTTGGCAAATGGATTCTGCCATGAAAGTCAGATCTGCTAGTTGGTCATTTTTTTCTTTTCCTTTTGTAAATGTCTGGCCACTGAGCACCCAAAGTAAAGCATTCACTGGTAGCAAATGCTGGTTTTCTGTCACATTAGTGTTAATTTGTCTTTATTGTGATACCTCACAATTTGTTTCAGTTGCCCAAGGCTTTGTCTGTCTAGTCTTGGGTACTATCAATACCTTGCATATGACACTCATCCGTCAACCGCCCCACATGAGAATAGCTACATGAAATGTCCATGCCGCCTTGTCCAGTGTGCGTAGCAATCCGCTAACATGATTTGCCTAGACCATAATTTCAGTTTGCACTGATCTAGTTTTAAGGGTCCAGTTGAGTAAAACCCCACTTACTAATGTGAGTGAAAAACACATACTCCTACATCACGTCCCCTTTCCTCCATACTTTTGGGAGATTCCGTCCTGTGGGACGGGACCGGAGCACTTTTTTGTAAAAAAAAAAGCATCCAAATGAAAAATGTGTCCTTTTACGCACAATACCTTGCGCGACTGTAAACCCACCCTCATTAGCTCGGCTCCACGCATCACCCTTCAGTCCTTTTATCCGCGTGGTCTGTGCTGGACGCACTAGCATCACTGGGAGGGAAGCCTTTTTTTTTCCCCGTTGTCCTTCTCTCCTGCTCCGATTCTGCGGTCATGTAGTCCTGTCTATTCCGGAGCATCTGGGATTTGCCACTTGTTCTTCTTGCGAGCGTCGCGTCGCTAGGGCAGATCCCCATTCTCTCGGCTTGGAGTGTCTGGGACTTGATCACCGTTGGGAACCCGTGTTTCTTCTGCAACTCCCTTTCAGTCTGGGCACTTCAATGTTGTCTTCGTAAGTGGGAGGAAGTCTTCCTGAAGGTTCCTCCATCGCATTTCCAACTCTTCATTGACGGAAAGAAGAGATGCCCAGTAAGTTCATCACTTTTCAGGGCACCCCGGCACAGGGGACTCTTTCCCGGGGTCCTCCAGGTCCGGGAGGGGCTTCAATAGCTCTGCTACCAGGGTTATCTGAGGTGCCTCGCAGACCTAATAGGCGGACTGGGGTTTTCTCCAAGGGTTTCCACGAGGGGCCTGCCTATAACGGATCACGATCCGAGGTTCACAGATCAGGTGCTAATAGCAAGCATAGTCGTGCTGAGGCGTTTGGTACCGGAGTTCGCTCCACAGTCTCCTTGTCTGGAGCTTCCCACAAAGACACTGCGGAGCACCCTGAGGCCTCTGTGGCTTTCTGTACCGAATCACGGTTTGAGGCCCCTCTCGAGGGAGTTATTAAGACCAGACTCTGTTCCGAGACTAGGGTGTGTACCAACAGGCCTGTAAAGGTCTTGTCTGTGAGGTGGATTCCTCAACTTTCCCGCGCTTGCGAAAGTACTGGTTCTGAGGGGGCACAGGGAGAGGTTGTCTACTGTAACTCCTCTGTGCCATTGTCGAGGTTACTCCTTTGGAGGTTAAGTCAAGGGACCGGATGTCCAGTAAACATCCAAGGCCGCAGTACCGGCTCTGCAGAGGATCCTTGTGTCAAGGCTAAAAATTCAGTCACGTCCCCTGACCAATCTGGGGCGCCAACTGCCTCATCTCCACATGTGACGCAGTTCTCCTCGGATGTTCACAAAATGGCGGACATTCCTGCAAGGTCTACGGCAGCCATTTTGTATTCTTCCCTCACACCACACTATCAGCGGGTGCTGGGAACTTTCTTTTTGGTGGAAAACTTTATCCATGCAACAGTGAATCCGTTACACCCTTCCTATGGCTGGCGTGCTTGGATGCCACTACCACATTCAGTCTCGCTTCCTCCTAAATCTGCCCCATTGGTCTATGTAGACCTGGTTGCTGGCGGGCCCTCTTGGCAGCCCTCCTCTCTACGTTTGTGGGTTTATGTTCCTCATGAGGGGCCTCTGCCTACTCCGGCACCTAAGGCCTTGGAAGAGGATTCCTTTTGGGAAATTTCAGTCTAATGAACTCTGATCCCATGAGGGAGTAATTTAAGGGCCTCTTTAGGGAAATCTGCCCTCAGACTGTTGCCTGCACCGACACAGTTCCTGTCATGGCACCTGTTGCCACGGCGGTAGCACCTCCTCTGCCGCCCAGCCCTCCTCCGGCTCTTCTGCCTCCCTTGTCACCGGTGGACAGGTCTTCAGAGTGCAATGTCAATCTGACGCCGGTCGCGTCGTCGTGGGATCCGGATGCTCTAGGCGACCCCTTTGGGAGATCAGGACCACGAGGACCAGCCCCGCTCTGTACAAGCATTTCACGACCAGGTACTGGAAATGTCACTCCTTGACATACCAGTGCCTGAGGCACCCACTCCGCAGGAAGGGGTGCTTTTGGGGGCCCTGACATCTCCACAGGAGCACACCGGCCTGTTCCTTCAGAGGGATGTCCTGACCGAGGCCCACAAGATCTGGGATAAACCCCACACTGGGCTACACATAAAGGATTGATGCCCCTCACAGGCTTCACACCTCCGAGAAAGTAGCCTTGGCCTCATGCCCGCTCCTGTCCTCGACGGTGGTAGCGGCCGCCACTCTGCAATCTAAGCCGGCCTCTGCGACGTCTGCAGCTGCGGCTCAAGTTCTGTCCAAGGAGGACAAATTGCTTGATTCCTAGGGCACGAAGATTTTTGCCAGTTCAGTGCTGCAATTGCGTCAGGCCAACGCAGACCTCATCCTGGCGGCGGCAAATATGAAACTGGAGAGATTTGGCTGGCTTCCAGGACTTCATTCCTGTCGACAGGTTAGACTTTAAAGGCGGCTTGTCAGACGCTAGAGTGTTGGTGCAGGATATCTGCTGGAGGTTTATGCACATCATGTTGACACCTCGGCTCATGGCCTAATGCTGGTGGTGGACACCTCGGCAGGCTTGGTTTCATGAAAGTTTTTGAACAAGGTCCAAGATAAAGTTCTGGACCTGCCTTTTGATGGCAAAGAGTTTTCATTCTTCAACGGGTGACGAGCTCATCAAGACTAAGGCGAGCATGCAAACCTCCAAGTCTGTCGCTGCTCGTGAAGGCCCCAGTCAAAGGTCAGAGATCAGGGTCCCTATCTCAATCCTCTTCAGGCTTTAGAGGGGTTCCAAGATCGCAGGACTGATCCTCTGCTGGGTAACTCCTGCCAGAGGCAGCTACGTGGCAGGTTTTTCTCTCGTCTGCCTCTTTTTCAGGGACAGGTAGTCTCTTCACCGAAAAGTCTGCAAAGTATTCTTTGGCGTTCGCATGAGACTCCGGTGGGAGGACGAATCTCGTCTCATCTGGAGGCGTGGCAAACCGTCACCGACCGGTGGTTTTGTGCATCGCTCAGGCGGGCTTCTGCTTGGCCTCCCCTACCCCACCCATCAATCCTCCCTTTCAGCAGTCAGGGACACCCTCCCTCAGAACAGAGGTCCAGAAGCTTCTAGATCTCAGGACTATAAAACCCATTCCCTTAGTGGAACAAGGGGAGGGCTTCTACTCATGTCTGTTTACAGTGCCAAAACCCAACCAGGCTGTCCTGCACACCATTCTAGACCTTTCCCAGTTCAACCTTTCTCTTCCCCAAGAGAAATTCAACATGATTCCCTTCCATTCTCCCCATCTCTACCTATGCCCGCAATCTTGGTCTCCACTTCAACTCCTCCCTTTCCTTCTCCCACCTCTCGATCCTGTTGGCACCATCTCTACAACATTCGTAAGATTAGATCCTCCCTCACCTTTCATGCTTTTAAACTCTTAATCTCCTCCCTCATCTTCTCCCTTCTCCAGCATGGGGTCTGGCATGGATTCACATGCTCATGAATATTCCCCGTCGTCAGGCTGGGAATCCTCGGTAAAGAAAAAACCAGTATCAGTTTTGTTTCTGATCTGTCTTTCGTAGTAATAACCAATCACTGGTCTCTGCGTCATACTGACCACAGCCAATGACTGCCCTCTACCTAAGCACCGCCTCTGGCAGCCATCTTCAGATTTTTACCGCACGTTCATGTGTTGGGATCCTCGTGCTATTGCTCTCGAGCGTTAGTGCTATTTTTTTCACGTTTTTTCTCAAAAACTTCGTTTTTTCGGTCAAAAGAGCCTCAAGCCCCACCGACTCTCCATCCGATCAACGGGGACCCGTGTCGGATTTGTCTGCGCCCCTCAAGGGTAAAGATTTCGTCGAGCTACGCTTTTGGAGGACTCCAGAAGTTTCTCAGGCCCGGTCATGGCCCAGGAGAAGGGAAGCTTGACGCCCGGAAAGCTGTTCAGGGTCTGCCCTGGATGCCAGCTGCAGAACGTCTTCAAGGAGGACGAACACTCTTTTTGTCTTTACTGCCTACATGAGGACAAGACGCACATGGAGAAGGACTGTGCCTTTTGCGGCAACATGTCGGAGCGGACCATGAAGGACCGCCATCAACGTCTCGCCAACTGGCTGGAAGGGAAGAGCCCGTCCGGCGAGAAGAAGAGGAAGAAATCCGAGCGGTCTTCTAAGACCTTTGAGGACGCCCCGGCGACGGGGGTCCAACATAAGGCCAAGCACCGCGAGTCCGCTGGCACTGGGAGCGCCGAACGGTCGGGCTCTACGGGCGCCAGGCTGGGCGCACAATCAACCACGCGCCAACGCTCTGGGTCGGGTAAGAGGAAGGCCGAGCACCCGGCGAGGCTCCTGGCGAGGCCCCGGTCGAGCTCGAAGGCGGAGGGGGAGCGAGGCAGTGTCCCCCCCCCCCCCCTCAAGGATAAGGCGGTGAGCGCACCTAAGGTGGTGAAGGCCTTAATCCATCCGGCCAAGCCCTCTATCGAAACTGTCGCGGCGGCCCTGGCTCAGCCTGTGGAGGCTACACCAGTGGTGGCGACCTCGGGGCTCAGAGTCTCCCTGCCACCTCGGAGGGAGTCTTCTTTTGTGCCCATCGATAGGACCCCCGTGAAATCCCGCGTGGGGAAGAAAAAGGGGGGGGCAGGGCGTCGTCGTAGATTCGGCCTCAACCTCGGAGGAGGAGCTGGTCGAGGTCTTAAGCCACGGCCTCGGCGTGGAAGAAGACCGGCCCGTCGGGATGGATCCCGACGCAGGTGACGACGACATCGTCTAGGGTACCGACGGGGCCCCTGATCGCCCGTCGGAGTCCCCTCTGCCAGCGCCGCGAGACAACTCGGCGGCCATTTTGTTGGCTATACAGTCCTTATGCTCAGAGATAAGGACGAGACTACCGTTGCCGACGGAACCTCTCCCGTCGGGGGACCCAGAACCAGGACCTTCTGGGGTTCCCCCTACCAAGAAAAGAAGGATCCACCCTCCGCCTCCTTTTCAGTCGTCGCGCCCCTTCCAGCCCTCCTCCCCGTCCACCTGAGGGGATGATACGGGGACTGACACGGCAGCGACGGGTACGGACGACGAGGTATACGACGAGGATGTACCGTCGTCGCCTCCCACCAGGGCTTCTCCGCCCGACGAGATTGGATCGTTCCACTCCATGATCACCAGGGCATCCGAGCTTTTCCAACTCTGCCCTGAGGAGAAGAAGGAAGGTTTCCTTTATCAGCGGCGCGAGGCCAAGAGGAAGACGGTCCTCGCAGTGCCTCTATTGGACGACATTTGGGATGAGGGCCTCACCCTCCTCAAGAACCCTTCCACGACGCCAGCTAGAAGAGACCGGTACGAGAAAAAGTACCGGGTCCCGGACACGGCCCCCCTGTGCCTCTGGGCGCAGCCTACCCCGGACTCCGTCGTCTCTGCGGCGGCCAGGAAAAAAGCGCAGGGGGGGGTGCGGCCTCCACATCGACTTCCCCCACCGGACGGCGAGGGAAAGAAATTGGACGCTATGGGACGCAGAGTCATCTCGTCTGCAGCGACGACGATTAAAGCGGCCAACGCCTTGGCTATCGTGGCCCGCTACGACAGGGAGCTCTGGTACAAACTGGCTCCCCTGCTGGACTTCTTGCCGGACGACAAGAGGGCAGAGGCCCTGGAGATCCTGCAGGAAGGTGAGGTGGCTTCGGACCACGCCATTACCGTTGCGACGGACATCGCCGACACTGGGTTCCGCCAGTTGGGCAACGGCGTTTGCCTTAGGCGGCGTGGATGGCTCAAGGCTACGGACTTCCGTCAAGACGTTCAAACCAGAGTCCTGGACATGCCCTTCGATGGGAACAACCTGTTTGGGAAAACAGTGGACGTTTCCCTTCAGGCCATTAAAGCGGACACAGAGACGGCCCGGGCCCTTGGAGTTCTGCAACAACGACGGACGCCCTTTCGGAGCAGCGGAGGCAAGGGCGCCTCCAAAGGTTCCGGCGGCGGTTTCTCCACCTACCGTCAAGCGGCCCGCTCGTCGTCTCAGGAGGCCTACAGAGGACGAGGCAAGTCTGGCGGACCCCGCCGTCGTCGCCAAGGAGGTCAAGGCGGCAAAGCCTTGTCGAAGCAGGATTGAACTGGCCGTGGGGTCGGGCCCCCACCGAAGCACCCCAGTGGGAGGCCGGCTGGCGAGCTTCGTCAGTGTGTGGGAGTCCATCTCCACCGACCATTGGGTGCTGGACGCCTTGGCCCGGGGCCACGCGCTCGAGTTTCAAAGAAGGTGTCCGCGCGTCCCCCCCGTGGCCAGGAAAGAACTTCACGTCCCTCAACTTCTCCTGGAGGTAAAGGCGATGCTCAGGAAGGGCGCCATCGAACTCGTCCCAAAGAGGCTTCGGGGCTCCGGAGTTTACTCAAGATACTTCCTCGTGAAGAAGACGGGGGGATGGCGCCCCATCCTGGACCTGCGACATCTGAACAAGTTCATCAAGGCGCAAAAGTTCCGGATGGTCATCCTCCAGCACGTCCTGGGTCAGCTGGAGGAAGGAGACTTCCTGTTGTAGTTGGATTTGGAGGATGCCTACTTCCATATTCCCATCCTAAAGGGGCACCGAAAATTCCTCAGGTTTGTGGTCCATGGGCGTCATTACCAGTTCAAAGCCCTCCCCTTCGGACTACGGTCGGCACCCAGGGTGTTCAAGTGCCTCGCACCGGTGGCGGCGCAGCTGCGCCGCGAAGGGATCCACGTCTACCCCTACCTGGACGACTGGCTCATCCGAGCCAAGACGAGGGAGCTCGCCGTGGTTCACACGGCAAGGACCGTCCAACTTCTCACGGACTTGGGATTCTCCGTGAACTACGCCAAATCCCACCTGGTACCCGCGCAAGACGCTCTGTTTCTGGGAGCGAGGCTCGACAGTGTCCCTTCTGGCCTCCCCGTCGGAGGAGAGGACCAGGACCAGGACCATCCTGGGCAAGGTGCAGCGGATGTTGGTGGCCGACGCGGCCAAGATGAGGTCCATCAAGTCCCGCCTCGGAATGATGTCTTCCTGCATCTACCTCATTCCCATGTGCAGGCTCCGGATGCGCCCGTTGCAGGAGTTCCTGGACGCGCGCTGGATCCAAACGACGGGCAGCTTCGAGGAAAGGATCACACTCGACGAGAGTTTCTGACGAGCGATCCGGTGGTGGGGCACCCGCGCCTCTGACGGCGGGCATGGACTTCCAGACCCCAGCCCACCAGGAGACAGTGACCACGGATGCCTCCCTGGAAGGGTGGGGAGTGCACACCGAAAATCTGCACGCAAGAGGCCTTTGGCTCCCGACGGAGAAATCCCTACATATCAACGTCCTGGAGCTCCGTGCAGTGTTTTGGGCCCTCAGGTCCTTCCTTCCGTCCCTCAAGGGCAAGGTGGTGAGGATCTTCACCGACAACACCACCACCATGTTTTACATCAGGAAACAGGGCGGAACCAGGTCCCCAGCACTGTCCAAGGAGGCGCAGGACCTGTGGCATTGGGCAGTCGCCCAACGGATGTTTCTGGTGCCGTTTCATCTGGCAGGGATAAAAAACACCATCGCCGACTCACTCAGCAGGGAGCTGCGCTCGTGCCACGAGTGGGAACTACGGCAGGATCTAGTGGATCGCCTCTTCCGACGGTGGGGCACACCCCAGATCGACCTGTTCGCGACGGCGACGAACTCCAAGTGCCAGAGGTTCGCCAGCAGGTTTCCCCAGGCGAGGAGCATGGGCGATGCTTTCTCGTTCCCCTGGGAGGGCCTGTTCCTCTACGCGTTCCCTCCTTTGCCACTGCTAATCCGGCTTGTCAACCAGCTCAAGAGGTCACGGTGCAGGATGATCCTCGTCGCACCTGCGTGGCCGAGGCAGATATGGTTCCCGGACCTTCTGGACTTGTCAGCGTCCCCGCCAATCAAGCTGCCGGTGGACGCGGGTCTGCTCTCCAGGGAAGGAGGCGCCATCCTCCACCACGACCCGAAATCGCTGAACTTGCAGGCCTGGCTCCTGCAGCGCTAGAGTTTGGAGGATACGACATACCGGCCGACTGCAGAGAGGTACTTGCAAAGGCCAGGGCGTCCTCGACTCTTAAATGCTACGGACACAAATGGAAGGTGTGTTCTGTCTGGTGCCACGCACAGAAGATTAACCCTCTACGGATTACGGCTCCCCAGGTTCATCTTGCTGCGATCTCCCGATACACCAGAACCACGGACCGGTGGTCTCATCGTCTGGTGAAAGAGTTCATGAAGGGACTGTTCAGATCGTTCCCGCCGGTGAAGGCGCCGGCCCCGGCGTGGGAGCTCAACGTGGTGCTGACCAAGCTCATGGGACCTCCGTTCGAGCCTCTGCACTCGGCCCCGTTGAAGTTTCTGTCGTGGAAAACAGCTTTTCTTGTGGCCATCACCTCCGCACGACGGGTGGGAGAGATCCAGGCCCTTTCCTGCAAGGCCCCGTACTTGACTTTTCACGACACGAGGGTAGTGCTCAGGACGCACCCCTCCTTCATGCCCAAGGTACTGTCGGATTTCCATCTCAACGAACCCTTGGTGTTGCCTGTGTTCTTCCCGTCGCCTTCGTCGCCGGCTGAGAGGACTTTGCACTCGCTGGATGTGGCTAGAGCGCTGAAGTTCTACGTGGACCGCACGAAGTGTTTTCGGAAGACGTCACAACTCTTTGAACTTTGGACCTGTCAATCAGGGGAAGGCTCTCTCGAAGGCTTCCATTTCCAGATGGCTCTCCGGCTGTATCATGTACTGTCACCGGTTGGCAAACCGACCGCTGCCTGGCCGTCCGAGAGCCCATTCCACCAGAGCGATCGCAGCTACCACGGCGTTCCTATCTGGTGTGCCCCTGCTGGACATATGCAGGGCTGCTACGTGGAGGTCGACGCACACCTTCACGAAATTCTACTGCGTCGACCGGGATTCCAGGGAGGAGTCCAGGGTCGGCCAAGCAGTGCTGCGCAACCTTTTCGCCTGAGGTGAGCCTGGTGAGGAGGTAAGATGCTTAATGTTGAGTTTGATGTAATGCTTAATGTTGAGCCTTTGCCACCTCCCGTGGTTGTGCATGTGTGTACTGCTATGTATTCTTTATTCATGAGCATGTGAATCCATGCCAGACCCCATGCTGGAGAAGGCACAAGTTACTTACCTGTAACTGTTGTTCTCCAGCATGGGTCTGGCATGGATTCACATGCGAACCCTCCCGCCTACCCCTCTGCGGCTCTTCACTTGGTCATACTGCCACTTCACGTGCTTCCAAATCTGAAGATGGCTGCCAGAGGCGGTGCTTAGGTAGAGGGCAGTCATTGGCTGTGGTCAGTATGACGCAGAGACCAGTGATTGGTTATTACTACGAAAGACAGATCAGAAATGAAACTGATACTGGTTTTTTCTTTACCGAGGATTCCCAGCCTGACGACGGGGGAATATTCATGAGCATGTGAAACCATGCCAGACCCATGCTGGAGAACAACAGTTACAGGTAAGTAACTTGTTCTTTCTCTTCTACTGCTCTGCTCTCCTCTTTGGACTTCCTGCCTCTCATCTGATCCTCCTCAAATCCATCTACCACTTCTCTATCCATACTCTCGGTCTACTCGGCCCTCGCCACTCTATTTCCTCCTCGCTCTCTACTTGGCTGGCTTCCCTTCCCAACTTAAATTCCAATTCCTCTGTCTGGTCTTCAAATGACTCCACGACCTTGCTCCCCCTATCTCTCCTCTCATTTTACACTCCCTCTCGTTCTCTCCGCTCTGCTGGCCTCTTACTCACTGTACCCCCGTCACCATGTGCAGCCTCTCGCTTCTGTTCTTTCAGCTCTTGGCCCCCCTACACAGGAACTCCTTAACTCTCTCCATCCACTCTATCCCCACCTACACCTCCTTGAAAGTCCTTCACACTCCCTTGACCTTCTACCATCTCCCTGTCCCTCATACCTTCACCTCCCTTCTCACATCCACTTGACCTTATATCACATTTCACTTTTTTGCTTCTCCCTGCCTGCTCTCGTTACCTCGCCTCCACTTCCCAAGGAAACCGTTCTACATATTGAATTGTTGGTTTGTATCATAACTGAAAAGGGTGGCTTTAATGTAAGTTGCTCTGGAGGGCGACACCTTACAATTCCTTGAATTGGTTTCAATTTGGGTTAGCAATATAATGCTGTATCTTTAAGGCCATAGGATAAGTTCAAAGATGTAGCAGGTCACTGTATCCAGACGGTAGTAAAGCCTCACCATAAATAGTGTAAAAAAGAAAAGAATGCAAGAGACTGCGCCATCAAAGTGTGTGTATATTTAAAAACATTGCATAATCACACATTGAAAAAGAAGCCCATGTATGATATGTTTCGGCTCTGCTGAGCCTTTTTCAAATCTGGGCCGTATTTGCATGTAATCAATCCATAGGAATGATGTCCCTGTAGTAGTAACGGGGTAATATCCCCAGTATAAAGTCTCAACTCGTAGCAGAGCACTACCATTGGTACACTCTCTGATAATGTATCATAACTTGCTTCTTCCATTATTGTACCTTGTTATATTGTAAAGCGCTTTGGATTAAATCGCTATATAAAATAAATATGCTTATATGCATATCCTGATCCGGAGCCCGCATCGGAGATATCTGAGGTTCTCCCTGGGAGAAGAGCACTATCAGTTTCAAGTGCTCCCTTTTGGTCTCTGCTCTGCGTAGTGTGTCTTCACAAAGACGTCAGTCATTGCAGCCTTTTCTTTAAGGCTACAGGGTATTCATGTGTATCCATATTTGGACGACTGGCTTCTGCACAGTCTGTCCGGTGAAAGCCTCGAGCAATCTTCAGTCTCTCCTTCAGCTCCTGTCCAGTCTTGGGCTGTCGGTGACCTGGCGAAAATCCTCCATGACTATCTCTCAGGAACTGATATTCCTGGGTTTTCGTTGGAAAACTATCGACTGCAGGGTGTACTTGACGGTGGACAGGATGGCGGATCTGTTAACCACGCGTCAAGTCTTCATTCAGTTAGATCATGTTGCCTGGTGGTTCCAGAGGCTTCTGGGCCTCGTGGCCTCGTGCATGCTCTTCCCCTGGCGCGTCTCAGTTGGCTCTTTGGAGCTCCTGGGTCCACACGGTGGACCCGGACACCAAATGATCCCGGTTCCACCCTACATGACAGATCTCCTTTGGTGGTCTTCTTAGAGCAATCTGTCGGTGGGTGCACCCTTTCAGGAGCCCTCCCCTCAGATGACCATTACGACGGACTCCTCCCTTATCTGGTGTGGCGCGATGATGGATAATCAGGTTTTCGACATGTGGTCGCCGCAGAACAGACAATTTTTTTGTAAATTATCTGGAACTTCTGGCGATTTTCCTGGCGCTCAAAGCTTTCAAGACGGGGATTGTGAACAAGGTGGTCCGCATCCGCACAGACGATGCAGTATCCATGTTTTACGTCAACAAGTGGGGGGGGGGGGAGGGTACCAGGTCACCTCCCCTGACAGATCTAGCCATGCAGATGTGGCCAGCTGAATGACGGCAGACTCTTAGCCGGCGAGCGTTGGTCAGCTACGAGTGTGAGCTGAACACAGAGATCATCTCTGGACTTTTTCACCATTGTGGCACTCCAGAAGTGGTCCCCTTTGCAACATCATTGAACAGGAACATGCTCTTTTTGCTTTCAGGAATGGGCTCGGAGCCTCTTCCCGGGTGATGCTCTCGAGATTGTGTCACAACATGAGGGCCTGCGCCTTCCCGCCTCTTCCTCTGATTCAATGTGCGCTATGCAAGCTCAGGAACACATTAAATTGCCCTCTTGTTCATAGCCTCATGGTGGCCAGCTAGATTCTGGTTTTCGGAGCTTCAGCATCTGTCAGTCTGCTTACTGGACAGGCTTCCGCTCATTTCCGACCTGCTTCACCAGAGCGATCAGCAGTTGTGGCACCCCTCCCCACAATCATTCAGCTTGGTGCCGATAATATGCGTATTATCCAAGCGGCTAGAAAACCTTCGACCAGGTCTCGGTATAGGAGCAAATGGCTCTGGTTCTGTCACCTGTCTTTAGCAAAAAAGCTGATCCCCAGAGAAGCTCCTATCGACACTGCTGTCTTTCATTTCTCATCTGGCTGCTTCAGGCATGCATGTTTTGTCTTGTAGGACTTATTTGCCGCCTAGCTGTCCACGGACTCTTGTTCTTTTTCTTTGACAAACCCTGTCATTAAAAGGCCCTTTGCAGGTCTGTTGAATCTGTATCCACCTGTGCGCAGCCCACATCCTAAGTGGGATTTGAATGTGGTCCTTACTGCTTTGTCATAAACCCTTCAAAGCCATGGCTACTGCAGACTTGAAATTCCTTTCATGGTAAATGGCCTTTCTGATTGCGGTAACTTTGGCAAGGTGTGTAAGCGATCTTCAGGCCTTGTCGGTAGAACATCCGTTCCTCACCTTTCACAAGGATAAGGTTGTCCTCTGGACCAATCCCGCTTTCCTTCCAAAGGTGGTTTCTGATTTTCATCTGAACCAGTCTGTTTCCTTACCAGTTTTATTCCCAGAACCGCCTTCAGATGCTGAGGGTTCTACATAATTTGGATGTAAGGCAAGCTCTTAAATTTTATTTGGACAGAACATCTAATCTTCAGAGCTCTTCCCAGCTCTTGGTGACCTTCGGAGACCCAAAAGGAAAGCCGGCTTCGAAAGCAACTATATCCCGATGGATTGCTTCCTGTATCTGTAAAGCGTATTCCGTTCAGGGCCTTCAACCTCCAAAGGAAATTCATGCCCATCTTGTGCAGGGCAAGGCAGCTGCCATTGCCTTCCAGAAAATGTTCTCCGGGAAACCATTGCCAAGGCAGCCACGTGGGCTTCCCCATCAGCATTTGTGAAGCATTACTGCTTAGACCTGAGCTCCAGGGCTGATCAGTTCGGGGGAAGCTGTTCTTAAAAAGCTTTCAGTAAAGTAGTTCCATCCACTGTTATCCTGCAAGGAGTGCTTGGTAATCTCCCAAAAGGATGGCGGAAAGGGGACGGGATGTAGGAGTATAATAGTTACTCACTGTAGTGACTACCTTACTCCCAGTTCATAGTCCCCTTTCCTCCATACACCTGCCACCCCCTCTAATAAGTACCCTCTATTGCTTAAATGATCCCAGACCTGGCGATGGCAAAGGACTGAAGAGCGATGAAATAGGACATTCAATTTGATGCGTTTTTTTTTTTTTTTTTTACAAAAGTGCTCCCGTCCCACAGGACGGAATGTCCCAATGTATGGAGGAAAGGACTATGGACTAGGAGTAAGGTAGTCACTACAGTGAGTAACTTCATTATTCTGTAGATGGCTAAGTTAACTTTTTTCTCTCCATTTCTTTTGAGCAGATCCAGAAATCCATCAAGAAAGCAGCACGGCGAGAACAACTTGTGCGTGAAGAACTGGAACAGAAGCGCTTAAAGACTGTACTGGAAATACAGTTCATTTTGGATAAGTTGGGTGATGAAGAAGTACGCACAGACTTGAAACAAGGAATGAATGGGGTGCCAGTCCTTAGTGAAGAAGAGCTGGCTGTTTTGGACGAATTCTACAAACTAGTTGAACCAGAAAGAGATCCAAATCGGAGGTATGTTTTCAAGTTACTTGTGTTAGAATAATCGCTTGCATTCTCATTTTTGGTCCTGGTTAAAAAAAGGTGATTTAAGTTTGCTTGCAAGACAGACTGCTTACTTTCCATTAACCAGTGCTCTCCTAGACGAACTGCTCTCCCCTCCAGACCAGTTTCCTTAATTAATTGCTGACCCATGAACATCGAAACATTGAGAGTTTAGGCATTCTGGCCTGCAATTCCCACCTTCCGCCTTAAAGAGGTTATTCATGCAAGCGTTAAATCAGTTTTATATATCAACATTCAGGAGTTGTTTGACAAAGCACTTCCGGTTCACAGAATCTGTTTGGGTGTGCTTCTGGTCTTGCTCTTTGAGGCGATGGGCATACAGCCTCCACCCCATAATTGTAGATGAAGCCGCTTGTCTGATCCTGCCTGTGCCGGTGTGATCCGCTGGCCTCAGGCTAATGGCCTTCCCAGTTAACTTGGATGTGAAAAGGGTGCAAAGCAGTTTTGTTGCATATATCCAGTCCATATCTAGCAATGATTGCCCACTGCGAACAGGGGCGGGTGGTTAGCCTCCAAAATCTGCTAAAATAAAACCCCCAAGGATGGGAGGTGGGTGAAACACTGCCAGATACAGAAGAAAAGTAAGCAAAATAGTCCCTCTGGAGGACATTCCTGAATAGAAAGTCCCTGGTCTCTTCAGATCGCCTATTTCCACTATTTACTAGCTGCACGGTACCACACTTGTCTGTTTACTCTCGATTTACCACATCCCAACCAGCGGATTAATTTCAGTTAACATTATCTAGAATGTTTAACTGTGGGCTAATGGCTGACATTTTTTGGGGGGGGCAGCATAGGAGGGGATGTGTTGGAGATTTCAAACTGACTCTGTACAAGGACGTAAGCACTGTCCAAGAGGGAGAGTCTTGTAAGCACACCATTAGAAAGACTTGTTGGGATGCAGCAGTGATGGAAGTCTGCTAAAGGACCAGTGGTAAATATATTCCTGGATGAGTGGCTGATATTTGTCCTGAAACTGACAAATCCTCCCAACATGGCATTTGTGGATGAAGCATTGGAGCTATTCAAAAGACGGATCTGTAGGGGCAGTCTTGGTAGCTATTGCACAATATTGGTATCCCTGCATTAGAATGCATTCGATGCAAACAGACCTTTCTGGCCCTACAACATTATAGTGGCAATGCTTGCTAGAGCACATACAAGGCCGCTGCTTCTCCAAGTGGCAGAGGATGGAGACGCTCTTCCAGGATAACTCCCTCCCCTAAACAGTGGCTTATGCTGGTGCAAATCAGACAAATGGGTGATGGATATCAGAGCATATGGAAACTGTTTGGAGTTCTGCAAAAAGCTGGGTAGTTGAAAATAACCAAGCCTGAGTTGGAAGTATGGTTCCCAACAACTTTATTGGGGTATTTGAGTGTGGGCTTAACTTCTGGAAGCTGTGGTTTTTGTGGAAAAAGGATGTAGGGGGGCTAGGGGTGAAGTGCACGGTGAGGGAAGCAGATACCAGGAGTGTGGAGTCAGTGGGCGAGGGTGGGCAATTTGGTAGCAAGGGATCTATAAGCAACCAACAGATGAAACTGGGGAGCAGATCGTGGACATAGGTGTTGGGGAGGAGGCATCGTTTCAAGTGGAGGGTCTTGAGAGCTTTCCTGAAATGTAGAAGCAAGGGCGCTGATGACTGGGAGAAGGTACCAGTCTGGTGGCATAGATTGAGAAGGCCAGGCTTTTAATTCTGTTTCCACTAGTGTAGTTGGTCTGCTCTTGTCCTTAATGCTGGTAGATCGAAGGCCTCTGGAGATGCTAAGCTTCTCAGTGAGGTAGCATGGTGTTTTGAGGCTGACAGCCTTTTAGATGCAGCAGGATTTGAAGATGTGCTTTCAGCAGTAGCCAGTGCAGTTCAATGAGGATTGGGTGATGCATTTGAGAGTTCAAGTCCTGCTGCATCATGTTGAATACATCTTGGATGCCAGGATAGTTACTGGTGGGCCTTCTAAAAGGGTATTGCCACCATCCAGGTTGGAGAGGACCAAGCTTTCACAGTAGATAATGGAGTTTTGACAGCCTTCATTTTTCTGTAGGAGCGGAAAGCTGTTGTGTTCCTTGACGGCTTCTTGAATGAGGGGTGCCCTTCAATGTCGAATCCAGAAAACTAAACTCAGCGGGTCAGCCGAGGTGTGAAGCCCTCAAGGGTCACGGGGATGAGCGGTGTCTGGCGATTAGTAGTTTGAATTTTGTCTTGGAGGTGAAAATCCAGAACGGAACAATGTGGCAGGCCCTAAGTCAAATGATGTGTTGGATGGAGGAGATCTTGATGTAGCACTGCGTGTCTGCATATTTGTGAATGTGGTGTAGAGCTAGAAGGGTTCAGACTCCAGAGGTGTGAGGTGTAGAATTGATCTGGAAGAATACATTTGGACAACATGGTGGCAGTTAGCAAAGTAGGATTTTAACTAGCTGACTGTCTTGCTGACTCCTATGCAGTGATGTAGAATGTCGGTGAGTGTCTGGCGGTATACTGTACAAAGCTGCAGAAAACCAGGTGTTAAAGATGGCCATCACAGGGTATGTTAAGGGCATAGTCTATCAACTTTATGGTAGCAGTTTCCTTGCTGTCTGGGTTTGAAGCCAGTTTGGCTGGTCTGAAGGAGGTTGTTGGCAACGGTGTGAGTTGTGTGGCTACTTCTCCAGCATGGGGTCTGGCATGGATTCACATGCTCATGAATATTCCCTGTCATCAGGCTGGGAATCCTCGGTAAAGAAAAAATCTGTTTGTTTCGTTTATGAACTGTCTTTCTCCTAACAACCAATCACTGGTCTCTGGGCCATACTGCGCCAGCCAATGACTGCCCTCTACCTAAACCCCTCCTCTGGCAGCCATCCTCAGATTTTTACTCCACATTCAAATGTTGGGAGTCCTCGTGCTATAGCTCTTGAGCTTTTAATGCATTTTTCGGTCAATCGAGCCTCAAGCTCCATCGATCCATCGGGCGATTTACGGGGGACCCATTTTTCTGAACTTTCTACGCCCCCTCAAAGGTGATTTTTCATCGGTCACTTCTTGAAGGATTCCAGATGATTCTTGAAGGCCTACACCGCGTGGACATGGCCGAAGATAAATGACTCTACAACTTTAAGAATCTGCCCAGGATGCGGGCTGTGGAACATCTTCCACAGGCATGGGCACTCGCGGAGCCTTTATTGCCTTCATTCGGACCGCTCGCACGTGGAGGCTTGTGCGTTCTGTAAGTGGTTTCAACCCAGCACTCCACCTAAGTCAATGCCAAGCATTGACTATTTTTATGTCAAGTTATTTTATTTCTGGATGATGTACCCTTGTATAACGCCCCTCTTTGAATCCCCCCCAGTCTCACTAAACCAAAAAGGTTTATTTTGCAAAGTTAAGATTTATTTGATAAATTAAACAATATTTCTGATGTTTGTTAATCTGCTTAGAATCACATGCTGTGCATAGGTCCGACATCCAGTGGTCACTGCGGAGTATTGCATTTTGTTTTTCGTAGTCGAAAAAGGGGACGTCGACAAGGCGTGTCTGTAACACTATCCCTATAGTGGCGTGCATTGTACCCACAATCCCTCACGCGTCGAGGTCCCTCAGATTGTTTTTTTCCACCCAGCTTCTGGTCGCCTTACGCGGAGCTCCTAGAGAGACATTGCAAATACTTACTACGGACCTCGGTCCTTAATTATACTTATTATATTGTTAAAGATCCCGCTCTCGACGTTAGCTGTGAAGCTGTTTCTCCGCCGAGCAACTTTTCGACGGAGGGGAAGAGACGGAGGAGATCCTTCGGCGCTGCCGAACACGTGGCCTAGCCTCGCCGGCCAACATACAGTAGGGAGAGTGGGGGTTCGAACTTTTATCTTCTCTTTGAGAATGTCTTTCTTTCTCCCCTATCTTTCCCTTGGGGTTGTTATCACCAGTTATTATTGCCTCAGCTATGGAGAGGACACCTTTTAAGTTTTGCCCACGCTGTAGGGGCAAATAAACTTGGAAGGACAAACACAAGCTCTGTAATCGTTGCTTGCTATTCGATCATAAGGAGGACAGCTGCGCGGCCTATAAGCTCTTGAAACCAAGAACTCTTAAAGAACGAAAAGTTAAGAGGTGGGCGGACTACGCTATGTCGAAGTCAGTTTCCTCACCCGCCGCCGCTGTTACAGAAAGTGATAACTCGACGTCCGTTACAGAAGTCATTAACCCCCAGAAGGAGCGCTCGCGCTCCTCGACGTCCGTCCCCGGCCCCGACGGGCTCGGCTCACACCCTGCTTATGGGGATGAACACCCCGGCGCAAAGGACGCACATAGACCCCATAAGCCTAAGCACACAACCCACGGCTCTTCTTTGTCGAAGATGAAGGATCCATCAGCGCCGAAGGGGACGCAGGGCACTCTGGCGTCTACCTCAGACCGTAAGGGTCTCAAGCCCCACCCGCAAACGCAGTCGCGACCAGCGATTGGGCTTTCATCAAACACGGGCGCTACCTCAAAATCATCCGACGGAACGCTCCATAGAGCGGCCGTCGAGGAACAACGCGTAACGCAGGCAACGTCGACACCAGAGCCCTCTACTGACAAACTCGTTGTCGAGAGCCTGGCGAGAATTGTTTCCGAAGACAAACTTAAGCGGACGACGAAACAAACGTCGAATACCGCACAAAAAGCTATGGAAACGCCGAAAAAGCGCAAGAGTAGCCAGGAACTGCCCCCTTCATCTAAGGGCACTTCTGAACTACCGGAGGGCTTTTCAGAGGGCGACGTAAACCTTTCTTCGACGTTGTGGGAGCGTTCTAAGCGTTTTGAAGGTGAAGACACTGATTTCCCCCCCTCTACACTATTCAGGGGTCCCCCATGAGACCCTTGAAAGACTCCATTCTTGTATGGAGAAAATGGAAAGGTTTTTGGGAAGCCAAAACCCACCCACACCCAAAAAACCAAGAGAATGGCCCCAGGATGACCCTAGGGTCAAGATTCCTAGGCTGTTTCCCCCTTCTACAGACGTATATGACCTCACTGAAGAGAAGCAATACCTCCAGGAAGATGAGTGTTTGGGTGGAGAGGAAGAACATGAGGAAGAGGGGTTTGAAGAAGATCCTTACACTAGTGCAGGAGCTTTCGAAGAAGATGCAGCTACCTCGCAGCCCTGGCAATCCCCATCAGTGCACTCAGACCCTGATGTCTTTCGCCCTTCTCATCCCAAGGATTCAGCTATTGGAAACACCTCTCCCATAGATGACCAACCTTCACTTAATGCACTATTGCGCAAGGCAGCAGCGCATTTTGAAATAGACACAGGGGAGACTCTTCCTGACATAGACTTTGTAGAGAAAGTTATTAAAGAAAAAGCCCCTGTTAGTCTATTCCACTCCTGGCCTCTATAAAGAGAAGAATAACTCCTTCCCTTTCCAATCCTGCCTTAGTCAGAGGGGTCAACCCTCGGATAGAAAAGCTCTTCAGCCCTTCGTCCTCTGACCCTTTGTACATCAGAGGACATTCTATTCCGGACTCCCTCGTAGTTACTAATACAAGAAAAAGAGCGGGGGTACCACTATCCACTAGTGAGGCACCACCTGACAAAGAGGGCAAGAAGCTCTATGCACTTGGGAAGAGAATCACGACCTCCGCCGCCTTCTCAACTAGGATTGCAAATAACAATTCCCTACTAGCTAGCTACGCAGATGCACAGTGGAGCAAGCTGCGCAGCGAAGCAGAGGACGCACCAGAACCCCTGCGTTCACGCCTGTTAGCTATAATCTCAGAGGGAACTCTTGTAAACCAGGGCATCGTAAAGAACTCCTTAGATGCCGCAGAGACGGCTGGCCATTCCCTGGTTCAGGGAATACTTCTCAAACGCCATGTCTGGCTGCGCAATTCGGGATTTAAGCCGGAAACCCAGTCTTCCCTGATAAATAAGCCCATAGAACAAACACATCTGTTTGGGAAAGCAGTTGATGAGGCCCTAGAACATGCGAAGAAAGAGTTTGATACCATCAAGACTCTTGACCAAATTTCTAGGCCCCCTAACAGACGCAGCTATGGCAATAGACGCTCCTTTCGTGGCCAACGCCAGCAGCAAAACCAACAGCAATTTTACTCTGCTACCACCTGGCCCTCTAACCAGGGTAACAAAACCCAGTTCAGTCAAAGAGGCCAACGCCGTGGCAAAGGAAGAGGTCGCGGCTCCAGCCCCAAAGGTTCCACGCCCAATACCAACAAATGACCCGAAGATTCGGGTCCCCTCCCATGCATCACCGGTCGGGGGCCGGCTAACCTCGTTCGTTTCAGCATGGGAGGGTATATAGTCAGACCGCTGGGTATTATCCACCATAGCCCACGGATACTGCATCGAATTCAACGGTTCCCCGAAGTACAGACCCCCACGGAACCGACGCATGACACCGGAACACCTCACCATTCTTCTTCAAGAAGTAGAAGAGCTACTGAAAAAAGAGGCTATAGAGGCTGTCCCCCTATCACAGGTAACAGAAGGTATTTATTCAGTGTACTTCCTTGTACCCAAAAGGACTTAACCATGCGCCCTGTATTAGATCTGCGCCCAGCGAACAAGTTTGTCAAACTTCAAAAGTTTCGTATGGTGACCTTGCAGGAAGTAATCCCACTGTTATCACAAGGGGATTACATGACAACACTAGACATGAAAGATGCATACTTTCATATTTTAATGTTGCCAGCGCACAGGAAATACCTCAGGTTCAAGATAGAGAACAAACACTACCAGTTCAGAGTACTACCCTTCGGGATAGCATCTGCACCAAGGGTATTCACGAAAGTACTGGCAGTGGCAGCGGCCCACCTGCGCAGGTTATCCATCCCGGTATACCCTTACCTCGACGACTGGCTCATAACAGGGGATTCTTACGAAACATGCTTCTCCAATACCCAAAAGACCGTAGACCTTTTGTCCCAACTGGGCTTCTCCATCAACGAAAACAAGTCCAGCTTAGACCCCAGCCAAATCAAACCATTCCTAGGGGCTCTAAATCGAACAAAGGACGGCCTCGTCGTCCCCTCCAACGAGAGGGTCCAAAACATGCTGTTTCAGATCCCCCATTATGTGGCAGGTCGAGAGGTGACGGTACGCAAAGCAATGCGCTTGCTAGGGATGATGGCGTCATGTATTTATTTGGTACCTCACGCGCGCCTGCGCATGCGCCCAATGCAAGAGTGGCTCTACAGCCAGTGGTGTCAGGCCAGCGGACAATGGGACGATCTAGTGATGGCCTCGCAGGCCTTGGTTCTCTCGCTACGGTGGTGGACAAAAGAAAACCTGTTATTAGGGAAAACTTTTGCCACACCCGCAGTGGAAGCCACTCTAACCACAGACGCATCCCTTACAGGATGGGGGGGCACACCTATCCCAACAGACTGCTCACGGAGCGTGGACTCCGAGCTTAGCATCCAAGCATATAAACCTGCTGGAACTACTAGCGGTGTTCAAAGCACTGAAAGCCTTTCAGGAACACCTACAAGGAAAGACAGTGATGGTCCTCACAGACAGCACCACAGCCATGTACTACCTCAACAAGCAAGGGGGCACTCGCTCTCCAGGACTGTCCAAGCTGTCCCAGAATATATGGAAGTGGGCTCTCAAACACATGTTCCTACTATCACAACATGTACCAGGGGAACTCAATCTGCTAGCAGACAAACTCAGCAGAGACTTCCCCCTGCCCGAAGAGTACGAATGGCAATTGCACGAAGACCTCGTCTTAGACGTCTTCACGCAATGGGGGTTCCCGGAAATAGACCTGTTCGCCACTCTGGAGAACTCACAATGCCAAAGTTACGCCTCCAGGTACCCCCAGAACCAGTCCAAGGGGAACGGTCTGACGATTCAATGGTCAGGGAAATTTGTTTACGCCTTTCCCCCCGACTCCCCTTCTCAACAAAGTGGTGCACAAGATGCACCAGGAGCAGGTTACCATGATACTAGTGGCCCCAATGTGGGCCCGGCAGCCATGGTTCGCTCACTTGATGGAGATGTCCCTATCTCCCCCAGTGAAACTTCCCTGCCCACACAACATGCTGTCACAGGACAAGGGCAGGACACTGCATCCATGCCCTCAGACCATGAACTTAGCAGCCTGGCTCCTGAGATCATAGAATTTGGACATTTACAACTCCCGCAGAGATGTATGGACATCCTCAGGGAAGCCAGAAAACCTAATACTCGCCACTGCTATTCTAGCAAGTGGAAAAGATTTGTCATCTGGTGTAGAGGTAAGAGCATCAACCCGGTTGACTGCTCTCCCACTAACATTGTTCTGTACTTGACCCATTTACTGGATTCAGGTCTAGTCTTCAATTCCATTAAAGTCCACCTAGCGGCACTTTCTGCATACACCACTTCCCAACTTGAAGTGTCGTGGTGGGAGATACCAGTTATCAAGGCCTTCATGGAGGGGGTAAAGAGAATACACCCTCCGATAGCTAACCCAGCTCCCGGATGGGACTTAAATGTGGTACTTTCTAGACTCATGGGCCCTCCTTTCGAACCCATGCACAAGGCAACTCTTAAAGACCTCACTCTTAAGACTGCTTTCCTAATCGCTATCACCTCCATTAGGAGAGTAAGTGAACTACAGGCTCTTTCTGTACTAGACCCCTTCGTAACAGTTCACAAGGATAAGGTGGTTCTACGCACACACCCAAGGTTTGCACCAAAATTCATCTCGCAATTTCATGTAAACCAGTCAATAGAACTACCAACGTTCTTTCAAAACCCTTCCAGCTTGGGAGAAAAAAGTCTGCATACACTAGATGTACGCAGAGCTGTCATGTTCTACATGGAAAGAACCAGACCACTGAGAAAGACTAATCAGTTCTTTGTCTCTGTGGCAGCAGGAAGAGAAGGAGATGCAGTTTCAAAGTCCACTATATCTAGATGGATTGTTCAATGCATCACTCTGTTTCCCTCTTGCTAAGAGAGAACTACCCTTCAAGCCAAGAGCACATTCCACTCGAGGCACTGGGGCTTCCATAGCGTTCATTGCAAATGTTCCCCTTGAGCCCATCTGCAAAGCGGCTACCTGGAGTTCTGTGCACACCTTTACAAAACACTACTGTCTAGATGCACACTCGAGATCTGACTCCCAGGTGGGACAGGCAGTATTAAGACATCTTTTCTCTACTGTTCCTTCTCAAAACCCACTGCCAACTCCGGGTACTGCTCGCTAGTCTATGCACAGCATGTGATTCTAAGCAGATTAACAAACATCAGAAGACAATGCATTACTTACCGTAAAAGCATTTCTGATGGTTGTATCTGCTTAGATTCACATGCGCCCACCCTTCCTCCCCGCTCGGATGGAAGGAACATAGACCTCCTTTTCTATATTGCTCTCTTTTCTGTACTCACTCACGTCTAGAAGGCTCCCTCAGGGCAGAAAAATACAGAGGGACCTCGACGCGTGAGGGATTGTGGGTACAACACACGTCACTATAGGGATAGTGTTACAGACACGCTTTGTCGACGTCCCCTTTTTCGACTACGAAAAACAAAATGCAATACTCCGCATGACCACTGGATGTCGGACCTATGCACAGCATGTGAATCTAAGCAGATACAACCATCAGAAATGCTTTTACGGTAAGTAATGGATTGTCATATGAAACGTTTATGAATATGAACAACTGAATATCACACTTATGAATATTTCTACAATTATCAGCAATGGGTGATATCACAATCGACAATCTCTTTAAACAAGTAGGAATAATGTAGCAGAGCATAAAACTTTGTGTGGGTTCAATGAATGCAATGATATGAACTTAATGCAACACAGAAATTAAACTTGATATGAATTCAACCAAAGACAATATAATCACTATTTCCCCCTGACACTACTCACTCCCCCCAATATGCAATATGAAGAGATGGAATGAGGGCACACAGGTTTCAGGAATAACAATCAACAATTGCAGTTTCAATCCCGATTTTCCCCCCAGCAAGCTCAGAGAACAAATGATTTTAAAATGGGTTGAATGCTTTTAAATGTGGTTTGAAATGAACGGGGAAAAAATACTAAAATGACTTGAATTCGCTAAATTGATTCAGAACTACTGAGTTGCTTTGGATTGGTTCAGGTAGACACTAGCAATGATTGTTGAATGATTGGCAGATGGAAAATGAAATTCAGAAGTTGAAAGCAAGAAATAGCGGTTTTTACATGTGGTGAAATTGAGCCAAAAGCGAAATCGCGGCAAACTTTTCAGCGCACGAAAAACGAGATTACAGGAAAACTATAAGGAGTTGGAGCGTGGTTCTGAGGATGTTAGCTTCAAAATGACATTTAAATTTTGTTCCCAGCATGCACGGTTCAGAAGTTAGTTTTAGTAAAAGTCGATTTTTCAGAAAAGGGTCAAGATTTCAAATGAGAGATGCGGTTTTTGACAATTACAAACAAGGATTTCATAACACTAAGGGAGGCTATGGAGATGTGAGATACCAGCGGTACAGTCACCAATCCAGAGGCGCCTCTGTCTGATCTTTGTCCGCTATGACACTTGCCTTCTTCAGCAAAAATATTAGCGCAAAGATGATTATCACTACAATTATCACAGGATTATCTGGATGAGAGAAGGATTCAGGATGGACACAAGAGATTCTACAATGCAGTTTTGGATATGTTGGAATGGGTTGGATAGGATTACTTAAAACTAAGATTGCTATGGACAGTTCTATGCTAAATACTAACACTATGGGTTTGGAATGGAATGGGCCTGTCAAAGATCTGGCCAAAGGTTTGGCTGGAATTCGCTCGCTACTGGACAGGTCTCGGGCGCTTGGTTCTGCTCTCAGCAAGGCACTCTGTTCTGCACGGCCTCTTGGACTGGATCGGACGGGTGGTTCTGGGTACAGCTCTGCTCTACTGATCTGGATCTTGGGTTCTAGCAAGGGTTCTTAGCCAGAAGCAGCCAAAACAGCACAGCCAGGCTGTTTAATTGGTTAGGCCCCGTGGAAGTTTAGGGGTTAAAATCAGGTTGCAAGATTTTAAAGGCCCGCTGAGAAGGGTTCAGCTTTTTGGGTTGGGACTTTGCTTCAGGGTTCTGGAGTCTGGATATGGGTTCTTCCTGCAGAGCGCTTCGCCGGTAGATCAGTGATGGGTGAATGTGTGTCTTTCTGGGTCCTCAGCAGTTCCTATTTATCCATTTTCCAAAGTGGTGGGAAGGCTGATTATACTATGACCAACCCTCTAAGAATCTGATCGATCAGAGAATTCCCTCTCCCCTGATTTGAGAAGGGAAAAGTGTGTCATGATGTATCATGTGTCAGAGTGACACTGCCATTTACAATCCAGGGACAGACCTCCCCTTTGTTTCGACCCAGAAAGTCTATTTTTCCTAAAAAAACATATTTCCAATATCCCCACTTGTTAATAATAGAAATTTACATTACAGATTAACTAAGGTACGTTTCTGTCAAAACTTCATCTTCCTACGAGTTTTGGTTCACAAATGAGTTTTTTGTGCTTTTGGGCGGTTACTCTGTCAATTCTGGACCAATTTTTTTACTTACATGCACATACCATCTGGGCATATCCCTGTACATTTTCATATTCCTAACATAATCACAATAGCTAGAATATGGACATTTTCGTGGTTCAGTCTCTGAATATCGCACAGATTCCAGATTAGTTTTAAACTGTGAGCGAACTTTTCATTTTAATAACCTCTAAATTCCATATTTTTACCAGTTCAGCACAATTTGCTAGAAGTCTTTTTTCTCAAACATAGTTACTTCAGTTTCAAATCCACATTTTCAGTCTGGCTCGCCTCCAAGGCCTGGCTGAGCCAGAGAGTAACATGAGCTTGTTCCTGCCTGGACTGGCTTCTGTTCACACCCAAATTAGCATTTTCTTTCAGTTCAAGAAACCCATTGTCTCTTTCCCAGAGCAGCAGAGCAAGTCTCCTCCTTCTCATTAGCATCCAAATGAGATATCCTCTCCTTTTGGTGGGAAGGAAGAGGGTGGTGTGATCTCAGTGGGAGAAAACCTCTTTGAAGTTTTAGCTGAATCAGGTTACCTTACAGTAAATTGTGACATTGTTACTTTTGAAAATTAAAGTTACACTTTTAAAATAAGCAACATGAAAATTAAGTTGTGGCAACCTATTGCATTTGATGGAAGTCTCTTCTTTCCCCACCTAACATGACAGATTTAGAGATCGCCAGCTTCTGACAGAGGCGAGTAGTGGTATTGCGCCTATTTTCAACATCTTTTCCCAAGCAAGCATCTTTAAATGTGGATTTTCTTCTGATAGATTTACTCCTGCTGACATAATTATGTGGATTCTTGAAGTAGAATGATTAACACCTAACAAAAAGGTTGATCTTTTGTGTGGTTTGTGAACCATGATTTTGCAATTTTTTTTTTTTTACAACTTTATTTAACTTTGCACACAGATTATGCAGTTACATTTGCGACATTCAATTTCAGTGATCATAATACATGTATTGGCCGATTTTACATTTATATCCTCAGGGGGTGGTAGCTCTGCTAGATACTGTTTGTACCATGTCCATATTTCTGGGTCTAGAGGGGGTCATTACTGAGTCTATATACAGTTCTTCGGTGTCATTAGCCCACAACATGTCTCTGTTCCAGTCCTCTACTGTTGGCGGGCGAGCGTTTTTCCACCTCATCAGAATGACCCTTTTTGCTAACTGCAGACTTAAATTGAGCAGTTTTCGCCAAGTTGGGTTCATCTTCCCAATCGCCCCAATATACACAACTGCGGTGTTCATTCGACCGGTTGGTCCGCCATCTTATCCAGAGCTCCACAGACCCTGGCCCAGTATTGACTTAGTTCTACACAGTCCCACAGCATATGGTATATATTAGCATTTTCAGAATTGCATCTTGGGCAGTTGCCAGAGAGTGGGATATAGACGCTTGAGTTTCGCTGGCGTGTAGTGGGTTCTATGGATAATTTTATAGTGTATCAATTTGAATCTCGAGTTGCAGGATACCAGCTTAGTCGGTGCACAGATCTGGGACCAATCCTGTTCTTCTATCGGCTGGTCCAGATCTCGCGCCCAGCCGGCCTTTGCGGTGTGGGGTGTTTTCGGGCGTGTTTGCATTATAGTTTTGTAGAGAGTGGAGGCTGTAACCTTCTGATTCCCCCCCCCCCCCCCCCCGTGAATATGTAACCAAGGCCCATGTTTATTTCGGGTTCGTTTGGGGAATGAAGGTAGATCCGTTGTGTGGTTGTTACAACCTTGTCGAATTGCTGTCTCTGTGCATTTGTGTTTCCTACCGTGTCCTTAATCTCATCCCACTCCACAAACTGTTTGTCCCGAAACATCTGTCCCATTGTGTGATTCCTTTGGCAGTCCAGTGCATTGCCACCGCACTGTCTAAGGGGAAGGGTGTGTGGGGGTTGCCCCATATTGGCATGCTCGGGTGGTAGTTTGCCGGCTGCAAACATCATTTATTTTGGCCCATGCAGTGATTGTGACATTGGATGGATGCATAGTGTTATATCGTTTAGGTGTGGGCCTAGTGATTTTCTGTAGGGCCAGTATCTCTTCCATTTACCTCGCGGGAGGGGGTGGAGGGCCAGGGTTGAGGAAGCATGTAGCCCAGTCGGCAACATAATGTGCCTGCGCTGCCAGGTAATACAATTCCACGTCGGGAGCCATTAGGCCGCCTCTGGGATACGCATCTGTTAACACCCTCTAGCTCAGCCTCGAGTGGCCTCCCCATACAAACGCTATGCATGCACTATTAATTTTGGAAAATAGTGTGCGACCCGGCCACACCGGTACTGTACTGAACAGATAGAAAAGATTAGGCAGAATGATCATTTTAATTAATGCTATCCTACCCATCATTGATATTGGAAGGGCATTGCAGCGCTTTATTTTGATGCAAAGTGCGTCTGCCAGTGAGGTGTAGTTTAGTGTTCGGGAGAGTTGAGCGGATCTGGCGACTGCCGCACCTAAATAAACAATGTGTAATGGGCTCCATGTAAGGTTGTGGAGGTTCTGGGGCTGCATGGTGGCATCCGTGAGCGGGAATATCTCCGATTTATTGGGATTTAGGCAAAGACCTGAATATTCGCCAAACTCTTTCACTGCAGCCAGCACTTTGCCCAATGTGCGGTCTGTGTTTTTCAAGTATAATAAGATATCATCCGCATAAAGCGTTATAATATGTGGCTTACCCTTTAGCCATATCCCGGGGTGCTATAATGGAATCTGAGTATGTCTGCAAGGGGTTCAATAACCAGGGCGAAGAGTAGTGGTGAGAGTGGGCAGCCCTGCCTGGTGCCCCTCAGTAGTTCAAGTATGTCTGTGAAAGATCCATTAATTCTGATCTTAGCTTATTGCCGCGCGTAAAGTATTCGGATCCACCTTATGAAGTTTAGGCCAAATCCATAGTTTCGCAACACCCCGAACAGGAATGGCCATGAGACAGTGTCAAATGCTTTCCTCATATCTAAGGAGACCGCTATTCCTTGGGTTTCTGGGGGTATCGTGGCAATGATTTGGTGGCATCTCCTTATATTTGTTGCCGTAGATCTGCCTAATATAAACCCCGCCTGATCTTCGTGTATCATGTATGGCATCAGTGGCGTAAGCCTAGATGCTATTATTTTGCCCAGGATTTTGGCATCAGTGTTTATTAGGGATAAAGGTCGGTATGACCCACAATCCCCAGGGGGCTTCTCCGATTTCAGCAGGAGAGTAATTATAGCTTCCCTGGTGGTCTCTTCCCCTGTGTCCAGTGCCTCCATCCATACAGCATGGAGCCTGGGAAGCAGTTCACTACTAAACTCTTTATAGAACTTAGCCCGTCTGAACCCGGCGCTTTCACGTTGGGGAGAGCTTTTATTGCATCGAGTATTTCAGGTTCGATGAGGGGTAGCTCAAGTTTTTCCCTAGTGGTATCCGCTAAAAGGGTTGTGGGTATCTGGGCCAGGTAGCTCTCAATCTCGTCATCTGTTGCAGTGCTTTGCGGGGAGTATAGGACTTTGTAATAGGCATAGAAGGTCTCCTTCATTTTGTCCTGGGCGGTGGTTACCGCGCCATCGGGCATCTGTATGCATGGTATGGTAGTGGGGCCATTCTCTATATGTGTACTGTTCTAGCTAATAATTTCCCCGGGCGTTCCCCTTCCCCATATCTACGGGCTGCAGCTGGTCGATCAAAGTATCTGACCTCTTGTTCTGCGGTCTCGGTGTATTCGTCTAGTTTGGTCTTTAGTTCAGAGCTGATTTGGGGTGACGGAGAGGATGCATACTGTGATTGCAGGGATGCTGTTTGAGATTCTAGCCTAATTAACCTATTCCTAGTGTCTTTAAGGATTCCCCCCTCTACGGATATTGAGTGACCTCAGATGCAGACTTTGAACGCCTGCCATAGTATAGACTGGGTCGAGACAGTGTGTTTGTTGTTATCGAAGTAGTCCTGTATATATTGCTTCATCAAGGTGTTATAGACCAGATCTTTCAGGGCTGCCGGCTTGAATCTCCAAGGTGGTCTGGGGAGGACCCGACCAGGGATTCTTAGTGTTAGCTGTATCGGTGAGTGGTCCGAGTACGTTCTTGGGTGTCTATGGGAGTCTGTGACCCATGCCATGCTGCCCCATCTATGAGCCATAAATCTATCCTGGAGTGCATGTCATGGACTGTGGAGTAATAGGTGTATTCCCTACTGATCAGGTTCAATGTTCTCCAGGCATCTTTTAGTTGTATATCAGCCATAGGTAGGTGTATTGCTTGCGCAGCTTTAGTCCGTGTTCTAGCTTGCGTAGATGTACGATCGAGATGTACATCTAATATTGTGTTAAAGTCCCCGCCACAAATCACCCGGGCTGTCGGGTATCTTGCCAATTTTTCAAACACTGAGGCATAAAAGTCTGGTTGGTCGATGTTCGGACCGTACACGTTCATAAAGACAAATTCTTTATCATATAAGTTGCCATGAAGAATGACGTATCCCCCCCCCCCCCCCCCGCCCCCGGGTCGCACAACATCAATACATTCAAAGGGCAGTGTTTTGTGAATCAGAATTGCTACCCCTCTTGCCCGGCTGGAGTATGTTGTGAAATACTGATGCGAGCCCCAGTTAGGCATCAATTGTCGTCCTTGTTGCGGACCAGAATGAGGGGCGGGCTGCGGCGTCTCCAGAGTCCAAGCCAGCTTCTCTTATAGGTATCGTGTCCGGGTTAACGCACATTGCTCTCGCACATACTACTGACTTCTGGGACAGTTTCCATAGCCGATTACACATGTACATTCTACTTTAGTGTCCCAGATGCGGGCCTCCAGGGTGGAGGCTTCAGGCGTTGCTGTTCCTTTTCACTTCAAGAACGGGATGAGAATATTTAGGTCTCAGTCTTGTTCAAATCACCCACACTAAGTCTGTCCCGTGTTCGGTGGGATATGCGTTTCTATAGGTCGTCGCTTCTTCGGGAAATGTGAAAAAGTGGGACTTGTTTTGATGCTGGATTTTGAGCCTGGCGGGGTAGAGTATTGCGTATTGAACTTCACGTAGCATTTTCTTGACTCCTGTAAAGAGCTTCTTTTCCTGTTGGACCGCCAAGGTAAAGTCCGGAAAGATGCGGCTAACATTTGCTTCCCATTTGAGCTCCTGGCGGTTTTAAGGATCATATCTTTGTCCCTGTAGTTTAACATGCGCGCTATGATGGGCATGGGGTATCGGTTTCGGGGCCAGTGATCTGTGCGCCCTCTCGACTATGAACATCGGTGACCATCCGGGATCACCCAATTGTGTGCGGAGGAGATTTTCCACTGCCCTCTCCATTGATCCTTTCATGGCGCCTTCTGGAACGCCAATAATGCGGATGTTTCTCCTAGATCTCGCCTCCAAATCTGCACATTTGGACTTCACCGTTCCAAGTTCGATAGCCATTGTGGATACCGTGGTTTTCAGGGCCTCTAAAGCGTCCTCAGTGCCAGATATCTTAGATTCCGCCTCCGTCATGCGCGTGGTTGTCTTGTCAAGTTGTGTCTTAATGTTGGCGACGCTTGCCGTGATCCCATCCAATATGTCCGTGAGTGCAGCGAAGCCCTGTTGCATCGCCTGAAACGGCCTGGGGGTCCATCATTGTAGCCGGGGTCGCCTGCTTCTCCTGCACCAGCGTTTCCTGGTCTGTCTCGGGCTCCGCTTCCCTCTGCATCGCGGTCGTGAAATTGTTGATGGTTCCTCTGCCTTTCTTCGGGCCAAAGTTCTTAGGCATCGTCTCCGGAATGGGAGATGTGGGTTATCCAGGCGCACAATGGGAAGGCCGTGTTGGTTCCACCACGATTCGCTCTGTGCTATATCTGCCCGCGGTGGTGGAGTCTGTGCCACGTCGCAGCTTTTATAGAGGGGGAGGGGGGGGCAGACGTTTCTCACTGTCATATATGGACGAATGGAGCGCTAGTTTCGGTGCGCATACGGTCATCAGTCCCTGGGAGATGGTGGCCCGCGTAGGCGGTGCAGGGAGTCTCCCTCAGGGATATCTGGGTGGCGTGCTGGTTTTGAGGCGAGGTGGGGGGGGGGGCCTACCTCAAGTGCGGTCTGCCCACAGAGCAAGCCTTCACCCTTCCGGGACTCTCAGGCTCCCATGCGAAGAAGGCGGCAGGTAGGCCAGCGGGCGGTGCATGATATCTGGGGCAGCTGTGGCTTCGTCACGCTGGGTGGATGGCAGGAGTGGCCCGATGCCTCCGTGCCGGGACGGGGCTCCTCTCTTCCGGGCCTCTATCTCTGGAATCCCCGCACCGATCAGTCTCAAATTTCGTGTGGGGTATCTGAAGATATTGTTACCCGTCCTCTGCAAAAATTGCGGGTAACCGGAGCCTGCAAATTGTCTTTTCTGGCTTTGCGGGCCTGGGTCTAGCCGGCGTGCACACGAGAGCCACCATCTTCTCTCGTGTGCAACAGCGCCCCCCGATTTTGCAAATTTGACAACCAAGAAAAAAGCGGATTTCCAAACGGCTGTTTCTTTTGCAATCAGCATGGCTTTTTTAAGTAGTTTCAGGCTACTCTGTGGGTAGCCCAATGGGGGTCTCCTGTGTTACCACTGACATAGGCAAAAGTAGGTTGGCGGCCTATTTTTCATGTTTTTCCTGCGCACTTCTGGGTGATTTTTAGCGAGCATCATGCTTTCTGGCGGCCATTCTGATGTTCCTGATGCACACAGCGCACAGTAATGTTGCAGGGCCTGGACTAGTGGGTTAAAACATCCCACAGTTCTGCAAGGACATGGTGCCACGCACCATTGAAGGATCGTCGCAGGATCGTGAACCCCGGCAGCATGCTTCTCCCTAGAGAAAATCTGAGTGCTCTAAGACCTTTTGAGGGCGCTCCAGCGAAGCTGGCCCAAGATGAGGCAAAGTACCATGAGTCCGCAGGCACCGGAAGCGTAGTTGGTACGGGCTCAGCGGTAGACAGGCCGGGCGCAGCATCACCGGCGCAGTCAACCACGAGAAGCTAGGGGGGGGGGAGCCAGGCGTAGACGCTCCCCTACGGTAAAGGCGGTGTCCGGACATTTCATCGAAAAAAATTCGTCGACAGGACATTTGGTCGACGTAATATCGTCGAAAACCAAATGGTCGAATTTTTAATATATATATTTATTTTTAGGTTGTAGTTTAGGGAAAAAGTTTTTTAGAAAAAAAAGGGGGTTGGGGGGTAAAAATAATTTTAAAAAAATCGACCATTTGGTTTTCGACCAAATTGGTTCGACCATTTGTCCAGTCGACCAATTTTTTTCCATCAAATGCCTGGTAACCGGTGAAGGCCTCAGACACGCCCATGGTCGTGGAAGCCCAGGTTCACCAGGCTAAGCTATCTATTGAGGGAATGGTGGCATCCCTGGTGAAGGTCGCAGATGTGGTCCCAGTGGAGACAACCCCCAAGATGAGGGTCCCTGCCCACACTGAGGGAATAATCTTTCCTGTCAATTGAAAAGACTCCTGTGAAGGCGATGCCGATCATCTCCCTGAGGCCGTCACCCCTGGCTGAGAAGTAGCAGGGGCGGCACGGTAGTCCTGCCGGAATCGTATATCTCCTCTGAGGAGTTCCCTGGCCTGAAGACAGTTCTTGACAAGAAGTTCATCAAGGCAAAGTCCTACGGGAAGGACCCTGAGGAGGAGGCGGACGTGGAAAGCGACGAGGGAACCGACCAGGAGCGGCAGGGCGTTGAGGAACCAGAGGACACCACGCCACTGCCGACACTCCCGTCACAACTGCTGCCACCACCGACGGACATGTCCGCTGACATAGTACAAGCTTTGCACACCCTGTGCTTAGAGATGAGGACAAGGATGCCCGTGCCGCCTCTGGGTGATCCAGCGGCGCCTGGACCATCAGGGGACCCTCATCGAAGAGAAAGGTCCCTCCGCCCTACCATCCTTCACCGAGGGACGAGACTGAGTTGGAGGCGGTGACGACGGAATGGACCTCCTGTCGCCGGTAACCAGGGCTTTTCCACCAGACGAGATTGGCTCCTTCCATGCCATGATCTCTAGGGCCTCGGAGCCGTTTCAACTGAACCATGAGGAACAGGAGGGATTACTTTATCTGCGCCGAGGCCAAGAGGAAGACCGTGCTCTCGATCCCGCTGTTGAACGACATTTGGGACGAAGGACTGTCCCTCCTGAAGAACCCATCCTCGGCCTGGCAAAGAGACCGGTAAGAGAAGGTAAGGTAAGGGAAGAAATACTGGGTGCCAGACTCTGCACCGAAGTGCCTCAGAGCTCAGCCGTCCTCTGGTCTCGGCAGCGGCCAGGAAGAAATCTGCAGGGTCAGCGTCATCGACGTCCACTTCCCCACCGGACGGTGAGGGGGGAAAAAAGCTAGGCGCCATGGGACGGGTCGTCTCGGCAGCGGCAACGACCATTAAGGTGGCCCACGCTCTTTCCATTGTGCCCTGCTACGACGGGGAGCTTCGGTTTAAAATCTTCCCTCTCCTGGACGACAAGAGGATAGAGGCCCTTGAAATTATACAGGAAGGCGAGGTGGCATCGGACCATGCCGTCACAGTGGCCACTGATATCACCAACACCGGCTTCCGCCAGATGGGCAACAGTGTTTGCCTTTGTCGCCGTGGTTGGCTGAAGGCCCCCAATTTCCGTCAGGACATCCAGACAAGGGTATTGGACATGCCCTTCGATGGGGACAACTTGTTCAGCAAGACGGTAGACAAATCTCTGCAAGGCAGATACAGACGGTTCATACTTTGGGCACTCCAACAGCGACCGCCATCCTTTCGGACTTCTGGAGGGAAGTGCCATAGTACCTCCAGAGGATTCAGTGGAACTTCTCGTCTTACGTCCACCATCCCGTTCCTCCGCCCAGAAAGCCTACAGGGGCCGCAGCAAAGCCGGAGGAAATAGTCGTTGACAAGGCTCCCAAAGTGGGTCGTCTGCGTCAAAGCAGGACTGAACCGGCCGTGACATCGGACCTCCACACGAGCACCCCGGTGGGAGGCTGGCTGGCAAACTTCGTCAGCGTGTGGAAGTCCATCTCCACAGGCCGTTGGGTGCTGGACACCCTGGCCCACGGACACACCCTGGAGTTCCAAAGGAAGTGTCCCTGCATTCCACCAGTGGCCCGGCAAGAAAACCACGTCCCTCAACTGCTTCTAGAAGTACAAGCAATGCTGAAAAGGGGTGCGATAGAACTTGTCCCAAAGAGGCTCCGGAGTGTACTTGGGCAGTACTTCCTCATCAGGAAGAAGACCAGCGGTTGGCGCCCCATCCTGGATCTCGGCTGCCTCAACAAATACATAGTGCCAGAAGTTTCGGATGGTCACCCTGCAGCACGTGCTGGGACAACTGCAGGAAGGGGATTTCCTTTTGTCACTGGACCTGGAGGATGCCCATTTTTGCATCCGCATCCACAAGGGAATCGCAAGTTTCTACGCTTCGTGGACCAGGGGCAGCACTATCAATTAAAGGCCCTTCCGTTTGAAGTCGGCGCCACAGGTTTTCAAGTGCCTGGCCCCAGTGACAGCACGGCTGCACCTGCACTGGGTCCACATCTATCCCTACCTGGACGATTGGCTCATCCGGGCGAAGTCAAGGGGCTCGCCGTCGAACACACAGCGAGGACCATCCATCTGCTCACCAAACTGGGGTTCTCGATAAACTATGTGAAGTCCTGCTTGGTGCTATTGCAGGACGCTCTGTTTATGGGGGTCCAGGCTCGACACAGTGGCGCACCTGGCTTCACTGTCTGAGGTCAGGATAAAGGCCATCCTGGGCAGGGTACAATGGCTATTGTGGAGCTAGTGGCAATGGATGAATTTTCTACCGTTTACTCGTTCACTTTTTTTTTTTTAATTGTACATTTTACCAAACAGCAAGGAACAGTTAACAGTAAATGGTAAAACAATATAGTTACATGCAGATAAGAGAATACATATTTACAAACTCAGAACTAGTACATTTTTAGAAATTCATCCCAAATTATTGTATAAAAGTTGAGCTTCCCTTGTTTCCTATACATTACTCTCTCTCCATGTTGGCAAGACAGGTCATCTCCTCAATCCACCACCGTCGGAGCAATCTGAGATTTCCATCTCCTTTATATCATCTTTTTGCATATACAAGCCCCCCTTGAACAACATTTTTTTTCTGAGCTTGAAAGATCTTCAAGCAACTCATCACAACCTAAAACCATAGTTTTGAAATCCAGAGCAATAGCCTGATTTAAAATCCGCAGGCACATGCTACATACATCTTGCCAAAATCCGCGGACACGTGTACAGTCCCAGATCATATGCTCTATGCTACCCACTCCATTACCACAGTTCCAGCAGTCATCAGAATACATCAAACCTCTCCATCAGTCTTTCTGGACTCCAGTACACTGTTGATTTTAATTTTTCTTGAACATTCTTCCAAGTTTATCGAGCAAAGTTTAACATTAGCACACATCCCCATCCACATCTCAGAAGAAATCAGTCCAATCTCCTGCCCCAATCTGCTCTCAGTTCTGTATTCTCTATATAATTGGACACAATTCGATTGTATATCCTGCACGCTATGGATCCACAACCTGGTTCATTTTCCTTTAGAAAGAGGTCCACAATAGTACCACCCTGCTTATCCACCTCCCTTATACATCTTTTCAATTTCCTGAAGTCACCATTGGAATAACCGTCAATGTTATATTTAGCACATAACTTCTTAATCAATCCATTTACCATCCTTATGAACATCACTAATCCAATTTATTCCACTGTGGAACCACTCCGGCCAAAATAAAGGTTTACCACTCTCAGCTATTCCCGGGTTCAACCAAATTAAAGCATGGGAAGTCTTCAAAGCCTTCGAGCCCAACATTTCATGTATACTCTTCCAAGTCTCCACAAGAACACAGTTAATGGAACTTTCCTACATTGCTCTAGGGGGATGTGGGCCTAATAGATTTGCCTCTGCCACAGCCCACCTATCTGGCGTTTCCTTCAAGAATGGCACTAAGAGCAACTTACACTCTAGATGGCTGTGCAATGAAATTTTTGCTCGTCTTTTGGCCAGATTGTTATTTGACCTTCTTGCTTCTGGAGATGCCATATATGGGAATGCCTTTCACTGGGGAAACTGCTGTTTTCCAGGGCAAAGTAACGGTTTGTGTGAGCCTAGATGTTGTGTCTGGGACTGTCTGGTCTTGGTCTACATCCAGTTGGTTGAAATGGTGCTGGGAAGCTTTGGCAAATTGATATCCATGATTGGTTATTGATTGACAATTTGATTGGTGAATATCATTGCAATTGGTGCATTCTTTGGCAAGCATCTAGTCCAGATCTTGGAATAAAGGACTCCTGCAGCCATTCCATACTCCTATGTCCGTCCCCTTTCCTCCATACTTATGGGACATTCCTCCGTCCTGTGGGACGGGACCGGATCACTTTTTTGTAAAAAGCATCACATTTTTAAAAAAATGTGTCCCTCTGTTTTGACGCGAGGTACTGCACACAACCGTAACCCCGCCCTCCTTGGCTCCACCCAGCGCATCGCCCACCAGTCCTTTTCTCCGCACAATCGGGACTGGACTCACTTGCATCTTTTGTAGATTTTTTCCTTCCAGTGTCCTTCTTTCCTGCTCCAGCTTAGCGGTCGTGTAATAGTCCTATGCCGTTTCGGTTAGATTTTCCCAATTGTTCTTCCTGCGACGGATCCCCATTCTTTGTTAAGGGTGTTTAGGTCCAGACCACCGTTGGGACTTGTGCTTCTACTGCGATTCACTTTCGGTCCGGGCACTTCAACGTCGTCAGCAGTGGTGGAAGGAGGTGTTTCAGTACACTGCTCCTCCACATTTTCAGAGCTTCATCGACGAGAAGAGATGCCCGGTAAGTTCTTTCGTTTTTAGAGCGCACCAGCCGGGACTCCTTCCCGGGGTCTTCCCGGTCCGGTAGGAGCTTCAAACGCTTTTACTGGGGGTTTCCCCTGAGGTGCTTTCTAGGACTAAAGTGTACTGGAGTTTTTCTCTGAAGGCCTCCCTAAGGGGCCTATTGACACCGGATTACAATCAGAGGCCCCTCCTGTGGGGGCTGTTTGTGGGCCCAGTTCTACTGAGGCGGTGGGTACCGGAGCTTGCTTCGAGGTCGCCTTGTCTGGAGCTTCCCATACAGACACCGGGGTACGCCCTGAGGCCTCTGTGGGGGCTTTGTGTACCGAACGTGAGGGGCTGTTACCAGACTCTGGTCTGAGGTACCTCTGTTTGAGGCTTAGGTGACTGACCGTTCTGAGAGGCCTGTAAAGGTCTTGTCGGTGAGGTGTACTCCTCATTGTTACCACAAGGAACCTCACCAGAGCCGGTACTATGGCCTAGGATGTTTGAGACCTGCTATCCGCCAAATTGGCCTCCAACGGAGGGACCTCGGCTACACCAGTAACAGAGGCATTCCGGTCAGAGACCTCACTCTGTGCCACCTCGACAGAAATGGTGTCACTATGGACTAGGAGTAAGTTAGTCACTATGGTGAGTAACTTTAATCTTGGGTGTCAAGACTCCTAGGAAGATGTGCAGCCTGCGGAAGACTACTAGCGCTGACTAGCAGCAACTCCAGTGAAGCACTGCTCCTCTGCTTGATATCAAGATGACCCTTCTCTGTGCTTTGAACGCATGAAAGGTGGGAACAACCAGTCTCAACCACTGCCCTTCTGAGCCTTCGGCAGTGTTTGTATACCAATCCTTGGACTGACCCACTCTCTCCTGGGATACCTTGTTGCAGCTCTCGCCGTTCCCAGTGCATCTTTGGAACTTGGAGTCTCTTCAGCTTATGTGGGCTCTGTCAAGAGCTGCAAACCACAATACTCCTGTCCCCTTTCCTCCATACTTGTGGGACCATCTGTCCTTCAGTACGGGACTGGAGTACTTTTGTTAAAGCATCAAAGATTTGTTTTGTCGTTTTCTCTGTGCAGTGGCGGTTGGATGCACTTTCATCACTGGGAATATTATTCTTTTGTTCGCTTGTCCTTCATTCCTGCGCCGGTTCTACGGTCGTGTTCTCAGTCTATGCCGGAGCGTCTGGGATTTGTCCTGTTCATCCTGCAAATGTCGTTTCTCGAGGACAGATCGCCACTCTTTGCTTGGAGTGCTCAGGCCCGGAACACTATTGGGACTCGTGCTTCTATTGCGACTCCCTCTCAATCCATGCACTCCGGCATCGGCTTGTCAGGTGGGAAGAGGTGTTTCAACTCATTTCTCCACCACACTTGCAGCTCTTCATTGAAGAAAAAAGGAAACTGCCGGTAAGTTAGTTCCTTTTCAGAGCACCCCAGCCAGGGGACTCCTTCCTGGGGTCTTCCCAGTCTGGAGGGGCTGAAGTCACTATTATCGGGGATAAATCTGAGGTGTCCCGCAAGGGTCCTAACGGGTGCACTGGAGTTTCCTCTGAGGACAACCGCAAGGGGGCTACCAAAATCAGATCTGAGTTTCCCCGTTTAGGGGCTAAAGTTAGGCCAGTTCTTCTGTGACACTTGGTACAGGGGTCGGCACCGAGGTTTCCACATCGGGAACTAACTGCACCGCAGACCATGGTGGCCATTTTGGTTATCTCTCTTATACTAAAGTTCACTACGGCTGGTGCCGAGGGGGCCTCATTTTGGGGCAGAGCAGCCTTTTCCACACTTTGTGGAGAGTAAGAACCTGTTCCGCCCTCCAATTGATTGGCATGCTTGGACACCGCTGCCACATAGTCTTGTTCCCCTCCTGCGTCTGCACCTTTGATCTATGTGGATACAATTGGTGGCTGTCCATCCGGGACACAATCCTCCTTTCGGTCATGAGGGGGTTTATGCTCCTTCCGAGTGGCCTCTGCCCACTCCAGCGCCTAGACCTTCGTCTGATGCATTTTTGGGGAAATTTCAGATGCTTATGCATTCTGATCCCATGAAGGTATACTTAAAGGATTTGTTTAAGGAAATGTATCCTAGGCCGCCTGTACTGCCTCCTGCTCTGGCAATTCCCATGCAAGTTCCTGTAGTGCCACCGCTGCCACCTCTTCCTGTGGGACCTACTTCCCCACTGACTCCTCTTTCCCTGGCAGAAAAGACTTTGGGTGTTCTGGCAAACACTTTAGGACCTGAGGTTCCCAGTACAGCGGATGAGTCTTCTGCTTCACTGGATGAGGACCAGGTGGACCAGGACAGCGATGAACCTCCCTGTTCTGTTGGGAGCTTTTCATGACCGTGTGCTGATGGTGCTGCTTCCCCAGCTCTACAGGAGGGGGTGCTTTCTGGAGCCTTCACTCTGTCGACACAGGTGCGCACCGACCTGTTCCTCCAGAAGGACGTCTTGGCTGAGGACCTTAAGGTCTGGGTAAAACCTCATTCCGGCAGCATCTGAACAAGATTGATGCTCGCTATAAGCTTCATGCTTCTGAGGAAATATCGTTGTTCGTTTGCCCGTTCCCCTTGTCAATGGTGGTGGCAGCTGCTACGCTCCAGTCCAAGCCTGCCTCTACATCCACCACTGCAGCGTCCCAGGTCCTTTCCAAGGAGGACAATCTTCTTGACTCCATTGGGAAAGGCTTTCCAATTTGGCTCTTCAGCTGCGTCAGGCTAATGCAAAGCTTAACCTGGTGGCTGCCAATGTTACTGTGGGAAGAGCTAGTAGAGTTCCAGGAATGTATTTCTGCTGATGGGCTCGGACTTCAAAAGTGACTGTTTGGATGCCAGAATTCTGGCGTAGGATCTACTTGAGGCTGCGGCCAATAACGTAGATACTTCTGCTCGAGGTCCTATGGTTGGGGTAGACCTCTTCCAAGCCTGGCTACATGCTATGATGTTCTCGAAGAAAGTTCAGGACAAGGTGCTTGATCTCCCCTTCGAGTTCCACTCCTCCACAGATGAACTAAGACCAAGGAAACACTCAAACATTGTCGTCCTTGCTAAAACTCCAGCAAAGGCACCTTACACTCAAGAAGTCGGGGGTCCCAAACAAGGTCCTTCCCTGGGTTCTGAAGTTTTCAGGATCACAGTACGTTCCGAACAGAGGCTCCAGCTGGTGGGCCCACCGTAAATGGCAACAGCAAGGTGGCCAATTTTTTTTCTCCAGGCCAACGGCCTACTCGCCTGGAGCGGGTGGTCTCCCGGCTGATGAAACATCAAAATTCTATTTTCCATCAGTCGCACGAGACTCCAGTAAGAGGACACATTTTGTCTCATCTGGAGGCGTGACAGACCATCACTGAACGATGGGTTTTGCCAATCTCTCCGGGGCCTTCGGCTTGCACCTACCCCACCCTTTTCAGATATTCAGATATCATTGACAGATCCTTAGACGGGGCTCCCAAACCCTGCTGATATTCTCCTTAAACCCTCACTGCTTGCTCACTGCAGTGAACCACATATATGAAGACGAACACTAAGGAGAGCCACTGAGAACACCTAACGATCTAACCCCTAATCCACCTCCCCTGCCCCTCTCGACAGCAACTGAACAAGTCAAAAACATCAGCCGGAAATACCACCTACAGAGACCTAACTGTTAGCGGACAGCCCTCCACGCACATTACGACACCACAAGACCACCAGACCTAAGCAGATCCAACTGGGCATCAGCAAACGAATACTAAACCTCTTACAATGCCGTGCAAACGACCCATCCCGAGGGAAAGAAAAATAGAAGCAACAAACACTCAACAGCAACAAAGAACCACAACTACAGAACACACCCCTGAAGTCGGGAACAATAGAACCAACTCTGAGAGGAGAGACCAATCGCCACAGGCCACCAGAGCAAGCCAACCAATGCTAGAAGCTACAACATCAAACTACCCCACACATTCGCACAGACGGAGGATGTATAACACAAACAACAAACGTACCTCTAATGCAATAACACCATTCATCACCAAAGCAAGAAGAACTTCCAATCGACAACCACAACTCATGGAAGACGAACCTGATGAAAACAAAAACCCAAGACAGAAACTAACTTTTCTTTTCAAAGACGCTGACACCCCAAAACCCACACCTCAGCAAGAGCTTGAGCAGGAAGGAAACCCCAACACCGATCAGAAGACAAACGTCAAGAAAGTCCAACTCAAATGACACCCCCAAACTCCACTGCAATCTCATAAACGCAAGATCCATGTCAAAACACTCAACAGATCTTCGACCTACTCGATGACACCGGCATCGACATCCTGTTCATCACAGAAACATGGCTGGACGACAACTACAAAATCACTCTCCAAAGCTTCCTTCCAACCAACTTCAAATGCCTCCAAATAAACAGGAAAATCAAAAAAGGAGGCATTGGAATAGCATTCAAAGGACATCTGAAAATAAACAGATGAACCACTCCACATCCCGAACTGTGAAACCATGGTAATACATCTAACAGCAAGCACAAAACCGTCACATTCATCCTGATGTACAGACCACCGACATATGATTCAACCTTTGTCGACAACTTCATAGAAGCCACCACCAACATAGCCATCAACCACGAACACCTTATCCTGGGGGACTTCAACATCTGGTTTGAAGGCAGTCGTGCTAACTCCCTAAACTCACTGACTGAACAACTCACTACCATGAAACTACAACTAGTCCAAGGGGCAACACACTCGGCAGGACACAACATCGACGCAATCTTCGCTGAGGAAACTCATCACCACGGCACCGCCGATACAAATACTGTGGAGCGACCGTCTCATCCCATTTGTGATCACTCTGCCTACTCAAGTCTGCATCCAACCCCCCCCCCCCCTCTAGACTCAACGCGTCAAAGAAAGCAACCTATTCGAACAACTGGAATTAACCAAAACCGTCAACTACAGAACTACGGCTAACTGACGTAGACTGTAAAGCGGAGCTACTACACAAATGGATTGCCCCAGAAAAACTATTCACCCCATCAAAAAAGAGCAATGGCAAAATGGTTCACCCCACGATTAAGCACCATGGAAAAAAGAAAACCAAAAAAATGGAACTGGAATGGAGAAAAGAATACAACCAGGACAAAAAAAAAACTGTTCCAAAGACAAATCCGCGCATACAAGAAGGAAATTAAAAAGGCGAAGAAAGGGCTTTATGATGACCGAATAACCAATTCCGCCAACACACAAATGTTTAACATCATTAAAGAGATGAGAAACCCACCAGGCTGCGACAACACCCCAAACCCCTCGGTGACTATGCAACGACCTGGCAGACCACTTAAAAACTTTTTTTTTACGACAATCCATACAAAACATACCAACCGACCACAACATACTGCAAAGTGAACCCATCACAGAACCTCAGCTCAAACTTTCCTGAAATATCAGCAGAGGCATTCGCATTGCTGGTAAAACGCAGCAAGAAAGCTGGATCAACCATGGATCCCTGTCCCCTGGACATCTACAAGTCAATCCTCGCACAAGGAACGCCAGCACAATACTACAGAAACCTTATGAACCTTTCTCTAGCAACAGGAACTGTACCAAAGATCTTCAAATCAGCATATATCAAACCACTTCTGAAAAACACAAGTGGCGCCACAGAAGACCTCCAGCTACTGGCCAATTTCAAACATACACCTCTCAAACTCCAAACCAAACACCAACCTACAGCACAACAAACCGCAAAAACTTGACTACATTGCAACAAAACAAACACTCGCACAACAGTGCAAGACTACCGGCCGCAAAACGCCCCAGGCCCAGCCAACGGACCCACTGGGCTGAGGCCGCCAACAGCACATCACTGCTCTCTTGCACTTTTCCAGCTACTTCCCACTAACCACCCTTCCCTTTTTCAGAGCCGCCAGGGGACCACTCAGGTGGTGATAGTGCGCGGTACAAATGTCCATTAACATTAACTTTAACCTTTAACATGCAATCCTCCCTTCCAGCAGACTAGCTCGCCCTCCCTCCTCAGAGCCGAGTTACATAGACTTCCAGACCTCAGAGCAGTGGAACCTGTTACCCTCGGGAAGCAAGGGGGAGGGCTACTACTCCCATCTCTTTAGTGCCCAAACCCAACCAGGCTGGCCTGTGCATTCTCAACCTTTCCAAGTTCAATCTTTCTCCCCCTAGATAAATACAAGATGATTATGCCCCGACAGTTGACGTCCTCTCTCCAGAAGCGTGATTGGCTCAGCATCGTAGACCTTCTGGGCGCATACATGCATATTCTGATGTGTCCGCATGGGAAATGCGGTTCTCTGTGGGAAGGGAACACTTGACTTTTTGTGTGCTTCCGTTTGGTCTCCGCTCGGCACCACGTTTCTTTACGAAGATGTCGGTCATCGTAGCATTCCTCAGACTGCAGAGGGTCCATGTATATTCATACTTGGACGATTGGCTCCTGTGCAGTTCTTGCTCAGACGCATATCATCAAAATGGTAGATTGAGTCAAAACACTGGATGTTATTTTTGACTTCTATGAACTCCTATCTGCATATTGATCAGATCTGTAACAAAGCTCTATCTTAGGTTACCCAAGAGATTGAAGCCATATGTAACGGACGCCAACTGCAAGATCCTTGTATAGGCATTAATCCTTTTGAGGATCGATTATTGTAATGTGCTGCTAGTTGGAGATAGTAGAAATTGCTTGAGGTGTTCAAGTTCTCCAACGGCGCAGTGCATATAGTTGAGGGGATGCCCAGACATCATCCCATTACTATAATGAAGAATCTAAACTGGCTTCCAGTTGAAGCACAAGTCTGTTTTAAAGCTTTGACCATTGTTCTAAGATGCTTGCATGGCATGGCTCTGGACTAGCCGAGTAACTGTTTCTATTCAGCATCAACTTAGAGCTACCAGAGGAAGTGTCAGTTGGCCTATTGGTCCCAATAAGTAGAAGAACCGGGGGCATGGGCAGACCATTTACTGTCCGTGCCGCCACCCTATGGAATCAGATGCCTAGGGAGTACTACGCTCGAGGCAGACCTTGAGATTCAGGAAGAGGTTAAAGACTATACTCTTAGATCAGGTCCCCTTTTCTCCATACTGTATGGGCGTCTCTTTCTATGGACGGCAGACGGAACCTTTTTCACCAGAAAAACCTTCTTCCACCTTTAAAATTGGAGGCTTGCGGAGTGCGGCCCTGGGAGCATGCGCTGCCCTAACTCCGCCCATCGGCGCCACTCCCAGTCCCCTTTTCTGCATCGACAAGAACAGGCCGTTTTCACCAGCGCTCTTGGGTTTTGCCTTGCCATGTAATTCCACGCGCTCTTCCCCGGATATTGCTCTGATCTTTTTGTCTTTGTCATCTAGGTACTTGGTCCTCCGGTGTCACGCTCCTCCCCGGCGCATGTCGACTTCAGTGGGTTTCAGCAGGTGTCCAGCCTGCGAGGGACTCTTTCCCACGTCTGACCCCCACACTCTTTGCCTCCACTGCCTTGGCCCTGACCAGAGCTGGGAAGGTTGCACCGCGTGCTACTCGGACTCCACATGCACTGAAGAAAAGGCTAGCTAGGTGGAGAGAACTCTTTGAAGCGTCGCCTCCAGAGGACTTGAAGAAGTTTGCCCAGCAGAGATGGAGAGCTTTTCCATTGCACCCCGTAAGGGCGACTCCTTCCCTAGGAAACGCCCAAGTGGTAGGAACTGCTCTTGGTCTGTTACCAGCACACACCCCAAGGCTAACCCAGCTACTGGTCAAGGGGGTCTTCGGGACCTTATCGGTATCATTGCTGAGGGACCACAAGGTTCTTCACCTGGTCTATACCGGAGGGGGCACCTGCACGCAGCACCACCCGTGACAATGCCAAAGGCGAAACGCCTTTCAGGCCTAGATCTGAGGTGCGGGATAGGCCTTGTGTTCCAACACTAAGTCTTGGGCGAGGCTATGTCCTGAGGACCATGCACCGCGACTCTGGCACGCAGCTCGACAAAATGGCTGCTGCGCTAGACAACATGACTGCTCTTCCGATGCCATTCCTAGGAACAGAGCAGGTGGGTGAACGAGGTGGGTCTGGCGTCAACCAGGTATGTGGTCTACAGTGTATCAGTAGCGCAGGGCAGGTTCCCCCTGCAACCCAGATTGTGCGCTTTGGCCCCAGCAGCCCCCAGCCAATCTGTCAGTATCCCCTGCCTCCTCTGCCTCAGAGGACAGGTTCTTCTAAAGGTTTTTAGGTCTGATGCAAACCTCCCCAGATGGGGGCCAACCTAATGGATGCAGTCGGGGACTTGGTCACTCCACCTGCGCCTAAAGTCATTCCTCCCATGGCTCTGGCACCAGAGAACCCAGCACAGCACCCGCTGCCAGCTCTGTTGACTCTCTCCCCAGTGCAGCCGGTTCAGTCGGCCTCCGGCTCCACACCGCAGCCCTCAGCGCTGAACACCCCTCCTCCTGCTGCAGTCCAGGTAGATACAGACGACCCTGACACGTGTCTTCAGCAAAGGCATTTTATGACAGGCTTGCAGGTTTGGCAGAATATATGGGCTTTCCTCATGCCCAGGTAGAGCAGCCCTAGTGAGTCTTGGCAGTGGTCCTCCCTAAGGCCCCCTACCAAGATGGGTGTCTCGATGCAGAAGGATGTCACTCTGGTTAAGTAGGGTTGGGTCAAGCCACACTCGGCCCTGCCTGTCAATCGGCGCTTCAATGCCAAGTATAGACAGATGGAGGGGATACACTCTTGCTATCAATGCACCTCCACCCGCACTAGTCGGTGATCGCTGCAGCGTTGCTCTACTTTTAAGCCTCAGTCGGCCTCGGCCACCTCGTTCTCGGTGCTGCTAGGCAAGGAGATGATCTTGGAGGCATACAGGAAAATGTTGTAGTCCGCCTCCCTGCACCTGTGTCAAGCCAACGCGGATGCCATGCTTGTAGCGGCTAACCAGAGGTTGTGGCGGGAAATATGGGTCTTCCTTCCGGAGCTCCCAGCGCAGAGCCAGGCACGCTTCAAGGCGGGTTTAGGAGAAGCCAAGCTGGTAGCGCAGGACGACATGGAGTACAGTGGCCCACATCGAAACCTCCTACCGGGCCATCTGCATCGCCAGACATGAGAAGGACGTCCTGGCTTCAGGCTACAAAGTTAGACCCCGATGTCCAGGATTGCAAATTGGACCTTCCTTTCGAGGGTAGTGACCTCTTCCACTCTACCACCGACGAGGAATTGGATAAGATCCGCTCGCAAACAAGTCGTCTTACAAAAGCCACGCCCCGGCATGCACCCTGTTTCATCAACGCTCTGATAAGGGGCAGGCATTTGACGTGTTCCGGGGATTCCAGGAACGGAGGTCAGACAACCTGACAGCTTGCCGAGTCAGCACTGATGCAAGTAACAAAGTGAGGGGGGAGTAAGGGCTTCTTCCTGTCCCCCTCAGCAGCAGGCTTGGAGAACAAAATGGCATGCTTCTTCCCTCTGGGTCCATGTCTCCAGTGGGGGGCAGGCTAGCCTCTCGCCTGTATTTTTGGTGCCAGAACTTCGCGGACCCGTGGATCCTCTCAGTAGTATCCACAGGTTACCGCCTACCCATACCTCCCTCTCCGCCTACTTCCCCTCCCACAGATTGGGATGGCAACTCTGTTGGCGGAGATCCAGTCACTCGTCAAGAACCAGGCAGTGGAACAAGTACCAGCCTCCCAGAAAGGATTAGGCTTCTATTCCCGGATTTTCGCCATACAAAAAAACACCAGGCTGGCCTGAGTTGTGCTGGACCTCTCCACCCTCACCCTCTTCAGAAATTCAAGATGGTTAAGCCAGCACTCATTGCAGAGACACTAGAAACGGAAGACTGGATGTGCTCCCTTTATCTGAAGGATTCTTACCTACACGTCCCAATTTGGCAGCCCCATTGCTCCTGCCTACGCTCCAGGATCATGGGCTGTCATTTCCAGTAAAAGGTGCTACCCTTTGGCCCCAACTCTGCTCCCAGCGTGATTTTCCAGACTTGTGAATGCAGTGGCAGCCCATGTCTACCTGGACGACTGGCTCGTCAGGGCAAGATCCCCCGAGTGGGTTCTCCACACCACCTCCGCGCTTAAAAGTACACTCCACGACCTGGGGTTTACCATCAACCGCAAGTCTCAGCTGCAGACCACGCAGAGCCTCACCTTCCTGGGCCTCATCTGGGATACGAGCTCCAAGAGGGTATTTCCATCGGAGGACAAGATTACAGCCATCAAGAGGGCCACTGCACACTTCCTTACCAGACCAGTGACTTCAGCTTGGTGGTACCAGCACCTACTGGGTATCATAAGCAGGGGTCCTCTTGGCCGTACCACACACAACACACCAGATGAGGAGACTGCAGCTCCACTTCACAGACTCATGGAATCGGGAGAGGGGCTCCCAAGCAGAGCTGGTCAGCGTACTGCCTTCTCTTCACTCTGACCTCAGGTGGTGGTTGTTCAAGGACCGCAATCTGCAGACGGACCGGCCCTTCCGGCAGCCGACTCCACAGCTCACCATTTCTACGACGACTCCTTAGCGGGCTGGGGAGCCACTATGGACAGCCACAGCAGGAGTCTCATATCAACTGGCTGGAGCTCAGAGCCATTTGGCTAGACCTTGGGGCCTTCCTTCCAGTCATCAAGGGCAGGACTGTCCTGATCCAGACCGACAACTCCACCAGCATGTACTATGTCAACAAGCGGGGGATGGGCGGGGGTACCAGGTCCCCTCCGCTGTGCAACCTAACATTCAACATGTGGGAATGGGCCCTGGAAAACCACTACCTCAGGGCCGTCCACCTCTAGGGGATGCCAACTTTGAGGCGGACAGACTCTGCAGGCTGGGAGTGGACAATTACGTGTGGCAATTGAACGACCAGGTGCTGCAGGTGGTTTTGAACACATGGGGCCATCCTCAGGTGGATCTATTTGCCTCCTCGAGGAACAGGAAGTGCCATCAGGTTGCATCCTGACAGTGACCGGGCCCGGGCGATGCCATGCAGATTCAAAGGGAGGGCATGACAGCCTATGCTTTTCCACCCACACCCCTGATCCCCAGGGTACTCCACAAGATGGAGGCTTGTCACCTCGGCATCATAGTGATGGCGCCTTGGTGGCCGGTGAGACCGGTGTTCTCAGAATAGTTCAGCCTCTTGGACCGACCACCCATTCACCTTCCAATGGGCCCAGCACCTCTCCTGTTCAAGCGGTGGGGGAGGGGGGGAGGGCAGGGTTCTCCACCCTGCTCCTCAGACACTAGCCCTTGCATTGTGGTTCCTGAGCAGATCACCCTCAAGCACCTGAACCCATCTCGGGCTAATCTGGAGATATTCCAGTGCGCTAGGAGCAAGGCCAGTAGTAGCCAATACAGGAGTAAATGGAGCAGGTTCTGTCACTAGGCAGATTTGAAGGAACTCAACCCCCTGACCCGCAGATTGGACGATGTGCTTTCTCATCACACCTTGCCCACTCAGGCATACAGGTGGACACATGTCGCACCTATCTCACAGCCATAGGGGCCTACAGAAATTCGGAGGAGGTCTTCTCCTTTTCCAACCCGATGGTCAGTAAACATCTGGCGGGCCTGTCCAGGCTTTACCCACCCATCAAAAAGCTACACCCTGTGTGGAACCTCAATGTGGTGTTGGGGGCCCTGGCGCTCGCACCCTTCGAGCCAATGGACATAAGGCTGGTCAGCACCAAGACAGCTCTGCTAGAAGGTCTTGCATCTGCTTGCAGAGTCAGTGAGATACAGGCTCTGGTGGCTTCAGAACCCTGTATTACTTTCCACAGGGAATAAGGTGGTCCTGTGGACTCACCCGGCGTTCCCACCTAAGGTACCCCCATGTTGCATCTTGGTCCTACCTACATTCTTTGCTGACCCAAAGGACAAGGCTCAGTTTTGCACTGTCTGGATGTCGGACGCGCTCTGAAATTCTATCTGGATAGAACCAAGGGCTTCTGCAAGTCGGGTGCACTGTCACCTTTGGGGGCTCCAGACCGTTATCGGGCATCCAAGGCCTCAATAGCAAAGTGGATGGTTGCGGCCATCGGAGGCCTATGAGGGTCAGCGCAAGCCGCTGTCAGCCAACATGCACACCCATGCCGTCAGGGCCAAGGCCACGACCATAGCATTCCAGCAGCAGGTTCCATGGCAGGTCATAAGCAGGGCAGTTACCTGGGCCCACCCCTTCAGCTTTCTGTAAGCATTACTGTTTGGACGATGGCTCTAAGTCAGATGCGGCCTTCGGGCAGGCGGTTCTAAGGAACTGGTTTGTTTGAGGGTCTCTTCTCCACCCTAGGGCTACATTCAGTTGTAATCGCCCATACTGTATGGAGGAAAAGGGGACTGGACGTAAAAGTAATTACAAATTACTCACCGTAGTGACTAACGTACTTAGTCCTCTTTCATCCATACGTCGGCCGCCACCCCCCACCCCCTAATACTGGTGTCATTAGGCAATTACTATTGCCGAAGCGTCAATGGGAACTGAGTGGTGCCGGTAGGGGGAGTCAGCACAGCGCATGCTCCCAGGGCCGCACCACAGCGTGCCTCTAAATTTAAAGTGGGCGGGGGGAAAGGTTTTTCTGGTGAAAAATATTCTCTAGCATGGGGTCTGGCATGGATTCACATGCTCATGAATATTCCCCGTCAGGCTGGGAATCCTCCCTGTCGTCAGGCTGGGAATCCTCGGTAAAGAAAAAAACCAGTATCAGTTTCGTTTCTGATCTGTCTTTCGTAGTAATAACCAATCACTGGTCTCTGCGTCATACTGACCACAGCCAATGACTGCCCTCTACCTAAGCACCGCCTCTGGCAGCCATCTTCAGATTTGGAAGCACGTGAAGTGGCAGTATGACCAAGTGAAGAGCCGCAGAGGGGTAGGCGGGAGGGTTCGCATGTGAATCCATGCCAGACCCATGCTGGAGAACAACAGTTACAGGTAAGTAACTTGTTCCTTCTCCAGCATGGGGTCTGGCATGGATTCACATGCTCATGAATAAAGAATAAACTCAACATTAAGCATCTTACCTCCTCACCAGGCTCACCTCAGGCAAACAGGTTGCGCAGCACTGCTTGGCCGACCCTGGACTCCTCCCTGGAATCCCGATCGACGCAGTAGAATTTCGTGAAGGTGTGCGTCGACCTCCACGTAGCAGCCCTGCATATGTCCAGCAGGGGCACACCAGATAGGAACGCCGTGGTAGCTGCGATCGCTCTGGTGGAATGGGCTCTCGGACGGCCAGGCAGCGGTCGGTTTGCCAACCGATGACAGTACATGATACAGCCGGAGAGCCATCTGGAAATGGAAGCCTTCGAGAGAGCCTTCCCCTGATTGACAGGTCCAAAGTTCACAAAGAGTTGTGACGTCTTCCGAAAACACTTTGTGCGGTCCACGTAGAACTTCAGCGCTCTAGCCACATCCAGCGAGTGCAAAGTCCTCTCAGCCGGCGACGAAGGCGACTGGAAGAACACAGGCAACACCAAGGGTTCGTTGAGATGGAAGTCAGACGGTATCTTGGGCATGAAGGAGGGGTGCGTCCTGAGCACTACCCTTGTGTCGTGAAAAGTCAATTACGGGGCCTTGCAGGAAAGGGCCTGGATCTCTCCCACCCGTCGTGCGGAGGTGATGGCCACAAGAAACGCTGTTTTCCACGACAAACTTCAACGGGGCCGAGTGCAGAGGCTCGAACAGAGGTCCCATGAGCTTGGTCAGCACCACGTTGAGCTCCCATGCCGGGGCCGGAGCCTTCACCGGCGGGAACGATCTGAACAGTCCCTTCATGAACTCTTTCACCAGACGATGAGACCACAAGGACGTCCGCCCGTGGTTCTGGTGTATCGGGAGATCGCAGCAAGATGAATCTTGATGGACGCGTGTGCCAGACCAGCTTTGGCCAGTGTCAGCAGGTACGGCAGTACCTGGGGAGCCGTAATCCGTAGAGGGTTAATCTTCTGTGCGTGGCACCAGACAGAGAACCTCTTCCATTTGTGTCCGTAGCATTTAAGAGTCGAGGACGCCCTGGCCTTTGCAAGAACCTCTCTGCAGTCGGCCGGTATGTCGTATCCTCCAAACTCTAGCACTGCAGGAGCCAGGCCTGCAAGTTCAGCGATTTCGGGTCGTGGTGGAGGATGGCGCCTCCTTCCCTGGAGAGTAGATCCGCGTCCACCGGCAGCTTGATTGGCGGGGACGCTGACAAGTCCAGAAGGTCCGGTAACCATATCTGCCTCGGCCACGCAGGTGCGACGAGGATCATCCTGCACCGTGACCTCTTGAGCTGGTTGACGAGCCGGATTAGCAGTGGCAAAGGAGGGAACGCGTAGAGGAACAGGCCCCCCCAGGGGAACGAGAAAGCATCGCCCATGCTCCTCGCCTGGGGAAACCTGCTGGCGAACCTCCGGCACTTGGAGTTCGTCGCCGTCGCGAACAGGTCGATCTGGGGTGTGCCCCACCGTCGGAAGAGGCGATCCACTAGATCCTGCCGTAGTTCCCACTCGTGGCATGAGCGCAGCTCCCTGCTGAGTGAGTCGGCGATGGTGTTTTTTATCCCTGCCAGATGAAACGGCACCAGAAACATCCTTTGAGCGACGGCCCAATGCCACAGGTCCTGCGCCTCCTTGGACAGTCCTGGGGACCTGGTTCCGCCCTGTTTCCTGATGTAAAACATGGTGGTGGTGTTGTCGGTGAAGATCCTCACCACCTTGCCCTTGAGGGACGGAAGGAAGGACCTGAGGGCCCAGAACACTGCACGGAGCTCCAGGACGTTGATATGGAGGGACTTCTCCGTCGGGAGCCAAAGGCCTCTCGCATGCAGATTTTCGGTGTGCGCTCCCCACCCTTCCAGGGAGGCATCCGTGGTCACTGTCTCCTGGTGGTCTGGGGTCTGGAAGTCCATGCCCGCCGTCAGATGCGCGCGGGTGCCCCACCACCGGACCGCTCGGCGGAAACTCTCGTCGAGTGTGATCCTCTCCTCGAAGCCGCCCGTCGTTTGGATCCAGCGCGCGTCCAGGAACTCCTGCAACGGGCGCATCCGGAGCCTGCACATGGGAATGAAGTAGATGCAAGAAGACATCATTCCGAGGAGGGACTTGATGGACCTCACCTTGGCCGCGTCAGAAACCAACATTCGCTGTACCTTGCCCAGGATGGACCTGGTCCTTTCCTCCGACGGGGAGGCCAGAAGGGACACTGTCGAGCTTCGCTCCCAGAAACAGTGCGTTTTGCGCGGGTACCAGGTGGGACTTGGCGTAGTTCACGGAGAATCCCAGGTCCGTGAGAAGTTGGACGGTCCTTGCCGTGTGCTCCACGGCGAGCTCCCTCGTCTTGGCTCGGATGAGCCAGTCGTCCAGGTAGGGGTAGACTTGGATCCCCTCGCGGCGCAGCTGCGCCGCCACCGGTGCAAGGCACTTGGTGAATACCCTGGGTGCCGACCTTAGTCCGAAGGGGAGGGCTTTGAACTGGTAGTGACGCCCTTGGACCACAAACCTGAGGAATTTTCGGTGCCCCTTTAGGATGGGAATATGGAAGTAGGCATCCTCCAAATCCAACGACGACAGGAAGTCTCCTTCCTCCAGCTGACCCAGGACGTGCTGGTGGGTGACCATCCGGAATTTCTGCGCCTTGATGAACTTGTTCAGACGTCGCAGGTCTAGGATGGGGCGCCATCCTCCCGTCTTCTTCTTCACGAGGAAGTATCTCGAGTAAACTCCGGAGCCCCGAAGCCTCTTCGGGACGAGTTTGATGGTGCCCTTCCTGAGCATCGCCCTTACCTCCAGGAGAAGCTGAGGGACGTGAAGCTCTTTCCTGGCCACGGGGGGGACGCGCAGGCACCTTCTTTGAAACTCGAGCGCGTGGCCCCGGGCTAAGGCGTCCAGCACCCAACGGTCGGTGGAGATGGACTCCCACACGCTGACGAAGCTCGCCAGCCGGCCTCCCACCGGGGTGCTTCGGTGGGGGCCCGACCCCACGGCCGGTTCAATCCTGTTTCGACGAGGCTTTGCCGCCTTGACGACGGCGGGGTCCGCCAGACTTGCCTCGTCCCCTGTAGGCCTCCTGAGACGACGAGCGGGCCGCTTGACGGTAGGTGGAGAAACCGCCGCCCGAACCTTTGGAGGCGCCCTTGCCTCCACTGCTCCGAAAGGGCGTCCGCCTCATGTAAGCAGTAGAGACAAAACGAGTGTTCGTCCTCCTTAAAGACGTTCTGCAGCTGGCATCCAGGGCAGACCCTGAACAGCTTTCCGGGCGTCGAGCTTCCCTTCTTCTGGGCCATGTCCGGGCCTGAGAAGCTTCTGGAGTCCTCCAAAAGCGTAGCTCGACGAAATCTTCACCCTTGAGGGGCGCAGACGAATCCGACACGGGTCCCCGTTGATCGGATGGAGAGTCGGTGGAGCTTGAGGCTCTTTTGACCGAAAAAACAAAGTTTTTGAGAAAAAACGTGAAAAAATAGCACTAACGCTTGAGAGCAATAGCACGAGGATCCCAACACATGAACGTGCGGTAAAAATCTGAAGATGGCTGCCAGAGGCGGTGCTTAGGTAGAGGGCAGTCATTGGCTGTGGTCAGTATGACGCAGAGACCAGTGATTGGTGGTTACTACGAAAGACAGATCAGAAACGAAACTGATACTGGTTTTTTTCTTTACCGAGGATTCCCAGCCTGACGACGGGGAATATTCATGAGCATGTGAATCCATGACAGACCCATGCTGGAGAACAACAGTTACAGGTAAGTAACTTGTTCCTTGTCTCCCGTCCCTAGGAAGGGACGCCCCTACAGTATGGAGGAAAGGGGACTAAGAGTACGTTAGTCACTACGGTGACTAACTTCTCATTCTGAGTAACCTAGGTGTTGCTTATGCCCACCCTCTGCTGGCTTTTCCCACTCTGATGAGTTCTTGGGGCTTCGGCGCCTTACAAATCCCAAATTAATCACTCCTTCAGCTCCTGTTCCATCTTGGGCTGTCAGTGAACTGGCAGAGATCGTCCATGACCGGCTCGCGACCTGATCCTTCTTGGTTTCTGTTGGGCTATGGTCAGTTGCGGTGTTTCTAATGGAGGAGAGGATTGCAGACTGGTCAACCACGTGCCAACTCTTCCCTCAGTCCTCTCATGGCTGCTTGGGGGGGGTTCCAGAGACTCCTGGGCCTCATGGCTTGCGTGTTGGCACTACCTCTTGTGCGCCTGAATATGGAACTCACTCAGCTTTCTCTTTTGGCAGCTGGTCCCAGGCTACGGAACTGAATTCCAAGCTGATTCCAGTCCCACCCAGCATGACGGCGGATCTTCAATGGTGGTTGTCCGCCAGCCAGGAGCCCTGCCCACAAGTAATGGTTACCACAGACTCCTCCCTTCTGGGGTGGGGAGCGCCACCTCAAGGTGTACGATTTGTGAACGCCGCAAGACAGGCGGTTCACATCAAGCATTTTAAACAATCGCCAACAGCGTGGTCCATATTTGCAGATAATTCCATAGCAATGTTTTACATAAACGGGGGGGGGGGGGGGGGCAGGTCTCCTCTCCTGGTGGACCTTGCTATACAAATTTGGAATTGGACCATCCAGCACAATGTCTGGCTCCAAGCTGTACACATCGCTGGCTGCATCAATGTGACTGCAGACTCCCTCGGCTGCCAATCGGCATCGGGTTGTGAGTGGGAGATAAATGACTGTCCTCAATGGCATTTTTCAGCAATGAGGCACTCCAATGGTGGACCTCTTTGTGACCCCTCCAACAGGAACATCCTCTTCATGCATCCAGGGACGGGCTCAGTGTCTTCCTTGGGACGTCCTTGAGATCCCGTGGGACAGCATGAAAACTCATGCCTTCCCTCCATTACCGCTGATTCATTGATCACTCTGCAAACTGAGGAGTGCATCGAACTGCGCTTTCCTCTTCATGGCTCCTTGGTGGCCAGCCAGGTTCTGGTTTTCGGAACGACCGCACCTTCCCCCGATCGGGTTGCTGCAGATTCCCAACCTTCTTCACCAGAGCAATCACCAGCTGTGGCACTCCTCCCCACAATTGTTCAGCTTGGCTGCCTTGTGCCAGAGTTCCGATCTTTCCGACTGTTCAATCTGTCGGAGGACAACATGCCCATAATGCAAGCGGCTAGGAAGTTGACTAATGGTGCTCAATACAGGAGCAAATGGCTCAGTTTTTGCCATTGGTGTTTAACGGATCTATATGATCACTGCGCCGCCCATAACTGCGATGGCCGAAATGCCGATGCCAGTTACGGCATGGCGCAGTGATCTAGCTCATTGTGCCTGCTTCACCAGCCTGCTTTTCCCTTCCTACCCTCCGCCCCCATGCCCCAACTTACCTTTCACGGCGGCACACTTCTGTGTGCCGCCTGCACCCTGTTATCCCTGCGGCATCAGCGCCTCCCACTAACGTGGGTTAGAGCTGATGCTGTAGGGTGCTTTTTTTTTTTTCTTTAGTGTCCCCACTTACTAAAACGGTAAGCGGGGGACACCCCCGCAACCCCTGTCTGCCATTACTGCGCCCAAGCAGAGTGGGGGACACCCCGCAACCCTGTCTGCTTGGGCGCAGTAAATGTCACCCTAATTTTGTGCGTCCCCAAAGTCGCAGTAACTGCGGGGGCGCACAAATGAGGGCGACATTTTTGTACGATTCCGTGTTTAACCAAACAGCACGATCCGAGGCTGGCTTCTATCAACACTGTTATGTCATTGCAGCCTACCTGTTGGCTAATCCAGTCATCTAATCCAGTCATCAAGAGGCACTTTGCTGGTCTCGTCTTTTTCCACTGGTTCGTATCCCTCATCCCAAATGGGACCTGAATGTGGTCCTCACTGCGTTCTGTCCTAAGCCCTTTGAACCCATGGCTACTACTGAACTTAAGTACCTATCTTGGAAGGTAGCTTTTTTGATTGCGGTAACGTCTGCAAGACCAATAAGTGAGCTTCAGGCTCTTTCTGTGGAACATAAGGATGAGGTGGTGCTTTGCATCCACACTTCTTTCCTTCCTAAGGTGGTTTCGGACTTCGATTTAAACCAATCTATAGCTCTACCAGTGTGCTTCCCGAACCCAGTCTGTTATGCCGAAAGGGTTCTGCACAACCTAGACCTCAGACGCGCTCTGAAGTTCTACTTCGACAGGACTAGCGAACTCGGCTCTTCTCAACTGCTTGTTACATCTGGTGATCTAAAGGAGAAATCTGCCTCATAAGCATCCATCTCCGGCTGGGTTGCTTCATGTGTTTACGAGTCCTACAAGGTTCAAGGCCTTCAACCACCTAACGGCATTCATGCACATCTGGTCCAGGGCAGAGCAGCTGCTGTTGACTTCCAAAAGTATGACCCTTGGGAGTCCATTGCCAAGGCAGCTACGTAGGCCTCCATCGGCTTTTTGCAAGCATTACTGTCTAGACCCGAGCTGATGACCAATTTGGCCAGTCGGTTCTCAAGAATTTATTCCAATAATGTGCATAATACTTATGGTTAGTGATTGGGTGTCTCCCACAAGTATGGAGGCAAGGGGACTGGTGGTAGTGAGTATGATAGTTACTCACCGTAGTGACTACCTTACTCCTAGTCCATAGTACTTTCCTCCAACTGTCTGCACGCTATCCACTAATAAGTGTCCTTGATTATTTCTTAAATGGTCTCAGACTTGGTGATGGAAAACAACTGAAGGGTGATGTATGGGGCAGAGCTCAGGAAGACTGGGTTGTGGTCATGTGCTGTGGCCCCACATTAAAAAATAAAAGGCCAAAAATAAATGTTTTTAACAAGTCCTGCGGTCCGTCCCAAAGGACAATGTCCACAAGTATGGCGGAAAAAGGACTAGACTATGGACTAGAAGTAAGCTAGTCACTATGGTGAGTAACTTCGTCATACTCGTGCATCCCGTCCCCTTTCCTCATCCTTGTTGGGTGCCCCCTCCGGCCCCCAAACATGGACTCAGTACCGGAACCTTTGACAACAATAAATTGAGCTTCTCCTTTAAATGTAGTATAGTGCGCAGCCGCCTCTGTGGCCTCAACTTGGTCCCTTTTTCTGCATGGGTGGTGTCAGACCTGGCAGCCAGCACAGACTTTAGCTTTTTGCATGCTCCCTGGTTTTGATTTTTCAAACTCATTTAACTTCCCTTTGCTGCCCCGCCTCCCCTGGTGCATATTGGCCACAGGTGGATTTACAAGATCACCCTAACGCAACTGCTCTGCCCTGGCCTCAGTCCCCCATGCACTCTATCTTCAGTGTTTGCTGCCCCACCATCGCAGGGACATATACTCTGCTTGCAAGCACTCTCGGTCACAGGGCATTGAAGAATCTGTTGCAGTGGAGGGAGATCTTCCAGTCAGCCCCACCTTAAGGACTTCGTCTCCAGGACCTCTTGTCAAGATAAGGTAGTTTCTCTGTCCAGTGTGGCGACTCCTTCCCCGGGGTTCCCACAGATCAGGGTTCCTCAGATTTAGGTTCTGTCAGGCGATAGGCCTCCAAGGCTACCAGCTCCCAAGCCAAGGAACTGTGGGTCCTACCGGGCTGTCCTCGGAAGGGCAATCAAGTTCGTCCTCTTCTTACCCAGGGGGTAAGGGATAGTGCCACCTCACTGTCCTCGGCACGATCCAGCATGGCTACCGGCACAGCTGCTGAGGGCATCCAGCCTACAAGAGCTTGCTCTGAGGTAGTGAGTCATGATGTTACAACTACCGGCTAGCTGAGAGCTTGGCGCCTACCTGAGGCCGATGCTTCTGCTTCAGGTGCAGGACCCAAGCTGTATCCTGTCTGAGGCCTCTCATGGCTCAGGGCCTTGATGCCATCCCACCCTGGGCGTGCTGCAAGCCTTCAAAATGGCAGAAAGGCACGTGGCAGTCTGCCAGTCTTGACGGCCATCTTGGATCCAATTCTGGGCTACCCGTGCTTTCACCCATCCAATGGGCTTTGCAAGATGAGCCCAGTCCCTTGCCTTGTATTGTACGGGGCAGGCATCTGGTCTCCTCCAGGGATAAATCTACTCGTCACAGCATTCAGGCTACACACCCCAGGTGCCTCAGTGCTTTGACCAGGAGCAGAGGCCCATTGCTTCGGAGGGCTGGGCCCCTAGGGACCCATTGGCTTGTGAGGACCCCTTTGAGCACTTCCTCTGCCTCTCGCAGTCTCATCAGATAAGGCTCCTGAAAGATATTGTGGAAAACATCCCAAACCCCCCATCACCCCACCAAGTGGTGTCTGCCCGGTTCCCTCTAGGTACTCTTCCAGTGCCGCTCTCCCCCGCTCCAGGCCCTACTGGTTGTTTAGACCCTTCTGTACCACCGTCCCCCTGCCCACTCAACAGCTGTTGGACAGCCCTTTGGTGTCAGACTCAGGGGAGGGATGTCCTTTGACACCTGCGTCCCAGGGCCTGGACTCCCCTCGATCTGTGAAAAGGTTAGGGGGAGGATTATTAGGTCGGTGATCCCTCAGCATCCGTTAAGACTTCATGATCTCATTGAGGGCCTGGCAGAGTTCTTGGTGTGGGTCCCTCTGCCTGAGGAACCATCCCTCCGACACCGTCCCCTGGATTGCTAGCAGAGGTCTTGGGTAAGCGCACCACACCACGATCGGTATGGTATCGCTCTCCAGAAGGATGTCCTGCAGGTGGCGCTAAATTTCTGGGAGAAGTCCAGGGCCAACACCCAAATGAAAAAGGTTGGAAAGCAGGGTCAGGCTGAGACGGGCGGGGAATTAATCCACCTAGCATCCCACCCAGAGTCTTCTGTGGTGGTTGCGGCCTAAACCATTGCCTGCATCTTCCTCCACGGGAGCCACTTCCAGTTGTCCTTCCAAGGAGGACAAAGTCAGCCCTGCTATTCCATCTCCGGACTGCACCTGCAGTGAGCCAACACAGGCACCCTCTTGTCAGTGGCTAGCCAGAAGCTGTGGCGGGAACTCTAATTTCTGCCCAACTTCCCTTCGGACAAGCAAGCCTCCTTCAAGGATGGTCTAGCAGATGCCCTGGCCATTACAAAGGACCTCATGGAGTCTTCAGGCTCCTGCATCAATGGCCAGCCGAGGGCTGTTCCTTTGTGTCGAGCTGAGGACGGTGTGGATGCGTGCCACTAAGTTCTCATCTGAATTGCAGGCGTGGGTCCTGGATCTGCCCTTTGAGGATGTGTACCTTTTTCATTAGTCAACTGATGAAGAGTTGACGAAAACATCCACTTAAAACATCGAATCCTTGGCCATCCTGACTAAACCTGGACTGAAATCCTTCCCTCAGTCCCAGGTCAGAACGGAGTTCAAACCCTTCACTTTCTCCAGCTTCAAGAGGTTCTGGGACTGCAGTACAGAGACCCGACAGGTTGCCAAGCAGCAACAACGGAAGGAAGCATGAGAGGACGTTGCATGGGTTTTTCCACACCCCTGATGCCAAGAATCAGTGACGTTTAAGGTCTGGGAACGCAGCTGGTCTGTGGGGGGGTGTTTGTCTCTTTTCCAGGACACCTGGAAACGGGATCCTATCTGCAGTCTGCACAACCTTCTCTTCCTTTGTTTCTACCATCCTCTTCGTCAGATCGGGTCGGCTTCCCTTTTAGAAGAGTAACTTTGTCTTGGAGATGCAGGTGAAAGAACAGGTTCCTCTTTCAGACCAGGGCCCCGGGGGTACTATACCAGGATTTTTGCAGTACCCAAGAACCAGGGCGGCCTGAAGGTTGTCCATGACCTGTTAGTTCTAAATGTCTTCACTGCTGGAACGCTTCAAGCTGATTACTCCTGCACACATAGTTGAGTCTGGATGTGTTCTTCACCTCCAGGATGCATACCTCCATCTACAAATTGCATTGGAAGTTCCTGCGGTTCGCGATTGTTGTAACACTTTCAGTACAAGGTGCTGCCCTTTCGGTTTGAATTCGGCCCATTGTGTCTTCACAAAGTTGAGGTATGCAGTGGTGAGCCTTCTCTGCTTCGGGGGGGGGGGGGGGCGGCATCCTCTGTACCATGGGGTATTGCACTCCTGCCAGAGATTGGCATATAGCCTTCACCACCTAGACCTCTCCTCTCAACCAGAACCAGAGGTCAGTTGTGCCCATCTCAGGAACTGGCCTTCTTAGGGGTGCATTGGAGCACTACCATTTCAGCCGGTGTACCCTACGCCAGAGAGCCGTCCGTCCCTCCGCAAGCAGTGGGCCATTTTCTGACCAACATTCCAGCGATGATGGCCTACTGCATGCTCACTGTACAGCATGCTCTCAACATGAGGCGCCTCCAGCTCCACCTGGCAGACAATTGCGATCAGGATATTGGTTTCTGATGCTTGTTAATCTCCATAATGTGCATAGGGTCCGACATCCAGTTGTAACCGCAGAGTATTGCATCTTGTCTTTCGAGGATCGAAAGGGGACGTCTGCATAGGCGAGTTCTGTAACACTATCCCTAACGTGATATGTAGTGTATCCAAAATCCCTCACGCGCTGAGGTCCTTCAGATTGTTTTTTCCACCCAGATTACAGGTCGCCCTAATGCAGAGCTCTTACATAAAGGAAGCGTTATTGTCATTGACTGTTATTCCTGTTAAGTCACTTTGACAGTTGAATCCTGCGGAATAACGCTGAAGACTGCTACAGACTTTCGTCGTCTGATCCCAGCGGCGCTGCCGTCCACGTGGCCAGGCCTTCTGGCCGGCCTACACAGTAGGGAGAGTGGGGGTCAGGTGGACATATTTACAAGTATGCCTTTCCTCGTTCACCCTCTGCTCCCTGGGTTTTGTCATCGCTGTAACTGTCTTTAGATATGGAAAAGACACCATTTAGATTTTGTCCCTCGTGCAGGGCTAAATATCCCTGGAAAGATGAGCACGCTCGGTGCAATAACGGTCTTCCCTCGACCACATCAAAGTGAGTTGCGCGGCCTGTAGACTCCTGTGCCCTAAGACACTTGAGCAGCGCTGCTTGAAGCGGTGGGCGGCCTACGGCATGTCGCAGGCCGAATAGTCTCCCTCCCCCCCTGCTGTTGCAACCGCCAAAAGTGATTGGGGGGGGGGGAGGGTGAGGGGGGCACTAGCAATGACCAGGCCTGTGTTGGAAGCCATTGGCCCAACGGCGGACTGCTCTCGGTCTGCAACGCCCGTCCCTGACCCCACCAGGCCGGATGCGAGTCACGCTATGGGGAAAACACCCGGCGACAAGGGCGCACACGCTCATAACACCAAACGCACAACCCAATGTGCTGTTTTGGCGGCACTGTCGAAGCATACCAAAGCGCCAACGGAACCGTCAATCTCCGGGATGCTCTGATCGACAGTCTTGGGTGCTAACACTAAGACACGCAGACGTCTAGGCGCTCCAGGGGGACGCGCAGATGCCGCTTAAGGCCCGGTTGGCGTCAATCAACCGCTCAGCCTGCGGTTCACCCGGTGGCATCAAGCTACTGCTCAGCCTACAGTTCAGCCGGTAGACCGTCCAGATTCTACAACCATTGGCGAGAGCATCGCAAGGATTACTTCTGAAGTTAGAAGTTAGTCTGAAGAAGGAATGGTCGAGGGAAGCGGCGAAGCACAAAGAACGGCTTAGAGAAGTGCCGAAAGATAAGCCACAGTGCCCCGAACCCTGCAAGGACTACGCAGAGTCCTGTGCCTTTGTCAGGCAAATTAGAGGACAAATCTCGACGTCGCAGGGAAAACCAACCTTTTCCTCCACTGGACCCCTCTGGTTCATCCTCATGGACCAGGGAGAAATTTGAGGGATGTATGGACAGATTAGAAAAATGTCTTATATGGGACCCTTACTCCCAAGACGGCTCAGGAAGAATTTACTTCTACACCTGTATCCAAGTTTCTAAGGACCTTGGAAGATCCAGATGAGGATTATACCCGTGTCCTCAGAGGATGTTATGGACACTTATGAACAGGATGGCACTTTTCTGGAAAACTACAATGTGGATGATCAGACAGGCCTTATGGACAATTGGCAAGACAACCGTCGAGTTGATGCTCAACCGTGGACATCCCCTACTTGCACCCAAGATCCCAATGTCCTGTGTATAGATCTCCCTCCCTTCCACTCTAGCTCACCAAGCCTCCCCAGTGGATGACCCGATGGTGTTTAACACCATCTTGAAAACGGCGGCTGACCATTTTCAGATCGCCCCTCAAGAGGCTTTACCAGATTCTGATTTCATGGAGGATATACTCCAAGAAAAACCTCAGGCCATCCCTTTGTTGAACTCGATCAAGAGGAGATTGGCACCTTCCTTGTCAATGTCAGCCCAGACCAGGGCGGTGAACCCTAGGGTGGAGAAGCTGTTTCGGTCTCCTCTGACCCTGCCTACATCAAGGGTCATGCCACTCCAGATTCTTTAGCGTTTACCACTAATAGAAAATGGGCTGGTGTTCCCCTGTCTACAGGAGAGGCACCACCCTTTATGCCCTGGGAAAAAGGTAACAACTGCTGTTGCGTTTTCCACCTGCTTAGCCAATAACACCACGCTATTGGCCAGCTATGCAGATGTCCAGTGTAACCTCCTTCAAGAAGTGCCAGAACCTACACTGACCAAGCGCTCGCCATTGTTTCCGAAGGCAAGCAGGTGAACTGGAATGTGCTCAAAAATACTCTGGACTCTGCCAAGACAGCGGGGAGAACCCTGGCATAAAGTACCTTGCTCAAGAGACCTGCGTGGCTGAGGAACTCTGGTTTCAAGCCAGAGACCCAAGTAGCACTGATTAACAAACCTGTTGAGGAGACCAACCTGTTTGGCAAAGCAGTGGGCGATGCTATTGAAACAGCCAAGAAAGAACATGAAAAACTCAAGTCTCCAACAAATTACCCAGAAACCCTCTCCTCGGAGAAAGCGGCTCCCGCCGGTCCTTTCATGGGCAATCTTATTTACCCCAGAACCATTATAATGCAGCAAACTTGAATTCTGGACAAGGGGCTAATACCCCCACCACTTATCCACCTAGAGAACAGCGGCATCGGAAAGGTAAAGGATGAGGTTCCAACCCCAGAGGCACTCCAACCTCTGGTCAAAAATGACCTGTGGATCCAGGTCCCCTCCCATGCCACCCTGGTCGGGAGGCGTATAACATCTTTCCTTACTGCATGGGAGGGGATAACCGACCAGTGGGTTCTCGAAACGGTCCCCACTGGTACTGTATGGAATTTGCCAGACCACCCCAATTCAGACCGCCACGATCAAGACGCCGGACCACCTGCAAATACTTCTGCAAGAGGTGCAGACCCTTCTAGGAAAGTATGCCATATAATTCTACCCTATTCTAAAGGTAAACAAGGGTATTTATTCGGTGTGCTTCCTTGTACCCAAAAAGGATCTCACCATGCCCCGTGTGCTAGACCAGCGCCCAGCGAACAAGATTGTCAAATCTCAAAAGCTTTGTATGGGCACTTTATAGGTAAGTAATACTGCTGTTGAAAGAGGGGGATTACATGGCAACACCGAACATGAAAGATGCATACTTTCATATTTCGATGTTGCCAGCGCACAGAAAATGCCTAAGGTTCATGATAGAGGACAGGCACCATCAGTTCAAGGTACTGCTTTGGCATTGCCTTGGCACAGAGGGTGTTTACAAAGGTACTGGCAGTAGCAGCAGCACACCTGCGCAGGCCATCTGGCCCGGCTTACCCTTACCTCAACAACTGGCTCATAACTGGGGAGTCCTACGAAACATGCCCATTGAACACTCAGAAGACACTAGACCTCCAGTCTGGGATTCTCCATCGAGGGGAAATCCAGCCTAGACTCCAGTTAAGTCGAACAGTTTCTAGGGGCTCTTATTTGGACAGAAGACGGCCTTGTATTCCCCTCCAATGAGAGGGTCCAAAACATTCTTTTTCAGATACCTCAATAGGTAGCCAGTTGGGAAGTGATGGTACGCAAGGCCATGCAACTGTTATGAATGATGGCGTCCAGCATTTACTTCCTCACACGCACCTGGTCATGCTTCCCATGCAAGAGTGGCTCAACAGCCAGTGGTGTCAGGCCAGTGGCAATGGGAATATCTGGTAGTTGTCTCGACAGACCTCATTCTCTGTCTGCAGTGGTGGTCGAGGGAAAACCTCTTGAAGGGGAGAATGTTCACCACCCCTGCAGTACAAGCCACTCTCACGAACGACTCCTCTCTGTGTGGGGAAATTTAGTTACGCTTTACCCCTCGACTCCCTTGCTCAACAAGATCGTGCACAAGATGCACCAGGAACCAGTCACCATGATATTGGTGGCCCCCATGTGGGCTCTCCAACCCCGGTTCTCTCCTGATGGAGATGTCCCTCTCCCCTCCTGTGAAACTGCCCTGCCAGTACAACATGTTATTTCAGGACAGGGGAGAAACGCTGCACCCATGCCTGCTAACTCTCAACTTAGCAGCCTGGCTCCTGAGGTCCGTTTCGGACACCTTCAATGCCGTTGTATGAATGGACCTACTCAGGGAAGTGAGAAAACTCAACATCCGATATTGCTATTCCTTTAAATGGAAACGCTTTATCTGGTGTAATGCCAAGGGCGTCAATCCTATTGACTGCTCTCCTACTCACATTGTATTGTACCTGACCCACTTACTGGATTCAGGCCTAGTTTTCATTTTTTTTATTTTTTAAGGTTCACTTAGCTGCTCTCTGACTCCAATATGTCACAGCAAAAGGTGTTGTGGTGGAAAAAACCAGTTAACAAGGTTTTCATGGAAGGGATTAAAAGGCTTCATCCCTTCATTTCCAACCCAGCTACCCGGTGGGATTTAAATGTGGTTCTGACTAGACAAATTGGGTTCCCCTTTGAGCCTATGGACAAGGCAAGTCTAAAATACCTTACCTATAAGACAGCCTTCCTAGTGGCTCACTTCTATTTGAAGGGTTAGTGTACTGCAGGCCCTTTCAGTACTAGAGCCTTTTCGTTACGGTTCAGAAATGGTGGTTCAGCGCACCACCCCTCGATTTGCGGCTACATTTATTTCCATGTTCCACGTGAACCAGTCTATAGAACGGCCACTTTTTCCAGAACCCTGTTAACATGGCCGAAAGAAACCTACACATGTGAGGTGTGCACAGGGCAGTCATGGTTTACCTGGAAAGAACAAAACCACTGAGGAAATCAAACCAATTTTGTTTGTGGCAGCTGGCAGAGAAGGGATCCTGTCTCTAAGTCAGCTATTTCAAGGTGGATAGTCAAATGCATCACACTTTGCTTCTCTCTTGCCGAGAGAGAACTGCCCTCCAAGCCTAGAGCACATTCTACTCGAGGCACTGGGGATTCATAGCATTCATTGCAAATGCTCCCCTAGAGTCCATTTGCAAAGCAGCAACCTGGAGTTCTGTACACACCTTTACAAAACGCTATTGCCTAGACACTCATTGTAGGTCTGATTCTCAGGTGCGACCAGCAGTACTAAGACATCTTTTCACTTCACTACTGTTCCTTCTCCCAACCCACCTCCAACTCTGGGTACTGCTCGCTAGTCTATGCACAGCATGTGATCCTAAGCAGATTAATAAGCATTAGAAGATATGCATTACTCACCGTAATAGCATTTCTGATGATTGTATCTGCTTAGATTCACATGCCCCACCCTTCCTCTCCCCATGAAGTAGAAGGAAATGTGGAAGGAACATAGACTTCTTACTATTTTCTCTTTCATGTACTCTCACGTTGGGATCCCTCATGGCAGAAAAAATACCATTGAGGGACCTCGTGCATGAGATTTTGGTTACACTACACGTCACGTTAGGGATAGTGTTAGACACGCCTATGCTGACGTCCCCTTTCGATCCTCGAAAGACAAGATGCTATACTCTGAGGTACTCTTGCATCCTGTCCCCTATACTCTATACTGTATGGGTGTCCCTTCCAAGGGATGGGAGACAGAACCTTTCACCAGAAAAAACCTTCCTCCCCTTTTCTGCGTCGGCGGGAATGAGCCGAATTCCCCAGCGCTCCTGGGTTTGGCTTTGGCCATGTAATTCCATGTGCGGATATATATTTCTGAGGCTTGTGGAATCTGCTTAGATCACATGCTGTGCATAGGCCGACATCTAGTGGAAGCTGCAGAGTATTAGTTTGTTTTTCGAAACTCGAAAATGGGCGTCGACACAGGGCGTGCCAGTAATACTATCCCTAGTATGACGTCCACTGTACCCAAGATCCCTTGCGCGTCTAGGATCCTCAGATTGTTTTTTTCCGCCATACTGGTCGGAAGCATTTTGCGGAGTCCCCTGGCCTTAGCCATACTTTTGCTAAAATATTGATTAATTGACATCCTTCCCCATCCCAACGTCGAACTTCGACACTCAACGCCGGCTGGAGAAGAAATCGACCGTCGGCTGCTGCACGACGGAGTTGGGCCTCGGAAGGCCTCTGGCCTCGGCCCGGGCCTTGGAAGGCCTCTGGCCTCGGCCCGGGCCTTGGAAGGCCTCTGGCCTCGGCCCTGCAAGTAGGGAGAGTGGGGGGTTGGACATATTCTACACTCTTGGTATATAGATACACCTTATACATTTCCTACACTTAAAAGCCCGCTGCCTCAAGGTGCGTATGGAGGGTACCCTTTTTCAATTCTGCCCCAAGTGCAATCGCAAATACCCGTGGGTCGACAGGCACGCCACGTGCAATCTCTGCTTGCCGAGGGACCACCCCGAAGCGAACTGCAGAGCGTGTAGTAGGTTTAAACCTAAGACACTTAAGGACCGTTCCACGAAGCGTTGGGCCCACCACGCCAGGCAGGCGGCCATGGCAGCAGAGGGCGCCTTCAGCGACGCCGTACTTTTGGACGGCGAGGGCATTACGGCGTCGAAAGACAGCCGAGCGCAGGTCCTCGACCTCGGAAGGTCGTCCGGCAGGGCTGCTATGGGGAATACCCCCTGGCGACACAAGCGTTTCACACACTACACACACTAAACACACGAAGTCCAACCGAGACTCGACAACGTCGAGTTCTCGGAAAGGGGCACAAACAGAACGGTCCGATTCGGTGTCCTCTGGGCATTCTCGATCGAGATCGCCGCATGCCTCCAGGCAATCATCCACTCTTGCCAAGAGTGCCTCGCTCCCTAGGCTAACAGAAGTTCAATTGTCGGAGGACGAAGACGACTTCCACCCCCAGGCCGCGCTCCAGGAGTCGGAGCCCGCAGACCAGATCAGCGCGGCCCCACGCTCGAAGGACAGGGACTCTACCCCCGATCCTCGACGCCAGGCGTCGAAAACCTCTGGAGCAACAAAAGGGCAGGGAAAACACTTCCACTCACGGGGAGGGGGAAAAACAGCAGAAGCAGCCCCTGCACTCTTCCACACCTGTGAAACACGCCACTCCCCCTAAACAGACAAGACCAGGTCTGCTGATATTTCTAAAACCAGCAAATCTACTCAAGAAATCTCCGACTTTCTGAGAGTCATTCCCAGTTCCAAAAAATGGTTGAGGGACGACATAGATAGGGTCATGTCAAGGATGTCTTCTTTGGCTGACTTTTACAATAAAAATCCAGACCATTTCATTTCGTATGATCCACAAGGGGCTACACCCTCAGGCTCTAACTATCCTATCCCCCCGAGTAAGAAGCCCCGGTTTGAGACACCGATGAGGTCTACAGACCCCTTCGAGGTACAACCATACTCACTGTATCAAGGAGAGGCTTTCTTTGGTGAGGACCAAGATTTTGGCATGGTAGAAGAGCAAACCGGGACGGGCTACTATGGGGATGATGAGGACCAAGAAGAGGAAGACCCTAAAACCTACAGAGTAGATTCCCCGGTAGAAAAGGAAGCCCCGGTTACCGACTCCCCTGTCAATAACCAACCCCTCCTGAACGAGGTTCTCATACGTGCAGCAGAACATTTCCATATTGACACCCACGGTGTCCAGGAGGAGAGGGACTTCGCCGAGGAGTTAGTGGGAGAAAGGAGGCCTGTTGCCCAGGCCATCCCTATCCTTAAGTCCATTTAGCGAAGAATAGACCCGTCCCTGGTGAACCCGAACCTCACCAGAGCAGTCATTCCCAGGGTTGAAAAACCTTTCAGGGCAGCCCAGTCTAACCCTCTCTATATAAGAGGACATCTGAAACATCTGAAGCCAGACTCCCTAGTTGTCACTAACACTCGTAAGAGGGCTGGAACACCCTTGTCATCGTCCGAAGCTCCTCCAGACAAGGAGAGCAAAAAAACTATATGGTTTCGGCAGGAAAGTAGCCTCAACGTCCGCCTATCGGGCAAGGATTGCAAACTCCACCACCCTGTTGGCCAGCTACAACTGCCATTAGTGGGAAGAAGTTGCGGCACTCATAGCCTCTGCACCAGAACCCTTAAAGGGCCAGTTAGCACGGATTTCCGCAGAGGGTAGAGCCGTGTCTCGTTGCATTTTAAAAGTAACCTTTGACGCCGCGGACAACGCAGGCAGATTGATAGCAGAAGGTACTGTTATCAAGAGACATGCGTGGTTACGGCAGTCTGGTTTTAAGGCAGAAACCAGGCATCATTGTTGGACAAACCGGTTGAAGCCGATCTGTTTGGTAAGGCGGTCGAGGACGCACTGAAGAATGCCAAGGACGAATATGAGACACTCGTCCCTTGGCCAGTTAACCAATAAACCCCCTAACCAGAGAGGGAATAGTAATTTCCGCCGCCCACGTGGCCAAAATTCCCAGAGGGGATCTAACTATTCCCAGGGGCAGGGTACACAGTGGAACAGCCAATAGTCTACCCAGGGTTACGGCAGGGGTAATAGGAGAGGATGTGGTAAAGGCAGAGGCAGCCCCAGTAAAGGAGGCGGCACGCCTCCACCAAAGCAGTGGCGCTCAGTTCAGGGTCCCTTCTCACGCAACCCCAGTAGGGGGACGCATTTCCAACTTCACCCAGGCTTGGGAAGGGATCACATCAGACAGATGGGTGCTGTCAACAGTATCCACAGGGTACTGTATAGAACTACTGCAGCGTCCCCGGAACCATCCTCCACGACAAAGAGTACACTCTTTAGAACATCAGAAGATTCTCCTCGAGGAGATCGCCATTCTGCTAGCAAAGGACGCGATAGAACTCGTCCCGGGACACCAGGTAAACAAGGGTATTTATTCAACTTACTTCCTTGTTCCAAAAAAAGATTTGACAATGCGCCCAGTATTGGACTTACGGCCTGCCAACAAGTACGTCAAGCCCCGAAAGTTTCGTATGACTACTCTACAAGAGGTAATCCCCCTCCTAAAAAAGGGGATTACATGGCAATCTTGGATATGAAAGATGCCTATTTTCATATTTCCATGTTCCCAGCGCACAGAAGGTACTTGCGCTTCAAGGTGGACAGTCGGCACTACCAATTCGAGGTACTACCCTTCGGGATAGCTTCGGCACCAAGGGTATTCACCAAGGTACTGGCGGTGGCGGCTGCACACCTATGCAGGGAGGCAATCCCGGTGTACCCTTATCTGGACGACTGGCTCATAACTGGGGAAACCCCAGTAATTTGCAGGACAAACATTCAAAGGACTATCGACCTCCTCCACGAATTAGGCTTCTCAATCAACGAGAAAGTCAAGCCTGGTGCCAAGCACCTCCAAACGGTTCCTAGGAGCAATCCTAGATACTCAAGAGGGGTTGACCTTTCCTTCAGAGGAAAGAATTCGGAATATACTACTGCAAATTCCGCAATATCAGTCCGGTCACCAAATAACGGTACGCAAAGCAATGCCTTTACTGGCCATGATGGCGTCATGTATTTACCTGGTCCCCCACGCGCGCCTGCGCATGCGTCCCATGCAGGAATGTTTGGCGAAACAGTGGCCTCAGGCAAGTGGTCAGTGGGACGATCTAGCGGTCGTTTCGCCAACACTAGTACAAAGCCTTCACTGGTGGACAAGAGAATCTTGCACAGGGAAAACCCTTTTACGATCCCGAAGTACAGGCAGTAGTCACTACCGATGCATGTCTGACGGGGTGGGGAGCTCACCATCTCCACCACACAGCTCAGGGTCTCTGGTCTCCCTCAGTGGCCAAGAAGCACATCAACCTACAAGTTCTGGCAGTATTCAGAGCGCTTCAAGCGTTCGAGCCCCACCTACTAAACCTGTCAGTGCAAATCCGGACGGACAGCACAACAGCCATGTTCTACCTGAACAACCAAGGAGGGACTCGTTTGCCAAATCTGTCCAAGCTTGCACAGAAAATCTGGATATGGGCACTCAGACGGAACATCTTCCTGTCATCACATGTTCCAGGGGAGCTCAATTCCCTAGCGGATGCTCTGAGCAGAGACTCCCTCCCAGAGGAACACGAATGGGTTCTACACAGCGAGGTTGTAGAAGATATCTTCTCTCAGTGGGGTTTCCCCACTATAGACTTATTCGCCACAAGCGAAAACAGACAATGCCCAGGATTTGCATCCAGGTTCCCCCAACCAGACTCCCAGGGGAACGCCCTGTGGATCAACTGGTCAGGGATGTTTGCGTACGCTTTTCCACCAACTCCTCATCAGGAAGGTGGTGAACAAGATGAACAGAGTCGATGACGCTCGTCCTAGTTGCTCCCATGTGGGCAAGACAACCGTGGCTCCCACACCTACGCAGGATGGCGGTGTGCGAGCCCATCAAACTTACAGCCTGGTGCAACCTACTGTCCCAGCACCAAGGTCAAACAGTGCATCAGCAACCCAACTCGATGAACCTGGCAGCATGGCTCCTGAGGTCATAGAGTTTGGACATCTCAATTTACCACAGAGGTGTATGGACATCCTAAAGGAATCTAGGAAACCAAACACAAGGCACTGTTACTTTGACAAGTGGAAGAGATTTGTTATCTGGTGCCAGAGTAGACAAATCAATCCAGTTGATTACACTCCTTCCACTATTGTTACATACATGCTCCACCTGCTAGATGCAGGATTGGTTTTTAACTCACAAAGTACACCTGGCAGCCCTGTCGGCATACACCACTTCCCATAACAAGGTCTCGTGGTGGAAGGTACCAGTAGTTAAAGCCTTCATGGAAGGAGTAAAGAGACTTCACCCTCCTATTTCGAACCCACCACCAGGGTCGGACCTTAATGTCGTGCTATCTAAGCTCATGGGCCCCCCTTTCGAACCCATGCATAAAAGCAGTCTCAAACACCTGACTTATAAAACTGCCTTCTTAGTAGCTATTACTTCTATAAGAAGGGTCAGTGAAATTCAGGCTCTGTCAGTGCAGGATCCCTTCTTTACTGTCCATAAAGACAAACTGGTTTTACGCACACACCCTAGGTTCTCCCCTAAGTTTATATCTAAATTCCACGTAAACCAGTCCATCGAGCTTCCGGCTTTCTTCCAGGACCCTCAAAGCTCGGCTGAGGTGAAACTACACACCCTAGATGTGCGTAGGGCAGTCCTCTACTATGTAAATAAAACCAGACCGCTAAGGAAAACAGATCAACTGTTTGTCTCCGTAGCTACAGGCAGAGAGGGGGATCGCGTCTCTAAAGGTGCCATCTCGAAGTGGATTATTAACTGTATCCAGCTGTGTTACTCACTCTCTGAAAGACCTCTGCCTTTCACGCCAAGAGCCCACTCTACTAGAGGCATTGGGGGACTCTGGCTTTCATTGCAAATGTGTACCCCTTGACACAATTTGCAAAGCAGCTACTATTCACACTTTTACTCAGCATTACTGCATTGACACCCATTCCAAGGCAGATACAAGTGGGACAAGCGGTTCTAAGACACTTATTTGCTCATGACCCTTCTCACATCCCACCTCCTTCAGGTACTGCTCGCTAATCTATGCACAGCATGTGATCTAAGCAGATTCCACAAGCCTCAGAAGGGATAGATTACTCACCGTAATCATATTTCTGATGCTTGTATCTGCTTAGATTCACATGCGACCCAACTTTCCTCCCCTCTGAGAGAAGGCGCATGGTTGCTTGTAGGCTTACCTTTCTATCTGCTTGGATTATCTGTACTCGCGCTACTCCTCATGTCAGAAAAAATACAATCTGAGGATCCTAGACGCGTGAGGGATCTTGGGTACAGTGGACGTCACACTAGGGATAGTATTACTGGCACGCCCTGTGTCGACGCCCATTTTCGAGTTTCGAAAAACAAACTGTAATACTCTGCAGCTTCCACTAGATGTCGGCCTATGCACAGTTTGTGAATCTAAGCAGATACAAGCATCAGAAATATGATTACGGTGAGTAATGTATCCCTTATATTTCTGAGGCTAGTTGAATCTGCTTAGATTCACATGCTGTGCATAGGCCAACATCTAGTGGAAGCTGCGGAGTATTAGTTTGTTTTTCAAAACTCGAAAAAGGGCGTCGACACAGGGCGTGCCAGTAATACTATCCCTAGTGTGACGTCCACTGTACCCATGATCCCTCACGCGTCTAGGACCCTCAGATTGTTTTTTTCCGCCATACTGGTCGGAAGCATTCCGCAGAGTTCCCTGGCCTTAGCCATACTTTTGCTAACCTATATTTCCCCATTTCTCCACCCCAACGTCGAGTCACCGAACATCCACACTCGACGCCGGCACGGAGAAAGAATCGACCGTCGAGAGCTGCACGACGGATTTGGGCCTCGTAAGGCCTCTGGCCTCAGCCCTGCAAGTAGGGAGAGTGGGGGGTGGACATACTCTACACTCTTTTGGTATATAGGTACATTTTTATATATTCCTACACTTATTAGCCCGCTGCCACAAGGTGCGTATGGAGGGTACCCCTTTCCAATTTTGCCCCAAGTGCAACCGCAAGTACCCTTGGGTTGACAGGCATGCCACGTGCAATCTCTGCTTACTGAGGGACCACCCAGAGGCTAACTGCAGAGCGTGTAGTAGGTTCAAACCGAAAACATTCAAGGACTGTTCGATCAAGCGTTGGGCCAACCACGCCAGGTGTCAAGAGGCCATGGCAGCGGAGGGCGCCTTCTGCGATGGCAGCGACGCCATGCTTTCGGACGGCGAGGACAACGTGGCGTCAATTGACAGCCAAGTGCAAGTCCCCGACCTCGGAAGGTCGTCCGGCAGGGCGGCTATGGGGAAGACACCCGGCGACACAAGCGCTACCCACAGCACTTCCACAAAACACATGAAGTCCAACCGAGACTCGACGCGTACGCCGAGTACGCGGAAAGAGGCACATACAGAACGGTCTGAATCGGTGTGCTCCGGGCGTTCTCGATCTAGATCGCCGCATGACTCCAGGCAACCATCCACTGTTGCCAGAAGTGCCTCGCTCCCCAAGGTAACAGAGGTTCGATCGTCGGAAAACGAAACCGACCTCTATCCCCAGTCCGCACTCTAGGAGTCGGCGTAAACAGGCCGCGCAACGGCTGCTCCCGAGTCCCAACCTCCACTATCCAGAGATGGGGACATTACCTCTGAACCTCTGCGTCGAAAGACTCCGGAGGTGCGAAAAACAGGGTAAACACTCTTCCACACACGGAAGGGGAAAAACGGAGGAAGCAGTTTCAGCCTACTTCCACACCTCAAAAACATTCTACCCCACATAAACAGATGGACAAGTCTCGGTCCTCTGTTATCCCAAAGACCCTTGTTCAAACCAGTAGGTCTAGTCTAGATAAGACAGGGAAAGGCCTTAGAAAGAATCATTCCCAGTTAAGAGAGTGGTTTACTGATGACATAGTCATGTCAAGGATGTCCTCATTGGCAGATTTCTACGCCAAAAACCCTGAACACTTTCTCTTTTTCCCCCGACGGGTCAACTCCCTCAAGCTCTAAGGATCCTATACCCCCAAGTAAGGATTCCCGGGTTGAAGCTCCTACTTCAGACCCCTTCAGTATACAACCCTATTCTCAATATCAGGGAGATCCATCCTTTTATGAGGATCCAGATTTGGGCATGTTGGAAGAACAAACTGACAGGCTACTATGGGGATGACGAGGACCAAAAGGAGGTGGGGGGGGGAAACCCAGAAACCACAGGCTAGATTCCCCAGTAGATAAAGAACCCCCGGTTACCGACTCCCCTGTCGATAACCAGCCTCTTTTGAATGAAGTGCTGTCCAGAGCGGCCGAACACTTCCACATTAACACCCAGGGTGCTCAGGAAGAGAGGGATTTTGCCGAGGAGTTAGTGGGAGAAAGGAGACCTGTTGCCCAGGCCATCCCTATCCTTAAGTCTATACAAAGGAGAATAGACCCTTCCCTTGTTAATCCCTATCTCACTAGGGCGGTTAACCCCAGAGTTGAGAAGCTTTTCAGGGCAGCCCAAACGGACCCATTGTACATAAGAGGGCATCTGAAACCGGACTCCCTGGTAGTTACTAACGCCCGTAAGAGGGCGGGAACACCCTTGTCGTCAGAATCTCCTCCCGACAAGGAGAGCAACAAGATTTATGGCTTGGGCAGGCAAGTAGCCTCCACTTCAGCCTACCAGGCAAGGATTGCCAACTCTACCACCGTGCTGGCGAGTTACAACTGCCACCAGTGGGAAGAAGTCGCGGCACTTGTAGATTCCGCCCCAGAACCCTTAAAAAGCCAATTGGCATGAGTTTTGGCGGAAAGACGAGCCGTGCCCGGTTGCATATTAAAAGCAACCTTTCATGCCGTGGATAACGCCAGCAGATTGATAGCAGAAGGTACTGTTATCAAAAGGCATGCTTGGTTGCGACAGTCTGGGTTCAAAGTCGAAACCCAGGCTTCATTGATGGACAAACTGGTGGAGCCGGATCTATTGTTTGGAAAGGCAGTCGAGGACGTGCTGAAAAATGCCAAGGACGTGTATGAGACTCAAATCCCTAGGCCAACTAACCAATAAAAACCCCCCCTAACTAGAGAGGTAATGGCAATTTTTGTCACCCACACGGACAAAATTCCCAGAGAGGGTCTAACTAGTCCCTGGGGCAGGGTACACAGTGGAACAGCCAACAGTCTACCCAGGGCTACGGCAGGGGTAATAAGAGGGCGTGGTAAGGGTAGAGGCAGCCCCAGTAGAGACGACGGCACACCTCCACCAAAACAGTAATGTTCCGTTCAGGGTCCCTTCTCACACATCCCCAGTAGGGGGGACGCATTTCCAACTTCACCCAAGCTTGGGAAGGGATCACTTCAGACAGGTGGGTGCTGTCCACAGTATCCGCAGGATACTGCATAGAACTGTTAGAGCGTCCCCAAAACCACCCTCCACGACAAAGAATGCTTTCTTTGGCCCTCCAGAAGATCCTCCTCGAGGAGATCGTCAATCTTCTAGCAAAGGACGCGATAGAACTCGTCCCGGGACACCAGGTAAACAAGGGTATTTATTCAACTAACTTCCTTGTGCCAAAAAGATTTGACAATTCGCCCAGTATTGGACTTATGGCCTGCAAACAAGTATGTCAAGCCCCAAAAATTTCGCATGACTACTCTCCAGGAGGTAATCCCCTCCTAAAAAAGGGGATTATATGGCAAAATTGGACATGAAAGATGCCGATTTTCATATTTCCATGTTCCCAGCGCACAAAGTACTTGCCCTTCAAGGTGGACAGTCGGCACTACCAGTTCAAGGTACTGCCCTTCGGGATAGCCTTGGCTCCAAGGGTATTCACCAAGGTACTGGCGGTGGCGGCAGCACACCTACGCAGGGAGGCAATCCCGGTGTACCCTTACCTGGACGACTGGCTCATCACGGGGGAGACCCCAGTAATTTGCAGAACAAACATTCAAAGGACAATCGACCTCCTCTTCGAATTAGGCTTCTCAATAAACGAGAAGAAGTCAAGTCTGGTGCCAAGAACCTCCAAACAGTTCCTAGGAGCTATCCTAGACACGCAAGAGGGGTTGACCTTTCCATCAGAGGAAAGGATTTGGAATATACTGCTGCAAATTCCGCAATATCGGGCCGGTTGCCAGATAATGGTACGCAAAGCAATGTGTTTGCTAGGCATGATGGTGTCATGTATTTACCTGGTCCCCCACGCGCGCCTGCGTCCCATGCAGGAATGGTTGTCGAAACAGTGGTCTCAGGCAAGTGGTCAGTGGGACGATCTAGTAGTAGTTTCGCCAACACTGGTGCAAAGCCTTCACTGGTGGACAAGAGAATCTGTCCAAGGGGAAACCCTTTTACGATCCCGAGATATAGGCGGTAGTCACAACCGATGCATGCCTGACAGGGTGGGGAGCTCACCACCTCCACCACACAGCTCAGTGTCCAAAAATCACATCAACCTGCTAGAGCTTCTGGCAGTATTCAGAGCGCTTCAAGCGTTTGAGCACTACCTGCTGAATCTGTCAGTACAGATCCGGACGGACAGCACTACAGCCATGTTTTACCTAAACAAGCAGGGAGGGACTTGTTCGCCAAATCTGTCCAAGCTTGCCCAGAAAATTTGGATATGGGCACTCAGACGGAAGATCTTCCGGTCATCTCAACATGTTCCAGGGGATCTCAACTGACTCACTGAAGGTACACCTGGCAGCGCTGTCGGCATACACCACATCCCATAACAAGGTGTCGTGGTGGAAGATACCAGTGTTTAAATCTTTCATGGAAGGTGTAAAGAGAATTCACCCTCCTATTTCAAACCCACCACCAGGATGGGACCTTAACGTGGTGCTATCTAAACTCATGGGCCCCCCATTCGAGCCCATGCATAAAAGCAGTCTCAAACACCTGACTTATAAGACGGCCTTCTTGGTAGCAATAACATCTATAAGAAGGGTCAGAAGGGTCAGTGAAATTCAGGCTCTGTCAGTGCAGGATCCCTTCTTTACTGTCCATAAAGACAAACTGGTTTTACGCACACAGCCTAGGTTCTCATCTAAGTTTATTTCTAAATTCAACGTGAACCAGTCCATCGAGCTTCAGGCTTTCTTCCAAGACCCACAAAGCTCGGCTGAGGTGAAACTACACACCCTAGATGTGCGCAGGACGGTCCTCTACTATGTAAACAAGACCAGACCAGTAAGGAAAACAGATCTGTCTCCGTAGCTACAGGCAGAGAGGGAGATCGCGTCTCTAAAGGTGCCATCTCGAAGTAGATTAACTGTATCCAGCTGTGTTACTCTTTCTGAAAAACCTCTGCCTTTCACGCCAAGAGCCCACTCTACTAGAAGCATTGGGGCCACTCGGGCTTTCATTGCAAATGTACCCCTTGACACCATTTGCAGAGCAGCTACTTGGAGCTTTATTCACACTTTTACTCAGCACTACTGCATTGACACCCATTCCAAGACAGATACTCGAGTGGGACAAGTGGTTTTAAGACATTTATTTGCTCATGACCCTTCTCACATCCCACCTCCTTCTAACACTGCTCGCTAATCTATGCACAGCATGTGATCTAAACAGATGCCACAAGCCTCAGAAGAGATACATTACTCAACGTAATCATATTTCTGATGCTTGTATCTGCTTAGATTCACATGCGACCCACCCTTCCTCCCCTCTGAGAGAAGGCGCATGGATGCTTGTAGTCTTATCTATCTGCTTGGATTATCTGTACTCGTGCTACTCCTCATGCTACCTCATGTCAGAAAAAAATAAAATCTGAGGGTCCTAGACGCGTAAGGGATCATGGGTACAGTGGATGTCACACTAGGGATAGTATTACTGGCACGCCCTGTGTGGACGCCCATTTTCGAGTTTCGAAAAACAAACTAATCCGCAGCTTCCACTAGATGTCAGCCTATGCACAGCATGTGAATCTAAGCAGATGCAAGCATCAGAAATACGATTATGGTGAGTAATGTATCTCATATATTTTTTCCTTTTTTGTCATTCAGGTACTTGGTAATCAAGTGTTGTGCTCCTCCCCGGCGCATGTTGACATTTACAGGGTTCAGCCGATGTCCATCCTGCAACATGCTCTTCCCAACTTCACACCCCCACGCCCTCTGCTTACATTTCCTTGCACCAGACCACGTTTGGCTATAATGTTCGGCGTGTGACTCGCTGTCCTCTACGTTGCTGAAGAACAGACTAGCCAGGTCGAGGGAGCTCTTCCAGAGTATCTCAAGAACTTTGTGAAGCAGCGAACCAGGCCCAAGGTAGGGGCGATATTCTCCATCGCACCTCGCAAGGGAAACTTTTCCCAGGGGGACTCCCACATGAGAGGGACCGGTCAGTTCCTTCTACCAGCTCTTTCCCCTGAGGCTGCTTCAGCTACCAGCCTTCGGGTCGCGGGAACCTCCCGGTCGCAGTTTTGAGGGACTGGAAGGTTCTTTTACTGGGTCTCCACCTGATGGGCTCTGCCCCTTTAACTGCACCATGGCCGAGGGGCTCTGCCGCAATACCGGCAATACATCAGAGGTGGTGCCTAGGCCCAAGGAGCAGAGTAGGCCTCGTGATTCACACGCAAGAGTCTTGGAGGCCGTGCCCATTGGACCGAGCACCACATTGCAGGCACGTGGCCGGCAGCTCGACAAAATGCCCACCGCGCCAGAAAGAGGTACCCGTCCAACACCATTCCAGGAATTCGGCTAAGAACGAGTGTCAAGGTGGGTCATGGCAGCTTTCCTTTGCGTCCATATGGACGGGTTCGCAGCGGCTCCAGCACCTCCCCGTCGGCACCCCCTGCAACCTCTTTGGCCAGTGAGGATGTGCTCGTCAAGAAGTTCCTCGGCCTCATGAAGTCCCCTCAGATGAGGGCTGTCAGACACATCAGGGAAGTCCTTCCTGCAATGCTAGTGGCACCACAGATGCCTCTGCCGACGCCCCAGGCCCCCGGCGCTGCCACCTCCTCCGGCTCCCCAGATGACTCCACAGGGGGCTCTGTACCAGCCTTCGCCGCCTCCGGCCGCAGGCCCTGTACCCCAGCCTCTGGCGCCAACTACTCCTCCACATGATCCTCCGGATGAGGAAGATCCAGACACACCATACTCGGCCAGGTCCTTCCATGAAGGTCTTGCTGGGCTGGCGGAGTACCTGGGCCTACCCCAACCCGAGCAGCTGGCAGATGGGTGGGTTCTGGCTGAAGTCCTCACAATGGTCCTCTGCCAAATCCGGGTCCCTATGCAGACTGATGTAGCCTCCCTGGCCAATAAGGGCTGGCTCAAACCCCACTCAGACCGGCCAGTCAGTCGACGACTGGACACCAAGTACAGGCAGGTGGAGAGGGATACACTTTTGCTTTCGGCCCATCCTCAGCCACACGCTTCGGTGATCACTGTGGCATCACTATACTCCAAGCCCCAGTCCTCTGCCTCTCCCCCTGCAGCGCTGCTAGGTAAGGAGAAGATCTTGGAGGCATATAGCAAGAAACTCTCTTCCAACGTCTTTACATCCACGTCAAGCCAATGCCATGCTGGCAGCCGCCAACCAAAGGTTATGGTGTGAAATTGCAGAATTCCTCCTGGAACACCCCACCCAGAGCCAATCGTGCTTTAAGGCGGGGGATAGCTGAAGCCATGCTGGTGGCGCATGACCTCCTGGAATCCACAGTGGCTCATGTTGATGCCTCAGGCCGTGCCATCTGACTTGCCACGGACATGAGAACAGCAGCCTGGCTCCAGGCAACAAAATTCAACCTGGATGTCCAGGAACGCATACTAGATCTACCGTTCGAGGTGGGAGTGGGGGGGAGAACCTCTTCCACTACTCTACGGATGAAGAGCTGGACAAGAAGAAAAACAGCTCACAAACCGCAAAGTCTTCATCCATCCTTAAGAAGACCACTCCCAAATCGTACACCCAATCTCAGCAGCGCTTAGAGGGGTCGTAATGGAGGGTTCTGCAGCTTCCACGAACACAGATCCAGGCAGCTGGATTGCTCGCTGTCCCAGAGCCGGCGCAAGCAACAAAAAAGGGTGGGGGAGTTTGGGCTTTTTCCAGTCACCCTCAGCGACAGCCTCCGAGGGAAAGCAAGCATGACGTGCCCCTTCAGGTCCACGTGTCTCCGGTGGGGTCAGGCTTGCTCTCCATGCACATTTCTGGCACCAGAATTTCAGACCCCTGGATCCCATCTGTAGTATCGCCGGGGTACCGCCTTCATATCCCAGCCTCTCCTCCCTCGGGTTGGAGACAGCAACTCTTTAGGTGGAGATCCGGTCGCTCGTAGAGAGCCAGGCAGTGGAGGAAGTCCCAGCCTCCCAGCAAGGCTTTGGCTTTTACTCCAGGATTTTCGCCATTCAGAAAAAGAACCAGGCGGGCCTGAAACCTCTCCTTACCCCTGCAAAAATTCAAGATGGTTACGCCAGCTTTTATAGCGAAGTTGTTGTGCAAGGGAGACTGGATGGGTGCCCTGGATCTGAAGGACGCATACCTACACGTCCCGATTTGGCAGCCCCATCGTTCTTTCCTATGGTTCAGGATCATAGGCTACCATTTTCAATACAAGGTACTTTCTTTTGGCCTCCCCTCGACCCATACCTCGGCGACTGGCTCGTTGGGGCTACTTCTCCGGAAGCAGTTCACCACTTTTCCCATGCCCTTATGAACACACTGCACGATCTATGCTTCTTGCTCAATCTTAAGTCACAGCTGCAGCCTACGCAGGCTCTAACATTCCTGGGCCTCATCTGGGACACATGCTCCAAGAAGGTATTTCCGTCTGAGGACAAAATCTCACCCATCAAGAGGGTCACCACCCACTTCCTCAGCAGAGAAGTGACCTCGGCATGGTGGTACTAACATCTCCTGTGTCTTCTGGAAGTGGTCTTATTAGCCGTTCCGCACACAAGACTAAGGGTGAGTATGATTCAGCTGCATTTCGTGGCCTCATGGAACCAGGAGCAGGGTTCTCGGTCCAAGATGATACATTTTCCGCCATCTCTCCACCCGGACCTGACTTGGTGGTCCAGAGACTGCAACCTGCAGATATGCAAGCCCTTCCGGCTACCCACTCCGCAGGGCAGCATCACCACAGATTCCTCGCTCAAGGGCTGGGGAGCCACCCTGGACGATCTCTCGGTCTACGACACCTGCACTCGACAGGAGCAGGAATACCACATCAATTGGCTAGAGCTGAATGCCATGTGGCTGGCGCTCAGGGCATTCCTACCACTTCGCAGGGACAAGGTTGTCCTCTGCCAGACGGACAAATTGATCAGCATGTGTTAAGTCAACAAGCAGGGAAGCACCAGATCCCCTCCTCTGTGCCGACTGGCGATTAGCATGTGGGGCGTGGGCCCTGGAAAATGACATTTACCTTACGGCAGGCCACCTCCTGGGGGAATCCAAACTGGAAGCGGACAGGCTCAGCAGACTGGGAGCGGACAATAAGAGTGGCAGCTAAACAACCTTGTTCTTCAGATCTTCAACACCACCACATGGATCTCTTTGCCACCTCGCACAACAAGAAGTGTCCCCGGTCGCATCCTGCCAAGGTCAGGGCCCCGGCTCTTTGGGCTATGCATTTCACCTCCAGTGGACTGGCATGAAAGCCTTCGCCTTACCGCCCACTCCTTTGATTTTGTAAATTACCCTGTGAATCAGGAGTTTTGCTGACTCATCTTAATAGGTTCATGGTGGCCGCCCAGGCCATGGTTTTCGCAGCTACTCAGCCTCTCGGAGGTGTCCCTGATTCACCTCCAGGCAGGGCCCAGTACATCTTCTGGCACAGCAGAGGGGCAGAGTCATCCACCCTGCACCAGTGAAACTAGCCCTCACAGCGTGGTACCTGAGCAGGTAATGCTTCGGCACCTTGGCCTCTCACAGGCCAATCTGGAGATCATACAAGGTTCAAAGCTACCATGGCCCAGTACAAAAGCAAATGGACCAGATTTTGCCACTGTGCAGACTCCAAGGGAATCGACCCCTTGGCGTGCGTTTTGGAAGACATGCTCTCATTTTCGCCACACCGCGCTCATTCAGACATGCATATGGACACCTGCCGCACATACCTTGCAGCCATTGGGGCTTACAAGAACTCTGAGGCCAAACCGTATAGTCCAACATCTGACTGGTGTCGCAAGGCTCTACCCGCCAGTCAAGAGACCGCACCCGGTGTGGAACCTTAACATAGTCTTCAGCGCACTGGCACACAAACCGTTCGAGCCAATGGCGTCTAGACATGAGGCTGGTCACCATCAAGACTTAGCAACCCTAGGATTCATGCTGATGCCATATGAGACCTATAGTCATCTGTAACCATCCAGATATACTCAAACAAGTTTGCCTAGTGCACTCCTTTTAGTTTAAATGAGGTGGAAGTATTAAGATACTTAGCGGGGTGCAGGGGAGAATATCAACCCTGACACTGGGTTGTACCAAATTATGTGAAAACAGCAGGTGTCCACAACCTTTGTGGAACACTCCCGTCCCTTGCACACCCTTGTAGTTGAAAACACAACCAAATTCTCTTGTGTAATTTCAAAAATAAAACTTTATAAAGGGATGATTTCGTCATCCATGAATTGTGTGCCCCAAATGGGGTTAGTTTAGACAAATAATTCAACGTACAATTTGTACCAGTTCATAATCTATTAAACCTAAAGTAAACTGATTTTTACAGTACATGGTATTCATAATAACTATTTTTCATAGTCCAGACAACCAAACATTAACATATACAGTTCAAATGACTTATAGTAGACAATTTGAACTCCTAATCCAATGCGTCTTAGTAGGCAGAGTCAAAGTTTTCAAGGTACAGTATGCTTTACGCATTTCGGGGTGAATAGAACCCCTTCTTCAGAAGATGTCTACTAGACGTGTGTTCTCTTCAATTTATCTGTATCGACAGTAGAAAGTATATTATTTTAATCATAATGATACATCATAATCCCTGTCTGTCATGACTGGATTTTTCTTAATGTATAATCACCTGTTCATTTCTTAGTGTGGTCTCAATTGGAGATACAAATTCCATCTTGATGAGTATATCTTTGTCAATCCTAAAAAAATATTTAGAAAAATATAAAAAAAGGGGGTTGTAAGTCCCTATCGTTATGAGAAGTAAAGATGTAAAATAACTGCAACTATGTTTGCATTCTCAAACATGTCCATTAGAGAAAGGGTATAGGTGATTACCTGATCAGTAGGTCGTAGTCAGGATTTTGGGTAATCACCCGCTTTGTTAAAGCTCTACGCTCCTGTGGTGGATCTTAGCAGCACGATCAATGAAAACATGGGCCCTGTAAAGCGGAAAGAGGTTTATCAGGGGCTATTTTTATCAGTTACCGAAATCCTATAGGATAATTCTATGTGGTGAGTATAAAGTTCTAACTTGGCTTACCTCAAGAGGGGACGTCTTTGTGCATGTATCCTATGTTGAAATTCATACGAACGGCAACTGAACAAAAATGGCCGTTCTGTTTATATAGCGTAATGACGTCAATGCGTGTCAACGTCGTGACGTCACAATGTTTACTTTTGACGCGATACAATGTGTGGTATAAGCAGAACAGGGTAGAGTCTTAAAGGCTAAATTGGAATCTATATTTTGAACATATATGCTGGAGAGTAATGTAGGTCCCTTGCGTTTAGACATGAATCTAGAATAGTATTTAGAATTATCGTCGACTCGTGATTAGAGGAAAAATCCAGCCTGCTCACGGTCTCTGTTGTTGAAACTGAATGTCTTTCTTTTATGTCAATTGATTACAAACGTGTGGCATTAATGTGGGTGTGTGTATACATTTCATTATTTCAAGAAGAGAAAGATAAAACAATGAAAATACAAGTCCTTTCAAGTATTGGTGGTGTTCAGGACACAAACAATCTAATGGTCTAGATATATTTGCAACAAGAGAGACTATTCCTTAGATGGTAAGGGAGCTGTGCTTGTGTTGGATACTTATAAACATCAACTCAAAAAATGTTTGTTAGTACAGCTGGTCATCAAAAAACATTCGAAAGTGTAGCAGTCAGCTTATGAGGAAGCTTATAAGAAAACGCCCAAATTAAATTCTTCATTCATACCGTTGGGGGAAAGACTATTCAGTTTTTCAATCCAATGCAATTCTCTCTTCCCCATGCGTCTGTCATGGTCTCCCCCCTCTAGGTAATTTTTTCACTTCCTCCAAAATGATTACTTTAAGTTGGGCTATTGTGTGTTTATTCAAAGAGAAGTGTCTAGCGACAGGAGATTTGGTACTGTTGGTTCGGTTATTACTCTTGTGTTCATTCCATCTTTCTTTAGCTTTCCTGATGGTTTGACCTACGTAAAAAATACTGCAGGGGCAACTGAGACCATAAATTACTGATTTGGTGTCACATGTGGTGTAATGATTCAATCAAATTTTTTGTCCACTGTTGGGGTGCCTCACATAGCTCCCCTTCATCACATTGTTACAGTTCCAGCAATTTAAGCACGGGAATGTGCCTGTCTTCTTCTTCAAAGTCCGTTGTTTGTCTTGTTTGATCTTTTCTGCTTTCACTAGTTCGTCTTTGAAGTTACTTCCCCTCTTGTATGCAATTAAGGGAGGTTTTGGGAATATTCTGTCCAGTTGTGGATCCATTTTGATGATGATCCAATTTTTCTTGATAATTCTGGTAATGTGATGACTTTGTGCAGAGTATCTCAAGGTATGGAGAAATGTAATGTCCTTTGATTTGTTATTATTAATAAGGAGATCCTTTCTTTCAAGTCTATCGACTTTGTCTTTAGCCTTTTCAATGATGTCACTAGGGTAGCCTCTTTGTCTATACTTCTCGGTCAGCAGCTGGTTTTCTTGTTGTAGTGTCTGACGTTATTCTTTTAAGCCGTGAGAACTGGCTATATGGTAAGTTATTCCTTAAATGATCCGGATGATGGCTCAGGTAGTGTAATGAGTTGTTCACATCTGTCGGTTTGTGATAAACATTCGTAATAATCACTCCATCTTGTCCAATCCACAGTTCAACGTCTAGAAAGTGTAGTTTGGGTTCTCCCACCTCCTTTGTAAATTTAATCCAATTGTGAAGGTGATTAATGAATGTCAAAGTTTGTAGATCCTCTTTTGAACCTCTCCATACGACAAAGATGTCTATGTAGCGTTTCCATGTTATTATGTTCTGTTGCCATTGTTGTGCATTAAGTATCTGTTTGCTCTCTAAATGAAACATAAACAGATTAGCATACGCTGGGGCCATCGAAGAGCCCATAGACGTGCCTGATGCTTGTAGATAGAATTGTGATTTGTTTCTGAAATAATTAACCAGTATAATCTTACTGAGTTCAAGAATAAAAGTTTTGTTGGCTTCACAATTGTTGTTCAGCAATGCCCACTCTAATGCTTCCAGTCCGTCCTGATGCGGAATTGATGTATATAAACTCTGTACATCGAAGGAGACTAGTGTGTTGTCCGCCTTGATGGTTGTAAGTGTAACAATATGGTTGAGAAAATCCGTAGTGTCCTTCAAATAGGTGCTAGTACTCTGTACTATGGGTTGCAAGGCTTTATCCACATAGGTTGCAAGGGGGTTGAAGACGCTATTCGTTCCTGCAACAATGGGTCTCATCGGTGGAGTTTGTAATACCTTATGTATTTTGGGGAGTCCATAAAAGACTGGAGTGATTGGATGCTCATTAGTTAGAAATGTTCTAGTTTTCTCAGATCCATTCATTTTCCAAGGCTTGATCTAATACATTTTCAACATAGTTGTGATGTCTTTAATAGGATCCTGGTCGATTTTAATGTATGTATCTTTATCTGACAATAGTTCATTGATTTTAATGTCATAAGTGGTATCCATAATGACTATTGCGCCTCCCTTGTCAGCCGGTTTTAGAGTCAGACTCCGATCATCTGCTATTTCTTTTATAATTGAACTTTGTCGTCTCCTGATATTGTAGTACTTGGATTTTGTAAAGTTTACCCTTCTAAAATCCTTAAGTACTTGTTCTTCAAAAATCTTGATGGTCAAATTATTGATTTGTGGGTCAAAATAACTTTGGTTTGATTTCCAAATATTTATGTTCCTTCTGTGGATATTCCATTCCTGTCTCTCATTTTCCGTGCGAGTCTATGTAGGTTGATTTTTTCTTCCAACAGATTTGAGTAGGTACAAAAGATAAACCAGGATTTAGTGTTGTCTATTTGATCACTTGTAAGATTTTTCTGTGAAATATTAACAATTAGCTGTTCGGTTTTTGTCTTGGTCTTAGATTTCTTGAGGCTTCTTCTCTTTGCCTTTTTTCTAAAAAAGGAATCGGTGGGGTGTTAGATGTAGTGGCTTCTTGAGATGTATGTATTATAGTAGTAGAGGGTTGATTCGTTCTTGTGTTAATGGTTTCTTCTCCACTAGTTGGATCTCACTGCTGGGGTCACTTGTTCTTGGTTCTTGAGTTCTGGGTTTATAGGGTGGTTTTTTATTGTTGAAGTCTGGTCTGTTTTGGGAATAGTGTTCTTGCCAAGTATATATTATATCTTGTTGATAGTCCAAGGTATCTCGGCGAAATTTGCGAACTTTCCGTTGCTCAATGTCCTTCTTGTAGTTCTCTAGGGTCCGGTTCACTTCTTCGATCAAACCTGTTAATTCCTCTTTGGTTTTAAACGATGCTAGTTCTGATAATTCTTCTATTTCTTTATCCAATTTGTTTACTGATTTCGATAATTCTTCTATGGTCAATAGTATCAAATCTAGGGAACATTTATTTAATATGTGTTCCCACTTCTTTACGAAATCTGGGTTATCCTTATAGTGTGGGTCTTAAATAGACTCTGAGACCTCTTGGTATCCGTTGGGCTCGATAGTATTGTGCCAAGGTGGTGGCGTGCAGTTTCTGTGATATCTCCCGTCTGATTACTTTCTCTAATTGAGATATTAGTTTATCAGGACTAGTTGTTACAGGTGTGCTGCTTTCAATATCTTTAATGAGTTCTAATATACGATTCGCTTCATCTTCATCAAATGCAAATGTGGATGCATGTTTCTCTGTTAACATATTAATTTTAGAAAATTACATCAGTATACAACAATAGTGCAAATGGGTGCAACTACGGCTTTTGTGTCACACTCTATACCTAGAGGACCTATTGAAAGCTCAAACAAGTTTGCCTAGTGCACTCCTTTTAGTTTAAATGAGGTGGAAGTATTAAGATACTTAGCGGGGTGCAGGGGAGAATATCAACCCTGACACTGGGTTGTACCAAATTATGTGAAAACAGCAGGTGTCCACAACCTTTGTTGAACACTCCAGTCCCTTGCACACCCTTGTAGTTGAAAACACAACCAAATTCTCTTGTGTAATTTCAAAAATAAAATGTTATAAAGGGATGATTTCGTCATCCATGAATTGTGTGCCCCAAATGGGGTTAGTTTAGACAAATAATTCAACGTACAATTTGTACCAGTTTATAATCAACCTATAAAACCTATAGTAAACTGATTTTTACAGTACATGGTATTCATAGTAACTATTTTTCATAGTCCAGACAACCAAACATCAACATATACAGTTCAAATGACTTATAGTAGACAATTTGTACTTGATTTGAACTCCTAATCCAATGCGTCTTAGTAGGCAGAGTCAAAGTTTTCAAGGTACAGTATGCTTTACGCGTTTCGAGGTGAATAGAACCCCATCTTCAGAAGATGTCTACTAGACGTGTTTTCTCTTCAATTAATCTGTATCGACAGTAGACCGATATACTGCCACTATTTACCTAGCCCATATGTGCCTTACCATTTATTGTCACATCTAGCCTATATTTGCCTTGCCACTATTGTCACATTCAGCCCATTTGTCTGCCATTGGATAGTTGCATGTAGCCCACCTGTGTAGTTGAGCTCCACGTTAATATGCTCAATTACCCAGGCTATATACGAGTTATGTCACTCCTGACCTTAGTGACCCAGTCTGCTGCATTTAGATTAAGCATCTAGGGTACACCCCCTTTGCATTCATGCCCTAGTGCTGCCCAAGTAAAAGTATATACTTCCCTAATAGCAATACATCATGAGCATCATAACACTTTGCCTTTGGTCTATCGCCTACCCACTGCTCTTAACCTGCCTAACACCCGATATCAGTCTCCACCTCACTACTAAGAATCTCCAAACCATCCCACCCTGTATAGCCACCTCCCTCTGCACCACCATGGAGCAAGCTAACACCAGTGGACCCAGGTCTGGAACTACCAGCGAACCCCCAAGCAGACCATGTAGCCTACCCTCCAGAAATTCCAGACTTGGAGCAAGACTTGCGAGACTACATGAGCCTTTGACTAGATCCCTCCCTAGCACCAACAAAAGAACCATTACTCAACTAGCTAGCACTGCTAATAGCAAAACGAAGACTTATTTAACCTCTTTCAAAACCAAACTGAAACCACCACTGCCGTCCCTCTGCTGAAAGGCAGACTAATAAATGCCAGATCCCTAACGCCGCATGCCACTGACCTTTGTGAGCTTATATTGTATAATAAGTTAGACTTCCTTGCCATCAGAGAGACCTGGCTGCACGAGGCAGCTGGTCCTCGATCTCTCGCTATCCCAGATGGCTACACCATCCCAGACAACATAGAAATAACATGCGAGGTGGTGGCATTGCCAAACTCAGCCTAAACATGAGAACTATCTCCATTCCAGACTCAAACTTTTGCAAAGTGTGCGCTATCAAACTCCCACTTCAAAACTCCCAAACCCTGACCATCTATCTTATTTATAGGCCCCATGGCCCGGTGGGTACATTTGAAGAAGATCTTAACTGCCTATTATCTACCAATCTCAAAACGTCCACACAACTGGACGTTTTGAGATTGAGTCTGGACTCAACCCACTGTGAGTAAAGTATAACACCCTAGTCGCTTAGTCTACCCTACGGTCCTCATATGAAAGTCTACTGCTTACTGCTAGTATAAACATACAAACCTGGTGAATTCACTCTTGCTAACTATTTGTTACTTATGTGCACTATGCTATTGCTACTGCTCTCATGTAACATATCGCGCCTCACTAATGCCGCCGCAACCGTGTTGTGCCCTTTGGTCGCTCATAGACCACAATAACTGTGTTGTGCCCTTTGGTCGCTCATAGACCACAGTAATTGTGTTGTGCCCTTTGGTCGCTCATAGACCACAGTAATTGCGTTGTGCCCTCTGGTCGCTCATAGACCACAGTACTTGCGTTGTACCCTTTGGTCGCTCATAGACCACAGTAATTGTGTTGTGCCCTCTGGTCGCCCATAGACCACAGTAATTGCATTGTGCCCTTTGGTCGCTCATAGACCATAGCAATTGTGTTGCCCATGGCCATATATACACCATACTGCCATCTGTCTGCGCCCTAGGATCATTGCAACTTAACACTATGTGCCTGACCTCATTCACTAGATAACAACACAGCAGACTTAGCAGCTACTCTGCCTGCACTCTACCCAAAACTATAACTCTAGCCACCTATTTAGATACAGGACGCTCACACATCATACAATGCTCCTTATACTTTCCTATCTAGTATACCTGGCCTCCTCACTCGCCCCATGGGAACGTCTCACCATGTCGCCTCTTATAGCAACCACACCACAACAATCCACTACACAATGTAACATAGCTGACAGAAACCTAAGACTACGAGCAAGACTACCCAGAATCTTTGATCCACTCATCAAATACGAAACTAACACCATTCGAGCCAAAAAGGAACCCACTCGCAAACCATTCACCCATAACTACATTAAGTACAACAACTACCAAACAAACAAAGAAACAAATGCCACTCCTAATGCTGCAATAAATACTGCCACACACCCTAACCACACACCTAAATTCAAAGGAGCCTTAATAAACGCTAGATCCTTAGTCGCCCACGCCATAGAAATATCTGAAGTTATCTTGACAGAAGACTACGACTTCCTAGCCATTACAGAAACTTGGCTGCATGAGGCATCAGGGCCAGCAGTATCCCTAGCTGTGCCCAACAATTATACTATCCTCAGATCGGATAGGTGCGGAGCTCGAGGTTGCGGACTAGCCATCATCGTCAAAACTAAACTCGAGATGACTCACCCCCTCACCAACCATTGAATCTTGTGAGATAATGTCCACCAAGACACCCACAGCTAACTCACAAACTCTTAACCTTCACTTGATATACAGACCTCCAGGTCCTATCAAGAATTTCATAGAAGACTTAACTACCATCCTATCAGAAAACCTTAAAGATACTACTCAATCAATACTACTAGGTGACCTCAATATTGGCTTTAATGATATCAACGACTTACAAGCCACAGCAGCTTCCAACACCCTAACAGAACTGGGTTACACACAGAGTGCTTGAGCCCACCCATATCAAAGGGAGAACCCTTGATTGGATTGCTGACCACAACTGCAATATAGCCACTCACCATCTCACCCCAAATCTGGTCAGATCACCTAATTTCATTCTCCTTGGACACTACTACCCCCAAACTGCAACAACCGTGTGCACCTCCTGCACTTACCAGAAACAAAAAAAACATGACATTAGACAAACTACTCCCCGGCATCATGCCCACTTTGGACGCTCTACCTGACAACCTTAACCCTAACAGCCTAGTGGAAGAATTTAACAACATCATGAACAAAACTCTTGACGACATCGCACCACTCAAGCTCAGAAACAGCAAGCCAAAGAGCCACCTGAACAACTGGTTCTCCCCTCTCTTAAAAAATCTGAGATTAGAAAAAAGGAAATGGGGAAAATACGTGGAAAACTAACCCCAGTCCAGAAAATAAACTGAAACTAGTTCACATCTCTTCTCATTATAAAAAAGAAATCATCCTAGCTAAACAAGAGACCTACAATAACAGAATCACACAAGCCAAATCAAGTACAAAAGAACTGTTCGCCATACTCAGAGAACTGGAAAACCCAATAACACCTCAAGATAACTGTCTTAAAGATAAAGTGGTGCTCTGAAATCCAGCAAGCCCCCTCTAACAAAGTCCGAAACCTCCAAAAGAAAATAGAACTAAAACGCGAGACCCTAGCACCCAATATATTACCGCCTATTAAGACACTTCCTAACTTCAAACCCACTACGCAATTCCACTTCTCCAAAGTCTCCATACTAGAAGTAGAGAAAGCAATACTCGGTCTAAAACCGTCCAACTGCAAAGGAGACTTATGTCCAGCACAACTCATCAAAGATGCCGCACGAGATCTAGCACCATTTATCACTAAGTTAATTAATGCTTCCTTTACCACAGGCATTATCCCCAGTAACTTGAGAGTGCTGGGTGCTCCCACTCTTAAAAAAGGCTACTCTAGACCCCACTATACCCACTAATTATAGACCTATTACTACGGTTCCGTTCCTTTTGAAGATACTGGACAAGGTGGCATATATCCAAATCCAGAACTTCCTGGAACAAAACCAACTATTAGGCTCCCGACAATCTGGCTTCCGCCCTCTTCACGGCACAGAAACTGCACTGATTGACCTGAAAGCCCAAATAGACAAAGTACGAGATTCTGGAAAACCAGCACTCCTCCTGCTACTAGACCTATCGGCCGCTTTTGATTTAGTGGACCATAAAGTCCTATGTAACCACCTAGATTCAGCAGCACACTTCTCCACTGAGGCTATAGCATGGATACAATCCTTCCTTAGTGACCGCACCATGAGGGTTTTCTCACCTACAGCAGCTGCAGACCCTATCCCTATTACCTGCGGTGTGCCACAGGGATCATGCGTTTCACCAACGCTATATAACATATTCACTAAGCCCCTGTTTGATGATTTGGGCCATCTGGGTATCACGTATACTAACTATGCTGACGATACCCAGATCCTCCTCCCACTCACAGGGGTTTACGAAAAAGATCTAGGTATGGTGAACAAAATATACAGCATCGTTCAGGCATGGATGGCAACCCATGGCCTATGCCTGAACGATGATAAAACTGAGCTTCTTATCCTAGGCACCGCACCCCTCATCAATAAACTAAGCACAAATTACTCTTCCTTTATCATAGATGGGAACTGCATACAAGTTGCAAAAGAAGTTAAAACATTGGAGAATGATAAGGTAGAATCAAGGTAGATCCCTAAACAGGTAAACTCCCTAGCTTCCTCTACAGCCTACACATGTAAGCTCATTAGAGCAGGGAAACAATTCCTCTCCCAGCACAGTTGTCTAACACTAGCCAGAGCCCTTATCTCTAAACTAGATTATTGTAACGCACTATACATAGGAGCCACTAAATCCATCATCAACAAAATCCAGATACAGCAGAATAAGGCCCTCTGAGCGGCATTGAACATCCCCAGGAGAGAACACATTACAGCAATAAGAAGGAAACACAAATGGCTCTCCACCCATGAGAAAATCAGACTCAAAACTGCATCTCTCACACAAATCTCTACATAACAAAGCCCCTCAATACCTAAAGGACAGATTCACCAGATCACACCCCACAAGACAAACCAGACTTGCCTACACCAATCGCCTACAAGTACCACGCTTTAAACTGACCACCATAGGCGGAGCTAGCTTCCCAGTCAAAGCTGCTCAATTGTGGAACGAATTACCCACTACCGCGAGGCTAGAACACTCTTTTTCCAAATTCAGGCAAATTGTAATTAACTGGCTAACGACAGTAACTGCTAATTGAACCTATGATAATGCTTACGCCTGTTTGCTACACAGCATCTGCACCATACGATTGTAAACTTGTATTGTAAACTTGCACCTGTAACTGGTAATTTCTGTAACTTGTAACTGTAACCTGTAACTTATGCTCTAAGCTGTACATATTCTTACTTTCTGCGCCCTTATACCCCAGGGTCCGGTGCGCATAATAAATACTAAACAAACAAACTACTACTCATTCTTGGCTACTTCAAACTAGGTTCTAATGAACCATCAGACAAACATGCCCTCAACGTGGCTAATACCCTCGCTGAATAAGGACAAACCCAAAACATTGTGGAACCCACCCATAACGGAGGGAAAACTCTCGATCGGTTAGCAAACTACAACTGCTCTGCCTCCATCACCCCACAATCATGGACTGTCACTACTTGGTAACCTACAATTTATCCACTACTAGGCCACTCCCTCCTGCAGCCAATATGGCCCCTTTGTGCCCTACCAGGAACAAAAAAAGTATCACTAAGGATAAAGTATTTCCTGCTATTCTACCCATCCTAAACCAACTTGATTAACATCTAGACTCAGATGCTCGTTGAAGAGTATAACAAAATTATACGAACCACCCTCAACAACATAGCCCCCCTAAAACCTATACCAAGTAAACCTAAAGCCCACATTAACAAATGGTTCACCCCTGAACTGAAAGATCTCCGTCAACTTAAAAGAAGCTGCGAATCCACTTGGAAACTTAGCCCATCAGAAGACCATAAAAACAAACTTATAGAAATCTCACAATACAAGAAGGAAATTATCCTGGCCAAACGCAACTCATATAATAAGCGTATCTCCACAGCCAATTCAAGTATGAGGGAGCTAATTTCCATCCTAAAGGAATTAGTCGCCTACTCCCATTCGAGATATATGCACAAAAGACAAAGCCTGGTGCACAGGGATACAACAAGCACTGGCCGACAAAGTTACCATGCTCCAAAAGAAAATAGCGGTTAAGAAAGCAGCAATTAATCAACCACCTATATCCAACGCCAACCCACCTTCTCTGTGCAAATCTGAATTGAATAGTTGTGTTTTGCTCCAAACGTCGATCCGGGAGGTGGAGAAAAAGTCCTCCTCACTCTCAAGCCTTACAACTGCCAAGGCGACCTGTGCCCTGCACAACTTACAAAAGATGCCACGAGAGAACTTACCCCCTTCATAACCAAACTCGAAAATGCCTCATTCGCTTCAGGCACTGTGCCGTCCAACCTGAAACAATCATGGGTACTGCCATTGCTAAAAAAACAATCCCTAGACCACCTCATCCATACTACTGCCCCATTACTACAGTACCCTTCCTGCTAAAAATCCTGGACAAGATTGTATATACCCAAATCCAAAAATTCCTAGAACACCACAAGCTCCTAGGAGCAAGGCAGGCAGTCTGGCTTCCGCCCACAACATGGGACCAAGTACGCTCATCGATTTGAAAGCTCAAATTGAGCTAAGAGACAAAGGTCAAACAGCCCTCCTCTTACTCTTGGATCTCTAGGCCGCATTTGACCTTGTGGATCACAAACTCCTATGTAACCACCTAAACTCCGCTGCACACTCCTCTAAAGAAGCCATAATATGCGTTGAATCCTTCCTCAGCGAAAGGACCATGAGGGTGTTCTCTCCATCAGATGCAGCAGACCCAGATCCCCACTTGAACGAGGAAATGGTCCTTCCTATGTCTTTCCCCGATCACAAGGACGAAGCACAGAGTGCTGCACTAGATGTCAGGCGTGCTTTGAAATTCTACTTGGACAGGACCATGGGCTTCCCCAAATCGGATGCCCTATTTGTCACTTTCTGCGGCTCCAGACCTGGCTATCAAGCCTCAAAGGCTTCCATATCCCGTTGGATGGTCTCTGCCATCAAAGAAGCGTATGAGGGCCAGCACAAGCCACTCCTGGCCAACATGCATGCCCAGTCGGGGCCAAGGCAACGGCCATTGTATTCCAGTGCAATGTTCCTTGGCAAGTCATAAGCAGGGCGGCCACTTGGGCGTCTCCCTTGGCTTTCTGCAAGCATTACTGTTTGGATGCTGGAACTAGATCTGATACGGCTTTTGTCAGGCGGTTCTCATCAGGAACCTATTTTCTTAAGGAGGGCCTCCTCTCCACCCTGGGGCTACAATCGGTTGTAATCGCCCATACAGTATGGAGGAAAGGGGACGTAAAGGTAATTCTGATGTTTGTTAATCTTAGAATCACATGCTGTGCATAGTCAGACATCCAGTGGTCACTGCAGAGTATTGCATTTTGTTTTTTTTTAGTCGAAAACGGGTCGTCAACAAGGTGCGTCTGTATCACTATCCCTATAGTGACGTGCATTAACCACAATCTCTCACGCGTCGAGGTCCCTCAGATTGTTTTTTTCCGCCCAGATATTGGTCGCCTTAACGCGGAGCTCGTTCGAGAGAAACTGCAAAACATTTACTCGACCCTTTGGTCGATAATTATACATTACATTAGATCCCTTCGGCGAAGCTGTTTCACAGCTGAGTAAGACCTTCGGCGGTGACTTGGACGGCAGAGATCCTTCGGCGCTGCCAAACACGTGGCACGACCTTGCCGGCCTAAGACAGTAGGGAGAGTGGGGGTCGTGGGACATTTCTTTCTACTTCTAAGAATGCCTTTCTCTTTCACTCCCCCCCCCCCCCTTTCTTTGGGGTCGTTATCACTTAATTGTATACTCAGCTATGGAGAGGACTCGGATTAGATTTTGCCCACGCTGTAAGGGCAAATTCACATGGAAAGATGAGCACAAGCGGTGTAACCGTTGACCCCTCGACCACAACGAGGACAGCTGTGCGGCCTGTAAACTTCTTCGCCCAAAAACTTTAAAGGACCGCAGGGTCAAGAGGTGGGCAGCCTACGCTATGTCTAGAGCTGATTCCTCACCCGCTGCTGAGTGTGACGAGGACAGTGATAACACGACCTCCGTTTTGGAGGTTGTAGACCTCTAAGGAGCGTACCCGCTCCTCAGCGTCTGTCCCCGGCCCGACAAGTTCGGCTCACGCCCTACTTGGGGGATGAACACCCCGGCGACACTCACAAACACAGAAAACATAAACATAAGCGCACAACCCACGGAACTTCTTTGAAGAAAGCCCTAGCACCAATGGAGACGCCAGGCCGACCGGAAGGGTCGAAAGCCCTCCCTGCCACCGCAGACGCGACTAGCGACTGGGCTACCTGCAGACAAGGGCGCTACCACCAAAACACCAGGCGACGCACCTTGTAAGAGTGCGGCCATCGCCGAAAGAGACTAGGCACCGCCCAGCACGACGCCAGACGAACCCTCGACAGAGAAATTACTCGTAGAGAGCTTGGCTCGTATAGTTTCCACTGACAGCCAGAGACGGACGGCGAGTGATATGCCGAAAGCCGTTTACAAGGCCAGGGAGATGCCGAGAATGTCGGGAGGGAGGCAGGGACCGCTCCCGCCGTCGAAGGAAGGCCCTAGCCTATGAGAAGGTTTCTCAGAAGGCGAAGGAACTTTATCCTCGACGTTATGGGACATATCTAGATGGCTACAGGCAGAGGAGCATCCTTTTTCGCCTCCAGACGGTTCTGGGTTACCACATTGGACATTTGAGAGATTCCAATCATGTATGGACAAGCTGGATAGATTTATGTCCACTCCTGAACATGAAACACCCAAGAGGCCAAGGGAGGTACTTCATGAGGACCCAGGGCTAAATATCCTAGACTATTTGACCCCCTTCAAATGGAAACTAATACTTCTCCAGCATGGGGTCTGGCATGGATTCACATGCTCATGAATATTCCCCGTCGTCAGGCTGGGAATCCTCGGTAAAGAAAAAACCAGTATCAGTTTCGTTTCTGATCTGTCTTTCGTAGTAATAACCAATCACTGGTCTCTGCGTCATACTGACCACAGCCAATGACTGCCCTCTACCTAAGCACCGCCTCTGGCAGCCATCTTCAGATTTTTACCGCACGTTCATGTGTTGGGATCCTCGTGCTATTGCTCTCGAGCGTTAGTGCTATTTTTTCGCGCTTTTTCACAAAAACTTCGATTCTTTCGGTCAAAAGAGCCTCAAGCTCCACCGATCCTACATCCGATCAACGGGGACCCGTGTCGGATTCATCTGTGCCCCTCAAGGGTGAAGATTTCGTCGAGCTACACTTCGGAGGACTCCAGAAGCTTCTCAGGCCCGGTCTCGGAGATGGCCCAGGAGAAGGGAAGCTCGACGCCCGGAAAGCTGTTCAGGGCCTGCCCTGGATGCCAGCTGCAGAACGTCTTCAAGGAGGACGAACACTCTTTCTGCCTTTACTGCCTTCATGGGGACAAGACGCACGTGGAGAAGGACTGTGCGTTTTGCGGCAACATGTCGGAACGGACCATGAAGGACCGCCATCAACGTCTCGCCAGCTGGCTGGAGGGTAAGAGCCCGTCTGGCGAGAAGAAGAAGAAATCTGAGCGGTCTTCTAAGACCTTTGAGGGCGCCCCGGCGACGGGGGCCCAACATAAGGCCAAGCACCGCGAGTCCGCTGGCACCGGGAGCGCCGAACGGTCGGGCTCTACGGGCGCCAGGCAGGGCGCACCCTCCCCGGCACCATCAACCACGAGCCAACGCTCTGGGTCGGGTAAGAGGAAGGCCGAGCACCCGGCGAAGCTCCTGGAGAGACCCCGGTCGAGCTCTAAGGCAGAGGAGGAGCGTGGCAGTGCCCCCTCCCTCAAGGATAAGGCGGTGAGCGCACCTAAGGTGGTGAAGGCCTTGATCCATTCGACCAAGCCCTCTATCGAAACGGTCGCGGCGGCCCTGGCCCAGCCTGTGGAGGCTGCACCAGTGGTGGCGGCCTCGGGGCCCAGAATCTCCCTGCCTCCTCGGAGGGAGTCTTCTTTCGTGCCCATCGATAGGACCCCCGTGAAACCCTCCGTGGGGAAGAAGGGGGGGCAGGGCGTCGTCGTAGATTCGGCCTCAACCTCAGAAGAGGAACTGATCGAGGTCTTAAGCCACGGCCTAGGCGTGGAACAAGACCAGCCCGTCGGAATGGGCCCCGACGCAGGTGACGACGACGACATCGTCGAGGATACCGACGGGGCCCCTGCTCGCCCGTCGGATTCCCCTCTGCCAGCGCCGCAAGACAACTCAGCGGCCATTTTGTTGGCTATACAGTCCTTATGCTCCGAGATAAGGACGAGACTACCGTTACCGACGGAGGAACCTCTCCCGTCGGGGGATCCAGAACCGGGACCTTCTGGTGTTCCCCCTACCAAGAAAAGAAGGATCCATCCACCGCCTCCTTTTCAACCATCGCGCCCCGTCCAGCCCTCCTCCCCGTCCACCCGAGGGGATGATACGGGGACTGACACGGCAGCGACGGGTACGGACGACGAGGCATACGACGAGGATTTTCCGTCGTCGCCTCCCCCCAGGGCTTCTCCGCCCGACGAGATTGGATCGTTCCACTCAATGATCGCCAGGGCATCCGAGCTTTTCCAACTCTGCCCTGAGGAGAAGAAAAAGGAAGGCTTCCTTTACCAACGGCGCGAGACCAAGAGGAAGACGGTCCTCGCAGTGCCTCTGTTGGACGACATTTGGGATGAGGGCCTTTCCCTCCTCAAGAACCCTTCCACGACGCCAGCGAAAAGAGACCGGTACGAGAAAAAGTACCGGGTCCCGGACTCGGCCCCCCTATGCCTCCGGGCGCAGCCTACCCCGGACTCCGTCGTCTCCGCGGCAGCCAGGAAGAAAGCGGGGGGGGGTGCGGCCTCCACGTCGACTTCCCCGCCGGACGGCGAGGGAAAGAAATTGGATGCCATGGGACGCAGAGTCATCTCGTCGGCGGCGACGACGATTAAAGCGGCCAACGCCTTGGCTATCGTGGCCCGCTACGACAGGGAACTCTGGTACAAGATAGCTCCCCTGCTGGATTTTCTGCCGGACGACAAGAGGGCGGAGGCCCTTGAGATCCTGCAGGAAGGTGAGGTGGCCTCGGACCACGCCATCACCGTGGCGACGGACATCGCCGACACTGGGTTCCGCCAGATGGGCAACGGCGTTTGCCTTCGACGTCGCGGATGGCTCAAGGCTACGGACTTTCGGCAGGACGTCCAGAACAGGGTCCTGGACATGCCCTTCGACGGGAACAACCTGTTTGGGAAGACAGTGGACGATTCCCTTCAGGCCATCAAGGCGGATACTGAGACGGCCCGGGCCCTTGGAGTGCTGCAGCAACGGCGGACGCCCTTTCGGAGCGGCGGAGGCAAGGGCGCCTCCAAAGGTTCCGGCGGCGGTTTCGCTTCCTACCGTCAAGCGGCCCGCTCGTCGTCGCAAGAGGCCTACAGAGGACGAGGCAAGTCTGGCGGCCCCCGCCGTCGTCGCCAAGGAGGCCAAGGCGGCAAGGCCGCGTCCAAGCAGGATTGAACCGGCCGTGGGGTCGGGCCCCCACCGAAGCACCCCGGTGGGAGGCCGGCTGGCGGGCTTCGTCAGCGTGTGGGAGTCCATCTCCACCGACCGTTGGGTGCTGGACGCCCTGGCCCGGGGCCACGCGCTCGAGTTTCAAAGAAGGTGCCCGCGCGTCCCCCCCCCGTGGCCAGGAAAGAACTTCACGTCCCTCAACTTCTCCTGGAGGTAAAGGCGATGCTCAGGAAGGGCGCCATCGAACTCGTCCCAAAGAGGCTTCGGGGCTCCGGAGTCTACTCGCGTTACTTCCTCGTGAAGAAGAAGACGGGAGGATGGCGCCCCATCCTGGACCTGCGACGCCTGAACAAGTTCATCAAGGCGCAGAAGTTCCGGATGGTCACCCTCCAGCACGTCCTGGGTCAGCTGGAGGAAGGAGACTTCCTATCGTCGTTGGATTTGGAGGATGCCTACTTCCACATTCCCATCCTAAAGGGGCACCGAAAATTCCTCAGATTCGTGGTCCAAGGGCGTCATTACCAGTTCAAAGCCCTTCCCTTCGGACTGCGGTCGGCACCCAGGGTTTTCACCAAGTGCCTCGCACCGGTGGCGGCGCAGCTGCGCCGCGAGGGGATTCACGTCTACCCCTACCTGGACGACTGGCTCATCCGCGCCAAGACGAGGGAGCTCGCCGTGGTCCACACGGCAAGGACCGTCCAACTCCTCACGGACCTGGGATTCTCCGTGAACTACGCCAAATCCCACCTGGTGCCCGCGCAAGTCGCACTGTTTCTGGGAGCGAGGCTCGACACAGTGTCCCTTCTGGCCTCCCCGTCGGAGGAGAGGACCAGGACCATCTTGGGCAAGGTGCAACGGATGTTGGTGGCCGACGCGGCCAAGGTGAGGTCCATCAAGTCCCTCCTCGGGATGATGTCTTCCTGCATCTACCTCATTCCCATGTGCAGGCTCCGGATGCGCCCGTTGCAAGAGTTCCTGGATGCGCGCTGGATCCAGACGACGGGCAGCTTCGAGGAAAGGATCAAGCTCGACGAGAGTTTCCGACGAGCGATACGGTGGTGGGGCACCCGCGCGCATCTGACGGCGGGCATGGACTTCCAGACCCCAGCCCACCAGGTGACTGTGACCACGGATGCCTCCCTAGAAGGGTGGGGAGCGCACACCGAAAATCTGCACGCAAGGGGACTCTGGCTCCCGACGGAGAAGTCCCTGCATATCAACGTCCTGGAGCTCCGTGCAGTGTTTTGGGCCCTCAGGTCCTTCCTTCCGTCCCTCAAGGGCAAGGTGGTGAGGATCTTCACCGACAACACCACCACCATGTTTTACATCAGGAAACAGGGCGGAACCAGGTCCCCAGCGCTGTCCAAGGAGGCGCAGGACCTGTGGCATTGGGCCGTCGCCCAAGGGATTCTTCTGGTGCCGTTTCATCTGGCAGGGATAAAAAACACCATCGCCGACTCACTCAGCAGGGAGCTGCGCTCGTGCCACGAGTGGGAACTACGGCAGGATCTGGTGGATCGCCTCTTCCGACGGTGGGGCACACCCCAGATCGACCTGTTCGCGACGGCGACGAACACCAAGTGCCGGAGGTTCGCCAGCAGGTTTCCCCAGACGAGGAGCATGGGCGATGCTTTCTCGTTCCCCTGGGAGGGCCTGTTCCTCTACGCGTTCCCTCCCTTGCCTCTGCTAATCCGGCTCGTCAACCAGCTCAAGAGGTCACGGTGCAGGATGATCCTCGTCGCACCTGCGTGGCCGAGGCAGTTATGGTTCCCGGACCTTCTGGACTTGTCGGCGTCCCCGCCAATCAAGCTGCCGGCGGACGCGGATCTACTCTCCAGGGAAGGAGGCGCCATCCTCCACCACGACCCGAAGTCGCTGAACTTGCAGGCCTGGCTCCTGCAGCGCTAGAGTTTGGAGGATACGACATACCGGCCGACTGCAGAGAGGTTCTTGCAAAGGCCAGGGCGTCCTCGACTCTTAAATGCTACGGACACAAATGGAAGAGGTTCTCTGTCTGGTGCCACGCACAGAAGATTAACCCTCTACGGATTACGGCTCCCCAAGTGCTGCCGTACCTGCTGACGCTGGCCAAAGCTGGTCTGGCACACGCGTCCATCAAGATTCATCTTGCTGCGATCTCCCGATACACCAGAACCACGGGCAGGACGTCCTTGTGGTCTCATCGTCTGGTGAAAGAGTTCATGAAGGGACTGTTCAGATCGTTCCCGCCGGTGAAGGCTCCGGCCCCGGCGTGGGAGCTCAACGTGGTACTGACCAAACTCATGGGACCTCCGTTCGAGCCTCTGCACTCGGCCCCGTTGAAGTTTCTATCGTGGAAAACAGCTTTTCTCGTGGCCATCACCTCCGCACGACGAGTGGGAGAGATCCAGGCCCTTTCCTGCAAGGCACCGTACTTGACTTTCCACGACACGAGGGTAGTGCTCAGGACGCACCCCTCCTTCATGCCCAAGGTACCGTCGGACTTTCATCTCAACGAACCCTTGGTGTTACCTGTGTTCTTCCCGTCGCCTTCGTCGCCGGCTGAGAGGACTTTGCACTCGCTGGATGTAGCTAGAGCGCTGAAGTTCTACGTGGACCGCACGAAAGGTTTTCGGAAGACGTCACAACTCTTTGTGAACTTTGGACCTGTCAATCAGGGGAAGGCTCTCTCGAAGGCTTCCATCTCCAGATGGCTCTCCGGCTGTATCATGTACTGTCACCGGTTGGCAAACCGACCGCTGCCTGGCCGTCCGAGAGCCCATTCCACCAGAGCGATCGCAGCTACCACGGCGTTCCTATCTGGTGTGCCCCTGCTGGACATATGCAGGGCTGCTACGTGGAGGTCGACGCACACCTTCACGAAATTCTACTGCGTCGACCGGGATTCCAGGGAGGAGTCCAGGGTCGGCCAAGCAGTGCTGCGCAACCTGTTCGCCTGAGGTGAGCCTGGTGAGGAGGTAAGATGCTTAATGTTGAGTTGATGTGATGCTTAATGTTGAGCCTTTGCCACCTCCCGTGGTTGTGCATGTGTGTACTGCTATGTATTCTTTATTCATGAGCATGTGAATCCATGCCAGACCCCATGCTGGAGAAGGAACAAGTTACTTACCTGTAACTGTTGTTCTCCAGCATGGGTCTGGCATGGATTCACATGCGAACCCTCCCGCCTACCCCTCTGCGGCTCTTCACTTGGTCATACTGCCACTTCACGTGCTTCCAAATCTGAAGATGGCTGCCAGAGGCGGTGCTTAGGTAGAGGGCAGTCATTGGCTGTGGTCAGTATGACGCAGAGACCAGTGATTGGTTATTACTACGAAAGACAGATCAGAAACGAAACTGATACTGGTTTTTTCTTTACCGAGGATTCCCAGCCTGACGACGGGGAATATTCATGAGCATGTGAATCCATGCCAGACCCATGCTGGAGAACAACAGTTACAGGTAAGTAACTTGTTCCTTATGACCTCACTGAAGAAGACTCTCACTTCCAAGAGGATGAGATCTTAAATAGTGAAGACCAACAGAACCTCAAAGGTTTTGAGGAAAACTGACATAGGTAGGGGGGGGGGGGGGCTTCGAAGAGGTGGCTCACAGCCTTCGCAGTCCCCAACAGCATCTACAGACCATGAGATCCTGAACCTTTCCGCTCCTCAAACCACACCTGTCAGGAACCCGTCACCTATGGATGACTGACCAAATTTCAACGCGCTACTACGGAAAGCAGCAGCGCACTTAGAAATTGAGACTGGGGAAATTACTCCCGATATTGAGCCAGACCATTCCCCTCCTTGCCTCGGTTAAGAGACGAATCATCCCATCGCGGTCTACACCTGCGATGGTTAGAGGGGTCAACCTAAGAATTGAAACTGTTTACTCCCTCTCGTTCGGACCCATTATACATTAAGGGTCACTCAATACCAGATTCCTTGGTGGTAACTACCACAAAGGAAAAGGGCAGGGGTTCCGCTATCAACTAGCGGACAAGGAAGGAAAGAAACTCTACGCTCTGGGTAAGAGAATTACAACCTCGGCAGCATTTTCCACCAGAATTGCCACTAATACCTTACTGCAAGTTATGCTGATGCCCAATGGGGAAAGTTATGCCAAGACCTTGAGAACGTTCCTGACCCCTTAAGAACTCGCTTGTTAACCACTGTAACAGAAGGAACTCTGGTTAACCAGAGCACCATTAAAAACACAGTTGATGTTGCGGAAACGGCTGGCCATTCTTTAGTCCAGAGGATACTTCTGAAGCGCCATATATGGCTCTGCAACTCCGGTTTTAAGCCAGAAACCCAGCCGTCACTCATTAATAAACCAATAGAGGACTCTAACCTCTTTGGCAAAGCGGTGGACGACGCACTGGAGACTGCAAAGGATTTTGACACCCTAAAGACTTTAGACCACATCTCAAGGCCTCACAATAAGCGAGGATTCGGCAACAAACACTTTTTTCGAGGTCAACAGCAACAACAGCAGTACACTGCAGGCAACTGGTCCTCTACTCAGGGAACCAGTGGCCAATTCACTCAGAGGACAAAGCCGTGGCAAGGGTAGAGGTCGGGGGGGCCCCACTCCCAGAGGTTCCCCGGCTACCAACACCAAATGACCCGAAGGTTCTGGTCCCCTCCCATGCATCGCTGGTTGGGGGCCGGGTAACAGCTTTCCTGCCAGCATGGGAGGGAATATCAGACTGGGTATTGTCAACTATAGCCCGCGGTTACTGCATAGAATTCCGTTGGTCCCCCACGTACAGACCCCCAAGGGGACGCCTATCACCGGAGCACCTCGCCATCCTTCAAGAAGTGGAACTGCTGCTGATACAAGGAGCCATAGAGGTCGTGCCTCTATCACAGGTAACGGGAGGTATTTCTTCAGTGTATTTCCTTGTACCCAAAAAGGACTTAACCATGCGCCCTGGATTAGATCTGCGCCCAGCGAAAAAATTTGTCAAACCTCAAAAATTTCGCATGGTGACCTTACAGGAAGTAATCCCCCTGCTTTCCCAGGGAGATTACATGACAACACTGGACATGAAAGATGCATACTTTCATATTTTAATGTTGCCAGCGCACAGAAAATACCTCAGGTTCATGATAGAGGGCAAACGCTACGAGTTCAGAGTGCTACACTTCGGCATAGCGTCGGCGCTGAGGGTATTCACGAAAGTAGTGGCAGCGGCCCACCTGCACAGGTTGTTCATCCCAGTATACCCTTACCTCGACGATTGGCTCATAACAGGGGATTCTTACGAGACATGCTTCTCAAATACCAAAAAGACTGTAGACCTTTTGTTCCAACTGGGCTTCTCCATCAACGAGAAGAAATCCAGCCTAGACCGCAGCCAGATCAAACAATTCCTAGTGGCGCTAATTCGAACAAAGGATGGCCTCGTCTTCCCCTCCAACGAGAGGGTCCAAAATATGCTGTTTCAGATGCCTCAATATGTGGCCGGTTGAGAGGTGACGGTATGCAAAGCAATGGGTTTGCTAGGACTGATGGCGTCATGTATATATTTGGTACCTCATGCGTGCCAGCGCCCAATGCAAGAGAGGCTCAACAGCCAGTGGTGTCAGGCCAGCGGACAATGGAACGATCTAGTGGTGGTCTCTCAGGCATTGGTTCTCTCGCTACGGTGGTGGTCGAAGGAAAACCATTTGCCACCCCTGCAGTGGAAGCCACTCTAACCACAGACGCATCCCTCACAGGATGGGGGGGGGGCTCACCTATCCCATCAGACTGCACATGGAGTTTGGACTCCGGAGTGTAGTGTCCAAACACACAAACTTGCTGGAACTGCTAGCGGTCTTCAAAGCACTGAAGGCTTTCCAGGCATACCTGCGAGGGAAGACAGTGATGGTCCTCAGACAGCACCACAGCCATGTACTGCCTGAACAAACAAGTGGGCACGCACTCTCCAGGACTGTCCAAGCTGTACCAGAACATCTGGGAGTGGGCTCTCAAACACATGTTCCTGTTGTCACAACATGTACCCGGGGAACTCAGCAGAGACTTCCCTCTGCCCGCAGAGTACGATTGGCAGTTACGAGAAGACATTGTCTTCGATGTTTTCACACAATGGATATTCCCAGAAATAGGTCTGTTCGCAACTCTGGAGAACTCCCAATGCCAAGATTACACCTCCAGGTACCCCCAGAACAAATCCAAGGTGAACAGACTTTGTTTACGCTCACCACCCCCCCCCCCCGCCCCCCCCCCCGCCCCCCCCTAACTCCCCTTCTCAACAAAATAGTGCACAAGATACACCAGGAACCGTTCACCATGATAATAGTGTGCCTGGCAGCCATGGTTCGCTCACCTGATGGAGATGTCTCTCTCCACCGGTGAAACTACCCTGCCCGTACAACATGCTGTCACAGGACAGGGGCAAGATGATACACCCATGCCCACACACCATGAACTTAGCAGCCTGGCTCCTGAGGTCATAGAATTTGGGCATTTACAGCTCCCTAAAAGCCCAAATGGACATTCCTAGGGAGGCTAGTTACTGGTAATCTAGCAAGTGGAAGAGATTCGTCATCTGGTGTAGCGGTAAGCGCATCAACCCCGTTGACTGCTCTCCCACCCAGGTTGTTCTTTACCTGACTCACTTATTAGACTCAGGATTGGTCTTTAATTCTATTAAAGTTCATCTAGCTGCACTTTCTGTATACACCACTTCTCAACAGTGTCTTGGTGGAAGGTCCCAGTTATTAAAGCCTTCATGGAGGAAGTAAAGAGGATACACCCTCCTATAGCTAACCCAGCTCCCGGGTGGGACCTAAATGTGGTACTTACCAGGCTGATGGGCTCACCCTTTGAACCCATGCACAAAGCAGCCCTTAAGAACCTCACTCTTAAAACTGCTTTCTTAATAGCTATCACCTCCATTAGGAGAGTGAGTGAACTACAAGCGCTCTCTATATTAGACCCCTTTGTAACAGTTCACAAGGATAAGGTGTTTCTACTCCCACATCCTAGGTTTGCACCAACATTTATTTGTAAATTCCAGGTCAACCAGTCAATAGAACTACCAACGTTCTTTCAAAACCCTTCAGATTTGGGAGAAAGGAGCTTGCATACACAGGATGTACGCAGAGCCGTCATGTTTTATATGGAAAGAACTAGACCTCTGACGAAGACTAATTAGTTCTTTGTCTCGGTGGCAGCAGGAAGAGGAGATGCAGTTTCAAAATCCACCATCTAGATGGATTGTCCAATGCATCACTTTGTTTCTCTCTTGCTAAGAGAGAACTACCCTTCAAGCCGAGAGCACATTCTACTCGAGGCACTGGGGCTTCCATAGCATTCATTGCAAATGTCCTTGAGTCCATTTGCAAAGCGGCAACCTGGAGTTCTGTACACACCTTTACAAAACACTACTGTCTAGATGCCCACTCTAGATCTGATTCCTAGGTGGGACAAGCAGCATTAAGACATCTTTTTTCTACTGTTCCTTTTCACAACCCACCTCCAACTCCGGCTACTGCTCGCTAGTCTATGCACAGCATGTGATTCTAAGCAGATTAACAAACATCAGAAGACAATGAACCGTAAAAGCATTTCTGATGGTTGTATCTGCTTGGATTCACATGCGCCCACCCTTCCTCCCTGCTCGGATGGAAGGAACATAGACATTCTTTATCTCTTTTCTGTACTCTCATGTCTAATAGGCTCCCTCAGGGCAGAAACAAATACAGAGGGACCTCGACGCGTGAGGGATTGTGGGTACAATGCACGTCACTATAGGGATAGTGTTACAGACACGCCTTGTCGACGTCCCCTTTTCGACTACGAAAAACAAAATGCAATGCTCTGCAGTGACCACTGGATGGCGGACTATGCACAGCATGTGAATTTAAGCAGATACAACCATCAAATGCTTTTACTATAAGTAATGCATTGTCTTATCATACTTTTAGTCCCTAGTCCCCTTTCCTCCATACGTCCCACCAACCTCCCCTTATAATACTGGTCTCAGTACACAATGTAAAATCTTTTGTCGACGCATCAATGGACTGAGGTGTGGTGCCAGAGGGCAGAGTCAGGGCAGCGCATGCTCCCTGTGCCGCAACCCTGCGCGCCTCTAAATTTGAAGGGCAAGAAGGTTTTTTTTCTGCTAAAAAAGGTTGTCTCCCGTACTTTAGAAGGGACGGCCATACAGTATGGAAGAAAGGGGACTATGGACTATGTACGTTAGTCACTACGGTGAGTAACTTATAATATAAATGCAGTGTGCGGATGCTATCTTCGTTGGAGCTAATTCTTCCTTCTGCTTCAGTTATCCGGGCCCCTTTGTGGGCTAGTTGGGATTGCATCGAGGCCACACTTCCGGTAATGTCGTCCAGTTTTTCATGCACAGCTCCAAATCGCTGCGCCATCGCTTCCATCATGCCTGAAAGGTCCGCCATGTGTGGGAGGCTGGAAGTGAGGTGGATGGGTCTATTGGGGGTTGTTGTTGTCCTGGATCGTCTTGCGGGGTTTGCTTTTGCAAACTTGTTCATTGCATCTACCTTTTTCCCTCAACGGTGCTCTTGGTCATATCGAGCTGTGGAGCGGTGAATCGGGAGTGCTGCTTGGCTGTGGGCACGGCAATGTGGACTCCAGCAATTGGGTGACTAGTATCCAGCTCAGGAGAGCCTGTGGTGCCTTGATGGCGAGCGGAGGCCCGGCAGGGGAGTAGTGGAGACCTACTGTGGTTCATTCAGAGGGCTATCGTAATTGGTCAGTGTCCCCGCCCCCATAGTGGTCCCACACTGACTCCGTATTATGGCTAGCCGTTGATTTCTGAGGGGGCTGATGGAGTTCAAGGCAGAAAATAAGCAGTGTTGTATAGCAATTTGCGATGCAATTCGGCAGGTTTGCTAATTAATTTGATACTTGTGTAGCAAAAGTTCTGTTTAATGGAGCACCCTGCATTTCTCTTGCCCTCTGGCCTCTCTCCATCCTTGTATCCTCTGTACACTGCAGCAATCATCACCTCCACTCTTAAGTGCCAAAGGCCTGTGTGGGAGTGCTAGTCAAGGATTACCTTTCTTCAAATAATTACGAGCCAGAAGTAAATCAGGATGACACTTTTTATGGTATTACCCAAATTGACCTTTTACAATTGACCTTTTGCACAATTGAACTATATATTATTTTAGTTCATGTATGTGTTGGTTTGGTTTTGGATTTTAAATATAAGGCGAATTGGGTGGTAAGTTGCGGGGGGGCTGGGGTTTGGATTAGGTGGGTGGTTGCGAGGGGTTCCCCCCGCATATATGTCCTAATTGACCTTCTAAATTAGGTCCATTGTCTTGAGGTCAATTGTGAAAGTCAATTGGTATACAACCCTTTTTATTGAGCCAACTATATCCTGTCTGACAAAGACCAGTATGTGTTAACTTTATATTTTTTAAGACAGTCATGCAATTCCATTCCTTGCATAATTCAGGACTGAAGACCGCCTCTGGCGCCTGAGTGTCTGGCGTGGGCAGGAAGAGAGGGAGGTGCCCGAAACTCCCTGTGCTTAGTCTCCTAGGAGACCCAAATGCACTCTGGCGTGATTGGCTGGCTGGCTGTCCGGCAAGGACAGCCACCCTGCTGGGTGAGTGACAGCTAGGCTGGAATGAAAGGGAGAGAACTGTTTGAAAGGCGAGTCTCTTGTACTGGAAAGCAGTCGACCACTGGAACAAAAGAACCGAAGAGCTGGAAGAGGACAGCTGCAGCAACTCTTGGACCGTTGGTTTGCCCAGTGAAGCCCTGCTGCAGGTCTGAATTGCCAAGTTAATCTCGACCCTTCAGGTCTTCCTTTGAGTTGGTGGGACCAATCCACTCGTAAGCCGCCTGGATACCATTCTCAAGGCTGGTTAGGATTAACCAGGGAGAGGGATACCAGCTTGTACGCTTGAAGCTACAACTATTGGAACTGAAGTGACTCATCGTGTTTACTTTTTCGACGATCCCGTGCAGGAGTCCCCCCAACGTCATCCCGCTTTCCCCACGACTGAGGTTCAGGAACAGTGAGATCTGCAGGAACTGCCAGGAACCAATGTCTGCAGCTGCATTTTGTTCATGTTAAGGTACTGTGCCAATCCGATTGAGAGAACGCCACTCTTGCGGTGAAAGTCCATTAAACTTTCCGAACTTGCAGGCGTAAGCGGCTTGTGACCGACATATGATTCTTTTTCGCCTAAACTACTTCTGAGAACTTTTGCAAAGACTTTACCATTTGATAACAGAACTGCTCTTTCCTATCAGAACACTAGCTCATTGACATTGGCCTGGCCTATTGACTTGAATTTTACTCTTCTGGTGAACTGATTTGCACTAACAAGTATATGGGATCTATTCTACTTACCTTGTCCCTTTTTGCTCTTATAAGTAACTAAACTGCCATTTTGCTCTGATTTCAGGGGAGCTCAAATCGTGGAGTTTTGTGTTGAAGTGTATTTTTATATATGTTGCCCCCTTCTAGTGAAATGTTTTCCAAATGATTGTGTAATTAAGTTTTTTACCAGGAAACATTGAGTTTAAGTGTCTACTTGAACCACTGTGATTGAAAGTCCATTCACCGCTCTACACTTCTTAGAGCCCAAGAAAAAAGATATCGCCAGGGGTTCTTCTCGGACTACCCAACTGCCCAGGCCCAAACTTCAAACTCAAATGCGCACAGACCACACTCCCTAACAGACCAGCTAACTCTAATAAGAAATCCATCTCCAAACCGGTACACCACGCTAAATCTAACATTGCCTCGCCACCCTCCCCGCTTAAATGTGCGGTCATTAATGTGCGCTTGCTGGCTGGCCAGGCTTTAGAAATCCACGATCTGCTCTCCCTCCACAACTTAGACCGACTAGCCATAACAGAAACCTGGCTCCATGATTCCTCAGATCCGGCTATAACCCTAGCCCTTCCACCCAACTACTCTATTCTAAGAAAAGAGGAGGAGGCGTAGCCCTCATTGCAAAAGACTTGCTCTCCATCAGACAGGTCAAATACCACTGGGATAGACATGCGGACATTATCTATGCTAAACACTCACTATCACCTAGCTGCACCATAAATATTCACACCATCTATAGACTCCATCCCGCTCCCCCCCCCCCCCAAACCGCCACCCCTGAATTCCAAGCACAACTCCTGCACCTACTAGGGGACAACCTAGAGAAAAACACTAAAACATTGCTATTAGGAGACCTCCATCTTGCCTTCAATGACCCCAATGACAAAAGCGCAGCTGCCCTTGACAGAGCTCTCCAACCTGGAATGCCAACAAAATGTCACCACTCCCACACATTGTAAAGACAGTACCTTAGATTGGGTGACTGACCACCACTGCCAGACCCTCATCACCAATATCTCGGCCTTCCCATGGACTGACCAGAATTGCATACAATTCCCGATTCCAGCATCTCAACCAGCCAAACTTCTCAAAAGCATCTCCTGCACTAGCCAGAAGCTGTAAGAAACCTCCTTCCTTTCTTGGAGATCCCTGCACTCAAGCCTCCATTCGCGAATAACCCCACCACCCTGGTCAACATCTATGCCAGCAAGATGACTAAAGCCATTGATACCGTTGCCCCTCTGTAAAACAAGAAGGAAAAGAAATCACTTCACTCAAACACATGGTTCACAGATGAACTAGCGACGCTAAGATTAGCCAAGGGTCAAATATCGTCACAATACAAAAAAGCCATCACACACACACACCAAAGCCTTATCTTTTAACGCACGCATCACCAAAGCCAACTCTCAATCCAAGGAACGCTTCTCAATCTTTAAAGAAATCGTCACTCTCCCCACTACCCCCGATGACATTGAAAGACGAAACTTGGTGCTCGAACATTCAAGCAGCCATGTTTAAAAAGAAATTGAACTACTCCAGGACAAAATACTAGCACAAGCCAAAATCCTTCTGAAGCTCAACCCCATGCACCCAAATTCTTGAGGACACCCCCCCCCCCAAACAGCACTTCTCCTTCCAGGATGTCAGACGTAGATCCTTGGGTGTGGGCTGCACACCCTTAAACCACTACAGTGGTAGGATTCAAATGAATATCATGCTTCAAAATTAGTTTCTTTTTTCAAAGTTTTTAATTCATTCGCTGTTTGCAAATTATACCAGTCTTTCAAATAGCTTACTGTGATAGAATTAATCACATATATGGCCTATGCATTTCGGGTCAAAAACCCTTCCTCCGGGCCTGTAATTAGACCTATTGATATATAATTTGGTCACATCAACATCACATCGCCAAAGCTAAACAAATATCATAAAGCAAAGGAATTATCAGGGTTTCCATACCCATATGCAACATAGATGTTATAACAATAATCAAAGCATATGCAAACAGCACAAAATGTGGATGTGTCAAAGCATATATAAAATAAGCATAATGGCATACATTACCCCAGTAAAGAGATCAACGAAGTGAAGAAAATAAAAAAGTAACAAATCAATGCAGTGTAGAATCATGTTTAACATATGACACATAGTTCATGATCCATAATCTCTTTAGATGGTAAACTACAGCCGCTTCACTGACCTGTGTATAATGTAGATGCAAAGATTAGCATAAACCCTCTCTGGCAGACGAGCCACAGGATTAAAAAACGATCGGCTTGAGTTTCTGTAGAGAGATCAACCGCGTAGATTAGTCAATCTGCCATAATCTCAAAATGCTGCCGTTAATCAATTATAGATGTGCACTTACTTGGGTTCAACGTGTCAGGACCCTGCTGGGGCCGAACGTGCACCACCAGGTCCCTGCTATATTGTTACTAGGTTGCCTTAGCAACCGTTGTACGATGCGCAGTGGCCATTTTGCAAAATGTAGGTGTGCAGATGTAGGTATTAATTGCCAAGCATATAAAGCAATAACACTATATAAAAATGAAATGTCTCTGGATGCCCAGCAATTACAAAACAGATATTGAATAAACGGGTGTTTACATGAAAAATAACAAATGCCAATTAACAGGAGGATAAATTGGAAATAAAGATATCACCAAATGAAACAACTCAAAAAATTGTCTGAAGAGCAGACACCCAGATGAAATGTATGAAAACTACCAAATAAAAGAATAAAAAATGAATGATGAATCAAAGATGAAAATAAAGAGAAACATTATGGTACATCAAATCTTGATGTCGCAGGGACATAGTCTGAGAAGTTGACGAATTCATAAGAAGCAACTGAAATCAAGCTCCTCATTCATCCCTTCTGGAGCAAGGGATCCCATTCTCTCCATCCACTGTGCTTCTTTCTGCGCTCTGTTTCCTCATGTTGCAGGTTTGGTTGGTATGACTTCCAACACTGCAAACCTTAGCTGGGCAACTGTATGCCCGTTTATCATGGAAATGCCTAGCTACTGATGTTCTATTCAGTCTGCAAGATTTGTGCTCATTCATGCGGAAGCGTACTTTGCGCACAGTTTCTCCGATGTAGTACTGGGCACAAGGACACTTGATAAGCATGTTGCATGATATTTCAGTTTGATCTGCTCTCCTGTTCTTGGATGGGATATATAGGGTCCTTTCATTATATTGTTGCAGTTCCCACAGCTCATGCACTGATATGTGCCTGGATGTTTATCTGCTGTTCTCTGCTTGACACTCCTTTTACTGTGCATATCAACTCATACATTCCCCAAGTTTCGCTTTTTTGATAAGCAAACACTGGAGGGTTTGTAAATAGTTCCATGGTTCTGTTGTCATTCTGTAGTATGCTCCATCTCTTTAGGATGCTGTCTTTTATTTGTCAACTCTGCGTGGAGTACTTGGTTACAAAGACCAGATCAGGACTCTCTCGTTTAGGTTTCATAGTAAGCAATTGTGTGCGGTCTCGTGTATCCACCTTGGCTGCTTGTAGATCTTCCTCTGGGTAAACTTTCCTGTAACTTCTTTTGAAGTTTGTTTAACTCAATGTCGCATTCCACAATTCTTTTGATTCGTAACATTTGTCCGAGTGGTAGGTTGCGCAGTATGCTGGGTGGGTGAAAGCTCATTCTATGAAGCAAATTGTTTCTATCGGTGGGTTTAGTGTATACTGTTGTGGACATTTTTGTATCTGTGATATTCTGTACATCCAGATAATTAACATTAGGATTGCCTACTTTCATGGTAAATTGTAGTCGACTGTCAATGTGGTTCAAAAAGATCAAGAAATCGCTGAGTTCTTCACGACTACCTGACTATTCTGAAAAGGTCATCAATGTAACGTATCCATTTTTTTGAGATGGTCCTTCCATTTTAAGTTACTAGTAATGTGGGTAGTTTCAAAGTCAAACATGAAGCTGTTTGCATATGATGGTGCCATTGTGGCTCCATGGCTGTACCTGAAAATTGGTTGTAATATGTACCATTGTATTCGAAGCAGGAGTGCGTTGCAATAAAATCCAAAAGTAACATCAGGAATTCTTTATTCGCTCCTATGGGCCCTGTTTGTAGCAGGAGTTTTTCAACTGCCTTCTGCCCTAAAGCGTGTGGAATGCTAGTATAAAGACTTGTCATATCTATAGTAAATGGAATATCGTCGGGTGTTAATGTGATTTGGTCCAAGATTTGGAGAAAATGTGAAGTGTCCTTTACATAGGTGGATGTTTGCTGGATCAAAGGCTGAAGAAAATAGGCTATATACGTCCCTAAAGGTCGTAGAATGCTCCCTGTGTCTGCTACGATGGGTCTTCCTGGGGGATTATTGAGCTGTTTATGTATCTTAGGTAGAGTATACAAATGTGGCATTTTGGGATTGGATGTCCATAAATAAGCTTTGGTCTCATTAATCCATTCATTTTCAACTGCTGTTTCGAGTAGCTTTTCAAGATCATTCTTGATATTTTTGGTTGGATCGTGCGTCAGTGCTCGGTATGTTCTCTGCTCAGAATTGTCTGAGACATTCTTGATGGTATTGTTCAGTGTTCTGTATCACCAGTGCTCCACCCTTATCGGCTGGTCTGACTGTTATCGTGTCATCTGAAAAAAGATTTTTAATATGAGAGTATTCTCCTCTGCTCAGATTATGCCTTTTAGGAGGATGGAATTGAATTTTCTTAATGTCATTAAGTACCATGTTGTGGAAAATGTCAATTGACAGAACATTCACTGGTGGACAAAACCTACTCTTCGACTTGAATTCCACATACTCAGTTTCCGGTGGTGTTTCCATCTCACTGTTGCTGGTTTCAGCGAAAAATGTCAACTATCGAACAAGCTTGTACAACTCCACTTTGGTGTTGAATGTATTACTGCTGTAAGTAGGAACAAAGTCCCTTCTCTAGTGTCTTCACTGCCTTGGCCGACAGTGACCTTGAGGGTAGATTGACAACAAACATCGATTCATTTGAAGCCTCGTTTTCATCCCTTCTCCTTCTTTCCTCTCCTAGTTCTCTTCCTCTTGACCCTAAAAATATCTTTTCTTTGAGTGCCCAAGGGTTGTTTGGGTCTTGCGTCAGTCCCTGATCTGCTTGTTGTGGCGTTCTCTGTTGTATGCTTGTCTGTAGTTTCGGTAATATCCGATTCCGAACTACTCATCGCTTGTCTGTTTATTGGGTCATGGTTGATTGAGATTTGTCTACCCATGTATACACTTCGTTATTCAAATAATCATAAGTGTCCCTCTTGAACTTGCAAATCTTTCTGGCTTCTATTCCTGTTTGTAGCCCTCTAGCTTAGTGTTGATATCTGTCAGTATCTCTGTAAAAGATTGTGTCAGTTAAATCTGTTATGTCTTTAGATGGAGATTCTATCTCTTTCTCAAGTTGCTCAATGTTGCCCGAAAGTTCTTTAATCGTGAGCAGTTTTAAATCCAGTGAACCTATTTAAAATCTTCTCCCATTTTTGAACAAATTCTCTATTTTCTTTGCACAAGGTCAGACATAAAGGTATCCTGAGTCCCCCTGGGATGTGTTGTGCCTTGTAGTACCTGCTCAGAGGGACCGCATGCAGTTTCCGATTGATAATCTTTCTAATAGAATACTATAACTGCTTAATTTTGCTTTATGGCTCCTTGTTGGTTGTACTGTGTTTCTTAAATGAGACCAAGGATGGCGTCTGCCTATTCGGCTGAAAAACCGAGTGTGGTAGCTCTGTTATCCGCAAGGAATTCAATATCTTAAGACATAGTTGTGTGCACCAACTCAAAATAATCAGGGAATGGGAAGTGAACAATGAATGCTGGTGAGTCAGGCACTCCTTAGATATCAAAGGTCATCAACATCGTCAAGCAACTTAAACCCTCCATGTGCAAAGGCGACATCTGTCCCCCCTTACTTGGTCAAAGAATGCTCCAAGGAACTAGCACCACTCATCAAAGCCTTCATCAACGACTTATTCTCTTCCATGTCTGTCCCAGCCAACCTCGAAGTATGGGTCCGTCCGCTTCTAAAAGAAACCATCACTAGACCATCGTCTAATAATTACCGCCCTATAACCACTGTGCCCTTCCTCTTAAATCTTGAATAAGGCAGCTCACAACCAAATCCAACTATTTCTGGATACTAACAATATCCTCGGCAGAAGACCATCAGGATTCCGGAAGGGCCATGGCACGGAAACTACTCTCCTTGATCTTAAAAATCACATCAATCATGGAAAAAGGCAAGCCGGCTCTCCTTCTCCTAGACCTCTAAGCTGCCTTTGATCTTGTAGTTCACAAGACCCTCACCTCACACTTTGTAAACTCAACCCAGTTCACGAACAAGGCGGCCACATGGATTACTTCTTTCCTAAACGGCGGTGCCATGAAAGTGTTCTCTAGTCATGCAAACGCCACACCCACTACTACACACTGAGGAGTCCTTCATAGTTCCTGCATGGCCCCCACTCTATACAACCTCTTCATCAAACCACTCTGACAAACTGGACTCCCTTGGCATAGCTTACACAAACTATGCCGATGATACTCCAGTCCTTCTCCCCCTAACTGGCTCCTATGACAGACACAGCAGCAATTCATCTGTTATAGAGCACAATCCAAGCATGGATGGCTACTAATGGACTGCCTCAGTGGTGATAAAACCGAGATTATCATCGGCCCTTAAGAAATCCTAGCTAAACTTGACCACTAGTATTGCAACTTCTCCATAGATAACACGATCATCCCGGTCTCCGAGGCTGTCAAAACTGTAGGTGTCTACCTAGACTCCACATTGTCCATGACCCGTCCGGTTAATGCCTCAGCCTCTGCACACACGATACTCCTCAATCAAGTGAGGCCATATCTATCGAAAAATAATTGCCTTACTATAGCTAGAGCCACCATAGGAGCAAAGCTTGATTACTGTAACACCCTCCTTGCAGGCACCTCCAACACTAACCTAAATCAGTTCCAGGTTATTCAAAATGCCCTTAGAGCGGCACTTAACATTCCTAAAAGGGAACAGCTCACCCAAGCAAGACGAGAAGCACACCGACTCCCCGTAAAAGAACAAATCACATTTAAGACCCTCACACACAAATGCCTTACTTAATGCCCCACCTTACCTCTGACACCATTGCACAAGAGGTCTCCACACGCCCAAAAGACTCACTCCAACAAACTCAGCGTCCCCACCATAAAAAAGAGTAGGAGGCATTGGCTTCCTGCATATTGCACCTAAACTTTGGAATACCTTCCCTAACTCGCGAAGAGCTGGACCTTCACTCCCAGCATTCGGGAAAGCCTTAAAAACCACCATCTTCGACTAACTCTTCCGCGACACAAGTTCACCCCCTCTATACACTAAGCCTGCCTCCTGTCCCTGATTTTCCCTGTAACCAAGAATGTACTGTTTGCATTTTCACGGTCTTCTGTACTACGTAACTAAGCCTGTACATCATCTATGTAACCAGTGCCACAATGCCAGCGGGCTGCTGTGTGCTCTACAAATGTGAATAAATTACGTATGGCGCATCCCTGGGAAGGTTAACTGTCATTTTCTTGCTCAAGTATTCTGGTGGCTTCTTTCAAACATGGACTAAATGCATCCGCTCAGCATCAAAGGTCTTTTAATTTTCTAAACGAGCCACTGCCTAGCGCACACACCAGATGGCACCAAAATGTCACTTGGCACCTTAATTAGGAAAGCAGGGTTTGTCTGTGCAGACCGTGGCAAATCAATGCTTTGATAGTTTTTCAGCAATGATTGATAGTTTTTCAGCAATGATTTGTGCGCTACACAAGTCACCACCCGGTTGGTTAATGGTGTCTCTGGTTCTCCCTTATGTAACAGAACATACACCTGTTATCTGATGTGCCCAATGTCCATACAAGAGCACACTACGATTTTTTGTGTATGTGGCTCTGACCAGAATGCCATACTGTGCCCACACTTAAGCACATAAAGCAATCAAAGAAGTTGGCTCAAATTACATCCACTAGGCCAAACACCCTTTCTACACTGCCACACCATGGTTTTCACTAGCTATGGACATGCTTTTTTATTTTTCTGAAATAACCCCTGAGCCCTGTCTAATATTGAGGAGGTAGTGGCTGAGGAACTGTGGACCATTCACTATGCATTAGAAGCCGGGTTTCTTTAAAACACTTCATCAGCTTATTACTGGTCAGGCTCAAGTTTGTAAGAGGTACAATCCTTTCTGTGTAGCCATTCCGTGCATTGTTTATTGGGTCTCTTGTGCGGTATCCTGTCCTATCTGTAGATATAATTACCTAAAGATGTTTCTGTATTGGGGTTGGGCATGCCCACAGTGAGACCCAGCCCTTCCTCCTCTAAAATTCTTCAGAAATAAGAAGCAAAAGAGCCTTTTTACCCCATTTGAGTGGCTGATGTTGCATCCATTTAATACTCGCATCCAAAAATGTAAGTTGTCCAAATGAGCATGTATGGTTCATGATTACAGCAATTTTTATGTTGGTGTTAGTATTGTGAACCGTGATGTGAGCACCAGGCCATGCATCGGTTATGCATTTAGATATTCACACATACAATCCTTTCATCACAGACTTGTTTATGAAATGTAGAGATCTCTGATCACTGTTATAATCCTGAAATGCTCTGATTTAATGCAAGGCATAAAGGTATCCTCATTTGTGAGATGTGTCCCCTTTCCCACTCTCATGGGTATTTTCAAAAGAGTACAATAAGTGTACCAAACTGTCATCTTGGAATGATAACCTATCGGAAAATAATTCATATGTTAGTCTAGTATACAAGTGAAGTCGTACGAACACCGGGCCAGTGGTCAGTGAGCGCTCAGACCTTGGTAGGCTGATCACACCGCAGTGTGCTAGTACAGACAGTTTAACTGCATTCAGGCAAGGCCCTCCCTAAGAGCAGGTGACAGAAAAACCATGTACTTGGGCAGAAACAGCTGTGTTTTAACACCAAAATTTTTCTGTTTAGTACTTGAATTACAATGTAATGAAACTATCCTCTATATAGCATTTATTTATTGATATTGAGGGGTTTTGTTGCATGACAGAGGTGTAGTTTGGGAGTGACGTGAGCCAGTCGGGGGCGCTTTTTGATGTTTTGGCCTGGGCACCAAGTTGGCTAGAAACTGCCCTCATAGCAGCTGCATTGTTTTCCCTGGACTGCTCTATCCACAGGTATCTGGAACAGCCAGTCTGCCACGGGTGGGAGGGGGATCTTGTTTGTGGTTATGGCGCACTGACCACCCGCCGGGATCTCCACTCCTATGTATCTTCACGGATGTCTGTATCTGGGCACTGCGGCCAAGTCAGTCTGACTGGGGGATGGGGGTAGGAGTCTGAATCGTGTTGACTGTGGAATTTGGCTTTCTAATTTTCCCCACTTGGGTATTCGTTCCATCGATATTGCTGTGGCCAAGGCCCGAGGCAGCACCCACACCCTGCTGGGCCTACCCCGCCACCTACCCTGCCACCTGGCAAGCCAGGACTTGGCCACACGGCCCCTCATAGTTCGCAGCTCCGGCTGTGCAACCCCCAGCAGTGCACCTGCTCCAGCACAGATGTACGTTTTTGGGAGTCTGTGTCCGCCACCAAGATGCAAAGGGTTTTGCCGTGATATGGAGCACAGAGATTAAGCGGCCATGCTTGTTGGCTGCTCAACAGCGCTCCTCAAATACTCAAATTTAATGTCACATTTACATGTTTGGAAGGCACCAGTTGGCCCTAGGAGCCAAATGTAGCTCCTGGTAGGTGTTGGTTTCAAGCCAACGAGGCACTACTATGCTAGAATCAGGAGCGTAATAGCTCCTAGCTCTGCCTCAATTTCGAACCCTGTTAATTATCGAACCTTTTTGTTTCCATCATTTCTTAAAATGCACTTATTCCATTCGGGTCTAGTTCTAGAAGTTTAATGCTAATTACAATTTTGGTAGCACTCTCAGCACAGTTTGACGGTTTTAACCCTTACTCTCACTCTGCTTTACAGTGAGGTATGTTAGTCGATTTGTACTTTGTGTAGAACCTAGAGAAATGAAATCCATGTGCTAGCAAATGTGAATCTTAAGACTGTTCTACTGATGTCTCTTTTCTCTCCACCACACAGCATTCTAATGTAACTGGTTTACTTCCAGGTGTAGTTCATGAATGAGCTTTAGGAGTGGAAAGTGACTTTACCCTTTTTATGCACACTGTTTTTACTCTCTTCCTGTAGTACTAATCTTAACTTCATGTTGATTTGTGTAATTCTGTTGAGACAATATGCTTAGATGTGCATGCTTTGCATAGGCAGCCATCTATGGTTTGCTCAATCATATTTCTTTGAATGTGAACAAGTGTGTAGACATGTCGTCACTATCCCTACCAAATGTGCACATTTTTTTTGTTTGTTGGTAAAAGTAAAGTTTGTCATCTTTTCAGTAGGCCTGTGTAGTGTACTTACCTATGCTATCAATTGGGTTACCTTTACCTGCTTACCAGTCTTGTGGCTTTGCCTGAGTGAAGCCAAGGTTGCTCTGCCATTGGAACATTTTATAGATGACATAAACTGTTTAGTGCTTTTTTTTTTTCTTTTTTTTAAAAGCACTGACTGTTTTTGCAGCAGTTTAATATGGATATGCACACATGTCAAAATAGCTGTTTTGGGGTGCCTTAAAGATGATGTAAGCTGCTTTTGTGCAAACCATTTCTGACATCAAAGTTTTAGGTGCTGTTTTTGTTGCTGATGGGTTTCCATTAATTCCTCTTAACCTCTTGACATTTTGATATGCACTTATTTTCCAATGTCTTCCTTTTTACTTTATTTCCTCTTAACATTTCTTTTCTCATCAGTTTATAACTCCGTTAAGTGATTCCTTACCTATGTCACTGCATTGGTTTCTGCTCCGTACTCTTAAGTCCCCGCCCCTTTCCTCCATACTGCATGAACGTCCCTGCCAAGGGACGGGAGACAACCTTTTTCACCCAAAAAAAACCCCTGTCTTCCTCTTTAAACTTTGAGGCGTGCATGGGTGCAGTCCAGGGAGCATGCGCTAACCTGACGCTGCCCTCTGGCGCAACACCTCTGTCCCCTTTTCCGCGTTGACGTGAACGGGTCGAATTCATCAACTCTCCTGAGTTTAGCTTCGGCCATGTAATTCCATGCGTGGATAATTTTGTCGCTCCCCCCAATTCTGTTACTCGGTCCTCAGGCGTCACGCTACTCCCCGGCACACGTCAACTACCACAGCGTTCAGCAGATCTCCATCCTGCAATGGGCTCTTCCCAACTTCAGACCCCACGCCTTCTGCCTACGTTGCCTTGGAAAGCTTGTAAAACGCGTGGCTCGCTGTCCTCAAGCGCTAAAGAACAGACTAGCCAGGTGGAGGGAGCTCTTCCAGAAGTCACTTCCTGAGGACCTCAAGAGCTTTGTTAAACATGGAGTCAAGCCCAAGGTAGGGCCGCTAGTCTCCATCTCCCCCGCAAAGGAGACTCCTTCCCAAGGACTCTCCCGCGCTGGAGAAACCGGTCAGGTCCTTACACCAGCACATGCACCGAGGCTGCTGCAGCTACCGGCCTTCGGGCCCAGGGATACTTGGATCCTCCTGGTGGTAGTGTTGAGGGACCAGAAGGTTCTCGTACTGGATTGTCATCCGAGGGGCTGCGTCCTTGTACCGGCAATAAGGCTGAGGGGCTATGCCCTAGTACTGACTATGTCAGAGGGGGCGCCTAAATGCAGCTCCACCAACCCCCCCCCCCCCCCCCCCTCTTGTATCGCAACTACCGGGCCAAGCCCGAGGAGCAGGGTAGGCCTTGTGATCCACACGCAAGAGTCTTGGAGGAGGCTGGGCCCAGCGAGTCGAGCAACACGTCGCTGGCACGTGGCAGGCAGCTCGAAGATGGCCGCTGCGCCAGAGGCACCCGTCCGCCATTCCAGGAATTCGGCCAAGAATGTGTCAAGGTGGGACTGGCCTCAACCAGGTAGGTGGCCTACAGCCTAGCCTTCATTTACGCAGGGCAGCTTCCCACTGTGTCCATATGGGTGGTGGACAGAATTGCAGGCAGTACCCTCTGGGACCACTACACACAATTAGGACTACAGGTGTTAGCCAAAGCAACCTTTGGTGTAAGTCTATACCACAGTTTTTGGTAGCGAGCTGAGCAGCCAGGCTTAACTAGAGTGAATTTGAGCAGTAAAAGTAGTTAGAGGACTTTCAATCAGTGGTTCAAGTAGACACTTATACTCAAGGTTTCTTGGTAAAAACACTTTTTATCACACAATCCTTTAGAAAACATTTCGCTAGAAGAAGGCAACTTATTATATACCCATACACTTCAATACAAAACTGTAAGCTTTTGAGACAGTTTGAGCTCCCCTGAAATAGGAGCCAAATGGGCAGTTCAGTTATCAGTGAGCAAAAAGGACAAAAGTAAATAGAATAGATGACATACTTTCTAGGTAGTGCAAATAGTTTGTTGACCAGAGGTCAAGTTGGGTTAGTGTTCTGGATAGGAAAAAGCAGTTCTGGTATCAAACGGTAAAGTCTTTGCGCAAATTCTCAGAAGTAATTTAGACAAAAGATCATTTTTCGGGTCACAAGCTGATTATGCCTGCAAGTTAGGAACGTTTCACAAACTTTCACTGCGAGAGTGGCGTTCTCTCAATCGGGTTGGCACAGTTTCATTGTATGAAGAAACATATGTTGCTGAAGTTGTGGTCCCTGGCAGGTCCTGCAGATCTTGCTGTTCCTGACCCTCAGTCGTGGGGACAAGAGGGAGAATGTTGGACTCCTGCACTGCACGGGATCGTTGAAGAAAGCAAACAAGATCGAGCCACTTCAGTTCCAGTAGCTGTAGATTCAAGAACACAAACTGGTGTCCCTCTCCCTGCTTAATCCTAACCAGCCTTGCAAATGGTATCAAGGTGTCTTATGAGTTGATTGGTCCCTCCAACTCAAAGGAAGAAGCCGCCCTTGAAGGAGCTTCTCTGTCGAATGGAGTTTGGCAATTCGGACCTGCAGCAGGGCTTCACCGGGCAAACCAACAGTCCAGTAGTTGCAGCAGCCGTCCTCTTCCAGCTAGTCTTTGGTTCTTTCGTTCCAGTGGTTGACTCTGCTTTCCAGTCTAAGACTCGCCTTTTAAACCGTTTTCTCACTTTCATTCCAGCCTAGCTGTCCCTCACCCAGCAGGGTGGCTGTCCTTGACGGACAGACAGCCAGCCAGCCAATCATGCCACAGTGCATTTGGGTCTCCTAGGAGACTAAGCACAGGGAGTTTCGGGGACCTCCCTCACTTCCTGCCCACACTAGACTCCAGAGGCGGTCTTCAGTCCTGAAGCCCACCAAAGGCACACAAACAAAGGGACCAAACCTGGTTTGGCATTTCGGAGATAAACACTAGAAGGAACTTTCAAAAATGAAACTGTGAAAAAAGACCGGAACCAGTTAAATCAAAGGGGCTTAAAGCACCATCTTGAAAAACATGGCGCCCGTGATTTTTAGCGACCGGTGTTCGCTGTCGGGAAAAATCATGGTAGTTTGTGGTAAAACCACTGCCACCAGCCTTTTCAATAGGAAAGGGTAGCATTTGACTGCTACATGAGTATTTAGACATGGGATACTATGTAACCCCTCTAACACTCCATTGGAAGATGGTGTGTGCTGGGTCTATGAATTTGGAAAGACTAAAGTCAATTTCACTTTACATTCTCTGGGAAACAGGTTTTTAAACCTTTGGGAAGTTTAAAAAGACATGCCTAGGTCACTGCACTGAAGGTTCTGTGCAACACGCATGAAAAGATGATGCCTATGGAGTTACCTAAAACTCCATAAAAGAATACAAATGTAAAACTCATCAAAATACGAGAGTGGGGAAAAAATGATCACTCATTCAGTTAAGAAAATCAAGTCCTCAAAATCCAGCAAAGTTGCTGGGGGTCTCTAAGGTGAAGGAATTTAGCACTTTTATGAGAATACTCCCTAACAATGGGCAGGTTATGCAGCGGCTGCAGCAGGTCCCGCCTACCCTGCCAGTACCTCTGTCACCTTTACGGCCAATGAAGAGGTGTTCTTCGAGAGGTTACTCAGCCTCATGAAGTCCCCTTGGATGGGGGTTATACTCAAGGACGCCATCAGCGAAGTCCTCCCTACGATGCTAGTGGCACCACAAGCGCCGGCGCCCGGACACAGCCGCTGCCTCCGGCTCCCCAGCTGATTACTCAGACGGCTCTGTACCAACCTGCTCTGCTTCTTTTGCCTTCGGCCGTGGTCCCTGTACCCCAGTCTCCGGCACCATCTACTCCTCCACCTCCGCAGGATCCTCCTGATCCATAGGATATGGATGAGGACGAGGACCCGATACGCCATCCTCAGCCATGGCCTTCCAGAAAATATTTGCATGACTATCTGGGCCTACCCCAACCCGAGGTTGAGCAGCCGGCAGAGGGGTTTCTGACTGAAGTCCTCACGCAACAACCATCTGCCAAAACGCAGTTTCCACTGCAAACCGATGTTTCGCTTGCCAAGAAGGGTTGGCTCAAGCCCCACTCGGTCCAGCCAGTCAATCGACGCCTAGACGCCAAGTACAGGCAGATGGAGGGGATACACTCTTGCTCTTGGCCCATACTCAGCCATGCTCCTCGGTGACCACTGCGGCATCACTATAATCCAAGCCTGTCGTCCTAGGCCTCTTCCTCAGCGGCGCTGCTAGGCAAGGAGAAGATCTAGGAGGCGTACGGCAAGAAAATCCATTTCAACGCGTACTTGTATCTTCGTCAGGCCAACACAGACGCCATGCTGGCGACCGCTAACCAAAGGTTATGGAGGGCAATCGCAGACTTCCTCCCAGAACTCACTACGCAGAGCCAATCACATTAAGGCAGGGCTCGCTGAGGCCAAGCTGGTGGCGCAGGACCTCATGGAATCCACTGTGGCACATATTGAACCTCTGGCTGTGCCATCTGTATTGCCACGGACATGAGGACAGCCTGGCTTGGCTCTGGGTGACGAAATTCAACCCTGGCGTCCAGGAACGCTTATTAGATCTACCGTTGGAGGTGGGGCCTCTTCCACTCCACCATGGATGAGAAGTTGGACAAGAAAAACAGCCCACAAATGGCCAAATCTTTATCTATTTTTTTGTAAACTTCTATTGATTAGTTTTTTCAAACAAGGAAAACAGCATGAGTACACATTAGCAGCAGGAGGCTTAACAGCGAGAACATAACACATGACCTTACATTGGCAGTGGAGCTCCCGACAGGTGCAAAGGGTTGGTTCGATGCTCCATACGGCAGTGTCCGGGCTCCCCCCATTTCTTGGTACTTTACCTATTCCTCCCATTTTCCCCATATTTTCAGAAACTTCCGGGGGCACCCCCTTGCCGTATAGATTTGCCTCGGACCACCGGTCAATGCTTATCCTGTCCGCTGAGCCCCAGGTGGTTGCTGTTACTCTCTTCGCCATCCTTGGCGCCACACTCGGAAATGTCTTTTCATATTTAGTGATGTCGGCTTCGCCCCTAATCCCAATAGAATGAGTTTTGGGGCCTTTTAGGTTTGGGTCGCCCATTACCTTGGAGAGGCACGATAAACACGCTGTCCAAAATTCCTGCAGCCAACCCACAGTCCCAAATCATGTGGTAGAAGGTGCTCTCTGCCCTTTTGCAACAGAGACAGGTCGTATCGTCATTGTCTCCCCCGCCCCCTCCTCCCCCCGGCTCCCCCAAATCTGGACATTTGTGTTCTGGAGTAGTATGACCTGTGTAGGATTCGGAGCTGTATCAGTCGGATTTTCGCGCCTATGCCAATTTCCTGCGGGGACATCAATGCCTCTGCCCATTCTTTAGCTTCTAGTGCTGGCTCGATACTGGGCTTTACCTACCTGGGTATATGGATAAGTGCCACACCAGACTTCCTCAAACTAAACCTGCACCCGATAATGGATACATTTGTGAACAACGTTTCCCACTTTAACTACTGGGCAGGGCGGCGCTATTCAATATTGGCACTTCTGAGATTTCTGTACGTCTTCCAATACCCCACTCCCAATCCCGGCTGCAACATTCACAGGCATCGATAAGTCCCTACGCACGTTGCTCTGGGGAGGGAAACGACCCCGCAGTGTGCTTAAAACACTCAGCCGGTCGGTGTGGGGTGGGGGGGGGGGGCATAGGACTGCCCGATATCCGTATTTATTACTGGGCTGCACAGGCAGGAGTGGCAAACAAATGGCTGCATGAGGACCCAATACTCCCACACATCTGGGTCAAAACAAGAGACGCAGGCCTCCTGCCCCCCTAAACATACTGTACGATGACTAAGTCTAAAGTGGGTCCCGAGAGGGTCCCTTCACATCCATCGAATCTGTAAGGAAATACATAGACACATAGGCTGGGAGGATTGACCAACCCTTAAGGCACAATGCATACCTCCCCGAAATTCAGAGAATGGGCCACTTTGACCCTGGGAGAGGAAAGGTATAACCACCCTGGCACATTGTTCACGATGGACGGTTGGGGGATTTCGAAGCGCTGAAAACGACACACGGATTATCGCCTATGGACAGCTTTATGTACCTCCAACTTACACATGCGATAAGTGCCCAATTTCAGAGCCTCACTGACATACCCGCATGCTGCCCACCCTGGAGACAAATACCCTCCCACATCGTATCCCTTCCAAAGTGACTGCCACCCTCAGGCAATCAACTCCTTTGGTTCTAAGGAACTCATTCACCTCATCTTTATCCATTTTGACAGACCCGCCCAAGTCGTACACCCAGTCACAGCAACGCTCTGACAGGGGACGTACGTATGAAGAGTTCCGCGGCTTTCAGGAACTGAGATCCAGGCAGCCGGACCGATCGCCGTCTCAGATCCGTCGCAAGCAACAAAGGGGTGGGGGGGGGGGCGCTTTTTCCAGTCACCTTCCTCCGCCAGCCTCTGAGGGAAAGAAGGCATGACACATTTTCAGGTCCAAGTGTCTCCAACGGGGGAGGGGGGGGGGTGCAGCAGGCTTGCTCTCCATGCACATTTCTGGCGCCAGCATGTCACGGACCCCTAGATCCTCTGTCATATCCACGGGGTACCGCCACTCTATCCCAGCCTCTCCTCCCTCCCCGCCACTCCCTCAGGTTGGGACAGAAAAGCTTTTGGCGGGATCCGGTCGCTTGTAGAGAGCTAGGCAGTGGAGGAAGTCCCAGCCTCCCAGCGAGGCTTGGGCTTTTACTCCAGGATTTTCGCCATACAGAAGAACCAGTCGGGCCTGAGTTTTGCTGGACATTTCCACCCTCAACCTCTCCTTAGCCCTGCAAAAATTCAAGATGGTTAAGCCAGCTTTTAAAGCGCAGACGTGCAAAGGAGACTGGATGTGATAACTGGATCTGAAGGACGCATACCTACACGTCCCGATTTGGTAGCCCCATCGTTTTTTCCTATGGTTCAGGATCATGGGCTACCGTTTTCAATGCAAGGTCCTTCCTTTTGGCCTCATCTCTGCCCCCAGGGTCTTTGCCAGGCTCATGAATACGGTGGCGGCTCTCCTCAGAGCGCCAGACCTCCACATCTACCCATACCTTGACGACTGGCTCGTCAGGGCTACATCTCCAGAAGCGGTTCACCACTCTTCCCATGCCCTTATGAACACAATGCATGTTCTGGACTTCTCGCTCAAGACGTCACAGCTCCAGCCTATGCAGGCTCTGACATTTTTGGGCCTTATCTGGGACACATGTTCCAAGAAGGTATTTCCGTCCAAGGACAAGATCTTGGCCATCAAGAGGGCCACCACCCACTTCCTCAGCAGAGGTGTGACCTCTGCATGGTGGTACCGACGTCTCCTGGGTCTATTGGCGGCGGTCCTATTAGCCGTTCCACACACGAGATTGAGGATTCAGCTGCACTTCGCTGCCTCATGGAACCAAGAGCGGGGCTCTCGGTCCGAGATGATCAGTGTTCCTCCAGCTCTCCACCCGGACCTAACCTGGTGATCCAGGGACTGCAACCTACGGATGGGCAAGCCCCTTTCGGTCGTCCACCCCACAGGCCACCGTCACTGCGGATTCCTCGCTCGAGGGCTGGGGAGCCACCTGGACGATCTCAGTCCACGGCACCTGGACTCGACGGGAGCAGGAATACCACACCAATTGGTCATTTGGCTAGCGCTCAAGGCATTCTTAACACTTCTCATGGGCAAGGTTGTCCTCATCCAGACAGACAACTCGACCAGCATGTACTATATCAACAAGGGAAGCACCAGATCCCCTCCTCTGTGCAGACTGGCAATCCGCATGTGGGAGAGGGCCCTGGAAAACTACCTCCTGGCAGTCCACCTCCTGGGCAAATCCAACCTGGAGACGGACAGGCTCAGCAGGCTGGGAGCGGACAATTACGAGCGGCTGCTAAACGACTTTGTTGTTCAGGAGATCTTCAACAGGTGGGGCCATACCCAGGTGGATCTCTTTGCCACCTGGCACACCAAGAAGTGCCCTTGGTTCGCCTTGTGGCAGGGACAAGGCCCCGGCTCCCTAGGCGACTCATTTCGGCTTCAGTGCAAAGGCATTAAGGCTTGTGCCTTCCCACCCACTCTGCTGATTCAGAGTAATTTTCAAAATCAAGGAGTCTTCCCAACTCAACCTCATTCTAATAGCTCCATGGTGGCCGGCCAGGCCACAGTTCTCGGATATGCTCAGCGTCTCTGAGATGCCCCTGATTCACCTCCTGACGGGCCCAGCCCAGCACATCTTCTGGCACAGCATGGGGGGAGGGAGATCAGAGTCATCCACCCCGCACCACAGAAACTAGCCCTCACAGCATGGAACCTGATCGGGTAACGCTGCGGCACCTCTGCCTCTCACAGGCTAATCTGCAAATCATACAGGGTGCAAGGAGCAAGTCTAGCAGGGCCCAGTATGAAAGCAAATTGATCAGATTCTGTCATTGGGCGGACTCCAAATCGATCCCCTGGCATGTACTTTGGACGACGTGGTCTCCTTCTCGGCGCACCTCGCCCGCTCTGGCTTGCAGGTTGACACTTGCTGTACATACCTCACAGCCGTCAGAGCTTACAGGAACGCTGGGGAGGGGGGGGAAGCCTTCTCGTCCAATCTTCTCATCCAATCCAATCGTCAAACATTTGACGGGGATCACAAGGCTCTACCCACCCGTCAAGAGGCCGCACCCAGTGTGGGACCTCAGCATAGTCTTGGGCACCTTGGCGCACACAGTTCGAGCAAATGGCGTCCGCTGACATCAGGCTGGTCACTATCAAGACAGCCTTACTAGTCGGCCTCACCTCGGCACTTGGAGTCGGCGAAATCCAGGCGCTGGTAGCCTCGGAACCATATTCTACCTTTCACAGGGACAAAGTATTCCTGCAGACACATCCAGCATTTCTGCCCAAGGTGCTGTCTGCTTTCCACTTGAACGAGGAAATAGTCCTTCCTATGTTTTTGCCGATCCCAAGGACGAAGCACAGAGTGCTGCACTACCTGGATGTCGGGCGTGCCCTGAAATTCTACTTAGACGGGACCAAGGGCTTCTGCAAATCGGTCACCCTGTTCGTCACTTTTGGAGGCTCAAGACCAGGCTATCAGGCCTCCAAGGCTTCTATATCTGCTGGATGGTCTACGCCATCAGTCGTGCGAGGGCCAGCACAAGCAGCTTCTGGCCAACATGCACGCCCACGCAGTCAGAGCCAGGGCATTGGCCATCGCATTCCAGTGCCTTGTCCCTTGGCAAGTCATAAGCAAGGTGGCCACTTGGGCCACTCCGATTTTCTGCAAGCATTACTGTTGCTGGCTCTAGATCTGATGCGGCTTTCGGACAGGTGGTTCTCAGGAACCCATTTGCCTATGGAGGGGTCTCCTCTCCACCCTGGTGCTACATTCAGTTGTAATCGCCAATGCAGTATGGAGGAAAGGGGACTGGATGTAAGAGTAATTACAAGTTACTCACTTTAGTGATTAACGTACGCTTAGTCCTTAGTCCCCTTTCCTCCATATTTTCCCTCCATATTTTCCAACCAACCGCCCCTTTAATACTGGTCTAATTGGGCAATGTTAAATCTATTGTCGATTCGTCATTGGGGACTGAGCTGTGGCGCCGGTGGGAGGAGTCAGGGCAGTGCATGCTCTCTGGGCCTTGCCTCTAAATTTAAAGGGGAAGGTTTTTTCTGGTGGAAGGATCTGTCTCCCGTCCCTTGGAAGGGATGCCCATGCAGTATGGAGGAAAGGGGACTAAGGACATTACGGTGAGTGACTTATAATATCTGTTGCATTCTTTCTTGCCGCCCTGCCTCCACTTTCTCTGCCGCCTTGCTGCAGACAGAGGAGCAAATTCATTGTGCTGCAAATCTAATCTCCACTTGATATGCAAACTAAAGCTGTGTCTAGTAGAGCTTATGTGAAACTTGTTTTGGAGTTTTCCTAATGCACCACTATACAACTTAGACACTATCTGGCTTGGTGTCAAAGGTAGCAACTGATGGCAGTTGGTGCCAAGTTAACCATGCAGGTATAGGCTATACCGGGAGCTAAATAGCTCCTAGCAATTTTCAACTTAGAGTTCTTTTTTCTAATAAAGTATCATATCTGGAATCAAATCAATGTGCAATTAAAAATAAGTAACATTTTAACTTTCAGGTTGAATGAACAGTATGATCAAGCTACTATCCATTTGTGGGACCTGCTGGAAGCAAAGGAGAAACCTGTTTGTGGAACCTCTTGTAAGTGACTGTTCTTTAACACCTATGACAGTAATATTTTGGCTTTGATGGTAAAAGTAAATCTGTGTTACTGCTGTTTTTTAAATTTGTGTTTGGCCCCAGATTACACAGCTGTACTCAACGACATACGACAATCCTTACAAAACATACCGACCACAATATACTACAAAGCGAACCCATCAAAGAACCTCAGCACAAACTCAAACCTTCCTGAAATATCAGCAGATGCTTTCACATTGCTGGTAAAACACAGCAATAAAGCTGGATCACTGTCCCCCGAACATCTACAAATCAATCTTCGCACAAGGAACGCCAGCAGAATACTACAGAAACCTTATGAACCTTTCTCTAGCAACAGGAACTGTACCAAAGACCTTCAAATCAGCATATATCAAACCAACTCAGAAGACTGCCAACTACAGGCCGATTTCAAACATCCCCCTACCCGGCAAAACTCCTGGAAACCTACATATATAAACTAACCCAAGAATACGTAGAAAAACACCACCTGCTAGACCAAGCATAAGTCGGTTTCAGACCCCCCAAGAGGAACGGAAACAGCACTATCCATCTGGGACGACCTAAAAACCAATGCAGACTCGAACACGACCTCAGCCCTCATTCTGCTCGACCTATCCGCAGCCTTCGACAGTTATGACACCCTAACCAAAAGACTAGAAGACCCAACACTACTCTGGACTAAATCATTCCTAGCAGACAACAGAAACCGTATGGATTAAACCCTTCAAATCCACTCCAAGAGTTAACGACTGGAGTACCACAAGGATCCTCACTATCACCACTGTACTTCAACATCTACCAGACTCCGGTTATCCGAATCTTCAAAAAGTACATTACATGCTACAACTACGCAGAGGATACCCAAATCATCTACAAAATCAATGAACCAAGCTGATCATTCAACCCTTATCAAGTGTCTAAAAGAAGTCTTCAACTGGATGACTGCCAACAACCTGAAAATCAATTCATGAAAGACTGAAATCATGATCGTATCCAAAGACCAAGGGAACAAAACCGCCATCCTGTGGCCAAGGGAAAGGAGAACTTCACCATCTAAGGTAGTAAAACATCTGGGAGTCCTGATGGACAACACCATAACCTTAGAACCACAAGTAAATGCAACAGTCAAATGTGTTTTCCTCCTCCACAAGGCAAGAAGAATCCTACCATTCCTCTCCTTCACGCATAAAACACTCACTATCGTCACCCTCATGTCCAGTATCGACTTTGCAAACAGCCTCTACCTCGGAACTCCAGAATACCTCTTGAAGAAACTACAATGGATCCAAAATGCAGCAGCCAGACTACTCCTCAAACTATCAAGAAGAGAACACATCACTCCTGCCCTAAAAACACTACACTGGCTCACAGTAAAACATCACATCACCTCAAAACAATTTGCATAAGGCACAGGGCAGTCGGTGGACAGGGAGCAGAATTCCTACAAAAGAAAATGACAATCTACAAGCCAACAAGGCCCCACAGGTCCAGCAACGAAATCTGCCTGGAAGCTAAACCATACCTCAAACTGGGAGGCACCTCCTTCTACCACTGAGCCGCAAAAACCTGGAACATCATCCCAAACGATATAAAACACCAAAAATCACCTAAAATTTAGGAAATTGTTAAAAACCTGGCTCTTCAACACCACAGACTCAAACTGAAAACCGAAACTAAAGGAAAAAAGATGGATAAACTGGAGTGGACACGGACAACCCACAATACAGACTGTGGACATCTCCCTATGTGAAGGTCCCACGGCACCTGGACGAAGGACGCCAGTTAGAGTGGAACATAGGCGACACCCAAACTGAGTCAACATCTCGCCCTAATCATACCCAACACCCGCACTCGCCCCGTAGTTGCCACCAGGTACCACAGTAAAGTGGAAGTATCTGGATACTACCAATCACCACACTATCTGAGCTGTGGACATGGGCAGGTGTGCTAGCCGTATGAGTGGGAAGGGAAGACTGGGGGAGGAGGGGCCATTTGTGAAAGGGACCTTGCAGGCCAGACGGACCCAGATCAGGACAGGGGTGCTCCCGAGCCCCACCGGGGGAGATTGCAGAGGTCCAGCGCCTCAAGTCAGGATAATGATGCCAACTAACTGCACTAACAATTTCCCCCTCTGCATACACCTCTCAAACACCAAACCACAAACCTAAAGCACCACAAACCGCAAAAACCTCACTACATTGCAACAAAAAAGACTTTCACAAAAGTACATGACAACTACCGGCCGCAAAACACCCCCGGCCCAGCCAACTGACCCACCGGGCTGAGGCCGCCAACAGCACATCACTGCTCTCTTGCACTTTTCCAGCTTCTTCCCATTAGCCACCCCTCCATTCCTCTTTCAGAGCTGCTAGAGCGCCAGGGGACCACTCCGGTGGTGATAGTGCGCGGTACAAATGTGCTTTAACATAGTGAACAGTGAAGTTGTGTGCTTTACTTGGTGGCCATTTTTTGCAAGCATACTTCACTTTGCATTTATGTCCATCGTGTCTGGGTAGCAAGGTTGTTTCCTTGCTTAGTGGTGGGAATCTGATCTGAGGAATGGTTGGCATTTTATGGGTTTTTCTGAAAACGCTTTGGGTAATAGCCAGCCCTAGAGATAAGCTGTGCCTTAGCCACTTTACTCCCTGAAAATTGCCAATACTCACTAAATAAAACTGAGTAAAAACACCCAACCAATAAAATAGGAAGTGTTTCCATCCTCATTGATCCATGGAGATGTTTATATCTGTGGTACCATCTCTGGTGAACCAGAAAGAGGACTCTGATAACAATGGATCATGTGATAGATGTATTTATTAAAATAAAAGGAAAAATGCCTAATTGGTCCTATAGCTATGAGGGGAATTCTCTGCCTTCTAAAAACAAACTAAGGGTGATCTTTGTAGCCCAAAATAAAGAACACTGATTCAAAGTTACTTATTTGCCCTACCACTTTAGAAAATCTAATTCAAAAGTAAAGGAGGATTCCGAGATGGTGCCCACTGAGTGAAAAATGTGAGTGATGAAGCTACGTCAAGAGGGCCCTCCATACAAGAGAAGATTGTACCTCTTACAGATAATTAAAGGTGAAGGAGGAAAGGGGGCCCTCCCTGAAACGACCACTGCCTCTAAGTTTGTTCACTTGTGTTAGGGAGATTTATCATTTTTGTTCGTCTCCTCGCCTGGTCAGATCCCAGCACTTTTTGCTGGACTTCTGGAACTTTCTTTCAATCCTGAATTAGTGGAGCCTTTTCCACTCATTGATTCTTGTGGGCTCTGTCCATTCTTTGTCTCCTACCTGTACTATGAAGTCTGTCTGCCCCATAGCTCTTAAAGGCATCTGTTTACTACTGCAGCACACAGCTCCTTATGGACAGTGTTGCTGGGGACCCTTGGGATCCTCCTTTAAGATTATTGTTCTATATCCTTCAGTAAACTATAGTTCTTGATGCTTCGTATCTCTCCCAAACTGTATAGTCTGAGCTTGGCACACACTACCCTCGGCGGTGGAGTGCCAAAGGGGTACTTGATATCCCCCTTCTCTCTGCTCCTGTGACTTTTACATAGACAATGGCTGATGGGAGTGGACATGTTCTACCAACTATTGTGTTTTTAGATCACAGGCTGTCATTTCACGGGAACCAGTAGGTATCCCCGCCTAGGCTCGAGTGTGGTCAGGCAGGAGGTTGGGCAGGAGTCTTCCACCCCTCTGTCCTTTGTCTGCCAGAGTGCCTGAATAGGTCCAGCCTCATGGGAGGGTACTTGACTGTAGCTACTTTAGCACTGATAATGTTAATAATTCATCAGGCACTGGGAGAAAACAAGTAATTCTATTGCCAAGAGGAATGGAGCACAATGTTGGGGAGTTGGGACAGCAATATAAAAATCAATGGACTAGTCTGCAGGGAGCCAGGACTGTGAAAGTCAATTGGAGCATAGTTGATGCAGCTGAGGCACTTCTTAGATAGTTTAGCACAAAGTTGGAGCATTTGTAGAAATCACTTGTTGGGTCACAAGCTGTGAAGCCTGGAATCAACTCGAAGGCAATTCCCAACTGAGAAGAACACAGCTAAAGACACTGAGGTAAATACCCCAAGTCTAAACAGTACCTCTGGTTTGAAGAAGAGTGGTCCAGCTGGATTCTGTCCTGTTGCAGCGGTGCAGACCCTGGGTTCCTGAGCCTCAGTCGTGGGGCTAAGAGAGGGGGTGGGGGTGCCTGGAGGACTTCTGCAGCAGCAATTTGGAAGTCGTTTGCAGCTATGGGCTCTTTCCGGTTCAGCAGCACTTTGCGGTTTCAGCGCTTGGTAAACAGCACCGTGGCGGATCTTGGATACCGGTTGGGCTTCCTGCACTCCTTGGGTCCTGCACTCTGGTAATGGGCCTCGAGCTCGGGTCGCCCTGCTTCTGGAGGGTCCTTTGGAGACTCCTGGAGCTTCTGGCGGGATTTAAGATGTTGAACTAGACTACAGATTTCTCGAGCCCCTGGCACTCGGTTCTTGCAGCAGCGAAGAAGTACAGCCAGGCAGGGAAGCTGGTCCAATGGAGTTGGTCTCGGGGTTAGTTGGTCCCATTAACCCAAGGGAAGAAGTCGCCCCTTCTGAAGCTTCTGTCGAAGTGAAAAACTAGTTTCAGCACACCAGCAGGGCTTCACCGAGCAATTAAAGGTCCAGGAGAATGCAGCAAGCTTCTTTCAGTTTCTTCTTCCGGTTTCTGCCATTCATGCACAGCCTAGGCTGTCAATCACACGGCATGGTGGCTGTCCCGACAGTCAGCCAATCAGGACTGATTGCATTCATGCACTCCTAGAGACAAAGGACAGGGGAGTTTCGGGAACCTCCCTCCCATCCTGCCTTTCCAGACACACGGGGCCATTTTGACAAATGGTCACCCATGCGTGCTATTCTGCGGCTGAGCGTTCAGCCTGCAGTAGAAAAGCACAATGCCAGGCAAACTAAACCACTGCCACCAGCCATTTAAAATAGTGAGGGTAACATAAATGTTACATGAGAATGTAGGATAAGGGGCTACTAGGTAACCCGCCCCCCTAAGCACTCCACATAAGATGGTATGTGCTCGACCGACAGAGTAAAAGGTAAGTACGGTCAATTTTACTTACCCTTTCTTGTGAAAACTACTGATACCAAGAATAGTAATTTAAACCTTATGAGAAATCTTAAGGATTTCTGACACTGCACTGAGGGTGCTATCCCCATACAAAGTAGATTCCTACAGAGTTTGTCAGACTCCAAAAACAGAGGAAACGCATAATCCAAACTTAGTTCAAACCACGAGTGAAAAAGGTCTCACTCCAGGGTTAAAATTTAAATCCAGCAAAAGAGCTGGGGGTCTCTAAGGTTGAAGGGAATTGGCACGTAAATGAGAATTCATCCTAACTGGTATTGCATCAAACTTGCAGAGACTGCTATATACTCCCAAAGAACAGAAGAATGCCACTAGAACATCGGCAAATACTGCAAGCAGAGATTCAAACCCTTCTTGAAAAGGAGACCGTTGCGGAGGTGCCATTATCACGAACAAGAACGTATGGCGATTTTAATACCTCAGCTTATCTAAGAAAGACCAAACCAGACAGCTGCTGGATGTAAGACCAGCCAACACATGTCAATCCCCAGAAGTTCAGATGACTACACCACACAGCGCGGGGAACATGGTCGCTCCCACTAGCAAAAGAACACATAAACATCCTGGAACTTATAGCAGTCTACAAAGCGCAACTTGCTTTCCAGCATTACCTGTAGGGGGAAGAATGTGTTAATTACAACAGCATGTTTTACATAAACAGTCCGGAGCAACTTGCTCAATAGGTTAGGAAGTATCTCTACTGGGGGAATACATTGCCAAGTGCAGCATGTGTCGGGAGAACAAAATTACTTGCCAAACACTTTGAGGTTGTCTGGTAGAAGCTCCCACCCGTCCTCCAAGGGTTTGTGTTGGCCTTAAAAACACATTTTCACTGAGGTCAGCCAGCAATTGACCTTTTTGCAACAAGCAACGCAAAATGCCCCGATTATATCTCCAGATAACAGACGGGGTGCTTGGTGAAGGCACTATGGATAAATTAGTTGGGGAGGTTTGCCTGCACCCCCGACACCACTGTTAAACAGTATCAGGAACATTTACCATGATTTGTATTGCTCCTGTGTGGTGCGGCACATGTAGTACTTGCACCTCTTAGAAATGTCACTTTGCTCACCAAACTGTCAGTCAGAGCTGGGTGCTGATTCTACACCCTCATACAATCAACTTGGCTTCTGAGACCATGGAATTTGGACACATTAATTTACCAGGTAAATGCATGGATATTTTAAGGAAAGCATGCTCACCCAACATTAAGCATTTGTACTTTAATAAGTGGAAGCCGTTTGTGTGGTGTAAGAAATCAAACTTCAACCATAGTGACTTCAACTTTGCATATTTTTTATCATTTCTTGCATTTTCTGGATTTGGGACTAGCTTTGCATTCATTAAAGGTTCATTTGGAAGCACAATATGCTTGCACAACATCTCGGAACAAGGTTTGCTGGTGGAGAATTCCACTTGTTAAAGCCTGCATGGAATGAGTTAAACGCTTATATCTACTGGTTGCTTACCCGCCACAGGGATGGGATTTAAATGTGGTGCTGTCGTGTAGTGGGGTACCCTCCCGAACCACCTCCTCACCTTGACTTTCTGAACTGTGTTTGGTGTCGGTCTATCTTCCTGGAGTCTGGGCTCTTTCTTTCCTTGGGCTTTTCCTTCTTTTTGTCTAAGTAGGGTCTAGCTCCCTCAGAGGCCACCTTGACTGGTGTGGATACCAAGTCACAGGGAACTCCATTGAGCCTACCCCAAAGTCCAGGGGAAAAAGCCAGAAGGCACCAAAAAACCCTGGGTGATGTTGCAGATATAGCCCAGATGTGATCACAGATGAATAATGGCTCAGGCTGGTAAATGGCACCTTCAGATCCCTCTCCGGTGGTCTGATGAGAAATATCACTTGGAATCAAGATGGTGTCACAAGTATAGCTTGCCAGGGCAATGTCCTTCAAGTCTTGCAATAAGGAGAGACTGGATGGATGTCTCCTTGACCCGAATCGGGGGTACTCTGTGAGGATGAGGATTCGGACAGAATAAGTGAGCAGAAAGCCTTGAGCAACTGAGAATGAGGACGGTGGAATAGCAATTCAACTCAGAATATATGCAGAGAAAGCTATTCGGACGGAGGACGAGGCAAGAATCTTGCTTGCGACCAGATACAAACTAACATAGGACAGTTAGTCAAACACAGAGGGAGCGCGGGGTACGCAGAGACCAGAGTACAGAAACGGGGAAGAATAGTATAGACAGAAGCCTGTGGTTAAAAGCCGGGGTAAGATCGAGGTACAGTATGAATAGGGAAAGTGAAGGCAAGGGAGTGAACAGGATAACCCCACCACGCAGGGGTAGTGTACTAAGCGAACCACAGAACGCGGGAAAGAATGGAAGATGAAGCAAAAGAGTATTCAGAAATAGTAAGAGGTAGAGAATGGAAAGAAACTAACAAGGACAGAAAGAATGGGGAAGGTCTTGAATAACCCACCGGAGGACTGAAGGCGAGAGAACGGAGGAGTAGAACTGTGAGTACAGCAACGAAGTCCAAGAGGAAGTGACGGATACAACGCACTGTTCCTAGGGAATGGTGTGTTGATGAACACTAGGCAGCCATGTTGGATGAGGTCTAGACGGAGTCCTCAAACAAACCTCAAGCCGCTAGTGTCTACACTTCTGCCACAACTTCCACGGGCGTAGCGTGACAGGTGCTACACAAGCTTATGGGTCTTAATTTAGGGACCATTTACTAAGCACACTTCATAGATCTAAATTACAAAATGGTGTTTCTTGTCGCCATCTCTTCCATTCGTAGAATACGTGAACTACAGGTGTTCTGTATTCTGAGCCTTTTGTCACTGCACATAAGAACAAGGTGTTAAGAATGCATCCATGTTTTTCTTCAAAATACATAACCTACACCTACACCTACGCCCCGTCCCCTTTCCTCCATACTGAATGGGTGTCCCCCGCTAGGGACAGGAGACTGAACTTTTTTCACCAGAAGAAATCTTCTTTCCCTTTTAGAGGCGCAGCTCTGGGAGCATGCGCTCCCCTGACTCCGCCCACCATGCCACTCCTCTGTCCTCTTCGGTGACAGGAATGGACCACTTTCACCAGCGCTCCTGGGTTTAGCTTCAGCCTTGTAATTCCATGCACTCTTCCCCAGATATATAGGACAGTCATGTACTACCTTAGTAAGACCAAGCCACTAAAAGACAGATCGATTCTCTTGCAGCCCAATGAAGGGGATCCTGTCTCAAAGGCTACCATTGCAATATGGATTGTAAGTTGTATTGTTTGTTACAGCCTTTCTCAAGACTCTTCCATTCAAACCTTGTGCACATTTTACACTTTGTACAGGAGCTAATTCGGCATTCATTGCAAATGTTCCGTTGGACGCTATCGGCGAAGCAGCTACATGGACTTCAGTGCACATTTTTGTTGACACACAAGCTAGATATTATTCCCAGGTGGGGGTGTCAAGATGTGTTAAAACACTTCATTGCTTCTGTTCTTTCAATTAACACACCACTTTCTATGGTACTGCTTGCTAGTCTCTGCAAAGGATGTAATTCTAAGCAGATCCACAAGCCACAGAAGACAAACATTACCTTTTCAGTAATCTTCGCATTTGCTTAGATTCATATGTGCCCACCAGTCCTCCCCGCACTAAGTTGAAGGTATCATAAGCCATATGTTCATTCATTTTATACCTAGAGAGTTGGCACATTTAAAACACATTCTAGACTTCATGCATCCTTAGTACAGGAAAAATAACAATCTGGTGACCTAGACGCATGCATGATTATGGCTGCAGTACACATGGCTTGGATTATATTACAGGAACTCCCGGTTGAGGTCCTATTTTTAAGTTTGAAAACAAATGGTGTACACACTGCACGAACCAGTAAATGTCAGCCTATGCAAGCATGTGACTGTAAGCAGATACACCTGTAAGACTGTTACTGAAAAGGTTTGGAGATCTGCTTAGAATCAAATGCTTCGTATAGGCAAACCAGTCATGGGTGATGTGGAGTATTGCTTGACCTTTTTTTAATTTGAAAGGGAAGGGCCTTTTTTGTAATGCTCCCTACTGTGATGTGAACTGTATCCTTCATTCAACCTTCACGCGTCGGTCCTCAAGATTGTAGTTAGTTTTTGTTTTGCCATCATTTTGCTCGCATTTCGCAGAGTTCCAGTTTCAGAGTTACCGCTAGTCACTGAGCGATTACATTTATATTCCTTTAATAACCATTCAGGTTACCCTCTTTGGTAATCGCGCTCGATGCAACCTGCGGCTCTTGACAGCATGTTTGCAACGACCAGGGATTCAGGCTTCAGCCTACACAGTTGGCAGAATGGGCAAAAACATTTAGTACATTTTTAGATGAGTCCCCACACCTTTCCTCCATAATAAGTGTTCTTATTTCCCCCTCAGCATTAGTAATGGTGACTCTTTTAAATTTTGCCTGTTTAGTAAACGAAAATTTCTCTGGAAGGATACACATGGCATGTATAACCACTGCCTTCTGAGCGACCACCTGGAGACATGTCGAGCATGTAAGCTCTTCAAACTGAAGACCTTTAAAGATCGACGGTCCAACTGCTGGGCAGCCTACAAGGTGCATGCTTAAGCATTGATGGAATACCCCGCCAGTGCGGAGGAATCCAAGGCAGAACAGGGGAATCCTGGCACCATTAGTGACGCAGAGGAGACACCCAATCAGGAAACTGAAGATTCCTGGCTGCCAGTAGCATACGGCAGGCGTTGGGCACTGTTAGGGAGGCTTCCCGTGGAGACAAAGGCGGCACATAGGACTCCGACAGTTTGTGCACGAGATTCACCTCACCCTTGTCACACATTTCGATGCACTCGTCAAAGTTCAGACTGCAGCAGAACTTGTCCCCTCAGCTGGTGGTTCGGTGGATATTAAAACATTTGCGCCCAGTTCTTCTTTCTAGGCATATTGGCCAAAGTCCAAACATGCTTATCAAGTGTTTCTGTGCCTAGAAAAGCTTCAGTCACCGAAACATCAACTGCAAGTGCTGTAACTACAGTCTTGGCACCTATTCCAACACTGTCAGGATACACAGGTGCCATCTCTTTAGTGGATACAGTAAAAACAAGACACAAATAGATAGGAGGATGTATTCTCCCACTTCAGGACACCTCCTTCTGGTGGTGCTGGGACAAAGGTAGCTTTGAGGTCCCTCTTAACTAAATGGCTCCCTTTATGCAAATTCTGGAGAAAAATACAATTAAGCATAATGTGACCAATCCAAGGACAGTCACTGATTTTCCCACCAACCAGCACTATTTCCAGTGGTTAATGCAGAACATAACCAAAAGTTTACCCTTACCTACTACTCTAAACTAGTTTGTGCCAGAGCTAAGGTACTCGTGCAGATCAACACCTCTAACAGGACTGTGTAATGCTGGGACAAGGAGGCCCTACACGGGAGTGTAAGGCTAGATTTTATGCAGTACCCTTTGGGTGCACTACAACAGCCCTGACCTCCCGGCAATAGGAACCCAACATTTGCTATAAGTCTGTACTACAGAGGTTGGTAGCGTGTTGAGCAGCCAGGCTCATCTCAAGAGGGGTCAATGTGAGCTGTAGTGGAGTTGCACAGAGCTTCAGTGATAAGTATTCAAATACTCCTAAACACATTGCTTTTTGAATAAACAATTATTAATGTATCAGTCAGAATAAGCCTTATTCAGAAGGGAGCAATATAAAGCAACCCACAAATGCACCCCAAAAATACTTAGTTTTCTAAATCAGTAAATACCCATTTGGGATGACACACGGGCACTACCTACACCCTGAGGTGACCAATAGCTAGGGTGCTGTTGACATTACTATGTCAGGTAACCCTTTCCTGGAAGGAAGGCAAAATACCTAAGGAGAAGAGTGAAGTGTCATTCAGGGAGCCAGGCCAGCCAATGTTAAGTTAGCAAAAGTCAAAGAAGCACTTCTTGCAGGCAAGTAGAAAGTCTTTTCCAATGTTTAAAAAGTCTTGGTAGAATAGAAGAAATCAAAGTAGGGTCACAAGCTGATTAGACTTGTGAGGTAAAGAAGCTGATAGCAACTCTACACATGCAACCCAACAAGTCCAACGAGGACAAATGGCTACACAGGAGGTACGTTCTTCGACTTTACAGTACCTTTAGGTTGAGGAAGAAGTGCAGCAGATGCCTTCTGTTCCTGGGCCTCAGTCGTGGGTACAAGATGGAGGACTTCTGGGGACAGTCACCGCTCGCAACCGGCAATCTTCAAATAAGTGGCACTTCGGTGTTTCAGCTCCTCGCGCCTACCGTTAATAGCAACACTTCGGTTCCTGGTTGTCGAGATGGGCTTTCCTTGCATCTGGGGTCCCGCACTCCGTTTGGGCTCAGGCTTTATAAGTCCTGCTTCCTGGGAGTCCGGAGGATCTTCCTGGAGCTCTTGGCCAGTTTAAAAGCAACACACAAACTGGTGTTCCTCTCCCTGGTTATCCGGTTCCAGCAGCGACTGCAGTGGGAACTCTACCAGCTTCAAGAGGATGTTCAAGTGGCTTACTTAGGAGTTGATTGGTCCCACCAACTCAAAGGGAGAAGTTGTCCTTGCAGGGGCTTCTGTCGATAGGAATTTAGAGTTTCAGCACAGCAGCAGGGCTTCACCGGGCAAACCAATGGTCCAGGAGTTGCAGCAGGTGTCCTCTAGAAGTTCTTCGGATTCCTTTGTCCAGTGTTCAACACTCTGCCGTCCAAGCCAAAAAGCCTTGCCATTTATGCAGCTTGCTCCCATTCATTCCAGCCTAGCTGTCAGTCACCCAGCATGGTGGCTGTCCTTGCCTGACAGCCAGCTGGCCAATCACCACAGAGGGAATTCCTGTCTCCTAGGAGATTAAGCACAGGGAGTTTCGGGCACCTTCCTGCCCCCGCCAAACACCCTGGATCCAGAGGCAGATTTCACTTATGAATCCCGCCAAAGACACAATGAACAAAAGGACTAAACCTGGTTTGGCTCGCAGAGTAAATCTCAAGAATGATCTTTCCTCAAAGAAATGGCGCAAAAAGAAGACCGGGCCATTTTGACAAACATGGCAGCCATGGGTGCTTCACCATGGCTGCCAACGCAGCCTGTGGTAAAATCCCATAATGGTAGTAAAAAGTAAACCACTGCCACCAGCCATTCAAGGAAAGGGAAGAATAAAAATGTTACACGAGAAGCTATACAAAGGTAATAAGTAACCCCTCCAGCACCCCATTGTAAGATGGTGTGTGCTGGATCTAGAAAGTTACAAATGGAAGTAAAGTCAATTTCACTTTGCTGCTCTGGGAAACAGTAGTTTATCCCAGAGAAGGTATTTAAACCTTTGGGAAATCTGAGGAGACTCCCTATGTCACAGCACTGAAGGTGCTGTGTGACACAATGTAAAGATGCCTATGGAGTTTATCAGACTCCACAACCAAAAGAAACGGAGTACAAAATCACATTAATATACAGGAGCGAGTGGGAAAGTCTCTCTGTCCAGGTAAAAAAGTCCTCAAAACCCAGCAAATTTGCTGCGGTTCTCTAAGGAAGAGGGAATTGGTACATATCTGAGAAGTCTCCCTAACACGGAGGCACTAGAAAAGTACCAGCAACGCTCTAACCAACTACATGAGCTACTCGCTGGATAAAAAGGAAGCCAAAATCACAGTAGTGGTAGCAGAAGTAGTGGCAGTGTGTCAGAGTGTAATAGTTGTTGGAGCAGTCGAAAGATGTGAAGGCAGATGGAGAGAAAGCAGGCAGAGGAGAGGACGGAGCGGAGGAGACTGTAGGAGACCATAGCAGCAACAATGGGACATCGGGAAAGAGCATAAAAACCCCACTTATAACTGGCAAGTACTGAAGTGTCTGAACCCGGGCACACAGCCGTGTCCCATGAGCAAGGAGGGTGGCTATTGCGCTCTAGTTGGCATTCCCAAGTAGCACAGGTAGGGATATCCCTGGAAGCCACTTGCCTTAAGACTTTAAAGTGTCAGCAAACGGTTGAGGAGGGGCACCTGCAGGCAGGGAGAATGCCTGGGCAAGCTGAATACGCTGCTGACTGGGGAAGAAGCCCAGCTAAAGACGTCTTGTTTCTACTGGTGCTGGCGACGGCACCTGGAGCAGCAACGACCCTGGGAGTCCCACTTGATCCAGTCTACTAGCAGACAAACAGCTACTCATTGTGCGTTGGTAAGAGGGAGTTAGAAAGCGGCGCAATGAATACCCTAGAGGGGCCGTGATGACCGGCTGCAGCCCTAGAGGAAGCTCAAAAGGTATAAGCTTACTGGAAAGGAAGGGCCAAAACTGGTAAAGCGGGCAGGAGAGAACCCTTTACCAGAATGAAACAAATGGAATGAAATTAATGAACTGGCATAATACAAATGAGACCTGTGCTTGTAAAGAGAAATGCCCCTTCTCTTCCTGGTCCCAGTGATCCTAGGAATCAATGTAGGCAATATTGTATACCAGGTTTGCCTGAGGCTGGGAAAACACTGTATAAGTAGTTTCTTTTAGCCGTCTTTGTAAAAGGAAAAACCAGGGGATAGTGGACTGTTCCCCCTGGCATTACCGTATTCTGTAAGTGGAAGGAAGTCACTTTCCCTAATAGGAAAAGGGACAAATAAAGAATGAACACTTTACATTAAACTGGGATTTTATTTTGAAACACTTTGGGCGTTACTTCACATATTCGAGCTTCAAATTGTAGACCTGAGCCAGACTGCAGGAAACCAGCTGACGGACATGTTATTTTCTCTGCACAGTACATTTTGTAGCATTTACTGTGCGGGTCAGATTGGGTTTTTGACACAGGACGGTAAACATCATTTTTGACCTCCTGATGACTGTTTAGTTGAGGCAGGGAAACCTCTCGTAAGGGTTGGGGCTAGTGAGGCATTTGGACAACCAAACGCCCTTTTCTGTCGCCTGAACTCCGAACCCTCACAATAAGCACATAGCTCAGGAGGAAGTACCTCCAACTAAAACATAGATTAGAACCCTCTGGTTCTTATGAAGTTAGTATTGAACTAGAGGCAGATCAGCAAGATTGTTCTTCCAGGAGATGAGCCTGGCACCATGCCTGAGGTTGTTGTCCCATCGCCAATGATCTGATTTCATCCTCACTCATTGATTAGTTAATATTTTATGACCTCCTAAAGAAGATGGCAGATTTCTTTAAGATTGAAACACAGGAGTCCGAAAAGGACACAGACTTTGACGGTGTCCTCAACGAAAAGAAAAGCACAGGCCATTATATCCCCTAGTTATCTTTCTACTGCAGTCAGCACAGAAATTGGAATTCTCCCCAACACTTGTCTAATTCCCTTCAACGTTGGAGACCCCAACTCTTTTGCTGGACTTTTTAACTTTAACCCTGGAGTGAGTGAGCCCTTTTTCTCTCGCTCTAATATGTTTTGAACTGATTCAGATTGTTTCCTTTGTTTTTGGAGTCTGTCACAGGGAATTCCTTTTAGATTTCTCATAAGTTTAAAAAAGTGTGGGGACTACTGGTCCCAAGAATAGTACAGTGAAATTGACTTTACTTCCCTTTCTTTGTTAGTCCAGAGCAAACCATCTTATGTGGAGTGCTGGTCAGAGAGGTTTTGGTTGCTTAGTAGCCCCTTATCCGACCTACTCATGTAACATTTTTTATGTTGCCCTCATTACTTTTAATGGCTGGTGGCAGTGGTTTAATTTTCCTACCATTGTGCTTTTCTACAGCACACTGAATCTTCAGTTGCAGTATAGCACCCACGGTTGACCATTTTGTCAAAATGGCCCATCATCTTTTTTCGCCATTTTCTGTTTGAGATCTTTCTTGGGTTTTACGCTGCGCACCAAGCCAGGTGTGAGCCCTTTGTTAGTTTTGCCTTTGGCAGGCTTCAGTACTGAAACCTGCCTCTGGCTCTAGTGTCTGGAAGGGCAGGAAGTGAGGGAGATTCCCAAAACTCCCCTGTCCTTTGTCTTTAGGAATGCCTGAATGCACCCAGTCCTGATTGGCTGGCTGTCCCACCCTGCTGTTTGACAGCCTAGGCTGTGTATGAATGGGAGAAACTTGCTTGAAAGGCGAGGGTTTTGGGACTAGAAGCAGTCAACCACTGGGAAGAACACCAGACAAACTGTGCGCCAGACCCTATTGGGGCACAGAAGATGGAAGAAAACTATCAGCTTAAGATACACAGTACACTAACCGAGATCTACCCAAGTCAGTAGAGTGGCAGAGCAGACAGGCTGACTTCAGTTAAGGTCAGTAAAAGCCCTTTTATGTATCACCTTTGCAATATTCAGTTTAAGGGGAAGGAAAGGATAGATTGAACGTAGCTTACCACTGGTAAGCAACAATGAAACCCTTTCCAAGAATGGTTTAGGCAGTCTGTTTCTCAACTAGAAATTAGTTCACATTTCAAGTTGTGGAGGAACATGCTTTGCCCACGCCCATAGGATAAAGATGGCCTTTTGGGGAGCCAGTAATGCCGCAGTCCATCGCACAGCAAGTTCTGATGACAATCCTCAGAGGTTAATTCGCCATTTTGAAGGAAGCACAGGAGCTCATGAGGAAGCCTTCCTGTAGATATACAGACTGCAATACCTGTACAATGGAGTTGAGGTCAACTCCCAAACATGGAAAACAGCACTCCAAAAGCAAAGAAGCACCGGAAATGGCTCAAGATTTGCGTAACCCAATTCCCACAGTACTTGGAAGGAGAAGTTGAAAATGCAGCTCGGTGCCTTCCTGATGCAGCGTTGAAGACCTGGTTTCCTGCTCCTGTTGTGGTGACGCAAGTGGGGGGTGGTAGGGAGAGAACCTTATGTGGGCTTCTGCAACAGTTCTCAAGAGAAAGGGTTGCCACCAAAGGATTCTGCTCACTCCTGTGGTGGTGCCTTTTTCTTGGCACCAAGAGTGAACAGATATCGCTGCTTGGAATTTCCTGTTTCTTGGTCCTGAGCTCTGGTGAGGGACCTCTGCAAGATAATTCCTACTTCTGGAGGTCCACAAGGATGCCTACAAAGTTTCAGCAAGATTTGTTCGGTCCAAGACAATGCACTCTGAAATGGTTCAGGTATTTCGTGTTCTGCAGCCTGGTATAGTCGCAGGACGGTCAGGGTGTGGGAGGGGGATGTCCCAAATATGGTGTTGAGGCTGATTGTACCCACCAGCCAAAAAGTGGAAGTAGTCCTTGGCGGAGCTTCCCTGTCCAGTTGGAAAAGGGGTCAGGACAGCAGCAGGACTTCACTGGTACTTTTGCAGTTTTTGGAGGTGCTGCTCGTTCTCCAGCATGGGGTCTGGCATGGATTCACATGCTCATGAATATTCCCCGTCGTCAGGCTGGGAATCCTCGGTAAAGAAAAAACCAGTATCAGTTTCGTTTCTGATCTGTCTTTCGTAGTAATAACCAATCACTGGTCTCTGCGTCATACTGACCACAGCCAATGACTGCCCTCTACCTAAGCACCGCCTCTGGCAGCCATCTTCAGATTTTTACCGCACGTTCATGTGTTGGGATCCTCGTGCTATTGCTCTCGAGCGTTAGTGCTATTTTTTCGCGCTTTTTCACAAAAACTTCGATTCTTTCGGTCAAAAGAGCCTCAAGCTCCACCGATCCTACATCCGATCAACGGGGACCCGTGTCGGATTCATCTGTGCCCCTCAAGGGTGAAGATTTCGTCGAGCTACACTTCGGAGGACTCCAGAAGCTTCTCAGGCCCGGTCTCGGAGATGGCCCAGGAGAAGGGAAGCTCGACGCCCGGAAAGCTGTTCAGGGCCTGCCCTGGATGCCAGCTGCAGAACGTCTTCAAGGAGGACGAACACTCTTTCTGCCTTTACTGCCTTCATGGGGACAAGACGCACGTGGAGAAGGACTGTGCGTTTTGCGGCAACATGTCGGAACGGACCATGAAGGACCGCCATCAACGTCTCGCCAGCTGGCTGGAGGGTAAGAGCCCGTCTGGCGAGAAGAAGAAGAAATCTGAGCGGTCTTCTAAGACCTTTGAGGGCGCCCCGGCGACGGGGGCCCAACATAAGGCCAAGCACCGTGAGTCCGCTGGCACCGGGAGCGCCGAACGGTCGGGCTCTACGGGCGCCAGGCAGGGCGCACCCTCCCCGGCACCATCAACCACGAGCCAACGCTCTGGGTCGGGTAAGAGGAAGGCCGAGCACCCGGCGAAGCTCCTGGAGAGACCCCGGTCGAGCTCTAAGGCAGAGGAGGAGCGTGGCAGTGCCCCCTCCCTCAAGGATAAGGCGGTGAGCGCACCTAAGGTGGTGAAGGCCTTGATCCATTCGACCAAGCCCTCTATCGAAACGGTCGCGGCGGCCCTGGCCCAGCCTGTGGAGGCTGCACCAGTGGTGGCGGCCTCGGGGCCCAGAATCTCCCTGCCTCCTCGGAGGGAGTCTTCTTTCGTGCCCATCGATAGGACCCCCGTGAAACCCTCCGTGGGGAAGAAGGGGGGGCAGGGCGTCGTCGTAGATTCGGCCTCAACCTCAGAAGAGGAACTGATCGAGGTCTTAAGCCACGGCCTAGGCGTGGAACAAGACCAGCCCGTCGGAATGGGCCCCGACGCAGGTGACGACGACGACATCGTCGAGGATACCGACGGGGCCCCTGCTCGCCCGTCGGATTCCCCTCTGCCAGCGCCGCAAGACAACTCAGCGGCCATTTTGTTGGCTATACAGTCCTTATGCTCCGAGATAAGGACGAGACTACCGTTACCGACGGAGGAACCTCTCCCGTCGGGGGATCCAGAACCGGGACCTTCTGGTGTTCCCCCTACCAAGAAAAGAAGGATCCATCCACCGCCTCCTTTTCAACCGTCGCGCCCCGTCCAGCCCTCCTCCCCGTCCACCCGAGGGGATGATACGGGGACTGACACGGCAGCGACGGGTACGGACGACGAGGCATACGACGAGGATTTTCCGTCGTCGCCTCCCACCAGGGCTTCTCCGCCCGACGAGATTGGATCGTTCCACTCAATGATCGCCAGGGCATCCGAGCTTTTCCAACTCTGCCCTGAGGAGAAGAAAAAGGAAGGCTTCCTTTACCAACGGCGCGAGACCAAGAGGAAGACGGTCCTCGCAGTGCCTCTGTTGGACGACATTTGGGATGAGGGCCTTTCCCTCCTCAAGAACCCTTCCACGACGCCAGCGAAAAGAGACCGGTACGAGAAAAAGTACCGGGTCCCGGACTCGGCCCCCCTATGCCTCCGGGCGCAGCCTACCCCGGACTCCGTCGTCTCCGCGGCAGCCAGGAAGAAAGCGGGGGGGGTGCGGCCTCCACGTCGACTTCCCCGCCGGACGGCGAGGGAAAGAAATTGGATGCCATGGGACGCAGAGTCATCTCGTCGGCGGCGACGACGATTAAAGCGGCCAACGCCTTGGCTATCGTGGCCCGCTACGACAGGGAACTCTGGTACAAGATAGCTCCCCTGCTGGATTTTCTGCCGGACGACAAGAGGGCGGAGGCCCTTGAGATCCTGCAGGAAGGTGAGGTGGCCTCGGACCACGCCATCACCGTGGCGACGGACATCGCCGACACTGGGTTCCGCCAGATGGGCAACGGCGTTTGCCTTCGACGTCGCGGATGGCTCAAGGCTACGGACTTTCGGCAGGACGTCCAGACCAGGGTCCTGGACATGCCCTTCGACGGGAACAACCTGTTTGGGAAGACAGTGGACGATTCCCTTCAGGCCATCAAGGCGGATACTGAGACGGCCCGGGCCCTTGGAGTACTGCAGCAACGGCGGACGCCCTTTCGGAGCGGCGGAGGCAAGGGCGCCTCCAAAGGTTCCGGCGGCGGTTTCGCTTCCTACCGTCAAGCGGCCCGCTCGTCGTCGCAAGAGGCCTACAGAGGACGAGGCAAGTCTGGCGGCCCCCGCCGTCGTCGCCAAGGAGGCCAAGGCGGCAAGGCCGCGTCCAAGCAGGATTGAACCGGCCGTGGGGTCGGGCCCCCACCGAAGCACCCCGGTGGGAGGCCGGCTGGCGGGCTTCGTCAGCGTGTGGGAGTCCATCTCCACCGACCGTTGGGTGCTGGACGCCCTGGCCCGGGGCCACGCGCTCGAGTTTCAAAGAAGGTGCCCGCGCGTCCCCCCCGTGGCCAGGAAAGAACTTCACGTCCCTCAACTTCTCCTGGAGGTAAAGGCGATGCTCAGAAAGGGCGCCATCGAACTCGTCCCAAAGAGGCTTCGGGGCTCCGGAGTCTACTCGCGTTACTTCCTCGTGAAGAAGAAGACGGGAGGATGGCGCCCCATCCTGGACCTGCGACGCCTGAACAAGTTCATCAAGGCGCAGAAGTTCCGGATGGTCACCCTCCAGCACGTCCTGGGTCAGCTGGAGGAAGGAGACTTCCTATCGTCGTTGGATTTGGAGGATGCCTACTTCCACATTCCCATCCTAAAGGGGCACCGAAAATTCCTCAGATTCGTGGTCCAAGGGCGTCATTACCAGTTCAAAGCCCTTCCCTTCGGACTGCGGTCGGCACCCAGGGTTTTCACCAAGTGCCTCGCACCGGTGGCGGCGCAGCTGCGCCGCGAGGGGATTCACGTCTACCCCTACCTGGACGACTGGCTCATCCGCGCCAAGACGAGGGAGCTCGCCGTGGTCCACACGGCAAGGACCGTCCAACTCCTCACGGACCTGGGATTCTCCGTGAACTACGCCAAATCCCACCTGGTGCCCGCGCAAGTCGCACTGTTTCTGGGAGCGAGGCTCGACACAGTGTCCCTTCTGGCCTCCCCGTCGGAGGAGAGGACCAGGACCATCTTGGGCAAGGTGCAACGGATGTTGGTGGCCGACGCGGCCAAGGTGAGGTCCATCAAGTCCCTCCTCGGGATGATGTCTTCCTGCATCTACCTCATTCCCATGTGCAGGCTCCGGATGCGCCCGTTGCAAGAGTTCCTGGATGCGCGCTGGATCCAGACGACGGGCAGCTTCGAGGAAAGGATCAAGCTCGACGAGAGTTTCCGACGAGCGATACGGTGGTGGGGCACCCGCGCGCATCTGACGGCGGGCATGGACTTCCAGACCCCAGCCCACCAGGTGACTGTGACCACGGATGCCTCCCTAGAAGGGTGGGGAGCGCACACCGAAAATCTGCACGCAAGGGGACTCTGGCTCCCGACGGAGAAGTCCCTGCATATCAACGTCCTGGAGCTCCGTGCAGTGTTTTGGGCCCTCAGGTCCTTCCTTCCGTCCCTCAAGGGCAAGGTGGTGAGGATCTTCACCGACAACACCACCACCATGTTTTACATCAGGAAACAGGGCGGAACCAGGTCCCCAGCGCTGTCCAAGGAGGCGCAGGACCTGTGGCATTGGGCCGTCGCCCAAGGGATTCTTCTGGTGCCGTTTCATCTGGCAGGGATAAAAAACACCATCGCCGACTCACTCAGCAGGGAGCTGCGCTCGTGCCACGAGTGGGAACTACGGCAGGATCTGGTGGATCGCCTCTTCCGACGGTGGGGCACACCCCAGATCGACCTCTTCGCGACGGCGATGAACACCAAGTGCCGGAGGTTCGCCAGCAGGTTTCCCCAGACGAGGAGCATGGGCGATGCTTTCTCGTTCCCCTGGGAGGGCCTGTTCCTCTACGCGTTCCCTCCCTTGCCTCTGCTAATCCGGCTCGTCAACCAGCTCAAGAGGTCACGGTGCAGGATGATCCTCGTCGCACCTGCGTGGCCGAGGCAGATATGGTTCCCGGACCTTCTGGACTTGTCGGCGTCCCCGCCAATCAAGCTGCCGGCGGACGCGGATCTACTCTCCAGGGAAGGAGGCGCCATCCTCCACCACGACCCGAAGTCGCTGAACTTGCAGGCCTGGCTCCTGCAGCGCTAGAGTTTGGAGGATACGACATACCGGCCGATTGCAGAGAGGTTCTTGCAAAGGCCAGGGCGTCCTCGACTCTTAAATGCTACGGACACAAATGGAAGAGGTTCTCTGTCTGGTGCCACGCACAGAAGATTAACCCTCTACGGATTACGGCTCCCCAAGTGCTGCCGTACCTGCTGACGCTGGCCAAAGCTGGTCTGGCACACGCGTCCATCAAGATTCATCTTGCTGCGATCTCCCGATACACCAGAACCACGGGCCGGACGTCCTTGTGGTCTCATCGTCTGGTGAAAGAGTTCATGAAGGGACTGTTCAGATCGTTCCCGCCGGTGAAGGCTCCGGCCCCGGCATGGGAGCTCAACGTGGTACTGACCAAACTCATGGGACCTCCGTTCGAGCCTCTGCACTCGGCCCCGTTGAAGTTTCTATCGTGGAAAACAGCTTTTCTCGTGGCCATCACCTCCGCACGACGAGTGGGAGAGATCCAGGCCCTTTCCTGCAAGGCCCCGTACTTGACTTTCCACGACACGAGGGTAGTGCTCAGGACGCACCCCTCCTTCATGCCCAAGGTACCGTCGGACTTTCATCTCAACGAACCCTTGGTGTTACCTGTGTTCTTCCCGTCGCCTTCGTCGCCGGCTGAGAGGACTTTGCACTCGCTGGATGTAGCTAGAGCGCTGAAGTTCTACGTGGACCGCACGAAAGGTTTTCGGAAGACGTCACAACTCTTTGTGAACTTTGGACCTGTCAATCAGGGGAAGGCTCTCTCGAAGGCTTCCATCTCCAGATGGCTCTCCGGCTGTATCATGTACTGTCACCGGTTGGCAAACCGACCGCTGCCTGGCCGTCCGAGAGCCCATTCCACCAGAGCGATCGCAGCTACCACGGCGTTCCTATCTGGTGTGCCCCTGCTGGACATATGCAGGGCTGCTACGTGGAGGTCGACGCACACCTTCACGAAATTCTACTGCGTCGACCGGGATTCCAGGGAGGAGTCCAGGGTCGGCCAAGCAGTGCTGCGCAACCTGTTCGCCTGAGGTGAGCCTGGTGAGGAGGTAAGATGCTTAATGTTGAGTTGATGTGATGCTTAATGTTGAGCCTTTGCCACCTCCCGTGGTTGTGCATGTGTGTACTGCTATGTATTCTTTATTCATGAGCATGTGAATCCATGCCAGACCCCATGCTGGAGAAGGAACAAGTTACTTACCTGTAACTGTTGTTCTCCAGCATGGGTCTGGCATGGATTCACATGCGAACCCTCCCGCCTACCCCTCTGCGGCTCTTCACTTGGTCATACTGCCACTTCACGTGCTTCCAAATCTGAAGATGGCTGCCAGAGGCGGTGCTTAGGTAGAGGGCAGTCATTGGCTGTGGTCAGTATGACGCAGAGACCAGTGATTGGTTATTACTACGAAAGACAGATCAGAAACGAAACTGATACTGGTTTTTTCTTTACCGAGGATTCCCAGCCTGACGACGGGGAATATTCATGAGCATGTGAATCCATGCCAGACCCATGCTGGAGAACAACAGTTACAGGTAAGTAACTTGTTCCTTTTCTACTTTCGATTTCCAGTTCCAGTGGTCTCCTCTGCCAGTGGTCCAAAAGTTCTCGCCTTATGAGCTGGAACCCATTCATTCGCTCCTATGGAGCTGGCAATCACCTGAGGGATGGCTGTCCTGGACGAGAGTCAGCTGCCCAGTTCAAACTAGTTTCAGCCAGGCACACCAACAAAGGACAGTGCCTTCCCAGACACTCTGGAGCCTGGGTGGGCTTCACAAAAGAATTCCACCAAAGACAAAACTCGAAGGACCCAATCCCACCTGAAATGATAGGAGATCCCAGAAGGAACTTTAAAAACGAAAAAAGGAGACTGGGGAAAGGGGCATTTTGAAAAAATGTTAACCCATGGGTGTTGTAGTGCAGCTGAGAAATAAGCTTAAGTAACCTGCACATAATGGTAGAAAAATCCACTTCCACCAGCTTTTAGGTTTATTTACTGTAACTAGAAAGTTACAGGAGCAGTGGGAAAGGAGTTACAATGTAACCCCCAGCATCTCGCATAAGGTGGTGTGTGCTGGTCCCACAAAAGAAAAGGTAAGTAAGATGAGTTACCTTACTACTCTTGAGAACATTTGTCCACATTGTCTCGGGAGGATAGCTCAGCGGCAACGTGCTCGCCTTGGAAGCAACACGACATGGAGCCACACTGGTTAAACCCCCGGGTCCGCGCTTAGAAACGTGGGTATTAAGCACATTATAAATAACACATGTCATGTGAAAATTAAGAAAATAAAAAGGGACGGCCAAGGGACGCCCAGCAACACTGCACATAGGGTGCTGTGCTCTGAAGGTCAATTACAGATGCATGTAATTAAATACATGGAGGAAAGCATAACTCCCATTAAGGTAAAAACAGAAGACAAACCCAGTAAAAGAAGTTTCCCAGTCAGAGCAAAAGAATGAGTGGGAAAAAGTTCCACTCACTCGGGAGAATACAATAAAAAAAAAATAGAGTCCAGCATAAAGTGTTGGCTGTCTCAGGTTGAGGGAATTGGCACAGAAACGGAAAATTCTCCCTAACACATGGTCTCTGGATAACATGGTGGGGGAGATTAGCTTACACCTTTCCAGCAGTTCCAAGGTGCACCAGGAGCAAGTTAGACCTATCCTGATTGCACCAATGTGGGCTTGGCAGGCATGGTTCTCACATCTCATTAGACTGCCACTTCCCCTCCAATGAAACTGCCTTGCACGTATAACATGCTGTCCCAGAACCAGGGGACGAGTCTACACCAGTGCCCTCAAACACTCAACTTGGCAGCATGACCCCTGAAGTCCTAGAGTTCGGGCATCTCCAACTACCTCAGTTGTCTGGACATTCTTGAAGAGGCACGTAAACCTAACAATAGACTGTTATTCCAGTAAATGGAAACTGTAATTTGCTGCAGCACTAGAAACGGCCCTATTGACTGTTCACCTGCACACATCCTTTAATACATCCCTTAGACCCAGGACTTGTTATCAATTCATTAAAGGTCCACATTGCTTCCCTCTCTGCTTACACATCTCGGAGCAAAATTTCCTGGTTGAAAATCTCATTGATTCAAGCATTTATGGAAGGGTTAAAAGAATTTACCCTCCCATTTCTAATCCAACTCCTAGATGGCATTTGAATTTTGTTCTTACATGACTAATGGGACCACCTTTTTGAGCCAATGCACAAGGCTTGTATTCGGGATCTCACCCATAAGACCACTTTCTGGTGGCTATTACCTCCATTAGAGTTAGTGAACTGCAAGCACTCGGTTCAAGACCCATTTGTTACCATTTGTAAGTCCAAAATGGAGCTACGCGCACACCCACGCTTTGCGCCTAAATGCAGATCTATGTTCCACATTAACTAATTCATCGAACTTTCTTTCAGAATCCCACTAATTCCGCAGAAAAAAGCCTCCATACACTACGGTTAGGAGGGCAGTGGTTTATTACCTTGATAAGACAAAACCACTACGAAAGCCAGACCAATTCTTTGTCTGTTGCCGCAGGAAGAGAAGGAACCCTTCACGAAGTCTGCAATCTCTAGATGGATTGTTCAATGCATCCAGATGTGTTACTCTACCTAACCTAAGAGATTTACCCCTTATGCCTAGAGCACATCCTACTCGTGGCACAAGAGCTAATACAGCTTGTATTGCAAATATTCCTCTTGATTCGATTTGCAAAGCAGCTACCTGGAGTTCTGTTCACACTTTAACTCCACATTACTGCTTAGAAACACTCAAAACTGATTCTCAGGTTGTGGTGTTAAGACCTCTTTGCTACCGTTCCTTCACACATCCCGCCACCTTCTCCTGGTACTGCTCGCTAGTCTATGCACCGCATCCGATTCTAAGCAGGTTTACAAGCGTCGGAACACATGCTTACACTCACCATAATCATTTTTCTGGTGCTTGTATCTGTTTTGATTCACATGCGTCCACCCTTCCTCTCCCCTTGGAGTTAAAGGAACATGGACATCTTGCACCTTTTTTTTCTGCTGTACTCCCTCTTACATTCTCTCGGGCTTCCTCGTCGCAGAACACAAACTGGGGTAACCTCAACATGTGAAGATCTGCGGTACACTACACGGATAGTGCTTGTCACGCCCATGTTGATGCTGTTAGGCAAGATTGTATGTAGTAACCCTGTGGAAGACTACACCAGTCTTTTCCGCTTGGTATTTGGTAACCCACTGATTGGTATAGATCTGCATTACGCAAGTTGGTAGCGTCTGAGCACCCAGACCTATCGCAAGCGGGGTAAATGTGAGCTGTAGAGCTCTAGCATCGAAATACACACATCCAAGTATCCAAATAAAAAAACTCAAGGTTTTTAGTAAAATAATAATTTAAGTCCGTTTTTAAATATGCTTTCTTTAAAAAGGGCAATGTAGAAAAATAAATGCACTTCATACCACGTTCTCTGAATCAAGCTAAGTAGATGCTCTTTAGAGATGCTTCATACACACTTCCCACACCCTGAGGTGACTTCAATTACTAGGACAGTATTGTCATTTATACATCACTTTTTGTACTTGGTAAAATTCTGAGGTTGTGGAAAGGATAAAAGGAGGAAAAAGGTTAACAGGTTCTCAGAGCATGAGCACTTTTCAATCTCCCAATTAAATCTAGATAGAATCTTTCCCAGCAATAAGTTTCAAACACGTTACCACCTATGAGGGACAATTGGAATCAGTCAATGGGCCAGGAGAGTTTGCAGGGAGCCAGGACAGCCAGTCAATTTGAACATTGTCTAGGGAGCGGAGGCACTTCGTAGATAGCACAAAAGTCTTGCACAAAGTTGGAGAGTTTCTAGATCATCACTGTTGGTCCACAAGCTGCTAGGCTTGTGAAAGTCAGAGCGGAGGGCAACTTTGCAAAAGCAGCTACTGAGTTAAGTGCCCCTTAATCGGAAAAGTACCTTAGGTTTGAAGAGGAGGATCCAGCTGGCTTCTGTTCTGGTTGCAGTGATGCAGATCCTGGGTTCCTTGGCCTCAGTTGTGGGGACAAGAGGGAGGACATCTGAAGGACTCCTGCACTGCAGTTTGAAGGTCAGCAACAGCGACAGGCTCTTTTCAGTTCAGCTGCACTTTGCGGTTTCAGCTACCGGCTAATAGCACCAACGCGGATCTTGGACACTTGATAGACTTTATTCACTCCTTGAATTCAGCACTCTGGTGTGGCTTGGGTCGTCCTGCTTCGGAGGGTACTCGGGATCTTACTGGAGCTTTGGTCCGGCTTAAAGATTTTGCACTCGACTATGGATTCTCGACCACTGCCATTCTGTTCCTGCAACACCAAGGAAGTACAGCCAGTTGGGGAAGGTCCTCCAGCAAAGTTCCTCTTGGGGTTAGTTGGTCCCACTAACCTAAGGGAAGAAGGCGTCCTCCTTGGAGCTTCTCTAGTTGATTTGGAAAAGAGGTTTCAGCACAACAGCAGGGCTTCACCAGCCAGTTGTGGTCCAGGAAGATGCAGCAAACGTCTCTTCACGATTCCTTTGGATGTTTCGTCCAATGGTCCACTGTCTTCTGTTCAAGAAGCTTTGCTGTTTATGCAGGTTTCTCCCATTCATGCACAGCCTAGCTGTCACTCACACAGCAGTGTGGCTGTCCTACAAGGAAAGCAGCTAATCAGCACTTGGGGCATTCAGGTAACCAAGGAGACTAAGGACAGGGAGTTTCGGGCACCTCCCGCGCTTCCTGCCCTGCCAGACACTGGAGCCAGAGGCGGGTTTCAGTATATAAGCCTGCCAAATGCAAAACGAACAAAATGGTTAAATCTGCTTTGGCGTGCAGCATAGAATCCAAGAAAGACCTTACATACAAATAGCGAAAAAAGACCGGGGCCATTTTGACACAATGGTCACCCATGGGTGCCATACTACAGCTAAGGATTCAGCCTGCGGTAGAGGGGCACAATGGTAGGAAAATAAAACCACTGCCACCAGCCATTTAAAATTGTGATGGTAACATAAAAAATGTTACACACATGTAGGAAAAGGGCTACCAAGTAACCCCCAACACTCCACATAAGATGGTGTTTGCTGGACCTACATATGGAAAAGGGAAGTTGAGTCAATTTCACTACTCTTGGGAACCGTAGATTACCCAAGAAAAGGTATTTAAACCTTATGAGAAATCCCAAGGACTTCTGTGACACTGCACTGGAGGTGCTATGTCTCACAATACAATACTTAGGTTGAAGGGCATTAACACAAATGGGAATTCTCCCTAACAGATGTCCCTTGTCGAACTTCGTACAAAAGATGTAATGCTCAGCAATTGCAACTAGACGCCGGACTATATGCACAGGTATACAGTGATTTCAATGAATTGAAAATGACTAATCACTTTCATAACAACAAAAAAATAAAAAATGTTTAGTGTATATATGGTGGGGTAAGCATTAAAAGGGGTGGGGGTATTAAAGCTGGGTAAACAGGGGCAGGGGGTAGGGGCTTGGAGCCCCCAAATTGAAAAAGAAATTGTATTCATTATTTTTAATTAGTAATGTTTTAAGTTATTTGTTGATTCGTATACCTCACATGGAACCGCATGTGAATTTAAACGGATACAAGTACCAGAAATATGATTACGGTGAGTAATGTATGAGTAATGTATGCATTTGCAGCTAATCTGTTTTAGAAACACGAGACCAATGCCATGGCCCACATGTTTGGGCATTTTAATAAGTTAATTTTAGCAAGTTGCATAAACATATGGATGTCCTCAGGTGAGATGTTCTGTTAGATATGTGCGTTCAGGTTTGACTTTTTTTTTCTTTTTTTTTTTTCTTTTCCATCCTCTTCAAACTTCTCCATGATACTCTTGGTATCTCAGAGAGGGCACTGGACTGGCAGACCGTTTCTCTGACAGCCCCTTCCAGGTTATCCTTGGTTCTTTCTCCTTCTCCAGCATGGGGTCTGGCATGGGTTCAGATGCAAGTGAATATTCCCAGTCAGGCTGGGAATCCTTGGTAAAGAGAATCAGTTTAGTTTCTGAACTGTTTCTCCTAACAACCAATCACTGGTCTCTGGGTCATACTGCCCCCAGCCAATTACTGCCCTCTACCTAAGCCTCTCCCCTGGCAGCCATCTTCCGATTTTTACTGCACGTTCAAGTGTTGGGAGTCCTCGTGCTATAGCTCTTAAGCTTTTACTGCATTTTGCTATTTTTTTAAATGTATTTATTTTTTCTCTAAGTTTTGCTCTTACTCTTACGTCCGGTCCCCTTTCCTCCATACTTATTGGACATCCCTCCGTCCTGTGGGACGGGACTGGAGTGCTTTGTAAAGGGATCAAAAAAATATTTTAGTCCTTCCTCTTTCTACGCGGGGCCCGGCATGTGGCCATAACCCCGCCCATCTCGGCTCCGCCCCACGCATCGCCCATCAGTCCTTTTCTCCGCTTGTTCGGGGCTGGACGTGCTTGCTTCCTCAAAGATCTTTGTCCCTTTTTTCCTCCTCTCGGGCTCTCGCTAGTGATCGTTTACTAGTCTGTCATTCAAACTAGACTTTCCAGATTGTTCATTGTGTCACTGACGCTTCGAGAGGGCGGACCACCATCCTCTTTGTCTAGAGTGTTTGGGTCCGGATCACCGTTGGGACTCCTGTTTTATTGCGACTCCCTTTTGGTCCGGGCGCTTCGTCTGTTGGAGCGGTGGGAGGTGTTTCGATGTCTTACTCCTTCGCTTTTTCAAGCAATTATCTAAAACGCCCAGTAAGTTCGAGCACCCCGGCCGGGAGATACCTTTCCGGGTTCTTCCCGAGCCGGGAGGAGCGTTGATCGCTCACTGGGGATTGCCCCGAGGTGCCTTCGGGGCCTAATAATTGTACCAGAGTTGTCTCAGAGGGTCTGTGTAAGGGGCCTGTGGATACCGGAGCACACTCCGAGGCCCCTCCTGTGGGGGCTGCCTGTAGACCCTGTTCTGAGTTGTGGGGTAGCGGAGCTCGCTCTGAGGCCTTGTTATCTGTTTCCCTCAAGTACCGGGGTGCGCCCAGAGGCCTCGGCTGGGCTTGGTGTTACCGAATGGATGTTCGAGGCCTGCGCTAGTAAGGCTGTTAGCGGCCCTGGGTCCGTGGTCCCTCGTGCAGAGGCTTAAGCGACCAACATTTCTGAGAGGCCTGCCCAGGCCTTATCGGTGAAGTTGTTCTTCACCGTTCCCGCTCTTGTGGCAACACCAGAACTGTTGAGGGGGCAAGGAGTGAAAGTTCCTCCTTTACTGGCAGTGCTGAGGGTCTTCCTGTGGAGGCTAGTTTGGCCACTGGTATGTCGCAGAAACATTCCAGGCCACATAGTACCGGCTCGGCTGAGATTCCTTATGTAAAGGCTAAAATTAAGACCCCCTGACCCACCGACGGGGACACCTGCCTCACTTCCACATGTGCCGCAGTTCCCCTCAGGAGATGGCATGGCGGCAGTTCTCGCCACGACCACGGCGGCCATTTTGAGCGCTCACCCTACAACTTCGCCATCAGCCTCGGGTGTAGGAGTTGGTTCCACGGGTGAACATAAAATTCCTTGTGCGCATCCGTTTCGTCCATTTTACGATTGGAACGCCTGATGCCCCTTCTGTACAATGTCTCGTTGCCTATGGGTTTGGCACCTTTGATTTTTGTGGAGACTTCGGGGGATGTGCCTGTGTGGCAACCCTCCCCTCTGCGTCCCTGTAATTATCCTCCTCATGAGATGCCTTCTCTGGCAGTTCAGAAACAGTCTCCGGAGGATGCCTTTTTTGGCAAATTTCAGACGCTCATGCGTACCGACCCCATGAGAGAGTATTTCAAGGGTCTTTTAGGGAGAGATGCCTGCCTGCGCCTCCGGTTACACCAGTGGTTCTGCCGGCGCAGCCCTTGCTACGGTGCCTCCACCGACCCTTGCGCCCTTGCCCCATCGTCTCCCGTGGACAAGACGGTGCCTGACACTGTTCAGCAGGATCCTGACCTGTCGGATGATGCGCAGGGCAAGCAGGACAGCGAAGACCAGCCCCTCTCTGTTAGAGCTTTTCACGACCGGGTACTGGACATGATGTGCCTGTTGGATGTTCCAGTGCCCGAGGCACCTGCTCCACAGGAGGGGGTGCTTTTGGGGGCGTTCACCTTGTCTCCTTCGGAGCGTACCGGCCTGTTCTTACAGGAGGACGTTTTAGCCGAGGTCCGCAGGGTCTGGGAAAAGCCACACTCTGGACTGCAGCAATAAGAAAATTGACACGCGTTACAGGCTGCATTCTTCGGAAGAGGTTACCCTGTCATCTTGTCCGTCCCCTCCTCAACAGTGGTGGCTGCGGCCAATTTGCAGTCCAGGCTTGCAGCATCCTCTTTTACGATTGTGATTCTGGTTCTGGGGAAAGAGGACCAACTCCTGGACTCCCTTGGGAGGAAGATTTTCGCTAATTCGGCCTTACAGCTTCGGCAGGCCAACGCGGAACTGGTGTTAGCGGGGGCGAACATGAAGATGTGGAAAGGTCTGTCAGAGTTCGAGGAGTTCATTCCGGTCGATCAGCTGGAAGACGTTAAGGTAGATTTATCTGACGCCAGAGTCTTGGCCCAGGATCTGCTGGAGGCTGCGGCTCATCACGTCGGCTTGGGGCCTTATGCTGGGTGTACCTCTCGACGGGCGTGTTTTCATGCCACCAAGTTCTCGGAGGTAGAGGGCAAGGTGTTGGACCTGCTGTTTGACGACGATGAGGAGGTTTTTCATTCCACAACGGATGTGGAGCTCTCCAAAACGAAGGACAGCACCCAGACAGCTAAGTCCTTGTCAGTCCTGGTTAAAACCCCTTTCAAGACCCAGAGACCGCTGTCGCAGAGCCGCCCTCCTCTGGTTTCAGGGGCTTCCTAGACCGGAAATCCCGCAAATCCTGCAGAGTGGCAATAACCGCCAGAGGCAGCAACAGACTCGGGTTTTCTCCTGCTCCTCAGCCTCCTTAGGTTCAGGTGGTAACACCACTGAAAAGCCTGCCAAATTAGGGTTTTCCTCGCTCGCATGAGACCCCGGTGGGAGGAAGCATTGCGTCTCTTTGGGCCGCGTGGCAGACCATCACCGAGGACAGGTGGGTCTGGTCAGTCGCTCGGGCGGGCTTCTGCTTACCCCGTACCCCACCCTTCAACCCTCCTTTCCAGCAGTCTGGTTCGCCCTCCCTAAAAGCCGAGGTGCAGAAACTGCAGGACCTCAGAGCTGTGGAACGCATTCCTCTTGGGGAGCGAGGGGAGGGCTTCTACTCCCAGTTGTTTACGGTGCCCAAACAGGCTGGCCTGTGCACCATCCTAGACCTTTCCCAGTTCAATCTTTTCCTACCTCAAGAGAAATTCAAGATGATCGCGCCCGGCCAGATACGGTCGGCCCTGCAGATGGGCAATTGGCTCAGTGTGGTGGTTTTTCAGGATGCCTACATGCATATCCTGATCTGGGGTCCACACAGGAGATATCACTGTTTCTCTGTGGGAGAGGAGCATTTCCAGTTTCGAGTGCTTCCTTTTGGCCTAAGTTCGGCACTGCATGTCTTTACGAAGATGTCGGTGATCGCGGCCTATCTTCGTCTACAGGGTATCCATGTATATCCGTATATGGACGACTGGCTCTTGCTCAGCCCTTGTCCGCTGTAAGGTGCCTGCAATCGTCAGTCTCTCCTCCAGCTCCTATTCACCTCGGGCTGTCGGTGAAGTGGCGGAAATCTTCCATGACGGTCTCTCAGGACTGGATCTTCCTGGGTTTTCGCTGGAATATGATCGACTGCAGAGTGTACCTGACCGGGGACAGAATGGTGGATCTGTTGGTCACATGTCAGATGCTTGCGCAGTTGGAGAGCATGTCGGCCTGGTGGTTCCAGAGGCTTTTGGGCCTCGTGCGTTTTGGCTCTTAATCTTGGTCGCCTCAAAATAAGGCGGACTCGGATGTCTCTTTGGAGTTCTTGGCTTCAGGCTGTGGATCCGGACTCCAAGTTGATAACGATTCTGGATTCCATGAGAGCGGACCTGGACTGGTGGTTGTCCCTCAGCAACCTGTCGGTGGGGGCGGTGTTTCAGGACCCAGCTCTGATGGTAACTGTTACGACAGACTCCTCCCTTCTGGGGTGGGGTGCGACGTTGGATCTCTGCAGGTCCCGGACCTTTGTTCGCCTCAGGACAAAGCTCCTCCACATAAATCATTTGGAGCTCCTGGCGATCTTCCTAGCGGTGAAGGCGTTCAGACCGATTATAGCCGACAGGGTGGTCCGGATTCGCACAGACCATGCGGTGTTGATGTTCTACATCAACAAGCAAGGGGGCACCAAGTCTCCTCCACTCGTGGAACTATCCATCCAGATTTGGGAGTGGGCGGTTCAGCATGGTGTTTGGCTACTTGCAGTACACATTCCGGGCCAGCTGAATGTCACGGCAGATGCCCTCAGTCGGTGGACGATAATCCGCTACGAGTGGTAACTGAAGGCAGAGGTTCTCTCATGGATTTTCCTGCGCTGGGGCACTCCGGAAGTGGACCTCTTCGCTACGGTGGCAAACAAGAAGCTTCCTCTGTATGACTCCAGATACGGTCTGGGAGCCTCTTCTCTGGGGGATGCTCTCGAAATTCCATGGGACAACATGAGGGCTTATGCTTTCCATTCTCTGCCTCTATTCATCGGACGATTTGCAAATCGAAGAACTCTAACTGTTCGCTTCTGCTCATTGCCCTGTGGTGGCCGGCCAGGTTTTGGTTCTCAGAACTTCAACACCTGTCATTGTATTCTCCGATCAGGTGACCCCCGATCATCTTCACCAGGGTGAACTGTGGCACCCCTCCCCACAATCCCTCAGCTTGGCGCCGTGGTTCCGGAGTTCAGGTCTTTAGAAAATGTTGTGAATTCCCTTGAGGGACCCTCGGATGTGGAAACAAGGCAGTCACCACACACGAATAGATACGCCAAACACAAGGTTCCGTTCCCAAAATCTAGGGTTTATTGCAATACAAAATAGTCCCAGTTGTCTAACAGACCTCGGGGGACGCAAGAGAGTACGAGACGTACATCAGTTACATATATACAAACGGAGCACCTTACAATCGGCAATGACAGTATGACACATTAGATGCCGCCCTCTATTCATTTCCCCTTGAATTAGAGGCAATGATTGACAAATATGACACCTTACACCACCATATTTAGTAAGTTTGCAATCTCCAGTTTTACAGACATTCTTTGTTTGCGAGAACACAGCGTTTGTTTTTCATGGGCAAGCTGTGCGTAGGAGAATGGCACATACCAGGCCTCACTATCTCCAAGTTTCGATTCTTGCTCTAGAAGTCAGCCCGGTCTCCGGGGCCTCACTGGGCTCAGAGGGGGCCGAAAAGATCATAATTCAACTCTTTAAATGCTAGTTTCGTACATTGCTATTCTTTCAGGAGATTCACTGGCATTCGTGTACTGATTAAATGCCTTGCTCCCTGTCTTCAAGGATACGTGAGGGAGGGAATCGGGCATTTCTGTCTGGCTCTCCAGTGTAATGTTTCAACATGTTTCTTAGCCTTGGACCATTGAAGCGAAATAATCTCTACAGCAAAGCAGTTTTACATGAGGCAAAGTGGCAACGTTAGAGAGAGCAGAGAGAAAACAAAATGGGGATTATGGTCCTCTCAAAATGGTTTCACTCTAGTTGAACTAATAGCTACGTAATAACTAATGACTAATGAATATATATTCTTACACTGTAAATGAGGCGGTTGGTCCTAGGCCAACCAATTATCCATTTCCGGATCCTCAAGGGGTGTTTGGTGTTTCTGGACTGACAGTTGGTCTGTCCACTGATAACATGCGCATTATCCAGGCAGCCAGGAAACCTTCAACTAGGTCCCAGTACAAAAATAAATGGCTTAGTGTCACGACCCTCGCCCAAAATCCCCTCTGGCAAACCCATTGGCCATGTGGAGTCTGGACTCGGGCCTCTAGAGCCTGGCATCCTCTTCAAAAGCCCTCATACACCATGAACAACAATGTGCTTGGGAACTACTTTATTGTATTGTCAGCCAACATGGAGGCATGCACATAGCTTGGTTCTTAGGAACCAAGCTATGCAGTCTAGTGTTTTGGGTGTGGCAGGCCTGGAACTACTTTCCCTGGTGGTACTTTCCCTGGTGGTACTTTCCCTGGTGGTACTTTCCCTGGTGGTATATAAACCACACCCTGACTGCAGAATATGCTTCATGTTACTTTGCAGCTTGCAACGTGACGCTCACCGTGTACAGCTATTCCCTCGAACCTCGGAGAAGCAGAACCTGCAAGGAGACAAAAGGAACATTAGCAGCATCATCTTACCTGCAGTCTTCATCTTTTAACACTCGCAGCTACTGAGAACAGCTTCTCCAGCATGGGGTCTGGCATGGATTCACATGCTCATGAATATTCCCCGTCGTCAGGCTGAGAATCCTCGGTAAAGAAAAATCAGTATCAGTTTCGTTTCTGATCTTGTCACGCTCACCTGATTCCCACGGAGGCGCAGGTCTGGCTTCGAGTGCTGATGCTTCTTCTATGGTGAAGCGCAGGACTCTGAAGATTGACTCACTGGCTCGCAGGAATATTCCCCTGTGCGTGAAAAGAGTATTACCTACTGACGGAATAATGCTCAAGCCTCCCACTCCCTTCCAGCCCTCCACGATACCCTTCCTCGATTCCCCGTGAAGTCTCGCCTTAGGGTCTGGAAGGATGAGTTCTCCATCCTGCTTCTGATGCAGGGGCGCGTTGAAACCCAGTTACTTCACTGGATTGAGGTTTGATGGGAGTTCAAATAAGCTTGACTATTCAGGTAAGGCGCTGTAAGAGTTCTGTAGCAAGTTCAAAAGTTCAAGCCTTATAATAATGTTCATTGTCTTATTGCAGCAAGCGCTAATCGCTTGTCTTTTTTCCCCTTAAGGGGGTTCGGAATGCCGGAGATATGGCGCCGATCCGAAGTGAAACGTGCAGTTCCAGTAAATGACAGGTAAGTTCTGGATGAGCGTTCGGGTAATGTCTTTGCATTCGCTCATTCAATGTCTTTGTCTTTTTTCCTCATAGGGGCCAGGGTCCGGAATGCCAGGAAGCGGCAGGACCCGAAATGAAATGGGAATGACCCAACAGGTAAGTCTTAGAAGGAAACTGCTTTTCCTTTTCCCTTCCTTCTCTCACCTTGTGTTCTTGTCTTTTTCTCTCTAGGCTCTGGGAAGTGGCTGTGGATCCGGATGATCGCTGCTGAAGATGGAGGTGCCCAGGAAAGGTGAGTGAAATGCAGTGCTGCAGCGATCGAAGCGAAATGTTTTTAAAATTATGTCTTCCCTTTCAGGATCATCGGTGTGAAGTCTCCGTGATGCAGCTTTAGCAGGTAAGGTCTTCTTTCTCTCCAATTCTCTCTTAGCAGGTGACCCAGGATGCTGACAGGCGAGGCTGAAGTCCAGATGAAGGAGCTGACGCGGTGAGCGTCCAGCTGCGAGGAGCAGAACAACCGAAGCGTGAGTTGCTGATCGGGCGTGGTTTAAATAGCTTTTGAAGAAGTTCCAGGTATTTATCCTTCCCCGACCACACCCAGGGGAAAGTAGGTCCACAGGTAAAGTAGTTCCATTCAGGCCTCAAGAGGGCCTGGATGTAGCAGCATGGTCTGCATCAGGTAAGTGCACCTTAAAACACTTGAACACATGTCTAGCTTTGAGCCTGGCGCCTAAGGCGCCAGGACAGGGGTCCAACATGAGCCTGGCGCCTAAGGCGCCAGTACTGTGTCCAAAGGGCCCCAGCTTGGGCCCGCTGGCACTGCCCTGGGGGAAATGCCTGCCACTGGGGTTGCTGGGTCGGACCTGGCTCCTTGGAGGTAGGCATCATGACAGATCTGTCTTTCGTAGTAGTAACCAATCACTGATCTCTGCATCATACTGACCACAGCCAATGACTGCCATCTCCCTAAGCCCCGCCTCTGGCAGCCATCTTCAGATTTTTACTGCACGTTCAAGTGTTGGGATCCTCGTGCTATTGCTCTCGAGCTTTAGTGCTTTTTCCGTGCTTTTTCTTAGGAATATTTTCTCTTTCGGTCAAAAGAGCATCAAGCTCCGTTGCTTTATCCGATCAACGGGGACCCGTATCGGATTCTTCTACGCCCCTCAAGGGTGAAGATTTCGTCGAGCCACGCTTTTGGAGGACTCCAGAAGTTTCTCAGGCCCATCTCTATCATGGCCCAGGAGAAGGGAAGCTTGACGCCCGGAAAGCTGTTCAGGGTCTGCCCTGGATGCCAGCTTCAGAATGTCTTTGAGGACGAACACTCCCTCTGCCTCTACTGCCTGCATGAGGACAAGACGCACGTGGAGAAGGACTGTGTGTTTTGCGGCAATATGTCGGAGCGGACCGTGAAGGACCGCCATCTGCGTCTCGCCAACTGGCTGGAATGGAAGAGCCCGTCAGGCGAGAAGAAGAAGTCCTTTGAGGGCGCCCCGGCGACGGGGGTCCAACAGAAGGCCAAGCACCACGAGTCCGCTGGCACCGGGAGCGCCAATGGTCTGGCTCTACGGGCGCCAGGCAGGGCGCATCCTCCCCGGCGCCATCAACCACGAGCCAATGCTCTGGCTCGGGTAAGAGGAAGGTCGAGCACCCGGCGAAGCTCCTGGAGAGACCCCGGTCGAGCTCGAAGGCCCCATCGGAGGGGGAGCGAGGCGGTGACCCTCCCCCAAGGAGAAGGCGGTGAGCGCACCTAAGGTGGTGAAAGCCTTAATCCATCCAGCCAAGGCCTCTATTGAGACAGTCGCGGCGGCCCTGGCTCAGCCTGTGGAGGCTACACCAGTGGTGGCGACCTTGGGGGGCCCAGAGTCTCCCTGCCACCGCGGAGGGAGTCCTCTTTCATGCCCATCAACAGGACCCCCGTGAAACCTCCGACGGAGAAGAAAAAGGGGGGCAGGAAGTCGTCGTGGATTCGGCCTCAACCTCTGAGGAGGAACTGATCGAAGTTTTAGGCCACGGCGTTGGCGTGGAAGAAGACCAGCCCGTCGGGAGGGACCCCGACGTAGGAAATGACGAGAACGTCGAGGGTGCCGACGGGGCTCCTGACCGCCCGTTGGACTCCACTCAACCAGTGCCGCAAGACAACTCGGCGGCCATTTTGTTGGCTATACAGTCCTTATGCTCAGAGATGAGGACGAGATTGCCGTTACCACCAACGGAGGAACCTCTCCCGACGGGGGACCCGGAGCAAGGCCCTTCTGGGAGCCCTCCTCCTAAGAGAAGGATTCATCCTCCCCTTCCTCTTCAACCATCGCGCCCTGCTCAGCCCTCCTCCCCGTCCACGACCCGTGGGGATGATACGGGGACTGACGCTGCCCGGAAGAGAAGGAAGGTTTCTTTTATCAACGGCGTGAGACCAAGCGGAAGACGGTCCTCGCTGTACCTCTACAGGACGATATCTGGGATGAGGGTCTCGCCCTCCTCAAGAACCCATCCACAACGCCTGCGAGAAGGGACCGGTACGAGAAGAAGTACCGGGTTCCGGACGCGGCCCCCTTGTACCTTCGGGCACAGCCGACCCCGGACTCGGTCGTCTCCGCGGCGGCCAGGAAGAAAGCAGGGGGGGTCCTCGGCCTCTACGTCAACCTCCCCACCGGACAGCGAGGGAAAGAAATTGGACACGATGGGACGCAGAATCATCTCATCGGCAGCGACGACGATTAAGGCTGCCAACGCCTTGGCTATCGTAGCCCGCTACGACAGGGAGTTGTGGTACAAAATCGCCCCCCTGCTGGACTTCTTACCAGACGAGAGGGCGGAGGCCCTAGAGATCTTGCACGAAGGAGAAGTGGCGTCGGACCACGACATTACGATAGCGACGGACATCGCTGACACTGGATTTTGCCAGTTGGGCAACGGCGTGTGCCTTAGACGGCGTGGATGGCTCAAGGCATCTGACTTCCGTCAGGACTTGCAGATCAGTCTTGGACATGCCGTTCGACGGGAACAACCTGCTTGGGAAAACAGTGGATGATTCCCTACAAGCCATCAAGACGGACACGGAGACGGCCCGGGCTCTTGGTGTTCTCCAGCAACGACGGCCGCCCTTTTGGAGCGGCGGGGGCAAGCAGGGTGCCTCCAAAGGTTCCGGCGGCGGATTTTCCACTTATCGTCAAGCGGCCCGTTCGTCGTCGCAAGAAGCCTACAGGGGACGAGGCAAGTCGGGCGGACCCCGCCGTCGTCGCCAAGGAGGGCAAGGCGGCAAAGCCTTGTCTAAGCAGGACTGAACCGGCCGTGGGGTCGGGGCCCCACCGAAGCACCCCGGTGGGAGGCCAGCTGGCGAACTTCATCAGCGTGTGGGAGTCCATCTCCACCGACCGTTGGGTGCTGGATGCCCTGGCCCAAGGTCACGCGCTCGAGTTTCTAAAGAAGTGCCCACGTGCCCCCCCCGTGGCCAGGAAGGAACATCACGTCCCTCAACTTCTCTTGGAGGTAAAGGGGATGCTCAAGAAAGGCGCCATCGAGCTCGTCCCAAAGAGGCTTCGGGGCTCTTGAGTTTACTCAAGATACTTCCTCGTGAAGAAGACGAGAGGATGGCGTCCCATCCTGGACCTACGACGACTGAACAAATTCATCAAGGCACAGAAGTTCCGGATGGTCTCCCTCCAGCACGTCCTGGGTCAACTGGAGGAGGGCGATTTCCTGTCATCGTTGGATTTGGAGGATGCCTACTTCCATATCCCCATCCTAAAGGGACACCGAAAGTTTCTCAGATTCGTGGTCCAAGGGCGTCACTACCAGTTCAGAGCCCTTCCCTTCGGATTGAGGTCGGCACCCAGGGTGTTCACCAAGTGCCTCGCACCTGTGGCGGCGCGGCTGCGCCTAGAGGGGATCCACGTCTACCCCTACCTGGACGACTGGCTCATCCGGGCGAAGACGAAGGAGCTCGCCGTGGAGCACATGGCAAGGACCGTCCAACTACTCACGGACCTGGGATTCTCTATAAACTACGCCAAGTCCCACCTGGTGCCCGCGCAAGACGCGCTGTTTCTGGGAGCGAAGCTCGACAGTATCGCTTCTGGCCTCTCTGTCGGAGGAAAGGACGAGGGCCATCTTGGGCAAGGTGCAGCGGACGCGGCCAGGATGAGGTCCAACAAGTCCCTCCTCGGAATGTCTTCTTGCATTTATCTCATCCGCCTGTGCAGGCTCCGGATGCGCTGGTTGCAGGAGTTCCTGGACGCACGCTGGATCCAGACGACGGGCAGCTTCGAGGAAAGGATCACACTCGACGAGAGTTTCCGACGAGCGATCCGGTGGCGGGGCACCAGCGCGCATCTGACGGCGGCCATGGACTTCCAGACCCCGGCCACCAGGAGACAGTGACCACGGATGCCTCCCTGGAAGGGTGGGGAGCGCACACCGGAAATCTGCACGCGAGAGGCCTTTGGCTTCCGACGGGGAAGTCCCTCCATATCAACGTCCTGGAGCTCCGTGCAGTGTTTTGGGCCCTCAGGTCCTTTCTTCCGTCCCTCAAGGGCAAGGTGGTGAGGATCTTCACCGACAACACCACCACCATGTTCTACATCAGGAAGCAGGGCGGTACCAGATCCCCAGCCCTGTCCAAGGAGGCGCAGGATCTGTGGCATTGGGCCGTCGCCCAAGGGATGTTTCTGGTGCCGTTTCACCTGGCAGGAATAAAAAAACACCATCGCCGACTCACTCAGCAGAGAGCTGCGCTCGTGCCACGACTGGGAACTACGGCAGGATCTAGTGGACAGCCTCTTCCGACGTTGGGGAACACCCAAGATCGATCTGTTTGCGACGGCGACGAACTCCAAGTGCCAGAGGTTCGCCAGCAGGTTTCGCCAGCCGAGGAGCATGGGCGATGCTTTCTCGTTCCCCTGGGAGGGCCTGTTTCTATACGCGTTCCCTCCATTGCCGCTGCTGATCAGGCTCATCAACCAGCTCAAGAGGTCACGGTGCAGGATGATCCTTGTCGCACCTGCGTGGCCGAGGCAGATATGGTTCCCGGACCTTCTGGACTTGTCAGCGTCCCCGTCAATCAAGCTGCCAGTGGATGCGGATCGTCTCTCCAGGGAAGGAGGCGCCATCCTCCATCACGACCCGAAGTCGCTGAACTTGCAGGCCTGGCGTTAGAGTTTGGAGGATACGACATACCGGCCGACTGCAGAGAGGTTCTTGCAAAGGCCAGGGTGTCCTAAACTCTTAAATGCTACGGACACAAATGGAAGAGGTTTCTGTCTGGTGCCACGCACAGAAGATTAACCCTCTACGGATTACGGCTCCCCAGGTACTGCCGTACCTACTGATGCTGTCCAAGGCCGGACTGGCGCATGCGTCCATCAAGATTCATCTTGCTGCGATCTCCCGATACACCAGGACCACGGGGCGGACGTCTTTGTGGTCTCATCATCTGGTGAAAGATTTCATGAAGGGACTGTTCAGATCGTTCCCGCCGGTGAAGGCTCCGGCGTGGGAGCTCAACGTGGTGCTGACCAAGCTCATGGGACCTCCGTTCGAGCCTCTGCACTCGGCTCCTTTGAAGTTCTTGTCGTGGAAAACAGCGTTTCTTGTGGCCATCACCTGCGCACGACGGGTGGGAGAGATCAGGCCCTTTCCTGCAAGGCCTCGTACTTGACTTTTCACGACACGAGGGTAGTGCTCAGGATGCACCCCTCCTTCATGCCCAAGGTGCCGTCGGACTTCCACCTCAACGAACCCTTGGTGTTGCCTGTTTTCTTCCCGTCGCCTTCGTCGCCGGCTGAAAGGACTTTGCACTTGCTGGATGTGGCTAGAGCGCTGAAGTTCTACGTGGACCGCACGAAGTGTTTTCGGAAGACGTTACAACTCTTTGTGAACTTTGGACCTGTCAATCAGGGCAAGGCTCTCTCGAAGGCTTCCATTTCCAGATTGCTCTCCGGCTGTATCCTGTACTGTCATCGGTTGGCAAACCGACCACTGTCTGGCCGTCCGATAGCCCATTCCACCAGAGTGATCGCAGCTACCACGGCGTTCCTATCTGGTGTGCCCTTGCTGGACATCTGCAGGGCTGCTACGTGGAGGTCGACGCACACCTTCACGAAATTCTACTGCGTCGATCGGGATTCCAGGGTGGAGTCCAGGGTCGGCCAAGCAGTGCTGCGCAACCTGTTGGCCTAAGGTGAGCCTGGTGAGGAGGTAAGAATTGCTTAATGTTGAGTTTGATGTAATGCTTAATGTTGAGCCTTTGCCACCTCACGTGGTTGTGCATGTGTGTACTGCTATGTATTCTTTTATTCATGAGCATGTGAATCCATGCCAGACCCCATGCTGGAGAAGGAACAAGCTACTTACCTGTAACTGTTCTCCAGCATTGGTCTGGCATGGATTCACATGCGAACCCTCCCGCCTACCCCTCTGCGGCTCTTCACTTGGTCATACTGCCACTTCACGTGCTACCAAATCTGAAGATGGCTGCCAGAGGCGGGGCTTAGGTAGAGGGCAGTCATTGGCTGTGGTCAGTATGACGCAGAGATCAGTGATTGGTTACTACTACGAAAGACAGATCAGAAACGAAACTGATACTGATTTTTTTCTTTACCGAGGATTCCCAGCCTGACGGCGGGGAATATTCATGAGCCTGTGAATTCATGCCAGACCCATGCTGGAGAACAACAGTTACAGGTAAGTAACTTGTTCCTTAGCTTTGCCCATTGATTGTGACCTGCTAGCACAATGACTGTTCCATACCACTGTACTTGCATATTCCTCCCTCTGCCTCCTCTCTTCCCATCCATGGCGCTTTGTTTCTCCCATCTATTCCAACTGCTTTTCTATCAACTGGCCTTCCCTTCACGAAGTCTGGAAAGAAGTTTAAAAAGGATATCTTGGCCTCTAACTCTGGTCTCCCTATCGCTGATACCTATTCCAGCGCCTCTTCCAGACAGACCCTCACTGACATCAGCTTTGTCGTTCCTTTGCCGGATCTATGGACCCCGCATAGGATCTCTGTGCTCTGTCCTGTCTCCTCCTCTCCCATTAATGGTGGCACTCGCTGGGAAGTCCTCATGGATTCCTTCGGCTCCTCCATGTCTATCTTGATGGCACTGTCATGGTCCAAGTTCCTCAGGCAATCTCCTCCTCTCAGATAGGCGTTTCCCTCGCCTCATCAACACCCTTTCATCTCTGGCTGTCCCTTCCTCTCATTCCTTGGCTACCTTGCCCACTCCTCCCTCCTGCCCCACTTCAGGCTACCTCCACTCCTCTGCAGGGCATACCTCTTGATTTGTACCCCTCCCCGGAAGGTCTTTAAGGCTGGCAACCTTCAGCATCTTGCCACTCAACTCTCGCTCTGCTGTCACACTTGATATCTGCCACCTCCTCAAAGAACTGGACCTTGATGTCCTTGGTCTTACTGAGACATGGTTACGCCCAGCTCTGTCACAAGCATTGTCACTCTCCTCCCTGATGGCTACAAGATCCCCTCTGCACCCAGATCCAGCCGGCCCAGAGGTGTTGTAGCCCTGATCTTTCCCGAGTGGATTCCTGACATGATCATTCCCACTCAGATCTACCCCCTCTTTCGAATGCCTTGTCTGCAGGCTCTCAATCTCTCCTAGCCACGCTTACTGTTGCTACTCTCTATCGGCCCCCTGGTCAAATTACCTCTTTTCTCTCCGTGTGGGCTGACATCTCCTCCCGCCAGCCCTCAACCACTCAACTCTACTTCCTTGGTGAACTCAGCATCCATCTCGCTCCTCCCTGCCCCTCATCTTTGCTCTTTCACGATCTCTGCGATTCCCTCTCTATTCTCCCCTCTGGCCTGACGCATTCTGCAGGTCACACATTTGATGTCTTGATCTCCTCTGGCCTCCCCTCTTGATCCCTCTGACCACTCCTCTCTCCTGGAGTGACCACTGCCTCCTCTCCTCATCTCTCAATCTCCCCACCGCCCCTCATCCCCCCCGCCCCCCCCCCCCCTCCTCAGCCAAGCCTACCACTACATTGCCACCCACCTACTCGGACATCCGACTCATGAAGCGCGTGTCAGTTGAGGGTTTTGCTGCCACCTTCTACCCCTGCCTCTGACTCGCACCCTGACACAGCCCTATCCCTTCCCTATTTCTGATACTCTTGCTCCTGTCATGAGTATCCACTTGAAGTCCAAAGCCAAGTGCAATTCCTGGTATGACTCTGACCTAGCTACACTTAAACGTAAGTGTAGGGAGGCTGATGGCCTCTTGTTCATCCCCTGCCACACTGGCCTGTCGCCTGCTCCAAAGGCAATACAGACTGTTCTCACCAAGAAGAGCGTCCAGATTCAAGCCTGTTTCTCGGCGGCATCTAACAACTCGGCCGAACTCCTTAAATATGCAAGGAGCTGGCCAACCCTGCTGTAGTCTCTACCCCTCCTTTTACCTCCTAGGCTGTTTGCAATGCCCTTGCCTCTCACTTTATCTCAGAAACCCAGGACATCCTGTCCACTCTTTCCTCCCCTACCCCTCCTCTCCATCTGTGCTTGCAGACGCTCCCTCTGCCAACCCCCTTAACCCCTTTCCTCCCTGATGAGGTTGCTGACAAGTCCGATCTAAAAGCCTCGTCAAAACCGGTTCAGCCCTGTTCCTCTAAAACCATCAAGGACCACATTGACACCCTCGCTCCGGCCATTGCTGATTTTTACAACCACTCATTTGCCTCAGGATCCTTTCCCGCCCCTCTGAAGCACTCCCTTGTGCATCCTCTTATCAAACCCACAGCTGATCCTTCCTGTCCGGCTAACTATCACCCAATTTCCAGTACTCCCTTTCTGGGCAAACTCCTGGAAAAGCTGGCCATCTCTCAGCTTAACCTTCATTCTGATTCTGTTGGCTGTCTCCATGACCGCCAGTCTGGCTTCAGAGCTGCCAGAAGCACGGAAACTGCTCTTCTGAAGATCTGTTCTCAAACCTTGACTCCAACATTCTGTCTTCCTACTCCCTCTTCTGCCTCTGACCTGGTCAACCATGCCATCCCGCTCCACCGCCTCTGATAACCTAGGTATCACTGATCAGGCTCTGGCCTGCCTGACGTCTCTAATCGACCCTCCCAGGTCATACTGGGGTCCTTCCTATCATCAATCTACCTCTCTGCCTCTGGTGTTCCCCAGGGGTCTAACCTCTCGCTTTTCACCCAATACCTGGCAACTCTCGCCCACTAAATTGCTATGTTCTGCTCAAATTTCCAGTGCTACGCTGGAGACATCCAACTAATTTTCAGGCTGCCCTCAGCCACCTCCTCTCCCTCTTATTGCCTTACTGCCATTCAAGATTGGTTTTCCGCCAATGATCTTTGTCTGAATGCCAGCAAGACTGAGATCCTCCTCATCGGCACACCTTCTCCATCCTTTTCCCCTCACTCTGGCCTGCCTCCCTTGGCCCTCCTCTTACCCCCACCTGCGAGGCTAAGAACCTCTGGGTCATCTTTCATTCCTCACTTTCCTTCTCTGCCCACATCTGTCTCTAAAAAGTCAAACTTCCTATTGCACCTCCTCAGAGGTTCTCTGCCCTTCCCCCAGAAGCTCACCGTCTCCCAAGCTCTGGTTCTCTAGGTTGGACTATTGTAACCGCCTCTTCCACAAGAAAAAATCTTCTTCCCCTTTAAATTTAGAGGTCTTCGGCCCAGGGAGCATGTGCTGCCCTGACTCTGCCCTCCAGCGCCACACCTCAGTCCCCTTTTCTGCGTTGACGGGAACGGGCCGAATTCACCAGCACTCCTGGGTTTGGCTTCGGCCATGTAATTCCATGCGCGGATATTTCTTTTTTTGTCGTTCAGGTACTCTGTCTCCAGGCGTCACGCTCCTCCCTGGCGCATGTCTTCTACAGGGTTCAGCAGATGTCCATCTTGCAACAGGCTCTTCCCATGTTCAGACCCCCACGCCCTCTGCCTACATTACCTTGGCCCAGACCATGGTTGGCAATCATATGTTGGGTGTGTGAATCTCTGTCCTCGAAGGCGCTGAAGAACGGACTAGCCAGATGGAGGGAGCTCCTCCGCCTCCAGAGGATCTCAAGAACTTCGTGAAACATTGTCCCAGGTAGGGCCGATATTTTCCAGCACATCAGGGAAGTCCTCCCGCCATGCTAGCAGCACTACAAACTCCTCCATCAGGCTCCCTGACCCCGGTGCAGCCCCCTACTCCGGCTCCACAGCCACCTCCTCGGTCTCCGACTGCCGTCTCTGTACCCCAGCCTCCAGCGCCATCTACCCCTCCTCCAAAAGATCCTCTGGATCCGCAGGACACGGACGTGGAGGAGGATCCAGAGACACCATCCTCAGCCAGGGCCTTCCATGAACGTCTTGCTGGCTTGGCGGAGTACTTGGGCCTCCCTCAGCCCAAGGTCGAACAGCCAGCAGAGGGGGTTCTGACTGAAGGCCTCACAAGGCCCCCCTCTGCCAACACAGGGATTCCACTGCAAACCGATGTAGTCTCCCTGGCCAAAAAGTGTTGGTTCAAGCCCCATTCGGTCCAGCCGGTCAACTGACGCCTGTACACCAAGGACAGGCAGATGCAGGGGGGCACACTCTTGCTCTCGACCCATCCTCAGCCACACTCCTCAGTGATTGCTGAGGCATCACTTTACTCCAAGCCCGTCGTCCTCAGCCGCCTCCTATGTGGCACGTCTAGGCAAGGAGAAGATCTGGGAGGCTTGCGGCAAGATCTACTCCAACGCCTCCCTGCACCTGCGTCGGGTTAACACAGATCCCATGCTGGCTGCCACCAACCAACGGTTATGGCAGGAAATTGCAGACTTCCTCCCGGAACGCTCCTCCCAATGCCAATCACGCTTCAAGGCGGGTCTTGCAGAGGCCAAGTTTGTGGCACATGACCTCATGGAATCCACTATGGCGCATATCGATACCTCGGGCCGGGCCATCTGCATTGCCACTGACCTGAGGCGCACAGCCTGGTTCTGGGTGACGTAATTCAACCCAGACGTCCAGGAGCGCATTCTAGATCTGCTGTTCGAGGGGGACCCTCTTCCACTCCTCTTCCACTCCTCTTCCATTCCTCTTCCACTCCTCTTCCATTCCTCTTCCACTCTACGGATGAAGAGCTGGACAAGAACAGCTCACAAACAGCAAAATCTTTGTCCATTCTTACAAAGGCCATGCCCTAATCTTACACTCAAATCTTACATCCAATCTCAGCAGCGCTCAGAAAAGGGTCATATATATGGAGGGTTCCGTGGCTTCCTGGAACGTTCATCCAGGCAGCCAGACTGCTCGCCGTCTCAGGCGGCGTGCAAACAGGGGGGCGGGGGGGGGTGTGTAAGGGCTTTTTTCAGTCCCCTGTCTCAGCCTCTGAGGGAAAGAAGGCATGACACGCCCCTTTGGGTCCATGCATCTCCGGTGGGGGGCAGGCTTGCTCTCCATGCAAATTTCTGGCAGCAGACTCCGGCAGGTTGGGACAGCAACTCTTTTGGCGGAGATCCGGTCGCTCGTAGAGAGCCAGGCAGTGGAGAGTTCCAGCCTCCCAGTGAGGCTTTGGCTTCTACTCCATGATTTTCACCATTCAGAAGAAGAATCAGGTGGGCCTGAGAGTTGTGCTGGACCTTTCCACCCTCAACCTTGCCTTAACCCTGCAAAAGTTCAAGATGGTTACGCCAGCTTTTATAGCGGAGACATTGGACAAGGGAGACTGGATGTGCTCCCTAGAACTGAAGGACGCGTACCTAAACGTCCCGATTTGGCAGCTCCATCGTTCTTTCCTATGGTTCAGGATCATGGGCTAACATTTCCAATACAATGTCCTCAACTCGACCCCCAGGGTCTTTTCCAGATTCATGAACGCAGTAGCGGCCCTCAGAGCAGGGCCTCCACATCTATCCATACCTCGACTGGCTCGTCAGGGCTACATCTCAGGAGGCGGTCCACCAATCTCCCCATGCCCTTATGAACACACTGCATAACCTAGGCGGCTCGCTCAACCTCAAGTCACAGCTGCTCCCTACACAGACTGACATTCCTGGGACTCATTTAGGACAGATGCTCAAGAGGGCCAGTTTCCACTTCCTCAGCATAGAGGTGACCTCGGCTTGGTGGTATCAACATCTCCTGGGTCTGTTAGCGGCGGTGCTGCTAGCCGTTCCGCACACGAGACTAAGGATGATTCAGCTACACTTTACAGTCTCATGGAGTCGGGAGCGGGGCTCAGTCCAAAATTATCACTGTTCCTCCATCTCTCCACCCAAACCTAACTTGGTGGTCCAGGGACTGCAACCTATGGACGGGCAAGCCTTTTTGTCTACCTTCTCTGCAGGCCACCATCACAACAGACTCCTCACGCGAGGGCTGGGGAGCCACCCTGGACGATCTCTCGGTCTGCAGCACCTGGACTCGACAGAAGCAGGAATACCACATCAATTGGTTGGAGCTGAACGCCATCTGGCTAGCGCTCAAAGCATTCCTACACTTCTCAAGCGCAAGGTTGTCCTCATCCAGACAGACAACTCGACCAGCATGTACTAGGTCAACAAGCAGGGAGGCACCAGATGCCCTCCTCTGTGCAGACTGGCGATCAGCATGTGGGAATGGGCCCTTGAAAATGAAATTTTCCTCTCGGCAGGCCACCTCCTGGGGGGAGCAAACCCGGAAGCGGACCATCTCAGCAGGCTGGGAGTGGACAAATAAGAGTGGCAGGTAAATGACCTTGTTCAGATTTTCAAAACTTTGTGTCCGCCCCAAGTGGTTATCTTTGCCACTGGGCACCACAAGAAGTGCCCCCAGTTTGCATCCTGGCAGGGTCAGGGACCTGGCTCTCTGGCCAGCGCATTTCGCCTCCAGTGGACTGGAAGGAAGGCCTACGCCTTTCCACCCACCCCCTGATCCACAGGGTAATTTACAGTATCAAGGCGTTGCACCGACGCCTCATCATTCTGATTGCTCCATGGTGGCCGGCCAGACCATGGTTTTTGGAGCTCCTCAGCCTCTCAGATGTGCCTCCGATACACCTCCCGACGGGCCCAGCACATCTTCTGGCACAGCGGAGGGGCAGAGTCATCCCCCCCCCCTGCACCAGGGAAACTAGCCCTCACAGCATGGTACCTGAGCAGGTAACGCTTCGGCACCTTAGCCTCTCAGTCCAATCTGGAAATCATACAGGGCGCCAGGAGCAAAGCCACCAGGGCCCAGTACAAGAGCAAATGGACCAGATGCTGCCACTGGGCAGACTCCAGGGGACTTGACCCCTTGGCCTGCAATTTGGATGACGTGCTCCCCTTTTCGGCGCACCTCGCTTGCTTGGGCGTATAGGTCGACACCTGCTGTACATACCTCGCAGCCATTGGGGCTTACAGGAACTCGGAGGAGGCTATCTTTTCCTCCTCCAACCCTATAATTGGTAACACCTGACTGGTCTCGCCAGGCTCTGCCTGCCTGTCAAGAGACCGCACCCCGTGTGGGACCTTAATTTAGTCTTCGGCGCCCTGGCGCACAAGCCATTTGAGCCAATGGCGTCCATGGACATTAGGCTGGTCACCATCAAAATGGCCTTACTAGTCGGTCTTACCTCGGCTTGCAGAGTCAGAGAAATTCAGGCGCTGGCCGCTTCGGAACCATATACCACTTTTCACAGGGTCAAGGTAGTCATGCGGACGCACCCGGCATTTCTGCCCAAGGTTCCATCGACATTTCACTTGAACGAGGAGATGGTCCTCCCTACGTTCTTTCCTGATCCCAAGGACGAATCAGTGTTGCACTGCCTGGATGTCAGGCGTGCCCTGAAATTCTACTTGGACAGGCCCAAGGGCTTCCGCAAGTCAGACGCCCTTTTTATTACTTTCGGCGGCTCAAGGCCAGGCTATCCGGTCTCAAAGGCTTCCATATCCCGCTGGATGGTCTGCCATCAAAGAAGCATAGGAGGGCCAGCACAAGCCGCTTCCGGCAACATGCACGCCCACGCAGTCGGGCCAAGGCAACGGCCATCACATTTCAACGTCCTGTCCCTTTGCAAGTCATAAGCAGGGCGGCCACTTGGGCCTCTCCCTTGGCTTTCTGCAAGCATTACTGTTTGGATGCCAGCTCTAGAGCTGATGTGGCTTTCGGACAGGCGGTGGGGGGGGGGGTCTCAAGCCTGGGGCTACATTCAGTTTTAATCGCCCATGCAGTATGGAGGAAAGGGGATGGGACGTAAGATTGGAAGTTAGTCACCGTAGTGAGTAACGTACGCTTAGTCCCCTTTCCTCTTGTCATGATGCCTACCCCCGGCGACCCAGACCAGGTCCAGCAACACCGGAAGCAGGCATAAAGTTATTTTGGGCAAGCCCAAAAACTCCTGCTAGGGGCTGTTTGGGTGCGGTCCTGGCGCCTATGGCGCCAGGCTCATAGATTAGAGCTTACCTGATGCAGACCATGCTGCAAGAGCTCCAAGCCAAATGAGGCTTGGAAGGGACTATTTTACCCAAGGAATTTTTTTTTTTTTTTACTCGGAGGGCTGGGGAGCAATACTTAACTGGGACTACTTTGGAGGCTATTTAAACCACGCCGAAAGAGCAGCACACGCTTCGTGTTCTGCATCCAGCAGTGTAATGCTCACCGTGCCTGCAAGTCTGCATCCAGTCTTCTGCCATACCCGCCTCGAGTTTGGAGCTCCTAGAAAAAGGGAGAAAAGGTTTCGAACAAGAGCAATACCTTTGATCCTTACTTGAATTCCCGATCAATCGCGCCTTCGAGCTGGAAAAAGTTATTTTATGCGCGTCGCCTCGCCTGCTGCAGCACCACGCTGAACTCAACCGGCCATTGCAGCATCTTCACATTCCACTGTATCCTCCTGCATGTTCCCGCCGCATTCCGGCACTTAAGGAGTAGACGAGAACAGCAAGGTAAGCCAAGGGAATTCAAAGAACAAACGGAGGCAATATTAGTTAGCCCCCATAGACTTACCTGATTTTACCACCGTGGGTACTATTCCTCTTCACGGGTCGGCGCAGCTTCCACTGCATCTTCGCCGAACCCCAGCCCCTAAAGGGAAACAAAAGGACAGCAAGGTGAAACAAAGGGACTATCAAGGGGAACCCTCCTCACCACATTAGACTTACCTGATTTTACCGCCAGAGGTGGTATTCCCCGCGACTTCATGCTTTCTCTCAGTGTCTGAATAAGGGAGAAAGCAACAGGTTACATATTGACATTATTTATCGAACTGTGTTGGAAATACAAATCCTTACCAGAATATTACCGGTTACCACGAGGAACTCTTCACTAGGGTCAAGCTGCAATCTGCAAGGAATCGGACAAGAGTGAAAGTTAGGCATTTGAACTCTTACGAACTACATACTTTTCAGAGTCTATTGTTCTGGAACTCGCCAATTCCTTCGAGCCAGTGAAGCAACTGGTTAACGCGCCCCTGCGCTCAATGCAGGATGGAGAGCTCATCTTTTCAAACCATCAGGTGAGACTATAAGAGGGGACATCAAAGGTGATCCATGGGGAGAACAGCGGGGGTGGGGGGGATTTACACTCAACTCCACGGGTGGTTAATTCCCTTTCTCCATTTGCAGAAGAATGAGCCAGACCTCCTTAAGTTCCTAAAGCTTCTCAAGAACCGCATTTTCTCTACCATCCCTCTCCCCTGCTAATGTCCCCCTCTGCCACTTTGCCAAGGTTCCATGAGTAGCACAGACTGATGCTAAGAGTTGGGGACCAGTATACCACTGGGATAGATTTATGAAGTCTTGCCTCAAGTAGACTTTAGGAAAACTCCCCTAAGGGGTGTCTTCTCATTGAAGTCGAGGTGAGGAGTCGACTTGATATGCCGGTATCTAGTTACTTAGTTGCTATATCTTGAACATGGATACCATGATGGGCATACATGTAATATTGCTGACTAACGGTTAGATGGTGACATTTGCTCAACATGCGTCTGTGTGTGTGTATACAATGGGGGGAAATAAGCTCAAATTCTGTTGTAGGCAAGTAATAGATCCATATGTAAAATTATACCAAGGTTAATTGGTGCTGGGACGGGGAATGCACATTGACCTAGATGGGTGAAATAAACCATGCAAAGTCGTATGGTGTACAGAAGGGGGAAGTTGCAGTCAAGCATGGCTATGCATCACGAAGTTTTAATGAAATGCATTTTTGTGCATCTGTTTGGTCTTGTACCTTAGACACGTGTCCCATAAGTATGAATGTACGCAGAGTATGGTATATGTAGTACAAGGGTTGCTGTGTTGAGTCATTTGTAAAAATGATTAAGTCTTAAAATATTTATTTTCTTCCAGACAAGCCGCTTAGAGAAATAATTGAGCGAATTTTCCAGAGTGGCTATTTCGACCGTTCAAATGCCAGTCATCAAAATGGCTTGTGTGAGGAAGAGGAGGTTGTCCCTGTTACTGAAGAAGAACCCCAAGAGGAAGTGGTGGTGGCGGCGGCGGCAGCAGCAGCGGAGCCGGGTAGCTAAATATATTTTGGTTAACTATTTGTGTGGTGTTGGCATTGTTCCGACAGATGAGGCACATTGTTTTCATCCATGTTCTCCGCACAGACACATGATCTGCTCCTGCGCTGTTATTTCACCAACTGACTTGTGCTGGTGCATCCTCTCCACGCCAGGAGCATTAACTAAATATGCATTTAGATCCTGGTTTGCACAAACGTTTATTTTGGTATACATTATGACCTAGATCTTGCCTTTTTAATCTTGTGTGTACCTTTACTCCATGCATCAGAAGAGGTCTTTTGAATGTTTTTATGTAGTGCCATCTGCCTACTTGAAGGCAACGGTTTAGTAGAATGTTAGTACTTACATGCTCCTGGTGCCTTTCTGCATTGAAAATTGCTTCCCAGTTAAACGTAAATCTACAATAAGTGACGTTTTGATGTTCTTGTTTAGACCTTTTGAGGTTTTATTTAACATTGGGGGTGTAGTTGTATTTGAAAGCAAATGTGTAACTATTATGGTTGATGCTTGTATATGGGAGAACATAATCCAAAGTTTGCTGCCATTCAAAGTGGATTTTCACTATTTCAGGGGACTTGAGTGGGCCAGATGGAGTGATATTCAGAAAAACTGCTTAATCGAAATATTTGTAACCCGATTGTTTCTGTTCTAATGTGTAAAGTTGATACTGACTGTAATTGCTGTACATGAAAGTTTGAAACTTCAAATGTTTTCTGTAATTGCAATTTTGAATCTGTTAACCATGGTTTTGTGTAAAGATGAAAAGGCACGTGCAAAATCTGAGTGAGGTTAACATTCACTAGCACAAGTAAAAAATGTGTTCTACAGATAACACTTGAATAGGTGGATGTCTGGTTTCTGGGTGGCTCTTTTTGCTTTTAACTTTTAGTCTTGTAATCAACATGTCTTGTTCTGCAAAGATTTGAGCTGCATAATTTCTCAGGTTGTGACCCAATTCTCCTAATGTAAGCTAATCTGTCCAAGCTTGTTTTTTATCCGACTAACAAGTAGGCAGCAATATTATGCTATTTGTCCAAAGAAATAGGTTTATCTCTGCTTTCCATTTTCCATGTGTATACCAGTCTGACATTTTTGATTCGTTTATGATCTGTCGTCTTTCAGAAGGAATGTGGGATGAAGATGAACCAGTGGTGGTTTCTAGCTCTCGAAAAGCATCCTTTAAGGAGACTATGGGAGGCACTTGGTTGTGTTAACCTGGGGGTGAGCTGGGCGGGGGTGCCTGAAGCAGGTAGGGTAGAGGTGTTATAGAAATGGGTCAATATGGCCGTAAAGCAGAACATTTTTAGATACAGCATCGATCGGAAATAAAGACTGTGGACCGCATAAGGGTGAAAAGCTGCAGTGTTAAACTTGCATTGAAAGCTAGAAAACAAATTACAATGGAGGACATTGTGAAAAAATGTGGTGGGAGCCAATGTCCATTTCATTAAATAATAACTTTCAAAAGTACTTTACAGATGGACATACTTCGCTTACTTGGAGTGGTTATTTTGCTTTATCTGACCTATGAGAACACTCGTCTTTCACCATTATTTTCTGATATTCTATATACTCAACCTTTCATGTGCCCTATCCTAAACGGTCTCATTTGTGAAATCTGAAGCAATTTTGGTTAATCTTTAGACCTAAATAATGTCAGTGCTAGAAAACAAGCGAATATATATTGTTGGCTTCTGTCTGTTTACCTCTGGTTCTGGTGTTCAGGTATAAAAAAAAACAGAAGTGGGTTGTTGACTTTATGAAACGCTTCAAATGTAGAGCCATAATGAATGATTAGGTGAAGTACATTTTGTTAATGATTTATAGAATGAGCGCACGCTTATGTAGCTCAAGTACATACCCAGTTTAAAATGTCATTTAAAATCCTGTATTTAAATAAAGGCAATTCTATTTTACATTAATCCTGGCTCATTTGATCACTTCAGCTTCGTTTTTAATAAAGTTTATATTACTTTCTGTTCTTGGTATTCCAGCCCCTAGCCTTTTGTTGACAAAATGCCTGCTACTGTTCTTTTCCTGTATCTCATCCAGGTCTTGGAGCAAGACCTTCAGCGTTGCTCAAACTGACTTCAGTGCCGGCATGTTCATTTGGAGTCATGTTTTTTCTTTCTTGGTGGGTGTTGCACATGAATGGTGTGCTTTCACCCCTTCTAATGCACCGGTGATAGAGTTTTAAACGTGCCCTTTCATGCATGTTAATCTCCTGTGACCCCCCACAAAGAAAAGAGGGGATGAGCAAGAGTTTGTTTACATAATACTACCTCACATCTGGTGTCTCTGCCTTAGTAATATTTTCACATTGGGGCAAACCGTTTCATGCAAAATCCTGTCTCAATTCAAACGTGGTACTCGTCTAGAGTATGGAACTTAATTGTTTACTTGGTTATTTGCGTTAACTGCTTTTCAATGTTCTTTCCATCTGCTCTTGTCCAACTTTGTTTGCCTTGGTCTCTGAGTCATCTTTGGTTTGTTTTGGTGGCTTATATTTTAGATTGCTTTCCAAAATGCACCCTGGGAGTGGATTTTGGGAGGTCAACTTATTTTTAACAGGGAGACACAGGATTTAACAGAGAAGCATGGCTTGGTCTCAAGAAGGCGGAGTCCACACAGAACAAGACCAATATTTCGAGGGAGACGGGCAAGTACACTCGTATGTCCCGTCCCCTGTCCTCCATCCCTATGGACGCCCCTCCAACATGGGGATGATACCAGAACCTTTCGCAGTGATACTGAGCTTCCCCTTTCAATTTAGTGTAGTGCACAAGAAATGTCCCGCACACAGGCGCCCCGCCTCGATCCCTTTTATCTTAACGAACGGTATCAGACCTGACAGTCAGCGCAGAGACTTTACCTTTCCGCTTGCTTCTTGTTTTTCTTTCAATTTTATTTACCTTCCTTCGGTGCCTCGCCTCCCTCGGTGCATGTCGACCGCAGGAGGACTCGCAAGATGTGCCTCATGCAACTGCTCGTTCCCAGCCATGGACTCCCATGCACTCTTTGTTTGGGGCCCAACTACCACTGGGGTGCATATTTGGCTTGCAGCGTTCTTGGTCACAGGGCATTGGAGAATCAGTTGTTGCGGTGGAGGGAGATCTACCACACTTAAGCCCCACTGTCAGGACTTAGTCTCCAGGACCTCTCGTCAAGACAAGGTAGGCCCTCTGTCCAGCACAGCTCAGTGACTCCTTCCCGGGGTTCCCACGGATCATGGTTCCAGGTTCTGGCATGCCTGAGGCCTCTTAGGCTATCGGCTCCGAAGCTTCAGAGTGGGGGGGGGGGGGGCTCTTGCAGGCGCTCTGGGGACAGACCTGAGGCCGTTCAGGCTACCGGCTCCCAAGCTGAGGGGCTCATACCCTACTGGGCTGTCCTTGCACCAGCGATCCAGTTCGTCCTCTTCAACCCCGGGGGGGGGGTAAGGGATCACAGTGCGGCACCTCAAGGGATCACAGTGCCACCTCCAGGAGTCTGTTCTCTGCATGATCCAGCATGGCTACCGGCACTGGTGCCGAGGTCCTCCAGCCTACTGGAGCTCGCTCCAAGGTCGTGAATTGGGGTGTAAAGACTAGTGGCTGGCTGAGGTCTGAGCACCTACCAGAGTGATCTCTGCTTCGGGTGCAAGACTTGTGCTGTGTCAGAGGCCTCTCGTGGCTCACGGACTTGGCACCCTCCAGCCCAGGGTGTGGCGCAAGGCTTCAAAATGTCAGAGCGTGCCAGGCCGGCGGCCATCTTGAGTCCAACGCTGGGCCTGCCCATGCTTTCGCCCATCGAGTGGCCTTTTCCAAGGTGATCTCAGCCCCCCTTCTCTCGAAGCGGCAGCCGATTGTACTGTAGTCTTTGTCTCTTCAGGGATACACCTACCCTTCACAGCCTTACGACACGCCCCAGGCGCCTAGGTGCTTTGACCAGGAGTGAAGGCCAAGGCACCTTGGAGGGCTAGGTCCCTTAGGGACCCAGTGGTGTGCAAGGACCGCTTCTTGGAGCATTTACTCATAAATTGCCCTCAGATGAAGGGGCTACAGAAGGATATTGTCTAGGTCAACCCAGCCCCCCCCTCTTGGTGGTACGGCCAATCCTCTAGCGCGACCAGTGCCAGTCCCTCCCCCGGTCCAGGCCCTACCGGTTGTTCAGACCCTGCTGCCTCCTCCTGTACCAGACCCCTCCCCCTCAACAGCTGTTGGAGCGGTCTTCGGGGGTTGGGAGGGGCAGCGATGACCTGGGCAACGGTGATCAATGATGAACCCTCTGCATCTGTTAAGACCTTTGACTGCCTTCAGGGCCTGGCAGTTCTGGGGGGGGGGGGGTCCAGATGCCCCTCTTAGATTGGATTGCTAGCAGAGGTCTTGGGTAAGTGCATCACAATCCAGTCTGGCATCCCTCTCCAGAAGGAGTTTGGGTCTGGGTGAAGCCCAGGGCTAACGCCCAGATGAATAAGAAGTTGGACACCAGGTTCAGGCTGACGGACGGGAGAGCCAATCCTCCTGGCATACTACCCGCAGCCTCATTCTTCAGCTGTGTCTGCAGCCTCCTTGTATTCTAAACCTTCGTCTTTCTCCACGGGAGCCACTTCCAGTTGTCCTTCCAAGGAGAGCAAAGTGTGAGTCTGTGGGGAAAGCACTGTTTTTTTCCATCTCGGGACTGCATCTGTGGTAAGTCAACACAGACGCCCTGTGTTGCACCTAACCAGAGGCTTTAGCGGGTACTCACAGAATGTCTGCCGAACTCCCTTTGGACAAACAAGTCTGGTCTGACAGATGCCTGGGCCATTGCGCAGGACCTCATGGAGTCTTCGGACACATCACACAGAGGGCTATGCCTTGGTGTCGAGATGGGGACGGAGTGGCTGCATGCCACAAAGTTAATCTGTCGTGCAGGAGCCGATCCTGGATCTGCCCTTGGAGGCTGTGGTCATTTTGTTAGTCAATCGATGACTAGTTGACAGTCTTTTCAGCAACATGTGGTTTGTGTCTGTATTCTCCACAGGTTTCAGTCTTCCTTTGCCTCTACCATCCTCTCCTCTTTGTCAGATTGGCTCCCTGGCTCTTTTACAGAAGGCGCTTTCGCTCTTGGAGATGCAGGCTATAGAACAGGTTCCTCTTTTAGACAGTGCCTCTATTCTAGGATTTTTGTGGTACCAAAGAACAACCAGGCTTGCCTGAGGGTTGTCATTGACCCATCATTTCAAATCTCTTAACCACTGGAATGCTTCAAGATGATTACTCCCGCGCACATAGCAGAGTCTGTGTGCAGGTGACTGGATGTATACCTGGATGTACCATCTACCAACTGCATCGGCTGTTTCTGCGGTTCTTGATTTTCATACCTCTTTCAGTACACGGTGTTGCCCTTTGGCCTGAACTCGGCACTTTGTGATATCAGGAAGTTGATGAATGCAGTGGCGGGTCTTCTCCGCTTGGAGGTCCTTCATCTGCATACATATTTGGGCGAATGGCTGAGGGTGGGGTCATCCGAAGGGGTGGTGCACTCCTGCCAAAGATTGGCAGATATTCTTCATCGGCTGGGGTCTCCCTCAACAAGTCAGTTTTGCCCATCTCAGGAACTGGTCATACCATGGATGCTTTGGAACACTACCATTCAGCGGGTGTTGCTTACACCGAGAGGCTTCTGTCCTTTGGCAAGACACTAGGGCACTTTCTGCCAAGCTCGACCACCTAAGCACGGTGGTTCCAGCACATTCTGGGTCTAATGGCCTCCTGCCTGCTCACTGTACAGCAAACCTGCCTCAAGATGAGGTGCCTCCAGCTCCACCTGGTGGTCAGTTGGGATCGGGAGACTGTCTGACAGGATCCCATACCACTGCTCCTACTGACAGATTTTCGATGATGGATGGCAGTGGTTCAGTGGGAACCCAATCACCCGACTGGAGCCTTCCCTGGTGGTGACAACAGACTCCTCTTTCAGGTTGGGGGCTACTCTGGAGGGCCACGTGATTCATGGTGAATGGGCCCTGACGGAGGGTGTTTGGATTTCATCAGTTCACCTCCCAGGGGACAGCAATTCGTAAGTAGACCAGCTAAGCTGCTTGTGGTTCAACACCTGAGTGGGAGTTGCTCACCGACACCCTGTTGGCCTCCTGTTCCAGCGTTGGTTTGTGGACCTGGATTTGTTTGCATCCCCTCGCTCCAGCTTCCCGTTCCTGATCAGCTGAGGCTTCAATATGGTCAATTCTTGGATGTCTGGTGGGAGACGATTCAGCTGGCCAGGAGGCCCTTGACTCGGTCCCAGTATAAGAGTAAATGGACTACGTTCTGTCATTGGGCTTGTGACAAGGGTCTGGATCCTGTCGCCTGTGCTCTGGATGACAAACTGGCTTTTTGAGCACACCTGGCTTATTCTGGCGTTCAGGTGCTGCACTTATTTGACAGCCATTTGGGCTTAGAAGAATTCCCCCAAGCAGGTTTGCTGTGGCCAACCTGGTGGTCAGGGTCGACCTTAAGGGGAGTGCCTGGACCTTCTCTGCCAGTGCATTTCCTGCACCTAATCTGAGATCTCGATGTGGTTCCTGCAGCTTTGCAGCCCAAGCTTTTTTGAGACGATTGCGTCTGGATATCTGCTTGGTGACGCTAAAGACCGTTTTACTGTTGGCTCTCGCCTCTGCACGCAGGGTTAGTATGCTGCAGGGGTCCTTGTGCAAACTCTTCACCACGTTTCACGACAAGGTCATCTTGCACACTCACCCAAATTTCATGCCCAAGGTGGTCTCCTTTTCATCTGCATCAAGAGATCGGCCTGCCAGTGTTCTTCCCAAACCCACAGTCTGAGGCAGAGAGGGTCCTGCGTTCCTTGGACCTCAAGAGGGTCCTCTAGTTGTCTCTCTAGGATGACTTCCTTCAGGAAGTCCGAGGCATTGTTACCCTTGGGTGCTCCTCCCCCAGATTTCAGACTGCCATTGCCCGTTGGATGGTCTAGGCCATTTCAGAGGCGTACATTGCCATGGGCAGACCTGTTCATGAGGAGGATTCATGCCCATGAGGTCAGACACGGCCGTCGCGTTTCAGACATGCCTCATGGGCCACTCACTAGGCCTTCTGTAGGCTCTAATCACTGTACACCAGCTCCAGGGACGATGCAGAGCTTTCAGATGGTTCTGAAGAACTTATTTGCTTCTTCCTCTATATGAGGTAGGTTATCACAGCTCCACCCTCTGTTCTTGTTCGTTGCAATCACCCACAAAGATGGAAGAAAGGGGACGGGATTTCTGAGTAATTAAAGTTACTCACCGTATTGACTGGAGTACTTGTAGTCCATAGTTTCTTTCCTCCATACGGTCACCTGCCTTCCCCTGCTAATGACTAACAGGTAATAAGCGTAGCCAGTTATCGAAGCGTCTGTGTTCAAAGGGGACTCGGGTGTGGTGCTGCAGTTTTTGGCATCGACGTGGTATTCCCAAGACTGCGCCCCCGCACGCAATAGTAAAGGTTAGCTCAATTCTTCACTGCCAAAGTTTCTAGTACCATCCCAGTGTTGGGCTACGCCCACAAGGATGGAGGGAAGGGGACTATGGACAAAGTCCTCTAGTCACTACGGTTAGTAAACTTAATATTTGCAATGATTTATTAGGCCTTTTGTATATACACTAAGCAAGCAAAACTCTAAAATATTGTCACTTATTACAAGTTATATCCATTCACCCTTCGGAGACGAAAGACTGCATGCACTTCAATAACCAGTGCAACACAGGTATTTACATGTGTCGAGATTTCAGATAGACTAGCTATTTTGTGGTTATTCCAAGTGTCTACTAAAGTCCAAACCCAAGATGGTTTTGGCCCTGGTGCCGTGAAGTCATTGGTTCCAAAGTTCTACTTGATAGGTAAGTTAATTCTGAGATGTGGACGATGCCATGATCAAGGAGTAAAGTTCATTTAAGTAATTAACTCTAGCCTAGTCACTAGGATAGGCCTGGGGAAGGGATCCTTGACAAGGCCTCCACTTTCCAAAGTCGGGAAAGAGTAGTTTAGGACAGGACTTTACATCCATGTGCTCCTGTGAAGAACTGGATGGGGAGGAACAGGTATGTTAATTTCTGATGTTTGTTAATCTGCTTAGAATCACATGCTGTGCATAGTCCGACATCCAGTGGTCACTGCGGAGTATTGCATTTTGTTTTTCGTAGTCAAAGGACGGCGACAAGGCGTGTCTGTAACACTATCCCTATAGTGACGCGCAGTGTACCCACAATCCCTCACGCGTCGAGGTCCCTCGGATTGTTTTTTCCCCCCCAGATATTGGTCGCCTTTACGCAGAGCTCCTCGAGAGACATTGCAAATTCATTTACTCAACCTTTGGTCGTTACTTACTAATAACTATAATACATAGATCCCTCCCTCGATGTAGCTGCAAAGCTGTTTCTCTGCCTAGTAAGAACTTCGACGGCGGGGACGAGACGGAGGAGATCCTTCAGCGCTGCTGAACACGTGGCCTGTCCTCGCCGGCCAAAAGACAGTAGGGAGAGTGGGGTTGTGGGACATTTCTTGTTTCTCTCTGAGAATGCCTTTCCCTTCCCTTTCCCTCGGGGTTATCACAGTGAAATATTTCCTCGGCTATGGAGAAAACACCCTTTAGGTTTTGCCCGCGTTGCAAGGGCAAGTTCACCTGGAAAGACTAGAATAAACGGTGTAACCGTTGCTTGCCCCTCAACCATAAGGAAGACAGCTGTGCGGCTTGTCAGCTTCTTAAGCCTAAGACTTTAAAGGACCGTAGGGTGAAAAGGTGGGCGGCCTACGCCCTGTCCATGTCTGATTCCTCACCCGCCGCCGCCAAAAGTGACGAGGAATGTGATAACCTGACATCCGTTTCGGAAGTCGTAGACCTCTCTAAGGAGCGCTCGCGCTGAGTACTATCAACCATGGCCACTGTATAGAATTCAACAGTTCCCCAACGCATGACACCAGAACACCTCGCCATCCTGCTGCAAGAAGTGGACCAGCTAGTGGAAAAAGGAGCTATAGAGGCCGTGCCTCTATCTCGGGTAACGGAAGGTATTTATTCAGTGTACTTCCTTGTACCCAAAAAGGACTTAACTATGCGCCCTGTATTAGATCTGCGCCCAGCGAACAAATTTGTCAAACCTCAAAAGTTTGGTATGGTGATTTTACAGGAAGTGATCCCCCTGCTATCACAAGGAGTTTACATGACAACACGACATGAAAGATGCATACTTTCATATTTTAATGTTGCGAGCGCACAGAAAATACCTCAGGTTCATGATAGAGCGCAAACACTACCAGTTCAGAGTGCTACCCTTCGGGATAGCATCAGCACCGAGGGTATTCGCGAAAGTACTGGCAGTGGCAGCGGCCCACCTGCGCAGGTTGTCCATCCCAGTATACCCTTACCTCGACGATTGGCTCATAACGTGGGATTGTTACGAAACATGCTTCTCAAATACCCAAAAGACTGTAGACCTTTTGTCCAACTGGGCTTCTCCATCAACGAGAAGTCCAGCCTAGACCCCAGCCAAGTCAAACAATTCCTAGGGGCTCTAATTCGAACAAAGGACGGCCTAGTCTTCCCCTCCAACGAGAGGGTCCAAAACATGCTGTTTCAGATCCCTCAATATGTGGCAGGTCGAGAGGTGACGGTACGCAAAGCAATGCGCTTGCTAGGAATGATGGCGTCATGTATTTGGTACCCCAAGCGCGCCTGCGCCCAATGCAAGAGTGGCTCAACAGCCAGTGGTGTCAAACAGCGGACAATGGGACGATCTAGTGGTGGTCTCGCAGGCCTTGGTTCTCTCGCTACGGATGTGGTCGAAGGAAAACCAGGTAATAGGGGAAACCATTTGCCACCCCCGCAGTCAAAGCCACTCTAACCACAAACGACTCCCTCACAGGATGGGGGGCTCACCTATCCCATCAGACTGCTCAGAGTTTGGACTCCGAGCATAGCATCCAAGCACATAAACTTACTGGAGCTACTGGCTGTGTTCAAGGCACTAAAAGCCTTCCAGGCACACCTACAAGGGAAAACAGTGATGGTCCTCACGGACAGCACCACAGCCATGTACTACCTCAACAAACAAGGGGGCACTCGCACTCGGACTGTCCAAGCTATCCCAGAACATCTGGAAGTGGGCTCTCAGACATATGTTCCTACTGTCGCAACATGTACCAGCGGAACTCAATCTGCTAGCAGACCAACTCAGCAGAGACTTCCCTCTGCCCGCAGAGTACAAATGGCGTTTACACGAAGACATCGTCTTCGATGTTTTCACACAATGGCGATTCCCAGAAATAGACCTGTTCGCAACTCTGGATAACTCACAATGCCAAGATTACGCCTCCAGGTACCCCCAGAACCAATCCAAGGGGAACAGTCTATCGATTCCATGGTCAGGGAAATTTGTTTACGCTTTCCCCCCTCCCCCCCCCCCCCCCCCGACTCCCCTTCTCAAGATTGTGCACAAGATGCACCAGGAACAAGTTAACATGATACTAGTGGCCCCTATGTGGGCCCGACAGCCATGGTACGCACACCTGATGGAGATGTCTCGATCTCCTCCAGTGAAACTTCCCTGCCCATAAAACATGCTGTCACAGGACAAGGGCAGGACACTGCATCCATGCCCTCAGACCATGAATTTAGCAGCCTGGCTCCTGAGATCATAGAATTTGGACATTTACAACTCCCGCAGAGATGCATGGACATCCTCAGGGAGGCTAGAAAGCCTAACACTTGTCACTGTTATTCTAGCAAATGGTAGAGATTTGTCATCTGGTGTAGAGGAAGAAACATCAACCCTGTTGACTGCTCTCCCACACAAATTGCTCTGTACCTGACCCATTTACTGGACTCCGGTCTAGTATTCAATTCTATTAAAGTCCACCTAGCGGCACTTTCTGCATACACCACTTCCCAACTTAAAGTGCCATGGTGGAAAGTCCCAGTTATTAAAGCCTTTATGGAGGGGGTAAAGAGAATACACCCTCCGATAGCAAACCCAGCTCCCGGCTGGGACCTAAATGTGGTACTTACCAGGCTCATGGGCTCACCCTTTGAACCCATGCACAAGGCAACTCTTAAGGACCTCACTCTTAAGACTGCCTTCCTAATAGCTATCACCTCCATTAGGAGAGTAAGTGAACTACAGGCTTTCTGTTCTAGACCCCTTTGTAACGGTTCACAAAGATAAGGTGGTTCTACGTACACACCCGAGGTTTTCAACGAAATTCATCTCGAAATTCCATGTCAACCAGTCAATAGAACTACCAACGTTCTTTCAAAACCCTTCAAATTTGGGAGAAAAAAGCCTGCATACACTTGATGTGCGCAGAGCTGTCATGTTTTATATGGAAAGAACTAGACCACTGAGAAAGACTAATCAGTTCTTTGTCTCGGTGGCAGCAGGAAGAAAAGGAGATGCAGTCTCAAAGTCCACTATATCTAGATGGATTGTTCAATGCATCAGTCTGTTACACTCTTGCTAAGGGAGAACTACCCTTCAAGCCAAGAGCACGCTCTACTCGAGGCACTTGGGCATCCATAGGATTCATTGCAAATGTTGCCCCTTGAGTCATTTGCAAAGCGGCAACCTGGAGTTCTGTACACACCTTTACAAAAAACTGTCAAGATGCCCATTCTAGATCTGATTTCCAGGTGGGACAGGCAGTATTTTCTCTACTGTTCCTTCTCACAACCCACCTCCAACTCCGGGTACTGCTCGCTAGTCTATGCACAGCATGCAATTCTAAGCAGATTAACAAACATCGGAAGACAATGCATTACTTATCATAAAAGCATTTCTGATGGTTGTATCTGCTTAGATTCACATGCGCCCACCCTTCCTCCCCGCTCGGATGGAAGGAACATGGACATCTTTTTATCTCTTTTCTGTAATCTCACATCTAGAAGGCTCCTTCAGGGCAGAAAAAATACAGAGGGACCTCGACGCGTGAGGGATTGTGGGTACTCCGCACGTCACTATAGGGATAGTGTTAGACACGCCTTGTCGACGTCCCCTTTTCGACTACGAAAAACAAAATGCAATACTCCGCAGTGACCACTGGATGTCGGACTATGCACAGCATGTGAATCTAAGCAGATACAACCATCAGAAATGCTTTTACAGTAAGTAATGCATTGTCTTGCCCCCTCGCTCAGATTTCTCCAGACACCATTGCCGAGGTTCCAAAATCCATTGGACACTTCTGTTTTTCGTCTAGGGAAGGCCCAGGGGTCGCAGGTGCAGAGGTCACTTTTGTGCAGGATTTATTTTTGCTCAGTCGCAGTGCTTGGATGGGTTCCAGCCATCTTTCAGCTGAACACCCAAACAAAGAAATAGGACTTCTGAGAAACAGGTGGTCTGATGACACCGTTAAGTTGTGAAGACTGCTTGCAGACTGAAAATGCAGTAGCAGGTAGGTGTCTTGTATAAATTGAACGTCCTCTACGTCCCAAAGATGCACCCTGAACAGCAACTGATGCAGTGAGGTAGCCAAGGAGAAATAGTCCACTGGTTGTTCCAGGGACACGTCAGAAGGATCAGATAGGACAGGGGTAGAACAGGTGTCCAGACTGGTGGTGCCCTCTGGTCCAGGGGTTGAAGCAGACAAGTGTCGCCTTGAGAAATGACAGAGGAGATTGGCTTCACTGGCGTTGGTGCTGGTCAGCTGCAAAAGGGTGTTAACTGGCTGCTCTTCATGATTTTGCTACAGTAGCCATCCTTTTATTGTAGAGCTGGACTGGAAGCTTGCCCATGACCACCAATGGTAAGGATCTGCACGATTCAAATGGGAAGTAGCTATCCAACCATGGATAGCCACTGGCCACCAGATCTGCACAGCAGGACATTCAGGCGCCTGAATGTGTACTGGCACCAGAACCCCCGCCCCGAACCACCATCCATTCCATACACAAGCCCCCCTTTTGTATGCAAACACAGCAGCTTTCCATGGGGGAGGGCATTTCATATTTCAAACATGGAATTTCCTAACCTTGGAAGGCCAAAGTATAATCCAGCAAAAGAAGCAAAAACCTTGTGTCATAGCAATCTTAGGAGTGCTAGCCACTTTTAGTAGCCCTTTGGGGTAAATGCAAAAGTGCAGAAGTATAAAGCACAGTAGAAAAGGATCTGTTGCCACATGGTCACCCTATGCACATTGAAAAAGTAACCAAAAAGACCTAGAGAAAGTTATGAGGACACAAAGTATCCTTCCCCCTCATTGATGCGTGGAATTGTAACAATACAAGAAATTCACAAGGCACTCTCAGTACTGATAGTGTTGTGGACAAATCGGTTTGCCCATAAAAATTAGCAAAATGACTAGGGGTAGTAAAGCAGGAGACTTTACTGACCTCCAAAAAGGCGGGACAGGAGTCTGAACTAAGTCAAAAAGGGCGTCCCATAGAAGTCAGCGGAAAGCAGCAAAAAGACATTTTTTCCTTACGCTTGTGTATTTGTGGAATTTTCTTGGTCTCTTGGCACTGAGATCGCTATTGAAACGGGTGGTTCCGACCCAAGCTGCAAGTCTTTGGCTGACTTCAATAACTATAGCTCTAAAGGCCACATCAATGTGATTAGCAGCCAACTATCTAAGGTCCTGTGCAATGAGTAACTTCAGATAACCTAGCTTTGAAAGCTGCCATCTTCTTTTGAGATGAATAATGCTGATAATCTGCAAACTCCACCCACAGTAGGTGATTAGCGACTGACAAAAGTGTCGGATAGTCCCACATAGATGTTTGCGCATACCTTATTACCGTAGACAATTCTGGACCTGTCTGACTTGGCAACAAAAATCCAAAAGGGTTCTAGGCTCTGAATCGGAACTCTCTGGCACAGGGAACCCTAAAAAGTCCTGAACCCCTACCATCCTGTTATGAAATGCTTTTGCTGACCATGAGTCTTCCTCCTCACTTTCAATATTATAATTTGCCATATTGGTGTTGGGGTCTGGTCTGTGGCTCTTGTAACGTTGGCACTGAACCCCGATACCCCTCTGGAATGGGTGCAGACGGCAATGGTTCTTAGGCGTCTGTATCGCTGTGCGGAACTGTGGTGTTGGGACCATAGGCATTAGGGGAACAGCAGGTGCCTGTGGTGGTGGTACCGGCTGAGGAATAACTTCCTTTTTATAAGGTTTTTAATTATCGGTTCAGTGTGCATAATTCTGACATTTTCCAAAGAATCTATCCTCTGAGGATGTTGATGGCGCTGCAGCTGTCTCATCTCAGATTCCCCATTGGCTGTCTGACTAGAGGAGGTGGGACGAAGATGGTGTGTCCAACATGTTGACATGTGACCATTCCACCCTGATCAGATTCTCCCTGCTAACTGTAGGAAGGGGTTTTGAGGAAACCAAATTGCTAGACTCCGGTGAAGAGACTTCTGAAAATTACTCAGCTGACAAGATTTGAGGAATCTTTACCTCTGTCTTGGTTGTTGGAAGCCATTTTAAGGGAAGTCTCCTCTGGCCCTGTAATTGAGTCCCGTCCTTGGACGGACGTGACATTGCTTCACAGGTTAATTTGGCTTCTTACATCCAGTAGGTGGATTACCCTCGGCCATTTGGGCCCGATAGTTTTTTGACGCGGAGGCATCCTCTGGTCCCGATGACCCAGTGCTAGACTTTGAGGGGTCCTTGGTGCTTGCACTGGTATGAGCTTGGAAGGCCTCAGTGACTGCTCTGGTGAAGGTCCCAGAAGGAACCTCAGTGCTAACATTGGTAAAAGCCAAGTTGATATCAGTGGACTCTGGTACTGCAGTGGGAAACCGCTTCAGGACTAGCATCCCTCCCACTTGGGCAGAGTGCCTGATTTACCTGGTATCACGACAACTGCGAAGAGACAAATTCCTTTTTGTGCCTGGGAGGGGAAGCACTCAATACCGCTCTCCACCCTGCTAGTCTTTGACAATGAGCCCTAGGTGAAAGCGAGTGACTAGAGTAGGCCACCCACCTGTGTTTGGAGGCGTAGACACTCCAGTTAGCACATGTGTGCATCTGTCAAGACAAAATGCCTGACAAATGAATCGTAGGCTGTAAAGCCTTTAATCCCTGTCATTAACAGGCTGGTGTTGCTGGGCAACGAAGGAATAGTTTGAAGTTGCCAAAAAAATAGCTATGGGACACCGTTGCTCAGCAAAAAATGTCATGCTGTGCCAAGCGTCCAGTCCTGTCAATATCGAACTAAGGATGCACATGTGTTGCTGGTGGGCAGAGCCTGCACCTACTGCGCAACATGTTTTTTAAAAAGGGAACTTAATTTTGTGCAATTTCAAATGTGTTGGTCCTGTCCTCGAGGGCTGACAACTAAAAGTTTGGCGGAAAGGGGACTTTGGAGTAGGAGTACAGAAGTCACTATAGTAACTTTTTCTTAGCCAAACCAACCTCAGCCGCGTGGAAAGAAAAGCAATACCTTTATTGTTATGTGCAGCGCGTCTGCACTGCTTGCATACAACGCCAGACCATCTGACATTTCAGAAATTGTTAAACCAGGAAATTCATTAGTCTGCGATATGTCTAGCCACAAACCAAAGATAGGAAACCGACTACAAGCAGCTACCATAAGAGTACAGCCACCACAAAAGCCACACTGTAATATAATAAGTTAAATGAACACAATGAGAAACACAACAGTTAGGGATGATAAGCAGACCTCTTCCACCGTTCGAAGGCCACATCAAAATAAACATGATCAAACATCCTTTAAGGCACAACACGAAAACTGCAGCAGAAAGGAACATCTCATTATAAAGCTAGCTTACAGAAACCAATCTGACACCATACGACAAGCCCACAAAACGAGTCTTGACGAACTGGCCAGTGAAGCCAAATGATCACCTCATTCTTCAAACGCATCAATTGACCGGTGATCTCAAACTCACCGAAACAAAGCGCTGCTAAAACGAATATTTCTTCCCATCTCAACCTAGCTAAAAAGCTACCTTTTCAAAACAATTGCAAAAATCCACCCACAACACACATCAGACATTTGGGGAAATGCCTCAAACTGAGATTTCACCCGCACAAACGCCAGTTCCTCATGACACTATCTGCACCAACAGTCGAGCACAACAGTTCGCCTTTTCATGTGATCAAACCTTCCCCTCCCCTGCTTTTCCCATCCTTGTCTCAAGACCATGAAAATGGCTGCAGTGCATGGTACAATTCCCAATAATGTGCTTTTACTAAAAGGTGCAAATGTGGGTGCTGGTGTGAACCAATCATTACATTGCCAAAAAATAGTTGCAATTAGATGAGGATGCTTCACATAGTGGTGAACGACATTTGCTTTAATTTCAGAAGCAGTTTTCACTGCCTCTGTTGGCCAAAAAGGTAGTTTCAAGTTATCTGGCCCTCCCTAAGGTGTTGGATGCATCATCCTCCAGGGGGCCCTTAAGCACTGTGGTGGCAGCCACCTTGTTTAGCAGAGGTTTTTCACCCCATGGTGTATTTTGTGTTTTTAAAAAGCAAGCTTCTGGAGATATCAGTTAGGGTGACGCAGGTTCCTTTATTTAGGATGACCTCTATGGACAGGAATATGAAGGAGCTGTGCCTTCTGGCTCCCACCCAGAATACATGGTTCTAACTGCCTGGGCTGGAATTCCTACACTTAATTACAACACAACACTCTGGGAACATTCTCACCATGACCTGATACTCGTGCAAGAAGACACAACATAACTCCCATCCTTACACATATGAAAAAGGAGACGCAACATAACAGGGTGGATGCAGCGGGCTGCAAGGTTTACTGGGACTATGTGCGCCATCTGAGACTAACGTGAAAGTGATAGTGGCCATGGCTAAGCAAGTGTTTGCTTGTACTGGGGTATTGACTGTCTTTTGCCTGTGGAATGTCCTGCAGGGTATTTCAGAAGCCTGCCATATAGCACAGGGTTTAATAGAGGGTGATAGGCTTATCTTCATCTGGATATGTGATCTAGGGGTTTCACCACAGGTACCTCTTGAGGTGGCTAGGCTTGTGTTTGAATGGATTTCTAAACTCTACTCTGGTGAACATAATTTTAGTGGGGGGGGGCACCATTATTAGTAAAACAGAACACTTCTGTGAATATGCCAGGACAGTTCAAGGTAGCTTGGAGGGCAGTCAAGGCAAAGTCTCGGGAGTAGTGGTGATGTGAGGTCTTGGATAAGCACACATAGTAGGACAATTACCCTTAGACAGTATAGCAAATACACAATTTATGAGGCCCAGAACAAACACAAGTGAATAATCAAACACAGTAATATCACTACTTAAACACACACTATGTAAAATATATGAACAGTCACTTTTTTCAGTCAATGCGGTAAAGTGTGGATTCCCACCAAAACCTGTAAGAGAAAGCAGACCAAACTTAATCACATTGGCAAGCTACAGAGATGGATATCCCTAACTTATAAGGCCAGCACTACAAAGATTGGAGCCTTGTGCTCAATGTTGGGTTTGTGCGTAAAAGTGCTCAGGTGTGCATTAAGCGACAGAGTACAATATTCAAAGGAGAGGAAAAGTTGGAGGATTATTTCTGGAGCATGGACATTCGTTCTAAATCGAGGGAGGATCTGCTGCTACAAAGCTATTCCCAACATTTGGACAGCTTTAGGAAGCAGAGGCCACCCAAGGCAAGGACCACAATGGATCCTTTGTCCGTAAAAGGGGTTGGATGAGGTAGGAGACACCGGTATGTGGTATGATTACTCACTACCCTTGGCTCACTAACTTGACGGGTCTGGTGAGGGTCACCTGGAGTACAAAATCCCACCCTTTGTTTAGCTTCAAGTTGCACACGCGCTGCAAGTGTGGCTTCGGTTTTACAACTGGAGCTGTATCTCTTCCCGATTGCAGGACAAAGAAAGAACTGATGCAGCTTGTCTCGGAGCACGAAAGGCAGGAAAGTCCTCAGCAGCAACCAACGCTGTTGGTCGGGGACGCAGAGGCAACCAAGTCTCGCGCTCTGATTCACAATTCTTTCTCGTGGCCTAAAGCAGCTGGACAATTTGGCAAGGATATCCTTTGCAGTGCGTACTAAGATTCCCCCAAAGCTTGTGAAAACACTTGATGAAATAACGCTCCAGCACGGGTGCCAAGGTACAAGCTGGTCAGTCCACTGGATGGCCCAGTGGCACTTCTGTGAAGGCTTGTTTGCAGGGCACCAAGGAGGTGTCCAGAGTGATTGCTCCCACCACTCCAAGGGGTTGAAGCGCCTTTGCAGGCCTTCAAAGAGAAAGCTTCTGCTGCCACCAGTCTACTCCTAGTCACATTGTGCAGTTACCAAAAAGTCCTTGGTGGATATTTAGGGCTGAGAACACAAGGACCCCATTGCATGGTATTGTAATACAGTTGCCAAAAGTGGCAACAATGTCACAAGATGCAGAGCAACAAAGTTTCTCAGTACTGTCTGAAAGACATGTCCGTTTCCTCATAATGATGAACGAAAGCCCAGTGGGGTGCAGCTGAAGTCTGTGCTCCACTACCAAAAGTCAGGACAGGAGGCTGAAGCAAAACGTTTGGGGGATGTAGTGGGTCCACAAATGGAGTTAACATAGCAGTATGTGAAATTTTACCGAACATTGAGGGCTACCAAATTCCAGCAGGATGTCCCAAGATCGTATCCTAATGTTTTGGTGCTGTTTTCAGCCTGCAAATTGACTCCAAGCCAGATCCCAAACTGCTTAAATCTTTAGCCCCACTGCCAGACCTGGTTCCTCTTCGGCCCTGAGGCTGTTTATTCTGTGAGAAATGTCACAAGGGTTTCCAGACTGCTGTAGCAGACGGAATAAATCCCCTACTGTTCCAAAAATTCAGAAATGACCCTACAGCCAGCCCCAAAGTCCTCTTAATGAGTATCTATCCACAGCTCTCCTGTAGAAGGCAGTGTCAGTTACTAGCTGAATGCTTGGTGTCCCATCTCAACTGTCCTTATGGTGGGTAGAGGGTCCCACATGCTCTGTTCTCCATCTTTTCCTTTCCCTCCCCGGTGGAATCAGAGTTTGCGCAAAGAGATGCCCAAATTGCTTTTCATCTGGGTAATCCAAGCCATTGAGCTTGGAAAGGGGGGTGGGTAGTTCTTTACTCACGACTTTACAATGTCCCTTTTTAAAGAGCACAGCTGGCACTTTGAGGGTGTTGGGCCTTTCCTCTTTCAAATGATCCCCAGCCCCTGAAAAAAATGTCAACACTGGAACTGATTTGCTTCAAATTAGGTGCTGATTGGACTGTGGCTGTGGGTCTGAAGGATACTTATTTACATGAATAGATTTGGCTGCCTCAGTAGAAGGATTGTACAGAGTATTTACAAAGCTTTTGGCCGCAGTGGGTGCATTTCGGCATCTTCATGAGATTCATCTTTAGGCTGCCCTGATTGATTTCTCCTGCTCTGGCCTCTACCTACAATACCTCCAGGACTGTTTATTCAGCTTAGTCCTGTCCATGCCCTAAAACTCAATTTTCACCTAATAGTTCCTTGGCTTGAGCTGGGACTCTGCGTGCTACACGTCTTTCCCCACAAATGAGCAAATCGTAATGTTATTCAGACAATGTCCCTGTTTGACTCTCAATGAGACCTTGTCCTCGTGGTTTCATAGACTTTGGAATTGGTGGCTCAATGTCAACATTGCAGGAGCCCTGTTCTAGGCAGAGTCAAGTCAAATCCCATCCAGCTCATTGGGAAGAAGGCCGTGCTTTGCTCTGGCTTGGGTGTCTACATAGTGGTCATTTGCAAATTCACATTGAGCTGAAGTCTGCCTTCCTTGTCCTTCAGACAGGTCAGCTGGTTAAGGAGCCCAGGTTCTTGGTTCTTGCAGATAAGGTGGTAACTTGTATTTCAGCAAACAGAGGGGCGTCGGGCAGGTTAAATTGTTGACCCCGATGTTTAATCTTTGGGAATTATATTTGGAGATCGGCAATATTCTACAAACGGTATCTCCTAGAGTAGACTCTGCCTAGATGGACTCCTTGAGCAGACTTGGCCCAACCAAGATTCGGAATTGCATGACATGATCAGCTGGATCTTCAACCTAGTATAGGGAACCCCTGAGGTGGATCACTTTGCTGCAGTGTCCACCCGAAATGCTGCAATTATCCTTCATGGGATGGCAATGTTGTGTATGGGGAACACTTTAAAGTCCATTTAACAACCAGCTGGCTTGAATGCTTCTTCCCTTTGGGTGGGTTCCAAAAATCCTCCAATAGTTCCTAACGGCCATGTCTGATAAATGTCTAGTGCCTGTTCTAGCCAATGGGTCACTTTGTTTCAGATCTTACTGCTAATGGCATGTGAAACAAACAAAACCTGTGAAAAATCTGTTTAACTCCTCGGAGTCTCATTCTCAAACCGAATGAGAACGATTTACATCCAACCTCTGTTTACCCCTTTCATAAAATGCCTTCTCTAGATGTCCCCACATAACCCCCCCCCCCCCTGTCCCAAGGCCTCTTCCGCATGGAATCCAAATGTGGTTCGGACAGCTTTGGCACGCACACTTTGAGACAGACTTCGGTGGTCTTAGTTGGGTCTATTGGAAGACTGCATTCTTGGCAGCCAGCACTTCATTTTGGAGGATTAGTGAGTTGTGGTTGCTTTTGGGCCTCTAAACCCCTCATTTCCGCAAAGGCAGTTCTTTGAACACATCACTGGTTTCTTCTGCAGGTGGTGTTGGTCTTTTATAGTGATCAGGAGCTAATTTAATAGGTTTAGATTTTTGGACCAGCTTTTTGTAACTCTGGGCTGTCCATACCCAGTTTACCAAGTTGCCATGACAACTATTCGATGGATGGTTTCCTGCATAGTGCTATAGGCTGCAGTGCAAGGTTCCATTGAAAGGGTTTCATGGCTACCTGACGAGATCCAAAGCCATGGCTATGCATTTTAGAGGCATGTTCCCTGGAAGACTATTTGCAAACCTGCTATACCAGCTTCTACCTCTACATTCGGTGAAACACTACTTCATTGACACCACTGCCAGAGCAGATGCCTAGTTGTGGGCAAGTGGTTCCCTGGGAATATTTCTGCTTCAGTTTAGATTCCACCTCCTGTGTAGATTGGTGCTTGGCACTTCCCACAAGTAGTGAGGAACGAAGGAAAAGGTACTCGCTGTAGTGACTACTGTAATCCTAGTCCATAGTCTTATGCATCCATCCCCCTAAAAATGTAAATGACCCTCTAGGTCCACCTGACAGGTGAATGGACTTGAGAGGAAGGAGTGTTGGTTAAGGCTGTCTGGGTTGCTCAACCTCTGCATGCACATTTAAAGTGACACCCAAACTCTGCTGTGCATAAGGCTCCAGTCCATCACTGCATGCCAGGAACTCGTAAAATGGGAAGGAGACACTGGACTAGGATTCTAGTAGTCGGTGAGTTGCTTTTCCTTTGCAGTTTCGTAACCACTGTCAATTTGCAGCTTGGTTTAATGTCAAATCTTCTAGTGTTTACCGGGAAAACGGTTTAGAGGCAAATCCATTTTGGCATGGGGGTGGTGTGGGGGTCTAAGGGGTTCTATGGGTGGGGGGGATAATGTGCTAATTTCCCTACATTGACCTGCCTACTGATGGGGAGGTTGTTACAGCTGGCCTCGGAGGACTTGGTTTGATGTCTCCTACATTCTACAGGTTTGTTTAAGCAAGTATTTTTCAAATGCATTTCTTTTCTGAAACAAATATGAAATTAACATTTTGACGCTCCACCGAGCATGCCCATGAAGCTAGAATATACACCAAATATTTGTGCAAAGCCTCTGCTTTTCCATCAACTTGCCTCGTTCAAAATACACATTGCCAAGAAGTCCTATGCATCATGGTACCTGCTTGTGCTCTTCTGCAGTGTCAAACCTTTCATCCCTGCCACAAGTATCAGTTGTTTAAGCCCCAGTCATTTCCTACCTAGTTTTGGCAACACTGCTTGCAGGAGTCCCAAAGCCATCCAGCTTGCTTGCTTCACTAGTATAAGAAAATTCGACCACATCACCTCCATCCTGAGGTTGCTTCACTGGCTACTCCTAAAAGCACACCTCCTGTGCAAGAGCCTACATTACATGCAAAGCAGTCACAATCCAAACACTGGTTGATCTTGCGGAGACCCTTGCCCATCTCTGGAGGACAGCACACCACTAGAAGGCACATTGTCAGACTGGAAACAAAGTGCCCTACTTGTAACTCCCTGGGTGTGTTCCCTGTGGACAGCCCTCTACTGCTCCTTAGTTAGGTTCATGCTTAGATGGAATTCTCGTTTAGTCTGTGCCAAATCTGACAGAATGTGATTGTTAGCATATGCCACACTTGGACAGAATTTCAGAAATGTGATTGTTAGCCTATGTGATTCCTAGCATGCACCACACTTAGAATTCCGAACCTAGCTTGCGTCGCATCTAGATAGAAATGTGACTGTAAGCATATGCCACACTTAGAATTCTGAATTTAGTTTGCGTCACATCTAGATAGAAATGTGATTGTTAGCATATGCCACACTTAGATGGAATTTCAGAAATGTGATTGTTAGCATATGTGATTCCTAGTATGCACCACACTTAGAATTCTGAACCTAGCTTGTGTAGCATCTAGATAGAAATGTGACTGTTGGCATGTGCCACACTAGTATGGAATTCTGAACTTTAACTGGCGTCGCAACTAGATAGAAACGTGATTCTTAGCAAGCGCCACTCTTAGAATTACGAACCTAGCTTGCGTCAAATCCAGATAGAAATGTGAATGTTAGCATGTGCCACACTAGTATGGAATTCTGAACCTTAGCTTGCGCGGCATCTAGATAGAAATGTGACTTTTAGCATGTACCGCACCTAGATGGAATCCCACAACTGCAAGGACAGCAGTGCCAACTAACTAACTAACCAACCAACTATTCCATCCCTCTGCATACACCTCTCAAACTATAACCAAACACAACCACAAGCCTAAAACGCAGCAATCCGCGCAAACTTCGCAACAATGCAACCACAAAACAAACCACACATAGATTTGCACAACAGCACACGACTACGGACCATAAAACACCCCAAGCCCAGCCAACGGACCCACCGGGCTGAGGCTGCCAACAGCACATCACTGCTCTCTTGCACTCTTCCAGCTTATTCCCACTAACCCACCCCCTCCCCTTTTTCAGAGCCGCCAGGGGGACCACTTCGGTGGTGATTGTGCGCGGTACAAATGTCCTTTAACTTTATAAATGGTACTTTTTCTTTTTTTATCATGGTTATTAATTTGAATAGTTTGAATAAAAGGCATGCTCTGAATATTTCCCATTGCCAGGCTGGGAAACATTCAGAGCATCTGAATCCATGAAAGATACCAACGCTGGAGAAATGGAGTTATAGGTAAGAAACTACTCCCTTTTTTTCGCACAGATACAAAATCTATACAATTCATTAGTTTAATGTTTAAATTATACACCATTGGTTCTTAAAATGATCGTTCATAAATGGGAAAGCTACATACACAATGATTACTATGCTACGTCCCTTATTCTTCATTAAATACAAACTATTTGTCGAATTCCTTTTCAGCCTCTAGCCACAATCTAATTACAGCAAGAGTAAGGAAGAGATGACATCTTAGCTAAAAAAAAAAGTCCCAATTTCATAAAGTTACTTAATTTTTACCCATCCTTCCATTCCGAAATAACGTGCTTAACCGTTTCCATCTTTTGTTTTTTACATAGCCTGTGGTATCTTTCCTCTGCCAGCACGTTATACCATGGACCACACACAGCCTTCACTCTTGTTAAGTCACAATAGAATAACAATTCTTTTGTATGCAGGATTCAGGAATTGGCTTATGTAAAGTTGTGGGTTTAGATAGCTGAAAGGTAACCTGGAGAACAAGCTTGGCCTGATCTTTTCAATGTGTTCAAAGTTCTTCGCTGATTCCATAATTGCACATGCTTCTTTAAATCTTGCATAAGTATTCCTGGAGTCTCGTCCCAATTTGGGGACCAAGCAATTCGTTCAAAAAGGGAGTTGTTAACTGGCCTGAAATTCAACAGTGAATTAGTGCATCCCGCCAGAACCATAGAGCCAGGGATGTAAGTTTCATTTTCACTTTAATTGCTTACATTTGAGTATCCTGTGAGGCTTAAGGTTTTCCAAATCACACCCTCCAGGTTTGTTAGCCAGTTATCTAAATCCCCTTGAGCAGTCTCTGGGGAGTATACAATGCTAATGGCCAATTTCTGCTCGTTTTCTATTTGAAATTCACAAACCCCTTCTGGGCTTACCTGGTAGCCACAATGCAGCGCTGGTCATGTAATGGCAGGACAAAGGTGAGCATCGTGGTGTGAAGACTCACCAGCTGATGCAGGATCGCTGTGTCCAGCTGTGATGCAATGTATCAAGTCTTTTCTCGGTCTGCGGGGGGAGGGGGAGCGTGGTAGCCATGTTGGAGTGGCTAAAATCTGGCCCGAATACACCGCAGGATAACGGTTTCTGACCCCAACGGTAAATTCAGGCTATAAACATTTTTCTTACCTTTCCTTTTGTGAGATCAGCATATCACATCATGTGGAGTGTTGAGGGGTTATACTGTATCACCTTTATCATTGCTGCTGTCACATTTCTGTTAATGACAAGCATACCTGAATGGTTTGTGGCAGTGGACATGTTGCAACGCCTTGCATTATTTGTGTACTATATGAGAAGGTGACCAGTCAATAGGGTTGATTGATTTGCACCACAAGACTTGTTTCCATCTGTTGACATAGCAGTGCCTTGTGTTAGGTTTGCATGCTTCCTTTAATATCCCCTACATCCGTTCTAGATTTACATGACCACATTCTATGACTTCAAGAGCCAGGCTGCCAAGTTCAGTGTTTGAGGGCATGGATGTAGTGTCCCCGGATTCTGACATTTTGAAGGGGCACTGTAGTTTCTTTGGAGGACAGACATTTTCAACAGGCGTGAAACCTGTTTGACGTGCCCACATAGCAGATATTGGGATCATGTTGACTTTTTCCTGGTGTAGCTTGCAGACTATCCTGTTGAGAAGAGGAGTTGGGGGAGGGCGGGTGTGGAGAAGCATACACACATTTCCCTGACCAGTTCATAGTGCGTTTACTTTGGCTTCTGTCTGGGAATACCTGGATGTGTAGTCTTGGCATTGTACAATCTCTTTAATTGCAAAGAGATCTGTATGGGAAACCCCAGTTTGAGAAGACACTGAATAGGATGCCTGCATTCATTTGTGTTCTGATGGTAGTTCTATGCGTCTGCTTAGCACGTCTGGCAGAGAATTGTGATCCCCCTGGAACTTGTGATAGAAGAAACATGTGGTGTAGAGCTCATGGCCAAATGTTCTGTGCTAGTTTGGACAGCCCTGGTGAGTGTCCCTCCCTGTTTGTGTAGAACAAGGCTGTGTTGCTGTCTGTTGGTATGAGGACAGTTTTCCCTAGTAGCTGTTTGAAAGCTTAAAGAGCTTTGAACATGGCTAACGTCTCTAAAAGGTTGATGTTTGTCCACACCCCCAGTGTGGTTTTATGGGCAAAATGTGCTCCCCATCCTAACAGCGATGCATCTGTTGCAACAGTGGCCTCAGCTTCAGGGGTGATGAAAGCCTTGCCCTTCAAAAGGTTTTTTTTTTTTTCTCCCACCACTGTTGTAGAACGAGGGAATGCGAAACCACCACTAGATTGTCCCATAGACCGCTTGTGACCATTGTTTCACCAACCACTTTTGCAGAAGATACAAGATAAATACAGGAAGCCATCATTCCAAGAAGGCGCGTGGCCTTCAGCGCGCTAACCTGGCGACCGGCTTCATACTGTGGGGTTTGAAACATGTTTTGGACACTCTTCGGATGGGAAGACTATGGCATCTTATGTTCGAATTGGCACCCCTAAGAATTTGTTCTTGTTGATTGAGAAGACCAATTAAAAGGTAGATTGACTGTCGGCTCAATATTTTGTAGACCCATTTTAAGAGTGTCCTGACATTACCCAGTCTATGTAAGGTTACATTGAAATGGACTGGCGGCGTGAGTGCGCCACTGCAGCAGAGTACTTTGGTAAATACTCTTGCTGCCAAGGCTATACCAAAGGTTAACACCTTGAAGTTGTAGTGATTTTTCCGACCTTGAATCTTGGGTATTTTCTGTGCACTGCAGTATTGAAATATGAAGGTATGCATCTTTCATGTCTAATGTTGCCTTTCAATCCCTTTGTTTTGAAAGGGTATTACTTCCTGCATCCTCCTACTGAATTTTTTTTTTTTTTTGGCTTAAACTAAGCGTTTTCAGGACAGACCCAAAATACGGCGCATGGTTAGATCCTTTTTTGAGACAAAGTATATTGAATACACTTGTTTACCTCTAGAAATGGAACAGCTCTATTCCCTTCTGTTGTTGTGTTTTCATCGCTTGTAGAATGGGGTGATGCTCCTGGGACATCCCCCTTGATCGTGCAGGATGGTGGTGAGAGGTCTATAGGAATTCTATTGAATATACCTTTGCCACTGGTCCGATGTTCTGCCCTCCCATGAGTGAACGAAAAGAGTTGTTACCTCCTACTGCGGAAACATGTGAGAGCAACCTGAACTGTAGTCATTTGTTCGAGGGGGCAGCAGTGCCTCTAGAGGCTGCAGTTCTGCCCTGCACTTAACACCTTTTTAAAACCTCTTTTGGCTGGTTTGAAAAGAGGACTGTCCCTCAGGAGTATACCATGAGGAGGAAGTGGACCCCAAAGCCAGACTGCTCTTGTGAACCCTTGGCTCCGAAATGAATGCTAGATATTGAAGGTCCCTGGGTGATAAAAGGGTGTATTTGAAATTTGACCCAGTGTTTTGAAAGTTTCATGCTCTTTCTTTGTGGTTTTTAAAGCATCCTCTACCACTTTCCGAAAGAGGGCAGTCTTCAATGGGCATGTTTATATATGTTGCCTGAAGTTTCCAGTTTAAAACCTGAATTTCGAAGCCATGAATGACGCTGGAGTAAGATGCCCTCGGTTATGGCTCTGCTGAATCGAGGGCATTTTTTAGGTTATTTTGTGACAACCGTTTACCATAATTTGTAATTTTAAGTAACTGGTACTAAATTGGCGCAGGGGCTGAGTTGAGGTATTTTTGTACCAGATCCCACTGAGCGGTATTTTAACTGCCAAGTATTGTAGAGCATATAGTCTCTTGCACTCTCTATGGGGTTCACTCATCGTGTTAAAATTTAAATAAACAATGGGGAAGTTGCCTTTTTAATTGACTGTAGAAGAGGTATTGTCTGACTGCTTTCTTTTCATTCAGAACTCCTCTGCAAAATCGGTGTCATCAACTATGGTATGTCCTGAGTTTGGATTTTAAAGTGATTAGTAGCTTTTTAAAGTAGGTCATTAAATAAGAGCTGATAGTCAATGGGGGCGTATGACCTGGCTCAGGTGCAGCATAGGAGACTGAAAAAAGGAAGGGTCTGGATCATCCGTGTCATTGCCGGTAGGTGTTGGGGTCTTCATACCAAGTCCCATGGTGGTCATCCCGCTGGTCTTGGTAGTATTGAGGATCTTGAAACTTAGAACAGGTCTTGTTGTATAGGCTCAGTATTGGCAATGATGGTATGAGCTGGATGTGTGTGCGCCCTGGTGGTTTTAGATTGAGGTTCTCCCATTTCTAAATCAATTTTTTTGTCTAATTGGGAATTTGTTCCTTAAATGACACAAACGATAAAACCTTATCCATTGGGTCCTCAAACCGCTCTCTAGTCCAAGCCCCTGTTTTAGGTGTTTCTGCTAGTGGGAACACATTTCTTCTGGATCTTTCCTTTGCCTCGTTTGTAAAGTTTGAAATAAGGGTGATACTCATTCGTCCCATCCCTCCATCCATATGGGCATCCCCCCAAGCGTGGGGAATGGTACAGTAGCCTTTTGGCAGTGAACATTGGGCTTCCCCTTTAAATTTTAAAATAGCCTGCCGGCGCGCAGCCATGCCCACTAAGCCTTGCTGCCTCAGCTCAATCCCTTTTTCCGCTCGGATGGTAGCAGACCTGGCAGCTTGCGCAGGCCTCTTTTTACAATCTTTGCATGTTTCCTCATGATTTTTTCTTTCCTACCTCCCTTTGGCGCCTCGCCTTCCCCAGCACATGTTGGTCATGGGAGGCTTATCCCTGTGCACCCGTTCCTTCCTGGTGTCGGACCCGCCATCCCCCCCCCCACACACTTTGCTTGGCGTGCCAAGGACCTGAGACCACTGTTGGGAGGTGTGCAGTGCCTTTTCTCCACATTCTCTGTCGTTCCTGCTGCAGAGATTTTCAACACTTCACTGTCCAGACATCTGAAGGACTTCTTCAATAAAGCAGCACAGCAGGGCGATTCCTTACTGTGGTCACCAACTGGGAAGGGCCCTTTGGGCTTTCTACCAGAGGTAGGCCCGAGGCCATGAAGTCTATGGGCACCAGTGCTGAGGAGCTCAAGGGTCCTACCAGGTCTTCTTCCGAGGGGCTCCCTAGCTCTGAGACTGCACCAGGGTCTGAGGGGCCTTTGGGCTCTAGCTACAAAAAGGAGGGCGGAGGCATCTTCTTGGAGTGCATCCACTACTGGTGCTTGCACTGAGGGCCTACCGCAGCCATCGAAGGTTGAGTCAGTGCCAGAGGGCTACCAGTTATTCAACAGAGGGTGCCACCCCTTCCAGAGTCCAATCTGAGGTCCCAGAGGCTTGGTGCTCCAAAAATGTTCAACTTATGGCATGTGACCCCAAAATGTCGGCCAAGCACCTCCATCCAGGCTGGACTCGGCACAAGAGGACCGGACCACGCGCAGTCTTTAGCAGGAGGCGCCTGCTCCCCCCCCAGGTCGTCTTCCAAGACCATAGTGGAACCAGCAAGGCTGCATGTGGTCCCTGATGTTCACCCCCCGGGTGCCAGTCTCCCTCGTCTGAGTGGGCTCTGCAGGGCGGAATTAGCCCCTCTCCGGCCGGGTATGCAAGCCTGGGTTGATTAGTCACCACAGGGGTACCAGTTCGCTAGTCAATGATGGGGCTACCCTCCAGTCCCCAGTGGGGGGCGGAACCTACCTGGCCGTCTAGTGCCCCAGAGTTTCGGAAATAACCACGTGCTTCAGAGGGCTGGGCGGCATGTCAGACCACTTTTTAGAGCGATGCTTAACACACATGATGCCACAACAGATCATGGGTTACCTTAAGGACCTTCCCTGGATGTGGTGCCCCACATGCTGCCTCCCAGGCCTCCCCCATTGGGACCCCGTCCTCGGGAGTCTCCCTAGGTCATCAGCGGTATGACTTTTCCTCCCATGACCAGGATGACACTGACCACTGGGTCCAAAGCCTCTGCCTCAGTTTAGGCTTTCCATGATTGGTTTCAAGGGCTGGCAGATTATTTGGGGCTCCCTCAAATGGAGCAGGCTCAGCAGGAGCTGGTAGTATTGGTCAAGGTTTTGGCTATCAAATCGGCCAGTATGTCCGGCATCCCTCTTCAAACGGATGTCCTTTTCGTTGGTTCAATGGTCTGGGAGAAGCTGGGTGCCAATTTGCAACTTAACAACCGGCTTGATGGTAGTTTTTGGCAGATGGAGAAGCATCCGGTGCTGCTCTCTGCGCATCCCCAGCTGCATTAATCAGTGGTGGTGGCAGCGGCCTCTTTATACTCGAAGCCTTCTGGGTCCTCGTCTTATGACCAGTTGCCTCTCCAAGGAGAACAAATCATTGGAGGCCTTTGACAGGAATGTTTACCTTAATGCCTTAATGCTTGGCTACACCTTCGTCAAGCACACATGGACACGCTTCGGTCGGCCACTAATCGGAAGCTGTGGAGCAAGAACAGCAATTTTTTTTCCTCCCTCCCTGATCTTCCACCCAAAAGACTAGTTTTCTTCAAGGCGGGCGGGTTTTGAGGAGGACGGGACCATTCCACATCACCTGATGGAGTCTGCTGTCTCCCATATTGAGGTGGCCAGCAAGGGCATGTGTGGGTGCGGATGCAGAGTACTGCATGGATGCACATCTCCAGGTTTTCCGCTGGTGTTCAGGAGTGGATCCTTGACCACCCCTTTGAGGGCTCGGAACTGTTTCACTCTTCGGATGACGATCTGGGATTTTCGGGGCTTTCAGGAGAGGAAAACCCAGCAGTCTGAAAGGTCACCCAGTATACACCAACAAAAGCAGCAATGCACCACAAGGGGCTTTTTTCACCCCCCTCTGCCCCTGCCTCAGACGGGACGACAGTTATGGTTGGGACCCACGGCTCCCCTGTTGGGCGCCATTGGAATTGGCACATCGAGGCATGCAAATGTAAATTCTCAAATCCTTGGCTTCTCCATTGTTTTCCGGGGGTTGTCTCCCCCTTCCTTCCCCACTTCCCTGTTAGCCGTTGCTGCAGCAGATGGACTTCCCTGGCTTACTGGGGGAGATCTTGTAGCTGTTGGACTTGCATGACAGTCAGTTCACACTCCCTTCTGCCCCCAAGGAGTTGGGCTCTGGTTTCTTTTCCAGGATTTTTTCGGTACCAGAGCACAACCAGGCGTGCCTGAGGGTAGTCCTGGATCTTTCCTCAACCTGTCCCTACCCCTGGAACAGTTCAAGATGATCGCACCCACCCAGATTGCGGAGTCGCTATGCACAGGAAATGATTTGTTCCCTAGCCCTAAAAGATGCGCATCTCTGCACTGCACAGACAGTTTCTGCAGTTCACTAACATGTAGCACCATTTTCAGTACAATGTGCTTATGTTCGGCCTCCTTCTCATTCCCCCCGGAGCTCCTCAGGCTGGAGGCAAATCACCTGTATCCTTACCTGTACAACTGGTGGTGGAGGTACAGTTCCATGGAGGGGGCCCTCAATTTGTGCCAGAGGCTTTTTGCTCATCCAGAAGTCCCAGCTAATTCCCTCTGTCCCTATAGTTCCTGGGAGTCCGGTGGAATATCGTGGCTAAAGTTTTTCCTACTGCTGAGAGGCTGGCATCAACTCTCATATCAATCTACTAGAGCTCTAGGCAGTGGGCTTGGCTCTCCATGCTTTTCTTCCTGTGATAGGAGCAGATCAGTGCTTAACAAGACCGACAATTTGACAACCATGATCTATCTGAACAAGCAGGGGTAACCAGGTCAAGGGCACTCTGCATGGAGGTGTCCTCAATCTGTGAAAGGCCTCGATCTTGATCAGAGCAGTTAATCTTCCTGGGGACAGCATTGCAGAAGCAGACAGGTTGAGCTGGCAGGGCTCCAACATGTATGACCAGGAGCTGGCCATCACCGTCCTGGATCCTTTCTACTGTTGGGCACGCCGCATGTCGACCTTTGACTGGCAGGACAACCACTACTGCTCACTGTTTGCATCACAGGGCTAAGGGTACCTTGGGGTGGGGGGTATGTTCCAGCTCTCCCGGGACAATAGACGTCTATGCCTTTGCCCATCCCTTGCCCCAGAGGCTTCTCCACAAGTTCAGGACAGCTGTGGGCTGCAGGCTTCGCCTCATTGGCCGTCGAGGACCTAGTTTTCTGACCTTCTCCCGCTCGGAGTGCAGGGACCAGTCCTGCTGCCGATCTGCAAACGGGAGCTACTTGTACAGCAGGCCGGCGCTGTACAACACCCGGACCCGTCCAGGGTGGACCCAGCAGCTTGGCTCCTGATCCGCTGAAGCTCGTCGCTTTTGGGTGGACAACTGGATATAATTCAGGAGGTCAGAAAGCCCTCTACCCGTGTACAGTATAAAAGCAAGTGGGAACTGGAACACAGGCTAGACTCGATCCTTTGCTCGGTGGACAATTCTTTCCTTCTCGGCCCGTTCCGGGGTTTGCCTGCTGTAGTTGGCGGCAGTTGGGGCCTACAAGAATTAGCATGATGGCGTCTTTTCATTGCCGAACCCGGTGGCAAGGCTCACCTCAAGGGTTTGTCGCGACAGTTTCCACTGGTTCATAGACTGCATCATATTTGGGTTCTGAATGTGGTGCTTTCTGTGCAATCCATTTGTGGTGCTCACTTTGCTGCAGGCTCTTTCTGCGTGCAATCAGTTTGTGGTCTTTCATTAAGATAAGGTGGTCCTTTGCACCCATCCAAAGTTCCTGCTGAAAGTGCTCTCCCACCTGAATCAGGAGATTTGCTTACCGGTCTTCTTTCCCAATCCTCGAGTCAGACGCAGAACAGTCTCTGCAGTCCCTGGATCTGCGGAGGGTGCTTAAATTTCATCTCTCATGGACAAAGCGGGTAAGGAAGCGTCACGTTTGGGGGCATGGTCCCTGGTACTCGAGCCTCTGACGCGTCCATTGTCCACTGGGTACTTCTGGCCATTTCTGTGGCCTAAACAGCCAGGGTTAAAGAAGTGCCAGAGGGAATCCACGCTCACGCAGTGAGTGCCACAGTGGTGCCATTGCAAAGGCACGCTTCCTGATAGACAATTAGCAAGGTGGCTACTTGGGCTTCCCTCTCAGCAAGCATTACTCTTTGGACACCAGATACAGGGAGGACAGTTTGGGCAGGCAACCCTCGAACTTGTCTGCCTCGAGCTAGACTCTAGTTTACCACAGTTTTGTTTGTTTTGGGCGAATTGTTCATAAGGGTGGAGGAAGATGGGATGTATGAGTAATAAGTTACTCACAGTAGTCCCTACAGTACAGTTATTAGTCCCCTTTCCTCCATACGTCCCACCCATCTTCCCCTGCTAGTAGGCCAGGGGCTAAAAGTTATTAGTACAGACAGCTTTACAAGCATTCTGTGTGTCAAAAGGGGACTGCAATGAGGTGCAGGAGCGCGGGCCCTAGTGGACGTGCCTACGCCTTCAGGCTATTTGCCTCCACTCGCTATTCTAAATTTAAAGGGGAAGCTCATATTTTTCGTTGCCAAAAGGTTCCCGTACTGTCCCCCACGCTGGGGTACAGCCATAAGGATGGAGAAAGAGGACTAAGGACTAGAAGTACAGTAATCGCAACGGTGCGAACATTTTTATGGAGGCCTTAGAATATGTAGGTCCCTCTTTAGGGACAGCTGGTACATCTTTGGGGGTGTTGAGGCGCTTCAATGCCTTTTCCTTTATACTTGGTGGTTTTTGAGATAGACCTGTGTTTTGACGTTATCAAAACCCGTTTCCTCTAGGGTTTAGGTCGCATGGTAATTGGTGCTGGTTTAGTTCAATTCCATGTGCTGGATGCGAGTGCAGAAGCGCAGTGGGCTTGTGGTGCATGGAATCGGTAGGCTTTGTAGTACCTTCCACTACCCTGCAGCTGCCTTTAGACACCCATGTTGAATGTCTGCTCAGGGTTTTGTGTTTATTACGATTGTGGTGTATGTGTCTTTGTCGCCAGAGGTTTTCCCCATAGCAGTGTGCTCGTTCTGCCTGTCGGGGCTGGGGGACTGACACGCAAGAGCAAGTAGGATGTTAGGAAGTCTTTTCTAAAGTCCACCTTTAGGACTTTATAAGAGTACTTTGCAATGCAGAGTTCCAACTTGTAGGATACGTCTGTACCACTCAAGGTTTTAGCAGTATGGCAGAGTAGCCAGGCTCATCTTGGAGGGAGAGAGGGCTGTAGGAAGGCACACAGAACTTTTAGCTGTCAGAACGAAGCTTGGTCCAGCGCAAACGCCTTCCTCCCCTTGTGGGTCTTGGCACCCGTAGTAGAACCACAGGCCACCGCAACCCCCACAGGGAAACAGGGTTAGGGTCCACGGGTTGGATAGGTAGAGGGTAGTAGGATGACCAGAAAAATGGTTAGGGCGAGGTAATGGATAGGTAGGGGGTATTTGAGGAAAGCATGCTCCTTGGCTCTTGGTTTGCCTGCCAGCATCTTGGTTTGTTGTATACCAGATCATTCTCTAGCACACTTCAAACACATAAATTCATACAATCTGGATGAGGTTTTATCACTCAGTTGTTTCCTTCACTTAGCCCTGAGCACTCACTGCTACCCTTTGAGATTGCCCAAAGTGCCCTGAATTGAGCAACGTAGACCACTAACTTGCACGCCCACCATGGAAAAAACTGATCAATGACTGCCTGTGGCTAGCACAGATCACCAAGAGCTTGTACAACTGTGCAGCTATGTTGCTTGTTGCCTATAACATGCCAGAACATAATATGTAACACATTGCCTTATCGTGATATTTGGCTAAACACAGTTTGAACATGTTGCTTTAGTGTCATATTTATTGAAAACACTTAGCTTCGTTTATGTACTTAGTCTGGAGCCGTCGCTGCTGATCTCAGAAGCCGTAGTAGAACTGGTGTGGTATCGGCAGCACCTGCGGTCTGTGAAAGAGTGCAGTTAGTATGCGCCATTGCACATCTACACAGCATTTCTCTGCCTACTGCATTAGTGTCATTGGCACATGCGCCGTAACCAGTATGCGCCTTCCAACACATTGACATGCGGGTTAGTGATTTCCCCCCGCTGCCCGATCCCAGTTTCATGCTGTTGGGGGTTTGTTTCCCACCGCTTCACAAAATCGCTCCGATCCCTGCTCTTATCTGTTTGTCAGCCGGGCCTGCGAGGACTGTTGCAGGCTAGGGCGTGGCCCCGCAATGAGTGTGCCTGCTGGGAGCTGCTTCGGGGTGCGTCCGTGAGGGTGTAAATCTCGAGCAGGAACAGTGTTTGTTGCGCGCGCAGGTCTGGACGTTGGCCTGGGCTTTGCCTGAGGAGTTGGCTGACTCTGTGGGCTTTGCTTGCCAGGTGCAAAGGCTGCTGTGGATTGTGGATTATTTTCCCGTTTGAGTGTTTTCTGTGCTCCTGCTGGTGTGCTGGCTGCCTTTTCCTGGTGCACCTGCTAGAGCAGCATATGTGAGCTCTACCATGTTTCTGGACCACCACCATGCATGTTACCCTGTGTTTTGATTTTTTTCATGACAGTAGCTTACTTGTGGTCCAAACAATTTTACACTTGTTTGTTATATATATTTCTGAGGCTTGTAGAATCTGCTTAGATCACATGCTATGTATAGGCCGACATCTAGTGGCAGCTGCAGAGTATTACAGTTGTATTCGAAACTCAAAGGGACGTCGACCGGGCATGCCAGTAATACTATCCCTTGTGCGTCGAGGTCCCTCAGATTTTTTTTTTCTGCCATCTTTGACGGACACGTAATGGGAGAGTTACTTTTTACACTGACTTTTGACATCTCCAGCAGTGAAAAAGAACACCGAACAAAGACCCGATTCACTTGACCCCTTCGGCCTTGGAAGGCCGCACAGGGCTTCGGCCCAAACCGTAGGGAGAGTGGGGGGATGGACATTGGAGAATGCATATTTCCCTTTACTCTTTTCTCGCCTAGCTGCCATTTCTTATAACTATGGAAAACACTCCATTTAAATGTTCCCCTGGTTGTATTAGTTCCCCTGGCTAGACTAGCACCGGGTGTGCAATCGGTCTAGCACAGGACCAAGACGAGGGCCATTGTCGGGCCTTAAAGCGCTTCAAGCATAAAACGCTCTGAAAGACACAGCGCTGGGCCCATCACACCATGCAGCCCAAGGCTGCCATTTACCTTGAGGTGGCCTCCGGCAATGGCAGTGTTGCAGTCTTTTCGGACAGCGAAGGCGATGGGGAACCGACAGATTCCCATGTGCTAGCCCCTGGCCCCAAACCAGCTTGGCGGCTCTGTTATGGGGACGACACCTGGCGCCGGTAGCATTCTCACTACTCCCCACACTTAGCACATAGTCAAGGGCCAAGATTAAACGCCTGCGCACGGCGTCCAGTGGGAGGTCACTGCATCTCTGTCCACTGGGCACTCAAGGTCCCGATCACCACACGACTGGTGCCGAAAGTGAGATGATAAAGAAGCCGTGTGCAAACCCTATGCAGAACTTCGGATGACGCGGTTTCGGCCCTCACCACCTCTGAAGTTCGACAGTCCTCGAAAAAACAGCCACTGCACCAAAAGCTCAGGAATAGCCCATTTGATGCAAAAGTGTCCCTAAAAGCCTCCTTAAAGGAATAGTGTGCTCTAAAATATTATTGCCTTAAAAGATGGGCAATAGTCTAAAACATACTTTAAACACATTTTGTAATGAAAGTTCATGTGCAACGCTTTGAGCAAACCAGGCTCAAAGCGTTTACATGGGAGCATCCATTTTGCCATTTCAGGCAGCCTCCTCAGCTCTGCCCTGGCGGCACTAAACGGCAAAAGCCCCCTACTGGGAGCTTTTGCTTACTGCAGCCAGAGCAGAGCTGAGGAGGCTACCTTCACTTATACATTTTCAGTGCCTCCCAAGCCCAGGGAAGCACAGAAAATGTAAAATGAAGGCAAAAAGCAAAGGTGCTGCAATTACAAATACAACGTTGTTGTATTTGTGATTGCCATGGTTGGAAAACCCCAGAAATCAAGAACATTGTATTTCTGACTGCAGCGACTTTAGCTTGCAGTCTCCTTGGCTCCCTCGGGATTGGGGGAGCCCAGGAGACTCCATGCGAAAACCACCATGGTGAGAAACACTGCAGCATTTCAAACCAGACCCGTGTTGTGCTTCTGCCTGCAGCGGCTTTCACTTGAGTCCCCCGGGCTCCCCTGTGGGAGCCCAGGAGACTCAAGTGAAAGCCACGGCAGGCAGAAATACAACCCAGCGTTTTTAAATACAACTGCAGTTTTTCTTTGTTTCTCGGGCTCCCCCAGCTTGGAGGAGCATGAGAAACTAAGAAAGAAAACTGCAGCGTTTTTAAATACGTCGTATTTGTTTGCGGTAGCTGGGCTCCAAGCTGAAGCCACTGCAAACATAAATGCAACATTTTAAAAGGTGTGGTTTTCCGACTTCTCGCCGGGAGTCTCTCCAAACCACCTGGAGGTCTCCATTTCTGGTGCTTTTCACACTGATGAGTGTCCGTTTCTGGTGTCACACCAAGCCACGGCTCGAGGCCCCTCTTCAGGGAGCTCTGTCCTGGGTTAAAACCCAGGGTTCCTCTAAATACAGTACCGACGGAGTCGAGGGATCGCCTTAGGGTCCTGTCAGTAGGGTATATTCCTCAACTGTCCCACGCTCGGGGTTGTGGTTGTACCGTTTCTGTCGAGGGAGCAAATAAGGTGAATAGCGACAGGCCTTCCAGTACCAGCTCTGCCGAGGTTCCTCCATTTGAGGCTACTTCTGGGTCAGTTCCTAGGATGGCCACTAAACATTCTATTTCTGCCAGCACTAGCTCGGCCGAGGTTCCTTGTTTCTAGGCTAAGTGTTTCGTCTCCTGATTCCCCTGGGGGGGGGGGGGGAGGGGGGCCCGTTGTCTCATTTCTCCTATGACGCAGTTCTCTTCAGGTGTTGACTAAATGGCGGCCCAACCTCCTTGGTCCACGGCAGCCCTTTTGGATACCTCCCTTACACCAACTTTCATGATGACTGGTGCTGGGAGCATTCCTTTTGTGGCTGAGCAGTTTTCCATGTTGTGTGGACAACAAAGAACTGTTTGTTGGTCCTGGCGACAGCTTCAGCTAAGGCCTCTTGTGCACAGAGGCCAGGGGGTTTTCAAGGTCACTGTGTGCGCTGATCTGAGACTCCTGTTGGTAGCCCCACCTGTAGCGCCAAGATGGTTGGTGTTTCTCTTGGCCATCAGCCTCCTCTGCAGGGTTAGATAATCTCCCTGCTGACACATCACCAAATTATACTTTTTGTCAGTGACTACACTTAGGAGGGAGGGACGAATCTCTTCTCATCTGGAGGCGTGGCAAACCATCACCCAAGACTGGTGGAGTTTGTCCATCGTTTAGGCCGGTTTTTGCTTGCCCTTTCCTCCTACCCCACCCTTCAAACCTCTCTTCCGACAGATTGGGATGCTCTCCCTCAGAGCAGACGTACAGAAACTTCTATACCTCAGAGCGGGGGAATCTGTTCCGCTCGTGGAACAACGGAGGGGCTAGTCTTGGCTCAGCGAGATGCACAGGAAACTCCTCTGAGGTGCCCTGAAGCGGTCCCCCAATAACGGATCTTCCAAGGTTCCCCATTTGGGGCTAAAGCTGACCCCAGTTCTGCTGTGGCTTTTGATACAAGGGTTCGCCTTGAGGCTTCTCCATCTGGAGCTGGCTCTACAGAGTCTTGGCTCGAGGCCCCCCTCTTGAGGTGGCTATAAAACCAGGGTTAAACCTGAGGTTCCCCTGCTTGGGACTAAATCGGTCACCAACAGAATTGAGTCCCTCATTGGGGGGGTGGTCCTGGCTGTAAGGTATAATCCCCAAGTCTTTCCACACGTGCGGCCATGGTGATACCAGTTCTGTTGAGGGGGCGATAGAAGGCGGTCACGTACCACAGACCTTCCAAGACCTCTGTCGAGGATCCTTGTTTCAAGGCTAGGATTGCATGCAAGGCCTCCTATCTATTGGTTGCTCTGTAAGCACATCAAACCGTTGCCACAGCAGCTACATGGGCTTTCCCACCAGCTTTTGGTAAGCATTACTACTTAGACCTACGTTCCAGAGCCGATGCTAAATTCGGCCAGGCTGTTCTTAAAACCTTTTTCAGTAAGGAGGTTCCATCCATCCGTATTTCCTGTGAGGAGTTCTTGGTAATCGGCCAAAAAAATGGAGCAAAGGGGATGGGATTTAAGAGTATAACAGTTAGTAACCATAGTGACTACCTTACTCCTAGTCCATAGTCCCCTTTCTTCCATACGCCCGCCCGCCGTCTCCTCCAATAAGTATCCTCTATTATTGCTTAAATTGTCTTAGACCTGGCGCTGGAAAAGGACTGAAGGGCGATGCGTGGGGTGGGGTACCCTGCGTTTCAATGTGATGCTTTTTTATTTTATTTTTATTGTAAAGTGCTCCGGTCCCATCCCACAGGACGGAATGACCCAAAGGTATGAAGGAAAGGGGACTATGGACTAGGAGTAAGGTAGTCACTACAGTGAGTAACTTGGTTATTCGTGAGCATGTGAATCCATGCCAGACCCCATGCTGGAGAAGGAACATGTTACTTACCTGTAACTGTTCTCCAGCATGGGTCTGGCATGGATTCACATGCGAACCCTCCTGCCTGTCCCTCTGCGGCTCTTCTCGTGGTCCTACTGCCACTTTACGTGCTACAAAATCTGAAGATGGCTGCCAGAGGAGGGGCTTTGGTAGAGGGCAGTCATTGGCTGGGGCCAGTATGACCCAGAGACCAGTGATTGGTTGTTAGGAGAAAGACAGTTCAGAAGTGAAACTGATTTTTTTTCTTTACCGAGGTTTCCCAGCCTGACTGGGAATATTCATGAGCATGTGAATCCATGCCAGTCCCATGCTGGAGAACAATTACAGGTAAGTAACTTGTTCCTTACTCACCATAGTGACTAACGTACTCTTGGTCCATAGTCCCTTTTCCTCCATACGTCCCACCATCCTCCCCCTAATAATATTGGTGTCATTAGGCAATGTTAAATCTATTGTCGACGTGTCATTGGGGACTGAGGTGTGGCGCTGGACGGTGGAGTCAGGGCTGTGCATGCTCCTAGGGCTGCACCCCTGCGCGCCTCTGAATTTAAAGGGAAGGTGTTTTTCCTGGTGAAAAATGTCTCCCGTCCCTTGGAAGGGACGCCCATACAGTATGGAGGAAAGGGGACTATGGACTAAGTATGTTAGTCACTACGGTGAGTGACTTATAATTTCTCTGGAGACCCTGAACCATATGCGGGCAGTCAACCCGCATATTGAAACTGTCCCGTCCTGCACCCTCGAACCCACTTTACATCAGGGGGAAGCTAAAACCACATTCTCTTACTCTAAAGAGGGCCGGAACACATTTTAGCCTCATCAGAAGTGACCCACGATAAAGAAAGTAAAAAACTGTACACAGTCGAGGAACAGCGGCCACTTCAGCAGCCTTTCAGACAAGGATTGCAAATAACACAACGCTGTTAAGCTACAACTGCCACAAGTGGGGCGAGGTGGCAACCCGAATAGCTTCAGCTCCTGAACCCCTCAAATCGCAACTGTCCTTAGCCGTAGCCGATGGCAAGGCGGTATCCAGTTGCATCTTTAAAAAAACAACTTTGATGCCGCAGATAATCCGGGCAGGATTATTGCCGAAGGTACCATCATTAAACGCCATGCGTGGCTTTGCCAGTCTGGTTTCAAACTTGAAACACAGGCTACACTCCTAAACATGCCAGTTGAACTTTACGTCCTGTTTGGGAAGGCTGTGGAAGATGCATTAAAATCTGCCAAGGAGAAGTACGATACTCTGAAATCTCTCGGCCAGCTAACTAATAAGCCACCAGACCAAAGAGACGGAAGTAATTTTAGTAGATTTCGAGGTGAAAACTCACAAGGGTTCAGGTTATGGCCAAATCAGACCCAGATTGTTTCCCCAAATCCTGTGGAAACAATCTAGGTCAAGCCTCGCAAGGTTTCCAGAGAAGCCAGAGTCTATCTCGTGGCCGAGGGAGGCCCTCCAGAACAATGACCACCCGCTTCATGTCCCCTCCCATGCCTCTCAGTAGGAGGGTGCATTACACACTTCACCCACGCATATTCACCAAGGTACTGGCGGTGGCGGCAGCACACCTGCGCACAGAGGCAATCTGATTACCCCTACCTGGACGACTGGCTGATAACATGGGAGTTAACCCTGCTTTGCAGGCAAAACACCCCAAGAACCATAAACCTTCTCTTCCAATTGGGTTTATAAATGAGAGCACAAGCAAACAGTTACTAGGAGCTGTCATAAACATGGAAGAAGGGTTAGTCTTTCCTTCAAAAGAGAGTCCAAAATATGCTACTGCAAATACCTCTGTATCAAGCCGGTGGCCAGATAAGCGTATGCAAAGCAATGCGTTTGCTCGGCATGATGGCATCGTGTATTTACCTGGTCTCACATGCACATTTGTGCATGCGCCCCATGCAGGAGTGGTTGGCGAAACAATGGTCTCGGGCAAGTGGTCAGTGGGACGATCTAGTGATTGTTTCGCCAAAACTAGTAGAAAACATATGCTGGTGGACAAAGTAGGATCTGTTGAAATGGAAACCCTTCCACAACCCAGTGGTGCAAGCTGTAGTTACAACAGATGCGTCACTCTCTAGGTGGGGGGAGGGAGGGAGACACACCACCTTCACCACCCAGCACATGGTCGGTGGACTCGCATCATGGCACAGACCCACATCAACCTGCTAGAACTTCTGGCGGTATTCAAAGCGCACCAAGCATTCGAAGCACAGCTGACAAATCAGTCGGTACAAATACTTACCGACAGCACCACTGCAATGTTTTATATCAACAAGCAGTGAGGCACACCTACTCTTACGTCCCGTCCCCTTTCCTCCATACTGTATGGGCGTCCCTTCCAAGGGATGGGAGACGGAACCTTTTTCACCAGAAAAAAACCTTCTTCCCCTTTAAATTTCGAGGCGTGCAGGATGCGGCCCAGGCAGCATGACTCCTCCCTCCGGCGCCACACCTCAGTCCCCTTTTCCATGTCGACGGGAACGGGCTCAATTCACCAGTGCTCCTTAGTTTGGCTTCGGCCATGTAATTCCACGTGCAGATAATTCTATCTCTTTTTTGTCTTTTTATCATTCAGGTACGCTCTTCGTGTGTCACGGTACTCTCCGGCGCATGTTGACTTCCACAGGGTTCAGCAGATGTCCATCCTGCAACAGGCTCTTCCCAACTTCAGACCCCCACACCCTCTGCCTAAATTGCTTTGGCCCAGACCACGGTTGGCAAGCTTGCACAGCGTGCGACACGCTGTGATCGAAAGCACTGAAGAACAGTCTAGCCAGGTGGAGGGAGCTCTTCCAGAATGTAACCTGCAGAGGACCTCAAGAACTTCGTGAAACACTGAGCCAGGCCCAAGTTAGTGCTGCTATTTTCCATCGCATCCCGCAAGGGAGACTCCTGCCCAAGGAGACTCCCGCGCAGGAGGGACAGATCAGGTCCTGTACCAGCACGTGCACCAAGGCTGCTGCAGCTACTGGGATCCTTGGATCCTCCTGGTGTCAGTTTTGAGGGACCGGATGGTTCTTGTACCTATTGTCCAAGGGGAACCTAAACACAGCTCTACAGACCCCTTGGTCGAGGGTGTCGGACCTACCGTGTCTAGGCCCGAGGAGCAGGATAGGCGTTGTGATCCACACACAAGAGTCTTGGAGGAGGCTGGGCCCAGCGAGCTGGCAGTTCGACAAGATGGCTGCCACGCCAGACAGAGGCACCTGTCTGGCACCATTACTGGAGTTAGATGAAGAAGTGTCAAGGTGGGACTGGCCTCAACCAGGTACATGGGCTATAGCCTAGCTTTATGCACAGGGCAGTTTCCCACTGCGTCCATATGGGCAGGGTATGCAGCCGCTCCAGCACCCCCCGGCTACCCCATCAGTAACCCCTACTGCCCCTCCGGACAGTGGGGAGGGGTTCTTTGAGAGGTTCTGCGGGCTCATGAAGTCACCTCGGATGGGTGTTATCCTCAAGGACACCATCAGGGAGGTCCTCCGTACGATGCTAGTGGGACCATAAGTTCCTCTGCTGGCGCTCCCTGCCCTTTGGCGCAGCCGCTGCCTCCGGCACCCCAGCCGATTCCTCAGGTGGTTCCGTACCAGCCTCCTCCTCAGCCTCCGTTCGCGGTCCCCATACCCCAGCCTCCGGCTCCAGCTACTCCTCAGGATCCCCCTGATCACCAAGATAAAGATGAGGAGGAGGATCCTGACACGCCATCCTCAGCCAGGGCCTTCCACGAACGTCTTGCGGGGCTGGCGGAGTACCTGGGGCTACCCCAACCCAAGGTTGAGCAGCCGGCAGAGGGGGTTCTGGCTGAAGTTCTCATGCGACGCCCCCTCTGCCAAAATGGCTATTGAACTGCAAACCAATGTAGTCTCCCTGGCCAAGACGGGCTGGCCCAAGCCCCACTCGATCCAGCCAGTCAATCGACAACTGGACGCCAAGTACAGGTAGATGGCAAGAGTGTATCCCCCCTCTATCGGCCCATCCTCAGCCACACTCCTTGGTGATTGCTGCGGCATCACTATACTCCAAGCCTGTCGTCAACCTCCTCAGCAGCGACGCTACTAGGCAAGGATAAGTTCTTGGAGGCATACGGGAAGAAGCTGTATTTCAACGTGTTCTTGCATCTTCCTGATGCCATGCTGGCAGCCGCTAACCAAAGGTTCTGGCTGGAAATTGCAGACTTCCTCCTGGAACTCCCTACAGAGCCGATCACGTTTCAAGACTGGACTGGCTGAGGCCAAGCTGGTGGCGCAGGACCTCATGGAATCCACTGTGTCCCATATTGACGCCTCTGGCCATTCTATCTGTATCGCCACGGACGAGAAGGACAGCCTGGCTCCGGGCAACAAAATTCAACCCGGACGTCCAGGAACACATATTAGATCTGCCGTTAGATGGGTGGAGGGACCTCTTCCACTTCACCATGGACGAAGAGCTGGCTAAGAAGTAAAACAGCTCGCAAACAGCCCAGTCATTATCCATCTTGACAAAGACCACACCCATGTCGTAAACCCAGTCACACCAGTGCTCCGACAGGGGGGTGTACGTATGAAGGGTTCCACGGCTTCCAGGACCAGTGATCCAGACAGCCTGACCACTCGCTGTCTCAGAACCGGCGCAAGCAACAAAAGGGGGCTGGGGGAGTAAGGGCTTTTTCCAGTCTCCCTCCACGACAGCCTCCGAGGGAAAGCAGGCATGACACGCCCCTCTGGGTCCGCATGTCTCCAGTGGGGGGCAAGCTTGCTCCCCATCCACATTTCTGGCGCCAGAATTCCGTGGACCCCTGGATCCTCTCAGTAGTATTGATGGGGTACTGCCTACCCATCCAGCCTCTCCCCTTCCTCTCCCTCAAGTTGGGACAGCAACTCTTATGGTGGAGATCCGGTCGCTCATAGAGAGCCAGGCAGTGGAGGAACTCCCAGCCTCCCAGCGAGGCTTGGGCTTTTACTCTCGGATTGTCGCCATTCAGAAGGAACCACCAGGCGGGCCTGAGAGTTGTTGGACCTTTCCACCCTCAGCCTCTCCTTACCCTTACATAAATTCAAGATGGTTACGCCAGCTTTTATAGCAGACATTGTGCAAGGGAGACTGGATGTGCTCCCTACACGTCCCGATTTGGCAGCCCCAGGGTCTTTACCAGGCTCATGAATAGGGTGGCTGCCCTCCTGAGTGCAGGGCCTCCACATCTACCCATACCTTGATGACTGGCTCATCATGGCTACCTCTCCGGAAGTGGTTCACCACTCTTCCCATGCCCTGTGTGGGACCTTAACATAGTCTTGGGCGCCGTAGCTCACAGTTTGAACCGATGGTGTCCCCGGACATCAGCATGGTCACCATCAAGACAGCCTTACTGGCCGGCCTCACCTCGGCTGATAGTCCGCGAAATCCAGGCGCTGGTCGCCTCTGAACCACATACTACGTTTCACATGGACAAAGTAGTCCTGTGGACACACCCAGCATTTCTGCCAAAGGTGCCATCTGCTTTCCACTTGAACGAGGAAATAGTCCTTCCTACGTTCTTTGCCAATCTGAAGGATGAAGCACAGAGTGCTGCACTGCCTGGATGTCAGGCGTGCCCTGAAATTGTACTTGGACAGGATTGGATGCCATGCTTGTAATTTTCGGAGGCTCAAGACCAGGCTATCTGGCATCCACGGCCTCCATATCCCGCTAGATGGTCTCGCCAATAAAGCGTACGAGGGCCAGCACAAGCCCCTTCCGGCCAACATGCATGCCCATGCAGTCGGGGCCGAGGCAACAGCCATCGCATTCCAGTGCCTTGTCCATTGGCAAGTCATAAGCAGGGCGGCCACTTGGGCGGCTTCTTCTGCTTTTTGCAAGCATTACTGTTTTGATGCCGGCTCTAGATCTGATGCGGCTTTCGGACAAGCAGTTTTCAGGAACGCATTTGCTTAAGGAGGGGTCTCCTCTCCACCCTGGGGCTACATTCAGTTGTAATCGCCCATGCAGTATGGAGGAAAGGGGACGGGAGGCAAGAGTGATTATAAGTTACTTACTGTAGTGACTAACATACTTAGTCCTTAGTTCCTTTCCGCCATACGTCCCACCATCCTCCCCCCCCTCCCCCCACCAATACTGGTGTCATTAGGCAATGTTAAGTCTATTGTCGACGCATCAATGTGGACTGAGGTGTGGCGCCGGAAGGGCGGACTCAGGGCAGCGCATGCTCCCGGGGCCGCACCACCGTGTGCCTCTAAATTTAAAGAGGAAGGTGGTTTTTTGTGGTGAAAAAGGTTCTGCTTTCTGTCCCTTGGAAGGGACGCCCATCCAGTATGGATGAATGGGGACTAAGGATTAAGAGTACGTTTGTTACAGTGATTATCTTATACATTTGTTGACCTGGTCCAGGCTTTTGACTGGGTCAACAGAGAGCATCTGTGGGAAACTGGCCGAGAGAAACTGTCCTGCACACTTAATGGAACCTCTGGTCGCTTTACACTCTGATACCACAATGAGTGCGTCTAAATCGCGCATGTTTACTATCAGCAATACTAACTTCAAGAGGGGTAAAGTAGGAATGCCCCTTAGCACCTGGTATATATAATGTTTACATCTCGATCTTCCCAAACTTTGAACAACTCAAGATCATTTCCCCCAACAATCGGTAACATGAAAGTGACAATTACTGTACGCAGAAGACCTTGTACTTATCAACCAGACGGAAATTGGTTTACAACGCCAACTGGATAGTCTCCAGAGATGTTAATTTAAACCAGCTAGAGAGAAATCAAGAGAAGACTAAAATAATGTCTCTTCATAAAGGATGGAAAAGTAAACATCCATTTAAATGGTATTTAGGCTCCCACAGAATTGAACAAGTGGAAAGGTTTAAATACCTGGGAGTTACCTACAACAACCACTTTGCTGAGACCTCAGTGCAAGAAGTCCTCCTGCGAAAAGCAAATACATTGGCTACCCAAGCGAGACTAATGGACAGGAGATTTGGGCGTTTCTCTATGGCGGCAGTCATTAACTTCAGGGGTAAAGTAGTACCCACTTTAACATATGGAGCAGAAGCCATGCCAGGCATTCCTACAAAACTATGGCCAATATTAGATGGAATTTTCTGGCGGTAAATCCTCAATCTCCCAAACGCAATGGCATTAATATGGAGAGAACTCAGTATCTCATCTTTATCAGTAATAGTTGAATGGAACATTTTGGCCTTGTTTCGTAAAATGATTATTCCGTCAAGCCCTTCTGTCTTCGGATATTACATGAAGAACTACTGAGTGGTTCAAATAAAATGTTAACAGAATGGCAAACGGGGAAAAAACTATGGACGCAGTAGGCTGCTCCGAATGGGATCTGACCTCCAACCCTACGAGACTGAAGAGGAAACTTCTAGAGTTAGACTGGATAAACACCCTCGATAAAGCAGCCACTAGCAAACTCACTAGAGAATTACCAGCAACTAGAACAAAGTTAAATCAACTTTGGGGCTACCTGCAAACATTTCCAGATCGTACATACAGAAACATTTGAGTGCCACTGAACTTGATACACACTAACGAGATAAACGCAAGCCGCAGTAAATCGGATCGAAACACCTGCCGATTCTGCTCATCTCAGGACCATATAGAGACCATCAAACATCTACTGATTCATTTTAGTGGGCTAAGAGATGAGAGGAAAACACCTAAACCATTAATTGAAAACTATAGGACCATGGATGATGACTGGGGAGCCTTGCTTGAAAAATGGAGCAAAGACAGCCTGGGTCATAGCTGCAGTGTCTGATACGAACCATCCTCTTACAAGCAGGAACAGAGCCCATCAAATAGTAAACTAAGTGAAACGAAGGAACTTGAGACTTATAGCTGATAAGTTGGAACGAATGAAGGACAAGTATTCTGTTTTAATTTGGGGAAGGAAAGCAACAGTGTTGAATGAGATTTTTATTGGATAATATAGTCGATGTGAATTTGTAAAATTTGATAAATCAATTGAAACAAAAAATTAAAATGTTAATATCACCCTGAGATGGTACTGTGAATACTAAACTGCGCCGCCTCCTACTGTCTGAAGCCTAGGCCTCTCTCCCACTTTCCAGGAGCCTTAACTCTAAACGTCCTAAATACTGCCTGCCTTCCCCTGTTGTCTGGGTGCTTCAGATTTAGGTATTCTACTACTGCCTGCCCCTCTTTGAAACCTAGGCCTTCCTCCCGTTATCAAGAGGTCTCTAATCTAGCTACTCTAATTACTACCTGCAACTGTTTGAAAACTGGGCCTCTCTCGCTGACTCTCTCGTCAAGGCGTAAGTTCTGTGTGCTACACTCGTTTATAAATTGTGTAAGCTACGCTCCCACTATCACTGTCAATCCAAACCGCTGGACACTCCATCACTACCTACCTTAATTGTGTCCTAGACCACCCGACAAGCAAGTGTCCAAATATGCCACAATCTACGACCTCCTGTTTGACAGAGGCATCAACATCAAATTTGTAACTGAAATATGGCTAGATGACAATTACAAGATCAACCTCAACAAGTGCCTGCCTGATAACTTCAACTGTCCAAGCAAACTGGAAAACCAAAAGAGGTGGTGGACTAGCGAATACACAAGGAACACCTGGTTATACTACGCCTATCAGTAACCCTCAAAACAAACATGAAATTCATATTGATATACAGACTGCCAACCTATGATGCAACGTTCGTGGTCGCCTTCACGGAATCAATTACCAACCTAGCCATCAAGCATAATCATCTGATTGTACTCGGTGATTTCAACATCTGGTTCGATGAAGAAACCACACATCTCTAACCAGCCTACTAGCAGCAATGAATCTACAACTAGTCAAGGGAGCAAACCACATGGCTGCCATACACTGGACGCAATCTTCGCCAATAAACTTATTACCACGGCACCACCAATTCAAATACTTTGGAGCGACCACCTCATCATCCCCTACATAATCACACTGACCACCCCAGTAAACAAGCAACAAGACAAACCACCGACCACCATGACAAGAAATTGGAGAACCATCAAAAATGACAACGTAACTGAACTTCTGGAACTCCGCAAACCGCAAGCAACAACTATGGAAGAAGCTGACCTGGACAGAAAAGTAGCTCTACCACCGCACCGGATCACAATAACAATCAACAAAATCGCCAAAGAAAAAGCTCTCACCCCATCATGCAAAAGAGCAATGGCAAAAATGATTCACCCCACTACTCCGTACCATGAAACGAAAAAAGCTAAATCTGGCTTGGAGGATCAAAAACTACAGTGGAAATTTAATTAAAATTTCAACAATATATCTGCTCACAAAAAGGAAATGCAGAAAGCAAAAAGGAAAGGCTACAACCACCTAGTCTTCAATGCACCAAACACCCAAAAAGAACTCCTTAAAATCATGAAATAAAAAACTCACCTGGCTGCAACAACATGCCAATACAATCGATGAAACTATGCAATGGCCTAGCAGACCATTTCAAAAACAAAATAATTACCAGCCCCCTCTGCCTTGATACTTATAGACCTTTCTGCAGCTTTTCATAGTTAACCATGACATCCTCATTAAGAGATTGGGAGGACTGGGTATAACCGACAACGCCCTACTGTGGATCAAATCCCTCCTAACAGAACAGAGACCATATGGTTGAAACCTTTCAAATCCAACCCAAGAGAATCCACATGTGGTACTCTGCAAGGATCATCCTTCTCTCTGTTACTATTCAACATCTACTTATTTCAGCTAATCAAGATTAAGACACAGCCTCACTTGCTGCAACTACGCTGATGATACACAAATGGTCTTCAAAGTACAAGGCACTCAACAAGAAAACACAACATTGGAAAACTAAGTGGTATATACCACTACTGGATGAACTCTTAACTACCTCAAACACAACCCAGGCAAAACCAAAATAATGATAATCACAAAAAACTGGAGGAGACAACCACTACATCCCTTGGCCAAGGGAACTCTGTACAGCCCAATCATCGACTGTATAAAAAATGTTTTTTTAAAAAAAATCGGTGTGTCCTGATGGACCACAAACTTACTCTAGAGCTACAAGTAAACACTCTACTCATGAAATGCTGTTTTTCTCCTGCGAGCAGTAAAAAGGATCATACCATTCCTGTCATTCGCCAACAAAACATCTACTGCCATCGCTCATGTCCAGAGTAGATTATGCCAATAGCCTGTGTCTGGGTATGCCTGAACGACTTCTAAAAAAAAAACTACAATGCATACAAAATGCGGCAGCCAAATTACTCCTGAAACTACCCAGAAGAGAACACATCACACCAGCGCTAAAAACACTACATTGGCTACCAATAAAACAGTGAATCAAATTCAAATCATTGGCCATCACGCATAGAGCCATCCACAACCAAGGCACCGAGTTCCTGAGAGACAAATTAAGCCTTCATCACCCAACAAGGACGTTCTTATCAAGCAACGACATCTTGGATCCGAAACACTACAACAAAAGAAAACTTGACAGATCTTCTTTCTCTCACCAAAAACATGCAACGACTTACCAAAGAACATACTTAACACAAGGAATCACCTACTATTCAGAAGACTCCTCAAATCCTGGCTCTTCACACCATAACTAGAACGCCCACAGGGGCACATGCATAGTTAAAAGAATGAGTGAAGAAACGGACTCCGGATCCCACCAAGCAATCGACTGCAAACAGTCTAAGAAGGACACTCTACGACATGCCAAACTCACCAATTGAGAGATGGCTATGACAGGATGAAACTAAAGATTGAATACACAGCTAGACCAGGACGGAAGACTAGGACGATTATCAATAGCACCCTGACCCGAATTACACACACTCCAACAGAACACTGACAAATAGATAGCGAGGGAGAAGGGTTCTGCTAATCTACACCACCAATTCCAGAGTAGGGGACCAGACACACCCCGTCTCATTACACCAAGTTCAAATACAACACAGCCAGGAACGTGCCACGTCATCACTCACAACAATTAGATGGACAAGAAAGGAAAGTAGCAATTAAGATTACCTTCAGGAATGCCAATTAAATAGGAACAAGACCTGCAATGGCCTTGGATATATTACCTACTAACCCAAGCTCAAATCTCTGCAAACCTAACTCGCCCATAAATCTACAAAGCCATCTCTCGCCCAGCAAACTGCATGCACTTAACCACACCACAAGAACAACTAACAAACACATAAACCGCACCAACAGCATATGAGGTCTTGCATCGGCCCGATACTCGCACCAAAGCTCGGTGCACAGTGAAAACCGAACTGAAGCTGCCAACAGCACACCACTTCTCTTGCTTTCCTACTCCATCTTCCCCCGACTAACCTAACCTCCCGCCTTCTTGTTTTACAGATCCGCCTCATCGCCTCGGGTCCAGTTCCGTTGGTGACGGTGCGCGCTATAAATACATTTAACAGTAACATGTGGATACTTGCTGCACTTATTAGGCAGCCATTGGGGCTTATAAGAATTCCCCTGAGCATGTTTTCTGCATCCAGCTTGGTGGTTAAGGCCCACCTTAAGGAGTTGTCTAGACTTTTTCCGCCTGTGCTTAGGCCGCACCAGGTCTGGGACCTCAATGTGGTTCTGGCAGCTTTGCAGTGCAAACCTTTCAAGCCTATGGCCTCAGTGGACATCTGCTTGGTGACAGACAGTTTTACTGGTGGCTCTCATGCATAAGGGGTTAGTGAGCTGCAGGTGTTGTCCTTGTGCAAGCCCTTCACCACGTTTCACGATGACAAGATCGTCTTGTGCACTTTCCCAAACTTCTTGCCCAAGGTGGTCTCCATTTCATCTGAATCAGGCAATCTACCTGCTAGTGTTCTTGCTGAGTCCGCAGTCCGAGGCAGTGAGAGCCCTGCATTCCTTGGACCTGAAGAGGGTCATCAAGTTTTCTCTGACTTCCTTCTGGAAGTCTGAAGCAGTGTTTGTGACCTTTGGGGGCCCTTCCCCGGCACTCAGGCTTCCATTGCCTGTTGGCTGTACAGTATATTAGGAGTACACGGCCATGGGCAGACCTGTTCCTGAGAGGATTCATGCCCATGTGGTCAGGTCCATGGCCGTCACGTTTCAAAGACTTTCTTCTTGGGATGTTTAGGCCGCCACTCTGCCTTTTGTAAGCACTACTCACTGGACGCCCGATGTGATGCTGGGTTTGGTCAGGCGGTTCTGAACTTTTTTTGCTTTGTCCTCTGTGGCAGGCTATCACAGCTCCACCCTATTTTCTTGGGTGGAATCACCCACAAGGATGGAGGAAAGAGGACAGGAGATACGAGTTATTAGTTACTCATCGTACGGACTAGTGTACTTGTAATCCTTAGTCCCCTTTCCTCCATGCATAACTTCCCGCCTTCCCACAATAGTATGACAATGGCTAATATGTAATGAGCGTAGCCAGGTATCTAAGTGTCCGATGTCTTCAAAGGGGACTGAGGTGAGGTGCCTGAGGGCGAGGCCTCGGCGGGCTGTTCCCATGCCCTTGGCTGCGCCCCCATGTGCTATACTAAATTTAAAGGGGAAGCTCAATTTTTCTCTGCAAAAGGTTTCAGTACTGTACCCATGTTGGGCGACGCCCACATGGATGGAGGAAAGGGGACCAAGGACTATGTTGAGTAACTTTATTTCTTTGGACGTGTTGGAGACTTACAAAAAACTTTCAATAACTTTTCCTATCACTTAATTTTTTATATTTTATTAAGTGGGGTAATGTTGATGGCATTGACAAAACTACAAATTGTACTGCTGCAGTTCAGGTACTGTCTGTATAATTGTTCATTAACATGCTTAATCCCAGAGATTGGTTTCTAAGCGTGGGATCGGGATTTGAACCTGTTGCACTGCGTTGTCTTGGCACTGTGTCCGTGGTCGCTGGGGAATTTCTCACTAATGGCTCGAACCACACATACAGGTATTGCATGTTGAACGTGAAAGCCCAGTCTTCCATGAATCCACCATGTAAATGCTTGATAGGCCACAAACCTGTACCACCTGTGTAAGACCTACAGAAATAGTTTACTTGAATGAACCCAATAATTGCATTCATTTGGTTTGCACTGCCTTCTCAAATAGAAGCTATTTTTATTATTAAAGTAATTTTTCGAGCAAAGTACTGACAGTAATTTTGTTTTCGGTAGGTATTAGAAATGTGAATGCCAATTCCAGCAAAAAGTTTGGAACATAGTGGAGTATTAACTTCAAAGTGAAAGAAAACTAATTGTTCCGACGTTAAACCTAATGAGTACTGTGGTTTGAGATTAGAACGAGAAATATATTCAATGTAGAGAACAATTTTAGTGACCATCGAAGTTCTAATGATGTAGAATTACATAAAATGTTAGCCTTCTCGGTTGTCGAACATACAAGGCATATAGAGTAAACGTACCCATTTCTTGGATTACAAGTGCGAACTGTAGCTCGATGTTTGTCCATAAGGACCATCATTCACAACACCGATGTTGTAAGGCAATCTGTCCTGAAGCCATGCAGCTCGGTAACACATAGCGGTGGTGTCTTCAGCTATGTAGGCCAAGCAAGCAAGAGTTTTCTCAGCAATTGCAGTTCTCTACCACAGTTGGCATAACCTCAACAATGGCAGTTAAACCAGGCGGAAACTTCTTACATGTGACTGGGTTCAGGCTCTGGTGATTGATCGTCACGACTTTCATCTGATTCCCCATCATTTCAGCTTATTTCTCTTTTCAAGCATTTCCTCTTCTGAATATTCGGGCTCGTAGAATGGAGTTGAAGATGACACAGGTTTAGCCTTGCAGGTGGAAGCAGGAAGAGGACCAAGAGAGGCAGACCAGAGCTACAGCTACAGGCGAGGAGGGAAAGGGTGTGCCGATGAGATCTGTCTTACTGGCATTAAGGCAGAGGTCATTGGCAGCACACCACTCCTGGATAGCAGCCAGACTGAGATGAGGGAAGGAGGAGGCCGAGGGTAGCCTGAAAATGATCTTGGTGTCATCCGCATAGCACTGAAAGTTGGGGCAGAGAGCAGCGATGTGGTGGGCAAGGAGTGCCAGGTATTGGTTGAACAGCCATGGAGAGAGGTTAGACCCTGGGGGGACACCACAGGTAGAGAAAAAGATAGCGGAGAGGAAGGACCCAAGTTGGACCTGGGAGGGTCGGTCGGAGAGGAAAGAAGTCTGCCACGCCAGAGCCTGACCAGTGATACCCAGATTATCACGGAGACGGTTGAGCAGGATGCATGGTTGACCGTGTCAAAGGCAGAAGAGAGATCAAGCAGGATGAGGACACGGGGGTGTTAGAGTCAAGCTTGGAGAGCAGGTCCTCACAGATGTTCAGGAGGGCAGTTTCCGTGCTTCTGGCAGCTCTGAAGCCAGACTAATCATGAAGACAACCAACAGATTCAGTGTGGCGAATAAGCTTGGCGATGGGCAGTTTCTCCAGGAGCTTGCCCAGGAAGAGAGTGATGGAGATTGGGTGATACGCAGGAGGGGTTGGCAGAGGGTTTCTTAAGAAGAGGGTGCACAAGGGAGTGCTTCAGGTGGATGGGAAGACTCCAGTGGCGAAGGAGTGATTGCAGAAATCGGCCAGGGAGTCGATGTGGTCCTTGATAGTTTGGAGGAACAGGGGTGAACCTGTTTCGACAAGACTTTCATAGATCGGACTTGTCTAGTGACTACGTCTGCAGAGAACAGGGGAAAGGCAGCAAAGGAGGGAGGAGAGGTGGCTGCATAAAGGTCAGAGGAAGAGCAGGGGGCGGGGATTGGAGGAGGGTGAGGACAGGATGTCGTGAGTTTTAGAGATGAAGTGAGAAGCTAGTGCCGTGCAGAGGGCCTGGGAAGGGACAGGAGAGGTAGAGACTGCGGCAGGATTGGCCTGTTCCTTGTAGATTTTAAAGAGTTCAGCCGAGTTGTTAGATGCTGCAGAGACGTGGGCTTGTATATGAGCTCTCTTCTTGGTTAGGACAGAGAGCCGGTATTGCCTTTGCGGCAGGCCAGTTTGTCAGAGGATGTACCTGAAGCACGCCATTGCCTCTCGGCCACCCTGCAATTGCGTTTTAGGGTGACGAGATCAGAGTCGTACCTGGAGTTGCAGTTTGCTTTGGGCTTCAGGGGAATTCGCATGACGGGGGCAAGGATATCAAGAGTATCGGAGATAGCGGAGTGGAGCGTGGAGAGCGCTGTCAGGGTGAGGGTCAGACAAGGTGGGGGGTGTCAGGAGGTGGCGGCAAAAGCCTCAGCTGACGCACGCTTCATGAGTCGGATGACCAAGAATGTGGGTGGCAGTGATGGGAGTGGCTTGGTCTGAGGGGTAGAGAGGGTGAGGTGGGAGGGGACCGTGATCACTCCAGGAGAGAGGAGTGGAGAGGGACAGAGGCAAAGGTCTGAGGAGATCCGAACATCCAGTGTGTACCCTGCAGTCAGTCCGGCCAGAGGGGAGAATAGTGGGAGTCACAGCGGTCGTGAAAAAGTCCAGAGGGAGGGACAGGAGGCATCCAAGTGGATGATCACAGATAGCAGAGTGGAGAGGGTTGTCAGGGTGAGAGTCAGCCAAAGGGGGAGGGAGGGTGAGAAGGTGGCGGTGAAAGAGCCAAAAGGGGAGAGGGGGTGAGTCAAACCTACAGCACATTCTGAATGGCAGTCAGCTATTTTTGAGTAAAACCAGGTAATATATACTTTTAGAATATAATCTGTAATTAAAGGGGGTAGACCCTGTTAGTGGTCCGACTAGGGGGTGGGTGTGATGGAGCCGATTTCAGTTATGGTCCGTATCCAGTCGAGGGTACGCCCTTTGATGCATGGGTGCGAGGATTTTTTGCTCAAAGCCTAGTTCCTGTAAGGCTAGCGCAAGGGCTTTGGATTGTCTGTCATTCTTGTTGTTGAGACAGAGGTTAAAGTCCCTTCCCTGGGGAGTCCAACCTCATGGCGGGCAGCCTCAGCAGGCTGTGTGGATATCTATGAATGGCAGTTGGACGAACAGGTCCTTCAAGGGATCTTGGACAGGTGGGGCCATCCTCGGGTGAATCTCTTCGCCACCTGGTCCAACAGGAGGTGCCCCCAGTTTGCGTCCGGGCAGGGGCTCTCTGGGCGAAGCAATGCAGATCCAGTGGAACGACATTACTGAGTTTCCTTTCCTTCCCCCTCCCCAACCCCCTCCTCCCCCCTTCCCCCCTCCCCCAACTCCACTGGTGCACAGGGTAATCTGCAAGATCAGGGAGGCCCGGCACCTCCGGCTCATCTTAAAAGCCCTGTGGTGGCCAGCAAGGCCATGGTTCTCAGCACTACTCAGCCTGTCGGATCAGGCCGCAGTGCACCTTCGACTGGACCCAGCACACCTACTCTCTCAACAGGAGACACGGTCATCCACCCCCCCCCCCCCCCCCAGAAGTTATCCCTCACAGCGTGGTTCCTGAACATGTCACACTGAGGCATATGCATCTATCATAAGCTAATCTAGAACTTATACAAGGGGTCTAGAGGTGATGCTACCAGGAGCCAGTACAAAAGCAAGTAGACTAGGTTTTGTCACTGGGAAAAATCGAAGATCAATCCTCTGACCTGCATGTTGGATGATGTGCCATACTTTTCGGCTCGCCTTGCTCACTTGGTGGTGCAGATACACATGCTGCACCTATATAGCGGACATCGAAACCTACAGGAACTCGGAGGAGGCATTCTCATCCTCTAATCCAGTGGTTAAGACACTTGGCGGTCCTGATTAGGCTTTATCCGCCTATCAAGAAACCACACCCTGTGTGGGACCTAAATGTGGTCTTGGGCACCCTGGCGCATAAACCATTCAAACCAATGGCATCCGTGGACATCAGGCTAGTCGCCATTAAGACAGCCCTCCTGGTGGGCCTTACCTCGGCACGCCAGATCAATGAAATCCAGGTGCTGGTGGCCACGGAGCCATATACTACTTTTCAGAAGGACAAGGTGGTGCTTAACACTCACCCCGCTTTCCCCGCTGCTCTATGCCATCTTTCTGGAACCACTCTTGCAGAGGATCAGAAAACCCCCAGAAATACAGGGTATAGATATGGGAGGAATAACACACAAAACAATGGCATATGCAGATGACCTGCTCCTGGCTCTGTCGAACCCTAAGGAATCCCTTCCGACACTGATGAGGGAAATAGAGATCTAAGGCTCTATATCCGGACTAAAAATCAATAGACATGAATCAAATCTTAACCATGGCGGGGAACAACGAAGATATCCAAAAGGAGATAGTACTACCAACTTTCTTTGCGGACCCCAAGGATGATGCTCAGAGGGTATTGCACTGTCTGGACGTCAGGCGTGCATTGAGGTACTACCTGGAGAGGACAGAAAAGTATAGCATGAATATCTGACTCTCCCTGCCCAAGTGCAAAGCCTCCTCCAGGTAACGGTGCTGTGCCGCTTACAAACAGTGGATAGAAAAATAAACAAACTAACCACTTCTAGGTAGGTAATACTTTCAGCCTTGTTGGACCTATGCCACTCTCCCACTATGTTAGTGGAAACAGGAAGAGAAGTGCTCAATGATCACTTAAAAAGATGCACCTATCGTCAATTGGAGAGGCATCTAGTGGGGTATCTGTCAGTTTATTAGCCACTAGATTGTCTTCCTGGCCATGGTGTACTCTGATCTATAAACGACAGATACATTGACATACAATGTTCAACATAACACACAACGAAGAAGACACCAAGTCCCATAATCTTTCATGAAATGATATAGATATGACGGGTCATGGGTGGTTGGTAAAAAATGCTCATGTAGGCGTGATTTGTGCCTCTTGTAAGTAGCATCCACTGTCGACCGGTTTCTGTGGCATGTATGCGGGTAAAGCCACCATCATCGGGACAGTCTTCTGCTCACAGCAATTGGTACAGTCTAGTATGGGTAATTAAAATACTGACCATATGGAGGGAGGGATGGTTCAACATATAGGGATTGTCAATACTTTACCCCCAAGTTGTAAGTGCCGTAAGGCTGGATCACATGGAGAGGGAACCTATGAGAAACAAAAGGAAGGGAATGTAGCCATATTCACCTCAGAGCTAATAACATCAATTCAATTGAATATGGATAATAGATAATTGATTGTCATCCACATAAGCAACACTACTAGTACTAATATTACTATCCATTTAGAAAGAAGGGACACATAGTTTATCACCATCCTTTTACAGATTGTGAGCCGAATCCCATATCTGTATACTCCATATTTAAGTCAGAGGTATAAGGGAACATAGGTGGATCATATATGGCCTACTATCAGGTACTCCCAATGTCGGATACCTAATTGACATACGTCAAAAATTGAACAGTAGTGAAAAGGAAGTCATAGGGAGCCCCAGCAAGGGATTGACAGAAGGGGGCTTGGTAAGCAAAGTGTAACAATACAACAAACAGTTTGGTGTTCAGCCATACCTTAGATGGGTCCCTGCTCAGATAGTCATAGCTGGAAAAATGGGTGTACCCAAATGTAAGCGGCACACATGGATCCGAGTCCCCGGCTCTCTGTGAGGAAAAAGACGTGTGCTTAAACTGGGGCCAGCAGCAGTTGAGCTAGCAAAGGGTTAAAGCAGACACGAGTGTCCGCTGCTGTCACAGTATTTTCCTCCGGCCCTCACGGGTCTTCTACTCATTTCTAACGGCGACAGCCGTGGGCTTTTTGCTCTCCTCCCTTCCTCTTGCGGAAGGGTCCTACAAACCGTTTGTTCTTTCGCACCACTATGGATGTTTAGCACGTAGTGCACCAGCAACTGTGCGGACTAGTACACAGCGACTCTAGATTTGTCTCCTCTTACACATGCTACTTGGCTCTAGGCGGTCGGACCTGACATCTTGGAGACCTGAGTACACCATGGCCAGGAAGACAATCTAGTGGCTAATAAACTGACAGATACCCCACTAGATGCCTCTCCAATTGAGCATAGGTGCACCTTTTTAAGTGATCATTGAGCACTTCGCTTCCTATTTCCACTTACACATAGTGGAAGAGAGTGGCATAGGTCCAACAAGGCTGAAAGTATTACCTACCTAGAAGTGGTTAGTTTATATCTTTTTCTATCCACTGTTTGTGAGCGGCACAGCAGCGTTACCTAGAGGAGGCTTTGCACTTAGGCAGGGAGAGTCAGATATTCATTCTATCCTTTTCTGTCCTTCCATCACAGCCTTGTTTGTACATGTACCCTTTCTTTGGGTGCTAGTACATTGGTCCTGGTCCACATAGGCCTCTGGATTTCCTGATGAGCTATAACCCATTTTTACATAGTGGTTTATGCCCTATGTTTGTGTTAAAACTATTTTAGAGTAAGGGCCATACCCTGTTTACTCACCCTCCCTCACGGTGCTTCTACTACATGGTGAGGACCAAGAACTTCCACAAGTCAGATGCCCTCTTGTTCACTTTTGGTGTGGTGGATCAAAGCCTGGTTATCAAACCTCCCAAGGCTTCCATAGCAAGGTGGATGGTCACAGCTATCAAGGAGGCATACAAGGGGAATCACAAACCCCTTCCAGTAAATATGCATGCTCACACCATCAGAGCAAAGGCCACAGAGGTCGCTTTCCAGAGGCACGCCCCATGGCAGGTTATTAGCAAGGTGGCATCCTTCTGCAAGCACTACTGCTTGAATGCTTACTCTAGATCAGATGCAGCATTTGGTTAGGTAGGGTTAAGGAACTTGTTTTTTTAAGAGCACCTCTCCACCCTGGGGCTACATTCAGTTGTACTCTCCCATACGGTATGGAGGAAAGGGGACATAGGAGTAATTATAATTTGCTCACTGTAGTGACGAACTTACACCTAGTCCCCTTGCCTCCATGCGTCCCACCATCCTCCCCCTAATAAAACGTGTCATTAGGCAATGTTAATATTGTCAATGAGTCAAACGGGACTGAGTGACGCCGGTGGGCGGAGTCGGGGAGCCCATGCTCCCACAGCCGTGCTTTAGCACGCATCTAAATTTAAAGGAAAAGATTATTTTTCTGTTGAAAAAGGTTCCATCTCCAGTCCCTAGCGAGGGACGCCCATACAGTATGGAAGGAAGGAGACTATGGATTAGGAGTACGTTAGTCACTACGGTGAGTAACTTATAATTTTGGACTTATATCTATTAGTTTGACCAACTATTTTGACATATTTACTGGCTTTTTGTACAGCATAAAGGTGTGCAGGGGACAGGGTATTCCTAATTCTAGGACCCCCTATCTTTTGTTTCTTCCAAGAAGGTAACTGGGCAAGATGACCAAGGAACGTACAACAAAAACCTTGTGGTACAGCCATGTTGGAACACTAGCCATTGTTAGTAGCCAAACGTGGTAAAAGCATTAAGGGCAGGGACATCATTTGGGGGTTCACCAGGGGTCGCTGTTGCTATCCCATTAAAAAAAAAAAAAAAGTTTTAAATGTAAGCTCATGTCGCTGTTTATTTTTTGGAGTGGCTGGCTTTCTTGTTCAGGCCTCTTAAAAGTTAAACACTTTGAGCAGTGATCCTAAATGTGAAGGAATAGGAATAACAAATTTGCCTTTTGACCCATTAAAGGTTTATTTCAGGCACACTACAGGGGGGTGAGTCACTCATTTTAGTTTTGTTCTTAAACTCATCAACTCAGGCTTACATCCTTCTGAGGTTGATAAATGAGTACCAACACAGGTTGGGTGATACTGCATGTATATTCTATATAAAGCACTTATGCTTCAGTGCTTTATAATAATATTTCTGATGTTTGTTAATCTGCTTAGAATCACATGCTGTGCATAGGTCCGACATCCAGTGTTCACTGCGGAGTATTGCATTTTGTTTTTCGTAGTCGAAAAGGGGACGTCGACAAGGCGTGTCTGAAACACTATCCCTATAGTGACGTGCGTTGTACCCACAATCCCTCACGCGTCGAGGTCCCTCAGATTGTTTTTTTCCGCCCAGCTACTGGTCGCCTTTACGCGGAGCTCCTCGAGAGACATTGCAGATTTCATCTCCTCGACCTTTGGTCGTTTTCTTATAATATATAACACATAGATCCCTCCCTCGACGCAGTTGTGAAGCTGTTCTCCGCCGAGCAAGATCTTCGACGGAGGGGACGAGCGGAGGAGATCCTTCGGCGTTGCCGAACACGTGGCCTGGCCTCGCAGGCCAAATACAGTAGGGAGAGAGGGGTCGTGGGACATCTCTTGTTTCCTTTCTGAGAATGCCTTTCCCTTTCCCATTCCTTTCCCTTGGGGTCGTTATCACGATTTACTGCCTCAGCTATGGAGAGGACACCCTTTAGATTTTGCCCGCGTTGCAAGGGCAAGTTCACTTGGAAGGACAAGCATTCACGGTGTAACCGCTGCTTGCCCCTCGATCACTAGGAGGAGGGTTGCACGGCTTGACGGCTTCTTAAGCCAAAGACTCTAAAAGACCGTAGGGTCAAGAGGTGGGCGGCCTACGCTATGTCGAAGGCTGATTCCTCACCCGCCGCCGCTACCACCGACAGTGACGAGGAACGTGATAACACGACCTCCGCTACGGAAGTCGTAGACCCCTCTAAAGAGCGCTCGCGCTCTTCGTCTGTCCCCGGCCCCGACGGGCTCGGCTCACGCCCTGCTTATGGGGATGAACACCCCGGCGACACTGACGCACACGATACCACCCATAAGCACACAACCCACGGCTCTTCGTCGAAGACTAAAAGCATCAGCGCCCAAGGAGACGCAGGTTCCACCGGCGGCCTCCTCGGACCGTTCAGGTTCGAAGCCCCTCTCGCAACCGCGACCAGCGATTGGGCTTTCGGCAATAAGGGCGATAATAACTTTCCTCGACGTTATGGGAGAGGTCGAGCCGTTTTCAGGCGGAAGACACTAATTTTCCCCCGCTAGATCGCTCAGGGGTACCCCATGAGACCATGGAAAGGCTCCATCTCTGCATGGAGAGGATGGAGAGGTTCATGAAGACCCAGAACCCTCCCACTCCAAGAGAACAAGAGAAGGGCCTCAGGAGGACCCCAGGGCTAAATATCCGAGACTATTCAACCCCTCCCAGCAGGACACAGCCTCAGATTTCCATAATGTGTATGACCTCACTGGTGAGGAACAATACTTGGAGGAGGAGGATGAATTTGTGGACGATGAAGAGGGACAGAACCAGGAGGAAGGTCTGGAAGACAGCCCAGACATGGTAGGAGAAGGCTTCGGAGAAACTCCAGAAGAAGGGCCTTCACATCCCTGGCAATCCCCATCAGTATATTCGGACACTGATGTCCTGAACCTAAATCCTCCTGACAATTCACCTGTTAGGAATACGTCTCCCATAGACGATCAGCCCACATTCAATGCCCTGTTGCGCAGGGCAGCAGCACATTTCGAACTGGACACTGGGGAGATCTCTCCTGAAATAGACTTTGTGGAAAGAGTAATTAAGGAGAAACCTCTGGTCAGCCAGACCATTCCCCTCCTCGCTTCAGTGAAGAGAAGAATCATCCCTTTGCTATCCACGCCCGCACTAATCAGAGGAGTTAATCCAAGAATTGAAAAACTTTTCACTCCTTCACCCTCAGACCCGCTGTACATCAGGGGACATTCTATTCCTGACTCCCTTGTAGTAACTAATACAAGGAAGAGGGCAGGGGTGCCGCTGTCCACCAGCGAGGCACCACCTGACAAGGAGGGCAAGAGATTATATGCCCTTGGAAAGAGTCACATCCTCGGCTGCCTTTTCTGCAAGAATTGCGAACAATTCCTTGCTAGCTAGCTACGCGGGCGCGCAGTGGGCCAAACTGCGCAAAGACGCCGAAGAAGCGCGGGAACCGCTACGGACACGCCTGCTATCAACTATTGGCGAGGGAACCCAGGTCAACCAGAGCATTGTGAAGAACTCTCTGGATGCTGCAGAGACAGCGGGACGTTCCCTGGTTCAGGGAATACTCCTAAAACGCCTTGTATGGCTGCGTAACTCAGGGTTCAAACCGGAGACACAGGCGTCTTTAATAAATAAACCTATTGAAGACTCAAACCTCTTCGGGAAAGCGGTGGATGAGGCTCTGGAGATGGCTAAAAAAAGAGTTTGATACTATCAAAACTCTTGACCAGATCTCTAAGCCCACTACCAGACGCGGCTATGGCAACAAACGCTTTTTTCGTGGCCAACGCCAACAACAGAATCAGCAGCAACAGTACCCTGCCACCAATTACCAGACCAATAGTGGGCAGTACAGCCAAAGAGGCCAGCGCTGTGGCAAAGGGAGAGGTCGCAGGTCCACCCCCAGAGGCTCCCAAGCCCCCAACAACACCAAGTGACGCGAAGATTCACGTCCACTCCCATGCAACACCGGTCGGGGGCCGGCTAACATCCTTTCTTCCCGCATGGGAGGGAATAACGTCAGACCTCTGGGTACTTTCCACCGTAGCCCACGGATACTGCATCGAATTCAACGGTTCCCCCAACATACAGACCCCCGAGGGGACGACGCATGACACCAGAACACCTTGCCATCCTTCTCCAAGAAGTAGACCAACTGCTGGAAAAAGGAGCCATAGAAGTCGTGCCTCTATCTCAGGTAACGGAAGGTATTTATTCAGTGTACTTCCTTGTACCCAAAAAGGATCTAACCATGCGCCCTGTATTAGATCTGCGCCCAGCGAACAAGTTTGTCAAACCCCAGAAGTTTCGTATGGTGACCTTACAGGAAGTGATCAACCTGCTATCACAAGGAGATTACATGACAACACTAGACATGAAAGATGCATACTTTCTTATTTTAATGTTGCCAGCGCACAGAAAATACCTCAGGTTCATGATAGAGGGCAAACACTACCAGTTCAGAGTGCTACCCTTCGGCATAGCATCTGCACCAAGGGTATTCACGATGGTACTGGCAGTGGCAGCGGCCCACCTGCGCAGGTTGTCCATCCCAGTTTACCCTTACCTCGACGACTGGCTCATAACGGGATTCTTACGAAACATGCTTCTCCAATACCCAAAAGACTGTAGACCTTTTGTTCCAGCTGGGCTTCTCCATCAACGAAAAGAAGTCCAGCCTAGACCCCAGCCAGATCAAACAATTCCTAGGGGCTCTAATTCAAACAAAGGACGGCCTCGTCTTCCCCTCCAACGAGAGGGTCCAAAACATGCTGTTTCAGATCCCTCAATATGTGGCCGGTCGAGAGGTGACGGTACGCAAAGCAATGCGCTTGCAAGGAATGATGGCGTTGTGTATTTATTTGGTACCTAACGCGCGCCTGCGCATGCGCCCAGTGCAAGAGTGGCTCAACAGCCAGTGGTGTCAGGCCAGCGGACAATGGGACGATCTAGTGGTGGTCTCGCAGGCCTTGGTTCTCTCGCTACGGTGGTGGACAAAGGAAAACCTGGTAAGAGGGAAACCCTTTGCCACACCCGCGGCGGAAGCCACTCTAACCACAGACGCATCCCTCACAGGATGGGGGGCTCACCTATCCCATCAGGCTGCTCACGGAGTGTGGACTCCGAACGTAGCATCCAAACACATAAATCTACTGGAGCTACTAGCTGTGTTCAAGGCGCTAAAAGCCTTCCAGGAACACCTACAAGGCAAAACATTGATGGTCCTTACAGACAGCACCGCAGCCATGTACTACATCAACAAGCAGGGGGGCACCCACTCTCCAGGACTGTCCAAACTGGCACAAAATATATGGAAGTGGGCTCTCAAACAAAACATGTTTCTACTGTCACAACATGTACCAGGGGAACTCAATCTGCTGGCAGACCAACTCAGCAGAGATTTCCCCCTGCCCGAAGAGTATGAATGGCGACTGCACGAAGACATCGTCTTCGACGTCTTCACGCAATGGGGATTCCCAGAAATAGACCTGTTCGCAACCCTGGAGAACTCACAATGCCAAAGTTACGCCTCCAGGTACCCCCAGAACCAATCCAAGGGGAACGGTCTGTCGATTCAATGGTCAGGGAAATTTGTTTACGCTTCCCCCCCCCCCCCCCCCGACTCCCCTTCTCAACAAGGTGGTGCACAAGATGCACCAGGAACAAGTGACCATGATACTGGTGGCCCCAATGTGGGCCCGACAGCCATGGTTCGCTCACTTAATGGAGATGTCTCTATCTCCCCCAGTGAAACTCCCCTGCCCGTACAACATGCTGTCACAAGACAAGGGCAGGACTCTGCATCCATGCCCCCAGAACATGAACTTAGCAGTCTGGCTCCTGAGATCATAGAATTTGGACATCTACAGCTCCCACAGAGATGCATGGACATCCTCAGGGAAGCCAGAAAACCTAACACTCGCCACTGCTATTCTAGCAAGTGGAAGAGATTTGTCATCTGGTGCAGAGGAAAGAGCATCAACCCGATTGACTGCTCTCCCACACATATTATTCTATACCTGACCCATTTATTGGATTCAGGTCTAGTGTTCAATTCCATTAAAGTCCACCTAGCGGCACTTTCTGCATACACCACTTCCCAACTCAAAGTGTCGTGGTGGAAGATCCCTGTTATAAAGGCCTTCATGGAGGGAGTAAAGAGAATACACCCCCCGATAGCTGACCCAGCTCCCGGATGGGACGTGGTACTTACCAGACTCGTGGGCTCACCATTTGAACCCATGCACAAAGCATCTCTTAAAGACCTCACTCTTAAGACTGCTTTTCTAATAGCTATCACCTCCATCAGGAGAGTAAGTGAACTACAGGCTCTTTGTTCTAGACCCCTTCGTTACAGTTCAGAGATAAGGTGGTTCTACGCACGCACCCAAGGTTTGCACCGAAATTCATCTCGAAATTCCACGTAAACCAGTCTATAGAACTACCAACGTTCTTTCAAAATCCTTCCAACTTGGGAGAAAAAAGTCTGCACACACTAGATGTGCGCAGAGCGGTCATGTTCTACATGGAAAGAACCAGACCACTGAGGAAGACTAATCAGTTCTTCGTCTCGGTGGCAGCAGGAAGAGAAGGGGATGCAGTTTCAAAGTCCACTATTTCTAGATGGATTGTTCAATGCATCACTCTCTGCTATACTCTTGCTAAGAGAGAACTGCCCTTTAAGCCAAGAGCACACTCATATCGAGGCACGGGGGCGTCCATAGCATTCATTGCAAATGTTCCCCTTGAGTCCATCTGCAAAGCGGCTACCTGGAGTTCTGTGCACACCTTTACAAAACACTACTGTCTAGATGCACACTCGAGATCTGACTCCCAGGTGGGACAGGCAGTATTAAGGCATCTTTTCTCTACTGTTCCTTCTCATAACCCACCGCCAACTCCGGGTACTACTCGCTAGTCTATGCACAGCATGTGATTCTAAGCAGATTAACAAACATCAGAAGACAATGCATTACTTACCGTAAAAGCATTTCTGATGGTTGTATCTGCTTAGATTCACATGCGCCCACCCTTCCTCCCCGCTCGGATGGAAGGAACATAGACTTCCTTTTATATCTCTTTTCTGTACTCACTCACGTCTAGAAGGCTCCCTCAGGGCAGAAAAATACAAACCAAGGGACCTCGACGCGTGAGGGATTGTGGGTACAACGCACGTCACTATAGGGATAGTGTTTCAGACACGCCTTGTCGACGTCCCCTTTTCGACTACGAAAAACAAAATGCAATACTCCGCAGTGACCACTGGATGTCGGACCTATGCACAGCATGTGAATCTAAGCAGATACAACCATCAGAAATGCTTTTACGGTAAGTAATGCATTGTCATCATCATTTGGCCTTGGACTTCTGCTTGCATTCACAGTAATTTGGTAATATGGGCCTATACACACTGATATTAACGATATATATGGTGATCCATTCTTGAATGGCGGAAAAAAACAGTCTGAGGGACCTCGTTGCGTGAAGGACCATGGGTACAGTGGACGTCACACTAGGGATAGTTATTACTGGCACGCCTTGTCGATGTCCCTTTTCTAGTTTCGAAAACTAATGCTCTGCAGCTTCCACTAGATGTCGGCCTATGCATAGCATGTGAATCTAAGCCGATACAAGTATCGGAAATACGGTTATGGTGAGAAATGTTTCCCTTATAGTGATATCTTAACCATATGTTTCATAGTGTGCTTAGGAACAATGCAATGCTACTTCCTGGCTGTTCCTTCGCTTCCGGGGATGTCACTTCGGCTGGTGGACATCACTGCCTGTAATGTCATCAGAGGTTAATGGTCATGTGGTGTCACTCCCGCTACTATTGGCATTTTGGTGAAATAACGTCCCAGAGTAAGGCTAACTAAGTACAGTAAAAATCATCAAAAATTAACTTCTGCAACCAGTTTGTCTTTGGGAACGTCTAAAGTAACCAAGAAATCCCTTTGAGTGTAGTCCTGGGTCTTACAAAAGAAACCCCATTGCATTGTAAGATGCATTGTGCAGTGATAAAGTTACCCTATAAAATGGTTAACATGTCAGTAGAAAAGGGAATCTTAGTTTCCTCGTACTGACCGCCTTAAGGACATGTCATTTTCGCCATGACGATGGGGAACAGTGGAGGTAAGATGAAGACTTCGCTTCACTGCAAAAAGTCAGGACAGAGAACAAAAGTATAAGGTTTGGGGGTCATTTGAAATGGAGCGAAAATTGCTAGAGAACTTTCCTAACACGCTCTCATGAGAATAGCCTTGACTGCTCTAAGCATTTACACAATTTGGGTTTGTCTAACCTCTCAGTTGCCGGTTAACTATGACACGGGTGGCATCCTATCTGTCCACCAAACAGAAATCCATCTGAACAATAAGCCTGGTAAGTTCCAGTTCCACCCCACAAATACACAGAAGAATGCAGCCTTCACCGCGAGAGACCTGGTGGGGCCCCAGCAGAAGAGAACCAGTGGCGGGTCTGACATCCAGAAGGCCCAGGAGCGGAATAGAAGAGCAGGATTCAACCCCCGATGTTGATCAATGAGGAAATGGGGTACACAGGTGCTTCTCCAGCATGTGCTCTTAGATAGATTCACATGCTTATGAATATTCCCCTTAAGGCTGGGAATCTTCAGTAATCTTAAAGCAGTTTTGCTTTAAAGCGTAAACTGCTAGTCACTTCTATATCCTATTACTGTCACTTTGGGGTCATACTGCCCCAGCCAATGACTTTTATCTTCCAAAGTTCCATCAATGGTGGCCATCTTCAGATGATTTTTACTGCATGTTTTTATGTTGGGAGCCCTCTTGTTTTGCTCCTTGAAAAATCCACTTTTTTGCCCATTTTTGTCAAAAATTATCTTTGGGCCATCACACCATGGCGGACGCCACTAGGCCTGTGCACATTTCAGCATGAAAAACATCTTTTATTGAAGATAAACACCTCAAATGCATCTACTGCTTTCATCCTGACCACGACGCAGATGGATGTTCCACATGCCAGGCCTCCCCCAAGACACAGGACCGCAGTAGGTTAGTGGCGTGGATTGAGGAAGGGAAGGCCTCTGACTCTGCCTCTGTGCTCAGTAATGTCTCTTCCAGTGTCGGTAGACCCAAAGTGCGTGCTCCCTCTGACAAGAAGAGGTTGAGATCCATGGAGAAAACTTCCCAGGGGAAGATACCGGAAAAGGTAGTCTTCTCATGCTCTGATTTCTTAATGGTCACTGCCGTTGCGGAGCCCAGGTCTGAAAGACACTGCTCATGGTCTCCCTCCCCATCGACTGGTAATGTACTGTTGAGTGGCCAGATACTGTCTGAGAGGAAATCTGATGCCAGCTGCCAAGCATAAGAGCTTGTTGACACGACCCCGTCAAGGGACCCGTCGGCAGCTCTATCGTCAACAACCTTGTCATGATGCCGGACCTCATCTGCCAAGGCAGGTACCCTGTCGACTACCACCATTGACCACTTTGTCCACAAACACTAGTCTTTCATCGATTTCAATTCACTCGAGGGGCTTGTCCACTACAGCCACTTTCCACTACGGCGATTAGCACTGAGTGGCCATGCCTCCATCGATAGTTCTGACAACGCCCCCGTCAACAGCTGCACCATTACATGCTTCACAGGCCATGGTCATCGCCATCTTTCCTAGGGACTCGAATTGGGAGAGGGATTCCTCCAGCTATTGCATTTCTCCCTGGATCCCCTGAGGCCTCTCACCACTCTTCACTCTGTCTCTTTTGGGGCATCCCAGAGTGTCATCCCCAGTTCGTTATTCACTCCTTCACTCCTCCAGTCCTTCTGGGGAGGACCTGGTGGAAGGTTTTTACTCTGACCATGAGGGTGGTCAGGGGTGCCTTATCTGTTTTGACAGGGCCTCGGCAGGTGGCTCAACCATCTCACCAGCCGGCTCTGCCTCTTTGCGCTTTTTTCATGAACCAGCCCCAAAGGATATGTCAATGGACATTTTGACCACTCTCCACACGATGGTATCAGAAATCCAGCAGCGTCTGCTGGTTGTGCCCACATCCACTCCATCCAAGGAGCCCTCCAATGCCTTCATAAGCCCAGCTGACACCATCTCATCCAGCCCTGGCTACTCCTCAACAATTGCCAGTTGCACCTCCTGGGGTGGAAGACACAGCCCAGACGGACACTGCTACGACCCACGATACACGGGACTGAGTTTGATGGCTACGTTTCCGCACACGAAGGGGAGCCTCTGGATTTTGAGGGGCCCTGCAAGGACTCTCTACCTGACGAGATCAGTTTAATTCACTGATCTCACGGGGTGGCAAATCAGTCAACCTCATGCCTAAAGAAGAGAGGTGGTTTCCTTTTTGAGCAGAGGGAGGCCTCCAAGAGGACTATTGTGTCAGTTCTCCTTCTGGATGACTTTTGGAAAGATGCCCATGAACAGGGCTCCCAAACTCTACTAGCCCACTGGCATTGGCGAGTAGTTTTTATGCAGGACGAGTACCATTTGCATCATACTGGATCTTGCTGGCGAGTATTGGGAGGTCAAACTTATTTTTCATTTACTGCAAACAAGGTGTTTGCAGTAAATGGCAAATACAGGTTTCATTGTACATGCTTGACAGCATTACTATGAAGTGTGCTTATGGCAACATGCAGCATTTTACAAAAACCACTGGTAAATGTCATCACCAATCACCTTGGGGGAAGTGCATTTCTCTTCAGTAGAGTATGTAAAAGGAGTCCTCGCCTTGCAGGTCTATTGGTATTTTTAAGAATTTGCAGCACCTGTTGACCTCTTGCATGACCCCTGGCCTAAATGGATCGTTCAGATCACAACCATCACTGCTACGGCTAGAAAAAGGTCCTCTAACCCATCTTCCTCTTCGATGGTTCCACCTATTCAGGAGGGTAAGAAGCTGGATGCCACTGGGAAGCGCATCATCGCAACGGCAGTGTCTACTATCCAGGCTGCCAAAGCCTTAGCAATTTTCTTGGGGTATGACAGAGAGCTTTGGTAGAAGTTGGGACCCAGCCTAGACTTACTTCCAGAGGACAAGGCAGCCAAGGCCCTAGCGTTGTACCACAATGGAGAATTGGCCTCGACCATGCATTTAGCATTGCCCTGGACATCGCAGATTCAGGATTTCGGCAGATGGGCAATAGTGGCCCTAAATCGCCAAGATTGGCTCAAGGCCACCAACTTCTACACTGATGTACAAAGTTGGCAGACCTGCTATTTAATGGTTGGTTGTTGACTGCCTTCTTTTCCAGAAGGCAGTCAACCTGCAGGCCATAAAAAGACACCAAGACGACACGTTAATTGGGCATTCCAACAAAGGCCATCCTTTCGCTTCTCTAAAGGGAAAGTCTCGAGGTCCTCCTAAGAGTTCACTTCACCCTATCGTCAGCCCTCCCGTTCAACCATCCAGGAGGCATATAGGGGAAATTCCCAGGCCTACAGAAGTGGCAACCAGCAATGTCGTGCTCCAGCATCCAGGACTGAGACTCCAAAGCAAGCCTGACCCGGCCCAGGTCCCATCCGAACTTCTGCAGCCCATTTTGAGGCCCGTTATCACAATTTGTCGACTATTGGCGCAACATCTCCACAGACAAACTGGTGCTCAGTATCCTTCACCAGGGTCACTCTGAATTCCAGGACAAATGCACTCTCATTCCTCCTGTTCCCAGACGAGAACCGCACGTAGTGCCTTTACTAATGGAGGTTCAAGCCATGCTAAACAAATGGCACGTATGGGGCTCTGAAGTGTCCTCCAGATACTTTCTGATACAAAAGTTGGGAGGGTGGAGTCCCATTCTAGACTTGCAACGCCTAAACAAATTCCTAAAGTTCCAAAAATTCAGGTTGGTCATGTTGCAGCATGTGCTCGACCAACTGGATGAAGATGATTTCCTGGAGACCCTCGACTTGGAGGATGCTTACCCCCACATCCCCATTATTGCAAACACAAGAGTTACTGTTTTTGTTCTTCGGCGAAGACAGCAGTTCATAGCCCTGCCGTGCGGCCTGAAGTCGGCCCGAGGGTGTTTGGCTCCAGTGGCAGCGCACCTGTGTCGTAAGGGAATCCTAAATCTATCCCTACCTAGACGATTGGCTGATCCTATCCCCCTCTCATGCACTGGCCATCCAGCACACTGCGGAGACCATCCAGACCCTAACTTCTCTTGGATTCTCGATAAATTGAGATCCTGCATAGCACCATTTTTTTATTTGTTTTTGGTTTTACAAAGAAAAACTTTACAAAGTAAAAGAAAGAAAATTGAAGCATGAACCTTGTGTGTCATTGAAAGAAAAAACAAGGCAGAGGAAATGGAGAAATGGACCCCCCCAAGGTGTCGAGGCAAAACAGGTCAGATTTGTTAGATATGGACACTATACAGCGTTTTGACTGTATTTTGTTAGTATCGAACAGTTTTCCAGAACCTTTACGATTACCGTGGTGAGCAGAACTTCTTGACCGGAAATTAGTCTCTCTCAGGAGTCCTGTGTTAAGGTCTCCTCTCTAGAGACAAATCTTCCAAGCAACTGCAGTCTTGCGATCCAAGTGCCCTCGCATTCTAGCAACAAGTGTCTCAGTGATTGTAAGTTTGGGGTGTTGCAGAGCTTTGTAGCCTTGTCACCCTGGTTTCTTTTGGCCAAAATTTCTCCAGTATGGGCCAGGTTTAATCTTAGTCTAGGAGTTATTTCTAATGTTTTGATCAGGGAATTTTTGAAGGTAGCGTGGCAGTGTGCCTACTTTTCTCTCCACTTTCAGAAAGCGATTCGGTGGGTTCAGGAGCCTGACTCCTTCAATCGTGTGAATCCAGTCGCATGTTTCAAGTTGTTTTTTGACTTTCGAGGGGTTGTCAATAAGTATTTCTGTTAAGTTCAACCTCAGAAGAATGTCTCCCACTTTTCCCTCCAGACCAAGGAGTTGCTTCGATTTTGCCTTTTTGCGATGTTCATTTACGTCAAGAAAAAGGGTGGTGATTATGTCGCGGTAAAGCGACCGCTTCCAGTCCGCGCGACAACCCAGGGATATCAGGCCCAATTCAAATCTCAGGCTGGTGAGGCTGGTACATGTGGGGAGATGTAATACTGATTTCCACAGCTGACCCTCAATTTTATTCCACTCAAAATTCCAAAGCAAAGGTTTTACTTCTAGGCCGTAGAGAAGAACTGGTATTGCTTTGCCAATGTAGAATTTAACAAGCGGGGATAGTGAACATTTGCAGAACTTCCCTTTCAAGTTCTTCATCTGGGCCATGATTTTAGAGGTCTTTCCGAGGATGACCGGTAGCACCTTACTCAAAGATGGAGATGCAAAGATTTCATAGCCCAGATAGGTGAGCTCTTCAACTCTGGGAATTTCCATGACCTCAAGAGTCCACTTCCTAGAAGGCCGGTTTTTCCTCGAATGTTTGAATATCAATTTTGGATTTTAGAGGGTTGATTATTAAACCATTTGACTTGGCATATTCGCTTAGTTTGAGAAGGAGCTGTTGCAACCCCATTTCAGAGCCATCCAATCGGACGAAATCATCTGCGTAGGCCAGCCAGTGTGTGCTGCTCCCATTTATCCTGGGTGATATCATAGATGCCGAGGCGAGGAAGTTCCCAAGGTCTGCCAGGAATAGGTTGAAAAACAGAGGAGCACCTAGACACCCCTGCCGGACTCCCTTGTGAACCTGTATTACTTCTGAGCGGTTGCCGACATCATCCAGCCTTACCCTAATGGTGGTGTTCTTGTGTAGCTCTATGAGCATAGCAAGTAGGGGTGCTGGAATCCCCCAGTTATGGAGCTTCTGCCAGAGGAGTGACCTGTCCACCAAATCGAATGCTTTGGACAGGTCCACCCAAGCCCCAAAAAGTGGTGTGCCCTCCTTCTCGTTAGATCTTTCACTGAGTAGGTTCAGGATAAGGCCATTTAAGTTGGTAGAGACCCTTCCTGAAACCCGTTTGATGCCGGGAGAGAATCTGATTGGTATTGACCCAATTTGTGAGTTCTTTCAAAAGGAGTCGCATAAAAAGCTTGCCGTCGATGTCCAGGAGGGCGATGGGTCGATAGCTTGCAGGGCTAAGCCTATCGCCCCCCTTAAAGAATGGGATAATTAATGCACTCTTCCATGATGGAGGGAAGGTCCCATTCTTTATAATTTCCTGAAAAAGATGGTACAGCAGCTTTGCCCACAGTGTGGGATGATTTTTTAATACCTGGTAAGTAAGTCCGTTGGGACCTGCTGCCTTTGATGTAGATGCAGAGAGGATAAGCTCTTTGATATCTTGTTGATTGAATGACAGTGTCCAACTAGTCGAAGGCCCAATGAAATCTCTGGAACCCGGGTGTTCTTGGTCAAATAGTCGATCCATTTCTGCTCTGGAACCAAGTTGCAGAGTGAACTGTTGTGACCTGTTTCCAACTGATTAAGTGCTGCCCAAAAGCTTCTACAGTTATTTGCATTAAGTAAATGAAGCATCTTCCCCGCGTCGTCTTGTAGTATTTGTTTGATTGCGAGTCCAATTTCTATGGGATTGTTTAACTTTCCTGATTTTTTTTTTTTCAGGTTTTCTCATAGGTCTCCTCTTCCTTTTTTCTTTATGATGCGTTTGGATTGACGCAGAATTCTCTTTTGTTTGTGTATTTCTTCATCAAAGTGATGAATATGTATTTGTTTTCCTGCAGCTTTTATCTCGCTTGGTGGACAAATTGACCACACAAAATTCCCAAATTCTTCTGGGTGGAATTCCTCAATCCATAATGCGGCAGGAACTACTTCTAAAAGTTTGTTCAGTTTTTTCCCTCCAAATTTATATTTGGCCACTCTCAATTTACCCTTAGATCCAACTAGTTCCTGCGGGCAGAGCAGATTAGAGGCTCTCTGAGATACCGGGAACCGAAGTTCCAAGCTGGCATGATCGCTGCCTCTTTCCCAGTTGAGTGAGAATCGGGCAGTATGATGAGGCCTGTTACAAAAATATAGTCGAATGTCTATTGCAAGGACCCCTGGCGCATGTGTTATTTCCTATTTCCTTGCCCCCATTTTGCTCAAATCCTTTCAAGGTCCCAGGATGAGAGGAAGGCCCACCAAAATTTGCCCTTTCGTAGCATGGCCGGCTTAGAATGTACAGCCTGGTTATTTCTTGGAGTGATGTAGTCTGCATTAAAGTCCCCTGCGACTATAATGTGAGCTCCCTCGAAGTCTATCTTCACCGCTGTTAAAATAGTGTGTAGGATTTCTGTGAACTCTTGGAGGTTTATGATGGCTGGGTTCCAATAGATGTTAATAAGCACTAGGGTTGCTCTTGAGTTGTCTAGATCGAGCTCCACTTTGCAGGCCTGAATGCCTGCCGCATTATTACATAATGGGAACATTTTTTAACTCCGAGCGTAGCGTCCAAACACATAAACTTGCTGGAACTTTTAGTGGTCTTCAAAGTACTGAAGGCTTTTCAGGCATACCTGCAAGGGAAGACAGTGATGGTCCTCACAGACAGCACCACAGCCATGTACTATCTGAACAAGCAAGGGGGCACTCGCTCTCCAGGACTGTCCAAGCTGTCCCAGAACATCTGGAAGTGGGCTCTCAAACACATGTTCCTGTTGTCACAACATGTACCAGGGGAACTCGATCTGCTAGCAGACAAACTCAGCAGAGACTTCCATCTGCCCGCAGAGTGCGAATGGCGGTTACAAGAAGACCTCGTCTTCGACGTCTTCACACAATGGGGATTCCCAGAAATGGATCTATTCGCAACTGTGGAGAACTCCCAATGCCAAGATTACGCCTCCAGGGAATCCCAGAACCAGTCCATGGGGAACGGTCTATCGATACCATGGTCAGGGAAATTTGTTTACGCTTCCCACCCCTCCCCCCCTCCGACTCCCCTTCTCAACAAGATAGTGCACAAGATGCACCAGGAACCAGTCACCATGATACTAGTGGCCCCTATGTGGGCCTGGCAACCATGGTTCGCTCACCTGATGGATATGTCTGTCTCCACCAGTGAAACTACCCTGCCCGTACAACATGCTGTCACAGGACCAGGGCAAGACACTACACCCATGCCCACAAACCATGAACTTGGCAGCATGGCTCCTGAGATCATAGAATTTGATTTAATTACAACTCCCGCAGAGATGCATGGACATTCTCAAAGAAGCTAGAAAGCCTAACACTCGTCACTGTTACTCTAGCAAGTGGAAGAGATTTGTCATATGGTGTAGAAATGAGAGCATCAACCCGGTTGACTGCTCTCCCACACAAATTGTTCTCTACCTGACTCACCTACTAGACTCAGGATTAGTGTTTAATTCTATTAAGGTTCATTTGGCTGCACTTTCCGCTTACACCACTTCTCAACTTAGTGTTGTGTTGGAAAACCCCAGTTATTAAGGCCTTCATGAAAGGGCTTAAAAGAATACACCCTCCCATAGATAACCCAGCTCCCGGATGGGACTTAAATGCGGTACTAACCAGGCTCATGGGCTCACCCTTTGAACCCATGCACAAAGCAACGCTTAAGGACCTCACCCTTAAAACTGCTTTTCTAATAGCAATCACCTCCATCAGTAGAGTAAGTGAACTACAAGCGCTATCTATTCTAGACCCCTTTGTAACAGTTCACAGAGATAAGGTGGTTCTACGCGCACACCCTAGGTTTGCACCTAAATTAATGTGAACCAATCTATAGAACTACCAACGTTCTTTCAAAACCCTTCAAACTTGGGAGAAAAAAGCCTGCATACATTGGATGTGCGCAGGGCTGCTATGTTTTATATGGAAAGAACTAGACCACTGAGAAAGACTAATCAGTTATTTGTCTCTGTGGCAGCAGGAAGAGAGGGAGATGCAGTTTCAAAATCCACCATATCTAGATGGATCGTACAATGCATCACCCTCCGCTTCTCTCTTGCTAAGAGAGAACTACCCTACAAGCCAAGAGCACACTACTCGAGGCACTGGGGCTTCCATAGCATTTATTGCAGATGTCCCTCTTGTCCATTTGCAAACCACTGTCTAGATGCCCACTTTAGATCTGATTCCCAGGTGGGACAAGCAGTATTAAGACCTCTTTTCTCTACTGTTCCTTCTCACAACCCACCTCTAACTCCGGGTACTGCTCGCTAGTCTATGCACAGCATATGATTCTAAGCAGATTAACAAACATTAGAAAACAATGCATTACTTACCGTAAAAGCATTTCTGATGGTTGTATCTGCTTAGATTCACATGCGCCCACCCTTCCTCCCCGCTCGGATGGAAGAAACATAGACATTCTTTTATTTCTCGCACTGAAAGAGCATGTTGGAGGTGGGGGCCTGAAGAGTAAGGAACCTTATATGCCAGTCGGACCCAGATCTGGACAGAGCTACATCAGGGGAGACCACGCAAACCGAGCGCCTCAACTCAGGATAGAGACGCAAACTAACCAACCCTACTAACAATTTCCCTTTCTGCATACACCTCTCAAACTCCAAACCAAACCTACAGCACAACAAACCGCACAAACATCACTACACTGCAACAACGAAACAAAAACATAGTCGTGCACAACAGTACACAACGTCTACCGGCCGCAAACACCCCAGGCCCAGCCAACGGACCCACCGGGCTGAGGCTGCCAACAGCACATCACTGCTCTCTTGTACTTTTCCTGCTTCGTCACACTAACTCATCCTCTCCTCCTTTTTCAGAACCGCCAGAGCGCCAGGGGACCACTCCGGTGGTGATAGTGCGTGGTACAAATATCCATTAACATTTTCTGTACTCACTCACGTCTATAAGGCTCCCTCAGGGCAGAAAAACTACAAACAGAGGGACCTCGACGTGTGAGGGATTGTAGGTACACTGCACGTCACTATAGGGATAGTGTTACAGACACGCCTTGTCGACGTCCCCTTTTCGACTACGAAAAACAAAATGCAATACTCCGCAGTGACCACTGGATGTCGGACTATGCACAGCATGTGAATCTAAGTAGATACAACCATCAGAAATGCTTTTACGGTAAGTAATGCATTGTCATATTGCCCCTTTCTGAAGGCTTGCTCTGGTTGACTGTTTAATAAATTAACAATTGTTTAATCAAGAAATCTTGTGTGCAAGTTTATTTGAATACTTGTGACTGTGAATCTCTAACTACCCTACAGCTCACATTGACCACTCTTGAGATAAGCCAGGCTGCTTAACACGCTACCAACCTGTGTAGTACACTTATTTCAAAGGTTGGGTTCCTATTGCCAGGAGTTCAGGGTTGTTGTAGTGCACCCAAAGGGTACTGCATACAATCTTGCCTAACAGGGCCTAAATGAATCAATACAGGACACGGAACACAAAGGAATGATCCAGCAGAATTTTGTGGTCCCTGTTAAATATCCACCAGGGAGACTTAAGAATCGATTGCATTATTAGGGTTGGCCCCAAGAGAACTGGGATCAGGAGGAAGATCGAGGGACGTCCTGGCTGCCTTAGCCTCAGACGAATGGAAGGAGAACATTTTGCCTGCTGCAAGGGTCCAAGAGTGTGACGATAAATGGCTTGCAGGTCCAGCTCTATCAAGACTTGCCGCTGTCCACCTTACAGAAGAGAGCGATGGGTCCTCTGACAAAAGTTCTTGTAGCCAGGCGCATCCCCTATAAGTGGATCTTCCCCTTTGGGCTTTTGTTCACGGCAGATGGAGTACAGCATCACACTACTACTTCCGCAGAAGATCTGTCGATCCTGCATTTGGAAGATGAAGTACCTGCCGCCCCGGGAGGGGGAAAGCCACGTGAGTGGTTGAAGGGACAGGGGATAAAGGGGGGCAGAGGGGCAAAATTGAAAGGCCCCCAGAGGCGAGTGGTTGAGGAAGGTGAACGTGGTGGGAAGTCAGGCAATGACTTGAAGTAAGGCTGGGCAAGAATACTAGGTAATAGGGGAGGGGTGGACGGGGTGTTGGCATGAGATGTGGGCCAGGATTCATGGGTGGGGATGTGAGGTTCTCAGAAGCTTGGAGGCCTGGGAGGAGACAGGGAAGTAGGGCGGTGGGAATGGATCACAGTTGCAGGTGTCGTTCGCCTCCAGTGAGGTATACCACGGGAAGTCATGTAGGTCAGCGGCCCAGGCCTACAACCAGGGGGAATTGCAGGATCTCTTGCCTAAAAAGGTGGGGTAGGGCAGGATAGGGTGGGGGAGTGTGGCAGGAACAGGATTTGGGAGACTGAAGGGATTGGTGAGCATTTGGGGGCTCACCACATTGAGGTCGAGGTTGGTTTGGCCCCATGTGGGAGCGCTCCCAGCATAGGGAAATGCTTACTGTAGGGAATGGTACTCCAGATCCTATCACACAATGTGAGGGGTCTGAATACCCCAGTCAAGTGAAAACAAGTGGCGATGAAGTTCATATGTGCTGAAGCAGACATTATAATGTTGCAGGAAACACATGGAAAACGGTCAAGGCAATTCCCACAGCTACTCAGGCTAACGCGCAGGGAAAAACAGCTGGGGTCTAGATAGGGCTCAGAGTCGCTAGAGGCAAAAGTACTTTATACCGAAGTAGGTCAGGGAAAGTACCCATTTCTCCAAGTACTGGTGGGTCACAGAATGGTGACCATAGCAGTGGTATACTCCCCAAACGTGGGACAGATTGGTCCAATTTGGCCACTACTTCTCAGGAACCCAATTTGCAGTCAGGGAGATAATCCTGTCAGGTGACTACAACTTGGCCTGGGACCCAGTGAGGGATGGGACCGCAGGGGCCGGGTCGAGCGGTCTAGCCCCCATCGGGCCATTTCGGGAAGGCTTTGAAGATCTGGCACTCAGATATTTCTGGCAGGTCAAGAGGGAGGAGGAGAGGGGTTTACATGCTTTTTGCTTGTTTCAGACCCCATCCAGAATAGACGTTTTGGGTAACGGCTAGCATGATGCGGGATGGTGGAAGATGTAGAACTCAGTGGGGTTGCAATATTGGATCATATACCAACAATGGTAACCATGCGAGGGTGGGAGTTTCCGGGGGTTTGGGGGCGACTATGGGTGTGGACCTTCCTTAAGGAAATATTACACAACGTGCTAATGGCAGAAGTACTTTGTGTTAAGATAGATGAATACTTTACAATGAATGCAAGCCTGGGGGAGAGTGGGTGGGTGGGAGGGTTGCAAGAAGGCCTCTGGGGGCGCCTTTAATACAGTGATGGGAGGGGAACTTCTATCGCTTAGGGCCCAGAAAGTGAAGCCGAGAGAGGTAATGGAAAGAGAGTCCCAGCTGCACAAAGTGCTGCTGGCCATTGCCAGGAAGGCAGACGCAAAGAGAAGGACCCTATAGAAGAGGCTGAAAGAGATAAAAAGCCTGCTGGATTTGTTGCAGACCACAGGGGCAGAAAGAGCTCTCCTAGGGACAAAACAAAGCTACTATATCCACACTAACAAGGCGGACAGGCTGCTGGCTATACAGCTGAGAAGAAAGGTGGCTAATCGCACTATGGTTCATGTCAAACAATTGGATGGGACGATATGACCGATTCAGACGCCATAACTGAAACCTTTACTGAGTTCTATGGAGCACTAAACTCATCCGACTGCCCCGATCAGCTTGCAATCGAACAATAGCTCAATCGGATGCCATTACCAAAACTGTCACCCATGGAAAGGGCGAGGCTGGAGGAGCATACGGGTGGAGGTTGAGGCGGTAATTAAAGCCCTGCCAGTGGATAAAGCACCCAGACCGGATGGGTGCCCCGCAAGCTTCTACAAAAAGTATAGCTGGAAACTGAGCTCGAAACTCACAACCCTTTTTAACTCGGTGGGACGGCAGTGGAGCGTGACACAAACTATAACTGAGGCAAACGTTGTGGTCTTTGAGAAACCCAATACGCATCAGACTAAGTGGGTTGCATCGCCCCATTGGTCTTTTGAATATAGACAAATGTACACTGCCGTCAAAGGGCATCAAATATGTGACAATATGAAACTGATAATCCAGCTGGTGAAAAAGCAGTTATCCAGCAGGTCCCCTCTGCACTAAACTCACTTGATGCAGGTAAGGCCTTTGACCGGGTAGAATGGCCTTTCTTGTTTGCAACAAACATATGGGGATGGGCTCCAAATTCCTTTTTATGGTCAAGGCAAGCCACAAGTGTCCCTCGATGTACCTCTCACGTCCGGATATATCTGAGCATAAATATTACGAGGGGTACCAGACAAGGGTGTCCCCTGTCGATGCGCTGTATCTGGAGCCACTTCAAACTTCCATTCGCCAGAATCCTTTCACCCAGGACATTCCCTTAAGGGGTGGAGGAACACAAAATGGCAGCGTTTGTGGACGACTTGATGTTGTCCGTGACAGTAGAAATCTCCATCCCGGCCTTAATAATGGAACACGCCAAAATAGAAAGTGGCAAGACTCAAAATAAACATGTCGGAGCTGTTGAGCTTTGGACTGCCCAAGCCACAACTAACTGCTCTGCATAGATTCTCCCAGTTTCCAATTGCTAGCAATAGTATAAGATACCTGGGTGTGAACATGGCCATTTCGCTGTCCAAATTGTACGGGGAAAACTACCCTGCGTTACTTGCCCAAGTTAAAGCTGACTTTGGGAGATGGTTGCCCCTGCGGATCTCGTGGTTGGGTAGCATCGCCGCGATAGATGGTAATCCTACCTAGGGTACTATACAATTTTCAAGCGCTCCCCAGCCTAGTCCTCCCGTCCTTATTTTAAAGACCTACACAGGATGGTGTTGCTATTCTTTTGGCAAAACAAGCGACCTAGGGTGGCCCTGGAGACGTTGATGGTGCCCAAACTGGGAAGTACGCCTCCCGAATTTCATTAAGCACTATGAGGTAGCTCAATTAAGGGTAGTGCGTGAATGGCTTTCGTAGGCTATGATCAATCCTGGGCCAGGATTGACTAAGCAGTGGCAGGGAGTCTGCTGAGTCAAGTCTTAACGGTCCCTTATATCTGGGATCGGCTGGTGGAAAGGGGGGAGGTATAACCACACAGCCACCCCCCTTCTGCCTGTTATTTTGGCACCCACAATTCTCCTCATGGATGGTGCATAGCTAGTTTCAGCAATGGCACAAGGAGGATGTAAAAGTGGGACATGTCAGGAACTGGTGTAAGATACTTTGAAGGGTGTAAACAGCAGATTGGGTTGACGGAAAAGGATAGATTGGGATGCAGCCAGAGATGAAGTGAGCAGCCAGGCGGGATCTGTTGCCATTTGTCAAGTTCATCACCACACATACAGGTGACAGTCATCTGATCTCTAAACTAGATTTGGTATTTTTGGTATGGACAGAACCTGGGGTATGAGGAAGTGGGAAACAACCCTGGGGGATACGACCCCAAGAGAGCACTCTGACAACCTGTGGGGTAACATTCTGAGATGAACGGTCTGTCCAACTCTGGGTGACATGGTACAAAGTCATGGTCCAGTGGCATCTTACCCGAGAGAAGTTGCATGGGATGTACCCCAATGTCTCACCAGAATGCTGGAGGCGCTGCTCGGGGAGGGGGGGATTGGCGAAACATATTTTGTGGGATTGTCTGGGCGGAAGTGGGGGCCCAAGTTCAGATGATGATCTGATGCCCTCAACACTAACCCCTAGGGAATGGATGTGCGGCTTGTTTGAGCCTGAAAATGTACTTCCCTCAAAGCTCCAATGTTAAGTGTTTATGGTAATGCTCAGAGCGGCCTGGTTAGTGCTGGCTTAAGCGATGGAAGCAGAAGGGGCCTCCAACATGTGTAGAATGGCTGCATAAGCTATGGCAAATATTGGCAATAGAATGCGTCAAATATGAGTGCAAGGCGAGGCTGCAAAACCTTAGGAGAGACTGGGGGGTTAATTCTGGACTTGCTTCATGGGGACTACATGAAACAATGGTGCCTGCAGAACTTGCGCATACTAAACATGTGAAGGGAGAATAGTCTGCTTGGGAAAAGGCAGAATTTTTCAAACTATGAAGAATGGAAGATGCGGGGGGGAAGGAACGGTGTCGTAGTAGAATGTTGCCGTTTTTCATAAAATGGCAAAAATGTTTTAAAAAGAAAACCGCCCCCATCTCCACAGGCGGTGTAGTGGCCAGCCCATGGCCAGGATCTCGTCTAAACCAGTTCAAACCATTATGGAGGCTGTCATCGTGGGCACACAAAGACCCCAAGTGGGCAGAACAGACTTGTATCGCTTGCCTCATAGTTTACCTGAGCAAAGGAAGCCCCAAAACAAAATAGTTGAGATTAGGTCTTAAGCAGAAAACATTAGTACCCCAATGGCTAACATAAAGGTATATTGGGCTACTAATGCAGTAAACCGTTGTGCACCCCTGGTGAAGCCAAAGCTAAATATTCACTGCCAGCAGCCTACCCCCTGAAACCAAAGGCAGAATACTTATGGGTAATCATGCCATTTACCTTGAGGTAAAAAAGGGATCCAGTTTCCGGGGACGTCAATGAGTCACATTGACCACAAAAATGTAATGAAAATCAAACAGTAGGGGCCCCATAAAATGAGACTGCAGTAACCCCAAAATGGCATTCTGCCTCAACACCTGCGCTTGCCTATTAGGCGGAAGTGTCAGCCCTGGCTAGTTCCCATTTTCAGAAAACCTAGAACAATGCTTCTGATGCTTGTTAATCTGCTTAGAATCACATGCTGTGCATATGGTCTGACATCCAGTGGTAACTGCGGAGTATTGCATGTTGTCTTTCGGGGACCGAAGGGGGACGCTGGGCATAGGCATGTCCGTAACACTATCCCTATCGTGACGTGTACCCAAAATCCCTCACGCGCCGAGGTTCCTCAGATTGTTTTTTTTTTCTGCCCGGAAAACTGGTCGCCCTATAGCGGAGCTCTTACTAGAGACATTGTTTCTTACCGAATTGTCGGTTATTCCCCGTTAAGTCACTTCAACTACAAGAACATCTTCGATGAAGTCTATGGGGGATTCGTCTACATCTGTGGATATAGGCGCCTAAGATCCGGCGGCCGATTTTCCACGTGGTCTGGCCTTCTGGCGACCTATACAGTAGGGAGAGTGGGGTCAGGGTGGCCATATTGTCGGTATGTCTTTCCTCCTTTCCCCTCTTTTCCCTTTTGGTCTGGTCATCCTTCCCTTTAGCTATGGAAAGGACTCCCTTTAGATTCTGCCCTAATTGTAGGGTTAGATATCCTTAGAAGGATGAACACAGGACGTTGTAACGCCTGTCTCCCCCTAGAGCATGATGAAAAGCGGTGTGCGGCTTGCAAATTCCTTTGGCCTAAAACCCTTAAGGAGCGCTGTGTAAAGCGGTGGGCCGCGTATGTTATGTCACGGGTGGAACCCCCTTACCCCACGCCACACCCGCTGAGGGTGACGGGGGTACTTCGGATGACCAAACGTCCGTTGCAGATGTTATAGACCTTGAGGCGAACGCTTCTAGGTCTGCCACTCCTGTCCCCGACCCTTTAAGGCCTGACTCTGGTCTCGCGACAGGGGCGTACAAGCGCATCTCACTAAGCACACAACCCTTATACTGATTTCGACATCTTCGTCGAAAAAGGTGAAAGCGACAGCAGGGCCGCTGAAAACTTTGCCGGTTTCCTCAGATCGTTCTGATTCAAAGCCATCCCTGCATCTGCAGCAGCGTCTTGCGACTGGGCAGTCCAAATCAAACAAGGGCACTACTCCAAAAACTGCAAACGTTGAAGCGCGGAAGTCCGACACTTCGACGGTCTCAAAGGCTGCGGTAGGCCCGAAAACTACAACTAGACCTCTACCTGAAAAACCGACCGCTAGGACCTCTAGCGCCACGGAACCATCGGAGCCTTTGTCTCACGCCGATTCGGCAACTGTCCAAGACAGCATCGAAAGAATTACAGCGGCGGTGGGTCTTAACCCGGTTCCGCCCAAAGTTATGGGACAAGCCGCAGGAAAAGTTTCAGATGCGGATTGGGATCCCGATTCTTACAACGCTTATGAAGATAGCCAGGAGCCTCTCTCAGACACCCTAACAGACTCTTTTTGATGCTGTAGGGTAGAAAACGTCATTTCTCCACCCGCAGGCCCATTTGGGTCCTCTAAATGGACTACAGAGAAGTTTGAAGGGTGTATGGATCAGCTGGGGAATATTATCAGGTTTTCTGACCATCCCCCACCGAAAAGGGCTCAAATGGACCCTAATCTCTAGATTGAAGACCAGTCTCATGCCTTCCAGCAGGAAGACGTTGTCCACATGGACACATATAGGGACATTTATAATGAAGAGGAAGCTTCATTTCTTCAAAGTTATGAGGAAGAACAGGATACTACAGACAACTGGGAGGAAACCCAGCAGGAAGGTCTAGACCCATTGACACAGCAAGATCAGGACTCTGTTTTGTGCCTGGATTCTCCTCCTTCCACCCCGGCTCGCCAGGCCTCTCCTGTTGATGACCAAATGGCATTCAACTCCATGTTGGAAAAAAGCAGCTGAATACTTCAAAATTTCCACTCAGGAGGCGGTGCCTGAGCAGGATTTTGTGGAGGATATCCTTAAGGAGAAACCTCCATCTAGCCAGGCCATACCCCCCCTCAACTCTGTGAAGAGAAGGGTGGCTCCCTCATTGGTATCACCAGCTCAAACCCGGAGAGTGAACCCAAGAGTCGAAAAATTATTTCGGCCTTCCCCTTCCGACCCTTTATACATCAGAGGGCACGCCATCACAGAATCATTGGTAGTGACTACCACTCCGAAAAGGGCAGGGGTACCCCTTGCCACGGGGGAGTCACAGCCGGACACGGATTCTAAGTGACTGTATGCCCTTGGCAGACGTCACTTCAACAGCAGCAAACGCTACACAAATTGCTAACACTACTACACTATTGGCAAGCTATGCTGACGCCCAATGAATGGAACTTGCTCCAGGAAGGCCTCCAAGAGGTTCCAGAACCCGCAAAATCAAAGCTTCTCTCCATTGTAATGGAGGGAAGACAAGTTAACCAGCATGTGATCAAGAACACAACACTGCGGGAACTGCCAGCAGGTCTCTGGCCTAAGGGACCCTGCTGAAGACATGCTTGGCTCCATACGTTTTTTAAACCGGAAACGCAAGCCTCCCTCATCAAGCCTTTTGAGGACTTGAACCTCTTCAGGAAGGCGGTGGATGAGGCTTTGAGAACAGCCAAGAAGGAACATGAGACTTTGAAGTCTCTGCAACAGATCACACAGAAGCCTTCCACCCAGAGGGGTAATAACTCGTGGCGGTCCTTTCGAGGGCAAGCCCGTGCTGGTCAAAACTACGGCACGGGAAACTTCAACTCAGGACAGATTTCTGGAAACAACGCTTCTGATGTTTGCACAGCATGTGATTCTAAGCAGATTAACATAGTCCGACATCCAGTGGTCACTGCGAAGTATTGCATTTTGTTTTTCATAGTCGACAAGGCGTGTCTGTAACACTATCCCTATAGTGACGTGCGTTGTACCCACAATCCCTCACGCGTCGAGGTCCCTCAGATTGTTTTTTTCCTCCCAGTTATTGGTCGCCTCTATGCGGAGCTCCTCGAGAGACATTGCGAAATCATTTCTTCGGCCCTTGGTCGTTTATTATTATTAATATCTAACACATAGATCCCTCCCTCGACGAAGCTGCAAGCTGTTTCTCCGCCGAGCAAGATCTTCGACGGAAGGCCGAGCGGAGGAGATCCTTCGGCGCCGCCAAACACGTGGCCTGGCCTCGCCGGCCTTACACAGTAGGGAGAGTGGGGTTGTGTGATCTTTTCTTTTCACTCCGAGAATGCCTTTCTCTTTCGAGGTCGTAATCGCACTTCTTGCCCTCAGCTATGGAGAGGACGCCCTTTAGGTTTTGCCCACTTTGCAAAGGCAAAAATACCTGGAAGGACAAGCGCAAACGGTGCAACCGTTGCTTGCCCCTCGATCGCAAGGACGACGGCTGTGCGGCCTGTAAGTTACTTAAGCCCAAAACGATAAAGGACTGCAGGGTCAAAAGGTGGGCAGCCTACGCCATGTCTAGGTCAGATTCCTCGCCCGCTGTCGCCACAAGGCCCCCGTAATGGAGGTTGTAGACCTCTCGAGGGAGCGTTCTCGCTCCTCTTCGTCCGTCTCCGGCCCGACAAGCCCGGCTCACGCCCAGCTTATGGGGATGGACACCCCGGCGACAAGGACGCACACAAGAAATCTCATAAACACATACCCCACGGCATGCAATCGTTGAAGACGAAGGCAGCCATAGCGCCAACGGAGGCGCCGGGCCCACCGGCGTCTTCCACCGACCGTAAGGGTCGCCAGCCCTCCCCGTCCCCACTTCCGCAACAGGCGACCGGGCACTCTGGAAATAAGGGCGCTAACCCCAAACCCTCAGACGGCGACGCGCCTCGTAAGAGTGCGCACGTTGCCAGTAAAGAATCGACGATACCTAGCGCGATGGCGAGCGATCCCTCGGCAGAGAGAATGATCGCCGAAAGCCTTGCGCGTATATCTTCTAGGGATGGCCAGAGACAGGTGACAAGTGACACGCTGAAAACCGCGCACAAGGCCAAAGAAACGCCGAAGGTGCCGGAAAGTAGGCTGGGACAGGTCCCACCGTCGACGGAAAGCCCTAGCCTGCCAGAACACTTCTCAGAAGGCGAAGGCACCTTATCTTCGACACTATGGGACAGATCTAGGCAAATACAAGGAGAAGAAACTCCTTTTTCACTCCCAGACCACTCTGGCCTACCTCAGTGGACCTTAGAGAAGTTCCAGTCCTGTATGGACAAGTTAGACACATACATGGCCATTCCAGAAAATAGGACACCTAAAAGACCTAGGGAGGTGCTCCTAGAAAGTCCAAGGGCTAAATACCCGAAGTTTTTCTATAACCCCTCTCAGGAGGATATGAACTCTTACGACCTCACCGAAGAGGACACTCACTTCCAGGAAGGAAAGGAGTTCATTAATGATGAAAACCAACAAGAGGGAGAAGGCTTCCATGAGGACACCAACATAAGTGAGGAAGGGTACGAGGAAGACCCAGGTGAGGGTGACCCAAATCCCTGGCAGTCACCATCAGGGTCTACAGAGCCAGACATTATAGACATTAGGTCTCCTCAGACCACACCAGTCAGGAACCCTTCGCCTGTTGACGATCAGCTCACTTTTAATGCGCTGCTGAGGAAGGCAGCAGCACATTTTGAGGTCGAAACTGGGGAGGTCACCCCAGACACTGACTTTGTGGAAAGGATTATCAAAGAAAAACCCCCCACCAGCCAAACCATTCCAATACTCGCCTCTGTTAAGAGACAAATCAACCCTTCACTGGCCACCCCTCCACTAGTAAGAGGGGTTAATCCAAGAATCGAAAAATTGTTCTCACCCTCTCAATCAGACCCACTATACATATTAAGGGTCACTCCATCCCGGACTCCTTAGTGGTGACTAACACTAGGAAAAGGGCTGGGGTTCCACGGTCTACCAGCGAGACCCCCCGGATAAAGAGGGGAAAAAGCTTTATGCCCTAGCCAAAAGAATTACCACCTCGGCAGCGTTCTCAACTAGGATTGCCAATAATAACACATTGCTGGCAAGCTACGCTGATGCGCAATGGGGAAAGCTTAAGCAGGACATCGAGGAAGTCCCTGAACCCCTAAAAACTCGATTGCTGACTACAGTTAATGAAGGGTCTCTGGTCAACCAAAGCATCGTTAAGAATACCCTTGATGCAGCAGAAACTGCTGGCCGCTCTTTGGTACAGGGAATTCTGCTGAAGCGCCACGTCTGGCTTCGCAATTCCGGGTTTAAGGCGGAAACGCAAGAGGCGCTCATTAACAAGCCTATTGAAGAGTCTAACCTCTTTGGAAAGGCAGTGGACGACACACTGGAAAATGCGAAAAAAGAATTTGATACCATAAAGACCTTGGACCAAATCTCAAAGCCCCCTAACAGGCGGGGATTTGGCAACAAGCGTTCTTTTCGTGGCCAACGCCAGCAACAGAATGAACAACTTCAATATTCTGCCAACAACTACCAAAGTAATAGTGGCCAGTACAATCAAAGAGGTGAACGTCGTGGCAAGGGGAGAGGTCGGGGTTCCACCCCTAGAGGCTCCCAAGCCACCAACACCACCAAGTGACGCAAAGATTCAGGTACCCTCCCATGCATTGCTGGTCGGGGGCCGGTTAACATCCTTTCTTCCAGCATGGGAGGGAATAACATCAGACCGCTGGGTTCTAGCCACCATAGCCCGCGGCTACTGTATAGAATTCAACAGTTCCCCAACATACAGACCCCTGAGGGGACGACGCATGACACCAGAACACCTCGCCATCCTTCTCCAAGAAGTGGACCAGCTACTGGAAAAAGGGGCTATAGAGGTCGTGCCTCTATCTCAGGTAACGGAAGGTATTTATTCAGTGTACTTCCTTGTACCCAAAAAGGATCTAACCATGCGCCCTGTATTAGATCTGCGCCCAGCGAACAAGTTTGTCAAGCCCCAAAAGTTTCGTATGGTAACCTTACAGGAAGTGATCCCACTGCTAGCACAGGGGGATTACATGACAACACTGGGCATGAAAAATGCATACTTCTCCAGCATGGGGTCTGGCATGGATTCACATGCTCATGAATATTCCCCGTCGTCAGGCTGGGAATCCTCGGTAAAGAAAAAACCAGTATCAGTTTCGTTTCTGATCTGTCTTTCGTAGTAATAACCAATCACTGGTCTCTGCGTCATACTGACCACAGCCAATGACTGCCCTCTACCTAAGCACCGCCTCTGGCAGCCATCTTCAGATTTTTACCGCACGTTCATGTGTTGGGATCCTCGTGCTATTGCTCTCGAGCGTTAGTGCTATTTTTTCGCGCTTTTTCACAAAAACTTCGATTCTTTCGGTCAAAAGAGCCTCAAGCTCCACCGATCCTACATCCGATCAACGGGGACCCGTGTCGGATTCATCTGTGCCCCTCAAGGGTGAAGATTTCGTCGAGCTACACTTCGGAGGACTCCAGAAGCTTCTCAGGCCCGGTCTCGGAGATGGCCCAGGAGAAGGGAAGCTCGACGCCCGGAAAGCTGTTCAGGGCCTGCCCTGGATGCCAGCTGCAGAACGTCTTCAAGGAGGACGAACACTCTTTCTGCCTTTACTGCCTTCATGGGGACAAGACGCACGTGGAGAAGGACTGTGCGTTTTGCGGCAACATGTCGGAACGGACCATGAAGGACCGCCATCAACGTCTCGCCAGCTGGCTGGAGGGTAAGAGCCCGTCTGGCGAGAAGAAGAAGAAATCTGAGCGGTCTTCTAAGACCTTTGAGGGCGCCCCGGCGACGGGGGCCCAACATAAGGCCAAGCACCGCGAGTCCGCTGGCACCGGGAGCGCCGAACGGTCGGGCTCTACGGGCGCCAGGCAGGGCGCACCCTCCCCGGCACCATCAACCACGAGCCAACGCTCTGGGTCGGGTAAGAGGAAGGCCGAGCACCCGGCGAAGCTCCTGGAGAGACCCCGGTCGAGCTCTAAGGCAGAGGAGGAGCGTGGCAGTGCCCCCTCCCTCAAGGATAAGGCGGTGAGCGCACCTAAGGTGGTGAAGGCCTTGATCCATTCGACCAAGCCCTCTATCGAAACGGTCGCGGCGGCCCTGGCCCAGCCTGTGGAGGCTGCACCAGTGGTGGCGGCCTCGGGGCCCAGAATCTCCCTGCCTCCTCGGAGGGAGTCTTCTTTCGTGCCCATCGATAGGACCCCCGTGAAACCCTCCGTGGGGAAGAAGGGGGGGCAGGGCGTCGTCGTAGATTCGGCCTCAACCTCAGAAGAGGAACTGATCGAGGTCTTAAGCCACGGCCTAGGCGTGGAACAAGACCAGCCCGTCGGAATGGGCCCCGACGCAGGTGACGACGACGACATCGTCGAGGATACCGACGGGGCCCCTGCTCGCCCGTCGGATTCCCCTCTGCCAGCGCCGCAAGACAACTCAGCGGCCATTTTGTTGGCTATACAGTCCTTATGCTCCGAGATAAGGACGAGACTACCGTTACCGACGGAGGAACCTCTCCCGTCGGGGGATCCAGAACCGGGACCTTCTGGTGTTCCCCCTACCAAGAAAAGAAGGATCCATCCACCGCCTCCTTTTCAACCGTCGCGCCCCGTCCAGCCCTCCTCCCCGTCCACCCGAGGGGATGATACGGGGACTGACACGGCAGCGACGGGTACGGACGACGAGGCATACGACGAGGATTTTCCGTCGTCGCCTCCCACCAGGGCTTCTCCGCCCGACGAGATTGGATCGTTCCACTCAATGATCGCCAGGGCATCCGAGCTTTTCCAACTCTGCCCTGAGGAGAAGAAAAAGGAAGGCTTCCTTTACCAACGGCGCGAGACCAAGAGGAAGACGGTCCTCGCAGTGCCTCTGTTGGACGACATTTGGGATGAGGGCCTTTCCCTCCTCAAGAACCCTTCCACGACGCCAGCGAAAAGAGACCGGTACGAGAAAAAGTACCGGGTCCCGGACTCGGCCCCCCTATGCCTCCGGGCGCAGCCTACCCCGGACTCCGTCGTCTCCGCGGCAGCCAGGAAGAAAGCGGGGGGGGGGTGCGGCCTCCACGTCGACTTCCCCGCCGGACGGCGAGGGAAAGAAATTGGATGCCATGGGACGCAGAGTCATCTCGTCGGCGGCGACGACGATTAAAGCGGCCAACGCCTTGGCTATCGTGGCCCGCTACGACAGGGAACTCTGGTACAAGATAGCTCCCCTGCTGGATTTTCTGCCGGACGACAAGAGGGCGGAGGCCCTTGAGATCCTGCAGGAAGGTGAGGTGGCCTCGGACCACGCCATCACCGTGGCGACGGACATCGCCGACACTGGGTTCCGCCAGATGGGCAACGGCGTTTGCCTTCGACGTCGCGGATGGCTCAAGGCTACAGACTTTCGGCAGGACGTCCAGACCAGGGTCCTGGACATGCCCTTCGACGGGAACAACCTGTTTGGGAAGACGGTGGACGATTCCCTTCAGGCCATCAAGGCGGATACTGAGACGGCCCGGGCCCTTGGAGTACTGCAGCAACGGCGGACGCCCTTTCGGAGCGGCGGATGCAAGGGCGCCTCCAAAGGTTCCGGCGGCGGTTTCGCTTCCTACCGTCAAGCGGCCCGCTCGTCGTCGCAAGAGGCCTACAGAGGACGAGGCAAGTCTGGCGGCCCCCGCCGTCGTCGCCAAGGAGGCCAAGGCGGCAAGGCCGCGTCCAAGCAGGATTGAACCGGCCGTGGGGTCGGGCCCCCACCGAAGCACCCCGGTGGGAGGCCGGCTGGCGGGCTTCGTCAGCGTGTGGGAGTCCATCTCCACCGACCGTTGGGTGCTGGACGCCCTGGCCCGGGGCCACGCGCTCGAGTTTCAAAGAAGGTGCCCGCGCGTCCCCCCCGTGGCCAGGAAAGAACTTCACGTCCCTCAACTTCTCCTGGAGGTAAAGGCGATGCTCAGAAAGGGCGCCATCGAACTCGTCCCAAAGAGGCTTCGGGGCTCCGGAGTCTACTCGCGTTACTTCCTCGTGAAGAAGAAGACGGGAGGATGGCGCCCCATCCTGGACCTGCGACGCCTGAACAAGTTCATCAAGGCGCAGAAGTTCCGGATGGTCACCCTCCAGCACGTCCTGGGTCAGCTGGAGGAAGGAGACTTCCTATCGTCGTTGGATTTGGAGGATGCCTACTTCCACATTCCCATCCTAAAGGGGCACCGAAAATTCCTCAGATTCGTGGTCCAAGGGCGTCATTACCAGTTCAAAGCCCTTCCCTTCGGACTGCGGTCGGCACCCAGGGTTTTCACCAAGTGCCTCGCACCGGTGGCGGCGCAGCTGCGCCGCGAGGGGATTCACGTCTACCCCTACCTGGACGACTGGCTCATCCGCGCCAAGACGAGGGAGCTCGCCGTGGTCCACACGGCAAGGACCGTCCAACTCCTCACGGACCTGGGATTCTCCGTGAACTACGCCAAATCCCACCTGGTGCCCGCGCAAGTCGCACTGTTTCTGGGAGCGAGGCTCGACACAGTGTCCCTTCTGGCCTCCCCGTCGGAGGAGAGGACCAGGACCATCTTGGGCAAGGTGCAACGGATGTTGGTGGCCGACGCGGCCAAGGTGAGGTCCATCAAGTCCCTCCTCGGGATGATGTCTTCCTGCATCTACCTCATTCCCATGTGCAGGCTCCGGATGCGCCCGTTGCAAGAGTTCCTGGATGCGCGCTGGATCCAGACGACGGGCAGCTTCGAGGAAAGGATCAAGCTCGACGAGAGTTTCCGACGAGCGATACGGTGGTGGGGCACCCGCGCGCATCTGACGGCGGGCATGGACTTCCAGACCCCAGCCCACCAGGTGACTGTGACCACGGATGCCTCCCTAGAAGGGTGGGGAGCACACACCGAAAATCTGCACGCAAGGGGACTCTGGCTCCCGACGGAGAAGTCCCTGCATATCAACGTCCTGGAGCTCCGTGCAGTGTTTTGGGCCCTCAGGTCCTTCCTTCCGTCCCTCAAGGGCAAGGTGGTGAGGATCTTCACCGACAACACCACCACCATGTTTTACATCAGGAAACAGGGCGGAACCAGGTCCCCAGCGCTGTCCAAGGAGGCGCAGGACCTGTGGCATTGGGCCGTCGCCCAAGGGATTCTTCTGGTGCCGTTTCATCTGGCAGGGATAAAAAACACCATCGCCGACTCACTCAGCAGGGAGCTGCGCTCGTGCCACGAGTGGGAACTACGGCAGGATCTGGTGGATCGCCTCTTCCGACGGTGGGGCACACCCCAGATCGACCTGTTCGCGACGGCGACGAACACCAAGTGCCGGAGGTTCGCCAGCAGGTTTCCCCAGACGAGGAGCATGGGCGATGCTTTCTCGTTCCCCTGGGAGGGCCTGTTCCTCTACGCGTTCCCTCCCTTGCCTCTGCTAATCCGGCTCGTCAACCAGCTCAAGAGGTCACGGTGCAGGATGATCCTCGTCGCACCTGCGTGGCCGAGGCAGATATGGTTCCCGGACCTTCTGGACTTGTCGGCGTCCCCGCCAATCAAGCTGCCGGCGGACGCGGATCTACTCTCCAGGGAAGGAGGCGCCATCCTCCACCACGACCCGAAGTCGCTGAACTTGCAGGCCTGGCTCCTGCAGCGCTAGAGTTTGGAGGATACGACATACCGGCCGATTGCAGAGAGGTTCTTGCAAAGGCCAGGGCGTCCTCGACTCTTAAATGCTACGGACACAAATGGAAGAGGTTCTCTGTCTGGTGCCACGCACAGAAGATTAACCCTCTACGGATTACGGCTCCCCAAGTGCTGCCGTACCTGCTGACGCTGGCCAAAGCTGGTCTGGCACACGCGTCCATCAAGATTCATCTTGCTGCGATCTCCCGATACACCAGAACCACGGGCCGGACGTCCTTGTGGTCTCATCGTCTGGTGAAAGAGTTCATGAAGGGACTGTTCAGATCGTTCCCGCCGGTGAAGGCTCCGGCCCCGGCGTGGGAGCTCAACGTGGTACTGACCAAACTCATGGGACCTCCGTTCGAGCCTCTGCACTCGGCCCCGTTGAAGTTTCTATCGTGGAAAACAGCTTTTCTCGTGGCCATCACCTCCGCACGACGAGTGGGAGAGATCCAGGCCCTTTCCTGCAAGGCCCCGTACTTGACTTTCCACGACACGAGGGTAGTGCTCAGGACGCACCCCTCCTTCATGCCCAAGGTACCGTCGGACTTTCATCTCAACGAACCCTTGGTGTTACCTGTGTTCTTCCCGTCGCCTTCGTCGCCGGCTGAGAGGACTTTGCACTCGCTGGATGTAGCTAGAGCGCTGAAGTTCTACGTGGACCGCACGAAAGGTTTTCGGAAGACGTCACAACTCTTTGTGAACTTTGGACCTGTCAATCAGGGGAAGGCTCTCTCGAAGGCTTCCATCTCCAGATGGCTCTCCGGCTGTATCATGTACTGTCACCGGTTGGCAAACCGACCGCTGCCTGGCCGTCCGAGAGCCCATTCCACCAGAGCGATCGCAGCTACCACGGCGTTCCTATCTGGTGTGCCCCTGCTGGACATATGCAGGGCTGCTACGTGGAGGTCGACGCACACCTTCACGAAATTCTACTGCGTCGACCGGGATTCCAGGGAGGAGTCCAGGGTCGGCCAAGCAGTGCTGCGCAACCTGTTCGCCTGAGGTGAGCCTGGTGAGGAGGTAAGATGCTTAATGTTGAGTTGATGTGATGCTTAATGTTGAGCCTTTGCCACCTCCCGTGGTTGTGCATGTGTGTACTGCTATGTATTCTTTATTCATGAGCATGTGAATCCATGCCAGACCCCATGCTGGAGAAGGAACAAGTTACTTACCTGTAACTGTTGTTCTCCAGCATGGGTCTGGCATGGATTCACATGCGAACCCTCCCGCCTACCCCTCTGCGGCTCTTCACTTGGTCATACTGCCACTTCACGTGCTTCCAAATCTGAAGATGGCTGCCAGAGGCGGTGCTTAGGTAGAGGGCAGTCATTGGCTGTGGTCAGTATGACGCAGAGACCAGTGATTGGTTATTACTACGAAAGACAGATCAGAAACGAAACTGATACTGGTTTTTTCTTTACCGAGGATTCCCAGCCTGACGACGGGGAATATTCATGAGCATGTGAATCCATGCCAGACCCATGCTGGAGAACAACAGTTACAGGTAAGTAACTTGTTCCTTTCATATTTTAATGTTGCCGGCGCACAGAAAATACCTCAGGTTCATGATAGAGGGCAAACGCTACCAGTTCAGAGTGCTACCCTTCGGCATAGCATCTGCACCGAGGGTATTCACGAAAGTACTGGTAGTGGCAGCGGCCTACCTGCGCAGGTTGTCTATCCCAGTATACCCTTACCTCGACGATTGGCTCATAACACGGGATTCTTAGAAAACATGCTTCTCCAATACCCAAAAGACTGTAGACCTTTTGTTCCAACTGGGCTTCTCCATCAACGAGAAGTCCAGCTTAGACCCTAGCCAGACCAAGCAATTCCTAGGGGCTCTAGTTCGAGCAAAGGACGGCCTCGTCTTCCCCTCCAACGAGAGGGTCCAAAACATGCTGTTTCAGATCCCCCAATATGTGGCAGGTCGAGAGGTGACGGTGCTCAAAGCGATGCGCTTGCTAGGCATGATGGCGTCATGTATTTATTTGGTACCTCACGCGCGGCTGCCTATGCGCCCAATGCAAGAGTGGCACAACAGCCAGTGGTGTCAGGCCAGCGGACAATGGAACGATCTAGTGGTGGTCTCGCAGGCCTTGGTTCTCTCGCTACGGTGGTGGACAAAGGAAAACCTGGTAAGAGGGAAACCCTTTGCCACACCTGCAGTGGAAGCCACTCTAACCACAGACGCATCCCTCACAGGATGGTGGGCTCACCTATCCCATCAGACTGCTCGCGGAGTGTGGACTCCGAGCGTAGCATCCAAGCACATAAACCTACTGGAGCTACTGGCCGTGTTCAAGGCACTAAAAGCCTTCCAGGAACACCTACAAGGGAAGACAGTGATGGTCCTTACGGACAGCACCACAGCCATGTACTACCTCAACCAGCAAGGGGGCACCCACTCTCCAGGACTGTCCAAGCTGTCCCAGAATATCTGAAAGTGGGCTCTCAAGCACATGTTCCTACTGTCGCAACATGTACCAGGGGAACTCAATCTGCTAGCAGACGAACTCAGCAGAGACTTCCCTCTGCCCTCAGAGTACGAATGGCAGTTGCACGAAGACATTGTCTTCGTCTTCACACAATGGGGATTCCCAGAAATAGACCTGTTCACAACTCTGGAGAACTCACAATGCCAAAGTTACGCCTCCAAGTACCCCCAGAACCAATCCAAGGGGAACGGTCTATCGATTCCATGGTCACGGAAATTTGCTTACGCCTTTCCCCCGAACTCCCCTTCTCAACAAGATTGTGCACAAGATGCACCAGGAACAAGTTACCATGATACTAGTAGCCCCTATGTGGGCCCGGCAGCCATGGTTCGCTCACTTGATGGAGATGTCTCTATCTCCCCCAGTGAAATTTCCCTGCCCGCACAACATGCTATCACAGGACAAGGGCAGGACACTGCATCCATGCCCTCAGACCATGAACTTAGCAGCCTGGCTCCTGATATCATAAAATTTGGACACTTGCAACTCCCGCAGACATGCATGGACATCCTCAGGGAGGCTAGAAAGCCTAACACTCGTCACTGTTATTCTAGCAAATGGTAGAGATTTGTCATCTGGTGTAGAGGAAGAAGCATCAACCCAGTTGACTGCTCCGCCACGCACATTGTCCTGTACCTGACCCATTTACTGGACTCAGGTCTAGTGTTCAATTCCATTAAAGTCCACCTAGCGGCACTTTCTGCATACACCACTTCCCAGCTTAAAGTGTCGTGGTGGAAAGTTCCAGTTATCAAAGCCTTCATGGAGGGAGTAAAGAGAATACACCCTCTGATAGCAAACCCAGCTCCCGGCTGGGACCTGAATGTGGTACTTACCAGACTCATGGGCTCACCCTTTGAACCCATGCACAAAGCAACTCTTAAGGACCTCACTCTTAAGACCTCTTTCCTAATAGCTATCACCTCCATTAGGAGAGTAAGTGAACTACAGGCTCTTTCTGTTCTATACCCCTTTGTAACAGTTCACAGAGATAAAGTGGTTCTACGCACACACCCAAGGTTTGCACCGAAATTCATCTCAAATTCCATGGAAACCAGTCAATAGATCTACCAACGTTCTTTCAAAACCCTTGCAATTCGGGAGAAAAAAGCCTGTATACACTTGATGTGCGCGGAGCTGTCATGTTCTACATGGAAAGAACCAGACCACTGAGAAAGACTAATCAGTTCTTTGTCTCGGTGGCAGCAGGAAGAGAAGGAGATGCAGTTTCAAAATCTACTGTATCTAGATTAATTGTTCAATGCATCACTCTGTTACACTCTTGCTAAGAGAGAACTACCCTTCAAGCCAAGAGCACATTCTACTCGAGGCACTGGGGCATCCATAGCATTCATTGCAAATGTTCCCCTTGAGTCCATCTGCAAAGCGGCATCCTGGAGTTCTGTGCACACCTTTACAAAACGCTACTGTCTAGATGCACACTCTAGATCTGACTCCCAGGTGGGACAGGCAGTATTAAGACATCTTTTCTCTACTGTTCCTTCTCATCAGGGGAGTTGCTAGGTCTGGAAAAGACCAGGGGCTAAGCTGATGTCGGAACTGTTGGGACTGGGGGCTAGCTAGTCTTTTGGCTGTAGCTCCTGAGATTCTATCCGGGGCTACAACCAAAAGACCAGGGGCTATAGCCCCCTTAGCCCCCCCCTAGCAACGCCCCTGCTTCTCATAACCCACCTCCAACTCCGGGTACTGCTCGCTAGTCTATGCACAGCATGTGATTCTAAACAGATTAACAAGCATCAGAAGACATGCATTACTTACCATAAGCATTTCTGATGGTTGTATCTGCTTAAATTCACATGCGCCCACCCTTCCTCCCCGCTCGGATGGAAGGAACATAGACTTCCTTTTATATCTCTTTTCTGTACTCACTCACGTATAGAAGGCTCCCTCAGGGCAGAAAAAATACAGAGGGACCTCGACACGTGAGGGATTGTGGGTACAACGCACGTCACTATAGGGATAGTGTTAGACACGCCTTGTCGACGTCCCTTTTTCGACTACGAAAGACGAGATGCAATACTCTGCGGTTACCACTGGATGTCGCACCATATGCACAGCATGTGAATCTAAGCAGATAGTCATCAGAAATGGTATTACGGTGAGTAATGCATGTCATATCCTAACTGCTGTTCGGTATTCCGTTTTTTTTCCTCACAACTTAATTGTGTGAGATGCATGCAGCAACGTGAAAAATGCAGTGCTCTCAAGGAGCCCACTAGAAAATCCCCAGAATTCCTGTATGCCAGTCCTCCGCCATGTTCTTTAGAGATCTACTCAGGAGGAGGGATGGGGAGGGGCCAAATGGTGTGGTTGCTTTAATCCTTGAGTGAGTCTGCCATTGCCAAGTAGTGCATCTTGATGTGTCTTGCGCGTGTCTGTAAAGAAGCTGGGTATGCCAGTTTTATTTTGTGCTCTTTAATAGCTTCATTGTAGTCCATGGACTGTGTCAACATTTGAGCATTGATAGAAAAGTGCCTTTTCTGGTATACCCCTGGGTGATTGAAGGTATGAGCGGGTCTGGCCTGTAGGGCAGCTTTTGTGATGGCCACTCGGATGTATACGTTGAGTTAAAATAGTATCAGCTCAAATGCTGAAACACATGTAGACTGTGCAGCCTTGGAATGGCTGCCCACCAGGCTTTAGCCATGCGGCCACCAATGAAATCGTTTGCCATATTTGCAAAATACAATTTCCTGCCCATGAGTGCAACACTAACTTGAGTGCATTCCTATTTTTATCTTAGAACCTGAGGTGGTGGAAGAATATGCTGAGCCGAGTGAAGTTGAGTCCACAGAGGTAAGCCTCGTCCTTCCTTGAGAAATTGTTTTTTCATACTGTGTTTTTTTTCCCCTTACACTTCATTCCTGTTTTGCAGTTTGTAAATAGGCAATTCATGACAGAAGCCCAGTTCAGCAGCAGTTGTGAGAAGGAGCAGCTGGAAGAATGGACAGTGGAAACAGTTGAGGTATAAATGCTTTGAGCAACCCTGTACTGGTCTCGATTGTCCCTGCAGGTAGGGCCTAAAGAGTTGAGGTTAGCATGGGAATTAAGAACACCTTTTTGTCAATCTGTAACCCCAAGCGCTTTTTGCCCACAGCTGATTAGTTTATCAGAATGTTTTGTATCCAGTCCTGCACTTTGCAAGAAGATTGTTGGAAACAGGGCGGAAAATAGTGTTCAGAGGCTTTCTAATAGTGGATCAGTCGGCATCGGAAACAACATGTAATTTGAACTTGAATGTTCGTTAACAAAGCTGTGTTTGAGTATTTGATATGGCAAAGCACAGTAATTGAATTTGGTCTACACATCCTAGTTCAAACATGTGGCCCTCATTTAAGCCAACTTTTCTTCTGGGGATCGCCACCTCTGTTTATCAAGTTGGCTTTTCAACTGAGCATTGCACTTTTTATATTGTATCATTTTCTCTGAAGCCTCTTGTTTTGATTGGGGCTTCAGTGTAATTTTTCAAACTTTAAGTTTGACAGTAACCATATCTTTCCTCTACCCGCACCCTATCCTAAAATTCATGAGAGCATGAAATGAATCTCTCTAAAATAAGAACACTTGTAGGTAAAGGTATTTTACCTTGACTTCTAGAAGACTTGCTGCAATAAATCAAGTTTGGTCTGACGGTGTCATTTCACCTCCTGTTATTTTAAAGTGTGTTCCTTCTTACTGTTTTTTTTTTTAGATGGATTTCTAGAATCTGGCCTGAAGAAAACATTTTAGGAGGCCACCCAGGTTATAGTGAATCGGGAAATCTGAATGGTTAATGTGGTGGGTTGGAAGGAGTCTGACACACTGAGGACATTCTAGAGTATCTTTATTGAAATTAGCAATAGGGAAAGTTAGGCTTTTTTTATAGCGGGCATACCCTACTGTTAAGGATTTCAATCAGGCAATACACCCAGTTCTCGCCTAGCATGTAATGCACAAAGGAAATACTTTATTTATTGTGTCTATAGGTTCAATATTCTGAGTGATGTACCACTCATATCACACCCGTCTCAAAATGTATTCTATGGGAATTACCTTATTTAAACCAAACCACTAATGGCTTAAAGTCGCAAAACAAATAGGAAAAAAATCAGCGCTAACACTAGGGATTACAAACAGGGTTGTAAGAATGGTTCTGACAATATTAGAGGTTCTTAAGTTAAAGATGGGATAGGTTGAGAGATGGGGATAAGACAAGGTAAGACAAGATATGCAATGGTTTACTATGATTCCTATTTATACTTAAAGTCCACTGTAAATTGAGATTGGATCGTCAGGTTCTGGTCATCACGGATCAGGTCTACAGACAGCAAGGCACTTCTGGCGGGATGGTCAGCTGGGCGGTTCTGGTCAATTGAACTGGATTGGATTGGCCCTTCTGGTTGCTGGACACTGTAGGTCAGTGGGATGATGAGTTTCAGCAGTCAAGCATTAACGGTAGCAAGCCAGACTGGATCAGAATTAATTCCTTTAAGTTTGGGATGGTTCAGGATTTGGTCCCAGCTGGAAGAGTTCAGCAAATGCGGAGGCCTTGGCTTGGTAAAGAAATCTGGAATCAGTAGCAAGATGAAGAATTCTGGAACAGGGCGCCACGCGGAAATCAGGATATTGTCAGGAATCAGTGTGTCTGTGTTGTGAGGTTCCCTTATTAATCATGCCAAGTGACATCACTCAGTTTATGGTAGGAGCAGACTTACAACCCACACCCACAAGGCTCCGATAGGTCAAAGGCACTTCCCTTTTTCTGGTTGGAAGCCAGAAAGGGCTTTCATATTTTGTGTGACTTGGAAACTCCCACAGTTATTTGTACTAAAATGTAACTTTCCCACAAATACATATTTCTATAACTATGCCCTCTAATAAATTCAGACACATACATTGCATATTTCGTGGGTTACATTTACATCCAACTCCCACCTCAGTGAGACCTGGCTTTGTCTTTCGGTGGAATTTTGTCAATTTTAATCAAAGATTTGACCCAACAATTTCTAATTCAGTACATATCTGTGCAATCACCCCTAGAACACGGGTATAAAATATTAGATTTGCAGCATCAATAGTCTTTGCGCAATTAGTGTTTTATACAGTACAGGGTTAAATCACGTCTTAAAAGAAAGAATAAAATTAGATTTACAACCACCAACTTTTAGATTTATCCTCCTTCTTGAGGCAAAGTTAAGTCTTTAAATCTTAATTACAAATGGGCATTTAACCACAAAGTCCTTAGCAGTTTTATTTTAACTTTCCTTTCAACTGGCAACAGCTGTCAAATTCCTTTGATCAGGGTAGGTGTCCTCTCCCTTGAGTTAAGTTTCCTGCCCTGCCCCTGTACCGATGAGTGTTAAAGCCTGCCATTGTCTTTGGCTTGGGCCCAGACAAAAGTATGAGTTCTTTGTCATGAGTATGCAAAAACCTCCCAGCAGTAAGTGGTCCTTTCCTGCCAGCAGTGAGGTGTCACCCATTCCCAGGCTGAGACTGTCGGATCAGAATTAAATAGTTAATTAACTCAAGACTGGGTTTTAACTTTACATCTTTCATTAAAACATATAAATGACAGTTTATCGGTAGATTTTTACATTAGCAATCCTTAATCATTCTGAAAGAATTAAACATTTAAACAAACATGCTTTCAAAACCGGCGATTTTGCACCTCATTCCTGAAAAAGCATATTACTGAGTCCTTTAAATCAGCTTTTCCTCTGCACCACACACAATTTATTCAGCACCAGTTCTTCCCTTAAGTGCTGGGATTTGTTTTGCAGTCTTTAAATATGTATCCAGCCTTTGTTTAAAGTTTCTGTCTACACAGTTGAAATTGTTACATGTTGCCATTTTAGCCGCATTTTTCCTGTGGAACTGAAAGCAAATGCTGGGCTGGTTTTTCATGATACATTTCTTAGCTGCTGTCAGTCCATGGGGCCTGGCTCCTCTGAGCCATACTGGATGATCTGTAACCTTTTTACTCTCAGGGATTCACTGGAACATAAAGGGATCTAGCGCCAAAACAGCACTTTGAAGGTAGCAAAGCTACATTTTAAAAGGCATTTTTGGTTTTTAGCACACTTCTGCTGTTTTTCTCCATGTTGAATGCGACGAAGCCCACTGGCATGCTCCTGCAGTGATAACTGTGTTTTCAATCCCTCTTTGACTGTGTGTGGCAGGGGTGCAGCCTTTCCTTGGTTGTGACCCAAATGCATTTTTGCAGATTTTGGCGCGCGCAGGAGTCGGCGCATCCATTTCGGACTGTTTCTTTCACCATTTGTGAAGTGATGCAGTGGGACACTTTGGAATGGGTCAACATCCCACACTACGTATCTAAAGGCACGAATATTGCTCATCGGATGTCATAAAATGTGCTCTGTCCAAACTAACTCTACCACTATATGACTAAATTAAATAAGCCAAGAGTGTCTTTTCTTCCCCTGGCCTCTTTTCTTTTGGTCGTCTTGAAGATATTTCTTAACGTAACCTTCATTGGGTAATTTCTGTAATCGGCTCTCGTAGTTCTTCAAGAATATGCTTCGGTTTTGTGCTTTCTGTGGTCCTATATTTGGAATATCTTTCCTTCACATAGTCCCTTGCTGTTGAGATGGATTTCTCAAACTGTCTTGGTGGGCAGATAGATTTCAGGGGGCCACCCTAGTTAGAGTGAACAAGGTAACTCCGGCTGTTTAGCCAAACCAATCAAGGTAAGTGTGGAGAGTCATCCAAGCTAAGTTTCAGGAGAGTTGAGTGGTGTCAGGGGTCCACAATGAGTCCACGAAGTGGAATATACAAGTATTATATACTTGGACAGTAAATTACAAAAATACTCTATTCTAGGCCCAAAAACACACTATAACATCACACAACAGTCTGAAAATAAAATCGATTTCTGATGCATGTGGGTCTGCTTAGAATCACATGCTTTTTGACATCGCCCTCGTCATGTCTAGAGTAGACTACGCCAACAGCCTATACCTAGGTATGCCTGAACGACTATTAAAATAAAAATACAACGCATACAAAATGCGGCAGCCAGACTGCTTCTGAAACTAACCCAAAGAGAACACACCACGCCAGCACTGAAAACACTACATTGGCTACCAATAAAACAACTATTAAAATTCTAAATGTGCATCACGCGTAGAGCAGTACACAACCAAGGCGCAGATTTCCTGAGACAAACTACATCTACACCAACCAACAAGAACGCTCAGATCAAGCACTGACATCCGCCTGGAACCGAAACCATACAACAAAAGAAAACTCTTGAGGATCTTCCTTCTCTCACCAAGCGCGGAAAACCTGGAACGACCTTCCAAAGCACATACGTAACACAGGAAACCACCTACTATTCAGGAAACTACTCAAAACATGGCTCTTATCATAACTGTAAAGTTCACCCACAAGGGCATACTCACAACTAAAACATCATTGAACGAAGAGACCATAACCGACACCAAGCAATCTGCAGAAAAACCTTAAAAATCCCAGGACATAACTAACGACTAACCGAGAGACAGCAGTACTAGGCCCAAGACGTAATACTTAGCAATACGAAGACAGTAGGACCCTTACCCTAAACTTTAGTCATTCCCAACAGACCTAATCACAGCAAACAGTTAGGGAACAGGAAACCCCTCACTACTAGACCAACTCGGAGGTGAAAAACAGAATAAGCACCCACTTGCGGAACGAAACCAGAAGTAGCTGAACCGGGATACACACCCGACTAACCCAACCCTCAATTTTCCCCATACTTAACCCACACAAAACGCACGCATCCATTTCTCTCACATCAATCCGCACGCACTTTACCATGCCGCACCAACACATAGCACCCAAAGCACATCCGATGCTTGCACCAAAGCCGCCAACAGCACACCACCTCTCCCACTCTCCTACTCCCCTCCTCCCGACTAACCCTACCCGCCCTCCTTGTTTAAAGATCCACTAGAGCGTCTGGGGACCAATTCCGTTGGTGATGGTGCGCTATATATGTACCTATAACATACCCTGTACCCACGGTCCTTCAGATTTTCCTGCCATCGTAGTCTGGCACTCCGGTTAACACCATTATTATTGTATGAAAGTTAACTGAAATTTATTCGTTAGTCGTTTGAACATCGCTCGATCATCTCTTCAATAACTATTGACTAACATCAACCGTTTTCCGAAGTGCCTGTGGCTGTTCTTCGACTCGCTAGCTTTGTCCTACACCAGGCGGAAGGCTGTTAGAGTAGGGCGAGTGGGGGCAATCTCATACTTTCCGAACATTTTATATAATCTCTTTATGCCCTTCTTATGGACAATGTGTCGGGCTGCCCTTTAAAACTCCATGGGGAATACTCCTTTTAAAATTCTGCTCTTGTAATAAAAAGCATCTGTGGAAAGACTTGCATCGCGTGTGCAACCCCTGCCTTCCGAGATTTAACTCTCAATAGCACTGTCAGTGCTGTAAATTATTTAAACCCAAAACATTAAAGGATAGACGTACTAAATGTTGGGTGGACTACACCATGCAGGCTGAGGCTTACGCCAACGACCCATTGGGCTCAGAAGTGTAACTAGAGCAAGGCAGCTACAGCACACAATGACGCCGAAGATGACATGGGTTCTGCCGAATCCCACGTGCAGTCCCCGCCCCGAGAAGCAGGCCAGCTGTCAAGTGATGGAGACCACAGTCTGCGACAAAGGCACACATACACACTCCCAAGCTAAAAACACAACCCACACCCATTTGTCGACTAAAGTCTAAACATGGACACGAGATATCGGATTAAAGAGTAACTGCTGTTTTTGCCAGGAAATGTCCTTTGTCCTCTGGACCCTAGTCTTTATGTTCGCCACCAGACAGACAGACTGATAAAAATACTATTGCACATAAAGAAAATGTGTGTGCCGAACCACATGTTTAAACGAAAATCTTCGACACACTTTGACAGTACTTTGAAACACATTCAACACAAGTTTAAACCAGTTTATGCTGCCTTAAAAGCCATGCCGAAACACACAGTATACATCAGCCTCATCCCCTTTGTCGGAGGCCTTACAGTCAAGAAGGTGATCATATAGATTTTGATCTTTTTGAGTTCCTAGCAGAGGTTATTGGAGAAAGGAAAATTGAAAAAAAACATGGATAAGATTTCATGTTTTGTTAACTTCATTGAAAATAACCCTTTGAAGCAAACATATTTCTATCAGGGGGAGGGACATCCTCCTAGTAAATCTCAAAGGTTACGATCGGTCCAATACACACCAGTAATTTCTTTAACTGGGGTTGGTCAAGACCAACATGGTCCAGCAGGTCAGCAGCTAGGTGTTCTAGGTGATCATCAGGGTGGTCATAGTTACTATGATAAATAAGGTCAGTTTGATGACCAATATATACAGGATCAGTATGAAGATGATCCTGACATTTATGTTCTACAAGCTCCTGAAAGCCAGGATCTATTGCTGATGCCCCGATACATGACCAGATTCAATATATAATCTGCTTATTAAAGCATTTTAAAATCCAGACCCAGTAAGTAGTACAGGGCACAGACTGTCGATGACATCTTGGGGAGTCTGCTGGGCAGTTTATTCCTTTTTTTGCAATCCGTTGCTAAATGGATTCATCCTTCTTTGCCTATGCCCTCCCTAACCAAGGCAGTTAATCCCTGTATCGAAGACTTTTAAACCTGCGCATACTGAAACCCCCACCCTTTACATTAGGGGGCAGTTGAAGCATGGCTCCCTAGTGGTCACAACGTCAATAAAAAAGGGCAAGCACTGCTTTAGCATCTACAGAGGTACTACCCAAAAAAGAAAGCAAAAAATGATAGGCTGCTGAAGCAGATGCCTTCCTGCCGAGAGCATATCTGATACGCATTGCTAACACCACTTTATTAGTCAGCTATGATCGATCACTATGGGGCTGTGTGAATGACCAATTTGATGTTCCTGAATGCTTACGGTCACAAATTAAAGACTGTACCTGAGGACAAACATGTTGCCAACTGCATAATTAAAAATAACTTGTATGCAGCAGACCACGCTGGATGCATTGTTGCTGAAGGTACCCTTTTGAAACGTTTTTGGTTGCAGCAGTCTTGTTTCAAACTAGAGACTCAAGCAAGCGCTGCTAAATATGCCCATTGAAACCAATGTTTTATTTGGTAAAGCAGTGGATAATTCTCTTATAAATGGAAAGGAAGATCATGAGGCCCTTAACTCTAGGACAAATCTCTAATACACCCTATATTCAACGGGGCATCTTCAACACACAATGCTCAGTTCGAGTGGGATACCCACGTACATCAGACATGGACCTCAACGCCATGGTATTCTTCCAAAACTCAAGCAGCCCCTTATCGGTCCACTTTTCAAAGAGGCTTCAAAATGGGACGAGGCATGGGAAGAGCTGCAGCCGCTAGAGGCTCAGCCACCCCTAAGCAATGACACACCCATTCAGTTTCCCTCCCATGTCTCCCCTGTAGGGAGGAGGGGGTCGCATTTGACTATTAATCCATGCATGGTATGAGAATTACGTCCGGCCAGTGGGTGCGGTATACGGTTCCATATTAAGATCGCCGCAAGAATATCGCCATACAAAAATGCCACTGTTTTTTGCGGCGATATTAATCCATGAAACCTGCGGGGGACACCCTCTGCAATCCCCATATATTTTCTTTAAGGGAGCGGGGGACAGCCAGTTCAGCCCTTTCACACCAGGAGTCAGGGGTGTTGGTGGAGTTACTGGCCCGGCATGCCACGAGCCGTTCAGGCATTCCCCTTCAAAAAGATGTCCTGAAGGTGGCGAGGAAGGCCTGGGAGAAGCCCAGGGCTGACACAGGCGAACAAGAAATTGGACAGCCGGTTCAGGCTTTCGGATGGCGAACCTCCCACCCTCAGCCGCACTCTTCAGTTGTGGCAGCAGCTTCCTTGTGTTCAAAGCTATAGTTTTCCTCCCTCTGCAGGGGCTGCCTCCAGTTGTTCCAAAGAAGACCAAGCCCTTGAGTCTTTTGGCAAGGGTTGCCAGCTCCAATCCGGGCTACACTTCGGACAGGCCAACACCCTCCTAGCCGCGGCAGACCACAAGCGAGAGATGGGGGGAGTTTCTGCCTGACCATGATCCCTTGGGCACACCAACAGCGTCGGCCGTCCTTTTGGACCTCCAGAGGCAAGTCCCATGGTGCCGCCAAGGCATTTTGTGGCAACTTCTCGTCGTACAGTCAACCATCCCGCTCCTCAGCCAAGGAAGCATACAGGGCCCGCAGCAAACCCGGACAAAATTGTCAAGGGCCCCAAGGTGGGGGGGGCGACTTTCATGACGAAGCAGGACTGAACCGGCCATGATGTCAGGCCCCCATGCGAGCATCCCGGTGGGAGGCCGGCTGGTCAACTTCGGCGTGTGGCCGTCCATCTCCACCGACCGTTGGGTGCTGGACGCCCTGGCCCACTGACACATCCTCAAATTTCAAAGGAAGTGTCCCCGCGTTCCACCAATAGCCAGGCAAGAACACCACGCCCCACAACTGCTTCTAGAGGTATGTGCGATGCTGAAAAAGGGCATGATAGAACTCATCCCAAAGAGGCTGCGGGGCTCCCGAGTGTACTCGCGGTACTTCCTCGTCAGGAAGGCCGGCGGTTGGCGGCCCATCCTGGATCTCTGCCACCTCAACAAATATATCATGTGCCAGAAGTTTCGGATGGTTACCCTTCAGCACGTGCTGGGACAGCTAGAGGAAGGGGATTTCCAGTTGTGGCTGGACCTGGAGGATGCTTATTTTCACATCCCCCCCACCCCCCATCCACAAGGGGCATCAACAGTTTCTACGCTTTGTGGTCCAGGGGCCGCACTAACATTTCAAGGCCCTTCTCTTCGGCTTGAAGTCGGCGCCAAGGGTCTTCAAGTGCCTGGTGCCGTGGCTGCGCCTGCAGGGGGTCCAGGCCTACCCCTACCTGGACGATTGGCTCATCCGGGCAAAGTCAAGGGAGCTTGTCGTCCAACACACAGCAAGGATGCCAGGGTGAGGTCCATCAAGCCCCTGCTCGGCATGATGATGTCATGCATCTACCTCGTTCAGCTGTGTAGGCTGCGGATGCGGCTGCTGCAAGAGTTCCTCGACGCCCATTGGATCCAACTGTCTGGAAGCTTCGAGGACAAGTTACCCTCAACGAGACATTCTGTCGGGCGATTCAGTGGCGAATTTTCTTTCCTACAACAGAAAATAACAATCTACAAACTAACAAAAGCAACGAAATCTGCCTGGAACCAAAACCATACATCAAGAAAAAACTGGGAGGCACCTCCTTCTACAACTAAGCTGCAAAAACCAGGAACAATATCCCAAAAGAAATGAACTCCAAAGACCACCTAAAATTTAGGAAATTACTGAAAACCTGGCTCTTCAACACCACAGCCTCAAACTAAAAACAAACAAAGGAAAAAGGCTGACCAAACTAGACTAGACAGGGACAACTCCCAGAACCGACTGGGAACCTCCCACAACACCCGGACGAGTGACGCTGGGTAGAGTGCAACACAAGCGGCACCCATGGAGACTGGATCAACAAACCCACCTTAATCCCACCCAACACCCCCACTCGCCCCTTAGTTACCACCAGGCACCACAGTGTTATGGAATTATTGGGATATTGGCAACCGCCATAGTGGTTGAGCTGTGGACGTTGGCGGATGCACAGGCCGTATGAGTAGGAAGGGAGGATGGGTGGGGCTGCGTGGCGGGCTGGGAGAGGAGGGGGCCAGATGTGAAAGGGACCTTTAAGGCCAGACGGACCCAGATCAGGACAGAGCCGTAGCGGTGCTACCAAAACCCATCTGGGGAGATTACAGAAACCCACTGCCTCAAGCCAAGATAGAGAGCCAACTAACCAATTGCATTAACAAATTTCCCTCTCTGCATACATCACTCAAACACCAAGCCAACCACAAACCTACAGCACAACAAACCGCACAAACTTTACTACATGGCAACAACAAACAAAAAAGACTCGCACAACAGTACACTACGACTACTGGCTGCAAACACTCCAGGCCCAGCCAACGGACCCACCGGGCTGAGGCCGCCAACAGCACATCACTGCTCTCTTGCACTTTTCCAGCTCCCAACTAACCCCCCTCTCCTTTCAGAGCCACCAGAGCGCCAGGGGACCACTCTGGTGGTGATAGTGCGCGGTACAAATGTCCTTTAACATTAACATCTGACGACGGGCACGGACCTCCAGACCCCGGCACATCAGGAGACTGACAGACGCCTCCCTGGAGGGATGGAGCGCGCACACCGGAAATCTCCACGCAAGAGGCCTGTGGCTACCAGGGGAGAAGTCGTTGCACATCAACGTCCTGGAGCTCCGGGCAGTGTTTTGGGCCCTCAAATCATTCCTTCAGCCCCTCAAGGGCAAGGTGGGGCAGGTCTGCACCGACCACACCATCACAATGTTCTACATCCGGAAGCAGGGGGGGGCAACCAGATCCCCGGCCCTCTCTATGGAAGTGCAGGGTCTAAGGCACTGGACCGTCGCCCAGAGGATGTTCCTAGTACCCTTTCATCTGGCAGGATTGAAGAACACTGTCTCAGACTCACTCAGCAGGGAGCTGCGCTCTTGCCACGAATGGGAGCTTCGGCAGGATCAGGTGGACGTTCTGTTTCAACAATGGGGCACTCCCCAGATTGACCTATTTGGGACCGACAACCTTCGACACTTGGTGTTCGTGGCCGAGGTTTGCCAGCAGGTTTTCCCAGTTGGGAAGCATGGGGGGATGCATTCTCCTTCCCCTGCAACGGCCTGTTCCTCTATGCGTTACCGACATTGCAGTTGATACTGTGATTCATCAGTCAACTCAGTCGGTCCCGTTGCAGGATGAACCTCGTTGCACCAGCGTGGCCGAGACAAATCTGGTACCCAGACCTTCTGGACTTGTCAGCATCCCCTCCACTCAGGCTTCCGACGGACGCAGATCTGCTCACCAGGGAAAGAGGCGCAATTCTGCACCACGACCTGAGGCTGCTGCACTTGCAGGTCTGTCTCCTGCAGCACTAGAGTTTGGAGGATATGAGATCCTGGCGGACTGCAAGGACGTACTTGCCAAGGCCAGGGCTGCTTCTACTTTTAGGTGCTATGGACATAAATGGAAGAGGTTCACCGTCTGGTGCCGTGCACCGAAGATAAACCCTCTACGGATTACAGCCCCTCAAGTGCTGCCGTACTTGCTGGCGCACGCTTCCATCAAGATTCATCTGGCGCCTATCTCCCACTACACCAGAACTCCAGGGCGGTCGTCGCTGTGGTCGCACCGCCTGGTCAAGGAGTTCATGAAGGGACTTTTCCATTTGTTCCTACCGGTGAAGGCTCTGGGCCCGGCGTGGGAGCTCAATATGGTGCTGACCACGCTCATGGGTCCTCCGTTCGAGCCTCTGCATTCGGCGCCACTAAAATGCCTCTCGTGGGAGACAGCGTTTCTTGTGGCCATCACCTCCGCATGACGAGTGGGAGAGATCCAGGCCCTCTCCTGTAAGCCTCCGTACATAACATTCCACGAAAAAAGGGTTGTGCTGCGGACTCGCACCTCCTTCATGCCCAAGGTGCCGTCTGACTTCCACCTCAACAAGCCCTTGGTGTTACCTGTTCACTTCCCGTCGCCTTTGTTGCAGGCTGTGAGAACTTTGCACTGTGGATGTGGCTAGAGCGCTGCACTTCTACGTGGACTGCACGAAGAGTTTTCAGAAGACATCACAGCTGTTTGTGAACTTTGGTCCTGTGAACCAAGAGAAGGCCCTCTCCAAGGCTTCCATTTCCAGGTGGCTCTCAGGCTGCATCACCCATTGTCACCGGTTGGCAAACCACCATTGCCTGGCTGTCGGAGCCCATTTAACCAGAACGATCGCTGCAACTATAGCTATCCGGTCTGGTGTGCCCCTGCTAGACATCTGCAGGGCTGCTACGTAGAGGTTGACACACAACTTCACAAGATTCTACTGTGTCGACCGGGATTCCAGGGAGGAGTACAGAGTCGGTCAAGCAGTGCTGCGCAACCTGCTTGCTTGAAGGTGAGCCTGGTGAGGTAAGAGATGCTTAATGTTGAGCCTTGCCACCTCCCATTGTTCATGTGTGGACTGGTATGTATTTATTCATGAGCATGTGAATCCATGGTGTGCATTTACTGTGGGCTGCATTCAAAGCTGAAGTAAAACATCCAAGGGTGGCATTTTTGTCAAAATGGCCCTGGTCGTCTTTTTTCGCCATTTCTTTGTGGAAGGGTCCTTCTTGAGATTTAATCACAGGTTTGGTCCCATTGTTCGCTTTTCCTTTGTGGGATTCAGAAGTGAAGCCCGCCTCTGGCTCCAGGATGTCTGGGTGGGCAGGAAGTGAGGAGGAGCCCGAAACTACCTGTGCTTAGTCTCCTAGGAGATCTAAATGCACTCTGAAGTGATTGTCCGGCTGGCTGTCTGGCAAGGACAGCCACGCTGCTGGGTGACTGACAACTAGGCTGGAATGAATGGGAGAGAACTGAATAAAAGGCAAGGCTTTTGGCTTTGAAGAAAGACGACCAATGGACTTTGGAACCAAAGAACGACTCCTGCTGCAACTCCTGGACCGTTGGTTTGCCCGGTGAAACCCTGCTGCTGTGCTGGAACTCCAAATTTGTATCGACAAAATCCCCTGCATGGACCAATTCTCCTCTTGAGTTGGTTGGACCAATTAAATCTAAAGTAAGCCACCTGGACATTCTCTCGTAGCTGGTTGCATTTCCAGGGTTGCTCCTGGAAACCGAAATGCCAGGGAGAGGAACACCAGATTGTGTGCGTTACTTTTAAGTTTGCCAAGAGCTCCAGGAAGCAAGACTGATTGAGCCTGAGCCACCTCAACAGAGTGCTGGACCCCAGAAGCAAGGAAAGCCCATCTCAACAGCCAAGAGTCCGCAGTGTTGCTATTTGTGGTAGCCGCGAGGAGCTGAAACACCGAAATGCCACTTGTTTGAAGATTGCTGGTTGCGAGCGGTGATCGTCCCATTGCAGTGCAGGAGTCCTCCGAAGTCCTCCACGCTTGAGGCACTTTTTTCTTCATACCAAAGGTACTGTAAAGTCTAAGAGAATTTACCTCTTGTTGTAGACTTGCTTGCATCTTCTACCTTTCACAAGGCTAACAGCTTGTGGCCCACTTGATTATTCTTTTCTTCAAAGACTTCTAAAACATTGTGCAAAGACTTTTCCTCCTTATCTGCAAAGAAGTACTTAAGCACATATAGACGTTTGCCCATTGACTTTGGTTTTGCCTGTTCCACTGACATACTTATTGGGGATCTGAAAGTATTTGCCAGCTGAAGAATATTTTTGGTCTCTTGTTTGTTCTAATAACCTTTTCCTTTTACTTACTGCTACATGATTCTAAATGCAACAGTGGTATATTAATGTCTCCAGCACCCTAGCTATTGAAGTCACCTGAGGGTGTAGGTTGTGTCTGTGGGCCATCACAAAAGGGTACTTACTGATTTAGAAATATTAAGAGTGTAGTTTATGAAGTGTATTTGAGTCTTACTGTTATATTGCTCCCTTATGAAGAATGCTTATTCTGACTAGTAATTGTTTATTCAAGAAACCTTGTGTTTATTTAAATACTTGTCACTGTGAATCTCTGTGCAACTCCCCTACAGCTCACATTGACCCCTCTTGATATGAGCGTGGCTGCTCAACCTGCTACCAAAACTGTGTAGTACAAGCTTATACCAAAGGTTGGGTTTCCTATACCTGTAGTCAAGAGTTGTAGTGTTCCCAGAGGGTACTGCATACAAACTTTAGCACCTCCACTCTCCGAGTCCCCAGGCACTGTATTGCTGGACACCTGCCTTTTTGCTAATTCTCCTTCGTGAGAGGGAACCCCCACTCCCACTGACTGCCCTTTTTCCTCTTGTCTATGGAACCTTTTTGACAATTTTTTGGTATTTTTATTTGGAGTCATGCTTTCCTCCAACTGTTTAGCATCTACAATGTTCTAAAGCAGCACAACACCTTCTGTGCAGTGTTGCTTGCTCTTTGTTTATTTTCCTAACTAACTCTTGTAGAGTCCAGGACAGAGGGATCCTTTTTTCCTGCTTGTTAGATTTTGTGACATCCGCACACCCCACTTTGTGGACTACAGTGGGGAAGACATATCTCTCTTCTCGCCTCTCCAGTAACGTTTTGGTTACTGTGACAAGCCCTCTGTTAAGTCTGATGGCAGTGTACTTTTTTGCACCACTTTTTGTGGATGTTTGTCCCAGTCTGTCATCACTGCTACAGTAGGGGACATAAGGGCCACCATTTACCCAAAAAGGTGGTTTTACTTTTCGATGCCTTGCGCACGATTTGTCATTTCTGGGTCCTTCTTTCTATTTGGGTGCGGGAGGAATCTCTGCTCACTTCGTCTTAAGTGGGCTTCCCAGGGAAAGCCTGTAAATCTTCTGAGAGTGGCAGGACAGGCAGTGGGGAGGTGAAAAACTCGCCTGCCCTTTGTCCTGCAGTGTGCCTCACTGAAACTAGTTCAGACTGGGCAGCTGGCTATCCCCATTGGACATCATCCTCCCCAAATTTTGATTGGTACAAGTGTCATGATTTGTGGATGATGGTGTTCCTGGATGAATTCCGAGATCCTGGAGCTGAAACTCAGTCGACCGCTGGAACACAAATATTCAAAGAAGACAAATGATGCCGCAAGCAACTTCTGACGACAGCCAGAGGCTAACGGCTGCTTCCCGACCTAGACTTCCAAGCTACAGGGTAGATTTAAGGAGACTACTTGCTTGCATAGACTGGTATGCCTAACCACTTGAGACAAGCTACAATTTGTGCTATCCCCGGAAGAGCTGCGACCTACACTGCCTGCAATTAACCAATACCCTGGTACCTGTGCTGCATTGCTGTGCATAGTCTCCAGTAGCGTGGTTTTGCCTGCACCTCTGTGGGCACCCTTGTAACCCTACAGCACCTCCAGCCAGCTCCAGAAAGTCCCCTCACCAGAGGCGAGGACCCAGAAACTGAGGAGTTGACCGCTGCATCAACCATCGCTCCACCAAGCCTGAGGGAGGCACCAACAAGCCGTATCCGAGAAAATACTTTGCTGGGTGTCTGCATGAGATCTGTCGCCAGATCCACCGACTTCACCTTCTGTCGCCAATACCGAGAAACCTGTGACTGGGTCTGCTGTCGCTTCACTGCTGGAACTGTCCTACAGCAGCTGCTTTTTCACTTGAAGGTACTGCCCATCTCCTGGTAAACATACATGGAGCCTGCTTGCTTGATCCTGAGACTCTGTGGGCTGCAGATACCTTGCATCTTGCACCCCTCCAGGTCTCCATAGAGCTACATTGGGGGGGGGGGCAACCTTTGCGCTGTAGCCAGATATTCGCCTACCCTGGGACATTGGTCCTTGGGGGCAATCCTTCGAAGGGTCATCCTAACCTCCCTGAGCTTGTGAAACCAACTGTTAACTGCAACTGTAGGAAATCCAGAGATCCTACCAACCTTCACACTGGTACTTTGTTTATTCTGCCTTTTCTGCCACACCCTGGCTGGTCACTGGTGGCCCAGTGATCTTTTTGAACCTTGAGGCATGTATCAGATAGAGATGAACCTATAAAACAGGTTGCATACTAAGTTATACAAGGTTCTAAGAGCTTGGAGCAGTTGCATATGTTTCAAGTGGTTTTATTATGTGATGATACCATAAAAGCTATTCTGAACATACTTGACTATGAATGCCTAAGGTTTACCTGTGCTAAGAATATTACAAGTGCTCTTACTGTGAATGGTTTTTCTCCTTACCTGAACTTAAAGGTATAACACTATGCTTTGGTGTACATACATAATGACTTATTTTTATATAACTTTACAGTGTATACATGTTTCCTTGAAGCAAGGTGTGCTCAGAGTACCTGCTGCAGCCCTTCTCCCTCCTTAGACAATCCTGGCTGCTTATCCATTGTTGCCAAACCTTTGGCTGGTTCAGTCCAAACCCCAGAAGTGTAACTCTGTTCACCCAAGGTGAGCTTTCCTACATTCTGCCACAGGCAGTACGTCAGTGAAATCCTAGAACACCTGTCTTGTTCAAACAACTAGAAAGGACCATTTTCTCCCAAGTACAAAACTTAGTTGAAACGGCCAAACTCCTAGACAGCACAGAGTTTGGTTTTAGGCCTGTGCGTAGCACCAAACTAGTTAAGATGGCAGTCTTGGATCATCTGAGATGTGAAGCTGATGAACTTAAACGTGTGTCCTAAATTTATTGGACTTGTCGGCAGCATTTGACAGTCTACCACCAAATACTGTTGGAGAGACTGCAGAGCCTGGAAATCAAGGGTACTATGCTAAATTGGATTCCTTATTTCTTAGATGATTGTACTTCGCAGACAGATTTAGGATCGTTTTTCTCTCAACCTCACCCTTTTAAAGGTAGTATCTCTCAAGGATCCACTTTATAACTCTCCTTTTTCATTTAAATCTATCCATTAAGCAAGTCTTGCACCATACGTATGTCACTTTATTTTTTAGTATGCTGATTTGAGATTTCTAATGGACCTTAGAGGGTGATAACTTATCTGGCAAGATTAGAGACTGTCTCTTTGATGGTTAAAGCCCAGGTGACTCAAAAAAAAAAGAAAACCGGTGAGATAGTTATTTTAGTTATTGATTGGGGAAGGGGGTAGGTCAGATTGGGATTAATCCTGCTGGGCTAGCTTTTTGGGAAATGCCCTAGTCCAAGTGTGGAGGTCAAGAATCTGGTTTAGGTCTACTTGGTCAAAAATATTTGAGCTTTTCACATTTAACCTCATTTTATTGCTCTTTATTTGGTTGAAAAATGCAAGGGGGTGCAACCATGCCCTATTCCCTTAGCCCACCCCACATATATATTTAATTACATTTGACCAAATTTCAACCAAGAAGACAGTCCAAAACAATTTGTTCAAAAGTAAAAGGTCCAGTGTTTTTCAAACAAGTAGTTTAACACCAAGAATCTAGGTATTAACACTGAATACCCACGTGGCCTCATAACACAAACGTACTACTTCATGATTAGTGTTAGGAAAGTTTTCTGTTGGAGCAGCTTTTCCTACATGTTTTATGGAACCGCAAAACTTTTGTTTTTGCACTGCGTCTTCACTTTTTGAGGTGAAGCTAAAGGATTGTTAGAACCTAGATTACACCCAAAGGGAATTTTCGTTGTTAACATTTAGATGCATCTAAAGACAAACTGGTGGCAGCAGTTACCGTTTCACTATTTTTACTGTAATTTATTTTAGCGCTCTTGTGTTTACTGCATTTGCCTACTGACTGTGGCTAGTGTCCTAATGTGGCTGTGTGACAGGGTTTTTGGTTTGTTCTTTGGCCATCTTGTCTTTTTGCCATCTCAGGAAAATCCTTTTGTGGTCCTGCATTTGCCCAGGAAAGCGTAGCTTTCCGTGGCCTTGTGCAGGCCATGTGTTGGAAGGCAGGAATTTTCAGTGCTCACCTGGACCTCTAGATAAGAGGGGTCCTGCATCCTTGTTCCAGAGATCCTGCGAGTTGCCAAGTATCCTGCATAGCTATGAAGACCTGTTGACCAATCCTGAAGCCTGGCAACCAACTTTTGCTGCAGTCCCGGTTGAGCCCTGTCTGGCTAGTGATCGTCAACCGTAATCAGTGCTTCGACCCGTAGCAGTGTGGGGGCAACCATTCTCGACGACTTCTGGTAGCTCAACAAGCTGGAGCTTTCGGGAGTGTCTCTGGGCCATCCATTGGACTGGCCAGCTCAGGCTACCACAGTAGAAGAGTTGTCGTTCTGTGTTTTGGCTCAGAACCTGACGGGCCATCTGCTTGTCCTGCAAGAGTAATTCCTATGAAATTCCAGTGCCCTTGCTGAAACTGTGCTCAAGATAGGACCGACTTCAACCACAACATCTGTGTCCCCTGCTGTCGCCGTGCATCAGTGACAACCGTCTTCCCTGCATCTGTTGGAGTGCTTTTAATTATTCTTTTAGAACGTGCCTAAAACCAACGAGTGGTTTCTAAGCGTGGGATCAGGATACAAACCTGTGTTGCCCTGCAATGTCTTGCTTCCAAGACAAACTCGTTGCCCATGAGCTATCTTTCCTCCCCTTCGAGGAGGGCTGCATCAATGTGTACTGCATTCATGGGCAGGTTGCACCAGCTCATTGATATGACAAGAGCTGCTGTTGCACTGGCCGCTCCTGGGCTTCTTCGATTTGTACACATGGCAGGAAAACAGATCTTTGGCGACCCTCCATACACCTGCCAAGTGTGGAGAAAATTCAGAGTACAGGGGTTAAGTTACAGCAGTACTTACCTGCACCCTTATCCCCACCCATTTCAGTTTGCTAAATTTTACTGTTTGACTTTGGCAATTCTTGTTTCTGAAAGCCCTACAAAAGCTAGGAACTGTTCTTCTCGCCACTTTAGTATTTTGACTTTTGGAACCAATTTCACATCCATATGACCCTCATTTGTCAAGTGAGGATTGTTATTCCTGTGGACTAATTACTTCTCCAGCATTGTATCTTTAATGGATTCACATGCTGTGAATATTTCCCGACGTCCGGCTCGGAAACCTCGAACTTTAACTTGGCGTTTTCCTATGGAAAACACTTTAGTGTCCTATCGACGTTCTTTTTGGATGCTTCAGGCTACCCCAATAGGACGGCTGACAAAAATAGCCCTGACCCCACGGCTTCCCTTCAGATTTCAACCGTCTCCAAACTGTTGGGATCACCTTCTGTTACTCTTCGTGTTTTACACATGCTTTTTCGTCTCTGGCCAGAAAAAACGCTGTTTAGGCCTTGTGCTACCTCAGGCCTGAAGAGTCTTGGAAGGGGACAGCTGTCTGTAACCTCATTAAGCAGATGCCTGTGAGATATGCCAAGGGTTTTCGCAGAAGTCTTTGAAGGACCGCAACCGCCACCTCATTTGTTGGCTGAATGAGGGCACTTACTCGGCTTCGGAGGTGGGTTCTGCCCAGGGGGGGGGCAGTCTTCTGTGACGGCGGGGAAGGCCTCTACGCACCAACGGGTGGAGTCGATGGGACCACCCGCTAAGAAGCAACGGACAGTTGCCAATATTGGGGTGGGGAGAGGTAGCAAGTACGCTACGTCCAGGTCGCATCACTCAAAAGGGGCGAGTGGCTCCTCGCTGTCTAAATCGGATCGGCCAGAGAAGTCGAAGGTGGCCAGTGGTAGGCCCGAGAAGTAAAGCTTTTTCAGAACCTGCGGTGAAGGTGTCTGGAAAATAAGTTAAATGCTTCCGAATTGACCCCCAAATGCCTTGTGTTGCAACCCACGCCCCAGTCTGTGGTTCTGCGGCTGCTAGTCGTAAGGCCAGAAGCCAGCACAAATGTGTTTTGCCGCCAGACAGTGAGGCCAGGACGCGTTTGGGAAGAAGGTCCTGACTTGTGGGGTCTACTACGGTGAAAGCTGCAGATTCCTTTGCTATGATGGCCAGGTATGACAGGGAAATATGGCACAGACAATCTTCCGGAGCAACACCGCAAGGAGGCAGTGCTGCTGGTTTGTGCGAGGAGGCCTCTAACCACAGCACCAACATTGCAGTGGACATGGGTGAGTCGGTTTTAAGCAGATCAATAATGGTGTGCTGCGGCGGCAGGGTTGGCTGAGGTGCATGGATTTTCGGCCGAAAGTCCAGCACAAGGTCGTGGATAATCCCTTTGAGGGTGAACACTTCTGTGGGGAAAAGATAGATGAGACCCTGAAGGGGTTGATAGAAGACACAGCAAAGTCTCTCGGTTCCCTGCAGAGTGGCCTTTCTTTTCGCTCGTTTAGGGCCTTTCGAGGAGCTTCTGGTAATGCCCAATTTGCCGCCCCCCGAAACGGAGGTTAGACGCTCCAACTATTTATCTCAAGGCTTCAGGCGCTCGTGCCAGTCTGCTCAAAAGAGCAGAGACTTTCAAGCACAACGTTAGAAGGGTACACCCTCCTCGGCTGCTAAAGGATGGCAGTCAAAATCTCAGCAATGACTGCCTTATGGGCAATCTGCTGGGGGGCAGGGTAGCGATCCACGTCAAGTGGCATCTTATAACTATGGACGCTGGGTACTGGATACAGTACATCTCGGGCACTCGGAGTTTCGACGCCCTCCAATCCCTTTTCCGCCTGTGTATGGGGTGCAACCGCATCTTCCAGTCTTGTGGCAGGAGGTGGAATTTATGCTAGCGAAAGGGGCAATAGAACCAGTCCTGGTCTTGGAACGTGGCCAGGAGGTGTACTCCCGGTATTGCATCATAACAAAGTCCAATGGCAAGTCTAGGCCTATTCTAGATCTTCAGCTGCTGAACAAGAATCTGCAACGCCTGAAGTTCAAGATGCTTTACACTGCAGGATGACATCTGCTCTGTGCAACCGGGGGAGTGCCTGGTGTCGTTGGATTTGAAAGACTCCTACCTTTACATCCCTATGCAGCAAAACCACCGCAGGTTCCTGCGTTTTGTGGTCGGGGAGGATCATTACCAGTTCTGTCTCGTCCCGTTTGGCCTGAAGTAGTCTCCCAGGGCATTCAATGCCTTACTCCACAGGGATGGCCATGTGTAGCCTTACCTGGACGGTTGGTTGGTTGGTGGGGGGGGGGTGGAGAAGGGTCTGTCGCCGGAACGAACGTTGGAGTCTCTCATGGTGGCCATGGGCCTGTTGCAACTGCAGAGATTCACCATCAAATTCTCAAAATCCTGTCTGACGCCATCCAGGGATTTGGTGTTTCTAGGGGCTCAGTTTCTCACACAGGACCCTCTGGTTAAGCCTTCCAACGAAAGAGCGGAGAAGTTGTGGGCAAAAGCTGGTGAGTGGGGCCATGGTATGGTGGTGTCGGTGCAGAGTTACATGTGGCTGTTGGGAGCCTTGGCGTCATGCATTCCGCTCGTCCCAAATTGCTGCATGTTCATGAGACCAGTGCAGGAATTCCTCGCGGACAGGTTGTCGCAGAGTCGAGCGTTGTGGTCAGACAAGTGGTCACCTAACGTGGGCTGGTGGAGGCCCTTCAGTGGTGGACTTGCACAGAAAAATCTCATACGGGGCAGGCCCTTCGCAGGTGGGGGTGAGGGGGCGCATCCCAAAGTCACAGGTACGCGGCCTATGGTCTCGGGAGGAGACATTGTTGCACATCAACGTGTGCTGGAGTTGAGAGCTGTGACAGGGTGCTGAAGTAGTATCTCCCTCGCATTCAAGGAGCAGTGGTGCTGGCGTTGATGGACAGTACCACCACTATGTTCTATTTGAGGAAGCAGGGTGGCACGCATTCCCAGATCCTGTCAAAGGAAGCTCAGGAGGTATGGTGTTGGTCTCTTGCCCAGGGGATTCACATTGTAGCTTACCATCTGTTCAGAATGTCCAGGCATTTCTGCTCAGCAGAGACCAGTCAGCTGCACGAGTTGCGGCTGAAGGAGCAGGTTGCAAAAGTTTTCTGAAAATGGGGTCTCCTCCGCTGGACTTATTTGCCACGCAAGAGAACAAGCAGTGTGCAGGTTTTGCCAGCCGAGTGGCTCATACAGAGTCGATGAAAGAGCTGTTTCGTCTAGGAGCAGACCCAGGTCTTCTTTCGCAGGACGAAGGCAGAGTGTGGCATGATCCCGCGTGTCTCCGCCTGGCCGCATGGCTCCTGACCACACAGAGTTTGGTTATCTAGGGTTGTCACAGGAGTCGGATCCTGAAGGCGGCAAGGGCCCCTTCTACCAATATTTCGTATGGTCATAAATGGGCAAGGTTCTGTGCCTGGTGCGAAGGGTACCCAGAGGTGAAGCCGTTGGACGTCTCGCCGGCCCAGATTCTCCCTTACTTGTTACAGCTTGCGCAAGGGGGCCTGGCGTTGTCATCAATCAAGGTGCTTTTGGCGGCCATTTCCGGGTTCACAAAACGGCGCCATGCTAGTCCTCTGTTTAGTGACAGGTTGGTTAAGCATTTTTTGAAAGGACTGTTTCATACATTTCCCCAGGAGAAGAGGTTTGCACTGGTGTGGAGTCTCAATGTGGTTCCCTCTGCTCTCATGAAACTGCTGTTTGAGCCCATGTCGACTGCTTCCTTGAAGTTCCTCTCATAGAAAGTTGCATTTCTGGTTGCGATCACGTCTGCCAGAAGGGTGTCAGAATTGCAGGCACTGGTCATTGACCCGCCGTATTTGAGATTTGAGGGACAAGGTTCTCCTGGCTACTAATCTGCACTTTATCCCAAAAGTGCAGTCTGCATTTCACAAACTGGCTTCCATTGTCTTACCCTCGTTCTTTACTTGGGGTTTCCAGAGGTCGAAACGACTGGCATTTCGTCCCTCCAACAAGGGACTATCTATTTCCAAGCAAGGACTTTCCCGTTGGGTCTCCTCTACAATTTCATTTTGTCTTTTGAAGGCTGGCAAGCCTTTGAGGGGCAATCCTAAGGCCCATCCTACACACAGTCCACAGCGACGGCGGCAGCGCTGTGTGCTGGTATTTCCGCTCATTAACAATTACTAGGCGGCATCGCATACCTTCAGCAGGCACTACTGTATGGGGCAGCAACATGTGCAGGTGGGACGGGCAGTCCTCCAGCGCCTGTTTCAGTAAGGTAGGACATGCTGCTTCTGGGGATTTTCTGTTTTGTTTTATACCTTGCTGTTTTGATTATCATGCCTGTGGGTACATGTCATTCTTGGGGGTTTTTTATGTCTTGGCATGGGGTTTGGTTTGCCTGTCATGTTCCTCCAAGTTGTCATACTGCTATGGAATCTATTCACAGCATGTGAATCCATGAAGATCCAATCTCCACTGTTGGTATCTTTCATGGATTCACATGCGCCCACCGGCCGTCCTTGCGGGCAATTCTTGGTTCGCGTTTCCTCTAGTTTGGAGGTTAAAATCTGAAGGGAAGCCGCAGGGGCGGTGCTATTTATATCAGACGTCCTATTGGTGTAGCCTGAAGCACCCAAAAAGAAGGTTGATAGGGCACCAAAGTGTCAAAGCTTTCCATAGGAAAATGTTAAGTTAAAGTTACCAAGGTTTCCCCAGCCTGACAGGAAATATTCACAGCATGTGAATCCATGAAAGATAACGCTGGAGAAATGGAGTTACAGGAAAACGACTCCCTTCCCTTACAGGTGTTAAGGGTGGGGTGAATTGTCTTGGTCATGGACTACCGTTATTGTGTGTGTATACCAGAGGCTTGTGGAATCTGCTTAGATAACATGCTGTACATAGGCCGACATCTAGTGGAAGCTTCGGAGTATTAGTTTTCGAAACTCAAAGGGATGTGGACAGGGCGTGCCAGTATACTATCCCTAGTGTGACGTCCACTGTACCCATGATCCCTCACTTCGAGATCCCTCAGATTGTTTTTTTCCGCCATGCTAGACAGACGCGTATAGCAGAGTTTCTTTTGGCGATAAGCCATTGACTTTATACAATTACGATAGTTTTTTCTTTCTATCCTTTCATCAACTGCCATAACACCACGCCGAGGAAAGAGAAAGAAAACTGCCCGTCGGAGACCATCGCGACAGACCATACGGCCTTGGAAGGCCGCCCCGGGTCTTGGCCCAGACAGTAGGGAGAGGGGAGGCAATTTTTTTTTTAAACTCTATTTGACTTGACAACACACAACAGTAAGAGATGTACACGGAGTGACAGCAATACACATTTTCACATATTGAATACAATTCCGATGTCTGAACATTTCATATACCTGAGTTAGACGAGAGCCAGTCACTACCACAATAGGGGGATTAAAGAGTCCTATGTTCGCCTTCCGACACATTGTTCACCCAGCTGCCATTTCCATAACCCATAATTATGGAAAATGCACAATTTAAATTTTGCCCTAAGTGTAATCGCTAATTCCCCTGGGTCGGCAAACACTTAGTTTGTAATTTGTGTCTCCCGAGACACTAATTCGAAACGTCTTTTCGAGCATGCAGGCTCTTCAAGCCTAAGACATTTGAGGACCGCTCCACCAAACGCTGGGTCCACTACGCCAGACAACTCGAGGCCATGGAAGCGGAGGGAGCCTTCAGCGATGGCAGCGACGCCGCACTTTCGGACGACAAGGGCATTGGAGTAGCTTCAGCTACTCAAACGCAGACCCCCGACCCAGTAGGCACGGCCGGCAGCCATGTTGTGAGGACTACACCCGGCGGCAGCAGCGCTACAAAAGCACACACCACCAAGCACAAGCCCCAGTCGACATTCGGCAGATGAGTTGAAAATAGTCGACAACCCATGAAAGGTCCACCTAGTCCCGGTCCTCTGGGCAATCTTGTTCAAGATCGCCACACGACAGGGTTCAACCGTCGAAAGACTGCAAGGGGGCCGCATGAAAAACTCCCTCTGAAGGACGATCATCCGCGGACAAAACCTCTGCTCCCACACCTGAAGTTCGACCTTCATAGTCTGATAAAACGGCAGACCCCAAGAAGTCTGAAACACTCATCTCGGCCCCAGGGTGGGGAAAAACATCATAAAAGGTCATCTAAAACCCCTCATAGGGGACAAGAGTTCTACTAGGGTCAAGTCATCAAACAAGGGTATACTGTCCAAGCCCTTAGAGAAACCTAAAGACTCTAGGCCAAGGATTACACCTCCCACTAAGGATATGGGTATCTCCACTCAACCCATTGTAATCCCAAGTTTGAAGGAATGGTCTTCGCAAGATATGTATAGGGTTTTTCACTCCACTCCTCCCACCTCAGCTCCTTCCGGCTCTCAAGCCTATGCCTTTCCCCTCTCAACCCCCTGCTAAGAGGTCTCGCTCTAATGTCCCCGTACAAAGCAAGGCTATAGATCTATGTGACCCGGAGATAGATCCAGAAGACCAAGATGACCTTTCATTTGTTGAAACATCTGACCCTCAACTTATTGAAGAGGAAACAGATGAACTTTATTATAGGGATGAAGACCCAGATGAAGACCCGGAGGCGAACATTTACTCTATAGATTCTCCTATTAATCAAGACCCCCCCAGTGGTAGATTCCCCTGTCGACAATCAACCCCTCCTCAAGGAAGTCTTGGCCAAAGCGGCGGAACACTTCCGTATTGACACACAGGAGGTACAGGAAGATGCACGTTGAACAAATATTGGGAGACAAGAAGACAGGTCAGTTTATCCCACTGCTAAAATGGGTACAATGCAAAATACAACCTTCCTTAGAGGCTCCCAATCTCACACGGGCCGTTAACCCGCGTGTGGAAAACCTGTTCAGGCCTGCACTTTCAGACCCCTTCTACATAAGAGGCCAATTGAAACCAGACTCGTTGGTTGTCACCACCACAAGAAAAAGAGCAGGCACGCCCCTTGCTTCCTCCGAGGCACCACCGGATAAGGAAAGCAAGAAGATGCATGCAATGGGCAGAAAGGTTGCCTCTTCCGCTGCCTACCAGACTAGAATAGCCAACAACGCTACCCTTTTGGCAAGTTATAACTGCCATATGTGGGAGGAGGTTTCTGCATTACTTTCGTCCACCCCGGAGCCACTTCAATCCCAACTAGCCCAGGTGGCAGCAGACGGAAGGGCTGTATCTACTTCTCTCCTCAAGTCAAATATCGAGGCAGCTGACAATGCCGGGAGAGTCATTGCAGAGGGGACCATTATAAAAAGGCATGCATGGCTTTGCCAGTCAGGCTTTAGGCCAGAAATGCAAGCCACTCTAATAAATATGCCAGTGGAACCTAATGTGCTCTAAGGCAAGGCTGTAGAAGATGCACTTAAGACAGCGAAGGAGGAGTATGACATTCTAAAATCTTTAGGTCAGCTCACAAACAAGCCTACTGGTCAAAGAGGTATGGTAATTTTCGCCGTTTTTGAGGCCAAAAAGAGAGGATCAGGCTACAATCAAGGATAAGCCTTCCAAGGCTATCCACAAGCAAGTGACATTCCGCTCCATGTACCCTCCCATGCATCTCCAGTAGGACGCATTTCCCACTTCATCCACGCATGGGAGGGTATCACCTCGGACAGATGGGTGCTGTCCTCGGTAGCAGGGGGCTACTGCATAGAACTACTTCAACGTCCTTGCAACCACCCCCCCCCCCCCCCCAAGACAGAAGGTCCACTTAGTGGGACATCGGATCCTGCTATAAGAAATAACAGCCCTTTTATTAAAGGACGCCAAAGAAGTGGTCCCAGCCAACCAGGTAAACCAGGGTATTTCTTCAACTTACTTCCTTGTGCCAAAAAAAATCTACAAATGCGCCCAGTATTAGATTTACGCCCTGGAAACAGTATGTCAAGTCTCAAAAGTTCTGCATGACTACGCTACAAGAGGTAATCCCTCTACTAAAAAAGGGATTACATGGCAACACTGGATATGAAAGATGCCTATTTTCATATTTCAATGTTCCTAGTGCACAGAAGATTCTTGCGTTTCAAGATGGTGAACCAGCACTACCAATTAAAGTGATGCCCATCAGAATAGCATCTGCTCCAAGGGTATACAACTGGCTGATTACAGGGGTATACAACTGGCTGATTACAGGGGAGTCTCCCCTAATTTGTAGGCAAAGCAATCAAAGAACTATCAACCTTCTGTTTTAATTGGGCTTCTCAACGAGAAAAAAACAAGCCTAGTGCCAAGCACAACTGAAAAGTTCTTGGGAGCTGTTATAAACACACAAGGGGTTAGTCTTCCCGTCAAAATAAAGAGTGCAAAACATGTTCCAGCAAACACTGCATTATTAGGCCGGCCGCCAGATAAGGGTGCGCAAAGCTATGTGTTTGCTAGGCATGATGGCATCTTGCATTTACCTGGTACCGCCCAGGCGCTTGCGACCCATGCAGGAGTGGCTGGCGAAACAGTGGTCCTAGGCAAGTGGTCAGTGGGACGATCTTGTGGTAGTTTCGCCAACACTAGTACAAAAGTCTTTGCTGGTGGACAAGAGAAAATCTGTTAAAGGGGAACCCCTTCTACGATCCGGAAGTAAAAGCGATTGTCACGACAGATGCCTCACTCGCCGGGTTGGGGGGGGGAGCTCATTACCTTCACCACACAGCTCACGGTCTGTGGTCTCTAGCAGCAGCGCAGACCCACATCAATCTGCTGGAACTACTGGCAGTATTCAATGCCCTTCAGGCATTTGAGTTTCACCTAGCGAATCAATCTGCAAGTCCTGACAACACAACAGCGATGTTTTACATAAACAAGCAGGATGCCACACGTTCTCCAAATATAACCAGGCGTGTGCACGAATTTGGAAATGGGCACTCAAACGGAAGATATTCTGATCACAGCACGTTCCAGGGGAACTAAACTCTCTGGCAGACTCACTGAGCAGTGATCCCCTGCCAGAGGAACACGAGTGGCGACTACACGGAGGGGTCGTAGAACACCCCTTCTCTCAATGGGGCTACCCCCCAATAGACTTGTTCGCTAGAAGCAAACAGTCCATGCCCAGACTCTGCGACCAGGTTCCCTCAGCCAGGCTCCAAGGGGAACGCCCCATGTATGAACTGGTCAGGGAAATTTGCTTATGCTCCCCCCCCCCCCCCCCCCCCCCCCCCAACACCTCTCATGAGGAAGGTGTTGAACAAGATCCACAAGGAACAAGTGACGCTCATCCTAGTTGCTCCTATGTGGGCAAGACAACCTTGTTATCCACATCTGCCCAAACTGGCGCTGTGCGATCTCATCAAGCTCCCGTGCCCATACAATCTGCTCACTCAGCACGCGGGACTAACGGTGCACCCTCAACCTCACTCAATGAACTTGGCAGCATGGCTCCTGAAGTCAGAGTTCGGACATTTTAGCCTACCACAGAGGTGTATGGATATCTTGAAGGAAGTAAGAAAGCCAAACACTAGGCACTGTCATTTTGACAAGTGGAGGAGATTTGTAATTTGGGGCTAGTCTAAACAAATTTACCCCATAGAATGTACTCCATCCCACACTAACTTATATGCTCCACTTTCTAGATTCAGGGTTAGTATTCAACTTTTTAAAGGTCCACCTGGCGGCCTTGTCAGCCTATACCACCTCCCACAATAAGGTCTCATGGTGGAAGGTACCTGTCGTCGAAGCTTTCATGGAGGGAGTAAAGAGACTCAACCGTCAAATTTCAAACCCGCTTCCAGGATGGTATCTCAGTGTTGTACTCGCTAAGCTCATGGGACCCCCTTTTGAGCCAATGCAGAAGTCTAGTCTTAAACACCTGACTTACAAGACTGCCTTCTTAGTGGTTATTACTTCCATAAGAAGAGTTAGTGAAATACAAGCATTGTCGGTGCAGGATCCTTTCTTTATCATACACAAGGACACGCTGGTTTTACATACTCATCTTAGGTTCTCCCCCAAGTTCATCTCTAAATTTCACACAAACAAGTCTATTGCGCTACCGGCTTTCTTTCAGAACCCCACCAGCTCAGCTGAGGTAAATCTCCGCGCACTAGATGTTAGGAGGGTGGTCCTTTACTACGTAAGCAAGACCAGACCGCTAAGAAAAACAAACTGTTTTGTCTCCGTAGCACCAGACAGAAGGAGACCGCATTTCAAAGAATGCCATCTCCAGGTGGATCGTTGGATGTATACAATTGTTCTATTCCCTATCAAACGAGACACTGCCTTTCACGCCAAGAGCTCACTCCATGGAGCACAGGAGCCACTCTGGCTTTCATTGCAAATGTCCCTCTAGACAGCATTTGCAAATCAGCTACATGGAGCTGAGAACACACTTTTACTCAGCATTACTGCATTGACTCATTCGAAGACAGATGCACAGGTGGGACAAGCGGTTCTAAGGCACCTCTTCGCACATGAACCCTCTCACATCCCACTACCTTCTAACACTGCTCGCTAATCTATGAACAGCATGTGATCTAAGCAGATTCCACAGGCCTCAGAAGGGGATACATTACTCACTGTAATCGTATTTCTTATGCTTGTCTGTTTAGATTCACATGCACCCACCCATCCTCCCTGCGGAGAGAAGGCGCATGGATGCTTATGAGCTTGTCTGATATGTATCTGCTTGGATACAACCGTACTCCTGCTACACTTCATGTTAACTCATGTCAGAAATATAACAGTTTGAGGGACCTCGACACATGAAGGACCATGGGTACACAGGGCATCACACTAGGGATAATATTACTGGCACGCCATGTCAACGTCCCTTTTTAGAGTTTCGAAAACAACTGTAATACTCTGCAGCTTCCACTAGATGTCGGCCTATATGCACAGCATGTGAATCTAAGCAGATACAAGCATCGGAACTAGGATTACGGTGAGTAATGTATCATATATATATATATTCTACTATTGGTGTTGTCTGATATTACTTATTCCTATTCATTTCCATGTTTTTTTTGGCCAAACATATATCATTTATACACTTGTCCATTATGGACCCCCTTACCACACACACACTCACTCTCACACACTCACTCTCTCTCACTCTCTCACTCTCTCTCACTCTCTCACTCTCTCTCACTCTCTCTCACTCTCTCATTCTCTCTCATTCTCTCACACTCTCACACTCTCTCACTCTCTCACTCTCTCTCCATGCTACCCTGATAGGTTTGGGTAAACTCCCCAAAGTTTTCCCCCCTGTTCACTATAACTAGGGTGGCCTTCTACACATTGGTCCACATGGGCCAGAGTGTAGAAATCCAGAATAACAATTAGGAAAATAGTCTCCCTTATTTAGACTTTTCCCATCAGGTGTTTGTGATGAACTCTGTAGTTTAATCTCGTTTGGGCGTCAAAAATGGCATTTACCTTGGTTGCAGAGTTCAAATACCACATCTAGACTACCAACAAAATACAGGAAATACGAGCACATTACTCCTGCTCTTCGATCATTACATTTGCGCTCAGTTAAAAATTGGATGATCTAAAGTATGTATTTTTGTTTTTAAAAGCTTTGAATACCCCACTGCAAACTCAATGTTTTTGTAGTCCAGTTTGCATACTTCTTTGCACTTAAATTGGATAAGAAGCTGAACACGCTTGAATATGGGAAGGAAAAATCAGGCGGCTGCTTCTTCATAGACCAACTAAGAATATTGAAGACCCATCCCCCCCCCCCCCCCCGGATCTTCATGGGAAATCCAACCTCCTATCCTTTCTAAAAAAGAAATAATGAAGCACCTTTTGTTTAATAACTTTGTATTGCTGCAGCTGGCCTGGAACATCTACAGCCCCACCTAGTCTCAATTCCTAATTTCTTGTCTACAGTGCCGAGAACTTTCTGGTCATTGTTGCGTTCTATAAGACACCCATATAACAGAATATTTGACTAAGCAGATACAAGCAACAGAAAGACTGTTACTGGGTAAGTAATATTTGTCATTCAATGGGTAAGCAATCGGATGCAGGAAAAACCGTTAGAATAGTTAGGCTAAGCACAAATCCAGTTCCCTTTGCCTTATAAACTCCATGTCATGATCACCGCTTTCAAGGAGCCAGGACCAGCCCAACGTCCTTGGAAGCAGGCCCCTAATCCTAAGCCTAGGCACCAGCCGGTCCCTACTGGGACCTTTTGGACCTTGTCCTGGCGCCGGTGGCACCAGGCTCATCAAAGCCATCGGTCCCGGCACTGGAAGCGCCGGGCTCATAATATGTGTGAAGATGCTTGGGTGGACTTACCTGCAGCAGACCATGCTGCTTACTTACCAGCTACATAGGAATCCTCTGTAAGCCGGAACTATTTTCTTACCTGGGTGGGGCAAGCTCCACGCCCTGGATACAACACTGGAACTCTTCTGGAACAGGAACTCTTTTCTTACCTAGGCGGGGCCGTGGAGGAAGATGCCTCATCACTCCTAGGCTATTTAAACCACACCCGATTGATGAAGCGTGCTTCGCGTTATTCTGCATCTGCAGCAGAACGCTCACCGAGTCTGTTCCAGCTTTTCTTCTTCCGATCCTGTACCTGCAAGAACAATACTTACCATTCCAGTCTTCAGCAGCGCCTGTAAAAGACAAGAAACAGGTTAGCACGACGACTTCACATGCAACTCATTCCTTACCTGGTCCATCGGCAGCGACCAGTTCTTCACGCTGCACCTCCGCCTGTGGAGACAAAAGCATAGTTATTACTTACCGGCAATCCGCGAATTCCGGATGTTTTCAACACTGCAACCCAGCATCTGAAAGACCAAAGAAGAGACATTAGACAGGTATTTACTTACGCCCATCGCGCTCTCCACAATAGAGCGCCTGCAACTACTCCGGCGTTTTCCAGCACCTCTTCAGCACGAACTCACAGCTGTGAAGGAAAGAGACAGTTAAAGCGCTTGCATTTACTCACGCATTTCCAAGCGCTTCTTTCCAAGGCTCTGGCTCCAGCTTTGGCTCTCTTCATTCCATCTTCTAACGCTAGAGCCCTGCAAAACAAATAGAAGAAAGCATTATTCCGAACACTGTTCAATACTTACGTGTTCACGCACCTAAAGACTATATGGACTAAAAGGTGTCCGGAAAATCACCGCTCGTGCTGTTAACGGCGGTTGCGTTCCTCTGATGTTAAGAGGCCTACGTTTCATCCAGTGAAGGAACTGGCAACGGCACCCTGCACCAGACGCAGATGGAGAGCCCAGCATTCACCTATCTAAGGTGAGCACGTCGACCTGGGGGCTCTACGGAGAAGCTTAGACGAGAGAGAGAGAGAGGGAGAGAAGGACACTCAATTGCCCAGATCTTTAACCCCATATATTCTTTCATCTGCAGAAATCTCACCCTTCGAGTTCGACACACAGTGCGAAGAGGCTCAGCCCCAGAAGCCAATTGAGTCCTGCACATCACTTTTCGAGTTAGACTCCTTCCTGTCTAGACCAGCGCCTCCGTGGGAATCAGGTGAGCGTTACACTCCAGCCCTAAGATGTATGGTAACTTCTGCCCAAAAAGTCACACGTTCAAGCTATTTCTTCAGGGAATGGTATTTCAGAACTTAAGTGGACTGTTGTGGTGCTTTGAAAGTTCTTTAAGATAAATATTTACTCCAAATCAGGTAAGTACCCCACTATATCCTATGCCCAAGGTACGTCTCAGTAAAGGATCCTTAGCACGGGCTTTACCGAAGGTCAGGCCAGAGGGAGTTTAGGGACAAGGGCTCTACACAAAATGTTACCCTATGGGAAACTAGGGGATTATGGGGGCAAACTGGTATGGTTACTTACCCCCCTAACGCTGATTATTTTCTTTGACATTGCAGCTATTCTTTAACTTGTTGGGGACACAATTCTGTCCTGGGTTCTGGTGAGGGACGATAAAGGGTACAGAGGTCACTTTCTAATGGATGCTTTCCTCCCACAGATTCCTCATCTGAAATCCCAGGTAACTGTTCTCCAGAACAGTTTGACCCCATGGGGCGCAGCACAACTCCGCCTGATGCCTTTTATACTTCATACCCTCTCCTAGTGATCCCCCCTGCACTTTTGCTGGACTTTGGACCTTTCTCATTTAATCTTCAATGAGTGGAGCCTTTATCCACTCATTCCTTCTTATGGGCTCTGTATTTTTGGAACTCTATTCTTTGTACTATATAGTCTGTCTGTGCCGTAACTCTTAACATTTGTTTTTACACATGCAGCATTCAGCTCCTTATGGTGGGTGTTGCTGGGAGCACTTATGGTCCTCCTATAAGATTATTTTTCCCATATCCTTAAGTAAACAAGTGTTCGAATGGTTTGGGTCTGCCAACGTATTCCTCATCTTAGATGTATTCGTCCAGCTTTAGCTGCTTCGGAATTTCTTTCTTGCCAGAGGGCGGCGTGCGTTGATGTCAAGTCGAAGGCCTTTGTCGAGGGTGACGTCATCGGGTATACAAGTAGCACGCGTGGCACCCTATGGCCTCAGTTCTGATTTTCCGCAGTGCGTATTGCTTCGAAACTTGGCGTGCCTTGATAGTTCTGTGACGCAGTTATTGTGGAGAAGATATTCGAGATGTCCTCATTGTTGACCCAAACTACCCCACGTTCGGGGTTCAAGAAATGTAAAACCTGCTGTTCCTAAATGTCGATCACGTATCCGCACCGAGAATGTCTGTGGTGCCTCGGGGAAAAGCACAACATGGAGGCCTGTTCGAAGTGTCAGGCAATGACGGGCAAGGCCTTGCAAGAGAGGAAGGGAAAGCTACAGGTATGTCGAAAACGCGCCCGAAAAACCTTGAGATCCCATGAGGAGAAATCTCCTTGATGCAAAAGGCAAAAACATAGGTCTAGGTCCCAAAGTGGATCCCACCACTCTGTCTTCGACAAAATATAAAAAGACTCCACCGGTCCCCTTCCACATAGTCTTCTGGCGAATCCCACAAGAAAATGAAATGTCCTACAAAAGATTCTTCCTCCGAAGAATGGGAAGCATTTAGAGTTAAAATGGAGATTTTTGAAAAGGCTAAGCCTTGGTCCGCGCCTTCCTTGGAAGCCGGCCGAGAGCGTTACCGTTCCAACACTCGCACGCCCACAAGCCCGGGTGATCGAAGGAGAAAAGATCGGGAACCTTCCAGGACCCCGAGTGATGAAGATTAGTCGAGTCCACCGCTCGAGTTAATCGCCGTCTAGAACGTGACACACCTCGAAGGACGAGCCTTCGAAGAGCGTCTCAACGCCCATGAAGCCAGCTCTGTCAACGACTATTTCTTTTTCTTTTTTTTTTACTTTGTTTTTATTAAACAATTTTAAACATGACAGCAAAACCAGGCAATCCTGGCAAATGCATGCCAAAACAACTTCAGATGAAACATGTCAAACTTAACAACCTCCCCCTCCCCCTCGCCCTCCTGTCTCCCGCACATAAGCTTACCAGGCCCCCATGGGCAGCGAACGTACGGAGTACCAGGAAAAAGGTTGAAATCATGGTGGGGCGTGGCTAAAGAGCCATATAGGAGGACGTGTTTTCCCTGGAGCACCTGGGATCCGTACATCATCCTACAAGAAAATTGCGCAAATACTTAAGGAAACGTCTTATAATTGAAGGATTGAGTGTATGAAGCTCTGAGGCACGTGAAGATGTAGTATGACCAAACCAAAGCTCTAGACTTGATTGCCCCTACCAAACTTCATAAAAGTAAACGTGAAACTCACCTCAACTCTTGGTTCACCCCCCATCTCAAAGAAATGCGTATCCAAAAACGCAAACTCCAAGCTATTTGGAGGCATACTCCCTCTGCCGACAATAAAACCACACTTGCCAACTTTGCCAAAAAATACAAAAAGGAAATTATTCAAACAAAAAAAGACTCATTCAATCATAGAATCAGTAAAGCCAATTCTAATTCCAAAGAGCTCTTCACTATTCTTCGTGAATTGGAAAACCCTATTGCCCCACAGACAATGTCCCCAAGGACAAATCCTGGTGCACTAGCATCCAAAATGCTCTAGCAAATAAAATCACAACCCTTCAATCTAAAATTGCTGAGAAAAAAGCCTCCTTGCGCCCTCATGGTACTCACACCACCCCACTGAAGGAGTTACCCAGCATACCCCCCCAAAACAACGGTAAACCCTTCAGGTTCACCAATATCTCTATATTGGAAACTGAAAAGGTCATTCTGTCCCTTAAACCGTCAAATTGCCAAGGCGACAGCTGCCCTGCGCAAATCATTAAGGATGCAGCTAGAGATCTAGCACCCTTCATCTCGAAACTTATCAATGCCTCCTTCAACACGAGCACTGTACCTACCAACCTTAAAGGATCCTGGTTTCTCCCCCTTCTCAAAAAACAGACACTTGACCCAGCTATCCCCACTAACTACAGGCCTATTACTACGGTCCCATTTCTCCTTAAAATCATTGATAGAGTAGCCTACCTCCAAATCCAAAACCATTTGGAGACGCACCAACTGTTAGGTACACGGCAATCTGGCTTCAGACCACTGCACGGTACCGAAACAGCCCTCATTGACCTCAAGACACAAATCGACGAGCTGAAGGATAAAGGTAACACAGCTATGCTCCTCCTCCTTGACCTGTCAGCGGCCTTTGACCTTGTGGATCAGGCAGTATTATGCAACCATCTAGCGACTGCCGCTCACTTCTCAAGTGAAGCTATAGCATGGGTACAATCCTTCCTAGCCAACCGTTCGATGAGTGTTCTCCCCTGTAGCAGCAGCGGACCCAATCCAGATCACTTGTGGTGTCCCACAAGGCTCATGCGTCTCCCCGACTATGTACAATATCTTTACTAAGCCTCTCTTCGACAAACTTGACAAATTAGGGGTAACCTACACACATTATGCGGACGATACGCAGATTCTCATACCTCTATCAGGCAACTTTGTCGAAGATACGGCTCTAGTAAACAAAATCTACCTCCTCATTCAGGCATGGATGGCCTCCCACGGCCTCTGCCTAAATGACGACAAAACTGAGATATTAATACTGGGTTCCGACTCTAACCTAAAAAAACTGAGCCCCAACTATCGTAATTTCAACATAGATGGCAACACAATCAAGGTGGCCACCGAGGTAAAAACCCTGGGCTTTTACCTCGATTCCACTCTATCCCTCAAAAAACAAGTTAACACCCTGGCATCCTCTACAGCGTACACCTGCAAATAATCAGGACCTGTAGACCTTACCTCTCTAAAACCAACTGCATCATGCTTGCCAATGCATTAGTCATGTCCAAACTGGACTATTGCAATGCCCTCTATGCAGGTGCCAACAAATCCATCATAAATAAAATGCAAATCCTTCAAAACAACGCTCTTAGAGCAGCCCTTGACATACCCCGCAAAGCACATATCTCAAACGTTAGGAAAGACCACCACTGGCTCAAAATCAGCGACAGAGTCCTGCTCAAGACACTATCGCTTACCCATAAAGGGCTCAACAACACTGCTCCCCCCTAAATCTCAGCCAGACTGACAAGAAAATCATCCAGGCACCATACTAGGGCTACTAACCACTACCTGCTCGAAACCCCTAGATTCAGACGTTCCAAAGCGGGCGGAGCAAGCTTCCCTGTCAAAGCTGCCCAGGCCTGGAACGCACTGCCCATTGCACTGAGAGCCAACTTACCCTACTCCAATTTTAGATGCAAGGTAAAAAACTGGCTCTGGACAAATGACAACTAACTCTCGTGGCACCCAATGACCATGATACCGTTGTCCAAAACGATTCTGTTCTCATACCTACACCTGTACACTCCCTCAAAACTACAATATGCTAGTTTTTTTCCTTCCACACGGCGTGTATTGATATGTTCTTACTGTACTGTTATGTTGTTTCTCGCCTATACTCTGTATGTAACCCAAGATTAAGTAACCTTGTACCTGCTGCGCCCGGCTACCCCTGGGTTTTGTGCGCATTATCAAATAAACAATACAATACAGTATCGAGCGGATCTGTGTAGTGCCTACGGAGCTAGATGCTGAGGAGGAGCCTGGGGTTTGGCCAATGCGGCGAGGAAAATGGTCGCTGCTAGACAAAAGAAACAAGAAGGGATGGAATGAAGGGTGCCCCACGAAACGATCAGCAAGCGTGAGGCGGGGGTGCCTGAGGCGGAGGACAGCGTCGGCCGTGTGCATTGCGGGCACAGATCACACTGTGCGCCCGGATCGGAGGCCGAAGAGCACATAGCCCATGCGAGAGGCAGACTTCGGGGGCTGCACATTGATCACCCGCACTGAATCGGAGTGGCCGGCGCTGGGAGAGCGATGCGCGCAGGGGAGTGACTGGATCAGGAATAGTGTGGCCGCGGCCCTGAGGTTGACGCGGAAGGGCTTCCACATTGTACATCAGGCCCGGAACAAAGACGGAAGCCTGGACGTGTAAAGCCATTAAAAGTATCAGGCCCGATTCACTCCGCGCTCACAACTTTAATGGATTGGCCTGGGGGCTCGATGCGGAGCTTCGCTTAAATAACATACAAGTACTGAACATTGTTGAGTAACGGCTGGCTGCGCATTTAGCAGGAGGCTCGCAGTATTTGCCGGTAAACCCAACAAGTCACGTGGGCAGGGGTAAGGCCATATATCAACACAATATCGAGTGGAAAGCAGCCGTGCAGGAAGTCTAGATGGTGCCAGGAAACGAAGCTATTGCACACTGGATGCACGAGAAAGCACACTGAATGACAGCCCATTACAACGCTACAAGCAAGAACGGTGCTGCTGCTTGCTCTCGGCCCAGCAGCTGAGAACACCCGGTGATCAGAGGTAACCCGCGGGGGGGCGTGAAGCCAAGAACCCCAGGAATTACGTGAATTTCCTTGGCTCTGAGGCCAAACCATATTGTGATGTTCATGGACTCACTCTAGCCCCCTGGGAAAGGTGGGGACTTTTGGGGGCTGCTAGGAGACATGGAGGAGCCTAATCCCATTGACTAACTCGTATTGTGAAGGCGAGCCGCGAAAGGGGTAGTCATACAACGGAACCTGCTAACAGATAACACAGTGGAATAGAGTGGCGGGCTTGCTGTGCCACGAACGAAGCGATAAGGGACACTTGCCCTGGGCCACAAGATGACTGGGAGAGATTAAAAGCAAGAACAAACAATCCACAATGGAGGCGTTTGCCAAGACGCAGCAGTCTCCAGCTGCATCCGCGCTGGTAGGCGCAAGTGGGCCCACGGGAAGCACAACTGGAACCGAAAATCACCAGATTTTGGCAGCCATAACAGAACTAGAGGACTCCTGGGGGATAGCAATGGCAGATTTAAGGACCTCCTTGGAGGCTAAGATCGACGCGGTGGGGGATAGATGTCAATTTGCTGCGACAAGATGTCAGGACGCTGGCAGACAGAACAAGCAGCCTGGAAAGTGCTGTTAAAACTAACACGACCACCTGCACTGACAATGCAAAGGAAGTCCACATACTAAAACAGCAAGTGGTCAACCTGGAGAACCGTGCAGAGGAGGCGGAAGGGAAAGCGAGAAGGAACAACATTTGAGTGGTCGGGCTGCCGGAAGGAGAAGGCCAAGACTCCACAGACTATGTGGCGAACTTTATCCTGCAATAAAAAGGAGCTGACAAACTCTTACGGATTCACAGTGGAGCGTGCACATAGAGCCCTCACGAGAAAACCAAAGCCCGGAGCACCTCCCCGTGCAATAATTGCCAAGATTCTGAATTGTAAAGATCGTGAAAAGATCTTGGAGTATTTCAGGAAAGGAGGAACGATAGACAGAGCCTCGGCTACCATCACAGCTTACCCGGGTTATACAATGTTGGTCCAGAGGCAGAGATATAGTTATGTAGCGGTGAAGAGACGGCTGCGCGCGGCCGGCATCAATTATATGTTCCTGTTCCCTGCAAGATAAAGTGCTACATAATAGTCAAATGTTCTTCTTTGACACCCCAGAGGAGGCTGCCGCATGGCTGGACCTACAGGGCTGCCCGGAACAGGATGCTACACAAGCCCAAGGAGAGCAAGATAAGTGACTGCAGCAATTCATGTGGACTAGCTTGTCATGCGGTGAGGTATCTTGGCAGAAGCTTGACAGGAACTTTAAAAGATGAGAAGGGATGGGTGGCGCGGTAGCTATGTTTGGATATCCTAGATTTTGTGTGGCATTGGACTGGAATATAGAACTTTGATTACATAGATAAATTGGATAATAGCATGTGGTTGAATTGTGGCAAATAGGAGCGGCAGAACACAGGTACCTTACCCCCCAGATAGTAGTAGGAGGATAGCCATTAGGGCTACCTCACCCTGCTGAGCTTCGAGTACAGGCTATCGCCAGGAAGTGCTAGATGCGGGGGTGCCTGAGATCCAGGGATGGAGTTGGGCAACTGTTGAGAGGGGGGGGGGTGAAATTGGGGCAGGGAAGGGTGGCGGGAGGGGTGTTTGTAGTTAGGGGAAGTTTGAATTGGGGTACAAGCCTATATAGACAGAAATGTGAGAGGGAACTGGTCTGCACTGATGGGGGGGGGGGGGGTTGGGAACTCTAAAAAGCCATGGGGGCCTCAATAGTTATCTAAAAAGGAACAAGGTTATGTTGTACCGGTGCAGACAAAAGATAGATATTGCACTGCTGCAGGAGACTCAACTGACGCGGGAAAAGCTGGGAACGGTGGGGAAGAAATGGAAAGGGGTCGTGGCGGGCTCGACATACTCTGCCTATGCTAGAGAGTGCACATCTGGGTGGCGCTGCATGTCCCATGTCACTTGTTGCAGGAAACTGCGGAAGCAGATGGGAGAATGGTTATGCTGAGGGGACTGGTGGAAAACAGGGAGATGTGCATTGTGAACACCTATGCCCACAATCAGAATACGCCAACATACTTCAGATCCCTGAGTACTAATCTTAGCTTGTGTATGGGGAGTGCGATGATCTGGGGTGGGGATTTCAACTGCATACTGAACCCTAGGGTGGACAGATCGGAAATTTGATGGACCCGCCCCAGCGGCGAAAGCGCTGCAGACATTACTGGACGACTTTAGTTTGGCAGATGTGTGGAGGATAAAACACCCCCAAGAAAGGCAGTACTCGCATTATTCTGCCCCGCAACGGCTGCACACGAGGCTGGACTAGGTCTTCGCCACGTCCGAAATAATGATGGAAACGGTGCAGGCAGAATATAAGGCGAGGGTCCTGTCGGACCACTCGCCCCTGGTTATTGGCTGGCAATACTGCCCCCCCAAGAGCGAGGATCCCAACATGGCGTCTCCGGGCAGAGGCGCTTAAAGACCCCCATTTTAGGGAAGATATAAGAGAGATCATAAATTACTTTGAGGTGAATACGGGTATCGTGGACTCAGCGAGCATGCTATGGGAAGCCTTTAAGGTGGTGATGCGGGGCGTAGCCATAGCAAAATCTAAAAGCCTGCAGGGGGGAATCCTGGCCGATCTACAGGAAGCAGAAAGGGAATTGGAAGAGGCGCAGAAGGGGAGAGATGATACTGAAAGAGATATGGAGTTGATACTTAAACTACAACAGACATGTGCAGAGCAATGGGATAGATTGTGTAATCTTAATTCTAAGAAATATATAGAGAGGCAGCATGCGGGTGGAGATAAAACAGGAAGGCTTTGGCATGGTTATACAAAAGTGAGATCCCCAGACCCACTATTAGGTCGATAACAAGAGAAGATGGTAGGGTAGCTGACACCCAAGAGGGAGTGAATCAGGAGTTTGCAAATTACTACAGGGATGGGGAGGAAAGCAGTCATGAAGAAATAAGATACTCTAGAAGACCTAGGTTTGCCTAAAATAAGTGCTGAAGAACGAGAGGAGCTGGATGCACCGATTACCTTGGAGTTAGAAGTAGTGGTGAGACAGTACCTACTAGTAAGACCCCGGGGGCGGATGGGTTTCCAAGTGAGTTTTGCAAAGTGTATAAAGCAGAAGTGCTCCCCTCGATGTTGGATATGCTAAATGAAGCGTATGAGATGGGACGGCTGCCATAGTCATTAAGAGAAGCGATCATAATGATACTCCCCAAACCTAATAAACCCGGACATGGCTGCGGCTCCTATAGACCACTGTCAATGCTGAAGCAGGACAGCAAGATATTGACGGCTGTCTGGCAAGCAGACTGCGCAGAGTCATTGGCAAACTAATACACCCCGACCAGACGGGCTGTGTCCCGAATAGGAACATAACGCATAATCACAGACGACGCCATCGAGTTGTTGAATGGGGGAGTAAGAATGAGGGTGAAATGGCGATAGTGTCCCTGGACGCTGTGAAGGCTTTTGATTTGTTCAAGTGGCCATGGCTGCTGGCAGCCTTGGCGGGCTATGGTATGGAGCCTGGATACATAAGATGGGCAAAGATGCTATACAGTGAACCGTTGGCCAGAGTTAAAACAGGAGCAGTGATTTCTGAGATGGCAGCTAGGCAGAGGTAGCAGACCAGGGTGCCCATGGTCCCCTATGCTGTATGTATTGGCTTTAGAGCCTCTGGCGATATACCTCAGACAACAGTACAATACCATAGGCATCGAGGTTGGAGGGGAGCGACACTTGATCTCCTTGTATGCAGATGATTTGCTGCTGTACCTGAGGCACCCGGAGGAGAATCTCCAGTACATCCTGGAGGTTATGGAAAGGTATGCAGGGCTGTCTGGCATAGCGGTGAACCCTCAGAAATCTGTTATTTTCCCGCTGGGTAGTTATAAGGGGATCCCTGTCGGGCGATTGCCGGTGCTGCAAGCTCCTTGGGCTGTTGTAACTTTTTGGTACCTTGGGATAGATGTGTACCATACGGTAGAAGAAGAACATAGGCACAATACCGAGGTAGCCATAGTGAAAATACAAATGAGTATGACATTTTGGGTGAAGTTGCCTCTAGCAATGATGGGACGAGGTGCAATGCTCAAGATGGTGGTCTTACCCAGGCTCCTGCATTATTTTGGGAACATTCCGTACCTAATACCTAAGAAGTTCTTCACCAGACTGAACGGCATGTGCAGGGATTTCCTGTGGCAGGGCACCAGGAATAGGGTGGCACTATGGAAGTTGCAGAACTTTTATGAAAAAGGGGGAATAAAATTGCCTAACTATGAGGTCTATTACGTAGCGAGTCAACTGCAGTATAGCGCTAAATGGCTCTCAGACGAAGTGACCCCTGTATCCAGGTTGTTTAGAGCAGACTGTGCCTCATTTTATTTGAGATGACCTGGCTGCCCAAGACAGAAATGAAAGCGCGTCCTAAGATAATGATGCTTGGGTGGAGGATCTGGCACCGAGCATGCTGGATGATGGAAAACCCAATCCCATGCTCTCTGCAGATACCGCTGGTTACGTTGGCTGGGGGAGATAAGCAGCTACGAATGACAATTAGGAACCACTGGGAATTGGTGGGGTTGGTAACTATGGGAGATGTTTGGCGGGAGGGGACTATCATAAACTTTGAAGAGCTAGGAGAGGAAGTGGGGTTACATGTGGGTCAATATATTACATATCATAGAATGGTGCAGAAAATTAAGACAACTTGGCCTGAGACAGTACTGGAAGAAGAGCCAGATGTTACCGTAGATATGATATAACGGAAGGAGGGCATGAGATCTCTAGATTGTACGAAATGGTGATGTCCAAAGTTGGTAAAGAACTAAAACAACTGAGACTGGGAGGCAGAGGTGGGAGCCCCGATAGAGGACGGGATGTGGGAACGGGCCCTGGGGTACCGTAAAAAGATGTCAAACGCTAGATTAAAACAAATACAATTATATATTATGCACAGGGCATTAATGACACCCCTGAGGATATCGAGGTTTGAAAATGCTGGCAGACAAACATGTCCCAAATGCGATGAAGAACGAGCTGATATGGTACATATGTTCTGGTCCTGCCCGGTGATAGAGCGCTTCTGGAGCGAAGTAGCTGAGAAACTGGCGAAAAAGGGAGTCAATATGGTCGTAGATTCAGCCTGGGCCTGCTTACTTGGGGGGGGGGGGGGGGTCCCCTAGATCGCAGAAACTTAAGCATGTCAATAAACTGAAGGATTTAGCACATGTGCTCGCAAAAAGGAGATCGCCATGGGAGGGAAAAATTGTCATAGGCCACGAGTGGAGATGTGGTGGAAGGATTTGCTGAAGTGGGCGGAGGCGGAGACCATGGTATGGCAGGAGGCAAGTAACCTAGGAGGTGAGGAAGAGGTGGGAACCCTGATGGTATGGAAATCTATGGTAGCGGAACTGTTTGGAATGATACATGATTTGTCAGAATCCACTGAAAGTGGGACCCCACCACGCGGTGCGGATACAAAGTGAATAAAATAAATAGGCTCATAAGGGGGGGTGGGTTAAGGGGAGCAGTGACTAAAATTGTGTAATGAACAATGTGAAAGCAGTACTATTGATACTTGCACTGCAGTTTGGTTTGTATTGGTTTTGTTTGTTTGAATATGTAAAAATGTTTTTTAAAAAAAAGGTTGATTTCATTTTAAATAATGAAAATCTCAGCGGCTGACTACGTGGGGAACAAACCGCTTTCTCCAGCATGGGGTCTGGCATGGATTCACATGCTCATGAATATATTCCCCGTCGTCAGGCCGGGAATCCTCGGTATAGAAAAAATCAGTATCAGTTTCGTTTCTGATCGGTCTTTCTCAGTAGTAATGAATCGCTGGTCTCTGGGTCATACTGCCCTCAGCCAATGACTGCCCTCTCCCTAAGCCCCACCCCTGGCAGCCATCCTCAGATTTTTACCGCACGTTCAAGTGTTGGGAGTCCTCATGCTTAGCTCTCGAGCTTTTGCTGCGTTTTTGCGCTTTTTTTCAGGAGATTTTCTAATTTTTTCGGTTAAAAAGAGCCTCAAGCTCCACCATTTCTACTTCCGATCAACAGGGATCCGTTTCGGAGTTTTTTACGCCCCTCAAGGGTGAAGATTTCATCGAGTTACGCTTTTGGAGTATTCCAGAAGTTCCGAGGCCTACCCCGGACATGGCCCAGGAGAAAGGGAGCTCGACGCCCGGGAAGCTATTCAGGACCTGCCCTGGATGCCAGCTTCAGAACGTTTTCAAGGAGGACGAGCATTCGTTATGCCTCTACTGTCTCCATGAGGACAAGACGCACAAGGAAAAGGACTGCGCGTTTTGTGGAAACATGTCGGAGCGGACCATGAAGGATCGCCACCTCCGTCTCGCCAACTGGCTGCAAGGTAAGAGCCCGCCAGGCGAGAAGAAGTCTGAGCGGTCTTCTAAGTCCTGTGAGGGTGCTCCGGCGACGGGGGCCCAACAAAAGGCTAAGCACCGCGAGTCCGCGGGCACCGGGAGCGCCGAACGGTTGGGCTCCTTGGCTGCCAGGCAGGGCGCACCCTCCCCGGCGCCATCGACCACGAGCCAACGCTCTGGCTCGGGTAAGAGGAAGTCCGAGAACCCGGCGAAGCTTCTGGAGAGGCCCCGGTCGATCTCAAAGACTCTGGCAGAAGGGGAGCGAGACTCGGACCCTCCCCCGAAGGTGAAGGCCCCAGGCGTACAGAAGGTGACGTTGGCCGTGATTCACCCTGCTAGGACCTCGATTGAGGATGTCGCCGCGGCCCTGGCTCAGCCTGTGGAGGCTACACCAGTGGAGGCGCCCTCAGGTACCAGTCTCCCTGCCACAGCGGAGGGAGTCGTCTTTCAGGCTCATCGAGAAGACCCCCACGAAGTCCTCGTTGGAAAGGGGGGGGTGGTGGCCGTCGTGGATACGGACACGACCTCTGAAGAGGAGCTCATCCAAGTCGTGGAGGAGACCCAGCCCATCAGGAGGGATCCCGACGAGGGCGACGACGACGAGGCTCCTCAAGAGCCCTTGCGCCCGTCGTTTCCGACGCCACAGGACACCTCGGCGGCCATTTTGTCAGCCATCCAGTCCTTATGCTCGGAGATAAGGACTAGGTTGCCCCTTCCCCCGACGGAGGAGCCTGAGCCAGACCCGACGGAGGATCCGGAGCCAGTACCTTCGGGGAGCCCACCGCCTAAGAGGACGACGCATCCTAGGCCTCCTCTCCCGCCTCTGCGGCCTTCTCTGCCTCCCCCCCGGTCCACTACCCACGGGGATGATACAGGCATGGACACGACTACGACGGGTACGGATGACGGAGGCGACGACGGGACGTGACCCCCTTGGCCCCTGCCCGGGCGTCCCCGCCTGACGAGATTGGATCCTTCCATGCAATGATCTCCAGGGCATCCGAGCTCTTCCAGCTCTGCCCCGAGGAAAAGGAGGGGTTCCTTTACCAGCGGCGCGAGGCTAAAGTGAAGACGGTCGTCGCCGTACCGCTTCTTGATGACATCTGGGATGAGGGGCTCGCCCTCCTCAAGAACCCTGCCACGGCTCCTGCGAAGAGGGACCGGTACGAGAAGTAGTACCGGGTCCCTGACGCTGCCCCCTTGTCCCTTAGGGCGCAACCTACCCCGGACTCGGTCGTTTCGGCGGCGGCCAAGAAGAAAGCGGGGGGGGGGGCCCCATCGGCCTCGACTTCAACCTCCCCTCCGGACCGCGAGGGTAGGAAACTGGATGCGATGCGACGACGGGTCATCTCATCTGCAGCGACGACCATCAAGGCAGCCAACGCCCTGGCCATCGTAGCCCGCTACGACAGGGAGTTGTGGTTCAAGATCGCCCCGCTGTTGGACTTCCTTCCGGATTCCAAGAGGGCTGAGGCCCTGGAAATCTTGCAGGAAGGTGAGATTGCCTCGGACCACGCCATTACGGTGGCTACGGACATCGCCGACACCGGTTTCCGTCAGTTGGGCAACAGCGTTTGCCTGAGACGATGAGGAAGGCTCAGGGCGACTGATTTCCGCCAGGACGTTCAGACCAAGGTTTTGGACATGCCTTTCGATGGAACAACCTTTTTGGCAAGGCGGTTGATGAATCCCTTCAGGCGATCAAGACAGACACGGAGACGGCCCGTGCACTGGGTGTGCTCCAACAGCGACGGCCGTCCTTTCGGAGCTCCGGAGGCAGACCGGGTGCCTCTAAGGGAGCCGGCAGCAGCTCCTCTACTTACCGTCAAGCGGCAAGGTCTTCATCGCAGGAGGCCTACAGGGAACGCGGCAAGTCAGGTGGATCCCGCCGTCGTCGCCAAGGTGGTCAAGGAGGCAAAGCGGCCTCCAAGCAAGATTGAACTGTCCGTCGGGTCGGGCCCCCGCCGAAGCACCCCGGTGGGAGGCCGGCTGACTAAGTTCGTCGGCGTGTGGGAGTCCATCTCCACTGACCGTTAGGTGCTGGACGCCCTGGCCCTGGGGCACGCCCTCGAGTTCCAGAAGAGGTGCCCCTGCATTCCTCCCGTGGCCAGGAAGGAAAATCACGTCCCTCAACTGCTGTTGGAAGTACGGGCGATGCTCAGGAAAAGTGCCATGGAGCTCGTCCCGTAGAGGCTTCGGGCTCTGGAGTTTATTCAAGATACTTCCTCGTGAGGAAGAAGACAGGAGGATGGCATCCCATCCTGGACCTGCGACGACTAAACCGATACATCAAGGCACAGAAGCTCCAGATGGTCACCCTCCAGCACGTGCTGGGACAGCTGGAGGAGGGCGTTTCTGTCGTCGTTGGACTTGGAGGATGCTTACTTCCACATCCCTATTCTAAAGAGGCACCGAAAGTTCCTCAGGTTCGTGGTCAAAGGGCGGCACTACCAGTTCAAGACCCTCCTGTTCGGATTAAAATCGGCGCCCAGTGTGTTCACCAAGTGCCTAGCACCGGTGGCGGCGCGGCTGCGCCTGCAGGGGATCCACATCTACCCATACCTGGACGACTGGCTCATACGGGCAAGGACAAGGGAGCTCGCCGTGGAACACACTGCGAAGTCCGTCCAGCTGCTCACGGACCTGGGGTTCTCCATCAACTTTCCAAAATCCCACCTGGTCCTGTCGCAAGTAGCCCTGTTTCTGGGAGCACAGCTCGACACAGTGGCGCGGCGGGCATCACCGTCGGAGGAAAGGATAAGGACCATCCTAGGAAAGGTGCAACGTCTACTGGCCACGGATGTGGCCAGAGTGAGGTCTATAAAGTCCCTCCTCGGAATGTCGTCCTGCATTTATCTGGTGCCCCATTGCAGACTTCGGATGCGGCCCTTGCAAGAATTCCTCGACGCCCACTGGATCCAGACGACGGGCAGCTTCGAGGACAGGATCTCGCTCGACGAAACGTTTCGTCAGGCGATACGATGGTGGGGTGTCCGTGCTCATCTGACAGCGGGAACAGGCTTCCTAGCCCCCTGCCCACCAGCTGACGGTGACGACGGATGCCTCCCTGGAAGGTTGGGGAGCGCACGCGAGAGGCCTTCGGTGCTCGGAGGAGAAGACTCTCCACATCAACATCTTGGAGCTCCGCGCAGTGTTCTGGGCCCTCGGGTCCTTCCTTCCGTCCCTCAAGGGCAAGGTGGCGAGGATCTTCACTGACAACACCACCACAATGTTTTACATTCGGAAGCAGGGCGGAACCAGATCCCCTGTCCAAGGAAGCCCAGGATCTGTGGCATTGGGCCATCGCCCAAAGGATGTTTCTGGTACCCTTTCATCAGGCAGGGATAAAAAACACCATTGCTGACTCACTCAGCAGGGAGCTGCGCTCGTGCCACGAGTGGGAACTACGCCAGGATCAAGTGGACCGACTCTCCCGACGATGGGGCGAACCCCAGATCAATCTCTTCGCGACGGTGGCGAACTCCAAGTGCCGGAGGTTCACCAGCAGGTTTCCCCAACCTAGGAGCATGGGCGATGCTTTCTCGTTCCCCTGGGACGGCCTGTTCCTTTATACATTCCCGCCGTTGCTTCTCCGGCTCGTCAACCAGCTCAAGAGCTCCCGGTGCAGGATGATCCTCGTCGCACCGGAGTGGCCGAGGCAGATCTGGTTCCCGGACCTTCTGGACTTGTCAGCGTCCACACCAGTCAAGCTGCCGACGGACGCGGATCTTCTCTCCAGAGAAGGAGGCGCCATTCTTCATCACAAACCAGAGTCGCTGAACTTGCAGGCCTGGCTCCTGCAGCACTAGAGTTTGGAGGATACAACATCCCGGCCGACTGCAGAGAGGTTCTTGCAAAGGCCAAGGCATCCTCAACTCTCGTGCTATGGACACAAATGGAAGAGGTTCTCTGTCTGGTGCCGGGCACAGAAGATTAACCCTCTGCGGATTACGGCCCCTCAAGTATTGCCGTACCTACTGTCTTTGGCCAAGGCTGGCCTATTTCACGCTTCCATCAAGGTACATCTGGCTGCCGTCTCACGTTACACCAGAACTACAGGACGGGCGTCCTTGTGGTCTCATCGTCTGGTGAAGGAATTTATGAAAGGACTGTTCCGATCATTCCCGCCGGTGAAGGCCTCTGCCCCGGCGTGGGAGCTCAACGTGGTACTAACTAGGCTCATGGGGGTGCCCCATTCAAGCCTATGCATTCAGTGCCGTTGAAGTTTGTCGTGGAAGACAGCATTCCTCGTGGCCATCACCTCTGCACGATGAGTGGGAGAGATCCAGGCCCTGTCTTGCAAGCCTCCATACTTGACTTTTCACGACACGAGTGTGGTGCTGAGGACGCACCCCTCCTTCATGCCCAAGGTGCCGTCGGACTTCCACCTCAACGAGCCCTTGGTGTTGCCAGTTTTCTTCCCGTCGCTTTCGTCGCCGGCTGAGAGGACTCTGCACTCGCTAGATGTAGCTAGAGCGCTGAAGTTCTACGTGGACCGCACAAAGTTTCCGGAAGACATCACAGCTGTTTGTGTACTTTGGACCTGTGAATCAAGGGAAGGCTCTCTCGAAGACTTCCATTTCCAGATGGCTCTCCGGCTGCATCATGCACTGTCACCGGTTGGCAAATCGACCGCTGCCCGGCCGTCAGAGCCCATTCGACCAGAGTGATCGCTGCTACTACAGCGTTCCTGTCTGGTGTGCCCCTGCTCGACATCTGCAGGGCTGCTGCGTGGAGGTCGACGTACACCTTCACGAGATTCTACTGCGTCGACTGGGATTCCAGGGAGGAGTCCAGAGTCGGCCAGGCAGTGCTGCGCAACCTGTTTGCCTAAGGTGAGCCTGGTGAGGAGGTAAGAGTTGCTTAATGTTGAGTTGTTGTATTGCTTGATATTGAGCTTTTTGCCACCTCCCGTGGTTGTGCATGTGTATACTGCTATATATTCTTATATTCATGAGCTTGTGAATCCATGCCAGGCCCCATGCTGGAGAAGGAACAAGTTACTTACCTGTAACTGTTCTCCAGCATGGGTCTGGCATGGATTCACATGCGAACCCTCCAACCTACCCCTCTGCGGCTCTTCACTTGGTCATACTGCCACTTCACGTGCTACCAAATCTGAGGATGGCTGCCAGGGGTGGGGCTTAGGGAGAGGACAGTCATTGGCTGGGGGCAGTATGACCCAGAGACCAGTGATTGGTTACTACTGAGAAAGACAGATCGAAAACAAAACTGATACTGATTTTTTCTATACCGAGGATTCCCGGCCTGACGATGGGGAATATATTCATGAGCATGTGAATCCATGCCAGACCCATGCTGGAGAACAACAGTTACAGGTAAGTAACTTGTTCCATCCATGAAACGAGGTAAAAGGACCAAGTCCAGTAAGGGCTCACCAAACGGAAAGGAACATAACCCCCTCCCAGCCCCCAAAGTTAGTCTTATAGCTTCACATTGTTCATTCAGAAGAACCCCCATCCAGTCCTGCACGAAGGACGACATAGCATTATTGACAATTGCTGTACGTTTTTCATATGTAAAGATTGCCCACAATTTGCTGAGCAGTTGCACTCTTCCACCTCTGGGCGAGGGCAAGCCTCCCCACCCTCTACATAGCCACCACAACTTTAGGAAAAGCCAACTGATCAGAGTCGGGTATAGGCGTACCCAGGAGCACCCCAAGGGAATTGAGGGACGGACACACAACTGTCTTTAATCCAGCTGAGCAGTTCGGACCAGAACACCCGGATGATTGGGCAGTTCTACCACATGTGATACCAGGTTCCCCGCTGCAAACACGATCTGGGGCATGTTGGGGAGGACTCCTGCAAACATTCTGGACAGGACAACGGGAGGGCGATGCCAGGAATACAGCACCTTAAAGCTATGCTCCAAAGCAGAGGTATATAAAGACCCCGAAAAGATAGACTTGAAAACCTCCCATGTTGACTCCTCCAGGGGAACACACAACCTTTCCTCCCAGACTCTTTTGAATGACTGTCTGCCTTCTAGGTTAGCTGTATTAAGGGCGTTATATATTTTGGAGAGGGATCCCCTTCCTGGACTGGAGTCTACCAAAATCCTCTCGAAAGGGTAAGGGGGCGAATCCGATCAGCAAGCCATTTGGAGTTGGTGAGAAGCCCCTTCAAGCGAATATATTCTAAAACAGTGGGGCACTTGTCCCCCATGGCCTCAGAAAGATGCTCATATTAAATGAAAGCCCCCTCATGGAAAAGTTGCACTGCCCTCTCCAACCCTGTATCCGACGACCCTTGAGAATCCCGAAAACCTCTGGAACCGAGGTCAAAAGGAGGACCCCATAATGATGAGAATGACCAGGAAGAGAGCTGTTTGTTTTCCTTGTTTGGTATCCAGGACTGCCATAAGACCGCCAGCGTCCGGTGGGTTTTAAGGCTCACTGGAAGAAGTTTGGGAGGGGCCCACAAGAGATCGGATTTTTTTTTATTTTGGGTGGGAATGGCTATCCTCCAGGAAGGTCCAATAGGTTCCCAGTTTATCCCTCATGTGTTCAACATCATCTGTAACTATGCGGCCTTATATTATAACCTGAAATCTGGGAGCCCAAAACCTCCTTGGTACCTAGGAAGGGACAAAGTGGAAAATGTAATTCTCGCCCTCTTGCCATGCCAGATAAAGCGGAGGAGCTGGGATTGCAGCACCTCAAAGGATGACTCTGGGACGAGGGTGGGAAGGGTCGCAAAAAGGTAAAGGAGCTGGGGCAGAACATTCATTTTGACTGTGGTCATGCACCCAAACCAGGACATGGTGAGGGGGCGGGGCCAGCGCGTAAGGTCGCTATTTTTGCCAAGAGCGGAGGAAAGTTAAGGTCAAATACCCGGCCCAGGTCCCTGGGAATGTGGGTACCTAAGTAGGGAATAGCTACCCGCTGAACTCTGATTCCCTTCACTTCTGGTCTCCCCTCGGCTTTGCAGTCGACATCGCCCATCGGCAATATACAAGACTTGTGCACATTAATTCTAAGCCCCGAAAATGAGCCAATGAGGTCCAGCAACTGGGGGAGTGAATCAGAGAGATCAGCCAGGTAAGCTAATAGGTCGTCCGCGAACAGCGACAGTTTAAAAACGCATTCCTCCACACTGAAACCCTCCGATTTCCCCCCCCCCCCCCCCCATCTGCCCGGATCGCGATAGCGAGCGGCTCCATCGCCAGCGCATATAAGCGGGGGCACAGAGGACACCCCTGACGAGTACCTCTAGAGAGAAGGAAAGATCCCAAAGTGCAACCATTAACCTTGACCCTAGACATGGGACCGTAGTATAAAGCTGAGAACCTTGCACCTTCCCCATGTAAGGTCATTCAACGCGATTGAAGGCCTTCTGAGTCCAGCAACAGAAGAAAGCCCTCCAGGTTCTACCTCTTGGCTTTGTGTAGAAGGTCCAGCGTTTTTCTCGCATTGTCTCATCCCTGCCGACCGGGAATGAAGCCAACTTGGTCCCCATGGACCAAGGACGGAAGAAGCTTAGCCAGCCTACTGGCCAGGAGTTTGGCCAAGAATTGAACGTCCGTGTTGAGGAGGGAGATAGGGCGATACGACTGACATTGGGAAGGGTCCTTCCCCACTTTAGGAAGAACTACGATGAGAGCGGACATCATGGAGCGCGGGAGGGTCCCTGAGTCCAGGGCAGCATTGAACATTCTGGCCATGAAAGGGGCTAGTGTGGAACCGAAAGTCTTATAGAACTGAACCGTGAAGCCATAGTCTTCCGGGGCTCTCCCACTCTTTAAAGAGGAGATGGTCTCCACTACTTCCTGCGGGGAGATGGAGAGCTCGAGGGGGCTGGCCTTGTCGGGGGCAGACGGGGAACAGGCAGGGAGTCTAAGAACCTGTCCACTATTGAAACTGTCCCCAGAGCTTTCCGAAAAGTATAACCATTTATAAAACAGCTTGAACTGGCCTGCGATGGAGTCATCACTAAGAAGCAACTCCCCTTCCGGTGAGCGAAGCAACTTCACTCTTCTGATAATTTGACATTCCCTAAGCCTCCAGGCTACTATCCTGTCTGCTTTCTCTCATTTCTCCATGTATTTCTGCTTTAGGAAGGCTAGCTTCCTTTTTGTCTGGCCCACGAGGAGGGCAGCGAGCTTCGATTTGAGCTGCTGCAGTTCCTCCCATCTGCCTGGGAACATTTGTGACCTCAGCTTCCCCCCAGGCTGAATAGCAGCTATTTTCTCCCTTGGCTTCTTCTCCTCGCGGCCCCTTTCCCTCTTTCTCCTCGACCCCATCTCATGAGAGTTCCCCTAATGGTATCTTTCAAGGCATCCCAGATCCCCATAACGCCCACTTCCCCATTATCATTAATGGCAAAATAGTTCTTGATGGCGGCTGGCAGCGATTGCCTCAACTTGCAGTCTTGCAGCAAAAGATCATTGCACTGCCAACAGGACTTCAAGGGGGGGGATGTGGGACTTTGAAAAGCAGGTGAAGCAAGGGTCACCCCCTAGTTGAGATATGCGAATCAAATGAGCCCTGCTCCCCATTAACCCTCTGGAATGACGCAGCCAGCCTTTTCTGGAGAGATGAGTCTGAAATCGGTTTGAGAGATTTTCTGTCGTTCTCAGGACATAGGACCATATTGAAATCCCCGCCCACCACTAGATTCCTCTCTGCGAAAGCTATGATCTTTTCCTTCACCCCCCCACCCCACCACTCGTTTGGTGCATATACTCCCTCTAGGGTGAGTAGAGTGCCTTTCACTTCCCCCTTGACCATAACAAACAGGCCCTCTGGATCTGTTTTATGCGAGCGAGGTGTGAAGTGGGCATCGGGTGAGATCAGGAGTGCGACCCCCCCCCCCTCTTCTTTGATGTATAGTGGGAAGCAAACACATGCTGAATGGCTCTAGCCTTAAGCGCAGGCACTTTTCCTTTTACCCAATGAGTTTCTTGCAAAAATAAAAAATGAAGACAGAGCCTGGAGAGTTCCCTCACCATCCGTGACCTTTTAGTTGGTGTGTTAAGGCCCCGCACATTCAGCGACCCCACTGTCAGCGAATAAAGTGTCAACCATTGAAAAGGTACAAGGAGCCCCTGGCTCCACCTAGGGAGCACAGCAAACCCTTTCCCTCATTATGCATCCGTAAACACCTCTTACTCGGAAAAGCCCAGGAGGTTTCGTAAATAAACACACCACCAAGAAACAAACCCCACCCCCCTCGCTACCTACCCCTGAACGCCTGTCAACCAAGCGACGTCAACTTGCCGCTTAACCAGACCACCAGCATCTGCCCCTCCCCCCTCCAGGCTCTGAAACACTTCAAAAATTGCAACAAGAGCCCCCTGTCCCTCCCCATAGCAAAATACATGCCAACATGGTATAAACCAGAATGCTTTTAGCACAAGACCAGCCGGGGCCTGTCACACGGATCTCGATGGCTGCAACAGACTCCAGCTTGCTATCTTGAGAACTTTACTCCACCTTCGGAGACCCCACATTGTAATGACACAACCTTAGGCATTGGAAGAGCTTGGCGAAGCCAGGGACACCCTTCTAAACTTCCTATGACCGCAGACTTTCTGCCTCTCCAAAGGGGTTTTAAGAACCAAAGGGCCAGACAGAGCTCGCTCTCGACCCTCTGCAGCGGGTGCCCTGCTCGAATCAACCATGAGTTCCTGGGACACCCTGCGGATATCTTCTGTTACCAAGGCGTACTTATAACCCTCAAGTTTAAAAGAAAGAGCGAATGGGTAGCCCCACCAGTTTCGTACGCCCCTAGATTGCAGCATTTTTGTCAGGGAGGGGGGGGGGGCAGAGCCGGCACCTTGCCAGGGTGAAGGCTGACAAGTCCTGGTAAATCGAGATCTGCGCACCCTCCCATTCAACAGGGCCCTTCTTGCAGGCCAGCTCCAAAATGTTGCTCTTCTCTGAAAAGTAGTGGTATCACACGAGGACGGATCTGGGGCCTCTATTGGAAGCCCCCGCTCTGAGCCCTGTCGATGGTTGGTTCGTTGGTGTTGGCATCTTTAAAAAGAATCCGGTTGACAGCTTTAACAATGTCGGCTTGAGTCTCACCCTCTTGTTCCGGATAACCCAGGAGTTTAAGGTTGCAGCGACGTTCTCTATTTTCCAGGCCGTCGAGTTTCAATGCACATTTCTCTACCCTTCGCTCCAACTCCGCCAAGCGCATGTCCAACTGAGTTTCAAGAGTATCAACTGAGACGGATGTAGCCTCCAGTGCCTGGACCCAGTCTTCCATAGAGTCCACCTTTTTATCCATTGTGTCCAGCCTCCAGGTTATATCCGCTCTGAATCCCCTGATCTCTCCTAAGAGGGCAGCCATACCCCTGGATACAGAGCTGGAGTAAACTGGTTCAGGCTGCTGCTGGCTCGCCATCACAGGCGGGTGGGGTATAGGTCGAGGGCGTGCGACGGAATCTCTGCAAAGAAGCGGACAAGCTCATGGAAACACCAGGCCACACTGACCACCGACTTGGCCCTCTAACTGTGAACCAAGCAGAGCGGAAAAGACCAAAAGTTCAGTAGACGGGCCAGAGATGGTGGCCCAAAGGGGACAAGGCCAATAAGCAAGGCGGACCAGTCTGATGAAGGCGGCGACCCTTGGCGACTTGGTCAACAGAGAAGGCACCGTAAGAGAATGCAGTAGTCAGGCGGTGGTTGGGGTGATCACGGCAGACAGCCAGGTACAGAGGCAGTACAAGGGACGTAGAACCCACTCCCTTACTACAATCCAGTTGAGCCTTGGGACAGAAGAGAATAGCTGAAGACCAGGGATAACAGGAGATGGAATCACTCCCAAAGCGCTGGAATACAACTCAGTGGAATACCCTCACAACACTTGCGGGAGGGCTCTGCTCAGACCCCGGGCCCCAACGCCCCCGGAGACAGCCAGCGCCACAGCCTCCAGAGAGCCACTAGATCAGCGGAGGGCAAGGTGAGGGCTCACAGCACCTGCTTCTCCCACGGGCTGCTCACTCCTTCAATGGCAGGCTCCAACACCTCCGGATATCATGCGACTGCTGACCGGGCTGAGAGGCAAGGGGCGGGCGCAGGCCCAGTAGGTCACTGCAAGATGAAGCTCCACTGGGTGCAGACCCGGGCTGCCGACTGCAGGGAGCCACCCGATGCTGGTCACACACGCACCGGGGCTCGAACACTCCAGTGACCCACCCCCCCAGTCAGCCCTCAGCTGAAATCGAGGGGACGGGTCTCTGCAGCCCCACAGACAGCAGCCTCCCCGTGCTCCAGCACCTCGGGAGGTGCAGAGGCTGCAGCGGTCCGTCCTCTGCTGCCAGTCACCCACTCAGCAGCTCCCCTCCTCCCGCCTCTGGAATCACCAGCTGCCGGAGGGAGACAGCCAGACTCCACAGGCCCCGGGGAGGCACACAGCTCACCACAATGAGGTTGGAGAGCTCCGTGGACTGGACAGGCTCCCTCCCCCCACCTCAAACGGAGCGCCGGATACCAGGCGCAGCGGGTGGGAAGCAGGAGCTGCTCAAGCCGACGCCAACAGGCAGGTCAAGTTCTCGGGTCCTCGGTCTCCTTCAGCCTCCACTGTAACAGCTCCTCCAGAAAAAATGTATAAACCTCTACCAAGGAAGGAATATTTCAAATCCCTGACTTTGAATTTTTGAAGAACAAGAAAGGTCTGTGGAAGAGGATGTTCCTTTTTGCCTGCAGTATGGCACCCCTATTGTCCCAGAATGTCTAATTTCTGAGGAAAGCAGAATGAGGGATTTAGTGGAAACCTTGCATAACACAAGTGGAGTTGACACATCACCTGAAGCAAAATTTGGCGAACCAGGGGAACATGCCAGTCCCTCATACAGACAACTGATGACAAAGGTGGTGGATTATTTAGGATGGGCTAGACCACCAACTCATTTCATCCAGGATGGCCTGACTGACATTAGATCATGGCCCCACCGAAGATCCGATTTTACCCTTCCATGTTGCCTCACAAAATAGGGTGGCCAAAAATTGGGAGACCCCGGACTAAATTCCTCCTGTGAATAAGTCCCTCGCTTCAAAATACTGCCCTTCCAGTAGCGACCCTGCCTATCGGTCCAAACACCCTACTCCTGAGTGTTGCGGTCCAGGCAGCCACAGCTTCAAATAAGGTGGCCTACCCTTCCATACCTCCAGATAGGGACGACAAGCGTGTGGATGGTTGGGCACGCAAGGTATTTTCAGCTGGGAGTATGGCATTAAAATCGGCCAACTCCACATGTGCCTTGGCAAAATTTTCGTACACTCTGTGGGAGTGCATTGCAATGGCGGCAGAGCACATACCAGAAGGGGAAGAAAGGGAAGGATTCCTAGCCATCGTTGGAGATGGAAAGGAGGCCATGCAGGAATCCCTTCAGTCTGGATTGGACACTGCAGATAGTGTGAGCAGGTCCATGGCCACTAGCACAGTGATACGCAGATTAGCGTGGTTGCGAAAGTCTGGTTTATCACCAGACGTGCAAAACAGTCTTTTGAACATGCCTTTTGACGGGTCTCACCTTTTTGGCAACAAGGCTGACGAGAGCCTTGAGAGGTTAAACCTCGAAAGCAGCAGCCAAATCTTTAGGAGCTGCTATTAGGCAACTTTGGCCTTTTCGTGCATCAGGACAATCTTGGAGGGGACTATCCTATCGTTATTACTCCTCATATAGAAAGGCTAGAGGTGGCCAGAGAAAAACCACTTGTGGTGGATGTGGTAAACGTGTTAAGCCAGCCCCAGCTGCAGCCTCTTTACCATCAGCAGCTGCAGGAACCGCCACAAAACACCTTTGAGGACTTGCATCACAAGACACCTGTAGGAGGCAGGCTGTCGCAGCATCTGCAAGAATGGCGAGCCATTAATTCAGATGTTTGGACTCTAGAAATAGCCCAAGGTTACTGCATTACTTTTCTAATGCAACCTCAAAGCAATCCACCGGGGAGACACTTTTTGAAGCTTCCAGACGCGCTCCTACAGCAGGAAGTTATAACCCTGCTAGAGAAAGGTGCTGTAGAACCAGTACTTGTAGCGGAGAGGAACAAGGGATGCTACTCCCCATATTTTTTGATCCCCAAAAAGGACGGAGGACGGAGATCCATCTTGTACTTCAGAGGCTTGAACAAGCTCCTCACGAAGGACAAGTTCAAGATGGTTACTCTTTCTCAGATCCTTCAGGCTCTTCAACTTCAGGATTGGTTGGTGTCATTGGACCTTCAAGGTGCTTATTTTCATGTGACTATCCATCTCAAGCACAGAAAATACCTGAGGTTCGCAGTTGGCGACTCGCATTCAGTTTAGAGTCCTACCAATCGTGTTGACCTCCACCCAGATGGTCTTGAAGTTGATGGCAGTGGCGGGGGGGGGAGGGATTCACGGCTACCCTACCTGGACGATTGGTTGATCAGGGCGCGTTCTGCCGAGCAAGTCCTGAATCTGAAAGTCACCTGCCCCTTCCTCCACAGACTGGGCTTCTCCCTCCATTTCAAGAAGTCACAAATGACACCTTCCCAACAGCTCCAGTACATAGGGGCTGTATTAGACACACCCTTGGGAAAGAGCTCGCCTCCAAAGTCGAGGGCTCAAGACATTCTTCAGATGGTTTCCAAAATGCCCAAAATCTCCAGGCCTATGACTTCTTGAGGTTGCTTGGCCTCATGGCATCCTGCTTTTTCCTAGTGCCAGAAGCATGCCTGAGGATGACACTTGATTACCTACACTATCTATACAGCAGAGCAAGAGGGGAAAAACAACTGAGGCCAATGGGCGCGGCACATGCTACTTGTATACCCGATGACGTCACCCTCGACAGAGGCCTTCAAGGGACTTCAACTCTACGACATCGACTCATGGCGCCCTCTGCCGAGAAATTTCCGAAGCAGCTAAAACTGGACAAATACATCTAAGATGAGGAATACGTTGGAGGAACATACAGTCGAAAGAACGTTACCAGTTGGTAAGTAACTTGTTCTTCTTAATATTTCTTAGCGTCTCTCACAAACTCTATAATCTTAGAGATTGGCACACACCACCTTCAGTGGAGTGCCAAAGAGATGCTTAGTATCCCCCTTCTCGCTACGCATGTGACTTTTTAATCACATAGACAATCTAGTTATGGCTTGTGGCAGTGGACGTGTTCTAACGACTATTGTGTATTTTATATACCGCAGGCTATAATCCATAGCCTTGGTAGTGCAAAATAGGGGCACCCAAGTAACAACCTGGGGCTTCCCTTCTTTTTTGCATGGTTGTCCCTTCTACCATTTTGGGAGGGCAAAGCCTGTCTGCGTTTTGCTTTCGAAGGGATTGTGTCCTCCGACGTATTCCTTATCTTTGATAGATCTCCCAGCTTGCTGGCCTCGGAATTTTTTTTTTTTCAGTAGAGGGCGCTACGAGCCGACGTCCCTCGACGCCCTCCATATTGGCGCCGACGTCAACACGTGTATAAATAGACTTGCACAGAGTCCGTTGCTCAGTTCTGTTTTTCCATGCTTCGTGGGGTCTCGGAATATCGTTGCTCAGTTCTTCAGTCAAATATATCGATATTCCTCGTGAATACCGACTCGTACTCGATGGCTTCCTCACCCGAACCAACGACTTCACGGTCCGGCTTCAAAAGTCGAGACTGTGGAAAGAAAATGTCATTGACGGATCCTCACAGGATCTGTTTGTGGTGCCTGGGAATCGAGCACCATTGTTCGCAGTGTGAGGACTGCATGTCCATGACGGCAAAAGCCTTGAAGGAGCGTAAGGGGAAGCTCGAGAGAGATAAGGCAGTTAAAACTTCTTTCGAAAGTTTCCTCGGCGGAGTCGAGACATTAGTCTCCTCGCCATCACAAAAGACATTCTAGTTCTAGGTCTCGAAGCAGTTCCCATCACTCTTTGAGATCTAAGCATTCAAAAAAGACATCGAAGATCCCCTTCCTTGTCTTCTTCCATTTCCCCAGAAAGGGTCTCCTGCCCCACAATACATAGCTCTCAGGTTGAGTGGGAGGAATTCAGGAAAAAGATGCTAAGCGTCTTCGAGAAAGCAGCCTCGACCCCCTCGAAGTCTGCTGAGGGTGATAACCTGGGTGAAAGACCCGAAAAATCAAAAAGTCGCAAGTCGCAGTACCCGGCGAAAGAAGCCACTCGAGAGCGTCACGAACCTTCGAGTAAAGGCAAAGTTGCGTCTTCCATGCCGTCGGAGAAGATCCCTTAGACACATAGATCGGCGTCATCAACGCCGTTATCGAAGGGTTCTTCGACGCACAGGTCAGTCGAGTCGATGCCGTCTTCGACACCGAGAAAGGATAAACCCACGGCCACCTCACAGCCAGTGGCCATACCCAGAGCCTCGAGCACGAGAATGTTGTCGACAACCTCGAGTGAAATCCCGATACTCTCGAGTTCGAGGCCTCGACCACGTTTCTCGACGCCTTTTTCGATTTGCTTCGAATACTTTAACGTCTGCGTCGATGTTTTCTCAGCCAATCATGACAAATTTGTCTCCGTTTGCTCTGGAAATGGGATTTATACCATTTTCAAGACCTGACCACTCCAGGGTCTCATCTTCTATTTATGAAGAAGGGGAGGATTCAGATCAGGAAAGACCTTTTGAGTTGCAGGGATCTGCAACTCCTGCACCAGAGGAATTTACCTCTGAGGAAGGTAGGTTGAAAGACCTCCATGAAACCCTACAGGAAGCAAGTGGGTTGGACACTTCCCCAGAAGTGGAATTTGCCACACCAGACCCAGGGGAACATGCTGAAACCCCTTATAGAACCTTGATGGCAAGGATAATAGTTTATGGGATGGTCCACACCCTCACCTGCTTTTTAGCAAGACGACCTCACAGACATCTTGGTCAAAGGTCCACAGGAGGATCCTGTGGTGCCATTTCATGCGGCATTACAAAGGAGAATATTGGCAAACTGGGAAACACCTGAGGTAATCCCAGCAGTTAACAAACGATGAGCTAAATATCAGGTGTCTTCTGCTGACCCTGAATATTTATCCAAACACCCAACTCCGGAGAGTCTGGTTGTTCAGGCAGCTACTTCAGCAGGTAGTAAATCGGCTTACCCTACTGTTCCACAGGACAGGGATGATAAGAGATATGACTCTATGGCCAAAAAAGTATTTTCCGCAGGTAGCATGGCGTTGAAATCCATGAATGCTACTTGTATGCTCGCAAGGTCCAGCCACACACTTTGGGAGTGTGCTTAATCAGCGGCTGACTGCCTCCCGGTGGGAGAAGAAAGGGAAGCGTTTCTCAACATCATTAAGGATGGTAAGGACGCAATGTGCAAATCCCTTCAGACTGGCATCGATTCTGCTGACCGTATCAGCAGGGCCATGGCGGCAAGTACAACAACCAGGAGATTTGCTTGGTTGCAAAAGTCAGGTTTTGCCCCAGATGTGCAAAGCAGACTCTTGAATATGCCCTTTGACGGCTCTTCTTTGTTTGGTAAGAAGGCGGATGACAGTTTAGAAAAACTACAAACATCAAAGGCAGCAGCAAAATCCTTAGGAGCTGCAATCCGTCAGACACCATATCGCCCCTCAGGAACCTCTTGGAGAGGTAAGTCCTTTCGCTTCTATTCCGCATTCGCAAAGGGCAGAGGACAGCCGGTTCAAAGGGGTCCGAAGAAATTCACCCAAGGTGGACGGGTAAAAACACAAAAGCCGCAGCAGCAGCAGGTGTCTCTTTACCCTCGGCATCTGCATCAGCAGCCTCCAAATAGCTCTGAGGACTCTCTTCACAAAACACCAATAGGGGGCAGGTTAACTCAACATCTGACGGAATGGCAGGCTATTACGTCAGATGCTTGGGCATTGGAGACAGTTGCCCAAGGTTACTGCCTGCCTTTTCTACGCATCCCTCAGTCATCCACCGGGGAACAGCTCTCTGAGATCCAGATCCGCTCCTCTTGCAGGAAATTGTAGACCTGCTAGAGAACGGTGCCATAGAACCGGTACCTGTAGCGGAGAGGAACAAGGGCTGGTTCTCCCCCTACTTTCTTATACCGAAAAAAGACTGAGGACTGAGACCTATCTTGGACTTACGAGAATTGAACAAGTTCCTCAGGAAAGACAAGTTCAAGATGGTAACTCTCTCTGATCCTTCAGGCCCTCCAGCTCTAGGACTGGCTGGTATCTCTGGACCTCCAGGATGCTTATTTCCATGTGCCAATCCATCTCACACAGGAAAAATCTGCGGTTCGCAAATTGGCGGCTCTCATTATCAATTTCGAGTCCTGCCATTTGGGCTGACCTCCGCCCCGAGGGTCTTCACCAAGCTAATGTGGGTAGTGGCGGCAAGTCGAAGGAGGGAAGGGATTCACGTCTACCCCTACCTGGACGATTGGCTGATCAGAGCTGTATCTTCGGAACAAGCTCAGATCCAGCTAGATTGTCTGCCACTTCCTTCATAAACTGGGCTTCTCCCTCAATTTAAAGAAGTCACAGATGATACTATCACAGACTCCAGTTCATTGGAGCGGTCCTGGACACTTCCTAGGGAAAAGCCTCGCCACCAGAGGTGAGGGCTCAAGATATTCTGCAGATGGTCACCAAGTTTCAAAATGCCCAACGTCTCCCAGCCTTTGACTTTTTTGAGGTTGCTAGGCCTCATGGCTTCCTGCATCTTCCTTGTGCCAGAGGCTTGCCGCAGAATGAGATCTCTTCAGTGGGCACTGAGGACTCAGTGGTCACAATTCTCAGGGAGAATGACGGACCTCCAGATTCTGGACAAGGTGGCTCGAGACCTTCAGTGGTGGGCCTGCCAGAAAAACATCTTGAAGGGGGAACTGTTTTAGCAACCATGGCTGGAGATCACAGTAGTCACAAATGCCTCACTCACGGGGTGGGGAGCCCATACCAACGACTTGACCATCAGCGGTCGTTGGTCTCCATCGGGGTCCAGACTACATATCAACCTGTTAGAGCTCAGAGCAATCAGACCAGCGCTGAAAGCTTTTCTGCCATCTGTACAGGGGAGAAATGTCCTGATGATGACAGACAACACAGTGGCCATGCACTACCTGAACAAAAGAGGAGGCGTAGGATCACTATCACTGTGCAGAGGCAATGGAGCTCTGGTTTTGGGCAATTCAAGAAGGAATTTCTCGATCGGCAGTCCATCTAGCCGGAGAGAAGAACTTGACGGCGCATGCTCTGAGCAGGCAGGGCACAGTCTCCCATGAGTGGGAACTAGCTCAGGAAGTCCTTCAGGAGATCTTCGCCCTTTGGTGAACCCCTCAAGTGGATCTGTTTGCCACCAGTACCAACGGAAAGTGCGATCTGTTTTGTTCAAGGGAATTTCCCCCGAGAGGAGCTCTAAGGGACGCGTTCGTAGTGGACTGGGAGTTTCCACTCCTGTACGCGTTTCCACCAGTCCCTGTCATTCCTCAAATGATCAGGATGTTGAGAAGATGCCAGAGAACCATGATCCTAATTGCCCCAGACTGGGCCAGGAGAACGTGGTACCCGGACCTTCTGGACATGTCCATCTGCCCTCCAATTCGTCTTCCACTCAAGGAGAATCTTCTCTCACAGAAGGGAGGTCAGGTTCTCCATCCAGACATCAGAACCCGCAACCTTCACGCCTGGCTTCTGAAAGGTTGAGATACAAGGATTGGGGCCTACCTGATGACGTCATGGAAGTGTTGCTTTCGGCCAGAAGGCCAGCAACAAAGTCTTAATACTGCTGCCGTTGGAACAAGTTTTGCAGCTGGTGTAGAGAAGAGAATATCGACCCCTTTTCATGTGGTACACCAACGGTGTTATCCTTTCTACTCTACTTGGCAAATTCAGGCCTTCAAGTTGGCACTATCAAGGGCTATTTTGCAGCGCTATCGATCTTCAAGCGCACTGGAACCTTCGTATTTCAAATTACCCTTAGTAATACAATTTCTAAAGGGATTAACTAATGTCTACCCTCCAAAACCTTTCCAGGTTCCTTTATGGGACTTAAATTTAGTCTTAAATTTCCTGATGGGTACTCCTTTCGAACCACTCCACTCTTGTTCGTTAAGATTTCTCACCCTTAAAACTTTCTTATTAGTGGCTTTAACATCTGCTAGAAGGGTGAGCGAATTACAAGCTCTATCTTGTAAACCCCCTCATACAATTTTTCATAAAGACAAGGTTGTCCTACAGGTGAAGCCTAATTTCCTCCCAAAGGTGGTTTCTGAATTCCACATTACTCAGAAAATTACTTTGCCTTCGTTCTATCCGCCTCCCCATCCGGAGAAAGAGGAAGAAAGGCTACATAGGCTGGACTCAAGGCGGGCTTTAAGCTTTTATATCAGCAAACGTGCTAGGATTAGGCAAGCAGACCAACTGTTCATGGGTTACTCAGGGCACAAGTTGGGACTACCGATAACAAAACAAACCATTTCCAGATGGATTATTTTGGCCATCCTGGAATGTTACAAACTGGCAGGGAAAGAGCCTCCTCAAAATCTTAGGGCTCATTCAACCAGGGGTATCGCAGCCACCTCGGCCCTCCAAAGAGGGGTTCCGGTTCGAGACATATGTGCGGCTGCCACATGGTCGTCTGCACATACCTTCACAAGATTTTACAACCTGGATTCCTCCTAGTCAAGGGACTAGGTTTGGCTAAGCCGTATTACATTAGGTTCATTCCTGAAGGAAACATGGAGTTTTACTCCCACCTCCAATTGCACACCACTGCTATGGGAGTCTATCAAAGATAAGGAATACGTCGGAGGACACAATCCTTTCGAAGAACAAGTTACTTCTTAACTTGTAACGTTCTTTCGATGGGATGTTCCTCCGACATATTCCTCATCGCCCCTCCCATCCATCCCCGAAGTAATACTTCCCTTGTGGTTGCAGTTTACGCTCCTTCAAGGTCGATAACCAATCCATGTAAAACAACTTAACGTCAAAACGGAACGCTGCGCGAGTCTATTTATACGCGTGGTGACGTTGGTGCTGATACGGAGGCCGTCGACGCGCAGCGCCCTCTACTGAGAAAAAAATTCCGAGGCCAGCAAGCTGGGAGATGATCTATCAAAGATAAGGAATACGTTGGAGGAACATCCCATCGAAAAAACATTACAAGGTAAGTAACTTGTTTGGTGGGACCCAGTAGGTATCCTTGCCTAGCTCCAGTGTGTGGGCAGACAGGAAGTGGGAGACTTGTCTCCGGCCAAGCCCCCCCGCCGCCTCTGTCCTTTGGCTGTCGGAGGGCATGAATAGTTCCAGTGCCCACAGTGGGTCTGGCTGTCCTGATTGGACTGCCAAACAGCTCTCTGTAAAATGCTGAGATTGCTGAGAGATTGCAGTGGCGTGTGCTGGAACTGTATAAAAGGTGAGGTTTCTGGAGTGTTAAAGTTGACCACAGGAAACAGAAGTAACCGAATAAGATCACAGGAAACAGAAGTAACCAAAGAATACGACTACCAGAGACGCCTGCAGACCCTTTGCAAGACCGTGAAGTGAACACTGCAGTCCTGACCCTGTTTTCTATGCGACGGAGCTCTGAAGAGGACTCCTTCCCTTTGGCTATTGGGAACAACCAGGCCCTAGACTAACTTTGAAACACGCCATGTCCTGAGCTCCTAGAAGCTTCCAGCGCTGCAGAACCCCAATACCAAGAGACCTGCTGCTGCCCATTTCGAGTATGTCGTGGAAAGGCCGAAAATGCCCAAATCTTAGCTGAACCCATAAGGACACTCCAAAGATCCGATCCAATTCACCCAGACCCCCTCACCAGAGTGTGGGACTGCAGGAAGCGAAGATGATTGACCGGGCGATCAGTGTCCTTTGTTGGTGCTGCTGAAAAGGTGCTAAAACCGTAGAGTGAACCAATAAGTTGCTGAAGGTCATGCTACGGGTCCTCCCTCGAGACTGCTGATACATACTGTCCATTGTCCTGCCTTTCGTCATCAGACCAAGGAATCCGGAGGTCTGTTCCAGAGCTGCAACATCGTGGAGCAGCCAGCACAAACACTGTCTTCAAACCTAAGGTACTGTGGCGAAAAGGGTATTGCTTACCTGATTCCAAGAAGTCGCTCCAGAGCGTTGAGTGCACGTAGCGGTGTCCAGGGCAACCCTCTTACATCTGACCCAAGCTTCCGCTTGTGTCCCCTTCTCGAGTCCATTTTAAGGTCTCCTTTGTTAGTTGCTGCTTCAATAAATTAGATACTGAAGAAATCCCAAAGAACTCTTCATTATTCACTATTTGTCAATACTTCAAGCCCTCTCTGAACTGCCTTTAAGCTAGGGTTGTGCTTTTGGACTTCAGACTTGCCAGTCGAAGAAACAATTAACAGAGTAAGAGAAATTTTACCAGCGGGTGAGACAAATATTGGCTGTATAATTCAAAGCCTAATACTTACACCCATGCATAATTGAAGACAAATGACCAAATCAGAAACAGTCTCTAGAACACGAAGATCATGTTGCACTAACCACTTATTTTACTCCCTTTAAATGACTTCTCTATATGTGTTTGCAGAGTAAATGCGTTACCGTATGACCTGTTGAAAACCGCATGAGTGCGCAATTACGATAATACAATAACCTTATCTTTTCTCTTTCTAACGTTGCTACAAATATAACTGCGCAGAAACACAAAAGTGAAAGTTCCCTTTGAATTGTATTATCTTGTATTCCTAAGTGTTCTGTAAACGTCTGAAGTATTTAAATTGACTCTGGTGTAAATATAATACTCATTTATATAAGATATTTCTTATGCTTGTTAATCTGCTTAGAATCTTATGCTGTGCATATTATAGAAGCATGACTGCCCTGCCACACTACCAAGGTCCTGAGCTTGTACAGACTGTTACCAAGAGTTGGGGGATCTACACACCACTGGGATAGCTTAATAAAGTCTTACCTAGTATAATTGTTTTATCATAAAAATAGTAGTGGTATATACTGTTCCTTGAATCTGTGTTCCGCTATTCAGTCAAGTATATTTGCAAGTTGGTTGACTGTGATTTCCTTGTTGAGTGTCACTGCATAACTGACGGGGACTACGACCCATGTATTACTGCAAAGTAATCTGAATGTAACTAATGGTTTTACTCTCCAAGAATAGTTGTGCCCTATACTGAATGTCTATACAAAGGTCTGACTTACCTAGACATACTGTTGGGTGTTCTAAGTAAGGGCTGTACTGTGATCTGTGTATTTAAAGCATAGTGTTGTGTTTTTATAATTTGTTTATATGCTTTATGATTGCACTTACCCAAGAATCTCTTGGTCTACTTGTATATAAAATAAACCCTTTATTTTTACAATACAAAGTGTCAGTGTTTTTTGGACCATATGTATAATACAATTTCTTTGTACTGATTCTACAGCCCTTTCTCCATCCTAAGATGAGCCTGGCTGCTCTGTCTACGCTACCCTGAACACAGGTGGTACAGACTTCTACTAAGAGTGGAGTCTTGTACTGTCTACAATGAATGGTTTTACTAAGCCCTTAGTTGGAAAAACGGTCATATTTCTGACCCCTCAACATCCAGAGGATCCCCGCGGATGGGGGCTTGCTGCAGCAGTGTAGTGAAGTTAACACAATGGTGACTCTAGTACTGGTCATTGGGATAGACCAAAGCTGTAGAGGAATTCTCAATGCTGAAGGAGCAGTACCATGGTCCTGCTGAACGATCCATGTGATTTAAGTGCTCAGCAACTGATGTAAATAATGAGCAAAAGGGAAGTGAAGCTAGAGGCTTTACTTGCCTCCAAAAAGTCAGAGGTTCAAAAGCAGAGTAAAAAGATTGGGAGTCTGTAGGAACTACGGAGGGAAATTTGCAGAAAAGAGTAATCTTTCCTATGAAATGCTTTGCATTCTTAACTTTGTCTACAATGGTTTTTTGATTATTTTTACAATGTGCTTAGAGTTTGTGGCAGAGGATTTTTCTACCATGCTTTGTTTTACTTTTAAATGTTTGCATTTACTGAAAAGGGCTACTTAAGGTGGCGAGCACCCGAAGATGGCTGTGCCACAAAGTGTTTACTTGTTCTTTGGCTATATTCTTTAGGGTTCTTGCCTTCTCAGGTCAGGAAAATGCAAACCTCGGACCACACCTTTTTCCAGCGAAAGCTGTGGGTCATACTGCCACCAGCCAATGACTGCCATCTACCTAAGCCCCTCCCCAGGCAGCCATCTTCAGATTTTAACTACACGTTCAAGTGTTACGAGCCCTCGTGTTTCGCTCTTCAAGCGTTTCTGTGTTTCTTTTAACTTTTTGATAGGTAAACTTTTTTTCGGTGAAGGCCCAGGTGCACCAGGCCAAACCGGCACCCTCCATCGAGTTGGTGGTGGCGTCACTCTCACAGGCCATAGGATCAGACCTGGCCCAGGGTACCCCAACAATGGCCAGGGTGTCTCTTCCCAGAAGGGAGGCTTAGAGCAGGCCAGTGGAGAAGACCCCAGAGTAGAGGATGCCGGACTTCAGTGTGAGACAGACCCCACCAGGACCCGAAGTGGGAGGGAGGTGTGAAAGCCTGCAAGGAACTGACGTGTCTTCCGCGGATGAGGATGAGCTCCTTTCTGTCTACACTGTCCAGGACGACAAGGGAGACGCCAGGGACTCACTCCACGACGGGGGCTACGACGGGGTTACCATTGATGGAGGCGACGAGGGCCCTGTGCCCAGCGCTCCTATCCCCCCACCCCCATATACTGCCTGTTGGGCAAGATTGTATGCAGTACCCTTTGGGTACACTACAAAAACCCTGACCACCTGGCAATAGGAACCCAACCTTTGGTGTGAGTCTGTACTACACAGGTTGCTAGCGTGTTGAGCAGCCATACTGATCTCGAGGTGTCAATGTGAGCTGTAGTGGTTACACAGCGATTCACAGTGACATATTCAAATAAAGTCTTATACACAAGGTTTCTTGATTAAAACAATTCATTTATTTATCATTACGTTAGAGTAAGCCTTCTTCAGAAAGGAGCAATTTAAGACAACACACAAATATACTTCAAAATACAGTTTCTAAATCATTAAGTATCCTTTTCGGATGGCCCACAGACACAACCTACACCCTCAGGTGACTTCAATAGTGAGGGTACTGGGGACATTAATATATCACTGTTGCATTTAGAATATTTCTAGGAGTAGGTCAAAGGAAAAGGTTATTAGAGCAACACAAGAGATCACACACATGCTCTTTAGCAGGTAAACACTTTTGGTAACCCCAATGCAAAGTTAGTTAAACCCTTCCTGGAAGGAATATCCACCAATTTAAGCAGAGGAGAGAAGAGTCATTCAGGGAGGCAGGCCAGCCACTGTTAAGTTAGCAAAGGTCAAGGTGAACTGAAACAATCCTTGCAGGTAAGTTAAGTCTTGCACAATGTTTTAGAAGTCTTTGTAGAATAAGAAGAAAATCAAAGTAGGGCCACAAGCTGATTAGGCTTGTGAGGTAAAGAAGCTGTTGTCTTGGTTGCATCTGTAGAGTTGCCAAGTCTCCAACGAGGACAAGCAAAGTGGCACAACAAGAGGTAAGTTCTCTCAGACTTTACAGTACCTTTAGGTTGAAGAAAAAGTACAGCAGATGACTTTTGTTCCTGTGCAGCTCTGCAGATCTCACTGTTCCTGGGCCTCAGTCGTGGGGACAAGAGGAAGGACTTCGGGGAACTCCTGCACTGCAATGGGCTGGTCACCGCTCGCAACCAGCAATCTTCAAACAAGTGGCACTTTGGTGTTTCAGCTCCTCGAGTCTATTGCAAATAGAAACACTGCGGTTACTGGCTGTCGAGAAGGGCTTTCTTTGCATTTGGGGTCCCGCACTCTGTTGCGGGAGCTCAGGCTTGGTCAGTCCTGCTTCCTGGGAGTCCGAAGGATCTTCCTGGAGCTCTTGGCCAGCTTAAAAGCAACGCACACAATCTGGTGTTCCTCTCCCTGGCTGTTCGGTTCCAGCAGCAACTGCAGTGGAATTTCAACCAGCTCCGACAGGATGTCCAGGTGGCTTACTTTGGAGTTGATTGGTCCCACCAACTCAAAGGGAGAAGTAGTCCTTGCCAGGGCTTCTCTGTCGATAAGAATTTGGAGTTTCAGCACTGCAGCAGGGCTTCGCCGGGCCAACCAATGGTGAAGGAGTTGCAGTAGGCGTCTCTTCCAAGTTCTTCTTAGGATTCCTTCGTCCAGTGGTCGACTCTGCCTTCCAAGCCAAAAAGCCTCACATTTTTATGCAGGTTTCTCCCATTCATTCCAGCCGGCCAATCACCTAAATGTGCATTCTTGTCTCCTGGGAGACGAAGCACAGGGAGTTTCGGGCACCTCCCTTGCTTCCTGCCCCCGCCAGACATCCTGGAGCCAGAGGTGGGGCGTCACTCGTAAATCCCACCTAAGGCAAAACGAACAAAGGGACCAAACCTGGTTTGGCACGCAGAGTAAATCTCAAGAAGGACCTTTCCACAAAGAAATGGTGAAAGAAGACTGGGGCCTTGTTGACAAAAATGGCACCCTTGAGTGCTTTACTGCAGCTGCGAACGCAGCCTGCGGTAAATGCACACCACAGTAGCCCAAAGTAAACCACTGCCACCAGCCATTCATTGAGGAAAGGGTAACGTAAAATTGTTACATGAGAAGCTAGACAAAGGGGATACTAAGTAACCCCTCCAGCACCCTATTGTAAAATGGTGTGTGCTGGGTCTAGAAAGTTACAAACTTAGTCAATTTAACTTTACTGCTCTTGGAAACAGTAGTTTATCCAAGAGAAGGTATACCTTGGGGAATTCTAAAAGATTTCCCTGTGCCACTGCACTGAAGGTGCTGTGTGGCACAATGGAAAAGATAATCCCTATGGAGTTTGTCAGACTCCACAACCAAGAGAATACATGGAGTGGGGGAAAAGGGTCTCGCTCTCTCCAGGTTAAAAAATTCAAGTCCTCAAAATCCAGCAAAGTTGCTGGGGTTGTCTAAGGTGGGGGGAATTAGCACATTCCTGAGAAATATCCCCAACACCTCTCTGGCCACACGCTGGTGTCTGAAATACACAGGAGGATGCCGATGACCCCTCCACCCGTGGCGCCAGTCCCGGCCACCCGTTGACACCAGGTGAACCGTTGGCCAAGAAGAGGAGGCACGCTGTGCCACTCATGGCCCCCACCCCTACCCCACGGGAGACTGTCTGACGCAGCAACAACGGGCACAGATGACAGCGGGATGGGGGACCTCCCATCGCCTCTGCCTGTCGAAGTGGGATCCTTCCATGCGATCGCCCGAGCATCTGAGCTTTTCCACCTCATGCCGGAGGAAAGGAAGGCTTCTTATATCCGCGCCAGGAGACGAAGTAGAAGACCATCCTTTCAGTCCCATTCCTGGATGATGTTTGGGGATGAAGGGATTGCTCTGATGAAGAACCCTGCGAGAGCACCAGCAAAGAGCTCGGCTAGAGGAAAAAGTACAGGGTGCTTGTTAGGGAGAATTCTCAAAAATGTGTTAATTCCCTCCGCCTTAGAGACCCCCAGCAACTTTGCTTGATTTTGAGGACTTGTTTTTTTTCTTTTTTTACCTGGAGTGACCCTTTTTTCCCCCACTCTCGTATGGATTTTAATGTGATTTTTATACACTGTTTCTTTTTGGTTATGGAGTCTAACCAACTCAGTAGGACTCATCTTTTACAATTGTCACAAAGCACCTTCAGTTCAGTGCCACAGGGAAGTCTTCCAGGTTTCCCAAGGTTTAAATACCTTCTCTGGGATCAACTGTTTCCCAGTGCAGTAAAGTGAAATTGGCCTTACGTAGCATTGTACTTGCTATACCCAGCAACCCCGATCTTAGAGTGCTGGAGGGGTTTCTTAGTATCCCATGTATCTAAATGCTCAGGTAACATCTTGTGTTACCCTTTCCTCAATGGAATGGCTGGTGGCAGTGGTTTCGTTTGGAACTACCTAGGTTTATATTTACCGCAACCGTTCATGGACCCGGTAACGTTAACCGCAGGAGCCATCTTTTTCCAAATGGCTTCCAGCCATCTTAGCTAAAATGGTGCCCGGTCTTCTTTTTTTCACCAGATCTTTGTGGAAAGGTCCTTCTAGAGTTTCTCTGCGCACCAAACCAGGGTTGGTCTTTGTTCATTCGCCTTTGGCGGGCTTCAGGAGTGAAGCCTGCCTCTGGCTCCAGAGTGTCTGGGGTTGGCAGGAAGTGAGGGAGGTGCCCGAAACTCCCGGTGCGTAGTCTCCTAGGAGACCCAAATGCACTCTGTGGTGATTGGCTGGCTGGCTCTCCGGCAAGGGCAGCCACCCTGCTTTGTGAGTGACAGCTAGGCTGGAATGAATGGGAGAGAACTGAATAAAAGGCAAGTCTTTTGGCTTGGAAGGTTGAGTTGACCACTGGACGAAGGAATCGAAGAGCTTGAAGAGGACACCTGCTGCAACTCCTGGACCGTTGGTTTGCCTGGTGAAGCCCTGCTGCAGTGACTACTTGCCAAGTTCGCATCGACAGAGAAGCCCTGCAAGGACGACTTCTCCCTTTGAGTTGGTGGGACCAATCAACTCCCAAATAAGCCACCTGGACACCCTTCTCGGAGCTGGTTGAATTTCCTCAGAGTTGCTGCAGGAAACCGTAGAGCCAGGGAGAGGGACACCAGATTGTGTGCGTTGCATGTAAGCTGGCCTAGAGCTTTGGAAGATCCTCTGGACTCCGATGAAGCAGGACTGACCAAGCCTGACCCCCCTCAGCCGAGTGCGGGACCTCAGATGTGAGGAAAGTCCACCTTGATAGCCAGGAACCATGCTTATTGCTATTTGCTGTACCGCAAGGAGCTGAAACGTAAAACGGCCACGGACAGTAAAGTTTGTCGGTTGCCAGTTTTGACAGTGCAGGAGTCCCCACGACTGAGGCCCAGGAACTGAGATCTGCCGAGCTGCACAGGAACAGAAGTCTTGAGCTGCATCCTTTTCTTCTTTACCAAGGTACTGTAAAACAAGTCTAAGAGAACTTAACTCTTACTGTGGGAGTGCTTGTAACTTCTGCAACTCGTGTCTAATCAGCTTGTGGCCCTATATTTGATTCTTTTTTTAATCAAAGACTCCTAAGAACTTGTGCAAGAACTTTTCCGTTTGCTTATCTGAAGTGCTGCATCCTAAACAAAGACTTTTGCCCATTGACTTTGGCGCAGCCTATTTGAATTGAATGACTCTTCTAAGTGCTATTTGAAAGTATTTGCCCTGCTTATAAATATTTGTAATTTCTTGTTCTAATAACCATTGTATTTTACCAACTTTTTAAGAGCATCAGTAAGATATCAATGTCTCCAGCACCCTTGTTAATTAAGTCACCTGTGGGTGTAGGTTGTGTCTGTGGGCCATCCCAAAAGGGTCTTGTCAGATACAGAAACTCAGTGTACAGTATTGAAATATATTTGTTACTATTCTATTGCTCCCTTCTGAAGGATTTATAACTGACTGATATATAAATTATTAATTGTTATGCAAGAAACCTTGAGTGTAAGTTTATTTGAATACCTGTAACTGAATCTTTGTAACTCTACTACAGCTCACACTTCCCCTCTTGAGATAAGCTTGGCTGCTCAACACGCTACCAAAACTGTGTAGTACAAGCTTATACCAAAGGTTGGGTTTCCTATACCTGTAGTCATAGTTGCTTGTAGTGTTCCCAGAGGGTACTGCATTCAAACTTTGCCTAACAGTGCTGAAGTCTGCACCCAAGTGCTTGCGGTATCAACCGTCGCTGCACTCTGTCTCGGCGGCCACCAGGAAGAAGTTGGCGGGTTCGGCGTCTTCTTACACCTCCACCCCTCTGGACAACGAGGGGAAGAATTTAGATTTTATCGATAGAAAGGTTATCTGCTCAGTGGCGACGATGGTCCATGCTGCCAACGCCCTTACGATCGTTGCCAGGTATGACAGCTGTGGTTTAAGTTGGTGCTGCTACTGGCCTTCCTCCCCGATGACAAGCGGTAGAAGCTTTGGAGATCCTTCAAGAAGGTGAGATGGCATTGGACCACGCATCACAGTGGCCCCAGATGCCAAACGGTAGCTGACTCAAGCCCACCAACATTAGACCGGAGGTCCAGACAAGGGTTTTGGACATGCCCTTTGACGGGGATGATTCCCTCCAAGCCATCAAGACAGACACAGAGGCGGCGTGTGCCATAGGCACTCTACAACGACGACCGTCCTTTAGAGGGAAGTCTATCCGTTCTTCAAAGGGTTTTGGTAGGGGCTCTTCCTCTTACCGCCAGCCCTCCCGCTCCATGACCCAGGAAGCCAACAGGGGTCACCCCAAGGCCTTCTGGGGGCAGGCGCCGTCGTCTGGGACCACAAGGCGGGCCATCATCCTCCAAGCAAGATTGAACCGGCCAGGAAGTCGGGCCCCCACCTGTGCACCCTGGTGTGAGGCCGACTGGTGAAGTTCATCGTGGGGTGGGAGACCTTTCCACAGACAGATGGATCCTGGACGCTCTCGCCCAGGAACACACCTTAGAGTTTCAACAAAAGGGTCAGCGAATACCACTGGTGGCCCGCTAGGAAAACCACAACCCTCAGCTGCTGCCGGAGGTTCATGCCATGTTACAAAAGGGGCAATAGAGCTGGTTCCACAATGACTTCTTGAGTATACTCTAGACCGGTTATAGGTCAAATGCTCGAATGCATTTGATCGAATGACTATATGCTTGAGTCCACAACCACACCCCTCCCCCCCCTAATCCCCCTACCCCCCGCGCTCCAAACCTCCGTTTTCGGTGTTAACTAATTTTCTTACCTGTACTAGAGCAAAAAAAAAATTCAGTCTTTTTGTTTTTGGTCAAATTGACTCATGCATTTTGTCATTCGATCAAATGCATTTTAACATTTGACCGGACACCCACGAGACCTGGGGCTGGAGGCCCATGCTCTCCCTACGATGGCTCAACAAAGTACATAAAGTCCCAAAAGTTCAGGATGGTCACGCGGCAGCACATGTTCGACCAGCTGGAGGTGGGGGACTTTGTCATTGGATCAAGGGGGCTCGTATTTCCACGTCCCATACACTAATGACACCGCAAGTTCATGCGCTTCATCGCTCAAGGGAAGCATTATCGGTTCAAGGCTCTTTCTTTCTGACTGTGGTCAGCACCCAAAGTCTTCATCAAGTGCTTGGCGCAGGTGGCAGCCCATCTACGTCTGCAAGGGATCCATGTTTACCCTTACCTGGACGAAAGGCTCATCCGGGCTAGGTCAAAGGACATCGCCGTTGGCAACACGGCACAGACCGTCCGCCTGCTGGCGGAACTGGGGTTCGCTGTTAATTATTCGAAGTCCTGCTTGACCCAATCACAGGACGCGCTGTTCCTGGGATCCAAGCTCAACATGTCATGCCTGGCGTCACTGTCGGAGGAATGGATATTTGCCATCTTGGGTGGTGTGCAACGGCTGTTGCCACTTAAGATTGCCACGGTAAGGACCATCAAGTCTCTACTCGTCATGTCGTTATGCATATACCTGATTCGACTCTGCAGGTTGCGGGTACGCCCACTGCAGGAGTTCCTCGATGCTGGTTGGGCCCAGGTGTCGGGAAGCTTCCAGGACAGGCTCACGCTCGACTAGGAGTTCCGCTGAACGATAAGCTGGTGGGGCGTGCACTCCAATATCACCAGAAGCACGGATTTCCACAGCCCCCACCCCCCCCCCCCCCCGGTACCAGGAGACTGTCACAAGGTATGCTTCTCTGGGAGAATAGGGAGCCCACACCGGACGTCTTCATGCCAGAAGCCTGTGGCTGCCGGAGAAGGCACTGCACATCAATCTTCTGGAGCTGCAGGCGGTGTTTTGGGCCCTCAAGTCATTTCAGCCATCCCACGGGGACAAAGTGTGGAGGGTCTTCACGGACAATACCATCACAATGTTGTACACCTGGAAGCAGTGGGGCACCAGATCCCTAGCGCTCTCGAAAGAGGTGCAGGACTTGTGGCACTGGGGCGTTTTCCAGGGGATGTTCCTCATTCAGTTTCACCTGGCAGGAGTAAAGAACACTGTCGCCAACTCTCACCAGGGAGCTGCACTCCTGCCACAAGTTGCAACTTCGGCAGGACCAAGTGGATAACTTTTTCCTCAGATGGGGCAGTCCCCAGATCGATCTGTTTGCGACGAACACCAAGTGCCGGAGATTCACCAGCAGGTTTCCCCAGCCGGGGAACATGGGGGACGCATTCTCATTCCCTTGAGAAGGACTGTTTCTGTATGCTTTCCCTTCCGTTGGCATTGTTTCTTCGTGTCATCAATCGACTCAGACGGTCCTGGTGCAGGATGATCCTCATTGCACCGGTGTGGCCGAGGCAGATCTGGTACCAGGACCTTCTCAGCATGTCAGCGTCCCCTCCAATCAGGCTGCCAGTGGTTGTGGATCTACTAGCCAGGGAAGGAGGCGAATTCTGCACCACAACCCTAGGTCTCTGACCCTGAAGGCCTGGATCCCGCAGCATTATTTTGGGGGCTATGATTTTTCCAGCGGACTGCAAGGAGATACTTGTCAAGGCCAGGGGCGTCATCTACTTTGGAATTCTATGGGCATAAATGGAAGTGCTTCGCAATTAGGTGCCGTTCACAGAAGATCGACCCTCTGAGGGTCACGGCCCCTCATGTAATTCCGTATTTCTGTCATTGGCTAAAGCGGGGCTGGCTCACTCCTCCATCGTGGTTCATCTGGCAGCTATTTTCTGCTACCCCAGATCTCTGGGACAGTCTTCACTGTGGTTGCACCGTCTTGTCCAGTGTCCAGTGTGCTGACCGGGGTTTATAAGTCAATGCTGGAAAGTCTCGATCGTAGTCTAGAACCGGGGCCCAGGTGTCTGCAAAGCGGTGCATCAAGCCTGTCTTAGCCGCTGTGACCACCTCAGCAACCGAAATATCCCAAAGCTTGATCCACCAAAGATTCAGGGATGAGCGAGCAATTGTGATTTTCCTAGGCAAGTAAGTTGCATGAGAAGCTTGGCCATTTTCTCTGATCGTGGATAAACTCCTGGGGCCTGGGCCCCCAGCAGAATGATCTCCGGGACCCTCGGGAGCACCCCCTGGGTGATGTCTTTGATTATAGTGATGCACTGGGTCCAAAACAACGATTCCACAATAGGGCATGACCACCACATGTGGAAGTATGAGCCTCGTTGTCCGCAGTTTCGCCCGCACTTGGGGTGGGTGGGGGGGGTGTCAAGGGCTTGATTAAAGCAGTGGAGGTGGGTTTGGGGGGGGTAATACCCTTGTAGAAGCAGCTTGTGAACTCATTCCCGATTTAGTAATACAGTAGGAGTGCGTCCTGGACCATATGTTCACCCACGCTTGGTCCTCTAGAGTGTGGCCCAGGTTGTAGACGATTGGGGAGGGGGGACCCAGGCCGCGGCGGGTGCCTTTGTTTGTAGCACCCAATCCCAGGTCCTAAGTGTGTAGTGGAGGATAGTATTCCTTCCGCCACAGCAGAGGTGGGATGTATGGAAGAAAACGAAGGGGGAGCGTGATGTGGGATTGTTCTAGTTCTACCCATTCAGGGCGCCCCGAGGCTATGAACCACAACTGCATATGTGATAGTTGCGCCGCCACCTGGTATTTACGCAAGTCAGACTCCCCCCCCCCCCCCCCCCCCCCCCAGTCTCGAGCCACCGATCGTGGTTTGAGAGATCCTCGCCTTTCTACCCCTCCAAATAAAAACCAACATCTTCCCCTGTAGACTTGGGAGTGAAGGTAGTGGGATTGAGATGGGCAGAGGAGCACGCGTAAAACCTCGGAAGGAGGTTCATTTTGCAAGCAGTGATCTGCCCAATGAGCGAGCTCTCCTAGCTTGCCCATCCTTCAAGGTCTGATTCTAGTTACTTAAAAAGTGGGGGGGGGGGGAGTTTAATGAGTATAACTTACTGGGCCGAGACAGGATGTGGACCCCCAGGTAGGGAATGGATTTTGTGTTCCATTGAACCGGGCATAACCGCTCTAAGATCGCTAGTGCCTCTGGGTCCAGCCCTACCCCCAGGGCTACTGATTTACCAAAATGTATGGTAAAGACTGATACTGTCCAAAATCTGTGGAGTTCCTCGAGAGCTACTGTTAGCGAGGGGCGAATGTCTGTTAAGGAGAGCAGTACATCATCTGCATAAAGGGAAATCTTAGGTTGAGACGTGCCAGCGGGAAGGCCTGCAATACCTGGGTCCCTCAAACTTCTGTGCTAGGGGCTCCATCACCAGGGCGAAAAGGGGGGACAATGGGCATCCTTGCCTCTTTCCACACGTCAGGGAAATCGGGTCCAACAGATTGCAATTGATGCAGAGGTAGGTTTTAGGGGCCTGATAATTCACTAGGACCAAGCCGCGAAAGCCAGGGCCAAACTGGAAGGCCTCCAAGGTTAGCCGCAAGAAGGTCCAGGCCACCTTGGTCGAAGGCCTACGTGGCATCCAGGGCCAGCAGTGCAATTTTATGCGAGTCTTGAGAGGCAATGTCTACTAAATTAAGGGCCTGCCGAATGTTATCCCCCGTAGATCTACGTGTTACGAAGCCTGTTTGGTCTGGGGCTATCATATTTGGCAGAATATTTGCTAGGTGATTGGCCAGGATTTTAGAGAAAATGTTTGCGTCAATATTTAGTAGAGAGGCCTATATGAGGTATTGTCTTTAGGATCCTTGCAAGGTTTGAGCAAAAGCACCGTTATGGACTCTTGCACAGTTGGGGTAATGGAGCCCAAGGTTCTAAACGAGTTAAAGTGGGCCATTAGTGGTGCCACCAGTTGGGGGCGGAATACCTTATAAAATAGAGTGGTAAAACCGTCCGGGCCCGTGGCTCTCGTTTTTAGGGATCGAATGGCTGCCTCCACTTCCTCACGGCGTGGGGCGTCCAATGTCACTCTGGCCCCACTCTTCAAGCCGTGGGAGTGCGGCTTCTTGCAAGTATCGCTGCTGTTCCGCCGTGTCCTGGTGAGTTGCTGACATCGTGTCCATGAGATGGGCCACCGCTATTCTTGGCTTGTCTTTTTCCCCTTATTGGGTCTTGCCTTGTGGATCGCATAGGCCCACTATCGTGTTCCTTCTCTGTGCTTTTGCTAGTTTCTTCACCAAGAGTTTATTTGCTTTATTGTTTCTAGCATAGTGACTTTGCTTGGTTTTCACTAGTAAGTGTGCTGTTTCCTCCACATGATGGGCCTCCAGTTTTCTCCTGGCCAGTTGGAGGGCGCAAAGAGATTTCAGGGACCAACCTTTCTGTTTATGGACGGCTTTGGCTGTATGAACCGCTTCCTCAAGGATTTTACAAGTCTGTTTACATTTGTGGCACGCTGCTCCATGAGCAATCAGTTCATCCCGCACCACCGCCTTCTTGGCGTCCCATGTAATGGCCGGGGAAGTATCCTTTATTGTTTTTTTCAGAAGTAATTCTTTATCACCAGAGCTATGGAGTCTCTAAGTCAGGGTTGTAAAGGATCCAGCGCCGTCAGGGGTGGCGGGGGGGTGGTGGGCGGCTTCAGTGTCATGAGTACGAAGGGTCAGCGTGATCTGGTCATGATCTGAGAGTGCTCTTGACCGCATGCACACATAGTCAACGGCCAGTACTTGAGGGGGGTCAGCATGAGGTTGATGCGGGAGAAGGTTTGGTGTAATTGTGAAAAAAAGTATTTCGGCTATGAAACAGATTCTGGAAGGGGGAGGGTTAACGCCTAGATTGCGGTTTCTGGACTCTGGTCCAGGCAGAGCGCTTCGATTTCGGAGGGAGCCAGCCATTGGAGAGCTCAAGGAGGCTCCACCATACTTTTCGGGCAAGGTAGGGTGTAGGATTGAAGTGGCGTCTTCCATGTGGCTGATCGTTTGAGGAGAACGGAAGGGCGGTGGGGAACAGCCAGCGGTAACAAACCTGTTGCTCCTGAAGGAACATCGTCAAGGGCCTCAGTGCTCGACGCTTCTGAATAGTTGCCATGGCCAAATCCTGATCGATCTGGAGAGGAGAGCGTTGGAAGGTCAGGTCATCCTGGGAGCGCACAATCACGATGATGGCCTCCTTGGTCGAATAGAAATAGACTCGGTGATGACATCAGGCGAGAGTTGGAGTCGGCCCCCTCACCCGTCAGTCTGGGAGTCCGGTCCAGCATAAGTTGGGATTTATCCAAGTGTGGTAAAAGGGACTGGAAGAGGTCACCCACATATTCTGCCAGCTTTTGGTCCGGAACCGAGGAGGGGATACCCTGAATTCGGAGATTATTTCGCCAAGCTCTCTTCTCCAAGTCGTCTTGTTTATGCTCCAATCTCATTTTTGTCAAGTAGAGCTTGCATCATGCACTGTATTTCCTGAAGTGTAGTTGTGTGTTCTTGGGTCAGGTCCTCCACCTCTCTTGCTCTTCCACCTCTGCGACCCTTTGCTCCGTTTGCTCCACTTTAGTGGTGAGCTCCAGAATTCGGCCTTAATATCTCCCTTGGTGGCCAGTTGGTTCGCGTCCTCCGAAGAGGCCCGTAACGGTGAATTCGGGGTGTCTGCCTTTCTTCCTTTGTCAGGGGGGAGCAGCATGGTGGTAATGTCCGCGTTCTTGGAGGACTTGAGTACTTTCCCCATCTTTGTCAAGGATCCAGGAGTATTTCCCAAAGGCCGGCAGATGGGGGGGAAGAGTGACACGGTCTGGATCCTGCTGATGATTTGTGCCTCGCTACCCAGTGTGTTCCCTCTGGTTACAACTTGTACAGTGCACCCCACAGACTCCAGCGCCTGGACAGGGGAGGTGAGTCCACTGTCCCTGAAGAGTGGTCGTGGAGATTGTATTTGTTTATTTGTAAAGCGCAGACCATCAGGCCCGGAGGCATCAGGGTGCAATTTGTACAAAGTTACAGAAATGCATATATACAGACATAAAAATTACATTAACAGAAATATTAACAGGGTTTCTATCTACAAATATTAGTGGTTTCAGTGCTGCTAAGGCTTAGCAGTGGATATCCCATAGAATGTAGGAGAAAATAGTAACGAAGGTCGGAGGGTCAGTGTAAGTAAGACAATGGTGCTACATGTCTTAAAGCTGGTTGAAGAGCCAAAATTTGGTTATGGCCTTGAATGAGTCTTCAGCTCTGATTGTAGCCGGGAGGGAGTTCCATAGCTTAGAGGCTAGGACAGGGAAGCTCGAGCCCCCCGCTTTTTGCAGTTTAAACCTAGGGATCGATAGACAGTGGGACTGGGCAGTTCTTAGTGGTCGGGAGGTCGAGTGGCGCGACAGCCGACTGCAGAGATGGATAGGGGCCTTGTTAGCCAAGCATTTGTGCATAAGGGCGAGTGTTTTTAGTGAGATTCTTTGCTTGACAGGTAGCCACTTTAGGTTGGTTCTAGATTCTGAAATGTGGTGGTTGCGGGGGATGTTTAGGGCAGACTGAATGGCATTGTTCTGAGTTGTTTGGAGTTTATTCAGGTTCTCTTGGCTGGTGCCTAAGTAAAGGGCACTACAATAATCAATGTTAGCCATAATGAGGGTTCTAGCTAGTGTGACACTGTTAGGGGTGGTGAGGAACGGTCTGCAAGCTGCAATAAGTTTGCAGGTTTGCAGGTGTATGCAGAAGCAGATCTGAATGCATATATTTGTCGGGATAAAGATAGGGTGGCGTCAAGGTAAAAACCTAACGTTTTAGTATCTTTCGAGACTCGTATGGTGTTACCGTCTATGGTGAATGACTGATAGGACGGCTCTAGTTTGCTCAGGCGTTGTGCAGTGCCCAGGATCAGGAGCTCCGTCTTGTCATTTAGGCATAACTGGTGTTGGGCCATCCAGGTAGACATCGTTAAGGGCCTTGGTGTCAGCTAGATAATCACCTGTGATGGGAATGAGTATCTGGGTGTCGTCCGCATAGTTGGTATAGGAGACACCCAGATAGTCGAGCACATCAAAGAGAGGTTTCGTGAAAATGTTAGAGTGTAGGTGATGCAGCTGGAAAGGCTATATGTCAGGGCACAGCAGGCTGCGTAGGGTAGGGGCTCTCTCCGGCACCAGGGCTCTGCTCGGATTGCTATGCCCCACAGAGTGCGGACGTCCTGGGGGTCCAATAGTGTGGTTACAGGGCCACTTCAGTGAATGGCGCTGCGCAAGGGCTCAGTGGGTGATGGACAGGGGCGCCCCAGGATGTGACAGCTTCACACAGTAGTAAAGGCAGTGGTTCTGGGGCGTAGGACGGTGGGGTTCTTTCTCACCTCATGCAGTGATGAAATATAACTTAAACGCTGCTCCCTCTACTAGCTCCATGTCGATTGCCGCCTGGATGGGAGGGCAGCTATGAAGGAGCACAGCTGTGAGCGTGAAAGCTGCTTCTGCCATGCGGTTTACTGTGACATGATTCACCCAGGGGGCTGGGATCAATTTATTATCCCCAGTGCTGCAGGAGGTGGAGGACACTGTCCTTGGTGCAGGTGGGTCACATGCCCCGATTCATTGGAGCTTCTGGCCCAGGCTCTTTTGAAAGTGTACTTGGTGTACAGGGTCAGGGGAGACTCCAGCCTGCCTCCCGGCCGTGCAGAGGTCCCAGTGTTGCAATATCCAGGTCCTGCGGGAGAAAAGCGGGTCCCCCCTGGACCGCCCCACGTAGACAAGGGAGGAACGGGGGGGTACCTGTAGGAAGTCTGGTGCGCAGTGCGAAGGCTAGATGAAGCCCATCCGGGATGCAGAGAGTCCCCGCCTCGTTTCACGGGCAGGCGTCACCACTCCAGCTTCAGGCCAGCGCAACTGCGGCAGGCATCGGAAAGCAGTTAATGTTGTGGAATGAGAGCTCTCCCCCCGATCCTCATCCGAGCCAGATCAGCTGGGCTGCGGACTGTATCCTCCACGCATCTCAAAGCAGGTCTGCCATTTTGGATTCGCCAGCGGGGTGGGGGTCTGAAATCTGCCAATCCAAGCCTCCCAAGCATGCCGGGGCTATCGAGCTCCACCATCCGAGACCTCTGTTATGGCTTGCAGATTCACCATTTCTTGTGGCTCTTGTGCGTGAGTAACCGGGTCATTATGCGCAATATCGCAGCCTTTGAGCGGAGGCCGTTACAGGAGCAGCCTCACCGGCGGACCCCCTACCATTGTGTATTTTTACCGCAGGCTGCGTTCACAGCTGCAGGAAGGCACCCATGGGTGACCATTTTGTCAAAATGGCCCTGTCTTTTTTTGCAGTTTCGTGTTGGAAAGGTCCTTGAGACTTTCTCTGCGTGCCAAACCAGTTTTAGTCCCTTTGTTCATTTGGTCTTTGGCAGGATTCACCAGTGAAGCCTGCCTCTGGCTCCAGTATGTCTGCAGGGGCAGGAAGTGAGGGAGGTACCCGAAACTCCCTGTGCTTAATCCCCTTGGTTACAGGACTGCACCCAAAGGTGATTGGCCTACTGTGTGATTGACAGCTAGGCTGTAATGAATGGGAGAAACGGGAGAAACCTACATAAAAGGCAAGGCAGTTGACCACTGGATGAAGGAATCTGAAGAAGAACTTAGAAGACACCTGCTGCAACCCCCTCGACCGTTGGTTTGCCCGGTGAAGCCCTGCTGCTGTGCTGAAGCTTCGAATTCGCCTAGACTAGAGAAACCCTGCAAGGATGATTTCTCCCCTTGGGTTGGTGGGACAAATCAATCCCAAAGTGAACTCATCTGGACATACTCTCGAAGCAGGCTGTACTTCCACTGCTGCTGGAACCGAAGTGCCAGGGAGCGGAACAACAAAGCGAATGCATCGCTTTTAAGTCTGACCCGAGCGCCAGGAATATCCTCCGGACTTTCCTGAAGCAGGACTGACCAAGCCTGAGCAACCTCAAGAGAGAGCTGGACCCGAGATGCGAGGAAAGTCTGCAGTGGTATCTGAGAACTGTGGTGTTGCTATTTGCTGTAGACACGAGGAGCTGAAACCGCAAAGTGCTGCTGAATTGAAGTTTGACCTTAGCTACCGCCAAACTTCATATTGTGTTGCAGGAGTCCCCAGAAGTCCTCCCTCTTGTCCCCACGACTGAGGCCCAGGAACAACAGGATCTGCAGAGCCACACAGGAACAGAAGCGAACTGGAAACATTTCTTCCAACCAAAGGTAATCTAAACCTAAGAGGACTTATTTCTTGTTTAGCCTTACTTGCTCTCTGTTGAGACTTGTCTTGGTTGCTTTTGCAGAGTTGCTTGCAGCTTTGCCCCACACAAGCCTCTCAGCTTGTGGCCCTTAGTGAATCTTATTTCTACAAACGTTTCTAAAAACATTGTGTAAGACCTTACCTTACATGCAAAGAAGATCTTCAGCTCCCCTAGACTTTGTTCAACTAAATATTGACTGTCCTGGCTCCCTGAGAGAGACATCTACCTCTTACTTTGTGCTTTTGCCTTTCCACAGGAAAGGGTTAATTTACTTTGCATTTGAAGGTTTTAAATGGTACTTACCTGTTTATGAATTATTTGTTTTATTCCTCTATTTTATTGTTTGCACCACAAACTCAGTATTGCTTTAAACGTACCATTGATGAATCAATGTCCACAGTGTCCTAGCTATTTACATCGTCTGAGGGTGTAGGAAGTGTCTGTGTGCCATCCCCAATGGGTATCATCTGATTTAGATAAACGGGGTGTGGTTTGAAGTGTATTATAATTGTTACATGTTTTGCTCCCTTTTGAAGGAGGCTATATAACTGACTGTTTAATCATTTTTTAATCAAGAAACCTTGAGTGTAAGTGTCTATTTGAATAACTGTCTCTGTGAAACTGTTACAACCCTACAGCCCACATTGACCCCTCTTGAGATAAGCCTGGCTGCTCAGCCACACTACCAACGTGTGTAGTAGAGACTTGAACCAAAGGTTGGGTTCCTATTGCCAGGAGGTCAAGGTTGCTGTAGTCTTCCAAAGGATACTGCACACGATCTTGCCTAACAGCCATTAAAAATATATCCGGGGGAAAAAGTAAACATGGCTGCCATGGAGGGTGGCAAAGTAACTACACATCCCTTTTCTCTTTCCATAGCGGCCAGGACGCACAGCAAACTCTCAAAGGCTTTGTCAGGCTCTTAACGCCCCGGCAAGGGCCAATTACCTTGTTTGTTACAAGTTCATTGACCCTCGCCGGCTACTAACACAGTATAAAAACAAGCTGCCTACTGTCTTAGTCTTGGGTTTGTCCATAATCCATATGAATTAACTCCTCTTGTATAGTTTACCCACCTTTACAATTGTCTCGGGAGGACAGCTCCGGGGCAACGCGCTCGTCTTGGAGCAAAACTGGCTCGATCCCCGGGTCCGCGCTTAGAAACCTCTGGGTATTAAGCGCGTTCTAAATAACCCATTAAAATAAATTACAATTCTTTTGAATGGTTTTTTAGCTAGGGTTTTGGTTTTTCTTTGTAGTTTGTTATAGGAATACTGTTCAGGTTACCTATATTTACCTACTCTATTTGAAATAGTTTTTGCAAATCTTTAGTCTCCAAATCTTTAACTCCTGTAAATTTGTGTGCTGCAGATTTTAATTTTCTGATAACCTGTCAATGTTTTTATAACACTTAAAACTACTTTTAAATATTTAAATTAATCCGTTTGTATTTCCAGATACTTAACTTCGTTCCGTTTTTAAAGTATATTCTGTAGGAAACTTCCTTTATCGTGTTACCAGCTGTACCTTTCAGGGTGATAACATCATATTAGGAGTAAAGAAAGACAACTCATCTCGTTACCATTGTGAGTTAAAAGCAGGACTTTGTCGACACCCTCCTTACACCAGTGGTCGGTCTTTTCAAATCCTCAGCAGAGGCTTTGTTAATAAATATCCAGGAGACCCGTGTAAACACTTGCAGTGGTGGATGGTACTTAGTCCATTGAAAGTGTGTTTTATGACTATAAATGGCTGCCTTTTATTTACTATGAACACGTTTGTTTATCCAGTGTCCCAATAATTTTCTTTTTTTACCAAGGTTCTAAACTCATTTCAGCAACAACCACAGCCACAACCTACATCGCCTTCAATCCCTGAAACTCATACACTAAGCACAGTGCCACAACCAGATCCAGTTGTGAGAAAGCAACGAGTACAGGACCTCATGGCACAAATGCAGGGCCCGTACAACTTTATGCAGGTGGGTGATTTTCAGATTCAATTAAATTTGAGTAGCTTTTCGTTTGAACCCCAAAATACAATTATATGGTTAGGTTGAGGCATCATGGCGTCAACTACCAGAGACGAGACCAGGCCAACAGCATGATTTATTGAAGAGCTGTGTTTTTTGCTGGCGTCGGAAGGAAAAGTGGTCAGCAGTATCCCAGAGGGGAAGAGGGGTGAATTCCATAGCTTGGCTGCCGCTACAGAGAAGGCCCATCCACCCATGTGTGCCAACTTCACGCAAGGGACTTGGTTGATGAGAGAGGCTTGAGATCACAGAGGGTGGTTGGGCACATGGGTAGAATTTGGACGTTCGGTACTCTGCCCCAATCGATAGAAAGGCCTATGCACAATGTAGACACTTAAATTTCACCCTACAATTAATATGTAGCTGGTGTAGCACAGAAGACCTGTGCATAGAAAGGCATCTAGGCCACTGTTCTGGCCGCTGTGTTATGCAGAACATGAAGATGGCACAGCAGAAATGGGGCCTGTGCCAGGAAGAGTGTTTAAGTAATATGTAGAGATCAATAAAAGGGAGGCAACAGGGGCATGGAACTGAGCCGGTCTAAAAGCCAACACCTTGCACAACACCCTGGGTTTAAAGTAGCCAAATTGGCAGACAGAAGAAACCTGAGCTTCCAATGATAGAGCGGAGGAAAGCTCAACTCCTAGCTCTTTCACCACAGAAGTGGGTGCACAGAAAGGGCCAAGAGCTGGAGGCCAGAAAGCGGGGGGTCTAAGGAGAAGTGGCAGATGGGATCCAACCACCAGGACCTCATTCTTGTCATTGTTCAATTTCAACTAGTTGTCGCCCCTCCAGCAACCCATGGCCTTGTGGTAGCCCCTCAGCTAGGACACAGGATTGGGCTTGGAGAGATCAAGCCGAATAGCCAGAGTATCGTCAGCTTAAGAGTAGCATGGTAGGCCGTGGGAGTGGCATTGACCAACTCATCTTTGCCGTCCGTAAACGGTTCCCTCAATTTACTTTGAGCCTCATTACTAATGCTGGACTCTTCTGGAGGTTTCATTGACTTTCAGGGTGAGTTTAGCCTGCTGCATTAATTTGATTTGGAGGCAGTAGTGCACCTTTTCATGTCCCTTCGATGGGAGACTTCTCCGTATCCTCCATATGGGAGCACCCCCAACCTATGTGTAGTCTTTCCATGGGGCCCTAGAGCCTCCCTTTGACCAGGTTTGCACTGTGTGGCCCATTTGCTTACCTGTACAGTGGATTTTATCCACTTTTTGACATTCATGTTTACCCTTGCAGCACACACCATCTTCCATGGAGTGCTGTGGGGGACAATGTGTCCCCTTTCCTTTGTCAGATGTAACAATTGTGCTACTTTCCAAGCACCACTTGAACAGGATGGAGCCAATTGATGATGGAACACAATTGAGTTGGGCATAAAAAAGAAAGTTAACATTGTAAAAAGGCACTTAGGAGTACCATATACTCAAACTGGTAACGCCTCTTGTTTCAAGTCCTGTTCAGTGTGGCATAGCATTTGATGGTAGTCTTTTCTTTCCTGTTCTTGCCTCAGGAAACCTGGGAAAGATCGTGTCAGCTGGTAGGAAATTGGGATGAGACCCCTCTGACTGTTGCTGGGCAGAGTGGCGGCTGTCTATCAACAGCTACCTCCAAGTCTGAATGTTGAAAATGTCCTTATTAAATGGCTGGGGTGACCGGCCGCATCATTTATGGATATGTGGGCTGAACCCAAGAAGAGTCTACCACTGGAATATGAAGATATCTAAAGATAAGAGCGCTGGGGGACTGCTGCAGTTACCAGCATTGTCTTGGCCACTGTCACTGTATTTGGCTCCTTTCTCCCTTTGACTGGTGGGCGTTTCTGGTCTGCTTACTTTATCGGCATCGCAATCTCCGCGGCTGAAGGAGTTTGCAGACTTGCAGTTCAACTGCACCACTCTGAACCAGCCTTGCTCCCACTTCAGTCTTCTATCCAGCATTGAGGCTGCCGTCTTTGTGGGAGTCCTCTGTGCGCTCCTGCAATACTGGAATCCTGCCGTGCTGACCTTTCCTAGAAGAGGAGCCTGCCAGGAACCCTAAATCAAAGGCTAAGCTGAATAGGGTTTACTGCTCCGTTATGTTGGATAGTACAGCCATCCAGAAGTGTCTGTGCTATGGGACTGATTCAGGTTAACTCCAGTCAGAGATCCCACAGGTCCTGAAACCCTTGACGCCAATGACGATGAGGCAACTCTTACTGTCTATCTTTTAGCAGTTTTGTCACTTTTGTGGTGGGCACCATACAGGTTGCAATGCCTTCTATGCCTTGAACGGCCCCTATCCCATAGCGTTTTGTTGGGAGCAAAGACCTGCTTATCTTATTTCTATCTGAGGCCGACCCAGGCCGTTGGGGCTTCGGCCAGTACTTCTAGGCAAAAATCCTTTTGGAACGTAGCTGCTTCCTAAAACGTCTACATTTAAACTTAAAGGAATGGTTCGCCCAAAATGTTTTATTTCAAAAATATAGGCAAACTCAGGCAAACTTAGAAAGAAAAACCGCAGCGTTTTCAAACACAATAACGTATGTTTGCGGTCGCTTCAAAAGCTACCGCAAACATAAATACAATGTTTTTAAAGCTGCGGTTTTATTTCTAAGTTTTCCGGGCTCCTCCAGCCCGGAAAACTTAGAAAATCGCAGCTAGTGTTTATTTTTATAAAAAAAAATAGCACTTACCGAGATGCAACTGCAGCTTTTCTGCCTGTAGTCTCCGGTCCCCGTCCTCCACGTACAGCACCAATGAAGGAAAAGCCACCCAGTGGTAGCTTTTGTTTACTACAGCTGGCTGTCTTTTCCTTAGTGCCGCCAAAGCGAGCACAGCGGCGGGCATCCATTTCACAAAACGGATGCCCCCATGTGCTATCTTTGAGCTTGAATTGCTCAAAATTTTACATAGGGACTTCGAAAGAAAAAAATGCCAATCGTTTTTTTTTTATATTGTCTATCTATTTTTGAAATAAAATATTTTGGGCGAACCATTCCTTTAAGCCACTTCATGTCTTATACTGAATTTTGTTTTGGCACTCCACTTGCTTCCTGCTTTATTCAGAGCTCTTTCATAGTGGCCTCTCCTTTTGCTACTCCTCTGGGACTGAATCACCTTTCTAGTACACCTAAACAACTTCCTTTCCTTTTCAAGGTGGCCACTGTTTTCAGCTACCTTAGTGTAATAAGTGTGAGGCCTATGTTTTCTACAGTTCCTAAAGTTTATCACTATATCAGCAGTGCAGTAGATTCTGTTGTGTCTTTGTAATACTAAAGTGAGTGTTGTGATGGATTTCTAGAATCTGGCCTAGAATGAGACCACCCTAGTTATAGTGAACAGGAGAACTTTGAGGTTAGCCAAAACCCAATCAAGGTAGCAATGGAGGGCGTGAGTGGGGGGGTCAGTGTCTCTGGTGAGTCTACACAATTAATTTTATACAGGTAAGTATACCTTTAGTTATGTATGGTAGGCCTTTTGCACACATTGAAAAATGAAATGAACAGGTGAGGTAATCGCATAATTCTCGAAGCATTTCTGGAGCTTGGGAAAATGCACACTGACATGCTTTGCAAAGCCTGCCATCTAGTGGTTGGTGTGCAGTATTACATATTTCTTCTGAAAGGAAATGGTACTCTACATGTACCCATGATTCTTCACGCGTCGAAGTGCTCAGATTAATTTCCACCAACAGGGTTGGATTCTAAAGTCTTTCATCGAAGGACCGTCAATGCCTAGTCACACCGAAATCAACACCTGAATGCAGAGATGCTAAAAGGTGCAACACGTCGAAGGATATGCAGTAGGGAGTGTGGAGGGGGAGATGACATTTATCTTAATTGCTGTATATTTGGAGAATGCAGGGGGAACAGGCACCCACTTTGTACTGTGGGGACAAACCCTTGCATCCATAAGGCTACACAAGACCCCAATACCTAAAGAATGGGTGAACACACATTTGTCACACGCCCGGCTTTCATGCCGAAAGCTAAATCTGCAAATAAGATATTCGACCAGACATGTTGGGGGGTACCGGTTAGGCAAGACTTCTTTTGCTAACTTTCCCTCCATAGTTCTATGGTCCCCCAAAGTGTTGCTTTAGTCTCTGAACCTGTCCTGACATTTTATAGGTTAATGAAGCCTTCCACTCGACTCCCCTGGCCTTCTACTTAATTTGTGATGGGGAAACTGATCAGTCCTTGAAACCATCAGTACTGGGAAACTTTCCCCTTTGACTTTTACACTTTTGTAACTTTATTACATTGCACACAGCATCTTGCAATGTAGTGCAATTGGGATACTTTTGTATCACCATAGTCTTTTAACTTGGTATTTTGAGCTGTATATGTGCCTAATGACAAGCTGTTGGCAGAAATTTAATATTTTTACCATTTGTGTTTATTGGCCACACCACAAGATTTTCACTTGTTCTTTGGCCATATTATTTTTGGCATTCTTCCTGCCTTGCCAGGATATACCATGTAAGGTCATGCACTTGCCTGGTGAAAGATGCAGATTTCCCAGCCAAGTGATGCGTGTGGCGCTCAGGCAATGGGTGGGATGGTCTGTTGAGGAGAATTTATTTTCATTTCTGTGCTAATTCCTTTCAACTTTAGAGATCCCCTGCTCTTTTGCTGGACTTATAACTTTTTAATTGTAAGTCCCAAAAGAGTGGGACCTTTTTCTTACTCATGTTTTTCTCTGCTTTGGCTTTTGCTTTCACTGTTTTTGAAGTCTGCCAAACTGCATAGGCATCTGCTTTTTGCATGGTGACACTGTTGGGTAAGAATTGATGCAGTCACACTATCTTGAGACTACACAACACTGATCGGCTTGGTATTAGGTAACATACATTTGGTATAGGTCTGTACTAAAGTTGGTAGTGTGACTGAACACACAGGCCCATCTCAAGAAAGGGAAATGTGAGCATTCCCAGTGTTTGTCTTCATCCGTCACACAAGAAAGAAGATTGCAAGATCTGTTGTGGCTTTACCAAGCCCATTATGAAGGATCGGCACGTCAGACTGGTGGTGTGGCTCAAAGGCAAGACCCCTGCTCGTTTGTTTCTCGGGGGCATGCCTCTTGTAGATCCAGCCATCCAGAGCAGGCTTAGAAGTCCTTTGAGGGCGCTCTGTCTGGGGGGCCCATGACGAGGCCAAGCACTGCGAGTCCGGTTTTGTCGGTGTCGGCATGCTCCGCAGCAGCCTCAGTCTCCAGCCATCGCTAGAGTTCTTATTCGACGAGAAAGTCAGCTACCCCGGTGAAGCTGCGTGAGAAACCAGAGAAGGCCAAGCAGGACAAGATGTCTGACTTGCCAGAGAAGACCCAGGTGATGCAGGCCAAATATTCCTCTTCTATCAAGCTGGTAGCGGCTGCCTTTTCGAAGGCTAAAGGGGCTGATCCGTCCCAGGGTACGCCACAGCGACCAGGGTGGCTCTCCCTCCTAGGTGGGAGATTTCAGCCAAATCAGCGAAAAAGACCCCTGAAAAGAGGATGCCCTCCCTTCACCAGAGACTGACCCCCCCCCCCCCAGGACCCTAAAAACAGGGGAAGGGGGTTCTAGAATAACTCCTGGGCACAGATGTTGGTTCTTCCGAAGTGGAGGACAGGGATTCCGTCCATACCATCCTGGAACAGGCTGAGGACGACTGACGGAAATATCAAGGAGGTAGTTGTCCCCGGAGGCGGCGATGACTGTGGCGACTAGGATGTCAGCCGGTCAGCGGGGATGACATGGGCGCTGGGCTCAGCGACCCTACTCCCCAGTCACCTCACAGAGATCTAGTGTTGGAGATAAAGAAGAGGGTGCCACTACTGATGGCGCCACCGGCGATGAGCCTGTTGATGCTGCTGCCAGTGCCCTGACCCCCCACACCTTTCCCCCAGCCCGCCCGCCCCGCAGGGACGCATGGAAGGACACAGCAACTGTTGGGGAGAATTTTCAGTTTAGTGCTAAATTCATTCCACCATAGACCCCCAGCTCTTTTTGCTGAACTTTGGGACTTTGTACTTTTAATTCTATGTGTTTACTGTGTTTCTTTTAACTTTGGAGGCTGACAAACTCCATAGGCATCATCCTTTACATTGTGGCACAGGGAAGTCTTAATTTCCCAAAGGTTTAAACACCTTCTCTTGGTTAAACTACTGTTACCAAGAGCAGTGAATCGAAATCGACTTACATTTTGTAACTTTATAGACCTGCACACACTCTTACCATAGGGTGCTGGAGGGGTTACTTAGTATCCCCTTTGTCTAGTTTCTCATTTAACATTTTTGTTACCCTTTCTACAATTAATGGCTGGTGGCAGTGGTTTACTTTTTACTACCATTGTTTTTACCGCAGGCTTCGTTCGCAGCCACGGTAAGGCACCCATGCGTACCCATTTCGTCAAAATGGCACCAGTCTGTTTTTCACCATTTCTTCTTGGAAAGGTCCTTCTTGAGATTTACTCTGCGCGACAACCATGTTTGGGCCCTTTGTTTTGCCTTTGCCAGGATTCACGAATGAAGCCCGCCTCTCCTTCCAGTATGCCTGGAAGGGGCAGGAAGGGAGGGAGATAAACTCCGTGTGCTTAATCTGCTTGGTTACAGGAATGCACCCAAAGGTGATTGGCCAGCTGGTTGTCCGGCAAGGACAGACACCCTGCTGTGTGATTGACAGCTGAGCTGGAATGAATGGGAAAAACCTGCATAAAATGCGAAGCTTTCTGGCTTGGAAGGCAGAGTCGACCACTGGACGAAGGAATCCGAAAAAGAACTTGGAATAGATGCCTGCTGCAACTCCTGGTCCGTTGGTTTGCCTGGTGAAGCCTTACTGCTGTGCTGAAGCTCTGAATTCACCTCGACTAGAGAAGCCCTGCAAGGACGACTTCTCCCCTTGAGTTGGTGGGACCAATCAACTCCAAAGTAAGCCAGTCTGGACATCCCCTCAGAGCTGGCTAGACTTCTACTGCGCTGCTGCTGGAACCAAAGTGCCAGGGAGAGGAACACCAGATTGTGTGCTTTGCTTTTAAGTCTGACCCTAGCGCTAGGAAGGTTCTCCAGACTTCCCTGATGCAGGACTGACCAAGCCTGAGCCCCCTCAACAGAGTCCTGGACCCCAGAAGCAAGGAAAGTCTGAAGTGGTATCCGAGAACCGCGGTGTTGCTATTTGCTGTCAGACGTGAGCTGAAACACTGAAGAATGCTGAATCGTAGTTTGCCCATTCCTGACGCTGACCTTCCCATTGCAGAGCAGGAGTTCCTAGACGTCCTCCCTCTTGTCCCCACAACTGAGCTGGAACCATTTCTTTTAACCAGAGGTACTGTAAAGTATAAGAACTTACCTCTTGTTGTGTAGCCTTACTTGCTCTCAGTTGAGACCTGTCTTGGTTACTGTTAGGCAGAGTTTGTATGCAGTACCCTTTAGGACCACTACACACATCTAAGACTACAGGTGTAAGCAAACCAACCTTTGGTATAAGTCTGTACCTCAGTTTTGGTAGCAGAGCTGTGCATCCAAGCGTATCTCAAGAGGGCAATGTGAGCAGTAATGATGTTACACAGAGGTCTACAATCACAAGTGTTCAAGTAAACTCAAGGTTTCTTTGATAAATATTAATTTATGTCAGTTATCAGTTATAAAACATTAGAAGGAGGCAATATAATCACACACAAATATACTTCCATACTATTTCAGAATACTTTTCAAGATGAGTAAAAGGCGAAAATTATTAGAACATGAAATGTTACAATTATTCTGAGACCGTGCATATACTTTGAGTTCACCAGAAGAGTCAATTCAATTCAGTATGCTAGGCCAAAGTCAATGGACTAGAGTCTTGGATAGGCTAAAGTGGTTCTGGTAAGTAAACAGTAAAGCCTCTGCACAAGTTCTTGGAAGTAGTTTGTAAAAAGAATCATGAGTTGGGTCGGAAGCTGATTAGGCCTGCGAGTTGCAAAGGTTTCAAGCACTTTCACCGCGAGAGGTAAGTACTCTTGTCTGATTTCACAGTACCTTTCAATGAAGAAATAGATGCAGCTTGTGACTTCTGTTGCTGGCAGTTCCTGCAGATCTTGCTGTTCCTGGGCCTCATTCGTGGGGACAAGAGGGAGGACGTCTGGAGACTCTTGCACTGGGACTGGCCAAAAAGCTGGCACTTGAAAACTTCAATTTCGGTGGATGTGAGTAAAGCACACAAACTGGTGTCCCTCTCCCTGGTTATAAGGTTTCCTGCAGCACTCTGAGGAAAATACAACCAGCACCGAGATAGGTATCCAGGTGGCTTACAGTCGAGTTGATTGGTCCCACCAACTGAAAGGGAGAAGTCCTCCTTGCAGGGCTTCTCTGTCGATGTGAACTTGGCGATTCTGACCTGCAGTATGGCTTCACTGGGCAAACCAACGGTCCAGGAGTTGCGTCAGCCATCCTCTTCAAGCTGCTCTTCGGTTCCTTCATTCCAGTGGTCAACTCTGCCGTCCAAGCCGAGAGACTCACCTTTTATTCAGTTGTCTCCCATTCATTCCAGCCTCGCTGTCACTCATCCAGCAGGGTGGCTGTCCTTTCCGGACAGTCAGCCAGCCAATCAGCACAGCGTGCATTTGGGTCTCCTTGGAGACTAAGCACAGGGAGTTTTGGGCACCTTCCTCACTTCCTGCCCACCCCAGACACTAGTGAAGCCCGCCAAAGGTGAATGAACAAAGACCAAACCTGGGTAGGCGCGCAGAGCAAAACTTTAGAAGGACCTTTTCACAAAGAAATGGTGAAAAAAGACTGGGACCTGTTTTTAGAGGGGGCTCAGACGCCATCTTGAAAAACATGGCTACCGCGATTTAACACTACTGGCGCGCTCAGTTGGGAAAAATCATGGTAGTTCATTGTAAAACCACTGCCACCAGCCATTCTGAGAGGAAAGGGTAGCATTTGACTGCTACATGAGTATTTAGACACACGGGATACCAAGTCACCCCCCACCCCCCCCCCCCCCCCTCACCACCACCCCCAGCACTCGTATTGTAAGATAGGGTGTGCTGGGTCCAGGAATTTAAAAGACTAGTAAAGTCCATTTCACTTAACTCACTCTGGGAAACAGTTTATCACAGAGAAGGTATGTAAACCATGGGAAAACCTGAAAAGGTTTCCCTGTGCCACTGCAATGAGGGTGCTGTGTGACAAATGAAAAGATGATGCCTATGGAGTTGGTCAGACTCCATAATTCAAAAAGAAACACAGAAAACAGGTGGGAGGAATTGGCACATTTTGAGAATTCTCCCTAACAGTTGGGTTGCATATACCTGTAGTCATAGTTGCTTGTAGTGTTCCCAGACCATACTGCATTCAAACATTGCCTAACAACTTCCCCCAGCCAATGACTGCCCTCTGCCTAAGCCCCTCCTCTGGCAGCCATCTTCAGATTTTGTAGTACGTAAAGTGGCAGTGGGACCAAGAGAAGAGCCACAGAGGGGTAGGCAGGAGGGTTTGCATGTGAATCCATGCCAGTCCCATGCTGTCGAAGAGTTACAGGCAAGTAACTTGTTCCTTCTCCAGCATGGGGTCTGGCATGGATTCACATGCTCATGAATAAAGAATACATAGCAGTACCCACATGCACAACCACAGGAGGTGGCAAAGGCTCAACATAAGCATCTCTTACCTCCTCACCAGGCTCACCTTCAAGCGAATTGGTTGCCTAGCACTGCTTGGCCGACTCTGGACTCCTCCCTGGAATCCCTGTCGACGCAGTAGAATCTCGTGAAGGTGTATGTCGACCTCCACGTAGCAGCCCTGCAGATGTCAAGCAGGGGCACACCAGACAGGAAAGTCTTAGTTGCAGCGATTGCTCTGGTCGAATGGGCTCTGACGGCCAGGCAACGGTCGGTTTGCCAACCAGTGAAAATGGGTGGTGCAGCCGGTTCGAATGGAGGGCCCATGAGCCTGGAGAGAACTGTATAAAAGCATATCTTTTGGCTTGGAAGGCAGAGTCGACCACTGGAACGAAAGAAGCAAAGACGAGCTTGAAGACTGCTGCAGCAACTCCTATATTCTTAGTTTGCCCGGTGAAGCCCTGCTGCAGGTCCGAATTACCAAGTTTTTTTATAACATGTTTTTATTTACCTATTTACATCGTTATCTGATCACATTGGTACAGTCGCCTGGTATTCAGACGACATATGCAGAACTGCAGAACATACACATAATCACATAGGAACACAAGGGAGCAGTTGTTAGCCCAGTACAGTTGACTTGTATTCATACCAGAAACCCCACAGATGCAAGTGATCATATATTTCCTCCCCATTGAGTCCACTTCAGGTTGGAGCTGTATTCAGGGTCGACGAATAACCCGTGAGGGGCCCCATATATCCCTAGGTTTACTCTGTGCCCCACATAGGGCTGCATAGTCTCTATCCATGTTACTCAGCCAGATTAAGTCTGCCAGCCACCTGCAGGCCCCAAGCGGGTTTGCATTAGTCCCCCTCGTCAGGATACACTGCCTGGCCACTATCATATAGGTCACCAGCAGCTTACGATATTGCTTCGGCACCCCGGGCACCCATCCAAACATACCACACATTAGTGTACATGGAACAGCAAGACCAAGCATATCTGACAGTTTTCATTACCTCCACCCAGAAGGGTCTTAACTGTTCACACCCCCACAGCATGTGTGTGAATTCTGCTGGCTCAGTGGGGCATCTAGGGCACCTGACCAACCTGGACCTGTCATATTTATGGACCCGAGCTGGGGTGATGTATGCCATGTGAAGCGTTTGGAGTTGTAGTAATTGCAACCTGGAGCTAAGGGCCCCCGTATGTGTAACCCCGCACAGCACCCTCCATTGTTTAGCGCTCCTGTGTCGTCCTACAGCCGCCTGTATTTGGGAGACTTGCGCTGCGTATCAGCCAGGATGAGTTTGTATATAGAGGATGGCACCCCACAAATACCGGAGGAGTTCCTAATGTAATGTAGGAGTGGGGTGGTGTCCGGCGTGGCAGGGAAACTCTGGTAACATTCTCTGATCGCAGCTTTCATTCTGAGCTACTGGAGTCTCTGCCGGAAGCCTCCTCCCCCCTCCCCCCCATCCTGTTGAAAACGATCTCTTGCAACATAAACACCCCAACGGGATACAAATCCTCTAATCGCTCAATCCCTGCGCCTCCCCAGTCCCGAGCCAGTGCAACATCGCCTTCTTCCCCTTTAAATTTAGAGGTGGGGGGGGTGCGGCTCAGGGACCATGTGCTGCTCTGACTCCGTCCTCCACAGCCACACCTCAGTCCCCTTTTCTGCATCGATGGAAACGGGCCGAATTCAGCAGTGCTCCTGGGTTTGGCTTCGGCCATGTAATTCCACGTGCGGTTACTTCTTTGTCTCTTTTTTTTATCATTCAGGTACTCGGTCCTCAGGCGTCACACCCCTCCCGGCGCATGTTGACTTCCACAGGGTTCAGCAGGTGTCCATCCTGCAACGGGCTCTTCCCAACCTCAGACCCCCACGCCCTTTGCCTATGTTGCCTTGGCCCAGACCACTGTTAGCAAGGTTGTACAGCTTGTGGCTCGCTGTCCTTGGAAGCGCTGAAGAACAGACTAGCCAGGTGGAGGGAGCTCTTCCAGAAGTGTATTTGTATTTATTTATATTGCGCACCTAACCCCCTAGCGGGGTAGCAAGGCGCAGAGGCAATAAGAATAATGCAAAGCTTGGTTACGTACAAGGAATGAAGTCCAGCCATGGTTGCAGTGCTGGATGCGTAAAAAGAAACAATGCACGCTGATGAGGCATGGTTTACAGAAATATACAATATAAGTAATACTATATTCAATAAATCGGTTGTCTCATGAAAGCTGTTGTCTCGACTACACTGAGCAGTTGACAACCTAAATGTACATATTTACAATCACAGTGGTGGAGCATTAGGGTAGCAAGAGAGCAAGAGGTCGTTATGTGTCGTGAGTCTTGAGCCAATGGATGGTCTTCTGAATAGGTGGTAGGGGAGGTCCTCCCTGCAAGGTGGTGGAAGGGAGTTCCAGTATTGTGCTGCTTTAACAGGAAATCTGTTCCCACCCGACATAGAACGTTTAAACCTGGGCACCAGGAGGAGATTGGAGTTGGCCATTCTAGAGAGGCGAGAGGAGGTAGTTCTGGTGAATCTAGTGATAAGGTATTGAGGGGCTGCTTGGTGGAGGCATTTGTGGGTCAGGGAAACCGATTTGAGGAATATTTTGTCTTTGGTAGAAAGCCAATTGACCTTCTAGAATCAGAGATGTGGACTTTCTTTGGGATACTGAGGGCTGCTCTTAGGGCGTTGTTTTGGAGGATCTGAATTTTGTTCGTAATATATTTGTTGCATCCTACATAAAGTGCGTTGCAATAGTCCAGCTTGTACAGGATCAGAGCCCTGGCTAGGGTGATAGTTAGAGAAAAGGTTTGGCTGCTCTGATGAGTTTGCATGTATAAGATGTGGCGGATGCCATAGCATTAACTTGTTTTTTTAAGGTGAGAGTGGAGTCTAGGTAGAAACCAAGGGTTTTAACCTCCTTGGCTACCGTGATCTTATTGTCAATTACGAAGGAGGAGTAGTTTTGGTCTAGTTTGTTAAGGTTATGTGAGGACCCTAGAATGAGGAGTTCTGTTTTGTTGTCATTCAGGCATAGAACGTGTGAGGCCATCCATGCCTGGATGATGAGGTATACTTTGTTTACGAAGGCCAAATCCTTGTCATAATCCCCCCTCAACGAGATGAGGATCTGGGTATCATCGGCATAGTTGGTGTAGGTGATACCCAGACCATCTAGATCATCAAAAAGGGGCTTTGTGAAGATGTTGTACAGGGTCGGGGAGACGCAAGAACCCTGCAGCACGCCACAGGTGATGGGTGTAGGGTCGGTTGCTGCTAGTAGGGAAAAGACTCTGTGCGATTATTTAGAAAGGATTGGATCCAGTCAGTTGCCTCTTGAGAGAAGTGGGCGGCTTTTTGAAGGTGGTCACATAGGATCTCGTGGTCGACCAGGTCGAAGGCAGCCGAGAGATCAAGCAGTAGTGCCACCTTACCCTGATCTCTCAGCGCCTTAAGATCTGAGAGTGCGGTTTTGGTGCCGTGTTGAGGCCTGAAACCCGATTGTCTGACTCCTAAGAGGTGGGAAGTGCTCAAGGTACTGTTGGATTTGTTGGTATGCTATTTTGTCGAGGATTTTAAGAAGGAATGATACTGTGGTGATGGGGCGGTAATTAGTTGGAGTAGAGGGGTCTAAATTTGTTTTTTTGAGCAGGGGGAGGACCCATGATTGTTTCAGATTGTTAGGTACGCTGCCTGATGTGAATGACGCATTTATTAGTTTGGTAATAAATGGTGCGAGATCACGAGCCGCATCCTTTATCAATTGTGCAGGGCATAGGTCCCCGTGGCAGGTGGAAGGTTTGAGGGTGAGAATGACCTTTTCTACCTCTTTGGTGGATACTCTGTGGAAGTTGAAATGGGGAATGTGCCCAGGGGGTTGTCTGAATTGGGTGCATCTTTTTAGGGGTGGGGATGTTGGGTTTAGTAGAAGAGAGAAGGGAGTCCTTTTTAATGTTGATCTTTGTCTTGAGAGAAGAGATTTTGTTAGATAAGGCATTTTGTATATCCGTGCACCAGTTTTTGTCCTTGAGGCACGAGTCAGGAGCTTGGATGGGAGATTTACCCTCTTTTAGTATTGTAAAGAGCTCTGGTGTTGGATTTGGCTTGTGAGATTCGAGTGCTGTAATGTGTATGTTTGGCCAGGATGATTTCTTGATTTCTTTTTTATAATAAGAGGCTAGTCTACTCAAGTTTTTCTTGTTTTTTTCTGAGGGAAGGGCTCTCCAAATTTTTTCACAGCGTCGCTTTTCCTGTCGAGGGCTTTAAGATGAGGAGAAAAACAGGCGTTGATGTGTTTTCTTGGTTTGCTCTTTTTTAACTTCAGTGGGGCTATGGCATCAAGAGATGAGAGCATGACTCTGTTGTATATGTCTACCATCATTAAGTGATCTAAGTGGTCCGGAATGGCATTCAAGGTTGGTACGATTTAATGGGATCAAATTTTCGGGGGTGATGTTTTTTCTTTCTGGTCTGAACAGCTGGAGCTATGCTGTCAATTTGCGCTGGTGTTGGCTCTAAGGTGAACGAGATCAGGTGATGGTCTGTCCAGGGCTGTGGAAGTATAGAAGAGATCAAGACTGGGCAAATGTGCACAGCTAGCCAGTCCAGGATTCTACCTTCGGTATGAGTGGGCACAGTGATCCTCTGGGTGAAGCCCAGTTCCTCTAATGTATTATTAATTATTGTGGCGTTAGTATTTGCGGGTCGCTAAAACCAAGGTTAAAGTCTCCTAGTACGATACTTTGTGAGGAGTTCTTAAGTTTATTTGATATAATATTTGTGAGGTTGTCTTCAAATGACCCTAAGGGGCCAGGTGGACGGTAAATAAGGTGAATAGAGATGGATTGTGTATTAGATAAGGTTAATTTTGCAGTTAAGGATTCACAAGATCCTATGTTGGCTGGTGACTCAATGGTCAGAGGGAGTTTAGTTTTAGCTATAATGGCAAGACCTCCGCCTCGAGAGGCGGTATGATCAAGTCTTAGTAGAGTATAGTCATCTGGTATGGCTAACATAAATGCGGGGCCTGCTGTTGGGTGTAGCCAGGATTCGGTTACGGCTAAGAAGTCCAAGTCTTCATTGTGGAGTAGGTCAGCAATGTCTGTAGCGTGAGCTACCATGGAGCGAGCGTTTATCAGTGCTTCCCTTGGTCTCGGGTTGTACTGGTTTTAAAGGTGGTAGTGAGGATTTGTCTCTTTCTGGGTGTGGATAGGTTCACGATAGTCTGTTTAGTTGAAGAGGGTGCTGGGCGGGTCTGTGGGGGCTAGTAATAGCCTTGCTGTTTGGCTGATTTGGTTAAGGGGTCATAAAGCCTTGGGAGCCTTGCACGTAGTTTGAGGTTCCTCTGGAGGACCGTGCAGAGAGTTGGTCTGTGAAAATTCGGTGGGGGCTTGTGTGTGGGTGAGTTTGGTATCATGGTCGGGTATTGGATATTCATAGTATAAAGAAGTAATCGAAGTATCGCAGTATAGAGCGTATGGAGATGCATTGTGGATAGGATAGGTGCAGGGTGGTTGTTGGTAGTTGGCATACAGCCGTGAGGCACCTGGGTATGAAAAGCAACAGTATGAATGCAGGGGCAGTAGCACACCACAGAAGGGCTAAATGCAATTCAGGGCACAGGGAACCTCTAGGCTAGTTGATGCTAAATATAGATACATTTGGGTGCGATGCAGCCATTGAGTGTCGTAGTACACCCTAGATAAAGTATATAGTATAATAGTACTGCTGAGCAGTAGGCGCTAAATGACACAGTAGGGCGAGAAAACCATTATTACAAGACATGCAGAGACATCACCCACAAGACACATTTGGCAGTGGGAGTAGGTGATTCAGGTTAGGGCATGGTCAGGCTGCATAGGCATAGGCAGTTCATGTTAAGAGTGGTCATAACTATGTACCCCGAGGCAAGTTTGGGCTACTGTGGCAGTGCAGTGTCTGAAAAGGGTGGAAGAGTACCTTGTATGCCAGGGCCAGGGGCTCTGGCAGACGGCAGTCACGGCACCGAACAGGCACAAAACAGGTGCTGGCCTTACCTCCCGTGGGCCTTGGAGGGAGTGGGCCGGCTTCGCCTGCCGGTGACCAATGGGAGGGGATATGGGCCAGTAAGACCAATCGACTCACAGCAGGGGTCTCCTCCAGAGGACCTCAAGAACTTTGTGAAACACTGAACCAAGCCCAAGCCAGGGCCGATATCCATCGCACCCCCACAAAGGAGACTCCTTCCCAGGGACTCTCCCGCGCGAGAGGGACCGGTAAAGTCCTTCAACCAGCATGTGCACCGAGGCTGCTTCAGATACCGGCTTTCGGGCCGAGGGATCCTCGGATCCTCCCAGTAAGTGTTGAGAGACCGGAAGGTTCTTTTACTGGGTCTTCACCCGAGGGGCTCCGCCCTTGTACCGGCACCATGGTCAAGGGGCTACACCCTAGTACCGGCATCGCGTCCCGAGGAGGTGCCTAAACGCAGCTCTACCGACTTCCAGGTCGAGGGTGTTCCACCTACTGAGCCTAGGCCGGAGGAGCAAGGTAGGCCTTGTGATCCACACGCAAGAGTCTTGGAGGAGGCTGTGCCCAGCAGGCCGAGCAACACGTCGCAGGCATCTGGCAGGCAGCTCGACAAGATGGATGCCGCGCCATACAGAGGCACCCGTCCAACGCCATTCCTGGAATTCAGCGAAGATGGTGTCAAGGTGGGACCGGCCTCAACCAGGTACGTGGCCTACAGCCTATCCCTCTTTTGCGCAGGGCAGCTTTGTCCATACGGGCAGGGTACGCAGCGGCTCCAGCACCTCCCGGCTACCCAGTCAGCACCCCCTGCCACCGCCTTGGCCACTGAAGAGGGGTTCCTCGGCCTCATAAAGTCACCTCGGATGGGGGTATCCTCAACGATGCCATCGGGGAAGTCCTTCCCGCAATGCTAGCTGTACCGCAAGCGCCTCCGCCGGCACCCCAGGCACAGCCGCCTCATCAGGTGGCTCCGTACCAGCCTCCGGCTGCGGTCCCTGTACCCCAGCCTCCGGCGCCAACCACTCCAGATCCACAGGATACGGATGACAAGGAGGATCCGGACACACCATCCTCAGCCAGGGCCTTCCATGAAAGTCTTGCTGGGCTGGCGGAGTAGCTGGGCCTACCCCAACCCGAGGTGGAGCAGCCGGCAGAGGGGGGGTTCTGGCAGAAGTCCTCACGCGACGCCCTTCTGCCAAAACGGGGATTCCACTGCAAACCGTTGTCTTCCTGGCCACGAAGGTCTGGCTCAAACCCCACTTGGCCCAGCCGGTAAATCGATGCCTGGGCGCCAAGTACAGGCAAATGGAGGGGGAGCCACTCTTGCTCTCGGCCATCCTCAGACATACTCTTCGATGATCGCTGCAGCATCACTATACTCCAAGCCTCAGTCATCCTTGGCCGCCTCCTCTGCTGCGCTGCTAGGCAAGGAGAAGATCTTGGAGGCGTACGGGAAGAAGCTCTATTTCAACGCGTCCTTGCATCTTCATCGGGCCAATGCAGATGCCATGATGGCTGCCGCCAACCAAAAGTTATGGCGTGAAATTGTGGACTTCTTCCCGGAACTCCCTACTCAGAGCCAATCGCGATTTTAAGGTGAGGCTGGCCGAGGCCAAGCTGGTGGCGCATGACATCATGGAATCCAGCGTAGCCCATATCGACACCTCCGGCCGTGCCATCTGTATTGCCATGTACATGAGGACAGCCTGGCTCCGGGCAACAAAATTCAACCCAGATGTCCAGGAACGCCGATTAGATCTACCGTTCGAAGGGGGTGGGAACCCTTTTTCTCTCATCCAGTCGAAGGGCTGGACAAAACGAAAAACAGCTCACAAACGGCCAAGTCTGACAAAGACCACACCCAAATCGTACACCCAATCTCAGCAGCTAGGCTGGGGGGGGGGGTTTCTCTGGTCCCTTTGGCTTACCAAGGAAAGCCTGCATAGCTTCTATGAACTGGCAGGACAGGAAATGGGGGAGGTGACAATTGGACAACTACTCCCCAAGTTTGAATGGTGCATGGGTTCGGATTGGTGGACTTTGCCAGTGTACCTGGATAAATTACAAGGTCCTAGAGCTGAAACTGTGTCGTCCACTGGAACCGAAGTATCAGAAGAGGAGGAAGGACACTGCCAGCAACTGCCAGAGCGTGTTGAGTAACTGCTGCTACCTGACTGACATCCAAGTAACAGGCGAAGATCCGAAGTGGACGACTTCCTCTCGATGACTGGTGGGCCTAACCCGTCCCAAGATTAACTAAAATTTGCGCCATCCCTGGAAGAAAAGCAACCTCCACTGTCTAAAATTTACCAATACCCTGGGAACTTGTGCTCCGGCCCCTCTACCACTCCCGCAGGGTGTACCTCTCTGAAGGCTTTCAAATGTGGCAACCTGCTCCCTGCTGCTTCTCAACTCTTGCACTGCTGTCAAACACTCCTGACATATGCCACTTCCTTGAAGAATTGGACATGGATGTCCTTGTTTTCACCGAGACATGGTTCACTGCCAGCTCTGTCACAGGTTTTGACCCTTCTCCTCCATGTCTGCTAAAAGATCCCCTCCGAACCCAGAACCAACCGTCCCGGAGGTGGAGTTGCTCTAATATTTCCAGAGTCAGTTCCTGCTTTGGTCATTCCTATGCAAGCCTACTCTTTGAATGCTTGGTCTGCAGAATTTCTATCTCTCCTGGCCTCTCTGACTCCACCATTTACAGGTCACCTGGTCAGGTCTCCCTCTTTCTCCAGCATGGTGTCCGGCATGGATTCACATGCTCATGAATATTCCCCGTCGTCAGGCCGGGAATCCTCAGTATAGAAAAAATCAGTATCAGTTTCGTTTCTGATCTGTCTTTCTCAGTAGTAACCAATCACTGGTCTCTGGGTCATACTGCCTCCAGCCAATGACTGCCTTCTCCCTAAGCTCCACCCCTGGCAGCCATCCTCAGATTTTTACTGCACGTTCAAGTGTTGGGAGTCCTCGTGCTTAGCTCTGAGCTTTTGCTGCGTTTTCGCGCTTTTTTCAGGAGATTTTCTCATTTTTTCGGTTAAAAGAGCCTCAAGCTCCACCGTTTCTACTTCTGATCACCGGGGATCCGTTTTGGAGTTTTCTACGCCCATCAAAGGTGAAGATTTCGTTGAGTTACGGTTTTGGAGGATTCAAGAAGTTCCGAGGCCTACCCTGGACATGGCCCAGGAGAAAGGGAGCTCGACGCCCGGGAAGCTATTCAGGACCTGCCCTGGATGCCAGCTTCAGAACGTTTTCAAGGACGACAAGCATTCGTTATGCCTCTGTCTCCATGAGGACAAGACGCACAAGGAAAAGGACTGCGTGTTTTGTGGAAACATGTCGGAGCGGACCATGAAGAATCGCCACCTCCGTCTCGCCAACTGGCTGGAAGGTAAGAGCCCGCCAGGCGAGAAGAAGAAGAAGTCCGAGAGGTCTTCTAAGTCCTGTGAGGGTGCTTCGGCGACGGGGGCCCAACAAAAGGTTAGGCACCACGAGTCTGCGGGCACCGGGAGCACCGAGCGGTCGGGCTCCTTGGCTGCCAGGCCGGGCGCACCCTCCCCGGCGCCATCAACCACGAGCCAACGCTCTGGCTCTGGTAAGAGGAAGTCCGAGAACCCGGTGAAGCTTCTGGAGAGGCCCCGGTAGATCTCGATGACTGGCAGAGGGGGAGCGAGGCTCGGACCCTCCCCCGAAGGTGAAGGCCCGGGCGTACAGAAGGTGACGTTGGCCGTGATTCACCCTGCTAGGTCCTCGATTGAGGATGTCGCCGCGGCCCTGGCTCAGCCTGTGGAGGCTACACCAGCGGAGGCACCCTCAGGTACCAAGGTCTCCCTGCCACCGCGGAGGGAGTCGTCTTTCAGGCCCATCGAGAAGACCCCCACGAAGTCCTCGTTGGAAAAGGGGGGGGAAGGGGTTGGTGGCCGTCGTGGATACAGAAACGACCTCTGAAGAGGAGCTCATCCAAGTCGTGGAGGAGACCCAGCCCATCGGGAGGTATCCCGACGAGGACGAGGGCGGCAGTGACGCAGACGAGGCTCAAGAGGACGACACCTCGGCGGCCATTTTGTCAGCCATCCAGTCCTTATGCTCGGAGATAAGGACTAGGTTGCCCCTTCCCCTGACAGAGGAGCCTGAGCCAGACCCGACGGAGGATCCGGAGCCAGGACCTTCGGGGAGCCCACCGCCTAAGAGGACGACGTCGCATTCTAGGCCTCCTCTGCGGCCTTCTCTGCCTTCCCCCCGGTCCACTACCCACAGGGATGATACATGCATGGACACGACTACGACGGGTACGGATGACGACGGAGGCGACGACGGGAAGTGTCCCCCGTCGCCCCCTGCCCGGGCGTCCCAACCCGACGAGATTGGATCCTTCCATGCAATGATCTCCAGGGCATCCGAGCTCTTCCAGCTCTGCCCCGAGGAAAAGGAGGGGGTTCCTTTACCAGCGGCGCGAGGCTAAAGGGAAGACGGTCCTCGCCGTACCGCTTCTTGATGACATCTGGGATGAGGGGCTCGCCCTCCTCAAGAACCCTGCCACAGCTCCTGCGAAGAGGGACCGGTACGAGAAGTACCGGGTCCCCGACGACGCCCCCTTGTGCCTTAGGGCGCAACCTACCCCGGACTCGGTGGTTTCGGCGGCGGCCAAGAATAAAGCGTGGTGGGCATCGGCCTCGACTTCAACCTCCCATCCGGACGGCGTGGGTAGGAAACTGGATGCGATGGGACGACTGGTCATCTCCTCTGCAGCGACGACCATCAAGGAGGCCAACGCCCTGGCCATCGTAGCCCGCTACGACAGGGAGTTGTGGTTCAAGATCGCCCCTCTGTTGGACTTCCTTCCAGATGCCAAGAGGGCTGAGGCCCTGGAAATCTTGCAGGAAGGTGAGATTGCCTCGGACCACGCCATTACGGTGGCTACAGACATCGCCGACACCGGTTTCCGTCAGTTGGGCAACAGCGTTTGCCTGAGACAACGAGGATGGCTCAGGGCGACAGATTTCCGCCAGGACGTTCAGACCAAGGTTTTGGACATGCCCTTCGATGGGAACAACCTTTTTGGCAAGGCGGTTGATGAATCCCTTCAGGCGATCAAGACGGACACGGAGACGGCCCGTGCACTGGGGGTGCTCCAACAGCAACGGCCGTCCTTTCGGAGCTCCGGAGGCAGACAGGGTGCCTCCAATGGAGCCGGCAGCAGCTCCTCTACTTACCGTCAAGCGGCAAGGTCTTCGTCGCAGGAGGCCTACAGGGGACGCGGCAAGTCAGGTGGATCCCGCCGTCGTCGCCAAGGTGGTCAAGGAGGCAAAGCAGCCTCCAAGCAAGATTGAACCGACCGTCGGGTCGGGCCCCCGCCGAAGCACCCCGGTGGGAGGCCGGCTGATAAAGTTCATCGGCGTGTGGGAGTCCATCTCCACCGACCGTTGGGTGCTGGACGCCCTGGCCCTGGGGCACGCCCTTGAGTTCCAGAAGAGGTGCCCCCGCATTCCTCCCGTGGCCAGGAAGGAAAATCACGTCCCTCAACTGCTGTTGGAAGTAAGGGCGATGCTCAGGAAAGGTGCCATCGAGCTCGTCCCGAAGAGGCTTCGGGGCTCCGGAGTTTACTCAAGATACTTCCTTGTGAGGAAGAAGACAGGAGGATGGCGTCCCATCCTGGACCTGCGACAACTAAACAAATACATCAGGCACAGAAGTTCCGGATGGTCACCCTACAGCACGTGCTGGGACAGCTGGAGGAGGGCGATTTCCTGTCGTTGTTGGACTTGGAGGATGCTTACTTCCACATCCCTATTCTAAAGAGGCACCGAAAGTTCCTCAGGTTCGTGGTCAAAAGGCGGCACTACCAGTTCAAGGCCCTCCCGTTCGGATTAAAATCGGCGCCCAGGGTGTTCACCAAGTGCCTAGCACCGGTGGTTGCGCCTGCAGGGGATCCACGTCTACCCCTACCTGGACGACTGGCTCATACGGGCAAGGACAAGGGAGCTCGCCGTGGAACACACTGCGAAGTCCGTCCAGCTGCTCACGGACCTGGGGTTCTCCAACTGTCCAAAATCCCACCTGGTCCCGTCGCAAGTCGCCCTGTTTCTGGGAGCACAGCTCGACACAGTGGCGCGGCGGGCCTCACCGTCGGAGGAAAGGATAAGGACCATCCTAGGAAAGATGCAACGTCTACTGGCCACGCACGTGGCCAGAGTAAGGTCTATCAAGTCCCTCCTCGGAATTATGTCGTCCTGCATTTATCTGGTGCCCCATTGCAGACTTCGGATGCGGCCCTTGCAAGAATTCCTCGACGCCCACTGGATCCAGAGGACGGGCAGCTTCGAGGACAGGATCTCGCTCGACGAAACGTTCCGTCAGGCGATACGATGGTGGGGTGTCCGCGCTCATCTGACAGCGGGAACAGGCTTCCTAGCCCTGGCCCACCAGGTGACGGTGATGACGGATGCCTCCCTGGAAGGTTGGGGAGCGCACACCGGGGGCCTCCCCGCGAGAGGCCTTTGGTGCTCGGAGGAGAAGACTCTCCACATCAACATCTTGGAGCTCCGCGCAGTGTTCTGGGCCCTCAGGTCCTTCCTTCCGTCCCTCAAGGGCAAGGTGGTGAGGATCTTCACCGACAGCACCACCACGATGTTTTACATTTGGAAGCAGGGCGGAACCAGATCCCCTGCCCTGTCCAAGGAAGCCCAGGATCTGTGGCATTGGGCCATCGCCCAAGGGATGTTTCTGGTACCCTTTCATCTGGCAGGGATAAAAACCACCATCGCCGACTCACTCAGCAGGGAGCTGCGCTTGTGCCACGAGTGGGAACTGCGCCAGGATCAAGTGGACCGACTCTTCCGACGATGGGGCAAACCCCAGATCGATCTCTTCGCGACGGCGGCGAACTCCAAGTGCCGGAGGTTCACCAGCAGGTTTCCCCAACCGAGGAGCATGGGCGATGCTTTCTCGTTCCCCTGGGACGGTCTGTTCCTTTATAAATTCTCGCCGTTGCTACTCCGGCTCGTCAACCAGCTCAAGAGGTCCCAGTGCAGGATGATCCTCGTTGCACCGGCGTGGCCGAGGCAGATCTGGTTCCCGGACCTTCTGGACTTGTCAGCGTCCACACCAGTCAAGCTGCCGACGGACGCGGATCTTCTCTCCAGAGAAGGAGGCGCCATTCTTCATCACGAACCAGTCGCTGAACTTGCAGGCCTGGCTCCTGCAGCACTAGAGTTTGGAGGATGCAACATCCCGGCCGACTGCAGAGGTTCTTGCAAAGGCCAGGGCATCCTCAACTCTCGTGCTACGGACACAAATGGAAGAGGTTCTCTGTCTGGTGCCGGGCACAGAAGATTAACCCTCTGCGGATTACGGCCCCTCAAGTGTTGCCGTACCTACTGTCTTTGGCCAAGGCTGGCCTATCTCACGCTTCCATCAAGGTACATCTGGCTGCAGTCTCACGTTACACCAGAACTACAGGACGGGCGTCCTTGTGGTCTCATCGTCTGGTGAAGGAATTTATGAAAGGGCTGTCCGATCATTCCCGCCGGTGAAGGCCCCTGCCCCGGCGTGGGAGCTCAACGTGGTACTAACTAGGCTCATGGGGGCCCCATTCGAGCCTATGCATTCAGTGCTGTTGAAGTTTCTGTCGTGGAAGACAGCATTCCTCGTGGCCATCACCTCTGCACGACGCGTGGGAGAGATCCAGGCCCTGTCTTGCAAGCCTCCATACTTGACTTTTCACGACACGAGGGTAGTGCTGAGGACGCACCCCTCCTTCATGCCCAAGGTGCCGTCGGACTTCCACCTCAACGAGCCCTTGGTGTTGCCAGTTTTTTTCCCGTCGCCTTCGTCGCCGGCTGAGAGGACTCTGCACTCGCTACATGTAGCTAGAGCGCAGAAGTTCTACGTGGACCGCACAAAGAGTTTCCGGAAGACATCACAGTTTGTGAACTTTGGACCTGTGAATCAAGGGAAGGCTCTCTCGAAGACTTCCATTTCCAGATGGCTCTCCGGCTGCATCATGCACTGTCACCGGTTGGCAAACTGACCGCTGCCCGGCCGTCCTAGAGCCCATTCGACCAGAGCGATCGCTGCTACTACGGCGTTCCTGTCTGGTGTGCCCCTGCTCGACATCTGCAGGGCTGCTACGTGGAGGTCGACGCACACTTTCACAAGATTCTACTGCGTCGACCGGGATTCCAGGGAGGAGTCCAGAGTCGGCCAGGCAGTGCTGCGCAACCTGTTCGCCTAAGGTGAGCCTGGTGAGGAGGTAAGAATTGCTTAATGTCGACTTTTGGATATAATGCTTAATGTTGAGCCTTTGCCACCTCCCGTGGTTGTGCATGTGTGTACTGATATGTATTCTTTTATTCATGAGCATGTGAATCCATGCCAGACCCCATGCTGGAGAAGGAACAAGTTACTTACCTGTAACTGTTGTTCTCCAGCATGGGTCTGGCATGGATTCACATGCGAACCCTCCCGCCTACCCCTCTGCGGCTCTTCACTTGGTCATACTGCCACTTCACGTGCTACCAAATCTGAGGATGGCTGCCAGAGGCGGGGCTTAGGGAGAGGGCAGTCATTGGCTGTGGTCAGTATGACGCAGAGATCAGTGATTTGATACTGATTTTTCTTTACCGAGGATTCCCAGCCTGACGGGGAATATTCATGAGCATGTGAATCCATGCCAGACCCATGCTGGAGAACAACAGTTACAGGTAAGTAACTTGTTCCTTACACTCAAGCTTTTAGTCATGAATAGTTATTTATTTAACAGCAGTTTTTAAATGAGCATTCTTTAAAAAGGGCAATATATGTAGCTACAAATATACTTTAAAATCTTTTCCAGAATCAACACAAGGCTAATAGATACTCTTTAGAGATGCATTCTACACACTTCCTAAACCCTGAGGTTACTTCATTCACAAGGACAGTAATGGCATTTATATATCACTAGTACGCTTTGTAGATTCTGAGGTTTGCAGAAAGGAAAGGTTAAATGAAGGAAAAAGGTTAAACAGGTTCTCAGGGTATGTGAGCACTTAAATCTTCCATTGAAGCATAGGCAAAACCTTTCCCAGCATTAATAGTTTAAAACCAAGTTATCAGGAAGCAAAAATGAGTGAGCACCACTGGAATATTAATCTCCTTAATGTCCTTAAATCTTGGTAAATGAAATCTCTGATGTATAGTTCTCAATAGCAGGATAATTTATCATGTGCAGGAGCCGGCTGTAAAAGACTCGGAGACACCCAAGTCAAAAAATAACAGTAGAGGCAAAAGACTAGGTACAATACCCAGTCATACAGCCGCTCTCTGAATCCCAATCTGGGTTTTAATTAGTTGCAATGTTGAAAAAACACTGTAGTATAGAAAAAAGTTAATTCGAAAAAACTCCAAAGTAGTGTTATTTTCCAATAATGATTTTTTTATCACTCCAATTTAGGTTCATATGTAAAAGATAATGAGTAGTCACTAATGATTCTTAGTGAGGAAGGGTTCTGCCACAAATAACTTGCTTAACAGACTCCAATTATGCCAATGCATTTCGGAATGTAAATTCCTTCATCAGGGCAAGTCTGAACATCATCATACAATATATATGAAAGTAACAAAGTAATAAGTATAAGGCCATGATAATTATGTGGAACATGCGTGCAGATATTAGCATCCATTTACATAGCATTTATAAATCAGATAAAACAAAGTAAAATAAAACACATACCCAGAGATTATGTATGTAGAAGTAGAAGGTGTACCGAAAAATAAAACGAGAATAAACGCAATCAGTCAGTGAAAAGTCCTGCCTATATAAATTATAGCCATATAAACAGAATGTAATATATTACCTGAATATAGAAAATGTGATGTGGCAATTCAACTACGGGGCAGTGATCGTCATAAAACGAACCGCTCCCTGAGCCCAATGTGGAGCGATCTCTGTGAAGATAGATGTAATCTGTTTTAGAATCTCACAAGGTTCACAGCATTGCGATTAGCACCGTTCGTGGTAAGAATAAGCTTACCGTCACAGAGTGTGTTCCAGAGCTGTTTTCTCTGTGTCTGCCGATGGCAGACTGGTCGCGCTGCATCGGAGGGTTGCTTGGCAACCTAGTTAAATACGACACGTGATCGCGGCTCCTCACTCGAGGGCGTAATCAAGTGTCGAGGCTGCAATCAAGCCAGAGTGCTTGAATACAGAGGTTTAAACTATTTGTGGAGCCTAATGGGCTCATTTCAGTTCAAGAAGCCTCACCTTTTATGCAGGTTTCGCCCATTCATGCACAGCCTAGCTGTCACACAGCAGGGTGGCTGTCCTGCAAGAACAGCCAGTCAATCGGCACTGGGCGCATTCAGTTAACCAAGGAGACTAAGGACAGAGTTTCGGCACATCCCTCCCTGCCAGACACACTGGAGCCAGGGGCGGGTTTCAGTACTGGAGTGCACCGAAGACAAAATTAACGAAAGGGTTAAACCTGGTTTGGCGCGCAGAGTGAAACCCAAGAAAGACCTCACAAACAAATAATGAAAAAAGACTGGGGCCTTTTTGACACAATGGTCACCCACAGGTACTATACTGCAGCTGAGTATTGAGCCTGCGTTGGAAAAGCACCATGGTACGAAAATTAAACCGCTGCCACCAGCCATTTAAAGTAGTGAGAGTAACATAAAAAAATGTTAAACGAGTAAGTAGGAAAAGGGGCTAAGTAACCCCCCAGCACTCCACATAAAATGGGGTGTGCTGGACCTACATACAAAAAAGATAAGTCCATTTCACTTTACTACTCTTGGGAACAGTACTTTACCCTAGAGAAACCTTAAGAGAAATCTAAAGGATCCCTCAGTGGCACTGCACTGAATGTGCTGTCACCATACAAAAATGTGATGCCTATGGCGTTTGTCAGACTCCAAAAACAGAGAATACAGAATCCAAATCAGATCAAAATGCATGAGTGAGAAAAAGGTCTCACTCACTCCAGGATAAAAATTAACAAGTCCTTAAGTCCAGCAAAAGAGCTGGGGGTCTCTAAGGTGGGAGGAATTAAGCTCTAAAATTAACATTCTCCCTAACACACCTCGCTATCAAAACAAGTGTTAACAATCAGCAAGAAGACCTGTAATTGCGCTATAGGCGCAACAACTTGCGGATAATAGGGCTGCCTGAGGATAATATTGATGGTTCCAATGAAGACTTCCTTGAACTCACCCTAACCTTGTTGGATACCCTTAAGCTGTCACTACAATTTGCAATAGAACGGGCCCACCAATCACTTGTCCGTAAACCTGGACCCCTCCACCCAATAATAGCCCGAGTACTCAACTACCGAGACCGAGATGTGCTACTGCGGGCTGCAAGGGTTAAGGGTGGGGGGGGAGGGGTTTGCTTCTGGGCACCAGCTGGATCCACGTGTACCCAGATTACTTGGTCGCAGTGCAGCAGGAGCGGAAAAACTTTATGGCTGTAAAGAAGACACTTCGATACTTGGCTGTTAAATATGTCAGCCAAATACCCAGCCAAGCTGCGGATTAAACAGGCTGGAAAGGTGTATTTTTTCACCATACCTGAGGAGGACATGAAGTTCCTTGATGACCACATCCCTGGGTAAACTGCGGTGGTACTACTCTGTCAATTGTCCTAGTTACTGGCCCCTGTTGGCATACAGATATGACAAAGACTACCTAGTAACTCATTAACTGAGGCTCTTGAGATTGGCTCCCTGCCGCTCACTTAATTAATATCATGTTACCTTGGGAATTTGCACCTGCAAATTGATTTACATGATGTAAGCGAGGCAGTGTTGAGGACCGGCCTAAAGTTGTCGAGCGGCCCCCCCATGCAAAGCTGGAAACATTGTTGGGGATGGGGTATTCATTTCTCTGGTTGGGAGAGGGATGGGGTGGGGTCGTTTGGGGAAAATATGCAAAATGTGCTTGACATGTGTGTTATAGTTGGGGAAGGGCAGTATCCATTGGTAATTATTCCTGTGACATGCTCCCTATTTGCCCATGTTGGACTCAGGATATACACAGCGTACTGGCTAGATGTAAGCTGAGACACTTCAATGTATGAGTTGGAATGTGCGGTGTTGGGGAGAATTTTCATTTTAGTGTGTAATTCCTCCCACCTTAGAAACCTCCAGCTCTTTTGCTGAATTTAAGGACTTTGTACTTTTAATCCTATGCGTTTTCTGTTTGTTTTTGGCATCTGACAATCTCCATAGGCATCATTGTTTTACATTGTGACACACAGCGCCTGCAGTGCAGTGTCAGAGAAATCCTTTGGATGTCTGCTAAGCTTTAAATACCTTCTCTTGGTTAAACTACTGTTTCCAAGAGCAGTAAAGTGAAATTAACTTTACTTATCTGTGGTAACTTTGTAGACCCAGCACGCGCGATCTTCAATAGTGCTGAAGGGATTGCTTAGTATCCCCTTTGTTTACTTATCCTACCATTTTGTTTTTTTACCGTGAGCTGCGTTCTCAGCTGCAGTATAGCACCCATTGTCAAAAGGGCCTGGTCGTCTTTTTCTCCGTTTCTTGTAAAGGTCCTTCTTGAGATTTACTTTGCGCTCCAAACCAGGTTTTGGATGCTTTGTTAGTTTTCTTTGGCGAGATTCACTGGTGAAGCCTGTCTCAGGCTTCAGCGTGTCTAGCCTCGGTAAGTGTGCTGGTGCGAGTACCTGAAAGGTTCCTCCCGCTCTGGCGTTTTCTCAAGAAGAGTCACCCTTACGGGCTGCAATGGAAAATAGCGGCTCTCCTTTGGGCCCCAATCTGTTTGACAAAGTCCTTCAAGTCCTCCATAGGCGGCCTTTCAAAGGGCTCCCTCCACCTACCTAGCTAGCCTGTTCTTCAGTGTGCGTGGAGTCAGTGCATCGCACCCGGTGCAACCTTACCAGCTGTGGTCTGAGCCAAGGCAGCGGAGGCAAAGAGCTTGGTGGTCGGACATGAGGAAGATCTCCTCACAGGCTGGACATCTGCTGAAGCCCGCTGAAGTCTACATGCTCCGGGGAGGAGCGTGACGCCGGAGGGCCAAGTACCTGAATGACAAAAAAGACAAAAACATAGAATCCGGGGAGAGCGTGTTTTTATTACATGGCCGAAGCCAAACCCAGGAGCACTGGTAAAATCGGCCCGTTCCCGTCAATGCAGAAAAGGGGACGGAGGTGTGGCACGGTGAGGAGAGTCAGGGTAGCGGGTGCTCCCAGAGCTGCACCCCACGCGCCTATACATTTAAAGGGGAAGGTTTTTTTCTGGTGGAAGGTTCCGTCTCCAGTCCCTAGGAAGGGACGCGCATGCAGTATGGAGCAACGGTGACAGGGGGTAAGAGTTAAACTGGCATTATTCAGAAAAACATTGATGACTGTTCAGAAGAATTCTCAAGAATGTGTTAATTCCCTTCACCTTAGACCCCCAGCAACTTTGCTGGACTTTGAGGACTTGATTTTTTTACATGTAGAGTGTGACCCTTTTTCCCACTCATGTATTTTGATGTGTTTTAACTGTGTTTTGGTTATGGAGTCCAACCAACTCCATAGGCATCATCTTTTTCATTTGTGTCACAGCGCCCTCAGTGCAGTGACACAGGAAAGACTTTCAGACTTTCCAAAGGTTTGACTACCTTCTCTGAGATAAACTGTTTCCCAGAGTAAGTAAAGTGAAATTGAATTTACTAGTCATTTCAATTCCTAGACCCAGCACGCCCTATCTTACAATAGACTGCTGGAGGGGTTACTTAGTATCCCTTGTGTCTAGATACTCCTGTAGGAGTCAAATGCTACCCTTTCCTCTCAGAATGGCTGGTGGCAGTGGTTTTACAACGAACAACAATGATTTTTACCGGCCGCAAACTATTCGTAGCTCCGGTAACGTTAAATCACGGGAGCCATGTTTTTAAAGATGGCGTCTGAGCCCCCTATGTTAAAACAGGTCCCAGTCTTCTTTTTTCGCCATTTCTTTGTGGAAAGGTCCTTCTAGAGTTTCTCTGCGCGCCAAGCCAGGTTTGGTCTTTGTTCATTCGCCTTTGGCGGGCTTCAGGAGTGACACCTGCCTCTTGAGCCAGAGTGTCTGGGGTGGGCAGGAAGTAAGGGGGTGCCCGAAACTCCCTGTGCTTAGTCTCGTAGGAGACCCAAATGCACTCTGTGGTGATTGGCTAGCTGACTGTCTGGCAAGCACAGCCACCCTGCTGGGTGAGTGACAGCTAGTTTGAAATGAATGGCAGAGAACTGAACCAATCCACTCCAAAGTAAGCCACCTGGATACCATCTCGGAGCTGGTTGAATTTCCTCAGAGTTGCTGCAGGAAACCGTAGGACCAGGGAGAGGGACACCAGTTTGTGTGCGTTACAGCCACCGGAATTGAAGTTCGCCAGTTGCAAGCTTTTTGACCAGTCCGAGTGCAGTGCAGGGGTCCCCTGACGTCCTCCCTCTTGTCCTCACGACTGAGGCAAAGGAACAGCGAGATCTGCAGGAACAGAAGTTATCAGCGGCATCTGTTTCTTCATTGTAAGGTACTGTGAAACAAGACTCTGGCGATGAAAGTGCTTGAAACTTTTGCAACTCGCAGGCCTAATCAGCTTGTGACCCAACATGATTCTTCAACCCCGGACAAGGAGTCCAAAAGGTTGTATGCCTTAGGCAAACGGGTTACGTCGGTGGCGGCCTATACCGTCCGGATTGCCAATAACACGACGTTACTGGCAAGCTACGTCGACGCCCAATGGAACCTACTCCAGGAAGGCCTTCAGGAGGTTCCGGAACCAACCAGAGCCAAGCTTCTCGCCATTGTCTCGGAGGGCAAACCTGCCAATCAGAATGTTGTAAAGAATACCCTGGACACCGCAGAGACAGCAGGCAGGTCTCTCGCACAGGGTACTCTCCTAAAGAGGCACGCGTGGCTGCGCACGTCGGGCTTCAGGCCTGAGACCCAGGCATCCATTATCAACAAATCTATCGACGAGGCCAACCTCTTCGTGAAGGCGGTAGACGATGCGTTGGAAACAGCCGAGAAGGAGCATGAGACTATTAAGTTGCTGTACCAAATTTCCCAAAAAACCCTCTTCACAGAGGGGCAGTAATTCTCGGCAGTCCTTTTGAGGACAAAAGGATCTCACCATGCATCCTGTTCTAGACCTGCGCCCAGCGAACAAGTTCATAAAGCCACAGAAGTTTTGCATGGTAACACTGCAAGAGGTGATCCCATTGCTAAAACAGGGGGACTCCATGACAACATTGGATATGAAAGATGCATACTTTCATATTTCAATGCTGCCAGTGCACAGAAAATTCCTAAGGTTTGTGATTCAGGACAAACACTACCGGTTCAAGGTACTCCCCTTCGGCATAGCCTCGGTGCCAAGGGTGTTTACCAAGGTCCTGGCAGTGGCAGCGGCACACCTGCGCAGACTTTCAGTTCCAGTTACCCCAACCTCGACGATTGGCTCATCACGGGGGACTCGTTTGATGTTTGTTTTTCAAACACCCAAAAAACAGTAGACCTACTGTTCAGCCTGGGATTTTCTATCAACGAAAAGAAATCCAGCTTAGTCCCCAGCCAAGTAAAACAGTTCCTGGGGGCTCTAATTCGTACGGAAGACGGTCTAGTCGTCCCTTCCAGCGAGAGGGTTCAGAACATGCTCTCAGGTTCCTCAGTATGTAGCCAGTCGAGAGGTGACGGTACGCAAAGCTATGTGTTTGCTAGGGATGATGGTGTCATGCATATACTTGGTTCCCCACAAGCAGCTGCACATGCGTCCCATGCAAGAGTGGCTCAACAGCCAGTGGTGTCAGGCCAGCGGACAATGGGAAGATGTTAGTTGTCTCGCCAGCCCTCGTTCTCTCTCTGCAGTGGTGGTCGAGGGAGAACCTCTTGAAGCTGAAAACCTTCACCACCCCTGCAGTGGAAGCCACTCTCACGACAGACGCATCTCTCACGGGGCGGGGGCTCACCTGCTTCAACAGACAGCGCACAGAGTGTGGGCCCCTCAGGTAGCATCCAACCATATAAACTTACTGGAGCTACTAGCAGTGTTCAAAGCATTGAAAGCCTTTCAGGAGCAACTGCAAGGGAAGACAGTGCTGGTCCTAACCGACAGCACAACAGCAATGTATTACCTGAACAAACAGGGGGAACTCACTCTTCAGGGCTATCCAAGCTGTCCCAAAACATCTGGATATGGGCTCTCAAACACAAGATGTTCCTGATATCCCAACATGTTCCAGGGGAACTCAATCTGCTGGCAGACGTACTCAGCAGAGAATTTCCTCTGCCAGAAAAGTACGAATGACGACTGCACAAAGACATTGCATCCAACGTCTTCGCAGAATGGGCGTTTCCAGAGATCGACCTGTTCGCTACTCAGGAGAATGCCCAATGCCAAGATTACACGTCCAGGTACCCCCAGAACCGATCCAGGGGAACGGTCTCTGGATAACTTGGTCAGGGAAATTTGTCTACGCTTTTCCCCCCCCGACTCCCCTTCTGAACAAGATAGTACACAAGATGCACCAGGAACCAGTCACCATGATTCTGGTGGCTCCCATGTGGGCCCGCCAACCTTGGTTCGCACACCTGATGGAAATGTCCCTCTCCCCACCAGTCAAGCTGCCCTGCCCGTACAACATGTTATCTCAGGACAGGGGGGAGACTCTGCACCCATGCCCACAAACTCTGAACTTAGCAGCCTGGCTCCTGAGGTCTTAGAGTTTGGACATCCGCAACTCCCTCAAAGATGCATGGACATACTGAGGGAGGCAAGAAAGCCTAACACACGTTATTGCTATGCCAGCAAATGGAAACGTTTTGTCATCAGGTGCAGTTCCAAAGGCGTCAATCCCACCGATTGCTCGCCTCCACACATTGTGTTATATCTAACCCATCTGTTGGACTCTGGGTTAGTCTTCAATTCCTTAAAGGTTCACCTAGCGGCGTTGTCTGCCTACACCACGACACAGCAGAAGGTGTCGTGGTGGAAAATACCTGTGATTAAAACCTTTATGGAAGGGGTTAAAATAATGTATCCCCCCATCACTCACCCAGCCCCTGGGTGGGATCTAAATGTGGTTTTAACTAGGCTCATGGGACCCCCCCTTTGAGCCTATGCATAAAGCTAGTCTGAAAGACCTGACCTACAAGACAGCCTTTCTGGTAGCTATCACTTCTATCAGAAGAGTTAGCGAACTACAGGCCCTCTCGGTTTTGGACCCCTTTGTTACAGTCCACAAAGATGAGGTAGTTCTGCGCACGCATCCCAGATTTGCGCCAAAATTTATTTGGATGTTCCATGTGAACCAGTCAATCGAACTACCCATGTTCTTCCAGAGACCTACTAACATGGCCGAAAGAAGCCTTCACACACTAGATGTGCGCAGGGCAGTCATGTTCTACATGGATAGAACTAAACCACTGAGGAAAACTAAACAAATCTTTGTTTCATTGGCAGCTGGTAGTGAAGGGGACCCTGTCTCTAAATCAGCATATCAAGGTAGATTGTCAAATGCATCACACTATGTTACACTCTTGCAAAGAGAGAACTGCCCTTCAAGCCTAGAGCACATTCTACTCGAGGCACTGGGGCATCCATAGCATTAATTGCAAATGTTCCCCTTGAGTCCATTTGCAAAGCGGCAACCTGGAGTTCTGTACACACCTTTACAAAACAGTATTTCCTAGACACTCATTCTAGGTGGGACAAGCAGTACTAAGACATCTTTTTTCTACTGTTCCTTCTCACAACCCAACTCCGGGTACTGCTCGCTAGTCCATGCACAGCATGTGATTGTAAGCAGATTAACAAGCATCAGAAGACATGCATTACTTACCGTAAAAGCATTTCTGATGATTTTATCTGCTTAGATTCACATGCGCCCTCCCTGCCTCCCCGCTCTGGGTGGAAGGAACATAGACTTCTTACTACTTTCTCTCCATGTACTCACTCACTATAGCCTTGGGCTCCCTCATGGCCGAGAAAATACAATCGGAGGGACCTCGGCGCGTGAGGGATTTTGGGTACTACACACGTCCTGATGGGGATAGTGTTTCAGACACGCCTATGCCGACGTCCCCTTTCGGTCCCCGAAAGACAAGATGCAATACTCCGCGGTTACCACTGGATGTCGGACCATATGCACAGCAGGTGAATCTAAGCAGATACAATCATCAGAAATGCTTTTACGGTAAGTAATGCATGTCATTCCAAATGTTGGTTTGCTTACACATGTAGTCAAAGTTGTGTAGTGTTCCCAAAGGGTACTGCATACAAACTCTGCCTAACCATGACCAATGCAGCTCTACCATATAAGCTCCTACGGTACAGGGGGAAAAAAACAGAGCAAAACTTTAAATTAATGGTATGAACAATAAGGCTTGCTAATAAACCCAAATGCAGTAAAATTCAGAGTCAAAGATGATTGGATTGAAACAGAATATCAGGAATCGGTATAAATCGATGATTCTACTGCCATGGTCCCTAAAATCGCTAAATAAATTGCAGGACTATTTGATGAAATGTAAGAGTCTCTATAACTGTCCTATAACTGTAATCAATTTCTACGACTAAAACTGTACCTCTACAAAACGAAAGGTATTTTCCAACTAACACGGCGGTTATTTGGACAAAATAAGCAGGTTTTGTGAAGATGTGGATACGTGTGAATCGGTCAAACATCTTATGACCAGCTGCAAAGGACTAACAAGCCTAAGAACAAACAACTTGGGTACATTTGTAAATAATGCCCCCCCTATTGTCAGCTGATGAATGGTGGACGATGTATCTACAAGGGAGGAACATAGCCTGCCAGAGTTAATTGATGTCTTCATGAATTTTATGTCGGGAAATTGTAAAAAAGTAATTTTTCTCGAACTACAATACGGTAAAAAAAAGTCCACTCATTCATTCTTATAGGCTGTCTTTTGGAACTCTGTTCTCAATGTTTAGCCTTTACTATGGAGTCTACTTTCCGCCATATCTTTTTTAGGCAATCTGTATTTTGCTTGGGTAGCACAGCTCCTTATGGGCAGTGTTGCTGGGACCCATTTGAGATCTCCATTGACATTCTTTCTTTATCCTTACTACTGTTCTTAAGGATACTTTGTATGCCTCCTGAAACTTTATATTCTGAAATTGGCACACACCACATTATGTGGATTGCCAACAGGATACCTAGTATCCCCCTTCTCTTTACTCATGTGACTTTTTAGTCACATAGATAAACATCGAATTATGGCTATTGGCAGTGGATGCATTCTAGCAACTATTGTGCTATTGTTTGAACCTTTCTTTATTGGATGCTTGACATTACAACGGGTAAGAAAGAAATATGGCAGTATAGATCACTACAGTGTTTTCACTTCAACAGTTATGCATATCACAACAGTGGTGACCTGACAAGGCAACGTGGGTGGCAGCTCTGTACAGGATTATGCAGAATTTAAATTATCAAGGATAGATTCTGGAGCAGTCAGTTGACTCATGTCAATTGTAGTGACTGTAGATAAATGTGAAGAGTGAGCTAAATGTCAACCGGTTTGCATTTCATCGGTTGTAAGCAGGACCAACGTTCATTCTGATCGAACAGCAAGGGACATACAACGGCTGGCGAGTTCATGGTAACTGCAGTGGGGTGGTGTACATTTGTGGAACAAACAAGTCATTATGTCGGAGACAATAGCTCAGTTGAAAATCTTGGACAGTGTCGCAAACCCCAATCCAGAAATCTCTCAGCTTGGGGCAATCCCTTATGTGGAAATATTCTGCCCCCTCGGCGTGACATCTAGGACAGTGGGAAGGTTGCTCTTGTGAAATTCGATTTAATCTAGCGGGGGTGTAGTGAAACCTGTGTATTAATTTGTTAGGCATGATTGTATGCAGTTCCCTTTGGGTGCACTAAATTAACCTTGACCTGCTGGCAATAGGGACCCAACCTTTGGTAAAAGTCTGCACTACACAGGTTAGTAGCGTGTTGAGCAGGCAGGTTTATCTCAAGGGGGTCAATGTGAGCGGTAGGGGAGTTAAACAGATATTCACAGTGACGAGTATTCAAATAAACTTAAACACAAGGTTTCTTGATTAAAGAATTAGTAATTTATCACTCAGAGTAAGCCTTCTTCAGAAGAGAGCAATGTAGCACAACACACATACTTCAAAATACACTCTTAAATTTCTAAATCAGTAGGTACCCTTTTAGCATGACCCACAGACACAACCTACACCCTCAGGTGGCTTCAGTAGCTAGGGCGCTGGGGACATTAATATATCACTATTGCATTTAGAATATTCTTAGAAATAGGTCAAAGGAAAAGGTTATTAGAGCAAAACAAGAGGTCAAACAAATACTCTGAAGCAGGTAATTACTTTTGGTAACCCCCAATGCGAAGGTGACCTCTTCCTGGAAGGAGGACACAACAATTTGAGGAGAGTAGTCATTCAGGGAGCCAGGCCATGCTAATGTTAGCAAAAGTCAAGGTGAAATGAAGCACTTATTGCAGGTAAGTAAAGGTCTTCCACAATGTTTTAGAAGTCTTTGTAGAATAAGAAGGTCAAAGTAGGGCCACAAGCTGATTAGGCTTGTGAGGTAAAGAAGCTGTTGGCAACTCTACAGATGCAACAGACAAGTCTCCTTAGACGAGCCAGGTGGCACAACAAGAGGTAAGTTCTCTCAGACTTTACTGTAGCTTTATCTTGAAGTGCAGCAGATGACTTCTGTTCCTGTGCAGCACTGCAGATCTCACTGTTCCTGGGCCTCAGTCGTGGGGACAAGAGGGACGACTTCTGGGGACTCTTGCACTGCAATGGGACAGACACCGCTCGCAACCGCAATCTTCAAACAAGTGGCACTTCAGTGTTTCAGCTCCTCGTGACTACCGCGAATAGCAACACTGCGGTTCCTGGCTGTCGAGATTGGGCTTTCCTTGCATCGGGGGTCCCGCACTCTGTTGAGGGGGCTCAGACTCGGTCAGTCCTGCTTCCTGGGAGTACGGAGGATCTTCCTGGAGCTCTTGGCCAACTTAAAAGCAACGCACATGATCTGGTGTTCCTGTCCCTGGCTATTCGGTTCAAGCAGCAATGGCAGTGGAATTTCAACCAGCTCTGAGAGGATGTCCAGGTGGCTTACTGTGGAGTTGAGCAGTCCCAGTGGTCGACTCTGCCTTCCAAGCCAAAAAGCCTCGCCTTGTATGCAGGTTTCACCCATTCATTCCAGCCTAGCTGTCAGTCACCCAGCAGGGTGGCTGTCCTTGCCGGACAGCCAGCCGGCCAATCACCTAAGAGTGCATTCCTGTCTCCTAGGAGACTAAGCACAGAGTTTTGGGCGCCTCCTTCACTTCCTGCCCCCGCCAGACACTCTGGAGACAGAGGCGGGCTTCACTCGTGAATCCCACCAAAGGCAAAACAAACAAACAAAAGTAGACTGGGGCCTTTTTTTTTTTTACAAAAATGGCACATATGGGTGCTTTACTGCAGCTGCAAACACAGCACGCGGTAAATACACACCATGGTAGTTCAAAGTAAACCACTGCCACCAGCCATTCATCGCGGAAAGAGTAACATAAAATTGTTACATAAGAATCTAGACAAAGGGGATACTAAATAACCCCTCCAGCACCCTATTGTAAGATAGTGTGTGCTGGGTCTAGAAAGTTACATGTGTAAAGTCAATTTCACTTTACTGTTCTTGGAAACAGTTGTTTATCCAAGAGAAGGTATTTTAACCTTGGGGAAATCTGAAAGACTTCCCTGTGCCACTGCACTGAAGGTGCTGTGGGACCCAATCTAAGAGGATGCCTATGGAGTTTGTCAGACTCCACAACACAAAGAGAAATGTTGTTCAAAATCGCATTTAAAATACAAGAGGTTGGGGGGAAAAGGGCCTCACTCCCTCCAGGTTAGAAATTCAAGTCCTCCACATCCAGCAAAGTTGCTGGGGGTCTCTAAAGTAGAGAGGAATTGGCACATTTCTGAGAATTCTCACTTACACACACGTACGCCCATACAGCACTTACTTAGTCCTGGCACCTCATTTCTCTCATTCGAGTTTAACTGTCCTGATTGGAGAGAAGTTGCAACCGCTGTAATTTGTTGTGGGTTCGAGGTACTTTTTGCTCCATTTTCAGCAGTCCGAGCTGTTAGTAGTTGCAGTAATTGGTGATTAAGTGTTCGAGGGTGGTCTTATCCCTCCCCCTTGGATCCTTACCTTTGGTATTTTGTAGCTCGCTCTCTTCGCTAACTGCAGCAACTGTGAGACTTGGCTCACGACTTCGCGCATGCGTAGCGGTTTTAAACAGTTTGCTCAGGTCAGAAGTGCTAAACTTAGCCACGAGAGCTCCCAGGTCACTCCAACAGCACATAGGACTAATGCCTAGGGTGCAAATAGGCTCACTGTTCAATGCACTCCCAAAGTGGGACCGGGGCAAAATCGCTGAAGTCGAAAAATTCAAAGAGCTTGCTCCTGCTTGCTCTCTGCCGCAACTGTGAATGTTAGCTCACAATTTCGAAAAAGGCTCCACTCTTTCAGGGTGTAAAAAAAGTCCAGAAGTCCAGCTAAAAGTGCTGGTGGTCTCATTTAGGAGAGGGGATGAAGCATAAAATGATCTCCCTAACAGTAGCAATGTGCAGTAAATGCAAAAGTAAAAATCAGTTGTCACCAGCTTGTATTAGGCACATTGTAAAAGTAACCAACTTGTCATTAACTACAGGGATATGTGGATACATAGTATCCTAATTGCACTTCACTGAAAGTAAGGTGCTGTGTGCAATTGTAACAATACAAGAAAGCAAGAATTCTCTGAGACATTCTTTTAGTACTGATAGTCTTAGGCACTAATATGTTTTCCAGTAAGAATGAGCAAAACAGGCAAGGAAAGTTGAGCATAAGGCTTTAATTGCCTCCCAAAAATCAGGGCAGGCTTCCAAAAAAGCAAAGGCGCCCCATAGAAGTCCAGGGAGGGAAAGTTGCAAAAAGGAAATGTTCACTTTGCTTTTAAGTTGATTGAAAACCTAGTTCATAAACATCAAGAGGACATTTTTCTTAAGGGTTTGGAAAGTTACATCAATAAAGGGGGCCGCCCATCATGACCATCTTCAGCACAAACTAACACTTCAAACATGATCAGCAGCGTACCCACAGAACTTACCCAGATGCAGGGTGGGAATGGCTTGTCAATGCCCTTCCATCCAAGGCTTCTAAGGTTGTAGTGTTATGCTGGAATACCCGTGGACATAATTCATTTATGCACGGCAAACATTCGCCACAGTTAGTATGAGCTCTTATTCCAAGAAGCATGGTTTTTGAAGGGATTGTGTCCTCCGACGTATTCCACATCTTTGACTGTAATTACCACAGTTGTGCTGCTTTGGAAAACTCTATCGGCGTAGGCGTCCTGCATCGATACGCTGTCCCCCGTCAATGGTTGTCACCAGATGTTATATCTAGAACGCACAAGGCCCGTAGCCTCAGTTCCATTTGTTCGCTTCGGAATCTCGGCGCTCCTCGGTTCTTCTAATCTTAGTTCATGATGTCTTCGTCTTCTACCCCGAAGTCGGGCTTCAAAAAGTGTTGGGACTGCGGTTCCAAAATGTCAATTACGGACACGCACGATGTCTGCCTCTGGTGCTTCGGTGCAAGCCACGCCACCGCCGATTGCAATGACTGCCAGTCCCTAACTTCGAAGGCCTTGCGGGAGCGGAAGTTGTTGTCGGTAGGTAGGGTTTGTAAAACCCATAAGTCGAAATCTACCGGTCTTTCGACCGACGATTCAAGGGGCGACTCTCTGCGTCGGCATAAGTCCAGGGGGGGTCCTCAGTCTCGGAGTGGGTCTCGCCATTCTTCTGCCTCTTCGAGGCATTCACGGAAGCAGTCACTGGTCGCATTCCCCGTCCTCGTCGGAGGGCTCCGCCAGACGGCGGGTAACCTGTCCCACTAAACACTTGTCGCCGGCCGAGTGGGATGCATTCCACCAGCAGATAAAGGCGATTTTCGAATCGCAAGGCACCGGTCCATCCGCGCCTTCGAGAGAAGCCAGCAAGGAACGAGCTAGAGTCACCACTCGCACGCCTTAGGGCTCAGGCGGTCGGCACGATCATCGGGAGCTGTCGAGGTCCCAATCAGACAAGGGTGATCGCCATAGCCGTGCCAGGTCCCGGTCCTCGATGCAGTTGAGACCGTCGGAGCCTGTGAGGCCTTCTAAGAAGGCATCGACGCCGTCCGCACCATGCCCGTCGAGGGACACACTCGGGGCTCTGGCCTCAAAGCCGTTGTCGAAGTAGTCAGCGCCCTCGACGCCTTTTGAGCTGGAGGTGCCCCGGAGGGCTGTGGAAGCTCTGAGAAAGGCTCTCAGCAAGTCTGTGAGGCCTGTTTTTGTGCCCCACTCCATTCCTCCTCCCAGGGAGGATTTGTTCCAACCCTTGGAGTATATTTCAGAGGTGGAGGAAGGGTCTGATGAGGAGGGGGTTGTGCCTCCTGAGGGTCCTGATGACCTGTTTTCTGGTCATAGCCACTGGAAGACCTTCGTCATTCCTTACATGACGCTAGTGGTCTTGATACCTCTCCGGAGGTTGAGTTTGGCAGGCCTGAGCCTGGTACACATGCTGACTCCTCGTATAGGGGCCTCACGTCGAGGGTGACTATTTGGGGTGGTCTGCTCCATCTACTGATTTTCTTCAGGATGATCTGACGGACATCCTGGTTCAAGGCCCACCCACTGACCCGGTGTTGCCATTTCATATGGCGTTGCAAAGAAGGGTGGCAGCGGTTTGGACTGCTCGGGAGAGTTCCCTGGCAGTGAACAAGTCGCTTCCGAAAAAATACCACCCAGCCAGTGGTGACCCCTGCTAATTGTCAACGCACCCTACTCCGGAGAGTTTGGTGGTGCAGGTGGCTACGGCCCCAGCAAAGCAGGCTGCGTACCCTACAATCCCTCCGGATAGGGACGACGACCGCTTTGATGGTTGGGCGAAGAAGGTATTTTCTTCTGGGGGTATGGCTTTAAAGGCAACCAACTGTGCTCTGGCTAGATTCACTCGCATTCTTTCTAGCCCTCGTGCAAGACTGCAAGGAGGCCATCTGTGAATCTGTTCAGTCGGGTCTGGACATGGCAGACTGTCAGCTGGTCTATGGCTGCGAGCACCATGATACGCAGGTTTGCGTGGTTGCGGAAGTCGGGGTTTGCTCCGGATGTCAACATGCCCTTTGATGGTGTCCATCTTTTTGGCAGCAAGGCTGACGAAAGCCTTGAGAGGTTGCAGACCTCCAAGTCTTTGAGAGCTGTAGTACGACAACCTCTGCCTTTTTGTCCTAGGGCACAGCAATGGAGGGGTGGTTCCTTTCGGTACTACTCTTCCTTTGGTAGATCGAGAGGAACTGCCAGTCAAAGGGGCCATCGTAGAAGTACCAGAGGTGGAAAGCAAGGTACTCGGGTTGCTAAAGCCACTCGGGCAGTTGCCTCTTTGCCATCAGGCACTGCCGCAGCCGCTACCACTCAGTCATGAGGCCATGTCCCATGGTTTGCCGGTTGGGGGCAGACTGGCACAGCATCTTGGAGAATGGCGTGCCATTACTTCAGGTGTGTGGGTTCTGGAGATCATAACCCACGGCTACTGTCTCCCCTTTCGGCAGAGGCCTCACGACAATCCACCGGGGAAGCGCTTTGAAGCGTCTGGATCCGCTCCTTGCGCAGGAAATCCTATCCCTGCTGGAGAAAGGTGCCATAGAACTGTTGCCTGTAGCGGAGAGGAACAAGGGATGGTATTCCCCTTATTTTTTGATCCCGAAAAAAGACTGGGGATTGAGACCCATCGTGGGCTGAACAAGCTCCTCGGGAAGGACAAATCCAAGATGGTAACTCTTTCTCAAGTCCTCCAGGCCCTTCAACTGCAAGATTGGTTGGTGTCTCTAGACCTCAAGGATGCTTACTTTCATGTGCCGATTCATCCAAAGCACAGGAAGTACCTGAGGTTCACGGTTGGCGACTCACTTTTTCAGTTTTGGGTCCTGCCGTTAGATTGACCTACGCCCCCGGGGTCTTCACCAAGCTGATGGTGGTGGCAGCGTATCACAGGAAAGGGGGGGGGGGGAGATTCACGTCTACACCTACATGAACGATTGGTTGATCAGGGCGCGTTCTCCCGAGCAAGCCCTGGATCATCTGTCCGTCACCTGCCACTCCCTTCACAAGCTGGGCTTCTCCCTCAATTTAAAGAAATCCCATTTGACACCTACCCAGCGGCTTCAGTACATCGGAGCAGTGCTCGACACATCCCTGGGGTTGTGTTCGCCTCCCCAGGAGAGGGCTCATCACATTCTGAAGATGGTGGACAAATTTCAACGTGCCCAGAATCTCCCGGCGTTTGAGTTCTTGAGGTTGCTCGGCCTCATGGCATCCTGCATTTTCCTGGTGCCAGAGGCCAGGCTGCGGATGAGATCTCTGCAGTGGGCTCTCAAGATGCAGTGGTCGCAGGATTTCAGATTCCGCCCTCGGTCGTACAGGGTCTTCTGTGGTGGGCCATCGAAGGCAATCTGATGAAGGGTCCTCCATTTTGGCAACCGTGGCTGGAGATAACGATAGTGACAGACGCATCTCTCACGGGTTGGGGAGCTCATGCCAACGAGTTGACTGCCAGCGGCCGTTGGTCTCTGTCAGAGTCCAGACTCCACTTCAGTCTGTTAGAGCTACAGGCTGTCGAGCTAGCCCTGAAGGCTTTTCTGCCATCTGTGCGGGGGAAGAATGTCCTTATTATGACGGACAATACAGTGGCCATGCACTACCTCAACAAAAAGAGGGGCAGGGTCACTCCCGTTGTGCAGGGAGGCGATGCAGCTCTGGTTCTGGGCCATTCAGCAGGAAATTTCGATCCCTGCGGTTCATCTGGCTGCAGACAATCGCGGCGGCCGCTCCGAGCAGGCAGAGCACGGTCTCACGAGTGGGAGCTGGCTCAGGAAGGTCTGTTGCAGATCTTCGCCCTTTGGGGAACCCAGCAAGTGGATCTCTTCACCATCGGTGTCAACCCGAAGTGCGAAAGATTCTGCTCACGGGAATTTCCTCCAAGGGGAGCCTTGGGGGATGCGTTCTTAGTGGAGTGGTCCTTCCCACCGATGTATGCATTTCCTTCAGTCCCCGTCATTCCGCAAGTGTTACGGAGGTTCGGTTCCCAGATGATCCTCATTGCTCCTGCATGGGCCAGGAGAGCGTGGTACCCAGACCTTCTCAACATGTCCATCTGCCCTCCACATAGTCTTTCCTACAGAGACGATCTGCTCTCACGGGAGGGGGGTCGGGTTCTCCATCCAGAGGTCAGATCCCTCAACCTTCACGCTTGGTATCTGAAAGGTTGAGGTACAAGGATTGAGACCTCCCCGAGGACGTGATGGAGGTGTTGCTTTCGGCCAGAAGGCCCGCAACGAAAACCGTGCCGTTGGAGAAAGTTTTGCGACTGGTGCAGCGTACAGAATGTGGATCCTTTCCAATGTTCCATTCCTTTGATTTTGTCTTTTTTGCGTTCTTTAGCCCACAAGGGCCTGCAAGTGGTTACCATTAAGGGTTACCTGGCGGCGCTGTCCATATTTAAGCGCTCGTCTGAGGAATGTTCTTATTTTAAAATCCCTTTTGATATCTCAGTTTCTAAAAGGGCTAACTAATGTGTTTCCACCGTCGCCTTTCCAGGTGACGGGATGGGATTTGAATTTGGTTTTAAAGTTCCTTATGGGAGCTCCGTTTGAGCCCTTACATTCTTGTCCGTTGTGACTATTGTCCTTTAAAATTGTATTTTTTGTTGTGGTTACTTCCGCACGTAGAGTTAGTGAGTTGCAGGTACTTTCCGCCAAACCACCCTTCACTGTGTTCCATAAGGACAGGGTTGTCCTTAGGGTGTGGCCTTCCTTTCTTCCGAAGGTTGTGTCAGAATTCCATCTGAGCCAGTAGGTAATTCTTCTGGCATTTTATCATCCTCCACATTCTGGTAAGGAAGAGGAGAGGCTCCATAGGTTGGACCCTAGGAGAGCTTTGAGTTTCTATCTCACGGATGCCCCGGGTCAGAGTGGACGATCGGCTCTTTATTGGTTATGCTGGAAGGTGTTTAGGTCAGGCTGTTTCCAAGCAGACCTTATCTAGATCGATCATTTTGACGATCTGAGTGTTACCGTTTGGCGGGAAAGGGCCCGCCAGTAGGCTTACGGGCTCATTCTACTGGGGCTATGGGTGCCTCCACTGCACTACAGAGGAGTGTTGTGATTCGCAATATTTGTGAAGCAGCCACAGGGCCATACTTTTGTGAAACATTATTCTTTGGACTCTATCCATGGGCAGGATTTGGCCTTTGGTAAGGCAGTCCTCTATTCTGCTATTTGATTGGGCATTCTAAATTGATGCATCTGTAAATTCTTTTCCCACCTCACACGTTGGTACTGCTTTGGGAGTCTGTCAAAGATGTGGAATACGTCGGAGGACACAATCCCTTCGAAGAACAAGTTACTTATCGTACCTGGTAACGTTCTTTTGATGGGATGTTCCTCTGATGTAGTCCACATCGTACCCTCCCTCCCTGCCCCGCTACAGAATTTCTTATGCGATTGCAGCTTACGTTTCCTCAAGGCTTTTTGTAGTCCTACTGGCAGGAGATTGGTGCCACAGGTTCTGGGGAAAAAACGACAACTGAGGCTACATGCGTCCTAGATATAACATCCATTGACGGAGGCCCTTGAGGGACAGCGTATCGACATTGACGCATGACGCCTACGCAGAAAAAGTTTTCCGAAGCGGCAGAGCTGTGGTAATTACTGTCAAAGATGTGGAATACGTCGGAAGAACATCCCAACGAAAGAATGTTACCAGGTAAGATAAGTAACTTGCATGATCAATAACCAATTGGCCATGCAAGGTTTGCTCGGCCTACCAAGAGGAGACCCTTTAACAGCTGTAATCATAAGTCAGTCGCTTGCTAAAGATTTGGCAGTGCAAATCAGGAGCTTTATTAGCTACCTAACTAATTAACAAATCTGGTCTAATCACATTGCATAAGATAGTGAATATCTTAATTCAATCTCCTCCCCAATCAGTGAAGTAATACATGAATTGGAGAATCTGCTGATAAAGTGGCAAAATGCCTCTCCCAAGACCCCAGCTGTTTGTGGGGTGCATAATCAGATTGGTTCTATGTTTCTGCCTAATGTAAACTTGGATAATATATGTTCCTTTGAGGTTGTGAAGACTCCTAGGAGCAATCTCTGCTCCAGCTTGCTCTAAAAATCAGATTGTTTTGAGCACTACTAATTTAATTATAACGGGGTGTGCAGAATTAGGAATGTTTCAAAAGCAAGTTTCAGACTGAATAATTGGTGGGGTCCTCTCCCTGATGAGAGTAAGAACACTCAGACATTCCTCTGAAGTTTCTAAACCAGGAATGTCTGGCCATGGCCCTCACGTAAGTACTCTTCTTATGGCCGGTTTGTCCTGAGGCACAAAAACTGATGACTCCATTAATGAAAAAAAGGAAACGAGGCATGCGATAAAAGCACCGAGGTTAAACATGTGTAACGGAGGATTTTGTAAAGGGGAAAAGAAACATTACATTACATTACATTGCATTACAGTACATGGCGCCAAACCCACAGATTTAAACTCCACATTAGGGAAATCAAAAAACGTTTAAGAAACTTGATAGAAATACTTGTTCCATATGGAGAATGTTAAATGGCACCAACAGTGTTAGGCAAGATTTGGAGCAGTACCCTTTGGGTGCACAACAACAACCATGACCGCCTGGCAATAGGAACCCAACCTTTGGTACAAGTCTGTACTACACAGGTTGGTAGTGTGGCTGATCAAAAAGAAGTATCTATCAGAGCACACCTAATTACTCAAAAACTAAATAACTATTTAGAGAGATTTTATTACAATTCTGGGTGCTGGGGAGGAATACACGCCCTGACACTGGAGCATGTGTTAAACATAAAACAAAAAGTGTCTAAACTTAAAGACACTCCCGTCCCCTGCACACCTTGCAAGCTGAAATAAATCAGTCAAATTTCATAACATTTGCACTTTTATATATAGAAAGAATTGTCAATTTAGAACATAGGTAACAAAATATCTTCATAAAAGTACAGAAAAAGGGTATCCACTGACTTCCGATATGGCCAGCATGAAAAACAAATCAAACCAGACAAAGAAATAAGCTCCCAATTTTGAACTGCAGCTTCAAGGTCTACGCGTTTCGGGGACTATCCCCTTCTTCAGGAGCAAAAATATCTGCAAGTATAGATATATATACAATTAGAGGACATCTCACATATCATTAAAAGTTTGGACAAACTAAACACATTAAATAAAGAGAATACATTAAATAATTATGTACACATAAATCCAACCACAATTCTACATAACATACACAAGTGGTTGTATATTCACAGTGGTACAACTGGTATGGCTCCAAATGTAAATCTCAAAATGCATTGAAACCTAAAACACTTATTCGTATGTATCTCACAGTGGGAATGTTGTCAAAGAAAATAGAGTCTCTGTCTGTGCATCTGTCTGTGGCTGAGCAGTCAGGCTCATCTCAAGAGGGGTAAATGTGAGCAGTAGGGTTGTAACAGTTTCACAGTATCCGTTATTCAAATAAGCAGTTACACTCAAGGTTTCTTGATTAAAAATTATTAATTTAACAGTCAGTTATATAAGCCTTCAGCAGGGAGCAAGATATGTAACAATTATAATACACTTCAAAACACACTCTTAATTCCTCTAAATCAGATGATGCCCATTGGGGATGTTACACAGACACTTCCTACACCCTCGGGTGACTTAAATAGCTAGGACACTGTGGACATTGATTTATCACTGGTACATTTAGAGCAACACTGAGTTTGGGTGTAAAGGATTAGATAGAGGAATAAAAAAAAACATTCATAAACTGGTAAACAATTTTTAAACCCTCCAATGCAAAGTAAATTAACCCTTTCCTGGGGAAAAAGCAAAAGCGCAAAGTCCTCGGTAGAAGTCTCTCAGGGAGCCAGGACAGCCAAAGTTAGTTGAGCAAAGTCTAGGGGAGCTGAAGATCTTCTTTGCAGGTAAGAAAGTCTTGCACAATGTCTTTAGAAAAGTTTGTAGAAATAAGATTCACTTGAAATGGCCACACGCTGGGAGGCTTATGAGGGGCAAAGCTATTGGCAACTCTGCAATGGCAATCAAGACCAGTTGTTAGGCAAAGTTTGAATGCAGTACCCTCTATTTCCCCATTTCTTCCATTCCCACGTCGAGTCACCGAATTTCGAAGCTCGACGCCGGCCCAAAGAAGAAAACCGTCGAGAGCTGCACAATGGACTTTGGGCCTCGGAAGGCCTTTGGCCTCGGCCCGGGCCTTGGAAGGCCTCTGGCCTCGGCCCTTCAAGTAAGGGAGAGTGGGGGGTGGTACATACTCTACTCACATATATTTATATTTCTGATGTTTGTTAATCTGCTTAGAATCACATGCTGTCCATAGTCTGACATCCAGTGGTCACTGCGGAGTATTGCATTTTGTTTTTCGTAGTCGAAAAGGGGACGTCGTGTCTAACACTATCCCTATAGTGACGTGCAGTGTACCCACAACACCTCACGCGTCGAGGTCCCTCAGATTGTTTTTTTCCGCCCAGTTATTGGTCGCCTTTATGCAGAGCTCCTCGAGAGACAGAACTCTTACGACCTCACTGAAGAGGACTCTCACTTCCAGGAAGAGGATGAGTTTATGAATAATGAAGACCAACAAGAGGGAGAAGGTTTTCATGATGACACTAACATAGGTGAGGAGGGCTACGAGGAGGACCCAGGTGAAGGTGGCTTACAGCCCTGGCAGTCGCCATCAGGGTCTACAGACCCCGACATTATAGACATTTCTTCTCCTCAGACCACACCGGTCAGGAACCCATCTCCAGTAGACGATCAGCCCACCTTCAATGCGCTACTGAGGAAGGCAGCAGCGCATTTTGAAGTTGAAACTGGGGAGGTCACCCCAGATACTGATTTCGTCGAAAGGATTATTAAAGAAAAACCTCCCACTAGTCAAACTATTCCTATCCTCGCCTCGGTTAAGAGACGACTCACCCATCACTGTCCACCCCCGCGCTGGTAAGAGGGGTCAATCCAAGAATCGAGAAATTGTTCTCACCCTCTCAGTCAGACCCATTATATATCAGGGGTCACTCAGTCCTGGACTCCTTAGTGGTGACTAACACAAGGAAGAGGGCTGGGGTTCCACTGTCAACCAGCGATGCACCCCCAGATAAAGAAGGGAAAAAGCTTTATGCCTTGGGCAAAAGAATTTCCTCCTCGGCAGCGTTTTCAATTAGGATTGCCAATAATGATACATTGTTGGCAAGCTATGCTGATGCTCAATGGGGAAAGCTTAAGCAGGACATCGAAGAAGCCCCTGAACCTCTAAGAACTCGCTTATTGGCTAGTTACAGAAGGAGCTCTGGTCAACCAGAGCATCATTAAGAACACTCTTGATGCGGCAGAAACTGCTGGCCGTTCTTTGGTGCAGGGAATTCTGCTGAAGCGTCATGTCTGACTTCGCAATTCCGGTTTCAAGGCAGAAACGCAGGCCTCACTCATTAATAAGCCAATAGAAGAGTCAAATCTCTTTGGAAGGGCAGTGGAAAATGCAAAGAAAGAATTCAACACCATAAAGACCTTAGACCAAATCTCAAAGCCTCCAAACAGGCGGGGATTTGGGAACAAGCGCTTTTTTCGTGGCCAACGCCAACAGCAGCAACAGCATTACACTGCGGGCAACTGGCCCTCTGATCAGGGTACCAGTATAAATAAAGAGGACAACACCGTGGCAAGGGCAGAGGCTGGGGCTCCAGCCCCAGAGGCACTCCGGCAAGTAACACCCAGGTTCGGGTCCCCTCCCATGCGTCTCCGGTTGGGGGCCGGATAACATTGTTCCTTTCATCATGGGAGGGAATAACATCAGACCGGTGGGTATTGTCCACCGTAGCCCATGGGTACTGTATAGAGTTCAATCGGTCCCCCACCTACAGACCTCCAAGGGGACGACGCCTGTCACCAGAACACCTCTTCATCCTCCTGCAAGAAGTAGAACAGCTGCTACAGAAAGGAGCAATAGAGCTCGTGCCCCTATCTCAGGTAATGGAAGGTATTTATTCAGTGTACTTCCTTGTACCCAAAAAGGACCTAGATCTGCGCCCAGCGAACAAATTTGTAAAACCACAAAAATTTCGTATGGTAACATTACAGGAGGTAATTCCCCGGCTATCTCAGGGGGACTACATGACAACACTAGACATGAAAGATGCATACTTTCATATTTTGATGTTGCCAGCGCACAGAAAATACCTCAGGTTCATGATAGAGGGCAAACGCTACCAGTTCAGAGTGCTACCCTTCGGCATAGCGTCTGCACCGAGGGTATTCACGAAGGTACTGGCAGTGGCAGCGGCCCACCTGCGCAAGTTGTCCATACCGGTATACCGTTATCTAGACGATTGGCTCATAACAGGAGTCCTACGAGACATGCTTCTCAAACACCCAGAAGACAGTAGACCTTTTGTTCCAACTGGGCTTCTCCATCAACGAGAAGAAGTCCAGCTTAGACCCCAGCCAAATCGAACAATTCCTAGGGGCTCTAATTCGAACAAAGGATGGCCTCGTCTTCCCCTCCAAAGAGAGGGTCCAAAATATGCTGTTTCAGATCCCTCAATATGTGGCCGGTCGAGAGGTGACGGTACACAAAGCAATGTGCTTGCTAGGAATGATGGCGTCCTGTATTTATTTGGTACCTCACGCGCGCCTGCTCCCAATGCAAGAGTGGCTCAACAGCCAGTGGTGTCAGGCCAGCGGACAATGGGACGATCTAGTGGTGATCTCGCAGGCCTTGGTTCTCTCGCTACGGTGGTGGTCGAAGGAAAACCTGGTAATAGGGAAACCATTCGCCACCCCTGCAGTGGAAGCCACTCTAACCACAGACTCATCCCTCACCTATCCCATCAGACTGCTCGCGGAGTCTGGACTCCGAGCGTAGCTTCCAAGCACATAAACTTATTAGAGCTACTTGCAGTGTTCAAGGCACTAAAAGCCTTCCAGACACACCTACAAGGGAAGACAGTGATGGTTCTCACGGACAGCACCACAGGCATGTACTCCCTCAACAAGCAAGGGGGCACTCACTCTCCAGGACTGTCCAAGCTGTCCCAGAACATCTGGAAGTGGGCTCTCAGACACATGATGTTTCTATTGTCACAACATGTACCAGGGGAACTCAATCTGCTAGCAGACGAACTCAGCAGAGACTTCCCTCTGCCCTCAGAGTACGAATGGCGGTTACACGAAGACATCGTCTTCGACGTCTTCAACCAATGGGGCTTCCCAGAAATAGACCTGTTCGCAACTCTGGAGAACTCACAATGCCTAGATTACGCCTCCAGATACCCACAGAACCGCTCCAAGGGGAACGGTCTCTGGATACCATGGTCAGGGAAATTTGTTTACGTTAACCCCCCCAACTCCTCTGCTGAACAAGATAGTGCACAAGATGCACCAGGAGCCAGTCAACATGATACTGATAGCCCCGATGTGGGCCCGCCAACCATGGTTTGCGCACCTGATGGAGATGTCCATGTCCCCACCAGTGAAACTGCCCTGCCTGTACAACTTGCTGTCGCAGGACAAGGGCAAAACACTACACCCATGCCCACAGAACATGAATTTAGCAGCCTGGCTCCGGAGGTCATAGAATTTGGCCATTTACAACTCCCTCAGAGATGCATGGACATTCTCAAAGAAGCTAGAAAACCCAACACTCGCCACTGCTATTCTAGCAAGTGGAAGAGATTTGTCATCTGGTGTAGAGGTAAGAGCATCAACCCAGTCCACTGCTCTCCCACACAAATTGTCCTTTACCTGACCCATTTACTGGACTCCGGTCTAGTGTTCAATTCTATTAAAGTCTATCTAGATGGATTGTTCAATGCAACACTCTGTTACACTCTTGCTAAGAGAGAACTACCCTTCAAGCCAAGAGCACACTCTACTCGAGGCACTGGGGCATCCATAGCATTCATTGCAAACGTTCCCCTTGAGTCCATTTGCAAAGCGGCAACCTGGAGTTCTGTACACACCTTTACAAAACACTACTTTCTAGATGCTCACTCTAGATCTGATTCCCAGGTGGGACAAGCAGTATTAAGACATCTTTTCTCTACTGTTCCTTCTCACAACCCAACCCCAACTCCGGGTACTGCTCGCTAGTCTATGCACAGCATGTGATTCTAAGCAGATTAACAAACATCAGAAGACAATGCATTACTTACCGTAAAAGCATTTCTGATGGTTGTATCTGCTTAGATTCACATGCGCCCACCCTTCCTCCCCGCTCGGATGGAAGCAACATAGACATCTTTCTACATCTCTTTTCTGTACTCACTCACGTATAGAAGGCTCCCACAGGACAGAAAAAATCCAAACAGAGGGACCTCGACGCATGAGGGGTTGTGGGTACACTGCACGTCACTATAGGGATAGTGTTACAGGCACGCCTTGTCGACGTCCCCTTTTCGACTACGAAAAACAAAATGCAATACTCTGCAGTGACCACTGGATGTCGGACTATGCACAGCATGTGAATCTAAGCAGATACAACCATCAGAAATGCTTTTACGGTAAGTAATGCATTGTCATATATATTCCTACACACACTAGCCCGCTGCCACAGGGTGCGTATGGAGGGTACCCTGTTCCAATTTTGCCCCAAGTGCTACCGCAAGTACCCTTGGGTTGACACATGCCACCTGTAACCTCTGCTTGCCGAGGGACTACCCCGAGGCGAACTGCAGAGCGTGTAGCCAGTTCAAGGCTAAGATTCTAAAGGACCGTTCGACCAAGCGTTGGGCCCACCACCTCAGGCAACGAGAGGCCATGGAAGCGGAGGGCACCTTCAGTGATGGCGCGACCCCGTACTATTGGACGGCGAGGGCAACGTGGCGTCAAAAGACAGCCAAGCGCAAGTCCCCGACCTCGAAAGGTTGTCCGGCAGGGCAGCTATGGGGAGCACATCCGGCGACACGAGCGCTACCCACACCACTTCCACTAAACACTCAAAGTCCAACCGAGACTCGATGCGCATGTCGAGGCCTCGGAAAGAGGCACAGAAAGAACGGTCCACCGAATCGGTGTCCTCTGGGCGTTCTCGGTTAAGATCGCTGCATGACACCAGGCAACCATCCACTGTAGCCAAGAGTGCCTCACTCACCAAAGTTATGGGGGTCGATCCTCAGAAGACGAAGCCGATCTCATCCCCAGGCCGCACTCCAGGAGTCGGCGTCAGCAGACAACTCGACGCCTGCTCCCGGATCCCGATGTCCTCTCTCTAAAGAAAGGGACTCTACCCCTGAATCTCGGCGCCAGATGTCGAAAAGCTCTGAGAAGGTGAAAACGCCAGGGAAGCACTCTTCCACTCATGGGGAGGGGGTAAAACGGAAGAAGAAAACATCTCAGCCTTCTTCTACACCTCTGCTACATGAAGACAGTGCTAAGTCTTCTGATAAACTGATAGCCAAGACCCCTGCAGAAGCCCATAGGTCCTGTCAGGTCACAACAGGGAAACCCTCCCAGGAAAGGGTAATCCCCAGCTCCAAAGAATGGTCCAGTGAGGATATAGACAGTTATGTCTAGAATGTCATACCTAGCAGACTTCTATGCCAAGAACCCGGATCACTTCCTCTCCTATACCCCTGACGGGGCTCCTCAGGGTCTAGGGACCCGCAACCCCCCCCCCCCTGGTAAGAAACCTCGAGTTGAGGCACCAACGCAAACTCGGTCTTCTGACCCTTTCTACGTACAGCCATACACTCAGTATAGTGAGGATCCACTACAATATGAGGATCCAGAATTGGTAACGTCGGACGACCAAACTGGGGTGGACTACTATGGGGATGACTAGGACCAAGAGGAGGAGGAGGAGGAGGAGGAGGAGGAAGATGACCCAGAAGTCCACAGAATGGACTCCCCAGTAGACAAAGAACCTCAGGTTACCGACTCCCCAATCGACAACCAACCTCTCCTAAATGAGGTTTTGTCTAGAGCGGCAGAACACTTCCACATGGACACTCAGGGAGCACAGGAGGACAGGGACTTTGCGAGGAACTAGTAGGAGAAAAGAAACCCATTGCCCAGGCCATCCCTATTCTCAAGTCTATACAAAGTAGAATTGACCTTTCCCTTCTCAATCCTAACCTCACCAGGGCGGTAAACCCCAGAATCGAAAAATTGTTCAGGGCAGCCTAATCGGACCCGCTTTACATAAAGGGGCAACTGAAACCGGACTCCCTGGTAGTGACTAATACCCGGAAGAGGGCTGGAACACCCCTATCTTCGTCTGAGGCTCCCCCCGACAAGGAGAGCAAAAAGATCTATCGGTTGGGAAGGAAGGTAGCCTCCACTTCCGCTTACCAGGCAAGGATTGCCTACTCCACCACCCTGTTGGCTAGTTACAACTGCCACCAGTGGGAGCAAGTTGCTGCACTTATCGACTCCGCACCGGAACCTTTAAAGAGCCAGATGGCACAGGTTGCATCGGAGGGGAGAGCCATGTCTGGTTGCATCCTTAAGGCAACCCTTGATGCCGCGGATTACGCCGGCAGGCTAATAGCAGAGAGCACTGTCATTAAGAGGCATGCTTGGTTAAGACAGTCAGGGTTTAAACCCGAGACACATGCATCCTTAATCGACATGCCAGTGGAGCCTAATCTACTCTTTGGCAAGGCGGTAGAGGATGCCTTAAAATATGCCAAGGATGAGACTCTGAAATCCCTGGGACAGTTGACCAACAAGTCCCCTAATCAAAGAGGGAATGACAATTTTCGTCACCCACGCGGCCAAAATTCACAAAGAGGCTCCAACTATTCTCAGGGGCAGGGTACATAATGGGGTAACAACCAGCAGTCTACCCAGAGTTACAACAGGGGAAACAAGAGGGGCCGTGGAAAGGGAAGAGGCAGTCCCAGCAGAGGGCGCACGCCTCCCGCAAACAGTAGTGCCGAGATCAGGGTCCCTTCCCACGCATCTCCAGTAGGGGACTCATTACCAACTTCACCCAAGCTTGGGAAGGGATCACATCAGACAGATGGGTGCTGTCCACAGTGTCCCCAGGATACTGCATAGAACTGCTTGAGCGTCCCCGAAACCACCCCCTCCCCCCCACAACAAAAAGTACATTCCTTGGACCACCAGAAGATCCTTCTCGAGGAGATAGTCAATCTTCTAGAAAAGGACGCGATTGAACTCGTCCCGGGCAAACAGGTAAACAAGGGTATTTATTCAACTTACTTCCTTGTGCCAAAAAACGATCTGCCAATGCGCCCAGTTTTAGACTTACGCCCTGCAAACAAGTATGTCAAGCCCCAAATGTTTCGCATGACTACTCTCCAAGAGGTAATCTCCCTCCTAAAAAAGGGGATTACATGGCAACATTGGACATGAAAGATGCCTATTTTCATATTTCCATGTTCCCAGCGCACAGAAGATTCTTGCGCTTCAAGGTGGACAGTCAGCACTACCAATTCAAGGTGCTGCCCTTCGGTATAGCCTTCGCTCCAAGGGTATTCACCAAGGTTCTGGCGGTGGTGGCAGCACACCTACGCAGGGAGGCAATCCCATTGTACCCTTACCTCGACGACTGGCTCATCACGGGGACACCCCAGTAATTTGCAGTTCAAACATTCAGAGAACGATCGACCTCTTCGAATTGGGTTTCTCCATAAATTAGAAAAAAATCAAGCCTGGTGCCAAGCACCTCCAAACAGTTCCCAGGAGCTGTACTAAACACTCAAGATGGGGTTGGCCTTTCCATCGGAGGAAAGAATTCGGAATCTACTACTGCATATTCCTCTATATCTGCCGGTCACCAGATAACGGTGCGCAAAGCGATGCGTTTGCTAGGCATGATGGCGTCATGTATTTACCTGGTCCCCCACGCGCGCCTGCGTCCCATGCAAGAATGGTTGGCAAAACAGTGGTCTCAGGCAAGTGGGCAGTGGGACGATCTAGTGGTCGTTTCACCAACACTGGTACAAAGTCTTCACTCGTGGACAAGAAAAAACCTGTCAAAGGGGAAACCCTTTTACGATGCAGAAGTACAGGCTGTAGTCACTACAGATGCATCCCTGTCAGGGTGGGGAGCACACCTCCTTCACCACACAGCTCAGGGTCTCTGGTCTCACACAGTGGCCAAGAATCATATCAATCTGCTAGAGCTTCAGCAGTATTCAGAGCGCTTCGAGCATATGAGCCCCACCTGTTGAACCTGTCAGTGCAGATCTTAACAGACAGCATGACAGCAATGTTCTACATAAACAAGCAGGGAGGGACTCGTTCGCCAAATCTGTCCAAGCTTGCCCAGAAAATTTGGATATGGGCGCTCAGACTAAACATTTACCTGTCAACTCAACATGTTCCACGGGATCTCAATTCACTAGCAGACGCCTTGATCAGAGATCCTCTCCCAAGAGAACACGAGTGGTCTCTACACAGAGACGTCGTAGAAGACATCTTCTCACAGTGGGGTTCCCCACTATAGACCTATTCGCCACAAGCGTAAACAGACAATGCCCAGACTTCGCATCCAGGTTTCCCCAGCCAGGCTCCAAGGGGAACGCCCTGTGGATGAACTGGTCAGGGCTGTTTGCTTACGCTTTTCCACCAACTCCTCTAATGAGTAAGGTGGTCAACAAGATGCACAGAGAATCGATGACGCTCATCCTAGTTTCTCCCATGTGGGCGAGACAATTGTGGTTCCCACACCTGCACAAGCTAGCAGCGTGCAAACCCATCAGACTCCCGTGCTGGTACAACCTACTATCCCAGCACCAAGGTCAAACAGTGCATCCTCAACCCAGCTCAATGAACTTGGCAGCATGGCTCCTGAAGTCATAGTTTGGACACCTCAACTTACCACAGAGGTGCATGCACATCCTAAAGGAATCTAGGAAGCCCAACACTAGGCACTGTTATTTTGACAAATGGAAATGAGTCATTATCTGGTGCCAGAATAAGCAAATCAACCCAGTTGATTGCAATCCTTCCACTATTGTCACCTACATGTTCCACCTGCTGGACGCAGGGTTGGTATTTAATTCACTAAAGGTACACCTGGCAGCTCTGTCAGCATACACCACCTCCCATAACAAGGTATCATGGTGGAAAGTACCAGTGGTTAAAGCCTTCATGGAAGGGGTAAAGAGACAACACCCTCCAATTTGTAACCCACCACCAGGATGGGACCTTAATGTGGTGCTGGCTAAACTCATGGACCCCCCATTCGAACCCATGCATAAAAGCAGTCTCAAACACATGACATATAAAACTGCCTTCTTAGTAGCCATTACATCGATAATAAGGGTCAGTGAAATTCAGGTTCTGTCAGTGCAGGATCCATTCATTACAGTTCATAAAGATACTGATTTTACGAACACACCCTAGGTTTTCACCTAAGTTTATTTCTAAATTCCACGTTAACCAGTCCATTGAGCTTCTGGCTTTCTTCCAAGAACCCCAAAGCTCTGCTGAGGTGAAACTACACACCCTAGATGTGTGTAGGGCGGTCCTATACTATGTAGACAAGACCAGGCCGCTAAGGAAAACAGACCAACTGTTTGTCTCCGTAGCTACAGGCAGAGAGGGAGATCGCGTCTCTAAAGGTGCCATCTCTAAGTGGATTATAAATTGTATCCAGCTGTGTTACTCCCTTTCAGGAAAAACTCTGCCTTTCACTCCAAGAGCCCACTCTACAAGAGGCATTGGGGCCACTCTGGCTTTCATTGCAAATGTACCCCTTGACACCATTTGCAAAGCAGCTACTTGGAGCTCTATTCACACTTTTACTCAGCACTACTGCATTGGCACTCATTCCAAGACAGATACTCAAGTGGGACAAGCGGTTCTAAGACATTTATTTGCTCATGACCCTGCTCACATCCCACCTTCTTCTAACACTGCTCCCTAATCTATGCACAGCATGTGATCTAAGCAGATTCCACAAGCCTCAGAAGGGATACGTTACTCACCGTAATCGTATTTCTGATGCTTGGATCTGCTTAGATTCACATGCGACCCACCCTTCCTCCCCTCTGAGAGAAGGCGCATGGATGCTTGTAGTCTTATCGTTCTATCTATCTGCTTGGATAATCTGTACTCGCGCTACTCATCATGCTACCTCATGTCAGAAAAAATACAATCCGAGTGTCCTAGACGTGTGAGGGATCATGGGTGCAGTGGACGTCATACTAGGGATAGTATTACTGGCACGCCCTGTGTCGGCGCCCATTTTCGAGTTTCGAAAAACAAACTGCAATACTCTGCAGCTTCCACTAGATGTCGGCCTATGCACAGCATGTGAATTTAAGCAAGATTCAAGCATCAGAAATAGGATTACGGTGAGTAATGTATCCCATATATTTCTGAGGCTTGTGAAATCTGCTTAGATCACATGCTGTGCATAGGCCGACATCTAGTGGAAGCTGCAGAGTATTAGTTTTTCGAAAATGGGCGTCGACACAGGGCGTGCCAGTAATACTATCCCTAGTGTGACGTCCAATGTACCCATGATCCCTCACAAGTGTAGGACCCTCAGATTGTTTTTTCCACCATACTTGTCGGAAGCATTGTGCAGAGTTCCCTGGCTTTAAGCCATCTTGCCAAAAGTCAATATTAATTTCCCCGTTCTTTCACTCTCACGTCGAGACATCGAAGCCGGTCCGAAGAACAAACAACTGTCGCGAGCTGCACGACATACTTTGAGCCTCGGAAGGCCTCTGGCCTCGGCCCTGCAAGTAGGGAGAGTGGGGGGTGGAAACATACTCTACACTCTTTATTTTCCTACACACACTAGCCCGCTGCCATAAGGTGACATATGGAGAGTGCTCCATTGAAATTTTGCCCCAAGTGCAACCACAAGTACCCTTGGGTTGACACGCCACCTGTAACTCTGCTTGCCGAGGGACCACCCCGAAGCTAACTGCAGAATGTGTAGGCTTTTTAAAGCAAAAACTCAAGTACGGCTCCACTAAACGTTGGGCCCACCACACCAGGCCGCTCAAGGCCATGGAAGCGGTGGGTGCCTTCAGTGATGGCAGCGACGCCGCCCTTTCCGACGGTGGAGAGCACACGGGTATCCAAAGACACCCAAGCGCTAGTCTCCGACATCGGAGGATTGTCCAGCAGGGCAGTTATAGGGAACACACCCAGTGACACGAGCGCTACCCAATCTTCTACACCTAAGAACACTAAGGCCAGACGAGACTAGACATGAGAGTCGAGTTCACGGAAGAAAGAGGCACAAAGAGCGGTCCACCGAATTGGTGTTCTCTGGGCGTTCTAGGTCTAGATCGCTGCATGACACACGGCACCCATCCACAGTTGCCAAGAGTGCCTCGCTCACTAAAGTAATGGAGGTACGTTCGTCAGAAGATTAATCTGACCTCCATCCCCAAGCCGCACACCCAAAGTTGGCTCCGGCAGCCCGTTCGGCGTCTGACTCCGAGTCCCGATGTGCGCACTGAAAAGAGAGATAACCCCCGAATCTCAAAAAGATTCAGATAAGGCCAAACTGTCAGGAAACATGCTTCCACTCACGGGAAAGGGGACAAACCGCAGAAAGTCTACACATTCAACTTCTGCACCCCAGGTCCACTAGGACAAACGCAGGTCATCAGATAAGGACAAATCTAAGACCCCTGTCACTACACCCAGGCTCCCCCCTCCCACTCCTTACGATATGGGATTAGAAGATGAACCTCAACAGGAGGTTGTCCTCCCCTGTTCCAGAGAATGGAGCACTGTGGACATAGACAGGGTGATGAGGAGAATGTCTTCCTTAGCTAATTTTTATGAAAAAGCGTTTTCTTAGCTATACCCCTGACAATGCTACTCCTTCAGGATCCAAGGACCCTCAGCCTCCTAATAGATCTCGGCTTGATACTCCAGCTCAGGGACTGTCTTCAGACCCTTACTATATTCAGCCTTACCAACAGTATAAGGATGACCCAGACGTACTGGTGCTGGACGACCAAACGGGGGTCGAGTATTATGGAGATGACGAGGGCCAGGATGATGATGATGATGATGAGGAGCAAGACGATGCGGAAGTCTACAATATGGACTCCCCGGTTAGCAAGGAACCACAGGTTACTGACTCACCTATAGATAACCAGCCCCTTCTAAATCAGGTCTTGGCTAAAGCTGCAGAGCAGTTCCACATAGATACTCGGGGGGGGCCCAGGAAGAGAGGGACTTTGCAGAGGAGCTAGTGGGGGACAAAAGACCCATTGCTCATGCAATTCCTATTCTCAAAAATACATCCAACGTAGAATTGATCCTTCCCTTCTGACTTCTAATCTCACCAAAACTGTGAACTCCAGAATTGAGATAATGTTCAGGGCCGCCCAGTCAGACCCTCTTTACATAAGGGGTCAACTGAAGCCAGACTCCTTGGTAATCACAAACACCAGAAAAAGAGCTGGGACACCTCGATCATCATCTGAGGCTCCCCCAGACAAGGACAGCAAAAGAATGTATGGGTCAGGTAGTAATGTAGCCTCCACGTCCACTTACCAGGCAAGGATTGGCAAACCCACCACTCTGCTGGCAAGCTATAATTGCCACCAGTGGGAGCAGGTAGCTGCTCTCATTGACTCTGCATCGGAACCACTAAAGGGTCAGTTGGCCCAGATTGCGTCAGAGGGTAGAGCCGTGTCCGGTTGCATTCTGAAGACAACCTTTGACACTGCAGATAATGCAGGCTGGCTCATAGCAGTGAGCACTGTCATTAAAAGGCACGCTTGGCTAAGACAGTCAGGGTTTAAACCCGAGACCCAGGCAACCCTTATTGACATCCCGGTGGAACCGAATGTTTTGTTTGGCAAAGCAGTAGAGGACGCACTGAAAACTGCCAGAGACGAGCATGATACTCTAAAGTCCCTGGGACAATTGACGAATAAGCCCACTAATCAAAGAGGGAATAGTAATTTTTGCTGCTCACGCGGCCAAAATTCCCAGAGGGGCTCCAATTATGCATAGGGACAGCGTTACATCATTGGGTGGCAACCAGCAGACTACCCAAAGTTACGGCAGAGGTAACAAGAGGGGCCGAGGTAGAGGCAGCCCCGGCAGAAGCAGTACGCCTCCTGCAAAGCAGTGACGTTCCGCTCAGGGTCCCTTTCCATGCATCCCCAGTAGGGGTACGCATTTCCAAATTCACCCAAACATTGGAAGGGATCACATCGGACAGATGGGTGCTGTCCACAGAATACTGCATCAAACTGCTAGAGTGCCCCCGCAACCACCCTGCACATCAAAAGATACATTCACTGGACCACCAGAAGATCCTCCTCGAGGAAATCGTCAATCTTCTCGCAAAGAATGCGATAGAACTCGTCCCAGGTAACCAGGTAAACAAGGGTATCTATTCAACTTCGTTGTGCCAAAAAAAATTTGACAATGCGCCCAGTGTTAGATTTACGCCCTGCAAAGAAGTATGTCAAGCCCCAAAAATTTCACGAGTACTCTCCAAGAAGTAATCCCCCTCCTAAAAGGGGGGGGGGATTACATGGCAACATTGGACATGAAAGATGTCTATTTTCATATTTCCATGTTCCCAGCGCACAGAAGATTCTTGCGCTTCAAGGTGGACAGTCAGCACAACCAGTTCAAGGTGCTGCCCTTCGGTATAGCCTCGGCTCCAAGGGTATTCACCAAAGTAGTGGCGGTGGCACACCTATGCAGGGAGGCAATCCCAGTGTACCCTTACCTAGACGACTGGCTCGTCAAGGGGGACACACCAGTAATTTGCAGATCAAACATCCAAAGAACGATCGACCTCCTCTTCGAATTGGGTTTCTCTATCAATGAGAAAAAAATCAAGCCTGGTGCCAAGCACCTCCAAGCAGTTCCTAGGAGATGTACTAAACACTCAAGAGGGGTTGGCCTTTCCATCAGAGGAAAGAATTCGGAATCTACTACTGCAAATTCCTCTATCGGCCCGGTCGCCAGATAAGGGTGCGCAAAGTGATGTTTGCTAGGCATGATGGCGTCATGTATTTACCTGGTTCCCCACGCGCGCCTGCGACCCATGCAAGAATGGTTGGCGAAACAGTGGTCTCAGGCAAGTGGTCAGTGCGACGATCTAGTGGGCGTTTTGCCAAGACTGGTACAGAGTCTTCACTGGTGGACAAGAGAAAACCTGTCAAAGGGGAAACCCTTTTACGATCCGGAGGTACAAGCTGTAGTCACTACAGACGCGTCCCTGTCAGGGTGGGGAGCACACCTCCTCCACCACACAGCTCGGGGTCTCTGGTCTCACACAGTGGCCAAGAATCATATCAATCTGCTAGAACTCCTGGCAGTCTTCAGAGCGCTTCGGGCGTTCAAACCCCCACCTGTTGAAACTGTCAGTACAGATCCTAACAGACAGTACGACAGCAATGTTTTACATAAACAGGAAGGGACTCGTTCGCCAAATCTGTCCAGCCTTGCCCAGAAAATTTGGACATGGGCACTCAGATGGAACATTTACCTGTCATCTCAACATGTTCCAGGGGATCTCAAATCACTAGCAGACGCTTTAAGCAGAGATCCCCTCCCAGAAGAACACGAATGGGGTCTACACAGAGAAGTCATAGAAAACATCTTCTCACAGTGGGGTTTCCCCACTATAGACCTATTCGCCACAAGCGAAAACAGGCAATGCCCAGGATTCGCATCCAGGTTCCCTCAGCCAGACTCAAAGGGGAACGCCCTGTGGATGAACTGGTCAGGGATGTTTGCCTACGCTTTTCCACCAACCCCTCTCATGAGGAAGGTGGTCAACAAGATGCACAGGGAATCGATAACGCTCATCCTACTGTCATGATGCCTACCCCGGGCATCCGGATCGAGTCCATCAGCCCGGGGAGCAGGCATCCAGATACTCATTAAAACCCCAACAGCCCCGGCTGGGGGCTGTTTGGATTCAGTCCTGTCGCCTTAGGCGCCAGGCTCATATTTACTTACCTTATGCAGACCATGCTGCAAATGAGTCCAAGCCAACGTGAGGCCTGGATGGGACGATTTTATTACAGGGACTATTTTTTTACTCGGGTGTGGTTCTGGGGATCTTCTTACCTGGGACTACTTTGCAGGCTATTTAAACCACGCCCGAACAGCAGCTCATGCTTCGTGTTATTCTGCATCCAGCAGCGTAACGCTCACCGTGTCTGCAAGTCAGCATCCAGTCTTCTGCCACGCCCGCCTCGAATCCAGAGCTCCTAGACAAAAGGAAAAGAAAGGAGAAGAGGTTTGATCACGGACATTATTTGATTCTTTACCTGATTCCGGACCCAGCACATCTCCGAGCCTGGAAAGGACATTATTTCAGCACGCGTCGCTTCGCCAGCAGCAGCGCCGCATTATACTCACCAGTCCACCGCATCTTTCAACTCGCTGCCTCCATCATTTTCTTCATCGAAACCCAGCACCTGGGGGGAAAACAAAAGGAATAACAAGGTGAGCCGAGAAAACCGACAGTCTTTGCCACCATAGGCTTACCTGCTTTACCACCGGAGGTATTATCCTTTAATTCGCTGCATCTTTCTATGCCGCACCTATAAAGGGAGAGAAAACAGCAAGTTAAACTCATGCAACTTTTACCGGACAGTGTTTGGTAATACAGACTCTTACCTGAACGCCATCAGCTGCCTCCAGGCAATATTCTTTTGGACCCAGCTACAACCTAACGAGGGAATGGAACAAGAGTGAACATCGGACATATTGAACTCTTTGAACTTTATAGACACTGGAGTCAATATTCCTCCGGAACTCCTCCAGTACCTTCAAACCAGTGAAGTAACTGGTATCTACGCGCCCCTGCATGCCATGCAGGATGGAGAGCTCCTCATTTAAAAACATAAGGTGAGGTTACCAAGAGGGGATATCGGAGGTGATTAGTGGGGAGAATGAGAACAGTTGGGGGGAGAGGGGCATCACTAAAGTCCACGGGTGGCTAAATCCCTTTCTCCACTTCTACGAGTCCAACAGACCAGATTAGGCGGGCCAGTCCAGACTGTCATCTCTTCACTACGCATCACGTTGCTGGAGACCGCAGCTGTCCGGGTCGATTGATGCCCCTGTAGGAACCAGGTGAGCGTAACACCTAATTGCTCCCATGTGGGCGAGGCAACCGTGGTTCCCACACCTACGCAGACTAGCAGTGTGCAAACCCATCAGACTCCTGTGCTGGCACAAGCTACTATCCCAGCACCAAGGTCATACCGTGCATCATCAACCCAGCTCAATGAACTTGGCTGCATGACTCCTGAAGTCAGAGTTTGGCCATCTTAACTTACCACAGAGGTGCATGGACATCCTAAAGGAATCTAGGAAACCAAACACTGTTATTTTGATAAATGGAAGAGATTTGTTATCTGGTGCCAGAATAAGCAAATCCCGGTTGATTGCACTCTTTCCAATATTGTCACCTACATGCTCCACTTGCTGGATGCAGGGTTGGTATTTAACGTACTCAAGGGACACCTGGTGGCGCTGTCAGCCTACACCACCTCCCATAACAAGGTTTTGTGGTGGAAAGTACCAGTGGTTAGAGCCTTCATGGAAGTGTTAGAGACTACACCCTCCAATTTGTAACCCACCACCAGGATGGGACCTTAATGTGTTGCTTGCTAAACTCATGGGCCCTCCCCCTTTGAACCCATGCATAAAGCCATTGTCAAACACCTGACCTACAAAACTGCCTTCTTAGTAGCCATTACATCCATAAGAAGGGTCAGTGAAATTCAGGCTCTGTCAGTGCAGGATCCTTTCTTTACTGTTCATAAGGATAAACTGGTTCTACGAACACACCCTAGTGTCACGACCCGTGACCCAAAACCCCACTGGCATGGTCACATGCCAGGTAGGGTTAATACTCAGGGTTCACTTAGGGCCCCAAGGGCCTTGCACTATCCTCAAGGACTCTCCTGGAGTCAGTCCTGGCGCCTTTGGCGCCAGGCTCATGTTCAGATTGGGACACAGTCTTGAAGGGACTACTTTTCATTGGAGGCCTGCAGCCAACATGGAGGCACCCACACAGCCTAGTTCCTAGAACCAGACTGTGCGGTGCAGTGCTTTGGGTGTGGTAGCCCAGACTACTTTACTAGAGGGCTATATAAACCACACCCAAGTTACAGAACGTGCTTCGCGTTATTCTGCAGCCAGCAGCGCGACGCTCATCGTGTCCAGGGACCATAATCCGGCGATCCTTGAACAGCGGACCTGCAGAGGAGACTAAAGAACATCATTAGCAGTTTCTGCTTACCTGCAGCTTCCAATCTGTCGAGTATCCGTCTTCCTGCCGCTCGCTGTCTTTCCAGTCGGCAGCATCACCGGGACATCACGCACGCACCAGAACGAAGCACCTGGAGGAAGAGGGAAAGAAGGACAACGTTAAAACCGGTTACTCACTGCATTTACGGCAGTAATCACGAGAACCTCACCTGGCTGGGCAGTTCTTGGCTGCCTCCGCTCCTGCAATCTTCACACGCCCAGAAAGACCATCGCGACCTGAAAAGGAATAAAGAACACAGGTTATCAAAAGAAGACATTACCGCGCCACTCTTCGCGCTTAACCTACCATCCATCACACGCTCCTGCGTCCATCATCCAGGTAGGAGCCCAATCCAAGTTGCGCATCCACCGAACCTCTGTGCACCTAAGGGGGAATAAATAAGGAAAGACATTAATAACAAGAAAGGAAAGCAAGGACATTTTAAGATTGCTTTAACCAGACTTACCTCCTTAAACACACTTGAATGGGTTAGCGCCAGTGAAGTTAACTTGGTCGCTCAAACCCTCAGAAAACTACGCCCCCCTGCACAGAAGGCTGGACGGAGAGCATGCCAGACATCACAACGTGAGGAGTGGGCCATCAGATCGAATCCAGTGAACGGGGGCAAGAAAGCAAAATCTGTTCCTAAGTCCAGTCCTGTGTTTTCAGGCCCGACCTCCATACAAGGCACCATCCGGAATCGGGAAGGGTCCAGGCTGAATCCGACAACCAGGGCATAAAGGTGTCTCCGTGGATACCAGGTGAGCGTAACACCTAGGTTCTCACCTAAGTTCATTTCAAAATTCCACATTAACCAGTCCATTGAGCTTCCGACCTTCCAAGAACCCAAAAGCTCTGCTGAGGTGAAACTACACACTCTAGATGTGCGAAGAGCGGTCCTCTACTATGTAGACAAGACCAGGCCGCTAAGGCAAACAGACCAACTGTTTGTCTCCGTAGCTACAGGCAGAGAGGGAGATCACGTCTCTAAAGGTGCCATCTTGAAGTGTTTAGTCAATTGTATCCAGCTACTCCTTTCTCAAAGAACTCTGCCTTTTACGCCAAGAGCCCACTCTACAAGAGGCACTGAGGCCACTCTGGCTTTCATTGCAAATGTACCCCTTGACACTATTTGCGAAGCAGCTACTTGGAGCTCTATTCACACTTTTACCCGGCACTACTGCATTGACACTCATTCCAAGACAGATAATCAAGTGGGACAAGCGGTTCTAAGACACCGGTTTTGCTCATGGCCCGTCTCTCATCCCACCTCCTTCTAACACTGCTAATCTATGCACAGCATGTGATCTAAGAAGATTCCACAAGCCGCAGAACGGATACATTACTCACTGTAATCGTATTTCTGATGCTTATATCTGCTTAGATTCACATGCTTCCTCCCCTCTGAGAGAAGGCGCATGGATGCTTGTAGTCTTATCTATCCATCTGCTTGTTAATCTGTACTCTCGCTACTCCTCATGCTACCTCATGTTAGAAAAAATACAATCGGAGGGTCCTACACGCGTGAGGGATCATGGGTACTGTGGACGTCGCACTAGGGATAGTATTACTGGCACGCTCTGTGTCGACGCCCTTTTTCGAGTTTCGAAAAACAAACTCTAATACTTCCACTAGATGTCGGCCTATGCACAGCATGTGAATCTAAGCAGATACAAGCATCAGAAATACGATTACAGTAAGTAATGTGTGTGTGTGTGTGTATATATATATATATTTCTGATGTTTGTTAATCTGCTTAGAATCACATGCTGTGCATAGGTCCGACATCCAGTGGTCACTGCGGAGTATTGCATTTTGTTTTTCGTAGTCGAAAAGGGGACGTCGACAAGGCGTGTCTGAAACACTATCCCTATAGTGACGTGCGTTGTACCCACAATCCCTCACGTGTCGAGGTCCCTCAGATTGTTTTTTTCCGCCCAGCTTCTGGTCGCCTTCACGCGGAGCTCCTCGAGAGACATTGCAACTCCTCGACCTTTGGTCGTTTTTTCTCTAATATTAATAATCCCTCCCTCGACGCAGTTGTAAGCTGTTCTCCGCCGAAAAGAATCTTCGACGGAGGGTCGAGCGGAAGAATTCCTTCGGCGCTGCCGAACACGTGGCCTGGCCTCGCAGGCCATATACAGTAGGGAGAGTGGGGTCGTGGGACATCTCTGGGTCTTTTCTGAGAATGCCTTTCCCTTTCCCCTTCCTTTCCCTTGGGGTGTTTATCGCGATTTATTGCCTCGGCTATGGAGAGGACACCGTTTAGGTTTTGCCCACTTTGTAAAGGCAAATTCACTTGGAAGGACAAGCACTCACGGTGTAACCGCTGCTTGCCCCTCGATCACAGGGAGGAAGGGTGCGCGGCTTGTCGGCTTCTTAAGCCTAAAACTCTAAAAGACCGAAGGGTTAAAAGGTGGGCGGCCTACGCGATGTCGAAGGCCGAAGGTTCACCCGCCGCTGCTACCACCGACAGTGACGAGGAACGCGATAACACGACCTCCGCTACGGAAGTCGAAACCCCCTCTAAGGAGCACTTACGCGCTTCGTCGTCTGTCCCCGGCCCCGACGGGCTCGGCTCACGCCCTGCTTATGGGGATGAACACCCCGGCGACACAGACGCACACAAAGATCCACATAAACACACAACCCACGGCTCTTCTTCGACGAAGTCGAAAAGACCTTCGGCGCCCAAGGAGACGCAGGTTTCACCGGCGGCCTCCTCGGACCGTTCGGGTTCGAAGCCCCTCTCGCAACCGCAGCCGCGACCTGCAACTGGGCTTTCGGCAAACAAGGGCGCTGCCACCAAACCATCGGCCGGTGCGCATCAACAGAAAGCGCAGACCGCCGTAGAGCGTTCGATACCCATAGCGTCGAAAACTCAAGCTTCTGCCGACAAACGAGTCGCCGATAGCTTAGCAAGGATCGCTGTAGCCGACGCCCAAAAGCGTACGCCGAAGATTACGTTGAGCGTTACGCATAAGTTAAAGGATACGCCGAAAAAGCCCGAAGGGAAGCAGGGACTACCCCCTTCAGTCAGGGAGTCTCCCGACACACCTGAAGGTTTTTCGGAGGGCGACGGGACACTTTCCTCGACGCTTTGGGAGAGGTCGAGCCATTTCGAGTTAGATAACCCTATGTTTCCCCCGCCAGACCGCTCTGGGGTACCCCATGAAACAATGGAAAGACTCCACCTCTGTATGGAGAGGATGGAAAGGTTCATGAGCACCCAGGCCTCTCAAACTCACAAGAGGACCAGAGAAGGGCCTCAGGAGGACCCCAGGGCCAAAAATCCGAGGCTAGTCGATCCCCAGCAGGACACAGCCTCAGACTTCCAAGATGTATATGACCTCACTGGGGAGGAACAATACTTCGGGGAAGAAGATGATTTCATGGACAATGAAGAACAGAACCAGGAGGAATGTCTGGAAGACAGAACAGACATTATAGAAGAAGAAGAAGGCTTCGGGGTTAACCCAGAAGAGGGACCTTCACACCCCTGGCAATCACCATCAGTGTATTCCGACACTGATGTCCTAAACCTAACTCCTCCGGACAATTCTCCAGTTAGGAACACGTCTCCAATTGACGATCAGCCCACGTTCAGTGCACTGTTGCGCAGAGCAGCAGCGCATTTCGAACTCGACACCGGGGAACTCTCTCCAGAATTGGACTTTGTAGAAAGAGTGATTAAAGAAAAACCCCCGGTCAGCCAGACCATTCCACTCCTCGCTTCAGTGAAGAGAAGGATCATACCTTCGCTGTCCACTCCCGCAATGATCAGAGGGGTCAATCCACGGATTGAAAAACTTTTCACTCCTTCACCCTCAGACCCCCTCTACATTAGGGGACATTCCATTCCGGATTCCCTAGTGGTATCTAATACTAGAAAGAGGGCAGGGGTACCACTTTCCACCAGTGAGGCACCCCCTGACAAGGAGGGCAAGAGGCTATATGCCCTTGCAAAAAGAGTTACTTCCTCGGCTGCCTTCTCAGCAAGAATTGCCCACAACAATTCCTTGCTTGCAAGCTACGCAGACGCGCAGTGGGCCAAACTGCGAAAAGACGCAGAGGAAGCACCGGAGCCTTTACGTACGCGCCTACTGTCAACTATTGGCGAAGGAACCCAAGTGAACCAGAGCATTGTTAAAAACTCTCTGGACACGGCAGAAACAGCAGGACGTTCCTTGGTACAAGGAATACTCCTAAAGCGCCATGTATGGCTGCGCAACTCAGGCTTTAAACCAGAGACACAGGCGTCTTTGATAAATAAACCTGTCGAGGACGCTAACCTCTTCGGAAAAGCGGTAGATGAAGCCCTAGAGATGGCTAAAAAAGAGTTCGACACTATCAAGACTCTTGACCAAATCTCTAAGCCCACTACCAGGCGCGGCTATGGCAACAAACGCTTTTTTCGTGGCCAACGCCAACACCAACAACAAAATCAACATCAGCAATACCCTGCCACCAATTACCAAACCAATAGTGGGCAGTACAGCCAAAGAGGCCAACGCCGGGGCAAAGGGAGGGGTCGGGGATCCACCCCCAGAGGCTCCCAAGCCCCCAACAACTCCAAGTGACGCGAAGGTTCGCGTCCCCTCCCATGCAACACCGGTCGGGGGCCGGATAACATCCTTTCTTCCTGCATGGGAGGAGATAACTTCAGACCGTTGGGTACTTTCCACCGTAGCCCACGGATACTGTATCGAATTCAACAGTTCCCCATCCTACAAACCCCCGAGGGGACGTCGCATGACACCGGAACATCTTGCCATCCTTCTCCAAGAAGTACTACAACTGCTGGAAAAAGGAGCCATAGAGGTTGTGCCTCTATCTCAGGTAACAGAAGGTATTTATTCAGTGTACTTCCTTGTACCCAAAAAGGATCTAACCATGCGCCCTGTATTAGATCTGCGCCCAGCGAACAAGTTTATCAAACCCCAAAAGTTTCGTATGGTAACCTTACAAGAAGTAATCCCACTGCTTTCTCAGGGAGATTACATGACAACATTGGACATGAAAGATGCATACTTTCATATTTCAATGTTGCCAGCGCACAGAAAATACCTCAGGTTCATGATAGAGGGCAAACACTACCAGTTCAAAGTGCTACCCTTCGGCATAGCATCAGCACCAAGGGTATTCACGAAGGTGCTGGCAGTGGCAGCGGCCCACCTGCGCAGGTTGTCCATCCCAGTTTACCCTTACCTCGACGACTGGCTCATAACAGGGGATTCCTACGAAACATGCTTCTCCAATACCCAAAAGACAGTAGACCTTTTGTTTCAGTTGGGCTTCTCCATCAACGAAAAGAAGTCCAGTTTAGACCCCAGTCAAATCAAGCAATTCCTAGGGGCTCTAATTCAAACAAAGGACGGCCTCGTCTTCCCCTCCAGAGAGAGGGTCCAAAACATGCTGTTTCAGATCCCTCAATATGTAACCGGTCGAGAGGTGACGGTACGCAAAGCAATGCGCTTGCTAGGAATGATGGCGTCGTGTATTTATTTGGTACCTCACGCGCGCCTGCGCCCAATGCAAGAGTGGCTCAACAGCCAGTGGTGTCAGGCCAGCGGACTATGGGAGGATCTAGTTGTGGTCTCGCAGGCCTTAGTTCTCTCGCTACGGTGGTGGACAAAGGAAAACATGGAAAAAGGGAAACCCTTTGCCACACCCGCGGCGGAAGCCACTCTAACCACAGACGCATCCCTCACAGGATGGGGGGGCGCACCTATCCCATCAGACTGCTCACGGAGTGTGGACTCCGAACGTAGCATCCAAACACATAAATCTACTGGAGCTACTAGCTGTGTTCAAGGCGCTAAGAGCCTTCCAGGAACACCTACAAGGTAAAACAGTAATGGTCCTTACAGACAGCACCACAGCCATGTACTACATCAACAAGCAAGGGGGCACCCACTCTCCAGGCCTGTCCAAGCTGGCCCAGAATATATGGAAGTGGGCTCTCAAACAGGACATGTTCCTACTATCACTACATGTACCCGGGGAACTCAATCTGCTAGCAGACAGTCTCAGCAGAGATTTCCCCCTGCCCAAAGAGTACGAATGGCGCCTGCACGAAGACATCGTCTTCGACGTCTTCACACAATGGGGATTCCCAGAAATAGACCTGTTCGCAACCCTGGAAAACTCACAATGCCTAAGTTACGCCTCCAGGTACCCCCAGAACCAATCCAAGGGGAACGGTCTGTCGATGCAATGGTCAGGGAAATTTGTTTACGCTTTTCCCCCCCCGACTCCCCTTCTCAACAAAGTGGTGCACAAGATGCACCAGGAACAAGTGACCATGATACTAGTGGCCCCAATGTGGGCACGACAACCATGGTTCGCTCACTTGATGGAGATGTCTCTATCCCCCCAGAAAAACTCCCCTGCCCGTACAACATGCTGTCTCAGGACAAAGGCAGGACTCTGCATCCATGCCCCCAGAACATGAACTTAGCAGCTTGGCTCCTGAGATCATAGAGTTCGGACATGTACAACTCCCGCAAAGATGCATGGACATCCTCAGGGAAGCCCGGAAACCGAACACTCGCCACTGCTATTCTAGCAAGTGGAAAAGATTTGTCATCTGGTGCAGGAGTAAAAGCATCAACCCTATTGACTGCTCTCCCACACATGTGGTCCTATACCTGACCCACCTATTGGATTCAGGTCTAGTGTTTAACTCCATTAAAGTCCACCTAGCTGCACTTTCTGCATACACCACTTCCCAACTCAAAGTGTCGTGGTGGAGGATCCCTGTTATAAAGGCCTTCATGGAGGGAGTAAAGAGAATACACCCCCCGATAGCTGACCCAGCTCCCGGATGGGACATTAATGTGGTACTTACCAGACTCATGGGCTCTCCATTCGAACCCATGCACAAAGCATCTCTTAAACACCTCACGCTTAAGACTGCTTTTTTAATAGCTATCACCTCCATCAGGAGAGTAAGTGAACTTCAGGCTCTTTCTATTCTAGACCCCTTCGTTACAGTTCACAAAGATAAAGTGGTTCTACGCACTCACCCTAGGTTTGCTCCGAAATTTATTTCTAAATTCCACGTAAACCAATCTATAGAACTACCAACGTTCTTTCAAAATCCTTCCAATTTGGGAGAAAGGACTCTGCACACACTAGATGTACGCAGAGCGGTCATGTTCTACATGGAAAGAACCAGACCACTGAGGAAGACTAATCAGTTCTTCGTCTCGGTGGCAGCAGGAAGAGAAGGAGATGCAGTTTCAAAATCCACTATTTCTAGATGGATTGTTCAATGCATCACTCTCTGCTATACTCTTGCTAAGAGAGAACTGCCCTTTAGGCCAAGAGCACACTACTCGAGGCACGGGGGCATCCATAGCATTCATTGCAAATGTTCCCCTTGAGTCCATCTGCAAAGCGGCTACCTGGAGTTCTGTGCACACCTTTACAAAACACTACTGTCTAGATACACACTCTAGATCCGACTCCCAGGTGGGACAGGCAGTATTACAACACCTTTTCTCTACTGTTCCTTCTCATAACCCACCGCCAACTCCGGGTACTGCTCGCTAGTCTATGCACAGCATGTGATTCTAAGCAGATTAACAAACATCAGAAGAGAATGCATTACTTACCGTAAAAGCATTTCTGATGATTGTATCTGCTTAGATTCACATGCGCCCGCCCTTCCTCCCCGCTCGGATGGAAGGAACATAGACTTCCTTTATATATCTCTCTCTTTTCTGTACTCACTCACGTCTAGAAGGCTCCCTCAGGGCAGAAAAATACAAACAGAGGGACCTCGACGCGTGAGGGATTGTGGGTACAACGCACGTCACTATAGGGATAGTGTTTCAGACACGCCTTGTCGACGTCCCCTTTTCGACTACGAAAAACAAAATGCAATACTCCGCAGTGACCACTGGATGTCGGACCTATGCACAGCATGTGAATCTAAGCAGATACAATCATCAGAAATGCTTTTACGGTAAGTAATGCATTCTCATATATATATATCACTAATGTGGTGACAGAACACAGAATAATATCTTTAGTACACTCGGAATAGGTAACTAGAAAAACAAATGCAGCACTGAAAACAATACTTTTATGTTGGTTCAGATCAGATAGCACTGTGGTTAGAAGTTCCCCCTGCAACACCCCCAACCTCCCAATAGGCAATGTAAAGTAATAGGACAGAGCAGGTATTCAGGAATGCACAGGTCAAACAGTGTCTCCCTTCCCCCCACTTACACAAAGAGAAAAACGAAGTGGTCTTTTCAACTGTCACGATGACTTTTAAAGTGGCTGAGCAAGAACTCTGTGTGGAAAAATGCCTAAATTGTTTTAAATTCCTATGGGAGCCGCTTTGAACAGTTGCACACAAGCCTAAGCAATGATTTATTCAACAAAAAACATTTGCAATCTTAAAATCCAAGTCGGAAGCAGTTTAGAGCTATTTTACACGTGTAAACATTTCTCAAAATTAAAATTTGCGGCAAACTTTTCCGTGCGCGATCTTCGCGATAACTGGAGAACCGCACTGAATTGGAATGCGGTTTTGGGTTCTTTGGATAGATGGGGATGTTAGCTACAAGTAGGATTTGAAAAAAACTATCACAAAAACTGAGGGGGTTACAGAGGTTTTAGTGAAAGTTGTTTTTTTTAAAATGGGCACGAGAATTGAAAACAGAAATGCACTTTTTAAAATGACAAATGGGTTTGCTTACACTATATTAAAGACTACCAAAAAATAGAATGCCACACAGGAAGGTCATTTACGGCCGATCATAACAGTTCAGGTGTGATACTCTGCTTTCTGTTTGTTTTGGGAATTTGTTTCTTAATAAATAGGAAGTTGGAGTTTAGGAACACATGTGACAAGAGTCCGTGCCAAGAGAGTTCTAACAATACTGGTTCTAAATGAAAGATAGGATGGGTATAAGCTAGGGACAAGAATATGCAAAGTACATACGTTATGACACAGATCTTCCTATTTATACTTGTTTTATACGTTTTTAAAGGGGGCTGTCTGGATTCTGGACCGTCCAGATTCTGACAGCTGGGCACATCGGGCTGGACAGGGTCAGCAAGGCGCTCTGGTCAGGGCACGGCACAGGACTGGACCGGGTCAGCAAGGCGCTCTGGTCACAGCACGGCACAGGACTGGACGGGATCTGCCCTTCTTGGTTCTGAGGATATTTTGATTTCAGCAGGCAAGCAGTAACCGCACAGCCCGGCTGTATTATGTTACTTCCCCTAGGCTTTTGGGGTTATGTTCTAGAATTTGAGACCTAGCTGAGAATGGTTCAGCTATGCAATTGGGCTTTACCAACGTTCTGGAGTCTGGAACAAGGAAGATGTAGATTTCAGCAGCATCAGGAGAGAGTGGATCAGTCTGTCCCCATGTGTGGTGAGCTGTCTCTATTTATGCTATGAAATGACATCATACAGGGGGTGTGTGGCCCGGCTTATCTAAGCTTGCCCCTTTGTGCTGGGATAGGGTCAATACTTCATCTCCGCCTTGCAATTTGCGTTACTCAAGGCTGGGTGATGTCAGGTTTTATGATTTACTTTACAATCCTCTGAGACCTCCCTTTAGCCACTGGTCTCAAAATCGGATTTTACCTTAACGCACATTTCTACATTAGTCACTTTTATACAAATTACACATACAGATGCCATATTTTGTATAGCAGCTATTCCTCAAAACCCCGTAGCTGTGGGATCATGTCTCTCCCTTTCCACAGATTTTTCCCCTTTTCGCTATGAAAACACTTTCTGATTTTTCTGCAACTTTCCACAAATATGCTTGTTTAACATGGGGACATGCGTGTAAATTTTCACAATTGTAACAGTCATGCAATTTGCGTAAAATCACATTTCTTGCCATTCCTTTCCAGAACATGTCACACAGATTTGCCGTCTCTTAAAACGTGCAGCCAGAAATTAAATGCACAATTCTGTCATTTTTATATTTTTCACCATTTTGACTAGCAAGTTATAGGTCTTTTCAAAAGTGTTCTTTGTTAATGTTCAGACACAGATGGTTGCTTGGGTCCGCCTCTTTTTGTCTCCCAGCAGTCCAGCAGCAGGCTCCTCCTTGTTTGTTCCTTGCAGAGGCCATTTACGACCCTATTCACACTTCGTTTCCTGAGCTGCAGTTTGTCATTGTTCCTCTTCCCTCTGTAGACCCGATTCTTTCCTACCCTGTAATTGACGCCTTCCCATGAGTTCCTGCTTAGGGGAAGGCCTTCCTTCTTTTGAGAAAAACCTGCTATTTCAGATTTGCAGCTTCAGCCAGGTTTAATTTAATTGTCAAATTCTTGTGGCTTTTCCTTAGCACAAAACAAACTTTTTTGTATCAAATAACAAATAGAATTCTCATTCAAGATTTTAAACCTTTGGGATGAAACAACTATTATATGGGTTATCAGTAACAGGCCTCTTATATTGCAAACATTTAACTTTCAGTTTATAACATGTTCAAGTTTACTCAGGAAGGCCCCTGACACCCGTCATCACAGGTAGCCCTTTACTGCACAGAGATTTTCTTTACAGATCCACAAACTGGCTGATTTTGCTGTGGAGATCTCTTTATGCTCTTAGCCTTTCAGGACCTTGTAAAATCACAGGGATTCCTTAAGCTAAAAGTCAATTGTAGCACCCAGCAAGAATTTTGAATATTTGAAGGTGTTCTGTACCAGCATTCTGAACTTTCAGCAGCAAAGAAAAGGTGATTCAAAGCAATATTTGGCGTTTCATTTAACAAAGCACAGCACTCTTTCCTTCTGCACTCCACTTTTAATTGTTGTGGAGTCCAGTGATACATTTCAGTAGTGAGAGCACTGTTACACCACTGACAACAGGCATGGCAGATTGTGCAGCCATCTTTTTGTGCGTTGAAAAGCGTGATTTTCAGGGGTTTTGGCACACACAAGGGTTTTGCGGCCATTTTCTCACCCCACCATAAGAGTGATGCAGCATAGCAGAGCAAAAGTGGGTCAGTACATCCCACACTTCATAAGGGAGCAATAGGATAGTAACACACACATATACTTCAATACTGTACACTCGGAGTTTCTGAATCGGACAAGACCCTTTTGGGATGGCCCACAGACACAACCTACACCCACAGCTGACTTCAGTAACATGGGTGCTGGGGAAATTAATACCTTACTGTTGGCATTCAGAATACTCTTTAAAAGGCAAAGGTTATTAGAACACAATAAATTACAAATATTCTTAAGCCGGGCAAATACTTTCAGATTGCACATAGAAGAGTCATTCAATTCAAATAGACTAAGCCAAGGTCAATGGGCCAAAGTCTTTGTTTAGGATGCAGCACTTCAGGTAAGCAAATGGAAAAGTCTTTGCACAAGTTCTTCGGAGTCTTTGATAAAAAGGAGTCAAATGTAGGACCACAAGTTGATTAGACTTGTGAGTTGTAGAAGTTACAAGCACTTCCATAGTAAGAGATAAGTTCTCTTAGACTTGTTTTGCAGTACCTGGGTAAAGAAAAGATGCAGCTGAATACTTCTGTTCCGATGCAGCTCTGCAGGTCTCACTGTACCTGGGCCTCAGTTGTGGGGACAAGAGGGAGGACGTCGCGGGACTCCTGCACTGTCAAAACTGGCAACCGTCAAACTTTACTTTCAGTGGCTGTTTCGCGTTTCAGCTCCTTGCGGTACAGCAAATGGCAACTAGTGCGGTTCCTGGCTGTCAAGGTGGACTTTCCTCACATCCGAGGTCCCGCACTCGGCTGAGGGGTGGGGGTCAGGCTTGGCCAGCCCTGCTTCGTGGGAGTCTGCAGGATCTTCCAAAAGCTTTAGGCCAGCTTACAAGCAACACACACAATCTGGTATTCCTCTACTTGGCTTTACGGTTTCCTGCAGCAACTCTGAGGAAATTCAACCGGCTTCGAGAGGGGTGTCCAGGTGGCTTCCTTGGGAGTTGATTGGTCCCACCAACTCAAAGGGAGAAGTCGTCCTCTGTTGATGCAAACTTGGCAAGTAGTCACTGCAGCAGGGCTTCACCGGGCAAACCAACGGTCCAGGAGTTGCAGCAGGTGTCCTCTTAAAGAAGTTCTTCGGATTCCTTCGTCCAGTGGTCGACTCTGCCTTCCAAGCCAAGATTCGCCTTTTATTCAGTTCTCTCATTTATTCCAGCCTAGCTGTCGCTCACCCAGCAGGGTAGCTGTCCTTGCCAGTAAACCAGCCAATCACCACAGAATGCATTCTGGTCTCCTAGAGACTAAGCATAGGGAGTTTCGGGCACCTCCCTCACTTCCTACCCCAGACACTCTGGCGCCAGAGGCGGGTTTCACTCCTGAAGCCCGCCAAAGGCAAATGAACAGAGACCAAACCTGGTTTGGTGCGCAGAGAAAAACTCGAAGGAACTTTCCTCAAAGAAATGGCAAAAAAAGACCGGGGCCATTTTAACAAAGGAAGCTCGGTGCCATTTTGAAAAACATGGCTCCCACGATTTAACGTTACTGGAGCTGCGAACAATTCGTGGTCGGGGTAAATCATGGTAGCTCATTACAAAACCACTGTAAGCAGCCATTCTGAGAGGAAAGAGTACCATAAATGCTACAGGAGTAACTAGACACAGGGGATACTAAGTAACCACTCCAGCACTCTATTGTAAAATAGGGGGTGCTGTGTCTAGAATTTTACAGGACTAAGTGAAGTCAATTTCACTCCACTGGGAAACAGTAGTTGATCCCAGAGAAGGTATTAAACCTTGGGAAATTTGGAAGACTTTTCCCTGTGTCACTACACTGAAAGTGCTTTGTGACACAATTGTAAAAGATTATTCCTATGGAGTTGGTTAGACTGCACAACCAAAAAGAAAGTGTATAAAATCACATTAAAATACATTAGTGGGAAAAAGAGTCTCTCTCTCTCCAGGTAAAAACCAAGTCCTCAAAATCCAGCAAAGTTGCTAGGGGCCTCTAAGAGTGAGGAACTTAGCTAATTTTTGAGAATTCTCGCCTAACACAAGTCTAAACTTGAGAGCAAGTAGGGCTACACAACAAGAGGTAAGTGCTCTTAGACTTTACAGTACCTTTAGTCAGAAGAAATGGTTCCTGCTGGCTTCTGTTCCCGTGTGGCTCTGCAGATCCTGTTCCTGTGCCTCAGTCGTGGGGACAAGAGGGACTCCTCCTGCAACACAATGGGAAGGTCAGCGGCAGCAATGGGCAAACTTCAATTCAGCAGCACTTCGCTGTTTCAGCGCCTCGCATCTAATGGCAAATAGCAACTCCGTATTTCTCAGATACCACTTTAGATATTCCTTGCATCTGGGGTCCAGCACTCTATTGAGGTGGATCAGGCTTTTTCAGTCCAGCTTCAGGGTAATCCGGAGGATCTTCCTGCCGCTCGGATCCGACTTAAAAGTGATCCATTCAGTTTTGTGTTCCTCTCCCTGGCACTTCGTATGCAGCAGGAGTGGAAGTACAGCCAGCTTTGGGAGGATGTCCAAACGAGTTCACTTTGGAGATGATTGGTCCCACCAACTCAAGGTGAGAAGTCATCCTTGCACGGCTTCTCTAGTTGAAACGAATTTGGAGCTTCAGCACAGCAGCAGGGCATCACCGGGCAAACCAATGGTCCAGGAGTTGCAGCAGGCGTCTCTTCCAAGTTCTTCTTCGGATTCCTTCCAAGTTCGCTCATTCATTCCAGCCTAACTATCAATCACACAGCAGGGTCGCTGTCCTTGCCGGACAGTCAGCCGGCCAATCACCTTTGGGTGCATTCCTGTAACCAAGGGGATTAAGCACAGGGAGTTTCGTGCGCCCCCTCACTTCCTGCCCCTGCCAGACATACTGGAGCCAGAGGCGGGCTTCACTTGTGAATCTCGCCAAAGACAAAACAAACAAAGGTACTAAACTTGGTGTGCCGCGCAGAGTAAATCTCAAGAAGGACCTTTCTGACAAGAAATGGCAAAGAAATATGACCGAGCCATTTTGACAATATGGGCACCTTACTGCATCTGCGAAACGCAGCCTGCAGTAAAAACACACAATGGTAGTAAAAAGAAAACCACTGCCACCAGCCATTAATTGTAGAACGAGTAACATAAAATGTTACATGATAAACTAGACAAAGGGGATACTAAGTAACCCCTCCATCACCCTATGGTAAGATAGTGTGTGCTGGGTCTAGAAAGTAAAAAAATGTAAAGCCAATTTCACTTCACTGCTCTTGGAAACAGTTTCACCAAGAGAAGGTATTTAAACCTTTGGGAAATCTAAGACTTCCCTGTGTCACTGCACTGAGGGTGCTTTGTGTCACAATGTAAAGATGATGCCTATGGAGTTTCTCAGACTCCTTTCAAAAGAAACAGAGTTTAATCACAGAAAAAATACATGAGCGAGTGGTGAAAAGGGTCTCTCTCCAGATCAAAAGTCCTGAAGTCCAGTAAAAGAGCTTGGTCTCTAAGGTAGAAGGTAATTAGCACATTTCTGAGATTCTCCCAAACATCCCATATCGCTGATGCCGCCGACTCTCCCAGCTCATGGAAAAATACAATCTTGGTGCCTATCTTTAAAAGTGGTCACAGAACAAAGCCTGACAATTATCGACAATTGATTTAATAGACTCCTTCAGTAAAATCTTAACCAAACCAGTTCTAAAAGATCTAACAAAGTAGGCTGAGGAAACCAGGTTACTGAGCCCTTTACAAACAGGCTTTATGAAGGGCGTGATGAGTGTGATGGCTTTGTCTCCCTGCACTTCTGACATAGGCGGTATATTTGGTAAATCCCTATATGTAGCAGTATTTGACTTAACAGCAGCTTTTGACAAATTAACATTGTTTTTTACGGGCAACTGGAGAAGTGGGGAATTGGCCAGGGCCTACTGAGATCCTGCTGCTATATAGGAATAATTCTGTGAAAGTGAGCCTGAGCACTGAGGGTGACCTGTCTCTTCCTGTCACAAAAGCAGTAAGTTAGGGATGTGTACTGGCGCCCACCCTTTTTAATCTCTACCTAGCTGATTTGTGTAAAGATTGCTCATCTTGGAACAGCTGATTTGTGAAAAGAATGCTTATCTTGGAATGACTATGCCCTGAGATGGATGTAGGTCTATTTGATGTTTACAAAATTGACCTTTTCCGATTTGACCGAATTTATTTTGTTCTTGTTACGCTCACCTGATATCCCCGGGGCGTCTGGAAGGCTCTGAGATCTGGAACCCTGTATGCATAGTTGCCCAGTGATGAATAATTACTCTGCAATTACAGAAGGGAGGATTTGTGAGAACTGTCTATAATGGGTGAATCTCCCCTCTCCCTCTGACCGAGTCCCTTCCCACTGGGTTCTTTTCTCACCTTAGTTATTTGTAGGGTGAGCTATCCGTCCTGTGTTTCTTGTACAAGGGTGCTTGACGTTTGTTGGCGAGCTGCCCGAGTTGCTTCACTGGTGCAGTACGCCTTCCTTGGGCCCAGGCTTGCTGTGTCCCCGTATGCTGGTAGGCAGGTAGGTTTGTTAATTGTAAGTCTTTGTTCTGTTTATAGTGGGAATTTGTTAATGTCTTTATCTCCTTCTTTTCAGGTGCGAAGGTCTTGATGCTGGCGTGCCGGATGGAGAGGCACGTTTTATAGGTAAGAGAAAGCGCAAAGCGCAACGCCTTTCTTTTAAAGCTAACCTGTGTTTTCTTCTTCGCCTGGTACTGCGGTTGGATGAGAGCACGATGAAAAACAGGCCCCCGGAATATGTTAAGTACAGCGCTGTGCGGTTGTTTAATATTGAAAGCGAACCTGAATGTCTCTTCCTTTGCAGATGTTGCAGTGGTGCTCCGGATGGAAGCGTGGCGTAGCACGATGGAATTCAGGTAAGACTGATGGAATTCGATGTTTTGTAAGCACGCGTTCTAATATTTTTCCCTTTCTCATTATTGCAGGTCGAAATGTTCAAACAGCAGTCATGGTAGCGGTTTGCTGGAAGTCCTTAAGCTAGTACTCGCATGCGAGTGATGTTTCTTCTTCTCGGTTTCCACAGATTGCAGCCCAGCTGAGATGCTTAGTGCTGGATGGTGTTTTCGCAGGTAAGACAAAATTTTGTTCTTGTTTTTGCAGGATTACAGGAAGATGCTGAAGACCAGGAGCTGGACACAGTGAGCGTCGCGCTGCTGGTTACAGAATAACCGATGTTCTGCAGTCAGGGTGTGGTTTATATAGCCCAGGTAAAGTAGTACCAGGGAAAAGTAGTTCCAGGCCTGCCCACCCAAAACACTAGACTGCATGGCTTGGTTCATAGAACTAGACTGTGTGGGTGCTTCCATGTTGGATTTAAAGGCCCATGTACATAAATGGGACCTAGTTTGAACAGCCCTTCCTTCCTACATATGAGCCTGGTGCCAAAGGCGCCAGGACTGGCTCCAGGGGCCCTTTTGCAGTGGTTTAAGTCACTCAGGGTTCTGGTGGGAGCCTGCTTGTGCCCCCTCAGTGGTCATGACAGTTCTCCAGCATGGGGTCTGGCATAGATTCACATGCTCATGAATATCCCTGACGTCAGGCTGGGAATCCTCGGTAAAGAAAGTGTTTTCAGTTTATTTTCTGAACTGTCTTTCTCCTAACAACCAATCACTGGTCTCTGGGTCATACTGCCCCTAGCCAATGAAAGCCCTCTACCTAAGCCCCTCCTCTGGCAGCCAACTGCAGATTTTTACCAGACGTTCAAGTGTTGGGAGTCCTCGTGCTTTATCTCTTGAGCTTTTACTGCGTTTGCGATTTTACTTAGTTTGCCCCAATCTTTTCGGTCAATCGAGCCTCAAGCGCCATCGATCCATCATCCGACTAACAGGGACCTGTTTTTCAGAACTTTCTACACCCCTCAATGGTGATTTTTCATCACGTTCACTTCTTGGAGGATTCCAGAGGATTCTTGGAGGCAATGCCGCGTGGACATGGCTGCAGATAAGAGACTCAACGCCTCTGTTCAGGATTTGCCCAGGATGCGGCCTACAGAACATTTTCCTGGACGATGGGCATTCCCTTTGCCTCTGCTGCCTGCATACTGACCAGACGCACGTGGAGGCGGCCTGTGCATTCTACAAGGATATGGTGCCCCGCACCATGAAGGACCGTCGCGAGCGGCTCAAAAAGTGGCTCCAGTTAGGTGAGCCCCGGTCAACCAGCCGCAAGAAGAAATCCGAGCGGTCTTCTAAGACCTTTGAGGGTGCTGTGGCGATGGGGGCCCAACAGAAGACAAATCGCAGTGAGTCCGCGGAGCGGCCAGGGCGGGCGCATAATCTCTGGCACCTTCGACCATGAGCCAACAGTCCGGCTGGGTGAAGAGGCAGTCTGAGCACCTGGGTAAGCTTCTGGGGAAGTCCCAGTCGGCTCCCACAGAGAAGGCCAAAGGGGAGCGTGGTGCTGACCCCCCACGGTGAAGGCCCCCGACATGACCAAGGTCGTGAAGGTCCAATTTCACCTGGCGAAAAACCTCAATTGGAAGGAGTGGTGGCATCCCTGGCGAAGGCCGTTGATGCAGGTTCACAGGAATCGGCACCCAGAGCGATTGTTTCCCTGCCGGCCAGGAGGGAAATCCTCTTTTCTTCCCGTAGAGAAGACGCCGGTGAAGACTGACGTCTCCCCTGATTGAGAAGAGGGGGGGGGGGGCACGTTAGTCCAGCAAGGCACGGACATCTATTCTGAGGAGGAGCTTGCTGTTCTTAAGACCACCGTGGATGAAAGGTCTATCGAGACCAGGTCCTACGGGATGGACCCCGACTTGGCAGGTGTGGAGAGTGGCGAAGGCGGACAAGGAAGAGCAGGGCGGTCAGGATCCAGAGGATACTACGCCGCTGCTGCCGCCCCATCCACCGCAGCCGCCTCAGCGGCCTCCGGCGGACTTTTCGGTGGACATCCTTCAGGCTTTGCACACACTGTGCTCAGAGATTCAGACAAGGATGCGCCTGTCGCCGGAGGGAGACCCTGCGACACCTGGGCCGTTGGGAGAACCCCGCACAAGAGTTCACCCTCTTCCTCCTTACCATCCACCGCCTCCCTCCCCTCCACCGAGGGAGGAGATGGAACTGGATACGGCAAAGACTGGCACGGGTATGGACGACCGAGTGGATCTCCTGTCCCCGCCACCCAGAGCCTCGCCACCCGACAAGATTGGCTTGTTTCATGCCATGATCTCGAGGGCCTCAGAGTTGTTCCAACTGGCTCCCGAGGAGGACGAGGGCTTCCTGTACCAGCACAGGGAAGCCAAGAGGAAGACTGTGCTGTCTATCCTACTGTTGGGCCACATTTGGGAAGAGGGGCTGTCCCTCATGAAGAACCCGTCCTCTGCCCCAACGAAGAGGGACCGGTACGAGAAAAAGTACAGGGTGCCAGACTCTGCACCCAAGTGCATGAGATCACAGCCTTCCCCGGATTCTGTGGTCTCGACGGCAGCTAGGAAGAAGTCTGCGGGTTAACCTGAGTCAATGTCCTCACCCGTCCAACCCAAAAACAACCTCCCCCCCCCCCTCCTCCCCCCAGAAAGCGAAGGAAAGAAGCTGGACTGCATGGGACGAGTCATCTCATTGGCAGCGACGACCATCAATGCGGCAAACGCCCTCTCCATTGCGGCTCATTACGACAGGGAGCTCTGGTTCAAGATTGCTCCCCTCCTGGACTTACTCCCCGACGTCAAGAGCGGAAGCGCTGGAGATTCTGCAGGAAGGCGAGGTGGCATCGGACCATGCCATCACAGTGGCCACAGACATCACAGACACAGGATTCTGCCAGATGGGCAACAGCATTTGCCTTCATCAGCTGGGTTGGTTGAAGGCCACTAACTTCCACCAGGATGTGCAGTTGAAGGTGTTTGGACATGCCCTTTGACGGGGATAACTTGTTTAGCAAGACTGTGGACGAGTCTCTTCAGGCCATCAAGGTGGATACCGAGACGGCACACGCTTTGGGCACGCTTCAGCAGCGAAGACCGTCCTTTCGCACCTCCGGAGGAAAGTCTCAGGGTTCCTCCAAAGGCTTCGGTGGGTTCTCGTCATGCTACCGTCAACCGTCCCACTCTTTGAACCGGGAGGCCTACAGGGGCCACAGCAAGCCTGGATGTGGTCACCATGGTCCCCAAGGTGGCTCCTCCACGGCGAAGCAGGACTGAACCGGCCGGGACGTCAGGCCCCCACCCATGCACCCTGGTGGGAGGCCGGCTGGCGAACTTAGTTGGCGTGTGGAAGGCCAGCTCCACCGACCGTTGGGTGCTGGACGCGCTGGCCCACGGTCATACTTGAATTCCAAAGGAAGTGTCCACGTATACCACCCGTGGCCAGACAAGAAAACCAGGTCCCCCAGCTTCTGCTGGAGGTGCGGACCATGCTGAGGAAGAGTGCGATGGAACTCGTCCCAAAGAGGCTCTGATACTTCCTCGTCAAGAAGACGGGCAGTTGGAGGCCCATCCTGGACCTCCACTGCTTGAACTACTACATCAGATCCCAGAAGTTCCGGATGGTCACCCTTCAGCACGTGCTAGGACAGCTGGAAGGGGATTGCCTGTCGTCGTTGGACCTGGAGGATGCATACTTTCACATCCCCATCCACAAAGGACACCGCAAGTTCCTGCGCTTCGTGGTTCAAGGGCAGCACGATCCGTTAAAGGCCCTCCCCTTCGGACTAAAGTCGGCGCCAAGGGTCATCAAGTGCCTGGCGCCAGTGGCGGCGCAACTGTGGCTGCGCAACTGTGGCTGCGAGGGATCCATGTTTACCCCTACCTGGACGATTGGCTCATTCGAGGGAAATCGAGGGATATCGCTGTCGCTCACACAGTGGAAACCGTCCAGCTGCTGACGGAGCTCGGGTTCTCGGTGAACTATGCAAAGTCTTGCTTAGTGCCATCGCACAACACACTGTTTCTGGGGTCTCGCCTCAACACAGTGTTGTGCCTGGCTTCTCCGTTAGAGGAGAGGATAGCAGCCATCCTTGGCAAGGTGCAACGGCTGTTTGCCAGGGTAAGGTCCATAAAATCCCTTCTCGGCATGATGTCATGCAAATACCTTGTTCGATTGTGCATGCTGTGGATGCGGCTACTGCAAGAGTACCTTGACGCCCGTTGGATCCAGGTATCGGGAAGCTTCGAGGACAAGATCTCTCTCGACGATGTTCCGTTGAGCGATACGGTGGTGGGGTGTCAGCGCGACGGATGCCTCTGGAAGGAGGGGGCGCGCAAATCGGCGGTCTCCACGCAAGAGGCCTGTGGCTGCCGGAGGAGAAGGCGTTGCATATCAACTTTCTGGAGCTACGGGCAGTGTTTTGGGCCCTCAAGTCCTTTCTTCTGTCCCTCAAGGGTAAGGTGGTACGGGTCTTCACGGACAACACCACCACGATGTTCTACATCCAGAAGCAGGGGGGACCAGATCCCCAGCACTCTCCAGACAGCCTATGGCACTGCGCCGTGGCCCAGGAGCTATTCCTCGTCCTGTTTCATCTGATGGGAGTGAAGAACATCATCACCAACACCCTCAACAGGGATCTGCGCTCGTGTCACGAGTGGGAGCTTCGGCAGGATCAAGTGGATCTTCTGTTCTGACGATGGGGCAATCCCCACATCGATCTGTTGGCGACGAGCACCAAGTACCGGAGGTTTGCCAGCAGGTTTCCCCAGCCGAGGAGCATGGGGGATGCGTTTTTTCCTGTGGGACGGCCTGTTTCTCTATGCGTCGCCTCCGTTGCTTCTGCGACTCATCAGTGAACTCAGACGGTCCCGGTGCAGGATGATCCGCGTCCCACCGGCGTAGCTGAGACAAATATGGTACCCGGACCGTCTGGACTTGTCTGTGTCCCCTCCAGTCAGGCTTCCGGCAGACGCAGATCTGCTTGCCAGGGAAGGAGGTGCGATTCTGCACCACGACCCAGGGTCGCTGAACTTGCAGGCCTGGCTCTGCAGCACTAGAGTTTGGAGGATACGTGATCCCGGCGGACTGCAAGGCGGCGCTTGCCAAGGCCAGGCCTTCATCTACACTGAAGTGCTACGGACATAAATGGAAGAGGTTCACTGTCTGGTGCCGTACACAGAAGATAAACCCTCTACGGATTACGACCCCTCAGGTGCTGCCGTACTTGCTGTCGCTGGCCAAAGCAGGGCAGGCACACACTTCCATCAAAAGTCATCTGGTGGTTATCTCCCGCTACACCAGAACTCCGGGGCGGTTGTCGCTGTGGTCGCACCGCCTGGTCAAGGAGTTAATGAAAGGACCTTTCCGCTCGTTCCTGCCAGTAAAGGGTCCGGCCCCAGCGTGGAAGCTCAATGTGGTGCTGACTAGGCTCATGGGTCCTCCGTTCGAGCCTATGCATTCGGCGTCGCTGAAATTCCTATTGTGGAAGGCCGCGTTTCTTGTGGCCATCACCTCCGCACGACGAGTCGGAGAGATCCAGGCCCTCTCCTCTAAACCTCCGTACTTAACATTCCACAAAATGACGGTCGTGCTGCAGACGCACCCCTCCTTCGTGCCCAAGGTTCCGTCGGGCTTCCATCTCAACGAGCCCTTGGGGTTACCTGTTTTCTTCCCGTCGCCTTCGTCGCCGTCTGAGAGAACTTTGCACTTTCTGGATGTGGCTAGAGCGCTGAAGTTCTATGTGGACCGCACAGTTTTTCGGAAGACATCACAGCTGTTTGTGAACTTTGGCCCTATGAACCAAGGGAAGGCTCTCTCCAAGGCTTCCATTTCTAGGTGGCTCACCAGCTGCATCACCCATTGTCACCGGTTGGCAAACCGACCGTTGCTTGGCTGTCCGAGAGTCCATTCGACCAGAGTGATCGTTGCAACTAGAGTGTTCCTGTCTGGTGTGCCTCTGCTGGACATCTGCAGGGCAGCGTTGACTGGGATTCCAGGGACAAGTCCAGAGTCGGCCAAGAAGTGCTGCGCAACCTGTTTGCTTGAAGGTGATCCTGGTGAGGAGGTAGTAAGAGTTGCTTAATGTTGCGATGTTGAAATGCTTCATGTTGAGCCTTGCCACCTCCCGTGGTTGTGCATGTGTGGAACGCTATGTATTCTTTATTCATGAGCATGTGAATCCATGCCAGACCCCATGCTGGAGAAGTAACAAGTTACTCACCTATAACTGTTCTCCAGCATGGGTCTGGCATGGATTCACATGCGAACCCTCCCGCCTACACATCTGCGGTCTTCTCTTGGTCCTACTGCCACTTTACCAGCTACCAAATCTGAAGATGGCTGCCAGAGGAGGGGCTTAGGTAGAGGGCAGTAATTGGCTGGCGGCAGTATGACCCAGATACCAGTGATTGGTTGTTAGGAGAAAGACAGTTCAGAAGTGAAACTGATTTTTTCTTTACCGAGGATTCCCAACCTGACGGGTAATATTCATGAGCACGTGAATCCATGCCAAACCCATGCTGGAGAACAGTTACAGGTAAGTAACTTGTTCCTTTGTTTTTGTTTGAAAATGGGGGGGAACCCCCCATTAACCTATTCTCTTACCCAACCCCACAAAAATATTTAAAATTGACTGAAATGATTAAAGAATTGGAACAACAAATTCTGTCAATTGGGCCACAATCGGGTATGCTAATGCCCAGAGATGGTGTGATCTAAGGGTTAATATCATTGCCCACATAGACAATCTCTTCTAGATTACACCTCAGCCGGTTTACAAAGGCTCCTGGATGGAGCGCAAGCATATTTCGGATAGAATCATTTAGAAATTAATCCCCCTAAATTTTATGTAATTATTTTTCTGATGTTTGTTAATCTGCTTAGAATCACATGCTGTGCATAGGTCTGACATCCAGTGGTCACTGCGGAGTATTGCATTTTGTTTTTCGTAGTCGAAAAGGGACGTCGACAAGGCGTGTCTGAAATACTATCCCTATAGTGACGTGCGTTGTACCCACAATCCCTCACACGTCGAGGTCCCTCAGATTGTTTTTTTCCGCCCAGCTACTGGTCGCCTTTAAGCGGAGCTCCTCGAGAGACATTGCAGATTTCTTCTCCTCGACCTTTGGTCGTTTTCCTACTTAATATATAACACATCGATCCCTCCCTCGACGCAGTTGTGAAGCTGTCTCCGCCGAGCAAGATCTTCGACGGAGGGGACGAGCGGAGGAGATCCTTCGGCGTTGCCGAACATGTGGCCTGGCCTCGCAGGCCAAATACAGTAGGGAGAGTGGGGTCGTGGGACATCTCTGGTTCTTTTCTGAGAATGCCTTTCCTTTTCCCCTTCCTTTCCCTTGGGGTCGTTATCACGATTTATTGCCTCGGCTATGGAGAGGACACCCTTTAGGTTTTGCCCGCTTTGCAAGGGCAAGTTTACTTGGAAGGACAAGCATTCACGGTGTAACCGCTGCTTGCCCCTCGATCACAAAGAGGAGGGTTGCACGGCTTGTCGGCTTCTTAAGCCAAAGACTCTAAAAGACCGTAGGGTCAAGAGGTGGGCGGCCTACGCTATGTCGAAGGCCGATTCTTCACCCGCCGCTGCTACCACCGACAGTGACGAGGAACGTGATAACACGACCTCCGCTACGGAAGTCGTAGACCCCGCTAAAGAGCGCTCGCACTCTTCGTCGTCTGTCCCCGGCCCCGACAGGCTCGGCTCACGCCCTGCTTATGGGGAGGAACACCCCGGCGACACTGACGCACACGATACCACACATAAGCACACAACCCATGGCTATTCTTTGTCGAAGACGAAGAAAGCATCAGCGCCCAAGGAGACGCAGGTTCCACCGGCGGCCTCCTCGGACCGTTCAGGTTCGAAGCCCCTCTCGCAGCCGCGACCAGTGACTGGGCTTTTGGCAAATAAGGGCGCCGCCCCCAAACCATCGGCCGGAGCGCACCAGCAGAGAGCGCACGCCGCCGTAGAACGATCGACACCCGTAACGTCGAAACCACAGCCCAAAGCTGACAAACGAGTCGCAGAGTGCTTGGCGAGGATCGTTGTAGCCGACGCCCAGAAGCTTACGCCGAAAGACACGTCGAGCGCTACGCAAAGGTCGAAAGACACGCCGAAAAAGCCCGAAGAAAGACCTACCCCCTTCAGTCGGGGGGACCCCCAGCACACCGGAAGGCGACGGGACACTTTCCTCGACGTTATGGGAGAGGTCGAGCCGTTTTCAGCTAGATGACACTAATTTTCCCCCGCTAGACCGCTCAGGGGTACCCCATGAAACCATGGAAAGGCTCCATCTCTGCATGGAGAGAATGGAGAGGTTTATGAAGACCCAGAACCCTCCTACTCCCAAGAGAACAAGAGAAGGGCCTCAGGAGGACCCCAGGGCCAAATTCCCGAGACTATTCAATCCCCAGCAGGACACAGCCTCAGATTTCCATAATGTGTATGACCTCACTGGTGAGGAACAATACTTGGAGGAGGAGGATGAATTTGTGGACGATGAAGAGGGACAGAACCAGGAGGAAGGTCTGGAAGACAGCCCAGACATGGTAGGAGAAGGCTTCGGAGAAAATCCAGAAGAAGGACCTTCTCATCCCTGGCAATCCCCATCAGTATATTCGGACACTGATGTCCTGAACCTTAATCCTCCTGACAATTCACCTGTTAGAAACACGTCTCCCATTGACGATCAGCCCACATTCAATGCCCTGTTGCGCAGAGCAGTAGCACATTTCGAACTGGACACTGGGGAGATCTCTCCTGAAATAGACTTTGTGGAAAGAGTAATTAAGGAGAAACCCCCGGTCAGCCAGACCATTCCCCTCCTCGCTTCAGTGAAGAGAAGAATCATCCCTTCGCTATCCACACCCGCACTAATCAGAGGAGTTAATCCAAGAATTGAAAAACTTTTCACTCCTTCACCCTCAGACCCGCTGTACATCAGGGGACATTCCATTCCGGATTCCCTTGTAGTAACTAATACAAGGAAGAGGGCAGGGGTGCCGCTGTCCACCAGCGAGGCACCACCTGACAAGGAGGGCAAGAGGTTATATGCCCTTGCAAAGAGAGTCACATCCTCGGCTGCCTTTTCGGCAAGAATTGCGAACACCAATTCTTTGCTAGCTAGCTACGCAGACGCGCAGTGGGCCAAACTGCGCAAAGATGCCGAAGAAGCGCCGGAACCTCTACGTACACGCCTGCTATCAACTATTGGCGAAGGAACCCAGGTCAACCAGAGTATTGTAAAGAACTCTCTGGATGCTGCAGAGACAGCGGGACGTTCCCTGGTTCAGGGAATACTCCTAAAACGCCATGTATGGCTGCGCAACTCAGGGTTCAAACCGGAGACACAGGCGTCTTTAATAAATAAACCTGTTGAAGACTCAAACCTCTTAGGGAAAGCGGTGGATGAGGCTCTGGAGATGGCTAAAAAAGAGCTCGATACTATCAAAACTCTTGACCAGATCTCTAAGCCCACTACCAGACGCGGCTATGGCAACAAATGCTTTTTTCGTGGCCAACAGCAGAATCGGCAGCAACACTACCCTGCCACCAATTATCAGACCAATAGTGGGCAGTACAGCCAAAGAGGCCAGCGCCGTGGCAAAGGGAGAGGTCGGGGGTCCACCCCCAGAGGCTCCCAAGCCCCCAGTAACACCAAGTGACGCGAAGATTTGCGTCCCCTCCCATGCAACACCGGTCGGGGGCCGGATAACATCCTTTCTTCCAGCATGGGAGGGAATAACGTCAGACCGCTGGGTACTTTCCACCGTAGCCCACGGATACTGCATCGAATTCAACGGTTCCCCAACATACAGACCCCCGAGGGGACGACGCATGACACCGGAACACCTTGCCATCCTTCTCCAAGAAGTACAACTGCTGGAAAAAGGAGCCATAGAGGTCGTGCCTCTATCTCAGGTAACGGAAGGTATTTATTCAGTGTACTTCCTTGTACCCAAAAAGGATCTAACCATGCGCCCTGTATTAGATCTGCGCCCAGCGAACAAGTTTATCAAACCCCAGAAGTTTCGTATGGTGACCTTACAGGAAGTGATCCCACTGCTATCACAATGAGATTACATGACAACATTTGACATGAAAGATGCATACTATCATATTTTAATGTTGGCAGCGCACAGAAGATACCTCAGGTTCATGATAGAGGGCAAAACACTACCAGTTCAGAGTGCTACCCTTCGGCATAGCATCTGCACCAAGGGTATTCACGAAGGTACTGGCAGTGGCAGCGGCCCACCTGCGCAGGTTGTCCATCCCAGTTTACCCTTACCTCGACGACTGGCTCATAACAGGGGATTCTTACGAAACATGCTTCTCCAATACCCAAAAGACTGTAGACCTTTTGTTCCAGTTGGGCTTCTCCATCAACGAAAAGAAGTCCAGCCTAGACCCCAGCCAAATCAAACAATTCCTAGGGGCTCTAATTCAAACAAAGGACTGCCTCGTCTTCCCCTCCAACGAGAGGGTCCAAAACATGCTGTTTCAGATCCCTCAATATGTGACCGGTCGAGAGGTGACGGTACGCAAAGCAATGCGCTTGCTAGGCATGATGGTGTTGTGTATTTATTTGGTACCTCACGCGCGCCTGCGCCCTATGCAAGAGTGGCTCAACAGCCAGTGGTGTCAGGCCAGCGGACTATGGGACGATCTAGTGGTGGTCTCGCAGGCCTTGCTTCCCTCGCTACGGTGGTGGACAAAGGAAAACCTGGAAAGAGGGAAACCCTTTGCCACACCCGTGGCGGAAGCCACTCTAACCACAGACGCATCCCTCACAGGATGGGGGGCTCACCTATCCCATCAGACTGCTCACGGAGTGTGGACTCCGAACGTAGCATCCAAACACATAAATCTACTGGAGCTACTAGCTGTGTTCAAGGCGCTAAAAGCCTTCCAGGAACACCTACAAGGCAAGACTATGTTGGTCCTTACAGACAGCACCACAGCCATGTACGACATCAACAAGCAGGGGGGCACCCACTCTCCAGGACTGTCCAAACTGGCCCAAAATATATGGAAGTGGGCTCTCAAACAAAACATGTTCCTACTGTCACAACATGTACCAGGGGAACTCAATCTGCTGGCAGACAAACTCAGCAGAGATTTCCCCCTGCCCGAAGAGTACGAATGGCGACTGCACGAAGACATTGTCTTCGTCTTCACAGAATGGGGATTCCCAGAAATAGACCTGTTCGCAACCCTGGAGAACTCACAATGCCAAAGTTACGCCTCCAGGTACCCCCAGAACCAATCCAAGGGGAACGGTCTGTCGATGCAATGGTCAGGGAAATTTGTTTACGCTTTTCCCCTCCGACTCCCCTTCTCAACAAGGTGGTGCATAAGATGCACCAGGAACAAGTGACCATGATACTGGTGGCCCCAATGTGGGCCCGACAGCCATGGTTCGCTCACTTGATGATGTCTCTATCTCCCCCAGTGAAACTCCCCTGCCCTTACAACATGCTGTCATAAGACAAGGGCAGAACTCTGCATCCATGCCCCCAGAACATGAACTTAGCAGCTTGGCTCCTGAGATCATAGAATTCGGACATCTACAGCTCCCGCAGAGATGCATGGACATCCTCAGGGAAGCCAGAAAACCTAACACTCGCCACTGCTATTCTAGCAAGTGGAAGAGATTTGTCATCTGGTGCAGAGGAAAAAGCATCAACCCGATTGACTGCTCTCCCACACATATTGTTCTATACCTGACCCACTTATTGGATTCAGGTCTAGTGTTCAATTCCATTAAAGTCCACCTAGCGGCACTTTCTGCATACACCACTTCCCAACTCAGTGTCGTGGTGGAAGATCCCTGTTATAAAGGCCTTCATGGAGGGAGTAAAGAGAATACACCCCCCGATAGCTGACCCAACTCCCGGATGGGACCTTAACGTGGTACTTACCAGACTCATGGGCTCACCATTCGAACCCATGCACAAAGCATCTCTTAAACACCTCACTCTTAAGACTGCTTTTCTAATAGCTATCACCTCCATCAGGAGAGTAAGTGAACTACAGGCTCTTTCTGTTCTAGACCCCTTCGTTACAGTTCACAGAGATAAGGTGGTTCTACGCACGCACCGAAGGTTTGCTCCGAAATTCATCTCAATTCCACGTAAACCATTCTATCTAACTGCCAACGTTCTTTCAAAATCCTTCCAACTTGGGAGAAAAAACTCTGCACACACTAGATGTGCGCAGAGCGGTCATGTTCTACATGGAAAGAACCAGACCACTGAGGAAGACTAATCAGTTCTTCGTCTCGGTGGCAGCAGGAAGAGAAGGGGATGCAGTTTCAAAGTCCACTATTTCTACATGGATTGTTCAATGCATCACTCTCTGCTATGCTCTTGCTAAGAGAGAACTGCCCTTTAAGCCAAGAGCACACTACTCGAGGCACGGGGGCGTCCATAGCATTCATTGCAAATGTTCCCCTTGAGTCCATCTGCAAAGCGGCTACCTGGAGTTCTTTGCACACCTTTACAAAACACTACTGTCTAGATGCACACTCGAGATCTGACTCCCAGGTGGGACAGGCAGTATTAAGACATCTTTTCTCTACTGTTCCTTCTCATAACCCACCGCCAACTCCGGGTACTGCTCGCTGGTCTATGCACAGCATGTGATTCTAAGCAGATTAACAAACATCAGAAGACAATGCATTACTTACCGTAAAAGCATTTCTGATGGTTGTATCTGCTTAGATTTGCATGCGCCCACCCTTCCTCCCCGCTCGGATGGAAGGAACATAGACTTCCTTTTATATCTCTTTTCTGTAATCACTCACGTCTAGAAGGCTCCCTCAGGGCAGAAAAATACAAACAGAGGGAGCTCGACGCGCGAGGGATTGTGGGTACAACGCACGTCACTATAGGGATAGTATTTCAGACACGCCTTGTCGACGTCCCTTTTCGACTACGAAAAACAAAATGCAATACTCCGCAGTGACCACTGGATGTCGGACCTATGCACAGCATGTGAATCTAAGCAGATACAACCATCAGAAATGCTTTTACGGTAAGTAATGCATTGTCATTCTACTAATCGTAAATTGCTGTCTTGCACCTGGAACATTCAGATTAGGTTTGAGCACGTCTCTACTATATTTGGGTTTCCTGATATCCTCAAGCAGTTTCAATTACAAAAGGAAAAATTGAATAAAAAATTTGCTTGGCTATCAGACTGCTGAAGGTACTGAAGAATAAGTGCTGTGCTTTTTCATTTTTGCCACTGATAGATCTATACAAGTAAAAGATCACGGCAATGATTCTATATGGGTGTGAGCTGATTCCTTTTGAAAATACACTATTTTTGGACTGATTGGAAGGAAATATTTGGAAGGCAGTTTTGGGCCTCCAAAGTCCATCCCTATTACCACAATCAGACTGGAATTCGATCTCACATCTTGGTGGGCCCAATATATAAAGAAAAGTATCTTGCTGCAGACGGAAATTGAGAACGATGAGTACACGTTGAGATTCTATATAGAGGGTCTCCTAAATGGTAGTCTGGACTGCAATTCCTTTCTGTCCAAATTTCACAAACGTTACGAGGGTTACTTATAGTTGATTCCATTGGACAATTCAGAGATTATGCAAAAAAAGGATGATAATACTCTGGGACTGAAATACCGACCACGAAGACCTAAAAGACTAGAATTGTACAAAGATAATCATCATTTATTTTCTCCCATGGATAAGCTCAGAACTTTGAAAATTCCTATTAAAAAAATAGGGACTTGTATTTTAAATTTCGTTTGAATGCTTTGCCAACATTAAAAGCTATAGGTCCAAAAATTGTCTTACCAAGTGAACTTTGTGGTTGTGCTTGTGGGCTGGCTCCCATTGAATTCCTTTACCATTTGGTATTTGAGTGCCTTTATGAACCACAGAATTTGGCATTTGGGCGGGTTCATTCATTCGACATCTTGAGTTCTCACTTAAAGCCTATCGGAAAGGTTGATGTTAACCTCTAACTATACATTTTAATAGCCCTGTCTAAACTGTTATAAGAGATATTTGTGGAATTGAAGAACAGAATGGTAGCGGGGGGGCTGCCTGCAGGGTGATTTGGGACTAACTAAGCAGTTTTTTATAATTTGGAGTAGGATTGAAATCTAATTGGGATTGTCTTTACTCAGGTTTCATTATAAGGGACCAATGAGGGACTACTAGGCAAAATTGTGGTCCGAGAACTTTTTTACTGACATTCCTATGGTAGCCTGTATTTATTCTGTTTCAAAAGTGTGCCTATAGTAGGACACCATATTCTTTTGTTATTTTATAAAGGTGTAAAAATAGATTAGAAACTTTAAAAGTTTTTTCAGTTTACAAACACTTTTTTCTATATAGTTGTGTAGTTCTTTTGCTTTTGACATAGATTGGAATTGTTACCTATCCACCAGCCTCATTTCTTCCCTTTAGTGAAGTCTTTGACTGCGCTGCCACAGCTATACCCCTAAAGTTTGATTTATCTTTTAGTTGGAACTTTTTCCCTTAGGATAGATGGTTTCACACCCCTCTAACATGTATTGTGCATTTTCTTTACAGGATTCCATGCTGGAGTTTGAAAATCAAAATATGGATCCCGCTATTGTGGCAGCCCAGCCGATGAACCCGTCCCAAAGCATGGATTTACCACAGATGGTCTGCCCTCCAGGTTGGTATTGACCCATTTCTTTGGTCTACTTTGAGAAACTTGTTTGCATTATCCCTTTAGAATTTGAAAGCTCAACTGTACCTGGGTATTCCATTTCCTGCATAGCACCCAAACCATTAGCTATTCACATGCTTTTCTGTAAATTGTACGGTGTTGTTTGCTGAAATTAGTATGATTAAATGTGTTCATGGTTGCCAGATTCTGTTATATTCTGTTCAATCATTGATAGTCAGATTTGTGAATTCAGACCCTGGCAATGTATTTTTTGGTGTTTTATTCATGATTTGAGGGTAAGGGACCAGGTGTAATGTTTTTACCTATCCTGATTTATGAGTTGCCCTGTTAAATGCTCAAAGGTTGTCGCAGATGTACACATACAGTTTGGATCACCCTCCGCACTGGGACCCGAAGACACTCAGGATTGCAGTGTTCCAAAGAACTCTCCCTGTATGAATCTCCTACTGGTTGCTGGCAACCTTTTGATTCTAGTTATCCAGCCAGACTCCAGTGAAGTATTCTAATTAGCTGAGGCCGATGTCCCTAGAAGAACATGGTTATGTTGATGCAAACTGCTACCAACTGTTAACAGTGGTAGGATGTTCATTCAGAAGTGTGGGGCCTCACTTCATGGGCCTTCCCATGCCCCCCCATGCCCACCCCATAGAATCCTCCTGCCTTTTATTTGCAATGTAGCTCCAGAATACCCCATGAAGGTCGTTTTTAGGGTACACCTTCCTTTCATTGACATCTGCTTCTACGATGGGTGTTTTTCCACGTATTTTTGGTGGGAAAAGTATTTTGAAAAAATGTTAGGGGGTGAGGGGGCATATAGAGTTTGGGGGGGACCAGGGGTAAAAATATTGGTATGACCGCTGGTTTGGGGGAGACCCCTGCACCCCCCAATCTTTTTGAAAAGATGTCGGTGTATTTTGTCAAAATTTCTGCGAAAAAACACCAGTCGTAAAAACGGGTGTCGATGAAAGGACATAGATTTGTTTTTAGAAGGCTGCTCAATGCAGCCATTTGGGATCCTAGAACAAATGTTTGTTCTCTGTAGGTCACTGTTAAAAGGTGACTGGTTTGGCAGCCAGTGCAATTCCTGTCCAGGTGCATGAATGGGAGTCTGGCAGTCCCTCCTAAATCAATGTCCTGTGGGTTTGCCCAGGAAGGTTTGTATGTAGCGACCACTTCTGATGGTGTGGCGGATACGTGTTTGAATGGTGCAGTGTCCCCGATTGGGGTTGAATGCCAATCCATCCTCCAAGGAATATCCTGTCGTTGAAGACTTAAACAAAATATATATATGTTTTAGTTATGCACTTTTGCTCGACCACAATTAAATCAGTTTATGTATTTAAGGGAGTCGAAGGGGTACAGTGTGGTAAAGTATGGTTTGGTATGCAGAGACCCCGATAATACAAACACAATTGCAGAATTCTGGTTGAGCAAAAGTGCATGGCCTATTAACTTTAAAAAGTCTTTCAAAACCTGTAGAACCCTCCAAAGAACAGTGTATCCATTTTTCAAAAGGATTCCATCTCCTCTGCAAATTGTTTCTCTGAAATGTCCAGCGACTAGGTTTGGACATCTGAAATTGTAAATCATGCTTGCACTGTGCGGGGTGGCAACACCTCTTGACGATTTTCCTTAAACCCCGTTGTCGGAGTCTTCAGATGCATCTTCCTGAGTTGCACACATTTAGTGATTCCCTCAAGCTCACCAGGCTCTCTGTGTTAGTCATGGCAGAGCCTGATGGGCTTGAGGGAATTACTGACAGTAGCATGACCATGACCAGAGTTTAAGGATAATCTCTTCAACAAGTGGTGCCCAGCAGTGTGTTGCTGGTTTCTGGAAAATAGTGAACACTAAGTGGTGAATACCTGTGAGACTCGCATACAAAGTGTTGTATTTACCTATTTTAACAGTACTACTAAACAAAGTGGAAATCTTCACTCTTGATAACCTGAAGAAATATACAATTGAAAAACTAAGAATTATGTAGACTGGGATCTTAGTTCTGCTGTCACCAAGTGTTTGAAGTGTTATCCTTTAGCACATTACCCTCAATATTCTATGTACCCCCAAACCTTTTGCTTTGTTTTTGCTTTGTACTGACTTTTTGCAGTGAAGTGAAGCTTTTAGCTTCACTCCACAGGCCTTTTGCTCACTTGTTATGGGGAAACACTGTTGGTACTGGGAAACTGTTTCCCTTTTTCTTTTTACATGTTATCTATTTTGGGTAACTTTAATGTTGCACACCACCTTACAGTGCAGTGGGGGTACTTTTGCATCACCCTAGACTACTCTGAAAAGGATATTTTTGGTTACTTGCAGATGTATAGGAGGCCAACCTAGTTAGTGAACCAGGACAACTCTGTAGCCAAACCAATCAATGTAGGATGGAGAGTGGTCAAAGCTTAGTCTCCGGAAGGGGTGAGCCTGTTAAAGGGTCCACAAGGTGAGTAATCAAAGATTACACATAGTCAGTAGTTATAAAACTATTGTGTATTTTCCACACACCACCTTGCTGCGCCACAATTATGTATGAACAAAGTTCCACAATCACATGTGTTGGTGATCCAATTAGTTTTGTTTATTGGCCCTTTCTGATTACACGTGTTTCGGAATGGACTATGCCTTTTTCAAATCAGGGCATATCCTTCAGCGTTATTCATGTATGCATGTTTGTAGAGATGTTGAGATAGTACTGGGGTAAATCTCATCTGCTGAAAATGTTTTTCTTGCAGCTCGCGCCGTGTCGTCGTCAGTCGATTGACCTGGATCAGCCTCCGACAAAAGAGGAAGCGCCATCCAGCGCCCTCTTCTAACTCCACACCCGCGCCAGGTGCCCTCCCCTTCCTCCTCCTCCTGTCCCCTCCGCAACCCCAAGGATCAGGACACAGGGACGGACACAGCCACAGCAACGGACTGCAGCCAAGAGCATCCCCAGAAGATGAGATGGGGTAGTTTCTAACCCCTAGTCATCATCCTAAGTCCCCCCCCCAACCCCTGCACAGCGAGGGGAAGAAGTTGGATGCCATGGCGAGAAAGGTTATCTAATCTACGGCATCAACCGTCAAGGTGGCAAACACGCTGCCGATCCCGGCCAGGTACGACGGGGAATTGTGGTACAAACTGCCCTGATTCTGGAGTTCCTGCCCGACGACAAGCGGGTGGATGTGATCGCACGCCTCCAGGAGAGGGAGGTGGCTTTGGACCATGCCATCACAGTGGCCCTGGACATCGCCGACACCGGTTTCTGAGAGATGGGGAACAGTGTCTGCCTCTGTCGTCACAGCTGGCTGAAGGCCACACATTTCTGCAAGGAGGTCTAGACAAGGGTGCTGGACATGCCTTTCGCGAATAACCTCTTCGAGAAGGCTGTCTAGTCATTACAGGCCATCAAAACTGATAAGGAGACAGCTCGTACCCGGGGTATTCTCCAACAGCACCGCTCTTCCTTTCGCTCCTTCGGAGGAAAGTCGGGCAGATCGCAGAAAGGTTTTGGTGGAGGCTCCTCGTTGTACTGTCAGCTCTCCCAGTTCACGGCCCAGGAGGCCTACAGAGGCTCTTCCAAGGCCTTCAATGGAAGTGGTCAGCGCTGTTGCCGCCTATGCAGTACCCAGGCGCCGAAGCAGGACTGAACCAGCCAAGACGTTGGGCCGGCTGATGGGATTTGTCAATGAGTGGGAAAAGATCTCCACTGAGAGATGGGTACTGGATGCCCTCGCCCACAGACATGCCCCGGAGTTTCAGCAAAAGTGTCCGCGGATCCCTCTGGTGACCTGGCAGGAGCAGCACTTTGCACAGCTCCTGCAGGAGGTACAGTCCATGCTAAGAGTGTGTCCCAAGTTGACTCCAGGGCTCTGGAATCTACTCCAGATACTTCTTAGTCAAAAAGACCGGGGTCTGGAGGCCCATTCTAGACCTGCGGCGTCTGAAAAAGTACCTTAAGTCCCAGGAATTCAGGATGGTCACGTTGCAGCACGTACTCGGCCAACTGGAGGAAGGAGACGTCTTGACGGCGCATCTCGAGGACGCCTGCCTCCACGTCCCCATCCACCGGAAACATCGAAAGTTCCTACGTTTTATAGTGCAGGGGAGACACTACCAAGTCAAGGCCGTCCCTGTTGGTGAGAATTCTCAAATGTGCTAATTCCCTCCACCTTAAAGACCCCCAGCAACTTTTTTGGATTTTGAGGACTTGATTATTTTTAACCTGGAGAGCGAGACCCTTTTTTCCCACTCTTAGGTATTTTAATGTGATGTTGAACACTGTTTCATTTGGTTGTAGTCTGGCAAACTCCATAGGTATCCTCTTTCACATTGTCTCACAGTGACACAGGGAAGTCTTTCAGATTTCCCAAAGGTTTAAATACCTTCTCTGGGATAAACTACTGTTTCCCAGAGCACTAAAGTGAAACTAATTTTACTTACATTTGGAACTTCCTAGACCCAGCACACACTATCTTACAATAGGGTACTGGAGGGGTTACCTAGTATCCCCTTTGTCTAGCTTCTCATGTAACATTTTTTATGTTAACCTTTTCTCACTGAATGGCTGGTGGCAGTGTTTTTGTTTGAACTAGCATGGTGTACATTTACCACAGGCTGCGTTCGCAGCTGCAGTAAAGCACTCAAGGGTGCCATTTTTATCAAAATGGCCCAGTCTTTTTTTCGCCATTTCTTTGTGGAAAGGGCCTCCTTGATTTACTCTGCGCACCAAACCAGGTTTGGTCCCATTGTTCGCTTTGCCTTTGGCGGGATTTCCGAGTGACGCCCGCCTCTGGCTCCCAGGGTGTGTGGAGTAGGCAGAAAGGGAGGGAGGTGCTCAAAACTCCCTGTACTTAGTCTCCTAGAAGACCCAAATAAATTCTGTGGTGTTTAGTCAGCTGACTGTCCGGCAAGGACAGCCACCCTGCTGGGTGATTGACAGCTATGCTGGAATGAATGGGAGAGAACTGAATAAAAGGCGAGGCTTTTGGCTTGGAAGGCAAGAGTGTCGACCACTGGACGAAGGAACTGAAGAACTTGAAAAGGACGCCTGCAGCAACTCCTGGACTGTTGGTTTGCCCGGTGAAGCCCTGCTGCTGTGCTGAAACTCCAAATTCGTATCGACAGAGAAGCCCCCGCAAGGACGACTTCTCCCGAGAGTTAGTTGGACCAATCCACTCCAAAGTGTAAGCCCCCTGGACATCAATCTCGGAGCTGGTTGAATTTCCAGAGTTGCTGCTGGAAATCGTATAGCCAGGGAGAGGAACACCAGATTGTGTGCGTTGCATTTAAGCTGGCCTAGAGATCCAGGAAGATCCTCCGTACTCCCAGGAAGCAGGACTGATTGTGCCTGAGCCCCCACAAGAGTGTGGGACCCCTGAAGCAAGGAAAGTCCATCTCGACAGCCTGGAACCGCAGTGTTGCTATTTGCGGTAGACGCGAGGAGCTGTAACACTGAACAGCCACTGAATTGCAGATTGCCGGTTGCGAGCAGTGACGGTCCCATTGCAGTGCAGGAGTCCCCAGAAGTCCTCCCTCTCGTCCCCACAACTGAGTCCCAGGAACAGTGAGATCTGCAGAGCTGCACCGGAACAGAGGTCATCTACTGCACTTTTCTTCATTCTAAAGGTACTGTAAAGTCAGAGAACTTACCTCTTACTGTAGAGTTCCTTGCATCTTCTACTACTCACAAGTCTAATCAGCTTGTGGCCCTACATTTGATTCTTCTTTTCTTCAAAGACTTCTAAAACGCTGCAAAGACATTCTACTCACCTATGAAGAATTGCTTCAGCTCATATATACTCTTGCCTATTGACTTTGTCTTAGCCTCTTCCACTGAATGACTCTTATTGGGGAATCTGAAAGTATTTGCCTGCTTAAGAATATTTGTGGTGTCTTGTTTGTTCTAAATAATCTTTTCCTTTGAATTATTACTATATGATTCTAAATGCAACAGTGATATATTAATGGCCCCAGCAACCCAGCAATCTAAGTCACCTGAGGGTGTAGGTAGTGTCTGTGGGCCATCCCAAAAGGGTATCTACTGATTTAGAGATATTAAGAGTGTGTATTTCATGAAGTGTATGTGAGTGTTACTGATATATTGCTCCCTTCTGAAGAAGGCTTATTCTGATTAATAATTGTTTATTCAAGAAACCTTGGGTGTAAGTTTATTTGAATACTTGTAACTTTAAATCTCTCTAACTCCACTACAGCTCACATTGACCCCTCTTGAGATGAGCCTGGCTGCTCAACATGCCACCAAAACTGTGTAGTACAAGCTTATACCAAAGGTTGGGTTTCCGATACCTGTAGTCCGAGTTGTTTGTAATGTTCCCAGAGTACTTCATACACATTTCCTTTCGGCCTAAAGTCGTCGACCAGGGTCTTCACAAAGTGCCTGGCAACAGTTGCAGCCCATGTGCATCTACGAGGGATACATGTGTACCCTTATCTCGATGACCGGCTCATCCAGGCCAATTCAAGAGAGGTAGCTGTCGAACACACGGAGACTACTGTCCGGCTGCTGACAGATCTGCGGTTATCTGAAGTCATGCTTGACATAATCGCAGTGTGAACTGTTCCTAGGAGCCAGGCTCAACACTATTTCCTGCCTTGTGTCGCCCTCGGAGGAGAGGATAGCGGCCATGCTGGGGAAGATGCGCAACGGCTATGGTCACTGAAGACCCACCACAGTGCAGACTATCAAGTCTTGATCGTCATGATTTCGTGCATCTACCTTATACGGCTGTGCAGGTTACGGATGCAGCGTCTCCAGGAGTTCCTGGACGCTCGATGGATACAAGTGTCGAAGCTTTGCAGATAAGATCCCGCTTGACTAGGAGTTCCGTCGGGTGGTGTGATGGTGGGGCGTACACTCCAATATCGCCCGGGGCATAGGGTTTCAAAACCCTCCATACCAGGAGACTGTCACCATGGATGCTTCCCTGGAGGGCTAGCGAGGCCACACCATACGTCTGCACGCCAGAGGCCTGTGGCTGTTCAAGGAGAAGGATCTCTGCATCAATATCCTGGAGCTGCGGGCAGTGTTCTGGGCCCTCAAGTCTTTACTTTCGTCCCTGAAGGGCAAGGAGGTGAGGATCTTCATGGACAACACCACCACAATGTTTTCCATCAGGAAGCAGGGGGGCACCTGATCCCACCACTCTCCAAAAAGGTGCAGAACTTGTGGCACTGTGCCGTCTGACAAGATATGTTCCTCATCCCCTTTCACCTGGCCGGAGTCAAGAATACCATTGCTGACTCCCTCAGCAGGGTGTTGCGCTCCAGCCATGAGTGGGGACTTCGGCAGGACCAGGTGGACTGCATCTTCATCAAGTGGGGCAGGCCCCAGATCGATCTGTTTGCAACGGCGGCAAATTCCAAATGGCAGAAATTCATCAGTAGGTGTTAGGGAGAATTCTCTTATAAGGCTAATTTCCCAAACCTAGTGAGTCCCCCAGCAGCTTTGCTGGATTTTTGGGGTTTGTTTTTTTTTTCCTGCTAAGAGTGAGACTCTCTTTCTCCCACTCTTAGGCATGATTTGAGAATGTCCTTTGACTATGTAATGTTTCATGGGCTATGGGGTCTTTTACTCCATAGCGCTTCATGTGTTTTTGGTAAGTGTTACACAGCACCCTCAGTGCAGTAACACAGGGGTGTCATAGTGGCCCCCAAACATAGACTCCATACCCTGGGACTTACTACTGTCTCCCAGGGCATGTAAAGTCACCATTGGCTTTACTAGTCTCAAATTGTGAACAGAACCAGTACAAACCATCATATTGTGGAAGTACTGGTAGGGGTAATTCGATTGCCCCTGGGTCTATTTTCCAAGGGGGCACTGTCCAGTCCCCCCTTGTCGAGTTTCTGGCTGGTGGCAGTGGATACCACGCGAAATATTCCACCGGAATATTTCCTATGGGATTTTCCCATTCATTTTAAGCGCACCACTTTTTGGTGCAATGTTAAAGATACCGCCGGGTTTATGTATTTAATATTTATTCCTCGGTTGGGTCTTTTTGCCTGGACTCTGTTTTAAAATGGCGTTTGTGTTCGCCTCTGAAACTCTAACCCAAGTTGAGCCCTTTGTTCCACTTTTTGGCTGGCTTCTCCACTGAAGCCCTCCAAATGGTGCCACTCTGTCTGGGTTCCACAGGATGGGTGGGGAGGGGAATTGGCACCCTGGACTGCGTTGCCTTAGCAACCCAAGTCGCACTCTGTTCTGATTGGGCCAGTGGTGAGCCGCCCGGCTCACCACTTAGCATGTTTGAGTGACAGCTAGGCTGTTGAATGGGGGGTTTTCTGCATAAAAGCAGGGCTTTTGGGACTGGAACTTCAGAAGTCGCCACAGGACCTCAGAATCCGAAGAGGGAAGAAGCTGAGCCATCTGCAATGACGACACCACCGGTTAAGCCCTGCTGCAACTACCTCACCACTTTCCCGACAACAAGAGAAGATCTTCTGCTTGACGAGTCGTCTTCCTCTGAGCTGGTGAGACCAACCAGGTCGCCCCTTTCGCCTTCCAAAGACGTCTCTTGGTTGAATCGCCCGTGCCAAGCACCCTGGCGGCCGGATAGCCAAGCTTCACCACTTTGACCGCGAATAAAAGGAACGCACCTTTTATCGACTAACTCCGCGGCTGGTTTCATCCCTGTGCAGTGCAACGACTCCACGTTTCCTCCTCAACGAGATCCTCTCTTCCCCTGGTCGAAACAACGAACTGCAACCACTGCTAGGAACAACGGCCACCGCTGGAGCTTCCTCTCTTTAAGGTACTGTGTCCTGCCTGGCCTCCCTTTCTTCGGTTTGCCCAAGGTGACCCTTAAATCCTTGGCTTTCCAACTGGGTTGGCCCCAGACCTTCTAACTTTAACTTCTTGAATCGCCCCAACCTCTTTTGAACATTCTGCAAAGACTTTTAGTGCATTTTAAACCGTGTGATCCTGGGCACATTTCCATTTCAATTTGCTCCATTTAAAGTGGGCCTGGCCTATGAACTTTGGCTCTACAGTGTATAATGCCTTTTTTCCCTTGCTGAGAACTCCTAAAAGTGTTGGCACCTGTTTTATTTCTATGCTCTGCCTTTTTCTCTCCCTTTAACTGAACTATTGGCGTGCCATCAGGTTACACGCGCACATCTGTTTAACAGATCAGGGTGTTTTAACTCTGACTTGTCTAAATAGTTATCAAGGGAGGTGTGTATACTTTACCTGACTATGTTTTAACTTGCTTTTGATTTAGAGTGCTAGTATATTGCCTAAAGTGTGTTTTAAATAAATAATTATATACTTTTTATACAAAGCTCTAGTCAGTGTTTTTTGCTCTGTGTTTTTAGCCCTATTGTGTATACTCTATATACTGCCCTACTCTTCTTGAGAGAAGTCTGACTGCTCAGCCACAGCTACCAGGTAAATCTGGGTGGTGCAGACTGCTACCAATTGGGTTTACTGCTTACTCCTGTAGTCTTAATCTTTTTGCAGTGTTCCCTAAGGGAACTGCACAGGATTCTGCCTAACAGTAGGTTCCAACAGCCGAGGAGCATTCGGGGTACTTTCTCCTTTCCATGGGAAGGCCTGTTTCTGTTCTCTCCTGCTACGAGTCATTGGTCAACTCAGTGCCGATGCGGGATACTAGTCGCCCTGGCGTGGCCGATGCAGATTTGCTACACAGAACTTTTCAGCCAGTCGGCATCGCCTGCGGTCATGCTGGCAGTGGTTGCAGATCTGCTCACCAGAGGAGGTGCAATCCTGCACCACGATCTAGGATCGCTGAACCTGAGGGCTTGGCTCCTGCAGCCCTGGAGTTTGGAGGATAAGAGTTGCCGGCAGACTGCAGGAATTTGCTTGCCAAGGCCATAGCGGGGCTAACCCCTACTCCTTGGCCCCTTACATCATATTGGTAAAATCATAACATCTCCCGCTTGCTTGCCCCAATGATAGTCAGAAACATTCTGAAAGTTGGAAACATATATAACATTTTATTTGGAAAAACATATGGTCGCATAATTTGGAGTCATCTTATGAGGGCGCCCCCCCCATCCCTGCTCAGGTCTTATGACTGCCTGGCACCAACCATGGTCCTTAGCCGGGTGGCTCCGCCAATCCCGCCTTACAAAAGTCCCTTGTCTAAAAGCCTGTGAGCCATCTCACACCAATCCGTTCTTGCGAGAACGGCCCGCCCTGGATTCCACTGCCAGTTCAGTCATTCCTCCAGAGAGTATGGAGCGAATAAGGCCACTGCATCGTTTATGAGGGCGCCCCTCCCCCCCCCCCGTTGTTGAGTCCCAACCGTCCCTAGTGGAATCAGCGCCCGTGTCACCCCATCCTGCCTGAAGAAGCCAGTGGTTGTAGCTCACGGACCAGACCGCAGCGTGCCTCCTTCGATAGGACCGCCCTCGTAACTCCGCCTGCGACAGAAACATTAGTTAGTACAGTAAATTGCCACCACCATCCCTGAAAAACAATTTGTTAAGACATTCATTCAGTGCCACACTCACCTTATTCCACACTATAATTAAAAAGACAAATCATTCCTCCCCAAAAGCACTCTAAGCCCTTTTACCTTCCCAATGGACCAACCCTTGATCCTCAGTTTACCCGTCGCAGTTCTCAGCAGCTTGGGTGGGAGGGTGGATGTCGCTGCTGCCAGGGCTGGATGAGAGGACTTGCTCTCTCAGCCCTGGCTATTTAAGCCCCCGGGGGTGCAGGCCGTTTCCGGCCGGACCCCCGAGGGCACCCTGACTGCGTCCTCCATAGAGGAGGCGAGTCCGCGCAGGGGGCGGCCCGCTATGTGAGCTGCGCCTCTAGCAGCGCCCCCTGAGTGGGCTGGCGCATCTGCTTAGCGGGGCTAACCCCTACTCCTTGGCCCCTTACATCATATTGGTAAAATCATAACATCTCCCGCTTGCTTGCCCCAATGATAGTCAGAAACATTCTGAAAGTTGGAAACATATATAACATTTTATTTGGAAAAACATATGGTCGCATAATTGAGAGTCATCTTATGAGGGCGGCCCCCCCCCGCCTCCCTGCTCAGGTCTTATGACTGCCTGGCACCAACCATGGTCCTTAGCCGGGTGGCTCCGCCAATCCCGCCTTACAAAAGTCCCTTGTCCAAAAGCCTGTGAGCCATCTCTCACCAATCCGTTCTTGCGAGAACGGCCCGCCCTGGATTCCACTGCCTGTTCAATCATTCCTCCAGAGAGTATGGAGCGAATAAGGCCACTGCATCGGTTGTTGAGGAGTCCCAACCGTCCCTAGTGGAATCAGCGCCCGTGTCACCCCATCCTGCCTGAAGCAGCCAGTGGTTGTAGCTCACGGACCAGACCGCAGCGTGCCTCCTTCTCTAGGACCTTCCTCGTAACTCTGCCACGCTTTGGGGTGGCCCCCCCACGACCCCAAATGCCCCCACACCAAATTCCTCTTCCTGCTAATCCTCACCAATCCCGATTTACACCCAGTTCTTGCCATCAGTCCCCATAGTCCTAAATTGAAATGGCCCATCCCGTGCTCTGAAAGATGCACTCCATCTGCTACAAAATCTATTGGTTTCCCTTCACATAATTCCAGGTGTCTGACAAAAACCAGCCCTTCCTGCTTCATGAAGCGCTCCATGCTCTTGTTCACCCTCCTCCGAGACCTTTCCATTGCAGCGTTGGACTCTGCTCCCTGCCATACTTTCCTTGGGATCAGCTCAGACCAAGCTATTTCCGTTGCAGGCAGCATTCTTGCTAAGATCCTAATGCCCTCCTGCATTACTTTCAATAATCTGCCCTTTCCCAAGTCTGCAAGGTCATTCCCCCCAAGGTGCACTACCAACAACCTTGGGGGGGGCCCTCTTGGTGATCTGCCTGCGCAGCGCGAGGAGAAGTGAGTGCCAGCGCATGCCTTGGGGTGCCTAGCCACACCAGCTCGGTGTCTCGAAAACCCAAATTGGCCCCCCGCACCGGCTTCGTGCGGGCGCATTTCTCCGCTCTGCTGATAAACGAGTGGCCAATTATCCAGACGGTACTCCCAGCTGCAATAAATCAAAAATTGCATAGTTGTTACAACCCTTTACCCTTCCTAAACCCCAGACCCACCCGCCCCCATTCTGTTGTCCCCTTGGGACCTGACCTATTCCACTGAAGGGGCTGGGTTGTCCTGCCCACCTGGGCGAATGTACAGTTTATACCTGTTGGATTGCCATCTACCCAACCTCTGGATCGCTGAGCCGTGCATCCCAGCTTGAAATGCTGTAGTTGCTGCCCCTATCCGGAAACCATGCGTGGACCATCCTTGCCCATGACACCCTGCTTTTTTAAAAGCCATCGCCAGTACCTTCCGGAATTGGAACATTGTCAGTGGAGACCTGTCCCTGTGTATTAAGAGTTACTTCCCACCGGCTGGCCTCATTGTCATGAAGTGGGACAGTAGCCAAGTGGGGCAGCTGGACTGTTCCGTTGCCCTTCGCAATTTGATTGAGGCGCCCTTCCCGGCCTGATCGGTCTTTGATCTCCTGACCTTCACCATGAGGCCATCCTCTGTGAATGTGACATCCCCTGGAGCCAGTGCCCGCCCAGAGTCATCAGCCTTCCCTGTTGCCCCCAATTCACTCACCCGGAGGGCCCCAAAAAATGCCAATGCAAATGCCGCCCTGAAGAGCCCGAGCTCAAAACAGTCTATGCATACCCCTTCCAGTTCCCTAAGTAACTTCCCCAGCACATCAAAGTTAATGGGCTTACGTACATCCTTCCTGCACCCTTCCAGTTTCCCCCAACCTTTGACTGCTGCCCTTCCTGAGAATTCCTTAGTTGGGTCCCCCTCTCCTTTCAGTTTGGAATGGAACGCTACAGCAGCTAAATGGCTTGTGACCCAGCTCCTGTTCTGCCCCTGGTTGTGTGCCCACAGCACAAACCGCTCTACCTGTGCTGTAAGACCCAAGTTTGTATGCCCCGCTTCCTGCATCACCCCCACAAACTTACTGTAGCCTTTCTGATACCTGGACCGCACTCCTGGTGAGAGCGACTGCTTCCCAAGTTTCCAGAGCGACATCAGGTGCCACCACTCCTGCATGAACTCTGTGCCCCTCTGCTGTGCCCTTGGGTGGGCCTTCTGGAATCTCTCCCACTGAAAACGAGAGAGCGTCAGCAGCCACATTCACAATTCCTGGTACATGTCTCGCCCTAAATTCAATATTCTGGTACAAGCACACTTCCACAAGTTTCCTTAGCAGCCCCAGAACCACCGGGCATGAAGCGGACTGTAAGTTGATGGCCTGGACCACTGCTTTGTTGTCTGACCAAAAGCGGACCCTCCTGTTGCACAACTCACCTGGCCACAACAGGAGGGCTATCACGATTGGGAACAGCTCTAGCGCCATAATGTTCCCCAACCTCCCGTTCTTTCTCCATTGTGTTGGCCACCTCTGCGCACACCACTGTGTGCCCAGGATCACACCAAACCCTTCCTTTCCAGAGGCGTCAGAGTACATTTGCAATTCACTGCTGGTAACCCATGCGTCCCGCCAAAGGCTTACCCTGTTGAAACCCTTCAGAAACCCCTGCCACATGACTAGGTCCTCCTTGAGTGCGGCACTCAGCCTGATGTGGTGGTGTTTGTTAGTCACCCCCGCTGTGGCTCTTGCTAACCTCCTGGCAAAAACCCTTCCCGCTGGAACCACCCTGGCTGCAAAGTTGAGTTTCCCAAGCAGCTGTTGCACTTGACCCAAAGTTGTCTTTTCTTTCGCTAGAACACTGGAAATCAACTCCATTAGCCCCTCCACCTTTTCTGTTGGTAACCTGCATGTGCCTTTGCAAGTATCAATTTCTATGCTTAGAAATGTGAGGACATGGACTGGGGTTTGTGTTTTCTCTTTGGCTAGGGGTATCCCCAATTCTGTCATTAGAACCTGAAAGGATGCTAATGCCGATCCGCAGTCCTCAGTACCCTCCCCACCAATAAACAAAAAATCGTCCAGGTAATGCATGATTGCCCCCCTTGGTTCCTTTTCTTTTGCTGCCCATTCCAAAAAGGAGCTGAATTGTTCAAAGAAGGCACATGAAACAGCACATCCCATTGGCATGCACCTGTCAAAATTGGCCTTCCCATTTGAATCCCAACAAATGAAAGCTATCAGGATGGACTGGTAGGAGCCTGAAAGCAGACTCCATGTCGACCTTTGCCAACCATGCCCTTCTTCCCATCTGGTCCAATAGCTCCATTGCTTTGTCACAGGAATCATATGTAACGGAGCAATAATCAGGGTCCAGCCAGTCATTCACAGAATCCCCTTCCGGGTAAAACAGGTGGTGAATCAACCTGTAATTCCCTACTTCCTTTTAGGGACAACCCCCAGTGGGGACACAATGAAGTTAGGAAGGGGAGCCACCCTGAATGGACCCGCTATTCTCCCCAATGCTTTTTCTTTGGCCAGTTTTGCGTTCACAATCCCTGGTAGCAGACAAGCGTCTGCTGAAGGTAGGTTCCTAGCCCCTCGTGAAGTCAGGGGTCCTTCATAAGGGATCTTAAACCCTTCCATGAAACCCTGGGAGATCAACCTTCCTTCGCCAATTTTTGGGTATTCCGTTAGCCATTGTTGTAATGTTGTCATTTTTATGGGTGAGGGTCCCTTCCCCCAGCTCCCCTCATTGGGTGTTCTTACCTCAGCCCCTGCCCCACGGTCCCCTGGACCCTCGATAGCATGTAGAGGCGGGGTGGGACCCTTTGCATTTTTCACAGGCATGGGCAAATATACATTCACGGCCGAAGCGGCAGTACCCTGCATTAAAACCCCTGCACGTGCCCTTGGCTGTGTCACCCCCCCCCCCAAGGTGTCCCTGCCGCTCCCCCGTGCCCTCGGTCTGTTCCCGCCGTCTCTCCCCCTGCCCCTCTGCCTGTTCCGAAAGGGCTGCCAAGCTTCCCTCTTGTCCTCGTTGTACCTACCCGACCCGGACTTGGTGGTATCTCTGATTGGCTCGCTGGACCTCTCCTGGCCACCCATGAATGCGAACCAACCCTCTGTGTCCTTCTGGGCCCAAGACATTGAGGGCAAATCCTCCATCTTATGCCTGAAACCCCTATCATCATCTATCCAACCCGTCGTCCCATATGTCTTATGTTCTGCCACTATTGTATCCCTGTAATTCCATAGGTCAGTCCCTTGTTCTGGGAACTTTTCCATCATTACTGTAGCATACAGAGAGAAGGCCTTTGACCAATTGTCAATGGTTTCCTCCGGCCTGTACCGCGTTTGCCTCTTTTTCTCTTCCTCTTTTGATACATTAACATCTGGGCCCTCATTTTCAGATGTCAGCATAGAAAATATGTCAAAGTAATCCCTCGCCCATATCCGTTCCTTTACCTGTTTATGAATGTACCAAGACAACGTACTTCTCCCTGTCAGTATTGGGGCTATTGTTTCCAATGGCACCCCACCGCTTACCGTGGATGTCCCAGCACCCAAGGAAGTCAATGGTAGTCCCTCTGGTGGTGCCACCCTATTGGACCCCAGGGAACCCACGGGCAGCCCCTCTGGTGGTATTACCCCTGCTGCTTGGGGTACCCCATTGGCTGGTGCCCCTATCCGCTGACCTGTCCTGGGAGTCCTACCTGTGCCCCTGCGACTGCAGCTGGCCCTGTTGGTCGCCCTCAGGCGGCGAGTGGGCCCACCCCGTTCCCCACTTGAGGTGCCACCGGTACCTGCCCTAACCGGAGAATCATCTGGTCCATGAATCTAGTCATTTCCAATTTCGCCCACTCCATGGTCTGCCCGCTTACCTCGGGCTGTGCAACATTCTGGGGGGGGATGTCCCGTGTTCGCTACCGGCCCCACAGGACCAGTGTTTAGCAATGCTACTGGCTGAATCCCCTGGCTTGCCCCATGTGCCTGGTCAGTACCTGTGCTTGGGGAAATTTCTGTTGTGGGCAGCGGAATAGAGACATTTGGAGACACATTCGCTACAGTGTTATGCTCCTTACCCTTTTGCTTCCTGGGCGCGCGCTTTCTCTTGGTGGGAGTGGGTGTCACTACCTCTGGCCCCGTTGGAGGTACCCATGTGTCCGGTGATCCAGTTGGTGCTGGTCCTTCCAGAGACTGCTCCACCATTCTTTTTGCCCATTCCGCACCTTTATTTCGGACCCTTTCTTGGAACCATGCCACCATCTGGGTCTCCTCCTGACTCTCATAGGACCTTCCACTGTCGGAAGTGCCCTCCAGACTATCGAACAAACTTGGTGATCCCAGGCTGGACATGTTGCCCCTGCGTAAGAAAGCAAACAAAATAGTGCAACCAGAGTTTGATTAATATAATGACCAGTTGTGTATCTTTAAAACCCTTTTGCGCTACTCCTTATGGAGTCCAAGGTTATTGCTACCCCCATTTAATGCCAATGCCGTGGCCCTTCCCTAATGCCAGTTGTCCCTCCGGCCCCTGTTCACATTACCTGTGGCAGTCAATTGGCTGCCTCTTTCAGTTGCTAGCCCCTTCCAGCCCCCAGTAGGCCCCCTTCCTTACCACAGATCTTTTCCTTCTTCCTTCTAGCAAACCACCTCTGGTGTGCCGTACCTCGAAGATATTCGCTGTGATCTGTAAACATACGCATACTTTGTTAATATTGTCCTTTGGACTAAGCCATATGCGTGCCCCAGACTCCTTGTACATTGCATGCACACTTTGGCACAGTACCCTACGGACGCCCCAAAGGGGGGTGTAAAAGATGTCCTCCTCACATTTTACCGTGCAGGTCCAATATTGTATTGCTGTGTGCATAAATCCCCTCACGTCCGCCATCCCCGAACTATACTTTACAATGCTCAAACCGGTCAACATTTGTGTATATGCGGGTTATAAATTCCTTTCTTGGAATAACCGGAAAAATTATGAAAAGTTATTAATTTCCTCTTCTTTAGCAAGATAATATGAAAACAAACAGTTCCTTCCCCATGAACCTTGCATTTGCCCCACTCAGTACGCTCCCATGTGTAAGTACGTTGTAAGTTCCTTCTTAGATTATCTAAAAAGCCATGAAAAATAAACAGCGCCCGCTGTGAAACTAATCATACTTCTTTTAAACTGGTGTGCCTGCTGCTTGGTAATAAACCTTGCCTGCGCACCAATCCGTACATACTTGTGTATAGGCTCGTTATACATCCCTTTCATTCCACTGTAATGTGCACGGCTGTGGCTTGCCCCAGCTGTTTTCGCAGGGCCGCATCTTTAAACTAGCTCGCAGCATGTATAGTAAACACATCAAGCCTTCCTCAGCTTGAAGAGCCCTTGTCGCTTGACCTCTTTGTTTGCTATCTGCTTTCTGCACTCGCTGCACACGCAACAGAAATTCACCGTCCTTTCATGTGCACAACTCCTTAAAACATCCGTCCCTGAGCGTCGCACCTTTCTTTCCCTATTCCCGAAAACAAACGGTGAACTTCCACATCTAATCGATGCGATAGCCCACACCCCCGCAGCAGTTGGTCACCATTGCGTGTCTGCGCGCCAGAAATCCCTACCTCCTACGGCCTCACTGTAGAATTTTAGATAATGCAGACCGAGCCCTGGGCCCTCGACCTTCCACTTTGCTCGCACCATGGAGGAAAACTCGCTGCATCGCCCCTTTGTTTTTAAAATTCAGCTTGCATAGTGGCGGAAAACTTTCCCCGCATCGCCCCCTCCCAAAAAAGGACCGAAAAAGTGCATTGCTTCCTCATAAAGCACAACTACAGCGCTATAGGAACTCTTTGTTTGACATCAAACCCTCGGTATGCGGTATGCATTGAAAAATCGCATGACCAGTATGCGCTCCCGGCCAGTTCTCCCCACCTGAGCTTCCGTGGCCAACAAAGGAAACCCTCTGCCAAAACACCGGGCCACCAGCGCCAACCGACCGCAGCAATTTCCCCAAAGCGCCATCTGCCGCTGACCGCAGCACCTTTCCTCGCCTGCTTTTCAAAACGCATACTCTTTCCGGTTCAAACCTCGCACACGTGTGGCGACCATGCGCTTTCCGGCTGTGTTTCAAACATTTTCACTCGCCCCGGGAATGCCTCCCCTTCCCCCGCGCTTTCTTGGCCACCCCCTCTCCCCGGGGCCTTTAAGAAAGCATTCGCCACCTGGCAGCCGCGAATTCGGAGGCACCCTTTAGTGCACCCAGGCCGCGAACAAACATAAGGCCAGACTTAAAGAAACCTTCTTTAAAACATCCGAATCCTTGCGTGCAGTAAAAAAAACCCAAATGCCCTTCTCAATACCAAAATAACCATTGCAGCTCTTATAACGCTCCCTATACCCGCCGCTCTAGGTCACGGCTTTCCATCTAACCCCGACATTCCTTTGTGCTCCTGCGGCACTGTGTGGAATGCAGTGGGCCCCGGCCCCCCAGGCAAGCGCCAGCTACCCAGCGCCTTCCATCTACCCCCGACATCACTTTGCAAGACGCTGTGGAGGAAATGCCATGGGCTCCAGACCCACTGCAAGGACCAGCGCCACTGCGCTGTCCCTCAACTCCACACATTACCTTTTTCAAAAGGATTGTTACTCCCGCTCGTCCTGCCTTGTCCTTGTCACTTGCTTCGCTGCTCCGATGTCGCTGCTGCCAGGGCTGGATGAGAGGACTTGCTCTCTCAGCCCTGGCTATTTAAGCCCCCGGGGGTGCAGGCCGTTTCCGGTCGGACCCCCGAGGGCACCCTGACTGCCCTGCCAGGGCTGGATGAGAGGACTTGCTCTCTCAGCCCTGGCTATTTAAGCCCCCGGGGGTGCAGGCCGTTTCCGGTCGGACCCCCGAGGGCACCCTGACTGCGTCCTCCATAGAGGAGGCGAGTCCACGCAGGGGGCGGCCAGAGGGGCGGCCCGCTATGTGAGCTGCGCCTCTAGCGCCCCCTGCGTGGGCTGGCGCATCTGCTGAGCATCGTCGACTCTTAAATGCTACGTTCACAAGTGGAAGCGTTTTGCTATGTGGTGCCGGTCGCAGTAGATCACCCCTCTGAGGGTCACAGCCCTGCAGATCCTTCCATACTTGTTGTCCTTGGTCAAGGCGGGGCTGTCATACGCCTCTATCAAGGTGTTAGGCAAAGTTTGAATGCAGTACCCTCTGGGAACACTACAAACAACTGTGACTAGAGGTATAGGCAACTCACCCTTTGGTATAAGCTTGTACTACACAGTTTTGGTAGCGTGTTGAGGAGTCAGGCTTATCTCAAGAGGGGAAATGTGAGCAGTAGTGGAGTTGCACAAAGATTCACAGTTGGAGGTATTCAAATAAACTCTTACATTCAAGGTTTCTTGCATAAACTATTATTAATTTATAAGTCAGTTATAAAGCAGCCTTCAGAAGGGAGCAATGGAATAGTAGCATACAAATATACTTCAATACTGTACACTTTGAGTTTCTGAATCCGATGACACCCTTTTGGGATGGCCCACTGACACAACTTACACCCACAGGTGACTTCAGTAACAAGGGTGCTGGAGACCTTAATTTCTTACTGTTGGCATTCAGAACACTCTTAAAAGGTTGGTAAAAGGTAAAGGTTATTAGAACACAAGAGACCGCAAATGTCTTAAGCAGTGCAGATACTTTTAGAGTTCACTAGAAGAGTTATTCAATTCAATAGGCTAAGCCAAAGTCAATCGGTAACAGTCTTGGATAGGATAAAGCAAAAGTAAATGGAAAAGTCTTTGCACACGTTCTTAGGAGTCTTGGATGAAAAGAATCAAATGTAGGGCCACAAGCTGATTAGGCTTGAGTTGTGGAAGTTACAAGCACTTCTACAGTAAGAGGTAAGTTCTCTTAGACTTGTTTTACAGTACCTTGGTAAAGAAGAAAAGATGCAGCCTATGACTTCTGTTCCTGTGCAGATCTGCAGATTTCACTGTTCCTGGGACTCAGTCATGGGGACGAGGGAGGACGTCGGGGGACTCCTGCAATGCACTGGGACTGTCAAAACCCGCAACCAGCAAACTTCCCTTTCAGTGGCTGTTTCGCGTTTCAGCTACCGCAAATGGCAACAACGCGGTCCCTGGCTGTCTAGTTGGACTGTCCTTGCTTCTCGGGTCCAGCACTCTGCTGAGGGGGCTCATGCTTGGTCAGTCCTGCTTTGTGGGAGTCAAGGCCAGGTTAAAAGTAACGCACACAATCTGGTGTCCCTCTCCCCGGCTATACGGTTTCCTGCAGCAACTCTGAGGAAATTCAACTAGCTCAGAGATGGGTGTCCAGGTGGCTTACTTCGGAGTTGATTGGTCCCACCAACTTAAAAGGAGAAGTCGTCCTTGCAGGAGCTTCTCTGTCGATGCGAAGTTGGTGTTTCGGCACTGCAGCAGGGCTTTACCGGGCAAACCAACGGTCCAGGAGTTGCAGCAGGTGTTATCTTAAAGCTCTTCTTCGGTTCCTTCGTCCAGTGGTCGACGCTGCCTTCCAAGCCAAAAGACTCCTTTTATTCAGTTCTCGCCCATTCATTCCAGCCTAGCTGTCACTCACCCAGCAGGGTGGTTGTCCTTGCCGGACAGTCAGCCAGCCAATCACCCTAGAGTGCATTTTGGTCTCCTAGGAGACTAAGCACCACACTTCCTGCTTACCCCAAACACTTCGGAGCCAGAGGCAGGTTTCACTCCTGAATCCCGCCAAAAACAAAATGAACAAAGAGACCAAACCTGGTTTGGCGCGCAGAGAAACTCTCTAGAAGGACTTATCCACAAAGACATGGCAAAAAAAGACCGGGGACCATTTTGAAAAAGATGGTTCCCTCGGTTAGCGTCAACGGAGTTGCGAACAGAGTCAGTAGATGCAAACCATGGTAGTTCGGAATGAAACCAATGCCACCAGCCATTCTGTGAGGAAGGGGGGAACATAAAAATGTTACATGAGCAGTTGGACACACGGGATACAAAGTAACCCCTCCTGCAATCTATTGTAAGATAGGTTGTGCTGGGTCTAGCAAGTGCAGTGCAAAGTCAATTTCACTTTACTGTTCTGGGAAACAGTGTATCCCAGAGAAGGTATTTAAACCTTGGGAAATCTAAACAACTTCCCTCTGTCACTGCACTGTAGGTGCTGTCTGACACATTGTAAAAGATGATGCCTATGGAGTTTGTCAGACTCCATAACCAAAAGAAACAGGTAAAATTCACATTCAAAATACGAGAGTGGGGAAAAAATCAAGTTCTCAAATCCAGCAAACTTGCTTGGGGTCTCTAAGCTGGAGTGAATTAGCACATTTTTGAGAATTCTCGGTTTATCTGGCGATTATCTCCCGCTGCACTGGGTCTCCTGGAAGATCTTCTTTGGTCCCATCAACTCATCAAGGAGTTCCCCCAAAGGACTGTTTCAATCTTTCCCACTGGTGAATGCTCCTACACTGGCGTGGGAACTCAACGTGATGCTGACAAGGCTCATGGGAGTCCCCTTCGAGCCTATGTACCAGTCCACTCTCCAGTTCCTCTCATGGAAAACGGCTTTCCTTGTGGCCATCACCTCTGCCAGGAGGGTGGGTGAGATCCAGGCCCTATCCTGCAAACAGCCATATCAGACTTTCCACAAATCGAGGGTAGTGCTGCGGATGCACCCCTCCTTCATACCAAAGGTTCTGTCAGAATTCCACCTCAGCAAGCCTTTGGTGTTACCTGCGTTTTTTCCGAAGCCTTGGTCACTGGCTGAAAGGGCCTTGCACCAGCTGGATGTTGCTCGTGCCCTGATGTTCTATGTGGCACGCAGAGTTTTCGGAAGATGTCTCAACTGTTGGTGAACTTTGGTCCTGTGAACCATGGGAAGGCATTGTCCAAGGCTTCCATCTCCAGGTGGCTCTCCGGCTGTATCACACACTGTCATCGGTTGGCTGACTGGCCGTCCGAGAGCCCATTCCACCAGAGCGATCGCTGTGACAACTGTTACGTCTGGTGTACCCCTGCTGGATATCTGCAGGGCTGTTACATGGGAGTCTATGCACACCTTCACATGGTTCTACTGCGTCGACGGGATTCCATAGAGGAGTCCAGGGTCGACCAAGCAGTGCTACGCAAACTATTAGCTTGAGGTGAGTGTTCCAAACGGTAAGAGTTGATTGCTTCTGTTGAGCCTTGCCACCTCCCGTGGTTGTGTAATGTTGTACTGCTTTGTGTTCTTCATGAGCATGTGAATCCATGCCAGACCCCATGCTGGAGAAGGAACAAGTTACTTACCTGTAACTATTGTTCTTCAGCATGTTTGGCATGGATTCACATGCGACCCCACCCTAATACCACTCTGCGGCTCTTCTTGGTCATACTGCCACTGTATGTGCTTACCACATCTGAAACTGGCTGCCAGAGGAGGAGCATAGGGAGAGGGCTTCATTGCCCGGGGGCAGTATGACCCAGATTGCAGCGATTGGCTTAGAGGAGAAATACAGTTTGTGAGTGTAACGGTTTATTCTTTTACTGAAGATTCCCGGCTTGACTGGTAATATTGATGAGCATGTGACTACATGCTAGACGTGTGCTGTAGAACAATAGTTACAGGTAAGCAACTTGTGCCATAGAGCAGTTTATTCCACTGCTTCAATCTGGCTCTAAAATAAGCTTTCATTAGTTACCCCTTCTCTTACTAGACCAGTTAATCCCTGAATAGAGAACCTTTCGTCCAGCTCTCTGACCCGTTATAAATATGAGGTCACCTTAAGCCACATTGCCTGGTGGTTACTACCACCAGAAAAAGAGCAGGAACTCTTCTAGCTTCTGCGGAAGCACCACTAGAAAAGGAGAGCAAAAACATGTTTGCACTGGGGATGAAAGTGGCTACTTCAGCAGTTTATGAAGTGTGTATTGCCAACAATACTACCTTTTTCTTTCCAGCTACAACAGCGCACTTTGGAACAATGTTTAGTCATGGCTAGATCCACTCCCAGTATCCCTGCCCTCTCAAATTTCAAAGGTTTCGTGGACAAGCATTTTTTTGCACTACGTAATCTGTCTTCAACCAAGGTTCTTCATCCCCTTAGTACTCGCACTACACAGTCGACTCCCTTTGAATCCAATTGTGAGAGAGGTGTCAGACATGGCACAGGTCTTACTAGAGCAGCAGCCTCTAAGGGCTCTGCTGCCCCAAAGCAGTGACTATCAGATTCAGGTTCCCTCCCATGTTTCCCTGGTTTCCCGATGTGCGCAGTATCCATTGGTACAGATCTTCAGTGCGGCTTGACTGCTTTGACTGCCAGCGCTGAGTAAGCGTGCATGTGTATGTGCGTTTGTGTGGGTCCTTTCCTCTAGTAGGAAGTCGCAGGACCCGGACCATCGTTCGAGCAGACGACGGCATCGGACGGCGGAAAACGAAAAGTGAAGATTGAGCTCAGCGTGCCCAGAGGCAGAGGCGGGTGTCTGTGGCGGAGGCGGACACGCCAGAGGCAGAGCGTGCCCAGAGGCGGCGGCTCGAAGCAGCCTGTGGGAGCGAACTCGGCGATCTCAGCGTTCTTTTATTACATACTCGCGGGCCACAGAGGTGAGAGTTCGCAACGGCTTGAAGTAGCTTGAAGCAGCCCGCGGCGGCGACCTCTGCTACATCTGCTATTTCTATAAATTATCACGTTCGGTGGGCCACACATAAACGCTAGTATTAGTACTAGTACTAACGTGTGGCCAATATTGTCAAACTAGTGACAACCACCCTGATCAGCTCTACTAACTCCGACAGTACCCTTGCATGAACCTGAGCTTGCTGGATAGATAGTGAGACAGTGAGCGAATCCTGGGTTTGTGCTAGTATACAAACACTAATATCGGGGTTGATAAAGGGTGGGCTGTTGTCATTTAAGTTTATTTTAGACAGCAGTGCTCTCGGGCTGCAAGTCCCTTTACTAATCTCCTTAATGAGTGAATCAGAGAACTCTGAGTTAATCCGCAGTTCGCCAATAGAAATTTTGGAGCCTAGGCAACTTGGGCCTAGGCAACTTGGGCCTAGGCAACTTGGAGTGGATAGTAGAAAGGAAGTGGCCGGGGCCGGGTTTAGGCAATAAAAGTAAATAAAAAGGGGGAGACTGTGGGAGATTTTACTCCTTTGATCCCCCTTTGTTCTTTGGCCTAATCTTGAATCAACGAAGGGATAAGAAATGGCCCGCTACAATTTAAGGAGTGGACAACACGTTGATGACTTAAGAGCTCCAGAATGGGATGGTTCCTATATCGAAAAATCCCTGCATGAGGATGTGAATCCCGTTAATCTCCAAACTCCGATTGCCTCGACAAGGAGTAACAATATAATAGAGGCACAAATCCATCAAGAACTCCAAGCGGATAAACTAACGGAGGGAGAAATTACAAGAGACTCGATAAGGAACACCCCATTCGGACAGGTGAAAGATTTCACCTTGACATCAACTAATATAAAAGGGACTATTGATTACTTCCAGAAACCAGTTCAAGAAAATTTAAATGAACCTATACCACATTCTCTAAAAACTTTTAATCAAAACACTAACTCACAAACGGAGATCAGTGGATCTGAACCATCCATCCTAGTCACGGAACCTTTAAAGACCCCAAATCATCTGTTGAACTCGGTGCAGAATACACAATTGCATGAGGAAAGATTAAACTCAACAGTGGCATCGAGAGGGGATACGGTCGCGTTTGATGGAATCCTATTGGATTTACCAGTGCAAATACCAAGTATGATACAGGGAAACAAGAACCAAGACCCAAATGATGGTGTCTCCTATCTTTCGGCTTTAAATTTTGTTTTAAATTCCTTGGTGAAGGTCTTTGACCTTCTAAAAAGAGATGTGCAGACCCATACAGGGATCTTAATGGAAATGACAAAAGATATTGAACAACTAGAATTTTCAGTCGTAGGTCAAAACAATGTAATAAACTGTTCAGTCCTGCCCCAATGACAAAGATGGAAGATGGTTACACAAAGCACAGTAGAGATTTAATGGAAATTAAGCACCAAATGACTTCTCTTATGAGTGAGAACAAGGAGATAAAGGAATTGTTATTGCAAATGAACGAAAGAAAAGTACCGCCTTCTTCATTAAACCAAGATCTAGCAATTAAAACTATAAATTTAGTCCCTGAAACGAGCACCTTTGGGGATGATACTCCATTATCTGAATCAATAATGGAAGAATTCTGCCGATTAGTACAGATTGCTGAGTCAACGGTGGAACAGCTGGTGGAAGATCGACGGGAAATTATAGAGAATCTTGAAGATGAGGCAGAACACAACTACATGTGGAAGAAGAGCTCGCAACAATCTTACAAGAGAAGGAGGAGAGAAAGGCGGAAGAATCAAAAACAAAATAATAGATTCAAAGTCACGAGGTCGACAAGAAAACAAAAAATGTGAAGAATATTGGATCAAAAAAATCAAAGATAAACAGCTTTGTCAAGGGGATTTCAGATCCTGTGAAAATCAATGAGAACCAAAATATATTGGATAAAGATGGTAGAAGTAAAGGTAACGATTCTCCACAACAAGAAAGAATTGCCGGGATAAATAAATCCAGAAAACAACAAAGGAAAAGACTTGAGACTGATAGAATTCCCGAAGTAGAGGGAGAGGTACATCCGGTAAAGAAATCAACGAGTACCCAAACAGAAGGAAAAACAGCTGATCTGGATAGAAATCAACCTCGACATGACTTGATTAGATCAGAGATTACAGGGAAATTGTTAAAAACAGCTCCAATATTTCTTCCAAGACAGAAAAAAGCTTTCAAAGCACCAATGCAGACCCAGACTGGCTTAAGAATCGCTCCAATATTCAACCAAATAAAAACAAAGACTAGTGATTTGGTAACCACCCAAAGTTCTAGGATGGGACTTGCAGAGGATACAACATGCATTCAATCATCAATATCGAACACGGATGACCACGATCAAACCAAAGAGGTAAGAAGAGAAGAGACTATAAATATCCCAGTGGGAAACTCATCCTCCGACATGGTAACTGAAAGAACAATATATCCCCAAGTAGATCTGAATCCATATGCAATCCCGAGACTGTGGTTTACTAATGAGGAAAACCGTAGGTCTGGTAAACCATTGAATAGGAGCTCGATTCTATCACTGGTTAAAAAACTTCCAGAATTATATTTATTCTCAACAAGACATTGAATATGTTCGGTTTCCAGAGCCAGAATGTATTAGTTTAGTGGAAGTTGGATTTGTTTCTAAATTGGGGGCAAAAGCTTTTTTAAATCTACAAGAAAGATTAAGGGAGGTGGGTTTGGAAGTATATGAGCATTTGCCATCTCACGTAATAGAAACGATCGAAACTGAGGAATATGAGTCAACCAAGGGAAACATCCCCTTACTGCATGAAACCAACCGGGGAAAAAATGAAAATATTATTAATGGTGGGTCACAAATATCATCGTGGTCAATGTCACCAGAGATAATTATGCAAGTCTGTCAGAAGTTGGGTGTATCACAGAGGTCTCTTTAATAGTGACAAATTGAGAATCACTAGTTGGAACTCTTGGGGATCCAGTTCATTTAAAAATAATAAAATGAGTACGTTGTTGTTTGGGGGAAATGATTTGATCTTGCTACAGGAAACATGGTTAGTAAACACCCCGGAACTTGAAGGCTTTGCATTGATAGCACAACCAGCTAACTGCAAAGCCGAGGGAAGACCGACGGGAGGTTTGCTGATCGCCTGTAGAAAGATTTTATTCAAAGAAATAACAATGCTACCTTGCAAACAGGAAGGAATATTGGTGGTGAGAGTGACCACTTCCCCCAAAGGTTCTCCGGGTAAGGAGATAATAATTGTGAATCTATACTGGAACCCCGTGAGGGAAAAACTGAGTTTCTAGAATCAATTGCGACAATCCTTTGTGACATCAATATAATGCACTCTAGCGCACATATATTGGTAGCAGGAGATTTAAATTCCCAATTTATCAAATCCAAATCCCATACAGGGAAAATGAAAGAAGCAACAAATAATGGAAGAAAATGGTCGAACTTCTTTGAGGACTGGAATTTAAAATTCCTAAATGGCTCTATAGAAGGTGATGTTCCATCTGTCACAACGTGGGAGAGGGGTTCCTCGGAATCGACACTGGATTATATGCTTTTATCAACCGAATGTTTTAACACCTGTATACATTTTTCAGTGGTCGATGGTGGAACAAGTGATCACAAGCGATTAGTCGCTCATTTAAATTGGTTCAGTGAGGAAAAAATAGAAATCTGGGACCAAAAAGTAGAAGTTAATGCACAGAAAAATCGGCTGACAAAATACAAGAGCGAAGGGGAGCGGTTAAATAAAGCCCTGAATGGATTTGCCAACTCGGGAGAACTAAATATTTTGCACCAGCATTGTGACCCATCACGATTTCACGAATTTTTATGGTCAGTCGATCCTCCGTCAAGTTCCCAAAAGGGTTTGCAGAGAGTACACAAACACTTTTTTGACAAAGCAGTTTGGGGAAAAAAAACGTGAGACGCAAAAACAATTAAGACTTGCTAAGAAACAGGCCAAAAATGTACTAGAACTAGAAATAGCATCGAAAAAAAATTAAAAATGATTTGAAGAGTTGGACTAGACAACATAGAGGAAAACTATGGCAGAAAGATGGGGAAGAGATGCTGCGTGCTTTACAAAATAATTCCTCGCGAAACTTTTGGTCACTAATAAATGCCACCCAAACACATCAAACCATTGCTCAGACGAACAATGTGTCGGAAGCAAGTTGGTTAACCTATTTCGGTACTAAATATCAGGAACCAGTGGGAGGACAAAAATATAGAAGTGACAATGGAAATTGGGGTTTAAATTTTGACAGAGGATATTTTAAACTTGATCACAAAATCCTCGGCGTCGAGATCTGCGGGCCCAAATGGACTAACTTATCAAGTCCTTAAAGGAAATGAGACACTGTGGGCCGAAATCTTATATACCTTGTACAATAAAGTAATCGCAAATAAAATAATTCCATCTTCTTGGAAGACTGCAATTATAATCCCGATCTTCAAGAAGGGGGATCGTAAAAACCCAATTAGCTACAGGCCAATTACACTGCTTGACGTAGAAAGCAAGTTGTTCACTAGTCTGATATTAAAAGAACTGGAAGCATGGGCGAAACAAAACAACATAATCCCTAAACAGCAGACTGGATTCAGAAAAGGCCATTCAACTTCCTTGAATGGTATAATATTAGCTTCATTATCAAATCTGAAAGATAAAAATAATAAAGGAAGACTTTATGGAGCATTTATCGATCTGTCAAGCGCATTTGACATGGTAAATCGAGATAAATTATGCAGTAAATTGGAACAACAAGGGGCACCCAAAACTTTAATTAACATACTAGTAAAACTTCACGAAAAAAACACAGCAAGGGTAAGATTAAACATGGATGGCTATTTGTCAAAACACATAAACATAGATAGGGGGGTTAGACAGGGTTGTATGGTTGCTCCTTTTCTCTTTAAGATTTACTTGGGCGATTTTGGAGCCGCCCTAGAATCCTCATCACTAATGAGCCCTAAGGTGGGGTCCTTGGCCGTTAGATGGCTTATGTATGCGGACGATATAGTCCTTTTTGATAGGTCTCCAATCGGCTTACAAAGATTGTTGAACGCCCTCGATAAGTACATGAAATTAAACGACCTGGTGGTTAACCCTGACAAATCTAAGATCGTAATCTTTGAGCAGAAAGGTCGCAAAGAAATAAAATATCGGTGGACAATTGGCAAAACCCAGATACCGGTTGTAAAAGAAGTAATGTACCTGGGCATCACAGTGTACGCGACCCCCACAGTTGGGAAACAGTACGGTGAAATCCTGGCTAAAGGAACACAACTAATAGCTCAGATGAAGAAGATTGCCAGCCTTTATGGCAAATTTTCAATCATGCCTGTCATAAATTTTTATGTGGCCAAAGTGATCCCAGTACTACTGTATGGGATTGAATCTAAACCTTTACTGTGGTCAATAGATTGGCAGAAAATAGAAGGTTACATTTGGAAACAGGTATTGGGATTACCTAAAGGACTACATACGACAACTCTCAGATACGAACTTGGATTAAAATCTCTAAAATACGCAGTTGATTGGAAACTCTTGTCCTTGTATAGGTCTATTATTACGCCAATGACTAACACACTATACGAAAATCTACAAGAAAATATGAACCTAAATTCCTCATACACTTTGACAGAACTCCAAAAGATAGCAGAAAATCTGCTAACTTATTGTGAAACAGATAAATTAACACTGAGTTTAAACCCACTGAAAGTTAAGTCCTTATCCTTGAGAGACTGGATCACAACAGGGGACATGGTGAGATCAACCTCTGTTCGCGAAGGGTTTTTTAAGTACGGGAAAAAACAGGGTGTAGTACCAAGATACTTGATGAAGTTCCCTAACCCAAAAGGAAGACAAAATTTTATGAGGGTACGGTTAAACTTGATTAAAACCGGATCAGTGTTAACTAAATGGGGAGTCACTGAAGGGGCTCGTAGTCTATGCACGGAATGCTCAGATCTAAGTAAACAAACGTTAGAGCATCTGCTAAGATTCTGTAAAGGCACCTGGAAAATTAGGGTGGAATACTTAGGGAATTTAGTTGGGTCATTGGATAGACTATCCTCCGATGCTTTTTGGGAAAGAATGATTGCGGGTCATGAAATAAAATTGACCTTAAATATCCTAAGGGTCTTGCAAAAGACAGGTTTTATATCGTCAGAATACTGTTGATCTATTGTTATAATAAGGGGAAAACTGTTTTTTTTTTTTATTTTATAGGTAAACTAGTCATAGATGTGATGAATTTTAATATGCTAATTTTACAAAATTGTGACGAAGTAATCTGTGAATGTTATCTAGATATATTTTATGAATAGGATGTTTTTGTTTTTTTTTATGTGTATATATGTACTGTTTTTTTTTTTTTTTTAATGTGAAAAAAAACCCAAATGTGGTTATATCACAATAAATTAAAAAAAAAAAGTTTCCCTGGTTAGGGGTCGCATCTCAGTTCACCCATGCATGGGAGGGAATCACTTCAGACAAGTGGGTACTCCATCTCCAAGGGGTACTCCATAGTTCCTCACTACTATTGTTAGGGAGAATTCTTACAAATGTGCTTTCGTATAAATGTGCCAATTCCCTTCTACCCTGGAGACCCACAGCTCTTTTGAATATTTATCCTGGAGAGAGTGAGACCTTTTTCCCACTCGCCTGTATTTTTCATTGATTTGAACACTGTTTCTTTTTGTTTTGGAGTCTAACAAACTCCATAGGTGGCATATTTTTACATTGACACACAGCACCTTCAGTGCAATGGCACAGGGAAGTCCTTTAGATTTCCCAAATGTTTAAATACCTTCTCTTGAGCAGTAAAGTGAAATTGCCTTTACTTTCCTTTTTGTAACTTTGTCGACCCAGCACACACAATCTTACATAGTGCTGGATAGGTTACTTTGTCTACTTTCTCATGTAATATTTTTCTTATCCGTTCTAAAATTAATGGCTGGTGTCAGTGGTTTAATTTTTCCTACCATTGTGTTTTTAACCGCACACTGAATTTTCAGCTGCAGTATTGCCCCGTGGGTGCCCATTTTGTCAAAATGGCCTTGGTCTTATTTTTTCACCATTTCCTGTGTGTAAGGTCCTTCTTGAGATTTACTCTTCGTGCCAAACCAGGTTTGGTCCCTTTGTACGTTTTCTTTGGGAGGATTCACGGGTGAAGCCCGCCTCTGGCTCCAGCGTTTCTGACAGGGCAGGAAGCGAGGGAGGTTCCTGAAACTCGCTGTGCTTAGTCTCCTTGATTACAGGAATGCACCCAAAGGTGATTGGCTGGCTGTCCTTGGAGGACAGCTAGGCTGCAAATGAATGGGAGAAACCTTTATAAAGTGCAAGGTCTTTTGCAAGGAGACATAGTCGACCACTAGACGAAGGAACAAAGGAAGAAACGACCGTTGGTTTGCCCGGTGAAGCCCTGCTGCAGTACTGAAGCTCCAAATTTCAAATAGACTAGAGAAGGCCAGAACGGACGACTTCTTCGCTTGGGCAGGTGGAACCAACTGACCCCAAGAGTAACTTGACTGGAAGTCCTCTCCCTGCTGGTTGTACTTGTTCACTGCTGCTGGAACCGAGTGCCAGGGGACAAACACCAGAATTAAGTGCATCATTTTTAAGCCTGACCTCCAGAAAGATCCTCCGGACTGCTTCGAAGCAGGACTATCCAAGCCTGAGCCACCTCAAGAGTGCTGGACCCCAGAAGCAATGAGAGCCCACAAGGAGTCCAAGAATCGCGGTGGTACTATTTGCGAGTAGCTGAAACCGCAAAGTGCAGCTGATCTGGAGTAAGTCCATTGCTGCCACTGACCTTCAAACAGTAGTGCAGGAGTCCCTAGGCGTCCTCCCTTTTGGCTCCACGACTGATCCCCAGGAACACCAGGATCTGCAGGACTACAACAGGAACAGAAGCCAGCTGGAACCTTTTTTTTTCAGACTCAAGGTGGTACTGTGTAACTTGGAGTATTTAACTCTTGTTTGTAGCTTGCTTGTTCTCACACAAGACTTGCATTTGCTGCCCTTTGTAGAGTTGCTTGCATCTTTGCTTTTCACAAGCCTCCCAGCTTGTGGCCCAACAGTGACACTTTTTACAACAAAACCACCTTTAACCTTGTGCATGACTCTTGTGTTATCTTCAAGAAGTGCTTCAGCTTCCCTAGACTTTGTTCAATCAACATTGGCTGTCCTGGCTCCCTGAAGACTCTTTATACTCTGACTTTGTGTTCATCTGTCCCTCAAAAAGTCATACATAAGTTATTTGTATAGCTTGGTAAGGGTTAACCTATATTTCATTGGGGGATTGTGAAGTGCTTACCTGTTTGGAGAAACTTGTTAACCTTTGTTACCTCCCCTAGCCTATTCTTTTTTCCACAACCTCATTATTGCATTAAGTGTAAAATTGATTTCTGATGCTTGTGTAATCTGTTTAGCACACATGCTATACATAGGCTGACATCTAGTGGAAGCTGCAGAGTATTACAGTTTTCGAAATTCGAAAAGGGATGTCGATTGGGCGTGCCAGTAATACTATCCCTAGTGTGACGTCCGCTGTACCCATGATCCCTCACGCGTCGAGGTCCCACGGATTGTTTTTTTCCCCGCCGTCGTGAACTCACATCTAAGTGGAGTGCATTTTTCGGCTTACACCATTGAACTTACAAAGTATTCAGATTACTATATCTCTTTGTCCTTTATCGACCCGGTACCTCGACACGCTGAAGACTTCAAGAAAAGGACAAGACTAACCGTCGGATGGAGATCTCGACGGCACCACCCGGCCTGGGAAGGCCCATCAGACATGAGCCTTTGCAGTAGGGAGAGTGGGAGGTGGTCATAACAGCATGTATTTTCCCAACCCTTCCGAGTCACCCAGCTGCCTGCCCCCATTATGGAGCGTACTCCTTTTAAATTCTGCCCGTCTTGCAATACAAAAATACACATGGGTCGACTAGCACAGCATGTGTAACCTTAGCTTGCATCGGGACCATGACAAGGCTCATTGTCGGGCCTATAAGCTGCTCCGACCGAAGACCCTCAAAGATAGGCAGACGAAACGTTGGGCCCATCACGACATGCAGGCCGAGGCCACCATGGACGTTGAAGGGGCATCCGTGAACCTCACCGTTCCCCAGTGCCAGCCCCCAACTCTAGCAGACAGGCCGGCGGTCCTGTTATAGGGATGACACCCGGCGGCAAGGGCGCCCCACTCTAAGCACACACCCCACAGCGATGTGAGTGGAGTCACACGCCGAGAGTTGACAGCGAATGGCAAATCCTCGGATTCAATCCTCTGAGTGCCCAGAGTGGCTGCCTCATGACAAGCCCGCTAAGACAAAGGATGCAGGACTCAAAAACCCCGCACCCGGGCTTGCAACGTTGAAGGACGTCGTGCAAGCTGTTCCTGTAGTCGAGACTCGACCTACCCCTGGGGAGAAGCCCAGGGAGTCAGGATTGTCCCGTTCTGTTGAAAAACATGTCCCTGAGGCCCCTACTACAGTCCCTAGCTCTAGAAAGTCTTCTTCCAAGAGCAAAGATAATAAGGACAAAGACGAATCCAGTTCCTCTAATAAGGACGGGAACACAGGGGATAAAAGGGACAAGTCGAGGGAACAGCCAACTACCCCCACAGGAACCTGATAGAATCAGGCTCCTATGTAATGTCCTGTACAGGAATACAGCTGACTGGTATGCCCAGGATATTGATAGGGTTATGAGGCACATGACCTTTCTAAAAAAATTTTGAAGTGCACCCCAAAGCTCTTCAAAGTCTGGCAAACACGCCTCCCACTACGCAGGCATCAAGCTCGAAGACAACACATGTGCCCGCTCAGTCAAGTTTGTCTACTCATCCGTCAAGGAAAAGATCACTCCCCCCCCCCCCCCTTTTGGTAGTGTATAATGAACCAGTCCACAAGACACCTTGCCTCTAGATGCAGGAGATGATGAATACATTAACGAGGATAACCCTTATTATGAGGACGTCTGGATTGACGACAATACAGGGGACGATCAGGATGACGGTCGGTAGTCTCTTGCCATGGACTCCCCAGTCCCGCAAGACCCTCCAATACCAGATTCCCCGGTGGACAACCAGCCCTTATTCAACAACATACTCCTCAGGGCGGCTCAACATTTTGGGATTGGAACGCGGGACATCCACCAAGATGAGGATTTTGCAGAAGACATCTTGGGGGATAAGAGACAGGCTACTCAGTTTATCCCCTTACTCAAGGCGGTACAGAGCAGGATTCAATCTTCTCTAGAGATGCCTAATCAGACCAGGGCAGTAAACCCCAGAATCAAAAAAACTTTTTCCGACCAGCACCTTCCGACCCTTTGTACATAAGGGGCCAACTTAAACCAGACTCTTTGGTAGTTACCACTACCCGGAAGAGAGTGGATACCCCCTTGGCCACCTCCGAAGTGCCTCCAGACAAGGGGTAAAAAACGCTATACTATGGGAAGGAAAATGGCGTCTTCAGCGGCGTACCAAGCACGGATTGATAACTCCACCTTACTAGCAAGCAACGATGCACTAAGTGGGATGAAGTTACGGTCCTTGTAGAACCAAAGGCCAAGCTCTCCCTTGTGGCTGCTGAAAGGCGGAGCAACAGCAGGCGTCCTGCTAAAGAACATCTTCAATGCAGCAGATAATGCTGGACTCGTTATTGCTGAGGCCACCATCCTGAAACGTCACGCTTGGCTTAGACAGTCTGGATTTAAACTAGACACAGGCTACCCTACTCAACATGCCTGTTGAGCCTAATGTTTTGTTTGGAAAGGCAGTTGAGGACACTAAAGTCCGCCAAGGAAGAATACGAAGCACTCAAGTCCCTTTGCCAACCAACAAACAAGCCAGAGGGGTGGCAATAACCTTTGGAGTTTTCGTGGCCAAAACTAGCAGAGGCACCAGATACAGTCAGAGCCAAAGTTCCTCGTGGAACAATAGCCAACAGGCTTCCAGGGGTCAGCGCAGCGGTTGCGGAAAAGGGAAAGGCTCCCCCACCAGAGGTGGTGGAACACCCTCCAAACAACAACGCCCTGCTACAGGTCCCCTCCCATGCCTCCCGAGTCTTGGGACGATTATCACATTTTACCCACGCATGGGAGGGGATAACATCAGACTAGTGGGTGTTGTCGACGGTGACAGGAGGTTACTGCATAGAACTCAAAGGAATACCATCAAACCTCCCCCCAGCGCCAGAAGAAACCATCACAGGAGGAACTCTTCCTGGTAGAGGTCAAGGCTCTACTCCGCAAATACACCATCAAAGTTGTGCCGTACAGCAAGGTTAACAAGGGTATTTATTCAACGTACTAAGATCTAACCATGTGCCCGGTACTAGACCTGTGCCCTGCAAACAAGTTTGTCAAACCTCAAATTTTGCATGACTACGCTACAAGAAGTGATCCCTCTGTTAAAACGGGGGGACTACATGGCAATATTGGACATGAAAGATGCTTATTTTCATATTTCAATGTTCCCAGCGCACAGAAGATTTTTACGATTCAAAGTAGCAGACCAGTACTACCAGTTAAAGGTGCTGCCCTTTGGGATAGCTTCGGCTCCAAGGGTGTTCACCAAGGTACTGGCGGTGGTGGCAGCGCACCTACGCAGGGAGTCCATCCCAGTGTACCCTTACCTGGATGACTGGCTGATCACGGGAGAAACCTACCAACTTTATAAGCTAAACACGCAAAGAATAGACCACCTCTTCCAATTGGGCTTCTCAATAAACGAGAAAAAGCCAAGTCTGGTACCAAACGGATCGAAACAGTTCCTAGGAGCTGTATTTGATAAAAAGACGGGGCTTAGCCTTCCCATCCATGGAAAGAGGACAAAACATGCTTCGGCAAATACCCCACTATCAAGCTGGTCTCCGGATAAGCGTACGCAAAGCAATGCGTCTGCTAGGTATGATGGCATTGTGCACTTACCTGGTCCCCCATGTGCGCCTGCGACCAATGCAGGATGGTTGGCAAAACAATGGTCTCAGGCAAGTGGTCAGTGGTACGATCTAGTGATTGTTTCGCCTACACTGGTTCAGAACTTACGCTGGTGGTCAAGGGAAAATCTACTCAAGGGCAAATCCTTCCACGAACCAGAAGCGCAAGCGGTCATCACAACAGACGCGTCACTTTCTGGGTGGGGGCCCACTACCTTCAGCACACAGCCTGTGGTCACAAGTGACTGCAGAGAAACGCATCAATCTACTGGAGTTATTGGCAGTTTTCAAGGCACTACAAGCCTTCGAAAACCACCTAAGAAACCAGTCGGTACAAGGCCTAACAGACAGCACCACCGCAATGTTCTATGTCAACAAGCAGGGAGGTACACTCTCCAAATCTGTCCAAACTGGCTCAGAAAATATGGAAGTGGGCACTCGGAAGAGGGATGTCCCTGTCCTCCTAACATGTTCCAGGGGTACTCAACACTCTAGCGGACTCTCTCAGTAGAGATCCACTGCCAGAAGAACACAAGTGGCAACTACACACGGACGTTGTAAACCACATCTTCTCTCTATTGGGGCTACCCCTCTCTAGACTTATTCGCTACAAGAGAAAACAAGCAATGCCCAGACTTCGCGTTCAGGTTCACCCAACCAGACTCCAAGGGGAACACCCAATAAATGAGATGGTCAGGGAAATTTGCTTACGCTTTCTTTCGAAAGCCAACTAGCTCAGCTGAGGTCAAACTCCACAAACTAGATGTGAGGAGGGCGGTTCTCTGCTATGTAGATAAAACCAAACCGCTTAGGAAGACTCAACTATTCGTCTCCATGGCTACAGGTAGACCAGGAGAGCGCATTTCCACGAGCCATATCCAGATAGTCAAATGTATACAATGATGCTATTCATTATCAAACTAGACACTGCCTTCTACACCAAGAGCCCACTCCACACAGGACACTGGGGCTACTTTGGCCTTTATTGCAAACATCCCCTTAGACAGCTTTTGCAACACAGCTGCATGGAGCTTAGTTCACACCTTCACTCAGCACTACTGCATTGACACACATTCATACATCTATTTGCCGCTACTCCTTCTCACAACCCACCACCTTCTCATAACACTGCTTGCTAATCTATGCATAGCATCTGATCTAAGAAGATTACACAAGCATCAGAAGGAATACATTACTCACCGTAATCCTATTTCTGGTGCTTGTATCTGCTTAGATTCACATGCGCCCACCCTTCCTCCCCTGAGAGGGTGCATAGATGTTTTGAGCTTCTACATATATCTGCTTGGATACAACTGTACTCGCATGACCCTCATGCTACTTCATGTCAGAAGAAAAACAATCTGCGGGACCTTGAGGCGTGAGGGATCATGGGTACAGCGGATGTCACACTAGGGATAGTACTACTAGCAAGCCCTGTCAACGTCCCTTTTTGAATTTCGAAAAGCTAATACTCTGCAGCTTCCACTAGATGTCGGCTTATGCATAGCATGTGATATAAGCAGATAGAAGCACCAGAAATATGATTATGGTGAGTAATGTATTCCGTATCGATGTCCAGTGTCCTAGCAATTGAAGTCACCTCAGGGTTTAGGAAGTGTGCGACACATCCCAAAAGGGTATCTACTTAGTGAAACTGAAGGAGTGTATTTTTTAAGTGTATTTTATTGTTGCGTATTGCCCTTTCTAAAGAAGGCTTATTTTAAAACTGACTTAAGGTTTCTTATTAAAAGTAATTATTAATTTGAGTACAAGTGTTATTTGAATACCTGCCACTGTGAATCTCTGCACCTCTACAGCTCACATTGACCCCTCTTGAGACAATGTTTTACAATAGGAACTGAGGAACACATAACTGGGAGAACAGCTCTCCAAATATATGTCAAGCGGGTAAGTGAAGCTAAACGAGCTTCACTTGTCTCGAGTCAAGTCGGATTCCAAGATGTGGACTTATTTGCTGGCGAACCCATTGAAATCAAAGGTGGGAAAGCTGTATAAAATCGATATCAAGGCCCTAGTTACCTTACTGAGATGCAAGTCTTACTTTTGAAGGAACTATAGTGAGAACTATCTATTGTATGTAACCATCTTTATACTCCATTTCTTCGTCCACAATAAGGCATGCCTGCTTACAACATAGCAGTTTGTTGTGCCGACCGTTAGAACCATTTTGATCAGTTACAACCATTTTGATCATAAATTTGAAACCAATGCATTAGTGATGTTTCTCTGTTCACACATGGTGCCTGAGCTCTATCAATTTACTCCTTATTTGCAGTGCATACAGAATCAAGACTTCCGCAACCTAACCAAATTCCAGTGCAGCCCGACTCCACACAGGTACATGCTTTTTAATTTTTTCTCACTGAATTCTGCTTTTCATTTATAGCCAATCGCTTTAGGTCAGAACCTGTAGAAATGCTATAAGGAGTTTGCTGTATTTATGTGTGCACACAATGCCCTAAGCTGCTTTCCCTGAACTTTAAAGATGCAGTGTCTTGTATTCTACACAAAGCATGGTCACACTATTTCAGTCTGTTCCACAAGTCCTGCCTTTAATATTTCACATGTCTGGGGACAGCGGTTGGCCTCACTATAATGCTGGATTCTGTTTGTGTTATGCTATGCAGATCTGGAGATTGTGGCTATAGTGGCAAGTCAAGTCTAGTAATGGTGGAAAGCAAAGTTCCTGTTATTCTACAATCTCTAATATCAAGATTTCTTTCATGTGACAGGGTCTTAACCCACTCAGGAGGGAACGGGGACCACCCCCCCCCTCCCGACTTGGGGTAGACAGCCTACTTAAGTGTATGCCAGTACCGATCCTACCCCAGAGGCAGGGAGCAGTCCTGAAGCCCCTCTCACTCCCCACACATCTGCCCACTAATCACAGAATGCCTTTGCTATGGATTGTACCACTGTCAAACAATACCTACCTGCCACTTTTATTGCCAGTGTTTTCTTTACCGTTTTTAATGGCCGGAAGATCCAGAATCCAACACAGCAGCAACAAAACAAGAATACTGAGCAGGATGCTGACCAAGCTGATATGTGGGCATTGAGTGCCAGGGCACCACTCAGGTGGTGATAGTGCACGGTACAAATATCCTTTAACATTAACATCCAGCGTTCCAGCCTGGACTGTAGCCTCTTGAAGCATAATGTAGGGGTGACAAAAGGCGAATGCAATCCTGCCAGGACCACCAAGACTGCACAAAAACCTGTGACTGAAAAGGAGTGGGGCCTAAAGTGTTTTTTTAAAAACAGTTTACTGTGATAACCTGTCCCAGAGAAAAGCATAGTGCTAGATTAGACTGAACGGCCAGGTGATGCAAGGATCCAATGGCTAAGTGGGTGGACTAAAGAAACCGGTTCTAAAAAAACCTCCATTCATACGACACAGTAACAGGTGGCTGCGAGTAGTTGGGAGGTGTGGTCGTGGACTGAAAGATCAGATGGAAGGCGGAGCAGAGTGCTAAGAATTCTGTGTAGCTGTTGAATAAGCGTGCAGGTTAAGATTTTGGATGTGAATGAGAATGGCGCCAAATTTGAAAGTTGGTTGTGAGGGTGTATCTAAAGTATTAGAGGGAGGGTGGGGGATATTGATGTGACCAATTGTGAAAGGTGAGATTGTTATAGAGGGAGTTAAAGGGTGAGGGGATGGGTCTTTGGGGGATTTTCTTTTTGCAAATCTACGCTCTGTCCTGGGCCTCCCAGCATTACTGCTGGACACACTCCCACCGCACCCCAATTTACTTTGGAGGGGAGTGAGACTTTTCCACTCACCACCTGCATTTACTTTTGTTCTGGTACCACTGGATCCCTTTAAAGGGAGGTCTCCCTACACTGGAACCTCAGTTTTGGCTCCATGCTATTGCTATGCAGCACCCCACCACCTTATATGGTGTGTTGCCAGGGATCTCTAGGGTCCCTTATTTGCAATGTAGTTTTGGGTTCACTGGTGAATGCCTAGACCCACTAGTGCAGGAGTGATGGTCCCTTTTATGACCTTGGTGTTTCACTTTTTGCAGCACTAACGATCACCCATGGAGTGCTGTTGGGACACTTTGTATCCCCTTGCCTGTGTTCCAATTAACATTCTTGCAACTTTCCTGGCATCCTCTGAAAAGATCTATTTTTCAGATGAATTGTCCACAGCTGTTAAGGAAGTTTTCTCTTTTAGGCAACATCCCCTCCATATGCTATGGACCCCCAAACAGTTTGCTTTTGTTTTACACTTTGTCCCGACTTTTTGCAGAGAAGTTAGTTAAGCCTTCCGCTTCACCACACTGGCCTTTTCCTAATTTGTAATGGAAAAACAGACTAGTCCTTCAGTCTGCCAGTGCTGGGAAACTGTATTCCTTTTGACATGTTACCCGTTTGGGTCACTTTTTCATATCGCACACATCTTTCACCGCAGTTTAATGGGGATACTTTTGTATCACCCTAGACCTACACCAAAGGGGTTTTGGTTACTTTTTAAATGTTCCTTAGGACAAGCTGGTCGCAGCAGTTACAATTTGCTCTATATTTTTAGTTGGTAACCAAACGCTTTAACTGCGAATGAGTGAACTGTGGATAGTGTCCCAAGATGGCTGTGCCACAAGATTTCTTGCTTGTTCTTTGGCCTTCCCTTTTATGGTCATGCCTTTGCTGTTTTTGCAGGCTAGTGCATGCCATTTGTGTATGGGCTCAGGAAGTGGACTTGGAACTGTCTGATCCCATTCCACAAACTGGTGCTAGGAAGTCTAGTGTGCAGGCATGAGTCGGCCCCACCGTGGTCCCTGATTAGACCGCTGCTGGTGTGCATGAGTGGTGCAAATCCTTGCTATTGGAGGGTGGTGTTTGATCACTCGCCTGAATTTAGGATAAGAGACCTGCGGCCATTTCAGCAGGTCAGAAGAGGAGCCCAGTATCCTGTGTAGCTGTGCAGACAGAAGAACCGAGGCCGGATCTGGGAGAGGCCTGGCGACCATTCTTGCTGCTGTCTTGATGAATCCCTGTTTGACAACCTGATCTCACATCACCCTTGCTGCTGCTTTGACCCTTTGGTCTGGTGGGACCAACCCGTCTCTATGCCTTCTCATGATCCTGGAGCCTTCGGAAGTGTCCCTGGACCACCCGGTGGGTTTACCAGCTCTGTTTTGGGCTACCGTCCCAAAAGACTAACTGTGCTGCATTTTTACACGGAACTTCGGGGGTGGCGAGTGTCTTCAGCTAGTCCTACAAGTTGCCTTCCTGGCAAGTTTCAGCATTCCAGTATCACCTTTTCTGGACAGCTTCCTTTGTTTGCAACTGGTAAGGAGGCTGCTGTTGCCCGTGTGTGGTGACTGTCGCTGGAACCAGCCTTCCGATGTCTGGTAGTGTCCAGAAGAGTCCTGCATCGTTGCCTGCTGCATTTCTCCACTGGAAAGGGTTGGAAAGAGACACCAGCTGTTTTGCTGGACTTGGGACTTTTTTAATTTTAAATCCTGAGCAAGTGGGACCTTTTTCTCACTCCATGTGTTTTTCCCGGTTTTGTATTTTGTGTTTTCTTGGAGTCTGACAAACTCCATAGCCATCTCCTTTTTGTAAAGTGACACGGCACCTTCAGTGCAGTGTCACTGAGAATTCCTTAAGATTTCTCTTAAGGTTTAATTACCTCTGCGTGGGTTAGCTACAGTTCTCAAGAATAGTAAAGTCAATTTGACTTTACTTACCTTTTCTCTTCGTAGGTCCATCACACACCATCCTATGTGGAGTGCTGGGGGGGTTACTTAGTAGCTCCTTATCCTACTTCCTCATGTAACAATTTTTGTTACCCTCACTACTTTAAATGGCTGGTGGCAGTGGTTTACTTTTTCCTACCATTGTGCTTTTCTACCGCAGGCTGAACCGCAAGCTGCAGTACAGCACCCATTGGTGACCATTTTGTCAAAATGGCCCCTGTCTTTTCTCAGAATTATTTGTTTGAGGTCTTCCTTGGCTTTTACTTTGTGCGTTGACATGTTTGAGCTCTGTTTCTCCTGCCTTTGGTGAACTACAGACCTGAAGCCCGCCCCTGGCTCTAGTGTATCTGGAAGGACAGGATTTGAGGGAGGGGTCCCAAAACTCCCATGTCCTGTCTCTAGGAATGCCTGAATGAAACCAGTCCTGATTGGCTGCCCTGCTGTACAATTGACAGCTTAGGCTGTGCATGAATGGGAGAAACCTATTTAAAAGGTGAGGGATTTGGGTATAGAGGCAGTCGACCAGTGGAAGAACAAAGAAGAAATGGTGAACAAAGCATGCTGCAACCTCATGGGCCTTCAATTGCCTGGTGTAGCCCTGCTGCTGTGCTAACCTCCCTTTTCACCTCGACAAAGAAGCTCCTCGGGAACAACTACCCCTGATGGGTTAGTGGGACCAACTAACCCGAAGATGAACTCCAGTAGGCGCCCTTCCCGACTTGCTGTGCCTCTCCATTGTTGCAGAAGCCCAATACCCGGGGTTGAGGAACCATATTGGAGTGCAATGTCTGCCGCGGAACGAATCCGGCTACAAGCCCAAGGAGCCTCCAAAGGACCCTCCAGAAGCAGGACATACTGATCCAGAGACTCTTCACCAGAGTGCAGGATGAGGGAGCACAGAGTCCAACCGGTGTCCAACGATCCGCATCGGTGCTGTTTGCTAAGCGCTGAAACCGCCAAGTGCTGCTGAAATGAAGAGGCCGTAGCTGCACACGACCTTCCCAAGTACTGCTGCAGGAGCCCTCCAGAAGACGTGTCCCCACAACTGAGGCTCAGAAACTAGGGTCTGCTTGGCTGCAGCAAGACGGAATCCAGCTGAACCACCTTTTCTTGTAACCAGAGGTACTGTTTGGGATTAGGGGTACTTACCGTTTTGCTGTCTCACTGGACTTAAGTTATATAATACATTATTTATACATTTAAAGCATTCTTTAAAAAGCAGTAATTAGCTGTAACATTAATCCCAAGTTAGTATTCAATTAAAGTGAACAATAAAGCAGTTGAGTAATTCAATCATATGTTAATTTTTCCTGCACCCAGAGGTGACGTCATTTGAGGTCAGTATAACACTTATTTTGTATCACCTTTGCAGTATTGCTTCAAGGAAGAATGTCTAGGGTTAGATCAGAACAGACTGATATTCTATTTTCTATTTTTAAAAGTTAGATTCTCCCAAAGGGTTGCAAGCAGTTTTTTTTACCCCAGCATTACAAGTGTTCAACAATTAAAACAGAAAATGGCAAAAAAAGAAGACTGGCCATTTTAACAAAGTAGTCATCCATGGGTGCTGTACTGCAGCGGAGGGTTCTGCCTGCGATAGAAAAGTACAATGGTAGGAAAAAGTAAACCACTGCCACCAGCCATTTAAAGTAGTGAGGGTAAAATACAAATGTTACACGAGAATGTAGGATAAGGGGCTACTAGGTAACCCCTAGCACTCCACATAAGATGGTATGTGCTGAACCTACAAAGAGAAAAGGTAAGTAAAATCAATTTCACTTTACTATTCTTGGAAACTCTAGTTCACACAAGAAAAGGCATTTAAACCTTATCACAAATCTAAAGGTTTTCTGACACTGCTCTGAAGGTGCTTGTGTGTCACCATACAACAAGAACATGGCTATGGTGTTTGTCAGATTCCGAAAACAGTGAAAACACAGCAATCCAAATCAGGTGATACACATGAGTGAGAAAAATGTCTCACTCCATGGTTAACATTAAAAAGTCCCAAGTGCAGCAAAAGAGCTGGGGTTATCGAACTTTGAAGGGAATTAGCACACAAATGTAGGAACCATAACCAATACTAACTGATCTGGAGTAAACTCCACCATTTTGGCCTTCTGGTCATGCCAATGTTTGACCAGAGCCTGACCAGCTTTCAGGCTTTCTATGACTTCAGTCATCGGAAGAGCCATCCTCCTCCTGAGGCCTAGTACATAGTCAGTGACACAGACTGCCATTACAGATGGAGGATTCTCCAAACCCTTTTTAATCTCTGCCAAAGTGCCTCTGACAGGATGACCGAGGAGCTCAAAAAGGCTGAAACCCACTCCAGCTTGAGGCACCTTTATGTAAGCAAATAGAAGGCATGGCAGTAGATGGTCCCACTTTCTTGTCTGGGCTTCTTCTAAGACACCCATCATGCTCTTCATTGTTCTGTTAAACCTCTCTACCAACCCGTTTATTTGAAGGTGGTAGGCCGTTGAGAACTTGTAAGTTACTCCACAGTTCTTCCACATGGTCTGCATGTAGTGGAATATTAAATTAGATCCCCTATCAGAGCCAACTTCCTTAGGAAACCCAATTCTGATAAAAAAAAATAAAAGAAAATACAGAGGGCCTTAGCCACTGCTTGGAAGGCAGTAACAGTACTTATAGGTAAAGCCTCAGGGGACCTGGTAGCATGGTCTACCACCAATATAAATTGATTGCTTGAGGAAGTACGAGGATCTAGGGGACCAACCATATCGATCCCCACCCTCTCAAAAGGAACTCCTACCACTGGGAGGGGCACTAAAGGTGCCACATTCTTGGATTCATTTTTGACAGAGGTGTGGCAGGTGTGGAAGATTCTACAATGTTAACATCTACACCCATCTTGGGCCTTTAAAGGTACAGCAGAAGTCTCTTTGGTCTTCTTGGAACTCAAGTGCTAGTTGTAGCTTGCAACTCACCGCCTGGGGTACTACCAGTCTCCTGGCTTAGATTGTGTAGGCTCACTGTGGAAGAGTCCATTCTCCCAGTAGAGTCAATGCGTCCCTGGCTCTTGCCATTCCAATTAGGAAGCTGTTTTTTGTCTCAGAACTTCTAGAGAGGAACACTCTGTCCTCTGCTGAAATCTGCCCTAGAGACCCACCTTCTGCATGCAAAGTTTGCAGCTCAGAGTGGTCTCTAGGATCCAGATCTTCCAAGCAGGGAAGGATTTCCTCCAGTTCAGTTACACCAGTAGCTGGGTTTCAGGAGATAGTTCGTCCAGGTACTGAATTGCTCCCTGACCTCAAACTGAGTGTCTTAAGTTTGCCTCTCTAGCCAATCTTGTCCGCTCCTTTTTTGTCTTTGCTGTGTGTACTGGAAACTACTCCCAAGAGTTCCAGTAATTCCCCAAGAGAACTCTCCCAGGTACTTCTGATTGCACACTAACAGGAATTCGTACAGTCATGTTGTTGCACTGGATGAGGGCTTGCAAAAAAGAAACCATTTGGAGTGGGCCTCCAGCAAGTTTAATGGGACCTTTGGGTGACTTGGCTACATCCTCGGGTTTGACGAAGCTTTCATCAACCACTGTTATGCTGGCCCCAGTGTGTCTGATGGCAGGAGTCTCCTCCCATCTAAAAGTACTGTCCTTATAGTATTCTTTTGTGTTGTCTGGTATTGTTGCACATCTATATTCTGTTGTTCCCACAGACCCAAGGACACTAAAGAAACACTAGCTTGAACTCTAATGGGGTCATAAGCTAGTAAGTGAAAGTGAGCACCTGTAATTCAAGCTCCCTCCTCAGGAGTGAAGGCTAAGGAGACCGTGTGGACCCCTGAAGGTTTACCCTTACATCGGGGATCCCCTTTGACATGGTCACCAAACCCACAAACCACACATTTACCAAAGCTTTTCTGGAATGGGGGTTTCTGGTAATCTCCCTCTGGTTTGGCCTGAGAGGTTTCACTAACCCTATAAGGTTTCCCATAAAATGTACCCTTCTGGTTTTTGTGGCCCTCTTTAGATGTGGAGGATTTGAATTTTCTTTACTATCTTACTTGCGCTTTTTCCCCTCATCCTTTCTCTGAGTTGCCCCAGAATCCTTAGAGTGGCCCTGATGGCTACCCATAAGTCAGCAGCTTGAACTAGTCTCTTGTGATCAAGTTACTTAGTCAGCCAGGTGCTGTCTCGGCTCAAGAGAGCAGGCATCACTAATATTCTCTAGTAAAAACAAATTTCTCATTCCTTCAAAGGAGTTTACTTTGTAATCCTTAACCCAACTATCTAAGTTTTTCAGGCATTCACAAACCCAGGTAGCCCAACTGTACCATCTTTCTTTTTATGGTCTCTAAACCTTTTAATGTATTGAGAATGAGTCCTCCCAACTCTGTCAATAAGAGCCTGTTTGACTAGTCCATAATCTTTCTGTCTCTAGGACTTAATTCCATAATAGCATCACAACTATTCTGGGAGAACGTAGACCTGAATCATGCAACTAAATATTTCCCACAACTTTTCTGCAAACCATAAGTGAATTCAAATGTACTCAACAAATCAACACATCAAGTTTAGGATCATACATAATTCTCCAGCATAGGGTCTGGCATGGATTCACATGCTCATGAATATTCCCCGTCAGGCTGCAAATCCTCTGTAAAAGAAAAATCAGTCCATCTTCTAAACTGTCTTTCTCCTATAAACCAACCAATCACTGAGCTCTGAGTCAGACTACCCCCAGTCAATCACTGCCCTCTCCCTAAGCCCCTCCTCTGGCAGCCATCTTCAGATTTTTACTGCAGGCCCCGGCGCCCCCATAACTAAGGGGAAAAAAGGCCCACATCCCTCCCAGCTCCCCTTCCTGGACTCAGCCCTCCCGCCTCCCATCCCGCCCCCGAGCCCTGATTGGAGCTTAGGTCCATGCCTACCAGGTCCACAGACCTGCGTGAGCCCACTCGGCTCCCTGCACTGCAGCCACCCAGGTAAGGCTGCCCACAGCCCCCAGGCCCCAGCGCCCCATAACGAAGGAAAAAAAGAAAATAAAACACCCGCGGTCAGGCCCGCTTCCCTCCCAGCTCCCCTTCCTGGACTCCAGCCCTCCCGCCTCCCATCCCGCCCCGAGCACTGATTGGAGCTTAGCTCCGTGTGACATCTTGATTTGGTCCAGAAGCACGGTGAGAGTCGCGTCCTCATTCAACAGTCTCACCCCACCCCAGAGGCAGGTAACTGCGGCCTCTTCCAGGGAGCCCCTGGGCCGATAGCGTTCACTTCCTCAGCCCACTCAGCGCCGTTGCTGGCCGGGGCTCCATTCTGAAACTGTATCGTGTGACACTCGGATTGCATTGATATGCCTCTCTCCCACTATGCAGGTCTCCAAAATTCTCAGGGGTTCTACCCCAAATTATATTGTATATTTAGATTGCATTGGTGGGCCTCCCACCCACTATACAGGCCTGCTCCTAAACTGTATTGTATCATATTCAGATTGCACTGATAGGCCTCTCTCCCACTATACAGGTCTCCCAAACTTGGTGGGGGTTCTGTCCCCAAAATTGCACATTCAGATTGCGTAGTTAGGACTCTCTCCCAGTATACAGGTCCCCCAAGTCCAACAGGGGTCCTGTCCCCAAGTTGTATTACATGTTCGGATTGCATTGAGGGACCTCCCTCCCACTGTACAGGTCTCCCAAAACTATTAGGGGTTCTATTCCAAAATTGTATCGTATGACATTCAGATTGCATTGATAGGCCTCTCTCCCACTACACAGGCCTCCCAAATTTGGCAGGGGTTCTGTTCCCAGACGGTGTTGTGATATTCGGATTGCATTGGGGGGCCCTCTCTCCCACCATGCAGGTCGCCCAATTTTAGCAGGGGCTCTGGTCCCAAACTGCATTGTGTGATATTCACTTTACATTGATAGGCGCCTCTCCCACTATACAGCTCTCCCAAATTTAGCAGGGACTCCGCTCCTAAATTTTTTGAATCATAAGGATTACAATACTCCTTAGGGTCCCTCCTACCATACGAGACTCTAGAACATAGTCAGAACTAGCCTCAAGCACAAACTTAGCTTAACCACCTTAACATACTCCCAGAGAGGACTAGACCGTGATAGAATAGTTCCAGCCGCCCTTATCCTTTCAGAGAGACCTACACAGACAGCACTGAACTTTGACCTACACCCCTGACAACAGTACGCCCAGCACCAAGACCCCACCAGACAGCGATCGGAGGACACACAAACCGGCCCACACGAACAGACAGCACAAAAGCTCCCAAGCACACCAATACAAGAAGAAACACCAGCACTCCCATCGCAAGACACAGCAGCCAACCACTCAACCGGCACCTCCGCACTGAGCACCAAAATGCCCTAGCCCAGAAACGGACTCCGAGAAAGGGCACAAGACAAGGCTGCACTGGAAACAGGCACACAAATCCAATCTACTGCCGAAGCATCAACCTCATATAGAAGAAACACGCCAAAAACCAAAACGACAGAACAAAACTCCAAAGGGAAAACTCCCTATATCTCAAACCATACCTTGTAACAACCCCAGAACCAGGATACCCCAACAACACAGACGTCAAGACAAAATCCTGAGACGACAAGAAAAAAGACAGGAAGAAGGTGGCCAGAGTCCGACCCAATCACGCCATACATCACAAGAACAGAAGGATATCCCCAACACCTGCACCATACCGGACATAACGACGACGAAGATCTTCTAACCAACAACCCAAACATGAACCTAACTGACCAATTCAACGAAGAAGCCGCCTTCATGGACCTTCACCAAATCAGCACAAACGTAGAAGCAACACCACTGAACAGCCAAGCTTTCAATCTAGCAGTACGCCTCAATGAAGATGCAGCCTCTGCTGATCCTCATTCGCCCTCCTACAATGAAGATACAACCATTCGCTGATCCTCATCCACCCCCACTCAACGCAAACAATGATGCACCGCAACCAAACAACCACAAACCAAAACAAGGTTTCTGATGTTTGCTAATCTGCTTAGAATCACATGCTGTGCATAGTCTGACATCCAGTGATCACTGCGGAGTATTGCATTTTGTTTTTTGTAGTCGAAAAGGGGACGTCGACAAGGCGTGTCTGTAACACTATCCCTATAGTGACGTGCAGTGTACCTACAACCCCTCACGTGTTGACGTCCCTCAGATTGTTTTTTTCTGCCCAGTTATTGGTCGCCTTTATGCAGAGCTCCTCGAGAGACATTGCGAAATCATTTCCTCGACCCTTGGTCGTTTATTATTAACTATCACATAGATCCCTCCCTCGACTTAGCTGCCAAGCTGTTCTCCGCCAAGCAAGATCTTCGCCGGAGGGACGAGCGGAGGAGATCCTTCGGCGCTGCCGAACACGTGGCCGAGCCTCGCCGGCCTAACACAGTAGGGAGAGTGGGGTTGTTGGTCATTTCTTTGTTAACACTCTGAGAATGCCTTTCTCTTTCCCCTACCTCTCTTTCGAGGTCGTAATCACATTTCATGCCCTCGGCTATGGAGAGGACGCCCTTTAGGTTTTGCCCGCGTTGCAAGTTTACCTGGAAGGACAAGCACAAACGGTGTAACCGTTGCTTGCCCCTCGATCACAAAGGGGACGGCTGTGCGGCCTGTAAGTTACTTAAACCCAAAACTTTAAAGGACCGCAGGGTCAAAAGGTGGGCAGCCTATGCGATGTCTAGGTCTGACTCCTCGCCAGCTGCCGCCGAATGTGATGAGGACAGTGATTACATGGCCTCCGCAACAGAGGTTGTAGACCTCTCGGAGCGTTCCCGCTCCTCGTCGTCCGTCCCTGGCCCCGATGAGCCCGGCTCACGCCCCGCTTATGGGGATGAACACCCCAGCGACAAGGACGAACACAGAAAAACACATAAGCACATACCCCACGGCACGCATTCGTCGAAGACTAAGGCAGCCATAGCGTCAACGGAGGCGTTGGGTCCACCGGCGTCTTCCGCTGACCGTAAGGGTCGCAAGCCCTCCCCGCCACCGGCGACTGAGCTTGTAAATAAGGGCGCAAACCCCAAATCCTCAGGCGACGCGCCTTGTAAGAGTGCGTATGTTGCCAGTAAAGACTTAGCACTGCCTAGTGCGATGGCAAGCGATCCCTCGACGGAGAAGCTGATCGCTGAAAGCCTTGCGCGTATAGCTTCTAAAGAGGGCCAGAGACGGACGGCGGGTGACATGTCGAAAACCGCTCACAAGGCCAAAGAAACGCAGAGGACGCCGGAGGGTAGGCTGGGACAGCTCCCACCGTCGACAGAAGACCCTAGCCAGCGAGAGGGTTTCTCAGAAGGCGAAGGGATTCTATCTTCAACGCTATGGGACAGAACTAAGCAACTACAGGGAGAGGGAACTCCCTTTTCACTCCCAGACCGCTCTGGCCTACCTTACTGGACTGTAGAGGTTCCAGTCATGTATGGACAAGCTAGACAGGTTCATGGCCATCCCAGAAAATAGGACACCCAAGAGGCCAAGGGAGGTACTCCAGGAGGGGCCATGGGCTAAATATCCGAAGCTCTTTAACCCCTACAGGAAGACATGAACTCTTACGACCTCACTGAAGAGGACTCACTTCCAGGAAGAGGATGACTAACATAGGTGAGGAGGGCTACGAGGAGGACCCAGGTGAAGGTGGCATACAGCCCTGGCAGTCGCCATCAGGGTCTACAGACCCCGACATTATAGACATTTCTTCTCAGACCACACCGGTCAGGAACCCATCGCCAGTAGACGATCAGCCGACCTTCAATGCGCTACTGAGGAAGGCAGGAAAGATACTGATTTCGTCGAAAGGATTAAAGAAAAACCTCCCACTAGTCAAACTATTCCTATCCTTGCCTCGGTTAAGAGACGACTCACCCCATCGCTGTCCTCCCCCGCGCTGTTAAGAGGGGTCAATCCAAGAATCGAGAAATTGTTCTCGCCCTCTGTCAGACCCATTATATATTATTATGGCTCCCTGCCTTAGACCCGTGCCTGAATGTGGGCGTTATTTGCACGGATGGTGAGTCTGTATTGCCTTTGGAGCAGGTGGTAGGCCAGTTTGTCAGAGGATGAGCCTGAGGTTAGCCACTACTTTCTGCTACCCTGCACTTTCGTTTCAGGGAGAGAGATCGATCGAGAGATCGAGATCAGCGAATAGCGTGCATGCAGAGCCGGGGAGTCCAGTTGAATGTCACCCAGGAGAAGGTTAGAGGTGGATGACAATAAAGAAGAGCAGAAATCGGCCCATTCAGAGAGTAATAGGGAAGTGGCACCTGGAGGCCCATCGATGGTAGCAATAGTTGGGGTGAAGGTGGGGGAGGTGACAAATTTGCAAACCAGGCTTAAGAGGGAACGGGGTAAGATTGACATCGGGAACGCACTGAAAGGGTATAAAGGTTCTCCATCATGGGGTCTGGCATGGATGCACATGTTTATGAATATTCCCACTCGGGTTCGGAATCCTCGGTAAAAGAAAAAATCAGTTTGTTTTGTTTCTGAACGGTCTTTCACCTAATAACCAGTCACTGGTCTCTTGGTCATACTGCCCTCTACCTAAGCTGCTCCTCAGTCAGCCACCTTCAGATTTTTACTGCACGTTCAAGCGTTGGGAGTCCTCGTGCTTAGCTCTCGAGCTTTTACTGCATATTGCGTTTTTTCAAAGAGTTTGGTCTTATTTTTTCGGTTAAATCGAGCCTCAAGTTCCGTTTCTTCTTCCGATTACAGGGACCCATATCAGAAATCTCTACGCCCCTCAAGAGCGAATTTTCGTCCAATTTCAATTCTTGGAGGATTCCGGAAGATCTTTGAGGCTTAGCCCGCGTGGAGATGGCCGAACACCAAGGATACTCTTCGCCCGTTGGATCCAAGCTGTATAAGATCTGCCCAGGATGTGGCCTACAGAACGTCTTCAAAGAGGATGAGCATTCCTGGTGCCTCTACTGCCTGCATTCCTACAAGTCGCACATGGAGGACTGTGCGTTCTGCGATGACCTATCCGCCCGTACCATGAAGGACCGTCGCAAACGGCTCGCTGACTGGCTGAAGGCGAAAAGCCCCGCAGCAGGTGAGCCCAAGAAGAAGTCTGAGCGGTCTTCTAAGACCTTTGAGGGCGTTCAGGCGATGGGGGCCCAACATAAGGCAAAGAACCAAAAGTGCAGTTGGTACGGGCTTCGCGGTTGCCAGGCCGGGCGCAGCATCGCCAACGCAGTCAACCGTGAGCCAGCACTAAGAGGAAATTGGAAAACCCGGGTAAGCTTCAGGAGAAGCCCTGGTCGACCCTGATGGAGAAAGCCAAGGGGGAGCGAGGCAGTGACCCTCCCCCCACGGTGAAGGCCTCAGACGAGCCAAAGGTCGTGAATGCCCAGATTCACCTGGCTAAGGCCTCGATTGAGGAAGTGCCAGCGTCCCTGGCAAAACCCGCAGATGCCGCCCTGGTGGAGACGACCTCAAAGCCAAGGGTTTCCCCTGCCCATCGAAAAGACCCCTGTGAAGCCCCTGGCCGAGAAGAAGGGGGGCGCAATAGTCTTACCGGACTCTTATCTCCTCCGAGGATGAGCTGGCGGGCCTCAAGTCAGTCTTGGACAAGAGATTCCTCGAGGTAAAATCCTACAAGGACCCCGACAAGGCGGACGTGGAGACCGACTGGGGAGCCACGTGGAACTGCAGATCGACTAGGAACCGGAGGACACCACGCTGCTGCCGAAGCTCCCGTCGCAACCACTGATTGACAGGTCGGAGGACATCTTGCTAGCCCTGCACACCGTGTTCAGAAATAAAAAGGATGGCTCTGCCTCCGGCGGATGATTTAGCGGCGCCTGGACTGTCAGGAAGTCCTGCAGCCAAGCGGAGGCGAGTCCATCTGCCCCCACCCTTCCATCCTTCACCTCCATCCCCTCCTCTGAGGGGCAAGACTGAGACGACTGGGACGGGCGGCGACGACGGAACAGATCACCCGTCGCCCCCACCCTGGGCTTCTCCTCTGACGAAATTGGCTAGTTTCTCGCCATGATCGGTAGGGCCTCAGAGCTTTTTCAGCTGTGCCCCAAGGAGCAGAAGGAGGGATTCCTTTATCAGCGAGTAGAGGCCAAGAGGAAGACCGTGCTCTTGGTCTCGCTGTTGGACGACCTCTGGGACAAGGGACTGGCCCTCATGAAGAACCCATCTTAGGCCCCGGCTAAGAGACAGTTACGAGAAGTAGTACTGGGTCCCAGACTCAGCACCAATGTGCCTCAGAGCACAGCAGTCTCCGGACTCGGTCGTCTCTGCGGCTGCCAAGAAGTCGTCCGCTGGGACGGCGGCGTCGACTTCCACTTCCCCGCCGGACGGCGAGGAGAAGAAGCTGGATACCCGTCGGGGCATTTCATCGGCGACCATTAAGGCGGCCAACGCTCTTGCTATTGTGGCCCACTACGATATGGAGCTGTGGTTTAAAATCGCCGTCCTCCTGGACTTCCTCCAAGACGACCAGAGGGCATAGGCCCTTGAAATCTTACAAGAAGGCAAGGTGGCTTCGGACCACGCCATTAGGGTGGCCACGGACATTGCCGACACCGGCTTCTGCCAGATGGGCAACAGCATTTGCCTTTGCTGGCGTGGCTGGCTCAGAGCCACCGACTTCTGACAGGACGTTAAAAACGAGGGTACTTGACATGCCCTTCGACGGGAACAACTTGTTCGGCAAGCCAGTAGACTAGTCACTGCAGGCCATCAAGGCAGACACCAAGACGGCCCATGCCTTGGCACATGCCATCAATGACGGCTGTCCTTTCGGTCCTTGGGAGGCAAGTTTTAAGGTGCCTCCAAAGGATTCGGCGGCAGCTCTTCATACCTTCAGGCGGCCCGTTCTTCATCACAGGAAGCCTACAGAGGCCGCAACAAGGCTGGCGGACATCGTCGTCTTTGCCAAGGGGCCCAAGGCGGTAAGGCCAGGGCGAAGCAGAACTGAACTGGCCGTGATGTCGGGCCCCCATCCAAGCACCCCAGTGGGAAGCCAGCTGGCGAACTTCGTCGGCGCATGGAAATCCATCTCCACCGAACATTGGGTGCTGGATGCCCTGGCCCATGGGAACTCTCTGGAGTTCCAAAGGAAGTGTCCCAGTTTTCCACCCGTGGCCAGGAAAGAAAACCACATTGCTCAACTACTTCAGGAGGTACAAGCAATTCTAAAGAAGGGCGAGATAGAGCTTATCCCGAAGAGGCTCTGGGGCTCCGGTATACTCACGGTACTTCCTCGTTCGAAAGACCACCGGTGGCTGGAGGCTCATCCTAGATCGCCACCGCCTCAACAAATACATAAAATCCAAGAATTTCCAGATGGTCACCCTTCACGTGCTGGGACAGCTGGAAGAAGGGGATTTACTGTCGTCGCTGGACCTGGAGGATGCCTACTTCCACATCCCCATTCACAAGGGGCACCAAAGGTTTCTGCGCTTTGTGGTCCAAGGACGGCACTACCAGTTCTGGGCCCTCCCCTTCGGTCTGAAGTCGCCCCCAAGGGTCTTCGCCAAGTGCCTGGCACCGGCACCGGTGGCGGCGCAGCTGCGCCTGCAGGGGATCCACATCTACCCCCATCTGGAGGATTGGCTCATCTGAGCGAAGTCTAAGGAACTCTCCGTCGAAAACACAGTGAGGACCGTCTGCCTGCTCACGGAACTGGGGTTCTCGATAAAATATGCAAGTCCTGCTTGGAGCCATCGCAGGACACCCGGTTCGTGGGATCCAGACTCAACACGGTGGTGCTCCTAGCCGCACCGTCGGAGAACAGGATAACGACCATCCTGGGCTCAAGGTACAACGGCTGTCAGCCATGAAGGTTGCCTGGGTGAGGTCCATAAAGTCCCTGCTCGGCATGTCATTGTGCAACTACCTTGATCACAGATGCGACCGCTGCAAGAGTTCCTTGACGCCCGCTGGATGCAGGCGAAGGGAAGCTTCGAGGACACGATCGCCCTCAATGAGACATTCCTTCGGGCGATTCTGTGGTGGGGAGTCAACGCGCATCTTGCAGCAGGCCCAGACTTCCAGACCCCGGCGCATCAGGAGACGGTGACAACAGACGCCTCCCTGGAGGGATGGGGCACACACACTAGAAATCTCCACGCAAGAGGCCTTTGGCTCCCGGAGGAGAAGCCGTTGCACATCAATTTCCTGGAGCTCCGGGCCGTGTTTTGGGCCCTCAAGTCATTCCTTCATCCCTCTAGGGCAAGGTGGTGCAGGTCTTCACCGACAACACCACGACGATGTTCTACATTCGGAAGCAGGGGGCACCAGATCCCCTACTCTCCAAGGACGCGCAAGACCTATGGCACTGTGCTGTCGCTCAAAGGATGTTCCTGGTACCCTTTCCTCTGGCAAGAGTGAAGAACACAGTCGCCGACTCACTCAGCGGGGAGCTGCGCTCTTGCCAGGAGTGGGAACTTTGGCAGGATCTGGTGGACCTACTGTTTCGACGATGGGGCAATCCCCAGATAGATCTGTTTCCGACGGCGACGAACACCAAGTGCCGGAGGTTGACCGGCAGGTTTCCCCAGCAGGCGAGCATGGGGGAGGCCTTCTCATTCCTCTGGGATGGCCAGTTTCTCAATGCATTCCTGCCATTGCTCCTACGACTCATCAGTCGACTCAGATGGTCCCGGTGCAGGATGATCCTGTGGCCTAGGCAGATATGGTACCCGGACCATCTGGACTTGTCAGCGTCCCGTCCAGTCAAGCTTCCGGCAGACGCAGATCTTCTCGCCAGGGAATGAGGCGCGATCCTGCACCACGACCCGTCATCGCTGAATCTGAAGGCCTGGCTCGTGCAGCACTAGAGTTTGGTGGATACAAGATCCTGGTGAACTGCAAGGAGGTGCTTGCAAGGGCTTCTTTGACTTGTAAGTGCTACGGAGAGCAATGGAAGAGGTTCACCGCCTGGTGCGGTGCACAGAAGATAAACCCTCTACGGATTACGTCCCCTCATGCGCTGCTGTACTTTGTCGCTGACCAAGGCGGGCTGGCGCACGCCTCTATCAAGATCCATTTTGCGGCTATCTCCCGCTACACCAGAACTCCGGGGTGATCGTCGCTGTGGCTGCATCGCCTGGTGAAGGAGTTCATGAAAGGACTTTACCGCTCTTGCCCGCCGGTGAAGGCTCCTGCCCCGGCGTGGGAACTCAATGTGGTGCTGACTATGTTCATGGGTCTCCCGTTCGAGCCTCTGCATTCAGCACTTCTGGAATTCCTTTCATGGAAGACGGCATTCCTGGTGGCCATCACCGCCTCACGACGAGTGGGTGAGATTCAGGCCCTCTTGTAAACCTCCGTACTTGACTTTCCACGCAACGAGGGTCGTGCTGAGGGCGCACCCCTCCATGTCCAAGGTGCCGTCGGACTTCCATCTCAACGAGCCCTTGGTGTTAACTGTTTTCTTCCCGTTGCCGGCTGAGAGAACTTTGCACTTTCTGGATGTGGCTAGAGCGCTGAAGTTCTAAGTGGACTGCACGAAGAGTTTTCGGAAGACGTCACAGCTGTTGAACTTTGGCCCTGTGAACCATGGAAAGGCCCTCTCCAAGGCCTCCATTTCCAGGTGGCTCTCCGGCTGCATCACACAGTCACCGGTTGGCAAATCGACCGTTGCCTGGCCGTCCGAGACCCCATTCGACCAGAGGGATCGCTGCAACTACGGCATTCCTGTCTGGTGTGCCCCTGCTGGACATCTGCAGGGCTGCTACGTGGAGGTCGACGCACACCTTAAGGAGATTCTACTGCGTCGACCGGGAATCCAGACAGGAGTCAAGAGTCGGCCAAGCAGTGCTGCGCAACCTGTTCGCTTGAAGGGGAGCCTGGTGAGGAGGTAAGAGATGCTTAATGTTGAGTTGTTGTAATGCTTAATGTGAGCCTTGCTACCTCCCTTGGCTGTGCATGTGTGTACTGCTATGTATTCTTTTATTCATGAGCATGTGAATAAATGCCCCATGCTGGAGAAGGAACAAGTTACTTACCTGTAACTGTTGTTCTCCAGCATGCGTCTGGCATGGATTCTCGTGCAAACCCTCCTGCCTACCCCTCTGCGGCTCTTTTCTTTGTCCTACTGCCGCTTTACGTGCTAACAAATCTGAAGATGGCTGCCTGAGGAGGGGCTTAGGTAGAGGGCAGTCATTGGCTGGGGGCAGTATGACCCAGAGACCAGTGATTGGTTATTAGGAGAAAGACAGTTCAGAAACAAAACTGATTTTTTCTTTTACCGAGAATTCCCAGCCTGACGGGTAATATTCATGAGCATGTGAATCCATGCCAGACCTATGCTGGAGAACAGTTGCAGGTAAGTAACTTGTTCCTTATATTGGTTCCCAGCATGTTTACTATAAATGATGTGCACAATTAAGCTAGAACCAGCTTCAAGGAAAAGGGAAAATCTTGACAGATGCAGACTATGGGTCAATTGAAAGCAAGTGGGACTACCAAGCTAAACTATTTGATTTCTACTGCATGCAGGCTTAATACAAATGCTTTTGAAATAAGGCTCTGCTAAAATCTTTATTATACCCAGGTTGCCTTGGTGTCTTCTACAACTGAAGGCTATGCATCGTCACAAGCAATGTATCAACCTTCCCATGCAACAGACCAGAGGCAACAGAAAGATTCCATTGACCAGATTCAGGCAAGTTTACTCATGTTTGTCGCTTAACTTCCAAAATGGGTTGGAAATTGCTTGTGCTGAATTTGTGCCATTAAAGTATTCCTAAAATATGTTGAGTTTTGGACTGGTGCTACTTGCACCATGCCACCTGGTCTCCACCTCTTCAGAGCCACATGGTTACCTGGATTCCGAACTGATTGAGGCTTCTCCAGAGCAGGCTCTTTTTATTTAAACTGGTGCAGCACTCTTGAGGACCTGGGCTTTTTGGGTGATAGACCAGAATGTCCTGCGGCCTACACAGATGGTATCCTCTATCAGAGCAGTGTTCAACGTTATTGATGGGCATGCTTCCCCGCTTCAGTACAGGTTAACTTGCATCCTCACTGCTGTCAATTTTTTTTATTTATTGGCTTCCTTACTGCAAGGATTTATCCTTTTTCTCTGCCACGATAAGAGGCATTTACAATAGCATGTGACCAAACCTGGGATCAGTCCTTTCTCCAGCATGGGTCTGGCATAGATTGATATGCTCATGAATATTCCCCGTCGTCAGGCTGGGAATCCTCGGTAAAGAAAAATTCAGTTTCACTTCTGAACTGTCTTTCTCCCAACAACCAATCACTGGTCTCTGGGTCATACTGCCCCCAGCCAATGACTGCCCTCTACCTTAGTCCCTCCTCTGGTAGCCATCTTCAGATGTTTACTGCACGTTCAAGTGTTGGGAGTCCTCGTGCTATAGTTCTCGAGCTTTTACGGCGATTTGCAATTTTTCTAAGAGTTTTGCTCTTTTTTTCGGTCAATCGAGCCTCAAACTCCATCGATCAACCATCCAATTAACGGGGACCCGTTTTCAGATCCTACAGCGCTCCTCAAGGGTGGATTTTCATCGAGTTTCTTCTTGGAGGATTCCAGAAACTTCGAGGCCTACACTGCGTGAACATGTCGGAGAAGGACTCGGCTGCAACCTACAGAATGTCTTTTCGGACGATGGACATTCCTTGTGCCTCTACTGCCTGCATTCAGACCAGACGCATGTGGACGACTGCGTGGCTTGTCGGGAGATGGCGCTGCGCATGCGGACCGACCAACGCAAGCACCTTAACGAGTGGCTGCAGGCCAAGGCCCCTGCTCTGGGTGAGTCCCAGCAGCATGCCTCCCCTGCCCAGAAGAAAGCTGAGCGGTCTTCTAAGACCTTTTGAGGGCTCCCCTCCCGCAGGGGCCCAACATAAGGCTAAGCACAGAGTCCACTGCCTCGGGAGTGCCGTTGCGACAGGCTCCTTGGCAGGCAAAGGGCGAGTTCAGCATCTCCAACACCTTCGACCATGAGGCAACGCTCAGGTTCTTCAAAGAAGAGGAAGTCTGACCATCCAGGCAAGCTTTTCTGGAAGACCCAGATCGGCCATGATCTCCAGGGCCTCGGAGCTCTTCCAGCTTGTCCCGGAGGAGAAGAGTTTCCCCTTACCAGTGCCGGGAGGCGAAGAGGAAGACTGTTCTTTCGATCCTGATATTGAATGATATTTGGGATGAGGGGTTGTCCCTCATGAAAAAACCCTTCATCGTCTCCGGCGAAGAGGGATCGCTACGAGAAGTGCTAGACTCTGCGCCCAAGTGCTTAAGGTCCCAGCCGTCTCTTGAGACTGTGGTTTCAGCGACAGTCCAGAAGTCTTCGGGCTCATCCTCGTCGTCTGCCTCCTGCCCTCCAGACTGAGAGGGGAAGAAGTTGGATGCCATGGGGCGAAGAGTGATCATGTCGACAGCAACGACCATCAAGGCCGCCAACGGCCCTCTCCATCATGGCGTGTTACGACAGGGAACTTTGTTTCAAGATGGCCCCCTCCTGGAGATCCTTACCGACAAGAGGGCTGTGGCGTTGGAGATTCTACAGGAAGGTGAGGTGGCTTCGGACCATGCCATTACAGTGGCCATGCACGTTGCCGAAAGAGGATTCCGCCAAATGGGCAACAGCATTTTCCTTCGGCGAGGCTGGCTGAGGTCCACTAATTTCTGCCAGGATGTTTAGTCAAAGGTCTTGGACGTGCCCTTCGGGGACAATTTGTTTGGAAAAACTGTGGACGAGTCTCTCCAGGCCATCAAAGCGGACACTGAGACGGCTCGTGCCTTGGGCACGCTTCAATGACAGCCATCCTTACGGACTTCTGGAGGGAAATCCCAAAGTTCCTTTAAAGTATTCGGAGGAGGTGCCTCGTCCTACTGTCAGCCCTCCCGCTAATCTGTTCAGGAGACCTACAGGGGCCGCACCAAGTCTGGATGTGGACGTCGTTGCCAAGGCCCCCAAGGTGGCGCTTTGATGTCAAAACAAGAACTGGCTGTGGAGACTGGCCCCCATCGTGCACCCTGGTGGGAGGCCAGCTGGCGAACTTCATCAGCGTATGGAAGACCATCTCCACCGACCGTTGGGGTGCTGGACGCTCTCGCCCACGGACGCATTCTAGAGTTCCAACAGAAGTGTCCACTAATACCACAAGTGGTCCGTCAGGAAAACCACGTTCCTCAGCTGCTGCTGAAAGTATGGGCCATGTTAAGAAAGGAGGCGATCAAGCTTGTCCCAAAGAGGCTCCGGGTCTCCGGAGTGTACTCTCGTTCTTTCCTCGTCAGAAAGAAGACCAGCGGTTGGAGGCCCATTCTGGACCTCTGCCGTCTGAACAAATAAAGTCCCAAAAGTTTTGGATGATGACTCTTCAGCGCGTGCTAGGACAGCTGGAAGATGGGGATTTTCTATCGTCGCTGGACTTGGAAGATGCCTAATTTCACATCCCCATAGACAAGGGACACCGCAAGTAACTATGCTTTGTGGTTCAAGGATAACATTACCAGTTCAAGGCCCTTCACTTCGGTTTGAAGTCGGCGCCACAAGTGTTCACCAAGTGCCTGGCCCCGGTGGCGGCGCAGCTGCGTCTGAGGGATCCACGTGTACCTGTACCTGGACGACTGGCTCATCTGGGCAAATTCAAAGGACATCGCCGTCGACCACACGACTAAGACAGTCCAACTCCTGATGGACCTGGGGTTCTCAATACATTTTGCAAAATGCTGCTTGACTCCATTGCAGGACACAGTTTCTGGAAGCCCGACTCAACAGTGTTGTGCCAGGTGTCTCCATCTGAGGAGAGGATTGCAGCCATCCTGGGCAAGGTACAACGGCTGTTGGCCCTGAAGAACGCAAGGGTGAGGTCCATCAAGGCCTACTCGGCATATCATGCATATACCTAATTCGGCTGTGCAGGCTACGGATGCGTCCGCTGCAAGAGTTCCTCGACGCCCGTTGGATACACAAGTGGCGGGGAGCTTCGAGGGCAAGATCACTCGAGTGTTTCCCTCAAGCGATACGGTGGTGGGTAGTGCTCGCACATCTGTCCGCAGGCACGGATTTCCAGACCCCACCTCATCAGGAGACGGTCACGACAGACGCCTCCCTGGAAGGATGGGAATGCACTCCGGCAGTCTACATGCAAAAGTCCTGTGGCTACCGGTGGAGTCATTGCACATCGTGTTGGAGCTGCGAGCAGTGTTTTGGGCCTTTCTTCCGTCCCTCAAGGGCAAGGTGGTACGGGTCTTCATGGACAACACCACCACGATGTTCTAGATCCGGAAGCAGGGGGAACCAGATCCCCGGCGCTCTCCAAAGAGGCGCAGGACCTTTGGCACTGGGCTGTAGCCCAAGGGATGTTACTCGTCCCGTTTCATCCAGCAGGAATGAAGAACACCATCGCTGACTCCATCAGCCGGGAGCTACGCTCTTGCCACGAGTGGGAACTTCAGCAGGACCAAGTGGATCACCTGTTCCGCAGATGGGGCAATCCCCAGTTCGATCTGTTTGCACCTGTGACGAACACCAAGTGCCCGAGATTCGGCAGCAGTTTTCCCCAGCTGGGGAGTATGGGGGACGCATTCTTTCCCCTGGGACGGCCTGTTTCTGTATGTGTTCCCTCCATTGCTGTTGTTTCTTTGACTAGTCAATCAACTCAGACGGTCCCGGTGCAGGATGATCCTAGTCGCACCAGCGTGGCAGAGACAGAAATGGTACCCGGATCTTCTGGACATGTCGGCGTCGCCTCCATTCAAGCTTCCGGCAGTCGCAGATCTTCTCACAGGGGAAGGAGGCGTGATTCTGCACCACGACGCAGGATCGCTGAATCTGAAGGCCTGGTTCCTGCAGTATTGGAGATTGGGGACTACGATCTCACAGCGGATTGCAAGGAGGTGCTCGCCAAGGCCAGAGCTTCATCTACTCTCAAATGCTACGGGCACAAGTGGAAAGGGTCGCTATTTGATGCCATACCCAGAAGATCTACCCTTTGAGTCACTGCTCCGCAGGTGCTTCCGTATTTGTCGTTGGCCAAGGCAGGACTGGCCCATGCTTCCATCAAAGTGCATCTGGCGGCTATTTCCCGCTACACCAGATCTCCTGGACGATCCTCCTTCTGGTTGCATCGTTTGGTCAAGAAGTTTGTCAAAGTACTATTTTGCTTGTTCCTGCTGGTGAAGTCACCGGCCCCGACGTGGGAGCTTAATGTGGTGCTTACTAGGCTCATGGGTTCCCCATTCGAGCCTATGCATTCGGCGCCACTGACTTTTTGTCGTGGAAAACAGCTTTTCTTGTGGCCATCACCTCTGCATGACGAGTGGGAGAGATCTAGGCCCTCTCTTGTAAACCACCTTATTTGACATTCCACGAGACGCGGTTGGTCCTGCAGACGCACCCCTCCTTCATGCCCAAGGTGCTGTCGGACTTTCATCTAAACGAGCCCTTGGTGTTACCTGTATTCTTGCCCATGCCTTTGTCGGCTGAGAGGACTTTCACTCGCTGGATGTGGCTAGAGCGCTGAAGTTCTATGTGGACCGCACAAAGAGTTTCTGGACAACGTCTTAACTTTTTGTGAACTTTGGCCCTGTGAACCATGGGAAGGCCCTCTCCAAGGCTTCCATTTCCAGGTGGCGCTCCGGCTGCATCACCCATTGTCACTGGTTGGCAAACTGACTGTTGCATGGACGTCCGAGAGCCCACTTGACCAGTGCAATTGCTGCAACTACGGCATTCTTGTCTGGTGTGCCCCTGCTTGACATCTGCATGGCTGCTATAAGGAGGTCGACGCACACCTTCACGAAGTTCTACTGCGTCGACAGGGATTCCAGGGAGGAGTCCAGAGTCGGCCAAGCAGTGCTGCGCATCTTGTTCGCTTGAATGTGAGCCTGGTGAGGAGGTAAGAGATGCTCAATGTTGAGCCTTGCCACCTCCCGTGGTTGTGCATGTGTGCACCTCTATATATTCTTTATTCATGGGCATGTGAATCCATGCCAGACCCCATGCTGGAGAAGGAAGAAGTTACTTACCTGTAACTGTTCTCCAGTATGGGTCCGGCATGGATTCACATGTGAACCCTCCCGCCTAACCCTCTGCAGCCCTTCTCTTGGTTCTACTGCCACTTTACGTGCTACCAAATCTGAAGATGGTTGCCAGAGGAGGGGCTTAGGTAGAGGGCAGTCATTGGTTGGGGGCAGTATGACCCAGAGACCAGTGATTGGTGGTTAGTAGAAAGACAGTTCAGAAGTGAAACTGATTTTTTCTTTACCGATGATTCCCAGCCTGATGACTGGGAATATTCATGAGCATGTGAATCCATGCCAGATCCATGCTAGAGAACATTATTACAGGTAAGTAACTTGTCTTATCTTGATTCTGCCCTTGTCCTCTCTCTGAGGGTTCGGAAATGAGTAGATCACAAAGTTACAATATTTTATTGGACATCTTTATTGTTAGGGACAATTCTCATAAAGGTGCCAATTCCCTTCACCTTGGAGACCCCCAGCAACTTTGTTGGTTTTTGAGGACTTTTTTTTTTTAACCTGGAGAGTGTGACCCCTTTTCCCACTCATGTGTTTTGAAGTGTGTGTTACACTCGTGTTTCTTTTGGTTATGGAGTCTTACCATACCAACTCCATAGGCATCTTTTCAGTTGTCACACAGCACCCTCAGTGCAGTGGCATAGGGAAACCTTTTCAGGCTTTCCCAAGGTTTAAATACCTTCTCTGGGATAAACTGTTTCTCAGAGTAAGTAAAGTGAAATTGACTTTACTAGTCTTTTTTAAATTCCTAGACCCAGCACAGCCCATCTTACAATAGAGTTCTGGAGGGGTTACTTAGTATCCCCTGTGTCTAGATACTCATGTAGCAGTCCAATGCTACCCTTTCCTCTCATAGTGGCTGGTGGCAGTGGTTTTACAACGACCTACCATGATTTTTCCCAACCACGAGCACCATATCATTAAATCGCGGGAGCCATGTTTTTCAAGATGGCATCTGAGCCCCCTCTGTAAAAACATGTCCCGGTCTTCTTTTTTCGCAATTTTTGTGGAAAGGTCGTTCTAGCGTTTTGCTCTGCACACCAAGCCATGTCTGGTATTTGTTCATTCGCCTTTGGCGGGCTTCAGAACTGAAGACCGCCTCTGGCGCCCGAGTGTCTGGGGTGGGCAGGAAGTGAGGGAGGGGCCCGGAACTCCCAAATGCACTCTGTGGTGATTGGCTGGCTGACTGTCCGGCAAGGACAGCCACCCTGCTGGCTGAGTGACAGCTAGGCTGGAATGAATGGGAGAAAACTAAATAAATGGCGATTCTCTTGGCTTGGAAGACCAGCTGCAGCAGCTCCTGGACCGTTGGTTTGCCCAGTGAAGCCCTGCAACAGGTCCGAATCGCCAAGTTCACATCGACAGAGAAGCCCTGCAAAGGACTACTTCTCCCTTTGAGTTGGTGGGACCAATCAACTCGACAGTAAGCTACCTGGATTCCTATCTCGGAGCTGGTTGCATTTTCCTCAGAGTGCTGCAGGAAATCATATAACCAGGGAGTGGGACACCAGTTTGTGTGCTTTACTCACATCCACTGAAATTGAAGTTTGCCAAGTGCCAGCTTTTTGACCAGTCCAGTGCAAGAGTCCCCCGATGTCCCCACAACTGAGGCCCAGGAACAGAAGTCACCAGCTGCATCTTTTTCTTCATTGTAAGGTACTGTGAAATCAGACTGAGAGTACTTACCTCTCGCAGTGAAAGTGCTTGTGACCCAACATATGATTCTTCTTTTTACAAACTACTTCCAAGAACTTGTGCAGAGACTTTACAGTTTACTTACCAGAACCACTTTATCCTATCCAAGACTTTAGTCCATTGACTTTTGCCTAGCCTATTGAATTGACTCTTCTGGTGAACTCAAAGTATACGCACTGTCTAAGAATAATTGTAACCTTTCATGTTCTAATAATCTTTGCCTTTTGCTCATCTTGAAAAGTATTCTGAAATGGTATTGCAGTATTTTTGTGTGATTATATTGCCTTCTTCTAATGAATGTTTTATATCTGACAGAAATAATCAAAGAAACCTTGAATGTAAGAGTTTACTTGAATACTTGTGATTGTAGATGTCTGTGTAACCTCATTACTGCTCACATTCCCCTCTTGAGATAAGCCTGGCTGCTCAGCTCCGCTACCAAAACTGTGTAGTACAGACTTATGCCAAAGGTTGATTTGCTTACACCTGTAGTCTTGGATGTGTGTAGTGGTCCTAAATGGTACTGCATACAAACTCTGCCTAACATTTATTAAAATAAAAAGGGTTGGATGAAGGCTTCTGTCCTTATCCTAAACAGTTTCACTACCTAGGAAACTAAAACTAAAGATCAGTCTGTCAAGTCATCAAAGGGTGCAAGGAATTGTCTCTGACCTATGTTTGGCAAGAAGCGTTCATAATTAAAGCAAATAGTTAAATCCAACAAATAGTCTTTTCCCAGGAGAAATCCTTGGTTGGAGAGGGTGGTTCCCTTTCCCTGGATACCTAGGTAGGATGGCAAGTGTCTTATCAAATAGGTTTCTTGAGGATTGCAAGTATCTCGTTCAAACAGTTCCTTTGATTTTTTTTTTTTTTTTTTTTTTTCCATACCAGGTTCAGAAAGGTCCTGCGTAAACAATGTCCTTTAACATTTAGCTCTTCCTAGGTTTCTCAAAATTCCTGGTGTTTTTGATTGCCAGGGCCTCTTTTCATGAACATCTCAGATCCCCTCGTAAACACCCCTGTCGGGTATCTTGCCACAATGTCTTATACTTCCAAATACTTTGAGTGGATTGCCTGCAATACTCCCCTGCCAGAAATCCCTTTCTGGGTCTTGCAGATCCACTAGTCTACTTCTCTGCTAGGAGTCTTTCCCCCATATGTCCACTGCCTGATGTGCTCCTTTCACCAGGACTTCTTCTTTTTCACTGTCCTCTAGCACAGTTGTATTACTTAACAGTTTCTCTTTTGGGGTACTACTTGTTCCAACTTTCATCACATTGAAATCTCATACATGGGGATTTGTTAAAGTTCTGTCTTTGTGCTTTATTTGGTCTCTATTTGAATATTCTTATTTGATATATTTGCTAACATGCCTGTCCGTATGCCCCCTGGTCTCCATTGGCTCTGGGCAAACTCACTGGTATTTTGCACTGTTCCTGACCCGAGACATGTCGCTGTGATGAAGCTTTCTATCTGGGACGGCCTCCTTTGCTCGGCAGAACCGCCTCCACCGCTCCGTACAGCTCCACACTCACCCATCGCCTTCTCTTGGTGTCCGGGACTGAAGACTGCTGCTTCTTGGCACAACTGTACCTCTGGTTGCTCTGCTGCTCCCCGTGCTCCGTCGGTCCTCCAACCGTGCCCGCTGCGTGTCTGCTGGCATTGTGCCACGCTGGCTTGTCACTCTCCCATTTGCAAGTTGCTGTCGAAGTGCCTGCCCGTCTTGAAATGCCTGCTCTCTCGATCTGCTAGAGTGCAGTTACCATTTTTAAAAGTCCCACACACTCGTGGTTCACCAAAACAAGTCCACATATTCAACTTTTTTGTTTTTCAATCTGCATCAATTCCTTACTGGTTTCAGTACTTGAGGCTAAAGTGATCATTAGAAACAGGAGATGTGGTGTGTGTGAGGTATGAATGGTATTTTGTCTAGAGGGATTTGCAGGAAGTTGTTACTGGGTTTGATCAGAGGGATTTCTATGGTTACAACAAGCCATCAAGAACATTGGAATTATGAGGTTGTCTTTTCTAGAGGGGAAGAGTACCACATCCTGATGGGATCACCTTTCCCTGACAGCCATCTCCTCCTATGTGATCCTAACTCATAGTACCAACCCCAGGGTCAGGTAGCGGCTGCCATCCTGTGGCCACATGAAAGATCCTTGCTGAGGAATCAAGGGTGACTCCACCTCCTGATCCATACACTATGGATTCACTGTGTTCTAAAAATGCCTATTAAAGTCAGAATTCATATTTTTGTGGATTCTAAGATCATTTTTTGGTCCTCAACCTTTTGCTCTTCTTCCTCTTGTGCTTTTAGTATCTGATTTACTTTTTGGTGGCCAGGAAGTCCCTCTGCCATTCAGTCCCTTTATACCTTAAGTTAAATGGTTTTGGGTCACCCCTATTGGGAAAGATGTGTTTTTTTTTTCTTTTTTTAAGGCAACTTTCCATATTCTATTGACCCCAAACCATTTTTAAAAGATCATGACAGGCTCAAAAACATCAGCAGAGAAGTGAAGCATTCAGCTTTGTTTCCCTTTTGCCATTTGTTATGGGTTAACTGACAAGTCCTTCAGACTGTTGTACTGGGGAACTGTTTCCATTTTGTCTTTCTACTTTGTACCTTTGGTAACTTTTTAACATTGCACACAGCATCTTTCAATGCAGTGGAATTGGGATACATTTGTATCACCCCTACACTTTTAACAAATTGATTTTGGTTACTTTTTAATGTGCCTAAAGACAAGCTGGTGGCAGCAGATACATTTACAATTTTTGCTATATTTTTATTATGCACAGTCATGCTCTGCAGCTGACTGAACTCCTGATGACGACTTCTGAAGAGGTCTGGCCACCTTCCCTGTAACTGTCGTTGTGAAGCCCTGCTGGACTACCTGACATCAGAAGGCCCTCGTCAGTGCTTTGCCCCTTGGCTGTTTCTTCTCTGCCTTGGCTCTCAGGCCCGGCCTTGCAGTAGGGAGAGGGGGGGACTCATTTCTTCTGACGATTCTCTTGAATGCCTGTTCCTTGCCCATCCTCGTCCTCATCTGGCTGTTTTTTCCCTCCCTTATTGAGTGAACTCTTTAAAGCTTTGCTCGTTGTATAATGGCATTTTCCCTGGAAGGAACCTCGTAGAGTGCAATCGGTGCCTCCCTCGCAGGGGTGTTGCTAGGTCTGGAAAAGACCGGGGGTTACACTAATGCCAGAACGGTTGGGACTGGGGGCTAGCTAGCCTTTTGGTTGTAGCTCCTGAGATTCTATCTGGGGCTACAGACAAAAAACCAGGGGCTATAGCCCCCTTAGCCCCTCCCCCCTAGCAACGCCCCTGCTCCCTCGTGACTATGAGCGGCGTTGCAAGGCCTGTAAGCTCTTTCAACCTAAGACCCTTACGGACAGGCGCACCAAGTGGTAGGAGGCCTATGCCATGCAAGCAGAGAGTCACTCTTACGCCGTCGCCTTGAATGAGGCATCTGTAAGTAGGCACGACTCTGGATTAGAGTCCATAGACGTAATTGTGGAATCCATCGATTCCCACGTGTCTGCCCCCAGCCCCGATAATCATGCCTGTTGGGTATGATTTTCACAGAACTGGTGAATCTTCCAGAGCTGGGTCAACCCCAGAACTTTTTGCTTTACTGGTGGGATATTTTTCCTTAATACCTCTGTGAGTGGGAACCTTTTTCCACACTCAAAGAATCATTAACTATTTTTTTTTTAGGTGTCCTTTTTTGCCTCCCAATAGTGTCTTTTTAAAGTTATCCTCTTTAACAACTTATTGGCAATAAGTGCCTGTTGCTGGGTTGCCCTTGGGGCTCCCATTTTAACCTTTTTTGCTAACCTTGGGTGAACTACAGTTCCCAAGGGTAGAAAGGATCTCTGGATCCCTTTTACATTTTATTCTGTGAAGCCAGCACACCAGCTTATGTGGAGTGCTGGGGAGATGCAATGTATCCCCTTTCACATTAAAACTGTAACTCTTCTGTTACAGGGACAAGCTTACCATCAATGGCTATTGGCAGTGATGGTATTAATTTGGTGGACCTTTATCGCGGGCTGTGTTCACAGCTGCAGTAAAGGCACCTAAGTGTGCTCATATTACCAAAATGGCCCCGTCTTCTTTTTTTGTCATTTTAGTGTTTCTTGTCAGTTTTGTCCTTCCCCTGACATCCAGGATGGGAAATTCCTTTGTGTGATTTTTATCTTCGCCGGGAGTCCCCTGGACTCACTGCCCAGGCTCCAGTCTGTGAGGGCAGGAAGCGAGGGAGGTACCCCTCAGCCCTTTGGTTTGCGCCTTGCTTGAATGGGGGAAAATCCCAGGAGGGGGGAGGGGGCTGGCCTTCCTGATTGGACAACCAGACCGCCCCTTCTTGTAAAATGCAGGGAGAGAATGCAGAGGTTGTGTTGTAATTTCTGATAAATATTGAGAACCTGAAGAAAATTTGACCACTGGAACTTAAGCCAAAGAGGATGACTAAGGAAAAACAGCGGAAAATATTTCCAGCGATCGGAGAGCCTGATGTGTAACCCAAGCCTTCTTCTGTCCTTCCTTCCAATCGACCTGGGGACTCTGAAAATGACGAACCTGAGCCTGGTGCAAACCACTAGACTCGAGAGGACCTGCATTTTGAGCCATCCCATGCATTGCTGCGACCTTGCATTGCTGCAATACAGCAATACACTGGGACCTCAAGCCACTGTGTGGTGCACAGTCTTCCGGATCTCGCTGAAACTTCGTGGGCTTCCTGGTGGTTCTCGAGAGACACAAATCGAGTCTGAAAAGTCCTCACCAGAGTGCCTGACCTTTGAAAGAATGAGAATTGAACTGCAATTTTCTGTCTGTGCTCCTTGAAAAGGCGTCAAATCCACAGGACCGCATTCATCCGTGAGGGAAACCTTGCCTAGAGCCTTCTTCATCTATCCCTGCTGCAAAGTTCCTTCTGAGGTCTTGTTTTCAGTCACCACGACAAGGAATCCACTGACTGGTTATTTGGCTGCAGATCCTGAAGTTCTCCTGGTGCAATATCTTCAATGCTGAGGTACTGTGTTGGCTTTGGTATGTACTTAGTAAGCCTCTTAGGATTTCTGTGTAGCCGTTAGTAGTTTTCTGTGATGGGGAGTCCTCTCACCCAGTCCCACAGCTAGAATCCTGCTAGGGTGTCTTCTGCGAAGCCCCTGGACCCTCTTCTAATAAGTAAAGTACTCACCTGTTTGCCCAGTTTTCGTAAGGAACTCTAACTTTTGCTGCTAACAAACCTATTCTGACACTGCCTGTTGGTCACTAGTCCTAGTGACCCTCCTTCTGCACTGAGAACACTCATGCTCCAAGAATAAGGGAAAGACTTTTAAGGGATTGGAACTTTTGCCTCAAAGAAAATAAGTGTTTAAAAAAGTTACTTGGTTGGTATCTGGAACTCCAAGAGTGAAGTTACAAAAGGTCTTACATTTTTTTTTTATTAAAATGGTGTGGTTTAAATTTGAAACCTTTCATCTTTAGTACATGCAGTATTCAAATTAGTAAAAATAGTAGTTAATCTTTCTTTTTTCTTCTAAAATCGTGCTTACAAAGTGAACAATAAAGAAAATCTCCTTTTTTGTTCCACCCTGGAGAAATTTGGCCCATCGGTCTTCAGTTGAAAATTGGGTTGCGGGGATAGATGCATGTCTCTGACACACAGCTTTGTGTCACAGCTGGGCAGGAGATAATATGCTGCAGAGTTTCGAGCTTGTTTTCTTGTTTGCAGAATCTGCAGAAGGCTGTATCCTTTGATAAGAGTTTCCTAGTTGACAATAGTTCTCGAGTTGGTATCAAATTTAGCCGGAAACGTTAGTGTCTGACTTGGGCAGATGAAAAATGTTGAAGATAAGATGGGAGGCAGTTTAGTGGATGAGTATCAAATTTGCGTTCTTGTTTGAGTTTGAATTTCGCTTTGTCATCTATAGTCGTCATCCAGTCGCTTTGGGTGATTTTCTTTTTATTTTTTGTCGGGCGTAGTGTTATCAATTCTGTTGAAATATTTGCCGACATTCCGATGGCTTCCATGTATTTTTTTCCATGTCTTTAGGGTTGTTGCTTGTGTTCTAATTTCTTTTTCTTGCAATGTGTAGCGCCGGGGTATAGAGATCAGTAGTAATTTTCCTGTATAAATCTAGCTTTCGCCAGATGCAGAGTGATTTCAGCAGTGATTGGAGTGCCAGTTCATAACTAAGGCGGACCATTAGGAATGACTGTGGTAACGACAGGACTTTCCTCCAAAAAAATCCTATGTTGATCATGGATTCACTACCGTAGAGAAAGATTGCCGCAACTTTTTGCCTGTAAAATGTTATAATAGGCTGCATTGAAGATTTTCATGTTTTTGATGTAAAACGGCTTGGCGGGCTAATTATAGTTTTCGTTTGCAGATGGTTGCTTCAGTTGGTTTCTGTGGGCGATTGGTTCACCCAGATCCCTAGATATTGACAGTTGTTACTTGTGCTAGGGGTTGGTCGTTCAGGATAATTGTTTTAGTTTTCCGATTTGTCTTGTGGGTCGGAGCTAGCAACATCACTTTCGATTTTTGAGTGCTTATTTTGAGATGATTTAGCTTCATATAGACTTAGTTTTAACAGCGCTGTTTAAAGGCCTCTTGGCGTTTGTGAGCACAAAACAATGTCATCTGCATACATAATGCATGGGATAGTTGTTGCATTTAGCTTTGGCGGATTTGCCAGCGGGGAGTTGGTATCAGTTTCATAATCAGCAGTGAATAGATTGAATAACGTCGCTGCTAATGGTCAGCCTTGCTTGAGTCCATTGGATGTTGGGATGGCATCTGTGACTGTTCCATCTTTTGATAGTCTAACTCGAATAGATGTTTTATCATAGAGTAGCTTTATTGGCTCCAGTAGGCCATCCGGGCATCCCCATGGATGTAGTTTGGTCCAGAGCGGTTTTCTGTTGACAAAGTCTAACGCCAGTTTGAGGTCAATAAATGCTGCGTATATTTGTCTTTTGTTGTAGATTGCCTCCTGTTTTAGCAGATTTAATAGAAATTGATGTTTGTGCCGACATGCTTCACAAAACCTATTTGTCTTGTTGCGAATATCTGGTTCGCTTTGTTCCCAGGTGTTTAATTTCTCCAGAAGGATGTTGGCAAACATTTTTCCCAAAAGGTATGAAGGGCGATGTGTCTATAGTTACATGGATCTTTTGTATCACCCTTTTTGTAAAGTGGCAGCAATACCGCTTTTTGCCATGATGGTGGAATGGTATTGGTTTTGGCAATTGTATTAAAGATTTGAGAGCAGATGTCTATCCAAATGATTTTATTCGCTTTGATGACTTCGTTTGAAAGACCATCAGGACCGGGCGCCCGCGAGGGGTTCAATTTTGCGATCGCTCTCTCGATGTCTTCCATCTGCCAATTGAAGGACCAGGGGTTTCCTTGTCGATGTCTGGCTTGATTGCCTGCATTGTTGGTGCTCTTGTAGAGGCTCAAGAAATGTTTTCCACCCCTGTTCGTCTACATCTGTTTATATTTTGTCTGTGGATGTCGGTTGGGGGTTAAGTAATTTCCACAGGTCTCTTGTATTATGCTTGTTTAGAGCATGCAGCATTTTTTCGGCATAATTTTGACTTTGCAAAGCTCTTACTACTCTTCCAATTTTTATACTGCTGAGTGATCTTATTTTTTCATAGTTTATTTGCGGTAGTCGCTGCATCTTTTTTACATCAGGTCTCAAATCCTTTCTTATTTGCAATTATGCTTGAGTAGGCATGTGTATGAGAGATTCTTTTGGTTTGCAGATGTTCTGAGGACAGTAGGTCGGACAGTTTTCTCAGATCATCATGAGATTTTAAATCTATTCAAACCAGAGTTTAGTGTCAGATCAGGAAGCTTAAGTTTTTCCTTCAGCGGATTATGCATTTGCCACAAAATTGTCAGAATGGCGTGATCGCTATGATCAGCTTTCACATTTTTGACTTGGAGAAGTTTTGAGTGGATCTGTCAGGATAGAAAAATGTATTCCATGATGGCACCGGAGGAGCCTCGAGTCCACGTGCACGATGGTTTATTTATGACTTTATCCAAGAAATGCACTCTAGAAAGATCTGTTTGACATTTCTTTGAGCCATCTGTGTGCGCGTGTAGATACATTTTTTGTTTCTAATGGCATTCCTGCACAATCATACATGTGCAGGTTCAGATCCCCACATAGTATTAAGCGGATCTTTGGATATCTTAAGACGATTTCATCAATACTGGTGCAAGCTTTGTATGTTTCGTCGGCAATGGCTATCGAGCTCCAGTAGTTCACTATGCCGAGTAGTTCCAGTTTGCTGTCCAAATCTCCCTTGGTTAGACGAAGTACAGTGATTTGGATCCATTCAATTATATTATTTGATTCCACAATTGTGAGGTTGCTGTCCACTTTGATTAGGGTCAGCAGACCTGCAGACAGTCATCCCTTTTTGCACTTTATCGCTGGTGTCATCAAGGCCGTGTAGCCATCGCAGGTTGAGTTAAAGATCCACGATTCTTGAATACAAATTATGTCATAATGGGTCAGATCATGAGTCTGTTCTCTGAAGAGATGGCTTTCCTCGTGTATTCCAGGAACATAGTGACATTTTGGAGTTAAATGATTGCAATAATGGTTATTGGGTAACATCTGTACTCTCCGAATATACTGTTTGTAACCAATCCTTTATCCTCCGTATATGGTGGTCATTGTAGTCAGATTGTTTTTGATGAGACTTATAGAGCTCTTGGTGACAGTTTTCTCTAGTCCAACTGTTTCTGTGGGTAATTTAATCTCTTGTTCTTTGTTGATTATCTGGATGACTATCTTGTTTTAACAGAGATCCTTTTTTTTTTTTTCCTAGAATTTTTTCCATTTGCACTTTTGTGGTTCAACATTTTGTACTTCAAATTCAAGCAAATTTAAGTTACTCTTTTGCTTATTAATGACCTGTTCTATATTAGTGGATGTAAGGAGTAACTGGATTCGATCCAAATGTCTCATTCGTAAAGTGTACTGTCAGGATATCTTGTGTGATGATATTTTTTAAGTTGGGGATTGCTTTGAAGAGACAGAACATTTGTTGGGTTAAGCATCAGTTTGTCTGCATTTGTTTGTGTTCTTTTCGGAAATACAGCGCGAGAAGTTGTGATTTTCCGCGGGTTAACGAATATTGGTTCTGTTATTGCAGCAGTTGGTATTTGGTTTGGCAGGGGTGATGGATGGGTTTGAGGAGCATCGGTTCCAATATGAATTGGATGTGCTCTGTCTAGGTCTAGAGTGGTATTAGATAGGTCTTCATATGACAGACAAATGTGATTCCTGTCGTGAGTCAGATTGCTCATGTTCATCCATGATCAAGTATGAGGTGTCACTTGGCTGTATCTGTGCTTCTTCTGAGATGTCAAATTCCTCGTCGAAATGCTGCGTTAGGTTTAGTAGCATATCTCGCTGCACATCCTCAGTTATTTCTTCAGTCTGCACGTTTCCATTAGGTGTCGATGACCTATTTTCTGACAAATTTGACGGTTGGGAAGATGGAATACTTGTTCCAAGTGAGTTTCATGTGTGCCTTTTCTGCTATTGATTTAGACTTAGTCAGATTTCTAAGAAAAGCCCTTGAACCGACCTGTCTTTTTTTTTTTTTTTCTTGTTTTTCTTTGACCTTTTGCATTTTGCGCCGTGGGGGTGAAGATGGCGTAATTACTTGCTAAAGGATTAAGTTTGTTTTCAGTATTTTTGGTTAGAGGATTTGAATCCTTTGGGATTTGAGCCCATGGTCGACTGAAGATTATTGGTGCGGTCTTCAGACCTTGTTGTGCATGACACTGGTGCCATGTCTGTCATACTTTTATTTGCTGAGCCTTCATTGTTTTGGGTATGTCCATGCTGTGCCTCAGCTGGTGGTTGGGCGTTTGTTCGATTAATAGAGGTCATCATAGTTATTAAGGCTGAAGTAAGCTGTGTATTATCAGCTCGGTCATTTCTGGCGATATCTGAAAGACGTGATTTCCACATTTTGGCTTGTTTCAGCCTCATAGTCCAAACGGTCCTGAATTTTGAGGATGAAAGATTAGATGATCTGTTTTGCATGGGTGAGGGCAAGAAGTGTCGCTTGATCTTTACTCTCCTCCAAACATGCCGCTTGCATTTTTAGAAAGGGGATCATTGTTTGGGATGTTACTGCAATAAGCATGTTCTGGAGATCTTGCATGGTGGTCTGGATGGATGGCATGTGTCCAGTGGAGGTGAAATGCTGGCACTCATGGATGTATGTGGCTTCACGTCATGTGGAAAATTCATTTGTGTATACAGCAGCATATGCCTTGGGAGTTTCGATCTTGGCACGTCTACATTTGATATGTGATGTCTGGAGAGGACATGATTGAGGCATGGAAGCAGTTATCATGGTAGGAGTGGCCGAACACTGCTTTTCATTTTTCCTGATTCGCGAGGAGTGCTTCAATCTTAATCATATCCAAGGATAGTCGGGCAATCTTTGGATTTCGTTGAGCGGAAGCTGAATTTGCTGTATCCTGTGAAAGATGCTTGCTTTCATACAGAGATTGCCATAGTCTCTTAGCCAAGGCCGGCTTGACCCTCTGCGAAATCGAAATTGCGATTGTTACTGTATTCTAGGAAGCTAAAGGTGAGTTGCTGGCTACTGCTGTCGAAGAGTCAGCAGGGTTTAATACACCATGGTTCAGAGGGTGGAGTTGTGAATGTTTCTCGAGCTGCGAAGACTTTGTCATGTTGGTATTTGACGTCCTTTTCTTTTTCTTTTTTTCTGGACATTCATTTTTGTGTGGAGAAATAGACTTCAGATTCTGACTTAAACTGTCGTGTTGAGGGGATATGGCTGACATGTGAACGCTATCTAGTGGTAGCGACATATTCGCCTCAGTAAGTGGTTTATTGTCTGACTGTTTTAAATCATCAATGACAACCTTGGGCAGTATGCATTCTCTTTCTTGAAGTTCTGGGGGGTGGGGGGGGTTGATTTGTCAACTTTGCGTTTGTCACTATTGCAGACATTTTCTATCGGTTGGATTTACTTCTCTAGTGCTGCATCCAGATCACCTTGGGCATTGTCTCATCCATGGGAGGCAGGACACTGTGGCTGGGATACGGTAGGAGAAGGACTTATTTGTGAGCCTCTTTCTCTACGTCATTAGTATCTTTATCATCTTGTTTGGTAGTACTCTGTTTTTACACATAATTTTGTATGTGCGATAGTGGTAGGCAATGCTTTGAATCGTTGTCTTGTATGTGGACCACTTTTAGAATCGTTTAGTGCGGTTTGCGCAGTGTCTTCCATCGTAGCTGATGCAGAAAGTCAAAGCTCTCAGAATTGAGCACTATAGCCACAGAATCAAGGGTTCTTTGTACAGTGAAGATTTATGATATACTTCAAAATTTCCGTTGTCCTGCCTATCAGGTAGAATGGTTTCAGCAAGGTCCGTGTGTGACGAGATTTGGACCGCCAAGGATGCCGTGCCACTGAGTCAAAAGCTGAGGCCCGCAGTCCTCACAACCGGTATTATTACGCAGTGCTTGTGTAAAAGGGGAGCCTCTCCTGTGTCGGACTCCATATGCCGCCTGGAAGAATCGAAGAGTTTGCGGCGGATGCATGCCTCACTGGATGGATGCACAGCATATTGGCAGCTGGGGCTGGCAAGTAATCGACTGTCTTAGTCAAATGGTTGTCTACAGTCTGTGATTTGCTGTGTAATGCCACGGGTCAAAGGGTGCGATCAGCGCTCTCACCCGGTAGTCCCTCGGTATTGAATTAGCCTGGATTGAGAGTATTTAAGGCTTTAAAGTTGCCGTTTCCGCCTAGCGTGGTCGAAAAAAGGAAGGGTGTGCTACGTCTAAGGGCTATGGCCCAAACGGGGTTGATTAAAGAGGGAGATGTGAAGTCAGCTGCAAAGGGCTGTTTTGGCAGGTTGCTTTTCATTTGTGTTGCGATACAAGTATGTGTACCCGCCACCAAGACGGCGGCACCTTACCTTGCCCAGCCAATAATTGACATTGTCCTTACAGACGAGGCAGAGCGGAGCAAAGTAGCAAAAAGCTAAACCGTAAATGCAGGATGTGCCCTTCACTGGCACAGGCTTAACGCTGCAAGGGTCTCTGCTCCTGCCTCTTATGCTTCCTCTTCCTGGAGGGGCGGAGCTAAGGCTCTTAAGGCTATAGGAGCAGGCAGGGGCTTCTCACAGCGAATGGTCCAGCAAAGTAAACATCCAAAAAGTAAATGCAGGATGCGCCCTTCACTGGCGCGGGCTCAACCTTCTTACTTACCTTGGATGTGTGATGCACTATTCTTAAAAGTAAGGTTAACCTCTTTTCCTCCTCAAAAACTGTTCTGCCAGTCTAATAGAAAGTAGATGTGAAGGTATGTTACTCTCCTGCGATTGGGTTGTGCCTCTTCCCAAAAGTAAATTGTTGGTTTCAGATTATTCCTGCAGGATAATTGCATGAGTGTCCTCCAACTGTTGGTATCACCAGATTAGTCCTGTGAGGTTAATTGTATGAGTGCCCCTCAATGGGATCTTGCTTCCCCCGACTTGCTCTTATCTTGTCCAGAATGAGTCTGCATTAGGTTGTTGCCTACCTAGAATAACAGAGTCATACAGTAAAGTGTAACATTGGCTTTTACTTTCCCCTTCATTGTGAGGTTAAAGTATGTGGGTTTTACTTACCTTGTGTTAGCTATGTGCCATCCAAAAAGTAAGTTGCAAGAGTTACTGCTTATCTCCATCTGTGGTTCACTGATCTCAAAAGAACCTGCAATTGAATATTACATCCTTAGGTTTTACTCACCTAGTAGAACTGTTTTATCACAATAGTAGTTAAAGGTTTTTACGGCACTGGAATAAGTGTTCCACTATTCACAAAGTATATTGTCCCGTTGACTGAGTGATTTGCACTGAGTCACTGTACAACAGGAAGGGTCTACTGCCCTTGCTTTGCTGAATGTAATTGTGAAAGTATCCATTGGTTTTTACTCCCCAAGAATAGGTGTGACCTATACTGAATGTGTATGAAAAGGTTTTGACTTCCCTGGAACTATTGTTAGGTGTTCCAAATAAGGTTTATACTTATCGGTGTACCTTAAAGTATACCTTTGTGTTTTTATCATTGTGATTTCATATAATGTGTTGGTACCCCTAGATTTATCTGGGCCTACTTGTATTTATATAAATCCTTTATTTTTACAATACATAGTGTTTCAGTGTTTCTTTGGACCGTTTGAATTACAATTTAATTTGTACTGATTCTACAGCCCTCTCTCCCTCCTAAGAGAAGCCTGGCGGCTCAGTCTACGCTACCAAGAACTCGGGTGGTACAGCCTTATACTAAGAATGGAGTCTTGTACTTCCTCAGTTGAATGGCTTTACTAAGCCCTTAGTTGGACTTCAGAGAAACTATCCTAACAATGCCGCCGGCAGTGTGATGGGGAGTATACTGCCCGGCAACAAAGGCAACATTCCCATAAACCCAAACGCACAACCCGTCGGTCTTCCTCAACGGATTTGTCGAAGAAGCTATGGACGCCAGTAGGCCAGTCGAAGAGTTAAACAGGGCCTACTGAACCTCACAGTTCAGGGCCCAGGTCGTCATGGCTGGCAAGGCTCAAAGGCTCCAGCCTTACCGGGCACCTCACACAAATAATAGTTGCACGTTTTGGTAGCATCAAAAGGCACGCCGAAACAGCTTTCTCTTTCCAAAACACTTCCAAAGCTTTGGAAGACGCTTGCCAAGGTCCATTCTCATGACTCTAGCTGTAAGGCGTCACCTTTATCTCGGGGGTATTCTCGGGCCTCTTCCTTCTTGTGTCAGGCCCTACAGCAGGACCCTGCACCTGCTGCTCAATCTTTCTTTACCATTGATGAATCCTCTTCCTCAGTATGTACCAGGGAGAAATGTGAAAGAGCATGTCAAACATTTTAGTTTATACATTTTTCTGACAAATTTGACGATATTAGTTTAGTTTAGTTTATTAATTTGTATAGCGCGCCATACCCTGGAGTATCAGGGCGCAAGCGGACAAGGATATGCTCAACTTAGTTACAGGTACATAGAAATGGGGGTACAAAGATGCGCTGAGCTTGGTTACAGATATGCTCAGCCATTGCAAGTACAGAAAAAAAGGCAGGAAGTGTAGACATAGGCAATATTACAGCAATCGAATGTGAACAGGGAGACATAAGCAGAATTATAGCAAGCAAATATGAACAGGGAGAGATCCAGGACAGGGGTGCGAGGAGCATGCTCCTGTTCACGTAATATATAGTTATATACAGTATTGTACAATGTGACAAGTGGACTAGTTAGTTGTCATTGGCTCTCAGCCACCTGGTGAGGTTTTGTCTGAATTTAGCAAAAGGCTGAGGTTCTCTGACGTCATGGGGGAGGGAGTTCCATAGCTGCGCCGCCTTAACCGGAAAGCTGTTACCTCCTATAGTGGCAAGTTTGAAACGCGGGACTTGAAGGCAGTTTGCGTTGGCTATTCTGGTAGGTCTGGAGGAGGTTCTTTTACGTAATCTATCCATGAGGTAAGGTGGAGCTTTGTTGTTGATACATTTGTGGGTGAGGGAAGCGATTTTGAGATGAATTTTGTCTATGGTGGTGAGCCATTTGTGTTCTCTTCTTGTGGAGGATATATGTTCGTTTCTGTTTATCTTGAGTGCTGCTCTCAAAGCATTGTTCTGGAGCACTTGAATTTTGTGGATGGTCTGTTTATTAGCTCCAATGTAAAGTCCATTACAATAGTCTAATTTGGATAGTATCAAGGCTCTGGCAAGTGTAATGCAACTGTCTGTGGAGAGGAATTGTTTGCTCGCTCTGATAAGTTTGCATGTATATGCTGTGGCAGAAGCTAGAGAGTTAACTTGTTTGGTAAAGTTCATGGTGGCGTCTAGGTAAAATCCTAAGGTTTTTACTTCATGGGCTACTTTTATGTTGTTCCCATCGATAATGAAGTTGTCATAATCATGGCTGAGTTTGGATATATAGGTAGTGGTGCCCAGGATGATAAGCTCAGTTTTATCATCGTTCAGGCATAGGCCGTGTGTGGCCATCCATGCCTGAACGATGCTATAAATTCTGTTCACTAGGGCCAGGTCCTTGGCGTAGTCTCCTGATAGCGGGAGGAGGATCTGGGTAGGAAAAAGCATCAGCCTATGGATGATTAAACTAGTTCTTCCAAGTCACTTCTGCACCATTCTCCTTGGCCTCAATCTTCCTCTCAACCAAAACAATGTATTAACATTTGTATAGCGCTCATCAGCCCTTGGGCATCGTGGCGCTGTTAGAGTAAGCATGACTGGTTACAATGGGTATAACCGTTAGAGATGAACAGATGCATACATGGGTAAATACAGTCTGGCTTGTTATACATAGTTATAATGTGGTCCAGGGTGAGCATGGTGGCAGCAGGGAGTGCGATGGAGTGTCAGTTGAGTGGTTTGGTTTTTTTTCCGTAAGGTGGTGACAGAGGTTTCCGCTCGAAGAGTGTTGGGCAGAACGTTCCACAATTTGGGAGCTATGTGGGGGAAGCCCAGGCCACCTGCTTTAGTTCTCTTGATGGGTGGAACGACCAGTTTTTGTGTGGTGTTCTTTTGGGTTGTGTAGAGGTATCCCTGTTGATGATTTCAGATAAGGGGGAGCATTAAGGTTGAGACATTGATGTGCTAAGGTGAGGGTCTTTAAGGTTATTGTCTCCTTAACCGGGAGCCAGTGGGTCTCTTCTTGCTTGTGTGATATGGTCTTTTTTGGGAATGTTGAGTGCTGTCCGAACGCAGCGTTCTGGATAGTTTGTAGCCGGTTTATATTTTTTGCTGAGGTGCCTGCAAGGCGGGCGTTATAATAGTCTAGTTTAGCACCAATGGTGGCTCGGGCAACAGAGGCCGTTTTGGCTAGAGAGGAATGGTCGAATGGTGGTTATAAGTTTAGTGGTGTGGGTGGAAGCAGAGGCGATGGAACTAACATGTCTATTCATGGATAGTGGTATTAAGGTAGACTCTGAGGGTTTTGACTGATGAGGATGCTGTGATAATGGGGTTGTTAATGAGGAAGTTGATGTCTTTTTGGTCTCGTTTAGTTTCTTTTGGGCCAAGGATAATGATTTCAGTTTATTATCCATTGAGGCAGTCTCTATTGGCTGCCATCCAAGCTTGGATGGTGGCGTATGTTTGTGAGTGCTGCTGAGTCTTGGTCGTGTGCACCAGAGAGGGGGAGGAGGACTTGTCGTCTGCATAGTTCGTGTAAGCTATGCTGAGGGAGTCAAGTCTGTCGAAGAGGGGCTTGGTCAACAGGCTATAGAGGGTGGGGGCAGTGCAGGATCCCTGGGGGACGCCACAGTGGATGGTTGTGGGGGTGGCTTTGGCAGAGTCTTGAGAAGAAATTAGGTTATCCATGAGGTGGCTACTTTAGAGAAGTGGGCTGCGTTTGTGAGGTTAGTGGTGAGAATTTTGTGATAGACGTCGAATGCTGCTGAGAGGTCTGGTAGTAGTAGTAGGAGGGATGGTTTCCCTTTATCCATTATTTTAGTGATTTGATTTTTCAGTTCTAGGAGGGCAGTTTCAGTGCCGTGGCCTTTGCGGAATCGGGATTGTCTTGCCAAGGATGGAGTTGGTCTCAAGGAAGTGCTGGATCTGATAGTGGGCGGCTTTATCAAGGATTTTTTGCAGGAAGGGGACGGTGGTGATGGGTTGGTAGTTGTTGGGGAGGAGGGATCGAGGGTAGGTTTTGCGAGGGGGCAGACCCAAGCTGCTTTTACACTGGATGGGACAGTCCCTGATGTGAATGAGGCGTTAATGAATGCTGTGATGATTGTGGCCAAGGAGTCTGTGCTTTCTTTGATGATGCTAGGTGGACAGATGTCCCCTTTGCATGTGGATGGTTTGAGGGATTGTATAAGAGTTGTGACTTCGGGGACTGAGACTTCTCTAAATGTGAAGTGAGGATGGGGAGAATCTTTGGGCAGGGAGGTGATGGGAGAGATGAGGTGGTTGGTGTTGGATTTGGGTAGAGCCTTGCGCTGTGTTTGTATTGTTCTGGAGTAGGATGATTTTATTTAGGAGTGCTGCCTGTATACTGGTACACCAGGCTTCGTCTTAAATGATTTTGTCCGGGCTAGTGTGTGGTGAGGTCTTTGAAGATGGCGAAGAGTTCCCTGGACTTTGAATTAGCTTTAGAGATTTGTGTGTTGATGGCATTGGATTTGGCGACGAAGATGGCTTTTTTGTATTGTTTAGAGATTTAATCCTTCATTGTTGGAATCACAGGGGCTAGTTTGCCAATTGGTTAGTGCTGTGCATTTGTTGGAGAGGAGTATCCACAGGTCATCTGTAAACCATGAGTTGGTGTTGGATTTCTTTTCTTTTTTAGCTTGAAGTGGGGGTATGGTGTTGATGGCTTTGGTGGGTGTAGATGTCAGCGAGGGTGTTAGGGTCGTTGACAAAAGGGGGTTTCAATTCCTTGATGTCTAGGAGTGGGTAGAGGTTATTGGCTGTGAGGTTGTTGGAGCTCCTTGCCATAGCTGGGGAGGCAAAGCGGAGAGGTTTGGTAGTGGGTTTCGTGGGGATGGAGAATTGGATGCAATTGCGATCAGTCCATGGATATGCCACTTTGGAGATTATGTTGGCAGAACAATTGTGGTCTGCAACCCAGTCAGGGGTGCAGCCTTTGGAATGGGTGGGGAGTGACTTTTTTTGGGTAAAGCCGAAGTCTTTGAGGTCTTTGTTAAGGGATGAGGCGGTTTTGTCCTTGGTGAGAGACACAATGAACTGGAGCGGGCACCGCTATTACTTCTTGTTTCTTCAAAAATCGTTTCCAGATACTGCTATATTTTGGGGTGCAGCCCACTAAATCATGCTAGCATGCGTCAGCACGATAAGGGTGAACTGTGTGAGAAAAGACCTAGGCAAACTTGCCTGCGGTGTGGGCCGCACACCCTTAAATCCCAATTGGGTTTCAAAAAGAGTTCAGTGCTCTGTTAATCAACATTAATGAGTCGTTGATTCTTGAGTTTGGTGGTTTATTTAAAGTGCCAGTAAGCAATCATTTTTGTGATGGGCAACATTACCCAAAAAATGGCCAATGCATTTCGGACTCAACAGTCCTTCATCGGTGCCTATCTTGTGTTTAGTGCTGCAGCGCGGGAGACGTGCCTTGCTGAGCCCTTGGTGTCAGCATAGCCGAGATTAAGGTCACCCAGTAGGATAGATTTGGTCGAATTTCCTAGGTTGTTGCTGAGGGTGTGGAAAAGCTGTCCATGGAAGTCAGTGGGTGTGCCGGCGGCCTGTATATGATTTATATATTTGTGGAGCAGTTCGCTGATCGGGTGAGTTTAGCTGAGAGGAGGTTGGTGTTGCGTTCCCAGGTGTGATCACATAGTCTAACATGGAATTTGTTCTTGCTTATGAGAGAAACCCCTCTGCCCTTTGAAAGTGGACTGGCCTTGCGAAGGATGGAGTGGCCTTGTGTGAGTGCGAGCGAGATTGCTGGGCCTGAGGCATCATTAAGCCATTTCTCTGTATTGGCCAGTAGGTCTAGGTTGAGGGTGATTCCTAGGGTGTGTGCAGGGTGGGACCGAGCATTGATGAGGGCTCATTTGTGTGTGCGTGGGAATATTTGGTGGGGTTTGAGGTGTGTGGGGGGGCGAGTTAGTGGCGTCTGGGGGAGTGAGTAGGGGCGGGGCGTGGTGGGTAAGGTTAATGGAGAGTCCTGTTGTGTGAAGGGGTTGAGGGAGCTTGGGAGTGGTCAGGTGAGTAGGAGCTGTTTTGAGAGGTGGGCGAATGTGCCGAGAGTGGTGGGTTTTGGTGTGGAAGCTGAGTCCTAGATTTCTTGTAACTGTAGAATTGGGACTTATGGGGCGAGGCAGGGGCTCGGTGCAGGATCTGAATCTGGAGTTTCTGGTTTTGATCGGCATAGTGAGATCAAGGCGGGGTGCACATGGCGGTGTGATGGGTGGGCCTAGTGTGCTTATGTGGCTGGAGAGGCTGGAGTTGTGTGGAAAGTGTGGTTGGGGTGTTCATGTGTGTAGGAGTATGATTATTGTGAGTGTTAGTGCAATAAGTCTGAGTGGTGTTGGATCTAAGTAAAAGGATGTTTTGATGTGAAGACATGGAGGGTGGTCTGGATATGTGGTAGGATGCATTAGGCTATGTAGGGTTGGAGCGTAGTGAGGTGCTCTATGGGCTACGGACAGTTTTTTCCTGGAGTGGGTGCAGTCTGTGGCACAATAGGCGGAAGTTCAGTTGGCAGTGCGAGAGGTACATTGGGCTAGATGCGCTTTGCTGTGCAGCTGTCCTATCAAGCGTAGAAAGTTTGCTGTTTGTAAGGGACAGTGGACTAAAAGCTATTTGCTAACATGTGGCATACTTGGTGAATACAATTAGCAATGCGAGGGGCACAGTAGGTAAAGAGTTCTTGAATAACTGTCATAACCAGCGCAAAGGCAGTTTTCTGTGTGTGAGGCACGGTAGGCTAGATGCTATTTGGCTACCTGAGTGACAATGTCTACCTGAGACTCCTGTTGACCTCTTCCAGGATAATCAGGATGATGACATATATATTCTGTCACGGATCAGGAACAAATCTTTCTGGCCCCCATTTCTTAGGATCCAGATACCTGGACCCCTGCTAATGACCAAGGTACTTGGCCTCATACCCTGGCTCACAAGCCTGACCCAGACAACCGCTTTCTGGATGCTCCACCCGTGTTGCAGCCCTTGGAGACTTTGCCCATCGATCAGATAATATTCGATACTCTCATCAGGAACGCTGCTGGCCACTTCAAGATCGTGACGCAGGAGGTGGCACCTGACTCAGATTTCTTTGAAGACATTCTGAACGAGAAAATCCCTGTCAGTCAGGCCATTCCTCTCCTGAATTCGATTAAGCGCCTGGCGCCCTCTTCTCACACTCGAACTGTCAACTCCAGAGTTGAAAAGATGTTTCGTCCAGTGCCCTCGGATCACTTATATATGCAAGGTCATGCTGTTCCTGGCTCCCCGGTTGTAACTACCACCAGGAAACGTTCATGGTTAGAGCTCTCTTCATCTGAAGCACCTCCAGGCAAGGACTGCAAGAAGCTCTATACACTTGGGAAGCATATTACTTCCTCGGCTGCCTTCAGTACTCACATAGCGAATAACACCACACTCCCGGCTAGCTATAGCTATGTCCAGTGGGGGCTAGTGCTAGATGGCCTACAGACTGTCCCAGAGCCCGCTTGGTGGTGATAAATTACGGGTGACCTAGAATTTATGAAAGAATCCACAAGTCCAGTAAAAAGCACCGCGGTTCTCACAGTGGAGATGGATTTAACGTAGAAATGAAAATCTAACCTAAGACTATCAAAGGAAAATCTACTTCACCGGTACTGAGACGAGGAGGAGGTGCAGAACAGGAAAGAGTCGGCGTAAGAACCTGGCTGAAATGTATAGTCTCAACTACAATCAGAATGGAGGAAGGACTTGCCAAAGAGAGCAGTCCTCCCTGGAGGAACCGGGCGAGACTAATCCAGGAAGAGAAGCTGAGGTCCGACAAGAACATACTGACTAAAGAGTTGGGGAAGACAGGTGTGCAGAAGAGCTAGGCAGTGGGAACATGCAGAGGTCTGGAGAAGCGCAACCCGCGAAGATCCAAGACGCTGCAGAGCAGCCACAGGACACAAGGGAGCTGCAGCGAGTCGTCCGAGCCAGTGAGGGGTAGCTTGAGTTCCAGGGAAGGCTTCCAAAGACCTGAAGACGGCAGGAGAGACCTGGAAGCCATTGTGAACATACAGGGACTGCTAAGGTCAAAAGGTAGGGAATACAAGTCTCTATATAACTAGGGACCTGGACCCTGATGCAGAAAATGATACCTGGCAGGGAAGTGAACCAGGTATTGTCAAAAGCCAACACAGTAGAGGGAAACACGTTTAGGAGACGCAACATGAAGCAGAGGAGAGCATCCCGTTCAAATCCTACTTGTATCAGTAACTGGCATGCTAGTGAACCAAGTCTGCCCAGACGAGCCACTGCAGGAACATGGGTCTGTGACCCACAACCCATAAAAAGAATTTGAGAAAGACCTGGGGAAGGGCATAATTCCCCCTGGTCTGTGAACACTGTGATCAAAGCCAAAGTCATTTCCTTGGCATTACCACAGGCCTGCGAGAGGCCAGGGAAAAAGTTATTGGCCGTGGTGTTTGAAATTTATAGCATTGTGCCAAATGCCAAGGGAAGGGAGTCATTCTCTCGACATTCCAAGAAGCCTGAGACAGGCCAAGGGAAGGGGGTCATTAAGTCAATTCGCTGCAATGTCTCTTTTGGTCCCCATTAGTGCAGTCTTTATCAGGCATAACTCCTTGCAATTGAAGTCTGTTTCTACCCCATATGTGCAGCATACAAAACCTTGGACAGTTTCCTTCTCTACCGATTCCCGGACCATCCCCCAGAAACTCTGTAGCTTAGTGTTAGGGAGAATTCTCTCTTTAGGCTGAATTTCCTAACCTAGTGAGTCCCCCAGCAGCTTTGCTGGATTTCTGGAGTTTGTTTTTTTCTCCTGCCAAGAGTGAGACACTTTCTCCCACTCTTGGACATGATTTATGGTGTTCCTTTGACTGTTAATGTGTTTTATGGGCTATGGGGTTCTTTACTCCATAGGGTCTCATGTGTTTTTACTATGTGTTACACAGCACACTCCGTGCAGTGACACAGGGGTGTCATAGTGACACACCACCATAGACTCCATACCCTGGGACTGGCTACTGTCTCCCAGGGCATGTAAAGTCACCATTGGCTTTACTAGTCCCAAATTATTAACAGAAACCAGTACAAACCATCATATTGTGGACGTATTGGTCGGGGCAATTAGATTGCCCCTGGGTCTGTTAGTTGAGGGGGCACGTCTCCGTCCCCCCTGATCGAGTTTTGGCTGGTTGCAGTGGAAACTACTTTTTATATTCGACCGCGAATATTTCCCTATGGGATTTTCCCATTGTTCGAGGCTACCAACTTTAATTATTTAATTCTCATAGCCTCGAACATACCGCTGGTTTATTTAATTAATATTAATTCGCCGGTTGGTATTTTTTGCCAGGACTCGATTTTAAAATGGAGTTTGTTCTCTTCTGTGACTCCAACCCAAGTCGAGCCCTTAGTTCCACTTTTTGGCGGGCTTCTCCACAGAAGCCTCCAAAAGTGGTGCCACTCTGTCTGGGTACCACAGTGGCTGTGGGAGTGGGTTTAGGCACCCTGGACTGAGTTACCTTGGTAACTCAAGTCGCACTCTTGTGTGATTGGCCCAAGTGGTGAGCCAGCCGGCTCACCACTTAGCATGTTTGACAGCTAGGCTGAGTGAATGGGGGGGTTATGCTGCATAAAAGCAGGGCTTTGGGGACTGGAACTTCAGAAGTCGCCACAGGACCTGAGAATCCGACAAGGGAGAAGCTGAGCCGACCTACCACGACGACACCACGGTGGAGCCCTGCGGAACCGACTCACCACTTCCCGACAGAGAAAATCTCCCGGCTGGAGAGGCTTCTTCCCCTGACTGGTGGGCACAACCAGTTTACCTTCTTTCTTCGCACCCCAGACTGTTTTGTGGTCGAACTGCCCGTGCCAAGCACCCCGGCAGCCGATTAGCCACTTACCACTGAACGGCGAATCAACGGACCGCTCCTTGTAACTGAGAAACTCTGCGGCTGGTTTCTTCCATGGCAGTGCAACAGACTCATGTCTTCCTCCCCAACGAGATCCTCTCTTCCCCCAGACGAAGCACCGACTTGCATCCGCTGCCAGGAACAACTGCCCCCGCTGGAGTGTTCTCACCACTTTAAGGTACCGTGTCCGCCAGGCCTCCCTTTCTAAAGATTGCTACAAGGTAATAATAACCTCTTAACCTTCTGGACTGGGCTGGCCGCCTTGACCCTCTAACTGGTCCCTTTCTTTGGTCCAACTCCTTTTTGAACCGTTACAAGACTTTTGTGCACTGCAACCGTGTGACCTTGGACACATTTCGTTTTGATCATCTTAAAGCGGATCCGGCCTAATGACTCTGAATTCACGGTGTTACTTTGCCTTCCTCTCTTGTTGTGTTCGTGAAAAAGTGTTGGGATCTGTTTCAATATATTCTCTGCTTTTCTCTCCCTTTTTAAAAACGAATTATTAGAGTGCCATCTACGTTAAGCGCTCACCGCTGTCTGAAAATAAGTGGGGCTTTACTTAAGACTTGCCTAAAATTCTTTTAAGGGAGTGTATATCTTTTAGTGACCGTGTTTTTGAATTGCTTACTATTAGTGCCTGTGTGTTTTTCTAGATGTGGTTTTAAATAAATAATTATATTTCTTTTACACCAAGCCCTGGTCAGTGTTTACTTGTTGTCTTGTGTTCTCTTGACCTATTGTGAATACTCTGTATACTGCCTAACTCTTCTTGAGGGAAGTCTGACTGCTCAGCCACAGCTACCAAGTGAATCTGTGTGGTACAGACTGTTACCAAGTGGGTTTACTGCCAAACACCTGTAGTCTTAAATCTTTTGCAGTGGTCCCAGAGGGAACTGCACAGGTTTCTGCCTAACACATAGGGCAAGCCCACATAGTATGGAAAAAGGTGCCCGCCTCCTTCCCGCACCTCAGACAATTTGGGTCTATTGCTCTCCCCATCTTGTGGATCCTGACCCTGGTGAAGTACACCCTGTGCATAAACTTAAACGGAACTTGTCTTAATTTACTGCAGACCCCGCCTTTCCTTGCCGAGCCCAGCGCCCACCCCCCTCTGTCCTCAATTGCTCCCAGGTCTGTTTCCCAACGTTCCTTCAGCTTGTTCACTGCCACTGAAGTTGTTGATCACCTGGTAAAGTGTAGTGACCACTCTCCCCGATAGTTTACCATCTAACAAGTTAGCTTCCAGCGGGGAGTGTTCGGGGGGTCTCACTTCTCCTGAAATGTGCTAATTCTGTTATACCTTAGAGACCCCAGCTCTTTTGCTGAACTTTAGGACTTTTCATTTTTATCCTGGAGAGATTGAGACCTTTTTCCCACTCATGTATTTTTCTGTGATTTGAACTGTTTCTTTTGTTTTTGGAGTCTGACAAACTCCAAGGCATCATCTTTTTACATTGTGATACACAGCACCTTCAGTGCAGTGGCACAGGGAAGTCTTCCAGATTTCCCAAAGGTTTAAATACCTTCTCTTGGTTAAACTACTGTTTCCAAGAGAAGTGACATTCACTTTACTTAAATTTATAACTTTCTAGACCAAGCACACACCATTTTACAATAGGGTGCTGGAGGGATTACTTATTATCACCTCATGTAACATTTTTGTTACCCTTTCTACAATTAATGGCTGGTGGCAGTGGTTCACTTTTTTCTGCCATTGAGTGTTACTAATGCGGGCTGCAATTGCAGCTGCAGTAAAGCACCCATGGGTGCCCATTTTTGGCTTCTTTTTTCGCCTTTTCTTGTAAAGGTCCTGCTTGCGATTTACTCTGCGCACCAAACCAGGTTTGGTCCCTTTATTCGTTTTGTCTTTGGCGGGATTCACTGGTGAAGCCTGCCTCTGGCTCCAGCGTGTCTGGCAGGACAGGAAGCAAGGGAGGTGCCCGAAACTCCCTGTGCATAGTCTTCTTGGTGACAGGAATGTACCCAAAGGTGATTTACCGGCTGACTGTCCTTGGAGGACAGCCACCCTGCTGTGAGTGACAGCTAGGCTTCTAGTGTATGGGAAAACCTGCATAAAAGGCAATGTCTTTAGGACAGAAAGCAGTCTATCACTGGACATAGGAATCCAAAGAACTTGGAAGAGACACTTGCTGCAACTCCTGGACCATTGGTTTGCACGGTGAAGCCCTGATGAAGCTCTGAATTCACCTCCACTAGAGAAGCCCTGCAAAGGACGACCTCTTATTAGGGAGAATTCTCAAAAATGTGCTAATTCCCTCTACCTTAGAGACCCCCAGCAACTTTGCTGGATTTTTAGGACTTGATTATTTGACCTGGGGAGAGTGAGAACCTACTTCCCACTCATGTAGTTTGTGATGTTATAGACTGTTTCTTTTTGGTTATGGAGTCTAAAAAACTCCATAGGCATTATCTTTTACAATTGTGTCACAAAGCACCATCAGTGCAGTGCCACAGGGAAGTCTTTCAGATTTCCCAAGGTTTAAATACCTTCTATGGGATCAACTACTGTTTCCCAGAACAGTGGAGTGAAAGTGACTTCACTTAGCCCTGTACATTTCTAGACCCAGCACACCCTATTTTACAGTTGAGGGTTACCTAGTATCCCCTATGTCTAGTTACTCATGCAACAGTCAAATGTTACCCTTTCCTCTCCGAATGGCTGGTGGCAGTGGTTTTACAATGAACTACCATGATTTACCCCGGTAACATTAAATCGCGGGAGCCATGTTTTTCAAGATGGTGCCTGAGCCTCCTTTGTTAAAAAGATTCCTGGTCTTCTTTTTTCGCCATTTCTTTGTGGAAAGGTCCATCTCAAGTTTTTCTCTGCGCGCCAAACCAGGTTTGGTCTTTGTTCATTCACCAGACTGTCTGGGTTAGGCAGGAAGTGAGGGAGGTGCCCGAAACTCCCGGTGCTTGGTCTCCTAGGAGTGACGATTGGCTGGCTGACTGTCAAGCAAGGACAGCCACCTTGCTGGGTGAGTGGCAGCTAGGCTGGAATTAATGGGAGAGAATTGAATAAAAGGTGAAACTCTTGGCTTGGAAGGCAGTCGACCACTGGACGAAGGAACCGAAGAAGAGCTTGAAGAGGATGGCTGCTGCAACGCCTGGACCATTGGTTTTCCCAGTGAAGCCCTGCTGCAGGTCTGAATCGCCAAGTTCGCCTCGATAGAGAAGCCCTGCAAAGGGCGACTTCTCCCTTTTGAGTTGGTAAGACCAATCAACTCCCAAGTAAGCCACTTGGACACCCATCTCAGAGCTGGTTGCATTTCCAGAGTGCTGCAGGAACCGTAGAGCCAGGGAGAGGGTTGATTGTAAGCTGGCCTAAAGCTTTTGGAAGATCCTCCTGACTCTGCCTCCCTACCTCAGTTGAGTGCTAGAAGGAGGCAATTTATATCACACAACAATATGCTTCATTCTCCAGCATGGTACTGGCATGGATTCATATGCTCATTAATATTCCCCGTCGTCAGGCTGGGAATCCTCGGTAAAGAAAAATTCAGTTTCACTTCTGAACTGTCTTTCTCCTAACGACCAATCACTGGTCTCTGGGTCATACTGTCCCCAGCCAATGACTGCCCTCTACTTAAGCCCCTCCTCTGGCAGCCATCTTCAGATTTTTACCGCACGACAGAGTGGTGGGAGTCCTCGTGATTAGCTCTCTGGCTTTTTACTGCTTTTTGCACTTTTTACATAGTTTTTCCGGTCAATCGAGCCTCAAGCTCTGTTAGGCAGAATAGGACTACAGACTTATACCAAAGGTTGGTTTGGCTACGTCTGTACCACAGTTTTTGGTAGCGAGCTGAGCAGCCAGACTTATCTCAAGAGTGAATGTGAGCAGTACAAGTAGTTACACAGAGGACTTTCAATCACAGTGGTTCAAGTAAACACTTGTACTCAAGGTTTCTTGGTAAAACACTTATTAATTTATTACACAACCGTTTAGAAAACATTTCACTAGAAGGAGACAACTTAATATTATATACTATTATACTTCAGTACAAAACTCCAAGATTAAATGGTAGTTCAGTTACTTAGAAGTGAGCAAAAGGGACAAGGTAAGTAGAATAGATCACATATACTTGTTAGACAGTGCAAATAGTTTCAGTTCACCGGAAGAGTTCAGTTCAACTCAATAGACCAGGCCAAAGTCAATGAGCTAGTGTTCTGGATAGGAAAGGGCAGTTCTGGTATCAAACGGTAAAGTCTTTGCAAAAGTTCTCAGAAGTAGTTTAGGCGACACAGAATCATATGTCTGGCACAAGCTGATTAGGTCTGCAAGTTGGGAATGTTTCACAAACTTTCACTGCGAGAGTCATTCTCGCAATCGGGTTGGCACAGTACCTTAGTATGAAGAACAAAATGCAGCTGAAGATTTTGGTTCCTGCAGATCTCGCTGTTCCTGAGCCTCAATCGTGGGGACAAGGGGGAGACTCCTGCACTGGGACTGGTCAAAGCTGGCACTTGGCAAATCCTCAATTCCGGTAGCTGTAGTCAAGCACACAAACTGGTGTCCCTCTCCCTGGTTATTCAGTTTCCTGCAGCACTCTGAGGAAAATACAACCAGCTCTTGGAATGGTATCCAGGTGGTTTACGGGTCGAGTCGATTGGTCCCACCAACTCAAAGGGAGAAGTCGTCCTTGCAGGGCTTCTCTGTCGAGATGACCTTAGTGATTCGGACCTGCAGCAGGGCTTCACCGGGCAAACCAACGGTCCAGGAGTTGCAGAAGCCGTCCTCTTCAAGCTAGTCTTCAGTTCTTTCATTCCAGTGGTCGACTCTGCCTTCCAAGCCAAGAAGCTCGCTTTTTATCCAGTTTCCTCCCATTCATTCCAGCCTTACTGCCACTCACCCAACAGGGTGGCTGTCCTTGCCGGGCAGTCAGCCAGCCAATCACGCCAGAGTGCATTTGGGTCTCCTAGGAGACTAAGCACAGGGTGTTTTAGGCACCTCCCTCACTTCCTGCCCACCCCACTCACTCGGGCTCCAAACCCGGTCTTCATTCCTGAAGCCCGCCAAAGGCGATGAAGCAAAGGGACCAAACCTGGTTTGGCATGCAGAGCAAAACTCGAAGTACCTTTCCACAAAGAAATGGCGACAAAAGAAGACCGGGGCCTGTTTAAACAAAGAGCATTCAGACGCCATCTTGAGAAACATGGCTCCTGCGATTTAACGCCACCTGTGTTTGCGATCTGGAAAAATCATGGTGGTTCATTGTAAAACCACTGCCAGCAGCCATTTTGAGAAGAAAGGGTAGCATTTGACTGCTACATGAGTTTCTAGACACAGGGGATACTAGCTAACCCCTCCAGCACTCTATAGTAAGATGGGATGTGCTGGGCCTAGGAATTTGAAAAGACTAGTAAAGTCAATTTCACTTTACTTTCTCTGAGAAACAGTAGTTTATCCCCGAGAAGGTATTTAAAGCTTGAAAGGCTTCCCTGTGCAACTGCACGGAGGGTGCTGTGTGACACACATGAAAAGATGATGCCTATGGAGTTGTCAAACTCCATAATCAAAGAACACAAGTAAAATACACCTCAAATACATGAGTGGGGAAAAAAGTGTCACACTACAGGTAAAATAATCAAGTCCTCAAAATCCAGCAAAGTTGCTGGGTGTCTCTATGGTGAAGGGAATTGGCATATTTTTGAGAATTCTCCCCAACACTCGTCCCTCTGCAGAATAAGGGACAGGAGGATTTAATCCACCCCTGGATGAATCTCCTTACTCCAGTCAGTCATACATTCTGGAGAGACCATCAGCATTTTGGGGATTACACCCTGACATGTGTTAAATGGTAAAATCAAGCCCCTGTAGGCTGATTGACCATCTTAACAATTTAGGATTTTCCCCCTTCATCTGCATTAACATCTCAAGGGTTGGTGGTCTGTCTGAATTACAAAAATAAATCCACACAAATATGACCACACAATGACAAAACTCACGTTCTATGGTTGCCCACCTTGTCTCAGGTTCCTTCAGCTTTCTGCTGATGAAGCATATGGTGTGTTCTCTAGCTTTCTCATCCGGCTGACTGTCATGCCTGCGCCATGGGCGCATCCATTTACCCTCAATTTGGACTATATATTTATCATTTACTTACAACAGACTCTTGGATCCATCTATATTTACTTTGGGAACTTTATTTCCCATTTGCGAGACTTTGGTGCTTTATTATTTCCAACAAACTACGCATACCATAATGCGCCTGGCTACAAGCATCGATTCCTGGCTGTTCCTATTGGTTATCAAAGGAACTACACCCCCCAGAAGCCCTAGAGACTTGCCCTGCTTCCACCAGCCCAGGAACAGAAAGGGAGGTGGCCGATTGCCTGCAGGTGTGCTTAGCCAGGTGCAACCAATTAGCCTGCCTCTGTGCTGGGCTAGGCAGTATAAAGGCTGCTGCCTGCAGTGGCTCAGCCTTTTGCATCTGAGAGTCCTTCCTCCACCTTTTGCGTCTTCCTACGGATCTTGTATGCTGTTTACCTTCACTCCTGCTGGGACCCTGCCTTGTTGCTTGCTCCACCCTGCTGCCTCCAGCCATAGCCTTCCAGGCTCCCTGCCTCACAGCCCTGCTCCTCTGGGCTCTCCACGCTGCAGCTGATCACGCTCTGCTGCCTTCCAGCCTCCGCCCTTGCCCTGCCGGGCTCTCCACATAGCAGCCGATCACGCTCTGCTGCCTTCCAGCCTCCGCCCTTGCCCTGCCGGGCTCTCCACATTGCAGCCGATCACGCTCTGCTGCCTTCCAGCCTCCGCCCTTGCCCTGCCAGGCTCTCCACATTGCAGCCGATCACGCTCTGCTGCCTTCCAGCCTCAGCCCTTGTCTTCTGGGCTCCCTGCTCTGCAGCCTGCCTCACTCCGGCTGCCTTAGCCCTTGTCCTCTGGGCTCCCTGCTCTGCAGCCTACCTCACTCTGGCTACCTACAGCCCTTGTCCTCTGGGCTCCCTGCTCTGCAGCCTACCTCACTCTGGCTACCTACAGCCCTTGTCCTCTGGGCCTTCCTACTTTGCAGCTTATCACGCTCCGCTGCCTACTACCTACCTTTTCCACTGGGTTCTCGGCCTAGCAGCCCTCTACAGTCCTCTGCTACCTTCTACGTTCAGCGGCCCTGTCCCTCAGGGTTCACTCCTTACTGCCCGGCCCTTTTTGGGATCCTTGCCGTGCAGTCTGCTTTACTCTGCTGCCCTAAGCCCTTTTCCTCTGGGCTTTCTACCTTACAGTCCCACTCCTGTGGGCTTACTCATTGCTTTCCTGCTCCTCTCAGCTCTCACTGTTCTCTACTACCCTATCCTGTTACACGACTTTCCCTTCATTTCCTTCTGCTAGTTTGCTATCACCTCCTTCCCTGGATTTGTCTGTAGTATCTTCTCTTGTACTGTTTGTAGAACCTTTTGTACAGAGCTTGACTGTTGGTTCCCATCAGTCAACCTCTGCCCCTTCCCTTGTCTCGTTTCTACATTACAGACACCCATAGCTGCTGTTCCAAGTCATGAGCAAACAGCGTGGGCCTCTGTTATAGCAAACTGTGCAGAAGGCTAGAGTATTTCCAAGGTTCGTGGAATACTCTTTTCCTATATCTGCATACACCCCAAGAGAGTATTCATTCTGTATCTTTCCCTTGCTACTCTTGCCTACTCTTAGTTCTCTTTCCTTTCCGCTGTGTGTGTTCTTGTCTGTCCACTTTATTTGGCACAACCACCCAAACCCTTTCTGGGTGTCCTGTGCCACTCTTAATAGAGTGCCATCCCTGACAGACTCAGAACCGCACCTATACCGGTATTGGAAGCATCTGTATGCACAATGAAGGTTTGGCTGTAGTTGGGAGCTCTTAAGAATGGAGCTTGATAAAGGGCTTTCTAAAGTCCTTGAAATGCTTTAGTGCACTCCTCATTCCACCTGACCTCCTTGGGGAATTTGGGTGAGGAGACTACATTCAAAGGAGAAGCTAAGGACCCATAGTTCTCTATGAATTTCTATAATAACCAGTGAGACTTAAAAAGGCTCTCACTTGGGTTTGAGTAGTAGGGGTGGCCCATTCTCGTACAGCTTGTTCTTTGCTACGCAATGGCCTTATTTCACCTCCTCCTACCTCATGTCCAAGGTAGACCTCTTTGCTCTGACAAATTTGACATTTACTTGCCTTTATGGTCAGATGGGCCTGCTCAAAAGCATGCAATACATATCCTTGGTGGTCAACATGTTCATTTTCCACAGTATGCCATGCAGAAGGCCTCCATCCCATTCAGAACTTGATAAACCATCCTTTGGAACGTAGCAGGTGCATTCTTTAATCCAAAAGGCATTACCTTAAACTGGTAGAGGCCTGCTGGGGTAGAAAATGCAGTTTTCTATTTGGCATGGTCTGTCAGAGCTATTTGCCAATAGCCTGATGTGAGATCAAATGTACTGAGGTACTTGGCTGAACCAACTATGTCCACCAGTTCATCTGTCCTGGGCAAAGGATGGGCATCAATCTTTGAGACTGCATTAAGAGCTCTATAGTCCACACAATCTCAAATCCTTGGATTCTGCCTTTGGCACTAGTACAACTGGACTAGACCATGGACTTGTAGATGGCTCTGTTACCCTGAGATCAAGCAACTTGTTGACCTCTTCCTTTATGTGGGCTCTTACATGGTCTGACATCCTGTAACCTCCGATTTTAACAGGTAAACAGTCACCAGTGATAATATAATGCTGGCCCCAAGGGGTCAAGCCTGGTGATAGTGAAAACAGGGAGGCAAACTGATTTAACAGATTTGCACTCTTCCTGTTGTTCCAGTGGCAGATTAGAAGAGAGGTGAACTCCTATCTTCCCATCTAAAGGTTGTCCTCTGAGGAGGTCAGGTAGAGGTTCACTCTCCTCCTGAGCAGAAGCTAGAAGCAAAGCTCCCACTTCTGGTCTATAGACATAGGCTTTTAGGTGGTTGGTGTGAAAGACCCTGGGTGCCTCCTTAGGATTGCCTAAGTGCACCAAATAATGCATCTCTCCAAGTTTTCCCACAACCTTGAAGGGTCTAATCCATTTGTCCTGTAAGGCACACTGCCTTGTAGGTACCATAACTAGAACTAGCTTGTCTTTAGTAAACTCCACCATGTTGGCCTTCTGGTCATGCCAATGCTTCACCAGAGCCTGACATGCTTTCAAGTAATCAGAAGCTTCTATCATCATGTGTGTCATTCTCCTTCGGAGACCTAACAGTCAGTGACTCTCACTGGCTTGGGGGAAGGAGCACTCTCCAACTCCTCCTTAATTAGGGCCAAGGGACGCCTGGGATGCCAGTAGCATATGCTTGTCTCAAAGATTAAGCCATGCACGTGTAAGTACACACGGCCGGTACAGTGAAACTACGACTGGCTCATTAAATCAGTTATGGTTCCTTTGATCGCTCCATCTGTTACTTGGATAACTGTGGTAATTCTAGAGCTAATATATGCCGACGAGCGCCGACCTCCTGGGAGGCGTGCATTTATTAGACCAAGACCAATCCGGGCTCGCCTGGACGCTTTGGTGACTCTAGATAACCTCAGGCCGATCACACGTCCCCGTGACGGCGACGATGCATTCGGATGTCTGCCCTATCAACTTTCGATGGTACTTTCTGTGCCTACCTTGGTGACCACGGGTAACGGGGAATCAGGGTTCGATTCCAGAGAGGGAGCCTGAGAAACGGCTACCGCATCCAAGGAAGGCAGCAGGTGCACAAATTACCCACTCCTGACTCGGGGAGGTGGTGACGAAAAATAACAATACAGGACTCTTTCGAGGCCCTGTAATTGGAATGAGTACACTTAAAATCCTTTAACGAGGATCCATTGGAGGGAAAGTCTGGAGCCAGCAGCCGCGGTAATTCCAGCTCCAATAGCGTATATTAAAGTTGCTGCAGTTAAAAAGCTCATAGTTGGGTCTTGGGATCGAGCTGGCGGTCCGCCGCGAGGCGAGCTACCGCCTGTCCCAGCCCCTGCCTCTCGGCGCCCCCTTGATGCTCTTGACTGAGTGTCCTGGGGGCCCGAAGCGTTTACTTTGAAAAAATTAGAGTGTTCAAAGCAGGCTGGTCGCCTGAATACTTCAGCTAGGAATAATGGAATAGGACCCCGGTTCTATTTTGTTGGTTTTCGGAACTGGGGCCATGATTAAGAGGGACGGCCGGGGGCATTCGTATTGTGCCGCTAGAGGTGAAATTCTTGGACCGGCGCAAGACGAATCAAAGCAAAAGCATTTGCCAAGAATGTTTTCATTAATCAAGAACGAAAGTCGGAGGTTCGAAGACGATCAGATACTGTCGTAGTTACGACCATAAACGATGCCGACTGGATGACCATAGAGGAGCTCAAAGGGACTTCTCTATAATCAAGGAGAAGGCATGGCAGTAGAAGGTCCCACTTTCTTCTAAAGCACCCATCATGCTCTTCATAGTACGGTTAAACCTCTCTACCAATCCATTCGTCTGGGGATGGTAGGCAGTTGAGAACTTGTAAGTCACTCCACACTTTTTCCACATGGCCTACATGTAGTGGGACAAAAAATTAGATCCCCAGTCAGAAAAACTCCTTGGGAAAACCTACTGCTTGGAACACCCCGGAATCTCTTCCGGCGGTTAACAAGTCGTTGACTAAAAGATGCTGCCCATCCGGTAGTGACCCCAGCTACCGATCAACTCACCCCACTCCTGAGAGTTTGTTGGTTCAGGCGGCCACGGCCACCTCGAGGCAGGCGGTGTACTCGATCATCCCTCCAGATATGGACGACAAGCACTCCAATCGATGGGCACGCAAGGTTTTTTCAGCTGGGAGTATGGCCCTTAAATCGGCCAACTCCACCTGTGCTTTGGCCACATTTTCGAAAACTCTATGGAATTGTCTCTGGCGGCTGAGCATATTCCCGTAGGGGAAGAAGGGGATGGGTTCCATGCTATTGTGCAGGATGGCAAGGATGCCATGTGTGAATCCCTTCAGTCTGGGTTGGACCCGGCAGATAGTGTCAGCCGGTCCATGGCTGCGAGCGCCGTGATACGCACGTTTGCGTGGTTGTGGAAGTCGGGATTTGCACCGGACGTGCAGGCCTGTCTTCTCATCTTGCCCTTTGACTGCTCTTATTTGTTTGACAGCAAGGCTGACGAGAGCCTTGAGAGTTTGCAGACCTCCAAAGCAGCTGCTAAATCTTTGGGTGTAGCTGTGTCTCAAACTCCGCCTTTCCTTTTGTTACTACTTTGTTTGGTAGAGCGAGAAGGGCGGCCAGTCAGAGGGGCCACCGTAAAGGCCTTCGCGGTAGACTGGACGAGGTGCCAAAGCCGCTCAAGCAGCTGCCTCTTTGCCTTCAGACGCTGCCACAGCCGCTCCAGAACAGCTATAAGGTCAGGTCCCATTGTTCGCCGGTTGGGGGCAGACTGACTCAGCGAGTGGCAAACCATTACTTCAGATACATGGGTTCTGGAAACAATAGCCCACGGCTACTGCCTACCCTTCCTAAATCGGCCTCACGAAAATCCACCGTGGAAACTTTGAAGATTCCGCATGCGCTCCTTGTGCAGGAAATCTTGACCCTGCTGGAGACGGGCGCTATAGAACTAGTGCCTGTGGCGGAGAGGAACAAGGGCTAGTATTACCCATATTTTTTGATTCCCCAGAAAGATGGAGGACTGAGACCCATCTTAGACTTGCATCACTTGAACAGCTTCCTCAGGAAGTAAAAGTTCAAAATGGTTACTGTTTCTCAGGTCCTTCAGGCCCTTTGACTTCAGGATTGGTTGGTGACATTTGACCTACAGGATGATTATTTTCATGTGCCGATCCAGCCAAAGCACAAAAAATACCTGAGGTTCGCCGTTGGCAGCTCGCACTTTGTTTCGGGTCGTGCCATTTGGTTGACCTCCACCCCGACGGTCTTCACCAAGCTCATGGTGGTGGTGGCAGAATATCTCAGGAGAGGGGCGGGTGGTATTTCACGTCTACCCTTACCTGGACGTCTGGCTGATCCGAGCACGTTCTCCCGAACAGGCCTTGGATCATCTCTATTCTAATGCAGACTTGAGGACAGGCTAGCAGCAAGTCTGGGGAAGCAAGACCCAGTTGGGGGACACTCATACAAATATCCTCAAGGGACTAATCTGGTGATACCAACAATTTACTTTTGGGAAGAGGCACAACCGAATCATAGGAGAGTAAAATACCTTCCCATCTACTTTCTATTAGACTGGCAAAACAAGAATAGTGCATCACACATTCAAGATGAGTATGAACTTTTGTAACTGTTCACTCTTAGAATTAGTTACCAACCAACTCCTTAAAAGCAAGTAACTTTTAAAACACTTATTTTCTTTTCTATGCAGAAGTCCCAATCCCTTGACAGTCTTTCCCTTATTCTTGTAGCATGAGTGTTCTCAGTGGCAGAAGGGAGGTCACTAGGATTAGTGACCAACGGGCAGTGTCCGAATAGGTTCTTTAATAGCAAAAGTCAGAGTTCCTTAGGAAAACTGGGCAAAGAAGTAAGTACTTTACTTCTGAGTTTGAAGAGGGTCGAGGGGCTTTGCAGAAGACACCCTAGCAGGATTCTAGCAGTGGGACTGGGTGCACTGTATGAGAGGCCTCACCATCACAGAAAACAACCCACAGCTACACAGAAATCCTAACAGTCTTAAGGTAAGTACATAAAGCCAACACAGTACCTCAGTATTGAAGATGATTTTGCAGCAGGAGAACTTCAGGGTCTGCAGCCGACTACTCGGTCAATGGATTCCTTGTTGTGGAGACTGAAAACAAGACCTCAGAAGGGACCTTGCAGCAAGGATCGATAAAGAAGGCTCTAGGCAAGGTTTCCCTCGCGGCTGAATGCTGTTCTGCGTATTTGCCGCCTTTTCAAGGAGCACAGAAGACGAAAATCGTGGTTGAATTCTTGTTGTTTTAAAGGTCCAGCACTCTGGTGAGGGGACTTTTCAGACTCTATTCGTGTCTCTGGAGATCCACCAGGATGCCTACGAAGTTTCAGTGAGATTCGGAATTCAGTAGACAGTGCACCGCACGATGGCTTCAGGTCCCAGGGTATTGCAACAACGCAAGGTCGCAGCAACGCGTGGGATGGCTCAAAATGCAGGTCTTCTTGCCTCTAGTGGGTCTCACCAGGCTCTGGGTCGGAGTCAGTTTCGGAGACCCCAGGTAAATTGGAAGGAAGGGCTGCAGCAGACTCTGGTTATACAGCGGGCTCTCTGATTGCTGGAAATCATTCTCGACGCTTTTCCTTTGTCATCCTCTTTGGTTTAAGTTCCAGTGGTCGACATATATTCAGGTTCACAGTATTTATCAGGAATTACATGCATTCTCTCCCTGCATTTTACAAGAAGGGGTGGTCTGGTTGCCCAATCAGGACAGCCAGCCCCCAACTGGGATTTGTCCCCATTCAAGCAAGGCATAAGAGAAAGGGCTGGGGGAGTGTTGGACTCCTCCCTCACTACCTGCTCTCACACAGACTGGAGCCTGGGTGGGGGGAGTCAGGGGGACTCCTGCCGAAGACAAAAATCACACAGAGGAATTTCCCACCCTGGATGTCAGGGGAAGGAACAAGAAATGACAAACACTAAAATGGCAAAAAAAAGAAGCCATGGGCTATTTTGGTAAAAATGGACATCCTTGGGTCCCTTTACTGCAGCTGTGAACACAGCCCGCGGTAAAGGTGCACCAAATTAATACAAGTTATCACAGCCACCAGCCATTGAAGGTAAGCTTGTCACTGTAACAGAATTGTTAGTTTTAGTGTGGAAGGGGATACATTGCATCTCCCCAGCACTCCACATAAGGTGGGGTGTGCTGGTTTTACTAAATAAAATGGAAAAGGGATCCAAAGATCCTTTCTACCCTTGGGAACTGTAGTTCACTCAAGGTTAGTACAAGGAAGTTAAAAGGAGTGTCCCTAGGGCAACCCACCAACAATAGGCACGTATTGCCAATAAGAGGTTAAAGAGGATAACTTTTTTAAAAGACACTAGGGAGAATCTTAAAAATGACACCCATAAAGAGTTAAAGATTATGTGAGTGTGGAAAAAGGTTCCCACTCACTGAGGTATTAATGAAAAATATCCCACTAATAAAGCAAAAAGTTCTGGGGTTGAACCAGGAAAGGAAGGTTTACTAGTTCTGTGCAAATCTTACCTAACAGTCCTTTTGGGGAATGGCTTAAAAACGCTTGGAGTTGCATAAAGCACCCCCAGGCCTCCCAGTAAAAGGAAACCGGAACAGACACGGAATGCCAGAGAGAGTACCTTAACTGACTCTCTAGTGGATGTTACAGAGGAATCTATAACACCCAGTCCACAAGAATTACTAACTGATATTTCAAAGAAGGAGACCAAGGGGAAACCCAAGGTCTCAAAGAAAAAGCCAGAAAGCACTCCTGTGCTACCAACAAGGACATCCCAGAGAAGACTGTCCAAAGTCACACCTGTGACTGCTCCACCAGCTGAGGCTGAGTGTGAGGAACAACCAGGAAAGGTTGAATCAGCTGCTGAAGATTCAGAGCTGGAAGACGACAATACCCCTGTTGGCGATCTGGTTCCTAAAGACCATCCTGAGCTGCAGTCTTTACTGGCAGAAGGTGGCCCCTGTAGGGCAGACTTCAGCAGAGGTCAAACAGTGCCCTACTCTTGAAGGTCATTGCCAACAGGCAGCTTCCCAGCTGGATGGGCAAGAGCCAGGGAAGCATAGGTTGTACTGGGAAGATGGCCTCTTCAGTGAACCAACTGAGTCTATCCCAGGGGACTACAGAAGACGTGTAGTGCCTCTAGAGACAAGACACTAGTTCCTACCGTTAGCCCACGAGATTCCTTTGGTTGGTCACTTGAGCTTCAAGAAGACCAAGTAAAGGCTTTCTCTGTATTTCTACTGGCCTTAGTTGGGGTCTGATGTAGATGCATTCTTTAGGAACTGTCACACATGTCAGACATCTGGTAAGAGTGGAGCCAAGAATGTGGCACCTTTTGGTGCCTCTCCCAGTGGTGGGAGTCCCTTTTGAGAGGGTAGGAATTGACATTGTTGGTCCCTTAGACCCACCAACCTCTTTGGGCAATCGATGTATATTGGTTGTAGTAGACTATGCTACTAGGTATCCTGAAGCCATACCTATGAGGTCTGTTACAGCTCAGGCTGTTGCTAAGGCCCTACTTGGTATTTTTACTAGGGTAGGTTTTCTTAAGGAAGTCCTCTGTCAGGGGATCAAATTTTATGTCCCACTACATGCAGCCCATGTGGAAAAACTGTGGAGTGACTTAAGAGTTCTCAACTGCCTACCATCCCCAGACGAATGGGTTGGTCGAGAGGTTTAACCGTACTATGAAGAGCATCTGTCCTCCACGCTGTCTTCCCCACAGAGAGGATCTTCTTTCTCGCGAGGGAGGCATCTGGTTCTCCATCCGGAGGTCAAGAGACTCAACCTTTGCTTGGTTTCTGAAATGTTGAGATATAAGGATTGGGACCTCCCTGATGATGTAATGGAGGTGTTGCTTTTGGCCAGATGTCCTGTACCGTTGCCGTAAGTTTTGCAACTGGTGCAGAGGTCACAATGTTGATCCTTTTCAGTGTTCCGTTCTGATGGTCCTTTCTTGCTTTCTTTGCCACACAAGGGTTTTCAAGTGGGTACCATTAAAGGTTACCTGGCAATGCTGTCTATTTGCAAGCGCTTGTCTGAAGAATGTTCTTATTTTAAGATTCCTTTGATTACCAAGTTTCTGAACAGCCTCACAAGTGTTTTCCCGCCATCCCCTTTTCAGGTGCTGGTTTGGGATCTGAGTCTAGTCTTGAAATTCTTTATGGGTGCTCCGTTTGAACCTTTGCACTCTTGTCCTTTGAGACTGTTGAACTTCAAGACAGTTTTCTTGATTGCAGTTAAATCTGCTCGCAGAGTGAGCGAGTTGCAGGCAGTGTCGTCTAAGCCACCCCTTACTGTGTGCCGAAGGTATAGGGTTTTACTGAGGGTATGTCCTCCTTTCCTGCCTAAGGTAGTGTCCGAGTTTCATTAGAGCCAGAAAGTGGTACCTCCTGCTTTCTATCCTCCTCCTTTCTATCCTCCTCCTCATCCTGGTAAGGAAGAGGAGAGACTCCATAGGTTGGACCTTAGGAGAGCTTTTATATTTCTAGGATGTCAAAGGTCAGAGTGGGCGACCAACCTTTTGTGGGTACACCGGACACTGGTTGGGCCAGGCTGTTACCAAACTTAACCTTGTCCAGGTGGTTTATCCTCACCATTGCTGAATGTTACAGATTGGCTGGCAAGGACCCTCCTGAGGGTTTGCAAGCTCACTCCACCAGGGGTGTGGCTACATCCACAGCCCTACAACTGGGAGTTCTGTTGGCAACATTTGTGATGTTGCCATGTGGTCTTCCATCGACACCTTTGTCAAGCATTTCTCCCTGGATGCTTGCCATGGTCAAGATATGGCCTTTGGTAAAGCAGTGCTTTATTCTGCCATCTGATTGGGTATATCCAAATTCTGATGTTTGTTAATTTGCTTAGAATCACATGCTGTGCCTACAGTCTGACATCCAGTGGTAATAGCAGAGTATTGCATCTTGTCTTACGAGAATCGAAAGGGGACGTCGACATGAGTGTGCCTGTAACACTACACTATCCCTACGTGACATGTACTGTACCCAAGATCCCTCACACATCGAGGTCCCTCAGATTGTTTTTTTCTGCCCAGCATACCGGTCGCCATATGCGGAGCTCGTCGGAGACATTGCCTATTGTCCCTTCGACCTCTGGTCGAATAGTTATATAAAATATTTAAGATCATCCTTTCCGCCCCTTATTTCGACGGCCGTTCCAGATCACAGCCGAAAACCTGAACCTTCAGAACCTTGACGGACGGTGATCCGGTCGGCACTGCCGACCACTTGGCCGGGCCTTCCGCCGGCCTACACAGTAGGGAGAGTGGGGTTGGGGTGGACATTTCTGTACAATCTGAAAATGCCTTTCCCTTTCCTTCCTCTTTCCCTTTTGGTCATCGTCACTTTATCCATCCTCAGCTATGTAGAGGACTCATTTGGGTTTTGCCCCATTTGCAAGGGCAAGTTTCCTTGGGGAGATGAGCATAAACAGTTAACCGTTGCTTGCCCCTCGGTCACAACGAAGTAGATTGCACAGCTTGTAAGCTCCTCCGTCCTAAGACATTAAAGGAGCGCAAAGTTAAGGAGTGGGCGGCCTACGGAATGTCGAAGACGAAGTTTCTCCCGCTGCAGCAGCCACCGAATATGACGACGGCAATAGTGACGAACTGACCTCCGACCAGAGGTCGTTGACCTTTCGATAGAGCGCTCCCGCTCCGCATCGTCTGTCCCCGGCCCTACCAGTCATGGCTCAGGCACTGGTAGGGGGAAGGTACACCCCGGCTACAAAGACTAACATTTACATAACACTAAGCACACAACCCCAAGTCAAAGAAGACTTCGGTGCCAACGGGTACACCGGAAGTTCCGGTGGCACCCGCCGACCGTCTGGGTCGGCAGCCCTCCCCGCAGCTGCATATGCACCTAGCGACCAGGCCATCAAAGACAAAGGCTGCTATCTATAATATCCCGGGTTCCGTCGAGATGCATCAGAAGAAAGCATCAGGCGACGACAGGGTTCCGGCTCCGCCGTAGAAGGCGTTTGCTGAAGACCAGGCCCCGGCACCGCAAAAAAGACACCCACCGAAGGTGAGGCCCCGGCACTGCCGAAAAAGACTCCTTCACAATCGCAGGCCGAGGCTTTGTGCCTCCTGTCTGCGGAGGACGTCGCCGACAGCATAGCGAGAATTATCTCTGCCAATTCTCAGAAACGGCAGTATAGCGATTCTTTGAAGCCTACGGAAAAGGCCAAGGATCAGTCGAGATCCAAGGATATCCTAAGGGGAGTTCCGGAGCCCTCCCCTAAGCCGATAGAAAAGCACAGGGACGCCCCACCTCTGTCGGTCCCCCAGGAGGAGTTTTCGGAGGGAGAGGAAGTGATGTCTTCGACGTCGAGACAAAAATCTCGACTTTTTACAACAGAACGTGTTCAAGATCCTTTTCTGCCTCTAGACCATTCTAGGTCTTCTGTTTGGACTAGAGAAATTTGAAAATTGTATGGAAGGCTGGACAGGTTTGTTACCTGTTCAGAGAAATCTATGCCTAGAAGACCACTGGATGAGCCCTTTGGACCCTGTAGCAAAATTCCCAAGACTCTTTATCCCCTCTCAGGAAGAGGATATATACACCTATGACCTCACTGAGGAGGACATTACTGCAGACACTCATGATGAGGATCAATTCTCCAATCCCGAGGACATGCATGATCCCTTAGAGGGGTGGAGTGGAAAACCCAGATACGGGTGACCCTCAGCCATGGCAGTCTCCAGATCCTGATGCCCTGGGTTTAGATTCCCCCAGACCACTCCCACTGGACAACCCTCGCCAGTGAATGACCAATTCACGTCTAATGTCATGTTGCGCAAAACAGCTGAACACTTCAAGATCGCCACAGATGAAGCTTCCCTGAAGTTGACTTGGTGGAAGACATCCTCAAAGAGAAGCCACCGGCCAGCCAGGCTATTACTCTCCTCAATTCAATTAAACGTCTGGCTCCCTCCTTATTAACACCTGCCCTTACAAGAGGTGTTAATCGGAGGATAGAAAAACTTTCGTCTGTGTCCCTCAGACCCCCTTTATATCAGAGGTCACGCCACCCCAGACTCTCTTGTGGTGACCACTACAAGAAAAAGGACAGGGGTCCCTCTGTCAACCGGTGAGGCACCCCATGATAAAGAAGGTAAAAGACTTTACACTATTGGAAAGAGGCTCACGGCCGCAGCTCCTTTTTCAACACATATTGCCAACAAAACCACCTTATTGGCCAGCTACATGGACGCTCAGTGGGCCTTGCTACAAGAAGGCCTACAGGAGGTTCCCGAACCACTTCGAACTCGTCTTCTAGTTACAGTGACTGAGGGCAGACAGGTGAACCAAAGCATACTTAAGAACACTTCAGATTCTGCCGAAACAGCTGGTCAATCGCTGGCTCATGGCACACTCCTGAAGAGACATGCGTGGCTAAGGAACTCTGGGTTCAAGCCAGAGACGCAAGCGTCACTTATAAACAAACCTATTTGGGAAAGCAGTCGACGAGGCCCTCGACTGCAAAAAAGAAGCACAACACCCTGAAAACGCTAGACCAAATTACACAGACCGTCTACAAGATGAAGATCTGGGTCCAGATGGCTTTTTTGTGGCCAAAGCTTCCTTCAACGACAGTACAACTCTGCAAACAATTAGTCCTCTCCACAGGGAACCAGTGGATACACTACCTTGTATCTCCAGAGGGGTCAGCGTCGTGGGAAAGGAAGGGCCGGAACTCTACCCCCAGAGGCTCCCTGGCCTCACGTTCAAAATGACCCGAAGATTCGCGTCCCTCCCATGCCTCCCTGGTTGGGGGCCGGCTAACATTGTTACTTCAGGCATGGGAGGGGATAACTACAGACCAGTAGGTGCTAAAGACCGTGGCCCACGGGTGCTGTATAGAGTTCAACCGTTCCCCAAAATTCAGACCTCCACGAGCAAGACGACTGACACCAGACCATCTTTGTATCCTTCTTCAGGAAGTCTAGACACTACAAGAAAAGGAAGCCATAGAAGTCGTACCTCTGTCACAGGTAAAAGAAGGTATTTATTCAGTGTACTTCCTTGTACCCAAAAAGGATCTAACCATGCGTCCTCTATTAGATCTGTGCCCAGCGGACACATTTGTAAAACCACAAGTACTGCATGGTCACTCTGCAGGAAGTAAATCCCCTGCTATCACAGGGGGATTACATGGCAACAGTGGACATGAAAGATGCATACTTTCATATTTCAATGTTGTCAGCTCACAGAAAATACCTCAGATTGATGATACAAGACAAGCATTATCAGTTCAAGGTACTATCCTTCGGCATAGCATCTGCACCAAGGGTATTTACACAGATACTAGCGGTGGCAGCAGCACATCTGCGCAGGCAATCCATCCCGGTCTATCCTTACCTCGACTGGCTCATAACAGGGCACTCTTACAAAAACTGTCAAATACCCAAAAGACGATAGATCTTTTATTCAGTCTATGATTCTCTATCAACAAGAAGAAATCCAGCCTAGACCCCAGTCAGGTCAAGCAGTTCATAGGGGCTCTAATTGGAACAAAGGACGGCCTCGCCCTCCCCTCCAACGAGAGGGTCCAAAACATGCTGTTTCAAATACCTCAGTATGTAGCCAGTCGAGAGGTGACGGTACACAAGGCTATGCGACTGTTGGGAATGATGGCGTCATGTATTTACTTGGTTCCTCACACGCTCCTGTGCATGCGCCCAATGCAGGAGTGGCTCAACAGCCAGTGGTGTCAGGCCAGCGAGAATGGGACGATCAAGTGGTTGTCTCGCCAGCCCTCGTTCTCTTGCTTCGGTGGTGGTCGAGGGACAACCTCTTGAAGGGTAAATCCTTCACCACCCCCCAGTGGAAGCCACTCAGACGCATCTCTCACAGGTTGGGGGGGCCTCACCTGCACAAACAGTGCAGAGTTTCGTCGTCAGACATGGCATCCAACCACATAAACCTATTAGAACTGTTGGCAGTGTTCAAAGCACTAAAAGCTTTCCAGACACAACTGCAAGGAAAGACGGTCCTGATCCTCACAGACAGCACCACTGCCATGTATTATCTGAACAAACAGGGGGCACTCGCACTCCAGGGCTGTCCAAACTGTCACAGAACATTTGGAAGTGGGCTCTCAAACGCAACATGTTCCTGTTATCACAACATGTTCCAGGGGAACTCAATCTTCTAGCAGACTTACTCTGCAGAGATTTCCCGTTGCCCATGGAGTACAAATGGCGGTTACACAAAGACATCGTCTACAATGTTGTCGCAGAATGTGGCTTACCAGAGAGAGATTTGTTTGCAACTCTGGAGAATGCTCGATGCCAAGATTATGCCTCCAGGTACCCCGGTAACCGCTCCAAGGGGAACAGACTCTGGACAACATGGTCAGGGAAATTTGTTTACGCTTTTACCTCGACTCCCATTCTCAATAAGAGAAGTGCACAAGATGCAACAGGAACCAGTCACAATGATACTGGTGGCCCCCATGTGGGTCCGCCAACCCTGGTTCGCTCATCTGATGGAGATGTCCCCATTTCCTCCAGTGAAACTGCCTTGCCCGTACAACATGTTGCAAGACAAAGGGGAGAAGCTTCACCCATTCCCACAGACATTGAACTTAGCGGCCTGGCTCCTGAAGTCAGAGTTTGGGCACCTGCAGCACCCTCAGATGTATGGACATTCTCAGGGAGGCAAGAAAACCGAACACTCTATTGCTATTCCAGTAAGTGGAAACGGTTTCATCTGGTGCATCTCAAAGAGCATTAACCCGATTAACTGCTCTCCCACACATTGTTTTGTTCCCAACTCATTTACTTGCCTCAGGCCTGGTTTTTAATTCTCTAAAAGTTCACTTAGCTGCTCTTTCAGCCTACACTACATCACAACAGAAAGTGTTGTGGTGGAAGATACCAGTTATTAAGGCTTTCATGGAGAGTGAAAAGAATTCACCCTCCCATTTCTAACCCGGATGGGACCTAAACGTGGTGTTGACTAGACTTATGGGGTCCCCCTTAGAGCCCATGCACAGAGCGAGTCTTAAAGCTCTCACCTATAAGACTGCTTTCTTAATAGCTATTACCTCCATTAGGAGAGTATGTGAACTACAAGCGCTCTGTCCTAGATCCATTTGTAACAGTTCACAAAGATAAGGTAGTTCTATGCACTCACCATAGGTTTTGCGCCTAAATTCATTTCTAAGTTCCATGTGATCCAATCAATAGAACTACCAACGTCCTTTCAAAACCCTTCAAGCATGGGAGAAAGAAGCCTGCACACACTTGATGTACGCAGAGCTGTCATGTTCTACATGGAAAAAACTCGACCACTAAGAATGACTAACCAGTTTTTCGTTTCAGTGGCGGCAGGAAGAGTAGGAGATGTGGTCTCGAAATCCACTATCTCTAGGTAGATTGTCAAATGCATCACACTTTGCTACACTCTGCTTCAAGCCTAGAACACATTCTACTCAAGGCACTGGGGCTTGCATAGCATTCATTGCAAATGTTCCCCTTGAATCCATTTGCAAAGCGGCAACCTGGAGTTCTGTACACACCTTTACAAAACACTATTGCCTAGACATTCACTCTAGGTCTGTTTCTCAGGTGGGACAGGCAGTACTAAGACATCTTTTCACTACTGTTCCTTCTTGCAACCTACCTCCAACTCGGGTACTGCTTGCTAGTCTATGCACAGCATGTGATTCTAAGCAGTTTAGCAAACATCAGAAGACATGCATTACTTGCCGTGAAAGTATTTCTGACAATTGTATCTGCTTAGATTCACATGCGCCCCCCCCCTCCTTACTCCCCGCTCGGATGGAAGGAACTTACACATCTTACTAGTTTCTCTTTTCTGTACTCGCTCACGATAGTCCTAAGGCTCCTTCACGGCTGAAAAAATACAATCGGAGGGACCTCGACGTGTGAGGGATCTTGGCTACTCTGCACGTCACGTAGTGATAGTGTTACAGGCACGCCCATGTTGACGTCCCCATTCGATTCTCGAAAGACCAGATGCAATACTCTGTGTTTACCACTGGATGTCGGACTATATGCGCAACATGTGAATCAGATACAAACATCAGAAATGCTTTTACGGTAAGTAATGCAGGTCTTCTTCTCCCTCCTCCGTTCACTGATACTACTTTGGAAGTCTGTCAAAGATGTGGAATATGTTGGAGGACACAATCCATTCGAAGAACAAGTTACTTACCAACTGGTAACGTTCTATTGACTCTGTTCCTCCAACGTATTCCACATTGCCCTCCCAGCCTTCCCCTCTGAAGAATTTCCCATGCTATTGCAGCAAACGTTCCCGCAATGCTATGTGCAGTCATGGGGACTGGGTGTCCGGTTATGGCACACGTTGTGGTGGTAAAAAGCATGAACTGAGGCTACGGGAGTCGTGAGTCCTACTTATAACATCAGATGACGTCACCCTCGACAGAGGCAGAGAGACATCGACCCAACGCCATTGATGCAGGACACCCTTGTTAGGCAGCGTTTGTATGCAGTACCCTATGGGACCACTACACACAACTAGGACTACAGGTGTAAGCAAAACAAACCTTTGGTAGAAGTCTGTACCACACACTTTTTGGTAGCAAGCTGAGCAGCCAGGCTTATCTCAAGAGGGAATGTAAGCTTCTAAGGGTGTTACACAAAGGTCTAAAATCACAAGTATTCAGATAGAGACTTATACTCAAGATTTCTTGGTAAAACATTTATTAATTTATTACACAATCATTTATAAAGTATTCACTAAATGAGGCAACCAATATCACACACATTATTCTACAGTACTGATTATTACACAGTTGAGCTCCCTTGAAGTAGGAGCAAAATAGCATGGAAGTAGGAGCAAAAAGCAATAAGTTAATAAAATGAATATTAGTTACTCTAAAACCGTGCAAATAGTTTGAGTTCACCAGAGGAGTTGATAAAATGCAATAGGTAGGCTAAAGTCAATGGGCTAGTGTGTCTTGTAGAAGTAAAAACGGTTCTCGTATTTAAAACGCAAAAGTCTTTGCCACAGTTCTTAGAAGTAGTTCACTGAAGAAAGGTTTTGTATGTCGGGTCACAAGCTGACTAGGTCTGCAAGTTGCTAAAGTTGTACGCACTTTTGCAGTGAGAGGTAAGTTCTCTTGGTCGGGTTTTCACAGTACCTTATATTGAAGAAAAAGATGCAACTGAAGAATTCTTTTCCTGGCAGTTCCTGCAGATCTTGCTGTTCCTGAGCCTCAGTCGTGGGGACAAGAGGGAGGACATCGGGTGACTCCTGCACTGCACAGGGACTGGTCACAAAGCTGGCAAATTGGCAAATATTCGATTCTGGTCCTTGTTCTTCAAGCACACAAGCTGTTGTCCTTCCCCCTGGTTAATCCTAACCAGCTCCGAGAATGGTATCCAGGTGGCTTACGAGTTGATTGGTCCTACCAACTCAAAGGAAGAAGTCGTCCTTGAAGGGGCTTCTCTGTCGAGGTGAAATTGGTGATTCGGACCTGCAGCAGGGCTCCACCGGGCAAACCAACGGTCCAGTAGTTCCAGCAGCCGTCCTCTTCCAGCTTGTCTTCGGTTCTTTCATTCCAGTGGTCGACTCTGCTTTCCAGTCCAAAAGACTCGCCTTTTAAACAGTTTTCCCCCATTAATTCCAGCCTAACTGCCACTCACACAGCAGGGTGGCTATCCTTGCCAGCCAGCCAGCCAATCACGCCAGAGTGCATTTGGTTCTCCTAGGAGACTTAGCACAAGGCGTTTCGGGCACCTCCCTCACTTCCTGCCCACCCCAGACACTCTGGCACCAGAGGCGGTCTTCAGTCCTGAAGCTCTCCAAAGGCATAGGAACAAAGGGACCAAACCTAGTTCGGCGCGCAGAGACAAACTCTAGAAGGACCTTTCCAAAAAGAAATGGTGAAAAAAGACCGGAACCTGTTTAAAAAAAGGGGCTACGACGCCATCTTGAAAAACATGGCCCCCATGATTTTTAGCTACCGGTGTTGGTAGTCTGGAAAAATCATGGTAGTTTGTTGTAAAACCACTGCCACCAGCCATTTTGATAGGAAAGAGTAGCATCTGACTGCTACATGAGTTTGTAAACATGGGGGATAATACGTAACACCTCCAGATCTCTATTGTAAGCTAGTGTGTGCTGTGTCTAGGAATTTAAAGACTACTAAAGTCAATTTAACTTTACATTCTCTGGGAAACATTTCCTCTCGAAATGGTTGGTGGCAGTGGTTTTACAACGAACTACCATGAGTTTTTCCGACCGGGAACACCGGTAGCGTTAAATCGTGGGAGCCATGTTTTTTAAGATGGCATCTGAGCCCCCTCTGTAACAACTGGTCCCGGTCTTCTTTTTACGCCATTTCTTTGTGGAAAGGTCCTTTTAGAGTTTTGCTCTGCACGCCAAACCAGGCTTGGTTCCTTTGTTCATTCGACTTTTGGGGGGCTTCAGGACTGAAGACCGCCTCTGGTGCCCGAGTGTCTGGGGTGGGCAGGAAGTGAGGGAGGGGCCAGCAACTCCCAAATGCACTTTGTGGTGACTGGCTGGCTGACTGTCTGGCAAGGACAGCCACCCTACTGGGTGAGTGACAGCTAGGCTGGAATGAATGGGAGAGAACTGAATACAAGGCGAGTCTCTTGGCTTGGAAGGCAGAGTCGACCACTGAAACGGAAGAACAGCTGGAAAAGGACGGCTGCTGCAACTCCCGGACCGTTGGTTTGCCCGGTGAAGCCCTGCTGCCGGTCCGAATTGCTAAGTTTATCTCGACAGAGAAGCCCTGCAAGGACGACTTCTCCCTTTGAGTTGGTGGGACTAATCAACTCGACACTAAGCCACCTGGATACCATTCTCGGAGCTGGTTGTAGTTTCCTCAGAGGGCTGCAGGTAACAGAATAACCAGGGAGAGGGACACCAGCTTGTGTGCTTGACCTACAGCTACCGGAATTGAAAATTTACTAGCTGCCAGCTTTGCCACCATTCCCAGTGCACGAGTCCCCCGCTGTCCTCCCTCTTGTCCCCACGTCTGAGGCCCAGGAACAGCGAGATCTGCAGGCACTGCCAAGAACAGAGGTCACCAGCTGCATCTTTTTCTTCATTTGTAAAGGTACTGTAAAACCAGACAGAGTACTTGCCTCTCGCAGTGAAAGTGCTTGAAACTTTCCCAACTCACAGGCCTAATCAGCTTGTGACCCGACATATGATTCTTCTTTTTACAAACTATTCCTGAGAACTTTGGCAGAGACTCTTCGTTTATCTACCAGAACTGCTTTATCCTATCCAAGACTTTAGCCCATTGACTTTGGCCTCCCTATTGAATTGAACTGACTCTTCTGGTGAACTCAAAATATGTGCACTGCCTAAGAAATATATTCTTCCTATGTTCTGATAACCTATGCCTTTTTGCTCCTCCTTCAAAGTATTATGAATGCCTCAAACTTAGCGTGTACAGTATTTTTGTACCTGTGAAGTCGTTAAATAACCAAATGCCACCTACAAGGTTCCATGTCTTAAAATCGCGGCAACAATGCTGTGGTTTTGCCGCCACAATCGTGTGAAGGATGCAGGGGACAACCCTGCAACCGGACCTATTATACCATTTAAGGTAAGCGGGGGGCACCCCGCTCCCCTTAAATGGTATAATGGGGTATACCATTAACGGGTCAAACCACAGCATTTTTGCCGGCAATTTGTTTTTTTTTACTGGCAACATTTTTGCCGCGATTTTATTACCTCATACCACCTACAAACTGTCCCTCTTCACGTGCCATCTCCCTCCTAGCTACACTCCAATGCACTTGCTTTGTTTTACAGGTGGCAATGAAGTGTCATCTTATAGCCAAAACTAAAAATGGAGGCCCCTCAACAATTTATGGCAGCATAGCCTCACTTTCAAGAAAGTCCAAACCAGCTCACAAGGCCTGTATGCCATCATGCTTTTTCTGTCCAAAGAAAGTAATGAGGATGGGCTTTACAAACATACATGCCATAATTGCCCCTGTAAAACCAATTTTCATGCTTCTAGTTCCAATAAAAAGGCATGTCTGAACAATATATTGCCACATTGGCACCGTTTCATGCTGCTAATGCCAAAATAAAAATCCTGTATTTTCTCGATGTGCACATGCTGACCCCAGTTTTACATCAAGTCGTTCTCAGTGGTCACAAATTGTGCCTTTGACCCAGATGTGCACATTAACAAATTCACACACAGATTTTAAACATGCTCTTTTCCTTTATGAGCCTTCACACTAGGAATGGTTAATTAGTTCACACCTTACTTTGGAAACTTGAGTTTTCCTTAAACTTCCCAATACAACTTAAGTTCAAGACTTGGACACCTCCAGAAGAGGCTCTATGATAAACCCATCTGCTTGTGGTCATTGCTTGACAAAGGTATGCAACATTTGCGCATCAAACAATCACTGGTAACACTCGAGGAGATCTGAGATTTTTGAGAGTAAATGCTTACCCTTCCATTGTTTGTAGTCTTCTGCCAGAGGCAAACTACAACGAAACTTGGGGGTGGGGCTAGGCTTACATTTCAAATGGTGACTGTCAGTTGCTGGTTCATTGCCCGTATGCGTCTGTGTTTTACAGTAATTCCATGTTAGATTGGGGGATAGTACAGTAGGGGTGTCTTTGAGTAGTCAGCGGGCAGTCAGAAGGGTGGTCCCGGGTAACTGAATAGAAACTGCAGGTACTGAGTGTGCAATGGCATAGAATCACCCGATGTAGCATCACTTAGCATAACCTTCTATAATATGGCATAACAGCTAGAGAATGAAACACATGGTGGGACTGTGTGAAGCTTCAGTTTAACTGTATTGCGAAACGGCACACGTTTCAGTAGCCAACTGCATCTGTGTGGGGCCTTCACATGCAAATAGTGGGGTATTGCTGTTCTTATCACAATGCTTCTCCCACTCGATGAGGCACTGCAGTGTCACATTTTTCTTTTCGAAAGGGCATTAAAATGTAGCTCTTAGGCCTCACGTGTCTGATGGGAGAATCTGCAGATCCTGGGAGGATGTCGGGGAAAGACGGCTGTAGTTCCTGGAAGGTGCCCCTCGACGCTGTACTCTTGGGGCCAGAAAAGTAATTGTGCCAGGGGGACCCATGATGTGGGGCCTTGGGCCACTGCACTGTCTGACCATGCCTAGGCTAGTTCTACCTTAAACATGATCTTTATGATCTTTATTATGATTAGTCCAACTCTACCTGAAAGCGATTAATGTCATGCAGACACCCGGTCTTCCCACCAGCAATCACTAAAACACTTTTTTACCCCCTTCTCCCTCTCTGTCCCCCATCAGGGTACAAAGCACCCATCTTACCCAAAAAACCTGCTACGCAGTGCCCTAGGAGTCGGGACAATCTGTGACCCAGGGCAGGTGGGTTGGGCACAAGTACTGTAATGATGAGGAGGACGACTAAGACTAGCAATAATGAAGATTACAAGTAATTTTAATCTGGCCATTGGCCATGCCCATCTTCATAGCCCATTACTTCCTGCCATGAAGAATGCCAAATAATCAGAATGACCCAACCAAAAAAAAAATGGACCAAGCCGATGTTGCACACCCGGTGAGTATTTTAATCAACCTTAGCCCCATGGGTTTCAAGAATGTGAGACTTGTGTAGAAGTTTGGTCTGCCAGCCAATTTTAGTGCACAGATGTCAACGGAGTAGCCCGGGTGACTACCCTGCATCTGTCCTGTAGTGAGGCTCCTCTTTCTTGGGCATAAAACGTGGCCGTACCTCATGAAGAGCGACCTTCAACCTCAGTTGGAAGCGTAAGGCCTGAAAAGGAATGTGAGGCAGTTGGCATGTCCAGCCTACTGCATGTGTAGAATGCTTTATGGCCAGTCACAGCAGCACTGAAGGTGAAAGAGGGCCTTCGAAGTCTGAGGAGAGGCAATCTTATCTAGGTAGTTTAGAAGAACTTGCTGAAACTTCAGCTCTACTAGCGACTCTTGTTCCCTGATCGGATGATAGTGCCAGCCAGGATGATTGTGCCCTTGGACATGTGGGATGTAGACAACATCGTGGGTTGAAAAGATGGATTGCACCTCAAAGTAACGGCTTCCAGAGAAGCCAATAATTAAAGGAGGTGGCCACGTTCCCGATTTGTCTGGCTGTGGTGATTGCGACCAAACATTGAGGAACTTGCGGTTCTCTTCAACAAAGGGTTCAAAGGTAGGACCCTGTTATTTGAGAACCATGGGTATGTACCACTGGGGGGAGTCAAGCTTCCTGACTCTGGGCCTGGAGGTGGCAAAGTTCTGATGGAGTGGTGAGATGAGGGATTCGGCTTGAGGCAGATCAAAGGTGTCAGCAGGTGTCAGAAGGGGAAGCCAGCAGCCAATAGACACCAACAAAACTGTGAGTGTGGCATGGGTGGGGTGTAGAGCAATTACTCTACTCCAGAAAACCCTTGCCACTCTACCTTACTTCTCCATAATGTAGACTGCCATAGAATTACAACATGCATACTTAGAGAGATTTGTAACTATCAACCTAAATCCATTCTTGGATGAACTGTAAATGTTGCATGGCGCAACGGACTAACATACTAGCCAATGTTAACAAGTGCCACACATAGATTGAATTTCTCAACCTTGGCTTGCGTCGCATCTGGATAGGATTGTGAAGGTTAGCTTGCGTCACATCTAGATAGAATTGTGAAGTTTAGCTTGCGTCACATCTAGATAGAATTGTGAAGGTTAGCTCGCGTCACATCTAGATAGAATTGTGAATGTTAGCATGTGCCACACTCAGCTGAAAGTCTTAACCTCGGCTCACGTTGCATCTAGATAGGATTGTGAATGTTAGCGTGTGCCACATTTACATGGAATAGTGAATGATGCCAACTAACCAATCCACTAACAATTTCTTCCCTCTGCATACACCTCTCAAACTCTAACCAAACACAACCACAAGCCTTAAACGCAGCAAATCACACAAAATGGCATTACAATGCAACAACAAAACAAACCGCACATAGACTTGCACAACAGCACACAATGACTACCGACCGTAAAACACCCCAAGCCCAGCCATTGGACCCACCGGGCTGAGGCTGCCAACAGCACATCACTGCTTTCTTGCACTTTTCCAGTCGATTCCCACTAACTCACCCCCTCCCTTTTTTCAGAGCCACCAGAGCGCCAGGGGACCACTCCGGTGGTGATAGTGCGCGGTACAAATGTCCTTTAACATTAACAGTACTGAAGTATATTTGTGTGATTATATTGCCTCCTTATGAATGTAACATCACAGCTTACATTCCCTCTTGAGATAAGCCTGGCTGCTCAGCTCTGCTACCAAAAACTGTGTAGTACAGACTTATACCAAAGGTTGGTTTTGCTTACACCTGTAGTCCTAGTTGTGTGTAGTGGTCTCAAAGGGTACTGCATACAAACTTTGCCTAACACTCTTTAAGCACAAATCCCTGAAAGACCGCAACAAAACGAAGCGCTGGGCCCACCACGCAAGCCGAGGCTGCCATGGACGTGGAAGGTGCCTCAAGTGACGGCTGCATCAGCATCTTCAGTGACGACAGCAAAAGGGATCCGATTTCCACGTGCAAGCCCCCGACCCCACTAGATAGGCAGGCAGCTCAGTTACAGGAATGACACCTGGCGGCACCAGCACGGACAAGCTTTCACACGATAAGCACACAACTGAAGGCCATAAATCGATGTCCACACCGACTACAAGACCAAACGCAGCATCCGGGGGAAGGTCTGCCAATTCCCTGTCCTCTGGGCAATCGAGATCACCTCACGACAGGTCCCCAAAGTCTGATTCTGGCGCTGTGCCCGAAACTACTGCCGAAAACCAAACGTCGAAAGACGCAGTGCCGGCCTGTTCACATGCCTATCAGCAGTCAGCTGACTCATCGAAATCTGGAAAATAACCTCAGACCTTGAAATTGTCTCATCTAGTTAAAAACATGTCCCAGAAACACTTCTGAAGGGGTGGACTTAGAAACACTACACATCGAAGGCCCACAAACCCACTGGGGAAAAGGCGACTGTTACCCAGGGGGAGGGATCAATAACAGAGGCTGAGGCACAAGAGGCAGCCTACACCTGTGCTACCTCCCACACCAACTATCCCAAGTTCCTCAGAGTGGTCTGCTGAAGATAGACCAGGTCATGAGATGCATGTCTTTTCTGACCATGTTTGACAGCAACCCTCAAGTTCTAGAAAACCTCAAACACGCCACCAGCTAGTGGGATGTCACTGTCACAACCTCCAGCAAAAAGAGCCTGGGCAGACATCCCTCAGCAGGACCCAGGCCAACTTGAACACTGACCCCAACCTAAGCTTCCAAGAGACTGGAGCATATTCAGATTCTGAGTAACAGGGGGACATAGGAGAGGAAGACCACTATTATGACGAGGAAGATGTTTATGGCCTACCATCACCAGACCATGCAGACCCGCCGGTGGCAGACTCCCCAGTAGATAACCAGATCCAGTTCAGTGACATGCTCCCAAAGGCAGCTGAACACTTCCAAATTGAGACACAAACACTTGACAAATATTTTGCCGAAAACATATTGGGAGGCAAGAAAGCAGCAACCACATTCATCCCCTTATGATCTGTGCAAGGGCGAATTTAACTATCTTTGGTAACCCCTAACGCGGGCAGTAATACCCTACATTGAAAGTGTTCCAACCAGCCCCCTCATATCCCCTCTACATCAGGGTTCAATTAAAACCGGACTCATTGGTCATTACCACCAAGAGAAATAGGACAGGGAACCTCTCGCATCATCAGAGGAACCCCCGACAATGAAAGCAAAAAGCTCTACATTTTCGGTAGGAATTTAGCCACCTCGGCAGCATATCAGGGGAGGATTTCCAACACCACCACCACCTTGCTGGCCAGCTACAACTGCCACAAGTGGGACGAAATAGCCGCAATAGTGGCCTTAGCCCCAGAGCCATTGAAATCACAACTCTCCCTCGCCGTGACGGAAGGCAAAGCTGTCTCCAGCTGCATTTTGAAGAATAATTTAGATGCTGCAGATAATGCGTGGAGAATTATTGCAGAGGACACACTTATCAAGCACCACGCAAGGCCATGCCAGTCGGGCTTTAAGCTAGAAGCACAAGTGACTCTTAACATGCCAATAGAGCTGAATGTTCTTTTCGTCAAGGCAGTAGAGGATGCACTCAAAAGTGCAACGGAAGAGTATGACACTCTAAAGTCATTGGGCCAGCTCACCAACAAACCTTAAAAGTCAAAGGGGTGGCTATAATTTTCATAGCTTCAGGGGACAAAATTCACAAAGGGCGTCTGTTAGGGAGAATTCTCACAAATGTGCTAATTCCCCTCTACCCTAGGGACCCCAGCACTTTTTCTGGACTCTAGGACTTTTTAATTTTCAACCTGGAGAGAGTGAGACCTTTTTCCCACTCATGTAATTTTCTGTGATTTAACACTGTTTCTCCAGCATTGGATCGTTCATGGATTCACATGCTGTGAATATTTCCTGTTGTCAGGCTGGGAAAACCTCAGTAACTTTAACATAGCGTTTTCCTATGCAAAACTTCGACACTGAGTGTCCTATCGACTTTTTTTGGGTGCTTTAGGCTGCACCAAAAGAATGTCTAGTATAAATAGCCCTGCCCTGTCTCCAAACTGTTGAGATCACCTTGTTTTTTCCCGGTGCCTTCGCTGTTCTAGGCCCATCATGTCATTTGTGGGCCCAAAAAATGGTTGTTCCGGGCGTGAGACCTGCAGCCTCAAGAACGTCTACAAAGGGGATGGGCATGCGGACTGTCTGTATTGCCTTTATCCCAATCATTCCGCTCACAATTATGAGTTTTGTCAAGGCTTCTCCCAGAACATGCTGAAGGACCGCAACCGACGGTTGATTTGCTGGCTGAGCAAGGGTACAGAAGTTGGTACGGCCTGCGGGGGCCAGTCCTCTACTACGGCGGAGAAGCTGTTGTCTTCGCACCTGAGGGGTCGGTTGGCAGAGCCCCCTTCTAAGAAGCAGCGCATGGCAGTGCCGGCGTCCGAGGCGGATTAAGGCAGTTAGCATTCTGGTACCAGGTCGGTGCATCAGAGTAGTGTGTTGGGAGGCTCCTCTCAGGACAAGGCACCAAGGATGGAAAAGTCGAGGGAAGTGAGTGCCAGGCCGGAAAAGTTGACGGCGCTGTCGCACAAGTCCTCAACGGCTGAGGAGGAGTCAGTCATGAGCGTCGTCCTCGTTGACGAAGCGCTAGTCTTCGAAGGACCGGCACTGTTCTTCATCAGGCCGGGAGTCTTCCAAGGTTCGATCCAGCTCCATGTCCAGCCGTCCCGCTTCGCCGGTGGTGGCCTCGGTTCCGTCGTCAATGGGTTTGTCTATGGGAGTCCTTTTATCAACGGTGGTTGTGCTGCCTTCTGTTCCTTCATGTCCATTGTGACGACAGCTCCGTCGTTGACAGGGCTGGATACCTCATCGACAACCGCAGCGGCAAGTTTGCAGCTGATGAAGTCCTCGGCTCCACTAGGTCCCGAAGGTGATCCGTTGACATCGGAGGGGCTTTGGCAGTCTAGTTCCGGCTTTGGGCCTTTGCTCCCGTTGGAGATTCTTCAAGACTTCACGACATGTAACTTGAACTATAACAATAAAATTAATTAAACTTGAGGCCAGAAGAGAACAGTGAGTTTTTCGAACCATCATCGTTGGATCTGCAGCCGGCAGGGCCGTCCACGTCGGGAGGCCTGGGAGCTGTCCCGCCACAGTATCCATTGGTGAATCCACACTCATTGCTGTCCATGCAGGTGCTGAACACGCTGCAGTCGTTTTTGGGTCAGTTGGATGTCCGGCTCCCAGTACCTCCTATCCCGGTGGGTCCCGTGGAGCAGGATGGGGGGGGGGGTTGTGCCGCGACAGGAGGATGGTGGAGGTGCTGCTTGCGCAGGCCTCCCTCGGAAGTCGCCTACAGTTCGGCTGCCGTTGCAGTCTCCGGGGGCTTTCGCACATGGCCCCATGGCCATCCAGAAGAAGGGTAGATGGTGGATTCGGATCATGATGGTGTTCCACACAACACTCTGTCAACGTCGTCGCCCAGGCGGGTGGATACCTGGGATACAGCCCAGAGGTGGATCCTCAGAGTAGCCCAGCGCAGCCATCTCCGCCGGATGATGTGGGCGCTGTTCATGCGATGATGGCAAAGGCATGTTAGCAGTTTGGGCCTACTCCGAAACTGGAGCAGAAAGACTGTTTCCTATTTGATCATATGTGGTAGAAGCGGAAGGCGGTCTTCTCTGTCCCCATATTGGACCACATGTGGCAGGAAGGACTGCGCACAATGCGCCATCCGTTCTCAGAGCCTGCTGTCAAAGGCCACTTGGAGAATAGGTTTGAATCACTGGTTTTCACCCACGTGCTTCATGTCGCAACCTACTCCCAAGTCAGTGGTGTCTGTGGCGGGTAGTCGAAAGGCGTGTAGTCGGCACAAGTGTGCAATGCCCCCGGACAATGAGGGCTGGAAGCAGGATGCGTTTGGCAAGAAGGGTCTTATGGTCGGGGCTACAACGTTCAAGGCGGCCAACACCTTGTCCATTATGGCTTGCAACGACAGGGAAATGTGGCACCTGTTCACCACACTTGGATCATCTGCCTTAGCAACAGCGGAAGGAGGCATTGCTGCTGGTTCGAGAGGGGGAGGAAGACTCCAACCACAGCATTACTATTGCGGTGGACCTGGCAGAATCTGGGTTCAAATAGATCAACAATAGAGTTGTTCTCCGGAGGCAAGCTTGGCTGCACTGTACCGATTTTTGGCCTGAGGTGTAACAGTGGTGAACAGGCCATGTGAAGGTGAGCGGCTGTTTGGGGAGAAAATTGACAAGGCATTGAAAGGTATGAAGGAGAACTCGGATACAGCAAGATCACTGGGTACGCTCTTTTGCCCCTTTTTGTGCATTTTGAGGTGCCACAGGCAATGCCAGATTTGTGAGCTCCCATAAAGGGGCTACGGTCGCCCCAGTTTTTCCTCCCATGGGTTCTGACGTTCTTTCCAGTCCGCAGAGGAACGAGGACTATCGATCGCAGTGGAAGAGGAGTCCTGCAGCCTCGGCTAGTAGATGCCGTCAGTCCAAGCCTCAGCAATGACTGCCATAACGGCAGTCAACTGGGGTGGCAGAGTGGCGCACCATGTTGATTGGCGTTTCATTACAACGGTCCGATGGGTGCTGGATTCAGTACAATACGGCCATTCTTTCAGCATCAGCAACTCCTTATTCCCCCAGTGAAGCTGCCGCAGCCGGATCTACAGCTCTTACGGCAAGAGGTGTGTCTAATGTTGGAAAAAGGGGCGATCGAACCAGTGTCAAAACAGGGACAGGTAGTGTACTCCCGGTATTTTGTGATCAAAAAGCTGAATGGAAAGTGGCACCCTATTCTGGACCTTCCGCCGCTAAACAAGAATCTGAAACTCCAGAAATTGAAGATGCTAATGTTGCAAGACGTCATACGCTCTGTCCAGCCGGGAGAATTCTTGGCGTTGTTGGATCTCGAAGACGCTGATTTCCACATCCCGATGCTTCCCAAACATTGCAAGTTTCTACATTTCGTGGTCGGCGGCAAGCATTTCCAGTTTCGGGTTCTCCCTTTTGGCTAAGTCTGATCCCAGGACATTCACCAAGTGCAAGGCTCTGGTGGCTGCCTTCCTCCGCAGGGAGGGACACCATGTTTATCCGTACCTGTACGAATATGGGGAGCATCTCTTCAAAGGACATCAGTTTCTCCATGCATCAATGCTCCTGGTCAACTTCGCAAAATCTTGTCTGAAGCCATCCAGGGACTTGGTTTTCCGCCGACAGAATTCAGAAGCTGATCTCCAGGGTGGCCTTGTGGGGGCTAGGAACATCAGTCGCGGTCCGAGGTTACATGTCTCTTCTTGGATCCATGGTGTCCTGCATCCCACTTACCCCAAATTGTCAACTGTTTGAGGCCAGTGCAGGAGTTTCTTGCCTCCATGTGGTCACTGAGCCTTGGTTCTTAGTCTGACAAGGTTCTCGTCTCCTGGGCTCTGGCAGAGACCCTGTAGTGGTGGACTCACTCCGACAACACTGTGAGGGGCATGCCCCTGGTGGAGCCTGATTTTTAGTACACAGTCATGACCCTCTTCCCAGGTGGGTTGGGGGGCGCACTACAACCAGGTTCAGGGCTTACGGTCCTTCGGGGAGGTGTCGCTGCACACCGACATTCTGGAGTTGAAAGCAGTACACTGGGCTTTGAAGTCTTTTCTGCCTCTCATTCAGGGGACAGTGGTCCGGATTCTAATAGACAACAGATCTTTCAGCTGCTTTCGACACCGTTGACCATTCTACCCTGATCTCCCGTCTTTCTGCAACCGTCTGTTAGGCAGAAACCTGTGCAGTTCCCTTAGGGACCACTGCAAAAAGTTTAAGACTACAGGAGTAAGCAGTAAACCCAATTGTTAGCAGTCTGCACCACCCAGATTTACCTGGTAGCTGTGGCTGAGCAGTCAGACTTCTCTCAAGAAGAGTTAGGCAGTATATACAGTATACACAATAGGGCTAAAAATACAGTAGCACAAGCAAACACTGACAAGAGCTTTGGTATAAAAGTATATAATTATTTATTTAAAAACAAACTTGTAAAATTAGACTGGCACTAATATGTCAAGCAAGTTCAAACAGTCGTCATAAGTATATACACCTCCCTAGTTAATTATTCGACAAGTCTAGGTTAAGACACCACGTATTTAGCAAAACAGAAGTGAGCGTGTAACCGTAGATGGCACTCCAATAATTTGTTTAAAAAAGGAGAGAAGGCAGAATAGAAAAATAACACAGTACCAACACTTTTGGAACCACAGCAAGTCAAGAAAGGCAGGGACTACTGTATAGCAAAAAGTTCATAGGCCAGGCTCACTCTGGGAGAGACCAAGGCGGAATGTGCCCAAGATCACACAGTGGAAATGCACTCAAAGTCTTTGCAGAAAAGTCAAGAGGTTAGATCAATTCAGAAAGGTAAAGTTAGCAGGTCCAAGGTCACCCCAGGATAGAGTCAAGGATTTACGGGACACCTTGGACAATCTGTTGCAAGGGAGACCAGGCGGGACACAGTACCTGAAATGGTGAGAAAGCTCCAGCGGGGGCAGTTGTTCCTGGCAGCGGGTGCAAGTCTGGGCTTCGCCCAGGGGAAGAGATGATCTCGACGTGGAGGAAAGCTGGAGGTCGTTGCACTGCCAGGGAAGAAACCAGCCGCCGAGTTTTCCGGTTAAAAGGTACAACCCTTTTATTCGTGGTAGTGCTGAAGCGTGGCTATCCGGCCGCCGGGGTGCTTGGCACGGGCAATTCAACCACGAGACGATCCAGGAAGGCGAAAAAGGCGAACTGGTTGGTCCCACCAGCTCAAGGGGAAGAAGACTCCTGGAAGAAGATCTCCTCTGTCGTCGGGGAAGTGGCGAGTTCGTACAGCAGGGCTCCACCGGTGGTGGTGTCGTTGTAGATGGCTCAGCTTCTCCCCTCCTCAGTCCCCAAAGCCCTGCTTTTATGTAGCAAAACCCCCCATTCATCAGCCTAGCTGTCACTCAAACATGCTAACTCGGGCGGCTCACCACTGGGCCAATCACACAAGAGTGCGACTTGAGTTGCCAAGGCAAATCAGTCCAGGGTGCCTAATCCCCCCCCTCCCACGCATCCTGTTGACCCCAGAGAGAGTGGCACCATTTGGAGGGCTTCTGTGGAGAAGCCCGCTAAAAAGTGGAACAAAGGGCTCGACTTGGGTTAGAGTTTCAGAGGCAAACGCAAATGCCATTTTAAAACCAAGTCCTGGCAAAAAGACCCAACCAGGGAATAAATATTAAATAACCCAGCGGTATCTTTAACATTGCACCAAAAAGTGGTGCGTTTAAAATGAATGGGAAAATCCCATAGGAAATATTCCAGTGGAATATTTCGCGTGGTATCCACTGCCACCAGCCAGAAACTCGACAAGGGGGACTGGACAGTGCCCCCTTGCTTGGAAAACCGACCCAGGGGCAATCGAATTACCCCTACCAGTACTTCCACAATATGATGGTTTGTACTGGTTCTGTTCACAATTTGAGACTAGTAAAGCCAATGGTGACTTTACATGCCCTGGGAGACAGTAGTCAGTCCCAGGGTATGGAGTCTATGTTTGGGGGTCACTATGACACCCCTGTGTTACTGCACTGAGGGTGCTGTGTAACACACATACCAAAAACACATGAAGCCCTATGGAGGAAAATGCAAGACTGGCCACTTCAAGCTTTGTATTCTCCGAAAGGTTCTCCCTTTTTATTCCTGAACAGGTCAGGCTCCGGTGGACGCAGCCTTGGTTCCGAGTGTACTGGATTATTGTAACCCGCTTTATCTGGCTCAGCCTGGTTATTTGATCAAACGGCTACAATTACTCCAGAATGATGCGGCCAGATCTCTCCTTCACCCCCATTTTGGAGACCACATGTCTCCACTGCTAAAGCAACTGCACTGGCGTCCCGTTGCAGATCGGATTTTGTTTATATCCATGTGTATGGTGCACCAGGCCGTCTGTGGTCTCGGAGCAGAATATTTGCAAGCAAAATTTCTGCGCTATGTGCCCAACCATTCTCTACGTTCCCAGTCGGCTCTTCTGGTAGCAGTCCCTCGGCTTAGACTAGCTCGATCAGGAGGGCGAGCCTTCTCGGGGGCAGCCGCTAGAGCTTGGAATTACCTTCCTTCTGCTTTACGGGGGATTGATGATCATCTAGTCATCCGCCGGCTACTTAAAACTACACTATTCTAGAATCCAGTCTTACTATCATAATGGGCTGGTCACACTACTAGCGCCAAGATGCCTTAGGGCATACATACGCTCAATAAATTTGGTTAACATAACACCACAATGTTTTATCTGCGCAAGCAGTGCAGCGTGCCCTCACGTCCCCTGTCCTGGGAGGCTCAAGCGGTCTGGCATTGAACCATTGCTCACAGGATTCACTTCACCGCTTATCTTACCATTTGCCTGGCATTCAGAATGTTCAGGCGGATGCTCTCAGCAGACATACCGGTCAGTTGCACGAATGGAAACTGAAGGACCCCCAGGTGGTGAGAAATTTCAAGAAATGGGGGTCTACCCATTTGGACATGTTCGCCAGCCCCGAAAACAGGCAGTGCCCTCTTTGCCAGCATGGGGGCTTATCCAGACTCGAGGGTGGGACATGTTCTCATTCCCATGGACGGGCCTATTTGCATACGCATTTCCTCTGATCCGGGGAACGATCCAGATGGTGCGCAAGGTCCAGTGCAGGGTGATCTTGGTGTCCCCATTCTGGCCCAGGCAGACCTGGTGCTCGGATAGCTTCACCTCGCGGTAGATTACCCGCTTCATCTGGGGTCGGAGCCGGATCTGGTATCGCAGGACGACCGAAAGGTGTGGCATCACGACCCAGTCTACCTCAGTCTTGCAGTGTGGCTCCTGACCACTCCGAACTTGGGATCCTCTAGGATTGCTGTCGGATCTTGGCTGCGGCAAGGGCATGATCTACCAACGTGTCGTACAGTCTAAAGTGGGCTAGGTTCTGTGCCTGGTGCACAGAGCAACCAGACTTCCAGCCATTAGATGTGTCACAGGCTCAGCTTCTATCGTATCTTCTGCTGCTGGAGTTGTCTTCGATCAGGTGCATTTGGCTGCCATCTCCAGGTTCACGAGACGGTGCAACTGTCCTAAGAGGCCTTTTCAGGACATTTCCCCCGGAGAAGAGGTTTGCTGCGGTATGGAGTCTCAATATGGTACTCGCAGCTCTCATGAAGCCGCCTTTTTAACCTATGTCGACGGCAACGATTAAGTTCCTGACATGGAAAGTCGCTTTTCTGATGGCTATTACATCTGCCAGGAGGATTTCTGAACTTGAGACTCTGGGCATCGACCTGCCGTATCTGAGATGCATGAGGGACAAGGTTCTCCTGTCTACTAATTATCACTTTATCCCTTAAAGTGCTGTCGGAGTTTCACAAGAACTGTACGATAGCCTTGCCTGCTTTTTTCGCTAAGGCTACCACTCCTGCTGAAAAAGCACTGCATTCCTTGTACGTCAAGAGGGCGTTCAAGTTTTATCTCGACCGAACTACAGTCTTCAGGAAGTCGAGGCAGCTGTTTGTGGCTTTTGGCCCCTCCAACACTGGGCAGTCAATTTCTAAGTAAGAACTTTCCCGTTGGGTCTCCTCTACGATTTCCTTTTGCCACGGGAAGGCTGGCAAGACTTTGTGGGCCACGAGGTCCAAGGCGTAGTCGGCGGCACTGTGGGCAGGTGTACCGCTCATTGACATTTGCCAAGCAGCATCTGCCGCAGACATTGTCTGGTGAAGGTATGTGGCAACATGTGGAGGATGTGCAAGTGGGATGTGTGTTCCTCCAAAGCCTGTTCCAATAAAGTAAGCCCCGCAGCTTCCCTGGTTTGGTTTGTTCTAATGGTGAGAAGTTGTTCTTTGCAGGTCTTTAGTCTCTGCGAATTCGGAGCTTCAGTACTGCAGCAGGGCTTCACCGGGCAAACCAACAGTCCAGGAGTTGCAGCAGTATCTCTTCCAAGTTCTTCTTTGGATTCCTTCGTTCAGTGGTCGACTCTGCTTTCCAAGCAAAAAAGGTTCGCCCATTCATTCGCAGCCTAGCTGTCAATCACACAGCAGGGTGGATGTCCTCCAAGGACACCCCTCCAGCCAATCACCCTTGGGTGCATTCCTGTAACCAAGGAGACTGAGCACAGGGAGTTTCGGGCACCTCCCTCACTTTCTGCCCTGCCAGACACGCTGGAGTCAGAGGCGGGCTTCACTCGTGAATCCTGCCAAAGACAAAACAAAGGGGCCAAACCTCGTTTGGGGAGCAGAGTAAATCTCAAGAAGGACTTTCCAACAAGAAATGGCAAAAAATGAAGACTGGGCCATTTTGACAAAATGGGCACCCAGGGGTGATTTACTGCAGCTGCAATTGCAGCCCACGGTAGAAACACACTATGGTAGTAAAAAGTAAAGCACTGCCACCTATCTACTGCACTGCCCCCTCTCCCCGCACTTTCCCCCCTCCCCTGCACTTGCGTGATCTCAATGTCACCTGGCCTAATAAGATTGTTTCTCTTTCCTCTGTTCCCCCTCCCTTGCCTCGTCGCGCCTTGACACACTCGACTATAGGCGAGTTATAAATGCCATATATCAGCCATTATTTGTAGAAAGGGTAACATAAAAATGTTACATGAGAAACTAGACAAAGGGGATACTAAGTAACTCCTCCAGCACCCTATTGTAAGATAGTGTGTGCTGGGTCTAGAAAGTTAAAAAATGTAAGTGAAGTCAATTTCACTTCACTGCTCTTGGAAACAGTAGTTTCACCAAGGGAAGGTATTTAAACCTATGGGAAATCTAAGACTTCCCTGTGTCACTGCACTGAAGGTGGTGCCCAATGTAACGATGATGCCTATGGAGTTTGTCATAGCAAAATACATGAGAGAGTGGGAAAAACGTTCTCTCTCTCCAGGTTAGAGATCAAAAGTCCTAAAGTCCAGCAAAAGAGCAGGGGGTCTCCAAGGTAGAAGGGAATTGGCTCATTTCTGAGAATTCTCCCTAACAAAGGGGTACTTGCCTCCTTGTTGTGTAGCTTGCTTGCTCTCAGTTGAGACTTGCATTTGCTGCCTTTGCAGAGTTGCTTGCAGCTTTGCCCTGCACAAGCCTCCCAGCTTGTGGCCCAACAAGTGATTTCATTTTCTACAAAACTCTCGAACATTGTGTAGGACTTTTTACTTTCAAGAAGTGTCTCCGCTCCCCTAAACTTTGCTCCAGTGACATTGGATGTCCTGGCTCCCTGAAGACTCTTCTAACCACTGACTTTGTGTTTTGATCTGTCCCTCAAGGTCATACATTCTTTACTTGTAAAGCTGGAAAATGGTTAATCTACATTGCATGGGGGAATGTGGTTCAAATGTGCTTACCTGTTTGTGAAAGTTATTAGCCATTGTTTCATCCCATATCCTTTTCCTTTTGATACCAAACTCGGTATTGCTCTAAATCTACCAGTGATATATCAATGTCCAGTGTCCTAGTTATTGAAGTTACCTCAGGGTATAGGAAGTGTCTGTGTGCCATCCCAAAAGGGTATCTACTGATTTATTGAAACCAGGTGTATTTTCATGTATATTTAAGGGTTACATATTTGCTCCCTTCTAAAGAAGGCTTACTGAACTGACTGTTAAATTCATAAATAATTGTTTAATCAACAAACCTTGAATGTAAGCGTTATTTGGATACTTGCCACTGTAACTCTGTTGCAACCCTACAGCTCACATTGACCCCTCTTGAGATGAGCCTGGCCGCTCAGTCACTCTACCAACTTGTGCAGTATAGACTTATACCAAAGGTTGGGTTAACTATTGCCAAGAGGACAGGGGTGGTGCAGTCTCCCACAGTGTACTGCATACAATCTTGCCTAACAATGAGCGCTGTGACGTTGATTGGGGGAGACTTTAACGTAGCTTTGGCCTCATCAATAGACTTCCAAAACACTTCCACAACCTCACAACTGGTCCCACGGAAACTCGCCGCCCTCCAATCTCTACTGGAAGAGCTCTGACTCGGAGATGCTTGGCAAATCACACACTAACACCAGAGAGACTTCACTTTCTACTCCAATAGACAAGGCAGCTACTCTACGGTTAGATTATTGGTTCCTTCCCTCTAATGCCACCCACTTAATTAAGGAGTGCAAAATACTGGCCTCCACACTCTGACCATTCACTGGTACTACTCCAGCTAGACCGTCCGGATGTCCCCCCCCAGAGACTGGTATGGTGCCTCAATTTGAGAGCTTTCAGATGCCTGGATTTCCTTGAACATCTACAGGGTGACAGACTTATTCTGGCAAACCAATGTGTCAACTGACTACACTGCATTGAAATGCTGGGACGCATATAAGGCATACAATAGAGGGCAATGTATATCGAAGTTGGTGTTGGGACATTTTTTCTGAAGTCTAACTAAGGGGTTACTAAAACCATTCAACTGAGGCAGTACAAGACTCTCTTAGTATATGGCTGTACCACCTGAGTTTTAGGTAGCGTAGACCGAGCAGCCAGACTTTTCTTAGAGGGGAGAGAGGGCTGTAGAATCAGTACAAATGAAATTGTAATACAACTGGTCCAAAGAAACACACACTATGTGCGTACAAATAAATACTGTATTTAAATACAAGTAGGCCCGGATAAATCTACGGGTAAATAAGTACTCGCACAATAACACAATTATTTCACAATTTTCAAAACACACTATGCTTGCAGCTACACAGACCAAAGCATACACTTTATTTGGAACACCTAACTATAGTTCTAGGGAAGTCAAACATTTGCATACACATTCAGTATAGGTCACACCTATTCTTGGAGTAAAAACCAATGGTTACTTTCAGAATACAATTCGGTAATTCAAGGTTAGTAGACCATTCCAGTTGTACAGTGACACTCAGTAACAAATCACTATCAGTCTGCTGTACAGTATACGTTTTGTGAATAGTGGACCACTTATTCTAGGTGCAGTAAAAACGTACAACTACTTTTGTGATAAAACACTGCTTACTCGAGGTAAGTAAAAACCCATATACCTTTTCAAGGAGCGATCAGCAACTTGGGGCAGGTATAAACATTAGACTTTTTGTGTCTGTCTAAAACGGCACAGGGAAAGCAAAACCCAATGTTTCACTTTACCGAATGACTCATTTATTCTAGCTAGGTAGAACCTAATGCAGACTTCTTCTGTACAGGCTTAACAGCAAGTGAGGGGAATCAAGACCCAGTTGGGGAACACTCATACAATTATCCTAACTGGAATAATCAGTTGAAACCAACACATCTCTTTTGGGAAGAGGCATAACCAAACCACAGGTGAGTAACTTACCTTTACATCTACTTTCTATTAGAATGGCAACATGGTTAATAAGGAAAGAAAGATGTTAAATCTACTTTTGAGAATAGTACATCAAACATCCAAGTTCAGAACCTTTGTGACTATTAATTCTTCGAGTTAGTTAACAACCAACTCTTCTACAAGTAACTTTTAAACACTTATTTTCTTTTTCAGGCAAAAGCCCCAATCCCAAAAGTCTTTCCCATATTCATGGGTGTTACCAGTGGCAGAAGGGGGGTCACTAGGGGTCACTAGGATCTAGTGACCAACCGTGTCAAACTAGGTTCTTAAGTAGCAAAAGTCAGAGTTCCTTAGGAAGACTGGGAAAATAAGTGATTATTTTACTTTGAGAGTTGTAGGGTTCAGGGGCTTCACAGAAGACACACTAGCAGGATTCCAGCATTGGAACTGGGTGAACTTGACAAGAGGTCTCCCAATCACAGAAAACACCCCACACTTCGCAGGAATCACAAGACACTTAAGGTAAGTACATATCCAAGCCAACACAGTACCGCTGCATTGAAGATTTTGCAGCAGAACTCAGTGGATTTGTCGCCTTTTGCAGGAGCACAGAAGACGGTATATCGCTGTTGAATTCTCGTCGTTACAAAGGTCCAGCACTCTGGTGAGGGGACTTTTCGGAGTTGATTCGTGTCTATGGAGATACACCAGGATGCCCACGAAGTTTCAACGATATTCGGAAGACCGTGCACTGCACAATGTCTCGAGGTCCCAGGGTATTGGGGTATTGCAGCCCTGCAAGGTCGCAGCACAACGTGGGATGGCTTAAAATGCAGGTTTTCTTGAGCCTAGTGGGTCTCGCCAGGCTCTGGGTCAGGGTGGTTTTCAGAGTCTCCAGGTCGATTGGAAGCAAGGGCTACAGCAGGCTCAGGTTGCACAGCAGGCTCCAAGGTCGCTGGAAATAGTCTTGGCCGCTTTTCCTTCATCATCCTCTTCAGTTTCAGTGGTCGACTTGTCTTCAGCTTCCAGGTTTGCAGTGTTTAACAGGAATTACAACACAACTTCTGCATTCTCTGCCTGCATTTTACAAGAAGGGCCCCCCACCGGGATTTATCCCCATTCAGACCATACAAGGAGGGAGACAAAGGGCTGCAGAGTATGACTCCTCCCTCGCTTCCGGCAGAATGAAGCTTGGGCGGGGAGTCCAGGGGACTCCCATGGAAGATAGAAATCACACAAAGGAATTTACCGGCTTGGGTGTTGGCGGGGGGATGGGGAGGTCGTAGGAGGTGTTGAACCAAGAAAGGACAAACACAAAAATGGTGAAAAAAGACTGGGCCATTTTGGTTGAAATGAGCACCCTTGGGTGCCTTTGCTACAGCTGTGAAAACGGCTTGCGGTAAAGGTGCACCAAATTAATGAGGCATCACTGCCACCAGCCATTGATGTTACATTTGGCCCTGTAACAGAATTGTTAGTTTTAGTGTGAAAGGGCTCCCCAGCTCTGCACATAAGGTGTGGCTGGGGTGTGCTGGTTTCACCAAACAAAATGTAAAAGGGATCCAAAGATCCTTACCACCCTTGGGAACCATAGTTCTCTCGTTTAGGCAGAGAAAGTTAAAGGGGGAGCCCCTAGGGTAACCCAGCAACAACGGGCACTTATTTCCAAAAAGTTGTATAAGTTGATAACTTTAAAAACACACTATGGAGAGTTTAAAAACCGACGCCCATTAAGAGTAAAAGATTCTGTGGGTGTGGAAAAAGGTTCCCACTCGGAGGTAGAAGGAAAAATAACCCACCAGTAAAGCAAAAAGTTCTGGGGTTGACAAAGCTCAGGCAAGATTTACATTTTTTATGAAAATCTTATCCAACAGTGGGCTCACAAGCTGAAAACATGGTTGGAACGGGAAGCACAAATGGGGGGCTGATATACTGGCCATGGAAAGGGAGCATAAACACTTACACGACTCACAAACGCACACGAAACTGGTGGTGCTGTAACTTAAAGTTGGTCTCCTCCTCCCAGACTCATCACTAGTTGGTCAAAACTTATTGCGAGGGAGACGGACCCCTTCCTCTTATGGCACTTGCATTGTACAATCGACAAGCAGCACAAATTATCGATTCCATCAGTGACCGAGACCAGAACTTATTAAAGGGGGACAAACACATTAATGAGCGGTTCGCACAATTCTACGGCGCACTATACGCAGAACCTACCCCGATAGAACCACAGCATATTTGTGAATTCTTAACCACCTTAGAACTCCCCAAATTGAAAGAAACCTATACAGAAACCCTGGCCACTCCAATCACTGCTTTTGGAGATTCTCAGAGCGATCAAATCTCTGTCTGCTGTTAAAGCCGCTGGTCCCGACAAACTCCCCATCTTTAGCAACCACCCTCAAAGCTGTAAATGCCCAGGCTAAAATTACTGCATCCCTATCGCGGTCCATACTTTCAGCTAATATTGTGGCGTTTCACAAGGAAGGCCCAGACCGTGGGGCCTGCGGATCGTATTGCCTCACTTCTTTAATCAATGCTGATGCAAAGATTCTAGCGAAATGCCTAGCCCAACGCATCGAAGGCCTACTCCCTGACCTTATCCACAGGGACCAAACCAGTTTTATTTTGGGTAGACACTCTACCGACAATGTTTGCCGACTATTATACATGATAGCAAGGGGGAAAACCCGGATGAGGAAATTCTAACATTAGACACTAAGAAGGCATTCAACAAAGTCTAATAGGACTATGTTTCAAGTACTGAGCACCTTCGGTTTCACGGCAGAATTGATCAAATTAGTAAAACTGCTGTATACCAGCCTTACTGCAACAGTAGTGACAAACATTAAGTCTACCCCTTTAATGCTTTCTCTTTGCCTTTTGAATTTCCTTCTTGTATGCGCGAATGTGCTTCTGGAACATTGTTTTTTTTGTCTGGATTGTAATCTTTCCTCCATTCCGTTTCCATCTTTTTGTTTTCCTTTTTCATGGTGCTTAGTAGTGGGGTAAACCATTTTGCCATTGCTCTTTTTTTTGATGGTGTGAATGGTTTTTCTGGGGCCATCTTGTCGATTGTATCTGCAATCCATTTGTGTAGTATCTCCGCTTTCCCGTCTAGGTCAGCTAGGTCTAGTTCTGTTGTTGAGGGCTTGGTTAACTCCAGTTGTTCGAATAGATTGCCTTTTTTGACGTCTTTCCAGTTTCTTTTTGTGGTGGCTGTGAGTTTGGGAGGTTGGATGTAGACTTGAGTAGGCAGAGTGATTACGAATGGGATGATGAGATGGTCACTCCACAGTATTTGTATCGGCGGTGCCATGGTGATGAGTTTTTCCTCTGCGAATATTGCGTCCAAGGTGTGTCCTGCCGACTGAGTTGCCCCTTTTACTAGTTGTCGTAGTTTCATGGTGGCGAGTTGTTCAATCAGTGAGTTTTGGGAGTTGGCATGACTGTCTTCGAACCAGATGTTGAAATCCCCCAGTATGATTAGGTGTTTGTGGTTGATGGCTATGTTGGTTATGGCTTCTATGAAGTTGTCGACGAAGGATGCATCATAAGTTGGGGGTCTGTACACCAGGATGAATGTTATGTTGGTTTTTGGGCTAGTTGTTAGGTGTATGACCATGGACTCGCAGTTGGGGATGTTGAGTGGTTCGTCTGTTCTTATTGTTAGCTGCTCTTTAAATGCTATTGCGATGCCTCCTCCTTTTCTGTTTTTCCTGTTTATTTGAAGGCATTTAAATTTTGCTGGGAGGCAGCTTTGGAGTGTGATTTTGTAGTTGTCGTCCAGCCAAGTTTCTGTGATGAAGAGGATGTCGATGCCGTTGTCGTCGAGTAGGTCGAAGATCTCTGTAGAGTGTTTTGACATGGATCTTGCATTTATTAGATTGCAGTGGAGTTTAGAGGTGTAGCTTGGTTTGCCTTTTTTTGTTAGGGTCGTTTTCTGATCTTGTTCAGGAGCAGGTTTCAGGTTGTCAGCGTTCTCAAGTAGTACTTCTAGGTTTAGCCTAGGGTTTTTGTTTTCATCTGGTTCGTCTTCCAGGGGACATGGTTGTGGGTTGGGGGTTCTTCTTGCTTTGGTGATGTATGGTGTTATCGCTTCAGTTGTGCGCATGTTGTATCTGGTGGAGTTTGTCATTCTTCGTGGTGTTGGTAGGTTGTTCAGTGTAGTTGGTTTTGGCGTCGCGTTTCGATCTGGTGAGTAGGTCTCAGTGAGGTATGGAGTTAGGTAAAGGGATTTGTCTCTTCTTAACATTAACAATGGCATAGACTCTGGGCGATGCTTGGCTCTCCAGTGCAGGCAACCCCAGACTGGATGTTGGGAAAGATTTGGAGCAGTACCCTTTGTGTGCACTACAACAGCCTTGACCTCCTGGCAATAGGAACCCAACCTTTGTTATAAGTCTGCACTACACAGGTAGGTCATGTGGCTGAGCAGCCAGGCTCAACTCAAGAGGGGTCAATGTGAGCAGTAGGGTGGTTACACAGAGATTCAGTGAAAAGTATCCAAATAAACACACTCAAGGTTTTGTGATTAAACAATTATTCATTTATTTAACAGTCAGTTTGAATAAGCCTTTTTCAGAACGGGCAATATAACAGTAACACACAAGTACACTGCAAAATACACTTAGTTTCTCTAAATCAGCAAGTACCCATTTGGGATGGCACACAGACACTTCCCACACCCTGAGATGACTTAAATGGCTAGGACAATGTGGACAAAAATATAGCACTGGTACATTTAGAGCAATACTGAGATGAGGGTTAAAGTAAAGACATTTCAGAAGCAAGAGATCACACACATATTCTGAAGCAGGTAAGTACTTTTGACCCCTATTCCTCCACCCCCCCCCCCCCCCCCCCCCTAATGCAAAGTAAATCCTTTCCTGGAGGGAATGTAAGGCGACTAGAGTTGAGACGAGTCATCCATGGAGCTGGGTCAGCCAATGACACCTGGGCAAAAGTCTAGGTGAGCTGAAGCACTTCTTGCAGGTAAATAAGTCTTGCACAATGTTTAGAAGTCCTTGTAGAAAAAGTAGAATCAAAGTAGGGTCACAAGCTGGGAGCCTTGAGAGGTACAAGATGCAAGCAACTCTACAGAAGCAACCAAGGCTAGTCTCCACTGGGATCAAGTAAGGTGACAACAACAAAGAGGTAAGGTCTCTTGGACTGTACAGTATCTTTGGTTAGAAGAAATGGTTCCCGCTGGCTGCTGTTCCTATGTGGCTCTGCAGATCCTTTTGTTCCTGTGCCTCAGTTGTGCGGACAAGTGGGAGGACTTCTTGGGACTTCTGCAACACAACTGGATGGTCAGCGACAGAAAAGAACCAACTTCTATTCAGCGGCACTTCGCGGTTTCAGCTCCTTGCGTCTCAGCAAATAGCACCACCGCGGACTCTGATACCACTCTGGACTTTCCTTGCATATGGGGTTCAGCATACTGTTGAGGTGGCTCAGGCTTGGTCAGTCCTGCTTACTGGGAGTCCGGAGGATCTTCCACAAGCTCGGGTCCGACTTAAGTGATCCACTCCATTTGGTGATTCTCTCCCTGGCACTTCGGTTCCAGCAGCAGTGTAAGTACAGCCAGCTCTGAGAGGATGTCCAAACGAGTTCACTTTGGAGTCGATTGGTCCAACCAACTCCAGGGGAGAAGTCGTCCTTGCAGGGCTTCTCTAGTCGACGTGTATTAGGAGCTTCAGCACAGCAGCAGGGCTTCACTGAGCAAACCAACTGTCCTGGAGTTGCCGGAGGCGTCGCTTCCAAGTTCCACTTTGGAATCCTTCATCCAGTGGTAGACTCTGCCTTCCAAGCCAAAAAGCCTCGCATTTTATGCATGTTTCTCCCATTCATTCCAGCCTAGCTGTCAATTACACTGCAGGGTGGCTGTCATTGCCTTGCCATTTGTAATCGTGACTTTTAATTCAAACTCAGCCAAAGTGATTTACTATACACAGAGCAAACTGTTTTGGATGGGTCTTTCGCACTCCCCAGACTGGGTCCTGCTCGAAGATGGAGGCATATTGAGGCAAGGCATACAGACAGATTTCGCTCATAGACAGGCAGAGATCGATATGGCCTGGGCCCTCTGCTACTCTGGGGACAAAGGGAGGACTGGCACTCAGACCCCATGCAGCGCTGTATAATACACAATACTATTCGCTGCACGTAAATGTCTGGTCCTTAACTAGAAAGCAGTTAAACCACCCACCAAATCCATGTGGCAGACACTACTCGCCAAATTATGCTCCCTGGAAAATAATACTTACAAACGCTGCGCTAGACTGGCGCAAGCCGCACGATTCAAAGAACTAACCAAACCATTTATGTGAATACTTTGAACACAACATGATTAGTAACCAATGGGATATGTACAAAAACCTAAAAACACACATACAGCGCCAATGCTAGGATAACCTTTAGACCAGCCAAATCAAAATGACCATGGTGCACAAATATACCAAAAAAGTATACAGCTGGGGACACGGGGTGGGGAGGGGGCACCACTTACAAACTAGTGGAGAAGAGCCCGGATAGGTAGCACTATATTATAGGGCATTGTTCTGCATGCAGTACTTACAGGGGGCTTCATAGGACACTTATCGAGTGTACGCAAACCTATGGGAGGATTGGGGTGCCATTGGCAGGTGAGGGGAGGTGGGGAATTGAAAGCCCCGTTCATAGGAAGGGACAAGGAAACCGCTTTTCGGCAGTGGCATATATTGTATAGATGGAATATCTCACTGCTTTTGGTTTTCACAATTTGTTGTCTCATGTGCCCAACCTATGTCACTGGCTGTTTCAATTAAGATGTTTGATACTTAATAAAAAGATTTGACAAAAAAAGTGAGGGAACAAAAATGCACTACGAAGAGTCAACAAAATGACACCCATAAAAAGAGCGAAAGGAAGGGTGAGTGGGGAAAAGGCTCCCACTCATTTAACATTATGGAAAAAGAATACACATGTCCAGAAAGTGCAGTCTCTCTCAGTGGAGGGAGATTTAGCATGGAAATGAAAATCTAACCTAACGGGCAGTAGCGTGAGGGGGGCAGCGTAGAGCTGCGTTTTCGTAAGGACCATGGCAGCCACTAGTAAATTGGGGGCAGGGAGGCACGAGAGGGGTGGGGACCGAAAAGGGAGGGTGGCTGGTGTAATGGAACTATCCGGGCTTATAGTGACTGATACAGCCCAGATTTGGAGCAACCTGATTGGTTGACGCAACCGCCAAGGGTGCTAATATGATACACATGCTGAAGTAAGATGACCAGTAACTTATTTAGATTGGGGCCATGTATGGTGTTCATATTCTTAACGGTTATGGCTGCTCTATAACGTGTTCACTTCAAGACAAAGCCACATAGCAATTCTGCTTGGAAACGCGTACATTCACTAGTTTGTAGTTGCATACAGTTGGCTTTGGAATTTTATCTTTAGACAGTCCTTTGCTCTAAAACAGCCCAATGTATTAATTTTAATAAGAGTCTTTCCGTCCATCTTGAATTGCTTTTTAGGCATCACTGTCTTTAAGTGCAGATCAGACACCAGTGCCATCTGCTCTTCCTGCTTCTACTCCGCCGCAAGTGTTCCAGGCTGGGTCAACCAAACCCCTGCATAGCAGTGGAATAAATGTGAATGCTGCCCCATTCCAGTCAATGCAAACTGTAAGTGGTCAGTTGTGCTGTAGTCATTGATGGCCTTTTCATGTCTTAAATTTAAGTATGTAAAACCTGTCAAATACCTTGCTTAGCTTGCTCTTGCAAAAGTAAAGTGTTGCTGCATGGGAGCTACAGTCCTTTTGACCTTTGTTTTTGACTTGACGTTTGTAGGTGTTCAATATGAATGCACCTGTTCCTCCTGCGAGTGATCCTGACAACCTGAAGTCACAAGCACAGTACCAAGCCAATTATAGCCAAACATTCTCCAGTCAGCCTCTGCAAGTAGAACAGTCTGAACTCCAGCAAGAATCGCTCCAAACAGGTAAGGCAATCTGTATGAATTGTGCTGTCTGAGCTGTCACTGTATTAATTTGGTGCTGTAGATCAATGTTGGGCTGGCAGTGTACATTCAGGGCCACTTTGTTGATTTTCCATGTCTTTGCTCTGTGCCTCACAGATTTTCCCATTTGATTAATTTTCTATTTTCATGATCATACGCGCGGTGGGGAAAAGCAATGTAAATATGTAAACACTAAGGGGTGTTGTGGGTACGTGCACATTAAGGGAAGGGATGGTATGACGAGATGGAAGACCACCCCCCTGCTAACCCGTAAATTTTCTTTGGGAGGTGTGAAGATGGACTTCAAAAATGAATCCTGGGGAGTATTTTAGGAGGTGTCTCTAGTTATGCTGAATGTGTTTATCCAAAACCCACTGAAGGTACTTGGAAGAGCATTCAAGGCTTAATCTCAGGAGTAAGTGAGAGTGGCCTTGGACAAAAATAACACACAACAATTCATCTTAGTCGATGTATAAAAATGTGTAGGGGCAGGCTCCTAATCACCTTAACTCAAAGCAGACCCACTACCTAAGCAAGTGCACGTTTTGTATGTAAAGCAAGTGTCTGTTGCTTGTGTAATCTGCTAAGATCACATGCTATGCATAGAATGACATCCAGTGGAAGCTCCAGAGTATTCGTTTTCGAAATTCGAAAAGGGACGTCGACAGGGCGTGCCAGTAATACTATCCCTAGTGTGACGTCCGCTGTACCCATGATTCCTCAAGCGTCTAGGTCCCTCAGATTGTTTTATTCCGTCATCGTAAGCGGTTGCATATAAGCGGAGTGCATTTTCGGTTTACACCATTGACTTATAAAGTGTTTAATATTAGTGTATCTTTCTGTCCTTTATTGACGCCGTGCCTCAACGCGGCGAAGACTTCAAGAAAGGACAGGACTGACCGTCGAACTGAGATTTTGACAGAACCACCTGGCCTCAGAAGGCCCGCCGGGCCTAGGCCTTACAGTAGGGAGAGTGGGAGATGGTCATAACATGTATTTTCCCACCCCTTCCCTGGGTCGCCTGGCTGCCTACCCCCAATATGGAAGGTATGCCATTTAAATTCTGCCCGTCCTGCAATAAAATAATAATAAAAGGTACACATGGGTCGACAAGCACAGGGTATATAACCTTTGCTTGAATCGGGACCACGACGAGGCTCATTGTCGGGCCTGTAAACTGCTCCGACCCAAGACCCTCAAAGATGGAAGGACGAAACTTTGGGCCATCCCGCCATGCAGGCCGAGGCCGCCATGGACGTCGAAGGAGCTTCCAGCGATGGCAGCGATGCCGTCCTCTCGGACGGTGAGGGTGATGGGGAACCTCTGCGTTCCCCAGTGCAACCCCGACCCTAGCAGACAGGCTGGCAGTCCTGTTGTGGGGATGACACCCGGTGGCAAAGACACCACACTCCCCCACACCAAGCTCATACCCCGCGGTGATGTGAATGTCACACGGCGAGAGACGACTTCTAAGGGCAAATCTTCGGATTCACGGTGTCCTGGGCACCCCAAGCTGCCTCATGACAAGCACGCTAAGTCAAAAGACGGCAGACATAAAACTCCCCCTCCCGGCTTTCCAAAGTCGAAGGACGCCACACAAGCCTTTCCTGGAGTCGAAACTCGACAAAAACCCGGGAAAAAGGCCAGGAAGTTGGGACTGTCCCGTCCAGTGGAGAAACAAGTCCCCAAGGCCCCGACTACAGTATCTAGCTCTAAAAAGTCAGCTTCTAAGAGCACAGATCATAGGGAGTAACATAAATCCAGGGATTCCTCTCAGAAAGACAGGAAGACAGGCAAGATTAAAGGGACAAACCTAGGGAAGAGCCGTAACCTGATGGGATTCCTACACAGGACATCCCTGATTCTACCATAGAGGAGGATGAGCCTGATCCTCTCATGGAGGAAGAGGAGTTATACAGTAGCCTACCTACCCCCTCTATCCCTGCCTCTACCTACCATGGGATTATCCCCAGTTCAGCAAACTGGTCTGCCCAGGATATAGATTGGGGTAATGAAACGTATGACTTTTCTTAAAGTTTTCGAAGAACACCCCCAGACTCTTCAAAGCCTAGCAAACACGTCTCCCACTACCCAGGCGTCAACCTCGAAGGCCTCAACTGTGACCTCTCAGTCCTGTTTGTCTACACACCCGTCGGGAAAGAGATCTCAACCCCTCACCCTCCCTCAGTGGAACAGTATGAAGACCCAGACCACAAGGCACCACGCCTCTCCACTGGCTGTTACAACCTAGATGTAGGAGCTGATCAGTACCCAGACGAAAATACCTATTATGATGATGGGGTTGACAACATCAGTGAAGGGGACAATCAGGGTGACACTGAGTCAGTAGTCTTTGCCATGAACTCTCCAGTCCTGCGGGACCCTCCCTTACCTGATTCCCTGGTAGACAACCAGCCCTTGTTTAACCTACTTCTCTGGCTGCTGAACATTTTGGTATCGAGACACAGGAAATCCAACAAGATAAGGATTTTGCTGAAAACATCTTGGGTGGGGGGGGGGGGGTGGACAAAAAACGGCAACCCAGTTTATCCCCTTACTCCAGTCCGTACAGAGAAGGATTCAACCTTCTCTAGAAATGCCTAATCAGACTGGAGTGGTAAACCCTAGAATCAAAGCTTTTCCGTCCAACACCTTCTGACCCTTTGTATATAAGGGGCCAACTTAAACCAGACTCTCGTAGTTACCACTACCTAGAAGAGAGCAGATGCCTCCTTGGCCGCCTCTGAAGCTCCTGCGGACAAGGAAAGTAAAAAACTATATACAATGAGACGAAAAATAGCATCTTATCAGGCTCGAATTGCTAATAACTCCACCTTGCTAGCAAGTAAGTGGGATGAAGTTACGGCCCTTGCAGAATCGGTGCCGGAACCACTCAAATCTAAGCTCTCCCTTGTGGCTGCTGAAGGCAGAGCAACAGCAAGCATCCTATTCAAGAACAATTGTGATGCAGCAGATAACGCTGGATGTGTTATTGCTGAGGCCATCATCCTCAAACGCCATGCCTAGCTTATTTATTTATATTTATATAGCGCGCAGACAGCCGAGGGGCATTGAGGCGCTGTTACTTGTAAGACGTAGTTAGAGGTACAGGAATAGTAGCAGTCGTTGGTACATTACAAATACTACAGACATAATTCTATCACTACAGCTTATGCAATGGGTCATATGTATAGTATCCATGCTGGTACGAGGAACCTTATGTGAAGAGGATGGTTTTCATAGCTTTACTGAAAGTGATGAGGGAGGCCTCACCTCGGATTGTGAGAGGTAGGGCATTCCAGTGTGTGGATGCAAGATATGGGAAGCTGGATCCGCCCGCTCTGGCACTTTTTACTAGTGGCACATAGAGCATGTTGGTATAGGGTGATCTGGCTCTCCTTTGTGAGAGGTAAACAGGAGCAGTGAGGTGAATACACTTGTGGGTCAGTGTAAGAGCTTTGAAGACTATTCTTTCCTTTATTGGGAGCCATTGGGCTAGTTTTCTGGCCTCCAAGATGTGTTCTCTTTTGGCAATGCCTTGGGCTGCACAGAGAGCACTGTTCTGTATGACTTGTAGCCTCTCCAGGTTTTTATTGGAAGTTCCTAGAAAGAGTATGTTGCAGTAGTCTAGCCTAGAGCCAGTGATTGCTCTGGCTATGTTTGTGCAGTTCTCTTTGGAGAGAAAGGGCCCGACTGCGTTGATTAGTTTAGTGTGATATGCAGCTGAGGAGGCTATTGCATTGACTTGTCTGTCCCTGGATAGGTTGGAATCCAAATAGACTCCAAGAGTTTTGACTGAGTCTGAGACCGGTATTTTGAGGGTGTCGATGGTGAAGTGACTGAATTGTGATTTTTTTAGCGTGTCAGGGGAACCTACCAGGAGGAGTTTGGTCTTGTCGGAGTTGAGGCATAGTCCATTGTCTGCCATCCAGGCTTGGATGGTGTTGTAGAGGTTGAGGGTCAAGGAGTCAGTCGTAGTTACCAGTGAGGGTGAGGAGGATCTGGGTATCGTCAGCGTAATTGGTGTAGGAGATATCCATAGCATCGAGGATGGGGGAAGAGGGGTTGTGTGAAGATGTTGTAGAGGGTGGGGGAGAGGCAAGAGCCTTGGGGGACACAGAGTATGACGGTGGGTGAAGCAGAGGCAAGGTCAGAACACTTGCATGGTTCTGTTTCGTAGGAAGGAGGCGATCCATGCTGTGGCGTCAGGTGAGAACTTGGCAGTGGAGGAGAGGTGGTGGCATAGGACGTCGTGATCTACAAGATCGAAAGCCGCGGATAGGTCAAGAAGTAAGAGAAGTGCTGGTTTGCCCATGTCTCTGGCATCGTCCATCTGGTTTTTCAGGTCAAGTAGGGCGGTTTCAGTCCCGTGTCTAGGGCGGAAACCAGATTGACGGAGTCCCAGTAGTTTGTTCTCTTAAATGAAGTGCTGAACCTGCAGATAGGCAGCTTTGTCCAGTATTTTGAGGAGGAATGGAACTGTGGTGATGGGTCTATAGTTGTTAGGGTATGTGGGATCAAGAGTTGGTTTTTTTAAAAGAGGGCGGACCCAGGCTTCCTTGAGGGAGGCAGGGACCTTCCCTGTGGCAAAGGAGGCATTGACAAATGCTGTCAGGAAGGGAGCTAGCGCTTCAGTACAGTCCTTGATGATGGTGGCTAGGCATGCATCACCTTTACAGTTAGAGGGTTCGATATACCTCATTATGTTGATTTATTTTTCTTGTATGGATTTGTAGGAGAAAGGTTGGGGGGGGGGGGGGGTCAGAGGCTGCTGGTGGGACAGGGATGTGCGTATTAGGCAGGGCTTGTTTAGTGGCTAGTATTTTGTTTTGGAGGAGGCTCAATTTGGCAGTCTGGATTCAAATTAGAGACACAGGCTACCCTACTCAACATGCCTGTTGAGCCTGTTTTATTTGGAAAGGCAGTTGAGGACATGCTGAAGTCTTCCAAGGACGAATATGAAACACTCAAGTCCCTTGGCCAACTAACAAACAAGCCAAAGAGGCAAGAATTTTCAGCGGTTTCGTGGCCAAAACCCACAGAGGCGCAGGCTATAGTCAAAGCCAGGGTTTCTCATGGAACAATACCCAACAGGCATCCCAGGGGACAGCGCTGAGGTCACGGAAAGGGGAGAAGTTCCCCCACCATAGGTGGCTGAACACCGTCCAAGCAATGACGCCCCGCTACTAGTCCCCTCCCATTCCTCCCCAGTCGGGGGGGGCGAGTTTCACACTTCACCCACGCATGGGAGGGGATAACATCAGACAAGTGGGTGTTATCGACGGTAGCGGGAGGTTACTGCATAGAACTCAAGGGAATCCATCAAACCTCCCCCGCGCTAGAAAAGACTGTCAAGAGAGGAGCAACTCATCTTGGTGGAGGAAGTCAAAGCTCTACTCCTCAAGGACGCCATGGAAATCGTGCCGTACGAGGTAAACCAGGGTATTTATTCAACATACTTCCTTGTTCCAAAGAAAGATCTAAATATGCGCCCGGTATTCGACCTGCACCCTGCAAAAAATTTGTCAAGCCACAAAATTTCTGCATGACAAAGCTACAAGAGGTAATCCCTCTGTTAAAACAGGGGTATTACATGGCAACATTGGACATGAAAGATGCTTATTTTCATATTTCAATGTTCCCAGCGCACAGAAGATTCTTGCGATTCAAAGTAGCAGACCAGCGCTGCCCTTTGGGATAGCCTCAGCTCCAAGGGAGTTCACCAAGGTACTGGCAGTGGTGGCGGCGCACCTTCGCATGGAGGCAATCCCAGAGTACCCCTACCTGGACGACTGGCTGATCATGGGTGAATCCTACCATCTTTGCAAGATAAATAGGCAAAGAACCATAGACCTTTTCTTCCAATTGGGCATCTCAATAAACGCTGTAAAGTCTGGTACCAAACACATCAACACAGTTCCTAGGAGCTGTCTTAAATGCAAAGACAGCCTTAGCCTTCCCAACCATGGAAAGAGTACAAAACGTGCTTCGGCAAATACCCCACTATCAAGCCGGTCTCCAGATAAGCGTACACAAAGCTATGCATCTGCTAGGCATGATGGCATTGTGCATTTATCTGGTCCCACACACACGCCTGCGACCAATGCAGGAATGGTTGGCTAAACAAAGCTCTCAGAAAAGTGGTCAGTTGAACGATCTAGTGGTTGTTTCACCTACACTGGTTCAAAACCTACGCTGGTGGCCAAGGGAAAATCTGCTCAAGGGGAAACCCTTACACGAGCCGGAAGTGCTAGTGGTCGTCACAACAGACGCATCACTTTCCAGGTGGGGGTGTCATGATCTCTGCTTCCAAAAGGTCAGGGTTTTCCCAACTCCCTTGGAAGCAGATCCATAACCCAGTGGACTTACCTGCAGCAGACCATGCTGCTTACTTGCCTGCCAGTTGAGTCTCTGATCCTCTTCTGTTTGGAACTACTTTTCCTGTTGGGTGGGGCAGGAGCCACTCCCTAGATTCAGAACACTGGAACTCTTCTGGAAAGCAGGAACTCTTTTCTTACCTAGGCGTGGCTGTGGAAGGAGACCTCTAAGCACTACAGGAGGCTATTTAAACCACACCCGACGGATGAATCTTGCTTTGCGTTATTCTGCATCCTCAGCAGCAGAACGCTCATCGTGTCTTCTGCATCTGATCCTGGGCCTAAGGAAAAAGGCTTACCATTCTGAATCCAGTCTTCAGCAACACCTATAAAGACAAGAAAGAACAGGTTAGCATTACGGTCTTCAGTGACAGCTCTTCACTTACCTGGTCCATCGACTGTCACCAACGCCTCGCGCTGCATTCCGGCATCTGAAAGACAAAGGCTTACCTACTCTTCGTGCGCTCCGGAGGTCTTCACACTGCATTCCGGCATCTGAAAGACAAAAGCTTACCAACTCTTTGCACGCTCCGGAGGCCTTCGGCGCTGCATCCCGCATCTGAAAGACAAAACAAGGTGCGTTTAAAGACATTGGGGAACTTTAATACTCACGTGCCATTACTCCTTTCCACATCTAACCCAGTGGGTATTCCGGCACCCTGCAACCGCCCCGAACTTGTACCTGCAAAATAAAAAGACAGTTAGAGCGCATCGTGAAGCAGGCAACAAGCGCTTACTTACGTGCTTCCAGGCGCTTCTATTCATCACACGGGCTCCATCTTCAACTCACTTCAGCCCGCCATCCGCCATCGCCGGAACCCTGCAAAACAAGAGACATCATTACTAAAGACTTTAAAGACATTAGAATTACTCGAAACTTACCGTTCGTGCAGTAAACGACGGACAGCAGTCCAGTGAAGTCAAGAGGCCTGCTCCCCTTATCCAGTGAAGAAACTGGTTACAGCACCCTGCCTCGAGGCAGATGGAGAGCACGGCGTTCACTTACCTAAGACATCTTACCCTTCGAGCCAGACATACAGTGCACAGAGGTCCAGCCCAAAGTGCCAGCCGTGTGTTACACATCACCTTTGAAGATACGGTATACGCCCAGTCAAGACCGGCGCCTCTACGGGAATCAGGTGAGCGTTACAGGGGGACCCACTAACTTCACCACACAACACACGGCCTATGGTCACAAGTTACTGCACAGAACCACATCAACCTACTAGAAATATTGGCGATCTTCAAAGCACTGCAAGCGTTCGAGAACCACCTAACAAGCCAGTCGGTACAAGTCCTGACAGACCGCACCACTTCAATGTTCTATGTCAACAAACAGGGAGGTACACTCTCCAAATCTGTCCAAACTGGCTCAGAAAATATGCAAGTGGGCACTCATACGAGGGAAGTCCCTGTCCTCCCAACATGTTCCAGGGGTACTCAACACTCTAGCGGACTCTCTCAGTAGAGATCCACTGCGAGAAGAACACAAGTGTCAACTACACCCGGACGTTGTAAACCACATCTTCTCTTTATGGGGCTTCCCCTCTCTAGACTTATTCGCTACAAGAGAAAACAAGCAATGCCCAGACTCGAGGGGAATGCCCCATGGATGAGCTGGTCAGGGAAATTTGCTTATGCTTCCCCCCCCCCCCTCCACCCCCCAACTCAGTTAATCAGCAGAATAGTGAACAAGATACACAGGGATCAGATGACACTCATCCTAGTTGCTTGTATGTGGGCAAGACAGTCATGCTATCCACATCTGCGCAAGCTGGCAATGTGCAATTCCATCAACCTCCCGTACCAGGTCAACCTGTTGAATCAACACGGGGGGGGGGGGTACAACGATAAACCCACAACCTTGCTGTTTGAACTTGGCAGCATGGCTACTGAAGTCAGAGTTCGGACACCTCGATCTTCCACAGCAGTGTATGGATATCCTAAAGGAAGCACAAAAACCAAACACCAGACACTGATATTTACTCAAGTGGAAGAGATTCGTCATTTGGTGCCAATCTAAACAGATCAACCCAATAGAATGTACTCCATCACACATTCTAACATACATGCTCCACTTGTTGGATTCAGGGTTGGTCTTTACTTCTTAAATTCCACCTAGCAGCTTTATCAGCCTACACCACCTCTCAAAGTAAATTAAACTGCCTTCTTAGTGGCTATTACTTCCATAAGAAGAGTCAGCGAACTCCAAGCCTCGTCAGTGCAGGACCCTTTCTTTATCATCCATAAAGACAAATTGGTTTTACGGACTCACCCTAGGTTCTCCCCTAAATTAATTTCCAAGTTCCATGTAAACCAATCAATTGAGATTCTGGCCTTCTTTCAGAAGCCAACTAGTTCAGCTGAGGTCAAACCACACACACACACTAGATGTGAGTCGGGTGGTTCTCTACTACGTAGATAAAACCAAACCGCTTAGGAAGACTGATCAACTGTTTGGTTACAGGCAAACAAGGAGAGCGCATTTCCAAGAGAGCCATCTCCAGATGGATAGTGAAATGTATACAATTATGCTATTCATTATCAAACAAGACACAGCCTTCTACACCAAGAGCCCACTCCACACGGCACACTGGGCTACTTTGGCCTTTATTGCAAACGTCCCCTTAGACAGCATTTGCAAAGCAACTAATGAAGCTCAGTTGACACGTTCACTCAGCACTACTGCATTGATACACATTCCAAGACAGGTGCACAGGTTGGACATGCGGTTCTAAAACATCTATTTGCTGCTCCTCCTTCTCACAACCCACCACCTTCTCGTAACACTGCTCGCTAATCTATGCATAGCATGTGATCTAAGCAGATTCCACAAGCATCAGAAGGAATACATTACTCACCGTAATCTTATTTCTGGTGCTTGTATCCTTGTATCTTAGATTCACATGCGCCCACCCTTCCTCCCCCGAGAGAAGGTGCATAGATGTTATGAGCTTCTACATATATCTGCTTGGATACAACTGTAGTTGCATGACACTCATGCTACCTCATGTCAGAAGAAAACTATCTGAGGGACCTTGACGCCGCAGAGATCATGGGTACAGCAGACGTCTCACTAGGCATAGTATTACTGGCACGCCTTGTCGATGTCCCTTTTCGAAAACAACTGTAATACTTTGTAGCTTCCACTAGATGTTGGCCTATGCATAGCATGTGAATCTAAGCAGATGCAAACACCAGAAATAAGATTATGGTGAGTAATATATCCCTTATTGTACAATCGTCCAGGGAGCAGCTAGAGGACTATTGAGCCAAACTAACCCAAGTCTTAACGAACCACATAAATTGACACATATACAATTTTGCAACAGTTAAAACACTTGCATATATTTCATTACAATCCACCCCCACATGAGATTGGACAAACATTCTATAAAGAAATCCCATCTTTCTCCAATTCTTCCATTCTCATTGGCCACTTATCTTTACTACCATCTTCAGATCATATTCGTAGCACACCCTTTCTTGGGATTTGTCCGTAGCAGGTTGTGACATCAAACAGTTCAACATTTGTGTGCAAACATTCATTACTAGTAACTGGCTAGAGCCCTTTAACCTTAGACATAATTGCACATGGTTCGCATAGATACTTGAAGCGATATGAAGGAGGCTGAGTAAAGTTTCTCTTTGAACTGACAATAGCAATCTCATCCGCCCTAGCTTACTGACTCCATTTAAACATTTTAATCTTTAACTGCCCTTCCATCACGCACGGCACATCTGAGAATACAATTGAAACCCATGGGTTCCAATCACTTTAGACTTGGGTGCTATTTCACCTCACATTTTCTGCTGGTCGGAACAAATGGCCGGGTCCCTCTGCAAACTTCAAGGCACTTAAGTAGATTACATCTGCCGCCTGTGGTATTACCAAGCCATAAACATGGCGTCCTGTTAGTTCAACAGCTAACCATCTGCTTGATTAATCATTGTTCCTTCCCCAGCCCGCCAACCTTTAGAACTAGAATGTCCCAGCCACCTGAAAGGCACTGCACAAACTGCTGGCTGCGTGATCCAGGAGTTACAGCAGGCGTCCTCTTCAAGTTCTTCTTTTGGTTCCTTCGTTCAGTGGTCAATTCTGCCTTCCAAGCCAAAAGACTCTCCTTTTAGTCAGTTTTCTCCCATTCATTCCAGCCTAGCTGCCACTCACCCAGCAGGGTGGTTGTCCTTGCCGGACAGTTAGCCGGCCAGTCATCAGAGAGTGCATTTGGGTCTCCTAGGTGACTAAGCACAGGGAGTTTCGGGCACCTCCCTCACTTTCTGCCTATCCCAGACACCCTGGAGCCAGAGGCGGGCTTCACTCGTGACTCCCGCCAAAGGCAAAATGAACAAGGCGACTAAACCTGGTTTGGCGCGCAGAGTAAATCTCAAGAAGGACCTTTCCACAAAAAAATGGCAAAAAAGGAGCTCGGGGGCCATTTTGACAAAGATGGCTCCTGTGGGTGCTTTACTGTAGCTGCGAACGCAGCCCGCGGTAAAGGATTACATGGTAGTTCAACCGAAACCACTGCCACCAGCCATTCAGTGTGAAAAGGGTAACATAAAAATTGTTCTAATGTTTGTTAATCTGCTTAGAATCACATGCTGTGCATATAGTCTGACATCCAGTGGTCACCGCAGAGTATTGCATCTTGTTCTTCGAAAGTCGAAAGGGGGAGGTCGACATAAGCTTGTCTAACACTATCCCTATAGTGACATGTAGTGTACCCAAAATCCCTCACGTGTTGAGGTCCCTTGGATTATTTTTTTCCACCCAGAATACTGGTCGCCTTAAGTGGAGCTCGTAAGAGACATTGCCATTACTCGACCCTTGGTCGTTTTTGATAATTACCGATCATCACCTCCAGCCCTCGTTCGATGGCCATTCCACAACCACCGAGACCAGATCTTCGACGGACTGTGATTTTCGATGGACGGTGATCCTATCGGCACTGCCGACCACGTTGCCCGCCCTCGCCGTCCTAAACAGTAGGGAGAGTGGGGTCGAGGTGGACATTTGTTTGTTCTAGAATGCCTTTCTCTTTCTCCCCCCTTTCCTTCCGGGTCGTTATCACTTGTTATGTCCTCAGCTATGGAGAGGACTCCTTTTAGATTTTGCCCAGTCTGTAATGGCAAATTCCCGTGGAAGGGAAAGCACAAGCGGTTTAACCGCTGCTTACCCCTCGAACACGACGAGGCGGTTGCGCAGCCTGTAAGCTCCTTCACCCAAAAACTTTGAAGGAATGCAGGGTTAAAAGGTGGGCAGCCTACGGGATGTCGAAGGCTGATTCCTCGCCCGCGGCCACCGAGTGCAACGAGGGTGATAACTCGACCTCCGTAATGGAAGTTGTTGACCCCCCCATCGGAGTGCACTCGCTCTGTGGCGTCTCTCCCTGGCCTCGACGGGCACGGATCTGGCCCTGCTTTTGGGGATGTACACCCCAGCGACGTTGACGGACAAAAACATGCCACTAAATACACAACCCATGGCCATTCTTCGAGTAAGTCGAAGACCTCTGCGCCAACGGGGACGCCGACACAGCAGGCCGTCTCTGCCGACCGTAAGGGTCGGCAGCACTCCCTGCAGCCGCACGCGCGCCTAGCGACTGCGCTGTCGAGTACAAAGGGCGCTACCCTTAAAACATCTGTCGAGACGCATCGCAAGAAGGCGTCCGCCGACAGCAAGGTTCCGGCTCTGCCGAAAACTACTCACGACCAGCCCCTGGATTGGGAGGATGGTCGTTGAAAGCATAGCGAGGATCGTCTCCGAAGACTCTCAGAAACGGCTGGTGAAGGAGTCACCGAACAAAAACAGAGGTGATGGCTGGAAGGTTGAGACTGAATCTTAACCACTGGCATTGCTCGGGGCAACCCTCCAGACCATCGTTCTTCGCCTGCCAAGCCATTACAGAAGGGGAAAGACCATATGCAAATCAGACTTGGCCCCACCCCAAAAGGGGCAGCCAGCCCAAACTGCTAGGTCGCATCCCTTCTGCACGAGACCACAAGCACCCCCAAACATGTTTCGCCCTTGTTGGGGCTCATCAGTGAGGAGTAGCTTGGGTCTCTAGGCCCAGCAGGCACGGGACCCACGTCTGGGCATACCGTCCCACTCGGGGTGACAAAGCAAAAACAAAGAGGTGATGGCTGGAAGGTTTAGACTGAATCTTAACCACTGGCATTGCTCGGGCGGGGAAGGAGTCACCGAAGCCCGCTCAGAAGGTCAAGGAGACGCCGAGACCTAGCAAAGGTACACCGGGAACACCGGAACCCTCCCCTAGGTGGAAGGAGAGACCCATAGGTACTTCTCCAGCATGGATTCACATGCTCATGAATATTCCCCGCCGTCAGGCTGGGAATCCTCGGTAAAGAAAAATCAGTATCAGTATCAGTTTCGTTTCTGATCTGTCTTTCGTAGTAGTAACCAATCACTGATCTCTGCGTCATACTGACCATAGCCAATGACTGCCATCTCCCTAAGCCCCGCCTCTGGCAGCCATCTTCAGATTTTTACCGCACGTTCAAGTGTTGGGATCCTCGTGCTATTGCTCTCGAGCGTTAGTGCTTTTTTTCGCGCTTTTTCTTAGGGAAATTTTCTCTTTTTCGGTCAAAAGAGCCTCAAGCTCCACAGTTTCTTTATCTGATCAACGGGGACCCGCGTCGGATTCTTCTACGCCCCTCAAGGGTGAAGAATTCGTCGAGCCCCGCTTTTGGAGGACTCCAGAAGTTTCTCAGGCCCTTCTCGAGCATGGCCCAGGAGAAGGGAAGCTCGACGCCCGGAAAGCTGTTCAGGGTCTGCCCTGGATGCCAGCTTCAGAATGTCTTTAAGGAGGACGGACACTCCCTTTTGCCTTTACTGCCTGCATGAAGACAAGACGCACGTGGAGAAGGACTGTGCGTTTTGCGGCAATATGTCGGAGCGGACCATGAAGGACCGCCATCAGCGTCTCGCCAACTGGCTGGAAGGAAAGAGCCCATCAGGCGAGAAGTCAGAGCGGTCTTTTAAGTCCTTTGAGGGCGCCCCGGCGACGGGGGTCCAACAGAAGGCCAAGCACAGCGAGTCCGCTGGCACCGGGAGCATCGGAACGGTCGGGCTCTACGGGCGCCAGGCAGGGCGCATCCTCCCCGGCGCAATCAACCACGAGCCAACGCTCTGGCTCGGGTAAGAGGAAGGCCGAGCACCTGGCGAAGCTCCTGGAGAGAACCCGGTCGTGCTCGAAGGCCCCATCGGAGGGGGAGCGAGGTGGTGACCCACCCCCTATTCCCCCCCCCCCCAAGGAGAAGGCAGTGAGCGCACCTAAGGTGGTGAAAGCCTTGATCCATCCGGCCAAGGCCTCTATCGAGACAGTCGCGGCGGCCCTGGCTCAGCCTGTGGAGGCTACACCAGTGGTGGCGACCTCGGGGCCCAGAATCTCCCTGCCACCGCGGAGGGAGTCCTCTTTCATGCCCATCGACAGGACCCCCGTGAAACCTCTGACGGAGAAGAAAAAGGGGGGGCAGGAGGTCGTGGATTCGGCCTCAACCTCTGAGGAGGAGCTGATCGAAGTCTTAGGCCACGGCGCTGGCGTGGAAGAAGACCATCCTGTCGGGAGGGACCCCGACGTGGGAGACGACGAACGTTGAGGGTGCCGACGGGGCTCCTGATCGCCCGTCGGAACCCCCTCAACCAGTGCCGCAAGACAACGCGGCGGCCATTTTGTTGGCTATACAGTCCTTATGCTCGGAGATAAGGACGAGACTGCCGTTACCACCAACGGAGAAACCGCTTCCGACGGGGGACCCGGAGCCAGGCCCTTCTGGGAGCCCTCCTCTTAAGAGAAGGATTCATCCTCCACCTCCTTTTCAACCATCGCGCCCTGCACAGCCCTCCTCCCCGTCCATGACACGTGGGGATGATACGGGGACTGACACGGCTGCGAAAAACCTACAGACGAGGTTTACGACGAGGATCTCCCGTCGTCACCTCCCACCCCGGGCTTCCCCGCCCGACGAGATTGGATCGTTTCACGCCATGATCGCCAGGGCATCCGAGCTTTTCCAGCTCTGCCCGTGAGAGAAGGAAGGTTTCCTTTATCAACGGCGTGAGACCAAGAGGAAGACGGTCCTTGCTGTACCTCTACTGGACGATATCTGGGATGAGGGTCTCTCCCTCCTCAAGAACCCATCCACAACGCCGGCTAGAAGTGATCGGTACGAGAAGAAGTACCGGATCCCGGACGCTGCCCCCTTGTGCCTTCGGGCACAGCCGACCCCGGACTCGGTCGTCTCCGCGGCGGCCAGGAAGAAAGCAGGGGAGGGCGCGGCCTCTACGTCAACCTCCCCGCCGGACGGCGAGGGAAAGAAATTGGACATGATGGGACGCAGAGTCATCTCATCGGCAGCGACGACGATTAAGGCTGCCAATGCCTTGGCTATCGTAGCCCGCTACGACAGGGAGTTGTGGTACAAACTCGCCCCCCTGCTGGACTTCCTACCAGACAAGAGTGCGGAGGCCCTAGAGATCTTGCAGGAAGGAGAAGTGGCGTCGGACCACGCCATTACGATAGCGACGGCCATCGCTGACACTGGATTTCGCCAGTTGGGCAACGTCGTGTGCCTTAGGCGGCGTGGATGGCTCAAGACTACTGGCTTCCATCAGGACGTGCAGACCAGAGTCTTGGACATGCCGTTCGACGGGAGCAACCTGTTTGGGAAAACAGTGGACGACTCCCTACAAGCCATCAAGGCGGAGACGGCCCAGGCTCTTGGTGTTCTCCAGCAACGATGGCCGCCCTTTCGGAGCGGCGGAGGCAAACAGGGTGCCTCCAAAGGTTGCAGCGGCGGATTTTCCACCTATCGTCAAGCGGCCCGTTCGTCGTCACAGGAAGCCTACAGGGGACGAGGCAAGTCGGGCGGACCCCGCCGTCGTCGTCAAGGAGGACAAGGCGGCAAAGCCTCGTCGAAGCAGGACTGAACCGGCCGTGGGGTCGGGCCCCCACCGAAGCACCCCGGTGGGAGGCCAGCTGGCGAACTTCGTCAGCGTGTGGGAGTCCATCTCCACCGACCGTTGGGTGCTGGACGCCCTGGCTCAGGGTCACGCGCTCGAGTTTCTAAAGAGGTGCCCGCGCGTCCCCCCTGTGGCCAGGAAGGAACATCACGTCCCTCAACTTCTCCTGGAGGTAAGGGCGATGCTCAGGAAGGGCGCCATCGAGCTCGTCCCAAAGAGGCTTCGGGGCTCCGGAGTTTACTCAAGATACTTCCTCGTGAAGAAGATGGGAGGATGGCGTCCCATCCTGGACCTATGACGACTGAACAAATTCATCAAGGCACAGAAGTTCCGGATGGTCACCCTCCAACACGTCCTGGGTCAACTGGAGGAGGGCGATTTCCTATCGTCGTTGGATTTGGAGGATGCCTACTTCCATATCCCCATCCTAAAGGGACACCGAAGGTTTCTCAGATTCGTGGTCCAAGGCCGTCACTACTAGTTCAGAGCCCTTCCCTTCGGATTGAGGTCGGCACCCAAGGTGTTCACCAAGTGCCTCGCACCGGTGGCGGCGCGGCTGCGCCTAGAGGGGATCCACGTCTACCCCTACCTGGACGACTGTCTCATCCGAGCAAAGATGAAGGAGCTCGCCGTGGAGCACACGGCAAGGACCGTCCAACTTCTCACGGACCTGGGATTCTCCATAAACTACGCCAAGTCCCACCTGGTGCCCGCGCAAGACGCACTGTTTCTGGGAGCGAAGCTCGACACAGTGTCACTTCTGGCCTCTCCGTCGGAGGAAAGGACGAGGGCCATCTTAGGCAAGGTGCAGCGGATGCTGGTTGCGGACGCGGCCAGGGTGAGGGCCATCAAGTCCCTCCTCGGAATGATGTCTTCTTGCATTTATCTCATCAGCCTGTGCAGGCTCCGGATGCGCCCGTTGCAGGAGTTCCTGGATGCGCGCTGGATCCAGACGGGCAGCTTCGAGGAGAGGATCACACTCGACGAGAGTTTCCGACGAGCGGTCCGGTGGTGGGGCACCCGCGCGCATCTGACGGCAGGCATGGACTTCCAGACCCCGGGCCACCAGAAGACAGTGACCACGGATGCCTCCCTGGAGGGGGGCGCACACCGAAAACCTGCACGCAAGGCGTCTTTGGCTGCCGGCGGAGAGGTCCCTCCATATCAACGTCCTGGAACTCCGTGCAGTGTTTTGGGCCCTCAGGTCCTTTCTTCCGTCCCTCAAGGGCAAGGTGGTGAGGATCTTCACCGACAACACCACCACCATGTTCTACATCAGGAAGCAGGGCGGTACCAGATCCCCGGCCCTGTCCAAGGAGGCACAGGATCTGTGGCATTGGGCCGTCGCCCAAGGGATGTTTCTGGTGCCGTTTCATCTGGCAGGAATAAAAAACACCATCGCCGACTCGCTCAGCAGAGAGCTGCGCTCGTGCCACGAGTGGGAACTACGACAGGATCTAGTGGACCGCCTCTTCTGACGGTGGGGCACACCCCGGATTGACCTGTTTGCGACAGCGACAAACTCCAAGTGCCGGAGGTTCGCCAGCAGGTTTCCCCAGCCGAGGAGCATGGGCGATGCTTTCTCGTTCCCCTGGAAGGGCCTGTTCCTATATGCGTTCCCTCCATTGCAGCTGATGATCCGGCTCATCAAACAGCTCAAGAGGTCACGGTGCAGGATGATCCTCGCACCTGCGTGGCCGAGGCAGATCTGGTTCCCGGACCTTCTGGACTTGTCAGCGTCCCCGTCAATCAAACTGCCAGTGGACGCGGATCTTCTCTCCAGGGAAGGAGGCGCCATCCTCCATCACGACCCGAAGTCGCTAAACTTGCAGGCCTGGCTCCTGCAGCGTTAGAGTTTGGAGGTTACGACATACCGGCCGACTGCAGAGAGGTTCTTGCAAAGGCCAGGGCGTCCTCAACTCTTAAATGCTACGGACACAAATGGAAGAGGTTCTCTGTCTGGTGCCACGCACAGAAGATTAACCCTCTACGGATTACGGCTCCCCAAGTACTGCTGTACCTGCTGACGCTGGCCAAGGCTGGACTGGCGCACACTTCCATCAAGATTCATCTTGCTGCGATCTCCCGATACACCAGAACCACGGGACGGTCGTCTTTGTGGCCTCATCGTCTGGTGAAAGAATTCATGAAGGGACTGTTCAGATCGTTCCCGCCGGTGAAGGCCCCGGCGTGGGAGCTCAACGTGGTGCTGACCAAGCTCATGGGACCTCCGTTCGAGCCTCTGCACTCGGCTCCGTTGAAGTTCTTGTCGTGGAAAACAGCGTTTCTTGTGGCCATCACCTCCGCACGACGGGTGGGAGAGATCCAGGCCCTTTCCTGCAAGCCCCCGTACTTGACTTTTCACGACACAAGGGTAGTGCTCAGGACGCACCCCTCCTCCATGCCCAAGGTGCCGTCGGACTTCCACCTCAACAAACCCTTGGTGTTGCCTGTTTTCTTCCCATCGCCTTTGTCGCCGGCTGAAAGGACTTTGCACTCGCTGGATGTGGCTAGAGCGCTGAAGTTCTACGTGGACCGCACAAAGTGTTTTCGGAAGACGTCACAACTTTTTGTGAACTTTGGACCTGTCAATCAGGGGAAGGCTCTCTCGGAGGCTTCCATTTCCAGATGGCTCTCCGGCTGTATCATGTACTGCCATCGGTTGGCAACGCTGCCTAGCCGTCCGAGAGCCCATTCCACCAGAGCGATCGCAGCTACCACGGCGTTCCTATCTGGTGTGCCCTTGCTGGACATCTGCAGGGCTGCTACGTGGAGGTCGACGCACACCTTCACGAAATTCTACTGCGTCGATCGGGATTCCAGGGAGGAGTCCAGGGTCAGCCAAGCAGTGCTGCGCAACCTGTTGGCCTAAGGTGAGCCTGGTGAGGAGGTAAGAATTGCTTAATGTTGAGTTTGATGTAATGCTTAATGTTGAGCCTTTGCCACCTCCCGTGGTTGTGCATGTGTGTACTGCTATGTATTCTTTTATTCATGAGCATGTGAATCCATGCCAGACCCCATGCTGGAGAAGGAACAAGTTACTTACCTGTAACTGTTGTTCTCCAGCATGGGTCTGGCATGGATTCACATGCAAACCCTCCCGCCTACCCCTCTGCGGCTCTTCACTTGGTCATACTGCCTCTTCACGTGCTACCAAATCTGAAGATGGCTGCCAGAGGGGGGGCTTAGGGAGATGGCAGTCATTGGCTGTGGTCAGTATGACGCAGAGATCAGTGATTGGTTACTACTACGAAAGACAGATCAGAAACGAAACTGATACTGATTTTTCTTTACCGAGGATTCCCAGCCTGACGGCGGGGAATATTCATGAGCATGTCAATCCATGCCAGACCCATGCTGGAGAACAACAGTTACAGGTAAGTAACTTGTTCCTTCTCCACCGTCGGGCCCATGGGAAGGCTTCTCGGAGGGCGACGGGGTGACTTCCTCCACTTTGTGGGAGAGATCTCGACGCCTAGAGACAGAGGAGCAAGCCTTTCCGCCACTAGACCGTTCTGGGTCTTCCCACTGGACTAGGGTGAGATTTGAAACCTGTATGAACAGGCTGGATAGGTTTGTGTCCACTTCTGAGCACACCACACCTAAAAGGCCAAGGGAGGTATTCCCTCAAGACCCTATAGCCAAAGTACCAAGACTTTTTGACCCCCAGGAGGAAGAACTATACACATGACCTCACTGAAGAGGACCCTCACACTCAGGAAGAGGATGAATTCATTGATACTGAGGATTTACAAGATCCTGTAGGGGACTTTGAAGAAGACCCTGACATGTTTGAGCCACAGCCATGGCAGTCCCCGTGGCCGTCAACTGACCCTGATGCTTTGGATCTGGCCTCTCCACATACTACGCCTGTCAGAGATCCTTCGCCTGTGGACAATCAACCCACGTTTTATGCCATGCTACGCAAGGTGGCTGCACATTTTCAAATCGATATGGGGGAAGACTACTCCAGAGGTCGATTTTGTTGAAAGAATCATCAAAGAAAAGCCACCTGCTAGCCAGGCCATACTTCTCCTCGCCTCCAAGAGGCGCCTCATTCCCTCTTTATCTACACCAGCCTTAGTGAGGGGTGTTAACCCACGGATCGAGAAGCTTTTTAGCCTCTCGCCCTCAGATCCCTTATATATTGGGGGTCATTCCATTCCAGATTCTCTGGTGGTGACCACCACGAGGGAAAGGGCGGGGGTTCCTCTGTCCACCAGTGAAGCATCCCCTGATAGGGGGGGGGGGGGGCGAAGCTTTATGCTCTCGGGAAGAGGATTACAACCTCGGCGGCATTCGCCACGCGTATTGCCAACAATACCACCCTGTTGGCTAGTTATGCTGATGCCCAATGGGGCCTCTTATGCGAAGGCCTACAGGAACTCCTTGAACCACTTCGCACCCGCCTCTTGGCCACTGTTACAGAAAGTACTCTAGTGAACCGAAGCATCATTAAAAACACTTTAGATGCTGCGGAAATGGCTGGCCGTTCCTTAGTCCAGGGCGTACTCCTTTAAAAGGCATGCATGGTTTAGGAACTCTGGGTTCAAGCCAGAAACACAGGCATCCCTCATTAACAAACACCTGGAGGACACAACTTGTTTGGAAAGGCGGTTGATGACGCACTGGAGGCAGCGAAGGAGCATGAAACCTTAAAAACCCTGGACCAGATCACAAGACCCCCAATAAGCGCGGATATGGCAAAAGGGGCTTTTTTCGTGGCCAACGACAACCCCAGCAACAGTATACCTCAGCCAGCAACTGGTCCTCCTCTCAAGGAACCAGTGGTTACAGCACACCGTATGCTCAGAGGCCAAAGTCGTGGCAAAGGAAGGAGTCAGGGGTCCTACTCCGAGGTTCCCCGGCCACGGTCACTAAATGACCCAAGAATTCGGGTACCCTCCCATGCATCACCGGTCGGGGGCCGGTTAACATCTTTTCTGCAGGCATGGGAGGGTATTACCACAGACCGTTGGGTACTGTCAACTATAGCCCACGGTTATTGTATAGAATTCAGCCGGTCCCAGACATTCAGACCTCCAATGGGAAGACTTCTCACATCAGAACACCTTCTCATCCTTCTTCAGGAAGTGGAATCACTGCTGCAAAAAGGAGCCATAGAGGTCGTGCCTCCATCACAGGTAAAGGAGGGTATTTATTCATTGTCCTTCCTTGTACCCAAAAAGGATCTTACCATGTGCCCTGTATTAGATCTGCGCCCAGCGAACAAATTTGTAAAACCTCAAAAATTTCATATGGTAACTTTGCAGGAGGTAATCCCCCTGGTCACACAGGAGGATTACATGGCAATACTGGACATAAAAGATGCATACTTTCATATTTTTAAAAGTTGTCAGCGCACAGGAAATACCTCAGGTTCATGATAGAAGGCAAACACTATCAGTTCAAAGTGCTACCCTTCGGCATAGCCTCAGCGCCAAGGGTATTCACGAAGGTACTGGCAGTGGCACATCTGCGCAGGTTATCAATTCCGGCTTATCCTTACCTCGACGACTGGCTCATAACAGGTGATTCTTACGAACCATGCCTCTCAAATACCCAAAAGACTATAGACCTCCTATTCCACCTGGGCTTCTCCATCGGGAAGAAGTCCAGTCTAGACCCCAGCCAAATCAAACCATTCCTATGGGCTCTAATTCGAACAAGGGACGGCCTCGTCTTCCCCTCCGAGAGGGTGCAAAACATGCTGTTTCAAATCCCTCAATGTGTAGCTGGTCGAGAGGTGATGGTACGCAAAGCCATGCGGGTTGCTAGGAATGATGGCGTCATGTATTTACTTGGTTCCTCGCCTGCGCCCAATGCAAGAGTGGCTAAACAGCCAGTGGTGTCAGGCCAGCGGACAATGGGACGATCTAGTAGTTGTCTCTCAAGCCCTGGTTGTCTCGCTGTGGTGGTGGTGGTCGAGGGAGAACCTCGTGAAGGGGGGGGAAGTAGGTAAGAGGGGGGAGTCCTTCACCACCCCCGCAGAGAAAGCCACTCTAACCACAGACACATCCCTCACAGGATGGGGGGGGGGCTCACCTGTCCCATCAAACTGCACAGAGTTTGGTCGTCAAGTGTAGCGTCCAACCATATAAATCTACTGGAATTGTTGGCGGTCTTAAAAGCACTAAAGGCCTTCCAGATACATCTGCAAGGAAAGACAGTGCTGATCCTCACAGACAGCACTACGGCCCTGTACTACCTGAACAAGCAGGGGGGCACTCCTTCTCCAGGACTGTCCAAGCTGTCTCAGGATATCGAAGTGGGCTCTCAAACACATGTTCCTGTTAGCACAACATGTACCAGGGGAACTCAATCTTCTGGCAGACAGGCTCAGCAGAGACTTCCCTCTACCCGCAGAGTACGAATGGCGCTTACACAGAGACATCGTCTCCAATGTTTTTCTAGAGATCGACTTGTTTGCGACTCTAGAGAACGCCCAATGCCAAGATTACACCTCCAGGTACCCCCAGAACCGCTCAGAGGAAAACAGTCTCTGGATAACATGGTCAGGGAAATGTCTACGCAACTCCCACTCCCCCCAACTCCCCTTCTGAATAAAATAGTGCACAAGATAGACCAGGAACCAGTTACAATGATACTGGTGGCACCCATGTGGGCCCGCCAACCTTGGTTTGCTCATCTGATGAGATGTCACTATCTCTTCCGGTGAAACTACCATGCTCGTACAACATGTTCTCACAGGACAAGGGCCTGACGCTGCACCCATGCCCGCAGGAAGGGTGGGCGCATTTGAATCTAAGCAGATACAACCATCAGAAATGCGTTTACGGTAAGTAATGCATGTCTTACATGAGAAACTAGACAAAGGGGATACTAGGTAACCCCTCCAGCACTCTATTGTAAGATAGGGTGTGCTGGGTGATGGGAAGGAGCCTAGTGCTTCCCTTCATTTCCAAACTTTCTAAGCACTTTAGAACTAGTCAAGATTTCTGTTAACTTTTTCTAAGCACTACAAGAGTCCAGAGGGAGAGGGGGGGGGGGGTCACTAAATAAGGATAGTTGTTTTCACTTATATTTCAATCCTAAGTAGATGGATATATATTTGTAAAACTGTTACATTGTAAGTTAGCTTTGCTCAAGGCACACTGAAAATTCAGGCTGTGCTAAATATAGACTACAGGCAGGCTGGTAGAGCACGAAGTGGCTGAGTAGCTGTTCCCGTCAATCAGAAGCCAATGGAGACTAAAAAAGATTCAATGCACAACTACAGAGTACTAGATGAACAAGGGTTTTTGTAGGAATTACTGGACCACATCAAATATAGTTATGTTGAGTAATTGTTGAGATGGTGGCTGGAAGATGTGTTTATGTATGAATGTTTATAACATAGTAAATTATGCTGATCAAGAGCAACAAAGTATTCCTGCATATCCAGCATAATGTTATGTAGTTTGTCCCAAACGGAACCTGCCCATGCACACTTGAGACTGTAGCATCCCTTGAATGGCAAGAAAGACAATTTTGGCGGATCTCTGCTGGTATCCAGTGACCAAGTCAAGAGTATTTAATCCCCAGAGCCAGCATCAGTCTTCGTGGGTGCCAGTGAAGGACGCCAGAATGCTGGTCTGAAATGGCAGAGTCAGAGTCCTCTGTCTTCATGATCTGTAAAGATTAAAGTCTTATCACCTGAAAGATAGACTCATGGCTTTTAATTCCCTAGAGGGGTGCATTTACTCTGATTTGAGGGTGATGAAGGGGGTCCCCCAAAAATATTTAAGGGGCGCCCCTGTAAATTGCCCATGGGTGCTTTACTGCAGCTGCGAACGGAGCCTGCGGTAAAAACCCACAATGGTAGTAAAAAGTAAACCACTGCCACCAGACATTAATTGTAGAAAGAGTAACTTACATTTGTTACATGAGAAAGCAGACAAAGGGGATACGAAGTAACCCCTCCAGCACCCTATGTTAAGTGTGTGCTGGGTCTAGAAAGTTACAATGGTAAGTAAAGTCTATTTCACTTTAATGTTCTTGGAAACAGTAGTTTATCCAAGAGAAGGTATTTTAACCTTTGGGAAATCTGAGAAGACTCCCATGTGTCACTGCACTGAAGGTGCTGTTACACAATGTAAAATATGATGCTTATGGAGTTTGTCAAACTCCAAACCAAAAGAAAGTGTTCAAAATCACAATAAAATGAGAGAGTGGGAAAAGAGTCACGCTCTCTCTAGGTTAAAAAAAAAATTCAAGTTCTCAAAATACAGCAAAGTTGCTTGGAGGTCTCTAAGGTGGAGGGATTTGGAACATTTCTGAGAATTCTCCCTAACCGCCATTAACATGAGAGGATGTGTTACCCTAGCATGTGGGGGACGCGAACGCCATCGGTGACATTTCTGGGGAAAGCATAAATGACATGGTTATGAAAGTTAAATGAAAATATGCCCAACATTGATAAGCTTCTTTGAATCCACTTTTAGAATTTTAGGGGAAATATTTTTCATTGAAATGGCGAAAGATTGTTCGAAGGATAAAACAGCATCTTACAAACTTGGGAGTTGGAACAGCAGATTCCTTGTAAAATATGGAATCTGCCTAGTTAGGTTTCATGAGGCTAACAATTCTAAAAATTATCATTTTGTGTCATAACTGATTTTGGCAAAAGTAACTGTGGTATACCAATGCACATAATAAAACACACCATAAAGCTGATCTCACTCCTCTGGGTCCAGTCTGCTTATAGGGAGGCGGCGACATCCACAGACTGACCTATCCCTTCTTAGAGGTAGGTCTAGCTTAGTTCTGCCCTCATAGTAAAAATTCTGTCATCCGGCCTTTATAAGGAGGAGACATTCAACATTCAGGGCATTCAAAAATCCAACCCGCAGAATCCAGAGAACCAGACCATGATCCATGCAGTACCTCCTATCCAGGCAGAACCACCACCCAGAATGAAACCCTACAAAAATCCCAATAATTCATGGACAAAGGGGGAAAGGATGCTGAACCCTTTTGGGATTATCCGTTGACCAGACCTGCCTTGCCCAGCTGATGCACCTCGCTGTCCACTGGGACCAGACCCCAGTTGCCTCACTGTGTCCCTAGGCGAGCCGCGCTGCTGCGCAGTGACCAGACCCTTGTCCCGATGTCCAGAGACCCGGCTGGCTGTCCAAACTACCCCATTCAGGTGCTTTTTGGAAGTATCACCCTGCCCCAGTAACCAAAAAGCTGCATCCTTTGCTCTGTTACCTTGTATTTTTCCAACCCTACAAGAAATCCTATAATTACCTTAGTAACTTCCTAAAATTTAGAATCCTCTGTATCCTGTCCTTAGGAAAATTTGTGTTAATCTCCATGTGTTAGCGTAATTCGTTCCAAATCAGTTCAGTTCATTGTAGAACTCCTTAGTACTATCTGGAATAAATTTAATTAATTCCCATATAAAGAGGCACACAGCGTGAATGGGTTAACATTGCAAATTAACCCTCTCGCAGGCAGTGTCCTTCTGTCATAATCCAGCCACTAAAAAAATAGTCTCAGTAGAACCTGTGCTTTTCCTCTTGAGTTGCGCATGAAAGTGTTTCCCGTGTAAAATCTGATTTTTCCTTCTCTGTTAAGAATACCATGCTGTCACCCTTCCAGAGTCACCCTTTCACTCGAGTATCATACCTGTCGCGTTCCTTTGTACCTTAGCATAAAAAACGATTTCCGATTGTCTGTTTAGCTCATGTCTGAAGTTTGCCCAATTTAAACCCGTAAAAACGAAGCAATTGTAATTTTGCCACATGATTCTTGCTGCACTTTTTTCCTTCCAAAGTCGATTTTCTAAACTGTATGCCCGTTGTTAGTGCATTGCCTTGTAGCTTGTAAGTCGTCTTGCCTCGTTATTACAGCCACACATTCTTGCCTTATCCGTTCAACCGCACATGTAAAATAACTATTCAGCAATTCAAGGGAGCTTAATCTGATTTTGGCCATCCCATTAAGGGATGGTAGGTCGGATTTTCATTCTGATTTTTGCCTATACCTGAATCCTTGTTACTCCTTCACCAAACTTGGTTAAAAGGGGTGTGAGGGAGTGTTGCTATTTGAAAATACTGCCCGAAAAGTAATCTTGCTTTAATTCATTTGTGAATTGTCTATCTAATGTTAGGATACACTTCGTTTCACCTATGATTTTCCTGTGTAATTATCACCACACTGATTGCTGCCCGCTATTGAATGTTTGATTTTTATTCAAAATTAAAATAAATATTTCATTACACACCAGCCTGGTTCATAGTCCATTGCGCCACTGGGTGTACATTAAGGGGGGTGTGAGACGGGTTGGATGCCTTCTCAAAAATGTAATCTGAATGTAATAAACTTAAAAGCGTTTTGTTGTGCGCTGCGTACCTGGCCAGTAGAAAGAGTCCTGGTCTGGAGTGTGCCGCTTCTTTAAAATACTTAACACAGTGAAGGCTTGTTGCCGGGATTGAGATAGTGTTTCCACCCGTGACCGCTTAACACAGCAGGCTAACCCAGGCAACTTAATGATACTTTGTGTGGTTAGAAAGCTGTGTTACGCTGTAAAAGCGTCATCCCAAAACATAGACACGAAGTATCAGGCCTGTGTGTAAAAATAAAGTAAAATCAACCCTGAACTAGACAAAAAGCAACAGAATAAATGTTTACCTTTCTATAAAGAATTTAATAAAGGAAGAACTCTCTTCATAATGACCACAGTGGAGGTAAACATGGCTAGGCAGCACCTTCTGCACACATTATTTGTAGAGGGGAATGGGCAGAGCAAGGTGAGGCCTGGCTAGTAGAAATGATGAAGCAGGTCACCACCATGAACATGGATGTGTGGCAAGAAGGTGGCCTATTACATCAAGCCTTCAGCGAGTTGAGTTGTATATGACTCCGAATAATAAAAGGGATCAGATTAAAATGGTCCGATTCACAACCTACATATATCACCACATAGGGGTTATGGAGGAAAAATATGAATAAAATAGAATACTTGCACAAATCCAGACTGAATTAAAACTAGTAGAAGAGAAATTGCAAAAGAGCCTAAATTCTGAGGTAGAATTTGAAAACTACATCAAACAGTTAAAAAAGGACTTGGCTGTACAACAACAAAATAATTCAGAGCAAGACACCCAATTAGATATATTAAAAGAGGAGTGTCGGGAAAGGGTTGACTCTCTGGAAGAGTCAACGGAAATTGAATCGACAGATAACCTATAACAGAGCTGGCTTACACCAAATAATCATGTTACAAAATCAGATTAAAGAGTTGGAAGAGGAGAATAATAAATTAGTAAAGAACTCCACCTCCAGACAGAATTTAACCAAGAACGCCAGACGTACAATCAAACAGTGGGATGACCTGGCTGAACAAAGGTGCGCTCTGTATCAAGAAAACAATGCCCTCTGTCAGACCTACAGAAACGAGTTGGACCTCGAGGAACTGATCAAACTAAAAATAGAACATGAACAATTATTGGGGCACATAAGATGAGTAGAAGGTGCTCTAGAAGAAAACACCAAAGCTAAAAATGCACAAAACCAGGAGATGCATCTCCTGCAACAAAAATGGGCTCCGTGCTCCCAGGCCATACAGGCAGCACAAAAAGACAATGAGGCCCTATGTGAGGAGAACAGTGGACTCCACCAGCAGGTGGCAGCTCAAGAACAGGTAATGGAGGTAAGCCAAGCCCTGATAGCAGATCAAAAAGCTAAGACCTTTGCCTACTATCAAGAGGTAGGTGTCACGCTCACCTGATTCCCACAGAGGCGCAGGTCTGGCTTCGAGTGCTGATGCTTCTTCTATGGTGAAGCACAGGACTCTGAAGATAGACTCACTGGCTCGCAGGAATATTCCCCTGTGCGTGAAAAGGGAGTATTACCTACTGACGGAATAATGCTCAAGCCTCCCACTCCCTTCCAGCCCTCCACGATACCCTTCCTCGATTCCCCGTGAAGTCTCACCTTAGGGTCTGGAAGGATGAGTTCTCCATCCTGCTTCTGATGCAGGGGCGCGTTGAAACCCAGTTACTTCACTGGATTGAGGTTTGATGGGAGTTCAAATAAGCTTGACTATTCAGGTAAGGCGCTGTAAGAGTTCTGTAGCAAGTTCAAAAGTTCAAGCCTTATAATAATGTTCATTGTCTTATTGCAGCAAACGCTTACCGCTTATGTCTTTTTTCCCCTTAGGGGCCGGGGTTCGGAATGCCGGAGATATGGCGCCGACCCAAAGTGAAACGTGCAGTTCCAGTAAATGACAGGTAAGTTCTGGATGAGCGTTCGGGTAATGTCTTTGCATTCGCTCATTCAATGTCTGTCTTTTTTCCCCATAGGGGCCGGGGTCCGGAATGCCAGGAAGCGGCAGGACCCGAAATGAAAGTCTGACCCAACAGGTAAGTCTTAGAAGGAAACTGAGCTTTTCCTATTCCCTTCCTTCTCTCACCTTGTGTTCTTGTCTTTTTCTCTCTAGGCTCTGGGAAGTGGCTGCGGATCCGGATGATCGCTGCTGAAGATAGGTGCCCAGGAAAGGTGAGTGAAATGCAGCGCTGCAGCGATCGAAGCGAAATGCTTTTAAAATGATGTCTTCCCTTTCAGGATCGTCAATGTGAAGTCTCCGTGATGCAGCTTTAGCAGGTAAGGTCGTCTTTCTCTCCAATTCTCTCTTAGCAGGTGACCCAGGATGCTGACAGGCGTGGCTGAAGTCCAGATGCAGGAGCTGACACGGTGAGCGTCCAGCTTCGAGGAGCAGAACAACGCGAAGCGTGAGTTGCTGATCGGGCGTGGTTTAAATAGCTTTGGAAGAAGTTCCAGGTATGTATCCTTCCACCGATCAGGTATGTATCCTTCCCCGACCACACCCAGGGGAAAGTAGGTCCACAGGTAAAGTAGTTCCATTCAGGCCTCAAGAGGGCCTGGATGTAGCAGCATGGTCTGCATCAGGTAAGTGCACCTTAAAACACTTGAACACATGTCTAGCTTTATGAGCCTGGCACCTACAGCGCCAGGACTGTGTCCAAGGGGCCCCAGCTTGGGCCCGCTGGCACTTCCCTGGGGGAAATGATGCCTGCCTCTGGGGTTGCTGGGTCGGACCTGGCTCCATGGAGGTAGGCATCATGACAGTAGGGGCTTAGGAGAAACCTGGGAGGTTAGAAAAAGAGTGTGCAAGATTAAATCAAAACCTGAGACCCTGAGTAGAGGGATGGGGCCACCCCTGATCAGTGTGATGCCCTCTGTACTAAGGGCCTCAAACCCATTGACCCCCTCGTGTAAACAAGACACTGCTCACTTCATGTTTACAGATTCACATGAGCTAGAAACTGTGAGGCAGTCGGAGTTAAATAGGCCTAGCATGATTGAGCTGACAGGTCAGCGTCCTTCAGAGACTGATGGACGGGTATCCATGTACAGATTCAAAAATATTATGGCTGATGTCTGTGACCAGGAAGCCTCCTCTGAGGAGAAACTCAGGGAGTTAGACCTGCAGAAGCACCATCTCCAATGGGACCATTTGGTTTGCTTTGCAGAACAAAGTGTGAATTGAGGCCCCAAAAAGAGCATTATTAAAAACCTCCACCCAATCAGGGCAGTGGGGGGGATTCTCTATCGACCCTGGGAGCAGAGAGGAGTCAGAAGATCACTCTCCTATGCGAAACAGGAATTCCAAGGAGAGTGACCCAGAGAGCCCAAGGTACAACATGGGAGAAGGAACTAGGACCCACCATTCTGAGAGCAACTCACAAGCTCAAAGAATCAGGGAGCGCCTAGAAGATAACGAGAGGACCTCCAACAGTAGAAGCTCTGAGTCTGAGGGCGAATGGACTCGGGTGAAACACAAAAGAAGGCAAATAAACAAGAGGGTTCTGGTGAAACACCCCATTAGGCACATTAAGGCTATTAGGAATTTTATGACCCAAAATATTCTGTTTGGGAGCATCTGGAGCTATATGAACAGACGATGGACTCTTTTACCATAAAAAAGTCATAATTGCATAGACTATGCGAAATGGACATCATCTCCGGAGTACTCCAGCTTCCTTGCTGGACTGGAAGACCAAAACCATTCAAGCTGGTCAACCTATAAGGCGACCATCTTGAAGCACTTTTCTGCCCACAGAAACCCCCAGGAAGTGTCATGATAACAGGACCGTTCCATAGGACTTCCCCCAAAAGGTCTTGGGCTGCTGTGTATCATTCCTGGGCTATGAGTAGGGAAAACCCAGTAGCCAATTGTGATTGACTATCCCGCTTTACTCAACATGGCCGCCAGGCGGCCGTCCCTGAATCCTGCGGAGCATTCCAGTAGTACAGGCTCCGCGAGTATTTAAGCCCCTCCCCTCGGTGGAGCTGCGCTTCACATCCTCTTGCTGTCAGCGGACGCTTAACTCAGCTAGTTTCTGACAGGAATTTCTTGCCCTTAGTTTTCCCTTTAGTCATTGAAAATTCCTGTGCCTGTGTCACTATGTTTACATTCGTAGTAGATTTCCTAGTTCCCAATTGAATTCCGTCAATTCACAGTTTCCGAGTGTCCGGTGAGGAGGAGCGTTCTTCTGTCAGGAATCAACAGCGGAAGCTGTCCGTGTTGTTTCTTCTCACCGCAAGTACAGTTTCTTGTGAAGCATTATTTTGGGCATCTAGTTTTCTCGTTAGCCTGTTGAGTTAGTAAGCGAGCTTTTAGTCGCTCGTGTCACTAGGAATTTATTGTGGCTGTGGTATTGCACATTAAGTGTTTATTCCGTGGTTGGACAGTCTTGTCACGGCAGGTCATGGTTTTTTCACACACACACGTAGGAACATACAGTATATGTAGAGTCCCACCTTGCCGGTTCCCTGAATCCCTCTGTATTATTGGAGGAATAAAATTGCTTGGTGCATTGCCTGACAGAGGTGTCTTGTTAACATTGTGTGTATTAGCAATGCACTCTCTACTAAAGGTTTCAGTGACATTCCCTTCAGATTAGGAGTGATTTTCTCCTGTTCTTGGCACCCAGTGTCTGTCTTTGAACCTTTTCTAGCATACAACTTACCTCCTGAGGCATTAGCACTCCCGTAGCCCTGCCATTCTAGTTGGTTCCTTTTCCCGCTCTCATTCGATCCCATCTTCAGGACTTGCGCCCCTGCACAGATGCAGGACGGATAGCTCATCAAAACATAAAGAGATTCTCAACTCGTAGCACTCTAAACAGGGAAGTAGTGAGAGAACCACGCACCCTGAGAAGATTAGTAGGTGTTCCCGCGGAGCCCAAGGTAAGCGTTACAGGAGGCTCACAAAGTGGCCTACAATCTGCAGTGCGGAGAGGATCAGGCCCCAAGAATTTGCACAGGAGCTTAAAACGCTCCTTTGTGCAAACTATCAGGCGGGTGCGCACGAATAGTAGAGAATTTATAACCACCTATTTTCATGCGCTCCCAAAATATGACTCCACAGCTGGTAAGGGATTTTCAGGACAGGACCCTGGACTGGGTAATTGAGCAGGCTACCTGGATCTGAGGTCCAAAAACCTGCAGAAAACCAAACACAAAACCCCAAACCAACCAACACCCCCTCTGCTGCTAAGGTGGCAGAGGTGAAGGTTGCCCCCATTTTGGATCTAGAAATGGGGGTAAGGGGGCTTAAAAAATACACCTTCTTAAAACCTGCCAAATTGGAGGCAAAGAAGGCCATCTGATCAATCAGCAGCAGGTGGTAGTCTAGTAGGTAACCCCACCAATGTGACCTCTAAATATGCTAATTCTCCAGCATGGGGTCTGACATGGATTCACATGCTCATGAATATTCCCTGTCGTCAGGCTGGGAATCCTTGGTAAAGAGAAAATCAGTTTCAGTTTCTGTACTGTCTTTCTACTAGTAACCAATCACTGGTCTCTGGGTCATACTGCCCCCAACCAATGACTGCCCTCTACCTAAGCCCCTCCTCTGGCAGCCATCTTTAGATTTTTACTGCACGTTCAAGTGTTGGGAGTCCTCGTGCTGTAGCTCTCAAGCTTTTACTACGTTTTGCATTTTTTAGAAGTTTACTCTTATATTTTCGGTCAATCGAGCCTCAAGCTCCACCGATTTTACTTCCGATCAACGCGACCCGTTTTTGGAATTTTCAACGCGCCTCAACGGTGTCTCTTCGTCAGTTTTCAACTTCTCTGAGGATTCCAGAAGATCATGAGGCCTAGCCCGCATGGACATGGCCCAGGACAAAGGAAGCATGGCGCCTGTTGGATGCAAGCTGTTCAGGAGCTGCCCTGGATGCGGACTACAGAACGTTTTTGAGGATGAGCACTCTTGGTGCCTCTACTGCCTTCACAACGACAAATCGCACGTGGAGAAGGACTGTGTTTTGTAAGAACATGTCCGAACGGACAATGAAGGATAGTCTTACTCGGCTCACCAACTGGCTGGAGGGGAAGAGCGCAGCAGCGCGTGAGAAGAGGAAGAAGTCCGAGCGGTCTTCTAAGACCTTTGAGGGCGCTCTGGCGACGGGGGCCCAACAAAAGGCAAAGCACTGTGAGTCCGCGGGCACCGGGAGCACCGATCGGTCGTGCTCCTCAGCTGCCAGCCAGGGCGCATTATCACCTACGCCATCAACCACGAGCCAACTCTCTGGCTCGGTGAAGAGTAAGTCGGAGAACCCTGGTAAGCTTCGGGGGAAGCCCCGGTCGATCCCGATGGAGACAGCCGAGGGGTAGCGAGGCGGCGACCCTCCCCCCAAGGTGAAGGCCTCAGGCACGCCCAAGGTTGTGAAGGCCCCGATTCACCTGGCTAAGGCCTCGATTGAACGAGTCATGGCAGACCTGGCAAAACCTACGGAGGCTTCCCCAGTAGAGACGGCTTCAGGGGCTAGAGTTTCCCTGCCACCCCGGAGGGAATCTTTTCTGCCTATCGAGAAGACCCCTGTGAAACCCCAGCAGGAGAGGGGGGGGGCGATAGCCATAATGGACACGGATACTACCTCTGAGGATGAGTTGGCTAGCGTCCAAAGGATCCAGGACAAGAAGTCTGAGGAATCCAGGGCCCATGGGAAGGATCCTGATGAGGCTGACTAAGCGAGCAAGGGGGGAGCGGACGAGGAAGAAGGGGCTGCGGAGGGTCCCATGCCCCAGCCGTCAGTCCCGTTGCAGCCGGTGCCCATACCAGGGGACAATTCAGGAGCTATCTTGATGGCTATACCGGCCGTGTGCACGGAGATAAGGACAACGATGCCCTTACCCCCCCACCGATGACCCAGCGGAGCCTGGACTGTCGAGGGCACACCTAACAAGCGGAGACAAGTCCATCCTCCCCCCTGCCCCTTCCAGCCTTCACCCCCATCCCCTCCTCCGAGGGATGAGACGGGAACGGAGACGGCGACGACTGGGACGGACGGTGGTGACGATGGAATGGACCTCCCATCACCACCTCTTGGCAATACCCCCCCACCACTCCTCGACGAAATTGGCTCCTTCCATGCCATGATCGCCAGGGCATCTGAGCTCTTCCAGCTCTGCCCCGAGGAACAGAAGGAGGGCTTCCTCTATCAACGATGGGAGGCCAAGAGGAAGACTGTCCTCTCAGTCCTGGTGACATCTGGGATGAAGGGCTGGCACTTCTGAAGAACCTGTCCACAGCTCCTGATAAGAGACCGGTACGAGAAGTACCGGATCCCGGATTCAGTAGTCTCTGCGACGGCCTCAACTTCCACATCCCCCGCCTCCCGGGACGGCTAGGGGAAGAAGCTGGACGCCATGGGACGACAGGACATCTCGTCGGCGGCAACGACTATCAAAGCGGCCAACGCCCTCACAATCGTGGCACGCTGCGATAGGGAGATGTGGTTCAAGATCGCTCCCCTCCTGGACTTCCTCTGACGACAAGAGGGCTGAGGCCCTGGAAATCCTACAGGAAGGCGAGGTGGCTTCGGACCAGACCATTACGGTGGCCACAGACATTGCTGACACCGGTTTCCGCCAGATGGGCAACAGTGTTTGCCTTCGCCAGCGTGGTTGGCTCAAGGCAACCGATTTCCGTCAGGACATGCATACCAGAGTTCTGGACATGCCTTTTGACGGGAACAACCTGTTTGACAAGACAGTTGACGACTCCCTGCAGGCCATCAAGGCCGACACGGAGACGGCTCGGGCCTTGGGTGTTTTGCAGCAACGACGGCCGCCCTTTCCGAACTCCAGAGGCAAGCAAGGTGCCTCCAAAGGATTAGTCAGCGGCTCCTCAACGTACCGCCAGGTGGCCCGCTCCTTGTCGCAGGAGGCCTACAGACGACGCAGCAAGTCAGGAGGATCTTGTTGTTGGCAAGGCCGCTGCCAAGCAGGACTGAACCGGCCGTATCGTCGGGCCCCCATCTAAGCACCCCAGTGGGAGGCCGGCTGGCGAAGTTGGTCAGCGTGTGGGAGTCCATCTCCACCGACCTATGGGTGCTGGATGCCCTGGCCTGCGGGCATACTCTAGAGTTTCTAAGTAAGTGCCCCCGCATTCCACCCGTGGCAAGGAAGGAAAACCACATCGAGCTCGTCCTAAAGAGGCTCCGGGGCTCCAGAGTGTACTCGCGTTACTTTCTTGTAAGAAAGACCGCCGGCTGGCGACCCATCCTGGACCTTCGTTTAAAAAAGTACATCAAGTCCCAGAAGTTCTGGATGGTCACCCTCAGCACATGCTGGGATAGCTGGAGGAAGGCAACTTCCTATCGTCGCTGGACTTGGAGGATGCCTACTTTCACATCCCCATCCTAAAAGGTCATCGAAAGTTCCTCAGATTCGTAGTCCAGGGGCGACACTACCAGTTCAAGGCCCTTCCCTTCGGATTGAAGTCTGCGCCCAGGGTATTCACCAAGTGCCTAGCACCAGTGGTGGCGCAGCTGCGCCTGCAGGGGACCCACGTCTACCCCTACCTGGACGATTGGCTTATCCGAGCAAAGACAAGGGAACGCTCCATCCGGCACACAGCAAAGACCGTCCAACTGCTTGCAGATCTGGGATTTTCCATCAACTTCGCGAAATCCCACTTGGTTCCGTCGCAAGTCGTCCTGTTCCTGGGAGCCAGGCTCGACACAGTTGCGCGATTGGCCGCTCCGTCGGATGAAAGGACAAAGGCCATCATGGGCAAGGTGCAACGGCTGTCGACCATGGACGTGGCCAGGGTGAGGTCCATCAAGTCCCTTCTCAGCATGTCCTTGTGCATCTACCTCGTGCGCCTGTGCAGGCTGCGGATGCGTCCACTGCAAGAGTTCCTCGATGCCCGTTGGATGCAAGCGGCGGGCAGCTTCGAAGACAGAATCTCGCTCAACGAGACCTTCCGCCAAGCGAGCCGGTGGTGGGGCACCCATGCGCATCTGGCGGCGGGTATGGACTTCCAGACCCTGACACATCAGGAGACGGTGACGACAGATCCCTCCCTGGAGGGATGGGGAGCCCACACCGAAGATCTCCACGCAAGAGGCCTTTGGCTCCCGGAGAAGTCACTGCACATCAACGTCCTGGAGCTCGGAGCCGTGTTCTGGGCCCTCAGGTCGTTCCTTCCGTTTCTCAAGGGCAAGGTGGTGAGGATCTTCACCGACAACACCACCACGATGTTCTACATTCGGAACCAGGGAGGCACCAGATCCCCAGCCCTATCCAAGGAGGCCCAGGATCTGTGACACTGGGCCGTCGCCCAAGGGATGTTTCTGGTACCCTTCCACCCGGCAGGAATAAAGAACATCATCGCTGATTCACTCAGCAGGGAGCTGCGCTCGTGCCGCGAGTGGGAACTGGGGCAGGGTCAAGTGGATCTGCTGTTCAAACAATGGGGCAATCCCCAGATCGACCTATTCGTGACGGCGACGAATACCAAGTGCCGGAGGTTCTCCAGCAGGTTTCCCCAGCCGGGGAGCATGGGCGATGCCTTCTCATTCCCCTGGGACGGCCTGTTCCTGTATGTGTTCCCACTGTTGCTGCTGCGACTCATCAATGAACTCGGACAGTCCCGGTGCAGGATGATCCTCGTCGCACCGGCGTGGCCGAGGCAGATCTGGTTCCCGGACCTTCTGGTCATGTCAGCAATCCCCCTCTACCCCCGCGCCACCCCCTCACCCCCACCCCCCCTGTCAAACTGCCGACGGACGCGGATCTTCTCGCCAGAGAAGGTGGCGCCATCCTCCACCACGACCCGGGGTCGCTGAACTTGCAGGCCTGGCTCCTGCAGCACTACAGTTTGGAGGGTGCGATATCCCGGCAGAATGCAAGGAGGTTCTTGCAAAGGCCAGTGCTATGGACACAAGTGGAAGAGGTTCTCTGTCTGCTGCCGTGCACAGAAGATTAACCCTCTGCGGATCACGGCCCCTCAAGTGCTGCCGTACCTACTGTCGCTGGCCAAGGCGGGGCTAGCTAATGCCTCCATCAAAATCCATGTAGCGGCGATTTTCCGCTACTCCAGAACTCTGGGGCGATCATCTCTGTGGTCCCATTGCCTGGTGAAGGAGTTTATGAAAGGACTGTTCTGGTCATTCCTGCCGGTGAAGGCTCCGGACCCAGCGTGGGAGCTCAACGTGGTGCTGAGCAGGCTCATGGGACCGCCATTCGAGCCTCTATTCGGCGCTGTTTAAGTTCCTGTCGTGGAAGACGGCGTTTCTTGTGGCCATCATTTACGCACGGCGAGTGGGAGAGATCAGACCCTCTCCTGTAAACCTCCATATCTGACTTTCCACGATACGAGGGTGGTGCTGAGGACACACCCCTCCTTCATGCCCAAGGTGCCGTCGGACTTCCATCTCAACGAGCCCTTGGTGTTACCTGTTTTCTTCCCATCACCTTCGTCGCCGGCCGAGAGGACTTTGCACTTGCTGGATGTGGCTCTACGTGGACCACACGAAGACCCTTCAGAAGACATCACAGCTATTTGTGAACTTTGGACCTGTGAACCAAGGGAAGGCCCTCTTGAAGGCTTCCACTTCCAGATGGCTCTCCGGCTGCATCATGCACTGTTACCGGTTGGCAAACCGACCGTTGCCCGGCCGTCCGAGAGCCCATTCAACCAGAGCGATCGCTGCTACCACGGCGTTCCTGTCTGGTGTGCCTTTGCTGGACATCTGCAGGGCTGCTACGTGGAGGTTAACGTACACCTTCACGAAATTCTACTGCGTCGACCTGGATTCCAGGGAGGAGTCCAGAGTCGGCCAGGCAGTGCTGCGCAACCTGTTCACCTGAAGGTGGGCCTGGTGAAGGGGTAAGAAATGCTTAATGTTGAGTTGATGTAATGCTTAATGTTGAGCCTTTCCACCTCGCATGGTTGTGCATGTGTACTGCTATGTATTCTTGTATTCATGGGGTAAATACCTCCGTGTCTTTAGCTTTGCTCTTCAGTTGAGACTTGCAGTAGCTACTTTGCTACAGTTCCCAGTTCTACCTTTCACAGGTGTAACAGCTTGTGACCCTACAGTGATTTTTCTTCAGCAAACTCACTAACTTTGTGCAAGACTTTACCATCTAAGAAGGGCCTCAGCTCCATAGACTGTGCTCCAATTGACGTTGGCTGTCCTGGCTCCCTGCAGACTCTCCTAGTCCATTTTACTGCCCCTCACTGCTGGGCAGGGTTTTTGTCTATACTTCATTGGAAGATTAAAGTGCTCACATGCTCCATGAACCTTTTTCCTTCCCTTAACCTTTCCTTTCTACCAACTTCAGAATCTACAAAGTGTTCTAGTGATCCATAAATGCCCGTTAGGCAAGATTGTATGCAGTACCCTTTGGGTGCACTACAATAACCCTGACCTGGCAATAGAAACCCATCCTTTGGTATAAATCTGCATAAATCTGTACTACACAGGTTGGTAGCGTGTTGAGCAGCCAGGCTTATCTCAAGGGGGCCAATGTGAGCAGTAGGGGAGTTGCACAGAGATTCACAGTGACAAGTATCCAAATAAACACTTGCAGTTTGAGTAAGCCTTCTTCAGATGGGGCAATAATAGTAACACACAAATACACTCCAAAATACACACTTAGTTCTCTAAAGCAGCAAGTACCCATTTGGGATGACAAACGGACACTTCCTACACCCTCAGGTGACTTAAACAGTTAGGACACTGTGAACATAAATATATTACTGTGGCATTTAGAGCAAGACTTTGGAGCATGTCAAAGAAAAAGGTTGTTAGAACAAAACAAGAGATCTCACAAATATTCTGAAACCGGTAAGTTATTTTGGTAACCCCCAATGCAAAGTAAGTTAACCCCTTCCTGGAAGGAGGACAAAACAGAGTCAGAGGGAAGACTCATTCAGGGAGCCAGGCCAAAGTCAATTGGGCAAAAGTCTAGGTGAGCTGAAGCAATTCTTGCAGGTAAACAAGTCTTGCACAGTGTTTTAGGAATCTTTGTAGAAAAGAAGAAATCAAATTATGGCCACAAGCTGATTAGGCTTGTGAGGTAAAGAATAGCAACTCTACAGAAGCAACCAAGACAAGCCTCCACTGAGAACAAGTGAGGTTACACAACAAGAGGTAAGTTCTCTTAGACTTTACAGTTCCCTTGATTAGAAGAAAAACCGTTCCGGCTGGCTTCTGTTACTGTGCAGCTTTGCAGATCCTGGGTTCCTGGGCCTCAGTCGTGGGGACAGGACAGTCGGCGACAGAAAAGGACCAACTTCTGTTCAGTGGCACTTTGCGGTTTCAGCTCCTCTTGTCTCAGCAAATAGCACCACCGTGGACTCTTGTCTGTCAAGATGGGCTGTCCTTGCACCTGGGGTCCAGCACTCTGTTGAGGTGGCTCAGGCTCGGTCCGTTCTGCTTCCTGGGAGTCTGAGGATCCTCCTGGAGCTATTGGCCAACTTAATAGCAAATTACACAATCTGTTGTTTCTCTCCCTGGCTCTTCGGTTCCAGCAGCAACTGCAGTGGATATGCAACCAGCTTCGAGAGGATGTCCACATGGCTTACTTTGGAGTTGATTGGTCCCACCAACTCAAAGGGAGAAGTCATCCTTGCAGGGCTTCTCTAGTCGAGGTGAATTCAGAGCTTCAGCACAGCAGCAGGGCTTCACCTGGCAAACCAACGGTCCAGGAGTTGCAGCAGTCGTTTCTTCCAAGTTCTTATTCGGATACATTCGTCCAGTGGTCGACTTGCCTTTTTTATGCAGGTTTCTCCCATTCATTCCAGCCTAGCGGTCAGTCACCCAGTAGGGTGGCTGTTGTTGCCGGACAGCCAGCCTGCCAATCACCTTGGAGTGCATTCCTGTCTTCTTGGAGACTAGGCACATATTTTCAGGCACCTCCCTCACTCACTGCCCACGCCAGACACCCTGGAGCCAGAGGCGGGCTTCATTCGTGAACCCACCAAAGACAAAACGAACAAAGGGACCAAACCTGTTTTGGCGTGCAGAGTAAATCTCAAGAAGGACCTTTCTGCAAAGAAATGGCAAAAAAAGAAGACTGGGCCATTTTGACAGAAATGGCACCCTTGGGTGCTTTACTGCAGCTGTGAACGCAGCCCGCGGTAAAAGCACACCATGGTAGATAAAAGTAAACCACTGCCACCAGCCATTAATTGAGGAAAGGGTAACCTAAAAATGTTACATGAGAAACTAGACAAAAGGGATTGTAAGTAACTCCTCAAGCACCCTATTGTAAGATAGTGTGTGCTGGGTCTAGAAAGTTACAAATGTAAGTAATGTAAATTTCACTTCACTGCTCTTGGAAACGGCAGTTTATCCCAGAGAAGGTATTTAAACGTTTGGGAAATCTGAAATACTTCCCTGTGCCACTGCACTGAGGGTGCTGTGTGACACAATGTAAAGATGCCTATGGAGTTTGTCAGACTCTGTACTTAAAGAAAAACAGTTCAAATCACATTAAAAAATACGAGAGTGGGATAAAGGGTCTCACTCTCTCCAGGTTAAAAATTAAAAAGTCCTCAAATCCAGCTAAGTGCTGGGGGTCTCTAAGGTAGAGGGGAATTGGCACATTTCTGAAAGTTCTCCCTAACAACTGTCCTTGTGAATGAAGTCACCTCAGGGTGTAGGAAGTGTGTAAAAAGCATCCCTAAAGAGTATATACTGGTGTGACCAACTTGTCTCAAGACAAGCTTCCATTTGGCGCAACCACCGACGTGTTGTGCCTCACCAGAGCTGCAGAAGCCCAATGCCAGTGGTCTTGTGACAATTAACGAATGCATCGTCTTGCGAAGTCTGATTCTGTCCAAATCTTCGTGGGCATCCAGAGGACCCTGTAGAAGCAGGAAATCTTGATCCAGAGTCCCCTCACCAGTCGAGGACCGAGGGGCAAGCTTCTTCCAACCAGAGTTTTCATTCTTCATTAGTGCCGCTGAAACAAAGCAAATACTTTGCTGGGGAGTCCCTCTCCCAAGTACTGCCGAAGGATCCCGCCAGACGTCCTCCCTTTCGTCGCACATGACCAAAGTCCTGGAACAAGGGTCTGGCAAGCTGTAGCAAGGAGGAATCCAGCTGGAATAACAGGTACTGTGGGGCTTGGGGTTTTCACCTTTCAGCCAAATGTTGTGCTACCTATCTTGCAAAGTGCTTTTTGGAGTTGATCTCAACTCACCTGGACTGGCCTAAACACTTGTGCTCTCTACAAAGTAGCTCACTTGAGTTACTGTGATTTCTTCTAAACTAATGGCTTAGGCACTACTTGTTAGGCACTAATTGGCTACTTGTACTTCATGATTTCAATTGTACAGCTCTACAGTTCACATTAACCCCGCTTGAGATGAGCCTGGCTGCTCAGTCACACTACCAAATTGTGTAGTACAGGTCTATATTGAAAGGTGGGTTACCTAATAACAAGAAAAGTCTTGTGTAGTCCTCACCATTTGGAATGCACTAATTCTTAACCAACAAGGGAGATACTATGTATCCCATTTGCACTCCACATAAGGTGGTGTGTGATAATCTCTCAAAATGTAAAGGTTTAGGAAGGATACAAAGTATCCCTCTTTCCTTAAGAACAGTAGTTCTTTGTGAAAATGAAAGAACGTTATGAGAACCCAAAGGGTCCCGAGCAACACTCTGCATAGGTTGCTGTGTTCTGCAAAAGTAGAACACAGATGCCTTTACGAGATATGGAGGCAAGCAGACTTCATACAAATCAAGTAAAACATAAAGAACAAAGTTCCTATAAATGGAGCTGTAAGAATGAATGAGGGGAAGAGGGCTTCCCTCATTCAGGAGAACAAGAGAAAGGTCAAGAAGTCCAGCAAAAAGTGCTGGGGTTCTCACTAGAAGAGGGGATTAAGCATAAAACTGATCTCCCTAACCATGTGCACCTTTGATTACTGTCGTTCACCTGCCACTCATTACTAACTGCTTTTTGATGATAGTAATTTCTTGTGGGGTTTAATGTTATTTTTTGCAGTAACGATGGCCATAATTGTGCATTGAATACCACATCCTTTATTTGCCACTCTTCATCTAGTATTGTGCTGGTGGGATAAGGCATAGTTACCGCATCAGTTATTTTTGAAAGCTTTGCGTCTATCATGTGTAGAGAGTAACTTATTTGGGGACCATTCCTAGAGCACGTTGCCGAGAGGGAGAATGTTTTTCTAACCTAGACTTATTAAATCTCTTCTGAAGCCTTAATGAATTTACAGCATGCACATTGTGCAGGGCCCAGGTGAACTAAGGTGGTGTTTTTGGAGGCTAAATCTGTGTTCTTGGTCTCCATGTATGGATATTATGGATCTGGGTGTTTTTTTTTTTTTTTTTTGCTTTTCCTCTTCCTAATAGTTTTTCAAGTTTAGCTAAACCTTTTCATAAGATGCCAGTTATTGATGAAATTATATAGTTATGATGAATGTAGAACGATAAAAATTAAATGTCGATGTGTTGATCATTTGTAATTGCTCCTAATTTTCTTCCACATTCATTTGCCGGATGAATTCATGTTTATACGATATTTCAATAAAAATATTTTGTCCAAAAAAGGGTGACCATTCAGGCATTGAGAAAATAGCTTTTACACAACGTTGATTGGAAGATTTTGAAGAGGGACAACCTATGCAAAACAGTAACTTCAAGTGTAAAATCTGGTTGAAGCTAATGTCAATTTGAGCTTTGTGTAATAGTTTGTTCTTGTGTTGCAGTGGTTGGTGCGTACCATTCTTCTCCTGATCAGTCCCACCAAGTGGCTGGTAGCCACCAACAACCTCAGCAACAGAACACTGGTTTCCCACGCAACAGTCAGCCTTACTATAACAGCCGCGGAGTCGCTCGCGGTGGGGTACGCAATCCACGGGGTTTGATGAATGGTTACAGGGGGCCATCAAATGGCTTTCGAGGTAAGGCATGGAACGTTCAATGAAATTACATGATTAAAGTGTAAATTACAAGTCATGCCATGTTTGTCCACTTACATACGTTTATGTTGACATTTTCAAGGGTAGTAAATATTGATTTGTATTTAGCATGTGATGGTTTTTAGCATGCTACATTCTCCCCACTAATGGGTTCCCTTTGTAATATGCAAGGCAACCGGTAGTCATGCATGAGTCCCTTGTTGACCTATTTTTTTTTGTATATTGAACCATAATAAATGCAACTGAGTCACGAACTAGATTCATTCATTTGGGCCACAGCCCATCTCAACTTTGAAACTGCAGAGAACATCAGAATTACATTGCTTTATGCTTTAGAAGTCAAGCCATTGTTACCAAATGTATGCTATTCAAGAACATTCATGCACCATTTGTAGGACTAGAAAGGCTTTTTTGGGTGAGTTAACTAGGCTCTTTGTGCTAGATGGTTACTACCTTGAGGGGAGAATGCAGTCTAGTACAAGATGACAAGACTGATCACTGGGTAAGATTGCAAGCTGTAAGGAAACAAAATAGCTGACCTAATAAAACCATGGAAAAATATTCCCTGAGAGAACATTTTTTTTTTTTTTTTTACACTCGCCTCTGCATAACTCCTCAAGGAATTACTCGTTTTTTCTTTTATCTGCTTCAAAGTTAAGGGGGGTTTTAGTAGTTAATATAGGGGACGCTGCTGAGGTCTTGTTAATTATTGGATTTTACTGTAGGAGTAGAGCTACAGAAAATGTTGGTTTAAGAACTCGCTGTTGCACCCTGCTTTTCCCAGACTTGATTACTAAAAAAAAAAATGGAGTCTTGCGTTAAGGAAAATATGGACTCCATTGATGACTACTTTTATCTTCTGGGAATGAAGCTTTGAAAGGTAAATTGTTCTCTCCTAATCTGAATAGGACAAATAAAAAAGCTAGAGGACCTAGAAAGGGAATTTAAGAAAGATGATGATTAAACAATTGAGCTCTTCACTCATAGGAAAAGTGTGATTCATCAAGAGCACGGCAGAAACTGGGTATTTATAGACCAAGCGTAAAGAGGTGTTAGGTAAGATTTTAATCTTAGTGCTAAATCAACCTAATTTGTGAGAACCCAGAACTTTTTGCTGGACCGGTAATTCTTTTTCCCTATAACTCAGTGAGTGGGAACCTTTTTCTACACTCGCGGATCCTTTTACTCTTTGTTTTTTATGGTGGTCATTTTTAAGACTCTCCATAGTGTCCTTTTAATGTTATCCTCTTTGCCAGCTTTTGGTATATACCTTTTTATTGTTGCAGGGTTGCCATTTGGTCTCCCCTTTTACTTTCTCTGGTCACCCTTTTGAGAACTACAGTTTCCAAGGGAAGAAGGGCTATAAATATTCTTCTACATTTTGTTAGGTGAAACCAGTACACCACCTTATGTGGAGTGCTGGGGCGATGCAATCTATCCCCTTTCTCACTAGCACTGTAACCATTCGGTTACAAGGACAAGCTTACCTTAAATGGCTGGTGGCAGTGAACCTTTTTACAAATTCAGCGTACTTTGACTGCGGGTGTGTTGGGGAGAATGTTCAGTTTAGTGCTAAATTCCTCCCACCTTCGAGCCCCCCCAGCTCGTTTGCTGGACTTTGGGACTTCGTACTTTTAATTCAATGTGTTCTCTGCGTTTGACTTAGCAGTTTGACAAACTCCATAGGCGGCATTGTTTTACATTGTCAAACGGCACCTTCAACTGCAGTGACACAGGGAAGTTTCTTTGATTTCCCCAAGGTTTAAATACCTTCTCTTGGATAAACTATTTTCAAGAACAGTAAAGTGTAATTGACTTTACTTACAGTTGTAACTTTCTAGACCCAGCCCACACTTGCTTACCATAGGCTGCTGCAGGGGTTACTTAGTATCCCCTTAGTCTAGTTTCTCATGTAACATTTTTGTTACCCTTTCTACAATTAATGGCTGGTGGCAGTGGTTTACTTAACTACTATTGGGAGTTTTTACTGCGGGATGAGTTTGCAGCTGCAGTAAAGCACCTATGGCTGCCCGTTTGTCAAAATGGCCCAGTCTTCTTTTTTCGGCATTTCTTGTTGGAAAGGTACTCCTTCAGGTTTACTCTGCATGCCAAATCAGGTTTGGTCCTTTTGTTCATTTTGTCTTTGGCAGGATTCACAAGTGTTAGGCAAGGTTTGTATGCAGTACCCTGAGGGAACACTACACACAACTATGACTACAGGAGTAAGCAAACCAACCTTTGGTATAAGTCTGTACTACAGAGTTTGGTAGCGTGTTGAGCAGCCAGGCTTATCTGAAGAGGGGAATGTGGGCAGTAATGATGTTACACAGAGGTTTACAATCACAGCTGTTCAAATAAACTCTTATACTCCAGGTTTCTTGAATAAATACTTATTAATTTATCAGTCAGTTATAAAACATTCATTAGAAGGAGGCAATCCTATAATAACACACAAATATACTTCAATACTTTTCAAGAGGCATAAAAGGCAAAGGTTATCAGTGCATAAAAGATTACAATTATTCTTTGACAGTGCATATACTTTGAGTTCACCAGAAGATTCAATTCAATAGTCTAGGCCAAAGTCAGTGGGCTAAAGTCTTAGATAGGTTTAAGAGGTTCTGGTAATGAAACGGAAAAGTCTCTGCACAAGTTCTTGGAAGTAGTTTGTAAAAAGAAGAATCCTATGTTGGGTCACAAGCAGATTAGGCCTGCGAGTTACAAAAGTTTCAATCACTTTCACGGTGAGAGGTAAGTTCTTTGTCTTGTTTTACAGTACCTTACAATGAAGAATAAGGTGCAGCTGATGACTTATGTTCCTGGCAGTTCCTGCAGATCTCGCTGTTCCTCAGTCGTGGGAACAAGAGGGAGGACGTCGGGTGACTCCTGCCCTGGGACGGTCAAAAGCTTGCAACTGGCAAACTTCAATTTCAGTGGCTGTTTCGTGTTTCAGCTGCTGCACTGGTAACTACACTGGTCCTGGCTGTCAAGGTAGACTGTCCTTGCTTCTGAGGTCCCACACTCAGCTCAGGTCGTCCTTTGCAGTACTTCTCCGTTAATGTGAACTTGACGATTCAATCTGCAGCAGGGCTTCACCGGGCAAACCAACGGTCCAGGATTTGCAGCAGACGTCCTCTTCAAGCTCTTCTTCCGTTCCTTCGTCCAATGGTCGACTCTGCCTTCCAAGCCAAGAGACTCGCCTTTTATTCTGTTCTCTCCCATTCGTTCCAGCCTAGTTGCCACTCACCCAGCAGGGCAGCTGTCCTTGCCAGAAAGTCAGCTAGCCAATCATCACAGAGTGCATTTGGGTCTCATAGGAGACTAAGCACAGGGAGTTTCGGGCACCTCCCACACTTCCTGCCTACCCCAGGCACTCTGGAGGCAGAGGCGGGTTTCACTCCTGAAGCCCGCCAAAGGCGAATGAACAAAGATACCAAACCTGGTCTGGCGTGTAGAGGAAAACTCTAGAAGGACCTTTCCACAAAGACATGGCGGAAAAAGACCACCGGTAACCATTTTAGCAATGATGGCTGTGCGCCATCTTGAAAAAACATGGCTCCCGTGATTTAACGTTACCGGAGCTACTAGTAGTTCGCGGTTGGGAAAAATCATGGTAGTTCATTGTAAAACCACTGCCACCAGCCATTCTGAGAGGAAAGGGTAACATTTCACTGTTAAATGAGTATCTAGACACAGGGGAGACTAGGTAACCCCTCCAGCACTGTATGGGAAGATAGGTTGTGCTGGGTCTAGAAATTTACAGGACTAAGTGAAGTCAATTTCACTCCACTGTTCTGGGAACCGGTAGTTTATCCTTGGGAAAGCCTGACAGGCTTCCCTGTGTCACTGCACTGAGGGTGCTCTTAGACACAAATGAAAAAGATGATGCCTATGGAGTTGGTTAGACTCCATAACCAAAAAGAAACAAACACAGAAAACACATTTATTTGAAAAGTTCAAAGTCTCAAAGTTTAGCAAAAGAGATGGAGGGCTCTAAGGTGGGAGGAATTGGCACATGTATGAGAACTCTCCCTAACATTCCCCCCCTCAACCCCCCAGTCCCCCCCTGCCCACCCCCTGCTGACTAAGGGACAGGAGGATCTAATGAGCACCAGGATGGATCTCCTATTGCAAGTCGGTTAAATGACCTGCTGAGTACACAGCAACCTTTTGTAACCCTTGCTATGGCATTTATTTTTTTATCAGTTTTCATTTGTAAGCTATATGACCTACAAACCTTGTTTGGTACATCTCTTATTGAAGGTATAGGGGATCTGATCCAACAATCCCTCAGAAGTTGACAACCTTTGAACCTACAATAGTGGTCATTAGAAAGGAATCCCTTAGACCTAGAGGGGCCTCACCACCTCTCACAAGAGCAGTGAGGGTCACTGTAGAGGGTCCCACAGGCTCGGAGTGGTCTCTTAAGGTTGCCTCTCTAGACAATTTGGTTTGGTCTCTTACTGGGAGGCCTGGGGGTACTGGACACTACTAGAGTCAAGTCATTCCCCAACAGGACTCTCCCAGGCACCTCATTCTGAATATTGACAGGAATCCTCACTGCCATATTATTACACTGAATGGGAGCTGGTAGAATTGGAACCAATTGAACAGGGCCTCCAGCAAATCTATTCAGACCTTTAGTGCCTAGTCCTGCACATCAATGTTCTGATCTTTACACAGACCCAGGGACACTACGGATATACTGATTGATCACCAAAAGGTTCTTCGGCCAGTAGCTGTAAGTGGGCACCAGCCATTTGTACTTCTCCCTGAGGGATGAAGGCTAAGGAGGCGGTAACGACCGCTGCAGGTTTACCCTGGCATCTGGGATCTCCTTTCAGTTGGTCTACAGACCCACAGACATATCATTTGCCAAATGCTCTCTGGAATGGGGGTTTCTGCTGACCTCCCACTGGTTGGGCACCAGAGGGTTCACTAGACCTACCAGGTTTCCCATGGGATCTACCCTTTTGTGGTTTGGGGGGCTCTTCTGGTTAGTTGGAATTAGATATCTTTATTCTCACTTTTTTGTGCTGCTTCCTCTCATCCTTTTTTTGAGTGGCCTTAGAATCCTTATGAGTGGCCCTGTTGGCTACCCACGTTTCAGCTGCTCTTGCTAACTTCTTGGGATCTATCTCCTTGGAATCAGACAAGTGTTGTCTCAGCTCAGGCGAGCAGGCATCAAAAATAGATTCCAACAAAAATAGATTTCTCATTCCTTCAAAAGTGTTCACTCTGTAACCCTTAACCCAACCATCTAAGTTATTTAAACATTCACACGCCCAGGTAGCCCAAGGGGTACCATCAGTCTTTTTGAGGGTCCTTTTGAGGGTCCTAAACCTCTTAAGGTACTAGGAGGGAGTTTTCCCAAATCTAGCTACCAATCAAAATATCAAATTTCACCTCATACATACTCGCAGCTTCCTTAGGCATGCAAGGTCTCTTAGGACTGGAAGACCTAGAAGAGCCTGGGATAGAAACGTTTTCAAGAGAATTTCTTGATTTCAAGAGCATGTTGGAATTCCATTTCTCTTAGTTTGAGCGCATGTTTGTCTTCAGCTTGGAGTTGCAATCTTTTGAACCCTAACACAAGTCTAATTCTTTTCAAGAGACAAATTCTGGACTCAGTACTGGACCTGGTAGGGTCCCTGTGGCTAAAGGTTGAGGCATAAGAGCTGGTTGAGGTAAAGAAGGGCTCGCATCCTGAGACGACTACAACTCTTCTGACTCCTCAATAACATTAGAGTTAGACTCTGAATCATTATCATCCTCCGCCAACATTTTCCACGGTTTTTGAGATAGCAGGTGTGACAGGCCTACTGCTCAGACTTTGATGATTCAACAATCTTTCAATCAATTCATTTTTCTTTCCTTTAACAGGGAGATTCCTGACCTTACACATTTCTTTCAGTTGCTCTACTGCTAGAATGATCAGGGCTTCTTCCTGCCTGAAGTTATCCATATCTGCATGTTACAATTGCTTGTCTAGTGGTGCCTAGCCTTGTGAAGATTTTTAGTTGAACAAAAGTAAAGCGAAACTCTCAATGTAACAGCTCAATTTGTCCTCACCTCCTGCCACCGGTGTTAGTCAAGGTTTGTATGCAGTACCCTCTGGGAACACTACACACAACCAAGACTACAGGTGTAAGCAAACCAACCTTTGTTATAAGTCTGTACTACACAGTTTTGTTAGTGTGTTGAGCAGCCAGGCTTATCTCAAGAGGGGTATGTGAGCAGTAATGATGTTGCACAGAGGTTTGCAATCACAGTTGTTCAAATAAACTCTTTTCTGATGCGTGTTAATATGCTTGGAATCACATGGTGTGCTTATGGTCCGACATCCAGTGGTAACCGTGGAGTATTGCATCTGTGACAGGGGCACTACTGATGACCAAGCATCCGTATCGGATGCCATTGCCCTTACGACGGACACTTCTAGGTCCGCCACGCCCATCCCCCTCCAGGCCTGCTGCAAGTCACGCTACGGGCACAACACCCGGTGACAGGGGCGTACATAAAACACACACTAAACACACAACCCCTTCCCTGGGTTCGACGGTTCCGTCGAAATGGGTGAAAGCGCCAACAGGACAGCTGAAAATTTCAACGGAATCCTCTGATGTTGAAGATCAACCGCCTTCCCCGCATCCGCAGCAGCGGCTTGCGACTGGGCCGTCGAAAATTAAGGGCACTACCTCAAATCACATTTGCCCGGCGAAGCACGCTCAGCTGGCGCTCTGACGCCCCCTAAGGTCGCTGGAGGTTAATAATCTACCACTAGGCCTCCTAGTCCTAAGGCACGCCCCGATTCGCCTGACCTCGCCGAAAGCATCGCAAGGATTACTTCGGCGGTGGGGCTGATGTCTAAGGAGTCGACAAAACGCAGGGAGTGTGCCGCGGACACGTCTAAAGATGCGCCACAACACCCCGATGCTCGCAAAGACTATGAAAACAGTCAGGAGCCTTTGTCTAGCACTATTAGTAATACATTTCACCGCCAAAGGCAAGAAAATGAAGATTTTCCACCTTTTGCACCTTCTGATTCGTCTTAATGGATCGGGGAAAAATGTGCAGGGTGCATGGACCGCTTGGAAAGGCTTGTCGCTTTCAGAGCACCCTGCACCCAAGAGACCTTGGGAGGATCCTCTTTCTGTGTCAACCTTAAGAATTCCTGGAAATTTAGAATCCTCTCGCGAACATTTCACTTCTATCCACCCTGAAGAGGAAATTCAAATGGACACATTTCAAGACATTTATGATGAGGAAGAAGATACTACCTTCCTACAGGACTACACTGCAGATGACCAGGCGGATGCCACGGACAACTGGGAGTACACTAATCAAGTTGAGACGGAGCCATGGACACTCTACTCGCAATCAGGACACATGTTCTGTGTTTTGACTCCCCTCCTTCCACAGTGGCCCACCAAGCCTCACCAGTAGATGATCAGATGGCTTTTAATGCCATCTTAAGGAAGGCAGCCGATTACTTTCAGATCGCCACCCAAGAAGCCATACCTGAACAAGATGTTGTGGAGGACATTCTTAAAGAAAAACCCCCTCCAGTCAAGCCATTCCTCTCCTAAACTCCATTAAAAGGAGATTGGCTCCTTCTCTAGTCACAAGAGTGTCCACGAACTGTGGATCACTCGCATCCCCTGCGCACTCTGGTTTTGTCGAAGACCAACAATAGATATCTTATGATGGTAGCATATATGAAAAATTCAGTTAGTCAGATTTCAATTTTTAAAGGTAAGGGGAATTCAATTTTATTGCTGGAAAACCTAAAAATGGTTAAGTACAGTATTCATTTAACAATTCCAATTATGTTAACACAACAAATTCCAAAGTGTAAGAAAGATCGAATTTAATGGTACATGCCATTTTATGAACAAATAATTTTCAACATGTATTCACACTAGTGCAATATTCCATTCATATTGTACTCAAAATCAACAATTTTGTTGTACTTGCTCAATGCGTTTAGGTAATCAAATTCCCTTCAAGAGCTACAAAACGAGTTTTAATGCAATTTTTTGATAGTAGTACCGTCCTTATTAATTTCATCAAGATCTGTTTAACAAGAAAGTAATAATACAAAAATTAGTATTTTAAATAGTCTTCCAAATGTAGGGATCTTACATTACTGAATGTACAAATGTCTTATCATTGGCTGAATTTTCCCTACCTCTTCGGTGCCCCATGGACATGCGTACTTCCTAAAGTTACAATGAAGATAAGTCTTGTGCCTCAATATGTAGTTCACATCTCAGTCTCCTACAATCAAAATTAGATTGGTGTAAGTAATATCTCTGAAAAGCCTATGTCGAAAGAGTATGTAAGTTCATATGTCAAAAATAATGACTTGCCCCTTCTTATTCGGGTTAGTGCGTACTCGGATATCCATAATGCTGATCCATTATGGAGTAGTGCACTCTCTTGAGAATTGGAGATTTCCGGGTTCCCAAGGATTTTGTCCCTGTATCTGTGTAGGAAAGATATTCACGAAGTTTCCTGCTTCGGCATCATAGCTTATGTGATATAATGGTGAACGGATTATTAAAATATCGAGAAATCCCTATTTCCATTTGGTATGTTTACCTTTTGTTCTGGTTTCCTGTTGCCCACGTTTGTAATATTGGCGGGCTGATGAATCCCTTCTTACATACGGGTGGTGATCCTAAGATGATAATATGGGTAACTTAGGATAGATTTTACCATCTGCACAGAAGTTCTGGAATTTGTCACGTTTTTTAGGAAAATTGTGCTTACCTCACTAGGATGGTTATAAAGTAAATAAGATTAGTGTCTAAGATGAGTGTCTCCACTGGCTCTACAACGCAGCTGTGGTTGTAAAAGATGGTAAATATTCAGAAGAGTCCTAGGAGGTCCAAGCACGGATGCGTGACCTAAGTACAAATATGGAGAAATACAGAATCCTGTCAGCCCGAACATGAGCTCATGTGTCCCAGAAAAATGGCTTAAGTTCAGAATCAGTAAATACCCATTTGGGATGGCATACAGCAGGGACTTACACCCAAAGGTGACTTCAATTGCTAGGGTACTGTTGACATTAATGTATTACTGTTGACATTCAGATTTAGTAAAGAGCAAGCAAAAGGGGAAATTACAGCAAACAAGATACCACAAATATTTCTTAAGCAGGCAAATATTTTCATATCCCCCAATAAGAGTAATTCAGTTAAAACAGGCTAAGCCAAAGTCAATGGGCAAGTCTATAAGGGCTGAAGCACCTCCTTGAAAGTAAGTAGAAAAGTCTTTGCACAATTTTTCAGAAGTCTTTGAAGAAAAAGATGAATCAATGTAGGGCAACACGCTGTTAGACTTGTGAGTAGTAGAAGATGCAAGCAACTATACAGCAAGAGGTAAGTTCTCTTAGATTTTCTACAGTACCTTCAAAATGAAGAAAAGATGCAGCAGATGACCCCTGTTCCTGTGCAGCTCTTCAGGTCTCACTGTTCCTGGGCCTCAGTTGTGGGGACAAGAGGGAAGGCATCGGGACTCCTGCACTGGTACGGTCAAAACTTGCAACCGGCAAACTCCACTTTCAGTGGCTGTTCAGTGTTTCAGCTCCTCGTGTCTACCGCAAATAGCAACACTCTAGTTTCTAGCTGTCGAGATGGAAGTTCCTTGCTTCTTGGGTCCTTCACTCTTTCGAGGGGGCTCCGGCTCGGTCAGTCCTGCTTCCTTGTAGTCTGGAGGATCTTCCTGGAGCTCTTGGCCAACTTGAAAGCAACACACACAAATTGGTGTTCCTCTCCCTGGCTCTACGGTCTCCGGCAGCAACTCTATGGAAATTCAACCAGCTCCGAGATGAATGTCCAGGTGGCTTACTTTGGAGTTGATTTGTCCCACCAACTCTCAGGGAGACGTTGTCCTTGCATGGGCTTCTCTGTCGATGCGAACTTGGCATTTCGGCACTACAGCAGGGCTTCACCCAATTCCAGCCTAGCTGTCCATCGCCCAACAGGGTGGTTGTCCTTGCTGGACAGCCAGTCAATCATCAGAGTGCATTTGGGTCTCCTAGGAGACTAAGTACAGTTTCGGGCACCTCACTCACTTCCTGCCTACCCCAAACACCCTGGAGCCAGAGTCGGGCTTCATTCTTGAATCCCGCCAAAGGCAAAATGAACAAAGGGATCAAACCTGGTTTGGCATGCAGAGTAAATCGCAAGAAGGACCTTTCCACAAAGAAATGGCAGAAAAAGAAAACCGGGGCTATTTTGACAAAAATGGCACCCTTGGGTGCTTTACTGCAGCTGCGAACGCAGCCCGTGGTAAATGCACACCACAGTAGTAAAAACAAAACCACTGCCACCAGCCATTCAGTGAGGAAAGGGTAACATAACAATGTTACATGAGAAGCTAGCCAAAGGGGATCCTAGGTAACCCCTCCAGCGCCCTATTGTAAGATAGTGTGTGCTGGGTCTAGAAAGTTACTAAGGTAAGTTAAGTAAATTTCACTTTACTGCTCTGGGAAACAGTTTATCCCAGAGAAGGTATTTAAACCTTGGGGAAATCTTAGACTTCCCTGTGTCACTGCACTAAAGGTGCTGTGTGCCACAATGTAAAATGTCTATGGAGTTTGTCAGACTCCACAACCAAAGGAAACACAGTTTACAAAAATCGCATTAAAACACATGAGAGAGTGTGGGGAAAAAGGGGTTTCACTCTCTCAGGTTAAAAAAATCAAGTCCTCAAAATCCAGCAAAGTTGCTGGGGTTCTCAAAGGCAGTGCATTGGCACATTTCTGAGCATTCTACCTAACACAGACCGACAGGGTAGATGATAGGTCTCGGGAGGATAGTTTAGGGGCAACGTGCTCGCCTTGGAAGCAAGACACGGAGCACCATAGGTTCGATCCCCGGGTCCACACTTAGAAACCTATGGGTATTAAGCGCGTTATAAATAACCTATCATGAGTGTTCAGATGTATTCATGAAAAGACTAGGACGTTTCAAGGGTTTTTTGCATCGCATCAGACTTAGAGGAGCTGTACCCATTGTGTCCTAGTTGTGGATGGTACCGTTGGCACTGCGCAAAGAGGTTGAGGTAGATATCACCAGAATGGAGAGGGAAGGCATCATTAAGAAAATTGTAACCTCAGAGTGGATCAGTCCCATTGTGGTGGTGAGGAAATCTAATGGAAATGTAAGGCTCTGCATAGACCTGAGAAAGTTGAACGGCGAGGTGGTGGCTGAAAAAATTCCCATTACCAAGAATTGATGATCTGCTGACAGGGATTGCTGGTGCCCTACTATTTTCTATATTGGACCTTGGTGCGCCCTACCACCAAATTGAACTTAATCAAGACTCAATGGATTTGACTGCTTTTATAACACCTATTGGCTTGTTCAGATGTTGAAGAGTGCCTTTTGGGTTGGGGTTGGTGTCCAATGTGTTGCAGAAAGTTATGCATCGCTTGTTGGGTAGCGCCAGAGGGGTTTTGTTTTATCAGGATGTGTTGATTTGTGGTGTGAATGTAGCGGTGCATGATGTTAGGACAGTCATTCTGAAGTCCAACTAAGGGCTTAGTAAAACAATCAACTGAGGCATACAAGACTCCACTCTTAGTATAAGGCTGTACCACCTGAGTTCAGAGTAGCATAGACAGAGCAGCCAGGCTTATCTTAGGAGGGAGAGTGCTGTAGTACAAATAAAATTGTAATACAAATGGTTGAAAGAAACAAAAACACTATGTATTGTAAAAAATAAATGGCTTATTTAAGTACAAGTAGGCACAGATGATTGGGGAGGGGAAGTAATATCACATTATATAAAACTACAATTATAAAAACACACTATACTTGAAGGCACACAGACCAATGCATATAACCTTATTTGAAACACTGAACAGTAGTACTAGGGAAGTCAAACCTTTTCATACACATTCATACTCTTAAGTCCCGTCCCTTTTCCTCCATACTGCATGGGCGTCCCGTCCTAGGGCCAGGAGACGGAACCTTTTTCACCAGACAAAAACCCACCTTCCCCTTTAAATTTAGAGGCGCGCAGGCATGCAGCCCTGGGAGCATGCACTGCACTGCCCTGACTCCGCCCTCCGGCGACACACCTCAGTCCCTTTTTCCGCACTGACTGGAAAGGGCCAAATTCACTAGAGCTCCTGGTTTTGGCTTCAGCCATGCAATTCCACATGCAGAAACTTTTTTTTTTTTGTCTTTCTGATCATTCAGGTACTCGGTCATCGGGCGTCACGCTCCTCTCCGGCGCATGTAGACTTCCACAGGGTTCAGCAGGTGTCCATCCTGCAACAGGCTCTTCCCAACATCAGACCCCCATGCCCTCTGCCTACGTTGCCTTGGCCCAGAGCCCAGACCACAGTTGGCAAGCTTGTACAGCGTGCGACACACTCCGAAATCGCCGAAGAACAGACTAGCCAGGTGGAGGGATCTCTTCCATAAGTCGCCTCCCCAGGACCTCAAGAACTTCATGAAACACAGAGCAAGGCCCAAGGTAGGGCCACTATTTTCCATCGCACCCTGCAAGGAAGACTCCTTCCCAAGGACTCGCCCGCGCGGGAGAGACTGCTCAGGTCCTTGTACCAGCACGTGCACCGAAACTTCTGCAGCTACCAGCCTTCGTGCCGAGGGATCCTTGGATCCTCCCGGTGTCAGTGTTGAGGGACCAGAAGGTTCTGGTTCCGGATTGTCATCCGAGGGGCTCCACCCTTGTACCAGCAGTATGGCTGAGGGGCTACGCCCTAGTACCAGCAATACGTTTGAGGGGGTGCTTAAACACAGCTCTACCGACCCCTGGGTCGAGGGCGTCACACCTACCGGGTCTAGGCCCAAGGAGCAGGGTAGGCCTTGTGATCCACACAAGAGTCTTGGAGGAGGCATCACAGGCACTTGGTTGGCAGTTCGACAAGATAGCCGCAGCCCCTGTTAGGCAGAGATTGCATGCAGTACTCTCTGGGACCACTACACACAACTATGACTACAGGTGGTAAGCAAAACCAACCTTTGGTATAATTATGTACCACACAGTTTTTGGTAGAGAGCTGAGCAGCCAGGCTTATCTCAAGAGGGGAATGTGAGCAGTACAAGTAACTGCAGAGGACTTTCAATCACAGTGGTTCAAGTAAACACTTTTCTGATGTTTGTTAATCTGCTTAGAATCACATGCTGTGCATAGGTCCGACATCCAGTGGTCACTGCGGAGTATTGCATTTTGTTTTTCGTAGTCGAAAAAGGGGACGTCGACAAGGCGTGTCTGTAACACTATCCCTATAGTGACGTGCGTTGTACCCACAATCCCTCACGTGTCGAGGTCCCTCAGATTGGTTTTTTTCCCCCCAGCTTCTGGTCGCCTTACGCGGAGCTCCTAGAGAGACATTGCAAATACTTACTACGGACCTCGGTCCTTAATTATACTTATTATATTAGTAAAGATCCCTCCCCTCGACGTTAGCTGTGAAGCTGTTTCTCCGCCGAGCAAGTTTTTCGGCGGAGGGGAAGAGACGGAGGAGATCCTTCGGCGCTGCCGAACACGTGGCCTGGCCTCGCCGGCCAACATACAGTAGGGAGAGTGGGTGTTCGAACTTTTATCTTCTCTTTGAGTGTCTCTTTCTCCCCTATCTTTCCCTTGGGGTTGTTATCACCAGTTATTATTGCCTCAGCTATGGAGAGGACACCTTTTAAGTTTTGCCCACGCTGTAGGGGCAAATACACTTGGAAGGACAAACACAAGCTCTGTAATCGTTGCTTGCCCCTCGATCATAAGGACAGCTGCGCGGCCTGTAAGCTCTTGAAGCCAAGAACTCTTAAAGAACGCAAAGTTAAGAGGTGGGCGAACTACGCTATGTCGAAGTCAGTTTCCTCACCCGCCGCCGCTGTTACAGAAAGTGACGAGGAGGGTGATAACTCGACTTCCGTTACGGAAGTCATTAACCCCCAGAAGGAGCGCTCACGCTCCTCGACGTCCGTCCCCGGCCCTGAAGGGCTCGGCTCACGCCCTGCTTATGGGGATGAACACCCCGGCGACAAGGACGCACATAGACCCCGTAGGCCTAAGCACACAACCCACGGCTCTTCTTCGTCGAAGACGAAGGATCCATCAGCGCCGAAGGGGACGCAGGGCACTCCGGCGTCTACCTCAGACCGTAAGGGTCTCAAGCCCCACCCGCAAACGCGACCAGCGATTGGGCTTTCATCAAACACGGTCGCTACCCCAAAATCATCCGACGTAACACTCCATAGAGCGGCCGTCGAGGAACAACGCGTAACGCAGGCATGGTCGACACCAGAGTCCTCTACTGACAAACTCGTTGTCGAGAGCCTGGCGAGAATTGTTTCCGAAGACAAACGTAAGCGGACGACGAAACAAACGTCGAATACCGCACAAAACGCTATTGAAACGCCGAAAAAGCACAAGAGTAGCCAGGAACTGCCCCCTTCATCTAAGGGCACTTCTGAACTACCGGAGGGCTTTTCAGAGGGCGACGGAAACCTTTCTTTGACGTTGTGGGAGCGTTCTAAGCGTTTTGAAGGTGAAGACACTGATTTCCCCCCTCTAGACTATTCAGGGGTCCCCCATGAGACCCTTGAAAGACTCCATTCTTGTATGGAGAAAATGGAAAGGTTTTTGGGAAACCAAAACCCACCCACACCCAAAAGACCAAGAGAATGGCTCCAGGATGACCCTATGGTCAAGTTTCCTAGGCTGTTTCCCCCTTCTACAGACGTATATGACCTCACTGTAGAGGAGCAATACCTCCAGGAAGATGAGTGTTTGGGTGGAGAGGAAGAACATGAGGAAGAGGGGTTTGAAGAAGATCCTTACACTAGTGCAGGAGCTTTCGAAGAAGATACAGCTACCTCGCAGCCCTGGCAATCCCCATCAGTGCAGCCTTGGCAATCCCCATCAGTGCACTCAGACCCTGATGTCTTTCACCCTTCTCCTCCCAAGGATTCACCTATTGGAAACACCTCTCCCATAGATGACCAACCTTCACTTAATGCACTATTGCGCAAGGCAGCAGCGCATTTTGAAATAGACACAGGGGAGACTCTTTCTGACATAGACTTTGTAGAGAAAGTTATTAAAGAAAAAGCCCCTGTTAGTCTATTCCGCTCCTGGCCTCTATAAAGAGAAGAATAACTCCTTCCCTTTCCAATCCTGCCTTAGTCAGAGGGGTCAACCCTCGGATAGAGAAGCTCTTCAGCCCTTCGTCCTCTGACCCTTTGTACATCAGAGGACATTCTATTCCGGACTCCCTCTTAGTTACTAATACAAGGAAGAGAGCGGGGGTACCACTATCCACTAGTGAGGCACCACCTGACAAAGAGGGCAAGAAGCTCTATGCACTTGGGAAGAGAATCACGACGTCCGCCGCCTTCTCTACTAGGATTGCAAATAACAATTCCCTACTAGCTAGCTACACAGATGCACAGAGGAGCAAGCTGCGCAGCGAAGCAGAGGACGCACCAGAACCCCTGCGTTCACGCCTGTTAGCTATAATCTCAGAGGGAACTCTTGTAAACGAGGGCATCGTAAAGAACTCCTTAGATGCCGCAGAGACGGCTGGCCGTTCCCTGGTTCAGGGAATACTTCTAAAACGCCATGTCTGGCTGCACAATTCGGGATTTAAGCCGGAAACCCAGGCTTCCCTGATAAATAAGCCCAAAGAACAAACACATCTGTTTGGGAAAGCAGTGGATGAGGCCCTAGAACATGCGAAGAAAGAGTTTGACACCATCAAGACTCTTGACCAAATTTCTAGGCCCCCTAACAGACGCGGCTATGGCAATAGACGCTCCTTTCGTGGCCAACGCCAGCAGCAAAACCAACAGCAATTTTACTCTGCTACCAACTGGCCCTCTAACCAGGGTAACAACACCCAGTTCAGTCAAAGAGGACAACGCCATGGCAGAGGAAGAGGTCGCGGCTCCAGCCCCAAAGGTTCCACGCCCAATACCAACAAATGACCCGAAGATTCGGGTCCCCTCCCATGCATCACCGGTCGGGGGCCGGCTAACATCGTTCCTTTCAGCATGTGATAGAATATCGTCAGACCGCTGGGTATTATCCACCATAGCCCACGGATACTGCATCGAATTCAACGGTTCCCCGAAGTACAGACCCCCACGGAACCGACGCATGACACCGGAACACCTCACCATTCTTCTTCAAGAAGTAGAAGAGCTACTGAAAAAAGAAGCTGTAGAGGCTGTCCCCCTATCTCAGGTAACAGAAGGTATTTATTCAGTGTACTTCCTTTTACCCAAAAAGGACTTAACCATGCGCCCTGTATTAGATCTGCGCCCAGCAAACAAGTTTGTCAAACCCCAAAAGTTTCGTATGGTGACCTTGCAGGAAGTAATCCCACTGTTATCACAGGGGGATTACATGACAACACTAGACATGAAAGATGCATACTTTCATATTTTAATGTTGCCAGCACACAGAAAATACCTCAGGTTCAAGATAGAGAACAAACACTACCAGTTCAGAGTACTACCCTTCGGGATAGCATCTGCACCAAGGGTATTCACGAAAGTACTGGCAGTGGCAGCGGCCCACCTGCGCAGATTATCCATCCCGGTATACCCTTACCTCGACGACTGGCTCATAACAGGGGATTCGTACGAAACATGCTTCTCCAATACCCAAAAGACCGTAGACCTTTTGTCCCAACTGGGCTTCTCCATCAACGAAAAGAAGTCCAGCTTAGACCCCAGCCAAATCAAACAATTCCTAGGGGCTCTAATTCGAACAAAGGACGGCCTCGTCTTCCCCTCCAACGAGAGGGTCCAAAACATGCTGTTTCAGATCCCCCATTATGTGGCAGGTCGAGAGGTGACGGTACGCAAAGCAATGCGCTTGCTAGGGATGATGGCGTCATGTATTTATTTGGTACCTCACACGCACCTGATGGGATAGGTGAGCCCCCCATCCTGTAAGGGATGCGTCTGTGGTTAGAGTGGCTTCCACTGCGGGTGTGGCAAAAGTTTTCCCTAATAACAGGTTTTCTTTTGTCCAGCACCATAGCGAGAGAACCAAGGCCTGCGAGACCACCACTAGATCGTCCCATTGTCCGCTGGCCTGACACCACTGGCTGTAGAGCCACTCTTGCATCAGACTGCTCACGGAGCGTGGACTCCGAGCTTAGCATCCAAGCATATAAACCTGCTGGAACTACTAGCGGTGTTCAAAGCACTGAAAGCCTTTGAGGAACACTTACAAGGAAAGACAGTGATGGTCCTCACAGACAGCACCACAGCCATGTTCTACCTCAACAAGCAAGGGGGCACTCACTCTCCAGGACTGTCCAAGCTGTCCCAGAATATATGGAAGTGGGCTCTCAAACACAACATGTTCCTACTATCACAACATGTACTAGGGGAACTCAATCTGCTAGCAGACAAACTCAGCAGAGACTTCCCCCTGCCCGAAGAGTACGAATGGCAATTGCACGAAGACATCGTCTTAGACGTCTTCACGCAATGGGGATTCCCGGAAATAGACCTGTTTGCAACTCTGGAAAACTCACAATGCCAAAGTTACGCCTCCAGGTACCCCCAGAACCAGTCCAAGGGGAACGGTCTGTCGATTCAATGGTCAGGGAAATTTGTTTACGCCTTTCCCCCGACTCCCCTTCTCAACAAAGTGGTGCACAAGATGCACCAGGAGCAGGTTACCATGATACTAGTGGCCCCAATGTGGGCCCGGCAGCCATGGTTCGCTCACTTGATGGAGATGTCCCTATCCCCCCCAGTGAAACTTCCCTGCCCGTACAACATGCTGTCACAGGACAAGGGCAGGACACTGCATCCATGCCCTCAGACCATGAATTTAGCAGCCTGGCTCCTGAGATCATAGAATTTGGACATTTACAACTCCCGCAGAGATGTATGGACATTCTCAGGGAAGCCAGAAAACCTAATACTCGCCACTGCTATTCTAGCAAGTGGAAGAGATTTGTCATCTGGTGTAGAGGTAAGAGCATCAACCCGGTTGACTGCTCTCCCACTAACATTGTTCTGTACTTGACCCATTTACTGGATTCAGGTCTAGTGTTCAATTCCATTAAAGTCCACCTAGCGGCACTTTCTGCATACAACACTTCCCAACTTAAAGTGTTGTGGTGGAAGATACCAGTTATCAAGGCCTTCATGGAGGGGGTAAAGAGAATACACCCTCCGATAGCTAACCCAGCTCCCGGATGGGACTTAAATGTGGTACTTTCTAGACTCATGGGCCCTCCTTTCGAACCCATGCACAAGGCAACTCTTAAAGACCTCACTCTTAAGACTGCTTTCTTAATAGCCATCACCTCCATTAGGAGAGTAAGTGAACTACAGGCTCTTTCTGTACTAGACCCCTTCGTAACAGTTCACAAGGATAAGGTGGTTCTACGCACACACCCAAGGTTTGCACCAAAATTCATCTCGAAATTTCATGTAAACCAGTCAATAGAACTACCAACGTTCTTTCAAAACCCTTCCAGCTTGGGAGAAAAAAGTCTGCATACACTAGATGTACGCAGAGCTGTCATGTTCTACATGGAAAGAACCAGACCACTGAGAAAGACTAATCGGTTCTTTGTCTCTGTGGCAGCAGGAAGAGAAGGAGATGCAGTTTCAAAGTCCACTATATCTAGATGGATTGTTCAATGCATCACTCTCTGTTACACTCTTGCTAAGAGAGAACTACCCTTCAAGCCAAGAGCACATTCCACTCGAGGCACTGGGGCTTCCATAGCGTTCATTGCAAATGTTCCCCTTGAGTCCATCTGCAAAGCAGCTACCTGGAGTTCTGTGCACACCTTTACAAAACACTACTGTCTAGATGCACACTCCAGATCTGATTCCCAGGTGGGGACAGGCAGTTTTAAGACATCTTTTCTCTACTGTTCCTTCTCATAACCCACCGCCAACTCCGGGTACTGCTCGCTAGTCTATGCACAGCATGTGATTCTAAGCAGATTAACAAACATCAGAAGACAATGCATTACTTACCGTAAAAGCATTTCTGATGGTTGTATCTGCTTAGATTCACATGCGCCCACCCTTCCTCCCCGCTCAGATGGAAGGAACATAGACATCCTTTTCTATATTTCTCTCTTTTCCGTACTCACTCACGTCTAGAAGGCTCCCTCCAGGGCAGAAAAATACAGAGGGACCTCGACGCCTGAGGGATTGTGGGTACAACGCACGTCACTATAGGGATAGTGTTACAGACACGCCTTGTCGACGTCCCCTTTTTCGACTACGAAAAACAAAATGCAATACTCCGCAGTGACCACTGGATGTCGGACCTATGCACAGCATGTGAAACTAAGCAGATACAACCATCAGAAATGCTTTTACGGTAAGTAATGCATTGTCATACTCAAGGTTTCTTGGTAAAAACACTTATTAATTTAATTCAGTCATTTAGAAAACATTTCATTAGCAGAAGACAACTTATTATTATATACCAATACACTTCAAAACAAAACTCTAAGATTTTGACAGTTTGAGCTCCCCTGAAATAGGAGCCAAATGGCAGTTCAATTACTTAGAAGTGAGCAAAAAAGGACAAGTTAAGTAGAATAGATAACATATACTTAGACAGTGCAAATAGTTTCAGTTATCCGGGGGAGTTCAATTCAAGTCAATAGGCCAGGCCAAAGTCCATGGGCTAGTGTTCTGGATAGGAAAGAGCAGTTCTGATATCAAATGGTAAAGTCTTTGCAAAAGTTCTAAAGTAGTCTAGGCGAAAAAGAATCATATGTCTGGTCACAAGCTGATTAGGCCTGTAAGTTGGGAAAGTTTCACAAACTTTCACTGCGAGAATGGTATTCTCTCAATCGGGTTGGCACAGTACCTTAATATGAAGAACAAAATGCAGCTGAAGATGTTGGTTCCTGGCAGGTCCTGCAGATCTCAATGTTCCTGAGCCTCAGTCGTGGGGACAAGAGAGGGGACGTCTGGGGACTCCTCCACTGCACGGGATCGTCGAAAAAGCAAACAAGATGGAGTCACTTCAGTTCCAGTAGCTGTAGCTTCAAGCGCACAAGCTGCCATCCCTCTCCCTGGTTAATCCTAACCAGCCTTGCGAATGGTATCCAGGTGGCTTACGAGTTGATTGGTCCCACCAACTCAAAGGAAGAAGTCGTCCTTAAAGAGGCTTCTCTGTCGAGATGAACTTGGCAATTTGGACCTGCAGCAGGGCTTCACTGGGCAAACCAATGGTCCTGGAGTTGCAGCAGCCGCCCTCTTCCAGCTCTTCTTCGGTTCTTTTGTTCCAGTGGTCGATTCTGCTTTCCAGTCCAGGAGACTCTCCTTTTAAACAGTTTTCTCCCCTTCATTCCAGCCTAGCTGTCACTCACCCAGCATGGTGGCTGTACTTGTCGGACAGTCAGCCAGCCAATCACGTCAGAGTGCATTTGGGTCTCCTAGGAGACTAAGCACAGGGAGTTTCGGGCACCTCCCTCACTTCCTGCCCACCCCAGACACTCAGGCGCCAGAGGCGGTCTTCAATCCTGAAACTCTCCAAAGGCAAACGAACAAAGGAACCAAACATGGTTTGGCGCGAAGAGACATACACTAGAAGGACCTTTCCAAAAAGAAACATTGAAAAAAGAAGTCTGGGACCCGTTTAAACAAAGGAGGCTCAGACGCCATCTTGACAAACATGGCTCCCGCGACTTTTAGCTACCAGTGTTCGGGAAAAATCATGGTAGTTCGTTGTAAAACCACTCCCACCAGCCATTTCGATAGAAAAGGGTAGCATTTGACTGCTACAGGAGTTTCTACACATAGGGGATACTAGGTAACCCCTCCAGCACTCTGTTGTAAGATAGTGTGTGCTGGGTCTAGGAATTTGAAAAGACTAGTAAAGTCAATTTCACTTTACTTTCTCTGGGAAACCATAGTTTATCCCAGAGAAGGTGTTTAAACCTTGGGAGAACCTAAAAGGCTTCCTTGTGTCCCTGCACTGAGGTTGCTTTGTGACGCACATGAAAAGATGGTGCCCATAGAGTTGTCTAAAACTCCATAATCAAAGAACACAAGAGTAAAACACACATCAAAATACGAGCGTGTGCGAAAAAAGGCCCACAAACACTCCAGGTAAAAAAAAAATCAAGTCCTCGAAATCCATCAAAGTTGCTGGGGTTCTTCAAGGTGAAGGGAATTAGCACATTTATGAGAATTCTTCCTAATAGCGCCAGACAGAGGCACCCGTCCGACGCCATTCCAGGAGTTCGGCAAAGAACTAGTGTGAAGGTGGGACTGGCCTCAACCAGGTACATGGCCTACAGCCTATCCTTATGCGCAGGGCAGTTTCCCACTGCGTCCATACGGGCAGCGGCTCCAGCAGCCCCCGGCTACCCCATCAGTAACCCCTACCACCTCTCCGGCCAGTAAAGAGGGGTTCTTCGAGAGGTTCCTCAGGCTCATGAAGTCACCTCGGATGGGGGTTATCCTCAAGGACGCCACCAGGGAGGTCCGCCCTACGATGCTACCGGCGCAGCCGCTGCCTCTGGCTCCCCAGCCAACTCCTCAGGCAGTTCCATACCAGCCTCCGGCCGTTGTCCTTGTACCCCAGCCTCTGGCTACAGCTACTCCTCCACCCCCACATATCCTCCTGATCCACAGTATACGGATGAAGAAGAGGATCCTGACATGCCATCCTCAGCCAGGGCCTTCCACAAACATCTTGATGGGCTGGCGGAGTACCTGGGCCTACCCCAACCTGAGGTCGAGCAGTCGGCAGAGGGGGTCCTGGCTGAAGTCCTCATGCAATGCAGCTCTGCCAAAACAGGGATTCCACTGCAAACCGATGTAGTCTCCCTGGCCAAGAAGGATTGGCTTAAGCCCCTACTCAGTCCAGCTGGTCAATTGACGCCTGGATGCAAAGTATAGGAAGATGGAGAGGGATACACTCTTTCTATCGGCCCATCCTCAGCCGCACTCGGTGATCTCTGCAGCATCACTATACTCGTAGCCTTAGTCATCAACCTACACAGCAGCGACGCTACTATGCCAGGAGGAGAAGATCTTGGAGGCATACGGGAAGAAGTTGTATTCCAACGCGTCCTTACATCTGCGTCAGGCCAACGCTGATGCCATGCTGGCTGCCGCTAACCAAAGGTTATGGTGGGAAATTGCGGACTTCCTCCCGGAACTCCCTACGCAGAGCCAATCAGGTTTTAAGGTGGTACTGGCTGAGGCCAAGCTGGTGGTGCAGGACCTCATGGAATCCACCGTGGCCTATATTGACACCTGGCTGTGCCATCTGTATCGCCACAGACATGAGGACAGACTGGCTCTGGCCAACGAAATTCAACCCGGACATCCAGGAACACATATTAGATCTGCCGTTCGGGGGTGGGGAGGGGCCTCTTCCAGTCCACGACGGACGAAGAGCTGGACAAGAAGAAAAACGGCTCACAAATGGCCAAGTCTTTATCCATCGTGACAAAGACCACGCCCAAGTCGTATACCCAGTCACAGCAGCGCTCCAACAGGGTGCGTACGTATGGAGGGTTCCGCTGTTTCCAGGAACGGTGATCTAGGTAGCCTGACCACTTGCCGTCTCAGAACCAGCGCAATCAACAAAAAAGGGCGGTGAGAGAGAACACAGGCTTTTTCCAGTCCCACTCCTCAGCGACAGCCTCCAAGTGAAAGAAGGCATGACACCCCACTTCGGGTCCACGTGTCTCCAGTGGGGGGCAGGTTTGCTCGCCATGCACATTTCTGGCACCAGAATTTCAGACCCCTGGATCCTCTCTGTAGTATCCACGGGGTACCGCCTACCCATCCAACCTCTCTTGCCTCCTCTCCCTCAAATTGGGACAGCAACTCTTCTGGCGGAGATCCGGTCGCTCGTAGAGAGCCAGGCAGTGGAGGCTTGGGCTTTTACTCCAGGATTTTCGCCCTTCAGAAGAAGCAGGCGGGCCTGAGAGTTGTGTTGGACCTTTCCACCCTTAACTCCTCCCTACCCCTACAAAAATTCAAGTTGGTTATGCCAGCTTTCTATAGTGGAGACACTGCAAGCGAGACTGGATGTGCTCCCTGGTTCTGAAGGATGCGTACCTACACGTCCTGATTTGGCAGCCCCATCGTTCTTTCCTACGGTTCAGGATCATGGGCTACCATTTTCAATACAAGGTCCTTCCTTTTGGCCTCAACTCGGCCCCCACAGGGTCTTTACCAGGCTTATGAATGCGGCAGCTGCCCTCCTCAGAGCGCAGGGCCTCCACATCTACCCATACCTCGATGACTGGCTTGTCAGGGTTACATCTCCAGAAGCGGCTCACCACTCCTCCCATGCCCTTATGAACACACTGCACAATCTGGGCTTCTCGCTCAATCTCAAGAAGTCGCAGCTGCAATCCACGCAGGCTGACATTGTTGGGCCTCATCTGGGACATGTTCTCCGATAAGGTATTTCTGTCGGAGGACAAGATCTTGGCCATCAAGAGGGCCACCACCCACTTCCTCAGCAAAGAGGTGACCTCTGCATAGTGGTACCAGCATCTCCTTGGTCTCTTGGCGGCGGTCCTACTATCCGTCCCACACATGAGACTGAGGAAGATTCAGCTGCTCTTCGCTGCCTCATGGAACTAGGAGCGGGGCTCCCAATCCGAGATTATCAACGTTCCTCCATCTCTCCACCCGGACCCAACATGGTGGTCTAGGCCCTGCAACCTACGGACGGGCAAGTCCTTTCAGCCGGCCACCTCACAGGCCACTGTCGCCAGATTCCTCGCTCGAGGGCTGGGGAGCCACCCTGGACGATCTCTCGGTTCACGGCACCTGGACTCGACAGGAGCAAGAACACCACATCAATGTTACGCTCACCTGGCTCACCAGAGGCGCGATCTGGTCTGGACTGCTGAGGTCTCCACCAATGAGATGCGTAGGGCCGAGATGACGGACTGGACTGGCCCACCTAGCTTTGTTTGCTTGGCCCGTAGGAATATTCTTCTGCAAAAGGAGAAGGGGAATTAACCACCCGTGGAGTTGAGCGTAAATCCCCCCACCCCGTTCTCCCCACTGATCACCTTGGATGTCCCCTCTTACAGTCTCACCTAATGATTTGAAAAGATGGGCTCTCCATCCTGCATTGAGCGCAGGGGCACGTAGATAACCAGTCGCTTCACTGGCTCGAAGGAATTGGTGAGTTTCAGGACAATATTGACTCCGATATTCCCGGCAAGACGCCGTATGTATGTAGTTTTTAAGAGTTCAAATGCCTGACTTTCACTCTTGTCCGATTCCTTGCAGGTTGCAGCTTGACCTTACTGAAGAGTTCCTCGTGGCAACCGGTAATATTCTGGTATGGATTTGTATTACCCAACACAGTTCGATAAAATGTCCATATGTAACCTGTTGCTTTCTCCCTTATTCAGGCGCTGAGAGAAAGTATGAAGTCTCGGGGAATAATGCCTCTGGCGGTAAAATCAGGTAAGTCTTTTGCGGTGAGGAGGGATCCCCTTGTTAGTCCCTTTGTTTCACCTTGCTGTCCTTTTGTTTCCCCTTAGGGGCCGGGGTTCGGCTAGAATGCAGTGGAAGCTGCGCCGACCCGTGAAGAGGAATAGTACCCCCGGTGGTAAAAGCAGGTAAGTCTATGGGGGGGGTATTCCTCTGTGTATTCCCTTGGCTCACCTTGCTGTTCTTGTCTTCTCCTTAGGTGCCGTAGTGCGGCGGGAACATGCAGGAGGATGCAGTGAAATGTGAAGATGCTGCGAAGGCCGGTGAGTTCAGCGCGGCGCTGCAGCAGGTGAGGCGGCGCGCATAAAATAACTTTTCTTCCAGCTCGAAGGCGCGATGGATCGGGAATTCAGGTAAGGATCAAAGGTATTGCTCTTGTTCCAACCTTTTTTCCTTCTGTTCCTCCCTTTTTCTAGGAGCTGCAGACTCGAAGCGGGCGTGGCAGAAGACTGGATGCAGGCTTGCAGACACGGTGAGCGTTACGCTGCTGGATGCAGAATAACGCGAAGCGTGTGCTGCTCTTCGGGCATGGTTTAAATAGCCTCCAAAGTAGTTCCAGGTAAGTATTCCTCCCCAGCCCCACCCGAGTAAAAAATAGTCACTAGGTAAAATAGTCCCTTCCAACCCTCTTTTGGCTTGGAGCTCTTGCAGCATGGTCTGCATCAGGTAAGTTTTAATCTATGAGCCTGGCGCCTATGGCGCCAGGACTGACTCTCCATATGAGACTGGCACCATAGGCGCCAGGACTGCACCCAAATAGCCCCTAGCAGGGGTTGTTGGGCTTGCTTGCGGTAACTTGATGAACTTGGTCTGGGTCCCCGGGGGTAGGCATGATAATCAATTGGTTAGAGCTGAATGCCATCTGGCTAGGACTCGAACATTCCTACCACTTGTCAGGGGCAAGGTTGTCTTCATCCAGACAGACAACTCGACCCGCGTGTACTAAGTCAACAAGCTGGGAGGCACCAGATCCCCATACTCAGTGCAGACTTGCAATCAGCAGGTTGGAGTGAGCCCTGGAAAATATCTACCTCCCGGCAGTCCACTTCACAGGGGAATCCATCCTGGGAATCCATCCTGGAGGCAGACAGGCTGAGCAGGTTGGGAGTGGACAATTAAGAGTGGCAGCTAAACGACCTCGTTATTCAGGAGATCTTCAACAGGTGGTGTCATCCACCGGTGGATCTCTTTGCCACCTGGCACAGCAAGAAGTGCCCTCAGTTTGCCTCTTGGCGGGGGCAGGGTCCTGGCTCACTGGGAGACTCATTTTGGCTTCAGTGGAACAGCATGACGGCTAACACCTTCCCACCCACGCCGCTGATTCAGTGATTTGCAAGATCAAGGAGTCTTGCCATCTCATCATTCTAATAGCTCCATGGTGGCCAGCCAGGCCTCGGTTTTTGGAGCTGCTCAGCCTCTCGGAGATGCCCCCGATTCACCTCCTGACGGGCCGAGCACATCTTCTGGCAAAGCAGGGGGGCAGGGTCATCAAACCCGCGCCTCGGAAACTAGCCCACACAGCATGGTGCCTGAGCAGGTAACGCTGCAGCACCTCAGCCTCTCCCAGGCTAATCTGGACATCATACAGGGCGCAAGGAGAAGGCTACCAGGCCCCAGTATAAAACTAAATGGACCAGCCACTGCCACTGGGCGGACTCCAAGGAAATCGACCGCCTGGCATGTACTTTGGACGACATGCTCTCCTTCTCAGTGCACCTCGCCCACTCTGGGTTGCAGATGGACACCTGTCGTACATACCTCGCAGCCATCGGGGCGTACAGGAACTCTGATGGGGTGGGGGTGTGCTGCTTCTCCTCCTCCAATCCTATCGTCAAACATTTGACGGGGCTCGCAAGGTTCTACCCACCCATCAAGAGGCAGCACCCCGTGTGGGACCTTAATATAGTCTTGGGCGCACTTGCGCTCAAACCGTTTGAGCCGCTGGCGTTCGCGGACATCAGGATGGTGGTCATCAGAACGGCCTTACCAGTCGGCCTCACCTTAGCTCGTAGAGTCGGCGAAATCCAGGCACTGGTCGCTTCAGAACCATATACTACCTTTCACAGGGACAAAAGTAGTCCTTCGGACACACCCAGCCTTTCTGCCCAAGGTGCTGTCTGTTTTCCACTTCAACAAGGAAATTGCGCTTTGGATCAGCCAAGAATGTAGGAAGTACTGAGTGCTGCATTGCCTGGATGTCAGGCGTGCCCTGAAATTCTACTTGGACAGGACCAAGGGCTTCCACAAATCGGACGCCCTGTTTGTCACCTTTGGAGGCTCAAGACAAGGTTATCAGGCCTCAAAGGCCTCCATATCCTGCTGGATGGTCTGGGCCATCAAAGAAACGTATGAGGGCCAGCACAAGCCGCTGCCAGACAACATGCGTGCCCATGCAGTCAGGCCAAGGCAACGTCCATCGCTTTCCAGCGCCATGTCCCTTGGCAAGTCCTAAGCAGGGCGGACACTTGGGCCACTCCCTCGGCTTTCTTCAAGCATTACTGTCTAGAGACGGCTCTAGAGCTGATGCGGTTTTCGGACAGGCGGTTCTCGGGAACCTATTTGCTTAAGGAGGGTCTCCTCTCCACCATGGGGCTACATTCAGTTGTATTTGCCCATGCAGTATGGAGGAAAGGGGATGGGACGTAAGAGTAATTATAAGTTACTCACTGTAGTGACTAATGTACTCTTAGTCCCCTTTCCTCCATACGTCTCACCAGCCTCCCCCCCCCCCCTATTACTGGTGTCATCAGGCAATGTTAAATCTATTGTCAACGCGTCAATGAGGACTGAGGTGTGGCACTGCAGGGCGCAGTTGGGGCATCGCATGCGCCCAGAGCTGCACCCCCACGTGCCTCTAAATTTAAAGGGGAAGGTGTTTTTTTTTGTGGTGAAAAAGGTACCGTCTCCCATCCGTAGGAAGGGCGCCCATGTAGTATGGAGCAAAGGGGACTAAGCGGTGATAACTTATAATGTATAGGTCACACCTATTCTTGGCGAGTATTCAATATTCAATGGTTACTTTCAGATTACTTTCAGTAATTCAAGGGTATTAGACCCTACCAGTTGTACTGTGATACTCAGCAAAGTATCGCCTAGTCCTATCAACTGGGCAATATACTTTTCTGATCTAGTGAAACAGATACTAGGAACAGTATAGACCTATAACTGATTCAGGATAAGTTATTCTAGGGTATGTAAGTGATTTAAATCTGGCACACACCCAAGTGTAGTGCACAAATGAAACCCTATTTATTTTATCTAGAAGTTCAATATTCTGAGCATTATACCACTCATATCACACATTTCTCCTGAGATATGCCCCCTCCAACCCCCCCACTCCCCCAGCCCCCCGGTCACACTGAACCAGGAATCAGGCTAGTTTACAAAGGTAAATGTTTATGTATTTAGAATTTAATCACAATATATTTTAATAGGTGAACAACAATCACCAATGGGGCGACAGAACACTGAATAATATCTTTAATACACTAGGAATCAAAAATAATGAGCACAAAAGCAAATGCAGCACAGAAAAGAATACTTTTGGTTTGGGTTGAAATGGATGGCCCTATGGTTAGGGGGGTCTCCCTGCAACACCCCAATAGGCAATTAAACAGATGTGCGGAGAGAGCAGGTATTCAGGAATAGCACAAATCAAACAGAATATCACTCCCACCTTCCCCCTTCAAACACAAGAGAAAAACGGAATTTACTTTTCAGCTGTCAGGATGGCTTTGAAATTGTCTTTGGAATTGACTGAGCAAAACATCAAATGTGGCCAAAAATACTTACATTATTATAAATTCCTATGCAAGCCGCTTTCAACAGTTGCACACAATCACAAAAAATGATTTAGTCAAAAGAAAACATTTGAAATCTCAAAGTCTGAGTGGGAAGCTAATTCACACGTGTAAAAACCTTTCAGAATTTCAATTCGCGGCAAACTTTTCCTTGCGCGATTTTCGCTATAACGGGCCAATCACATCCATTCTTGTCAGAGGTTGGGGGTGGGGGGGGATTTGGAATAAGGAGAGGGTGGCCATCATACGCAAAGGGTAGGTGTCGGTTGGCTAGTCCAAGGAAGAGAGATATTGGGTGCGCTTCACCCTTCTGGAGCTTTCAATTTACAGTTCAATTTACTAAGGTTGTTAGGGAGAAGTCTCAGAAATGTGTTAATTCCCTTCTATTTTAGAGACCCCCAGCTCTTTTTGCTGGACTTTGGGACTTTTATTCTCTCATGTAATTTTAATGTGATTTATTCTGTTTCCTTTGATCTTGGAGTTGACAAACTCCATAGGCATCATCTTTCCATTGTCACACTGCACCTTTGGTGCAGTGACACAGGGGAGTCTCTTAGATTTACCAAAGGTTTTAAATGCCTTCTCTTGGTGAAACTACTGTTTCCAAGAGCAGTGAAGTGAAATTGACTTTACTTACATTTTGTAACTTTCTAGACCTAGCACACACCATCCTACCATAGGGTGCTGGAGGGGTTACTTAGTATCCCCTTTGTCTAGTTTATCATGTAGCATTTTTGTTACCCTTTCTACAATTAATGGCTGGTGGCGGTGGTTTACTTTTTACTACCATTGTGTGTTTTTACCATGGGCTGCGTTCGCAGCCACAGTAAGGCACCCATGGGTGCCCATTTCGTCAAAATGGCCACGCCGCCTTTTTTCGCCATTTCTTGTTGGGAAGGTCCTTCCTGAGATTTACTCTGCGCGTCAAACGAGGTTTGGTCCCTTTGTCCGCTTTGTCTTTGGCAGGATTCACGAGTGAAGCCTGCCTCTGGCTCCAGTATGTCTGGCGAGGGCAGGAAGTTAGGGTGGTGCCCGAAACTCTGTGCTTAATCCCCTTGGTTACAGGAATGCACCCAAAGGTGATACATCGGCTGGCTGTTCTTGAAGGACAGCTAGGCTGGAATGAATGGGAGAAACCTGCATAAAAGGTGAGGCTATTTGACTTGGAAGGTTGAGTCGACCACTGGACGAAGGAATCCGAAGAAGAACTTGGAAGAGACGCCTGCTGCAACTCCTGGAACGTTGGTTTGCCTGGTGAAGCCCTGCTGCTGTGCTGAGGCTCTGATTTCGCCTTGACTAGAGAATACCTGCAAGGACGACTTCTCCCTTTATGTTGGTGGGACCAATCGACTCCAAAGTAAGTCGGTCTAGACATCCTCTCACAGCTGACTGTACTTACTCTGCTTCTGCTGCTGGAACCGAAGTGCCAGGGAGAGGAACACCAGATTGTGCGTGTTGCTTTTAAGTCGGACCCGAACGCTAGGAATATCCTCCAGACTTCCCTGATGCAGGACTGACCAAGCCTGATCCACCTCAACAGAGTAATGGACCCCAGATGCGAGGAAAGTCTGAAGTGGTATCAGAGAACCCCGGTGTTGCTATTTGCTGTCGGATGCGAGGAGCTGAAACCCCGAAGAAATGCTGAATCGAAGTTTGCCTATTGCTACCGCTGACCTTCCCATTGCAGAGCAGGAGTCTCCAGATGTCCTCCCTCTTGTCCCCACGACTGAGGCTCAGAAACAGGATCTGCAGAGCTGCACAGGAACAGAAGCCTGTTGGAACCATTTCTTCTAACCAGAGGTACTGTAAAGTTTGAGAACTTACCTCTTGTCGTGCAGCCTTACTTGCTCTCAGTTGAGACCTGTCTTGGTTACCCTGCAGAGTTCCTAAAGCTTTTCCCCTCACAAGCCACCCAGCTTGTGGCCCTTCAAGTGTTCTACTTTTCTACAAACATTTCTAAAAACATTGTGCAAGACTTTTTACCTATCTGCAAAGATCCTCAGCTTCCATTGACATTGTGCAATTAACATTGGCTGTCCTGGCTCCCTGAGAGACTCCTCTTTACCTCTGACTTTGTGCTTTGGCCTGTCCCCCAGGAAAGGGTTAATTTACTCTACTTTGGAAGGTTCCTAAAAGTACTTAACTGCGTATGAATTATTTGTTAACCTTTCTATTCCTCCATTCTATCTTTTACACCTAACTCAGTATTGCTTTAAATTCACCAGTGATAAATCAATGTCAGCAGTGTCCTAGCTATTTAAGTCAAATGAGGGTTTAGGGAAGTGTCTGTGTGCCATCCCCAATGGGTATCAGCTGATTTAGAGAAACAGTGTGTTTTGAAGTGTATTATAAGTGTTATCTATATATTGCTCCCTTCTGAAGAAGGCTTCTACAACTGACTGAAATACATTTATTATTTTATCAAGAAACCTTGGGTAAGGGTTTATTTGAATAACTGCCACTGGGAAACTAACACATTAACCCCTCTTGAGACAAGCCTGGCTGCCCAACCACACTACCAACCTGTGTTGGGTCCCTATTGCTAGGAAGTCGAGGTTATTGTACTGCCCCAAGGGGTACTGCCTGCAATCTTGCCTAACAAAGGTGGTCTCCATACCTTTAGGAGTGTTCAATTTACATGAACAGTTCTGATCTTCATGTTAGAACAGTAGAAGGAAGGGAGGTTTTGGGAATGTGCATCGTACCCTTCATCCTACCTATCCTTCCCCCAGGGATGTGCATCCTACTCTTTTCCCCGATGCTGATGTTTCTATTAGTTACTAGTGCTCACGTTACATCACAATACTTGTGGTTGGATGCATTGTAGCATGAAACCTGAATACCAGCCTGCTCACAGCTCAGGTGTGTTCCAGGTTTCATGCAGTGTCAGTTGGTGTGGGTATGAGCTGGGGGTCGCTGCTTGACACGTCGTCTCACCTTGTACTCAAAGACTTTACTTAGAAGCCAGCAGGTGTGCATCACATCTTTGTCCCAGGAACCAAACAGAACAAAGGCCAAACCACATTATGGGCAATAAATATTAAAAAAATGTTGTGGCACAGCCGTTTTAGGGCACTAGCCATGTTTAGTAGCCATATGCAGTAGACCCGAATGTGCTCACCACAATAATGAAAAAAATGTAAACTAGGGTTTAAGGCGGCTACATTTGTTAGTTGCTTTGTGCAATGTCAAAAATTAAAGAATTTAAAAGGGGAAACCATGTTTCCCAGTACTGATGGTCTGAGGGACTGATCGGATTCCCCATAACATGCGAGCAAATGGGAAGTGAAGCTGAAGGATTTACTTCCCTTCAAGTCAGGACAGGATCAAAAACAGAAAACAGAATGGAGTTCCATAGGAAACTGTGGGGGGAAAGTTGCAATAAGAACATCTTTCTTAACTGTTTAAGCGGAATTATTGTATTCTTCTGTGTGGGCTCAGTGGGTGTTGACCACCCTCTACTGAGACTAAGCCTTGACTGCTCTCTGCACTACTTTGTTTGGGTTTTGAGTAAACCGAGTCTCCCTGTTCACCCTAACTATGGTTGCCTCCTAATATCTGCCCACCAGGGTTGATTTTAGAAATCCATCTTGGGTCCATACCAGTTTGTACAAAACCAAACTAAAATCCTGCCTCTGAGTTACCCTCTTAACCTACCTCTCATCTGCCTTCTACCTAACATTGTTCCCCTTGTGCCTCTAACCTGCCTGCCCCCCTTCCTTTCTCTGTCTCCACTCTAGCCTTCACCCATCATGGTCACATCCATCAACATTAGAACTGTTTGATCTATGCAAGTCCACCCATGTATTAGTGTCTCCAGTGGCTGTCATTTACTTCCTGCTATAACCTGGTTTGAATGTCACTCTAACTCACTGCTTCCCGCCAAATCTCATTGTACGTTCTTTTGTGATCAAAAGAGCATTGTTACGCCAGATAAATGAATACATTAAGTAAACTCGTTCTCACCCCACCTTTGTCTTTACAACCAGAAACCAACATTCGCAAACCCAGCCATTGGTACAAAACGTAATCTCCACTAAAACCCTCTGTGCTGGGAGATCCCCTTTTACTGACGGTTTACATTTAAATGCCTATTAAATTACAGTACGTACAGGCACAGCCACAAATGACCACAGTGTTGCTGGTGCAAACGCTTTAGCATTCATTATATTTAGGGACCCTCAATGTTAGAGTGGGTCACTAATTTGGTAAAAAGGCAAGGCGCACTTTGCATCCAGTTTCCCTTGACGATCCTGAGAAGCCTGTGTACATTTAGGTTTGTGTGAGCTGTGTATATCAAATTGCATTGTTCAGCTAAGTATTTAGTACATTTCACCCTGAAAATCGGAGCTTTGCAACTTGTTTTCTGGTTTCTAAGCTACAAGATTGGGCAATGATTGGCTTTCCTTTGTTTTATCCATGTATATGTTAAATGAGAATTCAAATGTTATAAACATTTCTGATTTGTACAATTACTCCATTAATCTGGAAGGGATACTAAATGTGATTAAAGTGATAACACCATGTGGCGTAAATTGGACCCTCATAGGGGCTTGGACTTTTCTGGTTCTGTCCGCCCCACATAGTTGTGGTTATCGCTATTGGCAAACTGATGATTCTGGCCATGGCGCACACCCACTTTCCCTTAAAGTTTACAAACCAAGATGGGTGCTGTGGAGTATAGTGAAGGGCCAAATCTTTTTTCTTTTATGTCAGACCTCGCAAAGGCAGAGCAGCAAGAGCAGGTAGATGGCATGGGGGAGGGTGGTGGGATTCTGTGATTGGATCGCGCCTTGAAACACTTGTGTATAGGCGCGTTAAAAATGCCATATATTGTCAGGGGATTGGATGATGGCGAGAGGGAGGGGGCTTCGCGGGCTGTGGGAAAAAATCACAAACACCGAGGTGCGAGGGGGCTGTGAATGGGGGCAGTGACTGGCTGATGAATTCTGCTTGCATTGCTGGTGATGTAGTTGCCATGCACTCTACCCCTGAAATGGCCGATATTAGTGATTTTTAGACCTGTGTTGGCATGGGTCCACATATTTTTAATCATGTTGGTCTTGGAAAGTGCAGCATTTCAACAATATGAATGCCATTCTCACGCACGTATTTTACTTCAATCTGTTGTATGTACATTTGAGTACCATCAATGCTTGTCAACTGAATAATTGCAACGGTATTATTGTGTTGAAGGAGTTAGGCCTATGACGGTCCTTGTGATAGTTTTAACTGAATGAATTTTGCCACAAAATGGTAGGGTCTTGCAAGTGAAGGACAAGGATGACCTGTCCATAGTGGTGAAACCGAACACATCCTGCTGACTTTAGGTGCTAAAGACCGAAAACCAGCAGGACGTTTTGGAGTCACTTACTTTCTGTTAAGATGCTCTGTGCTACCCTGGCCATTAGTGCGAACTGTGTCTACCTAGACAGTAGCAGTTTGTTTGCTTCGTGGCTGTGTTACTCCGAATGTCCATCAATGCTGGTCTAGAAATGTCAATTTATTGTCTTTGGGACACAGAGCACCATAAACCATTAAAGTTAATTGTATTGACTTCACCTCAGTGCTAACAATGCAGCCATGTTGGCGTCTGGTGTGTAGGATGTGTGCGTGTCAGTAATCTCTATGTATATATATATATTTTTTAGGTGGATATGATGGTTATCGTCCTTCATTTTCAAACACTCCAAACAGTGGTTACACCCAGTCCCAATTTAACGCTCCTCGTGACTACTCCAACAACTATCAACGGGTAAGGGGTGGTGTTCTTTAAACGCATGGGTCTGGGAATGTTAAGATCCATGCTATATAATTGCCTAAATGAATAACCAATAGATTTTCTGAATACAGTTCAATGTGTTATCAGATGACGTTTGACGGGCGTGGCCGCAGGAAGCAATTGTCTGTATTGTTAGTTTTGATTGGTCTTCAGATGGTTTAAGTGCATTCACAGATCGGATAAACATCAAATTAACTAATGTTAAGTTGGGAATAGTTTAGAAGTCAAATAGTGTCGTCCTTTGGCATAAAACGGAGCAGTATACAGTGTACTCACTTTTCATATATTTGTCCTAGAAAATACCAGCAATTAGTATGGAAAAAGTGTACAAAGAAATGTAGAAAAACTTGAACTCTGGCCAACCCAGATCGCTAAACACTTTATTTTCCTTTAGTTTTTAATTCCCTTAATGTGTTTGGTTCCAGACGAAGCCCTTGCAGTGGTTGAGGGACAAGACATCTGCATTTTGTATTTATTTCCCGTGCAATATAGTGAGTGCCATGAATTGAGCTACTTAAAAAAGTAATCTAAAATCTGCTCTCATTTGGACGATCTAACACATAACCAGTAACTGATAAATGCTGTAGCCTCGCAAAACAGAATTTTCTGATGGCTGATAACTTAGTAATCAATTAGGGTTTTGCTCTTTGTGTACTAGCCATAACTTAAAAAGTACAGGTGGGAAAAAATCGAAAATATGGTATTTTTTTTTCTTTCAGGTCTGCAAGTGATCTGAAACATTGCTACTATGCTGTGACTATATTTGTTTTTTTTTATTTTTTGAAGGATGGATATCAACCGAATTTTAAACGTGGTTCTGGACAAGGTGGACCTCGAGGAGCTCCACGAGGTAATTCTCAAGTGATGCGTACCTAATTCTGCTCAACCAGGAGACTGACCTTCTTTAGAGGGTTAAGGATTCAAAGAACTGTAACTTACAGCAATGAAATAGGCCTCAATCCAAGAACACATTTTGCCCAGAACTTTCTGTTGCAGTTACTCCAAGTTCGCTCTTGAATCGACTAACCCTTCACATTTTATTTTTAAACATGGAACCCAATAATTTCTTCCTGAAATCTCAGCAGAAAACCTTTGTCAGGATTGTTAAATTGCCTTTTTACTAAATTAAGATGCAGTCCTGGGAACTTGAAATTTATTTTAATTTATATTATGTGACATTTTAATACCATCTCAACGCTGCTGTCGCTGCTGTCCCACATGGGAGTACACACTTTTTTGCAGAGGAGATTTACGAGCATTTTCGAAGCTGTACCTTTTCTTTTCTGCCTTTTTAATCCTCCCATTATTTCAAATTTGTATATTGATGTTGCTTCTTGAGTTTCAATAAAGATGTGTTGCGTTACCTGCAGCCTGTTGTAAAGTCTTGTTTCTTTGGTGTTTCCGTTTGCTTTTGCCTTGCTGTCCTCTCATTCCAGTACTAGAGCCTGCGAAAAGTTAACTGAGAAGCTTTGCCCAATGTAGAATCTTGTCTATATGGGTTCATCCAGGCGTTGACCGTCCAATGCGGGTTATTTCATGTCAACTGGCAACATTTTTGATTCTTGACTAATTCCAGCAGTGATCATGCCTGAAAGCTGAAAATGTTAAACCCAATTAAGACTTAACAGATAAAACCCACGAATGCCATTTTTAATGTACATTTTCAGCGTCAATATTATGGAGTGTTTGAAAAAAGATAGAACATAAATCCTTCTACTTGCAGTGTGATTTATAGTAGAGTAGGCCATGTCATCTAAAAGCCACATATGCACAGCTCCACCTAGTAGCCATCACTGGAAGTTCTCCAGCAGATCAGAGCCACACTGCAAAGCATGAAGGCTCTGCAAATTATCTGAAATGTTTGCTTTGTCTTTAGAAGGACATTGTTTTACAGGGAGTGCTATTTTATACAGAGCTTTATCAACCCATTGCTGACGGCTTTCAAGGATGCAACAACCAACCACATTGCAGTTTAACTGTCATTGGATTATTTCTTGTAGGGTCCAATCTTTAAAACTGTAGTATTAGGGCATGGTTATCATATGTACACGTTTACCATGTATGCTTTAGAACCAGTTCTTCCTGATTTAATGCATCATTTTAGATTTATTTTGTATTATTTTTTCCCACTTACATATTTGATGAGGAAAAAATTAAGTTTACTTTTGAAAGATACTTTTTTGTACCTACTTGTCTGGTTAACCTAGTAGTCTGGTTAACCTAGTAGTCTGCGGACTCTAAAGTCTATGTGAACGTTCGGCAGTGCTCATAAAGGGGCACGCCTTTAATCCTCACTTCATTCGATGCATAGGTAGGCAGTCCCTGTCTCAAGTACAGGCATATTGGCACAGCAAAACTTATTTACGGCTTCAAAGTGTTTTTTTTTTTCATTTTCTCTAACACGCTAGAAAACGTTGTTAAAATGGATACAAAATACACGCTTTAGTAGATCGATAAAGATTATACGCAGGCGCTATGAAAAGCATGGAGATGTCAGTTTAAAAAAATTCGAGTGCATGGCCATGATAAGATTATCTTGCATTCTAGCCCCACCACTTTAAACGATAATTTTGGAAACGCAAATCTGAACTGTTGATGACCACGCATTTCTTTCATTACGAGAGTTGCAGCATGGATGTTAATTTAGTGAGCAGGCGCCATACTATTTTAAAACTAAGGTCCGGCAATGGTCATCAATTTTATACAGTGGCTTTTCAGACTGTCGATTCTGTATGTCCATGTGCTCTACAACTTCTTTCCAACGAAAATTCCATTGAAAACGGTATAGAGAATAATTTTGTAATTTAATAACTTATCAAAGTTATCTGAAGCATGGCAGTTGGTAAATAGATATAGGTGAACGGCCACATGTCAGTCACCTTTCCACAGGCTTTAAGTACCCGACCTTTCCCGCTCTATTTCTTCTTTCCTAGTACTAACCCATGGTAACCTGGCAGGCCAGATTGCATGTGCTGTAGACTGGTAATGCCCCTGGTCTGGGTAGGGACCTATTTGGGGTAAATCCGATTCAGAACTACGCATAATAGATATTTTCTATTTTTGCTTGATCGGGTGATGAGACCACCAATCTCGCACAAAAACTGGCTTCTCGCGCATTTCGTGCCTTGAGCAGAAGGACTCATTGGTTGCACTAATCTGGAACATGGCTTTTAAATAGTGGTGCATGTTGATGTAATGCGAAATGCTTTAACCTGTGTTTTTCCTTATTTCTGTGCCTTTTAGGCGCTGAGCTTCCGCTGGGTAGCTTGTTTTAGTCATGGGTTTTGTTTTATGTAGGGAGGTCCTGTGTGGGTAACATTGCCTGCCCTTATATTCTATGGAGTGTAGGGAAAATGTGTGCGTTTGTTTGAACTGTATCTTCTGCGAAAATATGAAGTCTACAGTAACAGTGTATTTTAACGGGATTATAGGGATTAATTTTCGAAACGTGGAATCGTTTTGCATGTGCATGCTGTGCACAGGCTGCCTTCTAGTGGTTAGTTCCGAGTATTCCTAATCTTTTTTTATATTTAGTACTTAGCTGTCGACAACGGTGTTTCTTCAATATGATCTTTCCATGATGTGCAGCTGCTACCCACAATCCTCCTTAGTAGACATTTTCTTCAGATTGTGTTTTTCTCGCCATTAGTTTCAGTGCCTCGGAAGAGCGGAAAGACAAACCCTTCACAACGCAGGGAACTGCATCTGGCCCAGCGCTTGGTCGATTATCATATGAGAATTTGTAATGTTTTATTCCAGCTCTCCCTTGTCTTAACTGTTTTGGATCCATCGACAAACACTGTTTTTGCCACTCTTTTAGTAATCGGTACCTGTCTATAGACCAGCACTGTTTGAAACAGCTGTCCTGCACAGCACCACAAGTAAGGAAGTGCCTTGCTTGATTGAACTTCAATCAAGCAAGGCAAACACAAGAAGCCATTCTGCAGGAAACCTCTTCCAAACAAATCCCACCCAGTTAACAATTTAATTTCAACTCCATCTCTATCGCCGAAAACAGTCCAAATGCCTGGGAGACACCTGCCTAGTACCCATCAAAGAAGCTGCTAGAAACCGGGCCCCATTCATCTCCACCTTTATCAACACCTCTTTCAAATCCTGCTCAGTACCCACCAACCTCAAAGATGCCTGGGTACTACCCCTAATAAAAAAGCCAAAACTAGATCCCAACATCCCCACCAACTAGAGGCCAATCACAACCGCCCCCTTTCTTCTCAAAATCCTTGACAAAGCTGCATATCTACAGATCCAAGAACATCTGGAGATCAATAACCTACTAGGCACATGCCAATCAGGCTTCTGGCCCAGATGCGGGACAGAGACAGCCCTCATAGACCACAAGAACCAATTAGACGACCGGAAAGACCAAGGCAAAGCTTCCATCCTTCTCTTGGATCTATCCGCTGCATTCAACCTCGTGAATGACAATGTCCTTTGCAACCATCTCAAAACAGCTGCCCACTTCTAGAATGAAGCTACCACCTGGATGAGCTCATTCCTCGACAACAGGACCACCCAGGTCTTTTCGCCAATCGCCACAGCTGACCCAGTACCCATCATATGTGCAGCACCTCAAGGCTCCTGCCTCTCCCCCACCCTATACAATATCTTTACAAAGCCCTGTTTGACATACTTGACAACTTGGGTGTCTCATATACCAACTATGCTGACACCCAGTTTCTCACATCCATCAACAAAATGTACCTAATTGTACAAACGTGGATGGCCACCCATGGCTTATGCCTCAACGACGATAAAACAGAGCTCCTTATTGTTGGGTCCCCAAAAACACTGGCTGAACACTCCACCCACTACAACTCCATTCTCATTGATGGCCTCACGATCAAAGTGTCCCACATGGTCAAAACCTTAGGCATCTACCTCGATTCGAGTCTTAATCTCAACAAACAAATCAGCACCACAGCATCAGCCACCAATTACACATGCAAATTGATTAACGCTTGCAAACCCTTCCTGTCCACAGGACACTGCGTCACAATTGCCAGAGCCCTAATCCTCTCCAAAGTAGACTACTGCAATGCCTTATACTTGGGCACCAGCAAATGTAACCTCTCTAAATTACAAATAATCCAAAACAACGCCCTCCGGGCAGCACTAGGCATGCCCAAATCCCATCACATCTCACGCATGAGACGTGACACTAACTCTCCATAAATGATAGAATCAAGCTTAAATCACTTGACCTCATGCATAAATGCCTATCCAACAAGGCCTAGCCATACCCGACGGTCAGATAATCGAAACACACATCTACACGTCCCATCAGAAAAGATCAAGCAAGTCTCAGAATATCTAAGTTAAACAATGGAGGCGCTAGCTTCCCAGTTTTAGCTGCACAACTGTGGAACTTCATCCCTGACTAAGTCAGAGCCCTATCTCCCTTCCTGTGTTTGAAATCTAATGTAAAGAAGCGGCTACACTCCCTAGACTGTTGATATGACTTCTCCTACCGTACATACTCCTGTAGCTCATGCTAAAATGTATATTGCACTCTGTATGCACCATGTCTGTGTGTGTGTGTATATATGTATATATATATATATATAACAGCATGGAAAACGCTGTTCCCTCGAGCTGCACTCCTCACCATCCAGTTCCAAACACGAGGTTTCAAATTACCTCATTGCAAAGCACGGGTTGAAAGAAGAAACTGCACCAAGTGCGTGCATTTAAACGGCCTTTAATATTTCATAGCAGTTTCTTTTAAAAGGAATTTTCCCAATCATATTAGCCAAACGGCAGCCTGACGCGTTTCGCCACAACCTAGTGGCTTGCTCAGTTACTCCTCCCCCTTTGGGAGTTCGTTTTTGAACCCAGCACCACACCAAGGTGATAAGCATAGAAAAGGTGGCTTGCAAGCAGAATCAGTATATGGTTAGTAGCCATGTTGACTAGGTCTATCAGGGCCAAACCTACCCATATCACAAAGAACGAAGGAAAGTTAGCTTAAAAAATAAAAAAGCATAATTTCCAATGTTCATAATAAAATGCATGTTATTGTCATTATTACATAATAAGAAACACAGTAAAAAAATCATCGTCTTTTTCTACGTGAATTGGGCTTTGTTTGTTTCAAAAGAGCTGTTGTGTCCCAATGGTAGCATAACCTCAGAGTTGTGGTGTTGCAAAATGTGTCACATGTTTCTAAGGGTCATATTTAAAGTGCATAGTGCGTTTAAAAAGCTGTTACCTTGTCTGAGATATATGTACCCAAACCATGGAATTGTAATATAAGTATAGACTTCTTGTTCACCTAAAAGGTATATAACAGTGCTGGCACAATTTACCACAATATTTGACTAGCATGTGCATATAGAGCATAATGCTGTGTGTTGTGTCGCTGTTATTTTACCAGTGCAAAATTGCAAACTATAAAGTGCTAGTGCATTGTGCATTCTAATTCCCAGGAGAGCCATGGCTGGGTTCATTGACACATGTTTATACTGAGCGAGATACATTCCTATAATATAAGAATGTGACCCATTCGTAAAGCAGCATAGACAAGATATAAAGTGCATAGTGCCTTCCTATGATTAATGGTACATATGACCCACATGGAAAAACCAAGGTATACAATACTGCAACACATGTAATACTAAAATTATATCCTGCTGGATATAAAAGGACCGCCGGAAAAATATTCTATACAACATCATATGAGTTATGCATCAGTTAATAAATGTCCAGATATTTTCCTGAATCCATGTGTTGCCCTTTTCAACAATTATACGTATAAGTTGCCTCTGATCATGACCAACCATATAATGCAAGTGACCAAGAAAGTGAATAAAGATGAAAAAACATTAACCGAATTTGTGTTTAAAAAATGTTATAAACATTAGATAAAGGAGAAAAGAAAGAATAAAAAAGGAAAAACCTTTAAAAAAAACCAAACATCAGGAAATATAATATGGAAACCTTTGGGTCTATAATGAGAGATTTCTGAACATTTTGTTACTGAAATGCAACGATTAAGTCCCCAAAAAGGTTTATAATTCCTCATCAATATTGTGGCCAACAGGAGTCGAGAATGAATTTGGTTTCTTCTTGTCGGAGTGTTTTCTCATTATCACCTCCTCTAGGGCTTGGAATAACCCTATATATACCAAAAAATGTAAGACTTGCTGGGTCTCCATTGTGGAATTCTGAAAAGTGCTTGGCCATGGGATATGTGCAGTCTTTATTTATGATGGCTCTGACGTGATATATATATATATAATCTGAGGCTTGTGGAATCTGCTTGGATCACATGCTGTGCATAGTCCGACATCTAGTGGAAGCTGCGGAGTATTAGTTTGTTTTTCGAAACTCGAAAATGGGCGTCGACACAGGGCGTGCCAGTAATACTATTCCTAGTGTGACGTCCACTGTACCCAAGATCCCTCACGCGTCTAGGATCCTCAGATTGTTTTTTTCCGCCATACTGGTCGGAAGCATTTTGCGGAGTCCCCTGGCCTTAGCCATACTTTTGCTAGAATTTAAAATAATATTCTATTGACATCCTTTCCCACCCAACGTCGAACTTCGACACTCGACACCGGCTGGAGAAGAAATCGACCGTCGGCTGCTGCACGACGGATTTGGGCCTCGGAAGGCCGCTGGCCTCGGCCCGGGCCTGGTAGGCCGCTGGCCTCGGCCCTGCAAGTAGGGAGAGTGGGGGGTGGTACATACTCTACACTCTTGGTATATAGGTACACCTTATACATTTCCTACACTTAGCCCGCTGTCTCAAGGTGCGTATGGAGGGTACCCCTTTTCAATTCTGCCCCAAGTGCAATCGCAAATACCCTTGGGTCGACAGGCACGCCACGTGCAATCTCTGCTTGCCGAGGGACCACCCCGAAGCGAACTGCAGAGCGTGTAGTAGGTTTAAACCTAAAACACTTAAGGACCGTTCGACGAAGCGTTGGGCCCACCACGCCAGGCAGGTGGCCATGGCAGCGGAGGGCGCCTTCAGCGATGGCAGCGACGCTGTACTTTCGACGGCGAGGGCATTACGGCGTCGAAAGACAGCCGAGCGCAGGTCCCCGACCTCGGAAGGTCGTCCAGCAGGGCGGCTATGGGGAAGACCCCCGGCGACACAAGCGCTTCACATACTACACACACAAACTAAACACACTAAGTCCAACCGAGACTCGACAACGTCGAGTTCTCGGAAAGAGGCACAGACAGTACGGTCCGATTCGGTGTCCTCTGGGCGCTCTCGATCAAGATCGCCGCATGACTCCAGGCAATCATCCACTCTTGCCAAGATTGCCTCGCTCCCTAGGCTAACAGAAGTTCGATCGTCGGAAGACGAAGACGACTTCCACCCCCAGGCCGCACTCGCGGAATCGGAGCCCGCAATTAAAGACAGCGAGGCCCCACGCTCGAAGGACAGGGACACCTCTCCCGATCCTCGACGCCAGGCGTCAAAACTCCGGAGCCACTAAGGGACAGGGAAAACATTTTTCTACGCACGGGGAGGCGGAAAAACAGCAGAAGAAACTACCTGTACATTCCTCCACACCTGTGAAACACTCCACCCCCCCCTAAACAGACAGACAAGCCCAGGTCTGCTGATAGGTCCACAACCAGCAAAGCTACTCAAGATAAATCCCATAGACTTGCTGAGAGAGTCATTCCCAGTTCCAAAAAATGGTCCAGTGAAGACATAGGGTCATGTCAAGAATGTCTTCTTTGGCTGATTTTTATGATAAAAATCCAGAACATTTCCTCTCGTATGATCCACAAGGGGCCACACCCTCAGGCTCTACTGATCCTATCCCCCCGAGTAAGGACGCCCGGTTTGAAACTCCAATGAGGTCCGAACCCTTCGAGGTACAAAATTACGCAAGACAATACTCACGGTATCAAGGAGAGGCTTCCTTTTGTGAAGACCAGGAATTTGGGTTGATAGAAGAGCAAACCGGGACGGGCTACTATGGGGATGATGAGGACCAGGAGGAAGAAGAGGATGACCCGGAAACATACAGAGTAGATTCCCCGGTAGAGAACGAAGCCCCGGTTACCGACTCCCCGGTCGATAACCAACCCCTCCTAAATGAGGTTCTCGCTCGCGCAGCAGAACATTTCCACATTGACACCCACGGTGTACAGGAGGAAAGGGACTTTGCAGAAGAGTTAGTGGGAGAAAGGAGGCCTGTTGCCCAGACCATCCCTATCCTTAAATCCATTCAGCGGAGAATAGATCCGTCCCTGGTGAACCCAAACCTCACCAGAGCAGTCAATCCCAGGGTTGAATAACTTTTCAGGGCAGCTCAGTCTGACCCTCTCTATATAAGAGGACATCTGAAGCCAGACTCCCTAGTTGTCACCAACACTCGTAAAAGGGCTGGGACACCCTTGTCTTCGTCAGAAGCTCCTCCCGACAAGGAGAGCAAAAAACTATACGGTTTCGGCAGAAGGTAGCCTCAACGTCCGCCTATCAAGCAAGGATTGCTAACTCCACCCTGGTGGCCAGCTACAACTGCCATCAGTGGGAAGAAGTCGCGGCTCTCATAGCCTCTGCTCCTGAACCGTTAAAGGGCCAATTAGCTCGGATTTCCGCAGAGGGTAGAGCCGTGTCTGGTTGCATTTTGAAAGCAACCTTCGACGCCGCGGACAACGCAGGCAGATTGATAGCAGAAGGTACCGTTATCAAGAGACATGCATGGTTACGGCAGTCTGATTCTAAGGCAGAAACCCAGGCATCATTGTTAGACAAACCGGTGGAAGCCGATCTGTTTGGTAAGGCGGTCGAAGACGCACTGAAAAATGCTAAGGACGAATACGAGACACTCAAATCCCTTTGCCAGTTAACCAATAAACACCCTAACCAGAGAGGGATTAGTAATTTTCGTTGCCCACGCGGCCAAAATTCCCAGAGGATCTAACTATTCCCAGGGGCAGGGTACACAGTGGAACAACAACCAACAGTCTACCCAGGGTTACGCCAGAGGTAATAGGAGAGGTCGTGGTAAAGGCAGAGGCAGCCCCAGCAAGGGAGGCGGCACGCCTCCACCAAAGCAGTGACGCTCAGTTCAGGGTCCCTTCTCACGCAACCCCAGTAGGGGGACGCATTTCAAACTTCACCCAGGCTTGGGAAGGGATCACATCAGACAGATGGGTGCTGTCAACAGTATCCACGGGATATTGTATAGAGCTACTGCAGCGTCCCCGGAACCATCCTCCACGACAGAGTACACTCCTTAGAACATCAGAAGATTCTCCTCGAGGAGATCGCCATTCTTCTACAAAAGGACGCGATAGAACTCGTCCCGGGACACCAGGTAAACAAGGGTATTTATTCAATTTACTTCCTTGTGCCAAAGAAAGACTTGACAATGCACCCAGTATTGGACTTACGGCCTGCCAACAAGTATGTCAAGCCCCAAAAATTTCGTATGACCATTCTACAAGAGGTAATCCCCCTCCTAAAAAAGGGGATTACATGGCAACCTTGGATATGAAAGATGCTTATTTTCATATTTCCATGTTCCCAGCGCACAGAAAGTACTTGCGCTTCAAGGTGGACAGTCGGCACTACCAATTCAAGGTACTGCCCTTCGGGATAGCTTCAGCACCAAGGGTATTCACCAAGGTGGTGGCGGCTGCACACCTACGCAGGGAGGCAATCCCAATGTACCCTTATCTGGACGACTGGCTCATAACTGGGGAAACCCCAGGAATTTGCAGGACAAACATTCAAAGGACTATCGACCTCCTCCACGAGTTAGGCTTCTCAATCAACGAGAAGAAGTCAAGCCTGGTGCCAAGCACCTCAAAACAATTCCTAGGAGCAATCCTGGATACCCAGGAGGGGTTGACCTTTCCTTCAGAAGAAAGAATTCGGAATATACTACTGCAAATTCCGCATTATCAGTCAGGTCAACAAATAACGGTACGCAAAGCAATGCGTTTACTGGGCATGATGGCGTCATGCATTTACTTGGTCCCCCACGCGCGCCTGCGTCCAATGCAGGAATGGTTGGCGAAACAGTGGTCTCAGGCAAGTGGTCAGGGGGACGCTCTAGTGGTCATTTCGCCAACACTGGTACAAAGCCTTCACTGGTGGACAAGAGAGAATCTCGCACAGGGGAAACCCTTTTACGATCCCGAAGTACAGGCAGTCACTACAGATGCATGTCTGACGGGGTGGGGAGCTCACCATCTCCACCACACAGCTCAGGGTCTCTGGTCTCACTCAGTGGCCAAGAACCACATCAACCTGCTAGAGCTTCTGGCAGTATTCAAAGCGCTTCAGGCGTTCGAGCCCCATCTACTAAACCTGTCAGTGCAAATCCGGACGGACAGCACTACAGCCATGTTCTACCTGAACAAGCAAGGAGGGACTCGCTCGCCAAATCTGTCCAAGCTTGCCCAGAAAATCTGGATATGGGCACTCAGACGGAACATCTTCCTGTCATCACAACATGTTCCAGGGGAGCTCAATTCCCTAGCGGATGCTCTGAGCAGAGACTCCCTCCCAGAGGAACACAAATGGGTTCTTCACATTGAGGTCGTAGAAGATCTCTTCTCTCAGTGGGGTTTCCCCACTATAGACTTATTCGCCACAAGCGAAAACAGACAATGCCCAGGATTTGCATCCAGGTTCCCCCAACCAGACTCCCAGGGGAACGCCCTGTGGATGAACTGGTCAGGGATGTTTGCGTACGCTTTTCCACCAACTCCTCTCATCAGGAAAGTGGTGAACAAGATGAACAGGGAATCGATGACGCTCGTCCTAGTTGCTCCCATGTGGGCAAGACAACCGTGGTTCCCACACCTACGCAGGATGGCGGTGTGCGAGCCCATCAGACTTCCAGCCTGGTACAACCTACTGTCCCAGCACCAAGGTCAAACGGTGCACCAGCAACCCAACTCAATGAACCTGGCAGCATGGCTCCTGAGGTCATAGTTTGGACACCTCAATTTGCCACAGAGGTGTATGGACATCCTAAAGGAATCTAGGAAACCAAACACAAGGCACTGTTACTTTGACAAGTGGAAGAGGTTCGTTATCTGGTGCCAGAGTAGACAAATCAACCCAGTTGATTGCACTCCTTCCACGATTGTTACATACATGCTCCACCTGCTAGATGCAGGATTGGTTTTTAACTCCCTGAAAGTACACCTGGCAGCCCTCTCGGCTTACACCACTTCCCATAGCAAGGTTTTGTGGTGGAAAGTACCAGTAGTTAAAGCCTTCATGGAAGGAGTAAAGAGACTTCACCCTCCTATTTCTAACCCACCACCAGGGTGGGACCTTAATGTGGTGCTAGCCAAGCTCATGGGCCCCCCTTTCGAACCCATGTATAAAAGCAGTCTCAAACACCTGACTTATAAAACGGTCTTCTTAGTAGCTATTACTTCTATAAGAAGGGTCAGTGAAATTCAGGCTCTGTCAGTGCAGGATCCCTTCTTTACTGTCCATAAAGACAAACTGGTTTTACGCACACACCCTAGGTTCTCGCCTAAATGTATATCAAAATTCCATGTAAACCAGTCCATCGAGCTTCCGGCTTTCTTCCAGAACCCGCAAAGCTCGGCTGAGGTGAAACTACACACCCTAGATGTGCGTAGGGCGGTCCTCTACTATGTAAATAAAACCAGACCGCTAAGGAAAACAGATCAACTGTTTGTCTCCGTAGCTACAGGCAGAGAGGGGGATCGCGTCTCTAAAGGTGCCATCTCGAAGTGGATTATTAACTGTATACAGCTGTTACTCACTCTCTGAAAAGACTCTGCCTTTTACGCCAAGGGCCCACTCTACTAGAGGCATTGGGGCCACTCTGGCTTTCATTGCAAATGTACCCCTTGACACCATTTGCAAAGCAGCTACTTGGAGCTCTATTCACACTTTTACTCAGCATTACTGCATTGACACCCATTCCAAGGCAGATACACAAGTGGGACAAGCGGTTCTAAGACACTTATTTGCTCATGACCCTTCTCACATCCCACCTCCTTCTTCTGGTACTGCTCGCTAATCTATGCACAGCATGTGATCTAAGCAGATTCCACAAGCCTCAGAAGGGATACATTACTCACCGTAATCGTATTTCTGATGCTTGTATCTGCTTAGATTCACATGCGACCCACCCTTCCTCCCCTCCGAGAGAAGGCGCATGATTGCTTGTATTCTTACCTTTCTGTCTATCTGCTTGGATTATCTGTACTCGCGCTACTCCTCATGCTACCTCATGTCAGAAAAAATACAATCTGAGGATCCTAGACGCGTAAGGGATCTTGGGTACAGTGGACGTCACACTAGGGATAGTATTACTGGCACGTCCTGTGTCGACGCCCATTTTCGAGTTTCGAAAAACAAACTGTAATACTCTGCAGCTTCCACTAGATGTCGGCCTATGCACAGCATGTGATCTAAGCAGATACAAGCATCAGAAATACGATTACGGTGAGTAATGTATCCTATATATATATACACACACTTTGTTAAAGGGACGTGACATGTCATTGCTGCCATCACTGACGCCATCACATGTTTAGCCCATTTGTTTTATGTCAGCTAAGCAACCATAACTCGCGCCACCACCGTGCACTGCTAAGATTAACACCCAGGATATCAAAGATGACATGACAAATAAGTCAAGGTCGAAAAACAATTGACGCTTATGAGTTTTGGTACATATGCGACCATACTGAGCGTCTAGGGAAAAATTGAAATGAAGTGGCCTTCACTCAGAACGTAAATACATTCTCATTTTGCAACAATTTATCAGCAGTCATTCATGAGAACCGTTCTCCCCGAACATGTGCAAAAGCGCTGTGTTTACGAAACAGCGCAGGTGGCTGCCTCAGATTCCACACTATAGGATGCCAGTTTGACCGCAGTACTGTTGGTCATGGCTTCTTACATAGACGCAGTAAGGGCTTGTTGTACATTGCCTACCAAGTCCCACTGTACGGTATGATAGTGGTAACAAGAATAAAGCACTGTTTCACTTCCTACTGCCACATATAAGTAATGCTTACCTTTCGACACAGTGTTCCATAAGGGTTTGTTTGCGGTGATTTCGGCGTACAACCGAAAACAAAATGACCATGGCGGCCGTATTGAAAGAATGCTACGCACTTGACGCTGTGGCAGAACCAATCGGTGAAAGCGCAACATCTTGACGTTCAGCATGCCACAGATTAGCCAATACAAATCTTCTACACTGAGCGAACAGGGAAGTGGGACCGTGGAGCGGACATAGATATCACTAATTCTTAGAGTGCTACTTTTTGATCATTTTAAAGGAAACTACTGGACGATTTGTCAAAAAATTTACAAAAGCACGCTTTTGGGAACAAGCCCCTGCCGCAAAATTGGTGAAAATCTGTCCAGTGCTTTGGCCTGTAGCCATGCTCAGTTTTTGCCCCATTCAGTCTATGGGCAAAAAAGACGTTTTTGGAACCCCCCTATAACTTTGCCCCCCTCTGGACGAATCCTTACCAAACTTTGCGAAATAATCCAGTGTGGCCCATATACTTATTTTTCAAACTTTGGTAAGGATTCGTCCAGGGGGAGCCAAGTTATAAGCCGCCCAAAAAGTGCTCTTCCTATGGAAACAGCAACTTAACCAGAACTACATGGCCACTACATGGCCATGTAATATATATATTTCTGATGTTTGTTAATCTGTGCATAGTCCGACATCCAGTGGTCACTGCGGAGTATTGCATTTTGTTTTTCGTAGTCGAAAAGGGGACGTCGACAAGGCGTGTCTGTAACGCTATCCCTATAACGTGCAGTGTACCCACAATCCCTCACGCGTCAATGTCCCTCAGATTGTTTTTTTCCGCCCAGATATTGATCGCCTTAGCGCGGAGCTCGTTCGAGAGAAATTGCAAAACATTTACTTTGACGCTTTGGTCGTTATTTATTATTATACATTACATTAGATCCCTCCTTCGACGGCGAAGCTGTTTCACCGCCGAGTAAGAACTTCGAGGGCAGGGACTTAGACGGAGGAGATCCTTCGGCGCTGCCGAACACGTGGCACGGCCTAAGACAGTAGGGAGAGTGGGGGTCGTGGGACACTTCTTTCTACTTCTAAGAATGCCTTTCTCTTTCACCCCCCTTTCCTTCGGGATCGTTATCTTTTTGAATTGTATCCTCAGCTATGGAGAGGACTCAGTTTAGATTTTGCCCACGCTGTAAGGGCAAATTCACATGGAAAGATAAGCACAAGCAGTGTAACCGTTGCTTACCCCTCGACCACGAGGAGGACAGCTGTGCGGCCTGTAAACTTCTTAGACCCCAAAAACTTTAAAGGACCGCAGGGTTAAGAGGTGGGCAGCCTATGCTATGTCTAGAGCTGATTCCTCACCCGCCGCCGAGTGTGACTAGGACAGTGATAACCCGACCTCCATTTCGGATGTTGTAGACCCCTTCTCGGGAGCATACCTGCTCCTCAGCGTCTGGCCCCGGCCCTGACAAGTTCGACTCATGCCCTACTTATGGGGATGAACACCCCGGCGACACTGACGAACACAGAAAACATAAGCACACAACTCACGGCACTTCGTCGTCGAAGGCGAAGAAAGCCCTAGCGCCAATGAAGATGCCGGGCCCACCGGCGTCCTCCACCCACCGTAAGGGTCGTAAGCCCTCCCGCCACCGCAGACGCGACTAGCGACTGGGCTACCTGCAGACAAGGGCGCTGCCACCAAAAGGCCAGGCGACGCGCCTCGTAAGAGTGAGACCGTCGCTGAAAGAGACTCTGCACCGACCAGCACGACGCCAGACGAACCCTCGACGGAGAAATTAATCGTCGAGAGCTTGGCTCGTATAGTTTCCACAGACAGCCAGAGACGGGCGGCGAGTGATACGCCAAAGCCCGATCACAAGGCCAGGGAGATGCTGAGAATGTCGGAAGGGAGGCAGGGCCCGCTCCCGCCTTCGAAGGAGGACCCTAGCTTACGAGAAGGTTTCTCAGAAGGCGAAGGGACTTCATCCTCGACGTTATGGGACAGATCTAGACGGCTACAGGCAGAGGAGCTTCCTTTTTCGCCTCCAGACCATTCTGGGTTACCACATTGGACATTTGAGAGATTCCAATCATGTATGGACAAGCTGGATAGATTTATGTCCACTCCTGAACATAAAACACCCAAGAGGCCAAGAGAGATACTCCATGAGGACCCCAGGGCTAAATATCCTAGACTATTTGACCCCCTTCAAGAGGACACTAATACTTATGACCTCACTGAAGAAGACTCTCACTTCCAAGAGGATGAGGAGTTCTTAAATAGTGAAGACCAACAGAACCTCGAAGAAGGTTTTGAGGAAAAACCTGACATAGATGGGGGAGGGGGGATGGTGGCTTCGAAGAAGACCCAGATGAAGTTGGCTCACAGCCTTGGCAGTCCCCAACAGCGTCTGCAGACCCTGCGATCCTGAACCTTTCCTCTCCTCAAACCACACTGGTCAGGAACCAGTCACCTATAGATGACCCACTTTCAACACGCTACTAGGGAAAGCAGCAGCACACTTTGAAATTGAGACTGGGGAAATTACTCCCGATATTGATTTTGTAGACAAAATCATTAAGGAAAAACCTCCCACTAGCCAGACCATTCCCCTCCTCGCCTCGGTTAAGAGACGCATCATCCCATCGTTGTCTACACCTGCGTTGGTTAGAGGGGTCAACCCAAGAATTGAAACTGTTTACTCACTCTCCTTCGGACCCATTATATATTAAGGGTCACTCAATACCAGATTCCTTGGTGGTAACTACCACAAGGAAAAGGGCAGGGGTTCCGCTTTTAACTAGCGAAGCACCCCGGGACAAGGAAGGAAAAAAACTCTACGCCCTGGCTAAGAGAATTACAGCCTCGGCAGCTTTTTCTACCAGAATTGCCAATAATACCTTATTGGCAAGTTATGCTGATGCCCAATGGGGGAAGTTACGCCAAGACCTCGGAAGTCCCTGAGCCCTTAAGAACTCGCTTGTTAACCACTGTAACGGAAGGAACTCTGGTTAACCAGAGCATCATTAAAACCACACTTGATGCTGCAGAAACGGCTGGCCGTTCTTTAGTCCAGGGGATACTTCTGAAGCGTCATGTCTGGCTCCGCAACTCGGGTTTTAAGCCAGAAACCCAGGCGTCACTCATAAATAAACCAATCGAGGATTCTAACCTCTTTGGGAAAGCGGTGGACGAAGCATTGGAGACCACGAAGGAGGATTTCGACACCCTAAAGACTTTAGACCAGATCTCAAGGCCTCCCAATAAGCGAGGATTCGGCAACAAACGCTTTATTCGAGGCCAACGTCAGCAACAGCAGTACACTGCAGGCAACTGGTCCTCTACTCAGGGAACCAGTGGCCAAAACACTCAAAGCTGACAACGCTGTGGAAAGGGTAGGGGCAGGGGCCTCACTCCCAGAGGTTCCCCGGCTACCAACACCAAATTACCTGAAGGTTCGGGTCCCCTCCCATGCATCTCTGGTCGGGGGCCGGTTAACCTCTTTCCTACCAGCATGGGAGGGAATAACATCAGACCGCTGGGTATTGTCAACTCTAGCCTGCGGTTACTGTATAGAATTCAGTCGGTCCCCCACATACAGACCCCCAAGGGGACGACGCCCATCACCGGAGCACCTCGCCATCCTTCTTCAAGAAGTGGAACTGCTGCTACTAAAATGAGCAAAAGAGGTCGTGCCTCTATCACGGGTAACGGAAGGTATTTATTCAGTGTACTTCCTTGTACCCAAAAAGGACTTAACCATGCGCCCTGTATTAGATCTGCACCCAACGAACAAATTTGTCAAACCTCAAAAATTTCGTATGATGTCCTTACAGGATGTAATCCCCCTGCTTTCCCAGGGAGATTACATGACAACACTGGACATGAAAGATGCATACTTTCATATTTTAATGTTGCCAGCGCACAGAAAATCCCTCAGGTTCATGATAGAGGGCAAACACTACCAGTTCAGAGTGCTACCCTTCGGTATAGTGTCAGCACCGAGGGTATTCACAAAAGTACTGGCAGTGGCAGAGGCACACCTGCGCAGGTTGTCCATCCCAGTATACCCTTACCTCAACGATTGGCTCATAACGGGATTCTTACGAGACATGCTGCTCAAATACCCAAAAGACTGTAGACCTTTTGTTCCAACTGGGCTTCTCCATCAACGAGAAGAAGTCCAGCCTAGACCCCAGCCAGATCAAGCAATTCCTAGGGGCTCTAATTCGAAAAAAGGACGGCCTCGTCTTCCCCTCCAACGAGAGGGTCCAAAATATGCTGTTTCAGATCCTTCAATATGTGGCCGGTTGAGAGGTGACGGTACGCAAAGCAATGCGTTTGCTAGGAATGATGGCGTCCTGTATATATTTGGTACCTCACACGCACCTGCGCATGCGCCCAATGCAAGTGGCTCAACAGCCAGTGGTGTCAGGGCAGCGGACAATGGGACGATCTAGTGGTGGTCTCGCAGGCCTTGGTTCTCTCGCTACGGTGGTGGTGGAAGGAAAACCTGGTAATAGAAAAACCATTCGCCACCCCCGCAGTGGAAGCCACTCTAACCACAGACTCATCCCTCACAGGATGGGGGGCTCACCTATCCCATCAGACTGTACATGGAGTTTGGACTCGGAGTGTAGCGTCCAAACACATAAACTTGCTGGAACTGCTAGCGGTCTTCAAGGCACTGAAGGCTTTCCAGGCACACCTACAAGGGAAAACAGTGATGGTCCTCACAGACAGCATCACAGCCATGTACTACCTGAACAAGCAAGGGGGCACTCACTCCAGGACTGTCCAAGCTGTCCCAGAACATCTGGAAGTGGGCTCTCAAACACATGTTCCTGTTGTCACAACATGTACCAGGGGAACTCAATCTGCTAGCAGATGAACTCAGCAGAGACTTCCCTCTGCCCGCAGAATACGAATGGCGACTACAAGAAGACATTGTCTTCGACGTTTTCACACAATGGGGATTCCCAGAAATAGATCTGTTCGCAACTCTGGAGAACTCCCAATGCTAAGATTACGCCTCCAGGTACCCCCAGAACCGATCCAAGGGGAACGGTCTCTGGATAACATGGTCAGGGAAATTTGTTTACGCTCCCCTCCCCCTCCGCCCCTCCCCTCCCCCCCGACTCCCCTTCCCAACAAGATAGTGCACAAGATGCACCAGGAACCAGTCACCATGATACTAGTGGCCCCGGCAGCCATGGTTCGCTTACCTGATGGAGATGTCTCTATCTCCACCGGTGAAACTACCCTGCCCGTACAACATGCTGTCACAGGACAGGGGCAAGACGATACACCCATGCCCACAAACCATGAACCTAGCAGCCTGGCTCCTGAGGTCATAGAATTTGGGCATTTACAGATCCCTCAAAGATGCATGGACATTCTTAGGGAGCCTAGAAAACCTAACACTCGTTACTGCTATTCTAGCAAGTGGAAGAGATTTGTCATCCAGTGTAGAGGTAAAAGCATCAACCCTGTTGACTGCTCTCCCACACAGATCTTTACCTGACTCACTTATTAGATTCAGGATTGGTCTTTAATTCTATTAAAGTTCATCTCGCTGCACTTTTCGCATACACCACTTCTCAACACAGTGTCATGGTGGAAAGTCCCAGTTATTAAAGCCTTCATGGAGGAAGTAAAGAGGATACACCCTCCTATAGCTAACCCAGCTCCCTGATGGGGACCTAAATGTGGTACTTACCAGGCTTATGGGCTCACCCTTTGAACCCATGCACAAAGCATCCCTTAAGAACCTCACTCTTAAAACTGCTTTCTTAATAGTTCTCACCTCCATTAGGAGAGTGATTGAACTACCAGCGCTCTCTATACTAGACCCCTTTGTAACAGTTCACAAGGATAAGGTGGTTCTACGCATACATCCTAGGTTTGCACCAAAATTCATTTCTAAATTCAATATCAACCAGTCAATAGAACTACGAACGTTCTTTCAAAACCCTTCAAATTTGGGAGAAAGGAGGCTGCATACGCTGGATGTACGCAGAGCCATCATGTTTTACAGTTCTTTGTCGAGGTGGCAGCAGGAAGAGAAGGAGATGATGTTTCAAAATCCACTATATCTAGATGGACTGTCCAATGCATCACTCTGTTTCTCTCTTGCTAAGAGAGAACTACCCTTCAAGCCGAGAGCACATTCTACTCGAGGCACTGGGGCTTCCATAGCATTCATTGCAAATGTCCCTCTTGAGTCCACTTGCAAAGCAGCAACCTGGAGTTCCGTACACACCTTTACAAAACACTCCTGTCTACATGCCCACTCTAGATCTGATTCCCAGATGGGACAAGCAGTATTAAATCTTTTTCTACTGTTCCTTCTCACAACACATTCTAAGCAGATTAACAAACATCTGAAGACAATGCATTACTTACCGTAGTATCTGCTTAGATTCACATGCGCCCACCCTTCCTCCCCGCTCGGATGGAAGGAACATAGACATCCTTTCTCCCTCTTTTCTGTACTCACGTCTAATAGGCTCCCTCAGGGCAGAAAAAATACAAACGGGGACCTCGACGCGTGAAGGATTGTGGGTACACTGCACGTCACTATAGGGATAGTGTTAGACACGCCTTGTCGACGGCCCCTTTTCGATTACGAAAAACAAAATGCATTACTCCGCAGTGACCACTGGATGTCGGACTATGCACAGCATGTGAATCTAAGCAGATACAACCATCAGAAATGCTTTTACGGTAAGTAATGCATTGTCATATATATTTCTGAGGCTTGTGGGATCTGCTTAGATCACATGCTGTGCATATGCCGACATCTAGTGGGAGCTGCAGAGTATTAGTTTGTTTTTCGGAACTCTGAAATGGGCGTCGACACTGGGCGTGCCAGTAATACTATCCCTAGTGTGACCTCCACTGTACCCATGATCCCTCACGCGTGTAGGACCCTCATTGTTTTTTTCCCGCCATACTGTTCGGAAGCATTCCGCGGAGTTCCCTGGCTTTAGCCATAATTTTGCTAAAAGTTATAATATTTCCCTGTTTCTTCCATACCCACGTCGAGTCATCGAAGTTCGAAGCGCAACGCCGGCCCGGAGAAGAAAACTACCGGCGAGAGCTGCACGACAGACGTTGGCTCTCGGAAGGCCTCTGGCCTCGGCTCGGGCCTTGGAAGGCCTCGGCCCTGTACAAGTAGGGAGAATGGGGGGTGGTACATACTCTACACTCACATATATTTATATATATATTCCAACACACTAGCCTGCTGCCACAGGGTGCGTATGGAGGGTACCCCTTTCCAATTTTGCCCCAAGTGCAACCGCAAGTACCCTTGGGTTGACACACGCCACCTGTAACCTCTGCTTGCCGAGGGACCACCCCGAGGCGAACTGAAGAGCGTGTAGCCGGTTCAAGGCTAAGACTCTAAAGGACCGATCGACCAAACGTTAGGCCCACCACGCCAGGCAACGAGAGGCCATGTAAGCGGAGGGCGCCTTCAGTGATGGCAGCGACGCCGTACTATCGGACGCCGAGGGCAACGTGGCGTCGAAAGACAGCCAATCACAAGTCCCCGACCTCGGAAGGTTGTCCGGCAGGGCAGCTATGGGGAAGACACCCGGCGACACGAGCGCTACCCACACCACTTCCACTAAACACTCAAAGTCCAACCGAGACTCAACGCGCGCGTCGAGTTCTCGGAAAGAGGCACAAAGAGAACGGTCCACCGAATCAGTGTCCTCTGGGCGTTCTCGGTCAAGATCGCCGCATGACACCAGGGAACCATCCACTGTTGCCAAGAGTAGTAATGGAGGCACGATCGTCCGAAGCCGACCACCATCCCCAGGCTGCACTCCAGGAGTCGGCATCAGCAGACCGTGCAACGTCGAAAATCCCTGAGAAGGTGAAAACACCAGGGAAGCACTCTTCCACTCAAGGGGAGGGGGGAAAACAGCAGAAGAAACAGTCTCAGCCTTCTTCTGCACCACAGAAACATAAGGACAGTTCAGTCTTCTGTTAAACTAACCAAGACCCCTGCACAAGCCCATAGGTCCAGTCAAGGTATTGCAGGGAAACCCTCCCAAGAAAGGGTAATCCCCAGCTCTAAAGAATGGTCCAGTGAGGATATAGACAGTTATGTCTAGAATGTCATCCCTAGCAGACTCCTATGCCAAGAACCCAGATCACTTCCTCTCCTATACCGCTGACGGAGCTACTCCCTCAGGGTCTAGGGACCCGCAACCCCCTGGTAAGAAACCTCGAGTTGAGGCACCAACGCAAAGTCGGTCTTCTGAGCCTTTCTACGTACAGCCATACTCAGTATGAGGATCCACTACTAGATGAGGATCCAGATTTGGCAACGTTGGACGACCAAACTGGGGTGGACTACTACGGGGATGACTAGGACCAAGAGGAGGACGAAGATGACCCAGAAGTCTACAGAGTAGACGCCCGAGTGGGCAAGGAACCTCCGGTTATCAACTCTCCAGTCGATAACCAACCTCTCCTAAATGAGGTTTTGTCTAGAGCAGCAGAATACTTCGGCATAGATTCTCGGGGCGCTCAGGAGGAGAGGGACTTTGCCGAGGAACTAGTGGGAGAAAAGAGACCAATTGCCCAGGCCATCCCCATTCTCAAGTCTATACAAAGGAGAATTGATAATTCCCTTCTCAATCCGAACCTCACCAGGGCAATAAACCCCAGGATCGAAAACTTAAGGGCAGCCCAGTCAGACCCGCTGTACATAAGGGGGCAACTGAAACCAGACTCCCTGGTAGTGACTAATACCCGAAAGAGGGCGGGAACGCCCTTATCTGAGGCTCCCCCCGACAAGGAGAGCAAAAAGATCTACGGGTTGGGAAGGAAGGTAGCCTCCACTTCCGCCTACCAGGCAAGGATTGCCAACTCCTCCACTCTGCTGGCTAGTTACAACTGCCACCAGTGGGAACAAGTTGCTGCACTCATCAACTCTGCACCGGAACCTTTAAAAAGCCAGTTAGCACAGGTTGCGTCGGAGGGGAGAGCCGTTTCCGGTTGCATCCTTAAGGCAACCTTTGATGCCGCGGATTACGCCGGAAGGCTGATTGCAGAGAGCATGGTTAAGAGGCATGCTTGGCTAAGACAGTCTGGGTTTAAACCGGAGACACAAGCATTCTTAATAGACAATGCATGAACTTGGCAGCATGACTCCTGAAGTCATAGTTTGGACACCTCAATTTACCAAACAGGTGCATGGACATCCTAAAGGAATCTAGGAAGCCAAACACTAGGCACTGTTATTTTGACAAATGGAAAAGTTTTGTTATCTGGTGCCAGAATAGACAAATCAACCGGGTTGATTGAACTCCTTCCAATATTGTCACCTACATGCTCCACCTGCTGGATGCAGGGTTTTTATTTAATTCACTAAAGGTACACCTGGCAGCTCTGTCAGCCTACACCACCTCCCATAATGAGGTTTTGTGGTGGACAGTACCAGTGGTTAAAGCTTTTATGGAAGGAGTAAAGAGACTCCACTCTCCAATTTCTAACCCACCACCGGGTTGGGACCTTAATGTGGTGCTTGCTAAACTCATGGGGCCACCATTTGAACCCATGCAAACACCTGACCTATAAAACAGCCTTCTTTGTAGCCATTACTTCCATAAGAAGGGTCAGTGAAATTCAGGCTCTGTCAGAGCAGGATCCTTTCTTTACTGTTCATGAAGATAAACTGGTTCTACGTACACACCCTAGCTACTCTACCTTTCACGCCAAGAGCCCACTTTACAAGAGGCATTGGGGCCACTCTGGCTTTCATTGCAAATGTATCCCTTGACACCATTTGCAAAGCAGCTACTTGGAGCTCTATTCACACTTTTACTCAGCACTACTGCATTGACACTCATTCCAAGACAGATACCCAAGTGGGACAAGCAGTTCTAAGATATCTGTTTGCTCAGGGCCCTTCTCACATCCCACCTCCTTCTAATACTGCTTGCTAATCTATGCACATCATGTGATCTAAGCAGATTCCACAAGCCTCAGAAGGAATGATTACTCACCGTAATCGTATTTCGAGGGGATTGGGTCCTCCGACGTATTCCATATCTATGACATGTAATCACCACAGCTGTGCTGCTTCGGAAACTTTTTTCTGCGTCCTACGTCGATGCGCCGTCGTCTAGGACCTCCTCCGACGTCATCCGATGTGATAAGTAGGACGCACGACGCCCGTAGCCTCAGTTCCGTTTTTTCCGCGAACGTGTTGCTTCGTGAATCTCGGTTAACGCCTCGACTCTTTGGAGTTCTGTTCTGTTCTCGGTTCTTCGAACCTGTTCGTTTTTGTGAAAATCCTTCGTGTGAAGATGTCTTCTCCTTCGTCTTCGACCCCGCGTCCGGGCTTCAAGAAGTGCGGGGAGTGTGGGTCCAAGATGTCGGTGACGGACTCGCACGACGCCTGCCTCTGGTGCCTCGGGGAGGCCCACGACACGGATGACTATCGACTGCCAGTCGCTCACGTCCAAAGCCTTACGCAAACGTAAGAAGAAGTTGTCGGTAGGTCGGGTGTCCAAGCCCCGGAAGTCGAGATCTGCGGGGCTTTCGACGGATGATTCGAGGGGTGACTCTCCGCGTCGTCGGAAGTCTCGTGGGTCTCCTAGGAGTCGGTCTCGCCATCGTCAGCCTCTTCGAGGCATTCTCGGAAGCGCCGACACCGGTCGTCTTCCAGGTCCTCTTCGGAGGACTCTGCCCGGCACGTCGCTTACCCCACCAGCCGTGCGACGCCGGAGGAATGGGCTTCCTTCGGGAAGAAAATGCTGGCGATTCTTGAGTCGCAGGGTACTAAGCCGTCCGCGCCCCCGAGTGGGGTCGGTCGTGAGAGGTCGAGAGACACCGCTCGCAAGAGTGGTCGGCACGAGTCACGGGAGAGGTCCCGTTCGGACAAGGAGACTTGTTCTTGACGTACCCGTTCCAGGTCCCGGTCCTCGACGCGTTCGAGACCGTGTGCACCTGTGAGGTCTTCGAGGAAGACATCGACGTCTGAGGCGTCGAGGGCGTCGACAGACTTTCTCGAGGCTCCGAGGAAGTCGTCAACGCACAGGTCGTCTAAGGACACACTCGGGGCTCCGGCTTCGAGGGCTGTGTCGACGCCGCCGATGCTGGCGGCGCTGCATCTGACGTCGACGCCGATCCTCTCGGCGCCGATGCCTGTTCTCTCTACGCCATCGACGCCTTTCGTGTCGGAGGTACCACATGGCACGGGGGAACCCCCTAGGAAGGCTCAGGTTAAGAGCAAGCACTCTCGGGTGCCTTCTTTTCGCCACCTGGAATATATTTCAGAGGCGGATGAGGATTCTGATGGCCTGGTTCCTAGTCAGGCTCCAGATGAAATTGTCTCGGGCCATAGTCAGTTTGACGATTTGAGGCAGTCACTGCATGATGACAGTGAACTGGACACCTCTCTGGAGGTGGAGTTTTGTAGGCCTGAGCCTGGCTCTCATGCCGATTTCTCGTACCGGCGCCTTATGGCTAGGGTTTCTGAGTACTTGGGATGGTCTGCTCCGCCAGGGGAGTTTGTGCAGGATGATCTAACGGACATCCTTGATGTTGGTCCCCCAACTGACCCGGTACTGCCGTTCCATATGGCTTTACAGAGACGGGTGGCGGTGGCTTGGACTGCTCCGGAGAGTCTCCCGGCGGTGGGCAGATCCTTGTCGCGAAAATACCGTCCAGCCGGTGGCGACCCCTGCTACTTGACCAGGCACCCCACTCCGGAGAGTTTGGTGGTGCAGGCGGCCACGGCCCTGGCAAAGCAGGCGTCGTACCCTACCATCCCTCCTGATAGGGACGACAAACGTTTTGATGGCTGGGCGAAGAAAGTGTTTTCTTCTGGTGGTATGGCGCTTCAGGCGGCCAACTCCATTTGTGCCTTGTCTCGTTTCACACACACTCTGTGGAACTGTGTTGCGTTAGAGGCTGAACATATTCCCGAAGGGGACGAACGGGATGGTTTCCTTGCTATGGTCCAGGATGGTAAGGATGCCATGTGTGAGTCTGTTCAGTCGGGTTTGGACTTAGCTGAATGCGTCAGTAGGTCCATGGCGGCGAGCACCGTGATACGCAGGTTTGCGTGGTTGCGGAAGTCGGGGTTTGCTCCTGATGTGCAGTCCCGGCTCCTCAACATGCCCTTTGACGGTGAACCTTTTTTGGCAGCAAGGCTGAAGAGAGCCTTGCAGACCTCAAAAGCTGCAGCAAAGTCGTTGGGTGCTGCAGTTCGCCAACCTCCGCCTTTTCGTCATAGGGGACAGCAGTGGAGGGGTGGTTCCTTCAGTAAAGCGAGAGGAGCTGGCAGTCAGAGGCCAACGCAGGGGTACCAGAGGTGGACGACAGGGTACCCGTGGTGCCAAGGCCGCTCGGGCAGTTGCCTCTTTGCCTTCAGGTAACGCCGCAGCCGCTCCCACTCAGTCATGAGGCCATGCCCCATGGTTCGCCGGTTGGGGGAAGGCTGGCGCAGCATCTTGTAGAGTGGCAAGCCATTACTTCAGATGTGTGGGTTCTGGAGATCATAACCCACGGCTACTGTCTTCCCTTTCGGCACAGGCCTCGCGACAATCCACCGGGGAACCTCTCTTTGCAGAGTCAGGATCCGCTCCTTGCGCAGGAAATTCAAGCCCTGCTGGAGAAAGGCGCCATAGAACTGGTGCCTGTAGCGGAGAGGAACAAGGGATGGCATTCCCCTTATTTTTTGATTTTGAAGAAAGACGGGGGATTGAGAGCCATCATGGACTTGCGCGGTTTGAACAAACTCCTCAGGAAGGACAAATTCTCTCAAGTCCTCCAGGCCCTTCAGCTTCAGGACTGGTTGGTGTCACTCGACCTCAAGGATGCTTACTTCCATGTGCCGATCCATCCCAAGCACAAGAAGTACCTGAGGTTCGCGGTTGGCCACTCGCACAGAAGTCCCATTTGACGCCAACACAGCGTCTCCAGTACATCGGAGCAGTGCTCGACACTTCCCTGGGGCAGTGTTTTCCTCCCCAGGTGAGGGCTCTTCACATTCAGCAGATGGTGCACAAGTTTCAACATGCCCAGACGCTCCCAGCGTTCGACTTCTTGAGGTTGCTCGGCCTCATGGCATCCTGCATTCTTCTGGTGCCAGAGGCTCGCCTGCGGATGAGATCTTTGCAGTGGGCACTCAAGACGCAATGGTCGCAGTCCTCTGGCAGGATGTCGGACCCGGTTCAGGTGCCGCCCTCGGTTGCCCGGGACCTTCTGTGGTGGGCCGTCATAGGCCACTTGATGAAGGGGGCTCCATTTTGCCTTCCGTGGCCGGAGGTGACGATCGTGACGGATGCATCCCTCACGGGATGGGGAGCTCATGCCAATGGGCTGACAGTCAGCGGTCGTTGGTCTCTGTCGGAGTCCAGACTCCATATCAGTCTGTTGGAGCTGACGGCTGTCAGGCTTGCCCTGAAGGCTTTTCTGCCGACTGTGCAAGGAAAGAGTGTCCTGATCCTGACGGACAACACAGTGGCCATGCACTACCTCAACAAAAAGGGGGGGGGGGGGCAGGGTCACTTCCTCTGTGCAGGGAGGCGATGCAGCTCGAGTTCTGGGCCATCCAGCAGAAGTTTCGATCTCGGGAGTTCATCTGGCCGGAGATGAAAACGTGACGGCGGACGCTCTCAGCAGGCAGAGCGCAATCTCTCACGAGTGGGAGTTGGCTCAGGAAATTCTCCTGGAGATCTTCGCCCTTTGGGGGACCCCTCAAGTGGATCTCTTCGCCTCCAGTGTCAACCGGAAGTGCGAAAGGTTCTGCTCGCGGGAATTTCCTCCAAAAGGCGCCTTAGGAAACGCGTTCGTGGTGGAGTGGTCATTCCCGCTGCTGTACGCGTTTCCTCCAGTCCCCGTCATCCCGCAAGTGCTGCGGAGGTTACGGAAGTTCGGTTCCCGGATGATCCTCATTGCCCCGGCGTGGGCTCGGAGGACGTGGTACCCGGACCTTCTAGACTTGTCCATCTGCCCTCCACGTCGTCTTCCCTACCGAGACGATCTGCTCTCACGGGAGGGGGGTCAGGTTCTCCATCCAGGGGTCAGATCCCTCAACCTTCACGCTTTGCTTCTGAAAGGTTGAGGTATAAGGATTGGGACCTCCCTGAAGACGTGATGGAGGTGTTGCTTTCGGCCCGAAGACCAGCAACAAAGTCTCTGTACCGTTGCCGTAAGTTCTGCGACTGGTGCAGAGTTCAGAATGTGGATCCTTTTGCATGTGACATCTCCATGGTTCTGTCCTTTTTGCTTTCTTTGGCCCACAGGGGCTTGCAAGTGGGTACCATTTAAAGGTTACCTGGCGGCGCTGTCCATCTTTAAGCGCTCATCTGAAGAGTTTTCTTACTTTAAAATCCCTTTAATTTCACAGTTTCTGAAAGGGCTCACTAATGTGTTCCCTCCGTCACCTTTCCTGGTGCCCGGTTGGGATTTAAACCTTGTTCTTAAGTTTCTTATGGGTGCTCCGTTTGAGCCTTTACATTCTTGCCCTTTGAGGCTGTTAACTCTGAAAACTGTGTTTTTAGTTGCGGTTACTTCCGCTCGCAGAGTGAGTGAATTACAGGCACTTTCAGTTAAGCCACCCTTCACTGTATTTCACAAGGACAGGGTTGTCCTTAGGGTTCGTCCTTCTTTTCTTCCGAAGGTAGTGACGGAATTTCATTTGGCCCAGAAGGTTGTTCTTCCGGCATTCTATCCTCCTCCGCATCCTGGTAAGGAAGAGGAGAGGCTCCATAGGCTTGATCCTAGGAGAGCTTTAAGCTTTTATGTTTCACGCATGTCCCGGGTCAGAGTGGACGATCAACTCTTTATTGGTTACGCTGGAAAGCGTTTGGGGCAAGCTGTGACGAAACAGACTTTGTCTCGCTGGATTATTTTGGCCATCTCGGAGTGTTACCGCTTGGCGGCTAAGGACCCACCGGCTGGCTTGCGGGCCCATTCTACCAGGGGTATGGCTGCATCTACTGCCCTGTAGAGGGGTGTTCCTATTCGCAACATCTGTGATGCAGCCACCTGGGCTTCAGTACATACATTTGTACGTCACTATTCCCTCGATTCCATCCGAGGACAGGATCTGGCCTTTGGCAAGACGGTCCTTTGCTCTGCTATTTGATTGGCTAATCTAAATTTTGATTCTAAATTCTTTCCCTCCTCCTTGCTCAGGTACTGCTTTGGGAGTCTGTCATAGATATGGAATACGTCGGAGGACCCAATCCCCTCGAAGAACAAGTTACTTTCTTATCTGGTAACGTTCTTTCGATGGGATGGTCCGACGACGTATTCCATATCGCTCCCGCCCTGCCTTTCCCGCTGCAGAATTTCTTTTGCGATTGCAGCTTACGTTCCGCAAGGCTTTGTGTCTGACTGGCAGTTGACTAATGTCACACGTTCTGGGGGAAAAAACTACAGCTGAGGCTACGGGCGTTGTGCGTCCTACTTATCACATCGGACGTCGGAGGAGGTCCTCGACGACGGCGCATCGACGTCATCGACGCAGGACGCAGACGCCGAAAAAAAGTTTCCGAAGCAGCACAGCTGTGGTGATTACATGTCATAGATATGGAATACGTTGTCGGACCATCCCATCGAAAGAACGTTACCAGGTAAGAAAGTAACTTGTTCTTCTGATGCTTGTATCTGCTTAGATTCACATGCGACCCACCCTTCCTCCCCTCTGAGAGAAGGCGCATTAATGGTTGTAGTCTTATCTTCCTTGATCTGCTTGGATAATCTGTACTCGCGCTACTCCTCATGTCAGAAAAAATACAATCTGACGGTCCTACATGTGTGAGGGATCTGGGTACAGTGGACGTCACACTAGGGGATAGTATTACTGGCACGCCCAGTGTCGACGCCTGTTTTCGAGTTTCGAAAAACAAATACCCCGCAGCTTCCACTAGATTTCGGCCTAGGCCTATACACAGCATGTGAATCTAAGCAGATAGAAGCATCAGAAATATGATTACGGTGAGTAATGGAATATATTTATAGAATATTGAAAACACTTTGTTAAAGGGACGTTATGGTTAAGTAGCACTAATAAAACCCTATGAAATACAATAAAATAAGCTAAAAGGACGTTATGGTTACAAGTAAAATCGGAAAACCCCTGAAATTCGCCAGTTATGGTAAGCCAAGCAACAATAACTCGCGCCACCACCGTGCACTGCTAAGACTAACACCCAGGACATCAAAGATGACATCACAAATATCATTGATGACATCACATGTCTAGCCCCTTCTTTTTTGTTCACTGCCATATCTAGGCCAGGTGGGTTTATTCACTGACAGTCAGAAACTTAACTTTCTAAAGGTATTACATTTATAGATATTGCAATTCTCGCATGTTCTCACACTAATTTCCTTAGACTTTAATCGCATTTTATGATGTACATAAATAGGGGTAGACGCAGGCCTGAAACACAGCAATCATTTTTGTGTATGAATACAATCATGTAGATTTTACACAATTGCTAATGGTACTGCCTCTTGTTTGCTTACTTTACTCTCCATGTATAAGCCCCATATTTGTATGCATTGTAGTCTATTTATGTTTTGTGTGTATTAGTAGAAATATGTAGTAAGTGATGCATTATTAGCTACTTGTTACATGTTTCACAGTACGGAAAAGTCTGATACAGAAGCATTCACCGTTTTATTATATAACTTTGGAAAAATATAGCACCTCTGTGGTGTATGCTGCAGCCAATACCTACATTTCTGTATGAGTAGGTTCCTGTACTAGAAATAACACTGCAATGGAATGTTCTTTAGAATGCTACATTGCGTGATGAAGTATGTAATTTATTACACATCTCCCGATATCCCTGATACTTTTTTGCCAACATTACATTCACAACCCCTTGTATGAAAAGTAAATGCACATGTGATGTCATCAATGATGTGTGATGTCATCTTTGATGTCCTGGGTTTTAGTCTTAACAGTGCACGGTGGTGGCGAGAGTTATGGTTGCTTAGCTTACCATAACTGGCGAATTTCAGGGGTTTTTCAATTTTACTTGTAACCATATCATCCTTTTAATGTTTTTTTACTGAATTTGATAGGTTTTTATTAGTGCAACTTTACCATAACGTCCCTCTAACAAAGTTTTTTTCAGTGAATTTCATGGGTTTTTACTAGTGCATGCTATTTTCCTACAACTTACTAATATCAAATTTACCAAATATAACAATTTGTGTCCAATTTACAAAGTGTCACGTTAAAACTCTGCCATTTCCCACCTTCTAGAATCATTAACACTTCTATACACTTATTGCAACTATTTCAACTAGTTTTGCATCTGTAGATATCTACGAACATCTGACTTCATTGCGGACCTTCCAGACAGTGCCACGTGACCATACGCTGGCGCGCGGCATGATGTGTCCGACAACCTGTCTGCACTTCACGATAAGATCCGTCCTTCGCGGACAGTTCGGAACTGCATTTTCTACTGATCTAGGAACTTTCAACTTCAAAATTTCCCTTGCACACCTCCGACACCTTTTCGTACTCATTATCCGTTACCAATCTAGTACACAGTACATACTTGGAAGAATTTTATCAAAACTGCTATTAATCTTAAAAATGGCATCAGTTATTGCCATCCCTCATCCCCAAGAGCCATCACCAGTTGGAGGACCTTCACAACAAAAAAAGCACAGTACTTTCAAAGACAATGAAGAGGACCAAGAGGATAGGTAGAGGAAGTGCCTACTTCTAGCACCAAGATCAAATCATGGGTGTACCAGTACTTTGCTACTGTTGGAGTGTACGAAAGGCTAAAGCTACCAAAGTGAAATGCACTGAGTGCAATGTTGTACTCAGTCGCAGACTACCTGGACAGTACTCCTACAGGACCACCGCCATGCGCCGCCACACCAAATCCAATGACCGCAATGCTCTCAGAACGGTTATTCCTTTCTCAGCAAGTAGTAAGCGGTCTTCCTACACCTCATCTTCCTCAATAAATACTGTAACCACACAGTCTGTCTGCGGGCATTCGTGCGTTATAAATAAATAAGGAGGGCTATGGACCATTATCGTCCATTGCAGCCCCTGAAATGGGGGATAAAGGCCATTAGCACCCCTGGTTCCCAAAGCGGGAACCCAGGGTTCTAAAACATAGATTCCCGCTGTAAGAAGGAAGGATTATTCTTCCAACAGCGGGAGGCCTGCGGCGTCCCGCTGTAGGAAGGACAATGCTTTTCCAAGACAGCCAACAATGAAAGAGAAGGCGGGGCTCCATACACAGCCCCTCTTCCCTTGCCATGGCAGCCCGCAAAACCCTATGAACATATTACCACAAGCACTTTTTTTCCCTTTCAAACCTATCCTACCTTCGAATCTCTTTACCACATAGCCGGTCCCAGGTAGACATAGCCACTTTAACACCATTTTTCTTCCCTAACGGTCATGGCCAGTAGCCAGATTGTCCGTGCAATAACCTTATGCCATGACCCAGACAATCTGGCTACTGCCCACGGCCACAGCCTATACCTCAGTCACAAAAGGTATGACTATGTTTTGTACCTACATTATTACACTTGTCAAAAAATAAAACACAGGCACATTTGCAAAACCATGCTTTAATGTCCTTGCCAATGCTCCTCACGAGTTTGCTCAAAATCCACCCATATTTTATTTTTTAAAGTGTCAAAATGTATATACATACAATAGTCCAATAACTTAGCCCACACTTGACAAAATCCATTCAGTCTTTACACAAACATTGAAGGTTTGGTCTATAATCTTTCTCAAAACTTTTGTCCACATTCGTCAAATAGCAACAAAGTTATAAGCCATCATAAAATGTTGAGACCCCCCTCTAATTTCGCCCCTCTTGAGAAAATCCCACCAAACTTTAGAAAACCATTTATATCTAGATCCAAAATTGTTTTGCCAAATGTTGTCAAATGACACCACATTTATATGCCTTTACAATATTTTTGTACCCCCCTCTAATTTTGCCCCCTCTTGACAGAATCCCAACAAAATTTGCAAAACCATTCAGGATTAGTTCTAGAATAAAATTGCAAAATCACATGCAGTTTCATTAAGTGGTGCAAAAGTTATAAGGCATCCAAAAACTGCTTTTCCCCAACCCTGTAATGCAGAAATAGGTACAGATATCCTAAGACATCTGAAGTGTCCGCGAACACCACAGAACTGTCCCAGGACATCCAGAGTGTTTGCGGTCCTTTGGGGTGGTGAAACAACCTGTTTTTTTGCTTCTTATGGCCATATCCAATCGAATCCTCATCCCCCCCCATCTCCCCAGAGATTGTCAAGTTTGACAAGTGAAATGCTGCTTTTTTTAAAAAAAAGTTTTCACCGCGCTGTTTGCGTACCCCAAAAAAGTCAGCGAATCCAAGATGGCGGGCATTTCAAGAAAACAGACGCATTTCACGTTTTCTCACCATCCAATCGGCGGACGCGTCCCGGTGTACGCGGACATAGATATCACTATTTTTTTTGCTTTATATTTTGGTCATTTAAAAAAACTACTGGACGGATTTACACCAAAAAAAAAGCACGCTTTCGGGACCAAGCCGCTGCTCCTGCCGCACATTTGGTGTAAATCCGTCCAGCGGTTTGGGCTGTAGGCGTGAGCAAAGTTTTTTCCTATTATGTCTATGGGAAAAAAGAAATGTTGGGACCCCCCCTATAACTTTGCACCCCCCCCCCGGACCAAACCTCACCAAACATTGCAAAATAATTCAGAGTGGGCCATTTACTTTTTTTGCAAAGTTTGGTGAGGATTCGTCCAGGGGGAGCTAAGTTATAAACCGCCCAAAAAGTGTTCTTCCTATGGAAACAACAACTTAACCATAACTACATGGCCACTAGTGTGGCCATGTAAAATATATATATGTATATATATGTGCGTGTATGTGTGTGTATATATATGTGTGTGTATGTATATATATATATATATATGATATATTGCTTCTCTAATCATATGCAACTCTGCAACCTGCTCTGCACCCAGATGGTGATGGAACAAAAAATTCAGGAGAATAAAAGTTATGCATCAGGACAACATACCCTGAGAAATCATTTCTACTGCACAAATGGGCGCAGATACACTGGTCACCTTAAAAGATTACCTCAAAACACAAGGTCCATCAGATATCCGTGACACACATGGTGCCAAATAGCTGCAGGTGCAGGAATGTGATTGTGCCGAAAGCCGCCAAACGAGATCTTTCATGCCTCATTTGGCAAATGGTTGGTTGGTGCACCAAGCTTTTTGGAGCACAAAGAGCAATCCGTACAACGCCACCTTTCCGCCGTGTAAGTGACTTCAATCCAGCAATCCAACTAAGTCAATGCCTAGTCTGGGATGCCCAATGGAAGCCCTTATTTATATATTTTTATGTCAAAGTTCTTTAAATCTGGATGATGAACCCTTATATAACGCCCCTCTTTGAATCCCCCTGACCTCACTGAGCCAAGAAGTAGGTTTGTTTTGCAAATTAAAAGATTTATTTGAAGAATTAAACAATATATATATCACACTTTTATGAACAAAATAATATTTGAATAGCACACTTATGAATATGGACGGTAATCAACAATGGGTAATAGTACATAATTAATCTCTTTAATCACTTAGGAGTATGAATATGGAGGATACGGTAGCAGAGAATACTTTGTGATTCAAGGAAATGCAATAATGGGAAAGAATGCAACACAGAAATAAACCTTGATATGATTTAAATCAAAAGATGATATGGTCACTTTTTCCCCTGTGACTACTCGCTCCCCCCCAAGCCCCCCCCCTCCCCCCCCACCCGGTGCAATATGAAGAGATGGAAATGAGGGCACACAGGTTTCAGGAATACAATCAAGAATGCAGTGCAATTCCAGTTCCCCCCCAGCAAGCTTAGAGGAAACAGGTATGATTTTAAGACACAGGTCAAAACGCTTTGGAATGTGATTACAATGGAGGGGAAAATATGCTAAAATTATTTTTATTCACTAAAGGAGATTCAGCACTAGTGAGAATTACTTTAGATTGGTTCAGGTCAACACTAGCAATGATTCATGAATGATTATCAAATTGAAAACTAAATTCAGCAGTTGAGAACAAGGAATAGCTATTTGACAGAAAGTGAAATTGAGCCAAATTGCAATTTGCGTCAATTTTTCTGCATGTGTAAATCGCGATCATGGAAAAACTATACTGAATTGGATTGTCGTTTCGCGTGTGTTGGAAAGCTTAGCTTTAAAATGACAGTTAAAATTTGCTTCTAGGACGTGCGGTTCAAAAGTTAGAGGTTTTTGTGAAGTTAGATTTTCAGAAATAAAGTCAAGATTTCCAAATGACAGATCGCGCTTTACAGATTTGGAATCAACAGGATGAACACAAGATTCTATAATGCAGTTCTGGACAGGTTGAAATGGATGGAAGAGGATTACTTTAAACTAAAAGATTGGTTATGGACAGTTCTATACTAGATACTCACTCCTAGGCTTTGGAATGGAATGGGCCTCGTCAAAGATCTGGTCAAGGGGTTTGGCTTCACTCTCGACACCGGACGGTCTCGGGCCCTCTGGGTTCTGCGTTCAGCCGTGCATGGCGGTCTGCGGCCTCTTGAACTGGATCCAATGTAACTTGGATTACAGCACTGCTTTCTGCGTCTGGACCTCGGTTCTAGCACAGGGTTCTTAGCTAGAAGCAACACAGCTAAGCAAGGCTGTTGAATGGTTTGGTTAGGCCCCGTTGAAGTTTAGGGGTTAGAATCAGGTTGCAAAAGATTCTGAAGGCCTGCTGAGAAGGGTTCAGCTTGTGAATTAGGCCTCTGCTTCAGGGTTCTAGAGCTTGGTTCTAGAGTCTGGATTCTAAGTTCTGGTCTCTGGATCTAGGTCTGGAATCTCTATCTGGATATTGTCTGGACCTGGTCTGGCAGAGTGCTTCGCAGGAATCGGTGAGTAGTTGTTTTATCTGGGTCTCAGCAGTTCCTATTTATTGTTTTCAAAGGGGGTGGGAAGGCTGATCCTACATGCCCAACCCTCTAAGGATTTAATAGGCCAGTGAATTCGCTGTCCCCTGACTGGAGAAAAGAGCAGCGTGTCAGTATGAGTCATGTGTATGGCTTAACTGAAATCCCTCCCCTTTGTTTTTACAGAGAAAATCAATTTTACCCAAAAAACATATTTCCCAGATACACAAGTTGTTCATAATACATATACACATCACAGATTAATTAAGGCATGTCTCTGTTCAAGTCCCATGTTCCTACGAGCTTTAGTTCCGAAATGACAACTTATTTGCGCTTTTGGTGAGTTTCCCAATATTGGTTCTGCACCAAATTTGATACATGCATGCAGCTCCCCTCTGGGCATATTACTGTAAATTCTTATGTTCATAGCAACAACACTGCAGCTGTGATATTAATAATTCTGGGGTTTGGTCTGAGAACATCACATGGCGTCCAGTTTAGGCTTAAATTGTGGGTGAATTTTTCATTTTAAGAATCCCAAAGTTTCATATTTTTGTCAGCTTGGTAAAATGTGTTATACGCAATTTTATGAAACATATATTCGCTAGGCTACCTTAATCCACAAGGGTTTGTCCCCGCCCCTAGATCTGGCTGCCTCAGAGGTCACATGTCCTGTCTCTCCCAGAGCAGTTGTTGACCAGTCTCACCAAAATCAGCATATTCTATTCATCCCAAAGCCCCATTGTCTTGACTGAGAGCAACATGCCAGGGGGCCTTGGCTAGTTCATGCTCACACCAGTCTGTCAATCTCTTGGCCAAGGGCAGAGGGAAGCTTCTTTGTCTAGGGATAAGGTGTGAAGGGTTCCCATGAACGGAAGGCCTCTTGAAGTTTTAGCTAAATCAGATCACCTTCTAGTCAATTGTAACATAGTTCCTTGTAAAAAAAAACAATACATTTATAAACTCACAATAAGCAACAAATATTTAAATAAAGTCTTTTTCAACAATGAAATCACTGTGTGGCACTCTATATGGCATTTTGATGGAATTCTCTTCTTTGGCATATTTAACTTCTGAAACACAGCTCCCCTGTCATAATTATAAATCGCCAGCACCTGACAGAGGCGAGTAACGGTACTACACCCATTTTGACAGCTGTCTTTCCATCAAATATCTTTAAAAGTGGATTTTGTTCTAATAACACATGATTCTTTGACATTGGATTTATGTGGATTCTTGCAGTATAATGATGTGGAACACCCAACAAGGAGGTTGGATCTTTTTAGGTGGTTTGTGAGCCATGATTTTAGCAAATTTGACACCAAATAAAAACGGATTTTTGAGACCGCTCTGTATTCCTTGGCAGAGATTTTGCTCTGTGAGCAGCCAAAGGATGGGTTTTGGCAGTGGTCTCCGGTGCTCACTAAGATAGGCAAAAGTGGATGGCAGCCTATTTTTCAGGTTTTCACTGCGCATTTTCTGGTGATTTCTAGCGAGCAGCATGCTTTCCAGTGGCCATTATGGTGATTCTGCTGCCAGCAATGCCTAGTGGTGATGCAGGTCTTGGATGAGTGGGTTGAGACATCCCACAGCCGCTCATTTCATCATAAAGGACCCACTGCAGATTTTCAGCATCATTCAAACACAGGTGCCAAACCCCCGTCCCCTCTTAGAAAGGAGGCTTTGCCAGTTGTGTTAACCATCCCTGGGACCTGTGGGGTTGAAGGCAGGGGATGGATTTTGCTCAAGTTGTGGTAACAACTTTACAGCTATTAGCATTCTGAGGGGCTGCACAGCAGGAGGCCCAGACAAGACTTGGTATGTTGCCTTAGATGAGGAGTTAAACAACACAGCCATGAAAACACACGCGACTAGGGAGATTAGCACCATTCACACCCCTAAGTGAGGTAGCACACTTGTTCAAGCAGGCTGCCTACACCATCCGTTACATTTTTTAACTGCACTGTTAATCTTACTTACATTTCCAACCTCTCAGTTACAAGGTAACTTTTTTTCTTAAACCTATCAAGTTGATTTCTGTAATTTAAAGTATGTTGTTCCAGTCATGCTTAATTCAGTGGTTAACTGTATGAAGCAATAAATGGCAGGTCATGATGCTTGGCCACAGTCATGCAGCAGGTGCATGAATGGCATAGGACCCTGACAAATGAAATTTAAAGTGTATATTCTGCTGCATAAACTACTTGTGCAGAAGTGAAAAAAAGGTTGCTGGTAAGAAAAATGGAATAGAGAGTGTAAAACAACTCAAGTTATTTGATTCACGTCTTTGAGTTAAACATTACCACTATCATTTCTCTGAGTACTGTTTAATTCCATAATTCTGTAGTAGGTCTTGGCTCTTGTTGGGTAAGAATTTGTAGAGTCCAACTAGTGTGGGACTTTACAAGACTTCTCTTTGTATTAAGTAACCCACTTTTTAATATAGGCCTGTACTACACATGTTGGTAGGGTGACTGAGCAGCTAAAGAGAGGTAATGTGAGCTGTAGAGATGTAAAATGAAATTAGTAAAAACAGATATCCAAGTAAACTTAGTTATAGTATAAATATTTATATATGCAAAAGTATAATTGGTCAATCTTTCAAAAGCAATTAATAACATTAAATCAAAAGTTAGGATTCAGCTCGAGCAATAAAGTAGGCGAGTAAACTTTTCTTATGCTAAACATGTTCCAGCACACTGAGTGACGTCATTTGAGGTCAGTTTTAGCATTTATTGGTGATCACCTTTAAAATATTGAGTTTCAAGGAGGGAAAAGTTAGTCTGATCAGAACACACTTGATAAGTAATAAAATGGTTATTCTCCCAGAGGGATGTGGGCAATCTTTTTTTTTTTTCCCAGCAATATGTGTTCAACAATTAAAACCTGGGAGTGAAAAAGCACTGTCAAAGCCACACGGTTCAGAAGAGGAGCCTTTATGGAGCCGGTTGGGTAAGAATGAGTGCAGTCCAACTGGTGTAGGACTACACAAGACTCATCTCTTGGTATTAGGTAACCCTCCTTTTATTATAGGTCTGTATTACACAATTTGATAGTGTGACTGAGCAGCCAGGCTTATCTTAAGAGGGGTAATGTGAGCTGTAGAGCTAAACCATGAAATCAGTAAACGTAGGTACCCAAGTAAATAAACACTTACACACGTAAAGTTATATAATAAATATTTATGTATTTATACACAAAGCTATTTAAAGCATTCTTTAAAAAGCAGTAACATTAATCCCAAGTTAGTTAGGATTCAATTTTTCATGTTAGATGTTTTCCAGCACCAAGGTTGACGTCATTTGAGGTCAGTATAACACTTACTTTGTATCACCTTTGTAGTATTGAGTTATCAAGGAGGGAACGTTTAAGTTTAGATCAGTACATACTGCTATTCTACAAAAACAGATTCTCCCAAGGCATGCAAGCAGCCTTTTATCCCAGCATTAAAGTGTTCAACAATTAAAACCTATAAGGGAACAAGCACTGCCAAAGCCAATATATAAAGAAGAAGGCCTTTAGGGAGCCAGGACAGTCAAAGTCAACGGGGCGGTTCAAAATTCTGATGCCCTCTTAGAAAATGTTTTTTAAAAGTCATTAGTTCAGTAGAAAAATCACACGAGTTCAAGAGGAGACTGCTTGAAGAAGCACAAGCTGGGAGGCATGTGCAGGTGAGTTGAGATCAACTCAAAAGGGTTTAAAATAGTACTCTCCAAGCTAGGAAGCACCACAAATGGCAAAAGATAGATGTACCCCAAGCCCCACAGTACTTGGGAATTGGAGAATTGGTTCCAGCTGGATGCCTTTCTGTTGCAGTGTTGCAGACCCTTGTTCCTGGTCCTTGTTCATGGTGAGACGTCCAGTGAGCTACTGCGGCAGCAATCTGGAGAGGGACTCTACAACAATGGATTCTCCTGCATTCAGCCGCCATTTGTGGTTTTGGCACCTTTTTCTCGGCGCCAAAGAACGACTAACAGTTCTGGTTGGAAGTGACTTGATCCCTCGGTCCTGGACTCTGATGAGGGGAGGGGACTCTTGATTAATATTTCCTGATTGCGTAGGGTTCTTTGAATGCCCACAAAGTTTTGGCCGGATTTCACTACCGAAGACAATGCATTTGATGGTGGTCAGGGGTCCCCAGGGATTGGGATTCTGCAGCTTTGGAAAGTCACAGCAAATCGGAGGTTGCGCCAAAATGAAGATGGTCTTGAGGCTAGTTGGTCCCACCAACCCAAGTGAGCAAGTCATCCCTTGCAGGTCTTCCCAGTTGAAACGAAAACGGGGGCAGCACAGCTGCAGGGCTACACCGGTACTTGGCGGTCCGGGTGGGTGCTGCTGACGTAGTCTGTCAGATGTTGCCCTCCAGTGGTTGACTCTGCCTCTAGTGTGCAAGTTCCCATTCATTGACGGCCAGACGGCCAATCAAAACTGGTTTCAGTCAGGCACACCTAAAGACAAAGGACAGGGAAGTTTAGGGACCCCCCCTCACTTCCTGCCTTTACAGACCCAATGGAGCCTGGGCGGGATTCAGGACTGAAGCCCGCCAAGGGCAAAATGCACAAAGGACTCAAACCTGGTTCAGAGTAAAAGCCCAGAAGTAACTAACTAACTAGAACTGGTGAAAAAAGAAACTGAGCCATTTTGTGAAATATGGCCACCTTTGGGTGCTGTACTGCAGCTGAGAAATCCGCCTGCAGATACATGGCATAACGGTAGTAAAAAAGAAACCACTGCCATCAGCCATTCAAGTTGGAGTAACAAAAAGTGACATGAGCAGTTGGGTAAGGAGTTACTATGTAACCCCTCCACCCCCCCACCCAGCACTCCACAAAGGAGGGTGTGTGCTGGACCCACAAAAGAAAAGCCAAGTAAGACAAAAGTCATCTTAGTACTCTTGGGAACAGTAGTTCACCCAAGATAATGTATTTAAACATTGAGAAGTCCAAGGGACTTCTCAGTGGCACTGCGCAAAAAGGTGCTTTGTCACTATGCAAAAAGCAAATGCCTATGGAGTTTACCAGACTCAATTAAACAGTAAGAAACAAAAAATCCTAGTCTGAAAAACACACAAGGGAGTGGGGGGAAAGTCCCACTCACTCAGCAGCAAAAATGAAAAAGCCCTGAGTCAAGCAAAAGACCTGGGGGTCTCTAAGGTTAATGGGAATTGGCACAGAAATGACATTTCTCCCTAACCACTCTTCCTCCAAACCGTTCAATCTTAATTTTTAGGCCATGACCCATCTACACTGGAACAAAAGTCACTCCACGCATTTTAGCTCTTGTGCGCTAGCCGTTTGCGGATGGCAACTTGCATTAGTGGAAGGGCCAAGGCTGGTATGCAAACAATGGTGAAGTGGAGGCAAGTGGTGTTTGCTGGTGTGCTGTGGAAAACACTCTGCCCCTTTAATTGCGCAATGAGCTGTACTGCTGAGACCAGTTATTACCCTGCCTCCTCCCTCGGAGGCAAGTGGTGCTCGCTGGTGTTTGCCAGGGAGCCTGTGACCGGCAATGAAAGCTGCAGCTGCGCACCAAAGAAGCTTTCCCCCCTGTGCAGAATGTCGCTACACCCAGTCGAACAGGAGCGAGAACCCGACTACAGGTAAGATGGCATCCCCCTCCCCCTGATTCTTCCTCAGACTGCCTCGTTAAATAAAATATGGAAAGCCGATAGCTATGGCTAAGAAATGAAGAAAAAATAAAACAGGGAGAGCCGTAGTAGCCCGAGTGACACTGCAGGAGACCCAATGTTTGCATCTGAGTAATCGGCTCCGCGCCAATCTGAAATGGAAGTAGAGGCCCTGTGTGGTGAAGATGAGAATGGGACTCTAGCAACTCTGGGTGGGGGATTGCGGACTCGTTTTGATAAGGCACAGACCTGGGCTACTGCATAGCTCATCCTTGGTGAGTATGGCGGGGCCTATTAAGGCCTCAGGAAGCGGACCGAATGCTGGGACTGACAGGAACATCCGTGAGCCATAATAAAGAAAAGGATAATTTTATCGCTGTGGATGAGGTGGAGAAACGAGGACCTGGGTATCTGCAGCCTCTTCACCACGTGGGTGAAGTGAAGCAATCCCTGGGCCAACAGGAGGGGCAGAAACTCCATAAACAACCACACATACAAGCTGATCTGACTCAGAGAAGATGTAAAAAAAACTCTGAACTAGTGGCACAGCAGGCAAGAGAACTGACTGATTTGACTGAAAAAATAACCCATCAAAAAAGTCCAACTACCATCAAGGATCGGCTGACTGCCTTGGATCGGGACATGATAAATGCAGATGTGAGTGTTGGGAGCACAGTACACTGTAATCCAGCAGTCTGACTCAAGCCCAAGACTATGCACCCGGACTGAAATCAGTTTGTCAACAAACTGGTACCCTAGGAACCATAGATCAAAGGAGCGAAAAGACAACTGCGACTGTAGATCCGCTGAGAGCCCTGTTGGAAGATCACACAAACTAAGTAAAAGCAGAGATGTAGTCCCGTCACTATCGCAAATGGATGACTATATTTGAAGAGACTCCCGGATAGTAGCAGTTACTCTTCTTTGCTGATGTACTCTCACAATTCATCATGAAGTAATCGTGAAGATTGGAAAAAGGAGTGGAATCAAACAAGTGAAGAGTTGAGTCATTTCCAACAGACTATGATGGCGGCTCTTGCCATTGCCCTGACTCCCTTCACCAAATTATATGAATCAAATCAGAATTCCTTCAAGACCAGGCCACCCTAATTGGGATGGTGCAGACAAAAATGATTGGCCTGGAAGACTTTGTTACTAAGGTGGAAGAAAGACTGAACAAAGAAGCCAAAGCCTCTCTCCAATGGCAGAACTCTGTATGCGACATGGCGAGGCGTGAATCCACTGACAAGGCGCTGCTAATGGAGGCAATCTTAGAAGATTGCAAATGGATGAGTTCATCCCTGATGTCCATGACCGTATACTGGACCTTCCTTTCAAGGATGGTGATCTGTTCCATTCTACCATGGATGAGGAACTCCATGAGAAGAACAGTTGGCAGACCTCCAAATCCTTATCGATCCACAAAGTCCACCCCCAAGGCCTATAGCCAGACACCAGCGATCAGACAATGCTCAGTTCTTCAGCGGTTACAGGGGCTTCCAGGAGAGACGGTTCAGACAACCAGACAAATCACCAAGCCAGCACAGGCGCAAGCTGCAGAAGGCGGCTCACAAGGGCTTTTTCCAGTCCCCATCAGCCTGTGAGGGAAGAAGGCATGACTCGCCCATTCGGATCAAGTCTCCGGTGGGGGGCAGGCTTGCCCTTCACTCAACGCTGGCAGGCATGGTTCACGGACCCATGGATCCTCTCAGTAGTATCCACGGGCTTCCGGCTCCCTATCCCTACTTCTCCTCTCTCCTGTGCTACCACAGATTGGGACAGCAACTCTGTTGGCGGAAATTCGCTCGCTCGTAGAGAGTCAGGCAGTAGAGGTAGTCCCAGCCTCCCAGTGGGGTCTGGGCTTCTATTCATCCATTTTCGCCATACACAAGAACCACCAGGCTGGCCCGAGAGTTGTTGGACGTTTACGCCTTGAACCTTTCCCTCCCTCTTCAAAAAGTCAAGATGGTTACCCCAGCGCTTATAGTGGAGACATTGTGCGAGGGAGACTGGATGTGCTCCCTAGATCTGAAGGATGCTCATCTGGCAGCCCCATCAGTGCTTTCCGACATTCAGGATCATGTATTTTCATTTCCAATACAAGGTTCTAATCTTTGGCCTCAATTCAGTCCCCAGGGTCTTCACCAGACCTCTGAACGTGGTGGCAGCCCTACTCTGGGTCCAGGGTCACCACGTCTACCCATACCTAGTCAACTGGCTAGTCGGGCGAGGTCTCCGGAGGCAGTGCGCCACACCGCCTCCACCCTCATGAACACACTACATGAGCTGGGATTTTCCATCAATCTCGAGAAGTCGCAGCTAGAGCCCACGCAGAGTCTAACGTTCCTGGGTCTCATCTGGAATACAAACTCCGAGAGGCGTTTCACCTCAGAGAACAAGATCACAGCCATCAAGAAGCCACGGGGAATTTTCGCAGCAGAGCAGTGACCTCGGCGTGGTGGTGCCAACACCTCCTGGACATCATGGCGGCATGTCTCCTTGCTGAGCCGCATACGAGACTTTGGATTAGGCGGTTGCAGCTGCACTTCGCAGCCTCCTGGAGCCAGGAGAAGGGTTCCCCGGCAGAGATGGTCCGCATCCCACCTCATCTCCACCAGGACCTAGTCTGGTAAAGCAGGGACAGCAACCTGCGGCTAGGCAGGCCCTTCTGTCAACCAGCGCCTCTGGTCACCATCACCACGGACCCGTCCCTAGAGTGCTGCAGAGCTACTTTGGGCAGCCACAACGTCCACAGGGTCTGGTCCAGTTAGGAGCAGACATCTCAAATCAACTGGCTTGAGTTGATGGCCATCTGGCTTTTGCTCGCAAGGCCTTCCTCACTATGATCAGTGGCAGGGCGATCCTTATTCAGACCAACAGCTCCACCATCATGTATTACATCAGCAAGCTCGGTAGCACCAGATTTCCCCCCCCCTATGCACTCCAGCAGTCGACATTTGGGAGTGGGTACTGGTAAACGGCATGCATCTGTCAGCAATAAACAACCCGGGGGACTCCAACCTGGAGGCGGACAGGCGCAGCAGACTGGGTGTGGACAACTACGAATGGCAGTTCAACAAGCAGGTCCTTCAGGGGATCTTCAACAGGTGGAGTCATCCTCAGGTGGACCTCTCTCCCCCTCCCCCCCCGGTAAAACAGGCGGTGCCCCCAGTTTGCTTCCTGGCAGGGACAGGGGCTCCCTGGGCGACGCAATGCAGATCCAGTGGAGCGACATGAATGCGTATGCCTTCCCGTAGAAGCCCGGCCCCTTGGTTCACGGGGTAATCTGCAAGATCCAGGAGTCCCAGCAGCTCTATCATCCCGATAGCTCTGTGATGGCCAGCAAGACCATGTCCCCGGTGCACCTTCTGCTGGGTCCAGCACATCTACTCTCTCAGCAGGGAGGCATGGTCATCCACCCCGCCCCCCAGAAATTAGCCCTTGCAGCGTGGTTCCTAAACAAGTCACACTGAGGTATATGCAGCTGTCTCAAGCCAACTTAGACATTATACAAGGGGCTAGGAGCGATGCTACCAGGAGCCAATACAAAAGCAAGTGGACCAGATTTGTCACTGGGCGGAATCAAAGGAGGTTGTTCCCTTGACCTGCACGTTGGATAACATACTATCCTTCTCGGCACACCTCAGACACTCGGGGGTGCAGATTGACACATGACACATCGCCTACTGGAACTCTGAGGTGTTTTCATCCTCAAATCCGGTGCTTAAAAGGCACTTGGCGGATCTCACCAGTCTTTACCTGCCCATCAAGAAGCCACACCCTGTGTGGCACCTGTTATGACCCCTGCCGCTGGCCCTAATAGGCAAGCCGTTTGGGCTGCGCCACGAACTTCCATCATGGCCTTAAAGGCCTCACCATCTTGCCCAATGCTCTCTTGGAGCCAGCCCTGGCGCCTTTGGCGCCAGGCTCATGTGTGTGTAACACTCACCTGGTTCCCACGAGGGCGCTGGTCTAGTCTGGATTGCTGTGGCCTCTTCTAGCGTGATGCGCAGGACCCGGAACACCGATTGGACAGGACCTCCAAATCGTGCTTACCTGGCCCGTAGGAATATCCTTCTGCAGATGAGAAAGGGGATTAACAGTCTGCAGAATAGTGTGCTAGCTCCCCCCTTTCCCCCCTTCGTTCCTCTCTAACTTCCTCCAAACCCCGGTTTAAGCTCACCTTATGGTTTGGAAGGATGAACTCTCCATCCTGCTTCTGGTGCAGGGGCGCGCGTTTGTCCAGTTACTTCACTGGTTTTCAGAATGGCGCTGGCAAAATCCACTTGACTTTCCTGAGCGATGCGCCGTAAGTATGAAAGTTCAAAGTTCAAGTGAGGCCCTCTTTATGTTGTCTTTCTAACCTGTGATCGGTCCTTTATTTCAGGTGCAGAATGAAGGCGATGCGTCGAGGGGTTAAACTGCCGAGGTGAGTAGTGATGAGGGCGATCCCTCTAAATGTCCTTATCATTCCCCAGAAATGTCTCTTGTCCTTTCCCCATAGGGGCTGGGGTACGGTACCTGCCAACGGGGCGGCGCCGACCCGAAATGTGGAAGAAAAGCCGGTAAGTATTATGGCTGTTAATCAGGCTTTCCTTCTGTGTTCCTTCTGCTCACCTTTTGTTTCTTCCTCTCTCCCCTAGGTGCAGAGATGTGGCGTCCGATGCTGACAGCCGCGATGGAGCCGGGAGATGTCTCGAGGACAGGTGAGTGAAGCGTGGCGCTGCAGCGAGCAACGGGATGCTTTTGAATGGAAGTCTTTCTTCAGGGATGCTGGCGAGAAGATTCCGGATGCAGGTAAGAAGTTTAAAATAGTCCTTGGTTTTCACCTTTCTCTTCTCTTCCTTCCTTGCAGGTCTTCCAGGTTCGAGGCGGGCGTGGCTGGAGTCCAGGAGCAGGAGCAGACACGGTGAGCGTTAAGCTGCAGGAAGCAGAACAACGCGAAGCATGAGCTGCTGTCTGGGCGTGGCTTAAATAGCCTCCAAAGATGTCCCAGGTATGTATCCTTCCCCAACTAGGTATGTATCCTTCCCTGGCCACGCCCGAGTGAAAAAATAGTCCCTATGAAAAAATAGTCCCTTTCAGGTCTCAGGGAGGCCTGAAGCGTGCAGAATGGTCTGCATCAGGTAAGTGCACAAAACACCTCCCTTTATGAGCCTGGCGCCTTTGGCGCCAGGACTGATGTCCAACATGAGCCTGGCCCCAAAGGCGCCAGGACTGAGTCCAAAGAGCCCCTATAAGGGGCCGCTGGGCTTTCACCCGAGGGCATGATGCCTGCTTCTGGGGGTGCTGGGCCTGGCCTGGTGCTCCGGGGGTAGGCATCATGACAGTGTGAAGCAAAAGAACTTGAGAACTGGGCCTGGCAATAGCCTTTGGCACAACATGGATGCCCCCGCATAGCTCAGTCCTAGAACTGAGCTGTGCGGTCTAGTCTTTTAGGTGTGGTCAGACCTTGGGGTACCTGGGATACCTAGGGCTATATAAGCCACGCCCAGCCTGAGAAACACGCTTCGCGTTACTCTGCACTTGGCAGCATGACGCTTACCACGTTCAGCTCGGATCTTCACCAGCATTCCAGAGCCGGTGACCGACAAGAGCACTGTTAGTCTACACTTAACCTGTGAGTGAATCCTGCTCCTTTCCTCCGCTCCTGGGTCCTGAGAATCTTCCATCTCGGCGACCTTCCCTCGATCTGGAAGAAGCCGCAACCTGGGAAGAAAGAATGATAAAACAGCATTAGTAAGCATTTATTCTCCAATACTGGAAATAGCCAAAATATCGCACGCTTACCTGGGTTTAAATCGCCCTCGGCCCACGTCCACTCCGGGCCATAAGAACGACCTGCAAGAGGGAAGAAACACTTTTAGCACACACAAGATCAAGAAGGCGGCGCATGCTATGCTTGACTCACCACGCTCCATCTTTTCAGCAGCATCCTTTCGGGGACATCGCAGCGGCCTGCAAGGAAGAGAGAACAAACAAGTCGGCATAAGAAAAGGCACATAGCGCCGCGCATCGCACTTCCACTCACCATCTCGTGTGCAGCCCCAAGCAGCACGGCACCACTAGAACTCTTCTTGCAACTAAGGAAGAAGGAGACATTAATAGGGGAAATTGCAAAGTAAAGGACAAAACTGCCAAACCAGCAGTCATACCTGGATAAACTGAAGTCACAGCAGGTCTCGACTCAGAGGGCCTGCACCAGTGAAGCAACTAGGTTGCGACACGCCCATCCAACAACGCACCCCTGCAAAGAGAAGCAGGACGGAGAGCGCACCATATAATCTAGCAAGACCCGGTCCTCGGCCGAACAAGAGTCCAAGGGGGAGAGTTCGAGGTCGGAAGTGGTCCAACCAGACTGAGTGGCATCCCCTTGGATATCAGGTGAGCGTTACAGAACGCGAAGCCTCACAAACTATAATCCACCTGGGTGTCATGGAAACGTCAGAAAACGACCAGTTAGATCAGATGTTGGGGCAGTTATGTGCTGAGGTGCATTCAGCCAGACAAGAGACCAACGCCCTGCAGAGGGAATTGATAGTGGCTAAGGAACGCACTGACGACCTGAGTAGGCAACTCCTCCAGTCACAGGCAGGACAAGCCCCATTGCCTGGGAACGTCTCCTCTGTCAGCGCCATCAACCAATCCGGTACAGATAACCCTTCTAGGAGCAGTTTCTTTAGCCCCACCGGACAGCTTCACGGGAGACCCCAGGAAGTATGCAACATTTATGAACCAATGTCGCCTCCATTTTCTTTGTAGTCCTGGGGCCTTCCCCAATGACCAATCACAGGTTGTTTTTGTGCTTTCTTATTTGTCAGTGCTGCAGACTGGTCTGTACCTTTTCTTAGTCGGGATGATCCACTGCTACGTGATTTCGAGAGCTTCCAGCAGGAGATGGAAAAACTTTGCTCATCGTACCCATGGAGGCACTAGACGACAAGCTTTTGTCCCTTCGTCAAGGAAACCAAGACCTATTAACATGTATAGTAACTTTCAACAGGCTCGTGGTTGAAGCAGTGTGGCCTGTGGAGAAGAGAACTACGCTATTCCACCGTGGGTTACCGGAGAGCTAAAAGATGTTCTTACCCCAGTGGTTTATCCACCAAAAGACTGTGCAGAGTTTATTAACCTTCTGGTTCAGCTTGATCACAGGTTGCAAGACCGAGGGGCAGATCGGGGTAGACTGGACACTCGCCCTATGTACGTTCGGTCAAGGGACAATGCCCCACTAGTAACGGACAATTCAGTGGAACCAATGCAGCTAGGAGCGGTAAGGCCCCCTTTGACCAAAGCTGAAAGAGACAAGAGAAGGGAGCAGCAGCTATGCCTATACTGTGGAAAATCAGGCCATTTCCTCAGTGGCCAGTGAAACTGCCAAGGAGAATCGTAGGAGCCACTGACAAAGAAAATACGAATGAGGAGCTGGAAAACTACCAAGCCCGGCAAATGTGGGGGTCCATTTGTGGAGCGAAGATGGTGAACTACAGACCTCCCATTTTGCGTTGCCCATGATCCTAATCACCCACCAGCAACCGTCTAGGATGCATACTGTAGAAGCATACATTGACAGCGGAGCAGTTGGGAATTATATGGACCAGGATCTCGCAGCAAAAATGGGGCTTCCTCTATGCCCTAAGTCAACCACTGAAACAGTCACCACCGTTGGTGGTAGGGACATAGGTTCTGGTCCAATATCTCAATGCACTACAATCTTAACCCTTCTGTGTCAGGATGGTCACCGGGAATCTATTGCCTTCGACCTCATCAAGGCACCCCAGTTTCGGTTGATTTTAGGGATGCCGTGATTGGTAGCTCACAACCCGCATATAGATTGGTGTGCCACGGAGTTGGTCTTTTCCGAAGGCTGTACTCACTTGTTACTACAAAGGAAAGAAGTCAACGAATACAAACCCATCTGTTCATGGAACAGCGACAATAACTCTGGGTGTGACCGGTATCCTACCAAGTGAATACCAGGACTTTCAAGATGTGTTTCAGAAGGAACAAGCAAACACCTTGCCAACGCACAGGCCATATGATTGCCAGATCGACCTGGTACCTGGTGCACAAATCCCTTGTGGTTGAATCTGTGCACTTACTGAACCTGAGAACCAACATTTGAAGTCCTATTTAGATCAATACCTGGCTAATGGTTTCATCCACCCTTCGAAGTCACCAGCAGCATCTCCCCTATTCTTCGTGCTGAAGAAGGAAGGAGATTTGAGGACTTGCATCGACTACCGCGCATTGAACCAAATCACCATTAACAATCGCTACCCCCTGCCGCTTATTCTGGAACTGTTAGATCAAGTAAGACACCCAAATAAACGCATCGTTCTTATGAAACTCTGCCAACATTACCTCTATGCCAAACTCGAGAAATGCTCATTTCACGTCAATGGGGTACAGTTCCTCGGCTTCGTCCTCACCCCAAAAGGAATCCGAATGGATGTGCACAAGGTCGATGCCATTCTAAACTGGCCATCACCAAGTTCGTTCAAAGGAATCTAGAGCATGTTGGGTTTTGCAAATTTCTACGTATTCATCCTGGGATTTTCTCAAATAGTGCATCCGATCACATCACTATTAAGGAAAAGCAACAAAAAACAAAAAATTCCAATGGACGGAAGAAGCAGAAAAGGCCTTCCAAGAACTGAACGTGAGGTTCACTTCCGCCCCAATCCTACGACATCCTCACCCAGACCTTCCATATGTGGTGGAAACCGATGCCTCAAGCATGGCAATGGCTGCTGTCCTCTCGCAAAGGGACCCAAAAACTGGTCAGCTGCATCCCGTAGCCGCCTGGTCGCGTAAATTCTCACCACCTGAACTCAATTATGCTATCATGGATAAGGAGCTCCTAGCCATCAAATCAGCCTTTAAGGCCTGGCAACACCATCTCCTAGGTGCCAGGCATACGATCTAACTGACCATCGCAATCTACAATATTTAAAATTTTTCGAAGGCTCAATCCTCACGACAGCTACGCTGGGCCCTTTTCTTCGTGGAATATGATTACGTAATCACGTTTCGGCCTAGAGTCAAAAACTGAAAAGCCAATGCCCTTACCAGTATGGGTATTGATGAACAGGTGTACTCGACCCCCGATCCAGTGGCCATCATTCCAAGCGACAAGCTCCTGGGCATTACAACAAAGACTCAGAATGAACTACAACAAGCGATCCGATATCTGAGTCCTGAGCTGTTACAAGAGTGGAATACACGGGAAGAGCACTATACAATCAAGGACCAACTTCCGTATTTCACGAACCGTTTATTCTTGCTCAAAAAGGAACTACAGGAACAGGTCATCTCAGGGTATCGTGACTCTTTGATTGAGGGTCACCCAGAGATAGCTAAGACTCTAGCCAAGGTAAAACAAAACTACTGGTGGCCCATGTGGCGTAAGGACCTCATTCAATTCATCCTCTCCTTCCGCGTATGTGCGCAAAATAAGTCATCAAAACAAAAACCAGCTGGGTTCCTTAGGCCATTGGAAATTCCACCGGTGCCCTGGCATACATTAGCTCTTGACTTTATCACCGATTTACCGCCCATTCAAGGATATAATACCATTCTAGTGGTCGTAGACTTATTTTCAAAAATGGCACACTTCCTGCCGTTTAAAGGCATCTAGCCTGGCAAAGGTATTCCTCGAACATATCGTACAACTTCATGGGTTTCCTTCGGTACTAATCTCAGACAGAGGTACCCAATTCGTATCCAACTTCTGGAGGAAATGTTGTTCCATGGCTCAAATCGATATCAGACTATTCACTAGCCACCACCCCCAAACGGATGGCCAAACAGAGAACGAACCGAACACTCGAACAGTACCTATGCTGTATGCTACATCAAGTGGAAGGAAGTTGGAAAGACTTGCTGTGGATAGCTGAATATGCCTATAATAACTCCTTGCACAGCAGTTCGGGACAGACTCCTTTTTACACCATATACGGCAGATATCCACGCACCTCCGAACTGGACGTTTCACTACTGTGGAAATGCCAGCCATTAAGACTTTGCACACCATAATTTCCCAGACCTTCACAAAGGCAGTTGAACATTTACACCAGGCTAAAGATCGCCAAAAGAAATATGCTGACCAGCGTCGTGAAAGGGCTCCAAACTACCAGGTTGGAGACGAAGTCTGGCTGGCTTCAAAGCATGTGCCTATAAAAGGAACCTGGACATTCCGCCCACGATATTTAGGTCCTTTCACCATCGAATCTATTATAAACTCAGCTGCCATTAAACTGGCCTTACCTTCCAACATGCACGTTCACCCAGTGTTCCCCATGTGTCTCTTTTGAAACCTGTCCAACCTGGAACTCGAGTTACAAAACCACCCAAACCAGTCATGGTCAACGGAGAACCAGAATTTGAGGTCAAGAACATCCTGGACTCAAAATATGTCAGATCTAAACTATTTTATCTACTGGACATCACAACCATCCCACCAAGCCAGGACCAGACGGAAGAACTACCCTGAGGGGCCTTGGGGGGGGGGGGGGGGGGTCTGGGTGGTGTTGTAGTGCTTGCTGTCATGACCCCTGGCCCTAATAGGCAAGCCATTTGGGCTGTGCCACAAACTTCCATCATGGCCTTAAAGGCCTCACCATCTCGCCCGAGGCTCTCTTGGAGCCAGGCTCATGTGTGAAACAAAAGAACTTGAGAACTGGGCCTGGCAATTGCCTTTGGCACAACATGGATGCCCCCGCATAGCTTAGTCCTAGAACCGAGCTATGCGGTCTAGTCTTTCAGGTGTGGTCAGACCTAGAGGTACCTAGGATACCTGGAGGCTATATAAGCCACGCCCAGCCTGAGAAACACTCTTCGCGTTACTCTGCACTTGGCAGCGTGACACTCGCCACGTTCAGCTCGGATATTCACCAGCATTCCGGAGCCGGTGACCTACAAGAACAAAAATACTGTTAGTCTACACTTGCCTGTGAGTGAATCCTGCTCCTGTCCTCCGCCCCTGGGTCCTGAGAATCTTCCATCTCAGCGACGTTCCCTCGATATTGAAGAAGCCGCAATCCGGGAAGAAAGAGAATGAAAAAACAGCATTAGTAAGCGTTTATTCTCCAATACTGGAAATAGCCAAAATATCGCACGCTTACCTGGGTTTAAATCGCCCACGCCCACTCCGAGCCATAAAAACGACCTGCAAGAGAGAAAAAACACTGATTAGCACACAAAAGATCATGAAGACGGCGCAGGCTACCCTTTACTCACCGCACTCCATCTTCTCAGCAGCATCCTTTCGGGGACATCGCAGCGGCCTGCAAGGAAGAGAACAAATGAGTCAGCATAAGAAAGGCACATAGCGCACCGCATCGTGCTTTCTCTCACCATCTTGTGCGCAGCCCCAAGCAGCACGGCGCCACTAGAACTCTTCTTGCACCTAAGGAAGGAGAGACATTAATATGGGAAATTGCGACTGCGCATGCACGCCAGACGCATGCGGACCTAATCGCCTCGGCTCCCGGCGGCCGCTACAATTATCCTGCAAGAACTCACATTAAAGTGTATTAATCCCACCCCGGCTGTGCCCCGGGGGTAGCGGATGCAGTAGAGAACCAGTGCCCGCAACCCCGAAGAAAATCGGAGTAGGAGACGCAAGATCCTTCCCGAAGTCGGCAGACGGACGAGGCACGGCAGTTGAGGCCCTGATGCAGCGTCCGCCCCCTCCACGACACGGCGTGCGCGGGGAACCCTCCTTGAGAAGGCACACAGACAACCCGACTCCAAGAACCAGCGCCCTGTAGATACCGCTGGAGACCCACGGCGATCTCCTCTGTCGACCCGACACTGGCAGTGGGCAAATCCTCAAGGCGCTTCTCCTGGCCCATCGGCGAGATGAGCGGGTGAGGCTCCGCCGCTGATTGCCTGCGGCTCGGGCCTACACTGCCGGTCTTTTCTCCCCCTCCCCCCAATCAGGACAGCGGCACCGGGGTTGAGCTGCAGCAGGACAAGGAGAATCGGGGGCTGCGCTCCCCCGTGGCCGGAGATACGCTGCCAATGAACTATATTAAGGCGCAGCCATCATACGGATGCACGATGGGCCCCTGCGCTGCTTGGGCACACCCGCTTGGCATACGCTAGCCCTTTTCCAAACCCTACACCCACCCCTTGGGTGAACACTTGAAGCAGCTGTGCCCACACTGCACGGGGCCGATCAACCGCGACATGGGGAAGGAAAAGACCAAGCAACAAACACTACAAAGCAAAATGGACCTCTACACCGTGGAGGCCCCTCCACGCCGCGGACCTCAGCCCCCAGAAAACGAAGGGGCCGGCGACGAGCCTCAGGACCCCCCAATTTCCTTGACGGACCTCATGAGAGCGATTGGGGAATCGAGGACATCGCTGGAACTTAAAATAGGTGGCATATCCACCGAGGTGTCCCTCATACGCCAAGACCTCTGCAATCTATCGGCCAGGGTTGGTGAGGCGGAACAGAGAGTGTCGGACACAGAAGATACGGTGCACCACTTGGAGCAACAACTTGCCGCGATCACCCAAAAAATTGCCCAACTGGAATACCGAGCTGAGGACAGCGAAGGGAGAGCGTGGCGCAATAACCTCAGGATCCTCGGAATACCGGAGAAGGAGGAAGGCCCCAGCGCTGAACTGTTCCTGGAGGATTGGCTAACTCATGTCTTCGCCCCCAAAAAACTGTCCAAATTCTTCTCCATAGAAAGGACGCACAGAGTCCCCACCGGCCCACCTACCCCGGGCCCCCCGCCTAGAATGATAATCGCACGCCTGCTGAACTTCCGTGATCAAGATGCGATCCTACAAATGGCAAGGGCCTCCGGCCCGATCACATAGAGCGGCTATAGGATCGGGTTCTACCCCGACTACACCAAGGAAGTCCAAAAGGCCCGCCAATCTTTTGACTCAGTCAAGAAGAAACTTCAGTCGCTTTCTATCAAATATGCTTTATTTTTCCTGGCATCGCTCAAAGTCCACCATGAGGGCACCACTCTATTTTACACTCCCAAAGAAGCGTGGGACTGGCTGGAAACCCAAATTCTCTCGGATTCCAGAACGAGGCGCACACCACCGGGCCCACCCACACAGAGGCCCTGACCCGAGCTGCTCTCGCCCCCTCAATCTCTGGCCAACGCAGACATGACGGGGACCCCCACGGAAAAGGGGTAAGGCCCACCAGTGGGGGAGACTAAGCTGCAACGTATTAACATGGAAGCGCTCACCTAGAGGCCGCCGCTCCTAATGCGACGCGGGCGCTATCGCAGTCAGGGTTATTCCGAGGAAGTTTACCAAGTTATAAGTTTAATGTATTGGCGACAGGTGCTCCCAGTTTGGGGGGGGGTGCAGGGTGGGGGGCGTTTGGGGGACCTAAGGAACCATGAGACAAGAAGGCTTGAAGCCGACAAACGTAGGCAAGGAAAACAAACACTGTCTTTGGCCAGGACCGTGGACGCCATTATCAGCCACTCAGCAGGCACCTCAATGTGAGGCAACCCTCAGATGTCTCCCCTGGAAGGAAACCGCCATATGTCCCCAGAAAAAGCGCAATTGCCACTGATCCTTCTAGATGTCCCAACAAGAAGACTCGCGCAGATAGATTGAATTCCAACAAGGTAACCATACTGTCCTGGAACGTCAATGGCCTTGGCTCCAGCATAAAGTGAAGATTGGTGCTCCAGTACCTAAACCCACACTCGCCAGACATTGCCCTCCTAAATGAAATGCACTTGATAGGCACAAATGCCAACTTTTTCAAAAGGTCCAATTATCCGTATACCTACCATGCCGGATTCACGAAAGGTGCCAGGGGCACGATGATACTCGTTCACAAACGAGTTCCCCTCCAGGTAAGGAAGATCGAGACTGACCCCCGAGGCCGATATGTACTGTTGCTAACTGATATCTGGGGCGAGAAATGGGGCCTTGCAGCAATCTATGCCCCCCCCCCACGCTGGCGAAAGAACTACTCTCCGAACTACAGAGCTTGCTCCTGGAAGAAGAGGCCGATACTTCGGTGATTGTGGGGGACTTTAATGAACTAATGGACACCACAGTCGATAGATCCTATAGGAGACCTGGAACCCGCCCCACCTCCACACCGCTCGCCGCGTTCGCCGAGGCCTTGGGACTGACGGACACATGGCGTTCGCTTCATAATAACGAGGCTGGCTTTTCCTTCTATTCGGGTGTCCACAAATCGTTCTCCAGGATCAATTATGCCTTTATCCCCCGCAACATAAATCACAGGTTTCTCGACGCTGAATTCCTTGCAAGAGGAATTTCGGACCAGTCTCCGCTCCTCCTAACCATGAAAAACTCCTGCCGCCACCCAGACCGTAACTGGCGCCTAAACGCATACCATCTCCGCCTCCCTGAAATCGCTGAGGAGCTTGAAAAAAAGACAACAGAATATTTCAAACTCAATGAAGGCTCCGTGGACTGCCTGATCTCGATCTGGGAGGCGTACAAGACGGTCCTCCCGGGGGAAGCTATCTCAGCGGTTTCCGCCTATCAACAACGTCAAGTCCAGAAGGTCAGAGAAGCGGAAACACGAGTCCTGGAGTGTGAACAGCAAGTCCTAGTACACGGCACCCAAGAAGCAAAAGAGGTGATGCTAACGGCGCAAGACACCCTCAGCAACCTATCTCTAGATAATGCACAAACGGCCCACCAATTCGTTCGAAGCCAAATATATGAACGGGGCGACAAAGCTAACAAAACTCTGGCCTGGTTAGAGAGACGCGAACAAAGCAGGGGACATGTACGGGCCATTAGATCTCCAGATGGAACACTGCTGATAGAAGACTGACATTGTCGAGGCATTTGCCGACTACTACAAAAATCTCTACACCCCACCCACTGAGAACCCGCCAGTTGAACCCTCACGCTACCTCGACCAAATGGAGGTTTCGATACTCCCACAGCACCAATCAGATCTCCTGACCTGAATGCTGACCTCACCGACACCGAGGTGCAAGAGGCGCTGGCACAGCTCCAGTCCGGGAAAACTCCAGGCCCCAACGGGTTCCCAACAGAAACGTGGAAATGCCTCGGTGGCACACTATCTACCCACATGCACCGCATGTTCCTACGCAGCAGAGAGCTAGGAGCACTCCCCCCAGACCTCAAGAAGGCATGCATTGTAGTCATACACAAGCCTGGAAAACCCCCGGAGGAATGTGCCTCCTACCGCCCGATATCCCTGATCAACGGCGAGGCCAAGGTCCTCGCCAGAACACTTGCCAATAGACTCCTGCAGGTGATTGAGACCCTCGTCCACCTGGACCAATGTGGATTCATGCCCAATAAATTAACTTACGTAAAGTCCAACTGGCGCTGAGCAGAGCGAAAGAAATACCAGCCCCACTCGCCCTCCTGGCGGTGGACTTTGAAAAGGCGTTTGACTCCGTGGGATGGGAAGCTCTGTGGGCGATCATGGCTAGGATGAACCTGGGGCAGACATTTATATCATGGGTAAAACTTCTTTATGCATCCCCGGAAGCCACGGTGAGGGTGAATGGCAGGTCTTCCAAATCATTTCCCTTGGGTAGGGGCACGAGGCAGGGGTGCCCGCTATCCCCACTCCTCTTCCTCCTGGCCATTGAACCGCTAGCAATTGCGCTTAGAGCCAATACCAACTGGACCGGGTTCGTTTGGCCGGAAGGGGGAGAGGACCGCCTTTCGCTCTATGCGGATGACCTTCTCATATACCTCAGTAACCCGTGCATCTTATGCCCGGCTGTCTCCCTCATTCTCAGGGAATATCAGAATTTTGCGGGCCTAAAGGTTAATGAAGCCAAAACCATCTTCTTCCCGATTCAGGGGGGAGAGTCTGCGATCCCGGAGACCTGCCCATACCATGTCTCTATTAAGGAATTTAAATACCTGGTTATACGGCTTGACCCGACACTCGAGTATTCCCGACTTAATCTACAACCAGTAATTGAGCGGTTCACCAGAGACACCCCCCATTGGCAATCACTTCCCCTATCGCTAATGGGTAGTGCCGCGCTATTCAAAATAATGACCCTCCCCAGGCTGTTGTATGTCCTTCAGAACGCCCCATTCCTCATCCCCCGAGAAACCTTAAATTCATTGACAAGTACCTACGCACACTGCTATGGGGCGGGAAACAATCCCAGATCGCCCTTGACACGCTCCAGAGATCAGTATGGGAGGGAGGCATCAGTTTGCCCTGAATACGCACCTATTACCTTGCGACACAGATAGGAGTGGTAAAAGACAGGATGCACACAGACCCCACATTGCCACACATCCGTATCGAACTGGAGATCATGGCCCCGTTGACACCGCTGCAAATCCCGTACGCCACCCATGCCCAACTCCCGGCGCTGCCCAAAATGACCCACCATATACGTCGCGCCTGGCGAGACGCACACAAACTAATCGGCTGGAAAGGACAGCCAACGCTATCACAACCCATATGGCACAATGCGCTCCTCCCGGAAATAGTGAGAATGGGCTCCTTTGGCCACTGGCATGCAAAAGGAATACACACACTAGCACAGGTGATACAAGGGGGTCGGCTCCTGGGCTTTGAGACCATCCGAGAACAATGCGGCCTGGTACCCATTGACCGATTTCGGCACGTGCAACTAGCCCACGCTATCCGCACCCAATTCCCTGATACGACAATCATACCTCCCTGCTCCCTCATCGAGACCAATATCCTCCCGCAGTGCATCTCCTCTAAGGTCACCTCCACTCTTTACCAGGCCCTCAACTCCTTCGGGGCTACACAGCTAGACGGGCTCAAAGCAAAGTGGGAAAGGGACTTAGGTCACCTCGAACTAGAAGATTGGGTTGATGCATTAATGTCTCCTAGAGAAATTGGTATGGAATCCGAGTTTAGGCTAATACAGTTGAGAATCCTCCATCGCTCATACCACCCACGTGATGTGATGGCCAGATGGGGTAGACTAGAAGATGGGACATGCATTCGATGCAAAAATGAACCTGCCACCTTCTACCACATGATATGGGACTGTCGGGTGTTGCAGGCCTTCTGGGAGGACTGTATTAGTACAATCTCTGCCGCCCTGGCGACACCAATCCCCAGGGATCCCAAAATGGTTCTCTTGGGCATCTGGGGTGAAGTAGACCTGTCAAAATATGGGAAAATGTTTCTGGCAATCGCATTGGGGGCAGGCAAAAGACTTATTGCAGCTAATTGGGGATCTCCCGACCCACTGTGCCTGAACCGTTAGAGTAACGAGCTGGACAGGTGCGCAGCTTCAGAGTGCCGGATTTATAACGCACGGGAATGCCCCCATAAATTTGAAAAAATATGGGGTAAATGGCTAGATGCTCACTTAGATCCTCTGGTGGGGATAGATTACTATCACTGTTAGCATTGGTTACCTGCCTTGTTTTGTTATTGTCGCACGGTCCTCGGCCTTATGGGCTTCTTCTAACTGTTATTAATGCTATGCTGCCTTCATCCTATGTATGCCGATGATCCATGTTTGTTTTTCTATGTTGTGGTGTTCAAACTCAATAAACAGAGTTATAAAAAAAAAATATATGGGAAATTGCAAAGTTAAGGACAAAACTGCCAAACCAGCAGTCTTACCTGGACAAACTGAAGTTGCAGCAGGTCTGGACTCCGAGGGCCCGCACCAGTGAAGCAACTAGGTTGCGAGGCGCCCATCCAACAACGCACTCCTGCAAAGAGAAGCAGGACGGAGAGCGCACCATATAATAAAGCAAGACCCGGTCCTCGGCCGAACAAGAGTCCAAGGGAGAGGGTTCGAGGTTGGAAGTGGTCCAACCAGACTGAGTGCCGTCCCCGTGGATATCAGGTGAGCGTTACAGCTCCTCAACGTGGTCTTGGGTGCCCTGGCTCACAAGCCATTTGAACCTATGGCATCCGCGGACATCAGGCTAGTCGCCATCAAGACGGTGCTCCTGGTGGGCCTCACCTTGGCATGCCAAATCAGTGAAATGCAGGTGGCCTCAGCCTTGTCCTACTTTTCATAAAGACATGGTGGTGCTTACAACTCAACCCGCATGCTTACCGAAGTTTGTCTCCTCTTTCCACCTGAATGAGGAATAGTGCTACCTTGACAGGACCAAGAGCTTCCATAAATCAGACGCTCTTTGTGTCACCTTTGGTGTATCAAAGCCGGGCTGTTGGGCTTCCAAGGCTTCCAGAACGGTGGATGATTTAAGCCGCCATCAAGAAGGCATATGAGTAGCAGCACAAACCTCTTCCAGCGAACATGCATGCCCTTGCAATCGGAGCCAAGGCCACAGCGGTTGTGTTCCAAAGGCACGTGCCGTGCCAGGTTATCAGCAAAGCGGCTACATGGGCTAAACCCTGAGCCTTCTGCAAGCACTACTGCTTGGATGCCGGCTCCAGGTTGGACGCAGCATTTGGTCAGGCAGTGTGAGGAACTTGTTCTCTTAGGGGGGGCAACTCTCCACCCTGGTGCTACATTCAGTTGTAATCACCCATACAGTATGGAGGAAAGAGAACGGAACGTAAGAGTAATTAGAAGTTACTCCTAGTGCATAGTCCCCTTTCCTTCATACGTCCCACATTCCCCCTAATAAAACTCATGCCATTAGGCAATGGTAATATTGTCAATGGGTCAAAGGGGACTGAGTGGCGCCAGTGGGCATAGTCAGGGGAGGGCATGCTTCCAGGCCCGCGCCCCAGCTTGCATCTAAATTTAAAGGGGAAGATGATTTTTCTGGTGAAAAAGGTTCCATCTCCTGTCCCTAGCATGGGACGCCCATACAGTATGGAGGAAAGGGGACTATGGACTAGGAGTGTGTTAGTCACTACGGTGACTAACTTATGTCTGGCTCAAGAACAATGTGAGAGAGAGGCTAACAAAACTTCCTCAGAAATCTGTCTAAGTGATTTGATTGGCATAATGGATAAGGAGGAAGAAGATGAGGAGTGGGACAACTTAAATCTGTCTCGGTGTAAATCAAGACAAGTGAATCGAATTAATACAAAACTGCAAAGGCGATCGAACTTGAAATCCGCGGACAAAGATAATCAGGCTCCATCAACTATAAATGTACAGTCATTCAAAAAAATGGAAGAAAAAAGATTAGCGCTGGGGGAGTTACAGGTGGACGAGCCTGGTCAAAGAGCTATAGGAAAAGAGTGAAAAGACCAATAAGATAAGGCCACAGAATTTTCATCAGAGAATCTGGGAACAAAAGAAACCTCAACAAGAAGCACCAAAGAAAGATCTAAAAGTGTATCTGGAGAGAATTATCTCGGGCCCCAATGCTCCAGTCCTGAATTGTAGAAATGTCATGAAGCTTCTGCAATACATCCCAGCGCTCAGACATATAACTACAGAGAACATCAGGGGGGGGGGTAGAGCTTGGTAGAGAAGAAAATGGATTCTGTGATACTCCATTTGTATTCACAACTAACCAAGGAGATTGTTAGCCCAGCGTGGCAAACTTTTACCCTTGGGATACAAATTGAGCGATCATCAGGAAAGGATTAAAGCTGGCAGGAGGCATGTTAGGCAAGATTGTATGCAGTACCCATTGGGTGCACTACAACAACCCTGACCTCCTGCCAATAGGAACCCAACCTTTGGTAGAAGTCTGTACTACACAGGTTGGTAGCGTGTTGAGCAGCCAGGCTTATCTCAAGAGGGGTCAATGTGAGAGTTACAGAGATTCACAGTGACAAGTATTCAAAGAAACTCTTACACACAAGGTTTCTTGATTAAAAAATTAATTATTAATTTAACAGTCAGTTTGAATAAGCCTTCTTCAGAAGGGGGCAATATAAAGCAACACACAAATATACTTCAAAATACACCCTCTTAGTTTTCTAAATCAGCAAATACCCATTTGGTATGACCCACAAACACTGCCCAAACCCTCATGTGACTTCAATAATTAGGGTGCTGGGGACATTAATATATCACTGTTGCATTTAGAATATTATTGAGGAGTGTCAAAGAAAAGAGGTTCCAGAATATGACATGTGTTCACACAATTATTCTTAAACCTGTAAGTGCTTTCATAACCCCCCTCGTCCCCCCCCCAATGCAAAGCCAGTTAACTCTTTCCTAGAAGGAAGGCAGAACACATAAGCAGAGGAGAGAAGTTATTCAGGGAGCCAGACCAGCCAATGTTAAGTTAGCAAAAGTCAATGAAGAACTTCTTGCAGGTAAGTAAGTCTTACACTATGTTTTAGAAATCTTTGTAGGACAAGTAGAATCAAATCTAGGGTCACAAGCTGTTGGGCCTGTAAGTAGTAGAAGATGCAAGCAACTCTACAGGAGCAACCAAGGCAAGTCTCAACTGAGAACAAGCAAGGTGGCACGACGACAAGAGGTAAATTCTCTTAGACTGTACAGTACCTTTAGGTTGAAGAAAAGTGCAGCAGATGGTATTTGTTCCTGTGCAGCTCTGCAGATCCTGGTGTTCCTGGGCCTCAGTCGTGGGGACAAGAGGGAGGACTTCTGGGGACTCCTGCACTGCAATGGGACGGTCACTGACCGCAACTGGCAATCTTCAAACAGGTGGCACTTCGGTGTTTCAGCTCCTCGTGTCAACCGCAAATAGCAACACTGCAGTTCCTGGTTGTTGAGATGGGCTTTTTGCATCTGTGCTCCAACACTCTGAGGGGGGCCAGGCTCGGTCAATACTGCTTCCTGGGAGTCCACAGGATCTTCCTGGAGATCTTGGCCAGCTTAAAAGCAACGCACACAATCTGGTGTTCCTCTCCCTGGCTACTCGGTTCCAACAGCGACTGCAATGGAAATTCGACCAGTTTCAAGAGGATGTCCAGTTGGCGTACTTTGGAGTTGATTGGTCCCACCAACGCAAGGGGATAAGTCGTTCTTGCAAGGCTTTGCTACTCAAGACGAATTTGGAGCTTCAGCAGGGCTTCACCGGGCAAACCAACGGTCCAGCAGTGGCAGCAGGCAAGCCTCGCATTTTTATGCAAGATGCTCCCATTCATTCCAGCCTAGCTGTCAGTCACGCAGCAGGGTGGCTTTCCTTGCCAGGACAGCCAGCCAGCCAATCACCTAAAAGTGCATTTCTGTCTCGTAGAGACTAAGCACGGGGAGTTTCGGGCACCTCCCTCGCTTCCTGCCCCTGCCAGACACCCTAGAGCCAGAGGCTGGCTTCACTTGGGAAGCCCGCCAAAGACAAAATAAACAAAGGGACCAAACTTGGTTTGGCTCGCAGAGTAAATCTCAAGAAGGACCTTTCCACAAAGAAATGGTGAAAAAAGACTGGGGCCATTTTGATAAAAATGGCACCATTGGGTGCTTTACTGCAGCTGTGAACGCAGCCCGCGGTAAAAGCACACCACGGTAGTTAAAAGTAAACCACTGCCACCAGCCATTCATCGAGGAAAGGGTAACATAAAATCGTTACATACGAAGCTAGACAAAGGGGATACTAAGTAACCACTCCAGCACCCTATTTTAAGATGGTGTGTGCTGGGTCTAGAAAGATACAAATGTAAGTAGTCAATTTCACTTCACTGCTCTTGGAAACAGTAGCTTATAGAACAGAAGGTATTTAAACATTGGGGAAATCTGAAAGACTTCCCTGTGCCACTGCACTGAAGGGGCTGTTTGACACAATGTAAAAGATGCCTATGGAGTCCATAACCAAAATGTTATGTTACTTGGCATTTATATAGCGCTCTATATGTCATTGGTATGACCTCAAAGCGTTGATAGGTTGAACGCCCTCGGGAACCGTAGTTCTGGTCAGTAGAGTGTCATGGGGTGTGTGGGTGCACCAGGTGTGTGGGTGCACCAGATGTGTGCAACTGAAGTAATTGCCGGGTGGTAGCTGCATCCTAGCGTTAAGTGTGGTGCTGAAGATATCAGTTGGATGTGTGCAGTCTGGTGGGTGGACACCCAGACAGGAATCTGGCTGTGGCTGCATTAGGCCTGAAAGGACGCATATGTGAGCAACTAGGCCAGAATGTGCTTGGCTAGCTGCGTTCTATTAAAGTGATGAGGTGTTCATGGGGTCGTATTCATATGTGAACAGCTAGGCCGAATTAATCAGGAGTATAGCGGTGTTCTAGTTGAATGATGGTGTATAGTAGAGAGTAAGTGTAGTGATGTGATATGATGGTTATCTTTAAAGCGCCTGAGATCGGGCACGTGAACAGGATGTCAGGGAACAGAGCGACACACGAACACAGACAATGGGATGGGTTTGCAGCGACGGGAGGGGGGGAGATACTGATATATAGCAACAGCATGGGGAACAGGAAAGCAGGGTACACAGTGAAACATGTGGGGCATGTTAACATTTACATTTGCTTTTCTATCCAGCTGCGAATCAGCCTAATGTTCACAGCTCCACTCAAGTGTGGGACATGCCAACATTTGCATTTCTATCTAGAAGGCTAACCTTCACAAACCTGTCAGTCTGGTGATGGCTAAGGTTCACAATTCTAACAAGGTGCGGCATTGCTAACATTCAGAATCCTACCTAGATGTGACGCAGGCTAATGTTCACAAATCATGCTAAGTGCAGCATTGCTAATATTCACAATCCTGTCTGGGTCTGGCGCAGGATAATGTTCACAATTCTCTCTAGGAGCGGCATTGAAGAAACCCAGTATACAAAATCACATTAAAATACACGAGAGAGTGGGGAAAAAAAGGGGTCTCGCGCTCTCCAGGTTACAAATTCAAGTCCTCAAAATCCAGCAAAGTTGCTGGAGGTCTCTAAGGTAGAGAGGAATTAGCACATTTCTGAGAATTCTCCCTAACAAGGTGACTAAAAAAGGACCGATTGAACCTTGCCCCGGGAATATCTGAGTAGAAGGGTGGAAATGGCAAAGAGAAAGCAATTGCACTTTTTCCAAAAAGATCTTCTGCCTCTAAAATTTACCATTGAGAACCAAAGCCAAAAGCAGGGGAGTTGATTTGACTCTCAAAAGGAAAAACACATAGGAGACAAGTCAACAAATTGGAATTGGCTAGCCAGGGCTTTGGGTAATCGTAAGCAACAATAGACCTGCAGAACTCAAGGAACAGACACTTCATTGGATCCTGGAACACAATAGGATTTGAATCACTGTTCGCTAAAAACTCCTGCACATTGGGCTGATATAGGACATTTTATGCTTCCAAGAGACGTGGCTCGGGTCCACTTCCTCATGCGAAGGATATGAAGCCCGCCTAAATCCAGCTTGTAAAGGAATTCTGGGGAGACCCGTCTCGGGGCTCTTAACGCTGATAAAGGTGGATGTAAGTCTAGCAAAAATTGGCCAAGAAAATCCAAATCCGTATGTGCAAATCTTAAAACTGAGTAAGGGAATCCATCCACTGATAACCAAGTATCTGCTAGAAAATGTGTATTGGACGGCGAATATGGGCCGAAAAGAGAATTTTATTAAATCAATAATGAGCTCAAAGCCATGATCAAATGGGAAGACACCCATATTATATGTGGGGACTTGAACATTCGGCTGTTGAATAAGGACGGCTGGCCATTAAAATATTTGCTAATGAATGAAAGTGTCAAGGTCCATACCCCCAAACATCAGGTACAGACCACCCTGCCCAAGGCGTTGGGTCCCATGGGGGCCTTGAAGGCCCCAAGGAATCTTGCAGGGGCTTCCTGGACTCGGTCCTGGCGCCGTTGGCACCAGGCACATACTGCCATCACCAACATGGCACGTTTCAGACCCAGAGAGGCACGTGCAAACTAATATGAGGCAGGGTGAAGGGATTATTTGCTGTGGGGCTATTTGCTTGGGTGTGGTTGCTGGAACTACTTTCAGAAGACTATATAAGCCACACCCTTCATACAGAACACGCTTCGCGTTCTGCAGCGTAATGCTCACCGTGTCTGCAGCTCCAGGCCAGCCTTCAGCCAAACCCATCCAGTGGTCTCGAGCTACCTGCAAAGAAGAGTGAGAAAGAAGAGCAGAACAAGATACTTACCAGTCTCCATCGCGGCCGCTCTGGAGTCCACGATTCTTCAGAACTGAAAAGGAAAGAACATCAGATTAGCCTTGCAGACCACACGCTCTTCATCGCAGTTCAGCGCCGCACTAATACTTACCAGCGAATCATCAGAACGTCGTCACTCGATCTCCGCTTCATCTTCCGATCGCCGCTCCGGGACTCTCGCATCTGTAAAACAGAAAGAAGACATCAGGTTAGCAGAGAAGTGGGAAGGCCTCATTCTGACTTATAATCCTGCACGAGGCAGCTCTCACCTGTAGGCAGCAATCCTCACAGGCTCACAATTCTTCATCACGCAGCCTTTGTTCAGGAGATTCCGCACCTGCAGAATACAAAAGCAGCAGTTGGTTGTGCAGAAAAACAGTATCGGGTGGAAAGGCTTTTGCATAGCACTGGCGCAAATCTTACCTTGGGAAGCCAGCTACCAAGAACCTCGCTCCATCGTATGCACGAAGAGGGAATCTGTAAAGAAAGGTACAGAGTGAACTTTTGCAACTTGAACTCTTAGCTATCCATATCTTTGGAATAAGACTTAGCATAGAGTCACAGTTTTCTGGAACTTGTAATAGTTTCAGTGAAGTAACTAGATCCTAGAACTACGATGCACCCCTGCGTACAGTGGTAGGACGGAGAGCCCGCTATTCGTAACTCAAAGGTGAGATATAGCGAGGGGTGCAAGAGGACGCCACGGGAGGCAGGAGCGGCCCTCATCCACATGGTTGGGTAACCTGTGATTTACCTTTCTAGGCAAGCCTGCTTTCGTATCTGAGGGGAGTACAAGACACCACTCGCCACCAGATCATCCAGCTCCGTTCGGCACCCCTGTGGAGATCAGGTGAGCGTAACAGAAAGAGCACAAAGTTGGATATTAGAAACAGCCAGAAAATTGTGCGATAGACCAGGCGCATCTACATGGGGAAGAGGTCTGCAGAGATCCTGTTTAGACTACTGTTTTGTATCAAGAAATATGACTTAAATGGTAGAACGATTTTAAATCGTGAGGCAATCGCTAAGGGATCATGATCTCTTTGCCATTTCTTTGCTTGATGTTAAACCTGTTCAGTCTTTAAAAAAATGGCCTGGTAAAGGTAACCTGGGGAAAAAATAAGTTGAGGATGAAACGTGAGGTTAAGAACATTGCTAGGCAAAATGAGTGCTCCATAGAAGAGAACCAGAGCAGTGTGGAATACATATGGATTCTGAAAGATTAGACTGTGCAGAGTGGATGGGTGTGCAGAGTGGATGGGTGTGCAGAGTGGGTGGGTGTGCAGAGTGAGCGAATGCATAGAACGTAGAGAGGAAGGATGCTTAGAGCGGATGAGTGTGCGGAGCGGATGAATGTGTAGAGCAGACGGGTGTGTAGAACGGACGAGTGTGTAAAGCAGATGCGTGTGTAGAGCTGACAAATTCGTAGAGCGGAAGGGTGCTTAGAGCGGATGAATGCATAGAGCGGACAAGCGTTTAGAGCGGATGAGCGTGTAGATCAGATGAGTGCGTAAGAGCGGAGGAGTGCGTGGAGTGCACAGAGCAGATGGATGTGTAGAACCCATGAGTGTATATAGCGGATGAGTGTATAGAGCGAAGGACTGTGTAGAGCAGATGGGTGCATAGAGCAGATGGTTGCCTAGAGCAGAGGTGTGAGTAGAGCAGATGAGCGTGTTGAGCCGGTGGATGCGTCGAGCGGATGGGTGTATAGAGCGGATGAGTGCGCAGAGGAGAAGGATGTGTAGAGCGGACGACTGCGCAGAGTGGACGAAGGGGTAGAGCCGACGAGGGTGTGGAAAGGACAAATGCGTGGAGCGGATGAATGCGTGGAGCGGATGGAGCAGGTGAAGTATGTGGATGGAACGGGGGACGTATGTGGATAGAATGGGGACGTATGTGAATGGAACGGATGAAGTATGTGGAAGATACTGGTGTAATACGGGAAAGGTATGAGTGAAATATGTGGAAGGGAGCATAAAAAAACTTAGAATTCACAGGAACAGATCTGAGTGCGTGGAGCGGACTGGAGTGCACAGAACTGACCAGAACACACAGAAATGCACGTCCTACATGGAACGGGTTGGAGTGCACGTAACGTTTGAAAGAGCATATAAACCATCATATCACATCGCCATGCTTACTCTCTTCCTTACACCACCATTCAACTAGAACACAGAGATACTATGACACCATTCGGTATAGCTGTTCTCATACTAACATCTGCCTCATACCCCACATCACTCTAACTAAACACTGCTCATTTCACACCCTCCAGCCAGGCATTCTCCTCAGGCCCAACGCAGCCAGAACTGGTCTGAATAAAACCTGCCAGAACGACCACATATTCTTGACCTCTCGACCACCACACCTACCGCTATGAAGCAGCTACTACATGAATACCACACCAGCTGCACACATACCCGGTGCTCACACGCACCTTTGACGCTCTACTCTCTGCTGACTTGAACTGCGGTTCCCGAGGGCGTTCAACCTACCAGCACCTTCAGACTATACCAATGGTACATAAGGCACTATATAAATGCAAAGTAACATAACAAATGAGCAATAAAGAATGTAAAACAGATATAATGCCAAAACATGCCTACGAACATACGCTAGTAAGGGCTAGAAGAGATTTGAGAGCTGATATCAGAAGGTTAGGGAAGGAAAGAGGCCCAGGAATAAAGGATACAAACCCGGACACAAAAATATCATCATTGGTTACGGGCGTCCAGTGCATTAATGCAAAAGGATGCAGAAAATGTTTTGAAAACAGTCTGGTCCAAAAACACAAGAAATGTGCGGGAACTCCTGAACAACAGAGGCTATTTTAGATCAACCCACATTATGGGCCAAGTAACCGAAGAAAGATGGGTTTCCCATTACCCTACATTGTTTGCTAGTATTCATGATATGAATCAAATGGGAGACGTGAGGGGTGTAAAGAGGTGGCACTCTGCATTGGATGAGGAAGAGGCAAGATTTATGATACGTAAACTCAGTTCTTCAAGAGCAGCTCTCCACGATGGTCTCTGTAATCGGGTCTTAAAGGAGAACATAAGGGTATGGTGAGAAACGGTAATGTCCATGTCTAGACAGGTAATGCGGACCAAGCAAGTTCCAACTACGTGGCGGGAAGCCATTATAGTCCCCATCTTCAAGAAGGGTGATCCAAAAAACTATCGCCCGATCGACCTTCTTGACTCCCTGGGCAAATTGTTTGCATCTGTCTTGTTGTGTGATCTAAATGCATGGGCAACAAAAATGGGCAGACTATAGACACAAGACAAACTAGGTTTGTGAAGGGAGTAGAAACCACGCTGAACCTATTTATCATTAATATTTTGAAGCAGAGGGCATTAGTCAAAAACGTGTGTATATATGGCTTTTATGGACCTTGAACAGGCCTTTGATGGGGTAAATGGAGATGCCTATGGTTCAAATTGACAAAATGGCATTGCCCCGCAGACCTGGTGGAGGCCGTAAGTGCCCTACATACAAATAACTTGATTCAAATAAAATTATCTACGAAGGGTCAACTATCAAGAACAATTGACACCCACTGTCGACTGAAGCATGGATGCACTTTGGCACCCCTGCTCTTTAGTCTATAAGTGTCTGACCTTGGTGAAGCACAAAAAAGGGTCCGGGCCTTTCCACCCAGGATAAATTTGATCGATCGTTATAGACCAAACCCCTGTTTGTCTACAGAGGAGGATTGAGGCTTTCAATAAATATCTGGAAATAAATGGTGTGAAGATCAATGTGGGGAAATCCAAGGTTTTGGGTATGTTGTCGGCGCATAGAAAACAAAAGGTTAGGTTTGTATGGAGTGGTGGACCAAGAGCTAGAGGTCGTTGACGCCATGATTTAGCTGGGTGTTGTAATAAATAAGAACATAAATGATAGAGGACAGTGTGTCATTGAGGGTGAAAGTGAAAAAGCTGGAAATACAGGGCACTGCATTACATAGAAGATATGGCAACTTTTCTCTGGTACTCCTGATCACTTTCTACCGCCAGAAAGTTTTCCAGATTTTGACATATGGTGCGGAAGCAATGTTATACCTGTCATGGAAAGTCTGGGGTTTATTGGATGGTCTTTTTTGGCGGAGGACATTAAAACAACCTAATTCTCTTCTGATGGCCATTATACAATATGAGCTGAGGCTACAATCACTGGACTTTGTAATGCTGTGGAAAATCGTATATAGGAAATGTAGGTTGGTGGAGATTATGGCCCAGTCTCTATTCTCAAAACACAAGAGTGTGAACAAGAAAGGGGTCCGATTTGGTGGAGACTCAAGGTGAAGGCCATCCTGGCGGGTACGAGTATTGACTTAAGGGAACTAATTTGAAAAAAGCTACAGGGTCTGAACTGGATAGAAACTATAGAGTGTAGGGGAACTGATAAATTGAGACCAGTTCGGAGAATGAGGCGGAAGGGCCTGAACCAATTACCAACCTACCTCCAAAAATTTCCATCAGCACGCTATAGAGACCTTTTGTTCAGATGCAGACTGAAGATCTTGGCCACAAGTGAAGGCAAACAACAAAATTGAATTGGCAAACTTACACTGTAGATACAGCTACTGTGGGGCTGCAGGGAGTGTGGAAACTTTGTTTCATTTAATAACCTCATGCAAATCCCTAGTAGAAGAACGATCAAGATTCCTGGAGGGCCATAACGGGCAAATCTCATTGTCGGCTGAAACATGGTGGGAATGGGTCCTATTGGGGGGGGGGTGGGGGAGGACGAGTTTGGTCCTAGCTGTGATGAAACTAGTGGAATTTGTGCTAAAAGACAAAGAATAATAGAGTGAGATAATATTAAGTCTCTAATCTGAAAGGCACCCTGTAATTAATTGACTGCACAAAGGGATGACCAAGCACATTTGTTTGTTTATTTGTTTATTTATAGGGCGCCAGAAAACCCTCGGGTAGCTGGGCGCGCAGAATAACAGGATTACTTAGAACTTGGTTACAGGTTTCAGATTACATATTACAGGTTATTGGTATCATATGTTATATACAGTCATTACATTATATACATTCTTTATATTTACATGTAGAGGGTAACATATTATAAAAAGTAAATACATCATGTACATTTTACATGTGAGAGTGGATGGGTACATGTGGCATCAGAACACAATGCACAAGGTCTCAGGTTTCAATGGTCATTGTGTCGGAGCCAGGTGCGGGTATGGTGCCTGAAGCTACTGTAGGACTGGTCCCTTCTTAGTTCAACTGGTAAGGCGTTCCAGTACTGAGCTGCTTGCACAGGGAAGCTATTGCCACCTGTTTTTTTAGTCTTCTTATTATTCTGTCCCTGAGGAAAGGGGGGGGCAGCATTGTTCAAGCATTTGAACGTTAGATTTAGGAAAACTGCTAAAATTGTGAGATGAATTGATTTAGATGTTAAAAGGTGAATAGAGAAAGATTTTAGATTAATTGATAATGTAAAATATATTAATTTTGTGAAACCAGTGAACATTTTTAAAAAAAAACAACGGTATGGATGGCTGGCCAAAGCAATGTTTGGAAGTAAGAAAAATGTATTTCTGGTGGGGGGGGAGAGTGGTGAAATCAAGTGATTTGATACATGGCTTTGAATTGGGCTATTGGGCGTAATCTAGAATGATTGCATTTGGAACATAAATAGGATGGAGATGGGATGTTAAGAGGGATGCACCTCCTATTGTTGCATTTGGTTATTTACCCATCCTTTGCCTTGTTAATACCTATGGCCTTACCACCAACTACCTGTCCCTCCCTGCTGAAACATACCCTCTCTGTGCTAGTTCGGTCACAAAGTAATAGAAAATGTTGTGCTACATAGGGCCTGATAGTTCATTTAAAAGCAGTACGTGTAACCTCATATATGTTACTTTCTCCAGCATGGGATCTGGCATGGATTCACATGTTCATGAATATTCTCCATCAGGCTGGGAATCCTTGGTAATAAGAAAACCGTTTCACTTTCAGACTGTATTTCTCCTTTAAACCAATCATGGTCCTCTGTGTCATACTGCCCCCATCTGTTAGGGAGAGTTCTCAAAATGTGCTAATTCCTCTCTACCTTAGATACCCTCAGCTCTTTTGCTGAACTTTGGGACTTTGTACTTTTTAATTCTGTTTGTTTTCTATGTTTATTTCTTTTGGTTATGGAGTGTTAACTTCATAGGCATCAACGTTTCATGTGTGTCATACAGCACTCTCAGTGCAGTGACACAGGGAAGCCTTTTAGGCTGTCCCAAAGTTTAAATACCTTCTCTGGGATAAACTACTGTTTCCCAGAGAATGTAAAGTTAAATTGACTTTACTAGTCTTTTAAATTCCTGGACGCAGCACACACTATCTTACAATAGAGTGCTGGAGGGTTTACCTAGTATCCCCTATGCCTTGAAACTCATGTAGCAGTCAAATGCTGCTACCCTTTCCTATCGAAATGGCTGGTGGCAGTGGTTTTACAACAAACTACCATGATTTTCCCGACCGCGAACACCAGTAGCTAAAAATCACGAGAGCCATCTTTTTTCAAGATGGCGTCCGAGCCCCCTTTGTTTAAATAGGTCCCGGTCTTCTTTTTTCGTCATTTCTTTTTGGAAAGGTCCTTCTAGAGTTTCGCTGTGCGCCAAACTGGGTTTGGTTCCTTTGTTCCTACACCTTTGGCTGGCTTCAGGACTGAAGACCGCCTCTGGCACCCGAGTGTCTGGGGTGGGTAGGAAGTAAAGGAGGTGCCCGAAACTCTGTGTGCTTCGTCTCCTAGAAGACCCAAATGCACTCTGGTGTGATTGGCTGGTGGACTGTCCGGCAAGGACAGCCACACTGCTGGGTGAGTGGCAGTTAGGCTGGAATGAATGGGAGAGAACTGTTTAAAAGGCGGGTCTCTTGGACTGAAAGGCAGAGTCGACCACTGGAACGAAAGACCGGAAGACGAGCTGGAAGAGGACGGCTGCTGCATCTACTGGACCGTTGGTTTGCCCGGTGGAGCCCTGCTGCAGCTCCGAATCGCCAAATTCACCTCGACCGAGAAGCCCCTTCAAGGACGACTTCTTGCTTTGAGTTGGTGGGACCAATCAACTCGTAAACCACCTGGATACCATTCTCGGAGCTGGTTAGGATTAACCAGGGAGAAGGACACCAGCTTGTGTGCTTGAAGAACAGCAACTGGAATCAAAGATTTTCCAATTTGCCAACTTTGTAATCCGTCCCCGTGCAGTGCAGGAGTCCCCCGACGTCTTCCCTCTTGTCCCCACGACAGAGGCTCAGGAACAGCGAGATCTGCAGGAACTGCCAGGAACAGAAGTCTTCAGCTGCATCTTTTTCTTCAATATAAGGTGCTGTGAAAACCCGACCGAGAGAACTTGCCTCTCCCCGCAAAAGTTTGTGGAACTTTGGCAACTTGCAGGCCCAGTCCACTTGTGACCGGACATACAAACCTTTCTTTCATGAACTACTTCTAAGAACCGTGGCAAATACTTTTCCGTTTTAAATTCCAGAACGATTTTTACTTATACAAGACACTAGTCAATTGACTTTGGCTTATCTATTACATTGAATCAACTCCTCTGGTGAACTCAAACTATTTGCACTGTTTTAAAGTAACTGTAATATTTGTCAATTTATGCCTTTTTGCTCCTACTTCAATGCTATTTTGGTCAGACTTTGAAGGAGCTCAACTGCTTAGTAATCAGTATTGTATACTTTTTGTGGGATATTGGTTGCCTCCTTTAGTGAATGCTTTCTAAATGATTGTGTAATGAATTAATGTCTTTTACCAAGAAACCCTGAGTATAAGTGAATACTTGCTATTGCAGACCTTTGTGAAACACCCTTACAAGCTCACATTCCCTCTTGAGATGAGCCTGGCTGCTCAGCTCGCTTACAAAAACTGTGTGGTACAGACTTCTACCAAAGGCTGGTTTTGCTTACACCTGTAGTCCTAGTTGTGTGTAGTGTTCCTATAGGGTTTGTTTATTTTATTTATATAGCGCACTGGACCCGGGAGTAAAAGGGCGCTTAGGACAGGTTACAAGGCACAGTACATGGTAATTAGCAGTTGTACATTATCAAAGTTTATATACAGTATATACAGACAATGGTAGTAAATGCATACGGTAAAGACATAGGTAGGGCATGTACAATATATAAAATTATAGCTAGGCCTAGCTTATGGTTGGCTTTTTGTCAGTAGCCATCCAATGGCAAGTTTCCTGAAGGACTAGAAGGATTTGGAGGATTTGATGTTCAGGGGCAAGGTGTTCCATAGTTAGGAGGCGTGGACTGTAAAGCTCGAGCCTCCAGCTCGTTTAGAGATAAATCTAGGTACTGTGAGGTATAACGTGTTTGAGGATCTAGTAGTTCTGATGGACGGTTTCATGGTGAATTTGTTAGTAAGGTAGGGAGGGGCTAGGTGGTTGAGGGCTTTGTAAGTGAGGCAGATAGTCTTTAAATCCATTTTTTGTTGAATGGAGAGCCCTTTGCATGTGATTCTGGTGGCGGAAATATGTTCCCGCCTAGGAATGTTTAGTGCTGCTCGTAGCGCATTGTTTTGAAGAACCTGGAGTTTACTGATTATAGATTGGTTGGCAACAGAGGCTGTTGCAGTAGTCTAGCTTAGATTGTATGAGAGCTCTAGCTAGCATAAGGCAGCTATTAGTGGAGAGAAAGGGTCTGCAGGCTCTAATTAGTTTCCCTGTATAGGCGGTAGCTGAGGCGGTCGAGTTGACTTGTTTGGTAAGGTTAATATTGGCATCAAGATAAAAGCAGAGTGTTTTCACATTTTTGGCGACAGGGGTGGTGTTGCCATCGATGATGATATTGGAGTAGTCGGGGCTCAGTTTTTGTAAGTTGTTGGGTGAACCGACAAGGAGAAATTCAGTCTTCTCGTCATTCAGGCAGAGGCCGTGTGTGGCCATCCAGGCCTCGATGACGGAGAAGATTTCATTGATCCTAGTGACATCAGCATTGTTATTGCCGGAGATGGTGAGGAGTATCTGGGTGTCATCCGCGTAGTAAAGTAAAGATATTGTATAGGGTGGGGGAAACACATGAGCCTTGTGGGACGCCACAGGTGATGGGGATGGGTTCTGCTGCTGCCACGGAGGAAAAGACCCTCATGGTTCTGTTGGCCAAGAAGGATTGTATCCACGTGACAGCAGAGGGGGAGAAATGGGCAGCAGAGGAGAGGTGGTTACAGAGTATTTTATGGTCGACCAGGTCGAAGGCTGCAGAGAGATCTAGGAGGAGTAGGATGGCAGCCTTACCTTTATCTTTAATGTTATCAATCTGGCTCTTGAGATCAACAAGGGCAGTTTCTGTTCCATGTTGAGGACGAAAGCCAGATTGATGCAATCCAAGTAGTTGGTTGGACTCGAAGTAATTCTGAATTTGCAGATAAGCAACTCTGCCAAGGATTTTTAACAGGAAGGGAACGGTGGTGATAGGCCTGTAATTAGTAGGAATGGCTGGGTCCAGGGTCTGTTTTTTTAGGAGGTGGAGGATCATTGACTGTTTCAGATTGTTGGGTACTGAGTTAGTGGAGAATGATAGGTTTGTTAGCTTGGAGATGAATGGGGAGAGGTCTCTTGCTGCATCTTTTATAATCTGTGCGGGGCAGCTGTCCCCTTTGCAGTTTGACGGTTTGAGAGAAGTTATGATTTTTTGCACTTCTAGTATGGTTACTTTTTTGAAGGTGAAGCACTCTGGTGTGATTGGCGGTAATACTAACCAGCTCCGAGAATGGTATCCATGTGGCTTACGAGTTGATTGGTTCCACCAACTCAAAGGAAGAAGTCGTCCTTGAAGGGGCTTCTCGGTCGAGGTGAACTTGGCGATTCAGACCTGCAGCAGGGCTCCACCGGGCAAACCAACGGTCCAGTAGATGCAGCAGCCGTCCTCTTCCAGCTTGTCTTCGGTTCTTTCGTTCCAGTGGTCGACTCTGCCTTTCTGTCTAAGAGACTCGCCTTTTAAACAGTTCTCTCCCATTCATTCCAGCCTAGCTTGCTACTCACCCAGCAGGGTGGCTGTCCTTGCCGGACAGTCAGCCAATCACACCAGAGTGCATTTGGGTCTTCTAGGAGACTTAGTCTGGTAATTTCAGCGCCCCTCAAGAGCAAAGATCGTCGAAGTTTCCAGAAGGCCATCTGGCCTGCTTCTTCTCCTCTATCATGGTCGGAGGGTGCGAAGGAGGTAAGGTCCCTCTTCAGCCCTGCACCAAATGCGGGCTACGGAATGTGTTTGTGGAAGCCAAACACCTACAATGCTTCCGCTGTCTGCACCCGGATCATAAGGAGGTGGAGTGTGAGATGTGCCTGGGGTCCTCCAAGAAGACGACGAAAGACAGGCACAGTAGACTGGCGGCGTGGCTGAACGCGAAGGCCTCTGCCCCTTGCTCCGAGCAGGGTCATGCCTCACCCAGGACCGGCTAGTAAGAGGAGTGGTCTTTGAAGTCCTTTGAGTGTGCCTCATCTGTGGGGGCCCAAGACAATGGCAAGAATCCCAAGTGGGAGTCCACCGGGGTCGCCGCTGAACCGGGCCCAAGGTGCATAGGGCGTGATCGTTGTCACCCTCTGCTTCCATTGCCAGATGGCAATCGAGCTCCTCCTCAAAAAGGAAATCATCCACCCCGGCTAACCTGCGGGAGAAGTCTGAGAATCCGCAGACAGAGAAGAAGGCCGAACTGCGTAAGCAGGCGCATTTGGCGCAGGCTAAGACCTCGTTCATGATAGTTGGTCGCAGCTGCTCTCTCAATGGCTAAGGGAACTGACCCTGGGAAGGTAGCCCCAGCAGCACAGAGTATCTTTGCACCCTAGACGCAAGACCGCTGCAATGACTTTGGCAAAGTCTGTGGGCACGCCGGAAGGGGGGAACCGGCTAAGACCCTGGTTCAAGCCACGGGGGAGGCAGAAGGAGGGAGGGGCCAAGGAGGCCCAGAAACAGCCCTCGAAGTCAGTGTCTCAAGCCATGGAGATCTTGTCCACGGACAATGACCTGGAGTCCTTGCATATGGTCCAGGAGGACGTGGAAGAAGAGGAGGATGACAGACGGCGCAGGGCCTAGTTTTCCCATTCCGCCAGTTCAGCCAAGGAATGTGTCTCTGGACATTCTGACGACCCTTCAGACCTTGGTGTCGGTGATCCAGAAGAGGATGCCACTGGACCCGGTTCCAGTGGATCCCCAAGGCCCTGTTCAGCCTCCAGCTAAGTAAAGGAAGCCTCATCTGACGCCCTCATTTCAGCCTCCATACCCTGGTCAGTCACCATCTCCCCCAGTAGACCCAGACATGGATATGGCCACGACCACGGTCGACGAGGATCTCGTTGCGGAGGGTCTCTGCATTTGCCTAGAGCGTCCCAACCGGATGAGATGGGGTCATTCCACTCCATGATCGCCAGAGCCTCCAAGCTTTTTCAGCTTGTGCCTGAAGAAACCAGTAGAGAGGGTTTCTTGTACCAGAGGCACGAGACCAAGAGGAAGACAATCATGGCGGTTACCCTTCCAGATGTGTGGGAAGAGGGCTTGGTCCGCATGAAGAACCATTGCACGGCTCCAGCTAAATGGGATGGGCTCGAAGTATCGAGTGCCGGACTCCACACTCAAGTGCCTAAGGTTGCAACCATCGCCACATTTGGTGGTATTGGTGGCCGTGAGGAAGCAGTCAACTACCCCGTCCTTGTCTTTCGGTCCCTCGGACAGCGAGGGGAAGAAACTGGAAGCCATGGGAAGGGAGGTGATTTACACTGCAGCGTTCACCATCAAGGCTGCCAAAGCACTGACGATCCTGGCCAGGTATGACCGGGGGCTGTGGTACAAGCTAGGCCCTATTCTGGAGTTCCAGACGATAAGAGGATGGAAGCAATCACTCTTTTCCAGGGGGCAGGGGGGAGTTGCGTTTGATCACGCCATTACTGTGGCGTTGGACATCACAAACGCAGGGTTCCGGTAGATGACGAACATTGTCTGTCTTCGACAAGGCTGGATGGAGGCCACAAATTTTCGGCAGGAAGTCCAGGTGCAGGTGTTGGACATGCCCTTGGACGGAGAGAACTTGTTTGGGAAGGTCGTCGAGCAGTCGCTCCAGGCCATCGAGGCAGATACGGAAACGGCCCCCTTGGGCACTCTACAACAGCAGCGCTCTTCTTTTCGCTCCTCCAGGGGAAAGTCAAGCAGGTCTTCCAAAGGTTTCTCCTAGTCGTACCGCTAACCTTCCAGATCCATGACTCAGGAAGCCTGCAGAGGCTGTTCCGAAGCCTACAGTAGCGGAGGACGGTGTTGCCGTTGCCCGCAAGGTAGGACACCGGCTCCGGAAACACCCTGGACATCGGGGCCCCCACATGTGCACCCTGGTGGGTGGCCGGCCGACTAGGTTCATCAGCGATTGGAAAATATCACCACCGACAGATGGTGCTGGAAGCTCTCGCACAAGGACACAATCTGGAGTTTCAACATAGGTGTCCATGGATCCCTCCGGTATCCCGTCGGGAGCTGCAAATTCCTTGGCTCCTGGAATAGGTGCGGGCCATGCTGCGAAGGGGGGCGAACTAGTTCCCCATCGGCTCGGGAGTCTATTCCAGATACTTTCTGGTCAGGAAGAAGACAGGGGGCTGGATGCCCATCCTAGACCTGCAACGTCTCAACAAATATTGAAAGTCCCAAAAGTTCAGGATGGTCACGTTGCAACATGTGCTCGCCCAACTGGAGGAAGGACTTCTTGTCATCGCTGGACCTGGAGGACGCCTATTTCCATGTCCCCATTCACAATAAATATCAAAACTTTCTAGTGCAGGGCCGGCACTACCAGTTCTAGGCCCTACCTGTCAGATTGAAGTCTGCCCCCAGTGTTTTCACGAAATGCCTGGCACAGGTGGTAGCCCATCTACATCTGTAGGGTATACACGTGAACCAGTTTCTCGACGACTGGCTCAACTGGACCCGCTCGCGAGAGCTGGCCATCGGACACAGACGACCGTCCAGCTACTGACTTACCTAGGGTTCTCCAACTTTCTTAAGTCCTGCTTGACACCATCGCAGAACACGCTATTCCTAGGAGTCCTACTCAATACGGTGTCCAGCCTGGCCTCACCCTCGGAGGAGAGGGTAGTAACCGTTTAACGAAAGGTGCAGCAGGTGTTGTCGATGAAGACGGCCATGGTACGTACCATCAAGTCATTGCTTGGCATGATGTCCTGCATCTACCTCATCCTGCTCTGTAGATTGCAAATGCGACCTTTTCAGGAGTTCCTGGACACAGGTGTCTGGCAACTTTGCAGACAGGATACAGCTCGACGACTAGTTCTGTCGCCTCCATACCTGGAGACGGCCACCACAGACGCTTCCCTGGAAGGTTGGGAAGCCCACACCAGACGTCTGCACGCCAGAGGCCTGTTGCTGCCGGAGGAGAAGTACCTCCATATCAACATCCTGGAGCTACGGGCAATGTTGTGGGCCCTCAGGTCATTCTTTCCGTTTCGGAAGGGCAAGGTGGTGAGAATCTTCACGTACAACACCACCACCATGTTCTACATCAGGAAACAGGGGGGCTCTTGGTCCCCAAAGCGTTCCAGGGAAGCGCAAGAGTTGTAGCACTGGGTCGTCGGACAAGAAATGTTCCTCCGCACCTAGCAGGAGTCAAGAACACCATCAAAGACTTCCCTCTGCAGGGAGTTGCGCTCCTGTCACGAGTGGGAGCTGCGGCAGGACCAGGTGGACCACATCTTTGTCAAGTGGGGCAGGCCCCAAATCGATCTGTTGGCAACCGCAGTGAACTCCAAATGGCAGAAGTTTGCCAGCAGATTCCACCAACCAAAGAGCTTTGGGGGATGCGTCGTTCTTCCCGTGGGGAGGGCTGTTTCTGTACACACTTCCTCCTTTGCCTCTCCTGCTACGAGTCATCGGCACACTCCGTGCCAATGCAGGATGATACTCATTGCCCCATGGCTGAGGCAGATTTGGTACCCGGGCCTTCTCAGCCTGTCTGTGTTGCCTCCGGTCAAGCTGCCAGTGGTCCCGGATCTTCTCACCAGAGAAGGGGTGCAATCCTGCATCCACGACCGAGGATCGCTGAACTTGAGGGCTTGGTTCCTGCAGACCTAGAGTTCGGAGAATAGGAGTTGCCAGCGGACTGCAGGGAGGTCCTTGCAAAAGCCAGGTCGTCGTCTACTTTAAGTGCTACAGTCACAAGTGGAAGCATGGCGCTACGTGGTGCCGATCACAGAGGATTTTCCATTTGAGGGTCACGGCCCCACAGATCCCGCTGTACTTGCTATCCGTGGCCAAGGGGGGAGTGGTGCACACCTCCATCATGGTGCATCTGGCGGCCATCTCCCACTACACCAGATCGAGAGGAAGATTGTTGCTTTGGTCCCATCGACTCATCAGAGTTTCTCAAAGGACTTTTTCAGATCTTTAACGCCGGTGAAGGCTCCTGACCCGGGGTGGGAACTCAACGTGGTTCTTACAAGGCTGATGGGGGTGGGGGGGGTTGCGTTTGCGCCTCTGCATCAAGCTCCATACAAATAGGTGAGATCCAGGCCCTATCTAGCCTTTGGTGTTATCGGTTTTCTTCCTAAAACCTTTCGCGCTGGCGGAAAGGGCCTTGCATTCGCTGGACGTTGCTTGTGCCCTGAAGTTCTATGTCGCACACACAAGTTTTTGGAAACTTTGGTCCTGTGAACCATGGGAGGCCTTGTCCAAGACTTCCATTTCAAGGTGGCTCTCGGCCTGCCTTATGCACTGTCATCAGTAGGCAAACTGACCGTTTCCTGGCCGCCCGAGAGCCCACTTCACCAGTTCGATCGCTGAGACAGCGTTCCTGGCTGGTGTGCCCCTGCTGGACATCTGCAGGGCTGCTACGTGGAGGTCCACGCACACCTTCACGAATTTCTACTGTGTTGACAGGGATTCCAGGGGAGTCCAGAGTCTGCCAAGCAGTGCTACACAACCTGGTTGCTTGAGGTGAGTCTGTTCCGGAAGTAAGAATTAATTGCTTCTGTTGAGCCTTGCCACCTCCATGGTTGTGTGTTGTGTGATGTTGTACTGCTGTGTATTCGTTACTCATGAGCATGTGAATCCATGCACGACCCCATGCTGGAGAAGGAACCAAGTTACTTACCTGTAACTATTGTTCTCCAGCGGGGGCGTGGCTAACCGCCATGTAAGCAGGACTCTCTCCTTGTAGCTCCGCATGATATGCCCTTGATCCTGCTGCCGAACTGCGACTTCACCCCACCACTGCCGCTACAATTCGCTACGACCGGAGCTGAGCACCCAGAGCGCCTGCACACCAAGTCCGGAGACGCCACGACCTTCAGGAAGGAAGATATTCGATCAATACTGGATCGCGTCGGCACCAGGAAAATGGCGCCCACCTAGCCGAGGACACTGCACGGGAGACACGATATGCACGAACCGAAGCGCCGAGGACGAGCGTTGCCTGCTGCGCCCGGGGGAAAGCTGTGCACCCCCCCCGCGGAGTCGCCCTGTGCTCCGGTGCCCCCCCCCCGAGCCCCAAGGAGACCTTGTGGGGCCCCGACGTAGAGTGGCAAAGCGACCAGCGACACACCCGGGAGGACAAAGAGGCGCGAACGGCCCCATCGAGCCAGCCCACGAAGAAAAGATCATCAATTCAGGGCTGCTGGCGAGGGCAAGGCAAGGCGAGGGCAGGGCGAGAGAAGGGAGACCAGATAGCAATCCGGCCCCGGGCGGCCCGAGACGTATCGCTGGAGCCCCCAGGGACCGGGCCTGCCCCGAGGAGGAAGCTGAGCACCGGACCAGCACCTGAGAGGAAAGCCGCACACCCTCCGCGGCGACGTCCTGTGCTCTGGTGCCCCCCCCTGAATCCACGGGAGGCCCCGACGCAGTGAGGCCGGCGGCGCGTCGCGGGGCCCCCGGGAGCTGCTGGCGAAGGCGAGGAAACCGGACTGCAATCTAGCCCCGGGTGGCCCGGGACGAGCCGCCGGAGCCCCCGGGGACCGGACCTGCGCCAGAGCGGAAAGCTGCGCGCCGGACCGGCACCCGAGAGGAAGCTGCGCACCCTCCGCGGCAACGTCCTGTGCTCCGGTGCCCCCCCTGAATCCCCGGGGGGCCCCAACGCAGAGAGGCTGACGACGCGTTGCAGGACCCCCGGGGGCAGCTGGCGAGGGCAAGGAAACCGGACAGCAATCCGGCCTAGGCGGCCCAAGACGAGCCACCAGAGCTTCCAGGACCGGACCAGCACCAGTGGAGGTGAGCGCGGAGAGGTCCGCCCAACAAACGGGGTAAGGAGAGGGCGGAAAAGGGGATCCCAACCACCACCACCAGCACCCCACAAGAATAAGCGCCCCCGCCCCCCCCCGCATAAGCGCCCCAGCTTGCTACACCACATCAACCACAGAGGCTACCGAGGCCCGCACAGCACCATCAAGAACCTGCCCCCGGGTTAACGCACCGAGAGGAGTGCCCACTGCGAGCGGTGGCCAACCCTTGACCCACCTTGCCGCTGACCTACGATCGCAGCTACTGTCCGGGGCACGTACGCCAAGTCCAGAGACACAGAGATACCAGGCGCGCCCCTTCTCCACCGAACCAAAAGACACAACACCCATAGACTAAGGGCGTCACAGCCAAAACGCTCCACCGGCCCCACGGCGCGCAGCGGCCGCCTGGCCTGGCCGGTCGAAATGTCAGCAAGAGGCAACAACAAAAATAAACAACGACAGACAACTATGGAATCATATGCGGCCTGCGGCCCAGCCAACCAGGACACCGACACTACCGACATAGCAACGCCACAGGAAAAGACCCTGGAACCAGCAAACTCACAGCTACTGGAAGCCATTAAAGCCCTGCAGAAGACCATGGAGACCAAAATCGATGCCGTAGCAATCGACCTGAACCTACTACGACAAGATGTCCGTGCCTTAGCTAATCGCACCGAAGCACTGGAGACCCAGGTCCGCGAAAACACAGAGGCAAAAACCCAGATGCTTAAGAACATGGACGCATTGGAGCAAAAAGTAAAAAATCTAGAAAACAGGGCAGAGGAAGCCGAAGGGAGGGCGCGCAGAAACAACGTCAGACTCCTCGGACTTCCTGAGGGTATTGAGGGGAATGACCCTACGAACTATATTGAGAACCTCTTGCTACAGGAAATTGGAGCCGGCAAGCTGTCACAGGGCTTCACCATTGAACGGGCGCACCGCTCCCTCACCAAGCGACCACCCCCCGGGGCCCCACCCAGGCCTGTAATAGCCAAGGTACTCAATTACAGAGATAGGGAGGCGATCCTCGCATTCTCAAGAGCGGGGGGCCGCATACAAAGGGACTCAGCCAAAGTGGCCATATACCCGGACTACACATTCCAAGTCCAAATGGCTAGAGCCCAATTCATTACTACCAAGGCGCGACTGAAAAACGCAGGCCTACGCTATATGCTACTTTACCCGGCCAGGTTGAAGGTGCTACACAACAGCAAAGCGCTACTGTTCGATACAACAATGGAAGCCAGCGAATGGATGGATAGGGTGCAGATCCCAGATATCGAACCCAAAGAACACAAGCCGCGGAAGCAACGCCACAGGTGACACAGGCCGCCCAACCCTGAGACTAAACTGGCATGAAAATCAAGACACACCGCACCGCAGCAACATCGATACCCATAGGAGCGACATGGGATTCCTAACTCCCCACAAGGAAACAACTGGAGAGTTCCTGCTGAAGTACCCCTAGTATTTTGGGTGCATTAAACCCACCCGTAGGGCACCTGAAGACCTTGGTCAATGGTGCGGAAACGGGAAAGTCAGAACGAGGGAAACCTCGCTAGACGTGTTAAGTTAAAGGGAAGTTTAAGTTTGTTGGGAAGGGAAACCCAGTTTAAGGGACCTAGTTGGAATGTAGCGAACAATAAGTTGGTAGTTACTGTTCACGGGGAAGGGTATCCCAGAAGAGGTACCCAGTTAAGGTTACATGGGTTACAGACCGAGTCCATCCGCTGCAGGAGCACCTCGGGGTTTGCCGAGGCCACCCACGATCCCACCCAAAAACCACCCACAAGCCCACAACAATGCTTAGACCATGGCTGACAAAATTAGAATAATGTCCTGGAATGTCAGGGGTCTGAACAGTTATGTCAAGCAACACCGCATCCTTTCCTTCATGAAGCGCCACAAAGTTGGTATCGCCCTCCTACAAGAGACACATCTTAACGCACCCAAACTCGCCGCACTGGCCAAAGCCTGGAGAGGAACCTGTGTGGGCACCACGTTCTCCACATATGCAAGAGGAGTCTTGATTTGGATTGCACCTTCTGTCCCCATTACCCTATCACACACCAAAACAGATAACGAGGGCAGAATGGCCCTGATACAAGGCACCATAGAAGGAAGAGATCTGTGCCTAATCTGCACTTACGCCCCCAACCACAACGCCACCGTCTTCTTTCGTTCTCTATACGCTCGCCTGAGCCCTTATAGGGAAGACCTAATACTATGGGGAGGTGATCACAATTGCACCCTAGATCCGCGCATAGATAGAGCAGATAGCAAACACTCCCATCCCTCCCCTCCAGCCAAAGTACTAAATACCCTAACACAGCAACTCGCCCTGAAAGATCTGTGGAGATCACAACACCCTGACGCCAGAGCCTACTCCTTTTACTCCCCACCGCACAACGTACACACTAGAATCGACACCCTCTTTGTCAGCGAGGAACACTTGCCCCACTTTGAACACACACAATACTTGGCTAGGGTGCTTTCAGATCACTCACCGCTGATCACCACATGGTCCCTGACAACCCCCAGGCCCCCCGTCCCAACATGGAGGCTTAGAAGCGAAGCGCTCCTCGACAAATCCTTTAACGAACAGATTCGACAAGGCACAACCGACTACTGGCAAACTAACATTGACAGTGTCCAACATATAAGCACAGCATGGGAGGCATACAAAGTAGTAATAAGGGGCGAAATGATAGCCGCTACAGGAGGGGCCCAAAAGCACATCACATCCCTACTCGAGCGCACTGAAACAGAGTTGAGGGACCTGGAATCTGCACCATCCCCTGACCCCTCCCACTTGCATAATATGATTGAACTCAAACAGGCGTGTCTAAAACATTGGGAGACACTGGGAAAGCTAAGCCATGCAAAATATACCGAAAGGAACCACGCTCTAGGTGACAAGCCCGGCAAACTACTAGCGTGGCTATACAAACGTGAGATCCCTAAAACGCCCATCTGCCTACTCCGGGGCGAGGAAGGCCAGAATATTCACACGCAAGCCGAGATTAACCTAGTGTTCAAAAAGTACTACCAAGCCCTATATTCCGACCCCACCCCCCCTAGAGATACGGACATAGAAGATGCCCTCGACAGTATCAGGCTACCACACCTAGACAAACACGTAACCGAGGCCCTAGACAGCCCCATCACGCCTGAAGAGGTCATGGCCACTATTAGATCAATACCCTCTGGGAAAACACCAGGACCCGACGGACTCCCGGGGGAGTTTTATAAGAACTACGAAGACATATTGGCCCCCCTGCTATCCCAGGTATACAACGAGGCATACGAAGTGGGCCACCTCCCCGACACCATGAACGAAGCGGTCATCATCCCCCTACTGAAGCCCAACAAAGACAGCCGGGACTGCGGTGCATACAGGCCCTTGTCCATGCTCAATGTGGACTATAAGATATTAACAGCACTGCTAGCTAGGAGACTACAGACGGCCATCCCACATCTGATTCACAAAGACCAAACCGGGTACGTGCACGGACGTTCCATAACTGAAAACCTGCGGAAACTACACCACGTCATACACAGCACAGACAACAAACCCGATAGGAGCGCGGTGGTGTCCCTCGACGCCTCTAAAGCGTTCGACTCGGTCAGGTGGAAATGGCTCTATGCCACCATGACCAAGATGGGAATCGGGCCCACCTTCCTAAACTGGGTCAAGCTCACCTATGCACATCCCACTGCCAGAGTCCGAACCAACAACACCTACTCAGATAAATGGAGCCTCTCCAGAGGAACCCGGCAGGGGTGCCCCCTATCCCCCTTACTTTACATCCTAGCCATCGAGCCAGTAGCTGCATACCTGAGGCTCGAATATGGCGATGGAGGCATAACAATAAACGGGGTATCCCACTTGGTATCCATGTACGCGGACGATATGCTCCTCTACCTGAAAAACCCCGAACACATACTACCATACATACTTGAAACCCTAGATGGATTTTCCAGATGCACGGGGATCCTAATTAACCACGATAAATCCTGCCTATACCCCTTAGCAGCCCTAAGCAACACCAGGAAAGAAAATCTCCCCCCATTAGCACTTCGGTGGGAACCCACCACATTCAAATACCTGGGCATCAATATCCACCGTGACCCCAGAACAGAGCATATAATAAACACAGTACGGGCTAGGGAGGGCCTATCCAAATCAATCGACTTCTGGAGCAAACTGCCCCTTTCGGTGGCCGGCAGAGCAGGACTGCTCAAAATGGTGGCACTACCGCGACTGCTGTACTACTTTACCAATGTCCCGTTCTACATCCCGCCACAATTCTTCAAAGAACTTAACAAACTCTGCCGGAAATTCCTATGGCACGGGGGAAGATGCAGAGTAGCCCTAGAAACCACACAAAGACCATATGACAAGGGGGGCCTCAAAATCCCCAACTTTGAGCTCTATTATTTGGCGGGCCAACTGAAACATGTGATACAGTGGATGGCGGACGATGCCACTACAGATACTCACTTACTACAGCCCAGGAACTCCCCATGGCTGCTCAGAGACTTACTTTGGACTGAGTTGAAGAGGAATCACCGAGACTCATACCTAATTTACCTGGGCATCCGTACCTGGAAGAGGGCCTGCAGAGTCGCCAACCTGGTGGACCCCTACTCCCCACAAATCCCGATAGCCACAATGATGTCGCACAGACCAGAAGATCAGAAAGTGATCAGAAGCGTATGGGAACCCCTGGGCATAGCCACCCTGGGAGACCTGGTGGACGACCAAGGCATCCTCAGTTTCACTGAACTGCAAGAAACTACGGGAATACCGCCCGGTCAATTCCTCCTACACGGGGCAGTAGCGAACAAACTCACAAAACGATGGCCAGAGATGGAGACCCTTGACACCGGCCATGAAGCCATCGAGAACCTACTATGTGCGGCGGAGGGAGGCCACGAAACCTCAAGACTCTACGAAACCCTACTAAACTGCGCCACGCAACAAAACCTCAAGAGTAGGGATAAGTGGGAACTTGAACTTGGTGAGAGGTTCGAAGACAAAGAGTGGGATGCAGTGATGCGCTACCACAAGAAAGTATCCCGGAACTCACGGTTCCAGCTCATACAATTTTACATTATCCATAGGGCTTACCTCACCCCACGCGTCATCTCCAGATTCAACAACACGAACGCCGCGACATGTCCCAAATGCCTGGATACCTCAGCGGGAATGACCCACATGTTCTGGGGATGCCCGACAGTCCAAACCTTCTGGTCACAGATCCAAACCAAAGCAGCCAATGCGGACATTACGCTAGACGTGCAATCCCCCAAAGCCTGCATCTTGGGCCGATACCCCAGGAACAAAAAGAACAGGGCACTGAACAAACTCAAAGACCTTATGTACATCTTGGCAAAAAGAAGAATTGCCATGGCCTGGAAAAGCCCCAAGGCACCCGATGCGGCAACATGGTGGGAGGACCTACGCAGATGGACCACAGCCGAGACGGGAGCATGGGAACTGGCACAAAGACACCAGAAAATCGACACCTCAGACGACCTACTACAGTGGGTGGCCCTTACGGTATCCTTATTCCACCCTACGGAAGGCAGCTCCACCGATGGAGACATAGACTGCACAAACTAACCTAGAGGCGCAAGACTGCAGCGCGCGGTTGTATACTCGGTCTTGGGGGGTGGAGGGAGGGAAAAGGAGTTGATACCAAGCCCCCATTGGCTTGGGGGACACTATGTTTGTATGTTTTTATTGTTATGAAAATAATAAAAAAATTTAAAAAAAAAAAAAACTATTGTTCTCCAGCATGGGTCTGGCATGGATTCACATGCAAACCCTCCCTCTGTGGCTCTTTTTGGTCATACTGCCATTTTACGTGCTTACCAAATCTAAAGATGGCTGCCAGAGGAGGGGCTTAGGGAGAGGACTGACATTGGATTGGGGGCATTATGACCAAGAGGACAGTGATTGGTTTAAAGGAGAAATACAGTGTGAAAGTGAAACTGTTTTTTCTTTTACTGAGGATTCTCAGCCCGACGGGGAATATTCATGAGCATGTGAATTCATGCCAGACCCATGCTGGAGAACAAGTTACAGGTAAGTAACTTGTTCCTTCTGTGTTAGTTTGCATTCCACAGTATTGTTCAAACAAATTCTCTAGGTCTTAATGAGAGAGAGCACTCTGTTGGTTTTGATATAAATATGGATATTTTGCCTTTGAAAGTGCCAAATCATTTACCTCTTTATTAACTGGTCTAAAGACTAAATTTATCGCATTGTCCATGATATGCCAAAGTCCTCTGTGCTGCTCAAATATACCATGCCTGCTGGCTAAACCTGTATATCAGTATTCCAAGGCTACTTCCAAAGTGGAGCAAGTCTCAACATCTAGACTAGCACTAGTTTCGACTTGGGCAACGTCATCTTCAGGGCGAAATAGTGATGGGTACTGCCATTCAAACAAACCTACAACAAGGTAAGTGTATGTAGTAATTTATGACATAGATACACATGAGCAGGGAATTAATGTTTTGGAAAAAACGTATCCCTCAAATCAGTGCCTTATCATTTTCTGTGCTTTTCGGGGACACGTTGTCTAGCAGGATGTGAGACCCGTCTGTGCACTGCCTTTCTCTGGGTACACGTGTAATCCTCCCTTCCTATAAACAAGTTATGCACTGTTGAGGGAGTATACATTTCAGAAAATCTGAGTCGCCTATTGTAGTGCTGCATTGCTGTATACATGCAGTTAACTGAATTGGGCTACGCCCTATACCATTTTATTAGGGGGGCCTTGTGCTGGCCTCTCTTTTGACCATATAGGTTCATCCCTCAAACAGCCTCATCGCCTTAATGTTAGAAGTACATGAGGTACTGTTGTGTCGGGTGTACTATGTTCTATATCCATGTATTCTTCATGGCATTGCCTATATATGTTTATATATAGCCAAAGAAAAGGTTAAAATTATCTGAGTTTTTGTGGTGCGTTGTCTCGCCTCATTTGTGCTAGATTTCTTCTTCAAATGGCAATGAATGTAATGGTAGGTGGACGCAGTGAGGGATGGACTCTGCTCCCAGCGTGTTGCTGTGATGCCTGTATATACAACATGTGTTATCAACTACACATGCTCTGATAATTAATCGTTCCCCGATTACACCGTGCCCTTCTGTTACTCGCTCTTATCTCAGGTCAGTCTTAGTCATGTCGGAACGAATTCCACGTTGTTGCTGCCTTCCTCTCTGCAGCCGTTACTGCTGCTTTTCCATGTTTGATGCGCACCAGCTCTGTTCTAATGTGGCATGGAGGGATAGCTTCCAGTGTGACAACACTCTCTATGGTTGCGTTTGCTAAAATGGCGGCCATCTTTGTGCTTTCAATGTTTTCCTTCAGTGAAACCTAATTCTGAGTGCCGCGTTATATAACTAAACACATATAAACATGATGGCCAATATATGTAGATGCTGTTCTCTTTGTGGATGAGCCAGACTTGACCTGGTCCCGGGCATAGCTGACTGCTAGCATACTGTTGCTGATGTAACCGGCGCATTATTGTAACCTGAACCTTAATGTGATGTACGGATTTTTCGCGAGGGATGTCCGCTATCTGTACTACTCTAGCAAAAGGAGGGTGGGGTGTGTTCAATACATGTGAACACTCCAAGTTATTATACAATTAACTATTTTCTGGCTAGATAGGCGCCTAGTGCATCAGTGTAGCGCTACATCATATGTGCGGTGTGTTGTGTTACAGCACTGCTGTCCAATCTTCATACTCATTAAGGCCATTAACAGAGGTCCTTAAGGTGGAAATCCAAAATTGCTCATTTTTTTCTAGCAGCCCTTGGAGTTGGTGTGTTTAATTTGTTCAATGGCAAACCACCGTAAACCATCCACTACATGGTATTTTTCGAAATATTGTCTCACCACGTGTGCTTGCTCGTTTTTGTTACAGATCCTAGATCTATATTTATGTTCATTGATCCTAAAGTGAACTGGCCGCTCTATTTTTCACCACATAGAGCAGGTTACATGGGCAGCGAATCGGTAATTTACTATCTGGAAAAGACAAAGCCACTAAGGAAAACAAACCAGTTCTTTGGATCAGTGACAGCTGGTAGAGAAGGGGACCATGTCTCTAAATCAGCAATTTCCAAGTGGATCGTAAAACATCATATTGTGTTTCTCTCTTGCCAAGAGAGATCTGCCCTTAACGCCCAGAGCACACTGTGCTCGGGGCACAGGGGCTACCATAGCATTAATTTCCAGTGCTCCTCTAGATTCTATTAGCAAAGCAGGAACCTGGAGTTCTGTATGCACCTTTACCAAATCCTACTGCCTGGATACACACTCTAGGTCCGATTCTCAGGTGGGACAAGCAGTGTTCTTTGCTACTGTTCCTTCACAAATCCCACCACCATTTCTGGGTACTGCTCACTAGTCTATGCACAGCATGCGATTCTAAGCAGATCCACAAGCATCAGAAGACATACATTACTCACTTTAATAGCATTTCTGGTGATTCTATCTGCTTAGATTCACATGTGCCCACCCTTCCTCCTCTTGTGAAGTCGAAGGAACATAGACCTCTTACACCTTCTCTCTTCTGTACTCGTTCACGCTGACTATAAGGCTCCCACACAGCAGAAAAAACGCAACCAGAATGAGGGATTTTGGGTACACTACACGTCACGTTGGGGATAGTGTTGGTCACGGCCATGTCGACATCCCCTTTGCATCTTTGAAAGAAAGATGCAATACTCTGCGATTTCCAGTAGATGTTAGACTATATGAACAGAATGTGAATCTAAGCAGATACAATCATCAGAAATGCTATCACGGTGAGTAATGCATGTCTTCCCAGTACCGACTGGTGTGAAGGACTACTCGGTTTCTCCAGAACAAAGGAGCAAAAGGCAAGTGAAGCCGAAAGTTTCTCTGCCTTTCAAAAGGCCAGGTCAGGATAAAAAACCAAGCAACAAGAATTGAGTTCCATAGAAACCTATGGAGGGAGAATTGTAAAAAGTAAATCTTTCCCAACACCGTAACACTGCACTGTTAAGATGCTGTGCGAAATATACTAAATACAGGAAGTCCAAAAGAGAGGCAAAGTACTGACTGTCTAGACTGGTTAGTTTCCCTATAACAGAGCAGAAGGGAAAGGGGGGGGGGAAGTTTAGCTGAATTAGTTCCTTCTGTTCAAAAAGGCAGGACAGGTTAAAAAAGAAGGGTGTCCCTTTCAAATCACTGGAGGGAAAGCTGCAAAAGAAAAAAATCTTTCCTACCATACTCACAGCCAGCAGCCCAATTCCAACAAACTCATTGCAGTGTATACACACAATAACCAACAGCACACCTATTCAACCCCCACTCCCCCCCCCCCCTGTAGGCAGCAACATAGAGTAAAACCCAGCGGAAGAGGGCAAACCTTGAAAGGATAGTCCTCTGCCTCTAAACAATGACTCTATCACTCAAGTCCCTTCCTGTGTGACCCCATGGGGGATTGCAGAACATCATTCACCCACGCATGGAAGGGCATAAAATCAAGTCAGTGGGTGATGGACAAATTTGCAAAAATATATAGTATAGAACACGTCGCAACCTGCTACCACACAGAAGAACACTGCCACAGGACCATCAGGAGCACCTAGAGAAGGAAATGAAGGCTCCAATACAAAAAGTGCACCATTGAGAAAGTCAACCCAAACCAGGTAAATGGGAGCATTTACTCTCTTCTTGGTACCCAAAAAGGGCAAAACAAAAAGGCCTATATTAGATTGTAGGACAGCAAACACATACTTAAAACCACAAAAACTCAGAATGTCAACACTACCTGGTCATTCCACTTCTAACAAAAGGGTTTGTCATGACCACACTAGACATGCCATGCCTACTTTCATATTCCAATGTTCCCCTCTCACAGAAGTTACCCAAGATTCAAAGTAGGAAAATGTCACTACCAGTTTGAGGTATCACCCCTTTACTGCGCACACAATTACTGGGCATCCCAAAATGTCACCATTTTCAAGCCCTATTTCACTGTATATTCATTTGTGGGGGGTTAAGTTAATAATAAATGTGGGACGGTATGGGGGAGCTACATTGGGGGGGTGGTCTCTGCTGCATATATATGCAGTGAAATGGGTTAAAACAAACACATTCAACATTTTGGTGCTGCACAGTAATAAATGCACAGTAATCACTTAAATTTGTTCATGTTACCTTTTGGAATATTATTATGGTGTTTGAGAGCGGACCTAGCTTCGGGAAACAACGGCATGCCTTACAATCGTAGGGGGAAGAACAAGGTAATGGACCAGTTAAACAAGAGAGTGTGGATCTTATAGGGGATGGAATGCCATCAGACAGCAATGGACTAGCTTTGGCACCTGCATGTATTCACATAAGTTATGTTGATAGGTTATTTATAACGCGCTTAATACCTAGAGGTTTATAAGCTTAGAAATGTAAGTGCTTGCGGTGCACTTATGCAGGAAAACCTGTCTACCCTTATCTGGATGACTGACTCGTGAAAGGGCAGTTACAGGCAGACTGCCTATACAACGCAAAAAAAGATGGTGAACCTACTTTTCAGGTTGGCTTCACCATAAACCAAATGGTCAAATCTGATACCATCCCAAAAAACTATTCCTGGGAGCGGTTATAGATTCAGAAAAAGCAAATGCTTATTCATCCACAGAAAAGGGGAAAGCATTCCTTCACCAGAAAAGGTGCAAGCACTCACCTAATCCCTTGTTTCCAGACAGGTGTCCAGGCAACGGTAAGAAAGGTCATGAAAGTACTAGGGATGATGGCATCATGCATCTACATACTACCAAATGCGTGGCTAAACGTAGTCCAACAATGTCTATCGGAACAATGGTCCTGAGTTTCAGGCCAGTGGGACAATTTAGTGGTTGTAACTAAAGAGGTAGTAAAGGCTCTGCACTAGCGGATGAAAGAAAGCCTCTTGAAAGGCAGACCTTTCAAACTCCCTACAATTCAAGCAACAGTCACAACAGATGCCTCAATGTTAGGGTGGTGGGGCCCATTGTCAAGAACTCACTGCAACAGGATATGTTTTCACAAAACAAACTATCACATAAACACCCTAGAACGTTTAGCAGTAAAGGTGGAACTGCTATCCTTTCAAACAAGAATTTACAAGATTTTGTTGAACAATACAGTCAACACCAGGGCTATGGCATACATAAACATGCAAGGAAGACCACATTCAAGGACACTGTCAATTCTAGCAGAAGAAATAATAGCAGTGGTTCATCAAGAAAACGATTTACACAACAAAAACCACAAATGGGAATGTAGAACAATTCACACTCAAATATGTTCAGGTTGTGGCGGTTGCCAACAACAGTGGATCTGTTTGCAATAGCACAGAACAAAAAATGGCAACACTTTGCATCCAGGTCCCACAGAAGGGCCGCTGGGAAATGCCCTATGGATGAATTGGTCAGGAAAACATGCGTACCCTTTTCCCCTAACACCATTATTCTGCACAGTGGTCCACAAGCTCCTCTACAAGTGTGCAGCATTAATACTAATTGCACCAATGTGGGCCTGACAGACTTGGTATCCTCACCTTCTACAAATGGCACTTCAACCACCTGTCAACCCAGTACACATCCTGCTAATAAAACAAGGCAAACTGACGCATCTCGCCCCACAGACACTGAACTTGGCAGCATGCGACTGACGTCAGAGTTTGGCCATTTTCAATTACTGCCAAGATTTATGGGAATACTAACGGAGGCCAGAAAATCTAATACAAGACATTGGGCCTCATTACAAATTTGGCGGTGTGGGAAAAAGGCAGCGGTAACATGCACTTTTCCCACACTGTCAAATTATAGTTTTTGGCTGATTTACTGTGGCAGAATTATCGTGTGGTAAATAAGCTGAATTTTGGAGGGAAACTATGGATTCACTTCCATCTGGTTGCTGGAGATAAATCCCCCACGTCACCTCCAAAAATATGTGGATTTACTGCACAGTAAATCTTCCAAAGATCCCCATGGAGCCCTATGGACTCCAAAAATGGGGACGTATCACCACTTGTAACTCCAAGGGACTAAGTCGTGGTAACAGTAATTGAGTTTGGCAGACATTTGGCAGATTTACCACCAGAATACTGCCAAACTAGTAATGAGGCCCATTGTTACATGTAGAACCGTTTTATCTGGTGCAAGCAGAACAACATTAACAATATTGAGTGCACACCTATACATATTGTTACCTACCTCGTTTTCCTGCTGGACTCTGGGCTAGTCTAAAACTCACTAAAAGTACACCTAGCATCTTATATTGCATCTCAACGGACGTTATCCTTGTGTAGAGTCTCAGTGGTTAAAGCCTTCATGGAAGGGGTCAAAAGGATACATCGATCTGTTGCAAACCCACCCCCGGGGTGGGATTTGGACCTAGCATTACAAAGGCTCAGGGGAAAAACGTTTAACCTATGTACAAGGCCACATTAAGAGACCTCTTACAAGATAGCATTACTAATGGGTCTTAAATCTACAAGGAGAGTTAGTGAATTACAAGCATATGATCTGTGTCGGAGCCTTTTGTCTCCATACATAAGCACAAGGTAGATCTTTGTACACACACGCCTCTCTCCCAAAGCAATTTCATGTTAACCAGTCCATAGAACAGCAATCTTTTTTCCATAAACCACAAAATGGAGGGGAGATGTGTATAGAGCAGTAATGTCTAATTTTCAGAAGCCAAGGGAATTACGCAAAACAAGCCAATTCTGTGTCTTTCACTGCTGGTGGAGAAGGTGACCGTTACCAAAGCCAACATCTCTAGATGGATTGTCAAATATATACAATTGTTATTCACTTGCAAAGAGCACATTGCCTTTTAAATCTAGGACACATTCCACAGACAGCATGAGAGCCACCCTAGCCTTCATCACCAATATGCCATTGGGAGGACATTTGCAAAGGTAGGAGCTCAGCTCACACCTTCACACACAACACTACTGTGATATACGGGCAAGATCTGGTTCACAGGTGGGACAGACAGTAACACGTTTCTTCCACTGTTTTTGGCCGCCCACCACCTACCTTGGGTACTGCCTGTGCATCTATACAAAGCATGTGAATCTAATTAGATTCACAAGCCCCAGAAGACAAATTACTTACCAGTAATTCTTTCCGAGGCTTGTATATGATTAGAATCACATGCGCCCACCCAACCTCCCCGCGAGACAGCAGACGGAAGAGATTAAAAAAAAGCATAGAACAATTTTTTTTTTTTAAACACAACCCTTTCCAGCAGGCCAGAAAAGAATCTGAGGTCATATGAGGTATCATGGGTACCTGTACACATAGGATTGGGATAGTGCGACGGGAATGCCCCTGGCGATGCCCTATTTTTTAACTTAAGAACAAATGGCAGACTATACAAAGCATGTTCTTCTAAACTGATACAAGCTTCAGAAAGACTATTACTGGTGATATTTGTCATATATGTTATGTTAATTGGCTTGTATACTGCTCACATCACCATTGTAGTGGTCTTAAATCTGAAACCTTGTCCGTATGGGCAAACTGTGACCCCCACCCAGGGTGTAACCAGACTGTGGGGCGAAAAGGACATGAGTGGGGTTAGAGGGGTGGCATAAAATGGCAGAGAGAGAGTTGGGAGAACAAAAGACAGAGAATAGGTCACAACAAAAAGAGCAGAGAATAGAAGGTTGAGCGATAGTGATTGCTGGGAGGCATGTGTAGTAGTATGGGTGTAGAACAAAAAAGGTCATGAAAATTAGGAACTTTCCATATTGGATAAATCTATTATCTGGTCAGTTAGCAGTGTAATGTGTTGGTATTTTTCAAAATCATGATATCAATGTGCAGTGGCCTTGAGATGTGCTCATGCGTTCCATTGAGTTGTTGTGGCTTAAAACCAGCTATTTTTCATGAGTTCCCTCATAAGGGGTTCTGCTAATGCTGGGCCTTCTGACAGATGTCTGAGCCGAGAGATTGGCTGTGTACTGAATGAAAGCAGAGGGCACAAAAGGACAATATGTCAAAGAATTTCCCCACCCCAGCCATATTAGAATAGGTTCCAGTGGAGGGGAGAGAGAGAATGAGTGTCACAATTATACAACCTGGGCTGACCTTTATCCTATGTATAGGGTACCATATGACATTATAATGAACATAGCACTTTACTATGCAGTGTTGTGGCTGCATTCAGTAGTCTATTACCTTAGAAATCCCTGTGCCAAGTCATGCTATGGGAGCTTTCTCGGTTGCAGGTCATAGTACAGTATACTTCATGCCATTCTTTGCATAGGCATCAACAGTAAAAAAAACATCAGTTTAAACCTATTCTAGATCTTTGGCGCATCTCTGCAAAAAGGTTAGGCTGGCATAAGCCAATAAGTGACAGTACAGCTTAACCTCGAATATGTTTTTGTCAAATATTTCATTTTTTAGTTAACCACAACATAACTTAGACTTTTATAAAGCATTGACATAACCATATGAGTCCAGAACCTGTGTGTACCCCCCTCGCCCCCTTCAAACCCCCAAGATCCCTCCCAGGCTATCTTCTGCTTACACTTACATGTTATATTGATCGTTTTACATCTTCATGTAATCTGCCTTCATGACGAGGCTACTAACCCCTGTCCTATTTCTGTATGTCTCTGGGCCATCAGGTCCTGTACCATGTACTTCCAGGAGTTTAAATTTTGTTCCCCCTGACCTCTACGGGCCACCTCCTCCCACACTGCGGTTTTTGCCAGAGTCCCTTTCTGGAGGTCCCCCACCACCGGTTTACATCCGGATCATTATGCCTTTTCCACTCCATCGCTATGCTGCGCTTTGCTACGGTGTACACCAAGTCCTTCAGCTTAGACACATGTCTCGCCCACTTGGGGCGCGCAAACATTGCCGATCATGCAGGCTTTAGGAGATCCTATATCCAACCCAATCCCCGCATTGGCCAGGACCTGGGCTATGTCCTCCCAGTACTGCTGTATTGTACCACAGGCCCAGAACATAAGTACCAGGTCGGCATTGATCGCTCCACATTTTGTATACTTCTCTTCAGTGGCTTTGTTGAATTTAGCTGTTTTCCTTGGGGTTAAGTACGCTCTGTGTGTTATATACAATTGGATTAGCTGGAGCTTCGCGTTCCTAGACACTTTCTTATGGTAAGTTAATGCCTTGCCCCAAAGTGCATATCTGAATTTCTCCTGACAGTCTGTCTCCCAGCTGAGCCTAGTCTGTTCCTGCATGTCTACGTTCTGGGACATTAGCAGCTCATATATCTTTCACACGGTGTTGCCCCCTTCTGAAATATCATATAAAGTTTCCAACTTGTCATCCTCTTTCAATCCCATGCCGGGCCTTTTCCGCTTTAATGTGGAGGTAAGCGAGGCGTTTATTATATGTTGTCCCCCATGTATGCCTGTCTCTGATGCCAATGTTTCGAAGTCCTTCAATTTACCCTCCCCTAACACATCCCCCACTGTTACAACCACCATTGTTTCCCAATATTGCCTCACATTTAGTCTAACCTGGGAGTCGTCCTCCTTTCAGTATCACTAGTGGAATCTGAGTTGAGTAGGGGGTGACATCCCGTACAAAACGGACCCCCCTCCGCCGTATCGCCTTCCCCATTGTCAACAACAGTGGGGTTTCCGGATCCTGCTGCACCGCCATCCATATTACTTCCTTTAAGAAGAATGGATTTAAGCAGACTGCAACATTTGTTTCTCCTGCATCTGCACATCTGACAGCCAACTTTTGACAAATTGCATTTGACATGCCAAGAAGTATACCTCAACATTGGGTACCTTGATGCCTCCTTATTCATACGGCACTGCAATTTCATCAGCGCCACCCTGCATCTTGTATTCTGCCATAGAAACCTACGGCATATTGTATAGAGTTTCCGAAAGAAGCCTTTGAGTATGCTGTATGGAATATTGGTAAAAAAAAGTGTAAGAGCCTTGGGAGTACTATCATCTTCAAAAATGCTGTCCTACCCATCACCGAGAGTGGTAACCTGGTCCAGAATATCATAATTTCTCAATTATGTCCACTGCTCTCACTGTGTTCTGTGAATATTTCGCCTTAGCGTCATGCCAGATATCCACTCCCAGCTAATACTGGGAATTCCTCCACCGTTTTCCCTTTATACCCAGCCAAGGGAAACGGGCACGACTTTTGTATATTAATCGTGATGCTGGATAGTTCTGCAAATCTCTCCAGCACGTCTAAAATATACTGCAAATTAATTTCATATCGTCTTCATATAACGAAATCAGGTTGTCCGTGCCTCTCACTTCTATACCCGCCTCCCGGTATTCTACCCTGAGGTACGCCGCCAATGGTTCCAGAGCCAATATAAGCATGGGCGACCACGGGCAACCCTATCTCGTTCCTTTCTCCAGCTAGCATTGGTCCGAGATGTGGGTGCCCATTTTTTTAACCCTTGCTTTTGGGCTACTGTATAGCAGCTGCACCCATCTTATGTAAGTAGGTACATGCCAAACCTACGCCGGACCGCTAGCAGCCATGGCCACCTGACCGAGTCAAATATCTTGACCGCATCCACCGAGGCCAATATGTATGGCTCGGAACTATGTCAGGTGTAATCTGATGCAACCCGCTCAGGTTACATGCAATGTTCATCTCTGGGACGTATCCTGACTGGTCTGTATGTATTAGCTTGCCTATCACTGGCTTAAGCCTGTTAGTTTACAGGGCTGTGAGCATCTACCCGCCCTGGTTAATCAACGACAGGGGTCTATATGAGCTGCAATCCCTGGTGGAATTGTTGGGCTACAATAACGGAACAATTACAGACTCCCACAACGACCTTGGCAACTTCCCTCTTTCTAGAGCTTCAGTCGGGGCACCACCTCCGCTTCAAATTCCTTGTAAAACTCACTGGGAAATCAATCCGTCCCCGGTGCCTTACCCGTCTGCAGCCCTCTGATAGTAAATATTAGTTAAGTTATGGGGGCTTCCAGCTGACTTGCTGCTTCTGCATCTAGTTGCGGGAGAATTATCTCTGCCAGAGCATCCTCTGTCCGAGGCCTGTGTTGCCACTGCCTCCGTGTACAATACCCAGTAGTACTCTCGCAATCGCTTATTTATACTTTTGTACGTCCAATGGACCACCCCATTTTCCCCTGTGATCTCGCTTACTCCCCGTTTCTGATCATTTTTGCATAGCCAGGCCAACAATCGTCCTGGCTCATCTCACTCCATATGTTGCCTCTCCACATATTTCTTATAGCTCATCTTGCCTGGCCTTTCCAAATGCTCCAAGCATTCCTGTTGCAATCGGGTGACCTCTCGGGCCTGGTCTTTGGTCGCAATACCTGCATTACCTATCGCCTCTAGCTTAATCTCCATTTCTCACTGATCCCTTTCAATGACTGCCTGCATTCTGCTTGCCCAGGCTATCACAGTCCCCCTGATCACGACTTGAAAGGCCTCCCACTAATACCAGCCGACTCCACGCTCCCTGTATTATTCTTGAAATAATCTTTCACACCCTCTCAAATGCTCCCGGAACACTGAGTCCTTCAGGGATTCGCTCTGCAGCCTCCAGGTCGGGATACATGCTCTAGGGGGCAAGCTCCGCCATGAAACCACTAGTGGGGCATGGGCAGATAATACCTGTGCTTTGTATTCAGCTGTTTTATTCGCCCATAGTCCCTTCTCCCATGAAAACATAATCTAGTCTGGAAGTCTGAGGGGGCCGTGTAATGTGAGTAACCCCTTGTCGATGGGTGTAAAGTCCTCCATGTGTCAGCCAGATTAAATGCTTGTAGAAGTGTGTTTAGGGCCTTGTCTCCTGGGCTAGGATGTTTCAATCTGTCATCAGACCTGTCCAGTTCTGGACATAGCGTACAATTAAAATCACCCCCACGCTAATGTTCCGTCTGTGTGCCAATATGTGGGTACAATGTTTGAAAATAGTTTGCTGTGTCATGGTTAGGTGCAGAACTGTTGATTTTACTCACATTTCTTTGTTCCAGAAGTCCCTGCACTATTACCAACCTCCCCTCCCCATCCACTGAGGTCTTTATCACTTCAAACGGTACCGTCAGCGCAATCCATATCAAAACCACTCTCGCATATGCAGAGTATGATGAGCCCAGAGTTGGCCCCCTACATTTTCCAGCTAGCACCTTTAATTTCTCTGCTGTAAGATGCATTTCCTTCAACATTGCTATATCTATTTTCTGACGCCTCAGATAAGTCATTATCCTGTGTCGCTTGATGTAATTATTTAAGCCCCTGACATTCCAAGAGGCTATTTTAAGCTCCCTAGTCATGAATTTGCATCCACTCCTGTCTCCAAAATTCAATGTACTCCACCAGCATACCTGTTACATTACCATTGGCCAACTCCCTGTAAACTAACCCAACTCCTCTCCCCCCCCTTCAATTTCCCAGCTAAATCCTTTACGCTCAGGCATACCTGCTTCTCACCCTTACCCCAGTCTATATTGGTATCGGGGTGCAGCAGGCAGATATGTATACCTAGTATCCTAAACAATTCCACACTTAGGTAAAGAACACCCCCTCTACCCCTAGTTGCTCCCGAATGAGTACTCCTTCAGTAACTCCTATTATCGTATAAAGGTTTTGCCTGATTACATCAACATCTTGGCACATTGTGCCCAGTCTACGGTGTCTAATGGCCCAGCTCTGCATCCATGGCTTGTCAGCCTGTGCTTTCTTCTTTCGACTTGCGGTCCCCTTCCCTGGTTGGCATACTCTCCATGTCCCATCAATTTCTGAACTTCTTCCGGGGTCTCAAAGAAAATGGTTCTCCCATTGCTTATTATCTTTAGACTTGCTGGGTACAGCAGCATGAGGTTTGACATTCGCAGCCTTCTTTTCACCAACATGAAGTTCATCCTCTGTCTTTGCACCTACAGGTTGTAATCCTGATAGGCAATGATGTTTGCGATGCTCGATGTATTGTGCACCCTTTACGGAAGTGTTCCAATATCTTTTCCCTGTCTTTGTAGTTTAGGATCCAGGCGATAATGGGCGGTGGAGGGGCTACCGGTGGTGCTTTTCTAGTCGGGGATCTATGTGCTGTTTCCACTGTGAAGCCCTGGGTAAGGTTACGTAGGCTAATTTCTTGTTGTAACATTGTTTCTATATAGTCCGTTGAGTTTGCTCCCTCATATCCCTCCGAAAGTCCAATGATTCTGATGTTATTACGCCTGGCCCTTCCTTCTGCATCTTCCACTCTTCCTTTCAGGTTCTTTACTTGTTGTTGCAGTACCGATACGTCCCTTGCAGTGTCTTGAAGGCCCACGGTGTGGCCCGTTACTTCCTTCTCTAGCACCCCAGTTCGCTCTGCGAGTGCCTGAGCATCTTCTCTTAAGAGGTTCACATCCGTGCCGATTGTATCCATTTTGAATTCCAATGCTATCTTCAATGCCACGATTGCTTCCAGTACCTGCTGGTCTCCTTTCATTGAAGTATGCTCTTTCGGTGGAGGTGCATCTGCCGCAGAGGAGGTTCCTGCTGCAATTGCTGCTTTGGTAAAATTGTCCAGCTTAGGCTGCTTTGATTTAACCTTCTGTGATTTTGACATCCTGGCGCAGGTCCCTCGTATTGGCTTTCTCCGCCCTCACTCACTTAAGCTCGACAGTCATCCGGGCCGTGGCCCGTGCACCATTGTCTAACATAGGCAGCCTTGTCGGCTGGCAATGCAGTGATGTCTCGACTCAGTAACCCCGTTACTGTTGCCCACAGGGGGTTCTCAATATCTTCCGACGTTGCAAAAACTTATCCGTACTGCCCACCCACTGATTCCTGTGTGCGGTACTACTACTCGTATTGGGTAGCTTGATGTGCATGCGCACACCCTCATGGGCAGCGTTGGAAAACAGGGTGCTCCGGTGGCCTGTGCCTCTTGTTGCGCATATAATAGTGGGCAGGGTTGTGTTCTGGGCCAAATGTGCCCCTTCCACCAGCCTTGGTGCTTAATCGCCCCAGACGTCGTGCCTCCCGTGCCCCCTTCCTCGTGGGAGCAAGGTGCTGCTCCTATCACCACTCTCCCCTTGCTTGGCCTGCCGACTGGGTTTCAGTAGCCCTTGTTTTGATTAGCTGCAGCGTTTTAGTAATGCACGGCCCTTATGTTCGTTCGTTGCTTGACCACTCTCTCCCACTACTGCACTTTAAGTTCGTACTAGCCTCCCAGCGTGTAATTAATGTACTACTATTGTCCCGTACCTGTGTGGATGCGGATTGCACCTATCCAGGGAGCCCTCTGCAGATTCTGCCTTCCTCGTGCACCCTTAGCGTTGCTAGTATGAGTAGGGATTTCCACCCCTGCAGTGTCTCTGCCCAGCTTCCTTGATTAGCTGGTGCTGTACCTCCGGCCTCGCTCTGCGGTGATTGCAGGGGGATATGGGGTCCGTCACCACACCGGCCGTCCTCCGGTCCCTCCTCGGATCTCCACTCTCTGATGCAGGGAATTTAGTTCTCCCCAAACACGCTTCACTGTGTTACGGCAGTGCTTTTCGCCTCGCAAGATGTCACCGCACTGGTGCTCAATCTAGCCTCCTGTCGGCCCAACAATACGGTCAGTTATATAATCCTTGACGGTGTTAGCAGCAGTTTGTAGCGCTGGGGGTCCCGCCACCAGGGAAGCCACGGACCGCCTCTGGTGCAGGACCTCAGTGCCTCCATGTGCCCAAGGCTCCTTGGCGAACCAGGGCTATGCGGCTTTCTGTGGATTTGCTCGTACCTCAGGTCTGGCACCACCGGCTCAGTCCATCTCCAAAATAGCTTACTGCTGCTGCGCCTTAGACTGTCTCACTACGCCATCCGCTGCCCCTGCCGTCTCATCGCATCATGGGTTTCCGTCCGTCGTACAGCACACCACGGTGCAACGCTCGGATCGCACACCGTGACCCGCCAGCTCGCCACTCACAAGGCTCCCCCAGCTAGGGAGGGAAGGAACATCCCCGCCGCTGGGGTCACTCTCCTCCACTTCTGCCCGCCACTAAGTTCTTTTGTTCTTAATTGCTCTCTGAGTATATCTTACGGCGGCCATTTTTTCTCGTTGCCACTCTCTGGATCCTCCTCTGAGCTCTTGCAAAGGCGTCCTCTTCCCTTCACATCTCTTTTTTCCTCCATGCTCCCGGTCACTTCACCCATTCCTGCATGTATTTGCAGAGTCTTTAACCCGCTATTATCAAGGTTGCAGGCAGGATCTTGTCGGATCACGGGGAGCTGAAGGAAAGAGTGTCCTTACAGTGTGGCTGCTAGCCATGCCCCCATCCTCAAATATGGAAGCTTTCCATCATGCATAGATGCCTCTCCAATGAGGTACCCTGTTACCTTTGCCAAAACATTCTGAAAGCTAACTCCTCCAGGCTTACTAGATCTGCCTATGCACAGCGCCTCATCCAGCCCGAATTTAAATGTGCCAATACTGGAGGCTCTAGCTTCCCAACCAGCTCAGCCACACAATGGAACCTACTCCCTGCGAGCCGAGCTGTCCTACCGGGCTTTCCGGAAATCACTGAAGACATTGTTTCAATATTGATCATACATTTGTCTGATATACTGACTTTATGTACATGCGCTACTTCGTAAGTAACTGGTTTATGTAACCGTGCCTTGATGCTTCAAGATTTAGTGCGCTTTATAAATGTTATGTTAAAGGTACTTGTATAGCGCACTGTCAGCAATGGAATTGGTTCCCAGGCGCTCTGGCGGATCTGTAAACGAGAAGGTGGGATGGGTTACTAAGGTGAAGAGGGAGTAGGATAGTGAGAGCGGTGGTGTACTGTTGGCAGCTTCAACTCTGTAGATATCGGGTGCTGAGCATTGGTGCGAGTATTGGATCAGTGTCCGTCCTGTTGGTGTGGCTTATGTGTTGTCGCAGTGTGGTGAAGTGCGTGCAGCTTTTTGTGGGAGAGATGGTTGTGTGAGTTTTTTTGAGTGAGATAAGTATGCAGAGTTTGAGCTTATATTGGTTAGTGGGTTATATGACATTTGACATGCTAACATTCACAGTTCTAAGTGTAGTACTTGCTGATCTACATAATTCCGTCTAAGAGTGGCACTCGTTAACCTTCACAATAATTATCTAGATATGAGGCAGGCTAATGTTCTCAATTCTAAGTGTGGCACATGCTAACATTAATGTTCCATCCAGGTGTGGCACATGCTAACATTTACAATCCCATTCTAGATGCGGCACATGCCAACAATCACATTTCTATCAGAGTTCTATTAAGTGTGGTGTATTCTAACCTTCCTAATTCCATCGAAGTAGGCAGATGCCGATGTTCACAAGCCTATCTAGATGAGACGCAGGCTAGCGTCCACAATTCCTTCCAGGTGTGACACTTGTTAGCATGGACTAGTATGTTAGGTTACAGTGCAAGGCAGCATTTCAAATACTGTCATGGATAAAATCCAGCTGGTGGTCAAAAATCTTTCTAAGTTTGCATGGGATAAGTCTATGGCAGTGTGTTATCGGAAGGTAAGGTAGAGTGTGGCGGGGGTTTTATGGTGTAGAGTAATTGCTCATGGAAAAGGTACATGGAAAAATAAATGGAAGCATAACAGCACTTGGTATGATTACATAAGCATAGCCCTCCGCGTACACTAAACCAAAAGGTGACTGCACTGTTTACCATCACACATGACAGCATAGCATAGCACAGGCTGCATCTCCAAGTACAGCCACTTTACAGCATCGTATATGAAGGGAATGTGACTGCAAGGGGCTGAAACAGGACATGACAAAATAGCATAACGTGGGAAATGGAGAAAGATGATGGGCAGGCTGAGGTGGGCGGAGTGAGAACAGATAAACGATTGAATGCCATCCCGGTCAAATACTCCAGTGTCCATACATAACACTTGAGTGAGAAGGTGTGTGCAGTATCACAAATCATCAGTATGGCTAGCGTAGCTGATGGGTAACATGTTCTAAAACTGGTATGCATGTGTCAATTTGATCGTTGGTCAAGAATCCCATAGAATGTAAGCGCGTATGATTAATCAGAGGTCGTATATATACATATTATATGCTGAGGATGCTAACAATGTGTATTTGCAAATTGTCAAATATGTGGATCATGAGGTCACATACGGATATGCTGCTTTGGAGCAACAGCTGCCTTGTTTCACCTATCCCCTGACCCAGATGTCAGTCTGTTGCCTTGCCTGTGTTTACTCCATTGCGCAGACAGTGCTTTTTGAAGTGGGGAGGCAATCTAGTTGGTTTTGTGTGAATTAGTTTGCTGTTGCTGGATGGTCCGGTCTGCTTCACCAGCGAATAAAATCAAACTTCGCCAAGAAACTAATCATTTGTTTCAACAAAAGCGCAACCTCTTCCAAGAAAGTACACTTGGAGAGACAGAATAGTGCGCATTCTCAGCCAAGGAAAGCATTAAAAAAAAAGGTACATTTAACTGTCCAGACCCTGCTGCTGCCTCATTTTAAAATGTTACAATGTCCATTTTTTTATAGGTATTTTTATTATATTAACAATAGTACACAGAAAACCCTCCGCATCCCCCATTTGCCCCATTCCCACCTGAAGAAATGAGAAAGACAGTGCCCCTTTTGTCGGCAGGGTTCCTAAGCAAGTAAATAGTACTGAGAGCTTTTACAGTATATCCAAAACGTTTCGATTTTTCAGCCATAGCAGACACTGACAATCACTGCGTGGGTATAAAAGGACCATACCCCAATCCTGTCTAAATTTCACAAACTCCCCCTGGATATCATGTCACCCATTCCATCGCTAAAATTCTCGACATTTGTCAACCATTCATGTTCCGTATGGGTATCCTTGTTTTTCCAATTCCTGGCCTCTGCTAGGACAGCTGCCAATATTAACATCATGCATGCTTTTAAATTGTGATCTGCTATGTGGCGCTATTTCTTTATCCCAAAGGCCCAACAAACAAGTCTCTGTAACCAGAAATAAAGTTTGCATGTAACAATTTGTTGATGGAAGACATCACCTTTTCCCAAAAAGTTTAAATGGTCGGAAAGGTCCACCCAATGTGGGCCCAGTCTCTCTTACCCTTACACGCCCTCCAACACTCAACCGATATGTCAGGGAACATCTTCTGTAATCTCACCGGAGTGTAGTGTCATTGAAACAGGACTTTGTACCAGATTTCCCACAATTGAATAGATCTAATCAGATTGGGATATTACCCCAGCGAAAGTCCCATTCCTCTTGATCAACCGTTGCGGCCCTTCCCATTTGCCCATATATAGGGTCCAGTCCTGCTCCCCGTGTTATTAGAGATGATTTTCTATAATGCCGAAACCAAATGTTTATCCCCGGATTGAGTAGTAATGTATCTTTCGAACGACGCCAATTGTCTATATACAGTGGATTTATTATGTGGATGCCACATGCAGTGACTTATCTGGTAATAGCAGAGTCTATCCCCTTCCCTCAGATCAAAGTTCTGTTTACAGTGTTCAAAGGACATTACCTCTTGTTCATTCATGATATCCAGAAGCCACATACACCTCACTTCCTTCCAACGATTAAAGAAGGTCCCCACCTTTCCCAGAGAAAATTGTGGAAAAAGGGAGTAAATGGGTCTGGATGGATGGTATCACTTTACTTTTCAATAGGTCATCCCACACATTGTCCAACAATGCTGTAATTTGAGAAACATGCATGCCTCCTGGTCTATATGCTTTTGTGAGCCGCAAAACCTCTGCTAATGGGGAACCCACCACTGCTCTCTCCATTTGAACCCACAGCTCATTATCCTTGCACATAAACCAATGCTTGAATACCCTTAATGGTGCTGCTTGGAATTAGTGGTCGAGGTTCGGGACATGCTCTCAGGGCCATTAATGAATGCAGGGCCACCCTTGGTTTTCATTATCCCAAAGGAACGCAGAGTGGAGCTTATTTAATGCTTTTTGGAAGCGGTATTGGCAAAGCTTAAAAAAAGTGAAGGAACCTCAGGAGGTTCACCATTTTAATCGAGGCCATCCTGCCCATCCATGAGATATTAAGGGGGCTCAATCTAGCCAAGTCTGTTTTGGTGGTACTTAACAGGTGCATGTAATTTGCTCCATATGAGGAGCCAAGTGATTTTGTGATATTAACACCTAAATGACTAATTCGCTCCGTAGCCCACTGAAACAGAACACATCCACGCCTCCTCTAGTAAGTCCCCCTGTGAAAATGCATCCATTCTGTGTTATTTGTTTTAGTTTAAGCAGGGGAGTTGCTAGGTCTGGAAAAGACCCGGGGCTAAACTGATGTCGGTACTGTTGGGACTGGGGGCTAGCTAGTATTTTCGCTGTAGCTCCTGAGATTCTATCCAGGGCTACAACCAAAAGATCAGGGGCTATAGCCCCCTTAGCCCCCCCTAGCAACGCCCCAGAGCTTAAGTGTTCTTTTACTTGCAGTAACTCATTTTGGGACTTGCACCCGACATGGACGAATTCAGAGCCTCTGATTTATTCATTAATTTTGTATTGCTGCCACGTTGCCAAAGGCATCCACTTCCACCACCAGTGAGTGAGGTAACCGGTCAGAAAAAAACAGCAGCGGATTGTCAGCTATGGCCATCAACTTGGGCTCATCGCCCCTAAACATTATGCGGTTCACTATTGGGCCTCTCTCAACCACTGCAGAAAAGGTTCCAAGTATAAAGCATATAACAGCTGCGAGAGGGGACAGCTCTATTTTGTCATTCTTTCCAAATGAATCGGTTGGTGATAGTTGACTGTTGATCACCAATCGCATTTTGGGAGAGCAATAATTGGCCGGGCCATCTGCAGAAATCTGTTCCTAAATCCCATACGGTCCATTGTGAGTAAGAGAAATGACCACTTAACCCTATAGGGTGCATTTTCAGCTTCTAATGATAGTAAGAGGGCAGGAGTCTTGGTATTTGGAAACGTTTTCTACAAAATGACACACCCATCGGATGTTGTCGAAGGTTTGGCAGGATTTGATCAATCCTGATTAGTCTGGATGTTTGAGGTTCGGAAGTAGGGCCTCCATTCTAGTCGCCAAGATCTTCGTGTAGATTTTAGCATAGATATTTATGAGAGCAATAAGGCGATAGGAGTTACATAGCATGGGGTCCTGTGAGGGGTCAGAAATGAGGGACTGACACAAAGTTGTAGTTTTCTAAATGTTTGCCATATTTATTAAAAATAAAGGGGTGAGAAAAACACTGATCTGTCCCTAGACTAACGACAATGTTCCTACATAGCAAACTAAAACTAAAGAAAGATTACCTTGTGTCCAAATGTATCTGACCCTCAAACTAACATATACAAGTTCATAAGGTAAATGTATCATTCTGACAAAGCACTCCTTGTGACCAGGGTTTGGTTCCCATCCCCTGAATCAATTCAGGAAGACCTTTGAATAAATTCTGATTCAGCAAAGTTCTATTCAGTTAAACACAAAATGTCTTTTCCATCCAGTAAGTCTTTCAACTTGGTTAAGTAAATGTCTTTTACAAAACACTTGTTCAAAACCAAAGCGACTGTTTCTTCTACAAAATATTCGACCCAAGATGTAAAGCGGTTATAAGAATATCAGTTATTAATCTGGTGGAATTCTTTTGTCAGAGCAACACAGCAGATCTCTTTTGTTATGTAACAGTTTGTCACGATGATAAAGTTACGTTTCTTTCCACAACACTTTATTTATTGTACCGCAACCCCATTTCTGCAAAGCCACTATTTCTTTCCTGGTTTACTTGCCTACCAGCAATACAAGCTCCTACAACTGTAAATGTTCTCTTCTGCTAGCGGCAATGTTTGTTCCAGGTTCTCCACACCAATATCCCGTGTGAGGAGGGGTTCTCCAGCATGGGGTCTGGCATGGATTCACATGCTCATGAATATTCCCAGCTACCAGGCTGAGAATCCTTGGTAAAGAAAAAATCAGTTTCGTTTCTGAACTTTCTTTCTACTATTAACCAATCACTGGTCTCTGGGTCATACTGCCCCTGCCAATGACTGCCCTCTACCTAAGCCCCTCCTCTGGCAGCCATCTACCTATTATTACCGCACGTTCAAGTGTTGGGAGTCCTCGTGCTGTAGCTCTCGAGCTTTTACTGCGTATTGTGATTTTTCAAAGAGTTTACTCTTATTTTTTCGGTCAATTCGCGCCTCAAGCTCCACCGATTCTTCTTGCGATCAACGGGGACCCGTTTTGGAATTTCTCTACACACCTCAAGGGTGGATTTTCATCGAATTACACTTCTTGGAGGATTCCGGAAGACCTTTGAGGCCTACCCCGATTCGGACATGCCCAGGACAGAGGAGATTCGACGTCTACTGGATCCAAACTGTTTAGGAACTGCCCAGGATGTGGACTGCAGAACGTCTTTAAGCAGGACGAGCACTCCCAGTACCTCTACTGCCTACACGCCGACAAGTCGCACGTGGAGGAGGACTGTGCGTTCTGCAAGAACATGTCCGTCCGGACCATGAAGGACAGTCTTAAACTGGCTGGAGGCGAAGAGCCCAGCAGCAGGTGCGAAGTCCGAGCGGTCTTCTAAGACCTTTGAGGGCGATCCGGCGACGGGGGCCCAACAAAAGGCAAAGCACAGCGAGTCCACAGGAACCAGGAGTGCTGTTGGTTCCGCCTCCTGGGCTGCCAGGCAGGGTGCGATGTCACCAATGCCATCAACCATGAGCCAACGCTCTGGCTCGGTGAAAAGGAAGTCGGAGAACCCGGGTAAGCTTCGGGAGAAGCCCTGGTCGATCCTGATGGAGAAAGCCAAGGGGGTGGCGATGCAGTGACCCTCCCTCTAGGGCGAAGGCCTCAGACGCGCCGAAGGTCCTGAAGGCCCTGATTCACCCGGCGAAGACCTCGATTGAAGGAGTCGTGGTGGCCTGGCGCAGCCTGCGGGGGCTACCCCAGTGGAGGCCACTTACGGGCCTAGTGTTTCCCTGCCACCCCGGAGGGAAACCTCTTTCCAGCCTATCGAGAAGACCCCGTGGAACCCCGGGATGTGGAAGGGTGGGGGGCACGGTAGCCCTAACGGACAAAGATACCACTTCTGAGGATGAGCTGGCTGGCGTCAACGCTTTCCTGGACACGAAGGTCGAGGATGTCAGGACCTACAGGAAGGATCCCGACGAGGCGGATGTAGAGAGCAACGGTGGAGCCGACGAGGAGCCGCGGGCCGCGGAGGAAACAGAGGACCCCACGCCTCAGCCGTCGCAACCGATGCCTACGCCACAGGACAATTCAGGAGCAATCTTGATGGCTTTGCAGACCCTGTGTACGGAGATAAGGGCAAGGTTGCCCTTATCCCCAGCGGACGACGCCTGGACCGTCGGGGAGCCCACCGAGCAAGTGGAGGCGAGTCCATCCTCCCCCTCCCTTCCAGCATTCACCCCATCCCCCTCCTCCGAGGGACGCGACGGAGACAGGGACAGAGACGAATGAATGGATCTCCCATGATCGCCAGGGCATCGGAGCTTCATCTGAGCTTTTCCAGCTGTGCCGTGAGGAACAAAAGAAAGAGGGATTTGAAGCCAAAATGAACACCATACACTCTGTCCTGCTGTTGGACGACATATGGGACGAAGGACTGCCCCTTCTGAAGAACCCTTCCACGGCCCCTGCGAAGAGAGACCGGTTCGAGAAGAAGTACCGGGTCCCGGATTCCGCTCCAGTGTGCCTAAGGGCACAACCGACCCTGGATTCCGTAGTGTCTGCGGCAGCCAAGAAGAAAGCGGCAGGGGCGACAGCGTCATCCTCCACTTCCCCACCGTACAGCGAGGGAAAGAAGCTAGACGCCATGGGACGTTGAATCATCTCGTCGGCAGCGACGAGCATTAAGGCGGCCAACGCCCTCGCGATCGTGGCCCACTATGATAGGGAGCTGTGGTTCAAGATTGCCCCTATCCTGGACTTCCTTCCGGACGACAAGAGGGCAGAGGCCCTGGAAATCCTGCAAGAAGGCGAGGTGGCGTCGGATCACACCATCACTGTGGCTACGGATATCGCCGATACCGGTTTTTGTCAGATGGGCAACAGTGTTTCCCTACGCTAGCGCGGTTGGCTCAGGGCCGCCGACTTCTGTCAGGATGTGTAGGCCAGGGTACTGGACATGCCCTTCGACGGAAACAAACCTGTACGGGAAAGCGGTGGACGAGTCTCTACAGGCCAGCAAAGCGGACACCTTTTGGACCTCCGGAGGCAAATCCCAAGGTGCCTCCAAAGGATTCGGCGGCATTTCATCATCGTACTGCCAAGCTGACCGTTCCTCATCGCAGGAAGCTTAGAGGCTGCAGCAAGGCCGGTGAATAGTCATCGTAGCCAAGGAGCCCCAGGGTGGCAAGGCCTCAGCGAAACAGGACTGAACCGGCCGTGACGTCGGGCCCCCACCTAAGCACCCTGGTGGGAGGCCAGCTGGCGAACTTCATCGGCGTGTGGGAGTCCATCTCCGCCGACCATTGGGTGCTGGATGCCCTGGTCCACGGGCACACTCTGGAGTTCCAAAGGAAGTGTCCCCATTTCCCACCTGTGGCCAGGAAAGAAAACCATGTTCCACAGCTGCTTCTGGCGGTATGAGCCATGCTGAGAAAGGGCGCGATAAAACTCGTCCCAAAGAGTCTCCGGGGCTCCGGAATATACTCATGATACTTCCTTGTCCGAAAGAAGAACGGAGGCTGGCCGCCCATCCTGGACCTTCTACACCTCAACAAATACATCAAATCCCAGAAGTTCCGGATGGTTACCCTTCAGCACGTGCTGGGACAGCTGGAGGAAGGCGACTTCCTATCGTCACTGGACTTGGAGGATGCCTACTTCCACATCCCCATACACAAAGGAAATCGAAATTTCCTTCGTTTCGTGGTCCAAGGGCGGCACTACCAGTTCAACGCCCTGCCCTTCGGGTTGAAGTCGGCTCCAAGGGTCTTTACCAAGTGCCTGGCACCGATGGCTGCGCCTGCAGGGGATCCACGTTGTTACGCTCACCTGGCTCCCACAGAGGCGTCGATCTGAACTGGACAGCTGCGGTCTCCACCAATGTGACACGTAAGGCCGAGATGACGGATTGGACTGGCCCACCTAGCTTCGTTTGCTTGGCCCGTAGGAATATTCTTCTGCAAATGGAGAAAGGGAATTACCCACCCGTGGAGTTGAGTGTAAATCCCCCCCACCCCCGAGGTTCTCCCCACAGATCGCCTTTGATGTCCCCTCTTATAGTCTCACCTGATGGTTTGAAAAGATGAGCTCTCCATCCTGCATTGAGCGCAGGGGCGCGTTGATAGCCAGTTGCTTCACTGGCTCGAAGGAATTGGTGAGTTCCAGAACAATATTGACTCCGAAAAGTATGTTCGTAAGAGTTCAAATGCCTGACTTTCACTCTTGTCCGATTCCTTGCAGGTTGCAGCTTGACCCTAGTTAAGAGTTCCTCGTGGCAACCTGTAATATTCTGGTAAGGATTTGTATTTTCCAACACAGTTCGATAAAATAATGTCAATATGTAACTTGTTGCTTTCTCCCTTATTCAGGCGCTGAGAGAAAGTATGAAGTCTCAGGGAATAATACCTCCGGCGGTAAAATCAGGTAAGTCTATTGTGGTGGTGAGGAGGGTTCCCCTTGATAGTCCCTTTGTTTCACCTTGCTGTCCTTTTGTTTCCCCTTAGGGGCTGGGGTTCGGCGAAGATGCAGTGGAAGCTGCGCCAATCCGTGAAGAGGAATAGTACCCCTGGTGGTAAAATCAGGCAAGTCTATGGGGGGGTAACTAATATTCCTCTGTGTATTCCCTTGGCTCACCTTGCTGTTCTTGTCTTCTCCTTAGGTGCTGGAATGCGGCGGGAACATGCAGGAGGATGCAGTGGAATGTGAAGATGCTGCGAAGGCCAGTGAGTTCAGCGCGACGTTGCAGCAGGCGAGGCGGTGCGCATAAAATAACTTTCTTCCAGCTCGAAGGCGCGATGGATCGGGAATTCAGGTAAGGATCAAAGGTATTTCTCTTGTTCTAACCTTTTCTCCTTCTTTCTCCCTTTTTTCTAGGAGCTCCAAACTTGAGGCGGGCGTGGCAGAAGACTGGATGCAGACTTGCAGGCACGGTGAGCGTTACGCTGCTGGATGCAGAATAACGCGAAGCGTGTGCTGCTCTTCGGGCGTGGTTTAAATAGCCTCCAAAGTAGTCCCAGGTATTCCTCCCCAGCCCCACCCGAGTAAAAAAATAGTCCCTAGGTAAAATAATCCCTTCCAAGTCTCATTTGGTTTGGGGCTCTTGCAGCATGGTCTGCATCAGGTAAGCTTGCAGCATGGTCTGCATCAGGTAAGTTCTACTCTATGAGCCTGGCGCAATAGGCGCCAGGACTGATTCTCCATATGAGCCTGGCGCCATAGGCGCCAGGACCGCACCCAAACAGCCCCTAGCAGGGGTTTTTGGGCTTGCTCAAAATAACTTGATGCCTGCTTCCGGGGTTGCTGGACCTGGTCTGGGTCCCCGGGGGTAGGCATCATGACACATGTATACCCCTACCTGGACGATAGGCTCATCCGAGCAAAGTCAAGAGAACACACCGTCGACCACACAGCGAAGACCGTCCGCCTGCTCACGGAACTGGGATTCTTGATCAACTTTGCGAAATCGCACTTGGTACCATCGCAGGAGACCCTGTTCCTGGGAGCCAGACTCAACACAGTGGGGCGGTTGGCCTCACCATTGGAGGAAAGGACGAAGGCCATCCTGGGCAAGGTACAATGGCTGTTGACCATGGAAGTGGCCAGGGTGAGGTCCATCAAGTCCCTGCTGGCATGATGTCATTGTGCATCTACCTTGTGCGTCTGTGCAGGTTGCGGATGCGGCCACTGCAGGAGTTCCTCGATGCTCGTTGGATGCAGGTGGCGGGAAGCTTTGAAGACAAGATCCCACTCAACGAGAGTTTCCGTCAAGTGATCCGGTGGTGGGGCATGGATTTCCAGACCCCAGCGCACCAGGAAACTGTGACGACGGATGCCTCCCTGGAGGGATGGGGAGTGCACACCAGAGATCTCCACGCAAGAGGCCTTTGGCTCCTGGAGGAGAGGTCCCTGCACATAAACGTCCTTGAGCTCCGGGCCGTGTTCTGGGCCCTCGGGTCTTTCCTTCCGTCCCTCAAGGGCAAGGTGGTACGGGTCTTCACCGACAACACCACCACGATGTTCTACATCCGGAAGCAGGGGGGGGGGGTACCAGATCCCCCAGCCTTACCAAGGAAGAGCAGGACCTGTGGCACTGGGCCGTTGCCCAGGGGATATTCCTGGTACCTTTTCATGTGGCAGGAGTGAAAAACACCATCACCGACTCACTCAGCAGAGAGCTGCGCTCTTGGCACGAGTGGGAACTTTGGCAGGATCAAGTGGCTCTCCTAGTCCGACGGTGGGGTAATCCCCAGACCGATCTGTTTGCGACAGCGATGAACACCCAAGTGCCGGAGGTTCGCCAGCAGGTTTCCCCAGCCGGGGAGCATGGGCGAAGCATTCTCTTTCCCCTGGGACGGTCTGTTCCTGTATGCGTTCCCGCCGTTACTACTGCGACTCATTAGTCAACTCAGACGGTCCTGGTGCAGGATGATCCTCGTCCCACCGGCGTGGCCGAGGCAGATAGGGTTCCTGGACCTTCTGGAGATGTCAGCTTCCCCCAGTCAAACTGCCGACGGACGCGGATCCTCTCGCCAGGGGAGGAGGTGCCATCCTACATCACGACCCGGGATCGCTGAACCTGCAGGCCTGGCTCCTGCAGCACTTGAGTTCGGAGGCTACGACATCCCGGGGGACTGCAAGGAAGTTCTTGCAAAGGCCTGGATATCCTCGACTCTTAAGTGCTATGGACGTAAGTGGAAGAGGTTCTCTGTCTGGTGCTGTGTACAAAAGATCAACCCCCTACGGATCAAGACACCTCAAGTGCTGCCGTACTTGCTGTCGCTGGCCAAGGCGAGGCTGGCACATGCCTCCATCAAAATCCATCTGACGGCCATCTCCCGCTACACCAGAACTTTGGGGCGGTCGTCGCTGTGGTCACATCGCCTTGTGAAGGAGTTCATAAAAGGACTGTTCTGCTCGTTCCCGCCGGTGAAGGCTCCGGCCCCGGCGTGGGAGCTCAATGTGGGGCTGGCCAGGCTCATGGGTCTGCCATTCGAGCCCCTGCATTCGGCACTGTTGAAGTTCCCATCATGGAAGACCGCTTTTCTTGTGGCCATCACCTCCGGACGATGAGTGGGAGAGATCCAGGCCCTCTCCTATAAGCCTCCATACCTGACATTCCACGAGATGATGTTCGTGCTGAGGACGCACCCCTCTTTCATGCCCAAGGTGCCGTGGGACTTCCATCTCAACAAGCCCTTGGTGTTACCTGTTTTCTTCCTGTCGCCTTTGTCGCCGGCTGAGAGGACTTAGCACTCGCTGGATGTGGCTAAAGCGCTGAAGGTCTACGTGGACCGCACAGTTTTTGGAAGACATCATAGCTGTTTGTGACCTTTGGACCTGTAGACCAAGGGAAGGCCCTCTTGAAGGCTTCCATTTCCAGATGGCTCTCCGGCTGCATCATGCACTGTCACTGGTTGGCAAACCAACCGTTGCCCGGTCGTCTGAGAGCCCACTCAACCAGAACGATCGCTGATACTACTGCGTTCCTGTCTAGTGTGCCCCTGCTGGACATCTGCAGGGCTGCTATGTGGAGGTCGACACACACCTTCACAATTTTCTACTGCGTTGACCGGGATTCCGGGGAGGAGTCCAAAGTCGGCCAGGCAGTGCTGCGCAAACTGTTCTCTTGAAGGTGAGCCTGGTGAGGAGGTAAGAGATGCTTAATGTTGAGCCTTGCCACCTCCCGTGGTTGTGCATGTGTGTACTGCTATGTATTCTTGTATTCATGAGCATGTGAATCCATGCCAGACCCCATACTGGAGAACAAACAAGTTACTTACCTGTAACTGTTCTTCTCCAGCATGGGTCTGGCATGGATTCACATGCGAACCCTCCCGCCTACCCCTCTGCGGCTCTTCTCTTGGTGCTACTGCCATTTTACGTGCTACCAAATCTGAAGATGACTGCCAGAGGAGGGGCTTATGTAGAGGGCAGTCATTATCTGGGGGCAGTATGACCTAGAGACCAGTGATTGGTTAATAGTAGAAGGACAGTTCAGAAACTGAACTGAAACTGATTTTTTTCTTTACTGAGGATTCCCAGCCTGACGGGGAATATTCATGAACTTGTGAATCCATGCCAGACCCATGTTGGTGAAGAACAGTTACAGGTAAGTAACTTGTTCCTTATACAACATTTGCCTGTATTTATATTCTCTTGGATGTTGGCATTGTGGTTTACAGGCTTCCCCAGCTGATTTCATGAAAGGAGAATTGTGCCTCTATTTCCCTTTTATCGTGCTTGTTCGGTATTTTAAATGGTCTTTTCGCATCTCCGCGTCATTCCTTGATGCAGCTTTGGAGTATCAATGAAGGCAGGACTTCAGTAAACTGTCAGACCCCCTTTGGTCCGGGCAATACCATTGACAGCTTTACTGTGACTGGCGTTGACTGCACAGCCCTTCTATGGAGCTCCACAGGCTGTCTCATCTCTGCTTCCTCCAGCACAACTAAGCAACTCAAATCGAGTCTGGAGCACGTCTCCCAAACAGCTGGGCTTCTCTCCCTGCTGCCGTCTTCCACAATTCTGCTTCCTGCTGCACATACTCTGAAAAACCGCTCACCTTCTCGTCCCATGTCGGCTTCTGCTAGGGCTTTTACTCCTGATTCGACTTCAACTGCTTTTCGGCCTTCAGTAGTTTTTCTGACTTCATTGGTTTCTCTCCTGACTGCTTCTGCCTCTGCTACCCACTCATCTACCTGTGGATGATTGCCACATTTAAATGTCCTGCTTGGGGGACTTGTATTGAAACAACTAAACAGCACGTCGTTCTTAGTACCACCATTGATCATCATTAAATGTGTGTTTCTTCCATGTCCCAGTGCCATAGGCATTATGGGTCTTGAAGTCCCTAATGTTCAAGTTTTGATTGTTGAACTGAAAGTAATCGGAGCTGAGATATATTATGTGAATAGCATTTGCATTGCTTTGCACTTACAATATGCCAGGAATGTTTCATGGAGAATGGAGGAATTGAGAGTCAAAGGAGTTACCCTTTTCTGCCGATACGAATCTCATCCAACGTGATCCTCCCACCGACCCCAGGGTCAGGATCATGTTCCGGCTGCCTTCCCCTGGCTACATGAGAGGAGGCCCATACCGGGGTTTGAGTAATGATTTAATTGGCTTCATCACAGTCCTTGTGAGCCTTTGGAAATACCACCTGTTTTGCTTGGTCCATTGAGGCCGAGATACCCCCAGCAGTCCCAAAGGAGTTATACAGTTGTTACAACTTTGGGGCCAGTATGACAGTTACTTCTTATAAAATGCAGTTGTAAAACCATCAGGATCCAGCGTTTTATGCATGGGGAGTCTCCCTATGGCAGTACGGCCCTCTTCCTCCATGATATCCCCTTCCGAAGACATAGAGGGTCCCATAGACCTATAGTGTTCAAACATTTTTAACACTTACCCAGTTTCTGTCATGACGCCTTACACAATTTCAGGACAGTCTGAGCCGCAAATACATTTTTCCTAAATTGCCTGGCCAGCAGCCTATCGGCTCTATTACCCTTGATGTAACACGATTGCTTCGTGTTAAGCAAGCTCTTCTGCCCTTTTGCCCTAAAGAGATCCAATTGGCCCTGGGTTTCTCTGTACTTTTTCAATGTTGCCCATGTTGTTTGGCCCCCCATTTTCAATATCTCCTTCAATTGTGCCTCCAACTCTTGTTCCAACACCCATGTCTGTTTATTTCTTGGAAGCTTTTAGGGCAATCATGCCACCAATTCCCTGGGGAGGTGTCCGGCGCACTATTGAAATCGCCCTCAATCTTGTCACCTACGACCTCAGAAAGTACCCCATCCTTAACCTCTTCAGGAAAAGACCATTGCCACAAGCACAGGGAGCTTGCAGAAGGTAACTAGCAAAGCAACCAAAGGAGCAAGACCCAAGAGAGCAAAAGAGCTCAATGCAACCGCCTTTATTTTGCCCACCAATTGCACTGAAACCCAGATACAATCAATGCGCGAGAGTGATCTATCCATGGGGGAGTAGAATGTGTAACCCGCCTCTGAGCCACGTTATGCGTGCCACGCATCAAACCGCTCCAAATTGGGCAACCATGATTTTGGCCCTTGAGAAAGGGCCCCTTGCATCCGATGGCCATTCCCACTGCAGTCTGCGTCCGGAACCCAGACCAGGTTGAAATCTCTGGTCAGAATGATACTCCCCTCAGCCATGTTCTCCTTCTGCCAAGACCGACTGCAAGTACCGATCCTGCCCCGAGCTAGGTGCATAGATCGTGGCCATCGTATGTGTGAGTTCCAATCTTGAATTTGACAGAGATACCGGACCTAGTTGTCTTCCCTTGTACCCAATATTGTAAGATTGGGGACATCTTTAAAAGCATAACCCCTGCTGTTTTATCTTTAGCATTAGCTTGAAAGACATGTGGGTACGTGCGTAGGTTTAATCTATGTTCTCCAGCATGGGGTCTGGCATGGATTCACATGCTCATGAATATTCCCCGTCGTCAGGCCGGGAATACTCAGTATAGAAAAAATCAGCATCAGTTTCGTTTCTGATCTGTCTTTCTCAGTAATAACCAATCACTGGTCTCTGGGTCATACTGCCCCCAGCCAATGACTGCCCTCTCCCTAAGCCCCGCCCCTGGCAGCCATCCTCAGATTTTTACTGCACGTTCAAGTGTTGGGAGTCCTCGTGCTGTAGCTCTCGAGCTTTTGCTGCGTTTTCGTGCTTTTTTCAGGAGATTTTCTCATTTTTTCGGTTAAATAGAGCCTCAAGCTCCACCGTTTCTACATCTGACCAACGGGGATCCGTTTCGGAGTTTCTACGCCCCTCAAGGGTGAAGATTTTGTCGAGTTACGCTTTTTGAGGATTCCAGAAGTTCCAAGGCCTACCCGGACATTGCCCAGGAGAAAGGGAGCTCGACGCCCGGGAAGCTGTTCAGGACCTGCCCTGGATGCCAGCTTCAGAACGTATTCGAGGAGGACGAGCATTCTTTATGCCTCTACGGTCTCCATGAGGACAAGACGCACAAGGAAAAGGACTGCGCGTTTTGTGGGAACATGTCGGAGCGGACCATGAAGGATCGCCACCTCCGTCTCGCCAACTGGCTGGAAGGTAAGAGCCCGCCAGGCGAGAAGAAGCAAAAGAAGTCTGAGCGGTCTTCTAAGTCCTGTGAGGGTGCCCCGGCGACAGGGGCCCAAAAAAAGGCTAAGCACCGCGAGTCCGCGGGCACCGGGAGCGCCGAACGGTCGGGCTCCTTGGCTGCCAGGCAGGGCGCATCCTCCCCGGCGCCATCAACCACGAGCCAACGCTCTGGCTCGGGTAAGAGGAAGTCCGAGAACCCGGCGAAGCTTCTGGAGAGGCCCGGTCGATCTCGAAGATTCCGGCAGAGGGGGAGCGAGGCTCGGACCCTCCCCCCAAGGTGAAGGCCCCAGGCGTACAGAAGGTGACGTTGGCCTTAATTCACCCTGCTAGGACCTCGATTGAGCATGTCGCCACGGCCCTGGCTCAGCCTGTGGAGGCTACACCAGTGGAGGCGCCCTCAGGTACCAGAGTCTCCCTGCCACCGCGGAGGGAGTCGTCTTTCAGGCCCATCGAGAAGACCCCCATGAAGTCCTCGTTGGAAAGGATGGGGGAGGGGCTGGTGGCCCTCGTGGATACGGACACGACCTCTGAAGAGGAGCTCATCCAAGTCGTGGAGGAGGCCCAGCCCATCGGGAGGGATCCCGACGAGGGCGACGACGAGGGCGACGGTGTCACAGACGAGGCTCCTCAAGAGCCCTCGCTCCCATCGTTTCCGGCGCCGCAGGACACCTCGGCGGCCATTTTGTCAGCCATCCAGTCCTTATGCTCGGAGATAAGGACTAGGTTGCCCCTTCCCCCGATGGAGGTACCTGAGCCAGACCCGATGGGGGAACGGGAGCCAGGACCTTCGGAGAGCCCACCACTTAAGAGGAGGAGGACGCTTCCTAGGCCTCCTCTCCCGCTTCTGCGGCCTTCTCTTCCTTCCCCCTGGTCCACTACCCACGGGGATGATACAGGCATGGACACGACTACGACGGGTACGGATGACGACGGAAGCGACGACGAGAGGCGACGGGACATGTCGCCCCCTGCCCGGGCGTCCCCGCCTGACGAGATTGGATTCTTCCATGCTATGATTTCCAGGGCATCCGAGCTCTTCCAGCTCTGCCCTGAAGAAAAGAAGAAGGAAGGGTTCCTTTACCAACGGCGCGAGGCTAAAAGGAAGACGGTCTTCGCCGTACCGGTTCTTGATGACATCTGGGATGAGGGGCTCGTCCTCAAGAACCCTGCCACGGCTCCTGCGAAGAGGGACCGGTACCAGAAGAAGTACCGGGTCCCCGACGCTGCCCCCTTGTGCCTTAGGGCGCAACCTACCCCGGATTCGGTCGTTTCGGTGGCGGCCAAGAAGAAAGCGGGGGGGGCATCGGCCTCGACTTCAACCTCCCCTCCAGACGGCGAGGGTAGGAAGCTGGATGCGATGGGACGACGGGTCATCTCATCTGTAGCAACGACCATGAAGGCGGCCAACGCCCTGGCCATCGTAGCCCGCTACGACAGGGAGTTGTGGTTCAAGATCGCCCCTCTGTTGGACTTCCTTCCGGACGCCAAGAGGGCTGAGGCCCTGGAAATCTTACAGGAAGGTGAGATTGCCTCGGACCATGCCATTACGGTGGCTACGGACATCGCCGACACCGGTTTCCGTCAGTTGGGCAACAGCGTTTGCCTGAGACGACGAGGATGGCTCAAGACGGATTTCCGCCAGGACGTTCAGACCAAGGTTTTGGACATGCCTTTCGATGGGAACAACCTTTTTGGCAAGGCGGTTGATGAATCCCTTCAGGCGATCAAGACGGACACGGAGACGGCCCGTGCACTGGGTGTGCTCCAACAGCGACGGCCGTCCTTTCGGAGCTCTGGAGGCAGACAGGGTGCCTCCAAGGAAGCCGGTAGCAGCTCCTCTACGTACCGTCAAGCGGCAAGGTCTTCGTCGCAGGAGGCCTACAGGGGACGCGGCAAGTCAGGTGGATCCCGCCGTCGTCGCCAAGGTGGTCAAGGAGGCAAAGCTGCCTCCAAGCAAGATTGAACCGACCGTCTGGTCGGGCCCCCGCCGAAGCACCCCGGTGGGAGGCCGGCTGACGAAGTTCGCCAGCGTGTGGGAGTCCATCTCCACCGACCGTTGGGTGCTGGACGCCCTGGCCCTGTGGCACGCCCTCGAGTTCCAGAAGAGGTGCCCCTGCATTCCTCCCGTGGCCAGGAAGGAAAATCACGTCCCTCAACTGCTGTTGGAAGTAAGGGCGATGCTCAGGAAAGATGCCATCGAGCTCAAGATACTTCCTCGTAAAGAAGAATACAGGAGGATGGCGTCCCATCCTGGACCTGCGGCGACAAAACAAATACATCAAGGCACAGAAGTTCTGGATGGTCACCCTCCAGCACGTGCTGGGACAGCTGGAGGAGGGCGATTTCCTGTCGTCGATGGACTTGGAGGATGCTTACTTCCACATCCCTATTCTAAAGAGACACCGAAAGTTCCTCAGGTTTGCGGTCAAAGGGCGGCACTACCAGTTCAAGGCCCTCCCGTTCGGATTAAAATCGGCGCCCAGGATATTCACCAGGGTGCCTAGCACCGGTGGCGGCGCGGCTGCGCCTGCAGGGGATCCACGTCTACCCCTACCTGGATGACTGGCTCATACGGGCAAGGACAAGGGAGCTTGCAGCGGAACACACTGCGAAGACCGTCCAGCTGCTCACGGACCTGGGGTTGTCCATCAACTTTCCAAAATCCCACCTGGTCCCGTCGCAAGTCGCCCTGTTTCTGGGAGCACAGCTCGACACAGTGGCGCGGCGGGCCTCACCGTCGGAGGAAAGGATAAGGACCATCCTAGCAAAGGTGCAACGTCTGCTGGCCACGGACGTGGCCAGAGTGAGGTCTATCAAGTCCCTCCTCGGAATGATGTCCTCCTGCATTTATCTGGTGCGCCACTGCAGACTTCGGATGTGGCCCTTGCAAGAATTCCTTGACGCCCACTGGATCCAGACGACGGGCAGCTTCGAGGACAGGATCCCACTCAACGAAGCGTTCCGTCAGGCGATACGATGGTGGGGTGTCCGCTCTCATCTGACAGCGGGAACAGGTTTCCTAGCCCCGGCCCACCAGGTGACGGTGACGACGGATGCCTCCCTGGAAGGTTGGGGAGCGCACACCGGGGGTCTCCACGCGAGAGGCCTTTGGCTCCCGGAGGAGAAGACTCTCCACATCAACATCTTGGAGTTCCGTGCAGTGTTCTGGGCCCTCAGGTCCTTCCTTCCGTCCCTCAAGGGCAAGGTTGTGAGGATCTTCACCGTCAACACCACCACAATGTTTTACATTCGGAAGCAGGGCGGAGCCAGATCCCCTGCCCTATCCAAGGAAGCCCAGGATCTGTGGCATTGGGTCGTCGCCCAAGGGATGTTTCTGGTACCCTTTCATCTGGCGGGGATAAAAAACACCATTGCCGACTCACTCAGCAGAGAGCTGCGCTCGTGCCACGAGTGGGAACTGCGCCAGGATCAAGTGGACCGACTCTTCCGACGATGGGGCAAACCCCAGATCGATCTCTTCGCGACGGCGGCGAACTCCAAGTGCCGGAGGTTCGCCAGCAGGTTTCTCCAACCGAGGAGCATGGGCGATGCTTTCTCGTTCCCCTGGGACGGCCTGTTCCTTTATGCATTCCCGCTGTTGCCATTGCTACTCCGGCTCGTCGACTAGCTCAAGAGGTCCCGGTGCAGGATGATCCTCGTCGCACCGGCGTGGCCGAGGCAGATCTGGTTCCCGGACCTTCAGGACTTGTCAGCGTCCACACCAGTCAAGCTGCCGACGGACGCGGATCTTCTCTCCAGAGAAGGAGGCGCCATTCTTCATCACGAACCAGAGTCGCTGAACTTGCAGGCCTGGCTCCTGCAGCACTAGAGTTTGGAGGATACGACATCCCGGCCGACTGCAGAGAGGTTCTCGCGAAGGCCAGGGCATCCTCAACTCTCAAGTGCTACGGACACAAATGGAAGAGGTTCTCTGTCTGGTGCCGTGCACAGAAGATTAACCCTCTGCGCATTACGGCCCCTCAAGTATTGCCGTACCTATTGTCTTTGGCCAAGGCTGGCCTATCTCACGCTTCCATCAAGGTACATCTGGCTGCCGTCTCACGTTACACCAGAACTACAGGACGGGCGTCCTTGTGGTCTCATCGACTGGTGAAGGAATTTATGAAAGGACTGTTCCGATCATTCCCGCTGGTGAAGGCCCCTGCCCCGGCGTGGGAGCTCAACGTGGTGCTGACTAGGCTCATGGGGGCACCATTCGAGCCTATGCATTCAGTGCTGTTGAGGTTTCTGTCGTGGAAGACAGCATTCCTCGTGGCCATCACCTCTGCACGACGAGTGGGAGAGATCCAGGCCCTGTCTTGCAAGCCTCCATACTTGACTTTTCACGACAAGAGGGTGGTGCTGCGGACACACCCCTCCTTCATGCCCAAGATGCCGTCGGACTTCCACCTCAACGAGCCCTTGGTGTTGCCAGTTTTCTTCCCGTCACCTTTGTCGCCGGCCGAGAGGACTCTGCACTCGCTGGATGTAGCTAGAGCGCCGAAGTTCTACGTGGACCGCACGAAGAGTTTTCGGAAGACATCACAGCTGTTTGTGAACTTTGGACCTGTGAATCAAGGGAAGGCTCTCTCGAAGACTTCCATTTCCAGATGGCTCTCCGGCTGCATCATGCACAGTCACCGGTTGGCAAACCGACCGTTGCCAGGCCGTCCGAGGGCCCATTCGACCAGAGCGATCGCTGCTACCACGGCGTTCCTGTCTGGTGTGCTCCTGCTCGACATCTGCAGGGCTGCTACGTGGAGGTCGACGCACACCTTCACGAGATTCTACTGCGTCGACCGGGATTCCAGGGAGGAGTCCAGAGTCGGCCAGGCAGTGCTGCGCAACCTGTTCGCCTAAGGTGAGCCTGATGAGGAGGTAAGAGTTGCTTAATGTTGCGTTGTTGTATTGCTTGATGTTGAGCCTTTTGCCACCTCCCGTGGTTGTGCATGTGTATACTGCTATGTATTCTTATATTCATGAGCATGTGAATCCATGCCAGACCCCATGCTGGAGAAGGAACAAGTTACTTACCTGTAACTGTTGTTCTCCAGCATGGGTCTGGCATGGATTCACATGCGAACCCTCCCGCCTACCCCTCTGCGGCTCTTCACTTGGTCATACTGCCACTTCACGTGCTACCAAATCTGAGGATGGCTGCCAGGGGCGGACCTTAGGGAGAGGGCAGTCATTGGCTGGGGGCGGTATGACCCAGAGACCAGTGATTGTTTACTAGTGAGAAAGACAGATCAGAAATGAAACTGATACTGATTTTTCCTATACCGAGGATTCCCGGCCTGACGACGGGGAATATTCATGAGCATGTGAATCCATGCCAGACCCATGATGGAGAACAACAGTTACAGGTAAGTAACTTGTTCCTTCTTCACATTTCCATACATGCATTTCTTGAAATGAGAGAAAGACCGAGGGGTCAGTGGATCCTCACGGTGACGGTGCTGAAGGACCGGACGGTTCTTTTACCGGGTCTTCACCCGAGGGGCTACGCCCTACTACTGGCAACATGTCCGATGGGGCGCCTATACGCAGTTCTACCTGCAGATCTTCCAAGGGCGAAATGCCTACTGGGCCTCAGCCTGAGGAACAGGGTAGGCCCCATGATCCACACTCGTGTCCTGGACGGGGCGGTTTCATGATGCCTACTTCCGGAGCACCAGACCAGGCCCAGCACCCCCGGAAGCAGGCATCATGCCCTCGGGTAAAAGCCCAGCGGCCCCTTATAGGGGCTCTTTGGACTCAGTCCTGGCGCCTTTGGCGCCAGGCTCATGTTGGACATCAGTCCTGGCGCCATAGGCGCCAGGCTCATAAAGGGAGGTGTTTTGTGCACTTACCTGATGCAGACCATGCTGCACGCTTCAGGCCTCCCTGAGACCTGAAAGGGACTATTTTTTCATAGGGACTATTTTTTCACTCGGGCGTGGCCAGGGAAGGATACATACCTAGTTGGGAAAGGATACATACCTGGGACTTCTTTGGAGGCTATTTAAGCCACGCCCAGACAGCAGCTCATGCTTCGCGTTGTTCTGCTTCCTGCAGCTCAACGCTCACCGTGTCTGCTCCTGCTCCTGGACTCCAGCCACGCCCGCCTCGAACCTGGAAGACCTGCAAGGAAGGAAGAGAAGAGAAAGGTGAAAACCAAGGACTATTTCAAACTTCTTACCTGCATCCGGAATCTTCTCGCCAGCATCCCTGAAGAAAGACTTCCATTTAAAAGCATCGCGTTGCTCGCTGCAGCGCCACGCTTCACTCACCTGTCCTCGCGACATCTCGCGGCTGTCAGCATCGGACGCCACATCTGTGCACCTAGGGGAGAGAGGAAGAAACAAAAGGTGAGCAGAAGGAACACAGAAGGAAAGCCTGATTAACAGCCATAATACTTACCGGCTTTTCTTCCACATTTCAGGTCGGCGCCGCCCCGTTGGCAGGTACCGTACCCCGGCCCCTATGGGGAAAGGACAAGAGACATTTCTGCGGAATGATAAGGACATTTAGAGGGATCGCCCTCATCACTACTCACCTCGGCAGTTTAACCCCTCGACGCATCGCCTTCATTCTGCACTTGAAATAAAGGACAGATCACAGGTTAGAAAGACAACATAAAGGGGGCCTCACTTGAACTTTGAACTTTCATACTTACGGCGCATCGCTCAGGAAAGTCAAGTGGATTTTGCCAGCGCCATTCTGAAAACCAGTGAAGTAACTGGACGAACGCGCGCCCCTGCACCAGAAGCAGAATGGAGAGTTCATCCTTCCAAACCATAAGTTGAGCTTAAACCGGGGTTTGGAGGAAGTTGGAGAGGAACGAAGGGGGATAGGGGGGAGCTAGCACACTATTCTGCAGACTGTTAATCCCCTTTCTCATCTGCAGAAGGATATTCCTACGGGCCAGGCAAGCACGATTTGGAGGTCCTGTCCAATCGGTGTTCCGGGTCCTGCGCATCACGCTAGAAGAGGCCACAGCAATCCAGACTAGACCAGCGCCCCCGTGGGAACCAGGTGAGCCGTTACAGGCGGGGCCTAGTGAGCCGAGCAACACAACGCAGGCAGGTGGAAGGAAGCCCGACAAAATGGCCACGTGCCAGAAAATCCAGACATCTGGACGACGCTGCTCCAAGGAAGGCAGCAGGTGGAGGGACAGGTCTCAAGGTGGGACTGGTGTCAACCAGGTATGTGGCTTACAGGTTACCCTTCATTCGCGCAAGGCAGGTTCCTGCTGCGTCCATATGGGCAGGGCACGCAACGGCTCTAGCAGCCGCTCGCTACCCAGTCAATATCGCCTACCACCACCCCGCCCTGAAATGGTTCCTCAGGCTCATGAAATCCCCTCAGATGTGGGTCATCCTCGGGGACACCATCCGAGACGTGCTCCCGCCAATGGCTCTGGTACCGCAGGCTCTGGTTGTGTTCAACAGCCTGTTCTGGCCCCCCTCTCGATTGTCCAGGCAGTTCCGCAACAGTCTCCTCCACAGCCCTCGACTCCGGTCTCCACGCAGCAGCCCTCGGCTCCGAGCCCCCCTCCTCCGGTCCCGGAACAACTGGACCCTCAGGTGGACACAGATGATGACCCTGACACGCCGTCTTCAGCCAAGGCCTTCCATGAACGTCTTGCAGGGCTGGCAGAGTACTTGGCCTTCCTCAACCTGAGATCAAGCAACCAGCAGAGGGGGTCCTCGCAGAAGTCCTCACGCTACGTCCCGTGGACAGAACAGGGATCCTGATGCAGAAGAACGTAGTTGCCTTGGCCAAGACGGGTTGGCTCAAGCATCACTCAGTCCAGCCGGTGATTAAACGCCTGGACGCCAAGTACAGGCAGATGGAGGGGGATACACTCTTGCTATCGGCCCACCCTCACCCACACTCCTCAGTGATCACTGCGGCATCACTATACTCGAAGCCTCCGTTGTCCTCAGCCGCCTCCTCTGCACCGCTGCTATGCAAGGAGGAGATGATCTTGGAGGCGTACGGGAAGAAGCTGTATTCCAACGCGCCCTTGCACCTTCGTCAAGCCAATGACGATACCATGCTGGCAGCCGTTAACCAGAGGCTCTGGTGGGAAATTGCAGATTTCCTCCCAGAGCTTCCGGCTCAGAGCCAATCACGATTCGAGGCGGGATTGGCAGAGGCCAAGATCGTGGCGCACGACATCATGGAGTCCACCGTGGCCCACATTGACACCTCTGGCCATGCCATCTGCATTGCCACATGAGAAGGGCCTGGCTCTGTGCTACGAAATTCAACCTGGATGTCCAGGAACGCATCTTAGATCTTCAGTTCGAAGGGGGTGACCTCTTCCACTCCACAACGGACGAGGAGCTGGACAAAAAGAAAAACGGCGCACAGCGCAGCCAAGTCTTTATCCATCCTTACAAAGACCATGCCCAAGACGGACACCCAGTCACAGCAGTTCTCTGAGAAGGGGCGTACGTACATAGGGTTCTGCGGCTTCCAAGAGCAGAGGTCCAGGCAGCCTGACAGTTCGCTGACCCAGCATCGGCGCAAATAACAAAAAGGAGGGGGTAGGGGGGACTAAGGGCTTTTTCCAGTCCCCCTCCTACGCAACAACCTCAGAGGGAAAGAAGGCATGACACGCCCCTCCGTGTCCATGTGTTTCCAGTGGGGGGCAAGCTTGCTCTCCATGCACATTTCTGGCACCAGAACTTTACGTACCCCTGGATCCTCTCAGTAGTATCCATGGGGTACTGCCTCCCTATCCCAGCCTCTCCTCCCTCTATTCCCCCACTCCGACAGGTTGGGACAGCAACTCTTTTGGCAGAGATCCAGTCGCTCGTCGAGAGCCAAGCAGTTGAAGTCCCAGCCTCCCAGCGAGGCTCTGATGAACACACTGCACAAGCTGGGTTTCTTACTCGACCTCAAGAAGTCGCAGCTGCAGCCTACGCAGAGACTGACCTTTGGCCTCATTTGAGACACATGCTCCGAGAAGGTGTTTCCCCTCGGAGAACAAGATCACGGCCATCAAGAGGGCCACGGCGCACTTCCTCAGCAGAGAAGTTACATCGGCCTGGTGATACCAACATCTACTGAGTCTCTTGGCCTCTGTCCTCTTGGCCGTCCACCACACGAGACTCAAGATGAGGAGGATACAGCTGTACTTTGCAGCATCTTGGAACCAGGAACGGGGCCATCAGTCAGAGATGATCAATGTTCCTCTGTCTCTTCACCCAGGCATCACATGGTGGTCCAGGGACTGCAACCTGCAGACAGACAAGCCCATCCGGCAACCTACCCCACAGGTCACCATCACCACAGACTCCTCTTTCGAGGGTTGGGGGGCTGCTCTGGACAACCACTTTATTCATGGCACCTGAACCCGGCAGGAGTACCACATCAATTGGCTGGAACTGAAGGCCATCTGGCTGGCGCTCAGAGCCTTCCTTCTGGTTATTGAGGGCCAGGTCGTCCTCATTCAGACACAAAACTCGACCAGCATGTTCTAGGTCAACAAGCAGGGAGGTACCAGATCTCCCCCCACCCCACTGTGCAGGCTAGCTGTCTGCGTGTAGGAATGGGGCCTGGAGAACAATATCTACCTTATGGCCGTCCACCTGCCAGGGGAATCCAACCTGGAAGCAGGCAGGCTCAGCAAACTAGGAGCGGAGAACTACAAGTGGCAGTTGAACGCCCTAGTACTGCAGGAGATATTTTACAAATGGGGACACCCTCAGGTGGACCTCTTTGCCTCCCGGGGCAACAAGAAGTGCCAACACTGTTCGCCTCCTGGCAGGGTCAGGGCCAAGGCTCCCTGGGCGATGCATTCCAGATACAATGGGACGGGATGACGGCGTACGCCTTTCCACCCATACCGCTGATTCACAGGTTGATCAAGATCATGGAGTCTTGCCACCTCAGCATCATTCTAATAGCTCCATGGTGGCAGCCAGGCCATGGTTTATGTTCTCGGAGCTGCTCAGCCTCGCAGAGAGGCCTGCCATTCGCCTTCCGACGGGCCCAGCACATCTTCTGGCACAACAGGGGGACAGATTCATCCACCCAGCTCCAGAGAAACTAGCCCTCACAGCGTGGTTCCTGAACAGGTCACGTTAGGACATCTCGGCGCCTCTCCGGCTAATCTAGCGATCATACAGGGCGCCAGGAGCAAATCTACCAGGGCCCAGTATAGGAGCAAGTGGACCAGTTCTGCCCCTGGGATGTACCCTGGACGACGTGCTCTCCTTTTCGGCACATCTCGCCCATTCAGGTGTGCAGGTAGATACTTGCCGCACCTACCTGGAAGCCATTGGGGCTTACAGAAACTCAGAGGAGACCTTTTCCTCTTCCAACCCGATTGTGAAACATTTGACGGGACTCACCAGGCTCTACCCGCCCAACGAGGCCGCACCCCATGTGGGACCTCAACATAATTTTACGTGTCCTGGCCCACAAACCATTTGAACCAATGGTGTCCACGGACATCAGGCTGGTGACCATCAAGATGGCCCTGTTAGTCGGCCTCAACTCGGCTCGCAGAATCAGCGAAATCCAGGCAATGGTTGCCTCGGAGCGATACACTACCTTTCACAAGGCCATGGTAGTCCTACGGACGCACGCAGCATTCCTACCCAAGGTGCTTTCCATCTGAACGAAGAAATTGTGCTGCCTTTATTTTTTTCTGAGCCCAAAGACGAGGCGCAGAGTTCTGCACGGCCTTGATTTCAGGCGTGCCCTGAAATTCTACTTGGATAGGAACAAGGGCTTCCGCAAGTCAGATGCTCTTTTTGTCACCTTCACCGGATCACGACCAGGGTATCGGGCCTCCAAGGCCTCCATAGCCCGTTGGATATCTCAGCCATCAAGGAAGCTTACAAGGGACAGCATAAGCCACTGCCGGCCAACATGCACTCCCACGCGGTCAGAGCCAAGGCAGCGGCCATTGCTTTCAAGCGGCATCTCCCCTGGCAGGTCATGAGCAGGGCGGCCCCATGGTCATCCCCTTCTGCTTTCTGCAAGCACTACCATATGGATGCCGGCTCTAGATCAGACACGGCATTCGGACAGGCAGTTCTTAGGAACCTGTTTGCTTAAGGAGGGTCTCCTCTCCACCCTGCGGTTACACTCAGTTGTAATCGTCCATGCAGTATGGAGGAATGGGGATGGGACGTAAGAGTAATTATAAGTTACTCACCGTAGTGACTAAGTGCTCTTAGTCCCCTTTCCTCCATACGTACCACCAACCTCCCCCTAATAAAACTGGTGTCATTAGGCAATGTTAAATCTATTGTCGATGCGTCCATGGGGACTGAGGTGTGGCGCCGGAGGGCGGAGTCAGGGCAGCGCATGCTGTCGGGGCCGCACCCCTGTGTGCCTCTAAATTTAATGGGGAAGACGTTTTTTTCTGGTGAAAAAGGTTGTCTCCCGTCCCTTGGAAGGGACGCCCATGCAGTATGGAGGAAAGGGGTTGAAGATTACGTTAGTCACTACGGTGTGTAACTTCTAATTTCCCCTCCCCCTGCCCCCTAGTGGCCTCCCATCCACTCCAAATCCGCCCCATCCCCTCCCCAATCCGCCCACCAACACTTACACTGTAGCTTTCCTGTATCCACCAACATGCCCGTTCCCCCACCAAGTAAAACCTAGATCGGGGCATGCAGCCGTCAGTCTAGTTCCACACTGTTCCCGCCCCTCTACTCCAAACTCCCCCTGTTCTCCCAACTACCCCCAATAACAACCACCCACCCAGGTCGGACCATGGATCCTATTGACATCCCAGGGTGAAACCACTGGCCATGAAGCTGAACCTGAGCCCCAAACTGGTGGGAGTCACTACTACTACTCCCTATGAATTCCAAAAACCAGCCCCCCGGCCCTCAACACATCTCCCCCCCCCCGATCTTGAGCCCTGCAATGCAACTACCACTTAACCCAATTTTCGACTGCTCTCGGAGAATAAATAACGCTCACACTGCACACATTCTGCCATTATAGACAACAAGCCTTCTATCAACCATCAGTATCGGCTGTTTTGAATCATCACCCTTTGAGGTCTTGTTCTTAATCAGTCCATTCAGTTCTCGGGATCCACTACTTGCTCGCATCACTAAGGACCATTCCCATTGTCTTCTCCTCTGGCTATCCAAGGCAGTGTCCTGTGCGGCAGATGGGCCAGCAGCGTCATTCAGTGATAAAATGTCCATGCCTTCATCGCAAGACATCCTATATTGCTTCCCCTTCCACATGAACAACAAACCAAACGGGAATGTCCATGTATATCAAACATTTTCTTGGATCAATATCTTAACGACTGGGCCCCATCAATCTTCCCTTGATTAAGGTGGATTGGGCGAAGTCCTGAAACAGCTGGATTTCAACCCTGTTAATCCTCAGGGAGCCAGCCGACGGTGCCACCAGATTTCTTCTTTCTGTCCATAGGAAATTAGGGCCGCCAGCATGTCCCTTGGCCGAGCCCCGGGTTCCTTGCGCAGAGGGCCGACCCTATGTATTCTGTCCCGGCACACTCCTTCCAGGGGGCCTCCAACAGCAAATCCGTGAAGTGTTGCACCGTCGCCTTAAGATCTTTATCCAGGACATCCTCTGGGACATTTTATAGCAAATGTTTCAGTGGCGCAATCTGTTTTCAAGACCCTCACACTGCAGGTCTAATTTATGCCACAACCGGGACAGGTTTTCTAGGGCCTCATCCGTCTTCCTTGAATCTTCCGTGACGTCCTGCAGTGCCCTCTCCTTAGTGTCCACCCTTTTAAATAGCTTTGCAAGCTCACCTCGAAACTCCTGCATTGAGTGTTTTAGTTTGAATCTTAAATTTGCAACTTGCTTCTGGAACGACTCTGATCTTCGTTTGGCAGTCTGTCAGACATGGTACCAGGTCCTCTTTGTTTACTGCTGTTGGATCTTGCAATGGGTTCTCAGTTCCTGCAGCGTCGCCTGACGGTGAAATGTCTGCGGTTTTGGTTTACCCAGCTGCCAACACCTAATCAGCGGACCACTCGGAACAGTCAAAGCGGATTCCAGAAGGCAGCTCAACCTTTTCTCCACGACCACCTGGCTATTGCAATGAAAACACCCACCTCAGCTTCAGCCGTCTCCTTGCCGTTCTTGTCAGTCTCAAAGAAAGGCAATCATGTTGTAGGCATGTAGTATCCTTGATACACCCTGTAGCAAACAGTTGGCACAACGCAAGTCTTTTTATTTAAGGTGCTGAAGAGAGTGCTTGAGGCGTTAAGATCCGTTCTGGGCTAGCCTTGAAGTTCCATCAGGAGTGAGTGTTCCGGCTTTTGCCCAGTGCTGTGTGCTGCTTTGTGCATAGATGGTTCAGCCAGGGCAGGCGTGGCAAATAATCAATGCCTGCAGGAATCTCTTGATTTAAAGGTCCCAGGGCCCAATCCACTGCAGCCGCTATGGGCACCTTTTGTCTCAAACTCACTCCACATTGCTCGCTTCCCTTGCGTTCGGTCTCCTCTTCTTGGGGTGCTGCCTGTCTTGGCGGAGCCAGGTTCTGATTCTCTGCGAGGTGCCCGAAATTGCTCCTTTCTCTGGGTTCCGTCAACGTCAGCCGCCAGCTCTGCTTAGCAGGACCCTGCTCTTGGATGCGTCTGTGTGCGAGTGCAGGCTTGCACCTCCTCCCAAAATTGGGGCCGCCTTGAACCGCAAGTCCGACCACTTGTTCCACCAAACCTTCAGAGCAGAGCCGGCTTTGATGTGGCGGTGGGCCGAGGCTCTGCGCTGCCTCACAGGTGTTTAATCGCATGGCAGGTGGGACGGAGACGACCCCCACATGCATCAGGTGTCACAACAATGTTTCCCTGTCATGGGAGGAGGGACAGGAGACATGGGGGCAGCAGCTACCCCACTTTTATTGCAAATTTCAGAGAGGGAAGGGCTGCGCTGCCACATCCTGCCAAGACCTGCCACCATCTTGGAATCACAATGTTCATTTCTAATGTTATTTGAATAGTGCCTACTTCCTTTATGGCTGCAAAATTCTGTGGGTTGTAGGGCCCTGCGGGAAGTCTGTGCAAACATGAAGATCAACCGATCATAGTCCGGGACGTTCGATTTAAATCTGCTTTAGTCAAAAAACTAAATTGGTTCTTCTATGGAAGCTTCTGTTGAACTTGTTTTAAAAGAAAATAAAGTAAAACTTGGCCAGGCATAGTGTTAAGGCTTGCTCAAGATGATATGGAGGTGCTATCTTTTCCTTGAGAGCACAAGAAGCAGCGGCCCACACCAAGCTCTCAATTGCTGTTGTCCGCTGGGCATCCCTCATTCCCCCTTTTTACAGGCTGGAATTAGAGTCAAGAGACTTCCAAACAACAATGTCAAGAGTTCCAAAAAACAATTTCTAGGAAGCCATAGAATATATGTCTCATGTATTAGCAGAGGGCCTGAAGTGTGATGCATTGTGTCCTGAGGTTTGATGAGAAAATTAGCTCAGCTTTTTGTGAAATACAGATTGTGTAACATAGTAATATTACGGTCCTAATACAATGCAATAGTGTGACTAGAATAAACAGTGCCGAGCTACCCGATAATACACACGTTAGGGGAGTTTTCCTAAAGTCCACTTGAGGTAAGACTAAAACGATCCCTTGGTTTACAAGTCTCTACTACCTAAAGGATTTGGTAGAATGGCAGAGCAGCCAGGCTTATCTTTGGAGGAGGATGTGAGCTGTAGGTAAGTACACTGAACTAAATCAATACAATTGTCCAAAGAAACTTACACACTGAAAGTTATATTAAAATATATTTATTTTATATACACAAGGCAGGTAAGTAAATGCTCTTCTAGACTAGCCAAAGCACATGTGAATTATTCCCAATACTTTTCAGAGGTGACTGCTTCAATTGTAGTTGTTTGCGGTTACAATTGTTAGAGAGAATGACACTAATGACAGTTTCACCATATTACTAGTTGTGCCGTGCACTTCATAGGTTACAGGGAAACGGTAATGCCATTCAGATAATAGTCGCAACAAAGTATGTGGGAAGGAAAATGAGGGTTATTCAAACGTTGGCAATAACTCATTTATTAGCAACACTTTTCAGGGCTTCTAATGCTTTGCAAGTCCAATCCCTAACTATCTAAAAGTCAGTGTAGAAGTTGGACAAAAGTTGTATGTTGCACTTTAGTCACTTAAACATGCTTTAGTAGATAACACAAGTTATAGGGTGCAAAGGTCACCCTATAGGAGCACAAGCTGTTAGGACTGGGACAAAGGTATGGGGGGACAGCTAAACACCTTGTAACACACTCGTCACACTGGAACAACTATTTGGCTTAAGGTATGTTCTACCTTTAGCCCCACAGTGCCTTAAATTAGAAGAAGTAAATGCAGCTGGATTATTTCCTGTGCAGCAGCAACAGACTTGGTCTCCTGATTCCTTGGTCTGCTGATGAAATCAAGGACGCTGAATGGGATGTCACAGCAGCAGTCACGAGAAAGGACCCTCAGAAAGGATTTATTTGGTTTCCCACATCGGTCTGTGGTTGTGGCACCTTTTTATCAGCTCCAACAAAGGACGGTAATCAGCCGGTCCATCTTCCTCGATTCTGCAGTTCTGCACTTTGGTGAGGGGACTTGGATGAGTGGGATTGTGCCTCTGAAGGTCCAACTGGAGCTCACCAAAGTTCTGGGCCGATTTGTCCTCACAAAGACGTTGCACTGTAAATGGGTCGGAGGTCCCCTGACATTCATGGCATGCAACCCTGGAAGATCACAGCACCTCGGGAGATGGCTTGATCTGTTGTTCGTCTAGAGGCTGGTTGTTCCCACCAGCCAAAGGGAAGGAGTCGTGCTCTTCAGAGCTCCTCTGTCGATAAGAAAACAGTGTCAGGACAGCAGTGGTCACTTCAGATACTGGAAGGTTCTGCAGGCGTCAACGGTCATCTTCAGTTTCAGATTTTCCGTTCCAGTGGTCGGCCTGCCTTCTGCCTCAGGAACCTCACCTTTTATTTGGATTTCCAATTCACTCCTGCAAACCCTCTCAGCAGTTTCCAGAAAGGGGCGGGTGGCTGTCCAATAAGGAGAGCCAGCCCCCAAGCAGAAACTGGTTCCATTCCGGCACTCTGGCAGACACAGGACTGGGGAGTGTTAAACTCCTCCCCTGCGTCCTGCCTTCACAGACACACTGGAACCTAGATAGGGACACCCATGAGTTACTGCCAAAGGCAAAACTCATACACAGACATCCCCCTTCCAGAATGCTAGAAGAAGGGCTAACAAATGACAACCACATGAGAAATGGCAAAGAAGAAAGGCGCTACCATGTTAGAACATAGGTGACCCTATTGTGCATAACCGAGTTTGTTAACAGTCTGAGGTTAAACAAAATAGCACAATAGTTGGTAGAACACGTTCGCTACCACCAGCCGTAATTAGGATTGTCAATGGCTAGAAAGTCACAGGAGCAGAGAGGAGGGGGTACTAGGTATCCCCTTAGCACTTGCAGGTAGGGTGTTCACTCGCCCCTGCTTTGCCTGCTATCGCTGTGGTGTTTGCTGCAATCACATTTATACTTAGACGCTTTTGCTGTTTAGATTGGTTTCAATATTTTATTTTCCTTTCACGGACCGGCTAGCCCGGCCCGCTGTGCATGACTGGGCGCCTACTTTTCACAGTTTCCTGCTTCACTGATTTAAATTTATTTGATAATTTGTTCTTAATAATTTATTTCATTTTCTCCTTGTACCGCATTCACGGCTGCAGAGTGCCTGGTCTCCCTCCGCACCAGGGCTCATTCAAGCGGCTGTCTTTACTTTCTGTTACCTGCATTCACCCGGCGGCAGCCTTTTTTCCCTTTTTGTTCGTCTAGGGTCTGCCCGATTGACCTCTGCAATATCATGTGTCTATTTAGACAAGTGTCTCTCAGGAGGCGCAGCGTGCGTGCGGCTAAGTCAAGCCAGTCTGTGCCCGTCCGTGACTCGGCCGGCTCAAGTGGCTTGTTCCACTGGATCATTCTGCCCGATTCCAATCGCATTACCTACACTCAAGAGCGCTTACTTCTGTTACCCCCTGTGTCTACAGTTTTTCCGGGAGGCTGTGATACCTAAGAAGGTAACAGTCCTGTGTCCTCTTCTCAAATGTCCTTAAATTGAATACTTTTTAATGCTCTGTCTTTGCCTGCCCACTCCGCTTTTTGCCATGATCTTCTCATGGATTTTGTCCCAGATTTTACCTGTTACTGAAACGTGGCTCAGCAAAGCATCGGGCCCTGTTCTCGCCCAAATTCTCCCTCCAAATTTAAAATTTCTATATTCTCCCCGGTCTGGGGGTGTCATTGCAATTATTTTTCAATCTTGCTATTCCGGGACTCTGCTATTCGCCACCAGATGAAAATGGAGGTCATGGTGTTGCATTTCTCAATCAACTAACTACCTTTTGTATTGATTTTTTAGTGGTCTACCACCCACCGGGCTTTGACCCTTCCTTTTACGATGCCTTCCTGGATTTTGCTGCAGATATTCAGTTTAGGCACACACCTTGTTATTCTTGTTGATTTTAATCTACAAGTTAATGATCTGGGCAACCCGTAAATTCAAAGCTTCATCTCTGCTATGGAGGATGCTTCATTTGTTGAAGTAGTTAATGGCCCTGCTCATAAATTGGGCAACTCCTAGGACCTCATTTTTTTGCGGTACTCGGAGGTTACGGTTTTCCCGTCCTTCCCAGTGTCATGGACACATTATTTTATTGTCCCGTTTTCCTGGGATATTAATTTACGGCAGCACTCCCCTTATTCTCAGGTCTTCTCTCGTCATTGATGGCTTTCTGTTCCCCACGCTGATATCTGTGCACTTATATGTGCCAAGTACTCTGGAGCTGATCCCCCGGACCTAGCCTCTCTGAGACATTTGTCCTGGTTGCAGATTCCTTTGCCCCGCTGTAGACGATTAGATCATCTTCTCGTCCATCTCAGCAATGGTTCTCTGAACTTGGAGTGCTCCATTTGCAGCGTTGACAGTCTGAGCACAAATGGAGACTTTCTTATGCTCCCTCTGCTAAAATGTGTCCCACGTTACAGCTCAGTACCATAGGGCTATTATCACTGTTATGCAGGCCCAATGCTGCACTTATTGAGGCATCCATTAACCTTTGAAAGGAATTATTTAAAATTGTGCGTGGTCTCTCCTCTGCACCATCTGACCCAGTTCCCTCTACGCAGGACCTTTGCGACTCCTTGTGCCTTTAGTTTGTAGAAGAAATTAATAAAATCAGGTCCAACATTATTCCTATTTTTTTAATGGTATCGTTTATTTATAAACTTTCATTATATTAAAGTAATTTTACAAGAATAGATTATTTTTAAAAGAATATAGGTTAAGAGATGAAAGAGAAAAAGAAAACTAATCCCTTTGTTTGTTAAGTTCAAGGATGCTTTGGAGAAATAGGGCTATTGTGTAGGTGTATTTGTTGTTCAGCCCGCTTAGGAATGTAGACCATCTTTCTTCTGTGGTCATTTCTTGCTCAGAGAATTCAAAAAAGCACCAAATTGTTTCCGTTGGGTAGAAAGGGAGGGACATTCCATTACAAAGTGGAACAGTGTTTCGGTGTATTTTTGCACATCACAAAAGCGAAATTATTGGTCCTTGCTGGAATCTGCTTGGTGGTGGCAAGGTGTGATCTTGTCAGAATCATGTTCAAACGTATTCTGAGGAAAGTTGATCTTATGGAAGGATCTGGAAACAGCGTGAGGTATTTGGGCAGTTCACGTATTTTCTGGATATCTGACGTGCAGTTCAGATTCTGTTGGTAGCTGTTGGTTTTTATCCAATCATTATGTAAAAGTTTGATTTTGGCATGTTGAGGGTGCATCGTTAGCAGATCTTCTGAAATATCCTCATTTGCCATTTCTTGTCGGAGATCCCGTTTCCATTTTTGAAGTATTGTATTGTTGAAGGTGTTTGGATGGTGTCTCAGGATTTGTATAGCTGGTGTTTTTTTTGTCTGTGATGAGTTTTCGAAAAAAAATTCAAGTTGTTTACACAGTACAATGGAGGCTAATGATTGAGTTGCCATCTCATATCTGATTCTTGGCATCGGAAATGATGGTGGTAAGTGTAACATTTTGTGCCAGAAGATTCATTCAAATTTCATCCAGATTTTTGAATTGACATTGATCATAGCTTCTGTTCCATAAGTGACGATTGGAATTAATTTTTGTCTGTAGAATGCTATAATCGGTTTGAAGGAAAATTTGCCATAATTGTGGTGTATCAGACAGCGCTGCCGTGCTAGTGATTGCGCTTTTTGTTCAATTTTGTCTAGCCATTGTTCCTCTGAGTTTGATTGATTTATTTGGACACCTAGGTATTTGAAAGAGGTGACGTTTTCCAGTTTGGTCCCATCCAATATGAATGTAAGTTGTTTTTGTTGCTTGAATGGGATTTTAGCTAGCGTCATATTCTTAGTTTTCTCTGTGTTAATTGTAAATTCGTTTGAGGACATGTATTTTCTCAGTGCCGTCAAGGCCACTTGAAGTCCTGATGCTGTTTTTTCGAGGAGGATGATGATGTCATCGGTGTAGAGCATGATCGGTACAGGAATGGAATTTATCTTAGGCAGGTTTGTCTGGCTGCTTAATATGTTCTTTTCGATGTCGGCAGTAAAGAGGTTGTGGAGGGTTGCTGCAAGTGGGCAACCTTGTTTTAAGCTGTTTTCTGTTGGAATGGAGTTTGTGGTAGCGCCTTCTTTCCACAGTCTGATCTTGATCGGCGTTTCCGAATATAGAAGTATGATTGGCTCCAGAATGTTTGTTGGGCAGTCCCATGCTTTCAGTTTAGTCCAAAGTTTCTCTCTGGATATTGCATCTAAGGCCATGTGTAAGTCTATGAAGGCAGTGTGCACTGTAGTGTGGCTTTTGATGGCCTCATATTTGATTGATTAGATTTAATAGAATGAGGTTGTTAGTTCCAACATTCTTAGTGAAGCCCATTTGTCTGGCACAGAATCTGCCCGTTTCTGTCGCCCAAGTTGTTCGTTTTAGAAGGACAGATGCAAAATGTTTCCAAAGGGGATCGAGGAGGGCGATCGGGCAAAAAATTGCTGGGTCTTCTCGTGGTCCTTGTTTGTGAATTGGGACGATAATTGCGGTTTTCCATGAGTTCGGGATTTGATTCAGGTCGTTAATCAGAGTTGTCAGTTTGGACATCAGTTTCGCTCATGCAGGTGGATCGTCTTTGATGGTGGCGTTGGTCGTACAGTCAGGACCTGGAGCTCTTGAGGTATTCAGGTTTTTGATCAGTTGAAGAAAATCATCGTAATCTGTGTTGACTTGCCATTTTGGTTTTTCGAGGCTAGTACTGCTGTATTCTTGTCGCTCGGGTTTTGTACATATTTGAAAAGTGATGAGTCCAAGTTTCCTGTGAGACGTTAGCCGGTAGTTTAAGTTGATTCTGTGAGTTATTAAGTCAATTCCACAGTTCTCTCGTATTATGAGACTTGTAGGTGTTCAGGATGGAGGATTCTGCGTCTAGTTGTTGTTGGAGTTTCTTATGAGATTTCCTTGAGTTTGAATATTTTTGTTTGAGCTGTTTAGCCGCTGCACTGTTTTCCTTAATTTTGTGTTTGTTCAGTTGGCGTAGTGCTTTGGCGAGGTCATTTTTTTCCGCTGTTTCTTGGTTGTAAGCACGTTCGTGGTGGGTCTGGGGTCGGGACTGGCCGGACTTTTGAAAGGGCACCAGTATCCACTGGTAGTTAAGTTTTTCTTGATCTTTCAGGTCAGAGCTCTGAAAGATAGTAGGTAGTCTGGACATCGTTTGATGTGAGATGCTTAGTCTTGTAGCAGCGCTGTTCAGTTCAGAGCGCTTTGCAGAGACAGCTTCGGGGGGTTTTGTATGCCAGAGCCATGTATAATCAGTTGGTTATGGTCACTTTTGTCGGAGAGCACCGTTTATACTTTTGATATAATATCATGTAAATTTAGTGACATGAATATATAGTCAATTATCGCATTGCAGTTGCCTCTTGACCATGTTGGAATTGGTTGGTTTGAATTGTCAGTGGCATGATCAAGTAGTTTGAGATTCCAGGTGGAGATTTCCTTCATCCATCTTCTGGCTTGGGTTGATGGATTCTTTTGGTTAATAAGGGTGCCTTTTTGATCATATAGGTGAATATTTAGATCTCCACATATGAGTTCAGTTGATTGATATTTGGTGATGAGCCTCTCAATTGCCAAAAATACCCCATCAATGAAAGTTTTGTTTGCGATGGCCGCTGGGTTCCAGTAGAGATTCAGTAGTATGATAATGGTCTCACCTCTTTTTTGAAGTGGGTTCTTTTGGAGGGTTGTGTGAATTCCTGTGGTCTGTATTGTGGTAGTTTGTATCCAGGGGTTGATATTTTCTGTATTTAGTATGGTCCAGTGTGGATTGATCTTAATCAGGGTAAGGAGGCCGGAAGCCAGTCTTCCTTGGTTTTTTTTAAGTGCTGGATTTAGGAGAGTAAGAAATCCCACGCAGGTGTTGCACTGAGCCACGTTTCTTGTAAGCATATGATTTGGAGGTTATCGAATTCATGTAAGGAATTATTAGAGGTGCGAGTTGCCTCTGGTGTTCCATGAACACAGTGACCATGTGGGGGTCAGGGTTGATTAGTGGTTATGATCTTCCTGTAGGGGAATTTCCTGCATCTGATGACTGTGTCATAGTTTCTTCTTGTTAGGCAGAAACCTGTGCAGTTCCCTTGGGGACCACTGCAAAAGATTTAAGACTACAGGTGTTAGCAGTAAACCCACTTGGTAGTAGTCTGTACCACCCAGATTTACCTGGTAGCTGTGGCTGAGCAGTCAGACTTCCCTCAAGAAGAGTTAGGCAGTATGCAAAGTATACTCAATAGGCACTTAGATACAATAATATAAGCAAACACTGACCAGAGCTTTGGTATCTAAGTATCTTATTATTTATTTATAAACACACAGTGAAACACTCAGCACTCTTATTGAATAATATTCTAAACACAGTTACTATTATGATATATACACCCCTTTCCCCTTATTTGAAAATCACAGTAAACACCACTTATTTTCATACAGAGGTGAGCGCTTAACTCGATTGCACTCTACTAAGGTTGTGGAAAAGGGAGGGAAAACGACAGAATATGCAGGATTAAACCACTCTACGATTCAGGAACACTATTAGCAAGGCAGAGAGCAAAAAGTCACTGGTGAGCCAAAGTCCAACGGCTGGGCCCACTCTTAGAGAGAGCAGAGCACAAATGCGCCCAAGATCACAGTTACACTAGGCTTAGAAAGTCTTGCAGAGGGTTCAGAAAAGAGTTTAAAGAGGCTTTAGAAAAGTTTAGCCAGGGTGTCGAAAGCCGGGGGCTAAATCTACCCCGTACAGTCGGTTGCAAGGGAAGCCGGGCGGGACACGCTACCTTAAGTGGGAAGGATCCTCCAGCGGTGGCAGTTGTTCCTGGTAGTGGTTGCAAGTTGCGGCATCGTCCAGGGGAAGAGAAGATCTCGACGTGGAGGAAAGATGCAGGTCGTTGCACTACCAGGGCAGAAACCAGCCGCAGAGTTTTCCGGTAAAAGGTGGTACCTTTATCTCGCGGTCGTGGTAAAACGTGGTATCCCGGTTGCCGGGGTGCTTAGCACGGGCAAGGCGGCCACGAGATACGTCGGGAAAGCAAAAAGACGGTGAAACTGGTTATCCCCACCAGTCAAAGGAAGAAGACTCTCCGGCGGGAGATCTCCTCTGACGTTGGGAAAAGTGGTGAGACGGTCCAGCAGGGCTCCACCGGTCGTGGTGTCGTGGCAGGTCGGCTCAGCTTCTCCCTCGTCGGATTCTTAGGTCCTGTGGCGACTTCTCAAGTTCCAGTCCCCAAAGCCCTGCTTTTATGCAGCAAACCCCCATTCACTCAGCTTAGCTGTCACTCAAACATGTTAAGTGGATCCACTTGGGCCAATCAGGACGGAGTGCGACTTGAGTTGCCTCAGTCCAGGGTGCCTAAATTCCCCTCCACCCCGCCTAAGTACCCCAGACATAGTGGCACCACTTGGGAGGGCTTCTGTGGAGAAGCCAGCCAAAAAGTGGAACAAAGGGCTCGACTTGGGTTGGAGTCACAGAAGAGAACACAAACGCCATTTTAGATTCCAGTTTTGGCAAAAAAATACCAACCGGAGAATTAATATTAATTAAATAAACCAGCGGTATGTTCGAGGCTACCCTAAATAATTAAATAAAGATAGTAGCCTAAAACAATGGGAAATCCCATAGGAAAATATTCGCGGTTGAATATAAATAGTATCCACTGCCACCAGCCAAAACTCGATCAGGGGGGACGGAGACGTGCCCCCTCGACTAACAGACCCTGGGGCAATCGAATTGCCCCAGCCAGTACGTCCACAATATGATGGTTTGTACTGGTTCTGTTCAGAATTTAAGACTAGTAAAGTCAATGGTGACTTTACATGCCATGGGAGACAGTAGTCAGTCCCAGGGTATGGAGTCTATACTGGGGGGTCACTATGACACCCCTGTGTTACTGCACGGAGGGTGCTGTGTAACACACATCACAAGAACACATGAAACCCTATGGAGTAAAAGACCCCATAGCCCATTACACACATCTAGATTCAAAGAAACACACTCAAATCATGTCCAAGCGTGAGGGTAAAAGAGTCTCACTCTTGGCAGGAGAAAAAAATAAACCCCAAAAATCCAGCAAAGCTGCTGGGGGACTCACTAGGTTACGAAATTCAGCCAAAACAGAGAATTCTCCCTAACACTTCTCAATGGCCGGTCACAGCTGATAGGTTGTTTCGGGTGTTGTGCTATTTTCTTGAGGTCTGCGGTCGCCACTTGGGGTCTTGCGGTGGTATAAGAATTGGTTTTTGTGTTGCTTGGGTTCTGTGTATTGGTTGAGGAGTTTCCTGTGATTGACCAGCAAGAGAATCCCAGCTTTCTAAGTTGGGAATGCGTTGTAGGTATTGGTTCTAGGGTTGTTGAATCTGTTAGCTCCATGTAGATTGTGTCCAGATGATCGTCTTTGAAGGTTATCAGTTCAATATCTTGGCTAGTGATTTGGGTTAATTGCGGGATGGCTCGGAACAGGCATAGAGAATTAGTTCTGTTTAGAATAAGAGGAGCTCCTGTATTCCAGGTGTTTTCTATGCAGATTATGTGTTGTTGTTTTTGCTGTAATGGATTGATGAATGAGAGATGGATACAAGACTCTTCCATGTCGCTGTTAGATGTCGACGCCAAAGTGTTGGTAGATATTTGGTCATAAGTTGCAGAGGAGTTTTCGTCTGCTGTTGTGTCGCTCAAAGATGAGTCCGAAATATCTTCATAGCTGTTCCTTAGGGAAGATGAGTCCGAAATATCTTCATAACTGTTCCTTAGGGAAGATGGAGGTTCTGAACCGTATTCATCTATTATTATAAAGCTTGTGGCAGGCGCCAGTGATTGTGGCATGGATGGATTTGTTGATTGAGGGTCTTTGTGGATGGACAGATTGAGTAGGTCTTCGTCAATCTGAGATATCTCATGGGGTATGGTGATCACCACAGATTGTTCCGGGGTAGATTCCTGTTGGATTCGCTGTTTTTGTGCATTGGCTGAAGCCCGGTGCTTTTGTAGGGTTTCCTTAGGGGTGGCTTTTGGTGGTTCTGGTTTTTTCACTGTGCGTAGAAATGCTCTGGATCCCGTTTGCTTATTTTGTGTTTTTGGAAGTTGTGGTTTATTTTCCTGTGTTTTCTTCGGTTGCGAGAAGATTTGGAAGAATCTGCAAAAGGGTTGTTCAAAGAGTGGGTGCTTGTGGGTTGAACAATGGAGAAATTCTCGATGGCTTCGTTTGGAAGACATCTTTGAGTGGGTAAAAGCGGCGTTGTCAAATCTTGTGCCAAAAGCGGGATTAAGAGAGTTGGTCTGGATCGGTCAGTAGCTTGAAGGGAATCTGAGTGCTTGTTGTTGGTGATGCGCCTTTAGGACAGAGAGTACTTCTGATGTTAACTGAGATTTTTCTTGGCGATCGCTTCTTGCGATTTCATACAGTCTTTTGATTCTGTTCTGCTTTGATTTTCAGGCGTTTTTCAGGCGTTTTTCAATGTTAATGATGACATTTTCTGTGTACGTTTGTTTGGTGTGGATCATGGCCAGTAGGGTAGCTTGATCGCAGATGTTTTCTTTCATGTTTTCCTGGAGTTTGAGAAACAGTATCATTGATTGCGATAGTACAGTATTTAGCATATTTTGGAGATCTTGCATGTTCATAGGTAGCCTTGGATAGTTGGTCATTGCTGGGGGCATTTTCCAGTGGTGTGTTTGTGTTTTTATTTTGTGACAGTTTCCTCGATATTGGAATTTGATGGTTTCCGATCATGATATCTGGTGTATGAAAGGTTTCTTCCGAGTCATAGGTGAAGTATGTCATTGGAGGTTGTGGCGCTAAATTGGGATTTCCTTTCTCATTTTTGACATGAGGCTGTGACGGAGTGTCACTGGTCATTTGTTTTTGTACATGGGGTAGACGTCAAGTTCGGCTGTTGCTTGCCAATTGAGGTACCGAATAGTTCCTTTCTTTTTTCCATGTTGGTCATGATTGGCTCAATTTCAGTAATGTCCATTGAGAGTCTTGCGACTTTTTTTGCTTCAGGAGTTGGCTCAATTACTATTGTTTGTGAGATTTTGAGGGAGTTATGGGTTTGTAGCCATGAGAGCTTGGCTAATCGGGCCTTTTCTTTCTTCATTGTTGCAGTTCCTATGGGTGGGATCTGGTGTGGACTGCTATTGGTTCGGATTTCTTTCTGGTGCTTCCCAAGTGCTTGTGCTAAAGCTCTTACTTCCATTTGCATGATGTGGTATCTTGGTATAGTTGAGCGTTGTTCTTACGTGTCAGTGAGTGCTGACTGGTTTGATGGATTTTCTATTAATCGAGGGGTGAGTCTATCAATGTCCAGGAGAACCAACATGGTAGCTAATTGTGCATCAGTTGTTGCAGGTGATGGATCGTTGGAGGAAGCTTCTTTCATTCTATGTGGTTCCATGATTGGACTTTGCTTCGCTTTCTGTGGGCAGGATTTTGCCTGATGATTCCGGTCTGCAGTGATGTGAATCTGAGCATGCGTTTGGATAGGAATGTTATGGATTTCCTCAAAGGTAGTTCCGCATAGGGCAGAGGGGGTTGGTTGTTCAAGATGTGTTTGGTCGGAAGTCTGTTTGGGGGGAGCGGAGGAGGTAAGATCTGGGAGGTTGGATTGTGTCTAGGGGAGTTCCTGGGTTGCCTTTATTTTTGGTGGGTCTTAATAGAGTCTGCTCCAGCGTGAGTTGCGAAGAATCCGCGATGGTCAAGCTTTGTTTGCATCTCAGTCTTGTCTTGGGCCCGCCAAGCAATGTGGTTTTGCTGGTTTTGATGACATGGTAGCCGATAGGTAATGGGTTCCTATGTGCTGATCAGTTCTTTGTGTAGAGCAGGCTCAAGGAGCTGTTTCCCCTTTGTTTGTTCGAGGGTAGGGTCTCACGAGTCTGTGATGGTGACTGGGATTTAGTCACTAATTTTAGTGGCTCTGTTTCGGATGTAGGTTATAGTGGAAAGTCGTTTGCTTTGGTTTTCGCCTTTAGGTGGAACAAGGAGTTCCCTTGTAGGGGTTTGGCGGGATCCAAGGGTAGAGCCCTTTCGGTCTCCTGCCAATCCTTTAGATAATAGTTCGCTGGTCAGAGTTCTCTGGCGTGAGCTGAGACCAGGGGGGGTTACCCTTTCGGTCTACAGGCGAATGATATGATGATTCTGCGTCGTCAGGATCCAAGGGTCGAACCCTTCCGGTCTCCTTCCAATCCTTAAGGTATTGGTTCGGTATTCTGGAGGGAGTTCTCCAGTGAAGACTGGATCCAAGGGGGTTCCCTTTCGGTCTCCAGTTGGGGTATTTGATGAATCACCGTCGTTGGGAGTTTGTCAGGATCCAAGGGACGAACCCTTTCGGTCTCCTGGCAGTCTTTTACTGCTCAATGATGATCAGCGTTGGTGGGTTGGTCCAGGGATTGGGCTTGTGGTGTCCTGCCTGAGTGTGTAGGCGTATCACAGCAAGAAGCAATGGGCTCAATCCGAGTGAAGTCCTCTCTGTCCCTTGCCAGTGGGGGGGTGGCAAGCTAGGTGAAGGGGCAAAGTAAAGAATACTGCGGCAATCGCAATGTGCTGGAGCTTTGTCTCGGGCTTCAGGTATCAGTGGATGATTTCCAGGAAACTGCCACCTGGGGGTTGCACTCCAGACGCTTTTGGGAGGAAGTGCAACAGTTCGTAGGGAGGGGAGACCCCTCCAGTACCGAAGATATCGGCAGTTAAGGACAGGACAAGGACAGATGGCCAATGGGTGGCGATGTCAGACCTCGCAGGGGGGAAGGGGAGGTGATCCCAGGCGCCGAGTGTCACCAGGAGGTCAGAATGACGGGAGGCAGCGCGAATGCAATCTTAGCTGGAGTCGCGGTAAAAGTCGGGTGAAGAGCAGAGTGGGCAGGCTTGATAGCTGCCTTCCAAGACAGATGGAAAGCACAGGAGCGGCAGCTTGATGATCCAGCTGTAGAACGCTGCAGGTGGAGAGTCCAGTGCGGCTCGCCGATGTATGCCATAGCTCGATGGATCTGCTGGTGAGCCCCGCAGGGCGGGAGCTCAGGGCAGCTCGTCGATGTTCGCCGCAGCTCGATGAATCAGCGGGGAGTGCCGCAAGTGGGGAGATAGGGTGCACAATGCAGGACTTTGGTATCCGCCGCAGCTCGGACCAGTTGGAGAAAGTCGGAGGTACAGAGCTTGAAGCGACTCGAGGTGGCTCACCGCTGTTCGTCACAGCTCGATGGATCAGAGCGCCGCAGGTGGAGAGCTCAAGGCAGCGCTCGGGGGACCAGCTGAAGAAGGTCTCTGGTAGGGAGCTTGGGGTGGCTCATTTGCGTGCGTCTCAGAAATAGGTTGTATGCATGAATTCTTGTCACTTGAACCACGAAGTAGAACGGGTGGTATAATCGAAAACAAAAAAAATTAAATTAAGAGCTTTTTGGTTGTTTCAGATGTGTGAGCTGTGGGATGTATCAACCCTCTCATCCAAGCCCTGCAACATCACTGTGCATTGCTGGCAGCAGAAACCTCAGAATGGCCACTGGAAAGCATCCTGCTCCCTCAGAATTCAGCAGAAAATGCGCAGTGAAAACCTGAAAAACAGGCACCCATCCACTTTTGCCTATGTTAGTGGTAACACAGGAGACCACTGCCAAAACCATCCTTTGGCTGCACACAGAGCAAAGTCATTGCAAGGGAATACAGAGCTGTTCAAAAATCAGTTTTCTTGGGTGTCATATTGCTAAAATCATGACTCACAAACCACCCTAACAGATCCATCCTCTTTGTTGGGTGTTCCACATCATTTACTGCAAGAATCCACACAAATACAATGTCAGAAAAAAAATCATATGTTCTCATAAAAAATCCTATTTTAAAGATACTGGTGAAAAGAAAGCTGTCAAAATGGGTGCAATACCGGTGCTCACCTCTACCAGAAAGCCGGCGTTTTAAAACCATTTCTTTGTAAGTTGAACATGGAACCCCAAACTATGCCAAAGAAGAGAATTCCATCAAAATGCCATATAGAGTGCCACACAGTGATGTCATTGTTGAAAAAGACTTGATTTAAAGATATGTTGCTTATTGTCAGTTTGTAAATGTATTTTTTTTACAAGGAACTATGTTGCAATTGACCAGAAGGTAATCTGATTTAGTTAAAACTTCAAGAGGCCTTTTTTTTCATGAGAACCCTTCACACATGGGGCCTTCCCACCAACAGGAGAGGATATCGCATTGACATGTAAATCCGGAGAGGAGGAGATTTTCTCTGCAGCCCGGAGGGAGGAACAATGGGGGCTTTGGGATGAATAGGAATATGCTGATTTGGTTGTAACTGGTCAACAACTGCTCTGGAAGAGACAGGACATGTGATCTCTGAGTCAAGCCAGATCTGGGGGCGGAGACAAACCATTAATTGAATTGAAAGCAAATATGTTTTATAAAATTGCTTATAACAAAGTGTACCAAGCTGGCAAAAATGTAAAACGTTGAGACGGTTAAAATGAAAAATTCACTCACAATTTAAGACTAAGTTGGACGCTGTGTGATGTTCTGAGACTAAACCCCAGAATTATTAATATTGCAGCTGCAGTGTTTGCACTATGAACATAAGAATTACAGTAATATGCTCAGAGAGGATATGCATGCATGTATCAAATTTGGAGCAGAATGAATATTGGGAAACCCACCAAAAGCGCAAAATGTTGTCATTTCTGAACCCAAGCTCGTAGGAACATGGGACTTGAACAGACACATGCCTTAATTAATCTGTGATGTGTATATGTATTATGAACAACTTGTGTATCTGGGAAATATGTTTTTGGGAAAAATTGATTTTCTCTGTAAAAGCAAAGGGGAGGAATTTCAGTTAAGCCATAAACACAGCATCACTCGGACTCATTCTGACACGCTGATCCTTTCTCCAGTCAGGGAACAGGGAATTCTCTAACCTATCAAATCCTTAGGGTGTTGGGCATAGAGAATCAGCCTACCCACCCACTTTGGAAACACATAAATAAGGACTGCTAGGACAGATGAGAAAGACTCTTTCCACTCTTCAACCGATTTCTTGCGAAGCACTCTGCAGGAAGTCTCCAGAATCCAGATAGATCCAGAGACCAAGATCTAGAACCTTGAAACAAAGGCCCAATCCCAAAAGCTGAACTCTTTTCAGCAGGCCTCTGAATCTAGCAACCTGATTCTCACCTTCAACAGCCTGGCTGTGCTGTTTGCTTCTAGCTAAGAACCCTGTGCTAGAACCAAGATCCAAATCCAGAGAAAGCAGCGCTGTATCTAAAACCCGTCAGACCCAGACCAGAGGCCGTGCTGTGAGCAGAACCCAGTGCCTGAGACCGTCTGGTGGTGAGTGAAGTCCAAACCTTTGACCAGATCTGTGACGAGGCCCATTCCATTCCAAAGCCTAAGAGTGAGTATCTAGTCTAGAACTGTCCATAACCAATCTCTTAGTTTAAAGTAATCCTCTTCCATCCATTTTAACCTGTCCAGAACTGCATTATAGAATCTAGTGTCCATCCTGTTGATTCCAAATCTGTAAGCGCGATCTGTCATTTTGAAATCTTGACTTTCTTTCTGCAAAATCTACCTTCACAAAAACCTCTAACATTTGAACGACATTCCAATTCATTTTAGTTTTTTCCGTAATCGCGATTTACGCACGTGGAAAAAGTGCAGGGAATTGCAATTTAGCTCAATTTCAACACATGTCAGAATAGCTGTTTCTTGTTTGCAACTGCTGAATTTCGTTTTACATTTGATAATCATTCATGAATCTTTGCTAGTGTTGACCTGAACCAATCTAGAGTAATTCTCACTAGTACTGAATCTCCTTCAGTGAATTAAAATCAATTTAGCATATTTTCACTTTCATTGCAATCACATTCAAAAGTATTTGCCTGTTTTAAAATCAAACCTGTTTCTCTAAGCTTGCTGGGTGAACTGGAATTGAACTGCCTTCTTGATTGTATTCCTGAAACCTGTGTGCCCTCATTTCCATCTCTTCATATTGCATAGGGGGGGGGGTGAGTAGTCGCAGGAGAAAAAGTGACCATATTATCTTTTGATTGAAATCATATTGAGTCTATTTCTGTGTTGCATTCTTTCCCATTATTGCATTTCCTGGAATCACATAAAGTATTCTCTGCTACCGTATCCTCCATATTCATACTCCTAAGTGATTAAAGAGATTGTTGATTTTGTAATGTTTACTGTCCATATTCATAAGGTGCTATTCAGATATTATTTTGTTCATAAAAGTGTGATATATATATTGTTTAATTCTTCAAATAAACATTTTAATTTGCAAAACAAACCTACTTCTTGGCTCAGTGAGGTCAGGGGGATTCAAAGAGGGGCGTTATATAAGGGTTCATCCTCCAGATTTAAAGAACATTGACATAAATATATATAAATAAGGGATTCCATTGGGCATCCCATACTGAGCATTGACTTAGTTGGAGTGCTGAATTGAAGTCACTTACAGATTGGGGGCTCGTTTCGGGACTTCTGGATTAGATCTACCACTTGGGCAGCTTAATACAGTGTACTAACTAATAGGATACATAAATCCTGTTGGGCTACCACGCTGTGTTACGCTGTAAAAGCACCCCTCAAAAAGGAACACTCTCAGGAAACGGTCTGTTTTGCAAAATAAAATAATAAACTTCTGTAAGTCAGGAAGGAAATCAATTTCCAGAATGGCGACATTGGTAGATATCAAGATAGCTAGAGAGCACCTCTTACATAAGCTATTTGTGAGAGGTGAGTGGACTGAGCAGGACCAAAATGTGTGGTTGCAGGCAACCACACGACAGGTCACTGCAACTAGGCTAGATATCTAGAAAGAACAGGGTCCCTTACACGTGGCCTTGAGTGAACTATATATAGCCCCTAAGGCCAAGGATGAGCACGACAAGATTGTCAGGATAGCGGCATATTTATATATGGGAGCCATACAGGACAAATTTGCTGAAGGCCAAGATCTGGCAGGTAGGCAACTGATGGCATTAGAGAAGGTCCTATCTGAACTGGACTCTTCTGAGCAGAAGCTGCAGAAGAGCCAGGAGTCAGAAAACGAAAGTAGGCAGTATCTAATTAAAATAAAAGAGGACATGGGTATCCTGCAACAGGAAAGGGCAGACCAGCATACCAGAATTCTAGCCTTGCAGAAGGATTATCAAGAAGGCTTGGACTCCCTACTGCAGAGCCAGAAAAAGCTGGAGCAAGAACTGGATTTCAATAGGGCATGCACAGAGCTGGTAGCCACCCTGCAAAGCCATCTAGATAGAGTGAAGGCAGAGAGCAACAAATTGATTTTGAAAGACCTGGATACCCAGGCAGAGTTTGATGAGGAGCGCCAGCGAGCTGGTGCCCTTCAAAGGCAGAGGGACAACCTGGTGTCACAGAGACAGGCTCTTACTCAGGAAAGGGATACCTTAAGCCAGGAAGTCTGTCACTTAAAAGGAAAGCTGGAGGAAAATCACCTGGCCCTCCAGGGACTGGGTGATCTCCAAAAAGAGCATCAAAACTTGTTAGAGCACACCAGGAGGGTGGAAGAGGCTCTGGCAAGAAAGGAGCAGGCCAGTAGGGATGGGACACAGGAGGTAACCCTCCTGCAGCAAAGACTGGCCCAGTACTCCAGGACCAATCAGGAGGCACACAGAGAGAATGAGGCTCTCTGCCAGCACAATGATAGGCTCCAGCAACAGGTAGCCATGCAGGAGAGACTGATTGAGGAACTGAAAGCTCAGGCTCTTGCATGGCAACAGGGAGCAGGGGCTGATAGAGATGAGGTCCGCTGGGAAAGGGAAACACCTGAGCATAACCTCAGGAGCCCTAGTACCAGAGGCCTTCATCTCTCCCAATCCCTGGATTCTGACACCCCCATGTCCCCTGGCGCACATGAGCCCAGGGCCACGGGGATGGCAGATTACTATTCAGTCAGAAATATGGGACTCATGGACTAGTACCTCCCAGGCATGGATGGGTGGGCATCTGGGTATGAGCACCCAAGTACTGTGAAGTTTAGTGGGGAACCCCAGGAGAGTATTCCCACTAAGGGCATCCCAAAAACCTCTGCCCAGTAAGGTCAGTGGGGGGGGTACCCATCAAATCCCGGGAGCAAGGAGGAATCAGAAGACTCCTCTGAGCATCCCAGGACACAGGAGACTAGGTCCCCACATTCTGCCAGGCATTCCCAGGCTCGCAGAATCCGGGAAAACCTGGAAGAACCAAGAAGGCCAATAGGGCCTTGCTTAAGGACCCCTTAAAACAGATCAAAGCAATAAGGAGCGTCATCACTCCTTATCATAAGAACTCCAAGTATTCTGTTTGGGAACACTTGGAGCTCTGTGAGCAAATGATGGAGACTTTCCATTTGAAAGACACCAGTAGCTGCATTCAGTAGGTAAAATGGACATCCTCCCTAAAATACTCCAGTTTCTTTGCAGGGCTGGGGGAACCAAAACCATTCAAGATGGTCCACATATAGGGCGGCCATCTTAAAGCACTTTTCTGTTCATAGAAATCCCCAAGGGGCTCGCAAGGCAGCCTACAATTTGCAATGTGGGGAGGATCAGGCCCCATAAGAATTTGTGCAGGAGTTGAAGCATGCCTTTGCGCAGACTACCAAAAGGGTGCGCACGGACAGTAAAGAATTTTCAAACACGTTTTTCCATGCTTTGCCCAAATACATCATGACCCAGCTAGTGAGAGATTTTCATGAGAAAAGGTCACTAGACTGGGTTATTGAACAGGCCACCTGAATCTGAGGTGCAGAAGCCCATAGAAAATAAAAATAATTCTCAGAAAAACCCCAAACCGACCAGCACCCCTGCTGCTGCCAAGATGGCAGAGGTAAAGGTTGCCCCCAGTTTGGATTTGGAGATGGGGGGGCCTAAAAACTTGCCTGCACAGAATAATTCCAAGCCCAGAAAACCCTCGGGCCAGTCACAGACAGGGAGTCAAGGAGGTAGTTCCACAAATGGGGTCCCTCACTCCCCTGACTATGTAAGTCCCAGCTACAAGGGAAGCCGACCCAACCTGGGTTATGTGTGGACTCCTCCAGCCCAAGGGGGGGGGGGGTCCAATCAAGCACCTAAGTCAGGGAACTTCCCTTCTAACTTCCCCCAGGAGGGCTGAAATTCACCAAATCCTGGGCAGAACTTTTTTCCCAGGTATCCACAAAATTTCCAACCCCCAAATCATCCATCCTTCTTTCCCCACTTCCCTGAGCACAGACCACCTAATCCGGGAGAGGGGAAGCCAAGGGTGGAGGGGTACCAAAATCTGCCCAACCCGGGGTACTACCAGAGAAGGGATAGCTACCCTTCCCGGGGATCAGCCCAGGGGAGAAAACAGAACCCCGTATCAGCCTGAGCGGGTTTCACAGTTAGAGCGCCAGGTCCAAAATATGGCACAGGATCTGGGTCGCATGCTGAGGGCTCAGCAGAACCCTCAGATGGGCATGCCGGCGCAGAATGCCCCAAACTCTGGACCTGGTACTCCAGAACAATGACGGGGCAGCACCCCGACAACCCCGCGTTTCCCAGGGAGGAGGCACAAGGGGAAGGGTGATGTAAAGCCTTGGAGGAAGCTTCCTTCCCCACTGGTAAACAGCTCCTGGAAACCCAGGAACCGGAAACAAAATCTCCTACCCCTGAAGGTCTGCCACCCAAGGAGCAGAGGGGGGGTAGGAGAAACAAAGGACCCAAACAGACCCATTTTGAGGAAGAGGTACAGATATTCCAATTTGAGGGAGAGGGATCCTCGGAGGATCCTGGGAAAAGGATCTTCTCCTTCAGAGATGGGGGAACTCCTAAAAAAAATGGGTCCCAAGGGATTCAAATCCAGACTGGGTAGATGTGGGGACTGAGCTTGCGCCGCCCATCATCCCATCCCAGAACCAACAGCAAGAAAATCCCCTGGTTCAAACACATTCTGGTGACTGCCTCCAAAAAGGGGGGGGTTGCGGCCCGGAACCAGGGGAACTCAAAACTTCTCGTATCTCTAGTTGCCAACTTTTTCTTTCAGATCCCCAAGACTCTCCACATAATTCTGCCCAAATCTCTTCTCTCTCCATGTCCAAAACCAGAAAATTAGCCTACCAGTTGTCCAAAAATGTGCATTATCCCTGCCCCCTTGCGGAGAAGGAGGGAAGATACTATGCCCCGGTACAAGTACAGGGGCAGGGTACAATTTTGGCACTGGTGGACACTGGATCCCAAGCTACCCTTCTGTCCAGAAAGGCCTTAGATGAACTAAATTCAGGAAGGGGGGAGAATCGCCAAATTCCTCTCGCCTCTCTTCCTGGACAACTTCAGAACTGTGATGGGAAGGAAATTCCTGTCAAGGGGGCTGCAGATCTGGACATTAAAATTGGGCGACATAAGGTGAAACACCCGGTCATAGTAGTGACTCCAGAGGGCACCCCTTCTTTACTAGGGAATTACCTCCTGAGAAGGTTGTTACCTCTAATAGATTGTGTAAACAAGGTCCTCTGGATCCAGACTAGCCGACCCATAAAATTGAAACAGAGTGTCAACCATATTAGTTTAAACGGCACATGCCACATGGTTGAACAAAAATCTGACCAAGTAGAATTTCACTTCCAGAACAACCAAATTCCAGATTTGACACTAATAGCAGTAGGACAACAGACTGGTGATGGGGGGGGTCCTCTCTCTTTCTGAAAATCAACCTTCCTTTCAGTTTAAGGTGGCATTCCACACTGTAAGGAAACACTCTGAAATTCTTTACCAATCCACAATCAGACATTACCACTCCTATAGTCCAGAAAGATGTGAAATCAGCTCAGAGCCTGGCTGATATTCAGCAAACTGGAGAGCAGTTGTTCATCCCTGTTCAGTTAAATGATGGGAAAGATTCTGTTCTCGCCCGAGTGTGTGTGAACAACTGTAAGAGCTTCATCAGCGAAGCCATGTCCGCCAACTCCCAAAAGATCCAGCTATTCCCACATTTAGACTCATAGACAAATGGGAAATGGATCTGGAAGCACCCAATTCCAAACATCTCCTGCCAAGCAGGTGTATGCTCAAAATCTCCATAGGCAACAAGAGCATAGTCCATAATTGTTGGGTCGTGCGAGACGTCACTGCCGCCTTTTACTTAGGCAGTAACATTCTCAATCGCTTTGCCATTAGTTTGGACCTAATAAACTTCAAAGCTTGGTCCCGATTAGCGGATAATCCTATGGGCTTTGATCCAGAGAAAGCATTTAGGTCAGCTCATTTGTTACCTTATGCAGTTGAAATTCAGATTGGAGATGAAGTCACCATCCCAGAAAGGACCCGACAATTCTCCTTGGAAGTGAAAGTGAAAAGAGGACAGAAATTGAAAAACCCTGGTGCCTATATTCATCTAAATGCTTCTCTCCAACAGCAAGGGTTGTGGGTAAACCCAACACCATTAGTCAATACAGAACATGACACCATTCCAATAGAGGTGGATAACAGCGACTTAAAGAGTATCACTCTGGTCGCAGGCACCATTATTGGAATGGCGGTTGATGACCAACATTTTTCCATTGATTTAGGAAATGAACTGTTAGGACCAATCCCCAAGGACTGTTTTGACAGTGACAGTGATGACAACACAAAACCAGACAGGATCTTTACCCGGCATGGGGGGAACTTCCTGGTGTACACTTCCTGCCCTTATGGTAAGGAAGATGTGACTTGTGACTTCACGAGGGATGAGGTGATTTTCCAGGTCCATGAGGGCTGCCTTTTCCACCTCAAGCCACCAGTCCAAATCAGCACTCTGACCAGGGACTTCTCCACCCAGCTGGAGGAGGCCGCTGAGATAGTGAAACCAGAAGTCTTTCCAGGCTTCAGGCAGATGGTTGAAGAGAGAGTCAACCTAGCTGATGCCTGTGCGACTCTGGAGCAGAAGCAAAAGTTGAAACAAGTTTTCTTGGATTTTCAAGATCTGTTTGCGGTGGACTCATATGACTGTGGTTGCACCGACAGCCACACAACAATTATACCCACGGACCCTGGTATGACTCCAGTGTTTGTGAAGCAATATCGCTTGCCTCTCGCATCAATGGAGTCCCTGACTGAAATCATTAAGAACCTTGAGTCCCGTGGGATAATCCGTCCAGTCCACAGCACCTTCAATAATCTGGTGCTGGGGAAATTTAAGCCAAACGGCCAGTGGAGACTCTACGCCGACCTTAGGGAGCTCAACAAACGGGTCCATACTTCCCGATGGCCTCTTCCCTACATTGACCAAGGGCTGGCCCAGATCCAGGGGTCACAGGTATTCACTGCAATAGACCTGACCAATGGATACTGGACTGTACCTGTCAGTAGGGAGGACCAATACAAGCTGGCTTTTACCTTTGGGGGCCAGCAGTACACATGGACCCGGACTCCCTTCGGATACATCAACTCCGGCAATGAATTCAACATTTTCCTACACAAGTCCATGCCCGACCTGGGTGCGAGGGGTAACCTGGCTTATGTAGATAATGTCCTCACCAAAAGCTCAACTGTGGAGGAACACATAGTGGAGATCCGTTATGTTCTGACACAGTTGAGGGCCGCCGGAGCAAAACTTTCCTTTCAGAAAGCACAGTGGTGTAGAACCTGTGTGAATTTCTTGGGGCATGAGTTTATTCCTCAGGGTCTCTGTCCCCAGGAAAAGAAAGTGGAAGCACTCCAGAAACTGAAGGACCACACAACTCAGCGGGAACTGCAGAGCATCCTTGCACTAATTACAGCAGAAAGTTCATTGAGGGCTACGCAGAGATCACCAGACCCCTGATTCATCTTTTGAAGGGGGGGGGGGTCAAGTGGGAATGGGGTCCAGAACAATCCGAGGCAGTAAGACAACTCAAAAGAAGCCTCTCACAAGCGCCTTGCCTAGCTTACCCGGTCAGAAACCAGGAGTTCTTGGAGACAGGGTTCTCCAATACATGCTTGACTGCAGTATTATACCAAAAGCATGACAAGGTCAATCAAGTAATCTCCTATGCGAGTAAAACTTTATCCTCTGCGGAGGAAAAATTCAACGACTGTTAGAAGGCACTCCTGGCAACTGTGTGGGCATTGAAGAATTACCGCCCGTTTATCCAGGGGGAACATATCATACTGGAGACTCCACACCAGCCTCTGCAATATCTCCAAAGTGACAGAATCCGGCCTGGAAATGTGAGTAATTCCCAAATTACTTCCTGGGTTCTGTCAATGCAAGGCTTTCCTGTGGAGGTCAGATATGGCCAAAACAAGAAGAGTCCCCTCGTGCAAGGTCTGGCTGACTTGCATGATTGTGCCAGAGAGAACTGTCTCGAGGACGAAAGTCTAAAAATCAAGAACAACATGGAGGCATACCTTAATTCCCCACACAAAGTCTTTGAAGAAGACAAGTGTGAGGGAATGCCCACTGTCTATGTGGATGGATGCTCTTACCATGTTGACAACAACGGGGGAAAAAGAACTTGTGGCTGGCGTAGGGAATGCATGGGTGAATGAGTCCCCAGAACCCTCCGCTGGGTACAAGATCGGTCCCCGAAGTAGTCAAGTGGCAGAGTTGATGGCTGTGCATGAAGCCATCCTCACTGCTGTCCAACATCAACTCCACAAACTGGTCATAATCACAGATTCGGATTATGTACGGAACGGGTTCGTGGAGCACCTGGTTAATATGAAAACCAGAGACATGTTATGTGCTAATAAACCATTGAAACATGGGAAGTTAATCCAAAATATTGATGATCTGGTCACCTTGAATGGGATGACCATCTACTGGAAGATGATCAAGGGTTATTCCAAAGTAGAGGGACCAGACAAAACTGGAAATGACTTAGCTGTTCAGCTGGCCAAAACCGGGGCCATCCAAGGGGATCTAATAGAGATAGAGTCCCTGTTGGGGGAAATCCAGGTCACTGCTATCACTAGGTCCCAGACCAATGCTCACAATGATCTTTCAACTGCACAATGGAGCACGGAGACCCCAGATGCTGATCTGATTACGGCTCAGAAGGTGGATCCAATAATTGGTAAGTTTTATCAACACATTAAGGACCCTGTGAACTTTCCCCTGACAGATACCGATTACATAGGGAAAGAGGACCTCAGAGTGTTGATGAAATGTCCACCGAATCCAAGACGGTTTGTTGGTAAGGAAATCCCAAGCTGGCCATGATCAGTGGGTGGTTCCAACCTCATTCCGAAGCCTGATGTTAAGTCACGCCCATGATGCGGCCACAGCCGGTCATAGGGGGTTTCATACAACACTTGAGATCTTAAGAGAGGTTGCATACTGGCCACACATGGGGCAGGACCTCGACCAATACTTGAAGGGGTGTCTTGTGTGTGCACAATTTCAGCCAACATCCCTCACACACCGTGCGCCTCTCCAAAAGAGGGGGATGACACTGCCATGGTCAGATTTACAAGTAGATTTCATTGGGCCCGTGATTCGCTCCTCTAGGGAGGAATAAGTACATGTTGACTGTGACATGCTTATTTACTAAATGGGTGGAATGTCTCCCGGCCCCAAACTGCAAGGCAGAAACAGCAGCTGCCCTGATGATCAATCACATCTTTTCGCGTTTTGGACTACCCCAAAGGATTGAGTCAGACAGAGGTAGCCATTTCACCAGCGAAGTAATGACAAATATGTGGGAGATACTTGGGGTTAAAAGGAAGCTAAATATTGCTTACAGGCCATCCTCTAGTGGTGCAGTAGAATGTTACAACAAAACCATTTTGAGCATAATAAAAAAATGTGTGGCAGATTCTGGGCCAAGTTGGGATATTCGTTTACCTCTTGTCCTAATGGCCATCAGATCTGCCCCTTCATCTGCAACTAAAATGTCACTGTTTGAGTTGATGACTGGACGCAGGATGGTGGTTCCCCAGCATCTGCTTTACAGGACCCTAGAGCAGACATTGATCAATGCCTCCACAACTCATGAGTATGTTGAAAATTTAAGAAAACACCTTCAACGTGCTTTTACCTATGCTCAGCGAAATCTAGAAAGATCAGCCGATAGCATGAAGACCCACTATGACTTGAAGACTACCAGGAAAGAATACAGTGTAGGAGACCGGGTGTATCTATACAATTTCCAAAGGAACCAGGCCAAACAGCGGAAATGTCTGCCTACCTGGAAGGGACCTTTTGAAATTGTAGACAAGATCTCACCAGTCGCCTACAAGATCCGTATCCCCAAGGGCAGTTTGGCAGAGGGGGAAGATAAGTGGATATATATTAATCAGCTAAAGTGTTGCCATGCTAGGCACACTCTGCAGCAACTGGAGGAGTCTTCCAGAACCCCAGACGGGGCCGCTCCAGATCAATAAAATTCCAACTCTAAAACCATTCCACACATAGTCTATAAAATACAATAAAAATGCAAATGTCTCCTGATTAACAAAATGTATATGCCTGCCCCACTACATTAATAGTGGTGTGGAAATGTCTACGAATATGTTGTTGCCTTTTTGCTTTGTCATCCAAGGAGAGAGAAACCATGGAGACTGACCAAGGAGGACGACCCGGGGACCAGGAGCAAAGATCCGAGGGGCCCAGGGTATCGCTCAATACTCCTATCAGGACTGGCGAGGAGAACCAAGCGATCCACCCCTGATGGAGGAAAAGACGATTAACTGTGCCATTTGTGGAATCCGGAGAGATGAGGCTGACATCCCAGTCTTGCGAAGTTCCATCGATGAAAGATCAACGGCCATCGCAAGAGGGGGCTTGTGGGATGTATCAACCCACTCATCCAAGCCCTGCAACATCACTGTGCATTGTTGGCAGCAGAAACATCAGAATGGCCATTGGAAAGCATGCTGCTCGCTCAAAATCACCAGAAGATGCGCAGTGAAAACCTGAAAAACAGGCCGCCATCCACTTTTGCCTATGCCAGTGGTAACACAGGAGACCACTGCCAAAACCATCCTTTGGCTGCACACAGAGCAAAGTCATTGCAAGGGAATACAGAGCTGTTCAAAAATCAGTTTTCTTGGGAGTCAAATTGCTAAAATCATGACTCACAAACCACCCTAACAGATCCAACCTCTTTGTTGGGTGTTCCACATCATTTACTGCAAGAATCCACACAAATACAATGTCAGAAAAAAATCGTATGTTCTCAGAACAAAATCCTATTTTAAAGATACTGGTGGAAAGAAAGCTGTCAAAATGGGTGCAATACCGGTGCTCACCTCTACCAGAAAGCCAGCGTTTTAAAACCATTTCTTTGTAAGTTGAACATGGAACCCCAAACTATGCCAAAGAAGAGAATTCCATCAAAATGCCATATAGAGTGCCACACAGTGATGTCATTGTTGAAAAAGACTTGATTTAAAGATATGTTGCTTATTGTCAGTTTATAAATGTATTTTATTTACAAGGAACTATGTTGCAATTGACCAGATGGTAATCTGATTTAGATAAAACTTCAAGAGGCCTTCTTTTCATGAGAATCCTTCACACCTGGGGCCTTCCCACCAACAGGAGAGGATATTGCATTGACATGTAAATCTGGAGAGGAGATTTTCTCTGCAGCCCGGAGGAAGTAACAATGGGGGGTTTGGGATTAATAGGAATATCCTGATTTGGGTGTAACTGGTCAACAACTGCACTGGGAGAGACAGGACATGTGACCTCTGAGTCAAGCCAGATCTGGGGGCAGAGACAAACCATTGTGTGAATTGAATTGAAAGCAAATATATGTTTTATAAAATTGCTTATAACAAAGTGTACCAAGCTGGCAAAAATGTAAAACGTTGAGACGGTTAAAATGAAAAATCCACTCACAATTTAAGACTAAGCTGGACGCTGTGTGATGTTCTGAGACTAAACCCCGGAATTATTAATATTGCAGCTGCAGTGTTTTTACTATGAACATAAGAAATTACAGTAATATGCTCAGAGAGGATATGAATGCATGTATCAAATTTGGAGCAGAATGAATATTCGGGAAACCCACCAAAAGCGCGAAATGTTGTCATTTCTGAACCCAAGCTCGTAGGAACATGGGACTTGAACAGAGACATGCCTTAATTAATCTGTGATGTGTATATGTATTATGAACAACTTGTGTATCTGGGAAATCTGTTTTTGGGAAAAATTGATATTCTCTGTAAAAGCAAAGGGGAGGAATTTCAGGTAAGCCATAAACACAGCATCACTCGGACTCATTCTGACACGCTGATCCTTTCTCCAGTCAGGGAACAGAGAATTCTCTAACCTATCAAATCCTTAGGGGGTTGGGCATAGAGAATCAGCCTACCCACCCATTTTGAAACACCTGAATAAGGACTGCTAGGACAGATGAGAAAGACACTCTTTCCACTCTTCAACCGATTTCTTGCGAAGCACTCTGCAGGAAGACTCCAGAATCCAGACAGATCCAGAGACCAGGCTCTAGAACCAAGCTCTAGAACCTTGAAACAAAGGCCCAATCCCAAAAGCTGAACTCTTTTCAGCAGGCCTCAGTATCTGGCAACCTGATTCTCACCTTCAACAGCCAAGCTGTGCTGTTTGCTTCTAGCTAAGAACCCTGTGCTAGAACCAAGATCCAGACCCAGAGAAAGCAGTGCTGTATCTAGAACCCGTCAGACCCAGACCAGAGGCCGTGCTGTGAGCAGAACCCAGTGCCTGATACCGTCCGGTGGCAAGTGAAGTCCAAACCTTTGACCAGATCTGTGACGAGGCCCATTCCATTCCAAAGCCTAGGAGTGAGTATCTAGTCTAGAACTGTCCATAATCAATCTTAGTTTAAAGTAATCCTCTTCCATCCATTTTAACCTGTCCAGAACTGCATTATAGAATCTAGTGTCCATCCTATTGATTCCAAATCTGTAAGCACGATCTGTCATTTTGAAATCTTGACTTTCTTTCTGCAAAATCTACCTTCACAAAAACCTCTGTAACCTTTGAACCACACGTCCTAGAAGCAAAATGTAACTGTCATTTTAAATCTAAGATCCTAAGCTTTCCAACAAACCCAAAACAATTTCAACACATGTCAGAATAGCTGTTTCTTGTTTGCAACTGCTGAATTTCGTTTTACATTTGATAATCATTCATGAATCATTGCTAGTGTTGACCCGAACCAATCTAAAGTAATTCTCACTAGTGTTGAACCTCCTGTAGTGAATTAAAATCAATTTAGCATATTTTCACTTTCACTACAATCACATTCAAAAGTATTTTTGCCTGTTTTAAAATCATACCTGTTTCTCTAAGCTTGCTTGGGGAACTGGAATTGAACTGCCTTCTTGATTGTATTCCTGAAACCTGTGTGCCCTCATTTCCATCTCTTCATATTGCATAGGGGGGGAGTGAGTAGTCACAGGGGAAAAAGTGACCATATTATCTTTTTATTGAAATCATATCGAGTCTATTTCTGTGTTGCATTCTTTCCCATTATTGCATTTCCTGGAATCACAAAGTATTCTCTGCTACCGTATCCTCCATATTCATACTCCTAAGTGATTAAAGAGATTGATTTTGTAATATTACCCCTTGTTGATTACCGTCCATATTCATAAGGTGCTATTCAGATATTATTTTGTTCATAAAAGTGTGATATATTGTTTAATTCTTCAAATAAACCTTTTCATTTGCGAAACAAACCTACTTCTTGGCTCAGTGAGGTCAGGGGGATTCAAAGAGAGGGGCATTATATAAGGGTTCATCATCCAGATTTAAAGAACTTTGACATAAAAATATATAAATAAGGGCTTCCATTGGGCATCCCATACTGAGCACTGACTTAGTTGGAGTGCTGAATTGAAGTCACTTACAGATCAAAAGTGCAAGCAGGCAACCGAGAAGGGGGAGCGGTGCCGCAGAGCCCAAAAACCAAAAGACTCTGCAGCCGATTCCGCGGCCCGCTCCGCAGGTAGCTGGGTATTTTGTAGTGGGTGTTAGTAGAAGTAGAAATTGGACTGGTTGCAGTTCTCCAAAGGTAAATGAAATCAGCAGCAAAGTCAAGAGAAAGACTCTGCAGCCGACTCCTATTTCGTTCTCTTCTCCTCTGTCTTGTCTGTCATCTTCTGTATCAATGCCTGTCAGTTCATGGTCCACTTTTCCCAGGTTCTCTTCTAGTGATGTCTGGCTGGCCGTATCTAAACTTAAGTCTGCCTCTCCTCGGGATCCTAGACCTCTTTCGATAATTAAAGCCATTCTGCCCCAGTTTGTCCATCTGCTACTGATGCTGTCAACATATAATTTTGCACTGGTGTTATCCAGTCTTCTTTAAAGCATGCAACAGTCATTCCACTGCTGAAAAAGCCTTGCCTGGACCCTAGGGTCACTGCCAACTTCCTTCTTTTTCCTATGAAGTTGCTGGAGTGTTTGGTCTGCCCTTAACTCGCTACTTTTCTTGAGAAATCCTTCTTTTTTCCATTTTTTCCATTCATTGCAGTCTGGTTTCCAGCCAGGACGAGGAACAGTGTTGTGTGTTGATCTCTGTTGTATAAGATCTGGCTCAGGGCCCAGGACAGAGGTGGCGTTCGCACTTTGCTGCTGCTTATCTTTCTGCCATCTTTAATACCATTGATCATGGAGTCCTGCTAGGCCGCCTGGCAGAGGCTGGCCTCTCGAGTGATGTCCTGGCCTGGTTCTCCTTTTTTCTTTCAAACCGTCGCCAAACATTCTCTTCCTCCCTTTTATATTAGGCAGCAGCCCTCACTTGTGGGGTTCCGCAAGGGTCCTCCATCTCCCTGGTCTTTTTTTATTGCCTACGTTCAACCTCTGACCAAACTCAACTTCTCTCATGGTTCCTATGCTATTCCTATGCTGACAACACCCAGATCCTGGTCTGGTCCATCTTTATCTTTCTATCTGTTAATCGGCGGCCAGGTTCTGTGCCTGTCTTGATGGAGGCCGTGGGAGAATGGATGCAGAACAACTGGCTTAAGTTGAACAGGGGTAAGACTGCAGTGATTGTGGAGGGTTCTCCCCCCCCCCCGGTCCTCCTCTGCTGCTTCTTTTTGGACTCTTGATTTCTGCCCATATTCTCTTGGCCCATTTCCGACTCCTGTCTCTATTGTCAAAGATCTTGGTGTCAAACTTTCCTCTTCGTCCTCTATGGGGTCACAGGTGAGTTCTATTTTTCAACGGGGCTATTTCCAGCTTAATAGCTGCTTAATCCTGTGTCGTGTTCTCCCCGTTATCCCTGTTCATCACTGTGCACTTGCAGTCTTGGTTCTTGCCACTTCTGCTATCGACTGTTGCAATTCTTTGTTTCTTGCCCAAACTGCCTACATCATACAGCACCTCCAGGTTCTTCAGAACTCTGCAGCACGCCTGGCTACCTCCACCCCTTGTCGGGCTCATATATATCCTATTCTCAGGAGTCCTCATTGGCTCTCGGTTACAAAGTTTATCAGTTTCAAAGTCCTCTCCCTGGTACATAGGGCTTTTTACAGCCAGGGGACCGAATATCGTCAGGCCAAAGCTTTGTGCTCTGCTAATGCCTGCCTCATTTCTATCCCCACGTTCCTTTTCTGTGGCAGCTGCAGGCCTTTGGAACTCCTTACCGTTTCCAATCAGGGCACCGGTTAGCCACTCTGAAAGAATATCAAAGGAGAGCCCAAAGGGTTCCCAGCAACACTTCACTTAAGGTGCTGTGTGCTCCAAAAGTGTAACACGGATGTCTTTGAGAGATGCCTTTGAGATATGGAAGAAAGCAGACTCCATATGATAAGGTAGCTCAAAAGAACAGAGTTCCCAAAAAGTCAGAGCAAATAAGAATGAATGAGGGGGAAAAGGCTTCCCTCATTCAGGATAGAAAGAAAATGGTCCAGAAGTCCAGCAAAAAGTGCTGGGGGTCTTACTAGGAGAGGAGATTAAGCCTAAAACTGATGAATCTCCCTAACTAGATCCAGCAAAACTAATAGTCCAGAGTGAAACATTCACCATCATTGCTCTCATGTCCAGAGTAGACTATGCCAACAGCCTATATCTATGCATGCCAGACCGACTTCTATAAAAACTCTTACTGCATACAAAATGTGGCAGCCAGACTCCTCCTCAAAATACAGAGAAGAGAACACACCACACCAACTCTGAAAATGCTACACTGGCTACCAATGAAACAGCAAATAAAGTTCAAATCAATGTGCATAACGCATAGAGCAATCCACGGCCAAGGGGCAGAGTTCTTAAGAGAGAAAATAAATGTCTACTACCCAACAAGGCCACTCAGATCTACCAGCCACATCTGTTTGGAACCAAAACCATACAACAAAAGAACATTTGGAGGATCCTCTTTCTCTCACTTTTCACCAAAAACCTGGAATGAGCTACAAAAGAACATGAGTAACATTAGAGATCACCTTCTATTCAAGAAACTACTCGAAACCTGTCTCTTCTCCCCATAACTAGAAGGAATGCCTATGGGGATGTGATGCTGGAAATGCATTGGAGGGACAGGGCCTCCTTGTCCTGTACTCCCTTATGTGTTCTCTGTGGTGTTTTCTGCACCGGAAACCATATGGAACTCCTGGCAGTGCAGCTCTAGCTCTTTTTGGTTGTGGTGAACAGACCCTTGCACCCTTATGGCACCCATGGGTGGGGGAATAACCCTGTACTCCGTGTGTGTTTTTGGGCCCCTGTGGGTGGCCCACCCAGCAGTGTATGGGATGGTGGCAGCTACATGCTGAATTTGACAGGTGCTGTGAGTATCCTCAATTTTGGGATACCCAGGCACTACCATTGGAATCAGTGGATTCCTGATAGACCAGATAGCCCCTGTGGCTTCTTGGTTTCTATTACCTGTTTTTCCCAAGGTCCTGGGAAGCCCTGACTCTGTCCCTTCCCCTGACTGGCTGTTGGGTGGAAGTTTCATATATGGTATTGTATGGAAGTCCAGGCCAGAATGGCTGGAGCCTTCCCAATGACTGTATGTTGTGGGACCTGGTGTTAGGGAGAATTCTCTTTAAAGGCTAATTTCCCAAATCTAGTGAGTCCCCCAGCAGCTTTGCTGGATTTTTTAGGGTTTATTTTTTCTCCTGCTAAGAGTGAGACTCTTTCTCCCACTCTTAGACATGATTTGCGGTGTTCCTTTGACTTTGAATGTGTTTTATGGGCTATGGGGTCCTTTACCCCATAGGGCTTCATGTGTTTTTGGTATGTGGGTTACACAGCACCCTCCGTGCCGTAACCCAGGGGTGTCGTAGCGACCCCCAAACATAGACTCCATAACCTGGGACTGACTACTGTCTCCCGGGGCATGTAAAGTCACCATTGGCTTTACCTAGTCCCAAATTATGAACAGAAACCAGTACAAACCATCATATTGTGGACGAGCTGGTCGGGGCAATTTGATTGCCTCGGGGTCTGTTGTTCGAGGGGGCACGTCTCTGTCCCACCTGATCGAGTTTCTGCTGGTGGCAGTGGATACTACTTTTTATATTCGACCGCAAATATTTTCCTATGGGATTTTCCCATTGTTCGAGGCTACCACTTTTTAATATAGCCTCGAACATACCGCCGGTTTATTAAATCAATATTAAATCACCGGTTGGTAAATTTTGCCAAAACTCGATTCCAAAATGGCGTTTGTGTTCGCTTCTGTGACTCCAACCCAAGTCGAGCCCTTTGTTCCACTTTTTGGCGGGCTTCTCCACAGAAGCCTCCAAAAGTGGTGCCACTCTGTCTGGGTACCACAGGGAGTGTGGGAGGGGGTTTAGGCACCCTGGACTGAGTTGCCTTGGCAACTCAAGTCGCACTCTTGTGTGATTGGCCCAAGTGGTGAGCAGCCCGGCTCACCACTTAGCATGTTTGATTGACAGCTAGGCTGAATAAATGGGGGTTTGCTGCATAAAAGCAGGGCTTTGGGAACTGGAACTTCAGAAGTCTCCATAGGAACTAAAGAATCCGAAGAGGGAGAAGCTGAGCTGACCTGCAACAACGTCACCACCGGTGGAGCCCTGCTGAACCGTCTCACCACTTTTCCCGACGACAGAGGAGATCTCCAGTACGGAGAGTCTTCTTCCTTTGACTGGTGGGGATAACCAGTTTGCCCGTCTTTTCGCCTTCCCGGATCACCTCGTGGCCGCCTTGCCCGTGCCAAGCACCCCGGCAACCGGAATACCACGTTTTTTCCACTGCGAATAAAAGGGTCTTACCTTTTAACCGGAGAACTCCGCGGCTGGTTTCTTCCCTGGCAGTGCAACGACCTTCAGCTTGCCTCCACGTCGAGACCAGCTCTTCCTCTGGACGACGCCGTGACTTGCACCTGCTGCCAGGAACAACTGCCCCCGCTGGAGGATCCTCTCCACTTGAAGGTACTGTGTCCGCCTGGCCTCCTTCGCAACGGTCTGTGTGGGGCGACTCTTAAAGCTTCCACTTACCACTTAGGTTGGCCCAAGGCTGGCTAACTGAACTTTTCTGGGCTGACTTAATTCTTTTCTGAACTCCCTGCAAGACTTTTCAAGACTGTGTGATCTTGGGCGCATTAGTGTTCTGTTCTCTCAAAGAGGGAGCCTGGCCTCTGAACTTTTTGCTCACAAGTAGACTTGATTCTCCTGCCTTGCTGGGTGCTTCTAAAGTATTGTGTTGTGTGCTTTTCCTAATTTCTGCCTTTTCCCTCCCTTTTTCTTAACTTATTGGAGTGCCATCTTTAGTTAAGCGCTTACCTCTGTCTCGAAATAAGTGGTGTTAACTAAGACTTGTCTAATAAGGAATAAGGAATGTACATCTAGTAATAGTGACTGTGTGTTGAATTTACCTACCTCTTTTTTTTTTGTGCTAGTGTAAATTATAAGTGTGTCTTTAAATAAATAATTATATACTTTTACACCAAAGCTCTGGTCAGTGTTTGCTTCGAGCGATCTATCCAATATGGCTGACTTGGTATCACACGAACGGCCATCTTGTTTACATAACGTTGCCCAGGGCAACGACACGAACCGCGAGCCCCAGACGCTGTTCGGAGTTGTTCGAGCAAGACGCTGCTCACAACGCTCCAGGTAAGCAATACATCTTTGCAGAATGAAACGCGACGCCCGATCGCGAATAGACTGACAGCAGTATGTAACACGTAGGAGATAACACGTTTGTTCTCACCATACCAGGCAGTGCCTCATAGAGAAACACCACACGTGAACAGTACGCGTGGGTTGCAAACTGGCACACAGGTTAGTGAAATGCTAAATTAGTCACAAGCATTTACACAAAGTATAGCACGACAATTAACACCCTGGCACAGTAAGCACACGCCGCTAGTTTGACTTTTAAGCACCGTAGTCATCACGAGGGATCACGTTGCCATTTTAGTATATAGTTGACTAGCTCCATTAACCATTTGAACTATAGAGTAAAATCATTATCTTTGTAAATGTTGCATTTTTATGATTTATAACGATGTATGCCCATTTGTTTTCTTTTTTCTCCAATTTCACTTTTATGTTAAATATTTGTCTGTCCCTGTGGGCGCCCTGTTCATTAATTATGATCATTTTTGTTGTTAATCATTGATTATCTGGTTGTTGTGCATGGTGCATGGACTAATTATGAATCTAAACATTGTAAACCTTCTAAATCCATACACAAAATGCATTATAACGTGTGCAGTATTAACCTGGCTCTGACGAAGGATACAATCCGAAATGCATTAGCCGGATGGGTTTTCTGTTTTGCCTTAACTGAGATAACTAGCTTCTTTGGTGAAGTTTAACCAATTAAGCACAATTTTTTATGAACTTTATAAACACAATAATTGAAAAAATAAAAAAAATCTACACATTTTTTAATTATGATTGAAGTTGGACTTTATTAACTGAATAACGAGCACAAAAGAAATTGATTAACCCTTAGCAGGAATTTGGGGTGTGCGGCCCACACCGAAGGCATAATTGCCTAGGTCTCTTTTTCTCCATTTTGAATGCAGCGTGAGCCTTATTGTCTGCCTTCCTGCTGAGTGGCCTTCTGAATGATTGGCTGCCTGACCCTGGCTCAGTAGTGTGAACGAGACAGAACAGTATATCTGGGGACCTCTCACTGACCAGAAGCTGAAGTTGAAACTTGAAGTTGCTTATCCTTGAAGCCTGCTGGGAGAAGAATTGCTGTTGCTTTCCCTTGCCAAACTGAAAGCTGCTTTGTCTGTCAAGGACTGATCCAAGAGAGGACCTTTTTAGGAGACCTCTCCCAGAGCTACGATGGAACATTGTGCAGAAGCTGATCTTCATCAAGGTGCCCTGGATGTCAGTCCCAAACAGCTGTCAATTGGAGATGGAGTCCGCCAAGAAACACTGAAGTAAAGCATCAGGATGTCGAGGCAGTCGACAACCGAGGAGAATCTGCAGGTGGGTTTCCCGCCACCCGAAGTCCACAAACACGCTGACTAAGATCCGAAAGCCAACCGTGGTTGAGTCCGGATCGCCGACGACCCAACGCCCTTGTTGGGCCTGCGTTCTTCATCGATCTGCTTTGTAGCAACTAACACTTGTCATCGAGGTGCACCGCACGCCTCATCTTCAGAGGACGTCCACGATCGATCGTTGACGAGTATCGCAAAGGTTGAAGCTGCTCCACCGACAAGTGTTCACATTTCTTCGTAGGAATCTCGACGACCCGTGGCTCCTGCTTTAAAGGGAGTTCACCCACGAAAGATCCGTCGACGAACCATCGAAATAACTCTGCTAAACTCAGGTACATTGGGGTAGTAGAACATTTTTGCAGGAAACAATACTATCTTAAACATTAATGGACTAGGCTTGCTAATACTCCTTATTTACAAGCTGCCCAGGTGGGGGGATCCTCGCGCAGAACTGTGTCTTAGTAGCAAGAGAAGCATTGTTAGGCAAGATTGTGTGTAGTACCCTCTGGGAGATTGCACCAGTCTTGACCTCTTGGCAATAGTTAACCCAACCTTTGTTACAAACATGTACTACACACGTTGGTAGAGTGACTGAGAAGCCAGGCTTATTTCAAGAGAGGTCAATGTGAGCTGTAGGTTTATCACACAGATATTCACAGTAACAAATATCCAAATGATTAAACAATTGTTAATTTATTTAACAGTCACTTGAATAAGCCTTCTTCAGAAGGGAGCAATATATATATATATATATATATATATATCACAAACATATACTTCAAAATACACACTCGGTTTTTTTAAATCAGTAAATACCCATTTGGGATCTGTCACAAATTCTTCCTACACCCTGAGGTGACTTAAATAACTAGCACACTATGGACATCAATATATCACTGGTACATTTAGAGCAATACTGAGATTAGTGCCAAAAGGAGAAGATGAGGGAATAAAACAATGGCTAACAAATATTCTTAAGCAGGTGAGTACTTTTGAAACCTCCAATGCAAGTTAAATTAACCCTTTCCCGAGGGAAAGGCAAAACACAAATTCAGAGGTAAGAAAGGTCTTTCAGGGAGCCAGGACAGCCAATGTTAGTTGAGCAAAAATCTACTTGCAAGTAGGTAAAAAGTCTTGCACAATGTTTTAGAAGTTTTTGTATAAAAATGAAATCACTGTAGGGCCACAAGCTGGGAGGCTTGTGAGCGGCAAAGCTGCAAGCAACTCTGCAAAAGCAACCAAGACAGTCTTAACTGAGAACTAGCATGGCTACACGACAAGAGGTAAGTCCCCTTAGTTTTGCCGTACCTTTGGTTAGAAGAAATTGGTTCCAGCTGATGTCTGTTCCTGTGTAGGTCTGCAGATCATGTTGTTCCTGGGCCTTAGTTGTGGGGACAAGAGAGAGGACGTCTGGAGACTCCTGCACTATGAATTGAAGGTCGACGGCAGTAATGGCCAAAGCTCAGATCAGCAGCACTTCACTGTTTCAGTTTTTCGCGACTCTCGCAAATAGCATCACAGCAGTTCTCGGATACCTTAATGGACTTTCCTCGCATCTGGGGTCCAGCACTCTGTTGAGGTGGCTCAGGCTTGGTCAGACCTGCTTCATGGGAGTCCGGAGCTCGGGTCCGACTTAGACACTCACTGGAGTATGGTGTTCCTCTCCCTGGCAATAGATTCCTGCAGCAGCAGTGGAAGTACCCACCCCACCCCTCTTCCTCCCTCCCTTTCCCCCTCCTGCCCTCCTCTTCCTTCACTCCACCCCCAACTTGTCCCATCTCTTTCCTCCCTCCCCTTCAGCTAATTGCTCTTTCCATTGTTTTGTTGTTTGATTGATTCATATTGTTATGCTTCAACGGTTTATCGTTCATGTTTTATGTATCATGTTGTTCTATGTAGAGCGCTTTGGCGTAAGGCGCTATATAAATCAATAGATAGATGAGCTCGTCTTAGGGTCGATTGGTCCCACCAACCCAAGGGGAGAAGTCGTCCTTTGCAGGTCTTCTCTAGTTGAGGCAAATTCGGAGCTTCAACACTGCAGCAGGGCTTCTCCGGGCTAACCAATGGTCCTGGAGTTGCAGCAGGCGTCTCTTCCAAGTTCTTAGGATTCCTTTGTCCAGGGGTCGTCTCTGCCATCCAAGCAAAATGCCTACCCTTTTATGCAGGCTTCTCCCATTCAATCCCACAGCAGGGTGGCTGTCCTCCGAGGACAGCCCTCCGGCCAATCACCCTTGGGTGCATTTCTGTAACCAAGGAGACTAAGCACAGGGAGTTTCGGGCACCTCCCTCGCTTCCTGCCCTGCCAGACACTAGTGAATCTCGCCAAAGACAAAACGAACAAAGGGACCAAACGTAGTTTGGCACGCAGAGTAAATCTCAAGAAGGACCTTTCCAACAAGAAATGTCAAAAAGATGCCCGGGGCCAATTGCAGTAGAAACACACAGTAGTAGGAAAAAGTAAGCCACTGATACCAGCCATTAATTGTAGAAAGGTTAACATATTAAAAGGTTGCATGAGAAACTAGACAAAGGGGATACTAAGTAACCCCTCCAGCACCTTATGGTAAGATAGTGTGTACTGGCTCTAGAAAGTTACAAAATCTAAGTAAAGTCAATTTCGAATGGATTGTGTCCTCCAGCATATTCCGCATCTTTGACATGTAATGTCCACAGCGGTGTACTTCAGAAGCTTTTTCGGCAGAGGCCGTCCTGCGTCAATGGCTTTGTGCCGATGTCCCTCGAAGGCCTCCGTCGAGGGCGACGTCAATAGGACGCACGGCGCCTGTAGCCTCAGTTCCGTTTTTTCCGCAAAAAGGTTTGCTTCGGAGACTCAGCACGCCTCGTTTATTCCTCGTGAATATGTCTTCTTCTTCAAACCCCTCCAACTCTGCGGTCTGGATTCAAGACTTGCCGAGACTGCAAGTCGAAAATGTCGATTACCAACCTGCATCACATTTGTTTGTGGTGCTTGGGTGAGAGTCATGACACCGACGACTGTTCCAAATGCCAGTCGCTGACTGCTAAGGCCTTGCATGAGCGTAAGGGAAAGCTGCAGGCAGGTAGGGATTCGAAACCCAGTAAGTCCCGTATATCCAAGTCCAAGGTTGAGTCATGACACCGACGACTGTTCCAAATGCCAGTCGCTGACTGCTAAGGCCTTGCATGAGCGTAAGAGAAAGCTGCATGCAGGTAGGGATTCGAAACCCAGTAAGTCCCGTATACGTATATCCAAGTCCAAGGTTATGTCCACCGACGATTCGAGCAGTGATTCTCTGTGTCGGGAGGAGTCCCAGGGTCTCGGTCCCAGAGTGGTTCCCGCCATTCATCCTCCTCGTCCCGGCATTCTAGGAAGCGTCATCACCGGTCAACTGCCCGTCCTCCTCTGAGGATGGCACCGCGAGGAAAGTGGCCTGCCCGACGAAGTCCTTGTCTCCGGAGGAATAGGCTGCCTTTAGGGAGCAGATGTTAGCGATTTTCCAATCGCAGGGCACAGTTCCGCCCACACCTTCTAACAAAGCCGGCAAGGAACAGTCTTGATCCGTGATTCGCACGCCTTCAGGCTCGGGTCCTCTGCGTGATCCTCGTCGGGAACCTTCGAGGTCCTGTTCGGACAAGGCTCAGGATGGTCGCAAGAGACGTGCTTCCAGGTCTCGGTCCGCGTCCCCAGCGAGACCACAGAAACCGTATAAGGCTCGAGGTCGCCCTCGAAGGCTTTTGGCTGAAATTTACCATTGGAGATCCCTTCTACTGTGGATCCTCCTAGAAAGGCTACTTCCAAGTCTGTGAGGCCTGTTCTGGACTCCAGACCCTCGGCTGTTTCTAGACAGGACTTTTACCTCCCTCTGGATGACATCTATAAGGAGGAGGAGGAGGAGTCAGATTTTGATCTTGACCCTGTTGAGCCTGATGGGGCTCCTGTCTTTTCAGGGGATAGCCAATCGGAAGAGTTGGGGCGAACTCTTCATGATGCTAGTGGCCTGGACACTTCTCCGGAAGTGGAATTTGGCAGGCCTGAGCCTGGTACTCATGCTGAGTCGTCCTACAGGAGGCTCATGGCTAGGGTCACAGAGTATCTGTGCTGGTCCAGTCCTCCTGAAGCTTTTGTGCAAGATGATCTAACAGATATTTTAGATCAAGGTCCATCCTCTGATCCGGTGTTACCTTTTCATCTGACATTACAGAAAAGGGTGGCGTCTGCTTGGCAGTCAATGGAATCTCTTCCGGCTGTTAACAAATCGTTAAACAAAAAATACTGCCCTTCCGGTAGTGACCCCAGCTACCTATCCACTCACCCCACTCCCGAGAGTTTGGTGGTTCGGGCGGCTACGGCCACCTCGAGGCAGGCGGCGTACCCTACCATCCCTCTTGATAGGGACAACAAACGGTTGGGCACGCAAGGTGTTTTCTGCAGGGAGTATGGTACTAAAATCAGCTAACTCCACTTGTACCTTAGCAAGATTTTCACACACACTGTGGAACTGTTTTTCTCTTGCGGCTGAGCATATTCCCATGGGGAAGAGAGGGATTGGTTCCTTGCTCTCGTGCAAGATGGCAAGGATGCCCTGTGTGAATCCCTTCAGTCGGGTTTGGACACGGCTGACAGTGTTAGCCGGTCCATGGCTGTGAGCACCATCATACCAGATTTGCGTGGTTGCGGAATTCTGGTTTTGCCCCAGATGTGCAAGCCCGTCTTTTGAACATGCCCTTTGATGATGCATTTGTTTGACAGCAAGGCTGATAGCCTTGAGAGGGTGCTGATCTCTAAAGCTGCAGCAAAATCTTTAAGCGCAGCTGTGCGTCAACCTCTGCCTTTTTGTCCTAAGGGAGAGCAGTGGAGGGGAGGTTCTTTTCGTTATTACTCCTCCTTTGGTAGAACGAGAGGAGCCGCTAGTCAAAGGGGTCAGCGTAAAAGTACCAATGGTGGTCGGGGAAATCCTGGTGCCGGAGCTGTTCAGGCAGCTGCCTCTTTGCCTTCAGGCGCTGCCGCAGCCGCTCAAAACAGTCATAAGGCCATGTTGCATGGTTCGCTGGTTGGGGGCAGACTGTCTCAGCATCTCGAAGAATGGTGAGCTATTACTTCGAATGCGTGGGTTCTGGATACCATAGCCCATGGCTACTGCCATCCCTTCCTAGAGGGGTCTCACGACAATCCACTGGGAAATCTTTGAAGCTTCTAGATCCACTCCTTGTACAGCAAATCTTGACCCTGCTAGAGAAAAGCGCTATAGAACTGGTGCCTGTAGCGGAGAGGAACAAGGGATGGTATTCCCCCTTATTTTTTGATTCCAAAGAAAGACTGGGGATTGAGACCCATCCTGGACTTGCATTGGTTGAACAAACCTCTCAGGAAGGACAAGTTCAAGATGATCACTCTTTCTAAAGTCCTCCTGGACCTTCAGGATGCTTACTTTCATGTGCCGATTCATCCCAAGCACTGAAAGTACCTGAGGTTTGCGGCTGGCGACTCGCACTTTCAGTTTTGGGTCCTGCCATTCAGATTGTCCTCTGCCCTGAGGGTCTTTACCAAGCTAATTGTGGTAGTGGCAGCGCATCTCAGGCGTGGCAGTGATTCACGTCTACCCTTACCTGGACAACTGGCTGATCTGTGCGCATTCTCCCGCGCAAGCATTGGATCACCTCGGTCTCACCTGCCACTCCCTCCACAGGCTGGGATTCTCTCTCAACTTCAAGAAGTCGCATCTGACACCTTCCCAGCAGCTCCAGTACACTGGGGCTGTGTTGGACACGCCCTTGGGGAAGTGCTTGCCTCCCAACGTCAGGGCTGATCACATTGTGCAAATGGTGGACAAGTTTCAACATGCCCAGAGTCTCCCGGCTTTCGAATTCTTAAGGTTGCTCGGCCTCATGGCATCCTGCATTTTTCTGGTGCCAGAGGCCAGGCTGAGGATGAGATCCCTGCAATGGGTTCTCAAGATGCAGTGGTTGGAGTTCTCAGGCAAGATGTCAGATTCCGTTCAGATTCCACTCTCGGTCTCCCAGGATCTTTTGTGGTGGGCCAATGAACAGAACCTGATGAAGGGGGAGTCGTTTTGGCAACCATGGCCGGAGGTGACTGTAGTGACGGGCGCTTCCCTCACAGGATCGGGAGCTCATGCCGCAGACTTGACCGCCAGCAGTCGTTGGTCTCCGTCGGAGTCCAAACTCCACATCAACCTGTTAGAGCTGAGGGCCATCAGGCTGGCTCTGAAGGCTTTTCTGCCGTCTGTGCGGGGGAAGAGTGTCCTGATCATGACGGACAACACAGTGGCCATGCATTACCTCAACAAAAAGGGGGGTAGGGTCACTCCCGTTGTGCAGAGAGCCAATGCAGCTCTGGTTCTTGGCAATCCAGCAGGACATTTCGCTCTTGGCAGTTCATCTGGACAGATAGGAAAATGCGACGGTGGACGCTCTGAGCAGGCAGAGCACGGTCTCTCACGAGTCTGAGTGGCTAAGGAAGCCCTTCTGGAGATCTTTGCCCTTTGGGGAACCCCACAAGTGGATCTCTTCGCCACCAGTGCCAACCGAAGTGTGAGAGATTCTGCTCATGGGAATTTCCTCCAGGAGGAGCCTTAAGAGATGCATTTGTAGTGGATTGCTTGTTCCCACTGCTGTACGCGTTTCCTCCAGTCCCCGTCATTCTTTAAGTGTTAAGGAGGTTCGGATCCCATATGATCCTCATTGCTCCAGATTGGGCCAGGAGAGCGTGCTACTCTGACCTTCTAGAAGTGTCCATCTGCCCTCCACGTCGTCTTCCCTACCGAGAGCATCTGCTGTCACATGCAAGGGAGATGGGGGGGGGGGGGGGGGGTCAGGTAATCCATCCAGAGGTCAGGACTCTCCACCTTCACGCTTGATATCTGAAAGGTTGAGGTATAAGGATTGGGACCTCCCGGATGATGTGATGAAGGTATTGCTTTCGGCCAGGAGGCCAGCAACAAAATCCCTGTGCCATTGCCGTACGTTTTGTGACTGGTGCAGGGGACAAAATGTTGATCCTTTTCAGTGTTCCATTCCTGTGGTTTTGTCTTTCTTGCTTTCTTTGGCCTACAGGGGCCTTCAAGTGGGTACCATTAAAGGTTACCTGGTGGCGCTTGTTAGGCAGAATCCTGTGCAGTGCCCCTAGGGACCACTACACACAATTAAGACTACAGGTGGTGATACAAGTTTTAACTTTGGTACAAGCCTGTACTACTATGTCATAGTGGTAGCAGTGGCGGAGCAGCCAGGCTTATCTCAAGAGTATATGAGCAGTAGCAGAGATTACACAAATGGACCACAATTACTGTGACTCAAGCAAACACTGACTCAAGGTTTCAGGTAGAAAAATATAAGTGCATTTATTTTTAAACCATTCGTTATAAACACAACACTTCTATTAAACTTAAATAAAAACCACACGTTAAATATACTACAACTAACCAATTCACTTTGTACAGTAAGTCTCAAGGTAAGTACCGTGTGGTGGAATGAACTGGTGATAGGCACAAAAACACGTTACCGCGGATACGATTGCGATCACTTTTTGACAGTTCGGTCTACTAAACAAACGTGTATCCATGGCATGATATGCTACTGGGGCAAAAACACACTTGGCACCTGAACTACCCAGGGGGAGTTGGAGGCAAAAATCACAGGCAATATTTTGGTTAGGCAGGCAGAATCAAGAAACGTTCAGAGACAGGAGTTCAAAAGTCAAAGGGCCGGAGCCAGGGTCGAAAGACACCGGGGCCAGTTGCCGAAGATCACACGGTCTAACAGTTCACAATTCAACGGAGCCAAAAGAACTTCGATATTGTCAATGTTCGGAAGCAAAAGTTATAAGGAGGGAAGACAAGGTCAAGCCTTGGAAATAGGGATTTACCCAGTTTCCTCAACAGAACACAGTACCTTGTTCCAATGGTGCAGCTGGTGCCCTGGCAGTTGTTCCTGTTGGTTTCCCGCAGACCCATGATTCCTGGAGCTTCGTCGAGAAGGACGACGTCTGAAGGGGGTCTGTACCACACCGGGATGAGGCCGGCAGCAGCGACACTGAATAAAAGGTGCGCTCCTTAAAAACAGGAGAGGCTCTTCAGGTGGCTATCCGGACCACTACGGCAGTGTACAGCGATTTCGACCACGGAAGAGGATCCTCTGGCTGTAGAGGATGAGCTCGTTATCCCGACCAAGCTCAAGGAAAGATGACACTGGACTGGATCTTCTCTGAGTCGTTGAAGGGCAGATAGCTCAGGACTGCAGCAAGGCTTCACTGGGACGGGGTAGTTGCAGCAGCCGTCGTTCTCTCCACTTCTCTTCGGTTCCTTGTAGTTCCAGTGGCGACTCTCTGACTTCTAGCCCAAGAGACCTGCCTTTTATGCGAAAAACCCCCATTCACGCAGCCTGGCTGTCAATCACCCAGCAGGGGGTTGTCCAGCCCGGACAACTGCCCTGGCCAATCATGACAAAGTGCAACTTGTGTTTCCTAGGATACCCTGTGTGGGGGGTGACTACACCCCTCCCTCACATTCAGCCCACCTAGACACCCAGGTGCCTTGAGGAGGGATTCCGGGCAGAAGCCTGCCAAAAGACAGTGAACAAAGAAGGCGAACCTAGTTTGCCACGTAAAGTAAAACACAAGAAGGACTTTAACAAAAAGAAATGGCGAATAAACCCAACCAGAGCCAAAAGAAAGACGATTTGGTCAAGCGGTTTATGTTCGAGGCTAATATAATAGCCAAGAACAGTACCACGTTTATCTAATATAATCACGGTAGAAAAGTTAGGGTAGATACCACTGCCACCAGCCAAGTCTAAATGTTAAGAGCGAAACAATGCTCTAGGAAGTACAGATAAAAAGGGATACGAGTTATCCCTTTCCAGTACTCCATGGAAGATGGGGTGTACTGGATCTGTGGTAGATTGACTAAGTAAAGTTAATGGTAACTTTACCCTTTTCTGGGGACAGTAGTCACCTCAGAAATGAAGTCGAGGGAAGTCTCAAAGACAACCCTCTGCCACGGCACTGAAGGTGCTGTGTGACACACAAAGAAGAGGGCTACTGAAGTGGTGTACTTCAGAGTCCACAATCACAAAAACAGATGGAAACACGTAGCAAAACACAGGTAAGAGTGGGGGGAAAGCTCTCACTCTTACCAGGTGGAAGAAAATAAACTTCAGAAGTCCAGCAAAGCTGCTGGGTGACTCACTAGGTGAGGGAAATGAGCCATAAATGAGAATTCTCCCACTCGCCCCCCCAGAATAAGGGACAAGAGGATTTCATCTACTCTTGGATGGACCTCATACCTCTAGTCGGTTACAAACATCCTAGAGATACCATCAGCATTTTGGTGGTGACTTCCTGCTCTGTGGAAAAATCAAATCCTTGCAGGCAGATTGACCATCTGAGTAACTTTGGGTTTTCCCCTTTCATTTGTATCAGCCATCTCAAGTGTTGGTGGTCAGTCTGAATAGTGAAGGTAGATCCATACAAGTATGGTCTAAACCTCTTCAGTGCCCACACAATAGCAAAGCATTCTCTTTCTATTGTTGCCCACCTTGTCTCAGGATCCTTTAGCTTCCTGCTGATGAAACAAATGGGGTGTTCCCTACCTTTCTCATCCAGTTGACTAAGGACTGCACCTATACCTACATTAGAAGCATCAGTTTGTACAATGAAGGGTTGGTGATAGTCAGGAGCTCTTAGGACTGGAGCTTGACAAAGGGCTTTCTTTAGGCCTTCAAAGGCTTGATTGTACTCCTCATTCCACCTGACCTTTTTAGGAAATTTGGGAGAGGAGATGACATTCAGGAGATGACATTCAAGGGAGAAGCTATCGTCCCATAGTTCTCTATGAAGTTCCTATAATACCCAGTGAGACCTAGGAAGGCTCTCGCTTGGGTTTGAGTAGCAGGGGTGGCCCAGTTTTGTACAGCTTGTACTTTGCTAGGCAATGGCCTTATTTCACCTCCTTCTACCTCATGTCCAAGGTAGACCACTGTACTCTGACCAATTTGACATTTGCTGGCCTTTATGGTCAGATGGGCCTGTTCAAGAGCCTGCAATACATAACCTAGGTGTTCAACATGTTCTTTCCATGTAGAGCTGAACACTGCCATGTCATCCAAGTACACCATGCAGAAGTCCTCCATCCCATTCAGAACTTGATTGACCATCCTCTGAAATGTAGCAGGTGCATTCTTTAACCCAAAAGGCATTACCTTGAATTGGTAGAAGCCAGCTGGGGTGGAGAATGCAGTTTTCTCCTTGGCATGGTCTGTCAGGGCTATTTGCCAATAGCCTGACGTTAGGTCAAATGTGCTGAGGTACTTGGCTGCACCAACTTTGTCCACCAGCTCATCTGTCCTAGGCAAAGGATGGGCATCAGTCGTGGTGACTGCATTTAGTGCTCTATAGTCCACGCAGAATCAATCTCAACTCCTTGGATCCTGCCTTTGGTACAAGCACAACTGGGCTAGACCATGGGCTAGTAGAGGTTTCTATTACCCCGAGTTCAAGCATCTTGTTGACCTCATTCCTTATGTGGGATCTGACATTGTCTGACATTCTGTACCCCCTGCTTTTGACAGGCAAACAGTCACCAGTTTGTATGTCATGCTGGCCCCAAGGGGTCAAGCCTGCTGAAAGTGAGAACAGGGAGGCAAACCGATTTAACAGTAACTTGCACTCATCCTGCTGGTCAGATGTGAGACTGGAAGAGAGATTAACTCCTTCCACTTGCTCATCTAAAGGTAAGTCTCTGAGGAGGTTAGCCAGAGGTCACTCTCCTCCTCCTCCTCCTGAGCTGAAACTAGAAGCAAAGCTCCTATGTCAGGTCTGGAGACATAAGCCTTTAAACGGTTGGTGTGAAAGACTCTGGGAGCCTCCTTAGGATTGCTAAGTCCACCAGATAGTTCACCTCTCCAAGTTTACCCACAACCTTGAAGGGTCCTATCCATTTGTCCTGCAAGGCCCTCTGCCTTGTGGGGACCATAACAAGAACAAGCTGGTCTTGAGTAAACTCAACCATGTTAGCCTTCTGGTCATGCCAATGTTTGACCAGAGCTTGACCAGCCTTCAAGTTTTCACTTGCCTCTGCCATCGTGTGTGACATTCTCTTCCGGAGACCTATCACATAGTCAGTCACTCTGACTGGCTTGGGGGGAAGGAGCACTCTCCAACCCCTCCTTAATCAGGGCCAATGGACCTCTGACTGGATGGCCATAAAGAAGTTCGAAGGAACTAAATCCTACTCCCTCCTGAGGGATTTCTCTATATGCAAAGAGAAGGCATGGCAGTAGAAGGGCCCACTTTCTTCTAAGGGGTTCTTCTAAAGCACCTATCATGCTCTTCATAGTTCTGTTAAACCTCTCTACCAGCCCATTGGTTTGGGGGTGGTAGGCAGTTGAGAACTTGTAGGTAACTCCACAGGTTTTCCACATGGTTTGCATGTAGTGGGACATAAAATTTGATCCTCTGTCAGATATCACATCCTTAGGAATACCTACTCTGGTAAAAATACCAAGTAGGGCCTTAGCCACAGGCGGAGCCGTAACAGTCCTCATAGGTATAGCTTCAGGAAACCTAGTGGCATGGTCCACTACAACCAGGATGAACCTGTTGCTTGAAGTTGTGGGAGGGTCAAGAGGACCAACAATGTCAATCCCAACCCTCTCAAAAGGAATTCCCCCCACTGGGAGAGGCACCAAGGGTGCCACATTCTTGGATCCACTCTTGCCAGAGGTTTGGCAAGTGTGGCAGCTCCTGCAAAACTTGTCTACTTCTGTACCCATGTTAGGCCAGTAGAAGTGCAGAGATAGCCTTCCTTTGGTCTTCTTAAAACTTAAGTGACCAGCCAAAGGTACCTCATGGGCTAACTTCAGAAACTAGAGTCAGTTCACTAGAGGTACTACAAGTCATCTGTAGTCTCCAGGGGTTGACTCAGTTGGTTCACTGTAGAAGAGGCCTTCTTCCCAGTGCAACCTATACTTCCCAGAATCAGTCAAGATCAGGGTCAAGATCTGCTACCAAGGTAAGATCCTGTTCTAGATCTGATCCCTCAGTATCTAGTTTGACCATACAGGGTTGAACCTCACACTCAGCCGGTGGGGGAGTCACAGGTGTGACTTTGGACAGTCCCGAAGATGTCCTCTTGGTCACAGGAGTGCCTTCTGGTTTCTTGCTGGCAGACTTAGGTTTCCTTTTTGTCTTTTCTTGCCCTGCAGTGGCAGTAAGTCAGTCCTGTGGACTTGGGGTGATAGCTTCCTCATGTCCCCAGGAGAGCCTCTTAAGGTTCTCTCCCTTGCAGACCTTGTGAGCTCCTGCTTCCTTCTGCTGTGGGGCCTGGGGGTACTGGACACAACTCCAACAGTTTAAGGTCATTCCCCAACAGGACCCTCCCAGGTACATTATTTTGCACACTTACAGGTATCCCGACAGTCATGTCATTACACTGGATGAGAGCTGGTAACTGGGGAACCATTTGCACAGGGCCTCCAGCTAACTTGGTTAGGTGTTTGGGTGCCTTAGCAACATCCTCCACCTTGAAAAAACATTCATCAACCACAGTTATGCTGGCTCCAGTGTCTCTGATGGCAGGGGTCTCCTGACCATTCACAAGAACACTATCTTTGTAATACTCTTTAGTATTATCTGGGATTGAGTTGTAGACATCTAAGTTCTGTTGTTCCCAAAGACCCAATGACACTAAAGAAACACTAGCTGAGACTCTCATGGGCTCATCAGCTAGTAGCTGAAAGTTTCCACTTGTCATAGGTACTTCATCCACCTGGGAGAAGGCTAAGGAGACAGTGTTGATTCCTGAAGGTTTACCCTTACACTTGGGATCTCCTTTCACATGGCCAAGCAACCCACAAACAAAGCATTTCTCAAATGCTCTCTGGAATGGGGGCTTGCTCTGACTTCCATCTAGTGTGGAACCAGATGGGACACTAGCCTGATTCGGTTTACCTTGTGGCTTACCCTCGTTATGTTTGGGGCCCTCTTTTGGATTGGAATTATTGGAATTCTCTGTCATGATCTCTGCTTCCAAAAGGTCAGGGTTTTCCCAACTCCCTTGGAAGCAGATCCATAACCCAGGTTCCGAGTGCCAACCAGTCCCAATTGGGACCTTTTGGACCTAGTCCTGGCGCCAGTGGCACCAGGCTCATAAATATGCCCAGTCCCAGCGCTGGAAGCGCCGGGCTCATAATGCTTGGGTGGACTTACCTGCAGCAGACCATGCTGCTTACTTGCCTGCCAGTTGAGCCTCTGATCCTCTTCTGTTTGGAACTACTTTTCCTGTTGGGTGGGGCAGGAGCCACTCCCTAGATTCAGAACACTGGAACTCTTCTGGAAAGCAGGAACTCTTTTCTTACCTAGGCGTGGCTGTGGAAGGAGACACCTAAGCACTACAGGAGGCTATTTAAACCACACCCGATGGATGAATCTTGCTTTGCGTTATTCTGCATCCTCTGCAGCAGAACGCTCATCGTGTCTTCTGCATCTGATCCTGGGCCTAAGGAAAAAGGCTTACCATCCTGAATCCAGTCTTCAGCAACACCTATAAAGACAAGAAAGAACAGGTTAGCATTACGGTCTTCAGTGACAGCTCTTCACTTACCTGGTCCATCGGCTGTCACCAACGCCTCGCGCTGCATTCCGGCATCTGAAAGACAAAGGCTTACCTACTCTTCGTGCGCTCCGGAGGTCTTCACACTGCATTCCGGCATCTGAAAGACAAAAGCTTACCAACTCTTCGCACGCTCCGGAGGCCTTCGGCGCTGCATCCCGCATCTGAAAGACAAAACAAGGTGCGTTTAAAGACATTGGGGAACTTTAATACTCACGTGCCATTACTCCTTTCCACATCTAACCCAGTGGGTATTCCGGCACCCTGCAGCCGCTCCGAACTTGTACCTGCAAAATAAAAAGACAGTTAGAGCGCATCGTGAAGCAGGCAACAAGCGCTTACTTACGTGCTTCCAGGCGCTTCTATTCATCACACGGGCTCCATCTTCAACTCACTTCAGCCCGTCATCCGCCATCGCCGGAACCCTGCAAAACAAGAAACATCATTACTAAAGACTTTAAAGACATTAGAATTACTCGAAACTTACCGTTCGTGCAGTAAACGACGGACAGCAGTCCTCTGAAGTCAAGAGGCCTGCTCCCCTTATCCAGTGAAGAAACTGGTTACAGCACCCTGCCCCGAGGCAGATGGAGAGCACGGCGTTCACTTACCTAAGGTGAGAGCGTTAACCTTTGGGGTTCTACAGGAGAAGAGAAAGGGAAGAAGAGAGAGACATTCAATGACCCAGTTCCTTAATCCCATATTTTCTATCTGCAGACATCTTACCCTTCGAGTCAGACATACAGTGCACAGAGGTCCAGCCCAAAGAGCCAGCCGTGTGTTACACATCACCTTTGAAGATACGGTATACGCCCAGTCAAGACCGGCGCCTCTACGGGAATCAGGTGAGCGTTACATTCTCCTTGTTGTCTTTCTTGGACTGCTCTTCCTTCTTCTGAGTTGCCCCAGAATCCTTGTGAGTAGCCCTGTTGGCAACCCACAAGTCAGCAGCCTTAGCTAACTTCTTAGGAGCCATCTCCTTTGAATCAGCCAAGTGCTGTCTAAGCTCAGGAGAGCAGGCATCAAAAATAGACTCCAACATTACAAGATTCCTCAAACCTTCATAAGTGTTCACTTTGTAACCCTTAACCCAACCATCTAAGTTTTTCAAACAGTCACACACCCAGGTAGCCCAAGGGGTACCATCATGCTTTATGAGGGTTCTAAACCTCTTAAGATACTGGGAAGGGGTCTTCCCAAACCTAGCTATTAATGCTAGTTTTACACACTCATAATCCTGCTTATCCTCCTCCCCCAACTCCATTACAGCATCACTTGCAACAGGGGGAAGCCTAGAGAAAAGCCAAGGAATCAACTGATTCCCTGTGATACCTTGAATCCCATGATTGTACTCAAACAGTGCTAACCAATCCAAAACATCAAGTTTAGTCTCATACATACCAATCATTTCCTTTGGCATACAGGGTCTCTTAGGGCTGGAAGACCTAGAAGACTCTGGGAGAGAAGCATTTTCTAGAGACAGTTTCTTCATTTCTAGTTCATGATTCAGCTCCATTTCTCTGAGCCTTAACTCTTGATGTTTCATGACAGTTTGTGCATCAATACGTTTCCCTTCTAATTCAAGTCTCATTTTCTCAAGTGCAATAAATTCAGGAGTAAGTGTAGGACCTGTGGGGGTCCCTGTGGACAGAGGCGGTGCATTCTGAGCAGGCAAAGGAGTTGTAGGGGTTCCTAGCAAGGTCTAATCTACTTCTAAATTAACACTCTCATAATCAGAAACATCAAAATCCACATTGGCTGGAGTGGTAGGCCCTTCTGTCCCACTCTCCAGACTTTTTCCCATTAACTTTGCAACCAGTTCAGATTTCTTTCCTTTACCAGCGAGATTCTTATCCCTACACATGGTTCTAAGAACTTCAGCAGTATAGAGTAAAAGACTCTCTTCAGTGTAGTTTTCCATATTTGACATGATTTCTCAGTTAAATAGATTTAGTGGTGTTAGCCTTGTGGTTAGTTGAACCCAAGCAATAGCAGCACTCTAAGTGTAATCACTCTACTTCCAAATCCTCACCGCTGTACACCAGTGTTAGGCAGAATCCTGTGCGGTGTCCTTAAGGACCACTACACACAATTAAGACGACAGGTGGCAATACAAGTTTACCTTTGGTACAAGCCTGTACTACTAAGTTATAGTGGTAGCAGTAGCAGAGCAGCCAGGCTTAACTCAAGAGTATATGAGCAGTAGCAGAGATTACACAAAGGGACCACAATTACTTTGACTCAAGCAAACACTGACTCAAGGTTTTAGGTAAAAAATATAAGTACATTTATTTTTACACCATCAGTTATAAACACAACACCTCTATTAAACTTTAAACAAAACCACATGTTAAATATACTACAACTAACCAATTCACTTTGTACAGTATGTCTCAAGGTAAGTACCCTGTGTTTGAATGAACCGGTGTTATGAACAAAACATGATACCGCGGATACGGTTGCGATCACTTTTTGACAGTTCGGTCTACTTAATAAACTCATATCCGTGACATGAAATGCTACCGGGGCAAAAGCACACTTAGCACCTGAGATACCCAGAGAGAGTTGGAGGCAAAAATCACAGGCAATATTTAGGGTAGGCAGGCAGTATCGAGAACACAGAAACAGGAGTTCAAAAGTCAAAGGGTCGGAACCAGGTTTAGGTGACACCGGAGACCTGTGCTGAAGATCACACCGTTAGACAGTTCACGATTCAGCGTAGCCCAAAAGTACTTGGATATTGTCAAATGTTCGGAAGCAAAAGTTATAAGGAGGGAAGACCAGGACGAGCCTTGAAGTTGAAGAAAAGGGGTTCACCCAGTTTCCTCGAGTAGGACACAGTACCTTATTCCAACAATGCAGCTTGTGCCCTGGCAGTTGTTCCTTTTGTTTTCCCGCAGACGCACGATTCCTGGAGCTTCGTTGTGAAGGAGGACGTCTGAAGGGGGTCTGCACCATGCAGGGATGAAACCGGCAGCAGCGACAACGAAAAGGTGTGCTCCTTAAAAACAGGAGAGGCTCAGCAGGTGGCTATCAGCTATTTCGACCACGGCAGAGATCTCTGGCTGAAGAAGACGAGCTGGTTATCCCCACCAGGCTCAAGAGAAGAAGACTCCGGACTAGATCTCCTCGTAGACGTTGAAGGGAAGATAGCTCAGGACTGCAGCAGGGCTTCACCGGGACGGGGTTGTTGCAGCAGCCGTTGTTCTCTCCGCTTCTCTTCGGTTCCTTGTAGTTCCAGAGGCGACTCTGACTTCTAGCCCAAGAGACCTGCCTTTTATGCGCTAAACCCCCATTCACACAGCCTGGCTGTCAATCACGCAGCAGGGGGGGGTTGTCCAGCCGGGACAGCCACCTCAGCCAATCATGGCAAAGTGCAACTTGGGTTTCCTAGGATACCCTGTGCAGGGAGTGACTACACCTCTTCCCCACATTCAGTCTACCAAGACACCCAGGTGCCAAGAGGAGGGCTTCTCTGCAGAAGCCCGCCAAAAGACGGTGAACAAAGAAGGCAAACCTAGTTTGCCGCGCAAAGTAAAACACAAGAAGGACTTTAACAAAAAGAAATGGCGAATAAACCCAACCGGAACCAAAAGAAAGACGATTTGGTCAAGAAGGTTTATGTTCGAGGCTAATATAATAGCCAAGAACAGTACCACGTTTATCTAATATAATCGCGGTAGAAAAGTTAGGGTAGATACCACTGCTACCAGCCAAGTCTAAATGTTAAAAGAGCAAAACAATGCTCAGGGAGGTACAGACAGAAAAGGGGTACAGATGAGCCCTTTCCAGTACTCCATGTAAGATGGGGGTGTACTGGGTCTGTGGAAAAAATGACTATGTAAAGTAAATGGCAACTTTACCTTTCTCTGGGGGACAGTAGTCAGCCCCAGCGAAATGGAGTCAGTGGGAAGCCTTAAAGACAACCCTGGGTTACTACACTAAAGGTGCTGTGTAACCCGTACAAGAACAGGGGCACCTGGAGTGGTGTGCTCCAGTGCCCAAGATCACACATTGAGTAAAAACACATAGGCCAAGAGTGGAAAAAAGATGTACTCTCTTACCAGGTGGAAAAAATAAACTCCAGAAATCCAGCAAAGCTGCTGGGGGACTCACTAGGTGAGGGAAATTAGCCCTAGAAGGAGAATTCTCCCTAACACTTCTCACCCGAGAAGGAGGCGTAATCTTGCATAAAAACCCAGGATCACTGAACCAGAAGGTTTGGCTCCTGCAGTCCTGGAGTTTGGTGGATACGAGTTGCCTGCAGACGGCAAAGAGATCCTCACCAGGGCGTTGTCGACTTTGAAGTGCTACGGTCACAAGTGGACGTGTTTCACTTCGTGGTGCTGGTCGCAGGAGGTTAACCCGCTGAAGGTCACAGCCCCACAAATTCTTCCATACTTGCTCTCCTTGGCCAAAGCCGACCTGGCACACGCTTATATCAAGGTACATCTGGCGGCTAGCTCCCACTACACCAGGTCTCCGGGGAACATCTTCAGTGTGGTCTCACTGACTCATCAAGGAGTTCCTCAAAGGACTTTTTTTTTCGATCTTTCCCGGTGTGGGAACTCAACGTGGTTCTGACTAGGCTCATGGGGGGGGCCCCTTTCAAGCCAATGCATCAGGCCCTACTCTAGTTCCTCTGCCAGGAGGGTGGGGGAGATCCAGGCCCTATTCTGCAAGCAACCATACCTGACTTTCCACGAATCGAGAGTGTTGCTGCGGACATAACCCTCTTTCATGCTGAAGGTTCTGTCGGAATTCCACCTCAGCAAGCCTTTGATTTTACCTGTTTTTTTCCACTGGCTGAAAGGGCCTTGAAATCGCTGGACGTTGCTCGTGCCTTGAAGTTCTATGTGACGCGCACAAATAGTTTTCAGAAGACTTCACAACTGTTCGTGAACTTTGGTCCTGTGAACCATGGAAAGGCCTTGTCCAAGGGTTCCATTTCAAAGTGGCTCTCTGGCTGCATCATGCATTGCCATAAATTGGCGATCCGACCGCTGCCTGGCCGTCCGAGAGCCCACTCCACCAAAGCAATTGATGCGATGACGGCGTTCCAGCCTGGTGTGCCCCTGATGGACATCTGCAGGGCTGCTACATGGAGGTCCACGCACACCTTCACTAGATTCTACTGCATCGACAGGGCTTCCAGGGAGGAGTCCAGTGCCGGCCAAGCAGTGCTACACAACCTGTTTGCTTGAGGTGAGTCTGTTCCAGAAGTAAGAGTTAATTGCTTCTGTTGAGCCTTGCCACCTCCCGTGGTTGTGTAATATTGTACTGCTATGTATTTGTTACTCATGAGCATGTGAATCCATGTCAGACCCCATGCTGGAGAAGGAACGAGTTACTTATCTGTAACTATTGTTCTCCATCATGGGTCTGGCATGGATTCACATGTGAACCCTCCCTCCGACCCCTCTGCGGCTCTTCTTGGTCATACTGCCACTTTACGTGCTTACCAAATCTGAAGAGGGCTGCCAGAGGAGGGGTTTAGGTAGAGGGCTGTCATTGGATGGGGTAGTATGACCTAGTGTACAGTCATTGGTTTAAAGGAGAAATACAGTTTGTAGGTGAAAGTGCAAAGCTTTTTTCTTTTACCGAGGATTCCCAGCCTGATGACAGGGAATGTTCATGAGCATGTGAATCCATGCCAGACCCATACTGGAGAACAATAGTTACAGGTAAGTAACGTGTTCCTTCCCTGCGGTCTAGTCCCAGAGATTTTGCTAGCAAGCGGGCATGTCGGTGTGATTTTGTTGATCTTCCTGCGTCCGGGTGGTGGCATTGCACCCATACCGTGTCATTGCCATGCTAAAATGTTCACGCGTGCCAATAGTCCATCGCATTCATGTAAGGGAGGCCCGGGGCATCACCGGAGTAGGACCCAGTCTGTTATACGTCATCCTGCACCTGTCACTTTGCAGAGCTTTCTTGCCAGCATTCCAGTCCGCAGTTTTCAGCCCACCGCAAGCTCTTGTCTGACGATGTGCGCGGGACAATGGGTACATCCCATCTACTTGCACAGATTTCTCATCCACTGTGGTGTACTCTGCAGTGATCATATCCCAAAGTTTTAAGAAGCGCCATGCTTCCTCAGGATGCTCAAAAGAGTGGCATTTGCGATTCAGTTGGATGGACCATACTGCCAGGAATTTGAGATGTTTATGTTGAGATCCTTTAGCTTCTTGAAGAGCGGGTTAAAAGCACACCTGTGCTTGGATACTTCTAGGGAGTAATGGTTGAAGATGCGTATGGTGTTATTATCCAGTCGAATAGTCCCAGCCTCCTGGTAGGCTTTGAGTATAACCAGTTTGTGCTGGAAGTTCAGTAAGTGCATCATGATGGTGCTTGGGTGATCGCCAGGCGGTGGCTTGGGGACGGGAGCTCTGTGGACCCTTTCAATGACATAGGAGTGGGGGTTGTCCAGATGTACTTTGTCCTGCAAGATGCCATAGATGTAGCCCTCCAGGACACTCCCCTCTGCGTTTTCTGGAATGCCCACCAATCTTAGGTTAGTGCGTCTGGCCCTGTTCTCCTGATCTTCCAATTTGGCCCCCAATCGTTGCACCTCTCTGATGAGCCCATCCAGGTCTGTATTAGCAGTATCATAGTTCTCTTCAAGCATGCTAATACGTTGCACATTGTCTGCCATTCTGTCGTCCTGTGCCTTCATATGCATGTTGACATCCTGAATCTCCCTTTTGAAGTCTTGGACGGTAGCGTTAGTCTCCTGAGTTTGCTGACCAGTTAACTTAATTTTACCTAGTATACCTTGAAGTTTGAATATCCATTTTTGGAGGATGCATGGCGGATCACCGGAGTGGGGTTTTGGTGGGATTAGCGTCTTCCCCACTATTAGAATCAAGAATCCCTGGCGCTCATTGCATGCACCCACGTCCTCAGAGCATGTAGCAGTTTAGGGTCCAGCCTAGTGGTCAGTTATATAGCCTCATGGATTGGAAGACCCTTGGCGCTATGCTCAGCATGTGCAGCGGCATAAAGTCCCTGTGGCTTCAACCCAGAGAGTCTACTGGGAATGGCCATCCATTTTCAGGCAGGCAGCTAGTTTAGGCGCCCATGTCAGTGGGCTCAGCTTTTGTATGTTGGCCACGGGTCTCCAACAATCTGTCTCCTGCGGTTACTGAGGCGGCAGCAGCGTACCTGGGAGTGCGCACCACAGCGATGATGTGTTGCCATAATAGTGTAAGAAGGACCTGGACTGGCAACTAGTGATACATCCAGAAAGGGGATGCCAGTATAGTGTGCATGGTACCTCCAGATATTGCGAGCATATGGGAGAACATTCACAGTTATGATGGGCCTCTTTTTTTCTAAATGGCAGCGTGGATAGGATGTACCTAGGATAGGAGCACCTGCTGGTGATTGTTGAGGAGATGTGAGCTGGTGATCACTGTGTTGTACAGTTCTCTTCCCGTTGGAGCTGCCAGGACCAGAGAGCTGGGCTCAGAGATATTGGTATTGTTAGACATTACCGAATATAATTTTACCTAAGGAGAAGTTTCCGAATTTATTTGACTGAAAATGGTAGGTAATGTGGTATATGTATAGTGCATAATAGGGGGGGTGGGGTATAAGTTCGGGTGGGGGGCAAGGAGGAGCTGTGGGGGTCTCGCCCCCCAGTTTTATAGAAAAACGAGTATAAAAAGTAATTTTTGTTTTTTTAAGTTTAATACATTTGGTCACTTCTCCTTTAGGTAAAATATTTTTGGAAAAAATCACGTATATCTGAGATCGATACCGCTCACTCTGTATCACTCAGCCCCACCGCTCACCTTGATTGTGCATGGTGACACATGCACACCAACTCATTGGCATGTCTGGTAGGTGTCAGTGTGTGCAACCTCAGTGCTGTGGGCCAGGGGGCAGGTGCGGGAGCTCTCTGTTGTGCTGCTGCCAGGTTGGGATTCTCTGGCAAGTAATCGTACTGCTCTTCATTGGAAGTGCACCATGCTCGGGGAGAATGTGAGTGTAGATGCTCATTGTGGCTAGCAGGGCTTGTTCTCCCACTTCATAGCAGAGAACTGATCTGTGCCCCCTGCCCCGTCTCACAGGAGCCCCCCCTGGCAGGGACCGATTACCGTCTGTTCTTGGCCCCATCTGAGCTGCGGTCCCCCAAGCTCACTTCCGGTCCTCTTGTCAGCGGTCATCTGGCATGAGCGGTTAGCCCCCGGTATTCTCCCCGACGCAGCTGGCTTCGGCGGATACTAGGGATAGCCAAGCAAGGCGGGCAGGTGTTTCAGTTGTTCCGCAGTCGGACTAGCATTTCTCCCTAACTTTCTGTAGGTCGCGCACAAGGTCCGTTGCCCCTGGCGTTTCCAGCCATGGGGTGCGGGAAGCCGCTCGCTTCAGCAGCAATGGTCTCTCAAGTAACGGATTAGCGATCGAGGGCACTCGCTCACCGGGAGCACCCACATTTCATCTGCAGCTTCTCCTCATGTTCGTTTGCACCTTGGAATAATTTGTTCTCCCAACTGATGCCACTGAACAGGAAGTATTTGCAAAATACAGCCCGTCTTCCAAGGAGCTCTGAAAATACTGCACCCCAGATTGAACAAATAATGTCATTATACAGCCTTGTTTTAATCCATTCCAGGTACTATCTCTCTGGTCATATTTCTCAACTGATTCAATCTTACACCCACTAGTGTTCTTATGCAGTGCCACCAATATACTTGATGAAGAAGCTGGCACACCCCATCTTTGAAGTTTATGCCAACGTAAATTGCGATTGACCTCTTTTAAATCTAAAGATAGATCAATGCTAAACGGCATAGACAACAGGGGTAAGCTTCTACCATGCAAATTGCTGTACAACATCCACAACGAGCCCACCAGTTGATGTACGCAGATTTTCTCTAAAGCCAACTTGCCAAGGTTTTATTATTCTGCACCACTCAGCCCATGCCTCAAGTTCTTTAAGGACTAACAACGAAAAATATTTTAAGTCTGCATCAAGTAAAGCAATGGGTCTGTATTTAATGCGTTAATTTGTGTTAGTTTTTTTTTAAAATATCCGCACCCTATTGGATATCAACCAGGTAGAAGGTAGTTTTTGAGCCCAGACTATTACTGTAAAAAGTTTAAAAAGAGTAATTAACCAGAAAGTTGAGTCTGGCTTCAAAACTAAGTTACAAGGCCCATTAGGGCCAGGGCCTTTGATTCAGTACACTTCTTGATCAGTAACCTTACATCGTCAATGTCAAAAATTTGATTCCATTAGGTGTTATTCGGAATGAAAGATTTCCATCCGGAAGGAGCCCTATATGAATGTTCAAAGTGCCTAACCAATCACATTCTGAAATGGGGTTTTCCTGTGCTAACGATGCCTAAGGGCTGCTCTGCGCATTAAAAATGCACAGCATTCACCAATTTCCAATAGTTAGCATCCCACCTTTGCATTGTACTTTGAATCATTGCTTCTCTCTCCAGCTGAGTTGTGAAGTGACACCTAGCTTTCACATCATTCTATATTTATCTTCTATAGCGCTTTATACTAAAGTGCTGTACAGTTACAACAACAGGGTACATTTAACATAACAAAAACTGTAATAACAGAAGAAAATTACAAACATGAATCAGTCACCAAAAACAGTATGTAGAGCAATTATTCAGAGGGGGAGGGAGAGGAGGAGGAGTAGGGCTAGGAGGAAGAGGGAGGGAAGGTATGAGTAAGATGGAAAGGAGGGGGTGGGGAGAGGTTAAGGGAGGAAGAGGGGAAAGGGGTAGGAGAAGGGGTTGAGAGGAGGGGGGGGTTTCATGGCTGGGAATGGAGAAGGAGAGATTTGAGGGAGGTGTGGAAAGAGGAGAAAGTAGGAGAAGAGCAGATAGAGGCAAGGAGTTCCAGTGGAGGGGGACCAGGAGTTGGAAGGAGCGGAAACGGGAGGAGGCACAGGGGGTGGGAGGAACAGTGAGGAGGAAGTGGTCAGCAGAACGAAGGGGACGAGAGGGCATGTAGAATGAGAGAAGGAAAGAGAGATAAGGGGGAGCAAGATCATAGAGAGATTTGAAGACCAGACAGAGGAAGTGAAATTTAAGTTGAGAATGAAAGGGGAGCCAGCCAATGAAGGCAAGGGAAGCAGAGATGGAGTCACGGGGGGAGAGCAGACAGAGGGTACGGATGGTAGAGTGATGAATAGATTTGAGGGGGGCAAGATGTGAAGTGGGAAGGCCAAAAAGTAAGGAGGAGCAGTAGAAGAGGCGAGAAAAGATAAGGGAGGAGATTAAGAGCTTAGTAGCATGAAAAGTAAGAGAGGGGCGAACTTTCTGTATATTGTAGTGGTGGTAGCGACAAGCACGAGAGGTGAGTGAGATATGATGGGAAAAAGTGAGAGAAGAGTCAAGGTGAAAGCCTAGGTTACGAGCGTGGTGGGAGAAAGTGAGATTAGAGGGAGGAAAATGAATGAAAGGGGGAGGAGAGGGAGTGGGAAGGGAAGAAAACGACTTCGGTTTTGTCCGAGTTAAGGGAAAGAAAGCGAGAAGCAATCCAGTTTTTAATAGTAGCGAGACAGGAGGAAATTTTAAGGTGGAGGTCAGAAGAGAAGGAAAGAAAGAGCTGTGTCATCGGCATAGAAATGGTGAGAGATGGCAAAAGAGGAGATCACGGGGGCAAGGAGGGGGATGTGTGGAGTGAGAATAGGAAGGGACACAGCACAGAGCCTTGGGGAACTCCATATTCAAGAGGGTGGGAGGGAGAGGAGCGGCTATTCACTGTCCTGTTATTCCATGCCAGTCTGTTCTCCCCCCCCTGTTTACAGAATCTATCGGGATTTGGCCTGCCCTTGCTCGAACCACCAGGTAATTGAACCCTCCCAGAAGAATCTGATGATCACTTTGGTGCCCTGGATATCTTAAATTGGATACACAAAGAAATAAATGTTCCGATACCATCATAAAATCAATTCCTTGAGGCCTGTGACCCACGAATCCACGCATTGTGACCTTCCTCATCCCAGATGACATTACCATTCAACGGGGTCAAGTTCCATTTATCCAAGAATTCTGCCCACATTTCACCCACCTGTCGTTTGATACCATAACTTCCCCTGCACTGATTCTTGCCATAAAAAGATAATCAACATTAAAATGGCCTGGTAAGATCACATAAAAGTCCTCATAAGACTGATACCACTGCAGTAAAATTCCCTCAATATTTGCCAGCATAAAATATAGCGCTATTTCGCTGTAACTGGAGTACACATTTACTACCAACAATAATATACTAGGAGAACGTGTTTGGATATTTGCAATTAACAAACAGGGAGACAGGGAAAATACATTCTGAGATTTCCAAGCCAGCTCGAATTTATGGCGACCAAAAGGCTACCTCTTGGACGGCCTCTCGTCCCTTTTAATGCTTCTTGTTGGCAGAGAGCATACCCATCCAGTGATATAGGCTTCACCATAAAGGTCTACTGTAATAAAATGATTTCTGTACCACCCAACTCAACAATAGGATTGCAATTCTCTGTGAGGTGTGGGAATCCTTGTGAGTTCCCTGAGAGGATGTTAAAAACCTGTTCTTCACACCCCCCCCCCCCCCCGCCCCACTGGATTGCGGCTTTGCCACAGATAAATCGGCCGCAATCCAAGACCAGTCCTCACTCTTAAAATGGCACTCATCACATCTTCCCACAGTACTACTTTCCCACTGGAATGATCCCTACGAAACAAAGATTGAATCTTACTAAATGGCCACTTATCCTGAGCATGGTAAATGTGTTCCTCAAAAGGACATAAATCATATCCCTGTGATTTGAGCTCATTCAGTGCTTTAAAGAGGCATTTACAAACCAAAGGGGAGGCAACATCAATAATCGCCACATCCAATCTATCTTCAATCAGGAGCTCTACCTGAGTAATGTCTACTGAAACAATAATCCTCATGGTTGGGATGTCATGAAAAAGAGACCATATGTTTTAGCGATTCAGAATGACTTAATTTTCCTTTGCGAATAATGACTCTAATATGCATCGATTGCTATATGAACTTAATGATTTGCAGTTGTGACCCTCGTCACTCATCTGACCTTTGGATACACACTCTGGGCCACCTCTCTTGCTTCCTAACCCTCTTATCTATCTCAACCTCAGTCATTTTAGATTGTTGCCAACTATTGTCGGCCCACAGGACACTCCCCCTTGAGTCCCAAATCTAGCACCACCCTTCTATTAAAGAGGACTGGCATGAATACTTAATTTAAATACGGAGTGTGTCAATCCACTCTAGGAAAGACCGTCATTCCCAGAGTGGATTGACGCACTCCGTATTTAAATTAAGTATTCATGCCAGTCCTCTTTAATTGCCTCCAATGCTCGGTATAGTCACCATATGCAAGGTACAATCTTGCATGTGTGGGTGAAATTGTATGCAAGTGCAACCTCAAATTCCCCAGCAATGCCATCTAATGCCAGTAAATAATTAATATTCCTGGTAAACTCACCTATATGTAAGGTACAGACTGGCCATGTGCAGCCGCCATATGTCAAGCCCAGTCTCCGATCCCTTCTAATGCAAGGTAATGTCTGGTTTAATCACCATGTGTTGGTTGCACACTCACTTATTCAGTTGCTGCCATCCTATGCCAAGTGCAGACTCCCTTGCCTTTATAATGCCAACTAATGCTCTATAATAATACCAGGATTTCATTTACTACTCCATGCTGGTCCCTCCTGCTTCTAATCACTGTTCCAATATTACCCAACCTTGAAAGAATGAAGGGCTGAGTTGATGCTGCCGAGTGTCAAACGTATGATGTGTAGGTTTGCCCCATATCAGAGGCCAATCCTTACCTTGTTGAACTATGTATGTATTGCACAGTCTCCAGAAGTGAGATGCAGCAACGCCTACTCAGTTGCTACCATCATATGCCAAGTGCAGCCTCCTGGGCCCCATAGTAATGTTTTAGCTGCCTAGCACACCCTGATTATTTTTCTAATACATTAATGTATATAGATTGTAAAAAAATGTGAATAATTTAGTTTAACGTTCATCCCATACACATTGTCTATTGCAGGCTGTTGGGAACTGCTTTTATTACAAACTAAATGAAGGGACTCAACTGTGAGCTTTAGCTGCTCTCTATCACTATGAAAACAAGAGAAACAAATTCTAAATGTTCCTCACTTGTATAAAAGCATGAGTAGTGGGACAGACATGTCATTTCACTTTCTCTGCCAGCTGGTCAGATAGGATAAGAGGACCGACCGGGAATAAGTGGGTGCCTGGTGGAATGAACAGGCATGAGTTGTGATTATTATTATTTTTTTTTTTACTTTCGATTCCGAAGCGTGCAAGCCATGCAGTGATTAACATCTGAGCACTTGGTGACAGTGGTGAATGCTGGGCCCAGGGTCGGGTGTTTCAGACAATTCAGAAGCATGTCTGCCTTCTGTCCATTGCATTCCGAAGGGTTGCAATGGCAAGCCTTGGTCCGCAAAGGAGGAGCCACGGGGAGCAGCTGCTGCACCTAAATAACAGTCCTGGTTTTACTATTTTCACCACGTGGTGTGTGATAAATGAAAAAATCCTTGAGGGCTGGCTTAAGCCCCTATGAGATGCCCTGGCCAGCACAGTTAGTCTTGATGTCCCAAACGTATTCCTGCTAAGCATTTTGTTTGCAATTTAAATAATTCAGGATGGATGTCAGTTTAAATGTTACTCACCCACTATTACATCAGCATTGTTATTTCCTAGGCACCTTTTAATTAGCAATACCCTTTCAAGCACAGCTCCGTAATCCAGGCCTTTAAAGTTCTGTGCTTCCTCCGTCTTCCTAACCTCCCACAACCAAACAAGATCTGCCCCGTAGCAACTCCCATTTCACTTTCTCTCTTACCTTCTCTAACCAGACCCAAGTCCATCTCAATCTTTGTATTTTATTTTATTTGTCTCGGGATGATAGCTCAGTAGGCAACGTGCTTGCCTTGGAAGCAAGACAACACTGCGCACCACAGGTTCTATTCACTGGGTCTGCGCTTAAAAACCTCTGGGTATTAAGCGCATTATAAATAACTTATCATATCATAAGGTGCTTTTGCCAAAGCGTCACACATAGATAAAAAAAGGGTTAAAAAAATGAATGCACCACAAACAAAAAGGAGAAAGGTTAAGACAAAGCGGAGAGATGATTTTGAGATGTGTGTGAAACAGAGTAGGAAGAAATAGATTGGATGTGAAGTGGCAAAGCATTCCAGAACTTTGGAGCGAGAAGACAGAAAGAGCAGAATCGAGATTTGACACAGGGGCACCTGGGAACAGATAGAAGAAACTGGGACCTAAGGGAACAAGTGGGTATACAAAGAAACCAGTGAGTAAGGGTAACTAAGGGCCAGCCCCCGGACAAATTTGAAGGTAATACAAAAAAATTAAACTGGAGATGGGATTAAAAAAAAACAGCAAAGAGAATAGGAAACGGAAGAGTGAGGGGGGATACAGCAGAGAGTGCAAACTGCTGAATTAAATATGGAGCACAAGAGCACAAAAGATGAGAGCACAAAAGATGTGAAGCAGGTAGACCAAAAAGATGTAGTCAAGAAGGGAGAAGACTAAAGTAGTGACACGTTTAGTGGCATGAAAAGTGAAGAAGGGGCAAGCTTCCCGAATGTTAGAAATGAAAACAACAGGACCGAGCAATGTTAGAGATATGGGAAGAAAAGGAGAATGAAGAATCAGAGAAAACCTAACACACAGGCAGAAGATGAGAAGAGAAGAGAGATAGGCGGAACATTAATGGAAGATGAACGAATCGGAGGAGGAAGAGTAGAGGCAGGGAAAAAGAGAATTTCTGTCTTAGAAGCATTTAGGTGTAAATAGCGCAAGTGCATCCTACATAGAAAGACTGGCCAGACAGATAGGACCTAAACCAAGAGAGGGCCGTACCAGAGAATCCAAAGGAGTGTAGAGTGAAAAGTAGAGTACAGTGGTCCACAGAATCGAAGGCTGCTGAGAGATCAAGAAGAATGAGGATAGAACAAAGTTTAGAACGCCTAGCAGATAAGAGAGGGTTAGAAACAGGGTAGAGCCGTATAGTAGAGTGAAAAAGACAAAAACCTCATTGAGTTGGAGGAAGAGTTATGATCTAGATATAACGAGTCTTGAGTATAAATCAAACATTCCAAGATTTTAGAGAGATAGGGAAGCAGAGAGATAGGGTGGTAGCTTGATGGTGCTGAGGACCTTTACTTGCTGCAGCATTTGACAGTCCCAGATAAGGCTATGCCTGTTTCTTTGACCAAACAGTAGGGGCAGTATCCTAGCTACATCTGTAACTTACGCCATTTTCTTTCTCCCTGCACATCTTGTCCCCAAATTAGTGTTCAACCACTCTGTTCTCTATCCTTCCTAAAATAAAATGCTTAGAGTAAGCAGTGCAGGGACACAGTTCCTCATATGTTTCCCTGGATCTCCAAGATCTTATGAAGACCTGCAATCTCACAGTATGTGACACCCAACTGCAACATAGGCCCTTGTGGTTTCCGTCTCCGATATGGAAATGTTACACAGCCGGTCTTATTTTGGGACATCATCCTTTCCAAAGCAGGCTAACACCATAACCTTGCTCAATATCCTAGACCTCTTTACTTCATTTGATCTACTGGCTGCTGTAATTCTGAAGCATTGCAGCAGACCACTGGCAGCCCAGTATCTATTCTCAAATTGTTTCAATTATTCTTGGGTGACTGGAAACAATTACATGGTTTTGGTCCTATAAAGACCCTTTCTCTCATTATTTCCAATTTAAGCATACCCATCAACCTGCATTATGTCCCTTCTATGTGGCGGCAGTGTCTTCTTTAACTCCTAAGCAGTTAGCATAGTTAATAACTCCCTTTGCCACACTGCTCACTGAAAAGAGGCCCGATTAAACTACTTTGGATCCATCAACATCTGTCACAGCACCATTCTCCTTCCTGTAACTAGTATCTTAGACAGTGAAGTAGTTAAACAATTACAAGATCATTGTGAGGCTGGCCACATGCTTCAAACCATGCCATTAGATTTCAGTTTGTGCACTGGCACTGAGTCTGCCTTTGTAGCGGTGTGGGACATGCTCCAGATAATTACAGAGACAGGAGCAGCTGCCTTCTTGGCGCTCCTGGCACCACCTGTGGCCTTAACATCATATGTTTCCATTCCTCCTTCATGTCTGGTAGAGTTTTCAGGAGCCAGCCTTGGAGCACTACAATGTTTCAAACTTTCCAGGACAAGAAGTCATTGGTAGTATGTCTGGAGGGCCATTTGTCTGCTTGGAACAAACTCACCTGCGCTGTTCCCCATAACTATTCATTACCCCCCATTCCGTTCAACGTATATTTGTGCTCACTACTGCACCTTATTTTGTGTTTGGACCTGGCCAGTCAATTGTATGCAGGATCCCGGATCCAGCAAGCCTCCCTGAAATGTCCCCAAAAACCTAGCTGTGAAGGACAAAGTAACAAATCTGGGGATCAATGGGCATTGAAAACAATGGAATCCCTAGTGCAGTACGTACTAAACTGTCTTTTTTCCAACAGCATCACTTAAATCATGTGATGCACTGTATCCCCAGGTTTTGATTGGGCATTAGTGGTGAATGTTTTGGCCAATTCCCGCATAGAATACTGCAAGGCATTATTTTTTGGACTATCTGAAAAACTGCTACAGCAATTTCAAGTTGTACAACGTTTTCTGGTCAGAGTAATCTGTGGTAGCTGCAAATATACCTGTGTGTCTGTCTTCTGATAATCATATATATCGCACCACCAGTGTGGACACAGGCCGCAGGCACAGCCAAGCATCCATGCTCGATAGAATGCTGCTATGGCTGTGCACATCCGGTCTAGCATCACATAGAGCCGTCCAGACTGAAACACCTGACTTACCTCAACACCTCTGCCACTAGCATGCAGTGACTACCATCCGAAAGGAACTCTGTACAGCTGGCCATACATCCACTCTCCCAACAAAAATAGCAATCTATTGCACACCTTCAACAGCGCCCACCCACCTGACCTCTCTTCGGGCTTCTTAGTCGAGCCTTGCCAGCCACGCAAGCCCTACACCAGCAACATGCACACATGCATCTCCTAAGCTAAACTCCTTAGAATTTTCCACCACATCGACTGCGGTCACCGAGGGCTTTCCAACCAGAAAAAGTGCATTGAGGCCACACAAGTGGGGAAAGAGCACCATATAAATAACCAAATACAATACAATAGGAAACAGTGGTTACAATTGCTGGTATAGGATTTGTTGGCTATTATACACAGCGCCTTCGGCTGGACAACAGCCGTCCTACCTCCCTATGGCTGCACGCTAACTTGCTCTCCTTTTGGAAAATCTTAAAAACCCTGCTCATCTCTTGAGGGGTTTTTGAGTGTTCGCTTGACCTTAGCTAATCTGACTCGTGTTGTGTTTTTTAAGTGTGGTCTCTCAAGACTTTTAGTCCTCTGGAAGTGTGCCGTATAAATTTACTTGATGTGGACAATTGCCCCTGCCTGCAATGAAAATTGTCATTCATAATGATATTGCAAAAGGTAGGTGTCCTAGTAATCCATGCCACTATTAAAGTAGTCCTTTTTAATTAGCTTAGCTAGGAATTAACAGAATTAAACATTTTAAGTGAAGGGCAAACCTGAACAATCCGATTACGTTCACAAATGAAAATGGTCCTTTTTCTATTGGCTATCCTATTTACTAGAGAGTAATCTGCTGTTAGCTGAGGCGCCCCTTTTAGTATGGGCAGCTTTATAATGCTGATCAAGTGGGGTTATGCTTCTCCTTAGTGCAGTAAAGGGTGGAGGGGGCAAAAGGTGCGGCTTCTTCTACTGAAATCTGTTTGAGAGAGTGGAAGTCAATGAATGGAATAGAATCCGAACACAAACAGGATCTAATTAGTGTCTGAAAAAACGTCACCAACTTTGGTCAGGTTACTTTAACCTGAACAGGAAAAATTTAGCAAATCAACTAAACACTTGAGCAAACATTATGTAATCAATGATTTTCAAATGAAAGCAGATAGTGTTGAACTGGGTAGACACAAAAGAGTTATCCTTTGGTGGTTTTACAAAAGAAGACTGTCCTTCCATAATTGATTTAAACACTGTGTGGGTCACACTGGTTTTGCCACTGTACAGGGTTTTTTAGTTTTTTTTCCTGGCAGTTAGATACTGATGGGGATTACTATGTACGACTGCAAAAATAGAATTATATTCCGCCAGCCTGACATTTTCATGCTGGCGAAAAACCATTGAATTGCTGTGGAACATCTGCAGATTCCCTAAGAATTCATTGTAAATGCCTCCCTCAAGCGTAGATTGCAGAAGGCATTTACGCACTTTTGCTCTACGACGTGCAATACCTTTGTGTTAATCTAGATCCGCCAGAATGAACACTTTGTTTTGCACTTTGTGCAATGCAAATGATGTAAATAGCACGGATGGGACCTAAGTGCACAGGAGTGAACACAGATGAAGTCTTCTCTCTGCAATTGACACTTTTTTTACAGAGCACCAGACTGTCCTAGGAATTAACACCATCACTCGTGTCAGTGTGTGAGAAAGTGTCAGAGAATTTATACAAGGCCTTTCTCCACCCTCAGAGGCCACTTGGAACTGTAAGGAACTCCTGATGGCAACAGTAAAGACAGACACAAGTGATCATAGTTCAAGGGTGTTTTTTAAACTGTAGAAATGGGTGATAAAAATGCCTAATCTAAATCTAAGATTGGGAGCAAGCTACGACCATCAAATAATAATAGTCAAGTCCAAGTGGCGTCTTGTCAAATAAAAAGGCCTATACTAAAAAAACTACTGCCAATCCTTACTAAGTTTCAAAAGGGTGTTGGATAGTGTTCACAAGAAAAGAAAGAAGTATTGACAAATGATAAGTCAGGGTGTTCTAGCCGGGGTTCCCTTCCTCACGTATTTAGCATGGGACAAGGCAGGAATCTCAGGCACAGCACACTACCTGGGCTTCTCCAGCATGAGGTTACAGTTCCTTTCAGCGATATCGGGACTTTTGGTGGTGAAGTCTCTTTTCTACAAAGTCTCTTGGCTCTGAGGGCATGATGTGTTCAAAATAACAAAACAAAAGCTCCTTTCCGTATATATGTTGGATGATGACTCTTCACCCCTGAATCCCCCTCTTCCGGACTCAGACTCTTCTCCAATCTTAGCCACCCTCCATCGAGTTAACTACAGCCTTTTACTCAGAATATTTTACTTGTTGTATTCACAAGTCTCAATGTCTTTTTAAACAATCTTTCACTGGGGACATCCCTCAGCCGGGTTCACTCTTGTCAACACAATGTTCATGGGGTTATTGCTCTTCACCCCGTTTTATAGGCATCCCTCATCTGCGTTCACATTTGCCAGTTACACAGTTCACTTTGCTTTACACAATGCAGGGTTTACTTCCCTTAGCTTTCCTCTTGGTTACAATAGCCTCCCTCCATTGGGCTTAGGCTATCAATTCGTAGAGGGACATGCTGCGCTGCCTTAGTAGAACATCTGCCTCGGAACAGTTAGCGTTGTGACCACAGTTTAAGGACAGCCAATCCTTCAGATAAAAGGTGAACTAGTCTTGTGGTCCAGACACTATCAGGTAGATAAACCTATTGGTATTCACCCATTTCTACTCCGCCAAGTCGCTGAATGCCATTTTGATGAATTGACTTGCAGTGAGATGGCTGCAATAAGCACCAAAAATACTGTTGTTTTGTTGTTGTTGTTGTTGTGACCAGTTTGGTGCTGCCTTCCATATTCGAAAATATCACTTTTTTGGGGGTTCAATCCCCCATATCGAACTTGACCCGCGGACCCCCTCCCATAACCCTCTGCCCTGCAATAAACATTCATACACAAAAGCACCCTCCTCTCACATACAAACAGAAACACAGACACTCGCACACCTGCCCCCTCGCTTCCACGCAACAAACACTCCTCCTCGACCCACACACTTAATTACCTTCTCCCCCTGCCCCTCCCCACTACAATCATTCCCCCTCAAAATACACATTCACACAAACACTCAATTAATTACCTCTCATGTCTGCGACCTCTGTCTTCCCCTGCCTGGCCTGTCAGTCCCTGTGCACACTTATGTACGGCCGCGGCACGACAGTTCGATTTAGAAAGATAAATCAGTCTCTTTTTATTTTTGTAAAAAAAAAATACATTTTCACTTAGGACCGTTGGGATTTTGGTGAGCTTGCTTGTAGTGAGATATCATAGATCCTGTACATCCACCCACAGGTCCTGCCTCCAGGCATGGTAGCCCTTTGGCAGGACTTTTTTTTGTTGGCATCTGTGAAAAATGCCATTGATCTCTAGATCATTCTGTGAATTTTGTTTTCAAGGATTTTGTTGAAGAACCTGTAATGCTAGCTTTTTGTTTCACCTTTAATAGAAACAATGAGCTTTTCAACCTCGGCAGTCCTTAAAGATAACTCGTGAGGGAAAATGTATGAAGTCTGTTGTGATAATTTTTGGAGCTGGGTTTGATGTTGATGGTCTTTGGAAATTGTGACCCCAAAATAATTAGCATACCTGGAAAATATTGAAATGAGAAATACTGAGTGGTGTACGCATGCAGAATGTGCATTTACAAAAAACTTGGTTCAGTATAAATAAAGAATCCTCATGTGTGGGAACGTTTTTGCTCATCTTTTATGGGGTTATGATGACGACAAGTAGCTAGGCGTAAAGGTATGACTGTAAATGAAGATTGATGACTGCTGCATGGAATAAGCAAGGGCAGTATCGCTGAACTACAAGTGAGACAGAATAATGCTATGCGAGTGGTTGAAGGACTAGGAAGAAGAGATCATATCTCTCAGGCAAGACCCGCTCTTCATTGGTTGCCTGTGGAAGCTTAGATAACCTTTGCAAGACTTTGCACCCTCAGGCACAAGTGCCTATTTGGTAATAGCACTAGCTACTTAGCTACTTAATGGAAAGGATTTCTTGACTTCCTGCATGGAGAACATCAAGGTCCAACTTAACCATTCTGCTGATGGTACTGAGAAGAAAGTTGGTGTCAGCTGGACAGTGCACCTTTGATTATGTGGCTCCTAAATTCTGGAATGCCATACCACCTGAACTGCAAGGCTATTGCGCTCTGAAATATTTCAAGCAAGTCTTGACAACGTACCTTTTTGTTTGATTAGTTTTCTTTAATTAGCTTCTTCCCTGTATTTTGCACAATAAGAAATATTAAATAAACAAACAAGAAGGTATTGTGCATGATGTGCAGTCTTAATGTTGGGCAGTGCAACGAAATGGGATTAGTGTGAGGATATAGGTTTTATTTTTGACTCGTTTTTTGATGTTCAAAATCAAAGGTTGTCTGTTACTCGTGTATGTCTTTGTTAGTTCTATATTATAGGAAAGGTTTGTCATTTCTGGACCTTTTCTGCAACAAAAACGTAATCTTTGATCTTGGTTTCGTGTCTAAATTATTATTTATATGTAGGATTACCTACATGTGCTCTTTTTTTCCAATCAGTTTTGCATTGTACTTTACGTATTAAAATACTTGTCATATTTAAATGCTTCTCTAAGTTTGATAAATGGAAGTAATATTGAGTTTAAGGCGATGAGTGTTCAGTAAGAAACATTTTGGTTTCGATTTCTTAAGCCTGAGATTTCCATCCAACCTGCAAAGGTATCCTGAAAAGATTTCAAAATGTCATGTGGAGCCAGGAAGTATAATTATTATCTGGGTGTCGTTGGTGTAGTTTTAAAAGATCACCCCTAGACTAGCTATCCGATCATCAATTGACAGGACGGACAGATTAAATTAAACGGGTGAGACACTCGCCCTGCGCAATACCACAGTGCAAAGGGGGCAAAGGGGCGGGGAATATTTTAATGTTGCAAGTGTCTCTGTTGATGTGCAATTGTAAATAAATTAGGAAAACTAGTTATAGGAAGTTAAATTGAGCTTTGGAGTCAGAGCAAGTCTGTCAAGTAGCATCCGATGATCAATAGTGTTGAATGTTGCCGACAGATCTAATAGGATTAGTATATACGCATCATCAGGGTCCAATTACTTCAGAAGGTTTTCTCGGATATCAAAAAGGGCCATTTTGGTGCCACAATTCAACTGGAAGCTTGACTGGTAGTTATTTACTAGACTGGCTCTGCACTGTACATTGTGCTGGAGGTGGGTAGTGATTGTGTGGGATACTTTAAAACTAAAATGATTGCAATATATCAAGGAGCATATGTTGGTAGACTGCGTAATGCTTGGTTGTGTTGGTTTTTCATTAAAGGGATGACACGTTTTGTGAGTAATGCTACAGTGAACAAGGCTCTGCTGTTAAAAATAACTAGTTTTGGAATTTTGGAGACCTGAATTGCTAGATTAAAGCTACGTACATTGACAGACTGGGTATTAATGCCATGGTGCTACAGGAAACACATTTTATATACACTTACATTTATTTAGTATTGCATTAAGATCAAAAAGGCACAGTTAAATGTGTACCAGCAATCATACAGCAACAAAGTAGATATATTCGAAAAACACAGTAATTGATTAAGGTTGATACCCGCTCGCTCCACACAATATATTATGATATCAAAATCCTAACAGAAGCACTAAGCATATACACTAGTAATCAGCAGGCCCAGGGAGTCAACAGCGAGAATGTAAAATTAGTCGGACAGCACTGAGCCTGAATAGGTCTGATGATTTTACCCCAAGAAACAGGTAAAGGCAATGTAACAAATTGTTATTGTAACATTACACAGAGTAAATTGCAGTGATCTATTATACTAACTTCTTTAATGAATCAGAGGTACTTTCCAAAATTACATTTTACAGCCTTAGAACTTCCATGGCTCCAAGGGGGACCAGAGATTAATGCCCAGCTAAATACCTTCTTAAGGCACTATACAGGAGTTTAACAGTTTCCAAAAGTGTTCCACATAGAAATCAAATGGGCAAACCCAATAGGCCTCTCAGTTATGGGGGAAAAGTCAGGGGGGTTATTCTTTTACCCCCACATGAGGCTGTAGATTCAACCAGCCCACTAGGTGATCCCCTGAAGAGATCCAGTCCATGTTTGAGAATCTGCATGCTGAGAAAAGCTGGTTGAAGAGCTAACTTGGAGCCCACACAAAAGTGTGCAGCTACGCAGTGGAGGGGGACATTAAAAGCATGTATGCCTTCAAACCCAGAATACCTAGGGGAGTGCATCCAGCTATAGGATCAAGGTCTAAGGACAGCCCTGGTGAATGGTATAGCAGAGTCTGCTACAAAATAGTCCAGTAGTAGGGTAGCAGAAGTTATGCTTTCTGGTAAAGGGACTCAAACCTCCAACCCACCCTCGACCTGGAAACGGGATCCCACATCAACCAAAGGTGGCAAGAGGGGCAGCCAGTTACCAAGAAAATTGTTCCACAAAGGAGGCAATGGCTGAAGGGTATGCAGTAATAAAATTGCGTCACAAATGTCGCCTTTACAAAAAATTGCGGCAAAAATGCTGTGGTTTGACCCAGTAAAGGTGTACCCCATTATACCATTTAAAAAGGGGCGGGGGTGTCACCTGCTCCCCTTAAATGGTATAATGTGGGTCTGGAGGTTTACATGGATTGCGGCGGCAAAACCACAGCCCTTTTGCTGCAGGTTTTTGTGTAAACGGCCATTTTGAGCAGCGATTTTGACACATGGAACTGGCTGAAGGTGACCCAAGTTGGATCTATGGCAAAGCAGCAGTGAACTACTTCATTCTCCCAGCTAGGCAGGTCCCCAACTGTTAGGGATTCGGGCCAGGTGGTGTTTATTCCGGGCCAGTACTGAAGGCGACAAGGAGTTCAACAAAGGACAGGTAGACTGCAAGAAGCAAAGGAAATAGCCCTGGACAGTTTGCCACCAGCAAGAATAATAATGCCCAGGACAAAGGTACCAGACCCAGCCAGTAAGGCCAAACCAAGATCTTCAGCAGCAGTCCTTGTTCAGAATCGGTCCTCAATAATTCAGGTAAGGAACTAAGAAATCCCAGGGTCCTCCTACAGATAATCACATTCACAAATGAGCTGGCCTACGCCAGCCCACACATCAACATCCAGGCAGCGCACACAGGTTTTGAGCAATCAGGCTGGCCCTAATACCTGCCAAACACATAGGCGCACCAACACAAGATGCAGATTGGAAATACTGGAGGACTTTGAACCAGTCTACACCAGTTTAAACCACAAATGAGTATGCCTTGGCACAGAATGAACCCATGCCAGCAAAACTGGCATTTTGGTAGCGGTCCACACAGACAAAGCCAGGCGACCGAAGCAGGGCTTAAAATGCACTTGTACCACAATGGCTACCCTGTAGGTGCGTTGGGTTATTAACACAGTACAAGGGGGATAAAAACCCTTTTTGAATGGATTGTGTCCTTTCAAGTATTTCTCATTTTATGATAAATATCCTTCCAACTTTAGCTGCTTTGGAATTAGTTTTCGACAGGGGCACTGTGTGCAGTCTTGTCGAGTCGTCCCTCGAGGGCCTCCGTTCGACTTTCAACATCTTCATCAGTATAAATAGCTCATGCAGCGCCTGTTTGCATTAGTTCAGTTTTTCCAAGCTAACGCTTCAAAGAATTACGGCACACACCGGTTCTTCACTGAACTTCGTCACATTTTCAGACACAAATGTTTTCCCCGCCGGCTCCAGCAATGCCTAAGACGGGCTTCAAGGAGTGCCAAGACTGTAGATCGAAGATGTTGATCACCAACCCCCACCGCATATGTCTGTGGTGTCTTGCTACCGGTCACCGTACCTCCGACTCTAACTCCTGTTAGGCGATGACCAAAAAGGCTCTGAGGGGAGCGTAAAGTAAATTGGTGGTGGGGAGGTTGTCTTCGAAGTCTCCTTCAAAGAGTTCCAAAAGAAAATCTGATGAGTCGAGAGATTCTCCTCAGTGGAAAAGGTCTAAAAGATCTCGGTCAATAAGTCGATCGCTCCATTCTTCGTCTTCAAAGAACGCCAAGAAATGGCATCACAGGTCACATTCGACCTACAGTGATTCCTCGGCCGAGGTAATCTAATGTCCAACTAAGTCAGACTCCCCAGCTAAATGGGATGCACTTCATAAAGAAATGCTTAGAATCTTCGAGAATGCGGCCCAACCACCTCAAAGGACAAGCAGAAAGCCTATGCCCCTGTCGATCTGCATCAAGACGGCAAAAGGAAGTCGAAGATGAATCCTTCGAGTCCGAACTGTAAGCCAGAACTACATCAAGAGAAATCTTGTTGCGACGATAAATCGAGGGTTCCTTCGAAAAAACATAAAAAGTCAGTAACTCAGACGGCCTCGCTAACGCCGTCAGCGTCCGAGCGGTCGACAACAGTGTCAAAGTCGACTCCGACTTCGAAGTCGTCGTCCTTGCCTAAGAAAGATTTTTTTAAGTTAACTTCAATTTATGAAGACAATGAACCTTCAGAGGATCATACACCAACATTTGTCTTACAATATGGCACCCCAAATGTGCCAGAGGAGTTGATTTCTGAATAGTCAAGATTAAAAGACGTGTATGATAACCTACAGACAGCCAGTGGTATAGATACCTTTCCAGAACTGACCACACTGACTCATCATACAGGCAACTAATGAGCAAGGTGGTACAATGTTTAGGTTGCAGCAGGCCTATACCTTCTTTCGAGCAGGATGACCTTACAGATATTTTGGATCAGGGTCCCCAAAGAGATCCAATTTTGCCTTTTCACATTGCCCTTCAAAAAAGAGTTTCAACAAATTGGCAATCTCCAGAGACTGCAGCTGCAGTAAATAAAATGTTTGCAAAGAAATATAGGCCATCCAGCAGTGAACCAGAGTACTTAAGAAATCTCCCAACACCAGAGTTCAAGCTGCTACATCTACCAAGCAATCAGCATACCCTTCTTTCCCTCCCGATAGGGATAAGAGGATGGATGCATGGGTGAGAAAAATATTTACTGCTGGAAGAATGGCTTTAAAATCAACTAACACAGCCTCTGCCTTGTCAAAGTTTACTTTTACCCTGTGGGACTGTGTAGCTATGGCGGCTGACCACATCCCAGAAGGAGAAGAAATAGACAGCTTCCTGGCTATCATCAAGGATGGCAAGGAGGCGATGTGTGAATGCATCCAGTCAGTTCTGGATACTGCAGATAGCACATTTTCCAACGATTTCCCCTAGAACGTCTGTTGACTTGTCAGCACTAGGCTCCCGCAACGACCTGATGAGAACCTTGGAAAAGCATTCCTACCAAAGCAGGCATGTCTCCAGTCATAGTCGAGCTCATTGTGCCCCCTGAATAGTGGAATGGCTAGCTGCATCAACCCTGGTAATCAGTCTAGTGACATGCAGGGAGACAGTCCATAGAAATCAGAGCTGATAGGCAAAGTGCTTCTTGCAGTCCCAAAACCTTAGAATATTGCACCACGTGCCTGCTTACACATTTTCTTGGTATAGGTTGTAAACAATCATAGCTAAATTACAACCTTATCTCCAGATGGCTGTAGTCTTTGGGTGCAGAAACATCCTGCCTCATTTCACGGAAATGCAGCGGTGGGGCGGAAACCAACTTGAGGTCTAAGCTTGCTAGTGAATTTCTATCAGCGTGTGGAGAATGCCAAAATCCTGGAGAAATGTAGAGGGCAGATGGTATCTCTTACATTTAAATAAAGGATTCGGAAATATCTGAAGACTTATGAAGTTGCATTCAGCTCACTCCCCTTGCCACCTTTCTTTTCAGCCCCACTATTTCTTTCCCACTTTTTGAGTTTACTGCATGTGATGATTTTTTCAGCCTGCCTGCATCTATTCTCCCGTTTTCCTAACCCAGCATCGTTTTTTGTGCTATGATGTGAAAAGCCAATTAATGGGGCCAATCCCCCACGATCTCCTAGCCCAACACCATCTACCACCTTTACCATCTTGCCACTGTTTTTTCGGGCGTCGGGCATACTGTCATTTTCATAGTTGCAAACGTTATTTTGTCAAGTTTGATAACATTGCTTTACCGTTTGTGTTTGTGTACGGTTTCATATTTCTTGAAGTTGAATTTAGCAGATAAGTTTTTGTCGATTTATTATCCCTAAGTAAATGTAAACATTTTTATAATTCATAACCCCCAACTTGCTAACAATGTTTTTTCACCATGTAAATGTCTCGGATCTAAAAGAACGTGAAACTAATTCACCATTATGCTGGAAGTTCTTCATTAATGTTCTGATTTTATTTCTATTTGAGAAAGTCTATGTGGAAATGTAAAAATGTAGAATGTTAACCATCTGTCATTTACAGCAGATTAGAAAGATCAGTGGGTGAGGTGCCACAGAGGTCATGGAGCAGATTAGAAAGATCAGTGGATGGGGTGGGGTGCCACAGAGGTCGTGGAGCAGATTAGAAAGATCAGTGGGTGGGGTGCCACAGACAGAGGTCATGGTTTTGTATTGCGTCATCCTTTCATGCCAAAAGACACAATCACACAAAATGCAAACTACTTCTTACATAGCAGAACATGTTGTGAGGATAGAAATGAAAGTCCTGCAGTATAAATCGCTCTATTTGGGCATGATTACTACCTTGCCTTTCTTTAAGCTGATTACCTTGCTCTTTTGTAACAAGTTTTGCTTTCAGTTCCCTAATGTTCCACCTTCTCTCAAAGAGGAGGCTGTTCTTGCTGGCCCTGTCGCTTTTAACGTCTATAAGGCGGTGGACTATCATCACTCTGGCATTCCTGGTGCTTCTATTAGAGGACATAGTGGCCGAAAATGCTGCATTGATCCCTTTACATTAACGCTGCTAAAGCAAGTATCGCCTTGGTTCTGTTTTGTCCTTTTTTAGTTTCTTTCCCATGCAACAAATTGTTACAGGCCCAGCATGAAAGATGCAGCTCTTCCAGATGATTAAGGGAAGGTGAAATATTGTCTAACCATAGGATGGAGTTCTGTTGATGAAGGTATTATTGGTTTGTTCTTGTTTTCGTTGCCTCAGAGTTGGTCAGGGATATTGGGCCTCATTCCGAGTCGGGCGGTAAGGGTTAACGGTCACCGGTAACGAGACCGGTGCCGTTAAACCCTTACCACCCTATTCCGAGTTCCCTTTGCGGGTTGGAACTTAACACCTGCTTTTTGCAGGCGTTAAAAAACCAACCCGCAAAGGGACCTTGGAGCTAATTACGGCACCGTAATTTACGGTGCCGTAATTAGCACCTTCCCCATTCCCATTGAGCCCTATGGGGCAAAAATGGGAATGGGGAAGGGCCCATGGTGAATGGGGAATTACCGACCCCGCCAACCTTGGAATGGGGCGGTAATTCCGCCATTCACCATGGCGGAGTCGGAAAGATAACGACGCTAATAGCGCCTTGGTTAACGCCAGGGTCGGAATGAGGCCCATTGTCTTTGATATCTGCCTGCTTCTGCTTTTCCTCTACTGCCAGGGATTTAGATACCAATGCCAAAGTATTGTATTTATCAACGTTGGCACCTGGGTTGGTATTCCTTGCCACTATGGTGTTTTATTGCACAGTAAATAGGCATCATTGATGCTCTGACTTAAATAGATAGCCTAGATCTGCTTCTAGTGCCAGTGGGAATTGCTTTAAAGCACCCTGTTTCTTTTGTACGTTTTTCCAAGCCTTGAGTTCTGCATAATGACAGATGTCTGTTTCTGCCCCTGTGGCTTTATCCAGGTTGGCATGTGTGATCTTGCACATTCTTTTTGCACACGTTTGCATTACTTTTGGTACAGGGGCATTGGTATGCTATGACTCAGAGAATTTGGCCTCCCTTAAATATTACATCAGTACCCCTTTCTGGACATATAGCTACCATGATATGAATTATATGACACATTCAGGAGGGAAAATGTTTGGCCCTGGAACTTTGCCTTTTTATAGACTGTCTATTGCCTCTCCTATGTTTTTGCTGGGGAACTTCCTCCACCTTTGCCAAGGTATTGGGTTATGGAGAGCTTGCTTTGGTGGAGTCCCCTATTGTGGCCTTGCTACTTCTGCCTAATTGCTCATAGTGATTAAGGCAAAATACGCAACCCATTATTTCGTTATTTTGGCATCAATGTTGGTATCATAATTTGTGGTTCCTTTTGCTGTCATAGCCCAGAATGCTTTTGATTTTTTTTCCTTTGCTGCTTTTATGCACGCTGCCCATTTAGCCCTATAAAAGGCTCAGCCCCAGAATAGTTTCAATTATCGTTCTGTTCCTCATGCATGAAGAGTTGTACTGGTATTTTAGAAATTGTATCATCGTTGTCGGTTTCAGGCCGGGACCTTTTGTTAACCCAAGTTCCTGTCCTAATCAGACCTTGATAATATTTCTTATACACTGGTTGCTAGATGGGTTTCCAGAATGTTTGTCTCAAATGGAGTGTTCTATGTCATTTCATCGATGGGTGCAATTTCGATGTTTTTTTACGAGTATGTTTTACCGAAAAAAGTCATTGAAATAGTTTTATTTTCATTTTTGGGGGTTAAATACCCCCCACCCCCATTGTTTTTTTTTATTCCCGACCCCACCCCGTAATATATAATTTTCCATAATTTTCCAACCCCACTACATATTTCTATGAGTTTTTTTGGTAAAATGTACTTGTGAAAAAAAACATCGAAATTGCACCCATCGATGAATGAGCATTCTACCAAATGGAGCAATCCTTTCTTGATCCTCTGGGGTTTTCAGCAATCGATTAACCCTTTTCTTTGCATTGCTGAACCACCAACGTTTTTCCCAGTCAGAAGGATGAGAGTCCGATCTTGATAATCTTTACTTTGTATTCCATTAGCTTGGGGATTATGGTCCCTTGTTTACACGATTTGAATCATTTCAGAATGTACACACAGTTCCCAGTATTGCAGCCTGTGACTGGATCAAAGTCAATAGCAGATTCAGATTTTCTTTTGTGGAAGGTCAGAATGCTCATGTCGGATTTGGATTTGTTTACCAATTTGCAGACTGAAACCAAATCAATCCGGATTACGGTCTTCTAAGGTCTCTCCCCTTGTAATTTTTGCTGGAAAATCATAGCTCCGCATTGGATGGATCACCATTTTATCCTTCCAAATTAATTAGAATAAGATTACTTTTGCTACGGTAGTAGTAATAGTATCTTCAACTTATCATTGAGACAATTCAGATGATGGGTTGTGCTGCACAAATGTTCAATTAAAAACATCTCTGTATAAAGTAGTAAGGAAATCCGTATGGCTTTTAACTCTGAATGTCATCATTAAACCTCACCTCCTATGTTTTGAGACGGGGAACGTTTTTGGGACTCCATTTTAAGAGTGAGAACATGTACTCCCACACATTGCACCTAGTAGACTTAACTGCTTCAGCTTCCTGAAAGCTGATATATGTATTAGCTAGTGTTCACCGATGTGCAAATGAATGGAAGTTTATCAACCATGAGATATACATTTGATGGTGTTTGTTTTATTTTTCAGGTCGTGGTGGACCACCAAGACCCACCCGAGAGATGCCCCAGATGAACAGTCAACAAGTGAACTAAATGATTTCACTGAATTGAAGTCAAATGGAAACACACTGACCTCTGTGTCTAATGCAACTCCATTACCAGAAGAGTTCATTGTTCTCCCCGACTACGTTTATTTTAAATACTGTCCTCAATGTCCTGGTTAAATCAAAACTGCTTAGGTGAATTTGTTACAGGATATGGAAGGAAATGTTACTTTATCCCCGGAGTTAAATACCACGCCATCCATCCTGATTCCGAGCATGTTGTCCTACGTGATTTACCAATAGCGAAGCAATATTTCCATCTAATGGGAGCTCTGCGTTTGATGTGCTAGTATTTAAAGCGACATTGACATAGTGTGACAGTGTACTATACCACCTTTGGGCTTAGATATTGAGCCATTGGATGTTTAAAGGAACAGTGCAATGTGATTACAGAGCAACTGCAGTTTACATCTCCAGTTTTGGAACCTAATACACAGTTACCATCTTGTATGTGCCCTTTTTCATAAAATTGCAGCGGAGGCTGGGTATCATTAAGTAGACAAAAATGATTTCCTTCTATGGTTATCTTTTTCATCCATGCCCAGCCTAAGCACATGCTTGTAATTAATGCTGAATTACTTTGTATCAGCTAAATGCAGTTAATAAGGTTTATTTTTTATGGAAACGTTTTGCTTTTGCTTTTTTTTGTTGCATCCCACTAGCGATGGAAACTTATCTGTACAGTCGCCTATCTATTTAATGTGAACTTTACGACTGCGTTTCTGCAGTAGTTTTAGCTCTTGCGCAGTGACTGCTGTAAGGGACAGTAATGCAATATCCATGCTGCTTTTAGGCATGGTTGCTAATTTTCAAAGCTTTTCCCATTAGATCGCAACCGCAGAATTATTTCAATCATCTTTCTCTTCACAAATGCTTTCTTATGTTTTTGCTAGGATGTAAATTTGCGCAAAACATTTTATTTCTTGCCGACGGTGAATTCTGGCATGCACTGATGAGATTCCCTCTTAAACGGAAGTATAAAAACCCTGCAATAATGGATCAAATGGTATACAAGCCAAATAAAAGTTTAAAAGAATGTTATCTTGCAGCTTTTATGGTTTATATGTAATGTAACTGTACAGGGCACACAACTGTTTACATCAGTCATGATGAGGCGCTGCCGGGAACATTTGAACAGCAGTACTGGAGCGGGTGAACCTGGAGGGCTCGCTTCCATGTGGTAATGTCGCTGTGAAAAAGTTGCCAGGTAGGAGACTTTTTTTTCCTGACCCCTAAATTTCTTTCCCCAAATATTCTAGGAGGGGTATCTTTATATATTATTACCTCCAGTCTTCGAATATTTGGGGAAAGTGTTTGTGTGGAGGGTTCGTTTCTAGGGAAATGTGTCCACCGGGCGGCCATTTTCCCAGCAACATTATCACTGGATGCGGAGGCCTCTGAAGGGTGTATAGTACTACTTGTATCAAATGGACACTGGCCAATGAGAATTTCTGTTGTCATGCTCATTCTCCTTCCCAACAAAGTAGCTATTTTATAAACCTGCAGTGGGCATGCAGGCACAGGAACCATTTGTAAAATGAGTGCTGTCTCTTTAAACCCTATCAATGGACTCTGCAGCAGGCCCCACCTTTCTTTATAGAGCATCAAACAGTCATCCTCATTTCCTTTTTCCCACCCATTTTGTAGCTCTTTTCTCTCTTTTTACTGTCAGGTGTGATGGCTTACAACTACCTTTTCTGAAAACCATAAATCCTGTATATTGCCTCCTCCCTCAACGCATGGCTTTCACAACTGGCTCCAATAGAGACATTGGGTGGGGCAGGCATTTTTCCAAAGCTGACTTTCTCCATGGCTGTGCGTCATGCCTCGGAATAGTCCATCCGGTGAGCTCCTGCACCGGATTCGCTGTGGATTGGCACCAATGTCTTTGAGGATAAGATTCCAGCGCGTGTCCAAGAAAGGTGTGTACCTAGAAAGGGATATACCCCTTTTGACTTGCGACAGCAACCTGGGTTTTATGAAACTGCATAGAAGTTTTCAGACCGATATAGCTTTTGGAATGACTATAAATAATATAGCCACAGGCTCCCTTTTACCTCAGTCCCAACCAGGTCGCAGACACTAATATAGGGTAGAAATCAGACCTTTTAGCAGGGTAGGCGGGAAAGGATCATTGAAGGACCATAAGTAAAAACACGGCTGTACGTTAACTTATTCTCCTAAAGGATATATTCTTCATCTCTGAAAAGGTTCTCAAAGCAGTACAGACGGGAGGAGGGAAGAGGAAGATGCTCCACACTAGAAACCTTTTATTTATTTATTGGTGGTATATAAAGCACCAACTGTAAACGCAGTCACTTTGCCATGCCCCAAGAGGGAAGGTAAAGAGGCAATAGGAAGTGAACAGCTTCACCTTCACAGCCTGGTGTCATACCATATTGTTAAAGTGCAGGAGAGGGGGTAAAAGTGCTGATGGAGTTACAGTTAGCAAGAAGTGCAATCAGCTTATGACATATAGGACATCAGTAATGTGAAACTAAGTGCATGTGGGAAATCCCCAAAAGTAAGCTGCAGTATGTCTGGACAACAGGCAGGCGGCAGGTGAAAGCACAATTGGGGTCCAGAGATTTTCAAGAGTCAAAGGCTTAAAAAAATTGTATTCACATATTTACAAACGTACATTAACAAACACTAAGAAAGCACACCCCTCCTACACCCCAATGCCAACGATTTAATCACAGAATTAGTACAAATCCAAAAATCTGACCAGATATTATCGAACATTTTTATTTTCTTCCAACGTTTATAAATCACTCTCTCCATTCCGGCCAGACTAGACATTTTATCAATCCATAGACTCTCTTCAGGACAAGTCCTTGACTTCCAATTCCATAAGATTAATTTCTTATCCATCAAGGAGCCCCTGAACAGCCATCTTTTCTGTGCTACAGTCAACTCATCACCCAGGATTAACGTTTAAAAAACTCATATACCAGGGATAATCCCAGCACACCATTAAATATCACGGCCAACCTCTCCCAAAAATGTCTCACTCTGATGCACCCTCTTAACATGTGTTCTATTATCCTCGTTCTGAGAGAGCACCCCCCCCACACTCAGTCGTGTCTGTCATACCATGCTTGTAAATGTGTTTTCCAGTGTCCAGTAGACCCTATTCAGGATCTTAATCTGCCTGGACCTCTTCCCCAAGGTGATAGTCGAAAGACCAACATTCCTACAGACATTTGCCCAGTGGGCTTCCGTCATCTCACTTGTCAACCTAGCTGACCACTTCTGCAATAAAGCAATATTGCTATTGGCCGAGGACATCATCAAATTGTAATATTTGCTCGATTGATGCCCTTCAATCTCAGCCTGAGCATTCAGCCTCGCAAAGTCAACTTCATCTTCCTCCGAAACGTCCATAATAACCCTCTTTAGAGTATGGAATTCTTGTATTGTACAATGGGTAATATGCTAGCAAGCTCTCAGTTGACCTAAGCCATTTTCCATTTTTCCTGAGATCTCCTAACCATTGAACACAAAGAAACCATTACTGCCAGAACAACATTTTCCCCCATCCTTAATGCCTGGATTATACCAGACTGTTATACCATATGAGTCGGGACGCTTGAACGACGTACCTCCAAGAAGGGATACTAGATTCTTCCAGGATGTCCTAAAAAGCCTGTGATTTTCCTGGTGGTAAAGTTTCTTTTTCTGAACAGTAAGTGGATAGTTCAGTCCAAAATTCTAACTTCAAACTGGTTTTAAGGGACAGAGGTTGCAGACCTGCACAATCTCAAAGGGCTGCATTGTTCGATCTTTAGTTTCAGGTAATTGTGGCCGGCACATTTGTAGCTTCGATGAATGATAAAGATGGTTTTAAACATAATCCATGTATCCACCGGAAGCAAGTAAGGAGATTTAAAGCTGACCTGATAAAGTCTCATGTTCGCAACCTAAAAATCAGCCTGGCATGGTTAATGTGAATGATATGGATTAGGCAGATAGGACCTTTGGGAAGGCGCAAGTAGAGACTATTACAATGGTAGAGTTGGATGAGACCTGTACTACAAGTAACCTCCACTTTGTATGGCATGTTGAGGAAAGGGAAAATATGCTTGAACATATAGTTGGAAGTGTGATTTAATTCAACCGATTATACATTTCAGTGGGCGGAGGTGAGCCTCCAAAGAAACCCCTACCTTCTTAGCCAATGGGACAGACTTAGGGAGGTAATTATGGCCAGTGCAGATAAATGGGAGGGAACGCAGGATGGAGGTGCCATTGAAAGACAGAATGTTCTACTTGAGTTTCCTCACCAGCAAGAGTGTTAAGATCATGATGTTTGGTTTATCCAGACAGGCACGCCCATCTTGTCACTCAATTGATATGTAACACAATCCATCTAGAGATTGTTTGGCAATCACCTTCCCACGTCTAGGTCCTGCAAATTCCACAAAACGTTTGTCATTCTGTTACAATTAATTCGTAATGAACACACAGCATTTCAAGGTACTCTTAAAGTCTTATCAGTTGAAACTCTTCCTCCGTTTTAGAGGGAGGCGGAGGAGGAAAGAACACTGGCAGATGGATATTTTGCGCAAGGTGAAATTCAGAGAGCATCTTGGGGGCAAAAAGAGAGACTGACCATCAAAGTAACCTTTTACTTGAACACCAACAATGGCAGTGCAACCAATAAGGCCTGAATCTCAGAATCTCTCCAAGCTGAAGGCCACCCACGGAGTGCCGTGCAACTATAAAGGACAAGAATGCTTTGTTTGTTTGTTTGTTTGTTTGTTTTTTATTTAGTATAGCGCTCCAGACCCAGGGGTAAATGGGCGCTTAAGGATAGGTTACATAATTGCAGTAAATAATCAGTTATACAATTGTGGCGTTAAGATGCCAAATATAGAATGTACAGGCAGGAAGTAGGAACATTTCAAAGTATGTACAATATATACAGTTGGTACTGATCTAAGTCAATCTATTCAAAGTATGTACAGTAAATGCAATTGGGACTGAGCTTAATTTATCTGAGGATTTCCTTTTCCAGAAGCCAACTGATGACTAATCTTCTGAACAGTTGGAAGGATTTGGTCAATTTAATACTCAGTGGCAAGGTGTTCCATATGCATATCACTAAACTTTGTTATATACACCTCCTCCCTTTTTCAGAACTATCATCCACAGGACAGGACTGGCATTCATGCATGCTATCAAAAATATGCTTCCCTCGCTGCATCACTCCCTCCCTGGGTTGGTAGTATTTATTTGCAGTTTTTTCCATTCTCCTGTCTTCCTCTTACTCATTTCCTTTCCTCCATCTGACTAAGGTCTGGATAGCCAGGATGGGGACACAATTTGCTATTCGACTTACATGCCTAGATGTTTTGAAACTATTAAGGAAGTGATTTGCTGCAATATAAAACCATATCAACCCATCATTTGGCACAGTATAAAAGATGTCTAACAGAACGCAATACAGGACATTGCACTGCATCCCATTCCTGGAAAAGTGTCCACAGAGCCCACTAGTTAGCTGGTACACAGAGTATTTTGAGGGCACCAGTCCTCGGAGTCTCTTTCTGGGCTGTAGGGACTGGGCACAGCCCCTATGATGCACTAATGCCTCTTTTGTCTCATGCAGCTTTCTTAACCATGTATTTTTAAAATTTGATTAATGTGTTCTTTCGTAGGCTTTCTAACATTCTGAAGTAGCTCAAAGCACTGGAAGGCAAATGTGAGGCAGCATATTAGTGGTGCTATATAAAACACAAAACAAATAAAAATAAATGATATGGAAGCCCCTATTTCTTTCAAATGTATAGTCATGCTCAAAGAGGACCCACATGTTTCTTCCCGTAGTCAGGAGATAACATCTCTTAATGAAAGAAGAGAGCCATTTGCCCCAGTGTGGGATGGCTTTGATTGCTTGGACTTGTCCACCAAACAGCTTCCCATTCCAATCTTGAGTGTGGAGGTGTGTGTGTTTTTGTTTATTTAGGACATGCTACCGTTGCAGTGCCGTTATGCTGGGTTGCATTATTATTTGTTTCCTATGCTACGGCAAGTTTGGCTATGCGGCTGTGCTATGCTATGTTCTGCCCTCTTAGGTTTGGTATGCCCTGTCAAGCTGTTCAATGTTTTTCTATTAAGCTGTATGTGTTTTGTACCCAAATCTAAATGTGTGTTAACTTTAATGTGTACTTTTGTTGTGCTCCTCCTTTAAGGTGGATGTCCCCAGTCCCCCCACACTCCCCCCCCCAACCACTACACACACCCATGTTTGGACTCCCACTACCTGTCACTGCATGTCAACCTAACCCGTGCTCCTGCTCTTGTGTTTTCCTTCACAATTGCGATCTTGTAACTGAATTTGATTTTTTGTTTTTCAAGGGAGTATTGCTTTTTTCTCCTTTTTCACACATGTATTTACGCGGGTAGCACTCCCCAAACACCCAAATGTATAAACAATGAACAGGAACTGCACTCCGTTTATGAAAATGTCCATAACACTGGCTGTTGACCTGCAAAAGTAAGCTGCTAGGCACGCTCTACAGTTTGATCGAAGATCTGCATGGTGCCTTGAATTAACAGTACCGAACAAGTACCTACCACCTCGCAGCCGTCCACCCCACTGTTTAAGAGCACACACACGCATAATCATCTTGCACTCCTTTTTCCTTGCAACAGACTGTAGCGATTCACGGGCTCAAAGACCGCCATGCTATCTCACTGATGCCCTGCGTCTCTCCAACTCTGAACAAGCACTTTTCCAGACCCAACCTCATTTAAGAGCACGCACGCGACCTATTAAGGATCGCCAAAATACTCACTCATTTCGCGCCTGTATCTAACAGAACGGAGAGTCACCTCGCCTCACTCCCTGTAGCTGCGTTATTGCTGCATTTCTGCACCGCTAGTATTACTCTTACTCTTCTAATTCACTGCACGGCTAAAAACAACCTCACAATCGATCCACCATCCTATTCAACGTCTAAGCCGCTTTTTTTTACAGCTATTTACACTCTTGCACTCCTATTTCCAGGCAGTGCCAAGCCTCCACTGGCTTACTGAATGAACAACCTCTGAAGACCCAGCCAGGTTATTCCTGGATACTTACCCTACCTTTGGACTCCAATCATCAGGTCCCGCTTCCTGTTCTCACTACTAATCCATATGTTTCGGTGAATAATTGCAAGCCGGCATTTATACGTATACCTATATATCTTTATTATTCAGATACCAGAGTCTGATGTCACAGACTGAAATCACGCCATCTGCAGATAAGACAGCCGGCCAACCACTAACAACTCCATGCCAGGACACCTACATCCTAATTTAGGTAGGTCCCCCTTGCGCAGTCCCCTCCCTGTGAATTTCCACCCATTGATCACCTTTTAAAACCTGTCCCCCTCTAACTCTCTCTAGCTGTAGATCATACTTTGTTCAACATCGTCCGTCTACATCAGAATCAATGTCCTGAGGACAGTTTGGTGCCTTAACAGTGCTGTTTAATCTACACAGCCCCTGCTATAGTTCCATTTCTCACCCAACCAGAAACACCATAAATTCTGTGTGTCCACAATTATTGCGTATTGCTAGTTGATGTAGCAGTACATGAAATGATAGTCACTTTTTACTTTGCCTACTAACCCACGGATATGCATACTGTTTTCTGTTACGCATACCCCACGTGCCACTTAAGGCACATATGTGTTCTTAAATATGTGTCCATGTAAGAAATTAAACTTTGTTTTAAGATATCTCTACTCCTGGTGATCTTTGAGCTAGTATATACTAATCTAGCTTCACTGCCAACACAGGGTGACCTCCCGTGCATTAATGACAAGGGTAGCCTTTGACTCTGTTTTCTAATTTGCTATTGCTACCTAACCCTCTAGCGTCAGGCACCCTTACAAAAAAGAGGGTTTCTGCCCCCTTTTTCTCTCATCGCAGAGCATGACACCCACGATTGCAGGTCATGCCAGTTCATGCACCCAAAGGTACTCCGGGAGAGGGTGGTAAAGATCTTCACTTTTATCCACAAGGTTAAGGGTGAGGCTCTGTGGTCTCAGTGAAGGTTGCATGCAGAACGATGCTCTGAGGAACAAGCGTCGCCCTGCAAGAAAAGGACAAGAAGCAGCAGCGGCAGGGACCTCACGCTCCTGCATTTCTAGGGCATTTATCCCTTATATACTCATCCACAGGCATTGACACCTTGCAATGATTCGCCTATTGAAATATCCTATTGAACCCTACTGAAAGACGAATTCTTCGCATCAATGGGGCTCACACAGCATACCCATTTGGTATCTGTCTAGGAGACACACGGTTGTATTCCTGGAATTATACAAAATCTGTTCTGTTGAGGGGCATATCCCTAATATTTCTTGCCTTGAGGACAACCCCTCGGGTCGAAACACGTGTCGGCTGCGAACACAATTAAAATCTCTATTCACAAATCTGGATGGCTGTGTTTTCGAATATTGAATGACTTGGCGACTTGATATTTTGAACTTGGTGTCCTGTGCGCAGTAGTACTACACACCCACCATTTCCATGCTTAGCATCGGAAGAGGGGCTGCTCCCTGAATGAGTCCGCACACCGACACTTGTCCTCTTTAAAGAAGAGCCACTGCTCCAGGGAGTCCCTGACCGTCCGGTGCAGGTACCTTTTTCTACCCAGTCCTCCAAACAAGAGGAATCTGAGAACTTCTGCCTGAAAATGTTGCACACCTTTGCCAAGGTGCCAGTGGCTCTGGCCCCTGTGGTGCAGGTGACAGCGCTGTCGGCTATGAAACTACAGAGCCCCACATGTCTGCTGCGACTGGAACCTTTTGGGCACCACTCCCACAAGCCTAAGGACCCAGGGCTGCACCAAACAGAGACTGAGGTCGCTCAGCGCCGCCTTACTTGATAAGGACACTTCATTTTTTTTTTTTTAAATTCCTTGTTGGTTTCTGATGCCAACTTAAGTTTCGGGTGCCAAAGTCAAATAATGTTATGTTATGGCAGAGCCTTCTTCAGGGCAGATATGTTCACATGTCGGTGTGATGAATCCAATCTGTAATTAAAAAGTTGATGGGAATGTAAGACACATACATCCAAGCTTGGACTCCGTGGTCTCTGCGGCGGCCAGAAAGAGGTCATTGAACCCCTCTTCCCCATTCGCAGTCCCACCTGACTAGGGATTAAAGCAGCTGGATTTGTTTGGCAAATGAGTAATTACCACAGCAGTGACCATATTCAACGCATTAAATTCCATGGCCATTCTTTTGCACTACAACAGGGCGTTGTGCTGCAAGTTGGGCCCACTCTTGGAGTTCTTGCCTGATAATGAAAAGCAGGACGCTTTGTCGCTCCTCCGAGAAGGGAAAGCTATGTCTGACTACACCACACCATCTCAGTGGCAGTGGACATTGCATGTAGGTAACAGAGCAGTGCTTCACCGACAAGGCTGCTGAAGGCATGTCCAGACCACGGTAGTCAATATGACTAGGAGGATCTCTTTGGCAAAAATGTAGACGATACGCTCCTAGCGAATAAAAACAAGACGCGGAAATGGCACAATCCTGTGGTACTTAACAATATTGCAGGCCTCATCACTCCTTTATTCTAGACATTTTTCCAGAACTTGCAGAGATTCCACGTACATTATTCCACTCCCAATCCTACAAGGGTGCCTCTCAGTCGACGTGAGAGTAGTGCAAGGTAAGGCAACGTCCCAGTCCTGTGCCGGAGACAACAGATGGCATGGTGCTTCACACCCTTGGGGCCAGTCAACCAAACAGGCCTAACTTCTTTGGCCAGCCAGCTCCGCTCTTCAGCACCCTAGTAGGTGGCATCTCATGGCATATCTTCAACAATGGAATCATATTTCTACCAACCAATAGGTGCTTTACATAATGTTCTATGGGTACATTCTGGAAATTGTTTTTGCAAATCACCTGTTATCTACCCACACCCCATCTGGATATTTTACCACACGAAGTCAAGGTGCTCCTGTGCAAGCATGCCAAAAAGTGGGTTCAACAAGGTCATCAAAATCAAGGAGTCTACTTCTGCTATTCCCTGATCACAAGAAGTTGAGGGATTGGAGGCCTATCCTTGACCACCCATTTCTCAACATATTTCTACAGTCCGTCATTCCAAATGGTAATACTACATAGGACTTTAAGCCAAATTCAAATAGAAGACTTCCTCCCCTCCCTAGACATGGGGGACACGTATTTTCATATCCCAATGAACCCAAGACATAGCAGCTTTTTTCGCTTTGTGGTGACTGGACAGAATTATTAGTTTGGGGTGCTTCCTTTCGGTTGAAATCAATAGCCAGAGTTTTCACCAAATGTTTAACTGCCCATCTCAGGAGGAAAATGATGCACGTCTATCCATACATCTTTGATAGGGTAATCCGAGCACCTTCTCTAAAACAGGGAGAGCACCATACCCAGCCAGTGGAGAAATGTCTGACATTGTTAGTCATCTTCATAAACTATAGAAAGTCTATTCTGTTCTGCTGAGTGCTGCTGTCTTTCTGAGAGTGCCCTGAACACTACAACCTTGGTGGCAAAGCCCTCACAAGAACCACCATAAAAAACTTGAGTTACAAGGTGCAGACACTAAAAGCGAAAGACGTCACTATCATCCAATACTTCAATTCTCCTTGGGAACACTCATCATGCATCCCACTGGTCCAGTGATGGCGATTGCTTTCATGGTAGGTTGAGGGGGGCGCTTGGGGGACCTGTAGGTGAAGGGGCTGCTGTCTCCAACTGAACAGACACTCTACCTTACTGTTCTGGTGCTCCATCAAGTCTTCTGGCCAATAAAGTGATTCCTGCCTGTGTCAGAGGAAAGGTGGTGAACGTTCTCACAGGCAACACCACAACATGTTCCTTGTTCCCTGGCATCTCCTAGGAATTAGAAACTCCATCTCGGAGACGGGAGAGGAAATCCTGCCATGAATGTGAGTTGAACCAACATCAAGTGGACTGCATATTTCAAGTCTGGTGGCACCCAAAAATAGACCTTTTCTCCACTAGAGAAAACTCCAAATGTAGTTGTTCACCAGTCGGTCTCACAGCAAGGCAGCCTCAAAGAGGCGTTCTCCATCTCGTGTGCTAACAAGTTGCATTTCCACCGCTCCCCAGGGTTCTGCAGATAGTAAGGATGTAGCTGTGCAGGCTGATCTTAATTTCACGGCATGGCCAAGACATTGGTGGTTCTCAGACCTGCTGTTCCTGTCCCAACCACGCTAAATTTCAACCTATTGTCAGGGGAAAGGGGAATGGTGTTGCAACATGACCCGACATCCCTCAAACTCAATGCTTGGCTTCTGAACACATTGAGTTTGGTCATGTAGACCTGCCTCGAGTGTGCAGACAAATTCTCTCCACTTCCAGAGCTCCTTCCACTATCAAATGCTATGACAAAAAGAGGAAAATATTTACTATCTGGTGTGCGAATATATGCATCAATCCAATCACTGTTAAACCTCTCAGTTGTTGCCATACCTGCTCCATCTGGTGAAAAGTGTATTTGCCGGTTCTTCTATCAAGGTCCACCTGGCAGCTCTTTCATGGTACACCTGGACTCCATGGGTGACGTTTGGCCTCTGAGGTTGATCAAGGAGTTCATGAGAGTTCTTTTCAGGACTATACTGCTGATTCACAAAGTTGTTCAATGGTGGGAGCTCAGTATGGTCGTCACATAGGTGAAGTGCCAATCGTTTGAGCTGATGTGCACAGCGATTTTCAAGTATTTTCAAATGGGAAACCGCATTCTTAGTCACAATCCCCTCAGCCAGAAGTGTAGGCGGGCTGCAGGCTCTATCGTTGTGGGAATCTTTCCTTGTGTTCCACACAACTAAGTTATTCTTCAAACTAATTCCAGGTTTATGCCCAAGGTTCCTTGCTCTTTTCACCTCAGTGAACCTCTGGTGCATCCAGCTTTCTTCAATAAAGCATCTACTTCTTCTGAGAGGTCTCTGCATTCTTTGGATGTCATAAGGGCACTTAAGTAGTACCTAGACCGCACCAAATATTTCCACCAGCCAACCTACCGTTTGTTGCATTTGGCCCTACTGGAGCTGGAAAAGGGGTCTCTAAAGCTGCCAAGAAAAGATGGCTGGCAGTCTGCATTGTCTGTTGACGCAAGCCCACGAGTACACTGCTCCCTGGCAAGCCAAAGGGTGATATTTTCCACAGTTGCCTTTCTGGTGGGGGTGCCCTTCATGACATCTGCAGAGGTGATGTGGAGAGCCACGTGTATTTTTACAAAGTTCTGCTGTGTTGACAAGGACACGTCGGGGGAGTCGAGGGTAGACGAGCAGTTATGCACGAGCAGTTCTGCACAGGCAGTTTGCAGTTGCAGCTAAATTCAATACAGTGGCTATACTAAACAAATCAGCTAAATTCAATACAGTGGCTATATATATATATATATATATATATATATATATATATATATATATATATATATATACATATATTAACGCATAAGTATGTTTCCTTAATCAGCTCATGCAATTTGTCAGTGTTAGGTTGCCCTCTACTGACCAAATCGCAAAGTGCACCATTGTGTGTCCTTTGCAAGGAATCTGAGGGCGTCCTCACCTCTTTCCCCAAAATATCCTCCCCCCAGGTGGCCAGGGAAAGGCGTCACTTTTGGATCCTGACCCTGGGGTGGATATGCAAGGGAGGATCACCTGGGAGGAGGAGACTTGGCGAGTGGGCATGAGGCACCATTGGGTGAGACATGGTATCCCCCATTTACCTTTCATCAGGAATCAAACATCGCCTGGGCTTTTTTTGGGCTATTTCCAATACCTTCTCTATTGCATTAGAGAACCATTCCCCAATGTAAACCACTCTGGTACTGAAACTAGGAAGAGTCCACACAGGAACTCGCATTCATACTTTGACATATGAACACACCACTCTGGTACTGGGACGAGGAAGAAGGAAGCTGAGTACCAAGACCATTGTAAAACTGTGAATGGCTAATTCAAGCATTACCCCCTGAGTTATGGCTAGCACCGACTTGACCTTTATGAGCTGGAACATCCGGGGGGTTAGGCAACTACAAAAAGATGCAGCAGATTCAGCTCTATGCCGAGCGCCACGGAGTTAAAATCCTATACCTGCAGGAAACCCATGCTCGCTCTGTGCAATGTGAGTGATTCGCTAGACAATGGGGACCCCAGAGGTACTATACCAACTATTCCACCCAAAGCCGTGGCACCCTCACCTTAATACACAAGAGTCTGAAATTTACCTGTCACCACTCCCACATAGATCCACTTGGCAGGTATGTATGGATCACTGGCATACTACAACATCAGGAGGTGGTCATCCTGAATATATATATGGTCCCAATGTTGACGACCCCGATTTCTATCTACACCTGGCCACTCTACTTGAAAGCTACCCCCTGATTCCTATTTTATGGGGCGGGGATTTTAATACAATACTAGATGTTACCCTAGATAGATCGGGCTCTAGACCTTGCCAACTGTCTAAAGCAGCATATACTGTCCTTACCACACTTCCCTGTCTGGCACTGGTGGATGCCTGGCATCTGATGAATCCTGATTCTCGTACATACTCCTTTTACTCCTCAGTACATGATTCCCATTCTAGAATAGACAGATGGCTCATTACAGACATGTTGGTCCGATGCCTATCTCACCTGGCTATACTCCCCAGGACACTATCAAACCATTCACCGGTACTTATCTCCTTAAACTGGGGGCCGGATGCCAATAAAACAAGGCAGTGGAGGATGAGTCCTCATTCGCTTCTCGACCAGGTTTTCGCGTCTGAGCTGGAATCCTCCATTGAGGAATACTTCAAGATCAATACAAACTCTGTGTCAACACAAGCTGGTCTCTGGGAATCATTCAAGGCACACACGAGGGATCGCCATCTCCAAAAGATGTGGAATCCTGAAGGGCATCCGCGCCGATATTGCAGATAGCGAATCGGCCCTTGCTGCCTACGAATTCCAATACGCTGCAGATCACTCCCCAGCCACCCTAGCGGTGCTAGGAACTGAGCTGGACAGCTTCCACGCCCTGGCTAAACGCGAGGTTAAGTTCCTGGACACCCCTCAATCCGCGAGGAAATACGGTGAAGGAGAGCGACCTGGTCGAATGCTGGCTAGATTATTGCGTCGTGAACTTGGTGCCCCCAATATCCCGGCCATAGCTAGACCTGATGGCTCACTCGCCACCTCCCCACAGGACATCAATTCCGAGTTCCTCTCGTTCTACACTTCCTTATCCTCGGAGGCCGATGGCCCCCAGTTCCCCAAAATCGACTCTTACTTGAATGATCTTCCCCATTCAGTCCTCTCAGCCGACGCAAACGGCTTCCTTGAGAGACCCCTCATGTTGGAGGAACTTATCAAAGCCATTGAGTCGCTGGCATCTGGGAAGGCCCCTGGTCCCGATGGGCTTCCTATGGACTTCTATAAACAATACAAATCTCATCTAGCACCACGCCTACTGGCCCTGTGGGAGGAATCATGTGACAGAGAAATACTACCCCCGTCTCTCTGTGAGGCACTGATTACAGTGCTCCTCAAATCTGGCAAACCCCCCACTCAGTGTGGTTCATACCGACCACTCTCGCTGATTAACAGTGATATCATTAATATACATACGAAACTGCTAGCCAACCGCCTAGCCCTGTACATGTCCCACATCATCCACCCTGACCAGTCAGGATTTGTCCCTGGCAGGTCCACTTCCCTAAATCTGCGAAGGCTCTTCAATGTGATCAGCAGGATCACCCCGTCTACACAGGCGGTTGCGGCCACGCTGGACATGCAGAAGGCATTTGACTCGGTCTCGTGGAAATATCTGTGGCGAGTTCTCGAGAAATGCAAGTTTGGCCCCAACTTCCGATCCTGGATCAAGCTGCTCTACACCGCCCCGTTGGCCAGAGTCCGCACGGAAGACAGATGCTCCGTCCCCTTCCGAATATCCCGAGGCACACGCCAAGGATGCCCCTTTTCCCCACTCATCTTTGCCATAGCCATGGAGCCCTTTGCTGACATGGTTCGGAAATCACACTCGCACAGGGGATTGCGCACTGCCGGCCAATCCAATATAGTTTCTCTCTATGCTGGTGATGCCCCCCTCCCCTGAAACCAACCTTGCCCCCATACTGGCTGATGTAGCCCGTTTTGGAGACATATCTGGTTTGATAGTAAACTGCTCCAAGTCTACCTTATTCCCACTCACTGACTCAACGCAACCCCCCCTTCCCCCGGACCTACATGGGTTCAACTGGTCTCCATCGGGTTTCACTTACCTGGGGGTGGTGGTCTCCCGACGCTCAACTCAACTACGCGTCGAAAATTACCAGAGTTACCTCACTAACCTGGCAACAAAAACCTCTTACTGGACTAGGCTCCCCATCTCACTAGCAGGCAGAATTGGAATACTTAAAATGGTTGTATTACCCCAATTGCTTTACCGATTTACCAATCTGCCTGTGTGGCCTGGTGATGCTTTTTTCCAAACACTGCGCTCCCTCAGCAACACCTTCCTCTGGCACTCGGGCGCGGTCCGCCTCAAACTCTCCACGCTGACCGCCCCCAAGGCGCTGGGCGGATTCGACGCACCATATTTTATCAGGTACTGGGTGGTGGCCCAATCTAAATTCGCTGCACACTGGTTCAACACTATCGACCCCCCCCACACATGTTCGTCTAGAGAAGCTGACTGTCAGTGACCGAGTGATTGGATCTCTGATCCTCAAGCCGATCCCCCCCCTGACTCAAACTCTGCAGACCCTGTCGCTAGCACATCCTTGGCATTAACTAAACTTTGGGCAAGGGTCGACTCTCCTCACCCATTTCACAGGGATCTGCCGTTATGGAACTTCCTTCCCGATATCCCACTCATTCCACGATCAGTAGTGTCTCACTGGGCGGATGCTGGCTTTCTGATGCTCCCGATGCCTTTGAACAAGGAAACTTTATCGAATGGCCTGATCTCCTCCTTTTACTCAAACGCCAACCCTCGGTGTGGCTGCAATACTCTTCACTTCGGGAGAGTCTCAAATCCAGGTATCCTGATTTCCCTGCCTTACCCCCTGACAAGCCAATAGTTGGGGAGCTTTGTTCCTATCTCTTCTTCAGGGGTAAAGTGTTGAGGCTTTATTCCTTACTGCAGACTGGAGCAGCCCCCCCCTTCACCAAGCTCAGGCGCAGGTGGGAGGAGGATCTTGGGATTGAAATTACAGACGATAGATGGTCTCGAATGTGTGCTCGAACCCATGATGTGTCCTATAACACCAAATTTAAACTAATTCAAGGTTCTGCACAGGTTCCACCATACACCCGTGAGAGTTCATTGCATGTTCCACGCCACCCCTCCCACATGCCCCAGGTGTGGCATGGATCAAGCCTCCCATATCCATATGCTATGGGACTGTCCCCGCCTAACCCAATTTTGGCTGGACATCTGCTCCACACTGTCGGACATCCTGGAACTTACTATTGCCCCAACCCCACTGCACTGCTTGTTCCATGACCTCCCTCAACTGGCCCGTGACTCTAAGAAACTAGCAGGCCTCTGCATGCTGTTGGCAGTCCACTGCATATTACTATGTTGGCTCCGCCCTAGAGCGCCTACCTATACACAGTGGCTCAGATCAGTCACATGGGCTAACGACACTGAGCAATCCTGGAACGCAATGCAACACCCGCATTCCAGGCCGAGGGACATCTGGTGTAAATTCCGGGAATATATGACCGCCATGGCTTCACCATCAAATTCTCCGTCCTCCTCTCCGATGGGCCCCCCGTAGATGCATTCTCCTCTGATACACTTGTTAGTACTTTGTATATTGCCTGTTTTCGATGGTGCTTCAGTCTACTCATTACGTTTTGCCTAATATGTACATTGCTTGTGTTTTAATGCTGGCGCCGTGTGGCTCCCTCTGTGTTTCTGGTAAGCTGTCAATTCAAATAAAAAAAGTTAAAAAAAAAAAAAACTGTAAATGGGCCGCACCTGAAGTCAGAGGGTGGTATAAATGGCCCGCTCAGGTGACACTAAAAGAGGAAGTCAGGAGATTGAGATCGCCTGTGGAGTGCTTGCAGACGGAGGCGCCAGATGTGAAGGCAGGGAGACGTGTGTCTGAAATGCTGAGGTGCTGCAGACTCTCTGCAGCGGAAGCAGTGTGTGGCTGGCGTTGTTGGAAGGTCTTCGGTGGCAGGGTTAGGCTGCCGACCTCCTGGAGTCAAGTGGACTCCCTCTCTGGTAACCCGTAGTTTCAGAGATCCTGGAGGGGGGTTTTGCTGAGCCAGGAACAGAAACAGCATGAAGGACCAACTGAACCCGGAAAAGGGCACATGAAGACAACGTACCCGGTGAGTAAAGTGAGGCTGAGTGACTTTGGGGCCATGTGGTACGAGCCGCATGGTGAAGAAAGGTCAGAGCGCTCCCCAGTGAGCGAGCAACAGCTGAGGCAATGTGATTGCCTGAAAAACAGATGTTGAATGACCACAAGACAGTGAAGGTTGATGAAAAGAATGGTTAGTGTATACCAAACTGTTCTGAGATTAAGAATGCTGTGGAAGGGCCAGAAAAGCAGTAGACTTGAAATTAAATGCAAGGTGAAAATTCCCAGCAGGAGAGTCAACTGGGAATTTGCAGTTCATAGGTTTTGAAAAGAATGAACAGCACTTTTTGAATACCGAACCTGAGAAAAGCAATGAGTGAATGCCATGTGAGTGGAAAACGTAGAAAGCATTATCTGATACAAAGGAACTGTGAATTATGGAAACTAAAGAAAGCAAGTCTTGTTGGTGAATATAAAGAAATGTGAGTTAAACAAGTTGAGAAAAAGCAAGCATTGGCTAGAGCCACACGGAAAAGAGGAACTGTCCAAGTTGCCAGTTGAAATTTTGGCAACACTAGGTAATACAGCAAGTGAATGGTGGCAAAACAAGTTTTGAAAAGGACTGCAAGAATATGAATCCAATGCCAATGTTGAGCTGAAGCAGTGGTGGTGTAACTATGGAAACAAAGCCAATCAGGTGTATTGGTTGCGTGACCTGTAATGGGTGGACTGTGTGTTCCGACAACTGCGCCTAGATCAACTACATTCCACTAAGGAGAAACCTTTTATAAGTTTATGGTTGAATATCCAAATAAGCTTGCCTGTTGTGAACTTCAAGAGTTGAATTTAATGATATTGTTGAAAAGAGCCAAGAAGCCTGAACGCTGGGAAGAATCCTGAGGAATTGTATTGTTGTGAAAACAGGGAGAGACTTGAAAGTGTGGGGAAGGGAACCCCCTTGTGATTGAAAGTGAACTATTTGAAATCCTGGGGAAGGGAGAGAACCCTTTTCATAACCAAGAGCTAAAAGACACTCTGAACTTTTGTTTGAATTCTTTTTCATTTGATGCTAACATCCCTACACAGTTTGAACAGATAGATGTGAGGGCACGTCTAGATTCTGGACACAGACTGACATTTACTTTGCACTTCCTGGCACAGACTATCCTTAGTTTCAGTTAGGTAGAGAATCCCACCTTAGCATAGGGCAAGATAGGCCTTATCCCAACCTCTTTTTGATTTTAATAAAAGTTTGTAGCCCAAACCTCCCTCAGTTGTCTCTGTCTACTTCGTGATGCCTTCACACCTTCCATTTCAACGACAGCTATCATTTTAACAAACAGAATGAGCACAGTTCTACACAGTCACCTTCACCTTCCACTAAACAAACATTCCGAATAATTTCATGATACTTCTTTCCACCCTCACTTCTCTTCACACAAGGCACGGCAGTTCCAGTATCAATTAACATTTAATTACTGGCTCAACGTTTCAGTCTCTAAAGAGCAAAACGCTGTAAGATGAACGCCTACTCACAAGCTAAAACTGAAAGTAGGTGCTGTAATTATGTTACTACGCAATTTTATGCCATCACGGGGACTCTGCAATGGAACATGTTTGATAATTACGTATCTACAAAGACACATCATAGAGGTACGTGTAATAGATGGAACTTAGATACTGTTATTATACCGCACATACCTCTCATTCCATCCGATACGTTTAGCCTTTTCAATGACCATTAATAAGTCACAGGGACCTACGCCCCTTTCCTGGAAGTGATCAGTGGCAATTCCGCTATTTAAGAAGGGGGACAGAAGTTGTCCTATGAATTACCAACTGATATTTACCTTTAAATTATGCTAGAACGGTGTATGTTATGCCGGGAACAGCTGGTACTTAGAAAGTCAATTAAATTCAATAGAGTGGATATACTAAGAAATCCCAGTGCACCTTTCCATATAAGAAGCAGCTGTGATAATTAAAGAATATGCAGAGTAAATGTTAGCCAATAATTGATCTGTGACTATAAACTGGATAGAAGGCACCAGGCTGTCATATCCCATTCAATATTGCTCCATTAATGTAGGGCAATTGGTGAGAATATGGTAAGCAGTTTGCAGTTGGGTCGCACATAGTCGTCACTGCCTGGCTTCACAAGTAAGATCTCTTCAGGCACCTGTGTATTCAAGCACTGGAAGGATATTTAAACAAAGGTACACGATATAACGTCCAAGCTCCAGATCACAAAGTTTGGTTAGATAGCTTAGGGGAGGTAGCAGGCGGGTGAAACTCTGTCTAATATAATAGACAGAAGGTGATTTTACCATACGTTTCTCCATGTTCTGTGATCGGTCCCAAACAAAAGTATTTTGTTTCATTCTTTTATAAAATTCACGACTTAAATGTTCCTCAGTGAGCTGTACATCAATGTTTTTAAGATGTTCCTTTACCATAGACTCTAATTCACGAAATGTTAAATTCGGCTGAGATTATATGGGGTCCTCTGTATTGAAACCCAAAAGCAAGTCCGAACAGCCCCTAACCCAATTAATTCTAGCATATAATTTACATTTGTTTATCCGCCACAGTGCATAAAGTGAGATGAGACCAAGTTAAAATCTTAAGGCCTCCACCGGAACACCTCTTGGCAGCCCAAGCAAGGAGCTTAAAAGATTGCCTTCGAATATATGCAACCACACGGCAGGGAGTGTTTCAAGGCCGAAATAATATTCCAGGAGGGACGCATATTTTGTAGACCTCTAAGAGGCCCACAATATAATGTCCCCCTTTTCTGGCCATGACATTTTTAATTACATACCATTTACTAAGCAATTCTATAAGATGATATGGAATGATTAAACTTCATAGGGATGCCCAAATAAATATAGGCATCCACTAACTCCGAAGATTCAATATTCAGTTTCCATGGGAATTGTCATCCTCTATGCTTTTTCCCCATAATCATTATTTTGGTATTTTTTAAATTGATGCTCCATTTGTTCTTTGCTGCAAATTCATAGAAATCAGTCAAAGAACATTGCAAACCTATTGGGGTGCGGTCGAGCAGGATGGTATCATCAGCATAGGAAATCCATGCAATCAGGGTTTTGTTTAATTTTGGTGGATAATTGCGACAGGACATGAGATTCTTTTTTTAAAAAATATGAATCCATCTGGTTTGGTGCTGTGCCACTTCTTGCCGGCTGGGGTGAACATTCATCCCATTCTATCGCCTCCAGGGTTGCTGTATTGCTTTTGTTCTGATGGGGGGGCTTCAGAGTCTGTGGACATCATGGTAGACACTGTTCAAGGCCTGCTTGACTTGTCGCCTTAAGAACTTGTGCATCGAGGATCTTCATGAAGAATGCCTCTACAGTCTATATCCGGACCATGATTTGGACAGCTGTACCATTTGCCAATCGTTCTCATCCAGAAATCTGCAAAGACTGCCAAAGGAGGTTAGTGGCTTGGATGGACGATGGGTGCTGGGGTCTCAGACTCGGCCTCTGACCATAGTTACGCTTCTGCTAAGCACAGCAGACACCTGGAGCGTTCTCCCTCATCAAAGAGGTTGAGGTCCCATGAAGAATCTTCCTGTGGGAAGAGGGCAGAAAAGGGACATGGGATCACACACTCGGGGTGTTCATCGACGGATTCGTTGACATCTTCGTCCACGCTTATGGCCACACCGGTGTCTGCTACAGCGACGAGAACGCCCTCGTTGTCACCAAAGCACTCTTTGGAGAAGTGCTGCTTATCCACCACTATGGCCCTTCAGTCCACACCATCCCCATCGACGGCCCACAGACGTCCCAAGTTCTCTTCGATGGTAACAACTACAATGACGACTCCATCGACGACTGTCGCCCGTTTCGTCGACGACCAAATGAACTACATCCATTCCTTCGACAACCTTGTTGATGACCAAGTCAACCTCGCCTATATCTAAATCACTGACACCCACCCCCTTGTCAGCTAGACCCACTCCTTCGATAAGCATGTCCTCGTCGACGATGAGGCCTGTTCACAGGCCCTTGATTTCATACTTTCCAAGGGGAGTTGCATTGGATCGGGAGGCCCAGTCAGCATTATACTACCTTCCCAGGCCAACTTGCGCTCAGCCATTATTCTCAGAGACACCATATGCACTACCTGCTGTCCCGCCATGCCCCCTCTGGACCAACTGCTGCAGCAGGGGGCCGATTCTAACTTGGGTGTACCAGAAGGAGTGTTTTCAGGTGATGGGAAGGATAGTGTGCCTCCTCCTACCAGTATGCCACCAGTGGCGCCACCTAAGCAGGGTCCTTCTCAACCTTCTCCAAGTACGAGCTTTGCACAGACCTCACCAGGTCTCCGCGCCCTCAGCAACTTCAAGCTCACGGAACTTGTCTATGGATACCTTATCAACGCTGCAGATGCTCGTTTCAGAGCTTCAACCACAGCTCCCAGCTCCACCATTGCCTTCTTTCTTGCAGCCCTGTGCAAAGAGATTTGGTTCCTCCACTACCCTCCGGATCCACTCCAGGGGCCCAGATTTTACCAGCATCCACCCTCACCGATACGGACACCGACTATCTGTTGGACGATTCCACGCACACTAACTCTATGGACGAGTTTGAAGATCTAGTGGCAGGTGGTGGCGAGCACATAGATCTACCTCCAAGAGATTCTCCTTCAGACGAAATTGGCTCCTTTCATGCTTTCATGTCATGAGCTGTGAAGCTATTTCATCTTCTCCGAGAGGAGCAGAAAAAAGAGGGGTCCTTTATTAAAGGTAGGAATCGGCCAGAAAATCAGTGGTAGCCATCCCGATGATGGAAGATATTTGGGAGAATGGCCTTCTGGTCATGAGAAATCTGTTCTCAGCGCCGCCCAGCAAAGATTGCTTCGAGAAGAAGTACAAGGTCCCAGATTCAGCACCCAAATGCCTCTGCAAAAAACCCTGCCCGGACTCATTCATCTCTGCAGCCGCCCGGAAGCCAAGGTCCCCCTGTATGGTGCCACCGGACAAAGTACAAGCTTTGCACAGACCTCACCAGGTCTCCGCGCCCTCAGCAACTTCAGGCTCACGGAACGTGTCTATGGATACCTCATCAACGCTGCAGATGCTCGTTTCAGAGCTTCAACCACGGCTCCCAGCTCCACCATTGCCTTCTTTCTTGCAGCCCTGTGCAAAGAGATTTGGCTCCTCCACTACCCTCCGGATCCTCTCCAGGGGCCCAGATTTTCCCAGCAGCCACCCTCACCGATACAGACACCGACTATCTGTTGGACGATTCCACGCACACTAACTCTATGGACGAGTTTGAAGATCTAGTGGCAAACAACTGGATGCTTTTAGCAAAAGGGTCATCTCTACGGCCGCTACAATGATCATAGCAGCTAACTCATTGGTAATCCTTTCCACTACGACCGGGAGCTCTGGTTCAAGCTGGGGCCAATCCTTAAATTTCTTCCTGCCGATAAGCGGGATGAGCTGCTTGCTGCTTCGCCCTAATGCAGAAGTGTATCAGATCATGCCACCTTTATTGCTGCAGACATTGTGGACACAGGATTCCGCCAGATGGGTAACAGGGCAATGTTACGCCATCAAGATTGGCTTCAGGCCACCAACTTCCGGCCGGAAGTCCAGTCCATGGTAGTCGACATGCTGTTTGACGGGATCGATTTATTTGGCAAGAAGGTGGATGAAACACTACAGGCCATCAAGGCTGATACCGAAACCGCTCATTCGTTGGGAACTCAACAGCGATACCAGTCCTTCCACTCAGGGAAATCAAGATTTTTGAGGGATTATAGATCCTCCTACCCTACGCAAACGTCCTGGGCCAGCAACACCCAAGAGGTTTACAAGGAAAGATCACAAGCTTATCGAGAGAACCACACACGACACAGTGGTTCCTCCAACAGCAAAGTGCCAAAACAGCCTGACAAGGATCTGGCTGCGACTCCCCCACTTCAACACCCCAGCCAACTTTGTCAAGCAATGGAAGTCCGTCACCACCAACAAATGGGTGTTATCCATCATTCATCACGGCCATACCCTGGAGTTCATTGGGTCCCCCCCTCCTCTCTTCCAAACGTGGAAAAACACCTGCCCCCTACAAGAGGTACGGCCCCTCCTAACAAAAGGGGCAATCGAGGTCGTACCAGCACTCCATATACTTTTTGGTGAAGAAAAAGTGAGGAGGCTGAAGGCACATACTAGACCGAAGAAGACTCCACAAATTCCTCAAGTCTCAAACTTTTCGCATTGATGACATATCCCCATTCAGCGGCAGAGGCGTTTTCTCTGATTCAAGTTTGCAGGAATACACTAGCAATCCAAGGCCTTGCACCTCCGACCAAAGTTAGCGCCAAGGGTGTTTACCACATGTCTTCCTCCATCCGCAGCCCACCTCTGGCATTCAGGAATTCACGTCTACCCATATATGGATGACTGGCTGGTACGCGCCTCATTGCTTCTACTAGCGACTCAGCAAACAAGGACACAATCCTATGCCTAACTTCACTGGAGTTCTTGATGAACTTGCTTAGTTCCTACTCAGAACCTGCTGTTCTTGGGCTCACGCCTCAAAACTCACTCGTGTGTCGCCACACCTTCAGAGGACAGGGTGAATGCCATCCTGAGCAAGATCCAGCAGCTGCCACGCCTATTGGTTTCTTCCCTCTGCTCTCCAAGTCACCCCTGGGGATGATGTCCTCCTGCATCCCATTAATTCCACACTGCAGACTTCGAATGAGACCACTTCAGGAGTTCCTGGATGGCAACAAATCTAATGGTCATGGGAGGACAAACTTCACCTCATGTAATCTTTTCGAGACGCTCTCCAATGGTGGAGTTGTCATTTCAACACCACTCGGGGTGTCCCCTTTCACCTCCCAGCTCATCAGGGCACTGTTAACATGGATGCCTCATTGACATGTTGCAAAGCTCAAACAGAGGAATGCCACACCAGGGGCCTGTTGGTTCCCGAAGAAAAAGCTCTACACATCAATGTTCTGGAGCTGTGAGCAGTGTTCTGGGCTCTTAAGTCATTCAAGCCTCAATTGCAGAACGGAGTGGTGTGCATCTCCATGGACACCACCACCACAATCTATATTGCAGGGCCTGAGATAGCGGCCCTGTAGTTATGGTTAAGTTGCTGAACCCATAGGAAGAGCACTTTTTGGACGGGTTATAACTTCGTATTTTTTTTTTTATAAATGGGCAAAATGTAGGTTAAAAAAAAAAGTGATTTCTGCGTACGGTCCGCGGACTCACTTGCCTGTTCGCTCCGCGGATCGACCACCGATTGGTCCTGAGGCCGACGTGAGGCCCGCGGAACTCAGACGTGTCTGCTGATTGGATGGTGAAAAGTGTTAGGTACATCAGATTTTTGGAAACGCCCGCCATGTTGGATTCGCGGGCAGTGCTGATTGGATGGTGAAAAGTGTTAGGTGCATCAGATTTTTGGAAACGCCCGCCATGTTGGATTCGCGGACAACGCTGATTGGATGGTGAAAAGTGTTGGGTGCATCAGATTTTTGGAAACGCCCACCATGTTGGATTTGCAGACAATGCCCGTTGTCCGCGGACATCGCTGTAAAATCACATTAAAAATCACAACATTGCACTTGCCAAACTAATGAAACAATCTCTAGGGGGCGACGAGGATGGGATATGGCAATGAAAAGCCAAAAAACAGGCGTTTTTCTTCTCTGATGTCCGCAAACAGTCTGCGGCAGTTCTGTGATGTTCGCAGACATCTGAGATGTTCGGGGGCATGCATGCTTATTTCTGCATTACAGGGTTGGTGAAAAGCAGTTTTCGGATGGCTTTAACTTTGGCGCCACTTACTGAAACTGCATGAAATTCTGGAATTTCATTCTAGACCTCATTCTGAATGGTTTCGCAAAGTGTGGTGCTGTTTATCAAAAGGAAACAAAATTAGAGGGGGGTCCCAAAATATTGTAAAGGTTTATAAATGTGGTGCCATTTGACGACTCTGCACAAAGGTTTACAAAACGATTCTGGATCTAGATATGAATGGTTTTGCAACGTTTAGTGGGATTTTGTCAAGAGGGGGCAAAATTTGAGGGGTGTCTCAACATTTTTAGATAGCTTATAACTTTGCCGTTTAACGAATGTGGACAAAGGGTTTCAGAAAAATTATAGACCCAACCATAAATGTTTGTGCAGTCTGAATGAATTTTGTCAAGTGGGGCCTAAGTTATGACAATTGAATGTATGTATATTTTGACACTTTTTCAAAAATAAAACATGGGGGGATTTGCAGAAATCTCGTGTAATGAGCATTGGCAAGGACGTGAAAGCATTGTTTTGCAATTGTGTCTGTGTTGTATTTTTTTTAAAGTGTCATAATGTAGGTACAAAAAACAGTGATATGCCTTTGGTGACTTAGATATAGCCTGTGGCCATATGTAGTGGCAGATTATCTGTCTGGTTCATGGCAAAAGGCCATGACCTGGAAAATCTGGCTACTGGCCATGACTACGAGGGACCAGCAATGGGGTTAAAGTGGGCATGACCACCAGGGGCAAAGTTGGTAAACCTGGGATAGGTTTGAAAGGGAAAAAAATGCTTGTGGGTACTGGTTTGAAGTGCTGCATGGGATTGCAGCAAATATGCACGAGAAGCGTCAGCAAGAACTGGAAAGTATGGTTTTGCAAGCAAATATGTCCTGTTTTTTTTTTTTTAAAGTGTAAAATGTAAGTGCACAACACAGTGATATAACATTGGTGTCTGGGCATTGGGCCTGGCCGTCAGCAAGAAGAAATGTGTACTGTAATTTGTATGTTGGGGCATGTGGCAAGGCCAAAGCAGTAGGTTTCAATGGGAAAAATATTCTGCTTGCAGTTACAGCCTGAAGTGGTGGACTAGACTGCAACCAACGTATGAGATGAGTATTAGCAAGGACCTGAAAGCATGTTTCTGGAAATATGTCTTGTGTTTTATTTTTCAAAAGTGTAAGAATGTAAGTAGAACAACTAGCAATATAAATTTGGTGTCTGGGTAGTGGGCCTGTACCTCCGCAAACACAAATGTGTACTCTGATTTGCTCATTGGGAAATGCGGCATGGCCTATGCCCCATGGATTTGAAGACTGGCCACGGTTGCAAGCCATGACCACTGCCCATTGGGTACATTATTAGGGTATAGTGGACACTGAGCTAGAATGCAGGATAGGTGCAGTGAATAGTAGGGGTGATTTGGTTTGGCTGGGGTCATGGTGGAGCTGTGGGATGTTTTAACCCACTAGGCTCTGCCCTGTGACATCCCTGGGTGCTGATGGTGAAAGAATCATCAAAAATGGCTGCAAAAGCCCTATGCGTGCCAAACCTATGAAAATTGCGCTTTGAAACACGGAAAGATGGCTGCCAAATCTACTTTGCCTGTTGCCAGTAGTGGAAAGGAGACAACACTGCTGAAACATGTTACTGGGCTGCCCACCAAGTAAAAATAACAATGCAGGAAAGGCAGTGCTTTATTGCAAGAAACCCCGAAATTGCTCTTAATTCCCTTTTTCTTGGTTGCTGAAAATACAAAATACCGGACCAAAACACCAATAAACATCCAATATCTTTGCTGGGTGTTACCCGCCACTTCATTTAAGGAATCATTATGAACACACAATGCCAGGAAAAGCTGAATCTGTCATCAAAATATCCACAGTAAAAAGTGTGCTTGCCTGTGAAAATCTGTCAAAATATGGGCGCAGTACCAGTGGCCGCCTGTATGACAGCTATCATTAGTTGCATCAGAAGCTTAAACGCGTGCAATTGAAATCAAATGTCTATAAATTAAGTGACATGTTATCAAAAGTAATATAGGTTGTAACTATTTAATCTCCATGGTTTAGAGAATGGAATTAGAGTTCTAGTTGCCTGTTTTAAAATTGCAAGTTTTTTTTCAACAAAGAAATATTTAACAAAGTGACTTTTAAAGTAAGCCTGATGCAAGCCAAAACTACAAAGCAACCCCCCCCACTGGGCAAGGCACCTCACTTCTGCTCTCTGGACCAGGAACTCAGATTCAGGTGTTGATTAAGAGGGGAGGGGCACTTGGGCTGCTCCTGGGAGAGACAATGAACCTTCCTTGGCTGAAAGGATATGTAGATTGTAAAGTGTCAAAGTGGCCTTTGCCAGAAGGAAGGGAGCAGATTGCTTCAGACCTGCCAGTGTGCCAAGGAGGCGGGGACAGATGACCATTTGTGGATTCACAAAGCACGGAAAGCATATTTTTGAAAAAGACTTATAAAGGACTGTGCGAATTTGTAAAAATTATAAAATTAATAGCATTGTTAATGTGATTCTTTTGTGCACATTTTAAGAGGAGCCAGAACTCTGTGCGATGGTCTGAGAAGGCGCAGTGAAAATTCTGGTTTTGTAGTGATTGTATTTATTTCAGAAGCATGAAACTTCATACGATTATGCCCAGATATCATGCGCACATATGTACAAAATTCTGGACAAATCTGATGTTGTGTCCCAGACAATAAGTGTGGAAATTTGTCAAATGCAGACCCAAGATCCCACCGCAACGAGGATTGGAAAAGGGTTTGCTCCACAAAATATGTGATCTATGTATGTTATTGGTATCAATATTGTACACATGAAAAGATGTATTATATCAAAAATAGATTTTATGTGCAAAAGGCAAAGGGGAGGATGTTTTGCCTCATAAACCACATCATCATGATGACACTCTGTTTTCTCCTCCAATCAAGGGAGAGAGCAGACTTTAGCCAATAGATGGGGATGCACTTAGGATAGTTCAGCATACCCACCCCTTTATCAAACACATAAATAGAGACAGCTAAGGACATAGAAAAACACACCGATCCACCCACCATCCCGAATTTGGCAATGCACTTTTAAGGAGATCCATCCATACTCCTTGTTCCAGACTCCAAAAACTTTGCAAGCAGAAAGGCTCAGAGCATAGCTGATCCACTTTCAGCTGGGCCTAACTTCCAAAACCCATCCCTCGACTTAAAGGGGAAACCAAAGAGCAGCCAGGCTGTGCTGTAACTGCTTGCCTGCCAAAGAATTATCTTCATAACCAGAAGGGCAGATTAAATCCCAGTCTGGTGCCGTGCTGTGCTATGCAGACCAGAGAGCCATTGCAGATCCAATCCAGTCGTTCTGTGCAGTGTAGACCAGAGCGCCTTGCTGTCCAGTCCTGCCATGCGATGTCCAGAGCGCCTTGCTGATCACGGAACCAGCCCAGTCCGGTGTGCCCAGCAGTCTGTCCCAGAAAGTATCCCTGACCAGATCCCTGACGGTTCCATCCAAAACATTGATAGTGAGTATCCATAGTATAGGATTGTCACTAGCCTATGTACTGTCCATAGTCATCCCTATCCAAATCAAATCTATCTTATATCCAGAACTGTATTGTTAGAAATCTTTCTGTCCTGCCTGACTCTCTCTCTTATCCTATAGTCCTTCTGTACTAATATTGTTAAAATCATCTTTGCGCTGATATATTCATCTGAAGAAGGCAAGCGTCTCAGCGGGCAAAGACCATTCAGAGACGTCCTGGTATGTTGGCTGTGCTGTCGTGTAGTTTGCATCTTCATAGTCCATCCCTAGTGTAAAGAAACCTTGTTTGTATTTTAAAAGTGCATTCTTATTTTACAATTTTGCCTCTATCTGGAAAAAACGACCTCCACGAAAACGTTCATAACTTCTTCATACTTTATGCTAGAAATGACTAACATCCTAAGTGTTTTAAAGAACCCAAAATCGCATCTCAACTCCTTATAGTTTTTCCGCAATCGCGCTTACCTCGCATGGAAACGTTTGCCGCAAATTTTTCGTGTGGCCAAAATCTATAACGTGGAAAATAGCTTTTCATTGCACCTGACCTCAAAATTAAGTTTTCTACTTGCTTATTACTCTCAAATCATTGCTAGTGTCTGTCTGAAACCATACAAAGTGGATTCCATTAGTATTTCAACAATTTCAGTGAATTAAAACCATTTTCCGTGTTTTACCCATTCATTCAAAGCCAACTTTAAAACCATTTTGACAAGTTTGCCAATCAATTCTGTTTTTCTCTGGTGTTTGCTGGAGGGAAATTGGGATTGATACATTTGCTTGAATTCTGCATTTCTGAAACCTGTTCTCTCTCTTCCTATCTCTTTATATTGTATATTTGGGGAATTGAGGGGTGGGCAGGGGGAAATAGTAATCACATTGCCATTTGATTGAACACACATAAAAGTATTATTTCTGTGCTGCATTAATTTTTCCCATCATTACTCCTTGTGATTAAAGAGATTGTGTAGTGTGACCTCACCCTATTAGTGATTATTGTATAACCATTAAAAATAGTGTTATATATATTGTGTATATATAAAATAAATATTTTAACTTTACAAACCAGCCTGATTCCTGGTTCAGTGTGACCGGGGGTCTTAAAAGAGAGGGACGTGATATAAGTGGTACATCGTTCAGAATAAAAGAACTTATAGACACAAATAAATAATTAAGAGTTTCAGTTGTGCATTTCACACTAGGCATTGACTTAGGTGAAGTGTCGGATTGAAATCACTTACAGTGCCTTATGCTGTCGGCAGTTGAACAATGATTTCCATCCCCATCGTGCGCTGCTGATAACGACAGACATAAGAATGTGTTGGAGGTTTATAGTTCTTTCATATATCTGCAAAGAGGAATTATTAATAACGTATATATAGTGATGTAACATAATGAAACTATTTCACTTATAAAAACATATTAAATTGACAGAAAAAACTTGGTTAGAGTGATGTTATGGTTAAGATGCATCCCACCCTTGGGATTCCTCTGCTCCAGTAGTTACCCAGTGGCGTCCCATCTCGACATACCCCTCTTGGGTTCTCATGAGCATTTTCCCATCCGTACTGCCAGTTGTATTTATGCATTTCTCTCACTGCACATCATTGTGCATTTATAGGAGTATGTAAAAATGTTGTGTATAAGTAAGGGAAATGTAGATGCAAAAGATTTGTAAAAGATTAAGTGGCAGTTGGTGTGTGGAAGCTTAATATGGTCAAAGGGTTTGTAAGCAAGGCATGGTATGAAAGCAAGACAGACACAAGTGATCACAGTTAAAGGGTGTTTATTGAACTGCACAAATGGGTGGGATAAACACCTAATCTAAACCTAAATCTAAAATGGGAGCAAGCTACGACCATCAAATGATAAGAGAGTCCGAGTGGAGTCTAGTCAAATAAAAAGGGCCTATACTAAGAAAAAAAACCTATTGCCAGTCCTTATCTCCAAATACAAAATAGTGTGGGATAATGTTCACAAAGAAAGAAAAAGGTGTTATCAAAAGGATGATTCAGGATGTTATAGCCTGGGTCTCCCTTCCCAACGTTTGAAGCACAGGACAAGGCGGGACTCTCGAGCACAGCACACTTCTCAGCCTTCTCCGGCCCGAGTTTACAGTTCCTATTCCAATATCAGGACCTTCTGTGCCCAAGTCCCTTTATGCAAAGTCTCTTGCTTCAGAGGGCCTGATGTATCACAATGACAAACAAACAGTTCCTTCAATAGCTCTTCAGGCCGGGCGACTCTTCACCCGAGGATCCCCCTCACCCGGGCTCCAATCCGTTTCAAAATGTCAGCCTCCCTTAATCGGGCTCAGACCAATGTCACACTGTGGACGTCCCTCAGTTAGGTTCACATTTGTTACCTCAATGCAGTTCACTTTAGCTTTCCAATTCACAATGTGTCAATCGCTTTTGGCTGTACAATGGGTTTGACTTGACCCTTGTATGACCACTTTGACATCTCTCCCGGGCCTCCCCTAGGCCTCTTGGTTCTTGTAGCTTTCTCAGTTCAAACACATCCTCCTTGTTCAGGAGCGGGGCATTCGTTAGAGTTTTTCGAAAGAGTGCCCACGTGACGCCGGACCACTCTAATCTTGTTACCTCGGTTGTTCACAAAAAACCTTTGTCTATTATCTTCTTTTCTTTATGCAAATGTTGCTTCTGCAACCATGAGCTTAACAGAGTCCGGTTTACTATCAGTTTCCTTTGACTCACCGGCTGTGTTGAACTCATTGGCTTTTCTTCTGCTGGAGTCAAGGACGGCACCACGGCGGCAAGCTCTTTTCCCTGCCCTGGCTATCAGTGCGGGAGGACCCTGTGTACCGGTGACATCTGCCACACCGATCGTCAGCTGTAATTCCCGCTCTTACTTTTCCTTTATTGAAGGCTTTGCGGGTCTGGGTTGAAACGGGCAAGGGCAATTCCCTCCTTGTCGTCCTTTCGGTTTCCTCCGACTTTCTCTTTCGTTTGAACTGCTGTCCTGGAATAGCACCTTCCTCGTGCTTTCAGCCGTGCTCAAAGTGTGCTCTCGTGCTCTGCCTTTTATCCCTGTGGGCAAGGGAAAGGGCTGTCAGGTGTGCGTAGTTATGCCCGACTTGTGTTGGGACATGTCAGGTAAACGGCTCTAGTGTTAGTCCGTTGTCTTTCGCAGTGTGAGAAAGTGTCTGTTTAGGAAAAGGGGGAGGGGGTCGAGCTTTCACATATCCTATTGGGTAGGATGGGGAAAGCCTGTTATAAGGAAGGGGGTACCACGTCTCACCTGTCGGTGTCCCACTTCCACTCCCCGAAGACTCCTCATCCAGGTGATCCTCCGGCACTGATCCACCCCCAGGAACTGGATCCAATAGCCACCTAGATGACAGATCCCCGGGGACTAGCGGGTGAGATACCTTCAGGTTTCTCAAAGGTTATATGTACAGTTTTTGGAAGTGATTAGTGGATGGATGTGTGACTGTTTGAAAGGAGGCATTGAAGGAGTGTTAAAAATATAAAAATTAAAAAGGGTAGAAGGGCTGTCCTGTGCATTATGATATAGCATTTGTAGCGCGCCTATACACAAGTGTGATGGTGTGCACGTGCCATCTGGATCTTTTAATAATCCATGGCATGGAAATGGGCTGGTGGAAACCGTGGATAGTTATAAAGGTTCATTGATTATGGTCCTTATTGTATGTTAGAAAAAAGTATTTGGGATAGAAAATTGTTTCTGTCGTTTTATATTTTTCTCTACTCTGGGCAGGGGAGCCAGTAAATCAGGTGGGTAGGAATGGGGGGCTTGATCCGCTGGTACAAGCTGATCTTCCTCCCCAACCTCTGTCCCATATTTATTTTCACCCCTACTTTATTTCGGTGGCGGCGGGGCCATTCGCTCCTTCTCTTTGCCTCCCACAGGTCACCATGGAAAGTGAGCAGGGGCTCTGTATGGCTCCCTGCCTTGCGTTTCCGTGGTGGCCTTCTTGGGAAAGGATTTTCCTTCCTACATGTGGACACCGCATGTCTTCCTGCTGAAGGAAGTAAAATACTTTTTTTTTAGCACCCGGGGTTACCGCTTGGCAACCCGGGGTGCTAGTGGCCTTCATCCCCCGTTGCAAGGCTGGAACAGGGGATAATGGTCCGGAGCCCTCTTTATCCACCTATCTTCGCATGGGCCTATCATTTGGGCTGCTGACAGTTATCCCCTGTTCCAGCCCCTGGAATTGGAGAGAAACGCAACACTATTTCCATTAGCATAACACAAAATGGGGACTCCCCGGGGACTAGCGGGTGAGATACCTTCAGGTTTCTCAAAGGTTATAAGTACAGTTTTTGGAAGTGATTAGTGGATGGATGTGTGACTGTTTGAAAGGAGGCATTGAAGGAGTGTTACAAATATAAAAATTAAAAAGGGTAGAAGGGCTGTCCTGTGCGTTATATGATATAGCATTTGTAGCGCGCCTATACACAAGTGTGATGGTGTGCACGTGCCATCTGGGTCTTTTAATAATCCATGGCATGGAAAGGGGACTGTGGAAACCGTGGATAGTTATAAAGGTTAATCGATTATGGTCCTTATTGTATGTTAGAAAAAAGTATTTGGGATAGAAAATTGTTTCTGTTGTTTTATATTTTTCTCTACTCTGGGCAGGGGAGCCAGTAAATCAGGTGGGTAGAAATGGGGGGCTTGATCCGCTGGTACAAGCTGATCTTCCTCCCCAACCTCTGTCCCATATTTATTTTCACCCCTACTTTATTTCGGTGGCGGCGGGGCCATTCGCTCCTTCTCTTTGCCTCTCACAGGCCACCATGGAAAGTGAGCAGGGGCTCTGTATGGCTCCCTGCCTTGCGTTTCCGTGGTGGCCTTCTTGGGAAAGGATTTTCCTTCCTACATGTGGACACCGCATGTCTTCCTGCTGAAGGAAGTAAAATACTTTTTTTTAGCACCCGGGGTTACCGCTTGGCAACCCGGGGTGCTAGTGGCCTTCATCCTCCGTTGCAAGGCTGGAACAGGGGATAATGGTCCGGAGCCCTCTTTATCCACCTCGCTTTGCATGGGCCTATCATTTGGGCTGCTGACAGTTATCCCCCGTTCAAGCCCCTGGAATTGGGGAGAAACGCTACACTATTTCCATTAGCATAATACAAAATGCTAATGGAAATTTTGGAAAATCTTATTGAGTCCATCTACTTGAGAAATGTAAAGTAGATGGAGTCTATAATATTACTCTTTTTAGTTCTATTTTTTAACTGTGAGAGGTGGTTCCTAAAGGAACCTTTTTTTGTTTTATAGGAGAGGTCAGAAAGTAGGGTGGGGAGTGAAATAAGGAAAGGAGCACTAAGAAGTAATATGGAGTGGCAGGTGGACATGGGGAAGATGTTGTGCGTGTGCTACATCTAAGGTAGGGGGCAGTGTTTCTCATACTCCTAGATTACAGCTTCAAAAGCACTTCGAAATTGCTCCCCCCTGCAGAGTGGTGTGTTGCAGTATATACAGAGTACTGTTGTCTTGGAAAGATATGGATCAACAGCCTCTTTTATCGCTTGCAAGGTAGCTGGTTGTATTTTGGGTCCCACAGAAGTAGGCTGTGTGGTTACAGTATTGGTTGAGGAAGAAAGTGGACAAAGACAGCCTAGTACTTGCTAAGGAAGGAACAACATTCCTGAGAGCATTGCAGTGGTTGGATTTGGGTGGCAGCGCATGGAGGTGGCCCCATAGGAGTACTGTCCAGGTAGTCCGCGACTGAGTACACTCAGTGCATTTCACTTTGGTGACTTTAGCCTTTGGTACGTTCCGAACAGTGTTAAAGGACTGCCACACCCATGATTCGCTCTGGGTGCTAGAGGTAGGCCCTTCCTCTACCTCATTTTCTTGGTCCTCTTCATTGGCTTTTGAAGTACTGAACTTCTTTTGTAGTGTAGGTCCTCCAGCTGGTAGTGGTGGTGGCTCTTGGGGAGGAGGCATGGCAATAGCTGATGTCATTTGTAAGATAAATAGCAGTTTTGCGAATATTATTCGAAGTATATGCTCTGTGCTAGATTGTTAATGGATAATGAGTAACAATAGGTGTAGGAGTTGTACAAGGGTAAATGTTAAGCTTGAAAGTTGCTAGATCGGCAGAGAATGCAGTTCTGCATTGTCCGCAAAGCATGGACCCGATCGTGAAGTGCAGACGCGTTTGCGCACACCTCATTGTGCCGCACAGGCAAGGTCATGTGACACTGTCTGGAAAATCTGTGATGATGTCAGACGTTCGTGGACGTCGCTGAACACAAAAACAGTGGAAAAAGTTGCAAAAAGTGTATAGATGTGTTAAAAAGGATGCTGGAATGTTGGAAATGGCAGAGTTTTAAGGTGAAAGTTTGTAAATTGGACAAAAATGTTGCTAAGTATCATATTGGTAAGTTGTAGGAAATTAGCATGAACTGTTAACCCATGAAATTCACAGAAAAAACTTAGTTAAATGGACGTTATGGTTAAGTTGCACTAATAAACACCTATAAAATTCACTTTAAAAACTTTGTTAAAGGGACGTTATGGTTAGGTTGCATTAATAAATACCTATGAAATTCAATGACAAAACTTTGTTAAAGGGACGTTATGGTTACAAGTAAAATCGAAAAACCTCCGAAACATGCCAGTTATGGTAAGCTAAGCAACCATAACTCATGCCAACACCATGCACTGCAAAGACCAACACCCAGGACATGAAAGATTACATCACAAATGGCACTGATGATATCACATATCTGGGCCACTTGTTTTTGTTTACTAACATGATTAGGATAGTTTTTTGTTTTTACTGACAATGAGAATTTCCAAAATTGGTGCTATATATCTACACCTTAACCTTTTTATATGTTCTTACAGTACTTTCCTTAAAGTTTAATCTGGGCTGATAGAGCACATACATGGGGCAATAACCACACCTCAAACCCACAATTTGTGTACATGATGATTAACTCGAATGTTATTGTACTTTTGTGGTGCTGTTTCTTTCTTCCTTACTTTAGTTTACCTAACTGTGCCCCTAATTTGTATGCATTGTGCATTTTTATTCTGACATGGGGCCTCATTTTCCGAGATTGGAGGTAGTCATGGCGCTATTTGCGCCATGACTGCCTCCAATAACGGTCCCGGCACTGGTCTCGTTCAATGGGGATTTACCGGTGTAGTCCGACCTTTGCGGGACCGGTAAGTACCCATTGAAAAAACCATTCCCCATTCCCATTTGAGTCCCCATAGGGCTCAATGGGAAGGGGGAAGTAGCTAATAACAGTACCGCAATTTGCGGTACCGTTATTGGCTCTGATTTCCCTTAACGGGTCCCGTCCATAACGCCTGGTCAGACCAGGCGTTAAAGGAGGAACCCACTAAGGGAACACGTAGTAGGGCAGTAAGGGATTACCGGCCCCGGTCTCCTTACCGGTGCCCGGTATCCCTTACCGCCCCACTCAGAATGAGGCCCATGATCCCCTTACTCACTGTGCTCAGAGAGTCCCAGGTCCACCTCACTGATGAGGCCCAACAAGGCCGAAACACGTGTCTGGGGTGGCTGTTGGTACTCTTGTTCAAAGGATGATTGCCATAGCATTTCAGTGCTGAACTGCTTAAGTGGGTGTCACAAAGACCGATATGCAAATGGATTTTCCTCCTTTGTGAAAGGCACAGCGAGTAAAACGTGCCTGCGGTCTCTGAGTGGGTATATTCCCACAGAACAGGTTATCATGCTGTGTTCTTTCTCGCAGAGGGGCGCCCTGACCTCTTTTTGTGTGCATTTATATATGTATTTTTTCTATTAACACAAGCGTATGGTAAGTTTTCAATTGTTACCTATTTATACCATATTTAACATTACTCAAAACTCTCATATGGTAGCATTTATTATTTTACTATCGGAAATTACCAGATTAAAAATGTTGTACTTCTGTGGTGCATGCTGCAACTATTGCCTACATGTATGTATGATTAGGTTCCTCTAGTAACAACACTAGAATATAATGATTTGTTTACATGCGAACATTCTTTAATACATTAAGTAGTTCATGACCCCTAACATCTTGTTTCAACATTATAAACTCAACCTCTTGTATGGACTGTTTATTACAATTCATTTAATCTGTGATGTTATCAATTACATTTATGCTGTCATCCTTCATGTCCTCGATGTTAGTCTTAGCAGTGCACGGTGGTGATGTGAGTTATGGTTACTTAGCTTACCATAACTGGCGAATTTCGGAGGTTTTTCGGTTTTTACTTTTAACCATAATGTCCCTTTAACAAAGATTTTTCAGTGAATATATGTTAATATTAAAGTTATTTGTGCAGTGCATCGTCACCACCGGAGTGGTACCCAGGTGCTTTGGCGGATCTGAAAAGGGAACAGGGTAGGAAGGTTAGTAGGATTGAGCGGTAGAAAGGCAAGAGAGCTGTGATGTGTTGTTGGCAGCCTCAGTTCGGTTTGTACTGTTTGCTGAGCTTAGGTGTGCTTTTCGGTTGGGAGCCGTTGTGTGCTGTTGCATGAGGCTATGTGTAGTATCATGAGGTCATACTTCAGCTGGGCATAGGGGTACCTCGACCAAGGTCTCCTTATCAGAGTATTAACTCAGACTATGGGATCATTGCATCAGTTTATATGGTTCTTTCACCACTTGTCATTCAACTAATGTGGACTTATTGATGAGTTGTGTCTTACAGATTTATGTTCATTTTCATTGCTCAAGAACCTTTATGTTTCTGTTTCACATTATGGGCACAATGGTTTGATTTATATTTTGCTTTGTAAAAAAAAAGTTTTAAAAAACAGCAAAATAATAAAAAGCTGTGTGAATATAACAGAATGACTGTGTATTTCCAGGTTGCTTACCAATGAGACAAATGTTTCAGTACCCCATTGATGTCCTTTTGTTTTTTTACAAGGGTACGAATACATCTGCACTATTTATTGCATAGATTTGAATCCTAGAGGGTTGGACACCCCCCTGTTTTAGTGCTTTTTCCAGCCCTTTGTCCTTCCCGCTCCAGGGCTGTCCCTTTTGTTGCCTAGTGCATTAGAGGTATGGCTGTGTTTAGTTAGAGTTTGAGATGCGTATGCAGTGGGATGAGATTGTTTAGTGAGGTTGGTTAGTGGCATCGCTATTTCAAAGCGACGCATGCTAATCTAGATGCAAAACATGCTCATCTTCACAATCCTGACTAGATGAGACGCAAGCTAATCTTCACAATCCTGTCTAGATGTGATGCAAGCTAATCTTCACAATTCTGTCTAGATGTGATGTAAGCTAATCTTCACAATTCTGTCTAGATGTGAGAGGCTAATCTTCACAGTTCTGTCTAGATGTGACGCATGCTAATCTTCACAATTCTGTTTGGATGTGACACAATGCCAATCTTCACAATTCTGTCTGGATGTGACACATTTATATATTTAAAGGAAAGAGTCCTGACTGACGGACTCATCAACGCCCAGCTCAAACCATTTAACGTAGGAACGTGAAATTTGAAAGGTACACTGTTTTCATGACGTAGGCACCCATTAAGGAAGGATTTTTTGAAATTCCGCCCCTAAGAGAGTGAAACGGGGGTGGGTTTGGGGGTGGATGTTTTAATGACAGTACCGATATCTTAAAAACTGAAGATGTTACAGACGTGAAAATTGGTATTTTGATTCTTCTTCAAAAATAGAGAAACATGTCTTTTACCATTTTCTGAAAAGTCCAGTTAAGGGAGGTGGAAAAGGGGGTGAATTTATTCTGAAGGATACCCATATGTCTCAAACCGAAGATGTTGGAAAAGTTAAAATTCAATTTTTTTTTTTAACAACTTTATTTAAATCAGTTGCATATATAAAGTGACAATGTAATTGCGAAACACACTTGAGTGTCATTCTTTTACCATTACAAAAATTGGACCAATCCACCCGAGCGGTTATCAGTCCATCCTTGACCCCTCCCCACGGTTGGCCCGGTAAACTGGGGGAGCGACACCCCAGTTCCGAGCGGGTTCATAAGAGCAGCCCTGGCAGCTGAGGCACGTAAGTCAGTGCAGGGATGTCTGTCATATTCCAGAAGCGTGGCCCAATTGTTCGTAATTTGGTGTAAAAAGCTATCTTTGGCTGCGGTTACCTTCTCCGTGACCAGGATATCCCAGGTCCTGACCCACCGTAATGCCAACAGTGGGCCCTCAGGGACGGGCGATCGTGATCTTGGCTGCCAAAAGGAGTTGGATCAATAATGTGGACATCGTCCCAGAGTTAGGGTAAACCCCTCGGCCTGGAGATCCTAATAGAATCACTTCATGGCACTGTGGAAGCTTGATACTCGTGATGGCCTCGATCGAGGCGAGCACCTCCTCCCAGAAGGCCTGAACAAGGGGCAGTCCCAACACATGTGCAAGTAAGTCCCTCATGCCCCACAATTTCGCTAGCACTTGGGATCCAATGAGGGCTGGAAGTGATGAAGTCGAACTGGGGATAGTACCAACGAAAAAGCAGTTTGAAGGCGCACTCCTTATTAGTCACACATCTCGAGGAGGAGAATTTCCTTGTCCAAATGTTTACTCGGGTTTGATCATCCAACTGGAGACCCAGATCTGCCTCCCATTGATATGATATGGCATTTATAACGCGCCTATAAACAAGTGTTTCAAGGCGTGACGAGGCAATGGAGGGGAACTAAAGGGAAGACAGACAAACGATCCTACTAGGCCCGGTGTCATTCGGATTGTGCACGTGCGAGGGAAGGGGGCAGGGACAGGGACAGTGCAGTACATGGGAAAGATAACAATAAGTAAGGCCAGCTAGTGGCAAGTGCAGACATCAGGAAAACAGTCCCCAAGTGCGGAGGTTGCCGGGTGGGCAATGCATGTGAGTGACCCTGGCGGGGGTGGGGGACCTAGGCCCGAGATCAGAGGGTGTCCAGGTGGCCAGTGCAGTTCCGGTTACAGCCAGGAGGTCAGCAGAGGAGAGGAGGAGAAAAAGTAGAAGCAAAGAGAAAGGTTTTGAGGTGCTTCCGGAACCGGAGATGGTTCTCCTCAAGTTTAAGGGAGGCAGGGAGGCTGTTCCAGAGGGAGGCACCAGCCGAAGAAAGGGATATACCCCCAACTTGTTGCTTGGAGAAGCGACTGACCCTGAGGGAGTTGGATGTGGATGAGCGGAGAGCTCGAGAAGGAAGAAATTTTGGGAGAGAGAGGTGAAGGTATTGATGCCCCAGGCACCAGAAGGCCTTGTGGACGATGCAGAGGGTTTTGAATGTAATCCTCGCAGCCACTGGGAGCCAGTGCAGAGATTTCAGTCCTGGAAAGATACAATCCCTGGGCTTGAGGCCAAGGACAAGTCTTGCAGACCCGTTTCTGGATATGTTGCAGCGGGTGGAGAATAGAAGCAGGCAGATTTAGAAAGAGGCAGTTGCAGTAGTCCAGCCTCGAGAGAACCAGAGCTCTGGAGACAGTGAGCTTCTGGGGGAAGGAGAGGAAAAGAAGAATACCTCTGAGAAGGTGCAGCTGGTAGTGTGACTTCTTAGAGACGTCAGAGATGTGAGGGGAGAAGGAGAGTGTGGAATCGAAGATGACCCCATTGTAACATGTAATTAGGAGGGCTAGCCAGAAAGTCCTCCTGCAGGAGCATAGACAGCCTAAAAATGTTCCCCCCCTGTGAGCCCTCCAGTAGAGTAAGTTCAAGAGGCTTATGGTCCCGGGGGCGTCCCCTTGTCTAATTAAGGGGGTGCGTAATCCAATGACGAAGCTGGGCATAGGAGAACCTGTCTATCTCAGAAAGTTGAAATACTCCCTTACAGTTTTCAAAGGTGCAGGGCTGGGTGTTTTCAAACAGTTGTGAAAGAGTACTCAACCCACCGCAGGTCCAATTCTTGAAGTTTAAGGTGAACAGGCCAGGGGTAAAGACTGGGTTTTGGAACATTTGAGTATGCGGATCTTATGCCCCTGGGGATCCCTCAAATTTTCATGGCCCAGTCCCAGATCTTACCTGTTGTTTTGGTGGACTAGAGAATTTCGTGCCATTTGGGGAATGTATGAGAGGGAGAGGAGGGGGAGAGGGAGTATAGACTGCTCGATGTCAAACCCTTTCAGAGGGTCTGTGGAAGGTAGCCAGGCTCAGAAGCTAAACAATTGCACCGCCAAATAATTATTGCGCAGATACGGGACTCCCAGCCCTCCCGGACGGCATTGCCCATCATCACCTTCTTGGGAATCCTCGCATTTTCCCCGGCCATATAAATCTGAACAGTTTTCGTTGCAGCCATAGGAGGGGCTTCTGTGGGATCTCCACTGGGAGTGATGAGCACCCATAAATGAACCGGGGGAACAGGTTAATCCTCCAGGCCGTAATGCGCCCCATCAGAGACATTTCTTGGGTGGACCATCTGTCCAGATTGGCCTCTAACTCTTTGGAGAGAGTGTGGGGGATAACTGTATATAGCTCTCCTGGGCATGCTGAGATATGAACCCCCAAGTAATAACTTGCTTTCCTGCTCCACTTGATTTGTGAAGGCGGGTTGAAGAGTGCTAATCTCTAGGGCAGATAATCCCACCTCTAAAGCTACGGATTTCCCATAGTTAATGTCAAACCCTGCCACCCGGCCAAATGAGTTAAACTCTAAAATCGCTTGTTGTAGAGAAGGATAGATGTTTGTTAGGGTAAGCATTACTTCATCTGCGTAAAGGGACAGCTTATGTTGTTTGTGGACTATCTTGACCCCTTCCATAGAGCGGTTGAGACTAACCTTTTGAGCAAGGGGCTCCATAATCAGGGCAGTTAGTAGGGGGGCATAGAGGACATCCCTGTCTCATTCAACACGTGAGGGGAATTGGGGCTGTATGCCTGGAGTTGAGGGGAATTGGGTCTGTATGCCTGGAGTTAACCCATAAGGAAGTCTTCGGGGCTGTATTTTTAAATTTATTTTTTATTATTTGGTTAACAAAGTAACCTTTAACAAACACATACTGATAGAAAAGCATAACATTGTTACATTACATTGCATTAATACCTTAATTTGGTACATTAAAAAAAGAACAGAAAAGGAAAACATAACTGAAAACTGGACTAAAACAACTGTATGTGCATTTGAGTGAAGGGCCAGCAAATCAAGTTACCAGCTTACCAGGGTTCAGAATGTCCTTTTAAAAGTGAATATCGGCAATGATTCATTTACTACGACCGTGAGAATTCCTAATCAGCTGCCACACTCTTTCAGTATGGATCTGGGGATAAGGATGGATAAGATTGCCAAAATAAAACATATGCCTTTCCTCTAAGGGTCTACAGTGCAGCAGTGTATGACGCAGAGTTTCAACTTCTGCCGCTGTGCAAAAGCGACATACTCTCGAGGATCTTGGAACGTTATTCCTGGCACCCAGAATTTCTTTTGTGTGAATCAGATTTAACCGCATCCTCATTACCCTAGACCGCCATAATCTGCTCGGTGACTTAATCAGATATTCTGGGCAGATTCCAAGAGGTCTGAAATCAACCAGCAGGTCATCATATACACAATATGTTCTGACTTTACTGATTGTGACAATCCAGTCCTATGCTCTGAGTCTTCTTTTTAGTCTAGTTGCATTCTAGCAAATTGTTTCTTTCGAGATTCCATACCTTTCACAAATCAAGTAGCATTCCATTTCCCAAGCATTTAGAGAGGATCAGGACTTTTTGTACAGCTATTGTTTTGAAAGCCACCATATAGAGCCTTCTCTAGCGCAAAGTACATTTTTCAATAGAGACAGATTCTTCCAAACAAGATGGAAGTGTATGGAAGAAAGGCCCAACTCATAACGTATGACTGCTGCAGGAACACCACTGGGCAGGCATAGTACCTTCCTCCAGAACATATCCTCCACCGCATCACAATGTAGTAAAGTAGGAAGACCCCAATTCTCACCCGCATATGTAAAGGATGGTAAAACCTTAGCTTTATAGAATTTCAATACTGGGCTCCGGAAGAAATTACCAAACATCCGTTTCACAGCACAAGCTTCAGTAGCCAGCATCAGCATTTTGGATTGATGGTATTTTTGGAACTCCATTTTGTTCTGTAGCTCCTGTAATCTGCAGCCCAGGTAACAGAAGCTGTAGATCTTTTCTAAGGGTGTACTGCTGATGCTCCAGAGAAAGTTGTCTCATTTGCTCTTCATCACTGGTCTGAATGTCAATATCTCACATTTTTTTATATTTATACATAGATGATTCCATTCAGCATATTCAGCCAGGGCATCAAGCTTGTGTTGAAATCCTATTGGGGTATAATCAAACAGAACAAAACCGTCAGTATAAAGAAGTCCAAACTAGTATCCGCCAAGCTTGGCGAGAAGCTACAGATACCTTGAAAGATCTCAGCAAGGTCAGAGATGAAGAAGCTAAAGAGTAAAGGGGCCAGTGCACAGCCTTGCTTCAGTCCACACCTAGACATAATCAGTACTGACAATTTACCCTGGGCATTAAGGCGCACTCTAATAGTATTAGTGTATAAAGAAATAAGAATCGCTAATAGATGGGCAGGACAATCCCATTTCCTGAGTTTTGACCATAGGCAAGATCGATCTTTGCTGTCGAAAGCCATGGTGAAGGTGATAAACGCCACGTAAACGGGTCTCGACTTCACCATTGCTTCTTTTTTAAGCATCCCCAGGATAAAGATATTGGTATTCGTGCCTGTCCCCTTTCTGAAGCCTGTTTGTAGTGCGTCAATCTACCAGCACCAGAAGTCCAGTCCGATAACTCGCTCAGCAATATACTTGTGAAAATCTTGACTGGAATATCTAAAAGTGCAATGGGCCTATAGTTAGCAGCAAGCCATCATTGTCCCTTCTTAAAAATCAGGACATTAATGGATTGAGTCCATGTTTCCGGCATGGTTGCTGCAGAGGTAATGGTATTAAAAATGACACCCAACATATGCGCCCAAATATTGTGCTCAAGTTTCATGACTGATTTCGAACGACCATCGGGCCCTGGTGCATGAGAGTTCCTACTGCGCTTGATTAAAGAGACTATCTGCTACACTGAAAGAAATAGATGCCATAAGCCTGCAACTGGTTCTTGTTGAGCTCCTGTACACAAAACATATCGGCTTCAGGAATCGGAGTAACTCTTGCTGACAGTAAATTAACATAGCCCCTAGAGTTCCATTAGAGGCACTTGATCGTTGTAAAAGTGGTAGCCCTACTAGGTTCAAGTTGCTAATGGGTACGCGCATTCAAGCATGCCACTACCCAATTCCAGTCCATACCATCCCTTGACTCCACCTTGCCCATTAAGTGGTTTATCACATGTCTACCAGCCCACCCATCCCCAGAGCAAGTAATTGTTAGGATAGGCTGGGACTGGGAGGCTCTTGTAACCTCTGATTGAATATTGGGCTCAGAATTGACTGTCAGGGGACTAGAGCTTTGGACTGCACTTTTATAGGGACAAATAAAGAAGCCCCAAGCCTCCAGTTGGGCCGAAGCTGTAAAAACCGAGTTCACAAACAGCCGGGAAGCAAAGTGGAGAATTATTTTATCTACTCTCAGGTTGTTCCAAAACTCAACCTGCTTAATATCAGTTGAACTCAAATGGGACAATGTAGGCACTCTGGTGAGCAATTTCAGTACAGCCGTCCTATTCAGGATCAATTGGACACAGTCCTTCAACTACTAAGACAAGAGTACCTGCAAATTTGAGGAATCCCGTTTAGTTGGGAGTGATAGTTGAGTTGGATCCTCATTAACAAGTTTGAAGCGACGTTCCTCCAATGTTAGAAAGGAGGACATTCTGCTATCACCCGGATGCTCACCAAGGGGCTCCTGAAGACTCAGTCTTCTTTCTTCCTGGGCATGAACTAGTGGGGCAGCCACAGACTGCAACCCCAGGCATCTGAAGGTGCACCCCTCCAAGACGGGGATATTGGTTACAGTACAACTTTCCCCTCCTCCAGCCTCATCAGTGCCCAGTTGAAGATCTTCAATGTGGAGGCCATGTTCCCCCACATTAATCCCAGAGACCAAACCAGATGGCAAGTTATCTGAAAGTGAGATAGATTGCACGTCTAAAGCCACTGGCGATATCTGAGGTATTGCTCGACAGGCTTTCAAGGCATGAGGTCCAAAGGGAAGGCGAGGCAAAGTCAGATTCCTAAGGAATTTTTGTGAGACCTTACCAGCCTTCCTATGGCCACCCTGCCTGTATTTCGATTTCTTTATAGCCGGAAGTCTGCTTGAGGATGCCGCTTGGTTCTCGGACTGTTTTTCTTCAAAGATTGCAGGTACCTTCTTTTCCCTCCCTTCTGGGGCTCCAAAGATCGCAAAAGGCATTTAAGGTCCCTGGGATGATGACTCTACCTCCAATACCGAGGGAGTACTACCAGTCACGTCCTCGCGCCCTTCACGTAGGAGGGCCTCAGCCGTTTCCATAATGGCCGGATCAATATGTACTGATGCCTTCACCATAACCCCTCTTGAGTCTTCAAAGAAGCTGTCTGCCGCTGCATCCAAAGGCTGCAAACAGCATCAAGCTACCTCCTCAGCTTCAGGGGCAGTGCTCACTTGAGGGATTAATGGCACACCTGTCAGGGCCTGCATCCCCACTAATTCAGTGGAGACGACTCTTCTCATAAAGTCAAACAACAGAGACTACTGCAGGTCTTTTAAAAAAGATTCTACAAAGGACACTTTATCCATCAAGACAGACAGTAGATGAGTATTTGCTCGCACTGCAGATCCTGTTGGTCATATAATGCCTTTAAATCCAGTCGTGCATCTACACACACAGAACATGGTGCCAGTGTTTTTTCTTTTAAACATGCCCCCACACTCTCCAACGGGCATGGTAAAACATTGACAGATAATAGTTGGCAGGGGATTGAGACTGGGTGGTCGACCTCCTGGATCACCTGAGATGTTTTTGCAGCGATCAACAAAGCAACAGAAGGTCTTGAATTCAAAGAGGCAATTTTCCTCTGGTCAGGATCCAAGAGGTCTGAAAAAGAGCTGTTCACATTGTGAGGAGTATGATTTTCCATTGCAGCAGGACCGGACACAGCGATAGGGGACCAAACATCATCTTTGTTGAAGTAGGATCCAAGTTCTAGATCCGTAATCTCTTAGGATTTTCTTATTTTTGGTAAGAAGAGCCAAAAAGGAGTCATTCTCCACTGGGATCACCTCTGAAATCGAACATGGATTAATGAGATGACCAGTTGATGAACATGGCCCCCCAATTATTTCATTCTGGAAGGAGAAAGATTGACAGTGAGATTACCCAAAATGGAAGACCCTATCCCCTGCAGTATGCCTCGGAATCCTAGGAGGAGCTGTATTGGGGGCTTGAAGGGGGTGCCAAGGGGGGTGTTACAGACCCTGGATTTGAGGCTTGGAGGGCAGGATGGAAGCAAACTTGCTTCAGGGCGGGGGAGGAAAATGAGGGAACTGCCTCAAGTAACACATTCCTCAATTGTGCCGGGGGTAAAGGAATTCCCTCACCCGTTCCAGTCCTCACACAGTCATCAAGGTTAAATTCCCAATAGCTTGAGTTTTCAGGGATTCTCCAACCAAGTCCGGGGTAGAAGTGTTTATGGGTATGTCTACCAATAACACAGGGTTCACAGCAGATGCCAGCGCTGTATCTGATAAGGGAGTGTAGAGCTCGCCCCCATGAAGGGAGAGTTGCTTTCACCATTGGACTAAGTTACCAGCTCACAGAAGGGGCCAGAAGGGCCTGGGGGGGAGGTAAAGTAGGCGATGTCAGAGACTGGGCTGGATTTGGCAATTGTGCCACCGAACGTGTACGTAGGTCATAGGTGGCCATATCAGTGAGGCAATTTCTCAGACAGATAATGATTTTCACAAGCACAGCTCGTTGAAACAGGAGCTCTCACTTCCACATAGATGTACTCACGACAGAGTCCCAAGAAGGTCTTGGTCACACTCCACACGCCACTCCCTGCCACAAACTGCAGACTTCATGGCGCTCCGCGCCTGAGAATGGATTTTGTCAGCACGTTAGAAATGGTAGACAGACTACCACAGGATCCTGCTGCTCACACTTGCACTGCACTGCCGGTAACTGCATACTCACAGACTCTGTGGCGCTCTGTGCCCAAAAAGGGATTTTGTCAGCACGTTAGAAATGGTAGGCAGACTACCACAAGATCCTGCTGCTCGCACTGCACTCAGGGCTGTATAGTTGTGCGAAAGAGTGGTCCAAACTGTAATGCCTCAAGAGTGAACTGTAGGAAATACCAGTCTACTTTATTGAACACTTTAGTTGCGTCCAACGCCAGAAGTGCAAGTTTGCAGTTTTGTACGTTGGTAATTTCCTCCAAATGTAGGGCCCGACGAATATTATCCCCCGTTGATCTGCCCCGAGCAAAGCCTGTTTGGTCCGAGTCAATCAACTTATGCAGGACTTTGGCTAGGCAGTTGGCCAACACTTTAGAATAGATATTTGCATCTATATTGAGCAGAGAGATCAGCCTCTAAGAGGCAGGATCCTTTTGGTCTTTCCCTGGCTTTAACAGTAAAATGGTCAACGAGGCCTGCATAGAGATGGGGTATTGCAGCCAGAGTCGCAGAAGGAGTTAAAAAGGGCTGTAAGAGGGTGGGGGGGAGGCAGAACAGATGCTGGGCCCGGAAAAGTTTATAAATACCTAACTGAGAAGCCATTTGGGAGGGGCCCTTGGTTTTAATGATTTGATTACCAAGGCACTTCCAAGTCCTCACAATCTGTTTCAGGCAGGTGCGAAAGGGCGACTCCCTCTATGTATTGTTTCTGTTCAAACTGGGCCCGGGGGGATGACATCATGGTTTCAACAAGATGGGTGGCTGCCAGAGGCATAGACAAGGTAGGGCCTGAGTGGGCAAGGCCCACCCAAAGTCTGGAAATGCCCACTCAGGAGTGCTGTGTGGGCATTTACAGATGTTAATGTTACTGTGGTGGGCCCAAATACATTAGCTTCTGTCCCCACTTGATGGACAATCCTGGCTACGCCTCTGGCGGCCGCTAATTGCAATTTCACCTCTACAGCATTTTGGGCAGCACCCAGCGGGTCCCAGAGGCGCAGAATTATATTTTGGCATTTAGACTTTGCCAATTTTCTAACCAGGAATTTGTTTCCTTTATTGCTCTTGGCATAGTATCCCTGTTTAATCTGGAGTACAGATCGGGCAGTTTCTTCCACGTAAAGGGCTTCCGTTTTATTCCAGGCAACCTGCAGAGACTGATGGGTTCTGGGGGACCGGCTGTTTTTATGTCTGCGCTCTGCCTCCACGATCTCCCCTTCTAGCCGCGTTTGCCTCGCTAAGGTACACTTCCATTAAGCGGCAGCATGGGCTATTAGTTCACCCCTAATAATTGCCTTCATGGCTTCCCAAGTGGTAGCTGTTGAGGTGAGGTCAGTGGGATTGCTCTTGGAAATAGTTACGGATGGCCCTAGAAATACCGTCCCTGAGTGCCATATCATTCAGAATTGGGCCATATAGAGTCCACTGGGTTCTGGGGTGGGGGGATTCTGGGTCCTCAATTTGGACCACAAAGTATGGGAGGGTGGTCCGAGAGCAGCCTCAGCTTTGAATAGCCAGTAATAAGTCTATACGCGAGAACGTACAGTGTACATGAGAAAAAAATGAGAAATCCTTCTCGCCCGGGTGTAGTACCCTCCAGGTGTCAACCACCCTGAGGGACCTAAAAAGGCAATCTTCAAGTCCCTTGACATGGGTTGGGGCGTTTCGTCAAGTACTGGGTCGGAGACCTCATTAAAGTGTTGGGGAGGAGCTAGCCCCTTCCTGCACCCCCAAACGCTTTACAATTAGGCAAGACTTCTCTAAGCACTTTAGAACTGAGAAAGCTTTTTTCATGCAAAAATAATCACACACAGGCATGGCCAGGCACTAAATGTAGATAGTATTTAAATATAAGGTGCAAATAACCATTAGTTCAATATACTTGTCAATGTTATTCTGTTATTTTATGTAGTTTCAAAATCTCAAAACACGGTGAATGCTGCCTGTGCTAAAAATATACTACAGGCATTGCCTGGTGTCGGCTAGCTCTGGCAGAGCACACAAAGTGGCTGAGCAGCTGTTTCTGTCCATCAAAAACCCATGAAGACTAAAAACTCAATGCACAACATACAGAGTACTATGGAAAACGGGGTTTTAAGCAGAATTACTGGACCAGATAAAATATAAGTATATTGAGTGCAGTGTGGAGAGTATGGCAGGAAGGTGTTTTTTATATATATATATACATGTTTATAATATAGAAAATGATGATAAACAGGAGCTACAATGTATTCTTGCATAGCTAGCAATATGCTAAGTAGTTTTGTCCTAAATGGGAACCTGGCCATGCAAGAAGGAAGACTGCAGCATCCCTTTTAAGGAAGAACAGTTTTGGATGAGCTATGCCAGTATCCAGTAACCAAGTTGATCAGTATATAAAGTGCCTGCTTAGCACCAGTCTGAAGAAGCCAGCCACGGAACACAGAAAGCTGGTCGGGGAGCAGAGTCCTTTGCCCCCCCATCCGCATCTTTGTACAGATTAAATTTGTTATCCTTGCAAGATAGACTCTTGGCCTTAATTCCCTAGAGGGGTGAGCTATTACTCTGGTGCAAGCGTGATAAGAGGTACCCCAATATATTTATGGGGTACCCCTGTAAGTATGGGCTGCCTTTCAAAAGACTCCCCCAATGACCACCTGGCCTTCGAGAAAGGGGAGAATATTAGATTCCAGGTCTAAAAGGAATGCTTCCTGTCCCTCGTTAGGAGCATAAACAAAACCAAAGAGTAGAGCTCACCGAAAAGCATACTGTCATGGCCATTGGCCCAGAAACCCAGATGCCGCACCATCAGGGAACGAGAGCACGGAGTAACATTACCTTTTATTGTCCCTTGGGGACAATACAGCAGGGAAGGCCCAGCTGGACTCAGTCCTGGCACCTTTGGCGCAAGGCTCATGATTAAATGTGCACAAGCACATTTTTATTTGGTGCAAGTACTTTATTTTCCCTGCAGGGGCCTCCTCGTGCATTCGGTCGGGCGTGGCTGCTGGGGAGAGTCTGACTGCACGTGTAAGCATCTCTTAGGAGTGGCAGGGTGGGGCCAGAGCCAGGCCATAATAACCTGCTCAGCCCTCTTGCACGCGCTTCGCGTTATTCTGCTGTTGCAGCGTAACGCTCACCGCCGCATAAGCGCATTTTACCTGTTTCCAGCTACAGCCTGAGGGCATCTTACCTTGCTACCAGCTACAGCCTGAGTGTATCTTACCTTGTTTCCAGCTACAGCCTGAGCGCATCTTACCTTGCTACCAGCTACCAGCCTGAGCGCATCTTACCTTGTTTCCAGCTACCAGCCGCTACACTTACATTGGGATCTGCTTTCTTCGGCACGCATCATCGTTGACTCTGGCATTCATCATCCATCTCCAGACTTCCGGAAAGCAGCGCTCCAGCCCGACGTTGCGACACCAAGAGCAATCCATCTGAAAACGGTGCCTGCAAAAGAAAAAGAGAAAAACAAGGTTAGAATTCGCTAAGACATTACGTTTAAGGTTGCGCTTTGACAAATACTTGCGCTTGACCTTAAACCAACACCTACCTTCTGTTGGAGCGTCGTGGACTTCATTTTCTTCCCATTTGGCCTCGCTTCTTGCACCGCAACTACCGCTTGGCGGCATTTCACCTGTTGGGAGAAAGCGAAGGAAAGACATTATAAAAGATACGGACTATAATCAAGAATCAAAATCACAATATTTTAAAAGCCAAAAGACACTTGCCTTCAAGAGTAGTTCAGCCACAGATGGTCTGGGTTGCCACACACATGGGCCAGTGAAGGAACTCGGTCCATCAAAAGCGCCCCTGCATAGAGAAGCAGGACGGAGAGCTCATCATCATCAATCAACAGGTGAGACTATATGGGTCGGCTCATGCTCACCACATTCTGGGAAGACGAGTTTGAGGGAGACAGCAGTCATATAACCACATTCTCAGGGTCTCTCACATCCACACAGAAGCAGTGTCAACAATCAGCGCAGTACACAGCACATGAGCAGGGGAAGAAACCTGATGAGGGGAATTCGCTTCCAAGGAGGGCTGCAACCGTGCCCCAACATCCCCGCAGAGACAAGGTGAGCGTAACACATACCTTTCACCCCAGTTTAGCACCCTTCGGAGCTGAACAAAGTCTCCAGTTCCACAATCAGGATACCTTTCGCCAGAAGAATTGGAGTGCCTCCTTTTTTGTTTGGAACCATCGAAGGCCAAGTAGCATTTCAGAACGTCCCTGTTATGCAGATGGGAAAAATCTGTCAAAGTCAGATGATTGTCTTACAAAAATACCACAGAGCTGTTCAAGTCTTTTAAGTGTAGCAGCGTAGATTTGTGTTTAATTGGGGAATTTAGACCTTTCAAATTCAGCGAGACAAAGGACAATTTCTTATGTAGGGGAGGGGTTCTCAGAGAGTCCAAGTCTATCGTAGGGGAGGGGGGAATCCAAGAGTGTTAAACTCATCACTTACTTCCATTGTAGCTTCAGCTCAAGGTGGCAACCAGGTTTTCAATTTTTCAGCCCAACACGTTAACTGTAACTGTTAAATCAAACTAGAACAGGGAATCTTGCACCACAGGCTTACAAGTGTCATCATACACTCGGCCAGGCTTAGGCCTTGTGAAGCCCGGATCTCGACGTAAGAGCTTCAAGGGAGCTACCGGCATGGTTGCAGGGTGACAGTGTGCCGGGAGGGGGCGCCACGGAATATAGAAAGGAATTCAAGAGGGCTGCGGGGGTGTTCCGGGCTTCCGTCCCCTGGCTACCTTTTCCCAAGTGTTATGTTTTGGTTTCGGGGTGTCCCGTTTCTTTGGCGTGAGGGGTTCCGTGAGAAAGTCATCTTTGTCGTGGGTGACTCCCCTGCAGAATGTCCTCGGCCCCTTCTAGGGAGTTAATGGTTTGGGTTGCGTCCCCATAAGTGAATTTATTTTATTTTATTGTTCATTTATAACGCGCTTAATACCAGCGTTGTGGTTTCTAAGTGCAGGATTGGCATTCAAACCTGTGTGGCGCTGCATTGTCTTGCTTCCAAGACAAACGCGCTGCCCCAGGGCTATTCCCCCTCCCCAATTGCAAGGTAGAGGGGAACAACAAGCGATATTTAATCTTCGATCTTGCAAAAGAGTGGTTATCAGCCTCACTGCTCTTCTCTGTACTGTAGCCGTTGCGAGGTCCTGAAAGATGTGTAGCGACGCCCCATGAAAGATCGATTCCGCTTGGGCCCGGCTCGCTGTTAGAATCTCCTGTTTCACAGTGAAAAAGTGGACCTGTGTTATCACATCTGGTGTGTTGACTCAGGAGCCCCCTCTGCGGGTCCTCAGCCTGTGGGTGCGGTCCAAGAGTAACATTGCCCTGTTTGAAGAGCGTCTGAAAGAGGTCTCCCAAATAGCCGCCCAGTGCCTGGTCTGCAATCGAGGAGGGGACCCCCCCTAACTCAGAGGTTGTTTCTGCAAGCTCTGTTCTCCAAGTCTTCTTGTTTACTCTCTATGGCCTCGCTTCTCCCCTCTAGTACCTCAATCCTGTGTTGTAACTCTGCCACTAGGGATGATTGTTCTGTGGAGTGGTCTTCAACCTCACTGAGCCTTTGTTTGACCTCGAAAACATGATGATCCACTCCGTCCAGTTTCGTCGAGATCTCAGTCATGCAGTTGTGAAATTCCATCTTGATCTCTGACATCAAGGACTGTAGGTTCTCTTTCGTGGCTAATGGTCCTGCAGGGCGCTAGGGGGAGTAGGAGGGGGCCGTCACCGCTTCTACTTTTTTCCCTTTGTCTTGTGATTGTAGGAGTGAGGCTATGTCGGCATTTTCTTGCGGCGTTTGTTGCTTGGCCATGATTGATGCTGTTAGTGGCTTCTCCCTGGGCGAGTACTGCTGTCCACTTGATCACGACCGCCCGTTCGGTACACAGGTACCTCCTTTCTTTATCCAGCGGGGCGGCAGGCTCAGAACGAAGTGCGTCCTTGCCCAGCAGAGCCCCTGTTACACCAAAGCTGTTCCGTCTAGCGTGTCGGGCCCAAAGGGTGAGGCCCGAAGGTGAACGTTTTAACAGGGCTTTGGGCAGGTCCACTCCGGACTCCATCTCCACTCAGCAGTCCTCCGGGGGGGAGGGTTAGATTGAAGGACTGCCGGATATGGGATTTGAATTAGTCCTTAGAGGAGCATGGCTGACACTTTTTCTCACATCTGAACTGTATTCATAGTCGGGCACCGACTGCCAGTTATGGGGGGTGTGAAGGGCAGGGGTTCTCACCACCTCATCCACACCAGCCGATTGCTGCCTGCATGAGCCCGGTGGCAGGGCTCCTCCCCATCCTCTGATATGCGGTATGCTTGGAAATGTTTTGGCGTCTCTAACAGCAACTGCTCCACCTTGTTGGATCACCGGGAACACTGTCTCAGTGCTCACCCCCCTAGCGGGGGAAGCACTTGAGAGAAGGCTGGGAGGCAGGGTAATACTCGCTCGGTGAGGAGCCGCCATCTTGTCTGGGCTTCGCCGTGGGTGCGGCGGAGCTGTTAGCTTGGATTTTTCAGCTCCAGAGCAATTCCCTGCACTGCCGCTCGCCTCGTACGTGCCCCCTCAGTTCATGAGCTATACCGTGAATTTATCGGCATCGATGAGGCATTAGAACTGGCAACATCTGCTCACAACGTGGGCTTCACACGGAGGCTTTCATAGAAGCGTCCACATTGCTGGCGCTTCAAGCCACGCCCCTAAAATGTACATTTTAAATCTTCATTAAAAAGTAAGTTTCTGAACTGCTTCTTAAAATTGGTAACAGAGAATATCCAGTATTTGAGAGCAAAATTGTCATCCCTTCCGACCTAGGCACAGGCGTCAATTCCCTAACAGACCTCACATCCAAAATGTAACCCGACATAAAGAATCTAATGGAGAAATCTACAGAATGGTTATGTAAATGTGCCATGTTAACACTAAAGAACAGCATGGCTGCTATGATCAATAAGATACTTTTAATTCTTTCTGATGGAGTACAAATCTGTAAACTCAGTGGTTTAAAGTGATGACGCAGTCCACAACCCCGTTGAGTTCTTCAACACTTTAAATCCTCCTGGTCTTCCCGAACACAAACTTCTTCTCAAAGTGGGAGCACCTGTGATATTATTGCGGACCCTCATCCCACCTAAGTTCTGTAATGGCACCAGATTGTGAGTGAAATCTCTCCACAGAAATGTGATTGAGGCTTTTGGTGCTAACCGGTTCTGGCCAGGGGGAGTCCGTATTCATACCATGAATACATCTTATACCTTCAGAATATCCATTTGAATGCAAAAGACTTGCGTTCCCCTTAAAGGTTTGTTTCGCATTGACCATCAACAAATCTCAGGGGCAGACTTTAAAGGTAGCAGGGTTTGACCTAGGGGAAGACTGCTTCTCATGTGGGAAGTTTTACGTGGCCTGTTCCAGAGTCAGCTCACCTAGCTCTCTGGTAATCCTAGCACCTGAAGGGAGAACCACTGTTGTACCAAATTCCACACGAACGAAGCCGCAGGCAACAGTTAGTGTTCTATATTCACAAGCAAGGGGGGACCCGCTCGCCAATTCTATCTACAGAGGGTCAGGCGCTAGAGCACAACATGTTTCAAATTCCATTCCATCTGCCAGGGATCCACAATATGATAGCAGACTCGCCCAGCAGGGAGCTCATGTCCCGCCACAAATGGGAACTTCACCAAGGCCAGGTTCCCGGCCTCTTCTCCAAGTGGGGACATCCAGACTTTGATCTGTTCGCAATGGCGACCAACAAGAAATGCACATGGTTTGTGAGCAGGTTTCCTCAGAGGGAGAGCCTAGGGGATGTGTTCTCGTTCCCATGGGAGGGACTGTTACTCTATGCCCCCCCACGATTCCTCTTCTGCCTTGAGTTCTTAGTGCACTAAAGCAACACTGCTGCATGAGTCTGGTGCCCCCGGCTTAGCCGCAACAAATGTGGTGCTCAGACCTGCTTCATCTTCTGACCTCCTCTGCAGAGACAGCGGGTCCATCCTGCATCACAACCCAGCGTCCCTCAACTTGACGGCCTGGCTCCTGCAGGAACATCTTGGCTAGGGCATGAGTGCAATCTACACTGTCCTGCTACAGAAGCAAATGGAAGTGCTTTACTATCTGGTGTTCACATCCATGCCTAGAACCGTTACAGGTTCAGGCTGCAGATGCCTTCCCATACCTCCTGGCTTTGGCAAATGCTGGCTGAGCACACTCTTCTGTCAAGGTGCATTTAGCAGCCATTTCACACTACATGTGTGCCCCAGGTACTCCTTTCCTTTGGTCTCTCAGGTCCTTTGGTCTCTCAGGTTGGTGAAAGAATTCCTCAAAGGACTTTTTCGCCATTTTCCCCCATCCGAGCTTCTGTTCCAGCTTGGGAACTCAACATGGTCCTCTCAAAGCTAATGGGCACTCCTTTCGTGCCTCTACACAGAGCCGCCTTAAAGTTTCTCTCCTGGAAAACAGCATTCCTAGTTGCCATTACATTGTCCAGACAGGTAGGAGAACTGCAGGCCAGAGGCGTAACACAAGATTTGGGGCCCCCCCTGCGAGCCATGCGGAGGGCCCCTCCCCCCCAACTCATCAACAAATCATGGGTCGGGCCACACCCTGGGCCGGCCTGGATTACCACGCTTGCGCAATACGCAGAAACGTGCTGCTGAAGGGGTATGCTGCACACTTCACTAGGAGAAAGATATAAATATGTTGTTTTAATGCAATATACAGCATACTGTACGAAAATAATTGCCTAAAAAGCCAGTCTTTGCAATTGTTTTGTAGGGTAACACCAAGCCAATACATGCAAGTCACCGACAGTGCACAGGAACATTAATGCTTTCTATAAAAAAAATGCAGTGCTACACTGAAAACATATCCAACTGCCTGCACAATGTAGACCAGTGTAGACATTTAGACATACCTAGACTGGTTGCACCAAAATGCCAGTCAAAGCAATAACACTCATCAATTAGAGAGCACACATTCAAGCCTGCGTCCCTGGAAGCTCTAACAACACGGCCAAACTCTTTAAAATCGGCAAGGAACTTGCCAATCCTGTTGCGGTCTCTACCTCTCCTGTTTCCTCCTAGGCCCTCTGTACGGCTCTGGCTTCTCACTTCTCTGCTAAAACTCAGGACATCCTCTTCCTCTTACTCTCTCGGCCACCCTTTGGTCATCTCCCCCTCCTTTCTCCTCTTTCTCTCTGACAACAGCTGACAAAGTTTCTCGACAAGTCCGATCTATGAAAGTGTCGTCCAAACAGGTCCAAACAGCCTTGGCCAATTTCTGTAATCACTGTTTTGCCACTGGAACATTCCCCTCTCCCCTTAAGCACTCCCTTGAGCACCCACTCCTCAAGAAGCCGTCTGCCGATCCTACCTGCCCGGCAAACTATCGCCCAATCTCCATCACCCCTTTCCTGGGCAAACTCTTGGACAAGCTGGCCATCTCCAAGCTTACTCTACACACTGAATCTGTTGGTTGTCTCCATGACCATCAGTCTGGCTTCAGAGCTGCCAGAGGCACGGGAACTGCACTCCTGAACACCCGTGAAGATCTGCTCTCTAACCTTGATTCCAACATTCCTCTGTCTTCATCCTCCTTGATCTTTCCTCTGCTTTTGACATGGTCAACCACGCCATCCTGATAAATCGGCTCTGTGAGAAACTGGGCATCACGGATCAGGCAGTGATATGATAGATATATGATATGATAGGTTATTTATAATTCACTTAATACCCAGAGGTTTCTAAGCGCAGACCCGGCGATCGAACCTATGTTGCTCCGTGTCATCTTGCTTCCAAGGTGAGCACGTTGCCTCTGAGCTATCCTCCCGGACGTGGAGTGGCTGAGCTTCCTCTTGAATCGCCCCTCCCAGGTCCAACCTGGGCCCTTTCTCTACGCCACCTCTCTCTCTACGTGTGGCATTCCCCAGGGCTCTATCCTCTCACGCTGGTTTTTCAACCTATACTTGGCCCCTTTGGCCCACCGGATCTCTACCTTCTCTTCTAACTTTCAGTGTTATGTGGATGACACTCAGCTTTCCTTCAGGCTCCCCTAAGCCTCCTCTCCTCTCTCGCTCATTCCTGACTGTCTATCCATGATTCAGGATTGGTGCGCCTCCGATGATCTCTGCCTTAATGCCACTAAGACAGAAATTCTTCTCATTGGGACCCCTGCCCCTGCTTTCCCTCTCTCACTCTGGCTGCCCGCCTTGAGCCCTCTTCCTTCGCCCGCCTGCGAGGCAAAAAACGTTGGTGACATCTTCGACTCCACTCTCTTTCTCTCCTCACATCTCAGACGTCGCCAAGATGTCCCACTACCAGCTGCACCTCCTCAAAGGGACTCTTCCCTTTCCCCCAGTAGCTCACGGTCTCCAGAGCCCTGGTTCTCTCTAGGCTGGACTATTGCAACAGCCTCTTTCTCAATCTACCTTCCTCTACTCTCCACCCTCTGCATCTAATCCAGAACAGGACTGCAGGACTTATCCTTGGCCTCAAGCCCAGGGACCATATCTCTCCAGTCCAGAAATCTCGCCACTGGCTCTTTGACTGCAAGGATGAAGTTCAATACCCTTTGCATTGTGCATAAGACTTTCTGGGGCCGGGGCCTGCACTACATGCAATGCTCTCTTCCAAAATACCTTCCTTCTCGAGCCCTTTGCTCAGCTACTTCCAACTCTCTAAGGGTTAGACGCTTCTCCAGACAGAGAATGAGGGGTAGATCTCTCTCCTCTGCAGGTGGCCTCGTGCCCCTCTCAAATTTCAGCCAGACCACCTGAAGTTCCGGAAGCAGCGCAAAACGTTCCTCTTCTCCTCTGCTTTCTCTCTCTCCCTCCCCTGCTGACCTACCTGTCTGATGTACCAACGGGTTGCTTGGCTATCCTCAGAGTCTCACTGAGTCCAGGCTCTTTCTTGATCAATCACCATTGCACTGCCTCCGGGCCTACCACACACTTAGGGGCTGTAAATGTGACCCCACAGTCACTCATTCTTCTTGCACTACCCAGAGCCATGCTGCACTTACTCAGAGCATTGCTGCCCTGTTTACCCCTCCCTCTTGCACTTCTCATTCTCGCACTTGCACGATCTGAATGACAATGCCTGGTAAGTTTGTTTGTCTTGTCACGCCTAGAAACACTTGTGTACAGGGGGGTTATAAAGGACTTATCATATTTTGTTTTGTTTTATGTATTAAGTTGTTCAATTGTACAGCGCTTTGGTGTAAAGTGCTTTATAAACCAATAAATACAAATACATATCATATATCATTTTATCACAGATACCCAGAAAAATAAACAATGCCGCAGTAAGAAACGGCTAGACTGGCAGCACCCAAATGCCAGTCTAGCCAGGTAATTACACTTAGCAGGACTGCTTTATCAGAAATACCCAGTTAATAAAAGTCATACCAAACTGAGGAATGACTAGACTGGCTGCACCAAAATGCCTCCCTAGCCACTAATACCATATATCATGCCTACCTAGCCTGGACATAGACCATTAATATTTATCACACAATCTCACCCATCCTACCCACTACCCCAAACTCCAAAATCAGCTCCTTGCCCCAGAATTACCTCCACGTCCAGTGCTTACATATGAGGCTCCTTGCATCATAGGTAAGTTCTAGGATGAGGAAGAGTGGGACTACGAGTAAGGAAGAGCACAGGTAGCTAAGTCAGGCATTACCTTCATGTACCTCTACCTCATCCAAATACTTGTGTATGAGGCAGAGTGACTCATACGCAAGTACTGGGATGCGGAAGAATAGGTCTAGGAGTAATGACAATTACCAATAAGTAATCAAGGCATTGGGGGGGCGTGGCTTGGGCAGCCATGGAGTAGGACGTGCTTCCTGAGCAGCTCCGGAGGATCTTACATATGATCCGTGGAAACTACCTAGAGAAACGCGCTACTGGTTCCAGGATTGACTATACATGCTTGGAAACGTGTCTTCTGCTCACTGTATAAGGACCGAATGAATCATGTGTGGAATTCTGGAGGAATTGCTCGGCGAACGACTGCGGCTGCTTGTTCCATTGTCACACAAGATGGCCGACAACAAAGGAAACGAAACTGAAGCACCCGGAGCGGCAGAATAGAGACGGCAGCCGCGGGGAAAGAATGATGATGGCGAAGTGGAGACGGAGCGAAACCCCTGTGGCGGTAAGCCTTGTGTCACGTTGGCTTGCGTGCTGACCCGGAAGGCAAGGGCCCGGGGATAGCGGGGGTGCGAACAGATAGGCCGCGCCACGACAGACATATGAAGCGCTCGCTCGGCATCGATGAGCAGAAAGCCGCGGTGAGAGGCGGCGGACGGTGCGACTGCTTGAAGAGTGCTAAAACAGCTGATAAGGGTGGAAAAGACGGTTGGGGAGGCACGCGGACGCTGATTCGAGACAGTGAGGCCCAACAGAGGCCGCAGAATGTCGGCGCGAGGCGCCGTGAGCAAGAACAAGAATAAGCAATCCACAATGGATATTTTTGCCAAAACGCAACATTCTCCTGCGGCCATCGCGCCCAAAGGCTCGATGGCACCAGCGGAGGGCACCACAGTGGCTGATAACCATCAGATTTAAGAGGCCATCACAGAGCTGAAAGACTCTTGGGGGGTTGCGATGTCATACCTGCGCACTTCCCTGGAGGCTAAAATAGACGCAGTGGGCATAGAAGTCTCCCTGCTGAGGCAAGATGTCAGGGGGCTGGCGCAACGAACAAGCAGCCTGGAAGGTCCGGTGAAAACCAACACGGACACCAGCACTAACAACGCAAAGGAGATCCATGTACTCAAACAACAGGTAGCTAACTTGGAGTCTCGAGCAGAGGAAGCAGAAGGGAGAGCGAGGAGGAACAATATTCGCGTGGTGGGCTTGCCGGAGGGTGAGGAGGGACAGGACCCGACAGACTATGTCGAGAACCTACTCCTACAAGGAATTGGGGCTGGCAAACTCTCAGAGGGATTCGCAGTGGAGCGTGTACATAGAGCCCTTATGAGGAAGCCGAGACCAGAGCCCCTCCCCGGGCGATAATCGCCAAAATATTGAACTACAAAGACCGCGAGAAAATACTGGAGTACTTCCGAAAAGGTGGAACAATCAAAAGGGCCTCGAGCACCATCACGGCGTATTCGGACTACACTATGTTGGTCCAGAGGCAACGGTACAGCTATGTGGCAATCAAAAGAAGGCTTTGTGCAGCTGGGATAAAATATATGCTTCGGTACCCCGCGAAATTGAAGGTGGTGCACAAGAGCAAAATGTATTTTTTTGACACTCCGGAAGAAGCAACGACGTGGCTGGATCTGCAGGGCTGCCCAGAACGAGACACGGAAGAGACCCAAGAGGGACGCGATAAGTGACTGGGAAACGGTATGCATACTGTTAAGGCGTCGAGTGAACACCCCAGGGGTGCCTAGATGAAGATTAAGAACAATAGGCGCGGCTGTAGGAGGCTGATATTTTGATAAAATACCGCTGATTGTAACAGACTTGAAGGACTGGAAAATAGTAGGGTGTACATATATGCAAATTGTATAGCAATGTGTAGTAACCCCAAAGTGACATAGGAGCGGCAGGGCGACAGCACCCTACCCCCCGAATTATAGTTGTAGTAGTAGTAGGTTGGCCACTAGGGCGGCCTCACCCTGCGGAGCTTCGAGTACAGGCGAGAGCCAGAAAGAGCTAGATGCGGGGGAGCCTGAGATCTAGGGATGGAGCTGGGCAACAGTTGGGGGGTGTGATGTTGGGGAAGGGACAGGAGGCGGGAGGGAGGGGGAACGGGAAGTTTGGTGTGTTTTTGGTTAAAGGGAACTTAGAATGGGATGCGAGCCTATACAGATTGGATTGGAATTCAAAGTCAGACTGCACCTGGGGGAGGAGGAACGGAACTGGTACAGGCCATGGGGGACCTTAAGATACTTACATGGAACGTGCGGGGGCTCAACAAAGGAACAAAGTTATGTTGTACCTGCACAGGCAGAAAATAGATATTGCATTGCTGCAGGAAACCCACCTTACACGAGAGAGGATGGACACGATCGTTGGGAAGTGGAAAGGGGTGTTGGTGGGCTCATCGTACTCTGCTTATGCAAGAGGAGTGCTTATTTGGGTGGCGCCACATGTCCCTTTTCAGCGATTGCAAGTGGTGGCTGAGACAGACGGGAGGATGGTTATGCTGAGGGGACTGGTGGAGAACAGGCAGATAAGCATTGTTAACACGTATGCCCTGAACCAGAACACAGCAGCGTACATTAGAACATTGAGTGTGAATTTGAGCGTATGCGTAGGAAGCGTGATGATCTGGGGAGGGGACTTCAACTGCGTATTGAACCCGAGGGTGGACAGATTGGATGGGAAGATGGATAGACCGGCCCCTGCAGCCAGGGTGTTACAGACATTGCTGGATGACTTTGGTTTGGAGGATGCATGGAGAGTGAGGCACCCCCAGGAAAGGCAATATTCACATTATTCTGCCCCACAGCAGTTATCAACGAGGTTGGATTATGTCTTCACATCACCCGAAATGATAGCGGAGATCGCACAAATAGAGTACAAGGCCAGGGTCCTTTCGGACCACTCACCCCTGATTATCGCATGGCAATATTGCCCCCCGAGAGCGAGGATCCTGACATGGCGCCTACGAGCAGAAGCGTTGCGAGACCCCTTTTTTAGGGAGGACTTGAGGGAGGAGATTGTAAATTATTTTGAAACAAATACTGGGAGTGTGGATTCCGCGGGAACACTATGGGAGGCCTTTAAAGTTGTCATGAGTGGGGTAGCCATAGCGAAATCCAAGGGCCTACAAGGTGGGGTTTTAGCTGAACTGCAGGAGACGGAAGAAAAATTAGAAGAGGCCTTAAGGGGCGGAGACGATACAGCAGATAAGCTAGAATTGACACTTAGGCTGCAGCAAAAATGTGCGGAATATTGGGAGAGATTGTGTAAGCTTAATTATAAAAAATACGTAGAGAGACAGCATGCGGGAGGTGATAAACCGGGGAGACTTTTGGCATGGTTATATAAGAGTGAGACCCCCAGAGTCATAATCTGGACTATAGAGAGAGAAGACAGTAGCGTAGAGGACACCCAGGAGGGAGTTAATCAAGCGTTTGTGGATTATTATAAGGTATTATACGGAGATGACGGGGAAAGTAGTCGCGCTATGATGGAAGAAACGCTTGAGGATATGGGGTTGCCCAAGATAAGCGAGGATGAGAGAGAGGAACTAGATACCCCGATCACCTTGGAAGAATTAGGGGAGGTGGTGAGGCAGCTGCCTACTAGTAAAACCCTAGGGACAGATGGACTCCCAAGTGAGTTTTACAAAGTATACATGGAGAGGTCAACCCCCCACTGTTAGAGATGCATTCGAGTCGGGACGCTTACCGGAGTCACTGAGAGAGGCCGTCGTAATACCTTTCCCCAAACCTAACAAACCTGGGCACAGCTGTGGTTCCTATAGACCCTTGTCAATGCTGAATCAAGACGGCAAGATATTAACTGCTGTCTTAGCACATAGACTGAGAAGGTTATTGGCAAATTAATATACCCGGATCAAACGGGCTATGTCCCTCATAGAAACATTACCAATAATCATAGGCGACTCCAGAGAATCATTGAGTTTGGCAGAGAAAGAGATGAGGAAATGGCAATTGTGTCTTTGGATGCAATCAAGGCCTTTGACTCCGTTAAATGGCCATGGCTGCTTGCGGCCCTGAAGCACTACGGGTTAGGGCCCGGATATGTAAGGTGGGCAAAAATGTTATATAGCGAACCGCTGGCTAGAATTAGGACAGGATCTGTGATATCGGAAAGGTGGCAGCTCAACAGGGGTATTAGACAGGGATGCCTGTGGTCTCCAATGCTCTACATACTGGCCCTAGAACCTCTAGCAATATAGCTGAGGCAGCAATATGACACCATAGGCATCAAGGTGAAAGGGGAGCGGCATCTGATCTCTCTATATGCAGATGACATGCTGCTGTACTTGCGATTCCCAGAAGAAAATCTCCAGTACATCCTAGAAGTGCTGTAGAGATACGCTGTGCTGTCCGGTATAGCAGTGTACCCCCAGAAGCCAAGCTTGTTCCCATTAGGGGAGTACATGGGGATTCCAGCGGAGCGGCTACCTGTATTGCAAGTGCCATGGGAGGTTAGCACATTTCGGTACCTGGGGATAGATATATACCACACCGTGGAGGAGGAGCATAGGTGCAATACAGAAGTAGCCACTAAAAAAATTGAGAAGTGCATGCAGTTTTGGGCAAAGCTGCCCTTGGCGATGATGGGGCGGGGAGCAATGCTAAAGATGGTGGTCCTGCCAAGGCTCCGGCACTACTTCGGGAACATAACGTACCTGATTCCTAAGAAGTTCTTCACCAAATTGAATAGCATGTGTAGGGACTTTCTGTGGCATGGTACGCGAAATAGAGTGGCGTTATGGAAGCTACAGAACTTCCATGACAAAGGAGGGAAAAAGCTGCCCAACTATGAGGTGTTCTATGTGGCAAGCCAGTTACAGTATGTTGCCAAATGGCTCTCTGATGAAGAGACCTCGGAATTTAGGCTGTTTGAGCGTGATTGTGCACCTTTTTATTTGAAAGAGATTATGTGGGTACCCAGGGCGGAAATGGTGGGGCGCCCTAAAATGATGCTACTGGGGTGGAAGGTGTGACGCAGGGCATGTCAAATGATGGAGAACCCGTCCCCATGCTCACAGCAGATACCACTGGTTGCCTTGACGGGGGCAGGCGCGCAGCTATGAATGATACTCAGGAACCACTGGGAACCGGCTGGGGTGGCAACAATGGGTGATATTTGGCGGGAGGGCTCTAGTATTACTTTTGAGGGGCTGTGGGAAGAAACTGGGTTGCATGAGGGCCAGTATATTACGTATCATAGAGTGGTACAGAGGATTAAGAGAACATGGCCTGAAACTGTGTTGGAGGAAGAATCAGATGCCACCATAGACGTGATATATGACATAGCTGAGGGGGGTCATGAGATTTCCAGATTGTATGAAATACTGATGTCTAAAGTGGGGAAGGAGGTCACGCATTTGAGACTTGACTGGGAAATGGAGGTTGGAGCCCCGATGGGAAATGTGATGTGGGAACGGGTGCAGGGGTATCATAGGAAGGTGTCTAGAAACGCGAGGCTGAAACAGATTCAGCTGTACATAACACATAGGGCATATATGACGCCTTGGAGGATATCTAGGTTTGAAAATGCAGGACGGCAAGCATGCCCCAAGTGTGATGAGGAGAACGCGGGCATGGTGCATATGTTCTGGTCATGCCCGATCATAGAGCGTTTCTGGAGGGGAGTGAAAGAGAAACTGGAAGAAAAAGGGGTCAAGATGGTAGTGGATACAGTGTGGGCTTGTCTGCTGGGGGGGGTTCCCCAGACCACAGAAGCTCAGGCACATAAGTAAGCTGAGGGATCTGGCTTATGTGCTTGCAAAGAGGAGGATTGCCATGGGATGGAAGTCATGCCATGTGCCAAAGGTAGAGGTGTGGTGGAGAGATTTGCAAAAATGGGCAGAAGCCGAAACCATGGCATGGCAAGAAGCGAGTAACACAGGGTAGGAGGAGGAGACTGAGTCCCTGATGGCCTGGAAATCACTGATAGCCGAACTGTTTGGGTCATTAGATGACCCGGCGGAGCCTGTAGAAGAGGAGACCGAACCACAGGATGCGGAAACTGAAGGTTTAATGCAATAGACTCGTAGAGGGGGGTGGGTTAAGGGAAGTAGTGGTTAGAAGTTAAGTAAGTGTAATGAAACTGTTGGAACATGCACTGTTTGTTTGGTTTGTATTGTTTGGTTGTTTTTATAATTCAATAAAATGTTTTTTTTTAAAGTAATCAAGGCATTAAACACAAGCAGTGGTGCAACACAATTGAGCTAACTGGGCTTCAGCACCCCCCCCCTGAAATTTTGGGCTATGTTGACTCGACCTGGCTGACCTACAGAGCAGTTGCCAGACCGAAAAGAACACAATGTTAAACAGCACTTGGGTTTCATTGTTAACAAAGGCCCAGCAATTACTAACGTAAAGCATTTCACTGTTAGTACCTGCATTCAAATGCCAAATATTTTAGCCAGTAGAAATCATGATGTGGGTTTAGTACCTGCAGGCCAGGGGAGTGACTGGAAGGGTAGAGAGGGAACAGGAGACCGCTCATTCTCACATTTGAAGGGTATGCCCCCCTGCAATGTAGTTTCTGGTTTATCCCTGAACACAAGCACACACACCATTCACCATATACACACACGCACATCCAGCCATCTATACATTTAAGTGTGCACTCTTTCACCATACAGGCACACCCAGGCAGCTATCCATACATTTAAGTGTGCATCCTTACACCATACAGGCACACCCAGGTAGCCACTCTTACATTTAAGTGTGCACCCTTTCACCATACAGGCACACCCAGGCAGCCACATATACATTCACATATACATTTAAGTGTGCACCCTTTCACCATACACTCACATGCACACGTCATGGGGTTGAGGGGAGCCCTATTACTTCAAAAAGAAATAGTTTCTTTTTGAAGTCAATCTGACTTCATAAAGAAATTATTTCAGTTAAGGACCGAACCATAACAGAAATAATTTCTTTATGAAGGCGGAGTGACTTCAAAATGAAACTATTTCTTTTTGAAGTCCTAGGGCTCCCCCCATCCTGATGATATGGAGGCCTCCAGCCTAGGGTCTTGTCATGCAGGGTGCCATCGGACTTCAAAAAGAAAGTTTCTTTTTGTAGTCACTCTGCCTTCATAAAGACTTTATTTCTATTACAGAAATCATTTCTTTATGAATGCAGAGGGAATTCAAAAAAGGAAAATCATTTTTTTATTTCTTTTTCTTTGAAAAAAAATGTTTTTGCATTTGTTTTTACTCCAAGTGGGGTCCCCTCCCTGGACATATGTGGTGGGGTCCCCCACACCACGAGGGCTGCAGGGGCCCCAGTTACGACATTGCTGCAGGCCCTCTCCTGCAAGCCTCCATACTTGGCTTCTCATCAGTCTAAGGTTGTCCTTCAAACAAACCCTTCCTTCATGCCAGAGGCCCCTTCTGCATTCCACCTTAATTAACTGGAAAGGCCTACTCGTGCTCATTCCACTGTGGCTACCTGGCATTTGGGAGACCACACCAGTGACAGTGGAAAACTTTCTGTAGCAGATTAACAAGAAACAACCTAGATAAAGAACAGTAGGACAGGCACAAGGTAACCGAAGCCTCTAGCATATAGGTAGGGGACTGGATCAAGTTAAAACAAAACCATGGAAATGATGATGCGTTTTCCTTGTTCCGCGACCCATGCAGGTGTTGAAAAGAGGTGGCCACTTGATCCTCTGGAACAATAGCAGGGTGTGCAATCTGGAGAGTTTCCCTGTACAAAAAAAGGAAGCTTCTAATAAAAAGGACATTTACAAGAAGGACATAGTGACCCAAATCTGAGCTGGATCTATGATAGGGACTCCTTGCATGAAAATCCAGGAAGACACTCTGAGGACATAGTCCTGGCAGGCAGTGACTCTGAGGGATTGAACAGTGCCCGGTACCAGCCAAGGCTTGACCAGCAGGAGGGACCCTTCAGTCACATGCGGATCGAGGACGAGGGTTCTGGTTCTCCGTGCATTATGATGTCCCCACGCCCCACAGAAGAGATAGTTGAAAAAAATCCAGAGAACCGAACTGAGAAGAGACGAAATTACCATGCAGATGTAATTCCATTTTATCTGAAGAACGTGATTTTTATTGAGTAAGGTAAGTGTGTGATAACGGCCTCTCACATCACAGCAATTGCCCGCATGGAATGAAGTGCGCGAGCGCTGTCTGCGATGAGAGAGAGCATGCTCGAGCCCTCCGAGGGAGCAGAGGACGTGATTACACTGCTCCTAGCCCAGGTCTGCTGCTTTTTTTTTAAAACGGGCTTTATTTGTTTTATTTATTTTTGACCTTTATATCAGCAGTACAATATCTGTAAACGTGTCTATGAATGGCATAACAAAGCCCTTTACTACAATTATCTTAATTCCCCCAACTTTCTCATCCCCCCCACACCCCGTTCCCACCCCCTCTGAATTGCCTGTGGTGTTGACTCCTAGCTTATGTATATGGTGATTCTATAATGCTGGGTTGTCTGCGTCGAGAAGTGCGCCTGCCAGTTCAGGACCCTCGGCCTCTAGTGCAAATGGTGACTGTGTTAGCTCGTTCCATAAAGTAATGCCTTTGTTGGTGTCAGAAGGGCACAATTGTACTGCGCGCCTCCAAGGCACTGTTTCGGCTAGAGCCCATTTCTTTAGATCTCGCCACCAGTCTTCTATATTGGGGCCACATACTTGGCATTGAAATTAGATCATATCCTCCTGTGTGTTGCAAAATGTAATTGAAGGCTGCTATACCCCCTGAATTGAGAAATACAGGGCAGGGCCCAAGCGGAGCAGGAGTATGGGGAGCCCAAGGACTTAGATACCCAATGGGTGCCCATCTTAGAGCTCTAGGGGTAGAGTGATGGAGGCGAGCTCAGACCTAGAGGCGGTAGGTAGATTGACTACCAAGGACGCAGTTTTTCATACTGACCCATGGCCGACTCGAATAAAGTTATTGTCCTGGAACATAGCAGGTCTCTCTAAACACCTCATTGATAACGAATGGGTGGGGTCATTGGATCTGTACGACATCATAATGTTCCAGGAGACATGGGCCACGGAGGAAATAAGGATACAATGGTACAAACATTTTTAGATCAAACCCAAGAGACCGGCACGGGGGCTTCTTGTAGGGGTAAAGACATCACAAAACAGGGTAGCTAAACAGAAAAACACAGGGTCTTTAGATATGCTGTCCTTGGAGGTCACCATTTCCACTTGTTGTGAACTTCTTTTGTTTAACGTTTATAATAGACCTAATATTAAGGCCAGGACTGACGCAGTCTGGGCACTGTGATATTTTAGAATGGTGATTGCCAGACAATGGTGGGAAGAACTGTGTTATTGCAATGGGGGACTTTAACACTCAGATAGAACCATCTACATTGCTGGAAGTTCTTTCGGATGACCAGGATGAGGCTTGAGGTATCCCAGAGATAATTGCTGACGCACCAGTAAGATTACACCCAGCCTTCTACGACACCATTAGGAGATTGCATAATGCGGGACTGAGACCCTGCAATGACCGGTTTACTACTGAACAACCAGCAGGGTATATTTTTAGCAGCCTGAAAGGCCTCTCTAGAATAGATTCTGCCCTAGTGTCAGGATTAGACTAGCAGATAATAGAAGGGTTTAAGGTTTTAGGGCGTCTAGAGAGTGATCATAGGCAATACTTCTCCACTCAAAAGACTTCTCACCCGAGCCAGACCTGACAGTGGATAGGGCAGCGCCCGTGATTGTTTCATGCTATTGCTAGGCGTACTGTGAAATGGGCGAGCCTGAACCTGGGTGATCTTGCTCTGCTTTTGTACAGCAAAATTATAGTGCAGCTCAAGTGCATTTGTGAAGCAAGTACCTCTCTTGAAAGTAAACGTGTGAGTTATCTCACTTTAACAGAGTCGCTAGGAGAATCCCTGACCGTGTCGGTGAGGCGACTAAGATAGGAGGATAAAAAATCTAACTTGTGGTTTGATAAGGTGTGTAGAAAGCAAAAAGGGTCCTGTCGCATGCCTGAGGTGCAATGGACAAGTAGACAGAGCTCAAGTACAGCAATCATGGAGGCTATATAAGGAGATCACAGCCAGGAAAAAGTCTCAATACCTACATGGTAGGTGGGCTACCCTGACTGAATGTGCAGAGTGGGGACCAAGTTGGGTTCTGGGACTTATTATGGGTATGGACACAAAGGGAGATGCAACCAATCCCAAACGTATAAGCCCGATCTAGATGGTATGCTCACTTTGCGGGTTTGTACTCATCTCAGTCTGAGGGGGCGGGAGCAAGGTGGACCTGGCAATCTAACATTCACAGTGGCAGAAGTGGAGAGGGCTATAAGAGTACAGAAGGCAGGTAAAATGTGACCCAATGGGGTGCCGTGGACCTCTATAAAAGTGAGCCTGCAATCTGGGACCCAGTAATAACTATGGTATTTTACACTGTAATGCACAAACATACAGGACCCACCTGGCTATCCTGAACACAGCAGCACCTCACTGCAAAAACTGTCAGGACTCACCCGACCATCCCGAGAAATGCACAAGATCCACCAGGGGAAAATCCCCTACGAACAACACACAAGACATAAAAACATGCAACTACATGTAATGTGCTTCGCCCCAAAACACAGAACCAACACTCAAATCACGAGTTCCAGCACCTGAGTTACAGCGCTTAAGTCCCAGCGCTTACCCCACACCCTCATGTCCAAAGTGTTTAAAACAAAAACAGAGGATTTCCAAGATGGCTGCCGATGTGTGAAGGTGCACTCCTGAGAGCTCCTGGCCAGGCCGTAGAAAGGTGGACAATAAAGGAGAAAAGGGTATCTGAAGATCCATAAGCAGAATAGAGGGATAGAGAATATGGCGAGCAGGTGAAGCAGAGGCAGCCTCAGCTGAACAGAAACAAGCACAGGCTCCACACAATCGCTCGTCGGGGTCCAGTGACTCATAGCCGGACGGGGTGAGGCAGAACAAAATGACGCAACAAGGAGGCGGTGCTTGCCAGAGGGAGGACCGAGGAACATTGCCAGGTGAGAGGACCCCGGCCAGAGGTAGCAGAGTGAAGGCTGCACCCCCTCTGGAGCAAGAGCAGGGAGGAAACGGCTGCCCCAGCCCCCGGCATGAAGGAGAGCAGGTGAAGAGGAGCTCCATCAGCAGCGTAGCCCCCTAAGGGGAAGTAATCAGAGTGGGGAGCCCCAACTGAGACCCAAACCTCCTGCGCTGAAGATGTGCCGGCAGGCATCGAAGATCAGCTCCAGAAAGGAAAACGGGGAGGAGCAGTGAAACTCTGTTGTGGGGACCGGAGCCATCAAGGAGGATGCAGGAAACCTGTATTAGAAAACTAGGGACACCGGAGGCAGCGGAGAGCCCAGGTGCAGAGGCTCTAAGGTGAGGAAGACAGGAAGACACGTGTAATCCGCCGGCAAGGCGGATAAAGGTAGGAGCGCCACTTTTAGCACCCTCCACAGAATAGAATCCACAGAGAGTTTCAGGCAGCATATATTGATAAGAGGCCAGCATGCTCGGACAGATAAAGGGCTACATAAACAGAGCCTCAGTAGACAGTAACGCTAATGGGAGTAGACGCCTGAAGGGAAGCACCACAGGAAGTGACGGTGACCGCAATATATAAGGCAACAGAAGGCATAAAGGGCTGGGAAGTGAAGACAGGAAAGGCCTAAAAGCCCCCTAAAGGCTCAGTAACTGAAAGGTGGGGGAAGCGGGGCCTGGAAGAGGCTGTGCCTCGGGGACAGCCGAAGAAGGAGTGCTGCTGCTGATTGGAGGGAGAGCAGATGAGGCAGTTAATAGAATAAAGAAGGGATAGTTCTGACACGTAGGCGGAGAAACACAGATACTGGAGAACGGTCTCATTCTCAGATGCCAGGTTCAAAAGGGAAACAGACACAAGGACAGCAGTCGGCAAAGGAAACCCATAAGAAAAGCCAGCTTGAAAAGTATTGGCAAAGGGTTTTGTAGAGACATCGCGAGAGCCCGCGCTCTCACGAGATCTCGCGAGTGGACCAAGCTCCGCCCCCGCGCGCTTCGCGCGCATTACGGGACGAGCGGAGGACGCGAAGGTGCGTCCTGCATAGCCCTCCTGCTACGGGGCCCGCTCCTTACACGACTTGGACCCAAATCATCACGGCAACATTCTCTCTGCCACTTTAGGCCCGTCGGCCTTTATCATTTATGCACTAATGTGTCTGCATGCTGCACAAAGCTGTTTAGGTGAATAAATACATCGTCACCAGATCAGAGGCTCCTGTCTTCATTGAAGGTATTATACTACATAAATTGGCGACGAGGATCACCACCAGAACCCACGGAGGAACATGCAAGGAGCAACGCCACCGCCGCCATTTCTCCAAACTCCAGGTAGGCCTGCCATTCCATGGCCACAATGGCAGCCCCTATTCACGACATATGTGGAGGCCCTAGGTTTTCAGCGGCTGGGCGCAGGGCCATGCTATTAAATGCCTTGGGAGTGGAAGGACAGAGAATATTTGAGAGTCTCACCCCGATACCAGTGGCTGGCGACAATGACGATGTTTTTAAGGAGGCTGTCAGGAGAATTATAAAAAGGTTTGCCAGTAAAGAGAACACAGTGCTCCACCGAATACGGTTTTACACACGAAAGCAAGAAATATCTGAACCAGTTGACGATTACGTCACCAAGCTGAGGGAATTGGCGGCGCTGTGTAACTTTGGCAACAACGCGGAGAGTCTCATTTGTGACATGTTGGTCGTCCACACCAACAGCCGGAAGGTCCAAGATAAGTTTATTGTCGAAAAAGAACTGCCGTTGGAGAAAGCGATTGAGATCGCCAGGGCAGTCGAAGAAACGGCAGGAAGACGTAAGGAGCTCACGGGGGCCCAGAGTTCGGCAGAAATACAGGCAGTGGGTTACCATGCAAGAAAAGAGAGGATGGCCGCTGACAAGAAAGAAGGGAGAGGGAACAGAAAAGAACCCCTAAAGTGTCACAGGTGCACCAGCACGAAACACCTGGCGTTTGACAGGGAGTGCCCAGCCAGAGACAGGGAGTGCTCCATTTGCAAACGCATTGGCCATTTCTCCATCGTGTGTCGGTGGAGGAACAAGAAAGTCTCCAGCATCAATGCAGATCGCAATCCGGAGAAAGAGTCATCCTCCGAAGATGAAGGGAGACCCACTGTCATCATGGTTAACAGCACAAGAGCGAGGAGAGAGAAGCCCCACTGCGTGATCAAGATTGATGGAATAGAAACTAGGGTCATGGCAGATTCAGGGTCCGATCTAACGATCCTTCCCCTTCGCACGTACAAGGACATGGTGGGAAAGGAAAAGGTGCAAGTGCTCACAACGAAGCACAAACCTACGGTGTTTGGAGGGGCGTCAGTCGAACTACTAGGATACATCCAAGCCAAAGTGGAATTCAAAGGAAGGGGAACCACGACCAGGGTCTATTTCAGTCACGAAGGCCCAGCAGTGCTAGGGTGGGACGACCAGGACAAGCTGAAGATCAGACTGGATACCAGCACTGAAGAACAAGTCCTGTCAGTCAGGGTGACGAGAGGACCCGTGGTCAAAAGCGACTACCCAACACTTTTCTCTGAGGAGCCGGGGCACATCAGGGGTTTTCTCCACAAGATAATACTCAAAAGGAATGCCGTCCCTGTAAAGCACCGAGTGAGGCCAGTACCTGCCACGGCAAGGGCTACCCTTAGAAGTCAGCTGGAAAAGATGAAAATGGAGGGCGTTATAGAAGAAATCGAAGCATCAGAATGGCTGAGCCCCGTCGTGCTCATAAAGAAACCCCAATCACAGGAACTCAGGGTATGCATAGACTTACGCAGCTTAAACTTGGAAGTCATCACCGATAACTACCCCCTTCCAAGCATAAATGAACTCATTCTGTTAATGAAAGAAGCCAGGATATTTTCGAAACTGGACATGAGGAATGCATACCACCAAATACAGCTACATGATGAATCGAAACCCCTCACGGCATTCATCACTCCATTTGGCACATACCAATTTACCAAGATGCCACTCGGGTTGTCATCGGCAGCGTCGGCGTTCCAACGCATGATGGACGTCTTGCTGAAGAAAGTTAAAAATGTAGTGTACTTCCAGGACGACATCCTCGTGTATGCGGAAGATGAGCAGACGCACGACGCCACGTTGAGAATTGTCTTAAACAAGCTACAAGAAGCTGGGGTGCGGTTACGCTATGAGAAATGTCTGTTCAGAGTGAAAGAAGTTGAATACTTAGGATATAAGATTTCAGAAAAAGGGATCAGTCCCAAACAGAATCTCATGCAAGCAATCATTAAAGCACCGGAACCAGTCAGCAAAGAGGAAGTAAGGTCATTTCTGGGACTGGCTGAGTACTATGCGAAGTTCATACCGAAGTTTTCCGAAACCACGGCACCCCTTCGAGAAGTACTCAAAAAGGGCTCGGAATTTGTGTGGCAAGAACCCCAAAAGACAGCGATGGTGAAGATAAAACAGCATATCGTAGAAGCACCATGCCTCCAACCGTTCAATCCCGCGTGGGAAACGGTTGTCACCACCGACGCCAGTGCCTATGGGCTGGGAGCAGTGCTCACACAAAAGAAAGGCGACACTGAACACGTTGTGGCCTTTGCATCGAAAGCATTATCAGAGGCGGAACAGAACTATTCCACCATTGAAAAAGAAATGTTGGCCTGCGCATGGGCGGTGGAGCATTTCAGGACATATGTATGGGGCACCAAATTCAAGTTGGTAACTGACCATAAGCCCCTGATCCATATGCTTAGCCCGGGAGGCACAAAAGTATCCACACCCAGATTGGCACGCATCGCAGCCAAGCTGCAAGAGTACACGTTTGAGATCCAGCATATTTCAGGCTGGAAAAATTCACAAGCCGACAGCATGTCGAGACTGCCGGAGGGTAAGGATAAAGCCAACACTTTCCTCCACGGAGAATGCATAGTGGCATCGATTATGGATGTGAGAGCGCCAGAGTACCTGGAACTCAGTGAGAGACACTGGGAAGAGGAAGACGGAAAAGACCCCACCATAGCCATGATCCGCAAATGGACAAAGGAAGGTTGGCCGAGTGAAAAGGCGTTACCCGAGGGCATGAGACCCTACTGGAAGGTGTCGGATGAACTATCGGAAACGGAGGGAATAATCATGAAGTCAGACCAGATTATTCCTCCCACAGGTATGAGAAGAATCATCCTAGGTAGAGCCCACGCGGGCCACTTGGGAAACACCATGACCCGTCGCAGAGTGAGAGAGGCCTACTGGTGGCCATCCATGGACCAGGAAATTCGATCCATGATAGAATGTTGCCATGAATGCCTCAACAGTGACAAGAGACTCAAGGTTCGCCAAGCACCCCTAATACCCACAGGAACTCCAGAAGCGGTGTGGTCAAAGGTCGGCATTGACTTCATAGGACCTTTGGAAGCAATGGCACCGGAACACCGGTACGGCGTAGTACTGGTTGACTACCTATCCAAGTGGGTAGAGGCCGCGTTCGTCCCGAACATAACTACGGCAACTGTAATAGAAGTACTTACAGAAATTTTTCAGAGGGAAGGTCTTCCCAAGGAAGTAGTCACTGACAATGGGGTGCAACTAGTCTCGAAAGACATGGAGGAGTTCTTAAAAAGAAACAACATAAAACAAAAGAAAGCGGCCCTGTATCACCCACAAGCAAATGGGCTTGTCGAAAGGGCCAACAGGTTCATAAAAGGCGCCATCCAATTGGCGACAGCTTCGGGCATGGACCCGCTCAAAACCACCAAGGAGGCCATAGCAGCCCACAGACTCACACCAAATGGGATCACCCAAATATCCCCGTTCAAATTGTTGAGAGGGAGGAGTGCTGCATCCACGCTGATCCCACCATGGTTGTCGAAAATACGTGAGGATGATGCGGTGGACATGGCGGAAGTAGTCTGGAGAATTGAAAGCGACAAGGCACGCATGAAATCATGGAGCGATCGAAGAAGAAGAACCAAGCAGACGTCAGACATCGGAGAGGGAGACTTGGTCAAAATCCAGTTACCGAAGAAGGATCAAAGCACAGGGTCTCGGTTTAGCCGACCCATCAAAGTGATTCACAAAGGGGCAAACCACATCCGCACGGAAGATGGGCGAGCGTGGAATTTAGAAAGAGTAGCATTATACCAGAAGAATCGAGGAAGAGCAAAGACCCCAGAGAGACCACCAGCGGAAACCGAAAGGGATTTTGGAGCAGGCGAAGAAAGAGAACCAGAAAGAGACGACAGAGAGAGGGGTGAAACAGAAGTTGAACCGGAACCATTGGGTGAAGATCCTGATCAGGAGCAACAAGAGAATTTCACCCAGACTGTTGATCGTCCCAGAAGGGAACACAGAAGACCGGTGAGATATAATGACTATGTTTTACAATGAGTTTGATGTGCGTTGAAAAGGGGAGATGTGTAGAGACATCGCGAGAGCCCCTGCTCTCGCGAGATCTCGCGAGTGGAGCAAGCTCCGCCCCCGCGCGCTTCGCGCGCATTATGGGACGAGCGGAGGACGCGAAGGTGCGTCCTGCATAGCCCTCCTGCTACGGGGCCCGCTCCTTACACGACTTGGACCCAAATCATCACGGCAACATTCTCTCTGCCACTTTAGGCCCGTCGGCCTTTATCATTTATGCACTAATGTGTCTGCATGCTGCACAAAGCTGTTTAAGTGAATGAATACATCGTCACCAGATCAGAGGCTCCTGTCTTCATTGAAGGTATTATACTACAGGTTTCCTCAGAGACGGGGCAGGAAGACTCGGGCCAAGCAGACAGGGACAAGGAAGACACACAGGTGACTGGGGCAATGGCCTTAAACAATGAAGATCTACAAAAATGCTTAGTGGGAATGGAGGAGGGAATCAGAGCCTCCTTTCAGCAGCAGATAGGGAGTTTGAAAGAAGACATGAAGTGCTCGCTAAAAGAAATTAGAGACAATATCAACTCCTTCTGGGGCAGGGTGGATGCAGTGGAGCATGGGATATACGAAATGGAAAAAGAGGTGCAGCAGAACTGCAAACTATTAGAGCAGATAGCCTCTGCCACACAAAACCTAGAAATACAGGGGGAGGACTTGGAAAATCATTCAAGACGCTTGAATATAAGGATTAAAGGCCTGGCTGAGGCCAGCCCGGATACAGAGTTGAAATCTACATTGCAGCACTGCTTTGCCACCTTGCTGACAGATAGTACCCAGGAGGAGATTCAGATAGATCGTGTACACAGAGTGGGCCCGAAGAGAAGTGGAGAAGGAAACAGGCCTAGGGATGTCCTAGCAGCCTTAGCGTCCTACAGGGAGAAGGAGAAAATATTAAGGGCTGCAAGAGGGCAAGAATCGATAACAATAAATGGCTTGGAAGTAAGTCTATTTCAAGATTTGGCTGCATCCACCCTGCAGAAAAGAAGAGCGATGGGACCAGTGACAAGGAAACGCCAGCAAATAAAAGTCCCCTATAAATGGACATTTCCCTCTTTCTTGATATTTCCTTGGGGAGGGAGACATCAGAGAGTAACCACGTGCAACAAGGGAATCGCCGTCCTTGGGTTGGAACCGGAAGACGCAGCCTCAGGAGAGAGATCCAGCGATACACAATGGAGGGGGCCCAAGCCCTGGGAATGGTCATTGGCACAGAGGAAAAGAGGAGAGAAATTGAAAGGCCCTAGACCAAGAAAATGAAGAAGAAGTAGATCTATACAACCTTGGGACAACAAATAACTAAAGGTCAACCTGAGATGGAATGCGCGTGAGGGGAGTGGGGCATGTATAAATCAAATGGACAACTTAAAGTCCAATGAGGAGGATCCCTGGTCCTGGAGGCCCGGTAGGGAGGGGAAGAGGCACCACTTGGAATTATAGAAGGTTAGGTCAACCTTAGGGTACGGGAGAAACATGGGTCGGTGCCCACATATTGGGAAGTATCCTCGGATACCGAGTCATACCCGGAGTGGGGAGGGGGGATGGGAGGGATAGGGGGGTAAGATGGGGATGGGAATGGGGGGACAAGGGGAACCGCATTGATGGATGGCTGCAAACGAAATTGGTAGGTCACACCAGGATCACATGGGCTAGGGGAGGAACACGTGTAAAGGCTAATGGCTAGGCCCTTGCAGATCTTTTCACACAATGTCCGGGGCCTGAATACTCTGATAAAAAGGAAGAAGGTGCTCACTCAGATAAAGAGATGAAATGCTGATATATTCCTACTTCAAGAGACAAATACTCGGAAAGAGGATAGTCACAAAACACAGATACAGCAGTTCACACAATTACACCAAGCAAATGCCCATAATAAGACAGCAGAATTTATGGTGGGCTTTAAGAATACATTGGGGGCACAAATACTCAAAACACTAGCAGACCGTAACGGGAGGTACATATTTTTGCAAATGCAGATAGGCACAATATATGCCCCCAATACAGGACAAGATCCCTTTCTAAACCAGGTTCTGGAGAAACTAGAACAGTTTTCTATAGGGTAAATCATTATTACAGGAGACTTCAATATGACCTGGGAGATCGATAGGAGTGGGCAGAGTACGCAGAGTGGCACCAACCCCTCGGGGCGGTGCGAGAAAAGATGAAAGGACTGGCACTCAAAGAATTATGGAGGGCAAAAAGGTGGCAGGATCCAGGGTATAGATGCTTCTCGCATGTGCATCACACATACTGTAGAATAGATTACGCCTGGGGGATCCCCAAAATACTTGGCTCTTTAACAAATATCGAACTCAACCTGATCGCCCTATTGGATCATGCACTGATAAAGATACATTTAGGGGGGCTAAAGTCAAGCAATCCGCTTTGGACGTGGAGGTTCCCAGGGGAACTCATGAGAGACCCAGTATTACAGGACACACTGAGGGAGAAAATGGCACAATACTTCGATCGGAACGACACGAAAGAGGTTTCACTGAGATGTGTATGGGAGGCCTTCAAGGCGGAACTATGGGGGAAGTTCATTTCACTAAAAGCTCAGAGGCGGAAGGAGAGGGGTAGACTAGAGAAAAATCTGGAGGCAGAGTTGAGACAGGCACAAGGCACATTGGCAGGCTGCAAGAATAGGGAGAATAATAAAGTAAAGGAGGCGCAGAGACAGTTAAGACTATTGAACACATCGAAGGCAGAGAGCACCTTGTTAAGGCTCAAACAGCGGTACTATGTGGACGCCAATAAGGCGTACAAAATGTTGGCCGGGCTGCTGAAACAGCAGAAGGGGCAGCAACATACAGAGGGAATAAACAAGCAGACGGCTCATTAACAACTGAATCGGAGGGGATTATGCAAGCCTTCAAAGCATACTATAGGGAGCTTTACTCCTCAGGGAACCAAGATTTACAAAAAATACAGACATTCTTAGATGGGATAGAAATGCCCAAGATTAAGGCAGAAGAGAGGGATAGCCTGGAAAGGGAAATTACAGAAGCCAAAGTGAAAAGGGTGATTAAATCCCTGCCGAGTAATAAGTCACCAGGGCCGGATGGTTACACTGGAACGTTCTACAAAGTGTTCTGTAAAGAAGTTAAAGGCTTCCTAGAAAGATTGTTCAACACATTTAGGAATAGGGAAGGAGTGACAAGCTCAATGACGGAGGCGAAGGTGGATCTGTTCAAGAAGCCAAATAAGGACCCCACAATTTGCGGGTCATACAGGCCTATTGCACTATTGAATATAGATGCCAAATTATATACCGGGATATTAGCGGAAAGAGTAAAAGAGGTTCTCCCTAGGGTCATAGAGCAAGATCAATCAGGTTTTATAAAGGGGAGGTAAACATGGGATAACACCAGAATGGTGATCCATCTTTTAGAAAACTGGGGTAAAACAAATACCGCCCACTCTCATCTCATTCAGACGATGGAACAAATGGGCTTCGGACCGAACTATATGCAAATGGTAGGGGCAAATTATAGCAACCCATCAATCTAACTAGTAATAACCAATCAGATCTCAGAAACGATACATATAGAACGCGGGACGAGACAGGGTTGCCTCCTGTCGCCGCATCTGTATGCTATTTACTTAGAACCTCTGTTAGCAGGAATTAGACAGAATCAGCCCATTAAGGGAGTTCCATTCAGAGGGGAAACACATAAAACGGCTGCTTACGCAGATGATAAGTTACTAACAATAGTAAGTATTCTTAAAGAACAGGAAGGGTTGTCAGGCTGGAAAATAAATATGGGGAAATCGGAAATGTTAGAGGTGGGACTTTCGAACGAACAGGCCAAACAGATTCTGGATAACTCTCCATTTCGTCTAGCGGGGGGTAGCCTAAAATACCTAGGCATACAATTGACAAGCAAGGTAGCTGCGCTATATAAAGAAAACTTTCCTGAGCTAATTAAACAAACACTTTTAGATTTTGCCAAATGGTCTCCAATGCGGATCTCCTGGTTGGGGCGGATAAAGACAGTGAAGATGGTGACCCTCCCGAGGGTACTTTATAGATTCCACACTCTACCAATCGCGATTCCAAACACCTTCTTCAAAGCAATAAATGAACTATGTTCAAAATGTATATGGCAGAATAAATGCCCGAGAGTAGCATTGGAATGATTGAGGTCCCCAAATATACACCAACACTATGAAGCAGCCCAACTGCAAGTAGTACGGGAGTGGTTCTCAGAAGTACAGACAAGATATGGGCTCGCAAGGATAGAGCAGCGGCAGGAATGCCCCTGAGGGGATTGCTCTGACCACATGGAAATGAAAGACCCCCGTCAGCTAGACGCTGTAGGGTTCTGCGCACTACCTGTGACATTTGGGACAGGTGGCTCAGGAAGGTACACCTAGTTTCTATCCCATCACCCTTTAACCCATTGTTTAATAATCCCAACTTCACACTGGGCATGGCAAAGTGGGCATTTAAAAGATGGAAGGAAATGGCATGTACCGAGATCAGAGACGTGTTAAGGGAAGGGGAAGTAATGTCTTTTGTGGAATGCAAGAACCAGGTGGAAGTGGGGGAAGGGGATAGATTTGCATATGTACAATTGAGACACTGGCTAAGACAGAAGGAGATTTACTAAGCCGCTACCAGGCCTCTAACAAATTTTGAGACATATATTACCTCACATTCTGGGGACAAACACTTAGTGGCGGACATATATAGAATACTGCAAGAAAGTGCGGACCCAAGAGCTTGGCCGTATCAAGCGGCGTGGAAGGCCTCTCTGGGTGAAGTAATACCTCAGGGACATTGGGAAGAATTGTGGAGGAATATAACAAGACTAGGTCACTGCAATTGTGAGAAGCATGGTACAAGATGATGCTCCAGTGGCACTATACCCCCAGCAAATTACACAAGATAGATCATCATCAGAGAAATGTTGGCGAGGGTGTACGTGGGTAGGAGATTCGTTACATATTTGGTGGGGCTGCCCCAAGATTAATGCTTTTGGGAGGAAATTATGAGATTTCTTCAGTAAATAGTAACTCCGAGAGGGCTGATAAGACCGGCGCTATGTAGCATATCAAAGTCTCAGAAAAGATCCTTGGCTACATCATTAATAGCTGGATGGTTGGTAATTGCCAAAGAATGGAATCAAAGCAGCCCCCCAACCGTGGTAAATTGGCTCCGCAAACTCTGGGACATAGTAGCGATGGAGTGTATTACATATAGGGTCCAAGGAGATGCAGACAGGTTTTAGAAGGAATGGGGGAAACTTTATGATTTTTAAAAAGTGACTTTGTGCACCAATGGTACCCTCAAAATATAAGGGTGCTGGACATGGGATGACCTACTAAAAAGCAGTAGAGAGCAATGGATACAGAACATCGTGCTCAGGAGGATACAGAATATGGAAATGCGGTTCCTCAAGGGAGGGGTGGGAGAGAGAGGGCGGTGAGGGGAAGGCGGACGGAGAGGGGGGTAGTTTAGAAATTGTTTAACAAATGCTAATAAAAATACTCCAAACAGAGGTCCATGCAACCCTGCATGCACATGTCTATATAAGACCCAACAAGTCCCGTGCATCCCCGCACCCACGTGTCCACATAGCCCCCTAGAAAGGAAAAGCAATGTCACAATATAAAAACAACAATGGAAACCAAAAGTAAAGTACCCCAAACTCTAAGTGCACCTCCCGCACCCACGAGTCCAGAGAGAACATATGCAGTAACCTGCATGCTCCCCCGCATCTGAAAATATGTCCTAAACAGACAAGGCCACAAACATGAACACAACATATTTCAGATGACAGGCCTCAGACACTAACATTAGCCCAAAATCCAACCAGCTGACTCCAATATTCCTGAGGCCACCAATACTGAAAGACAACAATTTTAAAAGGAAACAGGCCTCATTCCACATAACTATTCCTCATCTGTAATGCTGAGGTCCTTAAGCTGCATGTAGAATTTCCACAAGTCTCGGTCAAATTCCTTCAGATTACCCACAAATCTTTTGCAGGGTTAGCAAATGTGACACCTGTGCAGAGCCTGCGATGCGCACACACAACACACTCCTGGAAAACATCAACCTGGCCCTCCACACGGCCCTCCTTTGCTGTGCTTAGACCACCAATGTCGGCATGAGCACAGCGCCTCTTGCCCCACACTACAAACAACAGCATACCTTCTTTAGAGGTCTGAGGCATAGAGCAAACCTCTGTGCCCGTAACGGTCCCCGTACTCTCCTCCTGTTGCACGCCTGAAATACATCTCCAGACCCCTTACGCCATTCCGAAAGGTTTCCTTGATGTGCCTCCACAATCTCCCCAGCACGCCGGCTCCGTTGTCCCTGGTATGCCTGATTTGTGATGCAAGATTCCACAGAGCACTCATCATAACCGCCACTAGTCAGCTGATAGGAATGCCAGCTGCGTGCAAACGTTAACACACCAGCTGACGTCATCAGTGAGACTCTCCCCACGGACTGAGCAACACCTCCAGGGCACCGCAAACCCTCCACACCTACTACCAGTTCCGGAAGAGGTGCAGAAACGACCACACCTGCCAAGTCACTCAATGGAACTGCGGCAGCCCCCGGACACTCCGCCACCACATCTAAAAGCTCTGTCGATCCCGCCACCACTCCGGTGCTCACTTCCCAGAGAGATTTAAACCACAGCTGGCTCCGGTGCACCTCCTGGCTGCGCCTCCTGGTGCCCTAAAGCATGGCCTGCTAGCCCCGACACTCTCCTCCTGGGGCGGAACGCCCTCCAGGGATCCAGACACCAGCAGTCCCTCCACCTGTACTGCCCGCCCGGACAGTAACCACAAGGGCCGCCTTCACTGGGCCACGACACAATGTCGCTGCTGGTCCTGCGCCACTCCAGCTGGTCTGCCAGGCCTGACAGTCCCTCAAGGCCACCCAGACTGGGCCTCGCCCCGAGCAGCTGGTGCTCCTGCACCACTTGACCTGCAGGATCCTCCGGACCAATTCCTTCTGGCCCACAAGGAACTGTCAGCTTCCTGGATGGATGTCACACCTGGAGGGTAGTACTTAATCCCCTGCTACGCCCTCGCAGCAGCCAAGACATCCTCGTCGCCAGTGAAGTAATGGGGTTCTCGAGCTCACATACAACGCTGGAGTCAGGAGGTACGTTTATTCCCTGACTGTGAGTACAGGTAAGATAGATGGACAGAAATACTGGGACATCCACCCCAGCCAGCACAGAAACTCCAACTGACACTGTAGGAACCCATAGAACCCAGTCTCACCAACACTCCAGGTTCCATGTGACAGCACACCATCCTGCATCCACACACAGATGCCCATTACAACACTTCTCCCTCCCTAATAATCAACACAAGGCAACACAAAGCCATCCTGCATCCACACACAGATGCCCATTACAACAGGTTGCATCAACGGTGCGTCCTGCCATGTATGTCACTTCTTTCACATCAGTCGTAATCTCATTGTCTCAAGTTGCTTAGTTAGTGATTTCTGGGAGTTCACATTCTCGTCTTCGAACCATATGTTGAAGTCCCTGAGGATGATCAGGTGATCGTGTTTAATGGACATATTTGTGACGGCTTCTGTGAAGGTGTCTACGAAGGTTGTGTCATAGATCGGTGGTTTATAGACGAGTACGAATGCAAGGTCAGTTTGCCAGTCCGAAGTTAGGTGAAGAACGAGGGATTCGCTGTTCGGGATGTTCAGCGGGTCAGCTATTTTAATTTTCAGTTGCTCTTTGTAGGCTACTGCAAGTCCTTCTCCTCTTTTACCTTTTCTGTTTACCTGTATGCATTTGATATTGTCAGGTAGACAGCTGTGTAGTGTGACTTTGTAGTTGTCATCTAGCCAGGTTTCTATGATTAATAGGATGTCTATTCCGCCATCGTCGAGTAGATCGTAGATCTCTGTGGCTTGTTTGGACATTGATCTTGCGTTCATTAAATTGCAGTTTATTTTTTTCTTCATAATGTCCTGTTTTGTTCTTGTTTTCATCTTTGTGTGGTTTGTCTGTGAGTTTCCTAATTCTTCACAGGATGTAGGATCTGTTCTGTTAGGCATGTTTCATCACTGAGCTCTTTTGTATCTTGTTGCCGTTGCTGTAGGTCTCCTTGGGTTTTCCGAGTTTTTGTTGGGTTTGTTGTCTTTTTTGTTTGTTCAGTTTTAGTTTCCCCTTTTACTTGTGGTTTTCTTGAGGGTTTCTGTTGTCTGTGAATATTATCAGGGAGGGGGAGTGCGAATCAGACTGGGTCCGTTGGCTTGTACATTGGTTTGAGGGGTGGGGCTTAATGGTGCAGAGCTGGCAGGTGGTTCCTGAATCTACGCTATGTAGCCTTACCCTTTTGCCTGTCTGGGATGTCTGCACTCCTCGTGCTATTAAACCACTGGTAGTTTACATTACCTTTCTATTTTTCTGATAGATAACCCCAGAGCAGTGGCGGTGGAGCAGCTAAACTGGGGGCCCGGTACTGGTGGGGTATCTAGTTCTGGAGCACTTTGACTCAGAGCACAGCTGTAAGTCTAGGGAGAGACAGAAACCAAGCAGTGGTGAGGGGCACTCAAAGCTGGAACACACTGCTAGAGGAGAGACACCCATTTAGAGGAGGTCCCAGATATGACCTGCACTCCAGTCACCCATTTTGAAGTACCAGGAACGTACACACCAAGATATGTGACGTATGATGAGCAAATAAATTAGCAGCACTAGGGCTCTGCCCAGTGCCCATCAGAAGAGCAACACCTTTTGAAGTGCCAATAACCAGACAACCATGGGCAGTGAGGTATCCATTGAGACAACCGTACCAGCAAATGACACGAAATGAAGACTACTTACAAACGGTCCCAGAAGAGACCCAAAGGGCCTTAATTGAAGGCGAATGGTGAGGACACAAGGGCCGGACAGACTCAGTGATGAAAGAAACGATAACCAAAAAGGTGACATACAAAGACGAAATGTATGAAAATAACGTAATGGACATAGAAGAAGAGACAATGTTGAAATACAAAGAAACGTAACTTTAATGGAGGATGAAAGTATGCAACTAGCCAACTCCTGTACATAGTCTTGGAACGCAAGAAGCTAAGAAAACGGTGCAGCTTGCTATGCTTAGTAGAAGAATAGAGCGCCAAGCGCCAACTATATATCTACCTCAAGGAAGCACATTATGTAAGTGCGAGTCCACTTTATACAATAGCAGAATTAACCCAGGTTACTAAAGGTCAAAACAGGCCAGGATTCATGTTCCAGCCAAAGGCAAGACGGGAGGCTAGAATCGAAACTTAGCAAGAGGCAGCTCGTGCCTGGGAAGTCGAGGTCAAACCAAGTGAGGGAGGCAGACAGTAACTTCGGAGAATCGAAACTTAAGAACAGAGCAGCCTGCCCCACGAAGGTCGAGATAAGGAGGCCCATGCAGGTGGCGGGCCTAAAGGGAATTAAATGCACAAATAGAAGGAAAAAGAAGCAGATTAACGGTGTACTAACACGTGACCAGCCGAGTGCGAAGAGGTACCAACGTCTGATGTCACCCAAAAGGCAGGAAATACCATAACTTTTCCTGACAAGAAGCTACAGTTTCGAGGCCAACCTCAGCCAACTAATTGACACATATGGAAGGGAGGCAGGGTGAATCGTGTGGCATACCGCATCTCGGTGACCATTCTGCATACTGCTAATTAAAGTGGAAATGTATGCTTAGGGTTATAGCCAGCCCAATCACAGTGGGCCAAATAATCTAAGGCACTATAGATAGTAGAACCAATTAGACGTCGTACTTTTAATGACGTTTTGCATGAGTAATGTAGAGGGAAGGGCGTAGACGCCCACCCGATAAGAGTTATCCGATCCTCACACTGTGTTACCATATACAGATATAGCCCTATACTTAAGTTACCTTTCCCAACCAATAGAATTGCATGACAAACTTTTAAGTCTTACACGTCAATGATGACAAATTTTTACTATAACTATTGCTGTTTGAATGAAGATCGTGGGGCGTTGAAGCGAGACGGGCGATCGCATCACTGTTGATTTCCATGTTTCTCCGTTTTTTGTACTCGTCATTAAGCGGACTTCCCTTTGCCAAACCATTGAGTTGTCCTTATTGATTGGTGTTGGACTAGGAGAATCCCGCACCCCATCCACCTCAAGGTGCAGCTATCTCGTCTTAAAGTACTTGAGTGTGAGCTCTGATCCTATGGTCCCGTCATAGGTCATTCTGCCCTCCTGTAAACTTGGTAGCAGAGGATGGTTATGACCAACAATTATTGATTATTGATTAAAATAAGACACCTATTGACCGTCGACACGAAGTAACTCTAGGTCTTCGGCAATATCACGAGTCCTCCGCCATTCGGCTGAGTAGACTGTGAAGCTTCCCGTGGACAATGGTAGTATAATTGTTCCAAAACTGCAGTGGAGCCTGAAGGGACCTGTTTTCAAAAACCATAACCCTCCCCATTCCTACGGGCAGCGGATCAGGCAAAAAACTGAAGGAGGCGTAACGGAGGCGATGATCCTGAGGCACCAGAGAGGAACGATGCGAACGGTGAGTGAAACAAAAATTGAGTGCTTTGGCAAATGTCATAGGCTTTAGAACAAGTAAAGGGAAAAGGTAACGGAGGGAGGTGGAAAAAAACAAAATAGTCAGAAGTAGAGAAGACTGTATATATATAAGGGGATAATGACTCGAGAATAATTGAGAAAACAGAGGTTACTGGGTAGACACCCGAGAAGAGAGAGGTTACCGGGGTAGACACCCGAGAAGAGAGAGGATTCCAGGGTAGACACCTGAGAAGAGAGAGGATACGCCTTATTCCTGCGCTTTATTATAGCGGTCAGAAGAAACGTGAACTCAGAGCCCCACATAATAGGGGACGACTAGGCTACGACCACGTTTAAAGACGTTGTGAACGGGGTTTGTTTAAACTCCATGTAGGGGTAATGATTAGAGGCAGAGATATTTGTGTCCAGCTGGTGTCTGTCTAGTCTGTTAAGTGTCTGTTGTATGTGTTCTGTTGTGTGTCACATGTAAAAAAATGTGTTGTTTGTTGTTTAGAACTGATCAGGATTTTACGCGATTCAAGAGTTGAGAAGGAATCGCATATGAATTGATGTTTTTGGGTAAATTGGTAAAATAAGAGATTTTGGCAGGAAAAACAAATTGGATTGGAGCTTGCGGTGTTTGGTGCTCGCTCATATTGTTGGCAGTGTTAAAGCTGCATGAAAGCATTGAAAAGTGTTGTATAAGAGGAAACTAGACCAGATTTGAGCATGGAAGACATTACTCCATTAGCACACTTATGTAAGCAACTGCCGAAGCACGCACGCAAGCTTAAGAAATATAGCACCGAGTGGGTTAAGGATACTGCCCACAAGATGTTTATGCCATGGCCACAAAATGGGTCTTTATCTAAAGCCAACTTACAGCACATGACGACTTACTTGCATGCCACATATACAGGCAAGAAGCTAGAGAAACGCCTTGCTGTTCTATAACTCTGGAAAATGTTCGAACAGTCCAAGGAGGAAGAGCCACCTGCAGATTGGATATTAAATGTATGCACGGAGGGGGGTGAGATGCCTACCGTGCCACCTGCCTTGCCTGAAACAGAAACCGAGGGAAGTAAGCCTGAGGGACTCTACCCACTAAGAGAGCTTAAAGCAGCCACAGGGTATAGCAACCCCGCTTATGAGTCACCTACACACAGTAGTGACGAAAATCAAGGGAAGGATCAGGACAAGAATCTTACCTCTGCAGTCCCGAGGGACAAGGAGAGATGCGCTGATGAAAGAAAGGATCAGGCATGGCCAAGTGCATCTCTCGATAAGGAGAGAGAGGGAAAGAAGCAGAAAGGAAGTGAAGACAGAACTAATGAGATAGCATTCGCAAAAGACGAATGAATGGGAGGACAAATATTATTGAAACTCGATGGAAAAGGAAGTGATGAAGTGACACCTAAAGAGAGGTTAAACAAGGCACAGAGAAAGGAGAAAGAAAAGGAGTTAAGGGACGAAAGGATAAGAAGGAAAGATAGGCTGAGGCGAGAACAGCTATATCGCGAAGAGCAAGAAAAGCAGCTCGATCACAACTCGAGAATAGCCCATGGTCAAGATAGACAGAAACAGCAAAAGCTAGAAGAAGAACAAAGGGCACGTGAAAAAAGGATAAGGAGATGAAGGGATGAAGAAGTTCGAAGGGCAGATGAACATAGAAATTAAAAGAGAAGGGAGAAGATAGAGTCAGCGAAGAGGCGAGGAAGCACAAAGAATTCGATGATGATATCGAACGCAAGCGTAGACAAAGGGCACGCGATCTCGAATATTTGGAGAGGGAAGTTAAAAAAACCCGATACAGTGGTAGATTGGGAAGACATTGAAGAATTCTTTCCCGTGTACGATTCAGTACCAGGTGTGTCTAGGGCGAATATTGATGATGACTTCGACACCAGAAGCATCAGAGAAACGATCGATAAAATATATGATGAAATGGGGCTAGAACAAATATCCCAAGGAGAGGGAGAAGACGAGCGCTTGGAAAGCACTCAGCTGTACGACACTTAGGATGTCACCCGAAGTAGTGGGAGTAGGAAACTGTCCGTGGACAGGTGAGATATCAGTAGAAACGAGGATGACACAAGGAGTTGCGTGAATTGGGAACAACCAATGTCCGACTCCGAAGAGGAGGAGAGCGAGGCAAATGAAGAAGGGAGAAGGCATGAAAGGCGGCTCCCAAGGGACAAAGGGGTACGATGGTCAGACACTAGCGAGTCTGCACCGAGGACATCAGAGTCTGCCGCAAAGTCTGACTGGCATGAAGGAACACCCCATGGTCAGAGGGAGGTGCCGTCACCAGCCTATGCAGACAGATTGAGGACATTACCAAGCAGACGGCGATGCAGGAATATTACCCCTGAGATAGATAGGAGAGCTATACCATTAGAGCCAGAAATGTTTGCATATGGCATGCATGTGCTTATGGCAGGATTGCCAGGCCTCGCAGATAGAACTATGAGAACCCCCGATTAGTTTTTATTCAGACCAAGAATACCCAGACAAGAAGAGGAGGGACAAGTATTTCCCTTGATGATACATGCTGCAGCAGTGCGAGGGAAAGTAGCGTTGGTTGAAGGTTACAATGATGAGGGCAGACAATGGTGCGCGATTATCGCCATCGAAGAAGGGTATCGAGTGACTGACATTACTGATGATGATCTGTTTGAAGAGCAACCAGACTCAGAAGAGACAAGGGTGGAAGTGAGTCTCGTATTTTGGGTAAGAATGATCAGGAGAGAAGTGCCTCAGAGAATGATGTTGGCGCTGAAGCGTCCAGAATATTTTGATGAGGATATAGCTAATGTACCTGTCTCAGTATGGACTACAAGACCCTATGAAGTAGGCCTCCTGAAGGGGGTGGGATAAGTGAAAATTAAACTGAAACCAGAGCAATTCTACCGAGAGCCCGACAATATCCCATGTCCAGAGAGGCGGATGAAGGGATCGCAAAGACAATTTCTGCCATGATGGAGCAGGGCATCTTAGTGACATCAGAGTCACCATGTAACACAGCGGTTTACCCTGTCAAAAAATCAAAGGGGCGGTCTTGGCGTTTAATCCAGGATTTAAGAGCATTAAACTGGAAACCACCCGGACGCTAACAGACCACCAGCCCAGAAATCTGCTATCCAGCATCTACTCAACGCCCTACTCAGGGTTCTTCTACATATATTCCGAAGGGAGCACCCACCCCAACTTCAATGCCTTGAGAAAGACTGCTTGAAACGCGCGCCGGCTGTTTTTTCTATTGTTACGGTTCACCAACCTGGTACACTATAACCCAGGTGTTATGCTGCACTTGAAATAATAAATATGCCTGCACACACAAAAACATCTTCAAAGTGATTTGTGTAATAACCAAGGGGCACCAACCCCCTTGCCAGCGCCACCAACAAACTAGGTTTTGTCAACCCACCCTCTCTCATTAAACGATATTGTTGAAGCCGATTTCCCTCTAGTCCCTAATCCATCTACAATCCTATGTAATATACCCGTCGAGGCAACATATTTCACAGTGATTGACTTGAAAAATGCCTTTTTCTCAATTCTGTTGCACTGTGACTCACAAGATCTGATGTCATTCACGTTCAGACAAATGCGTCTGAAAAGCACAAGGTTGCCACAGGGGTACTGTGAGTCCCCATCAATTTTCAATAGAGTCCTACAGATGGACCTAAGCAATATTGCATTAGAAAGTGTTGTTTTACAGTATGTGGATGACATTCTAATCTGCAGCGCCACAGAAGAGCAATGCAGACACGATTCTGTTCAGCTACTGACTATATTGGCTAAGAAAGGATATAAGGTTGACAAGGAAACGTTACAATATTGTCAACAGGAAGTGCTGTACATAGGCCAGCTGATCTCTCATGAAGGAAAGAAGGTGACCCCAGAAAGGGCTGAAGCAATATTGAACACGGCTAAGCCACACACGATAAAGCAAATGCAGAGCTTTCTAGGCCTGTGCAACTATGTTAGAGCATGGGTTTTCGATTACAGCTCGTATACCAGGCCTTTACTCCAGGCCCTAAAGAAGGCCCAGGTGACAAAGGACAAAGGACAAGATTAAATGGTCTGAGGCGATGGAAAAAGGGTTTGCTGAACTCAAGAGAGTGATTTGTACAGCTCCAGTTCTCGGAATTCCTAATTATGCAGAGGAATTCTACCTGTTCTCGCACACAGATGGCAGCGTTATGACGGCAGTGCTCGCTGAAAGAACCTCGTTGGGGTACAAGCCCCTGGCATATTACAGTGGGAACCTGGACAGAGTAATGAAAGGCCAATTCCCATGCGAACAAAGTTTAGCTGCCGCAGCGTTCACCATAGAGAAGGCGACAACCACTGTAATGGGATGTTCCATGACATTATACGTCAAGCACTAATTATTTGCCATTTTAGAGAAACCAAAGGGCACATTGACATCTCAGAGAGCTTCTGCTTATGAAGTGATCATAACAAATCCATCGATCAAAATAGTTTGATGTAAAACAGCGAACCCAGCCACGTTCATAGCTGAGCAGGTCACTGAAGGAGAACCGATACATGACTGTGCAAATTATGAAGAATTCTATGATGAAATCCCCAGGGTAAAAGAAAATGCCTTGGCAGGAGGAGAGATTGTCTTTATTGAAGGGTCTTCGAGAATCGAACAAAGTGATGGGCAAAGATATACAGGCGTTGCTGTGATGAAACACACAGCAAATGGAGAATTTCGAGTACTCGTCAGTGCACGAATACCATCTCATTATTCAGCACAGGCTGCAGAATTACTGGCATTGATACTCGCCATCGAGAATCACGCAGACCAGGAAGTGACGTTGTACAGTGACTCTGCCTATGTGACGTCAACAGTGCATGCAGGCCTAGCACGCTGCAAAAGGAGGGCCTACCTCCGAGCAGACGGCACGCCAGTGCAGCATACCACCTTATTGGACAGGCTGATTAAGGCACTACAACTCCCAGTGGGCATAGCAGTTGTGAAATGCGCCGCCCACACGAAGGGGACAGATTTTCTGTCACGCGGAAACCATGCAGCAGACATGGAAGCCAAGCGTATGGCATCCAAAAGTGAGACGGTTATGGAAGTGGAAGTGGCGTGCACCCATGAGAGAATGATGGTGGCACAAACCACACCTGAAGCCCATAGAAATCTGGGGCAGACACAACTAATGGAGCTTCAAGGGGAGGCACCACAGGAAGCGAAGAACCTGTGGAAACGTCGATGGTGTTCCTTAAACCCCTCTGACAGATTTTGGCAGCAAGACAGCACTGGTAAACCAGTAATGCCTGTAGCCCTACTAAAAATAGCGTTGGAACAATTGCATTACCCAATGCACCTAACAAAAGAGAATCTAGCAGCAACGCTCACGGAAGACTGGTTCATCCCGAATTTAGCTGAGCATGTTGCATTCTTTATGGTGAACTGCATAATCTGCCAGCAATTCACTGCTGGGCACACCTTAAAAGTATTGAGAGGAGTTATCCCCAGGCCAAATGGGAGCTTTCAGCATCTGCATGTCGATTACGTCAACATGATTCAAGTATGCAACGGGTACAGATACTTAATTGTTGTGGTGTGTCCATTCTCTAGATGGATAGAAGCAGGTCCATGTACACACCCAGACTCTACCTCTGCGGCCAAATTCCTAGTGAGGGGGGTGTGTGATGTAATGAGACCAGATAATGGGACTCATTTCGTAAATGCAGTCTTTGAACAGATTAGCTTGTTGCTTGGTATAAAGCCTAAGTTCTCGTTGGCGTATCATCCAGAAGATAATGGGATTTGTGAGAGGCTCAACGGCTTGTTAAAGGAAAGGATAGCCAAGTTGAAGCTTACTCTAAAGAGGGGATGGTTGCACTGCCTTCCATTGGCATTGTATGTTCTTCGGAACCAACCAGGCTCCGACCATCATCTTACGCCACACGAGATAGTCAAAGGGAGGAGGATAAAGATTCCCCTTACCCCTCGAGACAGAGCTAGATGTGATGCCCAGCCAACCCGAGAGGTCCTGGGATCTGAAATGCAAAAGTACCTGAACTGCATTACATCCAGCCTTACTGTAATTTCAGACCAGTTGCAGCGACGACAAAAAGGGTGCAGCACAGCACAAAACACAGAGGGGGACGCTGCAGCAGACCCAGTTCAAGGTCTATGTGTTCCACTCGTCTTCCCTGGAGATACTGTTTTAGTGAAGAAATATACGAGGAAAAGGTGGGACGAGCCGAGATTCAATGGTCCTTTCATCGTGGAGGACTGCACTCCGTCAGCTGTGAAACTACAGGGCAGGAGAGCATGGATTTTTCTCAATGACATTAAGCCCTATATCGGAGAAAGCCCCCTGCCTGCACCCCACCCCGAAGAGACTACGGACAACGGCGAAGAACCACAGCACGTGCAGACAAGATCTATGACGAGGAAGAAGGACGCATGAGCAGTAAAGGAGGACAAAGAACCCTTTTGCAAATTGTGGCTTAAATTGGACATTTCCCCTAAGCAAAAAGGGGATAAGGACATAAAAACGGACACTCTGTGCATCCTAGTTGGAGGGTGAAGAAGAAAATTGCACACGTAAGCCACAGCACGTTGTTGACACAAAGTTTTGAACCAAATCACACTTAAGCCTTGTTGAGGAAAAGACTATAACAAACTTTGACCAAGGACTTTTACATTGAAAGCAAATACAGTATCCTGATTCATGCAATATCGAAATTTTGTTTGCCAGCTCTTATGGTGTCCCACAATAGAGACATCACAAAGGACGTGGTCACCTATTTCGACTTAGTATTGGCATCATATCCGTCGCCGGTGGGAAGGGTCACGAGTGTCACAGCCTTTCTACAAGATCCTGCCAACGAGAAAGTAATCTGGCACCTGCTTACTGTCGTTGCGGAAGCCTTCATTTTACCCCTGGAGTACAGTGAAAAGGACACAACTGCTTCCACCACAGACGATTCTAGATGAACTCATCAATACGCTTTTCTTTCGCATAATCGAAGACTGTCCATCTATTGTTGGGAGAACAACTGACACTCTGACCTTTATTCGAGATCCAGCAAACACTGACCATTTGAGCCAATTGCTGAACAAAATGTGTTATTTAGTCGCACTCGACGCAACCGGGCAGTGCAAGCATTGTTCCCATCAAGAGAAGAGCCTATAATCCTGAACCCAGCAAGGCAGGGCAAATGTCCTTGGCACCCGAAGACAGCAGACTGACACATAATATCCTTTTTCGCCCAGTCACTGACTTTCCAGAGATGGTGGGGAGACCTATCGAGGTTGACGTCCTCACCTTCATCAGAGATCCAGCTAATGTCGCATAGATAGGAATGCTCCTCCATGACATAATGTTACAAGTAGAGCTTTCTAACTTTCAGAGAGAGTATCTGAGGAGATTCTGAAGAAACTTTCTGCCGAGGGACAGATCGAGGAAGCAGAATCAAAACCTTTGTTGTATGTGTTGATATTTTCCCCATTTCTTCACATTGACCACTGTCCAGCATGTCCTCAGGACTGAAGCAGATTCGCGGGTGGACTGGGAACTCATCTACTTTGAACATATACAGTAAAAGTGACTTATCGAGAGTAGTATTCTAATATATTTTTCCCATAGTAGCAAAGGAACTGTATCCTGTATCAAGAGACAATTACCTTCCACAAGAGGGGGGACACTTGTGAAGCATGTGACACTTTATGACACAAACTGTTCAAATATTGAGTGAGAGAACAATAACACTGACATTTGGTAGATGATCGAGATGGGGGCCCAGAACAGTAACCTGGTCCTCCCACAAGCAGAGGGGCACTCGCTTCTCTGGAAGAAAATGCTGCCGCCTTACTTATCGCATTATAATGTACCTATGCATTGTGTTTATCATAATTTTACTGTCATTGACGATCAGAACTGCATTTTCTATTGGTGCACGAAGCGTTCTAATTTCAGTGCACCCACCTGATGATGCACGCATGAAACCCACAAAAGCACCCAGACCTTATATAGTTATTCCAGTCCCTAGAAAATCTGATGGTAAAGTAAATTAACTTGAAATGAACATGATTGATAATGGTATGCACACACTTGAGGTAACGAATGAAAAGAAACGCTGGAGACAGGGTCAGCATGAGATGAAGGAAAACATAGCACTGAAACCCACACACACACTGAATGCACACGCACCAGGCCTAATGTCGATGACCACAGAACCTCAAATGAAAGCAGCAGAGAAGATGAGACTGCCTACTGAACAACCAGTCCCAGAAAATAATGAGAGAAACCGAGAAGAATCAAGAGAAAGACCAACAAAAGCAGTCATATCAGAAGCCCTTAAGAAGACCGAAGCGGCTGCTGAAAAACTCACTGCGAAGACACAAATGTTAATAGATCTTTTATTCCGGTACATAGCTAGAGGGAGGAAACTGCATGGGGAACAGAAAAATAAAACCACAGAGACTGTATTGACAAGCACACAAGTCCCAACACGAGGGACAAGTACCAGGCCTATGATACAGCCATACACTGGGCCAGCAACAAGCTGGTGGTTGATAAAGGCACTTATAGAGGGCGGAAGAAGGATGCAAGAAGAGAAGGAGAGAACTGCAAAACCTCCATCCACCCCATCGATGCAGATAAAGAGGCCTGCACCTTGGACCAGAATGCCTGAGAGTCCTCCAGCAAGAAAAAGCCATACAGATGCTTTTAAGGATGTAGTTATAGCAAACTACCGAAAGACACTAAGAATCAAGAGAAGCCTACATGAAGATAACAAAGAACTGAACGATTACATGGACAGCACAGCACATCTAGGGAACAACATTTGGTACCAGCACATCAAAGAAGTTGGAAGATGAACTTCAGAAGGAGAATGCTTCGTTTGTGCACTTCTACCGTACAGCATGGGGAAATCCAAGATCTTTGTGGCTGTAGAAATTGATGTCCCAACAGTCCATTGTCTGTCACACGTAGCAATGTGCAACACCAGAGGCCAGTTCATAGGGAGGGATACCTCATTGATATGGGCAACTGAAGCAGATTACCCCGACGAAGATGATTATGTTCAGGACATTAAGTCGAGAAATAGAGCTCATACTAGGAATCACGTGATCAGGTATGAGAAGCCTGAAGTTAAAGGAGCAGGAATAAGATGGGAAATAAACCTGAAACTGAAAGTCCAAGGAAAAACTCCAGAAGAGGTTCAAATTTGGAAGAACAGAGGCGTAATGCAGATTTGGGGAACAGTACTTTCACCAGACGGATGGGGAGAAAGAGTGGTGATCTGCTGAGCATGGCTGGTCCTTGGTGCCTGCAAGGAAGCAATTGAAAACTCACAGAGGTTGTGCAAACCTCTACGGCCAAATCTCCCAAGATTACTGACATGGGTCAAAGACAGAGGAGGACCCCTGCAGATAGTGCCACTGGAAAGTCCAAAATTGCAAATAACCAGATGGGAGTTATGACAGACCATAAAAGGATTCAATGCAATCAAGGAAGAGTTAAGAGCCATTCCACTGATGACTCTCCAGAACAGATATGTACTTGACATGATCACAGCGATCGATGGAGGTGTTTGTGCGAAAATCGTAGAATCATGTTCCCCATTTATACCTTCTCATGATGAAGAAAATGCAACTTTAACAGAAGCCATAGGTATACTAACAAACCTGCAGAACCAGATGATCAACGAAACTGATGAGGTTGATGACGACAGCTGGTTTGGATCACTATTCTCATGAGTCCCACAATGGATGGCAGACATATTCAAGATCCTGGGAGCCCTGCTATTGATGATACTACTAGGATTTTGTGTTATCAAAACAATAATCTCGCAATGCCAGAAAACTGCGAAAAAAAGCCATAGGGATGAAGATCATGATCGATGTCAAACCAGGATGGAAGCCCAGAGACCTGACTGACGGTGAAATAAGAGACTTTGTGAAGGCCAGCGAATGTGCACCAGAAGGAACAAAGTTTATGTATCCCAGGAAACTAAGAAATTATGAAGGAACATGGATCTATTGCAGCCTAAATGGACAGTGCCAGCTAATGACCTGGAACAAAGACAAACATGTAAAAACAACAAGAAGTTTGAAAGGAGTGATAAAAATATGGACTCCAAAGACACACTCTTTCACACCATCATGTACAAACCCAGAAGACGAAGAAATGGATACAGAAGAACCAAGTAAGACAAATCCAAAGGAGGTTGAAGAAGTGGTCGATAAACCGACCAGAGGGGGGAGTGTAGAGGAGGTCCCAGATATGGCCTGCACTCCAGTCACCCATTTTGAAGTACCAGGAACGTACACACCAAGATATGTGACATATCATGAGCAAATAAATCAGCAGAGAGCCGCACTAGAGCTCTGCCCAGTGCCCATCAGAAGAGCAACACCTTTTCAAGTGCCAATAACCAGACAACCATGGGCAGTAAGGTATCCATTGAGAGAACCGTACCAGCAAATGACACGAAATGAAGACTACTTACAAACTGTCCCAGAAGAGACCCAAAGGGCTTCAGTTGAAGGTGAATAGTGACGGCACAAGGGCCCGGACAGACCCACTGATGAAAGAAACGACAACCACAAAGACGAAATGTATGAAAATAACGTAATGGACATAGAAGAAGAGACAATGTTGAAATACAAAGAAACGTAACTATAATGCAGGATGAAAGTATGCAACTAGCTAACACCTGTACATAGGCGTGGAACGCAAGAAGCTAAGAAAACGGTGCGGCTTGCTATGCTTAGTAGAAGAGTAGAGCGGCAAGCGCCAACTATATATCTACCTCAATGAAGCACATTATATAAATGCGAGTCCACTTTATACAATAGCAGAAATACCCAGGTTACTAAGGGTCAAAACAGGCCAGGATTCATGTTCCAGCCAAAGGCAAGACGGGAGGTCAGAATCGGAACTCAGCAAGAGGCAGCTCGTGCCTGGGAAGTCGAGGTCAAACCAAGTGAGAGAGGCAGACAGTATTTTCGGAGAATCGAAACTTAAGAACAGAGCAGCCTGCCCTGCGAAGGTCGAGATAATGAGGCCCATGCAGTTGGCGGGCCTAAAGGAGAATTAAATGCACAAATACAAGGAAAAAGAAGCAGATTCACAGTGTACTAACACGTGACCAGCCGAGCGCGAAGAGGTACCAACGTCTGATGTCACCCAAAAGGCAGGAGATACAATAACTTTTCCTGATAAGAAGCTACAGTTTCGAGGCCAACCTCAGCCAACTAATTGACACAGAGCCCTAAAGTACTGATTGATGGAAAGGAGGCAGGGTGAATTGTGGGGCATACCGCATCTGGGTGACCATTCTGCATGCTGCTAATTAAAGTGGAAATGTATGCTTAGGCTTATACCCAGCCCAATCACAGTGGGCCAATCTAAGATCCAATAGATAGTAGAATCAATGAGACGTCATACTTTTAATGATGTTTTGCACGAGTAATGTAGAGGGAAGGGCATAGATGGCCACCCGATAAGAGTTATCCAATCCTCACACTCTGTTACCATATACAGATATAGCACCTATACTTAAGTTACCTTTTCCAACCAATAGAATTGCATGACAAACTTTTAAGTGTTCCACGTCAATGATAACAAATTTTTACTACAACTATTGCTGTTTGAATGAAGATCGTGGGGAGTTGAAGCGAGACGGGCGATCGCATCACTGTTGATTTCCATTTTTCCCTGTTTTTTGTACTTTTCATTAAACGGACTTCCCTTTGCCAAACCATTGAGTTGTCCTCATTGATTGGTGTTGGAGTAAGAGAATCCCACACCCCATCCACATTAAGGTGCAGCTATCTCGTCTTTAAGTACTCGAGGGTGAGCTCTGATCCTATGGGCCCGTCAGAGGTCACTCCGTCCTCCTGTACACCCAGAATTGGAGAAACAATGATTTGAGAGACCCTCGGAAGTGGAACACAGCAGCCAGGGAAAGAGCACCTACATTCGCATTGGCATAATTATGGATCTATGTGTTCTAATTGAACCTGAACTAGTTGCATTTTTCCCCAAATGTTTTGTACCTAATTTTTTTAATGTCAGAATGTGGGGTAGGTCGCACCTCCACCACCCCTTACCCAAACCAATATTGTCTGACCCCAACCCACCATCGACCTTTTGGTGTTATGTTCACTAATATTCTTAATAAAAATCTACACAAATTTTAAAAAAGAATAACAGTAACGTAAGAAATAAATAGACCATTGGGTAATGGAAGTGTTTTTATTATGACAGTGCTTACACTATAAAGCAACAAATAGTACATATACATATGTAGACTGAATACAATGATGACAAATTTTTACTATAACTATTGCTGTTTGAATGAAGATCGTGGGGAGTTGAAGCGAGACGGGCAATCGCATCACTGTTGATTTCCATGTTTCCCCGTTTTTTGTACTTGTCATTAAACGGACTTCCCTTTGCCAAACCATTGAGTTGGTCTTATTGATTGGTTAACAGTAACGTAAGAAATAAATAGACAATTGGGTAATGGAAGTGTTTTTATTATGACAGTGCTTACACTATTGTTAGACGTTCCTCTGCACACCAGAACACTGCTAACACTTCCACAACACCTTCCCCGGGTTCCCACACTACTCCCTCCAGGTTTCGAGACTCACGTGATGTGGTTACCCCAAAGGACCGAAAACTCTGCACCGGGTACAATGCTCGTGCCCGGTTGCAGCCCCTCCTGCATTGGCAGTTGCCATGGAGAGCATACAGCAGAAGGGGCGGCGGAACGCTTCCGCATCGATCATTCATCCGCTCACGTGAGTCAGAGCAGCGTTTTCCACGTGACGATAGAGGGCGTCACATGACTCGGAAGCGCACAGTATATAACGCTTGAGGCACGAAGCGCTCACCGCTTCTCAGCTGTCTTTCGACTCTGGCGCTACGTTTTGAACTTACTCTGCTGATTACCTTGACTTTGGATCACGCACCCGGACTCCCTTGTATCATCCCTTTGTACCTTTGCTTGGAACTGTTTACTCATTGCTGAACCTCGGCCCGTCCCTTACCTGCCTTTGGATCTTCCCTTGGAACTTTGTTGGACTTCTACGCCATTGCCCTTTGGGGACTCACACTATGTTTCCAGCTCTACTTTCAGGTTGGCTCTCCTGTGCTCCACGTGTTACTCCGGTCCCTGTTGTTCTGGGGACCGCCTCTCATCTGAGTCTCGAACCTCCCTCACTAGGTCTCCCGGGTTTTCCAATCACCGGATAGGTAAGATTATTCTGATCCTGTGATTCTTGTATTCCATTGTATTTGCCTGGTACTTAACCCCGCTTTCTTTCAGCAGCATCGGTGTTCCAGAGGTTCTGTGGATCCGGGAAGTAACATCTCCCACCTGTGGCTCCAAAGGTTGCATAGCGGGGTTCTTTTGATTCCCCTGTGCGTCACTTGGGGACGGAGGTCTCAACGGTCTACACGACATTCAAGTCAGAACAACTATAAAGCAACAAATAGTACATACACATATCTAGACTGAATACATACTATAGATTACACAGTAGATTTGGCAATTGTCTTTTTAAAACCAAAGATCAAATTGGTGGAGCCATATGGAGTGCATCTGCTTTAACTGGGGAGATTAGGAAATAAAGAAGCCTAAGAGTGAAACATTTGCAGAAAAATGGTTCTCATAACTGCATATGAAAAGCTGCAAAAATTTGGGAACGGAAAAAGTAAACTTTATTATTGCAAATGTTCCCAATCTTTTGTCACAATATTTCCTTTAAGAGATCAACAGATATCAGGACTTCACACCTTCAGCAGGTGCACGCTGATACGCAGTGCCTGAAGTATGTGACGCAATTATCGATCTATAAATGATTTGCTTTGAATAATTGTGTTGTAGTGTGAACAAGTACAGGTAAACTATAGACAGCTAAAGATCTCAGAAAAAACATTTACAAGTTAAAAAATCTCACTGGAAATATGGATGTATATCACAATGCATTAAAGTAACATGAAAAGCAACTCACACTGCCTAAAATAAAAAATGTGATCAGAGTGCAAAGAACTCTGAAACAAAACCTTACTCTTTGACCACTTCAGATGTTTAGGACAACTCCTATCAGACCTAACCAGCATAGTGAATGGTAACACCTTTACTCTTAGTCCAAAGATCCTTTCCACCAACATTTTGGGATGTTGCACGGAATGGGATGAGAGCATGTTGCCATGTCTCATACACCACTTAATAGAGAGCGTAATTGGCATAAGCTAATATTCTCCCAAAACCAAACTTTTATATAGAATGTTCTGCCCTGAGGAAGACTAGGCTCTATGCTCTTCATCTAAACTAGCCAGTCCCTGGTCTATATGATGAATAGAAAGTGAATGTAGTCTGGGTGAACACTACAACAAGATTTAATATGGTTTTAGCTAGTAGGCACTCAACACTTTTTTTTTAAATGGCACTTACCACCTTTTCAAACATGTGGCACTTGACACTTTTCTGAAGGACACCTGGCACTTTTTTTAAAAAATCGGTTATACTCTGCACTCTAGTCAGGCATTTCCAATATTTACGATTTGCCTTGCTGAAGTAATATGGATCTGCATTGACTTTTTTATGATGCATTTTGCACTCAGCGCTTTTATATGGATGTATAATGTATTTGTAGATAAAAGGCAATTTTGTCAGTATTTAACATGCATTTATGTGTTTTGATATGTTTTCTTGTTTTTATAATGAGCACCTTGTGTTAGGTATGCAGTTAGTGTTTTGTAATAAGTTATTGTGAGCAGGGCAAAATGAGTGGTACGTATTTCTCTATTACCTTGCACCTGCATATATTTTGCTGCCATTACATGTATTATATGCATTATGCTTTTATGCGTTTATTTTTGTTCACAAACAATTCACTTATTTATGCTCCACACTGTCTGAAGTATTGAGGAAAATTACTCTTAATTATATCAATACATTATTTTGCAACATTTTTTTTATTTTTTATTTTTGTTTAATTGAATTACAATTTTTACAAAAAGCTTCGAACAAGTCCATATATTCTGTATGTTCTTTCAGTCTTTTAGCTTACTCGTTCTCATTCTCATTGTTCATCGTGTTTATCAATCATCAGAGATCTGAAAAAAAAGAGCTGCCCCCGTTCCCCATCGTGTATTTGTCCCGCTTGGCAGAGTATTCCACTATGTCTCTGCATCGTAAGATGTCTTGCTTGCCAACATTTTTGTCAGATGTTGTTCTCTTTGCAGGTTGGTCCCTGGGCAGGCTAATAGCAGATGGCGGAAGGTTTCTTTTATAGCATTTCCTGCACAAAACCGACAGTTATTTGTAACTGCTTGGTTCCTTCTTTTTTTTTTTTTTTTTTATTTAAAATTTTGTTTTTGATGCATACGCATCTTTACAAAATATTGATGCAGTTCTTATTTACTTCCGTAAGTTACATCATAATGTAAAAAAATGTTTCATACTTCCAATATTAAAAGAACAAATGAATGCAGTTACTGTCCGTGCATTATAAGGAAACAATAAATGAAAAGTGTCTCTAATTCCAGAATAATACATACAGTAATAAAAAATAGAGTATAAATCCTACGCAGCAAAACAATATATAATTACATAATTCGCTAACATGATGAATTATAACATATAAATTCAAAATACAAACAAATATATAAATACACAAACTTTAGGTCACGATATATACATTTAAAGCTGATTCAATAATTTTCACTAAGCGCACAGTTGCAAAGATAATGGAGTTACAAGATCCCCACATGCACCGAGACCATATTAGCTCTCTTCCAACTTCTGAGTGTGTGAAAGTGAAGGACTTAAGGTTTAACATCCTATCTGTTTCAAAAAAAGGACATGTCAGAAAGAGATGTTTTAAGGTTTCTAAAACATTAGTGTTGTTACAAAATCTGCAAGAAACATCTTGAACATTATAAGCAGTTTTAACCCAGTGTTTTGTTCTTACTTTTGTTGGTAAAAGATCTAAGCGAAAGCGCAAATAATGTATCCGAGTTTCAGCACTCGGGCATAACAAAAGATATTGTAAGCGTGGAGATTGTTTGTGTCTAAAGGATGCGTATTCCGAAAAGGATGCGTAAAGTGAGATTTGATCACACGTAGCTGCCCAGTCATTCCAAAATAACCTTTTATGTGCAGTGGATAATTTATCCTCTAACTCGTGAGGAGATATATTTATTTCAGATAAGATAGAGGAAATACGCTTTTGAAAATTTCTTATCGATCTCGGATGTAGAGTTTGTAACATGATGTACAAGTCTTCATAAAGCGAATTTTCAATCGGAAAATTCATCTTTGTAAAGGTTTTAAAAATGCGCCAATTGTGACGCACTGCCAACGAGTTTAAGCCTAGTTCGTGATGAAGGATGGCATTTGGAAGATATGTTGGTTATCCTAAGGTTGCCTTCCATAATTTAGCCTGAAGTTTGTTTAAAAAAATGGATACGTCTAAAAGACAAAGATCAAGACCATATAAAATGATTGCTTGCACCTTCTTTGAATACAATTCAAACAATGGTGCTAGAGAAAACATACAATATTTTCGAAAAATGATTTTCATTTGGTTTTGTAAAGGAATAATTTTTTCACTCAATGCTTTATACCAAAACGTAGCAGAGGAATTATTGGCAAGATTATATCCCAAGTATGTAGTTTGTGTAACAATTTGAAGATGATTTAAATTGATATGCCAACTAAATTTCCGCACTTTTTTTTTGGAAGATAAAACTAAGATGTTAGATTTGGAGAAATTTATCGTAAGATTGTTTAATACACAAAAATGATTGAAGATTTCAAGTTTCTTCTGAAGGCCGGAATGCGTGCTATCAAATAGAAGCACATCGTCAGCATAAGCTAACCAAGAAAGTTTAAATTTGCCAAGCCGAACCGCGTTAATTTGTGAAGACTCCCAGAGATCTTCAATGTCCGATAGATAGAGATTAAATAGTACTGCCGCAAGGTTACAACCTTGTTTCACGCCAATTGCTGTCGGAATGGCGTCAGTTAGCAACCCGCTACTAGAAATACGGACTCTAATAGAAGTGTGGTGATGCAACAAGGCGATAAGTGCAACTAAAGATGTTGGAAAATTTAATTTTAGCATTTTATACCATAATTTACTGCGAATGACGCAGTCAAATGCGGACGAAAGGTCCAGTGAGGCAATAAAAACAGGTCCGCTAAGGGGGCTATGTGCTCCCGCTGTAAGATGTGCTAAAATGGTTGCATTTAGATGTGTTCCCATGTTTTTTCTAAAGCCAGTCTGTGCTTTATTTAAAATGCGTTTTTCCAAAATGTGTTTTTCAACATCTTTCAAGAGAAGACGAGCGAAAACTTTGGTTGCAACATCAATAAGTGCAATGGGCCTAAAATGTAATGGATTATTTAAAGGCCCTTTCTTATGCAGCGGGATGATAATAGAAGTTGTCCAGGATACAGGAAGACTTTTTGACACAAAAATAGATTGATAGATCCTCAAAAATAATGTAGCCCAAAAAAGGGAGTCGTCCTTTATGACACACGGCGGAAGGCCATCAGGGCCTGCGCATTTTGAACTTTTCAACTTAGATATAGCGCAGAGGACATCTTCTGTGGACCATGGACAGGTCAAAGGAATCTGTATAGCTAGGGCCAAAATATCAACCTCTTTAAAACTTTCTGGTAGGAGATATTTTTGTTTAAAAAAAGCAGCCCAAGAAGCGCCATCCACGGCAGATTCAAAAGAGGGCTGAGTACTGTTATTCGCTCCCCTAAGAATTTTCCATATATCACGGATGTTACGATTACAAATTAACCTCACCAAGTTTTGATTCCCAGTTATTTGGAATGAAAAACGTGCTGCCTTTATTTTGTTTTTGTAATTCCTTAAGAGACATTTTTTTGTAGCCGTATATCTAGTGCTATCCATTGAAGCCAATTGTTTTTTCAGTGTTCTTAATGCATTATTTCTTTCATACTTTAAATTGCCTAGCGTGTTTGCTAAAAGACTTTCAGTGCGACAGGTATTGTGTTGTTTTATCGATGACTTAGCAATGGCAATTAGATGCAGTTTTATCATCTGAAGATTCCAGGATAAGATAGTTTGTGAATTCCTGGCTTCATATTTGGAAAGGGGCCACCAATCACGATTTACAAGAAAGGTTATTTGGCGGCAGGTTGAAGTATTCCACCTAATTGATAGAAGCTGGCGATCGCTATGAACTAGGGGTAGTATTTGGGAGGTAGTAAAAGACGCTAATTCAACAATCATAGTGCTTGACAATATAGCGTGATCTCCGTAAGAAGGGAAATTCGCGCTAATCGGAGAAATAAGTCCTGAAAGAAGTTTAGAGACCACAATGTAGTCGATAGAGGAGCGGAGGTTATCCCGCTGCCAAGTAGAAAAGGATGTATGACAATGTGGTTGAGTCACAACAAGAGCCCAATGTGACAAGAACTGAACCCATTTTTTACCATTTGCACAGGCAATCTTAAAGTGTTTAGATGGAATGTTGTGCAAAGAAGAAGCTAAGGGTGCATATAGGAATGCATTAAAATCACCACCAATAATGACCATAATGTCAGGGTATTTGCAAATAGCGTCCAACACGTGGTTCCTTCTTGCTCTTACTTCATTTGTCAACATTTGGTTTAGTCTAAACCTCAGGAATAGTCTGTTCAATTTTTTACCTGGAAATTTAGCCAAATAGGTTCTTACTGTATTCACTTTTGCAGGAATAGTTGGAATATTTCTTGTTGTCTGGTTCTGTTCTGCCAGATCCACAGTCGCAATCCAGTCCATTTCCAACAATTTCTGGATGGCTTTGTTTGGATTTGTAGACAGTTCTTCTGTTGAGATATTCATGTCTATCAGCATTTGCTTGTTTTTTGCTGCCAATTTAGACATAACAATATTCTTTCCACACTCCATTTCTGCATTGATAATTTGCATTATCTTTGATTTCGGCTCTGTTATCGTTTTCCTATAGAGCATCAGCGTATTTCTCTCCGCCATTGCCGATAGTGATGATAGGCAGAGTTTTCTTCTGATCAGAGTTATAAATGTGGTTTTTGACAGGCCTAAAATATTCCTCCAAAAATAGCTCTTTATTTTGGCCCAGATGTGTCCTGGCAGCTGTGGCATAGCATCAGATCCATATAATAAGCTTGTTGTTACTTTTTCGATTTATAAAAGTCAATCACTACGATTAGGGAAAATCGGCCGTATTTGTTATCGATAGCTTTTGCATGCGATGTTAACATTTGTACTTTTGCGAAAAGAGACCTCCTGCATTGGGTGTTCCAAAGCTGTGCTACTAAGCGTCACACCTAGATATTTAAACACCTCTACTTTTTCCAAGACCATGCCATTTGCAGTCCATCTGTACTTCGCTTCTTGTTTTTTATTTTCTCCCAAGGCCAAGATTTTTGTTTTAGTTTTATTCATTTCTAGGTTGTTTCTATCCAGGTAATTTGACAAGTTGTTTATCTGCCTTTGAAGGCCCACCGGTGTCAGGTCAAGCAAAATAATATCGTCAGCATAGATGATTCTGGAGACCTTTACGCCACCTACTGTTGGAGGAAAGATTCTTAACTCTTTCTCGGAGTCTGCAAAGTCTGCAATGTAAGCGTTATACAGAGCAGGGGCCAACGGGCACCCCTGCTTCACTCCCCTTGCCGTTTTTATCTCGTCCGACAGATCCCCCGCTTTGTTCAATCTTACTTGCATTTTAGTGTTTTGATACAATGCTTGTATTGGACCAGTGATTGTTGTTTTCGAGTTTTTTCCATAGCCTTTCTCTGCATACCTGGTCAAACGCTTGCACCAGATCTATTAGTGCTAGGTAGGCTGTCGGGCCTTTCTGGAGGGTTTTTGCTTTTATGGCACTCACCAGCAAGATGTTCCTTGTGGTCCCCGTGTTTTTTGTGAAACCTGATTGAAATGGATCAGCCAAATCGGCGGCTTTTAGCCAAGTCTGGAAGGCGTCCAGGGCAAGGGACCCGAAAACCTTGCCAATTACGTCCAGTAATGCAATCGGCCGCTATTGTGCTGGATCGTCCCTTGCACCTCTTTTGAAGAATGGAATTACCGTAGCTTCTCTCCAGGAGGCTGGAATTTCTCTTGTGTTGTTACATCTCTTAAAGATTTTGCTCATTAGTTGTGCCCAAGCCTCCAGGTTTTTCTTCAGTTCTAAATTAAATAGCTCGTCTGGGCTCGGTGCTCGCGAGTTTGACAGTTTCTTGATTTTAGATAGAATTGTTTCAATATCCTCCGAGATCCCCCAGTTTGCCTTGCTGCGTGTTGAAGTTCGTCTTTTGAAGACAATAGGAGTTTGCATAGGTTGCTGAAATGTGAGACCCATTTGGCTTCCCCAACAGTATTCATCAAAAGATCGTCCGTTGAACCATTGGTGTTTCTAATTAGCGACCAGAAAGCTTTTGTATTTTTTCCATGTATGGCCCTGAGCATATCCTCAGCATCTTTTTGATATAGGGAGTATTTTTGTTGTGTCAGCCAGTGTCTGTACTGAATCTTGGCCTGATTCAGCCTTTTTTGATTTTCCAACATCAGAGATTTTTTGTTAATTCGGGTTAATTGCCTCAGAATTTTCCTTTTCTCTACCAGCTGTGTATCGTAACTATGACAATGGTGCTTCTTTCTTTTAGGGTTGTTTCCTCCTTTTGGCATATAGATTTGAAGGAGGGTAGTATAGTCGATTACTTTGTTTGTATCTTTTTTACTTTTGATTTTACTTGCCGAATTTTCTAGATACTTGCTTGCTATTGACTAGATTGCCCTTTCTGATAGCTTCACTCTATTGCCATGATTTGCCTGCTCTATTTCGTATTGCATTTTTAACTTCATGTCTCTTAGGGCTCTCCAACTTGTTTTTAAGATGTTATGATCACTGTTGGAATTTCTGATGACTGCGAAGTTTACTGTCAGCCCCAAAAGTTCTTTAGAAACATAGATATGGTCTATCGTGCTGACTTGAGTATTTCATTCCCAGGTAGACATGTTGGTGTTCGATCTGTGTCGGGTCCAGTGGAGATTGTGGAGATTTTTTCCAGCCTTCCATTGTTCCAGCAATTTTCCTCTTACGAGAATTGGGGCAGATCTTGCAAGGTGCTTTTTTTGATCGCCTATGTCCGCACAAATCGCGTTAAAGTCCCGAGTAACAATGATGTGGTCCAAATGGAAGTTCAAGGAAGCTTCATCTAATGTGTCAGTTAATATCGTTAGATATTCTTCATCTTTGATGGCCTCCAGATACCAATATGTATTTATTAGGGCGATGTTTTCATTAACCATGGGCCCTTCTGTATTCCATCTTCTGTTCCATAACAGTACTGCAGCTTGGATAAATGGTGTAAGGGATATCTGGGCACACATTTCGAGTCCTGATCCTGAGCGAATTGCTATTATAAGGCACGCAGTTGGGCGGCCTGTCAGGCCTTTTTTTGCTGGAGTAAAAATTATATCATAGCCATCCAGGAGGGGCTTTGTCATGAGCCACGTCTCTTGTAGACAGATGATATAATTTGAGCCCAGGTCTGCATCATTAGAGGTTGTCAAATGGCTGAATCCTCTTGTATTCCAAGATGTCATTTAGATGACTGAGGTATTTCCAGGTGTGTCTGGTCTTACTGCTCCTTCCTTCAAAGTCTCCATGTCATTTACTGGTGGCTAATTGCCAGAACTGGGCCTCATTGGGGGCGCAGTCCATGTCCACTTTTTTGGATCAATCTTTCTTGAGAGGGGTCTTTTTTCTCTTTCCCCTTCTAAATCGATTCCCTTTTGTTTGCTTACTTGTAAGCCTCCTTTTTCTTGTTTTAGGGGCCCAAGTGGTGATCGGCTTGCTCTTGCCTTTCTTCCCACCTTGAGCTTTCTCGTGGCTGTTCCGAACGATCTCCACTGTCCCTTCTTATGTTGTTTCTATTTTGTCTTTCTATAGGCTGTTGTTTTTCTTCCGTCAGCTCGTTGTTTCACTCACCTGGTGTCATGATGCCTGCTCCCGAGGAGCCAGGTCAGGCCCATCGTCCCCGGAAGCAGACTTCATACTCACCAAGCAGGACCCAACAAACCCCTATAGGGGCTCTTTGGACCTTGTCCTGGCGCCTTTGGCGCCAGGCTCATAAAAGGCATCTGTCCTGGCGCCATAGGCACCAGGCTCATCATGGCAGAACATATGGTAATGCTTGGGTGAACTCACCTGAGGCAGACCATGCTGCATACTCATCCGAGGCAGACCATGCTGTCTGAAGCTCCAAGCCAACTAAGGCTGGGGAGGAACTATTTTCTTTCAGGAACTCTTTTCTTACTCGGGTGGGGCCAGTGGAAGAACACTCACTTGAAGCTCTTCCAAGGCTATTTAAACCACGCCCGGATGGCCACACGTGCTTCGCGTTATTCTGCATCTGCAGCAGGACGCTCACCGAGTCGGCTCCTGCATCCTGGCTCCTGCCACGCCCGCCAGCACCTGGAACACCTGCAAGGAGAGAAAGGCAAGCATTAGGACATTACCTACCTTCATCCAGCATCCGGATTCTTCACTCTGTCGATCCTGCAAAAGAAAGTCAAGGGTTAGAAACGCATCTCATCGCTCGCTGCAGCGCCACTTCCACTTACCTTCACGTGGCGCTGTCTAGCTCTTCAGCGGTCATAGGCGACATCGGCCGCATCCCAGCACCTAATGAAAAGAAAGACAATAGTTAGAAGCGCTCCGCTTCTCACGCTGCCGCGCCGCTTCCACTTACCTTCACGTGGCACCGGCAACCTTTTCAGCGCCCATAGGCGACATCGGTCGCATTCAAGACCTACGGAGGAAAAGGACAAAACAAGGTGAGCAACAAACTAATTGCAAAAGGACAGATTACTCACCTTAAGACTTACCTGAATTTTGCTGGGACCTCAGTTCCCTTTTCGGGTCGGAGCGGCTTTTCTGGCTTTTCCGTACCCCGGCCCCTATGGGGAAATAAGACACACTCATTAAGGTGTCGGAGCAAACCACTACGGCACACCTTCATTAAAAGTACTCACCTGAGCTTACCTCTGCGAATCCATTCCTCCACACGGATTCCTCACCTAGTCCCTGAAAATTAAACAAAGGCCAAGGGACAAATAAGACTTGATCTTTTGAACTATATACTTACGGCAGCATTTTGGTAAAGGCAAGCAAACATCGAACCCTCGCCAAATCCGAGATCCAGTGAAGTAACTGGAAATCTACGCACCCCTGCGTCTGAAGCAGGATGGAGAGCTCGTCCATACAGAAATTAAGGTGAGAGTCTGCGGAAGGCACAGCTAGGGTTCGAGGAGGGTGAGAAGGGGAAAAAGGGGGAAATCTCACACACAATCTAGCAGACAGTTAACTCCCTTTTCCCATCTACAGAAGGATTATTCTACGGGCCAGACAGACGAGGTTTGGGGGTCCAGTCCAGTCCATCTTCCAAGCACTACGCTTTACAGTGGAAGAAGTTGTAGCAGTCCAGAACGGGTCAGCGCCTCCATGGGAATCAGGTGAGCGTTACAGAACGCGAAGCCTACCAATAACTTCCTACCCAGGCGCCATGGAAACTTCCGAGACAGACCAGCTGGCCCAGCTATTAGGGGAATTACGGGCCGAAGTTCATTCCGCTCGCCAGGAGACGAGTGCCCTCAGGAGGGAGTTAATTGTGTCAAAGGAACGAACTGATGATCTTGCCCGCCAGCTGTTGCAGAGTCAAGCTGGTCAAACTCCTCTACCAAGTTCAGGGGGTAGTTTCACCCCCGTGGCGTCAACTAATCCAGTGCAAATCAATCTACCTGGAAACGTGCCACTGGCCTCGCCTGAACGTTTTGCTGGAGATCCCAAAAGATTTGCAGTATTTATGAATCAATGCCAATTGCATTTCCTCTGCAGACCTTGGGCCTTCCCGAATGACCAAACCAAGGTAGCCTTTGTACTTTCTTATCTCAGCGGCAGCGCAGCTGATTGGTCAATCCCATTGGTTACTCAAGACGACCCGATCCTTCAGAACTTTCAAGCCTTCCAGACAAGTATGGAAAGACTTTTTGCGAGGCATTCTCAGGGACAGGCCCTGGACAGCGAACTCCTATCTCTACGACAGGGTAATCTGGACCTCTTAGCTTACATTGCGACCTTCAATAGGTTAGTTGTGGAAACAAGATGGCCCGAGGATAAGAGAATTACGCTATTCCATCGAGGTCTACGTGAAGAACTTAAAGATGTCTTGGCCCAGGTCGTAAATCCACCCCAGGACTGCTCGGACTATATTGACTTAGTGGTCCAACTGGATCACAGGCTTCAAAACACAAAAGCAGATCGGTCCAGGTTTGAAAACCGGGTTTTTGCCAAAGCCCAGGTTCACCCCAAGGGTGTCGGTGCTACTGGACCTATGCAGATTGGAGTAGTCAAGGGACCTTTGACCCAAAGGGAGCGTGAAAGAAGGCGGCAAATGCAATTGTGCCTCTACTGTGGAACTTTAGGACACTTCTTACGAGACTGCCCTGTAAAACCGCCCAAAAAGGCGGTAGGAGCCACGGATAAGGATCTTGTCGAATCTGAGCCGGGAAACGACCACGCCCGACAAGCGTAGAGGTCCGCTTGCCGAGCTTAAAAACCAACTCTTTGACCTCGCACTTCACCATGCCAATGGTCCTCGTAAATCCAAAGCAGCCTGAACGGTTGCATGCAATTAAGGCATACATCGATAGTGGGGCTATAGGAAACTACGTGGACCGTGAATTGGCTTCTCGGATGAACCTCCCTCTTTGCCCTAAAACCAATAAAGATGTCATCACCACTGTGGATGGAACCGAAATCGCCTCTGGGCCGGTAACTCACTCCACCACGGAAGTGACATTGCTGGGTCAAGACGGGCATCGGGAGGCAATGGTGTTTGACGTAATCAAGGCTCCGCAATTTCAAGTAATTCAAGGAATCCCTTGGTTGGAAACACACAATCCTCAAATTGATTGGCGAGCAAAGAGGATAACCTTTCCAGAGTGTGTACAAACCTGCTATCCATGAAATACAAGCATTGGCCTAGCTACCGTAACTCCTGTCAGTTTGCAAATACCGCCAGAGTACCAAGAGTTTCAAGACGTCTTCCAAAAGGAACAGGCCAATACTCTACCGCCCCACAGGTCATACGATTGCCAGATAGATCTACTACCCGGTGCAACACCCCCTTGCAGCAGGATCTATGCCCTTACCGAGCCCGAGAATCTTCATTTACGACAATATCTGGACCAGTACTTAGCCAATGGTTTTATTCGCCCGTCTAGGTCTCCTGCATCCTCGGCTTTGTTCTTCGTGCCAAAAAAAGGCGGCGATCTCAGAACTTGTATAGACTACCACGCACTGAACCAGATAACTGTCAAAAACAGATACCCTTTGCCTTGGATCCCTGAACTCCTTGACCAAGTGAAAGATGCCTGCATATACACCAAGCTAGATCTCCGGGGGGCTTACGATCTAGTGCGAATCAAAGAAGGCGATGAATGGAAAACTGCCTTCCGCACTAAATATGGGTTGTTTGAGTACCAAGTTATGCCTTTGGACTGTGCAATGCACCGGCTGCCTTCCAATATTTCATGAACGATGTCCTCAGGGAACTCATCGATGTTTGTGTTATCGTATACATCGATGACATTCTTGTATACTCCTCTTCAGAATCTGATCATCGAAACCATGTCAGGGCAGTCCTCGAGAAATTTTGCCAACACAAACTATTTGCTAAACTTGAAAAATGTGTTTTCCATGTCACGGAAGTCGAATTTCTAGGTTTTATCCTGACACCTAAAGGAGTCCACATGGACTCACGAAAAGTGGATGCTATCCTCAAATGGCCATCACCCAGCTCTGTAAAAGGTGTTCAAAGCATGCTTGGCTTTGCCAATTTTTATCGCAGGTTCATTCCGGAGTTTTCACGGGTGGTTCAACCCATCACTGCACTCTTAAGAAAAAATAAACGTTTTGAATGGTCTAAAGAAGCTGAGCAAGCCTTTCAAGAACTAAAAGCTAAATTTACTTCTGCACCCGTATTGAAACACCCGCGCCCGGATCTCCCTTATATCGTCGAAACCGACGCATCCAGTCTAGCTATGGGAGCTGTCCTTTCTCAAAGGGACCCAGAGACTAACCAACTGCATCCCGCTGCGTTCTGTTCCAGAAAATTCTCGGCTCCCGAGATTAACTACGCCATCACGGACAAAGAACTGTTAGCGATTAAATCTGCTTTTAAGGCCTGGCGACATTATCTCCTTGGCGCAAGACATACCATCACGGTGATCACCGACCATCGGAATTTACAGTACTTGAAAACCGCCAAGACTCAGTCATCTCTACAGCTCCGTTGGGCTCTGTTTTTTGCTGAATTTGATTTCATAATCACCTACCGTCCTGGCTGTAAGAATGGCAAAGCGGATGCTCTATCCCGAATTGGAATGGGGGACACAGTCACTAACTCAGCCTGTGCCGATAATTCCCGAACAGAGGATCTTAGGTATGACTTCTTCACAATCGCTAGAAAATATCCAAGCTAGAGTTAAACAACTCCTGGACCCAACAGACTTGCAGGACTGGGTTCAAAAGGGATCTGATTTTACTATACATAACGATTTACCTTATTTCCGAGGACGATTATTTCTTCCACACACGGATTTACAAAAGCTAGTTGTTTCTTGTTATCACGATACACTAATAGAGGGACACCCCGGCATTGCCAAAACTGAGGAAAAGGTGAAAAGACAATTCTGGTGGCCTTCTTGGCGAAAAGATGTAAAATCATTTGTGATGTCCTGTGGTGTGTGCACCCAAAATAAAGGCCAAAAGAAAAGACCAGCCGGTCTTCTTCAACCGTTAGACATTCCACCATCGCCCTGGCACACCCTGTCATTGGATTTTATTACGGACTTACCCCCCTGTTCAGGATATAACACTATTCTTGTTATTGTGGATTTATTCTCCAAGATGGCACACTTCATTCCATTAAAAGGTTTACCTTCAGCTTCGGTTCTAGCTAAAGAATTCCTTGAAAATGTTGTCCGGTTACACGGATTTCCGTCTGTGCTGATTTCAGATCGAGGAAGCCAATTTGTTTCCCAGTTTTGGCGTAGATGTTATAAATTGGCACAAATCGATGTAAGACTATCACCCAGTCATCACCCCCAGACCGCTGGTCAAACAGAAAGAACGAACCAGACTCTCGAACAATATTTACGTTGTATGCTGCAACAATCTGAAAGTAACTGGAAAGACATTCTTTGGATAGCTGAATATGCATATAATAATTCTGTGCACTCTGGAACTGGGCAAAGTCCTTTTACACTTTATATGGGCTTCACCCTCGAACCTCTGACCTGGATCCACCTCATGATCTCGGAACACCCGCAGTGGACCAGCTGCATACCGCAATTACCAAAGCCTTCAAAGAAGCAACTGAACATTTACAACAAGCCAAGAAAAGATACAAGAAAAGTGCTGATCGGCATCGAAGTGAGGCACCTCAGTACCAGATTGGGGACCAAGTCTGGCTGGCTACCAGACACTTATCACTCAAAGGACCTTGAACTTTTAATCCAAAATACCTGGGACCATATTCCATTACGGCCATAATCAATCCTGTGGCCGTTAAACTAGATTTACCAGCTCATATGCGAATACATCCTGTTTTTCATGTGTCACTTTTGAAAACTGTGCAACCTGGAACCAGACTAATCAAGCCTCCAGAACCCATTCAAGTGGAGGGAGAACCTGAGTTCGAGGTGAAGAACATTTTAGATTCTAAAATGATAAGATCAAGGCTTTTCTATCTAATCGATTGGAAGGGTTACGGGCCTCAAGAGAGGTCATGGTAACCCCATGACCATGTACATGCTCCTCGGTTAATTAAAAAATTTCACCGGACCGTCCCAGACAAGCCAAGACCCCCAGGGAAAACAACCTTGGGAGGGGCCTTGGGGGGGGTGTTCTGTCATGATGCCTGCTCCCGAGGAGCCAGGACAGGCCCAGCGTCCCCGGAAGCAGACTTCATACTCACCAAGCAGGACCCAGCAAACCCCTATAGGGGCTCTTTGGACCTTGTCCTGGCGCCTTTGGCGCCAGGCTCATAAAAGGCATCTGTCCTGGCACCATAGGCGCCAGGCTCATCATGGCAGAACATATGGTAATGCTTGGGTGAACTCACCTGAGGCAGACCATGCTGCATACTCACCCGAGGCAGACCATGCTGTCTGAAGCTCCAAGCCAACTAAGGCTGGGGAGGAACTATTTTCTTTCAGGAACTCTTTTCTTACTCGGGTGGGGCCAGTGGAAGAACACTCACCTGAAGCTTTTCCAAGGCTATTTAAACCACGCCCGGATGGCCACACATGCTTCGCGTTATTCTGCATCTGCAGCAGGACGCTCACCGAGTCGGCTCCTGCATCCTGGTTCCTGCCACGCCCGCCAGCACCTGGAACACCTGCAAGGAGAGAAAGGCAAGCATTAGGACATTACCTACCTTCATCCAGCATCCGGATTCTTCACTCTGTCGATCCTGCAAAAGAAAGTCAAGGGTTAGAAACGCATCTCATCGCTCGCTGCAGCGCCGCTTCCACTTACCTTCACGTGGCGCTGTCTAGCTCTTCACCGGTCATAGGCGACATCGGCCGCATCCCAGCACCTACGGAAAAGAAAGACAATAGTTAGAAGTGCTCCGCTTCTCACGCTGCCGCGCCGCTTCCACTTACCTTCACGTGGCGCCGGCAACCTTTTCAGCGCCCATAGGCGACATCGGTCACATTCAAGACCTACGGAGGAAAAGGACAAAACAAGGTGAGCAACGAACTAATTGCAAAAGGACAGATTACTCACCTTAAGACTTACCTGAATTTTGCTGGGACCTCAGTTCCCTTTTCGGGTCGGAGCGGCTTTTCTGGCTTTTCCGTACCCCGGCCCCTATGGTGAAATAAGACACACTCATTAAGGTGTCGGAGCAAACCACTACGGCACACCTTCATTAAAAGTACTCACCTGAGCTTACCTCGGCGAATCCATTCCTCCACACGGATTCCTCACCTAGTCCCTGAAAATTAAACAAAGGCCAAGGGACAAATAAGACTTGATCTTTTGAACTATATACTTACGGCAGCATTTTGGTAAAGGCAAGCAGACATCGAACCCTCGGCAAATCCGAGATCCAGTGAAGTAACTGGAAATCTACGCGCCCCTGCGTCTGAAGCAGGATGGAGAGCTCGTCCATACAGAAATTAAGGTGAGAGTCTGCGGAAGGCACAGCTAGGGTTCGAGGAGGGTGAGAAGGGGAAAAAGGGGGAAATCTCACACACAATCTACCACACAGTTAACTCCCTTTTCCCATCTACACAAGGATTATTCTACGGGCCAGACAGACGAGGTTTGGGGGTCCAGTCCAGTCCATCTTCCAAGCACTACGCTTTACCGTGGAAGAAGTTGTAGCAGTCCAGAACGGGTCGGCGCCTCCGTGGGAATCAGGTGAGCGTTACACCTGGCTCCCACAGGGGCGTCGATCTGAACTGGACAGCTGCGGTCTCCACCAATGTGACGCGTAGTGCCGAGATGACGGACTGGACTGGCCCACCTAGCTTTGTTTGCTTGGCCCGTAGGAATATTCTTCTGCAAATGGAGAAAGGGAATTAACCACCCGTGGAGTTGAGCGTTAACCCCCCCCACTCCCGCTGTTCCCCCCACTGATCACCTTTGATGTCCCCTCTTATAGTGTCACCTGATGGTTTGGAAAGATGAGCTCTCCATCCTGCATTGAGCACAGGGGCGCGTAAATAACCAGTTGCTTCACTGGCTCGAAGGAATTGGTGAGTTCCAGAACAATATTGACTCTGAGATTCCCGGCAAGACGCCGTAAGTATGCAGTTCGTAAGAGTTCAAATGTCTGACTTTCACTCTGTCCTATTCCTTGCAGGTTGCAGCTTGACCCTAGCGAAGAGTTCCTTGTGGCAACCGGTAATATTCAGGTAAGGATTTGTATTATCCAACACAGTTCGATAAAATAATGTCAATATGTAACCTGTTGCTTTCTCCCTTATTCAGGCGCTGAGAGAAAGTATGAAGTCTCGGGGAATAATGCCTCCGGCGGTATAATCAGATAAGTCTATTGTGGTGAGGAGGTTTCCCCTTGTTTGTCCCTTTGTTTCACCTTGCTGTCCTTTTGTTTCCCCTTAGGGGCCGGGGTTCAGCGAGGATGCAGTGGAAGCTGTGCCGACCCGTGAAGAGGAATAGTACCCCCGGTGGTAAAATCAGGTAAGTCTATGGGGGGTAACTAATATTGCCTCTGTGTATTCCCTTGGCTCACCTTGCTGTTCTTGTCTTCCCCTTAGGTGCCGGAGTGCGGCGGGAACATGCAGAAGGATGCAGTGGAATGTGAAGATGCTGCAAAGGCCGGTGAGTTCAGCGCGACGCTGCAGCAGGCGAGGTGACGCGCATATAATAACTTCTTTCTTCCATCTCGAAGGCGCGATGGATCGGGAATTCAGGTAAGGATCAAAGGTATTGCTCTTGTTCTAACCTTTTCTCCTTCTTTCTCCCTTTTTCTAGGAGCTCCAGACTCGAGGCGGGCATGGCAGAAGACTGGACTCAGACTTGCAGGCACGGTGAGCGTTACACTGCTGGATGCAGAATAACACGAAGCGTGTGCTGCTCTTCGGGCGTGGTTTAAATAGCCTCCAAAGTAGTCCCAGGTAAGTATTCCTCCCCAGCCCCACCCGAGTAAAAAAATAGTCCCTAGGTAAAGTAGTCCCTTCCAAGCCTCTTTTGGCTTGGAGCTCTTGCAGCATGGTCTGCATCAGGAAGGTTTGCAGCATGGTCTGCATCAGGTAAGTTTTAATCTATGAGCCTGGCGCCTATGGCGCCAGGACTGACTCTCCACATGAGCCTGGCGCCATAGACGCCAGGACTGCACCCAAATAGCCCCTAGCAGGGGTTGTTGGGCTTCCTTGGAATAACTTGATGCCTGCTTCTGGGGTTGCTGGACTTGGTCTGGGTCCAGGGGGTAGGCATCATGACAGCACCCCCCCCCCAAGGCCCCTCCTAAAGTCTTTCTTCCCTGTGGTTTCGGTTTGTCTGGGAAATTTCGGTGGAATTATTTCAACAATCAGGGTGCATGAACGTGGTCACTAGGTTCCCATGACCTTTCCTGTGGTCCGTAACCTTTCCAGTCGATTAAATAAAAAAGTTTTGACTTTATCAGCTTGGAGTCCAGGATGTTTTTAACTTCAAATTCGGGTTCCCCGTCTACAAGGATGGGGTCTGGTGGCTTGGTTAATCTTGTCCCTGATTGCACTGGCTTCAAAAGTGACACATGAAAGACGGGGTGAATTCGCATATTAGCAGGTAAGTCCAACTTGACAGCCACCAGGTTGATAATGGCCTTAATAGAGTAAGGTCCCAAATATCTGGGGTTAAAGGTCCGTGTTCCCTTTAGAGGTATATGTTTTGTGGCTAACCATACTTGGTCCCCTATCTGGTATTGTGGAGTATCACTTCTATGCCGATCAGCATCTTTCTTGTATTTTTCTTTCGCCTGTTTTAAATGTGCAGTTGCTTCCTTAAAGGCTTGTGCAATCGTACCGTGCAGATGGTCCACTGCAGGCATTTCTAAGTGTTGGGGTGAGTCAAGGTCTGAGGTTCGAGGATGGTGCCCATATAAGGTATAAAAGGGGCTTTGTCCAGTTCCAGAATTTACTGAATTATTGAATGCATATTCAGCGATCCAAAGAATGTCTTTCCAATTACTCTCAGTCTGATGTAACATACAACGCAGGTATTATTCGAGAGTCTGGTTGGTCCTCTCCGTTTGACCATCGGTTTGGGGGTGGTGACTGGTCGATAACCTCACATCGATTTGTGCCAATTGACAACATTTTTTCCAAAAATGTGAAATGAATTGACTGCCCCGGTCAGAGACCAATACGACGGAAATCTGTGTATGCGAACAATGTTTTCGAGGAACTCCTTGGCCAGGATTGAAGCTGAAGGTAATCCCTTTAAAGGAATAAAGTGGGCCATCTTGGAAAAAAGATCCACAATAACTAGAATGGTGTTAAATCCATTGCATGGGGGCAGATCAGTAATAAAGTCTAACAATAAGGTGTGCCATGGTGTAGGCGGAATGTCTAACGGTTGTAAGAGTCCAGCTGGTTTTTTCTTCTGACTTTTGTTTTGGGCGCAAATGCCACAAGACATCACAAATGATTTAATATCCTTTCGCCAGGTGTGCCACCAGAATTGTCTCTTAATTTTAGCTTCAGTTTTTGCAATACCTGGGTGCCCCTCCATTAGGGTATCATGATAACGGGAAATGGCTATCTCTTGTAGTTCCTTGTGTGGCAGAAATAGCCGCCCTTGGTAATAAGGCAGGTCATTGGTGACAGAGTAGTCCGGGCCTTTCTTTACCCAGTCCTGCAGGGCTGTAGGATCAAAGATTTGCTGGATCTTTACCTGAATGTCCTCTAGTGTCTGTAGAGTAGTCATGCCAAGAATCCTTTGTTCGGAAATTATAGGTACTGGTTCTGGGTTCACTTCTGCCTCTCCCATCCCTGTTCGGGATAAGGCGTCTGCTTTACCATTCTTACAACCTGGTCGATAGGTTATCACGAAATCGAACTCGGCAAAGAACAATGCCCATCGGAGTTGGCGTGACGATTGGGCCTTGGCTGTCTTTAAATACTGTAAATTCCAGTGATCGGTGATCACAGTAATGGTATGCCTGGCACCGAGAAGATAGTGCCGCCAAGACTTGAAGGTGGATTTAATGGCTAATAACTCCTTGACCGCATAGTTTAACTCGGGTGCCGAGAACTTTCTGGACCAAAATGCTACTGGGTGAAGCTGGCCAGTTTCAGGGTCTTTTTGAGACAGGACAGCTCCCATGGCTAGACTGGATGCATCAGTTTCCACTATGTATGGAAGTTCAGGGCGCGGGTGCGTTAATACAGGTGCAGATGTGAATTTCGCTTTCAGCTCTTGGAAGGCATTTTCAGCTTCTTCAGTCCACATAAAGCGTTTATTTTTTCGCAAGAGTGCTGTGATGGGATGTACAACATTTGAAAAATCCGGGATGAATCTGCGGTAGAAATTGGCAAAGCCGAGCATGCTTTGTACTCCTTTAACTGAACTTGGTGATGGCCACTTAAGGATTGCGTCCACCTTTCGTGAGTCCATTCGGACTCCCTTTGGGGTCAGGATAAACCCAAGGAATTCAACTTCTGTGGCATGAAAAACACATTTTTCCAGTTCTGCATATAGTTTGTGCTGGCGCAATTTCTGAAGGACTGCTTGGACGTGCTTCACATGGTCAGATTCTGAAGAGGAGTATGCTAGAATATCATCGATATATACGACAACACAAACGTCAATGAGTTCACGAAGGACATCGTTCATGAAATATTGGAAGGCTGCTGGTGCATTGCACAACCCGAAAGGCATCACCTGGTATTCGAATAACCCATACTTAGTGCGAAAATCAGTCTTCCATTTGTCGCCCTGTTTTACACGTACCAGATGGTATGCCCCCCGGAGATCTAACTTAGTGTATATGCAAGCGTCCTTCACTTGGTCTAGTAGTTCAGAGATCAGAGGCAATGGGTATCGGTGTAACGCTCACCTGATTCCCGTAGAGGCGCCGGTCTTGACTGGGCGTATACCGTATCTTCAAAGGTGATGTGTAACACACGGCTGGCTCTTTGGGCTGGACCTCTGTGCACTGTATGTCTGACTCGAAGGGTAAGATGTCTGCAGATAGAAAATATGGGATTAATGAACTAGGTTATTGAATGTCTCTCTCTTCTTCCCTTTCTCTTCTCCTGTAGAACCCCAAAGGTTAACGCTCTCACCTTAGGTAAGTGAACGCCGTGCTCTCCATCTGCCTCGAGGCAAGGTGCTGTAACCAGTTTCTTCACTGGATAAGGGGAGCAGGCCTCTTGACTTCAGAGGACTGCTGTCCGTCGTTTACTGCACGAACGGTAAGTTTCGAGTAATTCTAATGTCTTTAAAGTCTTTAGTAATGATGTCTCTTGTTTTGCAGGGTTCCGGCGATGGCGGATGACGGGCTGAAGTGAGATGAAGATGGAGCCCGTGTGATGAATAGAAGCGCCTGGAAGCACGCAAGTAAGCGCTTGTTGCCTTCTTCACGATGCGCTCTAACTGTCTTTTTATTTTGCAGGTACAAGTTCGGAGCGGCTGCAGGGTGCCGGAATACCCACTGGGTTAGATGTGGAAAGGAGTAATGGCACGTGAGTATTAAAGTTCCCCAATGTCTTTAAACGCACCTTGTTTTGTCTTTCAGATGCGGGCTGCAGCGCCGAAGGCCTCCGGAGCGTGCGAAGAGTTGGTAAGCTTTTGTCTTTCAGATGCCGGAATGCAGTGTGAAGACCCCCGGAGCGCACAAAGAGTAGGTAAGCCTTTGTCTTTCAGATGTCGGAATGCAGCGCGAGGCGTTGGTGACAGCCGATGGACCAGGTAAGTGAAGAGCTGTCACTGAAGACCGTAATGCTAACCTGTTCTTTCTTGTCTTTATAGGTGTTGCTGAAGACTGGATTCAGGATGGTAAGCCTTTTTCCTTAGGCCCAGGATCAGATGCAGAAGACACGATGAGCGTTCTGCTGCAGAGGATGCAGAATAACGCAAAGCAAGATTCATCCATCGGGTGTGGTTTAAATAGCCTCCTGTAGTGCTTAGGTGTCTCCTTCCACGGCCACGCCTAGGTAAGAAAAGAGTTCCTGCTTTCCAGAAGAGTTCCAGTGTTCTGAATCTAGGGAGTGGCTCCTGCCCCACCCAACAGGAAAAGTAGTTCCAAACAGAAGAGGATCAGAGGCTCAACTGGCAGGCAAGTAAGCAGCATGGTCTGCTGCAGGTAAGTCCACCCAAGCATTATGAGCCCGGCGCTTCCAGCGCTGGGACTGGGCATATTTATGAGCCTGGTGCCACTGGCGCCAGGACTGGGTCCAAAAGGTCCCAATTGGGACTGGTTGGCACTCGGAACCTGGGTTATGGATCTGCTTCCAAGGGAGTTGGGAAAACCCTGACCTTTTGGAAGCAGAGATCATGACAGTACCCCCCCTCAAGGCCCCTCCCAAACCGGGCTTCTCCGGGGGTTTTGGCTTGTCAGGAAATGTTCGGTGAAATCTTTTTATTAGGTGAGGAGCGTGGACATATTCAGCAGGTTCCCAGGATCTCTCTTGGGGGCCGTAGCCTTTCCAGTCAATTAGGTAAAATAGTTTAGATTTGGAGATCTTGGAGTCCAGAATGCTTTTGACTTCAAACTCGAGTTCTCCATCAACTAGGATAGGTTTTGGAGATTTAGTTAGTCGGGTTTGAGGTTGCACGGGTTTTAATAGAGAGACATGGAAGACCGGATGTATCTTCATGTGCGGGGGCAAGTCCAACTTGACCGCTACTGGGTTTACTATGGTAGTGATGGAATAGGGACCAAGGTATCTTGGGTTGAATGTACGTGGCCCTTTTAGAGGTAGATATTTGGTGGATAACCAGACTTGATCCCCTACTTGATATTGAGGGGCTTCCTTCCGATGTTGATCTGCTCCTTTCTTGTATTGTTCTTTAGCCCTTTGAAGGTGAGAAACAGCTTCCGTAAAGGCTTGGGTGATTGTAGAATGCAGGTAGTCTACTGCTGGTGTTTCAAGATCTTGGAGGGGATCCAACTCCGAGGTTCGAGGGTGACTGCCGTACAAAAGAAAAAACGGGGTTTTCCCAGTTCCCGAATGGACAGTTATTGTAGGCATATTCGGCTATCTTTTTTTTTTTTTTTTTTTTTTACTTGATTTAATTGTATAAAACAATTTTTACAAGGTTTTGAATCCTTGAGGTCAAAAGATGAAGAGAAGAGACAGAAAAAAGAAAAAAAGAGAAAGACCTTGATGATGATAAAAGGATCTCACAGTCAGAAGAAAGGACAGAAAGCAGCAGACGAAGAGGATAGAGAGAGGAGTAAGGACGGGGAGGACTGCAAAAGTCATGTTGTTTCTCTCTGGTCTCCCACAATAGCAATAGAGAGATGATTTTCGAGCCATGGTTTCCATTTGCTTTCTCTTCCTTATTGAGTTATTAGGCCAATAGCACGGAAAAAGCCCACCACTGCTATGACCCAGGACGTCTTTTCTCCGCTGATTAGGCGACACCACCATTCCTCTTCATCGTAAAACTGCAGATTTCTGAATAGAGGACCGAGGTGTAGTGTGCGTGCTATCAGCACGGCCGGACAGTTCATTAACAGGTGCTTAATAGTTTCCACCTTGTCCCCAATTTCACAGTATCTGCACCCTTTTTCTTCCGACTTATTCCTTCTTAACAGAATTTCCTTTGTATGAATAATATTCAATCGAATTCTCAGGAAGGACTCGCGTATTTTTTTGTCAGGACATTTCGACAAGTACTGTTTAGTAGAATTAACTTTCTGCCAAATTGGGGGTAGGTCGGATATCAATTTCGAGCTCGATGCCTTCTCCAATGTGTCGATCCAATCTTGCTCCTTAATGCGCATTTTCACCTTTACCGGGTTGTTAATGAGCTCGTCACTAGAGCTGCTTGCCCAGTCTAAGAAAGTTGTCATTCTTAATGACCAGTCCGACAGCATTTTACACGACCCTGTTATTATTTCTTGACGTATTTCTTTTAGTATCAACGGCGGAGAGGGTAGTAGCATTTTTCGATAAAGCATGATTTCATTTCGAGCCACAATGGAGCTCAGCGATTGAAGTGACAACTCTCTCCTTATTAATACAATTGGGAGCGACTGCGGCAGATTGAGCAGGTGTTTCCAAAAGAGTCCCTCCACTTTTTCCCAAAAGTTCGATGGTAAATTGGGTAGGGCTTCAACTCCATACGTCAAAGTAGGGACTACCTTCGCTCTGTAGAAGGTCAGGACTGGTACTAATGTGAAACGGCCGTATTTGGTCGCTACTGCTCTTGCCTGGGTTACAAGAAGGCGGGTTTTAGTCAGTATGTTATCTTGCATTGGGACTTCTTTTGAGCTTTTGTTTAAGATAACCCCAAGGTACTTGAAGTTAGTCACTTTTTCCAGCTGTTGGTTGTCTACTGCCCAGACGAATTTCTCCGCATCACGAGACGATTTTCCAAACGTCATTATTTTGGTTTTATCGAAATTCATCTTGAGATGGTTTTCTTTGAGATAGGCATTAAGATTGTTGATCTGTCTTTGGAGGCCTATGGGTGTAAGGTCCATGAGAATAATATCATCTGCATACAGCAGGCGCGCTATTTTGCTTGATCCCAATGTCGGGGGAAAGCTACGAACTCTCTCCTCATATTCCTTGTAATCCGCTATATAGGCGTTATACAAGGCCGGAGCCAGAGGGCAACCTTGCTTAACACCTCTCTCTGTCTTGATCTCGGAAGAGAGACGGCCCTGATTGTTTAATCGCACATACATTGAGGTATCTGAGTACAGGGCCTTTATTGGATCCAGAATCTCAGATGGGCAAGCGTGATGATATCATTTCTCCCAGAGTAATCCTCGATCCACACGGTCGAAGGCCTGAACCAAATCAATAAAAGCCATATATATCTTAGGCCGTCCCTCTGAAACCTTGGCTTTCAGTGTGCTCAAAGCGAATATGTTTACCGTCGTGCCAATGTTTTTCACAAATCCTCCCTGTAAAGGATCACGGAGGGCTGATGTAAGTATCCAAGATTGAAAATTGTCCAGCAGTAGAGCTCCAAAAACTTTGCCTATGGAGTCTAGCAGCGCGATTGGGCGATAGTTCGAGGGAGTGTCTCTAGAGCCCTTTTTAAAGATGGGTACCACTAAAGCTTTCTTCCATGATAGTGGGTTCTCAGAATTCTTGACACATGCCATGAAGACCTCTTTAATGAAGATTGACCATGCTTTCGGATTTTTTTTCAGATCATAGTTCGTGATGCCATCCGGGCCGGCAGCTCTGGAGCTATTAAGTTTTTTAATTTTCCACTCAATCGTCTCGATATCCGTCGGAACCGCCCAGACGATCTTTTTTGTCTGCTGAGCTGCAATAGGTAGATTTTTAGATGACGATGGAACTCCATAGAGGTCTAGAAAGTGAGATACCCAACTTGCATCGCTTATTGAATTTTGAAGTGCTTGATTCAGGACTTTCGAGTCCCCCTTAATTAGGGACCAGAAGTCTCGCGCGTTCTTACCACAAATAGTTCGTAGCATGAGCTCAGCGTCGTCTTGAGCACGTTGGTATTTCGATGACCTTAACCATGATTTGTAGTTGATCGCCGCCAGAGATGATGCTTCTTTTTTCCCTGGAGAGTCCGATATCGCTGCTGCTCGCTTCAATTTTCTCAGCCATTTTCTGCGTTCTACTAATTGCGGGTTGAATACGTGATTAAATGGCTTTGCTATTGGCTGCTTCTTTCCTTTGTTACAGGCAAATGTCGAAAGAACTGAGACGTAGTCTGTCGATGCCTTGGCCCCAATAAGGTTCACCTTTTTCTCTTCTTTATACAGACGTGTCAATTGAGCAATTGCGGAAACGGACATCTTCAGCCGTGTGCCACTTTGGTTAACTTCCAGATTTGCATTTGTGTAGCGGACTTCTGCTCTTGGTGAGGCCCAAGAGAAACTCACGATATTATGATCGCTATATTTAGTCCTGGTCACTTCAAAGGATTCTTTTATTGCTAAAAAGCTCCTTGATACCTGGATGTAATCGATGATGGCCGTTTGATTATTTCTCTCCCAAGTTGGAATAGCCTCTGCATTAGGGGGTACTCTTTGTAGCAGATTATGTATGTCTCTAGCCTTTATTAGGTTTGTCCATCTGCGAGATCTTTCCGTAGCCGAGTTTAATCCTTTGGTTAAGTCGACGTTCAGGTCGCCAACCAAGATCGTGTAGTTGGCAGTGCTCGAGATTAAATAATCATCGATAATTGTCTCCATTTGATTGATGTAATTATCACAGGTCACCCGTTTAGGGTTCCAATAGGTGTTCACCAGTAGAATGTCAAGCTGCGTGGCCTTGTCACCAACGTTACGGGAAGTGTTCCAAGTAATGATTACCGCTAATATAAACTCTGTTGTTTTGAGTATCTTTTTCAGGTAAAGGCCACTTCCCGATCTGATGGCGATAATGAGCCCTGATCTGGGTCTGCCCGTGTTTTCTTTAAGGGCCGGCGAATGGATCAGATGGTAACCATCCAAGGTAGGTTTCTCCCTTAACCAAGTTTCTTGTAAACACAACACATCGAAACCTGTGAGGTCGACGTCTGACTCCACAGTCAGATGTTTGTAGCCTCTAGTGTTCCAGGACCCTAGTTTTAGAGAGGGGGGATCCCATGTTGACAGTACCTTGGCATCCCCAAAGAAGTTGGTGATTAATCCTTGTGGTGGCTACTTGCTTCTTTGTGGACCTCTGCTGGATTCTGGCTTATCTCCGTTTTGGTCATTGAAATTCAAGGGGTGCAGATCACGTGGGGGCGTCCTGCGAACCCCTCTGTCACTCAATTGATGTTCAACTAGATGGAAAGTTCGACGAGTAGAAGATATCAGCTTCTCGTCTGGTTCCCATTCCCTCTCATTTCTGCCTCTTCCGGTAGATAGTTGCTGGAAGCACTTTCTTGCTAGTGGGGTGTCCTCTATCTTGCCAAATTTAGTGAAGCCCCCCTCTTCGCTTCGCGGTTCGTGTCTTCGCGTGGTTTGCAAGATCGGCCTTTGGCGACCATAGTTTCGTTCGTTCACCTTATAGTTTGTCGCTTTTCGTGAGGCACCCTCTTCGGGTGGTTTGGGCCCCAGAATGCCCACTGCGACATAGATCAGCTCGAAGCCCGAATTCCAGAGGTTGGACCTTTCCCCCCAGATCTGTTGCTGTGTATAGTTTGAATCAATATGGAGATACGAGCTGTCTTTTCTTCCATTAGGGTTTGGTTCGAGAATGTTAATCTCCTTTGTGATGTTGATTTGCGAGAGGCGAGCCTCGCTAAATAGTTTTGCCAGGGCTCTGCGGTTCAGGGTCCAACTGTCCTGTTTTTCCTGGATCCTTTGGAGTTTGAAAGTCCTGGTAGTCTTTTCTTTTTTTCCTGGAGGATCTATATCCCCAGCTACTCTTCGTGAGAGCCCCTCCGACCCGACTCTCCTTTCATTCCACCTCTGCTCATGGACTCGTGATTTGTAATGCGGATTTAGAATTGCTGTGGAGGCTCTTCCAGCCTTTGATCTCTCTTTAAGGTCTCTTGCATCCCTCGGCGACCTATCTCTTAGAACTACAGGAGCTCTTTTGTTGTCTCTATCACACTTTTTCCTGGTAGTAGGCCTGGAAGAGCGCCTATCTTCCGTGGGTTTGTGTGAGAATTTATCCTTCTTGATTCTCAGTCCCTCTGGACCTGTCTTAGAGGTCTGGCTCAAGTTCCTCTTGTTCTTGGCCCGAGGGGAGCAAGTTGACGAATCCATGAGGAAGGCTTTTGTTTTTGGTTCTTCCGCAGCTCTATTTTCACGAGTCTCTGGGATTTTTCGTTTTTGCTGGATTGGGGGCGACAGATCTATCTCTTCCTCTTCCACCGAGTATGTACTAAGGTCGATAAGATCAATTGAGTCTAAGTCGCTAACAGATTCCGTGTCACTGGGGTCCTCCTGATTTTGATCGACTGGCTTTATTTTGAACACTTTTCTGTTTTGCACAGGTGTTGGGTCATTTGCCGTCCTTGATTCTCTTATATTATTCAGTTTCAGCTTTGCTGTTTTTCTCGAATCAGTTGACACTGGTTTGGCCACCCTCTGGTCTTTTTTTCTTCCTTGGGCCGGATAAGGAGCTCCAACATGCTTAAAGATTTCAAAGGTTGACGGGATCCGGATAGCTGCAAAATTGGATCCCTTCTCTGCAGGTTGAATCTGACCATCTTCCGGGGGGTCAAGAACTACCACACCGTTTTTCGTGCCTGCTGAGGTCTTTATTTGCGGGTTTGTTGAAACTGCCTCGATCCTAGAGGGCTGGGAGAGGATTGCGTTTTCACTTAGGGCCCTCAGATCAGCTGAACTGCAGACATCCTCCGTTGTTTGGGACTCCTGGTTACTTAAGGAAACCTGTTTGGGCGCCATCGATGTATCAATCAGGTCCCCGTCCGCATGTTGAGGTCTCTTATTAGCCAAGGTATTTTGAAAGTCAGGTCCACAGGTCCTGTGGGCCAGCACGAAGCCCCCCAGATAGATAAGTTTGGAGTGCATCAATGCTATTAGAGTGTTTTGATCTTTAAGAGTTTCATGGATCGATTCGTACAACTTCCCAAACGGAGCCAATGCTATTGTGACGGTGGACAAGATCGTCATTGGGTCTATCTTTTTCCCGGGTGTTTCTGGCATCGGTTTGGCAGTAAGTTCGCTAATCCATCGAGGAGGCACAGGGGAGTTCAAGTGTTGTGCGTTCCCGATGCATTTATCTACGCCGCTTCCTAACCCTGTCTCCTTGACTCCTTTAAGGGAAGGGGGGAAACTCCAATCAAGGGGCGGCGGAGGGAGGGATGATTTGAACGAGGAGGCTGCTTCCTCTTCCGAGTCATGAAGGAACGAGGGCTTCTCCTTCCACTCCCGCAGGCCCCTCCTGACCTTATCCTGAACTTCCTGGGGCTGCTGACCGGGGTCCTGGGTTTTAGCAGCTAGAGAGCGCTCTCTTTCTCTGGGGGCAACTTCAAGCACGTCACTTGTCACCAAAGGACTTCTTCTCGCATCCGGACCAGCCTGAATGTCTCCTTCCTCGCCAAGCCCGAGCTCAGACTCTGGTAACAAATTGCTGGGAAGGACGTTTGCAGGGTCGGTGGGTAGCTTCACTGGCCCCGTCTTGTTAATGACCTCTTCCATCTGAGGTTTATGTTTGGGAGGTAGAATTAAATTTGAGAGATGTAGGGCCGTGTCTTCCATTATGGCCAGCAGCTCCGCATCAGAGAATTCCTGCTGTCCCCGCCCTTCACGGCAAGATTTTTTGCCAAAAAAGTCTTTGAGGGTGATCATTGCATTTGAAGGATTCTGATACTGGCTTTTTTTCCCTCCTACTCCCCCCCTCTTGAACAGAACTTTTAAGCACGCTTTTAAGCACGCTGGTCTTTTGGGGAGCGTTTTCTTTAAGTTCCCCTGTGTCTTTAGGTAAGCAGAGGGTTCCGTCCTCCTTCTATCAGATAGAGGACTCGATGGTAGGATGATCACTGGAGAAGCGATGGATAAAGGATTTGCGTTCGGCTGGGACAGCGCTACCGGGCTAAGGGGTGCTGTGGTAGCTGAGGCGCTGTGGTCCTGGGGACTTGGAGAGTCCCTTAAACTGGCCTTTCCTTGAGGCGACAATGATCTCGCACTGTCCACTTGCACCACGCTCTTCGGGGAGGTGGAGGGACTAAGTTCTAGAGCTACGGAGCTAGCCTCTAGATCGATTGGTGATGTGGGAGGGGAGATCTCCTCGCCGCCTGGCGGTGTTCGCAGGTCGTCCATTTCCCCCATCGTATGTATCATTATTTTCACTTGTTCTCCCCCCATAAAAGGCATATCGGGTGGGTCCGCTCCCAGGGCCCCCTTCCTCCCGTTAGCGTCCATTGGCTCTCTCTCTGGAGCGAGCGGGCGTAGATGGTTCTCTGGTCTAGTGGGGGGGGGTTCCAACCGTGGGACTGGACTAGTCTTAGGTGACACTTGGGGTTCCCTGCTTCCTCCTTTTACCACATGGGGCGAAGTTTTGGGCGTGGGTGTTTCGCTAGTCATAGAGAAGTCTGTAGCACCCTTCCCCGAGGTGAAGATTTCCTCCCCCCTCCTCTCAATCGTGAGGAAATTGAAGACACACTCTGAGTGCTGTGATTGAGTCTTTGCATTATTCGAGAATGTTGGTAAGGGGAGGTGATGGTGTATATCCAGCGAAAGGCCAGATTTTGTTACCTGTTCTGCTGCATCGGTAGAACTGCTGTTTAGAAGCTCTGGACAACGCTGCTTCTTACTCCGTAGATTTCTCGGCTCGAGGTCATTCGCCGATGGTTTCCTTTTGGCTCTCTGCATCAGCTCAGTCATGGTGAGGAAAGGCCCTTCCCTCGACACGCGCTGATTGAGGACCTCTCCTTCCTCCTCCCGCCGACCGCGGACTGCTGACTGCCCTTGTCAGTCCCTTCGCGGTCCGCTTCGCGGAGGGAAGTGGTTATGTGCCAGAGGCTCACCAGAGCACATGCCTCTCAGCACACGCCTCCAAAAGAAAGTGAGGAAATACTGCGCTCTCGAACAGCGCTCACTGCTCACACTGCTGACTGCCCTTGTCAGTCCCTATTCGGCTATCCAAAGGATGTCTTTCCAAGTTTTTTCAGTTTGTTGCAGCATGCAGCGTAAATACTGTTCCAGAGTTTGATTGGTCCTCTCGGTTTGTCCGTCGGTCTGAGGGTGGTGACTGGTCGATAGTCTCACATCAATTTGAGCCGACCGACAGCAACTTCGCCAAAAATGAGAAATAAATTGACTACCTCGATCCGAAATTAGAACCGAAGGAAAACCGTGCAGTCGGACGATGTTTTCGAGAAATTCTCGGGCCAGAGTTGCTGCTGTTGGCAAGCCTTTGAGCGGAATGAAATGCGCCATCTTGGAGAATAAGTCCACGATTACTAGAATCGTATTGTATCCGGAGCATGGAGGTAGATCGGTGATGAAGTCCATAGAAAGCGTATGCCAAGGGCGAGGTGGGATGTCAATAGGGCGTAAGAGGCCTGCTGGTCTTTCCTTTTGACTCTTGTTTTGGGCGCATACTCCACAGGACATTATAAAGTCTCTGATATCTTTTTTCCAAGACGGCCACCAGAAGTAGCGCTTGATCTTTTCTGAGGTATTGGCTATACCGGGATGTCCTTCCATTAAAGAATCGTGATAACAAGAGATTACTTTTTTCTGTAAATCTGTGCTGGGTAGGTATAATCGTTCTTGGAAATACAATAAGTTGTCCTTTACTGCAAAGTCCTTTCCCTGCAGATGCCAATTCTGTATGTCTGCTGGAGTTACAAGTTGCCTGGCTTTATCCTTAACTTCCTCTATGGATTGTGTGGCGATTACACACAGAATTCTTTGTTCGGGAATGATTGGTACAGGTTTAGGGTTGATCAAGTGTTCTTCCACTCCCATCCGAGAAAGGGCATCAGCTTTACCGTTTTTTGTACCAGGTCGATAGGTAATTATGAAGTCAAACTCGGCAAAGAATAATGCCCAACGGAGTTGTCTAGAGGATTGGGCTTTTGCGGTTTTCAAATATTGCAGGTTTCGGTGATCCGTAATCACAGTAACGGTGTGTCGGGCCCCCAGCAGATAATGCCGCCAAGCCTTAAAGGCAGACTTGATAGCCAGAAGTTCCTTGTCAGTAATCGTGTAATTGATTTCAGGAGGCGAGAATTTGCGGGACCAAAATGCCACGGGATGCAACTGATTGGTTACCGGGTCCTTTTGTGATAGAACTGCCCCCATGGCAAGGCTTGAAGCATCAGTTTCCACGATGTAGGGGAGTTCGGGGCGAGGGTGTTTTAAGATTGGTGCAGAGATAAATTTAGTCTTCAAATCCTGGAAAGCTTGTTCCGTCTCGGTAGACCATTCAAAACGTTTGTTTTTCTTTAACAAGGCAGTGATGGGCTGGACTATTCGAGAGAATTCGGGGATAAACCTGCGGTAAAAGTTAGCAAAGCCTAACATGCTTTGCACACCTTTTACGGAGGATGGTGATGGCCATTTGAGAACTGCCTCGACCTTCTTTGAATCCATACGCAGTCCGCCAGGTGATAATATGAATCCCAAGAATTCAACTTCAGTCACGTTGAAAACACATTTTTCCAACTTAGCGAAAAGTTTGTGTTGACGCAATCTTTCGAGGACCATTTTCACGTGTTTCCGATGTTCAGATTCCGATGAAGAATAAACGATGATGTCGTCAATGTAAACAACAACACACACATCTATGAGCTCTCTGAGGACATCGTTCATAAAATATTGAAAGGCGGCCGGGGCATTGCAAAGTCCGAAGGGCATGACCTGATATTCAAATAGCCCATACTTGGTGCGGAAGGCCGTCTTCCATTCATCGCCCTCTTTTACTCGTACCAAGTGGTAAGCTCCTCTAAGATCCAGCTTTGTATATATGCATGCTTTTCTGACTTGGTCCAGGAGTTCAGGGATCAAAGGTAACGGATATCTATTCTTAACGGTGATCTGGTTCAGGGAGCGATAATCTATACAAGTTCTATGGTCTCCTTCCTTTTTTGGAACGAAGAACAAAGCTGAAGAAGCAGGGGACTTGGAAGGACGAATAAACCCATGTATTGATCCAGGTATTGTCGAAGGTGAAGGTTCTCAGGCTCGGTGAGGGCATAAATTCTACTACAAGGAGGAGTAGATCCAGGTATCAGGTCTATCTGGCAGTCATAAGACCTATGAGGAGGTAGAGAGTTAGCCTGATCCTTCCGGAAAACATCTTGGTATTCTAGGTATTCGGGAGGTAACTGGGGAGTCTCTGAAGAAATTGCTGCCAGTGCAACACCAGGTGGAGGGTGACAAGTAGAGACACATTCTGGAAACTGGACCGTTCTTGCTCGCCAATCGATCAGAGGATTGTGTTTCTCTAACCAAGGTATTCCTAGAATAATCTGAAACTGAGGGGCCTTGATCACATCGAACACGATCTTCTCATGGTGTCCATCTTGACTTATTAGCGTCACTTCTTGAGTGGTATGCGTTACTGGCCCGGAGGCTATCTCCGTACCATCCACCGTAGTAATGACGTCCTTTACAGCCTTGGGACAAAGAGTTAGATTCATCCTCAAAACCATTTCATGATCCACATAATTGCCGATGGCACCGCTGTCGACGTAAGCTTCAATTGCATGTAATCGATCCGGATTATCAGGGCTAATGAGGACCATAGGTATCACGAAATGCGAGGTCACGGAACTGGTTTTCACGCTCGGCAAGAGGACCTCTATTCTTGTCGGGCGAGGTCGTTTCCCTGCTCTGAGTTTGTAACTTTGGTAACTGCAGCTCCTGCTGCCTTCTTGGCAGGTTTCACCGGACAGTCTCGAAGAAAGTGCCCTGAGTTTCCGCAATAGAGGCATAATTGCAACTGTTTTCTCCTTTCCCGCTCCTTTTGTGTTAGAGGACCTTTCAGACCCCCTATTTGCATGGGTTCCCCGGAGTCTACTCCTTTGGAAGGAGTTGGCGGTTTGGAAAATACTCGAGCATCAAACTTGGAACGATCGGCCTTCCTGTTCTGCAGTCTGTGATCTATTTGAACGACTAAGTCTATATAGTCCGAACAATCTTGTGGGGGATTCACTACTTGGGCTAACACATCTTTGAGCTCTCCACGTAGACCTCTATAAAACAGCGTAATCCTTTTGTCCTCAGGCCATTGAGTTTCCACTATCAGTCTGTTGAAAGACGCAATATAAGCCAAAAGGTATTGATTACCTTGTCGCAACGAAAGAAGCTCATTGTCCAAGGCCTGCCCCTGTGAATGTCTTGCAAACAGTTTTTCCATACTGAGCTGACAAGCTTGGAAATCATGGAGGACCGGATCATCTTGATTTACTAGAGGGATCGACCAGTCTGCCGCATTGCCACTAAGGTACGAAAGCACGAAAGCTACTTTAGCTTGATCAGTTGGAAAGGCTGCTGGCCGGCATAAGAAATGCAACCGGCACTGATTAATAAATACTGCAAACCTCTTTGGGTCACCAGAAAATCGTTCGGGCGGAGCCAGAGGTACATTCCCAGGTAGGTTGATCTGCACTGGATTCATAGAGGATGTAGAAGGAAGATTTCCCCCAGATGCGGGTAACGGTGTCTGTCCGGCTTGTGACTGTAGCAATTGTCTAGCGAGATCATCTGTTCGCTCCTTGGAAATAATCAGTTCCCTTCTTAGAGCGTTCGTTTCCTGACGGGCTGCATGCACTTCTGCCCTTAGTTCCCCAAGTAACTGGGCTAGTTGGTCGGTATCCGAGGTTTCCATAGCGCCTGGACGGGAGTTTTGTGGTAGGCTTTGCGTTCTGTAACGCTCACCTGATTCCCGTAGAGGCGCCGGTCTTGACTGGGCGTATACCGTATCTTCAAAGGTGATGTGTAACACACGGCTGGCTCTTTGGGCTGGACCTCTGTGCACTGTATGTCTGACTCGAAGGGTAAGATGTCTGCAGATAGAAAATATGGGATTAATGAACTGGGTTATTGAATGTCTCTCTCTTCTTCCCTTTCTCTTCTCCTGTAGAACCCCAAAGGTTAACGCTCTCACCTTAGGTAAGTGAACGCCGTGCTCTCCATCTGCCTCGAGGCAGAGTGCTGTAACCAGTTTCTTCACTGGATAAGGGGAGCAGGCCTCTTGACTTCAGAGGACTGCTGTCCGTCGTTTACTGCACGAACGGTAAGTTTCGAGTAATTCTAATGTCTTTAAAGTCTTTAGTAATGATGTCTCTTGTTTTGCAGGGTTCCGGCGATGGCGGATGACGGGCTGAAGTGAGTTGAAGATGGAGCCCGTGTGATGAATAGAAGCGCCTGGAAGCACGTAAGTAAGCGCTTGTTGCCTGCTTCACGATGCGCTCTAACTGTCTTTTTATTTTGCAGGTACAAGTTCGGAGCGGCTGCAGGGTGCCGGAATACCCACTGGGTTAGATGTGGAAAGGAGTAATGGCACGTGAGTATTAAAGTTCCCCAATGTCTTTAAACGCACCCCAATGTCTTTAAACGCACCTTGTTTTGTCTTTCAGATGCGGGCTGCAGCGCCGAAGGCCTCCGGAGCGTGCGAAGAGTTGGTAAGCTTTTGTCTTTCAGATGCCGGAATGCAGTGTGAAGACCTCCGGAGCGCACAAAGAGTAGGTAAGCCTTTGTCTTTCAGATGTCGGAATGCAGCGCGAGGCATTGGTGACAGCCGATAGACCAGGTAAGTGAAGAGCTGTCACTGAAGACCGTAATGCTAACCTGTTCTTTCTTGTCTTTATAGGTGTTGCTGAAGACTGGATTCAGGATGGTAAGCCTTTTTCCTTAGGCCCAGGATCAGATGCAGAAGACACGATGAGCGTTCTGCTGCAGAAGATGCAGAATAACGCAAAGCAAGATTCATCCATCGGGTGTGGTTTAAATAGCCTCCTGTAGTGCTTAGGTGTCTCCTTCCACGGCCACGCCTAGGTAAGAAAAGAGTTCCTGCTTTCCAGAAGAGTTCCAGTGTTCTGAATCTAGGGAGTGGCTCCTGCCCCACCCAACAGGAAAAGTAGTTCCAAACAGAAGAGGATCAGAGGCTCCACTGGCAGGCAAGTAAGCAGCATGGTCTGCTGCAGGTAAGTCCACCCAAGCATTATGAGCCCGGCGCTTCCAGCGCTGGGACTGGGCATATTTATGAGCCTGGTGCCACTGGCGCCAGGACTGGGTCCAAAAGGTCCCAATTGGGACTGGTTGGCACTCGGAACCTGGGTTATGGATCTGCTTCCAAGGGAGTTGGGAAAACCCTGACCTTTTGGAAGCAGAGATCATGACAATCGGTTCTTAACAGTTATCTGGTTCAATGCGTGGTAGTCTATGCACGTTCTGAGGTCACCTTCCTTTTTGGGCACGAAGAACAAAGCTGAAGATGCAGGGGACTTGGATGGGCGAATGAAGCTATTAGCAAGGTACTGGTCTAAGTATTGTCGTAGGTGAAGGTTCTCAGGTTCCGTAAGGGCATAGATCTTGCTACAAGGGGGTTGTGCACTGGGTATGAGATCGATTTGACAATCATACGATCTGTGAGGTGGTAAGGTGTTTGCCTGTTCTTTTTGGAAGACATCCTGGAATTCTTGGTATTCTGGAGGTAGTTGCATGACTGCTGAGGTTACTGTGGCCAGGCCTGCGTTCAGATTTTTCTTTGGGTAACATGTTTGTGCACAATCTGGGAAGGTTATTCTCTTCTCTCGCCAATCAATACAAGTATTATGTGTTTCAAACCAAGGTATCCCCAGTATTATTTGGAACTGTGGGGCTTTGATTAGATCAAACCCAATAGTCTCTCGATGCCCATCCTGACCCAATAGTGTCATCTCTGTGGTGGAATGAGTTACAGGCCCAGAGGCAATTTCAGTTCCATCGACTGTGGTGATGACATCTGAGGTGGTTTTTCGGCAGAGAGGTAGATTCATCCTGGAAGCCAATTCGTAGTCCACGTAGTTTCCTATGGCCCAGCTATCAATGTATGCCTTTACTGCATGCATACGCGATGGCTGCCTTGGATCTACGAGGACTATTGGTATGGTGAAATGGAAGGTCTGAGTATCCTTCTTCAAGCTCGGCAAGCGGACCTCTACGCTTGTCGGGCGTGGTCGTTACCCGAGTCTGACTCCATATGGCTTTTATCAGCAGCTCCTACCACCTTCTTGGGTGGTTTTACAGGGCAATTCCGTAGAAAATGCCCAGAAGTTCCACAATATAGACACAATTTCATTTGCCGTCTCCTTTCTCTTTCCTTCTGGGTTAAGGGTCCTTTAACCCCTCCGATTTGCATGGGTTCTGAAGCATCTGTTCCTTTGGGGTTAGCGTGGGTTTTGACCAACACCCGATTCTCAAACTTGGCTCGATCAGCCTTTCTGTTCTGAAGTCTGTGATCTAACTGGACCACTAAGTCTATATATTCAGCGCAGTCTTGAGGTGGGTTCACGACTTGAGCCAAGACATCCTTGAGTTCTCCTCGAAGCCCTTGATGAAATAACGTGATTCGTTTTACCTCAGGCCATCAAGTTTCCACTATCAACCTATTAAAGGTCGTGATGTAGGAAAGAAGGTCCTGGTTACCCTGTCGTAGGGACAAAAGTTCGTTATCCAGGGCCTGTCCTTGGGAGTGCCAAGAAAATAGTCTTTCCATGCTCATTTGAAAGCCCTGAAAATCCCGAAGAATTGGGTCATCCTGAGTAACTAGTGGGATTGACCAATCAGCTGCACTGCCGCTGAGATATGACAATACAAAGGCTACCTTGGCTTGATCGTTTGGGAAGGCTCCAGGTCTGCATAAAAAGTGCAAGCGGCATTGGTTCATAAACACGGCGAACCTCTTGGGATCTCCGGCAAAGCGTTCGGGTGGAGCTAATGGAATATTTCCTGGTATGTTTATTTGCACAGGGTTACTAGATGACACAGGAGCTGGATTTCCCCCGGGACCTGGTAGGGGTGCTTGTCCAGCCTGGCTTTGCAGTAGTTGCCTAGCAAGGTCATCAGTTCGCTCCTTTGACAAAATCAATTCTCTCCTAAGAGCATTGGTTTCTTGACAGGCGGAATGCACTTCAGCATTCAGTTCCCCTAGTAATTGGGCCAATTGGTCAGTTTCTGAGGTTTCCATAACGCCCAGGTGGGAATTTGTGGGTAGGCTTCGCGTTCTGTTATGCTCACCTGGCTCCCACAGGGGCGTTGATCTGAACTGGACAGCTGCGGTCTCCACCAATGTGATGCGTAGTGCCGAGATGATGGATTGGACTGGCCCACCTAGCTTCGTTTGCTTGGCCCGTAGGAATATTTCTCTGCAAATGGAGAAAGGGAATTAACCACCCATGGAGTTGAGCGTTAACCCCCCACACCCCACTCCCGCTGTTCTCCCCACTGATCACCTTTGATGTCCCCTCTTATAGTCTCACCTGATGGTTTGGAAAGATGAGCTCTCCATCCTGCATTGAGCGCAGGGGCGTGTAGATAACCAGTTGCTTCACTGGCTCGAAGGAATTGGTGAGTTCCAGAACAATATTGACTCTGAGATTCCCGGCAAGACGCCGTATGTAGTTCGTAAGAGTTCAAATGTCTGACTTTCACTCTGTCCGATTCCTTGCAGGTTGCAGCTTGACCCTAGCGAAGAGTTCCTTGTGGCAACCGTAATATTCAGGTAAGGATTTGTATTATCTAACACAGTTCGATAAAATAATGTCAATATGTAACCTGTTGCTTTCTCCCTTATTCAGGCGCTGAGAGAAAGTATGAAGTCTCGGGGAATAATGCCTCCAGCGGTATAATCAGGTAAGTATATTGTGGTGAGGAGGTTTCCCCTTGTTTGTCCCTTTGTTTCACCTTGCTGTCCTTTTGTTTCCCCTTAGGGGCCGGGGTTCGGCGAGGATGCAGTGGAAGCTACGCCGACCCGTGAAGAGGAATAGTACCCCCGGTGGTAAAATCAGGTAAGTCTATGGGGGGTAACTAATATTGCCTCTGTGTATTCCCTTGGCTCACCTTGCTGTTCTTGTCTTCCCCTTAGGTGCCGGAGTGCGGCGGGAACATGCAGAAGGATGCGGTGGAATATGAAGATGCTGTGAAGGCCGGTTAGTTCAGCGCGGTGCTGCAGCAGGCGAGGCGACGCGCATAAAATAACTTCTTTCTTCCCGCTCGAAGGCGTGATGGATCGGGAATTCAGGTAAGGCTTAAAGGTATTGCTCTTGTTCTAACCTTTTCTCCTTCTTTCTCCCTTTTTCTAGGAGCTCCAGATTCGAGGCGGGCGTGTCAGAAGACTGGACGCAGACTTGCAGGCATGGTGAGCATTACGCTGCTGGATGCAGAATAACGTGAAGCGTGTGCTGCTCTTCGGCGTGGTTTAAATAGCCACCAAAGTAGTCCCAGGTAAGTATTCCTCCCCAGCCCCAAAAAAATAGTCCCTAGGTAAAGTAGCCCCTTCCAAGCCTCTTTTGGCTTGGAGCTCTTGCAGCATGGTCTGCATCAGGTAAGTTTGCAGCATGGTCTGCATCAGGTAAGTTTTAATCTATGAGCCTGGCGCCTATGGTGCCAGGACTGACTCTCCATATGAGCCTGGCGCCATGGACGCCAGGACTGCACCCAAATAGCCCCTAGCAGGGGTTGTTGGGCTTGCTTGGAATAACTTGATGCCTGCTTTCGGGGTTGCTGGACTTGGTCCGGGTCCCGGGGGTAGGCATCATGACACTCGTATCCCAAGATGTTTAACCTCTGTTCGTCCTCTTTTAATTGATTTCGTATTATTTTTGATTTGATGTGGAGATAGGAGCAGCCTCTTCTGCCAGTCTGACATGGTTCTACTATCCAAATATCCTCGTTTTGAGTTGCCGAAGATTTGGTATTTTTTGGAATAGACCCCGGATAGTCTTTCTGTTCAGAGTCAGCTTGTCATCCAATTTTTTAGTTTGCTTCATCTTAAAAATACAGTTACTCTGTATTTTTCTCGACTTTTCGACTTTTGATTTATGTCCCCTTTCTTGCCATTCTGTTTGTTTTTTAGGTGAGTTGCTCCTCGCTTTGGTAAGTGGCCGTTTGTTCCTTTTGCTCTGATCCCGAGTGGAGTTGCACAGGGATCTGCTTGATGATTTTCTTGTCTCCCTTGTCCGTTATTTTATAACCGGTGAGATTTGTCTATCCCTGGTTTCATCTTTCCATCTGGTTGTTCTTTGATTTTCTTTTGGTGGTCTTGGTAATGGGGCCGCCACCTTTCTTGGACTCTTTCTGACTTCTTGGACGCTTTTTACTTTGTTTGACTGCTCCATTTGTTTTTCTGAGAGGGCTGGTTCTATTATGAACACTTTCATTTTTGGTTCTTCGTCTGCATGGGTCTTTCCGTTAGGGTTTGCTTTCCTTTTATGTTCCGAGGTTTGCTTTTGTTCGAATTCCACCTCTGCGATTAAATAAGTACTTAGATTCATCAGGTCAGTTATGGATGTAAGGCTGTCATCTACCAGGACTGCTGATTGATTTTTTTTTGTCATCTTTCCATTGCGGGTCATTGTGTTGAGGAACCCCTGGTTTATCATTGTCTTTTTTGTTGTCTGATCTTTTTGTCTGTTTCCTTGGGCTCGTAATGTTTTTTGCGGCTGTGCCCGATCCTTTGGCCATTTCGTTTGATTGAAAATGCTGTAGTATTGGGTTCTTTATTTTTGGTCTGTTCTTCTGAAGTTGCTTTTGTTATTTTTGAGACATTGTCTTCTCCCTTCGGGATACATCCATTTCCTTTCCCTGATTTTGTGGTGGTTTGATTCTTAGTACCTGCCTTTGGGGGACCTTTTTGCTGGATTTTTGATCTGGCCGTTTTCTCTGTTATAGGAGCTGAGTTATTCTAATTTTTTCCCGAGCTTTCAACTCTCGCACTCATGCTTGGTGGTGGATCTTGCGGGCCAACCAGATTTGTTTGCGTTGCAACTTCATTACAATCCTTTGTTGCCTTTCCGAGGGATATTTTGTGGCTCTTTGTCATTACCAGGTTGTATTTGGTTTTGGTTTAGTATTTCAGTGGTACCCCATCCTTTCGACATGATATAACCCTCGAGGAAGTGCATCTTGATGTGCATCAAAGCGATCATCGTTGTTTGATCTTTTAATGTATCGTTGATGCTCTCATACAATTTACTGAATGGCGCCAATGCGATTGTAACTGTGACCATTATATTTAGGAGATCTGTTTTTTTCCCTGGGGTGTCTTTCAATTGAGAGGACTCGCTTTGTCCACGTGGTTTCCTCTGAGGGGAGTATAGTTCTTCTTGTCTATGTTGGGCTTGTTGCATGTTTCTCCCCGATAGTTTTCGGCAATTTGAGGCGCACCTGGTATTTCCTCTTGGGATCCAAGTCCTTTTTCCCTTCACTACACTTGGGGTCCTCTGTTCCCAGGTGTTATTGCCGGACCCCTTGCTCAATCATGGCCATTTTTTTCCACCACGCCCAACGGTTCTTGCACTGCGATTGGGCTTCGAGGCGTTTCAAATTGATCCTTTTGCGGCACGTGACCATCTGCCGCTATTACCTGTTGTTCATTCAAAGGTGTTGATTGCTCATTTCGGTTTGTAGGTTTTAAATGGGCCGTATTCTTTGGATTTTGTCCAAAGTGGCATCTTATCGGTGTCGATGTAGGATGCAATTGGTAGCCCTTCCGTGACTCTGCTGCCAATTTTATGGCTGAAATGTCCTGGGAGCTCTGATCCATTTCGTCTGACAAGACTCACTGATGTGGTGAGTTGACACTCTCCAGCATGTCGCTGTCTGATATATCATTAGTCGTTTTATCTGACTCAGAAATGTTCTTCTTAAAGAATTTCTCCAGCAAGTCGTGATTTGGTGGTTTTGACGTGATTTCTTTTCTTGTTCCGCTTTGCTTTCTGTAATTTCTATTGATTGGTAATATTGTCTGGGCCATCTCCACCTTTTTCGGTCTATCTATTTGTTTTCCCAAATCTTTGCTCGCCTTGGTATAGGACTGGTTTTCGTTCCAATTCTTTTTTGATGGCGAGATCCATTCTTCTTCGCTTTCCACGGTTGATGCTCCGTATGAGCACTCGCTGTATTTTGATGTTTCAGTTGCTCGAAACTGAGTTTCTTTCTCTGTGATCTCTTTATTGGCCGAAGAACTCTTTATCTTTGATGGTAATATGGCCCTTGCCTCTAGCTCATTGTTACTTTTTACCAGGTGGGGCTTTTTATTTGTTGGTGATGAGTCCGTCGCTTCCAACTCCTTAATGCTTTGGATCGAGTTGTCTGTATAATGCAGGCCAGTTGAGGGGGGGTCCTTAGATCTTCCACTTCATTATGTGGGTGCACATCGATCTGCGTGTTTTTGCTTTGGGAGGGGCTTTTCAAAGCTTGTTGGCAGTCCGGGGGACTATCTGCCTCCGGGATCTCTGGCTCACAGTCTACGGGTGCGCAGATGCCTAACACGAGAGGTTCTCTGCCCGCTGAGACAGCTCCGATGGATTCACCCTCCCATGGGAGGGGAATCCCCCCAGCCATCTCCTCGGCCTGGACGGGCTCCCTATTTGAGTACCTGTTTCCTGCATCCGCCCCATTCTCCTCCCCTGTTGACCCGCCCCCGCGGCTCTCCTCGTGTGCTCTCTGGAGTTCCGGTGGCGTCTCTGTCGGCATTCCCAGAGAGACGCAGATGCCCGTGACAGCAGGTGAGGAGTTTTCCGCTAGCCCTTGCCCCTCATCATTCGCTGCTAGGTTGAAGCCGTCTTTCTTGCCGGTTAACTGTTTTCTCCATTGCGGGCAAGCCGCCTCCTGCGGTTGACTCATTGGGACAGCCGGGATTTCTCCGTCCACCAAATGGAGGGCAGGTAGCACATGGGGCTCGGACAGTTTATTCGAGTCTCCCCGTAAGAGCAGGAGCGCATTAGGATTTCAGTTGGAATTACCACCATCTGTGTTTAATTCAGGGTGTAGCTGGACAATGTCAGCGCTATCAATGCTGTCAGTGTTTTCAATGCTTTCAGCGCTTTCCATACTACAAATTAGTAACGTACCTGATTTCTCGTCTTGAACCTGCGTTTGCATGCAGGTTGGGGCAGATGTCAGCCTCTTCACACGGGAAGATGGTTTTAAGGGGCTACGCAGTTCCATCCCCCAGTCTTCCCGTTATGGGCGCCCACTCCGTAACCATCTGTCGGATAGCTCGGACATTTCTGGGTGGTCGCACCGTCAGCGCACCACACCCTTGATGTCCTTTAATCTTGCAAAGCACTCCTCGGTCCGTAAGAAAAACAGTCTTTAAGGGTAGCTGGTGGAAGGGATTTATAAAAAGCTCTCCGTTCTAGGTTGTATAGGGTTGTCTTGTGTGTAGTCTAGATGGCTGGGCTGTCACTCTTTATCCCTGGACGCCCTTGTCACAGGTGAACTTCAATTTAGTGAGCAATGGGTTAATGTCGGCCCAAAGGTATCTAGGAAATGGCGGAATTGATGGGGGGCTACCAGCGCCCAGCAAAGCAGCAAACAGTGAAACAGTGCGCCGAAAGCGAGCGCCCTTGACTAGCACGGGCTTTACCCTCAGCATTTTTTGCTAATTTCAATAAAGCTAGTAATGTTCATTTAGTCAATTAGTGAGACTATATCCACAAGGTTCTTTGTGTAATGAGCTTTGTTGCTACGCAGCAGACGCTGAGATTATGCAGAAATTGGTAGTGCCATTTCTTCGTTGCTGTTGGAAGGCAGAAACCACCTTTGGTCGTAAATTGGGGTGCGTTCTGAGAACCACCTTTTCCCCATACAAGATAATAGAAGGTTGTTCTGCACGGAGCGCTTGAAGCTTACTTATCCAGCAGGCCTGGGCGACAGCAACCAAAAAAGACCACCTTTAACGACAACCATCGACAATTGGCGGTTCAAACAGTTTTCACATGAGCACCAACAGAACCACATTATGTAGACCGTTAACATGCCTCCAAATTATGTGATTTGTTAATGACAGCGTCCACAGTCAGCTGTTCTAATATGCCGCTATTGTTGCCAAATAGGCTATATACGAGACCACAGACACCACTTTCCACTAATTGTGTGATAAAGGAGATACCATCCAGGATTGCCTGCAGTGGGTTTTTGTCACTTCATTAACACCAGTGGCAAAAACACATCCATTTACTTGCATACTGTGACCTGGTGGAAACCCTTTCTAGTGACCCTAATGCTCCCCATGCTCTTTTGAGAGGATCCCAGGTAACTAACCTAGGTCCTATAATGATCCTTTAGATGGTGTCACTTTTCCCCGGGGGGGGGACTCTTTCTTGGAGTTTAGGGTCGCTAGCCCCCTAGGGGTGGTAACATGAGGGGTGACCTCATGGGGAGGAACTCCCTGACTGGGGATAAGGATTATTACCCCCAATCACAAGGGGTAAAAACACCCAACTCTTCCTTACACATGATAAAATCAGAGACAATATATTACTGTAATGTGTCAGACAGTCTCCCTGTGATAAGGACTGGGATGAAGAAGAAACCAAGAACGCTACAGTCAAGCATGAAGTATTCAACCAGCTGCTCTCAATCGGACTGACGTTATGCTAGGGGAGTACCAGTTACTTAAGACAAACAGGAAAGAAGGACTAGGAAAACCACCTCCAGAGAAAGAGAGAGAGCTAACCCCAGAATGAGAGTCCAACAAGTGAGGACGTTGACAAAAATCCCACGTTCTTAGGCTGTAGCGAGACAGGCATCTGAAGTGCTGAGTTGAACCAAGGGACGAAAAGCAGCATCTGATCCGTTAGGACAGCTTTTCTGAAGTCCAACTAAGGACTTAATAAAAGCATTCAACTGGGACGGTACATGAATCCACTCTTAGTACAAGGCTGTATCACCTGAGTTCATGGTAGCATAGACAGAGCAGCCAGGCTTACCTTAGGAGGGAGAGAGGGCTGCAGAATCAGTACAATTAAATTGTAATATACATATGGTCCAAAGAAACACTGAAACACTGTGCATTGTAAAAAATAAATGGTCTATTTAAATACAAGTAGGCCCAGATAAATCTTGGGGGAAATAAGTACCATCACAGATCATACAACCACATTATGGAAAAACACAACACTATACTTGAAGGTACACAGACCAAAGCATATAACCTTATTTGGAACACCTAAAAGTTCTAGGGAAGTCAAAACCAATAGTTACTTTCAGTAATACCAGGGTAATAGACCCTACCAGTTGTACCGTGACGCTCAGCAAAAAATTACATAGTAATATCAACTGGACAATATCATAGCTCTCATCCATTTGTTTGGCAAAGGCGGGTGAAATCACCCGATTTTGTTTTTGGCTGGTGAGACGCCCATTGGAATGAATGGGCGTCCAGGAGGCTTGGCGGGTGAGTCAGCCCTTTACAAGGCGGGTGACACCCGCCAAAAGCGTGTGAGTTGAGAGCTATGCAATATACTTTTCTGATCTAGTGAAACACAGATTCTAGGAACAGTATAAACATATAACTCTGATTCAGGATATTTCAGAATCTGGGGAACCTCCCTCTGATCCTCCTCAACTGGTTCTTCAGTAGAACTGTCTTGGGACTCCGTCTTCTTTTTCTTTTGCGTCTTCTTGGTATCTTCACCTTTCCTTTCCTTCTTTCTTTCGAAGAGGTAAAATAAAACCTGAAAAGATGTTGATGGCTTGAATTATTCACTGAAGGTCTTGATAGTACTGATAGTACTGAGAAAGTCCAGAGTACATGTGATCCAGAAGGAGTAACTTCCTTGTGAACCAATTCCCAATGAATGACTGTTCCGGGAGGTAGGAGAACAGAGTCCAATAGCAATGACAGGACTGGGTAAGTAGCGGGCAGTGAAGAGACAGAAAGGTATGTACAACAGGGATTCCGGGGAGAACCAAGGAGAAAAGACACAGTGAATCCCAGGCGAGTGGAAGGACACCCAGAGAAGGCACCACAGGTGAAACTGCAGTAATAGAACAGCTCAGAAGCAGCCGTGGAAACAAAGAATACAATGATATGGGGGGAGGCAGGAAACGGTGTGTCAGGAGTACGAATGCTGAGGAGAGAGTGAATGCCAAACCCGGCCACAAGCAGAGAGTAAGAGGGACAAGGCAAGCACAACTACGAGCGTCTAACCGAATTCAAGGGTTTGCAACGCACAGAGCCGCAAGCCGGGAGCTGAGAAGTAGTGGTGGCAGCCATCTTGAAAAACCACTAGACCACTGCTAGAACCATGGAAGGAAATGTAACGGCACAATCTAATGGAGCCTCCATCTGTGCCAGCACTTCCAGGGGCGAAGCATGACAGTATGACCCCTATTTATCAGGGTACCCCCTGTCTTCCCTAGACGTTCTAAATGAAACCGCTTGATATGGCGTGGACTATGAATATGCCCCTTGGGTTCCCATGTTCTGTCGGCAACCGAGTAACCCTTCCAATGCACAAGGTACTGTAGGGTATCATGCTTGTATCTGGAGTCTATGAGTCTGGAGACTTAATATTTGTTGGGTTCCTGTTGTTTGGTTATCTTGAGACCTGGAGTCTTTCATCCATAGGGGTCTGTCATGTAGTCCTCCAGCAGCGAGGAGTGAAATACCAGGTGCACTCTCGTCAAACTGTTGGGCAATCACAGGCGGAATGCCACAGGATTGACCTTAGAGATTACCAGAAAAGGTCCAATAAACCGGGGGGAAAGCTTCCCTGCATGGACCCACCGAGGGAAGAATTTTGTGGATGACCATACCAGAGTATCGTGGTCCCAAGGAGGGTTCTTACCCCTCTTCTTGTCTGCCCAGATCTTATAACCCTTCCTTCTGTTCTCCAGAGACTGGAGTGCTTCCTTGTGAGTGAGCTTCAGGTCTTCCACAAGGTACTCGATCGCAGATGTCTTGGTAGATATTGACCCAGAGATGGTGATGTGCTCTGGGTGGTACCCGTAAGTACAAAAAAAAGGACTCATTCCTATGGCGGTGTGTATGGTGTTGTTATAAGCGAATTCCACCACGGGAAGGAATTCTGCCCAAATATCTTGTGCCTGGTTGCAGAAGCATTTTAAGTATTGCTCAAGGGTAGAATTGAGTCTTTCTGTCTGGCCATTGTTTTGAGGGTGGTAACCAGATGATAACCCCCGTGGATTCCAAGTTCCTTACATAGTGAAGACCAGAACACTGAGGTGAAATGTGAGCCTCGGTCGGAAACTATTGTGTGGGGAATACCATGCAATTGAACAACGTCTCATAAGAATACTGCGGCGGTCCCAGGAGCCGTAGGGAGTCCTTGCAGTAGAGAGAAATTAGCCAGTTTACTGAATGTGTCTATGGTGACCATGATGGCCGTGTTGCACCGTGAGGGAGGGAGACCAACAATGAAATCAGTAGACAAGTGATCCCAATGTCTTGAAGGTAGGGTTTCTTGCTGGAGCAAACCGAGAGGCTTGCATTTAGGGTACTTGTTGGAAGCACGTGTCAGACAAGCAGCCACATAGGTCTTGACATCTCTGTGGAGAGTTGGCCACCAGAAATGCCTTGACACAAGATCCAGGGTAGACTTTTGTCCCTTGTGCCCCGCCGTAGGGAGATCATGGCACCAAGAGATTGTCACAGGTTTCCCCCCTTCTCACCTGTCTATGCTGGTTGTTGGAGTTCTTCGATGGAGTCTTCTTTCGCACAGTTCGGGTCTTGTATAACCCTGTGTGTAGGTCCTCGAGTTCCAGCGTGCGTTCAGTGTTCCGACTCCTGGGAACGTTCAGATGTCCGGGGAAATCCAAAGAAATCCAGGAAAACAGCGAAGAGTGCACACGGAAGACGAGTGCACGGAGATCCGGGATGCAATAGAGGACAAAAAGAAGGAGAATGAAGGAGGAGGAATTTAGGGGAACCGGGAACCAGGAATCAAAGGATAAGCACAAGCGAACTACGGCAGCACATGTCTAGCCACAGCAAGCGGTAGCGTTGAGACACGCAGGGCCGTGGGGGCGTGTCCGCTTTATAGAATGTAATGCGTATGGCGCGGAAACTGGTAAACAGTGTTCCGCGTTCGGTGGCCATGTTGGGAGTGCTGCTGAGTGCAAGCCCAGGTGCGTTCACTGGGTGGATAGCCTTTCCACTCAACCAGATACTGTAGCTGACCACGTCTGTACCTGGAGTCACATATTCTGGACACCTCGTATTCTAGCTGTTCATCGACAACCACAGTGGTAGATCTTGGAGCAGTCCGGGAGGTCTGGACGTATGGTTTCATTAGTGATGTGTGAAACACTGGGTGGATCCTCTTCCAGGAGTCTGGTAGTTTGAGTAGGAAGGCCACTGGGTTAATGATTTCTTTTATGGAAAAGGGGTCATAGTACCGAGGAGCCAACTTATTAGGTTGTAAGTGTCGAGGCAGTAGTTTCGAGGATAGCCAGACCTTATCACCCACTGCATAGGAAGGTCCTGGTCTTCTTTCGGAGTCCGCATAGTGCTTGATGTTAGTTCGGGCCCTTTCGAGGTGTTCTTTGGCTTCTTTGTGTACGTTGATGAGGGTTTCAATCCAGGAGTCGACTGTAGGAACTTGTGTAGGATGTGGGAGAAGGGATGGTAGAACCGAAGGGTGGAATCCTTGGCTGCAGAAGAAGGGGCTGGTCTTGCCAGCCGAGTGATCCGAATTGTTGTAGGCAAATTCAGCTACAGGTATTGAGAGAGACCAATCGTCCTGGACCTTGGTGGTGAAACAACGAAGATACTGCTCCAGGGTTTGGTTCACACGTTCTGTAGCTTCGTTGGTCTGTGGATGATAACCTGAGGAGAGGGCACGTTGGATTCCTAGTATACGGCATAAGTGTTTCCAGAATTTAGATATGTATTGAGGACCTCTATCTGATATGATCTTGGAAGGGAGTCCATGAAGTCGGAATATGTATTCCAGGAAGATTCCAGCGAGTTCTGAGGAAGATGGTAGTTTATACAAGGGTGAAAATGAGCCATGTGAGTGAATAAATCAATGGTAACCATGATAGTTGTGTATCCCCTAGAAGGTGGTAGTTCCACAATAAAGTCTGTATCAATAAATTCCCAGGGTCTTGTTGGTAGCGTTGGTTGGAGTAGGAGACCCGCCGGCCTCTTGTTATCATGCTTGTTTTGATTGCAGACTGCACAGACTTTCATTTTTGGCCACCAAAACTGTCTTTGTATTAAACAGAGAGTGTTGGTAATGCCACGATGTCCTGAATGAAGGGTATCATGACAGAGGCTTGTAATCCTTTGTCGCAGTCTCTGTGTGGGAATGACCAGGCCATTGTGCTTGAACAAATACCCGTCCTTGGTTTTAAGATACCATCGATTCTTCCCAGTAAATTCCTTCCAGATCTCAGAGGACTGGGTTTGAATCCAAATGTCTTCCAGGAGAGTGATTGCTTAGGCTATGAAAATTGTATGGGGAAACATCTTTGGGAAGGATCGATCTTTAAGAGTTTTGTAGTCGGGACGTCGGGACAAGGCGTCAGCAATTATGTTGTGTGTTCCATGAACATGATGCATTTGGAACTGGTTCTGGGCAAAGAAGAAGGCCCAACGGGCTTGACGACTATTCCTGCATTCCAGGGATTGTAGAACTTGGAGATTCCGATGATCCGTACGGACTTGAACAGGATGTTTAGCACCCAGGAGTAGATGGCGCCACTCTGTGAAGGCTTGATGGATGGCCAACAATTCCTTTTCCAGAACAGAATAATGGGTCTCGCTAGGAGTTAGGGTTCGCGAGAGATAAGCGATGGGGTGTTCTAACTTGTCCTCGAATTCCTGCTTTAAGACTGCTCCGATGGCGTAGTTGGTGGCATCAGTCTGCACTAGGAAAGGTCGATCAATGTCAGGTTGAGTCAATATGGGGGCTTGTGTAAATTCCGACTTCAAACGTTGGAACACCTCGTCTTGGGCTGCGATCCAGAGGAAGGGAGTATCCTTCTTCAACAATGTAATGATCAGTTGAACTATCTCCGAAAAGGAAGGTATGAATTTCCGGTAGAAGTTGGCAAGCCCCAGGAAGGATTGAATCTGTTTCACAGTAGTTGGAACAGGCCAGGATAGTATGGAATTTACTTTTGAGTGGTCCATTCCAATTCCTTCTGGACTAAGGACAAATCCAAGATAGTGAACAGTAGAGACATGAAAAAGGCCTTTCTCGTGTTTAGCCAGGAGTTTATGTTCACGTAGCCATTGTAAGACTGCCTTGACTTGCTCTTCATGCTTAAGATGGTCCTTGGAGTATATCAGTATGTCGTCCGGGTAAACTATGATGAAGAGGAACAGCATATCGGAGAACACCCGGTCCATAAAACGTTGGAAGACCGCTGGGGCATTGGCGAGTCCGAAGGGCATCACCAAGTATTCAAAGTGACCAAAGGGTGTTCTAAAGGCTGTTTTCCATTCATCACCTTCCTTTATACGGATCAGATGGTAGGCACCTCTGAGATCTAATTTTGTGAAGATTACAGCTCCTCTCACCGCTTCCAGCATATCTGAGATTAAGGGCAATGGGTAGAGGTCGTTGAGGGTGCATTGATTAAGACCACGATAATCAAGGCAAGGCCTAAGCTCCTTAGTATCTTTCTTGGGAACAAAAAACAACGAAGCTCCCGCCAGGGATTTGGATGGTCGTATGGTGCCATTTTCTAGGTTAGTATCCAAGTATTCTCGAAGGGCCCTTTTATCTGGTTCTGATAGGATGAACATCCTTCCAAAGGGAATCACTGCTGAGGGTTCAGTATCAATAGCGCAGTCTTCAGGTCTGTGAGGGGGGTAGGGCTTGAAATATGGCAGTTGAAAACCCATCAGCATAATCCTGATAGGCCCTGGGGACCTGGATAATATTTGAGACCGTGAGTGGGCCTTGCTGGCCTGTCAGCGTACCTTCAGAGGATCTTGACGAGGAATCCAGGGATAGGCAGTGAGACATGCAATGTTCGGAGTCAAGAAACAAGGATCCTGCTGCCCAGTTGATGTATGGGTTGAGCTTCTGTAACCAGGGCATACCCAGTACCATTGGATAATGGGCAGACTTTATGATGTCAAACTTGATCATCTCTTGCTGATGGTTTATCGAGAGCTGGATCTCTTTGGTTTGCAGGGTTATTGGTCCTGAAGAGAGAGGTCGTCCATCGATGGCCTCTACAAGTTGCATGATGTCTCGAGTTTCATATGGAATGTGGTGGGTAGTGACCCAATCCTGATCTATAAAAATCCCCATGGCTCCACAATCCACTAATGCCAGAATGGGGTAAGTTTCTTTCTTGGACGGCGATAGAAAGGCCTGCAAGATCACAAGGTTGTTTTGTCCAGGAGAGTTCAAGGATGGAATAGATGTGGAGCAAACATCTCTCTCCCAAAGCTGTGCTCCATCTAGGATCGGGAGCTGGCATTTCCCAAACGCCGTGGAGGGGCCAAAGGACATTCTGTCACAAGATGTTTATCTGAGGCACAGTACATACACAGCCCGGTGTGAATCCGTCGCAATCTTTCTTGCTGGGATATGGGTCCGCGGAAGGCCCCCAGTTGCATGGGTTCTGGGTCTGTGGTCAGGGCAGGAGTGGGCTCGGGTTTAGGAGGAGATTCTATAGAGGTCTTTTGGTAAGGCATCTTTGTTTTCTTCTTTTCCGCCTTCCTTTCCTGGATTCGAAAGTCTATTTGTAAAGAGAGGTCCATAAGGGCCTGAAAGGAACCTGGGTGAGCTACCCTGGCTAGCTCGTCTTTTATCTCTTCATTTAGTCCTCTCCGGAATAGGGTAAAGCAGGCCTCCGAGGACCAATCTGCTTCCTTGGCCATTTGCTTAAAGCGTGTTACATAGGTAAGCATGTCCTGGGACCCCTGTTGGAAATCCAATAGACGTTCTTGGGCACTGTAAACCTGTTCTGGGCAGTCAAACATGGTCTTTAGAGCCCGTACGAACCCATCATAGTCATCCAGGAGGGCATCTCCAGAATTAACTAAGGGTGTAGCCCAGGTTAATGCATTCCCGGAGAGATGCGAAATCATAAAGCCCACCTTCGACCTGGGGGTGGAAAAGTAGTAGGGCTTAAAGGTAAAGTGCACTAAACACGAATCAAGGAAGCCACGAAGGTTCTTTGAGGAGCCATCATATTTATCCACTACTCCGCCCAGCAATACACTTTCCTTGGTAGCAGAATCACGTGACAGGACTAGTTGTTTTAATGCGGCATTCTCGGATTTGAGATTCTGAACTTCTGTGGTTAACTCTTGCATGCCGCGCATGAGGTCTTGAACTGCAGCCTCCATGTCCGTATCTGTATCAGTTTGTTGGCATCTCAATCTGTCACAGGTTTCCCCCCTTCTCACCTGTCTATGTTGTTTGTTGGAGTTCTTCGATGAATTCTTCTTTCGCACAGTTCGGGTCTTGTATAACCCTGTGTGTAGGTCCTGGGGGTTCCAGCGTGGGTTCAGCTTTCCGACTCCTGGGAACGTTCAGATGTCCGGGGAAGTCCGAGGAAATCCAGGAAAACAGCGAAGAGTGCACACGGAAGACGAGTGCACGGAGATCCGGGATGCAATAGAGGACAAAAAGAGGGGAATGAAGGAGGAGGAATTTAGGGGAACTGGGAACCAGGAATCAAAGGATAAGCACAAGTGAACTACGGCAGCACAGGTCTAGCCATGGCAAGTTGTAGCGTTGAGTTGCGCAGGGCCGCGGGGGCGTGTCCGCTTTATAGAACGTAATGCATACGGCACTGAAACTGGTAAACAGTGTTCCGCTTTCGGCGGCCATGTAGGGAGTTCTGCTGAGTGCAAGCCCCTGTGGGTCAGGGACCAGGAAGTCCAGAAAGGACGCGTCCGATGGTTCATGACAGAGATGGCCTTGGTCTGCAAGGCTTTAGAAGGTAGAAACAGGGCCTTCTCATGAAAATAAAGTCCCTCTACTTCCTTCAGTGGGTGTGTGTGAGAGTAGGAAAAACAGCTCTTACTGGTATATAGTCGAACGTCTTGTAGAAAGGTATTGGCCGTAGCTAAGAACCTCTTGCCTGCCAGTAGTTTCTCATGACCCTGATAGTCACCTGAGTCTCCTCCGAGACTGCGAGACAAGGCAATCACCAAAACGTTATCTTTCCCTGAGAGGTAGATGATGTCGAAATCAAACTGCGAGAAAAAGTATGCAGAATGGTTATGACGAGAATTCCGGCATTCCGTCTGCTTTAGTATGTGCAGGTTGCTGTGATCGGTACGGATGTGGGAAATCGATGTGCAGCTCCTTGCAATAGATGTCTCCACTCTTCACAGGCTAGTCGAATTGCAAGCAATTCCTTCTCCTGTACAGAGTAATTCCTTTTGCTTGGCATGAGAGTCTGAGGAAAATAGGCTACCGGTACATGACCATCCTTGGCCTTCTGTAAGAGGGCTGATTCCAAAGTACCCCGGAAGCATCTGCTTCTACATTAAATGGCAGAGTCTGGTTGGGTTGAAAGAGAATAGGTGCCGTAGTAAAGGAGTGCTTAAGAGCACAAAAGGCTGCGTCTGCTTCCTTGTTCCAGTCAAACCTGACTCCTTTGTTAAGAAGCGAGGTGATTGGCAGAACGACCTCCGAAAACCTGGGAATGAAACACCTGTAGAAATTGGCCAGGCCAAGAAAACCCTGCACGTCCTTGATGTTCTTGGGTTCGTGCCACTGCAGTACAGCCTTGATTTTTCCTGGGTCTCTATGGACTCCGTCCTTGGAAAGTATAAACCCCAGTTAAGATACTGAGGGCACCTTGAAGGAGCACTTCTCAGGCTTAGCGAACAACTGATTGTTGCGCAACCAGAGCAGTACTCCGATTTTCAGACGGTGTCGTCGAAAATACAAAAATGTCATAGAGATAGACAACTACTGAGGCATACAGGAGGTCAGCGAAAACTTTGTCCATGAACCGCTGGAACACCGCGGGGGCATTAACAAGGCCAAACGGCATCACTTGGTATTCATAGTACCCTAGAGGGGTCCGAAAAGCCATCTTCCATTCATCACCCTTCCTTATCCTCAACAGATGATAAGCCCCACGGAGAGCCAGCTTGGTGAAAACAGTGGACCCCTGTACTGCCTCGAGGACTTCCTTGATCAAGGGCATAGGATATCTGTCTCGGACTGTGAGGTGGTTGAGTCCTCAGTAAGTGCCCTTCTTAGGAAAAAAAACAGAGAAGCCCCTGCGGAAGACCGGGATTCTCTGATGAGGCTGTTCTATAGATTGACTTACAGATACTCCTTCAGAGCCCTCCTTTCAGGCAGGGAAAGTGGATACATTCTGCCAAAAGCACAGACTCGTCGGAGATCAAATCAATGGCACAATCTTCATTTCGGTGAGGAGGCAGAGTACGGGGAATCTGGTCTTCAAATTTCAAATACCTCCAAAAACTCCTGGTAGTGAGAAGGTATAGCCTGCACCACAGTTGTGGCTAAGAGATCTTCCTTGCTTCCCGAGCCCCTTGGACATGTTGTGTAAAACAATGTTGACTGTAGTACGGGGAATTGAACCATACCAATCAAACCTTGGATTATGCCTGCGCAGCTGTTGCCAGGCACTCAAGGGTTAAGGAGTGCGGCCCCCGTCGTTGGGAAGTCAGAGCTATGTCATGGGGAGTGGGAGGAAGAAAGGGGAGTTCTGGGTAAGGCACGAGAGCGCCAGTTTTCCTGTTGTTACGGAGAATAAAGGTTGTGTTTGTCCTCCACTCCCTCCGTGTGCGCGTCCTCCTTCCTGAGCCTCGTAAGAGGGTAACACTGGCGACGAGGCCGTTCCGTAGGCGCAACGGAGTCCTCCTCCCGTGGCATTCCGCCACCTCCGTGCTTGGAGCGCATCCAAGCCTCCTCCTTTTGGCATTCCGCCGTCTCCGCGCTGGGCGCGCATCCGAGGCTTCCTCTGCTGGCAATCCGCCATTTTCCGCACTCAGGCTGTATCCGAGCCTCCTCCTCCTCCTGTCTGGGGGCGGCTGCTGACTGCGTAAGCGTGCATTCACGCGCCACACTCCACCCCGTCCTCACTTCACTGGGAAGTGCAATCCCGGGTCCTGGCAGTCCACCAGGTCCCCACGTGGCAGCGCAAGCGCTGGGAAGCGCAAAGTCGGGTCCTGGCAGACCGCCTGGCCTTTCCCCGCATCGCGTGCCGGTGATCCCACCCACGCCCTCCAGCAGCTTCGTACGGACGTCTGGCGTGTCCTCCTGTCACCAGAGCTCGCCACGAAGGCCCGACGGAGCTGGGTGACGCCTCCGCCCCGCAACACCAAGGACGCCGCCTGCCCACTCCTAGCAACAGGCTCCCAGGTGGGTGTAAACACACGCTCGCTCAACTGGTGAACACGCACGGGCTGAGTGCGCACCCACAAGCTCCCACTATCAGGCGTCATGAGCAGATGGGGCTCCAACTCAGGGTCCAACCCTGGATCACCTCAACCGGCCCGCGCAGCACAGCCAATTCAGCTGCAACTACCCCCGCCATTCACCATGACCCCACAAGCCACGAAGGGGCCGAGATGGACTGATTGGATGAAGGAGTTCCAGCATTATGTGAGAGGGTCTGGTGAGGGTGACTCTCCCAAAATCAGGGATATCTTCCTCAACTTGGTGGGGGGGAGATAAAGACCGTGGTGAAGACCATCCCCGCAGCCGAACAGAATACTTTCAAAAACTTGATCAAGGCTCTAGATAAACTCCTCATCATAGAAGTCAACCGTGACTATGAACGTTACTTGTTCAACAAGTGCACCCAAATGCCACAAGAGACAGTCGACAAATTCATAACCCGCCTAAGAGTGAAGGGCGCAAACTGCCAGTTCGACGCATTTTCATTAGAAGAAGCAATAAGATTGAGGGTCATAGAAGGATGCCTGTCTCCTGCTCTCAAAAAACAGCTCCTAAAGAAACCACTCACCATCCAATAAGTTAGCGAGCTCGCTCGCATACACGAGAGGGTTGACGCTCAAGCCACATCCATGGGAAATCCAGGCAACCCCAAACAAGACACTGCTGAGCTTGTCGCAGCCATACAGCCATCTCGTCCAGGTGACAGAGGGTCACAACCATACAGAGCACAAACCACACAAGTTCCACGCCAACAGAGACAATGCTATCGGTGTGGGATGTCCTTTCCACATGCAGGGTCATGCCCAGCTCTATCCCAACGATGCACAAACTGTGGAAGAGAGGGACATTTTCACTCGGTATGCCGAGAAGGCATTCCATTCCCTCCGATGAGGCCCCAAGCGCCTGTCAGGACGCCTTTCCGCTCGCCGCCTCTGCCATATAACCAACCCAGATACTACCAACAAGGGCAGGGACAGAGGCGAAACGTCAGAGCCATTGACGAGTACCAACCACAGGGGTACCCACTGCAGCCAGACCAGGCAGACCAAACCAGGTATCTCACGGACGAGTATGACCACCCACAGACAGAATACAGGCCTGAGACTTTCTACCATGACGAGCAGGAAGCTGCATACAACATGCCTTTTGACCCATACGACCAGGACGAGTTTGTCAATCTCATACTTGACACAGAAGAGGCCAGAGAGGCCCCCAAAATCCCCATCAAAATGGGAAACTGCCAATTCCAATTCATGATTGACTCAGGCGCTACTGTCAACATTATGGGCGAGCAGGATTACGTCAAGATGCCGGACCCGCCGGCACTCGAACAATCTCGCTTGAGGATCTTTCAGTGGGGAGCCGCCACCCCCCTACAGACAGTGGGATGTTTCACACAACGTTTCCTCCTGAACGGTCGGCAAGTTGACACAACAATACACATCATCCGGTCACTTGCCAGAAGTCGGTGCCTACGCAGTTACCACACTGCATCCCACCTGGGGTTAATTGAGATACACGTGAGGACGGAAGACACCATCACGGCGACCTCAAGCGGGCTGAACTTGAGGGACTCGGTTGGCACCGTAACATGCCACCAATCACAAAACCTTGTCACACAGGCTGACATCACAAGGGACTTCCCCAACCTATGCACTGGGCTGGGAAAACTGAAGGCCCCTCCCATCCGACTTCACACCGATCCCTCGGTGAGGCCAGTACCACAACATCCCCGGAGGGTAGGTTTTCACCTGCAAGCAGCCGTATCGGAAGCACTCCAACAACTGCTTTCCGATGACATCATCGAACCAGCTATGGGGCCGACACTATGGGTATCCCCCCTTGTAGTTGTGCCCAAGGAAGGAGGCAAGATCCGGTTGTGCGTGGACATGAGGGTGGCAAACACCGCTATTCAGCGTGAGAGGCATACGGGACCGTGCATTGAGGACATGATCGTACAACTAAACAATGCACAGATGTTCTCCAAACTTGACCTGATCCAAGGCTACCATCAGCTGGAGTTACACCCAGAGTCTAGGCCCATTACGACGTTCGCGACGCACAACAGACTTTTCAGGTACCGGCGATTGAACTTTGGGATCTCGTCCGCCGCGGAAATTTTCCAGGAAGCCATACGGCAGGTGATCAGACCCATCAAGGGCACTCTGAACTACAGCGACGATATCCTCATTTTTGGATCATCAAAGGAGTCCCATGACAAGGCCCTACATGCCACGTGTGCAGCACTTCAGGAAGCGGGCCTCACTCTCAACATTACCAAGTGTCGCTTCAGCAAGACAAAACTGAAATTTTTCAGACACATCTTCTCCAGTGAAGGAATGCTGCCGGATCCTGACAAGGTCGACACGATCACCAACCTCGGTGAGCCGCAGCAAGTCGCTGATGTCCGTTCTTTCCTCGGAATGGCAGGCTACTGCGCAAGGTACATACCCCACTATGCGTCCCTTACCGACCCGCTGAGGAAACTCCTACAAAAGGAATTTTTGAGTGGACCCCTGCGTGCCGCCAGGCGTTCACCCACATCAAGCAGGCCCTGACAGAAGCTCACCGCCTAGCATACTTCAACCCCTCATGGCACACTGAAATTGTGGTGGATGCAAGCCCAGTGGGCCTCGGGGCCATCTTAGCACAAACCAGCGGCGCGGATGTCCACCCGAGACACGTGGTCGCCTACGCAAGTAGGGCGTTGTCCACTCCTGAGCTGGCCTACTCCCAGGCGGAAAAAGAGAGTCTGGCCGCCGTCTGGGCTTGTGAGCATTTCCATAACTTCATCATCGGGAAAAAGTTCACTTTAATAACGGACCACCAGGCGCTGCTGTCGCTCTTTGGGAACCCTCACACCAAGATGCCCCCTAGAATTGAGCGGTGGGGCATCCGCCTACAGGAATACAACTATGACATTATACATCGTCCCGGGGGTGACCTTAACCCCGCTGACTATTTGTCACGACACCCGGTCGGGGCCCCGCTGACCCGGAAAGGAGACGTCGCCTATGTGCAGTACCTAGCATCCAACTCATTGCCACCGGCGCTATCCCTTGAGAGGGTTGCCGCCGCGTCAGCTGCTGACCCCACTACAGCCCTCGCCATCAGCCTCACATCGGCCAACAAGTGGAGGGACTACCACAGAGCAATGCTGGCACACCCAGGGGTGTGCAAACAGGAGATTGAGAGGCTGGCCAGGATACATAGGGAACTGGCTGTCAAGGACAACAATATCCTCCTCCGAGGGTGCAGGATTGTCATCCCCACCACGTTAAAGAACGAGGTTGTCGGAACGGCCCATGAGGGACACAGAGGAGCTGAAAATACCAAAAAGCAGCTGAGGTGCCATGTCTGGTTCCCATTTCTAGACGCAGCGGTTGAGGAATGGGTGAAGAACTGTTATGCCTGCCAATGCACGGCTCCTGCGGAACATCCACCCCCGCTACAGCACACACAGATACCAGATCGGCCATGGGAGCGCGTAGCCATGGACTTCTATGGGCCCACGTAAGCGGGTGACTACCTCCTGCTCCTACTAGACGAACATTCAAGATTTCCGATCGTCAAAACGGTCACCACCACCGCATTTCCCCAGGTAGCACCGGCACTAGAGGAAGTATTCAGCGAGTGGGGAATTCCCAAAACAGTCAAATCCGACAACGGACCACCGTTCTGTGGACATGAGTTCGGGACATTAGCGGAACATTTGGGCTTCGAACACATGAAGATAACTCCTCGCCACCCGCAAGCGAACGGAATGGCTGAACGCTTCATGGCGTCGATTAAGAAGACGAGACAGAGAGCCAGAGTAGAAGCAGTAGATCCGCACCAGGCACTGTGCCGACTCCTACGGGACTATAGAAACACACCCCATGAAGCTACGAACAAAACACCTGCCGAGCTAATGCTCCACTACGAAGTGCGAACCTGCATACCACGCAATACATCCTATGAGGAACTGCCAGACATGGACGTACTCCAAAGGGATGCAGAGGCCAAAGAGAGAGCAAGACGAGACACTGATTCTCGCCGCCAAGCGGTGATGCCAGACTTCCACATAGGGGATGAAGTGCTTGTCCAACAACCAATACCCAGGAAGACAGATCCGCGGTTTGCCCGAAGCCCCATGAGGGTGACCACAGTGAAAGGCACAATGGTGACAGCCGAGGATCAGAACAGACCTGTCACCAGGAACTGTCAGCAATTTAGACACTATATCAGGCGAGAGGGAGCAGAGTTGCCTCAGCGATCGATTTCCCCAGAACCGCGAGAATCGCCGGATGACCTGTGGATCCCTCCGGGAGGAGACCCGGGAGGGACAAGCCAGGAAACGGGAACTCTGGAATCGTTAGGGCCAGGTGCCCAAGACGAGAGACCACAGACAGCTGTCAAGAAACCTGTGAGACTCGTTGAAGCGTGTTGAGTTTGATTTTTGGACATATTGTTCGGGGGTGGTGTTGCCAGGCACTCAAGGGTTAAGGAGTGCGGCCCCCGCCATTGGGAAGGTGGAGCTATGTCATGGGGAGTGGGAGGAAGAAAGGGGAGTTCTGGGTAAGGCGCGAGAGCGCCAGTTTTCCTGTTGTTATGGAGAATAAAGGTTGTGTTTGTCCTCCACTCCCTCCGTGTGCGCGTCCTCCTTCCTGACACTCGTAAGAGGGTAACAGCAGCCAAGGAATGCCTGGTATGATGGGGAAGTGGCCTGCATGGATGACATCAAACACTATCCTTTCCTGATAACGAAACATAGAGACCTGGATGGGACTCGATTCCCGATCTATGGGTCCGGAGGTTAAGGGAGAGCCATCCACCCCTTCAACTTGAATGGGTTTCCGTTTCTCTTGTAGGGGAATGCTGTTGTCCTTGGCCCAAGTGATGTCAATAAAGTTTCCAGGTGCCCCGCAGTCGAGGATGGCCAGGGCTTCCATCAGTGGTAAGGATTCAATGTGTAACAGTACTTGAAATACCATCATTCTGGTATCTTCCGCCTCTTCCACCCGCTGGGTAGTATTGCAGGGACTGAAGAAATCCCCCCTGAACCTCTCCCTGTTTAGGATCGGGGTGAAGCGTTTCCCTGTCGTCGAGGTGGGACTTCTGGGCAGTTCCTCAAAAGGTGTTTAGATGACCCACAGTACATACACAATCCTTGTTCTCTACGTCTTACGCTCTTCAGTCGATAAAGGTCCTCAAACCGTGCCTATCTGCATGGGTTCCTCTCCTTGAGACATTTTCATAGATATAGAAAGATTGATGGTGGCCGGTTGGGATGGTCATGTTCTTCTTCTTTCCTGCCTGCATTCAGATAGGAAGAACTCGGGGGACAACGTCACCAATTCCTGGAAGGTAGCTGGTCTTGCTATTCGTGCCAGCTCGTCCTTTATATCCTCGTGGAGTCCCCTCATAAACAGTGTTTGTTGAGCGGAGTCCGGCCATCCTGCTTCAACAGGTAACTTCTGGAAGGTGGATACGTAGGACTGTACATCTTGTGAACCCGGTCTGATGTCCAACATAGCCTCATACGAAGAGTACTGGACATGCGGTCTGTCAAATCGAGCCTTAAACAATTGAGTGAACAAGGAGTAGTGGTTCATGGCACGATCTGACTGGATAACCAGGTTAGAGATAAGGAAGCCCACCTTGGCTCTATCCAGTTCGTAGGCTCTGGGACGAAAGGTGAAATACACTAAGCAAGCATCGAGAAACTCCTTGAGATGCCTAGGGTTCCAATCATATTTTCCGAAAGGAAAGGTTAAAGGAGGCAGATCTCCTCTGTTGTCGTAGGGCACCATTTTTAGAGCGGAGCGACTGTACCTCAAAAGTCAATCCTTGCAAAGCTGCAACTAGTTTCTGGTACTGTTCCAGAGAAGCCATGGAGATTTCATGGAGTTGAAAGCTCTCAGAATCTGGGGAAGTCTCCCTCTGATCCTCCTCACCTGGTTCTTCAGTCGAACTGTCTTGGGACTCTGTCTTCATTTTCCTTTGTGTCTTCTTGGTTCCTTTCCTTCTTTCTTTCGAAGAGGAAAGGGCGAGCTCCCCCAGAGGCCACCTTGCCTGGGTAAGGGTACACCAGGGAATGGGGACTCTGAGGAGCAAACCCCTGTCAGGGAAAAAGCCTTATGGTTAAAATAAAACGGAAAAGATGTTGATGGCTTCAAGTATTCACCGAAGGTCTTGATTGTACTGATATTACTTAGAAAGTCCAGAGTACATGTGATTCTGAAGGAGTAAACTTCCTTGTAAAAGCGGTGAACCATTTCCCAATGAATGACTGTTCCCGGGAGGTAGGAGAACAGAGTCCTATAGCAATTACATGACTGGGTAAGTAGCGGGCAGTGAGGAGACAAAAAGGTATGCACAGCAGGGATTCCGGGGAGAACTAAGGAGAAAAGACACAGTGAATCCCAGGCGAGTGGAACGACACCCAGAGAAGGCACCACGGTTGAAACTGCAGTAATGGAACGGCTCAGAAGCAGCCGTGGAAACAAAAAATACAATGAGATGGGGGAAGGCAGGAAACGGCGTGTCGGGAGTCCGAACGCTGAGGGAATAGAGAATGCCAAAACCAGCCACAACTAGAGAGTAAAAGGGACAAGGCAAGTGAATCTATGAGCGTCTAACCAAATCCAAGGGTTGCAATGCACAGAGCTGCAAGCCGGGAGCTGAGAGTAGTGGCAGCGGCCATCTTGAAAAACCACTAGACCGCTGCTAGAACCACAGAAGGAAACGTAACGGCACAATCTAATGGAGCCGCCATCTGTGCCAGCACTTCCAGGGACAAAGCATGACAGGATAACAATTATTCTAGGGGAGTTGGACCTTTGGGTTTAATATTCAATTACAGTTGCTTTTCAGTTCACAGACTAAGGGAAGCAATAACGAACTTATTTCAGGATAACACAGTTATACTCAAGGTAAGTTAAACCTATGCACATTTTATAGGAGCTATAAGCAACTTAAAGGCAGGTATAAACCTACAGCCTTTTTTGTGTCCCTCTACAACAGACCTGGGAAAGCAAAACCCAGTGTTGCTGTCATGACCCCTAGCACACGCTCACACAACTGCAGGGGTAGCTGTAGTGATTCTGGTAAGCAATGGACAATGAGGGTTGCTAGCAGGAGTTGGCACCTGTTTGCACATGATAAGAGCCCCCGCCAAGATGGCCGCCAAGTCAGGAATCAATACAGGAACCAAGATGGCCCCCAAGTAGCTCATACCTCCAGTATCCTTGGTAGTCTAGTGTAAGGGTGCAGCCCAAGGCTATAAAAACCCCGCCCTGGGCCACACCCAGTGCTTACTGTTTTTTCTCTTCTGAACGCAAGTGGTGTAACTCTTGCCGTGTATCTAGTTCCACATGCAAGAGGACTGTTATGATTTTGGCTCTTGCCGCTGCTCCTACACACCTGATTCCGGATCTTCAGCAACCTGTCAGCTTTTCTGAGGTTCTGCCAGCTTCCATACTCACCCGGATCACCTCGCTTCAATCGCAGTTCTTCCGGCGGCTCTCCGGTCTTGCTGCACTTGCGTTGCGGGACTCCACACCTGAAAAGTGACACAAAACAGTACGCTTTTAAACGCTCTGTGCCTTACACCATGTGCGCTTCCTGAAATACCACTTACCTGAGTTTTGGCATGCCACGGACCCGTCTACGGCAGAGCACAGCACGCCACCCCTGAAATGAAAGCAACAAGACAGAGAAAGTGAACAATAAGCAACATGCGCTTTGCGCACCACCCTCATTCCTCATAAAGACTTTCATTGCTGCAGAAGAACAGGGGACACTGCAGTGCAACCAACTACTTACCTGCAGAACAGCAGAGACATTGTAGCACAATTGAGACTTACCTGCAACCAGCATCACGTGCACTGCAGCAGGACTGGGCCACTCTCCAGTGACAAAACTGAACCGGATGCAAACCTGATACCTTGGATTGCATTACTGTAGTGCTAAGGTGAGCCAGGGCCTTGCCCTCCAGCCAGCCAACCTTGGGGAGTAGGAGGGAGGTAAGGGGGGAAGAGTAGGAGAACAGGCATTAGCACACTACTTTGTTTGCACACAGGCTCACTCAGACGCCCATCACTCATCCGAACAATAATGAAGATCCCAACCAAGCCACTCCCAACCGCATTGTACACTGGGCAATTGCCTTTCGGTGGAAACAGTGGGGAAGGAGTGGGTTGGGCTAGCAATTTATCCTGAGGCCACCTCATCTAGAGAGACACGCTCCCAGCGACCCGGAACAGGCACTCCTGCAGGGCACCAGAGGTAATTGTTACGGTTACACTTTATGAATGACTCAAAGTTATTCTAGGTTGGTAAAACCTAAGGCACACTTATTCTGGACAGGCTTACAGCAAGTCAGGGAAAGCAAGACTCAGTTGGGGACACTCATACATTTATCCTAACAGGAATAGTGAAGTGAAACCAACAGGATTACTTTTGGGAAGAGGTACAACCAAATCACAGGTGAGTAAGATAACCTTAGATCTACTTTCTGTTAGAATGGCGAAACAGTTTCTAGGAAAGAAAGATGCTACATGTACTTTTCAGAATGGCAGCACATGTCTAAGGTAAGTAATAACTTTTTTGTAACTGTTCACTTTCAAGAGTTACATGTATCAACCAACTTATTTTGCAAGTAAGTCACTTTTAAACATGTATTCTCTTTTCTAGGCAAAAGGCCCAATCCTTAGAAGTCTTTCCCTTATTCTTGGAGCATGAGTGTTCTCATGGGCAGAAGGGGTGTCACTAGGTTCTAGTGCCCAACAGGCAGATCAGGATAGGTTCTTAAACAGCAAAAGTCAGAGTTCCTAAGGAAGACTGTTAGACCGAGTAAGTACTTGGGTGAAGGTCCAGGGGCTTCACAGAAGACACCCTAGGGGGATTCCAGCAGGGGCCTGGGTGCACTGGACGAGAGGACGCCCAATCACAGAAAACACCCCAAAACTACAGAGGAATCACAAGAGACCTGAGGTAAGTAAATACCCAAGCCAACACAGTACTTCAGCACAGATGATTTTGCAGCAGGACCACCTCAGGATCTGTAGCCAAAAACCCAGTTGTTGAATTCCTTCTTGAAGAAGAAAAGACACTGGAAGGACTTTTGCAGCAAGGATCACAGGGAAGGTTCTAGGCAAGGTTTTCCTCACGGCTGGATGTGGTTCTGTGGATTTGGCACCTTTTTCAGGAGCACAGAGGAAGACAGAACATCGCTGGTCGGATTCTTGTCATTTGCAAGGTCCAGCACTCTGGTGAGGGGACTTTTCATACTGGGATCGTGCCTCTGGAGATCCAGCAGGAGGCCCACAAAATGTCACCGAGATTCAGAAGACTGTGCACCGAACAATGGCTCAAGGTCCCAGGGTATTGGGGTATTGCAGCCCTGCAAGGTCGCAGCACAGCATGAGATGGCAGGTCTCCTTGAGTCTAGTGGGTTACACAAGGTTCTGGGTCAGGGTCTTTGTTTTCTTTGGAGTCCTCAGGTCGAGTGGCTGGAAGGGCTACATCAGGCTCCGGTTACACAGCACGCTCTCCGGTCACTGGAAATCGTTTCAACCACAAATTCTTCATCTTCCTCTTCAGTTTTGGTTTCAGTGGTCGACTACCTCTTCAGCTTCCAGGTTCAGACTTTTATGCAGGAACCCAGCCAATCAAACAGCCCTGCAACATTCAAACTTGGGGGATTGGCAATCCTTTCAGGACAGCCATACTCCGAGTTTGAACTGGAATCTTGCACTCAGACTGGAAGACAAAGGGCTGTGAAGTGTTGGACTCCTCCCTCGCTTCCTGCCTTCACAGACAAACTGGAGCCACAGGACTCCCTCAGAACATAAAAATCACACAAAGGAATGTTCCACCCTGGGTGCAAGGAGAAGGAACAAGAAAGGACAAGGTACACTAAAATGGCAAAAAAACAAGACAGGGCCATTTTGATAAAATGAGCACCCATGGGTGTCTTTACCAGGGCTGTGTAAACAGCCCACGGTAAAGGTGCACCGAATTAATAAAGATGTTCACTGCCACCAGCCATTAAAGGTAAGTTTGTTGTTGTAACATAAATGTTACATTCAAAATGAGAAAGGGGATACTCAGTATTTCCCCAGCACTCCACATAGGGTGGGGGTGCTGGTCTCACCTAATAAAATATAAAAGGGATCCAAAGATACTTTCTACCCTTTGGGACTGTAGTTCTCACAAGGTTAGCCAGAGAAAGTTAAAAGGGGAGCCCCTAGTGCAACCCAGTAACAATGGGCACTTTTTGCCAAAAAGTTGTCAAAGAGGATAACTTTTAAAAGACACTATGGAGGGTTTTAAAAATGACACCCATAAAAAGAGTAAAATATTCTGTGAGTGTAGAAAAAGGTTTACACTCACAGAGGTATAAGGAAAATTAATCCTCCAGTAAAGCAAAACATTCTGGGGTTGAAACATGTCAGGAAGATTTATCATTACTATGAAAATCTTTCCTAACATCATCCATCAGTAGAGAGCCAGAAAACCTGGAGTTAGTGCAGTGGTGGCATGACCTGTAGTGGGAGGATCATATGATTCAAGAACAACACCCTGACCATCAGAACTAGCCTACAGCTAAGCCGTGTGGGAAGTACGATAAACTGCGGTGGTTGAGAGCCCTGCAATTGGTGGACTGCTTGGTCAGAAACTTGCACCCTGACCACCAGACATAACCAACCACAATGTCAAGCGGTGCGCAGAAGAGAGTAATAAGTTTAGCATGCCAAAGAAGAGAGTGACGGACTGCAAAGTCGAGAGGACAGAGGAAGAGAGAGCAACAGGCCGCACAGTTTAGCCAGCCGAAGGAGCGTGGAAGAAGAAAGTAAAAGATCGAACCCGTGATCCCTGGTGAAAACAGTGAAGAACTCCCTGAGAGAAGGTAAACGGAAAAGGGATACAGTCTGGGAGGGGGCCGGGACAACTTATGAACTGGAAACAGAACCAAAAGAAGTAATCCATTTTATGAAGCAATTCCCTGGTCAGTGCCATAAGACTGTGGTATTGAGTAGTTGAGAAAGACTCAAGCAGCCTCTCCCTCGTCCCAGTGGGGCCAAGTTGAAAGACAGTGTTCAAGTAAAGAGAAAACCAAACCATTGGAAGGAATTAAACACATTGATGAAGGATTTAATGCTGAAATATACTTAAGAGTAATCTGCGTAAACTGGACATTAGATAGGAGGGAGCCATGTGGAACTTTGTGAACACTGAACATTACGAGACTTTTACTCTCCTGGGTTGCGATAATAACTCTTTGGTTAGCTTAGTTGTTTGTCTTGTAGTGACAGGGAGAGTTTAGGAGTTTGACTAGGATAGAATACTTTCTTTTCGACACAACAGATTTTCAGGGCCACGTTTTAGTTTTGTTGAGGTAGGGAACCACCTCTATTTAAGGGCAAGATAGGTTTTGCATACTTGTATCCACAAATAAATGTTTATAACCAAAACCATGCCTGCGTTTGGTCAGATTGCTCATTCCAGGTCACCACAGTCCTCTGGGACCAGGCCATCAAGGAAAGGTGTGTGCTTGGGTACAATACCCATTACCCCCTTACTGTTCTAGGGGATCCAACCTCAATGGTAAGCTTCAAGGGGCTTCAGAACTCAGCACCTTCTGGTAGGAGTATCACAACTTCTTGGACCAGTTTGGTGAAATCAGGATTAGATGGCAGTTGCTTGTGTGTTTCAATTTGTACAGGGCACTAGAGGGACTGGTGGAAAGAGTCTGGCCATCTCACGTGAGGAGAAAGGCATCCCCATGAGAGTTCTCGCCCTCCCCCTTCCAAGATCCATACAGAGTGCACGTTCTTCTTTCCGAGTCAGCATACACCAAGCTCAGAAGAGTGGCTGTAATGTTTTCACATGATGTTCCCATTCTTGGGTAGCGTATGACTTTCAACTCAGAAGACCACCCATACAGTCTCCTTTTCACCACGTGGGACGCTATTGGGAAAACGTTGCAGGCACCAGCCCCACAACTGAGTGCGAACATGCAGACAGTGGCAGACCTCACGCTGACATAAAACTGGGTTGTTGTGTTGTCAGTGTAGATCAGCACACAGTGGTGACCTGCCAGATGGAGCAAAACGCCTTCAATGTCAGATTGCTCGGAGTGCAAGTCAATTTATATAGCGTGCTTGTTCCTCCGAACTATAAAGGTCATGGACCTCCTATTTCCCCATTAGATTCCCCAACCTTGAACACTGGAGTCTGTCACGAGGGTCCTGCTCAGGGATGGGTAAAAGGCCTTCACAAAGTCTGGTTGCTTCCCTCCATTCTCCCTGCAATTCCTGACAACCTATTCGCTCTGTCTGATCCTGTGAACACAAGCTCACAAGGTTTATCTGGCTACAGAGTTCTGCAGGACTTCAATGTGCCAAAAGAGTTAGACCGGTTGTGCCAGAAATAGGGCGTTGCAGTAGTCCCTGGATGACATAACAAGTGAGGACACCACAGGGACACGCAACTGAGAAAGGAGAAAAAGAAGATCCTTACTTAGGGTTTTCAGTTGACGACAGCCCCTTTGACATAATGCACTTATCTGAGATTCTGCATACAGAGAGGCTATCTTTACCCCTAAATCCTTCACTGGTGGAACAGGAGAAGGAAAAAGGCCCGAGGAACATGGGCAAAAAGAGGGTGTCCAAAAGCGAGTAGAGGAAGAAGGGCCCACCAACACCTCGATCTTCCCCCATTCAGTTTGAGCCAGTTATTACACATCCATGCACCCACGGCTTCGAGACAGGTCCTGAATCTGGTTGCTGTCTCGACAGAGAGAGATCTAAACAAACCCGAATCTGTGTCATCTGTTAAGAGTATCATTGGAAGTTGTGAGAGCAGATAAGCTTGGTAAGAGGTTGCATGTACATGTTAAACAAAACCGGGACAATGGAGGTACTCCATATGTGAAGGCAGTGGGCACAGAGTGAAAAGGGGGGAGGGAAAAAGACTGGTAGATCAGAGAGAAATGAAGAAAACCAGCAGACAACAGCACCAGAAAGGCCGGCCCCGTAGAGTAAGATGGCATGGTCAATGGTATCAAGGGCAGCAGATAAGTCAAAGTAACAATAAAGCACCAGCGCCGCCTGAGTCATGCAGCCAAGCCAGATCAACAACATCAGAGACCAGCACCCCTTTGTTGCTGCGTTCTGGACAAAAACCGAATTGCAAAGCGTGGAAGAAGAAAGATCACTCAGGAGAGGGCAGACTAAGCCTTCAAAAAGCTTCATAAGAAATTGAAGCAAAATGGGATGAAATTTAGCTGGGGCAAGAGGGTCTATAGAAAGCTTTTTCAAAAGTGGAACAACCAATGGGTGTTTGAGAGAAACTGGGATCTGACCTGTGAGAAAGTATTAACAGCATGTGTGACCAGAGGACCAATCAGGGGAAGACAGTCCTTCAGGATAGAGGCATAGGATCTAAAGTGGATGCTGATTTCAATGTATGCATAGTCACTGTGATTTCCTCAGAAGTAAACAGACCAGCAATGACCAGAAGGAGGGATAGTGGCCAGAACTTGAGAGGCCAGAGAGCCGAGTCCTGAGGAACAGATGTTTTCTCAGATTTTGATTATCTTCTCAGTGAAATACGAGGAAAGAGTCACAGAGAGATGGATCAGTGAATAGGCTGAGATGGAACCGTAGTTAGAGAATGAACAATTTTAACAAAGGTCTTTGGGCTAGTTAATAGAGTTATCCACGCGATAGGAGCAGTGGCATCATAATTTGAGTGTCATTTGTGTTATACTTGCCTGCGTTCGAGTCGAAGTGCGCAAATGCAATCAGTAAACCAGGGCTCCGAAACCCAAGCTTCAGGTGTATGTGTTTTGAGAGGGGCAAGAAGGTCAACAGTCGCAGTCGGCGCTACAGCCCTGGTATTCAAATAAGGAGTCAGAGAGGAACAAGCTTCCAGCTGGGTAGAGATCATCACAGGATAGAAGGCGCCAATTCCAGCAAGGAGTAAGGCGAGGCTTAGATACAGACTTAGGAAGGACCAGTTTCCAAGAGAATGGAATAATGGAGTGGTCTGACCAGGGGTAGGGTGTGCAGAGTAAACATTAGCATCAGATTTAGAAGCAAATAAAAGATCCAGTGTGTTACCCAATCGGCAAGTAGGGCCGCTAGCCAGCTGTGAAAAGGCGAATTCATTCATGGCAGAATAAAATCTGACAGACTTAATGTCAGCAGGATCATTAACTCTAAGATTAAAATCACCAGCAAACAAGAGGTGGGCATGCCGAAGTTGTAAATCGGCCGCTAATTCTAGAAATGTCACACAAAGTAGAGTCTGGCCCTGGAGGACAATAAAACAATTTAAAAAAATGAATGGACAGGGTTGAGGAAATAGTAAAGCCGGCAAACAGTGCCTCCATTTGAATATTATGATTAAGAGTCAATGAAGTCCCAGCAAAATGAGAATGAAAAAGAATAGCTACCCTGCCACCAGGGCAGGGTGAAACTACTTTCCAATTGAAGAATGCCAGTGTTGGTGGGCAAGTGCTGAACAATGGCAGGACCAGGAGACGCACAGAACCAAGTTTCAGTGACACACATAAAATCAGGAAGATGGTCATGTAGTATATCGTGGCAATGGTCGGCATGTGCAAAAAGTGAGCGGGCATTGAGAAGAAAACATTTCAAAGAATCAGAGGGAGGAGGAAGAAGAGCGGCATCCTCACTAGCAGGAGAAAACCCATAGGAAAATTAGTGAAAGATGGGGCAAGCTGCTAAAGCTGGTAAGGCGACTTAACATGAGTAAGAACATACGCGAGGTGCGTACTAGTATATGCCCTTGGTCAGACCACTTCTTTGTTAATTTCTCTATAACGGTGCCATTTGTAAGGAGTAAGTACTGTAAACTGTTAGGAAGCTTGTCCCGTAACCCAAAACAACTAACAGAAGCCAACATAGAGCCTTTGATTGGTAACTCTCTTGATTTCTCCTCTGATAAAGGACTGTCGGCTCAAAATATGGCCGTAGCACTCACAAAAAACCTAATCAGTATATCTGACATAATAGCACCACTAAAGTCAAGAAAGACACACATAGATGCTAATAATAAAAGTAGCTGGTTTTCTGAGGATCTGAGAAGACAACAATCTGTCTCCTCTAAGAATTTTCAGATATGGAAACGGCAGCCTACTCCAAACTCACTAGACAATTATAAGAAATCTGTAGGAGAGTATAAAAACGCCATTTTCTTAGCAAAAGGAAATTATTACAACACACGCATAAGCAATTCCGAATCCGATACCAAAGAATTGTTTAAAATTCTTAAGGAACAGGAAAACACCTCGGAATCAAATGATAAGGATTGGTGTTCAACGTATTCAAGACGGGCTACAAAATAAGTTACTTAATATCCGGTCTGTAATGATTGAAAAAAAGTCACAGAACCAGACATTTTTTGACTCTGGCAACTCTAAGGTTTTCATCAGGAGCTCAGATATTCCTATTTTTAATTTTCATCCAGTACGTGAACTGGAATTTAAAAAAGTCATTGAACAAATGCAATTATCGCATTGTAGAGGAGATGCTTGTGCATCTATGATAATAAAGACCTGCTCCCCTTCCATCATTGAAGCAGTTTGTTCATTTGTTAATGCCTCACTATTAGAGGGTATAGTACTTAAAGAACTGAAACATACTATGGTCACCCCAATCATCAAGAAGCCAGGTCTGTCAAGGGATAATCCTTTTCATTTTCGACCTATCTCAAACACCCCCTTCCCTTTGAAACTATTGGATAGGGTAGCTTATCAACACATTTTGGAACACCTGAATCAGTATACCATCCTGCATTCTCATCAGTCGGGCTTTAGGAAACTACATGGCACTGAGACCTCGCTCCTAGAGCTTAAATCCAGGCTACTTTCACAAATAGATAAAAGTAAGCTTTCGTTGATCATATCACTGGACCAATCTGCGGCCTTTGATTTGATTGATCACACGATATTAAATACAAGGCTAAAGGAAGTAGCCAATTTTTCGGAGCGAGCAGCGTCCTGGATTGCCTCCTTCCTCGCACACCGACTGAGTAGTGTGTGTTCAGATACAGCAGAAGCAGATCCAATCTCTGTCCTCTATGGAGTCCAACAGGGGGCCAGCACATTGCCATGCATTTATAATCTTTTTATGGCTCCCTTTTTCTTCATGCTTGAGCAGGAGGTTGTTGTCTTTTCAAACTATGCCGACGACACCCAATGCGTAATTCCATTGACAGGCAATCATGGACAGGATGAGTTAGAAATAAACAGAGTTTTCAGCCTGATCGAAAAATGGATGTTGGATAACTACCTCGCACTCAATAGGAGTAAAACCGAACTAATGATGGTGGGGGGGCCCACATGCTCTGAAGGCTTTAAAACCCTCTTACAGCGCTTTTAAGCTGGGGGACAACATAATTAATCCACTTCCCAAAACCAAAATACTGGGAGTTACTTTGTATCAGTCCCTTAACATGAAAGCGCATGTGTCCTCAGTCGTATCCTCAGCAGTAAACTATGTAAAACTGTTGTCACACCTGAGGCCTCTCATCTCCCAAAAAAGTGCCAAAACTATCGCCAGGGCGATAATAGGAGCAAAGATGGACTACTGTTGTAGCCCTTTGCATACAGAGACTCCAGGTGGTCCAGAACTGGACAGTGAGAGTGGTAGTTGGCCTCTCAAGGCGTGAGCACGTAACAGAAGCCAGGCGAGGGCTCCACTGGCTGCCAGTGGAATCTAGAATTAAATTCAGAACATTGGTGATTACCTTTAAGTGTGGAATGTTGATGATGCCTCCTTATCGCCAATGTTATATCACCGACAAAGTATACATGAGATCCTTAAGGTCGGACTAAAAAAATGTTTTGGAGCAACCTAGAGCTAGAACATCTAAGGCAGAAAAAAGGGCCTTTGCATTTAAGGCGCCCAGTCTGTGGAACAATCTGCCAGATGATCTGCGTAATCTTGGGTGCCTCGTAAAGTTCAAGAAGACTTTTAAAACCTTCCTTTTTGACTGAGAATACCAGACACACTTTCCTCTTTTCTTCACGTCGTTTCTGATGTCTAGGGTCTAGTGAGCTATGTGTAGTTTCTATTCTCTTGGCCTAGGACTCTCACCTGTTGAGTAGGCCTCTGTCGCCTTCCTTTCTATTTTTGTCATCCGCGCCTTCATGCCTGCGGGTCTATAGTGCGCTATATAAATATCCTGTAATGTAATGTAATTGGCAGAGGTTTCCCATGGTGAAAAATAATAGGTGATCCAGGCACAGACGTTCATGCTTTTAGCACTCCTTCGGGTTTCTGCCGAAATGTCATGTGCAGCATCACTACGTTGTGCAAGGCCATCAAGTCCAAAAGGCATTGAAATTTCACTGCTGCAAAGTCTGTACTGCTCAAAAACTCTGCACAACTGTGTGTGTCAATATCCCTTCCGTCAGGAGGTAAACCCTCCCATGCACGCTATCCCGTAATGCGGCCAGTATACTGGAACCTGAGTGGGCATGAAAGTAGACTTTTCCTCCAAGTTGATTGGCAGGCACAAAGCAAAAGGCAGCTTGACGACAAGATTGACAGTTTTCACTATTTGAGAAGTAGTGGATGCACAAATTAGCCAAACATGGATCCCCTGGCACAGCGGTTGGTAGATCACAGCATCCATCGTAACCACCCTCAGCGTGGAATTTAGGCAGAATTACAGAACCATGTGCTGATGGTCTGTGTATTGTGCTAATTGGAAGCGTAGACATTTTCTGTGGGCCTCCAAATAGGTATGTGCATGTACACCTCCTTCAAGTCCAGAAAGCAAACCCAAACTCACTAGATGAGGGCTGTCAAGATTTGACCCAGGGTAACCATCTTGACCCTTTCGGCTGGAAGGCATTGGTTGAAGCTTGAGAGATCGAGGATGATAAAAACGAGAAAAAGCTGCTTGGTGAGATTAGACATACTATCTCTATTGCATCCAACTTCAAGACTTTCTGAAGTCCTTCTTCCAGATTTGATGATAATTCTTGAAGGGGGTAGGCTGGCGAAGCGGGTAGGCTGGCGAAGGTGGAATCAGAGTGTCCAATGATCTGATGTTATTGGGTTGTAACGCTCACCTGATTCCCGTAGAGGCGCCGGTCTTGGCTGGGCGTATACCGTATCTGCAAAGGTGATGTGTAACACACGGCTGGCTCTTTGGGCTGGACCTCTCTGCACTGTATGTCTGACTTGAAGGGTACGATGTCTGCAGATAGAAAATATAGGATTAAGGAACTGGGTTATTGAATGTCTCTCTCTTCTTCCCTTTCTCTTTTCCTGTAGAACCCCAAAGGTTAACCTCTCACCTTAGGTAAGTGAACGCCGTGCTCTCCATCTGCCTCGGGGCAGGGTGCTGTAACCAGTTTCTTCACTGGATAAGGGGAGCAGGCCTCTTGACTTCAGAGGACTGCTGTCCGTCGTTCACTGCACGAACGGTAAGTTTCGAGTAATTCTAATGTCTTTAAAGTCTTTAGTAATGATGTTTCTTGTTTTGCAGGGTTCCGGCGATGGCGGATGACGGGCTGAAGTGAGTTGAAGATGGAGCCCGTGTGATGAATAGAAGCGCCTGGAAGCACGTAAGTAAGCGCTTGTTGCCTGCTTCACGATGCGCTCTAACTGTCTTTTTATTTTGCAGGTACAAGTTCGGAGCGGCTGCAGGGTGCCGGAATACCCACTGGGTTAGATGTGGAAAGGAGTAATGGCACGTGAGTATTAAAGTTCCCCATTGTCTTTAAACGCACCTTGTTTTGTCTTTCAGATGCGGGATGCAGCGCCGAAGGCCTCCGGAGCGTGCGAAGAGTTGGTAAGCTTTTGTCTTTCAGATGCCGGAATGCAGTGTGAAGACCTCCGGAGCGCACGAAGAGTAGGTAAGCCTTTGTCTTTCAGATGCTGGAATGCAGCGCGAGGCGTTGGTGACAGCCGATGGACCAGGTAAGTGAAGAGCTGTCACTGAAGACTGTAATGCTAACCTGTTCTTTCTTGTCTTTATAGGTGTTGCTGAAGACTGGATTCAGGATGGTAAGCCTTTTTCCTTAGGCCCAGGATCAGATGCAGAAGACACGATGAGCGTTCTGCTGCAGAGGATGCAGAATAACGCAAAGCAATATTCCTCCATCGGGTGTGGTTTAAATAGCCTCCTGTAGTGCTTAGGTGTCTCCTTCCAAGCCACGCCTAGGTAAGAAAAGAGTTCCTGCTTTCCAGAAGAGTTCCAGTGTTCTGAATCTAGGGAGTGGCTCCTGCCCCACCCAACAGGAAAAGTAGTTCCAAACAGAAGAGGATCAGAGGCTCAACTGGCAGGCAAGTAAGCAGCATGGTCTGCTGCAGGTAAGTCCACCCAAGCATTATGAGCCCGGCGCTTCCAGCGCTGGGACTGGGCATATTTATGAGCCTGGTGCCACTGGCGCCAGGACTGGGTCCAAAAGGTCCCAATTGGGACTGGTTGGCACTCGGAACCTGGGTTATGGATCTGCTTCCAAGGGAGTTGGGAAAACCCTGACCTTTTGGAAGCAGAGATCATGACAGTACCCCCCCTCAAGGCCCCTCCCAAACCGGGCTTCTCCGGGGGTTTTGGCTTGTCAGGAAATGTTCGGTGAAATCTTTTGATTAGGCGAGGAGCGTGGACATATTCAGCAGGTTCCCAGGATCTCTCTTGGGGGCCGTCGCCTTTCCAGTCAATTAGGTAAAATAGTTTAGATTTGGAGATCTTGGAGTCCAGAATGCTTTTGACTTCAAACTTGAGTTCTCCATCAACTAGGATAGGTTTTGGAGATTTAGTTAGTCGGGTTTGAGGTTGCACGGGTTTTAATAGAGAGACGTGGAAGACCGGATGTATCTTCATGTGCGGGGGCAAGTCCAACTTGACCGCTACTGCGTTTACTATGGTAGTGATGGAATAGGGACCAAGGTATCTTGGGTTGAATGTGCGTGGCCCTTTTAGAGGTAGATATTTGGTGGATAACCAGACTTGATCCCCTACTTGATATTGAGGGGCTTCCTTCCGATGTTGATCTGCTCCTTTCTTGTATTGTTCTTTAGCCCTTTGAAGGTGAGAAACAGCTTCCTTAAAGGCGTGGGTGATTGTAGAATGCAGGTAGTCTACTGCTGGTGTTTCAAGATCTTGGAGGGGATCCAACTCCGAGGTTCGAGGGTGACTGCCGTACAAAAGAAAAAACGGGGTTTTCCCAGTTCCCGAATGGACAGAGTTATTGTAGGCATATTCGGCTATCCAAAGGATGTCTTTCCAAGTTTTTTCAGTTTGTTGCAGCATACAGCGTAAATACTGTTCCAGAGTTTGATTGGTCCTCTCGGTTTGTCCGTCGGTCTGAGGGTGGTGACTGGTCGATAGTCTCACATCAATTTGAGCCGACCGACAGCAACTTCGCCAAAAATGAGAAATAAATTGACTACCTCGATCCGAAATTAGAACCGAAGGAAAACCGTGCAGTCGGACGATGTTTTCGAGAAATTCTCGGGCCAGAGTTGCTGCTGTTGGCAAGCCTTTGAGCGGAATGAAATGCGCCATCTTGGAGAATAAGTCCACGATTACTAGAATCGTATTGTATCCGGAGCATGGAGGTAGATCGGTGATGAAGTCCATAGAAAGCGTATGCCAAGGGCGAGGTGGGATTTCAATAGGGTGTAAGAGGCCTGCTGGTCTTTCCTTTTGACTCTTGTTTTGGGCGCATACTCCACAGGACATTTTAAAGTCTCTGATATCTTTTTTCCAAGACGGCCACCAGAAGTAGCGCTTGATCTTTTCTGAGGTCTTGGCCATACCGGGATGTCCTTCCATTAAAGAATCGTGATAACAAGAGATTACTTTTTTCTGTAAATCTGTGCTGGGTAGGTATAATCGTTCTTGGAAATACAATAAGTTGTCCTTTACTGCAAAGTCCTTTCCCTGCAGATGCCAATTCTGTATGTCTGCTTGAGTTACAAGTTGCCTGGCCTTATCCTTAACTTCCTCTATGGATTCTGTGGCGATTACACCCAGAATTCTTTGTTCGGGAATGATTGGTACAGGTTTAGGGTTTATCAAGTGTTCTTCCACTCCCATCCGAGAAAGGGCATCAGCTTTACCGTTCTTTGTACCAGGTCGATAGGTAATTATGAAGTCAAACTCGGCAAAGAATAATGCCCAACGGAGTTGTCTAGAGGATTGGGCTTTTGCGGTTTTCAAATATTGCAGGTTTCGGTGATCCGTAATCACAGTAACGGTGTGTCGGGCCCCCAGCAGATAATGCCGCCAAGCCTTAAAGGCAGACTTGATAGCCAGAAGTTCCTTGTCAGTAATCGTGTAATTGATTTCAGGAGGCGAGAATTTGCGGGACCAAAATGCCACGGGATGCAACTGATTGGTTACCGGGTCCTTTTGTGATAGAACTGCCCCCATGGCAAGGCTTGAAGCATCAGTTTCCACGATGTAGGGGAGTTTGGGGCGAGGGTGTTTTAAGATTGGTGCAGAGATAAATTTAGTCTTCAAATCCTGGAAAGCTTGTTCCGCCTCGGTAGACTATTCAAAACGTTTGTTTTTCTTTAACAAGGCAGTGATGGGCTGGACTATTCGAGAGAATTCGGGGATAAACCTGCGGTAAAAGTTAGCGAAGCCTAACATGCTTTGCACACCTTTTACGGAGGATGGTGATGGCCATTTGAGAACTGCATCGACCTTCTTTGAATCCATACGCACTCCGCCAGGTGATAATATGAATCCCAAGAATTCAACTTCAGTCACGTTGAAAACACATTTTTCCAACTTAGCGAAAAGTTTGTGTTGACGCAATCTTTCGAGGACCATTTTCACGTGTTTCCGATGTTCAGATTCCGATGAAGAATAAACGAGGATGTCGTCAATGTAAACAACAACACACACATCTATGAGCTCTCTGAGGACATCGTTCATAAAATATTGAAAGGCGGCCGGGGCATTGCAAAGTCCGAAGGGCATGACCTGATATTCAAAGAGTCCATACTTGGTGCGGAAGGCCGTCTTCCATTCATCGCCCTCTTTTACTCGTACCAAGTGGTAAGCTCCTCTAAGATCCAGCTTTGTATATATGCATGCTTTTCTGACTTGGTCCAGGAGTTCAGGGATCAAAGGTAACGGATATCTATTCTTAACGGTGATCTGGTTCAGGGAGCGATAATCTATACAAGTTCTAAGGTCTCCTTCCTTTTTTGGAACGAAGAACAAAGCTGAAGAAGCAGGGGACTTGGAAGGACGAATAAACCCATTTGCCAGGTATTGATCCAGGTATTGTCGAAGGTGAAGGTTCTCAGGCTCGGTGAGGGCATAAATTCTACTACAAGGAGGAGTAGATCCAGGTATCAGGTCTATCTGGCAGTCATAAGACCTATGAGGAGGTAGAGAGTTAGCCTGATCCTTCCGGAAAACATCTTGGTATTCTAGGTATTCGGGAGGTAACTGGGGAGTCTCTGAAGAAATTGCTGCCAGTGCAACACCAGGTGGAGGGTGACAAGTAGAGACACATTCTGGAAACTGGACCGTTCTTGCTCGCCAATCGATCAGAGGATTGTGTTTCTCTAACCAAGGTATTCCTAGAATAATCTGAAACTGAGGGGCCTTGATCACATCGAACACGATCTTCTCATGGTGTCCATCTTGACTTACTAGCGTCACCTCTTGAGTGGTATGCGTTACTGGCCCGGAGGCTATCTCCGTACCATCCACCGTAGTAATGACGTCCTTTACAGCCTTGGGACAAAGAGTTAGATTCATCCTCAAAACCATTTCATGATCCATATAATTGCCGATGGCACCGCTGTCGACGTAAGCTTCAATTGCATGTAATCGATCCGGATTATCAGGGCTAATGAGGACCATAGGTATCACGAAATGCGAGGTCACGGAACTGGTTTTCACGCTCGGCAAGAGGACCTCTATTCTTGTCGGGCGAGGTCGTTTCCCTGCTCAGAGTTTGTAACTTTGGTAACTGCAGCTCCTACTGCCTTCTTGGCAGGTTTCACCGGACAGTCTCGAAGAAAGTGCCCTGAGTTTCCGCAATAGAGGCATAATTGCAACTGTTTTCTCCTTTCCCGCTCCTTTTGTGTTAGAGGACCTTTCAGACCCCCTATTTGCATGGGTTCCCCGGAGTCTACTCCTTTGGAAGGAGTTGGCGGTTTGGAAAATACTCGAGCATCAAACTTGGAACGATCGGCCTTCCTGTTCTGCAGTCTGTGATCTATTTGAACGACTAAGTCTATATAGTCCGAACAATCTTTTGGGGGATTCACTACTTGGGCTAACACAACTTTGAGCTCTCCATGTAGACCTCTATAAAACAGCGTAATCCTTTTGTCCTCAGGCCATTGAGTTTCCACTATCAGTCTGTTGAAAGACGCAATATAAGCCAAAAGGTCTTGATTACCTTGTCGCAAAGAAAGAAGCTCATTGTCCAAGGCCTGCCCCTGTGAATGTCTTGCGAACAGTTTTTCCATACTGAGCTGAAAAGCTTGAAAATCATGGAGGACCGGATCATCTTGATTTACTAGAGGGATCGACCAGTCTGCCGCATTGCCACTAAGGTACGAAAGCACGAAAGCTACTTTAGCTTGATCAGTTGGAAAGGCTGCTGGCCGGCATAAGAAATGCAACCGGCACTGATTGATAAATACTGCAAACCTCTTTGGGTCACCAGAAAATCGTTCGGGCGGAGCCAGAGGTACATTCCCAGGTAGGTTGATCTGCACTGGATTCATAGAGGATGTAGAAGGAAGATTTCCCCCAGATGCGGGTAACGGGGTCTGTCCGGCTTGTGACTGTAGCAATGGTCTAGCGAGATCATCTGTTCGCTCCTTGGAAATAATCAGTTCCCTTCTTAGAGCGTTCGTTTCCTGACGGGCTGCATGCACTTCTGCCCTTAGTTCCCCAAGTAACTGGGCTAGCTGGTCGGTATCCGAGGTTTCCATAGCGCCTGGACGGGAGTTTTGTGGTAGGCTTTGCGTTCTGTAACGCTCACCTGATTCCCGTAGAGGCGCCGGTCTTGACTGGGCGTATACCGTATCTGCAAAGGTGATGTGTAACACACGGCTGGCTCTTTGGGCTGGACCTCTGTGCACTGTATGTCTGACTTGAAGGGTAAGATGTCTGCAGATAGAAAATATGGGATTAAGGAACTGGGTTATTGAATGTCTCTCTCTTCTTCCCTTTCTCTTTTCCTGTAGAACCCCAAAGGTTAACGCTCTCACCTTAGGTAAGTGAACGCCGTGCTCTCCATCTGCCTCGGGGCAGGGTGCTGTAACCAGTTTCTTCACTGGATAAGGGGAGCAGGCCTCTTGACTTCAGAGGACTGCTGTCCGTCGTTCACTGCACGAACGGTAAGTTTCGAGTAATTCTAATGTCTTTAAAGTCTTTAGTAATGATGTTTCTTGTTTTGCAGGGTTCCGGCGATGGCGGATGACGGGCTGAAGTGAGTTGAAGATGGAGCCCGTGTGATGAATAGAAGCGCCTGGAAGCACGTAAGTAAGCGCTTGTTGCCTGCTTCACGATGCGCTCTAACTGTCTTTTTATTTTGCAGGTACAAGTTCGGAGCGGCTGCAGGGTGCCGGAATACCCACTGGGTTAGATGTGGAAAGGAGTAATGGCACGTGAGTATTAAAGTTCCCCAATGTCTTTAAACGCACCTTGTTTTGTCTTTCAGATGCGGGATGCAGCGCCGAAGGCCTCCGGAGCGTGCGAAGAGTTGGTAAGCTTTTGTCTTTCAGATGCCGGAATGCAGTGTGAAGACCTCCGGAGCGCACGAAGAGTAGGTAAGCCTTTGTCTTTCAGATGCCGGAATGCAGCGCGAGGCGTTGGTGACAGCCGATGGACCAGGTAAGTGAAGAGCTGTCACTGAAGACTGTAATGCTAACCTGTTCTTTCTTGTCTTTATAGGTGTTGCTGAAGACTGGATTCAGGATGGTAAGCCTTTTTCCTTAGGCCCAAGATCAGATGCAGAAGACACGATGAGCGTTCTGCTGCAGAGGATGCAGAATAACGCAAAGCAAGATTCATCCATCGGGTGTGGTTTAAATAGCCTCCTGTAGTGCTTAGGTGTCTCCTTCCACAGCCACGCCTAGGTAAGAAAAGAGTTCCTGCTTTCCAGAAGAGTTCCAGTGTTCTGAATCTAGGGAGTGGCTCCTGCCCCACCCAACAGGAAAAGTAGTTCCAAACAGAAGAGGATCAGAGGCTCAACTGGCAGGCAAGTAAGCAGCATGGTCTGCTGCAGGTAAGTCCACCCAAGCATTATGAGCCCGGCGCTTCCAGCGCTGGGACTGGGCATATTTATGAGCCTGGTGCCACTGGCGCCAGGACTGGGTCCAAAAGGTCCCAATTGGGACTGGTTGGCATTTGGAACCTGGGTTATGGATCTGCTTCCAAGGGAGTTGGGAAAACCCTGACCTTTTGGAAGCAGAGATCATGACATGGGTCCCCCACTCCCAGTTAGGGAGATTTATCTTTTGTATGCTTCATCCCCTCTCCTAGCTAGACCCCCAGCAGTTTTTGCTGGACTTCTGGACCTTTTTCTTTCAATCCTGAATGAGTGGAGGCTTATTCCACTCATTCATTCTTGTGGGCTCTGTATTATGGAACTCTATTCTTTGTATTCTACCTGTATTATGGAGTCTGTCTGCTCCATAGCTCTTAAAGGCATCTGTGTTTTACTACTGCAGCACACAGCTCCTAATGGGCAGTGTTGCGGGGGACCCATAGGTGTTCCTTTAAGATTATTTTCCTTTATCCTCGAGTAACTAAGGATAGGGAGACCATTCGCATCTCTCCCAAAACTCTATAGTCTGAGAGACTGGCACACACCACCTTCAGTGGAGTACCAAAGGGATACCTAGTCTCCCCCCTTCTCTCTACTCCTGTGACATTTTAGCCACATAGACAATCTCGTAGTTATGGCTGGTGGCATTGGAAGTGTTCTATCAAATATTGTGTAATTAAACCGCAGGTTATGTCCATAGCCATTGCACAATAGTGGCACCCAAGTACCAACTTGGGGCCTCCCTTCTTTTTTGGCCATTACGAGCATTGTTGACCTTTGTTAGCCCTTTGTCTACTATTCTGGGAGGTGTTTTGCCTTTGGCGGGAACCCTTGGGTATCCCCTGCCTAGGCTCCAGAGTTTCTGGGTAAGCAGGAAGTGGGGGAGGAGTCTTCCACCCCCCTGTCCTTTGTCTGCCAGAGTGCCTGAATAGGACCAGCTCCCACAGGGGGCCTGGCTATCCTGATTGGACAGTCAAACGCCCCTTTCTGTAAAATGCTGAGAGAGATTGCAGGGGAGTGTGTGCTGGAACTGAATCTAAGGTGAGGCTTCTGGAGTGAGAAGGAAGTCGACCACCGGAAGCAGAAGTAACCGAAGATGACTACCAGAGACGCTAACTCTGTTTTCTGTGCAGCAGAGGAGCTCCGAAGTGGACGACTCCTTCCCTTTGGTGGGTGGGAACAACCAGTCCCAAGGCGAACTTAGAATTGAGCCATCTCCTGATGTCCTAGGAGCTTCCAGAGCTGCAGAACCCCAAAACCAGGAGACCTGCTGCCGATTTACAGTGCATCATCGTGGAAAGGCTGAATCCATCCAAATCTTTGTTGAACCCATAAGGACACTCCAGAGATTCTATCCAACTCGCCCAGACTCCCCTCATCAGAGTCTGGGACTGCAGGAAGCAAAGAATATGATATGATATGACATTTATAACGCGCCTATACACAAGTGTTCAAAGGTGCGATGAGGCAAGGGAGGGGAACAAAAGGGAGGACAGACAACGATCTTACTAGGCCAGGTGTCATTCGGATTGCACAAGTGCGTGGGAGAGGGGCAGGGACAGTGCAGTACATGGGAAAAGATAACAATAAGTAAGTAACGGCCACCTTGTGGCAAGTGCAAGGGTAAGTGCAGACATCAGGTGTCAAGGGCTGGTAGGGGGGACTGTAGGGATACAGAAACAGTCCCCAAGTGCGGGGGTTGCCAGGTGGGCAGTGCAGGTGTGTGACCCTGGCAGAGGGACCTCGGCCCGAGATCAGAGGGTGTCCAGGTGGCCAGTGCAAGTTCCGGTTACAGCCAGGATGTCAGCAGAGGGGACGAGGAAAAAAAGCAAAAGCAAAGAGAATGTTATGAGGTGCTTCCGGAACCACAGATGGTTCTCCTCAAGTTTAAGGGAGGCAGGGAGGCTGTTCCAGAGGGAGGCACCAGCCGAAGAAAGAGATCTACCACCAACTCGTTGCTTGGCGAAATGACTGACCCTGAGGGAGTTGGAGGCGGATGAGCGGAGAGCTCGAGAAGGAAGATATTTAGGGAGAGAGAGTTGAAGGTATTGAGGCCCCAAGCCCCAGAAGGCCTCGTAGACGATGCAGAGGGTTTTGAATTTAATCCTCGCAGCCACTGGGAGCCAGTGCAGAGATTTCAGTCCTGGAGAGATAGGAACCTTGGGCTTGAGGCCAAGGACAAGTCTTGCAGTCCTGTTCTGGATAAGTTGCAGAGGTCGGAGAGTAGGAGCAGGCCGATTTAGAAAGAGGCTGTTGCAATAGTCCAGCCTAGAGAGAACCAGAGCTCTGGAGACAGTGAGCTTCTGGGGGAAGGAGAGGAAAGGAAGAATACCTCTGAGGAGGTGTAGCTGGTAGTGTGACTTCTTGGAGACATCAGAGATCTGAGGGGAGAAGGAGAGTTTTGAGTCGAGGATGACCCCAAGGTTTTTTGCCTTGCAGGTGGGGGCAAAATATTGACCGGGCGATCAGTGTCCTTAGTTGGTGCTGCAGAAAAGGCACCAAACTCGCAGAGTGAACCAAGAAGTTGCTGAGAGTCATGCCCTAGTTCCTCCCTTGATACTGCTGCTGATAGATCCCATCCATTGTCCTGCCTTCAGTCATCAGACCAAGGAATCTGGCGATTGGGTCCAGAGCTGCAACATTGCGCAGTATCCACCACAAACATTCTCTTCTAACCTCAGGTACTGTGGAGAAAAAGGTATTGCTTACCTGATTCCAAGAAGTTGCTCCAGAGCATTGCAATACACTTACAGGTGTCCAGGGTCACTTCCTCTTACCTCCAACTGAAGCCGCTGCTTGTGTCCCTTCATCAAGTCCTTTTCCAGTTCTACTTTGTTAGTTAACTTGCTGCTTTTATAACACTAGATACTGGAAGAAATCCTCTTCGTATTCTGCTGCTTGTCAAGACTTTGAGACCTCTCTGAACTGCTTTTAGCTAGGGTTGTGTTTTTGGACTTAAAAGACTTGCTGTGCGAAGAAACCCTCTCTAGAACCTTCAACCAAGCTAATGTTACACCAACTAACCATTTTACTCCCTTAAAGTGAATTTACTGTATGCCTTTGCAGAGTAAATGTATTACCGGCCGGTGCGCGTAATAACCGATAATAAGATAACATTGTCTTTTCCCTTTCTAACATTGCTACAAATGTAATCAGACACAAAAGTGAAAGTGTCCGTTGAAGTGTATTCTCAAGTATTCCGAAGTGTTCAAGTGTAAACGGCTAAAGTATTTAAATTGATTCTGGTGTATTATAATAAATATATAATTTTATATAAAGCATAAGTGTAAGAGTTGCTTTGCTGTGCATGTCTAACTAAGGTTCAGTGTACTTACCTACCTCCAGCTCACATCTTCCACTTAAGACAAGCCTGACTGCTCTGGCACTCTACCAAGGTCCTGAGTTAGTACAGGCTGATACTAAGAGTTTGAGATCTACAAACCACTGGGATAGCTTGCTAAAGTCTTACTACTAGTAGAACTTTATGAAAATTCCTCTAACACCTCCCATGCTATAATGTAGAGGGATACCGGTCTGCCCACTGGTGTTATATGCTGCTGGGACTGGTGGGGGAGGAGGGGCTGTCAATCTTGCGCTTTTCAGCCAGGAACCCACCAAAACCCCATGAGGTCCTAGAGCCCCTCAGCTGTTCTAGTGCTGCAGGGTTAGAGTAGGCTAAAAGCTACTTGCCATGAGAGAGTGGGTCTCCTTTTTAGTAAACTCTTCAGTTATACCGTGAAAAAGAGTCAGGCCATCTAAGGGTAAAGCCTTGAGCTCTTCCTGCACTTCTGGCAAGAAGCCAGGCAACTCTGAGAAAATCCAAGCCCATTCACATTCCTCTCGCTGGGGTTTTGCAGGCCCGGCGGCTGACTCCAGAATTTCAGGGATAACCATGCTAGCCTCCCAAATGCCTGAAAAGAACTGTTGCTGCCTGTCTCCATTTTGAACGGATGCAAACTCTTCCATCTCTCTACATAGATTATTGTAGGCCGCTTGTATCGTGTCAAGAGTTTGACTGACTCTGATGCAGTGCACTGTTCAGGTAGATCTTTTTTCCATCTGTGTCGAGGGAATTATCCTCCTAGCCTGAAAGGGTAAGTGAGGGGGTTTCCGGACCATGAACCACTGGTGGTAGGCGCACTGACCTGCAAAAGAGCAGCCAAAATACAGCCAAGTAAGGCAGTGGATTGTGCAGATACATAGCGTTTTGGAAAGAGTCAGTCTGTAAAGGGCATTCAACGCCTTACCTATGGGACGTACATTGCGAGACTTCTTCCAGTTTTTCTTTGCCTTAGCAAGAATGTCTGGCTGTTGAGGGATCCCAGTTTTGTATGGCCTCTTTATGAGGACCTCAGCCAAAAAACCTGGTCAAAGGCAGGGCCTCAGGAATGGGCAGTTCCAGAAACTCCATGATGTCCCCTCCTTTCTTGTGAGATACATGGATTGACTGGAGGCATGTCATGTCCCTCTTCCTCAAGGTGAGCAGAGTCTGGCAGTTCAGTGGCCGGTTGTTCTTTGGGATCCAACGGCCTTGTTGGGTCTGGCTGTCGACAGTGGACTGGATGTCCGGAAGGGCCCGCTATAGGTGGATTCGTGGGCGTCTGCGATAGTCCCCCACTTGGTGTTGCCATATACAGCTCCCTGATGAGCGCTGACCAGTGCACCCATGATTCAAAGCCATGCAGCCCCCATTTAAGAGTCATGCTGGGAGGTGCTGAGGTGGCAGGTATTGTTGGTGGAACAGTAATATTTTCTTGCACTGAAAATTGTGGAGGATCTGTGTTAGGGAGAATTCTCTTATAAGGCTAATTTCCCAAACCTAGTGAGTCCCCCAGCAGCTTTGCTGGATTTTTGGGAATTGTTTTTTTCTCCTGCTAAGAGTGAGACTCTTTTTCTCCCACTCTTAGCATGATTTGAGGTATGTCTTTGACTTATTGTGTGCTTATGGGCTATGTTTTTTTTTACTCCATAGGGTATCATCCAGGGGAGTTGCTAGGTCTGGAAAAGACCCGGGGCTAAGCTGATGTCAGAACTGTTGGGACTGGGGGCAAGCTAGTCTTTTGGTTGTAGCTCCTGAGATTCTATCCGGGGCTACAACCAAAAGATCAGGGGCTATAGCCCCCCTAAACCCCCCTAGCAGCGCCCCTGGTATCATCTGTTTTTGTGTATGTGTCACACAGCACCCTCAGTACAGTAACACCGGGGTGTCATAGTGACCACCAAACATAGACTCCATACCCTGGGACTGACTACTGTCCCCCAGGGCATGTAAAGTCACCATTGACTTTACTAGTGCAAAATTGTGAACACAATCGGTACAAATCATCATATTGTGGAAGTACTGGAAGGGGTTAATTCGATTGCCCCTGGGTCTGTTTCCAAGGGGGCACTGTCCAGTCCCCCCTCGTTGAGTTTCTGGCTGGTGGCAGTGGTTACCACGCAAAATATTCCACCGGAATATTTCCTATGGGATTTTCCCATTGATTTTAAACGCAGCACTTTTTGGTGCAATGTTAAAGATACCGCCGGTTTATTTATTTAATATAACATAACTGGTTGGGTCTTTTCGCCAGAACTCTTTTCTAAAATGGCGTTCATGTCTGTCTCTGTAACTCCAACCAAGGTCGGGCCCTTTGTTCCACGTTTTGGCGGCCTTCTCCACAGAAGCCCTCCAACTGGTGCCACTCTGTCTGGGTTCCACAGGATGTGTGGGTGGGGGAATGGGCACTCTGGACTGCATTGCCTTAGCAACTGAAGTTGCCACTGGACCTAAGAAATCCGAAGAGGGGAGAAGCTGAGCCATCTGCAACGACGACACCGCCGGTGGAGCCCTGCTGCAACGACCTCACCACTTTCCCGACGACAAGAGAAGATCTTCTGCTGAAAGAGTCTTCTTCCTCAGAGCTGGTGGGATCAACCAGTTCACCATTTCGCCTTCCATGACTTCTCTTGGTCGAATCGCCTGTGCCAAGCACTACGGCGGCCGGATAGCCAAGCTTCACCACTGTGACCGCGAATAAAAGGAACGCACCTTTTAACCGGCGAACTCTGCGGCTGGTCTCTTCCCTGGGCAGTGCAACGACTCCAAGTTTCCTCCTCGACGAGATCTTCTCTTCCCCTGGTCGAAACCACAAATTGCACCCGCTGCCAGGAACAACTGGCAGCTGGAGCTTCCTCAACTTTAAAGGTAGTGTGTTCCATCTGGCCTCCCTTTCTACGGTTTGTTAAAGGTGACCCTTAAATCCTTGGCTTTCCAACTGGGTTGGCCCCCAGACCTTCTAACTTCGCCTTCTCAATCAACCCAACCTCTTTTGAACATTTTTACAAAGACTTGAATGCATTTCTAAACTGTATGATCTTGGGCACATTTCACCTTGCTCCATTTAAAGTGGGCCTGGACTATGAACTTTGGCTTTACAGTAGACTGCCTTCACTAACTTGTTTTGGTCTTAGAAAAGTGTTGGGAACTGTTTTTATTTTCATGATCTGCCTTATTCTCTCCCTTTAACTTAATTATTGGAGTGCCATCTAAGTTACGCGCTCGCATCTGTTTTTACAAATAGTGGTGTTTTGACTTAGACTTGTCTAATAATTCTTAAGGGAGGTGTGCATACTTTTCTGACTGTGTTTGAACTTGCTTTGATTTATAGTGCTAGTGTATTTCCTTAAATGTGTGTTAAATAAATAATTATATACTTTGCATACCAAGCTCTGGTCAGTGTTTGCTTGCTCTGCTGTGTTTTTAGCCCTATTGTGTATCCTCTGTATACTGCCCTACTCTTCTTGAGAGAAGTCTGACTGCTCAGCCACAGCTACCAGGTAAATCTGGGTGGTACAGACTGCTACCAATTGGGTTTACTGCTCACTCCTGTAGTCTTAATATTCTTGCAGTGGTCCCCAAGGGAACTGCACAGGATTCTGCTTAACAATCTGGCCCCTTGGCCGCTACATGACCTTTCTCGGCTAAAACATGCCTCCTTAACGGTTTCCCCATCCTGGTAACAAGCATGCGCAATGCTGTCTTAGCAGAATGAGGGGATTCCTCTGGCTCCATGCCCAGCCACTCCACCAATAGCAGATGGGTGTCAGTCTTGCCAGTTTGGTTCTCTGCACAACTTATCCACCCAAAGCTCCCAGTGAGCTCTCCCATGTGTGCACAGGACAGACCAGTCTTTTTTTTTTGTTTCCTGTGAATCAGCATGATGACCAACCATGACACTGCAAAGGGCGTGCCCTCTCCTCCTGGGATCCAGCTAGTGGCAGCAGGCACGGTAGTTGGTATGCCAGTGACAGCTATCAGTGTCTTCCCTCCTGTGCCTGTGCTGCTTAGTTCAGGGTCTGAACGTTGGGCCCATGTGGAGAGGAGCATGCTCCCTCCTGTGTGCATACTCCTCAGCAAGTCTGCTCCGCAGTCTTCCTCCCGTTTTGGTGACTCACAGGTGCATTGAGCAAAGATATGCTGCAAGCCTCTCCCAGAACCATAGTCTGGTATAGTGCTGCTGGGGGCGTAGGCAATATACAACCCCTCCCAAGAAGGTGAAACCCCAGCAGGGTGTCCCCCACATGAGGTAATCTTGAGAAGAAGTTTCCTTACCTTTCCTTGGCTTTTGACTTGACAGTCTTCTACGCCTCATGAAGGTGGCTCGCCAACTCCTCTCACCATGAAAGCCTCTGAAAGAGAGTGCGTCCCGAGAGTGCACCACACACGTCACTGGAGTGCCAGGCGTGTGACCACCCTAAATGTGCGGGTCAGCAGAAAAAAGGTTCCATGGACAACCCACAGTGCTTGACACAGGGAAGACAGAGAATGTATGCGCAACTTGCCGCAGCAGTTGGTTCCGTCCCGTCCGATGTGGAGAAAGGGACTGATGGATGGGTGCCGTGCACAGTGGTGAAGTCAGAGCACGCTGTGCGCAGATGCTAGCAGAAAATTCTCAGTATAAACTATGCAGAAACAGGCTTTGGGCCCACCCCCGATCCGTGTGGCATCCGAAGAGAGTGAAAGAAAGGGGATAGGAATAAGAGTATGGGAGTCGGAGTCAAAAACAAAAGAGCTACAGGTTGCAAACCCCTGCCCTTGGCAAATCGCGTTCGTCATGAACTAACTAAATAAAAAATAAAATGTAGAATGATGTGAGAAGTATAATATGTCAATGGTGGGCCACCTCTACACCTATGGAGTGAAAAAAACATGCAAGGATGTCAGCAAATGCAGAACATAAACAGCAAAACAAATATATAACTTTAAACATCAAATCACCAAACTTTAAAAATACCACTGACCATGTCCCTTCAATTTGTATTTTTTTGAAGAACAGGGATGTCAACTTCGTAAAGAAATGACTTGCAATAACACATTAACATATGGCGAGGCATTCCCACAAAGGGTGCCTGTACAATAGAATAAATATGAGAACAAGTGTTGAGCCGGTTTAGAAGGGTGTTGAAATAATGGGACATACCAGGGACAACACAAAACAAACAGAAAAAAATATTTATATACAAGAAAGTGTACTTACTGTACTAACCTATGGGGGTAAGTGCTTCAAACTAAGGAGGAGTACAATTTAAATACACACAATGCAGTACAGATAAGCAAAATTGGCCCTCTTGCAAGCACTGAATCTAACCGAAGGAAGAAACCCCAAAAGAGTCACAAATAAAATAATACATTACAAGACTCTCATACTTAGGAAGAAAGCTAAATTTAACTGTTTGGATGCAGCTAATACACATAACAGCAAAGAATGTTGGCATATTGTATGGTACTACTTCCAGTCTTTGTATTATACAGAGGAATTCCCCTCCACACCCCAACGGGAAGCCCTCAAGAACCATAGCTGAAGACACACAGAGGTATTTATCTGGCACATAAGATTGCCCTCTCAACTTCAGAAGTAGAGAAAACCAGGCTATATGCTCACAACATTCTGGCAAAGCCCCCAACCCCCATTTGATCCCTCAGACCTTTTTAAGAGCAATGGGGAAATGTGGGTCCCCTTTTTAACAAAGTTTTTTAATGAGATTAATAGTCAGTACTCCACCGCCGCCCCGCATAGTTGGAGGGGGTGCAACTACAATACCGATATACAAAAAGTGTGACCGCGATGTACCTTACAACTAAAGACAGATATTTCCAATCGACTCTCTGGCTGAAATACATTGTACAATTCTGTTGTATCGACTTGAAGAATGGAGAGACTTAATTTGCTCTCAATAGCCTAGGCAGGATTTCACAAAAGGGCCACTACAATAAAACAGACCTTTCCAATGATATTTAATTCTGCAGACGTTTGTGCAATTGAAGTCCAAATCCATAAATATTGCTTCTATAGACTTACAGACGGCGTTTGACACTGTGCCAAGAAAGTTACTGTGGCAGAGTTTGGAAGAGTTCCAGGTACCCTCTAATTTTTCAAAACAATTGCTGTTCTCAAAGTCAGATTTGAAATCCATTACACGACTATGGTACCAAATGCCACAGAAACAAGGAAGCATTTAAAAATGTTTTCATATATTACTAAGTTCCTGGTCAAAACCTGTCACAGGGGAGTGTGATGAATCCAGCAACATCGTCACTGTTTCTCTGGAGAGCAGGTTCTCTTACGTGGCCACGGAAAGGCAGAAGCTACCTGACTGACCCGGGAGGTGGCTAACTGGGGGAAGACCATGTGGGGGTAGGAGGAAGACAAACTCCAGAGGGACAAGAAAATACTGGACCGAAACAATCTTGCAGCCATTTCTAATGACATCCAGGTACCTTTACAACATATCTGAAAGAGGCCCCTAGGGGACCCTGACGTCTATGGAAACAAGGCGAGTCACCACACATGAAAGATACGCCAGACACAAGGTTGTATTCCCAAAGCTAGGGTTTATTGCAAAGCAAAGGTCTCAGTTGGCCAACTCGGTCTCACGCCCCGCGACGTGTATCTCTAGACCTCGAGGGACGCAAGAGAGTGAATTGCATACAGCAGTTACATATATATAAAATGCATATCAAACAATCAGCTATGACATGTTTAACACCACCCTTTATTGGGTTTATTTGAACTTGGTGTGATGATGGACATCTCCGACTACTATGACACCTTCAAAGATCTATTCTAGTAACAATTTGCAATTTGTGAGTGCGAAGGCATCTTTCAGTTGTTGAATAGAACACAGCGCTTCTGTTCTTGGAAGCGAGCTACATACAGGGGGGAAGAGTTGCATTCCGGACCTTGCTATCTATTAGGTGCTATTCGTGTCCTGGGAGCCGACACGCTCTAGCGGGCTCAGCAAAGGGGGGCCATAAGAAAAGCATAATTCAAGCCTTTAGCTGTTTTATTCTAACATATTCTACCATATAACGAGACTGGCTGGCAGCTGCGAAATGATTAAATGCCCTGCAGCTCCGCTTCAAGGCTACATTCGGGAGGGAGCCGGGCATTCTTCCTGGCGCTGCCTATGTTTGTGTTTCAGCGAACTCCTGTTATCCTCTCGGCCCAGCGGCCTTGTCCTTTTCACATACGGACAACAATGTTTTACAGTCGAGCAGTGTAAGCGGAAAATATACTGCGAAGCAATAGGAACAGAAAGCAATGAGCAATGGTTAGAAAACAAAATGGCGATTCTTGTTACATCAAAATGGGCGTTCATTGGCAAACTCAAAAACCTATATTCTGTCATATCGTGCATGAGACGGTTGGCCCACGGCCACCAAAATACGTTTGTGGTCACAAAGTAGAGGTATCCATTTTTCTAGACTGACCAAACCCTCCTTTGGCCGTATGCCAAACGTCTCATCTATTTATTGAAACCTCCTCTAGTGATGATGAATCTGAAGTACTTATGTCTGAATTTTGCATGCTATCGTAGACATCATCGTCTTCATCAATATCTATTGCCATCAACTCTTTTACTGCTCTCATCTCATTTGGGTCTGGGTCAGTTTGATCATGATGTTGTTTTTTCTTTGTCATCATATGCATACATCCTTCCGTACATCCCTCAGTTACCTCAGCGCAAACTATGGGTAAACAATGTATACAACAGCACGTTAGGAATATTCCAAACACCACTACTAATATTGGATCAACTTCCATCCCCAAGAACGTAGTATTCCCCAAAACCAAGATTCTATTCCCCAGCTCCCTTCTCCAGTAAGGAGTTCAAAGCTCAGGGCGTGCATTTATTTCATTGCTTCAAAGATCGTGGGGGAATAGTCATCAACATAAACACAACACGCTGATCCACTATTTTGCAAATTCCCCCACGATCAACTAGGATCACATCGAGAGCCATTCTATTTTGCAGCGTCATTAACCTGATTCCTCTTTCTTCCAACGTCATGTTAAATAATATATCTGTTGTTGTGTTTATTGTATTTTTTTAGGATTCTGGACAGTTGCCTTAAATTATCAAACTAAGGAGGAGTACAATCACTATCTGCCCTAAGAATGGAATGAATGATTTTGCTACATCAGTTGCTATTAAAACACCCTTGTTAGTCCTTTTCACTCTAGTTCTGGATAATCTGGCCATTGCTGCTGTTTCTAAGAGGAATACTCCTGGGAACAGTAGCCCTAGGTAGCATGTACCTCCCCAGTTTCTGGGCAACCAAGGATATGCTTTCTCTCCACATATAACATAAACTGGATCACCTACATATACTGGTTCTATTTCCCATTTCAATACCACTGTATTCATGCAACCAGTATATGTTCAGACTGAAAAAGAGCCTTTCTTTTTTAGACAAAAAGGGACAGTTCTTGGGCTATAATTTACAGTGTAAGATGGGGGAATTGCATCTTTGTCCCCCTCTGTTCTTACACGAAACGTCATTACAGATGTTTTTCTGGTGGGGACAATCTATCTCGTCTATTTTGTCGTGTTATCTTTCGTGTACTTTTCCTCGTGGGCTCTGGGTCTATTACTTGTGCTTTATGGAAAATGGAACAACCCACAGGCTTCATTATTATCTCCTCAAACTCATTCATGTGTGTTCTATCTAATTGACCCGTATTACTCTCATTCCATTTCCCATAAAACATTGCACCTAAGGATGCACTACATGCAGAACTTAATGGTAGTGGCTGCACATACTACCCTATTCCTCTCCCAGCATGCTGTGGTAAATGGGCACATACCCAGCAATTTGTTTTCTTCAGAATTGTATGTGTCATGTTCATGATCAATAGCAAAGTGTTATTTCCAAAACCTTCCCTGTGTCTTTCTTCCATTGGGGGCAGGGTATAAGTGATCACCTGGACCTGGCTTTCAGTAGTGGATATATTAATTATTGGTAAAAACATTTCTAATGGGTGTATTGTTTCCACCCACCATAATATTAGGGCTGTCGATATTGTTGCTACCACGCTCATAAAGCACATCATTATTGTCAGTACCAGCATTCAATTCTTTTTACCATGCGTTTTTGTTAAGCTTACAGTCTTTATAATTGACTCATTCTCAGCGGTGGTGGTGCAGGAGGAGGCTGGAACCGGTCCTGGCATGTTTCTCGTCGTCCTTCTTCTTTCTTATCACATTTCGTTGTAAATATCTCTCTTCGTCGCGCTTGCTCTGATGTTAATAAGTTCAATGGAATTGTCACAGTTCAGTTCTGTTTGTCCTTTTTTTGCCTGGATGTGATTATTCGTTTTTAGGCAAGATCACTTGTCCTTCCTTATACTACTCAGAGGACCTTTTATCAGTTATCCTATCGCCTTAGTATCATGTGCGCCCAGCTTGTCTGCTCTGGTTCAGGACACATGTACTTTTATGATCGCACCGAGGAGCCGCGAGTCTTGAATTGTCCGACTTGCACAATTCTCACGCTTCTCTCCTCTACACCTCTGGTTCCCTCTCCGTCCATGAGCTGAACCAGAGGTTGACATAAAACACCAAAAAGAACTGCGGATCACTTTGTCTTCCGAGGCCACAAGCTGTTTCGCCTTGTTCCTGGTATTGTATGATCTGTGAACTGTGCCGGTGCATTTCCAGATTCAGGCTCAAAGTCAGCCTGTGGCGCTACTGCAGGTGCTGGTGTGCGCTGCGCCAATGATGCAGATCCGTTCTTTGGCGTGCTGGCAAGTGCTGTTGGGCGCCAAAGGGGTACACGATTTGTTTCTGCTGGTATTTGCAAGGCAGATTTTGTGTCGGCCAGGAGTGATGTCGATTCTGCTGGGCAACGTTGGGGCACTCTTTGCCCTTCCCCCTCTTTGGCAATCGTCTCAGGCTTTGTTTCGAGTTTCACTTCTCATTTTGGCAGATTAGGTGGCTGCTTACTGGCAACAGTTTCTTTCGTTTCTGGGACCGCTGTCTCTTTCCGGTCATCAGTGTCAGGCAAGTCTTTCAGTGCGGTTGGAATCTTCTTGGCATGGGTGGCATGGATCCACGACTTCCTTCCATCCACCCATTTTGCTGTCTGCGTCGCCAAGAGTACTTGATAGGGCCCGCGCCACCTGGTGCTAATTTTAAATTCTTCAGCAGCATCCAGTCTCCTGGCTCCAGCGCGTGCCCCGGACCGGTGTATCTCACTGGTAATGCCTCCTGCACCTGCTGATGAATCAAACGCAATTTCTGCATTAAAAGGCCACAATAAGTACTAAGCACAGGATGCTCTATCTCGATAAGTTGTTTTGGCTGTGGTGCGCACCATACATTTGCCGGCCTCCCCATCAAGATCTCGTACGGGGAGAGCCCAGTTTTAGCCTGTACAGACGTACGCATACATAATAGTGCTATTGTATGCATCCACCCAACTCAACTTGCTTCCTGCACAAATCTTGCAAATCTTTGATTTAAGAATCCCGTTGTGCCTCTCCACAAGACCGGCAGAACTCGGCAGAACTCGGATGCCTTGAACTATGGAATCTCTTATCAATCTGAAGACCAGCACATATCTGTAATACCACTGCACCTACAAAATGTGGTCCATTATCAGACCATAGGACACGGGGCAAGCCAAATCTGGAAAAGTACTCCTTCAACATTACTTTTGCCGTGCTCATTGCTGTGCAGTCCTTCAAGGGATATGCCTCCACCCACTTACTGAATGCACAGATCACCACCAAGACGTATTTTAAGTTTTGGCACCTCTCCATCTCTATGAAATCAAAATGAATCACCTCAAATGGCATGGAGGGCGTGCCAAAACTGCCTGTTGGAGTCACTGTTCCCTTCCCTACATTGTGTTGCAAACACGTGATACAGTTCTGCACCAACCTCTCTGCATTCGTTTTTATGTTTACATTCTGCCAAACTATAGAAAGGTGCTGTATTATTTTCTTCGCACAGATATGCGTAGGGCTGTGGCCCATTGTGACCATTGCAGTCACGTACGAATTTGGCAACATCCAGTTTCTAGTTCCCTTGTCCACCCAACAACCCTCCAGATCCAACTCAGCAGATCCCTCTGCCCACCCCTGTATTTCATCGGCCGTAGCTTCGGCCTCCATTTCTTTGACAGTGGCAACTCCATTTTCTATCATACAGGGTACTTCCTCAGTCTGAACCCTCATCATTTTGGTATTCAAATCAGAGGCAGTTTGTTTCGCAATTCTGTCTGCAAACGTGTTTCCCTCTCCTACTTTGCATGTTACTTTTTTATGTGCCTCGCATTTCACTATTGCTAGGCGCTTTGGAAACGTGAGTGCAGACAGCAATCGTACAATCAAAGGGCCATGTTGAATTTTGGCGCCATGTGATGTCAAAAACCCTCTCTCAGCCCAGAGTCGACCAAAATTATGAACCACTCCAAAAGCATACTGACTATCAGTATATATATTCACATTCAAATTTTCAGAAATCTCGCAGGCTCTGGTTAATGCTATTATTTCTGCGGCTTGTGCTGAATTATAGGGAATTCTTTTGCTTTCTACAACGCTCTCTAGGGTAGTGATAGCATACGCAGCAGTTGTCGTGCCATCTGGTAATTTAAAACATGAGCCGTCACAAAATAACTCTGCATCTGGCTCTTTCAGTGGGATATCACTTAAATCAACTCTCCCCTTGGTTTCTTCCTCAGTGACCATTAAACAATCGTGGGGGAGTTATTCATCCTTCCCAATTTCTTTTATGGTTGGTGGCATTAATTTTACAGGATTCAAAGCGCTACACCTCATAATTTGGATAGGGGGCGCGAACAAGATAATCTCATATCTTGTCAGTCTAGCAGAGGTGAGGTGTTGCGTCTGTGTCCTATTTAATAGAACGTCTATGGCATGTGGCACCATCAAAATTAAAGTGTGCCCCAATACCATCCCTTCCATTTGTTTCACCGACGCAGCAGCTGCCGTGACAGATCGCAAACATCGTGGTAGTGCGCGCGCTACAGAGTCCAGCGCAGAAGAAAAATAGCCGCACTGCCTATTTCTTTCACCTTGTTCCTGTGTCAAAACCGCCAATGCACATCCGTCACTTTCACACACAAATAGTCTAAAAATGTTCTCATAATTCGGCGTACCCAAAACTGAAGCCGAGCATAATGCAGTTTTCAATTCATCAAATGCTTTCTGACATTCCTCATCCCACTGCAAAGGCATAACCGCATCCTTTCTAGTTAAATTCACCAGCGGCTTCACAATTAACGCAAAATTACCAATCCATTGTAAGTAGGTAGCCCAAATAGGCCACCTACTTTCGGTTTTATTGAAATTTCTTCAAACTAGCTTTATGGCCATGTGCCACTAGGTGTGACAGTAGTAATACAGTGCTTTCTTTACAAATCTCCTCTGTGTCTGCAGCTAACAATAGATCGTCTATGTATTGCAAGAGTACACAACCCACTGGTAATTCTAGCATGTCTAGCTGCTCTTTTAATGCTCTACTGTAAATACTTGGACTTTCCATGTAACCTTGCGGAATCCGCGTAAATGTAAATGATCGTCCTCCTAATGTGAACGCGAACAAATATCTGCTGTCCTTGTCCACTGGAATACTGAAAAACGTGTTTTTCAAATCTACTACACTAAAATATTCTGCTGGAACAGGTATCATTGTCAATATTGTAGTGACGTCTGGCACTAGAGGAAATTGTGGATCTACTACCTTATTCAATGCGCGTAAATCAATTATGAAACGGTATGGTACCTCATTACCTCCTTTTTTATAAACCGGAAGAATCGGGCTGTTGCATGTACTGCCTGTAATTTCCTCGAATACCCCTAATTTCACCAAATCTGTAACAATACTTTTCAATCCTTTCTCACCTTCAGCCGAAATTTTGTATTGGGGTATTCGCAGTAGGGTAACACCTTCTTTCAAAAGATCTTTACTGGCGCTATCTTTAAACATCCTACATCATTGGGCCTCATTACGACCCAGGCGGTAAATTACCGCCTGGGCCGTGACTTTACCACCATGGCGTAAACTACGTTTACGCCATGGTGGTTGGCGGATTTTTACCGCCCCATTCCAACCTTGGCGGGGCGGTAAATCCCCATTTTCCCATTTACCCTTCCCCATTCCCATTTTGCCCCATAGGGCATAATGGGAGTGGGGAAGGCGTTAATTACGCCACCGTACATTACGGTGGCGTAATTAACTCCATGGTCCCTTAGCGCCATGGATTTTAACACCTGCTAAAAGCAGGTGTTAAAAACTCCATGGCGCTAAGGGACCTCGTACTCAGGCGGTAAGGGTCGGCACTGTTTACGCCGCCGTAAAACCCTTACCGCCTGAGTCGTAATGAGGCCCATTGTCATGCATTGCCCATATACTGGTTGGTACTTTACTTAGTTCCCCTGGTATGAATTCTGACACAGGGCATCGTGTGGCCAAATCGTTAGAAACACTCCGTCTGCCGTGCAATGTATAACAGAACCTAGTTTTTTCAACAAGTTTAATCCCAACAAGTTCTCCCTGCAATTTTCTGTTAAAAGGAAAGGACAATGTTCAGTAAACGGTCCTATGGTAACTGGGACTGGTTTGGACACTGGGTTTATGACTGGTGTACCGGGGAACCCTACGGAAATATTCTTTTGCCCTGACAGTGGTATATCCGGAACCAAGTGATGGTCTATTGAACACTTCTGTGCTCCTGTATCTACAAGAAAGCGGTGCTCCTCATTCCCGACTCTCATTTCTACGTAGGGTCCTCTCTGATTCACAGGAATAGACACTGGTTCCGACCCCTGTCCTGGGCTGTCCTATTGGGGAAATAACACATCGTCCGATGTGTAATCATTGCTGTTACTGTAATACGTTTTTGGCTGTGTATCGAAAACGTTACCACTCTTTCCTCTGTTTCCCCCACTCTGGTTTCCACCTTGTTGATTTTGCGGTCCCTGATTCTGGTTTGGGGCATTTTGGCTTTGGCCTTGGTTTTGATTACCTCCGTTATTGTGATGCTGCTGCATACTATTCCTATTTGGTCCATTCGCTCCTGGGTGTCCTCTATGCTGTCTCCTCTGACCAGACCCATTTCTATTCTGTAGATGCGGACATTGCGCTCGCCAATGTCCTTCCTCCTTACAATACGCACACTGATTGGGTCCCACTGTTCCCCCATGCATATGCGAATTACTCCTTCCTTGTGCGTTCCCTCGCCCTATATTATGTCCTGTTACTTACTGCAATAGTACCTGTGTTCTTATTAGACATTCTTTCAAGTCTGCCCCCACCTGTTTTAGAAACGACAATTCGTTCACCATCTCCTTCTGACCCGGCGATGGTAACTGCTGCCGTTTATTATGCGACCCCTTTTCCCCCTTCCCAGGTGTCCCGATATCCCTACTCCTGTACGCAGGTGTAGTAAACATTTTGATAGGTGTAGTAAACATTTCGACATAATCATTATCTAATTCATCTCTAAGCTCAAAAAGTCTATATACATGTTCTCTCACTTCTTCATCCCTCTCCCTACAGCGTGCTAATGCATTCAAATCTAACAATCGCTGCAGTGGTAATTTCCCAATTAGCTGTTTCCATTTCTCCACCAAATATTCACCCATGCATTCCAACACTACCTGTCTTTCGTTGCTTCTACGGAAGTCATATATCGAAGCCACTGCTGCCGTCCCATCATTCCCGTCTATATACATCTCTGCCTGTTGCTGCAATTCCACCTTCCTTTCTTTGCTGATTGCGCTGTGAGTTACCCTCGTGCATCCCCGTTGGTCAGTCCCGCCTCTTGCCCCCGTGGTTTCAACTTCAACCCCGGGAGGAACGGACGGTACCGAGTCTGTGTCTGAGGCAGGAGGTGCGGATGGGCAATGGGAACAGGGAGTGTCTGTTTTGGGCCTGGTTGGCTAATAGGAAGAGTTACGCGCTCGGTCTGTGGCTGTGGGAGGGCTTGAGCTACCGGAGGGGGAGCTTGAGGTACGGGTGGGGTTTGGGCGATAGTTACTGACGTGTCTGGCCTCACTTCTGATCTTGGGCCTTGTTTTGTATGGGTCAATATATTTTCTATTAATTCATCCGCAGTATGTAATTCCCGTTGCGGATATATCTTTTCTATATTCAACTGGTCTCGCCTACCTGCCCTTCTTAGACTGTCAGTCCACTCCTCCTCTTCTTTCTCTTCCGCTACTTCACCTTTTGATTTATGCCTGCGCGCATGATTCGCTCTGCTTTTAAATCGGAGCATTGCTTCCTTTCTCCAGTCTTTAATAGTCTCAAATGCTGCAGGACGCGCTTTCTTTCTTATCAACACCCTTTCCAGGTTGTCTATCCTCGCTATCTCAAAACTACCATTAATCGGCCACTGATGGTCTTGTTGCTTTCTGGTTTGCCTATGCCAAGTTTCACAAAATATTATCGCACCCACTCCATACTTCATATACATCTCATACGCCGGCGTTCCCCGAGGTGGTACAATTTGGCCATTTTCCAAAGATTGTCTACCACAGCAGAAAAACCCAGCTAAGGTGGACAATACCCCAGGCATGTTTCAACCTTCCCCCTGGTTAATCAAACTTACCTAGGGTGTTTGATTTTGCAAAGTCAACTCTCAACCAATATCAGGATTACTTTGAATCAGGGAATGACTCACCTGATAAATCAAGTCATCTGTATACTGACGCACCAAAGGACATCGTGTCTGCGTTTCTTGCCTTCCGCCTCGTTTCTGAACCCTCGCCTCCTTGTTCTCTAGCCAGGCACGTCGTTCAGGGATCAGATGTGTGCAGATCTGCAAAAGAGTCTCTCATCACTTTTACAGGGCGCCCCGAACACCTCTTGATCCCGGCTCGATCGTCCCGTCCTCGCCGTTCTCCGCCTTGCTCAATTACAACGTTATGCGATGGAACAAGTGGGGGAAGGTCCCTATTCGGGCGCCATCTTGAAAGGGGCCCCTAGGGGACCCTGACGTCTATGGAAACAAGGCAAGTCACCACATACGAAAGATACGCCAGACACGAGGTTGTATTCCCAAAGCTAGGGTTTATTGCAAAGCAAAAGTCTCAGTTGGCCAACTCGGTCTCACGCCCCGCGACGTGCATCTCTAGACCTCAAGGGACGTAAGAGAGTGAATTACGTACATCAATTACATATATACAAAATGCATATAAAAAAATCAGCTATGACATGTTTAACACCCCCCTTTATTGGGTTTCTTTGAACTTGGTGTGATGATGGACATCTCCGACTACTATGACACCTTCAAACATCTATTCTAGTAACAATTTGCAATTTGTGAGTGTGAAGGCATCTTTCAGTTGTTGAATAGAACACAGCGCTTCTGTTCTTGGAAGCGAGCTACATACGGGGGGAAGAGTTGCATTCCGGACCTTGCTATCTATTAGGTGCTATTCGTGTCCTGGGAGCCGACACGCTCTAGCGCACTCAGCAAAGGGGGGGCCGTAAGAAAAGCATAATTCAAGCCTTTAGCGATATTATTCTAACATATTCTACCATATAACGAGACTGGCTGGCAGCTGCGAAATTATTAAATGCCCTGCAGCTCCGCTTCAAGGCTACATACGGGAGGGAGCCGGGCATTCTTCCTGGTGCTGCCTACGTTTGTGTTTCAGCGAACTCTTGTTATCCTCTCGCCCCAGTGGCCTTGTCCTTTTCACATACTGTTTTACAGTCGAGCAGTGTAAGCGGAAAATATACTGCGAAGCAATAGGAACAGAAAGCAATGAGCAATGGTTAGAAAACAAAATGGCAATTCTTGTCACATCAAAATGGCCGTTCATTGGCAAACTCGAAAACCTATATTCTGTCATATCGTGCATGAGACGGTTGGCCCACGGCCACCAAAATACGTTTGCGGTCACAAAGTAGAGGTATCCATTTTTCTAGACTGACATATCTATATGGCGTATTGTAATGTAGATGAAGACCATCCAGGTATTCCCAGCCAATCATCGTATTTGCCACCCCTACCACCTCCTTTTAGTACGTAGACGAGTAAGAGAGCAATTAAGATGACCAGAAGCAGTAAAGAAACGCTGCAGTCTAGTCTATGGACATTGTTCAGCAATGCCAGGAAGTGTAAAACTGCCACAGCTGATAGATAACTGAGAGAGAGACTGAGTTGTTTGGTAACTTGTTCTGACTCTGGTCAAAACACTGCAAACTAGCAAACCGTAAGAAGCAGCAGTGAGGCTACCCTGAACAGTGTGCAGAGAAGTCAGAATAAATGAAGCGCCCTTCTTGAGACTGAAGCAGTGGGAGCCGTGCACAGCAGAGGAAGGCAAAGCGAGGGCTAACCAGCTAACGGGACGCATGCCACGTCAACAAACCGAAGAGGACCGGCAGAGGGACGCGAGAAACACCAAAGCTGCCCAGCATGCCCAGGGAAAGCAGATGGGTTACCGGGGTGCCTGAAAGCGTATGCCGGGTCATAGAAACAGCACGAGAGAGACACAAACTGCCTGGTGAGCCCAAGGAAAGCGGATGGGTTATCGGGGTGCCTGAAAATGTATGCCATGTCACAGAAACAGCACAAGGGACAAAGTGCAGCCTTTGAAGAAATTGATACATTTGTGAATGATACCAAACGGTCGATGACCCAATGCCTCAAAAGAAACATCAATGCGAATGCAAATAGTTTCGGAAAAAGGTCAGAGAGCCAAGGGTTGAAAGGAAGAGTGAATATTGAAACTAACTGTGCTAAGCAAGGGTCAGTGCCCCAGTATTGGGTAAAATATTATTTCATGGATAAGGGGAAATAAGACGCAAGAATGGAAAAGCCCTGGCAGGTTAGTGAACGGTCTGGGAATCATATTCAAGAAAGGGAAATAAAGAGACTCACTAGTGTGATACCACGGCAGGAGAGTAAACCAGGAGTGGGAAGAGAAACAAACTTGACTTTGTGGAATAGTGGATCAACATCATGGCAGGAGAGAAAACCAGAAGAGTGAAATTTTGAAAAATTAATATTAAAAGGGAAGAACCATATCCTTTCTTTGAGGATTGATGAGAAAGTGGCAAATACCCTGGCAGGAGAGCATACCATGGATATGAGGAAGAATAACAATGGAAAAGGGGTGAACCATGCCCCATAAAAAATCATGAACTGTGATAAAGCGACCTTTAAATTACCAAGAGAAATCTAGGGGAAGGGAGACCCCTTTCCTGGTGGTACTTTATTCTTTTTTTCTACACCTTAAATCTTTCTGTTTTTGGGACTCTGAGGAAAAGTCATAAGTGTATAGCTAGCAGAAATCCCCATGTGCACATTATATTGAGTTTAGAGTGTAAGGGTCAGTTTAGGGGTTGGACACAGGATGCTCTTTTGTTTATATCCTGACAAAGATGTTCCTTATTGTTGTTGCTAGTTTAGGGCTAGAAAGGATTTCCCCCAACCTGCTTATTATTTTGTTGAATAAAGGTTTATAACCAATACCTAAGATGCCACTGTGTCCGAGTCTTACTCTTGACCCATTACAAGAGGCTACTGTGACAGGAGACCAGGTCATGGGTCTCTGGTAGCTAGGGATGGTTGCCTTGGAGGTGGTACTTGGTGCTTGAAAATGAGTCTCTCTGCCAAATGCAAACAGACACATTAAAGAATTGTAGTTCCAATAGGAGCCAGACGTGGGGAGGCCCAATTCCTTTGCTCCCAATTTGGCAGTCAATATCCCATTTACAACCGTGGGAGGAGTATAAAAGTGATCATGACAAGAAATGGTGTGGGAGTTAAGAGTAGGTTGGCAAAAGTACATAAGAGTGAGGATTGATGGAAGTCATAGCAGAGAGAAGGGAAAGGACAGAGTGGGGCGAAAGAGGGGAGAGATGGGAGAACATGCAGAGGAGAAATGAAGAGAGGTGAAATGAGAAGAGAAAGGGAAACAGGGAGGCGAGTGAATAGAAAGGTACGTAGCAAGAGAAAGAAGAGTGTGAAAACATCTAGAGGGAGCGAACTAACACTTAAATGAGGGCGAGAGTGCAAGAGAGAAGAGGAGGAAGTAGAGTATCTAAAGGAGCAGGGGAAAAGACAAGAAAATACATGGAAGGAGCATAAGAGAGAGAAAGTGAGGAGAGGATGCAAGAAACTTCTTGGTGGGAGAAGAAGAGCAGGTCAGGTGGGTGGAACACATGGAGTGGTAAAAGAGATAAAGAGAGAACAGGTGGGAAAAGAACATGGGGAAAACTGAGGAGGGAAAGCGAGGGAGGGAAAAATGATGCCGAGATCAGATCAAAGCAGTGTTAAGGAGCTGACAGCACCCACACTAAGGCTCTTCAGGGGCAATACTGCCCAGCGAGCAGGTGAACAAAATACTAGCCTTGGAGGTTCCATCTACATTTAGGAGTCTGATGCCTGAGCCTGGTCAAGACAACCCAAGACACCTGGGTGGTGGTACTATGAAGCAGTAAATCCTGGTGGGGATCAACTTCACAATGAACGATCTCAGGAGGCCAAGAAGGATCAAAGCAGCATCCTGACAAAGAAAGATCTCAGTGGGTAAAACATAAAAGTGACTGGAACCACTTTAAACATCACAGGATCTGCGACTGTTAAACCCACACAGAGTGACAGACCTGATCCGGACTAGACTGTGGTCAATAAGAGAATAGAGAAACAACATCCCAAACTCTGACCACAGTTTCTTTAGTTGAGTCCACCTTTTATTCTACTAAATACAGAGACCTTAAGAGGCCTTACTCCTTCCCTGTTTCTGCAGTGATAGAAATAAAAACACAAGTAAATCAGGAACCAGTTTTGTGTATTCCGTTAATCCATTGGCCATTACTGTACTCACCTTTCCCTCAAAGGGGAGAATAGGGGTTTAGTGATCTGGAGAAGCAGGGCATTATTTAAGTGGAGGACACATATTACATGGCCAATATCGTAGTTCCCCTTCCCTCAAAGTGGAGAACAAAGGTTCAGTGGTATGCAACAGCACGGTATTCTGAGTGGAGGGCACACACAATTGTTGGTTTAGTTTCATTAACTGCGAGGGCGTTTGGTCCAGGTAGGAAGTCCACTACCGAGGACAAAAAGCAACATTCTAAGAAGAACAGAGAAATGTATCACCCAATAGTAGTTGAACTAGTTATTACCCAAATTGATCGAATACCATATTGACCTACCGGAGAATTGAACAGGTATTTTGGTTAATTTGTATTAAATATAGATGTGGGGTAAGGAAATAGGTTATGGTAGGGGGATGTAGGGGTTCTCCCACTGCATTATTAAAATTAAAACAAAAACAAACAAAAAAAACAGTCAATTCTCCAGTAATCCATTGAACTATTGTAAGCAGACTTCCTTCTATCATTTATTTCAACGTGGAAAGCAAAGTGTGCAACAATTGATTGCTAGTATGACTTGAAACAATGAGAGTTTTCCCAGCACAAAAGTAACTGACAGTAAAAATTGTGCATGGTGTGCGAAACCCAATAACTTCTATTCTCCAAAACATTCATGGTGTCTGGGTGTGGGCAGGTCCCCTCCCTGCTTACCTGAACAGATGGTGGCATCTCTGCCACAGCGAGGAGCCGGAACCCTGACACCGCCGAAGAGCACCGGCGGGCTAAGAACGACCCCAGCAGCACAGGGTGAGAGCGCTGTGACGACTTCCCTGCCAGAGAACACCTCAGTGGAGACCGTGAAGAATCCCGGAAACAGAGGGAGGCGTTGCGTGACGCAGTGTATCTGAGGAATGGTTTTGCTTTGCTGCGGCCCATGCAAGCGCACTGAATATAGACGGGTGAAGGAAAGCGCAGCTCGAGCTGACAGTGTCAGCTGGAGGCCGAGCGGGTAAAGTAAACTACTAACCCACCAGGGATTCATTTTTATGGATCAAAGGTATAATAGATCCCACTAAAACAACAGGGATTTACATATAAAGGCCTTTAAAACTGTCTCATGGAAACCTCCAGTAGCCCACCAGGGAATCTACATCAATTATAAATGAACGCTTTCATACAGGCAATTATGACCGACTATGCCAGCAGGGATATTTGGGGTGATAAGGGTTCCCCAAGAAGACTGCCTGGAGAAATAGGGGCGCGGCTTACAAGCCCTCATCAACCCTTACCAAGCCTTTCCCCTAACACACCCCCTGGAGCAAGGTATGCGATTCGCCTGGGGAAGTAACTGGTCATGGGAGAGGATGGAGTATTTACGGGGGGTTTGAATGGATTAGTGTGGGCAAGTTGGGTGAGAAAAGGAGGTTGAATGACAACATCAGAGGGACCAGAGAAGGCAAGAGCTAAAGGAGTGTGGAGGCTGTAGGAGAGAGTGCGTCTGTGGAGTGTTTGTGTGTCTGATGAGACGAATCCCTTGTTTTTCCCAAAGAGTAAGTACCCCCCAACCCCATGTGAGGATAGGGAGGTGAGCCAACTCTGCAAGACCCTCCTCCATAGGAGTCGAGGCAAGTGGGACCTCACCGGGAGAGACTCCCCCTTTGGGGTCAAGGACTCCCGTTCCTGTGAGGAACTCCCTAGGCCATTCCCCTTAATGGCATATATGGGACTGTCAGATATAAAGAACATTGTGGAATCCATAGACTTGGTTAAAGACAAACCCATAATATGGCAAAACCAGAAAGAAAGAGGATCTGTCTCTTTAAGGGGAACATGCCAATGCAGGGTGAAACAGAGTAAGCTGGGGAATCCCCCTGCCAGCGTCACAGTTGAGAGAAGCAGAGCCAAGGAGCCAGCGGCTTTGAGAAGTATTCATAAGACAAGACTGAAACGCTGGAGGCCCAGTGTTTACAAGCACAGGAGAACCGGAGGAGACATGCAGATAAATCCGGGAGGTGGCGTAATGGGCCCATCCAATAACACCGACCACCTTGTTGGAAACAGCGACATATCCGGTTGCCCACAGCTAAAGCAGGTCGATGAGAAGGAGAAGACCAAGAGCCGAATGCTGGCAGTGTTAAAGAGGGATCACACAGAGACAAGGAGAACAACTTGAGCAAGTGCTGGTCCCGAGGATATTCCCTTGCCGACCCAGAGTTAAAAGGGACGACGAGAGAAACGGGAGGCCACCAGGGAATTGTTATGAATCAGGAAAAACTTGTCCCAGTGAAACTTATGAGATGGGGAATAGAAAGGAAATACAATAGAACTGTAACAATGTGAGAAAGAGAATCCAGAGTAACCCTGTATGAGACAAATGAGCATTGGGTGTAAATAACCTGGGAAGAGGGCAAAATATCCCATAAGACACGTGCAGTGTGGAAGAAATCAGAAAGGGAAACATATGAATGCAAAGAGAAGGCCACTAGAGCCTAAATGAGAGAACAGACAAGTTAGCTATCTCAGGAGAGGAAGAATGCCAATCACCAAGAAACTCTATCCAACTTAAGAAAGCATGTCATGGGAGTCGAAAAGGCATAACTGACTTGATCAAAGTATAACAGATCATTTGAACATGGACCAGGGAAAAGAGAGTAAATCACAAACTGTACTGAAGGAGTTACAAGATCGGGTACAGAAGGTGACGAGTGACAATCTACAAATGTTCTATTAAAAGAACTTTGCTGTGAAGAGGAAAGTCTTTGGGGATTCCAAGATGGCCGCCGGACCGTGAGGACGTGCACCTCGGGTCTTCCGTGCTGACAGCATCAAAAGCAACAAAAAGCAAATATCTACGGCTGCAAAGTTTGAAAACTGGAGTTAATGGGGGCATATGAGAAGGTCTGCAGCCCCCAAGCCGTCGCAAGTGGCTGGACAACAGACTCTAGCGAGCCCAGCAGTATTGAGAAGCGCAGGAGGCGGGACGTCCCGCTGTGAGCCAGAATGCTCCCCCCGGCGGGAAGCTGTCACAAGTAGCCTGATAATTGACTCAAACGAGCCTGGCAGAATTAAGAAGTGCAGGACACTGAAGCTCCCGCTGCGAGCCAGGACGCTCCCCCTGACGGAGGGAGAAGAGCTGAATCAGAGCTGCCTGGGCCGACGAAACGAGCGGTAAGCCGAGACATAAGATAGTAACAACGCAGAGGAGGGGTACTCCAGACGCAGCCTGTCCTCTCCCGCCCCCCGGACCTCGGAGGGGGTGATATATGGTAGCGGGGTCCCTCACAGAGAAGTCGGCCAGGAAAGCGGAACAGAGTTCATCATCGGAACCAGTGGGGGAGAGGAGCTGCAGGCGCAGATAAGGGGTGGAAGGCTCCTGGGAGTGTGCTGTCCATCAAGGAGGTTACTGACCCAGCACAACAGAGCCAAGAACGGGGGCTCCACGCCTGAAACAGCGCGGGCAACAGGGATACCATCGGCGGTGGACGGATCTGTCTGGAGAAGTGCACCACTGATGCACTCACCCCGTATGACAGCAGACACCAGACGGTTAGCTCCAGCCAGAGTCCTAGAGGTACCCGGGAGAGCGGGCAAACAACAGAAGTAGCCGGGCCTACACCGCAGACCACAAAGTGCAGTCTGCCGAAGGAGAAAATTGGCACCAATGCCCAGGCTACTGCCTAAACAACAGATGCAGCAGACTACGCGGAGCCCGGAAAGAAACGTAGGGTGACCAGGGCTGGTCTAGGGCAGACACCAGATGGTTGGCTCCAGCCAGAGTCCTAGAGGACCCGGGAGAGCGGGCAAACAACAGAAGTAGCCGGGCCTACACCGCAGACCACAAAGTGCAGTCTGCCGGAGGAGAAAATTGGCACCAATGCCCAGGCTACTGCCTAAACAACAGATGCAGCAGACAGACTACGCGGAGCCCGGAAAGAAACGTAGGGTGACCGGGGCTGGTCTAGGGCAGAGTCACGACTCCCACAGCAATTGAGCAAGGGTATAATATGGTTGAGGCCGGACCCCCCAGTGGCATTCCGTAACAGACCTTGGGTGGGAGCAGCGATCCACTAGATGGAACGGAGAAAGGTGATTGCTGCAGTGGCACCCCCTCCCTTCCGCCTGCCCGGAGGGTGCAAGGTGAACCAGCAAGACAGCTTGAGAAGGCAAGGAGGGGAACCGAGAGCCAATTAAGCCCACGATAAAGCAGACCTGAGCGAATAACCCGCCGAGCGACCCGTTGGAGACACCGAGTGGGTGAAAAAGAGGAAGCTGGTGCAGGTGGACTGGTGGACCGGGAAGTACTGCGGGTGAGACAGGGAGGCCACTGAGACAACGGGAGCTGCAGCAAGCTGATCCCAACGCCGAGTCCAAAGGGACCCTATGAAACAATTTAATAACTGAGTGGAGAGGCAGGGTGCGCAGTGTCTGAGGCCAAAGATCGGCTGCTCGCCAAGTGCCAGTTTGGGCTGCCTGGAGCTCCTGATCTGGAACATAAGTGACAGTGCCCACCATTTATAGGGGGGGAAAAGGAGCTGTTGCAGAATACGGTGAGGAGGCATAAGTACCGTAGGAGGTGGTCAGCAGCGGAGGTCGTGGAGAAGAAGTGGTTCATTGCCACCCTGATAAGAAATGCACATAGAATGTGGACCTCCAAGATAGCAAAGCAGGCCGGCACATAGAGGCCGGGACCACTGACAGCAAACGGAAAGGGAGATGTTGTTGGAGCAGTGAAAAATAGGAAGCCAATAAGGGAATAAAGACTACTAGATTGCCGCATCATCGGCACAAAGCTTGCGGACCCGGTCTGCTCTTACTACTTTTGGTTGCAGCGACCCAGATGCCAGGAACCAAAACAAAGTCAGGCTCATCAAGAGCAAGAACCCAAGAAGGCCAATTAGAGAGGTGCTGGAGACAAAGTCGACAGACACACACACACTGTATCACCTCCCCCCTCGCCCGTACCGGCCATCCAGGCAGAAAACACTCCCCTAAACACAATGGCACCCGACAAAGAGGAACTTTTGAACTGTCTGAAGGGAATGGAGGCCAGACTAACAAACACATTCCAAAACCAACTAGAACAAATGAAGGAGGAACTGAAATCCTCCCTCCAGGAGGTCAGTAAAGAAATGGCGGAATTGGGGGAAAGAGTAGATGTAGTGGAAAACGGACTCTCAAGCGTGGCGGAAGAAACTAAACAGAATAGTGTCCTGCTGGGCCAATTGGCCACTGTAACAAACAATCAGGAGCTTCAGGCGGAGGATCTCGAAAATCGCTCAAAGAGATCTAATATCAGGGTCAAGGGCCTAGCAGAATCAGTGCTGGACAAAGATCTAAAGGACACCATGCAGCAATGTTTTAGCAGCCTGCTTAATGACACCCAACCGAGATGATCGGGTTTGACAGAATACTCCGGGTGGGCCCCAAGAGAAACGACTCGGGTACAAGGCCAAGAGACGTGCTGATAGCGATCACGTCCTACTGCCTGAAAGACAACATTTTGAGAGCGGCGAGAACCCACAGTGACCTCACGATTAATGGTGCTCGCATACAACTGTACCAGGATCTAGCGTTGGTCACCCTACACAAAAGAAGGCTGATGCAGCCGATCACAAAAGCTCTCCAGGCACAGCATATCCCGTACAGATGGACGCATCCATTCAGCCTGTCATTCACACGGGAGGGGAAACAGAGGAGAATCAACACCTGTGACGAAGGCCTCTCACTTCTGCAACTGGAGGACAGCCAAACATGAACCGACACTAGACCAATGCGCAACTCCCTAGGCACAGCAGGAAAGTCATGGGAATGGTCGACAGAGAGAAGACGAAGACCGAGAAAGGTAGAGAAAATTAAAGGCCCCGCAGCAGAGTCAAGAATGACATGATCAGCAGAAATATACACTGAGCAACGACCCATAAAACAGACAATCGTAATGAAACATCCCATGCAATTCAGGCAGCACAGATCAGAACTGATGCGTCTGCACGGAGGTAGGAGGACATTGCATCTTGGAAGCTGAGTCAGGATAAGGGTAGATCCTGGCAGACTGAGGACTGGGATAATTCTATGGCCCAACGCCTGTATGAGATCGGCGGGTGGATTCTTAGGAACCCAGGCCACAAGTATTCCCAGACGCAGGGGGCAGGGGGGAGAGCCAAGAGACACAAAAGAAATATAAGCCAGAGGTCCAAGGGTGCAATTGAGATTCCCAGTTGGAGAGTAATGGGACCCCGAAGCGGAAGCAAGGAGTGAGGTAAAAGGGCCGTCTTAGACCTTGGTATGATGGAGGAGGCGACTATAGTATCACTTAATGTGCAGAGGCTGAATTCCCCCGCTAAACGTAGAGCAATCCTGGGTAGACTAGAAGTGATGCACGTAGCGATAGCAATCCTTCAGGAGACACACCTCCTCCAGAAGGATGAAAAGAGGATGGATGCAGGACATATCCACTCCAGTATTTTGCCTCAAGTGGGAAAAATCAAAGGGAGTGGCTATTCTATGCAGTCGCGACCTAGGATTCCAAAAACAACACATGATAAGGGATAGTGAGGGTAGGTATGTGGGAAGCAAAGGCACAAGTAAGGGGCAAACATACACAATTTTAGCAGTCCATGTAGCCAATGAAAGACAAGACCTATATATCGCCAAACTGCCTCAGAAAGTGGGAGGGTGGTGCGAAGGCCAGCTGATCATAGGAGGGGACTTTAACTGTGTAAAGGACCCAAAGTTAGACAAAACACTCCCCCCTACGGTCCCGGACCAGAAGAACAGACAGGCTCTCGGGAAGCCCTTTAGGGATTTTGGAGTGATTGAAACATGGCGGTTCTTCCAGGGGGAAATAGAGAATACATGCATTACTCAGAGGTGCATAGGGGTTATTCTAGAATAGATATGATTCTAGTCTCGTCCTCACTAATCCCCCCAAGTCACAAAAATAGAAATCGGAGTACAGTACCTCTCGGACCACGCCCCGGTGTCTATCAACATAGAACTGAAGGGGGGAGGAAACAGACCCTGACCACAGTGGAGACTAAATGAGATATTCCTGAGGGATATCGTGCTCAGAACACATATGGAAAGTAATATAAATAATTATTTCAAGGAGAATGACGATGGGGAGTTTGACTGGAGGGTAGTATGGGATGGGGGGAAAGCAGTAGTCCAAGGACAATTTATTGCACAAGCAGCGCAATACTACAGGGAGAAAGCCCTCATAACACGTAAACTAGAGGATGAACTGAGGGAGGCAGAAAAGCAGCACAAAGCCCGTCAGACGGCCAGGACTCTATGGGAATTTAGGAAGGTTAGAGCCAAACTAGAGAACCATACCGCAGATAGAACAGCGCAGGCATTACTGAAAACTAAAAAATTCTATTATATGCACAGGGGGAAGGCAAATAAATTCCTTGCAGCCAAACTACGAAAACAATAGGCGCGTAACAACATCACTAGGCTGAAAAATAGACTGGGGGAATTGCAAACGAAGGACGAGGCAAAATTAGAAATAATGGTCCAATTCCATGTGGAGCTATTGAGTAGCAAGAATTTAGATATTGCTAACCAAATAACCTATATGTCTGCAATCCAAATTCCACAAATTACAGAACAAGACAGAAATAGGTTAGGGGAACGAATAACAGCCCAAGAGGTTAGCGATGCGATAACAAGTGGGAAGACACCGGGCCTAGATGGACTGGGAAATGGCTACTATAAAACATTCTGCTCACAGTTCATAACCCCCTTACCCACCTCTTCAACGTAATTAGAGACGCTGGGTCAGTTTCGATGAACATGGTTAAGTCAGCCACGATAGTAACCTTAAAACCTGGGAAGGACCCGGTAGACTGTGCCAGCTACCGCTCTATTGCTCTCCTTAACACAGATGCAAAACTATATGCTAAAATTCTAGCAAATAGGCTGATGAAGGTCCTACCAGATATTATACACGAGGATCAAGCAGGCTTCATAAGAGGGAGGCACGCACAGGATAATGTGAGACAGGCTATAGATATCATTGACTGGGGTACAAGAACGAACCAAAAATTCTCGATAGCGGCCCTGGATGCCAGGCGAGCCTTTGATAGTGTAAATTGGGAATGCCTGAGGTTGGTGCTGGAGGGGTTCGGGTGTGGACGGCATTCATCAAGATGGTGTTGACAAATTACCATCTCCCATCCACGCACTTCCTGGTAAACAGCCATACCTCAAAGCAGATCAACATTAGGAGAGGCACACACCAGGGTTGCCCTCTCTCCCCGTTGATCTTTGCAATGGCAATGGAACCGTTCGCAGTTAGTATAAGAAGGAGCCCAAATATCAAGGGGGTAGTTAGCGGGGGGATCCAGCATAAGGTTGCGCTCTATGCAGATGATATTATGCTCTATATGGCAGACACTACAAACACACTACCTAGGATCATCACACAACTGCAGAAGTTTGCAATGGTATCGGGATTCACAATAAATTACTCAAAATCCAAGGCATTAAACATCACAGAAAGGAGGGAAGAGCTAGTGCCCCTGGAGAAATTACACCCCCTAAAATAAGAAAAGCAGACGCTGGTATACTTAGGGGTTCAGGTTTCTGAAGTTATGGGGAATCTTTTCAAGGCAAACATAGTGCCCCTCTGGAAGCGACTCCAACAAGATCTGCAAAGGTGGGATGTCCAAGAGCTGTCATGGTTCGCGAGAATAGCAGCAATAAAAATGACATTACTCCCCAGATTACTATATGTGGTGAGCTCGATCCCTGTTGAAATACCCCCAAGGCTAATTAAGGAACTACAGAATGCTATAGTCAACTTCATATGGCAAAATGAAAAGCTGAGGATCCAAAGATGGATATTGATGCGACCAATGCTCCTCGGGGAGGGCTGGGAGTCCCAGACGTTGGAAGGTACATATTGAGAGCACACATGACACCAATGTTGAAGTGGGCGGGTCAGGACCCCCTGCCCGGTTGGACAGAACAAGCACTGATGACAATCCCAATAAATGTATTACAATTTTAAAATCCTGGTGCCCGCGAGAATGGGGGGAAACTGTTGGAGTCCAGCCAAGCGACCCTGCGCAGCTGGGATCAAGCAATCCGGGGGGAAAAGGTGCAGCGGGCACTGGGCCCACTGTCCCCTCTAACACATAATGCAGACTTCTCATCGGGACTTCCCAAACAATTCTGGGAAGGATGGGGGGAAGTGGAAAAACTTTCATTAAAGGATATGTACCATGAAGGAGCCCCCATCTCATTTGAAGACTGCAAAAGAAAATTCAGAATCGGTGAAAACCAAAGATATAAATATATGCAAATCTGCCACTGGATCTCCCACCCAGCAGTAAAGAAGGCTGCAATACGAAACCTGATGGGCCTAGAACTAACAATGCAGGAAGAGGCAACCACGAAGGGAATAACCAGATTATATAGACTACTAAACAAGGCACAAGCAGCAGATAATCTCCAATATAAGAAGAACTGGGAGAAGGACATGGGGGAAACTATCACGGAGGAAGAATGGGGTCACATATGGACGAGAGCGCACAAGTTGTCTAAATCCACGACGATCAAGGAATCGGCGTACAAACTCTGCTACCGGTGGTATATGCCACCCTACCGCCTACATAAAATGAACCCCACGTATCCCCCGGAATGTTGGCGACAATGTGGGTAAAGGGGTGACCTGTTCCATATGTGGTGGACGTGCCCAAAGGTGACTATATATTGGAAAGAAATTCTGGGGCACATCAAGGACATAACGGGAACCGGGCTGCCATGGTCACCAAAAATCATCTTACTGAGAGCAGTATCAGAAGGAAAATACACTGCGTCCGGAAACAGGGCGGCTTTAATAACACATTTACTGACAGCAGCGAAATTAACAGTGGCCCAACGCTGTAAGATGAAAGATAGTCCCACCGTGCCCTGTTGGTGGGTCAATGTTTGGGGAGTCATGGCAATGGAAACATCTGTGCCACAAATACTGGGAAATATCTGAAATTCCTGTCGATCTGGGACCCCCTCCAGGACTATGTAGGGGAAAGGGAAGCCCACTATTTCAAACCACGAATACTCAGGAACATTCATATTCGCTGAGAGGCTTAAGGAGATCATAACTCGCAGTCCGGCGCAGGCAGAAGAGATGGAAAGGGACCAAGGTCTTTTGGCTAAGAAAAGGGATAAGGAAGGAAGGGTGTTGGGGGAAGGGTGACGGGTGGAAGTTTAAGTTTATGGAAAAGTGGAGACTTTGGGCCTCATTACACGGTAGGTGGTAAGGGTTTACCGGTACCGGTAAGGGCACCGGTACCGGTAAACCCTTACCACCTTACTACGAGGTCCCTTTGCGGGACCCAACCTTAACGGCTGGTGTAGACCAGCCGTTAAAGTTGGGACCCGCAAAGGGACCTTGGTGCTAATTACGGTACCGCAGTTTGCGGTACCGTAATTAGCCCCTTCCCCATTCACATTGAGCCCTATGGGGCAAAAATGGGAATGGGGAAGGGCCATGGAGAAAGGGGGAATTACCGCTCCGCCAACCTTGGAATAGGGTGGTAATTCCCCTTTTCTCCATGGTGGTACCGGTATGGTACCGGCGGCAACCATGGTGCTAATAGCACCATGGTTTACCGCATTCCGTGTAATGAGGCCCTTTGTCTAAGTTCTTCATAATGTTGGAAGTAGAACGCTGATTGTAGCGCTGTATTATGGAACAAAGTACAACTGTTATTTGATACTCGTCTCTGTTGAAAATAAAATTTGGTTAAAAAAAAGAAGAAAGTCTTTGAGAAGAGACAGTCAGGAGAAGGGAGTAATTATCCTGACTTCATTTCCTATGGTTAGAATAGTGCTAGGGTCAGATAGAATTCTTTTTTTTTCGACAGTGGACAGTTTTTTGGTTTCGAGAGTCACGATAAAACACAAGTACTTTATTTATTTTTATAGGCAGGGAACACCCTCACAGCAATAGGGATGGATGGGCATTATTCTTATAGTTTAATAAAACATTCCCTGGAAAGGTCAATATCGTGCATGTGTCCTTCTGGCCCACCACAGAGAGTACAGATTGTGTGGAATAGTGATAGAGTAAAAGTTATTGGTAGTGTGAGTTAGTAGTAGTTGGGAGTTGAGGTAGCAGTAGCTGTAACAGCAGTGAAGAATAAGACTAGAGGGAAGACGGGTAGTAGAGCGATAAGGTAAATAACTGAGTAGGAATAATTGAAGAGGGAGTGGGAGAATAGAAGTGGTGGTAGGAGCAGAGAGAGAGATTACAACAGAAGAATAGCAAGAGGCAAGGAAGTAGACTGAGAGGAAGGCGAGAAGAGAAGATAACAGCAGAGGTAGACGTAGAGGGGAAGTTTGAGGGAAGATCGATAGAACAGGAATAAGAAGAGAAGTAAGATCACAAAGGTTGGAGGTGGAAAGGAGGAGTGAGAGATCAGAGGGATTGGAACACCGTGGGAGGAGGAGATTGTGACACCCAGTGTAGAGGGGATCAGGTGAGACTGTGCATGCAATGAGAGCAATTGGCACTGAGCAGAAGAAGGCACCATCCCCATCTCTCCAGAACACTAAGCAGGATAGGCCAGGGGAAGACTAGAAGGCTCCTAGGGAGTTAGTCAGCCATCAAATTAGGGAAACAGCCACCAGCCTTATTAAGAACATCAGACAGATAGGGGCCACCTTTGGCCAGCAACGAACATCCATGTAATGACGCCTGGGTTAGGAAGGTGGGTAGAAGGCCAGGGAAGCAACAGCTAGAAAGGGACAGCCCTAGCGCCAAACATACCCTAAGAACCCGGTAGACCCTAAAGACCATTTTTAAGAACCCTCAACCACCTATTCGTTATACAAATCACCAATAAACACCATTGGACTGCCTGACAGCGTTGGAGTGGTTATTTGTGGTGGGCTGCCACATCACACCTAATACATGGCAATGGAGCCATTTGCGACCAACAAACACCTAGATCACTACTTAATAGAATGGATGCGCCATGATAAACATTTGTTTTTTCACCCGATAAACTCTGGATGTAGTGTCCACCTGTACATCGGGAAGAGATGTTATTTATTATTTTATGGCATGCTTATGTAACTTTTCTTTACGTAGCATTCAATAAGTTAACTTGCTAAAGTTGTAGGAGCCGATACACAAATACGTAGTGACTCAACTGACAATGTAGTTACCAGGAGTGGTGGTTGAGTCAAATACTCTGCAAGATAGCCACTGGGTCTCAATGCTCTGTATGTGATTACCATGTGATGTAGGGAGGCAGCTGAAGGGCAGTACTGTGACACACATCTCCATTCAGATCTACATGCACCCAGTCAAACTAGCATGCACGCACCTCTCTAATTCAGCTCTCTCTACAGTCACGCACGCACACATACCTTCACTAGACCTTACCTGTGGCACCCGCCCACGAACGCAGATCTCTCCTGGGTGCCGCCATGATAAATTCACTGCGCACGAGCAGTGGCCCAGCTCCCGTGAATGCGCGGTGTATGCCAACCTCGGGGGTCTCAACAGCAATACTTTGCTGCCAACCTTGTTTTCATTGAGGAATGGATATTTAAAAGCCCTCTCTCCCTCTGCTGAGCGTGTCTTAATGCGCTCAGCCAGTTCCCTGTCTGCAGTGTCCTGACTTCTCCTTTGTGAATTCAACCCTTACTTTTTGTCCTTTCCAGTTTGCCTTGACTAGACTCCCTTTTCCATCAATTCCTGCCTGGTCTTTTCCTATTCCATCCTCTCCAGTCACCCTGCTCGCACTTGGATCTTGACCCTTCCTTGTCCTGGATCCTTCCCCGCTTCCTGTTGGTACTAGTTCCACCCCACATCCTTTTTGTTCCATGTCTGCTGCCGCTTCATTTGGATTCCTGTTACCATCCATCAGAGCCTCCACCTCCATCATCTGGCAATAAGATTCTGCTGCCCCAGTCAGTGTTCGCACTGTCCTTGCATCACAGTAATTAGGGGAAGCAACCACGTGGTGTGGGAAGTTGGTCCGGTATCACCAGGTAGCCATTTTCTTGGGGCTGCCGTCCCAGCTTCTCGTGTTGCCAGCTCATTTCTGGAACAGCCCCAAAAAACACGACAGACCGCAAACGTGAAACCAGTATGCAGTCAAGTGAGACACTTGATTATTGGAAAGTACTACGATTGGATAGGGGTTGGGAGATGCCAGGTGTAAGGGTGCAGAAGGGGACTGACATAAAGGTGGCATGATTAGGGTTAAAGACTTGTATTCAAGTAAAAGGAAAGAGAAAACCTGACTATACCTATATTTACGGGGGTGGGGGAAACTTCCCTACCTCAACTAAAGAGATAAGGTGACTGTCAGAGTGTCTGTCAAATAAAAAGTGTCAACCTTCCTGTGCCCGGAAAACCTTACTCCTATCCCTTAGACTACAAAATAAAGCATCTGTGTTCTTGTCCCAGGAGAATGACTCCCTTCTCCTGGGTTTAGGGTCCATGGCTTGTCAACACCAGTTTTCACAGTCTTGTGTCTCAGACGTTATCAAGGGGAATGCCTCCCTACCCCAGGCTTGGTAAAGTTCTCAACACAACCTTTTATACTCCTTCTGGATGGACCACAAGAATGACTCCCTTCTCCTAGTGTTCGTTTTCACACAAAGTCTGGAGGAATGGCTCCCTTCCCCAGATGTCTGGACTTTCTTACTAGGCCTGTTTACCAGGAGAAAGGCTCCATTCACTTGGTATCAGTTACAACCAGGGGGAATGTCTCCCTTCCCCTGGTCTTTTTCTTCAACTTCACTCTTAACCTCTAAGCTTTTGGAGGTGTTCATGACCATTGCTACTCTCCTTCTTTGGTCTGCCTTTCTTGGTACACTTCCCTTCCAGGAATTGCAACGAGGAAGAGGACTTGTGTTGCTCCTCCCTTGGCCCTCTTCCTGCTCCCACCTGTGAGGCTAAGAAACTCAGGGTCATCTTCGAATCCACAATCTCCTTTTCTCCTCACATCTCTGACGTCTCTAGGAAATCAAACTACCAAATGCACCTCCTCAGAGGTATTCTTCCTTTCCTCTCCTTCCCCCAGAAGCTCACTGTCTATAGAGCTCTGATTCTTTCTAAATCTGCCTGATTCGACTCTCTGCCCTCTGCAACTCATCTAGAACAGGACTGCAAGGCTTGTCCTTAGACTCAAGGCCTGGGATCGTATCTCTCCAGCCTTGAAATCTCTTCATTGGCTCCCAGTGGCTGCAAGGATTAAATTCAAGACCCTTTGCATTGTCCATAGGGCTTACTGGGGCCTGGGTCCACAATACCTTCAACTCTCCTCCGTAAATACCTTCTTACTCGAACTCTTTGCTCCTCCACCTCCAACTCCCTCAGCATCAGTCGCTTCTCCAAACAACGATTTGGGGGTAGATCTCTTTCCTCGGTTGGGACTTCCATCCGGAACAGCCTCCGTGCCTCTTTGAAACTTGAGGAGAACCATCCTTGGTTCCGGAAGAACCTCAAGACCTTCCTATTTGTTTCTGCCTTCGCTCCTCCTCTCCCCTACTGATCTGTCTGCTTCGGCACTAGGCACCTGGTTACCCTCTGATTTTCGGGTGCAGTTCCCTGCCTACCCAGCCACACACCAGCACAGCCTTCTGGCAACCCTTGCACTTGGGTCTGTATCTGTAACCCTACAGTCCCCTTACTTGCACTTACCAGAGACCCCTTGTCTGCACTACTTTAACCTTGCACTTGCCAACTTTCTGTCTGCACTACCAGTTGTTGTTGTTTTATCCCTTGCTCAGCACTTTCCACTCCTCCACTCTCCCTTGCACTTTTCCCCTTCCTTATCCCCTGCACTTTCACGTTCTCAATGTCACTGGGCATAGTAAGAATGTTGTTTTTGTCCTCCCTTGCCTTGTCGTGCTCTGAAACACTTGTGTATGAGCGCGATACAAATAAAATATCATATCATATCTCTTATTTTGGGTTCCAGACCCTGGCTCCTCTTTTTCTTTGCTCTGGCCGACTTGGCTCATTCTACTGCCAAGTACTGCCATGAGGGAGATAACTGGTAGTTTGGTGTGGGTCTCTAACCCTTCTTTGGTTGTCAGTAGGCTTCTCTCTACCCATGTCACAGGGGACTCGCCCTCTCAGATTCTCCTTGTCTTGGTGAGGGTATCTAGCCCTCCTTTGGTTATCACTTAGCTCCTCTCTGCCACTGTCGTGAGGGATTCTCCCTCCCTGGGCCTCTTTAATATGCTTGGGGTCTACACCCCTTCTCTGGAGGTCAGTGGGATGTATTCTGTTACGGTGTTGATGGAGGGGATTTGTATACCTCCTGCCGTGCCACCCAAGCATAGTGCTTGCCCAGAGGCTGTAGGACAACTACTTGCACCCACTTATTGAGCAGCCCAGCGTTCCCCCCCAGATCTCCTGCACCACCACTTACCCTGTCTGGGTTCTCGACATGTCACCAGGGACTGCGGGCATTCAATTCTGCTTCATCTCGTTTCCTCTGCGGCTTTGTGACGGCGTTCCCAGTTGCTGTCTGTGTTCCTTTCTCCTTTTGGCAACCCAGAGCAAAGGTCTGCACCTGCAAACCCCCCAACCATAAGACGCAACTGACCGCCAGCATCCTTGGAGCCCTCTCACTCGGGATCCGTAACGCAGATTTGAATCTCCTGCGTTCGCTGATCAGCACACCTGCAACCCTATGCGGCTGCCTGTGACCATCCCCATGTTTACTACATTGTCGATCTTTATACAAAGCTGCCAGCTGTCCCTAGGCTCATTAGCCCTTTGTTTCTTTCGCGGGTCCTATCTTCATTACTCCACAGGGGCCGCTGGTCCCAGCATTTAGATTACATGGTTTCCTATGGTTCTTCGTCCCAGTACTTTCAAGGATCTCAAGATATTCAGCCTTACCACAGTACATAGATCTACCACCTATATAGAAAGTGGAAGAGGAAAGAGGAGCTGGAGTATGTGGGGGTGAGATGTGTTTATAAGGGCTGTACCTAGATGGTCGTCCTTATCCCCATAGGGAGGAGTCCCTTCCCATGAAATCCTCCCGCATTATACCACCCCCAGGGTGACTATTGGATAGCAGCCTCACTGGAAGGGGCTCCACCTCGGGGGAGAAGTGACAACGCCTAGTGCTTCGTCCCACAGAGCGCTCCTATGCCAGCAATGAGAAAGTGCAAAATTAAGTACAGTTTGTTCCTACGCATCGGGAGCCTGAGCCTTACACAGCATTGTGCCAGCAGGCTGGCACGCACGCTGAGTGATGGCAGGCTACCGTATGGGGCTTATACCTAGCATCAAAAGTGCAGAGAAAGGAATAGTTTTGTTTGAGGGCCATCCATGAGTGGAGTAGAATAGGAAGAACTTCAACTATTTTTGGTTCCCCACACCCACGAGCCAGATTCATCCCTCTAAACTCACAGCACCATACCTCCAGACAGACTCGCCCTCTATCCACACCCATAGCCCTATCCTTCCCTTCAGACCCACATGCAACCAACCTTCCCTCTAGGCTCACATTCCCCTCCATTCATACCTAGATGCCCCATTGCTCCCTCCAGATCAATGCACAGGTGCTCCAGCCCTTTCTCCAGACCCCAGCCCTCCCTCCACACGCAGATTGATTAAGGTATTTATAATGCGCCTATATGCAGGTGTTTCAATGATCCCAGCCCTACATGCCCAATCCCTCAATTCACACCTAGAAGCTGCCTCTTTTTCTCCAGATCTACATTCCACCATGCTTCCATTAACAGATACCCCCTTTCTCAATTCACATGCAAATGCCCCCCTTCCTTGCTCCAGAGGTGCTCCAGATTCACATGCCCCATCCCTCCAAATATTAATTTCTTCAACCCTCGATTTACATGCAGATGCCCCATCCCTCCATTCACACAGGTGCCCCTATCCCCTCACCAAGTTGCCCCATCCCACTCTCCAGATGTACACAGATGTCCCCATCCCACCCACACCAAGATGCCCGAACCCACACCTAGATGACTGATACCTGTTCCAGACCCACAATGATGTGCCCCCATCCATTGCAGACCCCGCCCATCCCTCCCCACAGCAAGATGCACCATCCTGCCCTCCAGACCCACACCTAGATGACAGATACCTCTCCCCAGACCCACACCAATGTGCCCCATACCTCTCCCCAGACCCACACCAATGAGCACCCATACCCCCTTCAGACCCACACCAAAGTGCCCCATCCCCTCTCCAGACCCACACCAAGATATCCCCATCCCACCCACACCAAAATGCCCCATGCCACCCTCCCAACCTGATGACCCAAGCCATGCCTCAGACCAACAGATACCCCATACCTGTTCCAGACGGACACCAATGCACCAATGTGCACCATCCATCCATTGCAGACCCCACCACGATACTCCCCTCTCGCCCTCTAGACTCACATCTAGATGACCCATCCCCCCCCCTCCCGACCCACACCAATGTGCCCCCATCCCTCCCTCCAGATCCACACCAATGTATCCCATCCCTCCCCCAGAACCACACCAATGTGCTCCATCCCTACTCCAGACACACACCAAGGTGCCCATATCCCTCCCTCCACACTAACGTGCCCCACCGATTCTTCCAGGACCACACCAACGTGCCCATCCCTCCCTCCAGACCCCCACCAAAGAACCCCATCCCTCACTCCAGATCCACACCAATGTACCCCAACCCTCCAGACTCACACCAGCGTGCCCCTATGCAACCATTCAGACTCCAAGATGCGCCATCCCTCCCTCTATGACAATACCATAATAACCATCCTCCCTTCACATAGCAAGATGCCCCATCCCCTTTGCAGCCCCACACAAGTATGTTTGTTTGTTTGGGCATGTATATAGCACTACAAACCCTCAGGTATCTGAGCGCTGCTTATTTCCCATGGTGTGTGGTGCTCATTTATCGACCTCGGAAAGATGAAAGGCTGAGTTTGGCCCTGCCGGGATTCGAATCTGCGTCAGCAGGCTCTGCATGGATGTCAAAGTGAGCGCTCTACTTGCTGTGCTATCTGACCGGCTATCTTGCCCATGTGCTTCTCCCAAACCATACGCAGATAGCCCCAGCCGACCCCCTCTAAAACCACCCATCCCAAACACTCGCACCAAACATAAAATTCACCCATTAGCCCCCTTTACTCCGTTAAACACCCCCCTGTCCCTGCACTGTTCCTTTTGTTAGCCCTCCATACCTTTCACGTTGAATAGATTAACATGATTTTTAAAATAAATTTAATTTTTCGCTCGCCCGTCTGCATCTGGTGTCTTGCAGGAACTTTCCCGGTTTCCCGAAGAAAATGGCAATTGTAATTTCAGGCACCCAAGAGCACACAGATTCCTGCTGCTCTTGCAGCCAGAGCCTTCCTGGTTCCGCTCCCAAAAATCACGATGAGGGACAAGACAAGTCAGACACTCCATCTTGTGCCTTGCAGAAACATTTCTGGTATCTCGAAGAACGGCGAACTTAATCTCAGCCAGCCAGAAGCGTGCAGATTCCGGTTGCATTCTGCCCCATCCCCATCTCCATCTTGCAGAAACTTTACCGGTATCCCGAAGAAAATGCCCACCTTAATATGAGGCACTGCCAGCCAAAAGCACTCAGATTCCGGTTGCATTGGAACTGGTAACCGAAGCGAAGCCTTCCCACTCACTAAAATTGCTCAAGAAAATTACAATGATGACGTTGATCGGATGCCATGAGAATGGTAGGAAATGTGCCCAAAGTCACGTGAAGAAGAGTAGGAGGGGCGTTGTTATGGTCCATTTCTCGGAAGGTAGCTAAACAGGACTCTTACCTGAAACCCGAAATGGTTGATATTCGTTCCCATCCGAGAAATGGACCTTTGGTTGCTAGGGCCATTTCTCAGATGGGAAATAGCTGCTTCAGTGTGAGTAGGCTAGTTCCCATTAGAGAATGTGCCCAAAGTCACGTGAAGAGTAGGCAGGGTGTTGTTTTGGTCCGTTTCTAAGAAGGGAACTAAACACTACTCTTACGTGAAACCAGAAATGGTTGATACTAGTTCCCATCCGAGAAATTAACCTTTGGTTGCTAGGGCCACAGGGGTAAAAAAGGCAATTTCTCTAATGGGAACTAGCCTTCTCAGTGAGAGTAATCTAAAACCCATTATTATGCAGGACCTGACCACTAGGGGAGCAAAAAGGGCAATTTCTCTAATGGGAACTAGCCTTCTCAGTGTGAGTAATCTAAAATCCATTATTATGTAGGACTTGGCCACTAGGGGCAAAAAGGGCGAATTCTCTTCAACTGAAAACCCCATAGTAAAAAACCTTACTATGGGGTTTTCAGTTGAAGATAGCCCCTTTGACCTACTGGACTTATTGGAGATTCCGCAGACAGAAAAGCTAATATATTTACTCCTAAAGATGGTCAAAAAGAGGGGGTCCAAAAGGCAGTAGAGGAAGGAGGCCCCACCACCAACACTTCAATGTTTTCCCTGTTCAACTTGAACCAACTATTACACATCCATGCATCCACAACTTCGAGGCAGGCCCAAAATCTGGTCGCTGTCTCGAAAAGAGAGAGATCTAAATGGACCAGGATCTGTCATCATCTGATAAAAATAACATTGGAAGCCGTGAGAGCAGATAAGCTTGCTTAGAGGTTGCACGTACATGTTAAACTAAACCTGGAAGATGGAGGAAACCTGAGGGACTCCACATCTGAAGGCAGACGTCACAGAGTGAAAAGGGGTGTGGGGGGAATTGACTGTTCAGTCAGAGAGAAACGAAGAAAACCAGGAAAGAACGGCACCAGAAAGGCCGGCCCAGACGAGAAAAGGCGGCATGGTCAATGGTATCAAAGGTGGCAGATAAGTTAAGTAATAAAGCTCTGACGCCACCCGAATCGTGCAGCCAAACCACATTGTCAACGTTGGAGACCATCACCCCCTCTGTGCCAAGTCCTGGATGAAAAACGGATTGGGAAGTGTAGAAGAAGAAAGATTACTCAAGAAAGGGCAGATGAAGGCTTCAAAAAACTACATAAGAAGATTCCAATATGGCGGCCGTGACCACTTCACCGTGAGGAGCGCGCTCCTCCCCGGTGACCAGAAAAACGAGCAATAAGCAGCGTTAAAAACAAGACCCCAGGGCAACAAAAGCAAAGGAGAAGACCTGTGAACCGAGCAGTCCCTAAGAAAACTCCAACTGGAGCGTTTGAAGGCAGAGAGGGGCAGAGTGAGCGGACCCGAGATTGCCAGTAGCGATGCCTGTGTGGGGATTGGCAACCGATTCGTAGGAGATCAGAGAGAACACCCGCAGGTGCTGCAGAAGACGCGGGGTGCCCATTCAGCCACGGCAACATAGGCGAGACTGGGGAGTGTGAGCGGACCATCGCAGATCCCCGGCAGCCGACCTCGGGGAGACAATGCTGCCGGACCAGTGCGTTCACTGGGATGCGCTAGCGCAAGCACTGCAGCGCGGCGATCCGTTAGAGCCGGCGCGGCCCGCACACCCAGCTACAAAAGTAATGAGAGGGGAGCAGGTAGTATTCCCCTGAAATCCTGCGCCCGCCTCGGCCCCATAGAGCAAGCCCGGCTCCATGCGGTGCTGGGCCTCCACGAACAACGCAGCACAGGGCCCCCATGAGCTGTGATGTGCCCCAGCTGGCGGAGGGTAAGCAGGCATAATAAAGGGAGTTGGCAGCCACGAAGCAGGCGCACGCAAGATGCTCCTCTCCCAAACAACAGACATGGAGGTTTATGAAAGCATCTGCCCCAATGCACCATAACCTACACTTGGAACGGGACCCCCTACGGCAGGAGACCCGCAGCATAACCGGACCCGGGCAAAGTCCCCCACCCATACCATTCAGCATGCAGTAATAGAAGGGCGACAGCATTAAGTCTCCTGCAGCATCCCCCTGGCTAACGGCCAGGGAAGGAACCGGGGGGGCTGAGGGGGTGTTGCTTGCTCCCAACGCCCAGCATTTGACTCTGCAGGAAAGCGCTGCTCCGCTCCAACGCCCACCCTTATGAAAACTAACCCTGCCATGCAAGATTAACCGAGAAGGTACCTCCAGGGGAGCAAGAGCATACTTAGAGGCCCAGGAGCAGTGGGAGCACGGGGTGCACCCTGGGAAGAAATTCAAGAAGCTCATGGGCTCCGGGTCAGAGTGACACCACGACCATGACCACTTTCACCTTTGAGTGTACTAGCCCCATGGCCTACAGAGGGCAACCAACTCAGGCTCTAAAGGGGAGCTAGACCCCCGCTGTGCACTGGACGGAGAGAGGAGCATCCCCTTCATACAGAACAACTGGCCAATACCCAGGGTCAAGAGGAACATCAGAGGCCTGGGGAGGAGCCCCCTCCAGTAAGGTGCAGGCAGGCACTCGCCACCACCAGGCAATGTCACTCAACAAGCCCAAGGTGGCCAAGATCTCAGGAAAACAGGAAGGGACCCTCCAAAAGCTATGGAGAAATGAGGGGGAAGCCCCGGGGGAAGAGGATCCATCGGTGACAGAGAGGCAGGGGTCGGAGGAACCCCCCAACGCTGCCACAGGGGCAAGAGATCACGAGCGAGGTGCTGCAACAGTGTTTTAAGGCATTGAGTGAACAAATGACGGCTACCGTCCAGACACAATTTAGCCTAATACGCACAGAACATGCACAATCCCTGTAGGAAATCAAAGTCGACAGTTGAATTAATACAAATGAAAACGCCAAGAACTCACTGAAGACACCCGGAAGATAGATGTATTAGCAAAGCAGCAGGCGGTAGCGACACACAACTTGGACTTCCAAGCCAAGGACTTGGAGAACTGTTTGAGAAGGTCCAACATCAGGGTGAAGGGGCTGCCAGAAAGTGTGAGCAATGCCGACCTCAGGGAAACAATGCAGCACGTGTTCAAAGATTTGCTGGACATAGAGGCTGGGAGAGAAATTCTCATAGATAGAATTCACTTTGTGGGTCCGCAGCGAGAAGAACCCGGGGCCAGGCCGAGAGAAGTGGTGATGGCTTTACAGCGATACAACCAAAATGAATTGATCCTCCAAGTGGGTGAGGAAATCAACCCGGATAAAGGTTAACGGCACTGTCATAGAACTTTTCCAGGACCTGGCCAAATCCACACTAACAAAGAGGAGGCAAATGGGCCCAGTGACCAAAGCTCTTACCAAAGCCCAGGTAAGATCCAGATGGACATTCCTCTTTGGAATGGTCTTCAAGTGGGAAGGGCGCCAACACTGCATCACCACCTTGGATGAAGGACTCAAGATCCTGAATATTGAAGAAGAAGGGGATGCAGGGGAGGACATAATAAAAGGCCAGAACATGAAGGCCACCAATAGAAGCCAAGGGAGTGGAGAAGAGTAGAGAGGTCAAAGACAAGACGCAAACAATTGCGGGACCCAGGGAGTCAACAACCAAAGCCCCAGGCTGACTATGCCGTCCACTGAACAGCAGCGGCAGGGATCACGAGACAAGGGTTAAGACCTGGGGGGGTTACAAGGGGAATGTCAGTCTAAGGGTCGGCTCAGGGAGACGGGGCGGGGGGTGGTGACGGATTTTGGAAACAGGGGAGAGCAGAGGAATGGCTCTCCCCGCACAGTTATTCTCCAGAATGGGAACGAGATCTGGCAACCTAGGATGACGTTATGGCCTGGGGAAGTTGAGCCGAGTCCAGCCGGAGGGGGCGAGAGGGAAGGTGGTGTGGGGGGGAAAGGGGAAATAAATAAAATCGAGGGGGATTGCTTCAACATGGTTACTCTCACGGTATAACAGGGTGTGGGTAGCAGAAAAGGGATCCAAATACTAACACTCAATGTTACAGGACTAAACACACCGGCTAAGAGACAGAAACTGGAGAACCTCCTCCAGGAAACCAAGCCTGACATTGTGACGCTCCAGGAGACCCATAGCCATAAGCAAGACAGACACAGAATGAAGTTGAGAGGGTACCCCCAGGTTCTGCAGGCCAACGACAAGAGCAAAGCTTGAGGGGTCATCATAGCAACATAGCATTTAGACAGCTACCTGACGTCGAAATAATAGGCACAAAAGCCGACAAGGAAGGTAGATTCCTCTTCTTCCAGATAAAATGGGGGGGAACCTCTCACAATCGCCACAGTGTACGCCCCAAACTCAGGGCAGGACGGATACTTGCAGGGGTTTTTGGAGAAGCTAGACCAGTTAACAATGGTCCAGCTACTTCTGACAGGGGATTTTAACTTGACGTGGTGCTCATACACGGACAGAAGCGCGAACAGGACGCCCACATCTAAAGGCCCATCTAGTAAACTACAGGCAGCATAAACAGAATTGCATTAGCGGATACATGGCATGAACTAAAAGGGGACTCCAAGGGGTATACTTATTACTCATATGTGCACCGATCATTCTCAAGAATTGATTGAATATGGGTTTCGGTGACACTGCTTGGCCAAGTACGGATCATAAAAAGGGAACCCATAGCCCTGTCCGACCATGCTCCCCTGCAGCTAGAAATCCAATGGGAAAGGGGGGTGTCGGGGCTCTGGAAGTGGAGGTTCTCCTGTCATCTGCTGAGACACGCAGTCATTTGGGACGAGATACGCGAGTCCATCTGCAACTTCTTTGGGGAAAATAAGTCCCAGGAGGTGCAGGAACATGTAGTATGGGACCCCTTTAAGGCAACCATGCAGGGGGTGCTCATAGCAAAGCAGGCATCTGGAGCCAAACAGGAGAAGGCCCTCCAGGTTGACCTAGAACAGCACTTAAAAGGGGTAATGGAGAGAATGGACACCGATAGAGGAGGTAATGATCAGGAGGGAGTATAGGCATATCAAAGGGCAAATCAATATCCTTCTAGCTAAACAAGCAGTAAAATCACTCCTATTCTTGAGGCAGAAGTATTACCTCCAGGCAAACAAGAAAGGCTGGCTTTTAGCCAGGTAGGTTAAGCAGAAGAAGGCGGCAGGTACAATACGCTGCATTCAGATGGTGGGGACATGAAACCACACGTACAGAAGAGATCCTGCAGATGCTCACAGAGTTCTATACAAGCCTCTACTCTCTGGAGCCACCGGACAGTGACCTTCAAAAGGCCTTCTTAAAATCTTACCGGCTAAAAAAGATAAGAACAGAGCCAGCGTGACGCTTTAGCATGGACGATTACCAAGGACGAGGTGCACGCGACAATCCAATTGCTACAACCAAATAAAGCTCCAGGCCCGTACGGGTACCCCACCACATTCTATAAAGCATTCCAGACCACATTAGTCCCTTTAATGACATCCCTGTTCAACTCCTTCTCCGATACAGGCCGCATCTCCCAGTCGACGGAGGAGGCCAAGGTAATCCTCTTCCCTAAGCCAAACAAGAAACAAACCCTCTGTAGCTTCTACCGCCCTAATAAACCTTGATGCCAAAATCTTTACAAAAATTCTAACATCTAGAATGGTTATTAAAGTAATCCCCGACCTGATCCAGCAGGCTTTGTCAAAGGCAGCCAAACGTTTGACAACATTAGGTGAATATTCCACCTGATAGAAAAGTCAAACAGGGCGGTCCTAAGGGCGGGGGTGCTAGCGCTAGATGCCGAGAAGGTATTCGACCGAGTCGAATGATCGTTCTTGTTTGCTACCATGGAGGTTATGGGGTTTGGCCTGGCTTTCTCCACCTGGTCAAAGCCAACTATGGAGCACCACTTATCAGGCTAGCTATGAATGGGCATGTCTCCCAGGCGATAAGGGTCACTAGGGGTACTAGGCAGTGCTGCCCCATGTCACCAGTCCTGTATGCGATATTTCTCAAACCCGTCCTAGCTAGAATTAGACAGGAGAGGGGAATAAAAGGGATTACATTCAGTGGGGAAGACCATAAGGCAATGGCCTTTGCCGACGATCTCCTGGTCGTGCTAACAGACATGGACACTTCCCCCCCGAGGTTAACAGAACTCCTAGGGGAATTTGGCTGAGTGGCAGGCCTGAAGACCAACAACCAAAAATCTGAACTAATGGTGCTACAAGAAGGCACGCCCTCAGAAACATCAGGTACATGGCAATTCAAATGAGCAGAGGGATCCATTCGATACCTGGGGTGACAATAACCAGTACCCTAGATGATATGTACCAAGCAAACTATCCCCACCTGTTGGAAACTATCATGACCTGGCTGGGAGAGAGGAGGCTCCTTAACATATCATGGATGGGCCGTATCAATGTCATTAAAATGATAATTCTCCCCAGAGCGCTATATTACTTTAAGGCTCCCCCCACACCCCCCGGCGGTCCCCCAAAAATTCTTCAAAACCCTGAATAAACTAGTATGCAACTACATCTGGCAAGGGAAAAGACTGAGGGTGGCCTGGAGGGTCATGGTCACTCCCACGGGGGCATGGGGAATGGGAGTTCCGAACTTTCAAATGCACTACCAAGCAGCTCAATTGAGGGACATCTGAGACTGCTTCAGTGGGAATCTCAACAGCATCTGGTAAAGGATGGATAGGGCAGTGGTGGGAAGTGCCCAATAGCGGACAGGCCCTCCCCCCAACATGTACAGAAGCTGAATTACTGTTACGCTCACCTGGCTCCCACAGAGGCGTCGATCTGAACTGGACAGCTGCGGTCTCCACCAATGTGACGTGTAGGGCCGAGATGCCGGACTGGACTGGCCCACCTAGCTTTGTTTGCTTGGCCCGTAGGAATATTCTTCTGCAACTGGAGAAAGGGAATTAACCACCCGTGGAGTTGAGTGTAAATCCCCCCACCCCCGCTGTTCTCCCCACGGATCACCTTTGATGTCCCCTCTTATAGTCTCACCTGATGGTTTGAAAAGATGAGCTCTCCGTCCTGCATTGAGCGCAGGGGCGCGTTGATAACCAGTTGCTTCACTGGCTCGAAGAAATTGGTGAGTTGCAGAACAATATTGACTCCAAAAAGTATGTAGTTCGTAAGAGTTCAAATGACTTTCACTCTTGTCCGATTCCTTGCAGATTGCAGCTTGACCCTAGTGAAGTGTTCCACGTGGCAACCGGTTATATTCTGGTAAGGATTTGTATTTCCAACACAGTTCGATAAATAATGTCAATATGTAACCTGTTGCTTTCTCCCTTATTCAGGCACTGAGAGAAAGTATGAAGTCTGTGGGAATAATACCTCCAGCGGTAAAATCAGGTAAGTCTAATGTGGTGAGGAGGGTTCCCCTTGATAGTCCCTTTGTTTCACCTTGCTGTCCTTTTGTTTCCCCTTAGGGGCCGGGGTTCGGCGAAGATGCAGTGGAAGCTGCGCCGACCCGTGAAGAGGAATAGTACCCCTGGTGGTAAAATCAGGTAAGTTTATGGGGGGTTTACTAATATTCCTCTGTGTATTCCCTTGGCTCACCTTACTGTTCTTGTCTACTCCTTAGCTGCCGGAATGCGGCGGGAACATGCAGGAGGATGCGGTGGAATGTGAAGATGCTGCGAAGGCCGGTGAGTTCAGCGCGGCGCTGCAGCAGGCGAGACAACGCGCATAAAATAACTTTTCTTCCAGCTCGAAGGCGCAATGGATCGGGAATTCAGGTAAGGATCAAAGGTATTGCTCTTGTTCTAACCTTTTCTCCTTCTTTCTCCCTTTTTCTAGGAGCTCCAAACTCGAGGCGGGCGTGGCAGAAGACTGGATGCAGACTTGCAGGCACGGTGAGCGTTACGTTGCTGGATGCAGAATAACACGAAGCGTGTGCTGCTCTTCGAGCGTGGTTTAAATAGCCTCCAAAGTAGTCCCAGGTAAGTATTCCTCCCCAGCCCCGCCCGAGTAAAAAAATAGTCCCTAGGTAAAATAGTCCCTTCCGAGCCTCATTTGGCTTGGAGCTCTTGCAGCATGGTCTGCATCAGGTAAGCTTGCAGCATGGTCTGCACCAGGTAAGTTCTACTCTATGAGCCTGGCGCCTATGGCGCCAGGACTGACTCTCCATTTGAGCCTGGCGCCTGACCGCACCCAAACAGCCCCTAGCAGGGGTTTTTGGGCTTGCCCAAAATAACTTGATGCCTGCTTCCGGGGTTGCTGGACCTGGTCTGGGTCCCCGGGGGTAGGCATCATGACATTTACAGCCCTGGTGGAGGATACATGGGATGCTATGGTTAAAAAAGCAAAGATCACGTCCTACCCATCTCTGTTCACTCCCCTATTCCGTAACCTAGTTGACCCCAGGGATAGAGAAAGGAGCATATGCCAGGTGGGAAAAGACGGGCAGCATTCGCACAAGGGACATGATGGAGGGACAGGAGGTTAAGTAATTCCAGCTCTGCAAACAAACCATGTGTTTGTGGGAGGGGGATAGCTACCGCTGTGCTCAACTGCGGCACAGGCTCTCTTCTCGGGATACAAAACAATCCACCACCAGAGAATTTACTCCGTTAGAAAGCTACTTTCTAACAAATTCAGATGATAGACAAATGATTAGTAAAATGTACAAATTATTCACCATGCCAGAGGCACAGGTCCAGTGGCCCTATATGAAATAATGGGCAGACACGCTGCCCCTCCCGATCTCTGAAGAACAGTGGTGGGAAGTGTGGCAGGGAATCCCCAAATTGATGAGGGGTGCAGATCAAGGAAATGTGAACCAATATACTGGTGCAGTGGCACCTAACACCGGAGAAGCTACATAAAATATACCCCTCAGTATCACAGATGTGTCGGCGGGGCTGCAAAGAAGTAGGCACTTGGCTCCATGTCTGGTGGTCCTGCCCCATCCTAAAACCGTTCTGGGAAGTGGTCAACAAAGAAATGAAAGCCATCTTTGGTCCCCAAATACGGAGAGAAAATGGAGAAGCTATGCTGGGCCTGAGTCACGTGCTGGACACACTCCTGACTAAACCACAGAGGAAAGCATATATGGTCCTAAGCATTGCGCCTCTTTCCCTAATTGCGCAAAAGTGGAAATAAACCATGATCCCCAGCGAACAGGAATGGATAGCAAAATGTTGGCATTACACTTCACTGGAATGGGTAACACTATCCACGGGGATTACACTACATTCTAAAACGAGTGGGACGCCGTTCTGAACATCCTGCACAAAGACTACCGTGAACAATTGTGTCCTCAGAGACTAAGACTATTGGATATACTATAGACTAATACCCGTTATACCATGTACATTCACCTCATTAGATATGCAGCACAGTGATCCAGGGGGTCTGTGGGGGGGAGAGGTCGTCAGGCAGGGAAGGGGATTGTTAATGTTCAAAACTTTAAAATGCCAATAAAAATAACGTTAAAAAAAGCTTCATAAGAAATTGAAGAAGCAAAATGGGACAAAGAGAGGCCAGGGAGGAGGCAGCGCTGCCTTGAAAGCTTAAAGAATATCGAGGCTTAATACCACATAATAGAATTACGCCAGTCACAAGGTCAAAGTATAATGTACATTTATTAACAGGCAGCTGTCTGGCTCTCAACACCCCGCAATGTGTGCAAGCAGACACCGTGAGATGAGAGAGTGCTGGACATTTCAAAAACACAAGTATTTATACAAGTATTCCACAATCCCGGACACATCGTCCAGCCCCTCTTCGTGTAATACATTTACCTAGGGTTCATGGCCCATCCCCACAACTAAGTCATGCTTAAACATCTTTGAATAGTTTGTTGTTTTCCTTTAAACATTTCACATGTTTTCCAAATATAAGACACAAAGGTAACATTCCTTATTTTGCACTATCGGAACAGATGGTATCTAAATTACTGATTAGTACGGCTTTTGTTTAACTCCAAGGTTTCTCAGTGTAGGACAAACAATCCACTTTAGCAGCTTCAACATTCTTATCTACGCTGACATCATGGAAACAGTACAAAGTTCATTTTGCTCTGCTGGAGCGAAAAACACAATTCTAAACATCGGATAGAAAGCAAGAGGTGATCAAAATGGCGGATAACTCAAAATGGTGGCGTAGTCAGCCTGTTTCAGGTTTATTCAATGCGATTTACAGTGCGATGCGAATGTGCTTAGGCCAATCGTTTACCAACAGGCGGTGTTCATGCAAAATATACTTTCACAAACCCTCCTTTTGGCCTAAGCCAAGAGCATTACTCAAACATTAGCATCATCCGAAAACCACGTATCATCATCAGAGCATCCTGAATCACTATCTTCACAAACATTGATCGCCATTAATTCTTTTATGGTGATGTCCTGCATTACCAAGGCATTAGTAATTTGTCCCGGCCTATGTGTCTTAGGTTCTAATTTATATCATATGATATTGTATTTGTATCGCGCTCATACGCAGGTGTTTCAGAGCACGTCAAGGCAAGGGAGGGTAACAAGGGAGAACACAACAGCGATTTTACTAGGACCAGTGATATTGAATGTGCAAGTGCATGGGAAAGGGGAAAAGTGCATGGAAGGGAGAAAGTGCGGAGCAGAGGAGAAACAGATAAAAAAATAAAAAATACAAATAATTAGATAATGGAGGCAATAAACAGTGGTAGTGCAGCCAGCAAGTGGCAAGTGCTGCGTTTACGACAGCAGAACTGGGTAACACTTGATAAGTGTAGAAACAAAGAAAATGGGGGGACGACTGTATGGGTACAGATACAGTCCCCAGTACAAGGGGTGGCCAGGAGGCAGTGGAGAAGGGTGGGAGGGTGAGCAGGGGAAAGTGGGTGGCCAGGTACACAGTGCCAGGACAGAGCAGATCAGCAGGAGAGAGAAGGTTGAAGCAAAGAGGAAGGTCTTGAGGAGCTTCCGGAACCGGAGATGGTTCTCCTCAAGTTTTACCAACCACTTGTGCACAACTTCCCCCTATCATGTAACAGATGATAGGAAGACACTGTATGCAACAACAGAAAAACAGTACAATGCCAATGATCACCATTAGGACTGCAAAGATTTTCCAGCCCTAAGATCGTAACAAGTCCCACAACCATGTGCCAATATCCCAGATTCCCTCTGGAACGTGAACTTCAGTACTCAATGTGTGCAATTTCTTAATTGCCTTAAATATGGTGGGGGAGGAATCGGGTACAAAAACACAAAACGCGGATCCCACCATTTTGCACACCCCACCGCGCTCAGCTAGAATGATGTCTAGCACCATCCTATTTTGAAGAGCCACTAATCTAATAGCCTTTTGCTCTAGGGTCATGTTATATAAGATGTCAGTAGTTTCATTGATGGTTTTTTCTAAAACCCTTGCCAATTTTCTAATATTTTGAGAGTTTATTATCTGCCCCCAAAATGGTACAAAGGATTAAGCAACGTGACGCAGAATCTGTGAGGGAGTGTCACCATCCTCATCCCGCCTGGGACGACGAGTTCTAGAAACTTCAGTAGTGGTGGCGACATATACACCTGGTAACAGTATTCCTAAATAACAAGTACCCTCCTAGTCTCTTGGTAACCATGGATACATGTTATTACCACAGACAAAGTAAACAGGATATCCTACATACAGAGGTCTATCCTCACTGGTTAGTATGGCAGTATTCATACATCCCTCAAATGTACCCTTTGGCTGGGAACCCTCTCTTTGTATGCAAAATGGAACAGAGTGTGGACTATGGTTAATGGTATAGGAAGGAGGCACCGCATCCCTATTACCTACGGGAGCCATTTTAAAGGTAATCGGAGATTGAAAAGGTCTGGAGAGTCTATCAGAAGGCCTAATAGAAGCAACATTTAGCTTGCTCCTATTTGCAAACAGAGAACATCCTAAAGGTGCTAAAACTAATTTTGTAGACTCGTTGAGATTAGTACCATCAAAATTCCCAGTGACACCATTGTTCCATCGGCTGAAGAATAATGCCCTAAGTGAGGCATAGCAAGCAGTAGTTTGAGGGAGAGGATGTATATACAGCCCAATCCCTTTTCCCGATTTTTCGGCAGATGTGAACATATCCAACAATTGGTCTTATTTAGAATGGCATGTGTGGCGTTCAGAACCATCAAGAGGGTGTTGTTGTGATAACCCCCTCTATGTTGGAGGTCTCGAGGACGAAAAGTGTGCGAATGCACATATGGTGGAGACATAGTGGAGACACTTGCAGTTGGCAATAAAATATCAAGCGGATGTGCAGCCTCCAGATAACAAAATCTGAATGTCAATGTAATTACGATACAAGCTGTTATTGTGATCAGTACTCATTTGGTCTTCGGGGACCATGGCCCTCGATGGGCGGATTCATCACCAGCAAAACGATCAGTAGCCTTCTTAGTACGAGTGGCCCCTAAAATAGGCATGGTTTCTCAGCATCCGTTAAGAAGACTCACTCTTAGGCTTTTTTAGTTCATCCTTGGCTGGCACTTGACCACGTGGCCCATCTCGATTGAAGGTAACTTTTCCGGTCCCTGCCTCTTATTGTATGCAGCAGAGGAATGATGAGGGACTGGCTCAACATTGGTTTCTTGTGGGTACAGAATCCTATCTGCACTTTCTTATTCTATTTAGATTAATGTCATGTCAGCAGGCCCTAAATCTAAATCCTGTTCCGTGGTCGTAGAGTGTACCTTAAAACTCCAGATACAGAATGATCAGGGAACAAAGCGTTGTCGTTTCCTGAAGAAGATGAAGAAGCAGAAACAAGATCGCTCGACGGTGAAGAAGAAATTGAAGAAGAAGCAATCTCCCCAGGCCCCACGGGCTCAGGAAGAACTTTCAAAGAGGAAGCAACAATCTCCCCAGCCTCACGGGCTCAGGAACAATTTTCGTGGCACCCTCTGTGTTGCTCAAAGCAGGCTCAATATGAGCGTCAGGATCATCAATTCCCTTCTCCTCCCCTTCGTCATAGGGCAGAGGAAAAGGAATCCTTGTCACATGTGTCGCGTGGATCCAGTGTTTCTTTCCGGTCACTCGTACTGCAGTTTGCATACCCAAATGATCTGATGTGGTCCTTTCCAACAAGGTGCAAGACAGGTACCCCTCTCGAAATTTTTCACCAAGACCCACTGACCAGGTTGGAGATGGTGACCTGGACCCTCGTATTTTACAGGGAGGGCTGCTCGTACCTGTTGGTGAATCAAACGCAAGTTTTATAGTCAACTGGTCACAATAATCAGACAAAAGTAGATGCTCAATATCTTTCAACTGTTTGGGCCTCGTCCTTTACTGTGCATTCATACGCATCGATAGTAAGGCTAATGGCAAAGCGTCCGGCCATTTCAGATTGCTGTGTGCACAGACTTTAGTGATTTTATTCTTCAGAATTCCGTTATGGTGTTCCACAAGGCCGGCACTCTGGCATGTCTGGCCGAGTGGAACCGTTTATCAATCTGTAATCCCACACATACTAGCAGGATGAAAGCAGCAATAAAATGTGGGTCATTATCGGACCAAATTACTCTCGGCAAGTCAAACCTAGGAAAATATTCCCTAAGCATGGTCTTTGCCGTTGAAATTGCTGTGTCGTCTTTTAGTGGGAAAGCTTCAACCCATTTGCTAAAGGCACAGATCACAACCAAGACATATTTATAGTTTTAGCAACGTTCCATCTCAATGAAATCAAAATGGATCACCTCAAAAGGCATGGAGGGGGGACCAAAACTGCCCTTCGTTGTCAGTGTTCCCTTCCCAATGTTAAGTTGTAAACATATCATGCAACTCTGGACCAAACGTTCAGCAGTTTTCTGGATATTAGTGTTATACCAGACGGGATCTAATTTTTGACAAATCTTTTTAGCACATATGTGTGTTGGGCCATGGTGACCATAGCAGTGACATAGGCATTGGGTAGCATCCATCTTTGCTTCTCATTCGCCACCCAACAACCCTCATCGTCTAGACCCCCTGGGCCCTCAGCCCACCGTTTGATTTCTTCTGGAGTAGCTTCAGCCTGAATTACTTTTACACTGCTAATCCCTTCGTCCATCATACAAGTGTCACTGACCCATCTTGCTGGATCGAGCACATACATTTTTGAGTGAAAATCAGTAGCAGTCTGTTTGGCTATTCCGTCAGCAAAAGTGTTTCCTTTTCCTACATTGTCCGTCCCTTTCTGGTATGCAGTGCACTTCATTATTGCTAGTTGTGTAGGAAGCACAAGTGCTGACAGCAACCGGACTATCAGAGTGCCATGTTGAATTTTTGTTCCATGTGAGGTCAAGAATCCTCTCTCAGCCCATAGTCGACCAGAATTATGAACCACCCCAAATGCATACTGGCTATCTGTATATATGTTTATACTAAGCTCTTCAGAAATTTCACAAGCTCTGGTTAGCACAATAATCTCTGGAGCTTGCGCAGAATTATGCGGAATTCGTTTACTTTCCACAACAGTGTTTAATGTGGTGATTGCGTAAGCAGTGGTACCATCCGGAAGTATAAAACAGGAGCATCACAGAATAGCTCCCCTTGCAGATTCTTTAAGGAAGGGTGTATCAAATCAATTCTGCCCTTAGTTTCTTGTTCTGTAATAAAGAGGCAATCATGTGACTTTTCGTCACTGCACTCCTTCTTTTGTGGAGAAGGCAATAGTTCAGCCGGATTCAATGAACAACATCTCTTAATTTGAATATGGGGAGTAAATAGAATCAGCTGGTACCTTGTTATTCGAGCTGATGTTAGATGTTGCATCTGCGTTCTTTTTAATAGACGTCTACGGAGTGGGGTATCATCATGGTTAAAGAGTGACCTAAAACCATACCCACACTTTGTTTTACAGATGCAGCAGCAACAGCTACAGCTCCCAAACATCTCAGCAAAGCGCATGCAACAGGGTCTAATGTGGAGGAAAAATAGCTGCACTGCCTATTCTTGCCCCCATGTTCCTGTGTCAAAACAGCCAAAGCACATCCATCACGTTCATGCACATACAAAACAAAGCCTTTTTCATAATTTGGCGTGCCAAAAACTGGTGCTGAACACAACGCAGCCTTAAGCAACTGAAAAGCGTTTTGGCAATCCATGTTCCACGGTAAAGGCAAAGAAATGTCCTTCTTCGTCAGTGCCAACATAGGTTTTATCAACAAGGAAAAATTCGGGATCCACTGTCTACAATATGAGGCCATGCCTATTAAAGCTCTGACCTCTTTCTGTGTATTTGGAACAGACATATCAAAGATGTTTTGTATCTGTTCAGGTGTCAGTCTTCTTCCTTCCTTCGACAGGAGATAGCCCTCCTGTCGACAACACTGAAACTTCTTCAATGAAGCCTTATGCCCATGCTCTGCTAAATGAATAAGCAGTAACACGTGCCCTCTTTGCAAGCATCTTCAGAATCAGCAGCTAGATGTAGATCATCAACATATTGCAACAACGTACAAGTGGAAGGTAACTGAAGCATATCAAGCTGTTCCTTCAACGCTCTACTATAGATACTTGGACTCTCAGTGTACCCTTGTGGCACACGAGTGAATGTGAACGAGCGCCCGCCCAGGGAGAATGCGAACAAATATCTGCTATCAACATGCAGAGGGATACTAAAGAAAGCATTTTTCAAATCCACAACACTAAAATGTGTAGCCGTGGCTGGAATCATAGTCAGAATTGTGGTGACATTGGGTACAATCAGAAACTGTGGAGCAACAACCTTATTAATGGAACGCAAATCAATAATAAAACGAAAAGGAATCGCATTATCCCCTTTCTTATAGACTGGTAAAATCGGACTATTAGACACACCCCCCCGCAATTTCTTCAATGACACCTCGGTGTACGAAATCAGAAATAATACTTTTCAAAGCCTGTTCACCTTCAACCTAAATCTTATACTGCGGAATACGCAGCAATTTAACACCTGGTTTCAACACAATTTTAACTGGCTCAACCTGTAAAATTCCAACATCATTGTCATTAACTGCCCATAAACATGTGGGAACCTTATTCAATTCAGTTGGTCAAAGGCATAGACAAAAATTGTGGAACGGATGTTTGTTGGGGAGAAATCGTTAAGTACACTCCATCTGGAGACCAGTAAATCACAGCATTCAATTTCTTTAATAAATTCAACCCCAACAAATTTTCGCCACAATTTGTCATCAATAGAAATGGACAAGAATCAATGAATGGTCCCAATGAAATTGGTACCGTCCAAGAGACTGGACTAACCACTGGCGTACCAGAGAACCCTACAGAAATGTTGCTCTGCCCTGACATTGAAATATCTGGAACATGTGAATGATCAATAGAACACTTCTGTGCTCCTGTCTCTATCAAGAAGTTATGCTCCCTATTCCCCACCTTCATTTCAACGTAAGGCCCTTTCTGATTGACGGGAATAGGTACCGGTTTCAGACCCTGCTTCGGGCTGTCCTAATGGAACAGTATATCGTCAGAAATCTCAGAACATCTCAGAAAAGTAGACATTCAAAGGATTATCAAAATATTCCCACTATTAACACTCTGTTGCTGACTATCTTGTGATGGTGTCTGTTGGTTCTGTGTGAACTAATTTCTACCAGGACCCCCTAACCCAGGACGGCCTCTGGATCGTCTACCCATGGCACCATACGTGCTATTTGATGTCTGCTGTAAGATCGGGCATTGTGCTCGCCAATGACCCTCCTGTCTACAATATGTAGACTGGTTTATGTGTACGGGACACAGTTGTGCGCCACCCTGTGGCGTAAATTGGCCTCTGAACTACGTATTCCCACCTCTGGCTCCTCTAGCTATTTGCTGCAATAACACTCTAGTCTTCAGGTCTCCCTTCTTCTTTTCCACCTTCTCTTTCTCTGTATTAACCCTATTTTCAAAGTACTGAGCCATGTGTAACACTTCAGATTGTGATTTTGCGTGCCACGCACTCTCAGAAGTCATGATCTGTGATTGGATTTCAGGCAACAATCCACACACAAACTTATCAATGAACAGCCTCTTTCCTGGCTCCATACTTAAATCTTGACCACTAAAATCTGAAAATACTTGCTCATATCTGTTAAAATACTCAGTTGCACCCTCTGACTTCCCTTGCATGCAAGCCGTAAGCTTATCCCATGATTCTTTTTTCAGGAACCAGAGTTTTTAATTTAGTCCTTATTCTATCTGGCAACATCAGTATCACCTGTGGCAGTTTCTCACCGGCATTCCTTTCCCCATCGACTCGTACTAAGGCATCCCATGTATCACCCATTCCTGCCTGATCATCTATAGTGCTAATCTGCTTCCACAAATCAGCAGGAAGGATCATGGGAAACAACAAATCTATATCACTCAGCGTGAAAACTGACAAATGCAAGACAGATTCAAATTCTTTATAAAATCCTTTTGGATTCTTCCTAATATCTGGAATTGATTTCCTAATGGTATTCAATTCCAGTCTAGAAAACGGGACATGAACAAACAGTGAGACATAATGTGCTTCAATAGTAGTGGCAGGTGTTCCTGCTGCAGCATTAGCTGGAATCTCTACTTTCGCAACAAATGTCAGAGGAACCTCCCTCATCGGCAATTGTAAAGAAGGCAAATCTGAATGTATATTAAACAACAAGGCTAAATCAAGTGACAAAGAAGTCAATGCAGTATTGGGCTAAAAATGCTCTTTTATAACTAACCATCAAATCTGAGGGACAACATACCTTTTTCCTCATAAATTCATCTTGTAAATACTCAACCATCACCTGCAACACTTTCCTTTGCCGGATCATACTGACTAAACGTGTCATGCACTTCAATGGGAGAAATTGAAACATCTGAAATCCATCCAAGACCGTCTCTTGTGCAAATGCACATTTCTTCACTCATTAGTTTCAATGGAGGAAGAAATCACTTCTGCACATATGAAGCTTGCCGTTCATTACCATCCATCTCATCTTTCTGTAACCGATCTAGCTCCATTTTAAACTCAAATACCTTCTCTAGATGCTCATATACTTTCTCAGCAGTGTCCCTTGCGCGGGCAAGGTCATTTAAATCCCTCAACCCCTGTGGGACATTCATATCCGTCAAATCACTCCATATAACAACTAAATATGTTGCCATCCGTTCTATCAAAATATTCTGTTCAAGAATAACCCCTTGGTCAGAAATCGCAACTAAAACAGCCAATTCATCACCCTCTTCTATGTACCTTTTAGCCCACGTATCTAATTCTCTCTTTCTTTCTTTAGATACTGTGCCACGAGTCACTATTCTTGGATCAGCTCCCGCACCTTCAACCACTACAGGTGGAGCAGAACCACCTGGCAAAGAGAGTTCATACAAATCTTGTACAATAGGTAGCAGAGGCAATATCACTGGTGGTGCAGACGGAATTATGGGGACGGCAACTGTTGGCACAGGTGGAGGTGCAAGAGGAGGAACAACAACGGGGGAGGCACATAAGGAGGTGGTGCAGTTGAAATAGTACTATGTTCATTCAATAATTGATTAATTAACTTGTCTGATGTATGAAAATCCTGAGAGGGATATATCTTTTGCACATCTTGTTGGAAAGCCCTATCCATGGCCCAAATGGATTCTGACTGTTTCTGCTAATCATGTAATAATGCTTTCTCAGCATTCATCATGTTGCTACGTGCATGCTTTTCTCTACTTTTGAGTTGCTGCCTGGCGTGCCGGGCCCCTGTCTGCCTGGGGAGGCGCCCCTCGAGAGCAGTCAGGTGTCCCTCGGCTCCTGGCTGCCCCCACTCAGGCTTCCCTGCTGACCGGGTTGTACCCATCATATCCCAACCGCTGGCAGGTCAGAGAGAGGAGTGCGTGCCCCCAGCCAGCGCAGAGGCAGGCTTCGTGAGGAGAGGGGGCCACGCAGGGCTCCCTTTCTGGTGCGTGGTTGGGGACATTCCCAGCAGGTTAACCCAACCCCGCCAGGCATCCCCATCCATCAGCTGGGTCGCGGACGGAATTCCCGCTCCCTGGAGCCTGGTTGACCACGCACACCGGACCGCTCTGCGAGAGGTGCCCCAGGCTGTGGGTGTGCGCGTCTGGGATGCAAACGAGGTCGGGCCTGTGGCTCTCCCTCCCGCTGCTCCGCTGTTAATGATCCTTCAAGGCACCACTCACAAGCAGAAACCCCAGCCCTACATGCCCCAATTCACACTCAAATGCCCCATTTCACCTTCCAAACACACGTTCCAGATTCAAATGTCACCTTCCTCCTGACCCACATGCCACCATCCCTCTATCCAGACCCACACAAAGACACCAACATCTATCCCTCCATACCTACACCATGATGCTCCACCCCTCAGAGCCACACCCATATGCTTCACCTCTACCTACAGACTCACACACAGATGGCGCCATCCGCCCTCTATACCCACACCCGATTACCCCATCCCTTCGACACACACATGCTCCCACTCCTCAAATAAACCAACATCCTTCTCTCCAGACATACATACCCCATCCCTCCATTCACACCCAGATGCCCCCTTCCTTCCCACCAGAGTGATCCAGCCCTAACCCACATGCTCCATTATTCCCCGACATGCCCCCAATTCCAGATCAACAATGCCCCCTCCAATCCAGACTCCACCAAGATGCCCAATCCCTTCCTCAAGACCCATACCATGATTCCCCATCCTCCCTCCACACAGAAAGATGCCCCTATCCCTCCTTCGACCAATGAGCCCCATCCCTCCCTCCAGACCCACACCAATGTGCCCCATCCCTCCCTCGCTCCAGACCCACACCAATGTGTACTATGCCTCCCTTCATACCCACAGCAATGTTTCCATCCCTCCCTCCAGACCCAGGTGCCCCTTCCCTTCCTCTCAGACCCACACCAATAAGCCCCATCCCTCACGCTCAGACCAGCACCAATATGCCCCATCCCTCCCTTTCAGAACCACACCAAGATGTCCCATACCTCCCTCTCAGACCCAAACCAAGATGCCACCATGCCTCTAGACCCACACACGGATGCAAACATGCCTCTAGACCCACATCACAATGCCCCATCCCTCCATTCCAGAGCCCAAGAAGCCACCAACCCTCCATGCCAGACCCCACCAAGATGCCACCAATTCCCCCTCGAGACCCATACCAAGATGCCCCATCCTTCCTTCACACAGGAAGAAGCCCCCATCCTGCCCCCAGACTCAAACCAAGATATCCATCTCCACACACCAAGATACCACCCTTCAGACCCAGACAAATTTGCCCCATCTCTCCCTCCAGACCAATGTGCCCCATCCCTCCCAGACCCACACCAGGATGCCGCCATCCCACCCTCCCAACCAACCAACACCTAGATGACCCATGCCAACCTCCAGAACCGATGCCCCATACCTGTTCCAAACCGACTGTCCATTGCATAACCCCCCAAGATGCCATCATCAGTCCCTCCACACAGCAAGATGCCCCCATCCTGCCCTCCAGACCCACACCTAGACGATCCATCCCTCCAGACTCCCTCCAGACTCACACCACGCCCCTACTCCCCCAGATCCACACCAATGTGCCCCGCCCACACATCAAGCCCACACCAGTGTGGCCCCATTCCCATCCCCCAGATGCACACAGATGTCCCCATCCCACCCACACCAGGATGCCCCATCCCACCCTCCAGACCAACAGATGCCCCCGACCTGTTCAGACCAACAGCAATGTGCCCCATCCATTGCAAACCACACCAAGATGCCACCATCCCTCCATGCACACCAAGTTGCCCCCATCCTACCCTTCAGGCCCACACCTAGATGAACCATGCCTCCTCCCAGAACCACAATGTGCTCCTATCCCTCCCCAAGACACAGACCAATGTTCCCCATCCCCTCCCTACAGTCCCACACCAAAATCCCCATCCAACCCAAACCAGGATGCTCCATCCCTCCATGCAGACCCACACCAATGTGCTCCGTCCCACACCCAGACCCACACTGATGTGCCTCCAACCACTCCCTCCAGAGCCACACCAAGATGCCCCATCCCACCCTCCAGATGCACACAGATGTCCCCATCCTACCCACACCAGGATGCCCCAATCCACCCCCAGACCAACAGATTCCCCATACCTGTTTCAGACGACACCAATTTGCCACCATCCATTGCAGACCCCACCAAGATCCTACCATCCATCCATCCACACAGCAAGATGCCCCCATCGCGCCATCCAGACCCACACCTGGCTAATGAGAACAGAGAGGAACTCCAGATACCCTTGGAACAAAATGGAGTAATATGCTAAAATGAAACAATGGAGTGTTCCCGTGCGAATAGTATTAAACAACTGATTTAAAGGCTACCAGCAGTTACTATACTGGTAGTTGTCATGAATAAATAACTCAATTGAATAAAGAGATACCACCTATCATACTACGCTTGTGCAGTGTATATTGTTATTGGCACAAAACCACAAAAGTACAGGGAGAGATATACTTGTTTAGAAAAAAGGGGAAAACAAATTCTGAAACTCATATGAACAGTTTTTTATTACATCAATACTTTTAAGAGAAATAATAATGAATTTCACAAAAAGTTTTCAAATATTTACAAGACTTACAAATAAAGATCAAATCTTTAAATAACCTTTGGTATGTTCAAAAGACATCAAACTTCTATGAGGATAATACACAAATACATTTGACTTTCAGGAAAAGAAGAAGCTGAATTAAACCAATCACGCTCAGTGTGACAGCAGCCTGGGTCTGTCTGTAAGGCTTAATGTGCTGGATAGGTCATAGAACAGACTATATCTAACTGTCCCTAGCTCAATTAAGGCTAATATCATTGGCCTTTTTATGTGTCAAAATCACCCCAAAATGTAGATAAGAACTGGGTAAATTTTAGTCACAGAACACATGACAAAAATGTTAAAAACGTATTCATGGTTAAACATAAGGCTGAAAGAATGTACTACGCCTTCCGCTGTCCTGAGTAATGATAAGCGTGAGTAACCACGTCCACTGGTCACGGTGTAAGCACAACCTCTGTGCAATGACAGTGGCAAAGCTGGCCTTTCGGTGGTAGGATAACAAATGTGGACCACCTTCGTCAGGGATATATATCCTTGGTTCAGCCCCTGCAGAACAACCAAACATAAACTAGTCACTCAGTGATACCTTAAATGACTGGCTGCCAAGCATTAGTATGGAAGGTACGTAAAGAGCAACATATGACATATAGGACCGGGTATTTACCCTTATTTGGATAGGTGCCCCAGAACGACACCCCCTCTTCCATCTTCCCAGGTTGGAGTGCAACACAAAACTATAACCAACAAGTGCACAAAGTGCCTCATTAAGGTGCTGATAAAGAAAACTTAGTGTCATCCCCTATACAGTGTCGGTGGAATGCTTTTAATTAAAAGGTGCAGAACGAAGGGGGAAAAAGAAGTAAGTTCAAAAGGGAATCTCAGATCCTCTTACAAGGATCATTGTAGCCTACCTATAGCGTTGCTGTGGGTGCCTAGTAGGCAGACATGCTGTAGTCATTATGCTAGTGTAAATGGACTCTAGCCATGGGTCAGAAGTCACCTCCTCAGAGGTGTGCAACACAATCTAAAACAGAGGAGGGGGACCAGTAACAATATTAGTATACCGGGTCTTTGTATGCACCCTTGTAATCAGGTCGCAATTAATTTAAATGCAGAGACAGGCACGCTTAAAGAAATAAACGTACTTGCTGTGTGCGGTATGGTGTCACGGTAGTAGATGCCGTTTATTTAGATACTGTTAAGGACTGGGAGCCGTGTTGCTGAAGGCTCGTTACATAGCTGCGTAGTCCCAGCAATTGGGAAGTTCGTGTTCCTACGATACAAAACATGTGTTTTGACTTGTGGGAATATCGTAGATACATTAAATGTAATAAAAAAGTGCTATCAGTTACTTACCTTAAGTTGTGCTACCACCGTCATGCAACTGTTTGGAACGCCCTGAATGAGGCACTGGAAACGAGTGAAATGTCTTTAGTTCCGGGGGCGTGGCTATAGGTGTAGGCATAGATACAGAAATGAAAATAGAAAGAGGACTGGCGCAGCATGGGCCAAAATAGCTAGTAAAACGGGGTGTTAAGTCATAATAGATACCCATGGAGTATATACAAAGTGCAAGAGTCATCAAAGTAAGAAATACTAAACAAATGAAGTGACCCCTATTTACTGAAAAAACAATGTATTAATAAAAATCTACAAAGTGCGATTTTGAGTGAAAAATACAGAACAAAGATACAAAAGAGAAATTGGATGTGTTAAGAGCAATGGTTTTCACCATACTGGAAATGCTTCATTTAGCCCATGCTCAATAGTATCCAATAAGAAAATCCAGCGTGCTTCCTTGTTTGCCAATGTTTGATGTGGATTGGCCGCATTCTTGACGACATCAATAACCTACCAACGTAGGTCTTCAGTGAAGTGGCCATATTCCATGAAACGGCTCACTAGAGGCGAGTTGATATCTTTACAGCGAATGCGGGAACGATGTTCCGTAATTCGCGTGTGGACCGGACGTGTGGTTTTGCCAATGTATTTCAGTCCACACGGGAACTCAATGCAATATACCACCCATGGTGTTTTGTAGTTTGAATGGTGACGTATTTCCCAAATTTTACCAAAGGAAAAGCTTTAACTTTAATGACAAATTTGCAAACAGAGCAGGTACCACAGGAAAAGTGGCCTGTGAGGGGCCGAAGGTCCCATCTGGATCTTATTGATCTTGAGGATTTACTTTGAGTGGAAGCATGAACCAGTTGGTCCTTCAAATTCTTTTGCCTTTTCATGGCAAAGATTGGAAGTGGTTCTTCGGGTAAAGAAAGTTGTGCCACAGACCAATGTTTTTTTTATTAAAAAGGTATGTGGACTATATGTAAGGGCACAGACTAGTTTGTCATGTGGTGTCTGATCTTTAGGTTGTAGCAGGGTTTCACGGGGGGTAAACCTCGCCCGTTTATGAGTCGGAAACAAGTTTTTTTGGATAACCCCGTTGTTTGAATTTGGTGGTCAAGATCCAGGCATGATGGTCATAGTCGGATACTGCTGTACAATTTCTTCTTAGTCTCAAAAACTGAGAATAAGGTAAATTTTCTTTTTGGGTGCGTGGATGGAAACTGTCAAAATGCAATAACATGTTGCGATCAGTGGGTTTAGTAAATAATGAGCAAACCAGTTTTTTGGTCTGATGTTGAATCAGGAGGTCCAAGAAGGGTATCTGAGTATTACTCATGGAGATGGTAAATTTAATTGTATGGTGGCATTGACTGAGCCATAACAAAAAAGCATTGAGATTGTCTACAGTGCTGTGCCAGATAAAAATATCATCTATATATCTTCGCCAGCTCTCAAAATGCTGACGATAAGGATTTAGATCTGAAAAGATGAATTTTGCTTCAAAGTCTGCCATATATATGATGGCCAGGCTCGGGGCAAATGCTGCCCTATAGCCGTTCCCTGGTTTGTTCATAGAACTGGTCCTGATATTTGAAGTCGTTTTTAGTGAGCGCTAGGGAAAGCAATTCCATGATGAATTCCACCGGTGCCTTATTACATGATGTAGAGAGAGTGAGGCTAGAGCGTATGGATTGCATGGCCTCATCATGAGGGATATTGGTGTATAGCGCTATGATGTCAAGTGTGACCAGAAGACTGGTAGCAGTGTCAAAGGGCTTACCTTCAAACAATAAGATGACTGAAGTGCTGTCCCTTAGATATGTTTCCATTTGCTGACTGATTGATTGGAGGTATTTGTCAATGAATTGACAAATTGGTTCAACAATAGTCCCGCAACCCGCTAGGATAGGTCTGCCTGGTGGTTTAGTAGCATCTTTGTGGATTTTAGGGATGGCATAAAATTTTGGGATGGAACAATTTGTTTTGAGAAATTCTGCTTCTTTTTGAGAGATCCATGTGCGTTGCAATGCATAATTCGTAATCTCTAGGATCGACTTCTGGATCTCCTTCGTGGGATCTTTTCAAAGGAGCCGGTAGCTCCCTGGTATATTAAGAAGTTCTGAGACCATAGTGTGGTATTGTGAATGGTTCATGACAACTATGCCTCCGCCATTATCGGCAGGCTTAATAACAATCTGTGAATTGTTAGTAAGAGACTTAAGTGCCTGCCTTTCTTGTTGTATTAAGTTATATCGTGTGGCCTGTGCTGATTTTGCAATTTTTTATGGTCTCTAAGTACGCATTTCTCAACTGTAAGTTATTTCGTTGGGCACAGTATTATCATCCGGAAAAAAATGTTGATTGCGAATGTAGCCCTGTATCGCTCTCATCTGCTGGACATTCTTTATCTAAAAAGAAAATTTTGAGCCTAAGGGACCTGAAAAATCTTCTAATCTCTGTCTGTACATTGAACCAGTCTGCAGGGTGAGTAGGGATAAACGTCAACCCTTTGGCCAGAACTTGCATTTCTGTGTCGGACAGTGGGATTTGAGAAAGATTAAAGATAGGTAGGTCTACTGGCTCCATGTTGGTCTGCTGTTCCTCCTGCAGTAATGTGGTCGCCTCTGGGCTCCTCCCCATGGTTGGTACTGAGGGGGAAACCATCCTGGGCTGGGGCCAGGAGGTGGACCTATGCCTAAAAAAGGATACGGGGGGCCCCAAAAGGGGGTGTAATATGTGGGGTAATAAAAATCCCTGTCTGATCCTGAAGGTTACTGCTACTGCCTGAAAATGTGACTCGACCTTGCTGTTGTGAATTGCCCGTTTGATTCCTTTGACTCACAATGTTAGCCGAGTAGTTGGGGTCCAGGTATGGATAAATGACCTCCACTTTGAAGTCTTGAACGTATTTGGCCAATTTCTTGGTTTCTTTCACTAAAGTTGTATCTTTAAATTCCTGGAATGATTTATTAATTTCTGCAAGTTTATCCTTTGTGTTTGTTATAGAAGTGTCACTAATGAAGAGTTGTTCTGCTGTGTCTAGTTCCTGCTGGACCACATCTCCTAGCCTTTGAGCGGTGGATATGGTGAGAACCATCAAGTCACGGCTGCATTTGGTCGCGATATAACTAAAATTTGTTTCATATTCTTGATCATCTAAGAATCCACATGGTTCATTTCGGACGATGAGTCCAGATGGAATGATATTCTTTTTTAAGTACTCCTTAAGGAAGTGTCCATGGAGGGTAGTGTGAAAGTTCTTCTTTTTAAGTTTCAGTAAATCATTCGCAGTATTAGAATTGGCTGTCATTTGATTTAGACCTGTGGGGTCAAAAAGTGATGGACCACGGAGTATCGCTCTAATTGGGCCAGTCCTCTTTCTATTTTCATTTCTGAATCTATGTCTACACCTATAGCCACGCCCCTGTACTAAAGACATTTCACTTGTTTCCAGTGCCTCATTCAGGACGTTCCAAACAGTTGCATGACGGCGGTAGCACAATTTAAGGTAAGTAACTGATAGCACTTTTTTATTACATTTAATGTATCTACGATATTCCCACGAGTCAAAACACACGTTTTGTATCGTAGGAACCCGAACTTCCCCATTGCTGGGACTACGCAGCTATGTAACGAGCCTTCAGCAACACGGCTCCCAGTCCTTAACATTATCTAAATAAACGGCATCTACTACTGTGACACCATACCACACACAGAAGGTAAGTTTATTTCTTTAAGCAAGCCTGTCTCTGCATTTAAATTAATTACGACCAGATTCCAAAGGTGCATACAAAGACTAGGTATACTAATATTGTTACTGGTCCCCCTCCTCTGTTTTAGATTGTGTTGCACACCTCTTACGAGGCGACTTCTGACCCATGGCAAGAGTCCATTTACACTAGCATAATGACTACAGCATGTCTGCCTACTAGGCACCCACAGCAACGCTATAGGTAGGCTACCATGATCCTTGTAAGTGGATCTGAGATTAATTCCCTTTTGACCTTACTTCTTTTTCCCCCCTTCGTTTCTGCACCTTTTAATTAAAAGCATTCCACCGACATTGTATAGGGGATGACACTAAGGTTTCTTTATCAGCACCTTCACACAATGAATGAGGCACTTTGTGCACTTGTTGGTTATAGTTTTGTGTTGCACTCCAAGCTGGGAAGATGGAAGAGGGGTTGTCGTTCTGGGGCACCTATCCAAATAAGGGTAAATACCCGGTCCTATATGTCATATGTTACTCTTTAATTACCGTCCATACTAATGCTTGGCAGCCAGTCATTTAAGGTATCACTGAGTGACTAGTTTATGTTTGGTTGTTCTGCAGGGGCTGAACCAAGGATCTATGTCCCTGACGAAGGTGGTGCACATTTGTTATCCTACCACCGAAAGGCCAGCTTTGTCACTGTCTTTGCACAGAGGTTGTGCTTATACCGTGACCAGTGGACGTGGTTACTCACGCTTATCATTACTCAGGACAGCGGAAGGAGTAGTACATTCTTTCAGCCTTATGTTTAACCATGAATAAGTTTTTGACCTTTTTGTCATTTGTTCTGTGACAAACATTTACCCAGTTCTTATCTACATTCTGGGGTGATTTTGATGCATAAAAAGGCCAAAGATATTAGCCTTAATTGAGCTAGGGACAGTTAGATATAGTCTGTTCTATGACCTAGCCAGCACATTAAGCCTTACAGACAGACCCAGGCTGCTGTCACACTGAGCGCGATTGGTTTAATTCAGCTTCTTCTTTTCCTGAAAGTCAAATGTATTTGTGTATTATCCTCATAAGGTTTGATGTCTTTTGAATATACCAACAGTTATTTAAAGATTTGATCTTTATTTGTAAGTCTTGTAAATATTTGTTACCTTTTTGTGAAATTCATTATTATTTCTCTTAGAAGTAGTGATATAATAAAAAAACTGTTCATATGAGTTTCAGAATTTGTTTTCCCCTTTTTTCTAAACAAGTATATCTCTCCCTGTACTTTTGTGGTTTTGTGCCAATAACAATATACACTACACAAGCGTAGTATGATAGGTGGTATCTCGTTATTAAATTGAGTGATTTATTCATGACAACTACCAGTATAGTAAATGCTGGTAGCCTTTAAATCAGTTGTTTAATACTATTCGCACTGGAACACTCCATGGTTTCATTTCCACACCTGGATGAACCACCGCACCCCCGCACACAGACCAGTGTCCCCCATCCCTCACATCAAACCCACATCAATGTGCCCCATCCCCTCCTTTTGGACCCATACCAATGCGCCCCATCCCTCCCCCCGACCCACACCACTATGTACCTATCCCTTCCTCCAGACCCACACTAATGTGCCCATCCCGCCAGACCCACACAAGTGTGTCCCTATCCATCTATTCAGACCCCACCAAGATGCCCCATCCACACTCCACATAGCAAGATGCCCCTTTCCCCTTGCAACAGATGCCCATGTGCCGATCCTGAAGCACACTCAGATAGCCCCAGCCAACCCCATCTAAAACCACACATCCTAGTATGCCCCCATCCCCCCAGATCGACACCAATGTGCCCCATCCCCTCCTTCCAGACCCACACTAATATGCGGCCATCCCTTCCCAGACCAATGTCCCCATCCCTCCCATCGAACCCACACCAATGTGCCTCACTGCCACATCAAACCCACACCAATATGCCCCCAGACCGACACCAATGTGCCCCTATCCATTGCAGATCCCACCAAGATGCCCCCATCCCGCCCTCCAGACCCACACCTAGATGAACCATCCCTACCCCAGTCCCACAATGCGCCCGCATCCCCTCCCACCAGAGGGGCACTAAGATTCCCCATCCCACCCTCCAACCCACACCTAGATGACCCATGCCACCCTCCAGACCCACTGTGCCCCATCTCTCCCTCCGGAAAAACACCCATGTGCCCCATCCCTCCCCTCAGACCCACACCAATGTGCCCCATCCCTTCCATCAAACCCACACCAATGTGCCCTCAACCCCTCCCTCCAGAGCCACACCAAGAGGCCCCATCCCATCCTCCCAACCCACACCTAGATGACCCATGCCACCCTGCAGACCCACCGTGCCCCATCTCTCCTTCCGGAAAACACCCACAGCCACATCCCTCCCCCCAGACCCACACCAATCTGCCCCATCCCTCCCACCAAACCCACACCACTGTCCCTATCACTCTGCCCAGCCCACACCACTATGTTCCCATCCCTCCCTCCAGGCCCACACCAATGTGCCCCATCCCGCCAGGCCCACACCACTGTGCCCCTATCCATCCATTCAGACCCCACCAAGATGCCCCATCCCTCCCTCTAGACCAATACCATAATGCCCCATCCTCCCTCCACATAGCAAGATGCCCCTTGCCCTTGCAACAGATGCCCATGTGTCGATCCTGAATCACACACAGATAGCCCCAGCCAACCCCCCTCTAAAACCACCCATCCTATTATGCCCCCATCACCCCAGACCCACACCAATGTCCCAGACCCACACCAATGTCCCCATTCCCTCCTTCCAGACCCACACCAATATGCGGCCATCCCTCCCCAGACCAATGTCCCCATCCCTCCCATCAAACCCACACCAAAGTGCCCCGCCCCCACAACAAACCCACACCAATGTGCCCCTATCCATTGCAGAGCACACCAAGATGCCATCATCCCTCCATCCACACAGCAAGATGGCCCCATCCCGCCCTCCAGACCCACACCTAGATGGACCATCCCTCCCCCAGTCCTACATTGTGCCCCCATCCCTCCCCCAGACACACCAATGTGCCCCCACCCCCTCCAGAGTCACACCAAGATTCCCGTCCCACCCCACACCTAGATGATCCATGCCACCCTCCAGACCCACTGTGCCCCATCTCTCCCTCCGGAAACACACTGATGTGCCCCATCCCTCCCCCAGGCCCACACCAATGTGCCCCATCTCTCCCATCAAACCCACACCAATGAGCCCCCACCACTCCCTCCAGAGCCACAGCAAGATGCCCCATCCCACCCCACACCTAGATGACCCATGTCCCTTCATCCCCACACCAATGTACCCCAAACTCACACCACTGTCCCTATCCCACCCCCCCCAGCATAGCTCTCAACCATTTGTGTTGCAATGGCAGGTGAAATCACCCGATTTTGTTTTTGGCGGGTGAGAGCCCATTGGAATGAATGGGCATGCAGGAGGCTTGGCGGGTGAGTCAGCCTTTTACAAGGCGGGTGACACCCGCCAAAAGCGTGTGAGTTGAGAGCTATGCCCCAGACCCACACCACTATGTTCCTATCCCCACCTCCAGACCCACACCAATGGGCCCCATCCCATCAGACCCACACCAGCATGCACCTAATCCAACCATTCAGACCCCACCAAGATGCCCCTTCCCTCCCTCTAGACCAATACCATAATGCCCCATCCTTCCTCCACATAGCAAGATGCCCCTTCCCTTCACAAAAGATGCCGGTGTGCCGATCTCGAATCACACGCAGATAGCCCCAGGCGACCCCCTCTAAAACCACCCATCTTAAACACACCCTCTTGAAACATTAAATGAATCTATTAGCCCCCTTTGATCAGTTATAAACACCACCATCCACTGTCTCCGTGTTCCTTTTCTTAGCCCTCCAGACCTTTCATGTTGAATAGCTGAACATGGCTTTTAAAGTAAATGTAATTTCCTGCTTCCCTGTCTAAATCTAGCGTTTGCAGGAACGTTCACGATATCCCGAAGAAAATCCCCACTCCAATCCAAAGGAAGGCAGAGTCCGGTTACAACTGCACCGTCAACCACAGCCTTCCAGCATTCAGCATAGCTCAGCTCAGCTCCGCTCACTGAAATTGCTTCGAACTGCTTCCTTGCTCCGGAAATCACCCGGATGACATCAGAGTGGGCGGGCCGTTGCTATGGTCCGTTTCTCGAATGGGAGCTAGTCGATACCGTTTCTCTGATGGGGAACTAGACGCTACCAACCCGAAATGCGATGCCTATCTTAGAACTTTATTGGAAGTAAGAATGTATATACTTAAGACTACTTCTTAAATTAACCAGCGGCTATTTTAAAGATGTGTTACTAGTCATAATACTAATATTTTTTTAATTAAAGTTCGGTTCGTTGGGGGAGCATTTAAAACATTTCCAAATATATTTGCAAATATAATATGGTTATTTACGTTTTCATCAAAATTATGACGTTGTTAACATTATTGGACCTCTTGACTTACACTGAAATAAACAATTATACGATGGCCGCCTGCGCAGCTGTAGCCTTTCCCCTAGCCTGTGCAGTCTGTTTTCTATTTCCTTTCTGCAGTCAAGACCCATGTGAGTCCAGCACAGGGAGAAGTTAGAACATAGTTTCAGCACTGAATGCATTTGTGGACTGCAGGTGAGGGTTTACCCACTTTCTTAACAGGTCTTTGAGCTGTGACCGTCTTCAGTGATATGTTTCTATCTGCTCAAACACGTGTGTAGGTATCAGGGCCGTAGTGTCAGTAAACGAAGCGGGTATCTGCAGTGGCAACAATGTGCTTCACTGACGTGTGACCAGTTTCATACTCACTGGCGCGACATTTAAGGGAGAGATGTACTTCGCTGATGGGTATATTTGTCGGCATGTTTCATAGTAGCGCGCACATTTCCAGATTTTCTTTGTAAATCTGACAATGCCGATCACTCCAGTAACTGAATGAGTGAGCGCCCCCCACCCCTGTTTCTCCCCTTGAATGTTCCAACAATGTTGCAGTTTGTTTGTTTATTTACGTTTGTTTATTTACTTGTATAGCGCACCAGACCCAGGGGCATTCGGGCGCGAAGGCAGCAAGAGGATTGTTCAACTTAAGTTACAAGTTACATATTTAAAAATAGAAGTACAGCTACGGTTACATTGCTGTGGCATGTCAAGTCAGGAGATACAGAGTATATACAGTAAATTTACAATGAGACAGGAGTGGCATATCATTAACGCAGAATAGGTATAGGGGGTATGCCTGATATCCCAGTTGTCAGTGGAGTGAAGTTAGGTATCATGTTCTTTTAACCGTTGGATCAGGTTAGTTCTGAATTGCCGGTATGGGAGAACTTCCCTTAAGGAGGGGGAAGGGAGTTCCAGTATTGTGCTGCTTTGGTGCACCCTTATGGGTTCGGTGCATGTCCCAGAGGGGATGAGTGCCAATATACCTCACTGAGGCGATGCAGAACGCCTCCCTGCTTAGTGTGAGCGTTGTGTGCTCCCAGTTCAGTTGAGAGTTGGAATATGTATGTTTGGCTGGGCTGTTATTCAGGGTGATGTGGGTTGGACCCTGAAGGTACCTGATGAAAAGGAAGAGTGGGGGTGATTGCAGACTGTTCATTTCTTTTCTTTTCTGTAATTGTTCATAACTTGTTTTAAATCTAGAGCAACTAAGGATGAATTGTGTTCAGTGAAAAACACATTGCAAGACTAAATGCCTTTCGAAGTTCTTGTGATGGCCTTTTTTGCATTTGTGGGACATAACATAACGTTGTAAGGTGTATATTTACTTGATGCACACCTTTTTGTCTTAAGCCTACTCTGAACGTGTGTAATGTCAGATTTGTTTAATTCGTTTGGTAAAATGCATGTTTACTTAAACCGGTTTGTCCTGTTGGCCCATTTGATTTGCTACCACCCGCCCCACCTGTTCTATTTATTCCCCCTGGTTTGGCCCATACTATATATATATATATATATATATATATATGTGTATATATATATATATATATATATATATATATATGTATAGATGCCACTGTACTAGAATGCGGATGGAGGCCAACAATTCCAGACGGATGCAATCAGCACATTATTAGATGTGTTAGCTATTAGAGAAATTCCCATCTGTCATCGGGGTGCCAGGGGGTGCAGAAAAAGCAAGATGAAAAGGTATCCAGAACCTCTCTAACAGAGACCTCTTGGCAGTAGATCCACCGAATACAGTGAACTCCTAGAAAGCAGCTGCAGAGCTACCGGAGGCCAGATCAGTATCTCCATGACACATGCATTTTTGGTAGCCTGTGGCTGAGTCACTGTTACCTAGTACATGAGCAGTGTCTTAGTCAAGACACTTGAGATCGTGGGTTATCTGCCAATATGCTCATTTTCATTATCTGGAGCAGTCTAGCCAAACGAACACAAGCCCTCAAATTGGAACTTACTCCCCTTTAGAAAGTTATGCCTGGTTATTGTTTTATTCAAGATTTGCTGCATCTAACACGGCAGAATGCGTGCGAGTGATTTCTGTTTTTGTGTGCCTGTATCATTGTTGGCTGCTTCCTAATTGAGTTACATAGGCAGTCTGGCAAAGGTGACTTCTGAGCATCTTCTGGATAAACATGTGGTTGACCACTTATTACTAAAACGGGAGTGGGCACTCTACCTTTGCAATTGTGTGCTCACCAAAAGTATGTTCATGGCCCTTGAGATGACTCGCTGGTGGGATTTTATCTTTTCGAGGAGACTGTTCTAGTATTTTGACAGCAGTGGTAGATTCCACTCATCTTGCAGGGCAAGATTCATTCCAGGTACAAATGCATTTTGATTGGTGTATGGTTGTGGCTGTTCTGGACAAGGTAATTTTGAATGGAGGTAAGAAAACGCCAATCTGGTTTGATGAAGGGGGAATCATAAATTTGTGTTGGTCTGTCGGGGTTTATCTTGTGTTATGGTCAATTTGGACGAATGGGGCAAAGTGGGGCCTGGCACTGGCTATGGTTATCTGCTGGCAGACCGATTTGTCAGTATGGCGAGCAGGAGTTCACCAAGTATTTTTTGAGAAAAATACACCAATAATGGTTTGATGTACAGGCGGGGATCACCACTTATGCTTGGATGGGGAGACAAATCACCAAGTATCTTTATTTGTGTGATGTGAGGCAGGACACCAGTTATGATCCCATGGTGTGGGATGGCACTAGGTATATCTAGATGGTTGGTGGGAGAAAACCATGAACGTTTGGCTGGTAAGAGGCTTGACACCAGCTATACTTGGATGTTTGGGGCAGGACACTGGCATACTTGGATATTCAGTGACAAGACTCCAGGTAGACACCATTGAGGAGCTGGCTGGTCACGTGACCATGTCCTGCCACTCAGTTGCTACCTGCCACCATCAGTTTTCCCTCCTTCCAGGAGGCTACTTAAGGGCCCCAGGCCAGCACCAGGCAGACGGCATTGAGGAGGACTGCACGGAAGGGCAGGAGGCAGCGTTTAAATCATCCACACGAGCGATTGGCCATGCACCATCATCTCCTCTCGCAGAACAAGCTTGTTTGAATCGCTAATCTCTGTTTCCTTTGTCTCCCAAGGAATCTATCACCTTCAAACTCGTCTACAGACCACCTCACAGGAGTGACTTTTATTGTCAACCTATCCAATGTCCCCTCGTCTGCCAAATTAGCACACATTAATAATGTCTTTCTAAGATATTTTAATGTCACAGAATCTCATGCGGACAACCGCACTCTAGGCACACTTTTTACATTGACCATATCCGTTCACGGTAAGCAAACTGTGCTTTCCCCCACGCAGGCAACGCCCTAGACTAAGGGCCTCGTTACAAGCATGGCAGTCTGGAAACAACGTGCCGGTAACGCTGATTACCGGCACAGTTTCTGGACCTCCGAAGTACTAGTCGTGATGCCGGTAACAGTGTTTCCGCAAACATAGGCCACTGTGCGACTTTGCCGTCGGCAACAGAAATGGAGGCAACCCCAGAGGGTGTGACGGAAACACCTGAGTGATGGTAGTAAGGCAGCATTATGACTGCTGTCTACACAGAAACGCCAGCAACAAAATGCCAGTGCTACTGTGAAAACTGTGCTGGAAACACGAGCAGCACGGGCAGGCGTTAAGCAGGCTCAGGTGTGCATTAACAGCCAGAAAACACATATAGCTAACCTGTAACTAACCTTTGTATGTTAACACACTGTTAGTTATATATGGTACTGCATATGAATACGGTTTATCTTTCCCTCCAACCATTCTTTCTAAGCCCTCATTGAGTAGCTAGCCCTAATTTGCTATGATGCACCACTTAGCTGATGTTAAAAGCACCTCCAAGGCGTTACTTGGTATGATAGGTGTTTGAAGTCATACGTGGTTGTGATTGCTTTTAATAACTTAGTTTAGCTATTTGTCACATTGTTAAAAACAAATAAGACTAAAAACAAGGCTTCATAGTATTGGTGTGCACTGTGTGCTGTGTACTAGGGTTCTTCTAGTGTGGGCTGATTAAATATTAGGGTGCCACTAAGACCCTTATCCTTAGGCCGACCGTTTTCAGTGGTTTATTTTGTTTAGTATCACTTTCATCAGGGCCACAGTCCCTCACTGGGCACAGTGAACGGGTTGAGACCACAATTGGTCCCTGCGCCCTTAATGCGCTGTGCCTCACTCTATCTCAAACCCCTTGACTCATAATTGCCTCTTCGAATCCGGACTGTTAAGTACTCCTGGTTACCTCGGATATCGGTAAGTATCACTCCGGCAGTGGTGTTTAAAACTCTGCTGCGGCTCCTTCGATGTCAATGGGCTGACTGAGTCCTTGCATTATCTTGCAGTAACAGCCCACAGGTGCCCCTAATCGGCCCAGCTGCACACAATGAACACTGTGACTGCTGAAAAGTAAAACGCTCTCTCTTTCTCTCTCCCTCCCCTCCAGAACCCCCCCCCCATGCTGCCACTTGTAGCTACAGCCATGGACTTGGAGGTCCATGCAGGAGTGAATGTACATGCGCAGGATGCTGAAGGCCGGCGGCAGGCTACTGCAGAGAAGGCAGAATAGTTGGTGGCAAATGGTCATGACAAGGAACAATGGCCAGCAAGCCGTGCCACGTAGGCTACCAACAATAACCCACATAACGGCCACACCCTCGACCCTGACTGACAGCCAAATACATACTCTACCGCCTGGACAGGGAGACCATTCTCACATTAGTCAACCTCATCCATGATGACCTCCATAGCGCCATCGGAATCCACACTGCCATACCCCCACTGTTGATGGTGGTTTTGGTGCTGCATTTCTTGGCAACTAGCATATTCCAGCACACAGTGGGCGAGTTACATGGCATATCGCAGCCTGCGTTGGTTTTTGTCCTCAATGCCCTCATTCATGTGTCACAGCACTCTGCCCTGCCAACGACTCCAGCACAGGTCCATGCAGGGGTGTTGCTAGGTCTGGAACAGACCTGGGGCAACTCTGATGTTGGAACTGTTGAGACTGGGGGCTAGCTAGCCCTTTGGTTGTAGCTCCTGGGATTCTGTCCGGGGCTACAACCAAAAGACCAGGGACTATAGCCCCCTTCGCCCCCCCCCACCCTCTAGCAACGCCTCTGGGTCCATGCCACCAAGATCAGGTACCATGTGCTTGATGGCATGCCCAGTGTGCTTCGGGCTTTTGACTGCACACATGTAGACCTAGTGGTAAGGCATGCCACAGAGGAGGTGTACCGCAACCAGAAGATGTTCCACTCCCTGAATGTGCAAGTAGTATGTGACGCGGATATGACCATCACACATTGTTGTGCCAGGTTTCCAGGATGTACACATGACTCCATGGTCCTGTGCAACAGCACGTTGCCCAGCTACATGTTACTTTACGCTGGATGGCAGACCTGGCTACTGGTTGAGTGAAAACAGCAACATCAGCCGCAGTGCATTCAAAGTGAATGGGGGGGGTGTTCATTATCAGTAGTGCATGTCTCACAGGCACCATGCAAATGCAGTGACCCAACTGCATGCAGGAGGGTCTGCCCATTACAGACACATACCACATGGGTGCATTGAGGGACACAACAGCACAAACTGGGCATGGATGTACAGGCACATGTAATGCACTACAGGTACCGCAATGCAACACTCCCAAAGAATGAAGCACAGCAAAACCGCACCATGCCCCACTCACAAGCACAAACCCCAACTCGGTGTACTAATCCCACACACGTCCTTAGCAGCAGAATCTGTCACTGGGACATGCAAGGTGTCGCACATCCAGTAAGTGCACAGACACAGACGCAGGTGTCCCACATCCACAAGCACCATTGATGCACCGCATTGACCACGCACTGATGTGTCCCTTTCCATGCAGGAGACTCTGGATACCCATTATTCCCATGGCTGTTGACCCCAGCAATCCACGACGATTGAGCAGACCTTCGGCCTGTTGAAGGCACGCTTCAGTTGCATGCACCGCTAAGGAGAGGCATTAATGTACAGCCCTGTCAAAGTAGGCAAAATCGTCTTGGCCTGTGCCATGTTGTACAACATGTGCATCTGGTGCAACATCCCCCAGCCCCCGGTATGGACATGCTCCCGGCAGACAATGTAGATATGAAGGAACATGTGTGACAACACCATGACTGGGATGATGCGGATGGGCAGGGAACTGATTAGAAGTTATTTTTGAGCACACAGTACCTGCACAAGGACCTGTGCACCAATAAATACACATGAGCACAAATTAAATGTCCAGTCGTGATTTTGAATGCAACACCATTTGTATTGAACATGAAATAGAAAACTCAGTGTGGCCCAACAACCCCCACCCCAAACCACTACCCTCCCCATGCAAACTCACACTACCCCCCCCTTAACACCCAACTACCGCTGCAATGCCCAGCACCTCGCAAACGCCCCCCCACCACAGACACTCCCCTATTGTACAACCCTCTAGGCTGTCAGTGTCACTCTTCCTGTCGCAGCAATGATCACGTCCTTGGCTTCTTCGTGACTGCCTTGGCCCTCTGAGGTTGTCCCAACAGGCGCCAGCATCTACGCCTTGGGCTTCTCTGCTTTGAGCTAGCGGGCGTGGTGCTGGTTGAGGGTGTGTGGGTGTTGTTAATTGCACGCTGGTCCAGGTCCGCCTACAGGGATACAGTCAGTGACTTGGCCATGGCCGAAATGGGCTCATTCCCTTCGCGTACCCTCGGAGCAAGTAGCAGAGGTTGCCCATCCCAGGGCAAGTGCACTGCGCAGCCCGTTGGCCTGCATACTCTCCCTTATCAACTGTGCCTCTGCACAGAGCAAAGAGGCCTCCTCCCGCATCAAACTGGCTCACTCTAGGTGCTGCCGCACGAGAACTGCCAGGTGCTCATGACGTTCTCCCTGCACCCAAGTTTTTGTCCATGTCCCTGACGCTGGGCAAAGCCGGGCGTGGTGAGCTGTGCATGTCTGAGGGGCTAAAGCATGGCCGTTGGTATGGGGTGTTCCCTGAGGTGCCCTCCATTGTGTTCCCCAGCATCCTGTGCAGCATCCTCATCATTGGGCATGTATACTGGAGGCTGGTTTGTCGGGGGGAATGGCTGTCTTCTTGCAGCCACCCTTGTCCCCGATGGAGCGGTGTCAATTGCTGCAGAAGACTGTTCCACCACTGTTGCAGCAGGAGCGGTGTCAATGGCTGCAGGCTGTTCCACCACTGTTGCAGCAGGAGTGGTGTCATTGTCTGCTGTCGGTGCCTACCTAATAGCAGCAGGAGGTGCCTGCATGTATGTTGCTGCTGTGTCCCTGGTGCCGGTGCTGCGTGGTGTTGCCCACCTACCACGTCTGTCCCCCCCTTGGTAGGCTTGGCCCAGCGACATCGCTGCCGGATGATGTGCTGAGGGTGGAAGAAAGGCATGACGTTGGTCACCTCTGTGGCTTACCATTGCCTTGCTACATGCATATTGTACTTCGTTTGGCATGGTGTTGATGGGTCATGCTGTGGGACGTTTCATGCTGCATTCATGCACGTTTCACAGGGCGCCAACTGCAAATAGGTGGATGTTGGTTCATGCAACACAGCTGTGGTTGGCCTTCTGTCGTAGTGATGTTGCATTTGCAGGGGACAGTGCCATGCAGGTGTGGCTGGAGCAGGGGAACTGAGATGTGAAGGCGGGTGGGGGTTGTCCAGTGGCCAGGGTGATTGTTATCTACTGTGCCCTGGAAGTGCATTCTGGTGTGCAGAAGTGTGTCAATGTCAACAGGGTGTGGGTGGCCTATTGCTATTGTTGGTGTGGGGGCAGTGGTGACATTGGCCATATGGGTGTGGTAGGCTGCCTCTGGGGTGGTTGTGCTGTGGGCCTGCCCTGTTGTCATGCCATGTGCACAGGTGTGGGATGTTTCACTTTTTATGGTTGGGTGTGTGGGGAGGGGGCACTTGGGACCTGTCCGGGGTGTGGGTGTGTTGCAGTGCGCATGTGCCAGTGAGGTGGCTTCTCGCATGGGTGGGATTGGGCCAGAAATCGGACACAGGGCATGTGACTTGATTGGCACAGGATTTTACATGTTTGGTAGGGGATGGAGAGCTGGTGCAGGATGGGTGTTGGTAGTTGGGGATTATGACATTTGCAAATCACTGTTGGTGTGGTACAGTGGTGATGGTAGGGTAGGGTAGGTCAGGAGAGGAGGTATGTGTTGGGCTGACCAGACAAATGAGTTGTTCCCTGTGTCACAAGACAGATGTAGAGTGCTTTTGTGGACTGGGTAGGCCAACATTGCACTTGGCCATGTCAGCTGGGCATCCCGACTCAGCCAGGCGGGGTTCATCAGGACGGCTTTGGTGCATGGCTGTGTTTGTGTGATGGCTGCACATTGCTCCTGGTCCTGGCACGCCCGTGGGGTGGGGTGGGGCGGGGTGTGGTGGGGAGGTGACTTGTGTATGGGGTTGTGTACATGGCGTCAGTGACTGTGCAGGTACTGGTGTCCAGTGGACATATGTGTGTGGATAATTGTGAACTGGGTTCATGTGTCCCTGGGCAACAGCCATATGACATTATTCAATGGACACCATTACGAGAGCAGCAGTGATCCGCCGGTGCAGCCAGCGGGTTGCCACTGTCCTCATGACACTGGTTCCGGCACATGACATCCCGGGCCACGGGGATTGGTGCTGTCCCGGTGGCACTGTGGTTTCAGGCAGTGCAACTGTGGTACTTATTAGGCAACCACAAGCCGGTTGCAATGGGGGATTGCTGCCTAACTGTCAACTGTGTTTGTCAGGCAATTTCTACTTGCCACCCTCACCAGGTGTCCCTGCTCCGCCCTATGCAGCTCTGATACCTTCAATCCCCTCCACGTGCAGCATGCTGCTGCACTTCTCCTTCCATGGCATGAGTCGTTTCAAAGAGGAGGTTTCCCCACCAGTGGCCATGCATTGCCTGTGGTGGGCTTAAAGTAGGTTCCTCACCCTCAAACGGAGTTTATCCCACTGTTTTTAGCAGTCACAGACTGTGTGTGGTGTTCCAATTGCAGAGACCTTTTCAGAGACTTCCTCCCAGATGGTATTTTTTGTGTATTTGGGTGCTGCAGTGGTGGTCTGTTGCAACAAGATCCCCTGCATGTTGGACAATGGTGTTTGTGAGGATGGTCAGCTCTGCCACTGTGAAGCGCGGCTTGCGCTGCAGGCTCAGGGAGGCAGGATGCCATCGCTGGTGGTGGTTTGGCACTGTCAGAAGGTGTGGATGGCTACTGGAACTGGTTGCTGGCGAGGTTCCTGTTATGCTGATGATGTTGTTTCCATTGCCACTGGTTCCGTAACGGCTATTTCCACTGCTGCAGCAACCGGCATGGCAATGCTGGAAACAGTGGCACCGGTGCTGTGGCTTATGGTGCGTGTGATTTATGGGTCTTTTCACAGTGTTTCTGTGGTTCTGGTGGCAATGTTACTGGCATGCCGGTATACGCGTGGCCGACAGGGTGTGCTCTGCCGGTGGGTGGATCCGTCGCAACAGGTGACTGATTCGGTGTCACTATAACACTGAATCACCAGGATTTTACAGGCGTACACGTAACGAGGCCCTTAGTCTTTACATCATCCTCCCTCATCAACTGCACAGAACCTATCCCACTTGACTGGTCTGACCACACCACCATTCTACTGTCAATCTCCCACTTGACTATGGCCCACAGGCTAAACACCTCCTCACCCAGCGCCGCTCATTCAAAGACTTCCCAATCAATGCGTTAGAAGCGAACTTCCCAGAATTCCCCACCACAGGGCATGCTTTGGTCCTCCTAGAATTATTCAATAACTGTATAAAACTGGTGGCTGTTCATGCCACCTTTTAAAAATTAGCCGAGGCAAATGCTAAATGGGTGCCTTAGAGAAACATTTATTTATTTAGCATTTATTTCAGTGTGCAAAGCCCTCAGGCATCTAGGCGCTAGATACTGGAATGTGCAAGATACATAAAAAGTGCATGAAAAGAGAATATGGTTACATGCATATACATGTGTGTGCAGAGTCTGGCAAAGCCTCACCTCATGTTACAGGGGGCTACATCAGGCAGCAAGAGAGTCACATAGGTGTGGTAGGGCTGCATCTCAAGCTAAGGTGGAGTTAATGCAAGAGGGTGGACAGGGTCTCAAACCCTAATGCCTTAACACCCTTGGTACCGTAATAGCTAGAAGTGGGATAATTAAGCAGCTATCGAGTGACTTGATGCAAGACTGGGGGAAATGTCGAGCTTGAGCTGCATCAGCCAATGGGTAATGGGCGCAAGAGCGTTGGTGGTGGCGAGGATGGGGCGGGCGTCTAGACAAGAGGAAGGCAAACGTGATTCTTGGTCACTGTTTACCAGAGCACTTGTTCCGACGTTGTTGGAAGTCAGGAATAGTGTTGTAGCAAGGAACTCTGACGGTCTTAGACAGGAGCTTTAGTGAGGGCCTTTGGGAGATGGGCCGGCATCGCCTGCCAGCTATGGGCATCTGGTTTCCAAGTAGCCCAGCCAATCCAGGGCCAGGGAGGTGGTCTTCGGGCCTCCATAGTCCAGGCTGCAACATCTGAGGCAACAGGGCGGCTATGATGGAAAGGCCACGCTGAGTTGCTAATGAAGGAGCTCATGGGCTCTGGAGTGTGGCAAACAGCCTCTTCTGAGGTGGAGGGGGACAGAGAATGAAACTGCCATGAAGATGATCTCACAAACCTCAAATCTCTATGCAGCAATCGTAGGATTCTGCTCACCAAGGACAAAGCTGCTTACTATTCCACCACTATTGCGGCAGCCTATAACGGGAGCAAAGCCCTCTTCGAAGTAGTAAAGCCATGTACCAAACCCTCAGCCAACCCTCAACGCGCCAGCAACTCGGGGAAAGTTTTACAGAATCAACAACTTTTTTTAATTGAAAAAAAGACAAAATCGGACAGATCATCGAATCGACCTCCCCTGGCATTGCTCTCCCCCGCTCCTGGTTAACCCCAGCATGCACACTGCCCTGCTAAACCTAATTATCTCCTTTCTCCCTTGGACCTCCAAAAAAAAAACAAAAAAAAATAAATAAACATGCCTCCCCCATCTCCTACTTCGACAACATCATACCGGCATTAATCATTAAACAATTGGTGAGCCTGACACTCAACCGCGCTCTCAGCAACCATCATTAATGCCTTCCTCACTGACAGTTCATTGCCAGACAACATCAAGGCATGTCTCATATGACCTTTGAGAAAACTGACCCTGGACCCAGAAGACTTGGCCAACTACTGGCCCATTAAGAACCTTCTGTTTATTGGCAAAACCTTTGAAAAAGACTCTACACAATTGCTCACCAGAATTGAACAATTAAAACTCCTAAATGGCTATCGGTCGAGGTTCCACCACAAAATTGGCTCAACCAATGCAATTATTAGCAGCCTTATCAGAACCGTGCATGCATTTGTACATTTTGTAATTCCTCTGCACATGAGGTGCGCAGTGGACCGTGTTCCGCCCTTTACTCTGACCAGGAGCTGGAAAATCAAGATTCATGTTCAGGGTCCAGGTAGAATATTGACTTAATTCAGTATCCCACATCTCAGAAGGAGATATAAGCTGGTCATCCATCAATAAACCTAAAAATCCTTTTGATAAACTGCATTTGCAACACATTGTTTACACAAAATACTATATATGGAAGTGTGTAAAAACAGCTTAATCTTAGAGCTTAGGTTGTTTAGATTTTAAGGGGTGCAAGAATCCACATTTTATGAAAAATAGTTGCACACAAAGATCTCCACATTTTTCATGCCAGTTATATTTATTTGATAAAAGACTCATCCACTGACCTCTGTATGCTTTGGGAACTCCTCAGTCTTGTGCGATATACATATGTATCTTGGGGATTTATCTCTTAAACAGTTGAGCAATTTAAATAGCTTGCTAACATCACTAGTGTTAAGATTAATGGATTCCTGCTGAGCTTCGAGTTGTTTTTTTAGTGCTTTGATTCTCTCTCCTTTGTGGGGCTTGTGTTAAAAATTGATGTTAGGATTCATTCATTTTTCATTTGTGTTAACTTTAATTTGTATTGCTTTCTTTTCCAAACCTGCATTTGCCATCCTAGTCCTTCCTGCTTCTGATAATGCTAACAGAAGCTCACTGTCTCCCGAGCCCTGGTTCTCTCGAAGCTGGACTACTGTAACAGCCTCTATCTTAATCTGCCTGCCTCCACTCTCCGCCCCCTGCAACTCATCCAGAACAGAACTGCGAGACTTGTCCTTGGCCTCAAGCCCAGGGACCGTATCTCTCCAGGACTGCAATCTCTACACTGGCTCCCAGTGGCTGCGAGGATTAAGTTCAAAACCCTCTGCATTGCCCACAAGGCCTTCTGGGGCCTGGGGGCTAAATACCTTCAACTCTCTCTTCTTAAATATCTTCCTTCCCAAGCCCTTTGCTCATCCATCTCCAACTCCCTCAGGGTCAGCCGCTTCTCGAAGCAACGAGTTGGGGGTCGATCTCTCGCCGTGGCAGGGGCCTCCCTCTGGAACAGCCTTCCTGCCTCCCTGAAACTTGAGGAGAACCATCTCCGGTTCCGGAAGCACCTCAAAACCTTCCTCTTTGCTTCTGCTTTCTCTCTCCCTCTCCCCTGCTAAATTCTCGACTGAATCTGCACCGAATCTGCAACTGGGCCACTCTCACCGACCTCGGTCCTGGGCCCAGCCACTCTCCTCTTGCACTGCCTCCCTGGCAACCCCTGCACTGAGGGACTGTCTCTGTATCCCTACAGCCCCCCCTTTCCCAGCACTTGTCTGCACTTACCTTGCACTTGCCACCAGCTGGCCCTATTGATTTACTTACTCTACTTGTATTGCACTTCCCCCCTCCTCTTCCCCTTGCACTTTTCCCTTCCCCCTACCCCTGCACTTGCGCGGTCTGAATGACACCTGGCCTAGTAGGATCGTTGTCTGTCTTCCCCTTGTTCCCCCCTCCCTGCCTCGTCGCGCCTTGAAACACTTGTGTATAGGCGCGTTACAAATGCCATATCATATCATATATCATGTTAAATTAAATAATCCCTGAACTTGAGTTTCCTTTTTCCCTGTTTTAGAACTTTTCTGTTGAACAATGCAGCGTAAAAAGATCGACAACCGGATCAGAGTTCTGATTGACAATGGAGTGGCCGAGAGACAGAGGACCTTGTTTGTGATCGTAGGGGACCATGGAAAAGATCAGGTACAAACAGTAAATTGTATTTTTTTAAAGATGTAGACAGTCTGTTTTACAGCAGAATTCAATTTATGGGGTTTCTGCTATCACTGGGACCCCTAACCTTTTTGCTTTTCACCCTTTGTTTTTTAGGATATTTTATCCTATTATTTTATTGGTCCAAAGAACTCATACTAAAGTCCCCCTGCCGCTAAATCCCTTTTCTATATTGTGCTATTGTAGCCGATATGGCTCCTAAGACACCAGTGCTTTTTTAAAAAAAATTAAATCATACTTTTATTAGTTGTTTCATTTTTTTCCAACACTTAAACATAAAAAATAATGCGTCTACAAATAAAATTGCTCCTTGCCCACCCCAAAACCCTTCTTACCGAACCTGCCACCCACCCAATTGTTTAATTGAATAAGTCCAAAATCTGTAGTCTTTGCGGGCATCAGTTCTCACGAAAGTCTTTGTGTAAAAAGTCCAATACAAATTCCCATCATTCCTTTTGTTCCCCCTGCAGTACCCATTCTAATGCGACATAGTGCCAAAGCTTCATTAGCCACTTTTGTTCAGTTGGGGCTTCAATTTATTTCCATTTTTGCGTAATTAGTGACCCTGCAGCCACCGAAGGAATCATGTATGCTTTCCTTTGTTTCCTTTCAGTTAAAACTTCCAGTACATCTCCCAGACGCAGCATGGACTCCTCTCTCTCTTTGTATCTGCAGACCAAATATCTCATGCATTGCTTTGTTAACCTTTCCCTAAAACGGCTTAATTTGAAATGAAAAAAAAAAAATTACCTGGGTCCCCGGCGGGGGACAATCGCAGCCTCCTGCCGTGTGGAGGTGCTGAGCGGGGATGGCCCCGCTCCGAGTCTCCACACGGCTGGAGGCTGCCATCGTCCCCTGCCGGGGACAAAGGAGCAAAAAGGTAAGTGGGGTGGGGAGGGCAGGGAGGAGGCAGGAAAGGGGAAGGAAAAAAGAAAAGCTTTACCTCTGAGTCTATGCCGGGGAGCAAAGGCAGCCTCTCTGGCCCCGCTTCAAGCCTCCTCATTGGCTGAAGGGCTGCCATGCCTCCCGCCGGGGACAATGGCAATGGAATCCCGACCGGGTAATACCTCGGCGAGGACCAATCAGAATGGTCCTTTCATTCTGATGGCGCCCTCGCCGGGTACTAATTGTACATATCTTAATCTTTCATTCTCATTTAACAAAAATACCTGCTTGCATTGTTGGAAAGTTTTGGTTTCTTGACCTTCACACATCCCGCTTCCTTCCATTGCTTGAATGCATTCTGTTCTAGGCCCGGGGTAAATTGGGATTTGCGAAAAAGAGGTGTGAAAGGAGAGGGAAACCTAGTGATCCCTGCTAGTCGCACCATCGTATCCCATGTCTGCGCTATCAATGCTATTATTTTACTTTTATACATGTTAACAGGCCGATCCTGTTTTGGACACCATAGTATTTCATGAAGAGGTTTGCCAACTACTGCTCTGTCCATTCGTACCAACATTTTCACCTAAACCATTCCCTTACTATCTGGCCACCAAGCTGCAGATCCTAAATAAGAAAGTAGGGTACCCCATCTTCCTTTTTGTACTGGAGCCATTAATATCTTCCATACTACCTTAGCTTTCTTACCTTGCCAAATATAATCCCTCACTATCTTATTGAGTTTTTTGAAGTATTGCCGCGGGTCCCTTATCGGTAATGCTTGAAAAAAGTATAATACCTTTGGGAGAACCATCATTTTGATAACGTTTATTCGTCCCGTCCATGATATTGCCACGCAGTTTTGTTCTTTAAGCCACCGTTTGAAGGACCCACACGAGAAGGCGATAGTTTGCTCTATACATTGACTCTAATGAATCTGCTAATTGTATGCCTTGGTATCGCATACCCTGTTACATAATTGTGAGATGCTTATCATGTCCCTCTCTGTCCCATAAGATTTTCCCTCCTTGAAACTTCATCCTCACTGATTTTTGTATTTTAATTCATAGAGCCGCCACCTCGCCAAATTGTGTCAGTCTGTTAAAGCTGCTAAGGAAGATGGTGTATCCACCAGTGTCAGCAAAAGGTCATTCCTTTTAATATTCTCCTCTTCCCTGATTCTAGACAATAGTGACTCAAGGTGCAAAGCATATAGTATTGGAGATAGTGGGCACCCTTGTTTGGTCTCTCTTGCAACTCGAATCTCGTCACAGAGATCTCCATTAATAGCTAGTCGCAAGATTGGGGTTTGATCATTTGCTTTTACCATTTGCAAGAACCCTGGACTGAATCCCATGCATTCCAAAGTTGAGAATAAAAAGGACGGTTCAACTCTGTTGAACGCCTTCTCAGCGTCAAGCGTTATTACCCCTGCTGTTAATTCCGCCTTATTTATTATTTCTATCAAATGGGCCACCTGCCTAGTGTTGTTGAATTTTTGTCTACTCAAAACAAACCCAGATTGATCAGGATGAATCAGCTTAGGTATTGTTTTCCTAATCTGGTTGCTAATATTTTGATAAAGAGCTTAGCATCAATATTGATAAGGGCTATGGGTCGGTAAGATCCACATTGGGTCTTCTCCTTCCCCGGCTTTGGGAAGAGCACCACCTTTGCTTCTTCCATCGAGGGCATAATAATACCCTCTCCCCTAAATGTATTGAACAATGCAGTGAACACCGGGATTAGATCTTCAATATAAGTTTTTTGTAAAATATTGCAGAAAAACCGCCTGGTCCTAGTGCCTTCAACCCTCAGTTTGCCTGTATTGTTACCTGAATCATTGGAGGATTTGCCGCAAACCTGGGATGTAAATTTCTAGGACCATGTGCACTTTGCCTCTTTTTCCTATTCCACCTTTTGGCTTTTGTGCATTCTTCTGGGCTGTTCCTTGCGCTCCTCCTGTTCCTTATCGCTGACTGGATCATATGCCCCGTCCTTGGACTCTTTCTGGGCCATTTTACTGCTGTCTACCAGTTTCCTACTGGTACTAGCAGCTCAAAGTAGGAAGCGTCCCAAGTCCCGAAGGATGGTGAAATCCCACTACCTTTCCTCTGCTCTTGATCTGGGCTGCTTTGAGGCACTCCACTGGTGCCTCTTTTGTGGGACAGTTATTGGTGGTTCATGTTTGTTTATATTTTCGAATTTATATAGCGTGCCAGGTACCCGACGGCTTAAGGGCGCTAAACATAAATACATCATGCTGAACAAAAGACATCGGATGAGGTTCAAATGGCGGATCATAGTGAAGTCTCCATGGAAAGACCATACTTTTTGAGGCAAGGAAAGAAATTAAGAAAAGAGAACAGTTTTCAACTTTTTCTTGAGGACCTCTGTAGATTCAATAATTCTCAGTGGAGGCATTAGAGTGTTCCATGCCTGGGGAGCTGCGGATGCAAAGGCAGCGTCCCAGGACTTCTTGGTCTTAAAGCGGGGGATAGTAAGGAGATTCGACTCATCTGATCTAAGAGCTCTAGTGCTCTGCTTTAGGATGATGACTTCTTTCAGATACGCAGGGATTACTCCCTGCACACATTTATGTGTAATAAGAAGCAGCCTAAAGGAGACACTGGCCTGAATGGGAAGCCAGTGCAGACTTCTACGTGCTTCTGACACGTGGTCTCTTTTTGTAAGACGTTTAACAACTCTTACGGCTCCATTTTGTATAACCTAGAGACTTTGAAATTCTGATAGAGGCAGGCCTACCAGAAGGCTACAACAATAATCTATTTTAGAGCCTATAATTGCCCTTGCTAGGGTCTCTGAGTTTTTTCCGATCTAAACGGCCTGAGACAGTGAAACAATTTAATGAAATATGATTCCGAGGAAATCGGGCTGTTGACCTGGGCTTTCATATTCAGATTTTTATCTTGATAGATGCCCAAGGTCTTCTTTTTACTCATGACATCGATTTTACAGTTGTCTATATTAAAACTCTTATAGCTGGGTCCCAACTTCTCGAGTTTGGTCTCTGACCCAACTAATAGAAACTCAGTTTTGGAGCCGTTAATTGCTAAAACCATTAGCCACCATCCAACGCTGAATTTTTTTGGATACATTTTATTAATGAGTTTTTCATCCTCCAGATATGATCCTGAAATAGGTATGACGCACTGAGTGTCGTCCGCATAGGTTGCAAATCTGATCCCTTCCTTTTCCAACATCTGAAAAAAAGGGATCATGAAGATATTGTAAAAGCAGGCCGACACACGGGCTCCCTGTGGGACGCCGTGCATAAAGTAATGGGTTTTGCTTCTGGGCTGTCACTAGCCACACTGACTTGCCTCCCCTCCAAAAAGGAGGTAGTCCAGTCTGTGGCTGCCTGGGAGAATTTGGCATTCTTCTTTAACCTGGTGCATATATATGGGTAGGCCTACAGGCTGAGGCCAATAACCCCCTTGCAACTGGCGTTCAGGCATTTTCAGTGGCCCACTAGCCGTGGCCATGTTCCATTTTGCCCCAAATCATTGTAAAAACATAGAGGTCCACTGGCCATGGCCTTCAGCTTTGCCCATTTCCCATGCTGCCCCAAATATTTAAAACGTAGCTGGTTGGCTCAATGTCCATCGGCAATGGCTGTGTCCGCTGTACATCTGCACCAATTTTTCTCAAAGTCCAATTGTTCTATGTCTAGAAGATGTAATTTCTGTAGGTGCAAAATAATTTGTTTACATTTCCTATTCTAGGGATAATTTCCCGGGAATCATTTTCGATTTATGTAGCGTAGAGCTAGCTGTTCAGACTGCAGCGATAACTGAAAAACGCTTGACAATGAAAAATGACAAAATCGTGCCTGTACTCGCAGGCATTCACTAACTCTTTTACCGGTCCCTGCCACTCTCCTGAATTTCCTTTCCCGACCCTGACCCTCTTCTATTACCCACTACCACTCTTCAGTTTGTGTGACGCAGTTTTATTTCTTGAGCCTGTCATGCGCCATTACAATGGTAATCTCATGAGATTGCCCCAGGATTCCACTGATAAGCCGTAACTGGCTCCCCAGCCCACCGGCAAATCCCCCACTTCAGCATTCAGCAATGCTAATGATATCCTAATTATTCCACAGGAACTGGCGAATAATCAAACCAGCGGGGGATTTGTTGGACATGATGGTATCCATGAAGTGTCCGTAGTGGCCCTTGGGATGCCTGTGTTACAAAATTTGAGGTTTCCTGTGGCCAGGACCAGGGACATTTGCTATTCTGTTCTCCGGACTGTTTCTGACTAACTGCAGTCTTGGTAGATCCCTTGGTTAAGTCCTTGTCCCTGTTACCAGAGCCTAAGCCCCTTTTGCTGGCTTTAATGATATGCTTGGTGTCTTTACCCCACCCCCGTTCCCCAGGGGTACAGGCTAACAGGGACATTGGTTGAACCAAGACATTTATGAATTTCACAGATGAGACTGTGAGCTTCCCTGACAGTTTTTAGATAGATATTAGGCCTAGGATTAGCTGCACTTGAAGATAGAAGTGGGGAGGAGGCAGTACGAATTTTCCTCCTGATGGTTAAGCTCTTCTGTTGGGGCGAGGTCGTAATCATGGTAAATAAGACTGTAAGCACTATGGGCAGAGTTACCAGTTGTTGTGAAGGTGCTGGGGTAAGGCTTCTTGAAGTTTTTAAGTCAGTGGAAAGCATTTTTAAAGTCTTATTAAGTTGCATTAAGCACTGCCAAACATTCAAGTGTGTGGCTGCCATAATGTTACAATAGTATGGGATATGGTCAACGCCACTCCGCCAGTTTGCTCACCTGGTCAAGCTATCGGGAGTCAATCAGCAGTACATCGAGATGCAGAGACCTTGTATCCTCTGGTGAGCTTGTTCCACAGTGCAGCACGGATCCCCTTGTTGGCTGCAAGTGTATACAGGCCTCCTCTCCCTGCAGGCAACGATCACCCGGTGGGAGCAATCACCTGTGTCCTTAACCCACCGCAGGCTTCACCCTCGTGTGGGGTACCAGGGCCATTTAAATGCTGAAAGTGTGCAAAGGCAAGTGGGCAGGGCCTAGCGGTGGCAGCGGCTGCAGGGCTGCTGCTCTGTTCATCCAGTCCCTGCGGGAACAATCACCCGCGCCCTTCAACCCCGCAGGCTTTCTATATATTGCTGTTTACCCTAATTGAACCCAATATGGTGGGATAATTAATCTCATAAGTTTGTGTTATTGACCTGGGAAATGGTTAACATCCTGTAGGTGGGTTATAATAGTAGGAATCTTCAGTTAGAAATTAGGTTTACCAGCACGCCCCCACGTGTGATGATCACGTGCCCTTTACACCAGTAGCATTTCGGGGAATTGTTTAAGATTTTTCACGAGCATGGTATAGGTGAAAAATTCGGCATTAGTTTTATAATATTAAATTACTATCTGAATTCAATCGTTTTTGACCCCTTTGCTGTCTTATTGAAAGTGACACGTACACTTACGTGTATTTACGCAAGCATTACGTCATCCCGTTACGTTCCACCTAGACATTATCATGTGAGATACCTGTGTATTTCATCGAGCTCGGGGCACAAGTCTGCTTCTTTTTCAGCTGCTCCTGCCTCGTTGCTCGGTTGAATTTACTACTTTTTGAGGTAAGACTAATCCTCATGTATTGTGGCACCGCTTTATCAGTACTTTGGAGCATAGTTAAGATATTCATGTCAGCTCTCTTTTTTTCAGAGACAACTTCAAGAGCTGGATGAGGCTTTGAATTTCCTTTATGGAATTTTGAGTATTTGATGGGTCCTGAACACATTTCTAGGAACTATCCTACATATGCATATAGGTATAATGTAATCTAAAAGTATTCTGTTCTTTCGGCTTTTTATTTTTCAGAATGAATCCAACAGCTCGGTCATGTTAGGTTTTAAAACTTGAAATAACAGGTTAGTAGGGTGTTCTCTTAAGCATTTAGGTTTTGTGTTCATTAGTAAATAAACAAATAGATCTTATATTAATTATCGCAGGAGGGAGTCCACAGTTGCCTCAAGATTGGACTTGGTTTCCGAAACGCGTAGCGAAATGATGAGATGGGGCCGTAATAATAACTGATAGCAGCTTGTAGCGATCATTCTGTACTTGCCTTATATTGTGGACTGTTCCTGAATTTTCTTTATCTGAATGATTTTCTAGATGTAACTTTCAAGATTTACAACAATAATTGGTTTGCATGAAGGTAATTGTGATCTCACTACATTATCACAAACTATGATTTTATTTACATTGGTATGACTTTATTAACATTTGATTACTGATCATGAATAAGACATATTTATATAATATGTCTTTAGAAAGCTGTATGCTTTTCTGAACATCTCTTGCAAGTTTTCTCTTTTGTGTGCCCTGTCTGGTTTTCTCTTTGTTGTTTCGTTCAGCTGCTTCTTCTATTATTAGAAAAATCGTGCCACTCAAGCCTGAGAGAAAAACTGTGAAATGAAGCAGCGATAGTGACCAATGAACCCCAGAACTGATTATCATAGCTCCTTTTTGGTTTTGGCTGAAACAAATTAGTGAACCCAACTTTGCCCGAGTAAATATTCCTGTGCACAAAGACATTTGTGGAGATATGAAAGGCTACAAAGTCATGCTTCCTGGAAAACATTCATCTAATAAGGTTTGTGTCTGATCCTCGCATGACAATGTCAGGCATACCCTGATTGGACGAAATGCTCCTTTCACAGCGATCATAATAAGGGGTCCCCCAATCTTCTCTCTCCTACTTTCACTGTATGTGCCTTTAACAGGTCTGGCTTTCATTAGTTGCATTTAAAAAAAGAACCTTTGTAGCTCGAGCTGCTGATTGGTGCTGTCGTATACGCAGCATGTCTAACTACAGCCAGTAAGTTGCAATGGCTTGGCAACCAAGTGCTGAGTCTTTGCACTGCCTGCGTGCATCTTGTCCAACAAGTTCAGTGTTGCACTACCAGTCCATGAGTGCCTTCCGCCCTTCCTCTAGAGATCTGCCTATTCTTGTGCTCCTCTTTCATGGACACATCCACCTATGATGGCATACAATCCCAAGCTGGGCTGGCGAGGCGGTAAGTTTACAAGTGTTTGCTTGCGTTTGTGTGTGGGAACACGTTTGAGTGTATGCATTGTGAGGAACTCGTGGTATAAAAAGGAGAGTGACAAACAAGAGATGAAGTTCAACAACTTTATTTATAACTTTGCAAGGGGTCGGAGACTTCCTAACTGCCCCTAAATCTAAAGTGGGAGTGAACTCGACCATAAAGTAAAAGTGAAAACAGTCCTAGTCAGTACAGTCAAAACAAAAGGTTCTAAACCTAATGCCTGCCCTAATTCTAATACGAAAAGGTGCAAGGGAAATGTGCGCAAAATTAAAGGGATAGTGTTCTCAACAAAAGGATCAGGGTGGCAAGGGGTTTGAAGTAATGATGAATCCCTTCCTTGTTGCAAGCGCAGTTCTTTTGCGTGGGTTTACGCGCTGTGGAGAAGTCTCAAGAAAGTTCACTGGCTTTCTGCCCTCCAATCTCGCATTTGCAGCAGCTTATGAAGTCACGTCCCTTCTCGATTCTAGTCTCGCTCAGAGTGTACCTGTGTGCTCCGCCTTTTATCTCAGGTGTGGAAGTTAACGGGTTTCAGGTGGGGATGAGTGAAATGGGAGGCCTGACCTTGCCTGGCCTCATTATGTGGACAGAGCAATTGAAAAGAGGTAATCGTCATGACTCTGTTCCTGATCTTCATAAGCCCAATAGTACTGATTAGGAATGGTGAGGATCATGGGAGTTGTAGTGTCCTTCAAAGTAGGTTGGGAAAGGGGTAGGGATGGTGTCCGGGGGTGAGGGGGGGTGCTGGCAGGGGGATATCATGCCTCGCTAGTGGGTGTTCCATCCTCACTCCCCAAGGACCCTTTACGCAGGTGATCCTCCCTCGCTTGTCCACTCCCAGGGTCGGGATCCAAAAGCGAAGGCCCACCCCTGGCCACCTGAACAACGGTCCCCCGGGGTCTAGGTAGTGCAACACTCACTAGTTTTTCACAGCATGCTTGTATATGTTTCTGTGAGTGTGTGACTGTTGTGGCTAAGTGAGCACATTGACTTTGCAACATTGACCTGGAAATCCTCGGGTCCACAACAGCAGGGTTGCCCGCTGTAAAAGCATATTCCCGGTCATAGATCAATCACTTTGGGATAAACAAACCAGAAAAAAACGACATGTCCATAATTCCTCTCTTGAGCAAAACCAATAACCGCAGTGGAATTTCAGACCCAGGAGGATATGGGACTATACAGAAGACCCAATCAGGTTAACTAGATTAGAAGACTGGAAAACACGCCCATAGGCCAGACTATGTTAACAAACCAACAAAAGACTACATCTCCTATAATCCTTCCTTCCCAACAGAGGAAAACAAGGACCAGTTTAGCAAAACACGCTTACAGATTTTGAATCTGCAAGATTATGGGAAAGATTTAGTAGCCTATGGGAGTGTTTTCCACCCTAGAAAGGGGCCAGTCTTGGGAAACACACATCCATCACTCGTTCAAAATCCAGAGTAGCAGCAGAAAGCCAAGTTCTCACCCATGCAGTTCAGTGACCGTCCTTCCCAGTTGGAACTTGGGTCCTTTCTCTCCGCTATTACTCTCTCTACTTGTGGTGTGCACCAGGGATCTAATCTATCCCCCTGTTTTTTTCAATGACTACATGGCCCCTTTGGCCCACAAGATCCCTGCCTTCACCTCCAACTTTCAGTGATATGTGGATGACGCACAATTCTCTTTCAGGCTACCCTCTGCCTCTTCCTCCTCCTTGCTCATTCCGGCTGTCTGTCTGCAATTCATTCCTAGTGTGCTTTTAATGATCTCTGCCTTAAGGCCAGCAAGACAGAGTTCGTCCTCATTGGGACCTCTGCTCCCACTTCCCCACTTTCACTCTGGCCGGCCTCCCTTGATCCTGCGCCTCCACCCACCAGTGTGGCATAAAATCTGGAGGTCATCTTCGACTCTACCCTCTCCTTCTCTTCTCACATCTCGGGCATGTCCAGAAAGTCTAACTAGCAGCTGCACCTCCTCCAAGGCATTCTACCTTTTCTCACCTTCCCCTAGAGGCTCACTGTCTCCAGAGCCCTGGTTCTCTCCAGACTGCACTACTGCAACAATCTCTTTCTCAATCTTCATACTTCTACTCTCTGACCTCTTCAATTTATCCAGAACAGAACTGTTAGTTGTGCTTGGCCTCAAGCCCAGGGACCGTATCTCTCCGCCGCTTAATTCACTCCACTGGCTACAAGGATCAAGTTCAAGTCCCTCTGCATAGTCCACAAGGCTTTCTGGCTTCGGGGCCCTTACTATCTACAACGCTCTCTTCCCAAATACTCTCCTTCTAGAGCCTCCGCTCTGCAAATCTCTGGGGGTGAGCCGTTTCTCCAAACAGAGATTTGGGGGTAGATCGTTATCCTCTGCATGTGCCTCCCTCTGGAACAGCATACCTACCCCTCTCCGTCTTGAGCCGGACCTCCTTAAGTTCCGGAAGCTCATAAAGACCCGGAAACTCCTAAAGCCTTCCTCTTCTCTTCCTCTTTCTCTCACTCTCCCCTGATAACCTCCTTTCTCTTTGCTTCTTTCTCTCCTTCCTTCTCTTCCCCAACCTGCTTAGTTAGTTGACTGGTTGCCTGGTGCACCTCCACAGCATTACAGGTCTGAGGCTCCCCCGCCAGTCCTGCACTTGCCTCCGGGCCTCTGCACTCTGCCTGGCACTACTGCAACATGTTCCATGAGAGGGGCAACCACTCTGCACTTAACTCAGGCCCCTGCTGGACTGTACACACTTTTCCCCCTCCCTCACACTTCCTGTTCTGCGCATTTGCTTGACCTCGAATGTTCTAGGCCTAGCAAGTCTGTCTGTCCGGTCCTCCCTTGGTTTCCCCTCCATAGCTTGGTCGTGCTTGAAATACTCCTGCATAGGCACATTGGATGACCAACCACCAAGCAATCTGAAATGTCACCAGGCCAATACTGTAGTTTATTGATCTGTATGTTCCTCCTCCCCCCACCCCTTCTCCCCTCACTCTGTCCTGCACTTCACTAGTAGATATGCCTCTGGCCTAGTATACTAGTTATTGGAACCTTCAAGGCCTAAGAATGACAACTGTATTCCCTTGTTCCTTTCCCACTTTGAAGCCCTTTGAAGCACTTAATTTGTGTATAAGTGCTTTACATATAAACAATTACAATTACAATGGACACACAGACGGAGCTCCACTTCCTTCCCACACTACCAGGATCACTGGGGAGGAGAGAACTCATGACTACCTCACAATTAGCAACATAAGGGAGAAAGCCTTTCCTGCAGCTGTAGCCTCCATTAAAATCAAGGGAAGAGATACCAGTACTGCACCAAACAAAGGATAAACGTTTAAGGAGTAATGCATAATACATAACCTGAGTTGTTTTATGCAAGAGGTCCCCAAAACGAAATTGAGAGAAGGGGAAACTCCCCACTCTGAGAGAGGGAGAGAAGCCAACCAGCAGCTCCTTTCCCACCAGCAACAAATACAGACTGAATTGGGATCTAAGATGGCGGCTTCTCCATTGTAAAGATCCCTCCCTCCCTCCCACCCCCTGATGCTCCCATGTACACAAGACTACAAAGCATGCCCAGAGTGGGCATGTGAACCCTTTGGCCAATCCGCAAGAAGCTAATCAGTCCAAGCACTATATAAATGCCAGCACATATAACACGAGTGGAAGGGAGTTTTGCAGTGTAGTAAGGGCGAGTTGTGATATTAAAAAGGAAGGATTGCTGGAGAAGAGAGGAAGGTTGCCAGGCTGGCTCTAAGACCTGCAGTAGATTGCAAGACCCATAGAGAGGGGAAAGATTGCTGGGTAAATTGTAAAACCTGTAGTGGAGTGGTGAATTGTAACCTCCTGAAGAAGAGGCTCATTGTAAAATCTGGAGGCCAGACATGACTGAAAACAGAGCAGAAATTCAGAAAAGGAAGTTGATTGAAGCTGAGACCAGACAGCAGGTGAATAGAGACCTAGCTACAGCCTTAGTCAAAAGAAGGAGAGTAGAAGCAAAGGCTGATGCCTTTGGTGAGGGAAAGACAGAGAAGGTGAAGACAAAAGCTCTGGCCAAGGGGATGGTAGATGTTCTGATAAGAGAAAGAAAGGAAGGGTGAAGGTCCTGAACAGAGAGATGGAGGAAGTGCCCCAAAGGCAGCAGAGAATGGAAGGAGTACAGACCCTGGGCTAGTAGATGGAGAATGTGACGAGAAGAAGGCAATGAGGAGGAGGAGAAGAAAAGTAAAAGGTTCCCTGGGGACTTACCCGGGAAAGAAGAACATACTTGTCCTTGTGAAGTATCGGGGAACACGATAACAAACCCTTCCATCCATACACCTAAATAAAAAGCATAACATTGAATATCCTTGTAGTCACTTGTTACATCTTGTGAGAGTGTGCACAAAAGAGTTGATGGTGCGTGTTTGTATTTATTTATTTGTGTTTGTTTGACTGGCTAAGTGCGTACCTGTGTGTTTGCAAATGTGGTGGTTGACTATGCGTGGCGGGGTAACGGGCCTGCACCAGCATCATGAAAGATATTTACAGTTGGAATACTAACAGTTGGAATACTAACGTATCTTGTGGGTACAACATTATCAAAATGATTTGCAGTGACATGCTTGCATATATTGTGTGTGCAGCATCTTGAATGTAATTTCTGGTGCAAATAATGCCATATATTTTTAGGGCACCATCATCAAAGTGATTTACATTGGCAATGCCCTCATATGGTGTGGCCACAACTTCATGAAAGTGATTGTCTGCAACATTGTTGGGACATGTATTGTAAAGAACAGCCAAAACACTGTTTTTTTCAACATTTACTTTTTTTTGATATGCCATATCAAAGCTTGATTGGTGGATCAAGATTCATGTAGTGCATTTTCTCACTCCATCGAATGTGGGGAGCTCACTTATGCCATGACCAGTGTGCAAAGATTTTCACTGTAAGAGGCATTCAACAAACTTGACATTGGTATGCAAAAGAGTGTAGGAGGTTTCTGAGCTGCTAATTAATCAATTGTGACTCCTGTTACATGCAGCAAGAAATATGTTTGTGTGCCCGTACTAACTGCTGTCACGAGAAAAATATATATTAATCATAGTCTGTTTTTAGCATTTTGTATATGGTAAAGTAAATTGATAGTTTTGCCTATTCTCTGAGTGGACCCAGCATATAGATAACGAGAATAACTAAAGTTCAGAACTACTCCCATTCGGTGCATCGTGTAAATAAGTGGCGAGAATTCCTGGAGGCGGAATAGAGTTCTGGATCCCCATGTTTGTTTGAGGATATGTAGTGTGGGCATCAGTGATTTACCCTGGCAATGCTGGCATTAATACACTGACGATGCTGTCATACATTGTGGGCACAATGTCATCGAAGTGATTGCCAGTAGGAATATTGCCATTTATTTTGACTGCATCATGAAATAATTTACACTGGTAATGCCTCTGCATACATTGTAGAGACGGGCATCTGGAAGAGTTTGTAAAACGTTCTTTTGAACTGCTGGTGATTAGGCATGTATTGTTTTTTTTCAAGGGGGAATCGCCCTGAACCCAGTTAAATTTATAGTGGTCCATCTCTATGCCTGGTACCTGCAACTTTGTAATGTCCCTCCACTGAAAATGATCACCATCCACCTCGGGAGCCACCCATCCCTGCATTCCACAAACAAGTCCTCTGCCATTGTGTGGGTGGGAGATAACAGTGTCGGATGTGTACGTAATAGGACATGGTTGCTGGTTGATTATGCAGCTAAAGTGCACCCATCACCCCTCAACCGACAAATTCAAACTATGACGGTGGGTGGCTGCTGAAAAATGTTCATGCATCTGTGCGTTCGTTGAGTTGGTGATTACTAAAATGTCCGGGCCACTGAATGTTAAACGGTGGGATCTTCTAGTACCCAACAATACCCATTAAGGCATACATTTGTATTTTTATTTTATTTATAAAGCGCCTTACGCCAAAGCGCTGAGCATCAGAACAACATGATACAAAAAACAATAACAGTGGAAGCAACATACAATAATGAACTAGTCCAACAAAACAGTGAGAAGAGCAATTAAACTGGAGGGAAGAGGGGAAGCAAAGCAGTAGAACTGAGATGGAGAGGGAGGGAGGGAAGGGAAGGGGAAGGGGGAAAAGGATGGGAGTGGGAAGGAGGGAGAGAGGAAGGGACATACTAAAAAGGTAATAGCATAGCTCTGTATGTGTGAGTAGAGTATTTTGGCTTTGATATGTTCCTTTTTTTATTTATTTTTTGGCAGGTCGTCATCCTCCATCACATGCTATCTAAAGCTTCTGTTAAGGCTAGACCCTCTGTTTTATGGTGTTATAAGAAAGAGTTGGGCTTCAGCAGGTAATGCTTTCTTCTTGTACAACTTTATTTCTTTGTGACGTTATGTCATTTAAGTATGTAAATTATGTTATGTACTACCAAACATGAACTGAAATATAAATTAGTTTTGACATCTGCTGTACAAAGCAAGGCATAAAATAAGCAGTCGCATAGCAATTTCCTATGCAGTTATGTAGGTTTGCTAATTAAATGGACACTTGTGTAGCAAAGTTAGCCATTTAAATTACCATGGTCAATGAAAACAGTGCTTACACTGAATTCTTCTCTGGCTCTCAAGGCTCCTGACAAGCTCTTCTCACTGCAAGTTCAAATGGGCTAATGGAGAGAGAGTGCAATAGTAATCATCTCCTTCACTCTAAAATGCCAGTGGCCTGTGTGGGAGTGCTAGCCAATATTTTTCTTCTTTTTCAAACCATAGAAAACCAGAAGTAACCGTGATGATACTTTTATTAAGCAAACTATATCCTCTTTGGAAAAGACCAGTATGTGTAACCTTATTAAAAACAGTAATGCAATTGCATTCTTAACAATTTAAGTTGTTGCATAATGCATAACTACAGTATTGCTTTCTGTAAAACACTGCATTGTCTCCATGGTTTACAGTGAAGCTTAGGTTAGTGTATCTAAATGTCATAGTGCCAACTAGATTTTTCTGTTATGTTGGGGAAGATAAGAAACCCACGTATTACCTTCTTTCTTTTTGTATTCTCTGAATCTTTTCAAGTATTGGGCAGGAGTCTTCCCAAACGTTAAGACCAGAGTGTGCTTCAATTTTTCAAAGTCTTTTCTGTCAGCCTTTGACATATCCATAATAGCACTGCAGCCAGAATGGGGTAGTCGACTGAGCAACCATGCAATCTTGTCAGCATCCACTACTTCTTGTACCTCTCAGTCATACTCCAATGCAGTCAACCAGTCCATAATGTCTTTCTTGTCATCATATACACTAAGCAGATCTTTTGTAAATCTTGGATGAGAGGAGGAGCCAGACCCATTACCAGACCCTCTAGTGGAACCATTGATGCTTTGCAATCTAGGTGGTCCCTGTCCTTCTGTTTCTCTGACCTCTCCAAATCCAGCTTAGCCATGCAAAATTCAAGCTTCTTCTGCTTAAACAGCAGCTCTTGCTTCTTGAATTCCAGCATGGCCTCCGCCTCAGAGCCTGCCTGTGAAACAGAGGAATCCTCCTCATCATCATCCTTGCTACTCTCTACAGTAGCACTAGTCAATACATTATGGTACTTGGGATAGCCCCAGTACCTTCTTCACTATTGTAAGTGACTTCAATCCAGCACTCCAATTAAGTCAATGCCTAGTCTGGGATGCCCAATGGAAGCCCTTATTTATATATTTGTATGTCAAAGTTCTTTAAATCTGGATGTGGAACCCTTATATGACGCCCCTCTCTTTGAATCTCCCCGACCTCACTGAGCCAAGAAGTAGGTTTTTTTTGCAAATTAAAAGGTTTATTTGAAGAATTTAACAATATATATATATATATATATATATATATATATATATCACGCTTTTATGAATAAAATAAGATCTGAATAGCACACTTATGAATATGAACAGTGATCAGTACTGTGTAATATTACAATATCAACAACTCTTTAATCAGTTGGGAGTAGGAACAGAAAGGATAAGGTAACCGGTAATACGTTTATGGTTCTAGGAAAATGCAACACAGAAATAAAACTAGATATGGGTTCAATCAAAAGAGAATATGATCACTCTTTCCCCTGTTATTACTCACTCCCCCCCACTATGCAATATGAAGAGGTGGAAATGAGGGCACACAAGTTTCAGGAATATTAATCAACAATACGGTTCAATTCCAGTTCCCCCAGCAAGCTTGGAGAAAACAGGTATGATTTTAAAACAGGCAAAATACTTTTGATTGTGATTGCAATGAATGGGAAAATATGCCAAATGATTTTAATTCACTAAAGGATATTCAGGATAAGTAAGAATCACTTTGGATTGGTTCAGGTCTACACTAGTAACGATTCATGAATGATTATCAGATGGAAAAGAAAATTCAGCATTTGTAAACAAGAAACAGCTATTTTGGCATGTGTTGAAATGGAGCTAAATCAATTCGCGTCAATTTTTCTGTGTGTGTGAAACGCGATTATGGACAAACTATAATGAACTGGAATGTCGTATTAGGTTTGTTGGGAAGCTTAGGATCTCAGCTTCAAAATGGCAGTTAAATTACGGTTCTAGGACGGTTCAAAAGTTACGGATGTTTTTGTGAAGGTAGAGGTTTCAGAAATGACAGATGCGCTTTAAAGATTTACCAACAAGGATAGGCGTATACTAAGGAGCTATGAAGAAGCAAGACACTCAACGGGCAGCCACCAGAACAGCGGCACCACCGCTCTGATCTCTGTCCGTCAAAACACTTTTCCTTCTTCAGAAATATCAGCGCAAAGATGATTATTGCTACAATTATCACAGACTTATGTGGAGAAGAATTCAGGATGGACAAAAGGTTCTATAATGCAGTTCTGGATGGGTGAAATGGAATAAGATTACTTTAAACTAAGAGATGACTATGGACAGTTCTAGACTAAATACTCACTCCTAGGCTTTAGAATGGAGTGGGCCTCGTCAAGGGTTTGGCTTCACTCGCCACCAGACAGGTCTCAGACACTCTGGGTTCTGCTCTCAGCACTGCACGGCGGTCTGGGTGGCCTCTTGGACTGGATCTGACGGGTTCTGGATACAGCTCTGCTTTCTGAGTCTGGACCTTGGTTCTAGCACAGGGTTCTTGGCTAGAATAGCAAAACAGCACAGCCCGGCTGTTGAAGGTGAGAGCCCCTTGGGAGTTTAGGGGTTAGAATCAGGTTGCTAGATTCTGCAGACCTGCTGAGAAGGGTTCAGCTTGTGAATTAGGCCTCTCTGCTTCAAAGTTCTAGAGTTTGGTTCTAGAGACTGGTCTCTGGATCTATCTAGAGCATGGGTGCACAACATACGGCCCACGGGCCAGTTGCGGCCCGCCATGCCGTTTTGTCTGGCCCGCCAGCAACAAAGACTTTCCTAATGGAGGGCGGCCCGCAAGCAGCATCTGCTGCCCTCCATTAGGAAAGTCTTTGTTGTCTTCCGGGCCGGACAAAACACTGGCCGTCATTGGTTCAGTGCACACGAACCACGCAGCTCCTACGAGCCACGTAGTGCGTGTGCGCTGCACCAATGGAGGGCCAGCACTACGGCTGGCGAGGCCAATAAGGCTTGATGCTGGAAGGCATTTCAGCCTTGCTTGCCACGCCAGCCGTAGTGCCAGAAGCCTCGCCAGCGTTCCAGCACGTCTGGGTAAGTACATGGTGGGGGGGCTGTATTGTGTGTGTGTCTGTCTGTCTGTCTCGGGTCCGTCCTGACTGTGTTTTTTGTTTTTGTATGTATGTTGAGATGTGGAGGTGGGGAGGGTGTGTATGGGTGTGTTTGTATTTGTATGTTGAGATGCAGGGGTGGGAGGGGTGTGTCGGGTCTGCTTGAATGTGTATGTGTGCAAGTGAAGTGTATGTTGAGATGCGGAGGGGGTGTGGGGGTCGGGTCTGCCTGAATGTGTTTGTGTGCAAGTTCAGTGTATGTTGAGATGCAGGGGTGGGGTGTGTGTCGGGTCTGCCTGAATGTGTATGTGTGCAAGTGAAGTGTATGTTGAGATGCTGGGGGGGGGGGTTGGAGGGGTCGGGTGTGCCTGAATGTTTGTTGTTGTTGTGTGCACGTTCAGTGTATGTTGAGATGTGGGGGTGGGGCGTCCGGGTCTGTATGCGTGCATGCTTGTGAGTTTGTTTGGTGAGGTGGGGGGTTCAGGTCTGTATGGATGCATGGTGTATGCATGTGAGTTTGTATGGTGAGTTGGGGGTGGGGTCTGAATGGGTGCATGGTGTATGCTTGTGAGTTTGTGTGCTGAGTTGGGGGTGGGGGGGTTCGGGTCTATATGGGTGCATGGTGTATGTTTGTGTGCTGAGTTGGGGGTGGGGGGGTTCGGGTCTTTATGGGTGCATGGTGTATGCTTGTGGGTTTGTGTGCTGAGTTGGGGGTGGGGGTTTGGGTCTGTATGGGTGCATGGTGTATACTTGTGAGTTTGTATGATGAGTTGGGGGCGGGGTCTGTATGGGTGCATGGTGTATGCTTGTGAGTTTGTGTGCGGAGTTGGGGGTGGGGGGGTTCGGGTCTGTATGGGTGTATGCTTGTTAGTTTTTATGCAGGGGTGGGGGGGGTTGGGGTCTGTATGAGTATGTATGCATGGTGCATGCTTGGTGGCATGGGGCATAGTGTTTGCATGAGGGGTGGGTGTCTTGGGACATAGTGTTTGCATGAGGGGTGGGTGTCTTGGGACATAGTGTTTGCATGAGGGGTGGGAGCCATGGGGCATAGTGTTTAATAAAAAATAGGGGTTGAAAAAGCCTCCTGCCATGCCCCACCGCGCCTACCGCCCCACCCACATTTACTTTTCGGCCCACTATAGCCATCATGTAGGGTACTTTCGGCCCTCTGTCAAAATCAGTTGTGCACCCCTGATCTAGAGTCTGGAGTCTTCCTGCAGGGTGCTTCGCCAAGAAATCGGTGAGTAGTGGAAAGATGTGCGTTATCTGTCCTAAGCAGTTTCTATTTGTGTTTTCAAAGTGGGTGGGGAGGCTGATTCTACATGCCCAACCCTCTAAGGATTTAATTGGTCAGAGGATTTCCTGTCCCCTGACTGGAGAAAGGATCAGCGTGTCACCCGGTGTCATGTTTATGGCTTAGGTGAAAGCACTCCCCTTTGTGTCTGTACAGCATATCTGATTTTTCATAAAACACATATTTACAATATACACACTTGTTAATGCTACCTAAATTGCATGACAGATTGCCTAAGGTACATATCTGTCCAACTCTGATCTTCCTAGGAGCTTTGGTTCAGAGATGACCACTTTTTGCGCTTTTGGTGGGTTTCCCAATATTTCTGCGCCCATTTTTAGACATGCATTCATATCCTCTCTGGGCATATTACTGTAATTTCTTATGTTCATAGCAACAATCCAGCAGTACAATATGAATAAATTCCGGGGTTTGGTCTCAGAACATCACACGGCGTCCAGCTTAGTCTTAAATTGTGAGGGAATTTTTAATTTTAAGAATCTCAAAGTTTCCAATTTTTGTCAGCTTGGTACAATTTGTTATAAACATTTTTATAAAACATACAGTTGCTTTCAATTCAATTCACATCTCAGTCTGGTCTGTCTCCTAGAGCTCGGCTGACTCGGAGAGCAACAGGCCAGGGTGCCTCTGCTAGTTCCTGTTCACACCAGCCTGTCAATCTCTTGGCCAAGGGCAGGGGAAGCTGCCTTTCTCCAGGGAAAAGGTGTGAAGGGTTCTCAGGGGAAGCAAGCCTTTTGGAGTTTTAATCGCATCAGGTTACTTTTTGATCAATTGTAACATAGTTCCTTGTGAAAAATAATAACTTAATAAACTTAAAATAAGCAACATATCCTTAAATCAAGTCTTTTTCAACATGAAATCACTGTGTGGCACTCTTATATGGCATTTTGTTGGAATTCTCTTCTTTTCGCATAGTTTGGGCTCAATTGTTCAACTTTACACAAATGGTTTTAAGACACCGGCTTTTTGGTAGAGGTGAGCAATGGTATTACACCCATTTTGGACAGCTGTCTTTCCATCAAGGATCTTTAAAAGAGGATTTTGTTCTGAGAACATATGATTTTTGCTGACATTGTATTGATGCGGATTCTTGCAGTAATTATGTGGAACACCCAATAAAGAGGTTGGATCTTTTAGGTGTTTTGTGAGCCATGATTTCTACAAATTTGACACCAAATAAAAGCAGATTTTTGAAACTAGCTCTGTTTCCTTTGCAATGATTTTGCTCTTTGAGCAGCCAAATGGTGGGTTTTGGCAGTGGTATCCTGTGTTACCACTGACATAGGCAAAAGTTGATGGTGGCCTATTTTACAGGTTTTCACTGCGCACTTTCTGGTGAGCAGCATGCTTTCCGGCGGCCATTATGATGTTTCTGCTGCCAGCAATACACAGTGATGTTGCAGGGCTTGGATTAGTGGGTTGATAGATCCCACACGATCATAGGAGGGCAAAGCCAGAATCCGCATTTCCTGCCAATCTGTGTTCCTTTGGATCATTTCAGATTTAGTTCTAGTGGCCGACAGGCCCCTTTCAGTACAAACCTTCTGTAGTGTCTCAGATCTAGAGGCACTCAAAGCAATGTCCGTAATTGCCTCCATATTATGAGTAAAGGCAGGTGGCTTACAGTTAATGTTAACCTACGAGCACTATGTCTTTGGGTACCTTACCAGTGCGCAACACTGGGTACCTCCGATCTTATCCCACCGCTGTACACCAATTTGTTGATAGATTTCCAAACTCTGACCTAGTGGGCAGAATTTTAGGAGGCCACCCTCGGTTTAGTGAAACAGGGGAACCTTCTAGACAAGCCAGACCAATCTGTATACTATACAATATATATATATATATATATATATATATATATATATATATATATATATATATATATTTTGAAGAAAGAGGAAAAGTAAATGCACTTTTCCACACAGGGACAGCACTCAAAGCAGTCAGGACGCCAGCATAAATCTCCAGGAAATAAATCAATCCATCTTTCGCCAAAGTTCTTGTGCCATATCCAGCTTTATTGAAGGCATTGCAACCTATGACTCATTTCGCAACGCTCCCGTTGCTTGTTCACATATATAAAACATGAGAAAACTGCACAGTGCTTTCATATACAAAGAAACTCAATCTCTATGGTTCTGCCCGACACATTTGTCCCTTTTCTCTTTCAACTCTTACAATACCCCATATACGTTCTATGTTAAATGCATGCAGCCATTTTGGAATGTGTTGAGTCTCCCTCTTAATGCATTTAAGCTAATGTTTTACGTATTTAGAGATCTCACATTCATCTTTTGAAGCCGTTCAGTGCACAGTGACAGGTTTTTGTTTTTATTTTCATTTTGACGACAATTTAAATTTATTGTCACTCTAATACTTGTTGATTAGAATCAAAGCCTGCTCACTGTGAACTTACACGTTTTTCCCAATCAAAGCCTGGATTTTCAATTCGATACTGGCATCATAAAATGATAAAAATAATTTAACACTGTCGCCAATTAATTTCCTATTTGTCTAATATGTGTGTGAGGAAACATGGCATTTGTCTTTTTCAGGTTCACGATTATAAAGTGTATAGTGCTGTAAACATAACTCTCAATCAATTCACCTTTAAAAACCTAAAGTGCATAGTGCAAAGTGCTTTGTTAATATCTTGAACTTTGTTCCTCACAGTTTATTGGTTGGGTTTTATAAATGCTTTCTTGGAAATTACGATTGTCTTCTGTGACAGCGAGATGAAAAGATGCTAAAGTGCTCAGTGCTGTAAAAGTGAAATAGTACTTGCAGCCAGTATAAAGTATACAATATAAAACGAGGATTTGGGAAATATAAACCAGAGCATGTAGAAAAGGGGAGAGAAAGTAGTTTGAATCAGGGCTAAAAGCTGTGCAGTTCTCACTATTACATAAAAATTCAACACACATATAAAATAGAAAAAGTTAAAATAAGCTCAACTATCAAAGATCAGCAAAGGGTATTTTCTTATATTGTTAACTTCAAGGAATTGTCGAGACTAAAGCAGAAGAGGACATTTATGTCCCAAGGAATGTATACAACTATTCATCCAGGTTGTGTCCTCCTGGTTTCTTGGTTTGGAAATCTAGGATAAATCGTGTCTCCATCTGGCGCAATTCCAGCTCGCGGTTCCCTCCACATGGATTGAGCTTAATATGGTGTTCTCTAAAAAATCTGAAGCTGTCTAATTTGCTCTGATGTTGGTCTCTAAAAATATGTACTGCCATAGGGTAGGAAGCATCTACGTTTTTTATGGCCCGCATATGCTGCAATATTCTCAATTTCAGCTTGCCAATAGTACTTCCCACAAACCACAAATTGCATGAACAAAGTAGTACATGTACAACGAATTCTGTGTTGCATGTTATTTTGGTTTTCACCTCAATATTATGACCTAATATTGGATGTACATAGTTTGTTTTGTTCAGAGCAAATTGGCATGCTTTGCACTTGGTGCATTTGGAGAAACCAGTGTTCTTTTTATTCAGCCACGTGGATGCAGCGTTAATTTCCGTCTTTGAGGACATAAAGCTGTTGACTAGTGTATCTCTAATGGAGGTAGATTTCCTATAGGTTATGTTGACTTGTTCCCCCATGAATGGAAGTAGGCCTTCATCAGTCTTTAAGACATGCCAATGTTTGTGTAGTATATTCCTTATTGTGTGAGCCATACGTGAGTATTAATCTTGCGTCGTCCGGTTCCGAAATATTTTCAGATGTTCGATTGGTAGAGAGCAATGCTGTTCGATCTATGTTTCGTGCTTTAGTGTAAGCTCTCTCGATGATTGCCTTAGGGTATCTTTGTTTGGCAAAATTGCGAGCTGTGATCTTGCATTCTGTCAAAACAATCTAATTTGCTGCAGTTGCGGCGAATCCTGACGAACCCTCCGTATGGTATACTCCATTTTAATGGAATAGGATGATTGCTGCTCGCAAATAATGGCATGTCGGAGCTCGTTGGTTTTCGATGAAGTTCTGTACTGATTTCTTTGTGGTCAGTTTTCACCAGTACATCTAGAAAAATTAAGGATTCATGACTGAGTCTCTATAAATTTGAGGTTCAAGTTGTTGACATTTAACTTGGTTACAAAGTCAAGCCAATCCTTTTCTTTTCCATTCCACAGGATGAATAAGTCATCAATAAACCATAGCCAGAGGACTACTTGGTTAGTATACTTGGTATTGGCATCGGTCCAGACAACACATTTTTCCCACCATCCCATTGTCAAATTCGCATAAGACAGTGCAAAACCTGTTCCCATCGCTGTTCCACGCAATTGGTTATAGTAAATATTGTCGAATACACATTACATTTCCTAATGCAATTCGGTGATAAAATACAGCCAAAACCTGTGAAGAGAGGGGCGAGCTAGCACCTTAATAGCATTAGTCAATTTTTTCAGAGTTGTTCCCTAACTTTTGAGTTCAACCCTAAGAAGAGGGGAGCCTTGTGCTAAAGTGTACAGTTGTGCATAAAATGCACGATCATGCTTGTGAGCGGGTCTTCTTGGGAGGGCTGTAGCGAGTCAGGGAGGGACTTGAGGTGATGAAGAACTGGTTCCCACTATTCGAGTAGGCCCTGCTCTTGCCGGCAAAGCAGTGTTCAAAAGGTGAGAATAGCTAGGGAGTGCAGGTTAACCCAGCCAAGTTTGCGTACCTTTCAAGGGATACTCATGCGTAAAAGTGATCGGTTGTGCCAGAGCGCCACTAGTAAGTGATGCAAGTACTCGCCGACCCTTGGCATAGTCCAGATCAAACTTTGCCAGTTTAGTCGTGGTTGCTAGTAGGTTCGCGTCCTGCATTTTCGCGGCGCTCCGGCTCTCAGTGGCTGTGCGGGAGAACAATCGTCCGTGACGGGACAGTTGCCTTTTCTCAGTGTGCAGAGGAGGTATGAAGAAAATTATGGCGCAGCAGGCGTCAGGGCGCACAAGAGCAGAACAGCAAGGGATCTACAGCAACCGTCAGCAACAGGTAGTGACTCAGGAATCACAGATGTGGGCAGCGTTTACGCACTCTCCTAGTTCGGGACCCAGAGGAGCTAGGCCTGTGAAATTCGGCGGGAGAATGCACGGAACCACAAGCAAGCAATTACCCAAGTCTCGGGTTTACACTCGAGATGGCAATGGTTCTGCGGGATACCCTGAGGTAGAGCTGCACAGTTCACCGGATGGCCCAGGAACACTTCCAAAGAGGCGAAGCGCCTTGTCGGGTCTTCTAGATTGAAGAAGAAAGCAGGGGTCCAACGGGACAGCAGAAGGCAAAGAGTGCCAAAACCTTCCAAAGCGTCTCCAGGGGTTTCACAAGTCTGATTCTTTGTGCAGGAGACATGGCTTCTTCTGTAGTTGGGTGAGAACTCGGGCTCCTTCTGTAGTTCGGTGAGAACACAGGTGATCGACCTGGAATGGATGCAGAGCCCCTTATCTTATCTTATCTTATCTTATCTTATCTTATCTTAGCTTTGGTCCAAAAATGAAGACTTCCAATCAAAGATCTGCCCTCTTGCAGGTATCCCAATCGTGGACTAATCACGGTCCAGTGTGGTCAGTCATTCAGGCACTCCAGACATCCTGGCACCAGTAGTGTGGGTTGGTACCAGACCGTCCCAACCCGCTTCCTGGGCATACACACATGACAGACAGAAGCCCGCAAAAGAGATCGGTTTTCGCTGGAGGCTGCATGCCCAAATAAGGAAAACCCGGGTTACTCGACCTGGGTTGAAGGCAAGGGACAAAATGGCCATGGGACAGAACAAAAGACTTTGGCTCGGCCGTTTTCTGCCCTTTTTTTTATAACTCTTTTTATTGACTGTTACAATAACAAACGATGTAAACATGCAGCAGGGTCACATGAAATACAATATGCAGTAATGGTCATGAGCAATTCTTGATGGCATCAAATTTCTCTGGCTGCCGGAGGGGGGGGGGGAGGGCTCCCCTTCGGCATGGACAGTTTCCCTTCGTCGGAAGTCAATCAGAGGTCCGTGCTTATACCCCGGTGGGGTCAGGAGGGGGGTTGGGCTCATTAAGCGTCATCCCATTTCCTCCAAATGTCAGGTTTTTTTGGGCATTCCCTTGCTTTGTATATGTGGTGTTCCAGCAAGGCACATCTGCTTACCTCGTTGGACAATTGGTCTATGCTTGGAGTATCAGCAGATCCCCAGGTTGCAGTGGTCAACTGCTTCCCCCTGTCCACAGTCTTGAACCAAACGCGGTAATCACGATATGATTCACTAAAAAGAAGTAAAACATTATAAAAAGTAACTGCTGCCACATGTTCGTTCCAGGCACACTCATACAATCACCAAAAAATCCTTTGAGGGTGTCTAGGGCCAAAAAATAAAAGGGGTCTCCAGCGCACGGTACTAGAAGGTACATTGTGCACTGTTAAAAAGTTACCAAGAAATGGCAACATAGTGAAAGACTTAGGGAAACGTAGTTTAGTACTGGCAGTCTGAAGGATACGGTCAGTTTCCCCATAACCAGTGAGCAAAAGCCCAGGGGAGTTCAGTTGAAGGCTGGGCTGCACTGGAAAAAGTCGGGATTGGAAAGCCAAACAAAAGCAAAAGGTTTTGGGGGGGGGGCGTGGGGTCCTTAAATGGAGAGAAAATTGCACATAAATGAAATCTTTCCTAAAAGTGGCTGAGATGGATTTGGTCTTTGGAGAAAAACATCTGCATTTGTGAAATACATTTTTTAACAATTTTCATATTGCCTCCCAATGTCTCTGGTTAGTTGTAAGAAGTTTTTCGTGTAAATAAATATTGCTAATATAAAAAAAGAAATGGCGATCACCAGTTTGTCATTAGCGTAACTAGAATGGCCTTGCGTTGCTGTGTGGTGGCATATACAAGCATTTTGAGCAGCGTAATGTTTCTCAGTATGCGTGTTGACATGTTGAAAGCATGAGTAGCTGCTGACGTGGTAATGCTGGTAAGGGTGTTTTTTTAAAGATATTTTAGATGTCTTTTAGGGGTGTTGACAGTGGGTAGATCCGGTGGAACTATATCGGCACGCAATTTATAATCTTCTAGAGTGGTTGTTTTTAAATCAACCAGCAGATATCAGTTGGGTTTACTGGTCTCTCCTACAAAAGCCTATGTTAAGAATTGCGTATTGGACCTGTACATCTGTTGAGCTATCACGGCTAGTTCTTGCTTATCACAGGGGCTTTTAAATAACACTATATAACTAGCATTTAGTGTTATAGATCTGTTACTCCTACCCTTGTGGAACATGTTCTGCACAATATAGCAAATGCTTAGCTTGTTGTGATGTGAATAATAAGTAAAGGCTTTTTCTAGTTCAGCACTCTGGCCACAGTCTGTCATCAAATCATCGACCATGACCATATTCAACATGCTCAGTGGAAGTAGGTAGTCATCGTTGCGACTGTCCGGCATACCTTCTACAAATCAGAGGTGTTTAAACTTGTGTTGTAAACCTATATAGAAAGGCTGCCAAGAGCTGTATAGCCAGACAATATTGGTTGGTAAACGAGTCATCGCTGTGTGTGCATTTTCTAGAAAAAATAACTCTTGCTGCTGCTTGAAGGGCCGGCAAGCATACACCCAAACAGATGTTGTAGTCTGGTATCCATAGCAACTGGTAATCCACCTCCTGGTGCTAATGTCCATTTATCAAGCCGCCATGAGCGCGAGACCCTCCGCAACCGATCTAAGTTTTGCCAAAGGAACCGACCAGCTGCTTCATTAGAGGTAAGCCCAGCAGGGCTTCTCATGCTACCATGAGCGTTTTTGCAGCCACATTGTCGCTGTGCCGACCTTCGGCAAAAGATTAGCACAGAAGTGCATCATATTTTCTACTGGCTTTTAAATCTGATGAAAAGCCATACTCCAGTAGAAGCGCTGTACACAGCGCAATTTACAAGACTCGCCTTGCTGTTTTCTGCATTTGCACGGACTTCCAAAATGTCCGCCCACCCAGACGGAGTACAGAGCCCAGCCTGATTTACAGTTATCCTACTCACCGCCACAATGATTGGGCACCCCAGCGTCCAAAAGAGCCAATTGGGAGCCGGCAGGCGTAGCCGGCCTCCCACCCAAGGCCCACACACAGGCCAAGTTTGCCGCTGTTCGCCGGTGCGAGCCACATGTACTGCATTGGCTGTCCAGCGACCCCCACCCCCTTTTGAGTATCAGTCACGGTTATATGCCATGCACCACCAAGCTAGTCAACTACAACGTGACTGCTAACAACTGTAAGTAACCCTGACCTGTGATTTCACCTCGACTCTATGAAGCTCTGCGTCCCCACCGGCACACAGCTGCTATCTGTTGAGCACGCCTCCTGCATCCTAATACCGCTCTGAGACTGCAATCTCTGTAACCTCTTACACACCTTAGGGTTGATCCAGTACTAGTGGCGGCCTACTCCACAGTTCACCATATCATGATACAATGTTTGGGTAGCACCTCCAATATGTTAAGATACTAACTTGCCTTATATACTAAAGCAAACCTCTTTGTTGCCTAAAGTGATTAAGTCCTCTTCACCTACTAGGACCTGCCCACTGTGCCCGACTGAACTGTAACTGTGCTATCTACAGTGTAACGGCCTACAGTGAAATAGCCTATTGTGCATACAGTGAAATAGCCTACAGTGAAATAGCCTTTGAGACCAAACCATTGAGACCAAACACCAATTTGAGTATGAATGAAAATATATATTAAAAACAAGTATTGAAGTAATACTTTTTATCATTAAATGAATGAAATATGCATTAAATAAATAAGAGTGTCCAAACGTAAAAATAATGTAGGGGTGAAGAAAATCCTACAAAAAAATTAGGTCCATGTCCTTAAATGAATATCCAAATGAAAACACAAATGAAAATAAAACCATTGCATCATGGTGAACAGAAATGGATAAAAAAAAAATGCTAACTATGTACAAATATGAGAGGTCCAATGTGCCAAACTTATAACAAAATCATGCAAAAATATCCCAGAAAAATCAAATGAAAAATAACGATATGCAAAAAGTGGAGCACAGTCCAAACACTCCAAAAAAATGAAACCTACACCTAAAGAACTATGTACAATGGCAGCGGGCTAGTCCATCGACTCAACATGTCCCCTCAAAGTCTCGGCCAGGGCATCATTGGACATTTCATCTACTTCCACTAGGTGGGCCTCTGCTCTCCCCTCGAGGGCTTGAAGGGACTCCAACATGCTCCTCTCAAAAACTCCCTGCAAGTCTCCTCGAGGACCTCAGCCCGCCTCTCTGCCCGACGCAGTGTATTCTCCGCCCTGGCCATGGTGAGTCTTGCCTCCCGTGCCCGCTGCCGCTCTGCCCCGATCTGCTGACCAAAACGCTCCAACACGGAAGACATCCGTTGGGGAAGGTCCATGTTTTCCTCCTGCCCGATGGCCGATACCTACCTCGCTGCTATTGAAGGCCCGAGTCCTGTAGCCTCCTACTAAGAGCCTGCCGCTGCCAAATAGCCTGGTGCCTGCGCATCAAGGACAGCCTCCGGGATGATGACAACCCCCAGTGCCGTTGTGCACGTGCCATGCTCCTTGGTGCCTGCTCTTCCTCCATTGCCACAGCTCCTGTCGCCGGCTGGATCTGCATGGTGACCACCTCGGCTGATCCAACTTCGACTCCCGACTCTGGCAGGGATGTGATCTCCACCAGACTGGCCGCCGGGGTTGGGACAGGTACACAGGGGGCCCTGGTGGTATCTGGGCCGGAAGGCAGCAGGGATGACGACTGGCGCACAGAGGAGGAAGACGAAGAGGGGTCACATAAGTGGACAGCCCACGGACCCATTGCGAGACCAGGAAATGTGCTAGCCAGTTCAAGAGACAGACCTCATTGTGATGACGTGCAAGCTCCCGAATGGAAGCCTGCACCTCGTCACGGATGGTGCCTGTACGCCTCATGATACCGGCTAGCACAGGTTCCACCCTGTCCCGAATGGCTTCATCCGCATGTATTGGTGTTTCTGTTTGTGTGGAAACATCTGCCACCTGTGGATGGGTCCGGCCTGAGGCATGCCCGCAGGTGCATACTGATGCAGTCGCAGTCCCAGGCGCAGGAATAGGCACAGGCACCTCCACTGCAACCTGCACTCTACCTGCACTGCCTCCGGCCCCTGAGTCTGGACTGCACCAGTCACACCTACGCCATCACCCCCGCCAGGCCCCAGGGTCTGGGCTAATGCGGCCTCCTCTTCCTCCGACAACCTGGATGCCTCCCCACTGTCTTCGGCAGTGTCTTGCCCCTGTACGGGCTCACCTGTCCCTCCCACTGCTGAGGAGGAGTCCACCACCTTTGCGCTTTTGGACCTACCCTCAGCAGCTGCGGCCGTTGACTTGGACGTGGCACCTGTCTCCTCGCTCCCGGAAGATGACAGTAACTGGGAAGATGACTGGGCCTTGCGTTTGTGCCTGGTGGAGGCATCCCTGCTGCCTTGCTCCACAGCGCCTTCTCTGCCCTCTTCTTCCATCGTGGCTGTGGATAGGGAAACATAGAACACAAACATCAGGGTACTGTACATATGTGTGTTTGTCACAATGCAAATGTACATCAGTGGCACTGTCAAAGGTCACAACCATCATCACCGTCCACTACACACAAGGAAGTGCTATTCACACACATGCACAATCATGTCTGTCATTCACAACAGACATTCACATCCTTGGACAAGGCACTGTCAGCACATCAAAATTGTGCATCCACCTCACATGCATCATGGGACATACACATCTCATTCACACACATCACCTGACAGTCATGCATCTGGCATTGAAGCTATCATGTCACAGTGCACTCAATGTCAACTTGCCAGCATGAGTCACTCACACATTCAAATGCTCAAATAACATACATCCATGAGTGTTGGCCAGTCACACACTCACTACTCTGACACATGCACACCATGCATGTCCATGATGTTGCCGAAAGCACCCAGGTATCATACCTCTCACATGCCCCAGTCCATACACATGCATAAAACCATGTGCGTTTTGTTACATGCTTGCGCGCATCACACATTGCAACACAGACACCATTGATGTCACACATGCTTGAATGGACTCACATGTAGCACTGTCTGGGGACATGTACACAGACATCTGTCCAAGAGGCATGCCAGACATGAGGCCAAGGTGCACACTCCAACCATACATCAACCTGCACATGCACTATGCTGGACAAGAACACATGGACACTTACCAGTCGAGTCCGGACGGAGCGCCAAATCCATGACCTGGGTGTGCAGTGCTGGGTAGAATCACTCCAGGACTCATGTTGTAGGTGGTCAAGCGGCAGGCCTTGTTGTGGGTCCTGGCCTTGAAGTCTTCCCAGCGCTTGTGGACATGATGGTAGTCATGGGGTGCCACCCTCTCCGCCTTGATGCACCCACGATGGCCGCCCAGATCTTCCTCCGTCCTTCCTTGCCGACTTAAGATGGTCCGTGGAAGAGGGCATCATAATACCCCAGGACTTGCGCCACCAGGATGTCCACTTCCCTGGCTGAGAAGCTGACAGCCCTCTGCCTAGCTGCCGGAGGGTTGCCACTTGCCTCTGATGATGTTGGGTCAGACATGGCAACCCCCTGAGGCAGGTGTGGGTGGGCAAGGTGGTCTTGGAGTTGGGCTGTGGAGCAGTGGTATGGCACGTTGGGAGTCTTCTGGATCAGCAGGGGTGGTCACAGGTCCGACGACAGGAGCACTGGCAATGGCTATACAGCAGGGACCAAAACTGCAGGGCACGTTGGCAGCAGGCACAGAGAGTGGTCTGGCAGCAGCAGATGGCTTGTAGGAGGCAGCTCGGGGCAGTTGGAGGCAGGTAAATTGGTTGGTAGGCAGGAGTGTGGGTCTTCCGTGTTACTCGCGTGGCCAGTCGGAGACAGTGACTCCTAACAGCGTGTTAGCGTAAAATCAGAGGAAAGGCCATAAGCGTGTAAGTTACGTGACACGCGCTGAATGTTGCCGTTCAGTATCGGGATAAAGGTGTGCGTGCAACAACATTGCAATGTACGTGCAATTTGTAGTGGACGTACTGTGGACTTCGAAGTATTTTGGGGTGCCACGTGAATTGTTCACTACTGTGACAGTTCAAACTTCTCCTTTTGGCGCTGGAGCTGCCTCTGCACGCACGTTTTATTTTGTTTTTTTGAAGAGGCTAACAGTGAGTTGTGTACGCATATTGCATACTGTGGGAGCCCCTGTGAATCGCGTACCCCATTGTTGACATCACTGTACCTTATGTGTAATCCACGTACACTTTTTTTGTGTTGCTGGGTGCCACAGCGTACTGCGTAGCGTTTTAATTTTACATGTGGGCTACCGAGGGGTTGCGTACACGTTTTTTCCTTTTTGGGGTGCCTGTGCATTGCGCGGCCCATTTATTTTTCCCCAGTGGTTACATCGAGCCTTGCTGGACCACACTGGTACGTTTGACATCACGTACCCTGCTCCCTCACTCAAATTGCCCAGGTCAATTGGTAGCTGCACCTCCCATTGCACTAATATATCAGTGCCATGACTGGGAGGGAAACAAGTGGGAAGGGAGGCAAAGGTGGCTGAGCCGAGGGGGCAGAGCTGTCGGAGCTGGCGTAGGTGACCGAGGTGCCCAGGTCCATGTAGGGAGAGACATTTCCCCCCAAACCCCCACCCAACTGGGCCAGGGAAATGCAGCTGATGCTGATGTCCCAAGCACGTGGTCCAGGATCAGCAGTATCATCTGCTGGCCAGACCAAGCAGGGTCAGGTAGCTGCAGGGGCAGCTGCAGCACCCCCACCCAGGCTCGGGGTCCCAAAGCCAGGCCTGTAGGGGTTACGGCCCAGGTCCACCGAGACACGGGCAGATATCCGTGTCTCCAAGGCCAAGAGATGTGTGGACAAAGGTCCATCCACCAGCACTCGGGTACAGATGCCTGCAAGGCTACCTACAGTCACAGCATCAGTGGCAGATGCATCAGCCCAGTCCACCAGTGCTCCAGCCCCTACTGCACAAGCTTGCAAGAAGGGAAAGCGTGCAGTCGGCAAACAGGCTCAGTCCCGAGGCACGGCACAGGAGACCCGCACGTCGAGGAAGAGGAGTTTTAGTGGTGAATAACTCCAGATCCTCTTGGAGTACGTGCGGGAACACAAACATGACATGCTTGTGCGGGCAGGGAGCACACACATGCCTGCCCAGCGTATGCCAGTGTATGCCCCTCTGGCAGTGTGTCGCTGATCGTATGAGCGCCTTGGGCATTGAGAGGCACACAGCTTCTGAGGCAGTGAAGCGTTGGAATGACCTCCGGCGCCGAGCCAAGGATAAGCTGGGTGCTAACTACGCCTCTACTCTGGTGACTGGAGGTGGGTCACCACAAGAGGACGAAGAACTTACTCTACATGAGGAAATAATCAGTGAGCTGATTGATGTGGAGCAGATCCAAGGCGTGGGAGACCTGCCAATTTATGAGGGGATGTCTGGTGAGTGGTGATGCGTGTGCGTCCAGGACATGTCTGTTGCTTGGATGAAGTGTATTGATTGCCTGGCAGTTCTGCATGCGTTTATGACTGCCATGGGCGAACCATGTCATGGTGGACTGACACGTGCTTGTTGTCCTGCAGCCTGCATATGCACGATGTGCTGCACACCGTGACAAACCCCATCTGCACACCTGCTCACTCACTCCATGTCCCTCTTGTCCGGCCTCTCTTGGCCTGCCTCTCTTGGCCTTTTTCCAGCTCCAATCAGTGATGGCAGATAGCCTGTGATCATATGCCACTCCACACTTGCCTTCTCTGTGCACATCTCTGACGTCTTTGAGAGGTCCCCCTGCCAGCTGAACCTCCTCGGGGGGGGGGGGGGGGTGGGGTAATCTTCATTTTCTCACCTTCCCCCATCAGCCCACTGTCTCCAGCAGACTGGTCATACCCATGATCGGGTACTGCAACGACCTATGCCAAGAATTCTGTGCTTCTACTCTCTTCCCTCGGAGAATCATCCAGACCAGGACTGTGTGAATTGTCCTTTTGTCTTGGGGGCCTATATTGTTTCTCGCTGGGACTGTGATGATGGCAGTGGCTCCCAGTGGGTATGACTGTTAATTTACAATCCCTGTGCATTGTCCACAGGGCCTTATCGGTCCTTCAACTCCATCTTCCACATTTGCTTCCTTCTCATGGGCTTTGATCATCCCTTTAGTACTCACTCGGGGTCAATTACTTCTCACGTATCAATTAGTTTGTGGTTAATGGCTATCTTTAGCTGTGGTCTCCCTCTGGTACAGCCTCTGTGCCTCAATGGTACTTGAGGTGAACCCTCTCCAGGTCAGGAGATGTCATGATGCCTACCACCGGGGACCCAGACCAGGTCCAGCAACCCCGGAAGCAGGCATCAAGTTATTTTGAGCAAGCCCAAAAACCCCTGCTAGGGGCTGTTAGGGTGCGGTCGGCTCATATGGAGAGTCAGTCCTGGCGCCATAGGCGCCAGGCTCATAGAGTAGAACTTACCTGATGCAGACCATGCTGCAAGCTTACCTGATGCAGTCCATGCTGCAAGAGCTCCAAGCCAAATGAGGCTTGGAAGGAACTATTTTACCTAGGGACTATTTTATTTTTTACTCGGGTGGGGCTGGGGAGGAATACTTAACCTGGGACTACTTTGGAGGCTATTTAAACCACGCCCGAAAAGCAGCACACGCTTCGCGTTATTCTGCATCCAGCAGCGTAACGCTCACCGTGCCTGCAAGTCTGCATCCAGTCTTCTGCCACGCCCGGCTCGAGTTTGGAGCTCCTAGAAAAAGGGAGAAAGAAGGAGAAAAGGTTAGAACAAGAGAAAATACCTTTGATCCTTACCTGAATTCCCGATCCATCGCGCCTTCGAGCTGGAAGAAAGAAGTTATTTTATGCGCGTCGCCTCGCCTGCTGCAGCGCCGCGCTGAACTCGCCGGCCTTCACAGCATCTTCACATTCCACCGCATCCTCCTGCATGTTCCCGCCACATTCCGGCACCTAAGTAGAAGACAAGAACAGCAACGTGAGCCAAGGGAATACACAGAGGAATATTAGTTACCCCCCCCATAGACTTACCTGATTTTACCACCGGGGGTACTATTCCTCTTCAAGGGTCAGCGCAGCTTCCACTGCATCTTCGCCGAACCCCGGCCCCTAAGGGGAAACAAAAGGACAGCAAGGTGAAACAAAGGGACTATCAAGGGGAACCCTCCTCACCACAATAGACTTACCTGATTTTACCGCCGGAGGTATTATTCCCCGAGACTTCATACTTTCTCTCAGTGCCTGAATAAGGGAGAAAGCAACAGGTTACATATTGAAATTATTTTATCGAACTGTGTTGGAAAATACAAATCCTTACCAGAATATTACCGGTTGCCACAAGGAACTCTTCACTAGGGTCAAGCTGCAACCTGCAAGGAATCGGACAAGAGTGAAAGTCAGGCATTTGAACTCTTACGAACTACATACTTTTCGGAGTCAATATTGTTCTGGAACTCACCAATTCCTTCGAGCCAGTGAAGCAACTGGTTATCTACGCGCCCCTGTGCTCAATGCAGGATGGAGAGCTCATCTTTCCAAACCATCAGGTGAGACTATAAGAGGGGACATCAAAGGTGATCTGTGGGGAGAACAGCAGGGGTGGGGGGGGATTTACACTCAACTCCACATGTGGTTAATTCCCTTTCTCCATGTGCAGAAGAATATTCCTACGGGCCAAGCAAACAAAGCTAGGTGGGCCAGTCCAGTCCGTCATCTCGGCCCTACGCGTCACATTGGTGGAGACCACAGCTGTCCAGTTCAGATCGATGCCTCTGTGGGAGCCAGGTGAGCGTAACAGGAGGCACTTCCTCATGTGTTGTGCTTTCTCTCATCTTCTATGCTGCTGGAGTCCCAGATGACTGAGAGAATGCACTATCACCTGCCCACACTCTGATCACAGACACGGTCCTCTGAGCCACCAGTTGAACCCATGCACTGCCTCCCCGCCATCCCCCACACTCGGTGGCTGTTTACTGTACCCCTACAACCCTCTTCCAGCATTTGTCACCTGATGTCTACACTTCCACTTCCAGCAGCCCACAACATTTTCATGGATGGTCATGTTGTATTTCATTTCTAGGCCTTTCACATGTACTGCACTGACCACTCCCACTGACAACCACAGGGAACACCTTCACTGTGCATGTTCACTGGCGTGATGTCCATGTGACATAGCCTCATGGAATGTTTGTGTCTGGCTTCACTGTATTACACCAGCCTTGCATCGTAGCACCTTGTGAGACTTGTGTGTATTGAGTTATTGAGTCACATTTCATGTCATGTCACATCCATTCTAAATAGCTATGGGACAGTAGTCAGCAAGTTCCGTCTCATGCAGTTTACCGGTCCAGGCATGGCTATGCTATGTGGCATGTGTGTTTGCGTCATGGATGTTGGTGAATGAACTATGCCAGTCAGGAGCTCATGGGTGGAGCTGGTGCTATGAAGCATGCACTACATGTGGTATTTTGCCCTTCCACACACATCCATGTCTGCTATCATGCTGACCTTCACTTGCATTGACACTGAGTACGTGTGTGAGTTTGTGACATGGATGGTTGATGTGTTGCATGCCGACGTTGTGATGCCTATGTGTGTGAGCTATGCTGTTTTATTTGAGGAGGAGGAGGAGGAGGAGGAGGAGGCGCCACCCTCACAGGGCCAGTCAGTGTTGGTACGTCCAGCTGTGGTGGTTACGGCTGCAGGGTCACGTTCCACAGTATTGACTCCTGCGCCAGCTGATCGGAGGAGGGATGCCGTCCTGCAGCCACATACAGCACCATCTCATAAAGGGTCGGGGTTGGTGTGGGGTCTGCCAACGCGGAGGCCGTATGTTAGCTGGTAATACTGTGTGGGAGCAATCCATGTATGCTGTTGCACAACAACAGGCTGCTTCATATGAGATGTTGGCTCAGGGCATGGATAGCGTGGCCAATTTCATGATACCCCCTGCGAGACGAGTGGAGCACCGGCAGCAGCCATTGCGGTCTACATGCTGCTCACACAGGCTGAACATGGTGGCCAGCACTAGGAGCCGACGGGCAGACATGAGGGATCTGCGCGCATCCTTGGCTGCAGAGGGTCGGGCCCACAGGGAAGCCCTGAGGTCAGAGTATAGGTCCCTCAGTATTACACTGGCTGCTCTCGAGGCAGCCAGCAGCAGACGTTCTGAACAGCAGATGCAACTGATGACTCGTGCCATCACGGAGGGACTGCGTGCATCCCATGAGGTGTTGTATCGAGACTTCAGAACCATCATGTTGCAGATGCAAGCATCTCATTCTCGCATGGCCACTGCTATCGAGGACCAGACCAGGGCTATATGTGGTGATCCTCCCTTGGTACTACCACATTCTGATACAACACCAGAGGGTGGCGACAGCAGCGACAGGTCTCCGGATTTATGAAAGCCATGCAGCCCAGTAACCCATGGAGGGTTTTTAATTTCTATCAACATCCACTCATGTGGGTGTTGACCTACACCCTGCACCTCCTCCCTCCTGGAAGGGCCCCCATGGGCATTTTTCTTTTTTGTTGTTGTTGTGTGTCTATTGTGCATATATGTGACAGTGTGTTGCTTTGTGTGGCAGCCGTGGGCATCCACTGTAGATTCCAGCTGGACCCATACAGGCTTATCTTGTGTTGGTACCCTGCTTGTTTGTGTTTTAGGGTCCAGACACATATGCCACTCCTGCTTCCCCTTTCCATGGGCTTGCAAGGAGTGCAGCGTGTGAAAGTGACTTGCACATTGGCATTGGGCTTCCATTATGTCTGTGGGCAGTCTCAAGTCAGACCTGTGTATACACCCCTAGTGGGATTCATGATTGTTTGTCCATTTTTGTTTGTACATTGAGAACCATACTTCGTTCATGTTCCATCTTCATGTATTGGCCTGACTATCTCCATTTCTGTTGGCCTTACAACTGTATGTGATTCCCTGCCCCCTTTGGTTGGCAGTGCCACACGAATATCCAAGGGTGCCATGTGGAAGTCACAACTCATTGAGGCACAAGTGTGATTATGTATGGTCATGGTCAGACGTATTCACTCTTGGGTGCTGTGTATCTGGTATGTTGTACTGGCCAATTTGATGTTCCTGTGTACATTGTTAGATTTATGGTTGAGCGAGAGTTATTTCTGAACTTGGTCCGTTGATTGTTGAGTGCTTTGTCACACTGGTGTTATGTTTTGGCCATTTGTTTCTCAAGTTTTGAAATTGCATGCAATGGCATGGTGTGTGAGACAGGTGACATGAGGCGTGGGAGGGTTTAGGTGGCATACCAGCATTTAGATGTGTACTTTGCCATGGTGTTAGTGGAATACTCCATCTTCCATGTGTTCCTTTTGTACACACCAGATTGTGTTACTTTTAGTACTAAGGGATTCACATTTTGAAGCACTTCCAAGGCCACATTCTCAGGGTGGTAAGGTTGGGACAGATGATTGTCCCTTTGTCATCATCGATTGTGACCTGGAAAGTGCCAGGGCTGTGTGCACTCCGCAGGGGTTGGATTTTAGGCGAAAAATTGTGCCACAAGCTGGGTATGGGCAGCCTCACCACGTGCCCTTTCCCCTCCCATGCGCAGCCGCCGTGCATGTGGTTGGGGATGTGGGGGCACCATGTCCACCGGTATGCCACACCGTGTTGCAATGTTGTGAAGGACACATCTGGCACACTACTGGTGGTGCATATATAGTAGCTCGCCACCAGAGTGGTTGAGGTAGCGGAAGCGTGACACCCCGAATGTGTGCTCCACTATGGCCCCAGTTGCAATATGGGCTGTGTTGTATCTTACCTGGGGTGGTGTGATGGGGTTCTGTATTGGCGTTGTAATGTAGGTGCTCAGTGGGTAGGTACTGTCCCCTGTGGAGGTGAGATGGGTTGTCAGTGATGTGGTTTTGTCTGTGGTAGACACACATGCATTTGCAGGGCCATTTGTACTCACCAATGAGCCATGTGTTGCCATGCCTCCCAGCTTCCAGGGCCCGGTATAGGGGTGACATTCTGAATATGAAACTATCATGGGTGGACCCTGGATAGTTGGCATATACAGAGGTGATGAGTCCCTTGGCATCACATACAACCTGCACATTAATGGAATGCCAGTGCTTGTGATTGCGATAGATGTGCTCTGTGCCCTAGGGCCACATGGGTGCAATCAATGGCACCAAGCACTTTCGGGAAGTGTGCCACCCCATAAAAGTCCTGAACCAGGCCTTCCTTTCTGCGGGTGTTGTGGGCATGTATATGTGCCTGCGGACTGAGGGGGCATTCGTGGTGTCGCTGAGACGTTTTATGCCTGCAAGGATTCAGCGCATGTCTCAGGTAAGCCACACGCAATGTATTCCATGAATTGGCAAACGGGCGCTTGCAGGCGTTTTGCACGCAAACACCCCTTTTTCTGTGCTATTTTATTCCATTAATCGGCCCCTTACCAGGCATTTATGCTAATGTAAGTGCAAAACTGGCTCATCGCGCATGCACACGCTACCGTGTACATGCCCATTGAGCGAAAATAATGCTGCATGAATATGAGCAGGACGACACCCGGATTCCAGAATGTTTGTCTCCGAGGCATCAGCTTAAACCTGTAGCTCCTGGACCCTCTCGTTTAAGGATAATTTTAAGGATGATGAACACTAAGAAAAAGATTGAGGTGGCCAATCCCTAAGGAACCCAAGCAAGTCACGGTGATGGAGGAAATCCCCAACACACAAGGCATTTATACCCTGCTGCTGAGTGGCTCAGGATGTGGGAGAAGTCAAGTCATCTCTGGCAGATCTTACACAGGTGTCTCATCTGGATAACCGGGTCACTAAACTGGAGGCCAGCTCAGTCTACCTGGGGTGGAGATTACTGGAAGTTTCAGAGCTTACAATAATTTGAAATCCGAACTCCAGAAAGCAAAGGACAAATCTCTTGAACTGGATTTGAAATTTCATTGTGGAATCTAAGACTGGTAGGGTTTGAGAAGAATGGTGAAGACCATGAAAACATGGTTACTTTGCCGATAGAGTTGGGAAAGTCTCCACTTCCAGAGCTAAACAGATTCTGGTTAATCTTACCAGCGTAAGGGTACAGGAGAAACTACTACAGGCTGTTAGGATTAGAGGTAATCTCATCTTTAAAGGGATACATCTCTATTTTTCCAGATTACCCTATGGAGATACTAATTAAAAGGAGGTCCTTTAAGGCAGCTAAAGAATTTGGCAAAGAAAAAGGAATTAAAGCTTATTTGAATAGATTTGCTGTCCTAACATTATCATCTCTTCCTGATGAAGAAAAATATACCTCTGAGGCAGCGGAAGCACTTTTATGGCTGGAAAAAGTGGATTTGGGAACTACTTCCTGGTCAGACAATGATAAGAATGTACATTGAGGTATGTGCTGCTTCCGGCCCCCTTTTTTGGGTGCTTTTTATTTATTTTTTTGTATTGTTAACCGCTCGCAAATGTTTGCTTAATTATTTGTGATTACCTTTATTAACTTCAACCTGAACTTCTTCAACAAAATGGCATTTTCTCGAGCAGACCGTTAACTGAAAATAGGCTCAAGACTTTACCGGTTAGTTTGAGGATTCTTTTCTGTGATGGCAGAATATCTTGTATTTTGAATAAAGAAAAGGACCTTAGTGTGTGCTTCAACGTCTACACATCGTAGCGCCATAAACGTCATCTCTCTGGTCAAAGCTTTGAATGCTGGTCGTAACATGAAATGAAAGCAAATGGAATATCCAATCTCTCTAAAATCGCTGAGGCTTACATTTATTTTATTTATTTGTAAAGCGCTGAACCAAAAGCCCAGAGACATGCAAGCTCTGGGACAAACAAAAATGAACATAGGGTCAGGAAAGCCAGCAAGCATCAATGGGAGCATATAGACGTTTAAGTCACAAGTTTATTCAAATAGAGTAGTTTTCAGAGTCCAATTGAAGCTGTTGAGACAAGGGCAGAGTTTCAGAGGCGGCGGCAGGGTGTTCCAAAGGCGTGGGGTCGAGAATGGGAAACATCCCATTTCACCAGGGACAACTTTGCCTTTGGTGATTGCAGTAGGCCGGTGTTAAAGATGAGCTGCCAGGTAAGTAGGACCTTTGCCATGAAGACAGGAGTGTGCAATGCACAGGGTACGAAACATCACCCTCTTTGCTATTGGAAGCCAGTGTAGTGATCACCTAGTTGCTAATACATGGGCAGATTTTCCCAGGCCGGCTACTACCCTGACTATGTTATTCTGAACCACTTGTAGTTGGTTGATCTCCCCCTTAACTACGCCTCGTAAGATACTAGCACAGTTGTCCAGGCGACTGCCTGTAATTGCACTCGCTAAGGCAGCACAACTGGATATTGCAAGGTATGGTTTCAATTGAGCCAGTAGCTTATGTAGTATGAGCAGTTGGACAATAGACTGCTGATGTGAGTCCTCATAGATAGCTGTTGATCGATGAGAACTCCCAAGGTCTTCACTTTCTTGAGAGTAGGCAATACACAATCAGCAGTTTGTGAGGAGGAGTAGACAAGGTCAAGTTGACGCAATTTAGGAGAAGTCCCTAGTATAATAAGATCTGTTTTTGAGTTATTCAGTGCCAGGCCATTGTGCAGCAACCAGCATTCAATTTTGTTGTAGGTTGCATTGATGACCTTGGTGTCTTTGATGTCATTCTCTGTACGTGGGAAAAGACAAGGTGTGTCATCAGCATAGTTGGCATAACGGGTACCCTCCCTATTCAGTTGATCAAAGTATAAGTAATAAGTTAAAAAGCGTAGGAGACCAACAGGAGCCCTGCGGCATTCCGCAGTCCAGTGCAGCCTTTTTACGTGGCCTCCTCAGGATAGACCGTAGCTGTGCGATCTGAGAGGAAGGAAAGCACTCTAGAGAAGCAGCAAGCTATCACGTAGCATGTCAGCTAGGATAGCAGATCAAAGGCAGCCGTAAGGTCCATAAGCATCAATAGCGAAGCTTTGCCTTTCTCCATTTGTAATAGAATATTAGTTGGGGCTCAATAGGCAATAGATGTTCAGAAAAGCCTGGATCTGTGTCATCTTATCCAGGGTATTTAAGAGAAACAGGGATTTTGTAATCTGGCGGTAGTTATTTGCCACCGCTAGGTCCAAGGAGGGCTTCTTTAGAAGTGGAGTTATCCACGCTTGTTTGATGTCCCTTGGAACTAGCCTTTCAGCAAACGAGGCATTAACATACTTTGTAATGAAGGGGGCAAGAAGCACGGTGCATACTTTAACTGTTTTTGCAGGGCAGATATCGCCCTTACAGGTTGTGGGTTTTATCCTTTTTTAAAGTTTCAAAACCTCTACTTTGGTTACCTCCATAAACGTAAAGAGCGGTGGCAGAGCATCCTGGTGCCAAGCTACCGCAGTAGGGGAAGGAGGATCCACATTAGCCCGCATAGCTTTGATGTCTTCTTTGATCAGACAGATCTTACTAGACATGGCATTCTCAATCTGGAAGTATCAATCGGTATCTTTCACCACTGAGGTGTGTGTTGGAAAATGGATTTTCAACTTCTTTTAGGATTTGAAATGACTCTTTTTGTATCAGAGTCTGCCATTTTTATCCTGTTCTCATAAGAACATTTTTTTGTCTTGCAAATGGCCTTTTTATACTCGTTGGCAGCCTGGCTGTAGTGGGATTTGTCCACAGAGGTAAATGCCAATTGCCCCTAAAGGCCTTCTTTTTCTTATGCTTAATTTTGTGAATTTCAGGAGAGAACCAGCTTTTTGAGGGAATGGGTCTCTGACGTCTTAGCTTCTGGGGCGCTAGGCTCTCCACGGCATTCCACATCATCTCATTATAAGTAGATGACAGGTCAACTACCGATTTTATATTGGTCAAGGTCATTTTCATATGGGGCAAAGAGGGGCAAGTGCTTCTAACGTAAGTTTGCGACAAAGCACTTTCTCATTGTTCTTCTGTTTCTCTTAATAGTTGAGATCAAGGGGATTTAAAAACTGATAAAGCAATGATCAGACCAGGGACACAGTCACTTCAATTTTGTCAAGATCAGTTTTCTGTGACAAAACCCAGTCTAGGCTTCTGCCACAAAGGTCAGTGGGAGGGTGAACATGGGTGAAGCCTAGATTCTTCAGCACCACTTGGATTTTGGTTTAAGGATGGAAGAGATCAAACCACATAGGTTTGTAACAAAACCCGCCGTCAGGGTGGGTGGTCGCTACAAATAATACATATTAAGGGTGGAGTTAGGATTCAGATCTAATTTGATTAGTAGAACTTCACAATGTGTTATTTCCATCAGGTTCATCTTACAAATAGGTAGGCCACTCTGATAAATGACTGCCACCCCTCCCCCCCCTTGCCACCATAGCGATCTTCCCTGAGAATGGTGTAACCCTCTGGTACTGCCAAGAGTAGCGACGGGCCCGCTGCGGTATGAAGCCATGACTCAGTCAGGGCACATATGTCGATATTCTCTACCCTGAAGTGATCCGCAACTTCCAAGGAGTGCTTCACCAGAGCTCTTGTATTTAAAACCAGGCATTTCACTGGCCTAGCACTGGGCGTGTCTTTTGTGGAAGTAGTATAGTGTGTAACATTGTCTGCTGACGCAAGCTTCGCGTTGACTAAAAGTTAAAGGGATATGCAGTTGTGCGGGATTCACAAACCAGAAGTTGCAGGGTGAAGACACACCTTATTAGGAGGACAATGGCTCTTCCTAGAGTGCGACCTGTGCCAGGATGCAGCGATGATCTGCGAAGACCGGCTGGTCCCTGAAGTGCCACGCTGAAGCGCCCGACGTAGGGAGAAGTAGGCAGCAAGGACTTCTGAGAAGTGAAGTCCACACAACTGATAGGAGCAACAAGCTTCAGGAACAAAATGCTATTACACAAGAGTGCCTTTTCTCTCGGCGGCAAGTAGAAAACTAAACAAGCATGCAATTGAAGTCACACGAAAATGAATAAGGATTCCTCACTATGTTAAAAGAAATCTGCATATTCAATCTCACAATCAGAAATGCAACGGCACGTACAAGTCGCACGTATTGGATACAATCAACTAGATGTAACAATGCAGTCCGAGCCAGCGACACGGATTTATTCGGTGGATGGAGGATAAGATATGCAACGTCAGAACGGAGTGTGAAGATGGTTGGAACGCAACTTCAATATGTAGTTAGGAGGAGCTTTCACAATGGCTGTCGCTGCAAACTCACTGCACAGAGACCCCCACGCCCCTGATGTTCCCGCCTGGCAGCGCAACATCGGGTAATAATAATATGCCTGAAAATGGACATCGGAGTTACAGCAAGCTTCTTTAAAATGTTGCTGCATTATGAACATATCCAGCTCATATTGATGCATAGAGGCGCTGAATACATTGGCAGCAAAAAGAAGGGGGCCATGGGATACAGTCGTACTTTCGCGCAATTACTGATCATGGGCCGGTGGAATGAAGTCATTTTCTCAGACAGTGCTTATCTTGTGATGATCGCTCCTCACATCCGAGGATGCTACTACATACTTACAGGTGAAGGAATTACACCCGTGTTAAGAGAAGGTGCAAGTACTCGGTAGAACTTGATTAATTCCTTATCCGTTCGAAGGATAGTGTTACCTAGTTTAAGTGCATCAATGACTGTGAACTATGGTGAATCAACAGCAGCTGCGTGGTTATGATGAGCTATCCAACGACTCTATATAAGACTATCGATATTATTAATTGTCCTATATTTCACATGAATAGGGTGCCCACTAGCCAGAATTAGTTATATGAAGTTTAATTGGCAGATGATTTTAGAAGGTTTGTGCATTAGTATCTATGCTGCTTTGAAATTCATTATAAGTTGCTTTGATTATGTTAACTCGCTTTCCTTCCTGGGCTGGTCTTTGAGAGTGATTTTGGAGAGTGAGGCAGAATGGGCTGAATGGGACGTGTCCTATATTCAATATTACTTGACTCCTATATGAAGTAGTAAGGTGTATGATGAATTCATTACTTACTCCTGGAAGATATTTATTACTTTTAGAGGAATTTTTTTTGATGTACGTTACTGTCAATATCAATTTCAGATGCTATGGGCTTCATTATGACTCTGGCGGTAGCTGTGCCGGCACCACCAGTCTTTTTTCCCGGTCCCTGGCAATGGGGAATTACCAGGGCATTACAGCCCTGGCGGTCCCGGTAATTCCCCATTGTCAGGCGCCGGTAAAAATTACACCCCATTCCCATTCGAGTCCTATTGGACTCAATGGGAATGGGGAGGACGGTAGCACCGGCACCATTCATAATGGTGTTGGTGCTACCGTCAAGGTCTGCAAGCGGGTGCCATTCTGCCCGCCAGGTGAGGCCTGGTGAGTGGAAAGGCACCCGCTCGCAGAACACATATATTGCCTTTACAGATACCCTGGTTTGTTATTCAATTATTATCAATTTGAGATATACTGTGTATATAATCCTGGGTTAATATATCTCCTATTTGCATGGGATGTAGTGATCACCTAGGTGGATGGTGGGTGGTAACCTAAGTAGTTTTTCTTCCCCTTTTTGTAGTGTTACTCCTTTATGTACCAGGGGGTGGGGGTAATGTTAAGATGTGTTGAGCCTATATCTTTGATAGGTTAATGCAGTAGTGTTCTAATTTAGGGAGTGGGTACGGGGGTAATGGGGTTCTTTGGAATGCTTTTTTATAGTGTTGAAGCATCTTCGAACTGACATTACCTTAAGAGGGTGGTTTTTTCTGTTAACATGTATTTTGTTGACAGGGCTGGTGTTGTCGAGGATAGACAGCATATTTGATGAAAGGATGGCCACTATCAAAGATGATTTTTGCTGTATTTCATGGAGTGTGAATGGTATTAATAGCACGTTAAAAAGGAAACGAATACTTAACCACCTGAATGACCTTAAAGCGAATGTATGTTTATTACAGGAGGATCATTTGATACAGAAAGAGGTGAATAGATTGAAGAAAGGATGGATGGTGTGTGTATTTGGCTCATCCTAAGGTCACATGGAGTAGTGATTTAAATTCTTTAAAATGTTCAGTTCAAGTTATGAAGCATTACTCGGGACAAGGAAGGCATATTGATTGCATTGCTAGTGAACATGCAGGGTAATTGTAATTGGTTATTTATAACGCACTTAATACCCAGAGGTTTCTAAGCGTGGACCTGGGAATTGAACCTGTGTTGCTCCGCGTCTTGCTTCCAAGGTGAGCGCATTGCCCCTGAGCTATTCTCCTGAGACAGGATGAAGTTGTAACGGTATGTAACATATATGCACCAACGGTGGATGATGGCACATTTTATAGATATACTGCCCAGACATTACTAGATATGAATAGCTCAAATATAATACTTGGAGGAGATTTCAACGAGGTATTAGACCTATTGATAGCTAAAAGTAAAGGTACTGGGACTCAATTAAGGAATAATCATTTTGAATCCTTGCAGGCTTTGATTGATGAACACAATTTGGTGGACCCTGGAGACTGGAAACTTCCTTCAAGTAGGGAATACAGTTTCTTCTCTAATGCCCACAATACATACTCTAGATTAGACATGATGGTATTGTCAGACAAAGCAGCTGAAAACTATACAAGTGGTGTGATCTGATCTGGAATATACATCTGATCATGCACCAGTGGAAATGTGCCTAGTATTGCGTTTTAATATAAATAGGGCATCTTTATGGAAGATGAATACACTACTTCTGGATGAAGATGTATTTGTTGAGAAGATTATCAGTGAAGCTAAAAACCACACAGGGGAACAGGATGCGAGAATAGTCTGGGAAGCCTTTAAATGCTCCATGAGGGGCTTATTGAGTAGTCTATCGAGTGGTCGGAAATAGAAGCATAACAGAGGTTTTGAGCCGGGATAAGAAGATTAAAGAATTAACTGAAGAAGTGTTCCGTAAACCGAATGAAGAGAAAGTTAAGGCGCTACGCCACATAAAAAGTGATTATAACAAAAAATATGTCCGAGGAGGCTGAACAAACCCTATTCCGTATCAGGTGTACATATTTTGAAAAGGGCAAAAAATGTGATTGCTGGTTAGCCCATCGTTTGAGAATTCAGAAGGCAGACAAAGTTATTCCATCTATTACTAAATTATATGGGTCAATCACCTTCAACCCTAAAGAGATTAATGAGGCATTCAAGGATTATCATGAACAACTATGCTCAAATGAGAATAATATATTTGGTGACTTAAGGAGCCTTAAAGCGGAACTACAGATGTCGAACTTAACAATAGAAGAGAGAAACAATTTAGATGACGAATTGACTGTAATTTAACTCTTACGTGATATGTATGTGACTTCTTGGTCTACTGGGATGTTATCCCAAACAACCCACTATGCAACTAGTTCACTGATTTAAAGAGAAAGATAAGGATTTGACTTTCCCTTTGAGCTATTGCCCAGTCAGTCTATTAAATACAGACAATAAAATTCTGTCAATCTCTGGCATGAAGACTAGAATTGTTACTTCCGAAGCTAATTCATGAGAACCAATCAGGATTTGTCAAAGGTAGACATGCTGCAAATAATATGAGAAGACTCTTGCAAACCGTTTCCCAGACTACTGACAAGTGTGGTGATGCAACAGTCTTCTCATTAAGCTGAGAACGTCTTTGACAAGGTGAACTGTAATTACTTGTATGATGTATTAAAGGAAATGGGTGTTGGGGAATTCTTTATCAATTGGGTAAAGCTGTTATACACCGGCCCAACAGCAGATATTGGAACCAATGGCATAACGCTCACCTTGTATCCACGGGGACGTCACTCAGCCTGTTCTGATCTCTTATGACCTCGAACCCTTCCCTGGAGTCTACTCGACTGGATACTGGGCCTGAAACACAGGATTGGTAGAGTTTAACTCCCTATTGTCTCTGTGTGCTTGAACCCCTTCTTCCCCGGGGTCCAACCCTGCCCTATGATACACAGCTCACCTTGTTTTCTTGGAAAGTGTGCTCTCCGTCCTGCTTTCAGCGCAGGGGCGCGTTGATTGATGCAGGCTCGTTGCTGCCTAGTTACTTCACTGGCAAGAGTCCGACAGGTAAGTATAATGAGTCTTTTGAACAGTTCTCCAACTTCGTTCCTTTTTTTCCTTAAATGATGGCTGGTGTCCGGGGATGGCAACGTGCTGCTGAGATGAGTAGCGCTGAAGGTGAGTGAGAGCCCGATGCAACCCTTTCGTATTTGTATTGAACTGAGTTATTTTTCTGTGTCTCTTAGGTGCCGCGACGTTTTCAGCGTGGATGCCGGTTATGAAGAAGAAATGTGGTGAGTAAGCCCGGTATGCGGCGGCTCTAGATGTTTCCACGCTAACCTGGAGTGTCTTTTTCCCTCTTGCAGATGGATGAGAAGTTCCGGAGACAGAGTTCCCCAAGAGCGGCTGGGATTCAGGTAAGCGTTTGAAACTCGTACAATCTTTAAAAATAAGCAAAGATTTGCTGAATGCTTACTAATGCCTTTTTTCTGTACTTTTCCCTTTTCCTTAGGAAGCGGTGTGCCGGGATGGGAATGACACCACCAAGATGCCAGCAGAACAGAAGGAGCGATGAATGATGGGCAGAAGCGCCGCAAGGTAAGGCTGTTCCTAACGGTGTTCTTGTTCTTGCAGGAGCTGAGCGCAGAAGAAAGATGTAGGCCTACTGGAGACCGATCCTGGGCTGAACCACACCCAAAAGACTAGACTGCACATGCAGTTCTGAGAACCGAAATATGTGGGGACATCCATCTTGACCCCATCAATGCACTACAAGTCCAATTCCCCAATGTTATCCTATTGGAGTGAGTGAGTCTGGTGCCACAAGCGCCAAGTCTGACTCCAAGTGGGTCTTTGGAGGGATGGAGAGGCAAGGCCCTTGAGGACCATGTAGGTGATTGTGGCCTGGCTCCAGCCTGGCCTCTTGGAGGGCTGGGGACATGAGGGGCAGGAATCATGACAGCGGCATGAGATCAGAGTGTTTTGAGATGGAACGGGGTACTAGACAGAGGTGCCCTTTGTCCCCGCTTTGATTTGTGATTGCAATTGAACCGCTGACAGCTGCAATTTGCGAAGAAGAGAACATACAAGGAATAGGTTATGGCGCAGTGGGTCAGAAATTGTGGCTTTATGTGGATTAACTTTTACTGGTGCTGAGGAACCAAGGCAATTCACTGCCAAAACGTATGAGGCTTATATCAGATTTTAATGTATGCTCATGCTATAAGATCAACTGGCCATAGTCAGATGCAATGCTGTTAACCAGGAGTTATGATAAACTAATAGTTACAAATTTGGGATTCAAATGGTGCCAGGATAAACTTAAGTACTTGGGTGTTTGGACCAATAAATTGGAAGGAATGGCACAAGAGAATATGAAATTCTGAGCTTTGGACTTAAGCAGATTTGGAGAGATGGAAACTACTGAACCTATCCTTATGGGGTAATGTCAACATACTTAAAATTATCTTGACACCAAAGATAACTTGGGTACTAAGCATGCTACCATTGGATGTTGGTATGAAATCTTGGAAAGAATTGGATGCTCTAATACAGAGGTTTTTATGGAACGACACGCCTCCTAGGTTGAAACTATGGAAATTGCAATTGCCTCAGGAGAGACGTAGATTGGGGGTTCCCAACTTTTATGCGTATCATCTGGCATTTATAGCCAAATATTATACACCATTATTGGAAAAGGAGCCGGATGATTGGACCAAGACTACTAGGGCCTCTATCCCTATTGGCTATCCTGACAACCACATTGGGACAAACAACTAAGGTGGAGCCCACAATGCAATTTTTGAGAAGCTCTTGGAAGGAATTTGTGAATCTTCTGGGGGAAAATGCCTTTAAAAGAATCCATATGGTACAACCCTAAAATAAGGGAGAATGGTAAAACACTTTTTGGCCAGATTGCTTCTTGGGGGACGGGGGGCGGTGTACAGTGGATTGGGGATCTAAGAAGTAGTGGCAGATGGCTGACCCTGAACCAAGTGAAGGAGATTAGGCAAACACATAATTGCTGACAACGTGATTCCCAAAGACTTAAAAAGGCAATTGGGGAGATTGAGTCTCAGGAGGGAACAGATTTCAGGACTTTGAATGCTGGTGGCAAGGTGGAGGGTGGGCTAGCGAAAACAAATATTTATAAACTGTATCTTGATCAATAGACAATAGATCCTAATGGAAGAATGGACATGGAGAATGACATGTGAGATGACTCTGGAATGATGGGTGGTTGTTGTTAAGAATGTTTGCCTATCCTCTATTAACCTTGGCGAAAGATCGCGTCAGATTAAGATCCTGAATAGGGTGTATTGGACCCCTGAGAGATTTCATAAGAGGGGTCTTTCTGATACATATGACTGTTGGGGTTGTCTTCATAGAGTGGGCACCTTTGAACACATGCTTTGGGAATGTGTGAGAGTGAATAAATGATTTCTGGAGAAGACGCCATCATTTTTAACAATGTGTTAGGGCAGAACTTGCTTTTCGATTTTACTACATTAATTCTTGGTGATGACGAAATTGAGTGACCTATGCACCTCTCAACGAAAGTGGGTATTTAGAGGTGCTTCAGTGGCTAAAACATTGATATTAAGAGGATGGAAATCGAGACTGTCTCCAGAGGTGAAAGTTTGAATGGATGAAATGTTAAAATTGGCTGACATGGAAAGATTGATTTATCGTCGGAAGAACATTTTTTAGAAGATATGGGGTAGATTCCTGGACCTGTACTAGCTCTGTTTATATTGCTTGTATTTCTGGGGATAGGGAGTAGCTTATTAAGACACGTTAATTGTATACTGTGTGTGTAAAGTGTTGTAAAATGCATACAGTGTTAATACAAAATAAAAAAACAGCAGGAGGACACCCATGCAAGAGTTTCTCATTGTACTGCGAGCATAGTGAGTATGTATATGTATTAGCATTTTTTTGTTGGATGCCCCTGCTATCCCTAGATTTTTCTTTGCATTCTGGGACATGTGTATTTAAAATGGAAAATGGAGTAATCCAATAGCATGTCCCAGAGCGCATAGACAAAAACAGGACTGACTGGATACGCTTCTCATTAATGACATGGGATATTTCTGTTGATTTGCCAACGCTAATCCATGCGCTAAAGAAACGGTGGACTATAAACGCACTTCACAGACTACTGGTTTTCTTTACAAAATATCTCTCGTTGCTTTGGTTATGCCAGGATGTTAATTTATGTTGCGACAATGAACGTGTGACAGTTGGTTTAAGCGAGGACAAACATTCTCTTAATGTACCGTTTTTGAAAGCCGTGTTTTTAGTTTGCAGCAGTCTTTCACACACTGTACATGAAGAGCGTATATTTGTGCATGCTTAGACTAACTGCCAAACTGAACAGCTGCTTGCAAACTTGCTTGCAGTCCTCGCTGTGTTGTGCATTGACCTACCTACGACTACTGATTCACTTGCTACTTCGACCCAGCAATACTACATACATGTACCTGCATAGCTGATGCAGCCCGTCTCCCCGTGAGGCGAGGCCTTTGCACGTTGAAGTCACTCCTACCAGCTTGACATAGTTGCATGTGGTTTTTCCTCAATGTAGTTTACCTATTTGTTACTGCACTTTTCACCTTGTTTTCATTTTGTACTCCTCACCTTTTCCCCGCTTCACTTCCTTCCCGCTCGCCCCCTTTTATGTCTAGCACTTGTACATTCTAAATCGTTGTTTCTATCCCTCCCTTCTATCCCCTCCTGCACTTCCCCGCCTCCCCCTTTCCCCTGCTCGCATGTCTATAGCACCTGCACGTTCCGAATGTTCAAGACCTTTTAAGAACTTTTTCTTTCATACCTTCGTCCTCTTCCCTCCCCCCTTGTCTTGATGCGCCTTGAAACAGAATTGTTGCTGTATAGCGCACATTGCACATTGCAAATAACCAATAAATAAAATGTAAACTTAAGACGGAATTCCATTTTTGTGGTTCTCGTCCCATTTTATGACACTTCTTCACTTTTTTTGCTTACTGACCTAACTTTCGGCAATTGGTCGGCTGTAGGTTCTCACCAAAGACTGGAATGTTTGCGCTTAGTACTGCCTTTAATGTAATAAATCAATGCACTGCACTCATGCCTATTGAAATGTATCAGGCTACTGTGTCTAACTTTTGTTACTTTGTATTCACCCATTTCTAAGAGTGTGGGACCACGTAGGTTTGGTATTGTGATACGAAGTGTATTTTATGTTTGGTGGCTCTTTGGGGCAGGTCACTGAATTATTAACCCCTTCACTCTCTCTAGCCTCTAAGTATATGGGTTACCTGTGTTTTAACTCTTCTCTGTACTAGAGATTACAGCGACGGTTCGTGCATATCCTGAATATGACTGAAGCAATTTCTTTCTCAATATCTCGATCTCCCTTTTTATCCCAAACCCCTTAGCCTTCTATGTATTGAGTTTGCTACCAGGTATAGTTCTTGCATTTATCTTAGGAGTATGAAGGGTCTGCCTAAGACCCTTTACTAATTGTTTATATACTGATCTAGTGTCTTGCTCCGCAAGTACTTATTTGAACTTTGTCTTATGTGTACTCCTATAATAAAATTATATACCTTTTCAGTATATCTGTGTAGTGTATTCTAATAGGGTGTCTATTGGGACTAACTGTACATCACCACTAGTCTTCCTTCCTTCAGCCAAAGACTTAGTCATGAGCCTGTTTCCTGAAGACAATACTGTTACAAGTGGCATGATATGGCATTTATAACACGCCTATACACAAATATTTAAATGCGCGATGAGGCAGGGAGGGGGAACAGAGGGAAGACAAAGACATCGATCTTACTAGGCCAGGTGACCTTGAGATTGCGCAAGTGCAGGGGAGGGATTGGGGAGGGAAAGTGCTAGGGCGAAGGGGGCAGTGCAATACATAGGATTAACAGTAAAGAATAAATAAAATTATAGGAAAAAGTGCGGCCTGCTTGTGGCAAGTGCACGATAAGTGCAGCCATCAAGTTTCCAGAGCTGGTGGGGACTGTAGGGATACAGAAACAGCCCCAAGTGCAGGGGGTTGCCGGGGGGGAGCAGTGCAGGTGTGCAGCTGGCGGGGGGAGGGTACCTGGGCCAGAGATCAGAGGGTAGCCAGGAGACTAGTGCAGGTTTGGTCAGGAGTTCAGCAGGGGAGAGGAGGAGAGAAAGCGGAAACAAAGAGGAAGGTCTTGAGGCCCTCCGGAACTGGAGATGATTCTCCTCAAGTTCCAGGGTGGCAGGGAGGATGTTGCAGAGGGAAGCCCCAGCCGAAGAAGGAGATTACCACCAACTCTTTGCTTGGAGAAGCGACTGGCTCTGAGGGAATTGGAGGCGAATGAGCAAAGAGCATGAGACCGGTAGGCGAATAACATGTTTGCTATATTTATTGCCAGAGGTGAGAAAGGGCAGAAAGAATGGTGCCTAATCTATGAATTGGTATGATATGTTGGATTGAAGGCACATCGGATCTACATGATCCGACCGCGGCTGAATGTCCAGTGGTCGGAAAGTTTGCATGAGAAAGGTGCGAACTACCAAAGGTTTGCACCTTTCTCATGCGAACACACGTACATACCCCCACCCACACCCCCAACACACCCCACCCACACCCCCAACATAAACAAACTCCACTTACCTTCTTCTTCACGCTGAGTCCCTGTGGTGCCAGTTCCCTTTACGGAAGGCTGCGGGGGTGTCCCCCGCAACCCCTGCTCACTATACTATAAAGTATAGTGAGCGGGGCGATGCAGGAGACACCCCCGCAGCCCCGTTTCTTCTTTTTTTTTTTTTACAATGCTACCATCAAAGGATCGAACTTTTGGTGTTCGAACCTTTGGTGGTAGCATTTTTATAACTGCTGGTTCATGCGAACCATTATATTCAGTAAAAAGGTACCAACCCGGCACATCTACTTCAATGTCAGTGGCACATGCACATAATCCCTTTTAGTGCAAAACCTTTCAGAAGTACTGGGTATAGAAGATAACTACCTACACGCTGGTTCCAAAATTGCAGACCAAGCACTGCAGAATCAATGTCGACTCTGTGTGTAAAAAGAAAACTTTTGTTTCTCAATATCTCCTTTTTTTATTGCAAAATATATTTGTTTAGATAAAACTGAACATGCTACTAAAAACCTTTTCTTCACAGCCACCGCAAAAAAAGAATGCGGAAATTGCAAAAGAAGATTAAGACTGGAAGCTTCAATATTAAGGAGGATGATCCATTTGAGCTCTTTGTTGCTGCAACAAACATCCGCTATTGCTATTACAACGAGACCCACAAAATCCTCGGGAATACTTACGGCATGTGTGTGCTTCAGGTAAATAAAATGTTGGATTTCTAGGTTGACTGTTATTATTGACCTTTTTGATGTAAAATGGGTTTCCATTGAAATACGGTGTCCTTGTCTGTTATCTGGATTTTGACTTTTACTGTGATTTTCTTATTTGGAAATCCAACATACATTTAAATGGGTGTACACAGGCGCCTAGTATAAATAGGTCTCTGGTGTGATTCACCTTTGGCATCCCTAGGCTTTTATAGGACTATTGTGGCTACTCTCAGTAAATGATTTGACTATCCTACTGTGTACTGTAGGTTGTGGGGATTATAGTGACTGTTCATGCACAAAAAATCCTACAAACAGGATGGCCACCGTGCATATGGAAAAGCGTGCTCTAGGAGGTACCCTGTAATAATAATTCCTTGGCGGCATTGGAGGAAAAAAAGCAGAGGCGAGAATGGGGAGAGGAGGGAGTGGCAGAAGGAGTGAAAGAGGTGTCTGGAAAGTATAAATGTTGTGATTATATTAATTTATTTGGGTGGTAGGAGGGAAGTAAGCTGAAGCAGGCAACAGCTTGCGTGGCATACTGGCTTATACTGTTACATTAAGCTAATGTTCCAGGCAGGCCAATCACATTGCCCCATGGGTACTGATGTGCACACACGATTATATTGAAATTTGACGTTGGATTTCTGTAATATTTTGTGTGTGTGAATGAAAGTATTTGTCAGCTGAAATTGGCAAATGCATTGTGCCGATAAGTCTGTCACTCAGACTGTAGACTGTAGATTGTGTGTCTCATAACAAATGTGTGTAGTTTTAGTGTAGCAGGCACACTAAACGGATCACATTGTAGAATGACAAAATGTACCCTTTTGTAAGTGGATGAGGTTTTTCTTGCAGTAATGTGCTTTTAAGTGTCCTTCTGAATGGTAAATAATTGTGCTTAAAGGAATTCTTCATGTGCATTCAGAGCATTGTCTAAATGAGAAAGTTCAGTCTTGGCCAAGCTACACTACATAAGTGCCATGGAAGCTGTTCAAAATGTGAGCATACACAAACTCTAATGAGCTGCTTTTAATTTCTTTAGGATTTTGAAGCACTCACTCCAAACCTATTGGCCAGGACTGTGGAAACAGTCGAAGGGGGTGGCATGGTCGTGTTACTCCTGCGGACAATGAGCTCGCTGAAGCAGCTGTACACCATGACTATGGTATGTGGTGCTCTTTGTTAGTGCTCCTCTGGATTTATAATTGAGCTTGACGTGATACATGGTACCTTAGGAAATAGATTCTGACTCATTGTTTGGTCTGAAAATTGTGTATGCTTCCTTTAAAGTTCGAAGTTGAATTCGATGTTGCTTGATAAATCCTGTGCCTGTGAACCTTCTCTCTTGCTGTCTGTGAGGGGCATGGTTTGCCTGCACTGTTTCATTCACAATAAATCCCTCTATACCATACTTTTCTCTCTTTGCCCCGCGTTTCCACTGTTTGTCTGCACGTATACTTGTGTCAAATAGAGACTTCTAACACCAACTTAAGTTTGCTGTAATCCTGCAGCTGGCTTCCGGTGCTGACGACAGACGTTTATTCTTTTTACGTGTAATTCCACTTTTGGTCTTTTACTTTCTTTAATGGTATTAATATGCAGGCTCTCAATTAGAGGCCCGCTTCTACCAAGGTGACTGCACCTCACCATCCAAAAATGTAATGTTTAATGCTTGGAGTAACAATGAAAACATGGAGATTCACACCAGTGCATTCCTGAAGCTTGAGAGCTAATTCCAGGAACATCTTCTGCATTTACCGGTATTAATACGTGCACATATGATGTGATGTTAGAAAATGGGTAAGAAAAAAAGACCCTAAGTGAGGGTTTACTACATTGGTTCAGGGAACAAGAACATGGAACTGTTAGTGAGGATCATTTCCGCTCTGTGTTCCGGGAAGGAGCGTGCCCCTCTTACCGTAGTCACACCAGTTGCTTTAAGAATTCACTGGGTTGCCTTGGTCGAGTAGTCGAAGCCAACTATTGGGTGGCGGCCAGTAGTGGTTAAGATCCAGGATAACACAGTATTTCCACACAGATATGATCAGGAAAATGCGCATGCATTATCTTTTTAAAATGCGCATAAAATGCTTGTACAAGTTACTGCAAAGTTTACCAGGAAGTTTCTCAAATTGTTCTTGGGTCGGCACCCTTCTAGTTGGGGTCACTCGTGAAGTCCAATATCAATTGGGTCCTTCAATACCAAGTTTGGCAGTTTCTTGCTCTTTGTTTTAATAATATTCAGTTTAAAATAAAAAAACAAACAAGCAATTTACTTTATCATACAAACACAGCTTTATAGTGAATGGGCTTGTGCAGTTCTTGGTGGTCTACTAGAGGTGTGGGCAGTGAAGCGGTTTGCAAGGTAGACAGGGGCCTGGTTGGCCTGGGACTTATGAGTCAGAGCAAGGGTTTTGAGTGATATTCTAAGGGCTACCGGGAGCCAGTGTTGGCTTCGGCGAGTGTCCGAGATATGAAGTTTCCGAGGAATGTTAAGGGCAGCCCTAATAGCATTGTTCTGAATTACCTGGAGCTTGTTGATGTTTCTTTGGCTAGTCCCTAGGTAGAGGGCGAATTGTAGCCATAACAAGCATTCTAGCGAGGATGATGCAGTTGGAGGCCTTTAGAATGCTGTTATAAGTTTGCATGTGTAGGCCGAAGCTGATACCACAACATTAGTTTGTCTTGTGAGTGACAAGGTGGAATCAAGGTAAATGCCTAATGTTTTTGTATCCTTGGAAACCTTAATGGTGTTTCTGTCAATAGTAAAGGATGTGAAGGCAGGGTCCAATTTATTGAGTCTGAAATGCGAGCCTAAGATGAGTAACTCGGTTTTTTCATCATTTAAGCAGAGCCCATGTTGCGCCATCCACGCCTGGATGACGGAGTTAACATCGTTGAGTGCTTTGGAGTCAGTTGCGTGATCAACAGTGATAGGGATGAATATTTGGGTGTCATCTGCGTAGTTGGCATAGGTGACACCCAGAGAGTCAAGAATATCGACGAGAGGCTTCGTAAACACATTATAAAGTGTCGGAGAGACACAGGTCCCTTGTGAGCACCCCACATGGGACTGGTGACGCCTCAGCAGAGGAGCAGGGTGAAAAGACCTGCATGGTTCTGTTTGCCAGGAAGGCTCGGATCCATGAGGAAGCTTTGTCTAAGAAGTGGGTGGCTGATTTAAGATGCTGGCAAAGAATGAACATATCTGACAGTGGGCTAGCATTCATGGATGCAAGTGATTTTGACCGAATCTGTTTTCGAAACAGTGAAGTGACTGAATTTGTTTTTATCTTTATTGCGGGGGAGACCCACGCCACAGCCCCCTCGCTCGCCCTTCCTTTATTTATAGCCCTTACCACACCCATATACATTTTATTACAAAAGGTTTTTGTCAGTAAAAAAAATTTAAACTATTCAGTCACTTCTTCCTCAAAAACATTGGACTCGGTCACTTCTACGGTATAGATCATTCATAGCCCTAAGATAAAAGCCCTTTTGTTGTTCATCCAAGTATTGATATGTTGACAGCTTGTACTCCAGAAGTAACTGTTGGGATGGGGGAGGGGAAATTGTACAAAAATCTGGTGAGGGTTTTAGAACATCAACATGTTTGTGATTGGCAGGGTTTCATTGGCGTTCTTCCCGATTCTCACAGTGGTAGCCTGCAAAGCAGTCAAGGCTTCACCCAGGAGGGGAGAGTGGTGGCAGTGAAGTACGGTTTACATTCACATATAATGAATATCCACACACTGAATATCCGCACAGTATAATAATCTAAATAAATGTTAGGGCAGAGTTACTTTTTTGGGGTGTCTTTGCTTAACTTTGTGAGTCTCCTAAACGTTTTTGCTTGCTTTTCCAGGTTTCTGACTTTTTTTGTACGCAGATGGACTTCTACTGAAGCCCTTCGTCACTGGATCTCATATTAGTGTGCTGCCCTGTAGTCCCATGACATGAGTCTACAAGGACAAGCACCCCATGTCGGATACAGGATGACAATGCCATCCAGGTCTGAGAGTAGGCTGATGGCAACTGTACTTTTGTTTTGGCTCTACCACGTTGTAGCCCTTTTTATTATTCGATCAAAGTACATATATGGTAGTCATAGGGTACGACTGTATTTTTAAAGAATCTATGTGATCACTGTACCGCCTACAATGTCGACTATTAAATTGCTGACTCCCATTATGGCACAGTGATCACGTAGATCATTGTGCCCTGCATCCCCCTCCCCGCCCCTCCCCCATCCACTTACCTTTTTGGCGGCACACAGTGAAGTGTGCCGCCGTGTCTCTTCTGACCCTGCAGCTTCAGTTCCTCCCACTTGTCTGGGTCGATACTGACTTTGCAGGTTCCTTTTAATTTTTACTTATCCACCGCTTAGCATTATGGTAAGCCGAGGACCACCCTGCAACCCCTGACTCCCGTCACCGTGCCCAGGAGGAGCAGGGGACACCCCCACAAGCCCCGCTCTGCTTGGGATCAGTAATGGGAGTCAGGATTTTGTGCTCACCGAAAGTCACAGTAATTGTGGGGAGCAGTACTGGAGCCAACATTTTTGTAAGTTTCCTTTTAAAATCCTAAAGGCCATTTTGATTTGTGGCCTTTCTTTTTCTGGACAATGAGGCATGGGCAAAATTGCCATTTTTCTGAAGTAGGAATTCTTGGTTTGGCGTAACATCCTCCAGACTTCCAATCTACAAATGTGTAGGGTTGTACCGAGTGTTTTGGAAGTTTGCTTAGCCTCCTGATTGTCTGGCTGCCAAACTGTGAATGCTGCATGCCCGGAAAGGCTGGGAAGGAGGTTACCAAGGGGGGTCTTTTACCCATGACATATTTCTTAAATACTAAACAGGCTACCTGAACGGTGTGGACGTCCACCTCTGTATCACTGATGATGAGGGTAGAGGAGAGCCCCTTTGGTGTATATAGCTGAGCAGTGTGTTGTTTACAACCAGACTGTTGCATTAGAATATGCCTGCAAGCAGTCCCATTGAGTTGGAAGGGACGCAGTTGAGGCACAGCGTAGGAGAATGCAGACCAGCGCAGCAGGAGGTGCCACCGCCCATGGGCGTAATTTTAGGGAGGAACGGGGTTGTTTGTCCCCCCCCCAAATTTCATGGCACACTATTTTGTCCCCATTCATTTGAATGGGGCACCTTTTCTTCAGAGGTCATGTCCCCCCCCCAACATTTTCAGCAAAGTTTCTCCACTGCCACCGACTTTACACTGCACGGTAAGGCAAGCGTGCCTTAAGGAACAGTAGTGGCAGCACAGGTTGAGCACCCCCAGCCTAGCGGGAGATGCAGCTTCCTCCAAAGGTACTGTAGGGCAGGTGTGCCTTACGGAATAGCAGCCGCTGCACAGGGAATGTGGGTGAACCTCCAAAAGCACCCGACAAGGAACAGTCTCCCTCCTCCTACTGGGATATCGTTACGCTGTGGTGCTGCACTGGTGGAGGACCGGTGCATCATTTGACCAGCTTACGTTTGTTACAACATGTAGCAGCGGCCGTTCTGAAGTCGGGAGTGCCAAAGATGTGCCTGTTTGGGTCAGAGGAGGCAGCCATTATAGAGTCGGGCGCTCTCGCTTGCATGTGCTATAGGACTGTACATGAAAGTATAGAACATTAGTAAAGCTTATAGAAGCAAAGGCAAGAGCCTTTAAAGGGTCAGTGACTTTCACTTATTGGAAATATTGATTAATACATAACGTGCTACAAATATAAGAACAAAGTGAATAGGAAACTATGGAAGAAGGATGAGCAACCTACCACCACAATTCCTCCGAGCACTGGAGAACCCACCATTAAATGGGATAATTGGAAAGAGGATTTTCAAGACTGTGTTGGCCATCTACAGGCCATCATTTAGTGTGGCGTGAAAAAGGCCGCTCCACGTGCACTCCCTCGGTTTCGAGCGGTGGGGAATTGTCAAAAGCTTGCCTGAATTGCCTTTTGGAGGAGTAGACATACAAAAGGAGAAGGCAGTGATGCTCTTAATGTCTGAGAGAATCATAAAAAAATAGACTTGCACTATGAAAAAAAGCAGGCCCTGTTGTGGAACCCTACTACTTTGGCATGATGGAACAAGTTGGATGGCGAGTCGGTGGAAGACTTTGTAACAGATGTACATGAGCTGGTTAACCGCTGCAACTTTGGTGAATCATTATAATGATCATATACAAGATCAATTTATGCTATGTGTAAGGGGGCATAACATTAGGGAAGAAATATGGGGAAAAGGAGATCACAGCATGGATGACGTTGTACAAATAGCAAAAAGGATTGTCCACATGAAGTGTCTAAAGGAGCTGGAGAGTAAGGATAAACGCAAGGGATTGGACAGTAAAGGGTGCGGTGCTATAAAAAGTGCAGATAAGAGGATGGAACACAAAACGGTTGCGAATAATGCGATTTCCTGATAAGAACATAGAACACAGGAAGAATGAAGAGACTGGTGGTGGGACTGTGCAGAAGAGACTTGTGAAAGGAGGAGAAGGAGAAATGCCAAGATGTTTCCTATGTGAGAGTACCTTCCATTTTGGGAGGTGCCCGGGATGTAACATTTAATGTAGAAAATGTGGGGAAAAAGGTGCATTTTGCACAATGTTTTGAGACTTCAAGTCTGGTGTGCGGGATGTCTCGTTTGACGAAGAATGCCATAGTGTGTGGAGTGGTTGATGCAGTAGGTGGGGTGAAATTTTCCATAAACCAGGCTGGCAGCAGGTAAGTAAATGAGACGGAAACCTCATGCAGAGGTCAGAGAACGCAATATCTGTACCCATGTTGGTGGACTCCTGGAAATCATGTTTTAAAGGGAAAGGGTTAAAGCTTGTAAAAACAAGTGTGCGTGCCAATGCCAATGGTGGTGTGAAAATTGACATAGTGGGGGAGTTCAAAGGGGAACTCAAATTCAACCAGTGTGGATATCTATGCATCCAAGAGTGGAGGATGCTTGCTTGGGATGGTGTGAACAGAGCGAGATGATCCCAGTGTGCCGGGGTGGGGTCCTAGTGACGGAGGAGAGAAAGTCGAGCAGGGTGTCCGAGAACTTTGCAGACGTATTTGAGGGCATATGGCGATGTCTCAAAAGATACCAACATCTCATTTGAATAAAGGCTGGTGCTGAACCAGTTGTGAGGGAAGGGTGAGAAATATTCCTATCTGCCTCAGAGAGGAAGCCACTAAAGAGTTGGAGCGTCCCAGGGTAATCGAGCAGGTGGAAGTGTCTGAATGGGTTTCGCCCAAAGTTGTGGTGAGGAAGGCTTTGGGAGAAGTTAGACTGTGTGTGGATCTGAGAGGACGTAATAGAGAATTATAGTGGACACATTTCCTCTGCCTAACAATGGAGAGTTGATCAGGCTAGTAGGTGGGGCCAAGGTGTTTAGCACATTGGATTTGGCTTTGGCCTACCATCGGGTGAACTTGCCCCCGTTTTTAGGGACTATACCTTTATTTTCGTGTTGAACGAGACATACAGGTTTCAGAGAATGCCTTTTGGACATGGCAGCGGCAGTGTTTTTTCAAAGAGTAATGAATGCCCTGGTTACGGGAGTCAAAGGTGTTTCTGCTTCCAAGACATCTTAGTGACGTGAGCTGATGAGAGAAAGAACATGACCAGAGGCTGGAGAGTGCTTAAGATAATCGGGGAGGACAGTTTGATGCTGAATAAGCAGAAGTTCAGAATAAGAGTGTGGGAGATCTTGTATTTATGACATACATTAAGCCCGAGAGGGGTTGAATCAGAAGGTTAGCTAGTAGCGGTCCTTGTGGGTTTGGAGAGGCCAAAGGACAGACAAGGCGTCATGTCTTTTTTGGGTCTTGTGGAGCATTGTACAAGGCGTGTTGACCAATTTGCAGAACCGGTGCACATGAATTAAAAGCCTGAACAAGAAAGCTGTGTTTTTTTTTACTGGTTTGAAGAGTGTCGGGGGAGTTTGACGAAATCGAGGATGCCATTGTGAGGGCCCCAGTGTTAGTGAGCTTTGAGCAGATTCTCACGTGGTTCGCGACGGAGGCCAGTGAAACGGGTCTAGGTGTGGTGCTATTTCAAAAGCAACATGGCGTTGACATGGTGGTGGCATTTGGGTCACGTCCTTTAAAGGAAATTCTGAATTTGGTGATTGAGAAAGAGGCTTTGTGTGTTATGTGGGCAATTAACAAATTCCAAATGATGCGATTCTTATCACCCCTATCTCCAGAGCCCCTCTTACTCCATCAGCGGAGTGTCCGAGATCGACCCCGCCCAGCAGGGGCTGTAGTACGACTAGAGATGCATATACCTATCAGTGCGCATAAGTAAATACTATCAGTGCGCATAAGTAAATACAGCAGGCAATCAACCCCCTGCAGGGGGTGGCTGCTACTCATTTGTCTGCACAGGAGCAGCTTACTAATGCCACATTATTCTTTTTGATGGTCCATCGCACATACTTTCCAGTAACCCTCCATAAGTGTATTCAAAGACATGCACTATATTTAACTCACTTGTATTTAGAGGTATTATATGCCGCTTTATTATGTCTTGTAACCTCTCATAAGATATGCGCCCAGGTGCTCTAGGGCAAGGCGCACTTTACAAATATTGAAAATGAAATTGAAATACACAATGCCTTTACTTGGATTGCCCACTCTTAATGTACATGTTCAAATGCTTCTGACAAGACACTCCGTAATGAAAACTTAATGAATGCGTTTTACGCTTTCATGTATTAAGTACATCTTTTAATAATGCGAAATAAGTGATAAAGAAACATTACTACCATAATGGTCATTATGCACAACACACTTAAAATGCCAAAAATAATTGATGAGTAAACAGCAGTTTCATTATATCTACATCTACTCAAACTGATCAACCTTCTCCGAGATGTCATAGTCACCAGGTCCTGCTATGCAATCCTCATAGAAGCACCTAAACGCACCTCCCCCCTCAATACCTCTAGATCTGTCTCAATGTGATACCAATGATGGGTAAAAAAAAGTCCATACTCACTATCTGTGATAGGCAGGTAGGTAGAGCTGGGGCTTAAGTGGTTTACACAGTCCAAGAAAAAAAAGATAACAAAAACCATCAATAAAAATGACATGGCCTTTTTCATCAAAATGCATACACAATTGAGGAAACGTGCTCTAAAAAGAGTTAATGTCAATTGGAATTGACCATGGTGCCAGCATGCAGCCAATTAGAATTGAGGTTGTGAGCTGTCTTGCCTTGGGTGGAAAAGTAAAAAATACTCCCTATACAGCTCAATCAAAATGCAACCTTCTGCTCAGATGTCAGTAGACCAAGTCCTCTAGGGACCCAAAATGTGCCAGAAAAGCCGAATATTCTATTTAGTGGCTTTAAAATCCAATCAGGGAAAAATATGAACTTGACCCCTCCCCTGTGCCCCAGTGCTGCTCTCTCTCCAGCCTTCCGTCTGCCTCATGTCTTCTTGCCAGCTCTTGGTCTGTGCACAGCAAAGTCTCCTTCTGTGGGACTCAGATGTAGCCCTTTTTATATTCTCTGTGGTCTAATTGTTAACACCTCCTATTAGCATATCTATCTGCCAGCAGCTTGACATTCTGCAGCAGCTTGAATTTGGCGAGACAAGCTCATTATCAGTGCTTATCTTTAATGCAAGAAGGCAAAAAATTGTTTGTGCTAAGAACAAGGCTAATGCACCTTTCACAAACTTTAAAAAGCTGCCCGACAGCAAAGGTCTTCACAGGAAGTTCTGTAGTCTTTTCGTAATTTTGTAGATCTTTCCTATTGCTATCTCAGTCTTTGTTTACTATTTATCAGAACACTTTTACACTCATCCTAGAAAGCCTGGAGAGCAGTCATAGGAATTGTTTTCACTAAGCGCGCAAAGTGTTCGAATAACAAGGTTGTTTGGCACCCATTCCAGACTCTTGAATGAAAACACTATTTTCTGTTCAATGTACAATTATGAACACTTTTGCTTAGCCTTGTTTGAATGTAATGTGCATTTCACATGTTTACTAAATATTAATGCATATGCATGGCTCAAATATACCACTTTAAGCATGGTTAGACATGAAATTACATGTCACCCCCCCATGAGTCATGGCACAAGCTGCAAAGACATCATAGGAATCGGGAAATAAGAGTGAAGAGACAAAGAGCATGTAAAACGGTACATAACACTTATTTGCTAAAATGTGTTCACTCGGGATCTTCACTGGTTACTAAATACTGAAACATAAACATTTATCTTCTTGCAATGAGCCGGCTGCAGCAGGTACTGGTCAGCAGAAAATGTTCAGTCGCTGATGATCGCTTATGAATCGGAGATGGGCGGATTTTCTTGACACAAAGTTCCAAACAGTTTTCATCTTTTAGTCAGGATACAGCTTTAGTGCCTTGAACATGTTCTTAGACAACCGTTCAAACCTTATCCAGCTGACGTCTTCGCGGATTCAGGTGCCTCAACACTGATTGACTAATGATAAATATCAGCTATGCTGACGTCATTAGAGACACCACAACATAGTAACGTTAGCCACGAAGCAAACTCGCATCACTGCACGAAGTTAAAGTTACACTGACACACACGTGCACACACGAAGAACATGCTTGCACAGTTCTATAGATGGAGGACAGATACATATACATACTGTCAGATGTCTTTCTTATTGTCTTTCATTAGCAGAAATGCAAAAAGCAAGAGATGCAGAGAAAGCTTGCAGCCGCTTATTGCAACTAACAATATGGAACTACCGGATCATATAAGGAGCCTGTAAGCGCCAAGTACCACTAATCTATAAGGAAAATAGTACAATATAGACATATAGAAATCATAGCATAACTATAGTAAAGCTACATGAAGCCACAGGCCTCCTAATGAGAGACAAATGAAGATTTTACAGCACCCTGCTCAGAACTGGTGCTCTCAGCGAAGGTCACAAGAAAGCAGAACATTCCTGGCTCCAGTGACAGAGACCCACCTGCAAAATAGCAGAATAAATCCTCACTGATTGCAGACCAAAAAGCTCAGTTTTGCAGTCTTCAACCACGTGGTGTGGCCAAGCTGAACAGTAACTATTTATCCTCGGTGGGAAGAGGGGCAGTTCCCAGCTAGGGAAGAGAAGAACTCATACATGTGTTGTCTAACAGCGTTGCAACCTGCAGGCACTCTCTCAGGCTAGGTGAATATAGCAGTGGCAACAATGGGGGATACAGAGCGCTGATAACAGAGCGGGGTCGCAGGTCTGAGGAGACCTGCTTCAGCCAATCAGGGAACACTGATCCAGGGGTGGATTGCAAAGGGCAAGGGCCAATGGTAGTGCTGCGACCCTGCAACAATGTAATGGATTGTTTTTGCTATAGTCTCATGCGAGACCACCTGACATGCAAGGACCAGTCAGCTAACTTCTATAGGTACGAGCACCCAAGCCACCCAATAGTATGGGCTCATAGGTTTTTGGGGATTGGTTCTACGTTGTGGCGACATTTGCTAACAAAAACTCCTGACATGGGCTCAGGAGCTGTGATTGCTGGAGAATTGTTTTTCTGTATGATCCTGGTCTGTTATGGAAAATAAAGGACCGTTCTAACTTGCCCTTGCCGTTTGGCCCCGAGTGGTTTGCTGAACGGTGATTGTGTAGCATGAACTTCGGTACTCTGGTATACCATAGTTTACAAATTAGTCTACAAAGAGTGGGAATAACATAGTTAAGGTACAAACACTCACAATATACCATTACAAAATCAACCCTAAAACTCTGAAGTATACACTCGCTGAATGCCACTACAAAGCCAACCTTTATCACTCACTTCAACTATGGTATTGGTGTAACTTAGCTTGCCTAATACTTGAATTGAGGTAACGGGTTTTTTGGGTGTGGTAGTAGGATAGGGGCAGGCCAAAAGGATCTGAAAAGAACTACAGGGAGTGGATTATGGAAATAACGTCTTCCAGTATTTGTAGATATGAAAACATGTACTTTTTTTAATTGATTTAGACAACCTTGCTCTTTGATTGGGCCAGTGCAATAACTCTTCCTTTATGATCACCCTGCAACATAACTTTGTTAACAGTCAAATTGAAGATGCATTGTAATTCCCTTATCTCTGATTGTCCATGTAAGATTGGATTTCCCAACTCCTAATATTTGTATGATGGCTAACATCAGCATGAACTGGCAAAGTAAAACCAGGTACGTGTTTTTGTTTGCTAATGTGATGGTTTTCTCCTGCACTTGATAATACACTTAACAAGAACTGAGGGACTCGGCCAGCCTGGCAATGGAAGATGCTTGGTACTTTGTGTAAATTAATCGGGAGATGAGCGTACTCCTGCCATTTTCATTTAATGTTATTTATCAATAAAGATATGGCAAACATTAGTTTGCTACAGATAGACTTTTAAAGAAGTACAGAAAGTGACTGAGAATATGTTGCCCGGTTTACAAAATGTAATACAAATGCAATCACAACAATCAGATACACTGTCAAAATTGACTGAAGTTACGGAATGTTGCATTTTTGGTCTAGTGCTGAAACAAGATGCCTTGACAATAGAACATGGTTCTGTGGTCCAGAGAGCAGTGAAAAACTAGGTCATTACAAATGTATGATCAAATCACTAAATATTGTGTTTGAAAATGAGAACGAGTGTGGTAACCTATATTGGATACAAGAAATTCATTGAGTTCATAGAGATGCTAGTGTTAATCACGACCAGACAACAAGTGCCAGGGCAATCCTAACCAATGTATGCACTTGTTTACATGAGTATCAACATTTGATTGGAATCTTTAGAGTGTCTAATATTCCTGGAGTTTATTCCTGCAATATGTCCCTTCAAAGGGGATGAAGCTGCCTACCTACATCTGCCTCACTTCTACTTCTCTATCCTGATGTCTTTATTTAATACTTGTACAGAAAGAGCTTTTACAATATATAGATTTTATACATTACCTCTGAGCCCCACTGATCATTCATCTTTGAAATGTGACATATTTTAGAACAGGTGTCTGGGACTAACCGCTTTCCAGATGTTTTAGAATGCAACTCCCATGATATCCCTCATCGTGACCTGATTATTGGGGTTAATGGATGTTGCAGTCGAAAACATCTGCAGAGCCAAAGGTTGCAGACCCTTGCTTAGGAGCCAGAGGTTGTGCCATGTTCTACATAATTCAGATAATTTTTATTTTTACTTTTTGTACTAAACCTGTTAGCTTAGTGTTAATTTGTCGTGTTCTGGTTGTTTTAGTATATATTATTTGATTTAAACTTTTTAAAAAATGCAAAGGTAGCCCTGTACTTGTAAAAACAAAATGCAAATTGACAGGAAGCAACCGTGATATGCTGATATCTTTATTAGTCTGACTTATATTTTGCTTTGCTCGCGTTTAGGATGCCATAGGCCCCTTCTTCATGCAGAACAATATGTAGTGCCTTCTTCCTTTAGAAATGCCTCAAGATGGGGCCTATATTTGGCTGAAACCTTCCAAAGCAAAATATGCCTGATCATATTTAAGACTTTATCCTTTTCAAATTGCTATATTTATTTTGTTAACGTGGTTCTCCCACAATAGATGAAGATTTAATTGTTCTCACTTTGTGATTTGCCAGGATGTTCATTCGCGCTACAGAACAGAGGCCCATCAGGACGTAGTGGGCAGGTTTAATGAAAGGTAGGTCTTTCGACTTAAGATGCTGCCGTGTTCTTTACCGTACGATAGCTGCTCAGGCCAGTCTTTTAACTTTACTTTTGTTGTAATTATTTTGTGATGCAGGTTTATTCTGTCCCTGGCTTCCTGCAAGAACTGCATTGTCATTGATGACCAGCTGGACATTCTGCCCATCTCTAGTCATGTGGCCAACATAAAACCAGTGCCCCCAAGGTCGCAGGTAATCAATCAGTCTTTAAGAGACACCCATCTGTTATATTTGTGTTATAACATTTCCTGAATACTTTTCCTCAAAATGTGTACTTGTCATTTTCTCACTTGACTTGGTGGTATGTTACTAATCCAATTGTTAATGACTTTGCCAGAATACAGACCTTTGACATGGCACAGTATTGAGTATAATTTCTGTGTTCGAGTTTCTCCACCTCAAGTGGGAAGTTGAGTGCCTTTGACTTGATTTGCATGATGTTTGTGTTGCCTTGTTTATGTCAGTGCTACATTTCTGTCAGTGCTAAAATTATCGAAAAATAAGTGTTGAGGCCCAAATATCTTTTAGCACATCTTTGATAGAGTGGCCAGTGGATCTATGTGATTTCTTCGAGAATATTTCATTGATTTTTATTTTAGTGTCAATCATTACGGGGGAGATCCCCCGCAGCCTCCCTCATTCTCCCCCACCTTAATTTATACCCTAACCAAACCCCAATCTACATTGCGGCGAAACGTGTTGATGTAATGGTAGAATACCATGGGAAGGTCCCCCCACTGTTGCCATCACTCGTGACTACTTCCCCCAGTTTCAACATATTTGGGGCTAAAGTTGCAACTCGCACAGGGAACTTGGGGTTGCTGGATACACTGACAATAGCTGATGTATGATTTTAAAGATAAAAAATAAAATGTTGCTCTTAGTGGCAAGTGGAACCTATTGACCATCTAGCCAGAGAAAATAAAGAAAACATCCTATGATGATGGACAAACGGTATTAGCTTAATTGACCTAAAAACATTTGTCCTAAAACATTTGATTGAATTTTTTTAACTTTATTTTCAGCCAAATTTCATTAAATATAAATAATGGGGGTGGGTAACGGTATTGGTTAGGTTGAGGTGAAGTGGGGGTTTGCGGGCCGTCTCCCCCCGCATTTTAGACCGTAAAAAAGGTCAAATTAATTTGATGATCAAATGTGATTAGGTCAAATGTTTTAGGCCAAATAGACCCAAACCAGACAAACGCAAGCAAAAGATTACTCAACTGTTTGTTACTGTCAAATACCGTAGTAACATCTTCCTATGTAGGATGGCACTTAGGACAGTCACTTCTCTTCAGCAGTGGCCTTTTCACTGGCATTGTTCCTGTGTATGTGCTGCAGGCTGTCCTGTTGTCAATCCATCCTGCTGAGGCACTGCTGCTGGGTATTACAGTATCGGAGCTGCACCATGTCATGAAGGCTGTCTGGAGCAGTGTGCGGGCACGGCCAACACAAGCATTCAGCATTGTCACCTTCCAATTTATTGTTACTGATTTAATTTAATTTCACTTTAAAAGCTTTATTCAGATTATACCTTCAGCACAATTCATCACCACAGTCAACAATCAATGTAAAAAACATTTTACGTAAAATTACACACAACAATCTTAAGAACACATATGAATCTTAAAATGGGATCTATGTTAATTATCTTGCTGATGGAGTTACCCCCTATGAGGAGAGCAAGCTCACAACCTTGTATCACTTTTCAATGTAAGAGTTAAAAATACTCATCAGCAGCATGCAGGCAGGCAAACGCAACTTTCCGCTCCAATGTGCACGTTAACAACATAGCTTCTCCAGTGTTCCTTATCCTTGCATCAATCAATAGAGCTTTTAAGTATTTACGCCTTAGCTCTTGTGAAACAGGGCAGATTAAAATAAAGTGGGTCAAAGGGGACATTCGCCAGATCTTGACAATTCATTCTTCTAAATGTACAACTAGCAAGTGCCAGTATAATCAGGTTCATGATTTACAATCATGCCGAGACATGTGGCCAGTGCAGAATGTTGTTGCTTGATGTGTGGCTACTACGGACTGGAATTAAAAAAAATTAAATTACCAAAACACACCAAAATCAAACGTGAGCCTGAGACGATATGTGCCGGGACTAAGAAATAAGTGCCAGGGCCTAAGCTCTCCCAATCACTCCCACAAATTAAGCACTGGCTTTGGTGTTGCAAGATGTGCTGAATTATTTAAAAGCTATGTTTACACTACATAATCTCAATCTAAACATTGCATTTGTTTTATCCATCTCTTGCTTGCATTAGCTGTTCACACGAGACATGTGATGATCTGCAATGTTTTTGAGCTCCTAATTGTATACATGCATTTGCTTATTTTGTTTCTAGGAGGATGGCCTCACACCTCAAGAAACAGATCTTAGGGAACTGAAGGAGAGTCTGCAGGACACGCAGCCAGTTGGAGTGCTTGTGGAAAGCTGCAAAACCATGGACCAGGTTGGCATCCATTTAGGAGACTTTTACTTGTTTACAGGACATTACAATGCCTTGGGAGTTGGACATTTCTCTTTTCATTGTTCATTCAGTAGATCTCTAGCTCAGGATCAAGACAAGCTATTTGGAGTTTGGGATGAACATATATTTATTTGATTAAGAATATATGGTTTGTATTAAACATTTATACTTGTTAGGCAGAGCTTGTATGTAGTACCCTTTGGGACCACTACACGCAACTATGACTACAGGTGTAAGCAAAACCAAACTCTGGTATAAGTTTGCAATACACAGTTTTTTGTAGCAGAGCTGAGCAGCCAGGCTTATTGCAAGAGGGAATGTGAGCTGTAAGGATGTTACACAGAGGTCTATAATCACAAGTATTCAAATAAATTCCTTACACTCAAGGTTTCTTGGTTAAACACTTATTAATTTATTCAACAGTCAGTTATAAAACATTCACTAGAAGGAGGCAATCTATATCACACAAACATATACCTCATTACTTTACACGGTATGGGTCCGAGACATTTAAACTACTTTGAAGGAGGAGCAAAATGGCATTCACAGTACATTGAAGTTGGAGCAAAAAGGCATAAATTAATAAAACGAATATTACAGTTACTCTTAGACAGTGCAAATAGTTTGAGTTCACCAGAGAAGTTGATTCAATGCAATAGGTTAGGCCAAAGTCAATGGGCTAATGTCTTGTATAGGATAAAGCAATTCTGGTAGTTAAACGGAAAAGTCGTTGCCAAAGCTCTCAGAAGTAGTTCGTAAAAGAAAGGTTCATATGTTGGGTCACAAGCTGACTAGGCCTGCAATTTACCAAAGTTTCGAGCACTTTCGCAGTGAGAGGTAAGTTCTGATGGTCAGGTTTTCACAGTACCTTACAATGAAGAAAAAGATGCAGCTGAAGACTTCTGTTCCTGGCAGTTCCTGCAGATCTCGCTGTTCCTGAGCCTCAGTCGTGGGGACAAGAGGGAGGACGTTGGGGGACTCCTGCACTGGGACTGGACAAATATTCAATTCCAGTAGCTCTAGTCAAGCACACAAACTGGTGTCCTTCTCCCTGGCTATTCGGTTTCCTGCAGCAGTCTGAGGAAAATACAACCAGCTCCGAGAATGGTATCCAGGTGGCTTACAAGTTGATTGGTCCCACCAACTCAAAGGGAGAAGTCGTCCTTGAAGGGCTTCTCTTTTGAGATGAACTTGGTGATTCGGACCTGCAGCAGGGCTTCACCGGGCAAACCAACGGTCCAGGAGTTGCAGCAGCTGTCCTCTTCCAGCTCGTCTTTGGTTCTTTCGTTCCAGTGATCGATTCTGCCTTCCAAGCCAAGAGACTCACCTTTTAGCAAGTTTCCTCCCATTCATTCCAGCCTAGCTGCCACTCGCCCAGCAGGGTGGCTGTCCTTGCCGGACAGTCATCCAGCCAATCACGCCAGAGTGCATTTGGGTCTCCTAGGAGACTAGGCACAGGGAGTTTCGGGCACCTCCCTCACTTCCTGCCCACCCCAGACACTCGGGCGCCAGAGGCGGTCTTCAGTCCTGAAGCCCGCCAAAGTCAATGAAACAAAGGGACCAAACCTGGTTTCGCGCACAGAGTAAAACTCTAGAAGGACCTTTCCATAAAGAAATGGTGAAAAAAGAAGACCAGGACCTGTTGAAACAAAGGGGGCTCAGACGCCATCTTGAAAAACATGGCTCATACAATTTAACGCTACTGGTGTTCACGTTGAGAAAAATCATGGTAGTTCGTTGTAAAACCACTGCCACCAGCCATTTCGATAGAAAAGGGTAGCATTTGACTGCTAAGGGTAGCATTTGACTGCTACATGAGTATCTAGACTTTAGGGGGGAGGAGGGGATACTAGGTAACCCCCTCCAGAACTCTATAGTAAGATAGGGTGTGCTGGGTATAGGAATTTGAAAAGACTACTAAAGTCAATTTCACTTTACTTTCTCTGAGAACAGTAGTTTATCCCAGAGAAGGTATTTAAACCTTGGGAAAGCCTGAAAGGATTCCCTGTGCCACTGCACTGAGGGTGCTGTGACACACATGAAAAGATGCCTATGGAGTTGTCCAAAACTCCATAATCAAAGAACACAAGAGTAAAACACACATCAAAATGAATGAGAGAGTGGGGAAAAAAGTGTCACTCTCTCACCAGGTAAAAAAAAAATCATGTCCTCAAAATCCAGCAATGTTGCTGGGGGTCTCTAAGGGGAAGGGAATTAGAACATTTTTGAGATTTCTCCCCAACAATACTAAACATCATTTAGTACAAGTATAACAAAGTCAAAATGTCTAGTATAAATCCTTACAACTCTTACCACAAATCACATTTCATCTAACAAACCACATGTTTATCTAAAATCATTACAAAATGAAGATTTTTATTGTACAGCCCATCACATTTAAGTTTAGATCTATTTGGCTGTAGAACTATTGTATTTTTTCCTGTAGTCTCTCATACAATCTATATATATAATAGACGACTGCGATAATCATAGACATTTGATTGCCCTTTTAGTAGTCAATACCATAGCGATTCAGAGAGTACTAATTTTATGAACGAATTTGGACAGGAGCCTCAGCCTTAAATCACTCGTATCATTACAGTACAAAAAAAGATGTTTAATCGTTTGCCTTTCCGTAGTTGGCTTACATAATGTGCAATATCTCAGAGGGATCCATACTTCTACGACGACTCCAGATGTCTAATGTACATAACAGGTTAAAATGAAAGCACATAAACATTGTTCTGAATGTATCATCTGCAAAAAATGTCCAGATGTTTGTAAAACACAGCTAAAACATTTTTGTATTGTTTAAATAATGCGTATTTACTAAGGGCTTCATTCTTTTCGAGACAATCTTGGATTTTTAATTTATATTTTACTTTTCCCTAATAGTTGTACAGGTATTCGTCATACAAGCCATAATCTTGTAAGTAATTTATGCATTCATTGGCAAAGCTATTAAAGACCCTTGAATATGTTGAATTAAGATCCAATGTAAATCTTCATACAATGAATTCCTCCAGGGCAATAGTATCTTATAGAACAGCAACCACATTTAACCTTTTGCTCTCAACTTTTTAATATAGACTAACAACTAACCATATAGATTTTTAGTTGAGTAAAACTGTTAGTTAATTTTAAAGCATGGGCATTTTTCTTGATCTGTTTTATTTTGTAGCCAACACTATTCATTTGAAATATTAAGACAACATTTTAATGTTTTAGAATTATGTAGGTCATTTTTAAAGAACCTGTTACTTTTTACTTTTACCCTTCTTATTTTTGTGGGATCTCGGACCTATCTTTGTAACCAGAGGATCTGCTGCTGACGTCCCCCTGCCACTCTAACCCTTTTGACTCTTTTAGAACATATGGTCCTATAGTCGTCCATAACGTTCCTAGTGCTCTAGAAGTCCCATGTGTTGGCCCTAGGGTGATTGTAACATTGTACATTTGTTATAGGAAGTAGACTGGTGGAAACTGTAATTTAGTTTTGATTTCACCAGAAATGCAAGCCAATTTGCCACATTGGTAGTCCATTGTTCCTTTTTGGTAGCTATTGGGGCACCAATGCATTTTTATTCAAGTTCTGCCCCCGGCCCTTTCTTTAGGGGCCACCTTTGTTAAGGGAAACAGTCATTCCTAAAATGAAAGCCTAGCCATGCACCATCTTCAGTGGCTTGAACTGGTGTCAGCCTTTAGCTGGCAATTTCACATCATGGGGGGTGATCTGTGGTGATTGATTTAGGGGACAACTATTTTGGCTAGCAGTCAAGCGGGATTGGAGAGCAGTGATGGAGCGTGGTCAGGGCGGTGGTGAGGTAGAGGATATTACCTTTCCTGTGAGTTGGGTCTTCTGTGTGACTTTATCGAGAAGGCAGTGGAGATATTCCTTTCATGACTTGAATATAGTTACCAAACAAAACTGCAATTATCCGTAGATAAGTGCACACCCTCCTATTGTTAATCCATATAATTAATGCGTAAATAACACTGCATAATTCCTTCCAGAACAACGACCCTATTTAAGAGGTGTATGTTTTAAACACAAGGCAGCATGTCAGAATTCATTTATTTAATTTATTTAATCATAATGTAATCATGAGAAACATTTACAAAAGAGCATATCAAATACATTAATAACACATCTATTAAAAACCAATTATCAAAACACACATTGTCACACCAACAAAAAAAGCTCACATCTCACATGTCATTCCTCACATACTCTTTCATCCCCATTCATACAAAAAAACGCCACTCGTACTTGTGTAATAAACGCAATCCTGATAGTTCTGTTCGTAAATCAGAACATCCCATCTATTTGGGTTGATAACTTGGATTGCTCAAAAGTACCTATTTAACAGTTTAAAAAAAGTAAAACGCTGGGTAGATGTTCCAAGATGGTTACTCATGAACACATATCAATTCCCACATTTTGTCTATGTAAACCGAAGTTAGAGCCGACTCTGGGAGGAGTAGGCCCTATGGTGTTGTTGACTCGAGTTTCGGGCAACCAGAATGGTCTGTACAATTTCCGTCTGGTGCACCTCATCAGGACATATACATTACAAACAAAAAACAGTTTAAAAGAGAATTCAAGTTGGTGTGCAATTGATTGTTGTCCAATTTTCAAAAGCTAGTTTCTTTCGCTTTACAAGGTGTGAAGTTGCAGTAAACCAAGTATGTTTCCCGGAGAGCCGCTTCCAAAAGTGCAGTGGCTTCAAATCTAGTCTCCTCGTGCAATGTTGGCAGGACCAAGCCAAAGACAAAGTTCCTTCTTGGGTTGCGATGTTATTGTATCTTGCGGTTGTTTCTCATTGTCCACCAAGGTGTTGTTTTTTCCTGCCAGATGTGCTACAGGCCAGTTAGTTCAGGGGGTGTGGGGCCATCGATGCGTGATCCATGTGTTCTCCGCCAAAGGGACACTGGATGTGGTCAGTGTCTTACACTAGAGGTGTCTGCAAACACTGTGTGCTCCCGGAAAGTGAATATCTTTGGTGATTCTGTGAGAGCGGGGGTGCGGGCTACTCTCTGCGTAGTTTTCTAACCGCATCTCAGTGAATAGTTAAAACAAATGATTGGTTAGTCACCAAATGTTTTAATTGAAAGCTAAGTTGACACGCATTGCCTATTATTCCTATATAACCTGTGAATGGGTGCCATTAGTTTGGCTAACCTTGAGAGAACTCCCAAAACTTGAGATCCTTACCTTTTATTGTGGGCCAGTTGATGCCCTGCTTGCCTGTAACATGTTTTGAAAGAACTGAAGATTAGCTCGGCCACTGGTGAACTTTGACTAGTGTTTTGCTTATTGCCAATCCAGGCTGTGAATTGGCCCTATTCCTACGATTGGGACATGTTGGGGAGAATTCTCAGAAATGTGCTAATTCCCTCCATCTTAGAGACCCCCAGCAACTTTGCTGGATTTTGAGGACTTGATTTTTTTAACTTGGAGAGAGTGAGACCCTTTTCCCCACTCTCTCATGTATTTTAATGTGATTTTGTACACTGTTTTTCTTTTGGTTGTGGAGTCTGACAAACTCCATAGGCATAATCTTTTACATTGTGTCACACACCACCTTCAGTGCAGTGGCACAGGGAAGTCTTTCAGATTTCCCCAAGGTTTAAATAAGTTCTCTGGGATAAACTACTGTTTCCTAGAGCAGTAAAGTGAAATTGACTGTACTTACATTTATAACTTTCTAGACCCTGCACACACTATTTTACAATAGGGTCTTGAAGAGGATACCTAGTATCCCCTTTGTCTAGCTTCTCATGTAAACATTTTTGTTACCCTTTTCTCACTGAATGTCTAGTGGCAGTGGTTTCCTTTCAACTACCATGGTGTGCATTTACAGCGGGCTGCGTTCGCAGCTGCAGTAAAGCACCCAAGGGTGCCATTTTTGTCAAAATGGCCTCTGTTTTCTTTTTTTGCCATTTCTTTGTGGAAAGGTCCTTCTTGAGATTTACTCTGTGTGCCAAACCAGGTTTGGTCCCATTGTTCGCTTTGCCTTTGGCGAGGATTCACGAGTGAAGCCCGCCTCTGGCTCCAGGGTGTCTGGGGTAGGCAGGAAGTGAGGGAGGTGCCTGAAACACCCTGTGCTTAGTCTCCTAGGAGATCCAAATGCACTCTGTGATTGGCCAGCTGACTGTCCGGCAAGGACAGCCACACTGCTGGGTGATTGACAGCTAGGCTGGAATGAATGGGAGAGAACTGAATAAAATGCGAGGCTTTTGGCTTGGAAGGCAGTCGACCACTGGACGAAGGAACCAAAGAAGAACTTGAAGAGGACGCCTGCTGCAACTCCTGCACCGTTGGTTTGCCCGGTGAAGCCCTGCTGGAGTGCCGAAACGCCAAGTTTGCATCGTCAGAGAAGCCCCTGCAAGGAAGACTTCTCCCTTTGAGTTGGTGGGACCAATCGACTCCAAAGTAAGCCACCTGGACATCCATCTCGGAGCTGGTTGAATTCCCACAGTTGCTGCTGGAAATCGCATAGCCAGGGAGAGGAACACCAGATTGTGTGCGTTGCTTTTAAGTTGTCCAAGAACTCCAGGAAGATCCTCTGGACTCCCAGGAAGCAGGACGGACCGAGCCTGAGCCCCCTCAACAGAGTGCGGGACCCCACAAGCAAGGAAAGTCCATCGCGACAGCCAGGAACCGCAGTGTTACTATTTGCGGTAGACACGAGGAGCTGAAACAATGAACGGCCACTGAAAGTGAAGTTTGCTGGTTGCAAGTTCTGACCGTTCCAGTTGAGTGCAGGAGTCCCCCGACATCCTCCCTCTTGTCCCCACAACTGAGGCCCAGGAACAGTGAGCTCTGCAGAGCTGCACAGGAACCAAGTAATCTGCTGCATCTTTTCTTCATTTTAAAGGTACTGTGTAAAGTCTGAGAGAACTTACCTCTCAATGTAGAGTTGCTTGCATCTTCTACTACTCACAAATCTACTCCGCTTGTGGCCCTTCATTTGATTCTTCTTTTCTTCAAAGACTTCTAAAACATTGTTCAAAGACTTTCTACTTACCTACAAAGAAGTGCTTCAGCTCACTTAGACTTTTGCTTATCGTCTTTGGCTTAGCCTCTTCCACTGAATGACTCTTATTGGGGGATCTGAAAGTATTTGCCTGCATAAGAATATGTGTGGTCTCTTGTTTGTTCTAAATAATCTTTTCCTTTGACTTATTACTATATGATTCTAAATGCAACAGTGATATATTAATGTTCCCAGCACCCTAGCAATTGAAGTCACCTGAGGGTGTAGGTAGTGTCTGTGAGCCATTCCAAAAGGGTATCTACTGATTTAGAGATATTAAGAGTGTGTATTTCATGAAGTGTATTTGAGTGTTACCGTTATTTTGCTCCCTTCTGAAGAAGGCTTATTCTAACTGACTGATAAATAATTATTTATTCAAGAAACCTTGACTGTAAGAGTTTATTTGAATACTTGTAACTGTAAATCTCTGTGTAACTCCACTACAGCTCACATTGACCCCTCTTGAGATGAGCCTGGCTGCTCAACACGCTACCAAAACTGTGTAGTACAAGCTTATACCAAAGGTTGGGTTTCCTCTACCTGTAGTCGGAGTTGTTTGTAGTGTTCCCAGAGGGTACTACATACAAACAGGCCCATCCGTAAAATTGGGGGAGTACCACAGAATCATGACCTGAAACCAACCAAAAACTGAGTTGCCTCTCCCTTTGATTCTAATGAGGTGCAAACCTCTGGTTGTGTGTATTGTGATTCCTGTATGCCACTGGGGTTCAGACTTGAAGGTCTTTTCCCGGGTAATCTGCCAGAAAAACGACGTTCACTATAATCCTATCTCATAGGATCAATTCCTCAGAACATTAAAATACTCTTTAATATAATGTTTTCGTAACTGTAACCTGCACCAAAGATACTTTGCTTCTGTGAGGATAAGTCTCTTTTCATAATGTGTGAGAGCAAACTTTTCTAGTGATATATATGAGTTATACTCATCACCCATTGCCATCATCAGAGTTGTCCTGGCCTACTAAGCCATGTTGCTGCTGACTGAGCCGGTATGAGCTTGCGGGTACCACGATTGGATAGCCCATCTCCGTGTTCCCTGGAACGCAGTGGTGAGAGAAACCTCTGCAGCAGATGATGAAAACTGGAGTCTGTTAAATGTTTGTTTATGTTCACAGCCCACTTAAAACAATTTAGTACTCTTCAACATATTGTTGAATGGAATCTAAGTAGCAATTCTTAAATGTGTGCATTAAAGCTCTTCAATCTTCGCTGTCTTAAGGTTCTCAATCTGAGATTTACAAGCATAAACCTGTCGTACACTAGCCAAGTATTTGAAACCTAGATGTACAATGGCTTGAATCACTTGGCTCAGCTGGGAAAGTACCCACTATATTGGAGGGGGAGGATGCAGTTAAGTTGCCTTATATAATGGAATGTAGAATCAATAGATTAATCTTAAAATGATTTGGAAAATAGTATACTATGGCCTAAGGTAAGTACAGAAAGGTTACCATGCAGAAACTTTCAAGTGAACCACTAGTATTCTGTCCGTCATGAGCTTTAATTGTGACCAACCGGCCCTCAGCATTATGCTACAGAATCAGTGGCTTTCTTTGGCTATGAAGTGTGAAGGAAACATGAAGTAAGACACAGACAACAGATTCACTTTTCTCCCAAAAATGGTTTATTTTGCTTATATGTCAGGATGGAGTAGTGCCTAACTTGCTCTTTGCTAAGGTGGGATTTCCCTACCTAAAGAAACTAAGGATAGTCTGTGTCATTAAGTTCAACCCAAAAGTCTGTGTCCAAAACCTGTACTTGCCCTCACAACTAAAGATATACAATGTGTAGGGATGTCGGCAATAAAAGAAATAGTGTTAAACATAAAGTTCCGAGCTTCTTCCAGCTCCTGGTTTGCAGTTCAGCCTCACCTTCCCCAAATTCAAAATAGCTTAAACAGCTCTAGAGGGTTCCCTTCCCCAAATTTGAAACAATTCCATAAGGCCTCGGGTTCCCTTCCCCAACAAGGTCGGTACAGTTCATAAAGTCTCGGAACCCCTTTCCCAAGAAGGTAGCTCTTTCAGCTTCAAAACCAGTAATTTCAAATCTTTGAGCTTTCAATAATTATTCCTGCTCAACTTTGTAACCTTTCAGGTTTTCCAATGGTTCACGTAGAGTGCTTCTTTCTGCAATTACTTCAACACTTTTTAATCAAAACAACTTCTGTATCTTGACTTTCTGTGGTTCTTCCCAAGTAGGGGTTACTCTGTCTAGGTGCAGTTATCAGACCTCACGGTCCACCGATTACAGGTCATGAAACCGATAACCCTTGGCACTTTGTTCTGCTGACTTCCTTTCCAACACAGGTTTTCTCTCTGAACCTGTCGCATTAGTCCACATTCAATTCTGCTTTTCTCAGGGTCTCTTGGCTCTGCCATAATGTGCTTTCCATACCTTGGGTACCTCAGGCTCACACTTATTTAAGATTCATCTTGCCATAACTGATATATCATACACTCCTTCAGGCCCTCTTGCCAACACAGGTTTTCTTTCTTTAAACTGGTGTTCTCAATTCGCATTCAATTCTGTGTCTCTTTGACAGTCTTTGTTATGCCACAACGTGGCTTTCACATAATTCATTCTGTGGTATTTATTACCTTTCACCACCTTGCTTTCATATTGTCCATTAGTACTTATCAATTGCTTTTCACTTGGTTCATAAGTGCTCATTATAGGCTTTCACTTTGTTCATACTTTAACATTGTCCATCAATGCTTGGTTCTTGCTTCACCGAGTTCATCAATGCACATCGCTTTTTTCATTTGTGCAGTATTTTCATTTACTTTGCATATCTTTTCTCTAGTTCGGTATTCAATAACACTTGTTGCATTTCCAAAGTACTTTGCAGCTTGTTCGGTATTCAATATTCTTCCATTCGGTTTCCAAACCCATTCATAATAAGTTTCAGTTCTATCAGCATTTCCATCTACCCAATTCCAGCCCCTGGAGCACCCCGTTATGAGTGTTCCCTTTCTTTCACTCACTGTTGTCCTCTTTACTGGCTTTCTCTCACTCTCCTTGTACTTGTCAGGAACTCCGGCGAACAGCGCTCGCTTCCTTCGAACCTTGCTGCACTGGTCTGCGGCGCACTGGAGTCTTCTGTGTTCCACAGCTCCGGCTGGGGACACACTGCACAGGGGACTGCAAGGGTCTCAACCCTCTCATGGTCTGCTCAGGCTGACGTCTTTCTCATCCCTCTGCAGCATTTGCCATCCTTTTCACTGGCCCCTCTCCAGCCTGCTCCACATTGGGTTGCAGCACCCTTCTCCTCAGGCGGGCTTCTCTCTCACTCATGCCTGTCTCTCCTTTTATGCATCTGCAGCCTTTCACTTGGTTGCATGTATTAGTCCTTTGCCTGACCATAGTTGATTCTATTAGTGGGACATGTCTGGCCATTGTAAAGCTACACCATAGTCCTCTTCCACGTCTCAGTACTGAAGTGGGGCAAATGACTGGAAGTGTGTATACTCCCAGTTGCCTCTTCCTCGTCCCAATCTTAAAGGAGTATGAATGTGGGACAGTTTGTGCGTATGAAAGAGGAAAAGACTGAATGGAAGGGGGCACAATTCCCAGTTGTTTTTTCCTCTGACATTTCTCTGTATTAACAAGAGGAGTTTGATGTGGGTTTAACCTGCCCACATAAGGAGGTGTCCTAGTTGATCTCTTCCTTGTCCCTCTATGGTGATGGTATTTCCGAGGGTCATTTTGGAAGGAAGAAAAGGGGGCGTGGTGTTTGACAGTACTTTATAAAGGGTTCTGGGACTGAAGGTTCATTGAGAAATGGGACTGGGGAATACTGTCTCACCCAGGGACTCCCTCTCGACCTTCCCCAAATCTCCTTCAACCAGGTGATCCTCCCTCACATATCCAGGGATCCAAAAGTGATGGCCTTTCCCTGGCCCCCTGAGCAGAGGATGTCGGGGAGAAGTGAGGACGCCCTCAGGTTTCTCAAAGAAGCCAGTTTGATCTTTCAGCAAGTTAAATGCTCACTGCTGACATCTTTGCTTCCTTCATGTTACAGGTTTGTATCCCTGCAAGACAAACGCAGCCTTTCATCTTCCTGAGCTTGATTGAGCATCTTCACATTTTGATTAGTAGTATCAATTATTTACAGTGCAACAAAATCGTATAAACACACACGCTTCTAAAAGAAAACGTTGACATTTTGTATTATTATCATCATAATAGCCTAGCAAGTTTGTGAAATCATGTCAGTACAGAGCCAAAAACATGTGGTTCAAGTTTCTGTTAAGACAATCAGAAGAGAACAGGAACACAAACACCAATCAATCCTCCCTATTTCCCTCACTCCCTCCCTCATTTCTTCCCTATCTTCTTTCCTCCATCACTCCCTCCCTTCTTCCGTTCCTCCCTTACTCCCTCACTCCATATCCTCCCTGGGCATTGGCTGGTTGAGCAGAGAGTATTCTAGTGGCTAATCATGTGTTTATATAACCGATAAACATGAGTTTTAACCCTGGCTGCATTATCTGGCTTATGTCGGTTTGAAAATCACATTTCTTGCTAGCTCCAAATCCTGAATAGCTGCAGTAATTGCGAGGTCTTTCAACTGTCCAAATGTCAATGTATAATGCATCATGAAAAGTCAGGGTGCTTTGCGGAGGAATATAAAATCCTTACCCGGGGCAATCCATGCTGTTAAGTCTCTTGATGGATGTTTTTATTGATGTGGGTATTGTGACAGGCTGCTAGAATGACTGCCTAGTGCTGTGCTTGTAGTACAGAGGGCCAGAGGCAAAATAGTAGGATTTAAGGGTTTTCTTTATGCAAGTGCTCAGAGAATAGTGTTACGATGCCATTAAACCAAATGGATAGATGTAAGGTTGATGGCTCCAAATGTCTGGTTGTAATGTGAGGGAAGCCCCAGTGAGTCTCAGCAAAAGGGGTCAACAGAAAACCAGGTTTCCTCATCTGCATCAGAGTCCCTATTGAGATGGTTAATGTTCTAAAGTTCCCATAATTATGATGGAAGGTGCAAAACCAAAAGTTCTTTCCTGTGTGAAAATGAAAAAATAAATGCTCCAAGGAGGGTGTCTGTCCCCTATTGAGGTCCTTGGGAAAGAGGGTGTGCTGTCCTTTGCCTCTCTGCATGGAATGCGGGCGTTCTAGAGTTACAGACCCACCGTTCAGAGGTCTGTTAGTTTGCTGCATACTAGTGGTCCTCTGCTGTTCTTTGCCTTACAGATTAGCAAAGGGCTACCTGTGACATGGGGTCTAAGGTTGGTGCTTTCGAGTTCTTCTGGTGTACCCTAGCTTGTCCTCCATGTCCCCTGGCATAGCAGCACCATCTCCTATGTGGTAGGTTAGAAGGAGACAGACAATTATGTACCATGTTCACAAGTATTTTCTTTAAATAAGAAAATGCCTAACTTTTTCCTAATGCTAAGGGTTTCCCCACCTTACGTACCTAAACCTGGGTGCTAGTCATGAGTCGTAAATTCCAAAGTAAATAGTCTGTCCTCCGTCCAAAAAGCTAAGCTACTCTCGCCCTACAATTTAAAACAAAAACAACAAAATACTTGGAGAATGACCCCCTTCTCCTGGGATGCTTTTCAGCACAGTTTATTTTAATACAGTATCTTCAAATAGTCTCTAGCTATTCCTTTTAATATCTCTCAGTTCCTTCAAGACTTGTTTTCTGTACTCTTACGACCTTTTCTCTTCACACTGAGAAATGTAGATAGTCTGTATTTGACTTTTGTTTATTCAATACTCTTGGTCTTCGCTAGTGCAAATATGATGAGTTCCTGTGTGACTCCCACACTTTGGGTACTCTTTCCAACTACTGGGACGAGTATGCTGGGTTCCTGAGTAATAGTCACTATTCTTATATCTTTGCCACTCACTGGGACAAGTATGCAGGGTCTCTACACCTTGCTACCTGGGTCTCCTGCTCTCCGTTTTATCTGTAGTGACAGCGTTACTGGTTCAGCGTTTCTTTCCTCTTTCCTGTATTCGGTCAGGATGGTTTTCTGGTTTTTCTTTCTCGCTGTTTCCGACATGCTTCACGTTGTTGAAGTATCATTGACAAAAGGGGATTCTCCAGGTTTCCTTTCTACGCCACCACTTTCTTCCTTAGGTTCTCTGATTGCAGTCCTCTTCATGTACAGGCCGACTCTGGTCTGTTCCTGGCATGCAGCTTCTCTGTCACGCTGACAGGAGGGCTCTCCTTCCCCACACTTGGTTGTCCCACTAGGGACATTTACGAACTCGTTCCTCTTGGTTGGTTGCATAGCACATCGCTGTCACTTCTTCTCTGTGGTTGCTTCAACATGCATGAAGCACGTCTCTCTTGGTTTCCCAGCCTTCCCGATCCGGCCCGTTCGAAACTCCCGGGCTTCACTTCCTGCCTCTGAGTCCACCTCTTCTTATGACACACAGCTGGGGCTTTCTCGGCTTTTCAGGAAAGTCCTTCCTTTGTGTTTGTGACACATTCGTTATACCGCTTGTCCGCTTCTTCGTCTTGGTGCTTAATCGACAAGCACTCTTCATTTCTCCTACGCTCTTGCTCGTCACAGTACCAGGGTTGTCTTCTGGTACAACATTATAGTAGTACATGAACTGTAAGAGTAGTCTGGATATGTGTTAGTCAGTAGTGCAGGGTTGGACTGTGGGGGATAAAATGAAGGGAGTCCTTCTCCCCAAGAGGGGAATCTCTCCCTGGGAGGTCCCGCTGACCGCCACCCTTAGAGGGATTATTGCATAGCGGCTCACCTCCCTAGCTTCACAGGAAGGGGCTCCCCCTTGGGGGAAGTGACAGAATCCCTCGATTGGTCACATATGCCTCCACCTTCATCTATACTCTTTCCCTCCTCTATACTCTCCCCTGGACTGATCTAGTAATCTGAAACCTCCTGTTTCTCCTGGCTATTTTGGGGGTGGGCGCGTCCCTTTCTTTCGCTTTCCTCTCCCGATAGTTTGGGTCTATCACATTTACTAGCCTCTCTACCCTTTCACCTCTCTCGATAATCTCTCTGCTTCACTTCCCAACACTCTTCAAACTTTGTCTTCTTCCTCCTCCCTGCGGCCGTAGTCTCCTCCTTCTCTTTTGTCACTCCCCTCCTCCTTACTCCAGAATTCATTAAATCGACTCCTTCCTCCTCAGAATATCTTTCCCTGTCTCTTTCCTGTTCCTCCAGCCCTCCTGCGAAACAGTCCTCTCCTCCGCTCTCCAGATGATACCCCCTCTTCCTGTCCAAGATGGTACCTCTCTGCACTGCTCCCAAACAGTCTTTCTCCCTCTCCTGCCTCTGCCTTTCCCTTTCCCTCTACCTCACCCTCACTTTTTCTCTCTATCGACCTTCTTCTCTGAAATAAATATCTCTCTCCCCAACCTCCCCTCTCTCCAACCAGATCCTTCCCTTTCCCTACCCTTTCTGTGCTTTCTTGGGATTGACATAGCTTGCATCTTGGCTGTGTGGGCTGATTTTCTCTGGTTGGGCCATGTGCTCAGGGTTATATTGCTTACAGGGGGCTAGCCTGAGGTGCTATGAAGGCCTGCCACTGTCTTGGATTGCAGAAGGGCTGTGAACAGGTGTGGAGTCTTCCTCTTTAGGACTGGGCACTATGCTGTTATTTCCTGCATGACTCTGGGTCCTCCTGCTTTCCCCGCGTTTGACCCCATAGTTGGAAAACCTTCTGCTCGGAAGTTGTTCACTGTTTTCAAGTTTGAAATCCCTGTGACACAGATACAATGGGAAGTGTTTGTTTCTTTACTCGTGTGTCCAGCGCAAATCACTTCTTCCTTGTTAAAGTGCGCCTTCAGAGTCATAGGACTTCCGTAGGCTGCCAGAGTACAAGTCACAATGGAGAATTTCTCAAGCATCTGCTGAAGAAAAGTATGTATTTCCTCACTTGTCGAGGACTTTCAAGTATTGTAACATTGGTTCCTCATTGGGTCTCTGAATGTGTTGCCTTTTAATGAAGGCCACTTCCCCCCGTTGGTCCCTGGTAGGTTTGATTTTGGGATTGTGAGTTCTCCCGTTGACCATCCCCTTGGTGGTCCTGCAAATTGGCATACGCAGAGGGGGGTTGAATATCTTTGTGATTATCATGTTTGGGCCGCTGCCCCTCTGTAGGATGAATAGCGGGGTGAGTGTTTTCGTGACTGTGTGGTCATTTGGACCAAAGATTAGGTGTGGTTGTGAGTTTTTCTGTGACTGCTCCCCTTCTTAGTACAGGAGCACAGTTTGGGTGATCGCGGGATCTTTGTATACCTCTTCTAAATCCAGCATCTGCTAGCTTGGGGTAGTCGCCCAGCCCCTATGACCACCCCACTGCCGATCCACAAGTTTAGGCAGGGGACTTCATCACAGTATTTTTTGAAGAGTCTGAATAATGTATCTATCTACTTTTTGAAAGTTTTGTCCTTATTAGTTATATTCCAAACCCTGGAAGGTTTACATGTTTCTGCAATTTACTTTCCAATATCTTTTTTCCCAAATTAATTTCAGTTGGAAACATGAGTAAAAGATAGTCCGTTGGAGGGACTGTGTGGTGTGAGATATGCAACTAAAGATGCATGCTCTAGGTCCAGTGGCAAGAGTAACTGCTTGGTAGTGTGAGTAGCTACTGTGTTACCACCAGTATACCTGGTTCGATTGTCTTGCTGCATTGTCTGACTGTCTCTGTACTATCCATTTGTTCTTTAGGCCAAAGCAGTGCTGAAGTTCATTGAAGCCATTTCAGAGAAGACCTTGAGAAGCACTGTGGCTCTTACTGCAGCGAGAGGCCGTGGTAAATCCGCTGCTTTGGGATTAGCCATAGCCGGAGCTGTGGCTTTTGGGTATGTCTCTATGCTACGTTTCCAAACTTGTTTGAGGATGTACAACTTGATGTCTGTCTTGATGCATAGTTATTTTAGGTTTAACTCGCTTACTGAGCAACAAGGGAATAAAAGTGTTCATATCTAGCGGCCTACGAGATTGAAAGTCCCATTCTACCACTCGGACACAAGGCCTGATTAAGATAACTTTTTCCCTGTTGAGTCCTCTTCTGAACCCATAGACGCGAACACCAATTGTGTTGTAAGAAAGACAGTAAGTCTCTGACTGTCAGGGTACAACAAGTACTGTTTGCTTTGAGTCTCCCTGCAGAGCTGGCTGTGCGAGTTCCACTGGTTTTTGGCAGCCTTTTGTATTCTTGTAGTGGAGTACAGCCTGCTGTACCCTAGATGGGGTTCCTGCCAGGAACTGTATCCTATTAATCTGCCACTTTATGCTGGGCCTGCACAGAGTTAGCAACAATGCTCTTTCCTGGAGGTAGTGGATGTTGGGGAGAATTCTCATAAATGTGCTAATTCCCTTCACCTTATAGACCCCAGCAACTTTGCTGGATTTTGAGGACTTGATTTTCTTTAACCTGAAAAGTGTGAGCCTTTTTTTCCCACTCTTTCATGTATTTTGATGTGTGTTTTACTCCTGTGTTCTTTGATTATGGAGTTTTAGATAACGCCATAGGCATCATCTTTTTATGTGCGTCACACAGCACCCTCAGTGCAGTGACACAAGGATGTCTTTTTAGACTTCCAAAAGGTTTAAATACCTTCTCTGGGATAAACTACTGTTTCTCAGAGAATGTAAGGTTAAATTGACTTTACTAGTCTTTTTAAATTCCTAGACCCAGCACACATTAGCTTCCCATAGAGTGCTGGAGGGGTTACCTAGTATACCCTGTGTCTAGAAACTCATGTAGCAGTCAAATGCTACCCTTTCCTATCGAAATGGCTGGTGGAAGTGGTTTTGCAGCGAACTACCATGATTTTTTCCCGACCGCGAACACCAGTATCTAAAAATCGCGGGGGCCATGTTTTGCAAGATGGCGCCTTAAGCCCCTTTGTTTCTTTTTTCGTCATTTCTTTTTGGAAAGGTCCTTCTAGAGTTTGTCTCTGCGCGCCAAACTAGGTTTGGTCCCTATGTTTCTATGCCTTTGGCGGGCTTCAGGACTGAATACCGCCTCTAGCGTCTGTGTGTCGGGGGTGGGCAGGAAGTGAGGGAGGTTCCCGAAACTCCCTGTGCTTAGTCTCCTAGGAGACCCAAATGCACCCAATCGTGATTGGCTGGCAAGGACAGCCACCCTGCTGGTTGAGTGACAGCTAGGCTGGAATGAAAGGGAGAGAACTGTTTAAAAGGGGATTCTCTTGGACTGGAAAGCAGAGTTGACCACTGGAACGAAAGAACCGAAGACAAGGTGGAAGAGGACGGCTGCTGCAACTCTTGGACCGTTGGTTTGCCCGGTGAAGCCCTACTGCAGGTCCGAATTGCCAAGTTCAGCTCCAAAGAGAAGCCCCTTCAAGGACGACTTCTCCCTTTTGAGTTGGTGGGACCAATCAACTCGTAAGCCACCTGGATACCATTCTCGGAGCTGGTTAGGATTAACCAGGGGGAAGGACACTGGCTTGTGTGCTTGACTACAGCTATTTGAACCGAAGATCTTCCATTTTGCCAGCTTGTTTGACCAGTTCCCGTGCAGTTCAGGAGTCCCCCGACATCCTCCCTCTTGTCCCCAGGACTGAGGCTCAGGAACAGCGAGATCTGCAGGAACTGCCAGGAAGCAACGTCTTCAGCTACATCTTTTCTTCATATTAAGGTACTGTGCCAACTCGATTGAGAGAACTTACCTTTCGCCGGTAAAAGTTCGTTAAACTTTCCCACCTTGCAGGCCTAATCGACTTGTGACCCAACATATGATTCTTTTTTGTACAAACTACTTCTGAGAACTTTTGCAAAGACTTTAATTTTTACTACAAGAACTACTCTTTCCTATCCAAGACACTAGCCCATTGATTTTGGCTTAGGCCTATTGAACTGAATCGAGTCCTCTAGGGAACTGAAACTATTTGCACTGCGTAAGAAAGTATTTGTCATCTATTTTATTAACTTGTGCCTTTGTACTCCTATTTAAAGTGACTGAAATGCCATTTTGCTCCTATTTCATGGGAGCCTAATTTACTCAAACGTATTGGTTTGGTATTGAAGTATATTTGTTTGATATTAAGTTGCCTCCTTCTAGTGAATTTTTTCTAAATGGCTGTGTAATAAATTAATGTGTTTTAGCAAGTGTCTACTTGAACCACTGTGATTGTAAGACCTCTGTGTAACCTCTTTTACTGCTCACATTCCCCCTTGAGATGAGCATGGCTGCTCAGCTTGCTACCACTAAGTGTGTAGTACAGACTTATACCAAAGGTTGGTTTTGCTTACACCTGTAGTCCTAATTGTATGTGGTGGTCCCAGAGGGTACTGCATGCAATTCTGCTCAACAGTGGATTCCTGAGATCTTGTGACTCGGCCGGCCCTGCCGGGTCAAGATAAGAGAACATCATTCCTTGGTCTTTCTCTGGTTTATAGAAATCTGGTGTGTTACTGGTACACTTTGTTTGTTTATTGAATTTCTAATGCGCACCAGACCCGGAGGTAGCAGGGCACAGTAAAGGTTATGCAAGGCTTCCAAAGTTACATAATGGCAAACGGTATACATTGACACATGAAATACAAAATAGGTAGGGCTCAGAATGTGCAAGTAATAGATTTCAAAACTCTGGTGGGCCTGCTGGAAGTTCTTCTAGACAATTTGTTGATTATGTAGCTCGGGCAGCGCTTTGTGTGTCAGGGAGGCGATTTTTACTTGTATTTTGTTATGGGTAGCCATTTATATTGGCGTCTGATTACGGTCACGTGCACTCTTTTGTTAATGCCTTGTGCGGCTCTAAGAGCGTTGTTTTGTAATTGTAGTTTTTGGATACTGGCTTTGTTAGCACTACTGTAGAGAGCATTACAGTAGTCTAATCTGGAGAGAATTAATGCTCTGGCCAATATAATGCAACTGTCGTTGGAGAGGAAGGGCTTGCCAGCTCTGATCAACTTGCACATGTAGGCTGTAGTGGAGGCCAGGGATTTCAGTTGTTTATTAAGACATAGGGCCTCATCACGAGTCTGGGGGTAACCCTTAAATGCGGCAGTAGCGCCATTACCGCCGCATTTAAGGGTCCACCAGATCATGGCTTTGGCGGATTCCCTCTGAGATGGGGGGAAATCGGCGGCAAAAATGCTGATTTTCGGCGCGATTACCGCCGGCGGGAAATACGCCGGCGGTAATGGCGCGAATTTTCCCCATTGGGCCCAATGGGGAATGAGGAATTCCCAAATGGGCCCAATGGGGAATGGGCAATAACCTTTCCGCCAAACCTGTGATCCGGCGCTAATAGCGCTGGGGGGGTTTGGAGGTAGGGCTATTAACGCTGGCGCTAATAGCGCCGGCGTTAGCGCCCAACTCGTGATGAGGCCCATAGTAGCGTCCAGGTAGAAACCTAGGGTTTTTACCTCCTTTCAGACTATGATATTCTTGCCATCAATGATGAAAGAAGCGTATTCATGACCTAGTTTGGAGATGTTGGAGGGGGTACCAAGAATTATCAGCTCTGTCTTGTCATCATTCAGGCATAGGCCGTGTGTGGCCATCCATGCCTGAATGATGAGGTAGATCCTATTCACCAATGCCAAGTCCTTGCCGTGATCCCCGGAAAGTGGGAAGAGAATCTGTGTATCATCTGCATAGTTAGTGTAGGTGATACCCAGAAGGTCCAAATCATCGAACAATGGTTTGGTGAATATGTTGTACAGAGTTGGGGACACGCATGAGCCCTGAGGGACCCCGCACACAATTGGGGTGGGATCAGCTGCCGCTGATGGGGAGAATACTCTGATGGTTCTGTCGCTCAGGAATGATTCTATCCACTTGACCGCATCTGTGGAGAAGTGGGCTGCTGAATCAAGTTTCCTGCAGAGGACCTTGTGATCCACCAGATCGAATGCAGCTGAGAGATCAAGTAACAACAATAGTGCTGTCTTCCCTTTGTCTCTCAGCTCATCAATTTGTGTTTTCAAAACTATCGGTGCAGTTTCCGTCCCATGTAGCGGACGGAATCCTGATTGTCTGACCCCTAGGTGTTTATGTAGCTCAAGGTATTTTTGGATCTGCGAGTAAGCAACTTTGTCCAAGATTTTAAGTAAAAATGGTACCGTCGTGATAGGGAGGTAGTTTGTGGCGATGAGTGGGTCTAGAGTTTGCTTCTTCAGTAGTGGGAGAACCCAGGATTGTTTGAGATTGACTGGGACGGTGCCAGAAGAAAATGAGGCGTTAATCAGCTTGGAAATGAATGGAGAGAGGTCTCTCGCGGCATCTTTTATGATGTGTGCTGGGCAGACATCTCCTTTACAGTTAGAAGGTTTAAGTGATAGGATTGTTTTTTCAACTTCTAGGATGGAGGTTTTGGTGAAACGGAATCTGTTATTTTGATCAATGTTTTTTTTTATTCGGTGGGAAAGAGTTAGTTGGCTGTGGTAGGCAGAGCGTCCTTCCTCTTTGGCGTGGTTTTCATTGTTTGGCAACACAAGGACACCCTGAACTGGTTAAAAAGGACCTTGGTGGCTGAGGGAGAAACTCTGCTCCCAGTCTGTTGGGGAAGATTGCTCTTTTTGCAGATCTCCCCCCATTGACATCAAGGGAACTCCTTAGGTTTTTGCTATGGCTTGAACCCTGTCTTGACTTTTGGAGGCAAGTATTGTTGCTTTATTTCCCTGCCTCATCTTTTGGGGATATTGGTCAGCTCTCTTGTTAAGAGTGCAGGGGCAGCCGATCCCTGTTTTGAGATTCCTTCATTTTATTGTAGCACACATCTTACAGTTAAGTGCTGTAGGGATACTTTGCATCCCTTTTTCTTTTGTAAAATATTTCTTACTTTTAAGATGTGTCCAGGATGGGCTGGGGCATTTGATACTATTTTACAATTTTTTCATTTTACCCATGTGCACGATTATGCATTACAGCGTAATGCAATTTTGAATACCACATATCCAAAATATCCGTGCCACACACTTCTCCCTGTCCTTTGGCCATTTTGTCATTTGGCATTCTTCCTGTACTCACCGGTTAAGAAATGCAATATGCGGTAAGTCATTTCCTGGACTCCAGCTTGAAGTTCTCGGGCAACGTAGCGGTGTGTGAAATCTGGCTGGATGTGGGGATTGGTTGTTAAGATGGATTTCTAGAATCTGGCCTTTTGGACATATTTTAGGAGGCCACTGTAGTTATAGTGAACAGGGAACTTTGAGAGGTTAGTCAAAACCCAATTAAAGTAAACGTGGAGAGCAGTCAATGCTATCTTCAGGAGAGTGTGAGTGGAGTAAAGGGTCCCCAATGAGTTTGTTCAAAAATTCACTTAAGACCGGAATGTATAATAATACAAATATTTATTCTATGGCTTAAACACACACTAAAAATGACACTGAAAAATGAAACAAGCTGGTGATATTATTGCACAATACTCAGTAATAAGCATATATACTTTCACCATAGGTTCTTAAAATGCATTCAAATAACTTCTAAAGAGGTAAGTAAGTTAATGAAGTAAAGCTGGAACCAAGTCGCAAGTAATTTTCCCAAACTTCAGCAGTCCAATCCCTAAGAGGAATGGGGCCTTGTGCCCAAAAGTCACAGGAGCCACAATGCTCCTCTCAAGAATGTATCTGTAGTAGGTAAGTATTGGTGATTGTTCAGTAGAAGAGATGCAACAAAGTTACTCAGTAAGTAAAATGCGTTCTTCTCTTTCAGATGGTGCTACCTGTTATGCTCCCCTGATATCCACGGGGACGCCACTCGATACTGGAAGGGAGGCTGTGCGCTGTCCTGGACCCCTTTCTGCTTGTTTGTATGTTGGCTGATAGACCAGTCCTATGACGGGAGAATGGGGGTTTAGATACTGAGCCTGTGATGGGGGTTCCCACCTCCCACTGACCAAGTCCCTTCCCCTTGGGTTATGCCTGACCTTATGTTCTTGTGCGTTAAGCTCTCCGTCCTGCGTCTCAGTGCAGGGGCACTTGTGGGCGTTCTGAGGGCCTAGTTGCTTCACTGGTCCTGTGCCCTTGTATCGGGTCCAGTCCGGCTGTGAAACCAACTTGTTTAATGTGCTCAGGTGAGTCTTTCAGTTTTTATTCCCTCTCCTGTCTTCTTTTGTTCCCTTTGCTTTTCGGTGTTCCTTTTGCTCTTAATGTCTCTTTCTGTCTTCCACAGGGATTGTTGCTGTTGCGGAGCCGCAGCGCCGGATGGTTCAGGCTGAGTTAAGTAGTTTAGCGCGAAGCGCAGCGCTGCACAATGCCAGCCAGATGCTAACCTGTATTCCTTTCTCTCCTTCACACAGGAGGCGGCGCGCTGATGATCCGGAATGCAGTTCGTTCGGTGACCGGGTATGCAGGTAAGTGATTAATCGTGTTTTGCTTGTTTCTCCGTCACCATTGCAGATTAGCGTAGCGCGATGTTAAAACCCGCTGTTAATGCTGTCCTTTACTTTGCAGGTTGCGGAGCACTCTGTAGATGGTGAGGCCCCCGAGCGCAGAGGGATGCAGGAGCTGTTACGCACAGGTTAGTGTTTTAGTAATGCTGTTCTTGTTCTTGCAGGTTGCCGGTGGAATCCAGGTTGATACTGCAGATTCAAGCCGCTGGGAGAAGCAGATGAGCTGGACACAGTGTGCGTTATGCTGCAGGAGTGCAGAATAACACGAAGCATGGATTCCAGTTCGGGTGTGGCTTATATAGCCAGCCACACCTGAAGATTCGACCACACCCAAAACACTAGTCTGCATGCTTCAGTTCATGAAACTGAGCTGCAGGAAGGACCTCCATGTTGGGTTAAGGCCCAAAGTGGGCTTGCCTTATTCTTGATAATGAGCCTGGCGCCAAAGGCGTCAGGACTGTCTCCATGTCTGCTGTTGCTGTGTTTTTAAGACCCTTGGAGTCACTGTGGAGGGCTGTAGCCTCACTGCTGCCAGGGGGCTGTTTCAACTGAGGGGGTCAGGGATAGGGGTCGTGACACTACCCAGGTTTAATGACCAAACAGTGGAATGGAATGTTGGGATACAAAGGGACTGGTTCCCAAAGTTATTATTATTTTTTTTTTTAAAACCTCTTTGAGTTCACATCTCATCAGCTTCTACCACAATGTCACCTTACAACATCACTTTAAACAGCAGTTGATTACATTACAAGGTCTATACAGGCACGGCTATGGCTCCCAGGCTGCCCTTCCCTCCCAGTAATTCTCCTTTTTCATTCAGGGAGAGGACATCAGTTTAGCCTTCTTGTTCTCATTTCATGCACTTCCAGTTACAGATAAATGCTCCTCTCCCATTGCTAAGTAAGCTGTAAGGGGGTTCCAAATGTTCTTTGGCCGATTCTGCTTTCTACAGAGGATTGTATACTCCTTGTCGCTCATCCATATAATTTCCTTCAGCCATTGATTCACTCTCGGGGAGGGGGGGGGTTACACTAGTCCATTTCATTAATATACACCTCCTGCTGGCAACTATCATACAGGTCGCTAACGACTTGCTGTATTGTTTTGGTATCCCCGGTGACCAGCCAAACATGCAACATAGCATTGTACAGGGAACATCTTGCCCCAACATCTTAGTCATGACATCAGTCACCGCCCCCCAGTACAATTGCAGATTATCGCAGGACCATAGCATATGTACTATATCGGCTGGATCCATGCGACTTCTCGGGAATTTAACAGTCTTGGTATTGTCGAATTGGTGCACCTGTGCCGCACCAATTCGACAATACCAAGTCTGTTACATATGCCCTGTGTAGGGTCTTAAGTTGAATGAGCTGCAGCCGAGAGCTGAAAGCTTCTCTGTGTGTTGTTCCACACACCACCGCCCACTGTTTGTCGGTGAAGGTCACCCCTGAATCCTCATTCCACCCACTTCTGCACCCCAGTGGCGCACGGGGCGAATCGGCCTTAATTATCTTGTAAATGGCTGAGACCACTCCCCTACATCCGGGAGAGCTTCTAATATATTGCAACAGCAGGGTTGTGTGCAGGATGGTTGGGGAATACCGGAGACCATTCCCTGAAAGCTGACTTTATCCGAAAGTATTGTAGCCTGCGTTGGAACCCATCCCCCATCATCTCAGCAAACTCCTCCTGCGTGACAAACGTCCCGTTAGGGTACATGTATATATTATTTATTTTTTTCTCAAAAAAAGCACATCTCCAGTGTCTATCTGAGCACCCGGGCTAGCATATAAAAGCCTCACTGCTCTGAGGTAGTACGCCGGAACCTCTATCTGGGACAACACCTCAAACAAGTAGTCCCACTCTACGCAATGAAACGCTTTTTTCCATATCCAAAAGCGCTGCTACAGCCTGTACATTGGGATCTAGCTGGGCCATTATTGCAAATAACCGCTTACGGTTCAAGGAGGTCGACCTTCCTGGGATGAATCCGGATTGGTCCCAGTAGATTATTTGAGAGACGTGCGGGAGTAGACAGTCCGCCAGTACCTTTGCTAGAATTTTTGTGTACAAGTTCAGCAGGGAGATCGGACTATAGGAGGAGCACTCCAGTGGGTCTTTGCCTGGCTTAAGAATCAGAGTTATTACTGCCTCCCGTATTGTGGGGGAAAGCTGACGCATCTCCAACCGCTCCTGCCATGTCCTCGGGATGTGTTGTGCTACTTCCGATCCCCATTGCTTGTAAAATTCGGCAGTTATCCTGTCGGTGCCCGATGCCTTTGATGAGGGGAGAGCCTGCATCGCACCCAATAGTTCTTTGACCGAGATGGGCGTTGCTAAAGCCTCTGCGGCTTCAACACTGAGCCTGGGAAGAGCCGCCAAGCCTATATATTCCTTAAGATCAGCCTCCGTGTACCCCTCGAGGAATAGAGGGATTCCTAATATTCGCGAAACACATCAGCGATCTCGCCCGGTTTTACAACCACCTCCCCCTTCAGTGTTCTAACTGCCGCAATCTCCCTGTAGCAGCGTTCATGTCGCACCAGTGCAGCGAAGTGCCTGCACCTCCTCCCCATATCTTCGGGTCATTGCCGGCTGTCCAAAGAATTTGATCTCTCGGTCAGCTAGCTCATGGAAACGGTGTAGACCTTCCCTCAGTTTCGCAAGCGAGCTCGGGGATCTCACCTTGTCTGCCTCCTTTTCCCAGGTTTTTATTTCCAGCTCAGTTTCTTTAATTTGTCTGCGGATCAGTTTCAACACCCCCATTTCCATGGACATGCCCCCTCCTCCCTCAGTACCACTTTGAACGCCTCCCTCAGTGTCCCCTTCCCAGTCACCGTGCCCACATTTTCCTGAAAGTAGTGCTCAATTAAGCTGTGTATCTCGCTCTTGAACACTATGGCGGACAGTGCTGCTGACTTAAACCTCCAGTGGGGACGAGATGGCTTGAAGTCCAACCGTACAGACCACAACACCGCGGAGTGATCCGAAAGTGTTCTAGGGAGCAGTACACATTCCTCCGTGCATCGCACCAGGTGGGTGCCCCCTAAAATCTAGTCTAGTCTAGCCGAGGGGTAGCAGCCTCCATATGTCCCCCAGCTCCAGGACAACCATGGCGTTTAGGACTGCCTCTGCTGCTCTTGTGCGCTTCCTCCCTCCCCCAGTCCTATCCTTACAAGGTCTAGCATCACATTGAGGTCTCCTGCCCACACAATATTAGTGTGCAAGTATTTTTGGCAGTGACCCAGCAGTGTTCGGAAAAAAAGTCGGGATCATCCACGTCGGGCCCATATATGTTCAGCAGCATTCATTGTGTTGCCCACAAAGCCCGAAACAATGACATACCTCCCTCCTGTGTCTACTACAGATTCACTGATCCGGAACTCTAATGACTTTTGAACCAACATCATTACCCCAGCTGAGTACGCCGAGTATGTAGTAAAGTACTTACAACTTCCCCATTTCCTAGCAACCCCTTCATTCCCTTTGCCTTGCCTTTGAGATGAGTCTCCTGTAACATGACTATCCTCGCCCTGTGTTGCTCACAATACTGTATCGCCTTCCGGACCTCACAAGGGTCATTGAGCCCCCGCACATTCCAGCTCACTACTTTATTTGTCATTGCTAGGGTGAGGACTAAAGAGCAGGGCCAGTACACTTTGCGCCCGGTGCCGTGCCTAATGTTGATCCGTGGCTTGCCGAGTGAAATGTGAACGTTTTAACATGAACCAAACTTCACCACTATGGCAACACTCCCCCTCCACCCTTCCTTTCCCCAACAAACCCCAACTCTGTCTTCCCCACTCCCACACTGCCCACCCCCGAAACTGCAGTGGATTAACCCCCCCCTCATGATTTCCCAACTCACAGAATACCATGGGCGTCAGCCCGGAGGCGCGGGACACCGGCTCCCAACTGACCTCCAGAACTCGGAGGCAGGATTCTCTTCAGAAAAAAGTAAAAATACAAATTGTCATCAGTTGCCGCAGGGCTGTTTTGTTACATTTTTAGCGCTGTCTTATCCTGACCCATCAGAGCTGTTAAGTATTTCAATCGGGCGATACACCCTGGTCTCAGCCTACTATGCAGCGCACAACTGAAATGCTTATTTTGTTCTATATATGGATTCAATATTTGAGAGATACACTACTCATATCACACCCCTTTTTCAAATACCCCTTGTCATGGTGAACCAGGCTGGTTGTTAAAGGCAATATTTATTTATTTATTTAAAATTTAAGAAAATACATACACTTTTTTAATATATGCGGCAGCAATCACCAATGTGGTAACAATAACAAATTGGAATTTGAACAATGCATTTAAATTAACCCTTCGAATGGATTGTGTCCCCCAACGCATTCCAAATCTTTGACATGTAATGTCCACTGCTGTGCACTTCGGAAACTTTTTCGGCAGAGTGCGTTGATGGCGTCGTGTCCATGTCCCTCGAGGGCTTCCGTCGAGGACGACGTCACAGGATGATAAATAGGACGCACGGCGCCCGTAGCCTCAGTTCTGTTTTTTCCGCAAACGTGTTAACTTCGTGAGACTTGGCGCGCCTCGTGTGTTTTCTTCATTGAAGATGTCTTTCTATTCGACCCCTCTGACTCCGCGGTCCGGTTTCAAGACCTGTCAGGATTGCAAGTCCAAGATGTTGCTCACCGACCACCACCGCATTTGTTTTTGGTGCCTCAGCGAGTCGTCCGACACTCACGACTGCTCGAAATGCCAGTCGGTGTCTGCAAAGGCCTTGCTCGAGCGGAAGGGGAAGCTCCAGGTAGGTAGGGGCTCAAAGCCTGTTAAGTCCTGGACTTCCAAGTCCAAGGGAGTTTCCACTGATGACTGAGAGGTGACTCTCTGCGTCGGAAGGAATCCCAGGGTTCTCAGTCCCAGAGTGGTTCCCGCCACTCGTCTTCCTCGTGCAGACTGATTATAGTTATGCAGTCTGATTCAGACATGCAAGATTAAAAATATCTCGCATACCGGCTAGCTTAGGCATCTCCTCGGGCTTAACGCAGCCAGAACTCCATCTGGGTGTCCACCCTCCAGACTGAACACATCCAACTGATTTCCTCAGCACCACACGTACCGCTAAGAAGCAGCGATCATGTAACAACCACACCAGCTGCACACATATCTGGTGTGCCCACGCACCATACGACACTCTATCTCTCTACTGACTTGAACTGCGGTTCCCGAGGGCGTTCAACCTACCAGCACTTTGATGTTATACCAATGATACATAAAGCGCTATATAAATGCCAAGTAACATAACAGAACATAACTTTTTAAAAATGCAACGAGCTAATACTAGTGTTAGGCTTTCTCCATGCATAAATGCTATCCTCCATTGCTGCGCACATCGCAAACTCTGGTTGTGGATGAATTTAGCCAAAAACATTGTTCTCAGCTCGGTCAGTGAGGTGCAAAAAAGGACCAGATGTTTCAAAGTCTCTTTCTCCTTAACCAGTTTACACAATCTGCACGAAGAATCAGGAATTTTATCTCTACTACGTACATTCAAGATCTCTTTAGTGGGGCAAAGATTTAATCTACATCTCATGGACTGCATGTAGTATTTGCTGTCTGTGAATTTCGCTAGGTACAGGGGTAGATTGCTATATCTTTGAGTTTCAGGAGTTAGCTGCCTGTACAGTTTGAAGGACTGTCTCTGGTCCTGGGACTCTATCTAGTCCTTCGACCATAGTTTATCCTTCACAGAGATCGGATTTGCAACAAATATCTCATCTGAAACGTTCAAATCATTCACTATTTCTTTACAAATGAACCTCCATTCCTTTAGTGTTTGGTCAGAGCCACTCAGTAGGGCCCCCTTTATGATAAAGAACCCTCTTGCTGGGTTAGATGTTATACATTTCCTATACAGCATCAAACGTTTCCATACCACCATGGCCTACATGGATATGAGACCCAACTCTGCTCTTATCACCTGAATAGGTACGCACTTGGGAAGAGAGAAAACTTGCTTCCAAAATAAACCCTCTAGGGTTGCCCACACTCCAGCCAGCAGTGCGAAGAAAGCCTCTGCGCCATAAGTAAGGATCAGTATCACCTTTAATCGGTAGAAAGATATCACTGGAAAATGGAAAACTTTCCATATCTTTTCAAGATGATCCTACCATGCAAAGCTACATTTCTTGCCTTAGAGCGCAGGACCTTTTCTCTAGAGACATCCCTAGTGCTGTTTCCCAGGTACATCCCCAGTTATACAAAGGTGTTTGTTTTCAGCAGATTGTCCTTTCCCAAGTGCCATTGCTGCTTAGAATTTACTTTTCCACATGGTTGTTGTAAGGTAAGCACTCTGGTTTTATACACATTATTGTTAGGCCTTTTTCTGTGACATACGTCTGCAAAGCGTTTAACTGTCTTTGCAGGCACACTGGAGTTTGGTCTATTGGGACCAAATCATCTGCGTATAGCAGCCTATCCAGAGAGTTGCCATCTACCTTTGCTGAGAAGCTGCAGACCTTTTTTAGAGTTTTGCTCAAGTCTGAGATGAACAAATTAAAGGGTGCTGGTGCAAGAGGACATCCCTGTTTGAGGCCCTTGTCAGATACAACACAGTCTGAAATCGACCCACCAATATCTAATCTCACCCTGAAAGATGCATCAGCATATAGGCATTTTATAGCCTCTAAGATGTCATTCGGGCATCTCCAGGCTTCGAGCTTCCGCCAATCGACAATGTTGAAGATTTGGGCCAAATCTGCAAAGGCTAAATATAGTTTGGTTTTCCTTCTGTTTACACATGTTTTCAGGATGTTAATTAAGAACACATATAGCGAGGTGCCCATCCCCTTTATAAAGCCTGACTGCAAAGGATGGCAGTTAACAGAGTGGTCAACCCACTCCGTTAGTGCTCTCAGCACTATAGCTGAATAAATCTTTCCTGCAGTGTCTAAGAGAGAAATTGGCCTGTAGTTTCTTGGGTCGGACCTATCTCCTTTTTAAACAATTGGGACCACAAAGATATCCTCCAAGACTTGGGAACAATTCCTGTGTTTCCTATATACTTAACCCTTTGAGTGCCATTGGTTTTTCCCCCAAGTGCCAAGGCCTTTTTTTGGTGATTTCCGTATGTGGCCATTTAAAGGCTTGTAACTTTTTTGTTACATGAGATATCTCGGCCAAATTTGGCTTCTTTTTCCCCCCACATTTAGGCGGTCGTAACACCACCCAGGAATCCTAGGTTGCTGTAGGGGGTGAGAAAAAATAAGCAAAAAGGGCGAATATTTTGGGTATTTTCAAAGAATGCCAATACAATGATGTACAAAGAAGCCTCTGTTTTTTTCCTTGTACGAGCTAGGAACAAACTGTTTGCTGTGCTGAATTCCCCAATTTCCTGGCTTTCAAGAACAGGTTGAGTGGAAACGAAAAACAATTATTTTGATGTGGTTATCAACTGTTTTTTGAGAGGTAGGCGATTTTGGCCATTTTTGCCAATTGGATATGCATGAACGGAATGGAAGAAAAGGGTAGGAAAGCCGAATTGGAGGACAGAAATGCATATATTTCTGAAAAGTAGACAAAATTCCAAGTTTAGGAAGGGGTGATTTGCGTAGGTCAGGCAAAAACTAGGCACGGGAAAATGCCATAGATTGGGGAAAAGCGGGAAAATGACCAAAAAAAAGGTATGAGGTATGTGGTGGACATGGTTGGCTTGGGACAGCAATGGCTTCTATGAATTTTGAGAAAAGCAATGCTCTGCTACATTCCCCCGACTCTTGCAGTTAGGAAAGCGCACATTTTTTGTATTGTTTTACAAAGCAAGCAAAACCACAAGCCAAACACTGAGCCATGGTACACAGGAGTTTTATGCTTACGTCCTGAACAGACTCACTTAGCATGTGTAAATCAGGAAAACCAATGTGGTGAGGAACGGCAAGCATACTTTTTTTGAAAGAGCAAAGCCAGACCTTTTCCAGGGTAGGTGACTTGTTCAGGTTACAAAAGTGTATGGTGCCTAAAGCAGCAACTAAATGTAGGGCACATTTGGGAAATGAAAGGGTTGTGTGACAAAGGGCACCAGCAAATGGGTCAAAACGTTATGAAAACCACACAAACCCAACAAATGTTATACCTCCCCGCGTTCCCACAGGTGTCCCGATGAAAACGGTACCTCACATGTGTGGATGCACCTACCTGGGCGGCAAGGGGAAACCCTAAAACACAGGTAACCCCAAGTCTGTTTTTACACGTGAATTTCACACTTTTGGCAGACGGGCACAGCATACAGATATGGGCCTCTGGGTGTCCAAGCCACCAAGGAAAACGGGGAACCCCATGAATTTCCGAAAAGAGGACACCCGTGGGAATCCACAGAGGTATGATTTGTGCAAATCGGCCCACAATTTATTATCCAGACACCCCCGTAAAGTCTGAAATGTGGGGGGAAAAAATAAATTTTCCGCACATTTCACTCGGCTCACCCATCGAAACATGCCGCCAACAACACATGGCCTAACGTCCCGCGTTCCCACAGGTGTCCCGATGAAAACGCTACCTCATGTGTGGGTACAGTGAGCAAAAAGCGTGTGCTGCAAACTCTCATCTCAGAGGAGGTTATCATGCCATGTCCTTTCTGGAGAGGAGCGCCTACTACCTTTTTTGAAATAACCCACTGGTAACCCCAAGCCTTTCGGCACAGCCCATTTTGTTCATGTGGGCAACCTATAGATTTGGCCCAAGGGTGTCGAAGCCAGCAAGGAAAACAGGGAATGCATTTCCCAAAAGAGGACACCTGTGGGAATCCACAGAGGTCTGCCTTACACAAATTGCACCAGTTTTTATTAGCCACAATCCCTGACAAAGTGTGATATTTGGTGGTGAAAAAACACAATGTTCACTTTGTCTGGGGTTCTGGGTAATAAATTCTGGGCCGCTTCGCGCAAGTCTGACCTCTGTGGTTTCCCACGGGTGTCCTCTTTTGGGAAATGCATGGGGTTCCCGGTTTTCCTTGCTGGCTTCGACACCCTAGGCCCAAATCTGTAGGTTGCCCACATGAACAAAATGTGCTGTGGCGAAAGGCTTGGGGTTACCAGCGGGTTAACCTTTTCCTTTTGCGCCCACCGGTGGGTGCACCCACACATGTGAGGTACCGTTTTTGTCGGGACACCTTTTTTCCTTTGGTAACCCAACTCCCCTTTGTGCAGAGAGGCACATTGATGTGCCAATCTGGCCCTGGGGTGCTCAAACCTTACTGCCCCACGCACTAGGGGGCCTGTCCCACCATTTATGGGGGCCATCTCCCCCCTCTACCCAAATGGGTGGCGGGGGCACCTCATGCAGGCCTCCCTGGGCCTCCTACAAACGGCTGCTTGAGGTACACCCCCCCTCCATTTGGGGTGGAGGGGAGAGAGCCCCCAAAAATTGTGGGACAGGCCCCCCAGTGGGTGGGACAGTAAGGTTTGGGCACCCTGGCGCCAGATTGGCACACCAATTTGCCCCTCTGCGACCAAGGCAGGTATAGTAAACAAACAAATTAATTCAAAATGGCAGGCTGCCCTTCAGCGGGGGCGGAGGGGCCCCCTACGCTGCTGTGGAATTTTCTAATGTGAAGGGGGGGTGTACTTCCGCTCTGTATATGGTAGAGGAGAGGCACAGAAGACCTCAGCCAAGATTCTCTATTTGGTAGCTATGGTCGAGCAATCAAGGCCTAGCTTCTTGGGAGGTGATGCAGGCTGGCTCTTAAGTACAGTGTAGTCCCCAAGCACTCCACACACTATCGGTTAAAACAGTCTTTATATAATTAATATTCAAGGTCACGTACACTATCACGATAACTCACTTAGTACTCCGAAAATCAACAATGGTAAATATATACAGTTCTAAAGTGGTTCCACTAACATTATCAGATCTCATTAAAGTGCATATGGTCAGAATGACACACAGATCAAATAAAGAGAAAACCAGCAGTAGAGAGAGGAAGGAAAGCAAGATGGTTGAACAATGGGCAGTGTACTGGTCACTACTGTTGAACACAGTTCTATGTGGAGATCCCCCACACTTGGGCAACCTGTAGAATAAAGAAACAAGCCCAGTCTATATATATTGTTCACACTAGACTTTTCAATAGTTCTGCAACCCCAAAGTACCTGGCGTTGTAGCGTTCCTTGTCGGGGAATTGACGGCCCTTCTTGAGTGCCCTCCCTTTAAGGCAGGAGTCACAGGTCGTCGAACGTCCGATGGAGAACAGGTCGAGCTACGACGATGAAGTGGCAGCTTCGTTCCTAGCGGTGCTCGTTGATGGGGGGGAAGCGTAAACGTCCTGCAAGGAAGAGGCGTGCAGGACACCTCGGTGTCGATAGTTCTGGACCGCAAAGAGTTTGAAGAACTGTGGCCCAGCAAGGGCGTCGTGTTGTCGGCGTCTCTGTGGTCTTTGGGTGGCGGGAAACCCACCGGTGGATGCTCCTCGGCGCGTCGATGGTCAGGCCTTCTCCAGCAGCGGCGACGATGCGGACGCAAGCGTCCTTGGATTAGAAAGTTCTTAGGCAAAACGGGAGCACGGCAGCTCCAGTCGGCGATGGTGGTCCTCGACAGTGGCAGGCACCAGTCCGGGCACTTCTCCTTGGAGTTCCGCAGCAGTCCCCGTATCGGGTCACAGCCTGTCGAAGGTCTGTCTACCAGGGAGCTTTGGCAAAGATCAGCTGGTGCATGATGGTCCCTCGTAGCTCGGGAAGAGGGCGCCTTACCAGGTCCTCTCTGGGTCAGTCCTTGGAGGCACAGCAACTTTCAGATTGTGAAGGAGAGAAACAGCAATTCTTCTCGTCCAGCAGTGCTTCAAGGTCAAGCTTCAGTTACTCCAGTTACTCGTTGTAGTGGACTTCAGCTTCTGAACACGATTCCTAGCAGTGAGAGGTCCCCAGATATACTGTTGATCTCCCATTCATTCTGCTGGGTCATACTCTAGCATCCAATCACGACTAAGGGCATTCATGTAGGCAGGCAGCCAATCAGGCACACAGTGCATTCAGTCCAGTCACTTCTCTCCAGACACTCGCAACAAGTTATGTGTATTGGGACAAATACCGAGCCATTCAACACTCCACACTGCATTCATACCGGTTTCGGGCAGGGCTGTCTGTCATTGTGTCAACCACCAGATACTAGACACCCACAACATAGAATGCGTATTCGTCACACACTCCATTCACCCAGGCCCCACCCACAGGCGTACCCACAACAGAAGGTCGTTGAGAAGGTTCCAGCCAGTCTGGTTGGCACTTCCCCACACTACCATGTATGGAATTTCCACCCAACAGCCAGTCAGGGGGAAGGGCCAGAGGCAGGGCTTCCCGGGTCTTCCGGAAGATCAAGGTAACAGGTGATGGAAAGCAAAAAGCCACGGGGGCCATTTTGTCTCCATCAGGAGTCTACCGATTCCAATGACAGGGCCTGGGCATCCCAAAATGGAGGACGCTCAGGGCACCAGTCATTTCAGCACAGAGCTGCCACCAGCCCGTACCCTGCTCTGTGGGTCACACACAGGTGCCCAAAAACATACACTAGGGGCACAGGGTTGTACCCCTACCCATGGGTGCTATAAGGGTATCCCATGGGTCTGTTCACCAAACCAAAAGAGAGAGCTGCACCGCCACGAGTCCCACCCGAACTCCTGCGTGGAAAACATGGCAGAACACACAATAAAAAGCAGTAAAGGACAAGGATACGGAGGCCCTGTCCCTCCGATGCATTTGCAGCATCACAAGGTGCACCTGTCCACCCCCACCCAGATTGGAGGGGCAGCCCATCTCATGTAGCCCTCCCCAGGGGCAGATAAGGGGGGGGGCTGTCCTGCACTCCTCCCTGGGCTCAGACGTCCGTTCCTAGGAGCAGATATCTGGTCCCAGAGAGGGCGCATGACATGACGCCCACTCCATTGCGGGTGAGGAGAGGGGGGGTCAACGCCCGATCCCATTAGAAAATGCCCTGACCCTTTGGGGTGCCCCACAGCCCCCCCTCTGAAAAGCGTTCCACCATTTTCACTTTTTTTTCCTTTGGTAACCCAACTCCCCTTGGTGCAAAATGGGTGGCGGGGGCACCTCATGCCGGCCTCCCTGGGCCTCCTACAAACCTCTGCATGAGGTACACCCCCCTCCATTTGGGGTGGGGGGGAGAGGAGCCCCAAAAATTGTGGGACAGGCCCCCCCGTGGGTGAGGCAGTAAGGTTTGAGCACCCTGGGGCCAGATTGGCACACCAATGTGACCCTCTGCGCCAAGGCAAGTTTCGTAAACAAAGAAAAAAATGGAAAATGGTACACTACACTTTAGGGCGGGCTGAGGGGCACCCTAAACTGCCAGGTAATTTTCTAATGTAATGGGGGTAACACTCTACCCCCCACACCAAATGCAGGGGGGGGCATCTCATGCAGCCCTCCCTGGGGTCAGATGCCCCTTCTCGGGAGCAGATATCTGCCCCTAGGGAGGGCTACAAGGGGTGCCCCCATTTCCCCTTGGGGTGAGTGGGAGAGGGCCACCCCCCTTTTCTGTAAAATATATCCCTGGTGGCTAGTGGCCCCACCACTCCCACCCAAAATTCCCTTTTAGTTTATTTTTTTAACTTTTTATTTTTTATTTTGCCCCCTTCCCTGGGGGCAGATGATCAGCCATCTGCTCCCAGGGAGGGCCCTAACCTGCAGGTCCCATCCTTTGGGGGGCCTGCGCACTTATTCCTGGTGGCCCTCCCCCCCCTACCCCCCAATTGGATGGTGGGGGGCCACCTCATGTACTCCTTCCTAGGGGCATAAATCTGCCCCCAGGGAGGGCTACAAGGGGTGGCCCCTCCTTTCCACTTGGTGTGGGAGGGGGAGGGCCACCACCATTTCAGGGGGCCAAAAAAATCCCAGGACCCCCCACCCCCACCCCATCCCTATTTCATTTTTTTAAAATTATTTTTTGCCCCCTTCCCTGGGGGCAGATGATCAGCCATCTGCCCCCAGGGTTGTGCACATATGTGCCCCCATGCTTTGTGGGCCAGGGGGGGGAGAGGGCTGCTTAGTGTAAGCAGCCCCCGACCTCCCAATGTCACAAACATATCCCTGGTGATCCAGTGGGTTGCCGGTCACTGATCAAGCGCTCTGCACCGATCCGTGACAAGCAATGCATCATATACATGGTGTCGTTGGAAAGGGGAGAATTTCCCCTTTCCAACAACACCACGTTTTCCTATATCCGTGGTGGCTAGTGGTCCCCAGGGCCCCAAACCCCCTCCCACCTCTCCCCTTCCTTTTATTTTTTTATTTTTTTGTTTCTTTTTTTTAATTTTCACCCCTGGGGCAGATGATCACTGCCCCCAGGGGTCTGCAGTGCTGTGGCTCCATGCTTTGGGGCGACAGGGGGAAGGGGGCCGCTTACCTAGTAAGCAGCCCCTCCTCCACCCGCGTCACAAATGGATCTCTATTGATCCAGTGACATTGCTGCCTACGGATCGTGCGCCCTGCGCCCGATCCGTGAGCAGCAATGCCACACATAGGGTATCGTTGGAAAGGGGAGAATCTCCCCTTTCCAACAATACCTGCCTCGATCTCCGGCTTGAAATACAGCCGGAGATCAAGGCGGACAAAGAAGGACTCTTACCTTCTCTCTTCACCTCAGCAGCCGAAAATGGCTGCTGCAGAGAATTTACTTTGTTTCACGCCGACGAGCTTTACGAACGCTAACGTGAAACTGAAGGTAATCCAGCCCCCGGCAGTGAGGGCGGACCTTCCCCTCACATAGCCTGGGGGTTGGATTACAGTTTTGAGCGATCCCTGCTTTTCCATCTCGACTGATTTTCCCATTATTAGGCTTTTTCTGGGCCGCATTGGTTATCGCCGCTTTGAGACACCACCGACATTGTATCAACAGGAAGTGTCAAATTTCTCACGAATTGGCGTGATTCGTTTGAGTGTTATCTGCGCACCGTTTGTTTTCCCCTTGATTCTCCTTTAGCGACTTGATATTCTCAATTGTTTTTTTCCTTTCCAGACTTGGATCCTGATTCTTTTTTGCAAAAATTGTGTATTCTTTCAATAACTGGGGAGCTAGATGCTCTCGCTCTTCCTCTCGCAGTACTTCATCTTCCTCAATAGAGACGCAAATGAGCTGACCCTCCAGGATCAAGACACACTCCTCTCCCGATTCATTCAAGGTAATCGTCTCCCGACTGTTCCCTGGCGCTATAGCTTGAGGATCCAGGGCCTCAGAGTTCACCTTTGGGGGATCTGTCCTCGTTGGCTCCGACAAGTCTATGGCCTCTTCTGTCTGGGTAAATGTTGCCACTTGCTTCCTTTTGACTCTGCTTTCGTTTTTATCCTGAATAATCAGGTCCAAGGTACTTCAGAGTATGTTGGTAGTTTGTGCTGAACTTTTGTTGAGGCTGTCTTGTGCAGCTACGACAAAGTCCTCTACAAACAGCATTTTGGAGTGAACCATTGCCAGCATTGTGGTGTGCTCTTTCAGTTGATCATTTAGACTCCCATATAACTTTGTGAAGGGGTGGGGGTAGGGGTAGGGTTATAGCCAAAGCTGCCACTGTGTTGGGGTCGATTCCAGCTGACTTGGCACCCTGAGGCAATGGTTCATCTACTTGCCTAATTGTACACATCTGATGGCAGTGAGGGCTGTGAACATGTGTCCCCCAATTCAGGCTCTACATAAGTCTGGTGAAGTCCTTTCTCATTTTTTTTTACTTTTCTTGACAAACCAGGCAGGGGAGTTAGCCTTGTTGTGGTTAGGTATTGTAGCCGAGGTCGTCTTGCCCACATTCCCCATTCTTGTTGGCCCAAACAGTTGAGCAGTTGGGTTTGTTGAAGAAAGCAGGGTCTTTCTTGCAAGGGCAGGAAGGGCTGACTCAATCGTCTTCATAAGGTGTTTCCTTGTTAGGGGGAACCTTGAGTGTCATAAGACCACTAGGAGGAGGGGCACCCCCAGATTCCAGTTCAGCTTTAGCCTTCTCAATATGTTCCGAGGATTCGCTCACGGAATCGCTATGCATGGCAGATGGTTCAGCTTCCCTATTAGGGGTTAGCGATACCTCAAGCGAAGGGAATAAGGAAGACTCCACTGATCTCAAGCTTTCCAATATGTCTTCATTGTTGATGTCAGTTCTTATGTTTGTTGGCTCTATCCTTGAATACTGAGCTGCTGACAAGTCAGAGCCCCCTTCAGTGGAAGCGGCTATCAAGTCCTGGCCCACTTCCATAGAAGATTTGCGATGGAAGAATCTATAGTTTTTTTATAGACTTAGCCAAGCCCAAAGTCAACGGCTTGCAAACCAATTTTGGTTTGTTGCTCTTTGCATATGTATTCCTCATTTTAGGGAGTGGGGTTTCAGGTCTCTGCACTCTCTGGTTCTTAATGAACAGTCCTCCCCCTTTCTGAGTCCTTATTGAACAGGGCTCCCTTTGGTCTTTGTCAATAGGTAATGATGCTACACTCTCTGCCGCAGTGGAAGCCGTTATATCCACTGAAATGTCAAAAGGGGTCGGAGCAGGGGAGCGGGATAACTGTTGTCGGGTAATTGGTTATTTTCAACAGCCTCACTTGTTGTAATTATCTTTCTCATCCCACTGTGCTCACCACCTTCAAATGTATCTGATATATCTAATATATCCAGATTACCAGGGACAGTTCTTAAATCACCCTTGGTCATACATAGTTCATCCGTTGACTCACCCGGGTCTTCCACCGCGTGGAACAAGCCACACTAATCCCAGCGGACTGCTCTCTGGTGGCGGTCGTCGGCTGGTGAAGTAAGTTCAGTCAGTTGTTCCGGGCTTCCGGACTTTGAATCTGCTCTCCCGCAATACACACAGCGCAACACTCCTGCCTCACTCTGTGTCGCTCTGCGATTGAACAGGGGTTTCAGCTGTTTTGCTCCTCCGAGTCAGTACAGCAGTCAGCAGGCATGGAAAAAAGACTCTGTTCCTCGAACGCCAAGAGTCCAACACAGCGCAACACTCCTACCTTACTGCCGAATTCCTAAATTAACCTTTGGAAACCAAAGTGGTTACGAGAGTCAAAGAAACCTGATTGCTGGACACAGGCAGCTGCCCAGGAGAGACCCTGCTGAGTTGAGCAAAAATCGGAGGGCCAGAAGGCTTTCAGAAACAGTAAAAAAAAAATAATTAACATTGTTCAACACTTGGAAAACAAGGGAACCTAGAGGGTTCAATTATTCAATAATCAAGAAAAATTTGAAAGACAATGTCCAGGTTGGTGGAATCACACTAAGAGAATCATTTCTCAGTTTTCTTAAATGAACTGGAACCATTGGAGTTGTGTAAAGACTTAAAACATGTGATAAGGAACCTGAAGAGATGACTGAAAGCCTTACTTTGATAAACTTTGGAAAGCTCATGTTAGACAGATGAACAGTACCTGGGAGCAACCCAAGTAGCTTTAGTCAGAAGAAGCCTGTGTGGAAAGCTACTTCTCTGGCTAATGTTTATGTTAAGTTTGTATGAGCCCCAGATAGAGGTTAGGTTTCGGACTGAGGACTATTTTGATTTGGACAGTTGACAAGCACCCTTAGTTTAGTTTTTAGGTAGGGAAATTCCCTGCTAGCAATAGGGACCGGTAGGCATTTTCACTTTATTTCAAATAAACATCCTTGAAATGTTAATCTATAGTCCGACTCAGTCTGTTTCGCCACAGACACATACACCTTTTGCTTTTCCCCCCTTTGGCTTTTAGGATCTATGTGGTCAGAAGGAAGTCTACGGAAGTTCTTCTGCCATGGCAACCCTTTTTTAGTACATGGTTGAATGGTAGCCCATAGGGCTCCTAGGACAGGTGTGCTTTTTAGACACACCATGTTGTCCCAGACCTAGTTATATCAACCTACATTGGTTTTGGAGAGTAGGCTGGTGGCAGCTGGAATGTAACTTTGGCTTTACCACCAGGTGTTGAAACTGATTTACTATATTAGTGTCTCAGTGTAGCTTATTGTAGCCATTGAGGTACTGTTGAATTTGTTTAACTCTTAATCTTGGCTATTTTATTTTGGGCCATTCCTTTGTCTCAGTGAAACATGAGGGAGGCCTACTATGACCATTGTGCACACATGAACTCCCTCTGAGCACAGCCTTGCACTCTTTATTGTGTATTGGACTGGTGTAGACTAGTGCATAGCGGTAGACGGGCCATTGCACATTCTGTGTGGTTGGACCTCAATGTTTGGCAGTTTTTGGTGCCATCCTGATTGGCTGGCAGACAAAATCTTCATTTAGGTTCTATGGTGTGTGACTGGAGGTTTGTCTTAGGCTAGCCCATGCATGTATGGGTTTATGTAGGGGAGGCCCTAACCCTAGCTTATTTCTGCTGGATTTTTGCTTAAGTTCTGTTGAAGTCTGTAGGTTTACTTACCTGCTGGAGGATTTTTTGTGTACAAGCAGAGGCTGCAATTTTGGGACCAAGTTTAGGCATAATGACCGGGCTTGTGTCCCATACCCGTGGCCCTGTTTTTTGAATTGTGGCTACTGGGTGTCAATCCTTGGCTGTCTTCGTCACACTGCTCATTCCCACTCCCTCCCCCCTCACCAAAGGGGTGGACTGGAACTTCCATGCTGGAACCGCCCCTGCCCGTTACATGGCTACTTCCCTGTGTTATGGTCTTGGTCGTAAACCTTGGTGAAGGAAGCTGCCCTTGCTCAATATCCTGCCTCTCCTGTTCATTTGGGCTGCCATATGTCTCCTCCATCATGGTTTCATTTGTTGAACGTTTTTCTGCTGGTTGGCTGACTTTCTTTGTACATCGAGCCGCTGAAACCTATCTAGTTGTGTCCATCCGTCCTCCTAGAGCCCTCTTTGCTGTTTTCACTTCAGAATGATTCTTATTCTTTTGGGCCCCCTGAGTCATCATTGGTCCGCGGTGCAAGTCCTTGGGTGGCTGGATCCTGTAAATTGTCTTGCAGATGTAGATCTTGTAATCGCCAGGCTGTTTTGCTCTTCCTGAGCCGTCTTTCCAGGAACAACCAACGTGAGTACTTAACTGCTCTGCTACAGCTACCATTTTAGAGAACCTGATGTTTCTTTTTGATGTGAAACATTGTTCTCCCTTTTGGGTTAGATGGTTGCACAGCCCTCACCAAAGCGTTGTCTAAAAATATGGTGTGCAAAATAAAAGGTACACCCAAGAAGAATGGAATGAATGGGTCGCGGTCACCAGCCTGTCTGGGCTTTACTAAGTGTGGGAAAAATGCTCATACCATCAATAGAAAGGGGAAATGTGGTTCCCCTGTAATACTATTCATAGGGAGTAGTAATGCTACACCACTGACTTAAATGGGGGATAGGGCTATTCCTCCAACAAAGGAGGAATGGTTAAAGTCCGAGACCGAAATCAGATGGAGAAGTTGTTCCATTGGTTAAATTAATTACCAAGATACATTGAATTGTTCCAGTACTGGTCAAAGTATGACCCCATTGACTTGCCACTAATGCAATCTACTCAAACAAAGGAGTCTTGTGTAGAACATTAATGACTGAAGGCCCCATTTGCCCAGGTCTTGATTAGTTCCATATCCAAGGAACAAATGTCCCTTTGGCAGAGGCCACTGTCTAGCGAAGTTCTTTGTGCACTGAATAACACTAGTTACATTTGGGAAATGATAACCATCCTGTGGGTGTGAGGGTTTGGGTGTAGGGGAAGGGCTCTCGCTTTTTTTAGATTTGCATACTGCTACACGTGGTGTTTTGTGACATCCCCTTTACTAAAAGCACGTTTATTTCAAATGGATTGTGTCTTCCAACGTATTCCACTTCTTTGACATATTATGTCCATAGCTATGGTGCTTTGTAAACTTTTTGGCAGAGGGCGTCCTGCGTCAATGGCGTTGGGTCACCCTCGAAGGCCTCCGTCGAGGGTGACGTCATTGGAGATTGTAAGTAGCACACACGGTGCCCGCAGCCTCTGTTCAGTTTTTTGTGCAAACGTGTTTGCTTCGAGAACTCGGCGCGCCTCGTGTATCTTCTTCGATATCTTCTTCTTCCAACCCGCCGACCCTGCGGTCTGGCTTTAAAAAATGTCGGGACTGTAAGTCCAAAATGTCCATCACGGACCCTCACCGTATCTGCTTGTGGTGTCTGGGCCAGAACCACGATACAGACGACTGCTCGAAGTACCAGTCGTTGACTGCCAAGGCCTTGCGGGAGCATAAGGGGAAATTGCAGGTAGGTTGGGTGTCAAAACCCCGTAAATCTGCCCAAAAGTCGGCTGGTCTTTCCACCGACGACTCGAAGGGTGACTCTCTCCATGGCAGGGAGTCCAGGGGATCTTGGTTCTGGAGTGGTTCCCGCCACCCGTCCTCGTTGAGGCACTCCCGAAAGTGGTGTCACCGGTCGCCTTCCCCGTGCTCATCGGATGATGGCTGTTAGGCAAAGTTTGAATGCAGTACCCTCTGGAAACACTACACCAACTATCAATACAGGTATAGGCAACCCAACCTTTGATATAAGCTTGTACTACACAGTTTTGGTAGCGTGTTGAGCAGCCAGGCTTATCTCAAGAGGGGAAATGTGAGCTGTAGTGGAGTTACACAAAGATTCACAGTTGCAGTATTGAAATAAACTCTTAAACTCAAGGTTTCTTGCATAAACAATTAATAATGTATTTGTCAGTTATAAAGCCTTCTTCAGAAGGGAGCAATAGAATACTAACACACAAATATACTTCAATACTGTACACTCTGAGTTTCTGGATCAGACACGGCCCTTTTGGGATTGCCGACAGACACAACCTACACCCACAGGTGACTTCAGTAACAAGGGTGCTGGGGACATTAATACCTTACTGTTGGCATACAGAATACTCTTTTAAAAAGTAAGTAAAAGGCTAAGGTTATTAGAACACAAATAGTCATAAGCAGGACAAATACTTTCAGATAGCTCTGAGAAGAGTCATTCAATTCAGTAGGCTAAGCCAAAGTCAATAGGCCAAAGTCTTTGTATAGGATGCAGCACTTCAGGTAACTAAATGGAAAAGTATTTGCACAAGTACTAAGGAGTCTTTGGTAAAAAGAAGAATCAAATGTAGGGCCACAAGCTGATTAGACCTGTGAGTTGCAGAAGTTAAAAGCACTTCCACAGTAAGAGGTAAGTTCTCTTAGGCTAGTTTTACAGTACCTTTAGTCAAGAAGAAAAATATGCAGCTGAAGACGTCTGTTCCTGTGCAGCTCTGCAGATCTCACTGTTCCCGGGCCTCAGTCGTGGGGACAAGAGGGAGCATGTCGGGGGACTCCTGCACTGTACTGGCACCGTCAAAGCTGGTAACCGGCAAACTTTACTATTAGTGGCTATTTCCCGTTTCAGCTCCTTGCGGTTCAGCAAATGGCAATAAGCGTGGTTCCTGGCTGTCAAGGTGGACTTTCCTCACATCTGAGGTCCCGCATTCAACTGAGGGGGGTCAGGCCTGGTCAGTACTGCTTTGCGAGAGTCCGGAGGATCTTCCAAAAGCTTTAGGCCAGTTTACAAGCAACACGCACAATCTGGTGTCCCTCTCCCTGGCTCTACGGTTTCCTGAAGCACTCTGAGGAAATGCAACCAGCTCCGAGATGGGTTTCCAGGTGGCCTACTTGGGAGTTGATTGGTCCCACCAACTCAAAGGGAGAAGTCGTCCTTTGCAGGGCTCCTGTCTATGCGAACTTGGCGATTGGGACCTACAGCAGGGCTTCACTGGGCAAACCAACGGTCCAGGAGTTGCAGCAGCCGTCCTCTTCAAGCTCTTCTTCGGTTCCTTTGTCCAGTGGTCGACTCTGCCTTCCAAGCCAAGAGACTCACCTTTTATTCAGTTCTATCCCATTAATTCCAGCCTAGCTGCCACTTACCCAGCAGGGTGGCTGTCCTTGCCGGACAGTCAGCCAGCCAATCATCAGAGTGCATTTGGGTCTCCTAGGAGACAAAGCACAGGGAGTTCCGGGCACCTCCCTCACTTCCTGCCTACCCGAGACACTCTGGAGCCAGAGGCGGGTTTCACTCCTGAAGCCCGCCAAATGCGAATGAACAAAGAGACCAAACCTGGTTTGGCACGCAGAGAAAAACTCTAGAAGTTCCTTGCCACAAAGAGATGTCAAAAAAAGAATACCAGGTCCCGTTTTAACAAAGGAGGCTCAGGCACCATCTTGGAAAACATAGCTTCCGCGATTTAACGTTACCGGAGCTGCAAACAGTTCGCGGTCTTGGTAAATCATGGTAGTTCATTGTAAAACCACTGCCACCAGCCATTCTGAGAGGAAAGGGTAACATCTGACTGTTACATGAGTAACTAGACATAGGGGATACTAAGGAACTCCTCCAGCACACTATTGTATGATAGGGTGTGCTGGGTCTAGAAATGTACAGGGCTAAGTGAAGTCAATTTCACTCCACTGTTCTCGGAAACATAGTAGATCCCAGAGAAGGTATCTAAACCTTAGGAAATCTGAAAGACTTCCCTGTGGCACTGCACTGAAGGTGTTTTGTGACAGAATTGTAAAAGATGATGCCTATGGAGTTAGTAAGACTCCATAACCAAAAAGAAACACTGTGTATAACATCACATAAAATACACGAGAGAGTGGGAAAAAGGGTCTCGCGCTCTCCGGGTTAAAAAAATCAAGTCCTCAAAATCCAGCAAAGTTGCTGGGGGTCTCTAAAGTAGAGGGAATTGGCACATTTTTGAGAATTCTCTGTCACTGGCTCTGCGAGGAAAGTGGCCTGTCCTACTAAATCCTCTACTCAGGAGGAATGGGAGGCCTTCAGGGAGAAAATGCTGGAGATTTTTCAATCTCAGGGCACTGTTCCGTCCACGTCTTCGGTTGAAGCCGGCAAGGAACATCTTGGTCCGACATTCGCGCGCCTTCGAGCCTGAGCATTCGGTGCGATAAACATCTGGAACTGTTGATGTCCCATTCAGATAAGGCTCCGGTTGATCGCCAGAGACGTGCCAGATCCAGGTTGCGGTCCTCGTTCCCGACGACTGTCGAAGTCTGGGAAGGTGTCGAGGACAGCGTCAACTCCGTCGGCGCTGTGTCCTTCGACTACGCCTGTTGGTTTTGCCTTGGATCCGTCTCTCAGAGCCTTCGGCGCCTTTGTCACCGTCAACGCCTTCTGGGACAAATTGGCCACGTTTGCCATTGGAGGCCCCTGTGGATGTGAATTCTCAGAGAAAGGCTGTCTCTGTCTGCCAGGTCTGTTCTTGAGTCCAGATCTGCTCCTGTGCCTAGGAGAGAGTTTTCATTCTCTGCAGGATATCTATGAGGATGAGGCGAGGTCTCATGTGGAGTAGGACCCTTTTGTTGGTCCTGGTGAGACTCCTGATGTGCCTAATATATGGCCTGTTCTGAGGATAGTCCGCTTGAAGATCTGCGTCAATCTTTACATGATGCCAGTGGGCGCGACACTTCTCCTGAGATGCAGTTTGGGAGGCCGGAGCCTGGGGCTCATGCTGAATCCTCCTATAGGAGGTTGATGTCGAGAGTTACAGAGTACAAAGGGTGGTCCAGCCCTCCAGTTGAATTTGCTCAGGATGACCTGACTGATATTTTGGATCAGGGTCCGTCCACGGACCCAGTGTTGCCTTTTCAACTGGCGTTGCAGAAAAGGGCGGCTGCTACTTGGCAGATACCAGAGGCTCTTCAGACGGTCAACAAGTCATTGACTAAGAAATATCGCCCATCCAGTAGCGACCCCCGCTACCTTTCCACTCACCCCACTCCTGAGAGTTTCAGGCGGTCACAGCCACATTGAGGCAGGCTGCGTACCATACCATCCCCCCTGATAGGGACGACAAGTGCTTCAATGGTTGGGCACGCTAGGTATTTTCTGCTGGGAGTATGGTGCTGAAATCTGCCAACTCCACATGTGCCTTGTCAAGATTTTCGCACACTCTGTGGAATTGTCTCTTGCGGCTGGGCATATTCCTGGATGGGTAGAAAGGGATGGTTTTCTTACTCTCGTACAGCATGGCAAGGATGCCATGTGTGAATCCCTTCAGTCAGGGTTGGACACGGCTGATGGTGTTAGCCGGTCCATGGCTGCGATTACCGTGATATGCAGGTTTGCATGGTTGCGGAAGTCGGGTTTTGCTCCAGACGTGCAGGCCCGTCTTCTCAACATGCCCTATGAAGGATCCCATTTGTTTGGCAGCAAGGCTGATGAGAGCCTTAAGAGGTTGCAGACCTCCAAAGCAGCTGCAAAATCTTTGGGTGAAGCTGTGCGTCAACCTCTGCCTTTTCGTCCTAGGGCACAACAGTGGAGGGGGGCTTTCCTTTTTGTTACTACTCCTCCTTTGGTAGCGCGAGAGGAGCAACCAGTCAGCGGGGACACCGTAAAATGACCCATTGTGGACGGGGGGGAAAAGGTGCCAAAGCTGCTCAAGCAGTTGCCTCTTTGCCTTCATGCCCTGCCCCAGCCGCTCCAAAACAACTCTGAGGCCAGCTTCCATTGTTCGCTGTTTGGGGGCAGGCTATCTCATCATCTCGAAGAGTGGCAAACCTTTACTTCAGATGTGTGGGTTCTGGAAACCATTGCCCACGGCTACTGTCTACCCGTCCTACATCGGCCTCATGACAATCCACTGGGGAAGCTCTCTTTGAAGATTATGGATCCGCTCCTTGCGCAGGAAATATTGACCCTGCCGGACAAAGGCGCTATAGAACTGGTGGCGGAGAGGAACAAGGGCTGGTATTCACCATATTTTTTTTTAAAATTTGTTTATTTATCAATCGACACACAGGAAAGATTATACAAGGGCATTACATATAGTATCTCAGGTCATGTAACCCAGAGTCCCCGTCACCCACCCCGTACGTTCCCCGGCAAGCATAGTTCTCGGCCTTAGTCAGACTGGCTCGGCGGCACCGGTGGGTCCTCCATAGCGTGAAGGGCCCTTGTGATCAGGGGCGGTTTGTGGGTCAGGGCCGGATAATTCCGGTCATAGTCTAGCACTGGTTCCCAGATATCCCGAAAAGGATGAAGCAGTCCCGCCCTGGCTGCCGTGACTTTCTCAGCTATTAGAATATCCCAAAGTTTGACCCAGCAAAGGGCCATCAAGGGTCCGTCCGCGGACTTCCAGGTGCGAGCCACCGTGATCTTAGCCGCTAATAGGAACTGGGATATCGGGGCCGCTCTTCTCCCCGACCGGAGGTATGAGCCTGACAATGGAATCCCTAAAAGGACCTGTTCGGGCGTGAGCAGAATGATCGCCTGGGTGACGTCTTTAATGGTGGCTAGACAGAGAGACCAAAACTCCTGCACCCGGGGCAGGTCCACCATATGTGAAAGTAGGATCCTGGGAGGCCGCAAAGTCGCCAACAGAGAAGGTTTAGTGCTGGTTGGAAGTGATGAAGGCGTAGAGGGGGGTAATACCAGCGCAGGAGTAGTTTGTGGGCACACTCCCTGTTGGTTATACAGCGGGAAGACGTCCGCGTTCTTGTCCAAATGTCTACCCATGTATTTTCCTCAATGGCATGTCCAAGGTCTGTTTCCCATTGGGACATGTAGGAAGGCCTGGACCGGAGGGGGTCCTCCTGTAGCAGCCTATACAGGGTCGATATTTTCCCCCGGGCCGGTAAGTCGCTCACCGTCAGTTCCAGTGAGGTAAGGGGTCTTGTGGCCGCCGCTCGGGTCTGTGGGTGAGGGCACCAGTGTCTGAGCTGAGCGTAGGAGTACCTATCTGTTTCCGCTAACTGAAAGGTCATCTTCCAGCGTTCAAAGGTTAGAGGGGAGTCCACTTCAAAAAGTTGTCCTAAAGTGGCGAGGCCCCTGCGACCCAGTTTCTGAAGTTTTTCGGGACAGGCCCCGGGGGAGAAAGCTGGGTTGAGGAAGATTAGGGAGAGTGCACTCAAGTCTCCTGGGACGCCCGGTGTCTGCAAGCCCACTCCCAGGCCCTAATTGTTTGTTTTGTAGCTGTGAGAGTGCCCGGCCAGCTGCGGCGTAAAGCTGTGGGTAAGAACGGGAGGAAGCGAAGGGGAAGAGAGAGGCAGGATTGTTCGATCTCCACCCATTTCGGTCGACCCGTAGCCAGTACCCATGCCTGGAGGTGGGCCAGCTGTGCCGCCATATGGTATTTGCGGAGGTCGGGGAACCCCAGGCCTCCCAATCTCGTGCTGGCCATCATTGTTCTCCGCGGGATGCGCGGTTTCTTCCCCTTCCAGATAAAGTCCACCATCTTCCTTTGGAGCCGCTGCAAGGGGGAAGCGGAATGGTGATCGGGAGGGCGACACAGGCATAGAGGAAGCGTGGGAGTAAGTTCATTTTGCATGCCGTGATCCGGCCTAGGAGGGAGATCTCTTGGGGTTGCCAGCGGGTCAGATCCTTTTCTAGTTCCTCGAAGAGTGGCAGGAAGTTAGCTCGGTAAACTTCCGTTGGGCGTGCAGGGATATGAACCCCCAAGTAGGGGATCGATTTGATGCTCCATTGAAACGGACCTCTCTTCACCAGGGCCTCCCGTTCAGCTGGCGTCATGCCCACTCCCAGCGCCGCCGCATTTTGATAGTTAATCGCGAATCCCGAGACCATCCCAAAGTTGTGGATTTCAGTTAAGGCCTCGCTCATGAATCTCTCAATGTTTGTGATGGTAAGCAAAACATCATCCGCGTAGAGGGCCACTTTATGTTGCGCAGGGCCGGTGCACAGGCCACTGATTCGGGGATTCTTCCGGACTCGTTGAGCCAGCGGCTCCATGGCCAAAGTGAAAAGCAGAGGGGATAGAGGACATCCCTGCCTCATTCCGCACGTGAGGGAGATTGGGTCCGACAAGCGGCCGTTGACTCTCAGCCTCGTCCTGGGGAACTGGTAGTTCGCCAGGATCATCTTCTGAAAGGTCGGACCGAAGCCAAAGGCCCCCAGAGTGAGGCGCAGATAAGCCCAGTCCACCTTGTCGAACGCTTTAGTTGCGTCCAATGCCAATAGGGCTAGCTGTTGGGAATCCCGAGTGGCGATTTCAATGAGATCCAGGGCCCTGCAGATGTTGTCTTTCGTCGACCTGTGGTTTATAAAGCCTGTTTGATCCGGGCCTATGATATTAGGGAGGATAGGTGCCAGCTGGGTGGCCAAGACTTTAGAGTATATGTTGGCGTCCAAATTTAGCAATGCAACGGGTCTATATGAGCCAATATCGTGAGGGTCTTTCCCGGGCTTGGGGATAAGGACTGGAATAGATTCTTGCATCGTTGGGGTGACGGTGCCAGTGGCCACGAATGAGTTGAAGAGGCGGGCCAGGGGGGCCGCTAGTTGGGCCCGGAAGATTTTGTAGAAGCAAGTGGAAAATCCATCCGGGCCCGGGGCTCTGGGTTTTAAGCTCTTAATGGCCGCCTCCACCTCCTCGATTGTAATCGGGGCTTCCAGGTCTTCCCCGGCCGTCTGGGTCAGGTGTGGTAGGGTCGCATCTTGGATGTATGAGTGCTGCTTAATTGGATCTCTCGGGGCTGCCGTCATTATTTCCAGGTGGTGGGCTGTTGCCAAGCGTATTTTCTCATGGTCAGCGTAGTGGATCACCCCCTGCGGATCACGGAGGCCTAAGATAGTATTTCTGCTCTTCGCCTTTGCCAGTTTGCTAACCAGGAGCTTGTTGGCCTTGTTGTTGTGAGCGTATTACCATTGCTTAGACTTGGTTAGCAGATTTGCCGTAGCCTCAGCGTAGTGGGCTTCCAGCCGTTTCCTGGCCATTTGCAGTATCCTGTAGGATTTAGGGGCCCAGCCCTTCCTTTAATGTGTAGCCTCAGCCTCTCAGACTGCTGCTTCCAAAGCGTTGCGCGACTCCCTCTTCCTTTTGTGGTATGCGGCTCCCTGGGCAATCAGCTCGCCTCTGAGGACCGCCTTCATGGCGTCCCAGGTGTTAGCCGGGGAAGTGTCCTCGTCCCGGTTCTCAACGAAAAAGTTCCTAATGGAGTTGGCGATTGAGTCCCTCACTGCCATGTCTCCCAGGATAGGGTCATAGAGGCACCACCGGCGGCGCGCAGGGGGGGTCTGGGTCATGAGACCGCAGGGTCAGAGTAACTGGAGCATGGTCCGACAGGATCCGGTGGCCAATTATCACATCATCAGTGAAGGACAGGATCTGTGGGGAGGTCAGGATTAGGTCAATTCTATAGAAGGTACAATGCACATATGAATAGAAGGTAAAGTCCCGTTCGTCTGGGGACAGAACCCTCCAAGAGTCCACAATGTTTAGTGTGCGAAACAGGTGGAGCAAGCCAGCGGCCAACTTCAAATCTCTAGAAGACTGGGGGGGGGGGTGAGATCTGTCCTTGAGAGGGTCCGGAGCCATGTTAAAGTCTCCTCCCATGACGACATGCCCCTCGATGAATGGGAGGAGAGAGACCTCCAGATCCTGGTAGAAGCTCTCCTGATATTCGTTGGGGGCGTACACCGAGATGAGGGTGTAGAGCTGGCCATGGATGGAACATTTGACTACAATAAAGCGACCCTCCTGGCACTGTAGTGAGTCGAGGATCTGAGGCTTCAGGTCTTTTGCAAATAAAATAGCGGTGCCCCCCTTCTTAGTGCCGTTAGAGGCGAGGAATTGTAGTGGGAAGAGTTTGCTTCGCAGGCGTGAAAAGTCCGCCGGGATCAGATGCGTCTCTTGCAAAAAAGCGATCGACCCATTGTCTTGTAGCCTCTGTAGGATCAATTTCCTCTTCGGGGGGGGAGTTCAGGCCCCTAACGTTCAAGGAGGTGAACTTGAGTTTCAAGTGAGGGGGTTGATCCGGGCGATCCTCTTGCTGGGGGGGAAAGGGGTCGTGGGGGGGTTAGGTCAGCCATGGACGTGAGAGCATGATTGAGCTGGAGTCTCCTGTGGTCGAGGGTTTTTTAAACTGGTCTAACTGGTCTCCAACGGGAGAAAACACATTCAAAAGCGACCTCCAACGGGAGGACCAAAGTGCTGCCAGGGGGGTCGATTTAGAACTATCGACATGTCCCCTAGGCAACAGGGCTGTCATTCGACAGCACCAACATGTTTGAAAGTCTCTCCAAGGGTAAAGTGGTGTCATCCGCCTTGGAGGGGGTTATGGACTGCGTCGGATCCGCGGCAAGATGTGAAGCTTAGGGTCGTTCCAGAGCCATGGTTCCAGTGCAGGCGTTAAGGCGTGTCATTTGGGTTTGCGATTCCTCTGCACTCTGGACCATGGGGTCCGTTTCGGTTTTGGGGAGGTTGCTTCTGAGGCTGGGCTTGATCCGCCCGGAGCGGAGAGGTCTAAGGTCTCGGAGTCAGGGCGGAGGATTGGCGTCGCATCGTCGAGGTGGCTGATGGTGCGCTGAGTGCCCTTGTACGAAAACTGTAGGGCCGTAGGAAAGAGCCATCGATAACGGATCTGCTGATCCCGAAGAAAGAGTGACAGAGGCCGGAGTATTCTGCGCTTTTGAAGAGTCAGCGGGGAGAGGTTATGGAAGATCTGTATCGGGATTCCCTGAAATAAGAGCTCGTCCTTAGAGCGGCCAATCGCTGCTATGGCCTCCTTGGTGGTGTAGAAGTGTACCCTAGAGATCACGTCCCGGGGGGGGGGGTCTGTATCGACCCCTCGGCGAGGGTGCAGTCTGTGGGTCCGATCCAGCAGCAGTTGAGTCTCGTTCAGGTCTGGCAGGAGGGACTGGAAGAAGGTGCGAACATATTCCGGGAGCTCCCGATCAGAGATCGAGGCGGGCACCCCGTGAAGACGTAGGTTGTTGCGGCGGGAGCGGTTCTCCAAGTCCTCCTGTTTATGTTCGAGGATTTCGGTTCTTGCCACCAGCGATTGGATGGTGCTTTGAATTTCCGTCAGTGAAGCGGAGTGGTCCATGGTCAGGTCCTCGACCTCGCCAACCCTCAGTTCGATGCCGACGACTCTTTGTTCGGCCTGTTCCAATTTGGCGGTGAGTTCCGACATGCAGGCTCTGAATTCAGATTTAATATCGCTCATGAAAGCCTGAAGATCCTCCTTAGTTGCGAGCGTTCTGCCGCCCTCAGACGTTTTCTGGGGGGTGAGCTTGAGGGGGTTCGCCTTCCCACCCTTCCCCGAGGCCTGCAGCATAGCAGAGATGTCGGCTGATTTAGGAGGCTTTAGTGCTTTGGCCATCGTTCCGCGGGGAGGGGACGTCCCCCGAGTTCACGTTTTGCAAGGGGTTGAGGGGGGCGGCCAAATAGATGTGCGGGGTGGGCAAAGCCCGAGGATCCTAGGCGGCGGAGCGGACAGGTGAAGACTCCAGCTTCTCGCGAAATAGAACAGTTCCTCAAAGTTGGGCAGTCCAGCGAGCTGGGTGTCCGCTTAGGAAGGTGGGGGTCCGCACCTACGGCTGGTGGTGAGCGGACGTGGGCAGGGGCGCCCCAGGAAGTCACAGGGGGTGGGGACACACTCCGTGTGGGGTCGGAGTAGGTGGAGCTCGAGGGCCCTCCCGGCAGAGATATTAGGCGCCCGGAGGGGAGGTCGTCCCAGGGCGGTGTGTGTTGCTCAAATTGGGGCCACGTTGTAGCTGGAGATGGAGGGCCTCCGGAGTGAAGGCTGGGGTTGCTGGGGCAGGGCTGAGGGGCAGCCCACCTCACCTCTACGTGGCCGACCCCCGAGACGGGGCCATGCTGCAATGAGTAGCAGGGGGAGGCAGGGCCCCACCCCTGAGAGCAGCAGGCCGAAGATGGGCAGGGGCGCCCCAGGAATCGAAGAGGGTGCTGAGGTGGAGCTGAGGAGCCGCCAATCTCAGCCGGGCGACGTGTGTGGCTCTCACTTGAGCCGGGATCACGAGGGGGGGGCTCCGGTGGTAGCGGGGAGAGGCAGCAGGCAGAAAGTGGGCAGGGGCGCCCCAGGAAGAGGAGGGTGGAGGGTCCACAGAGAGAGCAATCCCAGCGAGGTGGCGGTAGTCGGGTGAACACAGGGGCCCCGGCAGCAGGCCTCGCACCATCGAGGACCAGGCACAGGGGGGGAGACGCTCCGGTGCACGGTGTCGGGCGGGATGAGCCTCATACGCGTCTCATGGGCAGATGATGGCAGCCATCCGCCAGCCTGGAGCGGGTTGCGAGGATGCGGCGGCCATTTTAGGTCATTTTACGGGAGCAGGCCTTTACGCTCCCCATCACGTTTTCACCGTTAGCGAAGGCGTTATGCCCTCAAAACGCTGCCATCCACTGCCCAGGACCACAGCAGGTGAAAGCTCCCCATCACGACCAACAAAATTAGCTGGAAACTGGTAGAAATAACGCTGAGCCGCAGATCCGAGCGGAGGTCATCAGAGGAGCTGCCTCATCGCTGGTGCTCCAGGCCACGCCCCCCATATTTTTTGATTCCCAAGAAAGACGGTGGACTGAGACCCATCTTGGACATACGTTGCTTGAACAAGTTCATCCAGAAGGACAAGTTCAAGATGGTCACTCTTTCTCAGGTCCTTCGACTTCAGGATTGGTTGGTGTCTTTGGACCTACAGGATGCTTATTTTCATGTGCAGATCCATCCAAAGCACAGGAAATACCTGAGGTTCGCCGCTGGCAACTCGCACTTTCAGTTTCGGGTCTTGCCATTCGGATTGACCTCCACTCCGAGGGTCTTCACCAAGCTCATGGTGGTGGTGGCAGTGTATCTCGGGGGAGGGGGGGATTCACGTCTACCCCTACCTGGACGACTGGCTGATCCGAGCGCGTTCTCCAGAACAAGCCTTGGATCACCTCAGTCTCGCCTACCGCTCCCTTCACAAGCTGGTCTCTGCCTCAATTTCAAGAAGTCACATTTGACACCTCCCAACAGCTCCAGTACATCGGCGCTGTGTTGGAAACGTCCTTGGGGAAGTGCTCGCCTCCCCAAGGTCAGGGCTCACCACATTTTACAGATGGTAAACAAATTTCAACATGCCCAGAGTCTCTCGGCTTTCGAATTCTTAAGGTTGCTCGGCCTCATGGCTTCCTGCCTTTTTCTCGTGCCAGAGGCCAGACTGCGGATGAGATCCCTTCAATGGGCTCTCAAAACACAGTGGTCGCAGTGCTTCGGCAATCTGTCGGATCCCATTCAGATTCCGCTCAGGGTCTCACAGGATCTTCTATGGTGGGCCAGAGATGACAATCTGATGAAGGGGGAACCGTTTTGGCAACCATGGCCGGAGGTGACGGTAGTGACGGAACGCTTCCCTCAAGGGATGGGGGGGTTCACACCAACGAGCTGACCACCAGCAGTCGTTGGTCTCTGTCGGAGTCCAGCCTACATATTAATCTTTTGGAGCTGAGGGCCGTCGGGCTAGCCCTGAAGGCTTTTCTGCCGTCTTTGCAAGGGAAGAGTGTCCTGATCATGACGGACAACATAGTGGCCATGCATTACCTCAAAAAAGGAGGGGCGGTAGGGTCACTCCCGCTAAGCAGAGAGGCAATGCAGCTCTGGTTCTGGACAGTACAGCAGGGAATCTCACTCTCAGCAGTTCATCTGGCCAGAGAGGAGAATGCGGCGGCGGACACTCTGAGCAGGCAGAGCGCGGTCTCCCACAAGTGGGAGTTGGCTCAGAAGTCCTTCTGGTGATCTTTGCTCTTTCGGGAACCCCTCAAGTGGATTGCTCATTCCCACTTCTGTATGCGTTTCCTCCGGTCCCCGTCATTCCTCAGGTTCTCAGGAGGTTGCGGAGGTTCGGGTCCCACATGATCCTAATTGCTTCTGATTGGGCCAGGAGAGTGTTGACCCGGACCTTCTGGAAATGTCCATCTGGCTTCCACACTGTCTTCCCCAGAGAGGATCTTCTCTAGCGTGAGGGGAGGCAGAGATGGAGGGATGGAGGGAGAGATGGACAGAGGGAGGGGGGAGAGAGGGCTCTCAACCTTCATGCTTGGTTTCCCGGGTGACGTGATGGAGGTGTTGCTTTCGGCCAGGAGGCCGGCAACCAAATCCCTGTGCCGTTGGCGTAAGTTTTGCAACTGGTGCAGAGGACGGAATGTCGATCCTTTTCAGTGCTCCATTCCCATAGTTCTTTCTTTCTTGCTTTCTTTGGCACACAAGGGTCTTCAAGTTAGTACTATTAAAGGTTACCTGGCAGCGCTGTTTATTTTCAAGCGCTCGTCTGAAGAATGTTCTTATTTTAACATTCCTTTGATTTCCCAGTTTCTGAAGGGACTTACTAATGTGTTTCCCGTGTCCCCCTTTTCAGGTGCCGGTTTGGGATCTGAATTTAGTCTTAAAATTCCTGATGGGTGCTCGGTTTGAACCATTGCACTCTTATCCCTTGAGTCTGTTGTCCTTTAAGACAGTTTTCTTGTTTGCAGTTGCATCTGCTTGCAGAGTGAGCGAGTTGCAGGCACTTTCATCTAAGCCACCCTTTACTGTGTTCCATAAGGATAGGGTGGTACTGCGACTACGTCCGTCGTTCCTACCTAAGGTAGTGTCTGAGTTTCATTTGAGCCAGAAGGTGGTACTTCCTGCTTTCTAGCCTCCTCCACATCTGGGTAAGGATGAGGAGAGACTCCATAGGTTGGACCCTAGGAGAGCTTTGAACTTTATATTTCTAGGATGTCCAGGGTCAGAGTGAACGATCAGCTTTTTGTGGGGTACACTGGATACTGTTGGGGCCAGGCTGTTATCAAACAGACCTTGTCCAGGTGGGTTATCCTCACAATTACTGCATGTTACAGATTGGCTGGCAAGGACCCTCCTGAGGGTTTGCATGCTCATTCCACCAGGGGCGTGGCTACTTCCACAGCCCTGCAACAGGGTGTTCCTATTAAGAACATTTGTGATGCTGCAACGTGGTCTTCCATCCACACTTTTGTCAAGCATTACTCCCTGGATACTTTCCATGGTCAAGATATGGCCTTTAGTAAAGCAGTGCTTTATTTTGCCATCTGATTGGGTATATCTAAATTCTTCACCCTCCTCCGATCACTAATACTGCTTTGGGAGTCTGTCAAAGATGTGGAATACGTTGGTGGACACAATCCATTCGAAGAACAAGTTAGTTACCAACTGGTAACGTTCTTTTGACTGGATGTTCCTCCAACGTATTCCACATCGCCCTCCCAGCCTGCCCCCTCTGAAGGATTTCCTAGGCTATTGCAGCTTGCGTTCCCTCAATGCTTTGTGCAGTCAAGCAGGCATTGCGTACGAGTATGTCACACGTTGTGGAGGGGAAAAAAACATGAATTGAGGCTACGGGCACCGTGCGTGCTACTTATAACCTCAGATGGAGGCCTTCGAGGGACATCGACCCGATGCCATCGACTCAGGACGCCCTCTGCCGAAAAGTTTCTGAAGCAGCACAGCTGTGGACATAATATGTCAAAGATGTGGAATACGTTGGAACATCCAGCCGAAAGAACGTTACAAGTTGGTAAGTAGCTTGTTCTTCAATGTTAAGTTATTGGGATTCTGTTGAGCTGCCGCTCTGTAAAGCCTTGATTATGATAATGTTCTTTGTTGGTAGTGTTATTCCTGTCATAACCAAGATTTTCTTCTCATTTCATGAGAAAAGTTGATTGACATCACATTTTATTAGGCTATATCCTAAACAATGCACCTTATATGGTTTGTACTTGTGCTGCTTTCTAATGATATAAAAGTAATACAAATATAGAATTTGTGAAAAACTCTGCACTCTCCCAAAAGCCAGGTTGCAAAACAGTCAGCAGATATGCTTGGAACCACATTGAAGTAGATCGGAACACTACAAAAAGAAACGTTATCCAACAAATCTGTCTTTGTTTCTAGTGAAGGTTTCATGATCGGGGAAAATGTTGATGTTGCATTGTTGCACATTTTAAAATTTTGTTTCTAGTTTCATTCCTAGTTGGGTGCCTGAAGTCATGAAAACAAGTACAGTTAGGGTGACAAAAATAATATTAATAATAATATTCATAATCTGAACTTTCCAGGCAGTCATTCTATCGACAGACACTCACTCCCGTTTGTTTACTTTTGTTGTAGTTACTCCAATATCTTCGTCACATCGCCTAGTCCTGACAACCTCCACACCCTCTTTGAGTTTCTGTTTAAAGGGTTTGATGCCATGCAGTATCAGGTGAGTAGTTCTGCTACCTATGCACAATACACTTTAAAAACGAATAGCAAGTATGTTGTAAAATACCAGAATTCTACTTTCTAATTGGCTGCTGGTCCATCAATATTTTCTAGAGAGGTTTACAGCCACACCAGGAACTTGCCCTACATGTTGATACGCTCAATTTGTTTGTTTGAACAAAATACGCCCATTTGATGGAAATATTTTCCAGATATCAAGTTAAGTGTATTTAGCATTTTCAATATTGAAAGGCTACAGCTGCATGTTCACTGCTGCGGATGCTACTGAACCAAACGCATTGAAAGCATAACATTTTCATGTTTTTAAATTAAATATAGCATACATTTTTATATACGTATAAAACAATGAGTGAGTTTAATATATCAGTGAGTTTAACTGTTTTTTAAACATAATTCGTTTAGAATTCTAATACTTAGTATAAAAAAGTCCAAATATATGTAAAGATTGTAGTAAATGTGAACAGCTAGCCTTCCTAAAAAAGAAGGCACAATGCGCCCTGAGGCTCTATCGGGATCGTGTTTTCATTTTTGTACTGCTTTTATTTTTGGTCCTGCTCTAGGAACATCATGAATTAAGTTTCTTGCCCTGTGCTTCTGCACTGAAGGCATGCAGTGGCAGGAAGCATCGGTGACAATGTGCCTATGCCCCACGAAGTACTGAGTTTGCTTGGTGCACGGCTTGGGGATATACTGTGAAACTATGGCCCCACGCTGTGGAGTGTCTTTATGCAAGCCAGAACGTTGATGTGCAAAGTGTGGAGTGTAAGGTGATACGCTACGACTGGACCTTGGAACCTGAGTGTTGGGGAGAATTTTCATTTGTATTTCTATTTTACATTTCTAAATCACACAGGCTGCCTGGGGGCATTGCAGCGCTGTTACAGGAGATCGCGCCTTAGTTACACAGTTACATACATTGTAACGATCACAGATTTACCCTAGAGTTCTTGGTTTAAACAACCAACCATGTTTTGAGGGCTTTGCGAAATGCAAGGTGTGAAGGTTCAGCTCTAAGGTTCATTTGTATGCCAAATCCCCTCTACCTGTGAGATCCCCAGTGCATTTTGCTGGACTTCTGGAACTTTTTCTTGTTATCCTGAATGAGGGGAGCCTTTTTCTTTTGCTTTGACCATGGAAACCCTGCTCATTGTGTTTTACTTTGTTTTAGGGGGTCTTGCTTTCCTCTACTTTTTAAAGGCATTTGTGTTTCACTTTTGCATCACACAGCACCTCTTGTGCAGTGTTGCTGGGAGCGCCTTGGGCTCTCCTTTTTACATTCTTTTATTTCCCTTAAGAACTACTGTTCTCAAGGTTAGGAGGGTACCTTTTATCCTTAACTTTTCCTTTATTGAGATCAGCACACACCACCTTAATTGAGTAAAGAGTGCTGAGGGGTTACCTTGTATCCCTGTTTTCACTGCTCCAGTAACATTTCTGTCAGTGACGAGCATACATTTAAGGCTGGTTGCAGTGGACGTGTTCTACCGACATTTGTGCAATTTTTCTCCACAGCTGCGGTTATGCACAGAAGGGTCACCATTGACCCAAAATGATGACTTCTTTCTTTCATCACCATTTCTTGTGTGCTTGTCCTTTCTTGGTCCTTCTACCATTCGGGGTTGGGGAGGTCCTGGTTTGATTTTTGTCTTTGGTGGGTACCCTTTGGGTCTCCTGCTGAGGCTCCAGTATGCCTCCAAGGACAGGAAGCAAGGGAGGATCCCAAAACGCTGCTATTCTTTGTCTTCGGGTGTGCCTGAGCGAAACCAGTTCCCACTAGGGGGGTGGCTGTCCTGATTGGACAGTGTGAGAAACCAGAAGGTGTCTCACCAGCTAGTCCCCGGGGGTCTCTCGCTCGGGTGGCGAGGGTACGCCCATCGCCTTTGGATCCAGACACTGGGGGTGGACAAGTGCTGCAGGATCACCTGGGTGAGGGGTCTTCGGGGATTGGGACACCTGATGGCAGGATGTGGTATCCCCTTCCCTGTCACACCTTTACCCCATCCTACCCGGTAGGGTATTTGGGATCTTTACACCCCTTCCCCCCTTCCCTCCACGAACACTAACATGGACAGCCTGCTCTGGGAGAAAGCAGACTCACACCCGAGCATTGTACCTGACATGTCCTACTACTATGGTCAGGCAATTACTGGTAACCACTCACACTGGACTTCCATTAAACTTCCCCACACTGATAAAAGGCGGAGCACAAGAGCACACTCTGAGCGAGGCAAAGCACACAGAGTAGCATTTTCCGGTTGGCAGTTGAACGAGGGGAGAAAGACGACAAACCTAGAAGGAGGGAGATACCCTTGACCTTTCCGGCAAGAAACTGTGACTTCCCTAAATCCTTCAGATCAACGAGCATAATGCCAGGAAACCAGACTGAAGAACCCTGCATTGTGCGTCGGAGATACCCAGGGCCTCCTGCATGGCCGATCAAGTTGGGGAGGAGCAGCAGCAGCCGCTGTGGTACTGTCCTTGGCTCCAAGAACAAAGCAGTACCAAAGAGATCAACACAGCCAGTGAGTTGGGGAGGCCGATGCAACACCTGTCTGTGTTGAAGTCATGTTTGCAAGCAGCAACATTGTATAAAGAGTGCAAGTACGAAGATTGCTAACACGTGTGATGAAAGACGCGAGGAAAGCTTAATTGCTGATGGATGTTTGAATTCGAAGGAAGAAAGATACTATAGCAGGAACAGAGTGATGCAGCACCACAAGTGCGCTCAATCGAAGGTTTCTACGAGGTATCCAGCCAAGAAGTACCAGAAAAAAAAGTAAAAGAACGAGAAGGAGGAATGAAGTAAATCGAAGTGGTCCTGCAACGGTTTAAGAAAAACCCTTTGTATCAAGAATGTAAGACTTTAGATTGTGCAAAGTGGTCCGAGCCGAACGAGGGAGACCAATTGTGAATGTGAAAATCCTGACAAGAAAGGAACTTTGGTGCTAGTTTTGTTACATCTAGCCCCTACAATAAGAGACCTTTTATTTGGCAAGAGTCTTTGGCACAGAAGTCCCTGATACCTATGCTTTGCACTATATCCTCGTGTCAGAGAAGCCAGAGTGTGTGCAAATCTCAAGTGCGCCGCCTTGTCCCATGTTGAAAACATGGGGAAGGGAAGCCAACTGCTCAACCATCCTTACATTTTTTGAAAACTTATCTTTTTGCATACATTGTTGTGCCACACCATTTATATTTAAAATTAAGGATTGGCAATAGGTTTATTAGTATAGGCCCTTTTTATTTTGACAAAGACTCCACTAGGACTGCGTTATTATTATTTGATGGTCGTAGCTTGCTCCCATCCTTCGATTAAGGTTTAGATAGGTGTTCAATAAACACCCTTGAACTGTGATCACTTGTGTCTGTCTTCGCTGTTTGATACCTTCCTTACAACAGCCACCCGCCCGATCTCTAAACTGCATAGAGAGTATGCAGAGGATGAGTGCGAATTCCTGATAAAAGGCGAGGGTCCGAAGGCAGAAGACAAGTTGACCACTGGAACAGAAGAACCAAAGAAGACCAGCGATGCCTGCAGCCCCTTCCAGCAACCACAAAGAGACCCCTGCTGCTCTGACCCCATTTTCAAATTGACAGAGAAATCCTTTGGCTGGTGGGACTAACTAGTCATAAGGCGATCTGCAACACGAGCCATCGCATGACGTGCTGTGGCCTGCTGCAAATCGCCAATACTCTGTAACCTCTGACCATATTGCAGTGCATCGTCTTCCCATGAACAAATCCTCCCTCAAAGTTGGTGAGCTCCACTTGGACCTCCAGAGACAAGACCCCCCATCCTCAACTCAAAGTCCCCACATCAGAGTGCAGGACCGAAGAATGGAGGTGGATTGACCGGTCCGTAAACGTTCATCCTTGGAGCCTGTAAATAGGTGCCAAAACTGCAGACCTGTGTTGGAGCATGAAGAATCCTTTGCTGGGAGTCCTTTCTCTCGACTGCTGCAGCAACATCCCTTCCAGAGTCCCTCCTTTTGTCATAACAATCAAGGAACAGGAGACCTGGTCCACTGCTGCTGCACCGTGAAAGAATCCAGCTGCATCTTCTTCACAACTACACAGGTACTGTGGGGCTCATGATAGTACATACCTCAAGTCATTCTGTCGCTCCTTTGCTGCTTGAGTGTTGATTCTGGTGCTTGGGTGTTGACCCATACCGTTTGATCAGGCCTAACACTTGTGCGCTCATAGGAGCTCTTTCCCAAGGTCCCTGAAACCTTTTTGACCCACTCTGGAATTTTGCCTTTTATGATGCTGTGCCTTACCTGCTTTACCCCCAATCTGACTTTGAAGAACTCATACCTAGATAGGGATGGACTGTTAACGCCTGAAGGACTCTGAAAAGTAATACAAGTCTCTTAAAGAATTTCCCTGCTACTGTTTGTGTGGTTTAACTTTTTTTATTCCTACTACAGAACATTTTCGGAGTTGCTATAACAAGTGATTTTATTTACTTTGAACTGTGTTCATGAATTGTATAATTCTTTACTTGTGGTTTACTCAGTATTGCATTTGTTTTAAATTGTGTTGATTAGTTAAAATAGTACTTAGCTGAATAACTTTACCTTGTGTATATAAAATATTTATTTTACTACAACTACGTGTGTATGTTTCTTTGGGTCTATGTATTTACTGAGGTCATTGTGCTTACCTACAGCTCACATCTCTTTCCTAACATAAGCCTGGCTGCTCTGCCATACTACCAAAACCTTGAGTAGTACAGACTTGTACTAGAAGGTGGGACCTGTATACCAAGGGCTAGTATTATAAAGTCTTACTGAAGGTAGACTCCCCTAACACCTAGGGAGAATGAGCTTGTTTGTGAGTGCCTGGTAATATTATTTGAGACTATGCTCTTGCCTCAAAGTCCACCCACGGTGGTTGTGTAGTGCCGAGGAATAATTTCTGTTAATATTTCTTTCTCTATAGATGAATATGTCAAAAAAATATATGGTTAAGGAGCCTCTTAAAAGATGCACCCCGCCTTGAATGTGGTTAGCTGTGTCAAACATGAGATGTGTGTAGATACATTAAGGACATGGCGATGGCCTTTGACCTGGCCTGAGCCCAGGGGCAGCTGGGGTCAATACACAAATCAGTGAATGAATGGGCATGTTTTAGTGTGGTGTGTGTGTGTGTATATATATATATATATATATTTCTGAGGCTTGTGGAATCTGCTTACATCACATGCTGTGCATAGGCAGACATCTAGTGGAAGCTGCAGAGTATTACAGTTGTTGTTTTCGAAACTCGAAAAGGGACTGCAACAGGGCGTGCCAGTAATACTACCCCTAGTGTGACGTCCACTATACCCATGATCACTCGCGTGCCGGGGTCCCTCAGATGATTTTTCCGCCATTCTAGACGGACGCGTATAGCAGAGTTCTGTTTGGGCTTAAAACCATTGACTATTTACAATTATCGATAGTATTTCTTTCTATCCTTTCACCAGCCTCCGAAACTTCACGTGAAGACGGAGAAACTGCCTGTCAAAGGCTACCGCAACGGACCGTTTGGCCTTGGAAGGGTGCCCCGGGCATCACCCCAGACAGTAGGGAGAGAGGGTGGGGAGGCCATTTTAGGATGTATATATCACCCTTCCTACACTTTGTTTGCCCGGCTGCCATAGCCTATAATTACGGAAAATACACCTTTTAAATTCTGCCCTAAGTGTAATCGCAAATTCCCGTGGGTAGACACACTTAGTTTGTAGCGTGTGTCTCCCAAGAGACCACGTCGAAACGTCTTGTCGAGCATGCAGGCTCTTCAAGCCAAAGACATTAAAGGACCGCTCCACGAAATGCTGGGCCCACTACGTCAGGCAGCTTGAGGCCAAGGAGGTAGAAGGCGCCTTTAGCGATGGCAGCGATGCCGTACTTTCAGACGGAGAGGGCGACGGGGTAGCTACAGCTACCCAAGCGCATGCCCCTGGCCCCGTAGGACAGGCCGGCGGCCATGTTGTGGGGACTACACCCAGAAGCGGTAGCGCTACAAAAACACACACACCACTAAGCACATAAGCCCAGGTTGAGACTCGATACACGGGTCGAGTGATCGGCGTTCGACACCCATGGAAAGGTCCTCTGAGTTCCGGTCCTCTGGGCAATCTCGCTCGAGATCGCCACACGACAGGGCCCTACCATCGAAAGACGGCAAGGGTGTCGCTCGTAAAACTCCCGAAGGTCGATCGTCCGCAGATGAAGCCTCGTCCCTTCCCGCATCTGAAAATCGACGCTCAGCGTCTGATATAGTAGTAGGCCCCAGAAAGGCAGCTAAACACACCTCTGGGCACCAGGGTGGGGGGTGGGGGAGAAACATCACACAAAATCCTCTAAAACTCCTGATAAGGACAAGAGCCCTCCTAGGGATGAAACCCATCAGAAGGAAAAACATAGGGAATCCAGGCCCATAGAGAAACCTAGATAATCTAGGCCTACATCTCAGAAGGAAAAATCTAAGGTGGTATGGATTTAGGACTTTTCCCCTCATCCTGTGGTTATTCCAAGTTCCAAAGAATGGTCTTCTCAAGATGGCAGTGATGAGAATAATTACCTTTATGGACATTTTTTCGAGAAGAACCTGGATTACTTGCAGAGATTCCACTCCACTCACCTCAGCTCCCTCTGGTTCCCAAGCCCCTGTTCTACCTACTCAACCCCCTTCTAAGAGGTCTCGTACTAATGTTCCTTTACAAACTACAGTCATAGATCTCTATGACCCAGAATCAGACCACCAAGAAGATCTCTCCTTTGTAGAGGCAACTGACCCTCAATTTGAGGATACAGCGGACCCTTATTATGGGGATGATGAGGACCAAAAGGCTGACCAAGAAGCCAATATGTACTCTATAGATTCCCCAAAGCGGCTGATTACTTTCAGATTGACACCCAGGAGGTACAGGAGGATAAAGACTTTGCAGAACAAATCCTTGGGGACAAAAAGACAGTGGCCCAGTTTATCCCGCTACTGAAATCTGTGCAGCGCAGAATACAGCCATCTTTAGAAGCCCCTAATCTCACACTGGCTGTAAACCCATGTGTAGAGAAATTATTTAGACCCACACCTTCAGACCCATTATATATTAGAGGGCAACTGAAACCAGACTCCTTAGTTGTGACTACAACTAGAAAAAGAGCAGGCGCACCCCTTGCTTGCTCTGAGGCTCCACCCGATAAGGAGAGCAAAAAGATTCACGTCCTGGGCATAAAGGTCGCCTCCTCTGCGGCCTATCAAACCTGAATAGCGAACAATGCAGCACTTTTGGCTAGTTACAACTGCCACAAATGGGAAGAAATGTCTGCTTTACTTTCGTCTGCCCCAGAGCCACTCAAATCCCAGCTAGCACAGGTGGCTGCAGATGGGAGGCAGTGTCTAGCTGTCTTCTTAAAACCAATTTTGACGCGGCGGACAATGCCGGAAGAGTCATTGCGCAGGGGACTGTTATTGAAAGGCATGCATGGCTGTGCCAGTCAGGTTTTAGACCAGAAACGCAGGCCATTCTAATAAACATTCCTGTTGAACCTAACATGCTCTTCGGTAAGGCTGTAGAAGAAGCCCTTAAAACAGCAAAGTGCGAGTATGACACGCTTAAATCTTTAGGTCAACTCGCCAGCAAACCTTCCAGACAGAAAGGTCATGGCAATTTTTGCCGTACGAGCCAAAACTCTCAACGAGGGTCCAGCTACAGTCAAGGTCATCATTGTTCCTGGGGAAATAATCAAGGCCAATCCTCCCAGGGCTATCCTAGAGGACAACACAGAGGTCTTGGTCGGGGCAGAGGCCCTGCTCAGGGCGGCACACCACCTCAGAGCAAGTGACATTCCGCTTCAGGAGTCCTCCCATCCTCTCATGCTTCTCCAGTAGGACGCATTTCCAGCTTCACCCACGCATGGGAGGGAATCACCTCAGACAGACGGGTGCTGTCCACAGTAGCAGGCGGATACTGTATAGAACTACTCAAACGTCTCCATGACCACCCCCCACGACAGAAGATCCACTCAGAAGAACACCAGCGTATCCTTCTCGAAGAGATAGCCACACTTCTATTAAAGGACGCCATCAAAGTCGTCCCGGCCAACCAGGTAAACAGGGGTATTTATTCAACTTACTTCCTTGTGCCAACAAAAGATCTAACAATGCACCCAGTATTAGATTTGCTCCCTGCAAACAAGTATGTCAAGCCACAAAGGTTCCACATGACTACGCTACAAGAGGTAATTCCTCTACTAAAAAGGGGGGATTACATGGCAACACTGGATATGAAAGATGCCTATTTTCATATTTCAATGTTCCCAGCGCACAGAAGATTCTTGTGTTTCAAGATAGCGAACCAGCACTACCAGTTCAAGGTGCTGCCCTTCGGTATAGCCTCAGCTCCAAGGGTATTCACCAAGGTACTGGCGATGGTGGTGGCACACCTATGCAGGCAGGCAATCCCAGTGTACCCTTACCTGGACGACTGGCTCATTACAGGAGAAACTCCCATAATTTGCAGATCCAACATTCAAAGAACGATCAACCTCCCCTTCCAATTGGGCTTCTCAATCAACAAGAAAAAGTCAAGCCTGGTGCCAAGCACCTCAAAACAGTTCCTAGGAGCTGTCCTAAACACTCAAGAGGGGTTGGCCTTTCCATCAGAGGAAAGAATTCGGAATCTGTTGCTGCAAATTCCTCAATATCAGTCCGGTTGCCAGATAAGGGTGTGCAAAGCGATGTGTTTTCTAGGCATGATGGCATCTTGCATTTACCTGGTCCCCCACGTGCGCCTGCGCATGCATCCCATGCATGAGTGGTTGGTGAAACAGTGGTCTCAGGCAAGTGGTCAGTGGGACGATCTAGTGGTCGTTTCGCCAACGCTAGTACAAAATCTTTGCTGGTGGAAAAGAGAGAATCTTTCAAAGGGGAAACCCTTTTACGATCCGGAGATACAGGCCGTGGTCACAACAGACACGTCCCTGTCAGGGTGGGGAGCACATCTCCTTCACCACACAGCTCAGGGCCTCTGGTCTCACACAGTGGCCCAGAATCACATCAACCTGCTAAAACTCCTGGCAGTCTTCAGAGCATTTCGAGCGTTCAAACCCCACCTATCCAACCTGTCAGTGCAGATCCTAACAGACAGCACGACAGAAATGTTTTACATAAACAAACAGGGGGGCACTCGTTCGCCAAATCTATCAAGGCTTGCCCAGAAAATTTGAATATGGGCACTCAGACAGAACATTTAACTGTCGTCTCAACATGTTCCAGGGGATCTCAATTCACTAGCAGATGCTTTGAGCAGAGATCCCCTTCCAGAAGAACACGAATGGCGTCTACACGAAGAAGTCGTAGATCTCTTCTCTGTGGGGTTTCCCCACTATAGACTTATTCGCCACAAGCGAAAACAGACAATAACCACAATTTGCATCCAGGTTCCCCCAGTCAGGCTCCAAGGGGAATGCTCTATGGATGAACTGGTCAGGGATGTTTGCCTACGCTTTTCCACCAACCCCTCTGATGAGGAAGGTGGTCAACAAGATACACAGGGAATCGATGACGCTCATCCTAGTTGCTCCTATGTGGGCGAGACAACCGTGGTTCCCACACCTGCGCAAACTGGCGGTGTGCGACCCCATCAGACTCCCGTGCTGGTACAACCTACTCTCCCAGCACGAAGGACAAACAGTGCATCCTCAAACCAACTCGATGAACTTGGCAGCATGGCTCCTGAAGTCATAGAGTTTGGCCATTTCAATTTACCACAAAGATGTATGGATATCTTGAAAGAATCTAGAAAATCTAACACAAGGCACTGTTATTTTTATAAATGGAAAAGTTTTATTTGGTGCCAGAATAAGCAAATCAACCCGACTGATTGCACTCCTTCCAATATTGTCACCTACATGCTCCACCTGCTCTGGACGCAGGGTTGGCATTTAATTCACTCAAGGTGCACCTGGCGGCGCTGTCAGCCTACGCCACCTCCCATAACAAGGAGTCATGGTGGAAAGTGCCAGTTGTTAAAGCCTTTATGGAAGGGGTGAAGAGACTCCACCCTCCAATTTCTAACTCACCACCAGGATGGGACCTTAATGTGGTGCTTGCTAAACTCATGGGCCACCCCTTTGAATCCATGCATAAAGCTAGTCTCAACCACCTGACTTATAAGAGTGCCTTCTTAGTAGCCATTACATCCATAAGAAGGGTCGGTGAAATTCAGGTTCTCAGTGCAGGTTCCTTTCTTTACTGTTCATAAGGATAAACTGGTTCTACAAACTCACCCTAGGTTCTCACCTAAGTTCATTTCAAAATTCCATGTTAACCAGTCCATTGAGCTACCGGCCTTCTTCCAAGGACCCAAGAGCTCTGCTGAGGTGAAACTCCACACACTAGATGTGAGAAGAGCGGTCCTCTACTACGTAGACAAGACCAGACCGCTAAGAAAGACAGATCAACTGTTTGTCTCCATAGCAACAGGCAGAGAAAGATATTGTCTCCATAGCTACAGGCAGAGAAAGAGATCGTCTCCATAGCTACAGGCATAGAAAGAGATCACGTCTCTAAAGGTGCCATCTCTAAATGGATAGTCAACTGTATTGAGCTGTGTTACTCCCTTTCAGAACTGTACCCCTTGACACCATTTGCAAAGCCTACATGGAGCTCTATTCACACCTTTACTCAGCACTACTGCATTGACACTCATTCCAAGACAGATACTCAAGTGGGACAAGCGGTTCTAAGACATTTGTTCGCTCATGACCCTTCTCACATCCCACCTCCTTCTAACACTGCTCGCTTATCTATGCACAGCATGCGATCTAAGCAGATTCCACAATCCTCAGAAGGGATACATTACTCACCGTACTCGTATTTCTGATGCTTGTATCTGCTTAGATTCACATGCGCCCGCCCTTCCTTCCCTCTGAGAGAAGCCGCATGGATGCTTGTAGCCTTATCTATCTGCTTGGATAATCTTTACTCGCGCTACTCCTCATGCTACCTTATGTCAGAAAAAATACAATATGAGGGACCTACATGCGTGAGGGATCATGGGTACAGTGGACGTCACACTAGGGATAGTATTACTGGCACGCCCTAGTTCGACGCCCCTTTTCGAGTTTCGAAAAACAAACTGTAATACTCTGCAGCTTCCACTAGATGTCGGCCTATGCACAGCATGTGAATCTAAGCAGATACAAGCATCAGAAATAAGATTATGGTGAGTAATTAGATATATATATATCACCCACAAAAAACATTGTTTAAGGGATGTTATGGTTAAGTTGCATTACTAAAAAAAAACTATGAAATTCAATGGAAAAAACGTTGCTACAGGGAAGTTATGGTTACTAATAACATCGAAAACCCCCACAAATTCACCAGTTATGTTAATGTACGCAAAAATAACTCGCGCCACCACCTTGCACTGCTAAGACTAACACCCAGGAAATCAAAGATGGCATCACAAATGTTATTGATGGCATCACTGATGGCATCACATGTGAAAATAAGTATGATGAAAAGTCCCTACAAGGGGTTGTGTTCATATAGTTCGTAACCTCGTGATCGGAAGACCTACCATGAACTACATAATCTGTTAAAGAATGTACTCCTCTAAAGTCATAGTATGGGAGTGTTGTTAATACAGGAACATAAACATATGTAAGCATAAGCAATGAGTGCAGCATAGAAGTGCAATATTTATAATCTTGTAATTTTGAATAGTACAATAATGCATTTTATTTATTTATTTATTACATTTGTTATACGCCCAGACCCTGAGGTATCACGGCGTAGTTACAGAGAGTGTCAAAATACAATCTTAGCATATAGTAAGGAAAAAACAGAGGTAACAGAATGGTACCTTATCAGAGTTTAGAGTGATGGTTAACATGTAATAAGTAGCTAACAATTGAAGACTTACTACACTTGTGCTAGTACAAACAATACATATGAAGAACCACAATGCATACAAATCAGAGGCACATACAGGGAAACTAAAGCAAGGGAGAAAGAAACCACATCATGAGAAAACGTTAATAATATTAAAGTTTATCTTCATGTATACTAATGAATTGTGCGTTTGAGGCCTGCTTATTTCCCCATGTATATGCACCATGAACTGAGACCAAACTCTAAGGAAAGTATGTTAAGAACATATGACTGGGTTAACGTCCACTTATACAGCACCTTTTCAATGTTAATATTCTGACTGTCAGTTAACAAAACCTCTTGGCCTAGATATGTCAGTGAACAAAAACAAGTAGCACAGAAATGTGTTGTCATCAATGACATTTGTGATGTCATCTTTGATATCCTATGTGTTGGTCTTAGCAGTGCACGGTGGTGGCGTGAGTTATGGTTGCGTACCTTACCATAACCGGTGAATTTGTGTGTTTTTTCGGTTTTACCTGTAACCATAATGTCCCTGTAGCAATGTTTTTCCATTGAATTTCATAGTTTTTTAGTAGTGCAACTTAACCATAACATCCCTTAAACAATGTTTTTTGTGGGTGAATTTCATGGGTTTTTAGTAGGGTAGTGTATCCCGAAAGTTCCTGTAGCTTAGTTATTTCATTACAGGGGGTATTTTTTTAGTAGTACAACATAATCATAAGGGTCGTCTGTTAGCAGTGTTTTGTGTTGGTGAATGTGGTAGGCTTTTAGTAGGGCACTGTAACAAGAACGTTGCATTAGCATAGTGTTGTCTGTGAAGGTGAAAGTTGTGAGGTAGCGCAACTGAACCATAACGTGTCTTTATAAACATGTGTTCATGTAATCCTTACCTGCTCCAAGTGGTCAACCTGCAAATGCCCTAGTGCTACCCCTTCCCTTTGGTAATTGTGTCTCTAATCGCAGAAATTAAAGGTGTGCATGTGAAATGTTGGGGAGGGTGTGATTGGTTTTTCTTTTTCTGTTAACAGTGCATGGTAAATCTGTGGCGCACGGTACTTTATCAGATGGTTGCAGGGGAGTAATATGGAGGTTTCCCAGGGAGACGCCACCTGGATGCTGTATGTGCAATCGCAGTGCAAGTTTCCATTGCAGTCCAGAACTGGGCGCATCTTCTAATGCACGTTTATACGTTTGTGGGGGTGGACGTCTGTCTGTTGCACAGCTATTCACATGCGTAGGGCATCCTCTGTGTGCTGGTGACACAGCCCCTGTCGCCAGACCTATGAATTCATACGATAGGCTGCTGCATTTCAAGCAGTCATGGCGACAGCGTGGGTTGTTGTACAAACCTACCAATGGCCGCATGCCTGCCTGTATGACGCGCACTGGAAAACAAGGAACAATAACCTCCAATATACGGTGAGTGTCTTAAATGGCACATTCATTTGATTGATGTACTGCTTGACTTTCCATGACCCATGAAACAGATGCACTGTTTCTGCAGTGAGCACTATGACGGAAAGCGTAAAGGGTTCGCCGGCGGGTTGTACTGTTGCTGTAAACATTTATTTGCAGATGTAACAGTCTGCAGTGAGTTTGCACAATGGCAAAGCTGGTGCGCCTTGCTCATTTACATACAAGAGCATGTTATGAAAAGTGCACAAGCAGCAGATTCTTTGGAGTGCAAACATTATAAGTCTTGGTTAAAAAAGTAATGTAGCCGCATGGGTCTCGCTGAATGTCTTCCTGCTGCACGTAAGGAAGGTGCATTTCAACTTGTAAACATGGTTTCATTTCATAATATATGCATGTCCGTGAATGTTGCTGGTACGGTTAATGGTGTACCATGAAGTGTCCGAACTGCATGTGGCGAGAACTGAAATGGGAAGCATAAGGCAGCAGTCGACAGGGTACTGCCCTACCAGCAGTGCAGTACAATAATTTTATGTGCAGCATTCTGCACAGCGGCTCCGGCCGCCAACAGGAACAGTAGTGTATGGCAGCAGATCCTTAAAACATCCTAGCACACCATATGCTGCGCTGCACACCCATACCTGCCAAATGGCATTGTATTGTGCGTGTAATGCAACTTGCGACTTTACAAAGGTAAACTACTTCGAATGGATTGTGTCCTCCAACGTATTCCACATCTTTGACATGTAATGTCCACAGCTGTGCGCTTCGGAACGTTTTTGGCGAAGGGCATCAATGACGTTGGGTCGATGTCGAGGGCGACGTCACCGGATGTTATAAATAGGACGCACAGCGCCCGTAGCCTCAGTTCTGTTTTTTCTGCAAACGTGTTTGCTTCGAGAACTCGACGCACCTCGTGTTTCATCGCAGCGAAAGCTGCGGCAAAATCTTTAAGCGCAGCTGTGCATCAACCTCAGCCTTTTCGTCCTAGGGTACAGCAGTGGAGGGGAGGTTCTTTTCGTTACTGCTCCTTCTGTAGAACGAGAGGGGCCGCCAGTCAAAGGGGCCAGCGAAAAAGTACCCGTGGTGGTCAGGGAAATAGAGGGGCCAAAGCTGCTCATGCAGCTGCCTCTTTGCCTTCAGGCGCTTCCGCAGCCGCTCCAAAACAGTCATGAGGCCATGTCCCATGGTTCGCCGGTGGGGGGCAGGCTATCTCAGCATCTCCAAGAGTGGCGAGCCATTACTTCGGATGCGTGGGTTCTGGATACGATAGCCCACGGCTACTGCCTTCCCTTCCTAAAGCGGCCTCACGACAATCCACCGGGGAAACTCTCTTTGAAGCTTCCAGATCCGCTTCTTGTGCAGGAAATCTTAACCCTGCTGCAGAAAGGCACTATAGAACTGGTGCCTGTAGCGGAGAGGAACAAGGGATGGTATTACCCTTATTTTTTGATCCCAAAGAAAGACTGGGATTGAGACCCATCCTGGACTTGCGTTGGTTAAACAAACTTCTCAGGAAGGACAAGTTCAAGATGGTTACTCTTTCTCAAGTCCTCCAGGCCCTTCAACTTCAGGATTGGTTGGTGTCCCTGGACCTACAGGATGCTTACTTTCATGTGCCGATTCATCCCGAGCACAATGTACCTGAGGTGTGAGGCTGGAGACTCGCACTTTCAGTTTCAGGTCCTGCCGTTCGGATTGACCTTCGCAGGGAGGGTCTTCACCAAGCTAATGGTGGTGGTGGCAGTGTGCCTCAGGCAAGGGTCTACCTCTACCTGGTCGACTGGCTGATCCGGGCGTACTCTCCCGAGCAAGCATTGGATCACCTCGGTCTCACCTGCCGCTCCCTCCACAGGCTGGGTTTCTCCCTCAATTTCAAGAAGTCACATCTGACACCTTCCCAACAGCTCCAGTACATCGGGGCTGTGTTGGACATGCCCTTGGTGAAGTGCTCGCCTCCTAAGGTGAGGGCTCATCAGTTTCAACATGCCCAGAGTCTCCCGGCTTTCGAATTCTTAAGGTTGCTCGGCCACATGGCATCCTGCATTTTTCTGGTGCCAGAGGCCAGGCTGAGATGAGATCCCTGCAATGGGTCCTCAAGATGCAGTGGTCGCAGTTCTCAGGCAAGATGTCGGATCCCGTTCAGATTCCACTCTCGGTCTCCCAGGATCTTCTGTGGTGGGCCAACGAAGGGAACCTGATGATGGGGGTGACTAGTGACGGATGCTTCCCTCACGGAATGGGGTGCTCATGACGACGACTTGACCGCCAGCGGTCGTTGGTCTCCGTCAGAGTCCACACTCCACATCAACCTGTTAGAGCTGAGGGCCATCAGGCTAGCCTGCCGTCTGTACGGGGGAAGAGTGTCCTGATCATGACGGACAACACAGTGGCCATGCATTACCTCAACAAAAAAGGGGGGGTAGGAGTCACTCCCGTTGTGCAGAGAGGCAATGCAGCTCTGGTTCTGGGCCATTAACCAGGGAATTTCGATCTTGACAGTTTATCTGGCCGGAGAAGAAAATGTGGCGACGGAAGCTCTGAGCAGGCAGAGCGCGGTCTCTCATTAGTGGGAGTTGGCTCAGGAAGTCCTTCAGGAGATCTTCGCCATTTGAGGAACCCCACAAGTGGATCTCTTCGCCACCAGTGCCAACCAGAAGTGCAAGAGATTCTGCTCAGGGGAATTTCCTATGAGAGGAGCCTTAGGAAACTCGTTCGTAGTGGATTGGTCATTTGCACTGCTATACGCATTTCCTCCAGTCCCCGTCATTCCTCAAGTGTTGCAGAGGTTACAGAGATTCGGTTCCCACATGATCCTCATTGCTCTGGATTGGGCCAGGAGAGCATGGTACCCGGACCTTCTAGCACTGTCCATCTTCCCTCCACACTGTCTTCCCTACTGAGAGGATCTGCTCTCGCGAGTGGGGGGGGGTCAGGTTCTCCATCCAGAGGTCTGGACTCTCAACCTTCACGCTTGGTATCTGAAAGGTTGAGATATAGGGATTGGGACCTCCCGGATGACGTGATTGAGGTGTTGCTTTCAACCAGGCGGCCAGCAACAAAATCCCTGTACCGTTGCCATAAGTTCTGTGACTAGTGCAGAGGACAAAATGTTAATCCTTTTTAGTGCTTCATTCCTATTGTATTGTCTTTCTTATTTTCTTTAGCCCACATGGGCCTACAAGTGGGTACCATTAAGGGATACCTTAAAGCTGTCTATCTTTAAGCACTTGTCTGAAAGAATGTTCTTTCCAGGTGCCGGTTTTGGATTTAAATTTGGTTTTGAAATTTCTCATGGGTGCTCCGTTTAAACCTTTGCACTCTTGTCCTTTGAGATTATTTTCCTCCAAGACTGTGTTCTTGGTTGCGGTTACTTCCGCTCGCAGAGTGAGTGAATTGCAGGCACTTTCCTCTAAGCCGTCCTTTACTGTGTTCCACAAGGACAGGTTTGTACTGCGGGTACGTCCTTCCTTTCTACCTAAGGTAGTATCTGAATTTCATTTCAGTCAGAAGGTGGTTCTCCCTTCTTTCTATCCTCCTCCTCATCCTGGTAAGGAAGAGGAGCGACTCCATAGGTTGGATCCTAGGAGAACTCTGAGCTTTTACATTTGTAGGATTTCCAGGGTCAGACTGGATGATGAACTCTTTGTAGCATATGCTGGACACCGATTGGGCCAGGCTGTTACCAAACAGACCTTGTCCAGGTTGATTATCCTCAGCATTACGGAGTGTTACCGATTGGCGGGTAAGGACCCTCCTGGAGGGGTTGCAAGCTCATTCCACTAGGGGCGTGGCCACTTCCACCGCCCCCCAGCAGGGTGTTCCTATTAGGAATATTTGTGATGCCGCTACATGGGCTTCGCTCCACACCTTTTTGTTAAACATTACTCCCTAGATACGATCCATTATCAAGATATGGCCTTTGGTAAGGCGGTTCTTTATTCCGCCATCTGATTGGGTACTCAAAATTCTTTTCTCTTTTCCCTCTTCCATTTTCTGGTACTGCTTTTGGAGTCTGTCAAAGATGTGGAATATGTTGGAGGACACGATCCATTCTAAGAACACGTTACTTACCAACTGGTAACATTCGTTCGATTGGATGTTCCTCCAACGTATTTCACATCGCCCTCCCAGCCTGCCCCTCTGTAGAATTTCCTATGCAATTGCAGCTTACGTTTCTGCAAGGCTTTGTGCAGTCAAGCAGGCATGAGACTGGTGCCACACGTTCTGGGGGAAAAAACTTAAACTGAGGCTATGGGCGCTGTGCGTCCTATTTATAACATCCAGTGACGTTGCCCTCGATGGAGGCCTTCGAGGGACATGGGCCGGATGACATCGACGCAGGACGCCCTCTGCCGAAAGTTTCCGAAGTGCACAGCTGTGGACATTACATGTCAAAGATGTGGAATACGTTGGAGGAACATCCAGTCGAAAGGACGTTACCAGTTGGTAAGTAACTTGTTCTTCTAAGTGCCTGGGAAAGTTTGGGCCGGGAGCATGACAATGACTGACGCCTATTTAAATGAGGGCCACCCAACATTTCCCTCTCTTTCTGCACGTCCCCTATGTTATGCCTGTAGGTGGTGCACCTTCCGTACCTGGCCTTGGCTTCTTTTCGTTGTGTGTGGAACGTTGCAAGAGCTAAATAAATGGAAAGCAACTGCAAGAGGAAACAAAGTCAATGAAAAAAGCTGCTTTTACAGTTCAAAAGCCACAAATGGATCTCTTAACAATGTACTGCGCTTTCTGCATTCCCACACGAAATAAAAAATAACGCTGGCACATCTGAGTCTGCGTAATGCCATAAAGAGATATGCTTACAATGGGAAACATGCGCATGACCTCAGCAAGTATCTCCTTCATTGCAAAAAGTACAGCAACTCTGTTAACATATTGTGCAGTTTTCCCTCCACAATGTACAGCAATAATGACTGCATCATCGCGCGTCACCAAAGTCTCACAAACAGAAACCAAAAGCTGGCACTGCATTTCAGGCACTCCATACCAGTTGAAATCCACATAGTGGAATCCAAAATGAGCATCCAATGCACAGTGTGTTCCATTCATTTTCAATCCATGTTTTCCGACCTCCCCCAAAAACCGTACCCAGTGCTTTGTGAAGCACACAGCCTTAACCTCTGCTTAAGCATTTTTATGGACAGGTGCACCGTGTATTACACTTTGGGCGTTAGAACCACACTCAGAAATGTTAATGAGCAATGCCGTTGTGTGCCCAGTGCCAATGCAATGTCCGCCATCTCCAGTAGGGCCGAATGTGGTACGTGCAGCCTTCCATCTATCGCGATGTCCGCGTACTTGTGCTGCTGTGTGTGCGGGAGTGGGTTAAAAAATGACAACCTGGGTAGTGGATTCCATTTGTAGTGGTAGCTCTAAAAAGAGTCGTTTTTGTATTTTTGTATTTTAGGTGGGTCCATAGAAACACTTTTTTTTCCAGTTTCCATAAGTGTTTTTGTTTGTTGCACTCGTCTCACATTCTTACAATAGCGTCTTCACTGCAGCCTGCAGATTGGAAAACAAAATGTCATTGCCACTGGCCGACAATGAAAGGCCATTTCCATTGAGAAGGTGCACATATCGATAGCCAATGTTGTCATTCTCACAGGAGTACATCCTAGCAGCATGCAAAAATGTACACATGCTTCTATTAATAAGATGCCTTCTAACCTCTGGCTGACGACAATTTTCATTGGAATAGTTATATACTGGACTTGATGGTATACATGAAAAAATGAACTTCGCAGTGGGAAAAATGCACTTCACTGCTCTCATCATCTTTTTATGTAGATGGTACACACATGTGAACAAGCTATTGAACCCAAAAGCAGGCTCCATAGTGCACGACCACTACGTGTACAGTACCGAAAGTGGCCACTCGTCGACATTCTGCAATCAAATGTGCCAAAGCACGCACATCCACACCGCACTACAAAGCCTCCACTTCCCCTAAATGTAAATTGCCATCGAAGCCTCTTTGAACAGCATACTGAAGCAGATCTTATGGCCGCCCTTTCCTGTGACGCACACCCTGATTGGACAATTTCCACAGTCACATTTCCAATGGGCAGCAAGGTGAGAAGCACAGATTGTGGCACGTACGCTCTCCATTTCACATTTTACGGTTTCATACAGTTTCATACAGTTGTTTCCTTTTCGTCCTCCGATTCTTACGTAAACCTTTTAAGAACATCTTGGAGATGACCATTGAAAACGGCATTACCAATGGATGAGAACGACATGCCACTTCATTGGAAGACGTCCGCATTTCATGAACTAATTATGTGATTGTTACAGAAAAACATGTCAAGAGCGCATATAAAAACGGACTTACTTCTGTTTAAAATGACAACTCCCAGCCTATGCTGGGCGCAACAGCCGTTTGATTGGTCCATACTGTCCTTGGTGGTGTGGCAGAGCACACCACCTTAGCAGTGCGGAGACGCCTCTACACTGCATTCAACAGCTCTTCAGTCGACAGATCTAACGTAAACAACACACGTTACCCAAATGCAAGCCGCCATAGTGCATGACGCCACCATGCACAGTTGCTGAACTGGGCAGTTCTCTGCAAACTCCATGCATGTCGCCTAAACTGAGGTCATGGAACGCGCACCACAATGCGACGAGGGCTTCCAAACCCACATTGGCAATAGTTTCTTTCTTTGACATTCTTGTGCAGATCCATCACAAACGCATCACCCGACCTCAACACAATGCGTTTCTCCATGTCAGCCAGCCTCACTACACACATTACTGATTACCAGTATTACCGCCCCTTCCTGTGACCCACAAACTCAGTACCTGACTGGCTAATTCCCACTGCCAATTCTATTGTCCAGCATGCTGAGAAGCGCAGATTGTGGCACGTGCGCTTCCAAAACTGCTGTGTGGGCCGCTCCCCAGTGCAGCAAGACCAGTCCTCCTTCCCTTTCCACTATCCTCTTCCCACCACACCCTTATTGAAGCAGTCATACACGCATCCACCAATGCCATCCAAGACGTCGGCATCTAACACTGTCATTTCTCGACAAGAGATCATAAGTATCGTTACAAATTCAGCCTACAAGTGTGCTCTTATTCCAAAGCACGTCCAGTTGAAAGTTCAGAGAAACATCACACGATTTCTGCATACACATTCTGACTCTGTGGTCTCGGCTGCCGCCAGGAAGAAGTCGTCAGGCTCAGCGTCCTCTTCATCCTCCACCCCTCCGGGCAACGAGGGAAAGAAGTTGGATTCTATGGGTAGAAAAGTGATCTACTTGGCGTCAACTGTCAAGGCTGCCAACGCCCTCGCGGCCAGATACGACCAAGAGCTGGGGTTTAAGTTGGGTCCTCTACTGGACTTCCTCCCTGATGACAAGCGGGTCGAGGCTTTGGAGATCCTTCAAGAGGGCGAGGTAGCATCGGACCACCCCATCACAGTGGCCCTGGACATTGCGGAGACAGGGTTCTGCTAGATGGGAAATGGAGTCTGTCTTCGCCGTTGTGGTTGGCTCAAGGCCACCAACTTTAGTCAGGAGGTCCAGACAAGGGTTTTGGACATACCCTTTGACGGAGACAACCTGTTCGGGAAGACTGCGGATGAGTCTCTCCAGGCCATCAAGACGGACACTGAGACGGCAGGTGCTCTAGGCCCTGCAGCAACGTCAAACGTCCTTTCGTTCCTCAGGAGGGGGAAGTCTTTCAGATCATCGAAGGGTTTCTGCAGGGGCTCATCCTCTTACAGCCAACCCTCCCGCTCCTCGATCCAAGGCCTTCGGGGGCGGTCGTCCAGGACCACAGGGCGCCCCGCCGACCTCCAAACAAGACTGAACCGGCCAGGACGTTGGGCCCCCACCCGTGCACCCTGGTGGGAGGCTGGCTGGCGAACTTCGACGCGTGGGAGACCATCTCCACCGACAGATGGGTGCTGGACGCTCTCACCAACGGACACACCCTGGAGTTTCATCAAGTGCCAGAGAATACCACCAGTGGCCCCACAGGAAAACCACATCCCTCGGCTGCTGCAGGAGGTTCGGGTAATGTCACAAAAAGGGGCAATAGTGCTTGTTCCAGAGCGACTCCGGCGTATACTTCCTCATGGGAAAGAAGACCGGGGGCTGGAGGCCCATTCGCGACCTACGACGGCTCAATAGATATATAAAGTCCCAGAAGTTCAGGATGGTCACGCTACAGCACATGCTCGGCCAACGGGAGAAAGGGGACTTTCTGTCGTCGTTGGATTGGGGCTGGTTCAAGGGACATCGCCGTCGAATACACAGCGTGCACCGTGGGGTTCTCGGTGAACTATGCAAAATACTGCTTGACTCCATCGCACGATGCTCTGTTCCTGGGATCCAGGCTCAAGTGTCATGCCTGGCGTCACCATCGGTGGAAAGGCTATCGGCCATCTTGGGCATGGTGCAACGGCTGTTGGCATTGAAGATTGCCACAGTGAGGACCATCAAGTCGCTGCTTGGCATGATGTCATCATGCATATGCCTGGTTTGGCTCTGCAGGTTGCAGATGCGGCCCCTGCAGGAGTTCCTCGATGCCCGTGGGTCCAAGTGTCCAGAGGCTTCCAGGACAGGATCGCTCTCGACAAGAAGTTCTGATTGGCGATCAGATGGTGGGGCGTATGCTCCAATATCGCCAGAGGCAGATTTCCAGAACCCCCCGTACCAGGGTACAGTCATGACTGATGCATCTCTGGAAGATTGGGAAGCCCATACCGATGGTCTTCACACCAGAGGCCTGTGGCTGCCGGAAGAGCAGGATCTGCACCCAGCGCTCTCTGGGGAGGCGCAGGAGTTGTGGCACTGGGCCGTCGACCAGAAGATGCTCCTCATTCCGTTCCACCTAGTACAGAACACCGTCGCTGATTCCCTCAGCAGGGAACTTCGCTCTTGCCATGAGTGGGGATTGGGAACTTCGGCAGGACCAAGTGGACAACCTGTTCGGCAGATGGGGCAATCACCAAATCGATCAGGTTTCTCCTGGAGCATGGAGGATGCATTCTCATTCTCCTGGGATGGCCTGTTGCTGTAGGCGTTCCCCCCGTTGCTATTGCTTTGGTAGCGTGGCCGAGGCAGACCTGGTACCTGAACCTTCTCAGCATGTCGGCATCCCCTCCAGTCAAGCTCCCAGTGGTCGCGGATCTTCTTGCCAGGAAAGGATCCGCAATACTGCACCACGACCCAGGATCGCTGAACCTGAAGGCCTGCCTCCTGCAGCGTTAGAGTTTGGGTGTTACGATCTTCCAGCGGACTGCAAGGCGGTGCTCGCCGAGGCCAGGGTGTTCTTTATATTCGACTGTAATGTGGAGGAACTTTTTGGTATGGAGATATCTTTGAGGTGTACCTTCGCGACCTGTTTCTGATTGCTTTTTAGGTCCAATTATGTCTTCTCTCTAATATTTGCTTATTTTTTCATCCTTTAATGTTGGGTTGTCCCATGGGTGTAGGTCAACACAGAAACACTGAGTTCCCCAACTCCGTTTGAGAAATATGAGAAAAAGACAGTTTGTGCCTGCACCTCTTTGCGCCAATTATAACATGTAGTAAGAAGTCACAAAAGTCGGTTCACTTGAAAAAGTTTTTCTTAATTTATTTGACTTGTCGTTTAGCCCTTGTTGGATGACACGTGTTTCGGCGTGTATCTCGCGCCTTTTTCAAATCCGGGCCTTTCTATTTCGGTTTTAATTCCCCCTCTGGGATAAGTCTCTCATAATTGATCAATTAACCGAAGTCTTAGGGCTCAATCCCATTTTCGTAGTTTCCTCAATTTGATATCGTCTTGGTATTCTTTTAAAATTTCATACATTTTTTGAAAGTTCTTTTCTTTGGTTAGGCACAAACTGTCTTTTTCTTTATATTCGGTTTCAGTCCTGGTCGGCTTATAATACTTGCTCTGTAGAGGCAAATCCTTAGTGCTAGTGTGTTTCTTTTGTACTGGGATCTTCACTCCAAGTGCCTTTTATTGTGACTGAAACAATAACGAAAAACTGTGGGCAAGCTGCACCTCACTGAGGAGGCCCAACAAGGCCGAAACATGTCTGGGGTTGCTTGTGTTTCCATGCAGAGGGGACCTGGCTTAGCAGTTCGGACTGGGCTGCTACCATTGGTGGCAGTACCTGACTGATTTGCATATGGCTGGACCACTTTTGAAGTGGCGAAGACAGGCTAAAAAACGGTGGTGTGGAAGGTTGCCCAGAGCAATGCCAGTGGTACAGATTCATTCAAAACCTTCCACCCATCAACTTTGTGGTCACGTGTCTCCGACTGCATCACCCATTGTCACCGTTTGGCAAACCGACCATTGCCTGACCGTCCGAGAACCCATTCTACCAGAGCAATCGCTGCCTCGATGGCATTCCTGTCTGGTGTGCCCCTGCTGGACATCTGCAGGGCTGCTATGTGGAGGTCGAAGCACACCATCACAAAATTCTACTGCATCGTCAGGGATTCCAGGGAGGAGTCCATAGTCTGCCAAGCAGTGCTGCTCAACCTGTTCGCTTGAAGGTGAGCCTGGTAAGGAGGTAAGAGATTGCTTCTGTTGAGCCTTGCCACCTCCCGTGGTTGCGCATGTGTGTACTGCTATGTATTCTTTATTCATGAGCACGTGAATCCATGCCAGACCCCATGCTGGAGAAGGGACAAGTTACCTGTAACTGTTGTTTTCCAGCATGGGTCTGGCATGGATTCACATTTGAACCCTCCCTCCTGCCCCTCTGCAGCTCTTCTCTTGGTCCTACTCCACTTTACGTTCTACCAAATCTGAAGATGGCTGCCAGAGGAGGGGCTTAGGTAGAGGGCAGTCATTGGCTGCGGGGGGGGGGGGCGGCAGTATGACCCAGAGCTCAGTGATTGGTTTATAGGAGAAAGACAGTTCAGAAACGAAACTGATTTTTCTTTTACCGAGGATTCCCAGCCTGATGACAGGGAATATTCATGAGCATGTGAATCCATGCGAGACCCATGGTGGAGAACAACAGTTACAGGTAAGTAACTTGTTCCTTACTTCCTGTGTTGAATAAGTTATCTGAATGCATTTGTAAACCTATTGTGAATGTATATATGTTTTATTATTGAGTATTGTGCGATATCACCTGCTAGTTGTATTTTTCAGTGTGTGTAGAAGGCCTAGAATAAATAGTTGTATTTTTATACATACCTGTCTAAATTGAATTATTGTGTGTTATATTGGGTGGGCTCATTGAGGGCCCTGACTCCACTCGCACTCTCCTGTGAATAGTCTTGCCAGCTCTCCATGTTTACCTTGATTGGGTTTTGGCTAACCTCCGAGTTCCCTGTTAACAATAACTCGGGTGGCCGGCTAAAATCTGTCCACCAAGCCAGATTCTAGAAATCCATCTACAGTCTTCCACTAGGTATTGTGCTTACATTTTAGGGTCAAACAGAGAGTTAGGCCATAGCTGGTCATTCGCAGTTTTTTACTTACACAAGACTCTACTTTCCCATCATAAATATTTTATTTACACTTTGTGCAAAAAGACATACAATTATCATTCTAGTATCCAAGCGGAATATACAGTGGGTAACCATATCTTCCAGAGTTAGGCACATACATCAAAACAGTCTATTAGATAGAGTAATGGAATCAAAAAGACAACGTTTTCAGGCTTTTGCAGCATTGCATTCAATACAATCTAGCGTGTGTTCATGGAGACTGTAGTTGGGTTAAGTACACAGGGTATTTGCACCAAATGTATTTAGGTTTGGATGTGCACAGCAATGTTCCTATAAATAACTCCTCACAATCCTCCACCGACGTCGGTTCTGTTAGCCAGTCCTTTCCCAATGGGGGGTTAGTGTCCTTCCACAGCCCATATTTATAAAGGATCTGAGCCTCCTCTCCGGGACATTGCGCCATTTCCCGAATAATGCACTCGTGGGGGAATGACTTAGCGTACAGTGGAGGGGAGGTTCCTTTCGTTACTACTCTTTTGGTAGGACGCGAGGAGCCACCAGTCAAAGGGGTCAACGTAAAAGTACCCGTGGTGGTTGGGGAAATAGAGGTGCCAAAGCCGCTCAGGCAGCTGCCTCTTTGCCTTCAGGCGCTGCCGCAGCTGCTCCAAAACAACTGAGGCCATGCTCCATTGTTCGTCGGTTGGGGGCAGACTGTCTCAGCATTTCGAAGAATGGAAAGCTCTTACTTCGAATGCGTGGGTTCTGGATACAATAGCCCACGGCTACTGCCTTCCCTTCCTAAAGCGGCCTCACGACAATCCACCGGGGAATCTCTCCTTGAAGCTTCCGGATCCACTCCTTGTGCAGGAAATCTTTACCCTGCTGGAGAAAGGCGCTATAGAACTGGTGCCTGTAGCGGAGAGGGACAAGGCATGGTATTCCCCATATGTTTGTATTCCAAAGAAAGACGTGGGATTGAGACCCATCTTGGACTTGCGTTGGTTGAACAAACTCCTCAGGAAGGACAAGTTCAAGATTGTCACTATTTCTCAGGTCCTCCAGGCCCTTAGACTTCAGGATTGATTGGTGTCCCTGGACCTACAGGATGCTTACTTTCATGTGCTGATGCATCCAAAGCACAGAAAGTACCTCAGGTTTACGGCTGGCAGCTCGCACTTTGGGTCCTGCCATTCGGATTGACCTCCGCCCTGAGGGTCTTCACCAAGCTAATGGTGGTAGTGGCAGCGTATCTCGGGCGAGGGGGGGGATTCACATCTACCCTTACCTGCACGACTGGCTGATCTGTGCGCGTTTGCCCAAGCAAGGGATGGATCATCTCAGTCTCACCTGCCACTCCCTCCACAAGCTGGGCTTCTCCACTGACACCTTCCCAACAGCTCCAGTACATTGGGGCTGTGTTGGACACGCCCTTGGGGAAATGCTTGCCTCCCAAGGTGAGGACTCATCACATTGTGCAGATGGTGGACAAATTTCAACATGCCCTGTGTCTTCCGGCTTTCGAATTCTTAAGGTTTCTCGGCCTCATGGCATCCTGCATTTTTCTGGTGCCAGAGGCCAGGCTGAGGATGAGATCCCTGCAATGGGTCCTCAAGATGCAGTGGTCACAATTCTTAGGCAAGATGTTGGATCCCGTCCTGATCATGACGGACAACACAGTGGCCATGCATTATCTACACAAAAAAGGGGGGTTAGGGTCACTCCCGTTGTGCAGAGAGGCGATGCAGCTCTGGTTCTGGGCAATCCAGCAAGGAATATCACTCAGCAGTACATCTGGCCGGAGAGGAGAATGCGGCGTCTTACGCTCTGAGTAGGCACAGCACGGGCTCTCACGAGTGGGAGTTGGCTCAGGAAGTCCTTCTGGAGATCTTCGCCCTTTGGGGAACCCCACAAGTGGATCTCTTAGCGACCAGTGCTAACTGGAAGTGCGAGAGATTCTGCTCAAGGGAATTTCCTCTTAGAGGAGCCTTACGAGAAGCATTCGTCGTGGATTGTTCATTCCCACTTCTGTACGCATTTCCTCCGGTCCCCATCATTCCTCAAGTGTTATGGGGGTTGCGGAGGTTCGGATCCCACATGATCCTCATTGCTCCGGATTGGGCCAGGAGAGCGTGGTACCCGGACCTTCTAGAAATGTCCATCTGCCCTCCTAGGCGTCTTCCCTACCGAGAGGACATTCTCCATCCAGAGGTCAAGACTCTCATCCTTCACGCTTGGATCTGAAAGATTGAGATACAAGGATTGGGAGCTCCCGGATGACGTGATGGAGGTGTTGGCGTACGTTTTTTGCGACTGGTGCAGAGGACATGATGTAGATCCTTTTCCGTGTTACATTCCCGTGGTTCTGTCTTTCTTGCTTTCTTTGGCCCACAGGGGCCTTCAAGTAGGTACCATTAAAGGTTACCTGGCAGTGCTGGCTATCTTCAAGCGTTCGTCTGATTAATGTTCTTATTTTAAGATTCCTTTGATTTTCCCAATTTCTAAAAGGGCTCACTAATGTGTTCCCGCCGTCCCCGTTTCAGGTGCCGGTATGGGATCTGAAATTTGGTCTTGAAATTCCTTATGGGTGCTGTTGTCTTTCAAGACGGTTTTCTTGGTTGCGGTTACATCCGCTCGCAGAGTAAGTGTATTGCAGGCACTTTCATCTAAGCCACCCTTTACGGTGTTCCACAAGGATAGGGTTGTACTGAGGGTACGTCCTTCCTTTCTGCCTTAGGTAGTGTTCTGAGTTTCTTTTAAGCCAGAAAGTGGTACTTCTGCTTTTTATCCTCCTCCTCATCCTGGAAAGGAAGAGGAGCGGCTCCATAGGTTGGACACTAGGAGAGCTCTGAGCTTTTATATTTCTAGGATGTCCATGGTCAGAGTGGACGATCAACTCTTTGTGGGGTATGCTGGACACCAATTGGGCCAAGCTGTTACCAAACAGACCTTGTCCAGGTAGATTATCCTCACCACTACTGAATGTTACAGATTGGCAGCCAAGGACCCTCCTGAAGGGTTGCAAGCTCACGCCACTAGGGGTGTGGCTACTTCCATAGCCCTCCAGGGGGGAGTCTCTATTAGGAATATTTGTGACGCAGCGACATGGGCTTCTATCCACACCTTTGTCAAAAGTTACTCCTTGGATACGCTCCATGGTGAAGATATGGCCTTTGGTAAAGCGGTTCTGTATTCTGCCATCTGATGTCTGATTGGGTGTTCTAAATTCTTTTCCCTCCTTCATTTTCTGGTACTGCTTTGGGAGTCTGTCAAAGATGTGGAATATGTTGGAGGACACAATCCATTCGAAGAACAAGGTACTTACCAATGGGTAACTTTCTTTCAACTGGATGTTCCTCCAACGTATTCCACATCGCGCTCCCAGCCTGCCCCTCTGGAGAATTTCCTATGCTATTGCAGCTTGCGTTCCCTCTAGGCTATGTGCAGTCAAGCAGGCATTGTGTACGAGCATGTCACAGGTTATGGAGGAAAAAACATAAACTGAGGCTATGGGCGCCGTGTGTCCTATTTATAACATCCAGTGACATCGCCCTTGACGGGGGCCTTCAAGGGACATCGACCCGACTCCATCGAAGCAGGATGCCCTCTACCAAAACATTTCCGAAGTAGCACAGCTTTGGACATTACATGTCAAAAATGTGGAATACGTTGGAGAAATATCCAGTCGAAAGAACGTTACCAGTTGGTAAGTAACTTCTTCTTCTGAGGCTTGTGGATCTGCTTAGAATCACATGCTTTGTGTAGGCCGCCATCTACTGGTACGTGCGGAGTATCCCCAGCAACACTGCACATAGGGTGTTGAGTGCTGCAACAATCCATTACAGATGCCTGTAGTGAAATACATGGAGGAAAGCATGACTCCATTAAAGTAAAAAGAATTACAAAAGCAGTACAACTGGGTTCCCAAGCCAGTGCAAAAAAGAATGAGTGGTGAAAAGTCACTGTGAGTCAGGAGAATACATTAGAAAATCCAGCAAAACTGCTGGGGGGGTCTCTCAGGTTGAGAGAAATTGCACAAGGACTGAACATTCTCCCTGAAACAGCCGCTGCCTGACCCTGGGGGCGGTATTATGTGGGAGGATCTCATGAGAGGAGGTTCAGGAAGAATGGGAGAGTACTCTGAATAATTTCGCTAATGACTATACGGTATTGATGGCATATTGTAAAGTGGGGAATTCTGAGATTAAAATGAATAACATTTGGGACTTCATGTCCCATAATTCTCTTAGTATTGAGACGAGGAAGAGGGGTTCAGAGTTGCTGAACTGTAGTGTGCAGTCTAGTGGTTGTAATGACCCACACCTGAATGGGATCTTTAAACATTGAAAGGCCCTTCAGGTGTGGGCCAATAGGAAGAAGCAGTGGAAGCAGGAGTGGGAAGGAGACGCTGGAGGCGCTGTTGTATTACAAGTGGGCCACCATGTTGGAAGAGTGGCAGGAGTTGGGAATCCTGAATGCAGGGGACACGCAGTGGAAAGTGGCACTAAGAATAGTTGTCCCGTGGGAGAGGGAGAAGGTCTCCTGGTCCTGCGTGTTGCTCCGGTCTGTGGTGTTCAACAGAGTGCAAGCAGAGAGCAGAGAAAGCTCCAACTACAGAAGGCACGAGAAACGGAAACATTACCCGAGCTGTCACATGCCTGTACAAACCCGAAGAAAGAGCAAATGCATACAGCGCTTGGATCAGTAACGCTGCTTCGGACTCAAAAGAATTATTCTCAATCTTAAAAGAATTGGAAAATCCAGCCCCAGCCACCAACTCTACCAATTCCAGCAAAGAGTGGTGTACCACTATCCAAGACGCCCTAGCGGCAAAGATTGACCTACTTCAAAACAAAATCACAACCAAAAAACAACTCCTAGCAGATACACCTGTTACTAACAATCGCCTACCCAACCTTAACGAAAACACCAATCCCATATTCTACTTCACTACTGTCTCACAAGAATTAGTGTTCAACACAATATCCAGGCCCAAAGAATCTAATTCAAAGGAGATTCTGTCCCAGCAAAAGTAGTCCAATCATGTGCCCATACTCTTGACACCTATCATAACTAAATTCGTAAATACATCCTTCAATACCAATCAGGTACCAGCCAGCATCAAGGAAGCCTGGGTCACACCCCTCCTAAAAAAAAAAAAATAATTATAAAATAAAATAAAGGCCTGTTTCTACCCCCAATCTTCGACAAAATAGCTTACAACCAAGTCCAAGCACACTTGGAACAGAACCAACTCTTTGGGACCAGACAATCTGGTTTCCGTCCCAACCACAGTATGAAAACAGCCCTCCTGGATCTTAAAATCCAAATGGATTCCATTTGAGACTCAGGAAAACTGTGCATCCTTCTGCTCTTGGACTTATCTGCAGCGTTCGATCTTGTAGATCATAATAAACTCTGCTCTACCCTAGCTAGAGATTTCAACTTCTCCACAGATGCTATCACGTGGATCAAATCCTCCCTTGCGGAATGAACATCTAGAGTGTCCATAGGCAAAGAAGCTGCAGACCCCATACCAGTTCCTATTGGCATTCCTCAAGGTTCTTGCCTCTCACCCACGCTTTACAACGCCTATACAAAGCTGCTCTTCTCAGCTCTGGATGACATGGGTGTCATCTACACAAACTTTGCTGTTGACACGCAGATCCTTATCCCACTCGCAGGGAATTACACCCAAGATACCCTGATTATCAACAAAATCTATGCCATAATCCAAAATTGGATGGCATTAAACAGCCTCTGCCTCAACAATGAGAAGACAGAGATTCTCATCGTGGGCCCTTGATCCAAAATAAGCGCTTTTCATCCAGATTACGCTGCCATCAACATAGACGGTACCACTATCCCAGTACTAAAACATGTACAAACTTTAGGAGTCTACTTGGATACCAACCTCTCTGACTAAACATATCAACACAATCTTATCCTACACCGCTCATCTCTCTTAGTCGCCAATTCCTGACACACACCAACTGCATCACACTAGCCAAGACTTGACTAGTGTAACATACTACTACTAGGTACCTCCATCTCAAACCTCAACAAAATACAACTTCTACAAAACAAAGCCTTTCAGGCAGCCCTGGGAATAAGAAAAACTGACCATATTTCCAAAACTAGAAGAGAACATCACTGGCTACCCATCAAAGCCAGAGTCATCTTCAAAACTCTGTGTATCACCTTCAAATGCCTCCATAAAAATGCTCCCATCTACTTAAACCATGCAATCGCCAAAAAAGAAATCACCAGATCCCTAAGATCTAACAACCACTCACTACTAGCAATCCCCCATTTCAAAAACACCAGAGCAGGGGGTAGCAGCTTTGAATTCCTAGCCCCTAAACACGAACTCCCTACCGCTTACCATCAAAAATGAGGAAACGTTCACGGGGTTTAAAAAATCACTAAAAACCTGGCTATTCAATCAATACCAATAAACAGCCAGCACAACACATGTTAATACTTCTGTACTTGTATATACCCCACTGCATTGTTAATAACTGTGTTTGTCTTTTTTTACCATGTGTTAATTAATTTCCTTTATATGTGAATGTAATTGTGCCACAATGGCCCATTGTTCTTATGCATTATTAAGCGGTCTGTAACCTCGCCGTGATACCTAAGGGTCTGGGCGTGTAACAAATGCTATAAAATAAAATAAGCGGTGTAGAGGAGGAGCCAAGTACCCCCACCTCAATCACTTCACCTATAGTGCCTATATGTTGGAAGCCAGAGTGTGAGACACGTGCAGTACCTGTGAAAATACTGATACCTAGGAGGATCTGGGAAGCAAGGTTCCCATTGAGAAAACCATACCTGCATACAAGACAATGCGATGGCTGTTTGAATGAAATTCCGGAAGAAACAGGAGGATTGAATGATGAAGACGAATGGTGACATCACACAGAACAGAGTTGACGTACATAGAAGAGACGCAGAGACTAAAGAATGCAGGCAATACTATAAAGCATCAAGGATGAGTGACATCTTGGGATCAAGGTGAAGAGGTTTATGACATAGAACTGATGAAGATATCAAGCCAGTTTTACACGTGTACATATGCAAAGAAACGCAAGCAGATGAAGTGTTCTTGAGTGAATAGATAGGGGCATGCGCCAACATACACAGATATTTTGGAGTCAGTAAAGAATGGATGTTTCCCACGGACGAATCCCAGAAAGGTGAGGCTGGATGAGCCAAGACGCCAAGGCCATATCAGGCTGGGGTGAGCTGACATTAGATACAAATCGTGTGAAAGAACAAAGCTCCTGTTCAGGAGGCATGGACAAAAACAAGAAGCCGTCAGAGGTCTATTAGAAACTAGTATTTTTAATACACTGGATGCTCGATTTCGTGGTCTTCAGTCACATGGGGAGAAGAAGTTGGATGAGCATGATGGTCACACCTACTCACGAGGGCAGAGCGTGCCTTCACTCCCCTGAATTCTCCAGAGCAAAGAACACTCCCAAGGACAAGTTCAAAGTCATGATTGACAGCAGACCACTGAGGTGATGATGGATGGATATGTTAATTGGTCGGAAGCTATGGTTAAGACGAGCTCACCAGCACCTGGACTCTCGGCCTGCCTGCTGCTATACGTAGGTGGGAAGGTACTGATAGAGGTTAGAAGCCAACCAATGATAGGGGACCGCACGATCAAGGGTCCTATAGTTATTTAACCAATGGAACGTTGTATATTTAGTGACCTGTTTAAGGGGAGGGCTTGGTTGCCCCCACCTGTTAAGATGCTAATCACATTATTCCACTGCCCTAGATGAGTATGGATCGTATATTTAGATGATCTTCTTATACCCTATCACCTTTGCCACTAAGTTTTTGTAGTTTGCCACGTAGGATGACGTTAGTAGTACGTAGGTCAACGTCACCTATGATGATTTTTTGTTATATAAACCAGCTTTTTTTCAAAATGCATTGAGATTGTGATGGGAAACGTTGTTGACCTCCGTTGTACTGCCTGTTTTAGATAATTGATATTAAAATAGTTATCCTTTTGCCAACTACCTGAGTCGTTTTGATTATTGATATACGAGTAAGTTCTGCATCCACCATCCATCTCTAGGGTACAGCTACCTCATCTTAAAGGGCTGGAAGCTCCAGTTCAGAGGAAATAGGAGCTGCGGGTCAAGCGGAGATGCACAGATAGACTGGAGAGTTTCCCTTTGTCAGGTAACCCCGGGGCGCTCCGAAACAGACCGCTGGCTCAAAACAAAACATTTCAATACTGAACTATTGCATTGAAGCAATTTGGGCGCAACTCTTACTTTATTTCTCCACGGTTTCCCATCCTTGTGCTGGGCTATAATTTCATCACTCCCTGCACCTCGCAGCACAAGTCACGTGACCTGGAAGTGATGGCACGAAGGCCCTGCTTTCTGAACGATCGGGGGGTTAAACTTCTTCATGGTCCGTGGTTGAGGGTTATCTGGTACATTAAAATTCAGGGGTCCTAAAGCCATGGCATTTGGGTACTTTAATTTAGGATTGAGACTGGTGGGGGTTGGAGGCCCATGCCCTCCTTCTCATGGGATTGCACTGTTCACAGGTACTCTGCCCTCTTCCTGTGGCCTTGCAGGGCACATTCTTCCCTGGGCACGAAGGATGGTAACATTTTAGGACAATGAAGGGTTTTATGGATCTATGTAGCTCTGGCCTTTCTCATCAGTGTCTGGGATACAACCTATTCCTTTGCTCATGTTCGCGGCCCAGGACTGGGGTGCTGACTGACACGCCACGTTTAAGCTTTGTGCCACAATATGGCTGCTAATATCTAAGCAGCAATTCCCAAATGTGCACTACTCCTACAAAATATGCAATGATATGATTGTGTAGATGCCTGTAAAGGCACTCCCCACCCCTCTGGTCTCTTAAATTGCAGATGACGGCTTTTGCCTTATTCTGAAGCACCTGGGGGTGCAGGAAGATCATGTTCCTTTCCCAACATTTCCCCCCTTTCGTTAATCCTACATTAATGAACTTCCCCATAAGCCCACCTTTCTTTCTTCTTCCAACCTTTCAGCCTCCAAATAAGGCAGTGATCCCTCCTGTGGAATCCATGCTCTACATACATGAGGTAAACTCTGGCCAGAATAGACATGCTCCTCAGGGGTGACTGAGGCTTTATTCAGACGTGTGAAATATTTCAGAAAACCAGTACTCTCATCCCATTGCCTGCCCCTCTGAATCCTCTACCAATCATAGAAGTCCCTTTTTCAAGAATTGGTATGGACATCGTAGGACCTTTATAAACGCCTAGACTGGGTTCAAATATGTCCTTGTGATCGCCGACTACACAACCACATACCCTCAGGCATTCCCTATGCGGAACAACACCACCCAGCAAATTCTAAAGCGCCTACTATTGTATTTTTCTAGGGTTGGCTTTCCTAAGGAAATTCTGATGGATCAAGGATCACATTTTATGAGCAAGCTCATGGGTGAAGTCAAGCATCTGCTCCATATTACCACCTTACGAACTTCAGTGTACCATCCCCAAACAGATGGTTTGGTCGAGGGATTCAATAAAATGCTTATAATGATCCTAAGAAAGTTGGTAGATAAGGACAGGAAGGACTGGGACCATATGATACCCTGGGCACTATTTGCAGTAAGAAAATCCCCTCGGGCATCTACTGGATTCTCTCCTTTTCAACTACTTTATGGTAGAGAACCTAGAGATGTCCTGGACATGCTCCGGGAGACCTGGGAAGAAAGGAGAGGCACCCATTCCCCTTTCACAAACTGCTGCCATATTTCAAGAGCATTTGAGACTTGTTCGAAATCTAGTCTATACTCCTATGGAAAAGGCCCAAATCCAACAAAAGTCCACCTATGACAAAAAGTAGAACTTAAGATCGTTTTCCATAGGACAAAAAGTATTGATCCTCTTGTCTACCTTGGAAAACAAGCTTGTCTCTAAGCGGCATGGGCCATATGAAATACTGGAACAAACAGGAACCTGTATAAGGTAAACAAAGTCCACCTATATCACGTAATTCTCTTAAGAGTGGAAGAAAAACCTGTCTGCCACCAATGCCACAATACTATCCTGTTTGGTGCCAGAAGAAATAGCCAACTTTGAAATAATTCCTCAAGATCCATCTAATCAACAACAAGATGATTTAAAGGATTTCATTATTTAGTTTTCCGATGTATTCTCGGAGAAACCAGAAAGAGTGAAAGGCACCAATCACTACATTAGAACACCCAAGGGAAAAGTGGTTAATCTGAAACCATATAGACTCCCCGAAGCCTGTAAACAGATAGTGGTTGAGGAAGCGGATAAAATGTTAAGAGCAAATATTATCGAACCCTCGTCAAGCCCATGGTCCTCCCCTATCGTATTGGTCACCAAACCTGACCATTCCTGGAGGTTTTGCATAGGTTTCCGCCAACTTAATGCCATTTCCGACTTTGATGCCTATCCCATGCCCTGCATCGATGACCTAATTGATAAACTCGGAAACGCCACTTTTCTATCAACTTTGGACTTAAAGAAATGGGTACTGGCAGGTCCCAGTGTATGGACCTGGTGAGGAAAAGACAGCTTTCCTAATGCACCCGGGACTGTTCATTTCAAAGTCCTCCCTTTTGGCTTACACAGGGCTCCTACCACTTTCCAGCAACTTATGGACAAAATATTGCAGTCCTACTCTGATTTCTGTGGGGCTTATATTGACGATATCTGCATTTATAGTAAAACGTGGGAAGACCATATTTTCCATCTCTTAAGTATTATGAGAGCCCTCCGAGAAGCTGGCCTAAATGCCAATCCATCCAAATGCAGACTAGCTCAATCAGCCGTGAAATACCTTGGCTTCTTTGCAGGGAATGGTAGTGTGCAACCTCAATGCAAGAAAGTGAAGGCCGTCTGTTAGGGAGAATTCTCTGTTTAGGCTGAATTTCCTAACCTAGTGAGTCCCCCAGCAGCTTTGCTGGATTTTTTGGGGTTTATTTTTTTTTCCTGCCAAGAGTGAGACTCTTTTACCCTCACTCTTGGGCATGATTTGAGTGTGTTTCTTTGAATCTAGATGTGTTTAATGGGCTATGGGGTCTTTTACTCAATAGGGCTTCATGTGTTTTTGTGATGTGTATTACACAGCACCCTCAGTGCAGTGACACAGGGGTGTCATAGTGACCCCCCAGTATAGACTCCATACCCTGGGACTGACTACTGTCTCCCAGGGCATGTAAAGTCACCATTGACTTTACTAGTCTTAAATTCTGAACAGAACCAGTACAAACCATCATAGTGTGGGCGTACTGGCTGGGGCAATTCGATTGCCCCAGGATCTGTTAGTCGAGGGGGCACGTCTCCATCCCCCCTAATCGAGTTTTGGCTGGTGGCAGTGGATACTACTTTTTATATTCAACCGCGAATATTTTCCTATGGGATTTCCCATTGTTTTAGGCTACTATCTTTATTTAATTATTTACGGTAGCCTCGAACATACCGCCGGTTTATTTCATTAATATTAATTCTCTCGTTGGTATTTTTTGCCAAAACTTGATTCTAAAATGGCGTTTGTGTTCTCTTCTGTGACTCCAACCCAAGTCGAGCCCTTTGTTCCACTTTTTGGCGGGCTTCTCCACAGAAGCCCTCCAAAGTGGTGCCACTCTGTCTGGGGTACTTAGGAGGGGTGGAGGGGGATTTAGGCACCCTGGACTGAGTTGCCTAGGCAACTCAAGTCGCACTCCGTCCACCACTTAGCATGTTTGAGTGACAGCTAGGCTGAGTGAATGGGGGTTTGCTGCATAAAAGCAGGGCTTTGGGGACTGGAACTTCACAAGTCGCCACAGGACCTAAGAATCCGACGAGGGAGAAGCTGAGCCGACCTGCCACGACACCACCACCGGTGGAGCCCTGCTGGACTGCCTCACCACTTTTCCCAACGACAGAGAAGATCTCCCGCCGGAGAGTCTTCTTCCTTTGACTGGTGGGGATAACCAGTTTCACCGTCTTTTCGCCTTCCCGGCGTACCTCGAGGCTGCCTTGCCTGTGCCAAGCACCCCGGCAACCGGGATACCACGTTTTACCACGACCGCAAAACAAAGGTACCACCTTTAACCGGAAAACTCCAAGGCTGGTTTCTTCCCTGGTAGTGCAACGACCTTCATCTTTCCTCCAAGTGGAGATCTTCTCTTCCCCTGGACGACGACGCAACTTGCACCCACTACCATGAACAACTGCCACCGCTGGAGGATCCTTCCCACTTAAGGTACCGTGTCCCGCCTGGCTTCCCTTGCTACTGACTGTACGGGGTAGATTAAGCCCCCAGCTTTTGAACCTGGGTTAGCCTGGGACACCCTGGCTAAACTTTCCTAAGCCTCTCTAAACTCTTTTTGAACCCTCTGCAAGACTTTCTAAGCCTAGTGTAACTGTGTGATCTTGGGCACATTTGTGTTCTGCTCTCTCTAAGAGGGGGCCCAGCCTTTGGACTTTGGCTCACCAGTGACTTTTTGCTCTTCTGCCTTACTAATAGTGTTCCTGAATCTTAGAGTGGTATACCTTTCCATATTCTGTTTTTATCCCTCCCTTTCTCACAAACTTATTGGAGTGCCATCTAGTTAAGCGCTCACCTCTGTATGAAAATAAGTGGTGTTTTACAGTGACTCATCTGATAAGGAAAAAGGGGTGTATATATTATAATAGTAACTGTGTTTAGAATATTTTACAATAAGAGTGCTGGAGTGTTTTCAACAGTGTGTTTTTAAATAAATAATTATATACTTTGATACCAAAGCTCTGGTCAGTGTTTGCTTGTATTATTGTATCTGAGTGCCTATTGTGTATACTTTGCATACTGCCTAACTCTTCCTGAGGGAAGTCTGACTGCACAGCCACAACTACCAGGTAAATCTGGGTGGTACAGACTGCTACCAAGTGGGTTAACTGCCAACACCTGTAGTCTTAAATCTTTTGCAGTGGTCCCGAAGGGAACTGCACAGGTTTCTGCCTAACACCGTCCTAGATTCCGCCAACACCAAAAACGAAAAGAGATTGCAGAGCATTTCTAGTGTCAATCTGTTATTAACGTAGGTTTATCCAAAACTTCTCGGACAGGACAGCTAGGCTGACAGACAAATTAAGGAACTCTGAACCCCAGATAATTAATTGGACTGACGAGGATGATATATGTTACAACAACCTAAAACAAACCCTGTGCCAGAACCCAATCCTAAAGGTAGTAGATTTCCCAAAGGAATTTGTACTACAAACAGGTGCCTCCTTTACAGGGCTAGGAGCAGTCTTGTCACAAATTTGCGACGGATTGGAACATCCCATCTTATTTACGAGTCACAAACTTTTTCCACGTGAAAAAAATGACTCTGTGCTGGAATTAGAAACCCTTGCCATCAAGTGGGCCATTATCCACCTTAGATACTACCTCCTAGGAAGAAAGTTCTCTCTCGTCACGGACCATTCACTAGTTTGGATTAGCCAGCGAAAAGATTCTAACACTCGAGTCATGCAATGTTTCTTAGACCTGCGTTCCTACAGTTTCACTGTGGAGTACCAAAAAGGCAAAGACCAAGGGAACGTGGAGTTCCTCTCTTGGTTCCCCTGTGAAACAGATGCGGCTACAACGGATAGGAGAAGGGTATGTGAGAAACCTGAAGGTGTCTCACCCGCTAGTCCCCGGGGGATCTGTCATCCAGGTGGCCAGGACACAGGGATCGTTATTGGATCCAGTTCCTCGGGGTGGACCAGTGCCGGGAGGGGGGGGGGAGGGGATCACCTGGATTGGGGGGTGGTCTTCTGGGAGTAAGACACTGGATGGTGAGACGTGGTATCCCCTTCCCTGTAACACCTTTTCCCTATCCTACCAGGTAGTATCCCTAGGAACTCAACCCCCTCCTTTCCCGAGACAAACGCTTCGCACGGACAGCTCACCGTGAGCAAAAGTTGACTAACACCAGCGCTGTATACCCGGCATGTCCCAAAATAATGGTCAGGCAATTATTGATCATTGCACACACCTGGCTTCCATCACACTTCCCCGCACGGATAAAAAGTGGAGTGCAAAATCACACGCAAGGCAAAGCACATGAGGAAGAATCAGTTCCAAGATGGCAGTTTAAAATGATGAGAAAGATGGTGAGACCAGAGAGAGTTGCAAGGAGGGAAGTGCCCTTGACCTTTTCAGACCATTATTTTTGTGAACCTTGGATAATAAGAAACCCAAGACCGGGGACTAAAGCTGAACCAACCTGCCTGGTGTGTCTGAAGTACTGACTGTGCGGGACTCTCCTGCCTCGATAACCACGGCTGCGAGGAGCGTTTGCCGCTGTGCTACTGTCCTTGGCTCCTACAACAAAGCAGCAGTAGTAAAGACTGCACAGCCGGTGAGTCAGAGAGACTGAGAACAGACCAGCCTGTGTTAGAACCAAGGTTGCAAGCGGCAACATTGTATGAAGAAATCTAATATGAATAGTATGTGAAACGTATGTGACGAGCAGTGCGAATATAATTGAAAACCAGATGAGTGACTGAACTTTGGAGGCCAAGAAATATACTGTAGACAGAGTGGTCTGGCGCCACGTGGGTGCTCATTCGAAAGTCTGTTGGGTATCCAACTGGTTGGCAACTGTGAGAAGGGAGTTGTGAGATCGAAGTGGTCCTGCAACGGGTCAAGCTAAACCCTTTGCACATTCAAAAGACTGATACTTTTAATGCGAATTGAAATTGGTGCGAGCCTGGCTGAGGGAGACTAATTGTATAAGAGGAAGAATTTCAGCCCGGCTGAGGTGGATCTGGAGTCAACCGTGAGTCGCCCGAGAAAGAATATTCTCTGAACATTGTAAAAAGGGGGATCTGACCCTGGCTGAAGGGGATCCAGGGTGAATCACCTGAATTGAATATTTATAAGAGGAAAAGAACTTTGTTTTTGTACATCAGGTCCTCTGAATCAAGAGACTTTTAAGAAGTAAAGAGACTTGGGCTCAGAAGGCCCTGATGCTGGTAATGGAACTGTATCCTCGTGCCGAAGAAGCCATAGTGTGTGCTTTGCTCGAGTGAACCGCCTTGTCCTGTGCTGAAAACGTAGGGAAGGGAGGAGGCCAACGGTCTGGACATCCTGACATATTATTTTGTGAACAATTCTTTCTTTTTCATGAACACTACCCCACACTATTTATACTTGGCGGTAATGATTGACAATAGGTTTTATTAGTATAGGCCCTTTTATTTTGTTGAGACTCCACTAGGACTGCATTATTAATATTTGATGGTCGCAGCTTGCTCCCATCTATAGATTTAGGATTAGGTAGGCTTTTATCACACCCTTGTTGAAGTTCAATAAACACCCTTGAACTGTGGTCACTTGTGTCTGTCTTACTGTTGATACCATGCCTTCCTTACAGGTGCAAGTCATGTATATACAACCCCCATCCCCTGCTAAATCGCCCCAGTGCTCTGTATAATGTTCGGGGTATGGTGGAGGTGTAGTGCTGGTACCGGGAGGGTGCAAGCACCGCTCAAGTGTAGGTGGTTTGGGTCATCTGTTTGGACAGCACAATCTTTTGTAATGCAAGGTGCATTTGATAGCCCAAATGAAACCATCATCCTGGCACTGCTAGGTACTGCTTTATCACAACATCGAAGTCCCAATTGGCACGTGCAAAAAAGGACCAATATGAGCACGATAATGGGCACTAGCATATTCATGATCGCCCCCATCCAAGGATGGTGCCCAACAAAAAGTCCATCAAACCACTCATCATTTTGTATGCCAGCTTCAGTTTGCATGTGCGATCCGAGGTTGTGCATTGCTCCTATTATCTGCGTCAAGGAGCCGTTCTCTGCGTCATTTGGTGGCACGAACGTGCAGCAGGAATCGTCAATGTTTCAGCAAACTTCCCCCCCCCCTTCTCCCCACTCTTGCATCACAGTTAATAGGTCAAGCACATATCTGTTCTGGAGAGCCATCAATCTTAGGGCAGGCATCGTTCACCAGCTGTATGACCTCCCATCTGACGATTTTGATCCATTTGGCATAGGTGGCTGTTAGGACCCCAGGTAATAGTAAAGATGCAAAAAAAACAATCTTCTTTGCTAAACAGTCTATATTCATTAGGTATTTCTTTGAGCAATTTGGAGGAGTCTTGAGATAGATAATTGGATCTTCTTTTTCTGTGTAAATTGCTGTTCTTTTCTTTCTCAGGCAAGACACAGATGTTGGGGTGTGGTAACGAGTTTCTGGCTGGTCCCATTGTTGCTTGAGCTGGGTCTGGGGCAGGCAAAGTCTTTGATCCCACTGCAAGGTGCTCTTCAGGTATCATAAGGATTACTGAGTGCACCGTGACCAATGAACAATAGCCCCACCATGAGGGTGGGAGGTGCAAGAATGCATGCTGTCCACACACCCAGTAGTAGTCAATTACTGCAGCAGCACCTTTTTTGAGTTCTGGGATAAACAGTCTCTAATTGCATTTGAGATTAGCCCCCACGAAAACAGTTCCTTTGTTATAAAAGCATAGTTCATGAGTTTCTTGCTGCTGCACTTTTACTAGCTTTTCCATTGTTTTGACCCACGTTAGTTTGGCGACATGTTCATTTCAGAATTGTGCACATACTTTATTCACTTGAGCCAATACTTAATCTGCGAATCCCACTAACCCTCCTGCTGTACAACTCTCTGATGTTTCTTGCCACCGGCTGTCTACGTATTTCACTGGTTTTGTTTGCATTGCAACTGATCACGATCCATAGTTTCTAATTATACATTTTGTACCTGGAATGCGCCTCGCAGCCTACACAGTGCCAGATCAACCAGGCATTGAGCCTTTTTTTTTTTTTAAACGTGTTTTTTTTAAACAGGCAGGTTATGGCGATACAAAGCTTAATCACTTGCGACATGTAGCATACAGTAATCCCATTTGACGCTCCTCCCACCCCACCCCTCGGGCTCAAGTTCCTTCTTCACCTCCCTGTAGGGGATCTCCATCCCGGATAGTTCTTCTGGCCAGTTGGGGTTTGAAAGTCAGGGCTGGGAACCTTTGGTCAAACTCCAATACCGGACCCCAGATGTTGCGAAAGCGATGTAAGGTGCCTGCTCCGGCAGCCGTCACCTTCTCGGCGATCAGGATGTCCCAGACCTTCATCCACCAGAAAGGCATGAGAGGGCCTTCCTTCGTTTTCCAGGTGCGGGCTATCACGTTCCTACCCGCAAGTAGGCATTGTGACAATAGTTTGGCCTTGGTGCCAGACCTGGGGTAGATCCCGGGGACCGGTGCTCCAAGGAGGATAGGCTCGGGGGCCAAGGGCAGTCACACTTGAGTGATGTCCGCTATCGTCGCTAGGCATTGTTTCCAAAAGGCTTGGGCCTTGGGGCAGGACCACCACATGTGGAAGAAGGAGCCTATTCGGCCGCACTGCCTCCAGCATTGCGGGTTGATCGTGGAGTTCATGTGGTGGAGTCTTAGGGGAGGGTAGTACCACCGGCAACCGGAGGAGGATCTTGTAGGCGCACTCTCTATTCGTGATGCATGATGAGGAGGTGCAAGCCCGGGACCAGATGTCTACCCATTGTTGGTCTTCAATCGTATGGCCCAAGTCCGCCTCCCATAGGGCCATATACCGGGTTTTGGAGGTTAGGAAGTCCGTTTGGAGGCACCTGTACAGAGTGGAGATTCTCCCTCAGGGCGGAAGCTCCTTAAGGGTCAATTCGATGGCTGTGGGGGGACGAGTAGCCGCCTGGCGCATCTGAGGATGAGTGCACCAGTGGCGTAGCTGGGTATATCTGAACCTATCTCGTTCCTGGATCCCAAAAAGTTGTTTGCATCGCTCAAAGGTGCAGGGTTGGCCCCCTTCAAAAAGTTGACCGAGTCTCTAGGCCTCCTGCAATCCAGGCCTTGAAATTCCGGGGAGACAGACCAGGAGAGAAGGTCGGGTTCATGAACACTGGGGAGAGGGGGCTGAGCCCCGTCGGGATCTTCTTCTGTTTCAACGCCTTGTCCCACACTGAAATGGTGTGTTTGGTGGATGCCAGGAGATTCCGCCACTGTCGCTTGTTCGAGGTCTACCCATCTAGGGCGGTTGGTAAGGACTTGCCATGATTGGATACAAGACAGGTGAGCCGCCATTTGGTATTTCTGCAAGTCAGGGACCCCGAGCCCACCCAGTTTCGCGTTGCCCAGCATCGTGGATTTAGGGATCCTGGGTTTTTTCCCCCTCCAAATAAACTGCAGCATTTTCTTCTGTAAGCGTTGGGAGCATGCATACAAAAATCTTGGCAGTAAGTTCATCTTACAGGCTGTAATACGGCCCATCAGCGATATCTCCTGTGTTGCCAAGCGTCTCAAATCTGCCTCCAAGTTCGTAAATAATGGGGGAAAATTAGCCCGATTAAGTTTCGCTTGGGCTGGCCGGCATCTGAACTCCCAAGTAGCTAAGTTCCTTGGTCGACCAGTGTATTGGGCACAGCGGAACCAGGGCTTCTCGGGTCAAGCCCACTCCCATGGCAACTGATTTCCAGTAGTTAACTGTGAAGGCTGGGACCCTGACATAGCTCGTTATCTCAGCCAGGACTTGAGGGAGGGAGGAGCGGGGTTTCGTGATAGTCAGCACATCGTCTGCATAGAGCGCCAGCTTGTGGTGCGCCGAGCCTGATTGAAAGCCTTTGATTGCAGGATTCAACCTGTTGCGCTGAGCAAATGGTTCCAAAATTAAAAGCGAAAAGAAGCGGCGACAGCGGGCATCCCTGTCGGGTTCCGCAAGTTAGGTTGATGGGGGAGGTGAGGGTGCCGTTAACTCTAAGAAGGGTTTTGGGGGCTTTGTAATTTGCCAGCGTCATGGTGCAGAACTCTGGGCCAAATCCAAAAGCCTCCAGGGTAAGCCTCATGAAAGTCCAATCCACTTTGTCAAACGCCTTGGTCGCGTCCAGGTCCAGGAGCACCAACTCTTGGGAAGCGAGCTCCACCAGATCCAAAGCTCTGCGAATGTTGTCGGCCGTGGAGCGGTGTCTGAGGAAGCCACTCTGATCCGCACTGTTTATCTCCGGCAAGAATCGAGACAGACGAGACGCCAGGATTTTAGAGTAAATGCTGGCATCTATATTAAGCAGGGCAATGGGTCTATATGATGCAGGGTTCTTCGGATCGCCCCCTGGTTTAGGTAGTTTAGGTAGTAAGACCGTCATTGACTCCTGCATGGACGGGGTTACAGTGCCCGTGGTCCTGAACGAGTTAAACAACTGTACCAAAGGAGCCAATAGCTGGGGTCTAAAAATCTTGTAGAACCTGGTTGTATAGCCATCAGGGCCAGGGGCTCGGGATTTAAGAGCTTTTATTGCCTCGTCCACTTCGTCAGTGATCGGCGCCTCCAGAGAGTCACGGGCTGTTCTTTTTAGCTGGGGAAGTGCCGCACCCCTCAAGTATTCCTTCTGTTCCTCCGTGTCCCGCGCTGGAGCGGTCATCACCTGAGTTAGGTGGGCCGCAGCGAGCCGCAGTTTGTCCTGGTCAGCGTAATGGACCTTGCCTCGTTGGTCCCGCAGTCCCACAATTGTATTATTCCTCTTCGCTTTGGCGAGTTTGGCCACTAGTAGCTTATTTGCTTTGTTGTTTTAGCATAATAAAACTGTTTTGCTTTTGCCATTTGGTGGGCAGTGTGTTCAGCATAGTGGGCCTCAATCTTTTTCTGTGCTATCCGGATGGCCCGCTGGGTTTTAGGGGTCCAGCCCTTCCCCTTATTGGTCCTTTCTGCCTTTTTAAGATCTTCGTCAAGGCTCTGGCGAATTTGACGCTTGTGTCTATGATAGGCCGCTCCTTGCGCAATCGGTTCACCCCGCACTACTGCCTTCATTGTGTCCTACGTGTTGGTGGTAGAGGTGTCCTCACTGGGGTTTTCCTTAAAGAAGTTGGAGATCGTGGTTGCGATTGCGTCCCTGAGTAGCATCTCGTTGAGAATTGGATCATATAGGGTCCATCTGCGCTGTTGGGGGTTAGCTGGTTCCTGGACTCGGATCTCCAGGGTCACCGGAGCATGATCAGACAAGATTCTGGAGCCAATCGTCACATCGTTTGTAAACGTAAAGATTTGTGGGGACACAAGGAGAAGATCTATCCTGGAGAAGGTCCGGTGGACATAGGAATGAAAGGAAAAGTCTCTTTCGGATGGGTAGAGAACTCTCCCCGAGTCCACCACCCCCGAGGTTCTAAATAGTTGTAAGAGAGCCAGGGCTATGGCGAGGTTGCCAGCGCTGGGTAGGTGTGACTTGTTTTTCGAGGGGTCCGGGACCCCATTGAAGTCCCCTCCGATCACTATCTGGCCTTCCAAAAACGGGGAGAGGGTTGTACACAGGGATTCATAGAACGGCGCCTGGCCTGAGTTGGGTGCGTATACAGAGATTATAGAGTAGAGTTGTCCTAGTAATAGGCATTTCACCGCCATGTATCGCCCCTCTGTGCAGCTTATAGAGTCCAGAATCTGAGGGTTCAGGCCCCTCCCGAATAGGATAGCTGTGCCACCCGTCTTAGAGTTCCCAGATGCGAAAAGTTGCTTCGGAAAGTCTCGGGAGCGCAGGCGGCTGTGGTCTGCCGGCAGCAGCTGGGTTTCTTGTAGCATAGCCACAGCTGCACCGTCGTTCTGAAGCTTCTGTAGGATAGACTTGCGTTTGGCAGGTGAATTTAGTCCCTTGACATTCAAGGAGACGAACCTTAAAGTTCGATGTTCCGGGGCCAGGACCGGGGAGGTTGACGAGTCTTGGGGAAGAGGGGGAGATATAGAGGAATCAGCCATCATGTTGCAGAGTGTGTAGCCATTCCCCAACCTGCCTGTGGGGTTTTTTCTCGGGCCGCCAACGGGGGGACTGAGTTTTAACTGAGGGTGGCTGACCTTTTGCGGGTCTAATGCCTCCCTTGGCCAACGGGGCCATCGAACAGTGTGTAGCCAACATGGCTAAATGTATGTGCAATCGTAGTGGTTGTTCCAAGGACTCGTAGATGGATTGTGCCTTGGAACCGGGCATGGGCCGTGGAATAATGCCCGCTGCTTAAGAATAAAGCTTATCTGTGTTCCTGAGGGTGTAGATCGGATCATGGTGCCGGACTGTAAGCTGGGATCGAGGTAGAAGTTCCACCATGTGGTCACATCTGGCTATTTCCTCTTCCGTAATCTGGGAACCCTCGACCAGGAGTTTTGTGTGGGATTAGGGGAGGCCTCCAGGGTCGAATCAGCCGCTGCTTCGGAGGGCGGGAGAGACGGCATCTGGACGTAGGATGTCGGTAGCATCTTCCAGGTGGCTAATTTTCCTGAGGGTGCCTTTGTAGAAAAATTGCAAAGCTGTAGGAAAGAGCCATCTGTAGTGGATTTTTTGAGCCTGAAGAAGGGCGGTAAAAGGGCGAAGGGCTCGCCTCTTTTGGAGAGTAAGCGGAGAAAGGTCCTGGAAGATCTGGAGAGAAGTCCCTTGAAATGTAATTTCGTCTTTGGAGCGGCTTATTGCCGAGATGGCTTCCTTCGTAGTAAAGAAGTGCACCCTAGTAATGACGTCAGGGGGGGCCATCCGATTCCACTCCGCGTCGGGGGTTCAGCCTGTGAGTGCGATACAGGAGGAGCAGTGAATCTTCGAAGTCAGGGAGAAGAGATTGGAAAAAGAGGTCCACATATTCAGCTAACCCCTTGTCTGGGGTTGAGGTGGGAACCCCCCGAATGCAGAGGTTGTTGCGCCGGGCCCTATTTTCGAGGTCTTCTTGCTTGTATTCCAGGATGTCGCACCTGTCCTGCAGTAGTCCGATTGTGCGTTGGACCTCTGTTAGCGCGGAGGCATGGTCTTGGATATGATCCTCAACAACTCCTACTTTGTTCAACCTCCGAGACCTTTTTGTCTGTGCTGTCCAGTTTAGTTTTGAGTTCTGCCATACAAGAGCGGAATTCTGATTTGATATCCGCCATGAATTCACGAATATCCTCTTTGGTCGCCAAAGGTCCCTTGTTATCTAGGGATTCCCGTGGGAGAGAGGTGCCAGAATCTTGTTTTTTAGCTTTGTCAGAAGCGGTCAGCAGAGTTGCTATGTCCGAAGACTTGGTGGTCTTTTGTTGCTTGAACATCGCGCTAGATGTTAGAGGCAGGGAAATGGCCGCTGGGAGCGATGTAGTGGTGAGGAGGAGCCGGACTGTGGGCCGGGGCGCCCCAGGAGGCGCTCGGGGAGAAGCGCATGCGAGCTAGGCCTACCTTAAATCCCTCCGGGGGCTCCCGCTGAAGGCTCCCGCCGCCAACCGTTGGGGGGAGGGTTTCTCATCTTCGCTCCAGGAATTGAATCGTTTCTTAGGGCCGATGTCTGTGTCCATAACCCGGAAAGTAGGCCCCACCGAGCATCCAGGTGGGCCACTAACGCAGCCGTGTAGATCTCCGTCTGCTGGAAGTGTGTAGGTGACGTGGGCCGGGGTGCCCCAGGAAGAAGAGGAGAGGGTGCGCAAAACGGGGCATATGTATGCGGGGCTCCCTGCCGGTTCCAGGGGGGGGCCCTCGCCGGCCGATGGAAATAGTCCCCGTTTGTCTGGATATCCGGATGTCCGGCCGTCCCCTCTAGCTCAAGTGTTACGGGGATGATAGCCCTCGACTCGTGACTGCGGCCGTCATCATACGTGCGCCCGCCATCTTGGATTTTCTGAGCCGTAGAGGGGGGGACCAGGATTCAGGCGACGAGTACTGATAAAGTGCTCCCTCTCCCAGCTTTCATCCCTGAGCCGCTAGTGCTCCATCGGTTCCGATCAACATAGCTGGCGTCGGTAGGTCGTATAGGCCCCAGGAACCACGGAATTTTTGCTAAAGCAGCGGGCCGTCCACGGGCGGCTTTACAGGAGCGACTGTATCGCGTCGGCTCCAAGCCACGCCCCCGGCATTTAGCCTCTTAAATTTGGTAGTTCTTGTGATATTATTACCATGGGTGCCCCTGATGCTTGTGATATCAACGAACAGACATCGCCACTTTCATTCACCCTTCTCTTTCCCGCCGAATGCATGTCTGCGTACCAACTATTTGAGAATTCTGGATGATGCACATCTTCTGTTGTATCTAGGCCTAGCCCATTATACTTCTCATATCTATATTTTCTAAGTTGCCTTTTCTTCCATGTTAAACTTAAGCTATATACACTTTCAAGAGACCTGGTGAGATCGAAGGATATCTTGGAAATCAGTAGTATCACAAGTGGGGCTGTCACTTCTCATTTGATCAACAACATCGCTGTCTTTGGCCACAGTGTTGTGTGTAACGTTTTTGGGTCCCATTTACATCCTGAATTCCCCTTTTGGTCACGTTAGCATCCTGAATAGACCCATTAATGGTAGCCTGCCCACCCCATATGAAAGTACACCTCAAATATATTCCTCAACCAAGCATAAATATTGCAAATAGTCCAACAATGTAATGCATTGCACATATATATGAATAGGAAAACCTTGACATAGCATTACTTTTCTTAAAATAAATGGAACTGTTGGAGCTCGCTGGATGCATTGCTATGGCCACCTAAAAAGGAATCTTTAATTATAAGAGGTGGGAGATTGAGCAGAACAGAGTGATAGATAAACCAATAAAGAGACGTGGGAGTGGTGCTTGAGAGCCCGACCAAGATGGCGTACTCCTGTTGCTCTGCGTGAGGGCTCCTATTCCTGTAAAGATCCGCTTCTGAGGCAGCCTCAATCAGCTCGGGGGAACACGAAGAGCAGCTTGAGTCCCCTCATATGTTTCTGAAATTTGGGGTGGCCGTGGACCCTGCTGCGCCCATGCTGCGAGATCGGCCGCAGTGCGGTCAGATGAGGGAGTTGGCGGACAGTTGTGGGCGCCCCGCTAGTGGTGTCCCCTGATAATGGAACAATAACATACGGCCCCTCTGGGCGGACCGGACCCAAAAGCAGCTGGCAGGATGATATATCCGGACTTCTTGGTGGCAGTGCAGGCTTCGCGACCGTCCTTTGCGGGGTCAAGAAACGCCTGAGAGACTGCAGCATTTCATACTCCATGTTGTTCCCTGCAAAACTCCAGATCCAGCACGATGGGAAGACACAAATCTGCACAAACTCGAACAGTAAACGAGGGTAAACAGTATCCCCCCTTCTCCTCCTCCCCATACTCTGCCCGAACCCGAAGCATCTCTTGCCTGAACACTGGCTGGCAGTCAAAAGGAACCTGCTGACCGCTCTAACCAAAAATACCTATTTTGCCCAAACAAGAGCAATCTAGAGGTCTTGGGCAATAGACCTTCAATTGTTGCTGGCAAGGTGTCCAGGCCACAAGAAAAAACAAGAGGTGAAGGGGGGTGGGGTTTCTCGACTTTGTCATGAGAGCAGACGCCATATCAGCTCTATGGCTATTTCCTGCTGTGCTCCGGGGAGTGGATTGATTTACCAGCTAGTCCTCCATTGCCACAGGATTGTTCCTTCCGGTGTTGCATCCACGTTTTACAGCTGGCCCTTAGGAGGCTTCCATTGGTTCAGGTTCGTTCTGGTCTGGCTGCGCTGGGTGTCTTTCTTGGGGGGGGCATTTGGGTCGGGAGCAAGGTCTCCCACCCGTTCCTTTCGGCTCTGTTCCCCAGTCACCATATAGATGTCGTTCACGGATCCATGAGAGGCCTGGAGTTGGGCTGAAGTGCACTGTGGTGCCATTATGGTAGATCTTGAGTTGGGCCGGGAACAACAGCCTGTATTTCACATTCATGGAGTAGAGCCGCTTCTTCAGTTCAAACGATTGACTGGCACGTTGCACCTCATGGGTGTAGTCCGGAAAAAAGACAATCCTGGAGCCACTTTACGTGATGGAGCCTTTTGTGCGAGCCAACTTTAGTAGGGCATCTGTAACCCTATAGTTTAATATTTTGGTCATTATTGTCCTCGGCAGTGCGCCCGTAATGGGCCTACCCGATGGTATTCGGTGGGCTCTTTCCAGAGAGAAGAATTTCAAGGATTTGGGTGCACAGACATCTGCCAGCCACCACTGCTCTAAGAAAAGTTCCATACTGGGTCCCTCCATTTTCTCTGGGAGCCCCAGGATGCGCACATTGTTGCGGCATGATCTGCCCTCTCCTTCATCGACATGGGCCTCCATGGTCTTGAGGCGGGTCATTACATGTGACAGCTGCTGTTGAACCCCTCTGAGGCCATCTTCTGTTCCAGAAATACATTGTTCTGCTTCTCCTGTGTAGACTTCTGCTGTGATACCATCCATTTTCTTCTCCATCGAGGAGCGGGAGCTGGCTATGGCCGCCATCACATCTTTGAAGGAGAGAGAATTTCTGCGACTGGGATGACTGGTTGCGGCGCCTGGTCCATAGGTGCAGGGTGGCGTTGGTCGCATATTGGTCCATTTTGCTTTGCGTGGACGTCTTTTTTTGGCTTGTCCTACCATGTTGTGCAAGTGGACAGGAGGGTATTGCCTTCAGCTGTACAGTATTCAAGTGCCTTCTGCAGGTGTTATTGTGGGCCGGAGGTGTGTAGAGCTTGGGCGTTCTCCCTTTTTAATCTCTTGGACTCTGTCTGTGGGACATCCACACCCAACGTGTTGGGCCGTTAGTAGTAAATCAGCAGCCGTTTATCTAGCCTGCTGATTGTCTTGTTTGTGGTGAGGTTGGGTGTCTTCATGTAGCCCAGTTCCCAGCCCACCTACCGGTCCACCCAAGCCCCCCGACCAGTAGTCTCACTGCCCAGAGGCAGGCCGGTGCTTGGGAAGATTGTGGGCTTATAGTGTGTTGGAGATGGAGTTCAGGGGGCCCAGCATCAATCCAGCTGCGTCTTTTGTGTATGGAGTATCTAGTATGTCCATGCTCATCCGATGGTCAACACATATGCATACTCGTTGGGGAGGGGGGGGAGAGGGCCGCCCCACTGACTTTCTCCTGGATTCTGCGCCCTGTGGTTGTGTATCACAGCAAGTCCCTGGGGGTTAGCACCGTGCTCCTGGAATGTTCCTGCCGAGTGCATCCACAGCAGTGTCTCGGTTGCAGCACCCGCGTTCCTTGTTGTGAAGTTCTGGAAGGGGAGGCACTTTCTCGTGTAGGTTGTATTGAAGCACCTGTACCGGTACCAACCCGCTTGGGCTTCTCAAGCCCGTCCGCTTCACCGCAGGAGTGGCAGGAGCATGGTGTTGGCCTCAGCTATGAGCGTCCCACTGGGGGGGGGGGGTAGTAGTCCGATGCTCGGATGGGCATGTGTCCCATGCAGCGTTACTCTGAGGGCATGGATCTGTTACCTCTAGGTGCATCTGGCGGTGTTGTAGGTCGCACCGCTGTATGTGGTGCCAATTGTGTTGTTAGTGCGACTGAGTCGCAGTAGGGCAGCCGCCGCTCCCTGGGAGGCTTTTGCGCAGCTACCAGCTGTAGGGTTCAGGCTACGCCACATGAACACAGCCCAGGTCCAGTGTGTCCATTCTCAGCAGGGTCCAGATACTAGGGTGACCAGATTTCCAAAATGTAAAACCGGGACGATGAACAACATAAAAGAGGGACTACCCCATCGCAGCCCACCAATTACCGCCCATCCCCCAACACGCCCCCACAACCACCACCTAGTCATATTTCCAGCACTTCTCCGTTCTATAAAGTGTATATGATCTAATTTACTGCAGTTTTGTCTGTGAATCTTGTCACGTTAATTCAAAACACACGTTTGCTCTCAGTGATATGACATGGCTTGCTGTACAAGAATTTCCATGTCAGTCTCTGTGGCACAGTCAGTAAGTGTTGTGACTTGTGCTTGAAAGGTTGGCGGTTCGAGCCAATCCTCTGACTTGATATTCTGAAAGTGTTATGAAAATATTTACAATTTTAATTACCATAGCCACCCAACCATGCAAACCCCGGATGGGGTTTCGAAAATGAAAAAACGCCCGGGACCTCGGGACAGAGGGTGATTTCCCCGGACTGTCCCGGGAAAACAGGGACATCTGGTCACCCTACCAGACACTGCCTCTCCGCAGTCCAAGGTCAGTGCAGCGTTTCATAGGAGTGCAGGACCGGGCGGGGGGAGCACCTCTCACCGGGTCCTGCGTATCATCTGCATCCCAGTGAGGAGGGGGTCATGGCGCAGTGTGTGCTCCCCCCTTGGGCCGTCACAACAGATTTGTTTCTTATTGCCCATTTAGTGAGGCTAGTGGTGTTCTCAGGCAGCCGCCTGCTCCCCCTCCTCCGTTGCCACACCTGCGGTTGTATCCCAGTTCACCCTCGGTCTATGCAGTTGGGTGAGGGTTACAGGCACCTTGTGACACATACGAGTGCAGTCTCGTAGTCTGCACAATCCCTTGGGATTAGGATGTGTCTGCCAGCCGCTGTCCCTTTCGGTACGGCAGGAGTTGGTGTCTCAGAGCTGGCAGGTGCCTCGTCAGGCGGTCCGTTCTTTATGGACGTTTGTTTGTTTCCCTCATCGGCAGTCAGCCATTTTGGAGCTAGCGTGGGCAGAGCTCCGGTGCAGAGACTTGGTCCCAGTTTCCTTGCCAGGTGACAGAGTTCGTAGGGTAAACTTGGTCTAAAGGAGCTCCATATATTGTAGTATCAGCCTGTGCATTTTCTGCACATTCCGCCACGAAGAGCAGGATGTAATCTGCGCCTTCAGGAGCTCTCAGGACTTCATGTACACATCGTTCGGCAGCAGGCCACGACCCCCCCCCCCCAATGTGGGTGCTCATTTGAAAGTCTGTTAGGTATCCAACTGATGCTAAGTGTGAGAAGAAGGAATATTGAGATTGAAGTTGTCATGGAACGGGTCAAGCTAAACCCCTTGCACATTCGAAAGTCTTCGATAGTTTAATGTATATCACAATTGGTCCGAGCCCGGCTGAGGGAAGACTAATTGAGTGAAAGAAAGGGATCTGAGCCCGGCTGAGGGTGATCCGGGGTAAACCTTGAGTCACCGAAGAGAGAATTCTCTGAACATTGTTTTGAAAGGGATCTGAGCCTGGCTGAGGGGGATCCAGTGTGAACACCCAAATTGAATACTGGTGAAAGGAAAATAACGTTTGCTTGTTGTGTTTGTACTGCAAGCCCTCTGATTCAAGAGACATGCAAGAAGTAAAGAGGCTTGGACACAGAAGGTCCTGAACTGTGGAAATTGAACTTTATTCCCCTTTACCGCTGGTATGTGAAAAGAAACATATCCCTGGAGATCATGTGCCGCAAGCGACCGTGTCTCCTGCATAGCTATCAAGTCGTGGGGGACACTCAAAGTCCAGCCACTCTGAATCCCCCATGTGCTTTGTGATACCAGCAATGTTACACGACAACACATGTTTGAAATCAGTGTTCCGCAAAAGGAATTGGTGGTAGTTGGACAAGATTAAAAACACTTACCACTCCATCAGGAGGAGGAACACAGTCAAACTTGGCGCAGTGGCTATACATCCTGGGGTACTCTGTCCCTCGCCCTATGGCACCTGCAGTAATCAGTTGAGACAAATGCGCCCCCGGGCAACAGATTTGATCTGATGGGTACATGGCCAACAGCACGATTATAAGATGGAATATGTAAGGGCCCCCTGTGGTTAACTGCCTCATGGGCTCTTGCTAATTGCAGATCACAGACCATCAGCCAAAAGCCCCAGTTAGACAATATGTCCCTACACAGAAATAGTAAGGAAGGCACAATGGGGGAGACACACTCAATCAATGCCCAGTTCGTAATACCAAGCCAATTCGGGAGTTCGGCATGCAAAATGTCTGCACTAGAAATGGCCGAGAGGTTCGAAAAGTGTTTGCAAATGTCTAATGATCGAGATCTATTAAACAAGCCTCCACCCTTTGGGCACATTGCCTCGATTTTTATGAGATTCCCAAAAACCATCTTCTTTATATAGTCACCAAATGTTGATTCCAGAGGCGAAGTTGGGGGAGGGAAGCTCCGACAGGGAGTGCAGGATGGAAAAGCTTCCCCTCCTTTTACTTTTTTACTTTACAGAATTTGTAATGCGCAGGCTGTGCACCCGTAGGCTTAAGGGCGCAACAGACATAAAAACAGTTCTGATGTTTGTTAATCTGCTTAGAATCACATGCTGTGCATAGTCCGACATCCAGTGGTCACTGCAGAGTATTGCATTTTGTTTTTCGTAGTCGAAAAGGGGACGTCGACAAGGTGTGTCTGTAACACTATCCCTATAGTGGCGTGCAGTGTACCCACAATCCCTCACGCGTCGAGGTCCCTCAGATTGTTTTTTCCACCCAGATATTGGTCGCCTTAACGCGGAGCTCGTTCGAGAGAAATTGCAAAACATTTATTTGACCCTTTTGTTGTTATTTCTTATACATTACATCAGATCCCTCCTTCTACGGCGAAGCTGTTTCACCACCGATTAAGAACTTCGACGGCGGTGACTTAGACGGAGGCGATCCTTCGGCGCTGCCGAACACGTGGCCCGGCCTCGCCGACCTAAAACAGTAGGGGGAGTGGGGGTCGTGGGACATCTTTTTCTTCTAAGAATGCCTTTCTCTTTCACCCCCCTTTCCTTCGGGGTTGTTCTCACTTTTAATTGTATCCTCAACTATGGAGAGGACTCCTTTTAGATTTTATCTGCACTGTAAGGGCAAAGTCACATGGAAGGATGAGCAGAAGCGGTGTAACCGTTGCTTACCCCTCGACCACAACGAGGACGGCTGTGCGGCCTGTAAACTTCTCCCCCTAAAGACTTTAAAGGACCACAGGGTCAAGGGGTAGGCAGCCTACGCTATGTCTAGAGCTGATTCCTCACCCGCTGCCGCTGAGTGTGACGAGGACAGTGATAACCCGACCTCCGTTTCGGAGGTTGTAGACCTCTCTAGGGAGCGTACCCGCTCTTCAGAGTCTGTCCCCGGCCCCGACAAGTTCGGTCCACGCCCTACTTATGGGGATGAACACCCCGGCGACACTGACGAACACAGAAAACATAAGCACACAACCCACGGCACTTCGTCGAAGACGAAGAAAGCCCTAGCGCCAACGGAGACGCCAGGCCTACTGGCGTCCTCCACTGACCGTAAGGGTCGCAAGCCCTCCCCGCCACCGCAGACGCGACTGGGCTACCTGCAGACAAGGGCGCTACCACCAAAATGCCAGGCGACGCGCTTCGTAAGAGTGCGACCGTCGCCGAAAGAGACTCGGCACCGCCCAACACGACGCCAGACGAACCCTCGACGCAGAAATTAATCGTCGAGAGCTTGTCTCGTATAGTTTCCACTGACGGCCAGAGACGGACGGCGAGTGATACGCCCAACCCCGCTCACAAGGCCAGGGAGACGACGCGAATGCCGGAAGGGAGGCAGGGACCGCTCCCGCCGTCGAAGGAAGGCCCTAGCCTACGAGAAGGTTCCTCAGAAGGCGAAGGGAGTTTATCCTTGACGTTATGGGACAGATCTAGATGGCTACAGGCGGAGGAGCTTCCCTTTACGCCTCCAGACCGTTCTGGGTTACCATATTGTACATTTGAGAGATTCTAATCATGTATGGACAAGCTGGATAGATGTATGTCCACTCCTGAACATAAAACACACAAGAGGCCAAGAGAGGTACTTCATGAGGACCCCAGGGCTAAATATCCTAGACTATTTAACCCCCTTCAAGAGGAGGTTATTACTTATGACCCCACTGAAGAAGACTCTCACTTCCAAGAGGATGAGAAGTTCTTAAATAGTGAAGACCAACGGAACGTCGAAGAAGAAGGTTTTGAGGAAAACCCTGACATGGGTGGGGGGCTTCGAAGAAAAAAACCCAGATGAAGGTGGCTCACAGCCTTGGCAGTCCCCAACAGCGTCTACAGATCCTGAACCTTTCCTCTCCTCAAACCACACCGGTCAGGAACCCGTCACCTATAGATAACCAACCCACTTTCAACGCGCTACTACGGAAAGCAGAAGCACACTTTGAAATTGAAACTGGGGAAATTCCTCCCGATATTGATTTTGTAGAAAAAATCATTAAGGAAAAACCTTCCACTAGCCAGACCATTCCCCACCTCGCCTCAGTTAAGAGACGAATCATCCCATCGCTGTCTACACCTGCGTTGGTTAGAGGGGTCAACCCAAGAATTGAAAAACTGTTTACTCCCCCTCCATCGGACCCATTATACATTAAGGGTCACTCAATACCAGATTCCTTGGTAGTAACTACCACAAGGAAAAGGGCAGGGGTTCCACTATCAACTAGCGAAGCACCCCCGGACAAGGAAGGAAAGAAACTCTACGCCCTGGGTAAGAGAATTACAGCCTCGGCAGCTTTTTCCACCAGAATTGCCAATAACAATACCTTACTGGTAAGTTATGCTGATGCCCAATGGGGGAAGTTAAGCCAAGACCTCGAGGAAGTCCCTGAGCCCTTACAAACTTGCTTGTTAACCACTGTAATGGAAGGAATTCTGGTTAATCAGAGCATCATTAAAAACACACTTGATGCTGCAGAAACGGCTGGCCGTTCTTTAGTTTAGGGGATACTTCTGAAGCGGCATGTCTGGCTCCGGAACTCAGGTTTTAAGCCAGAGACCCAGGCGTCACTCATAAACAAACCAATCGAGGATTCTAACCTCTTTGGGAAAGCGGTGGATGACGCACTGGTGACCGCTAAGAAGGATTTCGACACCCTAAAGACTTTAGACCAGATCTCAAGGCCTCCCAATAAGCGAGGATTCGGCAACAAATGCTTTTTTCGAGGCCAACGTCAACAACAACAGCAGCAGCAGCAGTACACTGCAGGCAACTGGTCCTCTACTCAGGGAACCAGTGGCCAATTCACTCAGAGGACAACGCCGTGGCAAGGGTAGAGGTTGGGGCCCCACTCCCAGAGGTTCCCCGGCTACCAACACCAAATGACCCGAAGGTTCGGGTCCCCTTCCATGCATCGCCGGTCAGGGGCCGGGTAACATCTTTCCTACCAGCATGGGAAGGAATAACATCAGACAGCTGGGTATTGTCAACTATAGCCCGTGGTTACTGCATAGAATTCCGTCGGTCCCCCACGTACAGACCCCCAAGGGGACGACGCCTATCACCGGAGCACCTCGCCATCCTTCTTCAAGAAGTGGAACTGCTGCTACTAAAAGGAGCAATAGAGGTCGTGCCTCTATCACAGGTAACGGAAGGTATTTATTCAGTGTACTTCCTTGTACCCAGAAAGGACTTAACCATGCGCCCTGTATTAGATCTGCGCCCAGAGAACAAATTTGTCAAACCTCAAAAATTTTGCATGGTGACCTTACAGGAAGTAATCCCCCGCTTTCCCAGGGAGATTACATGACAACACTGGACATGAAAGATGCATACTTTCATACTTTAATGTTGCCAGCGCACAGAAAATACCTCAGGTTCATGATAGAGGGCAAACACTACCAGTTCAGAGTGCTACCCTTCGGCATAGCGTCAACGCCAAGGGTATTCACGAAAGTACTGGCAGTGGCAGCGGCCCACCTGCGTAGGTTGTCCATCCCAGTATACCCTTACCTCGACGATTGGCTCATAACAGGGGATTCTTACGAGACATGCTTCTCAAATACCCAAAAGACTGTAGACCTTTTGTTCCAACTGGGCTTCTCCATCAACGAGAAGTCCAGTCTAGACCCCAGCCAGATCAAACAATTCCTAGGGGCTCTAATTCGAACAAAGGACGGCCTCGTCTTCCCCTCCGACGAGAGGGTCCAAAATATGCTGTTTCAGATCCCTCAATATGTGGCCTGTTGAGAGTTGATGGTACGCAAAGCAATGAGTTTGCTAGGACTGATGGTGTCATGTATATACTTGGTACCTCACGCACGCCTGCGCATGCGCCCAATGCAAGAGTGGCTCAACAGCCAGTGGTGTCAGGCCAGCGGACAATGGGACGATCTAGTGGTGGTCTCGCGGGCCTTGGCTCTCTTGCTACGGTGGTGGTCGAAGGAAGACCTTGTAATAGGGAAACCATTCACCACCCCTGCAGTGGAAGCCACTCTAACCACAGACGCATCCCTCACAGGATGGGGGGCTCACCTATCACATCAGACTGCACATGGAGTTTGGACTCGGAGTGTAGCGTCCAAACACATAAACTTGCAGGAACTGCTAGCGGTCTTCAAAGCACTGAAGGCTTTCCAGGCACACCTGCAAGGGAAGACGGTGATGGTCCTCACAGACAGCACCACAGCCATGTACTGCCTGAACAAGCAAGGGGCACTCACTGTCCAGGACTGTCCAAGCTTTCCCAGAACATCTGGAAGTGGGCTCTCAAACACATGTTCCTGTTGTCACATGTACCAGGGGAACTCAATCTGCTAGCAGATGAACTCAGCAGAGACTTCCCTCTGCCTGCAGAGTACGAATGGCGGTTACGAGAAGACATCGTCTTTGACGTTTTTACACAATGGGGATTCCCATAAATAGATCTGTTCGCAACTCTGGAGAACTCCCAATGTCAAGATTACGCCTCCAGGTACCCCCAGAACCGATCCAAGGGCAACGGTCTCTGCACAACATGGTCAGGGAAATTTGTTTACGCTTTTCCCCCCCCGACTCCCCTTCTCAACAAAATAGTGCACAAGAAGCACCAGGAACCAGTCACCATGATACTAGTGGCCCCTATGTGGACCCGGCAGCCATGGTTCGCTCACCTGGTGGAGATGTCTCTACCTCCACCGGTGAAACTACCCTGCCCGTACAACATGCTGTCACAGGACAGGGGTAAGACGCTACACCCATGCCCACAGACCATGAACTTAGCAGCCTGGCTCCTGAGGTCATAGAATTTGGACATTTACAGCTGCCTCAAAGATGCATGGACATTCTTAGGGAGGCTAGAACACCTAACACTCGTTACTGCTATTCTAGCAAGTGGAAGAGATTTGTCGTCTGGTGTAGAGGTAAGAGCATCAACCACGTTGACTGCTCTCCCACACAGATTGTTCTTTACCTGACTCACTTATTAGACTCGGGATTGGTCTTTAATTCTATTAAAGTTCATCTAGCTGCACTTTCCGCATACACCACTTCTCAACACAAAGTGTCATGGTGGAAAGTCCCAGTTATTAAAGCCTTCATGGAGGGAGTAAAGAGGATACACCCTCCTATAGCTAACGCAGCTCCCGGATGGGACCTAAATGTGGTACTTACCAGGCTGATGGGCGCACCCTTTCAACCCATGCACAAAGCATCCCTTAAGAACCTCACTCTTAAAACTGCTTTCTTAATAGCTATCACCTCCATTAGGAAAGTGAGTGAACTACAAGCGCTCTCTATACTAGACCCCTTTGTAACAGTTCACAAGGATAAGGTGGTTCTAGGCGCACATCCTAGGTTTGCACCAAAATGAATTTCTAAATTCCATGTCAACCAGTCAATAGAACTACCAACGTTCTTTCAAAACCCTTCAAATTTGGGAGAAAAGAGCCTGCATAGACTGGATGTGCGCAGAGCTGTCATGTTTTATATGGATAGAACTAGACCTCTGAGAAAGACTAATCAGTTCTTTGTCTCGATGGCAGCAGGAAGAGAAGGAGGTGCAGTTTCAAAATCCACTATATCTAGATGGATTGTCCAATGCATCACTCTCTGTTTCTCTCTTGCTAAGAGAGAACTACCCTTCAAGCCGAGAGCACATTGTACTCGAGGCACTGGGGCTTCCATAGCATTCATTGCAAATGTCCCTCTTGAGTCCATTTGCAAAGCGGCAACCTGGAGTTCTGTACACACCTTTACAAAACACTGCTGTCTAGGTTCCCACTCTAGATCTGATTCCCAGGTGGGACAAGCAGTATTAAGACATCTTTTTTCTGCTGTTCCTTCTCACAACCCACCTCCAACTCCGGGTACTGCTCGCTAGTCTATGCACAGCATGTGATTCTAAGCAGATTACCAAACATCAGAAGGCAATGCATTACTTACCGTAAAAGCATTTCTGATGGTTGTATCTGCTTAGATTCACATGCACCCACCCTTCCTCCCCGCTCGGATGGAAGGAACATATAGACATCCATTACCTCTCTCTCTTTTCTGTACTCACTCGCGTCTAATAGGCTCCCTCAGGGCAGAAAAAATACAAACCGATGGACCTCGACGCGTGAGGGATTGTTGGTACACTGCACGTCACTATAGGGATAGTGTTACAGACACTCCTTGTCGACGTCCACTTTTCGACTACGAAAAACAAAATGCAATACTCCGCAGTGACCACTGGATGTCGGACAATGCACAGCATGTGTATCTAAACAGATACAACCATCAGAAATGTTTTTACGGTAAGTAATGCATTGTCATAACAAACATATGCAGGAGAGTATCAGACCAGGTTATAACATGCGTAGGCACATTAGGCAAACAGAAGTGTTTTTAGTTTCTTCTTAAACAGGTCTGTCGACTTTATACATCTTAATTCCAGGGGCAAGTCATTCCATGCCTCGGGGGCTGCATTGTGAAAGGCACCCTTTGAGGCCTTCAGGGTCCTACACTTGGGAAGCAGCAAAAGCTCCCGATTGCTAGATCTAAGCGATCTCCTGTGAATTTCTTCCGTTAATAGATCATGAAGGTAAGCATGCATAATGCCCTGCCTTCATTAATGCATGATGACCAATAGCCGATACTGGATCCTTGTTTCAACAGGGAACCAGTGCAAAGCTCTTCTAGCCACTGATACATGATCTCTCCGAGCAAGTTCCATGACTGCTTGCACTGCCCCATTCTGTACAACCTGCAGCCTGTTAGATTGATGTATTAATACCCACAAGCAGGCTACAACAATAGTCTATCTTGGCCCCCACAATTGCTCTGGCGATAGTCTACGCTTTTGCTTGCGTAATAAGAGGCCGAAGGTGGGCCAAAAGTTTAATATAGTATGCTGAAGCCGACACCAAGCTCCCCACGTGAGCCTTCATACTAAGGTGTTGATCAAACATAACACCTAAAGTTTTAACCTTCTTTAAAGGGATTATTTTAGAGTCCCCAATGAGAAAGCACTCATAAGCCGGCCCAAGTTTTTGTATCCATTAGGGAGATCCAACAATCAGCTCAGTTTTATCTCTGTTCAGGGCTAAGCTATTTTGGACCATACAATTCTCTATTAGTGCATAAATCCTATTTAACAGAGCTTCATCAATATCGTGAATCCCAGACATAGGGATGACACACTGCGTGTCATCAGCATAATTTGGTAACACCACTCCCTGTTGTACCAGCAGAGCAAAGAAAGGCGCTGTAAAGATATTGTACAAACATGGCGATATACATGAACCCTGTGGTACACCACGTTTTAAAGTTAAAGGCATCGCCCCAGCCTCATTGAAGTATACTCTGCTATTCCGGTTACAGAGGAATGATGCTATCAACTTAGGTGCTGCAGGTGTGAAATATGCAACATCCCTCAACCTGGTGACCAAGATGGAATGGTCCACCAGGTCGAAGGCCACTGACAAATCCAACAGCATCAACATGGATGCCATATTCTTATCCATGCGATCCAGGGGCCTAGCCTTCAATTCACTCAGCGCCGTCTCTGTTCCAAACCCCTGCCTGAATCCTGATTGGTGGTCGTTGAGAATAGGACATGTATTCAAATGCTCTGCAATTTGCAAGTACGCCATTCGATCTAGGAAAGGGCTATTGGTGATGGGCCTGTAATTAGTCGGGGCCTCTATGGATAATACTGTTTTATTTTTAGAATTGGGGATATCCATGCTTTTTTTTTTTTTTTTAGATCCTTGGGTTCCGAGCCCCCCCGCAAAGGATGGGTTCACAAACTTGCAGATGGCTTCTAACAGAGTGGGAGGGCAAGTCCTAATAATAATGGCCAAACAAGGGTCACTTTTACATTTTGTGGCCTTCAACTGTTCCATTATAATAGCCAAATTGGCTACCATTATAGCCGAAAAGCTAAATTGCAGAATGGAAGGGCACCTAACAGGAGCCCTGCTAGAATCTTCTACTACTACTACTCTAGATAGGCTCTCTTTTATTTTTTGCAATGTCTGCCCTAATACCGTTTAACTTGCCATGCATGGCATCTTGAATTGCTCAGCACCAAGCAGCATCCTTAACCAGCAAACCCGATTCAGGAGAGTGCTTGTTTTCTTGTTCTTGTGTTAAGGAAGCTGGCAATGCTATGATTTCACTGGACCTCCCCGGAAGCTCAACAGTTTAGGCCTGCATCATGTTTATTGTAGACAATACCATCCAACCCCAGCACTAAGGGGTCAACTATAATGGGAGGAGGTCAAGGGCATTTATTAAATGGCCCGTGCAAAGCCACCTGCCTGACGGTTCCACCCCCCTGGTCCCTGGAGACCATAATACACTCAGGCAGAGCAGTATAAAATTGGGAAAAATTTACAACCGGCACAGCTGGAAGATTGGCCTTCGGATGATTGTTCACGATACAACGCTTGGAGTGCTGTTTCTTCTTTTTACGATGCTTTCGTGGGCTATTCATCATATTCAGTTTACAATGCTTCTATTTAACTTAAAGAACATTCCTCACTGACCTGTGAGAAACCTGAGGGTATTCTCCCGAGTAGATCTCGAGAATCCCTTATTCAGGTGGCCAGGGAAGGGCTTGTGATCTCAGATCCCAACCCTGGGGATGGACGAGCGAGGGAGGATCACCTGGGTAGGGGAACCCGGGATTTTGCTCAGGGAAATGCCCCAGGTGAGATGTGGTATTATACCAGGGAAGAAGGCGAGGAGGATGAAGTCCCGGCGGCTTTTATAGGATGCTTCACATCTACCTCCCTTCCACCCAATGAAAATCCTTGACGGGTGCTTTTTCAGATGGTGCAACATTGTTGTAGTTCTTCATAGTCCAGATAAAGTGGTCACCAAAGCACTGATATTGCATTAAGTCCTCTCTGAGTGAAATCCACAAGTCTGCAATGTTTTTGCTTTACCAAGTAAGCTGTTACTCTCAGCTCTTCTACTGAAGCACCAATCGTTAGCAATATCTTTAAACAATCTGCCCCCCAGTCCAGTAAGACCTTCCACAAGCCTTTTAACCAACGTATATTCAAACACTCATACATTGAAGCAGCTGGAGGGGCCAATATGCTTGCAAATAACTAGAGCTTCCCCCAATCACTCATAGTCTGGATAGGGAGCTGACCCAATTCATATATCCCCACTAAAGGTACTGACTGCGGGATGCGTAACACTCCTCTCCAAATAATCGCCTCAAGTTTTGACCAGTCAATTTGTACATTCCTGGTCTGTACTCCATAGATTAATTTTGGGCTAATTTGCCGGTTATATAGTTTTAGAACTGGTAGGAACGAAAATCTTCCAAATTTGAAGTCGAACTGCCGTAGCTGCACTGTTGCTGCCATAAACGTAGCCTTGATGTCAATCAGTAAATCGGGTCCCCTCCTACTATCGTAAACTTAGGGACCCTAAATACTTTTTCACCACGTCAAGGCTACAGCCCTTCAACTTCCAGGTGAAAGGTTTACATTTTTTATTTCCTCCCTTTAAGACCAGTACTTTAGATTTTACTGTATTTATTAACAGGTCCAGATTACCCAAACATTCTTCTACTGCATATAAGGCTCTTTGTAAACCAATCGGTGTCAAATCCCAGATGACAATATCTGCACACAGTAAATGTTGAATTTTAAGCTTGCCCAGCCTTGGTGGGTTTGTCCTTATATGGCTCAAATAATCTAGTATTCCTATAATATATAGAAGCAAAAGAGGAAAGGTGCCAGCACACACCCTTGTCGCAAGCACCTATTTGTCTCTATCCATCATGTATAGGATGGGCATCTAATTTAACTCTAATCCTTGTGACCATGTGCAGATCCTCCACAATCCCCACCAATGGCAATGGACAGCCCTTTTCTTGCAGACTTTTCATAGCAAGGCCCTATTTACATGGTCAAAGGTCTTGCTAATGTCCAAGAATGCCAAGAACACAAGTCTACCCTTTACCTGGGAAGAGAGTAATTCCAGAAAAAAACTATTTAGAGAAGTTCCCATACCCTGCCGGAACCCACCTGGAAGGGGTCCAAACACTTGGATGCTTCGAATAAGATTTTTGCCAAAATGCTGCTGAAGGAGCTCCAAAATTGGGCTCGAGATTCTAACAATGAAATGGGTCTGTAGAATAGGGGTGAGGACCTATCTCCGCCTTTAAAGATAAGAATTATGGTGGCAGCAGACCAGGTTCCAGGGAACTTCTTTTTAGTCACAATATTTGCAAATAATGTTGACAATAGTTTTGAGCAAACAAAAACGTTTGATTTAAAGGTCAAATTTGAGAGGCCGCCAAGGCCTGGAGCATTGGACTTCTTACTTTTCATCAAAATCACAATATCGTCAAGATCCCATTCGACAGCCCCCTTCCAACTGGTCTGCAACCACACAGGGTTCCCATTTAACCCGGGTTTCACGTAAAGGTCGCTGACGTGTTTAACCCAAGCTTCCTCTAAGATTGGCTGGGTTTGTAAATAGCGATCTCTACCTTCAGGCTTAATCAGTTGCCAGAATCTTCCTGAGTTATTCCCAGACAAAAATGGCAACCTTTTTTTGCCGTCATTGATGTACATTACAAATTGCCTGCCCTTAACCCAATTCCTATAATCTTGTTTTACCCTCCGGACCTCATTAATACATGCTCCTGGAAATGTCTTCTTCAGCCTTGTTATCTCCCTACGCATTCACTTTTTACGAGCCTGGATCCATCTGTCAAAACCGTGACTGCTCCCTAGCTTTTCCACCGCTCTTTTCAGGTATTTTTCTGCGGTAAGGCTATCCAGAACAGCCGCTAGTGTAGGTGAAAACCCTTCTGGGGAGCGCAAGAAGGCCAGCCCCTCACACTCAGTCCCACAATCCCAATATCGAAAGCCCTTGCCGGCTTTGGGGACCATTTAACCTTAAAGTTTCAGGGATTTATTTCCACCACCAAATTCGTGTTATTCTCCTGCTTTTTTGGTAACATCATAATTTTGTAAGTTATTAGCGAATGATCACTTAAATCCAATTTCTTTACTGCCAGGGTTCCCCCCTCCAGAAGCAGATCTGAGGATACAAAAATATAATCTAGCGTTGATTTCCAGAGCCCGTTTTGCCAAGTGAAGTTAGGTGGGCTATCGCCCTGGAACTGCCCATTTAAAAGAGAGGTCCCATACCTCCAACTCTTGTTGAATTCTCTTATCCCTGAACCATGATTCCTTAGAGGTTTGCCTTCTATTAGATAGCAAATACGGGATCATCCAGACATTCTGCGTTAAAATCACCCATGACAATAACTGATGCACCCTCGTCAGGTAGTTCACCCAATAATGTAAACGATAGTGCTGCAAGAGCCTCTTCCAATTGCTTTTTATCTGGATTTAAGTAAACATTCGACATTTATTGGATACACCCATCGCCCCAGGTTGCCATTCCATCATGCCACCAACATGTCACTCTGCTTCATTTCTTCGGAGGGTCATGCCGTGGCTCCGTTTAATTGCTTTAAGCAACCCACCATAGGGCCTACCTCTCTTCCCCCCGCAAAGCTTTAATATGTATTAAATCAAAGCCTTGAGTGTTCGGCGATTCAAGGAGTAAAGTTTCTTGTAGACACACTATATCAAAAGAAACATACAAATTCTGATTGTCCAGTATATTTTTAAAGCCTGTGGAATTCCAAGATGCCAATGTCCAGTTGGACCATCGCGAATAACGTCTGTCCCTGGGATTGACCTCCCACCTCATAGTGTGTCCTTCACACCTTCCAGCAGTTCCAAGGTTTTGTAGAGACCCTTGCGTGTAACCCGTTCACTATACATATCAGCCTGGTGCATATTAGATGAACCATGCTCTGGCCTACCCTTTTCTGGGTAAAACTGGGTTTATCTTGAAATTATTGATGTGCCTTCTTCGCCCACTTCAAACCTTAATGACAAGAAGCACTCCTTTTCTGCCAGGATTACATCTTTAATAATATAAGGGCTTAAGTGAAGTTTTTTCTACATCCAAACAGTCTTCATGCATGAACTCAACGGTACTAATATCACCTGTGGTCACCAGCCTAGGTTTTGGAATTTCGTGCATGAGAGATGGGATGTAGTGCCTATTCAGCGGGTACATATTAGAACTCTAAAATAAATGTCTGAAGTAGATACAAATCTGATCCTTTTGAACTATTGGTTTTTGAGGTGTTCTGTGGGGTACTGTCCGCTGGGGTTTAAATTTCTCCCTGTCATAGTCTTTGCAAATGGCATCTGACCTTTCTACCCTTATTTGTTGACACTTTCGGATACTCAAACACTCCTTCCATTGTTCGGGACGGGGGCACTGGGATTTCGCAAATGACCTCTCAAACATCCAGACACCCAGCAAGGTCATGCACTACCATTGGTTTAGAAAAAATTGCCAACAATTTTTGCTTTACTTCGCCTCCTTGATGGCATGAAGTAGGATTTACCGTCTCCGGTGACTTTAGTTAGTAGGCCCCAGCAATCCTATCATACCGGAATCCCTTAAAACACAACACTTCCCACCACCTTGGGCAGTTGTTTTCACTATTTTTGTATCCTCCACGTTCCCCTTCCTCCCCGAAGTTTCCTGGGCTTCCCTTTCTATTGGCTACACAGAAATTTTACTTGGTTAAAATGACGGATTTTAACTTTCTCAGAAAATTTCTAGAGCCCCTGTTATTTTGTTTGAGGCAATTTACTATTTATTTTTCTTTTTTCTTTTGGGAGGGTATTTTTTCCTTAATTGCGTGGCCACTCGGGCCACTAGATAATGGGGTTTCTCCTTTGGGCTACTATGTAACCTAGCATCTCCCTGCTCTAAGGGTACCACCAACAAGAAAACTGGCGGTGGCGGTTCCTCAGCTACAGATTCACCCTGCAGGGGATGAACTGCTTCTACAACTGCTTGGATTACCAGAAAAACATAGGCCCCTGTTTTCGATTGCCATCTGCCCGCATGCTGGCTTCCTCAGCCATGTTTTCCCTTTTGTTAAATAATGCCTTCTGATTAGTAACCGCAATTATATACCCTTCCAAAAAGTGTACCTTGACCACCAGTTCCCTCAGAGTGTCTTAGTTCCCGAATTACATAGTTAAGAGAATCGTACCCTCTATCCATGGAGTCAAGAATCTGTGCCAAAATGGGGAAGGGCAGCTCATCTATCACTGTTGCTGTATCCTTCTCCCTACTTGTCTTGGCCCCCCCCCCTGCCGTCTGATCCTAGGGTCTCCATCCCATAGCTCACCACCTTGAGCACATTCAGCCGCTCAATTATAACCATGTGGCTTTGCCGGGATGGTTGAATGTAATATAGGACAAGGTTCTACCAATGATGACACTTTACCAATATGCTGGTGCAACATTATTTCTGTGAGGCCAACCTCGCGAGCAGGGGATTCTGGAATGGACCATTGATTAGTTTTAAAATCGAATGACAGCCGCACATGCTTGGCCAGCTCATGAGAAAGAGCCGAAGCCAGAATTGAAACATCCGAAACCAAATCCCACTCATGCAGCATATCATCAGAAACCATAGATCCTAAGTTGCCTTCTATGTTAGACAAAACTAGATTTATATTACTTAGAACCCCTGCAGCATGATCTCCTAGATTACCACACAAGGGAGATCCATGCGCCCAGACTTCCCCATCTGTCAGGGATTTCCGACCGCAGGCTGGGTTTTTACAGACTTCTGTGGTCTCTACTACGGGCAATGTATCCGGGACCAGAGTGGGGGAGGGGAACAATTATTTTGTCCAAATTTAAGCCCTCTGCTCGATCCCATAGCACTGTCATGCTCTTGGTGAGTTATGATAGGATCGGGGATACAACCCCTACTTCTTAGCGATACCCCTATTGTAATCTAGGCACACCAGAGCCTCTCGACTTGAGCGGGACCCTTCTTTTTAGTGCCAATTTAGAAAGGGAATAACCTACTTTTTATCAGTTAAGTATTATTCCAAAATTACCTATTGCACTACCCAACACTAGAAATGTTCCAATGCAGGGTACACTGTACACATGATAGCAAGGATAATACAATGTATTATTACAAAGTGCAGTGTGCAAGTTAAAATCCTAGAACTTACTGGACGAATAGGTCCCCTGATATGTGTAGTACAAAATTGCTAGTGCAGGTAGGAACAAGGCAGTACTAAATATTGGTGACCCAAAAGCACCATGTAACATACCTTCCTTGGCCATACAAAACTAAGAGCAGGGGCGTCCAATAAATGTATTTAAGCCTTAAAGTGCAAGGTGCAAATATAATTAGCTGCCACCCTATGTATTATTTCAGTGTAGGGTGCAATGTGCAAACTGAGTCATTTCAGAACAATACTGGAAACTAGGCTTAAAAATATTTACTCCCAGACCAGATCACCAAGAAAAGTTCAAAGATAAAAAACCCTTGTCGTATGTTGCAACATAAAAGGCAAAAAGCCAACATAAAATACGGTGCGCAAGTAAGTGGGGTTTAAATAATAAAAACTGTTCCCCACAGTTTAGGTCTGTCCAGGCGTAGATGGCAGAATAAGTTCGTTTGCTGTCACTGCAATATATAAAATATACCGACACTATAAAACCTTGATTTCAGGGGATCCAGTGTACCAAGACAACCCAACAGACTGGGAGCTCATAGGCCCTAGCCCACAGTCGCAACCCCTTTGATCCACCTCACGCTGTTGCCAGTAATATCACCAGAAGTATTTCCTGTATTGTGCCCCTGGCATGTAGGAGCAGCTACACAGCTTCCCAAGAGCTCACAGTAATGTCAACTACCTGGGAAAGCTCAAAGGCCATAGCCCACAGTTACCCCCCAGGCAAACTCTTCAGAAGAAAATTGTTGGGCAAAAGGGCAGCTTGGGAGGGCTCACGGCCGTAACCCAGAGTGAGTCCCCCATGCCAGAACCTAACACGGAGCCTGCCATGGGAAGTTCAAAGGCCTAAGCCCACAGTCGCTTCCCAGTCGGCACCTCTCCACAACAGTTGGATGTTTATAGATTTCCTGCAAAGGAGTAATCCGATAACGTTCACAATGCGGATCAAAGGTTGAAATAGGTCATAGGCTATGTCCAAACACTGTTGTAAGACCAGTAATTAGGTTAAAAAAGGGGGGTTAGACGGAAAATGCAGCGCGTGTAACCAGTTCCTCACCATAAACAAAGCAGCAAGCCCCCGGACACCAGACACACTGCTCCACATACCGTGCCACGCTCCGTGCCCGTGTTGGAGTTTTAAGGATCTTCCTCTTTTGGGTACGCCTCCAGGCTCTTAGCAAGCAACGTGGAAAGACTTGGAAAAAAGGCACACAAATGCTGCAAACGCCGCAAAATGTTGCAAAAGTATTTTTGTTAAGAATTAAGTTCCGCCTGGGTATATTTCGCCACAGGTACCACCAGACACACTGCCCCACACACCGAACGGTTAACAGGTGGAGCACAAAAGCACACAGAGAGCAAGGCAGACCGCACAACGAGACAGCTAACCCAGCACAGCAATTCAAGAGTAGGACAAAGGCGGCGAGAACCGAAGGGGCAACAAGGAGAGAAACAACCTTGCCCTTTTATGACCCGGACCCTCATAACCTCCGGGAAAGGAATAGTAAGCTTCTCCACTGGGCGAAGTGGGATCCTTCCATTCCATGATCGCTCGTGCATCGGAGCCTTTTCAGCTCACCCCGGAGGAGGAGAAGGAAGGCTTCTTATATCAGCGCCGGGAGGCGAAGAGGAAGACCATCCTTTCGGTCCCGCTCCTGGATGACGTTTAGGATGAGGGGCAGGCACTGCTGAAGAACCCTGCCTCAGCCCGGGCAAAAAGAGGCAGACTTGAAAAGAAACGAAAGATAGCGGGGTATCCACGAAAAAGTGCACTGAGACTAGGAAAGTTAATGAAAGTTATTTACGTGGTGACTGCTGCGGTTATGTCATGATCTCTGCTTCCAAAAGGTCAGGGTTTTCCCAACTCCCTTGGAAGCAGATCCATAACCCAGGTTCCGAGTGCCAACCAGTCCCAATTGGGACCTTTTGGACCCAGTCCTGGCGCCAGTGGCACCAGGCTCATAAATATGCCCAGTCCCAGCGCTGGAAGCGCCGGGCTCATAATGCTTGGGTGGACTTACCTGCAGCAGACCATGCTGCTTACTTGCCTGCCAGTTGAGCCTCTGATCCTCTTCTGTTTGGAACTACTTTTCCTGTTGGGTGGGGCAGGAGCCACTCCCTAGATTCAGAACACTGGAACTCTTCTGGAAAGCAGGAACTCTTTTCTTACCTAGGCGTGGCTGTGGAAGGAGACACCTAAGCACTACAGGAGGCTATTTAAACCACACCCGATGGATGAATCTTGCTTTGCGTTATTCTGCATCCTCTGCAGCAGAATGCTCATCGTGTCTTCTGCATCTGATCCTGGGCCTAAGGAAAAAGGCTTACCATCCTGAATCCAGTCTTCAGCAACACCTATAAAGACAAGAAAGAACAGGTTAGCATTACGGTCTTCAGTGACAGCTCTTCACTTACCTGGTCCATCGGCTGTCACCAACGCCTCGCGCTGCATTCCGGCATCTGAAAGACAAAGGCTTACCTACTCTTCGTGCGCTCCGGAGGTCTTCACACTGCATTCCGGCACCTGAAAGACAAAAGCTTACCAACTCTTCGCACGCTCCGGAGGCCTTCGGCGCTGCATCCCGCATCTGAAAGACAAAACAAGGTGCGTTTAAAGACATTGGGGAACTTTAATACTCACGTGCCATTACTCCTTTCCACATCTAACCCAGTGGATATTCCGGCACCCTGCAGCCGCTCCGAACTTGTACCTGCAAAATAAAAAGACAGTTAGAGCGCATCGTGAAGCAGGCAACAAGCGCTTACTTACGTGCTTCCAGGCGCTTCTATTCATCACACGGGCTCCATCTTCAACTCACTTCAGCCCGTCATCCGCCATCGCCGGAACCCTGCAAAACAAGAGACATCATTACTAAAGACTTTAAAGACATTAGAATTACTCGAAACTTACCGTTCGTGCAGTAAACGACGGACAGCAGTCCTCTGAAGTCAAGAGGCCTGCCCCCCTTATCCAGTGAAGAAACTGGTTACAGCACCCTGCCCCAAGGCAGATGGAGAGCACAGCGTTCACTTACCTAAGGTGAGAGCGTTAACCTTTGGGGTTCTACAGGAGAAGAGAAAGGGAAGAAGAGAGAGACATTCAATAACCCAGTTCCTTAATCCCATATTTTCTATCTGCAGACATCTTACCCTTCGAGTCAGACATACAGTGCACAGAGGTCCAGCCCAAAGAGCCAGCCGTGTGTTACACATCACCTTTGAAGATACGGTATACGCCCAGTCAAGACCGGCGCCTCTACGGGAATCAGGTGAGCGTTACAGGTTATGCAACTGCTAGGTTACCCCAATCTAGAATAATACAGAAGAAAAACATGTTATTACAATAACATGCGCTGTCACATGACACATTACAATAAGTGCAAATGTATAAGACTGTATTTTTATTTTGTGGTCAATGCTGCTTGTGCCACATTTACCTTGCCAACACGTGTTTTGACCAGTTTGGTCTTCTTCAGGGCAAAATCAATTTTCTATATTGACAGCAGTCCATTATTGATGACAAAATCAACAAAAAGAAATTGCATTGAATGTCCATCCGGACCCCATTTGCAAGAAACAGTTATCAAACACAATGGTAATATTTTCATGTACATGAAACAAATAATTTGAAAAAGAGAGAGAGGAAGAGGAGGAAGAAAGGGAGACAAAGAAAGATGAGACACAATTATTGGCAAACGGATTATAAAATATCTTACATTAATATCCGTCATCTAGTAGAGTTTCATTTTTACTTGTATGTCAAAAACTCTGAAGAGAACTCAGATTAAATGCACAAAGTTGATAAATAAGTGATGATGAAAATCCTGACTATGAAACAAAACCTAATATGTTCCAAACACATCTGATGACATTGAGATCTAATTGAATTAATGGATTTCTATAATGATATTGTTGAATAACAACTGAAACAAAATAAGCTTCAAACTAGGATAACATAACAGATGTAATCTTTTGAAGATGGCAAATAGCAATAAAGAATGAGGTAAGGCCAACCAATACATAGGTGAGATTTAAATTCAAATTGCTGAGTGAGCGAATATGTGAATAAAATTTGGGATCGAATGTTACTCTTATAATTCGCATGTAGTAGCCGTGTCATGGCTCTCAAACACCAATGTGAAGGTAAATTGACAAACATATATATATAAGGCAATTGTGCATTGAAACAATTTATGTCCACGATATTAGTTACCGTGAGTATACAAAGGCCACACCCGTGTGAACGCCACTTGTAATTACCTTATTAGGCTGGAAATGAAAGTGTTGTGTGTTTATTGACACCAGAAAGTCTGCTTGCTGAGATATGCCAATAGAAAGAAATGAAGGTAGAAGTGAATGGATATAAAAGTTAACGCGTTATTAGTTACTGGTTAGTCTGCACCGCGGGGTGCAAATATGATAACTTTAGCTCAAATGCAATACCTTAATTAGTTGTGGTCGTCGCCACCTCCGCAGTCAAGCCATACGTTAGGCTCTTGACAGACAGTGTTCAAAGCGATGTTTATTAAACCTCCACGTCAATATCGTGTTCCGCGCTGCCTGCAAAGCCAAGCAAGCACACAGACTGAATAAAATCTTTAATGTTCATAGAGTAATATGCACATGGGCACAGTAAAGTGAAAAAGAAGAAATGCCTGACTAATTTCCCTGTTGTGGGTTAGCGGTTCCACATAGACGTTGTACTGTGTTATAGCGAAAAATTCCTTGCAAGTCAAACGGATATAGTGATTTTGTGTGACTCAAGCCTCATTCTATGTCCATCTTGTATTCAAAGCTACCTGCAAATCCAAGCAGGCACATTAAAAAAAGGATCACATTCTGCAAAGTATAGTCAATGTAGCGTTAAGCTAACAAGCAAAGTAAAAAAGAGGAATATATTCATTTGATTTACCTTATGATGGTTAGCCAAAGGCGCGTGTAGGCGTCTTGTTGCGTACTAGCGACACTTTCTCGCGTCCCCCGTTGCCACTATTAGTTAAGTGCTATGGTAGAAATCAGGTGATCGTGTCACGATCATGTTACTGATGCCGAAAAATCTATATAGATTGGAATCTGTAACTTAAAGATTAGTTTGCTACAAAGTTAAGGGCATATGCCCTGTTGAGATAAGAATCATGATGTCGGGGGATCAAAGAAAAAGTTATGGTGTAAACCGATAATGCCAAGAGCCGGTCACATGATTGAAGTTGTGTTGGATAACCACGTTCTTGTCCATGATGAAATGTATATTGGTTGTCGTCATTGCCCCGAAAATAAAGCTGTGATGAGAATTTATTTAATCACCGATTTTAATATTTTGATGGATCCATAAGGATTATAGTATAAACCAATATACTCAGGAACCAACCACGTGATCGAAGTCACGTGGTCGACTGAAGCGAAGAAATATAGTATCAACCTATATAATCAAGAGCCAACCACGTGATCTGGGTCTCGTCAAGGGAAGCCTGCTATTATACAGAAATGAGAGTTGTGATAACTGTCATCATGGCGACATTTCCTGTGCGCAAAAAATAGTTAATATCCTGAAAATGTGGAGAAAAATTACAGACTAAGTGTACGTTTGATAATGTAGCCTTGTACAATAGGGGTTACAGTGATGCTTGACCACGTCATGCTACTAGATATGATCCTATGATGTATATTGTTCAATCACTGGTACAATATGCAAAAGGACAAGTGCTGGTAGCCCCCTGTGTGATTAGTATGGTTCCTGTCGTAACCATGTGAGATCGAAATAAGCACAGTAGGTGCAATATTCTTGCTATGATCCCCTGACAATGTTCTTTTGCACTTGCAGAGTATTAAGAACCAATGTGGTTGGATACCATGTCAGGTGTGTTCTCATTCTGCTCCATCTCTCTTCTGCCTTTGACACTGTCAACCATGCCATCCTGCTCAACTGTCTCTGTGTTAACCTGGGTATCACTGGTCAGGCTCTGGCGTGGCTGACCTCTTTCCTCTCCAATCGACCCTCCCAGGTCCAACTCGGGTCCTTCCTCTCTGACATCTTTTTCTCCACCTGTGGTGTCCCCCAGGGATCTAATCTCTCCCCCTGGCTGTTCAACCAGTATCTGGCACTCCTTGCCCACCGCATCACCGCTCTCTGCTCCAACTTTCAGTGCTATGCGGACGATACCCAGCTCATTTTCAGGCTACCCTCGGCCTCCTCCTCTCCCTCCCTCATCTCTGTCTGTCTATCCAGGAATGGTGTGCCGCCAATGACCTCTGCCTTAATGCCAGTAAGACTGAGATTCTGCTCATCGGCACACCCACTCCCTCCTTCCCTGCAGCTCTCTGGCCGGCCTCTCTTGGCCCTCTTCCTGCTCCTACCTGCAAGGCAAAAAACCTCGGGGTTATCTTCGACTCCACACTCTCCTTCTCTCCTCATATATCTGACGTCTCTAAGAAGTCACACTACCAGCTGCACCTCCTCAGAGGTATTCTTCCCTTCCTCTCCTTCCCCCAGAAGCTCGCTGTCTCCCGAGCCCTGGTTCTCTCAAAACTGGACTACTGTAACAGCCTCTATCTTAATCTGCCTGCCTCCACACTCCGCCCTCTGCAACTCATCCAGAACAGAACTGCGAGACTTGTCCTTGGCCTCAAGCCCAGGGACCGTATCTCTCCAGGACTGAAATCTCTACACTGGCTCCCAGTGGCTGCGAGGATAAAGTTCAAAACCCTCTGCTTTGTCCACAAGGCCTTCTGGGGCCTGGGGCCTAAATACCTTCAACTCTCTCTTCCTAAATATCTTCCTTCCCGAGCCCTTCGCTCATCCGTCTCCAACTCCCTCAGGGTCAGCCGCTTCTCGAAGCAACGAGCTGGGGGTAGATTTCTCTCCGCTGCAGGGGCCTCCCTCTGGAACAGCCTTCCTGCCCCCCTGAAACTTGAGGAGAACCATCTCCGGTTCCGGAAGCACCTCAAAACCTTCCTCTTTGCTTCTGCTTTCCCTCTCCCTCTCCCCTGCTAATTCTTCGCTGAAACTGCACTGAATCTGCAACTGGGCCACTCTCACCGACCTCGGTCCTGGGCCCAGCCACTCTCCACTTGCACTGCCTCCCTGGCAACCCCTGCACTGCGGGACTGTCTCTGTATCCCTACAGCCCCCCCTTCCCAGCACTTGTTCTGCACTTACCTTGCACTTGCCACCAGCTGGCCCTTTTATTTATTTATTCTACTTACCTTGTACTGCACTTCCCCCCTCCCCCTCCCCCTGCACCTCTCCCCTCCCCCTCCCCCTGCACTTGCGCGATCTGAATGACACCTGGCCTAGTAGGATCGTTGTCTGTCTTCCCCTTGTTACCCCCTCCCTGCCTCGTCGCGCCTTGAAACACTTGTGTATAGGCGCGCTACAAATGCCTTATCATATCATATCATATCGGTAGCCTTGCCTTCTATCCCCACAACCAAGGAGTATAAACGTGATTGATTTCAAAGAATGTTTAAGATGAGCCTAAATTGCTCAGAATAAAAGGAGAATCCCAAATTCAAGCACAAAAGAGCCTCAAAAAGATGAGTACAGGGTGCCGGACTCTGCACCCAAGTATCTACGTTCTTAACCGTTGCCGGACTCGGTGGTCTTGGCAGCCGCCAGGAAGAAATTGTCGAGTTCGGCATCTTCTTCATCCTCCCCTCCGGACAATGAGGGGAAGAAGTTGGATTCCATCGGTAGAAAGGGCATCTACTCAGCGGCGGCGACGGTCAAGGCTGCCAATGCATTAGCGATCGTGGCCAGATACGACGGGGAGATTTGGTACAAAACGGCTCAGCTCTTGGATTTCCTCCCTGATGACAAGCGGGTCGAGGCTTTGGAGATTCTCCAAGAAGGAGAGGTGGCGTCGGACCACCCCATCACAACGAAAGTGTCCTCGGGTACCATTGATGGTCTGGCAGGAACAACACATCCCTTTTTTTTTTTAATAACTCTGTTTATTGAGTTTAAACAGCATAACATAAAGAAATGAACTTAAATGAGACATGAATTCAGCGGCATACATATGACGAAGGCAATTTGGCAATAATAACAGCTTGCATGGGCCCACGTGGACGAAGACCGTAAGACATCAATAGGCCAAGGCAGGCAAACAATGCTAACAGTGCTGCTAATGCACCCCCACCCGCAGGTCTCAGCTAGCATCGAGCCATTTACCCCATATTTTTTCAAATTTGCGGGGACAGCCCCGTGCGTTATAGATCCGGCGCTCTGAGGCTGCGCACCTACTCCAACGGTTCAGGCACAGTGGGTCGGCTGATCCCCCAATTGGCCGCAATATGTTTTTTGCCTGCCCCCAGCGCAGTTGTCAAACATTTTCTCGTATTTAGACAGGTCTACTTCACCCCCGATGCCCAGGAGTACCATCTTGGGATCCGTAGGGATTGGTGTCGCCAGAGCGTCCGAGATTGTGTTAACACAGTCCACCCAGAAGGGCCTGTATCACCTGGCAGTCCCATATCATATGGTAGAAGGTGGCGGGTTCTTTTTTGCATCGAACACATGTCCCGTCTTCTATTCCTCTCCATCTGGCCATCATGGTGCGTGAGTGGAATGAGCGATGAAGGATCCTCAGCTGGATTAGTCTAAGCTTAGATTCTATACCAATTGCTCTGGGGGACATTAATGCCTCCATCCAATCTTCAGGTTCCAGGGGACCCACATCCCTTTCCCACTTTGCCTTGAGCCCATCGAGCTGTGCAGCCCCAAACGAGTTAAGGGCCTGATAGAGAGTGGAGGTGACCTTAGAAGAGATGCGCTGCGGGAGAATATTGGTCTCAATGGGAGAGCAGGGGGGTATGATCGTCGTGTCAGGGAATTGGGTGTGGATGGCGTGGGACAGTGGCGCATGCCGAAACCGGTCCCTGGGTGCCAGGTCGAATTGGTCTTGCATGGTCTCAAAACTCAGGAGGCGACCCCCTTGTATCACCTGTGCTAGTGTGTGTTTATTCCTTTTGCTTGCCAGTGGCCAAAGGAGCCCATTTTCACTAGTTCCGGGAGGAGTGCATTGTGCCATATGGGTTGTGTCAATGTTGGCTGTCCTTTCCAGCCGATTAGTTTGTGTGCGTCCCGCCAGGCACGACGGATGTGGTGGGTCATTTTCGGCAGCGCCGGGAGTTGATCGTGGGTAGCGTAGAGGATTTGCAGCGGTGTTAGCGGGGCCATGGTCTCCAGTTACGGGTGTGTGGTAGTGTGGGGTCCGCGTGCATCCAATTATTCACTACTCCTGTCTGTGTGGCCAGGTAATAGGTGCGTATGCAGGGTAAACCGATGCCCCCTTCCCACACCAATCTCTGGAGCGTATCCGGGGCGATCTCGGATTGTTTCCCACCCCATAGCAGTGTGCGCAGGTTCTTGTCAATGAGTGCGAAGGTTTCACGGGGGATGGGGAGTGGAGCATTCTGGAGAACGTACAACAGTCTGGGGAGGGTCATCATTTTGAAAAGCACGGCTCGGCCCATTAGCGATAGGGGAAGTGATTGCCAATGGGGGGTGTCTCTGTTGAACCGCTCAATTACAGGTTGTAGATTAAGTCGGAGGAACCCATCGAGCATCGGGTCAAGCCGTATACCCAGGTATTTAAAATCCCTGATAGAGACATGGTATGGGCAGGTCTCCGGGATCGCCGACTCACCACCCTGAATCGGGAAGAATATGGTCTTAGCATCATTAACCTTTAGGCCCGCAAAGTACTGATATTCTCTGAGAATGAGGGAGACAGCCGGGCACAATATGCTCGGGTTACTGAGGTATAGGAGCAGGTCATCCGCATAGAGCGAAAGGCGGTCTTCACCCCCACCCGGCCAAACGAAACCGGTCCAGGTGGTATTAGCTCTAAGCTCAATCGCTAGTGGTTCGATGGCCAGGAGGAAGAGGAGTGGGGAAAGTGGGCATCCCTGTCTCGTGCCCCGACCCAAGGGAAATGTTTTGGAGGACCTGCCGTTCACCCTTACCGTGGCCTCCGGGGATGCATATAGGAGTTTTACCCATGATATAAATGTCTGCCCCAGATTCATCCTAGCCATGATCTCCCACAGGGCCTCCCACCCCACAGAGTCAAATGCCTTTTCAAAGTCCACCGCCAGGAGGGCCAGTGGGGCTGGGATTTCCTTTGCCCTGGACAGCGCCAGTTGGACTCTACGTAAGTTCATTCGAGTTGATTTATTGGGCATGAAACCACATTGGTCTGGGTGGACGAGGGCCTCAATCACCTGCAGTAGTCGGTTAGCTAGTGTTCTGGCGAGGACCTTAGCTTCGCCATTAATCGGGGATATCGGACGATAGGAGGCGCATTCCTCTGGGGTTTTCTCGGCTTGTGTATGACAACTATGCGTGCCTTCCTGAGGTCTGGGGGGAGAGCTCCCAGTTCTCTGCTGCGCAGTAACATGCGATGCATGTGGGTAGGTAACATGCCACCGAGGCATTTCCATGTCTCTGTCGGGAACCCATTGGAGCCCGGGGTTTTCCCGGGTTGGAGTTGTGCTAGCGCCTCTTGCAGCTCAGTGTCGGTGATATCAGCATTCAGGAGATCTGATTGGTGCTGTCGGAGTATCTGAAGCTCGATTTGGTCGAGGTAGCGTGAGGGTTCAATTGGTGGGTTCCCAGTGGGTGGGATATAGAGGTTTTTGTAGTAGGTTGCGAATGCCTCGACAAGATCAGAGTCTTCTGTCAACAGTATTCCATCTGGAGATGTGATTGCACTTACGTGTCCTCTGCTTAGTTCGCGTCTCTCCACCCAGGCCAAAGTCTTGTTAGCCTTGTCGCCCCGTTCGTATATTTGGCCCCGGACTAATTGGTGAGCAGTTCGTGCATTGTCTAGAGATAAGTTGCTAAGGGCTTCTTGCGCCGTGAGCATCGCCTCCTTTGCTTCTTGGGTGTTGTGTATTAGGGTTGTTTGTTCACACTCCAAGACGCGTGCTTCTGCTTCTCTGACCTTCTGGACTTGGCGTTGTTGGTAGGCAGAAACCGCGGCGATAGCCTCCCCTCGGAGGACTGTTTTGTACGCCTCCCAGATCGAAATCGAGCAGTCCACGGAGCCTTCATTGAGTTCGAAGTATTCCGTAGTCTTTCTTTCCAGCTCCTCTGCAATTTCAGGAAGACTGAGATGGTATGTGTTGAGGCGGCGGCAGGAGTTTTTAACAGTTAGACGGAGCGGGGAGTGGTCCGAAATTCCTCTCGCGAGGAATTCAGCGTTGAGAAGCCTATGGGTCATATTGCAGGGGATGAAGGCGTAATCAATCCTGTAGAAAGATTTGTGGACACCCGAATAGAAGGAGAACCCTGCCTCGTCTCCATGGAGTGAGCGCCATGTGTCCGCCAATCCCAAGGCCTCGGCGAGCAGTGTGGAGGTGGGGCGTGTTCCAGATCTCCTATGGGTTCTATCGACTGCGATGTTCATGACTTCATTAAAGTCCCCTCCAAGCATCCACCTATCAGCCTCTTCTTCCAGGAGCAAGCTTTGTAGTTCGGAGAGTAGTTCTTTCGTCAGCATAGATCGCTGCCAGGCCCCACTTCTCGCCCCAGATGTCCACTAGCAGCAGTACATAGCGGCCCCGGGGGTCCGCTCTGATCTTCCTAACCTGGAGAGGGACTCTCTTGTGAACGAGTATCATCGTGCCCCTAGCAACTTTTGTGAATCCTGCATGGTAAACATTAGAGTAGTTGGATCTTTTGAAAAAGTTGGTGTTTGTGCCTATCAAGTGTGTTTCATTTAAGAGGGCAATGTCCGGCGAGTGTCGGTTTAGGTACTGGAGCACCAGTCTCCGCTTTATGCTGGAGCCGAGGCCGTTGACGTTCCAGGACAGTATTGTCACCTTGTTGGAGTTCATCCTGTCTGCGTGAGTCCTCTTGTTGGGGTGGCTTGGAGGATTAGTGGCAGTTGCGCCTTTCTTGGGGGCCTATGTCGATCTCTTCTCAGAGGAGACATCCACGGGTTGCCTCGCATTGAAGTGCCTGATGACTGGCAGACAGTTGCGTCCACGGTCCTGGCCAAAAACAGTGTTCGTTTACATTGCCTGTACTCGTCGGTTTCCAGCCTTCTTGTCTCGTGATTCCGTTTCCTTGAGTCCCCAAAACTCCCCCCACCCTGTACTCCTCCCTGCCCCCCCCCTCCAACTGGGAGCACCTGTCACCCAAACATTGAACTTATAACTTGGTGAACAAACTTATAACTTGGTGAACTTCCTCGGGATAACCCTGACTGTGATAGTGCCCGCGCCGCATCAGGGGCGGTGGCCGCTAGTTGAGCGCTCCCATGTTGTTACGTTGCAGATTAGTCCCCCCGTTGCGTGGTCCTTACCCCTTTTCGGTGGGGGTCCCCGTCACGTCGTTGTCTGCGTTGTTCGGAGATTGAGGGGGCGAGGGTCGATCGGACCGGGGCCTCTGTGTGGGCGGTCCCGGTGGCGTGCGCCTCGCTCTGGAACCAGTGAGGACTTGGGTCTCCAGCCAGTCCCATGCATCTTTGGGTGTGTAGAACAGATGAGTGGTGCCCTCATAGTGGACTTAAAGCGATGCCGGGAAGAATAAAGCGTATTTGAAGGAGAGCGAGTGAAGTTTCTTCTTGACCGAGTCAAAAGATTGGCGGGCCTTCTGGACGTCCTTGGTGTAGTCTGGGTAGAACCCGATCCTGTAGCCGTTGTATGTTATCGAGCCGGAGGCCCTTGCCATTTGTAGGATTGCATCTCGGTCCCGGTAATTCAGCAGGTGTGCGATTATTGTTCTGGGTGGGGCGCCCGGAGTTGGTGGACCGGTGGGGACTCTATGCGCCCTTTCTATAGAGAAGAATTTGGACAGTTTTCTGGGGGCGAAGATATGAGCTAGCCAGTCCTCAAGAAAGAGTTCAGCGCTGGGGCCTTCCTCCCTCTCCGGTTTTCCAAGGATCCTGAGGTTATTGCGCCCTCCCCTCACTGTCCTCCGCACGGTTTTCCAGTTGGGCTACTTTCTGAGTGATCGCGGTAAGTTGTTGCTCTAAACGGTGAACTGTCTTCTGTGTCCGAAATTCTCTGTTCCGCCTCACCGACCCTGGCCGATAGATTGCAGAGGTCTTGGCGTATAATGGAAACCTCTGTGGATAGGCCTCCCATTTTGAGTTCCAGTGATGTTCTCGAGTCCCCAATCGCTTTCATGAGGTCTGTCAGAGAGATTGGGGGGTCATGGGGCTCTTCGCCGGCACCTTCCTCTTCTGGAGTCTTTGAGTCCCCTGGCGGGGGGGCGGGGCCCTGTTGTGTAGAAGTCCATTTTACTTTGAAGAGTTTGCCTTTTAGATTTTTCTTTCCCCATGTCGCAGGTGGCGTGCCTGGTATGGCAGCAGGCCCGAGTATTCCACATTGTCGGGCAAGGAGGATGGATGATGAGGCCTGGAGGGGCCCTGCGTGGGTCAGATTGTTACGTTGAAGCAATACGGGGCGCCCACGGTGTGTCCACGCAAGGGCGGCGTCGAAGACAGTGGAGCGTGTTCCCCCGGAGTGTAGCCCCCTCCTTCAGGGCTGCCAGGCGCTTGGGGGTGATGCCGTATGAGTAGGGGAGAGCTCGCCCCCGCAGTAGTGGAGCCCTGTAGGGGCTGTTCTCCAGGTTGTCCCCCACTGCAGTCCAAGTGTGCTGAGGCTTGCTTAGGGTGGGGGGGGGGGGGTTGAAAACAGTTTTCAAGGAAATGCGGGATCGTGCCGCTGTATTGTCCCCTGGTGTAGCACTAGCAAGTACCTATCTCCGCCCCTTGCAGTTCCGTTCATGGGCTTCACAGGCCCTGTCGCCGGTCCATGTGTATGAGGGGACGTGGAGGGGTAGGGGGGGAAACAGGGCAAGTTCCCAGCCCCACACACACTCCTACCTCGCTGTACCTGGGTCCGTTGCCATCGTGTTGTCCACCAGCAGGGGAGCGCAGCACTCGATCTTTCTAGTCGTGCCGCGACTCGACCCTGGGTGATGCAGTCTCGCTGACGGGGGGGAGATTACTGGGGGAAGGCTGGCAGCGTGGGCCCAGGCCTGGTGCAAGCGCTCCAGGTAGCTCCCGGGTCTGTGCTTGGGGAATGGTGGAGCGTTTCCCTCGTGGTCATCAGCAAGTTCAGGAAGGAAAGAAAAGAGGGGGCTTCTCGAGTGCGTTGCACCGCCAGGGGCCAGGGGGATGCGGTGTATCAATGGCAGCAGCCGTTCCGATCCCAGCGCCCTGCGGTGTCCCCAGATCAGGCAGGAGGGAGGGACCACAGTTGTGACTCCTGCCGGCGTTTCTCCGGCGCGTCCCTTTGCCCGGGCTCTTCAGTGTCGGAGAGTCTCGGAGGGGGAGGGGTGGGCGGTCGCTTCCGCTCACGCTGGGCTGGCCGCGGATCTCCCGCCGGCGGTCTTCAGGCTGGTACTGGAGTCCCCCGGTCCGATTCGTCCCCAAAATACAGCGACGGCTGCACAAATGTGTCCGCCGCTGCTCGCGAGCAGATGGGGTAATTTCGTGCAGCAAACAACACATCCCTTAGCTGCTGATGGAAGTCCCGGCCAAGTTAACAAAAGGGGCGACAGAGCTGGTCCCAAGGCGACTCCGGGGCTCTGGAGTTTACTCAAGATACTTTCTCGTAAGAAAAAAGACCGGGGGCTTGAGGCCATTCTCGACCTACGACGACTCAAAGTACATAAAATCCCAGAAGTTCAGGATGGTCACACTGCAACACGTGCTCCGCCAGCTGGAGCAGGGAGACTTTCTGTTGTCGTTGGATCTAGATGACACGTACTTTCACGTCCTCATACACGAAAAGCATTGCAAGTTCCTGTGCTTGTCGTCCAGGGGAAGCATTACCAGTTCAAGGCTCTTCCCTTTGGACTGAAGTCTGCACCCAGAGTATTCAAGTGCCTGGCTCCGGCGGCGGCCCATCTGCGACTACAGGGGATTCATGTTTACCTTTACCTGGATGACTGGCTCATCCGGGCCAAATCAAAGGACATCACCATCGATCACACAGCGAGGACTATCCGGCTGCTGACGGATCTGTGGTTCTCCGTGAATTATGCAAAGTCCTGCTTGGTTCCATCGCAGGACGCGCTGTTCCTGGGATCCAGGCTCCACAGTGTCCTGCCTGGCGGCTCCATCGGAGGAGAGGATAGCGGCCATCTTGTGCCAGGTGCAACGGCTGTTAGCACTGAAGATCTCCACGGTGAGGACCATCAAGTCGATGCTCGGCATGATGTCGTCATGCATATACCTGATTCAGCTCTGCAGGTTGCGGTTGCGTCCACCCCAGGAGTTCCTCGACACCTGTTGGGCCCAGGGTCCGGAGGTTTCCAGGACAGGATCGCTCTCGGCACGGAGTTCTGTTGAGCGGTAAGCTGGTGGGGCATGAGCTCCTACATCACCAGAGGCACGACCTTCCAGAGCCCCCGTACAAGGAGACGGTCACGATGGACGTCTCTCTAGAAGGATGGGGAGCCCACACCGTACGTCTATATGCCAGAGGCCTGTGGCTACCGGAGAGAAAGACGATACACATCAATGTACTGGAAGTCGTTCCTTCTGTCCCACAAGGGCAAGGTGGTGAGGGTCTTCACGGACAATACCACCACAATTTTTACATACGGAAGCTTGGGGGAAACCGATCCACGGCGCTCTGTAGGGGCGCAAGACTTGTGGCACTGGGCCGTCGCCCAGGGAATTCTGTTTCAACTGGCAGGAGAAAAGAACACTATCGCTGACTTTCTTGCTACGAGTGGGAGCTTCGGCAGGATCAAGTGACCATGGGGGATGCATTCTCCTTCCCTTGGGAAGGCCTGTTTCTGTATCCGTTCCCGTCGTTGCCACTACTACTTCGAGTCATCCGTCAAGTCAGACGGTACCAGTGCAGGATGCTGCTCGTCGCCCCAGCGTGGCCAAGGCAGATCTGGTACCCGGATCTTCTCTGGCTAAGTCGTGGCTAACTCACGCCTCCATCAAGGTACATTTGGCAGCTATCTCCCGCTACACCAGGTCTCCTGGACGGTCTTCACTGTGATAGCACCGTCTTGTTAAGGAATTCATCAAGGGACTGTTCTGCTTATTCCCACCGGTGTAGGCCCCGGTGTGGGAACTCGGCGTGGTGCTGACTAGGCTCATGGGGGCAGAAAAAACAAGACCTTGGCTGAACAGACAGCGGTGTTGGCTGTACTCCCAAAAACCACATAGATGTGGTATATATTTCAAGTCATAGATTCGATGAAAAACGTGTACAAGCTATGACATGTATTTTTCAATTTTATTCAAATTTTTCAATTTTATCCTGGGCTAGTTCTGTCAATAATTCCAGATGCATCAGAGCCAGGGCCTATGCATTTCGGACGTACTCGTGCTTCATCAGAGCCAATGCTTACTGTTCATTGGGTACCATGGTTAACATTTCATCCACATTTCAAATCGACATTGTCATACAGTGTTAAAGTGGTATGACCATTAAAATCCTCCTCCGATGGTATTATTCTCCCCTAAGACTACACCATATGAACCCCACGCTCAACCCGAACTGCTGGAGGCAATGCGGCCAAGTAGGGACTCTCTTCCATATGTGGTGGTCATGCCCGAGGGCCCAGGCTTTTTGGGAACAATGCCTAGCAACAATCACAGACATCACTCAGGTGCGACTTCCCCTGGAGCCCGAGCCCATCCTCCTGGGAGCCCCAGTCACTGGAATCTACCCCAGATCTGGCCCTATGGCCAAACTGTTATCCCAATGCCTATTGGCGGGCAGAAACGTAATAGCTCGCACTTGGAAAACAGCAGAAGGACCGTTAATGCCCTTTTGGTGGGTAAAAATCTGGGACATCTTAATCGCAGAGAAGGTGACGGCTGCCGGGGCAGGCCGCTTACATCGCTTCGAAAACATTTGGGGCCCAATCCTAGACTTTGATCGGAATTATCCAGCCCTGACATACAAGCCCCAACTAGCCAGGAGGACCTTACGGGACGATAACTCCCAGCGGCGACAGGAAGAAGAAGAATGTTAAGACACGGGGGAGGGAAGGGGAGAGTAATCTACTGTGCTTTCTTTATGCCATTTGTCGTGATTGATCATTTTGTATTGCCTAATCCTGCCTGTTTAAAATAAATATTTAAAAAAAAAAAGAGTGGTTTCAAACCAATATTGTCATACGACATTAGGTTCACATTGTAATCATCAAAATTCCAATACATTTCATGTACAAGGCATTTCAGCCCCCACAGTTTTTCGTTATGATTATAAAAGTCCACATCAAATGATGTAACCCACATTGTATCGGTCCAAATTTCAGTCCAAATTATGAAATACATCACGGTATCCATGAGAATCTAATGTTACACAGTATCCAAATGTATAGGTTAAAGTTCATCACAATAAAGTGTAGCAGTTTTTCAACATTCATAAGTACGTTCATTTATGTGGTCACGGTAGAAGGAAGAGGGGAAAAATAGAGAAAAGCGTATGTGTCAGCGCATAAAACGGTATAATGGGATGCTAATTGCATATAGTTGCGAGTTGGTACTAACCTGATGCTATAGATCTTTTCAATATCTCGAAGAAAAATAATTGCCATCAGATTACTCATAGGTATTACCGAAATTGTGATTTACACGTGAGCATTTACAAAAACAGGGTTTCCTTACCTATTTTATTCACGATTGGAATGAATCACGTAAGAAATGCGGCGTTCCGAGTTTCAATGGTAGCTTCCCGCCGAGACAGTATCTCTATTAGGAAATATAAATTCAGTAATCAGGATCGCGTGTTTGTGATCACTCGGTTATGATTGTGCTAAAATCTACAATCTATCGTACTTCATACATGTTGGACTGTATATCTGTGCTGTGTCCTTCGGGCGCCGCGAGGACGCGCTGAGTGCACCGTGGGATATTTAGTGTTGTAAGGAGTGGACATGGAAACCATTCCGCAGTTCCACGCTGTACATGTCGGCCATCTTGGAATGGTCAATTTAGTGTCACTGATCTAAGGGGCACTGGTGGGCAAGTGGGTTGGATATAAACTGGTTATTAAACATATCAAGCATATTGGATGGAGAGGCTACCCTAGCTATGTATGTTCAACCGTATTAAGCAATCATGGTAATGTTTTATATGGCACACGACTCAAGCGCATGTGATGTTATGATGAAAATTCGCAAGTTATAACTGCACAATTTTAAGGAATAGGTATACAAACAAGTTGGTATTGGGTCATTCATAAAATCACATAGCCCTTGCCACGGGACCTCTGGTGTATGGTAAAAACGCAGTGTTATTCAAATGTAATACCTCGGATACTGTAATATGTAATCACTTAGACTAAGAAGGATGAAGAGAATTAGTGACTGAGCTATAACCTACCTTAATAACGTGTGGTACCGTTGTGTTCAAAGCTAGTAACTTTATAGGTCAGACCGGATGGGCATTATGCATATCAATTTGAGTCATGATGACAGTCTGACAGAACATACAGATTTCATACATTGTACATATTAATGGTCATCTTGCTGGAATTGTAATGCTGAAATCATAAAAAAACTAAAATCGAATTCTTCATTAATTCCGCAGGCGAGAGAGCATCTAGTCTCTCGGTCCAAAAGGCCTCCCTTTGTGCTCGTAGTTTCTTAATGTCTGTGCTGTAACCTCTAGTTTGTACAATTTCTAACACTAGAAATCGTAATTGTGTTACTGCATGTCCTTTCTGCATAAAATGTCTGGCCACTGCTGATGTTTGATTATTCTTTCTGATACATGATTTGTGTTCATTAATCCGTAACTTTATTTTCCTTGATGTTTCCCCAACATAGTAAATCCCACAGGGGCATTTGATTGTGTAGATCACATTCTCTGAGAGGCATGTGGCGTGGTACTTCAATTTTATTCTTTCACCAGTTCTTGGATGTGACACTGAGGTGCCCTTGATGACGTTATTTCAGTTGAGGCATGGGAAAATGCCTGGATGCTTGTCTGGTTATTTGTGCGATGATCTATCTTGTGTGGCCACTAGCATGTTTCGTAGATTGCTACTTTTTTGGTAGGCGAATACTGGTGGACGAGAGAACAAATCCTTTGTTCTATTGTCACTGGTCAAGATGCTCCACCGGTTTAAAATGCTTTGTTTGATTTGCCTACTTTGAATGGAGTAGTTAGTCAAGAAGACTAAATCTGGGCTTTCTCTTTGCAGTTTGTTGTGTAAAAGTTGACCACGTTCTTGAGTATTTGTTTTAGATGAAGCTGTTTCCAAATCTCTATCGGGATATCCTCTCATGCATAGTTTTTCTTGTAATTTTATCAATTGTATTTCACAATCCTCTGGATCACTTACGATCCTCTTCACTCTTAGCATTTGTCTGTAAGGAATAGTACGCAAAATGTTGGGAGGGTGGAAACTCATACAATGAAGTAGATTGTTTCTGTCAGTATTTTTTGGGAATAGAGTTGTGGTGATTTTGGGTCTTTTGATGACTGTACATCAGACAGTGTACATTGGGGTTCCCTGTCGATGCTGTTCAAATAGATCAGGAATTCTTCCAACTCTTTCTTGCTCTCGCTCCGAACCTATGAATTCAGCTCTGCTTAAGTTTCTGTTGTGGAAGACGGCTTTCCTTGTGGCCATCACCTCTGCACGACGAGTGGGTGAGATTCAGGCCCTATCCTGCAAACAACCTTATTTGACTTTCCACGAGACGAGGGTGGTGCTACGGACACGTCCCTCCTTCATGCCCAAGGTTCCATCGGACTTATCTCAACAAGCCCTTCGTGTTACCTGTGTTTTTTCCAACGCATTCGTCGCCGGCTGAAAGGACTTTGCACTTGCTGGATGTGAACCATGGGAAGGCACTGTCCAAGGCTTCCATTTCCAGGTGACTCTCTGGCAGTATCACTCATTGTCACCGGTTGGCAAACCGACCGCTGCCTGACCGTCAGAGCTCATTCTACCAGATTGATCGCTGCTATGACGGCGTTCCTGTCTGGTGTGCCCCTGCTGGACATTTGCAGGGATGCTACGTGGAGGTTGACGCATACCTTCCCGAAATTCTACTGCATGACTGGTATTCCAGGGTGGAGTTCGTAGTCGGCCAAGCAGTGCTGCGCAACCTGTTCGCTTGAAGGTGAGCCTGGTGAGGAGGTAAGAGTAATTGCTTCTGTTGAGCCTTGCCACCTCCCATGGTTGTGCATGTGTGTACTGCTATGTATTCTTTATTCATGAGTATGTGAATCCATGCCCAGACCCCATGTTGGAGAAGGAACAAGTTACTTACCTGCGAACTGTCCCGCCTAACCCTCTGCAGCTCTTTTCTTGGTCCTACTGCCACTTTACGTGCTACCAAATCTGAAGATGGCTACCTGGGGAGGGTCTTAGGTGGAGGGCAGTCATTGACGGGGGGGGCAGTATGACCCAGAGCTCAGTGATTGGTGTATAGAAGAAAGACAGTTCAGAAACGAAACGGAAACTGTTTTTTTCTTTTATCGAGGATTCCCAGCCTGGCGACGGGGAATATTCATGAGCATGTAAATCCATGCCAGACCCATGCTAGAGAACAACAGTTACAGGTAAGTAACTTGGTCCTTCCCAGTAAAGTAAAGGCTGTACAAGACTGGGCAAACCCCATAACCCAAACCCAGGTGAGAGGTTTTCTAGGCCTCATTGGGTATTACAGAAATTTAATGGCAGACTATGGTACCATAGCTGTCCCGCTGACCGCCGTCACAACTCCTAAGATCCCAAAGAAAGTCACTTGGACTGAGGATTGAGAGAAGGCTTTCCAAAGCCTCAAGGATTCCCTTTGTCAGCCCCCTATCCTTGGGGCACCTGATTACCAGATAATTTTATTGTGCAGACAGATGCATCTAACACTAGGATAGGTGCTGTCCTTTCACAGTTAGATCACAAAGGCAGGAAACCTATTCAATATTTTATTAGTCGCCAGTTTAAGGACAGAGAGCTCAGATCGGCGACCATGGAAAAGGAATGTTTCTATATTGTGTGGGCCCTTTGGAGGCTGAGACTCACTTTACTGTGCAGACTGACCATAAACCCTTACAGTGGCTAGTGAGCATGAAGGGAGAGAATCGTAAATTGCTCAGGTGGTCCATAAGCCTCCAAGGATTTGTCTTCACCATTGAGCATGAACCTGGTGCCCAACATAGCAATGCTGAGGGTCTCTCCAGGATGTATAACCAACTGTACAGGAAACCCACCCAGGAGTGGATTAGTTCCCACTCTGTTCCTATTCTGGGGGGTGAGTCTTTGGAAAGATTTCTCTTTTGGTAACTTTCCCTCTATAGTTTCTATGGACTCTCAATATTTCTGTTTTGTTTTTTAACCTGTTCTGACTTGAGTGGAAGTAAAGCTTATAACTTCACTGCCCCTGCCATTTACTCATTTGTTGTGGGAGAAACTGATCAGTCCTTCAGACTATCGGCACTGGGACACTCCCTTTTACATTTTGTAACTTTTTAACATTGTGCACAACATCTTGCACTGCAGTGCAATTGGGATACTTTTCTATCACCCATCTTTTTACACTTTGGGTTTTGGTTGCTTTTTTATGTGCCCAAAGGACCAGCTGGTGAAAGCAGATATATTTATACAATCTTTGCCTTATTTCTAGTGCACACATTCACGTTTAGTGCATATGGCTACTAAATATGCCAGGTGCTATAAAATGCCGGTGCCATGAGCTTCGCTTGCTCTTTGACCATATTGTAGTTTGGCATTCTTCCTACCTTGCCAGGTCGGGAAATCCCATGTAAGGTCATGCACCTGCCCCGGAATGCCACTGCTTTCGTGGGCTAGTGATGTCTTTCTGTGTGCAAGGCATGCATTCGTTTTCAAAATGTGATTAACAGTTTGCTAATTTAAATTTTTTTGATTAGCAAACAGACCCATTTGATTAGCAAGTTTGTACTAATATTGTTAATGTCACCAGAAGTTATTTGTACCCTAGACATGAAATGAGTAACAATACAGCAGTTTTGCGTACCGCTGAAATAAGACATTGAGAGGATTCGGGTCTTGCAAATTCTTTAAACGTCAGCTAGACCTGCAGGTCGGCTAACTTAGTTTATCTATTCAACCTAAGAGAAATGCACTCGACCCGACAACAAATGTAAAATGCGATTTCTGTAAAATGGTGCATGTCACTACCAACCCACTTTGTTTGGCCCACTGCTGCCACCCAGAGGCCAGCCATGCACAGTGAAACTTTTATTTGAAATTTGCTACAAAGTAAATGTTTAAAAAAAAGTTTCAAACATCTCTTGTAAATGCTACTCACCCTTCATAAAATCTACTTAACTATGCGAGTAGACGAAACGACTTTGTGAGCAATGGTGCAGTGTCTCTAAAATGTACAAAGGTTAGCTGTCTAGGTGTGGGGCATGAGTGAAACCAGTAGCTGTTGTGATTGGACAACTACTGATTGTTTGAATGGTGCACATCCTTACCATTGGTGGTCTTGGACTTGCTTCCAGTCTGGAGTTTGGATAAGAAGAGGACTGCTGCAGCCATTTCTTCAGATCAGTGTTGGAGCCAAGGATCCCTCACCGAAGAACAGCCAACTGAAGATCCGAAGATGACTCCTCAAGTGGTGATTGACACTTATGGTGCCCTCTGGATGTTAAGGCTGGAATACTCTGATCCCAACAGCGCATCACCTTGACTTCTGAGAGTAATCCTGGGCAGGTTGTCACAACAGAGCTTCTGCACGGTTGTTTTCATGTTAGGGTTGCTTCTCTGTGCTTCGAGACGCTTCACAGCAATTGTCAACGGTTTAGGTGCAGACTCCCTTAGCTTACATGAATATTGAAAGCAGAGTTTGCAATCGGCCTCCAATCAGTCATGCATCCTTTCATATATTTGTAGTGTAGCCTCATTAAAACTTTCCTGTGCATTTTTCCAGGCAAGTGCACATGATATGGATTCAGTCTTGAATCTATACACCCTATTTATGTATTCTCCAGATCTATTATTGGGTGCCATTGTCCCATTTTCGAGTGCACTCTCAGCCAACTGGGCAAGGTTACGTGCCCAGGAAAACACAGAATACCTTATGGTTCCCTGCCTCAGGGACCACAACACAGAGATAGACCCTTATTGTAATCACATGGATGAGGACTAGACTAACTAGTGAAACGGTCCGTGAACTAGTATAGGACAAGCAAAAAGATCAAGGTCTCTCTGGTGCCACATCACATGACTAACAAATGTCATCCACTCTCACACAGGCAGTAATTGCATGCCCCTAGCCTACTAGTTTGAAACACTGTGAAAAGTGTCAGTTGTTTAATACAAGGTGGTGGCAGTAACTCCAGTGATTGGCATTGGAAGTCTGTGAATTACTGTTGATTTTTCAAAAATCAGAAGCTTAATTGTTCCTTTACTTTAAGCATGCTTTCAGTCTAGTTAATTTCACATTTTTCTGTCAGATTTGTGTGATTACGTGATTCTTTCTGCCTGAGAACCTTTTCTTTTCAGTTGTGTTCCAGTTTTGTTTAATTTGTTGTTTTACTTCATAGGAACATTTGGATTATGAGATTATTCAGTCTTTGAATCCAGAGTTTGACAAAGCCGTTGTCCGAGTGAATGTCTTCAAAGAGCACAGGCAGACCATACAGGTAAGATCCTCATTTACAGCCAGCCTTGGATTAAGTTTATTCTCAAGCACTTTTGCATAATCAGCAGTGTAGTTGGAGACAACATGCTCGTAGTGGGATATCGGTGATCCCAGAGAAGTTACACCTAGCAGATTTCATTACTGTCAGATGTTGTGTTACGGAGGATGTTCACATACTAGTTAGTCCAATGCCTTCCATTTTTTTGTGTTAATTATGCACATCGGATGTTGAACAGCCGTAGCATGTCAATAATGAAGATTCTTCTGGTCTGTCAAGCCCCGTCCCTATCTTGCAGGTATCTTGAAAAAGTGGAAGTGGAAAACGTAGATGCAAAAGGTTTCACATTTTATGTTTTGCCCCGTACTGTGGCAGGTCGAAAGAAGGAGTCAGAAACGTTAAGGACATTTCAAGGGTTATTTAATTTAAACTATAAGAAAAAGGCCAATTATTTTCCTATCACTAAAGTGATTAACTTGCCTATATTAATAACTAAAGGTGCTAGTCTGTTGCCAGGAAGTTCAAAATAAATGTCCTTGGTCCAAACCTAACACTACCTGGCCCTACCACTAACATGATCAACTCAAAGTAGGGCAAAAGAATGTCTCTCTTCTACTGGTCTTTTCTTGTCTCCTTGTATTCTCTTTATAGAATTGTCTCTCTTTCTAACATATGTTTCTTATGACAATCTTCTTGAATATTCTCTTGATATCTCCTTTATGAGCTAGCTATCCAGAAACAAGGACATCAAATGCCTCTTTACACAAGAGGATCCACCATACACGCATTTCCACCACAATCGAATGCACCAGAAACTCTGCAATATAAATTCATTAAACTATAACGGCTATCCACCAAGGAAAAACATTTTGGGAGAGAATTACTCTCCAATATTACTTGGAACAAGATAAGATACTGAGAGGTCTCAGGATCGTTATCTTTCCTGACTTTAACAATCCTGAGGACGCAGACTTAGTAGGAAAATGGGAAGACAACATAGTCACAGGATCTAAAATCATGCTGGAATTACTAATAGAGCATGGTGACAATAGTGACAGCCATCTGCACTGTCAAAGAGGACATTGAAGCCAGTAACTCTTCTGCTAAAACCAAGGATACAAATTGCAAGATTATGTATGATATTCCCAAGAAACACCAAGATGAGGTGAAAATGAGAAAATGCAGAAAATGTTGAAGAGATGAGAGAGACTATAGAGTGGATAGGGTGTTAGGCAGAATTGCATTCAGTACCTTCTGGGACCACTACATACAATTAGGAGTACAGGTGTAAGCAAAACCAACCTTTGGTATAAGTCTGTACTACTCAGTTTTGTGGTAGCGAGCTGAAGAGCCAAACTTGTCTCAAGAGGGAATTTGAGCAGTACAAGAGGTTACAAAGAGGTCTTACAATCACAATGGTGCAAGTAGACACGCTCAAGGTTTCTTGGTAAACACTTATTAATCTATTACACAATCATTTAGAAAACATTCACTAGAAGGAGGCAACTTTATAATATAAACAAATATACTTCAATAGCAAACCAATAAGCTTCTGGACAAATTAGGCTCCCCTGAAATAGGAGCAAAATGGCATTTCAGTTACTTTCAATGGGAGTAAAAAGGCACACGTTGGGGGGGAGTGGCTAGCAGCGAGACAATGTGGACGTGAGTTCACTCTGCTCCTGTGGCCGCCGCATACATCCTGTTCTTCCAGCCTGCTATTCCACACCTTCTGACTCCCAAAGAACATAGCTAGTAACATAAATCCAGCGGCATCAAATAGCGGAAAGTTGGGCGCAAAACAAATCGACTGCACAAAGTTGGAGGCAACCGAAACCCGACGACGCTCTCTGGCGAGGAAACCAAAATGGCTGCGCGCAGAAGCCGATAATTACGAATTTGAGCTCGGAGGTGCTGCGTAGTGGATGCCGTAGACTTGGCTGTGAGGCGAAAGGAGAGTAGCAGAGAGTGCTACAAACACCCGAACCCCTGGTACAATACACCTTGGGCATCGTTGCAGAACACGCTGCAGACTATGTTCTCACGCCTCGTGGGTTTCGGTGGGGCGGCTGAGATATCGGACTCCTCTGCCTCGCTTAGTAGCGGGAAGCAGCCCAATTAATAGGACAGCGCATGGGGCGCACTGAGGACGCCCAGGGACCGCTAAACCACCTACGAGCCCAGACTAGACATGGCCGGTGAAACGCCCGGCGGTGAAGTGGCACTTCTGCCAAAGTCTCGGTGTGAGATCGGTGAGCCACGAATCACCCTCCAGGCAACGCTGCAGCGTACATCAGGTACGACACATAGCCGACAGCTGCCCCGCTGGGAAAGTGACATTAAGAGGTGCCTTTTGATTACCGATCCGGGGCCTAGCTATACAATCGCTGAGACCGGGCTATGCTCTCCTGCAAACCCTCCATTGTCAGTTGGGATCCGAACACCCTGTGTGGGAAAGGGGCGCACAGGGAAGCAAAGGCTGGGCAGAGGCTGTAATACCACACACACAGCCAGCCCCAGACAATCTGCACTTCAGAACTGGACCTCGGCGGGAGGGAAAGGTGCGCGCTATATGGGGAAACTCCAGGGGTGAGACGGAAGCACAGGCCTAAAGCCACAGATCTGCTCGTAAACAGAGGCACTGCGAGATAAAAGACCCCGATTGACACATGCATTGCTCGCAGTAAGTAACACTGATGTTTTAAGTGTTCCGGCCACCTGAGTGTTCCCTGCAACCCTGAAACTAATACCAAGCAGTGGTGTGTCGGAAACAGTGCGCAGAGGACCAGCATAAAGTGAAACCAAGGCATGGGGAAACACCAAATGAAACCACTACCATCCAGCATTTGTGAATGCTAAAAGTGCTTCTAAAAGGCAGCCCCCTGGGTGCAGACACTTGGCGATTGCCCCCAGAGCTGTTGCCTACCCGGAGCACCGTGAGGGAAACCTGTGGGGAGCTGCAGCACAGCGGACGACGACGCCGCTTGTGCCCGCCGAGGTGTCTGGGTCCTTTGCACGCCCCACTGGGCTGACCTGAAGGGAGTTCTGAATCCTGATACCTGCGTGGCAGTGCCTTACATAGAGGAAAGCTGCAGCAATAATTCTCAAACACAAAGTGCTGATGAGCTGACGAGCCAAGGAGTACACAGTTGCTTTCAAACGCCAGAGAGCGTCTCCATTGGATGAATGTACGGTTCCTCGTAAGCTCTGGACCGAACCGAAGTAAGAAGCGGTAAGCATTAAAATCAGAAGTCCAGGAGTAACAGATGTCCACATGACACACGGATAATGCGAGCCCAATAGCATAGAATCTGTGAGGCACACAGCAACATGCAAACAAACAATTGTGTTTATGCCAGCAGAGTTGGGCCGATGTGAATACCTGGGTCGGTCACACCACTCGGCACCCGGGAGTGGGACGGATTTCTGCCCCGTCGTGTGCTGGTGAGCCCACAAACTCAGCGATTCCGCGCACTGGGCGCATTAGATCCAAAACATCATAACCAGTTGGTGGCACTACCAAGGAACATCGCTTACTATCGACACCCTTAACCTGTCCGGCTCGGAGTAGAGCAAACTGGCAACAGATCTGGACAAAGCAACGAAGCAGTCCACACAAAACAGAATTGATGAATACACAACAGCGACGACGCATGCGCATGATAGCCAAGGTATGTTAGGCGCAATGGCTGAGACTGAAAACACTCTGTCCCTGAAAGATGTCATGACTGCCATTGCGGACTCGCGTGCCTCCATGGAACAAAAAATGGATGGCATTAGCATGGACATGTCCCTCCTCCGTCATGATCTGCAAAAGCTGACCTTGCGTGCTGGGGAGGCAGAACAACGCATCTCTGGCATAAAGGACGGGATACGTGATCTGCAACAACAATGGACTAGTGTCAAGAATAGGTTGAAAACAATGGAGGAGAGAGTGGATGAAGGAGAGGGGAGACCAAGTGCAATAACATTCGGATACTCGGCCTACCAGAAAAGGTAGAAGGTCCCAGTATGGAACTCTTTCTGGAACAATGGCTAATGGATATGTTTGAACCACTCTTTCTTCAAATTCTTCTCAATAGAGGGAGCACACTGCATGCCTACCGGCAGACCAGTGCCTGGCGCCTCTCCACGCACTGTAATAGCCAAGCTCCTGAACTACAGGGATCGAGATGCGCTGCTCTAAAGAGCCAGCGCCAAAGGCACAATAACATATAATGGCTCCAAGATAGCCTTCTTCCCAGACTATACAGGGGAAGTACAGAAAGCCAGACAGTCATTCAACCAACTCAAGAGGCAACTGCAAATGTTAAGTCAAATATGGACTGCTCTTTCCTGCCCAACTCAAAATATATCACAAAGGTGCAACGGTCCACTTTAGCGACCCCAAAGAGGCATGGCGATGGGCTGAACAGCACATTGAAGAGGATTGGACAGTGCTCCGGAACAATAGGAACAGGAATCCCCGGGTCCCTCCAGATCAGAGACTACCACCACCACAACCACTGGCACAAGATCGCCCAGGAGAGGAGGAAGTATGAAAACCTGCGCTGGCTGCCCCGCTTTACCTTGCCGCCGCTGGAGAGGATGTCCGAAACAGACCTGCAAAGTTTAGTTTGGACAATGGGAAATCTAGAAATCTAGGCAACCCTGGAATATCTTGCCATTGAGCTGCCACAGGAATGTTTTTTTTTTTTATAAAAGCTTCTCCTCGCTCTTTCCAACATCACACAGGACACGGGAGGCAGATTTGTATACATAACAGGGACACTATGGGATCATACTGTCGCAATGCTTGCGGTCTATGCACCAACGGGACTGCTGGCCACCCTACTCGGTGATATCACACCCATAATCACCAGGGACACCTCAGATGTCCTGATTGTAGGAGGGGACTTCAATGAGGTCATGAATGTAGAATTGGACTGTACACACCTACGTGGCAGAAATCCCAACACCCACATCAATCTTGCTGCTTTCGCCAATGCTAGTGCACTCTGAGATCTATGGCGTGATTTACACCCCAGCACAAGGGAATACTCCCATCACTCTGGAGCACACGCCTCACTTTCGAGGCTAGATTATTTCTTCCTTCCATCCGTCGATTTACACAAAGCATGCGTGGCATACCTGCTCCCCAGGGGCATATCGGATCATTCCCCCCCTATAATAGAGTTAAGAACCACTAGACCGGTGCCCCCTCCTCTGTGGCAACTGAACAATTACTATCTTGGGTTCCCATATCTAGTGGAACAGATTCAAAATGTCACGAAAACATACTTTGAACTTAATACAGGGTCCGTCGATAACCCGGGGGTGCTATGGGAGGCATACAAGACGGTGCTTAGAGGTGAAATCATCTCTTGGACCACAGCTCACAAAAAGAAACACCAAAACACACTACGTGAAGCTGAACGGCAAGTGAAACCAGCAGAAGAGAACCACTTGGCTCTTGACCAACCCGAAACAAACCGGGCACTGTTGCTAACGCAGAAACATTTACAAAACATAGCTATAGACCGTGCCAAACATGAACACAGAGCGATGCATGCCAGAGTGTATGAGACTGGAGACAAAGCTGGCAAGATGCTGGCGTGGCTGGGGCATAGGGACGAGGGCCATAGTAGGGTCAGAATGATCAGACCATAAGACACTGATCCACTACTTGCAGACCAGGAAATAGCAGAGGGCTTTGCCTCCTACTATGCCGAGGTATTCAAGGCTCAAGGCTCCACCCTCCCCTATCGATACCTCGATCCTGGGGAAGTTACTTTCCCAACCCTAGATGATGACCAGCACAGTCTCCTTGAAAAGGCCATCACAGAGGAAGAATTGGTTGCGGCTATGTCGGAACTCCAATTTAGGAAAACCCCGGGACCTAATGGCTTTCCGGTAGAGCTGTGTTGGAAAATAGGTGCAAATGAAATTGTCCAACATCTATTACGCATGTACCTAGACTCTCGAACAGGGCTGCTTACCTCCAGACCTTACAAAAGCTGCCATAATAGTAATCCCAAAGCGGATAAATCTCCTGATAAATGCAGCTAGTACAGGCCTATCTCCCTCATAAATAGCAAAACCAAATTACTTGCGAAAGTATTAGCTAACCGATCACAGCAGGTCATACCATCGCTGATTTGTCCAGACAATGCGGCTTCATGCCGCAGAGATCTATCCGCATTAATATACACAGACTACACTCAGCACTGAAAAGACTGCCACTCTCCAGAGTCCCCTACCCCTGCTTGCAATAGATTTTGAGAAAGCCTTTGATGCAGTGTATTGGTAGGAAATCTGGGAAATAATGCTCCGCATGGGCTTTGGTCCACAGTTTGAGCTGGGTAAAGCTTTTTTATAGTTCCCTGCAGGCTGTAACAAGAGTGAATGGGTGGCTATCGCGTCCCTTCGGATTAGAGAAAGGGACAAGACAAGGTTATCCCCTATTGGCTATGATTTTTGCACTGGCAATCAAACCTCTTGGCATACTTTTAAGGAACACAGAGACGTGGAACGGCTTTCGATGGTCAGATGGCTGGGAAGATAAAGTCTCATTGTATGCAGATGACCTGTTACTGTATTTAAAGGACCCAATTAACTAATGCACCATTGTAACACGCCTACTGGAGAGGTAGGGCTCTTTGAGTGGCCTATGTGTTAACTGGGCCACGTCCATACTCTTTCCGATAGGAAGTGTGGGAGACACAGTACCAGCTGACTGTCCTTACCGGGTAGAGACGAGGCAATTCAGATACCTGGGTATACAAGTTACAAACGATTTCCGTGACTATATACCTAAAAATCTGCATCTGGTTATGATACGATTCTCAGAAGATGCTAGTCACTGGGCCTCCCTTCCACTAACTTTGCTGGGTAGAGCAGCACTCTTCAAAATGATGGCCCTCCTGTATTTCTTGTATATATTGCAGAATGCCCCACTACACATACCGCAGTGCGAATTTCACCAAATTGAGCGTTTCCTTAGGAAGCTACTGTGGTGAGGGGGACACCCACGCATAGCACTTGCTACCCTTGAGAGATCTATATGGGAGGGTGAGATCGGACTCCCCCGTCTGAAAACCTATTATTTGGCTAGCCAGATGACAGTTGTGAACGACATGTTGCACGGGGACACGTCACTGCCACACATACAGAGGGTAGACACTAATCTCCCTTTGAAACCCCCATGGAATACCTCTACCGCTAGGTAGGCCATACGACCCCACCATCCATGTTAACACATGCCGCAAATATGGGTTGAAACGCACAAATGCATGGGATGGGATGGGATAAAAAACTGACCTCCATACAACCGTTATGGGATAATAGGAATCTCTTGGAAGTTAAACTCCCTAGGTGGCCCAAATGGATGAAGCAAGGGATTTTGAAAATTGGCGATGTTGTGAAGGAGGATAAAGTAGTCCCATTTGAGGTTCTGATAACCCGCTTCCATCTTCCACTCTCTGAACAGAACCATTACACTCAATTGAAGCACGCATTGCAAGCTCACCTACCAGCACTGACCAACATGCCTGAATAACATGCCTGGAGCGTAACATAGTCCCAGAAATAATTAAGCAAAAGATAACATCGGTCATGTACAATGCCATAACCTCTTTTGCCACAACTGAACTATTGAGGTTTTTTTTAAAAAAATGGAAAAGGGACCTGGGTGCTATCCTTCCGGAGGATTGGATAACATCCCTGATGTACCCCCGGGAGATGGCCATTTCATCCAGGCTTAGGCTTGTCCAATTAAAAATACTGCACCGGATATATTACCCGAGAGTGGCACTTTACCGATGGGGAAAGACCACAGATCCTCACTGTCTGCGCTGCAAAAGCGAGGAGGGCACTTTCTTTCACATCTTATGGGAATGTGCTCACATCCAGCAGTACTGGCAGGCATGCTGTGACGAAATATCGCGGGTTATGTGCAGAACGATTCCCAGAGAACCGAAACTGTTGCTGTTAGGGGTGGAGAAAGAAGGTGAACTGTCACGATATGAGTAACTATTTCTGTCCACCACTACAGCATTGATTAAAAGAAATATAGCATAGCTATGGGGGTCTGATATAACATTGAGATTTGAGCAATGGGCCACAGATGTAGAAATAGGCATTGCAATGGAGCACAGAGTATACACTGCAAGAGGTTGCCCAGGGAAAGCGCGGAAAATCTGGCAGAAGTGGGAGGATGCCTGTTAACCTATCAGGCCGACAGGGTCTCCGATACCAGGGGCTATGCTGATACTGTGCATTGAACGCTGTGATAACAAACATCGAAGTTGCTTGTATTCAAGACCGAATCTATTGTTTGATGTTAGTAGTTCACTTTGATGGGCTTCAATGGAAGCCATTTTGGTTGATGTAATGTTTATTTGTATGCGAAAATACAATAGTGTTTTATTTTTTTTAAAAAGGCAAAAGTTAGCAGAATAGATCACAAATACTTTCTTAGGCAGTGCAAATAGTTATAGTTCACTAGAGGACTTGATTCAGTTCAATAGGCCTAGGCCTAGGCCAAAGTCAATGAACTAGTGTCTTGGATAGGAAAGAGCAGTTCTTGAAGTAAACGGTAAAGTCTTTGCGTAAGTGCTCAGAAGTAGTTTGTTCGAAAAAGAATCATATGTTGGGTCACAAGCTGATTAGGCCTGCAAGTTGGGAACTTTTTCACGAACTTTCACCGCGAGAGAACCGTTCTCTCAATCGGGTTGGCACAGTACCCTAGCATGAAGCAAAAAGATGCAGCTGAAGACGTTGGTTCCTGCAGATCTCTCTGTTCCTGAGCCTCAGTCGTGGGGACAAGAGGGACGATGTCGGGGGACTCCTGCACTGCACAGGTCTGTCGGAAAACGCTGACAAAATGGAGTCACTTCAGTTCGAGTAGCTGTTCATCAAGCACACATGCTGATGTCCTTCCCCCCTGGTTAATCCTAACCAGCTCCGAGAATGGTATCCAGGTGGCCTACGAGTTGAGTGGTCCCACCAACTCAAAGGAAGAAGTCATCCTTGAAGGTGCTTCTCTGTCGAAAGGAGCTTTGGCAATTCAGACCTGCAGCAGGGCTTCGCCGGACAAACCAACGATCCAGGAGTTGCAGCAGCCGTCCTCTTCCAGCTCGTCTTCGGTTCTTTCGTTCCAGTTTTCGACTCTGCTTTCCAGTCCAGGAGACTCGCCTTTTATCCAGTTTTCCCCCATTCATTACAGCCTAGCTGCCATTCACCCAGCAGGTTGGCTGTCTCGTCTTTGCCGGACAGTCAGCCAGCCATTCACGCCAGAGTGCATTTGGGTCTCCTAGGAGACTAAGCACAGGGAGTTTCGGCCACCTCCCTCACTTCCTGCCCACCCCGGACACTCAGATGCCAGAGGCGGTCTTCTTTCTTGTGTTAAGTACTTCTTAATTGGCGTTACGTATTGTAAGTATAACCCACTACAAAGCAAAAAAAGGAAGGTTGGTGACAAGAAGGCATAATGGAATTTTACGACGTTCATAAAAAACAGGACATGCCCTCATAGTGTACATCACTTGCACGTTTTACAAAAAGGTTGTAGTGCAAAGACTTGCATGCTATTTTTACTTTTTCATGCTTTCCTAGGGTAAGTGTATCATTACAAATCCTAGAGATTCTTATTTCTTACTGGAAGACGAATTGTGTTATCCAATGTTTTTTATTAAAACCTTTATCTTAAGTGCTGCAAAGGTATCATTTTAATAAAGACAGATATATTTTGCTCACCTATTAAAGCAAGTTGTAACAAAAGTTTTTATTGCGTGGCGCTGACTTTTGGTAATGCAGCGTTATGCTTCTTATAAGATGAATCTAAGCAAGAAGAATAACAGTTTTCTAGTGGCAAAAGTCTAAGTAAATAACTCAAACAGAGAAAAGAGTCGGCGTAGGAAGAACTACGTCCGGGTGTTTCTTATATTAAAATACCTGTTTAGGTTCTCATAAGCGCAAGGGCTCCTGGATGGATGATGGGCCGGGGGTGCTGTTCTATGTCTTTAAATGACAGGATGTTTTACCCAAGGCAGAAGATGCTCGTTTTGCAGTCACGTAAATGATCTGCAGAATGGGAGCCACACAGAAGAGGGAAATGTCGCGTGGTTATTATGAGCCCTCATTTCTGCTAAATTGCCAAAAGAACATCATTGGAAAAACTATAACCAACTTGTGTGTTTACCTTTACAGGACTGACTTCATTCGCGTTGAGGTGCGTGTACTTGACAGGCGTTGATGTCAGGTGGATTAGAAGCCCTTATGAGTGGTCTAACAAGGTGCCTATTCAAGAGTCCCGGATCAGAAAGGAGGGCGGTGGGGGAGAGAGAGAATGGAAGACAGGTCACCAAAATGCATTAGACGTGGATCACAAATCTTAAGTGCATGGAGCCGTTCTTACCTTAGTGTTCCGAATGGATACGGAAAGGAACAGCAAGTGTGCGAGAGAGTCTTAATCCAGGCAATGGCGAATGCTTCATTGCAGACAGACATATAACGCCGTGAGTTCAAGAGGCGGAAGTGACGTGCATTGGTCCTGAACACTAGACCTCTCCTGTCCATTTTTTCTGTCCCATATGTGTGATTAACTCGAAAGCGGGTTCCTCAATGAGTAAACATGGTGGGGGTCCTTATTTAAAAAAAAAAAATAGAACGCCCCATTACCTTACAAAGTCATTACACAGTCAATGGACAATTACTGTGTAAAAAACAAAAAACTTTTTTATACAATTATCGACCTAATAAAGTGGGTTTTTAAACACAGCACGGCTGATGCTTAAAAAATTAATGTGATGTCACATCACTTCTAGACAAAAAACTAGTGACTAAGATCGATGGTTTTCTGATCAGATGCATGATGGACTATTCATCTGATGGTCACATTATGAGCAAGTTACCACAAAAAGTTGGAAACGTGGGTTACATGTGTACTGTGCAGTTTTTTATCCATATGTGGGAATTGCATTTGGAGCTCCCTTATTATTGGATGATGGAACTGAGGTTGACATCTAAATGGGATCATGTTTTACCAGAACAAAGACCACTCCACTGTGGAGTTTAAGCCCCGTGTCGCTGTTTTTAAATTAAAGATCCATTTTTGTTTTTGTTTGGTGAGGATTAAGGTTCTGTTATTGCCTCATGGTGGTGCAGGGATGGTTTGTATGATAAACCAGAGGAGATCATTATGAGAGTGTTTCATCTGGGTGAAATGGGATACCTTGGGTTTATTCATTTTGTTTTTATACAGGAACGATGTTCACAAATTCAGTTTTACCAGGCATTTGGTCTTTCCGATCTAAATCAAGTCACAAGGACATTTGATACCATAAATTGCCCATGGGGTGTTGCATTTGGTGAATGATAGAAAGGTCCATTTCAAATCATATAATTCGATCGTTTTTAAATTTTTAGTCAAGGCACAGACAGAACATGAGCCAATTTTTTATAGTGGCCTATCACTGGTGGTAAGGACCAAAGGGTTGACTGAGAATTGGACCAGATGTGTGTATGGGGGTATGTATGTACGAGTTTATCCCTAAGGTTAGATTGTTTTTTAAATGTGAAGCAAGGCGTCAAAGGGTCAAAGTCAGGGGTTTTGACAATCTGCCAGTTTTGTAATATTATTTTCCTCAAATCATGACTAATGGGTGAAAAGGTTGATACACATGTGATCTTGTTGAGATGATTTTAGCCGATGGAGAGAGGCAAGTTTGCCTGTTTGGCTCTTCTATATGGCCTTTGGATGGTTTTTTCAGGATATCAGCGATTTTTTTTTTAAGCAGGTTTTAAGAGTTTTGCCGTGATGTTCAAACTCTGAAATCTCGGCACAGTTCCGTCGAATTCTAAGGAATTGTCCTATTAGGAGATTCTCCTTTAAACTGGAGGGATGAAAGCTGTCTAAGCGTAAGAGCGTGTTTTTATCAGTCTCTTTTCGATATAGCGTGCTTTCTAAAAGTCCATCTTGGGATTTTCTAATCACAAGATCCAAAAAGGCGATCGAGTTGATGTTGTTGGTCCCAGTAAATTGAATGTGAGTTTTTTTGATCCATCCATTCAGAGAATGAGTGGAGATCAGCCGCTGAACCCCTCCACACCATTAAAACATCGATATACCTCTGCCAACACAAGATGTTGTGTGTATATGGATTCTCTGAATGGTAAATCAAATTCGTTTCTAGATTGTCCAGGGAGCTTTGGCAAAGATTAGCAGTGCACAATGGCCCTCGTAGCTCGGGAAGAGGGTGCCTAACCAGGTCCTCTCTGAGTCAGTCCTTGGAGACACAGCAGCTTTTAGATTGGTGAAGTAGAGCAGCAGCAAGACTTCTCTTCCAGCAGGGCTTCAAGGTTAAGCTTCAGTTTCAACTCCAGTTTCTCTTCAGCTTCTGAACACGGATTATAGCAGTGAGAGGCCCCCATATATACCAACAAGTTATGTGTATTGGGACAAGTACCCAGCCATTCAACAATCCACACTGCATTCATACCAGTTTCGGGCAGGGCTGTCTGTCTTTGTGTCAAACACCAGAAACCAGACATCCACAACAAGAAGTGCATATTGGTCACACACTCCATTCACCCAGGTCCCACCCACAGGGTGTACCCACAACATACAGTCACTGGGAAGGCTCCAGCCAGTCTGGCCTGGACTTCACAACACCACCATATATGGAACTTCCACCCAACAGCCAGTCAGGGCGAAGGGACAGAGTCAGGGCTTCCCAGGACTTTGGGAAAACAAGGTAACAGGCAATAGAAAGCAAGAGGCCACAGGGGCCATCTTTTTTCCTATCAGGAATCAACTGATTCCAATGCAAGGGCCTGGGTATCTCAAAATGGAGGATACTCGGAACACCTGTCAAATTCAGCATGGAGCTGCCACCAGCCCATACCCTGCTCTGTGGGCCACACACAGGTGCCCAAAAACATACACTAGGGGCACAGAGTTGTACCCCCACCCATGGGTTCCATAAGGGTATCCCATGGGTCTGTACACCAAACCAAAAGAGAGCTGCACCACCAGGAGTCCCACATGAACTCCTGCATGGAAAACACGACAGAACACACGATAAAAAACCAGTAAAGGACAGGGATACGGAGGCCCTGTCCCTCCGATGCATTTTCAGCATCACAAAGGGACACAGTGTCCCCTCAGCACTCCACATAAGGTGAAGGGTGCTGGGCTTACAAGAACAGTTTAGGTTGGATAAAAAGAGTACCCTCCAATCCATGAAAGCCATGAAAGTCTTCTCGGACATCGCCAACGCCACTCCCACGACAATCCACTGCGGGGTCCCTCAAGGATCCTGCACTGCACCCACACTCTATAACTTGTTCATCAAGCCCCTCTTTGACAAACTTGACTCATACGGCATCACATACACGAACTACGCAGATGACACACAAGTACTTCTACCCCTTTCAGGATCCTACAACGAAGACGCCAAGGCACTCCACAAAATCTACTCCGTCATTAAGGCATGGATGGCAGTTAATGGCCTCTGCCTCAATGGTGACAAGATCGAAATCATGATATTAGGTCAACAGAACAGCCTAGACAAACTTGACAAACTTTACGCTAACTTCTCCATTGACAACTCCATCATCCCCGTATCCACAGCCTTAAATACACTGGGAGTATACCTTGACTCTTCACTTTCGATGACCAGACAAGTCAGCGCAATCACTTCCGCATCCGCACACACCACCAAACTCATAAACGCCATCAAGCCCTACCTCTCTAAACCCAACTGCCTCTCTATAGCGAGGGCAACCATTGGAGCCAAACTGGACTACTGCAATGCACTCCTAGCAGGCGCTTCGGCCAAAAACATAAACAGATTACAAGTCACGCAAAACAATGCTCTCCGGGCCGCTCTTAGTATCCCAAGAAGAGAGCATATCACTCAGGCCAGGCACTCAGCCCAATGGCTCCCAGTCGAAGAACGGATCACTCTCAAAATCCTGACCCTCACCCACAAATGCCTCTCTCTCTCTCCGCCCCGTCCTATCTATCAGAAACCATCCTCAAACCTTCCTCCTCCCGTCCCACCAGGACTCAATACTCCAACCTTATCTGCATCCCACGCATCAAAAAAGCCAAAGCCGGAGGTCTGAGCTTCCCCTACATTGCAGCCAAAACCTGGAACGCGCTCCCTGCAGATATTAGAGCGGAAAACTCACTCCACATTTTTCGCAGGAAACTAAAAACCTCATTCCTTACAAAATAATTAGGAAACTCTCAGGAATCCATGTAAATATTCTGCATTGCTAATGTATTCATGTCTACTGTAAATTCTGTATTATATGTAATTTCTGTATCCTATGTAACTAAGATTTTGTCTGTAACAAGCGCCTCGATGCCCCCGGGCTGAAGTGCGCTCTACAAATCTGAATAAACAAATAAATAAACAATCCTTGAGAACAGTAGTTCTGTCAAGGAATACAAATAAAACCAAAAGAGGGAAGCTCAAGGAGCTTCCGGTAACACTGCTGCGTGCGACAATAGGAAATTACAGAGGCCATAGAAAAAAGATGGAGGAAAGTGACTCCATCAAAGTAAACCCAAAAAGGGGTGCCTAGAGTACAAAAAATAAGAATGGGTGAGTGAGGAAAAAAATTCCCACTCACTCATAAGAGTCAGAAAAACCATTAGTCCAGCAAAAAGTGCTAGTCGACTCACCAGAATAGAATATCACACAATACAAAAAAGGAAGCAGGCGCCCCTCTCGGAAAGAACATTGCATGATGACATGTTCTGTGGTTTTTTTCCCACTTTGAGAGTCTGCAGCCATCGCTTTTAGCTCACTGTACCTTTCACAAAGGAGGAATAACCATTTGCATATCGGTCATTGACCCGCCCACAAGGGCAGTCTAGCACCGAAATACCAGGCAAACCTCCTTTGAACAAGAGTAGGATCAGCAACCGCAGACGCGTGTTTCGGCCTAGTTGGGCCTCATCAGTGAGGTGGAGCTGTGCCTCTCTGATTATCACACACAATGGAAATTCTACCTAACACTTTCCATGGAGGTAAGTCGCACGTTGTGATGGAAGCGGAAGGTAGGTGGTGCGGGAATGGGAGGGTGCGAAATGTGTGGAAAAGGGGGTAGATATGGTAGGTGTATGGGGATCGCGGGGGATGGGGGAGCACTTACCTCATTATCTGGTGGGGATTCTGAGCCTCCTTATTGGCTGGCAGGCCAAGACCACGCCCCCACCGGGTACTGATTAAGAATAAGGCCTAACTTTCCCTATCGCTATGGGGTATTCCCTACCTATTTTACTAACTAAGGTGCTTGCCAGTCGTCAATAACTGTCCAAAGGAATAAGTCCACTGTCGACAACTATTGTATTATATCTGTATAGCACCTGAAAAGGCCCGGGGCGCAGACACAAGATACAGGTCAAGTAACGCAATACAGGTCAGGAACAAGCAAAGAGAAGTAGGCATCTAAAGCAAAGATGTGAGTTTTCGGAGACCGTTTGAAGAGGTGTGTGGCACAAATCAGCATAACATAATATCTATCGAAGAGATCTCTCTCAAATTGGGGGGCAGTGCATTCCAAAGCATGGGAGCAGCAGCAAAAAAAGGCACTTTTAGTAATCAATGTCAGCTTGGTTCTGGGAACCGCCAAAAGGTTGCTGTTATTAGAATGCAACATTCTACGCTCCAGGCGCTGATTCAGGCATTTGGATAAATATGCAGGGATAATGCCAAACAAGCACTTATGTGTTATTGTCAGGAGCCGAAATTAGATTCTCTTAGCTACCGGTAGACAGTGTAAGTCTTTTATGGTCTGTGAGACATGATCTTGCCTCCTTAGCCCAGCTACCACCCGAACTGTGCTGTTCTGAAGTACCTGGAGCCTTTTCATATCGCTCTTGCAGATGCCATACAAGAGGCTGCCGCAGTAATCAAGCTTAATACCAATAATGTCTATAGCAACCATGGCACAGTTCTGCTTAGTGATAAAAGGTCGAATTTGGGTCAGAAACTTGATGTAATAAGCTAAGGCTTCTCTGTGCCTCACTTTATAATAATCTTTCTCTGTTAGATTCCCCTCAATGTCCAGGATTACTTTCTTTGGCACTTGTCGAATATGATCCAGGCTAATATGTTCTGGGTAATTCGTGGAAAGTGTCCTTTCCTATATGTTTGTTTTCGGTGTAATTATCCTTCAACCTTTCTTGACACAGTCTATATTGTAAATTATTTATTCCTGAGGCTTCTCTGCCCTTCACTTTAAAATAATCTTTCTCCTTTAATGTTCCTTGGGTAACTGGTTGCGTTCCCCTATTCGTAGGATAGTGTGACCCACGTTCCATTGATCCCCCTCTCAGGATGATTGGTAATCCTTCTTCTTATATTAACACTGTTCAAGTTGTTCATGACAGTGGCTAATACTTCATGGGAGAAAGAACTGCATGTTCCACATTTGGGACTAATTCTCATCTACGTATAAATAAACATAATAATGTGCACTCCTAATCGTCTATCCAGATGATTCCATTGAAAGATTGTGCATGGCTCAGTCACTATTTGTGACTTTCCTCTTGTTCACCAGTTTTGTGGACCCCATACTTACTGAAAATGTTCTTATGGGCCCTTTGCCAGAAGAGTGTCTTTTGCAGCATTTCTTGCTCAGAGGATTATTTGTGACCAGATTCTTAAACAGGCAACACTGTTATTTTAGAATTATTGTCTTATCGTTTGCATTGGCCCATAAAACGATTGTGGATAAATATAATAGTCGTTCCTCCTCAGCTTAAAATGGAAGACCAAAAAAGGTTACATTAATTGTGGGTAGACTGTCCTTGTTTCGGATCATCATTGTAAAGAAGCACACTCGCAATTAATACCTGGTCAGTAATAAAGTATTATATCAATACTTTTTGTTGTATTGTGTAACAGCTGGTGTGTTTTCCATAACATTAGAAGCTGTAATCCTAACGCAAGCCCAGTTCTTTTGCAGTGATAAATGTATTACTGATGTATTGCTTATTTTGCCCTAGTACATACATCCCGCAGACGCAGTTAAACTGGGCCAAGCTGAGCTTGTGGTGATAGATGAAGCCGCTGCTATTCCTCTACCTTTGGTGAAAAACTTGCTTGGGCCCTATCTTGTGTTCATGGCTTCTACAATCAATGGGTAAGAATGCCAATATGAACTTAGAAAATGTCTGTGTGTTATATTTAAAAATGATGTGGTCTTCATTCTTTAATTAGTGTCTTAAATAAAACAATTGATGAATCTTATGAAACAATAATTACCATAGTTTTGTTGCATGCCTTTTAAGTGTTTTCAGTGTTAGGGTGGTAATTCAGAAAATCCTCAGTTGTATGACGGCCAAACTTGTAGTGTTCACAGGGTGTCCACTAGGTTTGTCCAAGCTCTCTCCATCTTAGAGACAGAGATGTCTTGCTTCGCTCTTAAGAGGGGAGGTGGCTGCTATGACAGTAAAGTTGTCTCACACAGGCTTCTAACAAAGTACTCTGCACACTGTAGGGTATTGTGTAGATTTGGGGCCTAACTGTATTTTCTTACCACCAAGAATAAAAGTAATTTAGCAACAATCACTCCTTGCATTCAGATTGGGTTTGGTATTATAGTGGTATCGTGGCTATGCATTATTTCAGTACACAGATGCATTTAGTTGGTATGCGTTTCGTTGTGGTATAGTGATGAGCATAATTTCTTTGTTTTATTTGTGGCCCCAACATACAAAACCCCTTTCTTTTGTTTAGACTGTTCTTGTGATTTCTAGAGGCCTCAGGCTTCTACATTATTCAAGAACACCACATTTTCATATGGAGTGCCACTTATGGCTATTATCACTGATTTATCTACACCAGTGAGCTATGCTTCCATAAAGTATTCACAATAACATGTGGTATAATCACTAATTTATTTACATTAGTGAAACTATTTCCAGAGGCCTCTTTCTCTGCTGACTCATGTACGTCCAACAGACTATGAGATTGTGTTCCACTCAGAAGTCACACACACATACACTGAGTGGAACCACGCACACAGCTATTTATAATTACTCATAACATAACTTTTTCCACATGGGATGCTTGGCATATATTGCCTAATAACCTCGCCTTTTATCAGGTGATATGTGCTAACTGTACCAGAGAAAAACAGAAGCAAATAGAAGCCTTTACACGGATTGTGATTTACATCAGTTTCATTTCAAAAATCATACATTACCAGTTTTGCGAGGCAGTCTTTTCTAGAATAAACATAAGAGAAGCAATTGCAAAATACATGGCATTTCATTAAATTCTTTGCAACAATAAAAAGAACAGTGCATCAGTTGACTTGCATTTCTGAATAGCAACATTAGAGCGCAGCTATCGCTACGCTGCCTGACTGAACTAGCTTTCATTCACACACCGCATTCTCGCTTTGTGTAAGATAATTACCAGCAAAATTGTAGCAGATCAGCACGCAAACTCTCTGGACAGGTCGCTTTCTTTAAATGGCTCGGGGTTTCCCTTTGGAACACCCGGCAAGGACATGCAGTTCCAATCTGCACTCTTTGGTCCTCAAACCGGTGCCAATTGACTGGAATCTCCACCCTGTGAAGGTCAGCAGTACACTGGAACGACGCCCCTCAATCAGGCAGCCCCACAACAACTCCCTTCAGGCTTCTCACCCAAGCTGTGTAAAAATGTCCACTGCCTTTCTTTCTCCCCGAGATTCTTCAGGAAACCTCCTTTACAGCCCCTAAGGTGACGTGTCACCAATCAAAATACACAATCTATCCTCCTCTTTCAAGTTTATACGGTTTAGAAACTGTATCTACTCATTTCCTGGCATGCAGATTTCGCATCCAGCTAACACAGTGAACAGAGAAAAAAATGAATCCAAGTGCACATTTAAAATGACTTTCAGAGCCTGTCTTTTCTTCCTCATTTTGCACTGGAGAACACATTATTTGATTAGAATCATGTTAGTACTGTTAATTATATTAGTTCATTAATCCTCTAATGTGTCTCCTGCAACCGAGGCATTTCAGGTGAAAGAAAACAAAAATAAGTGGTGCGTTTTTAAATGTGAAAGAAAATGCTGTGTTTTTGACTGAGTAGCCTGTCTTCATTTACATATCCATATGTTACACCGGCAACACATAGCTTGCTGTACCACGTTATAGCAATATATTTATCCGACGCAGTGGTGCTGCACTCCAAAAACACGCTATATATTGATCCCATGTAGTGGCGCTGCGCTCCAAAAACGCGCTAAATAATCCTACATATCCCCTCCTTTTTCTGAGAATTTTGGCCATGGTCCAAGCCACAATTGAAAGAAATCCAACTTGCCCCCTTTCTTCTTTTAAAATCAATACTCATATGTAAAAAAATGAAACTGAAAAGTCACTGTTCAATCATCATAATATCAAAATTCATCTTCGAGTCCATCAGTTCTTATAAAATATTTTACCTTTCTCTTCCCAATGGACGTGTCCATAGTCCAGTGTTTTAATTTTATACTTGAAGTTAATCACAAAACAATAAGATAAAACAAATAGTTAAAATAATTAATTAAAATAATAAATACGTGGAACTCCATACTCCGGGACACTTGTCTGCCTCTGACATGTCCCGACCGGCGATGTCGCATCATTTTGTTCATTCGGGTGCTCTTCCATCTTGGCACTCTTGGATCCTTTTTCCATAGAAGTCATCTTTTCTTTGGCATTCCGATTATTTTGTCTTCACATCCACCCGGAGGCAGGCATCATTTGATCTTCTTCCAGGGGACTCCAAGATTCCATCGCCTCCCGTGTCCTCTGGTCCCGTGTCCTTCAAGTACAAATATGTTAATGTTCTAAATCAAATAGAAAAGAAACAAATTAAGTATATAGCACAATACTAACTTCACCCTTTTGCCAAAAATAAAATGTGCTTTGCAAAACATTTTGTCCCTTTTCTCTCGCCTTCTGAAATTAAACATAGGTTAAAGAGAAAACAAACATACATAAAACAGCATTCAATATATAATACATTTTCATTTTGCACACCAACTTCATAAATTTCAGCTTCCATTTTTTTAATATATATATTTACATATATTAGTGTTTATGTGCCATTATTATAATCAACCATCTTCATTCAACTTCTCTGCCACTACTGTTTACTAGACCCATTTACTTTACCTTTGTATGTTCAAAGGACTTTATCTGTTTCTACACGCTCAAGTTGCTTAATCTCATGTTTGGGGTGACATGGTTTAATTTGATTCACGTGAACAAACTGTTCTGTTGCTGTTTCACTGTCAGTCTTCAAAATTTTATAGACCACAGGAGAGACCTTAATCTATAATTCGATATGGCCCCTGCCAGGCTGGTAGAAATTTGGAATTTTTCTGTTTACCTTTTCCAAAATTAAATTTATACACCTGATCGCCCACACAATATTCCTTTAAGGACGTCTTTTTATCATAATATGTCTTTGCACTGTCAGCAGCTCTTTCTAAATTTTTCTGTACAAAAGCAAATGCATGTTGTAAATGCTTCCTCAGTTCATCAATGTATTCATGAACTGTGGATGCGCTCACAAGTGTTTGCTCGTGTTCTGTATAGCAGGTGTTGTGGTAACACCATTTTCCTACCTGTTAAAACTTCATGAGGGCTAATACCTGTTGCTTTGGCAGGAGTTGATCTGATTGCCATCAGAACCAAAGGTAAGCGTAAATCCCAGCTGGAACCTGCTTCTGCCACGAATTTCTTTAAAATGTCCACAACAGACCTATTGTTGCATTCAATTCCACCTGAAGAAGCCGCCCCATATGCGATATGTAGCTTTCTCTTCACACCCAGTATTTGCCATACCTTACTCATTAGAGCACTTGTAAAATGACTTCCTCTGTCTGATTCTGTTCTTTGTGGCAACCCAAACCTTGAAAACACATGGCTCACCAGCAATGTGGCTGCTGTTTGCGCACTACAATCTGGTGCAGGAATGCACTCAATCCACTTCGACATCAAACACACCACACTTAAAATATAACGGTTCCCCCTGCTCGACCTCTTTACAGGCCCTACATAGTCTATTTGCAAATCTGACCATGGAAAAGTTGGGCCTCTTTTCATTAATGGAGCTCTATGCATTGGTGAAGCAGGTTTAAATTGGGCACATACTAGACATCCTCTAGTATATAATTCTACATCTTGGGACATATGTGGCCAATAAGCATAATCTTTTAGTATTTCCATTGTTTTCTGTGAGCCTCTGTGGCCTGCAGTTATAGCATCATGCGCATGGTGTAGCATTAACCCTCTGAATGAAATGGGTACCACCCACTGTATTTGTCCTGTTATGGACTCTCTAATCATGAGTCCATCTTGTAGTCTTATTCGTTTTTTATTCTTTAATAGAACCCTCAACTCTTCTTTTACCATACAATCATTTTCTGTTAAAGGGTTTAGTCCAGGATCTATCAAATGATTATAATAGATTCCCAAAATTCGATCATTCTTTTGTGCCTCAATCAGATCTTGGTCTGGTGTATCATAACTCCACTGTACCACTGGTTGATCTGTCTCCTTTGGTGCTTTAGAACGTGTTAATGCATCAATTTCTATTTCACCCAGTAAATGTTCAATAGGTAGCAATTCTCCCATCACAGCCCCAATTTTAGCCAGGTGATCTGCCTTATCATTTCCCTCCTTATCCTCTCCTGGAGTTTTTAAATGCCTACGAATTTTCCTCCAGTATATTGTTAAATCATTTTCTGACACCAATTTGTCCATGGCTTGTATCATTTTTCCATGTTTAAATGGCTTTTTATTGTATGTAATCATGCCTCTCGCTTTCCAGCCAGGTAAATATTCCACAAAGCTATTTCGTGCGTAATCAGAATCAGTCATCAGGACAATTTCACAGAATTTATTATCAACTGCAGTAGCAATTGCTTTATAAATGGCTGCCAATTCCGCTACCTGACTGCTCCTAGCACCAATTCTCATCCCTATACTCGAGATACCTTCACACTTCAACCAGACATTCCCTATTCCTGACACTAATTGTTTATCACTGTCATTTTCAATGTGAAAGGCAAAACCATAAACATATACAGTTGGCAAGTCTTTGCATGTTTTTTCATCAAAAGCTTTGTGTGGTGATTGTTCAAATTCCTGCCAATTAGGTTCCACTTCTATTTCATTTGATACTGGTTCAGCTGCACAGTCATGTAAATCTGCTAAACCTTGAGCAATTGGGCTTTTTTATTTTGGCCATATCTCACTTCTACAGGAAAACCCTGTAATGCTAGCGTCCATGAAGTGATTCTAGACTGCGCCTAATTACCTGACCTAATTCTTTTACTCTCTAAAAATTGCAAAGGTTGATGATTTGTCTCAATAATCACCTTTCTCCCTGAACAATGGGGCGGAAATGTTGTAGCGCCCACACAGTGGTTAATAGGGCCTTTTCACATTCATTGAATTTAATTTCAACTTGGGAAAATGCCTTACTTGCATATGCAATGGTTTTGTGATTCAAATCATGTTTTTGTGATAACACTGCTGACATACAATGTTCAGAGAAACCTATTTCTATAAAGAAATCCCTGTCCTTTATGGGATATGCTAAAGATGGTGCCTTTACAAGACATTCCTTTAATTTAGCTACTGCCTCAGGCTGCTCTTTTTCCCATTTCCAGGGTGTATTCAGTTTAAGCAGTTTAGTCAATGGTTGAGTGATTTCAGCATAATTTTCAATGAACTTTCTGTTATAGCCTGTCATTCCTAATAAACTTTTTACCTCTTTCACATTTTTAGGATCTTTTAGTTTCTGTATGGCCTCTTATTTTCTTCTTTTTTGGATTTAGTCCATGTTCAGTCACTTCATGGCCTAAAAAATTCACCTTTTTCTTGCACCATTGTGCTTTTTGTAAATATACTTTGGCGCCTGCTTTCTGCAATTGGCCAAGAACATGTCTTATTTCATCAAAATGGCTTTTCAAGCTATCATTTTTTATCAGGACATCATCCACATAAATTATTCTTCCTCTTTCTGCTGCATCAGGCATAGCCTTCCTCAAAAATATGCCAAATTCACTCCCACTATTGACGTACCCGAATGGAGTTCTAACCCATGCGTTATTGAGTCTTATCAAATGAAAAAGAAAATAAATTCTGTATCTCCTCTGCCAATGGCACACACCAATATCCAGAGGTGAGATCTAATGTGGTGAACACTTTTGAACCATGTACCTGAGCTAATCCCTGATCAATGAATGGCAGTGGCCATCTGGATACTGGCACTCTTTTATTTAACTCTCTCAAATCTGCACACAGTCGCCATTGACCGTTTGGTTTTAACACACCTAAAATAGGTGTATTGGATGTGCTATGAATGGGCCTGATGATTCCCCGCGACTCCAAATTTTTAATAATCTCTGCCAATGATTCTAAACATGGCAGCGGTAGTCTATACTGGCGTACAAATACTGGGCTTCTGCTACACCCTTCCGGAAGTGTGGCCACATGTAAATTAGTTAGCCCACAATCATAAGCATCTTTTGCAAATACATCTTTAAACTCCATAAATATCTTCCTCAATTCATTCCTATCCTCCTCGTTGTCACATGCATCCGCTAACAAAATCTGCTCCTCTACCATTTTGGGGAATTCTGGAAAATGTTCTGGCATGGGAATCTCTGCGCTTTCCTCTAATTGTGTGACTGTGTCTCTTTGTAAAGCTGCCACATTTAAATGTTTTGGCATATCAGCTTCCACTTCAATGGGCTGATTTTCTATTTCATTTTCATTTAAGTTAAATGTTATGCAATCCTTTTGATGACAGCACACCGTCTCGCTTGAATCATAAGGGTACACAGAAAGAATTTTAAATATCCCTTTGGGCTGAGAGTCCAGGTATTCTGGCAATTCACCCTTAGCATCTACATACTTTTCAGGTATATTTCCAATCACCATGTTATTTAGATCTGCTGTGTAATGTGATTTTTGTATGGCCATTCCTACTGGGGAGTTTTCCTCTAAATGAATATTCTGATAACCTTTATTATTCAGCATAATTTTTACAGACCCTTCACCCACATCTACCAATGGAATGTATTCATAATCCAGGCCTTGCTGTGTTATGGATTCATTCAGACACACAAATGCATCAGAATCTCATCTGTCCATTTTTGCATTTCAGTGTTATTGCAAACTGCTTTGTGAATGCAGGGATAACAGTATCTTTCCTCATTTGTAATTCAATTGCATAAGGGACCAGCTGTGCGCAATAAGCCCGTCTTTTGTCTTCAAATTCAGGTGCCGGCCCACCTATGCATGACCATATCTTTTGATTAAGGAAATCTAGCACCATACACATTCTGTGCATGATGTCATTGCCCATGTAAAAGTAATTTTGTGTTCCACACACTATCCAAACATTATGGTAAATTGTTTTTTGTCCAATGCTAATTTTCAGCATGCATCTACCTGCAATTCGGTTTTCAAAGTCTGGACCGTCCAAACCAGAGACATACTGGTTTTTAATCCTAAATTTCGGGATCTCCTCCCTTTCCATTATTTTTTGCAACAATTTCTCATGAATGAAGCTCCTTTCCTGTTCAAGCGCTAAAGTGGCTTTTATTGTTTTAAAATAGTCATTTATCCCAACATGAACCCATGGTGGTTCATCTTCCATGTGTATTTCATCAAGAGTGGTAATGTGTTTTTCTGAACCTGCTCTAGGAGCAGTATTCTGTTTGCATGTCTTCTCTTTTAAATAAAAACGTGAGGTGTGCTCATCTATGGCAGTTGGCCATTCTTTCCTTGGGTCCAAGTATATTTGCACAGGTAATTTTTTATTTTCATTCTGCATCTTGTCTTGACACATTAATATAACAGTGACGCTTGGTATGCAACTATTCTGGAGATACACCTCCACTGCATCATTTGTTTTTGCAACGGTGTGACATTCATTTATATTGCTGTTCTGTGATTTTAGTTTCTTATGTCTCAATGGTTTTTTGGTTAAGGACCACAGTACTCCATTCACCCCATCTGTGAGCAGAGATAATCTTTTCAGGCAATCTGTTCCCATTAGAAATGGAATATCACAAATGGATGTGACCAATACCTTCTGTTTCATTCTGTTTACCTATCTTTGTCAACCTCGGTGGTGCCTATAATAGGCACCTCCTCCCTGTTAAAATTATGCACTGGACCTTGATTCTCCTTTACTGTGATCTGATTCTGCGGGGATCTCCCTTCATTGATACTCTTTACTAATTCTTTAGACATAATTGTGGCCTGTGCGCCAGCGTCAATCATTGCAAATGTATGGCATTTTTCTTCCACAATGATGGGAGCATAATACCTGTCTTCAACTTCCTCTAACACACATAGGAAATGCGAATTCTTACTGATTTCAGGGCTCACCTTTCTCAGGCCTTTTTCACTTTTGGCTAAGCACATTGGTAAATGGAAAGACATTCTTCCCTCCTTTTTGCTCATTCCTGTGTGAGAGACTTTATTAATTTCCCCATGTTCAGAGGTTTTTTGGAGTGTGGCCACCGTTCGCCCATCCATCCAGTATCATCAGAGGTCGCACTACAACCCTCCAACTGAACATGTGTAACATCACTTGGGAATTTGTCATTGTCTAATTCTGCGCATTTATGATTATTCAGTATGATACCAGCCCTTTTAACCTCTTCAAAAATATGTGGTTCAAAGAATTCTTCAGGTGATTGACCTGTATCCTCCTTTTGAGCATTTCTTTTTCCTGCCTGTGTTTGGTGATTGTTTGGATTGCCCAGGGAAGTAGCTATAGCATCGCCACTTACTCCCGGTTCACTGGTATTCCCCATGCATGAGTCATTTTTCTTAAACCTGTCTCTTTGTTCTTTTGGATTTTCAGGTTTTCCTACTTCATTTGTACAGATCGCCAATGTTGGATTTAGTTCTAGGTTAAACCGTACCTCTCTTTTAGAAGTATTTGCATTTTCTGTTACATGTTCATGTACTGGTATTTTCACTTTTAAATCATTAAGCATCTCAGTCAGTCATGCAAAATTACATCAGAGCAAACTGTCTTTTCGGCGCTGCAGGTATCATAAGTACTTAGTCACTTTTCAGAAGCCCGCCGATCATTGCTATGACCATCTGCCCCCTGCTTTGATGACTGAGTTTTTTTTTTTTAAATTCAATGTTTATTGATTTTTGGAAAACAGCATAGGTACGCAAATTATAAGATTTGGGCAATCGCCCTCAACAAATCAAACTATAAGCCATTATTCCCTGCGTTTGTTCCCCCCACCCCACACAGTATCTCGAGCGCTGCTGTCTACTTACAGAAAGGATGCAGCATAGGGCAGCGTCAATCCGGGTTTTCTCCGCCAGTGGTCGACCGGCTTTCCAGGTTCCAAGGCCATTCGTTCCATGTCGGGGCTTGTTTTTGGGCTGGGCCAAGGACGCTTGAGGGTCTCAGGACGTGGCCTATGTATTGCCAAACACCAGTTGAAATTGCAGCCAGTCTGTCTCTATTTGGGTACTTGAACCATGTAAAGCCGCAGTGAGTCTTTCCATTAGGAATATGTCTTTGGCAATCACCCATTCTTTCTTCGAGGGGAGGGCGGGCCTCTTCCACGTTCTAGCGCGGGCCGCTCTGGCTGCCAACAGTAGGGAGTCCAGTAGGGAGTGTGAGAGGTCCGGTAATTTTTCACAGTGGTCATCCTTATGCTGCAGGCCAAACAGTATCAATATCGGGTCCAGCGGGAGCACACCTTCTCCCGCCTCTTTCAGCCAGCTAAGGACTTCGGCCCAGTAAGTTTGGACCTTCCCGCATGTCCACCACATGTGCCATTAGTTTGCACTTTCCCCACACCCGTGCCAGCAAAGGGGGATTACGTCTGGGAACATCCTAGAAAGTGTGGTCGGGTCATACTGCCATCTGTGCAGGAGTTTGACAGCATGGGTTTTGTATTGGCAGGAGATCAAGGTCTTAAATGATCTACTACAGAGTCGCCCCCAGAGACCGTCTCCTATCCTACAACCCAAGTCTCTTTCCCATTTCCCCCTGAGGCTTTTGGTGGTTCCCTCCCGGGGATTAAAAGGGCAGAGTAAAGATGAGGCCTCTCATTTCTACATGGGTATCTAAGATTTTTTCAACTGGGGTGAGTTTTCTTTGTAATTTGGGCTTTAGTTTTGGTTTCATTAGGATTCCCTTGAGTCTCAGGTAGAGGAGTGGGGAGAGCCTACCTATTCCCAAGGATTCTTCAAGCTCCTGGATGCTTATAAAGGACTCCTCCCTGACCAACTGACGAACACTGCATAGGCCCGCGTCAAACCAGGGCTGATAGTGTTCATGGCCTGGGATTTCCTCTAAAACTGGTGTGGACCAGATGTGACTCATGGGGGAGGGCCAAGGTGTCACCTTCTCACCGTGTCCCTTACCCTCCAACGCCTTCCACATTGTTACTAGTATTGGGTGATCCCTGATTCTCCTTGGCAGCTTTTTCATCGGGACCCATAACCACTCACCCACTGCGACCGGGCTCAGGAGGGAGTTTTCGAGAAAGACCCATTGTTTGTTGGGGTCCTCTCTGAGGTGGGGGGGCCAGGGTTCAGAGCTGGGCTGCTCTGTGGTAAGTTCGTAAGTCTGGGAGGCTGACCCCCCCCCCCTCTATCCTTGGGGAGGGTGAGTGTTTCGTAACCTATTCTGGGTCTCTGGCCTTGCCATATGAATCTCGTTATACGTTTTTTGGCTTCTTTAAGAAGTGTGTCTGGGGCTTCCAAAGCGAGCATCTGGAAAACGTACAGGACCCTGGGGAGAAGGTTCATCTTTACAGCGTTTATCCTTCCCATCCACGAGATTTGCCTCTTACCCCATGTCTCCATATCTTTAAATAAGTTGTCAAACAGCGGGGGGTAATTTGCCTGGCTTAGATCTTCGTGGGGCCGGACGATGTTGATCCCCAGGTATTTAATCCCTTTGGTGCAAATTTGGAACCACAGGGGGGACAGCTCCCTGAGGTCCCTGTCTGCGTCTGGGGCAAAGGGGAAGATCATTAACTTCCCTATGTTCATCCTGAAGCCTGAGAATTGGCCGAACCGTTCAATAACCCGAACGGCCGCCGGGACCGAGCTAGTAGGTTCCCTCAGGTGGAGCAGTATGTCATCTGCATAGAGGCCGAGCTTGAAGGTCCGACCTCCAACAGCAATACCGCGGACCATCGGGACACATCTGATGTACTCCACGAGTATTTCCATGGTCATGCCGAACAGGATTGGGGAGAGGGGGCAGCCCTGCCTCGTCCCCCTTTGAAGGCTGAATGTTCGTGAAAGGCGACCATTCACTGTGACTCTAGCCGAGGGGTCTGTGTATATAAGGCCTTAATGGCTCGCCTGATTCCCTCGCCAAAGCCCAGTTTGACAAAGACTCCATGTAGAAACTCCCAGTCCACCCTGTCGACGCCTTTTCGGCGTTGATGGCCACCAAGACAGGGTTGTCTCCCTTCGGGGCCACTTCCCTCATCAGATGCAGGGTCTTTCGGAGGGTGTCCGCCCCCTGTCTCCCCTGTATGAAGACCACCTGGTCGGAGTGGATGAGTACCGGCATATGGCTGTCTAGTCTTGTGGCTATGATCCTGGTGAACAGTTTAGCGTCCACATTCAGGAGGGAGATTGGTCTATATGACCGGCAATCTGTTGGATCTTTGCCCTCCTTCGGGATCACTGTTATCAGTGCTTTGCCAAAAGACGGAGGCACCCTCCCGGTCCTCATGATATTTGTGAATAGGCCCAGAAACCCCGCTAGTAGGCCTCCAAAGGCCTTATAGAAGCCTGCGGTAAATCTGTCCTGCCCGGGGGCCCTGCCCAGTTTAAGACCCGATATTGCCTTGAGTACCTCCTCGCTCGTTATTGGGGCGTCTAAAGCTGATGCCTCTGGGGGGGGCCCCATCACAGGTAATGTTACTCCTCCGAGGTACGCTCCCAGTGCCTCCGCCTCCACTTCTCCTTCCCTCCCGTAGAAAGTCTCATAGAACCCCGCAAATTCCTCCACTATTCCCTCGGGATCTGTTTTTGTCCCCTCATCCCTGCATGAGATCCTTGACACCCATCTATCTCTCCGTTGGCCCCGGAGTTTGGCCGCCAGCATTGCGTCAGCCTTATCCCCTTTCTCATAATAGCTTTGGCGCAGGTGTTGGAGGCCCGCTACAATTTTCCCCATCTCCAATACTCTCAGCTCTTGCCTTTTCTCTCTTGCATCCCCCAAGTCCCTTTCCCTCTCCTCAACAGATCCCTCCAATGCAATTATCTCTGCCCGTAGCCTATGAGCCAGGAGAGTCCTGGTCCTTTTTTTTGAAGCCCCCTCTCTAATCAGAACACTCCTCCAGGTCACCTTTGAGGCCTCCCAGACTGTCTCTATGTTGACTTCACCCGTGTTATTGAGTTCAAAATATTCATTGATCGCCTTCTCAATCTCCATCTCCTCCTTAAAAACCACATCCCTTAGCAGGAAGTCATTGCATTTCCGCAGGGATTCTCTGGGTTTCAGACCCAATACACTAATATCTGCCCAGACCATGTCGTGGTCCAACCAGCTAACCGGGCGGATGATGCAGGACTCCACTCGGCTCATGTTCTGGTGCCCCATGAAAAGATAATCTATTCTCGTTCTGGTGCCATGGACCGCTGAGTAGAAGGTGTATCCCTTACCCTCAAGATGCAATTCCCTCCATGTGTCCACGAGCCCATAGCCCCACATTAGCTCCCGGAATTTCCCCTGGGGTCTGCCCCCTCGGCTGCCTAACGGGATGGCCCCTCCACTATGATCTAGTTCCAGATTTGCCCACATGTTAAAGTCTCCACCCAGTATAAGGAGCCCCTCTGTCCTGGCCATTATCTCTCCCATCGCCTCTTTGAGAAATTCAACCTGGCCCACATTAGGACAATAGATCGCTGCTAGGGAGACCCTGGAGTTGTGCAAGTCACCTGATATAGTCATGGCTGTACCGTCTTCCCTCCCCCACCTGGTTACCTCTGTGAGTCTCTGGTTTCTCTGCAGGATGATCCCGACTCCACTCCGTTTCGTGGGAGCGGATGCCCAGAAGGTCTGGCCCACGTGTGCTCCCGGGATGGCCCTCTCCTCTCCCGTGACCGTTCTAGTTTCCTGTAGGAAGAGGATATCTATTTTAGCGTTCTTCATTTCCCTACCCAAGAGGGAGCGCTTTGCTGGGGAGTTCAGACCCTTTACATTGAGTGAGCCAATTCTCAGTGACTCAGCCCGGCCCCTATTCTCATTGTCCGCCATTGGGTCCTTGTCTTGTGTATACCTTCCCGGATCTGTGCTTGCTGCCACCTTCCAATGTGGTTTTGAGACTGTGTGGGTCCCCAAGATCCCCAACCCCAACTCCCTCCCTTCCCTCCTCCCCCTCCCCCTCTTTATCATGACGCCTGCCAACGGGCAAGCCACCAGGGTGAATGCAAGTCCATCCACCGCAGCCCCCTTGTTAAGCTCCGCGTCCCCGGCCGGGGCTGTTTGATTCAATCTCTGTCTCACTAATAGCGAGCCTCTGATCACTTAGTCCCCTTCGGCTTCCGTTGTGGGGGTGTTAAGTTTCTTGAATTTCCTTCGGCCCTTTATCTTCTTCTTTGTGGACCAGGGGCCCTCCGGTTCCCTCACAGCGCTCAGAGGCTCTTGCGCCTCCATCTCGTTTCCTTCCTCTGGGGGTACCCCCTTTGAGTACCTGCAGCACTTGGGATGCCTCCTTGCCGCTGGTTACTCTATAGTCCACTCCTGAGCGTTCAAAAGACAAGGCGAATGGGAAGGATCACCTGTATCTTATGTCTTGGCTGGTGAGCCACTGGGTGAGTGGCCGGCACTCTCTTCTGCAGGTAAGAGTGAAAGCCGAGAGGTCCTGGTAAATCCTCACTGTGTCTCCTTCGAACAAGAAACTCTCCAGCCTTCTCGCTTTCTCGAGGACCTCCATTTTCTCTATGTAGCGGAGGAAGCGCACAACTATGTACCTTGGGCCGCCCCTCGCTCCACCTCCCCCTCGGTGGGCTTTTTCCACCTGGACTTCCTTGCCCCCCCTCGAGTGTGAAGAGTTGGTTGATCAGGCCCTGAACCTTTCCCCCCACGTCTGCGGCAGTCTCACCTCTCTGTTGAGTCACACCCATAATGCGCAGGTTGTTTCGGCGTTCTCTGTTCTCTAGGTCGTCCATTTTCAGGGCTATAATCCTCCTCTCTGATTTCTAGGTCTGTTAGCCTCGCTTCGTATTTCATGTCTAACAGGTCCATTTGGAGGTGATTATTTTCCATTCCCTCCATTTTTTCCTCGAGCGTCTCCACTCTCCCCCTGAGATCAACTATAGAGGCTTGTATGTCCGTTCGAATCGCTTTTATCTCCTGGAGGATGTCCTTGAGGTCGTTCTTCGTTAGCACTGCGGGGGGGGGGGGTCGGCACTTGAAGGCATGGTGACTCTGTGTGGATCACCGAGGGGTGCGTCGGACCGGCGGAAGCGTTGGAGGGAGCGGATTGCGCACGTGGGCTGAGTTGGTTCCAGGGCTCCGGTCTCTGGGTGCCCTTTGGAGTATGGGTGGGGGCGGGGGGTGCCTCTCACCCTGCCTTAATGCCTTGAGGTTTCCTCTGGTCGTCTTGGGCCCTCCCTGCTTCTGCAGAGGCAAGCTTGCAAGTGATGGCTCCGGTCCTCACGAGGGGGGCTAGGATTGTGATTGGGGCCCGTTTCCCCAGATGCGTCACGGCTGAAATGTTCCAGGGGGGACCCATGTACTCCAAGGGGGAGGGCAGTGCCAGCTTTTATGGGGTGAGTTGCGCTGGTCCGTGCCCGGAGGGCGCCGGGGGGGGGGGCAAACCCAGTCCGCCGAGTATCAGTTCTCCCCCCTGCGCTCCTCACCTTCTCCGGGCCGTCGAGGGCCTCCACACGTCCATTGTGGGCTTGGACCCCTTCAATGGGGGCTCCTTTTCAAGTAGGCCTCCGTGTGCGGAGGATGGGTCGGGAGGCTCCCGGAGTCCTGATTTGCTGCTAGTTGTCCACACCGGAGCGGTTCTTGGTGGCGTGGGGCTCCCACCGGGCGCCCCACTCGTCCCTGGCCTCGTGCGATGTCCACACGCCACCGAGGCAGAGCTCCGGGGCCCGCTCAGTGTCTGCGCACGGTGGGGGGCGTGCTCCGGCATCCCCCCCTCTGTGTTATGGGCGCGGGCCACGGCTGCGGAGACGACGATCGGCTGCTCCGGGCTCCGCGGCAGGTCCGGCCGAGGCCCCGCGAGAGGTGACGCCCTCAGTGGCTCCGCTGCACGGCCTCCGAAAAGGTATCCTCTCTGTTGCTCGGCGAGTGGGGCCTCAGATCGGGGCCAGGCTATATCCACTTTCGGAGGGGCGCTCAATTCGTTGGGCCGCTGTCGCGGCGGGGGCGCACGTTCCTGTCGGGGTTACTCCAAACTCCCGGCCGGGGATTGGCTCAGAGTGCTAGGCACTGCGGTGGTGGAGGAGCGCTGGTCTCACACGTCCAGCATGCTCCGCGCCCCCTGCCGGTCTCCTTGATGACTGTTTTTGTGTTGTGCAGAGCTTTCCTATTTGCTCAGCCAACATTTTCACTTGGGCCTCGAGGCACTGGAATCTTTCCATCTCTCTAGAATCCTCTCTCTGTGGCCTAGATCGATATTGGTTGTTTTCTCCCTGATTGGATCTATTCTGATACTTCTCAGGAGAATGATTTCTATTGGGATGGTTCCTGAACTCTTGATTAATTTGCGGAGGGGAGCGGGGTGCACCCATCCTTTGGTTGTAGTCCCCTGGTGGGGAATCATTGTACTGACGTGAAGTGTAGTTCATGTTCTGTCTCATGTCTTGTCTCTCAGGTTGTGGGTGCTGGCCCCTATGTTGATTCCCATTATCAGCAAATTGATCCACATATCGGGGTCTATCCTGATAACCATATATCATGGTATTGGGATCAAATCTGCTTTGTGTCCCCAATGTCTGATAAGGACCATCATTTCTTTGATCCTGATTGTCTCTGGTTATTGTTCATACCTGACATATCAGGTCGATAGCCTGCCCGGGGCCTATCTCCTAAGTACCTGGGGCTGATGTAGCTCTCCCTATTACTAGGATCATGTGATTGGAACATTGGTGCAGTGTGTGATGACTTTTGTTGATTACCCCTCTGTTCAGGTGCCAAATTATTTTTACTTGGACTTTGAGCAGACTCAAGGGACATTTTGGCTGATCTGATTTCCATCACTGTTGCTGAGGGTTCTTTAGATTTAGGTCTAGTATCTCTCATTTTATCACTTTCTCTACCCTGACAATGGAGTACTTCATATAGTTTTGTGCTTTGGTGTACAATCCATTCCAGGGACTTGTCACGGTAAAATTCACGGACCAATTGGGATATGATGTCTTTCTGCAGCCCATAGAAGTAGGCAGTTTTAAACTCATTGGAATTGGGGTCAAAAACACATCAAAGCGAGAAAATGCTCTTTTTAAGTCTTGTAAAAACTGGCAAGGGGGGGATGTATTAGGCCCAGCAGTGATTGTGTAAGCGACTTTCTTTGCCTCCTGCAATGACTGGAAAGGAGAAAAATGACGCCTGATCTCTTTTTCAAACTCCGCCCATGTCATATTCTGCTGTTCATTCAATCCTCTTATAATACTGGCCGTCGGGGCATCTAAAGTTAAATGAAAATATTGCTTGTACTGTTCCTTAGGTATCTGGAGTGCTTTAAAAATGTCATGAACCGCTTCTTAGTGATCCTCAATGCAGCATTCCCCTCCTTTTTTAAATGGTTTGATCAGGGCTTTAATGGATTTCATTAACTTTATGGGGCTACTTGTTGCAATGCATGGAATTGCACTTCTTGGTGACTCAACCCTGGTTCCAGGTGTATGGGATTGGTGGCGGCCCCCAATGGGAGTATCAAATCCCCCAAGGGCGCTGCAACCAAGTCCAGTCACCGGCCCAGTCACTGGGGCACTAGCCTTTTGGGTAGAAATAGAATTCACCTCAACTCCATTGAACGTGTTACCCTGTCGCCTCTCCTGGGACATGCAAATGCACATTTGCTGTTCTAAGTCCTTACACCTTTTAAGGAGCCTGTTTGCTTGATTTTGCAAATAGTTGTTTTCATCACTCATTTTATTAACTACCTCCTGCATGTCGCACATTTGCATTTGACACTCATTAAATTCTTTATTCCTCTTGTCTCTTTCGTGGAGCATTTTAACCATTTCTTGTTCCGCATTTTGGGGGTCACTTTCTTTCTCATAATGTTCTTTTTGTAAAATCTGCATCTCTGACACCACCTCATCATCTTTATCTTGTCTAATGTGGTCCACCAATGCTTTTAAGTGTACCAATTCTTGTTCACTGTCCTCAAATTGTTTCTTGCTTTTGGACAATTGAACATAAACATCTCTGCATTTTAACTGCATGTCTTTTTGGCATACATCCAATTTTGCTCTTAACATTTCCTGATTTTTACTTGCCCTATCTAAGTCAGTCTTTAACCTGTTAATTAGCTGGGTGTCATTTTCTTGCATTCGCAGGGACCTATTCAAAATAAACCAGATTTTGGCGCATAGCCGTATCAAACAGTCTTTCTCTGCATTTTTATCGGCTGCATTTAATAACCTTAGAAGGCAGACCTGAATTGTGCTGCCTTCTGTAAAAATATTGTCTAGTTTCTCTTTCTGCACCTCACCCTGAATGCGGTCATGGCATTCTGAGGTACTGTTTGGTGACCACGTCCCATGTGCGAATAACTTTGCCTCTAAATATTGCACTAGGTCTGAGAATGTGGTTTCCCTTTGAGACATTCTGAAATTCGTTTTTAGTGACACACTGCTATTATGAAATGGGTTCCCTTTAATATACAGATGGCGGTGTGAGACACACTTGCCACGCCCAGTAGGTGCTCTATGATCGCTTTCCCGGCCTGCAACGCACCATAAATATGTAGGGTATTTTGTGTAGATTTAGGGCTTAGCGGTATTTTCTTACCACCAAGAATAAAAGTAATTTAGCAACAATCACTCCTTGCATTCAGATTGGGTTTGGTATTATAGTGGTATCGTGGCTATGCATTATTTCAGTACACAGATGCATTTAGTTGGTATGCGTTTCGTTGTGGTATAGTGATGAGCATAATTTCTTTGTTTTATTTGTGGCCCCAACATACAAAACCCCTTTCTTTTGTTTAGACTGTTCTTGTGATCTCTAAAGGTCTCAGGCTTCTACATTATTCAAGAACACCACATTTTCATATGGAGTGCCACTTATGGCTGTTATCACTGATTTATCTACACCAGAGAGCTATGCTTCCATAAAGTATTCACAATAACATGTGGTATAATCACTAATGTATTTACATTAGTCAAACTATTTCCAGAGGCCTCTTTCTCTGCTGACTCATGTACGTCCAACAGACTATCAGATTGTGTTCCACTCAGAAGTCACAGAAACATACACTGAGTGGAACCATGCACACAGCTATTTATAATTACTCATAACATAACTTTTTCCACATGGGATGCTTGGCATATATTGCCTACTAACCTCCCCTTTTATCAGGTGATATGGGCTAACTGTACCAGAGAAAAACAGAAGCAAATAGAAGCCTTTACACGGATTGTGATTTACATCAGTTTCATTTAAAAAATCATACATTACCAGTTTTGCGAGGCAGTCTTTTCTAGAATAAACATAAGAGAAGCAATTGCAAAATACATGGCATTTCATTAGATTCTTTGCAACAATAAAAAGAACAGTGCATCACTTGACTTGCATTTCTGAATAGCAACATTAGAACGCAGCTATCGCTACACTGCCTGACTGAAATAGCTTTCATTCACACACCGCATTCTCGCTTTGTGTAAGATAATTACCAGCAAAATTGTAGCAGATCAGCACGCAAACTCTCTGGATAGGTCGCTTTCTTTAAATGGCTCGGGGCTTCCCTTTGGAACACCTGGCGAGGACATGCAGTTCCAATCTGCACTCTTTGGTCCTCAAACCGGTGCCAATTGACTGGAATCTCCAGCCTGTGAAGGTCAGCAGTACACTGGAACGATGCCCCTCAATCAGGCAGCCCCACAGCAACTCCCCTCAGGCTTCTCACCCAAGCTGTGTAAAAATGTCCACTGCCTTTCTTTCTCCCCGGGATTCTTCAGGAAACCTCTGTTACAGCCCCTAAGGTGACATGTCACCAATCAAAATACACAATCTATCCTCCTCTTTCAACAATGGCTTGGCTTATAGGGTTTAGAAACTCCAGCTAACACAGTGAACAGAGAAAAAAATGAATCCAAGTGCACGTTTAAAATGACTTTCAGAGCCTGTCTTTTCTACCTCATTTTGCACTGGAGAACACATTATGATGTTATTTGATTAGAATCATGTTAGTACTGTTAATTATATTAGTTCATTAATCCTCTAATGTGTCTCCTGCAACAAAGGCATTTCAGGTGAAAGAAAAAAAAAGTGGTGCGTTTTTAAATGTGAAAAAAATGCTGTGTTTTTGACTGAGTAGCCTGTCTTCATTTACATATCCATATGTTACACCGGCAACACATAGCTTGCTGTACCACGTTATAGCAATACATTGATCCCATGCAGTGGTGCTGCACTCCAAAAACACGCTATATATTGATTCCATGTAGTGACGCTGCGCTCCAAAAACACGCTAAATAATCCTACAACACAGTTGTTAATCTGCTTAGAATCAAATGCTGTGCATAGTCCGACATCTAGTGGTAATCGCAGAGTATTGCATCTTTCTTTCAAACATCGATATCCCTCGCTTGTCGAGGTCCCACAGATTGTTTTTTTCCACCCAACTAGTTGGTCGCCTTAGGTGGAGCTCGAAAGAGATATATTGCAAATTCATAATTTCTTTGTCCCACGACCGGTGGTCGTCTAATCTTCAACTTTCACCTTCAACAGCTGCTTTGTGGACCCCTTTGTGTACGTCTATGGCTTTCGGCGACTGGTGCATCGGTCGATGCTGGCGACTGCGTGTCCTCGGCCCTCCGTCCAGGCCTATACATTAGTGGGTGGGCCCCCGGGGTTTGATTCTCTGAGAATGCATTTACTTTTCCCCTCTTTCCCTTTCTGGTCTAGCTGCCGCCCCTACCGCTGCTATGGAGAGGACTCATTTTAAATTGTCTGTCTTGTAACGGAAAATACCCTTGGAAAGACACCCATTGCAAGTGCAATAGGTGCTTACCCCGCGATCACGACGAGAAGTCCTGCAAGTCTTGCAAACCTTTTCGTCCAAAGATGCTAAAGTATAGGCGGACGAAGTGGTGGATGGCCTACGCGATGCAGATAGTGTGGTTCCCTTGTAGGCGCTGTCGCCGGCAGTGAGGATTCTAGCGGCAGCCATGGCTCTGATGTGGAGGCCATAGACCTTTCTGCAGAACCGTCCGGTTCCCATTTGCCCGGCACTGCTATGGGGAGATCACACCCCGGCGACAGGGGCACACCAGCACCATTGAAGGCTAAACATTCAACCCCACGGGCTCCCTCGACAGATACGTCGAGGAAGCATCAGATGCCAACAGACCCGACAAATGTTTCGACGGTGCCTAGCGATCCTCTCCATCGGTCGCGCCTCCCTGCATTTGTTGACTCGGCATGCGTCCGGGCATTCGACCCATAAGGGCTTCTCTTCTAAACACACGAGTGCCGACACGCCGTCTAAGAGTGCATCAGTCCCAAAGGTTTTGGCGGAGCTGAAAACCATGACGACGCCTTCAGGCACATCAAAATCTCCCTCTCATCCGCTGGACCTGTGCGAGAGTTTAGCAGCTATTGTTCCGGCAGTGAATAGACCAAGCAGCACACCCTCTCGTCGACAGGAGTATTCAGAAGGGTCCCAGCCCCTTTCTAAGACTTTGTCTGATAAGTCCCTTCCTTTTAAGGACCCCTGTCCTCCTGGAGAGCGTCCCCCCCACCCCGCCTCCTGACCTCTCTGGTTCATCCCTGTGGACCAGATTGAGGTTTGGGAGCTATATGGACAAACCTTCAGTTTGTAGACTTCCCAGAAAGGTTTATAACTCCTTAGAGACCTAGGGAGGAAGATGCCTGCCCTAGTTTACCAAAGGTGCAAAAGCTTTCAAGCCATACTCCACAGGAAGAAGTATTTGGGCTCTCTGAACCTTAAGAGGTCTATGAGGATCCCTATGGCCAGGATGACAATCCTTTTGGGCAGGACACACCTGACCAGTGCCCAGTTTGGGGTCGAGATTAGCCTGTAGAGGAAGTACCTTGGCTTTTCCCCACTCATATTCCTGACCCAGACACCATTTTTTTTTTTTTTTTTTTCTTTATTTGCATTTGGTTCATAATACACAACAATTCATGCAGAACCTTTACAAAATTTAAAATATTACAAATAATCATTTTACAATTACAAAAATAGCTCTAATTCATTCTCAATGTGTTTACAAAAACTTGCCAATTCATATATTAAGGGTTTGTGACATCCCTGCATCATTCTGGTCCACAAAACTTCAAGGCAGTCCTCAAATTCAATTTCCGCAAATTTCCTCAATTTGAGTGTCCTTGTATTCTTAAAATGCGGACAATACAGTATAAAATGTTTCAACGTTTCGTACGATTCATTACATTCAACAAATCGACATCCCACGCGATCATTTAATTTATTCATTTCCCAGTTTTTAGTCCGTTCCCGTGTATGGTATAGATTTAATCTAAAGCGAATATATACCTTTCGGATATTTTCGCAAGGGAATAACAAAACATGGTCATAACGTGGAATGCGCTGTTTTACATGCATACTGTATTCCTTATACAACACATAGGTTTTAATTAAATCAATAGTAATACACCAATCCATTTCAAAAAGTTTTTTCTTAACAAAACCGGGACGATATTGCATGTCCTCAACGGTTGTATTTATATTATCTAAAATTTGTTGCATTTTCAATTGATAATTAAAAAGGGATTTTGGAGTTCGCATGCCCAACATTTTATTTAAATCGATATACAATGAATTAATAGGAGGATAATGAATTTTAACGAAATTGGACAATTGTCTCCATTTCCAACGAGTTGATAATGAAACCAAACCCAGTTCATGTCGAATAATGGCATTAGGAGTTGACATCGGGAGAAACATTGCAGATTTTAAAAGAGAACCCTGTATACTATCAAGCACGCTAGTCATGTCACACAGACAAATATCTAATGTGTACAATATGACACTTTCGACTTTTAATGTCATGAAGTCTATTAGCGGGATTAAAGAGAATTTGCAGTATTGGCTATAAATCCTTTTCATTTGGGACAGCAGTGGTCGAGTTTTATTTCTAATAATGTTTGACCATGCGTTAATAGAGTTAAGGGCTGATATATAATACCCTAAATAGATAGCATTGTTCACACGGCAAATTTGTGTATTCAATATTTGCCATCTAAAATTCGCGTTTTTTGATTTCACTCCAAAGGTCATAATGGCAGTTTTTGCTGGGTTAGGTGTCAAATTATGTGCTTTTGCAAAATTCTCAAATAATGAGAGTTTAGTTTGGAGCCCTACTGGAGTAGGGTCAAACAAAATAATATCATCAGCGAATGCAATCCATTTCAAATGAATACTCCCCACTTTAACAGAAAACAAATCGCCCTTTTCCCAATTTTCACCGAGATCGGATAGGTATAAATTAAATAAAGTAGCCGCGAGATTACAGCCCTGTTTCACACCTATTGTTGTACGTATAGGGGCTGTGGTCCCGCCTTCTGGGGAGATTCTTATTCTATACGAAGTGTTTGAGTGCAACTTAATAATCCAATACATCAACACAGCTGGAATCCCTAACTTCAACATTTTCTTCCACAGTAAATTGCGGACCACCGTGTCGAAAGCAGAACTCATGTCAATCATTGCTATATATACAGGATTAGAGTTCCTTTCTTTTACTCCAGCAATAACATGCGACATGATAAAAGCATTTAGGGTTGTACTCATAGACTTCCTGAATCCAGTTTGATATTTCGAATACATGTCATTCGCCCTGATTACTTTCTCCAATTCATTTAAGAGAAGGATAGAAAAGATCTTAGCCTCAGAATCAATTAACGATATTGGACGATAATTTTCTGGGAGAGATGGATCACCCTTTTTAAAAATAGGTACTATATTGGCGGTTAGCCAAGAGGGTGGAACTTCCCCAGATTTAATAATAGAATCAAACTTAAGATTTATGATGTCAGCCCACAACACGGGATCTGCCTTATAAAGACAGGGGGGAAGGCCATCAGGTCCTGCGGCTTTTGAATAAGTCAACCTGGAGATTGCCCATATAATATCGTTGCAATCCCAGTTCAGCCTTGGGATATTAGAATATTCGAGAGAAACATCAGGGACAAAGTGAAATTTGCAAGGTAGTTGGTATTTAGCCTTTATAAAAGTTTGCCAAATGTGCTCAGGAATACAATTTAACGAGAACGTTGCCACGCGTCTGTTATCAGCTTTCAGAGTGCGCCAGATTATTCGTGTGTCATGAGCTAAAATGGCACGAATTAATGTACAATTTGCATCGTTATAATTTGAAATACGAGCAGATCTCAAGTTATGTTTATAGGCTAATAGTATTCCATTCCTCCTTGTCTTACTAACTTCACTGCCCAAGTTGCCTTTCTTTAAATATCTCAATGCCCTGTTCTTCTCCCTTTTTAATAATTTACATGTGTGATCATATGGATGTGCATGTTGCACATTGCTTTGTATATTGCCGAATCGTTCAAGAGCAGTTGCAACTATATCTGGATAATGCATACACAATGTATAATCATAATTTCCCCCTGCACTTCTGATCCTCTCAATCTCTGAGGAGATATGTGTAACAACAAGGTTACATATTCCTTGGTTCCATCTGATGGAATGGAAAGGACGATCTATTTCAACCACTGCCAGGGTTATATTAGGTATAAGCGAATTACATTTTAGTTGAAAAAAGGTAGAAAGTTGTGCATGATCGCCTATCTCAATCCGTCCTATTTCTAGGGGTGCCATGTGCATAAACAGATTATGAGATACAAATATATAATCTATCATTGATTGCATTGTTCCTCTTGACCATGTATTACCAAGATTCATGTCGTTTCTGACCATTAAGTCCATGTCCCACTCTGTGAGGAGTTCTCTAAGTTTGCCTCCTCTACTACGTGAAAGAGTGGATGATTTAAATTTATGGATCACAGTCAAATCTCTACAATCACAATTAAAGTCACCGCCTATAATGATTTCACAAGTGCGGTATCTGGTAGATATATCTAATAAACATGCATCTAATTCGTCTAACATTTCATCAACTGAGAGGGCAGCTGGATTCCAATATAAGGAAATTATCATAAGAGATGAGTACCTAAATGAGGGTATTACAAGATGAATCGCCAATATACTGACAGATTCCCAAGCTAATTCTGATTGAGCCTGCAAGGAAATCTTGACTCCAACCAACAAACCCCCAGATGGACGACCTAACAAAGATCTCCTTGCAGGTGATGTAAAAGTTAAGTATCCAGGAATCACAAATGGGTCAGTTTTCATCGTTTCTTGTATCATTATTATATTAGGTTGTTCTGAATAGGTTAGAGCAGAGTGCCATTTCATCAGGTTTACAAACCCACAAGAATTCCATGATATAATTTGCATGCGCGTATCAATGCATAGCTATTTCGCCGGGAACGGGGGATTCGGACATAAGATTGCCGAAAGCATAGGTTCCAACCATGGTAGACCTTTTGTATTGGCTGCAAGTTTCAAAATTTCCAGCATTCCTCCCTCCAACCCTGCTTCAGATTGCACACAAGGACCACCTGCAGCTTGAATTTTTTCAATACCCTTGCCTGGTGTTTCTAGAAATATTAAAGCCTCCGACTCACAATCAAAAGTAAACAACGTCAGACCCTCCTTTTTTATTTCCTCACGATTAAACCATATAAATTTCATTATAGCTTCAGAGGCAAGATAACAAATAGCCCTGTGATTATTTGTACTTGCCAGAGAAACCCTTGTAATATCCTCAGATTTGATTATTCTCAATTGAGGTATTTTTGAGAATACGGAGAATGTATAGGATCGATTAATGCGATTATCCGCCAATATCTTTGCATCCCCCTCAAATCCAATGATGCACTGAGTTGCCAGTTCACTTCGATGAGGCCTAGTAGCAGGTGTACTTTTTTCTGTGTTCATTAAAGATACAACCTGTGGAATTGTCGTAGAAACCGCACAGGGATTTGGCTCAGGTGAAAATGTACTCCCACTAACAGGTAAATCGTAATCCCTATTTGAGTTAGAGATGTTAATTTGATTCTCAGGTAGGGACTTACTCATTGCAGGACTATGGATGGAGATGTGGCTCGGGGCAAAAAGGGTATTCACGTTGTTTAGTTCATTTGTTGATAAATTCCCAAAATGCGTCGTAAAAGGTACTTCAGAGGTCTCCACTTTTTTCCCCCGGCCATTTACCATCACTACATTTTCCTTTTTATCCGGTAAGCAATTATCCGACATTATTGCATCGGCACATCTTACGTTCATTTTGTTACCATTTCCAATTCCTACTCCTGATTCTCTTATATTACTCAGTCTATGTGCATTATTTACATGTGTTTGGATATTCAAGGCACTAATGCATATCTCACTATATGATTTCCTCAGAGGTATTTTTAGGGGGACACTAATTCCTCCGTCCTGATGCTTAATCTGATTTTTTGACGTGCAGCATCTACCTACTGAGGGGAAATATTCATTTAAGGTGATTTTTGGTGAGTTTTGAATGATGCAGTCCGAGTTAGGCTTTACATTTCCCTTTCCCTGTATTAAGTGGACCTTTGGAATAATCGTAGCTGCGTCTTGATGTATCACAGCTTTAGAAGTTAGGGTTTTCTGAGTGTTCAATTTTGCCAATTGTGTAGTATAGGTTTTGTTCTTTCCCATATTCGTATGCACATCCACCTTCAATAATTCAGAGGTGCCAAGGCTTTCACCCTCTTTTTCTACACTTGGTTCAGTAGCAGGTGTAAGGGCATCCTGACTCACTTTGAACAACTGATCCAATTGTGTAGTATAAGTTTTGTTCTTTCTCGTATTCTTATGCACATCTACCTTCAATAATGCAGATGTGCCAAGGCTTCCACCCTCTTTTTCTACACTTGGTTCAGTTGCAGGTGTGAGGGAATCCTGACTCTCTTTGGACAGCTGATCCAAGTCAATGATCTCCTCATCTGCAATTTCTAGGATAGAAGTAGATTTTATGCACTTCTCCTCCCTCCTTCTTTTCGCAAGTCTTTTCACAGCACGCATATGCATCCTTCTAGCCCGACGAGACATAAAAGTTGAGGTTACCTCAGTGTGCAAATTTTCAATTTCTGCTTCTTTTTGCTTCTCAATTTCATCCAACAAAACTGAAGGACTATCAGGCTGGTCTAATGTCAACACTTGGGGAATAGGACTACGCAGCATATCGCAAGGCTGTGGTTTATTAAGTAGTTGTGAAGCTATTGTATTATTTAATGCAATTATCGAAGCCTTAATCTCACTCAAATCGTTCTCACAGGAGCACTTCAATATCTCTGATGATACCCCATATATTTGCCCGGAGTTGTTACGTTCTGGGTGATCAGGGAGCGAACATTGCGTGCTTCTCTCATGACAATCATTTGTAACCACTCTAGGTCTTTGTCCACCTATTTCATATTGCAAATATCTCATAGTATCAATTGCAGTTATAAAGCCCTCAATTTTATCCATCTTGGAACAAAGAAAATGCATAGTTGCCTTTAATTCCCTTAGTTCCAAGTGGGTAAGTTCGTGGCCCTTATCCAGAAGATCTAATATTTTTGTGATCACAGGAAGGGGACTAGGAGATTGAAATTCGGCACTTCCCTTGTCGGATGTGCTACCCTCAGGATCGTCATTTATAGACCTTCTATGGGCTTTGATTTGCTCAGGGGAATACGATAAAGCATGTGAAATCACTTCAGTGCCTCCGTCACCCATTATTTCGTTATGAGTTTGCACAATACGATTTCTAGAGGTGGAGTTAAAAATCCCCTTATTAGAAGGCCTATAGACAAGTGGGGTCATCATATCAATAGATTGATTAACTTGTTCATCTAGTTCACCCATTTTCCTCATAATATTTCTAAACGGGTCTTCATTCAAAGTGCAAGGTAATAATGGGGTTATGCAGCTCGCCAAGCCCACCCTAGCAACATTATTAGCTTCCTCTTTTATAAAATTGCAGATATTAGCAGTTGGGTTAGCATGAATCTGAGCGAAGTAGGTAGTTTGTGCTGGAATATCAATACTATTTAAGTTATCATCTTTAGCTTCCACAGCTAAAGTATTGGTAACCAATAGTTCATTATCAGGAATACTGCTTTTATGACCTAGGAAGTCATTGTTGGTTTCAGTACAAGCTTTTAGTATTGCTTCTGTACACCGCCCACTACGCAATCCATTAGCCATAGTTAATTTTAATATAAAAACAGAAATCACAACCTACTAAATAAAAGTTAGTATGGACCTGTAAAAGGTAGGGACTAATCCAACTTTACACCTATGATTAAAGAGAAATATGAATTAGAACATTAGATGATGACAAGCATCTAGCACTTTATATAAAAATGTCATCAATGTAACCACACTTTCGCTCCTCAGCGCATATAAAAGTTAAAAAATCCTTAAATTCTGACAATATATCAATGGGTTCACTACTTTCCACATAGAATTGAGCATAAACACTTTTAAAAGTAGAACCTCCGCGGTTGACAGTAATTAATCTAGTCCCAGCGATCTACCTTCTTTGAACGCCGCCAAACAGCCGCACAACAGCTAATGGCCTTTTCACCGTCGGGCTTAACGCCGCTCAGGCGGCTCGAGCGCAGTTTTCTGCTTGCGGCCAGTCACGTGATCACACACGTGGTCCGGATGACTCCGCCCCCTCCAGGAAGCAGTCCGAGCCAGGCAAGAGCAACGCTCGCAGTGCCTGGATCCTGGCAGATACAATGCCGGTTTAGATGCAGTACTTCGCTGCTCACACGCTCCTAGGTCCAAAAGAAATGCGCCGCTCAGGCGGCTCGAGCGCAGTTTTCTGCTCGCGGCCAGTCACGTGATCACACACATGGTCCGGATGACTCCGCCCCCTCCAGGAAGCAGTCCGGGCCAGGCAAGAGCAACGCTCGCAGTGCCTGGATCCTGGCAGATACAATGCCGGTTTAGATGCAGTACTTCGCTGCTCACACGCTCCTAGGTCCAAAAGAAATGCCTCCACTGAGGCAAGCATTGCCTATTGACGATCAGATGGCTTTTAATGTAATCCTGAATAGGGCTGCAGACCATTTCCAAATTGCCACGTAGGAAGCTGTTCAAGACACTGACTTTGTTGAGGACATTCTGAAGGAGAAACCCCCTACAAGTCAGGCAATCTCCTTGTTAAATGTCATCAAGAAACGCTTTGCACTTTCTTTGCTGTCCCCTTCCCTTAAAAGGGCTGTCAACCCTCGGGTGGAGAAACTGTTTCAACCCTCTCCTTCTGACCCGTTGTACATCCAAGGACATGCCACTCCAGACTCCCTGGTTGTCACTACCACCAGAAAGAGGGGTGGGGTACCACTATCTACTGCAGAAGCACCACCCGACAAAGACTGCAAAAAATGGTACGCCCTTGGCAAAAGCATCACCACTTCGGCAGCATATTCAACAAGAATTGCTAATAATTCAACCCTTCTTCTGAGTTATAGTGGAACCTGCTTCAGAAAGGTCTCCAAGAAGTCCCTGAACCGGTGCGATCACGTCTACTGACGATTGTCTCGGAAGGGAAACGGGTGATCCACAACATTAAAAAAAAAACATTGGATGCAGCAGAGACGGCTTAAGAACTCGGGGATTAAGCCAGAGACGCAGGCCTCCTTAATAAACAAACCGGTGGAAGACACAAATTTGTTTGGCAAGGCTGTGGATGATGCCTTGGAGACGGCGAAGAAAGAGCATGAGACTCTTGAGTCTCTTAATCGGATCACTGCTAGACCTTATCAACAATGGGGAGGAACCACTTTCCGTTCCTTTCGGTGCCAGTCTTTTTCCTGATCTCCACACACCCAGTATGGCTAGGCCGGTACGATGGCACAGCGAGTAGAGCGCTCGCTTTGACATCTATGCAGAGCCTGGTGCAGGTTCGAATCCCGGCATGGTCAAACTCAGCCTTTAATGCTTCCGAGGGCGAAATATGAGCACCACACACTGTGGGTAATAAGCAGCACGCAGATACCTGAGGGTTTGTAGCACTATATAAATGCTAAATTATTATTATTATTAGGAGGTACCTTATGGTCCTCCGCACAAGGCACAGCTGGCACCAGCCAATACCAGCAGAGGGGACAACGAAGAGGCAAAGATAGGGGTATAAACTCCACCCCAAGAAGCTCCCCAGCCTCTGCTCCCAAATGATTCGCCAGGCCGGGTCCCCTCCCATGCTTCACCAGTCGGGGGACGTTTAACATCTTTTTTTCAAGCATAGAATTGGGTTGTTTCAGACCAGTGGGTGCTCAAGACCGTCGCCCACGGTTGTATCGATTTCCACCGGCCACCTCAATACCATCCACCAAACACAGATGCCTATCGCCAGCACACCTGCAGATTCTGCTGGAAGAGGTGCAGATCCTTCAAGAAAAGGGCACCATCAAAGTCGTCCCCATTAATCGGGTAAACAACGGTATTTATTAATTGTACCTCTTTGTACCCAAAAAGGATCTCACCATGCGCCCTGTGTTAGACTTGCGCCCAGCGAACAAATTTGTCAACCACAAAAATTCAGAATGACAACTTTGCAGGAAGTAATCCCCCTTTTGACGCAGGGGGATTACATGGCAACACTAGATATGAAAGTTGAATACTTTCATATTTTAATGTTGCCAGCGCACAGAAAGTACCTAAGGTTCATGATCGAGAAAAAGCACTATCAGTTCAAGGTTCTCCCCTTTGGCATTGCCTCAGCCCCAAGGGTGTTTACGAAGGTAGTGGCGGTAGTAGCGGCTCACCTGCGCAGGCAGTCCATTCCAGCCCATCCTTACCTCAACGACTGGCTAATAACAGGGGATTCGTACGGAACATGCCTATCAAATACCCAGAAGACAGTAGATCTCCTCTTCAGTCTGGGATTCTCGATCAATGAGAAAAAGTCCAGCCTAGACCCCAGCCAGTCAAGTGATTTCTGGGTGCTCTAATTCGGGCCAAAAACAGGCTAGTCTCCCCCCCCCCCCCCAACGAGAGGGTTCAAAACATGCTGTTCCAGATCCCTCACTATGTAGCAAATCGTGAGGTGACAGTACGCACAGCCATGCGACTGTTAGGGACACATGTTTGCGCATGAAACCCATGCAAGAGTGGCTCTCAAGCCAATGGTGTCAGGCCAGCAGACAATGGGACGATCTAGTGGTTGTCTCGGCAGCCCTCCTTCTCTCTCTGCAGAGGTGGTCAAGGGAAAACCTCTTGCAGGGGAAGACCTTCACCACCCCTGCAGTAGAAGCCACTCTCACCACAGGCGCATCTGTGACTGGCTGGGGGCTCACCTCCTTCATCAGACGGCTCACAGCATTTGGGCCCCTACAGTAGCATCCAACCACATAAACCTTTTGAAACTGCTAGCAGTGTTCAAGGACCTGAATGTCTTTCAAACACACCTCTAGGGAAAGATGGTCCTAGTCCTCATGGACAGTACCATGGCCAAGTTTTTCCTGAACAAGCAAGGGGGCACACACTCTCCAAACTGTCACAGAACATATGGAAATGAGCTCTCAAATACAAGATGTTCCTCCTGTCACAACAGGTTCCCGGGGAACTCGACCTTGCGGATGTGCTCAGCAGATACTTCCCACTACCTGTAGAGTTCGAATGGCAATTACACAAAGACATTGTTCTAAACGTCTTCGCAGACTGGGGCTTCCCAGAGATCGGCTTGTTCGCAACTCTGGAGAACACACAATTCCCAGATTACACCTTCAGGTACCTTCAGAACCTCTCCAAGGAGAACGGTCTTTGGATAAAATGGTCAGGGAAATGTGTCTAGTTTGCCCCCCCCACCCCCCGGATCGCCCCTCCTCCTGATTCCACTATTCAACAAAACGCACAAGATGCACCAGTGCACAAGATGCATCAGGAACCAGTCACGATGATTCTGGTGGGCCCGCCAACCCTGGTTCTCTTATCTCATGGCAATGTCAGTCTCACCTGCGAGGAAGCTGCTATACCCGTACAACATGCTGCCACAAGGGGTAGACACTTCATCCATGCCCGTAAACTCTCAATTTAGCAGCCTGGCTCCTGAGGTCCTAGAGTTCGGACACCTCTAACTTTTTCAAAGATGCATGGACATACTTGGAGAAGCACGAAAACCTAACACCAGACATTGCTACTCCAACAAATGGAAACACTTTGTCGTCTGGTGCAATACCAAGAGCACCAATCCTATTGACCGGTCACCAACACATATTGCCCTGTACCTGATTCACCTACTAGATTCAGGCCTGGTTTTCATTTCCTTAAAGGTCCACTTAGCTGCACTTTCAGCTTACACCACGTCCCAGAAAAAGGTTTAATCGTGGAAAATTCCAGTGATCAAGGCTTTTATGGAAGGGGTTAAAAGACTTCATCCCCCTATCTCCAACCCAGCTCCCGGATGGGACCGGAAAGTTGTACTGATTAGAATAATGGGACCTCCCTTTTGAACCTATGCACAAGGCTAGCCTTAAAGCACTCACTTACAAGACCACCTTCCTGGTGGCAGTTAGATCAATAAGGAGAGTTAGTGAACTGCAGGCACTTTTAGTTCAAGACCCATGTGTCACGATTCACAAGGATAAGGTGGTCCTGCGCACTCACCCACAGTTTGCACCTACATTTATTTCAAAGTTTCATGTGAACCAGTCAATAGAACTACCCACCATTTTCCAGAACCCCCACTAACGTGGCAGAAAGAAGTCTCCACACACTTGATGTGAGGAGACCAGTGATATATTATCTGGAGAAAACAAAACCACTTCAAGACAAACCAGTTTTTCGTTTCAGTGGCAGCTGGTAGAGAAAGGGACCCTGTCTCTAAATTAGCCATTTCAAAGTGGATCGTCAACTGCATCACACTATGCTACACTCTTGCCAAGAGAGATGTGCACTTCAAGCCTAGAGCAACCTCTACTTGGGGCACTAGGGATTCCATAGCATTCATTGCAAATGTTCCTCTTGAGTCAATTTGTAAAGCAGCAACCTCAAGTTCTGTACACACCTTTACACAACACAACTGCCTAGATACACACTCTAGGTCTGACTCTCAAGTGGGACAAGTGGTGCTAAGACATCTCTTTGCTACTGTTCCTGCAAACATCCCACCACCTTCTCTGGGTACTGCTTGCTAGTCTATGCACAGCATGTGATTCTAAACAGGTTAACAAGCATCAGAAGACATGCATTACTTACCGTAATAGCATTTCTGATGATTGTATCTGCTTAGCTTCACATGCACCCACCCTTCTTCCCCTCTTGGAGTAGAAGGAACATAGACATCTTACACTTCTCTCTCTCTGTACTCGCTCACCGTAGTCATAAGGCTCCCTCATGGCCGAAAAAACACAATCGGTGTGACCTCGACGCGTGAGGGATTTTGTGTACGCTACACGTCACGTTGGGGATAGTGTTACAGGCACGCCCATGTCGACGTCCCATTTCGATTCTCGAAAGAAACATGCAATACTCTGCGATTACCACTAGATGTCAAACTATATGCACATCATGTGAATCTAAGCAGATACAATCATCAGAAATGCTATTACGGTAAGTAATGCACGATATATATATTTCTGCAAGAGAAGTCATTGCATGTTCTGGAATCAGTTTTTGAGCACAAATGCATTATTTTGTATTGGGTTATATGGTCCTGGTCCTCCTGTGATTGCAAAGTGGGATCTCGAGTAGTCAGGACCAGTATGTTTGAATGGGTGTTATGATGAGTCACAGGATCTCATCTTTGAGGCTAGGGAGGTGAGCCTGCTATCCAACAATCCCTCTAGGGGGTGGCGGTCAGCGTTGCCTCACAGGGAGAGACTCCCCTCTTGAGGACAAGGACTCCCGTTCTGTCCAGAAACACCCTATAACCTCTCCTGAGGAGCTAACTATAACATCAAAGAATCAAAACATTCTCTCAAAACCAGTCACTATTTGCTACTGTAATGTTATCAGTAATCAACCTTCACCAACCACTCATACTATGAAGAAGAGGAATGGGAGAACCATGAAGTGTAATTAGTGGTTGGCAGCCAACCACACTGAGACGAAGAAGATAGGGCAAAGCATGACGAATGCACCATGGAAAGAGATAAATGACTGTGGGCCTACGCTTGGGAGGGCCCAACACTTCCTCCATAAAAACCAAGGAAGGACCAATGGAAAGAGATCTCGTTCCAGGAGCCCGGGAGATTCGAATCTGAGCTGAGGAAGCAGTCTGCAAATGCAAAGCTGCCTGTTGTGGAGCAGGCGAACCAGATCGAGGGAAGAGAGAAGCATTCGGGAGGCACAAGCCCAAACTGGACACCCGAGGAAGGCCTGGAGGTAGGCGGTGGCGTGACCCAGACAGGGTGGACCGAGTTGTCCAGGAACAATGCTGATACTGTACCATGAATGGCTTAGCTGGGCCACAGAAGGAAGAAGAGGAAGTCCATGCAGGTTATGTCGGATGGGCAAACCTGATCCTGCGGGAAGAACGAGTGACGCCTGCCCTCTATGACAGAGGTAACGAAAACAGCAGGAGACCAGGGTGGGTGAGGGGGGGCGGAGAAGTGGCACAAATTGAATAAAGATTTCCAAGGGACCAATCATACTCGTGCCAGTACCAGTGAATGGTGTAAAGATAACAAAGGCTACCAAGTGTGAGAACCCAGAGGGTATCTCACACACTAGTCCCCTGGGATATCTCTCAGGTGGCCAGGGCATGCCCATCGCCTTTGGATCCAGACCCTGGGGATGGACCAGTGCGGGAGGATCACCTGAGTGAGAGGTCTTCGGGGACTGGGGGTGAGGCAACCCATGGCGAGATGCAGTATTCCCCCCTCTTTTGTTCATCTTATCCATCCTATTTTTTTAGGATCTTCTGAAGTCCCAACCCCCCCTCCCTTTTTTATTTTTACACAAACACTGGGCCAAGGAAGGAGGGTGACTGAGAGCAACCAGACAGACCAACTCTCTCACATCGTATTGGACATGTCCCGTTAATCGAGTCAGGCAAAGTTAGGCACTTTAAGTGCATACACCTGGTACCAATTGGCTCTCCTCACATGAATAAAAGGCAACACCTAAAGACACAATTTGAGCAAGTCGGAACATGAGTTCAAGCAGAACTTCCGGGACAAAGGCACACCTTCTGGAGAAAAGCAACGGACCAAGGGGCGAGAGCAGCAGGTCGAAAACATCAGGAGATCCCTACTGGATGTCATTTCCTCCGATAGGCCGCAAAAGACACGTGGAGAAGGCCGAATCTCACAAGTGAAGATTGCATTGTGTTTCAAGGAAGCCATCGACATTCCCGGCTGAACGGCAGAGTTTGGGGAGGCGAGGCCAAGCCTGTGGTATTTACCTTGACTCGTAAATTGGAAATGGCAAAAAAGAGACGCATACAGCTGGTGAGTTGGCAAGCGACCTAAGAGACCAGTGTGTGTTAAAGCGAATGTGTGTGTTAAAGCGAATGAAGTGGCAACATTATATGAAAAGCAAGTGAAGGCTGCACGCGTGTGAATGCGACGTGAAGAAAGGCAGACCTGTGAGTGAACTTTGAAACAAGGACAGCTGTGAGATCAGCGATACTAAGTAACAAAGTGGTCCGGCGAAAGGAAGTAACCCACTCGAAAGTCTACGTGAAAGTTGCATTGTTTGGAATAATAAAAGGGATGAACAGAAAAAGTGAAGTAAACAAGAGTAAACGTGAACTTTGAGTCAATGTGGTCCTTCGGTGGTCTGAAAGAAAACCACGCACATTCAAAAGTCTTCGATGTCTGAAAGTGGTCTGAACCTGACATAGGGAGAGACAAAGTATAAAAAGCTTGGGGAAGGGAGGCCCTTGCAAGTTTGTGTTGAAGTTTGATGTGAGAGGTCTGAGCCCGACAGAGGGGGACATAAGTGAACTGAGGGGTGAAAGGTCTGAGTCTGGCAGAAGTGGGACCTTTGAACTTTGTGTTGAACTAAAAGACTTTAACGCGGAAGGCCAGGCGGGCCTCGATCCACGTTTTGGAACTGTTTATAGTGTTGGAAACCGAGCCAGAGTGTGTCATCCTGCCTAAAGGGACAGCCTTACTACGTGAGATCTAACGTGGGGAGAAGAGCTGGTTCAACCACATTTATTCTTTTGAACACTGATTTTTCTTTTGCATGCATTTCTCCTCTTCACTTTTTGTACAAGAGATAGGGCAGGCATTAGGTTTTGTTAGCATAGGCCATTTTGATTTGACAGACTCCACTAGGACTGTCCGTTTGATGGTAGAGACCACTCCCATCTTAGCTATAGGGCAAAGTCGGAGTTTCTCCAGTCCCAACATTTTCAATAAAGGTTTTACAAATTGTATGCATTGTGTCTGTGTCATACTTGTGATACCATGCCTGCCCTACACAAGGGAGTGACCAAACTCATCCCAGTCCCAGTAGTTGGAAAGAGGAAGCCCCGGGGGAACAAGAGCCCCATTGAAGAATTAAAGGAACTTGTTCAAAGAGCCACCAAAGGCCATCCCATGAAAGACTTGTTGAGGCTATAAAAGCCTATCCAGGAGACGGGAGTCATTCTTCTGGACCCCTCATTTTTTTGAGTGCCTTATTTGAACAGGGGTAGGCACAGAATAGTGTAGTTTGGGATGTAGGACAGTTTGTTACTTTGGACACTCACTGACGACAAGCACCCGAGTTAGATTTGCGTTAGGTACTATTAGGGATAGATAGGCCTTTTCCTTTATTATTTAAATAAAACTGATTGCTAAAATGTCACCAGTGATTGTCTCCTTCTTCTGACCTACCACAATGACTGGGATACACTGCTGAATGCACAGTTGGAGTGTTTTCCCAGGGTGTAGCCGGGAACCCTTGAATGTGGTGGCTATCCCATATTGACAGGACACTAAATGTTTGAATTGTGCAGTGTAACTGTTCCGAATCAGGATATGCACTCGGCTCACAAGAACTGTATAAAAATAGGTGTACCAGCACGTTACCTTAGTTTATGCAAGTTAAAGGCTCTGTATCCGCTATGAATCTACAATCTGACAGCAAAAGATTACTGGGCTCAACACACACCAGATCACTCACCACATGACCAGAGGGTGCCCCACTGCTGCTCCCTTGATCCTGTGGGCACAGCTGGGTGCAGATTTCTGAAAAAAATAGAAAACAAGGAATTTTTGAGTGTTCCCATATGACAATGACATGACATGTCATAGGATTGTCATTCCCGGTTCTTCCTCCTTCGAGATTAGATTTAGCTCCAGCGTCATCGAGATACCATAATAGAACATACGGCTCGACAAGTGAACTTTTGTAAGTTCCATTAAAATCTTTAAGGATACATCCGTAGCAAAAATAAATATGGGAACACTCACAAGTTCCTTGTTTTCAATTTTGTTTCTGAAAACTGCATACTGGTTGAAATAATTCCAAGTAGACAAACTCAGACGTCCTAAATTACACTGTATGGACAACAGGTGGGTTAAGTGGGTGATTCCTTAAGTATATTACATGAGTCATCACCTTTACAAACCAGCTGGGTAACACTAGCTCTGTTAAAACAAAGAAGTTTTTTTTTTTTTTTAAATGTATGTTTGTAGATCATTAAATCTACCATTGGGGAATGAAACTGATCTTTCAGCAAAAATAATCTATGTCTTGAAGATGGCCCTAAATTTGCACAAGTGATCACCCCAGACAAGGGTGGTATACATCCAAGGGCCGAAACATATCTCGACCTCTAAAGGGAATCTAATGCTTTTTTCCTATGTCTTACATGCATGATCTATTGATTGTTATGCTCCAAGAACAATCAAGTTGAACAATCAGTACCCCAAGATTGTATTAGTTCATGTTGAATGAATGATGATCGAAGGATCAAATGTTAAATGTTTTTTTAATATGATTTTATGATAAATAATTAAAGAGAATTTTGTTTTGCAGTAAAAGCTGTTGGCTCTAAATCCAACTCTACCCAGGTGACCCCTCTACCCACTAATAGGGTAGACCACTTTCCTCCGACCCTGGTGTCCATAAAGGATCTCTAGAGAGGGGTAGTCAGTCTGTCCTTTGCTTCTATTCAGTATACTCTCCCTTTCAAACAGACTTGACCCCCCCCCCCCCCCCCCCCCCCCTGTAACCAAACATTTTTGGGAGTACCCAATCTGATATTCACAACTGGGTACAAGACTGGTTCCTTGGAATAACACTTTTTGGACCCCATGCAGCCCTTTTTATTTCTTGAAAAACAAATCTCCTGTAAAGGACTGTCAAAAGGTAGGATCTGTGCTCTTCGACTGTCCAGAATGGCAACACACCTTTTTTGAAACGCGTGTGCGATCAGCTGTACTTCTTTAAATAACAAGACTGCAATCCGTGCTACCAAAGTAGCTGCATTATATCCCAGGTATCTGCTTCCTTTTCCTTCACTCCAGGGACATCACCTAAGGTTCTTGCAAAGTCCTTTCTGGTGGGAGGTTGGGGGGCATGGAGGGCACATACCTTGCGCCGCCTCCCCAAAATCACGGATTTGACAACTTTTTACTATAACTGAATTTCCACTTGGCTTTTTCTCATTGAATAACATTGACACATTAGAAGTCATTTGGCACAATCTGAGCGCAACCACATCTTGTCAACGCAATAATTTAAAAGCTCCACTTTTCCATAACTATTGAGCTTTCATATTGACTTTCTAAAAGCCTGCGACCTAAGTTTGGATTGACCTTTCTGGACCCATAAATGTAGGGTCTTTGGACGTATCCCATGAATGATTACCAGTGAGGGCTTTTTTGTTTCACAGTTGGTGGGCACAGACCACCTTATGGTTCCTAAGGGATGCTCTGGGTTTGACATAAAGTGTGACTTTTTGGATGTTTGGAAATCAATGTTTAAAGTTATTTGGGGAACTCGTGCATGCACTAAATGTGCCATAAATATGGCTCCACTATGTGCTGATGAAAATATCTGAATGTTGTGCAGAGAGGTTGCTACAAATCCTTTGGTTAGACTCCAACTACACTCTGCCTGTGCTCATTTGTAGGTATGAGGGAACAGGCCGGTCCTTGTCACTTAAACTGATTCAACAGCTAAGACAACAGAGCGCCCAAAGCCAAGTCAGCATGACTGCAGAAAACAAGTCGACGACCACCACAAAACTGTCATCAGGTACTCTGTTGTAAACTCCTTACTCCCAGAAATGTCACACTAGCATCTGCAGCCAATCCACTGTCTTGTATTCTCCTTTCTCAATTCCCTTTCCCTACCCAATTCACCCTATGTTTTCCCCTAATCTCGGCACTTCATATATCACATCACCATGTCTCTCCTTTCCTGCTCTCCAACTTATCATGCTTGCACTCTTTACCACTACTTTATGCCCCATCTAAGCACATTTTCCTCCTGCATATATTGCTCCGCAACACACTCTCTCATGCGTGCCTACTCTCTCACACAATCCCTCCGTGTCATTTTTCTTTGTCGCCTCCCACCTTGTTAAGACTAACTTCTAAAATCGGCCCCTGTGGGGAAGATTTTAGGCAGCCACCCTAATTATGGTAAATAGTCAAGACACTGAGAGGTTAGCCAAAACCCAATCAAGGAAGAGTGGAAGAGCAGTCAAGGCTTAGTCTCAGGAAAAGTGTCAGAGGTGGTCTATGGCTTCAATGAGTCCACACAGAACACCACCAATAATTTGTTAGTCAGTAAGTATCAAAAATATCATTATGTATTAGGCCTTTTCTGAACACACTAAGCATAATAAAATCACAGGTAAGTAATGTAACCAAAAACCTTATATAGCATATGTATATATTCACCCTTAGAAATAAGATTGCATATTCATTCAATACCAGTATTCCAAAGGTGAGTAATTCAATGCAAGAAAAACAGTTAAATTAGTTAGAATAATCACAAATCCAGTCCCCTTGGTCTTGTGTAGTCCAGCCCTGAGATGCACAGAGCCTTGTTCCCAAAAAGTCAAAATGTATGTATTCCAGAATTGATGCAGTGGGCTGTGGTGGTGATTGGAAAATTCATTAAATCAAGGTAAGAATTTACTTTAAGTTAGGCAAGTACCCCACTCTATCCTGTTGCAAAGGTAAGCCCTAGGACAGGATCCTTAGCACACGTTCAACGACCAAAGGCCAGGCCAGAGAGAGTTTAGTGTTGAGGACTCTACCCAATGTTACTCTTTGAGAGACATGGGTGCCAGAAACGGGTATGTTCACTTACTTTTCCCTGACTTTGATTCTTCCAGGTGACATTGCAAGTCTTGTGGAATTCTCTGGGACTCAAATCTTCTGTCCTGGGCTCAGTTAACAAGAGAAGATGGGTTCTGGGTGCAGAGGTCACTTTTCATGTCGGGAGCTGGTCGTGGTTCTCACGAGACGTTTCTAGGCAACTTCTTGTAGAAGACCTCGAAATGAAGAAAAGATGCAGACCTCGGCGAAGCAGACCCTTTAGGACACCTCATGGGATTGCAGCAGGATGGTTCCAGCAGAGGTCACCATGGTCAGGTGATCGTCCAACAGTGAACACAGAAGTAGCATCAGCTCAGCTTCCCTTGTTGTGAGAAGGGCTTAAAATCACACAAAAGCATCTCCAGCCCAGCCTTCCTTGAAGATAGGAAGTTGACATACCAGCAGCAGGCGACTAATGGCAAATGCTGAAGATCTTGTAAGTCCCAGTTTCTTCTCGGAACAACGATGGCTGCAGCAAAGTAATCCACCGGATGGTCCAGGGACACTTCCGAAGACTTCCAAGGCGTGCAAAGAAGACCAACCCCTGGAGTCGATGGTGGTTAGTTTCAAGAGTTGTTCTTGGGCCGTCGGCGGCCTCTCTTCTTCGTAGGAATCTTGGCCCCAATGATGAGGGCTACACTAAGCTCTCAAGCCAGGTCTCATAAAGGCCACAGTCATGTATGGCACACACTTTTTTCCATGCTTATCAGGTAAAAACAGCTTTGAGGTGGAGTTTCACTGGGTTTATAATCCCAGATCAAAATTTGGTTCATGCATTGAACAAGACATTGTTCTCTATTCACAAAATGACTGCAGAAGCCTGCTGCCTTCTAAAATAATACAAAGAGTTGCTACCAGCCAGTGAGTAATGGAAGACCAAACAGGGTGACTTGCTTGGGAAAACTGTGACGCATATTGTTATGTCATCTCCTGGGGGGGATGAGGGCCCTGCCTTCTCCCCGAGGAGACGCCATAACAATAAGTCAGTAACCGCAGCATATCGAATAACCAGGTAAGATTCAGACCAACATTGGAAACTTATTGACTAGTTGACACTTTATCACTAATTCTGTAAGCAGTAGCACTTAATACCAACAAAGTCACGATAGGGACACGTCCACTCAGCCAACTGAATGCAGCGCACTCGCACGTATTGACTAGAACCAAAACACACTGAACACTAACTCCAATGACAGTCAATCTCAATACAGCAGCACGCAATAATAACTCTGTTAGAACAGGGACACGTCCCCACTATTCACTGAATGCAGTACACGCAAAAGTTTAGAATGGAACCGACTTAGTTTACGGCCTGATAGATCAACCACTAATACGAGGATTAGACCGCATAAAGACCCGGCCTGAAATCCTCTAAAAAACGCACTGAGCACACACGGATTGAATCAGCATGTATTTAGCTCCTTGACCGCCGCAGCATTCACGATCCGGGGACTCTTACAACCAAGCTAAACAAGGTATGATAATCGTACTAAACGACCATCCCCGATTTTAAAATGACTCCTGGGACCATGGAATTGTACAAAATATACAAGAATAGGGACCAATGGGATCAAGCGCATTTCAAATGGAAGTCAATCTATTCTTTAAATCAACAGGAATAAGGAATAACCCAACAAGGACCCAACCAAGGGCGCTCTACTTGGGTTAACTGAACCCCACCAATACTGAACAAAGAAGCTAGCAAAATTGCCTTTGCAATAATTGTAGAAATCAATCATCACATTCTTACCTATTTAATCAGAAAGGTAAGCAATGTTTAAGTAATTTGAATTCCAACATTGATAAAATGTCAAGCTACAATAACGATGTAGCTATCAAAATGGATTCCAACCATAGTTTACTCTTTCCCCTTCTACCATTATAGCTACACAGGAAACTCCTCCATTCAGCAATAAAAAAAACTTAAATAAGAGGAATATTTTTGCCTGTAAAATGACTGCAAAATGAATCAAATATGCAAGGACAAATGTATTGTCTCACAATTGATTATTGAATAATTTGTATCACTTATGCCTTGAAAAAGCCAGAGAAAGGGTGAAACGCTTGCAAGTGCCTCCAGGTAGAGATTGTTGGCGCCACTGTAGAGCATTACAATACAAATATTGGCAGCACTGTACAGCATTACAATACAAACATTAATGTTGGGATAAAGGTTTTATGCAACTATGAATAAAATACAATAAAACCAGAAAAACAATGAGATCACATCTAGAATCATGTACTTGACAATTCACCGATCCAAATGCGCACAGGCCACTTTGACTGGTTGGTGGATACCAGTATCTATGTAGCTGTGCAGCAACTGGATAATTCCCTAACAAACCTAAACAGAAACTCGCAAAACTTCATTACACGGGTAGAGCGCACTAAAACTAATTTACTCCCCCATTTCGTCAGCAAAGCGCTGTAGAAGACTCATAGTTGGGGCACAAGGCTCCAACTCTTAACTATACAAGTATGTTGCTAGCAATGGCTGAGCAGCCAGGCTTATCTACGAAGGGCGAAGGGCCTTGGGTATCTACAAAGACTTCACGGCACACCTATAGTCAAGAATTCACTAATACACAGTAGATGTATACAAATATGGTTATTTATTATAAACACTAAGGCAACTAACACAATATTAGAATCACAGGTAAGTAAACCTATTCACATTTATACAGTAAGCCATTTAAACATTACTCAAGGCAATAGTAGACTTTAGATGAATACAGGTAAGTAGTCAGAGTAGCAATTCATTCTTTTACCAGCACTCTGGTAAGCAACACAAATACTGGTAAGTACTTTTAGGCAGCCTATACTTTATTAAGTCCAGCCCTATCTGGGGATGAGAGTCTGTCATTTGGGACACTGGGCGACCAGGGCTGTTGACGGCAGAACAAAGAAAGGCAGATGCTGTCAATAGCAGGAATCTTCAACATTGCAAGTAAGTAAAATGTTTAGTTAAAAGATGGTTCAGCGAGGTCAGGTAGACCCCCTGAAGGATTGTAGACCAGTGTCCTTAGGCCTGAGAGAAAAAGGTTGGGTTGCCTACCGCAGTGTGTCTCAGAAAGCTAAGGAGGATTCCAATTCAACACAGCAAGCATCCAGGTAAGTACCTAGGAGCGGGACAGTACCTTTTCATGAAGAAAGAAGACGGTGTCACCGTCGGGCCCCCAGGTGATGCGACAGCTCCTGTTTGGATTCTTTGCCTGGAGACTGAAAAAAAAGAAACTTTTGGTGGGAGCAGACCTTCAGCTTCTTTGGATGTGACGCCCAGCAGACGATCTTCACGATACTGGCTTGTTGGGACTTGAAACAGGCTTTCTTTCAGCAACGGTTGTCACACGGCAGGCTTCTCTCTTGCTCGGTCCCTGACTTGGAAGGGGAGATGTCTCAGAGCGGAAGAGAGTCACTATAGGTCCAGCAGGATACCCACAGATTTTCAGCTGAAACCTCACTTCAGGAGATGATGCACAGCAAATTGGTCCCGGTCCGAAGGTATTGGGGAATTGCAGCCCAGGACGGTCGCACCTCTTCGAGGCACGGCTCAAAATGCAGGTTGTTTCGAGACCGGTCAGGCCCACTAGTCCAGGGGAGGAAGTTGTCTTTTTCGGATCTTCCCTGTCAATTCCCTGTCAATTAGAAGAGGAGGGTGGCGCAGCAATGGCCCCTCAGCAGTCACTGGTGGTCGATGCATGTGGCTGCAGACATCGTCCTTCCTCGGATTCTTCTTTACATCCGTCGAGACTCTCGTTCTGCTCCAGGACCCTCGCCTTTATGGTGGAACCCATCAATCACCAGTCAGAACTGGATTCAAGCAGACATACTGGAGGACAAAGACCTGCAGAATTTGGTGCACTCCCAGCTTCCTGTACTCCCAGACTTGCTGGCGCCCTCGGGGGATAAGGGGGCTTCCCAATGGGAGCAAAAGAGTGAGCGGGACCTCCCCCAGCCAGCATGGGAGAAGAAGGCTCAAGAAAGGACAAGTCATCAAGAGTTGGTGAAAAAAAGACTGCACCGTTTTAGTACAATGGTGATCCCTGAGTCCCTTACTGCAGCTGCAACAGCAGCATGCGTTTAAGTTTCACTACAAATCAGTAGAAAATATCCACTGCCACTAGCCACTCAGATTAACTTGTCACTGTAACTATAAAGTTACAAGAGAAGTGGAAAAAGGGATACTTTCTGTCCCCTCAGTACTCCACATAAGGTAGGGTGTGCCGATTCCACAAAATAAAATGCAAGGTAGGATACAAAGTATCCCCCTAGCCTTGAAAACAATAGTTAGCCAAAATAAAATAAAAAGAGCAGCTCAAAGAGCGCCCAGCAACACTGCACAGAAAGTGCCATGCGCTGTAATAATAAATTGCAGATGCCTTAAAAGGTGGAGGAAAGTGTTGCTCCAAAAAGATGCAACCAAAAGGGTTGAAAAAGGTTCCGAAAGAAAGAGAAAAAGACTGAGTGACTGGGGGAAAAGGTTCTCACTCAGATTTTAGGTTCCTCTGCGATCCCTGCACCCTTATAACCCTAGCAACACACGTATGAATTAGGTTGGTTTCCCGGGTTTTCTTTGTTTTAAGTCCATTTCTATTTCTTGGCTCATCTTTGAATTTTCAATGTCTTGCAGCTCGAACATTGCACGAGGTGTCGCTTCATGAGTCAATCCGATATGCTCCTGGAGATGCAGTGGAGAAGTGGCTCAACGAACTCTTGTGCTTGGATTGCCTGAACATTACAAGAATCATCTCTGGCTGCCCTTTGCCAGAGACTTGCGATCTGTATCCTCCTTGAGTACTGTTTCAGGAGGGAGGCTGTTTTTGTGTGTTAAATGTCACACTTAATGACTGTGCTGTTTGGTGTTTCAATGCAACCTTGTTCAAAGTAACCTGCAGTACTGTAGTGTATTACACTGGAAAAGGGCTAGTTTGTGATTATTTAAAGTGAAAGTCCAGACCCCAACATTTCACGACCCACGTGCATATTAATTTATTGTCAGACTTGCAAGTGAACTTCATTGTGTTTTTGAATCTTCTTAGGTTGTTTCACTAAAACATTGTGGTGGCAACCATATGAGTAACCTGCTGGTTGCTGATTAATAATTTTGTGGCCATGCTACCGTTAGAATATGGTAATGTTTATTCTTGCATGCACAAAGGTTAAGGTTAATAGGGAGGTTGGTAGGGGGAGGGAGGCATAACAGACAGTTAATTGCCTACTTTGCCGGACAGAGCCTATGAACCCAACCAAAGAAAGGTCTCAATAAGGAAGGGTTGGCCTGTCTGGCAGAACTCTGTGGTTACAGGGGGGGGTAACGCCCAATGTCAAGGCGGTGGGTCGGTTTAGGACGTTTTGCCGCATGCAAAAGTTCCCATGGTCAAAAACTCCTAAAAATGCTACCACCAAAGGTTCAAACCTTTAGTGGTAGCATTATAGGTAAGTATAAAAAAGAAAAGACTGCGGGGGTGTCCCCTGCAACACCCCGCTCACTATACTGTGTGGTATAGTGAGCGGGGTGTTGCGGGGGACATCCCTGCAACACACCTGCAAACAAAAACAAAAAAAATCAGGGGCCGCGGGGGAAACCCCTGCAGCCCCCGTAGTATGTAAGTGTGTTCGCATGAGAAAAGTGCAAACTTTTGGTGGTTCGCACCTTTCTCATGCGAACGATTTACCTGTAGTAATTTCAGCCGCGGGAAAATCACTTGGATTCGGTGGGTCTACCCCTCTTCCTGTATTCTTGCTCTGGGATGACTGATCTTCCTGGCTCGATCTCTTCAAACTAATACCCATTTTCTCTTAACCCAAATCCTAGGGTCAGGGTCCCATCCATGGATCTATACAGTCATCCAACAACTGGACAACTAGACGGACACTGCAAGCACAGAGAGACTGCGAGGAAACTCTGGTCAGGGGCTGGCAGGCTTGCCACTTGGTGGTGGTGTAAGACCGTATCTAGGCATGCTCCTCTTCAAGGTAGGGGGCAGCTGCTGTGGGCAACAAGGTTCCTGGACCACAAGTTGAGTATCTGCCTAGTCTCAATCTTCAACTTGAGGCGGTGTCCAGTGCAGCGAAGATAGCTCTAAAATTGGAAGTCAGCCACCAGGATGCTCCTGGAGCACTTACAGGACATGAGACTGGTTAAGTCCACTAGAAGAGGAAGGCACTGACAAAAGTTTTCCCTGGTTGCTGGAGATTAAGCAGAGGAACCCTGGTGGCTGGCTTTGGCAATGCCGATTCCCTCATATGCAGTCCTATGGCTCTTCTTGGCGATACCTTCTCTTCGGAATCTTGGTTCCTGTGTACAACCTTCAGGTTGGCTCTAGACCTTATCCACTTATCCTAAAATCAGGGATGGGGGGCTGTCCTCAGCCTACCAATGGGAAAGATCTGCACCATTCAAACAGGTAATGGTTGTCAAATTATGGAAAACCAGCTATCCTACATCTGCTCAGCAATAGACATGCCCTGTGAGAAATATGAGCAGGCAGTACCAATTCCATGTTCCACCAGTTGCAGTTACACAAAGCAGAAAAAATAAAACGTCACTAACATCAAAAAGGCATAAGAAATATTTCCAGACAAAGAATAAGAGACACAAATTGAAAGTGTACCATTTCACTGAAGGTAACTTGCATTCCAAAGTAAAAGCACAAGAGATGGGTAGATGGGAGAAAAATGCACTGTGCGTTTGCAGTCTGAGGAACTGACCAGTGCCCCCAAACCAAGCGAGTTTAGCAGGTGAGCAAGGCTCAAACTGTCTTGTTCACCCCCAAAGCAAGCAGGATGCCAAAACAAATACTGTCTGGGTGAATTCCATTTGTGAGTGTTCTGCTGTCCCATTTTATGGGACGCCTATGCTTTTTACCCTGTTTCCTTGTAGTTTTGCTTGTATCTTGGACTGCATTTTGTGGTTAGAGGGACTTCGGTAGGAGTCCCACTGCAACCCTTTTCCTATGCTGCCTTATGGTAGCCCATATGGCTGCTGGGGCAGGGGTGTTTTAGCATCCCAATTTTGGCCCTAACGTGAGTATAACACCCAACACAACTGTTGTGCGGTAGGATTATGGCAGCAGAAATTTAATTTTGGCTTTACTGGGGATGCAGCTGGGTTTTGCAACTTTAGTAGCCCGTTGTACCCATTGTGGTACTAATGTATTGTTTAAGTCATACTGTTAGGGAGAATTCTCAGAAATGTGCTAATTCCCTTCTACATTACAGACCCCCAGCACTTTTGCTGGACTTTAGGACTTTACATTTTTAACCTGGAAAGAGCGAGACCTTTTTCCCACTCAATCATGTATTTTTCTGTGATTTGAACTGTTGTTTTGGTTTTGGAGTCTGACAAACTCCTTAGGCATCATCTTTTTACATTGTGACACACGGCACCTTCAGTGCAGTGACACGGGAAGTCTTTCAGATTTCCCCAAGGTTCTATTGGATAACTACTGTTTCCAAGAGCAGTGAAATGAAATTGACTTTACTTACATTTGTAACTTTCTAGACCCAGCACACACTATCTTACAATAGGGTGCTGGAGGGGTTACTTGGTATCGCCTTTGTCTAGTTTCTCATGTAACATTTGTATGTTAACCTTTCTACAATTAATGGCTGGTGGCAGTGGTTTACTTTTTACTACCATTGTGTGTTTTTACTGTGGGCTGCGATTGCATCTGTAGTAAGACGCCCATGGGTGCTCATTTTGTCAAAATGACCCTGGACTTCTTTTTTCGCCATTTCTTGTTGGAACGGTCCTTCTTGAGATTTACTCTGCGCGTCAAACCAGGTTTGGTCCTTTTGTTCGTTTTGTCTTTGGTGGGATTCACGAGCGAAGCCCGTCTCTGGCTCCAGTGTGTCTGGCAGGGGCAGGAAGTGAGGCAGGTGCCCGAAACTCCCTGTGCTTAATCCCCTTTGTTACAGGAATGCACCCAAAGGTGATTGGCCGTCTGGCTGTCCTCAGAGGACACCCACCCTGCTGTGTAATTGACAGCTAGGCTGGAATGAATGGGAGAAACCTACATAAAAGACAAGGATTTGTGGCTTGGAATGCATAGTCGACCACTGGACAAAGGAATCCGAAGAAGAACTTGGAAGAGAAACCTGCTGCAACTCCTGGACCATTGGTCTGCCCAGTGAAGCCCTGCTGCTGTGCTGAAGCTCTGAATTCGCCTCGACTAGAGAAGCCCTGCAAGGACGACTTCTCCCCTTGGGTTGGTGGGACCAATCAACCCCAAAGTGAACTTGTCTGGACATCCTCTCGGAGCTGGCTGTACTTCCACTGCTGCTGCTGCTAGAACCGAAGTGTCAGGGAGAGGAACACCAGATTGAGTGCATCACTTTTAAGTCAGACCTGAGCTTCAGGAAGATCCTCCGGACTCCCAGGAAGCAGGACTGACCGAGTCTGAGCCACCTCAACAGAGTGCTGGACCACAGATGCAAGGAAAGTCCAGAGTGGTAGCCAAGAACCTGCAGTGGTGCTATTGGCTGAGACGCGAGGAGCTGAAACCGCGAAGTGCCGCTGATCTGAAATCTGCCCATTGCTGCTGCTGACCTTCAAGTTGTTGTGCAGGAGTCCCCAGACTTCCTCCATCTTGTCCCACGACTTAGGCCCAGGAACAACGGGATCTGCAGAGCTACACAGGAACAGAAGCCAACTGGAACCATTTCTTCTACTGTAAAACTGTAAAGGTACTGTACAACTAAGGGGACTTGCCTCTTGTTGTGGTAGCCTTACCTGTTTTCAGTTGAGACTGGTCTTGGTTACTTTGTAGAGTTGCTTGCAGCTTTATCCCTCACAAGTCTAACAGCTTGTGGACCTACATTGATTCTACTTTTTCTACAAAGACTTCTAAAACATTGTGCAAGACTTTTACTTACCTACAATAAATGCTTCAGTTCACCTAGACTTTTGTTCAATTACATTGGCTGTCTTGGCTCCCTGGAAGACTCTTCTTACCTCTGACTTTGTGCTTTGCCTTTCCTCCAGGAAAGGGTTAATTTACTTTGCATTGGTGGTTTAAAAATGATTGCCTGCTGAAGAATATTTGTTAACCTTTGTTTTATTCCCTAAACCCCTTTCTTTGACACCAAACTCAGTATTGCTCTAAATGTACCAGTGATGTATCAATGTCCAGTGTCCTAGTTATTTAAGTCACCTAAGGGTGTAGGAAGTGTCTGTGTGCCATCCAAAAAGGGTATCTACTAATTTACTGAAACTGAGTCTGTATTTTGATGTATATTTTTGTGTTGCATATATTTGCTCCCTTCTGATGAAGGCTTATTGAACAAACTGTTAAATTAATAATGGTTTAATCAAGAAACCTTGAGTATAAAAGTTTATTTGAATACTTGTCACTGCGAACCTCTGTGTAAAAACACTACTGCTCACATTGACCCCTCTTGAGATAAGCCTGGCTGCTCATCCACACTACCAACCTGTGTAGTACAGACTTATACCAAAGGTTGGGTTCCTATTGCCAGGAGGTCAAGGTTGCTGTAGTCTCCCAAAGGGTACTTCACACTATTCTGCCTAACACATACACTTGGACATTTTGTTTTGGGCCCTCTTTGTGAAAATGATGAGGCAGGCCTAAAATGGCTGTTCTGAAAAAATGGGCTCACTCTGAGCCCAAATCTGGACCCCCTGTTCTGATTTGGACTTGTTTAGACTGATCCCTTGCCTCAAATAGATCAATACACACTGTTATGGGTTACCCTTGAGTGATTGGCAGTTTTTAAGTCCAGCCTGACTGGCTGGTGCCAAATCCTCTGTGTCTCCCTTTTGTGTGATTGGAGGGCTTGTCTAGGACAACCCATGGGTGAATGTGTAATTGTATTGAAGACCCGGTGCATGCCTGAATTCTGAATGATTCTTACCTGAATCACTGGAGGATTTGCTACAAAGCTGGGCTGCTGAATCTTTTATGATCCGGTTTGGCCATACTGGCAGAGCCCTGGGTCCTTGGTCTCTTGATATGGTTTCACATTTTGGCTGCTAGATGTTTTTCCTGGGCTATTCCTCCAGTTCCTCCTCCTGGTTTTCCTTACATGATGGTCTGGATATTTCATGCTGGGATTATGTCTGGGCCATTGCCCAGCCTTCTTCTCGTTTTATCCACCTGGTTTTAGTGCCTTGAGGTTGAAAGCTTCCGTCATCCAGGAGGGTTGTGGGAAACTGCTGCCCCACGTCTGCTCTTTGTATGTGCCTTCTTGGGTTGCCTACACTGTTGCCCCTCTCAAGGGAATGCTCTCTGATGGGTGGTGGCTCTGTTTTGCACCCTCTGAGCTATCCGGATCCACTTGGCTGGGTTCCTACACCTCCCTGGTAACCCGAAAACCCCACACCCCAGCAAAGGCGTATTGGTCTTTTTCTGGGTTGCCCAGATCATCACTGGTCGCCCTAAAACATGGCCTGTGATTTCTTCCTTGGAGAATGTGTTGGATGGAGGGGGGGTGCGAGAGGGGAGAGAGAAATTAGGAAGAAAGCTCAAATAATGCAAAATGTTGCAGTTTGCATATTGGTGGTCTCACTCCAAACACATCCTCAAACTGCAACATCCGTGCTGCTTACTCATTGTCTTTTGCGTAGAGCACTAAGGCTCTTGTTTGGCTTGAAAGTATTAAAGGAAGTGTATATCCCTGTCTGCAACCTGGGGCTCAGTCATATAATACACTACTAAGAATGGTCAGATGTCATGAAATCACTGTCTTTCCTTTATTTGACCTTAACGCAAGCTATCTGCAGGTATTATGTGAACCGGGACACACTGTTCTGCTACCACAAAGCATCAGAAGCTTTTCTTCAGAGATTAATGGCCCTTTATGTGGCTTCTCATTACAAGGTAGGACTATCTTGTACTGCACTAGGAAGCAAACCTCATCTGTAAAATGGGTTCTTTTTATAGGAACAGAGGACACATGTTGGCTTTTCCTGTAGGTAGACAAAAACTTGAGCGGCAATCCATGGAAAAATTTGAATATTTAATTTCCTATTTCTTGGTCCTGCCTTTCTCTGATGAAAACCTTACTCTGGCTTCAAGTTATTAATGTATTTTGTTTAATTCTCTTCCAAGCGCTGAATGGGAAAGTAACCCCCTCCAGGGCTTGCTGCTCAGTAGCGTTTACCATTGATTGTTGCAAGGGTGGCAGTTTTTCTAACAGCCTTTTACTGCATTCCTGCACATTATGTCCCTGGGGTTGAGGGATTTGCATTTAAGGAGCTTTTAGAAGGGGATGTTCTACTCAGGAATGTAGTAGAAATTAATGGTTTTAATTTGGAGCTCCTATATGTTGTTTTATGAAAACTTATATGTATACTCTTTTGTAGAGTGAGGATCTGGGATCAGATGAAGATAATTGAATATATACTGATCTGAATATGTAAACCGAACTATTGTAATGGTACCCTCCGGTCCCTTAGCATCTCCGCTCACCTCCATAGCTTGTTGCTTCTGCTTGGGCTACCTGTCTTTGCCACCCAGACTCTGCTCCAGCTTCTGCTGCTGGCCCTTGACCATATTTTGACCGGCCACCTCTAAAGGCACCTCCGCCCGCCCATATCCCCTCACAGGGCCATCACAAGGGTAGGTTCTCACCTGGGTATCGCCCCAGATCTCCAGTCCTCTTTTTCCAGCACCCCTGGGGGCCTGCAATGGGGGCCCAGGCACAGCTCTCCTTCTCAAACATCTAGATGGCGACTCAGCAAGTTGAGAATGGGCAGCTCCCCACGTGCCCTTCCTAACATCCTGCAAGTCGACCCCCTCCCTTGCTCCTCTTCCTGTGGCTTCCCCCCCGTGCTCGACGGGCCCGCACAGCTTCTTTGCAGTGCACACTGCGGAAGGCCTGGCTGCCTCTCCTCTCCTGGCTCTGCACCCCGGGCAGTGTGACCCCTTGCTCCAGCAATCCACAGGAAAGTCGATTCCCTGCTTAGGCACCACACCAGTGTGGCTGCGCCAATGGAATCCCAGGGGGATCGCGGGACTGTACCTCGGTTGCCAGCGGCTCACATACCTACGCTACACCGTCACTGCTACAACCCCTCCACGGCTCACCCAAGCTTCCCTGGCTCCAGCCGACACTGTTCATGGCTAGGCCTTCAGTGCCGCAGTGTGCACCCTCACAGGCGTAGTTCCTCTAGTTTAGGAGTTAACTCCAACAGCAAGCCCCAATGTCCATTCAAGTGCTCTCTAGCACGGCAAGAGACCAGGGTATATCAGGATTTCTGAGAAGTTCCCTGGTGGCGTCAAAGAGTTCAGAGATGCAGCAATCTTAGTCGGGCTCTCTAGCACCCGCCGCCCCAATGTACTGAAAATGTTAACCAAAACTTGATGATAAAGGGGTGGGGTGTTAAAATGGATTTCTAAAATCTGGCCTGGTAGGCCAATTTCAGGAGGCCACCCGAGTTATAGTGAACAGCTGAACTCTGAGAGATTAGCCAAACCCAACCAAGGTAAGTGTGGAGAGTGGTCATCAAGGCTTAGTCTTAGGAGTGGGTGGGTGTGGTCAGGGGTCCAGAATGAGTCAATACAGTGAAGCACACAATAATTGTGCTTAGACAAGTAAGTACAAACACACTCTATGTATTATAGTCCCAAAACACACTAGAAAAATGAATTGAGCAGGTAATATCACATAACACTCAGTTATGAAACATATATACAGTCACCTTTGGTTTGTAGAAATGCATACAGTTCACTTAAATACCTGAAAAGAAGGTAAGCAATGATGCAGTAAGGAAAACCAGTTCACAAGAATAATACCCAAACTTTATAAGTCAAATACTATCTTGAATGGGGCCTTGTGGTCAAAAGTCACAAAAGCTTCTTCTAAGGAGAGGGGACAAAGGTAGGAAAGGTTCTTGTGGTGGTGAACATTTTTCCAGATGACTTCTCAAGAATATTACAGGTAAGTAAGATGCTTGTTCTATCTTTTGGAACAACTTTTAGAACAAATGTTTAAAAAGTTAAGGAATGGAATAAACAAAAGTTTATTGTAAGGTTTATTATAGTGGAGACAGAGGTGGCTGTAACTATTGCGATGTATCTGGTCGGTACAGGAGCTGAGTGCAACTCTTCCCGATGAATAAATGCAGCAGGCACTGAAGGACTGATCGGTTTCCCCATAACAAATGAGCAAACGGCAGGGGGGACATGAAGCTGAAGACTTTACCACCCCTCAAAAATTCAGAACAGGTTAAAAAACAAAGAAAGTTTGTGGGTCCATAGAAACCATGGAGGGAAAGTTGTCAAAAGAGAAATCTATTGTAACAGCCAGCCAAAGTTACATACTCTCTGGTGCATCCACACCTATGTGGTATGGGAGGTCTGGCAGAACGCTGTTCATCAGAGGCCTGTGTGAGCTCTGAAAGAGCCTACATAGGTAGAGCTGCCAGGGGTACTCACTCAAAAAATCAGAGTAAGGGCTGCAGGTTTGCGTACCTGTTTTTGCACACCTTTCCCCCACCATCAGAATTATATGGCTGTAAAGTTCACTCCCTAACTCTTTTGTCTGGTTGTGATCGGTGGGGTTCTGGCCAAGGATCAATCCCCCCCAGCCCCACTCCCCTGCCCGGGAAGCCCCTAGTACGGTGAAATTGGAAGAGTGCCACTAAAATCTTTACTTGTCTTATAAACTCTCTAAGGGTGCAGAAGGAGGAGACTGACACACAGGTATCATAGTGGTTGGAATAAAACTTTATTATACCAGAAATAAAGAGAAAACCTACCTCTACCTACTCTGAGGGGTTTCCCTACCTCAACTAAAATACTAAGGATGTGATTAAGATGTCTGAAAATCAAGAATCTACCGTCAAAAACCTACTTCTGTCCCTTACACCTATAACTAAACTAAAGAGGTAGTTGATCTTGGTCAAGAAGAATTGCGCCCTTCTTCTGGACAACGGATCACAGTTCCGATTGTTAGGTGGTATTTTTACCTGAAGGAATGACTCCCTTACCCAGGTCTCAATACTTTTCCAAGGCACAAAGCAAAGTTCCAGGTTGTAATGCAAAAAAGCAGTAAAGTTCTCAGTATGAAATTTAAACAAACTCAAAAGATAAAGTTCCAGTTCAAACATCAACATTCCTTATTGCACATAGTTGCTTCTTCACTATTGGGTTCCTGGAGCATGCCTCCCTTCTCCAGGTGTCTTGTTCCTTGGTTTTTCCAGCACAAGGGGGAATTACTTCCTTCCCCTGACTTCAATATTTCAACATAAAGGATTGCTGATTTCATGCTTTCTTCTCTCCAGGGGGATTGACTCAGTTCCCTTGGATTACTGGTTTGATTCTCTTTGTCAACTCAATCTTCAGGAGAATGACTCCCTTCTCCCGAGGTCTTGTCTGGCTCTCTGTGATTTTCTCCACACACAGCCAGGAAGAAATACTCCATTCCCTTGGACTCTCTCTTCACTTGGTTTCACTATTTCACAATTCCAGGGCAATGACTCCCTTCCCCTGGCCTCCTTCGGCTTTGTTCACACGCTCTCCTGGCTTACTTTCAAAGTTCACAACACCAGGGTGAATGTCTCCCTTCCCCTAGCTTTTCAAAGGCTTTGGTTTTGGCAAACATGGTTCACTCTTCTGCCAGATTCTGCCACGAAGAAGATAACTCTCCAAGAGTTATTTCCCAATGTATGTGTGTCCCAGACTCCTGTTTCTGTGTCAGTTAGGTGTGGCAAACCTGCTTCACTTCCCTGCCAGGTACTGCCACGAAGATGATTACGTGTAGGGATCTTCTTCTGTGGGTGCCGTCCCCACACCCACGTCAGTTTTGTTATAGAAACACTTGTGTACATGCACGTTATAAATGACTTACCATATCAAGTCTGTCGCCCCAACCCACCAACTGTCTCGGCAACCCATGTACCTTTTTGGGCCTCTGCCGTCGTTCTCTGATTGTTCTCGGATGCTTCCTTCTTCGGTTTTGGGTCTTGTGTTACCTTGTCCTCGCTCCTGTCTTTTGTGGCAGATCCGCAGTGTCTGGTTTGTCCCTGGGCAAGCGGAACACTCCTTTGGCGTCTTCTCACCGGACTATGCTCTTCCCTTGCTGCCATTCAGCACTGAAGTTCCCTTGTGTGGAGAACTCAACACCAGTTGCCTGTCCTCATGAGAGAGATTATTGCTGTGTGTGCTACGATCATAAGGCCCCAGATTCTCTGATCTGTCTTTTTGTGGTTTTCCAGCTCCCACTGCTTCCCCGGTCCTCTCTGGTTTCTCGGGCCCCCACAGCTCTCCTCTTTGTACAGGCTCTCAGGGTTTCCTTGTCTCTCTGGTAGGCGTACTGGTCTACAGCCCCTTCTCGCGTGGCACAGCTTCCATGATCGATGCTCTTCGAGGGAGGGCTTAACTCCTTTGCAAATCCCTTGTCTGTTTTTATTTTGAATCTAGTAAACCAACTAGAATGTGTATGTATGTTCTTTTGAGGATGCTTCATTGCTCTGCATGTTTTCCTCGTCTGAGTACCGTCCAGGGAAGTCATTCTAAAGTCATGTGCTAAAGCTCCTTGAAGCGTCTTTTGTGCTAGATGGAATTAAAATAATAAATATCAGACCAAATAATCGGACAGACTGAAAGAATATGGCAAAGTACTACTTTATTATCAGTTGAATAAAGTAGGGTCAACTGGCAGACATCGGACTGATGCTTGCACACTCACAACCAAATTTGATTACATGGAGGTCTTATACCCCAATATGCATCGTCTGTGACGCCATTCTACATGGCAAAATACAAAACCTATCCAGGGAAGGAATTGCTAAAGGGAACTTATAGAACATTTAAGGATTAGTGCATCATTGGCTACCCCTTATTTATTTTTTTAATTTATAAAGGGCACAAACAGCCCAGGGGCATTGAGGTGCTGTTAAAAGGAAATTACTCAGTTACATTGAGCATACATAAAAGTGTTACAAGTGACAAACATTATACATATTACATACAGTTAGGAATTAACGTGTGGAACTTTACATGGCAAGGGGTACGTTTAGCTAAAACAGCTGTTGATTTCAGGCAAATACCAGTGTTTTGATAGCTAACGGAAAGCTAGGTGGTAGGTTTCAGCTCTCAGGTGCGGTGGAAGAGAGTTCCATTGCATGGCAGCGATGAATGGGAAGTTGGAGCCACCTGCTCTGGCTCGTTTAATTATCGGCATTGTGAGCAGATTAGCATATGGTGTTCTGGTTGGACTAGAGGAAGCTGATCTGTTTATTCTTTGTGTTGGGTATTGAGGGGCTGTGTGGTTGATGCATTTATGGGTTAAGGCCAAGGTTTTAAAGAGGACACACTCTTTGATGGGTAACCAGTGGGCCTGTTTCCTAGCAACAGAGATATGGTCCCTTCTAGGAATGCCAATGGCAGCACAGAGCGCACTATTCTCGATGGATTGGAGTTTCTTCACGTCTTTTACTGATGTGCCAGCAAAGAGGATGTTGCAGTAGTCAAGTCAGGATCCTGTTATAGCTTTAGCTATGGTGAGGCAATTATCCCTATACAGGAAGGGTCTAGTTGCATTGAGGAGCTTAGCGTGACAAGCAGCGGAAGACGCAATGGCGTTCACTTGCCTGGACATGGAGAGGTTGGAGTCTAGGTAGACTGAGGGTTTTTACAGCATGAGATACTGTGATTTTTATGTCAATTGTGAAGTAAAGGAATTTGTTGTCCAGTTTCTTTAAAGTTTCATTGGATCCATTCAGTAGTAGTTCTGTCTTGTCTCCTTTCAAGCACAACCCATTCTCAGCCATCCAGGCTTGGATGGTGGAGTAAGCGGCGTTGAGGGTCTTGGCATCAGACTCCGTCACCAGATAATGGGAGGAGGACTTGTGTCGTCAGCGTAGTTGGTATATGTGATGCCTAGCGAATCTAAAATATTGAAGAGTGGACTGGTGAAGATGTTGTATAGAGTGGGGGGGATATGCATGAGCCTTACTGCATTGGATGATGTCTGGTGTAGCAGAGGCTTGGTCTGTGAAGACTCTCATGGCCCTGCCTTGCAGGAATGAGGTGATCCAGGCTGTGGCGTTGGGGGGGGGGGGGGGGGGGGCAATTAGCTGTGGATGTAAGGTGGCGGCAGTGGATGTTATGGTCTACAAGGTCAAAAACTGCTGACCGGTCCCAGATTCTAAGAGGAGTAGGGCAGGTTTACCAGAGTCCCGAACGTCGTTCATTTGGTTTTTTAGGTAAAGTAAGGCTGTTTTGGTTCCGTGGCGAAAACCGGACTGACAGAGATCAAGGAGGCTGGTAGCTTTGTCCAGTATTTTTAGCAGGAATGGCACTGTGGTTATGGGCCTGTAGTTGCAGGGGAGGTGGGGTCAAGTGAGAGTTTATTTAAGAGGGGGCAAACCCATGCTTCTTTGAGGCAGGCTGGGACAGATCCAGCCGCGAAGGAACCGTCAATGAAGGCTGTCAGGAAGGGTGCGAGTGTGCTAGCGCATTCTTTGAGGAGAGAGGCCGGGCAGATGTCCCTTTTACAATTTGAAGGTTTGATAGTATTCATGAGGACATCCTGCTCATTGACATCCTTGAAGCAGAAGAGAGGGGAGGCCATGCTAGTTTTATGGAGTGGGTGGAGTGAGGTTGGATGGATCAATGATTTCTATGAAGGGTGTCTAGTTTGCTTAGCGTGGCTGTTTGTATACCATTGCACCAAGCTTCATCTTTGCTGACCGTCTGCGGAGGGGTGGGTAGGTGTTTCTAATTCCCTGAAGATGGAGAAGATCTCTTTAGTATCTGATTTAGCGTTGGCAATCCTTCTGTTGAAGGACGTGGCTTTGGCTTGGATGATTGCTTTTTTGTATTCTTTGGCAAGCTTGCGAAACTCGAGCTTGGCTGAATCGGGGTGATTTGCTTGCCAGAAAGATAGTTCTATCCGTTTTTTAGAGCAGAGTTCTTGTAACTCAGGGTTGAACCAGGCTTTGGTGTGTCTAGTTGGCTTGGCTTTCCGAGATGTAAGAGGGGCAATAGCTTCCACAGCTAATTTAATAGAGGTATTATAAGTCTGTCTGAGTATATCGGGGTCTTTGGAGAAGGGGGATCTGAAGGCCCTTCTCTTTAGGGCATGCCTTGAACTACCTCTTAATACGTATAATACTTATTATAGTGGACATAACAGTGGATTGTCTTCTGCAACTGTTGGGTTGTTCCCCAACCCCACTGATTGGTTGGCATACTATCATAACCTTGGACTTTTGGCTACTTAGCAGCACACACATGAAACGAAACCTAGGTGTATGAATCCCATCGGATTACTCCCCATTTTCCCCAATTAGTCCATCTCTCATCGGTAGGCTATCAGCCAAAGTCTTCCATTTGTAGTTGAACTTGTGCCTGCTCACTGTCCTGGGACATTCAAGGGAGTGTAAACACACCATTATCTTAGCTTAAGGCTCTAATGAATAGGCTTTGTTTTCTGCTTCGGAGTCACATGTGTAGGGGCCACAAATGTGTCAGTTTAATATCTTGGAATGTCGGGGCGGCTGATCAACCTACACAAGTTCTGCCCGAATATGCGGCATCTTGAAGGGCCTAAAATGGTATTACTGCAGGCAACTATGCCCACTGTACACTTTGATCTGGTTGGCTACCAGACCTTTACTAGACCAGCTGTTTGCTCTGGATTTGGATGTCCAAAGGTGTTGGGGGGGGGGGGGGGGGGGGAGCGTGGGGGGCTTGCAGTAGCTGTTGACCTCAGCCTTAAACTGATCTCTGAGGTTATTTGTGAATCCGAATGGCTCCTTGCTGTTAAAATTACCCCCACTGGATCTAGGAGGGCATACCTTGTGGTGAATCTGTATTGGAATCCTGTCATGGTGTCTCTTGAGGATGTAACCAATCACTTAGGACAACTACTTGAGGATTGGTATGCCAAGGGGAATGGGGCATACATCATTCAAGCTGGGGACTTCAATTCTAATTGTGCTGAGGGTGCCTTGCTGAACTACTCTAATAGTGGCCCTCACCACAAGGCCTTGAACGTAAAGTGAGGGTTTGAATGGGATTAGTTCCTGAGCTAATGGGGTATGTTCTTATTGGAAGATCTGACCACTAGTGAACTAGCATATACCTGGCATAGGGGGAATTCTCAATCAAGGATCGGCTATGTCAATTTTTCCACAACTCTGGGAGCTTGCTGTTCTTTGACCCATGTCGACCCTGGGGTGGGAGACCATTTACTGTTGACACTCCTGTTCCTTTCCCTCAGTTACAGTTACTTGGAACTACAGGACAGTTTAACTCAATTCATTTCTAAGAGGTTTTCTGAAATGAATAGGGGTGTGCTGTCTTTGGGGACACAGGTCAATTTCGTCCAGTGTATTGCAAGTGAAGGTCTTGATGCCTTGGGGCACAATAAGGGGATTTTGACTGCAGGGAGAAAGGGCCATACCTTACATCATAGGATTCGGGCTTCTAAATGAGCCAAACCACAAGCTATCAGGGGGCTTAAGAGATTGAAACGAAATTCTGTAGAGTACCAACTTGCCAGGAAGAAAGCTGTGCAGACTAATAAAAATCTGGTTAAATCTCTAGCTATCGAGTTTTATGAATGAGATAATCTGCCTATGCTGGACAGCCTATGTGTGGATAACGAGGCAACCCTTTTGGCGACCCTTAACTCTGTGTGTGGGAAGCAACCGATAGCCATAGCTATGGATTCTGTCATTTCTGAGACCACTTGGGTGGCCTTTTATGAGGCTAAATATTTGCCTCCAGATCTAAGGGTTTCTTGTGCAGACCCTCATTTGGGACCAGTTGAATGGGGTAATACACATGGGAAGTGTCTCATATTATCTGAGCCACTGAAAGCCTCAAACCATCAAGGGCTCCTCGCCTGGATGGTATGCCGCCATTTGTATTAAAGAGCTCTCCCTCTTGATGGGTGTCCCTCCATAAGCCCCTCTTTGATGCAATATTCACGTTTCCTCTTATCCTGCCGTCATGGGTTCAGTCAATTATACCCATCTACGAAAAGGGAGATCCTGCTTACCCTAGCAATCATAAACCAATGGCCCTCACTGATGCCACCTGTAAGGTTTTTCTATTCTCCTACTTAGGGACCTTGACCTACATAATAGGCAATTTGGTCACTTTTAAAAAATTCCAGGTTGGGTTTAGAAAAACCATGGGCACTCCACTCAGTGCCACTGTACTTGCGCATCTTTAATCCAATACACACAATAAAGATGCAGGGGAGGTCTATATGGCTTATCTGGATTTATCTAGTGCCTTTGATTGTGTGGTGAGATCCCATTTGTGGAACAAACTGCTCAGCTGGGATGTACCCAAAAGGCTGTTTCAGCTCTTGGTGTTGCTCCACTCTGGCACTTCTCTGAGGGTGCGCTTTATATGGGAGGGTTCTTTGTCTTAAACCTTCGGTGTGGGCCGCACACCCTTAATACCCACTTCGGGTTCATCAGTTTTTTATGAAACTTTATCAAAAAAAGTTGTCATCTAGGTCTGGTTATGTTAAGATCCTTTATTTCTCAAGTATCTCTTGGATTTCAATTGTCCAATTTTTTTCAAAGTGCAGCTTCACCAATTAGGCTAATGCTGTGTCAGAGGCAAACAATTATGCAACCCTATGTGGCTAATGCATTTCGGAATGAAATCCTTCATCAGAGCCAGGTTGTAAATGTCCACTAAATCATAAATACCAAGACTACATTATATATTGGAATGTTCAAATCTATTGTGCGTAAAGACATTAATGAAACATATTTGATCCATTTAATATGTACAGGGCCCCCACAGTTACAAACACACAATCAACAGAAAGGAGAAAACATAAGCAAAAAAGTATCTCATAAATATATTTTGTTATAGCATTTCTGTTATAGCAATTCTCATTTGTCATTACTTATAACATCTGTGAACCATCTTATTTATTTAACCCAATCTCAGAAATACAAAGAAACTTGCAAGAACTACTTGATAAAGCTGAAGAAAGAGATGATAACGAAGAAAACTAAGGCATATTTACTTAATCCGAATCCTAAAACTCCTCATTTTTACCTCCTACCAAAACATCCATAAAAGTCTGAACGACCCACCTGGAAGACCAATAGTGGCCGCCACTGGAGGCATCCTACAACCATTAGGAACATATATTGACTAATTTCTACCGCCTTTGATACAGAAAACACCTACTTACGTAAAAGACAGTACTCACTTTTTGAACATTCTGGAAGAAATACACTTAACAGACATCCTTTTTACCATCAATCTGCTGTTTTTACTTGGCAAAAGTTGAACCTGTGATATTGTACGGACTTGATTTCTGCCTACTAGATTTGGGGGATTATCTAAATATTGTGCAAGGAAAACTGTGGGAACAGGTTTTTGCGTCTTTCTGCCGCTATCCCCAACTGTATCATCGGGCATGAATTGGGCCTTATCTCGCTTAAGGAACGCTATATTTGGTGTATGCTGGCTACCTATTCTAAGATCCTCTGTCCACCAGCCAATAGTCTTCACAATCTGTCCAGTATTACCAAAGCATCTTCAGTTCCCTCCGTTAATCACTTTATCACGAGAGTGCATGATATTCTGATTAATATCAGTGGAACGGAAGAGGAATTAGTCCATCGTCCTGGATATCTAAAGGCTAAACTGTATAAACTACACTCAGTGGAAACAGTTGATACATTTTATCTGTATAGTACATATACTGAATATGCTAAATTTGTACATAAAATTGAATGTATCCCTCAATATCTACAGAAGTTACCTTGTAATAGAGTTCCTGAGGCTTATCTACACTTCGCCTCAACTCATTTCACTCAAAGGAACGTATCTCACATTGGAAAGGTCAACAACCTCTTCTTTATAACATTCATTGCAGGTTCTGTGAAAGTACGTATGACCAGGAAACCCTTAAGCCTTGGGTCACTGTTTGTAATTGTTTACTTATACAGCGCTTATACACGGGTGGAGTACTTCAGAGCGCTTCAAGGCGGGAAGGGAATAAGGGAATACAGTAATCATTCTTAGGCCTTGAAGTTTCCGAATGATCTAACAGAAAATCTAGCATACTCCTAGTGCAAGTGCATGAAGTGTTACAATTGCGACCAAGCAAGGGCGGGGGGGGACAACAAAAGGGGAGGGGTGGGACAGGACAGACAAACTTACTAGTCCTAGTACATTTAAGTCATGCATGCCTACAGACGGAGGTGTGAGGATGGGGGCAACAAACGCGTCCAGTCCAGCAGGGCCCTGGGTTAAGTGCAGAGAAGTTGCCCTGCTCATGGAGCATAAGCTGAAAGTGCAGTAATGCTGAACATAGTGCAGTGGCCCAGAGGCAAGTGCAAAAGACTGGCGGGGGAGCCTGGGACCTGCAAGGCTCTGGAGGTGTACCAGGCAACTAGTCAGCAAAAACTGAACGGAGTTAGGGAGTAGAAGAGGGAAGGAGGGGGGAGAAGAAAGCGAACAGAGGTTAGCAGGGGAGAGGGAGGGAGAAGAGGAAGGCCTTGAGGAGTTTCCAGAACTTAAGATGCTCCGGCTCCATACAGCTTTTCAGGAAAATAAAGATGTTTCAAACGATACCCTCCAAGGGAATATGACTTCTTTATTGACCTTTTCTGGTCCCGGTTAATGTGGGGCCATAATGTCTCACTTATTTTATCCTTTTATCAATTTTTATTGTGTTCCTGCTCTTATACAGTGAGAATTGCTTTTGTCTTTTATTTAATGAGAATTATGCATTTCCCATTTTATTTAGTATGTTCAGTATCCATATGTTTTTTTTTCTGTAAGGTTGCTTTGGCAACTGAAATCACAATTATTTCATTTTTTTAAAAGACCACACATTTGTCCATTTCATTCTTCCATTACTGCTATTTGATTCAATTTATGCAAGGTGCTGTTGCTCCTCTTGGCCTCAAGAGACTTGCACACTTATCTCATATGAACTTTGTACACTTTTAATTGACCAACAGTTTGGCTCTCAGAGATGTTTTCGTCTTCCATCTATGAAGAATGTCCCACATTCAGAGCTTATCCATGTACTCCCTTTGGGTTCTGTGCTTATTCCTTGAAAATACCACTATTAACTCGAGGCTAACTCTGACTCCTTGTCGGCTCTGCACACTAAACTGTGTTAATGCATCTCCTGATTCTTACAGCATCGGCCTATCGCTTGCCTGTAGCTTGGTTATGTTCAACGTGAGCCAACATCCATTTTCCTAATATGGCAGTCCTTGCCACGTTATATTTTCCTCTATAGCAAGCTATATGTTGTCTTTCTACCTTGCATTACAGCGTATTTACAGTTATTGGTCAGTTAGCTACTTTATTTTTCTTTAGATCCATGATTACTTTAGCTTTAGGTACATGTTAGTCTTAGTGCTTCAGTTGCATTGTTTTTTTGTATTTTCATATAGTTTCAACATAGGTTCATATATCTTCTTCGTGACATCACTTTGTCCTTTTCAGATTTCATCTCAACATATTTCCATCATGTCCACAGATGCTTTCTGACATCTTGGCAGGCGACATCCTTCCACACCTTCCGTGCAAGGGTACATTCTATATGGCTGCCTGAGTGCATAATGTCTCTCATACACTCAATACGGTATAGGAACGATGTAGGAGGTCCCATCTACGGCTCTTCTCCGATTGTTCCAATATGATGGCGGCGAGGGGGCGGGAACTGGCAGGATGGAGTCTACCTGCTCCTCTACAGTCATTCCTACCTTTCCTCGTCCCAGTTAATCTTGAGTTTTTAATGCTGCAGAGACAAATGGAAGTGTGGGCTACAGAGGGTTGAGTGAAGGGATAGGAGGATTGGTAGTAGGTGGGTGGAGGTGAAGAAGGGTTGGCACACCGTGCTCTTCCTAGATGGTCGTCCTTGTACCTAGAGGTGGAGTCTCTCCCCATGAGATGCTGTCTACCACCCCCATGGGGACTATCAGGTAGCGGCCTCACCTCCCTGGCCTCATGGGAAGAGGTTCCCCCTCAGGGTGAAGTGCGACATCTATGGATTTGTCACAACTCCGAAGGTGTTTTATTCTATAATCGTATACACCCATTTTTATTACCAATTTATTACCCACAATTCCCGACAAAGTGTGATATTTGGTGGGGAAAAAACACAATGTTCACTTTGTCAGGGTTTCTGGGTAATACATTCTGGGCCGATATCCGCAAATCAGACCTCTACGGATTCCCACAGGTGTCCTCCTTTTGGAAATGCATGGGGTTCCCAGTTTTCCTTGGTGGCTTGGACACCCTAGGCCCAAATCTGTATGGTGTGCACTTCCATGGAATTGATCAAATTCTGCTGTCGGAAAAGACTTTGGGTTAGCCACCTTTTTGGCTCTCCCCTTTGCCCCCAGGTATGTGCACCCACACGTGAGATACCGTTTTCGTCAGGACACCTGTGGGAACGCGGGAAGCTAGGCCATGTGTTGTTGGCGGCGTGTTTCGGTGGGTGTGCCGAGTGAAATGTGCGAAAATTGTGTTTTTTTTCCCGCCACATTTCTGACTTTGCAAGGGGTTCTGGGTAATAAATTCTGTGCAGATTTGTGCAACAGACCTCTGCGGATTCCCGCGCGTGTCCTCTTTTAGGAAATGCATGGGGTTCCCTGTTTTCCTTGGTGGCTTGGACACCCTAGGACCATATCTGTATGGTGCGCCCTTCTGAAAAAATCGTGAAATTCAGCTGTCGGAAAAGACTTGGGGTTAGCCGCATTTTTGGCTCTCGCCTTTTCCCCCAGGTAGGTGCACCCACACATGTGAGGTACCGTTTTTATCGGGACACGTGTGGGAACTCGGGATGTATGACATTTGTTGTGTTTGTGTGGTTTTCATAACGTTTCGACCCATTTGCTGGTTCCCTTTGTCACACAACCCTTTCATTTCCTAAATGTGCCCTACATTTAGTCGCTGCTTTAGACACCATACACTTTTGTAACCTGCACAAGTCGTACCCTTGAAAAGGTCTGCCTGTGCCCTTTCAATAAATGTATGCTTGCCGTTCCTCACTACATTAGTTTTCCTGATTTACGCATGCTATGTACGTCTGTTCAGGCCGTAAGCATAAAACTCCTTTGTACCATGGATCAGTGTTTGGCTTGTGGTATTGTTTGTTTTGTGAAACACTACAAAAAATGAGTGATTTCTTAACTGCAAGAGTCAGGGGAATGTAGCGGAGCACTGTTTTTCTGAACATTCATAGAAGCCATTGCCGTACCAAGCCAACCATGTCCACCACATACCTTTTTTTTCTGTCATTTTCCCGCTTTTTCCCCAAACTATGGAATTTTCCCCTACCTAGTTGTTGCCTGACCTGCGCAAATTACCCCTTCCTAAACTTGGAATTTTGTCGTCTACTTTTCAGAAATGTATGCCTTTCTGTCCTCCAATTCGTCTTTCCTACCCTTTTCTTCCATTCCTTCCACGCATGTCCAATTGGCAAAAATGGGCAAAATTGCCTTCCTCCCACTCAACCTGTTCTTGAAGGCCAGGAACTTGGGGGATTCAGCACAGCAAACCATTTGTTCCTAGCTCTTACAAGGAAAGAAACACAGGCTTCTTTGTGCATCATTTTATTGTTATTTTTTGAAAAAGCCAACATTTTTGCCCTTTTGGCTTATTTTGTCTCACCCACCTACAGCAACCTAGGATTCCTGGGTGGCGTTACGACCGCCTACAAGTGGGGAAAAAAGGAGCCAAATTTGGCCGAGATATCTCATGTAACAAAAAGGTTACAAGGCATTGAATGGCGACATACCAAAATCGCCAAAAAAGGCCTTGGCACTGGGGGGGAAAAAACCCATGGCACCTAAAGGGGTTAACGTTTTATTGAATCTCCTGGCCTGTGGCCAGTGCCATGTGGTTCTTTGTTTCTGTAGTGGCTGACTTTCTTGTTCAGGCCTCTTTAAAAAAAAAAAAAAAAAACACAGGGCCACAAGGGTAACACTGAGCAGTGACCCTAATTCAGAAAGAATAGGAATAACAAATAATTTGTCTTTCTGGAATTCGATACAATAATTACTACTCATTAAAGGTTTATTTCAGGCACACTTCATGGGGTGAGTCACTGATTTAGTCTGTTTCACAATGCAGACAAAAACATCCAAAAAGCACTTCTAGTAGGATAAGCATCCATTTCGGACTATATTTTGCTTTTCGCAAGTTTCAGTTTTAGCATGTTTTTTTCTGGTGTTGTCTGTTACAATCATCCCAAGACATTCCATCTCAGTGTCCTCAGTCACTTGACAAAATCATTGTGCCTAAAAGCTTGTGTACAATGTAGACATGTTTGATCGTAGCACATAAAGTGGCCCTTGATTTTATTTTGCCACAATTAATGCTTTGTTGTAATATGTCTATCTTTCCTGGCATGCTGTTCAGGGTGTTAGTTTGCGTGTATGAGGTAACGTGTGCCCAGAATACGGGATGTCGTGTGCTGTTTTCCCTGTGCTACTCTAAATTCTTTAATACACAGTTATGAATCCTCACAATGGTATGTATTTTGCCAACCTCTGAAGCCTGTAAAGTCGAATCACGCAGGCTTGACATGTGGCCAACTTTGCACCAGACCTGCAGATGAAATGGCCTGCTTTGAAATCTCAGTTACCAGTTTAATGGTATCCAGTACAGAGTGTAATTTGCTTTCTGACTTTGAGAACATTCAGGCATGTAATTACTCATTTTACTATAGCCGGTAAGATAGCTCAGTGGGTTGAGCGCTCGCTGCTGCGATGTCTGTATGATCTGCAGGTTGCAAGTTTGAATCCCGGTGAAGCCAACTCAGCCTTTCATCCTTCTGAGGTTGATAAATGACTACCAACACTGGTTCGGTGATATTGTATGTATATTTGTTCTAAATAAACAAAAGTATAAGTGCTAAATAATAACACAACATTATCATTTGGCCTTGGATGTCTGCATTGCATGCACAGTAATTTGGTAATATGGGCCTAGACACACTGATATTAACGATACATATGGTGATCCATTCTTGTATGAAATGTATATCACATTACAGTGATATCGTAACCATATTTTTCGTAGTGTACTTGGGAACAATGCTATGTGAGGTCACTTCCAGTTTTGTCAAGGGGTGAAAGGTTGTGTTCCATCACTTCAAAAGAAAAACAGACTGGGGTCCACCCTGTAAAAGCCTGGCGCTCCTTGTTGCTCCTCGATGCTCCTCGAAAGGAGCTCAATTTATTTGTTCTCAAGGTTGCAAAATTTTAAAGCTTTTGTTTGTAATATGTTTGCTTCAAGCTTCGATTATATTTTTGCTAGTTTACTTGCTTCAATGATCATATGTTCAAAATATACTCATTCGAAAATATGCTGTAAAAGATGTGTTTTAATCACACAATTACCCCAAGAGAATCAACAAATCCTCAGATAACAGTACAAGCTCTTTGGCCAATGCATTTCAGTGCAAAACACCTTCGTCAGGGCTACGTTAGTTCAAAAAAACATTAATTCAAACAAACATTCCAATCATGTAATTAATTGTAAGTATTTACATACCCCCATTTGAGCGTGTCACAAAAGATGCATGGTTGTATTCCGATGAACAGGTCAGGAGAAAACAGAAAAAGACAGAGTACCCTAATTACAAATGCTCGAACCCATATTTGCATAATGTATCATACCTTTTACCAAATTCAGTTACTCGCATCATGTTTAATAATTACCTTAGCTATGACTGGCGGGAATATGTGTCTCGTGTTCCTTCAATTTCAAGTATACGGGTTAGAAATCTCTGCGGGAGAAACGGTATGCAATGAACGTGTTGAGCTTCATGGTGTTGCTGTGTGTGTTTCAATACCCATACAGGTAAAGCCCTTACCTCTATGCCATATTCGTTGAACCGTTCTGCTCGCGCAGCGGGCTGCAAATGCAACCGCTCACCCGAGCTTCATGTTTAAACGTTGCCATGATGACCGGGGCGGCGCCACACGTCCAGGATTGGACAGTGCGGACGCGCCTCCGGTCCCACCCTGCCAAGGGATTGGAGGGGCGGGATGTGGTCAACGTCATGACACCGCTCTGTCTGGAAGTAGACACTTCATTCCTGGTCAATGAACCATGTAGTTGTGTGACTGTAAACACGGCGGTTCTGATTACCCTTAAATCAAAGTGCGAGCCAGACACCCGACTCACACCTTGGTAAGAAATCGCATGCAATAGGTTCTGGTGTGTGTTGAAACGAGATCGGAAGTCGTCATGATCGTTATAGAAATGTAGATTGGGCCACCCATCCTTAAAGGGTCCCTACGTCATATCCACATGGTTCCCTAAAAAGGTGCTAGTGCATCGTCTGTGTAGCGTCAACACCCATATCCCTACACAGATAGGGACATGACAACCTCACGGTGTGGTTACCAAAAGTTAAACCATGTTTGCAGTCAGAGTGCACGCTCAATCTTCCCCCATGAGTATTGTCACGTATTCCATATCTATGACAGGTAATGTCCACAGCTGTGCTGCTTCGGAAAATCTTAGGCGTCTGCGTCCTCCGTCGATGACGTGGATGCACGGTCCCCGAGGACCTCCTGCGACGGCCGACGTCACCCAATGTGATAAGTAGGACGCACAACGCCCATAGCCTCAGTTTTGTTTTTTCCGCGAACATGTTCGCTTCGTGAATCTCGGTACGCCTCCACTCGTTGGAGTTTGCTGTTTTCAATTCTCAGTTCGTTGAACCTGTTCGGTTTGTTGTGAAGACCTGTTCGTGGCGCTGTCTTTCTCATTTTCAACCCCGCGTCCGGGCTTCAAGAACTGCGGGGACTGTGGGTCCAAGTTGTCGGTCACGGTCTCGCACGACGCCTGCCTCTGGTGCCTCGGGGAGGCCCATGATACGGACGCAAGAAGCTGTCGGTAGGCCGGGTCTCTAAGCCCCGGAAGTCGAGGTCTGTGGGGCTTTCGACGGATGACTCGAGGGGTGACTCTCCGCGTCATCGTCGGAAGTCCAGTGGGTCTCCTTCCAGGAGTCGGTCTCGCCACTCCTCTGCCTCTTTGAGGCATTCCCGGAAGCGCCGACATAGGTCGCCTTCCCCGTCCTCTTCCGAGGACTCCGCCCGTCGGCGGGTCGCTTATCCCTCAATGCAAGCGACACCGGAGGAATGGGCTTCCTTCGGGAAGCAGAAGCTAGCGATTCTTGAATCGCAGGGCACCGGTCCGTCCGCGCCTCCGAGTGGGGTCGGTCGGCACTGGTCGAGAGATACCGCCCGTACGCCTTCGGGCTCGGGTGGTCGGCACGGCTTGCGGGAGAGGTCCCGCTCGGACAAAGGTAGCCGTTCTCGCCATGCCCGTTCCAGGTCCCGGTCCTCGACGCGCTCGAGACCGCGTGATCCTGTGCCGTCTTCGAAGAAGACGTCGACGCTTGTGGCGCCGAGGTCGTCGACGATTTCTCTCGAGGCCCCGCCTCCGAGGGGGTAGTCGACGTCGTCGGCACCTAGGTCGTCGAGAGACACGCTCGGAGCTCCGGCTTCCAGGCCTGTGTCGCCGCCGCCGATGCTGGCGACGCTGCAGCTGACGTCGACGCCGATTCGCTCGACGCCGAAGCCTTTTCTGTCGACGCCGGCACCGACTCGTTCGCCGCCCTCGAAGCCTTTCGAGGCGGTGGTGTCGGAGGGGCCCCGTGGCACGGGGTTTGCCCCTAGAAAGGCTATGGCTAAGGTCCGGCACTGCTTTGGTCCACAGAGGTCTTCCTCTCCCCGCCTGGAGTACATTTCAGAGGGTGATGAAGGCTCTGATGGGGGCTTGGTTCCGGTTACGGTTCCAGATGACCTTATCTCGGGCCATAGCCAGTTGATGATCTGCGGCAGTCGCTGTATGAGGCCAGTGGACTGGACACCTCTCCGGAGGTGGAGTTTTGTAGGCCGGAGCCTGGCACTCATGCCGATTCTTCATATCGGCGCCTTATGTCTCGGGTCACTGAGTACTTGGGTTGGTCAGCTCCCCCAGGGGAGTTCGTTCATGATGATCTCACGGACATCCTTGATCTCGGTCCCCCCACTGACCCGGTTTTACCTTTTCATATGGCTCTGCAGGGAAGGGTGGCGGCGGCTTGAACTGCTCCGGAGAGTCTCCCGGCAGTGGGCAAGTCTTTGTCGCAAAAATACCGTCCAGCCAGTAGCGACCCCTGCTACTTGTCTAGGCACCCCACTCCAGAGAGTTTAGTGGTGCAGGCGGCTATGGCCCCGGCAAAGCAGGCGTCGTATCCTACCATCCCTCCGGATAGGGACGACAAACGTTTTGACGGCTGGGCGAAGAAAGTGTTTTCTTCAGGGGGTATGGCGCTTCAGACGGCCAACTCCATATGTGCCTTGTCTCGTTTCACACACAATCTGTGGAACTGTGTTGCATTAGCGGCTGAACATATTCCCGAAGGGGACGAACGGGATGGTTCAGGATGGCAAGGATGCTATGTGTGAGGCCGTTCAGTCGGGTTTGGACTTGGCGGATTGTGTCAGCCGGTCCATGGCGGCGAGCACCGTAATGCGCAGGTTTGCGTGGTTGCGGAAGTCTGGGTTCGCTCCTGCTGTGCAGTCCCGGCTCCTCAACATGCCCTTTGACGGTGAACACCTTTTTGGCAGCAAGGCTGACGAGAGCCTTGAGAGGTTGCAGACCTCCAAAGCTGCAGCAAAGTCATTGGGCGCTGCAGTTCGCCAACCTCCGCCTTTTCGTCCTAGGGGACAGCAATGGAGGGGAGGTTCCTTTCGCTGTTACTCGTCCTTCAGTAAAGCGAGGGGAGCTAGCAGTCAAAGAGGCCATCGTAAGAGTGCCAGAGGTGGAACTAAAGGTACGCGAGGTGCCAAGGCCGCTCGGGCAGTTGCCTCTTTACCCTCAGGCAACGCCGCAGCCGCTACCACTCAGTCATGAGGCCAGGTCCCATGGTTCGCCGGTTGGGGGAAGGCTGGCGCAGCATCTTGTAGAGTGGCAAGCCATTACTTCGGATGTGTGGTTTCTAGAGATCATAACCCATGGCTACTGTCTTCCTTTTCGGCAGAGGCCTCACGACAATCCACAAGGGAACCTCTTTGAAGTGTCCGGATCCGCTCCTTGCGCAGGAAATTCAAGCCCTGCTGGAGAAAGGCGCCATAGAACTGGTGCCTGTAGCGGAGAGGAACAAGGGATGGTATTCCCCTTATTTTTTGATTTCAAAGAAAGACGGGGGATTGAGACCCATCATGGACTTGCGCGGTTTGAACAAACTCCTCAGGGAGGGCAAGTTCAAGATGGTGACTCTTTCTCAAGTCCTCCAGGCCCTTCAACTTCAGGACTGGTTGGTGTCTCTCGACCTCAAGGATGCTTACTTCCATGTGCCGATCCATCCCAAGCACAAGAAGTACCTGAGGTTCGCGGTTGGCGACTCGCACTTTCAGTTTCGGGTCCTTCCGTTCGGATTGACCTCCGCCCGAAGGTTTTGACCAAGCTCATGGTGGTGGTGGCAGCGCATCTCAGGAAAGGGGGGATTCACGTCTACCCCTACCTGGACGATTGGTTGATCAGGGGGAGCTCTCCTGAGAAAGTCCTGGATCATCTGTCCGTCCGTCACCTGCCACTCCCTTCACCGGCTGGGCTTCTCCCTCAATTTAGAGATGTCCCATTTGACACCAACGCAGCGGCTCCAGTACATCGGAGCAGTGCTCGACACGTCCCTGGGGCAGTGTTTTCCTCCTCAGGTGAGGGCTCTTCACATTCAGCAGATGGTGCACAAGTTTCAGTTTGCCCAGGATCTCCCAGCGTCCGAGTTCTTGAGACTGCTCGGCCTCATGGTATCCTGCAATCTTCTGGTGCCGGAGGCTCGCCTGCGGATGAGATCTTTGCAGTGGGCACTCAAGCTCCAGTGGTCTGTCCTCCGGCAGGCTGTCGGACCCTGTTCAGGTGCCGCCCTCGGTGGCCCAGGATCTTCTGTGGTGGGCCGTCGAGGGCAATCTGATGAAGGGGGCCCCATTTTGACGATCGTGACGGACGCATCCCTCACGGGATGGGGAGCTCATGCCAACGAGTTGACAGTCAGTGGTTGTTGGTCTCCGTCTGAGTCCAGACTCCATATCAATCTGTTGGAGCTGAGGGCCGTCAGGCTAGCCCTGAAGGCTTTTCTGCCAACTGTGCGCGGAAAGAGTGTCCTGATTCTAACGGACAACACGGTGGCCATGCACTACCTCAACAAAAAGGGGGGGCAGGGTCACTTCCGCTGTGCAGGGAGGCGAAGCAGCTCGAGTTCTGGGCCATCCAGCAGGAAGTTTCGATCTCGGCTGTTCATCTGGCCGGAGACGACAACGAGACGGCGGACGCTGTGAGCAAGCAGAGCTCGATCTCTCACAAGTGGGAGCTGGCTCAGGAGATTCTCCTGGAGATCTTTGCCCTTTGGGGGACCCCTCAAGTGGATCTCTTCACCTCCAGTGTCAACCGGAAGTGCGAAAGGTTTTGCTCGCGGGAATTTCCTCCAAAAGGAGCCTTAGGAGACGCGTTCGTGGTGGAGTGGTCATTCCCACTGCTGTACGAGTTTCCTCCAGTCCCCGTCATCCCGCAAGTGCTGCGGAGGTGACGGAGGTTTGGTTCCCGGATGATCCTCATTGCTCCGGCGTGGGCCCAGAGGACGTGGTACCCGGACCTTCTAGACTTGTCCATCTGCCCTCCACGTCGTCTTCCCTACCGAGACGATCTGCTCTCACGGGAGGGGGGGTCAGGTTCTCCATCCAGAGGTCAGATCCCTCAATCTTCACGCTTGGCCTCTGAAAGGTTGAGGTATGAGGATTGGGACATCCCTGAAGACGTGATGGAGGTGTTGCTCTCGGCCAGACGGCCGGCAACGAAGTCTCTGTACCGTTGCCGTTGGTGTAAATTCTGCGACTGGTGCAGAGTTGAGAATGTGGATCCTTTTGAATGTGACATTCCCATGGTTCTGTCTTTTTTGCTTTCTTTGGCCCACAGGGCCATTAAAGTGGGGACCATTAAAGGTTACCTGGCGGCGCTGTCCATATTTAAGCGCTCGTCTGAGGAGTGTTCCTATTTTAAGATTCCTTTAATTTCGCAGTTTTTGAAAGGGCTCACTAATGTGTTCCCTCTGTCACTTTTTCTGGTGCCAGGTTGGGATTTGAACCTTGTTCTTAAGTTTCTTATGGGTGCTCCGTTTGAGCCTTTACATTCTTGCCCTTTGAGGCTGTTGACTCTGAAAACTGTGTTTTTGGTTGCGGTTACTTCCGCTCGCAGAGTGAGTGAGTTACAGGCACTTTCAGTTAAGCCACCCTTCACGGTGTTTCAGTAGGACAGGGTTGTCCTTAGAGTTCGTCCTTCTTTTCTTCCGAAGGTGGTTTCGGAATTTCATTTGAGCCAGAAGGTTGTTCTTCCGGCGTTCTAGCCTCCTCCACATCCTGGTAAGGAAGAGGAGAGGCTCCATAGGCTTGATCCTAGGAGAGCGCTGAGCTTTTATATTTTGCGCATGTCCCGGGTCAGAGTGGACAATCAACTTTTCATTGGTTACGCTGGAAAGCGTTTGGGACAAGCTGTGACGAAACATTTTGTCTCGTTGGATTATTTTGGCTATCTCCGAGTGTTACCGCTTGGCGGGTAAGGACCCTCCGGCTGGCTTGTGGGCCCATTCTACCAGGGGAGTGGCTGCGTCTACTGCCCTGCAGAGGGGAGTTCCTATTCGTCACATCTGTGATGCAGCCACCTGGGCTTCAGTACATACTTTTGTACGTCACTACTCCCTCGATTCCATCAGAGGGCAATATCTGGCCTTTGGCAAGGCAGTTCTCTATTCTGCAATTTGATTGGGCATGCTAAATTTGTATTCTAAATTCTTTCCCACCTCCTTGCTTGGTACTGCTTTGGGAGTCTGTCATAGATATGGAATACGTCGGAGGACCTAATCCCCTCGAAGAACAAGTTACTTTCTTACCTGGTAACGTTCTTTCGATGGGATGGTCCGACGACATATTCCCTATCGCTCCCTCCCTGCCTTCCCCGCTGCAGAATTTCTTTTACGATTGCAGCTTGCGTTCCTCCGCAAGGCCTTGTGTGTCTGACTGGCAGAAAACTGGTGGCACACGTTCTGGGAAAAAACTATAACTGAGGCTATGGGCGTTGTGCGTCCTACTTATCACATCTGGTGATGTCGGCCGTCGGAGGAGGTCCTCGGGGACGGCGCATCGACGTCATCGACGCAGGACGCAGACGCCAAAGATTTTCCGAAGCAGCACAGCTGTGGACATTACCTGTCATAGATGTGGAATATGTCGTCGAACCATCCCATCGAAAGAACGTTACCAGGTAAGAAAGTAACTTGTTCTTCTATAACGATTGTGACGACTTCCGATCTCGTTTCAACACACACCAGAACCTATTGCATGCGATTTCTTACCAAGGTGTGAGTCGGGTGTCTGGCTCGCACTTTGATTTAAGGATAATCCGAACCGCCGTGTTTACAGTCACACATAACTACATGGTTCACTGACCAGGAATGAAGTGTCTACTTCCAGACAGAGCGGTGTCATGACGTTGACCACGTCCCGCCCCTCCAATGCCTTGGGAGGGTTGGACCCGAGGCACGTCTGCACTGTCCAATCCTGGACGTGTGGCGCCGCCTCGGTCATCATGGCAATGTTTAAACACGAAGCTTGGGTGAGCAGTTGCATTTGCAGCCCGCCGCGCGAGCAGAACGGTTCAACGAATACGGCATAGAGGTAAGGGCTTTACCTGTACGGGTATTGAAACGCACACAGCAACACCATGAAGCTCAACACGTTCATTGCATACCATTTCTCCCGCAGAGATTTCTACCCCGTATACTTGAAATTGAAGGAACACGAGACACATATTCCCGCCAGTCATAGCTAAGGTAATTATTAAACATGACGCGAGTAACTGAATTTGGTAAAAGGTACGATGCATAATGCAAATATGGGTTTGAACATTCTAATTAGGGTACTCTGTCTTTTTCTGTTTTCTCCTGACCTGTTCATCGGCATACAACCATGCATCTTTTGTGACACGCTCAAATGGGGGTATGTAAATACTTACAATTAATTACATGATTGGAATGTTTGTTTGAATTAATGTTTTTTTGAACTAACGTAGCCCTGATGAAGGTGCTTTGCACCGAAATGCATTGGCCAAAGAGCTTGTACTGTTAACTGAGGATTTGTTGATTCTCTTGGGATAATTGTGTGATTAAAACACAAATCTTTTACAGCATATTTTCGAATGAGTATATTTTGAACATCTGATCATTGAAGCAAGTAAACTAGCAAAAATATAATCGAAGATTGAAGCAAACATATTACAAACAAAAGCTTTAAAATTTTGGAACCTTGAGAACAAATAAATTGAGCTCCTTTCGAGGAGCAACGAGGAGCACCAGGCTTTACAAGGTGGACCCCACTCTTTTTTTCTTTTGATGCTATGTTTTCGTTATAGCCCTGGTGTCATTTGGGCTATTCCTAACCTGGTAGCTCCATATATGAGAAGCAAATTACTGCAAACGCAATAAACACGCCACTTGATCCAAATTTTGAACTTATAGTGGTGCCCACCTCTCTGCCGTTTTTTCCTGTTCCATCATTTCCCATGATGTCACTTGGGGTGGAGTCAAATGACATTACTTCCTCTGATGTCATCAGAGGTCAAGGGTTGTGTGATGTCACTTCCGCTGCCCCAGGCATTTTGGTGAAATTACGTCCCTGTCTTACAATGCAGTGCAAATAGGGATACTTTTGTATCACGCTAGTTTTTTCACTTGGGATTTTTGGTTACCTTTATATGTGCCTAAGGACAAGCTGGTGGCAGCAGATACATTTCTACCTTTTTTGCATTTTTTATTGTGCACATTCGCGTTAACTGCATATGGCTATTAAAAGTGGATAGTGTCCTAAATGGCAGTGCCACGAGATTTTCGCTTTTTCTTTGGCCATATTGTAGTTTGGCCGCCTTCCTGCCTTGCCAGGTCAGGAAATCCCTTATAAGGTCATGCACTTGCCCGGGAAGTCTGCTGCTTTTGCGGGCTACTGATGCCTTTGTGTGTGTGGCCAGGAAGGCGGTGGGATGGTCTGGTCTCATTCCACATCTGTGATGCTAGAGAGTCTAGGTGTGGGGCATGAGTGAAACCTGTAGTTGTCCCTGATTGGACAAGCTGTCTCGTGGGCTACCTCGCCGCAACCGTTGCTGTTCTGTTGTTGCACCTGGACCTTTGGTGGTCGCCAGCCTGAGGTCCAGGTCACCTTCCCTTCGAATTTCAGTATCCCAGCACCAAGGTATCCAGTCCTAGAGAAGCTTCTACAACCGTGACTGGAAGGATGCAGGTCGTCCTCTGCGCTGCGTGTGGAGACAGCCCATGGAACTCAACTTCCCCTGTCCTGTGCAGTGTCCTGAAGAGGCCTCGATCGGTGAATGTTGCATATCTTAATTTCCAGAGGTTACATCTTGCTGCTGTACCTGAACGGAAGACTCCTTGCACTGCAACTCCTGGGCACCTCTCACTGGAGCCAGTGACAGTGAATCCAGCCTCCAGCGACCCACAGTCGACCCATCAAGTCATCTGGGAAAATCAGAGTCAGGGGGATAAGTAAACAGTGCATCTGTTCCCCTCCGTGCTCCAAAGGATAACATTGGGAACCAGTCCCTTTGCCTCCTAACCTTCCATTCCACTGCCTTTTGGTCGTCAAACCTGGGTAATATTTTTGGAAAGATAAGAACACAATTACTTACCTTGGTACCACTGATGAATATCTTCTAACTATCACCAACACAAGTACATTCTAACTGACATGCAAAGACTCATTCTGCACAGAGACACATTGTTTTTTCTGTGACTCTTTGGGCACAAGGCCCCATCCATCATAGGGATTGGATTGATTAAGTTGGTGATATCACTTGTGAAACGGTTCCATCATCTACTGCATTTTTTCTTACCCACTCTGTTCATTGTCTTTTGAATGCATTTTATAAACCTGTAGTGAACGTATACATTTTTATTATTGAGTATTGTACAATATTATCGTGTCCTAGTTTCACTTGTCAGTGTGTGTAGAAGGCCTAGAATACATATTTGTATTTTGCTATATTTCTATCTAAATTCAATTATTGTGTATTATATTGTGTGGACTTATTGAGGCCCCCTGACCCCACTCACTCTCCTGAGAACAGGCTCGACAGCTCTCCACGTTTACCTTGATTGGGTTTTGGGTAACCTTTCAGAGTTCCCTGTTCACTATTACTAGGGTGGTCTCCTAAAGTCTGTCCAACATGCTAGACTATAGAAATCCATCTTAACAATAGTTACTGATTTAAATGCATTGTTTATCACTTTACTACTAAGTCTTCCTCGTTTCATTGATTTGAACTGCTTTCAATGTTTTCAATTGTAAAGCGTGGGTTATCTCACTTTGAGATCCTCAACTTTATACATTTATGCAATAGAAATAGATTTTTTGCGGCTACCCTTGCGCGCTCTGACCCCAATAAACGTCTTTCTCATAAGTCCAAAAGAAATCATCTGTCTTAATACAGTCCACAGAAATCACTAGTTTCATATAGTATGCCTAATTTATTAACACAGCCTAGCACAGCCGACACGTTTCGACCAATTGGTCATCTTCAAGGCGATTACTGTAATATGCAGATTCTGATTCCTGGTGTGGAGAGTTTCACAGAATTTCACAGGATTGAATCTTTGTGCAACTGATATGTGGAAATGTCTTCTGCTATTCTTTTATATCAAACAACGCAAGTGCAGTTCACAAATACTGACCCTATTTTGGTAAAGAATAGGCGTGTAGTCACTGGGTTCCTTTCCCGATCATCTATTGTAGTTTCACTAATCTCGTAAGGTTAAAAACCCTCCATCTCAAAATCGTACGGTATTGTAATGAGTCATACCAATTAGAGGTGCTGATACCTGAATGTAAGTAATCGTGCTCGATCCTGCGTAGTGAACAAATATGCGCACCTTAGCGGGACCACCTTTTTGCTGCATCATAGCCACATTTATATTTAGGCAGACCAGCGCATCCGGTAATAGTTACTTCCCTCTGTCTATACATTTATGTGTATATTAATGTGTTTTTAGTGATAACTACTTTACCTGCTTAGAGTTAAAGCTCTAATAAGTTAGTATATTTTTGTACTTCTGTGTTACTGCCATATTTTAAGATTAGTGCTACACATCAGTCCACAATTGTGGTAATTGGATCATGGAGGTAAGTTCATCTTGGTGACCGTTTCATTTGTGAAATTTCTAATTGTTAGCCCTGTGGGAGGGTTCTTAGGCCACCGTAGTTAGTTACCAGGTTGATTAACACTTAAGTCTAGCCAAACTCTAGCAAGGTAACATAGACTGAGCAGTAAGGCAGACTTCAGGAGATAGAGGTGGTAGTACAGTTAACCATACACAGCAATCAATCATTTTTCCACAATTGTTCTACGATTTTGAAACTCTTACAAGCTGCCTCTTGGCTTTGCCAACTGTTATTCAGACCCCTTTAAAGATTCCTAGTCTTCTGGAAAGAACTGCATTGGGACCTGGGAATCCAAGGGCACTAAGCCCCCTCTTTTCTAACCAGGGAACACAAGTGTATGGTGTGTCTAACTCTTTCCTGCATATTAGTTCTCTATTTTCTTTCTTACTTACCTTGCACTTTTTCACTTACTTTGCTACACTGAGTTGCTAAGATTGTTTTAACTCTCTTCAAAAGTAAAGTATTGGTGCTCTGTAACCAGAGCACCCCAAAGGTAAATGAGCATACAATATTATATGATACTTGGGTCTGCCCAATGCTTAAATTATTTTATTTGTATACATTCTGCCTAACTTGTGTTGTTAAGTGTGCTCCGTTTGTGCTTAACTGAACCCTCCACCACTCCCATTCCCCTAAGCCTAGCTGTTCATTCACACTACCCAGATAGTTTGGCTACACATTAGTGGCTTTCACTTTCCATCAGTTATAGGGTGGTCTCTCCCTATCTGTCCACGGGGCTGATTCTGACAATCGATCTTAACACTGCACCTATAAATAAGGCCTAAGAAAAATATCCCTAATGCTTCCTCATCCCAATAAATCGGGGAAGAGAGAACCCGTACTAAAAGGGAACACATTTCTCCCTCTCATGAAATGGAACTACCTGTACATCACTTCAAAATTGACGTCATTAAATCAACTTTTTTTTAAATTTTTTTTTTACTTTACTGAAAAATGTTCGTTATGCATTAATGTGTAAATGTTCCGCTGTGGTCAGAACGAATGTTGATTCAAAGGGACTGGAATGTAATTCAAGCGTGAAACTTCCAAGTGATTCATTGTGTAGGTATGAACAAAGAATTGTGTGAAATGTTCCTTTAAAATGTGGGTCCCCCAGTGTTTTGTAATATACATTGTTCCCATGCTGAAATGTTCAGTACTTTGCTTCTGTTCCTGTAGAATTCTCCCAATGATCTCCAGATGCTCTCTGATGCTCCTGCGCATCACCTCTTCTGCCTATTGCCACCTGTCACTCCTACCCAGAATTCCCTGCCAGAAGTGCTAGCTGTGATTCAGGTACAAGTCACTTAAAATTCAAACAATGTAATTTGTTTATCAGTCATCTTTTTCTGTTACTTATTTTCCCTGAAGTAAAAATGTATTGGGTTATTGTAATGGTTGCATCATGTGTTTGTAAAGACAGTAAATTGCTAACATCGCTTCTTAATAGACTGGAAGCAATGATTTGGAGATAAGTGATTTCACTACCTGCCTCACTGCCTTGTATATTGAAAAATGAACTAGGTATTACTTCCTTCAAACACACACAGCTTGGAAAAGGTTGATTCTGATATATTCCTTCCTCCCACGTATTCCTCATCTATGATATCCATCTCCCAGCACCAGCTGGTCTTTAGAAACCTTTTCCATCGGCAGGGGGCACCGCACAGTTCTGTCCGATGCCTGTATGTGCCCCAGTCAGGACGTCGGGGCCAGTATATATAAAGGCGCCGCACCCTGTGACCTCAGTTCCTTTTTTCCACGCACTCTGCTAATAGGAACACTGCTCTTAGCGTTATTAGTTTACCAAATGTTTACTTCCTCTCGAGTTCGTCGCAATGCCGAATCTGACAAGGTCTTCAGGGTTCAAACCGTGCATGGATTGTGGACATCAGCTGTCCGTATCGAACGTGCACCGTTTATGCCTTTACTGCCATTGTGAAGGCTACAATGTGCAGGATTGTACGTTGTTAGTCGATGCACCCCAAAGGCGCTCTGAGAACATGAAGTAAAACTGTTCACTTTCCTCCACAAGGAGAAGGGGGATAAGCAGACCCACACGAGGTCACCGGGCATAGAATGCGGCACAATGGAGTGGTCCGCTGACCGAAATGACAAAAAGAAAAAGGAGCACTGCAAGAGGTCAAGATCACCCGGCGGTTCTTCACAACATCACTCATCTTTGTCTTCTAAGAGGAGCCATCACTCCAAGGAGGGCCATGTGGAAGGGGACCCACAGCTACCTTTTCCAACTAAATTCTCTTCACCAGAGGAAAGGGAAGCTTTCTGATTAAAGATGCTAACATCTTTGCCAAGGCCCCAGTTCTGGCGACTCTGGCCCCAACACCAGTGGCCAAGGCATCGGTGCCGTCTGCTTTGGCCAAGCGGACGGGTCCCACCACACTTGAAAGAGCCGGCAAGGAGTCTGCAATGAAATGCTACATCGTGGGCACACCGTTCTGTCTTTAGACGTCGGTCCCCTCATATATTGTCCTGGTCCAGCGGCGCTGACGACACCAGAGTTGTGAAACAGGCCTTCCGCTCCCAAGAAAAGCACATATGTCACAGCTGGAGGGGATTTATGATGGGGAAGGGGATCCTGTTCCTTTTGTACTAGAATGCACCCACCCCAGGGGAAGTAAGAGACTTCCCAAAGGTGTTTTATGGGGAACAAGGTGGTTTGGTGGACCTGGCAGCTGACTTGCAGGAGGCAAGCGACTTGGACACCTCACCAGAGGTCAACACAATGCCTGCTGCCACCCGTGCCAAGCCACAGGCAGCTTTGCAGTGCCTAATAACAAAGTTGATAGAAAACTTAGGTCTGCCTCCCAACCCCCTCATGGCCTAAGGTGCTGTATGACCCGACTGATATCTTGGCCGAGGGTCCTAAGGAGACGTTGCTGCCTTTCAATCAAGCAGTGGAGAAGCCTATGATGGAACTGTGGGCCAAACCGGCGTCGGTCCTACTATGGACCGTGACCTGGCTAAGAGGCATAGGCCAGCTCCTTCAGACCCCTTATTTCTCTCTGGCCATGTTTCTGTGGAGAGTTTGGTATTACAGGCCGCTATGGCAAACATCAAGACCACCTGATTGCCGTCATTTCCCTCTGGATAGAGAGAGAGTAAATGTTTGGATGCATGGGGCAGGAAGATTTTTGGCTCTTCGAGTCTGGCTCTCTGGTGCGTAAATGCCTCTTGTATTTTAGCCAAATTCTCCTTTGGCCTGTGGTCAGTGATGGCCGAGACAGCTGAGCACATCGCCGAAGGAGAGATGCAGGATGATTTTAAGGCCCTTATTAAGGACCGCAAGGAAGCCTCCTGAGAGATTTTGCAGTCTGGACTGGACACCGCAGACTGCGTCGCTAGGACGATGGTCACTAGCACCGTCGTGCAGCGTTTTTCTTAGCTGAAGGTGTCCGGGTTCACTACAGATGTCCCGGAGAAGCTCCAGGAGATGACCTTTGATAGCATGAACTTGTTCGGCAATAACTAAAATTGTAGTACATACACCTCTAGATATGAGGGTAATCTGTATGAACTTGAGCACAATGTTTTTCTATTTGAGGTGCTGCGGAGAAGAATGCAGCTTTGGTACTGTAAACTGTTTTACAATCAACAACCAAAATAGTGCCCTTGAGTATTGAACACTACCCTCCCCTACACACCATGCTTACTGATCTAGGATCAGTCAAGATTTGTTAGAATTTAGGAAGTAACATCATTTTCAACATGACAAGGTATTCTGAAACAGTTTTTTGCCTTTGTGACAATATCTTTAATTCATCAAAACAAATTTAAACAAAATATATAATAGCTCAACACGTTTTGTGGTATGCCTTCATCAGGAACAAGTTTCAATTCAATAGATTCTTCTGTCTGCTTCAAATATCTGAAGTATAAGTAGAAAGAGAATTATAAGTATTTTTAAGTGATTTCTACATCAGTCTTGTCGCTTAAGTGCACAAACTGTGTTCAAGTCTTCATGGTATCTTACTGCCATTTACCTGGCTGACTCAGGAAGTGGGTATATTTGTGTGGTAATGATGTGTATCAACACCAACAAGCAGATTCCCTATTAATCAGATTCCAGCAATGTCTTGAAAATGTTTTAAAAGATGTGCTCACTACTGTAACAGACTCTCTATCAGTGTAACAATAGATGTTCTCTATATAAGTGGCTGATTCTTAGTTAGCAAAGATGATTGTCAAGTAATGACATAGTCCCAACTGCTATTAGTTCTGGCTCCAGTGTTCACTATTTCACAGTTCAGAATGATGTCTTCGCTGTAAGATATATGGGGATGTGTAAGGATGTACTCTACTGCAATGTCTTCCAGATATTTCAGCATTTGGCAAGTTAGTAATAGATGACTACCCATTCAAAAGCAGGAATGGTAGAATGCTCAACGAATGTGTGCTTCATTGATGGCACATTAATGCAAGATTGAATGTCATCATGAGCTGAAATGACAAATATGACCCCGTCTGTCATTAGGTTAGTGGATCATAATAACTTAAAACGGTTGTTAATGATTCTAGCTTTCATTCCTTTTATTCTTACCTGCATGCTGTATCGGGTTCTCATCCAGCGCTCCATTCATTCAAGAATCCTTGTGTTAGAGGACAAAATGGCCGCTAAATGTATACGCACGTTCATGTGACATCGCGTTCAGACGCAATGACGTCAGTGTGGTCCCTGCGTTTATCGCGATAAACCTACAATTCTTCTAGCACTAAGAGTGTTGATTGTTGGTAATGATCCCATTTTTCTAACACAGAGGACAAAGTGTTAGGTATCCAAAGGTTTGTCTTCTCTGTACTAAAGAAACTAATGGTATATCCATAATCTCGGATGTAATTGAATTGTAATTTTTTTGTAATTTTTGTACTCCCTCTTCTGGATTCCCTCCCTTCCGCCTCCCACCCCTCCCCTGCTGTCTGATTGGCCCTTCGGTCCTGCTGTGGCTCGGGCTGAAGTGTACCCCCTCCCCCGCCGATGCTCGGCTGCTTTTTTTGTATCCAATCTGCAGTGAGTAACGTTGTGGCAGCATCCTTTCTGTGCCTTAGCTTCAAATTGTAGCACACATTTTTAAAAGCAGTATTGAATTGTAATCTTTTGGTAAGCCACCTTGTGGCCTGCAAGCTTGTTGTGCTCCCTTTTGTGGATTCCCTTCCTCCCGAAAACCTCCCACCCCTTCTGTCTGATTGGTCCCTTCTGCCCTACCTAACAGGACCCTCCAGGGCAGCCCCCTGCCCATGCAGCCCTCTCGGCAAAGGGCGCGGAGGCAAACGGCAGCTGTTGCGGGTAGGGGGAACAGCCGTTGCTGCTCCATATTAAACTGTCCCACCTCTCTTATTAATCCTTTTACCAAAATGCTTGTCCATATCGGGCACTCTTGCCCTATCCAGAAAGACCGATTCCGGGTGTTTTCGATTTTTTTCTTTATGTTGAAACCTAGGCTTTTTTCCTCTATCCAGGAAACGTGCATCTGGTTGGATGAATTGCTGTTGTGTTGAAGTTTGTGCATTGCAGTTCCCCCCCACCTCTCTCTCCCCCCCTTCCTCTCTCTGCGCTCTCCCTCCAGGGTGCGTGCTTTCAATTTCCCCTATCTTCTCTAACTGCTTCTCTACCTATCCTATCTCTTTCGAAGTCAGGAAGGAAAAAGTTCAAGAAGGATTTCCTGGTCTCCAATCCAGGACTGCCCATCGCGGATACCTATGTCAACGCTTCTTCCAGGCAGACTGTCACTGACATCCTCTGTTGTTCCCTCTCTGGACGTTTGGATTCCCCATATGTTCAGTGCTCTTCCCTTTCTCTTCCGCACCCATTCATGGTGGCACCCAATGGGAAGTACTCGTGGCATGTTTCCCATCCTCTAGGGTCATCATTAATGTCTACCTGAATGGCACTGTCATGGTCCAGGGCTCTCAGCCCAAACTCCTCCTTGATAGGTGTCTTCTGTCTCTCATCAACTTCCTCCCTTCTCCTGCTACTCTTCCTTCTGCCACCCCTCTTCCACCACCGACGGGTGTACCACATTCCTGTACCTTCAAAAGTGGCATCCAACTCCACTGAGCCACTCCTCTCGCTCTGCCGTTAAATGCACCTCTGACATCTGCCACCTCCTTGAAGACTTTCACCTTGATGTCCTCAGTTTCACCGAGACGTGGTTCACAGTCGGCTCTGTCACGTGTTTTGACACTCCTCCCAGAGGGCTACAAGATCCTCTCGAAGCCCAGGCCTAACTGGACCGGGAGCGGAGTGGCCCTGATCTTCCCTGAATGGGTCCCTGCTACTATCATACCCATTCAGTCCTACTCCTCCTTCGAATGCCTCATCTGCAGGCTTGGTGTCTCTCCTATCCTCTTGCTGACCCTTGCCATCATCTATGGGCCCCCCGGTCCGTTTTCCCACTTCCTCTGAGTGGTCTGACTTCACCTCTTCTCTCTTGGCCTCCACCTCCAAGCTTCTCCTCAGAGACTTCAGTATTCACCTTGACTCTCCCGATGTGGCCTGGGGACTCTCCAGCAACGGGTGAGATATAGGGGTGCACTGATCTGTGTAAAAGGTCATTCACTGTTTCTATAATAAATATTTAGGGGGGATATTCATCATCAAGGATTAAATGGTTTTTTACAGATTATTTCAGGTGCAGGCGGGTTGACGTCACAAGGATACTTGGGACAAACAAATCAAACACATCCAGAACCGTGTATTGCTACACGGCAAATCAAGATGCACTCCTAGGGGACCACAATCCCCATTTACACATTAGTACTTTTCATAAACATTGGCGCCAAAATGGCGGACATTAGATTTCAAACGTAACTAAATCTCTTCTCAAGTTAAATCGAATGGCTGTTATATAATATTCAAGATGAAGCGTCACAATTCAATGTCAAACATATAGGTAAACCAGATTCTAGATCATAGAGATAGCTCTTGAATTTTAATCATTCAAGTACGAAAGTCATTTGAAGTGAGGAAATCAAATTTGCAATATATCCCATATAAACACATAGAGCATATTTTGTCAATGTTACATACAGGGCAGAAAAGCATTTTCAACACAGGAAATGCCTTATAGCAACAGGCATTATGCAAATCAATTTAAAGTATTCACAAATAGTCACTTCATAACTCAATCGATCGAATTGACATATGTTTCCAGAAAAAGTCCCTATTTATTTATTTATTTGTTTGTTTGTGTTCAAGAGAGAACTTTACAAAGAAAAAGTTGAGAAAAAATGAAAATCATAGTGACTACACAGGGTGGGGCCCTCACGGTGTTAACATTTTCATGGTGTGTTCAAGAATTTTTATAGTTGCTAGGAGCCAGGAAGTGCGGTCTCCTCCAATCAGTCTTGGCCACCAGGTGTCGTCATCCTACCCCTGATTGTCCGCGATTAGATGATTCAAGTAAGCCACTCTCAGGTTGGAATTTGTCGGGCATACCAGAAGCAGGTGTCTGATAGTTTCTGTCTCCGAGTTACACAAACGACAGGAGCTTGTATCCGATAGACCTCTGATGTTCCGAATTTCATTTGTCTCTAGCAGGTTCAGCCTAATCCTTAGGAGAGAGTTTCAGGCCCCTCTGCTAGGAAATTTTTGAAGGTACTTCATCGGCTCGTTGAGTTTGCAGAACGAGAGTGGAAGATGAAGGAGGATTTTGTTATTTGCTGCTGACTCTTGTGTTTGGATCCAATCGAGATCGTTCAATTTCTGGAAGACTCTTGTAGGGTTTGCGCAAAGTTCGGTTTCCGAGCACACAACCGACTCGAGTGGAGCCCTGTTGAATTCCTTCCATGATGTCAACATTTTCACCTTACTGGAATGGAGTTCTTTATTTAGCACTCCATAGATATGATCGCTGTCGTCCATGATACACTTCCTGTATAGCCTAAGGGCATTGATGTTTACCTTTGCTTTTAATGACAGCAGGCTCAGCTCACGACCAATTGCAGCAATAGGTGTGGATTTTGGGAGTGGAAGGACCGATTTCCAAAACTGGCTTTCTAATTTCTGCCATGTGTTGGGAGGAATCGACGGCATAGCTTCAGCACCGTAGGTGATAGAAGGGACCACTTTTTTCCTGTAGAATTCGATCACTGGGATACATGAGAATTTTCCAAATTTTAAGTCTATTGCTTTCCCTTGCGAGGCCAGCTTCCTTATTTTGATCTGAAGGGAAGCCTTCATAGAATTCTCATGTTTCGAGCTGTCTATCGAAACTCCCAGGTATTCATATTCGGTGACACTCTCGATCTCATTTCCCTCAAGAGACCATTTGAATTTGTCGTTGCTGCTTTTGTTTCCAGCTGCCATTATCAAGATTTTGGTTTTCTCTTTGTTTAGTTTTAAGTTGTTTTCTTTGGTGTAAATGAGTAGGTTGGATAACTTCCTCTGGAGGCCAATCTGGGTCTGATCCAGAAGGATTAAGTCGTCTGTGTAACGCTCACCTGATTCTCGCAGAGGCGCCGGTCTTGACTGGGCGACTACCGTATCTTCAAAGGTGATGTGTAGCACCCGGTTGGCTCTTTGGGCTGGACCTCTGTGCACTGTATGCCTGACGTGTAGAGTAAGATGTCTTAGGTAAGTGAATGCCGAGCTCTCCATCTGCCTCGGGGCAGGGTGCTGTAACCAGTTTCTTCACTGGATTGGTAGCGCAGGCCTCTTGACTTCAGAGGACTGCTGTCCGTCGTTTACTGCACGAACGGTAAGTTTCGAGTCATTCAAATGTCTTTAAAGTCTTTAGTAATGATGTCTCTTGTTTTGCAGGGTTCCGGCGATGGCGGATGACGGGCTGAAGTGCGTTGAAGATGGAGCCTGTGTGATGAATAGAAGCGCCTGGAAGCACGTAAGTAAGCGCTTGTTGCCTGCTTCACTATGCGCTCTAACTGTCTTTTTATTTTGCAGGTACGAGTTCGGAGCGGCTGCAGGGTGCTGGAATACCCACTGGATTAGATGTGTAAAGGAGTAATGGCACGTGAGTATTAAAGTTCCCCAATGTCTTTAAACGCACCTTGTTTTGTCTTTCAGATGCGGGATGCAGCGCCGAAGGCCTCCGGAGCGTGCAAAGAGTTGGTAAGCCTTTGCCTTTCAGATGCCGGAATGCTAACCTGTTCTTTCTTGTCTTTATAGGTGTTGCTGAAAACTGGATTCAGGATGGTAAGCCTTTGCCTTTCAGATGCCGGAATGCTAACCTGTTCTTTCTTGTCTTTATAGGTGTTGCTGAAGACTGGATTCAGGATGGTAAGCCTTTTTCCTTAGGCCCAGGACCGGATGCAGAAGACACGATGAGCGTTCTGCTGCAGAGGTTGCAGAATAACGCAAAGCAAGATTCATCCACCGGGTGTGGTTTAAATAGCCTCCTGTAGTGCTTAGGTGTCTCCTTCCACAGCCACGCCTAAGTAAGAAAAGAGTTCCTGGTAAGAAAAGAGTTCCTGCCTTCCAGAAGAGTTCCAGTGTTCTGAATCTAGGGAGTGGCTCCAGCCCCACCCAACAGGAAAAGTAGTTCCAAACAGAAGAGGATCAGAGGCTCAACTGGCAGGCAAGTAAGCAGCATGGTCTGCTGAAGGTAAGTCCACCCAAGCATTATGAGCCCGGCGCTTCCAGCGCTGGGACTGGGCATATTTATGAGCCTGGTGCCACTGGCGCCAGGACTGGGTCCAAAAGGTCCCAATTGGGACTGGTTGGCACTCGGAACCTTGGTTATGGATCTGCTTCCAAGGGAGTTGGGAAAACCCTGACCTTTTGGAAGCAGAGATCATGACAGTCTGCATACAAAAGGTGACTTATTTTTGTATTTGCGATTGATGGTGGAAAAGTACGCGCCAGATCTTCTGTGGCCCAGTAGTCGCCAATATAGGCCAGGAACAGTGCTGGTGCCATGGGGCAGCCTTGTTTAACCCCCCGCCCAGTCTGGATTTCACTTGATAGGTTTCCCCTTTGTGACAGACGAACCCTAAGGGTGAAGGGTGGTGTCTGAGTGTAGGGCTTTGATTGGCTGCAGGATCTCCTGAGGGCAGCTCCACTCTTCCAATTTTTGCCACAGATGTTGCCTGTCGACTAGGTCAAAGGCCTGGGAGAGGCCGATGAAAGCAATGAAAATTCGGGGTTTGCCCTCCCAGACCATGCCTTTCAGGGTGCTGATGGTTAAGATGTTTGCCGCCGTGCCCATCTTTTTTTTTAAGCCTGTCTGGAACTTGTCATTGCACAGGGCCGACTCTGCCCAAGATTGAAATCGTTTCAATAACAGACTCCCATAGACTTTACTGATACAGTCCAAGAGAGCTATAGGGCGGTAGTTTAGTGGCTCTGTAATGTCACCCTTCTTGTAGATCGGGACGATGATGGATTTTGTCCATGAGTGCGGCAGGGATTTCTGCTCTGCATATTTCTTGAAGATGGATGCGATCATCGGTACCCATTCAGCTTGGTTTGCCTTCAGATCTGTGTTAGAGATTCCATCAGGACCTGCTGCTCTGGAGGTCTTCAATTTTTTAATGCGGGCTCCGATTTCAACTTGATCGTCTAGTTTAACCCAATCCGAGTCCGCCAGATTTCATCCAGTTTGGGCAATTATATCAGGAGCTTGGAAGACAGAAGTGAAGTGGGATATCCATTTATGCTCAGCCATGGCGTTTATGGTAGAGTTGTTAAATGAGGGCCCCGAAGATTTCAGTAGTGACCAGAACTCTCTTGCTTTGTTTCCTCAAATAGCCTTTAGCATTGATTCCGCATCTTGCTGGTAGAGTTGGAATCAGTGATGTTTTACCCAGTTTTTATAGGTTGATATTGCCCGTTTTAGTTGGTCTTTATTTTGCGGTCGATTTCCCAGCTGCCTTGTCAGCCTGCGGACTTCACGTCTTTTTGCTACCTGTGTAGCGTCAAAGGTGTGTCTTGGTTGGATAAACGTGGAAGTTGACTGTTTTGCTTTCACCCGATGTTGGACCAGTAAAGGAACGTAATCTAGGATTTCTTTCACATCGATGATCCCCTTGCAAGCGTATTTGGCTCTCAGGGTGTTGACTGCAAGCACTGTCAAGTTCAGTCGGTTTCCACAAGGATTTGATTCCACTCCCAGGACATACGGGCTAGGCTGTGTTAAGTGGTTAACCATTGACATTGTGAGCTGATTGTGATCGCTGGCGGTTGTTTTGCGCACTTCAAAGTTTTTCACCCTGCCCAGGAGTTGTCTAGATATGTAGATGTAGTCGATGGTAGCCTGGAAGGAACCCTGTTCCCAAGTTGGGAAGCGCTGAGCGTTTGGGAAGACTAAGTTCAAGTTTTCCAAGTTTCTTGATGACATTAAGGATGACCACAGGTTTCCTCTTTTCGCTGCTGGAGTCGTATTTGATGTTTTGTCCGACTTTGCGAAGCCGTCGTGACATTTGACGTTCAAGTCTCCACAGATTATGATGGAGAGGACCTGGTGTGAGGCTTGAATTTCATCGATCAGATTTTCCATCAAGGTTAGGTAGGTCTGTTGGTTTATGGATGCTGGATTCCAGTAGGGGTTGACAATAGCAATTTGGAATGGTCTAGAATGCGGTTTTTCAACCCAATCAAATAGCACTGCCAGGACTGAGAGGTTTGCTTGAAGGGTAGCCTTATATTTCAGGCCGATGCCCTGCCGACATGCCGTCAGGAGACCCGATGTCGGACGGCCCAGTAGCCCTTTGTTGGCTGGTGCCAGGATGGTGTCGTAGCCGTCCACTGCCGGTGTTTGTACCAGCCAAGTCTCTTGGAGGCAAATGATGTCGAGTGATGCTAGATTTGCATCGCCCCTCGTTGTGAGGTGAAGGTGACCTGGGGTGTTCCATGAGCAGAACTGGAGTGTAGTGCGATGGTGGTCGACCGTCGGACAATCCAAAGGCCCATCGAGCCGACCTGCGGGTTGCTATTTGTTCATTTGCGACAGCACCTTGGGAAGCCAAGCCCAAAGCCCCTGTGGTTTATCTCTGTTTTACGTTCGGGGTGGCATTTTCTTTTGTCGCTCGCGGGGTGTCCCTCTGTCACTGCACAGGGAGCGGATTCGTCTCCGATTTTGACATTTCGGAATTGATCATCAGGGGGTCTTTCTACCTGACATACGATAGTTTTTGTCAGCTTTGATCGGCCTTGTTTTGCCCCGTGAAAGGGTCGTGGGGGATGCTTGGAGCTTAGATTTTAAATTGGCCCCAGGTTGGGAAATTCCCGTAATTCTTTTGCTTTCGCGGCCCTTCTCGTGTTCAGTGGATTTAATCTGGCGAGCCAAGTTTCTCTCCGAGTGGCGCAAGTCCTTTGGATGTGCATTTAGGCTTTGGTTTTGGATGGTATAACCTAAAAAGGCTAAATCCTCCTTTGCTCGAGCTATTTCCCTTTTAACACTCTTCGAAGGGATGTAGATGTACGCTTTTGCTCTGTCATGCGAGTGGTAAGGGTCCACTATCTTTAGGTCTGAGGATTTTATTCCACGTAGAGTTGGGAATAAGTCCCTTTTGAGTATCAAAAGATAACCGACACGTTTCGGTTCCAAGAACCATCTTCAGGGTATGGACTTCACTGTTCCTATTCGTAATTGTAATCATACAATGGAGCCTACAGGGTAATGGAAATAGAAATCTATTTAGTAATTACTCTCGGCTTCTATGTTCAAATTCAATGGCCAATAATGTATAGTAAGTAGAAACCACTAAACTTTCCGAAAAAAAGTGGGGGTCCAGTGAATGACCTAACAGTCGTACCAGGGAAAAGAAGAGGAGTGTCAGGACTCCGGGCAAAAACTCCAACAGTCCCATAAGTATTAAACTCAGTAAAAACATAAATAGAATTGACCCATCTACTTACCCAGCCTACGGGCAGTGATCCTGAATGACTGGGCTACAATAGAGTGCGGTCAATAGAAGCTCTAAAACAAACTAAATGGCCTGTTTGTAATTACATGCATTGAATATGCATTATCAAGACAATCTAGCAGGTGGCTCCTGCTCTGTATACAGGATGCTGTGGAAATGGATAAAGCGGAGTGCTTAATCAAACCAAGGGCTCGTGTGTAAAAACCTGTGTTACTGAGTCAATCTAACAGGTGGCTCATGATATGTAAATAAGGAGCCAGGTAGATGGAAGAGGCAAGGTGCTAAATCAGGAATCGACTAGACCGCTACGCATTAAGAGTGGCCAGGAGTTGTCCAATCCAGTCATAAAACTAATAATCATTGTCCTTCTCAAGGGGTCTCTAAGTAAAGTAACCTCATTAACGAGGCCGTTGCCCCTCAGGAAAGAGGACACACACTCGCACCGAGCCGTGTGCTCAGCTTACCTCGGGACACAAGCTCTTCTGCTCGGTCAGACTGCAAAGGAACGCGCGGTGTGAGTGAGCCATAGCATTATGCGTCGTCCTGGCAACCCCGCGCATGCGCGTGGGGCGCCAGGACGACGGCCATCTTGGTGTGGGCTTGGTGCAATGCTTTGTCTTCTAGACAACGGAGCAAGAGCGCAGCCAGTGGCCCCTGCCTACAAGTTTTCAACGTCAGGCTGAGGTATCCGTGTGAGCCCCAGACAATAGTAGCTGATCTGCTTAAGATGCGGTAAAGTAACTTTGAACGCGCATGGGGGCACAACCGCAGCGCCATAGAAACCGCGTGGTGCCCCCATGGCGCGGTGGATAAATCTGGTCAGAAAACTGGCACCCACGTCCAGTGGGTTGCATGTAGTGTTTGGAAAGAGACATTCAAACGCACTTATGGGGGCAAACTGTGGCTAGGAATGTCTGAGCGAAATTGGTTTGCCAGAGTGAGGATATGTTGTTGCCTTTGATGATATTCCCACAGTGCAGTTCCCTTGAATTGATTCTGTGCTTGAGGGGATGGTACTTCTGCTTTAACCAAACTTTTGCGTAAGGACCTACTATTTCTGTATGCGAAGGTAGGCAGATCTTGAAATAGTTGTTGTAGCTGTGGGTCCATTCCCTGCATTGCCCAATTCTTTTGGATTGCCCTCTTTATCTTCATGCTCTGCATAGAATAAGTTATAACCTAGACTAGGTCCTCGACGCACTTGAGACCGCGTGATCCTGTGCCGTCTTCGAGGAAGACGTCAACGCCTGTGGCGCCGAGTTCGTCGACGACCTCTCTCGAGGCTCCGCTTTCGAGGGGGACGTCGATACTGTCGGCACCTAGGTCGTCGAAGGACATGCTCGGAGCCCTGGCTTCGAGGCCTGTGTCGACGCCGCTGGTGCTGGCGGCACTGCGGCTGACGCCGATTCGTTCGGCGCCCTCAACGCCTTTCGAGGCGGTGGTGTCGGAGGGGCCCCGTGGCACGGGGGTAGCCCCTAGAAAGGCTCTGGCTTAGCTTTGGTCCCCAGGTGTCTTCCTCTCACCGCCTGGAGTACATTTCAGAGGGTGATGAGGGCTCTGATGAGGGCTTGGTTCTGGTGTCGCACCGAGCCGTGTGCTCCGCTTACCTCGGGACACAAGCTCTTCTGCTCGGTCAGACTGCAAAGGAACGCGCGGTGTGAGTGAGCCATAGCATTATGCGTCGTCCTGGCAACCCCGCGCATGCGCGTGGGGCGCCAGGACGACGCCCATCTTGGTGTGGGCTTGGTGCAATGCTTTGTCGTCTAGACAACGGAGCAAGAGCGCAACCAGTGGCCCCTGCCTACAAGTTTTCAACGTCAGGCTGAGGTATCCGTGTGAGCCCCAGACAATAGTAGCTGATCTGCTTAAGATGCGGTAAAGTAACTTTGAACGCGCATGGGGGCACAACCGCAGCGCCATAGAAACCGCGTGGGGCCCCCATGGCGCGGTGGATAAATCTGGTCAGAAAACTGGCACCCACGTCCAGTGGGTTGCATGTAGTGTTTGGAAAGAGACATTCAAACGCACTTATGGGGGCAACTGTGGCTAGATACAATCTCCGGGGTGCCCCCATTGTGTGCTATAGGTAGAGTCTCTAAGGCTGAAATAGTAAAATCAGAGGTCCGCATTTGAAGGCACGCATGGGGGCACAACCGCAGTTCAAAAGAATCCGCGTGGTGCCCCCATAGCGTGTCCCGAGGTAACGAGTCTCCTGTGGATAAATCATGCTCGAATAATCACACTGACTGTTACAGGAATCCAACAACTAGAAATGGAAATAAGGGTGCTTACACGTAGAATCGCGGGATAAGGGGTCGACTATATCTAGACATCACCTCACGTCTATATGAGTAAGTTGTGTACCCACAATCTGCTATATTTTTACAAATTCAGATACATCTCCATAAATTCCACAGGCACATAGAAGTCAAAACACAGGGACGGAAGCCAATGCAGACTGTGTGAATCGAGTCAGTCCGCCACTGTGGATCATTATGTACGACCTCATACATCATGTGTATATATATTCACATGTACATTCAGGATGATAACACTGCTTATTCACCTAGAAGACAGACATATCAGTGTTATACGAAGCACATTAAGTCAAATTCAGTGTTCATGCCTCGAGGGCTCAGTGAGTCCAAAAGTTCAATCCACAGGATTTCCCATTGTAGCAATTTACGCTGCAAATCACCACCCCTGCTCCCCACTGTTACCTGTTCTAAAATAACACATTTCAGTTGTGCGATGGTATGTCGTGCTTACCGGGGATCTTTTGGTCTTGGTGCGGATATTGGATTTATGTTCAGACCATCTTCTTTTCACTTTTCTGGTGGTCATACCCACGTAATTTGTATTTGTATTTATTATGATTATGTAGCGCTTTAATCAAAATAATAATAAAAGCCAAAGGGGCATTTCAATGCATAAGTCACATTTTGGGCATCGCAAGTGCAGGAATGTCTGAGCGAAATTGGTTTGCCAGAGTGAGGATGTGCTATGTTGTTGCCTTTGATGATATTCCCACAGTGCAGTTCCCTTGAATTGATTCTGTGCTTGAGGGGATGGTACTTCTGCTTTAACCAAACTTTTGCGTAAGGACCTACTATTTCTGTATGCGAAGGTAGGCAGATCTTGAAATAGTTGTTGTAGCTGTGGGTCCATTCCCTGCATTGCCCAATTCTTTTGGATTGCCCTCTTTATCTTCATGCTCTGCATAGAATAAGTTATAACCTAGACTAACGGCTCCCCCGATTTGGGTGGTTTAGGAACCATCAGTGTATCTCGATCGGTACCCCTAACTTTCTCTGCCACTTAAGTGATCTTAGAGTGATTGTAACCTCTTGACTTAAATTTAGTCTCAAGTAGTGACTATTGGCGTTCATACTCGGTGTTCTCAGAGATGTTCCTTCTGTAGCGTAGGAATTGGCTCTCCAGCAACCTCAGTGAATCTATCCCTTTCCATTGTTCCTTCTGGTCCGACGCACTCAGCCAAACACACCTTGGATGCTCTCATCTCAGCATATACACCCCCATCTCCAACCCTCTCACTACACCGCTCTTCTGGTCTGATCATGCTCTCCTGCCCTCTCACCTGGACCTCTTGGGTCCCCCGGCTAAGCCCCCGCCCACACTGCCAGTCTCCTCCTTTGTTGTTCGACCAATGAAGCGAGTATCAGTTGCTCCTTTTTCCGCCACCTTCATTACACCTCCCACTCCTGCCACTGACCCTCACATTGACATAGCCTTTTCTAGACCTTCAGCTCTCCATCTCCAACACTCTGGACATCCTTGCCCCCATCATGAGTATCAGCATGAAGCCTGCCTCCAAATGCAATACCTGGTATGACTCCGACCTAAACTCTCTGTAACCCAATTGCAGGGCTGCTGAGCAGAAGTGGCAGGCTTCGAGCACATCCTCTGACAGACTGGGCTGCCGCCTACTCCAAAGGCAATACAGACTATCCATCTGCTCGAAGAAGGCCTATATCCAAGCCCGCATCTGCCTTCCCTAACCCACTGCACTGGCCTCTCACGTCATTACTAAAACTCAGGACATCCTGTCCTCCCTCTCCTCTGCAACCCTCACCTGCTCTCAGTCCTCCCTTGGCCCCCCTAACCCCTTCCCTCCTACTCCCCTCTTTCTCTCTCATATCACCTGATGAGGTCTCTAGACAAGTCCTCTCTATGAAAGTCTCAACCAAACGGATGCTTCCCTGCTCCCCCAGAACCATCAAGGGCAGAATTTCCTCCCTTGCCCCAGCCTTTGCTGATTTCTGCAATCACTCCTTTGCAACTGGCTCCTTCCCGCTACTCCTCAAGCACTCCCTTGTGCACCCTCTCCTCAAAAAGCCTTCTGCCGACCCCTCCTGTCTGGCTAACTACCACCCTATCTCCATTACTCCCTTCCTGGGCAAACTCTTGGAGAAGCTGGCCATCTACCATCTTACCCACCGCACTGAATCTGTTGGTTGTCTCCACGACCAACAGAGGCACGGAAAATTCAATCATGATCACCCGTGAAGACTTGCTCTCTAATCTTGATTTTCATCTCTCCTGCCGATCTCATCCTTCTTGACCTTTCCTATGCCTTTGCTACTATCAATCATTCCACCCTTATAAATCGGCTCTGTGATACCATTGGCATCACAGACCTGGCTCTGGACTGGTTGACCTCCTTCCTCTCTGACCGACCTTCCCAGGTTCAACTGGGCTCTTTTCTCTCATCCATCATACTCTCCAACTGTGGTGTCCCTCAGGGCTCTATCCTCTTGCCGTGGCTCTTCAACATCTACCTTGCCCCTCCAGCCCATTTATTTAATTTATTTATATAGTGCTCCTAACCCAAAGGTATCTGGGTGCACATTTTACAGGTTAGAATTGATGTACAGGTAGTTTAATTTTATATTAACATGGTGCATACAGTAATAGTAATATATACATTAAAGTTAAAAACAGTAATAATATTTACAGTAGTAAAATGTGCTTTTACAAGATCCATGTGATGTACATTCAGTAAACACAGTAGATACAGCAGTTATCAGAGTCAGATTAAAGACCATTGCAAAAGAGTAAACTATAGTGAGGGGATACAGTATTGGTGCCGGGCATGGTGTTTTAAAAAGGTCTGTAATCTGGTACTGGGATCTTTGTTAGTCCTCTTAGAATAGCCAGGATTTGTTTTTTTCAGAAGGCCCAGTAGGCAGTCTCATTTGTAATGTCAGGTGGCAGCGAATTCCAAAGTTTGGATGCTAGGACTGGGAAACTCTTACTTTGTTTTTGCTAGTTTGTATTTTGGTACCAATATTTGGTTCATCTGGGCAGGTCTGGTGGGTCTGTTTGATTGGGTCCTGGTGAACTTATAATTTTAGTATTGAGGGGCTTTGTTTGCCAGACACTTGTGGGTCAAGGATAGTGTTTTGAAAGCTTTTCTGTTCTTGACTGAGAGCCAATGGACCAATTGTCTAGTGGTAGTAATGTGGTTATTATATGTTAGGTTATTAATAAAGCGCTTAATACCCTGAGGTTTCTAAGCGCAGACCCGGAGATCGAACCTGTGTTGCTTCGTGTCGGCTTGCTTCCAAGGCGAGCACGTTGCCCCTGAGCTATCCTCCAGAGACATAGACTTTAAGAATGTTGAGCGCTGCTCTTAAAGCGTTGTTCGATGTGATTGGGTCCTCCAACGTATTCCATATCTTTGACAGTAATCACCACAGCTGTGCTGCTTCGGAAAAATTTTCTGCGTCCTGCGTCAATGACGTCGATGTGCTGTCCCCGAGGACCTCCTCTGACGGCCGACGTCACCCGATGTGATAAATAGGACGCACGACGCCCGTAGCCTCAGTTCCGTTTTTTCCGCGAACATGTTCGCTCCATGAATCTCAGTACACCTCGACTCGTTGGAGTTCTGTTATATTCTATCTCGGTTCTTTGAACCTGTTCGGTTTTTATGAAAAGCCTGTTTGTGACAATGTCTACCTCGTCTTCAACCCTGCGTCCGGGTTTCAAGAAATGCGGGGACTGTGGGTCCAAGATGTCGGTAACGGATTCGCATTACACCTGCCTCTGGTGCCTCCGGGAGGCCCACGACACGGACGACTGTGTCAACTGCCAGTCGCTCACGGCCAAGCCATTGCGGGGAGCGCAAGAAGAAGTTGTCAGTACATAGGGTGTCTAAGCCCAGGAAGTCGAGGTCTGCGGGGCTTTCGACGGATGATTCGAGAGGCAACTCTCCGCGTCATCGTCGGAGGTCCAGTGGGTCTCCTTCCAGGAGTTGGTCTCGCCACTCCTCTGCCTCTTTGAGGCATTCCGGAAGCGCCGGCATCGGTCGCCTTCCCCGTCCTCTTCCGAAGACTCCGCCCGTTGGCGGGTCGCTTATCCCACCATGCAAGCGACACCAGAGGAATGGGCTTCCTTCGGGAAGATGTTGGCGATTCTTGTATCGCAGGGCACCGGTCCGTCCGCGCCTCCAAGTGGGGTCGGTCGTGATCGGTCGAGAGACACTGCTCGCACGCCTTCGGGCTCGAGTGGTCGGCATGGTTCGCGGGTGAGGTCCCGCTTGGACAAGGGTAACCGTTCTTGTAATACCCGTTCCAGGTCCCGGTCCTCGACGCACTTGAGACCGCGTGATCCTGTGCCGTCTTTGAGGAAGACGTCAACGCCTGTGGCGCCGAGTTCGTCGACGACCTCTCTCGAGGCTCCGCTTTCGAGGGGGAAGTCGATACTGTCAGCACCTAGGTCGTCGAAGGACATGCTCGGAGCCCTGGCTTCGAGGCCTGTGTTGACGCCGCTGGTGCTGGCGGCACTGCGGCTGACGCCGATTCGTTCGGCGCCCTCAACGCCTTTCGAGGCGGTGGTGTCGGAGGGGCCCCGTGGCATGGGGGTAGCCCCTAGAAAGGCTCTGGCTTAGCTTTGGTCCCAGGTGTCTTCCTCTCACCGCCTGGAGTACATTTCAGAGGGTAATGAGGGCTCTGATGAGGGCTTGGTTCTGGTTACGGTGTCTGATGAGCTTCTCTCGAGCCATAGCCAATTTGATGACCTGAGGCAGTCACTGCATGATGCCAGTGGACTGGACACCTCTCCGGAGGTGGAGTTTTGTAGGCCGGAGCCTGGCACTCATGCCGATTCTTAGTACCAGCACCTTATGTCTCAGGTCACCGAGTACTTGGGATGGTCGGCTCCCCCAGGGGAGTTTGTTCAGGATGATCTCACGGACATCCTTGATCTTGGTCCCCCCCACTGACCCGGTACTCCCGTTTCATATGGCTCTGCAGAGAAGGGTGGCGGCGGCTTGGATTGCTCCGGAGAGTCTCCCGGCAGTGGGCAAGTCTTTGTCGCGAAAATACCATCCAGCCAGTAGCGACCCCTGCTACTTGTCCAGGCACCCCACTCCGGAAAGTTTGGTGGTGCAGGCGGCTACGGCCCCGGCAAAGCAGGCATCGTATCCTACCATCCCTCCGGATAGGGACGTCAAACGTTTTGATGGCTGGTTAAAGAAAGTGTTTCTTCAGGGGGTATGGCGCTTCAGGCGGCAAACTCAGTATGTTCCGTGTCTCGTTTCACACACACTCTGTGGATCTGTGTTGCATTAGCGGCTGAACATATTCCCGAAGGGGACGAACGGGATGGTTTCCTTGCTATGGTTCAGGATGGCAAGGATGCCATGTGTGAGGCCGTTCAGTCGGGTTTGGACATGGCAGATTGTGTTAGCTGGTCCATGGCGGCGAGCACCGTAATACGCAGGTTTGCGTGGTTGCGGAAGTCGGGGTTCGCTCCTGATGTGCAGTCCCGGCTCCTCAACATGCCCTTTGACGGTGAACATCTTTTTGGCAGCAAGGCTGACGAGAGCCTTGAGAGGTTGCAGACCTCCAAAGCTGCAGCGAAGTCGATGGGCGCTGCAGTTCGCCAACCTCCGCCTTTTCGTCCTAGGGGACAGCAATGGAGGGGAGGTTCCTTTCGCTGTTACTCGTCCTTCAGTAAAGCGAGGGGAGCTAGCAGTCAAAGAGGCCATCGTAAGAGTGCCAGAGGTGGAACTAAAGGTACGCGAGGTGCCAAGGCCGCTCGGGCAGTTGCCTCTTTACCCTCAGGCAACGCCGCAGCCGCTACCACTCAGTCATGAGGCCAGGTCCCATGGTTCGCCGGTTGGGGGAAGGCTGGCGCAGCATCTTGTAGAGTGGCAAGCCATTACTTCAGATGTGTGGGTTCTGGAGATCATAACCCACGGCTACTGTCTTCCCTTTCGGCAGAGGCCTCACGACAATCCACCTCGGAACCTCTCTTTGAAGAGTCCGGATCCGCTCCTTGCGCAGGAAATTCAAGCCCTGCTGGAGAAAGGCGCCATAGAACTGGTGCCTGTAGCGGAGAGGAACAAGGGATGGTATTCCCCTTATTTTTTGATTTCGAAGAAAGACAGGAGATTGAGACCCATCATGGACTTGCGCGGTTTGAACAAACTCCTCAAGAAGGACAAGTTCAAGATGGTTACTCGTCCTCCAGGCCCTTCAACTTCAGGACTGGTTGGTGTCTCTCGACCTTAAGGACGCTTACTTCCATGTGCCGATCCATCCCAACCACAAGAAGTACCTGAGGTTCGCGGTTGGCGACTCACACTTTCAGTTTCGGGTCCTGCCGTTCAGATTGACCTCCGCCCAAGGGTTTTCACCAAGCTCATGGTGGTGGTGGCAGCCCATCTCAGGAAAGGGGTGATTCACGTCTACCCCTACCTGGACGATTGGTTGATCAGGGGGTGCTCTCCCGAGCAAGTCCTGGATCATCTGTCCATCACCTGCCACTCCCTTCACAAGCTGGGCTTCTCCCTCAATTTAAAGAAGTCCCATTTGACACCAACGCAGCGGCTCCAGTACATCGGAGCAGTGCTCAACACATCCCTGGGGCAGTGTTTTCCTCCCCAGATGAGGGCTCTTCACATTTAGCAGATGGTGCACAAGTTTCAACTTGCCCAGACGCTCCTGGTGTTCGAGTTCTTGAGGTTGCTCGGCCTCATGGCATCCTGCATTCTTCTGGTGCCAGAGGCTCGTCTGCGGATGAGATCTTTGCAGTGGGCACTCAAGCTCCAGTGGTCTCAGTCCTCCGGCAGGATGTCGGACACTGTTCAGGTGCCACCCTCGGTCGCCCAGGACCTTCTGTGGTGGGCCGTCGAAGGCAATCTGATGAAGGGGGCCCCATTTTGGCTGCCCTGGCCGGAGGTGACGATCGTGACGGACACATCCCTCATGGGATGGGGAGCTCATGCCAACGAGTTGACAGTCAGCGGTCGTTGGTCTCCGTTGGAGCCCAGACTCCATATTAATCTGTTGGAGCTGAGGGCCGTCAGGCTAGCTCTGAAGGCTTTTCTGCCGACTGTGCGAGGAAAGAGTGTCATGATTCTAACGGACAACACGGTGGCATTGCACTACCTCAACAAAAAGGGGGGGCAGGGTCACTTCCGCTGTGCAGGGAGGCGATGCAGCTCGAGTTCTGGGCCATCCAGCAGGAAGTTTCGATCTCGGCTGTTCATCTGGCCGGAGACGACAACGAGACGGCGGACGCTCTGAGCAGGCAGAGCACGATCTCTCACGAGAGGGAGCTGGCTCAGGAGATTCTCCTGGAGATCTTTGCCCTTTGGGGGACGCCTCAAGTGGATCTCTTCGCCTCCAGTGTCAACCGGAAGTGCGAAAGGTTCTGCTCGCGGGCATTTCCTCCAAAAGGAGCCTTAGGAGACGCGTTCGTGGTGGAGTGGTCATTCCCACTGCTGTATGCGTTTCCTCCAGTCCCCGTCATCCCGCAAGTACTGCGGAGGTTACGGAGGTTCGGTTCCCGGATGATCCTCATTGCTCCGGCGTGGGCCTGGAGGACGTGGTACCCAGACCTTCTCGACTTGTCCATCTGCCCTCCACGTCATCTTCCCTACCGAGACGATCTGCTCTCACGGGAGGGGGGTCAGGTTCTCCATCCAGAGGTCAGATCCCTCAACCTTCACGCTTGGCTTCTGAAAGGTTGAGGTATAAGGATTGGGACCTCCCTGAAGACGTGTTGGAGGTGTTGCTCTCGGCCAGACGGCCGGCAACAAAGTCTCTGTACTGTTGCCGTTGGTGTAAATTCTGCGACTGGTGCAGAGTTAAGAATGTGGATACTTTTGAATGTGACATTCCCAAGGTTCTGTATTTTTTGCTTTCTTTGGCCCACAGGGGCTTGCAAGTGGGGACCATTAAAGGTTACCTGGTGGCGCTGTCCATATTTAAGCGCTCGTTCGAAGAATGTTCCTATTTTAAGATTCCTTTAATTTCTCCGTTTTTGAAAGGGCTCACTAATGTGTTTCCTCCGTCATCTTTTCTAGTGCCAGGTTGGGATTTGAATATTGTTTTTAAGTTTCTTATGGGTGCTCCGTTTGAGCCTTTGCATTCTTGCCCTTTGAGACTGTTAACTCTGAAAACTGTGATTTTGGTTGCGGTTACTTCCGCTCGCAGAGTGAGTGAGTGAGTTACAGGCACTTTCAGTTAAGCCACCCTTCACTGTGTTTCATAAGGACCAGGGTTGTTCTTCGAGTTCGTCCTTCCTTTCTTCCGAAGGTGGTTTCGGAATTTCATTTGGGCCAGAAGGTTGTTCTTCCGGCATTCTATCCTCCTCCACATCCTGGTAAGGAAGAGAAGAGGCTCCATAGGCTTGATCCTAGGAGGAGAGCGTTGAGCTTTTATATTTCACGCATGTCTCGGGTCAGAGTGGACGATCAACTCTTCATTGGTTACGCTGGAAAGCGTTTGGGACAAGCTGTGACGAAACAGACTTTGTCTCGTTGGATTATTTTGGCTATCTCCGAGTGTTACCGCTTGGCAGGAAAGGACCCACCGGCTGGCTTGTGGACCCATTCTACCGGGGGTATGGCTGCATCTACTGCCCTGCAGAGGGGTGTTCCTATTCGTAACATCTGTGAACCAGCCACCTGGGCTACTGTACATACTTTTGTACGTCACTACTCCCTCGATTCCATCCGAGGATAGGATCTGGCCTTTGGCAAGGCAGTCCTTTATTCCGCAATTTGATTGGGCATGCTAAATTTGTATTCTAAATTCTTTCCCCACCTCCTTGCTTTGGTACTGCTTTGGGAGTCTGTCAAAGATATGGAATACGTCGGAGGACCCAATCCCCTCGAAGAACAAGTTACTCTCTTACCTGGCAACGTTCTTTCGATGGTAGGGTCCGACGACGTATTCCATATCGCTCCCTCCCTACCTTCCCCGCTGCAGAATTTCTTATGCGATTGCAGCTTACGTTTCCGCAAGGCCTTGTGTGTCTGACTGGCAGCAGACTGGTGTCACACGTTCTGGGGGAAAAAACTACAACTGAGGCTACGGGCGTTGTGCGTCCTACTGTCACATCGGGTGACGGCGGCCGTCGGAGGTGGTCCTCGGGGACGGCGCACCGATGTCATAGACGCAGGACGCAGACGCCGAAAATGTTTCCCAAGCAGCACAGCTGTGGTGATTACTGTCAAAGATATGGAATACGTCGTCGGACCCTCCCATCCAAAGAACGTTATCAGGTAAGAGAGTAACTTGTTCTTTTGTAGTACTTGTTAAGGTTTGTATAGGACATTGCAGTAATCCAGTCTTGATAGTATCAAGGCTCTGGCCAGTGTGATACAGCTAGTCGCGGGGGGAGAAGGCCTGCAAGCGGTGATAAGTTTAGCTGTATACGTGACTGAGGAAGCTGTATCATTGATTTGTTTGGTTAGCGACAGTGTCGAGTCCAAGTAGATACCAAGAGTTTTGACTTCTTTAGCAACTTTTATATTAATGTTATCAATATGAAAAGATTAGAACTGTTTTGGCAGTTTGTTTAGGCGATTTTGAGATCCGATCAGTAGCAACTCAGTTTTATCGTAGTTAGGATGAAGGTCATGAGTGGCCATCCAGGCCATCCAGGCCTGAATAATCTGGTGTATATTTTGTTCAGGAGCTTAGAGTCCGTATCATAGCAACCTGAGAGGGGATTGAGTATTTGTGTGTCATCTGCATAGTTAGTGAAAGTGACACCCAAACTGTCAAGGTAGTCAAATAGTGGCTTGGTAAAAATATTATACAAAGTAGGTGAAACAGAGGATCCTTGGGGAACTCCACAAAGAACAGGCGACGGGTCGGCTATAGCAGTTGGGGCGAATACTCTCATTGTTCTATTTGAGAGAAAGGATTTGATCCAGGATGTGGCTTTAGCAGAGAAGTGTGCCGCTGAGGTCAAATGTTGACACAGGATATTGTGGTTGACCAGGTCAAAGGCAGCAGCTAAATCTATTACGAGAAGGAGGGATAAGTTGCCTTTATCCTTTAACTCATCCATTTGTTTTTTAAGGTTGATGAGTGCTGTTTCTGTGCCGTGACCTGGTCTAAAACTTGACTGGCGTAGGCCTAGTAGATTATTAGATTCTAGATAACTTTGGATTTGCAGATATGCTGCTTTATCCACAATTTTCACTAGGAAGGGTACTGTGGTTCTGGGACTGTAGTTAATATGTGTGTTTGGGTCTAGTGTAGGTTTCTTAAGGAGTGGGCGAACCCGTGTATCCTTGAGATTAGTGGGGACTGTGCCAGTTTCAAATGAGGCATTTATAAATGTGATGATGAAGGCAGTGAGCTCCGCGACAACATCTTTGGTAAGTGTGGCAGCACATATGTCTCCCTGGCATCTAGATGGTTTGAGGCCTTCAATAGTTTGTCACTTCAGTTATCGAGACTGGTGCAAACTGAAATGAAGAGGGCCGGTTCAAGGTAGAGTCTGGGTGCTTGAAACGTGAGGGGTCAGATGAGAGGCTACATTCTTTGGTGTCAATTTTGGTTTGAAGGAGCAAGATTTTTTTCTAGCGATGCCTTTTCAATATTAGTGCACCAAGCAGTGTCTTTTATGCAGTGTTCCGGCAGGGTCACTGGAGTTTCTAATTCTCTCAGGATTGTAAATAATTCTTTTGTACCTGTTTTGGCATTAGTGATTCTTGCATTATAACTGTCACTTTTAGTTTGGTGGATTGCGTTTTTTTTGTAGTTCTTGGAGGCGATTACAATTCCGTCTTTGTTGACGGATGAGGGATATTTTTTCCATGTTGATTCTGCTGTTCTCTCAATCTTGAGTAGCTTTTGTTGTAGTGAACCAGTTATTTCGATTAGCCGCCTGTTTGGCTTTACGCATTTTTAGTGGGGCCACCTAGTCTACGGCTTGGGACAGAGTCTGATTGTATAACTCTACCATAGCTGTAGGTGTTAGGGTGTCAAGGTTGGCAGGGCTGATAATGGGGTTGAGTAGGGGTAGTATCCTTTCTGCTGTCATATTTCGTTTATTTCTTGTGAGGGCTGGAGGGACAATGTGCCCAGGGTTTAAAGTGAGTTGGTCCTGTATCGTGAAAGTGATCACGTGGTCGTACCAAGCACAAGGAGTGGTAGTCAGGATCTCAGTGTTTGATCTCCACCTTCTCTCCTAACTTCCAGTGTTATGCGGATGACATGCAGCTCTCCTTCCAGCTTCCCTCCACTGCCTCTTCTTCCGCTCTCATTCCGGTCTGTTTGCTATTCAGGCATGGTGCACTGCTAACGATCTCTGCCTTAATGCCAGTAAGACTGAGATTCTTCTCATTGGGACCCCAGCTCCCTCCTTCCCCTCTTACTCTCTGGCCGCCCTCCATGGGTCCCCTCAGCCACCCATGAGGCAAAAAACCTTGGTGTCATCTTCAACCCCTCTCTCTCACTCCTTCTCTCCTCACATCATGGACCTTGCCAAGAAGGCCCACTTTCAGCTACACCTCCTCAGACATTCTCCCTTTCCTCACCGTCCCTCAGAAACTCAATGTCTCGAGAGCTCTGGTCCTCTCCAGGCTGGACTACTGCAACAGCCTATTCCTCAATCTTTCTTCATCTTCCCTTTGCCCCCTTCAACTAATCAAGAATAGGACTGCAATACTTATCCTTGCCCTCAAGCCCAGGGACCACTACTCTCCAGCCCTAAAATCTCTCCACTGGCTCCCAGTTGCTGCGAGGATCAAGTTCACGACCCTTTGCATCATCCACAAGGCCTTCTGGGGACTGGGACCTCACTACATCCAACTCTCTCCCTAAATATCTCCCTGCTAGAGCCCTTCGGTCTTCAGCTCCAATTCTCTGTCGATCCATGCAGAGAGTGGGGGGGGGTAGATCCCTCTCTCTCTCTCTCTTCCGCAGGAGCCTCCCTCTGGAATGGCCTCCGTGCCCCTCTGACTCGAGCCAGATCTCCTTAAGTTCCAGAAGCTTCTCAAGACCCTCCTTTTCTCTTCTTCCTTCCCTCTCCCCTGCTAAAGTCCCCCCTCTGCCATTGCGACTGGCTGCCTTGTGCCTTCCGATTCATACAGGGCACCAGGCCCTCCTCGCCCAGTCTACCCCAGCACTTCGTTCTCCCCTGACCCCCCCCTACCCTCTAACCTGCACTTGCCCACCTGGGCTCCCTCCCCTCAACTAGCCTGGCTGGGCCTGCACTGCTTTGATCCCTTCATCCCCGTCCACTGCTTGTGGACCTTCTCTCCCCTGCACTTCTGCTTTCCCCTGGCACTTGTCCACCTAGCCTCCCCATAGCATTCGCCTAACCCAGGGGCCCTCTCCCCCATCCTCCTCTCCCCACCACAGCACTTGCACGCTCTCCACTCTGACCTGCACTTCCTTTCCCTCCTTGGCACTGGTGCTTTCTGCTCTGATCGACATTTCCCCCCTACACTTGCACATTCCGACTGTCACAAGGTCTAGTAGGACCATTTTTTGTTTGTCATCTATCCCCCCCGCATCGGTCTTGTTGCACCTTGAAACACCTTTTGCTGTATAGGCGCATTATAAATACCCAATAAATAAAATAAATACATTTTAATTGGGCTCTGATATGTATGGCCATAATATAGCCAGTCATCTCAAGCATGTATGGTGGATAATCATGAATGACATGAGTCAGCCAGGTATGAATGGGAGCAATCATCCCACATTCACAATCTAGTTCCCGACCTAGTATCATTGGCATATAGTTAATTTTCATGGTTATATCGGGTGCTTAAATGTATACACATTTATATAAATCACAATTTACATTTTTTCACATAGATGTTATCATGCCGCGATCATCTGATGACACTTTCATGGTTGATCCTTACATTGCATTGCTACGTTGATGTATTGAAGAACAAGATAAAGTTCCCAAATGATAGGGAACTCCCGTCCCCTGCACACTTGCACGGCTGAAAAAATCAGCCAAGAATGTAACGTAGTTATCAGTAAACACAATTTTAATGTCCAGTCTGCAGTAACTGCAAGGTTACATTTTGTAAATGGACTTGATTTCAATCAATTTCAGTAACATATGCTCTCAAAGAAAAATAATTATAAACATATATTTATTAGTATGACCCAACGCGTTTTGAGCTTTCAACTCTTCTTCGGGGTCTTGAAAGGTTGATTTTTCTACAAATAATAACGAAGATAGACTTTTGTTGGTGCCTTTACCAAAATACCTCAAAGCAATCTACTCGGTGTCCAATTTTTAAGGTACACGTTTTCTGAAGTATGATGACAAATTAGCATTACATTTCAGAAACTTAACAGCAATAATAATAATGATGTACTTAATTAATTCCATGGTTTGTGTTACCACTGTTCTAGGAAGTAGAAATTCTGGGACTCCAGAATTCAAAGGTGGGGCGATCCGTCCCCAATGATAAAAAAAATTATTGGATGACCTGCTCTAATGTGCTCAAAAAGTAATTTCCGTAATTCACCCAAGCTACATTTTACACCAGTTTTTTTTTGAGAAATTGCATCTTTCCTTATAATCCTGCGGCTCAAAGTTTCTTCACAAAAGAGGAAATCCGAATATTCACTATGTCGGGTTGTGTAATAACCAGTGTTGTCCGCCTATTGATATAATGTATCATAGAGTACTTGTAAGTTTCCACTTGCGTGCTCATTTAGCAATTGTTAAAATCATGATTTATCAAGAGTATCCAATCATGTTACTCACCCAGGTTTAGGTGTCGAATACTCTGGGTTAATTAATACACCAGAATCTAAATAGTGAGTCAGTGAAATTGCCTAATCTGTGACCTATGAAATAAATGGTCACTGTAAATATACGGTATGTTAAGTAAAACATTCCATATTGTTTTCCCAATGCAAACACTTATGTAATACAATGATAAACTCACCTCATCATGGAGGTGTTTATAATGTGTCTTCAACGAGTGACATAGCACACTGCTGCTTTAAAAATGGTGATCCCTCGAATCAATCCCTGTTGTAAATGAACACAGGTTTGTATCATAACATCCTATAAACTTAATATTGAATATCACCCTCAACATAGGGTATATAGTATGGTGAATTAACCTAAATCCTTAACCCAATTGTTATCAGAATGTCTGCTGTACTGCTGTGTAGCGAACCGTGCCCTCGCCTCAAGGCCGTCTCAACCAAAAAGGCTGGGTAATAGATGGTATGTAATTAGTTGTCCACGTCACTTGATGGAAAATGTATAACTAAACCAATTATAAACAAGAAATAGGGGTAAACATCCTTACTCTGCATCTGGTTGTAAAATATCCAACCCTGAAGTGGAATCAATCAAAAATGATTACCCATCGTGTGGCCAATAAATACCCCAGTAGAGTACTATATGTCGAAAAGTCTATCATAGAGATAGTCTGTCTAGAATGACTAGCTGGTCAGGACAGATGTTCATGATCCCTCACAGGGGCATACAATCTATGTAACTCAGTGAGGTTATAACATGTAACCAACTCCTTAGAATAAAACACAAGCAACCGCGTCATATTCACGAGTGCCCATAGTGGTTAATGATAGGAAAACATCTTGTATCTTGCAATAATTAGACATCGAGAATGTTATTCAGTCCTATAAGTGCATCTACCTCTGAAGAGTGCACAATCTATGACATCTTATGTGGGTGTTAAATGGTCTTCAGAAAATGTCTTCTTGATGTAATAGAACACCAGAAATGCAACCATCTCATCGTACATGTTGTCTACTTAACACCTACTCCTTGGTATTAGATGTTGTGGCCCTTCGTTTATTGATGTGGGCAAGGTAGAACACCCCTTCATACCCAAGGGAGTTATTGCATCCAGAAGGTAGATCCAATGTAGTTCCCTCTGTGCTAGCTTCTTGGCTAAATCTCCTCCTCTCATTAAGGGGTGTACAATATCCAGAATGGCCCATCTACTTTGTGCTAGTGTATGTCAATTGTCTCAGTGTCTGTATATTGGCGATCTAATATTGGTTGTTCTAAGGTTAGCTTTATGCTCTGTCCATCTGTCTTTCGCTTTACGTGTGGTTTGGCCCACGTAATATTTCCTGCAAGGGCATCTTAATGCATATTTGACATTCTTTCTGTTGCATGTGCCATAATGATGCAGTTTAATCTTTTTGCCTGTTTTTGGGTGTCTAATGTGATCCCATTTAATAATGCTGTTGCAATGTTGGCAGATCAAACAGGCAAATGTGCCTGATTTAGGGATGTATAGCGTTCTTTGTGTTGATTTCTTCAGCCTTTCTGCCCTAACCAAAGTTTCCCTTAAATGTCTTACTTTCTTGTATGCCATCATTGGAGGCTCTGGAAATAACCGAGGTAGGGTAGGGTCCAACTTTATCAGATACCAGTTTTTCTTGATTATCCTGCTAACTTGGTGACTCTGTGCAGAGAAACGTAGGGTACGGCTCATTCTAGTACTTTGTTTCGATAGAGCCAGTTTTAAGGAGGTCTTCCCTCTTATGTATCTCAGATCTAGATATTGCTTTCTCTAAGATCTCTTCGGGGTAGCCTCGATTTGTTAAATCTATCTTTCATCAAGTCATATTCCTTAGGTGGGATGTCTGCATTCAAGACTATCTGTTTCAGTCTTACAATAAGACTATAAGGCAGACTTTCTTTCAAGTGTGACGGATGGATACCTTTAAAATGCAGTGCATTGTTGACATCAGTAGGTTTTCTATATATACTCGGGAGGAAGGTTAATATCAGGTTCCCCTTCTTCCAGGGTGAATTTAATGTGCTTGTGACAGTTAAGATACCCGAAGAACTGTAAGATTTCTGTTTTAGTTCCTTTCCAAATAGCGAACACATTGTCTATATACCTTCTCCAGAATACTATTCTAGACAAACAGGGTTGGGTCTCCAAAATGTATGTCCTTTCAAAATGAAACATACAAATATTTGCATATGATGCTACCGAGTGTGTTCACCTCCTTGCCCAATGCCCATGTTGTCTTGGGGTAATGGTTTTAGAGCCCCTAATGTCTTGATTGTTTAATTAGAGTAATCATTAACAATATGTCTTGGTAAATTGTACCCTGTATGTTATGCCTCAGAATGTACATAATGTAGTCATGTAACTTCCTAGTTAATTTAAAGAAAGAGGGCTAGGGACAATTCTTCATTCATGCCCGTTGGTTCCAGTGAATCCATTTTGTGTATCCAGAACATATATCTTCTAGTCATCAGGTTGTTTAGGTACCCTCCTCTGGGAGGGTCTCCATATCTGTACGAAGACGACAAACCTTAGTTGTGAGTGTGTGTGTCTCATGGCTTCGAAGTGGCTGGCCACTTGGGATTTTTGATTTAGTTCGGATGTTTTACTTTTGCCCATTGTAACATTCCTTTATTTCTCTAGTGGTCTGTCCCACGTAGTTCCCATAGGGGCAAATCAGTTCATAAATAGAATTTTTAGAGTCAGACGTGGTGAAATGTTTGAATGTTATATTTTGACCAGAATATAGGTGTCTGACGTGTTCTCCTTTTTTAATGTGATTGCAATTGCTGCAATTTAGACACAGGAATGTCCCTTGTTTTGGTTTTGCTAAAAAGGATTCCCTGGTGGTTGTGACTCTTTGCTTTTACGAGTATCTCAGATTTCTCCCTCTAGTGTAGGTCACCATGAGTGGTTTTGGAAAGAGTTTGGCCAGCTTTGTGTCCAGTTGTAAAATTTGCCAGTTTTTTTTCAGCGGGCGTGAAATTTGTGCGCTTTGCCTGGAGAATTTCATTAGGTGAATCAAAGTTGGACTGTCTTTGTATTTATTTGGTCCCAGAAGTTCTTTCCTTGTTCTGAGATTACATTTTTGTTTCGCTTTGGTTAGTACTTGGTCTGGGTATCCTCTTTGTTTGAATCGTCTGTTATGACTCTTGAGGCTCCTTCATATTTTGTTTCATCTGAAATGATTCTCCCGATTCTAAGATATTGGCTGAGTGGCAAATAGTCTTTGAGATGTTGTGGATCGAAACTAGTATAATGTAAAGTGTTATTCACGTATGTTGGCTTACGGTAAATAGATGTTTCCAATTTGTTGTTGAGTGTTACCTCGACATCAAGAACATGTGTATTGGGGTTACCTATTTCCAATGTGAATTTGATGCGTGGATGACATGAATGAAGACATGTAAAGAATCTATCCACTTCTTCTTGTGAGCCTTTCCAGATGTCATCGATGAATCGTTTCCAAACTTCTAGGTTGTCTGCCCATTCAGTTGGCTATAGTACGTGTTTTGTTTCAAAAGCGTACATAAAAAGATTTGCGTTGGCTGGGGCCACCGCTGAGCCCATTGAGGTCCCTGATGTGTGTAGATGGTAGTTCTTTCCAAAGCGGAACGAGTTATTGGGCCTCATTACGAGGTGGGCGGTAAGGAATTACTGGCACCGGTAAGGGCACCGGTGCCGGTAATCCCTTACCACCCTACTACGAGTTCCCTTTGCGGGTCCTCCCTTAACGCCTGGTTTTTCCAGGCGTTAAGGACGGGACCTGCAAAGGGACTCTGGAGCTAATAACGGTACGGAGCTAATAACGGTACCGCTATTTGCGATACCGTTATTAGCGCCTTCCCCATTCCCATTGAGCCCTACGGGGGCTCAAATGGGAATGGGGATGGGCCCGGGTGAATGGGGAATTACCGGTCCCACCAACCTTGGAATGGACCGGTAATTGCTCCATTCACCAGGGCGGAGTCGGAACAAGTTTGGAGGTAGCCATGGCGCTAACAGCGCCATGGCTACCTCCATCCTCGTAATGAGGCCCATTGTACAGAATGAGTTTCGTGAGTTCTAGTGTTAGAATTTTGTTAGCCCGAAAATATTCTTCTTGGAGTAGTAGCCATTTTATTGCTTATAGAGCTTAACTGTGGGGAATTGAGGTGTATAAACTCTGTACTTTTAAAAAAAAAAAAAAATGTTTTTATTGATTTATTCACACAACAAACAATACAAACCAAACAAGCAGTGCAACCTACAACCGCTTCGTGCTTCCCATTCCCTCCCCCCTTCACGAGTCTGTCAGTTTTAGTCTTCTGATTCTGCAACCTGTGGTACGGTCTCCCCTTCTATAGTATCTGCCGGGTCCTCAATTGACCCAAACAACTCGGCTATCATTAGTTTCCAGGCCATCAGGGACTCCGCCTCCTCCTCACCCCCTGCATTACTAGCCTCTTGCCACACCATGGTTTCTGCCTCCACCCATTTTTGTAAATCTCTCCACCACACCTCCACATTTGACATATGGCAGGTCTTCCAACCTATGGCAATTCTCCTTTTTGCAAGCACATAAGCCAGGTCCTTCAATATACTCACAAGCTTGAGTTTCCGTGATCTTGGGAACCCCCCCAACAAACAGGCCCACACTGTGTCCACTACGATCTTAACCCCTTTCTTCTCCAGTTTCTCTTTTACTGCACTCAAGAAACGTTCAATGACCGGGCATGACCAGAACATATGAACCATGCCCGCGTTCTCCTCATCACATTTGGGGCATGCCTGCTGTCCTGCATTCTCAAACCTCGATATCCTCCAAGGTGTCATGTATATGCCCTATGTGTAACATATAGTTGTAACTGTTTCAGTCTCGCATTCCTAGACACCTTCTTATGATACCCCTGCACCCGTTCCCACATCCCATCCTCCATCGGGGCACCAACTTCTATTTCCCAGTCCATCCTCAACTGCGTGACTTTCTTCCCCACTTTAGACATCAACATTTCATATATTCTGGAAATTTCATGACCCCCTTCTGCTATGTCATATTGTATCTATGGTGGCATCTGGTTCTTCCTCCAGCACTGTTTCAGGCCATATTCTTTTAATTCGCTGCACCATTCTGTAATATGTAATGTACTGGCCCTTGTGCAACCTAGTTTCTTCTTGCAGTTCCTTGAAGGTGATGATACTAGAGCCCTCCCGCCAGATATCTCCCATTGTTGTCACCCCTACCGGTTCCCAGTGGCTCCTGATTGTCATTCTTAGCTGCACATCTGCCCCCGTTAATACAACCAATGGAACCTCCTGAGAGCATGGGGACGGGCTCTCCATCTGGCATGCCCTATGCCATATCTTCCACCCCAATAACAGCATCTTAGGGCGCCCCATCATTTCCACCCAGGGTACCCACATGATTTCTTTTAAGTAAAATGGTGCACAATCTCGACCAAACAGCCTAGATTCTGAGGTTTCTTCATCTGAAAGCCATTTGGCGACATATTGCAATTGGCTAGCCACATAATACACCTCATAATTGGGCAGTTTTATCCCTCCTTTGTCATGGAAATTCTGTAACTTCCACTCTATTCCTCGTGCCATGCCACAAAAAATCCCCACACATGCTATTCAGTTTAGTGAAGAACCTCTAAGGGATCGGGTACGGTATATTCCCGAAATAGTGTAGAAGTCTTGGCAGAACCACCATCTTGAGCATTGCTCCCCGGCCCATCATTCCTAAGGGTAACCTGGCCCAGAATTGCATGCACTTCTCAATTTTTGCAATAGCTACCTCTGTGTTACACCTATGCTCCTCTGCCACATTATGGTATATATTGATCCCCAGATACCGAAATGTATTGACCGCCCACGGTACTTGCAGTACAGGCAATCACTCCGATGGGATCCCTATGTACCTCCCCAATGGGAACATGCTGGACTTCTGGGGTTCACCGCGATGCCAGACAACCCCGCGAATCTGTTCATTACAGATGTACTGGAGGTTCTCTTCTGGGTATCGCAAGTACAGCAACATGTCATCAGCGTATAGGGAAATCAGATGTCTTTCCCCTCTTACTTGGATGCCTATGCTGTCTCAAGTATATTGCTAGAGGTTCCAGGGCCAATATGTAGAGCATTGGGGACCACAGACATCCCTGCCTGGTGCCCCTGCTGAGCTGCCATCTCCCCGATATCACAGATCCTGTCTTAACCCTAGCCAGTGGTTCGCTGTACAATATCTTTGCCTACCTTACATATCCAGGCCCTAGGCCAAAACACTCCAGGGCCGCAAGCAACCATGGCCATTTAACTGAATCAAAGGCCTTTATTGCGTCCAAAGACACAATCGCCATATCCTCATTTTCGCCTCCACTCTCAACAATTCTATGGAGCCGTCTATGATTATTGGTAATATTTCTGTTTGGGACATAGCCCATCTGATCTGGGTGGATTAGATTGCCTATGACCTTCTTCAGTCTAGTTGCTAGGACAGCAGTCTATATCTTGCTGTCTTGATTCAGCATCGACAAGGGTCTGTAAGAGCCGCAGCTGTGCCCCGGCTTATTGGGCTTGGGGAGCAGAATTATGACGGCCTCTCTCAATGATTCGGGTAAGCTTCCTGTCTCAAATGCTTCGTTTAGCATTTTTAGCAGTGGGGGGGGGACCTCTTCTATGTACACTTTATAAAACTCGCTTGGGAGTCCATCGGTCCCAGGGGTCTTGCTGTTAGGCAGCTGCCTCACCACCTCCCCCAACTCTTATAAGGTAATTGGTGCATCTAATTCCTCCCTCTCTTCCTCGCTTATCTTCGGCAATCATCTTCCTATGTCCTCCAGCGTTTCTCTCATCATTGCGTAACTACTTTCACCATCATCTCCATATAATATCTTATAATAGTCCATAAATGCTTGATTGACTCCCTCTTGGGTGTCTGCTACGCTACCGTCCTCTCTCTATGGTCCTGATTGTGACTCTGGGATGCTCGCTCTTGTATAACCACCCCAGAAGTCTCCCCGGCTTATCACCCCCCGCATGCTGTCTCTCTACATATTTTTTATAATTGAGATAACATAATCTGTCCCAATGCTCTACACATTTCTGCCTTAGCTTGAGTGCCAGTTCCACCCTCTCTGCTGTATCATCCCCGCCCCTCTGAGCCTTCTCCAATTTCTCCTCTATCTCCTGTAGGTCAGCTAGGATCCCACCTTGTAGGCCCCTGGATTTTGCTATAGTTACTCCCCTCAGCACCACTTTAAAGGCCTCCCATAGTGTACCTGCCGAGTCCACACTCCCGGTGTTTGTTTTAAAATAATTTACAATCTCCTCCCTCAGGTCCTCCCTAAAGAAGGGGTCTCTCAGTGCTTCCGCTCGTAGACGCCATGTCAGTATCCTCGCTCTCGGGGGGGGGGGGGCATTGGGGGGGCAGGCAGTCTTGCCATTCGAGGATCAAGGGCGAGTGATGCGAAAGGACCCTGGCCTTGTACTCCATTTGCGTGATCTCCACTATTGTGGCGAGGTAAAGACCTGTTGTGGGGCAGAGTAGTGCAAGTATTGCCTCTCCTGGGGGTGTCTCACTCTCCATACATCCTCCAGGCCAAAGTCCATCAGCAATGCCTGTAACGCCTTGGCAGCAGGAGCCGGTCTATCCGTCTTCCCATCCGATCTGTCTACCCTTGGATTTAGTACGCAGTTGAAGTCCCCTTCCCAAATCACCGCGCTTACCACACATGCGCTCAGATTAGTACACAATGTTCTGATGTACGCCGTTGTGTTCTGGTTCGGGGTGTACGTATTGACTATGCTTATCTCCCTATTTTCCACCAGTCCCCTCAATACCACCATCCTACCGTCTGTCTCAGCTATCACTTGCAGATGCTTAAAGGGGACATGTGGCGCCACCCAAATAAGCACTCCTCTCGCATAAGCAGAGTATGATGAGCCCACCATCACTCCCTTCCATTTCCCAGTTATCTTATCCATTTTGTCTCGCGTGAGGTGGGTTTCCTGCAGCAATGCAATATCTATTTTTTGTCTACGCAGGTACAACATACGTTCCTCTTTAAGTAGCTATTGAGCCCCTGTACATTCCATCTAACTATTTTAAAGTCTCCCATGGTCTGTACAAATTCCATTCCACCTCCCACAGGTGCAGTCTGCCTCCAAGTTCCTTTCCAATCCGTATAGACTCGTACCCTAACTTTAAACTCCCCTTAACTAAAACCACCCCGAACTCCCCCTTTCCCTCCCCTCCCATCCCTGCCCCAACATCACTCCCCTTAACTGTTGCCCAGCTCCATCCCTGGATCTCAGGCTCCCCCGCATCTAGCCCTTTCCGGCCCTCGCCTGTACTCGGGAGCGCCGCAGGGTGAGGTCGCCCTAGTGGCTAGCCTACTACTACTACAACTAAAATTCGGGGGGTGGTAGGGTGCTTTGCCCTGCCGCTCCTATTCGCTTCAGTTTAACTACGCACAGCTGCGCAATTTACGCATGCCTACTTATTGCTATATTCCAGTCCTTAAGGTTTGTTCCAGCCAGTGGTGTCTTAACAAAATGTTAACCATGCTTAGTCCCACCCAGCAGTATCAATCTTCATCTATGCATCACTGAGGTGCTCACGATGCGCCTTATATGCATGCATACAGTGTACCAGTCATTTATCATGTTCCTCTCGCATCTCCTCCGCGTCCTGTTCCTGGCAACCCTGCAGGTCCAGCCATGTTGTTGATTCTTCTGGAGAATCAAAAAATTACATTTTACTCTTGTGCACCACCTTCAATCTCGCAGGGTACTGTCACGATGCCCGCTCCCGGGGAGCCGGCTCAGGCCCTGCGTCCCCGAAAGCGGACATCAAGTCCCCTGGGAAGGTCCCAGCAACCCCTTATAGGGGCCCTTTGGACAGCGTCCTGGCGCCTATGGCGCCAGGCTCATAGAAAACGTCAGTCCTGGCGCCATAGGCACCAGGCTCATTATGAAAGTGTTTGGGTGCACTTACCTGATGCAGACCATGCTGCAGAACCCCGGCCTCCTTGAGGCCTGAAAGGAACTACTTTACCTGTGGGACTCATTTACCACCCGGGCGTGGTCGGGGAAGGATACATACTTGATTGGAGGAAGGACACATTCTAGGAACTTCTTCCAAGGCTATTTAAACCACACCCGATCAGCCACACGTTCCAAGGCTATTTAAACCACACCCGATCAGCCACACGTGCTTCGCGTTGTTCTGCATCTAGCAGCTGGACGCTCACCGTGTCTGCTCCTGCATCCTGACTTCTGCCACACCTGCCAGCATCCTGAATCGCCTGCAAAGGAAGGGAACAAGAGAACAGAAGAAGGAAAAGGCCTCACCTGCTAAATCTGCATCCCAGAGACATTTCGCCGACAATCCTGAAAAGGAAGACATTTATTTTTAAAAGCGCATCGCATCGATCGCTGCAGCCCGCATTCTACTCACCTTTACAGGGCGCCTCCATGTTCAGCAGCGACCATCCGGATTCGCAGTCGCGCCCCCGCGCCTAGGGAGAAAAAGACAAGAACAAAGGTGAGAGAAAGAAGGGAAAAGGGAAGCTAAAACTCCATGTCAAGACTTACCTGTTGGGTCATTCCCTTTTCATTTCGGGTCCGCGCCGCATCCAGGCATTTTCGGACCCCGGCCCCTAAGGGGAAAAAGACATCAGCGTTAATGAGTGAATGAAAAGACATTACCAAAACACTCATTAAAGACTTACCTGATTTCCACAAGGATTTCACCGCTCACCTCGGGTCGGTGCCTGTTCCCCGGCATTCCGTACCCCGGCCCCTATGGGGAAAAAGACACTAGCATTAGAACATTAATGCATGGACACAAGGGGAACCACTTATAGAAAAACTTACCTGGAAGCCAAGCAAGTTTGGTTCTCACCCATCCGAAAATCCAGTGACGTAACTGGATACCAACGCGCCCCTGCATCAGAAGCAGGATGGAGAGCTCGTCCTTCCAGACCCTAAGGTGAGACGCTACGAGGAAGCACAGCAGGGTTTTGAAGAGGGTGAGAGGGGTAAATGGGAGGCCGATTGCATTACCCCGCAGACAGTTAACCCCCTATTCTCACCTACAGAAGGATACTTCTGCGAGTCAGAAAAGCCAGATCTGGGGCCCGGTCCAGTCCGTCTTCCGAACCCTGCGCATCACCTTAGACGAGGTCACAGCAGCGCGAACCAGGCCAGTGCCCCCGTGGGAGTCAGGTGAGCGTTACAGGTACAGAAGCATGTATTTTACGCCGGCCGCTCGTAGCCTCCTTTTGATCGGCACATAGCTGTACCGTTGCCTTTGGACCAGCATTGTATAGTCCAGATACGCCGTGACAGTGTTTGAAGCCTTTTCAATCGTCCCTCCTTTTCGAAAGTACTCCAGTATCTTCTTGCAATCTCTATAATTAAGAATTTTGGCAATGATTGCTCGGGGTGGGGCCCCGGGCCTAGGCTTCCTCACAGGGCTCTGTGTGCGCGCCCCACTGCAAATCTCTGCGAGAGTTTTTCAGCCCCTATTTCTTGTAAGAGTAGATTCTTAATGTAGTCTGTCGGGTCCTGTCCTTCCTCTCCCTCCGGCAGTCCCACCACGCGGATATTGTTCCTTCTCGCTCTCCCTTCCGCCTCCTCTGCCCGAGTCTCCAGGTTAGCTATCTGTTGTTTGAGTACGTGGATCTCCTTTGCGTTGCTAGTGCTGGTGTCGGTATTGGTTTTCACCGCACTTTCCAAGCTGCTCGTTCTCTACGCCAGCCCCCTAACGTCTTGCCTCAGCAGGGTAACTTGTATACCTACTGCGTCTATTTTAGCCTCCAGGGAAGTGCGCAGGTCCGACATCGCTGTCCCCCATGAGTCTTGCAGCTCCGTTATGGCCGTTAGTATCTGGCGATTGTCAGTGACTGCGGCACTCTCCCCCGGTGCTATCAAGCCTTTAGGCGTTATGGCCGCTGGAGATTGTTGCGTTTTGGCGTATGCCTCCATCGTGGGTTGGTATTTCGTGTTTTTGCTCACGGCCCCTCGCCCCGACATCTCGCAGTCTTTGTTACGCCCCAGAGGTTGACTGGCCTCAGATGTACAGTCTTGCTTATCTGTATAAGCACAGCACCAGTGTACCTCCTCAGGTGTGAGGCAGCCGTCCTAAAGGTGCCCTGGCGTTAGCTTTTGTATATTAAGCTCCAACTTCAGAGTGGGTTTTGTCCTCCCTCGTATCAAGTGTCTCACTGCGTCCTAGAGACCACACTACCCTTGGTGTAGTCGCCTAGCTCCAGACCCTTTATGTGCAACGCCCACCGATTGTGTCCACAGCCGCTTGAGCTTGCTGTGCGTGCCTTGCTTTGCGTGGTGACGACCGTTATTCGCTCCTTGTACTTCTCACAAGCCCACTGGTCGCTTCCATCAGAGCCTGTTCAATGTCCATAACCCATATTTCAATAGTCCCTGCTTCCAAGTGTCTATCCCACCCTCAGCTACCATTTTAATGTTTATTAGGCCGCCGCCGTGCCCTGTTCGCCACTCCTTTCCACAGTATTGCACTTAGAGGTAACATCAGAAATGTCATGCCCATTAACATGCAGATGGTGTAGTGGGCTGGAAAGAAATTAATCCTTTAAGACTCTTCAACGGATTTGCAGGAAGGAGACCAGCTTATGTCTCCAGCCACCAAAAAGGCAGATCTGCTGGGAGCGAAGAGAAGTTTGTACCGGCCGTCCACTGCTGTGTCCTCGCGCAGAAGGCAACCTATTACTTCTCCCTCCGGCGCGCTACGTGCCACTGTGCAACCCGGGACTCCGGCCAATTCCCACTGCAGGATCGCCCTGTTTGCACACTTGGCCATGCGAAGCAGGGGCTCCTGCTGTACCCGAGTGAGGACTGTGCAGCTCCGTGTGCCAGCCCCCCCCCTCTTCACGCTCCCACCACTCTCGGGCCCTCGCCTTGAGGTTAGACTTTCCCTTAGTTGGGTCCGCATCGCAGGCCAGCTACTCTTAGAGCCTGCATGCGGCTTATTGTCGCGGGGGCTCCAGTTTCTCCCCGCATGCCAGCATGAATCATTTCTCCCAGCTGGCGGCTCCACTCGAATTCGCTGGAACAGCTGATCGTCGGCGCGACCTCGCGCTACTGTAGCTGTCTAGTGCTCGCCGCCTCCTCACTTGCAATATGCACAGGAGCCCGGGTTCTTCCCGACGTCCTTTTCCGCGATCTTCTGTTGGCCCTACGGAGCCGCTTCAGTAGTTTCCGTTTTCCTTCCTTTGTTAGCGGCCATCTTGAGACAATGAATCTCACGGTCGTGATTCCATTTCAAGTGATACTTTTGGTTCACAGCGTCCGATTCCCTCGATCCTTGCCCTGTGTGCAGAGCACACGTTCCGACGCCCGTGCTATTATTCGTGGGGTCCTTGAGGCGTTTTTCAACGTAGTTTCTGTGGATCATTTGTCGGATCCTCTGGAGCCCTTCAGGACACACGTCCTACTCCATGGCTGTCCAATTAGCCACGCCCCCAACTCTGTACTTCAATGGTAAACAGAGTCGTTCAGTTGTAGATCAGTTATGTTTTCTAATGTGTTCATAAAATGAGAAGGGTCTCGAAGGTAGGTGGAGGTCTTCTGTATGAACTTTTTCTGCACCTTGGCTGGCAAGTCGCTCTGGAAATGTCAGGCCTCTAAGGCCATATGTAGGGTCACCGATTATTACACATCATTATATTTTATTCATCAAAAAAACACAAACAATTCAGAGTGATTGTGTGCTTTTAAATCTGCACACTGTCATTTTAAATGGCTACTGTTAATTACATATAAGCACATTGTGCAAACAGTGAGATTAGTACGTGACCATTCTGTTATCAGTCTACAATTTTGTTTCACAACAATTTGTTGGACAAAAACTTTTCTTTTATCGTTCACGTGGTTTTTCCGATAAACGTTGTCCACGTTATGGATAGTGTTACAGTCACACCGATGTCGCCTTTCGATCTTCAAAAGAAAGATGCAATACTCTGTGATTACCACTAGATGTTGGACTATATGCACAGCATGTGAATCTAAGCAAATATGACATGCATTACTCACCGTAATAGCATTTCAGGAGCTTGTGGATCACATGCTCTGCATAGTCTGACATCTAGTGGAAGTCGCAGAGAATTACACGATTTGTTTTCGAAACTCAAAAAATGACGGCGACAGGGTGTGTTAGTAATACTATCCCTAGTGTGACATATACTGTACCCATGGTCCTTCACGCACTGAGGTCCCTCAGATTGTTTTTTTCCTCCATCGAAGTCGGTCGCAAATACGGCATTCTCTTACAGGCTGATGCCTTTAATTAGTTAAAGTTGTAATTATAGACTTCTTTCTTTCCTTTGTTCGCTAGCCGCACGACCACCTGACTGCTCGACGGCTCTCAACTAACACCCTCATTGTCGTCGACGACTGACTGATCGATGAACAGGCGCGGTGTTCACGGGCCTCTTTGGGCTTCGGCCCATTACAATAGGGAGAGCGGGGGGAGGTTTGTCATACAGACTTCTTTAGAGAATGCTTATTCTGTTATCTTGCTTCTTTTCTCGCCAAGCTGCACTTTTAAAATATAATGGACAAAACCCTGTTTAAATTTTGCCCCTCCTGCCACCGCAAATTCCTGTGGAAGGACACGCACCAAGTGTGCAATCACTGTCTCCCGAGGGATTACCCCGAAAATGATTGTAAATCCTGTTAACTTTTTTAGGCAAAGACCTTAAAGGATTGGTGGACCAAATTGTAAGCCGCTCACCCCATGCAGACAGAGGCGTCCATCGGCGTGACGGAAGACTCAAGCAAGGGCAGTATCTGGGTCATGAGTGACACCGAAGGTGACCAGGGTCCATCGTAACCCCATGTGCGGGCTCCCGGCTCCAAGAAGCAGGCCGGTGGTTCTGTGATGGAGAAGACACCTGGCGGCCAAGGCACAAATAAGCACAAACACACTAAGGACATACCTCACGGCCGACTCTCGACAATACCATCAAGCGCAGAGGCCCATGCGGTGTCCAGAGCCAAAGCCTCAGGTACTTCACTGTCCTCTGGGCCATCGCATACGCTTTCGCCTCATGACAGTTCCCCAAAGCCGAAAGCGAAAGTTGGATCGGTTACCGCACATAAAACGGCCCTCGTTTCGCAAGCCGAAAAACAGGCGGCGACGGGCGTTTCGGTGTCCCCCAAGAAAATGCCAAAAATGCAGGAACTAATCGAGAAACACGTCGGTGCTTCCCTGCTTAAAGCATGGTCGCTGAAAGACACATTTTCTGATGCCCTTGGTCCCAAAAGACACAGGCGGTCTCTTCCACCCCCTTAGCACTCCCTCAGGGGCCATGCACCACAACGATGCAACTCCCTCCCAAGCCACCCCTGTCTTGTCAGGCTTCCCGCCCTCATGCAAATATACACCTGAACAGTTCAATAAAATATTAAGAAGAATGTCTAGTTTCATAGACTTCATGAAGAGACACACTGACCAATTAACACTTCTTAAAGATGCTTCACAGCCAGGGGCATCCGCACAGCAGCCCCCTGCCAAGAAGTCTTGCTCTAGGCACTCCGGCCTCGACATACCAAGACCCTTCTCAGACCTTGTATTATGAGGACCAAGCATACCCAGGGTCTCAGGGGGACCTCTACAGACAAGAGCAAGACCAGTTTTATGACAATGATGATGACATTTACGTGATCCTGTCGCCAGACCACTAGGACCAGCTGGTAGCAGATTTGCCTGTTGACTATCAACTTCAGTACAAGGAACTGCTAATAAAGGTGCCATAACATTTTAATATCGACACTCGGGAGGCACAGGTCGACAAGGACTACGTGGAAGATATACTGGGGGACAAAAAGTCTGCAACCCAGTTAGTACCACTCCTGCAGTCTATCCAAAGATGCATCCAGCCATCCCTACTGGCGCAGTCTCAAGCTGCCGGTCAACCCCAGAATAGAAAAACTATTCAGACCCGTGCCCACTGACCCCCTGTATATTAGGGGTCAGCTTAAACCAGATTCCCTAGTGGTCACCACCACCAGAAAGAGGCCATGCACTCCCCTGGCATTGGCTGAAGCCCAGCTGGACAAGGAAACCAAAAAGATATATACTTTCGGGAGAAAGGTCACCTCCTCTGCAGCATACCAGACCAGAATCGGTAACAAAACTACGCTGTTAGCTAGTTACGGCTGCCACAAATGGGATGATCTAAAACGCCAAATTGAAGACATCCCACAACCACTAAAAGCTCAGTTACTGAAGACCATCTTAGAAGGCAATCACATCTCAAACTGCATCCTAAATAATAACCTTGATGCAACAGATAATGCAGGACTCCTTGTAGCAGAGGGAACGCTCATCAAGCGCCACGCCTGGCTCTGACAGTCCGGGTTTAAGCTAGAAACGTAGGCAACCCTCTGGAATATGCCAGTGGAGCCAAATGTGTTATTCGGGAAGGCCGTAGAGGACGCCCTAAGAGTGCCAAGGAGGAATACAACACTGCAAAACTTGAAATCCTCCCCTCCCCCCACCCCCCGCTCCTCAGGAGGTCATTGTTCCTGGGCCTCATTCAGATTGGCAAGGCGGCAAGGTGTCCCCCATATAGTGGAGAGCTCTTGCGATCAAGCGTGGCTTAAAGGTTGGCGCTGGATAGTTCTGGTCATAGTCTAGGACCGGGGCCCAAGTGTCGGTAAATTAGTGGAGTCGGCCCGCCTTGGCTGCCGTGACCTTTTCGGCTATTAGTATATCCCAGAGTTTAATCCACCATAGGGGGATTAGGGGGCCTTCCACAGTTTTCCAGGTGCGGGCTACCGTGATTTTGGCAGCCAACAAGAGTTGAGTTATCAGCGTGGCTCCCCTCCTTGTTCTCGGGTAAGCGTCTGGGTGCGGGATCCCCAGGAGGACCTGCTTGGTGGTCAGCGGGATAATCACTTGGGTAATGTCTTTTATAGTAGCGAGGCATTGGGTCCAAAACTGCCTCACCTTGGGGCAGGTCCACCACATGTGGAAGTAGGATCCTGAGTGGCCGCAAAGACGCCAGCAGTGAGGGTCCAGGGCTTGTTGGAAATGATGCAGGCGCAAAGGGGGGGGTAATACCATCGCAAGAGCCGTTTATGGGCACATTCCCGGTTGGTGATGCAGCGAGATGCCGTGCGCGTCCTAGTCCAGATGTCCACCCAAGTATGGTTCTCTACAGCCTGGCCCAGGTCAGCCTCCCATTGGGACATGTAGGAGGGTTTAGTATGGAGCGGGTCTTCTTGAAGTAATTTGTCAAGAGCCGAGAGCTTCCCCCGGGTGAGCAGGTCTGTCGCTGTGAGCTCTAGGGGGGTAAGGGGTTGGGTTGCAGCCATTCGAATCTGGGGATTGGAGCACCAGTGTCTTAGTTGGGCATAAGTGAATCTCTCCGTCTCCGCTAGCCGGAAGATGGCTTTGCATTGTTCGAAGGTGTCGGGGGAGTCCCCTGCAAAGTGTTGTCACAGCGTTTCAAGGCCTCCTGCGACTCAGTTCCTGAAGTTCACTAGATGAGCTCCTGCGGAGAAGGCTGGGTTGTGAAAGATGGGGGAGAGCGCGCTTATATCACCTGGGACACCTCCATATCTGCAGGCCCACTCCCATGCCTTTATCGATTGTTTCGTGGCCATCAGCACATCCGGCCAGGTCCGGCGTAAGGCGTTGGGGAGAAACTGGAAGAAACGAAGGGGAAGGCGGGATTGTTTGATCTCCACCCACTTTGTGCGACCTGAGGCCAGTCCCCATGCCTGGAGGTTGGCCAGCTGTGCTGCTATATGGTATTTGCGAAGGTCGGGGACCCCCAGCCCACCCAGTCTTGCGCTGGTCACCATTGTTTTCCAGGGAATCCTCGCTTTCCTGCCTTTCCATATAAAGTCGATCATTTTCCCCTGGAGCTTCTGTATAGGGGGAAGAGGGATTAAGACGGGAAGGGAGGTGCAAGCGTATAGAAAGGGGGGAAGAAGGTTCATCTTGCATGTCGTTATGCGGCCCAGCAGGGAGATTTCCTGTGATTGCCAGCGAATTAGGTCTTTATCCAATTCCTCAAAGAGTGGGGGAAAGTTGGCTTGGTAAACTTTCATCGGCTGCGTAGAGATCTGGACCCCCAGGTATGGGATTGCTTGGGTGCTCCATTGGAACAGGCTTTGTCTCACCAGGGCGTCCCTCTCGTTTGGGCTCAGGCCCACTCCGAGGGCTATTGATTTTGAGAAATTGATGGTGAATCCCTCTACCTTATCGAAACTCCGGAACTCCGCCAGGGCCGCCCCCAGGGAGGTTTTGATGTTAGTGACGGTTAGCAATACATTGTCCGCGTAGAGGTCAATCTTGTGTTGGGTGGTGCCTATCCTCGGGCCGCTGATCTGCGGGTTAGCCCGGACTCGTTGGGCCAACGGCTCCATCGCCAGGACGAAAAGTAGGGGGGGACAGTGGGCATCCCTGTCTCGTTCCACAGGTAAGAGGGATAGGGTCCGACAGGCGGCCGTTAATTCCGAGCTGGGTTTTGGGGGCTTGATAGTTTGCCAGAATCATTTTCCTGAAGGTTGGGCCAAAGCTGAAGGCTTCGAGGGTAAGGGTCAGGTATGGCTAGTCCAACTTGTCGAAGGCTTTGGTCGCATCCAGGGCAAGTAAGGCCAGCTGTTGAGACTTCTGCGTGGCCACCTCTATGAGGTTCAATGCCTGGCGAATTTTGTCTTTCGTCGAGCGGTGGCTAATAAAGCCTGTTTGGTCCGGGTCTATAATGTTCGTTAGGACAGGTGCGAGGCGGTTATCCAGGATCTTGGAATAAATATTGGCGTCCAAGTTTAGCAGAGAGATGGGTCTGTACGAGCTGTTCTCCTGGGGGTCCCTTCCGGGCTTTAAAATGAGGACAGTGATGGATTCCTGCATAGTTGGAGTGACCGCTCCGGTAGCCGCAAATGAATTGAAGAAGCGGGTCAAAGGTGTGACCAGTTGGGAGCGGAAGAGTTTATAGAAACAGGTGGTGAATCCGTTCAGGCCGGGGGCCCTGGGCTTCAGGATTTTCATAGCTTCTGCCACCTCCTCGCTCGTGATAGGAGTTTCCAGCTCTTGTCTAACCTCAGTGGGCAGGCGCGGGAGGGCTGCATCATGGATATAGGCGCGCTGCACCTCTAGGTCCCTTGGAAAGCTGTCATAATTTCAGATTGGTGGGCGGCTGCTAGCCGTATTTTCTCTTGGTCCGCATAGTGGACCGTCCCCTGTGGATCGCAAAGCCCTAGGCTGGATCTCCGGGTCTTTTCCCTGGCTAGCTTACTGACCAGCAGCTTGTTGTTGTGGACATACCATTGTTTGGTCCTCGCAATCAGATTTGCAGTGGTGTCGGCATGGTGCGCCTCAAGCCTCTTCCTCGCCATCTGTAAGGCTTTGTAAGATTTCGGGGACCAGCCCTTCCGCTTGTGGATAGCTTCGGCTGCGCAGACTTCAGCCTCCAAGGCATCTCGAGTCGCCTTCTTCTGTTTGTGAAACGCGGCACCTTGGGCGATCAGTTCCCCTCTGAGGATGGCCTTCATGGTGTCCCAGGTATTAGCTGGGGAAGTGTCCTCGTTGCGGTTTTCGGTGAAGAAGTTTTTAATTGTCCTGGCCATCGCATCTCTGTCATGTCCCCCAGAATAGGGTCATACAGGCTCCACTGGTGGTGAGGAGGGGGGGTCTGGGTCATGGGCTCAGAGGGAGAGCGAGACTGGGGCATGGTCTGAGAACATCCGGGGGCCAATCGTGACGTCGTCCGTGAAGGCCAGGATCTGGGGAGAGGCCAGCACCAGATCGATTCTGGAGAACGTGCGGTGTACGTATGAATAAAAGGTGAAGTCCTTCTCTGGGTACAAGACCCTCCAGGTGTTGACGACGTTAAGCGTGCGAAACAAGTGGAGCAGGGCCGCAGCCAGCTTCTGATCCTTAGGTTGGGGAATGTGATCTGTCTTTGAGGGGGTCCGGGGCCCCGTTACCGAGTTGTCCCTCAGTGAACGGGAGGAGGATCTCCTCCAGGTCTTAGTAGAACCCTTCTTGGAACTCGTTCGGGGCGTAGGCTGAGACGAGGGTGTAGAGTTGGCCCATGAATAGTGCATTTGACTGCCATAAAGTGACCCTCTTGGTATCGCAATAAGTCAAGAATCTGGGGATTCAGGCCTGCAGCGAAGAGAATGGTGGTACCTCCCTTTTTCATACCATTGGATGCTAAGAATTGCGTGGGGAAGAGCCTGCTTCGCAGGCGGGGGAAGTCCGCTGGAATTAGGTGTGTTTCCTTTAGGAGAGCGATTGAGGTTCCGTCGGTTTGCAGCCTGTGTAAAATAGATTTCCTCTTCGGGGGGGAGTTTAGGCCCCTGACATTTAGCGTGGTGAGTTTCAGTTTCAGGTGCGGGGGCCGGCCATCCGAGGTCGTTTGCCGTGGGGGGGGGGGGATTGAGAAGGAGTTAGGTTAGCCATAGCTGCGAGGTGTCAGAGAATTTGGATCTTCTGTGGCTGATGGTTTTTAGTAATAATCTCCAACAGGAGATCCGAACTTCCAACTTTGGCCTCCAACGGGAGGGTCTAACTGTGGCCAGGGGGACCGATCGAAGACTGTCAGTGGGTTCCCCGGACGCCCAGGTCGTCAACGGGCAACCTCGGCAACATGGTTGAGGTGTTCTCCAAGGGTAATAGTGTCATCCACCTTGGAGGAGGGTTTAGGCTGCACGGGATCCGCGGCGAGCTTGAAGGAATCTAGATGGCTCCAGTGCTATGCGATCTCGGGGGAAACATGAGTCGTCATCTGGGTTTGCGGGATCTCTGCACCCGCGACTAGGGGGTCCGTCTCGGCTTGGGGGGAGCCTGCCTCGAGGGCACGGTCTGCCCGTGGCGGGAGAGAAGGCCCCATGCCCCCGGGGGGAGTCCGGCCGCAGAATGGATGCCGCGTCGTCCAGGTGGCTGATGGTGCGAGGAGTGCCTTTGTATGAAAATTGCAGCGCCGTGGGAAACAGCCATCGATAACAAATCTGCTGGTCTCAGAGAAAGAGAGTGAGGGTACGGAGCATTCTGTGCTTTTGGAGGGTTAGAGGGGATAGATCCTGGAAGATTTGAAGTGGGCAACCCTGGAAGGAGAGTTCGTCCTTTGAGCGGCCAATCGCAGAGATGGCCTCCTTGGTGGTGAAAAAGTGGACTCTCGTGATGACATTCTGTGGGTGCAGTCAAGTAGGAGTTGCGTTTCATCCAAGTCCGGCAGTAGGGATTGGAAGAGGGTGCTTATGTATTCAGGACGCTCCTTATCCGAGAATGATGAGGGCACCCCTCGAATGCGTAGGTTGTTGCGCCGGGAGCGGTTTTCCATATCTTCCTGCTTGAATTCGAGGATTTTCGGTTCTATCCATTAACGTATGGATGGTGCATTGCAACTCCGACAGCGAGTTGGAGTTGTCCACTGCCAGTTCCTCAACCTCCACTATGCGGTGTTCATTGTTGTCTACCCGTTGTTCTGTGTGTTCCAGCTTGGCTGTGAGTTCGGTCATGCAGGTCCGTAATTCCGCTTTAATGTCTGGCATGAAGGCCTGGAGCTCCTCCTTGGTGGCGAGCGTTCCCTTCTCATCGGGGGCCTTCTGAGGAGTTAGTTTGGGGGGGATCGGTTCTCTTCCCCTTCTCCGGGGCCAGCAGCATGGTGGTAATGTCGGTGGACCTCGACGACTTCACTGCTTTTGACATGGTTGTAGGGGGCAATTTATGGCTTCCGAGAGATGGCCTCGTGTTGGGGGGTGGAGGGGTGTGCGCACCGCCAGGTGCCACAGGAACCTAAGGTGGTGTTGGCAAAGAGCAAAGTGGGCCGGGGCGCCCCAGGGGGTTATGCAGGCAGGAGGGGCAGGAGTGCCTTCATGGGGTGGTAGAACAATCTTGGTGACAAGCCACACAGGGTGAAAAGAGAGAGGCACGAGGCCCCTCCACCGCAGCCAGGATCCAGGACAATGGAAAGGAGGCGGCTCTGTTCAGCGATGAGTGGTGATGGTGGGCAGGGGCACCCCAGGAAGCTGCAGGGGCACTGGGTCCACCGCTGGGGAGGCAATCGCCTGGGGATCAGGGCATGAGTGACCAGGAGCGTGGGGAGCCTGGGAACCACAGTCAGTGGGGGGAGAGCGATCCGGTGAGCCTCAATGATTTAGGGATGCAGAAATGGCGGCAGGCCTCCAGGAGCAAGCCTTCCGGGGGTAGCTGATAGCAGGTGCCGGTGGGGTGAAGCCCCAGGTCAGGTGGGGTGGGAGGCCGGGCCCCCACAGGCTCCGGGCCAAGGGGAGAGGAGCCTGCCTCACTCAATGAGGCCAGAGGCGCTCACCTGGAATGATATCCGATCCTAGGGCGCCGGCCGTGCAGGAGATGGTGACTGGGGAGCCCCCCTCCAGGACGGTCCCCAGTAACTGCAGATACGTCGCGCCCACCGGCCAAGGGTGACGAGCGCTGGGCAGCGGGTCCACCGGACCTCAAGATGCAGGGAGAGCCACCCGGGAGTGAACTGAAGCAGCAGCTGGGATCCCCTGCGCCGCCAGGCCCAGACGAAGGGGAAGGTTGAGATGCTGCAGCTCCCGGCGTCGGGGTAGGAAGGGTCCAGCGCGGTCACAGGAGCTGGCGCCTCTAATCATGTGCCCCGTGAGGATGGGGGATAGGAGAGCGGAGGCATTGCCAGCGCAGTGCACTGGCGGGCCGGAGACAAGCCGCACCCCCGCATCGGGTTAAGGCTCGCTGAGGAGGGCCCATGGGCCGTGGTGGTGAGGAGCCCTGGGCACGGTGGCCATCATGAATTGTGGCGGGGAACGCAGCAGCAAAGTTCCCACGCCGCGTTTTCGGAGACTCCGCCACTTTAGCTGTCCGGGATGCGGCCACAGGTGCAGGATTTGTTCCGCTATCGATCCCCTCCAGGAGACCGCAACAGCATAGCGGGAACCAGCCAAAGATCAATGGGAGCCGCGGACCCCAACGCAGGCCATCAATGGAGCAGCATCATCCGCGGCGCTCCAGGCCACGCCCCCGCAGGAATACAACTCTTAAGTCCCTTGGACAGTTAACAAACAAACCGTATTGCCAACGGAGCTCCCCAAACTCTAGGAGATTTTGGGGCCAGGGTGCTCAACATTCCTCAAGCTACACTCAGGGCGGACAGTCCTCGTCTTGGGGCCAGTCGCAAGGCAAAGGTTTCTCGTCCAGTTTTCAAAGAAGAAATAAAAGGGGCCGAGGATTGGGCAGTACCTCACCTGGGAGAGGCTCAACCCCTCCCAAATAATGACGCACTGTTTCAGGCCGGATTTCACACTTCACCCACGCATGGGAGGGAATGATGTTGGATATGTGAGTGTTGTCCACCGTGGCAAACGGGTATTGTATCAAGTTACTACAAAAATCTCCCTACCACTTACCAATACAGAAAAAGATGACAGCAGAAGAACAATGCATACTGCTGGAGGAAATAAAGGCGCTGCTGAAAAAGGACACCATAGAGATCGTGCCGGCAAACGAGGTACACAAGGGTATTTATTCAACGTACTTCCTTGTGCCAAAGAAAGACCTTAACATGCGCCCCAGTACTAGATCTGCGCCCTGCAAACATATGTCAGACACCAAATGTTTAGTATGACCACTCTCCAAGAGGTGATTCCACTCCTACAACGGGGAGACTACATGGCAACATTGGATATGAAAGGTGCATACTTTCATATTTCAATGCACCTTGCACACAGAAACTCCCTCGGCACCAAGAGTATTCACAGAGGTGCTTGCAGTAGTGGCAGCACACCTGTGCAGAAAGTCCTCCCAGTATACCCTTATCTGGACTGGCTAATCACCAGGGAATATCCTCAAATTTGCAAATTAAACACGCAAAAGACGATAAACTTTCTCTTCAATCTGGGTTTCTCCATCAAAAAAAGATCGTCTAGTCCCCAGCCAAATAAAACAATTCCTAGGGGCTATCTAAAACACAAAAGAGGAGCTAGATTTCCCCTCATACAAGCGAGTACAAAATATGCTGTTGCAAGTACCTCACTACAAGGTTGGTCGCCAGATAACTGCACGCAAAGCAATGCGCTTGCTCGGGATGATGGCCTCATGCATTCACTTGGGCCCACACGCATGCCTGCGTCCAATGCAGAAATGGTTAGTGAAACAGTGGTCTCCGGCAAGCGGACAGTGGGACTATCTAGTGGTTTTTTATTCACTAGCCCTGGTTCAGGCTCTTCACTGGTGATCCAAGGACAACCTGTTAAAAGGAAAACCTTTTCACGCTTCACCAGCAATGCTAACCACAGATGCCTCACTCGTCGGATGGGGGGGGGCACTTCCTCCACCACACAGTCCACACCAGTGGACACATGCTACTGCCCAAAGAACTTCCTAGAACTCTTGCCAGCCCTCAAGGCTCTTCAGGCCTTTCAGCAACATCTCGAGGGTCTAAAAGTGCAGATCCTCACAGACAGCACGATGGCCATGCTCTATCTGAACAAGCAAGGAGGTACACACCCTCATAGTCTGTCCACGCTATCCCAAAAAATATGGAAGTGGACACTCCAGCGGAAAATGTACCGAACGTCTCAACATGTTCCAGGGGAACTCAATTCTCTGGCAGACTCTCGAAGCAGACATCTTCTACCAGAAGAACACAAGTGGCGACTCGACAGAGATATCCTAGACAAAATATTCTCGCAATGGGGTAACCCCCCACTAGAGTTGTTCGCCACGAACCTAAACGCACAATGCCCAGACTTCGCATCCAGGTTTCCCCAACTAGGGTTCCAAGGGGAACATCCTGTGGATGAACTGGTCCGGGAAATTTGCTTACGCTATTCCCCTGACACCACTCCTCAGCAAGATAGTGCACAAGATGCACCAGGAAAGTAACTATGATCCGGCTTGCACCTATGTGGGCGAGACAGCCTTGGTTTCCACACCTGCTCAAATTGGCGATGTGTGACCCAATCAAGCTTGTGTGCCCATACAACATGCTGACACAACACAAGGGGGCATCCCTCCACCCGCGGCCACAGTCTATGAACTTGACAGCTTGGCTCCTGAAGTCATAGAGTTTGGCCACTTAAATCTTCCACAAAGGTGTATGGATATCTTTAAAGAGGCACGAAAACGCAACACCATGAACTGCTGTTTTAATAAGTGGAAGAGATTTGTGATATGGTGCTCATCACAATCACTAAATCCAATGGAATGTTCTCCAGCTAATATTCTACACTACATGCTTTACTTACTAGACTCCGGCCTAGTATTTAATTCCATAAAGGAGCACCTGGCGGCCCCATCAGCTTACACCACTTCACAGAATAAGGTGTCCTGGTGGAAAGTCCCTGTCATCAAGGCATTCATGGAAGGGGTAAAGAGGCTATATAACTCCCAATTTCCAACCCTCCTCCGGGTTGGCATCTCAATGTTGTGCTCTCCGAGCTCATGGGTCCACCATTTGAGCCTATGCACAAGGCCAGCTTAAAACATCTTACTTACAAGACTGCGTTCCTAGTAGCTATCGCCTCCATAAGTCGAGTCAGTGAGCTACAGGTTTTGTCCGTACGAGACCCCTTTTTCATTATACACAAGGATAAGGTGGTCCTCTGACACATTCTAGGTTCTCAGCTAAGTTCATTTCAAAGTTTCATGTAAATCAATTCATAGAACTACCTACCTTCTTTCAAAATCCTTCAAATTCAGCAGAAAGAAGCCTCCATACACTTGATATACAGAGGGCCGTCTTGTACTATGTGGACAAAACCTCTAAGGAAAACAAACCAACTCTGTTTCCATAGAACCTGGTAGAGAGGGCGAACACATATCAAAGAACGCCATCTCCAGATGGTTAGTCAAGTTCATCCAGCTCTGCTATTCCTTAACCAAGAAAGTCTTACCTTTCACCCCCAGCGCACACTTTACCAGAGGTACAGGAGCCACCTTAGCTTTCATAGCAAAACATTCCCCTTGACGCCATCTGCAAGGCTGCTACATGGATTTCCACCCGTACGTTCACACCGCATTATTGCATTGACACACACTCTAAAGCAGATTCACATTTGGGACAAGCGGTCCTAAAACAGATCTTTGCCACTGTACCTTCTAACTTCCCACACTGTCTCCAGATACTGCTTGCTAATCTATGCATATCATGTGATCTAAGCAGATCCGCAAGCTCCAGAAGGGATACATTATTCACTGTAATCGTATTTGTGGTGCTTGTATCTGCTTAGATTCACATGCGCCCACCTTTCCTCCCCTTCTGGAGTAGAAGGCGCATATATGTTTTCTGGGTTATCACTGTCTCTGCTTTATCATATCTGTACTCACGCTACACTTCCTGCAACCTCATGTCAGAAACAAAGAATCTGACGGACCTCAACACGTGAAGGGCCATTGGCACAGTACACGTCACACTAGGGATAGTATTACTAACATGCCCTGTTGACGTCTGTTTTTGAGTTTTGAAAACAAATCTTGTAATACTCTGTGACTTCCACTGGATGTCGGACTCTGCAGAGCATGTGAATCTAAGCAGATACAAGCACCAGAAATACTATTAGGGTGAGTAATGTATCCCATACTGGCCCCGACATCATGTCTGGCATGGGTCGCATAGAGGTGTCGGGCAGAGTTAACACGAAGCGGAGCTGTGCCCCATGGCGGCAGAATAAGTTTCCGAAAGAGCAGCTGGTGATGAGAGATGGATATCCATGAGCAATATGTGGGAGGAACATTCATCAGAAAGAACATTACTGAAGTTAAGTAACTTGTTTGTCTATATGCAAAGAAATGTTGATCCTGTTATAAACTCCCTTTATGAAGCTCTTAGACTGATTCAATTTAATAAGTGGGTTCTGACCTTAACTAAATTTGTTGATATAAATGAGAGAATTTTGCATTCTATTGGAGTCGACATTGATATACTGTTAGCCAATCCCAAAAGAGTTGAGAATAAGTTATGCAACCTAGACTGCTGAATGACTCAAGTGAACATCAAATCATATACTTAATACAGTGAAAAATAATATGATCTTGGAATACCTTACCAAACCATCTCGTGAAATTGCCCACTAATAAAGGTCAACATATTTATATTTCACCTAGTGCCAACTAGCAAGTTATTCGGCCCGAGTAAGGATAACAGGACTTGTAGTTTATATGAGTAGGGTTTCTGGTTTTCGGTAAATTCCGAAAAGAATTCAGAAACGGACCCCGGGATTGTAGTTTCCTTCTTCGGGGGGCTCCAATAAACACCAGTATTTTAATTAATTTCGCCATCACGCCAGGTTTAAGTGCGGAATCGGGATTCAAAACCCTGTTGCTCTGCGTTGACTTGCTTCAAAGATGACTTTATTTATTTTTACAAGCCACTAGATGGCACTGTTGAATCTCTTGTTGGGAAGGGATCTGGTCAGCCCCATTGATTGCATAATATAAGGAAGCAATTGCTGATGTTTTGGACTAAATCTCCCATAATCCCACGCAGTTGACTATGCTGGCTAAACGTGATGGGAGTTGAAGTCCAAAACGCAAGCCCCTATATCTAGAGCGAATCGTGTTACATATATATGTGAAACGGACTGAGAAAAATTAAAATGTCACTATCCACTTTGGTGGATGGGTAAAAAGTGTTGATTAGCTTGCTCTTACAGATATCCAGCACTGATCACGACATTTTAACACATGCAAAAGGATCATCGGATAGGAGCGGATTCAGAACCATTCTGATAAGAAGTCATAGCCTTTGCCAGGGTAATCTGTTTTTTTGGCTACCATGCCGTGTCTCATGCGTTTACTTGCTCTGAAGGCCCCTTGCGAGAGGAAACCATCATGGGGCACGGATGCTGTATTTCTAGTAGAGTAGTACACTGCACTTTGCCTAGCCACGGTTCCCAAAGACACGTTATGACACACAGTCCGCTGCAGTACAATAATTGCAGCGTAACATGAGGTGATCTATCTGAACAATATATTCAGGAGGGTGGTTACCAACATAATGGAGCAGTGCCTTTCAAACAATTACTGTAATGCCTTGTGTCAATTATTGAAAAATGCTGCATGTTTTGTTATTGTACACCATAGGGAGGTCAGGTGCAGATGTCCCCCACTTAAGAGCCTCAGCGATGTCTGAAGTCAGACACCCATTGCACGTACAACTTTCTATGGGGATGCTCCCATGAGGCAGCACTGCAGTTTCTCGACACCCATGTATCGCAGCTATGCTTTCCAGGATGGTTACATGTGTTTACAAATACCAGTTTCACTTGTTCAAGAGTCCATTAAAAACACATATGTTGATTACGATCTGATCAAGCATTTAGAATAGTACCTTGATAGGCGGAAATGACATTAAACCATTTTTATCTCTGTGATTTCCTTGAAAACTGAGAACCAAATCAAGAGGAAAGGAATAAACTATTACTGATCTGCCTGGATTTGTACAGAGCCTGCATTAGCTTTGAGGCTATAGAGGCAATAGAGGAAATGCAAGGGGATGAAGTCGACCGATTTCTCACCCCCAACAAACACGTGCAAAAGAGAAAAGGGCACCATGAAGATCATGTTCTAATGGTATCATCAGAAGCCTCCCATTGAGTGTAGTGCCAGCGGCCCAATGGAGTGCAGTGCAAGTACCCAATAGAGCACTGTGCAAGGGATCTGATGGAGCACGGTGTCAGTGGATCAGTGAAGGACAGTGTGAATGTCCCAGTGATGTGCAGTGCCAGTGATATGATTGAGCCACTGGCAGTGGCTCAATGCAGTGCAGAGTCAGTGGCACAATGGAGCACAGTGTACATGGATCGATGGAGAGCTTTGTGAGTGACTTAATGAAGCACACCATCAGTGATCCAAAGTGTGTGATCCATGGCAAATAATTTAATCTCACTGTGCATTGCCTAATCCAAGCCTGCCGTTTTGTATACATAACAATATCACTGGATTTCAAGGTTAACCTCTCTAACCTGGGCATATGTTATTCTTGCAGCCGGTCATGAGGGATACTACCCTACTTATGCAAGCAATGAAACAATAAAAGAATATTTGTTGTGTTTACACTGGAAAAAACTGTTATCTGTGTATTTCAAAGGGGGCACACTATAAAACACTGAAACAGAGTCTGACTTTATTTTGAAAACACTGGACAAACATCCCCAGAAGTAAATAATATATAAACCCCTAAAACAGGAAACCCTACATATAATCTGAAGCATTAGAAACTATCAAACACCTCATGACTAAATGCCCTCACACATGGTTGTTAAGGAATTTTAATTTTGAAAGCACTTTTAATGTTTAGCCATGTTTGCTGGGGTTGTTTGCAAAGCACTCCTTCTCTAGTAAATGTATATAGTATTGTACTATTGTTTCCAACAAGCTCAATATGGCATGATAAATGTGGCATGTGCCATTTTGATGTATCTAAATATGTGTTTATCCACTGATGAAAGGATTCCTATAAAGGGGCACATTCTTATATTAAAACAAAATCATCTTACATTGAGGTTCCATTTAGCGTAGTGGGTCATTTTAAAGTCCTTTTTCAGATTTTTCTGTTTGACATTGAAATATGTATAAGCGCTATATAACCTTCCCTATGTTTTAGTGAAATTGTCCCCACCCAACCTTTTCTTATGTACCTACCTCTCCTCCGTCACACCTCTACAACAATGAGAGTGAGGCTTTGAGGGTGAAAATGGCCAGCCTCTCTCTTTTAAGAAAAAGGTGAAATGTCCACCATCACAGGGCATATTATATTCTCAATGGAAAAGAAAAGGTCCACTGGTCAGAGATGGCTGTACATGGCAAACGCTTCTTAGGAAATATTGTATTTTTTGGCAACTTTCCCTCTGTAGTTTCTATGGACCCCCAATCGTTTAGCTTTTTTTTTTTTTACCTGCTCTTACTTTTTGGGGGGTACTTAAGCCTTCAGCTTCACTTCCCCTGCCTTTTGCTGATTAGTTATGGGGAATTTGATCAGTCATTTAGACCATCAATACTGGGAAACTATGTTTCCCTTTTTGTCTTTAACTTTTTGCAACTTTTTAACATTGCACACAGCATCTTACAATACAGTGCAATTGTGATACTTTTAGATCGCACTAGTCTTTTACACTTTGATTTTGGGTTACTTTTATGTGTGCCTAAAGACAAGCTAGTGACAGCAATTATGTGTTCAAACAAGCTTTATTCATCATTGTTAACCATAAAAGCAGTTGTACAGTTGAAACAGTTAATTAAAGAGGATTATAAAATTCATATAAAACAACACAAAACTTAACACATTTCTGCAATTTAAAACCATTGAGAATCTACAATATTTAGGGAAGAGAACAAGCTCCTTATTACATAGTTTACAGTCTACAACACCAATTTTGCTCTTCTTAGCCATTATATTTATACCAGTTTTGTGTTCTTTCTAGTGTGCACATTTGCTTTTACCGCGTATGGAAACTAAACGTGGTTAGTGCCCTAAAATGGCCATGCCACAAGATTTTCTCTTTTTCCTTGGCCATATTGTTGCTTGGCCTTCTTCCTGCCTTGCCAGGTCAGGAAATCCCATATATGGTCATGCATTTGCCTGGGAAATCTGCTGCTTTTTTCGGCTAGTGATGCCTTTGTGTGTGGCTGAGGAAGGGGGTGGGCCTCTCTGGTCCCATTCCACATTCCTGGAGCTAGGGAGTCTAGGTGTGCGGCATGAGTGAAACCAATAGTTGGTCCTGATTGCACACATATTGGCTGTTTGAACGGTGCAGAACCTTACCATTGGTGGACTTGGACTTTCTTCGAGGCTTGATTTTGGATAAGAGGACTCCTGCAGCCATTTCTTCATATCCGCGTTGGAGCCAAGAATCCCTTGTACAACAGCAGTCTGATGATCCAAATAAGACTCCCCAAGAGGCCCAGCATCCTTGCTGACATCCTGTTAGACTACCTGATATGCAGTGCTTCAACCCCGGGACTGGTGGGACCAACCAGTCTCAATGTGTTCTCGAGGATCCAGCCGTCCTAAGCACTCAGAAGTGTCCCAGGACCACCCAGTGGACTGTGCAGCTCTCCAGTTGGCTACCTTGATAGAACCGTTGCTGTTCCATGTTTACAGCTGGAAATCTGGTGGTCGCCAGCTTGTTTTATAAGTAGCATTCCTGACGAATTTCAGCCACAGAGCTTCAAGGGACCCTTTCCTGGAAGGACTTATACAAACGCAACTGGAGGGATGCCTGCCGTCGTCTGTGTGCGGTGGCAGTCGCTGGAACTCGCCCTCCAGCCCCCGGGACGAGTTTAGTGTAGTGGGATTGAGAGACAAATGTAGCCAAACTGTTTTACACTTTTGGAACACGTCATCGCACCCACTGCCTACCTAAACCTACCTGAACAGTATATCTTGTGGAACTGGTGAGTCTAGGGCATTAGGCCGGGGCCACATTGTATCTCAGTGCTGAACTTACTAAGAGTTAGGGGAGTTTTACCCTCTTCACTCACTTAACCTCATACAGTTATTAAATGTCTTGCTAACTGCTACTTAACTCTATTTAAGGTAAAGTGTTGGGATTCTGTTTAGAATCCCCACTTGTGGATGTATATATGCATTTTGATAATAGTTGCCTGATAACACTTTCCTGATGGTTTCATTGCTAAGTGTATATTTTGAAGGGTTAATAAATCATTATATATGTTTGTACTTTTGCTATCTAACTGGAATTATTGGAGTGCTCAGTGTGTGGGTGTCATTGTAGACTTTGACCACTCTCATACCACTTCTGAGTTTAAGCCTTGCCCCCCTGCTACCTACCCTGATTAGATTTGGCTAGACTTCAGTGTCTTTCCCATTCACCATAATTGGTTGGCCTCTCAAAATACATCTCAACACTGTGTAACCCTGACACACTTTAGAAGCACTGAGCACCGCCATGCATTTTGCACAGCTTAACAGAAGGATATTGGTCTGTTTGTCAGGCGCAGTAGCTTACTCTGCATGTACAGTTAATAGATGGTGTCCCAATCATAGTGTAGGAAGCCATGACTGCCAGGTCCCAGCACACTGAATTGTAGACTAAGAAAAGGATCATATTAGAATTGAAAGACCTAATTTCTCTATTTGATGTGCTTTGACAAACACTCTACCTGACGAAGCTAGATCTGAGCTTCATAAATACCCACAAGAAACATGTGAAATAATCATTTAGCCCCATACCAGTGGTAGTCACTGTTCATAGTAATGAATGTTACCACCTTTTTGGTAACAAGGTTTCTACATGGTGTCCAGTTGCACCAAACCTTGGCCGCGGGTAGTGATTTATACTCTTACTTTGGCAACATCTTTTCAAATCCTCAGACACTGAAAGCGCAGGATTGCTGCCCCATTCACATTAGAGCATATAATATGCAGTGTGTGAAGCTTTGACCCTGAATGTGGTAGCTTTTGTTGTCCCATCATACATGGCCTATCTGTTCTCATTCGCCTATTCCTGACAGGTGTGCCTGGAGGGTGAGATCTCTCGGCAGTCAATCATGAGCAGTCTGTCACGAGGAAAGAAGGCATCAGGAGACCTTATTCCATGGACTGTATCAGAGCAGGTAATATCTGGTGCATATTGATGTCTCTTAATACTTTTGTGGGTGAGTCGTCGTTTCTCACTAATCTGTTGTCACTTTTTGTAGTTTCAAGATCCAGATTTTGGCTGCTTGTCTGGTGCTCGAGTAGTACGTATTGCTGTTCACCCGGACTATCAGGGGGTATGTATTTATTTTTCAAAAACATCCAGAAACCACCCCATAGGAAACGCCAGTGTACATCACAGGGTCCTAATAGCAAAGAGTGATTTGATGAACAATGTAAATACATTGAAACAAGTGTGCCTAAACTTCTGAATTTCTTTAGAGTCCATGTACAGTTATTGAAGCGTTGAGGATAAGTTACGTAGGATGCATTATATCTTTCTCTTGTTTGCTTGTGCTCATCGTTCCTTGACTAGTTCAGGATAGGTTTTACCAGCTGCATGGAATACCTTCTATGCTGTGTGCTCCATAGAAAATAAGCTTACTGCACCCAAAAATCGCATGAGGGTTCAGGTTGGCTTAATATTGAAAAGCAGCCATGTCTGGGTGTCCATGTTTACAGTTTTCTGTGTTGCACCAAATATGGGGATCTATGCGGGAAAGGCCTGCTTTGTTATCTTGAGTTAGAAGATTAAGTGGATACATAGTTAATATTCTATTGTTTAATTTTGCTTGCATCTGGTTTAAATCTAACCTTGCACAAAGCTTTAAATATATGAAATACAATACATTTTACTGTAACTAACATGTATTACTATTTAAGTACATACTCACAAAAACGTAATGAAACTAAATTTAACAAAACTGGATTCCCGAACATACACATTTTTTTCTTTTGGTATCAAGGAGGCAGTTGAATCGGAATAGGTGGCCCTATGAATTAGACAAATGGTTTGAACTTTATCTGAACATCTGATAGAAGCCAAAGTGTGGATGTTGTTAATAAGGTGATGTGTTCTTCCTCTGTGCCTGTTATATTTTTAGTTGAGTTTTGCGTTGCTGCAGGGCTAAAATTAGGTTTTCATGTTTGTTCGAGATTTCAACTTGGGTTTCCACGACCCATCAGATTCCTTGCGAAAGCAACCAAGAGTGCACGGGAAAACCTGGATCTCACACAATATATCTTGCAAGCAACCCATTCAGGTGGCAGAATTCTAGATTGGGTAGTAGCACACAGAATTGGACTTGATAAGATAGAAATTATTAAACCCTGCCCCTGGTCAGATCATGGCTTCATACATTTGGAAATACCATTAACCTCTGCCAGAAAGAAAGTTAAACATTTACGGGGGAAAGTGTTTTGTCGCAACTTACCCCAGAGGTACTAGCCCCTCTCTTTGCTCCCTATTTAAAGAACCCTGCTCAGTATAAATCTGCAGCCTACTTGTCAGCAGCATATAAAAAGATGATGATCGAAGCTGTAGAGATTCTAGCTCCTCTGAAGTTAAGACCTGAAAAAGCTTTTCCATGTAAAAGCTGGTACTCATCAAAGATAAGAAAAGCAAGACTTGGTGGAAATGGCAGAAATCGCTCCAACTATAGCCGTGCAGCTAAAGAGCACACAGATGCTATTTGCACTGCAAAAAAAGGGCTCCTATGAGCAGAAGATTACGTAGGCTGCCTCAGACACAACAGAACTGTTCAAGATCCTCAGAGAAGTCGGAGACCCTTGTCCCAGTAATGTCAGTCGTAAAAGATTCAGACTGGTGTACCCAAATTGAAAAGGCTTTGTCCAATAAGATCTCCGTAATCAAAGAGGATATTAAATCTAGGCTTTCCCAATTGAATCCTTGACCTCTCCTACCTTATGTTCGACTCCAGCTAGCCCCGCCAAATCCGTTTGCCTTTGCAGAGGCGACGGAAACTGAGGTTTTGGATTTATTAACCAGGATAAAACCCACCAGCTGTAGGAGGTGACATTTGTCCTGCCAAAATAGTCAAGACGTGTACCCAGTCGCTTACACTGCTGATTATGCAATTTGTAAATGCATTATTTGGAGACATTTCTGTACCTGCTTGCGTCAAGCAAGCATGGATCACCCTTCTTTTGAAGAAGCCCTCATTGGATCCATGTTTGGCGGGCAGTTATTGCCCAATTACCAATTCTCCCTTCCTTCTGAAGGTGTTGGACAACATAGCGCACAAACAGATCCAGTGTTTCTGAGTGCACATAGCATACTAGGCCATAAACAATCAGGATTTCGGAGTGCGCATAGCACCGAGTCCACCCTGCTGGACCTTAAGACTAACATCTTACAATATATGGACGAGGATAAAACATCAATGCTGATGATCCTAGACCCGACGGCCGAGTTGACTTGGTAGATCATTCCATCTGAGCCAACAGACTGCTAGAGAGGGCCCTCTTCTCTAAGGAAGCAGTCGGCTGGGTGCTCTTGTTTCTGTCAGACCGTTTGTCACACCGGACGGCCAAGGTCTTCCATGGAGATGCTATGTCAGAGGGTCTTAACCTATAGTGTGGAGTACCACAGGGCTTGTCTCTCTCCTACCCCTTTCAATTTAGTCATGCTCACAATGTTTGATCAAATTGATGCTGAGGGTACCTGTTATGCTAACTTTTCTGATGATACTCTGTGTCTTTTTCCACTCTCAGGTGACTACATTAAAGACACTGAGGTTATCAATGCCTCATACAGCCAAATCCATCTCTGGATGTTGTATAACGGCCCAGCCCTGAACAACTCTAAAACTGAGATCATAATCTTGGGCACTGGCCCCAAGCTGCATCATCTAGATCAGGCCTACTCATCCTTCCAAATGGCAGACTGTCTTCTCCCCACCCTCAAGAAAGTAAAGACTTGGGGAATTACCTTTGACCAAGAGGTCTCACTGAGGTCCCACATCAGTTGTCTAGTGTCAAACTCCACTTATTACATCAAACCGCTGCCACAAATCAGACCATACCTTGATGTATCCAGCTGTGCCACTTTGGCCAGGGCTATTATTGGAGCCGTTTGGACTATTGTGGCAGTAGTTTACTAGGCATGGGAAAAGGAGAATTAATAGTCTAAAAGTTGTTGTAGTAGGTATGCGTGAAACGGATCATGTCTTAACAGCTCAGAGGCTCCACATAGCAAAGAGAGTCATGTTTCGTACTCTCTGCATTGCACTCTCTTGCATGTATGGCAAGAGTCCATCCTACCTGGCAGCACAGCTGAAATGGCTACAACAACACTGATAGTCTAATTATACCCAAGGCCAAATTGGTGCAGGTAAAACATTTTTTTCCAATCTCGACCCCTCATCTGTGGAATACCCTTCTGCTTGACCTGAGGTTGTGCCCCAGTCTTTCCAGTTTCAAACGTAACCTGAAAACCTTTCTTGCTGAAAAAAGTGACCCCTGCCTCGCTCTCCTTCTGTTTTTCTCCCTAGGATTTTCTGCTTTACATGTTTTCTGTTGTCTGTGTCAGTGCTCTTATGCCTCTGGGCCTCTGTTCAAGCGCTCTAGAAATAAAATAAATAAAATAGTTTCTCCCAATACTGAAAGGCCAGACCGTCAATGTCCTAATGGACAATACAACCACAATGAGTATTATCTGCGGAAGCATGTGAGACGAGGTCCAAGACGCTGTCCAAGGAAGCCCAACTGACCTGGCATTGGGCCATTACCCACGATATCGGCATACACGCGTTCCACCTTCCAGGAGTACAGAACCAGACTGCGGACAGCCTCAGCAGGCGAGCGTAGCAAAGCCACGAATTGGAACTCAACACCTCAACACTGCAGTCACTATTCCGGCACTGGGGGCAACCCGTAGTAGACCTATTCGGCACAGTCCACAACACAATGTGCTGCAGGTACGCCAGCAGGATGCCCCACGGGGGCTCACTGGGAAACATGTTTGCTTTTCCACGAGACTGCCTTTTTCGCGTACGCTTTCCCCCCGTTCCCAAACTTGCGCAGTACAATACAGATGATCAAGAGGCACCCCTGCAAGGTAATACTCGGGGACAAATCCATCCGGCTCACCGATCACCCAGACTTCATCACCCAGGGCCAAGGGAAGTTGATACATCATGACCTGCAATCACTCCACCCGACGGCGTGGCTCCTGACTTTGCAGAGTTCGGAGGGTTGACTATATTGCAAGAATGCAGGGACATTTTAGCAGCTGCAAGGTCCCCCTCCACTAACAAGTCATACGGCCTGAAGTGGATGCAGTTTTGCAGGTGATTCGAAACCCAGTGTGGGGAAAACCAGGAGAGGCTCAACCTGTTCCAGGTAACGCCGGAAGACATACTGCCATACCTCCTCAGACTAGCCAAGCAGGACCTCTCCTACAGCTCCATGGAAGCCATCTCTAGATATACTAGACCAGAGGTCGCCAAATGGTCGATCGCGAGCGACTAGTAGCTCGCCTGAGCCTCTTCAGTCGCCCGCACTGGGGATACCGAAAAATAAAAACTTTTTTTCGTTACATTATTTAATGGTCTGTTTTGCAGCTATTTTCTGTGCTCAGGATGCGAACACTGGTCGTCCCAATTGCAGGTAGGGAGCATGGCTGTTGTGCCACGTGGAGCTGCTTGTAGATTCACTGACAGATGTCAGTATCACGTTCTGCTTCTGCAGGCTGCCTGTAGTACCACAGTTGGCCTTGTGCGCCCCCATGACACTGTCTTGCTTAAGCAAGCTGCTCTTGTTTGCCAGAGATGTCGGAGGGGCTGGGAGGATCAGGATCATTGTGACCATGTAATGAAAATATCACAGTAGCACTGCCTCTCGCCTGGAAATGTTCAAAATAATATTTAAAAAATGGTGCAATTTCTTTCATGTGGCTTCTTTCCAAACTCCACACTGTACATTTCCACTTTAAATCAGTTCCATGACACAGGTACACCCACTTTTAGTACATTAAGCGGTCCATAGACACGCTGTACAGTAAAAGCCTACCAGGGTAGCTCAGCTGGTTGACAGACTGATGCTGAGATGTTATATATTCAAAACTACATGTTAATCGTATGCCTTTTTGCAATGCCTTATAAAAAAAGGGCTATAAAATGTGTTTGGCCAGGGCATGGGTTGGGCTGGTTGCTTGCTTATATTCAGGGAGGAGGGGGGATTTTTCTGCCCCTGTAGTGAAAATCAAAAGTTGCCACCCATTGATCCACAGTTTCATTTCCTAAAACCTGCTGTCAGCACAACAGAAGCATTTATCTGTGATTAACCAGTTTGACAAGCAGATAACATATTTATAAATATAACCTGTGCTAAAACACAGAGGGGCACACAAATAACAGAGTATGTGTGGTGTCTGACAAAAAAAAACATTTCAAAGAAAACTAGTGAACGCAAGCAGCATTTTTCAATTTGGAAATTACTGTATTTTTATGAAGTGTGAAATGCACATTTAGAAAACAATAGTGTGCCTAGCATGTAGAAAGCCTGCATAAAACGCAAAGCAAGAGGCGCAAAAATTACAGGATATTTGTGTGGTAGTCCAACAAATATCTGTCTTTTTTGAGACAGCTACTAATAAATAATAATGCAACAAAGAGGTTTTTGAAGTTCTTAATATAATCGCGAAGGAATATGTTATTCCATCTGTTTATAGAGGGGAAATAATTGGGCCCAAAAAATATTGGTTAAAATTCGGAGGTTTATATACATCCCCACCCCGATATTGCCCGCTAGTAGCTCTCCACTGTTGGCCTCCACTACAAGTAGCTCTAGCTAACGTAAAGGTTGGAGACCCCTGTACTAGACGGATCGAAGATACTCCCCTCTACGGCCGCAGACTCATCTAGCACTGCCTCGTAGTCTTCTTTAGGGTTTTCCCCTCAGTCAAACGGATATCTTAACACCATACTCTTGGGAATCATAAAGAAACCATTTGAGCCGATGGCCACTACATCACTGAAATATCTGTCGTGGAAGGTAGCTGTTCTGGTGGTGGTAACATCGTCCAGGAGGGTATCCCTGCTGCAGGCCCTCGCAGTTAACCAGCCCTACCTGCGTTTTCAAAAAGACAAGGGACTCCTATGACCAACCCACGGTTTATTCCCAAAGTTCCCTCAGTCTTTAACAAAAACTCAAAAATCGCACTGCCAGTCTTCTTTAACAATGTATAATTTATAAATAACTTTTGCTCACTGTGTTTGAAGTCTGGGTCGATATGTTTTTTTAGTGATGAATATTTTGAAAAAATTAACTTTAAGAACTTTTGAAGAATAATTGCATACAGTCTATTTTTTCAGGACTAAGTGTGCTGGAAAATCAGTGATCTTGTAGTCTGGTTGATGAGATAATTGTAAGAAATTAAGTCGATCTCCTTCTTTACAAATATATTCTTCAACAAGCCAACATCGCCCCAGCAGAAGTAGCATTGCATCCCCTTGATGTCAAGCAAGCGTTGAAATACTACATTGTCTGGTCCCAATCCATCTGCAACTTCGACGCAGCTTTTTCTAGCGTATGGTCCAATGAATAAATGCAATCCACTCTCGAAGCAAAGCATAGCAAGGTGGATCTCCTCTACCATCGCATTCTGTCACCAGTAAGCAGGTAAGCCCCTCCAGGTGCCCCCACATGCACACTCCACAAGAACAATGGCTGCCTCGATGGCGTGGTGGTCGGGGGTCCCGATCGTAGCCATTTGCCAGGCTGCTACCTGGTCAGTGCCAGATAACGTCATGAGGCACTAGTGCCTGGAGAAGCAGCACGCCAAGGATGTGCAAGCAGAGATTGCAGTCCTGCAATGCCTGTTCCAATAAGGTATGCTTCTAATGTTTTACTGAGCGGAAATTTAGTGGTTTTTACCTTTATACACCCCAGTCTACTGTGTAATGCTACATAATCTATTCATAGCTTGTGAATTTTTCTGGTTCTTAAGAAAAATGGGGGCTTAGGTCTGTAAGCAAAGATTTCTCTTTTAGACAACTTTATCTCCTCCATATTTTATGTATCCCCAAACTTTTTGCTTTTGAACCTGTACTGACTTTTTACACAGAAGTGAAGGTTTCAGCTTCAGTTCACTGGCCTTTTGCTCATGTGTCATGGGAAAACTCATTAGGCTTTCAGACTATCAGAACTGGGAATCGGTTTCCCATTTGTCTTTTACTTTTGATCTGTTTTGTTAACTTTTCTAACAGTGCGCGTCGCCTCTTACATGCAGTGCATGGGGATACTTTTGTATCCCCTGTGAGGAATCAAGAGTAAGACTCGGACACAGTGGCATTTTAGTGCTGGGTACAGACTTTTATTCTCACAAACCACGAATGACGTAATGGAACCGGCACTCTTATAGTAGACCTCTCTCCTCGACACTACTAGGCAGTGTACGCCTGAAATCTATGTACACTCTGCAACCCAGCACGCTGAACTTCTGAGACGCTCAGTCCAGTCCTGTAACCGGTAGACACGGTCCTCACTGTTACCTACACACCGTTGCCCTGTTCTCACTACCGTCATGGATAAAGCCAACCAAATTCCTACCTCACCTTATGTATTGCCTCAGTCAACATCCATCAAATCCACTACCTTCCTACCAGAATTAAAACTAGTAAGCAAGCATCATCACTTAGATGCTGTCTCCTCTACTGACTCAGAAGGTACCTTATCTCTCAACCAAGAGCCAAAAAACCCTACCACCAGACCAGTACCTAACATAACATACTCCACTGAAACCAGAAATGTTAGGCTTCGTTCAAGATTTACTGAACCTTCTCTCCTCAGGCTTGCCTGTCTACTAATCCTGTGTTTAACAACCCGTCCACCAAGACCAACAATACAAAAGAAATACAAAACTAGGCAGAGAAACCCCATCACTAACCCTCCAATCACGGATACCACGATTATCAAAGGTGCCCTAATTAACGCGAGATCCTTGGCAGCACATGCCATTGACAGCTGACCTGATCACTTCAGATGAATTAGACTTCTTAGCTATTACGGGAAACTTGGCTCCACGCTGCTGCTAGCCCTTCTCTCTTACTTGCGATACCAGAGAACTACACCATCTTGAGAACAGACAGAGAAACCTCTAGAGGGGGCAGCATTGCTTTCATTGCCAAGTCGAATATAGGGCTGAGAGTATCCTCCTCACCCCATGTCCAGTCCTGCAAACTGCTCTCCGTGAAACTCCCCATATCGGAGTCTCGGACCGTAATGGCGCACCTAATCTATAGACCTCCAGGTCCCATCGGCTCCTTCGAGGAAGACCTTACCACCATAATATCCACAAAAATACCAAACCTACCTTGCAAATACTAGTGCTAGGAGACTTTAACCTTGGTTTTAGCAACCCTAATGATCAACACACATTGGCGCTCTCGAACACCCTCACTGAATTTGGCCTCACACAAAGAGTCAAGCAGCCTGCCCATGAGAAAGGCAGAACCTTAGACTGGGTGGCCGGTCTCAATTGCGAGACCGTGATTACCTCCATTGTACCCCAGTCGTGGACTGACCACTACTTAGTATCCTTCACTATACAAGCTAGTACTCCACCCACCAAGACCATGCCAATAGCTCCCCCATTCCTTACTAGGAACAAACTGAATATCACAGTGGACAGGCTAATGCCACATCTGTTGCCAATCGTGAACCTGTTGCCGGCTACTTCTGACCCAGCTACCTTAGTGGACTTCTATAACTCTATTACACATGCCCTAGATATTATTGCCCCACTCAAATTGTATAAGAGCAAACCTAGAGCCCACTTGAACTCATGGTTTACACCACAACTTAAAGCCTTTAGAGCTGAAAAAAGGAAAATGGAAGTCCAGTGTTAAAACCTCCCGACTAAGGACAACAAATGTAGCTTGTTGAAAATCTCTGCTAAATATAAAGCTGAAATACTACTCACTAAATGAGAAACCTATAACAGGATCAATAAAGCCAGTTCAAGCACCAAGGAACTTTTTATTATTCTTAGAGACTTGGAAGCCTGTTAGGGAGAATTCTCATTTCATGGCTAATTTCCCTTACCTAGTGAGTCCCTTAGCAGCTTTGCTGGATCTCTGGAGTTGTTTCTTTTCCACTTAGTAAGAGTGTGAGCTTTTCACCACTCTTACTTGTATTTTGCTATGTGTTCTTACCTGTTTTTGTGATTATGGGCTCTGGAGTACACCACTTCAGTAGCCCCCTTCTTTTTGTTTGTCACACAGCACCTTCTGTGCAGTGGCACAGGGTTGTCATTCAGACTTCCCACTGACTCAATTTCTGAGGTGACTACTGTCTCCCAGACAAGGGTAAAGTTGCCATTAACTTTACTTAGTCAAACATAACCACAGATCCAGTACACCCTATCTTACATGGAGTACTGGAAGGGTTAACTCGGAACTCTTTTTATCTGTACCTCCTAGAGCATTATTTCACTCTTTTAACATTTAGACATGGCTGGTGGCAGTGGTATCTACCCTAGATTTCTACCACGGTTATTTTATATAACCGTGGTAATATTGTAGGCTATTGTGTTAGCCTCAAACTTAAACCCGCTTGACCAAATCATTTTTTCGTTTGGCTCCGGTGCGGTTTATTCGCCATTTCTTTTTGTGAAACTCCTTCTTGTGTTTTTCTTTGCGTGGCAAACCAGGTTCGCCTTCTTTGTTCAATGTATTTTGGCAGGCTTCTACCTCGAAGCCCTCCTCAAGGCGCCTGGGTGTCTAGGTGGGTTGAATGTGAGGGAGGGGTGTAGTCACCCCCTGCACAGGGTATCCTAGGAAACCCAAGTCGCACTTTGTCATGATTGGCCAGAGTAGTTGTCCGGGCTGGACAAACCCCCCTGCTGGGTGATTGACAGCCAGGCTGTGTGAATGGGGGGTTTTCGCATAAAAGGCATGTCTCTTGGGCTGGAAGTCAGAGAGTCGCCACTGGACCTACAAGGAACGGTATCAGGTAATATTATTCCCATATATATATGGTTGCCGTAAATAATATCGCCGGGAAAAGGTTGCAGCGATATTATATGGGTGACCACATATATGGGGACAGGGGCAAAAACATTTTTTTTAAAAAAAAAAGAAAATTAAAAAGAAAAAAATACATTTGGGGGTTTCGGGGGGTGTCCCCCGCATGTTCCATGCAATAATGTCGCCACAAAAACCGGCCATTTTTCAGCGATATTTTTGCATGGTGAGATCTTTGTGGCGACATTATTACATGGAACCCAAGGAACCGACGAGAAGTGGAGGAGAGGTCGACTGCTGCAACTACCCCGTACCAGTAAAGCCCTGATGCAGTCCTGCGCTATCTACCCTTCAACGACTAAGAGGAGATCCAGTCCGGACTCTTCTTCCCTGGAGCCTGGTGGGGATAACCAGCTCATCTTCTTGAGCCAGAGGTTGCCTTTGTGGTTGAAATCGCTGCACACTGCTTTAGTGGTCCGGATAGCCACCTGAAGACCCTCTCCTGTTTTTAAGGAGTGCACCTTTTATTCATTGTCGCTGCTGCCGGCCTCATCCCTGTGTGGTGCGGACCCCCTTATAGTCCTCCTTCGTGCTGAAGCTGCAGGAAAGCGTGGGTCTGCGGGAAACTAACAGAAACAACTGCCGTGGCACCAGCTTCGTTCTTTGAGAAAGGTACTGTCCTGTTTGAGGAATTTTGGGTGAAATCCCTATTTCTCTACTTTAAGGCTTGTCCTTACTTTTCTCTCCTTCTTATAACTTTTGCTTCCGAACATTGACAATATCAAAGTACTCTTGGCAACGTTGAATCTCGAACTGTCCGACGGTGTGATCCTCGACAACAAGCACCCGGTGTCACCTGACTTTGGCTCTGGCCCTTTGACTCTTGAATTCCTGTCTGTGTGTTCTTCGATTCTGTCTGCCTAACCAACATATTGCCTGTGATATTTGCCCCATCTCTCTCTGGGTATTTCGGGTGCTAAGTGTGTTTTTACCCCGGTAGCATTTCTTGCCGCAGATATGCGTTTATGTAGTAGACGGAACTGTCAAAAAGTGATCGCAATTGTATTCACGGTAACGTGTTCTGTTTCGTAACACCAGTCCATTCAAACACAGGGTACTTACCTCGAATAATACTGTACAAAGTGAATTGGTTAGTTGTAAATTTTACATGTGGTTTTTCAATTTATAGAAGTGTTGTGTTGATAACAAATGGTTTAAAAATAAATGTACTTATCTTTTTACCTAAACCCTTGAGTCAGTGTTTGCTTGAGTCACAGTACTTGTGGTCCCTTTATGTAATCTCTGCTACTGCTCATATACTCTTGAGATAAGCCTGGCTGCTCCGCTACTGCTACCACTCTAACATAGTAGTACAGGCTTGTACCAGAGGTAAACCTTGTATTGCCACCTGTAGTCTTAATTGTGTGTAGTGGTCCCTAAGGGCACTGCACAGGATTCTGCCTAACAAAGCCCCCATTCCTCCTGTGGACACGTGCAGGATCAAGTATGGTGCACTAACATCCAGAATGCACGCTCTAGCAAAATGTCCCTCCTCCAAAGAAAAATAACAGAACAAAATGTGAACCTGTCCACTACAGGCTCACATCACAAAAATCAAGATCATATTCTGAAACCCTTTCCACGCTTCAAATTTGCACAAGTCACCCCCGAGCAGTGGTAAATATCATTGCCTTGCTTAAACCTACAAGGTGTAAGGGCGATATTTGCCCAGCCCAGATTATCAAAGAAGCGGCCAGTGAGCTAGCTCCCTTCATTACCAAACTAATTCATGCTTCATTTCTATCATGCAACGTTCCTACACATCTGGAACTCCTCATTTTAGGAACTTCGGCCAACATTAACAAACTTAGCAGTAAATACTCTGCCTTCAACATCGACGGCATCAACACTAATGTGGCTAAGGAGGTCAAAACCTTAGGTTTTTACCTAGATTTAACTCTCTGTCTAGGCAAACAAGTTAAGGCTACTGCTTCAGCAACAGCCTACACTTGCAAGCTGATACAAGCTTGCAAACCATTCCTCTCCACTGAAAGCTGCATCATGCTAGCGTGAGCATTAATTCTATCCAAACTTGATTGTAATGCCCTTTACTTGGCAAGTAAATACATTGTCAATAAACTTGAAATACTTCACAATAACACCCTGAGAACAAGAATTGCCCTTAGCACACCTAGGAGACAACATATCTCAGAGGCTAGACGGAACATTAACTGGCTTACTATCAATGACAGAATTCAGTTCAAAACTGTCTCGCTCACATACAAATGCCTCAATAACTCAGCCCACGTTACTTAATGGAAAATATTATCAAAAAAACATCTACACGACCAACTAGGTTAGCCAACTCTTTCTGCCTTTTAGTCCCAAGATTTAATCTGAAAAAACCAGGAGGCAGCAGCTTTCCCGTTATGACCTCCCAATTATGGAACTCTCTTCCCATTTCTTTGAGAACAGACCAGTCATTTCACAGTTTTAGGAAAAACACCAAAAACCGGCTACTCACCAAAGACTCATGAAGTGTTGCTGGATATTCTAGATCTCCTTCTCACTGCATAACTCTGTCTACTCTTATGTAAATTATAGATGTAAGGCAAACTATGTATGTACTATTACATTCTTTTTTGTGTGTATAATGTATGCTAATTTCCTGTCTGCAAGTTGAAAACGGAGGCATGTATATAATGATTGTAACCTAATTTGTATCCTTGAAACTGACATGTATGCGCCCAGATACCCATGGGTCCGGTGCGCTTTATAAATTAATAAACAAACAAACAACAACAAAAAGAAGTGTTTGGGGAAAGCCTATCTATCCCTAAATCTAGACGAGGTTTCCCCTGCCTCAACAAAACTACGGAACGTCTGTGTCAGGATGTCCAAATCACAGAGTTCAGTCCTGTGTCCAAAATCTTAAACTGACCCTCACACACTAAAATCAATAAAACGTGAAGATATCGATGTCTGTAAGATGTACACCTGCAGCTTACTTTCAAAGTTCCAAACATAAAGTTCAAAAAGTGAAGAAAAGAAAAACAAAGTTCTACCAGAAAAGCGACCTTCCCGCCCCTAGATTACTTCTGTCTTTTCAAGTGTCACTTTAACCTGTTTCAACTCACAAGCGGGACAGCTCTTCCCTTAAAGTTCCTTAAATAACACAGTTCTTTTTGATATACAGTTCTTGCTTTCTGGGCCTTAAATGTTCCTTTGCAAAGGGGTATGATTCTTCCCTTTCAGAATTGTACTTATTCCAGAATTCACCTTCGGGGAACTTCCTCCCCTTTTCTCTTATCCCTGGTTTACTCCCCTGTCAGGGTTTTATGATATTGCTACTTGGGTGTGGGTCCCAGACTTGCAGTATGCTTGGTTTACTCTCCTGCCAGGGCTTTTTCAGTTCAGAATTCACTCTTTTGTATCCAGGAAATGATATTCTTCATGTATCTAGTCACCAACCCTTTTCCAACAGTCTCATTCTCTGTATAAAGTTCAACATTGCTCCCCCCCCTATCACAGTTCTACAAACACTTGCCGGGGCTCTCTTGCCCAAGCTTTTTACACTTTAAGTCTCCCTCAGTTGGGCTCAGACCGCTTTTCAGATGTCAAATACTTTCAAATGTGCGTGGCTTCTTTACAGACCACTGCACAACTACTTCAACTCAGAATTCAATATTCAGCTTTTCCTCTCCACTTCTCTCTGGATTAACTTGGTTCACTTTCAATCATTTTTATCACTACAAACAATGTACCATTCACAGAGACTTACGAATTGTCTACATCCCTTCGCCGGACCACTCCGTTAATCAGGATCGCTGATTCCACAGCTGTCCTTGCTTTAAGGTACATTTGCAAGGCCTGCAGCCTTCACTTGCGATATATTGTTGCAAACTAGAATCTTTCTTAGCGCACATCGGTCCCTCCGGTTACTTGCCAACTCACCGGCTGCGTGCATCTTCCTTCTTGTTTCTGCAGTTTTCCACGAGTCAAGGTTAACACCACAGGTTTAGCCTCGCCTCCCCAACTCTGCCGTTCGCCTAGGAGGGTTGCTGGCGTCCGTTAAGCACAATTCAATTTCCTGGTTTTCTCCAGGGGTCTCCCTCGATCGGCCTCGGAGCCCCTCCTTAAATTTCACACATATGTCTCCCTCAGCGGGGCTCAGACCCCTCAAAAGGTTTACAAAATAAATGTCCTTGGATTTCCAGTCCCAGAATCCTTCATTCAGATTTTGCTCCCACTTCGCTAGCTTCCTCTTTTGACAGTTTTGGGAGCTGCAGGAGTTTATGGGGATTCTTGTTGAGGTCGGGGTCTCGCCACCTGCCCCTCAAAGGCCTGGGCTTACCTGTTTTTCCCAGGGGATGAGCTCTGGTGTGGGCACCGCCAGGTACCCCCAAATGCCCCTGGTCTGGCTTTCTGGAGGTACAGTTCTCTTTCCACACTGTATGTCTATTTGGTTATTTCTTACGCGCACCGGGCAGAATAAACTGAATTCGGGCGCGGTTCTTAACTAAAAAGTCGAGTTCTAGCTGTGATGAACTGTATTCGCCCTTATTACTTAGATTCATTTAAATAAGATGGTTTTAAGTTCTTTTCTGAAGCCTTCTAATGAGGTGCATGATCGTATACCTATAGGTAGCTGGTTCCACAGCTTTGGTCCAAACACAGAAAACCTCCCGTCACCCTTTGAGGTGCATTGGTGGACGTCCCTCGGACCAAAGAGTTTATCTCCTGACCAGAGGTCTCTGGTTGGCTGGTAATGGTGGATTCTGGTATTAAGATATCTAGGTGCGAGTTCATAAAAACATTTGTACATAAAATGCTCCACCTTGAATTTAATTCGGTTCTCCACCATGAGCCAATGGAGTGCTCTCCGAGATGTTGAGACATGTTCCCTTTTTCCCAGATGGGCAATTAGCCTGACTGCCGCATTCTGGGCCCTCTGGAGTCTCACCATCTGTTTCACTGGGATCCCTGTCATCAGACTATTACAATAGCCGAGATGGGAATTTACCAAAGCTCCTACAACCACAGAAAGATCTTGAGGTGGTATAAAAGGGAGTACGGTCCTGAGCATGCACAAGGAGTAGTACACTGCTTTAACTTTGGACCCTACCTGGGCTTTGCTGGCCAGGTTTTCTTGCCAAGTGCACCCAAGGTATTTCACTTTCTTCGAAAACGGAATGTCTTCACCCAGGATCTGCGGTGTTATATTTTTTTCTTCATTGCTCTTTTTTTTCTCTGATCTAAATATTATTACTTCTGTTTAAGCTGCATTGAGCTGCAGCTGGTTACACGCCATCCATTTTTTTTATATCTTGCATGCACCGGTCAATCCCTTGAATTGCCTCAGACAAATTATCTGTCTCCACGTAAATCTGGGTGTCAGCATATGAATGGAATCGTAAACTGTGTTTTCTCACAATATCAAACAGTGGTCGGATGTACAAGTTAAAGATCAGAGGTGAGAGCGCTGAGCCTTGGGGGACTCTGCATCTCAACTGTATTAACTCTGAAAGGAAGGCTCCCAGTATCACCTGCTGGGTTCTATCCTGCAGGAAGGAGTCAAACCAGTCCACCACTACTTTAGTAGCTCTCCCTATTTTTTCAATCCGTTGAAGGATGATCTTATGATTGATCGTGTTGAACGCCGCCGACAGGTCGAGCATCAGTGGTATCCTAGAGCTTCCCCTATCTGCAGCTTCCAACAGATCATCCTGGACTGCCAATAAGGCAGTCTCTGTACCATGGTTTGGGCGGAACCCCGATTGATATTCATCTAGAAGGTCTTTACTGTCTACAAACTGCTGGAAATGGTTGCAGACGATTTTTTCTAGGATTTTAGTGGGCCAGCATAAGTTGGCAACTGGGCGGTAGTTTTTCAAAACCATAGGATCTAAGTTAGGCTTCTTCAACAGGGGTTTTACCAAAGCTCCCTTAAGTGAGAGTGGGGCATAGCCCTCCATTATGGATTTATTAACAAAGGAGGTTATAAATGGAGTGAGGTTAGCTGCCAAGCGAATGGCAGTGCATGCTGGCATAGGAAAAGCCGAGTCCTTTGTGGGTTTTAATTGGAGTATTAGGGCTTGAACTGCTTCCTTCTCAATGGGTTGGAAGCAGAAGCTCTCTTCTTTTTCCTGGTTTTCTACCACTTCTATCTCTCCTCTGGGTTCTTCCCACTCTTCCGCAATCATCACTTCGGTAATGCTCTTCTGGATATCCACAATTTTTTGTTAAAAAAAACCATTGAACTTGTTAGCTTGCTCCTGTGAGTCGGCAGTGGGTGCTGCCATACATTTAGGGTGCCTAAACCTTGTCACTACATCAAATAGAGCTTTATCTTGATTACCTGCCTGTTTGATTTCTCCTTGGAGGAATTCTTTTTTTGCCACAAATGAGGCGTTTTTATATTCCTTTAAGCGGGCTCTCGCCTTCTCAGCATCTCTAATTTGGAAGACCTCCAAAACCTCCCCTGTACTCGCAAGCCGAGCAATAAGGCAGTCCTCCAGTTCTCCCAGGGTCTTTCCAGCTCGAGTTTTCTCCCTCTGGCTTCCGTGCACCATCCAGTATCCCCAGCTCGCTCAGAGTGTGCCTTTGTGCTCTGCCTTTTTATAGTTAGGGGGAGGCTCAGGTTAGACGGATTGTCAAGGGGGGGCATGACCTTGCCTGACCTTGTTAAGGAGACAGTCTGTTGTTAAAAGGGAAGAGCCGGTCTTCTGTGTTTGAGTGTGTTTCTCCTCCGTGATCTTCATTCTCTCAATCCCTCTCTTCTTTGTCTGTGTTTAGAAAGGGGGGGGGTTGGAAAGTCGGTGTTTTCTGGTTATTATGGGAAAATTGGGTTTAACATATCCTATGTAGCCTGAGGGGATGTCAGGTAGGGGTGTGTCAGAGAGGGGGGGGGGGGGGGAATACTGCGTCTCTCCCGAGGGCATTCCTCCCGCTGTCCCCAAGGACACCCTTTCCAGGGGATCCTCTTGCACTGCTCCACCCCCAGGGTCTGGTTCCAAAGGCGATGGCCGTGCCCTGGCTGCCTGAACAAAAGATCCTCGGGGTCTATCCGTGAGAACACCCTCGGGTTTCTGACAGGTGACTGTCTCTGGAACCAGCTTTCCTCCATCTGGTAGTGTCCTGCAGAGGCCTGCAACAGTGCTTGCTGCATTTCTTCATTGGAAAGGGTTGCACTCAGCTTCTGGACCTGACCGGAATCCACCTTGCACCCGCAGCTCCTGGACTTCTTGTAGGGATGCAACGGTGGGAAACCCTACCTCCAGCGACTCCAAGTCAACCTTCCTAGTCACTTGGGAAAATTGGAGTAAGGGTGGTGAGTAATCGCAATAGTTGGAGCCACCCCTGTCTCTCCTTTAATAAACCTTAGAATACACTTTGGGTTATTCCATTCCTCCGCTTTTTAAATGTTGTTCTAAGAGATAGAAAAAACATCTTACTTACCTGTAATATTCTCGAAGTCTACTGCAACATGTTTTCACCACCACAGGAATCTTTTCTACCTTTTGTCCCCTCCCCTGAGAAGAAGCTTTTCTGACTTTTGGGCACAAGGCACCGTTCAACATAGGGATTGGACTTATAAAGTTAGGGTATTATTCTTGTGAACGGGTTTTCCATACTGCATCATTACTTACCTTCTTTTAGTTGTTTAAGTGAATTGTATGCTTTTCTACAAACCAAAGATGACTATATATGTTTGATAACTTCAGTGTTTGATAATATTACTTGCTTGATACATTTTTCTCATGTGTTTTGGGCCTACAATAGAGTATTTTTTTACTTCAATGTCTAAGCAGAATTATTGTGTGCTTCACTGTGTCGACTCATTGTGGACCCTTTTACCACACTTGCTCACTCCTGAGACTAAGCCTGTTAGGGATAATTCTGTGTAAGACTAATTTCCCAAACCTATTGAGTCCCCCAGCAGCTTTGCTGGATTTTTGGGGTTTATTTTTTTCTCTCCTGCTAAGAGTGAGATTCTTTTGCTCCCACTCTTAGACATGATTTGAGGTGTTCCTTTCACTTTCCATGTGTTTTATGGGCTATGGGGTCTTTTACTCCATAGGGTCTCATGTGTTTTTTTTATGTGGGTTACACAGCACCCTCCGTGCCCTAACCCAGGGGTGTCGTAGCGACCCCCCAACATAGACTCCATACCCTGGGACTGACTACTGTCTCCTAGGGCATGTAAAGTCACCATTGGCTTTACTAGTCCCAAATTATGAACAGAAACCAGTACAAACCATCATATTGTGGACCTACTGGTCGGGGCAATTCGATTCCCCCGGGGTCTGTTCTTCGAGGGGGCACGTCTCCGTCCCCCCTGATCGAGTTTTGGCTGGTGGCGGTGGATACTACTTTTTATATTCGACCGCGAATATATCTCTATGGGATTTTCCCATTGTTCGAGGCTACCAACTTTAATTATTTAATTCTTATAGCCTCGAACATACCGCCGGTTTCTTTATTTAATATTAATTCACCGGTTGGTATTTTTTGCCAGAACTCGATTCTAAAATGGCGTTTGTGTTCTCTTCTGTGACTCCAACCCGAGTCGAGCCCTTTGTTCCACTTTTTGGCGGGCTTCTCCACAGAAGCCTCCAAAAGTGGTGCCACTCTGTCTGGGTACCACAGGAGGTGTGGGAGGGGGTTTAGGCACCCTGGACTGAGTTACCTTGGTAACTCAAGTCGCACTCTTGTGTGATTGGCCCAAGTGGTGAGCACTTAGCATGTTTGATTGACAGCTAGGCTGAGTGAATGGGGGTGTGCTGCATAAAAGCAGGGCTTTGGGGACTGGAACTTCAGAAGTCGCCACAGGACCTAAGAATCCGAGGAGGGAGAAGCTGAGCCGACCTGCAACGACAACACCCCCGGTGGAGCCCTGCTGAACCGTCTCACCACTTTTCCCGACGACAGAGGAGATCTCCAGACCGGAGAGTCTTCTTCCTTTGACTGGTGGGGATAACCAGTTTCGCCTTCTTTTCACCTTCCTGGAGCATCCCGTGGCCGCCTTGCCTGTGCCAAGCACCCCGGCAACCGGAACACCACGGTTTACCACTACCGCAAAGAGAAGGGTAGTACCTTTTAACCGAAGAACTCCGCGGCTGCTTTCTTCCCTGGCAGTGCAACGACCTTCATCTTTCCTCCACGGCGAGATATCTTCTTCCTCTGGACGAAACACCGACTTGCACCTGCTGCCCCCGCTGGAGCTTCCTTCACACTTAAGGTACTGTGTCCCGCCTGGCTTCCCTTGAGACAGATCGTTCGGGGTGACAGTAAAGCCTCGACTTTCTAACCTGGGCTGGCCTGGGACAACCTAGCTAACTTTTCCTGACTGTAATTTCATCCTTTTTGTGCGAACTGTCTACAAAGACTCTTTGGGCATAACCCCACTGGTGAACCTGGACCCCTTCTGCTTGCTCTCTCCAAGAGTGGGCCTTGCAATTGACTGCCTTGCTCTCCAGTAGAACTCTGCCTATCCTGCCTTACTGTGGTTCTTTGAGAAAGTATTGAAACTTGTGTGCTTCTTTAACTCTGCCTTTTTCCCTCCCTTTCTTTACAACTTATTAGAGTGCCATCTTATGTTAAGCGCTCACCTCTGTCTGAAAATAAGTGGTGTTTCTCACTAAGAATTGTCTAAAAGTGAATAGAGTTGTATATATATGATAGTGACTGTGTGCTGAAATTACTTGCCTCTTTTTTTTTTGCTAGTGTGATTTACAAGTGTGTGTTTTAAATAAATAATTATATACTTTTACACCAAAGCTCTGGTCAGTGTTTGGTTGTACTACTGTGTCTCTGTACCTATTGTGTATACTCTGCATACTGCCTAACTCTTCTTGAGGGAAGTCTGACTGCTCAGCCACAGCTACCAAGTGAATCTGTGTGGTAAAGACTGCTACCTAGTAGGTTTACTTCCAAACACCTGCAGTCTTCAATCTTTTGCAGTGGTCCATAAGGGAACTGCACAGGTTTCTGCCTAACAAAGCCTTGACCGCTCTCCACACTTACCTTGATTAGGTTTGGCTAACCACTCCGGGTTCCCCTGTTCACAATAACTTTGTGGGCCAAAGAACAAGTCCCTGAGGTTTAGCTCTATTCTGCCCAAAGCTCAAAGAATTAAGGATGATAAAGCTTTATAACAAAGTCATTGAAAAAGTTGGGCTGGACGCTGAGATGTGGTGGGAGACATTATATGGAGGCAAAAGCCAAAAACTATGTTTGCTTTGGTAAAATTCTTGGAAGCAGCGTTAGGAAACTTTGAGAAAATAGACCCCTGATCACAAACTGATGATCATGAGTGACGAGAACTATGGTCGTGCCTCCATTAGGAAGAGTCTGTTTTATGGGCGAATGTTAAAAGGAGAAATTGAGTTTTCAGTTGTTTTGTATGACCGATTGTCTAATGGCTATTGTCTATTTTCTCTTCTTGGCTCGCCTTTATCACAGAAGTTGGTAATCTGTAGATGTAAATTGTTAAAAGTTTTTTATAAACTAATAAAACAAATAAAAAAACAAACCTAACTAGGGCGGCCTCCTAAAATCTGTTCAGACGTCATGTTGTTTTTTCACTTTTAATAGACTTGCCTTATATTTTCCAGATGGGCTATGGCAGCCGAGCTCTGCAGCTGTTGCAAATGTATTACGAAGGAAGGTTTCCATGCCTGGAAGAAAAGGGTATTCAGAAGTCACAGGAGATAGTCACAGTAAGCAGTGAGGTATGCTATTTCCTGCAACAACTTTCTTTTTATTATGTTTTATTTCGGTTTACACTTAAGCATGGATGAAACCTATTCTACGGGAAGAGTTTGGAATTCAGGACTGTTATTTCTGTCATCATACTCTTTGAGGGGGATATTATTGTTGAGTTAATAACCTGCTCAAAAAACGCATGTACAAACTTTAATCTTGGCATACCATTAACTGTCCAATGCTGAAGATGAGGTTCAAATTGAATCTGACCTATCAATTATAATAAAAAAATAAGACAAGCCAGACCACACAGATGGCTTTATATACATCTCGTTCCACATTTTGTTCTGTCTAGCTAATTGAATTCCCATTACACTCCTTGTATTAGGTGAACATTTTTAGATACAATTGTTTGAATTGTAACAGGATGAACGTGTTAAGCTTTGTGTTGGGTAGATGTTAATTTTTTTTTGTTTGTTTTTTTCTCTTTTCCCTTCCGAGCCTACTCTCCTTCCTGTACTGTTTCTTCGTCTTGCAGTAGGGATTCCTCGTCACTGGTTTCTGTTGGATCCCAGTCACTTGACCCATCATGCGTGGGCCCAAATAATTCAGCTATCAGTTTTTTCCAAGCTATCAAGGTTCAGCCTCTTCTCCCCCCACCCCCAACATTGCTTGCCTCTTGCCATGCTGCCGTTTCCTCCTCTGCCCATTTCTGTAGATCTTTCCACCATACCTCTATTACTGGTCTATGACATGCCTTCCACCCCATTGCAATTTTCCTCTTTGCTAGTACATACGCCAGGTCTTTCAATTTACTCACATGCTTGAGTTTACGTGGTCTAGGAAACCCTCCTATCGGGCAAGCCCACACTGTATCCACCTCTATTTTAATCCCTTTGTCTTCCATCCTATGTGCTATTTCTCCCCAGAATCTCTGTTATTGGGCATGACCAAAACATGTGTACCATTCCGGCATTTTCTTCGTCACATTTGGGGCATGATTGTCCTGTATTTTTGAATTTGGCTATCCTTTGGGGTGTCATATACGCCCTGTGAGTAATATATAATTGTATCTGTTGTAATCAGGCATTTCTTGACACTTTTTTGTGATATCCCTGGGCACGCTCCCATATCCCATCACTCATTGGGGCACCCACTTCCTCTTCCCAGTCTTGTCTGAGTTGTACTACTTCCTTCCCCACTTTGGTCATCATCAGCTCATATATTCTAGATATTTTGTGCTCCCCCCTGCTATATCATATATTGTGTGTATGGTGGCATCCGGTTCATCTGCTAGTATTGCTTTGGACCATGTCTCTTTAATTCGCTGCACCACCCTATGATATGTGATGTACTGCCCTGTATGTAACCCCGTTTCCTCCACCAGCCCCTCAAAGTCCCTTATACTCCCCTCTTGCCATATATCGCCCTTCGTCACTATCCCCACCGGCTCCCAGTGCTTCCTAATCATTAGTCTTAGTTGCTTTTCTTTTCCCGCCAGAGCGACTAATGGGATCTGCGGGGAACACAGGGACGGGCTATCCATTACCTGACAGGCTTTCCGCCATATCTCCCATCCGAATGTAATCATTCTCGGGCGCCCTTCCCTATCTGATCTGGGCAACCACATAATTTCTTTTAGGAAGAATGGGGCGCAGTCCAGTTGGAACAGCCTGGGTTCATTTAGCTACATATTGTAGTTGACTTGCTATATAGTAAATTTCATTGTTTGGTAGTTTTATACCCCCTTTCTCGTGTGGGTTTTGTAGCTTCCAAAGGGCCACTCTGTTCCTTGTCCCCTGCCAGAGGAATTCCCTGCATATGCTGTTCATACTAGCAAAGAATCGCCTAGGTATCAAATATGGGATGTTCCCAAAATAGTGCAACAGTCTTGGGAGGCCCACCATTTTAAGCATTGCCCTTCGCCCCATCATCGCCAAGGGGCGCTTCACCCAGAACTTCATACTCTTTTCAATATTCCGGATAGCTTTCTCAGTGTTGTATTGGTGCTCTGCTTCCACCGTATGATATGTCTATCCCAAGATATCGGAACCTGCTGTGACCTCCCATGGTATCTGCAGGATCGGTAACTGCTCTAGCTGGATCCCTTTATACCTGCCCAGTGGAAATACACAAGATTTTTTGGGGTTCACAGCTATGCCTGAAACCTTGCAAATCGCTCCATCACTTCCAGGACATACTGGAGGTTTTCTTCCGGGTACCTTAGATACAGCAACATATCATCAGCGTACAAGGAAATTAGATGCGGTTCCCCCTTTATGGTGATGCCTATTATATCATACTGCTGCCTCGGGTATGTCGCCAGGGGCTCTAAGGCCAAAATGTACAGCATGGGGGACCACGGGCATCCCTGCCTAGTTGCCACCTCTCTGATATAACTGCTCCTGTCTTCACCCTGGCCAGCGGCGCACTATATAGTAGTTTGGCCCCTTTGAGATACTCCGGCCCTATTCTGTAATTGGTCAGGGTCGCAATCAGCCATGGCCATTTGACCGAGTCGAAGGCCGTTATTGCGTCCAAAGAAACTATTGCCATCTCACCCGCCTCCCCGTTTGCATGTTCAATAACTCGGTGGAGTCGCCTAAGATTGTTGGATATGTTCCTGTTAGGGACATAACCTGTCTGGTCGGGGTGTATTAATTTATTAATGACTCATTCTATTTGCCAGGACCGCCGTCAATATTTTGCTGTCCTGGTTCAACATCGACAGGGGTCTGTAGGAGCCGCACTCATGGCCAGGCTTATTTGGTTTGGGGAGTGGTATGATGATCGCCTCTCTTAGGGACTCTGGTAGTCTTCCGACTTCATATGCCTCATTTAGCATCTCTAAGAGCGGGGGGGGGGAAATACCTCATTTTTGTACATTTTATAGAATTTGCTGGTGAGTCCGTCAGACCCCGGGGTCTTATTAGTGGATAGTTGCCGTTCCCCCCGCTCGCTTCTTTTCTCCAGCTGAGCGTGGAGAGCGGTCGCCGGTGGCCTGAGGGGAACAGCAGGCCTGGGAAGCCCTGCCTGTGCCTCCGTGAGTGTTTTGTTTCTGCAAACCTAGTTTAATTGTTCTTCGCGCTCCTAGCGCGGTGTTTGGCCTGCTCCTGCTCCCCCCTCCCACTTCCTGGTCTTCCTCTCCCTCCCCGCCTCCCTGCCCGCCCACCCCCCCTCTGATTGGTTGTGTGCCTGCCTCCCCTCTGGCCTATTCGACGGCCGTTCCCCCCGCTCGCTTCTTTTCTCCAGCTGAGCGTGGAGAGCGGTCGCCGGTGGCCTGAGGGGAACAGCAGGCCTGGAAAGCCCTGCCTGGGCCTCCGTGAGTTTTGTTTCTGCAAACCTAGTTTAATTGTTCTTCGCGCTCCTAGCGCGGTGTTTGGCCTTCTCCTGCTCCCCGCTCCCACTTCCTGGTCTTCCTCTCCCTCCCCGCCTCCCTGCCCGCCCACACCTCCCCCCCCTTTCCTCTCCCTCTGCCTATAACCTCCCCCCTCCTGGGCAGCCCTCTGCCCGGCAGCCCCCGCGGCTAAGGGCCCCAGGCCAAAGGCGACTCCTACAGTGCGGCTCCCTGTGTGTCTGCAGGTGTCCGCAGGGGACGCCAGGCGCCAGTTCCACCTGTTCTCCGTTCCCCGGCCCACCCCTCCTACTCCTGGTTACATCCGCATGGGGCCTTGCCTCACTGTATTCACAGTTGAGGTTAACTATGGTGTTTTTCTCCCCTCGCAGGATTCTCAAACTTAGGTGGCCCGGTACCTAATACGCTCTACTGTTTTTGCTCTGAACTGTGGTAAACTAGGGTGTTTTTTTCTCCCCTCGCAGGATTCTCAAACTTAGGTGGCCCGGTACCTAATACGCTCTACTGTTTTTGCTCTGAACTGTGGTAAACTAGGGTGTTTTTTCTCCCCTCGCAGGATTTTAAAACTTAGGTGGCCCTGTACCTAATACGCTCTACTGTTTTTGCTCTGAACTGTGGTAAACTAGGGTGTTTTTTATCCCCTCGCAGGATTCTCAAACTTAGGTGGCCCTGTACCTAATACGCTCTACTGTTTGTTTGCTCTAATTGTGGTAACTTGTGCTTGCCGCTCACTTCCTGTCTGCGTGCTCTCGTTTCATCGGTCTCCCCCCCCTCCCTCCTACTCCATGGTGCTCTCTGTCTCGCCTATCTTCTCTAACTGCTTCTCCATTGACTATCCTGCTCTCCTCACTAAATCTGGTAGGAAAAAGTTTAAAAAGGACATCCTGGTCTCCAACCCAGGCCTCCCTATCGCTGACACCTACACTAGTGCCTGCTCTAAGGAAACTCTCACTGACATCCTCTTTTTCGTGCCTTCGCCTGACCTATGGACCCTTCATATGGTCTCTGTGCTCTCTCCTTTCTCCTCCTCTCCCATTAATGGTGGCACCTGTTGGGATGTCCTCTTGGCCCCCTTCCGCTCCTCTAAGGCCATCATTAATGTCTACGCTAATGGGACCATCTTGGTCCAAGGCCCTCAGGCCAACCTTCTCCTCTTTGATAGACGCTTCCCACACCTCATCAACTTCCTCTCCTCTCCTGCTGTCCCCCCTCCTCTATCCTTGGCTACCTTGCCTCTAACCTCCCTCCCTGCCCCCTCTCGTGCTCCTTCTTCACCTCCTTCTTCAACACCTCCGCAGGGCGTACCTCTGATCTGTACCCCTCCCCGGAAGCTCTTCAAGGAGGGCAACCTTCTCCACATTGCCACTCTAAATTCTCGCTCTGCCATCAAACACTCCTCTGATATCTGTCACCTTCTTGAGGAACTGGACCTCGACGTCCTCTGTCTCACTGAGACATGGTTCACAGCCAGCTCTGCCACCAGCTTTGACACACTCCTACCTGACGGTTACAAGATCCTCTCCATGCCCAGGCCTAACCGTGCAGGGGGTGGTGTTGCCCTTATCTTCCCTGAGTGGATTCCTGCCACTGTCACTCCTACGCAGACCTACTCCTCTTTTGAATGTCTTGTCTGCCGACTCTCTCTCTCTCCTAGCCATTCCCTTACCGTGGCTACTATCTATCGGCCACCTGGTCAAATTTCCTCCTTCCTCTCTGAGTGGGCTGACCTCTCCTCCTCACTCCTGTCCTCAACCACTCAACTCCTCTTTCATGGCGACTTCAACATCCACCTTGATGCCTCCAGTCCCTCCACTGCTCTCTTTCGTGACCTCTGCGACTCTCTCTCACTCTCTATTCTCCCGTCTGGGCCTACTCACTCTGCTGGGCACACTCTTGATGCTCTGATCTCTTCTGACCTTCCCCTCTCCGTCCCTCTCTCCACTCCTCTCTCCTGGAGTGATCACTTTCTCCTATCCTCCCACCTCACCCTCCCTACCCCACAGGCAAAGCCACCCTCTTCACTGCCACCTACCTTCTCGGTCATCCGACCCATGAAGCGTGTGTCAGTTGAGGCTTTCGCTGCTACCTTCTCGCCCCCCCCCGCCCCTTCGGCTGACTCCCACCCTGACACAGCCCTCTCTATGCTCCACTCTGCTATATCTGCTACTCTTGATATCCTTGCCCCCGTCATGAGAATCCGCCTGAAGCCCAAAGCCAAATGTAACTCCTGGTATGACTCCGATCTCGCCACCCTAAAACGCAAGTGCCGGGTTGCAGAGAGGAAATGGCGTGCTTCATGTTCATCCTCTGACAAACTGGCCTGCCGCCTGCTCCAAAGGCAGTATCGGCTCTCCGTTCTCACCAAGAAGAGAGCCCTTATCCAAGCCCGCATCTCTGCGGCATCTAACAACTCCGCCGAACTCTTTAAAATCTGCAAGGAGCTGGCCAACCCTGTTGCAGTCTCTACCTCTCCTGTCCCCTCCCAGGCCCTCTGCACTGCATTGGCCTCTCACTTCATCTCTAAAACTCAGGACATCCTGTCCTCGCTCTCCTCCTTTCACCTCCCTCCCTCCCTTCCCGGCTCTTCCTCTGGCCCTTCTGCAGTCACCCCCCCTCCCTCTTTCTCTGCCTTTCCACTTTTCTCTGACGAGGTTTCCAGACAAGTCCGATCTATGAAAGTCTCGTCTAAACAGGTTCACCCCTGTTCCTCCAAAACTATCAAGGACCACATCGACTCCCTGGCTCCTGCCCTGGCTGACTTTTGCAACCACTCCTTCGCCCCTGGAGTCTTCCCTTCCCCCCTCAAGCACTCCCTTGTGCACCCTCTTCTCAAGAAACCCTCTTCCGACCCCTCCTGCCCGGCTAACTATCGCCCTATCTCCATCACTCCCTTCCTGGGCAAGCTCCTGGAGAAACTGGCCATCTCCCAGCTAAACCTCCATGCTGAATCTGTTGGTAGTCTTCATGACCATCAATCTGGTTTCAGAGCTGCCAGAAGCATGGAAACTGCTCTCCTGAACATCCTTGAAGACCTGCTCTTGAACCTCGATTCCAACACTCCTTGTGTTCTCATTCTGCTCGATCTCTCCTCTGCCTTTGACACTGTCAACCATGCCATCCTGCTCAACTGTCTCCGTGAAAACCTGGGTATCACTGGTCGGGCTCTGGCGTGGCTGACCTCTTTCCTTTCAAATCGACCCTCCCAGGTCCAACTGGGGTCCTTCCTCTCCGACATCTTTTTCTCCACCTGTGGTGTCCCCCAGGGATCAAATCTCTCTCCCTGGCTGTTCAACCAGTATATGGCACTCCTTGCCCACCGCATCGCCGCTCTCTGCCCTAATTTCCAGTGCTATGCGGACGATACCCAGCTCATTTTCAGGCTACCCTCAGCCTCCCCCTCTCCTTCCCTCATCTCTGACTGTCTGTCTGCTATCCAGGAATGGTGTGCCACAAATGACCTCTGCCTTAATGCCAGTAAGACTGAGATCCTACTCATCGGTACACCCACTCCCTCCTTCCCTGCAGCTCTCTGGCCTGCCTCCCTTGGCCCCCTCCCTGCTCCTACCTGCAGTGCAAAAAACCTTGGGGTCATCTTCGACTCCACACTCTCCTTCTCTCCTCATATTTCTGACGTCGCTAAGAAGTCACACTACCAGCTGCACCTCCTCAGAGGTATTCTTCCCTTCCTCTCCTTTCCCCAGAAGCTCACTGTCTCCCGAGCCCTGGTTCTCTCGAAGCTGGATTACTGTAACAGCCTCTACCTTAATCTGCCTGCCTCCACTCTCCGCAACTCATACAGAACAGAACTGCGAGACTTGTCCTTGGCCTCAAGCCCAGGGACCGTATCTCTCCAGGACTGAAATCTCTACACTGGCTCCCAGTGGCTGCGAGGATAAAGTTCAAAACCCTCTGCATTGTCCACAAGGCCTTCTGGGGCCTTGGTCCTATATACCTTCAACTCTCTCTTCCCAAATATCTTCCTCCCCGAGCCCTTCGCTCATCCGCCTCCAACTCCCTCAGGGTCAGCCGCTTCTCGAAGCAACGAGCTGGGGGTAGATCTCTCTCCGCGGCAGGGGCCTCCCTCTGGAACAGCCTTCCTGCCTCCCTGAAACTTGAGGAGAACCATCTCCGGTTCCGGAAGCTCCTCAAAACCTTCCTCTTTGCCTCTGCTTTCTCTCTCCCTCTCCCCTGCTGAACAGCCAATTATTCCTCACTGATACTGCACTGATTCTGCAACTGGACCACTCTTAACGGCCTCGGTCCTGGGCCCAGCCACTCTCCACTTGCACTGATGCCCTGGAACCCCTCTGCACTGCGGGACTGTCTCTGTATCCCTACAGCCCCCCCCCCTTTCCAGCACTTGTTCTGCACTTACCTTGCACTTGCCACCAGTTGGCCCTATTTACTTATTACTTTACGCCACTTACCTTTACTGCACTCCCCCCCCTCCCCTTCCCCTTGCACTTTTCCCCCTCCCCCACCCTTGCACTTGCGCGATCTGAATGACACCTGGCCTAGTAGGATCGTTGTCTGTTTCCCCTTGTTTCCTCCCCTCCCTGCCTCGTCGCGCCTTGAAACACTTGTGTATAGGCGCGTTACAAATGCCATATCATATCATATCATACCTCTTCCAATTCCTCTAGTGTGATCAGTGCCTCTAGCTCCACAGCGCTAATCTGCGGCAATCCAATATCCTCCAGTGTTTCTCTTATTTCCTTGCTGTCATTTTCTTCCGCATCTCTGTATAGGATACGGTAAGTCTGTGAATTCCTGATTAACTCCCTCTTGAGTGTCTACTATACGCCCATCCTCTTTTGCTATAGTCCTGATTGTTGGTCTGGGAGTCTCGCTTTTGTATAGCCATGCCAGAACTCTCCCTGGTTTGTCCTCCCCGCATGCTGCCTCTCTATGTATTTTTTATAGTTGAGGTTGCACAGCCTTTCCCAATATCCCGCGCATTTCTGCTGCAGCCTACGTATTGCTTCATTATCTCCTTTGGTGTTCCCTCCCCTTTTCAATGCTATTTCTAGCTCCGTTTCCGCTTCTTGTAGTTCAGCCAAGATCCCTTCTTGTAGCCCCTTGGACTTGGCTATAGCTATCCCTCTCACTACTACTTTAAAGGCTTCCCAGAGCATACCCGCTGACTCCACGCTGCCAGTATTGATCTCAAAGTAGCTTATTATTTCCTCTCTCATGTCCTCTCTAAAAATATTATCCTTCAACGCCTCTGCTCGGAGGCGCCATGTCGGTATCTTCGCTCTCGGGGGCCGGTATTGCCATGCTAATATTAGCTGCGAATGGTCCGAAAGGACCCTCGCTTTATATTCTATCTGCGCTATTTCTGTCCTATTTCTGTCATCAGTTCATGTGTGACGAACACATAATTCAGTCTAGTGTGTAGGTTCTGGGGGCTGAATAGTGCGAATATGGTCTATCCTGTAGATGGCGTGACCTCCGTGCATCCTCTAACCCGAAATCCGCAAACAGAGACTGCAATGTCCTGGCAGCTGGGGTGGGTCTGTCTATTTTAGTATCTGATCTATCTATTTTCGGGTTTAATATACAATTAAAGTCTCCTCCCCAAATCACAGCCCCCCACCCCCCCAAGCTCCCGCTAAGTTTGCTATATAGTGTTCTGAAGTATGCCGCCGTATCCTGATTCGGGGCATATGTGTTTTATAATACTTATTTCCTTCTTTTCCACCAACCCCTTTATTATTACCATCCTCCCGTCTGGCTCGACCGTGGAGTGCAGTAACTGAAACGGGACATGCAGTGCGACCCAGGTAATCACCCCTCTGGCATAAGCTGAATATGCTGTACCCACAACAGTCCCTCTCCACTTCTTTCGGACCACCTCCAGTTTTTCTTGCGTTAGGTCAGTCTCTTGTAACAAGGCTGTGTCTATTTTCTGCCTGCACAAATACATCATAACCTTATTCCTTTTTAAATAGCTATTGAGCCCTCTAACATTCCAGGTAACTACTTTAAGGTCTCCCATAACATCTCCAGGTCCCAATCTTCGCTCTGCAAGTACAGTCCAAGTCTCAGTTCTTCCCTCCTTTCATGTAGACTCATTCCCCATTTTAAACATCCCTCAACTATAAACTCTTCCCCTCCACCCCACTCCCTCCCACCCTCCTCCCTTCTCAACCCCACCACACTCCCCCAACTCCCTCCCCTTCCCCGCCCCAACTCACACTGTAACCCCCCCCCCACCTTCCCTCCCAACTGTTGCCCAGCTCCATCCCTGGATCTCAGGCTCCCTACATCTAGCCCTTTCATTGGCACTGCCTGTACTTAGGGCGACATCTCCCCACTGAGTCCCATCGGCGCGCCTACTACTTCTACTGATGGGGGTAAAGCGCATGTATCCTGTGGCTCCGATATATCTATAAGGAGCAGAGCTATGCATCACATATCCAGAATGTTTATAACTGTATTCCAGTCCACAGTGTTCATTTGGCAAGCATTTATGGCAGGAGGCTTCTGCCCTGCTACCATTCAACTCTAACCCCGCCCCCTTACCCTTATGCAATGTCGCTCCCACCTCCTCGGCCCCCATATCTTCGGCTCACTTATCCTCTCCGTTTCGGTCCTGGTCCCCCTCCGGCTCTGGACATCCATGCGTGTCCAGCCAACATGTTGCTTCCTCCGGGGTCTTATGCAGAACTTTTAGTTTAGCCGGGTAGAGTAACATGTATTTCATCCCTGCGGTGCATAACCTCCTCTTGTCTGCCACATAGCTGTAATGTTGCCTCTGCACCAGCATAGTATAATCCTGGTAGGCCGTGATCGTTGCTGACGCTCGTGTTATAGTACCACCTTTCCGGAAGAATTCCAGGATCTTTTCGTGATCTCTGTAGTTCAAAACCTTTGCAATTATAGCTCTGGGCGGCGCCCCTGGTTGCGGTCTTCTCGTCTGGGCCCGATGCGCTCGCTCCACCGCAAATCCCTGGGAGAGTTTACCAGCTCCTACTGCCTGAAGCAACATATTCTCGACATAGTCTGTGGGGTCCGTGCCTTCTTCCCCTTCCGGCAAGCCGACCACCTGTATGTTGCTTCGTCTAGCTCGTCCTTCAGCTTCCTCTGCCCGGTTTTCCAAATTGGCCACTTGTTTCTTCAGTACATGGACCTCTTTTGCATTCGTGGTACTGGCTGTCCTAAAAGGACAGCCACCACCTACTGTTTGAATGGTGAGGCATGGTACTAATTGGCTAGGTTCCTGCATAAGAGATATGGACCCTGAGGCTGGAGACAAGCTGACCACTGGAACTGAAGCAACGACGAGGAGGAGGAAGAGGAGAGACGCCCACAGCCTGTCTAGACGACCGGAGATGCCTTCTAAGTAATTGCTGCTATCCGACCCCTTCTTCCAAGCATCAACACAGCCCTGAAAAGGACTCCTCTCTCCCTTATACTGGTGGGTCCAATCAGTGGAGTAACTTTTCTGAAAATGTTGGGGGGGGGGGGGGTGGACATGACATCTGAACAAAAGGTGCCCCAGCCAAATGAATGGGGATAAAATGGTGTGCCATGAAAGTTGGGGGGGACAAACACCCTGCCCCCCGGTAAAATTACGCCCATGGGTCCATCAATCTCAATACGACCTGCATCCCGAACCATCCCATAACGAGCTGTGACCTTCACTGACTGCAAACCGCCAATACCCTGGGACCGGTGGCAACTGTGCAATGCATTGCCTTCTGAAGATTGAATTGTCTTTGCTGGACTCCTCCTGGACCTCCAGAGGCAAGATTCCACTCCTTGAAGTCCCCTCACCAGAGTTCTGGACCGATAAAGCGAGTAGAATCGACTGGGCGGTAACCGTTCTTCACTGGTGCTTTGAAAAGGGTGCCAACATCACAGAACCATGAAGAATCCTTTGCCTGGAGCCTCTTTACTCGACTGCTGCTGCGAGATCCATTGCAGTGTCCCTTCTTTCGTCTCCCTGACCATAAATCCGGTGACTGGGTCTGCGGCTGCTGCATCGTGAGGGCATCGTGCTGCATCTTCTTCTTCTTCTTCTTCACATCTAAGGTACTGTCCGACTCCTGGTAGTACTTAGCTAGAGTTGCTGTGCTGCTCCTGTGTTGCTGGAATGCTGATTTGTGTGTTTGGAAGTTTGCCCATGCACGTTCACCCAGGACTAACTCATGTGTGCCCTCAGGGAGCCTTCTACGAAGTCCCTGAACCTTTTCCCAACCAAGACTTGCTACTGAAGACTCCCTCGGGAACTTTGGACTTTCTGCAGCTTGTGCCTTGCTTGTTTGGCCCTCCAATCTAAGTCTTAGACACTTATAACTAGATAGGGATGTACTACTTAAGCCTAAGGCCTCTCTGAAATTATTGCAAGCATTTACCTGCTTTATGTTGGTCTTGCTTCATGAATAGTTATCTGGAACAGTTTTTACAACAGTATTTTACTTACCTTTTGAATCTGCTATTCTCAAAGTATACAAAAGTGTTTTACTAACTGTGAATATTGCATTGGTTTTTCTAAGTTACTTATTGTGTGTTAAGTTGCCTTTACCTTAGTGTATATATAAAATCATTAATTTGTACATGACCTTTAGTGTGTTGGTGTTTCTGTAGCCTATATGTATACTCTACGTTCTTTGTACTGCCTACAACCCTTTCTTCCTCCTAAGATAAGCCTGGCTGCTCAACCATTGCTACCAAGATACTTGTGTGGCTCAGGCCTATAATAAGAGTTGGAGCCCTGTGCTCCAAGTGAGAAGCTTCTCAAGTCCTACTTTTGGTGGATTTCTGCAAAACTCCCTAAGACTTTGCAATTGTCACTATTACATTGTTTGTATATGTTAGGGAAGTTATTCCACAGACCTGTGATAAGGGGGTGTCGGTGTACTTAGCATTCATGAAATAGCATGGTCTCCATCAAGTTATTCCCAACTCTCACAATTGCTAGTGTGCGTGAGCCGTCAGGCTTTACTCTTAGGAGGGTAATTGGCTGGTATCAAAGAACAATTAGACACACATACGCAATAAGACACACCACGCATAGTATACTGTAAATATAGATGTTTAAGTTGCTCCCCTTTTTTTTTCTCAGGCATTTACGGTCAGGTTCTGTTGGGGGTGCCAGTCGAGCAATTCTTGAATCAGATTTGGTTGTGGCTACATTCAAGAAAAGCCACAAACGAAAATGACAGGGAGCAGGGCTTTTTACACCAATGGCCACGACATGGGTTCATTGGGCTAATAATGAGGTGGCTACAAACCTGGTGCAACCAAACTGCATTACATTATGCACCTGTCTACTTCAGTTGTTGTGTGAAAAGCTTTGTTTGAGTACAACGGCCTAGTCTTCAGCACCTTCAACCCCGAAGAACAGGTTAAAAAAGTGCTACAACTGATGAGCCAAGATATCCCTCACAGAACCCCATCGGGTATGTCTGTGGTGCCTTGACGTCGAGCATAGGACGGCGGACTGTGAATATGACCAGAAAAGGCTCTGAAAGAGTGTAAAACGAAACTAGCGGCAGGTAGGCCCCCTACTAAATCCCCTTTGATGGCTCCATCGAAAAAACAATCATCTGAGTTGAGAAGTGACTCTCCACGAAGGAAAAGGTAAAGAAAGAAAACGCTCACGCTCCAGGAGCGGGTGCCACCACTCCTAGTCATCTTCGAGGAAGTCGAAGAAAAGGCATTGTAAGTCACCCTCTTCGAGTTCATCTGATTCCACTCCGGAGAGACGTATAACCTGCCCTACCAAATCCTCTACTCCATCTTAGCAGGAACATTTCAGACAGGAAGTGTTGAAAATCTTTGAGAAAGAGGCTCCAACCCCCTCGAAGGAGAAGGTAAAAAGCCATGCTCCTGTCGAGCCACCTGAGGCAGACAAGGAAACGCCTAGGGCTACACCCCGTGCGCCCTCGAGCCCGGTACGTAAGTCGAAGATCCATTAAGATCCTTTGAGATTTCACAACAACGAGAAATCGTCGAAGACTCCTTTGAGTCGAGAGTCAAGCCCTTTGAGGGCTCAGTCGATGACCAAATCGACTGAACCATCATCGAGGACATCAATGCCTTTAGTGTCGATACCGTCAATGCCATCGACGATAAAGTCGTTGACACCGTTGGTGTCAATCGTCGATGCCTTTGGTGAAGCAGACGCCTTTACCTTCTAAACCAAAGGAAATTCAGAAATCTTACAGTCCTTTACCAAAGAAAGATTTCTTTAAGTCTTTATCTTCTATTTATAAGGATTACGAACCTTCAGTCCACAATCTCCACCATTTGGATTGGAATTCGGCACACCTAACAGAAGAATCCAGGTTAAAGGATTTATATGAAAACCTGCAGTCGGTTAGTGGCGTTGACACTTCACCTGAGATGGAATTTAGCAAGCCAGACCCAGCAGACCATGTGGATGCCTCCTTATAGGCACCTGATGACTGGAGTCATTGACTTTCTGGGATGAGGCAGACCTGCTCCACCGTTTGAGCAAGACGACCTAACAGATATTCTGGATAAAGGTCCACAAAAGGATCCCATACTTCCTTTTCATGTAGCTCTCAAGAAAAGGGTTATAGCAAATTAGGTGGTTCCTGAGTCGAATCCAGCGGTGAACAAAAACCTCACCAAGAACTGCTGAACATCTAGTAGCAACCGTAGCTACCTGTCAAAACACCTGAAAGCCTAGTTGTTCAGACATCTACCTCAAAACAGACTGCATACCCTACCATCCCACTCAATAGGGATGATAAGCATTTCGATGCTTGGGCCAGAAAGGTATTTTCTGCCAGAAACATGGCTCTCAAGTCTGCAAATGCCACTTGTGCTTTAGCAAAATTCATTCACCCTGTGGGACTGTATGGTTATGAAGGCTGATCATTTGCCCAAAGGGGAAGAGAGACGGCTTCCTGAACATTGTAAGAGATAGCAAGGAGGCTATTTGTGAGTTTATACAATCAGGATTGGACTCACCAGCAAGCACGTAATAAGCATATTTGTGTTGTTGAGAAAGTCAGGTTTTGCACCGGATGTACAGTCCAAGCTCCTCAATATGCCCTTTGACGGCACCCAGCTGTTTGGCAGCAAAGCTGATGAAGGTTTAGAGAAGCTGCAGACCTCAAAGGCAGCGGCCAAATCCCTTGGAGCCACCATCAGACAGCCACAACCCTCTCGTCCCAGTGGATCATCTTGGAGGGGTAAGTCCTCTCGATTCTACTCCTCAGTTGGAAGGGCGAGAGGACTGGCTAGTCAAATGGGTCAGAGAAGGTTCCCTCATGGTGGACGAGGGAGAGGTGCATCGTCCTCCAAAGCAACTACTACTTTACCATCAGCCGCTGCTAAAGCCGCCTCAAAACCTCCGAGGCCTTAGTCCACAAAACCCTGGTGGGAGGTAGCCTCTCGCAACATCTGAAAGAATGGAGGGGTATTACTTCAAATGCATGGGTGTTGGAAACAGTAGCCCAGGGTATAATTCCCCTTTCTCAAAAGGCCGCAGAATCATCCACTGGGTAGCCACTCTTTCAAAGTTCCAGATCCGTTCCTTGTGCAGGAAATTTGGAGCCTGCTAGAGAAAGGTGCTATAGAACCAGTACCTGTGATGGAGAGGAACAAAGGGTGATACTCTCCTTATTTCATAATCTTCAAGAAAGACGGGGGGGTTGAGACCCATTTTGGACTTGAGACGCTTGAGCAAGTTTCTCAGGAAGGACAAATTCAAGATGGTCACACTTTCGCAGACTCTTCAGGCCCTCCAGCTTCAGGATTGGATGGTGTCATTGGACCTTCAGGATGCTTACTTTCATGTACCTATCAATCACAAGCACAGGAAGTACCCGAGGTTAGCTGTTAGCGGTTCTCATTATCAAGTTAGAGTTCTGACATTCGGGCAGACCTCCGCCCTGAGGGTTTTTACTAAGCTGATGGCGATGGTTGCAGCAAGTCTTAGGAGAGGGGGGATTCACATCTACCCCTACCTGGATGGTTGGCTGATCAGGGCACGTTCTCCTGAACAGGCCCTGGACCATCTCAGCATAACATGCCACTCTCTCCAGAGACTGGGCTTCTCCCTCCATTACAAGAAGTCCCACATGATATCATCTCATAGACTGTTCATCGGAGCAGTCAGGGACGCATCCTTGGGAAAAGCCTTGCCACCCGAGGTGGGGGCTCAACACATTCTGCAGATGGTCACCAAATTCCAGGGGGCACAGCGTCTTCTGTCCTTCGATTTTCAGAGGTTGCTCTGCCTCATGGCATCCTGCATTTTCTTGGTGCCAGAGGCTCACCTGAGAATGAGATCCCTTCAATGGGCTCTCAGGATGCAGTGGCCTCCATTCTCAGACATGTCAGACTTTCTTCAGGATCCAAACAGGGTTGCACAGGATTTTCTGTGGTGGGTCTGCAAGGACAATATTCTGATGGGAGAACCCTTTTGGCAACCATGGCCGGAGAGAACAGTAGTTAAGGACGCTTCACGGATTGGGGATCTCACACCAACATTATGACAGTCAGCAGTTGTTGGTCTCCATCGAAGTCCAAACTACACATCGACCTTTTAGAGCAGAGAGCGCTCTGACTAGCGCTGAAGCCTTTTCTGTCCTCTGTATGAGGAAAGAATGTCCTGATAATGACACACAACACGGTGGCCATGTACTACCTCAACAAGAGAGCTGGTGTAGGGTCACTACCACTGTGCAGAGAGGCAATGTAGCTCTGGTTCTGGACAATTCAAGGAGTTTCCATATCAGAGGTCACCTAGCCGGAGAGGAGAACACGGCGGCAGACGCTGTGAGTAGGCAGAGCGCAGTCTCCCACGAGTGGGAGGTAGCTCTGGAAGTCCTTCAAGAGATCTTCACCGTTTGGGGAACCTCTCATGTGAATCTGTTCGTGACAAGTGTCAACATGAAGTGCAGACTGTTCTGCTCCAGGGAAATTCCCCCAACAGGATCTCTAGAGGACGTGTTCATAGTGGACTGAGAGTTTCCACTTCTATATGTGTTTTCTCCAGTCCCCGTCATTCCTCAACTGATCAGGAGGCTGAGAAAGTTTGGGAAATCCATGACCCTAATTGCTCCAGATTGGGCCAGGAGGATGTGGCACCCAGACCTTCTGGACGTCCGTCTGCTCTCCAATGGGTCTTACACATAGAGAGGACCTTCTCTCGCGAAAGGAAGGTCTGGTTCTCCATCCAGAGGACACTGAACCTTCATGCATGGTTTCTGAGAGGTTGAGATACAAGGATTGGGACCTCCTGGATGACGTAATGGAGATTTTGCTTTCGGCCAGAAGGTCAGCAATTAAATCCTTATACCGCTGACATGGAAGAAATTCTGCAGCTGGTGTAGGGAAAAGGAGGTGGACCCTTTTCAGTGCAATACACCTGTGGTGTTGTCTTTTTTTGTTACATTTGACTAATCTGGGGCTCCAGATGGGGACCATTAAAGGATACTTGGCGGTGCTTTCAATCTTCAAGTGCACCTCGGAAGAGGCATCATATTTCAAAATGCCATTGATTATACCATTTCTTAAAGGGATCACTAATGTGTTTCCTCCTACACCTTTTCAAGCCCGAATTTGGGATCTTACTCTGGTATTGAAATTTCTGATCTGGGCTCCTTTTTAGCCACTCCACTCATGTCCATTAAGATTGCTAACATTGCAAACCATTCTGTTAGTTGCGTTAACATCTGCCCGCAGGGTGAATGAGTTGCAGGCCCTATCTGGTAAGCCTTCATTTAACATATTCTACAAGGAAAAGGTTGTCCTTGGGAGTTAAACCTTCTTTTTGCCAAGAATTGTCAGATTTCCATTTAGCCCAGACAATTGTGCTTCTAGCCGCCCTCTCATTCTGGCGAGGAAAGGCTACATAGGTTTGATGGCAGACACTGGAGTAACTTTGCTGGAAATGTTGGGGGGGGGGACATGACATCTAAAGGAAAGGGACCCCCTGCCAAATGAGAGGGACAAAATGGTGTGCCAGGAAAGGTGGGGGGGACAAACACCCTTGAACCCACACCCAAAATAATTACGCCCATGTGTAGAGGAATGAGGCAAGTGGCCCCTGGAGTGATTGGATATACATAGCTATGCCACTCTATTGCATAAACATAGTTGAGAGATTATGTTGGCAGGATTGCGCTGCCTGTGGGAGTGAACAAGCGACCAATGGATCAAATGGGTGGGATCAATGAAGGAGCACAGCAACTGAACTTGAACAAGCAACCAAACCTTCGACCAATAACTGGAGTCAATACATAGACCAACAACATTCTGGATTCAGCTCTGAGATTGTGACCACTGTTCAGTAACTGCAATGTGTCCCACTTTTCTCTCTTTCTCTCCCCCCCCCCGCCCCCCCCCAATAATTCATGGAATTGTTTGCACGGTGCAAAGTGACCTTTCCCTTGTGCAAGTTCACTTTGCACCGTGACAAAACGTCCATGATTCAGGCCCACAGTCTGCTGTTGATTATAACAAAAAATAAAAATTAGTTTGGGAAAGCATTGAACACACATCCAAATACACCAACCTAGGAATACATTTGAAGGCTTTCCGAAATGTGACTGAGTATTAAAACCCCAGTGAAACACTGCATTGATGCTTGTTGTGTGTCAGGCGTATGCCTCCATATGGCAGCAAAGTCGGGGCACGAAATACATCAAAGACTACACTAAAGGGGACACCAGCAAACGTCAACCAAAAGTACTTGCTGATTAGAAATGGGGCAGCAGGCGTAGGCGCACATAGAAACAAAATACTGCCCGCTTTATGTATTAACTAACAGGTGTTCACTGTTACCGACTCAGTGGTTCTTACTCTTTCATTGACTTCGGAAGGGTCAACAGCTGTGTCAACCCAACCAATGGGACATCGCAAGGCTGGCTGGATGTCCCAGCCAAGTGCGCGCTGAATTGAGGCGGCAGCCGCAATTCAGGCCCCCGGCCCTGTCACTGCCAAATGATGGGGGGGGGACAAAAGGCATGCCACAAAAGTTGGGGGGGGGCTTGTCCCCTCCGCCCCCCCCCTATAATTATGCCCATGATGTCAGAAGGGCTTTCAACTTTTGCATTTCTCGGATGACGAAGATACAGGAACATGACCAGCTTTTCATTGGGTACACGGGACACAAACTGGGACTTCCGGTTAATAAACTCTGTCCAGATGGATAATTCTTGCTATTTCAGAGTGCTACAGATTGACCGGGAAAGATACAGCAGAAGGCCTAAGAGCCCATTGCACGAGGGGCATGGCAACATCTTCCGCTCTTCTAAGAGGGGGGCCGATAAAAGGCATTTGTGCGGCAGCCACTTGGTCTACAATCCACACTTCTACTAAGCATTACTGTCTGGATTCATCCTCTAGCCAGGATGGAGGATTTGGGAAAGCAGTCTTATACTCCATCCATGACAAATCTTGAAACTGACAATTCGTATTCCCTCCTCCAAAATCTAACTCTGCTTTGGGAGTCTATCAAAAGATGAGGAATGCGTGGGAGGACACAGTTAATTCCCCCTGATAACGTTCTTTCGACTGGATGTACCTCCCACTTATTCCGCATCGGCCCTCCCAGCCATTACACTTTATGCTCTTTCAGAGTCTAGTACTGTCTAGGACTCACTGAGGCTGGTCATTCTGCATGAGGAAGGTGTAAAAACAGAACTGAAGCCAACAGGCAATGCGTGTGCTATATATACCGATGATGAAGTCAACCCGAGATGGAAGCTCTCCAGGGACATTGAGTCGACCGCATCAACGCACAGCACCCTCTGCAGACATTTTTTTGCCGAAGCAGCTGATGCTGGATGGGAAGATATCATAAAATGAGGAATACGTGAGAGGAACATCCAGTCGAAAGAAAGTTACCAGGGGTAAGTAACCTGTTCTTCTACTGGTAAGCATGTGAAATAGCTTGGTGCTGGTAATGCAGGTCCAGAAAATCTCTAAGTGCGTTTCTTACTCATTATCAAAACGGTTAGTGGTCTCTGTGCAGCCAATACATGTTACTTAATATTAACCCCAAAAGATATCCATGCACCAATGTGCAGTCACCATATATAAAACATTATTTCCTGAAAGAGAGGTGAAAGCACCAGGCCTGGTGACTTGGCTGGCTCTACCCTGTGATAAACCTTGTAACTGCAGGTTGTGTGGACTCTGTTTCTTTTCTTTTGGTGCATGTACTCTGAACTCTTCATTACTGTTAGGGAGAATTTTCATTTTCTGTGCCAATTCCCCTCAACCTGAGACCCCCAGCACCTTTGCTGGACTCTGGGATTTCTTTTATTCTGTTGGCCTGAGTGAGCGGAACATTTCCCCACTCATTTTGTTTGCTCTGACATGGGAACCCTGTTTTTGTTTTATTTTTACTTCAGTGGAGTCATGCTTTCCTCCGTGTATTTTACTACAGGCATCTGTAATTGATTTTTGCAGCACACAGCACCCTATGTGCAGTGTTGCTAGGGGTCACGAGAACACATATTCTCATGGGTAGTAGGGTATTTTCTATCTTACCCTTTCTTTTGTGGGATCAGCACACGCCATCTTATATGTCGTGCTAGGTGTTGCACTGTAACTCCTTTCCCACTGCTTCTGTAACCTTTTAGTTACAGTGACTGACAAACTTAAATGGCTGGTGGCAGTGGTTCAATTTTTCTACCATTTGTGTGTAATTCACTCGCAGGCTGTTTTGACAGCTGCAGTGAAGCACCCATAGGTGACCTTTTTCCCAAAATGGCCCCCTCGTCTTTTCTCGCAATTTTTTGTTTGTAAGTTCCTTCCTGGCCCTTCATCTACCTTTCCAGGTGAGGCTGGGTATTCTTTGAATTTTGTCTTTGGTGGGATTCTATTGTGAATCCCGCCAAGGCTCCAGTGTGTCTGCTCAGGCAGGACGTGAGGGAGGATCCTGAAACTTCGCTGGCCTTTGTCTGATGGTATGCCTGGCTGAATCCAGTTTGAACTCATAGGCTGAAGAATCCGTTGCTGCTGAGTCCCTCTCTCATCTACTCCTACAAGGTCCCACCCAGAGACCCTTCTTACGTCCCCACGACCAAGGAACAGGAGACTGGGTCTGCATCGTGAAGGTGTCCAGCTGCATCATCATCTTCACTCTCCAGGTACTGTGGGGCTCTTGGTAAACTTACCTTGAGCCATTGGTGTCGCTCCTTTCTAGTTGGAGTGCTGTCTCTGCGCGTTTGGGTGTTCACCCAAATTCAGTCGCCCAGGCCTAACAGCTTGTGCCCCTAAAGGGAGGCTTCTCCAAAGCCCTTCTGCCTTCTCCAAAGCCCCTGTTACTTTTTAAGAACAACTAACTTGCTATATATCTGTGCTCAGAAGAATTTCATCAGAACTGCTCCATTCCTGTTAACTTTGGCATTGCTTGTTTCCCTACAAAACCTGAACTTACTAACTATTTTCTAGTTAGGGAAATACTGCATAAGCCTTACAACTAAGCCTTACAAATAATTACTACAGTGTTGCTTACCTGTTAATGTTGGTTCTCCATGTTAGGCAGAATCCTGTGCAGTTCCTTTAGGGACCACTGCAAAAGGCTTAAGACTACAGGTGTTGGCAGTAAACCCAATTGGTAGCAGTCTGTACTGCCCAGATTTACCTGGTAGCTGTGGCTGAGCAGCCAGACTTCTCTCAAGAAGAGTTAGACAGTATCTAGAGTATACAAGATAGGTACCAAAATACAGTAGCACAAGCAAACGCTGACCAGAGCTTTGGTATCAAGTATATAATTATTTATTTGAAGACACACTTAATACTCTAGCACTATTTTTGTAAGCAAGTTCAAAAACACAGTACATCACTTGTTCCTTATTAGACAAGTCTTAGTTAACACCACTTATTTCCAGACAGAGGTGAGCGCTTAACTAAAGATGGTACTCCAATAAGTTAAGAAAAAGGGAGGGAAAGGCAGAAATTAGAAACAGCACACAACACAATACTTTAGAAGCACTCAGCAAGGCAGGAAAGTCAAAGTCTACTTGTGAGCAAAAAGTTCAGAGGCCAGGCTCCCTCTTGGAGAGAGTAGAACACCAATGCGCCCAAGATCACACAGTTTAAAAGGCTTGGAAAGTCTTGCAGAGAGTTTAAAAAGGAATCATTTCAGCTCAGAAAAGTTCAGTTAGCCAGGCTAGGGCCAACCCAAGTGGTAAGATGAGGATTTACAAGACACCCCACACCAGACCATTGCGAGGGAGGCCAGGCGGACACAGTACCTTGAAAGTGGAGAGAATCCTCCAGCGGGGGCAGTTGTTCCTGGCAGTGGATGCAAGTCGCAGCGTCGTCCAGAGGAAGAGAAGATCTCGACGTGGAGGAAAGCTGAAGGTCGTTGCACTGCCAGGGAAGAAACCAGCCGCAGAGTTCTCCGGTTAAAAGGTACTACCCTATTATTCGCGGTAGTGGTAAAACGTGGTATCCCGGTTGCTGGGGTGCTTGGCACAGGTAAGGCAGCCACGAGATGATCCGGGAAGGTGAAAAGGCAGGCAAACTGGTTATCCCCACCAGTCAAAGGAAGACTCTTTGGGATGAAGATCCTCTGTCGTTGGAAGAAGTGGTGAGTCGGTTCAGCAGGGCTCCACCAGTGGTGTCGTCGTTGCAGGTTGGCTCAGCTTCTCCCTCTTTGGATTCTTTGGTCCTGTGGCGACGTCTGAAGTCCCAGTCCCCAAAGCCCTGCTTTTATGCAGAAAACCCCCATTCATTCAGCCTAGCTGTCAATCAAACATGCTAAGTGGTGAGCCGGGCAGCTCACCACTGGGCCATTCACACAAGAGTGCGACTTCAGTTGCCGAGGCAACTCAGTCCAGGGTGCCTAAACCCCCTCCCACACCCCTTGTGGTACCCAGACAGAGTGGCACCACTTTTGGAGGCTTCTGTGGAGAAGCCTGCCAAAAAGTGGAACAAAGGGCTCGCCTTGGGTTGGAATCACAGAAGCGAACACGAACGCCAATTTGGAACATAGTTCTGGCAAAAAATACCAACCGGTGAATTAATATTAAATAAATAAACCAACTGTATGTTTGAGGCTATGTTAAAAAGTATTAACCTCGAACAATGGGAAAATCCCATAGGAATATTTTCGCGGTTGAATATAAAAAGTAGTATCCACTGCCACCAGCCGAAACTCGCTCAGGGGGAACTGGACAGTGCCCCCTCGAACAACAGACCCAGGGGCAATTGAATTGCCCCTACCAGTACACCCACAATATGATGGTTTGTACTGGCTCAGTTCACAATTTAGGACTAGTAAAGCCAATGGTGACTTTACATGCCCTGGGAGACAGTAGTCAGTCCCATGGTACAGAGCCTATGTTTGGGGGTAACTATGACACCCCTGTGTTATGGCACGGAGGGTGCTGTGTAACACACATACCAAAAACGCATGAAGCCCTATGGAGTAAAAGACCCCATAGCCCATAAAACACATTCAAAGTCAAAGGATATCTCAAATCATGTCTAAGAGTGGGAGAAAAAGAGTCTCACTCTTAGCAGGAGAAAAATAAACCCCAATAATCCAGCAAAGCTGCTGGGGGACTCACTAGGTTTGGGAAATTAGCCTTAACAGAGAATTCTCCATAACACTCCACATTCTTGATTTATTGCCAAGTTATTTCAAAAAGTGCTTTTACTTGATTGAAGTCATTCATGTGTGGTTAAAAGAGCCCATTGTAATTTACTCACCTGCTTTATATCTTAATTTTATCCTGATGTGCATTTGATGTTATTAGTTGATGCAGTATTTCTTTAGTTACTTATTGCCATGTGTATAGATACAATCAATTACAATTTGTGATATAACCAGAAGTGTGTGTTTCTTTGGCCTTGTTTGTTCTGATTTCTGTGTACTGATTTACTGCTCACATTTCTCTTCCTAAGGTAAGCCTGGCTGCTCGGCCACGCTACCAACCTTTGGTAGTACAGGCCTATGTTAGAAGTTGGAGCCCTGAAACCAAGAAATGAGTCTTAGAGTCCAACCCAAATTGTACTTTAGAAAAACATACCTAACAATTACAGTTATTGCAGTGACCAGCAAGGCTTCTACAGGGCACACAGTTTAAGGCATCCCCTCTTTGTTAGCTTAGTTATCTTTCTTTGTGTTGTGAAAGCTTTCTCTTTTGGCAACTTTCCCTCCATAGTTTCTACAGACCCCCAATCTTTGTTGCTTTGTTTTTTAACCTGTTGTGGCTTTTTGAGGGTGAATAAAGCCTTCAGCTTCACTTCCGATGCCCTTTCATCATTTGTATAATTTGTTAGGATTCTCTTCCTTCCTGGCCCTTCATCTACCGTTCCAGGTGGGACCGGGCATTCTTTGAGTTTTGTCTTCGGAGGGATTCTTTTGTGAATCCCGCCAAGGCTCCAGTGTGTCTCCTCAGGCAGGAAGTGATGGAGGATCCCGAACCTTCGATGGCCTTTGTCTGATGGTATGCCTGGCTGAATCTAGTTTGAACTGGGAGGCTGGCTGTCCTGCAAGACAGCCAGCCCCAGGTGATTGCCATCTCCATAGGGCTGAATGAATGGGTTCCAGCATAAAAGTGTTAATTAGCCACTTTAAGGGCTTATGGTCAGTCTGCACAGTTTAGTGAGTCCCAAAGACGTAGGGTCTCAGCTTCCGAAGGGCACACACAATAGAGAAACATTCCGTCTCCATGTTCGTTCTCCTGAGGTCTCGGTCCTTAAGCTGGTAACTATTAAAACATATAGGATGTTCCCTGACTTGATCATCCAGCTGTGCTAACTGTGAAAGGATAGCACCTATCTGTTAAGATGGATTTCTATAATCTGGCCTGGTGGACACTTTTTAGAAGGCCACCCTAGTTATAGTGAAAAGAGGTTAGCCAAATCCAATCAAGGTAAGCGTTGACAGTGGTCAAGGAGAAAGTGAGTGGGGTCAGGGGTCCACAATAAGTCCATATAGTGAAGCACACAAAAATTCAATTTAAACAGGTAGTACAGATATAGTCTTTTTATTATAGGCCCAGAAACACACACCAGGCAAATGAATCAAGCAGGTAGTAATATCACACACTACTCAATTATCAAACATATATACAGTCATCTTTAGGTTTTTAAGACTGGATACAATCATTTAAACTACTAAAAGAAGGTAAATAGTGTGCAGTAGAATGAAACCAGTTCACATGAATGATGGCCCAAATTTAGAAGTCCAATCCCTGTGATGTCACAAAGCTTCTTCTTTAGGATAGGGGACGGATGTAGGAAGAGTTCTTGCGCTGATAAAAATGTTCCAGAAGATATTCAAGTTACAAGTATGTAAAATATTATTCCTATCTTTCAAATACAAGCTTTTAGATCCGGCAATCAAGAAGCGATAGAATGGCATAACCAAAGTTTTTTGTAAGGAGAACAGGATGAGGTGAATGCATTGGAATTCATTACCCCCTGACTCCGATTTTCCCAGGTGATTAGGCATGTCGACATGGGGTCGTTGGAGGTAGGTTTCCCCACCATTGGAGCCAGTAGAAGATGCCTAGGAACTGCTGCTGCAAGGAGTCTACTGGTCAGTACTAGGAGCAGAGTTCAACCATTTGCGAAGAAGAAATACAGAAGGCAGATCTCTTCAGGACACTTCACCAGACGGCAGGTGAGTTCCTGTGACAGCTACCTCATACGGGCGGCAGCAGGTGTACTTCCAGTCACAGTTGAAGACCTTCTAGAGCAGGATCCCTTGATGCTCAAGCTGGCGACCACCGAAGTTCCGGTGACGATTCTACCAGGGTAGCCCACTGGAGAGGTGGTCAGCCCGCCAGGTCGTCCAGGGACACTTCCAAAGGCTCAGTATGGATGAATCATTGAGAATGTGTCAAGACTGGTTGGTCTCACCAGTCCAAGGGTTGAGGCACCGCTCCGAGCCTTTGCCGATCAGGTGGTCCACTAGGGCTTCCCCATGCCAAACGCAGGAAGGGATGCTGGGCCTCTTTGGATGTCATCCCCGGATCTTCCCTCGGCTGCTCTTCTACACAGGATAATTGGCTGGAAAGCTGATGTGAAGAAATGGCTGCAGGAATCGTCTCATCAAAGATTCTACCTGAAAGAAAGTCCATGCCCAATAATGGTAAGGATTTGCACCATTGAAACAGCCAGCAGTTGTCCAGTCAGGGACCACTGTGTGTTTCTCTCGTGCCCCACACCTAGACTTTCAAGCACCACAGATGTGACATGGTACCAGACAGTCAACACTCTTCTTGGGAGACAGACAGACATTAGGACACACACACAACGAAAATCTTGTGGCATGGCCATTTTAGGGCACTAGCCACGTTCAGTAGCCATATGCGGTAAACGCAAATGTGCACACTAGAAATAACACCAAAATGGTAACAATTTTTCTGATGTTTGTTAATCTGCTTAGAATCACATGCATAGGTCCGGCATCCAGTGGTCACTGCGGAGTATTGCATTTTGTTTTTCGTAGTCGAAAAGGGGACGTCGACAAGGCGTGTCTGTAACACTATCCCTATAGTGACGTGCGTTGTACCCACAATCCCTCACGCGTCGAGGTCCCTCAGATTGTTTTTTTCCGCCCAGCTACTGCTCGCCTTTATGTGGAGCTCCTCGAGAGACATTGCCAAATAGTTTCTTTGACCTTTGGTCGTTTGTTATTAATATCAATAACGTACATCCCTCCCTCGACGCAGAGCTGTTTCTCCGCTGAGCAAGATCTTTGACGGAAAGACGAGCGAAGGGGATCCTTCGGCGCTGCAGAACACGTGGCCTGGCCTCGCCGGCCACACACAGTAGGGAGAGTGGGGTTGTGTGGTCTTTCTTTCTCTTTAAGAATGCCTTTCTCTTTCCCCTCCCTCTCTTTCGAGGTCGTAGTCGCACTTCTTGCCCTCAGCTATGGAGAGGACGCCATTTAGGTTTTGCCCGCTTTGCAAGGGTAAATATACCTGGAAGGATAAGCACAAACGGCGCAACCGTTGCTTACCCCTCGATCACCAGTAGGACGGCTGTGCGGCCTGTAAATTACTAAAGCCCAAAACTTTAAAAGACCGCAGGGTCAAAAGGTGGGCGGCCTATGCCATGTCTAGGCCTGATTCCTCGCCCGCTGCCGCCGCCGCCGAATGTGACGAGGACAGTGACTACACGGCCCCCGTAACTGAGGTTGTAGACCTCTCAAAGGAGCCTTCATGCTCCTCGTGGTCCGGCCCCGACAAGCCCGGCTCACGCCCAGCTTATGGTGATGAACCCCCCGGCGACAAGGACGCACACAGAAAAACACCAAAGCACATACCCCCCCGGCATGCATTCGTCGAAGACGAAGGCGGCCATAGCGCCAACGGGGGCGCCGGGCCCACCGGCGTCTTCCGCCGACCGTAAGGGTCGTCAGCCCTCACCGCCTCCGCGACAGGCGATTGGGCATTCTAAAAATAAGGGCGCTAATACCAAAACCTCCGGCGACGCGCATCGTAAGAGCGCTCACGTTGCCAGCAGGGACTCGACGAGCAGGGACTCGACGAGCAAGGACTCCACGAGCAAAGACTCGACGTTACATAGCGCGACGGCGACCGATCCCTCGGAGGAGAGAATGATCGCCGAAAGCCTCGCGCGCATAGCATCTAAGGACGGCCAGAGACGTACGGCGAGTGGGACGCCGAAAACCGCGCAAAAGGCCAAAGATACGCCGAAAGCGCCAGAAAACAGATCAGGCCAGTTCCCGACACCGACGGAAAGCCCTAGCCAGCGAGAAGGCTACTCAGAAGGCGAAGGCTCACTTTCTTCGACGTTGTGGGACAGAACCAGACAATTACAGGAGGAAGAAACTCCTTTTTCATTCCCAGACCGTCCTGGCCGACCTCAGTGGACCTTTGAAAGGTTCCAGACCTGTATGGATAAACTAGACCGGTTCATGTCCATCCCAGAAGAGAGGGCAACCAAGAGACCAAGGGAGGCACCCCTGGAGAGTCCAAGGGCTAAATACCAGAAGTTTTATAGCCCCATACAGGAGGACATATACTCTTACAATCTCACTGAGGAAGACACCTTCTTCCAGGAGGGAGACAAGTTCACCTATGTTGAAGACCAACAAGAAGAGGAAGGTTTTCACGAGGACACTAACCTAGGTGAGGAGGGATTCCAGGAGGACACAGGCGAGGGCGACCCAAATCCCTGGCAGTCACTGAAACTACACCAGTCAGGAACCCTTCGCCTGTTGATGATCAACCCACCTTCAATGCACTGCTCAATAAGGCAGCAGCACATTTTGAAATTGAAACTGGGGAGGTCACCCCAGACACCGATTTTGTGGAGAGGATCATCAAGGAAAAACCCCCCACTAGCCAAATTATCCCCATCCTCGCCTCAGTTAAGAGACGTATTACCCCTTCTCTTTCCACTCCTGCACTGGTGAGAGGGGTCAATCCGAGGATTGAGAAACTGTTTTCTCCCTCTCAATCAGACCCATTATATATTAAGGGTCACTCAATCCCGGACTCCCTGGTCGTCACCAACACCAGGAAAAGGGCCGGAGTCCCACTATCTACCAGCGAGGCATCCCCAGATTAAGAGGGGAAGAAGCTTTATGCCCTAGCCAAGAGAATCATCACCTCTGCAGCATTCTCTACCAGAATTGCCAATAATAACACACTATTGGCAAACTACGCTGATGCTCAATGGGGAAAGCTCAAACAGGACATTGAAGAAGCTCCTGAACCCCTAAGAACTCGTTTGCTGACGACAGTTAACGAGGGCTCTCTGGTCAACCAAAGCATCGTCAAGAATACCCTCGATGCAGCAGAGACGGCTGGCCGCACTTTGGTCCAAGGAATTTTGCTGAAGCGTCACGTCTGGCTTCGCAATTCCGGGTTTAAGGCAGAAACACAAGCGTCCCTTATTAATAAGCCCATAGAGGAGTCCAACCTCTTTGGGAAAGCAGTGGATGACGCGCTGGAGAACGCGAAGAAAGAATTTGACACAATAAAGACCTTAGACCAAATTTCTAAACCCCCTAACAGGTGGGGATTTGGTAATGAGCGCTTTTTTCGTGGCCAACGCCAGCAACAAAACCAACAACAAAAGTATTCTGCCAGCAACTACCAAGGAAATAGTAGCCAGTACAATCAGAGGGGTCCACGCCGTGGCAAAGGGAGAGGCCGGGGTTCCACCCCCAGAGGCTCCCAAGCCACCAACACCACCAAGTGACGCGAAGATTCGCGTCCCCTCCCATGCAACGCCGGTCGGGGGCCGGATAACATTCCAGCATGGGTGGGAAGAACATCAGACCGCTGGGTACTTTCCACCGTAGCCCGCGGCTACTGTATAGAGTTCAACAGTTCCCCAACATACAGACCCCCGAGGGGACGCCGCATGACACCAGAACACCTCGCCATCCTTCTCCAAGAAGTGGACCAACTGCTGGAAAAAGGAGCCATAGAGGTCGTGCCTCTATCTCAGGTAACGGAAGGTATTTATTCAGTGTACTTCCTTGTACCCAAAAAGGATCTAACCATGCGCCCTGTATCAGAAGTTTGTCAAACCCCAAAAGTTTTGTATGGTGACCTTACAGGAAGTGATCCCACTGCTATCACAGGGAGATTACATGACAACACTGGACATGAAAGATGCATACTTTCATATTTTAATGTTGCCAGCGCACAGAAAATACCTCGGGTTCATGATAGAGGGCAAACACTACCAGTTCAGAGTGCTACCCTTCGGCATAGCATCTGCACCAAGGGTATTCACGAAAGTACTGGCAGTGGCAGCGGCCCATCTGCGCAGGTTGTCCATCTCAGTATACCCTTACCTCGACGACTGGCTCATAACAGGGGATTCTTACGAGACATGCTTCTCAAACACCCAAAAGACTGTAGACCTTTTGTTCCAACTGGGCTTCTCTATCAACGAGAAGAAGTCCAGCTTAGACCCCAGCCAAGTCAAACAATTCCTAGGGGCTCTAATTCGAACAAAGGACGGCCTCGTCTTCCCCTCCAACGAGAGGGTCCAAAACATGCTGTTTCAGATCCCCCAATATGTGGCAGGTTGAGAGGTGACGGTGCGCAAAGAGATGCGCTTGCTAGGAATGATGGCGTTGTGTATTTAGTTGGTACCTCACACGCGCCTGCGCTCAATGCAAGAGTGGCTCAACAGCCAGTGGTGTCAGGCCAGCGGACAATGGGACGATCTAGTGGTGGTTTCGCAGGCCTTGGTTCTCTCGCTACGGTGGTGGACAAAGGAAAATCTGATAATAGGGAAACCCTTTGCCACACCCGCGGTGGAGGCCACTCTAACCACAGACGCATCCCTCACAGGATGGGGGGGCTCACCTATCCCATCGGACTGCTCACGGAGTGTGGACTCCGAGCGTAGCATCCAAGCACATAAACCTTACTGGAGCTACTGGCGGTGTTCAAAGCACTAAAAGCCTTCCAAGAACATCTACAAGGGAAGACAGTGATGGTCCTTACAGACAGCACCACAGCCATGTACTACATCAACAAGCAGGGGGACACGCACACTCTCCAGGACTGTCCAAGCTGTCCCAGAATATATGGAAGTGGGCTCTCAGACACAACATGTTCCTACTGTCACAACACGTACCAGGGGAACTCAATCTGCTAGCAGACAAACTCAGCAGAGACTTCCCCCTGCCCGAAGAGTACGAATGGCGATTGCACGAACATATCGTCTTAGACGTCTTCACGCAATGGGGATTCCCCGAAATAGACCTGTTCGCAACTTTGGAGAACTCACAATGCCAAAGTTACGCCTCCAGGTACCCCCAAAACCAGTCCAAGGGGAACGGTCTGTCGATTCACTGGTCAGGGAAATTTGTTTACGCTTTTCCCCCGACTCCCCTTCTCAACAGTTGTGCACAAGATGCACCAGGAACAAGTCACCATGATACTAGTGGCCCCGTTGTGGGCCCGGCAGCCATGGTTCGCTCACTTGATGGAGATGTCTCTATCCCCCCCCCAGTGAAACTTCCCTGCCCACACAACATGCTGTCACAGGACAAGGGCAGGACACTGCATCCATGCCCTCAGAACATGAACTTAGCAGCCTGGCTCCTGAGATCATAGAATTTGGACATCTACAACTCCCGCAGAGATGTATGGACATCCTCAGGGAAGCCAGAAAACCTAATACTCGCCACTGCTATTCTAGCAAGTGGAGAAGATTTGTCATCTGGTGTAGAGGAAAGAGCATCAACCCGGTTGACTGCTCTCCCACACAAATTGTTCTGTACCTGACCCATTTATTGGATTCAGGTCTAGTGTTCAATTCCATTAAAGTCCACCTGGCGGCACTTTCTGCATACACCACTTCCCAACTTAGTGTCGTGGTGGAAGATCCCAGTTATCAAGGCCTTCATGGAAGGGGTAAAGAGAATACACCCTCCGATAGCTAACCCAGCTCCCGGATGGGACTTAAATGTGGTACTTACCAAACTCATGGGCTCGCCATTTGAACCCATGCACAAGGCAACTCTTAAGGACCTCACTCTTAAGACTGCTTTTCTAATAGCTATCACCTCCATTAGGAGAATAAGTGAACTACAGGCTCTTTCTGTTCTAGACCCCTTCGTAACAGTTCACAAGGATAAGGTGGTTCTACGCACACACCCAAGGTTTGCACTGAAATTCATCTCGAAATTCCACGTAAACCAGTCAATAGAACTACCAACGTTCTTTCAAAACCCTTCCAACTTGGGAGAAAAAAGTCTGCATACACTGGATGTACGCAGAGCTGTCATGTTCTACATGGAAAGAACCAGGCCACTGAGAAAGACTAATCAGTTCTTTGTCTCGGTGGCAGCAGGAAGAGAAGGAGATGCAGTCTCAAAGTCCACTATAACTAGATGGATTGTTCAATGCATCACTCTCTGTTACACTCTTGCTAAGAGAGAACAGCCCTTCAAGCCAAGAGCACATTCTACTCGAGGCACTGGGGCATCCATAGCATTCATTGCAAATGTTCCCCTTGAGTTCATCTGCTAAGCTGCTACCTGGAGTTCTGTGCACACCTTTACAAAACACTACTGTCTAGATGCACACTCTAGATCTGACTCCCAGGTGGGACAGGCAGTATTAAGACATCTTTTCTCTACTGTTCCTTCTCATAACCCACCGCCAACTCTGGGTACTGCTCGCTAGTCTATGCACAGCATGTGATTCTAAGCAGATTAACAAACATCAGAAGACAATGCATTACTTACCTTAAAAGCATTTCTGATGGTTGTATCGGCTTAGATTCACATGCACCCACCCTTCCTCCCCGCTCGGATGGAAGGAACATAGACATCTTTCTACATCTCTCTCTTTTCTGTACTCACTCACGTATAGAAGACTCCCTCAGGGCAGAAAAAATACAAACAGAGGGACCTCGACGCATGAGGGATTGTGGGTACAACGCACGTCACTATAGGGATAGTGTTACAGACGCGCCTTGTCGACGTCCCCTTTTCGACTACGAAAAACAAAATGCAATACTCCGCAGTGACCACTGCATGTCGGACCTATGCACAGCATGTGAATCTAAGCAGATACAACCATCAGAAATGCTTTTACGGTAAGTAATGCATTGTCATTTGCTGCCACCCGCTTGTCTTTAGGCACATATAAAAGTTACTAAAAATCCCAAGTGTTTAAGACTAGGCTGATAAAAAGTATCCTCTCTGCCCCGCATTATAAAATGCTGTGTGCACTGTTAAAAAGTTACTGAAAAAGGTAAACATTCATAAGGTAAACAGTTTCCCAGTACTGATAGTCTGAAGGAATGATCAGTTTCCCCCTGACCAAATGTGCAAAAGGCCAGGCGTGTGAAGCTGAAGGCTTCGCTTTTCTGTAAAAAGTCAGCACTGGTTCAAAAGCAAAATGGGAAAGTTGTCTAAAAATAAATCTTTCCTAAAACTATCCCAGTGTCAGAGGCATCTGTCTGCACAATAAAAGGTCTCTGGTAATCAGGTGCTCTGAGAACAAGCCTTCAGGCCTTGGAAGTCCTTCTCACAATACTCGGTCCAAGTAACTTTTTTTGGTTTTATAGGAGTTGTGTGGGTAGTCAGAGGGGCAGCTAAGATTCCAGTCTGCCATGATGTTTCTGTAATACCCAGTGAGGTCTAGAAAACCCCTAACCTAGGTTTGAGTTATGTGGGATGCCCAATCTTGTACAGCCAAGGTAGGTCACTGAACCCTGACCAGTCTAGCACTTGGTAGCCTTTATGGGCAGGTGGGCCTGTTGAAGAGCCTGCAAAACTATTATCCAGGTGTATCACATGTTCCTCCCAAGTGGGGCTGAAGACTGCTGTATCATCCAGATAAGCCATGCAGAATACATCCAACTGATTCAGGACATGGTGGACCAACCTTTGAAAAGTGGCAGGTGCATTCTACAAGCCAAAGGGCATTACCCTGAACTGGTAAAGCCCCACTGGTGTTCGGAATGATGCTGTATTATCTTTGGCACTTTCTGTCAGGGATACTTGCCAATACCTTGCATTAAGGTCAATGGTGTTGAGGTACCTGCCAGCACCTAGCTTGTCCACCAACTCATCTGTTCGTGCATCTGTCCATGCAGAATCTTAATTCAGGAGTTCTTACTTTTGGTACCAGAACCACTATACTGACCAAGGACAACTGGAGGGTTCTATCGCCCTTAGTTTCAACATATTGTTGACCTCAATCATGATGTAAGACCTGCTTTGGTCTGATGGTCCACAACTCCTAAACTTGGTATGTCCACCAACTCCTGTGACAAGGTCATGCTCCCACCAAGGTGTTAAACCTGGACATGGGGAAAAGGGGAAAACAAGGGGGAAAGTTGCCTCAGCAAAGCTTTCACCTGACCTTGCTGATGTAGAATCAGTTGAGGAGACTCAAGGTCACCCTCAGTGAAGCTAGAAGAAGGGCTGCTCTGGCACAGGTCACAGATGCAGAGTTCTGTCTCCCTTTCTGAAACCGGGAGCAGGGCTCCCCTTCTACCTTGGGGATAACGCCTTCAATAAGAAACAGTATGGCAGAAGAAGGTCCCGCTGCCTTCTTTGGGGCTCCTCAGGGGTTCTCAATCAGACTAGATAACTGTTTTGGATATGGGTGGTACAGATATGTCACGCCATATTCCTTCCACAAGGCCTGGCTATATCTAGACCTGAAGCTACTGCCTGTAGCAGGCACAACCTCTTCAGGGAAGCCACCCCTGGTAAGGTTCTAGTAAAGCTATGGTAACTGACAAGACAGTCACTATGAATGGGTTAGCTGCAGGATACCTTGAGGTGTGATCCACAACCACTAAAATAACCTTATTGTCTGAGGATGCGAAAGAGTTCAGGGGACTAACAAAGTTAGTGTCTATCTCCTTAAAGGGTGCACCCACTCCTGGTAGTGGTGTTAATGAATTCTAAATCCCTGTTCCACTTTGGTCAGATTGCTGACAGAAAGTGTGTAACCCTGTAGTGGTTATCCACTGTGACCCTCATCTTGGGCCAGCAGGATTACATGGTTGACCACTCTTGAGTTATCTTGATATCAAGATGAACTGCAAGGGAAACTTCATGCATCAACTGCAGGAGGAAGGGCCATACATTCTGAGGAACCACCAACCTCTTATGGTCTCTTCTAGTGGGCTACCACACTAGTAACCAACCTTCTTCTTGGCTTCTTTGCTTCAAAGGGGGCTCCCCCTCCAACTGGAAGCAGCCCTTTCTCCATAGACCGTTTAAGGATGTTCTTTCTTGTTAACCCTTACTAATCTCATCATTAGAGTAATCCTTTTCTGCAAGCAAGCTTGGCCTTGCAGGATACTCATAGGAATCCATTTTCTAACGGTCCCTCTTCCTCGTCGGGTTTAGGGTCTTTGACAACTACCTAAACTTCATTTGTAGGTATAGCAGGGGGAAATATTTTCTTGCTCTCTTCCTTGATGTTTTCTTTCTCCTTTTTTTTCGCCGTAGGTTTCCGCTTTGGCTTAGGCTTCACCTTACACTTTGCTAAGGCAGCCTGATTTTGAGACCTTGTGCTTGAAAAGTCTGCAGTGGTTCTCTCGGGACCAAAGTCTTGGAGTTTTATCTCCAACAGAACTTTTCTAGGAACTTTCCTCCTCACACTGGCAGGTGTCCTAGCCACTTCACTTCCGAGAGCTTGTTAAAGATGGGTTACTAGAATCTGACCTGGTGGACAGATTGTAGGAGGTCACCCTAGTTATAGTGAATAGGGTAACTTCTAGAGGTTAGCCAAAACCCAATCAATGTAGCAATGGAGAGCAGTGAAGGTTATTCTCAGGAGTGTGTGGGTGGGTTCAGGGGTCCACAATGAGTCCACACAGTTAAGCACACACTAATTCATTTTAGACAGGAATGTATAAAAAGTTATTTATCCTAGACCTTAAACCCACTAAAAAAATGAAACAAGCAGGTGATATTGCACAACACTCAATAAACCTACGTACAGTCACCAGATTATTAAAATGTATTCAGTGACTTAAATCAACAAGAGATAATTAAAGTGATACAGTAAGATGGAACCAGTCCCAAGTGATATTCCATAGCTTCTGCAGTCCAGTCACAAAGAAGAGTGTGGCCTGGCATTGTGCCCAAAATTCAGAATGCTTCCCCCCCCAGAATGTATCTGTAGCGGGCAAGGTACTTGTGTTGATGATTGTTAAAAATAAGAGATGCAACAAAGTTACTAGTTAAGTAAAAATGTGTTCTCATCTTTCAGGTTTTACTGCTCAGTAGCAGTACTACGATGACCAAAAAGCAGTGGAATGGAATGATACAAAGAGACTTGTTCTCAATATTATCATATGGAGGACAGGGGGAGACAAATGCTTTGCAGTTACTTACCAACCTTCCCCACAAAGATTTTCCCAGATGACTTGATAGGTCGACTGGGAGTCTCTAGTGGTTTGATTTACCGCTGTTGGTTCCTTTGAGAGGTGCCCAGGAGCTGCTGGTGCAAGAATTCTTCCAGTTGGGTCCATGAGCAGAGTTCAAACCTTGGTGATGGGGAAATGGAGAATGCACCAATGCAGCCACTTCAGAGGACGGGGGAAGGAGAGTTCCAGCGATGGCCACCGCACACAGATGACAGGTGCCCTTCCATTCACGGTTGCAGATGTCCTTCCAGGACTGGATACCTTGAGGCTGGCAGGCTGAAATTTGCCAGGAAGGTGATTTATACCACGAACTGGTGACAACCAAAGTTCCAAGTGCAAATGCGTAACAGCGACCCTTTTAGCGAGGTCGCCCACTGGAGAGCTGAACGGTCCACTGGGTGATCCAGGAACACATGCTCAGGGCGGCTGAATCCTCAAACACGTTGAGACAGGTTGGTCCCACCAGTCCAGGGGTTGATGCACTGCAAAGGGCCAACACAGCTCAGGTAGTCCAACAGGGCCTCATTGGACAGAGGTAGGAAGGCATGCTAGGCGTCTTGGGGAGTCTTCTTCCGCTCTCCAGTCAGCTGTTCTTCTTTGAGGGATGGATTCTAGGCTCCACCTTTATCTGAAGAAATTGCTGCAGGAGGCCTCTTCTTAGCAAGAAAGTCCAAGCCCACCAATGGTAAGGATCTTGCCCAATCAGGAACAACTATTGGTTTCACTCCTGCCCCACACCAGACTCTTTGGCACCACAGATGTCATGAACCTGCCGAGTGGGCACCTTCCCAAAGAACAGGTTATTTGTCTGTGTTCGTTCTTGGTAGAGTGGCTCCCAGACCTTTTCTTGTATGTTTCAGAACTTGGGGTTTCACCCTAAGTTACCCAGGATTATCCAGACGTGGACCCCTTGCTCACTGTGCTTAAGAGTGGCACAGCTTCACCTCAATGATGAGGCCTGACTAGGCCGAAACACGTGTCTGGGGTTGCTGTCGGTACTCCTGTTCAGAGGAGAATTGCCTAGCATTTTGGTGCTGGACTGACCTTGTGGGTGGGATAAAGACTGATATGCAAATGGTAATTCTCCTCTGTGAAAGGTACAGTGAGCTAAAATGTGGTTTTAGATCCTCCCGAGTGGGCACCTTTTCCATAGAACTGTTTATTTGTCCGTGTTCATTCTCAGTAGAGGGGCTCCCAGACCTTTTTGTGCATTTATATACATGTAGGCAAAGATACATCTTTGGAAAGGTAAGTACTATGTCGGAGCTTATAAACACAATTATAAACACCAACACAATACTATGGTGTGATAACCAAAGTATAACCTCATTTAGAGCAGCAACATGCAGTTCAAGGCCAGTAAAACCTAATGATCCACATTTAGAACGGCCATTCATGGGAAGTAAAACCAAATTAGTTAGACTTTTAGAATGTATTAATTCCATGGCACAATAATCCCCTAGTTATACCAACTCTGTTACAAGTATACACCTTGCAACATAAGTAATTTGGCAAGTAAAGAACTTACTTTTCAGAGGTGCAGTCACCTACTCATGGATAATTAAGAACTCAGTAAGACTGTTTTAGAGTGCACTAAGCAATTCAAGGTAAGCACAACCCAATATTACAATTTTAGAAGAGCAGCAGCTATTCAAGGTAAATAAAGCCCTATTGGTAAATAAACTCTAACACGATTTCTAATACAGGAATAGGCAGTTTACCAGTAACACTTTTCAGAAGTGTGGAATACAATTCTAAGTTAAGTAAGAACTCAAGCAGACTTTTCAGAGGGTCAGTGTGCAACTCTAGGATAAGTAAGAACTCCAAGACTATTTTAGAAATGCACTAAGCAGTTCAGGTTAAGCAAAACCCAATGGTACATTTTTAGAATGGCAACAGCTATTCAAGGTGAGGATACCCTATTGGTAAGCTTTTACACTCAGTCAGTTTCAGAATAATAAAACACTATCCACTCAATTACTTTTTACAAGAGTGAAACACAATTTCAGAGGTAAGTAAACAACTCCTTATACTTTTCAGAGGGGCAACTCAAAGGTAGTTACGAACTTTAGTACACTTTGTAACCTATTCTGTTTAGGATTCAAAGTTACAAACGCACACCTTTAGCACTTGTGATCTTTTCAAGACAGAGGCTTGTACTTTTAAGTCCTTCCCTACTCTAGGGCCCGAGTTAGCTCAGAGGCAGAAGTGGGACCCTAATGGTCTCTGAGCCAACAGGCGGGTCAGGATGAGGCTCAGATGCAGAGTGTCAGCGGATTTCTCTTTCAGCAAGTAAGTACAGACCTCAAAGTTAGCAGAAAGTGTTCAGGAACTTTGGAGAAGTCTTCCTAGATGTTTTCCAGCATTAAGCCTGGGCCAACAGTATGGGTGCACTCCCAAACACACAAATCACTCTCTGCCACAAAGGATCGCCACAAAACTTAAGGTACGTATTACCCAAGCCAACGCAGTACCTCAGCAGAGAAGAGCTGGTGGATGGACTCCATCACGATGTGGCAGCACCGGACCTGGTCCCTGGATTCTTGGTCTGGTGACGAAAGAAACTGACACTGGATGAGAAACTGCAGCAGCTGTCAACAGAAGAGGCTCCCAACAAAGGAATCGTCAATGCTTCTTGCACCTCTGTGGATATGGCGCCCTTTTATAGGTACCTGATGAAGAATGGGTATCGCTGGTCTGATTCTCTTAGCTAATTACACAGCACTCAGGCTCAAGGTCCCCTGGTATTGGCGGTTTGTAGCCCTGGAAGGTCGCAGTACTTCGAGGGATGGCTCGTTTTGCGGGTCGTCTCAAGACTAGTGAGTGTCACCACCCTCTGGGTAGGGGTCGTCGTCTTCAGGACCCCCAGGTCGGGTGGAAGAATGGGTCAGAACGGGCTCTGGATACTCAGCAGGCATCCCCAGTCGCTGGAATCAGTTACAGACGTCTTTTCTTCATCTTCCTCTTTGGATTCAGCTCCAGTGGTCAACTTGTCTTCAGCTTCTAGAATCAGATGTATAGCCAGGAACCCATGCACAACTTCTGCAAACTCTCCCTTCAGTTTACACAAAGGGGCTTATGGCTGTCCAATCAGGACAGCCAACTCCCCAGTAGGAACTGGTTCCTATCAGGCACACCAGAAGACAAATGGCTGCAGAGATTTTGACTCCTCCCTCAGCGTGATACACAAAACATTCCCGCTGAAGACAAAACTTCAACCAGGACCTACCCCACCTACGACGGCAGAAGACCCAATAAAGGACAAGTACACTACAAATGGTGAAAAAAGAAAGAAACCACCATTCAAGCAAAATGGCGACCCTTCTGTGCATTACTGCGGCTCGTTTGAAAGCCTGCATGTAATATTAACTGAAAAGTAATTAAGTCGTCGAACCTCGGTAGTACCACCTGAAAGATGAGCACTCAATTTACTCACTTAGTACAATTTTTTAATATCTTCTTTAAAACCATCACTCACTGAAGGAACTTACTTGCTACAGATACATTCTGGGGAGAAGTATTGTGGCTCCTGTGACTTTTTGGCACCAGGCCCCATTCTTCTTAGGGATTGGACTGCTGAAGTTAGGGAAATCTACTTAAGACTTGGTTCCACCTTTACTGCCTTAATTTACTTACCACTTTTGGTGTTTGTCATTTGAATGCATTTTAAGAACCTATGGCAAATGTATATATGTTTATTATCCAGTATTGTGCGATAATGTCACTTGCTAGTTTCATGTGTTAGTGTTTGTAAAGTTCTAGAATATTTATATTTTTATATACCTGTCTAAATTGAATTATTGTGTATTATATTGTGTGACACTCATTGTGGGCTCCTGACCCCGCTCACTCTCTCCTGAGAATAGCCTTGACTGCTCCATGTTTTTAGAGTTCCCACTTCACTACAACGGGGGTAGCCTCCAAAAATCTGTCACCCAGGCCAAATTCTAGAAAGCAGATTTTTTCCCAAAACAATATCAGTTTCATCAGTGCAATACAGTAAACAAACCAAAGAAGCAATCCACCATTCAGTACGATAGAATTGAAATCCCACATCACCGATCCCCAGTTCTTAGCCCATGGCACCCCCTCCCATCCAATACCCTTGTGCTCCTGCCCTGTGTCGGCAGGTTCCATACACTGTCCCAGCATTGAAAGCACATAGTCCCGTTCAATCGACCCTCTGTGGTGTAGTTCACACCATCTCCATCCATTGCTTGCAGATTTTGTCATGTTTCTGGGTGCAACCCCAATCTCTATATACCCTCCTTTCCAATTCACAACAGTGATCCATCCCTTCGAATGGATTGTGGCCTCCCACGTATTCCACATATTAGATATTCGTATCATCAGTTTTGCTGCTTCGGGAAAAAAAATCCCACTAGAGGCCGCTGTGCCCGATGTCGTGGTGTCGATATCCCTCGAGAGCTGCCTCATGCGTAGTATAAATGGCTCGAGCCGCGCCCGTTGGCTTCTGTTCTGTTTTTTCCGAAAGCTTTTGCTTCGTGTGTATGAAAACGGCGCTTCAGTCTTTCAAGAGGTCTTCCTCATCTAACCCTTCTAACCCTAAACTGGCTTTAAAAAGTGCCAGAAATGCCGGAAGAAAATGTCTATTACTGACCCCCATCGAGTTTGCCTCTGGTGCCTCGGTCCGGACCATCGAGTTGATGAGTGCGGTTCCTGTCAAGCTATGACAAATAAAGTTCTCAAGGAACATAAAGGTAAATTGGCGGTGGGGGAGGAATCTTCAAAGGCCTCTTCGAAGAAAAATAAAGGCTCTGCGGAGTCTAGGGATAAGTCCCGACTTAAATTGAAGACATCTAGGTAGAGGAGAGTCGGTCAAGAAAATCTTCTTCGAAGAAGGCAAAGAAGAGGTATCACCGATCTCCCTCGTCTTCTGATACAGGAGTTATCACTTGTCCTAAGTATGATTCCCCTAGAAATTGGGAGGCGTTTAGAGCCTCAATGATGCAAATCTTCGAGAACGCGGCCCGACCCCTTCGAAGAAATTGCGTGAAGTCCATGCCCCAGTTCATTCTAAGGATGACAGAGAAAGGTCAGAGACTAGATGCTCAAAATCGGGTGAGAAATAGTCGAGAGTGTCGTTGAGAGAAACCTGTCCGATGCCTCATAAAAAGAGCAAGACAGACCTATCGGTGCATAAAGCGACGTCAGACAAGATGGCGTCAAGTTTCAAGCTATCATTGAGAACTGTGTTGAAGGTTTCCTCGACGCCTATGTTGAGGACTTACTCGACACCAGTGTCGAAGGCTCCGTCGACATCATCTTCGACGGTGCTTCCATCTGAAGCTCCTTCGATCTTATTGAAGCCAGCGTCGACAACATTGACGCCATCAACGCCTTTGTCGAGGAAAACATTGATTCCGGCTACAGTATCGATGCCTTTGGCAAAACTAAGGTTGATGCCTTCACAAACCATGGGTAATATTTATACCCATGTACCAAGAAAATACTTTGTCAGGTCTATGGCCTCTATTTATGAGGAGGAGCAATTATCTGAGGGGAAGATTTCTCCTTTTGGGGTGAAATATGGTACTAGGAACGTTCCTGAGGAACTAGTATTGAACAAAAATACTCAGATTTCAGACAGCGCCAAAGTTAGTGCTCAAAACATAAGTTTATTTTAAATGGTTGCCCTTGGTGATGACACGTGTTTCGCTTATCTTCAAAGCCTTTATCAGACTTTAAAGCCTTTCTCAAATCAGGGGCTTAAAATACTGTATTAAACAATGGTTTCAAGTGCTAATTAAAAAATGTTTGACAGAGTGCAGACAAATCAAAGGTTGTCAAATTAAATTATTACATATTGATTGTTTTGAACCATTGCGCAAAATAATAAGTAATGTATGCAAGATAATGAAATGTTCATTCACATTCATGTTAAATAAGTTATAAAACCGTTATTAAAAGGAAAGGGTTGGAGAAACAAAATAAGAAGAGATATGTTTAAATATAAGAGAAAAGGGGACAAAGAGAAGGGCATAATTAGTAGTTGTGACCCCAATCCAATACACTTGTAAATATGTATTAATTTATGTTTATTATAATTGATTTACCTTCTGATGTGTGTCCCCAGTGGACTATGGAATGGTTGCTCGATCAATAAAAGGGTTCAATCCCTATGCAGTGAATTAAACACAAATAAGTCTTAAATAAGCATTTGTACTTTCACCATATAGGTGTATATCTTGTAGATAACTTGTGATGCATGATTATACCATTCATCTAGATTGCGATTAAAACGTGTATCCTTTATATCTAATACATGTTAGCGAGTGAACTGAGCAATGTTATTCAAACGTTTTCTCCATTACACTGCATATGCGTGCGCTTTGCCTATTGCGAGTGAGCATTTCTTAGATTGAAATAACTAACCATAAGGGATTATAATTTTGCGACGGTCTCTTACCGTGTCTCATCTGTAAAACTGTCTCCATGCGCGTTGGCTGCTTAATCGGGCACTGAATGGCATCTTAGTCCGATATTTAATGTTTGTTGATCGCCATGGAAACTGTTGGGCCAGAGTCCCTTGTTTGTCTTTATTCGCTCTTCGCTTTAGCCGCGCGCCACCTGAGGAACTCATTGACACAGAGTCAAAAATGTCTGACCTCTGTCTGTCTCCAAACAGCTAGTTGTATAGACACATCACTTCAATTGGAATTCGACAAACTGGACCCCGCTGATCATGCAGACTCAGCATATAGAAATATTATGAATAGGGTGGTGGAATTCATGGGATGGAACAGAGGTTCACCCATCTATGAACAGGATGATATGACAGACATTCTCAGTCATGGTCCTCAAAAAGATCCTGTTCTTCCTTTTCACACAGCACTTCAGAGGAAGGTTATGGCCGCATGGGAAACCCCAGAATATGGACCGGCAGTCAACACAAACATTTTGCAAAAAAATATAAACCATCTTCCTCTGACCCTGAATATTTTACTAAGCATCACACTCCAGAAAGCTTAGTAGTCCAGGCAGCTACGTCCACCAGGCAATCTGCATACCCTTCTATTCCACCAGATAGGGACGATAAGAACATTGATACCTGGTCTCTCAAGATTTTTTCTTCGAGCAGTATGGCTTTAAAGTTAACAAATGTGACTTGCACCCATGCAAGATTCACATAAACCCTGTGGGATTGTATTACTGCAGTGGCTGAACACCTTCCTGAGGGCGAGGAACGTGATGGATTCCTAGCAATTGTTATGATGGAAAGGAGACTATGGGGGAATGTTTCCAGTCAGGACTGGACACTCCTGACAGCATCAGCAGGTCCATGGCTTCTAGCAGTGTTACGCAGGTTTGCGTGGCTGAGAAAGTCGGGCTTCGCACCGGATGTGCAGACCAGACTTCTTAATATGCCATTTGACGGCTTGAGGTTGTTCGGCAGCAAGGCGGATGAAAGTTTGGAGAAGCTGCAGACCTCTAAAGCAGCACCTAAGTCACTTAGCGTGTCCATACGACAACCTCAGTAACACTCCTACTCGGGCTCATCTTCCTGGAAGAGTTGTCCTTTTCGTTTTTATTCCTCATTTGGAAGAGGACAGGCCAGTCAAAGAGGACAGCAAAGAAAATGTCCTCGTGGTGGAAGAGGAAAAGGTGCTAGATCAACTCCAGCAGCGGCAACTGTCCCCTCAGCTGCTGCTGCAGCCTCCTCAAAGCCACTCTGAGGCCTTGACCCACAGGACCCCGTGTGAGGCAGGACCTCTCGCATCTGAACGAATGGTTGGGCATCACTTCAGATGCTTGGGCACTGGAAACGGTGGCTCAAGGTTACTGCCTTCCTTTTTCTGAAAAGGCCTCGGGATCATCCACTGGGAGCCAGCTCTGCTAAAATTTCCAGATCTGCTTGTGTTGTAGGAAATTTTAACCCTGCTAGAGAAAGGTGCAATAGAACATGTACCTGTTGCGGAGAGGAACAAGGGTTGGTACTCCCCTTACTTTCTGTTTGAGACCCATCTTGGACTTAAGAAACTTGAACAAGTTCCTCAGGAAGGACGCGTTCAAGATGGTAACCCTTTTTCAGATCCTTCAGGCTCTCCAACTCCAAGACTGGTTGGTATCATTGGACCTTCAGGATGCTTACTTTCATGTGCCAATCCATACCTGAGGTTCGCGGTTGGCAGTTCACTATCAATTTCGAGTTCTGCCATTCGGGCTGACCTCCGCCCCAAGGGATTTCACCAAGCTGATGGCGGTAGTGGCAGCGAGTCTCAGGAGAGGGTGGGGATTCATGTCTACCCTTACCTGGATGATTGGTTGATCCGGGTGCGTTCACCCGAACAGGCCCAAGAACATCTGACCATGACCTGCCACTTCTTACACAGACATTGTTTCTCCCTCAATTACAAGAAGTCCCAAATGATACCATGCCAAAGAATCCAATTTATTGGAGCAGTCCTGGATACTTCCTCTGGGAAAGCCTCGCCTCCCGAGGTGAGAGCTCAACACATTCTGCAGATGGTAACAAAGTTCCAGAATGCCCAGCATCTACCGGCCTTCGATTTTCTGAGGTTGCTCGGCCTCATGGCATCCTGCATTTTTCTGGTGCCAGAGGCCAGATTGAGAATGAGATCCCTTCAATGGGTTTTCAGGACTCCGTGGTCCCAATTTTCAGGGAATATATCAGATCTCCTGCAAGTTCCGGCCAGAGTAGCGGAAGATCTTCTATGGTGGGCTTGCAAGGACAATATTCTCAAGGGAGAATCTTTTTGGCAACCATGGCCGGAGATAACGGTAGTGATGGACGCCTCACTCACGGGATGGGTTGCTCACACCAACGATCTGACAATAAGCAGTCGTTGGTCTCCATCGGAGTCCAAACTACACATCAACCTTTTGGAGCAGAGGGGAATCCGACTAGCGCTGTAGCCTTTCTGCCCTCTGTACGGGGAAAGAATGTCCTGATAATGACGGACAACACAGCGGCAATGTACTACCTCCACAAGAGAGGAGGTGTAGGGTCACTACCATTGTGCAGAGAGGCAATGCAGCTCTAGTTCTGGGCAATACAAGAAGGAATCTTTCTGTCGGCAGTTCACCTAGCCGGAAAGAACAACACAGCGGCGGATGCTCTGAGCAGGCAGAGCAGTCTCCCACGAGTGGGAAATAGCTCAAGTCCTTCAAGAGATCTTTGCCCTTTGGGGAACCCCTCAGGTGGATCTGTCCGCGACCAGTGTCTACCGGAAGTTCGATCAGTACTCCTCCTGGGAATTTCCTCCAAGAGGAGCTCTAGGAGATGCATTTGTGGTGGACTGGGAATTTCCACTTCTGTATGCATTTACTCGATTCGTCACGTAATCAGAAGGTTGAGAATGTTCAGGAAAACCATGATCCTAATTGCCCCGGATTGGGCTAGGAGGACGTGGTACACAGACCTTCTGGACATGTCCATCTGCCCTCCAATAGGTCTTCCACAAAGAGAGGATCTTCTCTCGCAAGAGGAAGGTCGGGTTCTCCATCCAGAGGTCAAGACACTCAGCCTTCATATATAAGGATTGGGACCTCCCGGACGACGTAATGGACATTTTGTTTTCGGCCAAAAGGCCAGCAACAAAATCCTTGTACCAGTGTCGTTGGAAAAAATTCAGTAACTTGTGAAAGGATATGAATGTGGATCCAATCCTATGTGGTACACCTGTGGTACTTTCTCTCCTACTACAATCGCAGCCTCCAGATAAAGGGATACCTAGCTGCGCTTTCTATTTTTAAGCACTCCTCAGAAGAGGTGTCTTACTTCAAAATTCCATTGATTGTGCAGTTTTTAAAGGGTCTCACAAATGTGTACCCCCCAGTCCCATTTCAAGTCCCTGTTTGGGATCTAAATTTAGTATTGAAATTCCTTACATGCATTCCTTTCAAGCATTTGCATTCTTGTCCGCTAAGGCTTCTCACTTTAAAGACAATACTACTAGTGGCTATAACATCAGCCCGCAGGGTGATTGAGTTACAGGCTCTTTCTTGTAAGCCTCCTCACACCATATTTCATAAAGACAAAGTTATACTAAAAGTCAAACCTTCATTTCTAACCAATAGTCTCTGACTTTCACTTGTCTCAAAAGATCACATTGCCATCTTTCTATCCTCCCCCTCATGCAAGTAAGGAGGAAGAAAGGCTCCACAGGCTGCACCCAAAAAGGGCTCTCAGCTTTTACATTTCTAGACTAGCAAACTTTCCACACAGTGACCAACTTTTCATTGGATACACCGGCCACAAATTGGGCCTGACAGTAACAAAACAAACCTTATCCAGATGGATAATTCTAACAATTGGAGAGTGTTACAAGCTGGCGGGTAAAGAACCTCCAGATGGGCTAAGGGCTCATTCTACTAGGGGCATGGCGACTTCTACGGCTCTTCAGAGGGGTGTCCCGGTGCAGGATATTTGTGCAGCAGCCACCTGGTCATCAATGCACACTTTTATGAAACACTATTATTTACATTCCACCTCATCCCAAAGGGGGTCTTTTTGCTAAGGCTGTTCTACATACGGTCCATGAGTAGAATGTATTAGTACTCCCTCCTCCAAATGTTCACTGCTTTGGTATCTTAAATGAGGAATAGGTGGGAGGACACCGTCCATTCGCAGAACAAATTACTTACCAACTGTAACGTTCTTTCGATTGGATGTTCCGCCCACGTACTCCTCATTTACCCTCCCTACCTACCCCACATTACAGTTTACATATTTTACACTGAATGTTCCTTGAGAGCTTATGGTCTAATGGTACGCCTTATCAACTTATCGATTGGGAATATTGAAAAAAACAGAACTGAAGCCAACGGGTGCGGCTCGAGCCATTTATACTACTGATGACGTCGACACTCTACGGCAGCCCTCGAGGGACATCGACGCCACGACATCGAGCACAGCGCCCCCTGGTGGGATTTTTTTTTCCGAGGCAGCAAAGCTGATGATACGAATATCTAAGATGAGGAATATGTGGGAGGAACATTCAATCGAAAGAATGTTACAGTTGGTAAGTAACTTGTTCTTCTCACCATCTGTGCATATTTGGTGCTGTTGGACTGCGCCAGCCGGCCACGAGTTTCCTTTTGCCTACCATTGGAGCAGTCTTAATGAAGCTCTTCTCCTTGGAGTTGAAACCTGTGTTACCCCAAATGTGCAGGAGACCTAATTTGGGACAATCTGGTACATTGGGCTCAAGGATTCTGGACACAGAGTCCCTAATTAATCTCCAAAAAGATTGTACAGCGGGGCATTCCCAAATCGTTTGTGTGAAAGTGCCAGTTTCTATTTTGCACTTCAAACAAAATGATTCAGTTGCTCTCCCCATACGATGCAGCCTATCTCTGGTATATTATACTGGATGCATTATTTTATATTGGACGAGGCGCCATCTGCAAGTTATACTCACTTCCCTAGGTGAACCCAGGGCCTTTATCCAGGCTTCCTCTTCGAGTGTCCCTACGTTTGTCTCCAATTTTTCTTTTAGTTTGCACAGGGGCTTTGAAGTGAAGTTAGTTATTACCTGGTATAGCAGAGTGATTGCGCTCCCCGTAATTTCCCCTTCCAAGAGATTTGCTTCTTTATGGGAGCGCTTTGGGATATCACAGCTATCTCTATTTTCTTGCATCATGGCATGTTGTAATCTCAAGTAAGTGTAACAGCCTCTGTCCGCTAGATAGGACGTTTCCTGTAGTTGTTGGAATGAAGACAATTGATTTTTGATTATGTCGTGCTGGAGTTTCCTGATCCCTTGTGCATACCATCTATACTGGGGCCCAATTTTGTTTACTTCCGGGAGGTCTACGTTTCCCCAAAGTGGTGCTTCTAGCGTTAAAATACACTCCCAGCCCCGAGTACTTCCCTCCGGGCTTCGAGTGTGCATACTACTGGTTGGGGTAGTTTGTATTTATGTGGCTGCCCATATATATATAACCAGAAGAGGGGATGAGTTCCCATCCCTTCCCATTCTAATGTGTGCCAGACCATGGTTGCCAAAATCCCACTCATTCGCGGCGATGAGATGAGAAGCCCAGTAATATTTAGAAATTGATCTTAATTTGATTGCAACCAAATGCCTCAGAATCTGTCCGTTCTACCAGTGTCCAGTGCTTTCACCAATTTGTGCCAGGTCTGCACAGACCGGTAGCAATTCTTTGCTGGCATCCTTAAGAGATTGTGGCAAGGCTTGTCCCACCAGAGCAAGGAAAGGGAGCATTACGCCCGAGTCTATCACTGGTTGATGGAATTCTGGCTGTTGGGAAATAATGTCTTTTTTTATTTTTTTTATTGTTATTCTAACAAAGTACTGGTTCTGTAGATAGACATAACACTTATCAATTGTTTAAAATCAATGATCCTGTAGGTCACTGTTCCGATTCGCTTATTGCTTGATGTGCTTTGCACCCTTAAGTAAACTGCACTGAAAATGGGCATGTGTGGCTGGCTGTCATACCCTGTAGCACACGTTGGGGGGGAGGCGAGAGTTGGTGTGTTCCTGCACACTGGGACCTTCTGTGCTCCCTCGCCACCTGTTGCCTCCCCCTCGTTTGGTGCAGTTCATTGCGGTGCATATATCTCAGAAACCTTGCATCCTAGGGCCTTGAAACGTGGTTTTCGAGATCCCATAGGGACCTTCGAGTTTTGTTCCTTGTGTCGAGGCAGGTCCTTCTATGACCACATTGATGTTTCGCTGATTTCAGGCAACCGTCTCGTGTGTGAAGATGCTGAAATCCAGAGAAAGGGGTGAGGTGTCCAAATGTCATTTAGCCGGTAATGTTCAGAGGGTCTTAACAGGTAACTATGCAACATTTGGTGCAGATTGGTGAAACAGTTGGAATTGTATAAGGAACAACGCTTTGCCAAGCCACAAACGCACACATTTTGACCTTTATAAATATAGATAGATTGGTTGACAATTAACAACCTTACACAAAATTAACAGTATCGTACAATGTCATACAAACACAAAATCATAAATAAATGTTACAATAATATTCTTGCCATAAAACGCGGTCACAGCTACAGTGATCTCTAAATCACCATGTGATCTTCACCCCTTCCTCATGATGTAGTAATTTGATAACCGCAATGGCTACATTGCCACTAGACAATCTTAGAAATACATCATCCAAGTTTGTGTAAACTACATTGTGTACCAAGACTCCAAAAGCAACGATCTCATGCAATTCAAAGCGGAGCAATCCACCAGGATATGCTTCCTGGGCTGCAAGGGATCCCCGGCCCACACAGTACACAACTTCCCATTGTATCATCTTTGGTAATAGATCCTACTCTGAAAATCTCCCCAGTGGGAATCAAGTTCAACCCATATCTGAGTCCACCAGGAGGCATTGGGGGACCTACACAGATACCTGCACAAGACCGACCCCCAAAGGTTTATCTCCCACTTATTTGAGCCCAATATCGCTTCGTTATACGTTTTTATTGTGCAAGTGCGCTCATACTATCCTTGCTGAACTTGCCATATCAAGATGGCGGTGCCCATTGTTCAGGCACCGAAGTGCTGGTGCTGGTATGCATGGGGCCCAGGATTGGCCATGGCCTTCTACATCATGCCCAATGAGGAGGCTGGCAGGCTTGGCCGGCCCTCCTCCGAAGGTCCGATCCTGGCCCCATGTAAAGTGCTCACTTTGCCTCTCTCCTTTTGTTTTCTTGCTGCCGCTGCCGCTACTTCTGCCTGTATCGGATGGCCTCCTAGTGCACTGATTGCAATTCCACTTTGCCTGGCTTGCCCCCTTGGGCTGCAGTGAGCGGCACACGTTGCGTGTAAAAAATTGATAATTGAAGGTACTTCATTTTATTGGACATGTGCGTCATCCTCTTTTGTCCAATGTTGTATTTGAGCCCAATATCGCTCCGTTATACGTTTTTATTGTGCGAGTGCGCACATACTATATTTGCTGAACTTGCCATACCAAGATGGCGGTTCCATTGTTCAGGCACCGGAGTGCTGGGGCTGGTATGCATGGGGCCCAGGATTGGTCATGGCCTTCTACATAATGGCCAATGAGGAGGCTAGCAGGCTTGGCCGGCCCTCCTCCCAAGGCCCGATCCTAAGGCCCCTGTCTACCACGGTATGCTGCACTGCCACCCATCCTGTGCCCTCCCCCCCACCCCCACCGCCCGTGACTGTTCTTGTCCCCCCGCCCCTGTGAGTGTTCTTGTCCCCCCCTGCCCCTGTGAGTGTTCTTGTGCCCCCCTGCCCCCGTGAGTGTTCTTGGGCCCCCGTCCCAAACCCTGACCCCTGTGAGTTTCCTGCCCATCCCCCATAGCATGACTTGTTAGGTCTTGACCTAGTAAATTGCCTTTTGCCCTTCCCCTCCTACTCACCTCTTTCCCCTTCTTAACTAACCCCTCCCCCCCCATTTTCTTTTATTTTTCCTCCTTTTTCCTGTTTTAATTCAGGCACTACCCCAATTGCCATTAGGCATAGTAATTGTAGCCACCTGTCTTGTGCAGCCACCTACTCTCCCCCACCCCTCAGCTCCTCTTGTCAAAGCCTGGTACTACCCCAATTGCCGTCAGGCATAGTAATTGTAGCTGCCTGTCTTGCGCAGCCATCTACCCTCCTCTCCCCCTCCCTTTTATGTTCAGTAGCACTTACTCTTATCATTTGTCCCTTGACCTCTGATAGCAGCCTGTCTGTCTCCCCCCTTCCCATGTTGTCTTCTCCTCCTACCCCCCAGCACTTTTCTGTCCCAACATGATAGTGCTTGTTTTGTACCTCCCCCTTCCCATCTCACTCCTCCCCCCACACCCCTCTCCCTCACCTTCTCCTCCTCTTGTTATTCATGTACTACATCAATTGTTGTCAGGCATAGTAATGTTAATGCTAGTATTGTTTTCAGATTTTACCTTCCCCTCTCCTCCTTAATTGTTCCTTGCATTTGCACTTTCTGAAATGTCGCCAGGCTGATTAGGATAGTCATTTTTCATTCTGATTTGTTTCAAGGACTTGTAAGAATGTATTGTATTTTTTCCTTGTTCCCTCCCTCTTTGAAGCGCTTTTGAAACACTTGTGTATAAGCGCTATACAAATGAACAATCAATTCAATTAAATTCACTAACACACTTTGACAATTTCAGAGCCCACACTTTCTCGATTGTTAATGTCCAATCGTAATCCTATATCTTTTTTTTTTTAATGCGGTCTGGATTTGTAATACTCTGTACAACAGACTGGTTACATTTAGGCAAAATAAGTTCTGCATAATTTTGGAAATTCCGCACAGACCTACAGGATTTAAAATGTAGGACTACCCGCAAATCAGATAATGGAGATCCATCAGGAGGATCCAGAAACATATGAAAAATTGATGGGTCCCGCCAGTCCAAACAACATTTCATAGACATCAGCCCTAGTTTGAATCTGTTTGGAAGATTAAGGACCTTCTTCCAAAGTTTGGCCTTCACCCTTTCATCATTAATTGCCCTTGAGGTTTTACTCAAAGCCATGACATAGAGCAAGGCAGGTAACGCCTTCATTTTTATAAAAGTCCACCAAAGGCCTGATTGAGAAACAACAGTATTTCAAATGGATCTTCCTCATTTGGGCCATCACCGGTCCCCTTAGATAAAATTTTCAACTGCGTAATTTTCATCAATGAACATGCGTCCAAACTAAAGCCTAAATATGTCAGGTTCTGAACGGGGGCCAATCTCTGATCGTTGATTGTCCTGGTAAAACCCATCTTTTTTTTTTCACATTCCTACAAAAACATATAATGGACGTCTTTCCCCCATTGATCTGCAATTCATTTTCCACTGAATACTGAGTGATTGCATTCAATAGCCCTGTCGGCTCAATTGTTATGTCCAGCAGTAGTACGTTATATGCATATGTTGGGTATGGGACAGATAAAGTACCAATACGAGGGGGAGCAAAGGATTCCACCCCAAAGTACTCTTAAATTGTACTCCCAAAGTGAATCTTAAATTGGACAAAGGTTGAACAGTATGTATCCCTGAAGGAGACCTCGAAGTGTAGGGAAACTATCCGTCAAGGTGCCCAGCCTGTTCAACCTCATTCGCGGGGTGCTCCCCTCATGCAGGTAGACCAAAATTGAGAGCAGACTATCTGGGATCTGCAATCTCTTCAGCTTTGCCCACAGCAATGAGCGATTGATAGCATCAAACGCCATGGAGAAGCCCGCGGTAGCCATGTAAATGGAGGGGCAGCCCTGCACCCCCACCCTCCTGCAAACAACTTACCACAAAACCATTGACCACTGTGTAGAGCCTCCTCCAAAATCCCTTCTGATAATTCTGTAGCACCCCTGCTGCACTCGTCCAAGCCTCTAATTCAGTAAGGACCAACTTCACAAAAATGTTGCTCTTACTATCTAAAAGGGCAATTGGGCGATAGTTTAAAGGAACGCTCCTACCACAGATTGGTTCCAAGACAAGGGAGTGGTCTTGCGCTGAAGGAGAATAAAAAACACAGGTCCGTGGCCCAAAGCCCAATGCCTTCTTAAAGATATTAGACAGGTCATTTGGATCACGAGTTCTAGAGTTGGATGATTTACAAATTGTCTTCAGTAGAGATTTAGAGAGGGGGTGAGAGCACCTGGAACATGTGGCTGCCGCGCTGAACTTCTCTACTTCAGAATTTTGCATAGAAGCAGCCAGTTGCAGGAATCCGATGGGGGCAGTGCCCCTGGCGAAGAGTTGGAAGAGTGATTTTCGGATTCCCACATTATTAGCACTGCACACACAATTCGTAAGCAATTTTAGTTTAAAGATCTGTTGACTTATTAGATAACAGATCATTGAAAAAGAGCCTGCTAGCTTTGAAATTATGCCATTAGGTCTTTATTGTTACTGTTTTTGTCTTCAGTAGAGTCTAAAGAGAGCAGGACTTCCCATGGAACATCTGATTGTAAATGAGGTATGTTGTTCACTAGCTCCCGATAGATTCATCTGAAATGATTTTCCCAGGCGCCCTCAGGTACCGGATTTCTCTGTACAAGATCTTGTGGCCTTAAGTATTCAACCTCATTCAGGCCCCAGAATTTGCGAGAGTCCTTCTGGGTCGCCATCCGTAACATCCTTTCTCCTTCCTTTTGTAATTGTGTGAATCTATAACTCTTAATCCAATTTGTATTCTCCTGTTTTACTCTCCTTACTTGTTCTAAATATACTGGTCACAAGGGACCTTTGTGAATTAACCCCTTTATAGTCTTTCTCTATCTCTTCTTTCTTAGCTTTTCATCTAGAGGGAAACTGACCTGGTAATCACTCAATCTACCATTTAACATCTCCGCCTGTGTTATTCTCTTGGCCAGCCTATTTTTCCCAGAGTTAACCTCCAAACTGGCAAAAGCCAAGTGAACCTGATCCAGGACCCCCATTCCGAAAGTTGCAGTGATCATGTTATGATCACTTAGTGATGTATGAACCACTTTAAAGTCCCTACACTCCTTAATGAGAGAATCAGACAGGATTAATTGGTTGTTGCATGAAGTTTACCCACCATTTTCCCATCTCAGCGTAGGTGGATCATCATGGGCCACAGAGCTGTTCACAATCTTCAAACCCCATACGTCGCAAAATTCACACCATCTCAAACCCTCCGAAGACGCAGCTCTTGGGCCACTTATATTAGACATTTGCAAGGCAGACAATGGTCCGTCCCGCTGTACACACACTGTATTTAGATCACCTGAGATTAAAATATGAATACCATCAGCCTCCCCCAAACATTTCTCACACAGTTCCGATAGCAGTGTTAACAGGACCTTCAAGCTAGCACACACTGTGCGAGGGGGACACTGACCTCCATTGCGAAATTCTCTGTTGGTTTTGCACTGCACACATCACATAACCGTGAAGTGCGCTGGGGGCACTTTGTATGCCTTTTTCTTTGTTTTTAGTAGCTTAATGGTTATTTGCATGATGGTTCCAAGATGGGCTGGTGGCAGCAGCTATTTTTGTACCGTGGTTTTTACATTCTTCTGTGCACTTTTGCAATTTACCTTATATTGCCTTTTAGAGCCATATATACTGTAAAATGTCTGTGCCATGAGGTTTGACCGGTTTCGCCCTTTTCTTCGGCCATCTTGTCTTTTGCCTTTATCCTGCCATCTGAAGGACCGATTTGCCATAAATGGTAAGCCCTTTCCTGAGGAAAGCCTCAGTTTTCCTGGGTAAAGCAGCAGTGTTTGTGGCCGGATGTGGGGGCTGGGACTGTCTTGTCCCAGTCCACATACTGGCCTAGTGTGTATATTGCTGGGCAGATGTGGTATCCAGAGGCTGTCCATGATTAGATAGCCCCCTACAAGTTTGCATGTTTCAGACCCTTACCATTTGTGGGCTTGGTACAACTCCAGCTCAAATTTAGTGTAAAAGGACGACTTGTGCTGCCATTCTCAGATCGTATTGGAGCCCAAGACCCCTTTGAAGAGGAGCATCCGGCTGAAGATCTGAAACTCGGCTTCAAGCCAATCAGCATTATCTTCTACAACCATCCTGGCAAAGCCCTGCTCCTTTTCAGATCTCCAGAATGCCAGTCTCAACCCCCTTGAGAATTCTGCCCATGTAAACCTTCAGCTGCCTCACATTAACCATACTCTGGGCTGACCAGCTCCCTCCTGGGCTGCATTGCTGCATCAGTCTCCATCCCTAGTTTGCACTTGAGACTCAGCAGATCCTCCACCTATTAAACAAGTGCCCACCACCTACAGTTCCAGCTCTCCAACCTGAAGAGGGGTCTTTCAAGACCAGCTTCCTTGTTTCTGACATGAAGGTTGACTTCTGCTATTTGATTGTGGTGGCCATCACTGTTTTCTGCCTACATTTTGTCCTGGGGATCTTCCAAGGTAGTTGATGTGGTGGTCCTTTCTTCATCGTGCCATAAGTCGCCCAGCTTGCCAGCCCAGGTACCGTCTTGCCAGAGCACAGAACTTCCAACTACCTATATCCCAACACCGAAAGTGACCTCTGCGCCAGCGACCCTTGAGCCTCCCTCGACAGAGCAAGTGGGCCCAGTGAATTCAGGAGCCCCTAATGTGGACCTTAAGAAAATCCCAGTATAATAGTTGGGTTGTGGGTGTAGTGCTCATTTTGGGGTTTGGTTCTAGCTAGGCAGCAGTTCTGAGCTCTGGTGAGATGGTTCCTGGTGCTTTGCAGCTGGACGACCCAGACACCCCTAGAGGCAGACCACCACAGGTCCCACAATGACAGGAGACCCCAAGAACACTATGAAAGTGGACAGCAGCAAAGAAAACTATTCTTGGGTGGTGGCATTCGACTCGCAAAACTGACCTTGGACAAAGAAACTGCTCCAAAAGGTCACCTTTTGTGATTGAGAGCCGCACCTGCAGGAGGACTGTTCTTAGGCCACAAGATGGTGACCTGTGAAGTTCCAATCCAAAACTCAGAAAGGGAACTGATGCTCCGTCTGGAGCTGGTCAGTCCACAGGATGATTCAAGGAAATTTTCAAAGGCAAAGGGCAGGATCTTCTTTCAGGGGTCCGGGCTGGTTGGAGAGAGACGGAGGTTGACCGGGATTTGGCTGGAGGCAATGCTAGAGGCCTTCAGTGGGCGTCCTTGGGTCTTCAGTGGGCTGCAATTCTTCAAAGGGTTCTTGGATCCAAACAACGGTCTGCAGAATTCAAGCCAGGGACATCCCGCAACCCATCGATGTTAAGCATTGGCACTACAAAAACTAGCCTGGGCAGTCCAGTCATGGACAGCCTCTTGCCGCACATCTGCCAATAACAGACATGCTCCTGGCCAGAGTGTGGATTTTGACTAGACAGTCCCAGCCTCCACATGTGACCAGATGCTCACACCATCTCTTTGCCTGGGAAACTCAAGGTTTTGATCATGATAGAGCTCATCTTATATGGCATTTGCAGGCCCCAGAGGGCAGAAAGAAGGCCAAAGAACAAGATGGTCAAAGGACAGGTCAGAAAACATGTGACACTGCCATTTTGAGTGTATAGTACCCGTAATAGTATTCTGCTGACCAATGCAAAAGTGCTGCTGCAACCAGCCCCTCTTGGATATATCACAAAATGAACATAAATGTTACTAAAAGGAAAAGGGTGTGTCAGATGGCAACAAAAATACTCCAACTCTCTGAGGGAGTTTGTGTTTTAAGGAGGTTTTGAGGGGCCTTAGCGCTATCCCTCCTCTTGTAACAAATGTCTTCCTTAGCCCAGGCATCCTTCAGCTCCAGGTTAGTGCTACTGAAGGTTGACCCTGTGAGGCAGGCATGGTATCAAGAGGGCGACGGACTCAAAAGTAACAGTTTGAAAACCTTTTATTATAAAACTTTCTAGGGTTGGTGTAATGCCTAACTGGGCCTAACTCTAATTCGGTTTGTCGCTCAACTAATGCTTCTAAAGTCTGTCAATGTCTGCAAGTCCAAAACCAAAGTCTGTCTGTGTCAAAACCTATGCTTGCCATCACTCTTAAAACAAATGTGTTGTAGGGTCTTCTCAAAGAAAAATAGTAGTTCGAAAGGAAATGCAAACCAAGGCTGGTTTCATGTAGCCTTACTGTCGGGTTTGGTTCTGCCAGTTTAAAAATAGTTCAACGCAAAAGGGGTGTCCTCAAGATCTTCCAGGTAGGGCTCTTAAAGCAAGTCAATATAGTTCACAATGTCTCTGGGTTCCCTTCGCTAATCTCTGACCCTTCTTGTTCCAAAAGAATATAGTTCACAATATCTCTGGGTTTCCCTTCCCCAGGCTCTGGCCCACTGGTTCCAAAAGTGGTTCCCTTCCCCAACCCTTGACCTTTCTGCTTATAACAATGTCTTTCTATTTTCTGTGGGCCTCTCGGGGTTCCCTTTCCCAAGCCGAGGCCCCTCTTGTCTCAAACAAAAGTTCACCTGGTCAGGCTGTACCTCTCATAGCACAGGGCAGTATTGGAGACCTTAGAAAACGCAGGGCTTTTGCTCCTCCTATGCACGACCACTCTGATTTCTAGACCCCCTCGCTGTACTTTTCTTCTGCACCTTTTCCTTCCTGTGGCTCTTTCACTCTGGTTCTTGTTTTCTTCCACTTTTTGTCTGTCTGGGCTTCTTGCAAACTTCCCACTTTGCCGTGCCTCTTGCACCCTTCTTTTACTCTGCCATGCACACTTCTTCTCTGATTGCTGCGTGCTGCCCGCACCTTTCTCACTTTTCCTTCTCTGTCTGGTTGTTCATACCCTTTCTTTTTTTTCCGTTCCGCTATTCACTATTTCTGCTTTTGCTCCACTAGCGCACTTTCTTTCCCTTACTTTCTCTCGCTTTTCAGTATCGTGCCGCTTGCACCTTCCGCTGCTACTGTTCCAGCCACCCGCACGCTATTGAGTTTCTCTTTCTCATGAAACTCACTGAGTAGCGCAGCGCTGGCGGGCAGTTTCTTCGGGATATCTGAATCAATGTCAGGGTCTCACCACCTGCCCCTCGGAAACCCCTGGGACTGGCACACATCCCAGGGGAATGAGCACTGGCCTGGATACGACAAAGAGCTCACAGCTATCCCCAATCCATATCAATGGGGTCATGTCTCCCTCGCCATGCTGCAACCCCTCTGACACACCGGGTCAGCGTCCTGGCGTCCTGTTCTCCTCCGAATCCTCAGGGCTCCTCCTGCTGCAAATACCTGTTCCCTGGCTTCCACGATCCATCCAGCAATCGCAGCTCTCGCTCTTTGTCTGCAGAAACACACCTTTTATACCCTAACTGGCGGTCAAGTGGAGTCAGGGGTCTATGGTGAATGTTAGGTGCCTGGGTGTTGAGGTCAAAGCCAGACCTTTGTCTCTGCTGACCTTCCTCGTGCCTGCTTCTATTCTGGTACAATACTCCCTCTTAGATCAGGGACAGCAGGACTTATATATCCCATGAAGGCTTCAGGGACTTCCTCCTCTTCAGTTCTTGTCCCTTTGGGATACCTTGTCTCAAATGGAGTCCTCCCATGGGCACAACCCTGGACTCCCCTACCCAGGTGATCCTCACTCGCTCGTCCACCCCCAGGGTTGGGATCCAAAAGCGATGGCCCTCCCCTGGCCACCCGTATAGAGGATTCTCAGGGTCTTCATGGGAGAATATCCCCAGGTTTCTCACAAAACCTACTTTCCGAAGAGCTGGCTTAAGCTAAAGATGGTGGTCTACACTCCCTCTGAGACTTCCTAACTGTCCCTGCTCATCCAGTTGTTGGTGATCTTCTGGGATGGTGCCTTACAGACAACCCTGTAAGATTCAAACTTCTTACATGTCCACTCTCGTCTCTCCTTCTACTCTTTGCTCTGGTCTCCTACACACTTCCCACCACTCTTCTGTACTGTAGATGCTCTCACTCCTCCTAGGCATCGCCTTCACCCTTAGATGTTATTCCTCCTCCACACCACTACTCCCTTCTCCTCCACACCACTACTCCCTTCTCCTCCACACCACTACTCCCTCCTCCTCCTCCACACCACTAGTCTCTCTTCCTCCACACCACTAGTCTCTCTTCCTCCACACTACTACTCCCACCTCCTCCACACTACTACTCCCTCCTCCTCCACACCACTAGTCCCTCCTCCTCCACACCACTAGTCCCTCCTCCTCCACACTACTACTTCCTCCTCCACACTACTACTTCCTCCTCCTCCACACTACTACTTCCTCCTCCCCCACACTACTACTTCCTCCTCCTCCACACTACTACTTCCTCCTCCTCCACACCACTAGTCCCTCCTCCTCCACACCACTAGTCCCTCCTCCTCCACACCACTAGTCCCTCCTCCTCCACACCACTAGTCTCTCTTCCTCCACACTACTACTCCCTCCTCCTCCACACTACTACTCCCTCCTCCTCCACACTACTACTCCCTCCTCCTCCACACTACTACTCCCTCCTCCTCCACACTACTACTCCCTCCTCCACACTACTACTTCCTCCTCCTCCACACTACTACTTCCTCCTCCACACTACTACTTCCTCCTCCACCACACTACTACTTCCTCCTCCTCCACACCACTAGTCCCTCCTCCTCCACACCACTAGTCCCTCCTCCTCCACACCACTAGTCCCTCCTCCTCCACACCACTAGTCCCTCCTCCTCCACACCACTAGTCCCTTCTCCTCCACACCACTAGTCCCTTCTCCTCCACACCACTACTCCCTTCTCCTCCACACCACTACTCCCTTCTCCTCCACACCACTAATCCCTCCTCCTCCACACCACTAATCCCTCCTCCTCCACACCACTAATCCCTCCTCCTCCACACCACTAATCCCTCCTCCTCCACACCACTAATCCCTCCTCCTCCACACCACTAATCCCTCCTCCTCCACACCACTAATCCCTCCTCCACACCACTAATCCCTCCTCCTTCCTCCTCGCCACCACTCCTTCCTCCTCGCCACCACTCCTTCCTCCTCGCCACCACTCCTTCCTCCTCGCCACCACTCCTTCCTCCTCGCCACCACTCCTTCCTCCTCGCCACCACTCCTTCCTCCTCGCCACCACTCCTTCCTCCTCGCCACCACTCCTTCCTCCTCGCCACCACTCCTTCCTCCTCGCCACCACTCCTTCCTCCTCGCCACCACTACTCCCTCCTTGCCAACATTACTCCCTCCTTCCCAACACTACTCCCTCCTCTACACCACGACCGTCTCCCCCGCACCTGCCCCGCACCTCTACTCTCTCCCCCGCACCTCTACTCTCTCCCCCGCACCTCTACTCTCTCCCCCGCACCTCTACTCTCTCCCCCGCACCTCTACTCTCTCCCCCGCACCTCTACTCTCTCCCCCGCACCTCTACCGTCTCCTCTGCACCACTACTCCCTCTTTCACTCTGCTGTTCCCTCCTTCACTCTGCTGTTCCCTCCTTCACTCTGCTGTTCCCTCCTTCACTCTGCTGTTCCCTCCTTCACTCTGCTGAGTGATTCCCTCCTTCACTCTACTAAGCTACACAAACTCTCCTTTCACTCTGTAACATTTGCTTTACAATCACTCCTTACACTAGCCTTCCTACATATTCACCACACAAACATGGACGATCAAACAGCAGAACCACTCACTCCTGTGACAATGCTTCAGATGGTGTCACTTCTCACCAGGGCAGAACCCCTCTACATGAGGCTAGGGAGGTGAGGCCGCTAACCAATAGTCCCTCTAGGTATGGTAATATGCGGGAGGATCACTTGGACAGAGATTCCTTTCTGGGATAAGGACGCTATGGGACAGAGCAGCTGAGGTGGAGAAAGAAATTGAGAACCAGATAGAGATCGAATCCAAGAGAAAACCCGAAGGAATGCCTGAGAAGCTCCAGCAAGAGACATGGAGGGTGTGGTGCAAGGGAACGCACAAGGTCGTCTCGAAGGCTGACGGGGGATTGGCATGGAGAAAGCAGAAACGAAGAAGGGAGTAGGCATTCCACATGGAGGTAGATCGCCAAACTCTATACAACTGAAAGCTGGTGGCCAGTGGGAGAGAGGCAAGCCAAACAAGAGAAGTGGCAGAACACCCTGGTTAACCAGAGGTACATCATTCATAGGACACAAGATTGGGTCGTGGTGGCGTGATGTGTAAAGGGTAGACCGGGCGGATGAACAACTACACCAAAACTACTAACCCTACCCGTTCGCACAGCCACTTTCACAGACATGTACAGTAGACAGAGAGGTGGTGACTGGACGTTCAGGGAAGGAAGGTCGAGTCCCTGGCCTGCTTCCCGACAGCCAGCTGTACAGGTCCTAGGAAGCGAGCTGTGACGAGAGTGGAAAAAGGCAATTGACCCTCACGAAAACGAAGCCCAATCCAGTGAAGACTCCCAACACCAAGTACCAGGTAACAGGAATTATTAAAGTACGGGAGAGGGCCAAGTGGAAACCTGAGAGCTTCAGAGGCCATTAGTAATAGCAAGAGGGTGTAAAGGACTGTTAGCTGAACACACATACAAAGATTAAGAACAGAGAGGGCGCTAGAGAGCCCACCAAGATGGCGGCTCTGCTTTGAGCTCCACGTTGGGCTCCCATTAACCCTGAATTTATAGCCGATTGGAGAGCAGAAACCAACAGATAGCTGGCGGAAAGTGCCGTTGTGAGTCCCACTGAACGTACCGGTGTATGAATTCTGCCAATCCGATCCAGCTGAGTGCGTGTTTCGACGTGGGGCGGCATACAGTGCAGGGGGCCGGGCTGCCTCGACCGCCAGGCTCCGTGCTACGCAACTGCCTGGAGACGCCTGTCGGGTGCAGCGGAATCGGTGAGAAGTCTGTCGGATGCACCCAGCACAACATGCAGACAGCCCTGTCCGCTGGGGATCCAGAGGAGTGAGGCCGAGCAGGCGATCCGCCCACACCCGACAGTCCCGGATGCCTGGGGGAAGGTGCGGATGAGGAGCTGTGTCGACTGGGCGGAACAATGACCCTGCGGGGGCGCCCCCAGGCAGCGGGGACCTCCAGGTGGGCCGCCGACGCCAACCACAAAGGCGATCACTGGGGCGGCCGCCCCTCTTTACAGAGAAACACACCCGATAACCACCTGGCCGGCGCGTGCCGCTGACCTCGGGGGGGCACTGCCCTGCTTCACCCGCCGGGGAGTGAGGAGCCTCTGGCCCACACGCAGAAAGGAGGCAACGCAAAGCACTACTCTCCCTGTCCTGTCCGGCTGGCTCCCACTGCCGGTTCAACATCAAGCTAGGCGAAAACTCGCTGATAGGCCCACATGTGTGGGACCCGCAGTCACGCAGGCGGCAATGCCGTCTGGGCTCCACTCACCTGGCCCCCGGGAGCCGGGCATGGCGCAGTAGCGGAGTCGAGATGCGAGAGGAGCTTGCAGGATCCAAACTGCTCCACTCAGTCCGCCTACGCCCACAGCACTGTCACAAACCTGCGTGGAACCAAGTAGTGTAAACCTTGCAAGAGAATACACCAGGTATCCCAACAAGATAAAGAGAAATAACCAAGTTATTTTTTTGGAACAGTTGCACTTTGAATTAGGAGACATTCAAGGAACTGATATCTTTGAACATACCACAGATGGAAGGGAATTCCAGGGGAAGGGAGCTGCCCTCTGTAATAAGGAACTCTGTCTTTCGTGAACATTTGTGTTGGAGTTACGCATTTTCCCAAACCACTCATGGCCAAAGACATTAACCTTTTCACCTTAGAGTTTATTTTGTTAGAGTGTGAGGGCCAGAATAGTAATTTGGACACAGGACGGTTTTGCTTTGGACATTCTGACATTGACGCACCCTTAGTTTTGGTTTTAGGTAGGGAAACACCTCTAGTGAAGGGACAGAGTGTCATTTCCCCAACCCCTTTTATTTTAATAAGTCTTTGACCAAAACTATGAACCCCTTGTGTTAGTTTCATTCCTGGCTCCTTATAGTAGAGACTGTTAGGGAGAATTCTCATTTCTGTGCTAATTCCCTTCAACCTTAGAGACCCCCATCTCTTTTGCTGGACTTTAGGACTTTTTAATTTTAACCCTAGAAAGAGTGAGCCCTTTTTCGCACTAAGCTTCAGTGCAGTGTCACAGATAAATCCTTTAGATTTCTCATAAGGTTTAAATACCTTTTCTTGGGTGAACTACAGTTCCCAAGACTAGTAAAGTGAAATTGACTTGATTTACCTTTTCTCTTTGTAGGTACAGCACACCTGATCTTATGGGGAGTGCTGCAGGGTTATTTATTAGCCCCTTTTCCTACTTATTCATGTAACATTTTGTATGTTGCCCTCACTACTTTAAATGGCTGGTGGCAGTGGTTTAATGTTCCTACCATTGTGTTTCTCTACCGCAGGCTGAATCCTCAGCTGCAGCATAGTACCAAAATGGCCCTGGTCTTCTTTTTTCACCACTTCTTGTTTGTGAGGTCTTTCGTGGGTTTTACTCTGCGTGCCAAACCCGGTTTGAGCCCTTTGTTCATTTTGCCTTTGGCTGGCTTCAGTACTAAAACCTGCCTCTGGCTCTATTGTGTCTGAAAGGGCTGGAAGTGAGGGAGGTGCCCAAAACTCCCCTGTCCTTTGTCTCCTTGGTTACCTGAATGCACCCAGTCCTGATTGGTGCTGTCTGTCCTTGCAGGACAGTCACCCTGCTGTGTGAGTGACAGCTAGGTTGTGCATGAATGGGAGAAACCTGCTTAAAAGGCGAGGCTTCTTGGACTGAAGACAGAGTCAACCACTGGGAAGAACAACCAGAAGAAGAAACCGTGAAAATAGTTTGCTGCATACTCCTGGACTGTTGAACTGCCTGGTGACGCCCTGCTTTTGTGCTGAAACTCCCTTTTCTGATCGACAAGAGAAGCTCCGGAAGGGATCAATTCTTGCCCAACACACACAAATGGCTTGCACTAGCCTGCGAAAATAGCTTTCCCGGGCAAATGCATTACCATATTAGGGATTTCCTGACACTGGGAAAAGAAGGCCAAACAACAAAACGGCCAAAGAACAAGTGAAATAACTCATGGCACAGCCACTGTTTATAGCCAAACGCAGTAAACACGAATGTGCATACTAAAAATATAGCAGATCCTCAAGCCTCAGAAATACAATTACGGTGAATAATGTATCCCATCTGCTGCCACCAGCTTGACTTTAGGCACATTCAAAAGTAACCAAAAATCCCATAGCTAAGCGACTAGTGTGACACAAAAGTATCCCCATTGTACTGCACTGTAAAATGCTGTGTACAATGTTAAAAAGTTACCAAAGAAGGTAAGAAGTAGAAAGACAACTGGGAGACCGTTTCCTAGTACTGACAGTCTGAAGGACTAGTCCGTGTCTCCAAGAAAAATTTGCAAAAAGGCCAGGGAATTGAACATGAAGGCTTCACTTGTCTGTAAAAAAAAGTCAGGACATGTCAAAAACAAAAGCAAAAAGTTTGGGGGTCCGTAAAATATGGAGGGAAAGTTGCCTAAAAGAGAAACCTTTCCTAACACTGGGAGACCTTGGATTTCCACAAGAATGTGAAACCTCTGGCCAGTCTCCCCCATGATATAGATAAAACAAGTTAGTTCTACTGAAGGTTGACCCTACTGTCTAAAGAGGTGGCTTAAGCTAAAGCGTCACCTGTTAAGATGAATTTCTAGAATATGGCTAGGTGGACAGATTTTAGGAGGCTACCCTAGTTATGGTGAAAGGGAGCTCTGAGAGTTTAGCCAAAACCCAATCAAGGTAGCAATGGAAAGCAGTCAAGCCTCAGACAGCCAGTCATAAAAATACAGCAATTTATTTGGTAAACTGTCCTTTCATCAACCGTAGTTCTTTCACTGGAATTTTTACCAAAATAATACAATCGAAAAAACGAATTGAAATATATAGGGGGAGGGGTTAGGGGGAGTGGTCTGGTGGTAATAATAAGGGGGAGTGGGTTTGATTTGTTTTTTTGATGGATTAATTTCGGCAAAAAAAATAGAAAAAACTGTCGAACGGACATAGAACCAATTCATTTATGCCTTTAGAACAGACTGAAAAATGAAATTAGCAGGTAGTATTATAACGCAACATTCTAATACAAATATATATAATCACTAGTATGTTCATTCACTATGCATGATATGATAGTTTATTTATATAGCTCCTATACACAATGTGTTTCAAAGCGCTCCAAGGCAAGGGAGGGAACAAGGGAAAATACAATGATATTCTTGCAGCCCATGAACAGTAAGGATGTGAAATTAACTATCGTACTCGGCCTGATGACATTTCAGATAGTGCAAGAGCTAAGACATTGATAAGGAAGGGAGGGGGAGAGTGGGAAGGAAATGGAAACACAGGCGACTACCGTACTAGGCCTGACGACATTTCTGGTAGAGTCAGAGAAAAACAAAAGGTGAGGGAGAGGGGTGCAGAAAGGGAGGGGAGGAACAAAATAAGCGACTATCGTGCTAGGCCTGACACATTTCAGATAGTGCTGGAGGGGGGGAGGGCGGTAAGGGGGAAGGACAAGTAAGGGGAGGGAGGAGGATCCTAAAATAACTTTCCATGTAAAACAAGTAAGGGTATGCAGATGCAGTTTAAATGAGAACTGTTAGGGAGTTTTACTAAATTCCACCTATGGTAGGACTAAAGAAGACTCAATCTTAGATGGGTATTACTACAAAATATTGCAGACCATCACTGCAAAGCCAAAAATGCAGTTTTGTACAGCCCCATTTCACTGCATATAAATGTGAGGGATGCGTTAAGTTAATAGCAAATGTGGGGGTGTATGGGGGAACTACTGGGGTCTCCGCCTACATGTATATGTGGAGAAAAGGGATAAAAGAAAAATAAATCTGCATTTTCTGCTTCGCAGTAATGGATTTGATATTTTCATGTACATCCCTTAGATGTATAGGGCCCCAACTCTTAGGTCTGGCCTGAACTACCCAAAAGGTTTGGTAGCAATGGACGAGCAGCCAGGTCTAGGAGGGAGAAGGGCTGTAGGTAAAACCAAATACCTCAGGGCACACCTATGGTCAAGAATACACTTATACACAGTCATTTTTATAAAACTATTGTTGTTTATTATAAATATTAAGGCAATTAACACAGTATTAGAATTATTGGTAAGTAAACGTATTCACTTGTATCTACAGTAAGACATTTGTTAAGCATTACTCAGTTCAATAGTAAACGCTTAGATGATATACAGGTAAGCAGTGTGATGAAACAGGAATGAGACACGGACACAGAGGACTTCAAGTTTGTTGTCATAATCCTTTATTCAAAACTGCCTCCCTATCCTAAGAGGTATTTTCCTACCTCAACCAAAAACTAAGAATCTGTCCAATGTCAAGATGTCCAAAGCAAAACTGTCCTGTGTCCGAACTCCTATTCTTGCCCTTACATTCTAAAAGTAATTCTAAGTTCAAAAGAAATATATAGATGTTCCCAATGGATGCCGCTGCAGTATCTTCTCTCTGGCCATTGACCGGCAACGCTCTGTGTGTCACTGTCACGTGATCCTTCCACTCGGCACTTATGTGCCGACAACCACGTCTGCGCAGCGGGTGTGCCTAATGCGCACTGAAGACACGCAAAAGGCAAACCGGCCCGTGTACCGGATGGGGTCTGGGCTCCCCCTTTAGGGAGGCCCTCTGGGTAATTAAATACCCTACGGATCTCCTTCAACTTGCCCCACCAGCTGGCGTTTACACTAGCAGCCTCACTCTATACAGGCTGCTTTGTAGCCGCTATTGGAAAGCATGCCTTATTTTGGTCTGCTCATAAACATCTGCTCGATGGTGAAACATAAATTTGATCTTTCTGATCTTTTATGTACCCATAATCCTGATCTCTGTGTTACAGAGACCTGGTTATCAGAGACCTTGATACCTGACCTGCTTCATGCTGTCCCAGCGGCCTAGTCTATCCTGCATGCCTACCGGAACGACACTCACCCGGGAGGTGGGACAGCGCTGATTTTTAAGAAACACCTAAAACGCACAGTCATTCCTGTCACCTCTAAATCGGACTGCTATTAGCGTGACTTTCTCTTACTCCTAGAGCTCATTTTCTAGTGGTGTATCGCCCACCATCATATGATAGTTCTTTCTCTACAACCTTCGCTGATTGTATTGCTATGTTTCAGTTGAGGCACCCCCATCTTATCATTTTGGGGAATTTCAATCTCTGGGTTGACGATCACGCAGATTTACAAGGGGCCAATATTTGGGCCACTGTGGCTGATTTAAATCTCGAACAGCGGATTTCGGGTCCTAACCATTGTCACACCATACCTTAGATCTTATTTTATAAGAGGCTAGCAGTATGACTGCTCATTCCAACTTCCCGGTTGAGAGGTCTGACCATTATGTCATTCCTTTTAGATATCGCTCTCCTACACTCCCCGCCAACGCCCCCCAGTAGCAAACCAACTTGGCTATCCTCCTTTGCTTGTTCCTCTGATGATCTCGCCACTTTGCTTGCTGCTATTCACAATCGTCGCGCTGCTGCTACGGCTCTCCCTCCCACGGACCCTATCTCTGCACTATTCACTGCTTTTAATCTCGCAGCATATGAGTTAGCACCCATAAAGAAATGGAAGAAGCTCACCAGCTCCCTGACTTTCTTAAAATGTAGAAGCACTGAAGCTACAATATAGGCCTCTGGCGCCAAGCATACTTAGATTGCAAGAACGTTTTGCTGAAATCAGTGTCTTCATTATCGCAAAGCTATCTTATATGCTAAAACTAAATATTTTTCGGAACGCATCCTTGGAGCAAACAACCAATCTAAAATGCTTTTCTCATTTGTGCGATAATTATGCTCCCCAGCGTCTGCTAAGTTAACTATTCCAGCTTCTCAGGCCATGTGTGACTCACTCTGTTCTTTTGTTAAAAAAATTGTAAAAATCAGAGATACATCTCCGCGTAGAGGGTGTTAAGAGGTGGACCGGCTTCCTTTGTCTTTTTCTCCTGCTACACAAGTCTGGTCCTTATTATTGTCAGCTATCTCAAATCCCCCCCCCCCCCCCCCCCCCCAACTCCCCAATGGACCCTATCCCTGATAAGATATAAAAATATTTAAGCCGGAACTGGACCCTGCTTACTACAGCACTTAACCATTCCCTGACCACTGGGTTCATTCCCTCCGTTTTTAAATGTGCCATCATATCGCTCTTTCTGAAGAAACCTACCCTGGATCCTGTAGTCCTCACAAATATTTCACCCATTTCCCTACTAATGTTTCTGATCAAGGCTCTGGAAGCCATTGGTACCCCCAACTTAGAGATTCTTTAGAACAGTCTTCGATTCTTGACACATTTCAATCTGGCTTCCATCCAACAATGGGTATGCAGTCTGCTTGTGTCTGTCATTGATGAACTGACCATGATCCTTGACCAGGGCGGAGTAGGTCTGCTAATACTGCTTGACCCCTCTGCTGACTTTGAAACAATTGACAATTACATTCTATGTCAATGTCTCGAAGTGATTGGAATTGGGGGGTAGTCCTGGATTGGTTTAGCTCCTTCGTGGTGGATCGGACGCAAGTGCTTTCACTTCCTCCTTTTCTTTCTTCCTTGTCCTCCTTGACCTGTGGAGTCCCTCAGGGTTCTGCTTGCTCACCTCTTCTCTTGAATATCTGTGTTGCTAAACTAATTCATTCTCATGGGTTCAGGTTCTATGCATATGCGAACGATACGCAACTTATTCTTAGAATTGATGAAGATCAGGATCTGATGGCCTCTCCCCTGAGAAATTGCTTGGATGACATTGGCATCTGGATGAACGCTAATTGGCTAAAACTTAATGTAGAGAAAACTGAAATTATGGTCCTCGGGCGTTCTTCAGCTGCCAAGGCCCTCTGTACCAGCGATTTCTGTCCACCTTCACTGGGCTTCGTTGTAAAAAAACTTTAAAAAATAGGTTAATCCCTTTCTGCTTCCCCTTAAAGTGCCAGATGCACCATAAATCACGCTAAGCTTAGGCAGTTGAAGAACATCTATCCCTATAATTGTGCATATTTGTGGAGCCGGGTTGTTTCTGTTTCCATGTCGGGGATTCTTGATTATTGCAACGCAGCGCTACTTTCCCAACCCAAGTTTTCAATACAGCGTCTCCAAGTGTTGCAGAATTCTGCCGCCCGCTTGGCAGTAGGTCTCCCCAAATTTGGCCACATATCGCCAGTGTTACGGAATCTTCACTGGTTGAGATCAGAATTACATTTAAGACACTTTGGCTGGTCCATCAGGCTTTCTATGACTCTTTAGCACTTTATCTACACGAAAAGCTTGTGTGTGCTCCCACAAGGAATCTTCGATCTGCTAATCAGCTTTGTTGTGTGCTGCCTGCTTTACCAGGTCCACAATTGGCAGATGAGCCTTCACTGTTTCGGCTCTGGGGCTTTGGAATACGCTCCTCCTGGCCTTGCGCACCATTACTGATCATCTTGCCTTTTGCATGGCATTCAAAACCCACCTGTTTTAGCCTCTCTGCCCCAGCACCATTGCTCTTCCCAAACTGGATCCCACCACAGGTAATCCTCAGTGCCATGATACCCTCGGGTCTATGTAGTGCTTTAGAAGTCTGTTAATATACTCCAACACAAAGTTCCCAATGGATAAGGTTCACCGTTCCAGGGGATACTCCCTTCCCCAGGTTTCTGTTCAAGAGATTTAAGATTCCCAAGGGTACAAATATCCTTTGAAGGTTCCTGGTTAGCAACAAAACACGTATGTTCAAAAACAACTTGCATGTGAATTGTAACCATGCACGACACCTGGTGTACTCCCTTGCGAGGTTTGCCTCTACTTTAGTTTGACTTTATTCACAGTCTTGTATTGGCCTGTCGTATTGCTCGACTAGGACTTTATCTGGTCTGCTCTATAGACTTTGAAACTTTGGCTTTGACCTGGTGTGCTTCTTGACAGGACTTTAAACACAATTCACTTTGCACCCTTAGGTTTATCTGGTATACTCTTTGGCAGGGCTTTTATGTTGAATTTCCTCACACACTTGCAGATTTAGGTTTGCCTGGTATACTTTCCTGCTAGGCCTTTTACCATAAGTCTCTTTATATACTTGCAATTGTCGTTATGTCACAGAGTTCATGAGGTGAGGGTGTTTATCCTTCTCCCCCCTTGACCTCTCTTGGGCTTTGCTTCCCTTTCACACACTTGTAACACTGTTATACTGATTATACTCATTTCCATTAGTTCCTTTTTGGCAAAATTGTGTCACATATGTTTTACATTCCATTCACTGTCTTTAACCGTTCTTCGGTATCATTGCTGAAGCGCCTCAGTGTCCCAATCTCCCTCTTTAGGATGCACCGGTTTTCTGTAGCGTTCTTCGGTTCTCTTGCGGTAGACGGGGAGCAGTGTTTTGGTGCTCCGTCTCTAGTTCACCAGCTTCACTCGCCGGTCTCCACGTCCTTAACGGCTCCAGCCGGATTGCTGAGACTTTCTCTGTGTTCGGGCGGCTGAAGTGCTGCTCTTTGGTTCCCGCGGCCGCCAACCAGACTTGCATTTCTGTTCTGGTGTGGTCCTAGAGCGGTAAACCGTTTCCTGCAGCCTTCCTCCTTCTGCCTCCCCCTAGAGCCAGTTGGCTCCACAGACTTTTCTTCAGCGGCTCGGTAGTCCCTTGGTCAGCGTCGAGTGGACACAGCTTCCCTTGGGAGCTCTTTCTCCATTTAGGTTCCGCTTTTTAAATGTCCCGGCTCCTGTCATAAGTGCGTTCTGCTCGTCTCAGTCTCATGGATCTTAATCTTCAGCCTCCTAGTCTCATTATTCTCATATGTATGAAAAGGTTGAGCCTTTCTGGGTTTTCTTTTAACATGATACCGGAAGGGGTTATAAGTAGATCTGGGAGGGAGCTTTTACAACAAGCCATAAAAGCTTGAGGTATGGAAGGAACATCCCTAAAAGGGAACGGGGGCATGTGCCTTCATCTGATGATGCCATGGTATCCCTTTGAGCATCACCTCCCACCATGTGGTCATCCCTCATAAAGCCACCCCCAGGGTCGTGATCGGGTAGCGGCTCCCACCCTCTGGCCACATGTGGAGAGGCTACCTTCGGGAAAGGAGTGATGACCTCATCCGATTCATCATAGAGTAGCATTCAAATTTAGCACATCATTTATTATAACCCACTTTTAAGGTAAGCAACACAGATATTGGGAAGTACTTTTAGGCAACCTATACTTTAGAAACGCCAGCATTGTCTGTTAATGAGTGTCTAAAGTCAGTGGGAACACTGGGGGACCAGGGCCCCTGTGCAGAAGAACAAAGCAGACAAGACGATGTCAAAGTTGTCAAAAATAGCAGGTTTCTTCTGTGTTGCAGGTAGGTAAAAGGTGGTTCAGGGAGGTCATGCAGACCCCCTCCTGAAGGATTGTAGAGAAAATGACCAGTGTCCTCAGGCCTTAGAGAACACTGATGGGTTGTCCCCCCCAAAGTGTCGCAGAAAGCTCAGGAAGAGTATGATTCAACACCGCAAGCACCCAGGTGAATACATAGGAGCGGGACAGTATCTTTTCTTGTAGAAAGAAGACGGTCAGCAGGGAGTCCCCAGGTAAGCTGACACCAGCACCTGTTCGGATTCTTGGCCTGGAGGCTAAAAAGGGAACTTTTGGCGGGTGCATAGGGTCCACTTCTTGCGATGGGTCGTCCAGCAGACGATCTTCATGATACTGGCTAGCTGGGGACTCGTCACTGACTTTTGTTCAGCAACGGTTGTAACACGGCAGACTTCTCACTGGGTCCCCACCTTGGAAGGTAAGAAGTCTGAGTCACAGTAGGTCCAGCAGGATGCCCACGAAGATCCAGCCAAAATCGAGCTTCAGGAGATGATGCAGAGCAAATTGGTCCAGGTACCAAGGTATTGGGGAATTGCAGTCCAGGATGGTTGCAGCCCTTGAGAAACAGTTAAAAATGCAGATGGTCTTGAGACTGGTTGGTCCCATCAGTTCAGGGGAGGAAGTTGTCCGGTCTGGATCTTCCCTGTCGATCAGAAGAGGATGTTGGAGCAGCAGCGGTCACCCAGCAGTCACAGGCGGTCGCTGGAGGTGGCTGCAGACATCCTTCTGCTGCTTCTTCTTCCTCGGATTGTTAATTCCATGGGTCGACTCTTTTGCTCTGCTCCAGGACCATCGCCTTTATGCAGGAACCCAGCCAATCAGCAGTCATACCACAGTCAAACTTTGGGTGGTGGCTCTCCCATGGGGACAGCCAGCCTCCCAATCAGAACTGGATTCAAGCAGACATACTGGAGGACAAAGACCTGCAGAGTTTCGGTGCACTCCCAGCTTCCTTTCCTCCCAGACACGCTGGCGCCTTCGGGCGTTCTTCGCAATGGGGGCCTGGCAAAGAAAAGAGTGAGCGGGGACCTCCTCCACCCAGGACGACAGAAGAAGGCTCAAGAAAGGACAAGTCATAAAGAGTTGGGGAAAAAAGACGACCTGCCCTTTTCAGTACAATGTTGACTCATGTGTCCCTTACCGCAGCTTCGACAGTAGCCTGCGTGTACATTTCACAAAATATTGGTAGAAAATATTCACTGCCACCAGCTGCTCAGAAGAACTTGCCACTGTAACTGAAAAGTTACAGGAGAAGTGAAAAAGGGGATACATTATGTCCCCTTGGCACTCCTTATAAGGTTCAGTGTGCTGATTCTACAAAATAAATGTTGGGGCAGGCTAGAAAGTATCCCTCTATCGTTGGAAAATCATAAGGGCAGCGCAAAGAGCTCCCCGCAACACTGCACAGGAAGTGCCGTGTAATGCGATAATAAATTGCAGATGCCTTAAAAGGTGGAGGAAACATTACTCCAAAAAGATGCAACCAAAAGGGTTGAAAGAGGTTCCCAGAAGTAAAGAAAAATACTGACTGGGGAAAAAGGTCCCGCTCACTCGAGAGCTGATCACAAAAATCCAAGAGTCCAGGAAAAAGTGCTGGGGGACTCACAAATCAGAGAATATAGCACACAAATGAAATTCTACCCAACAAGAACCAGTCGCAAGTTTAATTCCCTAACCTTTAGAAGTCTAAACCCTAAGATGTGTGTGGCCTAGGGCCCAAGGGAAGTCTACCAAAGACAAAAGACCTATCAAGACCTCCCACACCCATGCAGGTAGAATAAGGCTAAAGTAAGAGCAAGCCACCAGGAAAAGGGCTTCAAGTACAGCCACCATGTTAGGCAAATGGTGACCCCTGTGTCTCATACTGCAGCTGAGAAGATATCCTGCGCTAGAAGTCCACAAAAAGTTGTGCAAAAAGGTACACTGCCACCAGCTTGTCAGATGAACTTGAAACAGTAGGTTAGGGATAATTCTCAGAAATGTGCTAATTCCCTTCTACCTTGGAGATCCCCAGCTCTTTTGCTGGACTTTAGGACTTTTAATTTCTCAACTGGAGAGAGTGAGACCTTTTTCTCACTCTCTCGTATTTTCCTGTGATTTGAACTCTGTGTTTCTTTTGGATTTGGAGTCTAACAAATTGACTTTACTCACATTTGTAACTTTCTAGACCCAGCACACACTATCTTACAATAGGGTGCTGGAGGGGTTACTTAGTATCCCCTTTGTCTAGTTTCTCATGTAACATTTTGTTACCCTTTCTACAATTAATGGCTGGTGGCAGTGGTTTACTTTTTACTACCATTGTGCGTTTTTACCACGGGCTGATTCGCAGCTGCAGTAAGGCACCCATGGGTGCCCATTTTGTCAAAATGGCCCGTTCTTCTTTTTTCGCCATTTATTGTTGGAAAGGTCCTTCTTGAGATTTACTCTGCGCGCCAAACCAGGTTTGGTCCCTTTGTTAATTTTGTCTTTGGTGGAATTCACTGGTGAAGCCCGCCTCTGGCTCCAGTATGTCTGGCAGGGGCAGAAAGTGAGGGCGGTGCCCGAAACTCCCTGTGCTTAATCCCCTTGGTTACAGGAATGCACCAAAAGTGATTGGTTGGCTGGCCGTCCTTGGAGGATAGCCACCCTGCTGTGTGACTGACAGCTAGCCTGGAATGAATGGGAGAAACATGCATAAAAAGGTGAGGCTTTTTGCTTGGAAGGCAGAGTCGACCACTGAATGAAGGAATCCGAAGAAGAACTTGGAAGAGACGCCTGCTGCAACTCCTGGACCATTGGTTTGCCTGGTGAAGCCCTGCTGCTGTGCTGAAGCTCCAAATTCGCCTCCACTAGAGAGGCCCTGCAAGGACGACTTCTTCTCTTGGATTGGTGGGACCAATCAACCCCAAAGTGAACTCGTCTGGACATCCTCTCGGACCTGCCTGTACTTCTGCTGCTGGAACCAAAGTGCCATGGAGAGGAGCACCAAGTTAAGTGTATCGCTTTTAAGTCGGACCCGAGCTCCAGAAAGATTCTCCGGACTCCCAGGAAGCAGGACTGACCAAGTCTGAGCCACCTCAACAGAGTGCTGGACCCCAGATGCGAGGAAAGTCCATAGTGGTATCCGAGAACCGCAGTGGTGCCATTTGCTGTAGGCGCGAGGAGCTGGAATCACAAAGTGCTGCTGATTCGAAGTTTGCCCATTGCTGCTGCTGACCTTCCATTCATAGTTCAGGAGTCGCCCAGACATCCTCCCTCTTGTCCCCATGACTGGGGCCCAGGAACAGGATCTGCAGACCTACACAGGAACAGAAGCCAGCTGCAATAAATTTCTTCTAACCAAAGGTACTGTAAAACTAAGGGGACTTACCTCTTGTTGTTGTAGCTTTGCTAGCTCTCAGTTGAGACTTGTCTTTGTTGCTTTGCATAGTTGCTTGCAGCTTTGCCCCTCACAAGCCTAATGTGGCCCTACATTGGTTCTACTTTTTCTACAAAGACTTCTCAAACATTGTTCAAGACTTTTTTACTTACCTACAAGAAGTGCTTCAGCTCACCTTGACTTTTGCTAACTTAACATCGGCTGTCCTGGTTCTTCTTACCTCTGACTTTGTGTTTTACCTTTCCCCCAGGAAAGGGGTAATTTATTTTGCATTGGAGGATTCAAAAAGTAGTTACCCGCTTAAGAATATTTGTTAACCTTTGTTTTATTACCAAAAACCTTTTCTTTGACACCAAACTCAGTATTGCTGTAAATGTACCGGTGATATATCAATGTCCACAGTGTCCTAGTTATTTAAGTCACCTTAGGGTGTAGGAAGTGTCTGTGTGCCATCCCCAATGGGTATCTACTGATTTACTGAAACGGAGTGTGTATTTTGAAGTATATTTGTGTGCTACATATAATTGCTCCCTTCTGAAGAAGGCTTATTCAACTCACTGTTAAATTAATAAATAATTGTTTAATCAAGAAACCTTGAGTGTAAGAGTTTATTTGGATAACTGTCACTGTGAATCTCTGTTACAACCCTACAGCTCACATTGACCCCTCTTGGGATAAGCCTGGCTGCTCAGCCACACTACCAACCTGTGTAGTACAGACTTCTACCAAAGGTTGGGTTCCTATTGCCAGGAGGGCAAGGTGGTGTAGTCTCCCAAAGGGTACTGCATGGTTTATAGTGATTGCATCGAATGCCAAAGCATTGAATGCCTTAGCATCTAAAAAGAAAAGCATCAAATGCATTTTTTTTTAATGTGGGTGGAGGGTCCCCTCAACCCCCATTGTTTTACCCCTTAAAACCCATAATACTTAAAATGCATTCAATGCTTTTTTTCGATGCTTTTGGCATTCAATGCTTTGTATTCTATGCAATGACTGGATACCGTACTGCATACAATCTTGCCTAACACAGTAACTAAAAGTTACTGGAACAGTGAGAAAAGGGAGACAATGTTTTCCCTTAGGACTCCACATAAAGTGGGTTGTGCTGAACTCACAAAATAAAACACAGGGGGGGACAAAGGGGCGTCTTCCTGTCCTGGTAACAGTAGTTAACCCAGGCAAAATAAAAAGGAAAGCTCAAGGAGCTTCCAGAAACACTTCTCAAAGTGCTGTGTGCTGCAATAGTAAAATGTAGTTGCCGAAAAGATGGATAAAAGCATAACTTCATTAAAAAGTACCAAAAAGAGAGAAAAACGGTTTCCCAAGTACAGAGTAAAAGAATGAGTGTCGAAAAAGATTACCACTCAAGCGAATTAAAGTCCAAAAAGTGCTGGGGGACTCACAGGTGGTGAGAATTTCACTCGAAAAGGACAAAGACTTTTCGTTTACTTACACCTTGACTCCGATTTCCCCAAATTACTTGATGAGTCGACTGGGGGGCAGCTGGGTCTCAGAAGGTTGGATATCCCACTGTTGGTTCAGGTCAGAACTACCTAGGAGCTGTGGGTGCAAGGATTATTCCAATCTTGTCTAAATGGAAGATGCAATCCTTGGTAAGGAATAAATACAAGATCCGCAAATGCACTCCTCTTCAGGACACTTCTTAGAACGGGGGAAGTCTAGTTCCAGCGACGACCACTGCACACAGCCGATGGCAGGCTTCCTTCCAGTTGCAGTTGTAGGAGCTTCTCCAGCACGGGATTCCTTGAGGCTGGGAGGCTGAAATTTGCAGGGGAGGTGACTTGTACTACAAACCAGCGACCACCAAAGTTCCAGATGCAAATGCTGAATGGGGATGCTTCTGGCGGTGTAGCCCATGAGAAAGCTGGACAGTCCACCGGGTGGTCCAGGGACCCTTCGGAAGGCTGAGGGCGGCTGGATCCTTAGGACGGACGGCTGGATCCTTGAGACTGTTTGGTCCCACTAGTCCATGGGCTGAAGCACCCCTCAGGGTCTTTAGAGGTTCGGCAGGGCTTCACGGGGCCAGACGCAGGAAGGGATACCAGGCCTTTTCAGGAGTCTTCGTCAGCTGGTCTACGAGGGATTCTTGGCTCCAATGCTGATCTGATGAAATTGCTGCTGGAATCCTCTTCCTTTCCAAAATCCGGCCCGGAAGCAAGTCCAAGCAAGTACAAACTCGCAAATGGTAGGAATCTGCGCCATTCAAACAGCCAATATTTGTCCAATCAGGGAAAACTACTGGTTTCACTCATGCCCCACATCCAGACCTTGTGTGGTGGGACCAGACAGTCCCACCCCCCTCTGGGCCACACATGCACACAAAAGGCATCATTAGTCTTTGAAAGTTGCAGCCCTCCGGGCAAGCGCCTGCCCTTTTATATAGGATTTCCTCACCTGGCAAGGTAGGAAGAAGGCCAAACTAGAATATGGCCAAAGAACAAGCGAAAACCTTGTGGCGTGGCCATTTTAGGGCTCCAGCCACGTTTAGTAGCCGTAAATGCAAATGTTCACACTAGAAATAACACAAAAATTGTAAAAATATACTTGCTGCTCACCAGCGTTTTTTTCGGCACAGATGAAAGTATTCAAAAATCCTAAGTGTAAAAGGCTAGGGTAATACAAACGTATCCCTGTTGCACTTTATTGTAAGATGCTGTGTGCAATGTTAAAGTTACGAAAAGTAAAAGATAAAAAGGGACATATAGTTTCCCAGTACTGATAGTCTGAAGGACCGATCACATTTCCCATAACAAATTAGCAAAAGGCAGGGGGAAGTACTTCATCTCAAAAAGTCAGAACCGGTTAAAAAGCAAAGCAAAAAGATTGGGGGTCCATAGAAACTATGGAGGGAAAGTTACCAAAAGAGAAATCTTTCCTAACAGCCTGTTTTTTAATTGAGTAAAGATTAATGATGTTTGAGAGGCTTGCATGTCCATTGAGTATGCAGAGAGGTTTTTCTTTTCAATAAAGGAGAGGTAGAGATATTTCGATTAACAGGGATGTTCTGCATTCTTTTTTTAATCAAATGACAGCTTTTTCTTGAGCCATTCTACACTTTTCAACGCGTGGTGGATGTGCGCTCAGGGCAAACCCAATGTATATATGGTGTTGCGTGTGCATTAAAAGTCTACATTGAAGTTAATGATTCTTTGATCATCCTTCATTGTAATAACCATTGACATTGTGATTTTATAGATGTATAGTGTGCATCTGTTAAATTGATTTAATTGTTGCTATTTAATTAATAAATGGATGTTCTGTGCAAACCTGTGTGTTTCTTGTCCTGAAAGGGGAGAGGGAGATGCTAGGTAATTGATAATGTTAAATTGGCATTTCCCAAGTTCATAAAAATAACTTTGTTAAATAATAATTGTGCGCGTCTGCTTTGGGGTGGGTGGAAAATTCCTGAGCCTGAATCACTCCTGGTATGAAAAGGTGAGCCTTAGATTGGGATCCAATATAAACGCATATTGAAACAGTATGGCAGGCCTTTGAAAAAGTATGGTAAACATCCTTTTTGGTGCAAGTTCTAACTTCAGCCACTTACCTTGCTCATTCCACTTCTATCAGTTTATTAGCTTCCACATTGTTTTCACATCTTTCCTTACTATCTGCATGCAGCAGCCTTGCAACATTGACTTTGAAAGGCACCAGATAACAGTTTCTACTTTACGTGAGTGAAATATTTTTGTTGGGGAAAACTATGCAGAAGAGTAAGTCTGCGAGCAGAACTGATTGCATTTTCCGCTTGCAATTTTATTATTTTATACCGCTTAAATTCTCAGGTATCCAATCACTTTAAGGGTTTGTGTAAAATAGGACTCCCTCCTTAATGTTTACTGATTGATGGTACCAGTTGCTTCAAGTAAGCGCTATTAACTTGTGTATATATAAAGTAATTTGTTTTTTTTGGGCAAGGATTTTTTTTCAGCAGAGATTCTTTGTAGCAAATTTATATTATTTATAGAATATCAGTGTTGGCTTTTTGTTACATGTTACACCACATTATAAAACCATTTGTACATTTCTTTGCACAGCTTCATAACTTCTTATAAAAATGTAGTCCAGATTCTAAGCCTCGTTTTATCAGCATTTAGTTAATCTTTAGGGCATGTTGTAAAATGGATCGATCCTTGAGACGGTCTTCAATCTGCTGTTCTTGTTTTTCCTCCAGGCTGTTAGTTTGATAGAAGAGGCTGTGAAACCAAGAAAAGACTTGCCTCCATTACTTCTAAAACTAAGTGAGCGACAAGCAGAAAGCTTGGACTACCTTGGAGTGTCATACGGTTTAACACCCCAACTATTAAAGTAAGTTAATGATGGGTTTACTCTGAAGATGCATGATTATTAGATCCAAGCACCATCTAACTTTGTCATTTGCTGGCACCTTTCCCATTCTAAGGCTTGTTTAGGCGATGGCCACTTATATCACTTAACTCTGAACCACTATATTGAATTTCCCCAAGCTTTGATAGCCTATTAAAAAGGAATCATAAATCCTGTCACTCTATCGGGTCTGGGGGGGTTGAGATAAGGCCCTTTTGACGGTTCTCAATCATCTCTGGCCTAGGAGCAGCTAACCCAGGATATCCTAGGACTGTGGTGAAATGTTTGATCTGAATCTGTTCCCACCTATCACTACTTCGATTGTCTGCCATCCTACCGTCCTCTGTCTGAAGAGCACAACCATAATGAACAGAAATCAAGTCAGCGGGAAATATATAAGTTCACCTTAGAGACCTAGTCCTACCATTATGGAAATGGACTCAGTAATGCCGGTCATAAAGCAGATCACAATACATCAATTAATATATACTAAAAAATTACATTTATTGGATTTCATATAAATTTATTTCAATATGTTAAAACACAGAATTAAATAGCTTACAAAAACCTGTGCAATGCATAAGGTTATATTGTATAATGTAAGAAAATAAAGTGCATACTGTGGTAAAGTGCTAATGCCAATTGTGAACCTCGAAAAAATATACATATATATCAGCAGGAAATAAATCGATCTAAATAAATTCCCACAAATGAAAAGAACAGGAGTGACTGGGGGGTATCCATAGGTGAATGAAGGGGGATCACTCAACCGGGGTAGCCCGCAGAGACTCAGGGATGATTCAAATGTGCAAACTGCAAATGGATGTTAATGGCACATTCTTAAACAATACAAAGGAATCAAAATAAACTCAATTATAATGATAATCAAACAAGAGGACCAATTGAACAAAATCTCAAAACCAGAGTAAAAACACATCTAAAAGACATATACATAAAAGTTCAAGAAAATGTATATACAAGTTATGGATGCTGTGCAGTTCCAGTGCAAACATTTATCACATTCATAGGGTATGCTAGGTAACTTTGTCTAAGTGAGTGGCTGACTCTACTGTTTGGAGGGACAGTTGCAAAGACAGTGGGCAGAGAATGATGACCTCTCCAAAGTGCCTCATTCTTAGACTCCAGGCATGATCCACTGTTAGGATTTTGTCTGTATCAGCTGTCAGTGGCTAGATTCGGCTGCTCTGGGAAATTCATGAGGATGGTACTGAGTTAAGTGGGGTTAGATGGCTGTACCCAAACAAGAGAGCCTTAAATCACCTGAGAGAGTTAAACTCTGCCCGGGCTGTATGCTAAACATTGTACCACAAAGCAGCCTTTCCGAACTGATTTCATTTTCATCACCACATATATTTCTGCTTTGTTGAAACTTAAGTGTTGCAGCAATGCATTTGCCTCATCAATTCAAGTGAGGTCTTTTGTTTTGATTCAGCCTTTTATGTAAGCACTTTGTGGTCGTTTATGCAAAGTCCATTGCAGTAAATGGTGGTATTAATTTAACTGTTTTTTAATTATACAGAATAATGTTAACTCTTATTTGTTTGTCCAGGTTCTGGAAGCGCAGTGGATTTGTACCAGTTTATCTAAGGCAGACTCCAGTAAGTTCACTGTGAAATTGTATTTCTACACGTGCGCCAAACATTTGTGGATAGTGTTTGTGTTATTACTAAACACAATTTCTGTAAACTATTTGGAAATGCATTTAGTTTGACAGTGCATTTATTTGCCATACACAGAAAATGACAATCATTTAAAAATGTTCATAATCCCTAAAGATGTATTTCAACCACTTGCATCATCACTGCCTCGCAGCCATTTACCACTAGATGTAAAATTACAAACTGGTTAGCACTTGGGCTGAGATTTGGGGACATTTGTATAAATGTTCTGCAATATGTCAACTTGAGGCCAGACTTTCACAGTGACACTGTGCTAATAGTGAACAAGTGCTTTGAAGTGGTAGGCAAGGGGGATGAAAATCGGTCAGGGTAAAAGTCCTAGATCTGGTGACCCTTTTTTCTTTTCTGTTTTTCTGGAAAGATTTACTGAACCTTTGTTAAGGCAGTTTGTGTACCACCCTCTGTTGGGAATGCTACAACCACTTACCCTAGGGGAAGGCGAATACACCTTGTTAAGATGGAGTTCTGCAATCAGGCTCAGTGGACAGATTTTAGGAAGCTAGGGAGTTCTGAGAGGTTAGCCAAAACCCAATCAAGGTAGGTGGATGAGTCCACACAGTCTAGCACACAATGATTCAGTTTAGTCAATTATAAAAATAGTTGTTTATTTTTGGCCTTTGCAGCTCTCTCAAAAATGAAAATAGCAGGTAGTACTACCACACAATACATGATAATGCAATCTCCATTAGGTTCAATTAATGGGCATCAGATAACTTAAGCAATGCAGTAAGTAAGTTAGATGCAGTACAAGTTTGGAACCAATCACAAGAACAATATCCTAACTTGAGGGGCCTTTTGCTCAAAAGTCAGAGTTCAACACAGTTTCGAATGGATTGTGTCCTCCAACGCATTCCACATCTTTGACATGTAATGGCCACGGCTGTGCACTTCGGAAACTTTTTCGGCAGAGGGCGTCCTGCGTCAATGGCGTCGGGTCCATGTCCCTCGAAGGCCTCCGTCGAGGGCGACGTCACAGGATGTTATAAATAGGACGCACGGCACCCGTAGTCTCAGTTCCGATTTTTCCGCGAACGTGTTAACTTTGTGAGACTCGTGTTTTCTTTGTAGAAGATGTCTTTCTCTTCGACCCCTCCGACTCTGCGGTCTGGCTTGAAGACCTGTCGGGTCTGCAAGTCGAAGATGTTGCTCACGACCCCCACACATTTGTTTGTGGTGCCTGGGCGAGTCGCATGACACCAACGACTGCTCGAAATGCCAGTCGCTGACTGCCAAGGCCTTGCCGGAGAGGAAGGGGAAGCTCCAGGTAGGTAGGGCTCAAAGCCCATTAAGTCCCGTGCTTCCAAGTCCAAGGGGGTTTCCACTGATGACTCGAGGGGCGACTCTTCGTGTCGGAAGGATTCCCCGGGGATCTCAGTCCCAGAGTGGTTCCCGCCACTCTTCTTCCTCGTCCCGGCACTTGAGGAAGCGCCGTCACCGGTCGCCTTCCCCGTCCTCCTCGAAGGATTGTGCCCTACAAATTCCTCAACTCCGGAGGAATGGGCAGCGTTTAAGAAATCCATGATGGCGATTTTTCAATCGCAGGACACGGGTCTGGTTGCGCCTTCTGACGAAGCCGGCCAGGATCGGTCTTGTTCCGTGGTGACACATCGGGAGCCGTTGCAGTCCCGTACGGACAAGGAATCGAAAGGTCGCAAGAGACATGTCTCTAGGTCTCGGTCCTCGTCCCCAGCGAGACCGCAGCAACCTATTGAGGGCTTGGGGCCGGCGTCGACTAGTTCGGTGCCATGTCTGTCCGATTCAAACATCAATGCCTTGCCGTCGTATCAGCCCACGGCGCCGTCAGCGCCTGTGTCTACACCGAAGCCTTCGGCGATCACAACGGCGCCTTTGGGGATTTTTTCTCTAAATTTGCTGTTGGAGTACCCGGATATCGTGGATCCTCCAAGGAAGGCTACGTCGAAGTCTGTGAGGCTGGTTTGGGCCTCAAGGCCCTCCTCTGTCCCCAGACCTGGGTTTCAACTCACTCTGGATGATATTTATGAAGAGGAGGAAAGGTCTGAGGTTGAGGAACCTGGTGACCTTGATGATCCACTTTTTTCTGGAGACAGTTGGAGGAGTTGAGGCAGACCCTCCATGATGCAAGTGGGCTGGACACTTCCCCGGAAGTGGAGCTTGGTAGACCAGAGCCCGAGGCTCATGCAGAGTCTTCTTATAGGAGACTCATGGTGCAAGTCTGAGTATCTGGGCTGGTCTAGTCCTCCTGAAGACTTTGTGCAGGATGATCTGACGGACATCATGGATCAAGGTCCGTCCTCTGACCCTGTTTTGCCATTTAATCTTAGCTTGCAGAAAAGGGTGGCAGTTGCTTGGCAGTCCCTGGAATCTCTTCCGGCTGTTAAGTATTTGACCAAGAAATACTGCCCTTCCATTAGCAACCCCAGCTCTCTATCTACTCACCCCACTTCCGAGAGTTTGGTGGTTCAGGCGGCTACAGCCACCTCGAGGCAGGCGCAATACCCTAGCATCCCTCTGGATCGGGACGACAAGCGCTTCGACGGTTGGGCCCGGAAGGTATTTTCTGCTGGGAGAATGGCCCTGAAATCGGCCAACTCCACGTGTGCCTTAAGGTTTTCACACACTCTGTGGAATTGTTTCTTTGGCGGCTGAGCATATTCCTGAGGGGGAAGACAGGGATGGGTTCCTTGCTCTTGTGAAGGACGGCAAGGATGTCATGTGTGAATCCCTTCAGTCGGGTTTGGATACGGCTGACAGTGTTAGCCGATCCATGGCTGTGAGCACCGTTATACGCAGATTTGCGTGGTTGCGGAAGTTGGAGTTTGCTCCAGATGTGCAGGCCCGTCTTCTCAACATGCCCTTTGATGGCGCACATTTGTTTGGCAGCAAGGCTGACAAGAGCCTTGAGAGGTTGCAGACCTCAAAAGCTGGGGCAAAATCTTTTAAGCGCTGCGGTGCGTCATCCTCCGCCTTTTCGTCCTGGGGACAGCAGTGGAGGGGAGGTTCCTTTCGTTACTACTCCTCCTTTGGTAGACCGAGTGGGGCCGCCAGTCAGAGGGCCAGCGAAAGAGTACACGTGGTGGTCAGAGAAATCGTGGTGCCAAATCCGCTCAGGCAGCTGCCTCTATGCCTTTAGGCACTGCCGCAGCCGCTTCCAAACAGTCGTGAGGCCATGTCCCATGGTTCGCCTTTGGGGGCAGACTGTCTAAGCATCTTGAAGAATGGCGTGCCATTACTTCAGATGCGTGGGTTCTGGATACCATTGCCCACAGCTTCTGCCTTCCCTTCCTTCAGCGGCCTCACGAAAATCCACCGAGGAAACTCTTTGAAGCTTCTGGATCCGCTCCTTGCGCAGGAAATGTTGAGCCTGCTGGAGAAAGGTGCTATAGTACTGGTGGCTGTAGCGGAGAGGAACAAGGGATGCTATTCCTCTTATTTTTTTATCCCAAAGAAGACTGGGGATTGAGACCCATCATGGACTTGCGTTGGTTGAACAAACTTCTCAGGAAGAACAAGTTCAAGATGGTCACTCTTTCTCAAGTCCTCCAGGCCCTTCAACTTCAGGATTGGTTGGTGTCTCTGGACCTCAAGGATGCTTACTTCAATGTGCCGATCCATCCCACACACAGAAAGTACCTGAGGTTTGCAGCTGGCGACTCGTACTTTCAGTTTCCGGTCCTTCTGTTCGGATTGACCTCCGCCCGAGGGTCTTCAACAAGCTCATGGTGGAGGTGGCAGCATACCTCAGGCGAGGGGGGGATTCACGTCTACCCCTACCTGGACGACTGGCTGATCTGGGCGCGCTCTCCCGAGCTAGCATTGCATCATCTCAGTGTCACCTGCCGCACCCTTCACAGGCTGGGTTTGTCCCTGAATTTCAAGAAGTCGCACCTGACACCTTCCCAACAGCACCAGTACATCGGGGCTGTGTTGGACACGTCCTTGGGGAAGTGTACGCCTCCCACGGTAAGGGCTCATCACATTGTGCAGATGGTGGACAAGTTTCAACATGCCCAGAGTCTCCTGGCTTTCTAATTCTTAAGGTTGCTCGGCCTCATGCCATCCTGCATTTTTCTGGTGCCAGAGGCCAGGCTGCGGATGAGATCCCTACAGTGGGCGCTCAAGATGCAGTGGTCGCAATTCTCCGGCAAGATGTCGGATCCCGTTCAGATTCCAGTCTCGGTCTCCCAGGATCTTTTCTGGTGGGCCAACGAAGGGAACCTGATGTGGGGGGGAACAGTTTTGGCAACCGTGTGCAGAGGTAACGGTAGTGACGGATGCTTCCCTCACAGGATGGGGCACTCATGCCAATGACTTGACCGCCAGCGGTTGTTGGTCTCCGTAGGAGTCCAGACTCCACATCAATTTGTTAGAGCTGAGGGCTATCGGGCTAGCCCTGCAGGAGTTTCTGCCCTCTGTACGGAGGAAGAGTGTCCAGATCATGACTGACAATATAGTGGCCATGCATTCCTTCAACAAACAGAGGAGGGGGGTACGGGTCACTTCCGTTGTGCAGAGAGGCAATGCAGCTCTGGTTCTGGGCCATCCAGCTGGAAATTTGGATCTCGGCAGTTCATCTGGCCCGAGACGAAAATGCATCGGCCGACGCTCGGAGCAGGCAGAGCACGGTCTCCCACGAGTTGGCTCAGGAAGTCCTTCAGAAGATCTTCGCCCTTTGGGGAACCCTGCAAGTGGATCTCTTCACCACCAGTGCCAACCAGAAGTGCAAGAGATTCTGCTCAAGGGAATTTCCTCCAAGAGGAGCCTTAGGAGACGCGTTCGTGGTGGATTGGTCATTCCCACTGCTGTACGCGCTTTCTCCAGTCCCCGTCATTCCTCAAGTGTTGCAGAGGTTATTGAAGTTCGGTTCCCACTTGATCCTCATTGCTCCGGATTGGGCCTGGAGAGCGTAGTACACAGACCTTCTCGAAATGTCCATCTGCCCTCCACGCCTTCTTCCCCACTGAGAGGATCTGCTCTCGCATGAGTGAGGGCATGGGGGGGGTGTCAAGTTCTCCATCCAGAGGTCAAGACTCTCAACCTTCACGCTTGGTTTCTGAAAGGTTGAGGTATAAGGATTGGGACCTCCCGGATGACGTGATGGAGGTGTTGCTTTCAGCCAGACGGCCTGGAACAAAATCCCTGTACTGTTGCTGTTGACGCAGGTTCTGCGACTAGTGCATAAATCACAACGTTTATCCTTTTCAATGCTCCATTCCTATGGTTTTGTCTTTTTTACTTTCTTTGGCCCACAGGGGCCTCCAAGTGGGTACCATTAAGGGTTACCTGGCGGCGCTGTCTATCTTTAAGCGCTCGTCTGAAGAATGTTCTTACTTTAAGATACCTTTTGATTTCTCCGTTTCTCAAAGGACTGACTAATGTATTTCCGCCATCCCCTTTCCAGGTGCCGGATTTGGTTTTGAAGTTTCTCATGGGTGCTCTGTTTGAACCTTTGCACTCTTGTCCTTTGAGATCACTGTCCTTCAAGACTGTGTTCTTGGTTGCGGTTACTTCCTCTCGGAGAGTGAGTGAATTGCAGGCACTTTCATCTAATCCACCCTTTACTGGTTTTCACAAGGACAGGGTTGTACTGCGAGTATGTCCCTCTTTTCTACCTAAGGTAGTCTCTGAATATCATTTGAGTCAAAAGGTGGTTCTTCCATCTTTCTACCCTCCTCCTCATCCTGGTAAGGAAGAGGAGCGTCTCCATCGGTTGGATCCTAGGAGAGCTTTTAGCTTTTACATTTCTAGGATGTCCGGGGTCAGAGTGGACGATCAACTCTTTGTAGGATATGCTTTACACCAATTGGGCCAGGCTGTTACCAAACAGACCTTGTCCAGGTGGATTATCCTTACCATTATGGAGTGTTACCGGTTGGGGGGGTAAAAAACCTCCTGATGGGTTGAGAGAAAAACCCTTCTGATGGGTTGAGAGCTCATTCCACTAGGGGTGTGGCGCTACTTGGGCTTCAATCCATACATTTGTAAAACATTATTCCCTGGGTACAATCCATGGTCAGGATATGACCTTTGGGAAGGCAGTTCTTTATTCCACAATCTAATTGGGTACTCTAAATTCTTTTCCCTCCTCCATGTACTGGTACTGCTTTGGGAGTCTGTCAAAGATGTGGAATGCATTTGAGGACACAAGCCATTCGAAGAACAAGTTACTTACCACCTGGGAACGTCCTTTCGACTGGATGTTCCTCCAACGCATTTCACATCGCCCTCCCAGACTGCCCCTTAGTGAGAATTTCCTATGCGATTGCAGCTTCTGTTTTCCCGCAATGCTAAGTGCAGTCAAGCAGTCATCAGACTGGTGCCACACGTTCTGGGGGACAAAACTTAAACTGAGGCTACAGGCGTCGTGCGTCCTATTTATAACATCCTGTGACATAGCCCTCGACGGAGGACTTCAAGGGACATGGACCTGACGCCATCCACGCAGGACGCCCTCTGCCGAAAAAGTTTCCAACGTGCACAGCTATGGACATTATGGACGTTAGAGCATCAAAACTTTATAATAACGCACATGGTGTTCCTTTCGGGAGAAGATGCAGATTCAACGCACCTTAAATCGCAAGGCTTTGGCATCAGCTTCTTGCTAGACTGTAAACGATGACTGGTTGCTCCTTGTCGCTGGTACCGCCAAAGGGCATATCGGTCCCGGTCTATCGTCCCACATGAGGGTGATGCAAATAGATGCATATAGGAGTATCTGCCATTGTTGGTTGAAGAAACCGTCCCACGGCAGCTGGAAACTGGCATTCGCAGAAAGGTACAATATATCTGTGTAGATAACATAATAAAATATATTTAGTAGCCGTTCTTTATTCAAATGTATCCATTTACCCTGTAATTCTGCACCGGATGAAACCTAATAATGAACACAAACCACAATTAATGAACAGACACAGGCAACATGGGAGAGTATTTGAGACTACGATGTGCATGAAAGGTTAGCGCTGTGAAATAGGTATATGTCCAAATGGAATGGAGAAGCTGACGGACAAATGGAACAGACAGACAGATGGCATTATAACAGAACTTGGAATATTATAAATCGAAAAGCAGACCAACTTCCCTTGGAAAATGTTCTGCCCCCGGCACATCCAATAATGCAACATTGATTGCACACCCTGATATTCCATGGGACTAAATGGTTTAGATATGTCTAGCCTGCATACAATTTGTGGTTTCAGGTCGTCGATGAATAATCTTCACAATATGCTCCAACTAACAACCCATAACTATGTCAGTAAGCAATACCATTAAAAAAATACATTCCTTTTTAAACTTTACACAAATAACAATTATTAGTAGACTTATAAACAAACCACAAGTTTATCCAATTGGTTTTTTAAATGTGGCATGGTATAAATGTAATCAACGGAACAACGTATTGTCTACACTATTTTCGTCAAATGGCATATTCACAAGTCTCTGAATTGTTCCATATGCATACAGCACAAATGCCGTTTTTAATCGCAATAATATTATGGATAGCTGAACTTATGTTATGTTTGGTAGTTCCATTCTCTTGGCGTAATGCAGAGTGTCCGCTCAGAACAACAGTTTGCATAAATTGAAACTAAATTTTCCTATGTCCACTTTCAATATAGTAAAGGTTATCTTTTTTGCGGGTATTCAACACCTTATTTCCTTCTAGCTGAGCGAATGCTCCCTTTCGTCCAAGGTCAAATAACAATTGAAGCTTGTTTTCACCGTGGTAGGTTTCGTTTTTGTGAAAGAATGCCACAATAATAAAACATACCTGACAAGACATGTCAGTGTGAACTGATTAATTTCTTCTATCCCCACAAGCATCATCCCATGAAGTGACCTTCACTTCATGGGAGCGATGAGCCCAGCTAACCAACGTGGCATTCAAAATACGCCTGAAAAATAAATTAATTGTTTGATGGCATCCAGCAATGCTGCACGGTCATGAATACTTTTTTACCAATCACTAGTGCGGGTTATGAACCTATAGGCCAAATCATTCATTTTGGAGTCTCAACGTTCTGGAAGAGCAGACACCTTTTTGAAGATGTTTTTTATTTCGGAAAACGTTAACCTTGTTAAACCCTGCAAACTATCGCTTGGCTTCTTTCCCGAGAGGTATGTATTCCTCTATTATCATTAATACACCGAAAATTGATGTCACCGGCCAGTATAACATCTGTGATATCAGATGATATACGTATAGTCGTCATGATGTCTTCCAAGTCGCTAAAAAATGTATCATCAGTCGGAGCTATAGGATTCCTGTATATATTTATTATAGCCAATACTCTCTCATAACCAACAATCTTTACTAATTGTACATGATCGTTGTGAGGCCCAGGCTTGTAATTCCAAGCCTATGTTGTTTTTTAAGGCTATCATAAGACCTGAGGTCGGGCGACCTTTGTGTTTTTTCCCAGCTGGTATTAAATCGATTTCATGATTATTCCAAATTGGTGCATCAACCAGCCAGGTTTCTTGAAAAATGACTATATCATAAGAGTCAATTAGTTCGGAACTTTCACTGATCAAGTGGAGGTGGCCTTGAGTGTTCTAACAAGCCACATTTATCATTCTATTTTCATCAGACAAAATTGGTTCTCAGTTTGAGTATTTACTCCAGCGGTCACCTGACCCAGCAAGACTACTCGATTGTCTTTGTTGATCAGATTGACAGACCTTGTTAGTTCTGCCACCTGTATTCCTATTGTTTGAATTAGGTGCACTTTTGCTATAATCAACGAAATCAAATGTCGTTGGATCCATTGCTATCAGGAATCCCATTGCAAACAGATCCATTTTCGCTAACCAAATGGTGTTCCTTACCATACCTGAAGGGACCCACAGCCTCACTACAGATGGATCTTGATCATTTAGAAATTCGACCTGTTCAATATCATTTGTGGTTATGTCCTCTAATTTTTGTATTTCTGAAAATATATTTATTAAGCTTGCCCGACATAAATCATAGGAGGCAAAGGGGGCAGGTCGACATTTCAAAATCAATTGATGACATTGAGGCCGACAACTCAGCTTAGAAGATTTGTTATCTTGTACCTCTCAGTCACATTTATTCCTAACCAACAGCTCCTGTCGGGTGGAATTTGCATTTTGATTGCTGTTAATAATCTGCGTGTGGTTTGATTGGTGATAATTCACAATCACTGGATTACTTAGGTCAGTTGAAACATTACCCATTGAAGAGTCGACATTGAATTACTTATTTTGGTTCGCAGGTATTCTTCATTCGATTTACAAATTTCAACCTTTAATTGTGGTAACCAGTTATCTGTTGTCGTGGAAATTCGTTTCACACTATTCAATTCCCCTGTATCAGCACATGTTTCTTTCTGGGCAGTTTGCATGCCCAGGGTGGACTTCTTTTGTGACTATTCATCTTCAATCAGGGTACCTAGCTGTCCAATGGGGGATGGGCAACTAATGGATTGTTACATTTCTTCATTTTGGTCTTAAGGCCAATCCGCGACTTGTATTTGGCTATAATGGCCAGACTCGCATGACTACTGTGATTTAGGTATTTGTATTATGTTGACAAATTGCTTTACTTGAGAGGTATTAGTCATTTTTGGCGTTTTCTCATTCTTCATTTTTTTGCCTTTTGGTATTGAATGCACCTGTTCACGCTGGGCTTCAACTTTGTCATTTTTAGTTGGTTTAACAAAAATTGAGTGAGGAACAAGGGATGTTTTGGGGACATTCACCTGATCTGCCCCATTTGTAGGTTTATTGGTTAGCTGACTAATCTCTATAGGTAGGTTCACTCAAACATTATTACATTCTGACTCTTCGGAAATAATATATGGAATGGAAGGAAGAGACTCCATGGCCATGGTCTTAAGCATAATTTCAGAGTGAAGGGCAGGCGTCAATTTTAAATCGGCCACTGTTTTAGTTTTCAATGGGCAAGTCACCTTTATTTTTGCCTCAATGCTATTTATTTGTATATTTTCCATACGTTTAATAAGCTGCTCTAGTTGAACTGCTTGTCTACTCATTTTTTCATCCATCGCATCAAATAGTGTGAACAATGATTTAATTGTGGAATGCATGTCCATTAATGTGATTTCCACTAGGGATGGTTGTATTAATGATCCCTTGCTTGGGGCATTGTCAAGTGGAGATGTCCTACTGCGTTCCTGATGTCCACGAGGTCTCGGTAATATAAAGGATGACATCAGGGAATTGCATTTGGACGTTTCAAATATATCTGGTGTTTGCGATGAGGAATTCGAGCAATCATTGTGGTGACTACTGGGCAAGGAGGTCACAACCGCAGACTTGTTTGCAACAAATGTCTTATCCTGACTTAATGCCATGGATGCACTTGGCGTGCAAGGGAGTGTCACTGGGTGATCAGAAAGATCTACTATATCAGGTTCATTTGCCAGAAACACATCTTGCATAGGAGTATCTGCAACTAAATCAACCTCTGAGTTATCCGCAGACTGCGTCATTTTGTTATTGTCCGTTACTGATAGAATTACATTATCACTTGCTATTACAAGAGCTGGGTCAGTGTTAGTATCCAATATTGCTGGAATCTGAATGTTTTCATCAGTTTGAATAGACAAAGACTCAAGAGGTTCTATCGTAGTTGGCTAAAACAGTCGTCTTCCAATGTAGTGGAGTTAATAGCAGTATAATGCAAAATTCACGAATGTCTACATTAGCTGGTTTCAATTTTAATAATTCAAGGGTCTTTGTTTTTTTTTAGCTGACACTTTTAACACCATCGCTTTTGGTGAGAGCCCTTTAGGGAATTGAAGAAGCACGTGTAACAACCGTCCGAACAGCCATGTTCAGTGTGATCTAAATTACAATTATGATAGTGATAACAAAAGTAATGAGAGAACGAACACTTTATACCCCTCAGAAAAGGCTTAGCACTGAATCAGAAATTCATCAACTGGAGCAACTATGAATGACTTTCACGTAACAAGTGTCTAAATAGCGAAGCAGCAAAGCAGCCTACCTCCAGACTTCCTCGCGACTTCACGAACGGCGCGCGCAATGCGCATGTTCGTGTTAGTTATAGGAAGTGGAGAAGGCAGGCAGTGTGGAAATGGGCGGCAACTTCTTATGGCAAATAGGGACAATCTGCCTTGAAAACAGCGCTGCAGCACAGTGACAACAATGTGGCCAATCCACTTTAGAAAGAGCGCTGTAGTTCCAGTCAAATAAGCAATCTGCAGTAGTTCAGAATGTGTAGTGCCGTCTCCATACTTCCGCACCACTTCACAAATGCGAAACAGTTTCTGTGAGTCCAGATGAAGGACAGGAAGCATCCAGGTGGATGTTAAAGTCTCCAAGAAGGAGGAGTTCAGTAGTCGAAACCCGGAGGGAAGAAGAGAGGTCCGCCCACTCAGAAGGAGACGACCTGACCAGGTGGCAGATATCTATCTAGCCACAGTAAGGGAATGGCCAGGAGAGAGAGCCTGCAGACGAGGCATTCGTAAGATGAGTTGGCCTGCGTAGGAATGACAGAGGCATTAATTAAGAGGCATTAAGTCAACATTAACAATGACCTTAGAGGAGTAGGAGGCCAAGACGACCTCCCACCGGGTGCCACCATTATTGGGAGAAGAGAAAGGAGAGAGCACAGAGACCATATGTAGAGTCCAAAGGTCTGGCGAGGGAACGACGAAGAGGATGTTGGTGAGCGTTGGCCTGGAGGAAGCACTGGTATAGGTATCAGCGATGGGGAAGTCCTAGGTTGGAGACTAGGATGTCCTTTTTAAACTTCTTCCTGCCAGATTTAGTGAGGAGAGCAGGATAGTCGATAGAGAAGCAGTTAGAAAAGATAGGAGAGAGTGCACCATAGGGTAGGAAGGTAGGGAGAGGAGAGGAGAGAAGAGGAAGGCTGGCAGAGGTAGGCGGGGGGAAGGACACAGGGAGGGGCTCATGCAAAGCAAAACCCAGAGTTGCACTGTATGGCAACCTAGCAACATCAGGCACTTATTGGCAAAAAGTTGACAAAGAGGTTACGTTTGAAAAGACAATTTGGACGCTATGGTGAGCTATGTAGAGCTATGGAGAACCCAAAAAATTACACACTTCAAAAGACTAAAATACTCTGTGAGTGTGTAAAAAGGTGCCCGTTCGCCAAGGTGTTTGAAAAAATAATACACCGCTAAAGCAAAACGTTCTGTTACTTATGGGGTGGACACAGGTCAGGCGATTGATCATTGCTATGAAAACTTTACCCGCCATAGGCCATCAACGCCAGTGCCATGCACTGCATGTGTGGATGTGGTTTGGGTCTAGCAGAGGGCTTGACAGACACCAAGCCTCAGTGTACCTTGTACTGATGTCAAATATTAATTTGCCTATCAGTATTTCAGCGACCCAAATGGGCAGTGCAGCACCATTGTGCTATGGCAATTTTATTCTGAAATATTTCACCAATAGCAACCACAGACATGTCTTATCGATCGAGGACCAGTAATATAAATGAAGGGAAGGTAAAAGATATACATTAATGAATCATACACCTGATTAAATCTGCATAATTAAATACTTTTTATAGCATTGAAATTCAGTCTAATAGCATTCGATTGTTGATGTACAATGTCCAAACATTGGAGAACATATTGAAAATGTTATTGTGAACATATATGAAGACAGCTACAAATCATTTAAATCGGGAAGTCAACTTTTCAATAAGTTCCACTTTAGGGTGGACAGGGCTCGTTAGCAATGTTTTGTGGCATTGTATGTGTCCTAGGAACAAAATCCGGCTCGATTCCATGAGTATGCATGGCCAACACAGTTAATGTCAGATCTTTCACAAATTAGAATTCCATTTCCTGGTATATTGGCTTGGCCACCCACTGTTTGCCTCATTTTTGTAAAGGCCAAGAGGTAACAAAGCATCCTGAACTTTCCTGCAGTTTTCGCTTGTTCCCTCCCAACGTTCTTGTTGTGCACAAGTACAGCTAGTCTTGTTCTGGCCTCCATACCGTCTGTGACGAAATGCAACCTTTTGGGCCTGTACTTTAGGCACATATTATGGAACACCTCCAAATCTCCGGTATGACAGAATTCTGTGAGTCCCGTCAGGTCTCTTGAAAGAGTTTTATCGTACACAATCTTCTCAAGAGCTTTGTGCGGAGGTGAACATGGCACCAACCACTTCTTCTTGCCTTCCTGCTCCTTGGATAAAGGTCCATGTGCATATTCGTGAAAATGTTGGCTTTCTGTCTGAGTGTACGTTGGAACAATGGTGCATCAATGAATGCCATTTTTCGAGTTTTGGAGCTCCACCAAAGATGGTTGCTGATAGACTGACACCACTCTACAATATTTTCCAAACCCGTTTTTTTTTTTTAACCTGCAGCTGTAGGTATTTTATTGACTGATTTGGCAACGTGCCATACATACATGGAGCGGATGGAGTGTATGGAACGGATGCAACTGACGGAGTGTACGGAACCGACGGAATGGAGGAGTGGATGGAACCGACGGAATGGAGGAATGGATGGAACGGATGAGTGATAGGACAGACTAGATAGAACAGATGGAGTGGACGAGTAGATGGAACAAATGGACTAGATGGAACAGATGGAGTGGATGGAACTGAGTGGAAGGAACACACACAGTAGATGGTAGGGATGGAACGGATACAACAGATAAGTAGATTGAACGGATGAGACGAACAAGCAGATTGAACAAATGGAAAGTATGAGTAGACTGAACGAATAGAACGGAGGAAAAGGATGGAATAGATGGAACGAATGCAGTCGATGAAACGGATACAGTAGACAGGACGGAGCAGATGGAGCGGGTGGAGCAGATGGAGCGGGTGGAGCAGATGGAGCGGGTGGAGCAGATGGAGCGGGTGGAGCAGATGGAGCGGGTGGAGCAGATGGAGCGGGTGGAGCAGATGGAGTGGGTGGAGCAGATGGAGTGGTTTGTACACATCGAGTCGACGGAACGGATGGAGCGGATGGAACAAGTGGAGTTGGGTCGAACACATAGAGCGGATCAAATGAATAGGAAGGATGGAACGAATAGAACACACTAATCGGATGAGAAGGACGAAATGGGTCTACAGAATGGATGAAGTAGACCATGTGGTGAAGGGTCTAGTGGATGGAATGGATAGAAGGACTGTTAGATTAAATAGATGTAAAAGACGAAATGAATGAACAGACAAACTGGAATGAACAGACAGAGTAAATAAAACGGATAGAATAGATGGCACAGATGGAGTACTCTATCTCAAGCGCTTTACTGATAACCACCATATCACACTACCACGCTTACTCTCTCCTACACACCACTACTCAACTAGAACACAGCGATACTATGACACATTCGGTATAGCTGTTCTCATACTAACACCCGCCACATACTCATCATCCTAATTAAACACAGCTAGCACACACCGCTAGTTTATGCGTCTCCTCAGGCCTAACACAGCCAGAAATCAATCTGGGTGTCCACCCTCCAGAATTGAACACATACAACTGACCGCCCCACCACCACACCTACCGCTAAGAAGTAGCTATCATGCAACTGCCACACCGGCTGCACACACATCTGGTGCAACCACGCACCCTTTGACTCTTTTTCTCTCTACTGATTTGAACTACGGTTCCTGAGGGTGTTCAACCTACAAGCACTTTGAGATCATACCAATGATACATAAGGCGCTATATAAATGCCAAATAACATAGCATCAAATTGATGACGAATGTGTGGAAACTGCTCTTGCATGGCCTTGGCTATTGAAACGTGTCTGTCAGGTCTATTTGCATACCCCTCGATTGAAGATGTTCTACGGACTTGATGAAAACATGTTTCTGCATAGCCATAGAAGATGTCCATTCGGACACCTGCACAATCTCTGAACTCACCATCTTTTTTACTTTCCATGTCTTGAAAATGGTATGTGCAGTATTTTGCTGAAATTTTGCTGTCTGTCGCCAGCTAGCCAGAAACGTTTGCCGGAGAATGTGCTTTCGATTGACATCTGTTCAATTTTCCAGGCTTGACTAATAGCGGGGAATAAGAATTCCCTTTGATATTTGTAGTACTGGGTTTTAGAAAGGAACTCAACTGCCACAAATTGACAGAAACTGGAAATCTTACCGAAAGTACACGCGCTGAAAAGTAAAGCTGCTGAACATAGCTTTCCTGCTGCCCCTTTGCCCAGCATCGTTTGAGCGGCCCATGAAAATGTATTATGGAGGTGGACACAGCTGGCTTGGATTTTCAGGTTAGTGCCTTGTAATACACAAGACAATGGCTCCCCGCATATGTTCCCCCTCAATGTATGGACACATTTCAGCATCTGTACAATCTCTACCAGGCACTACCAGGCAGCTGTCAAATACAATGTATTTTTGCTCCTTTATTAGCCAATCGTCCGACATGAATGGGGTTTGTGAATCGGCTGTGGTGGACAAATCGCCCAAACTAGGTAAACTAAAGTCAAGATCTTTAGCAAGATCCTTGGTCAATTGCGTTGACGCTTCAGTCTCTGTTAGTTTAGGTTGTGATATTCGCACACAAATTGGAGAAACAGGTAACATGGAATGGTACTTGGGTGGAACATTTTTAGCGGGTGTAGATTGTGTGTCAAAGGGTCTGCGAGAAATTGCAATGCATCTTCATTATATTCAGTTTCATCTTGTCCAGTTGTCACATGGTAACAATGGTCCATGGACACTTTGCACGAATCGCCGGTCACATTCCATTCAGTTTCCGGCCATTGGGCATAAGCATCACAAGTCTGCTTGGTGACGGGACCACGTTGCACCCCAAACAGTAGTTGCTCCATTGTGAAGTCTGTTTGGCAAGCGATATCTTTGGTTTCATTTGTTGTCTGTGTCTTTATACTTCTCTTCCTTCTGGGCCTCTAATAGATGTGTTGAAAAACATGCTCAATGTACAGCCCACATACAGCAGATACCACTTTAAAAACAAAAACATGATATTATAATAAAACACCAGCCTAAAACCTTCTACAAAACAAACTTGTTTGTTCATTATCCTGGTTTTCTTTGTTTTCTTTGAAACCGTGGGCTTCTCCTTTCCCAATGCACCAGCAAGCTGACAAAATAGCTTTTTATATGGTTTCAATCAAGCACATTTCATTTCCACGCAAACAAACATATTTAAATATCTACAAACAGAACCAACTTGACTGAATAGAAAAAATGACAACATTAAAATGTATTAGAAATGGAATGTATTGTCAAATTGTATTCAATATTAGGTTATGTTCACCTCTGGTCCATGTGCCTCCTCTTCTAATTCCACAACTTGTGTACATTCCTTAGAAAGAATATTAATTAAAAAAATAAAAAGTCAATCGTACTGGAAATTAAATTCTTTCATCGTACAGAGCACCTACACACAAAGTAGTATTAAATTATGAAGAACCGTATACTACAAGGTTTGTTGTTGCAACACTAATAGAACATTCGTATGAATATACCCTCACAAACAGTGTGCATCATTTAGTCATAATATACTTTTCAAATTTCACCTGATAACTGTACAATAATACACATGTACTTGATCATTATGTATTCTGCACTAGGGAGGAAGTGTAACGTTACAACTGAAATAAAAGTGTTAAACATATGCATTTGATTCTCTAATACTATCCTTTGTAGGATTTACTTACATTCTTGCAAGGGAACTGTAAATCTGCATACCTCATACTCTGGACCAGTTGCAAAGGAGGAAGTGATTGTAGTCAAAGTTCCAGAATCCCCCTGTAGCACAGTACTTGTTTTAGTACGGACAAAAACAGCGAAATGGGGGGCGCTGTTGGACAGCCGACAAAATGGCTGCCTAGCTTTTCAGCTCCGTGGGCTGCCGCTTTGCATCTGCTTCGATCTGCGGTTTGCTACTCTGCCCCGTCTCTGGATTTGGCTCCCACATTGCTGACACTCGGGGCCACCTGCTCGTGAAATCTGGCCCCGAATCGGACCTTCTGACCCTGTATTCGGCCGCTGGCGCTGCCCCCGTGTTGGGCCGAGCTGTGCCCTCGCACTGCCGGTGAACGACGCGAGCGGCGGCGCTGATTGACGCCTGTGGCCGCTGGCGGCCCAGCGGTTCACCTCCCTATCTGGCTCTCTATCTGGCCCTCCGCGCCCGGCTGCCTTGTGGCTGGGACCGGGTTCGTTGCGCGGGGGCCGCCTGTGCTGCCTACGCTGATGCGCGTGGACGGATCCAGCGTGGAAGTCCGGCGCCTGACATCTGGTACTCCTGGCGGCCGACCGCGGCTCGTGCGCCGCCTTTGCCTGGCTCTCCCCCTGCTGCCTCTGTGATACCGCAGCACGCCCCGGAGACAACGCTCCCTCCGCGCCTAACGGCCCGGAGGCCTTTCTGGTCACCGCTGGGGGCTGGATCATCGGTTGCGTGTGATGCCGCTGAAGACTCCGCTGAAGACGCCACTATCCTGATCCTGCTCACGGATGTGAACCGAGCCTGAGGTGAGGAGTTGGGGAGGCCATTGTGTGCAGTATTTTTCTGCAAACCCCCCTGGTTCAATCTGACTGCCGCCCTAGGAACTGCGCTGTGCTCCATTAGGGTGAACTTTTTAGCCACCACCCCCGGCACTTGGATTTCTGGCTCAAGGACATTTATTATCCTTGCCTACCGGTTCTGCGGGCCGCTGCTACGCCACCAACAGGAGAGCAGCCTTTTCCATCTTGTCACTGCTCCGCCCCGCTTCAGGGTACACGATACCCGCACGAGACTAACCACTTTGAACACTCTGTACCACACGCCACACACGATGTCCAACAGGTCCAGGAACACTAGTAAGACAGGGGCCATGGGCAAATTTGCGAAGGCCACCCCGAGGCCCGATTCGGCCCATACATCATGCGACCAGATCGAAGTACCACTCTCTGCAGAAGGCCCCCCCACGGACCTGACGGTCGTCATGGAGTCAATGGCTAGAAACTTTGCAGCTTTTCATGAGAAGCTAGATGACATCAATGCAAATGTGGCATCTCTCAGGACCAAACTAGACCAACAAGGGACGCGAATCACCGAAACTGAAAACAGGATCAGTTCCAATGAGGACAATATAACCACACTGCAGAGCACGGTATCCACCCTTGTCACGGACATGAAATTAGTGAGGGCCAAATGTGATGACCTCGAATCTAGATCACGGAGGAACAATATACGCATTATTGGGGTCCCGGAAAATGCGCTGAAGGGTCGACTCGAACTGGCTGTCGAGAACCTCTTGAAAGACCTGTTGGGCAACCCGGATATGTCCCCCTTCTTCACCATCGAAAGGGCCCATAGGGCACTGGCCCCACGTCCCAAACCGGGAGACTTTCCGAGGCCCATTATTGCAAAAATTCTGAGTTTTAGAGATCGGGATCAAATCCTCCGCCTCGCACGTGAGAAGGGTGAGCTCAGATTGGACTCGCAGGTGATCCGAATGTTCCCTGACTTCTCGATCGCAGTTCAGCAGGAGCGTCGCCAATTTCTTGGAGTCAAGAAACTGCTCAGGAATAGAAGCATTCCATACGCCATCCTATTCCCTGCCCGTCTAAAGTTCACATTTAACAACAAACTTTACTTCGTTACGGTGCCCTCGGAAGCGGTGAAATTCATAGAGGCACACATTCCCCCTCATCCACCTGCTGAAGATGTGGTGGAGAATGACTGAACTTAGTCCGAAACTTGTTCTCCTTGATCGTCGTTTGCTCAAGCGGTCTGACGGCTCCACCATCTATCGGCCTCCCCCACAACTACCCTGCTGTTATATTTCCCATGCCCTCCGGGCTGTACTCACTGTACCTAAACTCTCAGATACGCACTGTTCATTTTTCATGTTGTTGAACTACTCATCGTGACCATGCTGACTTCCTGTCTTCGTCGAATGTAACGTTTCTCTGTTTCACACTTAGGCCCGACACGGCTACATATAGATGCTGTGACATGCATTACTAAACCGCGAACACTGTTTAATTTCTCACGGACACCTTTGGGTCCCAAGCGTGCTAGCACACGGCAATAGCGCACCCCACTGCGATTGCACTGCTTCTTATACCTTTGTTCTGGGTTTGCCCCTGTTGGGCTCTTGCACAGGCTGGATCATGTTGGGGTCGATCCGACTGTGCGCTGTTTGGGATGGGTGGGGTGTACACTGCTAACCATGGGTTGGTGGTGAGGGTGGGGGGGAGGAAACCGGGTGTTATCTACAAAGGCACACGAGGTTGCATGGGGCGAGCACTAATGGGCCGCGATCGCGAGTTTATCTTCAAGCTTCGGGTCATACACTATTGTTGGATCCTAGACGTTCATTGAGAATACGTGTTGCATAATGGGGTGTCAGTCACTGCAATGGCTACCGTCATAATGTCATGGAATGTCCGTGGGGTAAGCAATCACACCAAGGCACGTAAAATCATGGCCTATGCCAACAGACATAGCTGCAAAATACTGCTCCTACAGGAGACACACTCCAATGGCCACATTCCTAGAACCATGGCCCCGGCATGGGGACCTGCTAGATTTTTTACCTCCTACTCCACTCAATCCAGGGGGGTTCTAACCATGATTCATAAATCCATTAAGTTTACATTGCACAAAAATTACACTAACCCTGAGGGACGTTATGTAATACTACACTGTACTTTGGCCAACAAAGAATATCTACTTGTCAATACCTATTGCCCAAATGTGGACTCTCCCGATTTTTTGGATAAAATCACCACCATAGTGCTGGGATATGTGGGCACACTGATCCTTTGGGGGGGAAGATTTAAATCTTATCCTTGATACGGCCCTAGATAGAATTGGAACTACTCCCCGGCCTTTGTCCAGCGCTGCACGCAGACTGCACTCTCACATTAAGACCCTCGACATCTGCGATGCCTGGAGAATGCTACACCCCCATCTTAGGGATTACACTTATTACTCATCAGTGCACGATAGCTCTTCTAGGATAGACCTATTTTTTGTCTCAAAAGGAGTCATGGGAGGGGTGGTGGACTCCCAGATCCTGCCTCGCACGCTGTCTGATCATGCCCCGATTACACTCTCAGCCAGACTGGGGATACCTGTTCCGACGTTTAGCACCTGGCGTTTCAAATCCAATGCCCTGCGAGATGTTGTATTTAAGGCTGAAATACTTGCTGACATTCTGTCTTTCTTCGAACAAAACACACTCCGGGACACTTCTGCTGCAGTAAGATGGGACGCCTTCAAGGTATATATCAGGGGAATGTCCATCTCCCGGGAAGCTGGGGTGTTGAAATCAATTAGAACAGCATTGGGTCGGTCTGAAAGCAAACTGAAGCAATTGGAGCTGCAAGGTGCCTCTGGTGCCGACCCTGCCACACTTGCCCAGATCTCCGATGAACTCCAGGCATTCAACAAACTCGCCGTCAGCGAGATACAATTCCTTGGCCGCCCTCAAGCGGCCAGGAAATATGGTGAGGGAGATAGGCCCGGGAAAACGTTAGCGACACTAATCAAATGGGAATCTGGTCGAACACAAATCACCTCTCTTAAAGATGAACAGGGCAATGTTCAATGGGCTGGCCAACAAATCCTAGACACATTCACCGAGTTCTACAGGTCCCTCTACTCTCAGCCTGCTGAGCACACTGAACAACATATGCGAGAACTCCTCGACCGGATCCCCACCACAGAGATCTCCTCCACCACTCGAGACGGACTAGACTCCCCAATTACACTTGATGAGATAGTAACAGCCATCTCCGACCTACCCAAAGGCAAAGCCCCGGGGCCTGACGGCCTAACCGCCGATTTCTACCAAGAACACGTTTCCATAATCGCCCCCAAGCTACTTGAGGTCTGGGATGAATCGCTCCGAGTCTCTATCCTCCCCCTTTCCATGCGCGAGGCAGCCATTACAGTGCTGCTCAAGCCTGACAAACCGGATGATGAATGTGGGTCCTATAGACCCCTCTCCCTTATGAACCTTGACACAAAGATCTTTGCAAAAATTATAGCAAACCGATTTCTGCCCATTATGACGTACTTGGTCCATGAGGACCAGGCCGGCTTTGTACCTGGAAGGTCCACCTCCCACAACATCAGAAGACTATTTAACGTAATGTCCCGCATTGATCAGGATGTACAAGCGGTGGCGGTCACACTGGACGCCCAAAAGGCCTTTGATATGGTCTCCTGGAGATACACTTGGCTGGTGCTGGAGACTATGGGCATTGGCCCAAATATGATTAGGTTCATCAAATTGCTATACACCTCTCCTGTGGCGCGGGTTAGAACCAATACACTAACATCTGACCTTTTCACACTCTTCAGAGGTACCCGACAGGGATGCCCCTTTTCTCCAATACTGTTCGCTTTAGCAATAGAACCAATGGCAGACTATGTCCGTGCTCATCACGCCCGCAAGGGAATAAGATTGAAAGACAGCCCCGAAATTATATCTCTATACGCGGACGATGTTTTGTTATATATCAGAGACCCTGCGACATACCTTGACTCAATACTGAGGGATATTACCCGCATTGGCACTCACTCCGGCTTCACTATTAATTATTCCAAATCGGAGATCTTCCCGCTCACTAAATCCACCCAGCAACCTACCTCTGAATACCCCCTCCGTTGGTCACCGAATGGTGTTAGATATCTGGGCGTACACATCCTTAGCTAAATCCACCCTCCTTGCTGACAATTACTCTGCGGTAGCACGAATAGTTGAGACTAAAGTCCTCCGGTGGCGTACCCGCCCACTATCCATTGCTGGACGGCTCTCCCTCATTAAAATGATCCTGCTCCCCAAACTTCTTTACACGTTTAGCAACGTACCCGTGTGGCCTGGGAAGGACTATTTTGCCAGGCTACACACATTATTTGCGCAGTTCCTTTGGCACTCGGGCGCAGTACGCAAAAAGTGGATGGACATGACACTTCCATACAAACTAGGGGGATTCACGGCTCCGGATCTATCACTTTACTGGCACGCAGCTCAGGCCCAACATGCTACTCACTGGTATCCTGGTACACCGGTGCGTCCCCATGTCAAACTGGACAAACTGGCAACTGCTGGTACCGATCTAATGTCCATCATACTGCATCGTCAATACACACCCGACTCTCCCATTGACCCTCTCAATACGACTCTTTTAGCCTGGGCTCACCTGCTATTCCAGACACCTGGAGCCTCCCCGTACTACAAGTGGCTTCCTGTGTGGGCCTTTCCCGGCCTGGAACCAACTCACGATGCAGCGCTGGCCCGACACTGGGGGAAGCTGGGATACCAAGCACTGACGGACTTCTATCCCGAAGGCAGGTTCATTGACCCCCGATCTTGGAAACCGGGACACACCGGGACCGCCTTGGAAACCCTCCAATACTATAGATTGCGGGCCGCGTTTCGCTCCAAATGGCCCACATTCCCGGACGAGCCCCCAGACAACTCGGCCATCGCATACATTGCCAACTCAGGTGGTGCCCGTCGAGTGGTCTCCTCACTTTACAAGATATTTCAGGCTGCTTCCCCTACTCCCACTCTCAAGGCACGAGATGAATGGGCCAGCGACCTGGGCCTGGAAATATCGGATGGGGCCTGGGAGACTATGTGCCTACACACCCAAAGAGTCTCCCTCAATTTCCGTTTTCGCGCCATGCAGTACAAACTTCTAAATAGACTTTATTATACTCCGTATAGAACCTCGAGGTTCGCCCGTACTGCGGCGCACCCCTGCCCCCGCTGCGGGGCGACAGAGGCTGATCACCTACACATGTTCTGGTCTTGTAACAAACTGCTTGGATTTTGGGAGGGTATCCTAGAAACACTCTCTGCTATCACTGAAACGGTAATTGACCCGGATCCGCTGGCCGTCCTGTTTGGTGCCTGGAGGACCGATGACACTAGATGTTCAGCTAGATTCCTTAATATTGGTTGTATGATAGCCAAAAAATGCATTCTTCAGAATTGGAAAAGTCCCTTCCCTCCGGCCCACCGGAAGTGGCTCCAAATGCTTACTTGGTCACGCAATTGTGAGGAAGAATTCATATCCATGCTCCCTGCCACCTCTCGCCCCAAGAACATATGGATGGAATTCAACTCATACCTTAACAGTAGAAGCACGAACACCTCCAGCTCCGGCTTATCCCCCACTCCTTCCGTATCCACCCCTACTATATGAACACATACTTGTATAAATCTCATGTGACCAATGCCTGACACTACTGTTACCATTGTACTATGCTTTATGTATTGCTCCACCTTGTAACGTGTGCCCATGCTTGAGGCCTTGCTGTTTGTACCATGTAACCTTCTGCCGCCAAAAATAAAAGTTTAAAAAAAAAAAAAAACAGCGAAATGGAACTGAGACAATGAGAGGCAGACAATGGTGCACATATAGAGACACCCATACACTCCACTCAGTGTACATAACCGATAGCATACATAAACTTTTTCACAATATTTGAAATTTCAACCATAACACATTCTCGTAAAGGGCAAGTAAAATAAAATTACTTGATAGGCGAGTGAACTTGATGTTGACTCCGGAAAAGAAATTGATGCAGAATCTTGCTTCTTCATTTTCAGTTTATGGTCATAAAGTGGTACAAGGGAAAATTAAAGTTATATTAGATATGTGGGCAGATCCAACGCTCGAGAATATCACTTTGTGCATGTCGGTAGGACTCACCATTGGGATACTGGACGTGTCAGTGGTTTTGTCGCTTGTGAGGGTCTGTGCTTCCATCAGTATGCTCTACGAAGAAAAGGGGCATGTCAAGCAACCGATTACAAAAACATTATGCAACTTTTAAAGGGCAGTATTTCATTGTTTTCTAATGGTCATAATTCCTTGATTTATTAGAGCCTCCAGAAAGCGGGGACGGATGTAGTACAGTAAAATGTAGAATAGTAAAAATTAAATAAAATCTGCTAACTATGGAAACTTTAGTAGGACACATTTTAAGTAAATATACACAAAAGCTCATCCGTCGACGTTAACTTTTCAATACCATACCCAAATTAGTTCGAGAGATAAGAGAGAATACCTATTTTTGCAGAACATCTTCCTACATAACAGCAAATACAGCTATTTCATCATCCAGGACTCACCCGAGGCAGCGTGTGCATACATTTAGTTGGAATTGCATTTGGAAGCAATTTACGAAGAATTCTGGGTCAATGCTTTTTTGTGTACTTCGATTGTTCGTAGATATCATCGGTAAAGTGCCTGCTGCAGATGCAGAATCGATAGGCCCTCACGTCCTTCAAGACATTCTGTGCTCTACTTTCAATCTCGTCCACTGGAAAACCACAATATTTAACCCATCTTCTTATTAAATCAATATCCTTCGGGAATGTATGCAGGACTGTGCCCGGACTTTTGGCATGGCTCATAGAAGGGCAACCGAAAACCATACAAGCAGGCATCCTTTTAAAAGTCTGTAAGATCTGTATAAAAGCAGTTTAAAAAAATTGTACTGTATGCATGTGATTGATGGAATTATATCACAGCTTTCTATGCAATATTTGTTTTAGTCAAAGAGGGAAAGCCTGTGTAACCTAGTCGAATGAACACGGCGATAACTTTCTTACAGAATTGATTGGTATACCGCAAATCGTAACGTGTTACTCCTCTGTTGAATGCACTTTCATGCATCAAAAGGAAACATGCTTACAGACATGGACTATGAAAGATTCCATTCTATTACAATGGACATAGATGCAATGTGCTATTTATCTAGATCAAAATACTTGAAACATTAGACAAAGGTGAAGTCATTGAGATAAATGGACATTACAATACTGGGTACATTAGGTGGAAATAGATAGAAAATTTGAGATCAGCAATCGTTGAATATAGAGAAGTAAATGGGTGACCTACCCTTAACTGGACGAACAAACAAGCCGACTCAGCAAGCAGGGGAGCAAGTAGCCAGGGAACAGGTAGCACGATAAAGAGATACCTTGCAGAGCTCAAAGATGTTCTCTTGTAAAATGTCAAGGTGTATATAAAGGATTCGAAAAGTGGCTGTGTATGTGAATGTGTGACGTGTTTGTTGCAGGGTCTTGAAGAGGGGAGCTTGGAGACACTGGGTCTGGGGAGGGCAAGAGAACAATGGTCCGTGTGCAGAATATCCCTTTGAAGTGTACATGGCGTTTGGCACCTTGGCCGTTGCCATCCTCCCAGCCCCGTTGCAAGCGCATGGTCACAGGTGCGAACGGCCATTGATACCGGATAGGGGATGGATGGGCATGAGGCGAGTGCAAAAGGCCCGGAACACTCTTGAAGAGAGACACACTTATGTGGATTTCAGGGGCTGGGTCTTGAAGAGGGGAGCCTGGAGACACTGGGTCTGAGGAGGGCATGAGAACAATGGTCATCGTGCAGAAGAAACACTTTTGAAGTGTATATGATAAGTTATTTATAACGCACTTAATACCCAGAGGTTTCTAAGCGCTGCCCCAGGGATTGAACCTGTGGTGCTCAATGTCGTCTTGCTTGCAAGGCGAGAACGTTGCCCCTGAGCTATCCTCCCAAGACATGGCGTTTGGCACCTTGGCCGTTCACACCCACCTGGGGTATAATGGAGTGGGAATGGATTTTTGCGGACGAGGTGACCGTAAAAGGACACCAACCATTCTTTTATGTCCCTCCATAAATGAGTGAGCGTGTTCTTATTCACTGAAAAATTGAAACAACTATTTGTATATGCTCATTTGTATTTTATTTCGTTAGGTGATGTTGATGCCACCATGTAAATGAACGGTAGGCCACCAGCCTGGACCACCTGTGGAAGAAAAACATACATACTGTAATTAATTGAACCTGAAAATTGTACAACCCTTAATTGAAAATGGACACTGTATTCTATGGCATAGTTGCCCGTACAAAAGTTACTTCATGGATAAATGAACTTGGGCTTTGAAGTCTCGACACATTACAAAAGTGAACACCCATTCAATCCATAACGTTTGGGGGCACAGAGAAATATTGTTTCTCAGTTGAATGTGAAAGACACGTCGGATGTACACTCGATTTCCCAAAAGCACGAGAAATAAATTCAATTTGCAGACTTCATTCATTTGGCAGTGATCGATCAAAGTTAGGACAATATAGGAGACAAACATGAAATGTTGGTAGTCTCAGTGTTCAAAATGACATCACATCTCAAGTACACTTACTCGTCACTTGGATTGCGAGGGCGAACTGTTGCGCGAAGTTCGTGCATAAGCACCATCATAATCCTCAACACGGGAGTCCTGCAGCTTGGTAACACATAGCAGTGGTGTGTCTCCTTCTGATATGTAGACCAAGCATTCAGAATTTTCTTTGCAGCAGCAGTACTCCCATGACCCAGCAGCGATTGCAGGTACACCAGGTGACTAGTCTCAGGCTCATGCCCCGGTGATACATCTTGCCAACTATCGTGCGCATCTTTCTCTTTCAATTTTAATTCCTCCTCAGAATACTCAGGCTCGTACTGGTAGGGCCATATTGTTGCCATTGTACGACAATTTATTTTTTTAAACTCAAGTAATAATTCAAATCAATAGTAATGCTAGTGTAAGTATCTGTTTGCAGGGGCTTTGTGCGATGAAGATAGCTGAACAAAGCAGAAACGAGTCACAGGCGATCCAAAAAAAAGACAGTGAAACGATTGAAAAAGCAACTCTGATGTTATCTGATGAGGAAGGGTCTGTTTATACTTATTGAGGAAAGAGGCGTGCAGCCATTTCCATGGAAACACGTAAATAGCTTGCACACAGAGAACCTTGACGCAAGACGTGCATTGGCGTTGTGAAGTGATGTCAGCTTCAGGGGCGGGTGATATGATTTACTGCCACAAGGACAATTGAATTTAGGGCGATGCAGCAATGGATAAGATTAGCACAAGATAGCCATGCCCGACCCGTTGTTTTCGCATGTGTAAAAGTGAGGAAAACTAAGGTAAGATACATAGGAATTTTTTTTTACCATCGGTCACAGTATGCTTAAAAACACATGCCTGAACACTCAGGAAAATAACATTTTTGAGCACACTTTCCCTTTTAGGGGTGGGAAGCTGGAATTAAGGGATAAGACGGCTTGTGGCACGCTCTGGCAACTACTAAAGTTCTGGGCTTTAACTCGGAGCAGTGACGGTTATTGCGAGGTAGCCCATGCGAGTTGGTCAGTCCACCAAGCAGTCTAGGGACACTTCCGAAGGCATGGATACTTGCGAGGCGTCAAGACTGGTTGGTCCCAATAGTCCAAGAGCTGAAGCACCTCTCAGGGTCTTTGGAGATCATGCAGAGGAGCATGGCTTCACCTGGCTGGCCACTGGAAGGGATGCTAGGCCACTTCAGGAGTCGTCTTTTGGTGTTCAGCGGGTTGCTCTTTTTTGAGGGTTTCTTGGCTCCAGTGTAGATCTGAACAATAGCTGCAGAGATCTTACTCTTATCCAAAATATGAGCGGGAGGCGACACGCCCACCAGTGGTAAGGATCTGCACCATTGAAAAATCCAGTAGTTGCCAAATCAGGGACAACTACTAGTTTCACAGCTGCCCCAGTAGCTGACTTAGGATGTGGACTGGGACTAGACAGTCACAGCCCCCTTCCTAAGACAGACAGACACACATACACACCAACAAACACCAACACTTTTGTGGGCAAGTGCATGACCTTATAAGGACTTTCCTGACCTGAGAGGGCAGGAAGAAGGCCAAACTACAATATGGCCAAAGAACAAGTGAAAATCACGTGGCTCAGCCATTTTAGAGCGCTATCCACATTTAGTAGCCATACACAGAAAACATGAATGTGCACACCAGACAAAATCCAAAAAAAGTACAAAATGTAACTGCTGCCAGGCACATATAAAAATAAACAGAAATTATCTGTGTATAAAGCTAGGGTGTGTAAGGGTGCAGAAGTAAGGCTCGAACACAATGGTGGCATATTTTTGGGAACATGCCTCTCTATCCCTAAAGCTAAGAGGAGTTCTCCTGCCTTAAAGAAAACTTGTCCAAAACTAAAAAGTCTGTCGCTGTCATTTCTCAAAAGCCTACCTCTGTCCTGAACACTAATAACTTAAATCAACTGTGCAAGGATGATCTCTTACCAAAGTAAAGTGTTTATGGTTGTTCCAACCAATAGAAAAGTTCCCAGTCTCTCTGGTAATCAGATGCAATAAAAAAAAAATCACAAATGTAATGCACCAAGGCTAGGGTCGTGCCCCCAGACTTCTTGTTCCACTTTCCTTCCTTTTGGGCTCCTGAGCCCCATATCCTCTTGGTTAAATGTCACTGGGTAATTCACAAGGATGTGTTTCAGATTCAGGTCTTTAGCCCACCACCTTGGCATGCTTCTCTATCAAGCGATGGATTCCTTCTAATTAGTCCTTTTCAGTTCCAGGGTTCTTGACCCTCTTACTCTCAACCTTTCCTGTGGGTGGGGTTCCAAGACTCGCAATATTCTGAACGGCTTGGTTTACTCTCCTGCCAAGCAACTATCCTCTCATGGACTGTCTCTTTGGTCCCAGACCCTCTTAGTCTTTGTGACTTTGTTTTTGTCTTTCACATGGGTGCGGGTCGCAGACTCGCAATGTAGCATTGTATCCTCTTGGTTTACTCCCTTACCAAACACACAACTCTTCCTTGTTTGCCTCTTTTACAATCGGGGTCCCAGATCATCTTATTCTTGGCTTCTCATATGGGTGCAGGTCCCAGACTTGCAATTCATTATCGTATCTGCTTGGTTCACTTTCCTGCTAAACATACATTTGCTCTTTCTCTATCTTGCTTCCCCCGACCTCTTTCACCTCTCGGGTAACCTGCGTACCTGTTTGTCTCTTCCGTGCAGGCACCAGCGACTGCACCCCTTCTCGAGGCACCAGTAACATTCGGGTAACCGGTGGTGTCTGCAGCGGCTCTGAAGACGTCTGATTCTTGCCGGCTGCGCATTCTGTCTCTCAGTGTCTTGACTTATTTGACAACAGAACACATTGGCTCTATCTGGGGGGGAAGGAGGATTTGGCATGGATAAGGGGTTGGGTGTATTGAAGCAGGGGTACACCACGTTCTCTAAGAATGGTCCAGTCCAATAAAGGGCTTCTTTCCCCATGTGATCCTCCCGCGATGCATCACCCAGGGGGACTATTGTTCTGTAGACGCACCGCCCTGGCCCCATGGGAAATGTGTTCCCATAGGGAAGAAGGGAAGACATCCTCTGAATCGTAACAGACGAAGGAAAGCTGAAGGCTTCCCTTCCCTTTAAAAAGTCAGGACAGGATACAAACAGAGCCAAAAGAAAACTAGGAAACTATGGATGGAAAGTTGCAAAAATAAGGGTAGGATTTTCATATAAATGATAAATCTTCATGACCTGTGCCAACCCCAGAACCTTTTGCTTTGACTAGGTAACTATTTTACATTGTCCCTAGGTGAAGGGGAATCTTGTTTCCCTCTCACCTAATCTTTTACTCTTTATGGTTGACCTTTTTATATCTCTCCATAGTTTATGGTTGAAGTTATAGTTTCCTACAACTTTTTGGGCTTAGGATGACCTGCCCCTTTTGGTTCCCCTGTTATTTTCCCCGTTCATGTACTTGGGTGAACTACAGTTCCCAAGTAGTAAAGAGGGATTTTCATCCCCCTTTACGTTTTATATAGTGAGCCAGCACACCCCACCTTATGTGGATTGCTGGGGGAATACAATGTATCCCCTTTCTTAATTACCTGGTAACATTTACATGAATGGCCACCAAGTGGTTTTACTGTTGACTTTTAGTCTTTATTACTTGCAGGCTGTTAATTCGGCCTCGGTAAGGCACAGAAGGGCCACCATTTTTCTAAAATGGTGGGCTCCTTTTGTTCGCCATTTCTTGTGTGGTTGCTGTTTGAGGTCTTCCCCTGCCATTCTAGGCGGGAACGACCTCAGTGGCTTTTTTGTCTTTGGCAGGAATCCTGTAGATTCCCCGCTCAGGCTCCAGTGTGTCTGGAAAGGCAGGAAGCAAGGGAGGAGTCCAAAACCCTGCATCCCTTTGTCTTCCACCTTGCCTGAAAGGACACAACCCCCAGTGGGGGGCTGGTCTGTCCTGATTGGACAGCCAGACCATCCCTTGCTGTAAAATGCAGGGAGAGAATGAAGAGGTTGTGCTGTAGGTCCCGATTGAAACCCTGAACCTGGAAGCTGCTGACAAGTCGACCACTGGAGCTGAAACTGAAGAGGAAGATGAAGAACCGACGGCTCTCACGATTTCCATCAACCAGAGAGCCTGCTGTGCAACCAGAGCCTGCTGTTCCTTCCAATCGCCCTGGGGATCCCGAAACGGACAAGCCCGACCCAGAGCCTGGTGACATCCACTAGACTCAGGAATACCTGCATTTTGAGCCATCCCACATCGTGCTGCGACCGTGTAGGGCAGCAATACCCTAATACAATGGGAACTCGAGAAAATGTGCGATGCATGGTCTTCCGAATTCCGAATCGAGCTGAAACATTGGTGGCATCCTGCTGGAACTGCAGAGACACGATTTGAGTCCTAAAAGTCCCCTCATCAGAGTACTGGAACTTGCAAATGATGAGAATGCGACCAGCGATATTCAGTCTTCTTCTGGCTCCTGAAAAGGGCACCAAAACCACAGGGCTGCATCCAGCTGCAATGAAACTCTTGCTTAGAGCCTTCTCTGTCGATCCCTGCTGCAAATTCCCTTCCAAAGTTCTGTCTTCCGTCTTCATGACAAAGGAATTCATCGACTGGTTTTTGGCTGCAGATCCTGAAGTCTACTGCAACTCTTCTTCTGTGCTGAGGTACTGTGTTGGCTGAGGTATTTACTTACCTTAAGCCGGTGTGATTTCTGCAAAAGCTTTTGGGGTGTTTTCTCCGATTTGGAGTCCTCTCATCCAGTTCACCCAGGCCCACTGCTGGAATCGTCCCTGGACCCTAACTAACTTTAAAGTGAACTACTTGTTGAACAGTCTTCCACAAGAACTGTGATTTTTGCCTGCAACAGAACCCTATCTCACCCTGCCTACAGTTGACTCCTAGACCACTAGGGTCCCTCTTCTGCCTCCGAGAGAACTCATGCAATAGACCAGGGAAGGGCTGGTTAAGATAAGGGTTCTGCCTTGAAAAGACAAGTGTTCAAAAGTACTTACTTGTGAAAGAGTTGGTTGATAAATGAGCGAGGACAGTGACAAAAGTGCTTACTTGCCTTGAATGTGTGTTGTGCCATTCTGAAAAGTATATGTAAGGTTAATTTACTCACCTGTGAATTGGTTGTGCCTCTTTCCGAAATGTAATGCTGTTGGCTTCACTGTCTATTTATTTCAGAGAATAGGTGTATGATATGATATGGCATTTATAACACGCTTATAAACAAGTGTGTATAAGTTCCCCAACTGGGTCTTGCTTCCCCTAACTTGCTGTATAGCCTGTTTAGAATAAATCTGCCTTAGGTTTTACCAACCTAGAATAACATGGAGTCATTCATAAAGTGTAACATTGGATTTTGCTTTCCCTGGTCTATTTTATACAGATGCTAAAACAGTCTTAGGTCTATACAAACTTTTAAGTTACTCATAGCTCCTTTAAAAAGTAGCTGTGTGCCATCCTAAAATAAGTTTAAAAGTTATTGCTTACCTCAGTCTGTGTTCCACTGATATGAAAAGCAACTGTAATAATATACTACAACATTGGGTGCCATTCGTGAAAGTGTTATTTAGGTGTAGCTGACCTTGGTCTACCTGGTGCATCCTAAATTAGTGTAAAGAGTTCTTGCTTATCTTAGACTGTGTTCCACTGAGCTGAAAAGCAACTGTAAATGTATATTACACCAAAAGGTCTTACTCACCTAGTATAACTGTGTGTCGTCATAAATGTAGTTGTAGGTTTATACTGTTCCTTGAATGAGTGTTCCACTATTCAGAAAAGTATCCTAGTAACAGGGTTGGTTGATAATGTGATTCCTTAACTGTCACTGCATGACTGACAGTGTCTTCTATCCTTGAATTATTGTAAAGTAATCTGAAAGTAACTAATGGTGTATGTGAATAGTGGTGCCCTATACTAAATGTTTGATAAGGTCTGACTTACCTAGAAATACTGGTAGTTTTCTAAAATAAAATGGTCTATACTTTGGTCTGTGTACCTTAAAGCATAATGTTGGGTTTTTATAATTGTTTACATGATCTTTGATAGTACCTATTTCCCCCAAGATTTATCTGGGCCTACGTGTCCCGGTTTCAATATAACTGTGGGGCGCCCAGTCAAATTAATTGTCGAAGTATATAGGGCTGAAACAAAAACTGCCACTAATTATGGGGCAGCACTGTGGGGTATGGAAAGGTGTCATGAACCATCAAACTCGCCCCTTCTGGGCCTCCTGGTCCCTGACACGTCGAGCCTTACACTCCATAATACTACCAACATGGCGGCAAGCTCAGAACGCTGCTCACAGATTTCATGTTCTATGCAGCGTACTCTATAAAGAAACCACACCACCGCGGCCCTGCGCGTCTCAACGCTGCTGCTAGCTGTGATCGGATGTGTGCTCTGTACTTTCCCTTGTGCTACTTGCTATTCCCTGGCCCCTGGATTCCCTTCTTCCGACTTTCTTCCTTTTCATCCAGTCTTCCCGGAATCCCTGCGCCGCTTCCGCGTGCCCCCCCACTCCTTCCTGAATTTCGTGGAGTTTTCTCTTGATCCTGGACATCGAAGCTGAACGTAATCTGGAAGCCGAGGACAGCCGAGTGGGCTTATTTAAGTCCCGAACCATACGAAAGAAGACTCCGCCTAAAGAGGTCATCAGGCAACAAAGACAGGTGAGAAGGGGGGAAACCTGTGACAAAAGGATCCCAAAAATCGAAAATGTGTAGAACTCCTTTCTTAAAAAACTGCTTGGGCTACCACAGTCTGCTCCAAACTATGGGACACATTTGGAATTGGGATGTCCTCATATTGCCGATGAGTGGCTATTGGCTCCAGTCTCGCACTGGTTGGCACTGTGGGGTAACCAGAAAGTCACTCTCTCACACAAGATCATAAGAGCCCTGGTGAGTAGCTCAGCTGTAATGAAAATCCCTTGGCTGATGTACATACAGAAATGAATTAGACAGCTAAATTGTGCTATTCTTGTCTGCCCCCCCCCCCAAATCTTCTTGACCCCCTGTGCGGTTAGGGTATACAAGGAAATGTTTAAATCCATCTTGGTGGCAAATAGGGAGTCCGCTGCCCTGGGCATTCTTGCAAACAGAAGGCATATTGTCTTAACCTCTGCGGACGCTATTCAGCCGTACTTGCTCCACAGTGATAATCCTGAAGATCGCTGGGCTTTGACCCGAGCCTGGTTTGATTGCTTATGGCTAGGGACATGAACAAAAAGCTGGACTCATAATGTGCAACCTACAGCTTGCCCCTGCTGTCAGTGGCCAGTGGAGGACCTTCTACAATTCGTGTTGTTCTGCCCCCATTTCACAGACCTAAGACGGAAAACACTTTTGTCACTACTTAGGTCCGCTGGCTTGTCTCAGGCTAGGCCTGCTTTGATATTTGCTTTCAGCCGCTACGATGGCAGTGGCCTGGGGCATGGTGGACTACTTGAGAAGGGTCTGGTATCAGAGAACTAAAATTACTGCCCAAAATATGATCGAACCCTGAACATTTTATTGATTCGCCTGGACGCTTCCTGTGGATTTTATCTTGATTTACACACATGCACATTTTAATCTTCTTTTTAATATATGTAATGTTTGTAAGCTTATATCGTGGACTTCTAAAAAAAGAAATTGAATTGGATTTTGTATTACTATGCAGTTCTATTTTGTGTATGGTTTGTGTATGGTTTATGGATAATTTGTTTCCGAATAAACTTAATATGATGATGGTATTTAAATAAGCACTTTTTTTTTACAATACATAGGGCTTGATTTATGGAACGTTATCCTATGGGATTGCGCCATTATAAAACACTTCCATGAATCAGGACCATAGTGTTCAAGTTCTCCTGAGTGAGTGGGAACCTTTTTTCCCCCACTCATCCATTTATGTGTCTTTGGGAACCTTTTTCAACCTTTCTTGTATATTTTTGGAGTTATCCAACTTTTAAGACATCTGCAATGTATTACTGCACCCCAGAGAACTTTCTGTGCAGTACTTCTGGGAGCTCTTTGAGCTACCCTTTTCTTTTTCCTTTTGATAACAAACGTTAAAGGATGGGGGGATTATTTTTGTCCTACCTGACTATTATTTTGTGGATTTAGCACACCCCACCTCATGTGGAGGACTGAGGGGGCACATTGTATTCCTTTTCCTACTTCTCCTGTAACTTTCTAGTTACAGTGACAAGTTAATCTGAGTGGCTGGTGGCAGTGGATGATTTCTACCGACTTTTTGCGAACAGCTGCCGTAAGAGACACATGGGTCACCATTAACCGAACATGGTGGCTGTACTTTTTTTTTGTGGCCATCTCTTGATGCCTTGTCCTTTCCTGAGCCTTATTCTACTTACTTGGGTGGGGGAGTTCATGCTAGGACTTTTGTCTTTGGCAGACTTCCTTGTGAAAGCTCGCCACAGTTCTCTGAGTGCCTGAAAGGGCGGGAAGTGGGGTGGTGACCGGATTTCCCCTGGTCTTTGTCCTACAGTGTGTCTGCCTGGATCCTGTTCGAACTGGAAGGTTGGCTGACCTGTGGAAAAGCCAGCTCCAAGATTTGCATGAAGGATTGAAATGGTGATTGGTGAATCCAGCCGGTTTTCCTGCATAAAAGGATAGGGTCCTGGAGCAGAAACTCTGTCGACCACTGGAAAGAGGAATCCAAAGAATGACGTCTGCAGCCACTTCAAGCGGCCACCAGTGGCTGCTCAGCAACTGCTGTTGCTCCAACGTCCTTGTCTGCGTGACAGGGAAGATCCAGACCAGACAACTTCCTCCCTTGAACTGGTGGGCCTAACCAGTCTCGAGACTAACAGCGTTTTGAGCCTTCCCTCGAAGAGCTGCAACTGTCCTGGGATGCAATCTCCCAATACCGTGGGACCTGGACCATTTTGCAGTGCATAGTCTTCTGTATCAGAGTTTTGGCTGGAACCTTGTGGGCCTCCTTCTGGGCCTGCAGTGACTTTCCTGCTCGGAGACGTCTTCCCCTTCCAAGCCGGGACTGAGAAACAGAGGGAAGTCTGCTGAGTGTCGACCATCGCTGCTTTGCAGCATGTGTCGATAACCAATGAGCTAGTACTGCGAAGATAGTCTGCTGGGCCTCCCATCCAAAGAAGCTGACCATCTGCTCCCGCCAAAGGTTCTGCATTCAGCCTCCAGGCCAAGAATCCAAACCAGAGCTGCTGTTGCCTTACCTCAGAGACCGGCTGGTGAGGTGAAACTGTCTTCTTTCTTCAGAAAAGGTACTGCTCCACTTCTAGGGGCTTACCTGGGTGCTTGCTGTGTTGATCTGTACTCCTCCTGAACTTCCAAACACATTGGGGGGACACCGCTCCCAGGCCTAAGGACATCGGTCCTTTGGGCTTCATTCCTTCATGGGGTCTATCGAATCTCTCTGAACCCTCTTTATACTGAACATTTTACTCACCTGCAACATTGAAAACTCCTGCTAAACTTTTAACTTTGACAGCGTCTGCCTGTTAGGACAGTTTTTCTAAAGTTCTACGAAGACTTTATAAAACTATACCTCAGGCAATGCAGACTCTCCAACTCTTAGTATAAGGTTGTACCACCTGAGATATTTAGTAACGTGATGGAACAGCCAGGCTTATTTTAGGAGGGAGAGAGGGCTGTAGATAAGTACAATTGTAGCATACATATAGTTCAAAGAAACGCTGATACACTTATGTATTGTAAAAATAATGGTTTATTATAAAAAGATGTAGGCAAAGATAAATCTTTGGAAAGGTAAGTACTGTTACCTATTATATAAACGGAATCCTAGAAACCAACCCAATACGTGTGGTGTACACATCAAAGTATAACCTTATTTAGAGAAGCATTCAGCAAGTCAAGGTACGTCAAACCTATAGATACACATTCTGAATGGCAATATGCTATTCTTGGGGAGTAAAACCAAGTTCGATTTACTCTCAGAATACAATAAGTAATTTAAGGGCAGTAGACCCGATTGTTCATAACCTACAGAGTTTTCCGGATCCGCGAATACACCATGAATTAGGCCTATTATCGCTAGAAGCAACGAAAAACTGGAAAACTCTAATGCTATTCAGAAAGACCGAAATGACAGTCTTCCTCCATCGACATCCTCTGCACAAACTTGCAACAGTGTTACAAGCGTGGAAAGACGCCTGCCAGAAACTTTTAGAGCGTGAAGAAATGAAGCTGGAAATGCTCCTAGATAGAACACAAAAAGCAAAACTACTCGTACAAAGAAATGACTGGCTACGCACGATTAAACAAAATGCAACTTACAAACTATCAATAACCCATGATATTGATGTTCGTGCCCTTCTTCAACTCCCACACTATCTTCAACAGATCCCGGACGGTAGACTGAGACACGTGTTTTTAAGACTACGGCTGAATTTACTACCGACCAGGGAAAGACTGACGCTAATCAAACAACTGCCAGGTCTCTTCTTATGTCGATTTTTCCAGAACAAAAACCAGGTTGGGACCTTACACCATGTTATTATGGAGTGTCTAGTGTTGAGAATTAAAAGACAACTGCTCCAGAACATGTGGCCGCGACAATCTATCGCACTAGAACCGAGAGAGCGTTGGTCCAGCATTCTGTCAGGAAGTCAAAACAAGCTAATCTATACAATCATCCAATTCTGGATACTCATAACAACAACCAGTACCCTGGAATAAAGACTCACTGGATTTGATTGATCTGTGCAGAATATACAGATATTGAGCTTTTTTTTTTGTTTTTTAATATGAGAATGACTTTATCATAAGTTTAATTTTTAAATTATAGTCATGAAATGTTCATATGAGTGAAAAAGTTTGTTTTCAAACTTAATCGTTCAATAATAAAAAAACAAATCTACAGTGTTATTCAGCCTCAAGAATCATCTGGTTAGTCCAACTCTGTTACAAGTATTTACCTTGCAACATATGGAACTTTATTTTGTTAAGAATTGATAAGTTACCATACCACTATTACTTTTAAGAACACAGTTCAGAGCTAGTAGAGTAGCTCATATACTTTTCAGAGGGACAGCCAGCTACTAATGGACAAGTAAGTACCCAATACACTATTTTAGAAGTGCACTTCAAGGTAAGCATAACCCAATGTTGCAGTTTTAGAAGAGCAGCAGCTATACAGGGTCGGTATAACCTATTGGTATCTAAACTATTACACTATTTATAATACAGGAATAGACAGTTTAAAGGAATGGTGCGCTCAGAAATATTAATTACTAAAATGATTGGCAATAGTCTAAAACATAGTCTAGACATATTTTGAATGGTTGGAAGCTCCTATGTAAACACTTTGAGAAAACGAGGCTCAAAGTGTTTACATGGGAGCATCCGTTTTGTGATTTCAGGCAGTCTCCTCAGCTCTGCCCTTGCAGCACTAAACAAGCAGCAAAAGCCCCCTACTGGGAGCGTTTGCTTACTGCATCCAGAGCAGAGCAGAGCTGGGGAGGCTGCCTTCACTTTCATTTTATGTTTTATGTGCTCCCCAAGCCCAGGGAAGCACAGAAAACGTAAAATGAAGGCAAAAAGCTGAGGCTCAACAATTAAAAATAGAATGTTGTTGTATTTGTGATTGCTGTGGTTGGAAAACCACGGAAATCATAAATACAACAACGTTGTTATTCTGACAGTGGCAACTTTCGCGTGGAGTCTCCTGGGCTCCCCCAAACCTGAGGGAGTCCACGAGACTCCAAGCGAAAGCTGCCGCATTTAGAATAACGTTTTTGGATTTGTAAATACTGCGGCATTTACAAATACAAAAACGTTGTATTTCTCACTGCGCCAGCTTTCGCTTGGAGTCTCCTGGACTCCCTCAGGGTTGGGGGAGCCCAGGAGACTCCATGCGGAAGCTGCCGCAGTGAGAAGCACTGCAGCATTTCAAAACACCTGTGTTGTGTTTCTGCCTGCAGCGGCTTTCACTTTGGGGCTTGCGGGCTCCCCCCAGGGAGATTCTACTCATCGGCACACCCACTCCCTCCTTCCCTGCAGCTCTCTGGCCGGCCTCTCTTGGCCCTCTTCCTGCTCCTACCTGCAAGGCAAAAAACCTTGGTCATCTTCGACTCCACACTTTTCTTCTCTCCTCAAATATCCGACGTCTCTAAGAAGTCACACTACCAGCTGCACCTCCTCAGAGGTATTCATCCTTTCCTCTCCTTCCCCCAGAAGCTCACTGTCTCCCGAGCCCTGGTTCTCTCGAAGCTGGACTACTGTAACAGCCTCTAAATCTAAATCTGCCTGCCTCTACTCTCTACCCTCTGCAACTTATCCAGAACAGGACTGCAAGACTGGTCCTTGGCCTCAAGCCCCAGGACCGTATCTCCGTATCTCTCCAGGACTGAAATCTCTACACTGGCTCCCAGTGGCTGCGAGGATTAAGTTCAAATCCCTCTGCATTGTCCAAAGGCTTTCTGGGGCCTAAATACCTTCAACTCTCTTCCTAAATATCCTCCTTCTCGAGCTCTTCGCTCATCCGTCTCCAACTCCCTCAGGGTCAGCCACTTCTCCAAGCAACGAGTTGGGGGTAGATCTCTCTCTTCGGCAGGGGCCTCCCTCTGGAACAGCCTTCCTGCCTCCCTGAAACTTGAGGAGAACCACCTCCAGTTCCGGAAGCACCTCAAAACCTTCCTCTTTGCTTCTGCTTTCTCTCCCCCCCTCCCCTGCTAAATTCTTGACTGAAACTGCACTTAATCTGCAATTGGGCCACTCTCACCGATCTCGGTCCTTGGCCCAGGCACTCTCCACTTGAACTGCTTCCCTGGCAACCCCTGCACTGCGGGACTGTCTCTGCATCCGTACAGCCCCCCTTCCCAGCACTTGTCTGCACTTACCTTGCACTTGCCACCAGCCGGCCCTATTATTTATGTGTTACTCTACTTCCCTGTAGTGCACTTTCCCCCCCCCTCACTTTTCCCTTCCCTCCACCCATGCACTTGCGCGATCTGAATGACACTTGGCCTAGTAGGATCGTTGTCTGTCTTCCCTTTGTTCCCCTCTCCCTGCCTCGTCGCGCCTTGAAACACTTGTGTATAGGCGCGTTACAAATGTCATGTCATATATCATATATAACGCGGTTGTGCTTCAAAAATGCTGTGGTTTTTCTAAGTTTCTCAGGCTCCTCCGGCTCTGAGGAGCGTGAGAAACTTGGAAAGAAACTTGCAGCGTTTTTAAACACAAAAACGTTGTATCTATGTTTGCGGTAGCTTCAGCTTGGAGCCCAGCTGATGCTACCGCAAACATAAATACAATGTTTTAAAAGCTGCAGTTTTATTTCTAAGTTTTCCGGGCTCTCCAGCCTGGAAAACTTAGAAAACAAAACGCAGCTAGTGCTTATTTAAAAAAAAGAAATTGGCAATTACCGAGATGCAGCTGCAGCTTTCATGCCTGCAGTCTCTAGTCTCCGTCCTCCGAGTCCGGCACAAATGAAGCAAAAGCCACCCAGTGGTAGCTTTTGTTTACTACAGCTGGCTGGCTTTTGCTTCATTAGTGCCGCAAAGGCAAGCACAGGCGGCATCCATTTCACAGAATGGATGCCTCCTAGTGCTTCCCATTTTAAAGTTTGAGCTTCATTTGCTCAATACTTTACATAGGGACTTTAAAAAAAAAAATCGATATTTTTGTTATTATTGGCCATCTTTTTGGCCAATAATATTTCTGAGCACACCATTCCTTTAACCAGTTATACTTTTCAGAAGTGTAGGATACAATTCTAGGTTCAGTAGGAGACTTTTTTTAAGAAAGGCAATCAGCAGTTCAAGGTATGTCAGGACCCAGATACTTTTCTGAGGGCAGTATGCAACTCTAAGACAAGTAGGAACCCTAAGATTATTTTAGAATTGCACTAAAGCAGATCACGGGAAACCAAACCCAATAGTACACTTTTAGAAGAGCAACAGTTTTTGAAGGTGAGTAAAACTGTATTGGTAAGTGTTTACACTGTCACTTTAGAAATCATAAAACAGTACCAACTTAATTACTTTTTAGAAGAATGAACCAAAGTTCAAAGCTAGTAGCTTACCTTATATACTTTTTAGAGGGGCAGTAAGCAACTCAAAAGGAAATATTAACCTCAGGACACTATTGTGTTCAGGAATCAAAGTTACAAAACCAACACATTTACAAGTAGGTACTTTCAACACTTGTTATAATTTCAAGACAGAAGCCTTATTTAAAGTCCTTCCATATTCTATGGCATGAGTTTTTTCAGCAGAGGCAGAGGAGGGACCCTAGAGGTCTAGGAGCCAGCAGTTTGCAAGTCGGGATAGGGTTCAGATGCAGGACAGTCAGAGTTCCAGAGGATTTCTCTCCAAAAAAGTAAATATCAGATTTAGTGAAAAGTGTTCAGGGACATCACAGAAGGCTCCCTATATGCGTTCAGCATTTGGCCTGGGCGAATGGTATGGGCAAACACACAAATCACCCACTCAGCCCCACAAGACTTAAGGTAAGTAGTATACAAACCTACATAGTACCTCAGCTAAGAAGAATAACTTGGAGATGGTTGTCTTCCTGAGGTATTAGCACAGGATCCGGTCCTTGGATTCTTGGTCTGGTGGATGAATAAACGGACACTGCAGGGAAACTGGCAACAGCAGTTGACAGGAGAGGCTTCCAACAAAGGATTCTTCAAGGCTTCTAACGGCTCTGTGGATTTGGCACTTGTGAGACAGGAATTGTATCAAGAGCGATTATGCAGACCACAGATGTATAGTTGTAAACAAAACGTTATTAATGTTCAGGATGGTGTAACGCCTAACTTGCCCTATATGATAGTGGGATTTTCCATGCCTAAAGAAAATAAGGAAAGTTTGTCTCTGTGTCCAAAATAACAGTCTGTCTGCGTCAAAACCTATGCTTGTCCTCACAACTATAACAAAACATGGTATATGAATATTTTCAGCAAGACAGAAGTGTTCAAAAGTAAAGACTAAGCTACTTTCAGCTTGGTTTCTTCTTGGGTCTGTTAGAGAGAATTCTCAAAATGTGCCAATTCCTCCCACCTTAGAGCCCTCCAGCTCTTTTGCTAAACTTTGGGACTTTGAACATTTTAAATTATGTTTGTTTTCTGTGTGTTTTCTTTGGTTATGGAGTTTGAGACAACTCCATAGGCATAATCTTTTCATGTGTCACACAGCACCCTCAGTGCAGTGACACAGGGAAACCTTTCCAGCCTTCCCCAAGGTTTAAATACCTTATCTGGGATAAACTACTGTTTCCCAGAGAAAGTAAAGTGAAATTGACTTTACTAGTCTTTTCAAATTTCTAGACCCAGCACACCGTATCTTACACTAGAATGCTGGAGGGTTCATGTGTTAAAATCGCGGCAAAAATGGCCGTTTACACAAAGAATTGCGGCAAAAAGGCTGTGGTTTTGCCACCGCCATCCATGTAAAGGATGCGGGGGACACCCCGCAATCCCCAGACCATTATACCATTTAAGGGGTGGCGGGGGACACCCCCGCAACCTCCGCTCACCTTAAATGGCATAATGGGGTACACCTTTACCAGGTCAAACCACAGCATTTTTGCCTTGATTTTTTTTGTATAGGTGACATTTTTGCTGCGATTTTATTACTGCATATCTGCTGGAGGGGTTACCTAGTATCCCCTATGTCTAGAAACTCATGTAGCAATCGAATGCTACCCTTTCCTCTCGAAATGGTTGGTGGCAGTGGTTTTACAACAAACTACCATGATTTTTTCCGACCGCGAACACCGGTAGCGTTAAATTGCGGAAGCCATGTTTTTCAAGATGGCATCTGAGCCCCCTTTGTTTAAACGGCTCCCGGTCTTCTTTTTTCTCCATTTCTTTTTGGAAAGGTCCTTCTAGAGTTTGTCTCTGCGCGCCAAACCAGGTTTGGTCCCTTTGTTCCTACGCCTTTGGTGGGCTTCAGGACTGAAGACCGCCTCTGGCACCCGAGTGTCTGGGGTGGGCAGGAAGTGAGGGAGGTGCCCGAAACTCCCTGTGCTTAGTCTCCTAGGAGACCCAAATGCACTCTTGCATGATTGGCTGTCTGACTGTCCGGCAAGGACAGGCACCCTGCTGGGTGAGTGGCAGCTAGGCTGGAATGAATGGGAGGAAACTGGATAAAAGGTGAGTCTATTGGCTTGGAAGGCAGAGTTGACCACTGGAACAAAAGAACCGAAGACGAGCTGGAAGAGGACGGCTGCTGCAACTCCTGGACCGTTGGTTTGCTCGGTGAAGCCCTGCTGCAGGTCCGAATCGCCAAGGTCATCTCGACAGAGAAGCCCTTAAAGGACGACTTCTCCCTTTGAGTTGGTGGGACTAATCAACTCGTAAGCCACCTGGATACCATTCTCGGAGCTGGTTGTATTTTCCCCAGAGTGCTGGAGGAAACCGAATAGCCAGGGAGAAGGACACCAGTTTGTGTGCTTGACGACAGCTACCGGAATTGAATATGTGCCTTTTACCAGCTTTTTGACCAGTCCCAGTGCAGTACAGGAGTCCCCCGGTGTCCTCCCTCTTGTCCCCACGACTGAGTCTCAGGAACAGCGAGATCTGCAGAAACTGCCAGGAACAGATGACTTCAGCTGCATCTTTTTCTTCATTGTAAGGTACTGTGAAAATCCGACCGAGAACACTTACCTCTCACTGCGAAAGTGCTTGAAACTTTGGCAACTTGCAGGCCTAGTCAGCTTGTGAACCAACATATGAATCTTTCTTTTACAAACTACTTCTGAGAACTTCACAAAGACTTTTCTGTTTAACTTCCAGAACTGCTTTATCCTATATAAGACTTTAGCCCATTGACTTTGGCCTAACCAATTGCATTGAATTAACTCTTCTGGTGAACTCAAACTATTTGCATTGTTTAAGAGTAACTGTAATATTTGTTTTATTAACTTATGCCTTTTTGCTCATACTTCAAATGCTCTGAATGCCATTTTGATCCTCCTTCAAAGTAGTTTAAATGCCTCAGAACCTGATATTGTGAAGTACTGAAGTATGTTTTTGTGTGATATAGATTGCCTCCTTCTAGTAAATGTTTTCACTGACTGTGAAATAAATTAATACGTGTTTTACCAAGAAACCTGGAGTATAAGAGTATTTGAATACTTGTAATTATAGACCTCTGTGTAGCATCCTTATAGCTCACATTCCCTCTTGAGATCAGCCTGGCTTCTCAGCAACGCTACCACAAAACTGTGTAGTACAGACTTATACCAACGGTTGGTTTTGCTTACGCCTCTAGTCCTAGTTGTGTGTAGTGGTCCCAAAGGGTACTGCATACAAACTTTCCCTAACAAGTTCCCTATTGCAAGTTCAATACACTTCCAATGGAAGTTCACTTTAACAGTGTTTGGTTAAGTTCTGAAATTACCTTCTCCAAGTACAAATGTAGCACAGTTCACACAAAACAGAGGTCCTGGGACTCCCTTCACCAAGACAAAGTTCTCCGGTTGTTTGATTCTCAGGGTTCCCTTCCCCAAGACTTCCCCAAGACTTTCACTCCACGCTGTTGGTTTCATCTGCTCAAAGTTCAAAAGAAATCACTGGGTCCGTTAGACCCATCTTCAGGTTTGCGTCACCAATTGTTTCACAGTTCTTTACAGCTTGTCCACCTTTCAGGGTTTCCTCGTCTAGGCGCAGTTATCAGACCACGCTGTCCACCCATCACAGGTCACGCAACCAGAAATCCTATACTTTTCTTTGGCTTCATTCTTGATGTTTGTAATGTTCACATTGGGAGAATTTCTTGTCTTGGCGCAGTTATTAGACTGCACGGTCCACCCATCACAGGTCGTGCAACCACAAGTCTCCCCCAAACCTGTTGTGCCCCTTGTAGGCTCTTCTGCCTTGGGGTTTCACTTTCCACACTTGTATTACTTATAACACTCTTTGATACCAGTCCTTGGCTTGTCGTACACTTGTGACGCTTTCTCAAGTTTACAGTTATAATTGACAGCCTTTCTTATATTTGCAGTTGTGATGTTAAAAGTTCATACTGCATTTTGTCAGTGTGCCGTTTGATATGTCTATTTGGCTTAGAGTGTTCATTCACCGTTCAGCACATCATAGTTTACTCAAATAGCAGCTTTCTTTCAGTTCAATATCAAATATGTGTAGTATTTACTTGTGCTCATTCAAATGGCATCATAATGTATTCAATTAGAAGCTTTCTTTCAGTGTGTTATTCAATATGGGTAGCATTTACTTATGCTCATTGACCGTTACTTATTTACGGTCCCTTTGGAGCACTCCGGTCTCCACAGTGCCCTCTGACACTTATCGGTTTGTTGCAGCTCCTCCTGGTGGTTCTCCCCAATTTGGAAACAAACTGCCAGATCGATCGACAGACAGACAGACAGACAGACACACAGACACACACACACCTCTGCTGTACGGCAGCACCTGCTGTCCGTCTTCCATTAAGAGGGTCCTTGGTCTTGCATGTCTCTCAGGATCATAGCCGGCGTCTCTGCTTCTAGTCCCAGCACAGCTGATTCTCTCCCTTCTCGCTACTTGTGATTTTGGGCTCCACCTTTTATACTCTTTACTATTACTAACAGGTTGCAGGTGAGGTGTGTTAGACTTGATTGCCTGACCTTGTATAAGCCTGTTAGTGTGACTTGCCTGATCGTCACTATTAGATGCCACCAGGCCACTCTTCTTTGTCACAGTACTAGAGTTTTGTTTGCCTTAGGAAGTGTGCACTGCTCTTAGCTGCCTCTTCCTCTTTTCAGTATTTGGTGGGAAACTACAGGGAAGAATGAGATAGTATTGATAATATCCCATGAAGGCTGAGGGAGGGTCGGGTAGGTCAGTGTTGGTGAAGGGTGGATACCATGTCTCGCCTTCAGGCACCCTCTTTCCAATGGCCAAAGACCCTCCACCATGGTGATCCTCCCTCGCTTGTCCACCCCCAGAGTTGGGATCGAAAAGCGATGGGCCTTCCCTGGCCACCTGAACAGAAGATCCCTGGGGAGTACATGTGAGTACCCTCGGGTTTCTCACACACCCCTTTACAGGTACCTGATGAAAAATGGATATCGCCGGTTAGACTCTTCACTAATCTGGTCCTGCACTTTGGTGATGGGATTTCAAGGATTCAAATTGTGTCTAAGGAGGTCAGCAGGAGTCCATCAATGTTTCGGCAGGAGTTGGACTTCGGAAAACCATGCAACGCACACTGGCTCGAGGTCCCTGGGTATTGGCGGTTTGTAGCACAGCAAGGTTGTTGGGTACAGATTTGGGGTAGTGCTCTTAGGGGGCACTACAACAATCTCAGCCTCCTGGCAATAGGACCCAACCTTTGGTACAAGTCTGAACTACACAGGTTGTTAGTTTGGTAGCCAGCAGCCAGGCTTATCTCAAGAGGGGTCAATGTGAGCTGTAGAGTGGTTACACAAAGATTCACAGTGACAAGTATTCAAACAAACACTTAAACTCAAGGTTTCTTGATAAAACAATTATTTATTTATTTACCAGTCATTTGTATAAGCCTTCTGTAGAAGGGAGCAATATGATAGCAACACACAAATACCTTCAAAATACACACTTTTATTTTCTAAATCAGCAGGCACCCATTGGGGATGCCACACAGACATCTCCTACAACCTCATGTGACATCAATTGTTAGGACACGGTGGACATTGATATGTTACTGTTAGCATTTAGAATGGTACTGAGATGTGTTAAAAAAAAAAGATTATTAAGAACATACAGCAGGCAAATACTTTTCAAACCTCCCCAGTGTCAGAGGAGAGAAGAGTCTTTCAGAGAAACAGGCTAGGCCAAAGTCAATAGGCAAAGGTCTCTGTAGCTGAAGCACTTCTTGCAGGTAAGTAATGTAGGGCCACAAGCTGTGAGGCTAGTGAAGAGTAGACGCAAATCTACAACAAGAGGTAAGTTCTCTTAGACTTTACACTACCTTTAGTTAGAATAAAATGCAGCAGAGGACTTCTGTTCTTATGCAGCTCTGCAGATCCTGGTGTTCCTGGGCCTCAGTCGTAGGGGTAAAAGGGAGGACTTCTGAGGACTCCTGCACTGCAACGGGATGGTTACTGACAGCAAACGGCAATCTTCAAACTAGTGGAAATTTGGTGTTTCAGCTCCTCGCGTCTACCACAAACAGTACCACCACGCTTCCTGGATGTCGAGACAGACTTTCTTTGCATCTGGGGTCCAGCACACTCTGTTGAGGTGGCTCAGGCTCGGTCAGTCCTGCTTCCTGGGAGTCCGGAGGATCTTTCTGGAGCTCTTGGCCAGCTTAAAAGCAACGCACACAAACTGGTGTTCCTCTCCCTGGTAGTTGGGTTTCCAGCAGCAACTCTGTGGACATTCAACCACCTCAGAGAAGGATGTCCAGGTGGCTTACTTTGGAGTTGATTGGTCCCACCAACTCAAAGGGAGACTTCGTCCTTGCAGGGGCTTCTCTGTCGATACGAATTTGGAGTTTCAGCACAGCAACAGATCTTCACCGGGCAAACCAACAGTCCAGGAGTTGCAGCAGGCTTCCTCTTCAAGTTCTTTTTCGGATTCCTTCGTCCAGTGGTCGACTCTGCCTTCCAAGCCAAACAGCCTCGCCTTTTATGCAGGTTTCTCCCATTCATTCCAGCCTGGCTGTCAATCACCCAGCAGGGTGGCTGTCCTTGCCGGACAGCCAGCGGGCCAATCGCCTAGGAGTGCATTCCTGTCTCCTAGGAGACTAAGCACAGGGAGTTTCGGACACCTCCCTCACTTCCTGCCCCCACCAGACACCCTGGAGTCAGAGGCGTGCTTCACATGTGAATCCCACTAAAGACAAAACGAACAAAGGGACCAAACCTGGTTTGGCGTGCATACTAAATCTCAAGAAGGGCCTTTCCACAAAGAAATGGCAAAAAAAAAGATACCAAGGCCATTTTGACAAAAATGGCACCCAAGGGTGCTTCACTGCAGCTGCGAACGCAGCCCGCGGTAAAGACACACCACGGTAGTTGAAAGTAAACCACTGCCACCAGCCATTCATCGAGGAAAGGGTGACGTAAAGATTTTACATGAGAAGCTAGACACAGGGGGTACTATGTAACCCCTCCAGCACCCTATGGTAAGATAGTGTGTGCTGGGTCTAGAAATGTAAAAGTGTATGTAAAGTCAATTTAACTTTACTGTAGGAAACAGTAGTTATCCAAGAGAAAGGTAGTTACACCTTTGGGGAAATCTGGAAGACTTCCCTGTAGCACTACATTGAAGGTGCTGTGTGCTACAAAGTAAAAAGATGCCTATGGAGTTTGTCAGACTCCAAAAAACCGAAAGAAACAGAGTAAAAATCACATTAAAATAAATGACAGAGTGGGAAAAAGGGTCTCCCTCTCTCCAGGTAAAAATGTAAAAGTCCTAGAGTCCAGCAAAAGAGCTGGGGGTCTCTAAGGTAGAGAGGAATTAGCAAATTTCTGAGAATTCTCCCTAACAAAGATACCAGCTCGTCCAGGGATGGCTGAAAATGTAGGTCTTGTTGAGACCAGTGGGTTTCACCAGCTCTGGGTAGGAGCCATCATTTTTGGGACCCCCATGTCGCTTGGAGGGAAGGGTTAAAACTGACTCTGGTTACACAGCACAGACTGCAGTCGCTGGAAACAGTTACAACCGTCTTTTCTTCATCTTCCTCTTCAGATTTGGTTCCAGTAGTTGACTTGTCAGGACTATTTATCGGGAACCCAGCACAACTTCTGCAAACTCTACCTGAAGTTTACAGAAAGGGGCGACTGGCTGTCCAATCAGGACACAGAAGAAAAGTATCCAAAGTATCGGATGCTCCCGTCCACTGCACACCTTATTGCTGAAAACATCAGCCAGATTTTATATAATGACTTTATAGTTTCTTGAACCACATATCACACATTAGTAAGATTATACGATGACTCCTCTGACTACTTACCTGTATATCATCTAATGTCTACCATTGAATTGAGTAATGCTTAGAAAATGCCTTGCTGTATATATGCGAATAAGTTTACTTACCTGAAATCCTAGTAATGTGTTAGTCTGCCTTAGTGTTTATAATAAATAACCATATTTTGATAAAACCACAGTGTGCAAGTGTATTCTTGACTAGAAGTGTGCTCTGAGGTCTTTGTACTTACCTACAACCCTCCTGCCTCCAAGACTAAGCCTGGCTGCTTGACCATATCGATGATACCTTTTGGGTAGTTCAGGCCAAACCTAAGATTTGGAGTGTTGTGCATCCAGGAGTTGGTCTTCTGAAGTCCTACTAGAGATGGACTTTTGTAAAACTCCCTAACAACACCTTACAAGAAAGGGAAGCCAAACCCCTCTTAGTGTAGGTAATGTGGTCAGAGCGGCAAAGCTGTACTCTCAGGTAAAGGTAGAGGCAGTGGTAGTAGGTCGATACAGAGGTACCCGTTTGTCCACACACAGAACTCTGAGTATACACGACTTTGATATATTGAAAAATATATCCTTTAATAAAGTGACATATATGAAACTATAAGTTCACATAAGCTCTTTGGGTATTAATGTCCAGTATTAAATTGATACCAGCGTATTATAAAAACAGTAAAGTCTATACAAGGACTGTCCTAACACCAGTGTCAATATGTTGGTCCTTTTACCAATGGTAAGCCCCCAACTTAAAATAACTGGAGGTAAGCAGAATCGGTGAACCGTCAAGCCTAACAAGCGGGTAAGTCCCCTAGGGGCCTGCACCATCCAGTACAGTGTCCTATATAATCATTTCAACCCTGGTGTATGTGGAAGGCTCTAGACCAGCAGTATTCATACTGTGGGGCGCGCCCCTCTGGTGGGCTGCAGCCTCATGCCCAGGTGGGCGGACATCCATAGCCTGAAAAGCTGCCGGACAACAGATTAAGAAGCCTGCTGTGCTGGTGAGCGCTGCTCTGCGGTGTGTGGCTGGCTGATCTGTTTATTTATGGATGACTACGATGCATTCGGAATATGCAAACAAAGGAATGCATATTCCAAACGCAGCGTGTGAGATGCTCTGCAGTCACACACCCAGCGCCCCTCATTCTTTGTGGGGGCTGCTTTGTACCTGGGTATATTGTCCCATCAGGTGCTGGACCTGTATATGTGGTGAATCACTCAGGGCTCATTTGTAAGGGATGGCTCCTTTAACAAGCCATTGTTTTTATACAGTATATGCTTAACAATGTCAGTGTTAAGGGGGTGTGGCTAGCAAGCCATGCGATAGGCAGTGTTTCTCGATGTCTCCCGCGGATTCGTAATCCTCCTGAAGCACTTGTGAAAAGAAGAAGGCGCCTATAATTCTATTTTGGACCCACATGTGTACGAATGGAACAGGATGCTGTGCACTGAGTGGTAGCTCAATCCGATGCACCCTAAGCGAGATACAGACTGTGATCCTGACGGAGTCCAGACACACGCAGGGCAAGTGGCTGCCCTTTGAAGACAAAGGATTCAGGATTCGGTGAGCCCGCACCGTAACGGCATCTACAAGGGAAAGTGACCACGGAACCTGAAGGCAGAGGAGTCGGGTCCCTGCACTGAAACAAAGTACAGAGGGCGGCTCGGTGGAGACTCCTGATCACGCGTGCACCCACGAGGATAGGTGCCAGAAGGAGACGCGAAACGAGCCGGGACTATAGTGAGCAGGGAAGCAGCGCGATACGGGCTACTGTTGCAATTTGGAATTACCACAGCGCGACGGGTCCCATGGGATTGCCACTGTTGCGAAATGGAAGAATACATAAGAGGGGGGGGGGGAGGGTAAATAAATAAATAAATAAAACCAACAAAGCCGCCTGGCGCTTATGGGGTTCCAAGTAGCACTGACACACAAGACAAGCTGGCAAGTGGTGTCTTGGAGGCAGTGACTGCAGCAGTAAAGTTAGCACCATGAAGGTGAAAGTCTTCCTTGTTTGGCGTGCTGTAGCACAATATGGAAATGAGCCCTGAGTGATTCAGCTGACTGCGAGCACTGCAACATCATCATTCGGTTTCCTGAACACGGGGATCCCCACGCTGAGACCACATATACAGGTCCAGCACCTGATGGGACAATATACCCAGGTACAAAGCAGCCCCCTAGAAAATGGAAACAGCAGGATGGCAGGAGGGTTCCTGAAAGGCACCAACCTATGCTAAATACTGTAAGAATACCAATATACGGAGGCCGGGTGTCACTGTGCACTGTGCAGGGAGCCCACAACCCAGATTCCATAGCCCTGAGAACTCCCAAAAGCACTGAAAACAGAATGAATTGTCTGGGCAAAACAAAATAATCAATTAACAAAATTGCACAGACCCCTGCACATCTATTATTTGGGTGGTCAGCCCGCTGTGGGACAGACATCTAAGACATTCCATTGCTGGTTGTACCGCAGCATCGATAACACAGCAATTACAGGAGTGGCGCAGGGTGGTCCGGAGAGTTGAAACTGCTAGACGCCTGGAACTAAATGGCCTGCGAAGATTGAGACAGGCTCCAAAGCATCAACAGGGTTGGAAAACATCCACTGCCACGAGGAGAAGGTTGTAACCTGCAGATGTGGCACCAGAAATGGATAGAAGCGCAATTAAGTGATGGGACTCAATATACGTGTGCTGCACTGCACAGCCACAAACTCCACTGTAGGGCAGGAACCGAAGCAGACCGGAGTGTCAAGCGGAACTGTGCCAAGGTGGAACAGCACACGAAAGGTACACTCCCTATACCAACAATGACCACTAAGCTGATGAAGTGGAAAGGGAAGCAGTCCACGATGGAAGAGTTTGCTAAATCCCCACAAACTGCAGAAGTGGTGCGAATTAAGGGGCAAAGTGCACAAAGCGAGGCGGCCCAGATGAGGAACGATCAGAAGATCCTGGAAGCAATAGCAGACTTGAAGGCATCGGGGGAGGCTAAGCTAGATGCTGCAGTGGCCAAACTAAAAGCATCACTGGAATTTAAAATTGACGCAGTGCAAGTGGCCATTAATCTGCTGCGGCAAGATGTGAGAGCGCTAGCGGAACACACTAGCGGACTTGAAGAAAAGGTGAAAGCCAACACGGCGACGTGCACAACGAATGCTGATGAAGTACACGCGCTACGACAACAGGTGTGTAACCTGGAGACCCGGGCAGAGGAAGCAGAAGGGAGGGCGCACAGGAACAACATACGAATCGTGGGGCTCTGAGGGAGCGGAGGGATCAGACCTGACTAACTATGTTGAGACTATGTTGCTGCAGGAAATTAAGGGAGGAGTGCTCACCCAGAGGTTTGCAGTGGAGAGAGCACAAGTGCAAAAACCTCCACCAGGCGGCCCCCTGACCCCCCAAGACAGATTATCACCAAAATATTGAACTACAGGGATAGGGAGAAGATCCTGGAGCACTTCCGAAAAGGGGGAACGATACAAAGAGCATCTGCGTCCATCACAGCCTACACCTTCCAGGGAAAGAGGCAGCGACTGCACTATGGGGCAATCAAGAGGAGACTACGCGAAGCAAGTTACAAATACATGCTGATGTACCCAGTGAAACTGAAGGTGTGTTCATAAGAGAAGGGCCCTATTTGTTGAGACTCCGGAGAATGCAACAGAATGGCTGGACTCACAGAATTTCCCGGCGGGCGCGGATGACCAGACGGAGAGTGGGACGGATAAGTGAACCTGTGGGTGCTGGGAGTGGGTGAGCGTGGGAATTGTTGACGTTGGGACTGGAATATAGAGCAATGCGGAAAAAGAACAGGAAAAAGACAAAATGAGATGGCTGAGCGGTAATGTGTGAGCTTTAAGCGGGAGATGTAGGGGCTGCATTAAAGCGGCAGCACAGAGAAACACGCTATCTTTCCATAGATGGACAGTTTAGTTGGGATACTATTAAATTAGTATCCCCCTGCAGTGCAACGAGTATTGGCACCACCAAGAAAGAGCTAGATGAAGGATAGCCTGAGATCCAGGGATGGAGCTGGGTGACAGTTGGGGTTGTTTGGGCAACAGTTGAGGATGGGTGGGATGGGGGGGTGGGGAAGGAGCTGGGGAGTTTGAAGGGGTGTTAAAAGGTAGGGAGCGAGCTTGCATCTAAACATCACTGCGGAGGGCGAAGGGGGTGAAGGGCGGAACAGGGTATGGATTGGATGGGGGAATCTCAAGATGGTGACATGGAATGTCAGGGGGCTCAATATTTATTTAAAAAGGAATAAGGTCATGATGTACTTGAAAAGACAGAGAATTGACATTGCCTTATTGCAGGAGACTCACCTAACAAAAGAGGAACAAGAATTGGTGGGGAGGAAATGGAGCGGTACCACCATAGGGGCGACTTATTCGGCAATCGCCAGAGGGGTTATTACGTGGATTGCACCACATGTCCCCTTTAAACTGCTACAGTCTACCATAGAGCCCGATGGGAGGATGGTACTAATAAGGGGATTAGTGGAAAATAGGGTGCTGAGCATTATCAACACGTATCAAGATGCTACAGGCTACTTCAAGTCCTTATTCAACAAAATCAGTCCATACGGTGGGGGGAGGGGCGACTTTAATTGAACACTGGACCCCAGGTTAGGTAGATCAGACATGAAGATGTACAAGCCTACCTCGGCAGCTAAAGCCCTGAAGACCCTATTGAGTGATTTCAATCTGGTAGACATGTGGAGGATGCACCACCCGCAGGACAGGCATTACTCCCACTATTCCACCCCACATAACCTGTACACAAGGCTAGACTACATTTCGAAGGGATTGTGTCCTCTGACGTATTCCTTATCTTTGATAATACGTTTCCAGCTTGCTGGCCTCTGAAATTCTTTCTGTAGAGGGCGCTGCGCGTCGACGTCCGCCGAGTCGATGTCCTGAGACGGCCACCGTATCGGCGCCGACGTCATCATGCCCATAAATAGCCATGCGCTGCGTCCGTTGCTCAGTTCCGTTTTTCCACGCTTCGCGGGGCTTCGGAACGTCGTTGCTCAGTTCAGTCAGGATAGTATCTATTTCTACTCGAAATATACCTTATCGTTCTCGATGGCTTCTTCATCAGAACCGACGATGCCGCGATCCGAAATGTCGAGACTGCGGTAAAAAAATGTCAATAACGGATCCACACAGGATCTGCTTATGGTGCTTGGGATCCGAGCACCATTGTTCGGAGTGTGAGGACTGCATGTCCATGACGGCGAAAGCCTTGAAGGAGCGCAAGGGGAAGCTCGAGAGAGGTAAGTCAGCCAAAACCTCCTCGAAAGTTTCGTCGGCTGAGTCAAGGCATTCATCTCCTCGCCATCGAAAACATTCCCATTTTAGATCTCGAAGCAGCTCCCACCATTCGTCGAGATCAAGACACTCAAAAAAGAGACGTTGAAGGTCCCATTCCTCGTCGTCTTCTGTGTCCCCAGAAAGAGTCTCCTGTCCCACTAAACACAGTTCTCAAGCTGAGTGGGAGGAATTCAGAAAGAAAATGTTAAGCGTCTTCGAGAACGCGTCCTCGACCCCCTCGAAGACAGCTGAGGGTGATACCCCGGGTGAAATACCCAAAAAATCAAAACGCTGCGAGTCGCAGCACCCGGCGAAACATTCCACCCGAGAGCACCATGAGCCATCGGGTAAGAAGGCACCGTCTTCGCCGTCGTCGAGGATTCCTTCGACGCACGGATCAGCGCCATCAACGCCGTTGTCAAAGGGTTCCTCGACGCATCGGTCGATCGACTCGACGCTGATGAAAGAGAGGACCAAGGCCACCCAGCCAACGGTGATTTCAAGGGCCTCAGGCACGCCGCCGAGACCGTTGTCGATGTCCTCGAGTAGGATCCCGATCCTCTCGAGTTCTTCGAGACCCCTTCCAGTTTTTTTGACACCGTTTTCGGCGCCTTCGAAGCCTGTTACATCAGCGTCAACGACATCAACGTTTTCTCGTCCAATAACGACGAGTTTGGCTCCTTCTGCCTTAGAAATGGGTTTTACTCCATTTCAGAGGTCAGAATACCCTGGACTTTCTTCAATTTATGAAGAAGGGGAAGATTCTGACCAGGAAACATTCGGGTTACAGAGGACCACACTGCCTACTGCAGAGGATTTCACCTCTGAGGAAAGAAGGCTGAAGGAACTACAGGAGTCACTACATGTGGCAAGTGGGGTGGACACTTCCCCAGAAGTGGAATTTGTTAAGCCAGACCCAAGGGAACATCCCGAAACACCATATAGAACCCTGATGGGAAGAATAATTGAGTTTATGGGTTGGTCTGCTCCTTCACCTGTTTTCCAACAGGATGACCTAACAGATATATTGGACAAAGGCCCACAGGAGGACCCGGTGGTCCCCTTCCATGCAGCCTTACAAAGGAAAATTGCATCTAATTGGGAAACTCCCGAAGTTATCCCTGCAGTCAATAAAAGATTGTCAACCAAGTATAGGGTAGCGGCTGCTGACCCTGAATACCTGTCAAAACACCCGACCCCAGAGAGCCTGGCGGTTCAAGCGGCAACTTCATCTAGCAGTAGGACCGCTTACCTGTCATGATGCCTACCTCTAAGGAGCCAGGCCGGGCCCAGCAACCCCAGAGGCAGACATCATTTTCCCCAGGGAAGTCTCAGCGGGCCCAAGTCGGGGCCCTTTGGACTCAGTCCTGGCGCCTTAGGCGCCAGGCTCCTAGCGGACCCCAGTCCTCGCGCCTTAGGCGCCAAGCTCATAGAAGAGGATATGTGTTTAAGTGCTTGGGTGCACACTTACCTGATGCAGACCTTGCTGCTTCATCCAGGCCCTCTTGAGGCCTGAATGGGACTACTTAACCTGTAGGACTACTTCACCACCCGGGTGTGGTCGGGGAAGGATACATACCTGATTGGTGGAAGGATACATACCAGGAACTTCTTCCAAGGCTATTTAAACCCCACCCGAACAGCCACACATGCTTCGCGTTGTTCTGCACCTAGCAGCTGGACGCTCACCGTGTCAGCTCCTGCATCCTAACTTCAGCCACGCCTGCCAGCACCCTGGAACACCTGCAAGGGGAGAAAGGAAGAGAATAGGAGAAGAAAAGCCCTTACCTGCTAAATCTGCATCCCGGAGTCATTTCTCCAACGGCCCTGAAAAGGAAGACATCATTTTAAAGGCATTTCGTTTCGATCGCTGCAGCGCTGCATTTTACTCACCTTTGCAAGGCGCTTCCATCTTCAGCAGCGATCTTCCGAATTCAGCTATGCCCCGGCGCCTAGAGGAAAAAAGACCAGAACAAAGGTGAGAGGGAGAAAAGGAATAAGGAAAGCTCAGTTTCCTTTTAAGTCTTACCTGTTGGATTATTCCCACTGCATTTCGGGTCCTGCCGCTTCCTGGCATCTCCGGACCCCGGCCCCTATGGGGAAAAAAGACAAAGACATTGAATGAGCGAATGCAAAGACATTACCTGAGCGCTCATCCAGAACTGTTTCACTTCGGGTCGGCGCCATATCTCCGGCACTCCGAATCCCGGCCCCTAAGGGGAAAAAGACATAAGCATTAGCGCTTGCTGCAATTAGACAACGAACATTATTATTAAGCTTGAACTTTTGAACAGAACTTTTACAGCGCCTTACCTGAACAGTCAAGCTTACCTGAACTCCCATCAATCCTCAATCCAGTGAAGTAACTGGGTTTCAACGCGCCCCTGCATCAGAAGCAGGATGGAGAGCTCATCCTTCCAAACCCTAAGGTGAGGCTTCACGGGGAATCGTGGAGGAGGTATCGTGGAGGGTTGGAAGGGAGTGGGAGGCTTGAGCATTGTTCCACAGTTGGTAATACTCCCTTTTCACGCACAGGAGGGTATCCAACGAGCCAGGGAAGCCAGAATAGAGGGGCCCTTCCTATCCATCTTCAGAGTTCTGCGCCTTCGACGCCGCGCCTCCGTGGGAACCAGGTGAGCGTTACAGAACGCGAAGCCATACCACAATTTCCCACCTGGGCGCTATGGAGACTTCCGAGACAGATCAGCTGGCCCATCTTTTAGGGGAATTACGGGCAGAAGTGCACTCAGCCCGCCAGGAGACTAATGCTCTCAGAAGGGAACTAATCCTATCCAAGGAAAGAACTGATGATCTGGCCAAAAGGTTATTGCAGGGCCAGGCAGAGCACACTCCTTTACCTGTTTCCGGAGATATTTCTACAACAATGGGTTCGAATAACCCGGTACAAATCAATCAACCTGGACACATGCCTTTGGCCCCGCCGGAACGTTTTGCGGGGGATCCCAAGAAATATGCCGTTTTTATGAACCAATGCCGTTTACACTTTTTATGCAGGCCCGGGGCCTTCCCCAACGACCAGACCAAAGTAGCCTTTGTACTATCTTACCTCAGTGGCTGTGCTGCCGATTGGTCTATTCCATTGGTAAATCAGGATGATCCCATTCTCCGGGATTTCCAGGGCTTCCAGGCCAGCATGGAAAGATTGTTCGCTCGACACTCGCAGGGACAGGCCCTTGACAACGAACTGCTATCCTTACGACAAGGTAATCAGGATCTTTTGTCCTATATCGCCACCTTTAATAGACTAGTTGTGGAAACCGGATGGCCTGAAAATAAAAGGATCACATTGTTTCATCGAGGCCTGCGCGGAGAGCTTAAAGATGTTATAGCTCAGATAGTAGATCCACCCCAGGCCTGCGCAGACTACATAGACTTAGTGGTTCAACTTGATCACAGACTTCAAAATAGAAAAGCAGATCGGCTCAAGTATGAAACCAGAGTACCTATCAAGACCCACGTTAACTCCAAGAGTACTGACGTTTCCGAACCTATGCAAATTGGCAGTGTTAAAGGACCATTAACGCAGAAGGAACGAGAGAGAAGGCGACAAATGCAACTTTGTCTGTATTGCGGAACTTCCGGTCACTTTCTTCAAAGTTGTCCAGTTAAACCACCCAAGAAGGTGGTTGGAGCCACTGATAACGAGTTATTGACACCTGGTTCGGGAAACGACCTAGCCCGACAAGCGTAGGGGTCCGCTTGCCGAGCTTGAAACAAACTCTTTGACCTCGCATTTTGTCATGCCAATGGTGCTTGTGAACCCAAAACAGCCTCAGCAGTTGCATGCTATAAAAGCATACATAGACAGTGGAGCTATTGGAAATTACATAGACCGTGAATTGGCTTCCAGGATTAAGCTTCCTCTCCGCCTGAAAGTAACCCAAGATGTAATTACTACAGTTGATGGAACCGAAATAGCCTCAGGGCCTGTAACGCATTCCACAGTTGAAATCACTCTGGTGGGTCAGGACGGACATCGGGAAGCAATAGTGTTTGATGTGATCAAGGCCCCACAATTTCAAGTACTTCTTGGAATCCCTTGGTTAGAAACCCATAATCCGAGAATAGACTGGCGAGCAAAGAAGATAACTTTTCCTGATTGTGAACCAACCTGTTACCCAAGGAATCCAGCTATGGGTCTAGCCTCTGTAACTTCCACCCCTGTACAGCTACCATCTGAATACCAAGAATTCCAAGACGTTTTTCAGAAAGAGCAAGCTAACACCTTACCTCCCCATCGGTCTTACGATTGCCAAATCGACTTGGTACCCAATGCACAACTACCTTGTAGTAGGATTTATGCTCTTACTGAACCTGAGAACCTGCATTGCGCCAGTATTTGGATCAATACCTGGCCAATGGTTTCATTCGCCCATCAAAGTCACCAGTCTCTTCCGCTTTGTTCTTCGTACCTAAAAAGGAAGGAGACCTTAGGGCCTGTATTGACTACCGCGCCCTAAATCAGATAACGATTAAGAATCGTTACCCTTTGCCCCTGATACCTGAGCTTATCGACCAAGTAAAAGATGCTCGTGTGTACACCAAGCTAGATCTCCGAGGAGCTTACCACCTGGTACGTATAAAAGAGGGCGACGAGTGGAAGACTGCATTCCGCACCAAATTTGGGCTCTTCGAATATCAAGTAATGCCCTTCGGTTTGTGCAACGCACCTGCCGCCTTTCAGTACTTCATGAATGATGTTCTTCGGGAACTTATCGATGTTTGTGTCATCGTTTATATTGACGACATCCTGGTGTATTCCTCCTCAGAATCTGATCACAGAAACCATGTTAGGGCAGTTCTTGAGAAATTGCGCCAGCACAAATTATTTGCCAAGCTCGAAAAATGCGTTTTTCATACCACAGAAGTGGAGTTTCTCGGATTCATCCTGACACCTCAAGGAATCCGAATGGACTCGCGGAAAGTGGACGCCATTCTCAAATGGCCATCTCCTAGCTCTGTGAAGGGAGTGCAAAGCATGCTTGGCTTTGCCAATTTCTATCGAAGGTTCATCCCGGAATTTTCTCGAACTGTTCAACCCATCACAGCTCTCCTAAAGAAAAATAAACGCTTTGAATGGACTCTTGAGGCTGAACAAGCCTTTCAGGACCTGAAAACCAAATTCACCTCTGCACCTGTATTGAAGCACCCGCGCCCAGATCTCCCTTACATCGTGGAAACCGATGCATCCAGTTCGGCCATGGGCGCTGTCCTGTCGCAAAGAGACCCAGAAACTAACCAACTACACCCTGTAGCCTTTTGGTCCAGAAAATTCTCTCCACCTGAACTCAATTACGCAATTACCGACAAAGAACTACTGGCTATCAAATCAGCTTTCAAGGCTTGGCGTCACTATCTTCTCGGTGCAAGACACACCATCACCGTAATTACGGACCACAGAAATTTGCAGTATTTAAAGACGGCCAAAGCTCAATCTTCGCGACAACTCCGATGGGCTTTATTCTTTGCGGAATTTGATTTTGTAATTACCTATCGCCCTGGCTGCAAGAATGGTAAGGCAGATGCCTTATCCCGGATAGGCATGGAAGAACCCAATTCGAGTTTAGAACCTGTGCCAATCATACCGGAACAAAGAATTCTGGGCTTGACTTCATTGCAAACCATTGAGGACATCCAAGCTCAAGTAAAACAGCTTTTTGACTCTTCTGCCTTACTGGAATGGAGTCAAAAGGGTCCTCACTACACCATTAAGGATGATTTACCCTACTTCCAAGAGCGGTTATTTCTGCCAAGTAAAGAATTGCAGGAACTTGTCATTACCCGTCATCATGAATCATTAATGGAAGGACACCCCAGTATCGCGAAAACAGAAGAAAAGATCAAACGCCACTTCTGGTGGCCTTCTTGGAGAAAAGACAAAGTCATTTGTGTTGTCTTGCGGAATCTGTGCCCAAAATAAGAGTCAAAAGAAAAGGCCAGCCGGCCTACTTCAACCTTTGGACATTCCACCAGCACCTTGGCACCTTGTCAATGGACTTTATAACTGACCTGCCTCCTTGTGGTGGTTACAACACGATTCTCGTAATAGTGGATCTATTCTCCAAAATGGCCCATTTTATCCCTTTAAAAGGATTGCCGTCAGCTTCCACCTTGGCCAAGGAATTTATGGAAAATATAGTGCGGTTACATGGTTTCCCTTCCATATTAGTATCAGACCGTGGAAGTCAATTTATCTCCCACTTTTGGAAGAAATGTTGCCAACTAGCACAAATAGACGTGCGGTTATCCACCAGCCACCACCCCCAGACCGACGGACAAACCGAGAGAACCAATCAGACTCTCGAGCAATATCTGCGGTGCATGTTACACCAATCCGAGTTGAATTGGAAGGACATCCTTTGGATTGCAGAATATGCATACAACAATTCAGTGCATTCTGGAACCGGACAGACTCCTTTTTATACCCTGTATGGTCACCATCCTCGGACCTCTGACCTAGATCCACCTCTGACCCTGGAGATGCCTGCAGTAAATCACCTACATTCCACAATAACCCAAGCCTTCAAAGAAGCTACAACCCACTTACAGCAAGCCAAGAAAAAGTATAAAGAAAACGCTGATTTGCACCGAAGTAAAACTCCTCCTTACCAAGTAGAAGATCAGGTATGGCTAGCAACTAAACATCTACCCCTCAAGGGTCAGCGAACTTTTAATCCCAGATTCATTGGGCCTTACCCCATCAAAGCTATTATCAACCCAGTGGCCTTTAAACTCGATTTACCATCCAACATGCGGATTCATCCCGGTTTTCACGCATCTCTTCTAAAACCAGTACAACCTGGAACCAGACTGTCTGAGCCCCCAGGGCCTGTCCAAATTGATGGAGAATTAGAATTCGAAGTGAAAGACATTTTAGATTCCAAGATAGTTAAGTCGAAACTCTTCTATCTTGTTGATTGGAAAGGATATGGACCTCAGGAAAGATCTTGGGAACCCAGTAACTATGTTCACGCACCACGATTAATTCAAAGATTCCATCGAAGATTCCCGCACAAACCAAAACCCCCGGAGGAAAAGACCTTGGGAGGGGCCTTGAGGGGGAGTACTGTCATGATGCCTACCTCTAAGGAGCCAGGCCGGGCCCAGCAACCCCAGAGGCAGACATCATTTTCCCCAGGGAAGTCTCAGCGGGCCCAAGTCAGGGCCCTTTGGACTCAGTCCTGGCGCCTTAGGCGCCAGGCTCCTAGCGGACCCCAGTCCTGGCGCCTTAGGCGCCAGGCTCATAGAAGAGGATATGTGTTTAAGTGCTTGGGTGCACACTTACCTGATGCAGACCTTGCTGCTTCATCCAGGCCCTCTTGAGGCCTGAATGGGACTACTTAACCTGTAGGACTACTTCACCACCCGGGTGTGGTCGGGGAAGGATACATACCTGATTGGTGGAAGGATACATACCAGGAACTTCTTCCAAGGCTATTTAAACCCCACCCGAACAGCCACACATGCTTCGCGTTGTTCTGCACCTAGCAGCTGGACGCTCACCGTGTCAGCTCCTGCATCCTGACTTCAGCCACGCCTGCCAGCACCCTGGAACACCTGCAAGGGGAGAAAGGAAGAGAATAGGAGAAGAAAAGCCCTTACCTGCTAAATCTGCATCCCGGAGTCATTTCTCCAACGGCCCTGAAAAGGAAGACATCATTTTAAAGGCATTTCGTTTCGATCGCTGCAGCGCTGCATTTTACTCACCTTTGCAAGGCGCTTCCATCTTCAGCAGCGATCTTCCGGATTCAGCTACGCCCCGGCGCCTAGAGGAAAAAAGACAAGAACAAAGGTGAGAGGGAGAAAAGGAATAAGGAAAGCTCAGTTTCCTTTTAAGTCTTACCTGTTGGATTATTCCCACTGCATTTCGGGTCCTGCCGCTTCCTGGCATCTCCGGACCCCGGCCCCTATGGGGAAAAAAGACAAAGACATTGAATGAGCGAATGCAAAGACATTACCTGAGCGCTCATCCAGAACTGTTTCACTTCGGGTCGGCGCCATATCTCCGGCACTCCGAATCCCGGCCCCTAAGGGGAAAAAGACATAAGCATTAGCGCTTGCTGCAATTAGACAACGAACATTATTATTAAGCTTGAACTTTTGAACAGAACTTTTACAGCGCCTTACCTGAACAGTCAAGCTTACCTGAACTCCCATCAATCCTCAATCCAGTGAAGTAACTGGGTTTCAACGCGCCCCTGCATCAGAAGCAGGATGGAGAGCTCATCCTTCCAAACCCTAAGGTGAGGCTTCACGGGGAATCGTGGAGGAGGTATCGTGGAGGGTTGGAAGGGAGTGGGAGGCTTGAGCATTTGGTCCACAGTTGGTAATACTCCCTTTTCACGCACAGGCGGGTATCCAACGAGCCAGGGAAGCCAGAATAGAGGGGCCCTTCCTGTCCATCTTCAGAGTTCTGCGCCTTCGACGCCGCGCCTCCGTGGGAACCAGGTGAGCGTTACATTACCCTACTGTCCCACAGGATAGAGATGACAAGAGGTACGACTCTATGGCAAAGAAAGTCTTCTCTGCCTGTAGTATGGCGTTGAAGTCCATCAACACCACCTGTACGCTCGCCAGGTTCAGTCACACACTGTGGGAGTGTGCTTCATCAGCGGCTGACTGCATGCCCGAAGGAGAGGAAAAGGAAGCCTTCCTTAACATTATTAAAGATGGCAAAGATGCCATGTGCGAATCACTTCAAACTGGCATCGATTCCGCTGAGAGTCTCAGCAGGGCCATGGCGGCAAGTACAACAATCCGCAGGCATGCGTGGTTGCGAAAGTCGGGCTTTGCCCATGATGTACAGGCCAGACTTTTGAATATGTCCTTTGATGGCTCTTCATTATTCGGGAAAAAGGCTGATGACCGTCTGGAAAAGTTACAGACTTCTAAAGCAGCAGCAAAATCTTTAGGAGCTGCTATCCGCCAAACTCCTTTTCGCCCCTCAGGAACCTCTGGGAGAGGAAAGTCCTTTCGCTATTATTCTGCATTCGGGAAAGGCAGAGGACAGCCGGCTCAAAGAGGCCAAAGGAGATCCACCCGAGGTGGACGGGTCAAAAGTACTAAGACCGCAGCAGCAGCAGGTGCCTCTTTACCCTCGGCATCTGCATCAGCCGCCCCCAAACCACTCTGAGGCCTTCCCACACAATACACCTGCAGGGGGCAGGTTAACTCACCATCTGACGGAATGGCAGGCTATAACGTCAGATGCTTGGGCATTGGAGACAGTTGCCCAAGGTTACTGCCTACCCTTTCTACACATTCCTCAGTCATCCACCGGGGCTACAGCTCTCTAAAAGTTCCAGATCCGCTCCTCTTGCAGGAAATTATAGACCTGCTAGAGAAAGGTGCCATAGAACCGGTACCTGTAGCGGACAGAAACAAGGGCTGGTACTCCCCCCTACTTTCTCACACCAAAGAAGGACCGAGGACTGAGACCCATCCTGGACCTACGAGAATTGAACAAGTTCCTCAGGAAGGACAAGTTCAAGATGGTAACTCTCTCTCAGATCCTTCAGGCCCTCCAGCTCCAGGATTGGCTGGTATCTCTGGACCTTCAGGATGCTTATTTCCATGTGCCAATCCATCTCAAACACAGGGAATACCTGAGGTTCGCAATTGGCGAATCTCATTATCAATTTCGAGTTCTGCCATTTGGGCTGACCTCTGCCCGAGGGTCTTCACCAAGCTGATGTCGGTAGTGGCGGCGAGTCTAAGGAGGGAAGGGATCCACGTCTACCCCTATCTGGACGATTGGCTGATCAGGGCCGTATCTTCGGAACAGGCCCAGACCCAGCTAGATTATGTCTGCCACTTTCTTCACAGACTGGGCTTCTCCCTCAATTTAAAGAAGTCACAGATGATACCATCACAGAGACTCCAGTTCATTGGAGCGGTCCTGGACGCTTCCCTGGGAAAAGCCAGAGGTGAGGGCTCAAGATATTCTACAGATGGTCACCAAGTTTCAAAATGCCCAACGTCTCCCAGCCTTCGACTTTTTCAGGTTGCTAGGCCTCATGGCATCCTGCATCTTCCTTGTGCCAGAGGCTCGCCTGAGAATGAGATCTCTTCAGTGGGCACTGAGAAGTCAGTGGTCGCAATTCTCGGGGAGAATGACCGATCTCATCCGGATTCCGGACAAGGTAGCCCGCGACCTGCAATGGTGGGCCTATCCAGAGAACATCTTGAAAGGAGAACTGTTTTGACAACCATGGCCGGAGATAACAGTAGTCAGACGCCTCACTCACTGGGTGGGGAGCCCATGCCAACGACTTGACCATCAGCGGTCGTTGGTCTCCATCGGAGTCCAGACTACACATCAACCTATTAGAGCTGAGAGCAATCAGACTAGTGCTGAAAGCTTTCCTGTCATCCGTACAGGGGAAAAATGTCCTGATAATGACGGACAACACAGTGGCCATGCACTACCTCAACAAAAGAGGAGGCGTAGGGTCACTGCCACTGTGCAGAGAGGCGATGCAGCTCTGGTTTTGGGCAATCCAAGAAGGAATCTCTCTATCGGCAGTCCACCTAGCCGGAGAGAAGAACTTGACAGCGGACGCTCTGAGCAGACAGAGCACAGTCTCCCACGAGTGGGAGCTAGCTCAGGAAGTCCTTCAAGAGATCTTCACCCTTTGGGGAACCCCTCAGGTGGATCTGTTCGCCACAAGCACCAACAGGAAGTGCGATCTGTTCTGTTCAAGGGAATTTCCCCCGAGAGGAGCTCTAGGAGATGCGTTCGTAGTGGACTGGGAGTTTCCACTCCTTTACGCGTTCCCACCAGTCCCTGTTATTCCTCAAATGATCAGGAGGTTGAGAAGATTCCAGAAAACCATGATCCTAATTGCCCCGGATTGTGCCAGGAGAACGTGGTACCCGGACCTTCTAGATATGTCCATGTGTCCTCCAATCCGTCTTCCACTCAAAGAGAATCTTCTCTCGCAGAAGGGAGGTCAGGTTCTCCATCCAGACACCAGAACCCTCAACCTTCACGCTTGGCTTCTGAAAGGTTGAGGTACAAGGATTGGGATCTCCCGGATGACGTCATGGAGGTGTTGCTTTCGGCCAGAAGACCAGCAACAAAGTCTTTATACCGCTGCCGTTGGAACAAATTTTGCAGCTGGTGTAGGGAACAGAATATCGACCCTTTTTCATGTGGTACACCAACGGTGTTATCGTTTCTACTCTACTTGGCAAACTCAGGCCTTCAAGTGGGCACTGTAAAAGGCTATCTTGCAGCGCTTTCTATCTTCAAGCGCACTGCGGAGGAACCATTGTATTTCAAAATTCCTCTAGTGGTACAATTTCTCAAGGGACTAACTTATGTTTACCCTCCAAATCCATTCCAGGTTCCCTTATGGGACTTAAATTTAGTCTTAAACTTCTAAATGGGCACTCCATTCGAACCACTTCACTCTTGCGCGCTGAGATTTCTCACGCTTAAAACTGTCCTATTGGTAGCACTAACATCTGCTAGGAGGGTGAGTGAGCTACAAGCTCTCTCCTGTAAACCCCCACATACAATCTTCCACAAGGAAAAAGTTGTCCTACAGGTGAAGCCTAATTTCCTCCCAAAGGTGGTTTCTGAATTTCATATTACTCAGAAAATTACCTTGCCTTCATTCTACCCTCCTCCCTATCCGGGTAAAGAGGAGGAAAGGCTACATAGGCTGGACCATAGGCGAGCTCTCAGCTTTTACATCAGCAGAATGGCTAGGATCAGGCAAGCGGACCAACTGTTTATAGGATGCTCAGGTCACAAGTTTGGACTACCCATAACAAAACAAACCATCTCCAGGTGGATTATTTTGGCCATCCTGGAATGTTATAGACTAGCAGGGAAAGAGCCACCCCAAAATCTCAGGGCTCATTCAACCAGGGGTATCGCAGCCTCTTCGGCTCTCCAAAGAGGGGTACCGGTCCGGGACATATGTGCGGCTGCCACATGGTCGTCCGCACATACATACACAAAATTTTACAATCTGGATTCCTCCACTGCTCAAGAGACCAGATTTGGCAAGGCCGTATTACATTCGGTCCATCCCTAAAGGGATACATAACAATATCACTCCCACCTCCAATTACATGCCACTGCTATGGGAGTCTATCAAAGATAAGGAATACGTCGGAGGACACAATCCCTTCGAAGACCAAGTTACTTCTTACCTGGTAATGTTCTTTTGACGGGATGTTCCTCCGACGTATTCCTCATCGCCCCTCCCAACCATCCCCGCAGCGATAACTTCCCTTGTGGTTGCAGTTTACGCTCCTTCAAGGTCACTAACCAATTCAGGCATGACTTTTCTTATGCTATAAAACGGAACTGAGTAACAGACGCAGCGCGTGGCTATTTATGGGCATGGTGACGTCGGCGCCGATACGGTGGCCGTCGAGGGACATCGACTCGGCGGACGTCGACACGCAGCGCCCTCTACACACAAAATTTCTCCGAGGCCAGCAAGCTGGAAACGTATTATCAAAGATAAGGAATACGTCGGAGGAACATCCCGTCGAAAGAACGTTACCAGGTAAGAAGTAACTTGTTCATCTGCTGCATCGGAGTTGACGGGGGAGCTGGTGAGGTCGAAATACAAAGCGAGAGTCCTCTCTGACCACTAGCCTCTAATTATAACGTGGCAATACTCGCCACCTAGGCCACGGATCCCCACATGGAAACTTGGTGCCGAAGCTTTGAAAGATGCAATATTTAGGGAGGATATGAGAAAGGAAATGGTGGAATATTTTGAACATAACACGGGAAGTGTAGACTCGGCTGACACAGTATGGGAGGCATTTAAGATGGTGGTGAGGGGAGCAGCAATATCCAAATCCAAAGGTCTGCATGGGTGAATAATACACGAGCAGCAAGATGCAGAGAGGAAGATGGAGGCAATTATGCGGAAGGGCGAGCATTCCCCTGAGGAGGCTGGATTGATAAGACAGTTGCAACAGGATTATGGGGAGCATTGGGTGACATTATGTAACTTGAGCTATAAAAAATACTGGCAAGACAACATGCGGTGGGAGACAAGCCGGGAAGGCTACTAGCCTGGCTCTATAAGAGCGAGACACCCAGGCAAACAATTAGAGCAGTACGGGGAATGGATGGACAAATACTGGATACCCAAGAAGGGGTCAACGGAGGCTTTGTAGAGTTTTCCCAGCAATTGTATAGGGATGTTGAGGAGGGTGAAGAGGAGGAGGTGACTGAAACGTTGGCAGGTATTGGCCTTCTCAAGTTGGAGTCTGCAAGGAGGGAGGCCTTGGAGGTTCCCATTACAGGGGAGGAACTAGGAGCAGTGATTACGCTTTTACCTACTAGTAAGACTCCAGGGGCGGATGGACTCCCTAGTGAGTTCTACAAAACATACAGGGCGGAGGTGGTAGCCGTGCTATTAGCAGTGCTACATGAAGCTCTGGATAGAGGGATACTGCCGGAGTCCCTGAGGGAAGCGATTATTATCCCACTTCTTAAACCCAACAAACTATGCACAGACTGTGGGTCATATCGAGCGCTGTCCATGCTTAATCAGGATAGCAAGATACTCACAGCAGTGTTGGCGAATAGACAGAGACCGGTTATCAACAAACTCATACATCCCGACCAGACTGGGTATGTACCGCGCTGGAGCATATAGGATAATCTTAGAGGGCTACATTACGTCATATAACAGACAGAGGAGGACCCACAGGAGGTTGCTAGAATCTCATTGGATGCAGTGAAGGCCTTCGACTCGGTCAAGTGGCCTTGGCTGATGGCGGCCTTGAAGGTCCACTGGCTCCCGATCTGCAACAGAATCAAGCTAAGAACCCTGGTCATCACCCATAAGTGCCTGTCACGCACCGCCCGTCGCTACCTCTCAGACAAATCCGCTAGACATTGCTCCACTAGACCCACCAGAACCCCTTACCTGCACCAACTAAAGATCCCCAACTATAACCTACAAACAGCAGGAGGTTCACGCTTCCCAGGGCTCGCAGCACAATGCTGGAATACCCTCCCTCTTGCAATTAGATCGGAATTCGCATTCTGGCCATTCAGAGCCATGGTGAAATCATGGTTACTAGCCTAAACATCCAATCTCTCAATGACACGTTCGGCCAGCCGCCGTTCGCCACCATGTAGTAATGTTCACCCTGGCTTTATCCGATTCAGGACCACCCTGTAACCCGGTCCTCGCTCTCCACTGTAACTATCTTGTACACTGTTCTATGTATACTTTATTCTTGTATGTAACTACTCAGAGCCTGGACTAATGTATGCTCTGACTGGTGTATTAAGGTGTTTGTGTAACGATATGTAACTCTGCTGTGCACATGATTATGCGCCCAGCTACCTGAGGGTTCAGACGCGCTTTATAAATAAACAAACTAAACTAAGGACCCACTATTGAGATGGGCACAGCTGATATACAGTACTCCCCTGGCCCGTGCTAGGACGGGAGCGACGATCTCAGATGGATGGCAGCTTAGTAGAGGTACTAGACAAGGATGCCTGTGGTCCCCGATGCTGTTTATTTTAGCACTAGAACCCCAGGCTATATACCTGAGGCAGCAATATGGAGAAGTGGGAATCGGCACGAAGGGAGGGCAACATTTGATATCAATGTATGCTGATGATATGCTGCTGTATCTACGATACCCTGAGGATAACCTACAGTATATTCTGGAAGTGATGGGGAGATATGCGGTGCTGTCAGGCATAACTGTAAATCCCAAGAAATCATGTATATTCCACGTAGGCAGATATAAGGGGATACCACGGGAGGGGGGGGGGGCGGGGAATGCCAGTACTACAAATAGAATGGGATACCAGAACCTTCAGGTACCTGGGGATCGAAGTATACCATACAGTTGAGGCTGAATATAAGCCTAACACTGAGAAGGCAGTGGTTAATATCGAAAACAGTATGAGGTTCTGGGTCAAACTCCCCATGGCCATGATGGGGAGAGCGCATTACTGAAGATGGTGGTGCTTCCTAGGTTGCTGCATTTCTTTGGGAAAATACCATACATGATACCGAAGAGATTCTTTGTCAAGCTTGAAAGTATATGCAGAGGGTTCGTATTGCACAATACTAGAAACAGGATAGCATTGTGGAAGCATCAAAATACATATGACCAAGGGGGCATCAGATTGCCCAATTTTTAGATTTACTATCTGGCCAGCCAGTTACAATATGTGGTTAGATGGTTATGGGAAGACTCAACATCAGAGTCCAAACTGTTGAGGGCTGAGTGTAGCCCGTTTTTTAAAAAAGTGGATATGGATGGGAAAGCCACAGCAAGATAGGAGGACAAGAATGTTAGACCTGGGATCGAAGATTTGGCGAAGAGCATGTCGGATCATGGGGAACCCGACCCCATGTTCCCCACAAATGCCTCTAGTGGCATTGAAAGAAGTAGACAAGCAATTGATTGGAATAGCTATGTTGGGAGATTGGCAAGAAGGGAAGGTAGTGGGGTTCGACACACTGATGGCAGATACTGGTCTACATCGAGGACAATATATTACCTATACTAGGCTGGTGTGGAAGATGAGAGATACGTGGTCAGAAATAGTGCTGGAGGGTCCGCCCGATACGGCCATAGAAACATTCTATGATATGTCAGACGGTGGCCATGAAGTTTCCCAAATTTATGAACTATTGATGTGAATTGTGGGGAAGGAGGTGCTCCAGTTGAGACAGGACTGGGAAGAGCATGCTGGGGAATCTGAGTGACGGGTTGTGGAGGAGGGTTCAGAGATACCATAAAAAGATTTCTGATGTTTGTTAATCTGCTTAGAATCACATGCTGTGCATAGTCGGACATCCAGTGGTCACTGCGGAGTATTGCATTTTGTTTTTCGTAGTCGAAAAGGGGACATCGACAAGGCGTGTCTGTAACACTATCCCTATAGTGACGTGCAGTGTACCCACAATCCCTCACGCGTCGAGGTCCCTCAGATTGTTTTTTTCTGCCCAGAAATTGGTCGCCTTAACGCAGAGCTCGTTTGAGAGAAATTGCAAAGCATTTATTCGACTCTTTGGTCGTTATTTCTTATACATTACATCAGATCCCTCCTTCGACGGCGAAGCTGTTTCACCGCCGATTAAGAACTTCGACAGTAGGGAGGTTGGGGGTCATGGGACATTTCTTTTTCTTCTAAGAATGCCTTTCTCTTTCACCCCCCTTTCCTTTGGGGTCATTATCACTTTTAATTGTATCCTCAGCTATGAGGAGAACTCCTTTTAGATTTTGCCTGTGCTGTAAGGGCAAATTCACATGGAAGGATAAGCGGTGTAACCGTTGCTTACCCCTCGACCACAACGAGGACGCTGTGCGGCCTGTAAACTTCTTCGCCCAAAGACTTTAAAGGACTGCAGGGTCAAGAGGTGGGCAGCCTACGCTATGTCTAGAGCTGATTCCTCACCTGCCGCCGCCGCCGAGTGTGACGAGGACAGTGATAACCCGACCTCCGTTTCGGAGGTTGTAGACCTCTCTAGGGAGCGTACCCGCTCCTCAGCGCCTGTCCCTGGCCCCGACAAGTTCGGCTCTCGCCCTACTTATGGGGTTGAACACCCTGGCGACACTGACGAACACGGAAAACATAAGCACACAACCTATGGCACTTCTTCGTCAAAGACAAAGAAAGCCCTAGCGCCAACGGAGATGCCAGGCCTATCGATGTCCTCCACCGACCGTAAGGGTCGCAAGCCCTCCCCGCCATCGCAGACGCGACTAGCGACTGGGCTACCTGCAGACAAGGGCGCTACCACCAAAACGCCAGGCGACGCGCCTCGTAAGAGTGCGACCGTCGCCAAAAGAGACTTGGCACCGCCCAACACGACGCCAGATGAACCCTGGACGGAGAAATTAATCGTCGAGAGCTTGGCTCGTATAGCTTCCACTGACGGCCAGAGACGGACGGCGAGTAATACGCTGAACCCCGCTCACAAGGCCAGGGAGACGCCGAGAATGCCGGAAGGGAGGCAGGGTCCGCTCCCGCCGTCGAAGGAAGGCCCTAGCCTACGAGAAGGTTTCTCAGAAGGCGAAGGGAGTTTATCCTTGACGTTATGGGACAGAGCGGAGCTTCCTTTTACGCCTCCTGACTGTTCTGGGTTACCACATTGGACATTTGAGAGATTCCAATCATGTATGAACAAGCTGGATAGATTTATGTCCATTCCTGAACATAAAACACCCAAGAGGCCAAGAGAGGCACTTCATGAGGACCCCATGGCTAAATATCCTAGACTATTTAACCCCCCTTCAAGAGGAGGTTAATACTTATGACCTCACTGAAGAAGACTCTCACTTCCAAGAGGATGAGGAGTTCTTAAATAGTGAAGACCAACAGAACCTCGAAGAAGAAGGTTTTGAGGAAAACGCTGACATTGGTGGGGGGGCTTCGAAGAAGACCCAGATGAAGGTGGCTCACAGCCTTGGCAGTCCCCAACAGCGTCTACAGACCCTGTGATTCTGAACCTTCCTCTCCTCAAACCACACCGGTCAGGGACTCTTCACCTATAGATGACCAACCCACTTTGAACGCGCTACTACGGAAAGCAGCAACGCACTTTGAAATTGAAACTGGGGAAATTACTCCCAATATTGATTTTGTAGAAAAAATGATTAAGGAAAAACCTCCCACTAGCCAGCCCATTCCCCTCCTCGCCTCAGTTAAGAGACGAATCATCCCATCGTTGTCTACACCTGCGTTGGTTAGAGGGGTCAACCCAAGAATTGAAAAACTGTTTACTCCCTCTCCATCGGACCCATTATACATTAAGGGTCACTCAATACCAGATTCCTTGGTAGTAACTACCACAAGGAAAAGGGCAGGGGTTCCACTATCATCTAGCGAAGCACCCCCGGACAAGGAAGGAAAGAAACTCTACGCCCTGGGTAAGAGAATTACAGCCTTGGCAGCTTTTTCCAGCAGAATTGCCAATAACAATACCTTACTGGCAAGTTATGCTGATGCCCAATGGGGGAAGTTTCGCCAAGACCTCGAGGAGGTCCCTGAGCCCTTACGAACTCGCTTGTTAACCACTGTAACAGAAGGAACTCTGGTTAACCAGAGCATCATTAAAAACACACTTGATGCTGCAGAAACGGCTGGCCGTTCTTTAGTCCAGGGGATACTTCTGAAGCGTCATGTCTGGCTCCGGAACTCATGTTTTAAGCCAGAGACCCAGGCGTCACTCATAAACCAATCAAGGATTCTAACCTCTTTGGGAAAGCGGTGGACGACGCACTGGAGACCGCTAAGAAGGATTTCGACCCCCCTAAAGACTTTAGACCAGATCCCAAGGCCTCCCAATAAGCGAGGATTCGGCAACAAACGCTTTTTTCGAGGCCAACATCAACAACAGCAGTACACTGCAGGCAACTGGTCCTCTACTCAGGGAACCAGTGGCCTATACACTCAGAGGACAACGCTGTGGCAAGGGTAGAGGTCGGGGCCCCACTCCCAAAGGTTCCCCGGCTACTAACACCAAATGACCCGAGGTTCGGGTCCCCTCCCATGCATCGCCGGTCGTGACCGGTTAACATCTTTCCTACCAGCATGGGAGGGAATAACATCAGAATGCTGGGTATTGTCAACTATAGCCCACGGTTACTGCATAGAATTCAGTCGGTCGCCCACATACAGACCCCCAAGGGGACGACGCCCATCACCGGAGCACCTCGCCATCCTTCAAGAAGTGGAACTGCTGCTACTAAAAGGAGCAATTAGAGGTTGTGCCTCTATCACAGGTAACGGAAGGTATTTATTCAGTGTACTTCCTTGTACCCAAAAAGGACTTAACCATGCGCCCTGTATTAGATCTGCGCCCAGCAAACAAATTTGTCAAACCTCAAAAATTTCGCATGGTGACCTTACAGGAAGTAATCTCCTTGCTTTCACAGGGAGATTACATGAGAACACTGGACATGAAAGATGCATACTTTCATATTTTAATGTTGCCAGCGCACAGAAAATAACTCAGCTTCATGATAGAGGGCAAACACTACCAGTTCAGAGTGCTACCCTTCGGCATAGCGTCAGCGCCAAGGGTATTCACGAAAGTACTGGCAGTGGCAGCGACCCACCTGCGCAGGTTGTCCATCCCAGTATTCCCTTACCTCGACGATTGGCTCATAGCAGGGGGTTCTTACGAGACATGCTTCTCAAATACCCAAAAGACTGTAGACCTTTTGTTCCAACTGGGCTTCTCCATCAACGAGAAGTCGTCCAGCCTAGACACCAGCCAGATCAAACAATTCCTAGGGGCTCTAATTTGAACAAAGGACGGCCTCGTCTTCCCCTCCAACGAGAGGGTCCAAAATATGCTGTTTCAGATCCCTCAATATGTGGCCGGTCGAGAGGTGATGGTACGCAAAGCAATGCAGGAATGATGGCGTCATGTATATATTTGGTACCTCACGCGCGCCTGCGCATGCGCCCAATGCAAGAGTGGCTCAACAGCCAGTGGTGTCAGGCGAGCGGACAATCGGACGAACTAGTGGTGGTCTTGCAGGCCTTGGTTCTCTCGCAACGGTGGTGGTCGAAAGAAAACCTTGTAATGGGGAAACCATTCGCCACCCCCGTAGTGGAAGCCACTCTAACCACAGACTCATCCCTCACAGGATGGGGGGCTCACCTATCCCATCAGACTGCACATGGAGTTTGAACTCCGTGTTTAGCGTCCAAGCACAGAAACTTGCTGGAACTGCTAGCGGTCTTCAAAGCACTGAAGGCTTTCCAGGCACATCTGCAAGGGAAGACAGTGATGGTCCTCACAGACAGCACCACAGCCATGTACTACCTGAACAAGCAAGTACGAATGGCGGTTATGAGAGGACATCGTCTTCAACGTTTTCACACAATGGGGATTCCCAGAAATAGATCTGTTCGCAACTCTGGAGAACTCCCAATGCCAACATTACGCCACCAGGTACCCCCAGAACCGATCCAAGGGCAACGGTCTCTGGATGACATGGTCAGCAAAATTTGTTTACGTTTTTCCCCCGACTCCCCTTCTCAACAAAATAGTGCACAAGATGCACCAGGAACCAGTCACCATGATATGATATGGCATTTGTAACGCGCCTATACACAAGTGTTTCAAGGCGCGACGAGGCGGGGGGGGAACAAGGGGAAGACAGACAACGATCCTACTAGGCCAGGTATCATTCAGACCGCGCAAGTGCAGGGGTAGGTGAAGGGAAAAGGTGCAAGGGGAAGGGGAGGGGGAAGTGCAGTACAAGTAAGTAGAAATAAAAATAAATAAATAAATAGGGCCAGCTGGTGGCAAATACAAGGTAGGTGCAGGCAAGTTCTGGGAAGGGGGCGCTGTAGGGATACAGAGACAGTCCCGCAGTGCAGGGGTTGCGATGCCAGGGAGGCAGTGCAAGTGGAGAGTGGCTGGGCCCAGGACCGAGGTCGGTGAGAGTGGCCCAGTTGCAGATTCAGTGCAATTTCAGTGTAGAATTTAGCATGGGAGAGGGACAGAGAAGGCAGAGGCAAAGAGGAAGGTTTTGAGGTGCTTCCGGAACCGGAGATGGTTCTCCTCAAGTTTCAGGGAGGCAGGAAGGCTGTTCCAGAGGGAGGCCCCTTCCGCGGAGAGAGATCTACCCCCAGCTCGTTGCTTTGAGAAGCGGCTGACCCTGAGGGAGTTGGAGACGGATGAGCGAAGGGCTCGGGAAGGAAGATATTTAGGGAGAGAGAGTTGAAGGTATTTTGGCCCCAGGCCCCAGAAGGCCTTGTGGATAATGCAGAGGGTTTTGAACTTAATCCTCGCAGCCACTGGGAGCCAGTGTAGAGATTTCAGTCCTGGAGAGATACGGTCCCTGGGCTTGAGGCCAAGGACAAGTCTCGCAGTTCTGTTCTGGATGAGTTGCAGAGGGCGGAGAGTGGAGGCAGGCAGATTAAGATAGAGGCTGTTACAGTAGTCCAGCTTCGAGAGAACCAGGGCTCGGGAGACAGTGAGCTTCTGGGGGAAGGAGAGGAAGGGAAGAATACCTCTGAGGAGGTGCAGCTGGTAGTGTGACTTCTTAGAGACGTCAGATATGTGAGGAGAGAAGGAGAGTGTAGAGTCGAAGATGACCCCAAGGTTTTTAGCCTTGCAGGTAGGAGCAGGAAGAGAGCCAAGAGAGGCCGGCCAGAGAGCTGCAGGGAAGGAGGGAGTGGGTGTGCCAATGAGTAGAATCTCAGTCTTACTGGCATTAAGGCAGAGGTCATTGGCGGCACACCATACCTGGATAGCAGACAGACAATCAGAGATGAGGGAAGGAGAGGAGGAGGCCGAGGGTAGCCTGAAAATGAGCTGGGTATCGTCCGCATAGCACTGAAAGTTGGGGCAGAGGGCGGCAATGCAGTGAGCAAGGAGTGACCAGTACTGGTTGAAAAGCCAGGGAGAGAGATTAGATCCCTGGGGAACACCACAGGTGGAGAAGAAGACGTCAGAGAGGAAGGACCCAAGTTGGACCTGGGAGGGTCGATTGGAAAGGAAAGTAGTCAGCCACGCCAGAGCCTGACCAGTGATACCCAGGTTTTCACGGAGACCATGATACTAGTGGGCCCGGCAGCCATGGTTCGCTCACCTGATGGAGATGTCTCTATCTCCACCGGTGAAACTACCCTGCCTGTACAGCATGCTGTCACAGGACAGGGGCAAGACGCTACACCCATGCCCACAGACGATGAACTTAGCAGCCTGGCTCCTGAGGTCATAGAATTTGGACATTTACAGCTCCCTCAAAGATGCATGGACATTCTTAGGGAGGCTAGAAAACCTAACACTCGTTACTGCTATTCTAGCAAGTGGAAGAGAGTCGTCATCTGGTGTAGAGGTAAGAGCGTCAACCCTGTTGACTGCTCTCCCACACTGATTGTTCTTTACCTGACTCACTTATTAGACTCAGGATTGGTCTTTAATTCTATTAAAGTTCATCTAGCTGCACTTTCCGCATATGCCACTTCTCAACACAAAGTGTCATGGTGGAAAGTCCCAGTTATTAAAGCCGTCATGGAGGGAGTAAAGAGGATACACCCTCCTATAGCTAACCCAGCTCCCTGATGGGACCTAAATGTGGTACTTACCAGGCTGATGGGCTCACCCTTTGGACCCATGCACAAAGCATCCCTTAAGAACCTCACTCTTAAAACTGCTTTCTTAATAGCTATCACCTCCATTAGGAGAGTGAGTGAACTACAAGCGCTCTCTATACTAGACTCCTTTGTAACAGTTCACAAGGATAAGGTGGTTCTACGCACACATCCTAGGTTTGCACCAAAATTCATTTCTAAATTCCATGTCAACCAGTCAATAGAACTACCAACGTTCTTTCAAAACCCTTCAAATTTGGGAGAAAAGAGCCTGCATACACTGGATGTGCGCAGAGCCGTCATGTTTATATGGAAAGAACTAGACCTCTTAGAAAGACTAATCAGTTCTTTGTCTCGGTGGCAGCAGGAAGAGAAGGAGATGCAGTTTCAAAATCCACTATGTCTACATGGATTGTCCAATGCATCACTCTCTGTTACACTCTTGCTAAGAGAGAACTACCCTACAAGCCGAGAGCACATTCTACTCGAGACACTGTGGCTTCCACTGCATTCATTGCAAATATCCCTCGAGTCCATTTGCAAAGCGGCAACCTGGAGTTCTGTACACACCTTTACAAAACACTACTGTCTAGATGCCCACTCTAGATCTGATTCCCAGGTGGGACAAGCAGTATTAAGACCTCTTTTTTCTACTGTTCCTTCTCACAACCCACCTCCAACTCCGGGTACTGCTCGCTAGTCTATGCACAGCATGTGATTCTAAGCACATTAACAAACATCAGAAGGCAATGCATTACTTACCGTAAAAGCATTTCTGATGGTTGTATCTGCTTGGATTCACATGCGCCCACCCTTCCTCCCTGCTCGGATTGGAAGGAACATAGACATCCTTTATCTCTCTCTTTTCTGTACTCACTCATGTCTAATAGGCTCCCTCATTGCAGAAAAAATACAAACAGAGAGACCTAGACGCGTGAGGGATTGTGGGTACACTGCACATCACTATAGGGATAGTGTTACAGACCCGCCTTGTCGACGTCCCCCTTTTCGACTACGAAAACAAAATGCAATACTCCGCAGTGACCACTGGATGTCGGAGTATGCACAGCATGGGAATCTAAGCAGATACAACCATCAGAAATGCTTTTACGGTAAGTAATGCATTGTCATCTAGGAATGCAAGGCTGCAGCAAATCCAGTTATATGTCACTCATACAGCGTATTTGACTACCCCCCCCCCCGCTCCCCCTCCGAGGATTGCAGGGTTTAAGAATGCTGGGATACAACATGCCCCAAACGTGGGGCGGTGGATGCAGGAATAATACATATGTTCTGGGCGTGCCCTGAAATAAGGAAATTCTGGGGGGAGGTGGCCCATCTCTTGTCCGAGAAAGAGATTAAACTGGAGGTAGAATCTTTGTGGGCATGCATGGTGCGGGGATTCTCTAGGCCGCGTAAGCTGGCACATGTCAGCAAACTCAAGGATAAAACATGATACAGTATATGACACCGGATGTTATGACCGTTATTCACCGTTTGGTTTGTTTTGGTTGTTGTTTGTTAAAATCAATAAAAATTGTTTTAAAAAAACAAACATTTCAGTGTTAAGAACTAAACATGGGTCATTTTTATTCACCAGGCCAGCAACAGTATCAGTTTGTTGACCAAACCTATGCAAAAGAGAATTACTGTGCCACATAGAAAAGTTTAAAACTATTTTCTTTATTTTTAAATGTACTTTTTGGTTTCATATGGCGCATCCCTGGAAAGGTTAACTGTAATTTTCTTACTTAAGTATTCTAGTGGCTGCTTTGGGACATGGACTAAATGCATGCTCTCAGCATCAATTGTCTTTTAATTGTCTAAACAAGCCAGCCACTGCCTAGCGAGCACACCAGATGGCAACTGATTGTCACTTGGCACCTTGATTAGGAAAGTGGAGTTCATTGTGTCTCACCATGCAGACAGTAGTCCATGGCAAATCAATGCAGTGATGTGTGCAGCAATGATTTGTGCGCTGCACAAGTCACCACCCTGTTGGTTAATGGTGTCTGTGTTGCTCCCTTAAGTAACAGCACATAAACCTGTTTTTGTCTGATGTGCCCAATGTCCATACAAGAGCACACTGGACTGTGTTGTGTATGGGACTCGATTGAGCATGCCATACTGTGCCCACACTTAAACACATAAAGCAATCAAAGAAGTTGCCTCTAATTGTAAATCCATGAGGCCAAATGCCCTTTCTACACTGCCACACCATGATTTTCACTAGTTGCAGGCCAGCACTAATAAGAGATGCTAATGCTAGCTCGATTAGATAAAGCATGGGCCTGCTATTTTTTGCTGAAATAACCCCTGAGGCCTGCGCAATGGTGAGGAGGTAGTGGCTGAGGAACTTCTGGCCCTTTATCACGCACCAGAAAACGGTTTTGTTTAAAACGCTTCATCAGCTTATCACTGGACAGGCTAAAGTTTGAAAGAGGTACAATCCTTTCTGTGTAGCCTTTCTGTGCAGCGTCTCTTGTGCGGTATCCTGCCCTGTCTGTAGATATAATTCCCTAAATATGTTTGTGTTGGGCATGCCCACACTGAGACCCAGCCCTTCCTCCTCTAAAATTCTTCAGAAACAAGAAGCAAAAGAGCCCTTGTACCCCATTTGAGTGTCTGATGTTGCAGCCATTCTATACTCTCCAAAAATGTAAGCTGTCCAAATGAGCATGTATGGTTCATGGTTACAAACATTTTAAAGTTAGGGTGAGTTTTGTGAACCGTGATGTGAGCACCAAGCCATGCATCAGTTATGCATTTAGAGATTCACACATACAATCCTTTTATTACAGACTTGTTTAGCAAATGAAGAGATCTCGGATCACTGTTCTAGTCCTGAAATGCTCTGTGATTTAATGTAAAGTATACAGAAATACTCATTGGTGATATTTGTCCCCTTTCCCATTCTCAGAGAGGTATTTTGAAAGAGTACAATAAGAGTGTACCAGACTGTCCCTCTTGGAATGATAACCTTCTATCGGAAAATAATTCATATGGTTAGTCTAGTAATGCCCCTTGCGAAATACAAGTGATGTGGTACGAACAGAACACCTGCAACACAGGGCCAGATCAGTGGGCCCTGAGACGCCGATAGGCTGTTCACACCGCAGTGTGCCAGTACGGACAGTTTGAAACTGCATTCCGGCAAGGCCTTCCCTTAGAGCAGGTGACAGAAAAACCATTTACTTGGGCAGCAACAGCTGTGTTTTCACATTACAGAATTGTAAAGTACTTGAATTACACTGTAATCAAGCCAGCTTCATTTATGTAGCAATTATTTATTCATATTGAGGAGGGGTTTTGTCGCACGACAGAGGTGTAGTTTGGGAGTGACGTGTGCCAGTCAGTGGGGGTGGGGTGGGGCGCATTCTGATGTTTCGCCCTGGGCTCCAAGTTGGCTAGAAACTGCCCTGATTACAGCACCCACCTTCCTTTGCGGGGATGACCAGCCCACCGACCCCCATCTGAATGCAGAGCAGGAAATCACTAATGATGGCTCATTATTGACATACTGCACTACTTTCAGATGGGAGGAAGTCGTAGGGGGGGGGGGCAACTGCCACCATGTTGCCAGTCAGAATTAATTTAGGTCAGCAATGTATTTAGTTCTGTTTTTTGTCCTGGTGCTTAAAATGTGCGCTTTGCATTCCAAGCTGTGTGCCGCAGACTGGTTCCACTCTAAGCGGGGGAGAAATGAGGACTGTGGGGACTCTGTACAAGTGAATAGAACAAAGACCTCATGGTCCTAATTTCCTCTGCAGCAGCAGTGGCCAGGTAGGGCACCAGGGCATTTCATCATTTTCATATGAGGGGCCTTCACCGTTCCTGATAATCCCAAAATTCTCTTTAATTTAATGCAAAACTGCATTTTATTTTTACAAGGTTATTTTACTCACTGAATGCTGATCAAGTCACCTAACAACATTAAGGTCCAGCTTTGATTAATACTTCCCTGAAGAAAATGCTGGCATTAATGACTGGGGGATGCAGCCTTTCCATTTGATGTCCAGGAGGAGCCGATTGATTCAGTCGTACACTACTCTGCAATCTGAATTTAGGAAAATTGCAGTGGGTGACTTTTGGCTGAAGGATTCAGTCTCTTACCCTTTGGCCCTTCCTACTTGTGCGAAATAGGCTTTTCAGCATTGGCTGTACTGAAAACGAAATACCGCACAAGGCTGGAAGTGGAGGACAACCTCAGAGTGGCGGTCTCAAAAATAAAGCCACACATTGACTCACTTTCTGCAGAGAGACAGGCCCACCCTTCCCGTTAGTACTTGCTCTGTAATATCAAATTTACATCTGCTGAATATACTAATAGGAATGTATTTTGAGAAAATAAAAGCCCTACTGGCGAATTTTGTGTTTATTTACATGGTTTCTATGTTTGGATTGGAAGTGATTGTCCTACTGTCTTGGAATGTCTCCTCAACAACATATCCCTTTGAAATTATGGCACCACGCATTCTGCAGCTATCTTGATAAAACAAAAAGCACCAACACCACACAGGGGCGGGGCAAGAGGGTCCCAAACAATTTATTATTTGCTCAGAGGGGCCTTGGCATAAAACGTTTGAAGACCACTTCTCTAGACCCTACTAGTAAGCACCTATTGGAAAAGAAGAGAAATATAATTGTACCAACAGCAAAAATATGTAATAAATCCATAGGGTCTAAAACAGCACTCCATATTTATTTGAATTCGTTAGGGCATTATACACGTATTAATGCCCAGACACATATAATCATTTTTTAAAATTTTATTATTTAACATATGGTTCCCAATTGAAACCTTTTAGCTCTTACTCATAACAAATGCATCTAAAATATCATAAGAAAGAAAGGCAGTAAGAAAAGAAAATGAGAAAGGATATCACTTCCTCTGTGTGATTTAGTCATTTACAATTAGCTTCGTAGCTATCTCAGCAGATGCAGTTGTTCCCTTAGCTAGTACATCGATTCTTTCAAATATAATCGAAACAAATTCCAGTAAAGCAAATGTCACTGAGATCCTGGACCCTTGCATCAGTTGGAGCCAAATGTCTCTCTCTGTTAATGTGTGGTAATGTACAAAGAATGTTTTCATCAGGTTAGATCTAACATCCATAACGCCTGGGCAGTTCATGATCGGATGGTGCATGGATTCCAGTGGGTAACTACAAAGTCTACAACGGTAATCCCTGCATTCCTCCGGTTTCCTGACTTCAAGCAACTCCTTTGTCGGGAACAAGTTTAACCGTATTCTCAAGAACTGAGTGCGGGCTTTGTCTGATCGAAATTTTGTCAGATAAGGCAGGGTTGTTCCTTGCTTTCTGATGTCCATACAGTGTTTCCCGTAAAGTTTATACTCAGAAACTGCCTTTATTGTATTGATCCAGTCTTGCTCATAAAGTACCTTCTTTACTTTCTCAGGGTTTTCTTTTAATGAGATCATAGTTCGGCCCATGCTGTTTAAGATTCCTATACATTTATATCTCCATTCTTCCAGTGATTGTTCACTTCTGGTGTGAATGGCCTGGTTCAATAAAGTAAACCCTCCTTCAGATGGAGGCATAAGGCACTTTCAATAGAAGGAAAGGGTTTTCCGGACTGTTAGAGTATATAAGGAAGTTAAGCCAAGTCCTCTTCTGATAATTGCCACAAGCATCGAGTTTGGTAAAGATAAGACGTGTCTCCAAAAAAGCCCCTCAATGATGGGCCAGATTTTCCAAGGCAGCGATAGTGAGCTTTCCGACCCATATGTCCATATGGGAGCTACTTTCATTCTGTAGAAAGGGAGGACTGGACTGAGTGAAAATGTACAGTATCATGATCTGATGATCTTTGCCTGTGCAGCCAGGCATTTTGTCTTCCTTCTCAACCCCTCTTCACGGTGTACATCGGCTGAACTGTCGTTTATCGATATTCCCAAAAAGGTCACCTGAGTTATCAGTGGTATCTATGCTCCTTCGATAATCCAACTGCAGCCTTTTGCATTCTCGCCAGATATCCTCCCAAATATCGGAACACTAGACTTAAGAGGTTTTATTCGCATGTCGTTTCCTGTCAGGTACGTAGCCAGTACATCGAGTTGTCGCTGGAGGCAAATTGGTGTTTTATCCATAATTACTACATCGTCTGCTTATGGCAATCTATTGACTGATGTTCCGGCTATAGTGGGAGGAATGCACCTTGTGCCTTTAAATGCCTCCTCCATCTCAGCAGTGTATAAGTTAAAGATTGCTGGTGCCAAACGGCACCCTTGTTTTAAGCCAATTGTTGTAGTAATCGCATCTGTTAAGTCTCAAGCTTTATTCAATCATATTCGGACTGTGGTGGTTGTGTGGAGGCTCTTAATGGCTTCCACTGTGTCCCTAGGACAACCCCAGGCGTTTAATGTAGACCACAAATTTGACGATTTACAGAGTCAAATGCCTGCGATAAGCCCACTGAGGCCAGATAAAGTTTCTTGCTGTTCTTCAATGTAGTTCTTGTTTTCAACATGTTGATCAGAAACCGGTTCAGGGTGGTTCTGGTGCTTTTCTCAAAACCAGACTGCCAAGGATCACAATGTTTTGTTTCTTTGGTCCAGACGGTCAGATGTTTCAGGATGAGGGGCGCAAATATTTTCCCAATAATGTCCAGAAGGGCGATAGACCTATAGTTTCCAGGTAACAACCTATCACCCTTCTTAAAGATTGGCACTATTATCGATGTGGTCCAGGATACCGGTATTTTATTAGTTTAATCAAGTCAAACATGAAGCATGCCCATTCCTACGGGTTCTTCTTCAGGGTCATGTTTGTTAAACCGTCTGGTCCTGCGGCTCTCGAAGTACTTGAAAGTTGAATTAAATCCAGGATGTCTTCCCTTCCTGTGTCAAAAGACCAAGAGTGTCCTGAGGAGTCTCGTCTGTCCATGTCAACTTCTGTTTTGTTGGCGAACAGTGTACTGAAGTGGACTATCCATTCTCCAGCAGGGATGGGATTGGCTAGCAAAGATTGTTGGGGAGCCTCAATAGAGTTAAGGACTCTCCAGATCTCGCCAGAATTTTTGGTAGCTACTAACTTTAACATGTGTTCTGCGTCCTTCTAGATTATGGTGGGTTTGTGCTGTTTCAGCCAGTTTTTATAATTTTGCTTGCCTTTTTTGAGTTTATCCAAGGATTTTGACGAAGTTCTTCTTTTAAATGCACTTTTTAGTCTATTCAGCTGCCACCGCTTTTCAAGCACGGCCATGTCAAAAGTTTGCTGATGGGTGAAAGGTTTTCCTCTTCTAGTAAATCCTTTATGTAAGGTTTAAGATTATCTGAAGTGAAGATGTAGTCGAGAATTTGCCCCTCAGGGCCCCTCTTCCAAGTCCCACTTGGTGGTGAATCTCACATAGTGAAGCCATTTAAAATCTCGATATTTCTTAGACCCAATTCCCTTCTCCACTTCAGACCACGTAGGACGGCTTTGTCTGAGTGTGCTACTGGGTTTTCACTTAGGGTTAAGTCCTTGCTGAAACGGTGTATATTAAGATCTCCACAAACAATTATCATCAGGTCTGGCCTTGTAACGCTAGCATCATCGATCTTGTTCATGACCTGGTCAATAAAGTTCTTAGCCATCTCAGAATTTATATTCCAGTATAGATTGAAGATAAGCCTTGCCCTAGTGGTATTATCATGAGGAGTTTCTCTGCCCAGCAAGACAATTTGGATGAGGGGTGACACATTCTTAACCCAAGTTACCTTTAGGCCTTTGTCGTTTAATAAGAAGATCAGGCCTGCCATCGGTCCGCCCTTCTGACCTTTGAGGGCCGCGTTTAAGTAAGATGTGAAACCTTTGAGTTAGGTGTCTCTCTTAACCAGGTTTCCTGCAAACAAACTATGTCAAGAGTCTCATAGGGCAATTCTCTTTCACCAAACAGGTGCCTAAAGCCTCTAGTGTTCCAGCAGCCAATGGTAAAATCCTTCAGTGTTCCGTCCGCCCCATTTCTTAAGCATTAGAAATTTGATGCTAATGCACCTGCGATCCACTCCCTTACATCTTCTTTATCTTTTACATGTTTTTACTGGTGCAATTTCCTCTTATTCTTTCGATTAGAGTTGTCTACAACTATCCTGAGGTTCGTTAGTGGTGTCAGTTCGTCATTGCTCTGCCCCTTAGCTCGTCTGTTCCTCAAGTTATGGATACCTTTCTGCTGAGGTCTTCTAGATTCCTCTACTTTCTCAATGTTCTCAAGTGTATGTAGATCTTTTTCTTTTAAAGAAAATCCCATCAAGGTCAGTTGTGATGTTTCACTGACAAGCAGTTTTATTTCTTTTGAAAAAAGTTGAATTACCACCTTGTCTTTCCTTCATTTGTCCGGAAAGTCAGTCAAGTCAAGATCCTTAGAGCGGATCGAGGTTAATGCGGGAACGCTATGAAATAGCCTCAAAATGTTCGCTCTATTTTGGATCAAATCGTCCTTTATGTACAATATTCTTTCCAGTTTCATCTTTAGCTTGGGTTCACGTCTCATTTCTGCTTCTCGATACCTTTGGTCTGGTCGAGACAATGTATTGTTTTTATTTTTAAAGCCACGTGAGAGGCTCCCTTTATCCCGCCAATCGACTTGTCTATTTAGGTCTCACCTTTTTTGTTCTAAAGCCTTAAAGCAATTCTTAGGGCTCTGCAACAGGGTAACCCTCTTAATTACTAGGTATCGTTTGCCCATGTGTACCCGTGAGGTTACCTTTAGTCTAGACCGTGAGGCAGCGTTCCCCGGTTGGATATGTACTTTATTGTCATCTTTGGTAATCTGTCGCTCAAATGTCTTCTTGTTCGTCACTTCTTACGCTGTCTGTGACAACAATAGGCTGACCACTTGTATGGTGGCTTGATCTCAGCACCACTAGACGTTCTACCAGCGCGTATCTCGTTGGCTCTCTCGTTGGAAAAATCTCGTCCCAATCATGTGAATAAGTTGAAAGGTTCAATAGCTCATTAAAACCAATTGATACATCCTTTGGTGATAAATTACCACCGTATATACAAATGACTCAGAGTCAGAGGCTTCCTTATCCTGTCTTCGCCCGACTGCTTTTTAACATCATTTAGACAAACAATTTATTCGAATTACTTAATCCTATGGTCTGAGTCCCTATGTCTAACTAAATGTCCCTATATTCGCTAATTGGCCCTCTCTACAGGTAAGGGGCTCGCCCTCGGTGGTTACTAATATTACACCTGTCAATGGTACACAAAAGGAGGTGAAGTCTATCCCTATCCTTGCTCACTGCTTTCCTGTCTGTTAAAATGTTGCACACATCAGGGTCGATATTTTTACTTTGTCATCTCCTTGGATCTGTGTGGCTTACAGTACTCAAAAGCCTTGATTTTACTAATCAAGACATTTCTAAAACCAAAAAACAGCTACCAATCTTGTTGGCGCTGCTTATCTTAAAAAGATGCTACTATCTCTGTGCCGTGTCTACCACTTCCGTTTGTATCGAACACGGGATCTAGGTCATCACTCCTGGATCTGTTGTCTACCGGTTTCAGCGGTATCTCATTACTTCCCGCTTTCTTCAGGACATATACTGATTTTAGCATTACTGGTCTCAATTATTAACAACAGAACAGCAGAGCAGAAAAACAACAAGAAGAATGGTGACTATTCTTGTCCGGTGTGGCCACATTTATCGGTTGTGGATCCTTTTCCCCAATTTTCTGTAGGCCGTGGCATTCTGCTCATGTGCCCTAAAGGGGAAGAGAAAAAGAAAAGGGGGCGGGGGGGTGTGTGTTTGTTTTTATCTAAGGTATGTGAATTAATACCACACTGGGTTGCGTATCAGGGAGGATTTCTCACCAGTCTTCTCTTTAGTACAGATGATTTTATGTGTGCTTTTCCCAAACGTGTAATTCAGGTATCTGTAAAATATTCATATATTTGTTTTGTATTTATTTTTTATATAGGAATATCCTTTTTGTCTCATCGCTGCTTACATGGTGTGTTCCTGTATCTTCCAGGGTCTGTAATTTCCTATTCTCCAGTTCTTTTCATCTCCCCGCCCATGTGCGTGGTTTAGTTTAGTTTATTATTTGTATAGCGCTGCCTGGCCCATGGGCATCCAGGCGCTTGGTACAGTTACATAGTAGCCAATATGTTACATCATACATTTAGGTATATAAAAACAGTTATAGATAACATACACATCATACATATATACACGCTTTGGGCTAATACAGTTTATGCAGGCAGTAAATGCGGTAGTCGGGTAAGTTGGAGTTTTAGACTTCTTTGGTCAAAAGCCAGTTTTTGGCAGTGTGTCTGAATCGGTGATAGGATGGTTCGGATCTGAGATCGACTGGTAGTGAGTTCCAGAGTTTAGCGGCGAGCACAGGGAAGCTGGTGCCTCCTGCTTTTTGGAGCTTAAATCTGGGGATGTTTAGGCAGTGTGTTTGTGCTGATCTGGTTGGGCGAGATGTGGTATGTTGCGTGAAGTTGTCTGATAGGTATCTAGGTGCTTGGTTGGATAGGCATTTGTGTGTGAGGGAGAGTGTTTTATATTTAATCCTTTGGGGTATGGATAGCCAGTGGCAGGAACGTCTGGCGTCAGAGATGTGCTCGTGTTTGGGTATGTTCATAGCTGCTCTGAGAGCGTTATTTTGAATAACTTGCAGCTTGTTGATGTTCTTTTGGCTAGTGCCCAGGTAGAGGGCGTTGCAGTAATCTGCTTTGGAGAGTACTAGTGCTCTGGCTAATGTGGTGCAGTTGGAGGTGGAGAGGTAAGGTCTACTGGCGTTGATGATCTTACAAGTGTAAGCGGTGGCGGCTGAGATGTCGTTGATTTGTCTTGTCAATGTAAGGGAGGAGTCCAGGTAAATCCCAAGAGTTTTGACATTGTTGGAGACTGTAATGTTGTTTCCGTCAATGGTGAATGCCTGGTAGAGTTTGTTGAGTCTGGATTGGGAGCCTAGGAGAAGAAGTTCGGTCTTGTCGTCGTTGAGGCAAAGGCCGTGTTTAGCCATCCATTCTTGGATAATGGAGCAGATGTTGTTGAGAACTGAGTTGTCAGTGGCGTAGTCGCCTGTCAGTGGGATGAGTATTTGGGTGGCATCTGCGTAATTCGTGTAGATGACACCCAAGCGGTCCAAAATGTCGAAAAGAGGTTTAGTAAACACATTGTATAATGTGGGGGAAACACAGAAACCCTGCGGGACGCCGCATGTGACGGGGGCTGGTTCGGCAGAGGCTGTGGGAGCGAAGACCCTCATAGATCTGTTGTTCAGGAAAGACTGAATCCATGCATTGGCCTTGTCAGAGAAATTAGCTGCTGAGGCTAGGTGATTGCAAAGGATGTCGTGGTTTACCAAGTCGAAGGCGGCCGACAGGTCGAGGAGGAGCAAAAGGGCTAGTTTGCCGTTGTCTCCGAGATTATCCATTTGTGATTTAAGGTCGATCAAGGCTGTCTCAGTGCCGTGCTTATGGCGGAAACCTGACTGTCTTAATCCAAGTAAACTGTTTTTCTCTAGGTGGTTCTGGATCTGAACGTAGGCAGCTCTGTCGAGGATTTTTAGGAGGAAGGGCACAGTGGTAATGGGTCTGTAGTTCGTGGGGACACTAGGGTCAAGTGTGGGTTTCTTGAGAAGGGGTAGAACCCAAGAGTCCTTTAGGTTGTCGGGTACAGTACTGGAGGTGAAGGATGAGTTTATGAAAGATGTGATGAAGGGGGCGAGATGTTTGGCCGCTTCCTTGATGACTGGCGCGGGACAGATGTCACCTTGACATTTGGAGGGTTTCAAAGAGTTGATTATGTCTTCGACCTCTTTGGTGGTGATGGTGGAGAATTGGAATAGTTTGGTGTCGTCCGTTCGTGAGGTGAAGGTGGGAAGGGTCGGGTTCTCTGTGAGGGTGAGACTTTCTTTCTTTGACTCGATTTTGGCTTGTAACATGCAATTTTTCCAAGGAGTGCTTCTTGTATGTTAGAGCACCATGAGATATCTTTGATGCATGTGTCAGTGATGGGAGAAGGGGACTCGAGGTCTCTTAGGATGTTGAAGAGCTCTTTGGTGTTGGATTTGGTGTTGCCAATTCGCTCGTTGTACATGTTTTTTTTAGTTTGGATAATTGCTGCCTTGTAGGTATTGGAGGCTAGGGAATAGGAAGTTTTGTTGTTAGCTGAGGGTGACTGTTTGCACGCCGCTTGTCTTTTGATTTTACAGAGAGTTTTTAGTTCGGGGGTGAACCAGGAGTTGAGATGGGCGCGTGGTTTGGCTTTTCATAGTTTGAGTGGTGCTACAGTATTTATGGCCTTGAGCATGGTAGAGTTATAGAGGTCTACTAGTTCAGTGGGGTTGGTCATGGTGGATGAGAGGTTGATGATGGGTTGGAGTAGAGGGAGGAGTTTGTCGACTGTGATATTTTTGCTGTTTCTGGTGAGTGTGGGTGGAGCGTTAGGGAGGAGGCAGATTTTTGTTTCTTTGTCGATGGTGAATGTGATGAGGTGGTGGTCGGTCCAGGCGCATGGTGTGTTAGAGAGGATAGTGGTATTGCAGTTGAAGTCTGCTATCCAATCGAGTGTGCGGCCTTTGTTGTGTGTGGGTTGAGAGATATGATGGGTAAGACCTGATTCTGAGATGGTATTAGCGATGGTACTTGCTATGTTATCCTTTTTGTCATTCAGTCCGAGGTTGAAGTCCCCAAGAATAAGTAGTCGTGAGTTGGGTTTGGTATTGTTGGAAAGCAGGAGAGCCATGTCTTCTTTGAATGAGGATATGGGACCCGGCGGTCTGTAGATGAGGTGGGTGGTTATGGATGAGCCAGGCTACTGCCTTCTCGAAGTGCTTCCTACTGACTAGAGACAAGGGAGAAACGCATGAAAATTAAGCATGGGGGCTTTTAAGTCTTGGAATTGCACCAAGTAGCTAAGAGGAGATCCTTGGCACCAACAGAGAAAAAACAAAATAGCCATTGCCAAAAACTACATTTCCCATGACACCTAGGGTCAGCAGTAGTTCATAAGCCTAGCTGACACGAACACCGCAAACGAGGTGAAAAACAGGACAACGTGATGTAGAAGTCAAACTTTTAGAAGTAGGAATCCGAGGCATTACTTGAGAGAACAAATGACCTAGATTCATAGCGATACAAAACACGGAATGAGACACGATCACATGACCACTGTGTATATAAATAGGAGCTTTTCCAAAATGGCGGCCGCACCAGTGACAGCAGAGCAGTGCCTGTGGAACTTGAACGCTAGGTAAGAGCAACAGAAGTTAAATATAGCAGGACTGGGTACAGGCTATAAGAATAGTGGATAAATATAGAAGTGGCGCTATAATTATATGCATACACATCATAGAAACAATGTGTTTTTCCCTTGTCTCTAGTCAGTGGGAAGCACGGCGAGAAGGCAGTAGCCTGGCTTATCCATAACCACGCACACGGGCGGGGAGATGAAAAGAACTGTAGAATAGGAAATTTCAGACCCTGGAAGATACAGGTACACACCATGTAAGCAGTGGTGAGACAAAAAGGATATTCCCATATAAAAAATAAATACAAAACAAATATATGAATGTTTTACAGATTTCTCAATTACACGTTTGGGAAAAGCACACATAAGATCATCTTTACAAAAGAGAAGACAGGTGAGAAATCCTCCCTGATATGCAACCATATGTGGTATTAATTCACATACACTAGATTAAAACAAACACTCCCCTCCCTCCCTCCCCCTTTTCTCTTTCTCTTCCCCTTTAGGGCACGTGACCAGAATGCCACGGCCTTCAGTAAATTGGGGGAAAGGATCCACAACCTATAAATGTGGCCACACATGACAAGAATAGTCACCATTCTTCTTGTTGTTTTTCTGCTCTGCTGTTCTGTTATTAATAATTGAGACCAGTAACACTAAAATCAGTATATGTCCTGAAGAAAGCGGGAAGTAATGAGATACCGCTGAAACCGGTAGACAACAGATCCAGGAGTGATGACCTAGATCCCGTGTTCCCTACAAACGGAAGTTGTAGACACGGCACAGACATAGTAGCATCTTTTTAAGATAAGCAGCCCTTACAAGATTGGTAGCTGTTTTTTGGTATTAGGAATTCCTTGATTGGTAAAATCAAGGCTTTGAGTACTGTAAGCCACACAGATCTAAGGAGATGACAATAAAGTAAAAATATCGACCTGATGATGTGTGCAACATTTTAGCAGACAGGAAAGTAGTGAGTAAGGATAGGGATAGACTTCACCTCCTTTTGTGTTCCCTTGACAGGTGTAATATTAGTAACCACCGAGGGCGAGCCCCTTACCTGTAGAGAGGGCCAATTAGCAAATACAGGGATATTTAGTTAGACATAGGGACTTAGACCATAGGATTAAGTAATTGGAATAAATTGTTTGTCTAAATGGTGTTAAAAAGATAAATTATCACCACCTGTTTGTAGTACCATGGGTTCTGGTTTAGTAGGAGAACTTTGAGAATCGCCATCATATGGTTCACTTATGTAGGAGCCATCCATTGAATTGTCTTTTAGAGTCCCCCTACATTCTTCCAACTGTTTATTTCTTTTAGAGAACTATAGGCCATCAGTTTCCTTCAGATTCTTCACTAGCTCAGTTCTTCTTCTCTATTTAGGGAGTGGGTTCTCTGATTTTTGGTTGATTTGCCTCTGCGAGGATATCCTTAAGGTTACGTTTCTTTTGGTAATTTGTCTGCTGATCTCACTTATGTTTTGTGGTGAGTCCAAAGGTTTTGAGAATTTCCCATCATTTTTATCAAACCGAAGTTCGGAAGCGGACACAATGCTGGATTCCATGTCGTGTTCAGTGGTGGTCCTTGTAATTTTTTCATTTTGGGGTCGAGCTATAATAGAGACGTTTTTAGCGATTGTTCCTTTTTTTTTTTTTGTTTTTTGTTTTTTTGCTGATTGGTTATTTCTGTCGTGTTTATCATGTATTTTGGTTATATTTGTTCCCCCCACCTCAGTATTGGTGGTTTGGTCTTCCACAATTACGACTTCTTTGTCCGTTTTTCCTTGAGTCGGGGTGTCATTTAGAGCATGAGCAAACAGCCGGGTAGACCTCTGGTTTATTAGCATAGAGGCCCTCCTTTTGTCCTTTTCTTTTGTAATAGGCTCGAGGAAGTTTCTTAAAGTTGTTATATGCTCGAGACTTTTGTCCTCGTTCCCTTTTAGGCCCGTAATGAATCCTTCAACAAAAATCATTTTTGAGTGTAACATGGCCAGTAGAGTTGTTTGGTCCTTAAGTTTATCTGCTACTCCTTCATACAACTTCATGAAGGGTGCCATTGTCAGGGAGAAGACTGCAACCATGTTTGCGTCTATTGACAGACTTTTGGTTGTTATCGCCTCTATTTGGGCAACAACTAAGTCTAGAAGCAGGTCTTCGTCAGTTAACATGTTCATTTCTGCTATGTTGGCGTCTTCGGTGCAGGATGTCAATCGGTGACGTTTGGTAGCCTGGGTCAGCCGACTTCCCAAACTTGAGTGAGACAAACTAGTCCCCAGCAATATAGAGTCATTAAACATTCCTTTTTTACTGGGTGCTTCTCTTATATGTTGCTGTTTTTCAGGTGAGGCACTTAGAATTTCCTCCGGGGCCTGGTCTATCGGCCTAGTCTGTGGTCCATCCAGTGCCGTATTCTGCTTGTAGCCGGTTTCTTGCGCGTGCACCCCCAACACCCTCCCGGGTTGTCCAATTTGTCATTCTGTTACTGCCACTATATGTGGTTCCAGTTGTGGGTTTTTTATGAATTCTTCGTGAAGGCCTGCGCACTCCAGGTTACCTCTGGGCAGGCGGTTCATTTATAGAAGTAATATTGTTTTATTCTATAGTACCAGGTGTGTCTTTAGAAGTTATAACTGGCTTGTGCCATGCGTAGAAGAAGTGTTGCTTAGTCTGTGAGATGATCGAAGTAAGGCCTTTTGGTTTCCAAACCGAAGGGCCCGGCACATTACAGGACTGCTTCTTATTTTGTTTGGTGACTCAAAGTGTAGGGTTTCAAAGATATGTCCTTTGCCACCTTTACTTCCTTGTCAAAGTGTCTTATCCTTGTTGTCGGGGACGTGTTTGAAGAGTCCCCAACTGTTCTGATGTCTAAGTTGTTAGACGTTTCAGAGTTTCCTCAGGGGGTTGTTCAGCCTCAAAGTTATTGTTGCCATTTTTGTTTCCTGGTGCGTACCCCGGCAGTTCGAAAGTAACTTGTTCGCTAAGGCTCTCCATAATGTTAAGCAGCAAATTTGTCTTTGTGGTGATCTCAACCCGTATGTCCAGCTGACATGGCGTCGATACGTCCACCATGAGTGATGTATGTTGATCCAGTGATTTCTCTAGATCGGCATGATTTACAGCATTAGTGATAATGTCACTGAAGTTAGCCGAGTCGTTCATAAGCATTACTTTGGGCACGCTGCTACGAGGGAGATATTCCCTCTCTCCCCCTTCCCCTGTCACATTCCTTCATTAGTGAAGTGCCCACGTTGATCAAATTGCTAGGGCCACGCAGTCTCCGCGCAAAGACTCCGCGAAAGTACTTCCCCCGGTGGTTGCGGTGGGTATCAGGTAAAGTACTAGTTTGACAGATTTAATGAGCGGCGTGCTCCCTCTCACTCTGCCCAAGCGTGTGTCGGCTGGTTGCGTAAAGCTGTTTAGTGACGGGTTTGTTTATGTAACTGAATCCCCCAACAATAAGAGTCACACGGTAAGGGGGGGGCCTCACCCTTACCTGTTTCCTGCTTGACTGCGTGACTGCAGCCACTTAACGTCAGCTTCACATATAATATCATTGTAAAGGCAGAGAGGGAATGAAACAATTGTAAACCCTAGTCAAAACTGTCCAAGAATTAGCAAAACAGTTTAGTAACAGTTACCTGATTCATACATTTAAAGGGAAAAATGATTACATAGTTACTAGAAAGTCACAATGTTACACTTACAGCCCTATGGAAGAAATGCAGATGAAGTGTTTAAAAATCACAGATAAGTACCAAAAATACCAAACGTGGTCTAGAGCTCACTGAGCCCCTGGGGGATCCAGGAAAATTGTCCAGGGGGCATCTAAGTCCCCCAGAGTCCATGTTAGGAGAGTTCCAGGTAAGTTCACAGTTCCATTGGAGTGAATGAGAGAAAGTAAAGGTCCATCCGCTTTAGCAGAGGTAGGTCTGTTTGACCCCATACGGAAGCTGCAGGGAAGGCCACAGGAGACCCCAAGAAAGTGTTCAAGTGGTAGAAAAATTGACCCATGATCCCAGAATAAGTTGCAGAGCTGGAGAACCCCCAGTAGAGGCCTATGGGAATTGCAATAAGGACTTGCCCCCAAGAGATCTCTGCCCAGACCAGAGGGACACATATGGGTGAGCATCTTGAATAATCACCCACCCCAGGACCCAAAGGTAGTTCGGCTATATTCCATGAAAACCTCTCTCGCAACTCTAACCAATCCGGTGAGTAAATGGATCTTTCCCACAGGTGTGGTTTGCAGGAAGATTCAGTTCTCTAGGACTTGTACCCTGGCCCAACGAAGGCCCTAGCAACCCAGGAAAACAGTCCTTCCCAGCAGTTACCTTAAAGCCAGAAGTGAAAAATCTAGCAAGGTAGACTTCAGGAAGAAGAGGGAACCTGAGCAAGCTACTAGCAGCAGAGCAAACAAAAAAAGGCAGTAGTATGGCAGCAACGGCCCCAAGACAGAAACAATGTCTGATGCACCCTCGGATGTTCCAAGCTAAGTATCTAGTGGGTAGTTGAGACTGCAACCACCTTATGGACCAAGAGAGTGCAACAGGGGCCGGAAAAAGGCTAAATACCCTTGCACAAAGGAGCTGGTCATAGGCCAGCCAGCCAATCACTAAAAGGGGATGGGTGCTGACGGTTAGATGAGTAGGGCTGCCATTGCTGGCTCACAAAAGGCCCACATGGTTAGAATGGCCCTTTTAAGCCTACCCTAATGGTCAGCCAGACAAAGTAAAGCCCTGAAACACAAAACAGCAGAGGTCAGTATTTAAAAATCTTATTGGCACCCAAATGGTTACCAAAAAGGTACATTGGCCAACTTATGCAATAAAATGGCTTGCACCCTTGGTGAGGCAAAACAAAGGTATTGCTGCCTCCTGTCTACTTCCTAAAACCTGGGAAGGGTGATAGAATAGGGAGCCTGAGAGGCACCTTACGGGCAATCCAACACCCTGTAACTTGTAGAAGGGAAAAAGGGACAGAATGGCAGGGGGCTTCAGGAAAAGTCCCTCTGGCAACCAAAAAGACCACTGAACTAAAAAAGACAGCAAAAATGATTGAGGGGCCCCAAAAAGTGGGCCTAGAATGCTCAAAATATGAATTCTGGGTAACACCCTTATACTCACTCATCTAGGATGCTACTATGGTGTACCCCTGAGAGACCCATGGCCTGTCAGGGCTAGGGTGTCCCAAAGACATTCTGTGCCTGTGTTAGTCTTCTCACACAGTTAATTTTGTCTCATTCTGATTGGTGGCAAGTTACACTGTAAGACGACTGTAAAGGGTGGTCTTGTGTTAGAAATCCACTTTGAGTTTTTATATCTAAACCTTTCCCTTTTGTCTGAAATGAAACTTTTAAAGAAACATATAGGATAATGGCTTTTGCTTGACGTGAAGGACGACAGAAGAAGCCAAAAGAAGATCTGGCCATTTAAATGGTGGCCTGGATTTCCTTAGAATTTACATTCACAGTGGCTACCCAGGAAGTAGCACAGGAAAAGTTTGAATGTGGCGACCACCAGTGATTGGCTGGCCATCTGATGTTTGAATGGATGCACCCTTGTGATGTAGTGTGTATAAACTGTGAGTTTGCCTCATTAGTTTGTGAGACCTTGGGATGGGACCTAAAATAAGAGAACTCCAAACTGAAGATTGTGAGGAAGCCTTGCTGCTGCAACTTGCCAAGACCCATCTCACAGTGAAGCTCTGCCTATGGCTAATGGACTTCTTGTGAGACCATAGGGAATCAACTGATCGCTATGCCCTTCCCCTAATCTGTCAGGAAGAGCTGGGTTGAAAGCCTCAAAAGACAGCTTGTCTCTGAGAAGTTTTCTGTTGTGACGAAGCGCCCTGCCATGCTCCATCGGCTGGTGATAGGGTGAACAAAAAGGCTTTGTATCGCCACCAGACATGTGATACTGGAGTGGAGTGAGGAAAATCCCTTGGTCTACCCCACCCTCACTTGCAGTCTTGGTAGGGACTTGTGACAGGTGCTTAACTGTTGACATTACCCTTTAAGGTGATGGGTTTAGGCTGTGGAGATGCAGGTGTAACTTGCATAGAGAAAAAAGACCTTAAAGAACAGAGACTTCCAAATGCATGCTTTCCTAGCGGATGCTCATGAGTTCCATGCCAGAATCAATTTGTTTTTGGGTGTTGATACACGCAAGCTTGAAATCCCTGCTCACACATACATTATTGCGCAGGTACAGAAGACCAGATAAAATAGCTCATGATCCTCAGACCCCTAGATAATCCTGTGATTACATCCGTGGGCCAACATTTCAATAAGGCTGACCACCTTTAAAAGAGCCAGTTCTGTGGAGAGGAACGAGAGCTAGGTCTGTGCAGAAGAAAATGGCGGGGCTGTTTAAGCAAATATCCAGGAAAGATAGACCCAATTACAAACCTATGGTCCTGAATATACACATCTGGAACCCATAGCCCAAAGACCTACCCCCAGGGTGTAGTTGACGGAGTATAAAAGGCAAGCATAAGGACCTGGTGGTATTGGTGTTTGGAGAGAGTGGAATCGGAGGAGTGTGCTGTAGGAGAGAAAAGTATTTTTGAGGCGGTTGGAAGTGAGGAGAGGAAGTGACTGGGAAGGAGGTAAATTGACAAATAGATATACAAAATTGGCTTGTAAAGAAGGGAAAAGGGATGGTGAAGATCAGAAAGAAGATGTGGATAGAAATACCTCTGACGTTTGAGAGAAAGACCTCAGTGGTTGGGGAGAGTGGTAGAGAGACTTCCCAGAGGTTGGGTGGGGGAGAGAGATGACCCAGAGGTTGGGTGTCAGAGAGAAGCCCCAGAGGTTTCAGGGAGGGGGGGGCATAGGAAGCCCTACAGGTTTGGTAACTTTTCTAACCGTGCACACAGCATCCTTTGTATCACCCTTGACTTTTACACTGGGATTTTTCAGTTACTTTTATATGTGCCTAAAGACAAGCTGGTGGCAGAAGATAACTTTTTACCATTTTTGCGTTACATTCAGTGTGCACGCTAGCATTTACTGCGTATGGCTTCTAAACATGGCTATTGACCTAAAATGGCAGTGCCATGAGATGTTCGCTTGTTCTTTGGCGGCCATATTGTTCTTTGGCCTTCTTCCTTGCTTTTTCAGGTCATGAAATTCCTTATAAGGTCATGCACTTACCCGGGAAAGTTGCTGCATTTGCTGGCTAGTGATGCTTTTGTGTGTGTGTGTGTGTATGTGTGTGTGTGTGTGTGTGTGTTGCTCAGGAAGTGGGTGGGACTGTCTGGTCCCACTCCATGTGTGGTGCCAGAGAGTGTGGGTGTGCGGCATGAGTGAAACCCAGAGTGATTGGATCACTGTTGGATGTTTGAATGGTGCAGATACCTCATTATTTGTGGGCTTGGACTTGCTTCCAGCCTGGATTTAGGATAAGAGGAATCCTGACGCCGTTTCTTCAGATCAGCGTTGGAGCCAGGTATCCTATGTAGAAGAGTAGATGGACGAATTTCCGTGGACAACTCCCAAAGAGGCCCAGCACCCTTTCCGGTGATTGGCCCGGTGAAGCCCTGCTGGACTACTTGATCTTTAAAGGCCCAGAGCAGTATTTCAACACTTGGACTGGTGGGACCAAGCAGTATTGACATATTCCCAAGAATCCAGCTTCCTGAGCCATCGGAAGTGTCCCTGGCCCACTCGTTGGACTGACCAGCTTTCCAGTGGGCTCCCTTGGTAGAATGATTGCTGCTCTGCATTTGTCACCGGAACTTCAGTGGTCTCCAGCTTGTGGGAAAAGTCGCCTTCCTGCTGAATTTCAGCATCCCAGCATCATGGGCTCCTGCTCTGAAAGGTCTTATTCAACTGGGACTGGAAAGATGCCTGCTTTTGCCTGCGTCCGGTATATGTCTCTGGAACTCTCCTTAGCCCGTCTGGTGAAGTGTCCTGAAGAGGTCTGCATCAGTGGTTTCTGCATTTCTTCTTTGCAAAGGGTTACACTCTGCTCCTGTAACAGACCGTAAGAATCCCTGCACCCGCAGCTCCTGGGCACCTCTCACTGGAACCAACAGCGTGAAAACTAACCTCCAGTGACCCCCCAGTCGACCCATCTGGTCTTCCTGGAACATCCGAGTCAGGGTGCTAAGTGAAACGCATTCATCTCCCCCTGTTCCCCTTAGAATAAACCTTTTGTTATTCCATTGCTTATTGATGGTCCAATCTAAAAGCTTGTGTTTTAAAAGTAGGAATGTAATTTTACCTACCTGTACATTTGTTAAATATCTTCTGAAACATTTTCACCATCACAAGAACTCTTGCTACATCGGCCATCTCTTCTAAGAAGAAGCTTTTGACTTTTGGGCACAAGGCCTCATACATCATAGAGCTTGGCCTTATAAAGTTAGGACTTACATCTTGTGAATTGATTGGATTTATAAAGTTAGGACATACATCTTGTGAAATGGCTTCATTCTACTGCATCACTACATACCTTCTTTTAGTTGTCTAAATTATGTATACAGTCACCTTTAGGGTTGCAGGAATGCATACAATGTTTGATAATTGAGTATTGTGTGATATTACTACCTGCTTATTTCATTTATTTGTGTGTGTGTTTGGGCCTTTAATAAATATAGTATTGTTGTACTGTAAGGAAGGTATGGTATCAACAGTAAGACGGACACAGGTGACCACAGTTCAAGGGTGTTTATTGAACTTTCACAAGGGTGTGATAAACAGCTATCTCCATAGATGGGAGCAAGCTACGACCATCAAATAATAATGCAGTCCTAGTAGAGTCTTGTAAAAATAAAAGGGCCTTTACTAAAAAAAAAAACAATTGCCAATCCTTACCACTAATTACAAATAGTGTGGGTTAGTGTTCATGAACAAGAAAGAAGTGTTCACAAAATGAAATACGTCAGGATGTTCAGGCCGCTGGCCTACCTTCCCCACGTTTTCAGCACAGGGCAAGGCAATTCTCTCGAGCATAGCACACACACTGGCTTCTACAGCACGAGGATACAGTTCCATTACCAGCATCAGGACCTTCTGTGTCCAACTCTCTTTACTTCTCAAAAAGTCTATTGATTCAGAGGGCCTGATGTACAAAAGCAAGATACAAATTTCATTTATACAAGTATTCAATTCGGATGGTTAAACCTGGATCCGCCTCAGCTGGGCTCAGATCCCCTTGTTTACAATGTTCATTGAATATTATTTCTCAGTTGACTCACGGTTCACCCCGGATCCCACTCAGCCGGGCTCAGATCCTTCCTTTTACCCAATTAGACTCCCCCAGCCAGGCAAGGACCAATTGCAGATCACATAAATGTATAGAAGACCTTCGAATGTGCACAGGGTTTAGCTTGACCAGTTGCAGGACCACTTCGATCTCAAAATTCCCTTTATAACACTTAGCATCAGTTGGATACCTAACAGAGATTGCCGAATGAGCACTGTCTACTGTATCTTTTTTGGCATCCCAAAGTTCACTTACCTCTTTGGTTTTCAATTATATACTTGTCGCTCGTTACGCACACTGTTCCACACACTTTTCTCTTTAGATTTCTTCATACAATGTTGCCGCTTGCAACCTTAGTTCAAACACAGGCTGGTTTGGTATCAGTCTCTCCGACTCACCGGCTTGCTGTCTTTACTGGCGCTGCTTTGTTGTAGGAGCCAAGGACAGTACCACAGCGGCAAACACTCCTCCCTGCCTTGGTTATTGTTAGGAAAGATTTGGTGCAGTACCCTATGGGTGCACTACAACAATAGGAACCCAACCTTGGGTATAAGCCTGTACTACACAGGTTGGTAGTGTGGCTGAAGAGCCAGGCTTATCTCAACACGGGTCAATGTGAGCCGTAGGGTTTTTACACAGAGATTCACAGTGACAAGTATCCAAATAAACGCTTATACTCGAGGTTTTCTTGGTTAAAAAATTATTAATTTATTTAACAGTCAGTTTGAAAAAGCCTTCTTCAGAAGGGGCAATATAACAACACAGTAACACACAAATACACTCCAAAATACGCACTCTTAGTTCTCTAAATCTGTCATGATGCCTACCTCCAAGGTGCCAGACAAGACCCAGCTACCCCAGAGGCAGACATCATGTCTTCAAGGGAAGTCACAACAGCCTCAAGTAGGGGCTCTTTGGACTCAGTCCTGGTGCCATAGGCGCCAGGCTCATAAAAGGGGACTTTGTGTTAAAGGTGCTTAGTGTTATCTTACCTGATGCAGACCATGCTGCAACATCCAGGCCTTCTGAGGCCCGAATGGGACTACTTTATCTTTGGAACTACTTAACCACACAGGTGTGGTCAGGGGAGGAATACATACCTGAGAGGAAGGATACATACCTGGAACTACTTTGAAGGCTATTTAAGCCATGCCCAAGCAGCAACTCACGCTTCGCGTTGTTCTGCATCTAGCAGCTGGACGCTCACCGTGTTTGCTCCTGCATTCTGTCTTCTGCCACTCCTGCCAGCATCCTGGAACACCTGCAAAGAGAGAAGAGAAGAGAAAAGGGTAAAGAAGAGTCCTTACCTGCTAAATCCGCATTCCGGAGACATCTCGCCAACGGTCCTGAAAAGGAAGACATCCATTTAAAAGCACATCGCATCGATCGCTGCAGCGCCGCATCTCACTCACCTGTACAAGGTACCACCACGTTCTACGGCGACATCTGGACTCGCAGCCACATCACCGCGCCTAGGGAGAAAAAGACAAGAATAAAGGTGAGAGGGGAAAGAAAACAAGGAAACCTTAATTTCCATTACAAAGCTTACCTGTTGGGTTATTCCAACTTCATTTCGGGTCGGTGCCGCATCCTGGCATTTCCGGACCCCGGCCCCTAAGGGGAAAAAGAGACATCACTGTTAGTGGGCGCATGAAAAGACGTTACCCAACGCCCATTAAAGACTTACCTGATTTCTTCTGGATTGATCTTTGTTTCGGGTCGGTGCCGCATCCAGGCATTTCCGGACCCCGGCCCCTATGGGGAAAAAAAACATCAGCGTTAGTGAGCGCATTGATACAAGGACACTGAGAACTCTCATCAAGCTCACCAGAGTCTCATTCTTCGGTTCCACAGCTCTTCTCGGAATAGTTTCCGCACCTGAAAAAGAGACAACGAACAATTATTATTGCGGAATCATACTCATTAACAGAATCCTTACGGTACTATACCGGGAAAACAAAACTTGAACCCTCTACAATCAAAATACCAGTGAAGTAACTGGATACAACGCGCCCCTGCATGAGAAGCAGGATGGAGAGCTCAACCTTTCAAACCCTAAGGTGAGACTTCACGTGGGGGTCGCAGGAGGGTTTCGTAGAGGGGTGAGAAGGGAGCGGGAGGCTTATACTTTCTCCCGCAGATTGTTAATACTCCCTTTTCACATACAGAAAGATATTCCTGCGAGCCAGACAAGCCAGATTCGAAGGTCCGGTCCAGTCCATCTTCCGGGTCTTGCGCTTCACCATAGAAGAAGCAACAACACTCCAAACCAGACCTGCGCCTCAGTGGGAGTCAGGTGAGCGTAACAAAATCAGCAAGTACCCATTTGGGATCGCACACAGACTTGAAGGACTAGGACACTGTGGACATTAATATGTCACTGGTACATTTAGAGGAATACTGAGATGAGAGGTCACACAAATATTCTGAAGCAGGCAAGTACTTTTGAACCCCCAATGCAAAGTAAGTTAACCCTTTCCTGGAAGGAAGTCAAAACACACAATCAGATGGAAGAAGAGTCATTCAGGGAGCCAGGCCAGCCAATGTCAATTGGGCAAAAGTCTAGGTGAGCTGAAGCACTTCTTGCAGGTAAGTAAAACTCTTGCACAATGTTTTAGAAGTCTTTGTGAAGAAAGTAGAATCAATGTAGGGCCACAAGCTGGGAGGCTTGTGAGGGGTAGAAGCTGCAAGCAACTCTACAGAAGCAACCAAGACAAGTCTCAACTGAAAACAAGTAAGGATACACAACAAGAGGTAAGTCCTCTTAGTTTTACAGTACCTTTTGGTTAGAAGAAATTGTTCCAACTGGCTTCTGTTCCTGTGCAGCTCTGCAGATCCATTTGTTCCTGTGCCTCAGTCGTGGGGACAAGAGGGAGGACTTCCGGGGACTCCTGCACTGCAATGAGGCGATCAGCAACAGCAAATGGCCAACTTCATTTCAGCGGCACTTTGCTCTTTAAGCTCCTCGCCTCTCAGCAACTAGCACCACTGTCTACCACTTTGGACTTTCCCTGCATCTGGGGTCCAGCACTCTGTTGAGGTGGCTCAGGCTTGGTCAGTCCTGCTTCCTGGGAGTCCGGAGGATCTTCCTGGAGCTCGGGTCTGACTTAAAAGTGATGCACTCAATCTGGTGTTCCTCTCCCTGCCACTTCGGTTCCAGCAGCAGTGGAAGTACAGCCAGCTCCGAGAGGATGTCCAGACGAGTTCATGTTGGAGTTGATTGGTCCTACCAACTCAAGGGGAAAAGTCGTCCTTGCAGGGCTTCTCTAGTCGAGGCAAATTCGGAGTTTCAGCACAGCAGCAGGGCTTCACCGGGCAAACCAACGGTCCAGGAGTTGCAGCAGGCGTCTCTTCCAAGTTCTTCTTCAGATTCCTTCGTCCAGTGGTCGACTCTGCCTTCCAAGCCAAAAAGCCTTGCCTTTTATGCAGGTTTCTCGCATTCATTCCAGCCTAGCTGTCAATCACACAGCAGGGTGGCTGTCCTTGCCGGACTGCCAGCCGGCCAATCGCCTTTGGGTGCATTCCTGTAACCAAGGAGATTAAGTACAGGGAGTACTCCCTCACTTCCTGCCCCTGCCAGACACCCTGGAGCCAAAGACAAAGCGAACAAGGGGACCAAACCTGAGTAAATCTCAAGAAAGATCTTTCCAACAAGAAATGACGAAAAAAAAAGACGGGGGCCATTTTGACAAAAATGGCACCAATGGGTGCTTTACTGCAGCTGCGAACACAGCCTGCGGTAAAAATGCACAACAGTAGTTAAAAGTAAACCACTGCCCCCAGCAATTAATTGTAGAAAGGGTAACACAAAAATGTTACATGAGAAACTATAAGAAACCCCTCCAGCACCCTATTGTAAGATAGTGTGTGCTGGATCTAGAAAGTTACAAATGTAAGTAAAGTCAATTTCACTTCACTGCTCTTGGAAACAGTAGTTTATCCAAGAGAAGGTATTTAAACCTTTGGGAAATCTGAAAGACTTCCCTGTGCCACTGCACTGAAGGTGCTGTGTGCCACAATGTAAAAAGATGACGCCTATGGAGTTTGTCAGACTCCACAACCAAAAGAAACACAGTCCAAATCACAAGAAAATACATGAGAGACTGGGAATAAAGGTCTCACTCTCTCCAGGTTAAAAATTAAAAGTTCTAAAATCCAGCAAAGGTGCTGGGGCTCTCTAAGCTAGAGAGGAATTAGCACATTTCTGAGAATTCTCCCTAACAGTTATCAACGCGGGAGAGCCCTGGGTACCTCCAACACACAATGCAGGTTTGTTCAGCTTTAGTTCCCGGTCTTAGGTTTCTTACTTTCCAAGGTTTGCGAAAGTAGCGGTCTGAAAAGGTCAAGGACAATTCCCTCCGTGCATCCCTCTATGGCCTTGCCGTCTTTCTCCTGGTATTCAACTTTAGAATTTATTACACCCCGGCTAACAGCACACTTTGCTTCGCATCTGTGCTCTTGCCGGTTTGTGTGGCGTTCGGTTTTCGCTCTTCTGCTAACATTTGGATTTCCTGGCTTCTGACCCCTCCTGCTTCCGGACCACGTACTATCTTGGATTTTTCCCTTTGCTTTGTTCGCCTGGACTGCTGCTGCTCTGGTACTTGACCTCGGACCACCCTTTTTGACTCCTGTCTTGGATTCTCCCACGGAACTGTCTTATTCCTGCCATTGTCAATCAGACTGCCTAACGGATTGCCTTGAACTCCCCACGAACATTGTTTGCTTTGATTGAGGTGCTTTTCCTCATTGTTTGCTGGAGGTCATCCTTCCGTCATCGTCCTGAAGGAGCCCCTGGCTGCTGGAACCTCGTCATCTACCCTGCACCGTATTGGGGTGGACAGCGGACACCTGCACTGCGGGAACCCTGATATTCCGCTCCCACTTACTACAGTCTCCGCTTAGGTAGGTGTTCACACCTGCCCTAGTAATACCTGTTGTATGCTTGCCTTGAACCTTACCTGTTCTATTTCCATTCCCGCCTCGGAGACCCGGTGTCACTGTTCCAGCCACCTGTGGCCCTAAAGATTGGTCAGTGAGTGCATCTATTCTCTCTGACCGGTACTTGGGGACGGAGGTATTCATACTCTCCATAACAGCCACGCTTGTGACAGTAATGATCAGTAATTGCCTGACCTTACCTGACCATTGTATTGGGAAATGTCGGTTATACGGCTCTGGTGCCAGTCTGTTGTCGCTCACGGTGAGCTGGTCGCGCCGGGAAGGGGTAGGCGGGGGGGGGGGTTCAGTTTCCTAGGTATACTACCTAGTAGGATGGGGTAAAGGTGTTACAGGGAAGGGGATACTCCGAACACCCCTCATCCAGGTGATCCTCCCACACTGGTCCACCCCCAGCAACTGGATCCAAAAGCAATGGCCATGTCCTGGCCACCTGGATGACAGATCCCCGGGGACCAGCGGGTGAGACACCTTCAGGTTTCTCACAGTACTTAAATGTCTAAATTGAATTGTGTGCTTCACTGTGGGGACTCATTGTGGATCCCTGACCCCACTCCCTTTCTCCTGAGACTAAGCTTTGACCACTTGCCATGCTTAACTTGATTGGGTTTGGCTGATCTTGGAGTTCCCAAGTTCACTAAAACTAGGGTGGCCTCCTAACATCTGTCCACCTGGCCAGAATCTAGAAATCCATCTTAACAAATTGGTACTCAGCGGTGCGCGTAATGTATTTGGTACCCCAGTGGTGTTCACTGGTGTAGTAGCATAATTGTATTTACGCAGAACACTGTGATTTGAACCTAGTAGTTGGGATTTCAGTTGTTAGAATGGATTTCTAAACTGTAGCCTGGTGGACAGATGTTTAGGAGGCCACCCTTGTTAAATGAACATGGGAACACTTCTGGGAAGATAGCTAAACCAATTCATGGTAGCTTGGAGATCAGTCAAGGCTAAATCTCAGGAGGGGTGAGTGTGTTCAGAGGTCTCCAATGAGCACACACAGTGAAACACCAAGAATTACAATTAGACGGTAGTATACTAAATTATACTATGTATTATAAGCCAAATAACAAAACAAATGAGTCATGAAATACAATAGTAAAATATCACACAAGCAGCACACTATATAACAAATATACAATAACTGGAGTCAGTGTGAGAAAGTTAAGAACCCCACCAATACCTGCAAAGGAAAAGGGCGAGTAACGTTTATAGCGCAGACAAACTTCAGAGATGACAACCCTAACTTAAAAAATTCAGCCCCTAGATAAATGTTTGATACGTGCATAAAAGTTTGTAAAGTTCGCAAAGTACTTATTAGAATGCAGGAAAAAGTTAGGGGAAGAATTTTGAAGGGGTGGCAAAGGTTAGGATAGGATTTGCTATGGCGAACAAAGCTGTTCCTGACTTTCGGAAGGCTTTAGGGAGCGAATACTGCCCAAGAGAAGGTCAAAATAACCTTCAATGCGTAAATGCCTTTGGATGATCAAAGGGCCACCGGTAAGTGACTTCACTTCTCACCGCCCTTAGCTCGGTTTTGGTCCAGACTTGACAGGTCTATAGGTGGTCATCAGAGGTTCGATTTCCCATCCTCGGTTCGGCTTCCAGATGAACAGGCGTTGCACGTCTGATATGGAACAGGAGCTGCTACTCTTGATTCAGATGAAGAACGAAGAAAACGCTGATGCAGAGGGCCTCAGGGCACTAGAAGGAAAGCAGGAAAACTAGCTTCAGTCACTGTCGCACAGTGATGCAAGGTCACCCAACTCTCGCCGGTAAGATGCAGCTTCCTATTTCACGACCCAAAGTAGCTGGGACAGTGAAATTCAGTAGAAGGGTGCTTGGTGTAGGATAAGTTGGGATTCCCCAAAGTCTATGGTCGAAACTCGAAACAGTGACTCTCCTGAGCGGTAACAAAGGATTGAGCTGGACAGTCCACTGGATGGCCCAAGGACACTTGCAAAGGGGCTCACTTGCAGGGCTACTAAAAGGCGTCGAGAGTGATTGGCCACTCTAAGGGTTTGAAGCACCTTCGCAGGTCTTCTGAGATCAAGCATAAAGCAGGGCTCGACCGGGACAACAACGGGACTCTGGTGCCAGCCCTCCTCAGTGCGTCTCAGGATCGTCCTTTGTTCTGCTCGGCTCTTCAGGATACTTTGTTCCTTCTGCAGGTCCATTCAAATCTGTTGCTGATCTGATGGAATGTATGCAGGACCCCACCTCATATCCAAAGTAAGGCGAGTGCTCTCATCTGGCCTGCCAATGAGAAGATTTGCCCCCATGTATGCACGCCAGTAGTGGTCCAATTGGGTCCACTGGGGTTTTCATGCTCTCATGCACACCAGACACCCTTGCACCAGTAATGTGGATTGGGACCCGACAGTCCTAGCCCACTTTCTGGGTGCCTACACATGTGACCTGCAGGGACCTGTGAAAGAAGCAGCTTTTGCGGGCAATTGCATGCCCAAATAAGGAAGTCTCACACCTGGAAGTGCAGGCGGATGACCAAGAGACACAATGGCCAAAGGAAAAGACAAAGGACCTTGTGGCACGGCCATGTTCGCCATGATCACCAGCTAAACCTGCTAAATCACTTAAATGTACCATGCTTATATGTATATTATATGTCTCCTAATGTATATTTGCTCTATATTTGTTCAATGTATAACTACTGCTCCCCGTGTGCCCTCCCCCTGTAACTAAGCTCCCTTCAAGTAACAGCTCCTCGATGCCCAAGGACTGCTGTGCGCTATACAAATGTAATAAATAAATAAACATGTTGGACACTGTAAGCAATATTCAATCAACACTACAGCTAAGTCAATGCCTAGTCTGGGATAATGAGGAAAACCCTTATTGATGTATTTTTATATCCAGTTCAGTACTCTGGATGACAACCCTTGTATAACTCCCCCTCTTAGAATCCCCCTGACCCCACTGAGCCAAGAAGTAGGTTTGCAAATTAAAAGGTTTATTTGAAAATTTAAACAATATATATATATCACACTTCTATAAATAAATTGATAATGGATATTACACTTGTGAATATGAGCAGTAGTCCGCAAGAGGTAACTTATGAATAGGAACAGAAGAATAAGGTGGGAAAGAATGCTTTATATGGTTCAAGGAAACGCAAGGTGGAATAAAATGCAGTACAGAAATAACTTGTTATGATTTTAGCAAAAGGTAATATGATCACTTTTTCTTTTGACAATTCACCCCCCCCCCCGATGCAATACAAGAAATGGAAGGAGAGCACACAGTCTTCAAGAGTCCCAACAAATCACACTTTATAATGCAATACACAGTTCCAGTTCCCCCAGCAAGCTTAGAGAAAACACAGGCGAATTACTTTAATGTGGTTTGCAAGGAAGTGAAAAGGTGCTAAAATTGCTTTTAATTCAGGGTCAGTGAGAGATGCTTGTTGGTATTAGTTCAGGCTAACTTTAGCAATGCCCTATGAGGTATTAGCAGATTGCAAACAAATTTTTAGCAAAGATAAGCAAAAAGCTGCTGATTTCTACAGATGAAGAAATAGGGCCAAATCGCTGTAAATTTCGCGAGTGCGTGTCTCGCGATTACGGGAAAGGTATAGGGAGTAGGAAGTCGGTTCTAGGTTCGTTGTAAAGCCTAGATTCTAAGCCTTCAGATGAAAGTTGAATTGCGTTCCTAGTCCAAACGGTTCCAGAGATACGGACGATTAAATAAAGGTAGTTTTTCGGATTTAAAGTAAACTCAAAATGACAGCTGACAGCTTGCAGCTGCAGAATTGACAGGTGACAGTTGTGCAGCTTTAAAAATGACAGATGACACGATTTCTAGGAGGCAGTTCTACTTAGGTTAAAATAGTTTGGATTAGATTATTTTAACTAAGAGATTGGTTCTGCACAGTTCTGCTAGGTACTCACAATATAAATTTGAACTAGGCCTGGTCAACACGTCCGGCTGTGGTTCTGTCTGCTCGGCGGGTCAATCAGGCACCGGTTCTGCTCACAGCGATCTGGGTCAGCTCTGCTCTGCTGGTCTAGCCTCTCTGGATTCTGGATGTAACACTGCTTTCTGGGTACTGCTACAGGTACTTGCAAAAATTCTCGGCAAAAATTCAAACAGCTGGCCCGGCTGTTGAATAGTTTTCAGGCCTGCTGAAGAGGATTCAACTGGTGGATTCAGGCCTCTCTGCTACAAATTCTGGAGTTAATTTCTTCTACAGGTTCTGGAGATTGATGGATTTGAAGTCTGGATCTCTGGATGTGAAGTCGTCGGTCAGCATGCTCCGCAGCAAATGGAATTGAATGTCTCTACCTGTCCCAGCAGTCTCTTTTTATGTGTTTTGGAAAGTGGGTGTGTGCGTTGGTCATCTAAACCTGCCCCTCTCACTTATCATAGGCCAATTCCTCCTCTCTCCCTTGATTGGGGGAAGGAAATGTGAGTCAGAGTGATGCTGTAGGTTTTATGGTCAGAGGAACCTCCCCTTGTCAGGTTGCACACAAATCTATTTCTGACCCAAATACATATTTATGTACCATTTTTCTAATATTATAGGTCCAGTTAACATATTTTCTGTAGCACCAAACCATCCGATCCCTGTCTTTGTACGATGTCGTGTCCACTGATGACAGAATTCTCCCCTTTTCATCCAGATAACGACCTCTAAACCTTTCCAGATTTTACACAAATGTGCACCAGGTAAATGGGTTACAGATGATAAAGTGTCAGATTTTTAACATGCATACATTTGGAGTGAGACCCTATTTTCCGCTAGCAACCCCCCAGAATACACCACAGGGTCCTAACGCCTCTTAAAATGTGCACCGAAAAATCACAAGAATAATGGTATTACTTCTATAATTCTGACAAGTCCGTACTATGAATTATCCATCTTTTTTAAATTATGTCCTGGTCAAAAAGGGGTGTGGCTTCCCACATCACATGGTGGAATAACTGGTTTATCCACTTCCCCCAAGCCAGCTTGTTCAGAGGCACAGCTGCCCCCCAGTTTCTCCCAAGAGGAAGCTATTTTACGACACCCCCAATATAACATTTGCCTGAGTCAAGGAAGTTGCATTGTTCGGTCCCTTCCAGTTCCCAGGTGCTCCACCCCTAATCTAATCAGAGAGGTGTCAACTCCTTTTGGCAAGGGGCAGCAGGATGCAGCTAGGCCTGGGAAGAGTGGCTGTTGTTCCAGTTTCAACTCCTGTCGGGGGTAGTTGTCAGGCAGAATTCAGTTTCATTAATCCAGGTTTCAGCTAAATGTCACTTTTTGTTCCCAGTTTTATACATTCAAATCAAACTGACAATTTTTACCTATACATTAAATAATTACTTCCTTCAAGTCATTTCAGAATATAGTTTTACATTGTATCCACCTCTTAGCAAGTCTTTCCTTGGTCTGGTTTTGTTTCATTTGTTCAGTTTTACACAAAAGTCTGGTGGTTTTAAAACGCTGGCTTTCTGATAGTGGTGAGTACTGGTAATGCAACCATTTTTGGGATTAAGAAAATGAATTCCCCACAGTTGTGAGTTGCTTTTTGGCAATCAGCATTGCCATTCCCAATGGTTTCAGGCTACTGTGTGTGTAGCCCAATGGTGGTTTTAGGCAGTGCCCTCCTGTGCTCACAACATAGGCAAAAATGGGTGGCAGCCTATTCTTCATGTTTTCCCTGTGCACTCTCTGGGGAATTCTGGCCATCATGATGTTTTCCATGCCAGTACTGCACAGTTTTATGGTAGGGCTTGGATGCATGGGTAAAAACATCCCACAACACTAGCCACAGCTATGTGCCATACATAATAAACACGGTAGGGCTTGGTAAAAGGTTATCAAAATACAAGAAAAGGCTACTACTGCCACCAGTCTATTCCAAGGCACATTGTATAATCACCACACATTTCTTGGAGGGTGTCTAGGGTCACAAAACACAATGGCCCCATTGCGCAATACTGTAATGTACTTTGTGCAATGTTAAAATGTTACCAACACGTGGCAACACAGTTGTAAGACTAAGAGAAAACAAGGGTTCTCAGTACTGATATCCTGAAGGACGTGTCATTTTCCCCATTACAATGAGCTAATGCCCAGTGAAGTGCAGGTGAAGGCTGTGCTCCACTGTAAAAAGTCAGGTATACAGTAACAAATGCAAAGAGTTTGGGGGGTTCATAGACTATGGAGGAAAAGTTTCTGCAAGAGAAATGTTTTCTAACAGCAGTTGCCTACGATTTTTTTAAACATGGAAACATTCACTATGTCTACCTTTGCTGGACTTAAAGTAGACAATTTAAAAAAGTTTTGTGTGGAAAGAGGATGGCCATCCTCTGGAAACAAAGCTGAATTGGTACTGAAATTATTGGCTCACCACGAGTCTAAAGTTGTTCCTTTGCCTGTTAATAGTGATGCAGTAGATGATGAGGCAGGTCCCAGCAGTAGCAATAGGATTGTGGTAATTGCCAATATTTAGAATGCACATTAAGAGGAAGAAGTGACTTCTGATGTTTCACTGTCAACTTCAGAAGCCAAGGTCTTGTGGGAGCTTAAACGAGAGAGGCTTCGGCTCAGACAGAGTTGGATTTTAACATGTCTACGCTGGAATTTGACAGGATTGAGAAACAAAAAGATAGAGATCACAGTTGGAGTTACCCTGACTACAAATGTCTCAAGGCTTTCCTAGGGGTAAGAGAGTGGTTCTGGATTCTATTCTCATCCTAGATTTCCTACTGATCTGCTCAGTATGTATGATGAAAAAATTACATTATTGATTGGCTTACAACTTTTGCGTATGCTAGTAAGGTGCAAGAAGTGAGCCTGATAAGAATGCTTGGTTAATCAGCAGACTACTCCAATCTAGGTGCACTGTTTTTATGTATATGTCAAAAGGACTTTGACAAATTGAAACAGTCTCTCCTTTTAAAGTTTTGGAAAACTCCTGCCCAATACCTAAAAAGGTTCAGAAAGTACAATACAAAGGATAATCATACTTGGGTATATTTTGTTACAGATTCTTTGAAAAACTGCAGTAGCTCGGTAAAATGCCATAAAGTAACCACTTTTGAAAGCATGATCAACCTGGTTTTGATGGAACATATTTTTGCCTCTTGTTCCTCTGAGCTTAAGCAGCATTTGGCAGATTCAAATGAGTTTGATCCTAAGAAGCTGGCCATTGCTGCTGAACTGTGGGTTCTCATAGTGTCCCATAAGGACAAGCATGCTTCTAATAAGCGTGAGGAGGGGAAAAAGAGAATGAGACGGTGTACTGATAACACTTCTTCCTATAGGGGCCACAAAAGGTTTCATAAGCGGGATAAGTCACGCGAGCCTGGAATGGGTAGTTGGACTATTTATCCCAAGTATGAGAGGGGACACTATAAGCCTCTTTACATGCCGAGGTCCAGTGGATTTTGTGTAGCTTGTGGAGCAATTGACCATGTGAAGAGGGACCCCAGATGTAAGGGTAAGACCTTGGGAGTCCACTATGTGAATCTGACACTTCCTTATGAAGAGGAAGAGATTATCACAGGGGTATTCTTCAATGGATTGCTTTTCTCGTATAGATTCCTCATCACGATAGATGATCATCTCCAGCTTTGCTGCTCTGAAAACTTTTTCGCCAGGTGGTGTAGTGGACCTCAACGCTCGGTCACTGATCGATCCGTCTTGTCTCACTCTCGATCGGTGGCTCCGGACGTGACGTCGGGCGTCGTACGCTTGCACAGGGAACACGACTCAAGTTTACTCAACGTTCTTATTGTACTTTCATACGTGTATTCTTACAAACCTCAAAGCGATGCCATCCCACAGGATTTCCCACAGGATTTCGGACTTCACGAGATGCCGCGATTGCGAGGCCAAAATGTCTATGGCCGACCCCCATGACATCTGTCTGTGGTGTCTGGGTGGTAGTCACGGCACGGAGGCCTGCGCGTCGTGCGTAAAAATGCAGCTGAAATCCGAAACTGGCTTTAGGCAGACCTGTCGCCAAGTCTCCGGCGCGGTTGCTCGTCCAGTCCTCGGAGCCCACCCCTGCTCAGGGAAAAGACTGACATTGTAAGAAGACCAAGAAGCGGTCCCATTCGAGAAGCCATTCATCGTCGTCTTCCTCGCAGAAGAAGTGGCACCACCACCAGTGCTCCGACCCCAAGCCGACCATCGTCGGCGTCGAAAGCGTCTTAAGGTGTAACTGCCATCAGGAATCAGTCACCAGAAGGCCATAGGGCCGAGGCCCCAGACTTCTCCCGGTTGCCGAGCATCCCTCAGCGCCGAAAGTACCATCGGGATCTATAGCTTCGTCTTCGAAGTCTACCCTCAAACCTTCGGCGCTGACAGTCGGCGACGGTTCCTTTCTTTCACTATCGATCAGGTTTCTTCTTCGATTCCATGCACTCCCATTTTCAGAGCTGAGGAACATGATGACCCTGAGGACACATGCGGCAGCGTTGTCCACTATTTTGATGACCAGGCTGATTTATTAGCTTTGGCTCAGGGTTTACATGATGACAGTGGTCTAGATACTTCTCCAGACTTGGAGTTACAACAAACGACCCTATACCCACACTAGTGTGAAGTTCAGGGAGCTGGTTCACAGGATAGTGAACACCCTGGGGTTGAAGACGTCCTCTGTCTCTCTTCGGGGTTATGATCTTACAAACGTTTTAGATGAGCGTCCCACAGTCAAGACCAAAATGCCTTTCAACCCTGCTATTGCAGACTCCTTAGCCTCCTTATGGCATGACCATGTACCATTCCTCCTTTGAAAGCAATTTTCACAGGGACGTATAGGCCGGTAAGAGGAGATCCTTCTTTCCTCAACACACATCCTTCCCCAGAGGTGTTAGTGATTCAGACTGCCACTGTCTGCACTAGATCTGCGGCATCCACCTCAAATCTGCCTATGGACAGAGAAAGAAATGTGACACGCTGGCCAGAAAGGTGTTCACTTCTGGTAGCATGGTGCTCAAGGCCACTAACGTGGCATGTGGTTTCGCCAAATATTCATTTGGCTTATGTAGTAGAACAGGCTGCTGAGTACGTCCCTGAGGGTGCCATGCGGGACATTTTTTACAGGTGATGGAGGATGGGAAGGAGGTAGCCAAACAGTTGTTGCAGACGGGCCTGGACGTGGCAGACTGTGTTGGCCGAGCAATGGGTTCAGCAGTTCTGATATGATGCCAAGCTTAACTTAAAACGTCTGGTTTCTCCCCCAATGTCCAAAATAGACTGCTGGACATGCCTTTTGAAGGTGATATGCTCTTCGGACAGAAAACAGATTAGTCCTTGGAGAAATTGAAGGAGTAGAAATTGGCTGCTAAATCTTTGGGACTAGTGGCACGGCCTGCCTTCAGCTATGCCTCCAGGGGCTACAGACGTTATATGCCCTATGGCAGAAAGGCACAGCTCCTGCAAGCCAGGCAAGGGCAGAGGCTCTTCTCGCGTCCTGGAACGGGCAGAGGGGCTTCTAGAGGCCAACATGCAGCAGCAACAGCGGCAGGGTCACCCATGCCCTCAAAGCTGCTTTGATTTCTCCTCCCACGATGCACCTGTTCGTGGACGGTTGGCAGGGCATTGGCCCCAGTGGCAGGAAATAACTTCCGATGCCTGGACCCTGCAGTTGATTCGGTGGGGCTATTGTCTGACTTTCCTAAAGAGGCCTCCAGACAGACCTGCACCTCCCCCAATCCAACCGGGACAGGAGATCCAGGAAGAACTGAGAGCCCTGTTATCGAAGGGTGCCGTGGAAGAGATGCCTCCCGATCAGAGAGGGTCGGGTTGGTATTTCTGCTACTTCCTGGTGCCCAAGAAGGGAGGGGGGGTCTCCCTCCCATCTTGGACCTCAGGGCCTTGAAAAAGCTCCTGAGGAAGGACAAATTCAGGATGGTGACGTTGAAAGAGATTCTCCACACTCTCGAGCTCCAGGATTGGCTGGTGTCGATAGACCGAAGGAACGCATATTTCCATGTGCCGATACACCAAAACCACAGGAAGTTTCTAAGGTTCCTGTTATGATGTATTATAGTTATTATGATGTACATAGTTCTATGTTCTTATGCACATGCATCTGTATATGATTCTGGAATGCTGATTCCAGAATCATATATGAAGCGGAGTTGCTGATGAGAAGTTGGCCCACCCGGGGACTTCCTTAGTACAATAAACCAGCATATGCATTATAATCTTCTGAAGTGACGAACTCGTCATTTTGCTACAAATTGGCGACAAGAAGTTGTTCGTCAAGGAAGTCCCTGGCTGTGATCGAGTGTATTCGAATTGACGAACCCAATTGTGAATGAACGAGGGCCGAGTGGTGACATATCGAACATCATGCTAAACAGAGAGAACAGAAGTCAAGGACATATGTAAATGCGGCGGTCGGAACTCAATATAAAAAAAAAAGTTGAAATTACCTTTATAGTTAGAGGTTTGAGACGCTGCATCTTACAAACGGTGTGCGTGCTATAAGGGCCAACGTACATAAGCTTAGAGTAAGGCACCTGGAAAACGTCTGCTACGTGCCACCATTTTGGGACCTGTTAGTGGTGAATGGAAATAACGCTAAAGTAAGGCACCTGGAAAACGTCTAATACGTGACGCCATTTTGGAATCACAAACTTACGTTGCCATGCTGACAGCATAAACGTTGCATGGAGTGCAACCAAATGTCAAGTGCAAATGCAACAAGGAAGTTAATAAATATTAAAAGGAATATCGCAAAGTTTTGTTAACCGATATTTTACAAGATAGTCATTTTGCAGACAAATTACCACATAAAGGAGATTTTGTTTGAAAAGACTTATACAATTAGCACATGTGATAATAATGCCACAGTAAGAGATGCTATAAGGAAGTGAGTGAACATAAACCTAGGAAGTACACAAGTGCAACATGCAGAACATTGCAGCCCCAGTACAATTTCTGGCACACCCCGGCAACCCGATATGCACATGGGAACAGTGGCAAGACAGTTTTCAGGTGTACCTAAGAGCAATTGGAGGGGCTAAATACAATGATGACTTGAAGGAACCCACACTGCTGAATTGTGTGGGTGCAGAAGCTCTGAGTAGCTTTAGGACACTGCCCGATTTAACAGATACAGAGGAGGGTTTTGGAGACTCTGCCAGTAGTGTTAGGAAATATGAGACTGCAATGACAAAATTAACCAAACATTTTGTAAATAAAACCAACATTGTATTGGAGCGATACAGATTTTTCTCCAGGAAACAATGTAAAGGAGAAAGTGTTGACACCTATATATCTGCATTATGAGGTCTTATATCGTCGTGAAACTTTACAGGGGTGGCAGATGAATATTTAAGGGATCAATTGGTTTAACATGTTGCAGGTCCTGCTCAATTGGTTTTACATGTGGCAGGTCCTGCAGAGGTCTGTAGAGAATGCCACGCACATTCAAAAGTGTTAGACATCCGGAAACGGTCTGAGCCTGACTGAGGGAGACCTGAAGTGTAATAAGTTTGGGGAAGGGAGCCCCCTGCAAGTATTGAACTTTTGTTGTGAAAGGTCTAAGCCCGACAGAGGGAGACCAACGTGAACTATTGTTTTGAAGAGTAAAAGACAAAAACCTCCCCCTCAAAAATGAGGGCTGGTGGACTTCTTCTCTGATGCGCAACCACACAAAATATTGCTCAAATGTTCAACCCAAGAACATCATTGCTGCAGGGTTTTGCCAATGTAGACCTAGAGTCCCTGATGAGCCTAACAAGTGGTATAACAGACAAGGTATTGATTCAACCACTGCGCATAGACCATTGATCAATTCTCTCCTTAATATACAATGATATCAATAGGTATCAGTGTTCTTTCCAATTTTTCGCAAATGAGAGTTCAACAGATTCTTCATGTTCAAATTTAATTTCAATTGGTGATTAATATCCTCCTGCCAACACGTGTTTCGACCTTACAGAACACAGGTCTTCTTCAGGGCCAATGTATTACCTTTCTCCTGTTTAAATATTCCAAATAAATGATTGAACGATGTCCAGCAGCTTACATATAACCTTGCTGGCTGGACTAAGAGATCAAATCCCCTTTGTTTATTCAGAAAAACAATTATTTATCCTTGGATTGGAGTTGCGCTTCTTAACCTTTACAATGCTTCCAATAGCGTGGAAGCATTGTCTGTTATTGTTTTGAAGAGATCTGAGCCTGACAGAGGGGGACCGGCGTGAACTTTTTGTTGAACGTTGTTTGGAAGACTGGAAAGAGAGACTTTAACGTGGAAGGCCAGACGAGCCTCGATCCATGTTTTGAGCTGTTTTTGTGTTAAAAACGTGAGCCAGTGTGTCATCTTGCCTCTGGGGACCGCCTTACTCTGTGCTGTTGAACGTGGGGAGTAGAGCTGATTCAGCCACATTTTTTCTTTATATTTGAACATTGATTTACCTTTACATGCATATCTCCTTTATACACTTTTTGTACAAGAGATGGGGCATGCATTAGGTGTTGTTAGCACAGGCCATTTTGATTTGACGGGCTCAACTAGGACTGTTGTATTTATTATTTGATGGTCGAGACTATTCCCGTCCTAGTTATAGGGCAAAGTAGGAGTTTCTCCAAACCCAGAAACTTTAATAAAGGTTTTACAAATTGTTCCTTTTGTGTCAGTGTCATACTTGTGATACCATGCCTCCCCTACACTGTGCTGTATATATTTCTTGATGCTTGACTTTATAATAATGGATATATTTCTCATAAAATATTCTGTGTAGACCTACCTGTACCTTAGTACCACCACTCTTTCCTCCTTAGAACAAAGCTAGACTGCTCACCTAGCAGCTACCAAAATATAAGATCGTGTCAACAATTATCTGAACATAGTGAACATTTTCTCTTTTTAGTTTTTGCTCATAGGTTACACTTTCATGCTAATGTGTGAGGCAATATTGTTGATATATTGTGTGTGTAAGTATTGCATTGTAGAACCATACATAATCTACTCATGTCCTTAGGCTCCATAGTTGTGACTCCTTGGTGGTAATTTAGTGCCAGGTTTAGCATTGGTGGCAACTTAATGGAGCTAAGGGTATTGTTCTAGAAACAAGGGCAGTGGCATGCAACAGACAAATAGGGATTCAGGGAGTCTGGGGCGGTATGATCTTGTTGATCGGTGCCCTTCTCTGACCGTGCAAACAGCCACCCAAGTCACTTTGCCTGGGACCTGGAGAGTGGCTGGCATGGCCAAATTAGTTTTTGCTTTTGACCAAGTGAATGGGTTAATAACATATTCTGCATTTACCTTAATTTTGGAAAACAGACGATGTTTCACATGATACTGATTTTGTTGATGTTGGAGAATGACTGTTAAAAGCTGCACAGTGGATTTCGTGTTGTGGCTCATTAGATGAGCACTTTCAGCACCTTCAGTCGTCTTCTGGTATAATTTAGGAGACATGAGGCTATTCGGTCGTTGTAGGCGAAGAGCGTGAAGCTCACTTCACTAAATTTACTATGCCAATGTAAGGCACCCTCTATCATTTAACAGCTGACAGCATATGTGTGTTGCATTGTCTCTAGTGTTTACGCAGAGCTTGATGGAATGGCTCTTTCCTAGTGTCTAGTCCAAAAAGAGAATGCAGTTATTGTGAATCACTAGTGTTGACTTGTCACCATTATTCCCATATAACTGTGACATTTTTAGAAGGTAATTAAGGCCTAATTAAATCCTCTGTCCCCCAGAATGACCTCACGGGAGAACACTCATGCATAATGTTAAAGACACTGGGTGAGGAGGAGGAAGCTGAGAGGGAACCTTGGCTGACAGCTTTCTGGAAAGGTAATCATATTTGTATTTGTTTTAGCTACATTAACTTATATCTAATCCATTCTTGCTTTCAATTCCTGCGACACACAACTTCCTTCCATATTATTTCCCTTTTGCGCCCACTTAATCATTTAAATGTCTTCAATTTCCATTTGATTAAAGCATTGCTTGCCAACGCTAACCACCTCTTTTCAGGAGTGAAGAGAACATTTTTGTTCTGCTCTGGAGCATTGTAACTTCTCCCAAAGCCATGCCGAGAAGGACCAGAGGTCCACATGGTAAAATTAGGCTTGCCTTCATAAAGTGTTGACAAATAAGCAACCTTTCTTTGCACTTGTTTTCTGCATGCAGATTTTAGACGGCGCTTCCTGACCTTACTTTCGTATCAGTTCAGTAGTTTCTCTCCTGCCCTGGCACTTAACATTCTGCAGAACAAGAATGTCAGGAAAGCCTCTTCATCTGGTGAGTGCTTTTATATGGTTCTGATTTCCTTCCCAGAATTGCATCTATATTCTCCCAAAGTTCAATTGTGTGTAGTTGAATGTTCTTACAGTTATACAAGGTAATTGGTTTCTGTAGACTCTAATCATACATGTCAGTATTGAACAGCTAAAGTAGCTAGCCGTAAATATTTTGCTCTGTAAGCATTGCAGTCATACTTATGTGCACATCATATAAACGTACCCCCTGCTTTTACAGCCATAGTGTACACTACTCACACTGACATGATATTTAATATTTGTTCCTGTGCCTCATTCACCTTCTGAAATATTCAGTTTAATCCTTTGGCACCTGAAAACATGTAAATATTTCACGTTGTGGCTGCAAGGCTCCCTAGGCACATAGCGATTCCATTGCTATAACTGGCTGGCACCCTTTAGAAAAGTATTCATACCTTGGAATATTTGACTGTTCAGAATTCCTTGACACAAGTTCTCCAGGTTTGAGCTGCCGCAAATGCAGATTCGACTAGCTCACTAATACACCTCCGCCTCCCAAAGATTCACTGCATACATTTCTTGGGCATGGAACTTGAGTTCTCGGTTGCAAGTGTTAGGGGAGTGTTCCTAAGGTCCCACGTGGAGGTAAGACTTTAGTAAGCAATGCCAGTGGTTTGTAGATCCCCAACTCTTAGTATCATTCTGTACTACTCGGAAACCTTGGTAGAGTGGCAGAGCAGGCAGGCTTATCTTAAGAGGAAGATGTGAGCTATAGATAAGTACACTGAACCTAGTTAGTAATGCACATCCAAGAAACACTTAACATAAATGTATAGTAAAATATAGATTCATTATATTTACCCAAGAGTCACTGTTAAGTACTTAGCACAATAAACCAAAACACATAGGTATACTTTTCAATACTTTCAAAAGGCCACTTCTTAGTTGGTAGTTGCTGAACACGCACAATTGTTACAGGAGCTTGTCAGGTCTACCGTACTATCGGTAATACTATCGGTAATAATGCACACCCACAAAGTAATACAGGAATTGCATTTACTCGGCATACACATATGAGATAGTGATTATTGGGAAGGAAAATAGTTGGTTATTGTTATCCTAGCAGAGTTTCAGGTTCTAAAGGCAGTTTCCCTGCGCATCAGAGAAGAAGTCCACCAGCCCTTTAAAGTCCAAAACACAACCCTAGATAAAAGGCAGTTTGGAGAGGCTTAAAGTCTTGAAAAGCGGCAGAAGTCAAAAGTTCCTGTGGTTAGTTTCTAGTCTCTAAGAAAGAAGATACCTGGAATAAGGTAAGGAATACCTTTTCCCCACAGTACCTTAAGTTTGAAGAAAACTTTTGTGGTGGATGCTCTGCGATGTTGCAGCCCTGGACCCGACCTTCGGATTCCTTGGTCTTGACAAAAGGCAAGACAGTGGACAGGATCTCTCAGCAGCAGTCTCTAGGGAGAACCTCCGGCACACTTTCATCAACTTCTTTGGTCACTCTGCGTTTGGGCGCCTTTTCTACAGCCATAACAATGGACTCTATTTGCCCAGTCAATCTTCTACGCTTTCTACATTCCCACACTCTGATGGGCGGGTCTGAAGGAGTTGGATTGCGTCTCTGGTGTGTCCTGGAGGGCTCAGAAAAGACTTGGACGGTGTCAGACTTTTCACGATGATACACTCGAAATGGGCAGCAGGTCTCTTGGTATTGGGGTTCCTCAGCTCTGGAAACTCACATTATCTCAGGAGATGGCTCAAATCAAAGTTTGTCTTGGGACTGGTTGTTACCACCAGTCAAAGGGAAGGAGTCATCCTCTTCGGAGTTCCTCTGTCGCACAGAAAACGGGTTCAGGACAGCAGCGGTCGTTTCACGGTGTTGCAAAGGGTCTGCAGGCATCTCTGGTAGTCTTCTTTTTCGGTTACTTCAGCTTCCAGTGGTCGAGTTGCTTTTCACTCCAGGAGCCTCGCCTTTTATCCAGTTCCAGCACTCAATCCTCTGCAATTTTCCTCAGCAGTCAGAAAGATGCGTTGGCTGTCCAGTCAGGACAGCCAGACCCCCAGTGCGAGCTGGTCCATTCAGGCACGCTGGCAGACAAAGGACAGGGCGGTAGAAAACTCCTCCCCTACTTCCTGTCTACCCAGACACTCTGGTGCTTAGGCGGGGACACCCAAGAGTTCCCACCAAAGTCAAAACATGCAGATAGGCCTCCCCCTCCCAGAATGGTGGTAGGAGGACTGACAAAAAGAAGGAAGACTTCAAGCTAGTACTTGAGTGCCCCTATTGTGCACTACCGAGGCTATGGACAAATAGTCTCAAAATAGTAGGTAGGAAACTTCCACTGCCAACAGCCATAACTAGAGGTTTTCTATGTGACTAAAAAGTCACAGGAGCAGAGAGAAGGGGGATGCTAGGTATCCCTTTGGCACTCCAAATAAGGTGGTGTGTGCCAATCTCTCATATTCTAAAGTTTTAGGAGAGATACCAAGTATCTCTCTATCCTTAAGAATTGTAGTTACTCTAGGATAATGAAAATAATCTCAAAGGAGGACCCTAAGGGTCCCCAGCAATACTGCCCATAAGGAGCAGTGTGCTGCAACAGTAAAACACAGATGCCTTTAAGAGTTAAGGAGGAAAATAGACTCTGTAGGACAAGAAGAATACAACGCATAGAGTTCCAAAAGACAGCACATAAGAATGAATGAGTGGGAAGAGGCTCCACTCATTCAGGATTTCAGAAAAGGGTCCAGAAGTCCAGCAAAAAGTACTGGGTACTCACTAGGAAGGGGGATGAAGCATACAAATGACAAATCTCACTAACCGCAAGGCTTGCCCAAACCTTGGCAACTAATGCCTTGAAGAACCAAGAGTAGAACCCTGTTTAACTGTACCATTGATCTCAGATCATTGGCCCTACTTCTGTTCTGAGCGTCAACATGGATTTAAATCTTGGGAAGAAAGAAAAGTGATTCTTGTTTCAATCTGTGCAAGTTGTTAATAAAAAAGCATTTATTATAGCCCCCGGATCCCTGCATGGCCTTGATAGAAGGAATTCCTCATTTGCTTTACACAGTGATTTGCAGCTATGTAATTGAGTACTGTAATGTGTGATGTATGTCAATCCTTACTCTTTGGTATGTTGATATAGGAGTGAAACTTTCTTTTTCCTTCAAAGTAATAAGTCGTCCAGAGCTAGAATCTCTCTTCATCCCCTACGATCTGAAGCGGCTAGAGATGTACTCAAGAAACATGGTGGACTATCATCTGATAATGGACCTCATCCCCGTCGTATCCAGGATGTTCTTTCTGCAGCAGCTTGGCGAGATGACCCTGTCTCCAGCACAGTCTGTATGTGATCATGTTGAAGCTGTGCTGTCCTGAATGGCTTATTTTGCTGCTTTTGTTGTGTAACATTAGCTTGGGAGTTAGATGGGAGCTAGGGAAGAGGGACTTTCTGTTCTTATATTTGTTTTTGATAGGTATTATACAAAGACATTTTTGAATGCTAATTAAGTGAATTCTTCTTTGCCAGGCTCTTCTCGTAGGCATTGGACTGCAACACAAAACAATGGACCAACTGGAAAAGGAGATTGAGCTTCCAGTTAGTCAATTAATGGGACTTTTTAACAGGATCCTCCGTAAAGTAGTCCAGGTATAGTTCCACCTCAAGTGTGTTACTGCAATTTCTTTTCCCTCGATGAGCCAGAGATTTCAAATTGCAAAAGATGGCTTTGCGTGCTTTGTTTCCCTCAGTCAGAATATTTAGCACAGAGTTGGGGGATTCAAGACTAAATATTATCTGACAAAGCTGTTTTTTTCTTTTTTTGAGCCACTGATAAGAATTAGAGATTTGTTGCCTGCCAACTGCCTTCCATCAGTGCTATTGTATCATTTATTTCAAGAAAAGCATAAATGACCCCATTTAATGACAGATTAGGTATGGACAGATCTCTGTGCTATAAGTAACTCGTGCTCAGAGATGTCAATTACATTTTTGTGCCAATACTTGGCAAAGTCTAAAGCATTCTGCCATACCTTGGCACTACCTTCCAAAATAATGTAAAGTAAGTGGCCTTGTATAGCGTCCTTCTGACACTATTGGTTCCTTCACTACGCTTTGCTCTGTGACAAGAGGGGGGAGGGTCATCAGTGCAACAGTGCGAGAGGCAGATGCAACACCTATGTCATTGTTAGGACATTGTTTCTGAAGTCCAACTAAGGGCTTAGTAAAACCATTCAATTGAGGCAGTATAAGGCTGTACCACCTGAGTAAATGGTAACGTAGACAGAGCAGGCAGGCTTATCTTAGGAGGGAGAGCGGGATGTAGCTTGTTACAAAGACATTGAAGCATACAAATGATCCAAAGAAACACTGAAACAGTATGTATTGTAAAAAATAAATGGTTTGTTTAAATGCAAGTAGGGAAAGATGAATCGTGGGTAAATAAGTACTATCACATTATATATGAACCCAATTATACAAACCCAACACTATGCTTTAAAGTACACAGACACAAAGCATAGACCTTGTTCAGAAAACCTGACAGTCATTCTAGGGAAGTTGGACCTTTTTTTAAACACATTTAGTATAGGACACACCTATTCATGGGGAGTAAAACCACCAGTTACTTTTAGATTACTTTACAGTAATTCAAGGGTAGTAGACCATGTCAGTCAGACAGTGACACTTCGTTAAGGAATCACATAATCAACCAACCATGTTACCAGGATAGATTTCTGAATAGTGGCACACAGATTCAAGGAACAGTATATACCAAGAACTACATTTATGATAACACACAGTTATACTAGGTGAGTAAGACCTGTTGGTGTAATATACAATTACAGTTGCTTTTCAGATAACTAGCACAGAGTAAGGTGAGCAATAACCTTTTACGCTAATTTATGAGGCCCCAGGCAGGCCAAGGTCAGCTACACCTGTTGGGTATGATTTTCATATCAATGATTCATCTCCTGACCTCTGTCTACCCCGTAACCTTTTGCTTTGACTAGGTAACTATTTTACCTTTTCCCTAGGTGAAGGGGAATCTTTTTCCCCTCTGACCTAGTCTTTAACTTTTTTTATGGGTGACCTTTTTATATCGCTGCATAGTGTATGGTTGAAGTTATAGCTTCCTACAACTTTTGGGCTTAGGCTGGGTTGCCTCTTTGGGCTTCCCTGTTAATTTCTCTTTCATGTACCTGGGTGAACTACAGTTCCCAAGTACTAATGAGGGATTTACTGTCCATCTTTACATTTATATAGTGAGCCAGCACACCCCACCTTACGTGGAGTCCTGGGGTGATACAATGAGTCCCCTTTCTTACTTACCTGATAACATTTTGTTACAATTGCGAGCTTTACATGAATGGCTGGTGGCAGTGATTTTACCTTTATAACTTTTAGTCTTTATCACTCACATTTTTCTAAAATGGCGGGCTCCTTCTTTTTTCAATCATTTCTTGTGTGCTGAGAATTCCCTGGACCCTAACTAACTCTAAAGTGAACTACTTACTTGTTTGAACAGTCTTCCACAGGATCTCTGACCTTTTCTGCAACTGAACCCTAGCTCATCCTGCCTACAGCTGGCACCTAGACCACTATGGTCCCACTTCTGCAGTAGATCAGAAGAGGAGCCAAGTAGGCTGTGTAGCTGTGCAGACGATGGAAGACCCGAGGACGAATCCTGAAGAGGCATAGCAACCATTCTTGCTGCTATCCCGGTGATGCCCCGCTGGACTACTGGATCTCAGAAGAGTCTTGCTGGGGCTTCGACCTTTCGGACTGGTGGGACCAATTAGTCTCGATGCCTGCTCATGATCTTGCAGTGTGGAGCCTTCGAAAGAGTCGCTGGACCACCTGGTGGACTGACCATCTCCGTTCTGGACTACCGTCGGTGGTCTCCAACTAGTCATACAGGTCGCCTGCCTGTCAAGTTTCAGCGTACCAGCATCAACGGTTCCAGTTTTGGAAGGCTTCCTTTGTTCGCTACTGGTGAGATGCCTGCTGTCGCCCATGTGCGGTGACTGTCGCTGGAACCGGCCATCCCTGTCTGGTAGTGTCCTGAAGAGTCCAGCATCGGTGCCTGCTGCATTTCTTCGCCAGAAAAGGTTGCACTCGGCTCCTGGGCCCAACTGGAAACTTCCTTGCACCCGCAGCTCCTGGGCATTTTCTACTGGATCCAACATTGGGAAAACCTACCTCCAGTGGCCCAACCCCCCACCCCATTCGACCTGCCAAGTCCTTTGGGAAAATCTGAGTAAGAGCAGTGAGTAGTCGCAGTATTTACCAGTTCCCCTATCTCCTCCATTATAACGTTTATGAAGAACTTGATTTATATTCCATTCCATTGCTTTTTAAACGTTTGTTGAAAATTCTGCTCTAGGAGCTAGGAAAGGTATTTCACTTAACTGTTAATCCCTTTGAAAGATTTATGGGACAATCTTCACACCCACAGGACCATTTCCTAACTTTGACCCATTTTCTAAAGGTAATTTGTGAACTTTTGGGCACAAAGCCCCATTCAACTTAAAGTTGGACTCCTAAAGTTAGGGCTTCTATTCCTCTGGACTGGTTATACAATTGCCTAACTACTTACCTTTACTTTCCGGTGTATGGTGAATTGTATACATTGTATTAACCAACTACGACTGTATATATGTTTTATATTTAGAGTGTTGTGTGATCATATTACCTGCTTGATTCATTTTAATAGTGTGTTTTGGGGCCTACAATAAATAGAGCATTTTTGTACTTGCCTGTATAAGTAGAATCATTCTGTATTTCACAGATTGGCCTTATTGTGGACCCCTGAACCCACTCACCTTTCCTGGGACTTAGCCTTGACCACTCTCCACACTTACCTTGATTGGGTGTGGCTAAACTCCCAGTTCACTAGAACTAGGGTGGTCTCCTAAAATCTGTCCACCAGCCCAGATTTTAGAAATCCATCTTAAAAGTTAGTGTTAATGTGGTAATGGCTAGGCCTTTGGCGGTCCCCTGTTGGGGCAGTATGTATGTGTGTATAGTATAAGGTGGCAGAAGATATTAGAGTGGAGTCGGTTTGTCAAGGGTACGGGAGGAGTAGGCCTTGCAAGGCAAAACAATCTGCAACCCTGCACTCAGACTACTGGCTTCTTCCAGACCGGTCACATTTCACTAGCTCACATTTCCACTGTTAATCCATCTCGCTCTGAAATCGATACATTGTATCCCATATGCAACACACAAGCATCTGTGAGTTGACGGCTAAGGAATGCTAGGAAGGATTTTCTTTCTGTAACTTTCCATAGTTTTCTATGGAACCTCATTCTTCTTTCTCAGTTTTTGATCATGTCCTGACCTTTTGAAGGGAAGGTAAACCCTTCAGCTTCACATCCCTTGCCTTTTACTAATTTGTCACGGGGAAACTAACTAGTCCTTCAGACTATCAGGACTAGGAAACATTCCCTTTTTGAATTTTTTTAAATTTATTTTTTTACATTGCACGCAGCACCTTGCAGTGCAATGGGGATACTTTTGTATCACCCTAACTTTTTTTCCTTAGGATTTTTGGTTCCTTTTATGTGTGCCTAAAGACAAGCTGGTGGCAGCAGTTACGTTTTTACTGAGTTTGCATTATTTTCTGTGTGCACATTCGCATTTACAGCGTATGGCTACTAAACATGGCTAGTGCCCTAAAATGGCAGTGTCACAAGATATTCGCTTGTTCTTTGTCCATATTGTAGTTTTGCCTTCTTCCTGACGTCCCAGGTCAGGAAATTCCTTATAAGGCCATTCACTAGACCGGGAAATCTGCTGTATTCGCAGGTTAGTGAACCTTTGTGTAAGGCCCAAGAAGGGGCCTTGGAGTCCCAGTCCACATCACTGGTGCCAGAAAGTCTGCTACTGGGGCATATGTGAAACAATTAGTTGGCCCTGATTGGACAACTACTGGCTGTTTGAATTGTATAGATCCTTGCCATTGGCGGGCTTGGACTTACTTTGTGTTGGAAATATTTTGGATTTAAACCTTATTCTGTTGTATTTTACTACAATGGTAAAGAGTGGTATTTTATTGTGATTTATCTCTTGTGGTAATTCGTTGGTATATTCCCTTTTACAGTGGTAAGACTCACTTCAGAATATATCCTAACAGTGTTGTATTTACCAGGGTTACTCACTGCAACTAGGTACTGGACTTGGTACACTCAGTGGGGTGATCAGTACTTCCAACTCACAGCATTGTATGTACAATAGCGCTGTATGGCCAAAATTTAACGCCTATAGCTTATATCATAAACAAATAATCGCACGCACGCACACACACGCACACGCATTTGGCACTCCTAACACTCATTTATTAGAAAACGATCTATTTCAGATTTTACCTCATGTGGCAATATGAATTACTGCCTATGGTAAAAAACGAACCCCTGTTGATCCTCAGACAATGTGCTAATAAAATTGCAGTCACATAATACGGGCACAACCAGTTTTTTTGAAACCTTTCGGTTTTTATCAAATGGTAAAATTCAAAGCTGTACAGACAACTACATTATGTGATACAAGTTACATGGACATGAGAAAAAAAATGCCTTTCATTACTGTGTTCACACACATTAACAGAAACAGCTGTGCACAATCTTACCATCTGACCTTGGACACAAGTTGGCGCGAAACACACTTTGAGAGAGAAAAAAGGATAACATTATTACACATGAGATTATCTATTTCCCTATTTAACTGCTTGCCAGGCACACTTCTCGCCCCAAACTTAACTGTATATTCACCTAGATCTGATGGCAATACTTCTGTCCCAGTTTGGCTGGGAACCTGGTGTCACGTAGATAAGCCCAGTGAACAGCCCCCAGCTCGGGAACTCGCCTTCCTCCATCCCGTCAAGTGTCCTGAAGAGGCCTGCATCATTGAAATCTGCATTTCTTCATTGACTGGGTTGCATCTTGCAGTTGCACCCAATGGAAGAATCCTCAAACCTGCAACCCCTGGGCAACTCTCACTGGAACAAAGGACGGAAGACTGCTCTCCCATCAATCCCACATTTGACCCATTGTGATCCCTGAGAAAATTGGAGTCGGGGAAGGGGGGTAAGGTGGAGGAGTAAGCATACCTGTGTCTGTCCCATCTGTCCTCCATAGGATAATATTGGGAACAAAGCCCTTTGTCTCCTATCTCCCTCTTACCTACCTCTGGTTGCCGAACCTGGGTCAAGTATCCTGCCACTGGGTTAACCGTGGGTCTGGAAGAGTGACACAAGCTTACTTGTCTTCTGGTAAATTGTTGCAGAACTTTTAAATAGTTTGAAAATATTCTGAATCGCCACCGCAAGTTAATTGCATCCCGTTAGAGCATACTTGCCTGTGAGTAAACTTGTGTTGGAATTAATATCACAATCACAGCAACATTTTTGTTGCAAGCCAACTGCACACTTATTGAGTAAAAATACTCTTTCTTTATAAATACAGGAATATCAGACAGTAAAACATTATTCTCCAGCATGGGGTCTGTGTTAGGCAGAAACCTGTGCAGTTCCCTTAGGGACCACTGTAAAAGATTTAGGACTACAGGTGGTTGGCAGTAAACCCAATTGGTAGCAGTCTGTACCACCCAGATTTACCTGGTAGCTGGGGCTGAGCAGTCGGACCTCTCTCAAGATGAGTTAGGCAGTATGCAGAGTATACACAATAGGTACAGAGACAAAGTAGTACAAGCAAACACTGACCAGAGCTTTGGTGTAAAAGTATATAATGATTTATTTAAAGACACACTTGTAATTTACACTAGCACAAAAAGAGATAAGTAAATTCAACACACAGTCACTATTACTAGATGTACATCCCTTATTCCTTATTAGACAAGTCTTAGTTAACACAACTTATTTCCAGACAGAGGTGAGCGCTTAACTAAATATGGCACTCCAATAAGTTAAGAAAAAGGGAGGGAAAAGGCAGAAATTAGGAAAAGCACACAGCACAATACTTTTGAAGCACCCAGCAAGGCAGGAAAGTCAAGTCTACTTGTGAGAAAAATGTTCAGAGGCCAGGCTCCCTCTTTGAGAGAACAGAGCACCAATGCGCCCAAGATCACACAGTTTTAAAAGTCTTGAAAAGTCTTGCAGGGAGTTCAGAAAAGAATTAAGTCAGCTCAGAAAAGTTCAGTTAGCCAGCCTAGGGCCGACCCAAGTGGGAAGTGGAAGCTTTAACAGTCACTCCACACAGACCGTTGCGAGGGAGGCCAGGCGGACACAGTACCTTTTTAAAGTGGAGAGGATCCTCCAGCGGGGGCAGTTGTTCCTGGCAGCAGGTGCAAGTCATGGCGTCGTCCAGAGGAAGAGATGGTCTCGACATGGAGGAAAGCTGAAGGTCGTTGCACTGCCAGGGAAGAAACCAGCCGCGGAGTTCTCCGGTTAAAAGGTCAGACCCTTTTATTCGTGGTGGTGGAAAAACCGTGGTATTCCGGTTGCCGGGGTGCTTGGCACAGGCAAGGTGGCCACGAGATGATCCGGGAAGGCGAAAAGACGGGCAAACTGGTTATCCCCACCAGTCAAAGGAAGAAGACTCTCCGGACTGGAGATCTCCTCTGTCGTCGGGAAAAGTGGTGAGACAGTTCAGCAGGGCTCCACCAGTGGTGTCGTCGTTGCAGGTCGGCTCAGCTTCTCCCTCTTCGGATTCTTTAGGTCCTGCGGTGACTTCTGAAGTTCCAGTCCCCAAAGCCCTGCTTTTATGCAGCAAACCCCCATTCATTCAGCCTAGCTGTCAATCAAACATGCTAATTGGTGAGCCGGGCGGCTCACCACTTGGGCCAATCATACAAGAGTGCGACTTGAGTTGCCAAGGCAACTCAGTCCAGGGTGCCTAAACCCCCTCCCACACCCCCTGTGGTACCCAGACAGAGTGGCACCACTTTTGGAGGCTTCTGTGGAGAAGCCCGCCAAAAAGTGGAACAAAGGGCTCGGCTTGGGTTGGAGTCACAGAAGGGAACACAAGCCATTTTGGAACCGAGTTTCGTCAAAAATTACCAACCAGTGATTTTATATTAATTTAATAAACCGGCGGTATGTTCGAGGCTATATTAAAAAGTGGTAGCCTCGAACAATGGGAAAATCCCATAGGAAAATATTTGCGGTCGAATATAAAAAGTAGTATCCACTGACACCAGCCAAAACTCGATCAGGGGGGACGGAGACGTGCCCCCTCGAACAACAGACCCAGGGGCAATCGAATTGCCTCGACCAGTACGTCCACAATATGATGGTTTGTACTGGTTCCTGTTCATAATTTGGGACTAGTAAAGCCAGTGGTGACTTTACATGCCCTGGGAGACAGTAGTCAGTCCCAGGGTATGGAGTCTATGTTTGGGGGTCGCTACGACACCCCTGGGTTACAGCACGGAGAGTGCTGTGTAACCCACATACCAAAAACACATGAAGCCCTATGGGGTAAAGGACCCCATAGCCCATAAAACACATTCAAAGTCAAAGGAACACCTCAAATCATGTCTAAGAGTGGGAGAAAAAGAGTCTCACTCTTAGCAGGAGAAAAAAAGAAACCCCAAAAATCCAGCAAAGCTGCTGGGGGGACTCACCAGGTTTGGGAAATTAGCCTTCACAGAGAATTCTCCCTAACAGTCTGGCATGGATTCACATGCTCATGAGTATTCCCCGTCGTCGGGCTGGGAATCCTCGGTAAAGAAAAAATCAGTATCAGTTTCGTTTCTCATCTGTCTTTTTTAGTAGTAACCAATCACTGGTCTCTGGGTCATACTGTCCCCAGCCAATGACTGCCCCCTCCCTAAGCCCCCGCCCATGGCAGCCATCCTCAGATTTTTACCGCACGTTCAAGTGTTGGGAGTCCTCGTGCTATAGCTCTCGAGCTTTTACTGTGTTTTGCGCTTTTTCAAAGAGTTTTACCTCATTTTTCGGTTTAATCGAGCCTCAAGCTCCACCGTTTCTACTTCCGATCAACGGGGACCCGTTTCGGATTTATCTACACCCCTCAAGGGCGAAGTTTTCATCAAGTTATGCTTCTTGGAGGATTCCAGAAGTTTCTGAGGCCTACCTCGCAGACGAGAAGAACATGGCCCAGGAGAAGGGAAGCTCAGGATCTGCCCTGGATGCAATCTACAAAATGTGTTCAAAGAGGACGAGCATTCGAAATGCCTTTACTGCCTCCACAAGGACAAAACGCACGTGAAGGACTGTGCATTTTGCATGAACATGTCGGATCAGACTATGAGGGATCGTCGGACCCGTCCCTCCAACTGGCTGGAAGGCAAGAGCCCAGCAGGTGAGAAGAAGGAGAAGTCCGAGTGGTCTTCTAAATCCTGTGAGGGCTCCCCGGCGACGGGGGCCCAACAGAAGGCAAAGCACCGTGAGTTCGTGGGCACCGGGAGCGCCGAACGGTCGGGCTCCTCGGCTGCCGGGCAGGGCGCACCTTCACCGACACCATCAACCACGAGCCAACGTTCTGGCTCGGGGAAGAGAAAATCCGAGAACCTGGCCAAGTTTCTGGAGAGGCCCCGGCTGATCTCGAAGGAACCGGCCGAGGGGGAGCGAGGCGGTGACCCTCCCCCTAAGGTGAAGGCCTCAAGCGCGCCCAAGGTGGTGAACGCCTTGATTCACCCGGCTAAGGCCTCTATCGAGGGAGTCGCTGTAGCCCTGGCGAAGCCTGTGGAGGCTATCCGAGTGGAGGCGACCTCGGGGCCCAGAGTTTCCCTGCCTCCGCGGAGGGAATCCTCTTTTAAGCCCATCGAGAAGACCCCCATGAAGACCCCGGTGGAAAAAGAGGGGGCGGTGCCGGTGGCCGTTACGGACACAGACACAACCTCCGAGGAAGAACTGACCAGAATTTGGAAGAGGCCCGGTCCCACGGGAGGAATCCCGACGAGGGGGACGACGAGATCGAGGGTGGCAACGACGATGAGGTTCCCGTGGAGGAGGAACAACCGTCACTCCCGGCACACCTGTCGCAACCCGAGCCGCAGGACAACTTGGTGGCCAATTTTGACGGCAATCCAAGCCTTATGCACAGGGATAAGGGCGAGACTGCCCTACCCCTGATGGACGACCAGCTGTACTGGGTTCGTCGAGAAGCCCTCCAAACAAGAGGAGGAGAATTCATCCAGTGCCCCTTCAGCCCTTACGGCCTTCTCAGCCTTTGTCACCTTCCCTGGTCCCGAGGGACGACACGGGAACAGACGCGGCCTCGACGAGATTGGCTCCTTCCACGCCATGATTGCCAGGGCATCTGAGCTTTTTCAGCTCTGCCCCGAAGAGAAGAAGGAAGGCTTCCTCTACCAACGGCGCGAGGCCAAGAGGAAGACGGTCCTCACGGTGCCGTTGCTGGATGACATCTAGGACGAGGGACTTGCCCTCCTCAAGAACCCGTCCACGACACCCGCCAAGAGGGACCGGTACGAGAAGTAGTACCAGGTCCCTGACGCCACCCCATTGTGCCTTAGGGCACAGCCGACCCCGGATTCGGTCGTCTCAGTAGAGGCCAAGAAGAAAACGAGGGGGGGGCATCGGCTTAATATTCAACTTCCCCACCGGACAGCGAGGGAAAGAAGATGGTCGCTGTGGGACGACGAGTCATCTCGTCGGCGGCGGCGACGACGATTAAGGCGCCTAACGCCCTAGCGATTGTGGCCCGCTACGACAGGGAATATTGGTACAAGATCGCCCCCCTTTTGGACTTCCTCCCGGACGACAAGAGGGCAGAGGCCCTGGCGATCCTACAGGAGGGTGAGGTGGTGTAGGACCACGCCATAACTGTGGCCACGGACATTGCCGACACCGGTTTTTGCCAGTTGGGCAACAGCGTTTGCCTTCGACGGCGGGGGTGACTCAAGGCGACGGATTTCGGCCAGGACGTGCAAGCCAAGGTTTTGGACATGCCTTTAGACGGGAACAATCTGTTTGGAAAGACAGTGGATGAGTCGCTGCAGGCCATCAAGACCTACACGGAGACGGCTCGGGCCTTGGGAGTTCTGCAGCAACAGCGGCTGCCCTTTCAGAACTCCGGAGGCAAGCAAGGTACCTCCAAAGGATTCGGCGGCGCTCCTCGACCTACCGTCAGGCGGCCCACTCCTCGTCGCAAGAAGCCTACAGGGGACGAGGCTAGTGAGGTGGATCTTACCGTCGTCGCCAGGGAGGCCAAGGAGGCAAGGCTGCTTCCAAGCAAGACTGAACCGGCCGTTGCGTCGGTCCCCCACCGAAGCACCCCGGTGGGCGGCCAGCTGGCGTAGTTAGTCAGCGTGTGGGAGTCCATCTCCACCGACCGTTGGGTGCTGGATGCCCTGGCCCCTGGGCACACTCGGAATTTCTAAAGAGGTGCACCCGAATTCCTCCAGTGGCCAGGAAGGAAAACCACGTCCCTCAACTGCTGTTAGAGGTAAGGGTGATGCTCAAAAAAGGAGCCATTGAGCTCGTCCCAAAGAGGCTCCGGGGCTCCGGAGTATACTCAAGATACTTCCTCGTCAGGAAGAAGACAGGAGGTTGGCGTCCCATCCTGGACTTGCGTCGGCTAAACAAATACATCAAGGCACAGAAGTTCCGGTTGGTCACCCTCCAGCACGTGCTGGACCAGCTGGAGGAAGGCGACTTCCTATCATCGTTGGATTTGGAGGATGCGTACTTTCACATCCCCATACTAAAGGGACACCGAAAGTTTCTCAGGTCCAAGAGCGGCACTACCAGTTCAAGGCCCTCCCGTTCTGATTGAAGTTGGCACCCAGGGTGTTCACCAAGTGCCTGGCAACAGTGGCGGCGCGGCTGCGCCTGCAGGGGATCCACGTCTACCCCTACCTGCACGACTGGCTCATCCGAGCAGGAACAAGGAAACTCGCCGTCGAACACACAGCAAAGACCGTCCGGCTGCTCACGGACCTGGAATTCTCCATCAACTTCCCCCAAATCCCACCTGGTTCTGTCTCAGGTCGCGCTGTTTCTGGGAGCCAAGCTCGATAAAGTGGCGCGATTGGCCTCGTCGTCGGAGGAAAGAACACAGGCCATCCTGGGCAAGGTACAGCGTCTGCTGGCCACGGACGTGGCCAGAGTGAGGTCCATCAAGTCCCTTCTCGGGATGATGTCCTCTTGCATCTATCTGGTGCGCCTGTGCAGGCTTCGGATGCGCCCTCTGCAGGAGTTCCTCGACGCCCGTTGGAATCAAGTGACGGGCACCTTCGAGGACAAGATCTCGCTCAACAAAGTAGTCCGCCAAGCAATTCGATGGTGGGGCACCCACGCGCATCTCGCGGCAGGCACGCACTTTCAGACCTCAGCATACCAGGTGACGGTGATGACGGATGCCTCCCTGGAGGGGTGGGGAGCGCACACCGGAGATCTTCATTCGAGAGGCCTGTGGCTTCCGGAGGAGAGGCCGCTCCACATCAACATACTGGAGCTCCGAGCAGTGTTCTGGGCCCTCAAGTCATTCCTCCCGTCCCTCAAGGGTAAGGTGGTGAGGATCTTCACCGACAACACCACCGCAATGTTCTACATCCGAAAGCAGGGAGGAACCAGATCCCCAGCCCTGTCCAAGGAAGCCCAGGATCTGTGGCACTGGGCCGTTGCCCAGGGGATGTTTCTGGTACCTTTTCATCTAGCAGGGATAAAAAACACCATCGCCGACTCACTCAGCAGGGAGCTGCGCTCTTGCCACGAGTGGGAACTACGCCAGGATCAAGTCGATCAACTCTTCCGGCGATGGGACAAGCCCCAAATCGACCTGTTCGCGACGGCGACGAACTCCAAGTGCCAGAGGTTCGCCAGCATGTTCCCCCAGCCGAGGAGCATGAGCGAAAGTTTCTCGTTCCCTTGGGACGGCCTGTTCTTGTATGCGTTCCCTCCTTTGCCGTTGCTGCTCAGGCTCATCAACCAACTCAAGAGGTCCCGGTGCAGGATGATCCTCGTTGCACCGAGGTGGTCGAGACAGATATGGTTCCCGGACCTTCTGGACTTGTCAGCGTCCCCACCAGTCAAATTGTCGACGGACGCAGATCTTCTCTCCAGAGAAGGAGGCGCCATTCTTCATCACGACCCGGGGTCGCTGAACTTGCAGGCCTGGCTCCTGCAGCACTAGAGTTTGGAGGGTACGATATCCCGGCTGACTGCAGAGAGGTTCTTGCAAAGGCCAGGGCGTCCTCAACTCTCAAGTGCTACGGACACAAGTGAAAAAGGTTCTCTGTCTGGTGCCGTGCACAGAAGATTAACCCTCTACGGATTACGGCCCCTCAAGTGCTACCATACTTACTGTCGCTGGCAAAAGCTGGACTAGCTCATGCTTCCATCAAGTACATCTGGCAGCGATTTCCCGATACACCAGAACTGCAGGACGGTCGTCCCTGTGGTCTCATCGGCTGGTGAAGGAGTTTATGAAAGGACTGTTTCGATCGTTCCCGCCGGCGAAGGCTCCAGCCCCGGCATGGGAGCTCAACATGGTGCTGACCAGGCTCATGGGCCCGCCATTTGCCTCTTGTATTCGGCTCTGTTGAAGTTCCTGTCGTGGAAGACCGCATTCCTTGTGGCCATCACCTCTGCACGACGCATGGGAGAGATTCAGGCCCTATCCTGCAAGCCTCTATACTTGACTTTCCACGAGACGAGGGTAGTGCTGAGGACGCACCCCTCCTTCATGCCCAAGGTGCCGTCGGACTTCCATCTCAACGAGCCCTTGGTGTTACCAGTCTTTTTCCCGTCGCCTTTGTTGCCGGCCGAGAGGACTTTGCACTCGCTGGATGTAGCTAGAGCGCTGAAGTTCTACGTGGACCGAACGAAGAGTTTTCGGAAGACATCACAGCTGTTTGTGAACTTTGGACCTGTGAACCAAGAGAAGGCTCTCTCGAAGGCTTCCATTTCCAGATGGCTCTCTGCCTGCATCATGCACTATCATCGGTTGGCAAACTGACTGTTGCCCGGCCGTCCGAGAGCCCATTCGACCAGAGCGATCGCTGCTACCACGGCGTTCTTGTCTGGTGTGCCCCTGCTGGACATCTGCAGGGCTGCTACGTGGAGGTCGATGCACACCTTCACAAGATTCTACTGCATCGACCGGGATTCCAGGGAGGAGTCCAGAGTTGGCCAGGCAGTGCTGCGCAACCTGTTCGCTTAAGGTGAGCCTGGTGAGGAGGTACGAGATGCTTAATGTTGAGTTTTATGTAATGCTTAATGTTGAGCCTTGCCACCTCCCGTGGTTGTGCATGTGTGTACTGCTATGTATTCTTATATTCATGAGCATGTGAATCCATTCCAGACCCCATGCTGGAGAAGGTACAAGTTACTTACCTGTAACTGTTGTTCTCCAGCCTGGGTCTGGCATGGATTCACATGCAAACCCTCCCTCCTCCCCCTTTGCGGCTCTTCACTTGGTCATACTGCCACTTTACGTGCTACCAAATGTGAGGATGGCTGCCAGGGGCAGTGCTTAGGGAGAGGGCAGTCATTGGCTGGGGACAGTATGACCCAGAGACCAGTGATTGGTTGCTACTAAGAAAGACAGATTAGAAACAAAACTGATACTGATTTTTTCTTTAGCGAGGATTCCCAGCCTGACGACTGGGAATATTCATGAGCATGTGAATCCATGCCAGATCCATGCTGGAGAACAACAGTTACAGGTAAGTAACGTGTTCCTTCCTTTAAATTAACAAAATTTCAAAATACAACACTTACAAGTCTTATTTAATATTTGATTACTTGATCAATATTTTTTAAACTTGCATAACAAAAGGTTTTGGAGCCAACAATCATATTGAACTCCATATTTTTCAAATGTAACCATAAATGAATCTATTTCTCCTAATGTGAAACTGTAGATTGCACAACGCATTTCGAAAATGTGTATTCATCAGCGCGCTTGTCCTCTTTTGTTTTCCTAATTCCTACAATTCAATAAAATAAATTGTAACAAATGCTTTACTGTTATTGTTATTAATTTTCGCTAGAAACCAGCATAAGCCTACAAACACCAAGAATTGCTCTTGAAGATTTATAAACAGAACTTAATTATTTTAGGAGATTTATGTGTGGTCAAATGTAAAGTACCCCTATAATATTTATTGATTCTTCCAACCATGTTTTAGAACCTGCGACTTTTGGGCACTAGGCCCCATACGTCTTAAGGTTGCACTTTAAACTATAGAGATTTGAACGTGTGACTGGTTATCATCATTTGAACCTTCATCTGCATTACTTAACTGTTTTACATGTTTCGTTTTTTGATGATTTGGTGTGACTGAACATACTGGTGATAGTATATATTTGTATTATAGAGTATTGTATGATAAAACAACCTGCTAATTTAATTATTCAGTGTGTTCTAAAGGCCAAAATAAATAACTGTCTTTTCATAACTGTGTGTGTGTACTCATTGAGGGTGCCTGCTCCAGCGGTCCCGGAAGCCAGGCGCCGGAAAATGTTACTCCCCGTTCCCATCTGAGTGCCACAGGATTCCATGGGAATGGGGAGGACGATAGCACCAGCACTGTTAATAATGGTGCTGGTGCTACTGTGAAAGTCTGCGTGCAGGTGCTGTTCTGCCCGCCAGGTCAGATTTGGTGGGCGGGCATCCCAGCCACAAACTTGTACTTTGCCTGTCTGGTAACAACGGTGCCGGTAAGCCTACCGGCACCATTGTTACCGGACCAGCAATGTTATAAGGAGGCCCGCAGTCTTAAAGGCTCTCCACATTACCTTGAATAGGTTGTGACTTCCCTCTGAGCTCCCTATTCACCATGACTAGGGTGGCCTCCTAAAATCTGTCCACCAGGCCCAATTTTAGAAATCCATCTTAACAAAGGGGAGGGAACAATCTGGAAACTCATCAATTATGACACCCTACATGCTAAGGGTTAATGGAGGCAAGAATCTTTGATTCAGTGAAGGGCTAAGTGACTTTTGACGCTGCAGGCACCCATTTAGCCTTTCCAAAGAATACTGATAGATGCCTCAAATCTCACTCTAGCATGCTCTGCTGCTGTGCTCGGTGGCCTGCTGGAAATTCGACCTATCTTGGGCATGGCAAGAAGGCATTTGTCAGCCGGTCATGGCAGGGGCCCTGCTTGTTCTTGCGAAGTAATTCCTGTACTTCGCTCTGTTATTCCCTTGGACTGGTCCAACCATGCTGCTATCCTTTTTTTGCCTGCCTCAACTTGACTGTAACTTTTAGAGAGAAACATTTACTCACCGCCAGTTCTCTGGATCATGTGTACAATAATATATTTATTGACCTTGACGGAGATGCCAACTAGAAATCTCAGATTGGAAACATTGTAGACTCAATTGCTCCTTTAAAGACTAAATTAAAGCTACCCATGTTGGCAAGACATGGTTTACTCCAGAACTCTCCACCTTAAAACAGTCTTAGATGTCAGGAACATAGATGGAAAAGAACCCAAATAATAGGTCTATAAATCTGCCATGGTGAGTGCAAAAAATAATGTCATGCTCTTGCCATAGATTCTGCTTCAAATTCTTATAATTAACGTTTAAAAACATTCAATAAATTAAAGAATGCAGGATCACCCTCCAATTTTGAGAACTACTCTCCCTCTTTGCCTGACAAAATTCAGACATCTTTTTAAGATAAAATCTTAACAATCAGAGATGTTAAGTCAGGCCCTATTAACGGTGAATGTAAAATCTGGCAATGGCTATCTTTTAGTCTCATCGAATCCCATTCCCAGAGATACCTCTAGTGACATCTCCTTAGTATTCAACTTTTTTCCACTCTCCGATCAAGATATTAAAGCCATTCTTACCTCTCTTAAAACAAGTAACAAAGAGATAAGAATCCAGTTGCGCTTTCACTGATTACAATTGTATTAGTTGGATAATAGGTATAAATAATGACAGTAGTACACTGTAGGTTCTTCAAGTTATTAACTTTTTGATTTTTTTTAGTTTTGATATATATACACTTGTATTTTTGGCAATTCTTTGGAGCCTATCCTAAATTTAGTTTGTTAGGTTAATGGATTCAATATGGGGAGAACAATTGAATTTGTGATCATTCAGTTGCTGTTTTCTTTCTTCATAACGTTTATGGATCATTGGTTCAATATATAGTTGGCTTTAATGTCATTCAATTGTTGCCTTTAGATCCTTTTGTCTTTTGATCCTTATTTCATTGCATGACTGAATTGTCATTCAGTTTAGCTTTAATGTCATGCAATTGTTTCCTTTTGATCCTTGGTTCAGTGCACGATTTACTGCATGATTAAATTTAATGTAATTCAATGGTGTCCTTTAGATCCTTATTTCATGTGTGAATGAATTGTCATTCAGTTTTCCCTTCAATTTGTAGACACTTGGGTTCTTGGAGATTATGGATCCTAAGTTGAGTAAATAGTTGGATAGGGTATCCAGTAATTGCTGATTTCTTAATTAGTAGGTGATGATAACTTTGTGTTCTTACTCGTCGCTTTTTAGGTAGTTAGGATTATACTGTCATTCTGGTGATTTGTTGATGGGTGCAAATGTTGCCCCTAATTATTTTGTAGTTTGCTCCTCAACACGTGTTTCCCCGCCTTATGATATAGCGGTTCATCAGGAGGTGCATATTTTTTGTTGGATGGTGTATTGATGCCCTTTAAAAATTGGAAAATCAAAAGATGTATGAAACGAGGATGCATATGTCCCAAACATGTGCTACATGGGTTTAGGGCTCTATTGTTTAAAAAAAAAAGAAATCTGTTGTGATACTAAGTTTTCAAGTTGTGAGTCGATAAGGGATATTGTTGCAAAGATTTTCTTAATTGTTTTCCATTTTTTGCATAGCTTTTGTCATTATCCTCAAATTATTGGTATAGCTGTGCAGATTGCAGTTTGTAGCCTTTAGGGCAGAATTGCACGAGTTAAATTTGCACTTTGCCTACAAATGTCCTCACTCTTGTTTTCAAAAACAGCAAAAGAGGTAAACGTGTTGTTTAAAATGCTAATAGCATTCTAGGTCTTGAGATTTTACCTGAGATACTCTTGTGCTCTCATCCTTATGCTGTCCACTGGTTAGGATAATTCTAAGTACTTCTGATAGTGAGGATTGTGTATATTGGGATGTCTTGTTTCAAGCCCAATAATTCAAAGTTAGCTTCCTGTGAGAAAAATATGGCTCTGTTTTACATGCTATTTCTTTCCCCATATTGTTGCAGTATCAAGAGTGTAATTGGTTAAAAGAAAAGAGATCATAGGGTATCTAATTTTGGAAAGAAAGAGAAGAATTTTACCTTATTTTTGCAGATTCGCCTTTTTCTGGTTGCCGCGGTCCGATTGCCTTGTTTAATAATTTTGAGGCTTTTTTTTATAGTGTGCGATGACGTCATCGCGTTTCGTTACGCTCTGACGTCATGTGCACCGACGCCTTTTTAGGTTGGTTTTGGATTAGTTCGGTATTACTGCTCGTATTTATGTCAATAAAAGTTCAATTTTCTTGATTTCAATTTGAAAAAAGGGGGACTAGTTTTGATAGAATGTAGCCCTTATTTCTTTTGGTTTGATAATGAGTCAAAATAAACATTTTAGTGTACATGCTTAGGTTTCATGGAACTTATGGCGACTGGACCATTGATAAAATGGATTGTAATAACTATTAAAGTTAATAGATGGCAATGATAATTAAACCTAAAGTGGGTTTGTTGATTATGCAATTTTGGTGTAGGGTTGCATTTTTGATTGATTTGGAATTGTATGTATGGGGTCGATAGAGGGCTAAGAATAGTTATAATTGTGCTTAGTGCATCTGTTTGATATGGTGTGAGTGCTAGTGTTTTTTATTTTTATTTTAGCAGTGTTTAAGTGGTGTAGTTCCTGGTCAGTATTTAGACCTGTGTGGCATTGAGCTTTTGGCATTTTCTGAAAAATGGCACATTTGGCATTGTCCACATTTAAAATGTCCTGTTGTAGGTGGTTGTAGCTATGAGGTTGATTTTTATGTTTGTGTATATTTCTTAGGATTTAAATGTGATGGGCTCAGCATGTCTTTGAGATTCTTGCACTTGCGAAATGTAATGGTTGGTTGATCATCCAGTATGTTGTCAAGTTCTTGGTCCAATTTTAGTATATTCCAATTCTTCTTAAGAATGCGTTTGATTTGTTGGCTGTTGCTGCTATACGGTGTGATGAACCTTGGTTTAGCTAAGGTTTGTTGAGCTGGTGGTTTGTCAAGTAAAAGGTCTTGTCTTGTACGGTTTGTGGTTTTGGCATAGGACTTTTTCAGATGCTCAGGGTTTTAGCCTCTTTTTCTAAACTTCAATATGGAATTGGTTGCATGTTTTTCAAATTCCTCACTGGTTGTACAATTCCGTTTGATTCGTAACAATTCTCCATACGGGATATTGGTTTGACGTGGGTTGGATGGTTACTTGTCACGTGCAATGTGCTATTGACTGATGTTGGTTTGATATGTAGTGTGGTATGGATGGTATTGTTCTCGACATATAGTTGGAGGTCCAAGAAATTGATTTGAGTTTGACTGGATGTAATTTTTAATTTCAAAATGTGCCTATTTTGATTTAAGTGATTGTAGTACACCATTAGTTGTTCTTGGGTTCCCTTCCAAATCATTATGTCAATGTACCTTCCCCAAAATACAACATTATTGTGGGTAGTGAAGGCAGGGTGTTGACACTTGCCCAAGTGATCAATGTCTGGCCTGAATTATCATATTGTGCTCGCTCCCTTGAACCCACTAATTAGTCATATCTCCTCTTTCTGTAGCGAGGGAATTGTACCGGATACGTTCAAAGAGACCTGGATGGCACCATTCTCAAAAAAATGTCATTACACCCTATTGAATGTGCATACTATCGTCCCATTAGAAACACCCCCTTCCTGCTAAAAATTAGAGATTGTGCGGTCGATCTCCAGTTACAAGCCCACCTGGAATCATACTAATTTTTGGGTGACCAGCAATCTGTTTTTTGTCCCGGTAGAGGTACTAAAACGACTCTTAGATATTACGGAATATTATGGACTCTAACTTGTACATAATGGATCGTGGTCAATCTGACTAATGATGCTTCTCGACCTCTCTATGGCATTCGATACTATTGACTACACTCTACTCTCTAAAATTGGGCACACATATCTCCAACCCAGAATTGGTGGATTTTTGCGATTGGGGCGCTTCAGGGTGCTCCCATCCCAAATCTTGGATAAAAGGATGGCTCTTGCAGCTATTTGACAGATCATCGCTGGGTTGACCATGAAGAAGAGCATCCCGCTGACATCCCAATGACGACCACTGCAGCTGACCAGCATCGACTCCAGTGCTGTCACGGTGAAGCCCTACTCCACTGCCTAATCTCAAGAAGACCTCCATCCCGTCTAGGTGGTAACACTCTCGACCCCTGCTCGAGGATCCACGCCTTCGGAAGTGTGCCTTGACCAACTGGTGGACTGACCAGCTCTCTCCTGGGCTACCTCGATGCAGCCGTTGCCATTCTGAGTGCATCCTTGTAACTTGGAGAATCTTCAGCTTATGTAACCATGCTTGCTCTTGCATTTTCAGCCTTCTTGCATGGACTAAAGCTGTGCTATGTCTGCTCCTGTATTCGTACCCTGAAGATCGCCTGTCACTGCCTGAACATGGTGAATCCCATTGCAACGTTCCTCCTTCAATCAAGTGGGATGTCCTGAGGGAGTTCTGTCCCACAGAAGTCTTAATCTTTCCTCTTTTGGGTGTTCTACTGTAAAATGTCTGGAACCAATTCCTGTGCACTGTGACTAAACAAAACTAAATCCTGACACCGAAAGAGACCGCTAGACCTTTCTCGATGGGACCAAGCACAGAAGAGTGCCCCCAGCAGATTCTGAAACACCAGCAGTGGTCTCTGGAGGAATTGAAGTCAGAGGGGTACGTTAACCTACCTGTTTTTTGTCCCCCTCTGGTTCTCCATATGGTTACATGAGCATAAAGTCTTCTCCTTCCAACAAACTTTCTTGATTTTGGTCGGTGGGGGCCTGGTCAAGGATCCCTTCCTCACACTATCCTAAGGACTGGGATTGAGTGATCCTACTTTAATGGACTTTTTGACTCTCTTGTGAATCATAACCATTGGCACTGCCAATTGTTTTATACATCTACCTTCGAAGTATCTACTTTGGAACTGGTGACGTTGGGCACAAGTTCCCAAATCATCTTAGTGTTGGACTGTATAAGAACTTTGGAAGCTGTTTTTATAATTATCCTAAAGTGTTTTGTATTTCTAAGGCATATGAGTAATAATTACCTGTGTTTCACTGATCATTGAATCAAAAGATAAAGGTTTTACTTGCTTAGTGTGTATTTTAAAGGCCTAATACATCATTGTATATTTTTACATGCCTGACCGTAAATATTGGTGGTGGCCTGTGTGGACTCATTGTAGCCCTAGACCACTATTGGACCCTTACTGAGATTAAGCCTTAACGCTCTGCTATTTTACCTTGTTTGGGGTTGGCTAATCTCTGTTTCTTCCCTTTTCACCACAACATGGTGGCCTCCCAGAATTCTCCCCCCAGGGCTGATTTTGGAAATCCATCTTAAGTCACTGTTTTGAGTTCAGGGCCAACTTCTTTGTTTCTGCCATGAGGGTTGACCTCCGCCATTTCTTTGCAGTGGCCATTGCTGCTCTCCGCCTGGATCTTGTTCTGAGGCGGACCCTCTGAAATAGTCGCCAATGTGGTGGTCCTCTCTTCATCGTGCCAGGGACGTCCAGCTGTCCAGTGCCAGGAGCCGTCTTCCCAGGGTGCGAATGTTAAGAAAGATGTTCGTTTTGCTGTTTTCCTTCTGCAGACTTCAATGGGACACCCTATATTTTTGCTATTGACTGTTACCTGGCCTGACTCTTTGAAGGCAAGTAAAGCCCTCATCTTTACCTCCCTTGCTTTTAGCTCACTATATGGGGAAGCTGATAGTCTTAAGGACTGATCAGTCAGTCCTGGGATAAACTGTGTCCCTTATTGGAATTCTGTATTTTTAATGCTGCACACATCACCTTAAACTGAAGTGCGGTTAGGATACTTTACATCCTTATAACTCTTTCTTTTGTAACTTTATGGCTATAAGCACAAACTGCACAGGATGGGCTGATGGCAGCAGATATTTTCGTACACTATTTTTGACATTTTACTTGTGAGCTTTTAACATAACATATACTCTAAAATATCTGTGCCACAAGATTTTTGCTTGTCCTTTGGCCATATTGTGCCTTTGCCGCCTTCCTGCCCTCTTCAGTCCACAGTTGCCATATATGGGAAGCCTTTTTCCCAGGCAAAGCTCCTGCTTTCCCAGGTAAATTTGCTGTCTACTTTTGTGGCCGGATGTGGCGGCTGGCACGGTCTGGTACTAGTCCACATCAATGCCACTCAGTGTCTGTTGCTGGGCAGAATGTTGTGCCAGTGGCTGTCCATGATTGGACAGCTCCTGCCAGTTTGAACGGTACATATCTTTGCCATTGGTGGACTTGGGGACAACTCCAGTCGAAAGCCTGGATAAATGGACTCCTGCGGCCAGTTCTCAGATCCTCATTGGAGCCAAGACCCCTGAAGAGAGCAGCCTGCTGAAGACCCAGACCTCGTTGTTAGAAGATCGCTGGCAGCCCTTTCTTCACTTGCCCAGCAAAGTCCTGCCTCTCTGCAGATCTCCTGAAGACCTATATCAGTGCTTCGCCCCATGAACTGATGGGAACAACCATTCGCGACCTCTGCTCGAAGAGCCAGTTGCTGGAAGTGCATCCTGTTTGCTAGCCAGGTATCCTCCTGGACTACATTGCTACATGGGTCGTACATCCAAGGGTGTGTATAAAAATTACAGATGGTCAAAATGGCTTCCGATTTCAAGTTTCTTCAGGGCCCACCATGGTCTAAGGGGAATTGGCGCTAGGGCCGTCCCTCTCTGCATCAGCTTCTCCGGTCTTATCCCCACCTCCCTAACCCAGGTTTCCCTAATAGGGGGATTAGTAGGTCTTAGATTGGTAACCCCTAACTGTTGTCTTCTGACTGATATAAGGGTGTCCCTAATTACGCTCACACCAGAATAAATGCACCCCTCTAGGGAAATAAGGCAAAAAGTCTATCTTGTAAGGATAACTAGTTTTAATCTTACAAACATGAGGATGGTAGCAAAGGACTCTGCTGCCTGAATGGTCTTCTTCTGTCCCTCTTCCGTTCCTTCCTGCCAAAGTGGTGCCCGGCAGGGGTTTATATAGTCCTGCCTTGCTGTAGTGGCGTCACTGGATATGGACCATAGCTTCATCCCAAACCGTCGTCCTTCCATAATAGGAATGCTCCAAAGCCTTCTTTTCTTCATTGTTAGTGGATTTATGTCAGGGCATGCTGCTGTACATTTTTCTGCCCTATTCAGAAACACACTGCAGCCCTGCAGAATTTTACAAACATTGAGGCCTAGCCCCAGGAAAAACTAAACATTTTAGTAAACAGTTTTCATTCATTCTGTCCATATTTCACTCCTGCTAATGTTATCTGGGCCCTGTAGTCTCATTTACACCTTATTTTCATAATCTGTCCCATTCTGAATTTTGTCACACAGAACATGTAAATCCCATTTTTATCCTGCATGGACCCTTGACGGACAGCTGGTGAGTTAATTTGTGTGCTCCCATTGCTAGTCTTAGTGACGAAACACAGCGGAAGCACCTGTAGTCCATTTTTAGCGCAGACCACATTCCTTCTGGGACGGAGGGAAGAGTTCGACAGCACTAAGATTTTAGAATGCATCGGATCTGACATTACAAATATATCCAGCTAATAGTTAATTGCGCCTTATATTTAAACAATAACTGCCTTCTTCAGTGCCTGCCCATGTCGGTGTTTGTGATTATATCTGCATAAGAGAGCCTTCCCAGTGCCCCTCCTCCCCCCCTAGTCCATTATAGCGCCTAAAAGAAGTTTTGCCCAATTCTAAAGCACTTGGAGGTGCGGGAAGACCCCAGTTCCTTCCCAACACTGGGGCTAAAGATTGTTAGAGATTTTTACTTAAGTCCACCTATGGTAGGGCCGAAAAAAACTCACTTTTAGGTGTGCATGGCTCCAATTCTTAGGTTTGACTAGAACTACCCAAAAGGTTTGGTAGCAAAGGATGAGCAGCCAGGCTTAGTCCAGGGGGGCGGGAGAAGAGATGTGTAGGTAAGTACAAAGACCTCAGGGCACACCTATAGTCAAGAATACACTTCTACACAGTAGATTTATAAAAATATGGTTATTCATTATAAATACTAAGGCAACTAGCACAATATTAGAAACACAGGTAAGTAAACTTATTCACATTTATACAGTAAGACATTTAAGCATGTGCAGCAGAACAAAGACAGGCAGACGCTGGCAAAGTTGTCAAGATAGCAGGAATCTTCAACATTGCAAGTAAGTAAAATGTTTAGTTAAAAATGGTTCTTGGAGGTCGGGTAGAACCCCTGAAGGTTTGTAGACCAAAGGACCAGTGTCCTTGGGCCTCGAGAACACAATTTGGTTGTTCATCCCAATGTGTCTCAGAGAGCTCAGGAGAATTCCGATTCAACACAGCAAGCACCTAGGTAAGTACCTAGGCGCAAGATGAAGAAAGAAGACAATGTCACTGGAGGTTCCACCAGGTGAGGAGACAGCAGCTCCTGTTCAAATTCTTGGCCTGGAGGCTGAAGAAGGAACTTTTGGCGGGAGCAGACCATCAGCTTCTTTGTATGGGGTCACCCAGCAGACTATCTTCAAGATAATGGCTCGTTGGGACTTAACACAGGCTTTGGTTCAGCGATGGTTGTCACACGTCTGGCTTGTCTCCATTTCTCGGTCCCCAACTTGGAAGGGTAGAGAGTGGGAAATAGTCACTCTATCTAGGTCCAGCAGGATGCACAAAGTTCCAGCCGAAGCCATGCTTTAGGAGATTATGCACAGTAGATTGGTCCGGGTCCCAGGGTATTGGGGAATTGCAGTCGAGGGACAGCTAAAAATGCAGGTTGTTTCGATACTGGTTAGGCCCACCAGTCAAGGGGAGGAAGTCGTCTGGTCTGGATCTTCCCAGTCGATCAGAAAAGGAGGTTGGAGCAGCAGCGGTCACACACCAGTCACTGGCAGTCGCTGGAGGTAACTGCAGATGTCCTTCCTTCTTATTCATCGGATTCTTCGTTCATGGGTTGACTCTTTCGTTCTGCTCCAGGACCCTCGCCCTTATGCAGGAACCCAGCCAATCGGCCATCATAAAACATTCAAACTTTGGGTGGTGGCTTTCCCAAGGGGACAGCCAGCCTCACAGTCAGAACTGGATTCAAGCAGACACACTGGACGACAAAGACCTGCAGAATTCCGGTGCATTCCCAGCTTCCTGTCCTCCCAGACACGCTGGCGCCCTCAGGCGGGATTCCCAGTGGGAGCCCGGCAAAGAGTGAGAGGGCCCTCCCCCACCCAGTACGGCAGAAAAACACTCATGAAAAAGGACAAGTCATCAAAAGTTGGCGAAAAAAGACCAGCACCATTTTTAGTACAATGGTGACCGATGTGTCCCTTATCTCAGCAGCGACCACAGCCTGCATGTAAGTTTCCCCAAAAATCGGTAGAAAATATCCATTACCACCAGCTACTCAGATGAACCTGTCAATGTAACTAGAAAGTTACAGGAGAAGTGGAAAAAGGGATACATTGTGTCCCTTCAACACTCCACATAAGGTGGGGTGTGCTGATTCCCCAATAAGGTGGGGCAGAGGCATTGCTAGGGGAAATCTGAGGGGGCTATGGCCCAGGATTGTTTGTTTCTAGTCCCAGATAGAAGCTCAGAGGCTACAACCAAAAGGCTAGCTAGGCCCGAGTCCCGACAGTCCTAACATTAATGTAGCCTCAGATTTTTTCCAGACCTAGCAACACCCCTGAGGTGGGGTGGGCTGATTCCACACAATAAAAGTAAGGTATGATAGAAAGTATCCCCCATCCTTGGAAACCGTTATCATAAGAAAAGTAAAAAGGGCAGTGCAAAGATCTCCAAGCAACACTGCATAGAAAATGATGTGTGCTGCAATAGTAAATCGCAGATTCCTTAAAAGGTGGAGGAAGGCATTACTCCAAAACAATACAACCAGAAGGGTAAAAAAGGTTCCCAGTGTTGGAGTAAAAGACTGAGTGAGGGGAGGAAAAAGGTTCCAAATCACTCAGGAGAACTGATCAGAAATCCAAGAGTCCAGCTGGGGGACTCATAAGTGGGGAGAATATTGTACAAAAATTAAGTTCTACCTAACAAAGATATTGTCCCCAAGACAATGGCTACCTCTCTCCCTAGGGACCTTCTAGGCTTTTCCTGACCTAGCTCTCTTAGTAGTTTTAGGGAGTTAGGAATGGTGCCTTCTTCCACCCGGTATCACATTCGCTTCACTCACACCCACTTGTATGTTACCCTTCACTATACTGGTCTCTTTAAGATGTTCTCCTCCCACCATGTCCCTATGCCTCCAATATTTCACTATGTCTTTCCACCTCCACCCTTCCATCTTACTTCCTTTCCTACTCATGTTTTTACTAATGCTTGTACCTCCAACTATCCCTCTACCTCTGTTGTCTTCATTTCCCTCCTTCCGTGCACACTACTTCCCTGCTTCTTACTTTTCTTCTACATAGACTCCCTGTTTCACTCTAGGTCAATAGCTGCTGCCGTTTACCCACTCACTGTCACTTTTCCGACTCTATTATTGTTTCTACTTCGTTGCTCACTATCTCCTTACTACCTTCACCCCCGCCCCACTACCACTGCTGTAAATTTACTTCTCTCTACTCACTAATGTACACTATCTCCCTCGGCTACCCAGTACCACTCTTCTACCTATTTCTCCGCTTCACTACTCCCGTTACCTACTGTCCTAACTCCCAATTAGCAGTGCTACTTCACAAACCTCTGGGATATGGTGCCCTGCTCACCCTCTTCCCCCTTCCCCCACCGCTCTACCTCTCATGCTCTACTGCTATAATCACACACTATACTCTCACACTGAAACACTCCACGGACCCCCTCCTTAATAATAGCCTATGCACTTCAATCACTCTCGCCTCCTCTGCTCTCTGACGTCCTCCACCGCCTCCTGTCCTCCCCAACTATCCCACACTAAATGTCACGACCCTCAGCCCTGATCCCCACTGGCAAGCCCATTGGCCAGGTGGAATCAGGGCTCGGATCACTAATGAGGCCTGGCATCCACTTCTCAGGCCCTTTGGCCTTTGGTGCCAGGCTCATTAGTAAGGAAATACATCTGCTTGAGGAACTACTTTATTTAGGCTTTCAGGCAACATGGAGGCATCCACATAGATTGATTCCTAGAACCAGTGTTTTGGGTGTGGTGGCCTAGGGACTACTTTACCTGGACTACTTTACAGTGTCTATTTAAACCACACCCGAACAAGACAACACGCTTTGCGTTTCTTTGCTTCTAGCAACGTGACGCTCACCGTGTCCAGCTTTCTCACGAGCCTGGTGAATTCCGGACCTGCAGAAAAACCAAGAACATCGTTAGCAGCAGAATCTTACCTGCATTCATCATCCTTCACTGCTCGCAGCTCCTGGGCAGCTCTGGTGGTGGAGTTCACCGCCCGGATCGAAGGACCTGAGAAAAGGAGAAAGACATCATTAAAGGAGGTAGTGGAGACATTACAACCACAAAGCGCTTAAAGACTTACCTGGTTGGTTGCTTTTCGGCCGGCATAGCTCCGGAACTCTATCTGCGCTGGGAACTCACCGCGACCTACGAAAAGAGAAAAGCACAGGTCAGTGAGGACAAGACATCGCTGCGCTACGCAAAGCGCCTCCTTACCGCATCATAGCGATATAGCGCGCCATCATCTCCCGGTGAGAGCCAGCATATCCAGTTCTCCAAGCGGACACTACGCGCTCCTAGGGAGATAAAAAAGAGACATTTAGAACAGAGAAAAGGCATGCAAGAATTACGACGCCATCAATCGCAATAAGACCTACCTGAAAGACACTACAAGGGCAGCAGTCAGTGAAGTAACTGGACCGCCCGCGCCCACAAAAGACAACGCGCCCCTGCCAGAGAAAGCAGGACGGAGAGCCCACCGATTCCGACAACCAGGTAAGAGAACCTGGAGGGGCTGGAAACACAAGGGAGGTGGGGGAAAACTTACCTTGGTAGCCCAGTCCTAATATAGTCTTCATTTCCAGGCGGAATCCCATCGACACCGAGACCACACCAGGGAATCATTGGGAAGGGCACCAACGACCAACTGGCTGGGTGGCGTCCCCGTGGATACCAGGTGAGCGTAACACTAAAGCATTCACACAAACTTATTTAAATACTCCACCCCCTCCCAGGATTGGCCACTTACCTTAACAAATAACTTAACTGGCTCCAGGAGTTAAATAGGGGAAGGCCATGGGAGGCCTTGATAGGCCTGGTAAGCTCTGCCATGTTCCAACCAGATCCCTGTTGGGGATTGCTCAAGGCTTGCATGGCCTTTTAAAAATAATATTCCCTGTGGCATAGTAGGTGTAAGGCCTTTGTGTGGCCTTTATTATTTAAAATGATCTCTGGTGGGCTAGTGGAGGCTTGTCCCGGTGCAGGCTCACACTGATGGCTGATGTTGTGAATGGCTGATGTGGAAGGTTTTCTGCAATCCTTTTCCACGCCCTCCTGCGTTAGGCGTCCAGTGTTGTGCTGCTTGTGGCAACCCTTCATTTTTTGTAGACCGCTGCTGTCTTCCTCTGCATGTAAGGAGGGGTAGGTATAGGGCCAGCCTGCACTTAGCCACCCATGTTGGGTTAGGGTGGGTCTCCCCCTCAAACCCCCAATTGACGGAGCACAACGCTGGCCCTGTCACAACAGGGATTTATCTAGCTTTGAACAGTGATGTTCTAGCCTGGTATTCTCTCCTGCGTCTCACCTAAGTTAGCTGGATTGGGAGACGGTCTTTTAAAGACTTTCCTCTTACAGCTACTTGTTGGCTCAGTCCAACTCTTCTGAAATCTTTCCAAAGAGACACCTAGCCTCCTGAAAATGTATTTGGACCGTGACTCTTGGGGCACTAGGCCCCATCTTCTCTAGCTAAGGAAGGACTTCTTAAGGTTAGAATCTGTTTTAAGATTTTGTGTGTTGTTTGCTAACTTCTTTAATCTAAACCTATTCGTTTTCAAAGTATTGACTACTTACCTAGTTCTATTTCTTTATTAACTTACTTTGCTACTCTTTCAGTATATTGAAAAGTGATTCTACCTATATTCCAAAGTGAAGTGTTAGCACTCTTAGCAGAGCACATTGAGGTGAATGTGTATACTGAGGTAAGTCAGAAACAGGAGATGGAAAACTCATTATAGTTTTGGCTTGGAACTTTTATTTATTCACATTACTCTCTACTCTAACCCCATCACTCTGTTCCCTATAGCAAAAGAAAGAAAAAGGGTTTGAAAGTGCACGTCAGATAGCCGTCCAAATAAATGTCTCCCATCCAGCAACCTATCTAACCTTCCACCATAAAGAAACAAAACCTAAAGAGAGTGTAATGGATTCTGGCCCACACTGTAGCCTTGTAACTCCTTGTTAGGTGGTGGTTTAAGAGCTGTTGCCCTTTTACCAGTTCCAGCCTAGATCAGCTCCCAAGGCTCCTGGAAACCAGTCTCTCAATGATGTTGGGCCTGTGGTTCTCTTAAAGTCTTAACAAACTCCTTTCAAAATGTCTGTTTGCCGGGCCACTCCCGGTTTGCTCTGGAAATGCTTTGGTCCCAGCCCTTGCCTGCAATCTCGCATTCTTCACCCCATCGTGGGGTTGTAAGTCTGCTCTTCCCGCTCTCGGGCTCTCTGCCCCTTTTTGTATTGGCATTACTTTAGCTCATCTCACCCTGGCTTGTGGTCTTTCCTGGCCAGTCTGCCTACTATTGGCTCTCTGATTGTTCCGCTTCTTGGCTCACAGTGGGACATTCCCCAGGGATGGCGGCAGCATGGGTCCTCCTTCACTTCTGGCCTCTGTGGCAGTGCGCAGGCTTAGGTTATTTCTGGCGGCTTCCTGGAATGGTAAACGTACAAATACTGCACCTTTATAATGCCGACTGCACGTATACTGCGCAGTCGGCATTACAAAAAATTCCGACTCCTACTTTCTTTACCCTCTTTAAGAAAGTTCAAATAAATAAATAAAAAGATGAAGAACCCTGCTGCGTTATTTCAGACCCAAGTAAGTGGTAGGAACTGACACTGCAGGGTTAGTGGGGTGTCGGCTGTGCACACAGAAATGTGCCACCGTAAAGATAAGTGGTGCAGGAGCAGGTATGGCAATGTGGGCCGGGGCATGCTGGCAAAAGTGATCTATCTCATCACTGCGCCGTGCCGTAATTGGAGTCGAAATTTTTGTCGGTGGAATTACGGGCAACGCAGTGATCACATAGATCCCCGGAATGCCAGTCGACAACCACTCTGGTGGTTGCGTCACTTCTTTGGTACAAAAAGGCCAGGCTCCTTGAGCTCCTGTCCTGGTGGCAGGCAGCAGCGTTCTGCCGGCTTCCTCTCTACCCAGTGCTCTACACTGACTGCGTAGGACTTCTCCTGAACTCCACCTCGAAGGGGGATGGGCTCTCCTCTGCATCTTGGCTCCGCAGGTCCGCAAGCCTCCCTCCTGCTAGCTCTCTTTCTTCTTGGTGTCGGTGAGACCCTACTTTTACGTCTGCCTCTAAACTGAGAGGAAACGACCCATTGGTTAGGTAACGAGAACAGCAACGGGTCAGAAGCCAAGACAGGTACAACTTTCTTACATTGTCTTGAGATTGTTCCCAGATAGCCCATGAAGGCATTGGCTGTCTGAGGAAGTAGAGGGTGGTACATATCCCTACTAAGCGTCGGCCTCTCCTCCAGGTGAGGGTCACTCCAGTGGGATCCTTCTTACTCTGTCCCCTAGCGGGTATGTAGCTTAGTGGGCCAAGCTCCCTAGTCCCCAAGGGGTTGACTCCCCCTTGGGGAGAGGGGACGAGTTCATTGAATTTGTCACAATTCATTAGTAGTGAATGTTTAGTGTTACTTAAAACCTGTGGTTTTTCATTGGTAAGAGTTGTCGAAGTCGTAAATAAATAATGGAGTTCTCTGTGTGTGCTTAACTGAATTCATCCCCACTCTCACACCCTCCTAGTTCTAAACCTCGCTGTTCATTTACACTACCCATTTATAGTTTGCCTAGACATTAGTGTTGGTCCCTGTTCATCAGTACAGCATTGCCTCTCAGAATCTGTAAACAGGGCTGATTCAGAAGATTCTTCTTAACAATCGTCATGGAGGCAATCCATTCAGAACTCTTCTGAGTGAATTTTTCACTGTTCTCAACCACAATGACTGTTATACTTGACCTAATCTTGATGCTCTTGCCCCTGTCATGAGGATCCGTTTGAAGTCCAAAGCCTATTCCACACGTTATCGACTTGTCTCCCGTCCGCTCTACTAACCATCCCAACTTGGTACCCAAACGCCACCTGCACTGGGAACCTCACTCTGAAAGTCTTTTTCAGAACATTAGACCACCCAGGTTTCAGGGTTCTTAATATCCCTATTCTCTTAAAGTTCTTATTCTCAGGTGCTCTGAAGGTGCCTGTGATGGTGCTGCTGCGATACAACCAGCTCAATAAATAAACTAAAATGAAGTACCCCTCTTGGAGGTTGTAGCTACTATCTATTCCTTCCGCACTTTACAGTGAATAGAACCCAAAGTCAAGTTACCTGCTTTTAGTCAGTCTTTTCTGACCTGAATGCCAGCTCAACCATGTGGGTCATTTGTTCCCTTGCAAGGACCAAAATTTCCCCTTTTATAAAACATTGCCACATGACAGGACTTTAATGAACAGGCAAGAAGAAATGAAATTATTGCACCCTGCATATCAGGCTCTAGAAAGTGGAACTTCTGGTGGAACACCTCGGTTCCAATAACTGCGCTGAGGAAAATGCAATCCCTCTCTCACTTTGAATGCTCTTTTAACGAACAATATGGCACAATGAGTCTTTGCTCATATGATTCTGCTTTGGCTACTTTCCCTCCATAGTTCTATGGATCCCCAAATGTTTTGCTTTTGAACCTGTACTGACTTTTTACAGGAAAGTGAAGCCTCCAGCTTCACTCTCCTGACCTTTTGCTAATTTTGTTATGGAGAAAACTGATCAGTCCTTCTGGCTAGCAGTACTGGAAAACAGCAGTACTGGAAAACTGTTTCCCTTTTACCTTTTTACCTTTTCCTGGTCACTTTTGAACAGTGCACATAGCATCTTACGATGCAGTGTAGTGGGGACACTTTTGTATTACCCTAGTGTTTTACACTTGGGATTTTTGGTTACTTTAATATGTGCCTAGAGACAAGCTGGTGGCAGCAGTCGTTTTAGCGTCATTTCTAGTGTACACATTTGCGTTTATCACATATGGCTACTGAAAGTGGCAAGTGCCCTAAAATGGTCACACCACAAGATTTTCACTTGTTCTTTGGCCATACCGTTTGGCCGCCTTCCTGTCTTGCCAGGTCAGGAAATCCCATATAAGGCCATGCACTTGCTTGGGAAAGCTGCTGCTTTTGTGGGCTAGGGATACCTTTGTGTGTGGCGCCCAGGAAGTGGGTGGGGACTGTTTGGCCCCATTCCACATCTGTGATTTCTGAAGCTATGTGTGTGGTATGAGTGAAACCCACAGTGGTCCCTGATTTGACCACTGCTGGATGTTTGAATGGTGCAAATCCTTCCCATTGATGGACTTCCTTCCAGGCAGAATCTTGGATAATAAGAGAACTCCTGCAGCAATTTCCGGAGATTAGCAGAGTATCCTCTGTAGAAAAGCAGCTGACTGAAGATCCGTGGACGACTCCCGTAGAGGACCAGCATCTCTTCCCGCGTTTGCCCTGGTGAAGCCATGTTGGACTACATGATCTGCGAAAGCCCTGAGTGGTGCTTCAACTCCTGTACTGTTGGGACCAACAAGTCTCAATGCTTTTTCGAGGATCCAGTTGTACCAAGCCTTCGGAAGTGTCCCTGGACCACCCGGTGGTCTGACCAGCTCTTTAGTGGGCTACCACGCTAGAGCCGTCCCCATTATGCATTTGTCACCAGACTTTTGGTAGTCACCAGCTTGTGGTGTAAGTCACCTTCCTGATGAATTTCAGTCTCCCAGCTTCAAGAGATCCTGCTCTGGAAGGTCTTCTTCTGCAGTGACTGAAAGGACATCTTCCATCGCATGTGTGAGGTGAACATCGCTGGAACACTCCTTCCTCTGTCTTGTGAAGTGTCCTGAAAAGGTTTGCATCGGTGCCTTCTGCATTTCTTAATCGCCAAGGGTTGCTCTCTGCTCCTGGAAGCAACCGGAAGAATCCTTGCACCAACAGCTCCTGGGTACCTATCACTGGAACCAACAGTGGGAAAACCTACCTCCAGTGACCCCCCCAATCGACCCACCTAGTCATCTGGGAAAATTGGAGTTAGAGGGGGGTAAGTAAACGCATATCTTGTGCCCCCCCACCCCTGTTCTCCTTAGAATACACCAGAGTTATTCCATTCGACTGTTCTTTGATCGTCGTGTCTAAAGCAGTTGTACCTGAAAGATAGCACATTTTTTACCCACCAGTAACTTTTGTTGAACATCTTCTCTGGAACTTTTCACCAACACAAGAACTTTACCTACATCGGACACTTTCTGGGGGAGAAGCATTGTGACGTTTGTGCACAACGCCCCCACTCTTCATAGGGATTGGGCTTCTGAAGTTAGGGCACGTTTCTTTTGACTTGGTTCCATTTCCTGCATCACTTACCTTTGTGTTGATTGTTAGTGAATGCATTTCTAAGAACCAATGTTGACTGTATATAGGTTTATAATTGAGTGTTGTGCAAGTGCAATATTATCACCTGCTTGTCTCATTTTATAGTGTGTTTTGGGCCCAAAATAAATATAATATTTTTGTACTTGCCTGTCTAAATTGAATTATTGTGTGCCTCATTGTGTGGACTCATTGTGGACCCCCTGATCCCACTCTCACACTCGTGATAATAGCCTTGACTGCTCTCCACGTTTACCTTGATTGAGTTTTGGGTAACCTCTCAGAGTTGCTCTGTTCACTATAACTAATGTGGCCTCCTAAAATCTGTACACCAATCAGATTTTAGAAATCCATCTTAACACATAGTCACGAGGTTAAGATTTTTATATTCAAGCTTGATGTGACATAATTTCCATGGCTTTTCCAAAGTGCTCAGTCACATTGTTAATGTGTGTTCATTGTTTTGCCAGTTGTTCAACAGAATCCTGGAGAAGTCTGTGGAGGAACAGATGGTGGCAACCAAAGAGATTGTCATGGAACCAACCCTGAAATCTCTGAATGATGACCTGGTGAGATGACATTTACTTTGGTGATATGGGTTGATGAGAATACATTCTTTGATCGTTATTGGAGACTGCTTGTTGGCTTTCACATAGGGAAGGAAAGACATGGTTTACTGTGGATTGCCTGTTCCCAAGCCAACACTGTTCTACACATCTGGCAGATGCCCGTCAGTTACCAGTTACTAGCTTTTTCAGTTCCAACCCAAATGACATCCGAGCCATTATCACATGCTTTACCAATTACTGAATCACACTGTCACTAGAGCTCTTTAAAAGTATGATCATTTCAGGGTGTGTTTTCAGTAGTTGCAAATTATTCACATTTCGTGATTTGTAAAACTTGTGTATTAGGGTATTGCTTGACCTTTCTCTCCAACCTCTTAAGAATCTCCCTCTGAGACCAACGTTGGTTTAGCTCGACAACGTAATACCCCCTCTTAAATTGTCCACTTATAGTAATTACACACCTTCATTCTCACTGTTTATGCTGCTTCAAGACTAACCTGGATTTTACACCTTTTGCTGTAAAGTGAGTTCTGCATTTCAGGCCACTAGAGAACATATTTTGTTGGTAACTGCCATAGTCAACCCAAGACTTAACTGGAACAATGTCTAGTCTCCAGTATAAGGACTTGCCAGTATAGCATCACCTCTACCCGATCCTATTTGCCCCTCTTTTCCATGAAGAATGGCCTCAGCACCAGCTACTAGGAAAATGTTTCCCATGTTCATGAGCCTTCATGACTTTAACGTGACACGCATGACCAGCTCCAAGAAATTCCAAAATGCTCCAAACAGCTACCGTTCTAGTGTAAAGGAAAACTAAAAGGCCCCGATTTGCTCTGCTGTCGGCACCTCTTCTAGGAGTGAAAGTGGCCAGTTTGAATGCAGATGAAGGTTGATGGCTGAAAGGTTTTCAATGAATCTTAACCACTGGCAGGAGCTCTTGGCAACTCTACCGACCATTGTATTCAGCCTGCCATTCATTTGTAGAAGGGCAAAGACCATGTGCATATCAGGCTTGGTAACACCCCAAAAAGGGCAGGCCAACCCTAACTGCTAAGTCACACCCCTTTGGTACAAGACCACAAGCAACCCCAGATATGTTTACTCTTCATTAGGTCATTATCCGTGAGGTGTAGCTTGGGTCTCTAGGTGCATCAGACTTGGGACACACGTCTGGGCATACCTGTCGCACTTTGGGAGACCAATGAAAAACTGAAGGTTGATGGCTGGATGATTATGAATGAATCTTAATCACTGCTAATTGTTCTAATCAATTTGTTTGAAATTACACTACAAAAAACAATGTCTTACTCTGACCTTGATTGTGGAATTCTCTTTGCACTGAATCTGTGTGAATAAAGTTCTTGTTCGCTTTCAAGAGTTTTGCGTGTACATAGATAATGACAGGAGTAGTGAATTCCACCCAATACTAAAGTAAGATAAACACATTTTGACTGCCGTTAGAGTAGACTTATACGTGTCAGAATTAAATTGTCCTTTTCTTGCCCTTTACCTGTATTTATGTCCTAATTGTCTGTGATGAGTAAAGGGTATTGTGTGCCCCACAGCAGAAACATTTTAAAGATGTTACTAGCACATGACTCCTTGCAGGGTAAAGGTTTATGGGACTGGACCAGAGTCATCTTTGCAGAGGCCCGTTTGCCTTGCAAACCTGGTAAGGAACTGGATCTATACTGTCTTATGGATCACTGTTTTGCAGATCCAGACAGCTTATCATTTGGGACCACATCTCCCAAATACTGCCCACAGCAAGAGAAATGTTACATAAAACTTAATTCCCGAACACTCCCTGAATGTGTCCGATGTTAGCGGGGAATTTCAGTTGGTCCCTAGCTGAAAGAATAAAGTCAAATCATTATATTTTATTAATTGTATGCAAAACTGTTTCTGAATAAAACCATAATTAAGTGGAAAGAACCATACATGATAGCTGATTGGGAGTTTAGTCATATTGCACATTTAGCAGTACTTTGAGGTGGGTTTCGTTGTAAGACTAGTGATGCTTCCTTTCCTCTTTGAAACCCCTTTTACAATGCTTTGTTTAAATGGTAGGAAAAACTATCCGTTTCACGAGGTTGCACATAAACGGAGACACTAACTCCAGCAGAAATTCTTGCAATGTCATTTCCTGTCACCTGGCAGCCGGCTCCCTGTAACTTGAGTATTCTAAAGGTTTTGCAATGTAGGCAGCATGCAATGCCACCTTTACACTGTTATCATGGTGTTGCTGCACCGTGAATTTAAATTAGTTATCCAACCCAACCTTGTGAACTAACGTTATGAGCAAGTATGCATGGAAGATTGCCATGCAGTGGATTAGGAGACTGAGAATGTAGACCCGATTCCAATGCCTAATAGAAGAACACTCTTCTTGCTTGCATAATTTCTGTTTAACTTTCTCTCTCCCTCATTCAGGAAGAGGCTGCAAAAGAATTCCAGGACAAGCACAACCAAGAAATTGAAAAATTGAAGGGCATGGACCTCTCCCAGTAAGATTATATTTACGTTCTTGTCCCATGTTATAAAGTATGTTGGTTATAGGAAACGTAGGTTTTTGAGTATATGGTAGGGCGCTCCAGCTGCTGAACAGGTTGAGGTTTTAAGGAAAGGTTGGTGCTACAAGCAGCAGACGTGTGTCTGCCTACTCCAACAACGGTACTCCTAATTTTACGCCTTGAAACACGTGTGTGTAAAGGTGCGTTATAAATGCCATATCATTTTTATCAAATTGTATTGTATTACCAATATATGGGGCAACCACACACAATGCGAAGCATAGAGGTCAGTGAAGATCCAACCACTTCCTAAACTACATGTGTTGCCCACTAACTGGTGGTAGACACAGTACAATGCTAAGGAGTATGAAGAAAAGGGGACCCCTAAACAATAAAAACATAAATTAATACAGTCATGAACAGGACCACAAAATGCCACATAGTAAACAGTTACACACCTACCCAAACACTCAAGCATCTCCCAAACTCTCTCACAGCTCCAGTGGCTCCCAGTGCCCCAGATAATTGATTTCAATGGACTTTGCTTCGCATACAAAGCCATCCACCTTAAAACCCAATCCTAGCTTCACAACAAACTCTTCGTCCACATACAAACACCAGGCAAGTCACCTAAAAAAACAAGCCTTTGCCCAATGGGCATCCAGATCCTGCAACATCCTGCCACTTAAGATCCGTACCCGACCTTCTGAAAAAGCTTCAAATTATACATCTTTCCCCACACCTAATCCAGCTAGACCACACCACCCTCGCTATCCTTTGTCTATCCTGATCTGAAAATATTCTAACTTCTCCTTCACTGCCTCCCTTTTGAACTTCGGAAGGCTCTTTGAGACCCTCTCGGTATTACCAGTGCTGGATAACGAGTCAAATAAAATAATGATTACAGTAATTCCTATAACTCTAGCACATAGTAGCATAGATGCTACAAAGGCACCATACATCAATATTTTCTTTTCGTATTTATTTTTTATATAGCGCCTTACGCCAAGGCGCTGACCAAAACAAATTTACAGTACAATAGAAATGAGTAAGTGAATACAATAAAAACAATATGATTTACAATGAGACTTGGAGTACAACTAAGGTTGAAGTAAGAATTTATTTAGAGCAGCACGGAAAGTAGAATAATAGTGGATAGACCGCAGAGAGAAAGGAAGACCGTTCCAGTAGGGAGGAGCCAATAGAGAAAAAGAACAAACGAGAGGAAGCACCTGGAGGACGAGGTACAGTTACAAGAAAGTGGGTTTGAGAGTGTTAGGGAGAATTCTAATTTCTGTGCTGATTCCCTACAACCTTATAGACCCCAGCTCTTTTGCTGGACTTTAGGACTTTTTAATTTTCACCCTGGAGTAAGTGAGCCCTTTTTCTCACTCTTTCATGTGTTTTGATCTGATTTGGATTATGCGTTTCCTTTGGTTTTGGAGTCTCACAAACTCCATAGGCATCTACTTTTTGTATGGTGACACACATCACCTTCAGTGCAGTGTCACAGAAAAATCCTTTAGATTTCTCATACGGTTTAAGTAACTTTTTATTGTGTAAACTTCTGTTCCCAAGAATAGTAAAGTGAGATTGACTTTAGTTACGTATGTGGAGTGCTGGGGGGGTTACTTGGTAGCCCCTATTCCTACCTACTCATGTATAAAATGCTATGTTACCCTCACTACTTTCAATGGCATTGTGCTTTTCTACCGCAGCTGAACCCTCCGCTCCAGTATAGCACCCATGGGTGACCATTTTGTCAAAATGGCCCTGGTCTTCTTTTTACGCCATTTTCTGTTTGTGAGGTCTTTCTTGGGTTTTACTCTGCACGCCAAGCCAGGTTTGAGCCCTTTGTTCATTTTGCCTTTGGCAGGCTTCAGTACTGAAACCCGCCTCTGGCTCCATTGTGTCTGGAAGTGCAGAAAATGAGAGAGGTTCCCGAATCTCCCCTGTCCTTTGTCTTTAGGAATGCCTGAATGCACCCAGTTCTGATTGTCTGGCTGTCCTTTTAGGACAGCCACCCTGCTGTTTGAGTGACAGCCTAGCCTTTGCATGAATGGTAGAAACCTGCTTAAAAGGCGAGGGTTTTGGGACTAGAGGCAGTCGACCACTGGTAAGAACACCCGACGAAGAAACTGTGAACGAAGCTTGCTGCATCCTCCTGGACCTTTGAATTGCCCGGTGAAGCCCTGCTGCTGTGCTGAAACTCCTTTTTCTGATCGACAAGAGTAGCTCTGGAAGGTGACGACTTCTTCCCTTCGGTTAGTGGGACCAACTCACCCCAAGATGAACTCCACTGGACCACCTTCCCCGACTGGCTGTGCGGGCACCGAGTGCCAGGGACCAAGAAATCCATAGTCGAGTGCAACATCTGTGATCCGGCCACAAACTCCAGGAGACTCCTAAGGACCCTGCAGAAGCAGGACAAACAGAGCTCGAGTCCCCTCACCAGAGTGCAGGACTCAAGGAGTGAAGGAATCCCAACCCGTATCCAAGATCCAGGTGGTGCTGTTTTCCCGCACGCTGAAACTGCGAAGTGCTGCTTATCCATAAAGAGCACATAGCTGCCGCCGACCTCCAAATTGCTGCCACAGGAGTCCTCCAGATGTCCTCCCTCTTGTCCCCACGACTGAGGCTCAGGAACTCCAGATCTGCATTGCTGCAACACGACAGAAGCCAGCTAGACCACTCTTCTTCTAACCAGAGGTACTGTTCAGAATTGGTGTACTTACCTCAGTGTCTTTAACTTTGCTTTTCTCAGTTGAGACTTTCAGTAGCTATTCTTTTGCTAGAGTTGATTTCAGCTCTACTCTCCACAAGTGTAACCGCTTGTGACCCTACAGTGATATAAAAAAAAAAAAAAACTCTGCAAGACTTTTATTAAATAAGAAGTGCCTCAGCTCCATAGACCATGCTCCAATTCACTTTGGCTGTCCTGGCTCCCCTCTGTCCATCAGAGGTGATAACTTTGTTTTAAACTATAATTGCTGGGAAAGGTTTCGTCTAGACTTCATTGGAAGATTTAAGTATACTCACATGCCCTGAGAACCTGTTTAACCTTTTTCCTTCCTTTAACCTTTCCTTTCTGCAAACCTCAGAATGTGCAAAGTGTACTAGTGATATATAAATGCCATTACTGTCCTTCTGAATGAAGTCACCTCCAGGCGTAGGAAGTGTGTAAAAAACATCTCTAAAGAGTATCCACTAGCTTTGTGCTGATTCTGGAAAAATATTTTAAAGTATATTTGATTGTTACATATATTGCCCTTTTCAAAGAATGCTTATTTTGTTAAATAACTATAACTAAAACATTGAGTGCAAGTGTTACTTGGCTACTTGTATTTGTGAATTTCATTGCTACTACTCTACAGCTCACACGTACCCCTCTTGAGATTGATACTTTATTTATATAGCGCCTATACACAATGTGTTTCAAAGCGCTTCAAGGAGGGAGGGAACATAGGAAAATACAGTTACATTCAGTTAAAGTCCTTGAAACAATACAGAATGTGAAAAATAACTATCGTAATAGGCCTGTCGACATTTCTGATAGTGCAGGTGCATAGAAACAAGTAAGGCAAGAGGGAAGGGAAAAGAAGAACAAAGCAAGCAGTAACATTACTATGTCTGATGACAATTGATGTAGTGCAGGAGGTATACAGAGGAGGGGTGGGAGGGGGGGGCGGGGAGAAGGACAAGGAGGGGAGACAGACCAGCTGCTATCAAAAGCCAAGGGAACAGATGATAAGAGTAAGTGCTAAGAGGGGGAAGGCTGAGAGGAGGGAGAAATAAGTGGGATGGGGAGTAGGAAGAAGGTGGAAGAGGAGGGATTTATGGAGGGGGGAGGAGGTAGAAAGGCAGATAAGAGGGGCAAGGGTACACAGAGCCAAAAAAAAGGAGGGGGCAAGGCAGGGTGGGGGCACATACACTCATGGAGGGAGGAGGGGCACACAGACACTCAAGGGGGGTACCGGGGGCACACAGACACTCATGAGCCTGGCTGCTCAGTCACACTACCAAACTTGTGTAGTACAGGCCTATACCAAAAGGTGGGTTACCTAATACCAAGAGGACAAGAGTTGTGTAGTCTCCCACAGGGTTACTACCTCAATTCTTGCCTCAGAGAGCGAAGAGTACGAGAAGGAACGGAACGTAGAAGGAAAAAAGAGAGGTAAGATAAATAGGGGCAAGTCCATAAAGGGATTTAAATACTATGCAGAGAAAATTGAATTTAAGTTGACAGTGAAAGGGTAGCCATCGAAGAGAGGCCAAAGAGGGAGAGATAGAGTTGCGAAGTTGCGAATAGATAAGGAATACAGAAGACGAATAGAGGAATTGAAGATAGATTTAAGAGGTGCTAGACGAGAGACAGGAAGACCAAAGAGGAATACAGAACAGTAAAATAATCGGGAAAAGATTAAAGAGATTAGAAGCTTAGTGGCACTGAAAGTGAGACAAGGTTTAACTTTTCAAATATTAAAAAGATGGAAACTACAGGACCGAGTTGTGAGTGAAATATGAGCGAAAGAAAGATTTGGGCCAAGATTGCGGACAGACAGAGAAAAGGGCAGATGCGAAGGGGAAAACAGAACAAAGGGAGGTGAGACTGGCAGGGGAACAGTATTAGCAGGAAAAAAGAGGACTTCAGTCTTAGATAGATTTAGAACGAGAAAGTGGTCAGACATTCAAGTTTTAGTAGCTGGAAAGACAGACATAGAGGTTCAAGTGAATCGAAGATGTAAAAGAAGAAAATGATAGAAATAATTGGGTGTCATCAGCATAAAAATGAGACCACCCAAAAAAAGAGATATAAGAAAAATGAGAGGTATAGAGAGAGAAAAGAAATGGGTCAAGAACAGACCCTTGTGGAACACCGTGACGAAGAGGATCAGAACAGACACCAGCCCAGGATACTGAGTAGGTGCGATCGGAGAGATGAGATTGAAACCATGTGATTACAGAACCAGAGAATCCAAAGGTGGAAAAGGATTGAAGTAGTGTGTGATCCACCGTATCAAAAGCAGCGGATAAGCCCAAGAGTATAAGAATGTTTAGCGTAACAGGCAGAAAGGAGAGAGTCACAGACGGAAAGAAGAGCCATTTCTGTAGAATGAAGAGGTTGAAAACCAGACTGAAAGCGAGGTAGAATAGAATTAAGAGTAACAAAGGAAGAAACCTGGGAGTAAACAAGATGCTCCAATAATAAAGGAAGAAGGGGAAATAGTACAAATATTAGAGGCAGCGGCATGATCCAAGGAAGGTTTTTTCAGGACAGAATGAATAACCGCATGTTTGAATAGAAGACGGAAAGTAAAAGTAGCAAGATAGATATTGAGAAGACTAGTAATGTGAAAATTGAGAGAAGGATAGATTTTAGAAATAAGAGTAGATGGAACAGGATCTATAGGAGAGGCAGTGGGATGAGCCCGAAAGATGAGTAAAGAAGTATCAGAATTAGGGATCAGCAAGAAAGAAGAAAGAACCACAGTAGGAGGGTCAGGGGAAATGGCAAGAAGAAAGCAGGGACATGAGTTAGCAAAGTCAGATGCAGTAAGTTTAGAGAGAAGGGAGTGATCAGGCAGAGGGGGAGAGAGTAGACGTCAGCACAGATGAGATGATTGAGAGTGCAAGAGATCAGAATAATAGAGACGTTTAGAAGAAAGAAGTGCCTCATATAATGTATGATGAGAAGAGAAGGACACAACATCAAACATAGATCGCGATCTATGCCAACAACGCTCCAGGCGACAGAGAGCCCTTCACATGGAGCAAAGTTACGGAGTGAGCCAAGTCTGGGAAGGTTTATGAGAAGGAACAAATGTATAGAGAGGATATAGTGTCAAGAGAGGTGGAAAGGGAAGTGGAGAAAGCTGAAACAGCATCATCATCCATTGAGAGAGCTGAAAAAGTAGATGTGAATGGAAGATGCAAAGAGAGGGGTATTGAAAGTATGAAGAGCACCACGGAGAAAAGATGGGGTAGGTCCAGGTGGGGATTAACAAGTTTCAAAAACAGGAGAATAAATAGAAAAGAAGAGCAAATGGTGATCAGAGGAGTAAACCTGATAAATATAAACCTCAGAGCTAGACATAGAAGAGGTTAAAATAAGATCTGAGGATCCAGAAATGTGTGAAGAAGGCGTTGGAAGGGGAGATAACAATAAGAGTCAATAATCGCAAGAAATGGAGAAGAGGCATGACTAGAAAAAAGATGCAGATTAAAATCGCCCAATAGTACAAAAGCACTAGAGCAAAGCAGGACAACACTGAGTAGAGCATCAATGTCACAAAGTAGAAAGAAGGCTCGGACTACGATAGATCAAAAGAAAGGTACAACACAAGACTTGGAGAAAGTGGAAAGAGAGCATTCAAAGGAAGTAAAAGTAGGTAACAAGAGAGAATTAGATGAATCGTGGAGGAAGGCAGTAAAGAATACCACTATCTCCTACACGACCCAGAGAAAGAGGTGTATAAGTAAACACAGTATCGGAAGTGAATAAGGAAGCACGAATAGCAGACTTAAAAGATGAGAGCCAAGTCTCAGTAATGCATAGAAAATATAGTACCTCAAAGGAGAAAAAGAAGTGGGCACTTTTCAGCTAAACCTAGAGGGTCAACAAAAGTTGCGATTAGGTTAGATTCTTGGCACTAGACCCAAAATGGTGTCATTACACTTCTGGAACCAACAATCATACAATGTACCAGAGCATTTATTTTTAGTCGACGAGCGTAATACTAAGCCTTTAAAAATGTATAAAATCTGTAGTATGTGCTAAAATGCCAGTCTTTTGTGGGAAACTACAGGAAAAATGCCAGTGTTCAGTTAAGTACCTTTAAGGTGGCAAAAGTTCCCCATAGGATATAAGGAGCCAAAGTATGTAGGCAGAGCCGCAGTTACTGGCAGAAGTCAGGTAAGTCTGCCGAGAAGATCGCAACTGACCCGAGGGGGTGCCAGAGGAGACCCTCTTGTAGAGCTCTGGTACTATGTTTCAGGTACGGCAGGCCCAGTAAGAAGAGACACGGAGAAGGATTCATGCCAATGTAAGTCTAATTCAAACATGGTAGAAGGGGACCTGTAGAAATCCACAACCATAGGGACCCGCTGAGGGTAGGTTTGAAGAATAAACCACCAGCCCAGGGTCCGCAGCTAAGTACTGAAGGCAGCAGTTTCTGAAACCATGGCTCAGGAACGGCAAACAACCCGATGAGTACAAATCCTCTCTTTTAGGTTTGAGTTGCAGGATCCCATCACCCAGGTACTTGAACCCAAGACCAACGAAGACACAGCTGAACAAAAAGAACAATTGGCCTTCCCAATGGGTGACCCACCAGCACTAAGTGAAAACAACAGCAAGGACCACCCCTGGAAGATTGAGGAACTTGACCAATCGAATCCAAATAGCTTGATGGGCAAAAGGAAGCTGCCATCCAGCAGTCCCATGATGGAAACAATGGTTGGGGCAATCCAAAATGGCCCAAATGAACAACTGAGTTGAAGTAGTGTTGCCCCACCAACCTTAGGGAAGATGGTGGGAAAACAGCTGAGAAACACAGCCCATCCCTAGAGGATGGGGGATAAGACTTGGACAGCCCAGGAAGGATGTCCAGCAGCCACAATTGAAAACGAGAGCTAAAGGTAAGGAAACAAGGCCCATCCAGTCTGGCCAAACCTGGCCCTAAAATTGCAGCAGAACCGCTTTGTGGCAAAATCTTTCAACATACAGGTTAAGGAACCTTCAAAAATCCCAGCAGAATTCAGGAACAGTCAGGGTCTCCCAAAGATATTCTCAAATTGTCCCGGGAGGATAGCTCAGCGGCAACGTGCGCGCCTTGGAAGCAAGATGACACGAAGCAACACAGGTTCGACAAAGAAAACAAAACCATTACGCAACTACAAAAAAAAATATTCCTGTAACAGCGCCTCGATGCCCACGGGCTGTGTGAGCGCTTTAAAAATGCTAATAAATAAAAATAAAAATTCACCCATGGGCTGGCCTAAGCCAGCTTTGCAGTCACAAATGAGAGCACTTGCACAAAGGTTGTGGCAGGCAGCCAGTCAGAATGGCCTTATAACACCCAGATCCACCCACACCATATGTGTAATTGCCTGTCTAGGGCCAGAGACCAGTGTAAACCAGTACAGACCTTAATATAGGGGGCAGGGCGGGGCTCGGAGTGGGCTCATGTTTGCTTAACAGTTACCTTAGGCCTGTCTTGTGTTTTTCCCCCAAATTAAGTGACTAATAGTGGAATTTAACCCCTTAAGTGCCAAGGACGAGTATGCTCATCCTTTTTGCATAGACTTGCATAATAGCCTGGCAATGGCTACCAAAAATGTACATTACGCTACTAATGCTGTAAAATCGGCTGCACCCCTGCTTGAAACCAATACTAAATTACATCTGCCATCATCCTACTCACCAAAGCATATGTAGTGATTAATTCACCCTAGGGCCAAAATGGGATGTTTAAAAATCATTGCTGTTCTAAGAACCATATGGATTAATAAACGGCCATTGTTATGAAAGATTTATTTCTTTGCAGCTTTCCCGCCATAGTCCCTATCAACCCCCAATCTTTTTGCTCTGTTTTTGAACCCGTTCTGACCTTTTGACCTTCAGCTTCTCTTCCCTTTTTCTCACTTACTATGGCGAAATCAGTCCTTCAGACTATCAGTATCGGAACAGTTTCCCTTTTGAGACTTTTTAACATTGCACACAACATCTTAGAATGCAGTACAATGAGGATACTTTTGTATCACCCTAGCTTTTTTCACTTGGGCTTTTTATTTACTTGTATACGTGCCTAAAGACAAGCTGGTGGCAGCAGATACATTGTTACAATTTTTGCACTATTTTTAGTGTGCACGTTTGCTTTTACCATGTATGGCTACTAAACGTGGCTAGTGCCCTAAAATGGCCGAACCATCAGATTTGCACTTGTTCTTTGGCCACGTTGTAGTTTGGCCATCTTCCTACCTTGCTTGGGCAGGAAATCCCATATGAGGTCATGTACTTCCCCCGGAAAGCTGCTGCTTTAATGGGCTAGGTGTGTCTGTGTCTCGCCCAGGAAGGGGGTGGGACTGTCTGGTCCCATTCCACATTCATGGTGCCAGAGAGTGTAGGTGTCGGCATGAGTGAAACCAGTAGTTGACCCTGATTGGACAACTGCTGGCTGTTTGAATGGTGCAGATCCTTACCATTGGTGAGCTTGGACTTGTTTTTTCAAGCTGGAATTTGTATAAGAGGACTTCTGCAGCCATTTCTTCAGATCAGCATTGGATCCAAGACTCCCTTGCAGACAAACAGCCAACTGAAGATCCAAAGAAGACTCCTGACGAGGCCTGGCATCCCTTCCTGCGTCTGGCGCGGTGAAACCCTGTTGGAGTACCTGATCTCCGAAGACCATGAGTGGTGCTTCAGCCCTTGGACTAGTGCGACCAACTAATCTCTACGCCTTCTCGATTATCCAGCTGTCCTGAGCCTTCGAAAGAGTCCCTGGACCACCCGGTGGGCTGATCATCTTTCTTGTGGGCTACCTTACCACAATTGTTGACATTCCTTGCTTGCAACCGGAACTTTGGTGGCCGCCTGCGTGTGGTATAAGTTGCCTTCCCAGTGAATTTCAGTGCCTCTATCACAGGATTCTGTCCTGGAAGGACTTCTGCAACTGGAAGTATGCCTGCCGTCATCTGTGTGCAGTGGCCGTCACTGGAACTTTCCTTCCCCTGTCCTTTTGAAGTGTCCTGACAAGGGCTGCATCAGTGATTCTTGCATTTCTCCATCACCAAGGGTTACACTCGGCTCCTGAACTTGACAGGAAGAATCCTTGCACTTGCAGCTCCTGGACACTTCTCACCAGAACCAACAGCGGCAAATGCAACCTCGAGCGACCCCCAGTCAAGCCGTCGAGTCATCTGGGAAAATCGAAGTCCAACGCAAAGCAATTGTCCTCCATAGGATAACATTTGGAATATGTTTGTTTCCTGATCCATTCCACTGTCTCTTGGTCATTGAACCTGGGTAATCTTTTCTGAAAGATAAGAATACAATTGCTTAACTTTGAGTAACCTTGTTGATTATCTTCTTTGAACTATCATCAACACAAGTAAATTAGAACTTACCTCCAAAGACTCATTCTGGTGACAAGCATTGTGGCTCCTCTGACATTTTGGGCACAATGCCCCATTCTTGTTAGGAATTGGACTGCTGAAGTTAGGGAATTTCACTTGTGACCTGGTGCCATCATTACTGCATTATATTACTTACCTCCTGTGTTTAATAAGTCATTTGAATGCATTTTATGAACCTGTGGTGTATAGGTTTATTGAGTATTTTGTGATATAACCTGCTAGTTTCATTTTTCAGTTTTTGTGGAAGACCTAGTATCACTATTGTATTTCAATACATTCCTGTCTAAATTTAATTATTGTGTGGACTCATTGAGGCCCCCTGATCCCACTCTCCTGACAATAGCGTTGACTACTATCCAGGTTTACATTGATCGGGTTTTGGCTAACCTCTCGGCGTTTCTTGTTCACTATAACTTGGTTGGCCTTCTAAAATATGTCGTCCAGGCTAAATTCTAGAAATCCATCTGAACAGCCATGTACTAAAAGGGTGGCAGGGGGGTAATTGAAGTCTACACACTTTCTCGTAATCTCCACTCTGCCACCTTGACTACCCTTGTGGCTCCTGGCCCTCCCTGTGCTTTCTCTCTTTCTCTCTCCTTCTCTCTCCTTGCTTCACTGGCATGGAATTCTCTTCCCCCAGACATCCGAGAGAACCAGTCTACACGGATTTGTTCAACACCAAACAAAAAGCCTACCTCATTGCCTCCAAGTTACCCTCCTAAACTACCTCCCATCTGCCTGCTAGCTAACATTTTTCCCTTGTCTCTAATTTGCCTCTGTACCTCGCTTCCTCTGCCTCGATTATAGCATTTCACCCATCATGGTCATATCCCGAGCACAGCTGGCCGTACTGCCTACCTGCACTTAAAAATGTCCAATGTTCATTACCCTTAATCTATGTATGTCTACTTATGTATTGTCCCTGGTGACTGTTACATTTACTCCCCTCCACAACCTGGTCAGAATGTCCCTCAGACTCTCTATTGTAAGAAGCCCACTGCTTCCCGTCAAATCTGATTTCTTATCTATTTGTATGTTCTTTTATGATCAAAAGAGCATTGTTCCTCTTGTATATAAATAAAGTCCCGCTGCCCACAAAAAGACGACTGCAATCCTGAAAAACCAAAGGGGGCAAACTATTGGGGTCCCATAATGTAAAACCGCACAACCACCAAAACTAGAATTCTGCCCTAGCGCTGACAATAAAATCTGTGCTTCCACAGCTCTGCCAGGAGATGGTTTCCTAGGAATGCAGTAAGACGTGAGCTAAAGGTGATGGTTCCTTTAATTGGTTCTAGGGTTTTTCTATTATAGATCCAGGAAGTGAAAGTCTTATACTCTGGTCAAGATGGTAAATCTAATTTCTGTTGGAACCTAGTGTTGTGGCAGCAATTTCTTCTCAAGATTGGAATTAGAAGAATTAATGTCTCACCACTACAGAAGTGAGATCCTGGGATAATTCCCGAATTCTTTCAATTTGTATACCATTAGCATTATGTCAGGATTATGTATCAAGAACAAAACTATCATAATTGTGACTAGTAGTGATCGTCATCCATTTTGAGGTGTGTCCTCGGGTTGATTCTAGATTAACAATTAAAATAGCATGCACTTTGAAAGCTTGAATTGAACCTCCTGATTCGAACCAGTGAAGCTTTCAACAAATGAAATATATTCACTGAACTAACTCACTAGTTTATAAAATCTCCCCACATTGACCCCTTCAATTGTACCTTGGAACCCTCACTATCAGTATCTCTGGGAATATGAATTACAACAGACAATGGTAAATGTGCTCTATCGTCAATTCAGTAGTAGTTAGTGGGGACCTATTGCTCTTGCCACTGACTGAAAAGGCTAATGGCATGATTATAGCTATTACCCCCGAATTCACACCCCAGGGTTTGCCCAGTGTGCTAATAGTTATTTTCTTTTCTGGTCATGTGCTGCGCATATTGCCAAGTCCCTTTTCCATTTCTATGGCGGAGGACGCGGGTGGGACCAGCGCCAGGACCTGAGCACAAAGCTCCGGTCCACCAGGTAAGTGGGGAGGGAGAGGGTGTGATAAAAGGTTATTTTCCTTTGGGGGGAGTGAGCGGGAGGGTGGGAAGGTGGGGAGGCAACAGGGAAGAGGAATTGGCGAGTTACAGGGTTTGTCAATAAAATCTAAGACAATCCTGTAGCTCTCTGTCATCTTGTGGCTAAAGTAGGCAACCGACGTTTGGAGTTTACAATTTGGGATTCATTTCTTTGGTGTCTGTTTTAAGCAGACCTCCAACCCGTGTTTTGAGAAGCCATTCTGTACAATTCACACGTTACAATTATGCAAAGGGCACAAACCTCTCCTTTCCAAGTAATTATGCATTACATATTTATTTTCTTGTCACCCTCTGATTTAAGCTGAAATGTGCGCAGCAATCTACCCGGGGGTTTCCACATTTTAGGGTCACTGAAAACCGAATAAATTCTCAGGAGCAGCCCAAAACTAAACCCAGCCCTCACATCGATCAACTTTAATTGCAAAACAGGTGTCCTGAGAATCAGTGCTAGTAAAGAACCATCGTCTGTACCTTCAATGCTGTCTGTCGACAGTCAAATGAATGTTCACTTGCAATGAACAGCAATGAGCAATTGAGGCAAGAACAATTAAAAACTATTGAACAAGCGCTTAGAATAAGGGAAAAAGACAGAGAACAAAGAATACAAGTTAATCGGGGGAATAACATAAGGCTAAAAGAGAAAGGGAAACAATGGGGGAAAAAGAGACACACAAAGTGAAAAAGAAAAATGTAAGGAATGTAATAAATGAGTCTGCACTTCACTACCACAAGAACTGTTTCTCTCTGAGGAGTATATTGGATCCATTCGGAAGATGCTGATGGAACATGATGCCAATAACGAACCCCAGTAGGATTGGGTTAAGTGAAGGAAAACTCCAGAGTGTCAAGAACCACAGGGCACACTGCAAATCGAAGAGTGTTCCTACTTGAAGCAGTTTGGTATTGACCTGGTTGAGGAGTGTGAGGATGAAAGTCCTAAACTGTACCTCTGGCACGAGACTCTGAACCTTTTTTGAGTTTTTTTGACATGTTTGTCAACCTTTTTGCCTGAGAAGCCTGCCTCCATGACCCTTATCCTGGAAACATCTCTGTGATGTGCTCCTTGAGATGCAAAAAGTCTCTGAGGGTTTGGGTGCTGCGGGACAACCCCTGTTACCTGTGCTAGCAACATCGCACAGACAGCTGTGCATGCTTCTCCGTTTTATGGTACTTGTACAAGTAGTAGTCAGCGTGCCGTTTCCAAAGGGATGATCTTGAGGGGACCCCTGTATAAAAATCCAATACAGAGTGTTAGAAGGATTTTCCTAGACCCTATATGTAAGGCTCAGGAAGATCAATCTGCACCTCGATTGCAGGGTTTCTCAGTTCATGGCCTCACTCAGTGCATAGCGTGATTAAGCTTTCCAAACTATACTTTTTAGTGCGGAGTGAGGTGGAAAAGAAGGTACATGGTAACCTATAAGTGCACACAATAAGGGGGTCATGTTCTCGATTTGTATTTATTCGTTGAATTTCTTGCTGCATGTCTACTTTTGTGTAAGGTTTATTAAGTAAACCAATCCACTGAATTAAAAGCAAATAAGGGATTGTCAGTATAGTTAGGAAAATAAGCTTGTGATGTAGGATTGTGCAAAAATGGTTGGGTGGTAATATATAGCTAAGTTCCTTTATAGGATTGGCTATTTTTAGAGGTAAAGACTTTGCCAGAAGTCCCTAGGTTTTCACAAATGTACTTTAGGGTCCAATTTCCAGTGACTTTTTAGGTCAGGTGAGAGGTTATTGGAACTGAGCAAAACTGCTATGTGGAGGGAGGCCAAGCTGTTCCGAATGTGAGATGATGCTTTTGAGTTGTAGGTCTTCGACACTAACTACTGCTTTTCGGATGCAGGCGAGTTGGCATCTCGGACACAACGGGTGCCTTTTAAGTGGCTACACGTGCTATTCCAGTCAGATCTGGATTTCTGGGGAGCTTAACTAAACTGTGGATGCAAATTCAAGGGAAGGGAACGCTGGCCTGGTTCCCTCTTGTTCCACAGTAAGGTCTGGAGTGCAACAGCACTTTGCTATCGGATCTTCCTTGGATAAGCCCTTCTTCCAGCTGTTTTGGTGCCAGTCCCAGCGTTTAACAAAGGTATTCTGCAGATACCCCTGTTCTCATACAAATCCTGGGGGCTGGATGCACATGTAGCCTACAGTCAGGCAGGCTGCTCCATGCAACTATTTGACACCCCCATTTAGGAGTGGTTGCCACATAAAAACCTTGCTGTGCTTCTTCACGGCAAACACACAAGGTGTGGGTTCAAGAGTGAATCCCAGGCATATGTTCATGTATTCAACCAGAGCTGGTATGGCTACCAATAGGTCCTAGCGTCTCTGGAATGCCATGACCAAATATGGCACATACTTTGCTTAGTCCCAGTGGCCCTCTAAACCCAGGTGGCCATTTTAATTGAGCACCCTAACTTGGAAATCTTTAAGAATCCCAGGGCCACATATGTTTAGTTATATTGCCAGTGAGGTCTTGAATGGTGACTTACTCGGTGTAAGGAAAGATTTTTCTTTTTTGCTCCTTTCCCTGCATAGACTACAATGGTACTCTCTACTTTTGTTATTGTCTTGAACCTTTCCTGACTTTTGGAAGTAAGTGAAGCCTTTTCACTCGACTTCCCTTGCTATGCTCATCTGTTTTGGTGCCACCGAGTTCCTATGGCTCTTCTTCCCGGAGAACTCTGTTCTCCACAGTAAAATTCTCAGTTTTTTTACCTGCACCCATGACCTTCTGAGAAGTCTGGTAGAGACAGTTTCTATCTCTATAACTTTGTATTTGCCAACTTTGTGGTTACTTGCATGTTGTGTCCACAATGGGCTGGTGGCAGCTGATACTTTTGTATTGCTGTCTTTTCTATAGTGACATGCACTTTTGCATTTTACTGCTTAATTCCAACTAGAGTACCATATAATCCACAGTTGACGTACCATGAGATTTTCGCTTGTCCTTTGGCCATCTTGTAGTTTGACGTTCTTCCTGGTGCGGCTGGAATTTCCATATAGGGTAAGCCCATTCCTGGGGAAAGCTTGAGCTTTCGTGGGGAAAGTGGGGTTCTGTGTGTGTGGCACGATGTGGAGGCTGGATCTGTCTGGACCCAGTCCACATTTGTGCCAGAGTGCCTTTGTTGCTGGCAGATGCATTGGCAGAGACTGTCCAGGATTGGACAGCCCCTGCCAATATTGAATGGTGCTGATCCTTGCACTGGTGGGCTGGAGGCCACTCCATCCAGGATTCTGGATAAGAGGGGGGGGGACTCCTGCCATCTTCATATCATTACTGGAAGCGAACCCCATATGAAGCAGAGCAGCTTGCTTAAGACCTAGAACTCGTTTACCCAGCAGCCGTTTCTTGTCTTGCCTGGCATAAGTCTGCCTCTCTGCAGGTCTCCTGGAGTCCTTAATCGGTGCTTTGACCCCTGGACTGGTGTGAACAACCTGTCCCGACCTCTGCTCGAAGGTCCAGCTGCTGGGCGAGCCTGGAAGAGTCCCAGAGTCATCCTGTGGGCTAGCCAGGCAACCTTTTGGGCTTCTTCGCTGCACCGGTTTCCTGAGGTTGCAGCTCTCCACCATGAAGAGGGGCCTTGCAGGATCAGTTTTTGTTTCTGCCACAAGGGTCGCCCTATGCCATTTTCTTCAAGTGGCAATGGCTATTCTCCCCCTGCATTGCTTCCTGGGAGTCCTCTGCGTAAGGTTGTATGTGTGTAAAGCCTTAACTCTACCTCTCCATTTCCTGGCCTTGAACGGTGGTGTTCTAGTCGGGCATCCTCCGATGAGTTTCCCTTTAGGTGGTTGGAATGGAAGGGGGGTCTTTTAAAGACTATACTCTGGTTTTTATTTTACTTAAGAGCACTTACAAACTATTTGTTGAATCAACCTAGCACTTGTTCAACTTTCTCAAAGTGACTACTCTCCTCCTGAAAAGACTTTAATTGGTACGTGACACTCTACAGGCAATAGGCCTCAGATTTTCTAGGTAGGGAAGGACTTTTAAAGAATAGTGCCTTACTTTTGTATGGTGTTTCCGAAGGCCTTTATTTTCAGCATGTTAGTTCTTAAAGAGTTGATTACTTACCTTGTTTTATTTTTTTATACACCTGCTTTACTACATCTGAAAACTGATTCTAACAGTATTTTGAAATTGAAGTGTCGGTGCTCTTATTAGGCATCACCAAGGGGAATGCATGCATGTATGTTAGTAGTGAATGTTTTAGTGTGTTACCTGTGGTTTTTCCATTGAGAGTTTGTCTAAGGCCTAAGTAACTAACTGTATTTTTATACATTCTGCCTAACTGAACCCTAGACTACACTCTCATCCTCCCAAGTTTAAGCCTTGCTATTCAGTTACACCATCCAAAAAGAGTTTGGCTAGACATTTGTGTTTGTCCCTGTTAATCAGAATAGGGTGCCCTCTCAGAATTTGTCCACAGGGCTGCTTCTGCAATTCCATCTTAACATTAGAAAAAAAAGACCAACGGGCTGTACAGGAAAATCCGTAAATAACAGGAGACCACAGAGTCCCAATTTAGGACTTTATTTCAAACAGAATGGCCGCTCATCGTTTCATATACTTGAACTTGTGGCAATCTCTGCAGCGAGGAAGAGGAGGGGCAGAAGTGTGAATGATTGTGAAATCCAGATCCACCTCCTTCCAACTGGGGCTCTTGCTGTCCCACACAGCAAGAGCTGCAGATGAAGGGAAGGGGTAACTACCACTCCCTTGACTTTGATTACTCTCTCCACGCCCCTTCTCTGCCCCCGCATCACAGTTTGGCAGAGGCTTGGTGATGCAAGGAAGCAGTCCCCTTGTAACTGAACGAACGTTTCTGAAGTGCTGATGATGTCGTCATGCATGTACCCTGTTTAAATTGGTGTTTGGCATTCCTCTGTCATTTCTGTATTTTTATACGTTGGGACTGCAGCATGGCTGGCAGACGATTAACTTCATCTTTTCCCCGATGTTGGCAGTGACATCACCTGCAGGGATCAGTTTGATTATTTAGCTGAGGCCACTGTGATGCAGCATACTTTCGACTGTAGTGCAGTACAGCACTGTGACATCAGAACACCTGGGGAGGTGACGTATGCTGACTGTCTGGTGGTTTAACCTATCAAAGTGAGGCATGTAACATGCTTCTGACCAATAGTAAATGTGCTTATGGGGAAGGATTCATCTACAATGATCCTGGACTAGAGGTTTTTCCTTTGTATACTCCAGACGATTTCCTTCCTTTAGGTATGGGAGTGTGAGCCCCTCTCGCACATAAATCACTATTATTATTCTGCCATACTTGTATGGCTCTCTGCACCTCAGAAAAGGGTCCTTCAAGAGGTCGTTTTAGAAAATGATTTTTTCTTTTTTTTTTCCCACCTTGCCTCCATTGACTTTAATTCAGTCCCCTAGAATAAATGCTTTCTGTCTGAATACTGACTCATTTTTGCGATCATAAGTAGCATCCCGATTTTGTGATGTATACTCAAAAAAGAAAGTTGCAGGTCATGTAGATAAGTGGGCAGGGCAGCCCCCACCTCGAAATCTGGATAAAAGGAGAGGACCTCCTTGTCGCTTCGACTGTTGTCACAGCTAGAGGGAGCTGTTGCCTTTGGAATAAATTACTTTGTTTCCATCCTGTCCCCCCCCCCTACAAGAACTTTCTATAAATACAATTATTTTCCATCCAAAACAACCTTGGCCTGTGTGCAACGGCCTTTCCACTAGTATCAAATAATCTGAAACTGAGGGAGTGCCAGAGAAGTGCTGCTGCGGCCAGCATTGACCAAGCCAAACACCACGTTCCGGATCTGCCTTCCGCTCAGCTGGGAAGACCTCCACCCGTTTCCTTCCTTTAATGGGCTGTTCGCTGCTAGGACAATTTTTCTGAAGTCCTACTAAGGGCTTAGTATAACCATTCAACTGAGACAGTACAAGATTCCACTCTTATTATAAGGCTGTACCACTTGAGTAAATGGTAGCGTAGACAGAGCAGCTAGACTCATCTTAGGAGGGAGAGAGGGCTGTAGCTTGGTACAAAGAAATTGTAACATACATGTGGTCCAAAGAAACACTATGGATTGTAAAAAATAAAGGGTTTTATTCAAATACAAGTAGACCAAGGTAAATTGTGGGTAAATAAGTCCTATCACATTATATATAACCACAATTATAAAAACACAACACTATGCTTTAAAGTACACAGTTCAAAGCATAGTATTTCTAGGTAAATCAGACCTCATCAAACACATTTAGTGCACACCTATTCATGGAGAGTAAAACGATAAGTTACTTTCAGATTACTTTACAGTAATTAAAGGGTAGTAGAACCCTGTCAGTCATGCAGCGTCACTCTGTTAAGAAATCACATAATCAACCAACCCTGTGACCAGGATACTTTTCTGAATAGTGGAACACAGACTCAAGGAACAGTATATACCTATAACTAAATTAAGGAATACACAGTTGTACCAGGTGAATATGACCTTTTGGTGTAATATTCAATACAGTTGCTGTTCAGATAAGTGGAACATAGACTAAGGTGAGCAAGAACTCTTTCCACTAATTTATGATGCACCAGGCAGGCCAAGGTTAGCTACACCTAAGAACACCTTTTAAGAATGGCACACAGCTATTCTAGGCAGGTAAAACCCAAGGATGTAGTACACTATTACAGTTAGTTTTCAGATCAGTGAAACACAGACTAAGGTAAGCAATAACTTATTTACGATGTCCCAAGGCAGACCAAGGTAAGCAAAACCCATATACCTTTTTTTTAAGGAACTACCAGCAACTTAAAGGTGGGTATAAACCTAAGACGGTTTTATAATCTGTATAAAATAGACCAGGGAAAGCAAACCCCAGTGTTGCACTTTGATTGACTCAATGTTATTCTAGGTAGGTAAAACCTAAGGCAGACTTATTCTAAACCGGCTATAAAGCGACATAGGGGAAGCAAGACCCAGTTGGGGAACCTTGTCACCTATTCTCTGAAAGAAATAGTTAGTGAAGCCAACAGCATTACTTTTGGGAAAGAGGAACAACCAATTCACAAGTGAGTAAAATAACCTTAGATATACTTTTCAGAATGGCACCACACACATTCAAGGTAAGTAAGAACTTTTATAACTGCTCACTCTCGGAGTTACAGTTGTCAACTAACTCTTTCACAAACAAGTACGTACTTTTCAACAATTGTTATACTTTTCAAGACAAAATCCTTTACTTATCCAGTCCTTCCCTATTCTATTGCACGAGTCACTCAGAGGCAGAAGAGGGATCTTAGTGGTCTAGGTGCCAGTTGTAGACAGGGTGAGATAGGCTTCTGTTGCAGGCAAAATTCACAGTTCTTGTGGAAGATTGTTCAAACAAGTAAGTAGTTCACTTTAAAGTTAGTTAGGGTCCAGGAACTTCTGGAATCCTCCCAGGGTGTCTTCGCAGAAGGTGGGCCTGGGTGAACTGGCTGAGGGCTCCCAATCACAGAAAACACCCCAAAAGCTTTACAAAAATCACACAGGCTTAAGGTAAGTACATTCCCCAGCCAACACAGTACCTCAGCACAGAAAGAAGAGTTGCAGCAGGAATACTTCAGGATCTGCAGCCAAAAACCCAGTCGATAGATTCCTTTGTCATGAAGACGGAAGACAGGACTCTGGAAGGGATTTTGATGCAAGGATCAACGGGGAAGGCTTCAGGCAAGAGTTTCTTCATGGCTGGATGCAGCTCTGTGGTTTTGGCGTCTGTTTCAGGAGCCAGACGGCAGAATATCACTGGATGGATTCTCGTCACTTGGAAGGTCCAACACTCTGGTGAGGGGACTTTTAGGACTCAAATCGTGTCGCTAAAGTTCCAGCAAGATGCCACCAAGTTTCAACTCGATTTCAGAAGACCGTGCAGGGTTTTGGGCTATTGCAGCCCTGCAAGGTCGCAGCACAACATGGGATGGCTCAAAATGCAGGTCTTCTTGAGTCTAGTGGATCTCACCAGGCTCTGTCGTCATTTCCAGAGTCCTCTGGTCACTTGGAAGGATGGGTAACAGCAGGCTCTGGTTACACAGCATGCTCTCCGTTCACTGGAAATCTTCTCAGCTGCCTTTTCTTCATCTTCCTCTTCGGATTTGGTTCCAGTGGTCCACTCGTCTGCAGCTTGCAGGATCAGAGTATTTTTCAGGAACTCCAGCACAGCTTCTGCATTCTCTACCTGCATTTTACAGTAAGGGGATGGTCTGGCTTTCCAATCGGGACAGCCACCCACCCACTGGGAGTTGATTCCTTTCAGGCAAGGTGGGAAGACAAAGGGCTGCAGAGTTTTGGACTCCTCCCTTGCTTCCTACCTTTTTAGACACTCTGGAGCCTCCTTTCTAGACACTCTGGAGCCTGGGCAGGGAATCTAAACGATTCCTGCTGAAGACAAAACCGCCACTGAGGTTGTTCCTGCCTAGAATGGCAGGGGAAGACTTCAGAAAAGGCAAGCACACAAGAAATGGCAAAAAAGGAGCCCACCATTTTACAAAAATGGTGGCCCTTTTGTGCATTACTGAGGCTGAATTAACAGCCTGCGAGTAATAAAGACTAAACGTCATAAATGTAAAACCACTGCCTTCAGACATTCATGTAAAACTCGCAATTGTACCAAAATGTTACCAGGTAAGTAAGAAAGGGGATACATTGTATCCCCCCAGCACTCCACATAAGGTGGGGTGTGCTGGCTCACTATATACAATGTAAAGGGGGATGAAAATCCCTCTTTACTACTTGGGAACTGTAGTTCACCCAAGTACGTCAAAGAGAACTTAACAGGGGAGCCCATAAATCCAAACATTGTAGGAAACTATAACTTCAATCATACACTATGGAGAGACATAAAAAGGGTCACCCATACAAGAGTAAAAGGCTAGGTGAGAGGGGAAAAAGATTACCCTTCACCTAGGGACAAGGTAAAATAGTTACCTAGTCAAAGCAAGGTCAGGAAGATTGATCATTGATATGAAAATCTTACCCAATACTGGCACCCACCATACTGCAGCCCTACTCTGAAAACATTGCTGTTTCAAGGCCAGAGTTTTTGTCAGGCCTGCATTTAGCCTGCAGCTGACCTAGACTGGACTGCAGCTTTTCATGGGGGCCCTTATTGCCTTATTGTGGATAACTTTACTGGCATCCTCAGAGCTCTGCTGGGACCTCCCCAACTTGCTGCAGGAAGGGACCTGCAGGAACCCAAAGCCTGCCTGTGCTCCTCCTCGGGGCCTGCCGACCCTGTACTGGGTCACACAAACGTCCACTTCAGTCTGCTGCTCCTGAGGATTCCTCCTGTACTGCTAGAGCCAAATGTGTGCTGTCTTTACCATGTCCTGTGATTGATTGGTTTGGAATGTATGTAGCAAAAAAGGGCATTAGAGCTAATTTTCCACAGGTCTTCAGGGAGTATATTCCATAGACTTGGGCCGCTGATAGAGAAACAACGATCACTCTGGGAAAACCAATGAGGGAATGGAATGGCCAACATATTTTTATCAAATGAGGGCAAAACATGTATAGGATAATGGGGCTTAATTTTAGAAACCAGATACTTGGGTGCTATTACATGGATGCACTTGTGAATGAGACTGTGTTCTAAACTCAATTCTCTTCCGAACCGGTAACCAGTACAGTCTTCCTCAATAGGTGGAAATGGGAAGTGTTTTTGGCAAGCTAAATACCAGTCTGACAGCGGCATTCTGGGCCACCAGGAACCTCTGAGGTTGGCTCTCGGGTGCTCCCAGAAAGAGAGTGCTGCAGTAGTCAAGTCTGGAATTGACCATTGTCCCCACGACTACTGCACGGTCTGATTCAGAAATGAATGGCAAAATAGGTTTTAATAGCCTGAGATGATAAAACACCGACTTAACCACCTCTGAGACGTGGGCATTACAGCCCAAAGAAGCTTGCCAGATGCAGCTGAGATTAATTACCTTATTTGAAAAGGATGTTGCTGCATCAAAAATGGCTGGACATGTAGTAATATTATGATAGTTACTGAGAAGATGTTTAGTCCCAAACACTGTAATCTTTGTTTTAGAGGGGTTGAGCTGAAGCTTGCTTTTCAATCATACAACTTTTAATCGCTTTGGCACAAGCTAGCATGCGTTCAATCGCATCAGATGCATTTATTAATCTAACATAGATTTGGGTGTCGTCCGCGTAGGAATGATAGTTCAATTTGAACTTTGAAAAAATTGTTTAAGCTAAACATTACTAAAATTGGAGATAGTGACGACCCCTGAGGTACACCACATAAGATCGGGAGAGCATCAGGGTAAAAACCTCCTAGATTAATCACTTGGGATTGATTTTCTAAGAAGGAAGTGAACCATTTCATTGCGCCTTATGATACCAAGGCAACCTAAAAGAGCCTGGAAAGCAGAAGTCCAAAATCAACTGTGTCAAAGGCCTCTGATAAATCGGGCATAATCAACATGCTCAGATCACCTTAGGATATCATCCCATATTGCCACCAAAGCTGTCTCGGTCCTGGGCCTGGGCCTAAAGCTCGATTGCAAAGAATCAAGGATGGAATTTTCCTCCAAGTACTTCTGCAGCTGTAGGGTGACGGTTTTTCTTGAATCTTTGATGGCCATGACAGACCAGCAGTTGGGCGATAATTTGCTAAAGCATGATAAGGTTTTTTTAATAACGGCGTGAGAAAAAATGTCTTTGATTCAGGGAATTGTTCCACTAGAATTAAAGATGCATTCATAAACTCTGTTATTAAAGATTGAGGATTAAAAGCATGTTTCATAGCAAGATATGCTGGAATGGGATCTTAGTCATGATTCGTGGGTTTAAACGTTTGAATAATGGCTTCGATAGCCTTCAAATCTACGGGTGGAAATGAGAAACGGGGCATTGAATCCACATGTATTATTTGGCAGTCGATATTCATTCAAATAGAATTAACATTTTCATTGAAAAAAACATTGAATTAATTAGCCAAAGTACGGGAAGGAGTTAAATTAGATAACGCGCAAACTGGTGATGTAAGATTTTTTTATTGTGGCGAATAATACTTTAGAATGATTTTTGGCAGATTCAATTTGATTTTGGAGCAACTGAGATATCGCCAACACTGTTCCCGGTTTGTACGCCACCAACGCCATTTTTGATTTTTCATTTTATGGGGGGGCTTTTGCGTCGCAACCCTTCAAGGATAACATTAGTCTGATAAAATTGCACGCCACCAATAATTAATTCAATCTTAATCAATCGGCATAGTTGGAGACATTACACCAAGCATTAAAATCCCCAGGAATCATCACTCTGGAACATTATAGGGTTTCAGACCCAAGATACAGTTCTAGCTTTTCCAAAAAGAGTCCATTTGGGCCTGTGATCTCTCCCTGACAAGGCACTGGCAGAGAGCCATCGCTAACTGTCGCTGGAAGCCTCAAACCCGCAGTTTGTGAGCCTCCTACAGCAAAGTCTATAGTGAGCCTAGTTGTTCCTACCGATTACCTGTCCCATGGTGTCTGTGGCGTTACAAGTTAGAGCCCAGGGGTTGGAGAGGCCCTACATCTTTTATGCACCCTTATCCCAATTGGGCACAAAGCCCTTAAGTTCAAAGTAGCCACCTTACTAGGACAACGGTGGTGGAGCCTGAGTCAGGAGTCGTCTCTTGGGTCATCTTGACTGTGGGTACTGATAGTCTACCCCTTCCAGAGTCCGAGGACTCTCTGGGACTCTGCTACAGTGACATTTTACAAGACCTTCATTGATAAAAGCACCTGCTTCTGACTGACTACTCTAACAAAGCTAGGGTTGGACTTCTAAACTGTTGCTAAAGTATTTCTAACCAGAGAAACTGTTCTTAAACATTTCTGCCCCCCTCCTTAGCTATTTGCAGTGTACATTTCTTTACTAAGCTGCCTTATAATTTAAAGGGGTAGTCATTTCACTTCAGTGTTACCACAAACTGTGGTGTGTGTATGCTTTATAGTGACTTTACTTGCAAGTAGTGTGTTGGTTGTACTGATTCCCTGTATTAATACATGTTAGTACCCTTACTCGAACGTTCTGATTGGCTCATCCAATCAGAAACAAGAATTCAGGGCACTATCTCCAAGTTGTAGCTTGGAATTATCTTTCTTGTCCTGCTGCACAGCCATAATGTTTCTTACCTGGAGCTCCCCTCTGTCCCTCCTCGTTGCTTTACCCTCTTCACTCTCTCCCGGGAACTGCTTTGCCTGCCTGTGGCTTCTTAATCTCCAGCCTTCTCCGGTGAACAGCTCTTACCCCACTCAGTGTGCCACCTACATCCTCATGTTGCCTGTCCTTTCTGTGCGAAGTGTCCGGTCTCCATAACCCAGCACTATGGATCTCTTCCCCCCAAGCATCTGCCTTTTGAAAATAAATAAATAAAACACTGTTGCAGCATACCACCACCCCGCCCCCAATCCACGGATTGCTGGAGGGGATTTAGTTGTTCATTAGGTGCCAGAAGACCTACTAAAGTTGGACGTTGAGGCACTTAATGCTGAGAATGTCCAGCCCCCCTCCACGGGCACTAAAGCTTACTACTTACCTGAGTGGTCATCTGTTTAAGAATTTGCTCTGGTTAGCACAACTTTACAGTATGCCTGTTCTCTGCTAAGCTTAACTGATCATCTATCTTACCACTGAGAGTTTAATCAAAGACTTAAGTATATATTGGTTGCATCTGAGTTGGCTATTCAGAACCCCTCACCAGAGTGTGTTCTGACGAACTCTCTTAACAGAATGTTTCTGCAGTAGACCGAGCATAGCACTGGGCAAGGCTTGGACACTCTGGATCAGGGATGTTAGTGCAGTGCAAAATGACTGAATATCAATTTATAAGTAAGATGTGAGTAAAAGGTCAAATGTTTTAAAGGAGCGCATTTAGAGGCGGTTCTTGCTTGCTAACCCTATTCCAATATGAAGTATTTTATTTGGTATGATATTGAGGCTGGGTGCACTGTGCGTCTAAGTGAAGCCTTTGGTGGAACACTGGAACCCGAATGTCTTCAAATGCTGGCCTTGCCTTTGTAGTTGAGGTTTTAGGATTAGAATTCTGTGCGATAGACTACTGCCCCTAGAGTGCACAACCTTGCTCAGCTGATCGATGATACGAAGTGCCTCTATTGAGACCCGCAAGGGGGGGGGGGGGTTCATAGGGAGTGCCATATCGGGGCCCTTTGTTAACATGTAAATTGTTCTTTGGTCTAGGCAGAATGCCTCACAGGTGTTTACGTGTAGCTTGGTTACTAGGGGATAAAAGTAAAAAGAATTCTGGGAGCCTGCTGTAATGGGTTCCCAGTTGTTTAAACATATAAACACATATGTTGGGGATGGTACGTTCAAGTGTGTTAATCTACTGGTTTTTCCACTGAACCAGAGTGTATCTTTTAACAGTGTCCTGCCAGCAGTTTGCTGCAGGATAGTGAAGGTTACGAAAGTAATTCTGCTCTGACTCTTACCTCCTGGAATAGAGAGAGTGACAGATTTGCCTTGTTTTTGTCTCTGGTCTTCAGCATTGAGTCACTATAACCGCTGTGCTGTCTGGGGTTCTCCCTCCATGTACATTTTTCCTGATGCTCGTTTACTGTTCAAATATGAAACTTAGTGTTTCCTCGGCTTGAAGTTACAGGGGTCAGGCGGGGTAGTTAAGATTTGTGGATCCTGTATCCACGGAAATAGTTGGCACTGAGAGTGACACTATCAGTTCTTGCATATATTTGTTTACTGGAGCTCAGATGTCAGTACACCTAAATTAAATAACAGTTCTGATTTCATTAAATAGTTTGTTTGGACTTCATAGTTGTCACTGGATGGATAATGGGGACCACTTGAATTGCATTCAGCTATCCCCCGCCTCTTTAGTACCTTGTGTTCCTTAATTCTGTAGCACCATTAAGTATTGAAGGACACTGTTCTTCCCTGTATGTAATAATGTTTAAAGAACTTCAATATTATGTGTTAGGAAAGATTTTCTTTTTGCCACTTTCTTCCCATAGACTTCTTTGGGAGACCCTCTTTATGCTTTGATATGATTTTTTTTTTTGCAGGTATGTAAAGCCGCCTGCTCTCCTTCTGTTGTCTTTTTCTCATTCTTATGGGAAAACGGATCAGTCCATAAGACCATCCGTTCTGAGAGATTGAGCCTCATTACAAGTATCGCAGTATTCAGATGGTAAATCCGGTGGAATACCGCCAAACGGAATTACTGTTAACATCACTCAGTCCAGCAGATTTAATGCTGGATTACAAGTTGTGGTAGGCAGTGTAAGTCCCCATTTCTGGAGTCCATACTACGCCATGGTGATTTTGGCAGAATTACCACCAGCTGTAATTCAGCTGATTTTCACCACCTTTTTGGGGGGTGATAAGGCGGCAGATTTTCCTCCAGCAAAAATCCCCTACCTTACCACCAAACGTATAGTATGGTGGTGCAGTAATCCAACGGTAACGGAATTACCACAATGTTACTGCCATTTCTTTACCGCACCGTCGTACTTGTAATGAAGCAATGTTTCTCTCCTAGCAAATTTCTTGTATTGTTACAACCACACACATCACCCTAAAGTGAAGTGCGGTTAGGATAATTTGCATCCTTATAACCTTTTGTGTAGTGGCTTTTTGGTTACAATTACAATGTGCCGAGGATGAGCTGTTGGCAACAGATATTTTTCTACTGTATTTTTGCTTGTACAAAGGGCTATGTTAAGGTAGCTAGCACCCTAAAATGAGCATGCCACATGGTTTTTGCTTGTCCTTTGGCCTTCTTTCAGCCCTCTCAGGTCTGGAATTTCCATATATGGGAAGCCCTTTCCTGGGGAAAGCTCCTGTTTTCCATGGAAAAGAGGCGGTTTGTGTGCCTGGCCTGGGACTGATGGGTCCCAGTACACATCCTGGTGCCAGAATGTCTGTTGCTGGGCAGATGTTGTGGCAAGTGGCTATCCAGGATTGGATAGCCACTGCCAGTTTGAATGGTCCAGATCCTTCCTGTTGGTAGACAGATGTTACAGAACAGGTGGTCCCCTGCAGCCAGTCTTCAGATTATTATTGGAGCAAAGTCCTCTACAAAGAACAGTCTATTGGAGACTTGAGAACAACCCATGCAGCTGACTAGCACCAACTCAGTGAAGTTCTGATGAAGCCCTGCTCCTCTGCCTGACCTCAAGAGGACCTTTGTCTGTGCTTTGACCCCTGAACTGGTGGGAAGAACCAGTCTTGACTCCTGCTCGAGTATCTGTGCCTTTTGAGCCTGCGGAAATGTCCCTAGACCAATTGGTGGATTGACCAGCCTTCTCCTGGGCTACCAAGCGCACCCTTGGAACTTGGAGGATCTTCAACTTCTACTCCAATATGCCTGCTCCTGCATTTTTAGCCGCCTTGCATCAACTGAAGCCATGCAGGACCTGCTCTTTTGTTCGTCCCTGGAAGATCGCCTTTTGCTGTCTGATCGTGGTACACCCCCACTGCAATTGTCTTGTTTGCATCCTAGAGGTGTCCTGAAATCGCCTGCACCTAAGAAATCTTCATCTTTTCTTCGTTTGGGTGTTCAGCAGGACTGAAACTAAATCCTGCATCCAACAGTGACCTCGGTACCCACAAACCTTGAGCTTTCCTCAACTGGACCAAGCACAGACGATTGTGTCCTCAACAGATTCCAGAACCTTAGCAGTGGTCTCTGGAGAAATCAGAGTCAGGGGGTTAAGTTAAAATACCTGTTCATTCCCCCTTGTTCTCCATCGGGTTGCATGGGTTTAAAGTTGTCCCTAAATCACTCTTTCCTGACTTTGGTTGGTGTAGGCCTGGTTAAGGATCCATTCTTAGGCATATCCTAGTGTCTGGGATTCAGTGAGTTTACTTACCTGAACTTTGCTTACCTGTTTGAACTTTGTATTATAACCGCTAGCATCATCCAATCTCTTAGTAAACGTACCTGAAAAGTATAACTTGAGAATTGGTGACTTTAGGGCACATGGCTCCAAACCATCTTTAAGTGTTAGGAACACTGTTCTGTGGAGGTTCTAAAGTTTATTTTACTGGAGTTCATGCATCTAGAGTATTTACTTCTTTCACTCCTTATTGAATCAAATGCTTTCTTCTCATATGGGCAACTGTATATATTTGTTTTATAGTATGTGTGTGGTAGTTGTTGCCGAGAAGTTTTAGTTGCTTAGTGTTTTATTTAAAAGCCTAATTAATTTTATATTTTTCAACTTGCCTGTCTAACTGGAATTATTGGTGGTGTTCTGTATGGACTCACTGTAGCCCTAGACCACTCTCACAGCCCTTCTGAGACTAAGCCGTAGTGCTCTGCTACTTTTTCTTGATTGGATGTGGCTATTCTCAGTGTCTGATTTTGAAAATCCATTTTAACACCATGGATGCACCTCCCCCATTCAGAAGATTAGCGCTGAAAAGCCTATCATAACCAGATGGAGCTTCACTTACATTTGTCACTACAACTGAGAATTAGGGGTTGTTGCATGTGCCTCTGCTGTAAGTGTTACTTCCTTATAAATAAGGTGAAATGGAGGCCCTGAATGCAATGGGGAATTGGGGGCGCATCTCCCCAGGCTCCCGTCTCAGGTATTTACTGTTTAGCTATTCTGCCGGTGGGTGGCAGCATTTTCTTATTTTATCATTAGCACCCTCAGCAGCTGCATCAGCCAATCAGGTTTCTCAAAACCCAGGCTTAATATAACGATTCAAGCCAGGTTCTGAATAACCCGAGCACTGGAGGCACCCGGTGACCTTCTTCCCTCTCCACCCCCTCTTCAACATCTCCGTTCCATGCCTCCCCCCACTTACCTGTAGCAGGGTTGCGGCACCGCAGACCTCACCAGACATCAATGATGGCTGCCATGGAAATGAAAGAGGGGCCCAACTTCCAGTTAGATCGTGGCCATCTTAGATGAGGAATGGATGCCTTTGTATGAATCGATGGGTCACACACTCACAGCATTCTTGAATGCTTCAACATTGGTGGTCTTGAGTACACTGGTAAGTTCACTAAATTTTTCTCTCGTATTCTTACTCAGGTACATCATCCGTGGGGAGGATGAAGAGTGGAATGATGTCCTGAAGAAAGCTGGAAAGAATGCTTCCATCGTAAGCTTAAAAAGGTAAAGGGGACAGACCATGGTGTAGTTAAGCCCGCAAAGGCCAGGTTGCAACAATGATTAATACAATCTTATGACTGTACTTTTCAAACAGTAACACATTTTCCATTTTCAACCAAAACCTGTAGTATTTGTAAATAAAAATAAATAAATTATTAGGCCATAAATGTGCCTATCTTTTTTAAGGACTTTTACCACCGTTCCAAAATCTTTGATTACAACTAAACATTTACCTTCTGGCAATACACATCTGAAATGTTTTCAGTGAGCCATTGAGTGCTATGAGATCTCATTTGTTACACTGGAGACATTACCATTCTCTGAGTCTTGTCATTCTGCATTTCTTTCGATCATAGTGTGCGGAGGTACTTTTAAAAAAAAATGAGTATTTTTAGTGTATATTTTATATTGCATGAGTTACTTACTATGAGCTTGAAAGAAAAGATTCCCTCTGCCAATAAAATTGGTTTGTATACAAATACTAATCTATTTCCATAGAAGACGCAGGATGCGGGAAAGAGCAGCCAATGTAAATTGTTTTATTTTTCCAGCTTTTAACCTTTTCATAGATTTACATGCTTTCAATTCACCTTCCCACACCCTTCCTCCGGCAGACTAAGAATACTAGTTATAGATTTTAAACCATAGTTAAAAGAAAAACTGCAGAAGACTGTCCAGCACCTTTAGTCCATTTGTCTTGTGACCAATGAGGGGAGACGGCCTAAGCACCTCCGATGGAGGCTTTTTTCAAATTCTTCACTGACTTTGTGTTGAGGGAGTCCTCAGGACACTGTTCTACATCCATTGAGATTTGGACAGCTGCAGGAATCTAATCTTCCCATTTCTGTACCTCTTGAAATTGTTTTCATTTTGAGGAGTTATAGGGTTGTTTCTCCCATAGGTGGCCCTTTTGGAGGGATTGGGGGTATCGGGGCTCTCTTGTAAAGGCCTGAACTTTCTCCTTCTCGGTGGGAGAGAAGATGACCCATTTTCAGCACTAATGGGCGACTGTTGCTTCAGACAAATGGATCATCTCCCTTCTGCAACATAGTCACACATTGTATTTCATTTTCAAGCCTTGGGCCATGCTTGCAGTGCATGCTGTGGTATGGTAGGGATTTTGTAAAGTGCTGCATGTGTTTGCCCCAAGAGGTATGTTGACACTAGAGCCACCAAACTCGCATCATGTGGAAAAAGCCGAAGAAAAGAAGCTACTAAGGAAAAACTAAAGTTTTCAAGTGATGACTGTTGGGAAATAATTTCTTTTGGCTGCTTTCCTCCCATAGACGTCTATGGACACCATTTCCTTTTGCTTTGTTTAGACTCCGCTCCTAACTTTGAGGTAAGTAAAGCATTCAACTTTACTTCTCTACCCTTTTGCTCATTCTTATGGGGAAACACAGCCTCTCTTTATGCCTTTCTTATATTTTTACAAAGGCACACATCACCTTGAAGCGTGATTAGGATATTCTGTATGCTTATAACTATAATGGCTTTTTTGGTTACTTTTGCAATGTACCTAGGATAAGTTGGTGGCAGCGGTTACTTTTCTACCGTTTTTGTAATATTTCACTTGTGCCCTTTTGCACTTACTGCAAATGTCTAGTAAGGGTGGCTAGCACCGTTAGATGGCACTGCCATGAGGTTTTTGCTTGTCATTTGGCCATATTGTTCTTTGGTCTTCTTCCTGCCATTTTAGGCCAGGAAATGCTGTTTATGGTAGGGCCTTTCCCAGGCAAAGGGCTGGTTTCTGTGTGTGCCCGCATGTGGGTGCTGGGAGTGACTAGTCCCAGTGCACAGTCTGGTGACTGAATGTCTGTTGCTGGGCAGATTTTGTGGCGATTGGCTATCGATGTTTGGCTAGCAAAGGCTGGTTTGAATGGTGCAGATCCTTACCATTACTTGGTTTGGGCAAACTCCTAGCCCAAATCTTGGACTGAAAGAGCGCTCCTGCAGCCATTCAACAGATCATAGTTGTAGCCAAGTCCTCTATGAAGAAGAACATCCAGTTGACAACCCAAGGATGACGCATAGCTGACCAGCAGCAACTCGATTGGAGTCCCAGTGAAACCCTGGTGCTTCAACGGCTGGGAACAACCTGTCTCAACCCTTGATCGAGGATCCTTGCCTTCAGAAGTGTCCCTCAACACACTGGTGGACTAACCCGCTCTCTCCTGGGCTACGTCGCTGCAGCTGTCGCCATTCTGAGTTCATCCTTGGAACTTGGGGAATCTTCAGTATGTTTATCAAGACAACTGCCCCTGCATTTTCAGCCTTCGTGCATCACAGAAGCTGTGCTGGGCCTGCTCCTTTGTTAGTACATTGAAGATCGCTTGTCGCTGCCTGATTGTGCTAACCCCCATTGTCTTCATCGCTCCCTGGAGGTGTCTTAAGGTGGTCTGCCCAACCAAAATCTTCATATTTTCTTTGTTTGGGTGTTCGGCTGGAAGCTGTCCGGAACCGATTCCTATTTCATGGGAATTGTAATTGTTTATTTGTAAAGCGTTTATACACAAGTGAAGTGCTTCAAAGCGCTTCAAGGCGGGAAGGGAACAAGGGTATACAGAGTAATTCCTAGGCCTTGAAGTTTCCGAATGATCTAACAAAAAACGACTAGCAAACTAGAAAGAAGGCGAGAAAAGGGGGGTGGGGGAGATGGAGAAAAACAATCAATCCTTAAACTACCGTACTAGACCAACGACGTTTCAGATAGTGCAAGTGCATGACAAAAGAGGTAGGTGATAATGGGGAGGAGAAGGAGAAGAACATACAGAAACAAATAACTACCATACTAGGCCTGGCGAACTAGGCCTAGTGCATTCTAGGTAATGTAAGTGCGCAGAGTGGAAGGGGGGAAGGGAACAAGTGCGCCCAGTCCAGCAGGGCCCTGGGTTAAGTGCAGAGAGGTTACCCTTCTCATGGAACGAATTCCTGAAGTGCAGTAGTGGTGAGCAGAGTGCAGAGGCCTGGGGCAAGTGCGAGGACTGGTGAGATTAACAGGCCGGTCGGAATTCCTGGGGAATCCTGAATAGTTTTTTAGCACATGAATACACTGATCACTTTAGAGCATGTCAGCACTTTAGACAGCTATTTGTATTATGGTTGGTTGCATGGAACTATGTCCTGTTGATTTTTTTGTTGCTTATTTTGTTGTTACTTCATTAAGTATTTAATTGTTTTGCGTCTAGAATATGATATTGTATGTGTGTATGTTGCTTAAGTGGAATCACTACATCATTGCTGTATGCAGAAGTTGAGGGTTGCATTCAGTGCAGCTTGGCATTACTGTTAATTGTAAAAGAAGGAAAACAAGAAATAAAATGAAATGTTATAAATTAACAGAACATACTGGATCAATACTACTTTACAAGTATACATTGCATTTGATGCTTGATTACAATCTAAATTATTGAGACTGTTATAGGTTGTCGGGAACACCTTTTGTGTTTATCGAACTGATTCCTAAGCACCGTGACTGACCGAAACTAAATCCCCGGTCCAAAAGTGGCGTCTTCATCCGCGACCCCATGGCCTTCTTCAACAGTACCAAGCGCAGAAGATCGTATCCCCAACGGTCTTTGTAGCTTCAACAGTGGTCTCTGTAGAAATCAGATTTGGGGTTGGGGAGGTGAGTCGAGTTAACATACCTGTTTGTCTCCCCTGTTCTTCATAGGGTTACATGGGCATAAGGTCCTATCCCTAAATGACTCTTTCCTGACTTTGGACAGTGGATGCCTGGTCAAAGATGAATTCATAGGCCTATGCTAGTGATTGGGATTGAGTGAATTTACTTGCCTGAACTTTACCTAAATTTTGGGCTCTTTACCACTGGCATTGTAAATATCTAAATAAACCTACCTAGCTTTTGCGCAGAAGGCCCCAAATCATCTTAGGGTTGGACTTTAGATGCTCTAGGGAAGCTTTTCTGTGGTTATTCTAAAGTGTCTTTCCTACTTCTAACGTATCGGAGTTCTTACCTGGGTTGTACTGGTTATTGAATCAAATGTTTTCCTGCATCTCCTAACAGTGAATGTATATATCCTTTTTTTTTTAATTATTTGTTTTTGGCTTTTCAAATAAAACATTTACAAAAATACACAAAGTAATATTTTTCCATTAAAATATACATATCATCACATTCACAATTACGAGATTAAAAGGTTTACTTCTCTGTTACTTTCCATTGATCACATCAATTACTTTAAACAACTAGATGGTACTGTATCTCGCAAATTCATTAGATCTCTAATAGATTTTTTAAAGTGAAAGTAAGGCAAAATGCAGATTTGTTGTTCTGTGATCAAAAAGTGCCTTACTCATAGACATAAATCAAACATGGATTAAAACCCCACACTAAAACAGGTTTTGTACAGCATATTCAATGTCATTAGAGATGTAGAAACAAGCATTCCTTCTACACCCATTTTGCTGATTCTCTTAATTGCCTTAGCCGCAACATTGAGCATTAACTATAAGTTCCTTTTAAAAGTCGAACAATCGTACAATAGACATTAAACTACAGACGTGATTTCCGAATCTCACAATAGCCATTTTCAAGGAAACAGATTTTCCATGCAACATATTCCACCACATTACTTCCAGAAGTACTCTCTCCGTGTTGGTCACACATTTTCCAAAATACTCCAATCTTTCTAATCGTAGGATTTCACAATCAAGTAAGTGTCTTAATGTTTCCTTCATATTATTAGTATTTTTACAAAAGCAACAGGGTATATGTCCCCCTCCCAACCTATCTCTAATTTCAAGGATTTCCCCTGTAGCCAAAACATTAAAGCGAAAGCGCATTACATTATTCCTCCAGTTACTATCAGGAAATTGATTAAGAAAGGGTTCCAATAATCCAATAGACTTCCAATTAGATACTAGGTGATAATAGAGTGGAGAGTGGAGATGACAGTACTTGAGCGTTTGAGTCCTCCCAATCTGAGCATTTTAATATGGATTTCACTTTCATGGGATTCTGTATAAGAAGATTAATATCAACTCCGATCTTACCTAGAGATAGTTTAGAGCTTTCATACATGGAGATTAATAACCAGGATTTTGTTTTCCCTGATTTAAGTGATCCCAGAATAGCATATAAATTGCCTGAAGCCGTAATCAGCTTACGGAATAGTGCCATTTTTTTCCATTCAACAATACTATTGAGAGATTGCAAACCCAATTCATACCTTATAGCAGATATTGGGATGCATTTTGGAAGAAAGTACAACAAACCTTTCCAAATTTTTGCTTCCATCCCATTGAAGCAATTTTGAGTACACTTAGGAAAAAATTCAAGACCGTAGCTCATTTTTGAGATAACTTTTAGATTATTGAAACGTAACAGGGGAAGCATGGAATATCTGCAATATATCCTGTTCATTCTTTTCATTATAGACATCATAGAAACCACTCGTTCTTCCAATATATTCCAATACTAACATTTCTTCAATTTAGTAAACACGGGGTAGCCTAAATACCTAAATGAATTTCTAATTGCGAGTTTGTGATTCTTGAAGTACCAGCTGAATTTTTTCAATTTACTATTTTTACCCAAAATTAGAATCCTAGTTTTTTTTTTCATTTATACTCAAACCATTCCTGTCTGTGTAGTCTTTGGAGCTGTTAATCATCCTCTGCAGGCCTATCTGGGTTTTATCCATTAATAAAAATCGTCCGCATAGTATATGTATTTATCTGTTTTATATTATTGGTGGCACAATATTTGACTAAAGGTTTAACTTGCTTGGTGTGTATTTTATACACTTAATAAATAATTGCACAAAGCCCTCCCGAATGGGCATCTTCCCATAGAACATGCTATTTGGCCGTGTTCCTTCTCGGTAGAGGGTCTGCCAGTTGGGAATTTTTTTTTAACCTGCATAGACCTTTAAGAGACATACTTTCATTTTCCCATTCACATAAAACGCAGGTGATTTTTCTGATTGAGTAATAAACAGTCACAACCAATTCAATGTTCTACTATTTAGCTTAAAATGTTCTCCAAAGGTTTTCATGAAATGATTGACACCTGTAGACACCCGCCACTAGAGGGGAAGGTACCACTTCTATCCCTATCTAGACAAGTGACTGATCTGCACCTTGACGGGAGCAGACTGAAGTATCTTTGCAATAACCAGTGGACCAATCTACCACCTTTTTTGTTTTTTGAAAAACCACTGTTCATGTCATCAATTTCTTTAATGTTTTTGGTAGCTGCGTTTCTCTGTGGTGGCTCCAGTCTGAACTTTAAAGAAGGATGTGTTCCTTACAAAATCTAAGCCAGATGATCGCCAAAGACAAGTCTTGGTGTGCCAATACAAATTGCTGCTACGGACCACCGACCCGACTACAGACTGCATATGAGAACAGTTCTTTTACAGACTGCATATGAGAACAGTTCGGCATTACCTATGCACAAGAGTGCAGCAAATCTCAGTCTCATAGGAAGACATGATTTCCTTGGATTGGAGTTTCAGGGCATCCCCCTACACTGCTGGAAGAATGTGGGCCACCTAATCAAGGGAACACTATTCCAGGAATCAGACTGCATAGCCCCAATAGTGACACATGCTTCATTGAAGGTTTTAGGGGGCACACTTGGAAGAGCAGTAAACAAAAGGCTCTTTGTCTACATGTGAAAAGAATTTGCACATGCATATTTCATTGATGGCACTGAAATGGGACAATATCAAACCCAACTTTCGACTACTCATCCTAGGAGACTTTAATCTAGGTCTCAACGATGAGAAAGATGACAAAGCTTACACTGTCGCCAACACCATTTCAGAATTAGGACTCATCCACCATATCGCACAACCCACACATAACAAAGGCCGCATCCTTGACTGGATAGCTGATCTTAACTGCATCACTACCATCCTTTCCAACACACCATGCGCTTGGACCGATCACCACCTCATTACTTTCACCATCAACAAAGGCACTCAAACACCAGGGCCACCCCCAATGCCCCACCCACGCTCATAAGAAATAACAAAAACCTCACAGTAGAGAAACTCCTCCTGTTACTCCAACCCATCATCGACTTCTCACCTACCATGACTAACCCTACTGAACTAGTAGAGTTATACAACACAACCATCCTTGAGGCCATAAACACCATTGCACCACTCAAGTTTCGGAAAGCCAAACCACGCGCACACCTCAATTCTTGGTTCACCCCCGAACTAAAAACACTCCGCAAAACCAAAAGACAAGCTGAATTAGCATGGAAACAGTCACCATATACTATTAACAAGACATCTTACACATTGGCCTCTAACATCTATAAGTCAGCTATCATCCAGTCAAAAAAAAACATGTACAATGAAAGAATCTGCAACGCCAAATCCAATACCAAAGAGCTCTTCAATATCCTGAGAGATCTCGAATCACCCTCCCCCATTCCAGACACTTGCAACAAAGACATCCACTGGTGCACGAACATCCAGGATGCCTTCCTAGGCAAAACTGCCACGCTACAAGCCAAAATCCTGACCAAGAAAGAAAGCCTCACCCTCACTGACAACATCACCCCCTCTACACACACCCACACCACCCCCCAAAATGATGACAATAACCTCTTTGAGTTTCCCACCATAACCATCAAAGAGGTTGAAGAAATAATCAACTCACTGAAACCGTCCAAATGCCAAGGTGACCTTTGCCCGGTCCCAGTCATTAAAGAAGCAGCCAAACAACTTGCTCCCTTCATCATGTCCCTCATCAACTCATCTTTCACATCCAACATAGCGCCCAACAACCTCAAGGACTCCTGGGTTCTTCCCTTACTTAAGAAGCCCACCCTAGACCCAAGTGTCCCCACCAACTACAGACCCATTACGACTGTACCCTTCCTTCTAAAAATCCTTGACAGAGCTGCCTATCTCCAGATACAGAACCACCTCGAGAAAAATAACTTACTAGGACTCAGACAATCAGGCTTCCGCCCCAAACACGGCACTGAGACCACCCTGATTGACCTTAAGACACAGATGGACAACATCAAAGACAATGGCAAACTGGCCCTCCTTCTCCTTCTCGACTTATCAGCCGCCTTCGACCTGGTCAACCACGACATCCTCTGCAAACATCTATCCTCAGCAGCCAAATTCTCAGATAATGCCAATGCTTGGATCCAATCCTTCCTTAACAACAGATCCATGAGAGTCTTCGCACCCACAGCCTCTGCCAACCCAGCCCCAGTCACTTGCGGCGTCCCCCAGGGCTCCTGCGTCTCCCCCACTCTATACAATGTGTTCACGAAACCCCTCTTTGACATATTGGACCTCTTGGGTGTCATCTACACCAACTACGCAGATGACACCCAAATACTAATCCCTTTAACAGGCGACTACTCCACCAACCTCACCGCTCTCAACAACATTTACTCCATTATCCAAGAATGAATGGCCAAGCATGGCCTATGCCTCAACGACGACAAGAAAGAACTTCTTCTCCTAGGATCCCAACCCAGACTTAATAAACTAGACAAACTCTATCAGGCATTCACTATAGACAGCGTCAAAACCTTAGGAATCTACCTCGATTCCTCCCTCACACTGACAAGACAGATCAACTCCATCTCATCCGCCACTGCTTACACCTGTAAGCTCATTAATGCCAGCAGACCTTACCTCACACCATCCAACTGCACCACCTTAGCCAGAGCGCTAGTCCTCTCCAAAGTCAACTACTGCAATGCTCTATACCTGGGCACCAGTCAGAAAAACATTAACAAACTACAAGTCATCCAAAACAACGCCCTGCGAGCAGCCCTGAACATACGGAAACATGAACACATTTCGGACGCCAGACGCTCCTGCCAATGGCTATCCATACCACAAAGAATTGAATATAAAACCCTCTCACTCGCACACAAATGCCTAGCTAACCAAGCACCCAGATACCTATCTGACAACCTCACTCACCACACCCCAGCACGCCCTACTAGATCAGCGCAAACACACTGCTTAAATATCCCGAGATATAAGCTCCAAAAAGCAGGTGGCTCTAGTTTCCCCATGCTTGCCTCTAAACTTTCTAATTCACTTCCACTCGAGCTGAGATCAGAACCGTCCTTTCACAGATTTAGACACAGCACCAAAACATAGCTTCTGTCCAAAGAAACGTAAACTGCATAGCTTTACCTTACTAGCATGCACTTAGACTGTAAACTTGTAAATCGACCTGTACATTACCTGCAACTGTTTGATAATGTCCTTAATGTATTGCTTTCATCCACCTTGGATCATGTTATACCATATATGTAACTATCTGTAATTGCAACTGAGTGACAACTCCCGCAACCTCTGTTACTGGTCCCCTATGACCATATTTTATCATATTGATTTGTTGTATTAATCTTGTTGTATTCATCTCAAGCGCCTGGATGCCCCAGGGCCAGGCAGCCCTATACAAATAATAAACTAGACCTTTCCTCTTTTTTTATCCAGCCTTAACAATAAAGCTGGGTGATGAATAATAAGACCACTAGAAGCATCTGACATGTGTGAGCAATGTATAGCAGAAATTTTCAGTACAGAAGTTACTTCCTTATTTAATTTAATATACTTCCAGCACAAAAATTGCTTTTTGTATACAACACATATGCAATTTCACACAATAAATACATAAAACATATAAACATAAAAGGAGGAGTCATTTCCACCTCATACAGCGCTTCCTGTTATACTTAAAAGTCCCTTGAGACAAGTCTCCTAAAATCGCCATACATGCAACATAAAATGTAACCATGTGACATGAGATTAACGTCAATACCCTGTAGCAACAAGGTCCACAGCAACATTGCATCATCACAATTTATCTTATTACAGTAGGCTTTCATGTATGTACTCCTGATAGCATATAAGCTAACACAATGGCACATTATGTGTTCCGCAGATTCGATGACCATTTCCCCACAGAGTTGACACAAGCGCTCAGACGGGGGTATTCCCCCTTTTGCTCCCTCTATTTCCAATACCTGAGTGCTGTTAAATTTAAACAGGAGATACTGCCTGATTATGGCACTATTAGGGTAGGCCTCAATATATTTTGGCACAGCACTATGTTCCAACCAGTACGGGATAAACAACCCACCATTAACAGTTGATGTTAATCGTACAAAATCAGCATTACTCCCACAATGGTATGTTTTTTTCATTTACTCATATGTTCAGCCTTTTCACATTGACCCCTCAACCTGGCATTCATGTCCTGCCATCCAGAGTTTGGTGTTTAGCCAACTAACCTCCAAGTGTTCTAAATCTCTCATACCATTATATTTTTATGGGCCTAAAACACCTCAACCATGATTGTTCCGTTGTCAAGGTTCAGCAAATTTCCCTATACTTCAACACCATATAATAAACAGGGTACAATTTTGGCCACGTATAGAAGCAATATCGTCTTAATGTCTACTAATGAACAGGCTCAGTGATTGTGTGATTCTCATGCAGTTAGTCTTATTTTCCTCCCACTGAGACATCCATTTAAGTTTATTATCAGTCAGTACACTCAGATATGTATAACATCCTTCAGTCTCCACTACTTTCTAATTAAGCTTCCAAATGATTTGTGAACTGGTTTTATTGTCATTTTTCCCAGTGAAAGCCACCATCTTAGTTTTTTCAATATTAATTCATAGCCGATTGACTTTAGCATATTCCCCTAATGCAGCAAGTGTACATTGAAGGCCTTTAAGGGTGTGGTCTAGTAAAAGAAGTTTGTCAGCGTATCCGAGCTGACCTATTTTTAGCGCCACAATCTTCACCGTACATGCTACTGTGGGATTTAAGACCTCTACCAGATCTGCCAAATATAAATTAGAGGGTAGTGGCCAGAATGCATCCCTGCTTCACTCCTCTAGCCATGGGGAATGAGCACACAACCCTCCCCTCAGCATACAGCCTCACCCTTACACTGGTGTCATCATGTAACAGCCTAATCATAGTCAATAGGCCATGAGGGAATGTTCCATGAATCAAATTTATTCCATATTCTGTTCCTCATGACCGTATCGAAAGCTGTGCTAAAATCAATAAACGCACCATACACAGGGAGATGGCGACGATTCCATGCATATTCGATTGTGGATACCAAAGTAAGTAGGTGGATGGTGCTGGATTTACTTCTGAACCCCGTCTGATTAGGCGGAAGAATTTTGTTGTCTGTTATGCATTTATTTAGTTCACTCAATAATACTCTTGCAAATATTTTGGTCGGGATATCAAACATGGCTAGCATGCAATAATTAGAGGGATTTTTCCAACAACCCTTTTTGTAAATTGGGAGAATTGTGCTTTCATTCCATGAAGGGGGAACCTGTCCGTCTTTACCAATACTCAAAGAGTGTATGTAACGCCGGTGCCTATCTACCTGGCGAAACCTTTACCAGGTGTAAGAAAGGCATGATATTTAACAGTGAAGATGGACACAAGTGATCACAGTTCAAGGATGTTTATTGAACTTCATTGGGTTGGTTGAATGCCCCTCTAACCCTAAATCTAAGGATGAGAGCAAGCTACGACCATCAAATAATAACACAGGCCTTGTGGAGTCTCTGTTAAAATAAAAGAGCATATACTAATAAACCTATTGCCAATCCTTACTTCTAAATACAAATGATGTGGGACAACAATGTATGCAAAACGAAAGTATTCAAGAAATATGTCAGGATAGTTGAGCAGTTGGCTTCCCTTCCCCACGTTTTCAACATGGGACAAGGCGGCACGCTCGAGCTTCGCACGCACTCTGGCTTCTCTGCCATGGGGATACAGTTCAAAGCATAGGTATCAGGGCCTTCTGCCAAGTCTCTTTCCAAATAACAATCTCTTATTACAGAGGACCTGACATCATAAACAAGCACCAAAGTTACTTTCTTATCAGGATTTTCACATTCACAAGTTCTCAAGTCCCTCGTTCAGGCTCTGACCCTTTATTCTCACTTTCTAAGCTTTTCTCTTTGTATAAAAAATCCAATGACTTTCGATTGTGCAATGGATTTTGCTTAAACTATCTTAGGACCACTTCGAATCATTTCATTTCTCATGCTCATCTTTTACTTTTGCTTCTGCCATTTCTTGGATGGATACCTCACAGAGACCTGATTGAACACTCTTGCGATGTCGGACCACTCTGTCATTGGTTTTGTATCTTTCATCCATCAGCAATTAAGCTTTCCTTGCGTCTTTCATCACACGCGTTGCTAATCTTCGTTCTTGAGCTCTTTATGCAGTGTTGCCGCTTGCAACCTTGACTCAACACAGACAGGTCTTGCATCGGTCTCCCCAACTCGCCAGCTGTGTTGATATCTCTGGTGCTGCTTTGATCCTGGAGCCACGGACCGTACCACGGCGGCTGCTACTCCTCCCTGACCTGGTCAGCCATGCAGGAGGGCCCCAGGTATCTCCGACATACAATGCAGGATTCTTCAGTCTGATTTCCTGGCCTAAGAAGTATTTTGGAAAGTAACGGTTTCTCGCTGGAAAGGTCAAAGGTATCTACGTCCTTGCACACCCTTCTTGGTTTGCCGTCTTTCTTCCCTCGTTCAGCTGCCGTCTGAAAAATGCTGTTCCTTTGTGTGCTTTGCCTCGCTCAGAGTGTGCTCTCGGTCTCCGACTTTTAACCGTGTGGGGAAGCTTAATGGAAGTCGGGTCTGAGTGCTTACCAGTAATTGCCTGACCATAGTAGTGGGACATGTTGGGTACAATGCTCGGGTGTGAGTCTGTTTTCTCCCAGAGCAGGCTGTCCCTGTGAAAGTGTTCGTGAAGGGAAAAGAGGGCGGACGGGTTAAGTTCCCAAATATCCTACCGGCTAGGATGGGGATAAAGGTGTTACAGGGAGGGGGATACTGCGTCTCGCGATCAGGTCTCCCACTCCCCAAAGACCCCTCACCCAGGTGATCCTCCCGCATTGGTCGACCCCCAGGGTCTGGATCCAAAGGAGATGGCCGTGCCCTGGCCACCTGAGAGACTGACCACCGGGTACTAGCGGGTGAGACCCCTTCTGGGTTCTCATACAAGTCATTGCAGGTACCGTCTGGACCAACAGCAGAGGATGAAGACAATCTTGCCATCATACTGGTTATGTCAGAGATGGTGGATTTACAAGTCCAGCTCACAGCTTCACTTGTGTGTGTTTCATCGACAGGTGTCACGGACCCCAGTGTATTCCCTATGTGGGCCAGCTAAGTCTCCTCAGACGCACTGTTAATCGATAGATATTTCTTGGCTGCTCCCCTCACCACTAACCATATTCCCATCTTGTTATTGGTCCTGGCGTGATGAGCAAGCTGCATCCCCAACTCGTTCTTACTCCTCACAAAATGACCTCTCGGCCATCGTCGATAACTAGTTTTAAGCAGTTTATATACTTAGAAATTTCAGATTATGTCCTTACCACTGCATCTAGCTGTAATGTTTTAGCCATGTCAATACTTTGTTTCTTTTTTGCAGCCTGTATTTTATTCTCAACAGTGTCCGCGACCATGCTTTCGATTCCAGCGCTCAGTGGGGCTCTTATACTTGTGTTTCTTTTGTGTTAGTTCCTTTCTACTGGCGATCATCTCCACAAACTCTATCATCTGCACGGTCCCATTACTTGTACTTTTGTTTAGCCATTTCTCAGCAAACAAGGGAAGTACCCGATCGCACACAACCCCCACTTTATCTCGATTGGTGGGATTCCACTGTACTCGATATGCTTCATTATAAATCAAATGTCTCCATTCAAATCATATTGTTCGCCACTCCCATGTGTAGTTAACAATACACACATAGGCATGTGGTCACTTTCTTCACGTGTTAAAACCGCCATGTCCTCCACCAGTGCAAGTGCCACATCATCACAAAAATATAATCTATAGTGGATACACTCTTCCCACTAATGCACGCATAGGCTTTCTGGCCGCCCCCCTTACAGTGCCATTTAGCATAATCATACTGTGCAAGTAGAGCACTTCGGCCCACCCTTTGCCCTGCTTATTGCTCTCCACCATCTTAAAGGGGGCAGATGCTCTCTGTATAGAAAACCCTTCCTGATTTGTTCCTATTCTGGCATTAACTTCACCTACCACCATGATCGGAATCCCACTAGCTATCTCACTTATATTTCTCACTGTTGCAATATTTTGGCTATGTGCCACTAGATTAGGTGGATGGTATATGTTGAGTTATTTTCAAAGCTTGCACCGTAGATGTTGACCACTTAGTGTCCATATTAGGGGAATTTTCCTAAAGTCCTATTGGCAGCAAGACTTTTTAGTAAGCTATCCTCCCAGTGGTTTGTAGATCCCAACTCTTAGTATCAGTCTGTACTAACTCAGGACCTTGGTAGAGTGGCAGAGCAGTCAGGCTTATCTTAGAGGAAGACGTGAGCTGTAAGTAAGTCTAGTTTGACAGGCCCAACAAAGAAGCACTTACACTTATAATTTATATAAAAGTATATATTAATTATATTTACACCAGAATCACTTTAAATACTTTAGACGTGTATACTAGAACACTTCAGAATAATTGTTAATACACTTCAAAGTGCACTTTCGCTTTTGTGTTTGTTCACAGTAACATGTGTAGCAACGTTAGAAAGGGGAAAAAAAATGTTATCGTATTATCGGTTATTGCGCACTCATGCTCTTTTCAATGGTTTATACAGTAATGCATTTACTCTGCAAACACATGTAGTAAAGTCACTTAAAGGGAGGAAAATGGTTAGTAAAACAGGAGCTTGATTCAAGGTTCTACTAGGGTTTCTTCGCATAGTAACTCTTTTGTCCCCAAACCCTAGCTAAAGGCAGTTCGGAGAGGGCTTGAAGACTTGACAAGCAGCAAATTATGAAGAGTTCCTTTGGACGTCTTCCAGTCTCTAGTGTTATTGAAGCAGAACATTAACTAACCAGGGAGACCTTAAAACGGACTTGAGGAAGGGACACAAGCAGCAGCTTGGGTCCGAGGGGTTTGCCCTCGACACCTCTATGTGCAATCCAATGCTCTGGAGTAACTTCTTGGAATCAGGCAAGCAATACCCCGTCCCCCCAGACTAGGGACATGAGGTTCTAATCCACTCCTGGATGGCTCTCCTGATCCAGTCGGTCATACTTCCTGGAGAGCCCATCAACATTATTATGTTGGATACCTGACCTGTGCTCAATAGTGAAGTTAAAGCTTTGTAGGCTTATGGACCACCTGAGCAATTTGGGGTTTTCCCCTTTCATCTGCATCAGCCACCTTAAGGGTTGGTGGTCAGTTTGAATCTTGAAAGTAGTTCCATAGAGGTATGGTCTGAATTTCTTCAGGGCCCACACAATCGAAAAACATTCACGTTCAATGGTTGCCCACCTTGTTTCCCTATCTTTTCATGTTCTACTAATAAGCCGCTGGGGTGCTCCCTGCCTTTGCTATCAAATTGGCTCAAGACTGCTCCTATCCCTGTGTTGGAAGCCTCAGTTTGGACTAGGAAGGCCAGAGTGCAATCTGGAGCTCTCCGCACTGGAGCTTTACAGAGGCATCTTTCAACCCCTGGAAGGCTTTTTCACAGTCCTCATTCCATTTGACCTTTGTAGGGTACTTGGGAGAGATATGGTATTCAGAGGAGAGAAGTCATGGTCCCATAGTTTTTAATGAAGTTCCTGTAATAACCAGTAAGTCCTAAGAAGGCTCTTACTTGAGTTTGAGTAGTTGGAGTGGCCCAGTCTTGTACAGCCTGTACTCTGCTTGTTAAGGGCTTGATCTCCCCTCCTCCTACCTCATGACCAAGGTAGACCACTTTACTCTGACCAACTTGGCACTTACTTGCTTTGATGGTTAGATTGGCCGGCTGACGGGCCTGCAAGACATGTCCCAGGTGGTCATATTGTTCTTCCCAGGTAGGGCTGAACACTGCTATGTCATCCAGAAGTTCTCTAACCCATTCAGAACATGGTTAACCATTTTCTGGAATGTGGGAGGTGCGTTCTTTAAACCAAAGCGTATGACCTTAATCTTGTACAACCCTTCTGGGGTTGAAAATGCTGTCTTCTCCTTGGACTGGTCAGTCATGGCAATCTGCCAATAACCACTTGTCAGGTTAAAGGTACTGAGGAATTTTGCTGAGCCCGGATTATCCACCAGTTCATCTGTCCTTGGCAGGGATGGGCATCAGTCGTGGTAACTGCATTTAATGCCCTATAGTCCACATCGAATCTAAGTTCCTTAGTTTCTTCCTTTGGTACTAACACAACTGGGCTAGCCCATGGACTTGTAAAATGTTCAATCACCCACCCCAAGGTCAAGCATTTTATTGACCTTCTTTTATGTGATTCCTCACATTATCTGACATCCTGCTTTTTACAGGTACACTATCACGAGTGTCAATGTCATGCTGGCCCCAAGGGGTCAAGTCTGGTGTAAATGAAAACAGAGGGGCAAAGTGAGTTAACAAAGCCTTGTACTCCTCCTTTTGCTATATTGTCAGATTGGTAGAACGTTTTACCCCTTCTACTGAACCAACTGAAGGGTGTATCCCTCATATGATCTGGGAGAAGCTCACTCTCCTCTTCTTGATCAGAAGCTAAGAGCAAAGCTCCTATCTCTGTTCTGGAAACATAAGCCTTCAGGCCGTTGGCATCAAAGACCTTGGGGTTACCCAAGTCTACCAAACAATTGACCTATCCAGGTTTTCCTACAACTTTGGGGGGTCCTGTCCATTTGTCCTGTAAGGCTTTGTCTTACTGGGACCATGATGAGAACTGGTTGGTCTGGAGTATACTCCACCAGGTTTGCTTTCTGGGCATGCCATTGCTTAACCAGAGCTTGACGGGCTTTCAAATTCTCAGTAACCTTTGTCATCATAAGTGCCATCCTCTATCTGAGGCCAAGCACATAGTCCGCATTCCTTACTGGCTTGAGGGAAGGAGCACTCTCCAGACTCTCAGGGTGAAAGGGCCTCTGAATGGATGACCATAAAGTAATTCAAAGGGGTTAAAGCCCACTCGAGCTTGAGGAACTTCTCTGTAGGCCAATAGAAGGCATGGCAGAAGAAGGTCCCACTTTCTCTTAAGTGGTTCTTCCAAAGCTCCAATAATGCTCTTCGTTGTCCTATTAAACCTCTCTTCCAGCTCATTTGTCTGAAGGTGGTAGGCAGTTGAGAACTTGTAGGTGTTTTCACAGGGTTTGCACATGGCCTGCATTTAGTGGGACATAAACTTTGAACCCCTGCCGGATACAACCTCCTTTGGAAATCCTACTCTGGTAAAAATACTGAGTAGGGCCTTAGCCACTGCCTGGGCATTAACAGTTCTCATTGGAATATCTTTAGGGTGTCTGGTGGAATGGTCCACCACAACCAATATAAATCGGTTGCCTGAAGATGTTGGAGGGTCTAGGGGACCAACAATGTCAATCCTCACCCTCTCAAAAGGAACTCCCACAACTGGGAGAGGCACTAAGGGTGCTACATATTTGGCTCCACTCTTACCAGATAATTGGCAAGTGTGCCACCTTCTACAGTGTTATTCAATCTTTGCACCCATCTTGGGCCAGTAGAAGTACAATGATATCCTCCCCTTGGTCCTCTTAAAACCTAAGTGACCAGCCAGGGGGACTTCATGTACCAACTGTAGGAATTTGGGTCTTAATTCTTGGGGTGCCACCAGTCTCCTGAGGTCTCCGGCAATAGTCTATTTTTTTTTTTAACGTATTTTATTAGCATTTAAATATAGTTAATATTTAACAAAAAATGAGGTGTTAAACAAACAAAACAGTCTTCATTAGGATTTGTGGTATCTTCAGTGTCTATACAAGGGCAGAGGCAGGTGAATTTGTGAGTTTGGGTGCCGAGGTTGGGGCAAGTCGGGCGTCTTTGGAAGTTTAGGTGAACCTCTTCCTGGCATTATGTTGTTTCTGGGGTTCCCTTCAGGGGGGTTTGTGGTCTGCAGTAAAGGGCACATCTCTTAGGAGGGCCTTCCACGATTCGAGGGTGTTTGCTTCGTCTGTTCCATAGTTGGCCCCTTCCTGCCATGCTCTGGTCTCTGCCTCGGACCACCTTTCTAGTTCCTTAATCCAACGTTCATATCTCGGGCCCCCTGGGGACTTCCAGGCCATAGCTATAGTTCTTTTCACAAGGATGCAGGATAGGTCCATCAGTTTGACTATGTGTCTGTATTTGCTTATTTTGGGGTGAGCTCCTAATAAGCAGACTTTCGGGTCCCACTCATATCTGGTTATGCCAGCAGTTGTGCAGGTCTGCCTAACTCTGGACCAGAGTGTCTTTACCCTATTGCAGGTCCAAAACATGTGGATCATGTCAGCTGTCTCACTGCCGCACGAGGGGCAATTCGGTGAGACTTTCTTGTTGAATTTAGCCACTCGCTGTGGGGTCATGTAGGTCCTGTATAGGGTATTCAGTTGTATCTGCCTGAACCTGGCGTTGCGGGACACCTTTTTTGGGTACAATAAAATTCTTTCCCATTCTTTGTCGGTTAGTGTGATGCCCAGGTCCATTTCCCATCTCTCCTTGAGTGCTAGGCCTTTGGGGTTAGGTTTGTCCATCAATCGGCTGTAGAGCCGGGTTACCGGTTTTCATCCATCCGCTAGCTTGTACATCTCCTGTAATAACTGGTCCGGAGTGGGTTCCTCGGGCCAGCTGTCCCATTTGCTTCTGGCGATCTGTTTGAGTCGGTGATACCATAGAAATTGGCCGCTGGAGAGTCCTTCAACCTCCTGCATCGATTCAAAGTCTCTGAATTTGTCCTCTTTGAACATGTCCCCCCATACATAGATCCCGGCACTCTCCCAGCTTCTTGCTACCTTCAGGTCCGTCGTGGTTTTGCATGCATCCGCTAGGATGGGAGAGTTGGGTGAATATGGATGGCTCGATTGTAGGAATGAGCGAGTTCTGGTCCAGATCTGTCTGCCTAATTTCACAATCATGGGGACATTCTGTGTCTGCTTGAGTGGGTTCCAGAGTACTTCCTTGGGGAAGAGATTGGAGGGTATTTGCCTTAGCAGCGCAGATTCATTGTTTTGTTCGTCTTGAAGCCACCTTGTCACGTGGCTGAGCTGTGCAGCTAAGTAGTACATCTGAAAGTCGGGGAGTTGTATTCCGCTTTCTTTGTGTCGTAGCGTGAGGATTGAGAGGCGTAGTTTGTGTCTGGAAGGGTCCCATAGGAAGTCCCGGATTAATATTTCAAGTGTCTTGAAGAAGGTGGGGCGGATATAGTAACAAATGTTCGTGAAGAAGTATAGGAAGCGGGGGAGGATTTATCATTTTTGTAATGGCCGCCCGACCCATCATTGCAAGTGGCAGTTTTGACCAGAATTTCATAGTTGCGGAGTCCTTTCAACGCCTTTTCGGTGTTGTGGTCGTGTGTGAGTTCTGGGGAGTGATGGATGTTTATTCCCAGGTATGGGAATGCTTCGGGTTGCCATTTTATCCCCACTACTGGTAAATCAGTTTTTGCTAGGCTTCCGAGTCTTGCCAGCGGGAATGCACAGGATTTCGATCTGCTAAACTTTTTTCATGAGTAAAGTGCGTAGTTGTCGAGGACGTCTAGTATGACTTGTGCATTTATTTGTGGGTCTTTCACATACAAGAGTACATCGTCGGCGTATAGGGATATTATGGAGTGTTGGTTGCCCAGTTTAATGCCTGCGTCGAAGAACTTATCTAAAATAGATGGCAATTGGTTCCAAGCCTAAGATTTATAGCATCGGTGATAGCGGGCATCCTTGCCTAGTGCCTCTCTGAATCTCCCAGGGCTTCGAGATCATCCCTCCAGTTTTCACTCTTGCCATTGGTGAGTTGTAGAGCACCTAGATCCATCTCACAAAACCCTCTCCAAATCCAAACTCTCTCAGCACCTCGACCAACCATTCCCACAATATGGAGTCGAAGGCCTTGGCGGCGTCGAGTGAGAGTACCGCAAGATCCTCGTCTCTCGCGGCGGTCTCCTCGATAGTGTGTTGAAGTCTTCTTAAGTTGGCCGTGGTGTTGCGTCCCAGGACAAAGCCATTTTGGTCGTCGTGAATCAGGGTTCCCACCACCTTTGCAAGTCTGTTGGCTAGGATAGTGGTTAGGATCTTACTGTTGTAGTTTAGCATTGCTAATGGGCGGTATGAATCGCAGTCCGTGGGCGGTTTGTTGGGCTTAAGCATGGGGATTATGATTGTTTCTTTCATAGTGTTAAGGAGTATCCCTACTTCGTATGCCTCCATGTAGACCTCATGTAGTATAGGATTGATGATATCTTCGTAAGCTTTATAAAATTCAGGCGGGAGGCCGTCGCTGCCAGGAGTCTTACAGGTGGGCAGCGACCTGATAGCTTCCTTAACATCCTCTGTAGTGATCTCCATTTCCAAAGCTTCTCTCTGTTCCTCGGATAGTCTCGGTAGCCCAATCTCTTCCAGGGTGTTCTTGATTTCCTCTCTGGATATTTGCCTATTGTGGGAGTATAGTTTACAGTAGAACTCTGCAAAGGCGTTGTTGATATCTTGTTGGGTCCTGCATGTTGTCCCGTTCTCAGTTATGATCTCTGTAGGAGTGTGTCTTGGTTGTTCTCGTTTGCATAACCAGGTTGGTATCCTGCCTGGTTTATCGGCTTCTTTATGGGTTTTGGCGGTGTTTGTTGCAAAGTCGAATTTGGCTAGCCTGTCCCAGGTTGTGCGACATTCTTCGCAAATTTCTTGTAGGGTCTTTTCCATTTCCGGGGTGGTGACAGTGCATGCCTCGAGGCGTGTTATTTCAGCTTCTCGTTCTTCTAGGGCTGCCGTCAGGTGTTTCTGGATGCCTCCGGCGCCCGCTATCACCTCTCCTCTTACCACTACCTTCATCGCCTCCCAAAGCGTGCTCCAGGTTGATACAGAACCTTTATTATTGTCTATGTAGTCCTCAAGTTTGTTGCCGAGGGCTTCCCTGAGTTCTTGATCCATGAGGGCTGCGGTGGGCATTTTCCATGTCGGGATCGGTGGTCTGGGTCCCCTTAATTTCCATTCCATAATTAATGGTGAATGATCGGAGATCGATCTGCCTAGGTATGCTGTTGCGTCTGCCATTGAGGTTTGCTCTCTGTTGATGAACAGATAATCGATCCTTGTGTGAATCTTGTGAGGGGCCGAGTAATATGAGTAGCTTCTTTCGTTGGGGGGGTGTTCTCTCCAAATGTCAACCAAGTTGAGATGATCTAGCGCATCGTTGAGTGCTTGAGTGGCAGCGTTTCTCGGTTGCTGGGGGGTGTGGATCTATCCATGTTTCCGTTTCTATAGCAGTTAAAGTCGCCAGCCCATATGAAGGTGCCTTCCCTGTGATGCGTCATTTTGGCACAGAGAATTTTAAGGTGTGAGGGAATTCCGTGTTGTGGAAATTAGGAGTTCACTATACAGACTGCCGTATGTTCAATGGTTCCCCATATTATTAGATACCTGCCTTCAGGGTCTGCCTCCGAGCCCAGTATGCAGAATAGCACGTTCGGGTTCACCCACGTGAAAACTCCTCAAGCATAGCTAGAGTAGGGTGCTCCTTTCGGGTTGCCTCCCCACCGCTCAGCTAACTTGGACGAGGACTCCTTCGACAGGTGGATACCTTCTTTCTGCGGAGATAGGATTGGATCCTATTCCTTCTCATGTATGATCCCATACCACGTACATTCCAAGTTATCACTTTCAGTTGTGTCGCCATTGGGATGGAGTGTTGGATTCCGTGCGTCTGCCCTTTCCTGTGGTTCTCATCGGTTGTTGATCATCCTCGGTGGTTCCCAGATCTCGGTTCTTAGTTCTGGTTTTGCTTGTGATCTGCGGTGGTCTTGCCTCCTGCCTTGTTGGTTGCGCTAGTGTGAAGACTGTGTAACTAGAATAACATTTAACAAAACTGGAACTGGTGCGCCCAGCGACTGCGTTTTTCTCGCGGTGCTCAGGCGCTCTCGCGCCGTCAGGTCCCATCCGGGTATCGGGCTCGAGCGGGGTCGGGCAGGCAACTGGTCTGTCCTGGTCTGTTCGTGGGGGCTAGGTCCTGTGCCTGGTGCGAGGCCAAGCGAGGGCCGCATCTGTTTGATAAATAGTGGTGTAGGTTACCTCCTTGGTTGTCGTAGGGTAGTGATGCGGTATGCGCTTATGTGTCAAGTGCGTAGATAAGTGGATTTCCTCATTTGCTCTTGGGATAAGTGTCCCCGTCTTTTGCTAGATTGTTGTCTTCCATCCACATATTGGCGGCTGCTGGGGACTCTAGGAAGATCGCACGGCCCTTGTGGATGACCTTTAGTCTCGATGGATAGAGTAACATATATTTTAGGTTCAGTTGCCGGAGTCTGGCCTTGATAGGTACGAATGAGTTTCTCTCCCTTTGCCCCTTTGGGGTATAGTCTGGGTAGACAGAGATTTTAGCATTGCCACGTTCAATGGGGCCCTCTTCCCTGGAGTGCCTCAATATGGTTTCTCGGTCTTGGAAATTAAGTATTTTGGCGATTTATCGGGCGAGGGTGGGATCCGGGGGGGGGGGTTTCTTCTGGAGGGACCTGTGTGCCCTTTCAACTGCAAAGCCTTGTGTGAGTTTTCCTGCGCATACTTCTTGTTGTAGGAAGGCCTCTACGTAAGCTGTTGGGTTCGGGCCTTTGTCGCCTTCTGGCACTCCCAGTATCCTGATGTTGCCCCGTCAGGCACGTCCCTCGGCTTCCTCGGCTCTGGCCTCGAGGATGGCGACCTGCCTTTCAAGGTCTGCGACTTTGGATTTCAGTTCGACTGTTTCTTCCGTCGTCTCTTTTATGGTCGATTTGGAGTTCGTCACCCTTTCTGTTAAATTTCTAGCATCCTGGCGCATCAGTTGGATGTCTGATCTGAATTTGTCTATTCTGGAATCGTTGAATGTGCAAAGCGATGCTATGGCTTCTAGTACTTGGGTTTGATTTTTGGCGGATTCAGCACCCTTTGATTGTGCGGGTTCTGGAGTGTGGAGGTGTGGGGAGGCTGAGTTTTTTGACTTGGCGGTGACGTACGTGTCCATTGTGGAGGGTTTCGGCTTGCTCCTGGAGGACATGTTAAAGTCTTGGCGCTTTAGCGCTGGGCCTGTCTGGTCAGATTCGTGCCTCAGTTCTCGCTTATGGCCCTTATGCTGGTGATTCGAATAGCCCCCAGAGTCTGGTGGCTTGCCCCCCAGGTCTCCTCACCTCATTGACTTTGGCTCCACTCTCCACGGGACTCGGCAACATAGTGGTCTCGTTGATGGCAGGGAGCCGATGCAGTGTCTCCTCGCGGTTTCCCCCTCATGTCTCGCGTTTTCGGGCTTCCGTGGACGGACTCGGGGAAAGAGCTGTGTCCGGTCGTCCGATGCCCGGTGCATTTTGTGTTGTAAGGGGCGGTAAAGCGCAGCGGTCTTCAGTGCGTTCCTCGACCGCGGTCTTGGCGCCTCTCTCCTCCTGCGGGCGCTGCGGCGTGAATAACTGACTGCCTGTTCTCGAGTTGGTGCAGCGTCATGGAACGGCCACCATCTTAGGTGCCGGAGGGGTAGGGCAGAACGGGCGGGATTGTGGACGTTCTGCGTCCCGATTTCTTATCAGAGGCACTGCTTCTTGATGAGGATCGGTTTCCGCACCACCGTGGTCCGATGTGGCCCCGGAGGTATGCCTGCTTACGGCGAAAAAGGATCAAGATGCGGCGTCTCGGCCGGAACTCGGCGCCTCAGCCTCTGTCCACCATGAGCTCCCCTCCGGCAATAGTCTATAGGCTCACTGTAGAGGGATCCATCCTCCCAGTATAGCCAATGCTTCCGTGAGTCTTGCCCTTCCCTCTAGGTAGCTTCCTGCTGGCGCAGACCTTTTAGAGAGGGATGCTTTCTTTGTTCCCTACTGAAGTCTGTCCTTGAGGGTCCACCTTCTGCAAGCAAAGTCTGCAGCTTAGGATGGTCTCTTGGATCCAGATCTTCTAGAGAGGGTTGAATCTCCTCCTCCTCGGACTCATCAGAAAAGGGTTCTTCAGGGGATTCCTTTGGCACCAACTCAGCCTCAGCTGGTGATGGGGTTGCAGGGGTGACGACATCTAGGTTTGGTGGAAGATCTCTTAAGGTTGCCTCTCTGGTTTTCCTTGCCAACTCCCTTTTCTTCTTAGAGGGGGGTTGGGTTTGCTGGAGACTACACATAAGGCCTTCAAATCATTGCCCAACAGTACTCTTCCTGGTACTTATGAATGAATACGTACAGGCATTTATAACAGTCATCTCATTACACTTAATGATAGCTGGCAATACTAGGCACATTTGGGCTGGACCCTCCGGCTAACTTGGTAAGCCTTTTGGGAGCCTTAGCAACTTCCTCAGGTTGAAAGAAACTTTAATCTACCACAGTTGTACTGGCCCCAGTGTCTCTAATGGCAGGGGTGCCCTGACCATTCACAAGTACACTGTCTTTATAATACTCTTTGGTATGATCAGGAATGGAATTCTAGACCTCAATGTTCTGTTTTTCCCACAGTCCCAGAGATACTAAAGAAACTCGAGCCTGAACACCAATGGGTTCTTCAGCTTGAGGATGAAAGCTAGCTCCTGTCATTGGAATATCCACATCATGTGTGAATGCTAAGCTGACAGAGGGGATCACTGAAGCCTTACCCTTACATCTGGGATCTCTTTTCACATGATCAACACACCCACAAACTACCCATTTCCCAAATGTATTTTGAAATGGGGGTTTCTGATAACCTTCCTCTGGTTTAGGGTCCAAAGGTTTCACTAGCTCTATAAGGTTGCTTATGGGGGAATTTACCCTTGTTATGTTTGTGGCCCTCTTATGGTGGGGGATTTTTAGAATGATCCTTCTCATCCTTGTTATGCCTTTTCCCAATCCTCTTTCTTGTGAGGAGCCACAGACTCCTTTTGAGTAGCCATATTGGCCACCCACATGTCAGCAGCCACTGCTAGCTTCTTGGGATCCAGTTCCTAAGAGTCAACAAGATACTGTCTCAGCTCTGGGGAAAAGACATCAAAAATACTTTCCGGCATGAAAAGACACCTCATGCCTTCATAAGAGTTCACCTTGTAGCCCTTAATCCACCTATGTAGGCTTTTCAGGCTTTCACACACCCAAGTGGCCCACAAGTTATCATCTCTCTTCTTGTGATCCCAAAACCTTTTTAGGAATTGGGAAGGGGTCTTCCGAAACCTGACTATGAGAGCAGTTTTTACCAACTGGTAATATTGTCTATCAACATCATTCAACTCCATCACAACCATTCTGAGGGAGCATAGAGATTACCCATGGAAAAAAACTCACTTTCACAAATCCCTTGTACTTTACATGTAAATTCAAATATACTCAGCCAATCAAGAATATCAGTTTTCACATCATACATACCCACCAAATCTTTGGGGAGACCAGGCTGCCTGCTTTTGGCGTTGTCTGGCAAAGAGGACTCTGAAAGTGGAATCAAGGGACAACCTTTTTCATCTTTTTCCCCCAAGTTGCAGTTCCTTCCTCATTTCCTTGTCTCTCATTTCAGACTGAATCTCCAATTTCCTAAATTCAAGCTGCATTTATTTATTTTTTTATTATTTTTTTATTTTTATTTGTGTTTGTTCCAAAATGGAACTTTACAAAATGTTGTTCCTTTATATCCGCAAGTCCTCAGGGGCCTATGCCCAGGATTTTCAATGTTTCTTGGATGATCTTTACCAAGGCGATTTGCCACGTTGTTCGATCCTCTCCAATCAGTCTTAGCCACCATTGGTCCGCATCTAAGTGTTCGTTTGCGAGTAGGTGGTCGAGGTAAGCAGATCTTATTGCTTGGTTTTTTGGGCAGACCATTAGTAGGTGGCGAATTGTTTCCTTTTCGGCACCGCAGAATAGGCACTCGCTTGTTTCAGAGATACCTCGAATGTGGCGAATCTCATTTGTTTCGATTAAGTTTAGTCTTATCCTGAGTAGGTAGTTTCTGGAAGCTCTGTTTGGGAATTTTTTAATGTACCTCTGGAGTTCATTTACTTTGCACTGGGTGTGAGGAAGATGACTTAAAAGTTTATTTGCTGTAACATCTGCTATGGTGATTGACCAGTCCAGATTTTTGAGTTTTTAAGTCACCCTGGCCAGTTTTGAGGACAGGTCAGCTTCTGTACAAGCTACTGAATCCAGTGATGCTAAATTTTCCATTTTCCATTTTGTCAACATTTTCACTGTCCATTTTCATTTCCTTGCCAATCATTGTGTAGATGTTTTGTTTGTCTTGGGCGATGCACTTGCGGTAGAGCAGGACCGAGTTGATATTTACCGTGCCTGCTAAAGAGAGGAGTTTCAATTCTCATCGAATCGCCGGCATTGAAGTTGAATTTGGCAAACACACCACTTTTCTCCAAAAATGCCCTTCAAGCTTTGTCCAGAGTTTTTTGGGAATTTGGGGCATTGCTTCGGCTCCGTATGTAATTGATGGTACTACTTTTTTCTTGTAGAATTCAACTACCGGGATTGTTGAAAATTTTCCGAATTTGAGATCTATAGCTTTGCCTTGTGCTGCTAGTTTTCTGATTTTTATTTTTAAGCTTTCTTGCATTGCACTTTCTGTGCGGGAACTGTCAAGGGTCACTCCGAGGTACTTGAACTCTTTTGTTCTTTCAATCTCTGTATCTTCTAGATGCCATTTGAATTTGTCCGATCTTTTCGATGCTGATTCTAGAATTAGTATTTTTGTTTTTTCTTTGTTGATTTGTAGATTATTTTTCGCTGTGTAGTGTAGCAGGTTTGTGAGTTGTCTCTGTAGACCTATTTGGGTCTGGTCCAACAGGGCGAGGTCGTCGGCGTACATAAGGCGGCTGATTTGTACCTCGGACAGTTTTGGCGGAAAGGTTTTTGTAAAATCTTCTGTTGCACTGAAGTCGCCCATGTATGCGAGAAATAACTCCGGAGCGAGAGGACAACCTTGTTTGACCCCCCCTACTTGTGGGGATTTCTGCTGAGACTTGACCTTGCGGGGTTAATCGTACTCTGAGGGTGGTGTTTGTATGCAAGGCCTTCAGTGGTAGAAGGATCTCCTTTGGACATTTCCATCCTTCAAGTTTTGACCAAAGTCTTGACCTATCTACCAGGTCAAAGGCCTGGGAAAGGTCAACGAAGGCCACAAAAGTTCTTGGTTTTCCTTCAAGGACCTTGCTTTTTAATATGTTGATGACCAAGATGTTCGCCGCTGTGCCAATGTTTTTTTTGAAGCCAGTTTGGAATAGATCGTGGCATGGTGCAAGTTTAGTCCAAGTTTGCAGCCTTTTCAGCAGTAAGGCTCCGAAGACCTTTCCAATACAGTCTAGAAGGGCTATTGGCCGAACATTTGTAGGGTCACACACATCTCCCTTTTTATAAATCGGGACGATGGTTGCCTTGGTCCAGGATGGTGGAATGGATTTAGATTTTGCGCATCTCATGAAGATCTTTATTAGTAGTTATGACCACTCTGCCGTATTTTTTTTAAGGTCCATATTGGAAATCCCATCTGGGCCAACCGCTCGTGAGTTTTTTCGTTTTTTTAGAGTCTCGAAGATTTCTTCTTGGTCATCAAAACATAACCAGCTCGAGGGGTCGTTTTCTCTAGGCCCAACGTCCTCTTTGGTTGCAGATTCAAAGAGCGTTAAAAAGTGATCGATCCATTTCTGCTCCCCCATTGAGTTGATAATCGAGTTTTTTTTTATGATGACGTGGTTTTTATGAGGGACCAAAATTCTCTTGTTTTGTTGCCGCAAATCGCCTTCAGTACTTTTTCCGAATCTTGTTGGTAGAGGTTTGAGCGATGGTTTTTAACCCAATTTCTGTAGTTTCTCGAGGCTTATGCTAGTTTTGACCCCTGGTCGCTGGACTGTGTGCGCTTCAGTTGCCTCTTGGTTTTTCGAAATTCGCGTCTTTTTTGGGCTAACTGGGCATCATAGGTATGCTTATGTTTGGTGTCGGTAATTTGAACTGTCGTTTTTGTGGAAAAAGCCGCGAGCAGAGGCACATAGTCAGGTTCTGGATTTTCTTCCGACATATACCCCCTTCGGAGTATCTTTGTGTGAGCTTCCTTACTGCCGATGTTGAAAGTTTTAGCCGATTTCCCTGGTTATTTACTTCAATGCCAAATGGTTCGTCGCTGGTTCTGCAGAAGTTGGTTGACCACGTTGTTATTAGTTGGTTGTGGTCACTGTTTATTGTCTTGCGCACCTTAAAGGTTGTTACGGTGTCCAAAAAGGGATGGGAGACGTAGGTATAGTCAATTGTTGCTCGCAACGCTCCCTGTTCCCAAGTCGGCAAACGGTCTTTATCTGAAAAGACTGTGTCCAGGTTTAACATATGCCGTGAGGTCATCAGTTTGCACCAAAGTTTTCCTCTTTGAGTTGGTTTTGTCGAATTGGAGTTTTTCTCCTCTATTGAGTTGGGGTTTTTGAGAGCGATGTTGAGGTCTCCACAGATTATGAAAGACGAGACTTGGCGATTTGACTGAATTTCGTCTATTATTGCCTCCATCATATGAGTGAAGTTTTTTGCATCTAATGGTGCCGGATTCCAGTAGGTGTTCAAGATCGCTATTTCTGTGCTTGACGTCCTTTCACAGACTTCAAGATCGATGAGTACTGCCAGTATGGATTGGTTTGACAGCAAGGTTTCTTTCATTCTTAAACCTACACCGTTTCTGCATGCCATTCGTAATCCGGATGATGGTCGGCCTAAAAGGCCTTTTTTTGCAGGTGCCAGGACTACGTTGTAGCCGTCCAGGATGGGTTTGACGATGAGCCATGTTTCTTGAAGACAAATCACGTCGAATGATACCAGATAGGCATTGTTTCTAGTCGTCAAGTGGGTGTGTCTGCGAGTGTTCCAGGAACAAAGTTTTAGAACTGTGGGGAATTTGTCGGCTGGCAAGGTGTCGTCGTCGGCGCTCTGCCAACCTTCGAGTTGCTATTTGTTCAAGTTTTTTGCGAGTGCTTTTGGCAGCCAGGACCAGATTCCCTGCGGGTTTTCATTTAGTTGTTGAGGTTCTGATTGTTTCGTAAGAGGTGAATTGCTTGTTTGCAGCGCCTTAGGCGCACCTTTTTTTAAGGGTTCATTATTTGCTGAATTCTGTTGGTTATTTTGAGGGTTTAGGTCTCTGTTTATCCTGCTTCTTGGGTTCCTTTCAGTTCTTCTTCCAAGGTCTGCCTGCTCCTGGCACAGTTTCTCAGTGACTGGATGGTCCTTTATCTTGTTACTCGCAGTGCCTTTGCTTTTCGGCGTCCTAGGGTCATTTTCCTGAGTTTCTCTCTGCTCTTTAGGTTTCGTCGAGTTTTCAAACACCTTAAAGCCAAGTTTAGCTAAATCCTCTGCTTCGTTGATTATTAGCATCTGTATTTTCTTTGAAGGAATGTGCAAGTTGGTTTTTGCTCTATGGTTAGAGTGATAAGGGTCCACTAGTTTCAGGTCCTCTGATTTAATCTGGCGAAGTGCTGGAATAAATCCAAAAAGGGTTAGGATTCCTTTTCTGTTGAGAATTATTTCATCCTGATTTTCTGACCGTTGCTCTATTTTTAGAGTCCAAACGGATATTTTAGTGGGATAGCGTCGATCATGGTATTTTTCAGTTTTTGATTTATAGTGGGGTCTCGCCGACGACTCATTTTCTTGAGGTCGCTGATCCTTTGAGCTCCTTTTATTTGGTTCACGTCGTGAATTGTTTCTGCTTGATTTTCTGTCTTTCTCTGTATTTATGTCGGTTCTCCAGTTTTGGGGTTTCTTGATGAAAAAATGGAGGCTCAGATCTTGAGGTAAATGATACTTTTCTTTGACTAGTTTTGGTTTGGTCTTGAAGTGCACTGAAGATTATTTCTTCGTTCTTCCATTGTATAAAATGGGGGGCTCTTTTGTTGGTGTGGTGGGCTGTTCCTATTTTCCCTTTTCTCAACTTGGTCATTTCCAGTTTGCGAACTACTTGTCAGGTCCTTTTCTAGATGTTCGCTGATATTTATTAATTGGTCGTCCGCCAGAAAGTCTTCTACTGTTTTTGGCGAGTGTTTAGCTCTTGTGTCGTTTGTGATCTTAAAAACGAGAGGAGGACCCTGAAGAATGGGAGGGCTACCCTTTAAGGATTGGATGATCTTTGCCTTCTGGAGTGTGGGCCCTGGTTCCGGTGTATCCGTTTTCCCTGTCGATGTTCCATGTTGTAGGCAGAAGATCGGGTAAGTCTGGTCTTTGTCGTTTGATTCGATTTGATTTCCGTTTTGACTTGAAGATGGCTCTTTTTCAATGTGTTCGATTCGATGTTTGGACGATCTGGATGATGTTTCTTCACTAATGTATATGATTTCACTTTGATCGTAGTTGACCGCGCCATTTTTAGTTGTAGTGCCCGAAAATACAAATTGAGAGGGTCCTTGTAGGGCATCAGTTTGTGTGTGTACACAGGAGCTCTTAGGCTTGGGTTCCATTACTGACATTTTGTTCGCTTTCGAGCTTGCATAGGCGAGGTTAGACGAGTCCTCGCTTGTTTTTGTGCTATTTTCTTTTGCGGTGATGAAGCCTTCGATGAAAATTAGCTTTGTGTGGAGCATAGCAATTAACGTGGTGCAGTCTTTTAGTGTCTCGTTTAAGGACTCGTAGAGTTTCCCAAATGGTGATAGGCCTATCGTTATGGCTGACATTATTGTCGTTAGGTCTTGTTTTTTTTGGTAGGGGTTTCTTTCAGCGCACCCAATGGGTCTGATTGGTTTCTATTGGGGGCCTCATAGTCGGAGTCTTGGGTAGCCCTTGGCTCCTGGTGATGGTTCGATGTTCGGGCTTCGCGTGAGAAGTGTGGAAGAGAAGACCTTCTCACCGAACTTTGTCCGCCATAGAGCAGCCATTCTTCATCTGCTGATGTTCTCGCGTGTTGGGATCTTGAGGGTTTAGGTTTCAGGAAGACTTCCGGATGGTCCGGCGTGGATGTTGTTTGGCTGCCTTGCCTGCCAGTCTCCCGGCTTTCATCCGCTTTCTTGGGTTCGATGTTGCAGGGCTGGACTGCCTCTACGTCTCCTAAGACTTTAGTTGGTGAAGATTCAGAGGGTTGATTTGTGGTTTGAGGCCCCAATGTTAAGGGCGGTTTGGCCACCCCTGTTGCTGTGTTCGGTTCGGCTTGTGCAGGCTCGGCTGCAAGGTTTATAGGTGAGTTGTCTTTTGTATTGTTTGGAGCCCTGCTGGCTTTGAATATTGGGGCAGTCTTTCTTGTCTTCACTGCTGGTTGCAGGTCCGTCAGGGCCTCGAGTATTTCATCGTCTGTTAGTTCCATGAGGACCTCATGTTTTCTTTTGCCCTGTCTGGCAAACAGTTCCTTTAAGGAGTTGCAGATCATGGTTTACGGGATGGTGTCCGCTGGTACTCTTTGCTGAGTCTTCTTAGTTTGGCCAAGTCTTTTTGGGTTCTTTTGTCCTGTTTATTTTTGCAATTTTTTTTTTGTGATGGTCGGTTCGCCCTTTGGGATTTGGGCGCTGTTTTTTTTTTTTGTCTGAGGGCTTATTTTAGGATCTTGGATGTATTCCCATTCTTCAGCATTCTCGGGAGGGACAGTTGTTTCTCCGGCTTTCGTTTTATTTTCTTCGGGCTGTTCTGCAGTTCCACTAGTCTCCTCCCGGGGAGCTAGCAAATCCACGCTGAATTCAGACTCACTCAGGTGCGAGCCGCCCGCTGGTTCCGTGGATGGAAGGGGTGGTGAGCCAGAGGCTCCGGCAGACTTGAGGCTGCCCGTGTGTATCAGGGCACGAGTCTCCGTGGCCAAGACCGCTAAAGCCGCCACGCCCTTTCGCCCTGGCGGGTCCTCCGCCCTTGAAGTCAAAGACTGCTCCCCAGCCTGGCTCGCGGCATGGGATGGCAATCCTGCTCGTCCGCTTTGAATCCTCTGTTCCAGGCAGACGTCCACGGTGAGAGCTAGTTCTGGTAGAGCGCAGCCGTTTGCTTGTTTTGCAGCTTTTGCCTGCCTCGCTGCCGCCGCTTCCTGACCGAGCCCGTGCTCCCGTGGAGGCGGTACCGTCGCGGTCGGTCGGTGGGCCGGCCGGTCGGGGCAGTCTGTGTCACAGGGCACGGGCTGGTTGCTCGAAGCGAGTTCCTCGTGCGCGTCATTTACAGCGGCGTTTTCCTTGTTTTCAGAGAGGAGTTTTGCAGTAGCTTCCGTCTCGTTGTTCTTTCTTTTACTTGAAGCTTTTTGTATATTTGGAGCTTCAATCAGCGGAAAATGAGAGTCCGCCCCAGGTTGATCGCTCCTCTTTGGGGATTTCTGGCTGGTTGTTGCCGCTTTTTTTGGGCGCTGTAGTCCCGTTGGTGTGCAATTTTGGCCACTGCCTGACAAGATGGAATTTGTGGGTAGCAGAGCTTGTGGTCTCAATTTGACCGGGTGTTTGGCGGAAAACAGGTGGGTAGCGGGCGGTTGGAGTTGCCGCGAACTTCTGAGGCGCATTGTTTCTTCATCCAGTGTCTCGCTGGAGGTGTTGGGGCTTTGCTGGTGCCGGGTATCAGGGGCGGTTGCTATGCCTCTGCCGGTCCTGTCAGGGACTGCAGAGACTGCAACTGACTCTGCTCAGACACTGCGACCGCTCCGCGGTGTAGCTGGGTAATTGTATCCACCCAGGTAGTAGAGGGCAAAAACAGACTCGGAGAACAGGAGCAGGAGAAAGAGTCCGACCTGCAGTGACTGCAACTGACTCTGCTCAGACTCTGCTAGCTCTAGCACCAGCTCAGCTGACATGCTAGATACAGGTAGGGGTGAGGCCATAGGATTGGCAGGTGGATTAATATTCACATGGTCTTTCACATCATTTTCTACCTCATTATCTTGAAGTTGAGGGCCAAGAGTTAAACATTGACCCTCACTATCTTTTAGATCTATTCTGGAAGTAAGGGTTACAAGCCTACTTGCAGTTTGGTAATACAACAAGTTTTGGATTTACTCAGCTTGTTTTCCTTTTGTACTAAGACATTTATCTTTACACATTTCTTTCAGTTTTCAACAGTAAGAGACATAAGAGCTTTTGTCTTATAGTTTTCCATAGTGGACATAGTTTTAGTACTTTACAGTATAGTGACCCAGAGGATGGATTCTCTGTGTGCAATACAACCGGAAATCGGTGTAATCCGACCTACACAAATCCCACCAGCTGTAACACCAGTGTTAGGTGAGTTTTCCTATAGTCCTACTGGCAGTTAGACTTTAGTAAACTAGCCCAGTTGTTTGTAGATCCCTAACTCTTAGTATCAGTCTGTACTATCGCAGGACCTTGGTAGAATCGTAGAGCAGTCAGGCTTATTTTAAGAGGAAGATGTGAGTTGCAGGTAAGTACACTGAATCTGCTTGGTCTGATGACTGAAGGCAGGACAATGGACAGCCTCTCTTATCAGCTATGTCGAGGGAGCACCTGTGGCATGACTTTTCAGCAACTTCTTGATTCACTCTGCGGTTTTTACGCCTTTTCTGCAGCACCAACAAAGGACACGGATCGCCCGGTCAATCTTCTCTGTTTTCTGCAGTCCCACACTCTAATAAGGGGGTCTGGGCGAGTTGGATCAGATCTCTGGAGTGTCCTTACGGGTTCAGCAAAGATTTGGACAGATTAGGCCTTTCCTCGACGATGCACTCAAAATGGGCTGCTGGTCTCCTAGTATTGGGATTCTGCAGCTCTGGAAACTCCTATGACCTCAGAAGATGGCTTGTTTCAAAGTTCGTCTTGGGACAGGTTGTTCCCACCAGCCAAAGGGGAGGAGTCGTCCTCTTCGGAACTCCTCTGTGGTACAGAAAACGGGGTCAGGATTGCAGTGGTCACTTCAGTGTTGCAAAGGGCCTGCAGGCGTCTCTAGTTGTCTTATTCGGTTACTTCAGCTTCCAGTGGTCGACTTGCTTTTCACTCCAGAAGCCTCACCTTTTTTTACAGTTCCAGCACACACTCCTCTGCAATCTCCCTCAGCATTTTACAGAAAGGGATGTTTGGCTGTCCATTCAGAACAGCCAGACCCCCTGCGGGAGCTGGACCTATTAAGGCACTCTGGCAGACAAAGGCCAGGAGGGTGGAAAACTCCTCCCCTATTTCTTGCCTGCCCAGACATTCTGGAGCCGAAGCGTTCCTGCCAAAGGCAAAACATACAGACGGGCCTCCCCCTCCCACAATGGTAGAAGAAGGGTTGACAAAGAACAACCATGCTAGTAATGGCAAAAAAGGAGGGTCCCAATATGGTATTGGGTGCCCTTAATGTTCACCACTGAGGCTATGGACATAGCCTGCGGTATCAAAAAAATACACAATAGCCACTGGAGTAGAGAGAAGGGGGATACTAGGCATCCCTTTGGCACTCCACTGAAGGTGTTGCGTGCCAATCTCTCAGACTATAGAGTTTTGGGAGAGATACTAAGTATCTTTCTATCCCTGAGAACTGTAGTTACTTGGGGATATTAAAAAAAAATCTTAAAGGAGTATCCTGAGGGTCGCCAGCAACACTGCCCATAAGGAGATGTGTGCTGCAGTAGTAAAACACAGATGCCTTTTAAGAGCTAGACTTCATTGTATAGGTAGAATACAAAGAATAGAGTTCCAAAAGATAGAGCCTAAAAGCATGAATGAATGGAAAAAGGCTCCACTCATTTAGAATTTAAAGAAAGTTCTAGAAGTCAGGCGAGAAAGTGCTGGGGGTCTTACTAGGAGAGGAGATTAAGCATAATCATGATAAATCTCCCTAACAGTCAACAATGGTCCACGGATGTCGCGTTGTGACCAATAGCCCTCCTTTCGGTCTCCCAATGGGGCCCTTCACTGCCAGACTCTGTGATGTGCTACGACCATCTATTTCACAAACCAAGGTCATCCACGTCTCCTGTAACGCTACACTACAAAAACGGTTAATATTGGCCAACAGACCATCTTCTGCAGAAAGGTGGGCATGACCCCTAGTGTTCCATGAACAGACCTATTGTTATCGACTGTGTTTTTGAGAAGGGGGCCTTATTGGCCTTAGGGAGCCATTTCCAAAACCACACATTATCGCTGACGTCCTCTATATTACTTTTTTTTCATTCTTCTGATCGCTGTTAGTGGCACTGCCTACATGTTTATGACTCTGAGTGCTAACCCTATCTGGTTTTCTCACATCTTCTTTAGTTGTGTGCTCAGATGTGTCTGTTATCGGCACTATATTTAACTGTTGACATTTTTGCCTCCTTACAGCAATATCCAAGCTTGAAAACATCATCCTCATACCTGAAAATGTAGTAACACACTGTTCTAAACCATATGTTAGATGTCACATTTTTCTTATCTTCCAGTTGATCTACAATCATGTCTTCTGTGTTGATGCCTGGAAGTGGGAAAATAGCCTGTAAGATATTCAACACAGTATCCCTATTTAGTGGTGGATACCGACCAATGCCTGACACACATCGCATTTGCAACACTCTAACTGAAGCCATCTTTTTTTGCTGCACTCTTTTTTTTATGGTACTCCTCCACACTTCACTCTGTGGGCTGTCCATTTATTCATTTCAGTGTGTCCAACTGGCCTTGTCTGAGAGGCCACATTAAACAGGGAACAACCACCCTTTCAAAAACTATGGAAGTCACACTTTCCTTCTGAGTAGCACCACCAACCACCTTACGATCACTACGCTTCTTTTCGCCATCATCCACAAACAAGCTGTGCACTGCTTCCAATACACAATCTCTGACGCCAACTGCCCATTTTTGTTTATTCTTTTTATGTAATTGTGACCGAGCAGTGCCACCATTCACTTCCTTTGTATTCAAGGGACCACCCACTCCAACAGGATTACATAGGTACTGACGAATGTCATTCATAATGTTACTTCCATAGGCACAGTTTTACCTGCCACTATCGCATTACTATGTATCTCTATCACACTGTCAGTCATGCACTCTCTCTGCATCTCGGAGGATGCTCCATTTTCTTGATTTCTAATCACCATTCCCTTTCCCTGTGCCCGCCATACAGGATCTATGTGACTAAAAAGCCACTGGAGTAGAGACAAGGGGGATACTAGGTATCCCTTTGGCACTCCACAGAAGGTGGTGTGTGCTCAGACTATAGAGTTTTGGGAGAGATGCTAACTGTTTTACAATTTCTTTTACTGTACATCACTGCTTTGGCAATCTTCTTTCTTACTTCTACGTCCTGCCCCCTTTCCTCCATACTGTATGGGAGTCCCTCGCGAGGGACGGGAACGGAACCTCTCTTCCATCAGAAAGACATTTCCACTTTAAATCTCCTGGCGCGAATCTTCGGGAGCACAGGCTCCCTTAACCCCACCCACTGGCGCCACACCTCAGTCCCCTTTTCTGTGTCGACAGGAATGGACCTCTCCACCAGGACTCCTGGGTGAGGCCTAGCCTCGTAATTCCACGTGCTTCCCCAGTAGTTTATCTAACTTTTTTCCTTCTATTGCAGACTTGGGAACACCATCCACGGTGTCCCTAGCGCATGTCGGCCCAGACATGCTTTATCAGGTGCCCATCGTGCAATGGTTCCTTCCCTACAGCAGATCGCCACGCGCTCTGTCTTCGATGCCTTGATGAGGACCATGGCATGGACGGATGCTCTACGTGTGATTCCCTCACGCCCAAGTCGCTCAAGCACTGACTCGAGTGTTGCCTGGAACTCTTCAATAAAAATCCAGCACAGAACATCAAAGACTACGTCCGCAGGAAGACACCGAATACAGGTGTGTTGTTTTCCAAGGCACCCCGCAGAGGCGACTCCTTCCTGGGGAAGCCCTCTGGCGGGAAGGGGTCAGTCTGGCCCTCACACCAGTGCAGGGAGTACCAAGGCTCACAAAGCTACCGGCCTCATGGCTGAGGGGTCCAAGTGCCCTCACGGCCCCACAGCCAAAGGGGCCTGTGAGCTCTACAACCACCGGTACATGTCCCGAGGGGCATCACCCTGATACCGGGTACTTACCCACGGGGGCAACTTCATGGAGAACCCTGCACTACTGTCAGGGAGGCCGGGTGTGCACACGAGGGGCCGGGCAAACCTGGTGCCCTAGAGCATACAGACTGAGCCAGCAAACACGCCAGCTGCAGGTCCATATGCACAAGGCGCGGGCAAGATGGCGGCTAAAGACAAGATGGCTGCCACTCCCGAACCTCAAAGGCGGGAAGCCACGCAAGGGGGCACGGAAGCCCGTCAGCCAACCGAACAGCAAAGGAGAAGTGCTCATGAGACAGACTGGGCACCACTGACACCGGTCACCTGCTCTACGTCTTATCCTACCATTCCGGGGTCTGGGTACAATAATCCCTTGCCTAGCCAGGGGCTAGGCAGACAGCTGGCTTGTTCGCCCCCACTGCGAGACCGCTCGCAGCCAGCCTGTGAGAACAGGTTTTTTGACAAGTTCTTGACACTTATGTTCTCCCCTCAGATGGGCACCATCTTCAGGGGCATTGTTAGATATGTTGCATCCGGCTGCATGGGTGCTGTCACAACCTTAGCCCCATCAAGGGCTCACGGGGCCCTAAGGACCTTATTCGGATCCCCTTGGATGCCTTGGAGCCAGTCCTGGCGCTGTTGGCATAGGAGACGCTTGCTGGGACGGGGTTTCTAAGAACTAAGGACAAGCATGGCCGCCCCCATTTGGAATACTGTAGAACTGCATTCTGCGGTCTAACCTTCAGGGTGGGGCCCGCCCCAAAGACACCTGGGATACTGCCTTGCTATTTAAACCGCGCCCGATCAAGGGCGCGCACTTCGTGTTATTCTGCCTAGCAGCGTGACGCTCATCTGATCCTGCCCTGCATCATCCATCGGTGTCAAACTCTTCCAAGGCAAGAACCATCGCCATCCTTTGCTGCTCGGCAGCTTCCATCGGCTCTGAACTTATCCAAGGCAAGAACCATCGCCATCCTTACCTGCTCTGCAGCATCCATCGGTTTCAAACTCTTCCAAGGCAGAGCCATCGCCATCCTTACCTGCTTAGCAGCACTCATCGGGTTCAATATCATCCGAGGCAAGATTCATCGCCATCCTTACCAGCTCCACTGGTCGCCCGGAAGGCCAACATTTGCAAGACATCTTCATCTTGTTGGACTCTTGGGAAACATCCTCCTCCAGGTCCTTGCAACCTACAGAACAAAACCAAAATCACAGGTTAGCCACTTGCTAGGATGCTCCCAGCGCCGCTTGGCGTTCTTCTTACCTGTCCTAACCGGACTTCGACTTCCACCGCAGTGCTTGCCATCTGCAACAAGAAGCGAAAAAGACAATATTGCAAATTCAACTAAGGACTTGCTTGCACCTAAAAGACATTGCTTTCGCCAGAAAGACTTACCTGAAAGAAGGAGTTGCAGCCGGTCTGAACTCCAGCCCTCGCCAGTGAAGAAACTTGGCGGAACGGTGCCACCTTTCGACGCGCCCCTGCCCAGCGCGGCAGGACAGAGAGTGCACCTTTATAGAGAACCAGGTGAGAGACATTCCCTGGGGAACTGTGAGGGGATCCTGGGAGGTGGGTTGCAAGGAAAGGACCAAAGCTTATCTCCCCCTCCTGTCTTCCAGAGTCGTCCCTCGATTATCCAGGTCCCAGGACAGGCAAAGGGTTCCCGAGAGCATTCCAGATATTTGAGAGGCGCCCCCGTGGACCAACAAGGTGAGCGTTACAGGTGCAGCCCACCGCAACAAACCTCATGCCTACCCCGCAGGCTCCACCGCTGCAGCAGCCCAGCGCAGAGCCTCAAGCAACTCCGGTGCGGTCCCATATCACCACCACAGAGGAAACCCAGAGACTCACTGACACCACCCCCCCAGGGACAGTTGACCAACAGGACTCACACAAGGAGGAGCAGGATACGCCCTCTTCAGCAAAAGCTTTTCATGACAGGATTGCCACCCGTCAGAATACCTGGGTGTCCCGCAGCCACAAAAGGAGCTTGCTGAAGCTGGAGTTCTGACAGAGGTCCTTGGCATCAAGGCCAAAACCCGTTCTGGCATCCCACTACAAAAAGATGTGGACTCGTTGGCCAAGAAGTGCTGACTTAAGCCCCACTCCACACAACCTGTCAACAAGAAACTCAATGCCAGGATCAGTCAAACTGAGGGTGACAGCATTCTACGTTCTACACACCTGCAGCCCTTGTCGCCCGTAATTGCTGCGGCATCTATGTATGCCAAAACTCAGGCTTCCGCTTCCAGTGCCACCACTACAGCGCTTCTCAACAAGGAGGAAAAGACCCTTGACTCTTAGGGCAAGAAGGTCTATTCCAACGCAGGTCTACATCTCAGGCAGGCCAACGCAGATGCCGTCCTAGCTGTGGCTAACCAACCTCTGTGGAGGGAAATCAGAGTCTTCCTGCCCGATATCCCGAAAGACGAGCAAGCCTCCTTTAAGGCAGGTCTGGCGGAGGCGAAAATAGTAGCATCGGAGGGCCACATCGACACAGCAAATGAGGCTATCAGTCTGGCAACAGACATGAGGCACACTCCCTGGTTGAAGGCCACTAGTTCAACCAAGATGTCCTGGACAGAATCCTCAATCTTCCATTTGAGGGGGATCTTTTCCACGCTTAAACCGATGAGGAGCTCGACAAAAAGAAGACTAGCTCCCAGACAGCAAAGTCTCTGGCCATACATACAAAATCGGCCACTAAACCCTTCACTGAGTCGCAGTCTCGCTCAGTTGGCGGCTTCTGAGGGCTCGATGATCGCAAAGCCAGGCCACAGGACAGATCTCCAAGTCAACACCGGAGAAAGCACCAAAAACTGCTCATAAGGTGTTCCATCAGTCCCCCTCCTCTGCAGCAGCCTCCGACCAGAATAGGCAATGACGCTCTGTGTCAGTTCCACAGCACCCCAGTGGGGGGCAGGCTGGCCCTGCACAGTCAGGCTTGGTGGTTGAGGTTTGCGGACACCTGGGTCCTCTCAGTAGTGTCCTGGGGCTTCCGGCTACCTCTTCCCCCTCCCAGTACCCTTCCACTTCCACAGATCGGCACACCATCTCTCTTAGCAGAGATTTGCTCCCTTGTCGAGAGCGAAGCAGTAGAGCAGGTCCCCCCCCGCCCCTCCCAGCCGGAGCAGGGCTTTTACTCCTGCATCTTCGCTATCCAGAAGAAGATCCAGGCGGGCCTGTGAGGGTTGTTGGATCTATCGTCCCTGAATCTTTACCTTCACTTGCAGAAATTCAAGATGTTGTCGCCAGCACTTATTACCGAGACACTGTGTGGGGGAGACTCGACGTGTTCCCTGGATCTGAAGGACGCGTATCTCCACGTTCCCATTGTGCAGCCTCACCGGGCCTTCCTCAGGTTCCGAGTCATGGGTCTGCACTTCCAGTACAGAGGTCTGCCCTTTGGGCTAAATTCAGCTCAGAGAGGCTTCACAAGGCTCATGAATGTGGAGGCGACGCTCCTCAGATCGGAGGGGTTGCATGTCTACCCGTACCTCGACGACTAGCTAGTCAGAGGTTCCTCTCCGGAACAGGTCTGGTACTCAGCGGACAGACTCCTCTCTACCTATTGGAACTGGGATTTTCCATCCACTACCAGAAATTCCAGCTCACCTCTACACAGGCGCTGGTGTTTCTGCGCCTGTTGTGGGACACACAGCAGCAGAGCGGGTTCCCCGCAGGGGACAAGGTGACAGCGATCCGATCAGCAGTCAGCCATTTCTGCAGCAGATCAATCACCACAGCCTGGTGGTATCAGCACCTTTTTAGGAGTGTTAGCGGCATGTCTAATGGCAATCCCTTAAACAAGGCTCCGCATGAGGAGGATCCAACAACATTTTTCAGGTTCCTGGGGATCAGGAATCTGGCCACCAGGGGGCCCCCTACCTCCATTCCACAACACTTGGTCCACAACCTCAGCTGGTCGAAGCAGGAGGAGGATATCCTGGTGGGCAAACCCTTCCATCCGCCCCCCACAGAGTACACCATTACCTCAGATTCCTCGATCCACGGCCGGGGAGCCAACCTGGGAGCGCACTCCATGGTCTATGGACTCCGATCGACCGGCAGAATCACATCATTTGGCTGGAGTTTATGGCTATAATGTTGGCACACAGGTACTTTCAGCCGACCATCAAGGGCAGGTCGGTGTGCATCCAGACAGACAATACGACCTGCATGTTTTACATCAACAAACAGGGGGGCACCATATCCCTGCAACTGTGCACGCTGACCCTGGACATCTGGGAATGGGCGGTCAGCCAAGGAGTGTGGCTACACCTTCCTGGGGAGTCCAATCTGAAAGTGGACAGGCTCAGCCGCCTGGCCGCTGACCATTACGAATGGCAGCTGAACGAGAGAATTCTACAGGAAGTGTTCAGCAGATGGGGTCACACAACAACAGAACTCTTTACGACAACTCACAATCGGATGTGCCAGCAGTTTGCGTTCTGGGGAGGAAGGGGACGCAACTCTCTAGGAGAGGCACTCCAGGTACCCTGGGACGGGATGTGGGCGTATGCATTTCCACCCACACCACTTCTGCACAAGGTAGTGAGCAAGATCAACAGTTCCTGGATCCGCAGGATCATCCTCGTTGTGCCTCGCTGGGCGGTGCAACCCTGATTTTTGGACCTACGGCAGATGTCACTTCAGCTGGAGATTCTACTTCCCCTCGAAGGGCCCTCTACTAGCACAGCAGGGTGGCACAGTGCTACACCCCTCTCCAGAGAGATTAGCCGTAGCAGCCTGGTTCCTGAGCAGCTGACCCTACAGCACCTTCAGCTGTCTTCCGACTGTCTGGAGATCATCCAAAATGCCAGGAGCCAGGCTACACGCAAGCAGTTCAAAAGCAAATGGACAAGATTCTGCTTTTGGGCTAAGGAACACGGTGTGAACCCACTGACGTGCACCCTTAACCAAGTTTTGTCATTTTCGGTCTATCTCACCAGGTCTGGTGGCCAGGTTGATGCCTGTAGAACGTACCTGGCCACTATTGGCGCATATAGGAACTCCGACTCTCTCGTTCTTTCTTCGGCCAATCCTGTAGTAAAAAGGCACCTCAGGGGGCTGACCAGGCTATTCCCTCAGGCGTCCTCATCCCATCTGGGACCTGAATGCAGTCCTAAGCGCTATAGCACATAAACCATTTGAACCCATGGCCACGGCAGACATTAAGTTGGTCACACTAAAGACAGGCCTTCTAGTCGCCCTGACTTCGGCTTGCAGAGTAAGCAAGATCCATGCATTAGTCGCCTCAGAGCCATACACTAGGTTTCACAGGGACAAGGTCGTGCTCCGCACACACCCCAAATTTCTTATGAAGATAGTTTCATCCTGCCATACGAGGAGATTGTGCTTGCCACATTATTCCCGGTCCCAAGGAAAATTAAGTTAAAACGCTCCACTGCCTAGATGTCAGTAGGAGGGCGTTGAAATTCTATCTAGACAGAATGAAGGGCATCCGTAAAATGATGCACTATTTGTAACTTTCGGAGGCTCTAGGCCTGTGCAGCAGGCCTCCAAGGCATCCGTAGCTTGTTGGATGACAGCAGCGATCCAGGAGGCATACAAGGTGCAACGTAAGGATCCGCTGCAGGGCATGCACGCGTGCAGCGAGAGCCAACACGTCAGCAGACGCGTTCCAGCGCCACGTTCCCTGGCAGGTGATGAGCAGGGCGGCAACATGGGACATGCCTTCAGCTTTTGCAAGTATTACTGCTTGGATACCAGTGCCTATGCTGATGCAGCATTTGGCCAAGCGGTGCTGCACAATCTATTTGCTTAAGAGTTCAGGCTCTCCTCCCCAGGGCGTTGTGTTAGTTGTAATCGCCCGTACAGGATGGAGGAAAAGGGACAGGGGCGTAGGAGTAATTAAGGGTTACTCCCGGAGTGACTAACGTACTCCTAGTCCATAGTCCCCTTTCCTCCCTACGTCCCACCATCCATCCCCCTATAATAAAACCAGTGAGGTTGTCAGACATTAATACAGCTGACGAGTTATAAGGGGACTGAGGTGTGGTGCCTCTGGGCGGGGTTAAGGGAGCCAGCGCTCCTGAGGCCGCGTCAGGAAATGTAAAGGGGAAATGTCTTTTTCTGGTGGAAAAGAGGTTCCGTTCCTGTCCCTCGCGAGGGACATCCATACAATATGGAGGAAAGGGAACTATGGACTAGGAGTACGTTAGTCACTCGGGTGAGTATTTATTTTCAAACTATTTATAGGAGATGTTTGCCTTAAAACACTTGTGTAAAGGCGGGTTATAAATACCTTATCATATTCTAGCTAGATCAAGTTCTACTGTGTTGACCTGCGTTTACCTCGGCTTGCATCAGTGGTGTGCTCCTCTGAGTAATCACACCTATTTGATCAAAGCTGCTCCTTGCACCCTCCCCCCCACAGCACCTCCTTATTGCCTACCAATGTTTCTGATACCCTCATCATAACATCAGTATTTGTGCTACAATCTCTACATGTTCTCCTACCTCTATTAATACTTTTGTGCAACAATACAGTTGTACATCTATTTTCTTTTCCACACGCTCATATTTTTCCACCAGTGGTCAACACATTTTCAAAAACCGAAAACATAGCGTTAGAGGAAATACTTGTGATGCTCATATTAGATTCTTCTCTTTTCCCACCTCTTGTTACTTTTCTGAACCCTCTCAACGCTTCAGCTTCAGTAGAGTCAGCCAATAAAGAGTTTTGACTGCTCACATGAAGTAAATCCCCCATAGCTATATCCAACACTGATTGCGGGTATGTTCCTTGCTTTAGTACGATCAGTGGAAAAACACATTCACATTCAACCGAGTCGATATTGTAACTTAAACCAACCTCCCCACATGCTCAATGTTTGCTCTATCGGTTTTGGTATGAAGACCTACGGAGCATTCAACCAATATTTCACTACTTCTCACACATTGATTGCCGTTTTCCTCTTCAACACACCTATCATCTTTATCATCTTTATTGCATGTCTCCTGTTCACCATTCTCAGTGACCTGTTTAGATGACTCATTGTCTTTCAAACTTGTCACCAGTTTCCTGACGCAGATTACATCACAGGTCGCATGTTGATTTTCCACTATTTGGTTTGTGACCATATCCACTATTGCTTGCGGGCACATAACGTGTTCAATGAGTTATGAATCGAGGCAGGGTAGCGCTGTACTTAATCCGACAGTCTCCTGCACTGCTATCCTCCACAACCGCATTTAGCCTTTTTACCCCTTTTAACCCATTTGACCCACTTAACACGTCCAATTTGGGCTAGGAATTGGTTATCACCACCACCCCTTTCAGGTTTGCTTGCCTACTATTTGTTTTTGGTACACAAGTTCTGCTTGCCCGCCGGGGGTAGGCACGCACAGGTGACCGCACAGGAGATTGTGAGCTCAGCAGACCACCATGGGTTTTCTTAGTTAATAGTTTCACTCGTTCTAACTCGCCACTCGCCATTGCAGCCACTTCAGTGATTTCTTTGCTGCCATTTCCTTCCATCTCCATCTCAGTGTTCGATTTAGTGAGCATTCCAAACTTGGTCATGTATATGGGCTAGTATATTACTGGAAATATAGCCTACTTTCCCTTTTTTCCCACAGCTAAATGCAAAATTAGCCTTTCTCAAACCCTCAACCCTCAACCAGCAAACGGCTAACAGCACTTTTGGTGCACTTCCTTGACGCGCACATACACAGATGCGCACGCTCCCCGCTCTTAAGTAGTGCTTTTCTGGTATGGGAGGGGCAGAGCCAAATTATATCTAAGAAGTAAAAAGAAAACAAGTATATAAGTCTTTAACAAATGTCCATATAGTCCAAATAGTGCTCTAGTACTTCAGCAAACGGCTCAGATTGGGGAGCAACAGGAAGTAATTCTCCCTGTACGTCTTCACGCTGATGCACACCCTGTCCGCACCAGCACGACCATCACAACAGCTAACAGCACTTCTGATGCACTTTCTTGATGTGCACGCCCGGCTCTTAAGTAGTGCTTTTCAGGTATGGGAGGGGCAGAGACAAATTATATCATGTCAGCAACACCATGTCCAGCACAGCAGCTAACCGCACTTCTGATGCAATTCCTTGATGTGCGCGCCTGGCTCTTAAGAAGTGCTTTTCTGGTATGGGAGGGGTGGAAACAAATTGTATCTGTGTATCTTCGCACTGGTACACCTCTAAGGGGCCCGACGTCCGTATATCAATGGGAGTTAAAGCAGCAGCAGCAAGGGTTTTCGATTTGCTGGTCAAGGATATATGCCTACGCTTTTCCTGTGAATATACTTATTCGAGGGATATGGGTGAATATGTAACAAGAACCATGCCAAAGGATACGCCTAGCCCTGGCGATACACCTGTTAGAATTGGTACTCGGGTGTAAATTGTTTCTCCCAAGAAAGCCCAATAATCCTAAAAGCCATTTAGGCTTTTCTACGCAATGACTGAATCCAGGTCTTGACCACAAGCCAACATCCTTGAGCCTGCAAGTGTTGCCCCTGAATTTGGACATGTAGAACTCGGACGAATGCATGGATATTCTGCATGCTGCCAAGTCAGGGTCTTAAGTGAAAACATATGAATGGAAGTGGAAATGGTATATTGTGTTAATTTAAATTTACTTATAAAGTGCTGAGGGCCCAAAGACATTCAAGCACTAGAAGGCCAGAAGACTACGAGGCACTTTGTAATTTGAGCCACTCAACGGAACTGAGGTAGACAGTGTTTTTAAAAGAAGTTGGTTTTGAATTCTTTCCTAACCCCTTAAGTGCCAAGGACGAGGTACCTCGTCCTTGGGATTACCTCCTTGTTGCTAAAAACGAGATACCTCGTCCTTGGCACTTAAGGGGTTAATGAAAGAGAAAACATTAGAAGGCATTGTATGTCGATATACCAAAATCACCAAAAAAGGCCTTGGCACTGGGGGGAAAAACCCATGGCAGAACTGGTCATAATTGGATTAAAGTCTTAGCAACAGTCGAAGACTTTTCCAAACAAGGGTGCTTTACACTGTAAAAGATCTACCACCTCTCTGCTTTTGGGTTGGAATTGGTGGGCTACCAAAAAAGTTGAATTGGCACTTCTGTTTTCTCCAAGGGTGGTACTAAAAAGAAAGGGAAAAGAGGGTATTAAAAAGAAGGGACAACAAAGAACTTGGACAACAGATGGGCCTCTTGCGATCCATAAAGTGATTTAGGCTGGTAGACGATGACCCGTTGGACTGGTAGGGAGCAAATAATTTGAACGCTATAGCGAACACCCTGGCCACCGAAGAAAGTCTATTAAGAAAACGTGTATGATCAAGGGTGTTGAATGAGAAATCTAGCATCCCCAAAGGTTTAGTCTCATGGTTGCCTTTGTTCCAGAGAAGGTTTTCACAAGCATCTAATAAAGCAAGTTTTGTTTCTTTGGGAGGGACGAATGCCTGTCACCCAGGACGCTATGGGGTTCAACAAATTCCCAAAGTTGGATAGTAACTATTTCTGACAGAATTATCCTCACAAAAGGGATTTAGCAACTGGACAATAATTAGGCGGTGGGAGGTACGGGTCATCAGGCTCCAAAGTAGGTTTCCTCAAGAGTTAGGATATTCACAACATTTTGAGAGAATTAGGAACAGTGCCCAAAGAGAGAAAGCTGTTTACAAAAATCATGTAAAGGGGGTAGATGCTAAGCAACACAATCCTTAGCTATTGCTTTAGGGCAATGAGTATCTGCACATGAAGTGGCATTCATTGAAATTATCATGGTGCAAAGATCTTTGCTGTCAATGGTCTTGAAGTGAAATTCGGGAGGTTCTGGGGCAAACTATTACTGGAACTGCAAAGCTCCTGCAAGGAACTGGGGGATGATTGAATAGTTTGCATACTTTCGACCCTAATGAAAGTAATCTCCGAGTAAGAAGTATCATGGGTCAACTGTATCTAGATCGGTATGATAGGAAAAGACAATTTAGGATCTTTTTGTTTATTAACAATCAAAGAGTAGTAAAGATGGTTTTCGACGAGTTAACTGCTGACTCCAATCCAAACAAAATTTGTTTCCACTGCTGCTGTTGTGAGGAGATGCATGATTTTCCATTTAGGAGCCTACCACTTCTAATGGTACCCTTGAAAGGTTGGTACATGCTTTCTTGCAAGTTGATTTAGCACTCATTTCTAGATTTGCCAAAACTCTGGATCATACATCTGTTTACTGTCTTTGTATTGAATGGTCTCTTCTGAAGTTTCCCTCTGGGGAGGAGATCACTTCCCTCAAAGTAGTTGAGTACAGTACTAGCAAAATTGATGGGAGTTCTTTCATACTTATATTTTGAGCTGACCAAAGTTATGCTTCGAGTAAGACATCTGTTATGGAGATTTTCCAAAAGCCCTCTGGTGAGTTTCCCTGAAGTTTACCTTGACTTCCTGGATTAGTTAGGCTAAGCATTCAAAGCTTCATTCTTAAAGGGGACAGGGTGTAAGATACATTTGACACACATAAGCAATAACGAAAAATGGAAAGTATGCACAATATATCTTTTTTTTATTATTTATTTCGTATTACTCGCAGCTCGCCCATAGGCCTCGGTGCACACATAAAAGACAACAAACAAGCAAGAGAATAGTCAGAAAAAAATGCAAAGAAAATTAATCCAGCAGGTCAAAGCGGGTGCAGCCGTAAAACAAATCAATCATTGGAGTTAAAAAATGAGTTTATCGCCTTTTTATTTAATCAAAAGTAATGCAATAAGAACTGCCCTGCAATTACAGGTAAGTACTCTATTGAGAAATCTAGCAAACAAAAGTATGGATGTCCTAACAGACTTCAAACAAAAGTAAATTGTTTCTAAGTTTGTCTATACAAATCAGCGTGTCAGAGGTAATGGGTGGCTCCCAGTTGTGGGTGAGCATTATCAAAGGCTCCCAACTATGTAGGGGAGCTGCAGCGGAAGAAAGTTTTGGGCCGAAATCGATAAAGGACCCCACCAGAGCATATCCAAGCCACTTCAAAATCCTGGCTCTGCAGTAATCGTAATTAAGTATAGATAACAAGTCACCATATGAGACATCTCCTCATCGCCAATTGTTGCATACCTCTTCTATACATTTACAAATAACATGATATCATTAAATGATGACAGAATACTGTCTGCATGTCTGTATTCCTTTATTCCTATCCCCTAACTGCCCTTCTTTTCTGTTCCATTCCATTCCTTTCTGGTGACGAGGATGGGATGTAAGTTCATCCTCTCCCTCTGTCTTGCAAGATCACACCTATATCTGCTCAATAAGACGCAAGGGTTTGCAAGTAATTCTGTGAGGGCAACTAGTGGACCCTCGAGCTTCACTATACTTAATTACGATTACTGCAGAACCAGTATTTTGAAGCGGCTGTGCACCCTACCGCTTTTGTGACTGCCGTTTACTAAGAAATGAACACACTCCTCATGAGGTGACCTCCTAGTGACCTAATGATCCGATATCAACTCGGAACCAGCCTTCCACAGCTTGAGGACTATAAAGAAGGCAAAGGGTAGACAACTCGCAAGAGGAGAGCTGCTGAAGAACAACTATTGTTGTATACCTCTTCTATACATTTACAAATAACATGATATCATTAAATGATTTTTGCTAACTTTTTAATTTAGCTGTGCCCTGTGGCTGTTTTGTGTTTTTGTGTTTTTTTGTTTTTGGCTGCGCCCAGTGAGTGCATTAAGCTACTCTTTCCTGCTGTTCCTGTCTTGCTCTGCCTCTTCTGCTCCCCCTCCACCCTCTGCTCTTCTCTCACTCCCTTCCCTCCCCCTATCCTAGAGATATCTTGGTCTCTAACCCAGCTCTCCCTATCGCTGACACTTACACCGCGCATCCTCTAGACAGACCCTCACTGACATCCTCTTTGTCATTCCTTCGCCTGACCTTTCAACTCCTCATATGGTCTCTGTGCTCTCTCCTTTCTCTTCTTCACCCATTAATGGTGGCACCCGGTTGGAGGCCTTCCTGGATCCCTTCCACTCCTCTAAGGTAATCATTAATGTCTACCTGAATGGCACCGTCCTGGTCCAAGGTCCTCAGGTCAACCCTCTCTTGAATAGACGCCTCTGGCGCCACATCAACCTCCTTCCTTCTCCTGCTGCGCCCTCTCTCTCCCCTCTCTGGCTTTCTTGCCTACCACCTCTGCCCCCTCCTTGGCTACGTTGCCCTCTTCTCCTCTGTCCCCCCACCCCCCGCTCGGTCTCCTTCTACACCTCTGCAGGGCGTACCTCTGATTTGTACACCTCCCTGGAAGTCTTTCAAGGCTGGCAACCTTCTCCATATTGCCACTCTCAACTCTCGCTCGGCTGTCAAACACTCCTCTGACATCAGCCATCTCCTGGAAGAATCCGACCTCGATTTCCTCGGTCTCACAGAGACATGGTTCACAGCCAGCTCTGTCACAAGCTTTGACACTCTTCTCCCTGATGTCTATAAGATCCTCACCGTGCCCTGATCCAACCGTTGGGGTGGGGTGTAACCTTGATCTTCCCAAAGTGGATTCCTGCCTCTGTGATTCCCATGCAGGCCTACTCCTCCTTCGGATGCCTTGTCTGTAGGCTTTCTCTCTCTCCCGGCCACTCTCTCAGAATTGCTAATATCCATTGGCCACCTGGTCCGACTACCTTATTACCTGTCCGAGTGGGCTGATCGCTCCTCCTCCTCCTCCTGGCCATGACCACTCAACTCATCCTCCTTGGGGACCTCAATATCAAACTGCATGTTTCCTGTCCCTCTTCTGGACTCTTGCGACCTCTGCGACTCTCTCTCTTTCTATTCTTCCCTCTGGCCCAACTCAGTCTGCAGGATCACTTTGTCCTTTCCTCCCATCTCTCCCTCTCTACCCCGCAGGCCAACCCAGCTCCAGCACTGCCACCTACCTTCTCGGTCATCCGGCCCATGAAGCGTGTGTCAGTTGAGGCTTTCGCTGCCTTGCCTCGTTACGCCTTGAAACATTTGTGTATGGGCGCGAAATAAATAAAATATATATCATATCATGCACCTTTCAAGCATTTGGCGGCCTCCCAATAAGACCTTATTTTCATGAGCAGACACACAGTGGCAGACCCTAAACCGGTTAGAACAAATTGCCATTAATTCAGGGCTCCCTTTGTGGGCATTGAATAATTTTTAGATCAAATGAAAAGGTCAATTTCTGTGAAGCTATGTTTGGAGCACATCTTTGTTAATATATTCAAAGCATATGAACCTATGCAATAACCAGTGCTCGAGAAAAAAACAAGTTACTTACATACTATCTTTTTCCTGCTTTGAAATCTTCCCTATATTTTTCATGTGACCCACCCACCTCCCCTTGCAGAACTCTTAAATAGTACATTCCACTCCCTACCACTAAAAATCTGAAGATGGCCTCCATTGACGTTGCTGTGGCCACATTGACTAAAAGAGATGTCATGAAGTAGGTGGTCCGGATGCATGTATAGCGCTGAAGCATTTCTAGAACTGCCATTTTAAACCTAAACATAGGATTACCAGCCTGCTGATTGGGAATATTCAAATTATATGAATGTATGCCAACACTGCATAACTATAGTTACAGGTAAATAACCATTTTTTTTTGTTTTCAAGGAAGTGGAATTTGTACATTTAATTAAACTAAGAAAATATTTCCTTCATTTCAGTGACAAAAAGAGAAAATTGGAAAAGACTGAGAGAGAAGAATCCAAGCACCAAAAGAAATTGAAGAAAAATAAAGCCAGGAAGCAGAAACATGGAAAATAATTGTGAAAGGGAATGGACTTGTGTGCTGTGTATAAAAACAACGGACATTCATTTTTTTTACACTATCAAAGGGACTGTGTTCTTTCTACCTTGTACAGATAATCTGGAAAGAAAAACATCAGAAAGGATTTTATTCTGAACACGTTGATAAGTCATGGTTTATGTTTTTATGCTGACCAAACAAATGCAACAATCGATCAAGAAATGAGTCTGATGCTCCTGCCATTGTCTGTCATTGGACTATTCACTGCCATCTCTCCCTCTATCCCGCCACGATAAACATTTTTATGTCCCAATATGGGCCTCTGTCTGTTAACAATTCTTTTGTATGTTTAATATTTGTTTTACAAATATGTATGGTAATTATATAGCAGAAACATAGGTAGAAAGCAATAGAGCGCTGTACAAGGTTTACAAGAGCAAACTATCATGGTTTAGGATTATGTGGAGCCATGCACAGGTTTAGGTACTTTTAAGGTGCCTCGAGTTCAGAGAGGATCTCCTTGAACAATAGGGTCGTTAGTTCCTGAATATTTATAGTTAGAGTGCTAAGCCTGTCTGTGGAAAATCCATCTGATTTTACGGTATAGCTCCCAATTTAGGCTTCAAATGCCATGAATAGTTAGACAAACCACCTTCTACTCTGTTAGCCCTTTCCAGGGCCTGTTCTACAGCAACGCTGCATTATAATTATCCTTCTTGTTTTATTAACTTCAATTCCTATCCTTGTTTTGTCTTTTGTCTTTGATTTGTACCGTTGAGACTTATCAGTGGAGTTTAGGTGATCTGCTTTGTGGACCATGAAGCTAAGCTATGAGATAATCAATCATTGCGTTTGAGGTGATACAAGTAGGATACACTCTATTAGCATTCAACAGGAAAAAAGGCTTTTCCACATATGTCATTAGAGAGCTAGTTCGGCAGCAATGGACCAGTTTGTCACTTCTATCCGTCAGCCAAATCATTCACAGAACACATAACCTTTGTTTCAAATGCCCTTTTCTGAATGGCACCCAGTTTGTAAACCAGCAACGTTATAAACATCTAGATTTCTTTAAAGTTTGCTAGGCTTCCTGGAGGTAATCTCTATTCTGTACAACAATGTGCCATTGCAAGCACCCTACGACAGTGTTTTTGTGAACCTGTGCTTTATACCATAGTCTCATACTTTCAAGTATAGTCTTTACAATGGTAAAATGACTTGGCACAACCATATGGTTAGACCTGTATAGCTTGATCTTGCTTAAATGTGAGTTTTTCTCCCACCAATGTGTCAATGCACGTGTCGCCAGCTGTACCCATCTCCAGACACCATTGTTGCACATTTTCATAATAACTATAGTTTGTCACCATAGTTACTAATGTACCTTGTGTCTGTTTCACCAAGCAAAATCAGTAGCAGTCTTCAGTGATACCAATATTTGGTTGGCATCTAAATGATTATGCCACAAAACATGCTTTGCACATTCCCTTTGCCACAGAATATTCTCAGAGTTTCTGTGCTTTGTAATATACCCATTGAAATGATTGTGCCACCGAATGACCAATGGGAGAAATGGCTATCATCTCAACATGGAGGAGTGTGGGAGTGGGCACCACCCTTTTGGGAAGAGTTATGATAATAAAGTAATAGGTACTGTGAAATGATTCAACAATTATAAGTAGCACTGCAGACTTTGTGGCTTGACAGAGTAAGGAGGCTGTCAAGATGGTATCATCTTGGCTATTTACTTTTAATCGAAAATAAGAGAAGAAACTACCCCTCCCTAGTTCTAGAGGGGTTTCCCTACCTCAACACAGGTGCTTGTCAAGATGCAAGCCCAAAGAAGCCACATAACACTTTAATACAAAAATACAGTCCTCTGTCCAAACCAACCACTGTTTCCCAATTAAACAAAAACAAAGGATTCAATTAACTTCTAATTCAAGCCACCAGGAGAATGACTCCCTTCTCAACTATTTGTATTTGTATTTATTTGTTTATATAGCACTTTACGCCAAAGCGCTGCACAATTGACCAACTTGGTACATAAAACATAAAACAATACAACGGTAGAAGCAAATTACAGTATGAATCAATCAACAAACCAGTAAGAAGAGCAATTAAACTGAAGGAAATAGGGAGAGAAGAGCAGTGGGAATGTGAGGGAGAAGGAGAGGTGGGGAGGAGGAGGAGGAGGAGGAGGAGGAGGAGGAGGAGGAGGAGGAGGAGGAGGAGGAGGAGAGGAGAGGGGAAAGGGTGAGAGTAGGGTAGTAGGGAGTGGAGGGAGGGAATCCAGGGCAGCAGAAAGAAAGGAGGGGGAGCAAGAAGGTGAGGGAGTTTCAAGGCGGGGGGTGGAGAAGGAGAGATTTAAGGGAGGTAGGAAATAAGGAGAAAGTAGGAATAGAACGAATTGAGAGAGGCAGGGGGTTCCAGTGCAGGGGAGCTAGGAGCTGGAAGGAGTGGAAACGGGAGGGGGCACACGGGGACGGAGGTACAGTCAGAAGGAAGTGATCAGCTAGTCTTGGGTTGACTTAATAACGATCTCTAACAGTAGGGTCTGGTTTACCAAATATGCTTAGACCAGGAGAATTACTCCCGTCTCCTGGTCTATCTGGACAAGTCTTTAGAAGTCTCTTTAATTCCTCCCAGAGGGTTATGCACAACATAGTTAAGACTTTATCAATTATCTGTCTAATTGCTGAAGCTTTGTCAGGACTTTTCATATCTTGACTATTGGGGAGATTACTCCATGACAGTTCTTGGCTCTTTAGGTATCCTTCACATATGCTGGTTTTTCCACCATGACAAGGAGTTCACTCCTGAGGCGCCCTTGAGATTTATGGTTTCTCATGTCACCACTGGGATGAGGGAGATTACCCCTGAGGAATACTTGCCTCTTGGTTTTCTGACTGTCACTACTGTGACAAGGGAGATTTCTCCAGAGGAGTCCTTCACTCTTGAGGCTCTGTGTATCACCACTGTAATGAGGGAGATCACTCCCAAGGAATACTTGACTCTTGGTTCTTTGGGTATCACTACTGTGACGAGGGAGATCACTGCTCCTTCATTCTCAATTCCCTGCCACCATGCGCTGGCTCTGCATGGTCTGAGGTTCTTTGGCTCGGGTGTCATCGTAGGACTGAATGGTCAACCTCGCTGAGGTGATGCCACCAAAGTCCTCCTTCCAGCTGCTGTCCATATCCTCTCTCCTGCCTTCCCCCGAGTTCTCTGCCGACCAGGGCACGGTATCCTTTCTGGCGAGGATCAGTTGCTACAGCTTGCTTCCTTGCACCTAGGTCTGAACTTCCCGGGGGTTTCCAGCATTCACGCAGGCTTCTCCCTTCTTGTAGTCCTTCCTCGGTCTTTATGCTATGTAGCTGGTTCCTCCCCAATGGACTGCCAGCCTTTCTTTAGTTTCCATTGAGTGATCTTCATGTCTCTTCGGGGACTGTTACCGATTCTAATATGTAAAAGGAGAATCTGGATCTAAAATGGCTGCTCACTATAGTGGTGTACAAAGCCTGCCTGATGTCATCCCGTTATGATGGCAATGATGTCATTAGTGTAAACAAGGTCTCGGTAGTAAGGTAGATCGCCCAGTGAGCCTCCTGTTATCGGCCAATAAGGCGTATTCAGCCTCATAAGTATGTGCTGTATGTAACGCTCACCTGATTCCCACAGAGACGCTGACCCGAACTGGACTGCTACCTTTCTTCTATCGTGAGGCGCAGGGCCCGGAAGATGCTCTGGACAGGGCCTCCGAATTTGGATTGCCTGGCTTGTAGAGTATGTTTTCTGCAGGTGGAAGAAAAGGGATTGATTACCAGCTGGGGTGGATGGGGTGGATATGTGTTCCCACCAATCTCCCGTTTCTCACTCTTCTTGACCCCCAACTTGGTTTCTGCGAGCTCTCACCTTAGGTATTGTTAAGATGAGCTCTCCATCCTGCTTCAGGTGCAGGGGTGCGTAGAATCCAGTTACGTCACTGGATGGGAAATAGTTGCGGACACTGTGTCCTTTCGTCTCTCCTGCGGTAGCCGTAAGTATGAGTGTCTTTTCTCCACAGGAGCCGGGGCCCAGAAACCTAAAGCAGGTAAGTCTCTTGGTGAGTATTTGTTCTCCGTGCTTATTTAGTGCTCACCATGTATTCCTCTTATGCAGGTGCTGGGATGTAGCTGGCGTCGTAGCCGCGGTGGAGGAAGGTAAGTGAAAGAAAAGCGACTGCTTACTTCTAATGATTGTCTTTTTCTGCTTACAGGTGCCGAGATGCTGCCGGCGACACAGCCGCTGTCGCGCGTGATGAGGCACGTAAGTAAATGTGGCCGCTTTAGAGCGGGCACCTCTAATGACTGTCTTTTTCTGTTTTTCAGGTGCCGAGATGCTGCCGGCGTCGTGGCCGCGGTGGAGTTCGGCGAGGCCACGGATGGGTAAGGCAAGGCGGCGCAGCTGCGAGCGTTTGAGAGCGCTGCTAATCTTGTACCTTTCCTTTGCAGGATCGTCGGAGGTAGGATTGCTGAGGCCGGATTCCGGTAAGTATAATTTCTAATGCTCGCCTTCTCTTTTCTTGTCTGTTTGCAGGTGTTCCGGGTGCTGGCGGGCGATGCAGGAGCCGACTCGGTGAGCGTCCTGCTGCTGATGCAGAATAACGCGAAGCACGTGTATTCCATCGGGCGTGGTTTAAATAGCAGAGAGTGCTTCAGGTGTGTGTTCTTCCACCGGCCCCACCCAGGTAAGAAAAGAGTTCCTGAATAGAGGAAATAGTTCCTCCCAGCCCTGATGGCTGGGGACTTCAGCCAGACTGAATTGTTCTGGGTAAGTGTGCAGCATGGTCTGCCTCAGGTAAGTCCACCCAAGCATTATTACACAGTTTATCAATATGAGCCCGGCGCCTATGGCGCCGGGACGGATGTCCTTTATGAGCCTGGCGCCAAAGGCGCCAGGACACGGTCCAAAGGGCCCCTGTAGGGGTCTGCTGGGTCCGGAGATGTGGAAGAAGGGTCTGCTTCCGGGGGCGCTGGGCCAGTCCTGGCTCCTCGGGAGTAGTGCTCATGACACTGTATGAATATAAAATAAAACATTGTTACATCTTAAGATCCGGTATCTCTAATGAAATGACTTGCACCTTTAGGTTTACAGACCAGTAAGAAAACTGATCAACAAGCTATCATACCATAATCACACCATCCTTGCATGCTTGTACATTGAGTGAACAAGATGGGAGGTGCGTGATTTACCTTGTTGATTTCATGGACATTCTCTAAATGACAGATCACTGGTAACTCACGGGGACTTGTATAACAACTCCCTACTGTATGACTCTTGACCCTAGGCAGTAGAAAATACAAGAGCTGTAGGAATCACGATATTCGGAGGTCTGCCCACGTGGGCAATACAGAGGAGGAGTTGAGACAGTTGGTATTCTCATCTTCCCATATCCTGGATATTTATCACTCTAACTTACTTTCTCAACTTAAGTTGGTTTGTTCTAAATACAGCAATATCTCTCTTACATCATTAGCAACTGAACGTTTACCATTTGCTCTTATCAGCATCGACCATCCTTTTTTTCATATTGGTTTAGATTGGACTAAGGAACTAATGAGGTACACTTTCATACTTATGGTATCCTAACAAGCTATTTAGTAGAAAAATAATTTTTATTATTTTGATTTTGAGATTTGAACATACTATATGTTAATGTTAAAGGACATTTGTACCGCGCACTATCACCCCCGGAGTGGTCCCCTGGCGCTCTGGCGGCTCTGAAAGAGGAGGGGAGGTTGAGTTAGTGGGAGGAGGCAGGAAAAGTGCAAGAGAGCAGTGATGTGCTGTTGGCGGCCTCAGCCCGGTGGGTCCGTTGGCTGGGCCTGGGGTGTTAGCAGCCAGTAGTCGTCGTGTAATGTTGTGCAAGACTATGCATTTTTTTTGTTTTGTTGTTGCAATGTAGTGACGTTTGTGCGGTTTGTTGTGCTGTAGATTTTGGTTGTGTTTGGTTTGGAGTTTGAGAGGTGTATGCAGAAAGGGAAATTGTTAGTAGGGTTGGTTAGTTTGCGTCTCTATCTTGAATTCAGGCGCTCGGCTTGCGCAGTCTCCCCTGGTGCGGCTCTGTCCTGAGTCTGGGTCCGACTTCCAAATGAGCAAGACCCCTGATGAAGAGAGCAACTCTCGAAACGTGTTGCGTTTCACATATTTTTGTATTTTTTTATTCCATTTTTTATTGTGCATTTGGTTAAAGGTTTAAAACCTTTCACACAGTCAAAAGCATCTGATCATGTGTTTACATGGCAATTTAAAACACAATATAACAGTATTATTTCATTATCATTTAAAAAAATAAAACCACCATTGAATATAATTTACTACATTTTCATGATAATAAACATTTGGGGGGTAGGATTTTTTCTAAAAGTTCAAAAGTTGCAATTAAAAGACTTTTTTTATTCAGGTTTAAGATACAAATCCATAAATGGTCTGGAGTATAACCCCTGGGTTGTGGATACATATACCCAGCTTCCCATAAAAGAGGTGAGAAATCTTGGTGCATTCCACACATAAATGTTTTACTGACTCCTGTTCTTGGTTACAATACCGACAAATTCTCAGGCTGGGGGACAAGCCATCTCATGAACCCTGCACCTCCTTTGTTAATTATAAGTTTAATCTTATTCTCACGGCCTTCATTCGGAAGTCCCTGGACTGGTGCTTCCTCAAGTAAACAGATGAAGTGTTAAAGCTTTTTATATTATGTTCAAAATGGTCATTGAAGCATTGGTAGTTCACCAGAGTCAGCCTATTCTTCAGCCATTCACTAGTGTATAATTTGCTTTTCACCTTAGGGTAACTGACAAGTTCCTCAGCAGAGGATTAAATCCTTGTTAGTATATGCTCACAGTTGGCCCTGCAGGCCACTAATGGTTTACAGGTAGCTAGATAGAATTCCTGACCTATTTAGGCCCGTCTCCACTCCCTTTTTAAACTCTGATTGGGAAGAGTCAAGCTTGCCTAAACTTTGAGCCCAAGTCAACATGTCCTGAAGGATCAGCTTCGAGAAAATTGTTCAACCTGCATCTAAAAGGGACATTGGTCTATAGTTAAGGGGTGAGAATCTGTCTCCTCCCATCACAGCTGCCAGTTCCCAAGATTGGGGGATGTTGCTCTCAGCAAGTTCATTCACAAAGAGTGCTGAAAGTATCTTTGCCCACAGTATCAGATCAGATTTTAGTGTCATAACTAATGCACCATCCAGGCCTGGAGCATTCAAACTCTTTCTGGAACCATTAAGAGCCAGCAAATCATCCAGCTCCCAGGAGAGGGCACCCTGCCACAGTACCTAGTAGTCAGCTCTGCACCCTTCTTTGTCTGTGTTGTATAGGGTTTCAAAATGAGGTGACCCAACTTGGATTTGGTATAGATTGCATCTGTAAAAACAGATCAATCCCTTTTGACCTAATGAGTCGCCAAAAATTAGCAGAGTTGGACTCTTGCAAACAGCCCAGCATTTTAGCAAACAGCCCAGCATTTATTCAGCATCGTTGATTGACCTCAAAAACCTGTGCTCTCAAACCCAGTTTTTAAATGTAGTCTTTAGGGCGATCCAAAATGGGGACATCACACATTAGGGTTTCCTGCAAACAAGCAATATCAAAGGCACTTAATACATCTTTGTTACTGAGAATGTTATTAAGCCTCTCGAGTTCTAAGACACCATAGAAGTTATAGGGGATCATGCGTGGACATCCGGGGTAGCACCTCCCCCATGTAGTGCTTTCACAATCCTAACCCAATCGTAGCTTGCACTTTGGTCTCCCTCCTGCATATTATGGTGAAATTTCTGGGACCCCTGGGACTGTTTGGTACACAAATTGATTAAGTGCTGGGAATGCTCTCTGGGGGGCCAATTTTCAATAGTGGTATCCCTACCTGATGGAGAAGCAGGAGTCATTAAGTTCTCAATTTTACAACATTCAAGCTGTCTTTGGACACAAAATCCACCTGTTAGACTTGGAATTTCAGAGGACACAGATGATATGTTGACGGTGTAAGGGATTGTTGTCGAATTCCTCAAATAAACACCCCAAGTACACAAAAAGATCCTCTTCAGCAAATTTCACATTTGTGTTATGTTTGGAGATTGGGCCCCCTACATTTTTTTGGTTCTGAACTAGGATTGAGCCCTTTTTTTGGGGGTTGGCGCTGTGGGCAAGTATATTATTAGAAACCGCATTGAGCTATGGTCTTTGGGCAATGTCCCTTCTTTTCTCTTCTAGGGTCTTAAATATTGGGAGCACCTCCTTCCCCTGGGTGGTTGTTTCTTTTATCGGGCCCTCAGTTGGTGGGGCACTTCGATTTACACAATCCCCCCAGTCGTCACCGGGGTTTCAGGCAGCGTACATTTACCCAACACAATGTTTATACTACTTTCGTGAGCTCCACCCAGGGAATTAGTTTGAGTATAATTCTTGTCTAGGGACAGGTTCCCAGTATTTGAATAAACCAAGATCTTACTCTGGTCAAAAGACTTGCATGTTTTGAGTACCGCACCAAGAAACGGGGAAATAGGGCCCTGAGAGGTGGTAGGCGTAGCCGTGCAAATTACAAATATTTTCCCATTCAAACCCTTAGAACCATTTTTCTTTCCACATGTTGATACTTGAGGACTACCTCCAGAGTTCCTCATCATGTCGTCAATCCTTAACGTTAGGTTATGAAGAAATTTCCTAGAGCCGTTATTCGCTCTTTTTTTCTAGATTTTGAAATTTTTTGGGGCTACCTTCCTTTGGTTTCCCCCCTCTGTGAAGATTTTTGAGGGGTCAGCTCTGGAGATTCATCTTATTCCTGCTGATGGTGATTTTGCCAGCCCTTTCATGTGGTGTCAGGCCAATTTGGCCAAGCACAGAGACGGTAGGCGAATGTACCTTCTCGGGAGTTGATTTCTCAAAGCTCCTATGTTCGGGAGCCTGCGTCTCGGCAGCCGAGCAGTTCTCAAAGGGCAGTGGAGCAGCTAGCCACATATTAAAGTCAGGGGTGGGGACTTTCGGAATAGGATTATGTGAAAATGGTATCTTAATTTCTTCAAGATTCACTGGGGTGATAGGGATTTTTGCTTGGGAGCCTATAATAAATCCTTCAATAAAATTAACCTTGGAAACAGACATCCTTTAGAATTGTCTGCACCTCCCTTAATTCAAAGTTAAGGGTTTCCTAACCCCTGCCCATAGAATCCAAAAAAACAGGACAGAACCGGAAAGGAAAGTTTTCGATCACTGTTTGCTCAAGTACAGGGTTACAGCCCCCGAGCTCTACCAAATTGGGTGGTAGATGAGACCCCCTATTTGCCACCTTCGGGACTGGTGGCACCAAAGGGGCTAGAGCCTTTTTCTTCCTGTGTGGAGATCGTTAGTACATTAGCTAAGGGAGAGGCCCCATTGAGACCGTTCAGTGAATAGCCAGACATAGCAGTCCGATGCAACATAACCTCCATGACATAGTCTTCCTCATCGATAGGGCCTGTAAAACCCATTGGTTGTGAACCTGGGGGGCTCTTTTGCTCAAGGTAACATGTACTATGGATGGGACGGAGAATAACTTGTCACAATAAATAAGACCGACTCAGGAAGTTGTACACCAACGGAGCTTGTAAAAAACGGACCTCTATAGTCAGGTGGGCACTATGCCCTCCCCAAGTGCAAGTCATAGTACAAGTCCTCCTTGATAGCTACTTGGAACACAACACTTCATTGGCTCTTAAACTATAAGGCTCTTCGTTATATGGCCTTTTACAATTGGTTGGCATGATTGTACCATTCTGGAATATTCGATGCTCTAGTAGCACGTAAGCTGGTACCCCAGGTGGTGTTGGGTGAACCTGACCATGTCTTCCCACCCAGTTAGCCCAATATCTCATCACTCATGCCATCTGCCATTCACATTGTCTTTGAACTCGGCCTTGTAGTAGCTTCTCGCCTCTGGGAGTAAAAGGGAGTATAGGCATTCGCTATCTGTCATGATTCCTGCCCCTCATGTCCCCAGCCCTCCAAGATGTCAGGCTGGAGCCAGGCCACGATCACCTACATGGCCCTCTCCATCCCTCCAAAGACCCACTTGGAGTCAGACTTGGCGCTTGTGGCACCAGACTCACTCACTCACTCCCATAGGATAACATTGGAGATTGGACTTGTAGTGCATTGATGGGGACAAGGTGGATGCCCCCACATATTTCGGTTCCCAGAACTGCATGTGCGGTCTAGTCTTTTGGGTGTGATTCAGCCCAGAGACACCTGGGATACCCAGAGACTATTTAAGCCACACCCAGGCTGAGAAACATGCTTTGCGTTTTCTGCACCTGCAGCGTGAAACTCACCGTGTTCGGATCGGTCTCCAGTAGGCCTGCATCTTTCTTCTGCGCTCAGCTCCTGCAAGAACAAGAACACCGTTAGGAACAGCCTTACCTTGCGGTGCTTCTGTCCATCAGTCATCGCTCCTTCTGTTCTGCGGGCATCTTTGGCGGTGTCATTCCCATCCCGGCACGCCGCTTCCTAAGGGAAAAGAACAGAAAAAAGGCATTAGTAAGCATTCTGCAAATCTTCGCTTATTTTTAAATACTGTACGAGCTTCAAACGCTTACCTGAATCCCAGCCGCTTTGGGGGAACTCTGTCTCTGGAACTTCTCATCCATCTGCAAGAGGGAAAAGACACTCCAGGTTAGCATGGAAACATCTAGAGGCGCCACATACCGCGCTTACCCACCGCATTTGTTCTTCATAACCGGCATCCATGCTGAGAACGTCGCAGCACCTAAAAGACACAGAAAAAGAACCTAGTTCAATGCAAATACGAAAGGGATCCATCGCGCATCGCGCTCTCACTCACCTTCAGCGCTACTCATCTCAGCAGCACGCTGCCATCCCCGGACGACAGCCATCATCTAAGGAAGGAAAGGAACGAAGTTGGAGAACTGTTCAAAAGACTCATTATACTTACCTGTAGGACTCTTGCCAGTGAAGTAACTAGACAGCAACGAGCCTGCATCAATCAACGCGCCCCTGCGCTGAAAGCAGGACGGAGAGCACACTAGCCAAGAAAACAAGGTGAGCTGTGGATCAAAGGGAAGGGTTGGACCCCGGGTAAAAAGGGGTTCAAGCACACAGACAATAGGGAGTTAAACTCTACCAATCCTGTGTTTCAGGCCCAGTCTCCAGTCGAATAGCCTCCAGGGAAGGGTTCGAGGTCGTAAGAGGTCAGAACAGGCTGAGTGACGTCCCCGTGGATACCAGGTGAGCGTTACACTATCTTCACTCTGGTGCACCATGCTCTTGGTCTATTTTCATCCTTAGCTCACATGATCAGAGACTGTGAATTTGCTCATACCCTAGCAAGTAATAGTCTTTAATGAAAAAACTTGGCACCCATGATGTTCTCTCTTTGCAACTTAACAAGGAATGGCTCGGCTTCTCACGTCTACTGTTCTTCGCAGCTGATAACCAGTTCTTGGCTGCTTCCAGCCTTTGACACCAAGCCAGGCAACCTGTTCGGCCTTGCTTCGAGTTTGAACTTCTTCTTTGCTGCGACACACATTGCCTTCAATTCATCTTCTTCCATGGAGACTTGCCTACTATTTTATTTTAAAATGTTTTTATTAGCATTTATATTACCAATAACAACCACAAAAAAGTAATACAACAGCAAAACAAACAATAGGTGGTCTTTGTACCATTAGCATCGGGGATCAGGCCCGCAGATGATGTGGGGAGCCCTGCGGGCATGGTGCGGGAGAGGCCCGGCAGCGGGGGAGATCAGGCAGTTCAATAGTTTATGTATTTAAGTGTGTCAGTCGAGCACTGTCATTGTAGCGGCAAGGAACAGATGCTTGGTGCTCATGGAGGTTTATCATCAGATGGATGGACATATCCCATATTAGCACCTTCCAGGCCTTGTATGCAGGGCTTTGTTCTCCTCCCGCCTTTGCCACACCTTCACCCCACACAGTAGTTTCAGAGCCTGACCAACGCTCAAGTTCAGCATGCCATTTAGCATATTGTGGCCCCCCAGGTTTCTTCCATGCCATGGCAATGGTTTGTTTGGCCAACACACATGCCATGTCCATTAATTTGGCTGAGTGCCGATGTTTGCTGACCCTCGGTTAGGAGCCCAAGAGACATGTCTTCGGTGTCCACTCATACCGCGTCAACCCCGCCCTCTTGCATGCCTGCTAGATTCTGTGCCAGAATCCACATACCTTCAAGCATTCCCAGAGCATGTGAATTATATCAGCGTTGTCAGTTTTACACCAATGACACAGTCGGTTTGCAGTAGTGCTAATCCTGGCGATTCTATCCGGGGTCATGTATGTTCTATAGAGGACGTTCAATTGGATCAGACAGAACTTGGCATTTCTGGACACTTCTCTGCGATATGACCGAATTCTCTCCCACTGGTTCTCCGTGATAGTGTTGCCTACATCCGCCTCACACCTCTGTTTCAACAGCTCACTCTTAGGGTTTGGCCTGTCCGCAAGCTGACCGTAGAGCCTAGACACCGGCCTCCACCCATCCCCCAGGTTATGAAGCAGTGTTAGTAGTGGTGCTGCCTCCGGTTCCTCCGGCCAGGTTGCCTGTATGTGCTCGCCACCTTTCTGATCTTCTGATACCAAAAGGAATTGGCCTGCGGGTAGTCCCTCCTTTTCCCTAATGGCGTCAAAATCTCTAAAACAGCCCTCCTCATACAGATCTCCCCAAGTATAAATGTTGTGTCTTTCCTATAATCTGATCGCAGGTAGATCTGCCCTAGTGACCTTGAGGTCTGCGGCTATCGGAGTATCCGGTGAGTAAGGGTGGTTTTGTCCCGTTAGTTTCAGTGTTCTGCCCCAGACCTTCCTTCCCAGCAGCACAATCATCGGTTGCACCATAAGGCAGTCCAATGGGGCCCATAGTACCACATGGAGGCTCGCCTACTATGTTATGTAATCGAATCTCCAGAACTCTATAAACATGTTGGCGGCACCACCTGCAGTCTATATACTACTTACAGCCAGCCTTATGGATACTTAGTCTACTTGCATTACAGCATCTGTACAATTATAAAATGACGTGTGTTTTCTGCCGTGCTCTTCACAAGTGCAATCTTTGTTCCGCACATGAAAGCTTACTCTATTCTTTATTCCGACTTCTTCATCGTCTATGCATTTTCTTCTCTAGTAATCCTTTTAGTGCACCACACTCATCTTCTGTGACGTCGCCAGCTCCTTTCTTCCTGCATTTTTCAGGTGCTTCTCTTAAGAGCCCATCCATCCTTCGAGGATACCTCACATAGGGTCTTCTCAACAGATATCCTGCCTCAAAGATTCTTTGTGCTATAGGTACCATTACTGGCGTTGCACAAGTCACAACTTCCGGTTTCCAACATATAGGTAGAATAGGGGCGGGACATTCTGTAGAGGCATTCAGCTCCTTCTCCACACTCCCCCCTCTGGTCGAGTCACGGACCACACCTTCACCAGTTTCCACATCTTGCCATCCTTTCTTGAAAAAGTGCCTTTTCTGAGCCTAATTTTTTATTACTCTCTTCAACGATTCTGCTGATTTCACGTGTTCATGAACTATCCATGTCATAGGACTGCATCAGCCATTTGGATTGCAGTAAACCCATCATCCCACATACTTCTTGTGATTTCTTGGATGCAGGAACTTCGTTCCCTCTGATGTTAAGGTGGTGGCCTTTACGTAGTCTGATTTCCTCATCTGTCAATTCCTTAGATTTAAGTCCTGTTTCAACCTCGATCATGATCTTCATTCCTACTGCCTTCTTCGCTGTCTTCTTGCACTGTGTAATTATTACCTGATTACACAGAATCCAAACATCACCATCACAAGTATTTCTCCCAAGAGCTTGAAGATATTCGCCATCCATTGTGGAACCCATGAGAAGATATATGCAAACCAACTAGCATAGCATCTGCAATATCTTCTGTCTCGTCTTCCATCTTGTCATGCAGGTTTGTCAGCAGCGTTATGGCCTCTGTCAGTTCCATGTGATGAAATCGCGGCAAAAATTGCTGTGGTTACAAAATATCGCTGCAAAAATGCAGTGGTTTTGCAGCCGCAATCCATGTAAAGGATGCAGGAGACACACCCTGCAACCCCTGGTCCCATTATACCATTTAAGGGGAGCGGGGGACACCCCTGCAACCCCTGCTCCCCTTAAATGGTATAACAGGGTTCACCTTTACCAGTTCAAACCACTGTTTTTGTATAGGTGACATTTTTGCCGCAATTTTATCACTGCATACCCCTCTGTCAAGGTCCCATTCTCGTCATCATGACAAGGTATGAACGTGCAACATGATTCTCCAATTTTGGCGCAAACACCTCCATCCATTGCTGTGATCATGTCCAGAACATACCTATTCTGGAGAGTCATCAGTCTTATGACTCTCAATTCTTCCTTGATCGCATTGAATCCCTTTATAGTAGTGTTGATCGTCTGCTGGAGTTCCCATCTGGTAATCTGCAACCATCTAGCATTGGCCATCGTCTGGATTCCAGGCATAAAGATAGTTGTGAATATCGCAGAGGTCTGGCTGAACAATCTGTGTTCATATTGAATGTCATCAAAGGCTTGTATTTATTTTGCTGAAAAGTAGTTCTCTCTCCTGGTTCGATTAAGGAACTCGAGTGATCTTCTCTTTCTCAAATGAGCATCTGCTTTTGGAAATTCTCCAATATTCATGTCACTTTTTGGAATTGCTAATGCTGGAACATTAAGGAGCACTAGGGAACACATCCCTCCCCAGTCCTTGGGCAGCCTCATGTAAGCTCTGGACCCACAGGCCCAGTAGTGATCCATTAGTACTACTGTTCCATCATTCATGCCTGGTACATCAAAGATTCGGCCACACTGATGATTTATTCCAACATTCCTCATTCCATTATTTCTGAAGCTTAGGGCTGCGCTAACCAATGGCACTATCTGCAAAGGGTCCTCCTTTATCGTTGACCCATGCCAACAGCTTTACAATCTTTGGCCATTGGTGCTTGCATTCATTCTCTGCAGTATTTGACTGGCTCATAAAATCCCGTTATTGCTGCTGCTCTGCGCACAATCCACCCATCCTTCCGCAGTCAACACTTTTCCTTTAATTTGTAACTGGCCTCTTTACTTACATCTCTGTAACTCTTCTGGATTCTTGCCTTGACAATCTAGCATCTTGTTTTCTTCTCTTCTGATGCCTGCTCCGTTCATTCCAGACTGCTCACATTTTATTACTATATTTCGTGTCTCTGGCTTTTCATTTGTCTTCAAATCTTGTACATAGTTATCTTCTCGTGGATACGTCTTCTAAGCCACCCATATCAGAGCTGCTGATCGTCCTTGGAATTGACCTTGTGTCTGGCAGAGTGCAAGTTGTGTTAGACAATGAGCCTTCTGGACTTGGACTTCTGTAGCTATAAAGATCTTAGAGGTCCCCACAGCATAAGGTATGAGCGCACAAACATAACCGCTCTCCTTAGAGGTCTTTTCATCCATCTTTTTCATGTACTGATACCACATGTCACCCAGATGTGCCGTACTAAGTATGTGTCAATATTATCATCTTCCTCTGTACTCCTTTTGTGTTTCTTTCCTTTAAGATAAGTATTTGCATAATAATTAAGAAGCATATCAAAATAGTCCATCCTACAGAAGAGATCATAGGAACGTTTGTCTCAGCACTAGGCAATCTTATACGAGCTACAGGAGTGGGGAAAATCACAAAGGGTCTCTGTATTTCAGTTCTAGATAATAATGCGTGAATCACTTGTGTGGGGAGAATCAAAAGGATTTCTACTTTGCTTGGACCAGAGAAATAAAGTGCAGGGATCACAAGAACCAGAAAAACAAGGATGAATGCTGAGCATGCATATATTATACACCAATACATTGGTCCCTACCATTTGTGATTCTCTGAATGTCGTTGGACTTGCTCATTTCTAAAAATGGTACCATGTTCAACGTTCCTCATTATGCCTGTATACTTTTTTAAGGAAGGAAAAAACCTTTTTAATCAGGCAATTCAGGTAAATCGGGTAGCTGCAGAATCTGGTCAATTATTGCTGTGAGCAGTCTCCTTATTGCAGGGCCATTTTTAGGATCATGCAAAAAAGTAGGTATGTTGATACTACACCCAACAATAGCAGGATCAGCTCTGAGAATGAATAAGAAAACAGCAAGTAAGATCCTATGGGCATCATCGTTTGTCAAAACCATGGGGTCAACCAAATAATAGCATTGTGTAAGAAGTGTAGTATTGCTCACGCTTCCAGTTTTGTATTAGATGTCATTTGAGCATATTTATAATGTGTCATCAACTTTCTAAAGTTCATTTTCAAAGAACTCTGTGGCTCAAGAACTGAGTTTGCACTCCTGCTATAATATCTATATAGAGTGTCCGTGAGAACCACAGTCCAAGTGCAAATCTGCACTTTTTAATCAATCTGCTGGTTTCTTGTCCTTCTTCCTCGTCATCGACAGAGTTTGCACAGGCTGAAATTCTTCTTCTTGTTTCCAAATTGATCGTTGGGGGTATGTCAGCCTCTCCACTGCAAACATTTACATCACCAAGATGGATCCATGCTCTTATGCTCTGAACGTTTACTGCAGAGAAAGTAATGTTTTCTACAACAAATGGGCCTACGAATCTAGGGCTCACACCATTTCCTGGTGAAATTCCAAATTAATACTAAATCACAAATTTTATTTATTTATTGGTTTATATTGCGCTGAGAGCCCGCAGGCATCAGGGCGCATACATGAAGACGGAGAACAGACATATAAAATGGGACAGTAAGTCTGCCTAAGGGACTGGGAGGGATAAATGGGTCAGCGGCATCATTTAAATAAGTGTTTTTTCAGGGTCTTTCGGAATGTTGTATAGTTTGATCGGTATCTAGGCTGTTCCACTTTGGTGCTGCCATCACAGGGAAAGCTCTACCCAGGCCATTAGACCATTTGTGGGGTTGGCATTTAAACAGACTCAGTACCTCTGATCTTCGTGATCGCCTGGGTACATGCTGTGTGATCCATTCTTTAAGGTAGGTCAGGGCCTGCCCAAACAGGCATCTGTGGACTATAGTCATGGACTTAAAATGCATGCTGTCCTTTACGGTCAGCCAGTGGAGAGCCACTCTGTTGGCAGTGATGTGTTCTCTTCTTGATTTTTTTTATTATTCTGAATGCATTATTTTGAATGATTTGGCACTTCGTTAAGCATCCCTTGTTTGCACCTAGCAAGAGAGCATTGCAATAATCGAGCCGAGATAATATTGTGGCCCTAGCAATGGTTGCACAATTGTCTTCGCTCAAGTAGGGATGGATGGCTTTAAGGAGCCGTAGGTAGTATAGGCAATTTTTGTTTAAGTACATAACCTGCCCTTTGGCACCCATGGAAGCTTCTAAGAATAGCCCCAGAGTTTTGACTTTCCCTACCACAGGGAAAGGGGGACTACCTGATATCAAAGGTCTTATATTCTGGGCTCAGCTTGGCTCGGGCTTGGTGGGAGCCAACGATCATCTCTGTTTTCTTTCCATTCAGACGCATCCAATTTCTTTCCATCCAAGCTTCGATGATGATGTATTGTGCCGCCACACTAGTACTATCACTGGTGTAATAGCCACTCAACTCCACCACAGCATTGTGATCAGCATTGTAAAAAAAAGCTCAGATGTTATCGAGCACTATGCAGAGACACCTGAGGTATAGATTGAAAAGGAGTGGAGATAAACTGGCTCCCTGCGGTACGCCACAATTGATTGGCGTTTCGTCTGAGAATTTTTCCCCCAATGGATTTTAGATTTCCTGTTTGATAGAAATGAAACTACCCATCTGATGGCTTCTGTGGAACAGTTAGCCACATTTTTTCAGAGCCCATTGGAGCTGTTGCTGGTCTAGGAGGTCGAAAGCTGCACTGAGATCTAATAGCACTAGTAGACCTGTTTTGCCTTTATCCATAATGCTTAGCATGTGTGTTTGTATGTCCAACATAGCTGTTTCCGCGCTGTGAGCTACTCTGAAACCGGATTGTCAGTTGTGCAGGATGTCTTTTGCGTCAACAAATGTTTGGAGCAGTGCAGTGGCCACCTTATCCAAAACATTAATTACGAAGTTACAATTGGTTATAGGGCGCAGATTACCTGGGTCCTTTTGGTCCAGCCCTGTTTCTTTCCACCAGGGGTGTGATGGTGACTGTCTTAATGCATTCTGGTATTGTTCGGTCTCTAAAAGAAGCATTCACCATCCTGGTGAGCAATGGTGCAAAAATGTCTGTTATCTAGGATAATTTTCAGAGGGAGTAGGTTTTCGGCACAGGAGGTGGGTTTCATGGACGCCAGCAGCTTTACCATGTCCCTTGTAGTAATAAGGTGAAATTTGAAGCTTTCCTGGTTGTAACTTAACCTTTTACTTTTACCGATTTTAATTGCTGGATTAGATATAATAACTTTGTTGGGAATCCGTAAAGCTGGAGCTGCGCACATTGCCTTCTTTAGCTCTTCAAATCCTTCCTCACCTTCCTCAGACCATTCTATTTTCTCTTTATTTGTCTGTGCTTTCTTTAAAGCCTGCAGAAGTGGTCTAGTTTATGAACTGTAGTCAAACAACCATGCTCTCAAATAATTACATAGTCTCAATTATCGCTGCATCTGCTTTACCATGTGCGGTTTTGCAGTTTTCATAATTGCTTCAGCCCTTTCTGTCACCTTTTCCCCTCATGAGAGATTAACTGGCCCAGGTACAACAGTTCTTCTTGGGAATACTGTAACATCTCCTTGTCTACCTTGTATCCCTTGTCTGCGAGGATAGTCATTAAATGAATCGAATCTTGTCTACACATCTTCTGTCATACTACAAATCAAAATGTCATCACAGTACTTTTCAAATCAATATTGCCAAGGTCCATCTGCAGTACCATATTAAAGAGCGATGGAAACTCGCAGTACCCTTGAGGCAGCCTTGTGTGCTTCAGTCGAATCTGACGAAACTAAAACGTAGTCGGGTCTTGCAAGTCAATCACTGTGAAATATTGCGCTTCCAACGGGATACTACATAGTATTGCCGTCGGATTTGTAACTAAAGGAAACTGGGCCTCTTCAATCTGGTTAATTGGTCTCATGTCCTGTATAAATCTCCACGACACTCCCTTTGATTTCTTAATAAGATACCCCGTGGTATTACACGATGACTCTGATGGTACCAGAATACCTTGATCCATCAGTGCTGAAATAGTATTGAAAATAGCCTCATCTGCCTCTCTCGACATTGAGTATTGTCTCGCTAGAGATAAAATTGCTCTTGGTTTCAACTTTTTCTTAACCTCTCCCACTCCCTTCAATAGGCCTACATCAAATGGGCCTGTAGTCCATAAAACGGTTGGCATCTTTTCCAAGTCTTCATCAATAAATTCTGGACGTTGTCGCATTATTGTCATGGGTTGTGGGATTTCCCTTTCCTCTATCCTGATCCAATACGTAATGCTCATTTCAAATATTACTTCCTCATCTGTTGGATCATCTCTAAACATGTCATCATCAGTGATGTCAGTTAATCTGCACTCTGCTCCAATGGCAATTATTGTTCTCCATGGCCTACCCTCATCATCTGTGCCTTCGAGCATCTCCATGTCCCCTCGTACTATGGCTGCATCTAATTCTATGGGGATGGTTTGCTCCCAGTCTTCATCCATAGGTATCTGTGGTCTGAACAAAAACTCATTAGGTATTCTCAAAGTCCTTCCCACTAAGCCAGGTAGCCATGTTAACAGAATGGTCACCCCATAAAGAAAAACTTCTGGTTCCATCGGGACACCTCACAGGGCCATTTGCCCTGTAAATGCCAATATAAACTCACCCACATTCATATAATGTATCCCAGGAGTGGAGCACACTATACCGTCATCAGTGAAAGAAATTGTCATTTTCAGTTTTGTCATTAAGTCTCTTCCCAGAATATTAACTGGTGTCTGCTGTGAATACAATAGCAGAACAGACATATCACATTCTCCTATAGAGGCTGGTAATTCATCAGTAAAAGGAACTCTACTTATAGCTCCAGAGAACCCTTGAGCATTCATGGCATTTTCTCACATTGGATATTTTTCCTCTCGTATAAATGAACGAGTAGCCCCAGTGTCAACTAAAAATGAAAAAGATTTGCCTCTTATTGTCACATCGACCCTTGGTACCTCTTGGGGGTCTGGTGTCACAGATAGTAGTGAACACATCAGGTCTCCTTTTCAGCTGTCCTAGTGTTAGTACATACATTCCCCTGTACCTGTGAAAGGGTTCCCTCCTACTACAGTGACATCTCCTATTCTTGGTGTCAATAGCTGTCCTGTGTTTGCATTCTTCTGTATCTGCATAGGGGAATGCTGCGACTGTCCTTGGGGTGGGTTCAATGGTGTTTGCTGAGACTGCTGCGGTTGCTGTACCTGTTGTGCTTGTGACTGATAAACTGTCTGAACTTGGGTGAATCCATCCCTAGCCTGTGAGCTATATGCTGGAGGATAAGCTGTACCCCCCCTTAAGTATTGACCATTCTGTATATACCCTTGGCTCCCACATGTGCGTGCAATATGTCCTGTCATCCCACATGTCCATCATATAGGAGGGTTTCGTCTAATTAGCCCTCCTTGATTAAATCCTCCTTGTGCATTCTGATTCTCATTCTGTCCATTCTGAAACCCACCCCTTCCTCTGTAACCCATGCCTCTGCCTCGTGGTATAAACCCACTGCCTCCTTGGTTCATCAGCCGCTGATTATTCGCCTGCAAAGTGTCCCCTGGTTGCTGTACTCCTAGTCCTTCTCCGCTTGTCAATAGCACTCTTTCTATGGCATATTTTGACAGTTTTTCTGGAGCAACTTAGCTTCCTCAATTTTTCTAGCATCGTCTTTCTTTTCATTTTTCTCCTGCAGCAGCTGACAGTGATGTGCTAAAGTCAACTGTATTTCAGGCCATGGTTTTGCTTCCATTCCCACTAATTTCTTAAGCTGCCTTTGTACTGGCTGAGGCAGTCCCTGACACAAAATGTGGTAAAATACTGCCACTGTTTTACTCCACAGCTCGCATGTTTCAAGAGACCAGCGTTCTTGTATGTCTTGAATATAAGCACGCAGATCTTCATCTTCTTTCGTGTCATAATGTCTGCCCTACAGTTATTAAATGGCACTCCATTGTGCGCCATGTTTTGTGCTGTGACATTCGAATAGCCTGCTCTCATCCAGAATAGCTGCTAGGAGAGCCTTAATGTCCTCTGTTGCCAGAGTATTTCCTCCGGTCATTTTCTCTAACTCATAAATCAATTTTCCTGCACCCGCCGTTAAACTGGAGAGTTTGCACCTTAAATTTTCCTTGTCCATTTGTGGCCACGGAATGTACTGTGGTCTCTCCCCTCCCTTCTCCAATAAAGGAAACTGCGTAAACCCTATACCACAATCCACTCCCATTGTCTGCCTATCTATAGTAGGGACAATGGTTCCTGATCGCCTTCATCCGGGCAGGGACCTTAGCCGACTTGCATATGGCGGTGATTCGTCCCTCTCTCTATACAATCATCCCTTAGGGTGCCCTGGACATGCTATAGGATCTGGCATCCTATCCTTAGGTTCTTCTAAATCAGACCATCTTACTTCTTTGTCTGCCTGTAAACCTTCCTCGGGTGCACCCATACTCCTTCCCTCCCCACTGAAGGATTGCCTCTCTTTGTCTGACATATCTAGTCCCCAACTAGTATGGCTCTCTTCTCTTTCGCCCTTGTCTAAGGTTAACCTGCTTAGAGACAGAGCTTTATGCTCAGGACCAAGTGGGTCTCCCTCTTTGCCTCGTGATTGGAAGATTGTAGAACGCTCTTCTTTTCCTCTGCTTCCTGATTCGCCTTTTGCTCTCAAATCCTGATAAGCTTTATCGATTCTATCTCCGATGCTCCCTATATCGAAGTTCTCATCTAATGCAACTTTAGATGGCCCCGACGTTACTCCCTGTAATGGGAGGAACTCTTCTATATCGCTCCATCATGTCACTGGACTTGGTTCCATTAATTCATTCTGGATACGCTAAATGTATCTCGCGTTCTCGCTGTCTTTTGTTCTCTTCCTTCATCTAACTCTCTTCACTTTTTTGCTTCCCAGCTAATTCTCTCTTCTTCCTTTTTCTCATTTCTTCTCTCCTTTCCCCGCTCTTCTTTCTTCCTCTTCCTGTCTTCTTTGTATCCTCTTATCTCTTAATTTCTGTTCTTCCTCTCTTTCTCTCCTGTCTGCCTCGTTCTTCCATTGCCCTCTGCCTGTTGTCATACTTCCTTTGTTCCTCTGCCCTTTCTTCTTTCTTTTGTAGTTCCTCCTGATACAGCTGTTCTTGCCACTGTTGGCTCTCTTCTGCTCATCTTCTTTTAATCTTTGTTCTCATTCCCTGTATTTCTTATCTTGTTCATCTTGATCTTCCATTTGCCTAACTCACTTGATGCTTTTCCCATCTAATATAAGCAATATCTGCCCTCCCATCCATTAGTTCTGTACGATTTTCTAGCAAGATTTCTATATTGGCCGCTCTCCACAGGAAACCTTGCGATCTTCTGGCTAGATGGCACAGGGCACTCAATCGTCCGAAGCGCTGGAGTCTACTGGTCGATGGGTCTTGTCAACCATCCGACATGCTACCACGTGAACCCGGGGGGCTCTTTTACTCAAGGTAACATGTCGTACTGTGGATGGGACAGAGAGTAACTTCTCAAACTAAATAACAAGACCGACTCAGGAAGTTGGCAATTAACTGTTTTAATATCAATTGTGTAAAACGGGGAGTACAACGGACATCAACGAACGTCGCACATCATAATCTCAATGCAGCTCGTAAAAAGTCAGTTATATAATAATAATTAGTCATATGTGACCTCATACTACGTGGCAAATTAAGAAAACCTACGTGGGATTGTGGTTGGCTCTAAGGGGACATCTAAGTATATTTCTATATGGGATAGGATTGTGATTGGGCCTCTATAGTCAGGTGGGCACTCGGGCTCTCCCCAAGTGCAAGTCATCCTCGATAGCTACTTGAAACACAACACTTCATTGGCTCTTAAACTATAAGGCTCTTCATTATTCAGCCTTCTACAATTGGTTGGCATGCCTGTACCCTTCTGGAATAGTTGATGCTCTAGTAGCACGTAAGCTGGTACCCCAGATGTTGGTGGGTGACCCTGACCATGTCTCCCCACCCAATTAGCCCAGTATCTCATCACTCATGCCGTCTGCCATTCACATGGTCTTTGAACTCAGCCTTGTAGTAGCTTCTTGCCTCTGGGAATAAAAGGGAGTATAGTCACTCGCTATCTTCAATCTAGTGCACAATGCTCTTCGTCTATTTTCAGTGATCAGAGACCGTGAATTTGCTCATATTCGAGCAATTAATAGTCTTTAATGAAAAAACTTGGCACCCATGATGTTCTCTCTTTGCAACTTAACAAGGGATGCCAGAGCTTCTCACGTATACTGTTCTTTGCAGCTGCTAACCAGTTTGTGGCTGCTTACAGTCTTTGACACCAAGCCAGGCAACCTCTTCGGTCTTGCTTCGAGTTTGAACCGATTCTTTGCTGTGACACACATTGCCTTCAATTAGTCGTCTTCCATGGAGACTCGCTTACTAAGTTATGTCATCGAATGTCTAGAACTCTATATACATGTAGGCGGCACCGCCTGCAGTCTATATACTACTTATAGAAGCAAGTGTTATTGGGGTTTTGTTGGTACCAACTTAACTTATAGCCATTCGCCTAGTAGATATTTATAATTCAAAAGAGTGTCACAGCTTTGTGGGGCAAAAAAGGGGCAAAGACCCCAACCCCTTTGAAACACAGTGGAATAATACGCCACACACTTGAAAAACTTTGCCACACTTCTGTAAGTGAACTGGTTTGGATTTATGTAGTTTGATTCACTGACATAAATTAACAAACGATGCCCTTTTAGGATAACAGTCTTTTTTTGAAATCAGGGCTAGTAAAAAACTATATTACAAATCAATTGTTCCAATCTGAAGAGCCAATATATCACGGGATGAATCCCCCTCCAAAGTTTCGTTACATTCTCCTGCCGTCGGGTACAGTGTCTGAATGCGGTATCTCGTATAAACCTGTTTTAAGCCCTGATTTGAAAAAGACACTGGTGTGTCGAAACACGTGTTATCCTAAAAGGGCATTGTTTGTTAATTTATGTCAGTGAATCAAACTACATAAATCCAAACCAGTTCACTTACACAAGTGTGGCGCAGTTTTTCAAGTGTGTGGCGTGTTATTTCACTATATACTACTTATAGCCAGCCTTATGGATACTTGGTCTACTTGCGTTACAGCATCTGTACAATTATAAAAACGACTTGTGTTTTCTGCTGTGCTCCTCACATGTGCAATCTTCGTTTCGCGCATGAAAGCTTACTCGATTCTTTATTCTGACTTTAGATTCTTCATCATCTATGCATTCTCTTCTCTGGTCGTCATCCTCAGTGCATCACTCTTCTTCCGTGACGTCACCAGCTCCTTTCTTTTTGCATTTTTATACTTCTTCAGGTGCTTCTCCTAAGAGCCCATCTGTCCTTCGAGGATACCTCACATAGGGTCTAATCAACGGATATCTTGCCTCAAAGATTCTTTGCGGTATAGGTACCATTACTGGCATTGCACAGGTCACGACTTTGTGTTTCCAACATATAGGTAGACTAGGGGTGGGACGTTCTGAAGAGGCATTCAGCTCCTCCTCTACAGTTGGATTTGACGTCAAGCGAGAGTCTCACACATTTCCCAAGTTTGTGACAAATTGCAGGAGCCAAGATAGACACATCAGAAACATGGTCATGGTTATTTAAATGTAGTGCCTGGTAGATGCCGAATTCTGCCTGAAGTGAGGGAGACTCCCCGGAAGGCACTTGAATAGGAGAGATACCACCAGTGCTGGAGCAATACTTTGCAGGATTGTCGTTGTGTTGCAAATTAGATGTAATGGCACTTGCCATAATAGGCCTCGTGGGGCTTGTAACCATGGAGTGCAATGATGATCTCCCTGCTCGATGACCTTGCATTGCTTCAGGACCGCAGAGCGACTGGAGTCCTTATTCTCCTTGATCTCTCCGCGGCCTTTGACACTGTGGAATGAGATTCTCCTGACCAGGCCCGAGCCGGCAGGCATTCCAGGACCTACTCTTGCCTGGTTTCACGATTTTCTGACTCGTCGATCTCAAACTGTCTCTTTTCAGGCCTGTCCCTCTTCTCGGGTAGAGCTATTTTGTGGAGTCCCTCAAGGGTCAGCTCTTTCCCCTCTCCTTTTCAATCTGTATATATGGCTCCTGGCTGACCTTATCACTGCATGCGGAGTTCTGTTTTACTCCTATGCAGATGATACGCAGCTTATATTACGCCTTGACTCCCCGCGGAGTGCTCCCCCTGAATGGCTATGAGAAAGTGGGAATCTGGATGGCAGCAGATTGGCTGCACTTAAATGGCAGTAAGATAGAGGTACTGGTGATGGGTCCTCAAGAGAGAGTACTCAAAATTTAGGAGGGAAACCCAAAATACACTATATAGTTAGTGAAATCCCAGGGGGCGTGGCTTGAACCCATGGAGCTTGGTCGAGCCTACCTAGGACTCCTGTCGAGATCCTCAATATGATCCTTTACCTGGCGGCACATAAAGATTTGAACATCAATAAACCCATATAAGGGTGCCTCAACCGATTCCCTGGCCCCAACGTGCGGAAGCGGTTGAAATTGGAGCAGCTTTCACGCAGAAATTCGCTTCCGAACAGGGTGCCCTGTGAAAACAAAAATGGCGGACGCAGCCACGACCTAGTGACGGGGAGAAGAAGAGCGGATGCTACTGTGAGAGGAAGTGAGAGCGGCGGCGCCCTGAAGTTAAGAGGGCTGCTGGCGTACTGCTCAGCATTGGCGGGGGGTGCCCTAGTGTCAGGGGCCTCACCTGTCACAATCAGACAACCGCACCAGGCGAGGCCCCGACAGACGCTGAAGCGGTGGACCGTCCGGGCAGAGACCCCCGGCTGGAGTGGTACCCAGGGGACAAGGCGGAGATGGGCAGCACGGGTGTTTCCAACCGCTGACTGGCATCGGAGCCCCTGCTGCAGTTGGCTGACCCTCCCCCCCCCCCCTAGGAGGATTGGAGCCGAGTGACAGAAGGCCGTGTCGCACAGGAGTGAAGGCACAACGAACTGGCGGAGCGGCGACAGAGCGGCAACAGAGCAGTAACCGCCGCACCGAGGGATCACAGCGGAGCAGCGCAGCCCGCATTGATCCATGCCGGCACTTGGCACACAGCGCAGGGACACAGAGCCTGGGCCGTGGGCTCGATGTTGGATGTAGTGGAGGAGGCCCCTTTCCCTGGCACACCAGCACCTGGAGCCCTGAGAGACTGCAGGGACACTAAGAAGACTATGGTGAGCTAGCGCCTGCAGCTGCTCGGCGATTGCCTTGGGGCCTGCCCACGAAGCCACTATATTACTACCCCTGGAGCACAAGGAGGCACGCATTGGGTGCACGCTGGGTGGAAAAAACTTGGACCCCGGTAAAAGTGGAGCAAACTGTCACAAAACACTGGCAACCGTGCTGCTTTCACCTGCAGCAAATACAACATTAATATCTGCCACCTCCTTGAACGAATGTGTACCGCCCGGACAGTGGGTAACTAAACCTCTCAGGCCACGGGGCAGAAAGGGACATAGTCACGCGCTGCTCACCCAGCAGTGGTCACAATAAAACAGAACCAAGCAGGGATTATAACCCGCTGAGACTCGCATAGGTGGAACCGCGCCACTCACACAGCCTAAAGGGCACAAACAGATAGCGACAACAAGGATTGCAGCCACAACATCTGGGCCCTGAAAGGAAAGGAGGAACGCTAAAAGCAATACCTGGCATAGGACAAAACGACAAGACATGGTGACACACAGAACCTGAGGGTCAGGGAGCGACGCACAAATAAGCTGACATACTAGTTCTGGAACCTGAGCGAGGGTCCCTGGGCAGTGCGGGTTGCGCTGCCGAGAAGGAGGCGGTGCTGGGAACATATGAAGCATGCGCAGGTGTGTAGCAGGATAGCGACTGGATAACAACAGTTGGGACACAGAGAATTGTTACCCCCCACTGGGCTAGAAGAAAAAGCCCTCAACGAAGGACAAAAACAAGGCCTCCATCATGGACGCTTTTGCTGCAACCAAAGCCAAAGATCAATCTCAAGCTAATAATGGGTCCAGACCGGCACAGGAAACCCCAAGTGAAGAGAGCAAGGTCAAGCAAGTGCTAGATGCAATAACAGCTCTATGCTCATTCATTGACACCAAAATAGGGGAAGTTAAAGATGACATGCAGTTTATGAGGCAAGATGTGCGCAATTTGTCGGAGAGAGTGACGACCACACAGTCAGGACAAAAGGAAGCATCTGAAACGCTAAAAGATCTACAGACCAGAGTTCAGGACCTGGAAAGTAGAAACACTGCCCTGGAGGAGAGAGCAGATGACACAGAAGGGTGTGCTAGGTGAAATAACATGCACCTACTGGGAATCCTGGAGGGAATGGAAGGAACTAACCCCACAAACTTTGTGGAGACATTACTGCAGCAAGAAATAGGTGCTGGCCGGCTGTCACAGGGCTTTGTGGAGGAGAGGGCACACAGACCATTGCAGAAGAGACCCCCTTCGGGACCATATCCCCGTCCAATGATAGCAAAGATCCTGAATTTCCAGGACCGAAAAACCATACCAAGATACTCGAGAGAAGGAGGAGAGACAAAAAGGGACAACACTAAAATCGCCATATATCCGGACTACACACCGGCAGTACAAAGGGCAAGGAACGCTTTTGTCCCGATAAAAGCCAAACTGTGCCAACTACACCAATTACATGTTGATGTACCCATCAAGACTCAAGGTGCTATACAAAGGCCGGGCTGTATTTCTGTAGACCCCTGCAGCGGCCACCATGTGGTTGGAACACAATCTGGACACAGGAGAACAACATGCACCATAGCTTATATTCTCGCAATTGGAAACACGAAGCCGGCAACTGAGGCGAAAAGAAGGAGTGCTTAGAGGAGTTCGACACTGAAGACAACAAACATCACTGCCAGGATGTAGAATTTGCTTAAGACAGGAGCGCAGCTGGGCCATCTGGCCTGGGCTGATTCACACGCTCTGCGAAAGGACTTGTGTTGGCCTTCTGCTGACACTGTGAGTCCTTCACACAAAGACCCAGATGGCCCAAGAAGGCGTAGGGGCGCCTGAGGGCTGCCCGGACAGAGCAGCTGCTGGGCGCAGTTGGTTTATATTGTTTTTTTGCTGTTACCGTTTGAAAAGTTTCAAAGTCTTCACAATGCTGCACGCAATGGGATACTGGCTGCTAAATGAGGAGCGTATGGGAGATCGGGGTGGGAGTGGTGCGAGGGCAGAGGGAACTAGAATAAGGGGAAACAGAATACCCAAACCGGGAAACACAGGGAGCGATGCGAAAGGGAGGAGGTGAGTGACCGATGGCAAGGAATGGGTGGCAGGGGTCTGGGTTACGTTATACAACAATGGCAACTGGCATAAAAGTGCTGACATGGAATGTCAGAGGGATGGGTTCCTACATGTGCAGAAACAGGATCAAATCCTTCCTAAAGAAGAAGAAAACCTCCATAGCTTTGCTACAGGAAACTCACCACAGATTGCAATGACCAGGTAACAGATTACTGGGGCGGTCGGGGGTACGTAGCAGCATACTCTAAATATGCACGGGGAGTATACACATAGATCAGTGACACAGTGCTGTTCAGACTGATATCTAAGGAAGTAGATGTAGAACGAGGAAGCATTGAGCAACTAGAGGTCTGCATAGTTAACGCCTACCTCCCTAATTGTGGAACCTCAACATATCTGTCCAGGCTGAGCGCGAGGCTGGCCCCCTACCTAGACTGCCTGTTTATTTGGGGGGGGATATTTTAACAGTGTCAGAGACCTTGCCCTAGACAGATCTAGCCCCCTGGCGCAGGGAGCAATAGCTGCCCAGTCATCACTCAATGAGGTGGCTTTGGCGGAGATTTGTAGGGCGTTTCATCCAGCGTGCAGGGAATACTCTTATTTCTCGTCTCCTCATGGGTTATATACCAGGATAGATTATTTGCTAATAGACAAAACACATCTACCCCAGGTGGAGTCGATACTATACTTGGGCAAGTCGATATTTGACCACTCGCCGTTACTCATCGAGTGGAGGAAGCTTGGCCTTAGTCCGCCCATGCCATTATGGTGCAAGCCGACGGATGCACTGACCGGCACCTTTAGACCTTTGGACCAGAATTGTAGAATACAAAGAGTATAATGTGCGAAGCATGAGGGGCTGGGACACAATCTGCGAGGCACTAAAAGTGGTGATTAGGGGTGAGGTCATAGCCAGTGCTGGGGGCATTAGGAAGTCGCTAAAAAGCTAACTGGAGGCGAGTGAAGGAAGATCAGGCAGATGGAGGCCTCTGCCCACAAATCAAGGGAGGCGGAGCTAGAGCTGGTGACAGCAAGGGGCGATTGGCAGGAAGCCTGGGCCAGACTAACAAAATTCGACTGCATTGCAAAGACCACCAGGGCACATTCAGAGGGGGACAAGCCCAGTAGATTGCTGTCATGGCTGTGCAAAAGGGAGAACCCTAGACACTTGATCACAGAAATAAGAGATTAATCCGGCACTATGCATACAACGCAGTCATCGATTAACAAAGCTTTCTATGAGTTCTACTACCAATTGTACCGCCATGACACGTTAGTGCCCCAGGTAGAAATAGGCCTACCCTCACTAGACAACGCCCAATGGGAAATGCTGAACGGGGAGTTGTGAGTCGACGATATAAATGAGGCGATTAAATCACTGACCACCTGTAACACCCCAGGGAGCAATGGGTTACCCCCCTGAGTTTTATAAGGCGGACTGCGCCGAACTGGCCCTGGTCCTACATGAGGTCTTCAAGAAGGCATACAAAACAAAGATGCTATCAAAAACTAGGAGGGAAACGCTGGTGGTCCCCATACCCAAACCCGGCAAACCCACACATGAATGCGGCTCGAACAGGCCGCTGGCAATGCTGAATCACGACATCAAAATATTGACGACTATACTGGCCAAACGGCTGTCAAGTCATAGGGACCATAGTGCATGAGGACGAGACATAGTGCATGAGTGGATGAGGTTCATTCCAGGCAGAAACACTGCAATAAATTTGTGTAGGCTACAGCACATTATTGCACAAACGGCAGAATCACTGCAACAATATGCTGTGGTCTGCCTAGACGCCATAAAGGCGTTCGATTCCATATACTGGGAATGGCTGATAACTGTCCTGGGGAAGTTCGGGTTGGGAGAATATTTCATTGGGTGGGCCAAGATACTATATGAAGCACCTTTGGCAAGAGTAAAGACCGGCAGAACAGTGCCAGCACCATGGGATATCCAAAGGGGAACCAGACAGAGCTGCCCACTGTCACCGATGCTCTACATATTAGGATTAGAGCCTATAGCGATGTTCCTCAGGAAACAATTATTTGACGCCGGCATTAGAGTGGGAGGGGTGTATCATGTTGTGCCCCTATATGCTGACGATGTGCTATTGTATTTACAGGACCCTCACCTTGACGTACTAAAAAACGATAAAAACGATACTAAAAGTACTGAAGAACTATGCAAGGGTGTCAGGAATCTCATTCAGCAGGGAGAAGTCTTGCATATTCCCGCTGGCGGGACTAGCGGACAAATCAGGGGATGAACTCACAGAAGTTGGGATCCGATGACAGCCACACTCATTCAAGTACCTGGGGGTGAATATCTGGCACACACCTGAACTCACGCACAAAGGAAACACTGTGCTAGCAATGCAAGGACTCGGGAAGTCCATGCAATTTTGGTCCAAGCTCCCACGATCAGTAATGGGCAGGGTGGCCATTACCAAGATGATAGTCTTACAGCGATTCTTATATTTCTTTCAGAACGTTCACTGCTACGTTACGGCCTCCTTTTTCCATCTATTAGAAAAGCTACTGAGGGAGCTACTCTGGGGAACCGCTAAACACAGGCTCTCTCTGACCATGCTAACATTACCGCACAAGGAAGGTGGGGTACAACTGCTGGTCCTGGAAAGGTATTTCCTGGCAGCACAATTAAGCTTTGTGGCTAAATGGCTTGCAGATGAGGCCACCTCAGAGACAAAACTGATAAAGCAATTGGTTGCACCTGTGCACCTAAAAGAAACGCTGTGGATTCCACTAAAGTGCTTGAGCAACACCCCAATGATTGTACGGTTAGGCAGGAGAGTCAGGGACAAGCTGACAGGACGCGAATACCCCTATTCACCTGAGACCCCAATCACAGCCGCAGTCTGCACAACCAGGGCAGATCTGGCGACCATAAGGCAGTGGGAGGGGTACGGCATATACACATGGGGGACACATATGAAGAGGGAGTCTTCAGGGAGTTTGAATCCATGAATGAGAACGAAGGACTGCCCAAAGGCCAGTTCTTATGGTACCAGAGGATCAGGAGGGCAGCTAAGAAGTGCTGGAAAGAATAGCCTGGGGAACCGGAGTCGGACCCACTACTAACATTGCTACACAACTTGGGTGATGGGTGGAAACCTATGTCCAGGCTTTACAACTCACTGGCAGACAGACCCAACCCCAATAGTGCTAAACTGAAACTATGGTGGGAAGCAGACCTGGGGTGTGTCATCACAGAGAGGGAATGGGAGAGGACTCTAGCATACCCCCGGGAAGTGTCAAGAGATGCCCGATTTAGCATTTAGCATCCAGTCAAATGTTCTTTATAGGACCTACATGACTCTAAGCAGAATAGCCAAATTCTGCAAAAATGTAAATCCAGGTTGCCCCTGGTGCAGGTCGGAGGGTGCAGGAATGATGCACATGTTTTGGGAATGTCTGACGGTACGGAGCTTTTGGGCAGCAATAGAGAAAGCCTGCAGAAAGGCCACGGTGACTAGATATGACTGGACACCTAAAGAAAGCCTCCTGGGGACTTACCCAAGAATCAACAAACTCAGACATACAATTAAAGGTATGGATATGGCATGCATGCTGGCTAAAAGGGCTATAGCAATGGCATGGAAAAAGGTTGGAGGCCCCCAGTACTCCAGATGGTACAGTGAATTTGAGCACTGGTCTAATGGAGAGACATGGGTCTGGGGTGATGGGGTAGCCAGGGCGGGAGACGAGGTGGGACCTGCATTTGAGGCCTGGAAGGCACTGACCTTCGACATGTTTCACCCATCAGACGATAAACCCCCATGAACAAATTATGCTTACATCTGAGAAGCCCAGGTTCATTAAGGACAGGGCCACTGCAATGTGGAAACTCAAATAAACCTCCCCTAGCTCTGGCTGACACTGGTGGCACCCCACACAACTATTCTCCCTTGCATCAGAAAGAAGTGCACCCCAAGAACTGAGCTATTGATGAAGACTGTTTTGTTATCAGGTTAATCACTGCTTTAATGCAATCTACATGTATATGTGAAAAAGATGCAAACTTTGTAGCAAGCTGATGATGTACATCATAAATGCCAAAATGCAAAAAAAAAAATTAAAATAAATAGTGAAATCTCTACATTTTTTGGGGGTATAGAATTTAAGGCAATTGGAAAGGTAGAGAGATACTTCAACAGTTCAACCAGAATTCAAGTCTAGTTAAGAAAATACATCAATTATATTTTTGACGTAGTTAAAAAATTATTAAACTCAGCATAATATAGTACATAGAAATGAATACACTTAAAAACTATTCTAAAACAATAGTCTAGTGATGTTATGATCCTCTGAGATGGAATTAAAAAATAACCATACGTGAGTCAGTTAATCAAAGACAAAGAAAAGCCCTTGCTCTTTCCAATGTTAACAGTGTATGTTAGATTATAATCAGAATCTATTATAATTATTTCTAAAAAATATCGCTCAAAATGTTTCTGTTCTCTGATTGATTGTGGAACATTCTTCAGGAGGAGTGTAGTGGGTCACATTGACTATGAAGAGTATTGGACTCTGTCTTCCCTTCTTTTAAAATAGTTCAGCTTGAATTCGTATGAGCTGTTGATAAAACACACAATAGTGTAAGCTATAAATGCTTAATTTACTATTGACAGTCTTAGGCTATAAAACAAGAATCAGATATTTACCTGAGCCAGTATGTGGAAGCGGTCCTTAGTGGGATTCCAATTCAATTGGAAGCTCGTATGGATGATTTATTATTAATCCAATCCAATATGAAGATCTATGGAGATATATATTAATTTATATAAGACTACTATTAGTCACATACACTGTTAACATTGGAAAGAACAAGAGCTTTTCTTTGTCTTTTGATTAACTGACTCATTTATGGTTATTTTTGAATTCCATCTCAGTGGATCTTAACGTCACTAGACTATTGTTTTAGAATAGTTTTTAAGTGTATTAATTTATATGTACTATATCATGTTGAGTTTAATAATTTTGTAACTACTATGTTTAAAATAAAATTGTATTTTCTTAACTAGACTGGAATTTTGGTTGAACTGTTGAAGTACCTATCTAACTTTCCAATTGCCTTAAATCCTCTGGAGAGACACCATCTTTGGACCTCTTGCTACTGTCCTGATTTTTTTGGGCCCTGCCCAAACCTGTGCCTCTGTAAATAGTCTTGGAGTCAAACCTCTCCCAAATGGGTCCAGAGAAGCCCAGATCTCTGCCATTTGCAGTACTGGGTCTGGGAGATTAAAGGCTCCAAGGAAAATTCTTCCCATTCTCCCCACTGAAAATCGGATAACCCTGGTGACATCCACTGTAATTAGTTCATTGTACTACTGTAATGGCATCTATCTGGGTCAACTCAAGTACCAGATCCAGCAGATGCAAGTTGTGCAGAACGCTGCAGTCCGTCTGGCACTTGGAGCACCCCGGTTTACTCCTTCTCTGCCTTTGTTACACCGTTGGAATGGCTTCCGGTGGCGGCCCGCATAGAGTTTAAGATTTTATGTGTAGTTCACCGAGCCTTCCATAATGTAGGCCCTCATTTTCTGAAAAATAAACTGCATCAATACTGCCCAACGAGAAATCTGCGCTCTAATTCTCATCAGCTCCTCAGGATACCCAAATTTGGTCAGAAACATCTAGGTGGTCGCTCATTTTCTGTGTTGGCACCCAGTTTATGGAATGCCCTCCCTGTTGATTTTAAGAACTCTGTCTGACTACTCCGTCTTTCAGAGAGTCTTGACGACACATCTGTTTAATTGTTTCCTCCATTCCTGCTAAGTCACTGGCATCTAGTCCTTTGAACTTGCTCCAACCGCTCCTGTTAGCGCCTAGATTCCCTTTTGGCCCTTAGTTGCACTCTATACATTTTAAATAAATAAATAAGGTGAATCTGAGGTAGTTTGAGCAAATGTGTGGAGGTTAGTTGGTAATAAAAAGTCCTGGGAAACCTCCACAGTGTTTTACTGGGCTGCCAGCGTGCTACGGAGCTGTACCACCAGGATTGTTGGAAAGAGGAGCAAAAGAAAGATAGGCTAGCGCGATTGCGGGACGTCCTCAGTATGGTTGAGGTTCAAAGGACCCAGTCCCACAGTCACCTTACTGCAAATGCTTAATTACCTAGGGCGGTCCACACAGTCCTGAAAACAGGAGCCAAACCTTTTCCAGACTACTCAGTTGTTTCGGTTCTTTACAGTTACACAATACATTGTCGACAAGTGGCTAAGGTCCACAGGGGGAGGAGCCGACCTGCAGCAGGTTGTGGGGATAAGACTAGCAGCACACCCACACTCACAGACACCCGGGCACAGATTAGTTTTAACCCAGAGATCTGGGGAATATAAATGTGCTTACCACAGAGCAGTTTTTAACGTTGACAGCAAGTCAGCTGGAGCACTTCCTTTGGGGTCTGTGTGGTTCAAGAAGTGCAACTCCGGGCACCCGTAGAACGGCAGCCTCACACCACAACACCGCAGCATGGACTGCACAGACTAACTTGGCTCACAACTCTGCTCCGCGGTGTGACAGGGATTTTAAGCTTTGGCTCCTCCAGGTAACGGCAAACAAGGAAAGACACAGTTTACTCCTACGAGAGTAAAGACTGGAGGGGGGTATCTGTACTCCTGCTCTCTATACGGCAGAGTAGAAGCACAGAGCACCCCAGCCAAGGTTCTCTATTTGGTAAAGTTGGACGAGCAATCAAGGCTTAAGCTCTCGGGGGGTGATGCAGGCTGGTTCTTAAGTACAGTGTAGTCCCCAAGCCCTCACAAAGGAATGTCCACACACTATGTTAGTGATAATAGAGTTCTTTATATAAATAAGGTTCAAGTTATATACACATACAATAACACACTTTGTGCTCAGGCAATACTATAATGATGAATGTACAATTTCTATGTGGTACCACAATTACTCTTTGACTCAATTAAAATGCACCAACTGCTGACAGTTTCAAATGGCATACAAATCAGCAGCCAAAGGTATCAAACATAGGCTTGGGAGGAAAACAATTTGGTTAAACAAATGGCAGGATACTGGGTCCCTACCAAAGACACAGTTGTGTGTGAGTATCCCCCCCACCTGGGCAACCTGTAAATACGATTTTAAACTAGCCCAGTCCATATATTGTTTAGCAGAGTCTTATTTCCTTCTGCAAATGTTCTACTACCCCAATGTACTTGGTTTAGCAGAGTTCGACAACTGTTCGACAGATCCTTCTTGAGTGAACTGCCTTAAAGGCAGGAGCCACAGATCGTTGAGATTCCTCAAAGGGCTGAACAATGTTGTCAAGGCAGCAGCTTCAGGCCTTGCGCTGCTCGACGATCGATCGTGGATGTCCTGCGAAGATGAGGCATGTGGTGCACCTCGACAGCGATAGTTCATTGCCGCAAAGAGTCCGTGAAGAACGTGGGCCCAGCATGGGTGTCGGGTCGTCGGCCTCTGGGGTCGGCAAGCGGGACGCAACCATGGCTGGCTTTTCAGATCTTCGTCAGCGTCTTTGAGGACTTGGGGTGGCGGGAAACCCACCGGCGGATTGTCCTTGGTTCATCGGCGACCTTGACTTTCTCCGGTGGGACAAAGCGATCGACAGTGATGAGCAAGGGAGTACTGGATTCAAATGTCTTAGGCAATTGAGCGTTGCAGCTGCGATCGACGATGATGGTCTGGGTGCTTCGCTTCAGATTCCTCGGCAGTCCCCGTCTCCGGTCGGCAGCCTTTCGAGAACCGACTTCCAGGGAGCCTTGATGAAGGTAAGCTGATGCACGATGGTCCCTCGTAGCTTGGGAAGAGGTCTACTAGCCAGGTCCTCTCTTGGATCAGTCCTTGGCAGACACAGCAGCTTTCAGATTGGTGAAGGAAAGCATCAGCAATTCTTCTCCTTCCAGCGGGCTTCAAGAATAAGCAGCTTCAAGTTTCAACTTCAGCTTCTGAACAATTTCCGGTAAGTGAGAGTTCCCCAGATATACTGTTCTGTCTCGTTCACACTACTGGGCCAAGCTCAGCTGCCAATCATTCAGAAGGGCATTCAGACAGGCAGGCAGGCAGCCAATCAGGCTCACAGTGCATTCATGCCATTCTTCTCCATCCAGACACTCGCAACGAGGAATGGGGATTAGGACAAGTACCCAGACGTTCAGCACTCCACACTGCATTCATACCAGTTTCGGGCAGGGCTGTCTCAGTAATTGTGTCACACATCAGAAACCAGACACCCATAACATCAAATGTATATTGGTCACAAGCTCCATTCACCCAGGTCCCACCCCAAGGGCGTACCCACAACATACAGTCATTGGGAAGGCTCCAGCCAGTCTGGCCTGGACTTCCCCACAATAGCATATATGGAACTTCCACCCAAAAGCCAGTCAGGGGAAGGGACAGAGTCATGGCTTCCCATAAATTTGGTAATACAAGGTAACAGGCAATAGAAAGCAAGAGGCCACAGGGGCCATCTTGTCTCCTATCAGGAATCAACTGATTCCAGCGGCAGGGCCTGGGTATCCCAAAATGCAGGATACCAGCCCATACCCTGCTCTGTGGGTCACACACAGGTGCCCAAAAACATAAACTAGGGATACAGGGTTGTACCCCCACCCATGGGTGCCATAAGGGTATCCCAAGGGTCTGTTCACCAAACCAAAAAGAGGAAGAGCTGCACTGCCAGGAGTCCCACATGGGCCCATGTGCAGAAAATAACACATGAACACACGATAAAAGGAGTACAGGACAAGGACATGAAGGCCCTGTCTTTCAAATGCATTTCTAGCATCACAACATCTTTGGCGCGGTTGAGGTTCAAAGGACCCAGTCCCACAGTCAACCTCATCGCAACCACTTAATTACCTAGGGCAGTCCACACAGTCCCGAAAACGCGAGCCAAACCTTTTTCAGACTAATCAGTTGTTTTGGTTAATTACAGTTACACAATACGTTGCCGACAAGCGACTAAGGTCAACAGGGGGAGGAGCCGACCTGCGGCAGGCTGCGGGGATAAGACTAGCAGCACTCCCGAACGCCCGGTCCCAGATTAGTTTTAATCCAGAGATCTGGGGAATACAAACGTGCTTACCCCTGGAGCAGTTTTTAGCGTTGACAGCACGTCATCTGGAGCACTTCCCTTGGAGTCTGTGTGGTTCAAGAAGTGCAACTCCGGGCACCCGTAGAACGGCATCCTCACGCCACAGCACGGACTGCACAGACTAACTCTGCTCACAATTCCGGAGCTCTGGCTCCTTCTCCAGGTAACGGCAAGCAAGGAAAGACACAGTTTACTCCGATGTCCTGTCCCCTTTCCTCCATACTGTATGGGCGTCCCTCGCTAGGGACGGGACACAGGGATCCCTCACTAGGAACGGGAGACAGAACCTTTTTCACCCGAAAAATCATCTTCCCCTTTAAATTTAGATGTGTGCGGGGAGAATGCACTCCCCTGACTCGCACTCACCGGCGCCACTCCTCAGTCCTCTTTTCCGCGTTGATGGTCCCTTCCCAACACCCGTCCCCCCCACCCTTTCCCTCCGGGGCCTTGGCCCAGACCACAGCTGGGACGGCTGTACCGCGTCTGACGCCCTGACTCCACGCATGCTCAAGAATCGACTAGCCAGGTGGCGGGAGCTCTTCAGAAGATTGCCTCCAGAGAACCTCAAAGCATTCGTGAAGCACAAGACCAGGCCCAAGGTAGGTGCCCTGTTTTCCTCCATACCCCGCAAAGGTGACTCCTTCCCAAGGAAGTGCCCAAGTGGGAGGGACCTCTCAGGTCCTAAGACCAGCAAGAACATCAAGGCTGCTCCATCTACCGGCCACAAGGCAGAGGGGTCGCAAGATCCTACCGGTGCTAAAGCTGAGGGGCCGCAAGGCTCTATTACCGGGTCCCAACCCAAGGGGCTATGCCCCAACATCGGACCCATGTCTGAGGGGGCGCCTGTACGCAGCACTACCGGCACCACAGCCAAGGCCTGACCTGAGGTGCAGGGAAGGCCACAACCACCACCACCGCTCAGAATACTGGTGGAAGCCGGTCCCAGCTCAGCAAGTTCCACGACTCAGGCAAAAGGCATGGAGCAAAACATCATATCCATCCAGTTCGCAGGGCAGATATACTTAGCCCTATGCAGCGAGACAGGTTCTTTGAGAAGTCCCTCACACTGATGAGATCACCACAGATGGGTACCATCCTCAGGGACGTGATAGGGACATGCTCCCTCCATACAGCCACAAGTAGCCACACCGCCCATGGGTCCAGGTCAACCCCCGGTCCCCATACCTGTGCCAGACACAGCAGCCCCAGCCCCCATGCCTGCACCAGTCACAGCAGCATAGTAGCCTCCGGCACTGATAATCAGCACACCACAGCTGCCTGCGCCCAGCACTCCTCCTGCTCCCCCGGATCCATAGGACACAACAGTGTACACAGACGAAGAGGAGGATCTGGACACTCCATCGTCAGCCAAAGCCTTTCATGAGCGGCTGGCGGGCCTCGCTGAGTACTTAGGAATCCCACAGCCACAGGTGGAACAACCGGAGGTGGGGGTACTGGCTGAGGTTCTCACGCTATGCCCTACCTCTAGAACGGGAATCCCACTTCAGAAAGATGTCGTAGCGCTTGCCATGAAGGTTGGCTCGAGCCACACTCTACCCAACCTACCAATCGGCATTTTGACGCTAAGTACAGGCAAACGGAAGGGGGCCCCCTCATATTGTCGGCGCTTCCCCAACCACATTCCTCACTGATAGTGACAGTATCACTATACTCCAAGCCACAATCTTCTTTGGGGACTTTGGCCTTGGCACTCCTGGGCAAGGAGGAAAAGATCTTGGAGGCATTCAGGAAGAACATTTATTCCAACAACACTCTCCAACTGCGCCAGGCCAACGCTGACGCCATGTTGACAGCTGTCAACCAGAAGCTTTAGAGGGAGATTGATGATTTCCTCCCTGAGCTCCTTACCCACAGACAGGCTTGCTTCAAGGCTGAACTGGCAGAGGCCAAAATCGTGGCACAAGACATAATGGAATCCACGGTGTCCCACATTGATACCTCAGGCCATGTCATTTGTATTGCCACAGACATGAGAAGGATGGCTTGGCTAAGGGTGACAAAATTCAATCCAGATGTGCAGGAACGCATACTAGACCTGCCTTTCGAGGGGGGTGACCTGTTCCATTCGACAACGGATGAGGAACTTGATAAGAAAAAGAATAGCTCACAGACAGTGACATTTTTATCCTCATCAAGTCCACTCCTAAGACTTGCAGCCAAACGCACCAGCGCTCGTACAAGTGTCGGTCCTTCAGAGGCTTCCAGGAGAGACGGTATAACAAGGGGGGTCGTTACCGCCGTTCAAAGTTAAACCATTCTTAAAATGTAGAATGTTGTATTTCGAAGGAACTGTAGTGGTGTTATCACCCTATTCCAAACCTGCAAGAACTGAAACATGAACTCGCATTTATCTGTAAGTAACAAAGCAGATTAAATCATTCTTTATGTGCCCTTATTAATCAAGGAGCATGTGTTTATTTACATGTGATAAAAAAGAAAGAAAGACATATTCACATCTTTAGGCAAAGCAGACTTGTTATGTTACATTTTGCCATGGTGTATAAAGCAACACAATGATAGACAATGTTAAACACTAGGATTGTCCATATGAAAGAAAAACAGAAGTTCTATGTTAAGAACTATAACCAGCATTTACATTTTAGTTGGAAGGATAGCTCTTGTGCATGAACCTATCTGCAGAGGAGAGTTTGTTCCTAGTACATCAAGCATAACTTTTTTTCTCCAACAAAGGTCTATATATTGATATTGCTCCTGTAATTTGCTAACAGAGCTACAATATTATCTAATGCAATCAGAGTATGTGCTCATTGACCCAATCATGAAAATACTCACAACAAGTAGAATGTATTGTATTATGTGGGCGCCGTTATGTACATGACATTAGGGTCAGGGGGAAGAAAAGAACAACAAATAAGCAAAAAGAGCAAAAGAGCAAAACGATCACACTTAACATAAAATGTGGCATAATTTAGAAAGTGCTCAGTCTGGCTTTATGCAGTTTAATTTAAGCCAGTCAAGTTTTGATGTTTTGTGTTGAGGTCTTTGCACATCAATGTAATGGTGGCCCATCCTTGGTCAACGTCGGGTACAGAAAAAAATCCCTGATGTTTAACTGGAGGCAGGCAAAAGCCTGCTACAGTGACGTTTCGGCCTTAGAGGTAACGGCCTTCTTCTGGGCCAGGAGGCTGGTGGAGGCCTGCAATAATGTGTAAAGAAAGGGGATGGAGTTTAGATAAAGTACAAGCATGGGAGGGTGTAACCATAGCTAGTGCAATCTAGGTAACAGTTAAAACGAGCGGCCATAGAATGCACATATAAAGGTGCATTCTGGTCTAAAAAAAGGGATTAAAACAACTGACCTTGGATGTGACCTGGCTAAGGAGAGAATGGAGTGAAGGACAAAGCTTGAACTGGATCATGTGGAAAGGGATCCAGTCTCACAGTGTATGATGTCCCTTGTTAAGGTGTTGAAGATAGTAGTTATTTGTATCCTGTAATGTCCAAAACAGGGCTATGTCAGTAACATGCCGTGAAGATGGGCACAACAGACAAAAAGAGTATGCACAGTGCTATTGCAGGACCACTAAAATGCAGGTGCACTGGGCATCGATATTTGATAGTGTCAAAAATGTCACATACCTATGGTACACCAGCTCAGTCGGAGGCGGATAGGCGTGGGACTTGAGCATAGAGGGGTCCGTGTGTCTGGAGGGGCGATCAAAGAGCCCGAAACACTTTCATTGTGAGGTGTGTCTGGAAAGAAGACGAAATGCTATATTGAGCATGCTGCCAGCGGACAAAAAGTTGACCACCGGTATATTAAAGGGGCTAGCCAGAGTGGGGTCCCTAGGGGAAAGCAACTTACTTGCATAGGGCCGTGGATATGGCTGCCTATAAAGCTGCTCGCAGCCGCGAAAATGCGTCCAGCCGGCAAAGACGCTAGGCTAGAATATGAGGATGTGCGCCTGTGCTGAGGAGCAGTGGGTGCGTCAACCAATAGAATAGTGCTGGCGCTGCGCATGCGCAGGGGGTTAGTGGCTACGGGACAGAGCAAGCAAAGCTCCCACCGAGAAGCCACCATACTCCCCGCGCCTGCGCACAACGAAAAGCAACAAAGCCGCACGTCCCTCGCCACGGGAGAAGCCCGGCCTCGAGCAGACGGCTCGGGCAGACAACCAAAACATACGGCACCGGCACCAGGAGCACTATACAGGTTAGCCATGCTATATGTGTATCCGAGCATGATGTTCCCCACAGCTCTATCCGGATACGGCACAGGCCAATGTCCAGAATTACACTAAGCTGGATGGATTCCAAACTTCTGCCATTGGGAAATATTTGGGATGGTGGTCTTGGCCTTTTGAACTGGGCCAGGAGAGGCTGTTCCCATTCAAGAATTTTCTTCGGAAAGATGCAGATACAATGAGGAGAGATGACACTGGCGACAATGTGCGTGTGGGCGTTTTAAGACAAACGTCTATACTATCCAACCTAGAGAACATATTGCATACAAGTAAATGCAGCATCCTCAACAATCCCTCGTGTACACAATCCACATTTACAAATGCAAGTGTTGCCTTTACAAACACAGCCTTCCACAATCATGGGGGATATGAACCAATTAGCTATATCCATATTGTACGGAAACATGTCAATGACATTTCAGTTTAGCCACAAACATTGTCCTGGATGGATATACACTATCAGAAGCACTGTACAGATTAGCCATGCTATAAGTGCATCCGAGCCTGATGTTTAAGCGTCTCGAATGCGCATGATGGAAGCTCAGCAAAGTACTGTGAGCCACAGACAAAAAAGATGAAAAAAGCTAAGAAGAAGCTAAAAAGAAAGGCGGAAGCAAGGGTCCTAGGCTGTGACGCGCTCTAGGATGTAACTTGTATCAGTATGTAAGAGACTCTGTGGGCAAGATCGATAGGGACCTATCCCAAATGTAGATAGTAACAGAGTGCTGGAAGAGGCTGGGAAAGGGTGGATTAGGGGGGGGGGGGTGGGTTGGTTTATGGTGGGTGGGTTTAGTAGTAGTTTTCTGATGCTGGGGCTTCATTCAGCCCATGTTCAATTGTATGTAATTTGAACATCCACCACGCTTCTTTGTAGTTCAGAGCATTTCTGATGTTTGACATATGTTGGATTTTATCAAGGACCCACCATTTCAACTGATCCTGGGTGTGTTTAAATTCCACATAGTGGGAGACCAGTGGTGCTGAAGTTGAGCGGCATCCTTTTTTGAACGATGTTCCCCGATGCGTTTATGTACTGGTCTTGTCGTCTGGCCCACATACCGTAAACCGCATGGGCATTCAATGGCATATACCACATTAGGAGTTTTACAGTTGGTAAATTGCCTAAGTGTCCAGTCCTTCCCTCCAATTTTGAAGGATTTTATTTTACTTGTGTATTTGCAGACTGTGCAATTACCACAAGGGTGGTGGCCTGTCGGTGTTCTGAGGTCCCATAATCCTGTTTTGATAGATTTCTTAGGTAGACGAGCATGTGTAAGCCACTCGCTGAGATTTTTAGACCTTTTCAGTGCCATCCTGGGTATAGGTTCATCTGGAAGGTTTTGGTGTACCAAAGGCCAGAATTGTTTAATGATTTTTTAAATCTTATTTGTGTCTGGTCCGAAGGTAGTCACACAGGTGATACGGTCTTCTAATGTATCTTGATCCTTGGGTTGGAGCAATGTTTCTCGAGGGATGCAGAGTACTCTTTTGCGGGTGTTTTTGACCAATTTTTTGGGATAACCTCGTTCCACGAGTTTGCTTTCAAGATGAGATGCATGTTGGCGGTATTCTCGCGTTGCTGAGCAATTTCTGCGGACCCTGAGAAATTGTCCAAAAGGTAGATTGGTTCTCAGACTTTGTGGGTGATTGCTATTGAAATGAAGCAGTGTGTTGCGGTCGGTTTCTTTCCGATATAATGTGCATTGAAGCCTGTTGTCATCTGGAGAGATTGTTAAATCCAAGAAATTGATAGTGGTCCGGCTGTAATTGAGAGTGAATTGAATTTCTGTTACTTGAGTGTTCAGCCATGTGAAAAATGTGGTGAGATCAGGTATGGTACCTCTCCAGACAAACAAAATGTCATCAATGTATCTGTGCCAATGAAAGATTTTCTCAAGGAATGGATTCTGTTGATTAAGTACAAAGGATGCTTCATATTCTGCCATAAAAATGATGGCAAGACTGGGAGCAAATGCTGCTCCCATGACGGTGCCGCTGACCTGTAAGTAAAATGTTTCTTCAAAAGTGAAGACATTTTTGGTGAAAGCAATTTCCAAAAGTTCCAAAATAAAGTTAACCGGAACTCTGCTTTGCTCCATGTAATGAGTGAGGTGGTGTCTTATGCAATCCAGAGCTGCTGTTTGAGGAATGCTTGTATAGAGGGCTTTGATATCCAGAGTGACAAGAGTGTCATGGCTATTGTCAAACGGAAGGTCTTCAAAGATGTTAATAGTAGACATAGTGTCTTTAAGATATGTCGGTGTAAGTTGGCACAAAGGCTTCAGAAAGAAGTTAATGAATTTACAGAGGGGTTCCAAAATGGAACCACAGCCTGACACGATAGGCCTGCCAGGTGGATTGGAGGCATCTTTGTGAATTTTAGGAAGTGCATAAAAAGCTGGAATTCTTCCTTCAGAGGTGTTGAGAAATGTTTCTTCATCCTGTGTGATCCAATTTTGTTCTCTGGCGTATCTGGTACTGGTGGAAATTTCTCGTTGGATCTTGACTAAGTTTTCTATAGTTGTTTTCATCCTCAAGAAGTATGGCGACCATCCCATTGTATTGGCTTAGACTTTGTATTACTATACCGCCGCCTTTGTCTGCTTTCTTGATGACAATGTTGTTGTTAGATGATAGTTGCCTGAGGGCTTGCTGTTCTCCATTCGAGAGGTTATGACGGAGTGGCTTTTGTTTCTTCTGGAGTTTTTTAATCTCCTGTATGACGCATTTCTCAAAAGTGATGAGAGCTGGTTTAGTCTCATTATCACTTGGGCAAAACGTAGATTTAGGTTTCAAGCCTGTGCTATCTTCCACATTGGGAGGCTCAGAGTCTTGAAAGAAGGTTTTCAGACGGATTTTTCGAAAAAAACTTTGTATCTCATTTTCCAAAGTGAACCAGTTGGTGGGATTGGTAGGTACATATGAAAGCCCTCTACCAAGGACAGCTGTTTCTTCGTTTGAAAGATTGTAGTCCGAGAGGTTAAAGATTGGCAAGGTGTCACTATTTGCTAGCGTCGTCGGTTGCGGCGGCGTCCTGGAGGCGGCTGCCACTGGGGGTACATTTGCATGGGTGGGGGGCCCCAGAACATGTTGCCGGGACCCCCTCTGCCTAAAAAAGGCGGCTGGTGTTGAAAATATGGAGGTCTCTGTGGAGGGTACGGTCTGGTTGGCTGATTGGAATCTCCTGAGCCTGACCCAGAGCTGGAGGTGTCAGAGAACTTGACCCATCTTCTTCTTTGTCTTGCCGAGCCTGCATTGCTTTGCGCTCTCTCTTTTTCCTTGTTTTCTTTAAATTCGGGAGCCAGGTACGGATACACCTTTTCCAGTTTGAACTCATTCATATCTTTGGCTAATTTTTTATGTTTTTTCTCTAATGTATCAGACATGAATTGGTCCAAAATTGTGTTAATTTCTTTCAGTTTTTCTTTGGCATTATCCAGTGCCGTGTTGTTCAGGAATTTCCTCTCTTCTTTTTCTAGGTCTAGTTGGATCCGAAGGTGGATGCGTTGCGCCGTCGTGATGGTTAAAACCATCAGGTCTCTACTGCATTTAGTCGCAATTTGGCTGAAACCCAGCATGTACTCCTGATCTTCAAGAAATAAAGCTGGTTCATTGCGTACAGTTAGGCCCATTGGTACTAAATTGGCTTTTAAATACTCCCTTAGAAAATGACCATGGACCTCAGTCCGAAAGCATTTATTTTTTAATTTCAAGAGTTCATCTCCTGAGGCTGTGGCAGTAGTAGTTTGTAGTGCCCCTGGCATGTTAAACAATGATGGGCCCTCTATGATAGCGTTTATTTGATCCTCTGTGAAGCTCATGGTGCGGTCCATTGTGAGATTGGATGGAGTTCGTAGGGGGGGGGAGAGAGAAGGAGAGGGGGAGAAAAAATGGGGAGTATGGGTTGGGTGGGGTGTGATGGACAACCTTGGTCAGAAGGGAAGAATATATCCCAGTGGGTCAAGTAACTAGTCTTTGGAGGGAGCAAATAGATGCTCAGACAAGGTTTATTTGAACTGGGCCCTATTACAGCAAGTGCTGCATCGAAGGGATGGTTTTACAGAAGGGGGAAGCCATACTAGCGGAACCTAAGGCTACGTACAAAACTGTATAACAAGGGGGGTGGTTACCGCCGTTCAAAGTTAAACCATTCTTAAAATGTAGAATGTTGTATTTCGAAGGAACTGTAGTGGTGTTTAAAAATGATCACCCTATTCCAAACCTGCAAGAACTGAAACATGAACTCGCATTTATCTGTAAGTAACAAAGCAGATTAAATCATTCTTTATGTGCCCTTATTAATCAGGGAGCATGTGTTTATTTACATGTGATAAAAAAGAAAGAAAGACATATTCACATCTTTAGGCAAAGCAGACTTGTTATGTTACATTTTGCCATGGTGTATAAAGCAACACAATGAAAGACAATGTTAAACACTAGGATTGTCCATATGAAAGAAAAACAGAAGTTCTATGTTAAGAACTATAACCAGCATTTACATTTTAGTTGGAAGGATAGCTCTTGTGCATGAACCTATCTGCAGAGGAGAGTTTGTTCCTAGTACATCAAGCATAACTTTTTTTCTCCAACAAAGGTCTATATATTGATATTGCTCCTGTAATTTACTAACAGAGCTACAATATTATCTAATGCAATCAGAGTATGTGCTCATTGACCCAATCATGAAAATACTCACAACAAGTAGAATGTATTGTATTATGTGGGCGCCGTTATGTACATGACATTAGGGTCAGGGGGAAGAAAAGAACAACAAATAAGCAAAAAGAGCAAAAGAGCAAAACGACCACACTTAACATAAAATGTGGCATAATTTAGAAAGTGCTCAGTCTGGCTTTATGCAGTTTAATTTAAGTCAGTCAAGTTTTGATGTTTTGTGTTGAGGTCTTTGCACATCAATGTAATGGTGGCCAATCCTTGGTCAACGTCGGGTACAGAAAAAAATCCCTGATGTTTAACTGGAGGCAGGCAAAAGCCTGCTACAGTGACGTTTCGGCCTTAGAGGTAACGGCCTTCTTCTGGGCCAGGAGGATGGTGGAGGCCTGCAATAATGTGTAAAGAAAGGGGATGGAATTTAGATAAAGTACATATAAAGGTGCATTCTGGTCTAAAAAAAGGGATTAAAACAACTGACCTTGGATGTGTCCGGGCTAAGGAGAGAATGGAGTGAAGGACAAAGCTTGAACTGGATCATGTGGAAAGGGATCCAGTCTCACGGTGTATGATGTCCCTTGTTTAAGGTGTTGAAGATAGTAGTTATTTGTATCCTGTAATGTCCAAAACAGGGCTATGTCAGTAACATGCCGTGAAGATGGGCACAACAGACAAAAAGAGTATGCACAGTGCTATTGCAGGACCACTAAAATGCAGGTGCACTGGGCATCGATATTTGATAGTGTCAAAAATTTCACATACCTATGGTACACCAGCTCAGTCGGAGGCGGATAGGCGTGGGACTTGAGCATAGAGGGGTCCGTGTGTCTGGAGGGGCGATCAAAGAGCCCGAAACACTTTCATTGTGAGGTGTGTCTGGAAAGAAGACGAAATGCTATATTGAGCATGCTGCCAGCAGACAAAAAGTTGACCACCGGTATATTAAAGGGGCTAGCCAGAGTGGGGCCCCTAGGGGAAAGCAACTTACTTGCATAGGGCCGTGGATATGGCTGCCTATAAGGCTGCTCGCAGCCGCGAAAATGCGTCCAGCCGGCAAAGACGCTAGGCTAGAATATGAGGATGTGCGCCTGTGCTGAGGAGCAGTGGGTGCGTCAACCAATAGAACAGTGCTGGCGCTGCGCATGCGCAGGGGGTTAGTGGCTACGGGACAGAGCAAGCAAAGCTCCCACCGAGAAGCCACCACACTCCCCGCGCCTGCGCACAACGAAAAGCAACAAAGCCGCAAAGGAGAGACGGTCCAGACAACCGGACAGATCCCCTAGCCAGCACAGGCGCAAACAGCACAAGGTGGCTAACAAGTGGTTTTTCCAGTCCCCCTCCGCTCCAGCTTCAGAGAAGAAATGATGACAGGCCCATCCGGATCCACGAGTCTCCGGTGGAGGGCAGGCTTGCACTTCACATACACCAGTGGCGGACAAAGTTCACTGACTCTTGTATCCTCTCAGTAGTATACATGGGCTTCCGGCTCCCCATTCCTCCTTCCTCCCGGCCGCTCCCTCAGATTGGTACAGCAACTTTGTTGGTGGAAATCTGCTCGTTAGTAGCGAGCCAGGTAGTGGAGGAAGTCCCAGCCTCACAGCGGGGTATGGGCTTCTATTCACAAATTTTGTGAGTCGTGTTAGACCTTTCCACCTTGAACCTTTCACTTAGCCTCCAAAAGTTACCCCAGCCTTCATAGCGGAGACATTGTGTGCGGGAGACTGGATGTGCTCCCTGGATCTGAAGGAATGCCTACCTACACGTCCCGATCTGGGAACCCCATTGGTCCTTCCTGAGATTCAGGATCATGGGTTTTCACTTTCAATACATGGACTCATTTCGGCCCCCAGGGTGTTTACAAGGCTAATGAACGCAGTGGCAGCCCTACTTGGGGCACAAGGCCATCACATTTATCTATATCTAGATGACTGGCTAGTCAGGGTGAGATCTCTGGAGGCGGTCCAGCATACGGCCTCCGCCCTCATGGATACACTATATGACCTGGGATTTTCTATCAATCTCAAAAATTGACAGTTGGTGCCCACGCAGAATCGGACCTTCATGGGCCTTATCTGGGAACCAAGCTATGAGAGTATCTTCCCCTCTGAGTACAAGATCAGAGCAATCAAGAGGGCCACTGGACATTTTCTCAGCAGAGCAGTGACCTCGGCATGGTGGTACCAACACCTTCTGGGAGTTATGGCCACATGTCTTCTTGCAGTGCCACACACGAGGCTCAAAATGAGGCAGCTGCAGCTACACTTCTCAGCCTCCTGGAACCAGGAGAAGGGTTCACAGGCGGAGCAGTTCAGCATACCACAACATCTCCACCAGGATCTAGTCTGGTGGGGGTACAGCCTGTGGATAGGCAGGCCCTTCTGGCAACCAACGCCTCAGGCCACCATTATCACAGATTCATCCATAAAGGGATGGGGAGCTACCCTGGACAGCCACAGTGTCCGTGGAGTATGGTCCCGTCAGGAGCAGCTGGCACACATCAACTGGCTCGGGATGATGGCTATCTGGCTTGCTCTCTAGGCCTTCCTACCCATGATCACCGGCAGGGTGATTCTCGTTCAAACCGACAGCTTATCCAGCATGTATTACAAAAACAAGCAGGGTGTGGCACAAGGTTTCCTCCACTCTGCAGACTGGCTATCGACATGTGGGAGTGGGCCCTGGTGAACATGCACCTGTCAGCAGTCCACCTCCCAGGGGAGTCCAACCTAGAGGCGGACAGGCTCAGCAGGCTGGCTGCGGACAACTACGAATGGCAGTTGAACAAGCAGGTTCTTTAGGGGATCTTCAACAGGTGTGGTCATGCACAGGTGGACCTCTTCACCACCAGTACCAACAGGAGGTGCCCCCAGTTTGCCTCCTGGATGGGGCAAGTAAGGGGTTGTCTGGGCGACGCGGTGCAGACACCGCTGAACATAAACTCATATGCTTAGCCCCCCACTCCCCTGTGGCACAGGGTCATCTTCAGGATCAGGGAGTCGCGGGACCTTCAGATGATTCTGATAGCTCCCTTGTGACCAGCAAGACCCTGGTTCTCTGAACTGCTCAGCCTGTCGGACCAGGCCCCAGGAAACCTCAGGCTGTGCCCAGCACACCTACTCTCTCAGCCCGGAGGCTCGGTCATCCACCCCTGCCCGCAGAAGTTAGCCCTTGCAGCTCGTTCCTGAACGGGTCAGCCTGAAGAATCTGCACCTGTCACTGGCTAACCTGCCCATTATAGAGGGGGCTAGGAGCAATGCTACCAGGAGTCAGTACAAAAGCAAGTGGACCAGGTTTTGTCACTGGGCAGAATCAAAGGACACCCTTACGGTATGGTGGAAAGGGGACTATGGACTAGTAGTACGTTAGTCACTTTGGTGAGTAACTCATAATTTTTCGAACAGCCTACACAGACTGTAACTCTGCCCACAAATCTTTGTATATTATAAACTTTATTTTTGTACTATGTTGAGTAATATGGATTTATTTCAACAAGATAATAAGCCTTGAAGAGTATCCATTGTTACACTAGTACTTTTTTCCAAGCATTTGTTTCCATAATATACTTTATTTTGAGCATACTAAAATGTTGGCTTTCATAGGGCGCAGGGGACGTGAGTTGCCATACTTTGGGAACTTGTTCTCTTGGGCTACAACAGCCAGAGTGAACTAGGAGCCAGAAGCCCCGCCATCTTCATCTGTCGGTGATTACTGATTCAAGTGTTGTCTTACCAAGAGACTGAGAAAGGCGGCCCACGTCTGCAGTATCTGGCTTCCTGGGTGGAGGTGGAGGGGCTTAGCAGCAGCATGGGAGCACTTAACATTTGGATCACATTCTGGTAGGACCTGCTGCGTGTCCCACATACTCACCCTGACCCTTGATCTACAACTCCCTAAGCAAGGGCTCTTGCGGTCCTTCGCTTGGGTGTCTTTGCTAGGTGCAGCAAGAAGGACAATTTCAAAGTTCATTAAAGGGACTCTCTCCATCTTTATGGGGGAATCACAGCAACAGGAACTGTACTCTGTTAAGCCCATCATAGCTCGGTCCGCTTCTCCCATTCATTCCTATGAAACACTAACTCCTGGTTAGACCGCTTCAAGTGCCCATGAGGAATGCAGAGGGATTGGGTACCAGAGGGGCCTGGCAGACTTTTGGATACAGACTGTGGCCTAGAGGGCTTGCTTCACGAACTCTGGGCGTTTAAAGGACTTCTTTGAACAGTTTACTTAACTGTAACCATCACAACTGTTCGCTTATCTGACCATTAGATAATGTAATATTTGTATAACCTCTTATTTGTGGGCATGCCCTTATAAAAACAATTGGCTTCGGGCTGTTCCTCTTAAGAGTTGCCTTTGACTGCTCTGCCACTAGAAGAGTCAGTAGTACTTCAATGACTCCTTGTTGACTAGGTGGTGGGCCAATATCCCCTCAACCTGCACAGTGGGCTGGGGAAATCTGTCCTAACAGTGGCTTTTATAAATAGGCAGAGTGACACTCACTTTACTCTGCTCTGCCAACTCATTGTGGGCACTTATTTCTGGGACTGGATTATAGGGTGTTGCCGCAGATCAATTGAGCAGATTAGACATGTAGGTAATCTCTCCAGTCGGCAGTGGTTAAGGCGAACCTCCTCAAATGAAATAATGTCTAGATTGGTCTGTTTGCCTCTTAACTAAATTTAATACGCTATCCTAACCCATTATGTTGGGGCAAAGACCAAGCATTGCTGAGGAACACTAAACTGTGAATGCACCACTTGTCATTGTAACAGTTCTCCACAAATTCAAAACATAGTACACCTTGTGAGACGTTCCTTGTGATTATCACCTGATCCAATAGAGGTTGGTTCTCTCGTCTACTGCTACTAGTACAGGGAGGGGACTGGATTACTTCTCAGCAGAAGAATGAGCGTAAAACCCTTTACAGTGCTGCAGTCCTCCAGATGATTCTCTGTTGAAGGTACTGCAGGTGAAAAACCTCCAACGCCTCCAGTCTTTCCGCCCTTCACCATGGTCGGACTGGGGCATAAACTTGTCTCGGGCACCAATGAAAAAAGTGGCCCACTGTTGTAAATAGCAATTTATTCCTTTTGTCACAGACTGTTTGAGTAGTAACAATGGGGGAGGTTTTTGATAAAATGTGATGCAAATTGTGCATTTTAAAGAATATTTATTCAGTAACACTGGTCAAAACTACTAGTCCCATGGTGAACTAACATTTCAAACTAGCCCACATGGGCTAAAAAAGTGGCCCACTTTGACCACTAAAACTGGCCCACACTACTAGCATTTTGTGTTTTTGGTTCGGGCATTACCCTATAGGCCAATCTAAGCCTGCCCTTCACCCTATGTTTTGTTGGGTGCCTGGGAGGCATCCTAATTCGATTGGTTATGTGATTTTTATCGCTCCCAAAACATCTAAACACATTTATAAAGCAGTATTAATAACTCTTAAATAAATATGGACATGCATCGCACATATTATGTACATGCAGGCTGTTTCTATAGTCTGTGACTGCCATCTAGTGGCTCAGTTAATAATGTAGAATCATGGTTTTATGACTATTAAATGTTTTTTCTGTAACTTTTCCCTTTGACCATATTACTTTATACCTACTTTTGCCTTGCTAATACCATTTACGGGGGGACACCCCCGGTAACCCCCAGACCACTTATACCTGTCGTTCCTCTTTTTCATCCTCCCCATTATACTATTTTTAACCTAAGTCTAGTTGGACTTGTTTTCCCCACTTAAACTTAAATCTGCATTAATATATAATTGCCAATATGTCGTTATTTTTTCATTCTGCCACTGTTTTTTTACCCTCTTTACTTTTGTATTGCATTATTTTTACCCCTTCATTTAAGGTCTCTTTATTTTTTACTGAATTGTAATCACTGGTTACCATTAGATTAGTAGTTTTAAGACAAGTAAATGGTTATGTTGGTTTGGGCAAAACTTTAGAGATAACTACGGTGGATAAGTGTGGATGAGTTTGGAGAGTCAATGAAGCTAGCACATGGCTGAAGTGTTATTTTATAAGTCAGTATGCTAATAGGCTAAGTTAGGGGTCCAGATTGCAGAGGCATGGTTGGCCGATGCTAGTGGTAAGTGGCAAATAATAGTCAGGCGATGGTGGGATAGCAAGTCTATTTAACTTCAGGTGGACGCTTCAGTAGAGTTCCAGGCGTATTCTGTATTTACATTCAATTTTAATTTGTTCTTGAAAAGGCAACTCTGAGTGTGCTGCTTTGTTTTGTGCTATGTGCCACAGTCTGTTTTCAGCTTCTACTGACTAGTGGGAGGACCCACTTAAAAGTCTACCTTAACCGCAGAGTTGCGGTGAGTTGCAGTCCTGCAGTCGTGCAGGTTCACTTCGCGGTTCTCCCCTGGCTGGCTTGCCCTCTCTACGGTTTCCAACAAGTAGGAAGGGCGTCTCCTTCGGAGTACCAAACATCGAGACGAGGAGAGGGGGTGCCCAGACACGGGGAGGGTTCAGTGTGAGCAGCTGGAAATGCCTGACCCGTCCGTAATGGTTGAAGAATCCGGAGCAGGCGTGATGGGTGAGTCAACTGAGCCAAATGAGACTTTAAATTTAACTCTGATTTCGCAACCGTTCATACTGGACAAAACACTCACATATGTCGACACATAAGAGCCAGTCGCAATATATCTCTATAGACACGGACGACAAAACAAATGTTGAGGCTCCATATGGGGTCATGGAACAGATCGAGCAGATTGAGCGAAAAAAGCGAAAAAGGACCGACCAAGAGTCAGACCTACAGACAGTGAGGGGATCGACACACCACGCTAAAGACGATCGAAGGGCTCAATTAACAGGGAAAACCCCTTCCACTCGAACAGAATCACCTACTGGAGGCAGAGCTGTAGCGGAGATCAAGGAGTTTAACTCTCCCCCCCCCCCCCCCCACCGCCTCCCGTGCTACCAGAATTAAAGGGATGGTCTAGTAAAAAATTTTAAATCAAAAATAGATAGGCCACATTAAAAAAAAAAAATACTAGCATCCTCCGTTTTAAAACTTCCTATGTAAAATTTTGAGCTATTCAAGCTCAAAATTCGAAAAAGCAAGCACAGGGGCGCAGACATTTTGTGAAATGGAGGCCCTCCTGTGCTGGCTTTTGCGGCACTGATGAAGGAAAAGCCAGCCAGCTGTAGTAAACAAAGTCTACCGCTGGGTGGCTTTCCCTTCATTAGTGCCGGGACTCGGAGGATGCGGACCGGAGACCAGAGCAGGAAAGCTGCAGCTGAATCTCGGTAAGTGCTATTTATTTTTTTTACAAAAAATAAGCACTAGCTGCGTTTTTTTTTCTAAGTTTTCCGGGCTGGAGGAGCCCGGAAAACTTAGAAATAAAACCGCAGCTTTAAAAACTTTGTATTTATGTTTGCGGTCGCTTTTGAAGCGATCGCAAACATAAATACAACGTTATTGTGTTGGAAAACGCTGCAGTTTAAAAACTTGAATAGCTCAAAATTTTACATAGGAAGTTTTAAAATGGAGGATGCTAGTATTTTTTTTTTTATGTGGCCTATCTATTTTTGAAATAAAATTTTTTACTAGACCATCCCTTTAAAATCAGAAATTAAAAAGTGGCCAAGGAGAGTTTACATCCTAATCAGTAGGAAGGAGGGTTAACCACAAACCTCAGTGTCCAGGTTGAAATGCACTCTGCCCCCACATCGAACGTCCATAATGACACCTTGTCCTCGACCTCAACATCGCCTCAGAGAGTAATTTAGGAGACGACAGTGAGAACCGAAAAATCCCCAGCAGTTCGCCAGAGAGTGGCGACGCTGGTTACAATGTGGATGAACCGTTAGTGGGAGAAGCCCCTCAACCCAGGGGGAAAGGTGAAATGGCCAATCACAGTGAAGGTCCAAGACCCATACCACTACCAGACGGACTCCCCTATCAAAATCATTTGCCTCAGATAAGAAAAAAGAAACTACGGCTTTGGTTCGAAAATCGAACGCAACTCGAGTGAAACTCAAATCTCAACGTTTGGTGCCCACTAACAAGAACAAGAAAAAGGGAAAGAACAAAAGGACGACCTCAACAAGCCTGGAACCTGTAGAGAACGAGTCAAGCAAGAGATTATCACCCGAAAAGAGTGCTCCGGAAAAGACAAACCAAAGAATATTTAGGAAAATGACACCAAAAAGACCAATATTATCAACGAACCTGACGAACTTCTTCCTTAAACTAAGGAAACCAGAGTTGGATGAAACATTCATAGAATCTCCACACGAATTGTCGGACGTCGAGTTTTTAGAAGGTTCCTGGAATTAGGTGGACTCTGGAAACCTGCCATTTTCGCAGCTATCTATCGGTGACAAAATGCACCAAATTCACCTCTATGAACTTGGTCCCCAAACTACCAAGGCTGCTGGATGGCCAACTTTAATCGTTGAGAATTGGGCATTAAAAGCTTCAGAGAAAAACTCCTGGTGGACAAAACAAGTAGCAGCTCTAGCCTGGGAAACAGGAGCATCTCTAAGTGTCTGCAACTGACTCTAACTGAAAGCACCTGTCGAGGATCACAAGTGTCAAGCAGACTTCTGACGACTAAAGGTCAAAGTTTAGCTGCCCTCTCGTCGAAACAACCTACAGCAACGAACGAAGAAGGTACTAATTTAGGAACAGCTGCGGAAAGTGGTGCCAAGGAGCCTCACGAGACAACCCGCAACACAGCTCCCACAAATAACCGCTGCAAGAATTTTTACCTTCAGGTTCCAAAATAGGGCCGGGGTGGGCGGGCTCCAATGCCCTCTCAGCAACGAAGATTTAAACTTATGAGGAAGCCATACAGGCTAAACCCATCAAGGACAAACAACTTAATAACTGGGTTGGAGAAGAAAGCCAGATGGATACCACAGAGTATTCTGTGAATCTAGGAATGGAACAACCCAAGGATAACAACGTGACCCCGCGTGTCACCTCAATGACAAATAAAAGTCAACCAAATTCTCGGAACAGAAAAGCGCGAGACCATATGAAAATCAGACCTACTATCCATTATGTCGACAGTGACAATTGCACTTGCACCTTTTTCAAACTTATATGAATCAATCACCAAGACCTTAAAAGACCATACTACCATCATGACGATGATGCACACTAAACTGTTTTTCCTGGAGGGATATGTGACAGCATTCGAAAAAACCCATCTTCAAGTGCAACAACATGGAAATAGAAAAGATCGGGGAACTCAGATGGCAGAACTGAACCAATTTCAAAGTAAAATACCATGTGACACTTTGATCGTAGATCCAACTGAACCCATTGACTTAACCATGGAACGCATTATGCACATAAGTACAAAAGCAGCACATGAAAGATCCTTCAGGAGAAAAAGGAGTGATATGACTGCCGACCAAGCGGAAGACAGGATTCAAACAACGTCCATTGCACTTAACATGAATAACCCAAAAAAGGGAAACAACGGCTGTGTGGACTTAAGGCTGGCTGACTCTTCAAGAGAAATAACATTATGTACAGTTGCAGAAACACAAGCGCTAAAGTCAAATAGATTAGATAAGAGTCTTAAAGATTACTCAATTTTCCCCAATCAAAGAAATGACACCCTGTGAGAAGTCCCTCACGAAACCGCAGATCAAAGAGATGTTATAAGGAAGGAGGGAATTGACAAAACAAAGACGGGAAAAGAAATTCCCAAACCACCTTGACCAATACCCAGAACACTAAAAACAAGATCAGATAACCTAATGGAACTTAAAACAAAAAAACTTGAGGAGTCTGCCTCGGAGAGGGTCATTGTACTGACAATCACAGAGAAAAAGGAGGAGCCAGTGGACCTTATGGACCTATCTCCATATTCATTTGAGAACGCTGAATTGGACCTCCCGCCCGTTGGGGTGGGGCAAATGGAATGGTCTAAAATAAAGCAAACGGAGGATCGACCATAACCACTAAACGAAGGATGGTCAAAAATCACCATTATTCTTAACTCTTTCAGATAAACGAGAAAGAATCCACAGAGAAAAACAAATTTACGAGATCCTGAACGATCTGCCACCAGGATGAAAGTTGTGGAAGATCTGTACAAGGTAGGGAACTTAGGACCCAAAAACACCAACGACCACCTACCTAGGTCCGGTCATAGGGCGAGTAATCGGAGGTTGGACGATGGTCCCTTAACACCTTGCATAGAAAATAGCCCTCTGGGCACAACCGACGAAGGGGTCAAAAGAAAACGAAGACCTGAGACCCCAGTGAGAAAGAGGGATAAAGTCCATTACAAAACGAGAGCTTGGATACCAAGAACCCCCCGAAAGAAGTGAACGATACTTCAAATTAAAAAGATTTCCACGAAAAAAGGATACATTGATTTTAAACAGAAACACTGTGATGCAGGTACTTCACTGTGTACCGAATCTACGCCAAATCATAACTGAAGACATCAAAATAGTGGAATTCTGAGAAAAACATGTTACGGATAGTGTATATCTACATATCACTTCACTAGTCGTGAAAAATATGTTACTTGAGGCAACGGACATCCTTGAATACTTGTTTTTTACTTGACCTGTGTAGAACAGCGGGAGCCAGTTAGGGCTCAAATCAAAAAGTGTAAAACCCTGGAACTAGAACCAAGACAAAGGAAACTGGAGGTCACGACTTTACCACCTGACTCCATCAAGATCATAAAAGGATGAATCATGAAACCAGTATAAATACCCTTTAGATGTGGTTAGGAAACCCAGTGGACTGGGGGTAAACCTAACGGTCACTTTCAATCCAAAAAAAGGACAAGATCTAAAAATAACCAAAGATGAAGATAGAGAGTTACTGATTGAGAAGGACTCATCAGAAAATTGGTCATGGATCACACAGGCCCAAGCGAAACGACATAAGGAAAAGCCATACGCAAAACAAGATTGGGCTGATATATCAATACCAACGGTGGCTGAAACCTGTTTTAAATCACATGATGTTACCATGGCATCTTGGAACACCAGATTTTTTAGTTAACTTACAAGCCTGAGCAACGTCAACCTGGGAAAATATGACCTATGTTTCTAGGAGACATTGCTATTAAAAATAACATACCTAGATGGCTATGATTTAAGGGTGGCTCCTGCAATTAGAGGCCCTAAAGCCCGTCCAACCTCCAGCCAGCTGATAGCCATCAAATTAGGATTGGGGATGTCCATCTCAAAAGTATTGTTCTCGGATCCCCGATTTTTGTCTCCACTGGTAACTTTGATAAATACACCAACGACAACTGATAGTGGCAAGAGATCAAGAAGGGTCATCATAAATTGCTATTGTAATCCTCAAACGGCCACAAATTCCAGCTTCATTGACACTGCCACTAACATAATTGATGATGTACTCACAAACAATAACGTCTCATATGTGGTTATCTGTGGAGACTTGAATCCAAATTGCCCAAAACTGCTAACAGTCAAGGGAAATCTAAATCCAAGACGCCCTCAAGAAATAAGAGGAGACTTATGGTCGACTCTAATGAAAACGTGAGATATGTTCCCCCTAAAACGGTTGAACTCTAAGTGGACTTCTTTAATTCCGACTTGGGAGATCAGAGACCCGGCGACTGACCTGGACTACATTTACGTCTCCAGGGATCTGTTACAAATAAACAAAAGATTTGAAGTAATCAGGACTATTAACAGTGACCACAACCTACTAACTACCGCATGGAGTTCAGATCTAAATCCTTCTGATCAGACAATGAGACTAGCAGTAGAAGTAAATAATAGTGGAAACCATTTACGATTAAAGAGTAAAGACATCAAAACTCTAACCATCGACTACACTTCACTGATTAACGTGAAGGTTGGAGATCATGAGAGTAAGTACGTGGACTATAGACCTCTCCTGGATTATTTCAGTATAAAGAACGTAGGCGGCCGTAAAATAGATCGATCAGGCCGTCACACCTATGATAAACCTTTAGTTGACAAACAGAGAATAATGAGAAAAATGAAAAGAGCTGCAGCAAAATCAAATTGCGAGGACCTAAAACAAGCAAGAACAGCCAGTCAACATTATAAAACTTGGGTGGCACAATTAAGAACAATAATGTTACAACATGATGCAGAGCAAATGCTGCGAACATTAATTAGTAGGAAGTCCAAAGATTTTTGGACCCTAATAAAGCCATGCACACTTGTAACGCATGACGTCCAACAGAACTACGTCAATGAAATAACTTGGCAGACACATTTCCTTACTCTCTTTAAGGGTTTGACAAAGATTGATCCTTTAAGAACATTGAAAGCAAAAGGATATTGGAACTGTGAGTACAAGAGTGAAGATATTCTATCTAAGATACAGAAACTGAACCCCTCAAGAGCCCCTAGGCCAGATGGTCTGACCAACCAAATGCTTAAGGACCATCCGGACAAATGGGCTTGTTTCATTCATATGGTCTTTAAGAACGTATCTGAACAACGTCTGAGCAACGATAGTCTCGATTTTCAAGAAAGGAAATAAGGGAGATCCCAGCAACTATCTGCTGATTTGCGTTAATTGACTTGATAGGAAAAATCTTTTGTTATTTTCTGCTCTCAAAATTTTGCGCCTGGACAAAACAATTTAACTGGCTTGATCCATTCCGAACAGGATACGTCAAAAACATCGGAACCTCAGCTAACATCATGCTGCTAAGAATATTAAAGAGCCGAAGCCATCTTTGGAAAAAAGATCTTTATAGTTTTCATAGACCTGGTACAAGCATTTGATCTGGTCAACAGAGAGCTATTGTGGTGTAAGCTGACGGATAAAGATTGCCCAGTTGATAGCCTGGAACCCCTGACTGTGTTACACTCAGATACAACAATACAATTGCGTTTAAACTGCGCAGGAGCTCTAAAATTAGCAATACCAACTACAAGAGGGGTAAACAGGGATGTCTGTTGGCTCCGGCCATATATAATTTCTACATCTCAGACTTCCCTCAGCTTGAGCCCTCTATAAGGTCCTTTCCTCAGACTATTGGCAACATGAAAGTCACTAGATTGCTCTATGCGGACAACCTTCTATTGATTAACCAGACGGAAATAGGTCTACAACGCCAACTGAACAGTTTGCAGAGATGCATTACCCAAACCCATCTGGAGATAAATAAAGAGAAGACTGACCCTTCACAAAAAGCAAAATGGCAAAAACTTGTTCAAATGTTTTCTAGGTCAAAATAGGATTGAACAGGTGGACATTTTTAAATACTTGGGAGTTACTCTAAACAACAGTTGGCCAGAGATACCTGTCCAGGAAGTCCTTATGGGAAAAGCAAAAACATTATATACCTAGGCAAGAATAATGGATAGGAGATTTGGCTGCTTCTCCATGGCTGCTGTAATAAATTTTTACAGGAGGAAAGTAGTTCCCGCTCTAACCTATGGAGCGGAGGAAATGCCAAACATCCTTGTGAAGCTGTGGCTGAAACTGGAAGGATCATTTTGGCGGAAAATTCTCAATTTGCCTAATTCAACGGCCCTGCCACTAATACGAAGAGAGCTTGGTGTCTCATCTGTAGCCACAATTGTTGAATGGAATAGTTTGGCTTTATATCGCAAACTTATACTACCAGAAAGTCCTCTCCTTTTCAAGATTCAATACGACGAACTACTGTCCAACTCAAACAATATGTTAACAGAGTGAGCAGACAGTAAAAGAAAAACATGGATGAGTGTGGGATACTCTGAACAAGATCTGATATTGAACCCTATACGAGTGAAGAAGCTGCTACTAGAGATGGACTGGATAACCACTTTTGATAAAGCTGCTGCCAACAAACTTACTAGAGAATGACCCCCTACCAGTATGAAGCTAAACTGTCTTTTGAGGTTATTTATGAAAGTTTTCTAACAAGATATATAGAGACACCTTGAATGCGTTTGAATCTAATACATACCAACCAGATAAACATAATATGAGGCAAATTAGAACAAGGTTCTTGCTGATTCTGTTCATCTCAGGACCAACTAGAAACCATTAAACATCTACTGATCTATTGTGGTGGGTTGAAAACTATTTGAAAACGATATCTAAAACCACTAATGAAGGACCTTAGGACTATGGATGAGGAGGCATGTTGGGAAGCCCTGATGTCAGGAGCTAAAATAGCCTGGGTCATCGCTGCCGTGTCTATGATACGGGTCAGTCTCTTTAGAAGTGGGTCCACCAGAGTCTCTTGAGAGCAGCATTGGTAAAATAAGTAACAAGTAGAAAGAAGCCAAAATTAACAAGACTGTAAAAGAAGATGGGGACAAAGAACGCAAATGAGCAAATTTTCGCCGAGAGGCTATGACTCGAGGCCGTTTTATGAATGTACAATTAATTGCGAACAGTACGACTTAAACTCCAGAAGCATGATGGGCTGGGAGTATAGGAATATAAGAACTTAAGAAGGAACAAATGAACATGGTTTCCTTTTTGTTTCATATAGGGCAACATTTTGGATGTGAATTTGTTAAAATTGTTAAATCAATTGAATCAAATAGAGACCCAGCCTGTTTGGGGATTGAGCTCTTGAAAATTCCTGCTCGTATCTCCTCCGGTAGATGCTTGCTTGAACTCAATAACTGTGAGGTTTCCATGGACTAGGTCCTTAACCTCTAGTGCCTTTACTGTTTTCTTCTCTTGGAAGAAAGTGTGCAACGTGTCACAGATGGCACACAAATCACTCCTGAGACTTAGGGGAATTCCAAGGAATGTTTTAAGGTTTGTGGGCCCTGGGGCCGTCCCTATCTTCCTCAACTGCGTGATTACAATCGACCAGTAACCTCTACTGTCTGCTTCTGTCTTAGGCTACAGGTGACTCCCTAAGACACTGGCTCTTTAAACTTCCTCTGTGACTATCTAGCTCTCCTCTATCCAGTTGTTAGTTTTGAGGGAATTAGGAAAGTGCTTGCACTTGTTTGGTTCGATTCAGGCTTCTTCACTCACACCCATGCTTTCCTTTCGTCTTCTACTCTCACTTTCTCCCTCCTCCTCCTTTTTCCACCCACCAATTCTCTGTCCCTCTGATGTTTCACTCCTCCTAGCTATAGCCTCTACCCTTTGATGTTACCGCTCCTCCCTCCTCCACTCCACTGCATCCTCCTCCACTCCACTGCTCCCTCCTCCAATCTACTATGCCCTCCAACCACTGCTCCACCCTTCAACCACTACTCTTACTCAAACACCCTCATTTGACCCTTTTGCCATATGCTTCATATACTCTTTACACTAGCCTTTCTACACACACGCCACACAAACACGCACACTCACACTTCAGTATCCGCCACTCACTAAAACACTGCCTCACCTTTTCAAAGAACATCCTCCAAAGTCCACTGCTTCTCCAGCATGGGGTCTTACATGTGTTCACATGCTTTGAATATTCCCTCTCATCAGGCTGGGAATCCTCAGTAAAATAAAGTAGTTTAGCTTTAAGCTAAAAACTGCATTGTCACTTGTATAGCCCATTGCTGTCACTTTGGGTCATACTGTCCCAAACAATGGCATTTCCCCTCCTTAGCTCCACCCCTAGTGGCCACCTCCAGATTTGTACTGCACGTTTTCGTGCTGGGGGTCCTCGAGTTTCGGTCCTCGATTTTCTCAAGTATTTTGCTTATTCTTTATCATTCTTTCTTTGAATTTTCTTCAATCCGTCACCGTTGTGACTTGTCGGCAGTGGGGATCCGTTGCTGGTCTCGATCCCACCTTCTGTCAGATTGCTGTGTTGTGTGAGGCCACAAACCTAGTTTTGGGCCTAGTACATGTGCCAGGTCAGAGGCAGAGAAGAAGAGCCTGTTCAAGGCCTGTTCCAGTTGTAGTCAGAAGAATGTCTTCATCGAGGACCACCACTAAAAGTGTATCTACTACCTGCACCCGGACTATGATGTGGAGGGATTCACCATCTGCCAGTCTTTCTCCTCTAAGCCTAGAAAGGATCGCCATCAGCGGCTGGTGTCATGGTTGGAGGAAGCTGTGCGCAGTCAGGCCTCTGCACGGGCTAGGAGGCCCAAGGAGCATACTCCCTCTGGTAAGAGGTCGAGATCCTTTGAGGATGGTTCCAACAACACAACAGGGGCAGGAGGAAGCTCAGAAAAAGAGTCAAGGGTAACGTGCAGACTGACGGGGGAAGTAGCACGCTCCAACTTCCTCATCAACCAGCACTGCAGCTTCTGTCATCTGGATCAGCGGTGGGTATGAAGGGAAACCTGTCTTCGGAAGGCCGGAAATCGTCCACTCCATCAAGCCCATCAACGAAGCAATGTTCATCGTCGTAGGCAGCGTCATCATTGACAACCCCAAGACAGTTGTCTAAAGCATCGTCATAGTCAACGAAGACTCGTAGCCAGCGGTATCGGTTTTTGTCACGTCTACAGGCTCCTCTACTACTGCAGGCACCTCCATGATTATGACGGATGTCTCAAGGTTAGCATTGCCTCCAAGGCTTCTATCATTCCTGGCTGGGTCTGTTCCATCAAATCTGCCTTTTCCAGGTGTGCCTGTGCTGGGGACCTTCCTGAGAGATTCCAGCAGAGAAAGGGAGGCATCACCAGATCTCTTTTCTGCCAAAGCCCACAAGGGCCCCTCAGCTGACTGCCACATCCCCTGTGAGACCTCCCATGGTAATGTCTCTACCCCCTGTCTCCATTCCTTCCATCCTGTCAGAGGAGGAGAACGTCCTTGAAGACATTGTCCCACATCCTATGGAGGGTGGTGGTGTTCTGTTTCCACAGCTGGCCCGTGGCCTGCGCAACAGCTTCAGCCTGCTCACCCTACGAGCCGCTGGTCTCATGCACCAATCTTGACGCCTCAGGCTCAGAGAGATCCATTGCCAAGAGATGTTCCTTTGGACATTTTGACATTTTATCAACTCAACATAACCTCCCCATGCATCCTACCCTTGTTGAGCAAGCTCACTAACCCACACACCTTTGCTAGTGACCCGGGTACCCTTGTTGCCACCTACAATCCCTCCTTCACATTGACCATCAATGTAGTGGCTCCATGACCCAACGCAAGGCCAAAACTGCTGCCCACTGCAACACTTGGTTTAACCCTGACCTTAAATCACACCTTGCTAACAAGTGAGTGGCTGAAACCATGTGAAGAAATAACCCCTCGACAGCCAACAAAGATCGCTTCACCTCACTAGCTAAGACCTGCAAACAAGCAATACTCCTAACTAAAAGTTCCACCTATAACTCCAGAATCACCAAAGCCAACTCAAGCACATAGGAGTTCTTTGCTATCCTACGAGAACTGGAATCGCCTGTACCCCCATCTCCTGGTTCTCCAGCATGCAAATCGTCCTACTTGATAAGATCACCTCACTTCAGAACAAGATTCAGCTGAATAATGACACCATGAATAGCTGCCCTCCTAACCACCCGGCCGCGGAGTTGTCAGCTCCTTTGCAACACCTCTTGCTTTTCCATTTCAAACCGGTTTCAGTACCTGAGGTCATCCACATCATCAACGGTCCTAAACCCTCCAAATGCCAAGGGGACATCTGCCCCCACTACTGTCTTTAAGGCCTGTGCAGAAGTGCTCGCTCCCTTCATCTCTACTCTTGAAAACACTTAATTTGCCTCCTGCTCAGTGCCAACCAACCTAAAAGATGCATAGGTCCTTCAACTGTTAAAAGAAAAAACAACCCTTGACCCAAACATTCCTACGAACTACTGCCCCATCGCAACCGTCCCATTCCTTCTTATAATCCTGGACCATGCAGCGTACCTCCAGATTCAATCAGGCCTCAAATCCAACAACATCCTTGGCTAGCCCCAATCTGGGTTCAGACCAGGCCATGGCATAGAAACAGCACTTCTTGACTTAAAAAGTCAACTGGATGAACTTCAGTATTCTGGCAAGGCAGCACTCCTTCTGCTTGACTGATTCAGCTGCCCTTGATCTCGTGGACCATCAAATACTGTGCCAACACCTCTGCTCTGCTGCTCACTTCTCCACCGAAGCTACCGCCTCGATCTCCTCTTTTCTTTCCAGCCGGTCCATGAGAATTTTTTCTCCCATAGCATCTGCTCCTCCTGCTCCCATCACCTGTGGGGACTGTGAGGAATCTGAGGGCATCCTCACTTCTTTTCCCAAGATGTCCTCCTCCCAGATGACCTGGGAAAGGCAGTCGCTATCAGATCCTGACCCTTGGGGTGCTTATGTGAGGGAGGATCACCCGGATGGAGGGAACTTGGGGAGGGGGGAGGGGATGTCCTTAAGTGAGACATGTTATCCCGTTTCCTTTCAACCCCTTTCCTGTTTTGCTCATAACAGATTGCCTAAGAAACACCAGTTTAGTACTGGGACGAGGAAGAGACGAACTTTACGACACGCACATACCAACCTCAACTTAGTACTGAGAGAAAGAAGAGGACGACAAGAGGAAGACCAGACTACTGTTTCCATAGTGAGCAGTCAGTCTTTTCCATGCTAATCATGGTGGTGTGAACTTTAAAAGCCAACATCCTTGTGAACATGGAGTTGGCTTTGGAAGCAGTGATGCGAACCGCTGGTGCAGGCAGACCTCCCTAAGTCAGCGGTGTGGCAAACCGAGCGCTCGAGACCCGAGAAAGAATGCAGAGTTTATTCAGTGAGAAGCCGCACTGAACAACGCTGGCAGACCGAAGAAGGGAAACCAGCGTGACCGAGCCAAGCGGTCGTGGAAGCCCCAAGCTGCAGGACGTGCATCGCCGGGTGAGCGGTGCTGCAGAGAGCTGCCAGGAGAAGGAGCGAGGTACCGCACGGGAAAGAGAGAGCCCGTGGCGGTTGAGGACCTCGCAGCAAAGCCCTAAGCGCTGACCAGTGAGTGTACAAGAAGGGGGAACACTGGACGAGCAGGCAAATATGTAAAGCAGATAATGAACATTGATTTAAAGCGAACTGTAAGTGAAAGTAAAGCACCTTTCAATTCCAAACTAAATGAATACAATTATGAGCAATTTTGAATACCTAACAGAGTGAAAGCAAGTTGGGAGAACTTGTGAATATTGAACAAAGTGAAAGAAAGTTTGTGAATTTACAAGATGCAAAAAACTGTATTATAAAGGAATCACGCATTGGCACAAGCCAAGAGAGTTCTAGAGAACTGTATCAGATAAGAAAGCGAGCATTGGCAACAGCCAAGAGAAGGCAAATAATTGTATGTTATAAGGAAAACCCATTGGCAAGAGCCAGGAGAAAGTGTACCAAGTGCATGGTGAGCCAGCAAGCCACCACACAGTGTCGGGAGAGTGTGACATAGGTGGATAAAGCAAAGAGCACTGTCAAGTTCAAAGAGTGACCTAGTGGTGATAAAAAAGCAGCAAGGAAGGGGGACCGGTTTTGTTTGGCCTGTAATGTGTGGACCGTGTGGTCCGACAACTGCTCCTAGTCCGCGTGCACCCCTGTATCGAAAAGCCACTGAATGCACCCATAAAGAAGCTTGTGTGTATATCACAACATACTTTTATATATGTTTTGAAGTCAAGAAACAGAACTGTTTATGTGAACTAGTGGAAAGAGCCATTTCATAAAAGCTGGAAAGTGTCCCCAGGAATTGTGTTTTGAAAAGCTGGAATATTTTAACTCTTGGGGAAGGGATCCCCCTGTGCCTTATGAACTGTTTTGAACTTGGGGAAGGGCAAGCTGATTGCAAGCCAAGAGCTGGACAAAGCTCTGAACTTTACTTTGAACACTATTCATTTTGATGCTGACATCCCTACAAATTGCATACAGTTAGACAAGAGGGTAAGTATAGGTTTTGGACCCAGACAGACATTTACCTTGGACTTTCTGACACAGACTATCCTTAGTTTTCTTTAGGTGGGGAAATACCACTTTAGTGTAGTGCCAGTTAGGCCTTACTCCACTCTGCATTTTGAATTAAATATAACTTTGAAGATAAAACTTGACTCTGTTGTCGCTGTCTGCTCTGTGATGCCTTCACAGGACACCCAAGGTTATTGTGTATCACCAACCTTGTACAACATCGTTAAAAAAAAAAAAAAACAGTGTTACAGGTTTGTACTCGTGACTTACTCTTGGCCAAAGATATTTTTATAAATGTACAGATGACACAGTTGCCTGATGCAAATGTTTTAGATATGAATTCGATCTTAATGTATTGACCATCTTGTCATTAAAGTTCATTCAGCCTGACGTTGCAGTACATTCAGCCGACACATGTTTCGACATAACGCCTTTTTTTAATGCTGACACAGTTAATCATAATATCCGAAAGTATATAACCATTGGTTTGGTGACAAAGCAATATAAATGAGCATATAATCGTAAAAAAGAAAAAGAAAAAATACATACCAGTGGCAGGATGGGTATGCAGATAAGGAATACAAATGAGACACAGGGAAAACAGAAACTAATATTGAACAGGCTGCTTCTATAGCATTCTTTAAAAATCAGAACACTGCTTTGTATCTCTTGAATATATGTTGCTAAAAATTCAACTTCAAAGCTTGCTACATGCCTGTTTGCCAGGTCCGTACATACGTGAGGCACCCTAATGGAGGTACATGCAAAGGCATTAGATTACATCTGTATATCCATTTCTTGTATGTTAAACTTCCTTACACCAGAAGTGACTGTGTGGTGATTGGCCTATAAAGTAAGTGCTTTCTGGCTGATGCCATGTGCCCGATCCTGTCAGTCTGCACGTTACCCTTGACTCTTTTTCTGAGCTTCCTCCTGCCCCTGTTGTGTTTACTGTTAATATATGTGTTGCGAGAGGAGCCTCAAATCGCACGTTTCGAAAAATCTCTTGTAGTGCCTTTCCTATACTGACGTATATCTTCTAAAAAAGATTCAATATCTTAGCTGCCCTGCGATGAATTGGGTGTGCTCTCTTTTGACCTAATTCTGTAAGTATCATCAAATTTGTTTTAAAACGTGTAAACCCGATCTTCGCGATTATCACGGTCATCTCTAAAAGACTTCCTGAATTTTTGATTTTTGATTTCATCTTGGTAAGATCGAAGGATGTCATACATCTCGTTATCATTTTTTTGTTTGGTACTTTCTAAACTTGTCACATCTGTAATTTCTTGTTGCGTTTATCAATTTGTTCGTGAATTCTTACATGTTCCCTGGTAGCATGTTCTACCAGTAATTCGATCATTACTGTAGAACTGGTATTTAGGTTATCTTCCCACTTATCAGCCAAGTCTTTATCTTCTGCATTGTCAACATTTGGAAAAATCGGGATCCTCAAGCCTCTCTGAATTCGATCATTCTCCAAATAGTTGAACATGCAGAGCTTATTTTCCAGGCGTAATACCGGATACCTGATTCTCTCAATTCATATTACAGAGCACCTTACTCTGTGATCGGGGTGAGTCTGACATTCAGCAACCAAATTTAGGCAATGGTTTATTGGAGACTAATTAACAATGTCACATGGCATCAGCCAGAAAGCACTTACTTTATAGGCCAATCACCACACAGTCACTTCTGTTGTGGGGAAGTTTAACATACAAGTAATGGATGCACAGATGTAATCTAATGCCTGTTCATGTACCAGCACTAGGGTGCTTCACGTATGTACGGACCTGGCAAACAGGCATGTAGCAAGCTTTGAAGTAGAATTTTTAGCAAAATATATTTGAGATACAAAGCGGTTTTCTGATGTTTTGACCACAGTGTTCTGACCACTCTATCTTCCACGCCTCCTGACCAAATTTTCCCCTTCTAGACCCCTGCGTTCCTCTGGCACCAACTCCCTGCGTGTGAAGCGTATTGCTAAACAGAGAGCTGGTGGTCGATCACTTTCCTTGGCGGGCTCCCTTCTGTGGAATAGCCTCCCTCTGTGACTTGAGCAGGACCTCTTTAAGTTCAGAAAAAGCCTCAAGACCTTTCTCTTTACCTTCTCCTCCTCTCTTCCCTGCAAATAATACAGTAGCGTGACTGCAGTGCAGGGCCTTATGCATCCCGGGGGCCCTGACCCCCCGCATCATTGATCCTAGCTTCTGTTTATTTTTACTGCACTTACACTCCCACTGGAGGTTGTACTTACATTCTTCTCTTCTTAAGCACTTCACCGCAAGCACTTATCCATGAGCACCACAACACCTATCCCTTACCCCCCCCCCTCACCCTCCCCTCTGCACTTGCACGTTTTGAACACTCACAAGGCATAGTAGGTTTGTCTCCCCTCCCTGTTATTCTCATTATTTGTTGTACTATTAATTACATTATTTATCTTTGATGTAATTCATTGTCTACCTTCCCCTGTCCCCACCCTGTTGTCCTATGGGCGCTTTGAAACAGTTTTTGCTATTTGTATAAGTGCCTATCAAATGACCAATAAATAAAATAAAATGCCTGTGTAACCTGTAAGGTTCTTTTATAGTTCATGTCTGTGTAACCTGTAAGATTAGCGCCCAGTTGCCCCAGGGCTAGGCTGCGCTTTACAAATAAATACAAATAAAGAATGCTATAGGAGCAACCTGTTCAATACCAGTTTCGGATTCCCCTGTGTCTCGTTTGTATTCATCTGCATACCCATCCTGCCACTGGTATGTATTTTTTCTTTTTTATGATTATATGTTCATTTATTTTGCTTTGTCACCAAACTAATGCTTATATAATTTCTGTTGTTATGATTAACTGTGTCAGTCTTGAAAAAGACGTTATGTCAAAACAAATGTCGGCTGAATGAACGCTAATGACAAGATAGTCAATAAATTAAGATCGTATTCATAACTAATACATTCACAACAGGCAACCATCATGTGCACATTTAAAAAAAAAAAATTTGGCCAAGCGCAAGCTACGAGTACAAATCTGTAATAATGTATTTTGGGGTAAAGGGTATAACCCATTTGTACTACCGCCACCTCTTGTTCCACGGCCTTCTATTGTAGAGAAGTTGGTCCCGACAGGAACACACTAATACCGACACCAACCCAGATACATCCCTGCACGTGGTGAGCCACCAGATGTAGATCTACCATCTAGGGACTCTCCCTGGGATGAAGTGGGATCTTTCCAGGCAATGATCTTCTGGGCAGCCAAGCTTTTCAACCTGGTTCTAGAGGAAAAGAAGGGGGAGGGATTTTTTTTCCAACACCATTAATCTTCCAGAAAGACTGTGGTCTCAGTCCCGCTTCTGGATGATGTCTGAGAGGACGGGCTGGTGGTGATGCGAAAACCCTTTAGAACCTGCTAAAAAGCAGAGTCTGGAGAAGAAATATAGGGTCCCAGATACAGCCACTAAATGCCTCAGAGGCTATCCGACACTGGACTCTGGTCTTGGCTGCGGCAAGGAAGAGGTAATCTATTCCATCATCCTATTGCTCAGTTCCTCATGACCTGGATAGAACGAAGCTTGATGCGGCTGGAAAGCACATAACCACCACTGCAGCGTCTACAGTCAAGGACGCCAATGCCCTAGCCATCCTTGCGCGCTACGACAGAGAACTCTGGTATAAGTTGAGACCCATTCTTGATTTCCTGCCAGATGACAATAAAGGCCATGACCATCTTTCAGGAGGGGGAAGGGGCATCTGACCATGCGATCAGTCACCCTTGGCATTGTAGATGCCGGTTTCCGACAGATGGGCAATGGGGTCACGCCGTCAAGGTTGGCTCAGCTTTAGGCAGGACATCCAAGCCAAGGTGATCGACATGCTTTTTGATGGGATAACCTTTTCGGCAAGGCGGTGGACAAGTCCCTTCCCACCATCAAGACAGAGACAGAGATGGCATGCTTTCTGGGGACACTGCAACAAAGGAGGCAGACCTGTTGCTCCCAGAAAGGAAAGGTTTCCCGAACTTCCAAGGTGCTCAGTCCTTCCTACCGCCAGCCCTCTCGCTCCACTACCCCAAAGGCGTATAGAGGCCTATAGGGGAAGTGCCCAGAGTCGCCATTCGCAAAGCCACCAGGACACAGATGCCGAAGGAAGCCTGGCAAGGCTCAGTCCCTGAGCCCCCACTTCAGCACCGCAGTGGGAGGCCAGCTATCTCAGTTTGTCGACAATGTGGTGCAACATCTCCACAGACAAATAGGTACTTGATGTCATCAAGCAGGGATCCTCTCTGCAGTTCCAGGACAAGTGCCCCCGCATTCCTTCTGTGATGAGACAAGAACAGCACAGAGCCCAACTTGTCAAGGAAGTTCAGGCCATGCTGCTAAAAGTCACAATAGAACCTGTCCCTCTGCGCCTTTGGGGCCCGGAGTGTACTCCAGATACTTTCTGGTTCGTAAGAAGTCAGGCAGGTACAGGCCCATCCTGGACCCGTTTCATCTCAACAAATTCTTAAAGTCACAAAAGTTCAGGATGGTCACGTTGCAGCACATGCTCAGCCAACTAGAAGAGGTGTTTTTTCTGGCGGGGCGCTGGATCTGGAGGATGCATATTTCCACATCCCCATTCACGCAAAACATTGGAAGTTCTTAAGATTGGTCATCCAAGGAAGACCTTATCAATTCAAGGTGTTAGCCTCCTGCCTCAAATCAGCCCCACGGGTGTTCACCAAATTCCTAGCCCCAGTGGCAGCGTTCCTTCGTCGGAAGGAAGTGCACGTCTACCCCTATGTGGATGGTTGGCTGGTCTGGTCACGTTCCCACACCCAGGCGGCGCAGCATTCAGCAGAGACAGTGCAGACTCTAACCTCTTTGGCATTATCCATAAACTATCCCAAATCCTGCATGGTGCCATCCCAAGACGCTCTGTTCTTGGGGGCCCAACTCAACACAGTCAAAAGCCTGGTGACCCCCATTGGAGGAAAGGATGCGTGTGCCATCTTAGGAAAGGTCCAAAGGCTATCCTCCATCGGAGTGGCGACAGTGCGGTCCATCAAATCCCTGTTAGGGATGATGTCTACCTGCATCCATCTGGTAACTCATTGCAGGTTGCACAGGAGTTCCTGGATGCCAGATGGTATCAGACCTCTGGCTCAGGAGCGACAAGATAGTCCTCAATCAAACATTCTGAAAAAGCCCTGAGGTGGTAGTCCATTCGCCTTCACATCTCACGAGGGGCTCCCTTACGGACCCCAGCACATCAGGAAATGGTGACTACCGATGCCTCTTGAGGTTTGGGGCACCCACATGGGCCACCTGTACGCCAGGGGACTAGGGAGCCCAGAAGTGAAGATGTTGCATATCAACATCCTGGAACTGCAAGCAATTTTTTGGGCTCTCAAGTCTTTGAGCCCACAGCTTTTGGGGTGGTCAGGATCTTCACAGACAACATGACTACCATGTATTGCATCAAAAAGCAGGGCGGGACGAGATCCCCCGTCCTCTCCAGGGAGGCACAGAGCCTGTGGTGCTGGGCCATTGCTCACTGGATGCTTCTTGTCCCCTTCCACTTGGTAGGCTTTCAAAACACCATTGCGGACTCTCTCAGCAGGGAGCTGCGGTCCTGCCATGAGTGGGAGCCCGAACAGGCTCTGGTGTCTTGGATCTTCAGCAAATGGGGCCATCCACAGATCGACCCGTTAGCTACAGTGACCAGTGCCAAGGGTTTGCCAGCAGGTTTCCTCAAGCAAGGAGTCTGGGGGACGTCCTTCTCGATCCCATGGGAAGGCCGGTTCCTGTACGCATTCCAGCCAATACCGTTGCTGCTATGTGTGATCAACACACTCGAGCTATCCCGCTGCAAGATGATCCTCATTGCACCGGTGTGGCCGAGGCAGATCTGGTACCCAGATCTCCACCTTTCGGTGGTGCCAGTATTCAGACTGCCTCCTCTCCTAGACTTTTCTCCAGGGAAGGAAGATCCATCCAGCGCATCAGAGCCTAGTAGCCTGGCTTCTGCAGTCCTAGAGTTTGGACACTACTCGCTGCCCTTGGAATGCAAGAACATTCTGGCTAAGGCCAGGGCTCCATCTACACCTGGCTGTTACAAGCAAAATTGGACACATTTTACAGTATGGTGCCGGTCAAAGAAGATCTCTCCATGGAGCGTGTTGGCGCCACAGCTTCTTCCTTACTTGCTCTCCCTTGCCAAGGCTGGCCTTACACATGCATCAATCAAGATACACCGGGCCGCAAGACGCTGAGCAAGCTCTCCCTGTGGTCGCAGAGACTCATCGGAGTTTCTGAAGAGCCTCTTCAGTGAAGGCTCCTACGTGGGAGCTTAATGTGATACTCTCCAGGGTCATGAGGCCCCTGTTTGAACCTATGCATCGGGGCCCCTTGAATTTTCTTTCTTGGAAAACCGCTTTCCTCATGGCTTGCACCTTGGCCAGGAGGGTTGGTGAAATACACCCTCTTTTGTGTAAGTCTCCATATCTTTCGTTCGGTATTACCCCAAAATATTGAATATAAAATGCTGAATACGCATTTACCGCGCATTCGGCACAAACAAATATCCTGAATCCCATCATACCGAGCATGGGTTGCGGGGGTGTCTGATGGAGGGAGTGCGATGCCGGAAGAATAAAGTAAAAAGAAGGGGGGGAAAAGGACCCTTTCACGGAAGTCCCTACCCACTTTAGAGGTAGGAAACTTACATCACAGGCGGACGGCAAATGGAGGTTCAGTCAGGAGTGAAGGTAAGTTCAACAAAGCAAAGGTAAGTAAAGAACAGGGGTTCTGGGTAGGGGGAAAGCGGCACAGCGTTATCCATGTGCTTACTGCACGCCTCCATTTTCGGAGTCAGCATTTTTGGATTTGAAAAAACGGGGTGCGCAGTAATCACGTAGAACCCTTTCGTTCCATGGATTCACAAGTGAACCCTCCCTCCTTCCCCTCTATGGCTCTTCTTGGGTCCTACTGCCACTTCACGTGCATGACCAAATCTGAATATGGCCACCAGGCGTGGAGCTAAGGAAGGACTAGTGTCCTTGGTTGGGGCAGTATGACCCAAAGTAACAGCAATAGGCTATACAAGTGATGATATAGTTTTTACCTTAAAGCTAACCTGCTTTATTTTACAAAGGGTTCCCACCCTGACGACGGGGAATATTCATACCATGTTAATCCATGTAAGACCCATGCTGGAGAAGATGATTTACAGGTAAGTAACTTATGCCTTCCACCTGCTGGTCACTTGGTCTGCCTCCTTCTCCTCCTCTGACCTTGCCCTTCATGTTTCCTCTATTCTTCCACTGTTCCTGTCATTTGTCTGTTTTCCATAGCCAATCTGTTTCCTCTTACCTCCCAGTGCATGTATGTGCAGAAAGAAGCTTTAGAATATGACTAAGCCCCTCCCACTCCCTCCACTCAGAGCCAATACAGGTTGACCATGGTGGGTCTGCCAGTTCAGTGTCCCAGTCTGAGTTGGGGTATCCGTGGGGGTCGTGCTCCCAGGCAGGTAAAGACTCTGGGGCAGGTGGGGGCAGGGGCATTTGGCTTCTGTGTCATCTTCCTGGTGGGCGAGGATGAAACATAAGCCCCTGGCAGCATTCCCTCCTGGGTGCTGAATTGTGCTGCTAATTGGCGTGTACTTGCATAGGTTTGTCAGTGCCACCCTCTTTCACAGACTCTCCTTGCTGCCAACACAGGATACCAGATGTATGGTGACTGGAATGGTTGCTTCTGTTCACAGCTATTTTGGTCTCTATGATGTGGGCATAAGTTTTAGTTGAGGTTTGGCGGTCTATTGCTAGTCTGCTTCTCCATCTCTACAAAAGACTAGCAAGTATCTGGACAAAGAGACATAGCGTGAGAGAAAGGTGTACTGCTGGCTTGTAGATAGGCACAAAGGGACGTGTTGCAGAGGAAAAGGGCGAGCCACCTTTAATGAGGGACCACCTTAAGAGAAGAAGGAAGGGCCTGACACCAGGGACAGGGGAGGAAGAGGAGGGGCTACTAGAGCATGGGAAGGAAAAACAATGTAGAGGGCAATATAGGAGGTTGTATAGCACTCTGTCTCTGTGTGTTGGTGTAGGAGCACTGGTCCCAGGCCCTGAGCCCTAGGGAGGCGGAATGTAGTAAAAGGTAACAGGAAGGAGTAAGGGTTAAACTCTCCTCGGCTGCCTTTTTCCTCGGGTCAGGACTGGCTTTGAGCTGTAGTGTGGCAGGCCTCCCTTTCTTGACAAGGCCAGGCTATTGGGCTCGTCACAAACATTTGAGCTTCGTCCAGCTCCCTGTCGAGAAAAAGTGGGCTGGTCTTCATTCTCATTCTTATAAAATCTATACAATCTTCTATGCCTCCAATCGGGATTCTCTGTCTTGTTTCTGTTTCCATAGGTATGTCAGGCAAGAAGAGGGCAGGCTGATTCCTCCACCAGCTTCCCACATTCTAGGTTATGGTTGCTGGTAGTCCATATCTCCTTGGTTTGTCCTTCATTATCAAAAGGATGACTGTCTCACTATTTGAGTTTGGAGTTTAAAAAACGGCATTATTTCAACATGTTTGGGATGACACTGTCATCCAAGATCCACCCACCAAAAACCTTGTTCAGATCACCCCCCACATTCACATGGTGCCAGGATACACATATATGATGATCTCTGCTTATTTTCCAGTGCCTCCTTTTCTTGCGATACTTAGGCTTCCTTCATTTCTCGTTCTCTGGTGGCCATGGATCGGGACCTTTGATCTCAAGTATATGTTGATTGATGAAACATTGATCCTTGTCCCTAACTCCGTCTCTAATTTGGTTCCCTTTGTCAAACTAATTGATCAGGGATGCTTAATTGTTCAGAATTGGTATCACCTTTCCACTATACTTCCTCTGCAGTACTAAAGCACTCACAGAGACGTGATTGATGATTGTGAGAATGGATTCCCTCCTTAGCCACCCACTTTGGTGTCCTGCTTAGAGGAAAGGAAATCCGACCCCTGCTTGGGCTCATTTCCCTTCCACCTCTGACTCAACACGAATCCCTGTTTAATGTATGCAAATGGCTGACTTGTATTTATTCAAAGCCCAAGGAGTCGTGCCCAGCTACTTACAAATGATTCCCTGGCTTTGATGGCCTCCCTTCTCTATGGGCACTTGGGGAAAGGCATATAGAGCATGGGAGAGTCCTATGTCGGAGTGTACCCCGTGAACTAGTCTTCAACTCATATGTGCTTTAAGATTCGCAATTTCGACAGTTTATTCAAAATTCTTTGAGCATGGAACCCCCACGTCCTACTTAGAATGGTTGGCCTTGCTCGCTACATTTGCTTGCACGGTGTAATAGGGGGTCCCTGTGAATGGGTAATTATCTCTCTCTACTTGCCCTTACTTCAACGGTTGCCCCCTCCTTCTGTAACATAACCTTCAGTCCTAAAGCCCTACTGAAATACATCACAGAAATCTTGTTTTGGTAAGGATATATTTTTCAAACGATCAGGAGGCCTCCTCCACTTTGCACTGGACTTAAATATTGTTTTAGTCCTTAAATATTCTTACAAAAAGCTCCACAATGGTGCTAATAAGGTGACCTGGAAAATGGTCATCCCAGTGGCTTTCACTTTGCTCATAAGATGAGTAGTCTGTAGGCTCTATAGTTGGGGAAGCTCTTAGAAAACAGTATAACCTGTTGAACACTAACATTTTATAAAAAAAGCTAGAGTATAATACTTTGCTGTTGGACCCCTGGAAAGTGAGTTGGCCAATTCACATGCTTTCAAACTTCATATCCTGCTCCGGTCAATGGGCCTCATTACCAGTTTGCCGGTCCGGGAACTACGGTACCGGTAATCATGTCGGTACCGTACTTCCGGGACTGCCAAACTATGAGTTCTGCTCGCGGTTGCCTTTGCAGCCGCCAGGTCTGACCTGGCGGCTGCAAAGGCACCAGCGAGGAGAGCACGTCGGATGCACCGGCACCCTCCACATATGGTGCCAGTGCATCCGGCTTCCCCATTCCCATTGAGCCCTATGGAACTCAAATGGGAATGGGGAAGAATATTTTCCGGCGCCCTGGAATGGGCAATTACCGGATCCGCCGGGGTTGTAATACCCCAGTGATTGCCCATTCCAGGGCGCTGGAAAAATAACGACTCCGGCAGCAGCCGTTCCTGTATTACAGGCACAGCTACCGCCAGAGTCGTAATGAGGCCCAATGTCTTGATCTGATTGGAACCATGTTAAAACTCTGCAATCTCATTAAAGCTGACCTTGCTTGGGAGAAAGTTACATGGTGTGACTTGTGAAGATTTACTACACCAGGACGTTTTGAAAAAATCAGAACCAGGGTGCCTTTTGTTTTGGTGTTTGACACAAATCACAGTATTTGAACAGAAGCATATTGAAGCCTTAAAGTAGGAAATAGAGAGTGTTCCTCGACATAAAACTAAGTGTATCCATATCGTGTAGTTACAAATGCAAAGCAATTGGTTTCTGAGAAAGAGTAATTGCAAAAGTCTATGTGGCGAGGAAGAATGTGGGGTATCTCTGTGGGCTAATATAACAAAATTACTTCGCAGACAACTAACTGTGACCCGTATTAAATATGTAGTAAGAGTTGGTTCTGGAGATTGCAGTTATTTCATTCAAGTGCCCCAACAAAAAAAGCAGTGTACTTAGTCATATGGCGGAAGTAGTAGTTGGGTGCTTTACAAAAGATAACACATTACAGTAGAATATATGTAAAACTGGTGGTAGGGGTGTTGGTAGAAAGAGCTGACAGCATCGAAAGGGGACAGCACAGCAGACATTGTATTCTTTTCCCTTTCTGTATTGTATACATACATGTCATATCAAATGTGGTATATTTACAAGTGGGGCCTGGGTTGTGGATCAGGTAGCTGGGATGATTCCACCATGCCTTATACGGCCTCCTTCCTGTGTGAGTAGGGGATTCCGAAGGGCTTCCTTGGATTCTGCCTGTGAGAGCTTCTCAACTTGAGAAAAAAACTACAAATCAAGATGGCTGCCATGGATTGGGGGAGAAGGGAAATACATGTAGTCCCTTCTCCATTTCTGTTGCTGCCATTGCCGTGACAGGGACACGCCAGGAACACTAGCGTGCCTGGCGCCTTGAGGGGCAGGGCAGATCCAGGTAAGTGGTGTGGGAGGGATAGAGATCTAGAAAAGGGGGAAGGGTATGGGGAATGCGACACAGGGGACACACTTATCTGATTCCTGGTGAGGGAAGATGGTGGCCTCCAGCTCTGAGGAGGCTCGGAGCAGGGGTTTACCATCTGGTAAAGTTCCCGACTTGAGCCTCCTGATTAACTGGGAGGCCGCCACACACCCCTGGCCGGGTAGTAATAAACCAAAAGCCCTATGGGAGTCTGTTACAAATGTATTTTATGGTTAAGACATGGTGTATGGTTTATGATGAACATCAACAAAACCATTGATTTCTTAATTCATCTTTTGGTATTTGAGATCATATTATTCAAGTCCTGCTCAAGACTTGGGAGTGTATGTCCTTTAAAAATAAAACACTGTACAGAGGCTTTTGCCGAATTTCCATCCCATCCAATCCAAAGCTAGCCCCGAGAAGCTGTGCCAGTGTCATCAGTGCCTTGTTCCTTTACTCAGTGGGACCCCCTGAACCACCTGCTCTAATGACCCTGTAACCTCCACGTTCCAGCTGGGTGTTTTCCTGTGTATAAACTGGGGCAAGCATATGGACATATGAGAGAGAGCACTGTTAAACTGGATAACCCACAGGGCTGAGGTTAGTTTGTAATTGGATTACAATCGTGATGCAACTGATACTACAAAGAAGGGTTGATACCTGCTGCTTTTGCTGGATCATGATTGCAATGCACTGGCAACAGAACCATTCTTAATTGCCTGGGGGGGGGCTGCAAACTAGTAAAACTCATCTGAACTTTTCAACTGCTCGGTTCTCATATGCTAACAATCAGCCTGAGGACATGTACAGCATCCGCAGCAGTATCCTGTGCAACCAATCAGCTATATTTATTTTGCATTAACACCGCAGGAGGAACAACCACCCAGTCAGCTTAACTAGAATGTGAGCTTTATTCACAGGCATAAGCGTGTGTTCCGTGCTGGCTGCCGGCCAATTCCAGTCCTCCCACTTGCCATTACATTTCACAAAAAGGAAAAAAAAACGTCCATGACACCTCTGCTCCTCTTTTGACACACTCAATTCTCCAGCATGGGGTCTGGCGTGGATTCACGTGCTCATGAATATTCCCAGTCGTCAGGCTGGGAATCCTCTGTAAAAGAAAAAAGTTTCACTTTAAAACTGTATTTCTTCTCTAAACCAATCGCTGTCCTCTGGGTCATACTGCCCCCAACTAATGACAGTCCTCTCCCTAAGTTCCACCCCTGGTGGCCATTTTCAGATTTTTACCGCATGCTTCAGTGTTGGGAGTGCTCTTGGTGCTCCCCGAGCTTTTTTTCTTATACTCACATTTTTGGATAACATTGTTTTGAGTTTTGAACGATTTTTGAATTCATCGTTCGACCAGAGGTCGACTACCGGCAGCAGGGACCCGTTGTCGGTGAAGATCAAGCTTCATCGAGTATCTTCATCGGAAGGCCCAGGCTTGGGTACACTTCACGCCTTTTCACCATGACCAAGGAGAAGAGATGCCCCTTCAAACTCTGTGCAAAATGTAGGCTAAGAAATGTTTTTGTGGAGGATGGACACCACAAATATCTTTACTGAATGAATCCGGACCATGATGAAGAGGGATGCGAGGTCTGCCATGGGTTTTCAAAGACCACCAAGAAAGATCACTACAGCAGGTTGGTGGTATGGATAATGTTGGGTAAGGCCCTTGACTCAGCCTCATAATCAGTCTCCCTCCAGGGCCGGCTGGTCCCATGGTCAAACTCCCTCTGATAAAAGATTGGGGTCCTTTTGTGGAGGCCCCACCTACAGGAGTCCAAAACAAGGCAAGGCACAAGCCATGGATCCCTCTAGGTTCAACGCTGTTGCTGGTCCGGGCTCAAGAGGGGTGGGGTCGCCATCACCGACCATATCCACAGTGAGCCTACCAGCAAGAGTCACGCACTCAAAGAGGAAATCCTTAACCCCTTCAAAACTACGCGTATGGTCAATGGATAAGGTGACAAAGGAAAAGTCGAAGGTGAGCCCTTCTCTACCTCCATTGCTGTCGTATTCAGGCAAGACAACAACTGCGTCATCAACGGCCACCTCAACGTTGAATGCTGTTACCACATCGACAGCCCCGTCGACGACCTCGACTTTGCCGAAAGGAGGGCAGATTGCAAAGACGGTTCCCAGGGTCATGACGGTAGCTACGCCGCAGAAGTCATTACAGAGACAGTGGGAGGTTACTAACACAGCTACGGCAGAGCCCACCGAAATGGGGATGGAAACCTCTCCCCTCCAGAAGACGCAGGAAAAGGGAAGGAGTAGAACCCCGATGACCCCTAAGATGGGTGCAGTGATGGGAGTAGATCCAAGTGTGACGAGACGCATTTACACTAGCTCTGATGATGACCTGCCGGTGGGCTACTATTCAGACCATAAAGAGGGCCAGGTAGGTGGTTCATCCCAAGGCGAACCCTACTGGCTACCGGTTCTGAGGGGGCATATTAGCCTGGAGCCACTGGCTCCCATTCCTGCGGCACCTCAGCCCAGAGACGTTTCATTGGACATTCTGACCATGCCGCACATACTGGTAACAGAAATTCAGCAGAGGCTGCCGCCCACACCGGGCCCTGCTCCATCTGCAAGTCCTGCAAGAGCACACAAGATCAAGTCAAAGGACCCGGCTGGACCAGGGCACCGGCCAACACCACCGCCTCCTCCTCGGGATTTGACCCCAACAGAGGATCCTGCCACACACACACGGACACTGGCACAGATACAGCAGCTATGGCTATGGACACTGAGGCCGACAACTTTGTTCCGGTGGATGGAGAACCGGCAGGCGTGGATGACCCACACAGGGCCTCTCCGTTGGATGAGGTTGACTCCTTCCATTCGATGATGTCCAGGGCCTCCAAGCTCTTTCAGCTAGTGCCTGAGGAGACAAAAAAGGAAGGGTTCCATTATTGAAGGCACAAGTCTAAGCGAGGACCATCATGTCTGTTCCTTTGCTGGACGATATCTGGGAGGAAGGCCTTGCAGTCTTCAAGAACCCAAGCACCGTCCCTCACAAGTGGGACAGGCTTGAGAAAAAGTAGAGAGTTGTGGACTCAGGCCCCCAAGTTCCTGAGGTCCCAGCCTTCACCTGACTCTGTGGTCTCAGCCACCACCAGGAAACGCTCTCTGAATTCATCATCCTCATCCACTATACCCCCGACCAGGAGGGAAAGAAACTGGATGCTATGGGGAAGATAATTATTTATATGGCTGCCAGCACCATATAAGCTGCAAATGCACTGGCCATTTTGTCACGCTACGACTGGGAGCTCTGGTACAAGCTGGGCCCGATTCTTGACTTCCTACTTGACGAGCAGAAGGCGGAAGTTCTTGAGCTGTTCCAAGGGGGGGGTGGCCTCGGACCATGCCATCACAGTGGCAGTGGACTTTGCTGACACCGGATTCCGCCAGATGGGAAACGGAGTGGCTCTTCATCGGCAGGGATGACTGAAATCCACCAACTTCAGACCGGACGTTGAATCTAAAGTGTTGGACATGCCATTTGATGGGTAGAACCTGTTTGGCACGGCGGTCAACGAGTCTCCAACTCATCAAGACAGAGATGGCGCTTTTGCTGGGCACTCTGCAGCAATGTCGGTAGTCGTCCTTTCGTTCCTCAAGGGGAAAACTTGGCAGGTCCTCCAAAAGCTACACCACCTTCCCGTTCCATGACGCAGGAGGTGTATAGAGGCCGCTCGCAGGCATACTGCAGCGGAGGTCAGCGCTGGCATTGCCCGCAGGGCAGGACCCTGGCGCCTAAGCTGACCTGAACTGGCAGTGTACTCAGGCCCATACTCGTGCACCCCAGTGGGAGTCCGGCTGATGAGGTTAGTCCGCACGTGGAAGACCATCACCACAAACAGATGGGTACTGGACGCTATTGGACTGAGGCACATCTTGGAGTTCCGGCGCAGGTGTCCCCGTATCCTCCAGTAGCGCGTCGAGAACAACATGGGGCACGGCTACTGCAGGAGGTCCAAGCCATGTTTAAAAAGGGGGCGATAGAATCCGTCCCTCAGCACCTGCAGGGTGTACTCCAGAGACTTTGTTTCAAAAGAAGACAGGAGGGTGGAGTCTGATCCTGGACCTATGACGCCTCAACAAGTACCTGAAGGCCCATACGTTCAGAATATGTTTATGCTGCAGCTCGCCAGCTGGAGGCAGGCAACTTCCTGCCGTCTCTGGACTTGAGGACGCCAACTTCCACATCCCCATCCAACGGAAACACTGCAAGTTCTTCCGGTTCATGGTCCATGGATGGCACTATCAGTTCAAGGCGCTTCCCTTCGGCCTGAAATCGGCCCTGAGGGTCTTCACAAAATGCCTCGCTCTGGTGGCGGGACATCTTCGTCTCGAGGGCATCTGCGTATACCCATTTTAGGCAGAATTGCATGCAGTACCCTCTGGGACCACTACACACAATTAGGACTACCGGTGTTAGCCCAACCAACCTTTGGTATAAGTCTGTACCACACAGTTTTTGGTAGCGAGCTGAGCAGCCAGGCTTATCTCAAGAGTGAATGTGAGCAGTACAAGTAGTTACACAGAGGACTTTCAATCACAGTGGTTCAAGTAAACACTAATACTCAAGGTTTCTTGGTAAAACACATATTAATTTATTACACAATAATTTAGAAAACATTTCCCTAGCAGAAGACAATTTACTATTATATACCAATACACTTCAATACAAAACTCTAAGATTTTGAGAGAGTTTGAGCTCCCCTCAAATAGGAGCCAAATGGCCGTTCAGTTACTTAGAAGTGAGCAAAAGGGGCAAGGTAAGTAGAATAGATCCCATATACTTGTTAGACAGTGCAAATAGTTTCAGTTCACCAGAGGAGTTCAATTCACGTCAATAGGCCAGGCCAAAGTCAATGGGCTAGTGTTCTGGATAGGAAAGAGTAGTTCTGGTATCAAACGGTAAAGTCTTTGCAAAAGTTCTCAGATGTAGTTTAGGTGAAAAAGTATCATATGTCGGGTCACAAGCTGATTAGGCCTGTAAATTGGGAAAGTTTCATGAACTTTCACCGCAAGAGTGGCGTTCTCTCAATCAGGTTGGCACAGTACCTTAGTATGAAGAACAAAATGCAGCTGACGACATTGGTTCTTGGCAGGTCCTGCAGATCTCACTGTTCCTGAGCCTCAGTCGTGGGGACAAGAGGGAGGCCATAGGGGGACTACTGCACTGCATGGATTCGTTGAAAAAGCACACAAGATGGAGTCACTTCAGTTCCAGTAGCTGTAGATTCAAGCACACAAGCTGGTATCCCTCTCCCTGGTTAATCCTAACCAGCCTTGAGAATGGTATCCAGGTGGTTTACGAGTTGATTGGTCCCACCAACTCAAAGGAAGAAGTCGTCCATGGCAATTCGGACCTGCAGCAGGGCTTCACCGGGCAAACCAACGGTCCAGGAGTTGCAGCAGCCATCCTCTTGCAGCTCTTCTTTGGTTCTTTCGTTCCAGTGGTCGACTCTGCTTTCCAGTCCAAGAGACTGGCCTTTTAAACAGTTTTCTCCCTTTCATTCCAGCCTAGCTGCCACTCACCTAGCAGGGTGGCTGTCCTTGCCGGACAGTCAGCCAGCCAATCATGCCAGAGTGCATTTGGGTTTCCTAGGAGACTAAGCACAGGGAGTTTCGGGCACCTCCCTCACTTCCTGCCCACCCCAGACACTCAGACGCCAGAGGCGGTCTTCAGTCCTGATGCCCGCCAAAGGCACACGAACTAAGGGACCAAACCAGGTTTGCGTACAGAGACAAACACTAGAAGGACCTTTCCAAAAAGAAATACTGAAAAAAGAAGACCGGGCCTGTTTAAACAAAGGGGCTTAAGGCGCCATCTTGAAAAACATGGCTCCTGTGATTTTTAGCTACTGGTGTTCGCGGTCGGGTAAAATCATGGTAGTACATTGTAAAACCACTGCCACCAGTCTTTTCAATAGGAAAGGGTAGCATTCGACTGCTACATGAGTATTTAGACACGGGGGATACTATGTAACTCCTTCAGCACTCCATTGTAAGATGGTGTGTGCTGGGCCTAGGAATTTGGAAAGACTAGTAAAGTCAATTTCACTTTACATTCTCTGGGAAACAGCAGTTTATCCCAGAGAAGGTATTTAAACTTTTGGGAAGTCTAAAAGACATCGCTGTGTCACTGCACTAAGGGTGCTGTGTAACACACATGAAAAGATGATGCCTATGGAGTTATCTAAAACTCCATAATAAAAGAACACAAGTGAAAAACACACATCAAAATACATGAGAGTGGGGAAAAAAGGCTCACACTCTTTCCAGGTTAAAAAATCAAGTCCTCAAAATCCAGCAAAGTTGCTGGGGGTCTATAAGGTGAAGGGAATTAGCACATTTGTGAGAATTCTCCTTAACAACCCTTAACTGGACAATTGACTGATACGATCCTGCCCCATGCTCTGGCAAGCCAGCACACGGCAAGGACCCTCCATCTGCTGACGGATCTAGGATTCTCCATTAATTATCCAAAGTTCTGCTTAACACTGTGGCTTGTCTAGTGACCCCCTCAGAGGAGAGGGTGGTAGCCATCCTGGGAAGGTGCAACGCCTGTCGTCGGCACGGGCGGCTACAGTGCAAGCCGTCAAGTCGCTGTTGTGTATGATGTTTTCCTGCATCAACCTTGTCCCCCTTTGCAGACTACAGATAAGGCCTCTCCAGAAATTTCTGGAAGTGAGATTTCTGCAATTTTCAGGATCCTGGATGGACAAAGTCCCTCTCAAAGAGGAGTTCCGACGAGCGATACAGTTTTGGGGCGTACAATCTCATCTCGCGCAAGGGATCCCTTTCCAAGTCCGTCTTTATCAGGAGACCTCGCCAAAGATGCTTCCCTGGAAGGTTGGGGAGCTCATACTGGACACTTGTATGCCAGACGCCTCTGGCTCCCAGAAGAATAGACCCTTCACATCAATGTCCCGGAGATCTGGGCCGTCTTCTGGGCCCTCAAATCTTTCATGCCGTCAATGAGGGGCAAGGTGGTGAGGATCTTCACGGACAACATCACCACCATGTTCTACTTCCAGAAGTAGGGCGGGACGTGCTCTCTGGCCCACCCCAGAGAGGCCCAGGAGCTGTGGCACTGGGCCATTCGTCAAGACATGTTTCTCATCCATGGGCATCAAGAACACCATTGCAGACTCGCTCAGCAGAGAACTACGTTCTTGCCACGACTGGGAGCTTCACCCTGACCAGGTGGATTTGCTGTTCCAGGAATGGTGTCAACCCCAGATCGATCTCCTCGTGACCTCAGCGAATGCCAAGTGTCAAAGGTTCGCCATCAGGTTCCCACAGCGGAAGAGCACGGGGGATGCATTTTCGTTACCTTGGGAGGGACAGTTCCTATATGCTTTTTCTCCATTCACACTCCTGCACTGTAAGATGATACTCGTTGCTACGGCGTGGCCGCAACAAATCTGGTACCCAGACCTACTAGGTCTGTCGGCGGCTCCATCCATGAAGATGCCACGACTGCCAGACCTTCTGTCCAGAGAGGGAGGAGCGATTCTACACCACGACCCAGGGGAGCTGAACCTAAGGGCCTGGCTCCTGCAGCTATAGAGTTTGGGCAATATGCTTTACCTGCAGAGTGTAAGGACATCCTGGCCACGGCCAGGGCCTCTTCAACACTGACTTGCTACGGCCATAAGGGGAAGCGTTTCTCTGTGTGGTACCGGACTCAGAAGATCACCCCTCTGCATGTGACAGCCCTGCAGCTCCTACCATACCTGCTTTCCTTGGCGAAGGCTGGACTGGCTCATGCCTCTAACAATGTGCCCCCGGCATCCATATCCCGCTACACCAGGGTGCTGGGTAAGCCTTCTGTGTGGTCTCACACTTGTCAAGGAGTTCCTCAAAGGGCTATTCAGGACTTTTCCACTGGTGAATGCTCCTGCCCCGGCTTGGGAACTGAATGTGGTTATGGGGGCGCCTTTGAGCCGATGCATCAGGCCCTGCTCAAGTTCCTATTGTGGAAGACAGCATTCCTTGTGGCGATCTCCTCGGCCAGACGGATCAGGGAGATCCAGGCACTATCAAGCAATCAGCCGTACCTGTCCTTCCATGCTTCAAGGGTGGTACTGCATACACACCCCACTTTTATGCAGAAGCTGCCAATGGAGTTCCCCCTCAACAAGCCTTTGGTGTTACCTGTCTTCTTCCCTAATCCGTTGTCTCTGGCGTAGAGGACTTTGCATTTGCTGGACGTTGCTCGTGCCTTCAAGTTTTACGTGGCACGCAAGAAGAGCTTTCAGAAAACATCTCAGCTGTTTGTCCATTATGGTCCTGTGAATCACGGAAAGGCCTTGTTGTACTGCCATCGGCTGGCTAACAGACCTCTTCCAGGCCGGCCAAGGGCCCATTCCACCAGAGCCTTTGCAGCAACCACAGCGTTTCTCTCTGGGGTGCCCCTTCCCGTCATCTGCAGGGCTGCTATGTGGAGGTCCACGCACACCTTCACAAGGTTCTACTGCGTCGACAGGGATTCCAGGGAGGAGTCCTGAGTCGGCCAAGCGGTGCTACACAACCTGTTCAGTTGATGTGAGTCTGTTCAAGAGGTGAGTATGATTGCTTCTGTTGAGCCTTGCCTCCTCCCGTGGTTGTGTATATGTACTGCTCTGTAATCATTATTCATGAGCATGTGGATCCATGCCAGACCCCATGCTGGCAAAGGTTTAAGTTACTTACATGTAACTATTGTTCTCCAGCATGGGTCTGGCATGGATTCATATGCAAACCCTCCCTCCTTCCCCTCTGTGGCTCTTCATACTGACGCTTTACGTGCTTACCAAATCTGAAGATGGCCACCAAGGGTGGAGCTTAGGAAAGGGCTGTCATTGGTTGGGGGGTAGTATAACCCAGAGGACAGTGATTGGTTTAGAGAAGAAATACAGTTTTAAAGTGAAAGTTAAACAGTTTTTTCTTTTACTGAGGATTCCCAGCCTGATAACGGGGGATATTCATGAGCATGTGGATCCATTCCAGACCCAAGCTGGAGAACAATCGTTACAGGTAAGTAACTTAAACCTTCCCTCTACACAGTAATGAAGACTGAAAAGGCACTTGTATAACTCGGGTGATGTGGACCGAAGCCAAGTTTCCTTTTAATTATTTATCACCCACATCTTTCACTAGCACGGTTCTAATGGTGATAAGATCCCAGCGGGTGGGCCGAGCCTATTAATTACAGTGCCATCAATAGCACCAAACCTTGTTATGCACCCTCACTTTGCTCAGTCCCATACCTTGTGTGTTAGGCTGTTACCAGCAGGGTCAGCCCACCAGCCAGGTTCTCATCACTTAATTAGAAATAACCATTGTGGTTGGGAAAACAGTTTCTCGAACTTTAGAGCCAACAGGCCATAACTTGGAACACTGCAGCTCTCCACATGCTTTGGACTAATACTCCCATGATCTTACACCAATGTCTATGCTGGCTTTGGCTGATTTGTAGTATAAAACATCTGGATGGATGAGAATTGCAGAACCCTACAATGTCATGTTATGGCGATCCTGTGAGTACCAGAGACTGCTCTATCTACCACAACAGAGACTTGTGAAAGTTATACATACCTGCTAAATGTATTTAAAAGTTGGCGTTTACCTGTAACAGTAGATCTAGTGTATAAAGAACTGTTACCTTCCATGTACAATGCTTTTCTTGAATCAATTGATTGTTTCATTGCACGCCTTTCATCCGACACCTGTCTGAAAAAGCGTGCCTTGGTTGCTAGACCATAGCTACCCTTGGTGTGCTAAGCACCTTTGGAAAGGACTGCGAGTTTACTTAAATTGTGAAGATGACCTTGGGGCTTAAAGAAACGCCTTAAGAAATTCCTCCTGACACAGGCATCGTCACCCACTAAGCAGGTGGTACCTTTGGGGGAATGGGAAGCTGGTGCCTAGCGTGCTACAGATCTAATGTAAGCAGCACGCTATTACTTTCCATCTACAATGTATGACCCCTTACGCTTTACATGGCTGATAGATATGCTTGAATTCTCTTTTAAACATGTTTCCAAATACACAGGGCCTCCTTACAGTTTTGCTGGTCTGGAAAAATTGATGGTAATTCCGGCACCAGAAACCTTTCTGGACCGGAAAAACACAAGTTGGCCACTGGGGGCACTGACCTTCCTCCAGCCCTGTGCTCCCGAGGCACCCACTGGCAAAAGAATGCCTCAATTACCTCCATGGGAGTCCTATTGAAATCCATGGAATGGGGATTTACTGGCGTTTCCGTTGCCTGGAATATCCTGGTAATACCGGGATATCAGGTGACGGAAACGGCAGGTCAGAATGACCGGCGGGATACCGGAAAACTTGTAATGAGCTCGACAGACCGGATGGCAAATGGGTATGTTTGTCTGACAGCAGTTGTCCTGGGGAGTCCACGGTAGCTGCAGGAAGCTGCTGGAGCCCAGCTTACCAGCTTCTCCCAGGGCACAAGCTAAATCGCTCCTTCATTTGGATCACTGAAATTTACATAAAGTTTTCCAACCTTTTCAAACAATCGTGGAATTTGGATATTTATAAAGGAGCACTGGGAGACATATAGAAAACATTGAGAGCATACTGGGGTCAACCTATTGCAACCACCGCCCCCCACTGGATTGTGCATCTGTATTCGAGAATAATGATGATGTACTTCGTCTGTTTAGTGAGGTCTCTATTCACGGTTTCCAGTTCCTTCCCCGCCACAAACCGGTTTAATGGATTCATTGCTACATCATGAGTTTGTAAAGCACCTTGAAATGGGGCTGCTTCAGCCATCAATATGTCCTTTGTACAGTCATGCTTAGTTCTTTTCATTTTTAATAAATATGAAATCCCACCATCAGTTGAAAAACACCAGATGTTATTGCGCAACCTTTCATTTGATCCAAAAATCGTTACTGTGATTTTCAATGTTCTTGCATCCAAAAGCCTAAGAAAGTAAATCATTTATACATTTTCACTAACCCTTCCAAAGACAAATGCCAAAGTACTCAAAAATATACTGCTTCCAATATCAGATTTAATTCTGTTCATGAAAAATGGAGACAATGTGTTCCAAACATTCTGAAACAGGTTTATTTTTGGTCAATACTCTTTAAGAAAACTGAACAATTATTTACAGGTTTTTCACACAACTTGACACATCTCTTTTTTTAACATAATCTGTCTGACCTCATCCCCACGGTTGCTTGCATGTGAGTGAGTCTTACTTCAAGTCCAAACGGTACCTTTGCTCTATGTATCATCAATGAAGCATGTAGGCGGGTCCACGCAGGTAATTAACAGTACCATCAGTTTATGAAACTGATCACCAGGGGCAGTAACTGAGACATTTTTATGTCCATTTTCCCTTTTTCGACTTTACAATAATGTTTAGATGTGAGGGTTATTTGGTTGGTAAGTGTGAGGAACACAAACGTCCACAGTATCTTGAAAGTAGATCTCTCAGGAATCAAGGGGTACGCATGTGTGAAATTTCAGTTTTGGAACCAAATGTTAACGTTTTAACTGACAATAATGGTCCCCAGCTATCCTTGCAAATCAACAAGGCCAGAGGGAGGGATAGAGAACAAAAGCGTTAGATTTGAGGTGTGTGCACAAGTGCTGAAGAAAGAGTTGCTATTGGCTCTGTGTGGTAGAGAAGGTGAAAACTGAGAGCCAAACGTTGGCAGGGCCTCTTTTTCGCTTACGCCTGAAGAATCTGTTCATGCAAGGTGGTAGAGTGAAAATACTGTAGATGCCAGACTTTGCTCCTAAATGTGCCAATGTGGCAGCCATGTTTGGTGTGGAAGGGAAAATCCTTTATTGATGTCCTGTTGGAGTGGTGAAAATTCTGTACCTGGCCACACTGTCTGTGCCCAGCGGAGGGTAAAGCACTGATGACTCGATGCTTATTCATCCCCTGCTCTCCTAGACAACAAGTGTGTCAATGACTGACTATTGTAATCCTGGGATTTGGTTATTTTATTTGACTCTGCCCTGCTGCAGTGATTTACTTGGAGTCCATGCTTGCTCACCTTACACCATCAAAGAGTTGCAGGCCGGCTGTGGTCATCAATCACCACTATCCCCTGTCTGTTGAACTGGCGACCTCTAACCGTGGGCCACACTGCTGCACTCCACAGTCCTCATAAAGCGCACTTTGAAGTTCAGGAGACACAGTCGGACTGTACCAGTATGAGCTATGTGACTAAGCTCACTGCCATGAGTTTGCAGTCCCGACTGGAAAACCTGTGTCATACAGATCACATAGTCAATTATTTCTCTTCTTCTACAACAAGAACAACCTTGTGGTTCTTCTGATAAATGGGCACCTGGGGACTGCTCTTCAGTTTCTGATAAATGCCCCAAAAATCAGGATGACTGCAAACGGATTTATGTTCAGTTTGTCATGTCTCCCAGACGTTTTGTGTTTGCTTCTCTTGAAACGCTGCACTCTCCCATGATTCTTCATGGATTCCAGCGTGCAGAACATGATCTGCATGTCTCTGTGTGGGTGAAACTGAACTGTGCAAAAGAAGGCTACCAACATTTGCCAATCATCTCATCACCCACTGGTCAAGGGGCCACCTTAAATTGTGCTTCAGGGAACGTCAGTAGGTGACCCCGCCAGTCTGTCAAGAATGAGAAGTTGTGGTCACCGCTGCTAAGGTCCACCCAGTCACTGAAAGATTGGCTGATGCCTCCCATCTGGCAGGATCTCACACCCTGGAAGTGATGTAGACTGCATGGAGCCGGCTGGCCAGGGTTCTCTGCAGGTCCTGTAAAGTGTCCAGCCCTTGCACCCTGCTGTTCCGACCATAGATGAGTTGCCGGAAGGAGTCCTGCTCCAACAAAGTGTTCATGTGCTTTAGAAAATATCCCTCGCAGAAGAGAGCGAGTTCTGGGGCGTTGTGGATCTGGAAAAGAAAAAGTAGACGGATGCAAATAAAACCTGGGGACAAGTTTTCAGACTTAAACAGGTTACCAATATCCTACACACTGTGGTTTGCAGACACTTTAAGAGAAGAGGCAGTGGTAACTGGTGACCTTTTAAAGTGTAATGGTGTAAATAATTGCACCTAACCTGCCTAGAGAAGTGAGCTTTGGGAGCAAGCCTGACCCAGCCCAGGGGGGTCTGGGTCCCCAGCACCCTTCCCGGTCATTTCTAAAATAAAGGATTGAAATTGTGCGTTTTACGGCACACATTTAAACAAAAAATGGAAAAGAAAGCCATTCGACTTACTTTCTGTTCTGTACAGTAACATGCAGAAATAAACAGAAGCCAAGCTGCCAGCAAGCGCTCACGAGCATGTTGCAGTGCATTTGTATGATGCCTGTACCCATAGGCGTCCCTAAAGGGGGCAATTGCACCCCCTATTGGCTGCGTTGCCCCCCAATTGGTGGCCTGCCCCCTCTCTGGCAAAGAACTCTTTCCAGAAGCCTTAAAGGTTCTCCTTTGCCCAGTCGTCATGCATTCGCGGGTTTGCAGGTTATATTTCGACAGCCTGTGTTCTTTATTCTGACCTGAAAGGGACACCACGAGAATCAATGGGCCATGAATATTCCTGGGGCGGGGGCCATCACTGTTAAAAGCAGGCTTTCTACATGCTGGGTACACTATTTCTTTCCAAATATGCAGCTTACATTTCCAAATTGAAACATGCGTCTTAAACTTTCACTCACTAGTTTTCTTTAAAATGTGTTTATTCTTTTGTCGGACTGCCACACCAAAGACCCTCTGTTTTGTGTGCCCCTTCCTTTGTGTTTTATCACTAAAGTGGTTATATGCTTGTCAAACTGTTTAATCACAAATAAATTCTTCTATTGTACTGACAGCAGTTATTAGGAAATTAATGGGTTCCAACATTTGATTTTCACTATGGGGGCAGAAATTCCCCCACTCTCGCCCTTAATATAAGCAAGCTACCAGCCAAACCCATCGTCTGGCCAAGCACATTTTATAGCACTTGTTTATTTATAAGGAATTGCAAAATGTCATAAGATTTACAGCCAGTTTTAAATATGTAACATCTTAGAAACAGTCATCCAACCAGTCGAGCTAGCCTGGTAGCTTTCTACCGTAGGGCATGTCTACGGATCCCTAAATGTGTTCAAAATCACTGCATTCCCAACAGTGCGGTTCGTGTACATGACTTTAAAGTCAACAGTATTTCATCTCCAGCTACACTGACCCTGTGAATAAATTCATTGGCGGTGGGCCAGTGGTGGCTTCTCCATAATGGGAGACTGGGCGTCGGCCCATGGGAATCCTCGCCTTCAATGGAGGAGCCAGCCCAGTGTATACACTGAAAACTCTGATACCAAGTACCTCGGGAGGGGGAAGCATGGTAAATCCTCAGGTTCTTTATTAATGTTGCACGCAATGTCTCCAAACAATTCAGAAAAATCCAGTTTGGCTGTTAGAATTGTTCTTTCAACCTAGCACAGTTTTTGTATAGTTCAGTGTGTTCTCCATCACCGCGCCACCTTTCTTTCCTGCTCCTATTACATTCACATAACTTTGTTGTTTGTTTCCCACCTGGGGAGTTCATGGCTACATTTTAAAAGCTTCAATTGCACATGTACATGTCTATGTATTCCTGATACAGGGACCCCTCGATGCAATGGGGGTGGGGGGGATCACTTACTGTCCTGCCATTTACGTGGAGGTCCATAGTAGGGTTGGGATGATGCAGTGATGGAATAGCCCATCAGGAATTCCGGAAAACATCCACAAGGGTTATGCCTCCGAAGGCCTGTCCGCCCATGGTGTAGCTAGTGCCTGTGTGTGTGGCAAACCTTTGCCGGCAAGGCCTGGCTTTGACCTGGTAAATACTTTCTAACATATTTGTAATTTACAGAGGGCTTGACCATTGTCTGTGACACATTCTCTGAATATGTTCTAATGTTTTGGTGCTTACAGCAGCAATTGATGGTCTGAAATCCTTTACACAGCTGCACTTAGACATTGTGGCTTCAAACTATTTCAAAGCAACAAGGACCTTGAATCACAATATAAACACCCTGAACTGCTGTCTTTTGTGTTTTGATTGTAGAACTTTAAATGTTCTACCCATCGCTAGGAACAAGTAGCAGATGACTGACTGTAAGCAGATAAAGTGGCCCAATTATTTCTTTGGTTGGCTCTGTTCATGTCTTTCAGGTACAGTACTAACACCTAGAGGGTGATGGTTTAGGATCAAGAGAATTTGCACTCTGCTCATTGGATTCTTCCATTTTACAAAGCACAAAATAAAGATACAAAAATTAAAGTTACAAAGGTACTCTTGTTGCTTAACATGCTTAGGCCACGAGGAAAGTTCAGGGGCAACACACTTGTCTTGAAACCCGGCCCCACGTGTCATGGCTGGACTCCACCATGAAGTGTGATATAAGAACCCAATTTAATTTAATTCTTTTTTTAACGTGTATATTCACAAATATACATTCACATTGCTTTATCAGGTTATTTGTATGCCTGGCAAGTGACACAACACGTTATATTAGATCTTGAATCAAAACATTCACAAGTAATTGTATATTGCTGTACATCTAGAGCAGGGGGGTAATGTGGTAAAGTGCCTAAATTGGAGACTGGGCCCAAATCGCTGCTTCATCACTTCAATAAAGTGTGTAATCCTTGGGCACTCATTTAACCACAATGTGGCTTACCTTTCCAAATGTCTAGTCCCTATTAGTGATTGAGTTCACTGTACTCTATTGACAAGCCTCACTCATGGTGTAATAGACTACAGAATTGCTTCATTTACAATAACATTGGCCATTCATATATTGCACCCCACAGTCATTGGTCCTTTATTTCATGGCAATACAACATGTTTTATTTTGTGCCATCATGCAGAACCGGATCACAGGCACCATCTTAGCCACTAGATGACATATGGGAAACAGTAGGTTTCCTAAATAGAAAGTACTTCTACAAAGCCAGAAAGCTGGTATGGCTTCTCATTTAGCCCAGGGCACAGAGGCGAGGCCATGCCATTATCCGTCTGCCATTGGTATATTCACCCTTCCATTCCTGGCTTTCCAGTCCTGCTGGCTTTGCGGTGGCACGTGAGGATTAAAATACAGTCCTGCACACCACTTGGGAGCAGGGGGATGGAACATATGATGTGGGTGCCTGGTATTTAATGCCAATTCCTGCATTTGTTGCAATTCCTGGTGTATGATGTAAGAACCTGGTGTTTGCTGACTATCTTTGACATAACTTCGAAGTACCTGCCATTTTATGGCAATGCCTGGCATAGCTCATGAAACCCTGACCATTTAATGACACCAATAGACAATACCTGGCGTATGATGTGGGAACCTGACATTTGATGGCAACAGCTGGCATGTGACAATTAGTGGCAATACTTGATATGCAATGTGAGTGCCTGCCATGCCATGCCAATATCCGGCATATTATGTGAGAATATGGAGATTTGATGGCAAAGCATGACATATGTTTAGGTACTTGGCAATTCATTTCAATGCTTGGCACCTGGTTTTTATAACATGGCATTTCTTGCCAATACCTGTCATACGACATGAGCATATTGCGCTTGGTGAGAATACCCAGCATATTGCATGAGTGGTCAGTGCTTTAGGGCAATACCTGCCATTGATTTGAGTTCCTGGACATGTGATGTGAATGTTCCCACATGATTGAGCATATGGAATTTAAGAACAATACCTGGCATGTGGCCAGCGGACATGACATTTGATGGCACTACATGCAAAGTGATGCAAGTACCTGGGCATTGATGGCGTTACCTGGCACATGGTGTGAGGACCTGTCATTCGAGGGGAGTACCTGGTATTTAGAGGAAATATCTGGTGTGAGTACTTGCCATTTTAAGGCAAAACTTTACATGTGTAATGAGTACTTAGGCCTTTAATAGGAGTATCTGAGAACACTACCTACCACCCCATCACTACAGTCCCTTTCCTCTTGAAAATTCTCGATCGCACCACCTACTTGCAACTCCAAACCCACCTTGAAACCCACTTCCTACTTGGCCTAAACCAATCTGGTTTAGACCCAGACATAGCACTGAATCAGCCCTCCTCGACCTCAAGATATAACTTGATCACATCTGTGACAAGGGAGACCTCGCCTTTCTCATGCTACTTGACCTCTCAGAAGCATTCGATCTCGTAGACCACGATATCCTCTACCACTGCCTCACCACCTCCTTCAACTTCTCCCAGGAAGCGGCCAAATGGGTCAAATCCTTTCTGAGCGACCGACCAGCCAGAGTCTTTACCGGCACTTAAGCAGCAGATCCTATCCGAATGCCCTACGGGGTCCCACAGGACCCCTGTGTCTCCCCCATGCTCTACAACACGTACACCAAAGACCAGTTCGATCGCCTCGACAACCTCAATATCACTTACACACATTTTGCAGACAACACCCAGATCCTCCTCAAACTCAAAGGCTCATACGAGCATGACTGCGCCAACATCAACCACATCTACAACATCATTCAGGCCTGGGTGGCTAACCACCACATCTGCTTAAATGATGATACAACAGAGTTACTCATTGTCGGCACTCCTCACCATCTCAAACACTGTGACCCTGCCTGCTCCTCCTCATCATCGATGGGAAAAGTATCCCTGTCTCTCCTCAAGTCAAAACACTAGGAGTCTACCTAGATGCTGAACTCAATCTGAATAAACATGTGAAGGCTATGGCCTCTTCTGCAGCATATTCTACTAAACTCCTCAATCGCTCTAGAAAATTCCTCACCCCTAGCAACTGCCTCACTCTTGCCAGAGCAACCGTCGGCAGCAAACTTGAATACTGCAATGCCATCCTAGCAGGGACTTCCACCAAAAATCTTAAAAAGCTACAACTCACACAACAATGCCTTTCGAGCACTTTGGGGCCTCAAATGCTCAGAGAACATCTCCCAAATTAGACTCAAAGCCCATTGGCTTCCCATCAAAGCATGCATTGAATTCAAAATACTATCCACCACTCATCGCTGCCTCTACAGCACAGCCCCCCCCATCTCACCCACCACATCTCCAAAAAAACCAAATTGCAAACCCTGCACCCTCCTCCATCACACTTACTACCTCTAGATTCACCAGAAAATTATCAGAGGGGCTCCTGCTTCACTGTCATCGCTCCCACATTATGGAACATGCTTCACCCTCAATGAGGAACGAACCATCCTACCTTGTGTTCCGCAAACAAATCAAAACCTCTCTATTTAACAAAAATGCATGATCCTTTCTGTAACCACTATGAACGTCAAATACTGATACTCTATACTGTTATTACCTATCCTTTACTATGTATGTAATCTAGCGCTGTGATACCTCTGGAATCTAGAAATGTGGATTAACCCTACTTTACCTCCACTTTGCGGTAAATTCATGGGTGTAACGGGGAATGAGTTTGTTGGTAATTTGAACAGAATAATTATATTTTTGGATTGTCTATACATATTCAATTTATGGTACAAACAACTTTAATGCAGTAAGAACATGCATATCTGCAACCTAAAAATGTGTTTTCATTTTGCATTAAAAGGTTTTTTAAAAGATTATTTTTGGGGTTGTGCGTAAATGTTTTTTTCAACATGCATACAACGCAGGGTGCTAAACTCGAGCCTAGTGACCATGCCTATTTTTTGGAGCCTGCCTTCCCCGATACCTAACACGGGATGACTCAACCCCGCCTACCGATCAATATTCTGTGGCACTCTAACCTCATTGTGGCTCGCGTATCAGTGAGCCATGGTGTGTAAGCAGGCTTAGGTGGTCATCTATGACCCTGACATGGGCAAGGCCGTCTCTCCACTGTACCTTGGCGTATTTGTAGATGTGGACAGCGCTGTCCGTCGTGATGGTGCGTGCACAACGGATCTCACAGTGCCTCTGCAGGGCGTCCAGCTGAAACAGGCTGGCGGCGGACAGCAGCTGCAAGGGAACAAAACCAGAGGAAGCCAATGAAAATCAGAAACGACCTCAACATAAAAGTACAGAAAAGGGCATTTCCTTCCGTAGAGCTCTTTTGCTCGTTCAGGTGCTGTATTTAAAGTGTTTAGATAGGTGGACCTAGTATCTAGGGGCAACGGCGTTCTTTACATAGCAAAAGTGGCAACATGCAAAGTGGGACAAAGTACAAGGGGTTGTTGATCACAGGCACAATGCAAGGGGAGCAAGATTATCCAGGAGTTCTTCCTTCTGAGGATTCATCTTTAGGGGGGGAGGGGACCCCTGGACTAAATCAGCTCAAATCTTATTCACAAGGTCCTCATCTTGTGGAGAACCATGTATAGGGTGCTTCAGAATGAACATGATGTCCAGTAAAAAATATTTAAAGCAAATGCAACAACACCTAAATAAAACACTCTAATATGTGTTTACGTTTATATTGTTACATTTCGTAGGGTTTTCATGCAAACTTTCTCAAGTTACAAAATACATCCCACATAATGTTTCATTTAGCCTGCATGGTGCTATAGTGCATGCAGTTTCTATCCAATATGCCCTTTTAAAAAAAAAAAAAAGACTTTCACAATCTCTTCATCTACTAAAGGGCACCACTCTCAATAATATGAAGACATGGTTGCAAGATAGTATGGCTCACACTTTTTTATTTAGTGCCAGGCAAAAAGACATTCCTTTTTGGCACAACCTAACATTTATGTTTTGAAAAGTTTCCATCTATGTGGCAAGTTGTTCCCCCCACATATCTTTTTCCATGTGGCATTTAAGAACATAGATAGCATTATCTGTATATGTTTCTTTTATACATATCTGCACATACACTAATATTTCTTATAGTAAGTGGAAAGAGAAAGGATAAATGCACTGCACGGCAGCACAGTGAACAATAAAGTGGTGAAAGGCCAAATGTGTACAAATTCAAAAGCAATTGGGAATTTGATTGGCGTCAAGCGGATGTGAAAAGGTTGGACATTCTTGCTCTATGATGCTGAAATAAGCACCCCCTGAACATGCTATGGATCTGCACATGGAATTTATATATTTTACAAGTGGGGACCTTGTTATGTTGGAGGTTTTGAAGTATGCATGGCACTGAAGAGCTGGCATTAATCATGAAATCTGCAGGCAAGGACCGAATGGAACAGCTGTTTCAGGTGTCTTGGAGGCAAATGGTAAGGCAGGAACGATGCTCAGATGTTTGCCCACCTGGAAATGAGTATATAGCCCTCATGCAATCCAATCTTCCTTACATCAGTTATAACTTGCAAGTTTACATGCGTGTTGATGCCCTCTTTGCATGGGCATGAGTGGCACACCAGAACTGGATCTTGGCATGTGTGTTCGTATTGTATTTCTTAGTGGTAGAGTCCAACATTTTGGCTCTGTGGTGAATGGCTTGTTGGGAGTTGCAGTTTTCTGTTGGATAGCATTTACGACCATGGGCAATGTGGGTTTGAAGGTGTAATTTAACTTGACTAAATATGTCAGGCCAGGCGGTATAGAGACCAAAAGCATGTTATGGGCCTCCACAGCAGGCCGAGGAAGCTGCAGGCTGTGTGCACAGGCTGCGGATGTAAACTATTAGAAGTGTTTAATCAGCCCTCATAGGCTAACAGCTCGCTTAATAATAGTTACATGACCGGCACTTCAGGCACCTGTTCTTTGTGTTGTTCCTCTTATTTATGATGCCGATACAAATGTATGCATTTAAATATAAAATGCAATGAATAGCAGCCAAAGTTAAAACTATTGGCTTTGCTAATGCTTGTAAAATTAGGTTGTCTCTCCCGTCATACCCGCAAATGTTCTACGAGACAATAAAAGGTATCGAAAAAAGAAATGTCAGTCCATGCATGACCACAAGGTGGCAGGAAAAGGCAAATCATGTATCTTTCCAAAAAACCCACGCAAAACCACTAGGAAACCCTGATATGTGTATTCTCCGAATGTCAGAGAGACCTGGGAAGTACACAGATAGGCTAAAGGGTGAAGGCAGAACCATATAACTGGCCGTTTAAACGCATACATTATTTGCGAATGCTATATTTTATAGATGACGGTTTATAATATGCAGCATTAGCACCCCAGGTTAACAAATCGGCAACCCAGGGTGCTAAAAAAAAAGGATTTTCCTTTCTACAACGGGATGCCACGCGCTGTAGGAAGGAAATACTTTACCAAAATGGCCACCATGGAAAGGGAAGGCGGGGGCTCTGTACAGAGGCCCTCTTCCCTTTCCATGGGGCCTTGGGAAGCTGAGGGGAAGGTGCGGCTGCGCGGCGAGGTCTGCCGCAGCCGAAATAAGGTAAATGGGTAGGGGGGGGGGGGGGCGGGGTTCATAAAGAAAAAATAAATGGGGACTGAAGGTGGGGGAAGATGGCAGTGGGGGGAGCTGTCTGTCAGGTGGCTTGGAACACGGGCTTACACCGGCGGTTCAAGCCTGCGTTCCTAGCCACTTGATTGTCTAGCTCCCCCGCCCAGGGTGCTCAGGTGGCATTATGTATCCATTCCATGGGCAACACCTGTGGGTGGGGGGGGTAACGGCCCTGGGCCTACGTTAACAGCCCTCGCTTCCCTCGGCCCATTAACTGAGGCCGTGAGTCGTTAGCCCCCGGTGTTGCCCCAGGAACGGGTACATAACGCCACATTGTAATTGAATGAAGTGTACTCTACCAAAGAACTATATGCAGCTTTCTAATTCAATACTGTGTCCGACACCACATTCAAAAATACAATGGTAAATCATTTAAATGGAGTACAGATTTCAAAGTGTGGGCCTCAAAAGAAATGAGGGATATTTTAGGGTAAATTGAGTCACAAAAGTTGTGAAAAGATTACTCAATGTTCCTTAAAGTTCCTTTATTTATTTTTTATTTTGCATTGGTTTATTACAAACATGTAACAAGACAATTTAGTTAATTATTTCCCCAAAACATCATTTGTTAAAACCATCAAATACATACGTTAAAAATCTACACAAAGCTAGTATTAATGAGACTTGTCTGCCTGTCATTAGTCTCTACCAGAATTCATTTGTATTCATCCTCGTCACGTTGTGCACAAAGGGGGCAAAGTGTAGTGTACTCAACTCACTCAAACTTGGCCATTAAATACATAAATGCTTCAAAGTTTCAATGTCCTTAGAGGGTCTACTAGGAAATCTAAATAATGTTACCTCTCTCAAGGAGCAGGAAACACATTCTTTCTTCTCCAGGAGACTGGCCCTTAAGATGTGCATCACTAGGAATCCAGTCAGCGCGTAAAGGTTTTTTTTCCAGAAGGTGGAAATCAAGGTCATATTGATTCATCCAAGGATCACAGTCCTCAAGGGTGACCAGGAATGAGCCCTTATCCAGAGTAAAACGGTGTCGAAACAGCCAGTAGTGTTATTTGGTGCCTGTGAAATACACACGCATCGTGACCGTAATCCAAATTCAGCCCTAATCAACCTGTGCTGGCAGCCATTTTGGAAGTGATAAGAAAGTGTGCAAAATTAGCCATGCATCTAAAGACTTCTGACACAGTCTGGGTAGCAGATCGGTGCCATGAAAATATAACTGAAACTATAGGGCAGATGTGTAGCCCACCTGCTATAAATTGTTTTTTTTAATTTCGAAACCAGTAGGAGTGTTTTATTCTTTTTTGCTTCATAAAAATGGGCAATGGCCGGGCCAGGGTAGTATTTAGCCTAAATCCTAAGAAGGCAGCCTCTTTGAGATCCAGTAATGGGTACCAGTTATATACCAGTTACAGTGCTTGCTCTTTAATATATGATTTTGATGGTCTGAAGCGATTGGCCACGGAGTAATCACAAATCCTGTAAAGGTTTCTCTGTAACCCGATCTGGGGTCGCTCAATTATAATAAAGTCATCTCTGTAAAATGCCTTGGATTACTTCTAGGGCCCATCATTGGTTGGAAAGTCAGAGATTTTATTTATGATATTATCGAAATTGGCTAGATATCAATTGAATAAGCAGGGGGTTGAAACACACCTCTGCTTCACCTCTGAAACACTTATGTATATGTGCATTATAAATATCAAATCAATCAATCAATGGGATCCCCCACAGCACAAGACTTTTCCATAATCTAGTGCAGTCAACATTATCGAAAGCCACGCTAAAATCTAGTGTAGATACATAGACCGGGTGTCGTCTCTTGTCAATGCTTCATGCATCACAATATTCAATAATAACCCATGTACGGATGTGTTCATACCTGGTCGGAATCCCGTTTGATAGATTGGTAAAATGTTATAATCCCGTATCAATTTTTCTAGATATTTAAATAGGAGAGAGCTAAACATTTTTCTTGTAGTGTGCAAAATGGCGATAGTTTTGAGGTAGCGTCCTAGAGCCCTTTTTTTTTTTATAGATGGGGACTACACAGGAATTTAACCAGGCATTTGGTACTTGGAGAGTGATGACATTGCATTTAACAAACAATTGGTATCAGGTGAAAAGGGCAATCACCCCCTCGTCGTCCTTCCAGGTCTCACCCCCTTACTTCTCCTCTTTAGCTGCCGGTTTAGTGCAGCTGGCTCCTCATGCGTTCGGCCTTGCTCGAAGTGTGCTTTTGTGCCCCGTGTTTTATCTCATTGGCGAATGTAAAGGGGCATCAGGTGTGCGTGATTATTGTCAGTTGCCTGACTCTGCCTGACCCGTGTGTTGGGACATAAATGGCTCTGGTGTTAGTCTGTTGTCCGTTATAGCGTAAGCAAGGGTGGGTGGGTAAGGCTTCAAAATATCCTAGAGGGTAGGATGGGGAAAAGGTGTTACAAGGAAGGGGATACCACATCTCAACCCTCAGTGTCCCACTTCCGCTCCACGAAGATCCCTCGCCCAGGTGATCCTCCTCCACTGGGCCACCCCCAGGAACTGGATCCAATAGTGGTGGCCATGTCCTGGCAACCTGGACGACAGATCCCGGGGGACTAACGGGTGAGACCCCTTTGGGTTTCTCACAGGACTCAGTTCATGTGGCGGCACCAGTTCCTTGCTTGGGAGGGCTTAAGCATCCCAGTTTGAGGTAGAAGGCATCACTCTGCTGTGATTCCCAGCCGGAGACAGCAAGAGACTTTCAAATTCCTCCCATCGCAGAGCAGTGTATTTACTTACATTAAACAATCATTAACGCACTGACGGCAGCAGAAAACATACGGTGGCAAAGGACAAAAGCCTCCCAAGGATATATGAATAGACACCCTATGATCAAGCCAAAGCATGACTGCTGGGGTCAGCATTTAGACAGCCTCTTTGTGAAACTAAATATAGCCTCTGAATTGGGGTGAAAGTGGCTCTAAAGAGCCAAAGGAGGGCATAGTAGCTATTCATCTTCCTGGACTGAGACAGAGGTGGGGTCAACCGCGCATTTGGTTTAATGGCCCTACTCACTACCAGCTTTCAAAACTGCCTTCCAGCCCCTCAAAAGTTTGAGGCTGGCTCCATCTCTGCCTCAGTCTGACATCAATCATTACAGCCAACAGGTTAAGGATAATTCCAACAATCCTTAATGGGCATGAAGCTTGGACACGTGATGCAAAGGCCAAATCAAAAGAAGGTGCTGGATATATCTATGGACGTTACCTCAAGGAACCTCAATTTAGTTCCTTTGTACTGAATTAGGCTTCATTTCTGGGGTTACATTGTCTAATGCCCAGATGTGAACATTCTATGCTAAAATCCAGAATGCAATTCCCGGCATCCACAATGCTCACCCAAAAGAGCAATTACCAATCAGTACTTTTGAACTTCACTGTAAATGAATGATGGAGGTATTTGATGATGCAGACACATGGACATCATTGATGGCCAAATGAATTTGGAACAATAGCAATCCATGCCTAACACTAGTGCCTAACACTAGTGAATATATCCAAAACAAGCAAGTTAGTGAACTCCTATCACCTTGCCTCAAGTTACGACGTGAGCAGCCCTATAGATAAGGGGTGTATCGGCCACTTTTACTCTTTAAAAATAAGCAAATACTCCCAAAAAATAAAAAACGTGGAGTAAAAAGGCCCCCAACATTAAATAGGAAGCAGACACGTAGAACCAGGTGTGCCCCTGCTTTCACCCACACAGCTCCATGGATATGTTTGGACCAGTAGCGCAAATAGTACTACGAGAAGAAACTACTATTATTACTGCTGATAGGAAGACATAAACATGTATGTACAAGTATCTTTTCATGTACATGAATACAATTTTATTACAAAAACATTTCCATTGTCCAGTTAAAACATATGTTTACTCGTTTGTAAAATACTCCCTTTGGGAACTGAATGTACATATTTACTCCCTAAAAATCATTTTGCTCCCAACTTTGAAAAATAGGGAGTAAAATACTCCCACTTCCAAATCTTATCTGGAGCACTGGGCGTGAGTTTAATTTACTACCCACTTTAGAAGCCTCCGGGGCATGTAGCAGAATCCCAGAGTAGAACGAAGCTGTAGACAAATCTTGTTGTGAGACTAGTAAACATATAATGACAACATGCCAACTCCTGAACAAAGAGTGCTGATTCAATGTTTGTCAACACGTATGGGTATTGCTGAGGAAGAGCATCTATGCATGAGGATCAAGAATGTTATGTTAAATTATCTTTATACGGCACCCATCACCACGGGGTGGTCTTACAGCACATTACCTTTTCCTAGAGATTGGCATATTGTCACACTGGCCAGGTGTCTCCAGACCTTAGTCAGTGGGTAATCAGGAAGGGGGCGAGTGTTGAAGGAGCTAGATATACGAAAGAAAGTACCCCTCAAGATATCGTTATAAGGATATTGCAAGTCCCCAAGGAGTTCTGTGGCCAAATACAGGAACGAGGCCAAAAACGTTCATAAGGTCATGGAAATCGCAGGTGAATTGAAATATCCTTTTTATGTATGGTAGAGGATATTTTATACTTTACAATACATGGCCACACACTGTCATCCCGTCTAATGGTCCAAAGTGAAGTAGTCGTTTAAAAAAAAAAACTACTATAAAACAAATTGATTTAGAAAGACCGCTCTGTGACTGCACGGAGCGGTCTTTCTAAAACGAATTGTCACGCCCCTGCCGCTACGAGTGCATGCAGAGGCTGACAGGCACTCCAGGACCCGGAAGCAGCGGTGAGCGAGAGGAGGTAAGTTTGTGTGTGCGTGTGTGTGTGTGTTTTAGGTGTTTGTGTTGCATTGGGAATAGGGGGAGTCTTGGATGGGGAGGGAAGTGGCGGGGGCTGGTGGAAGGGGTTCAGGTGGTGAAGTCCTCAGATTTCTGGTTAATCTCGCAAGAGGAGAGGGTGTTGGGATTGATGGGGGTGTGGAAATGTGGTTTTTGTTTTTTTGTAGCTCACCTAAAATCAGCTGAAAAAAATCAGTTTTTTAGTTAGACGACCTATAAAAAAAAATCGAAAATATCACATTGAACCCTTTAAATACATAGCCTGTTGTTTATTGTAAGAGATTTTCCACTTGCTGATATATAATATCAATTTAGAATTGTGCTTAGATTTTAAAAAACTATATTCGGCTTTTAATCTGTTTCTGAAAACATATTTTAGCAGTTTTATAAAATCCATCTAAATCGTTGGCAGTTGGTGCTTTCAAATAAGCAGTAATACGCAGATTCTTGTTTTCATGTGTTTTAAACTCGAAAATAAAATGAACCCACTGCCATAAACAGTTTCTGATCAGTCAATAGTTGTAAAGGACCAAGAAATCTATTTGACAAGAAATTAATTTAAATGGCTTGTCGAGGCTTGAATTAAGTGCTGCAGTGACAGCTGGAATTCTACTCTGTGCTGGCTCAGGCATCGTGACGGCACAGCTGAAGCGTAATAACTGATTACAGTACAGTTGTGATTTTCCTGTTACAGGCCAGTAGTGATGTCACAACTAGCCTGTAATAAGAACATTATTTAAACATGTATTGCAGGCCACCACGTACTATAAATAAAGGGGTAAGGTCAAAGATGACGCGGTTTAGTGGGGATGATGATACGCTAGTATGCTTGTACTAGTAGGCATGCATGTTTCTTAACTGTGATACATTTTAAATCCGCGTGAACGAAAGAAATAGCAGTGCGTAGCGCGTATTAGAGCAAAGCTTTCGTGTAATGGCAAACTCTAGACTTGACGTGGCATGGTCCTAGGTGTAGACGATGTGGTGTTGCAGGGCGGGCCCTAGTAGTTTGGAGGCTTTCACCAGATTAGTTTGTAAGAAACCATCCCTGTATCCAGGGTGAGAGCTAGGGTTTTTTAAGCCAGCTGAGCAGATGTGTCGACGCCAAGATGTGGGTGTGTGGAAGGCAACATGGGGTAAGGGGGAGACCAGGGGAAGAGGAAAATGGAACAGTGAAGACTCTTGCGTCATCTTTAGTACATTAAGACTATAATCGCTCAGAGAATAGAAACTATTTGTATTCTTTTCATTTTGTTAGGAATTTTAAGTTGTTTAGAAAGCACATTATTATTCAAAACCTTACCATCTGTTTTATTTTGGTAATGTATAAACCACAGATGTAAATTAAAAAGGCAAAATATTGGCTCTTGACATGGAGTGTGGTGGAAGGGCTATCTGGTTATCTCCCTATATATCTGGTTATCTCCCTATATATCTGATTATCTCTCTATATATCTGGTTATCTCTCTATATATCTGGTTATCTCCCTATATATCTGGTTATCTCTCTATATATCTGGTTATCTCCCTATATATCTGGTTATATCTTTATATATCTGGTTATCTCCCTATATATCTGGGTATCTCTCCATATATCTATGGGTGAATCTCTATCTACCACTCTGTCAACCTCTCCCTCTACCAGTGCCTTCTCTATTATCAGTTGATCTGTTTATTGATCAATCGGTTACATCTAGCCTGCTACCCTGGGAGGGCTTCAGCAGGCTAGAGAATAGCCTCAAATCATTATACCCGAGATGGTGGGGCCTAGGGCGAGGCTGTTCGGAACATTGTCAAACCAAAGCACTGAAGAATAAGTTAATAAAGCACTTTACCTCCAAGATATCGGCTGTGGGGATGTCCACCGAATCAGTCCCTCCGTAATATAAATACTGCATCAACATCTGAAAGGAAAAAGGGAGCATCTGTCACAAATAGGACCCTCTGGCACAGAAACACTTGCCATCCATTGATTTTAATATACACCCCCATCATTGATCAGACTTTGGGTCTCATCACGAGTTTGACGGTAAGCGGATGCTATTGCCGCCTAGCGAAAATAGTGTTACCACTGTGACCCGTGGTGTAAATAGCGACATATCACAGCATTGCAAGAGTGTGCACCCGACTCCAGCAGTAACGGTATTTGCGCCTGGCGGAAATAGCGCCGAAACAAGGGCTACCATTAGAAACTACGGCGCAAATTGCGTTGCCGTCTGTGGCCGGCGCTATTAGCACTGGCTGTAATAGCGCTGGTTCATTTTTTGGCCGGCGGTATTTGCGCTGACTCGTGATCTGGCAGAGCGGTATTGGCGGTTCAAATTCTGTTACCGACGGATTTAAGGGCTACCGCCCAACTCGTGATGAGACCCTATATGTCTCCACATCTCTTTTAGAATAAAAACAACTGGGTTTTGGAACAAGACACATCATAATAAAATAATTGTTGCTGAAAGCAGTCATGTGGTCCTCTGTCAGCCCCTTTCTATGGTTTACGTACAATTGCTGTATACATGGGAGAATGAATTGATCCACAAGTGACTAATGTATGATCCACTGGTAGAACAGAAACTCAGAAGAGAAAAAAATCATGGTTCTTCTTATTCTATCCACTTTTAGGTGGGCGCCACAGCAGCGCAGCCTAGGAAAAGATCACCCACAGGCAGGGATAGCTAGACAATCTCCCTGTCCTGTCTTGACACCCCTGTCCTCATCTTAGGACAGGTGTATTACAAGTTGGACTTGAATCGCTTTCTGCTCCATTTCTGTTTGAATATTGAGTGTTTTGTACCATATAACTATCAGCTGTGGTTGCCCCTTTTTTGTGTTATAAAAACCTTTGCCTGGGCTTACCCTGCCTACATTGAACATAGCCCTCCCCCCATTGTTTTTTTAAAAATAAATCCCAGGTGACAGAGATGTCAATCCGTGGAACTCTCAAAACCTTGTTTATTGTATTGAATGGAACTGTCTGTGCTACCCTACTGCACAGTTAAATAAAAAAAAGTCTGAAACATGTTGGGGCTAATTTAGGAATTTTTACCTCTACCTCTGAGGTGTTGGTAAAAATAGCCATACCTTGTTTAAAGTAGGACTTTGACTCCAGTGATAAGCCATTAGACTACCTCAGACATAACATCTACACCCTGCATGTGGTGGTCAGAAATTCTAGTGGCATTTTGCAAATACTGCTTGAATTATTGTTACTGCAAAACAGATCATGACGTTATCATTTATTATGCTATGTCGATGCATCCAAAATCCAAAGCATAGTGAAGGAAGCTGACTCGACAGATAGGAACATGCACTAAAAAAGGCATTAATCACAGGGTGAAGAGAGTTAAGAAACAGGCAGCTCAGTTTTTGGAAGATGTGAGTGTTAGACCTGCTGTAAACACAGCCCCAGAAGGATTAGCCTCACATCTGAGGATACAATCAGACGCAGGGCACGTTTGGGCAAGCATTCAACATCTGTGCTTTCTTTTTCAATGAAGGTTTTGGCGTTTGCTCAGTACGAACAAGTGGGGAAGCAAAAGAGCATGGTGTGTGTAGTGGCACAAACATACAAAGAAACAACAGACCGCGTCATATGCCTACCTGGAAGATATTGTACCTAATATCACTGACTTCCACCGTCTTGCTACCGGGGATCTCCGGCTCAGTCTTGTTGGTCACCAGGGCCTTGAACCTACAGAGGAGCGGGGGAGCGGTGGTGCTGTTAGAACTCAGAATGGCATGCGTAAAAATGACGACTGCTTTGGTATTAAAGGTGTTTTTCTGACAAGTAATCTCAGGTGCCAATACAAAAGGTCCTATAAGTACCTCCAAAGCATGCTCTCTCTTTTTTTTATTTTAGGGATTTTTAAAAGTTTTATAATGTACATGCATAGTTATTTAATTTTGAGTTATACATAAACATTTTCAGCTCTACCCAGAACATAAGTTTATAAGTTTTCCAGGAACAGCACTATCGTTATTGAGCAGTGGACTAGGCAGGCGGCTAATGGAGGCACACAAGGGAGGGAAGATCACACTAAGAGGGGCATGAGGACGCAGGATACTATCTATTTATGAAGATGCGTTGCAGTCACTATCAATGGTCTAGCAACATTGTGATTGCCGATTAGGACCAATAGGGTGGTCCACTAAGAAGGTGCTTCTTAATTCACGGTGACATGTAGTCTCCCTAGATCCCCAGACATACATGGTGTCTAGGCTGCAGTCACAGGGAGGCGGCCTAGAGCTGAGGTGCAATGGTCTGTAATTGACTCGCAGTAGGCCAGCTAAACCGAACGCTCGGTTGGGCTAGGGCGGAGTTAGTCACGTGTCAGACTGTGTCGCTGACATGTGATTGCCTGTGACCTTGCCTGCTCATCCTTTCTGAGAAGCCAACCTACTGTGAATCTTCCAGATATCCTTCTAGGCCTGATGCCCTCAGGCTGCCACAGAACTGTGGTGATTGGCTGAAGAGTGCAGAGTTAAGCCAATTTCGGGCACATCCTGGTTTTGCAAAGCCACCATCAGCAGTGCTGGCAACCGCAGATCGCTAATAGACCGCGTTGACCATCGCCCCCTTCAAACATATTAAGTGTTAAAGACCGAGTCGGTAGTATGGTGGTTGTGGTCCACTAGCCTGAGGAAATCATGAGGGCCTTTACCAATGGCTGCAGTGCCCATATCAGCCTGCCAATGTGTAGTTTAATGATGTTAGCACTCTGCCACCAACTGGGTCAATAAGACTGTGAGAATGTTGTCACAGTAATAATTGGGCACTAAAAGCTGAATTGTACTGAGCATCATCAAAAGAATCCTGCTATTTGTATATGAGATTCTAGATTAGACATCATAATTTTACATCGTTTTTGGATGCTAATAATACAATTTGTGTCGTTTGTATTGTTTAGTATATAATTGAATGTGTCGGTTGTAGTTTTGTTTTGATTACGTACTGAACCACATTTTGTCTTCAGTGTTCTACCCTTTTTGTGATTTATTAATGGTGGTGATTTCTATAACTATAGGTAAATGTACTTATGTATACCACAGTTGATGTTTGAGTTCTACATGAGGAGCAATACTTTGTATATGCTTCCTTTTTCTTCACCTTTTGAGTTGTTTTTCCTTTTACAAAAGACTGAAGATTATTTTGCTAGAGATGTTTTTTAAAAAAAACATTTTTGTAATAAAACAAACAGTTATATATTTTTTCAGAAAATAAGTGTTGGTGGTAATTTGTTGTAGACCAAGGGCGACAGTTCTCAAGAGATCTAGATAGTAGATTATAGATCCCTAAGGGAGAGTTATGAGAGGCGTTAGGATCTTTCTGTAGTTGGTATTTGTTGAAAGGGGCACGGTCCTAACCTCCGACTCCCAAAAAAAACCCAGTCCTTTCATAGTTTTGTAGCACTCTGCCACCAACACCTGGGCTGCTAAACACAACTTCATGCCCCAAGCCACACACCTGAATCTTGAACAGTTTTTTGCACAAGAAAAAAACATGGCTGCCAAGTAAATGAGAAAAAGACGTCTTTAGACATAGAAAGAACCCTGCTTCCATTTTCATTGCTGCACAGTTACAGCAAACAGCACAGAAAGATGGAAGGCAAACCAGAAGGGATGGCTTTTCATTTTCGCATTTAGGGTAGTGGGCGGCGAAAAGAAATTACGGAGAGGGATCAGCCATCGGAAAGTTCGTAACGCAGGCTTGTAGCAATTGACAAAACATGCGTCCCAAGCTTTCTGATTGGCTGTTGCAGTGACCCCAGGTGCTAATTACCTTTAAGAAAATGCAAACGGACACCTTGCTTTTCTTACAAGTCCATGTAGCCAAGTGAAGACAGGTAACTAGCCAGTCACAGTGCAGCTTGCATTCCAAAAGGTTTATTATTTTTAGTAGCCCCTAATCCACCCCATTAAAAAAAAAAGGATAGGTGAGCGAAAAGATAGAACTCCTTTGGTTTCGTAAGCACCTCAAAACCTTTCACTTTGCTTCTGTTTTTTCTCCTCCTCTCCCCTGCTGACTCCCTGGCTGATACTGAAACTGCACTGGTTACCAGGCCACCCTCTGATCTTGGGCCCAGGCCCCCTCCCCCGCCATTCGCACACCTGCAATGCCCTCCTGGCAACCCCAGTACTTGGTGACTGTTTTCTGTATCCCAACAGTCCCACTACCATCACTTCACACCTGATGTCCGCACTTACTCTTGCACTTGCCACCTGCTGGCGGTACTTTTTACTTATTGTTATTTATTCTATTATCCCATGTACTCCACTGTCCCCTCCCCCGCCACCGACATTTTCCCCCTTCCCATGCACTTGCGCGATCTGAATATCGGCTGGCCTAGTAGGATCGTTGTCGGTCTTCCCTCCGTTTCCCCCTCCCTTGCCTCGTCGCGCCTTGAAGCACTTGTGTATAGGCGCGTTATGAATGCCGTATCATATCATATCAATAGTTGAACGCACCTGTTGGAGGCTGTCACCAGCAGCACTTTGTGAGCATGGAACAGCTTCCCTTCCACCAAAAATGTGACATCAGACATCTCTTTATTGTTGAGGAAATGGGGGTCTAGAAACAAGAAAAAAGGGGGCGGCATCATTGGAGAGTGTTTAGTACAAGCAGTGAACATTAAAGCACAGATTTTGTTATAGTGCTTAACACTCTTTTTTAATCACCTTTGTTAAGCAATCATGTTTGGGCAGTGGAGGTACAGGGAGGCGAAGATCAGAACGCATAGCCCAACGAGGCAAAGAGGATTAGAGCCCCCTGAGCTCCTGGTTGCACAGCCGGGGCCATAGCACAGACATTGAACAACTGGCAAATATTCAAGTATTTGAAGTTGCAATCTTGCTGTCTCTTTTTAGGTCTAGCTGGAGAGAGCTTTAGCTCCCTGCCAGAGCTCTTGGATCTACATTTTTGGGGTCCCTGAATTCAATCACCCTCTCCATAATGCAGAATGAATGCATCATCGTGCAAGCTCACTTATAGTGGTAGGTATTGTGTAGTGGTGAGTGACACTGCTTAAACTGGAGACAGAAGTGTTGACTGTTGCTTTTAAGAGCTTGTTGGGTTTTCATGCTACTCCCAATCAATCATGGCGACCATTAAACACGACAAAGCAAATCGGAATGGCATTGCAGAAAGTGGGACATTTTTTGTAAAGACCCCACATGGCAAAAAAAAGTCTCATCCTGTGCATTTGCAAAGCCAGAACTATTGGCTTTACATATATTTGTTCATGTGCTACATTATGACTAAACCTTATAACCCATTTGGTTTTAAAATATAGCAACACATTTACAACACTTAACACTGCATTTTGTGCCACAGAACAATGCATTCATCCAAGAAGCAGACAGATCTGGAAGGCGTCAGTCACATGTCCGCTCATGTTATGGCAGGCTGGCGTGTCACAGAGTTTGCACGAAATTATTAATTGAAACAACAGCCTCCGTGATTTGCACATCAGGATATCTTCAGACACGACAGGCACTCTGAGATGGTGATTTGGCACAGTATACAAGTTTTATAACATATGTGTATAGCCCTTGTTCCCCATGCTTCCCCCTACTTCCCTCTGCTTTCCTTTTCTATTCTCTAGCACAACAGTATCTGGCTACCCCTTGGCAGAGTCACAGTACACTACTTTCCGGACGCAAACCTTGGTTCAGTTAGCTCACTATGGCGGTGACTGGTGCAGTATAAAACAGTAAATACAGAACGTGCAGAACACCTTGGACATGGGTTTCTTTCTATCCCCTCAGTCACTTTCCCCTTGAATCTCTCTCAGTGCTTGAGGCAGCCGAAGGGCCTGGAGGGGCTGTGCGAGTAACTGACACAAGAGTAGGTGCATCCATTCCCTGCTTGGGGGATATGCCTCCCTATTCATTCCCTTCGCTTGTGGAACGTCCGGCATCAAGGTACCTGACAGACATCCACCCCTTAGAAGAGTAAACCGACTTGTCAGTCAGTTTCCTTAAAGACAGGACATTGCACCTTGAAGTGCAAAGGTTAGCCACTAGGCCTAGGTTGGAAACACGTTTTGCATTTGAGGTGCTGGTGTATGTGGGGCGGTGCAGAGAGACAGGGCGAGAGGAAGGGAACCTCTCTCTGCTTCCTCCCTCCACCAGATACACCGATGACTGTGCACAACCTCTCTCTGCTTCCTCCCTCCACCAGATACACCGATGACTGTGCACTCCCCTGCCTCTCTCCAGAAGCCCTTGTAGGAGAAAGGTATTGGGAAATAATTGGAGTGGATTAACTTGAATGCATTTCGCCTTGCTGCAGGGAGCGTGCACTGTCTGTGGGTGCACATTAATGTGCATTACCACGTGTTTTAATGTAATCCCACCTGTGTTTCGAAAAGGTTTCTGAAGGATTTCCCAGTCAATCTGCTGCCAAGACCCCCATTATCTTTGCTTCTGGCAAAGTGCCTACGTCTGGGCGTCAGCCTTGGGCATTTTGACGCATTTGAATGAAATCTTTCCGGCTTGCAGTGATGAGTTTGAGAGATTGTGAGAACCCTAACATTCCGATGTATTTGCATACCCACATCAGTATCACATCACAGTACATTGCATTGCAACCTACTCCTTGCAAGACTCCTCGCAGCCCAGCAGGTAGCTGGTCCACCGTGAGCATGTCTCAAGGGCATTAGTCCTCCTGAGGGACCGTTCAGTGCTATATGGCCTGGGCACAGGGATGGACCCTGAGGTGCACTCATGCCTCTTTTGTTTGATGTCGCCTTTTGTTTAGCATTAATTTAGGTTCTTTGTTAGGCTTTGCAACATGCCACAGTGTCTGCACACACAAGGTGGCAGGTGTAAGGTATCATGTTAGTGGTGCTCTATAAAACACAAAGTAGATTAAAAAGAAATCTATTTTATGGAAGCCACCGTTTCTTTCAAATGACGAGGTCCTCCTCTGTTGCCAAACAGGGTGAACATGCTTCGTCCTATAGTCCCAAGAAAACACCTCATTATGAAAAGAAAGCGCAATTTGCCTCAGGGTGCAATGGTTTGAAGGGTGGGGTCCTCGTGCCAAGGATGTCTAGGCCTTGTCCTCCACAAAAGCCTTCCAGTCCCATCTTGCCAGAGCAGCAGGCTTCCAAACTAGAATCGCTCTGTGTCTTTGTGCCCCCCACTCTATGCTCTTATTTGGGGTGGGTGACCTTTAAGGTGCAGTTCTGCTGGGTTGTATTGTTATGTGTCTAGTACGCCACACTGTGTTAGGTTGCATTGTATGGGGCTGTTTGATGCTAGCGTACACTATCTTCGCTTTGCTCATCGCTGCTTTGGAATTGACACGCTTCCTTCAGTTTGGTGTGGTATGCTATGCTATCCTACGCCATGTCACATTTATACTGCTGGGACATGCTGTGCTAGAAATGTTAACTTGAAACTATGCTTTTGATGGACACCTCCCTCTTGCGTTTGGAGTGTGTTCCCTCACTAAACACCCCATGCACTAGCTTGGACTTGCACTTCCTCCCTGTTGTATACCTGACCATGCTCCACACGTGTGTTTCCCTCTCGTAACGCTCCCTTCCCAATTGCAAGCTTGTAACTGAATTGCGTTTTTGGTATTAAGGGAGTTTTGCTTTTCTCATTCCTTTATTCATTTCTTTATTTATTGCCCGCTTTCAATTTGTTTTTTGGAACATGATTTTGCTTTTTGTTATATCCTGTTATATTGTCGTGTTTTGTCATGCTTCCATGAATTTCATGTTATTATGTACAATGCTGGCAAGCACTTTGAAGCAGCCAGAACGACACTGGTAGTACTCCAAGAAAACGTCAATTTAAATAAACAAAAGATACACATGAGTGACACCCAGCTCATGAAACGGGAAGTAACTCCCAAGGTAGACCTCCAAATTAAGCTGAGAAGCGGACTACAGACTAAGCAACCCCTTTTGCAACCAAGATCTCCACTCTGCCCTCTTTCAACAAGACAAGGTGACTGCAGCCCAGGCCAGGTCGCAAAAGGCTGGATCATGCAGATTAGCTCCCTGAGCAGCCCAGCCTCAGCCCAAGGGGGTGTCAAGCCTCACACACTGCTATAACCAACCCCATAATTTCCTAGCAGACCTCAAGCACTTCCGGGACGGTCGGTTCCACAGTTCAAACCAAACCCCATGCACGAGTGCACATTCATCTTCTCAGCTTCTGTTTCCTGGCCATGTGAGACCTAGAGGAGTCACCGGAAGTGTTTCGCTCCCCTGTTTCCTGGCCATGTGAGGCCTAGAGGAGTCACTGGAAGTGTTTCGCTCCCCTGTTTCTTGGCCATGTGAGGCCTAGAGGAGTCACTTCTCTTGGCCATGTGAGGCATAGAGGAGTCACTGGAAGTGTTTCGCTCCCCTGTTTCTTGGCCATGTGAGGCCTAGAGGAGTCACTTCTCTTGGCCATGTGAGGCATAGAGGAGTCACTGGAAGTGTTTCGCTCCCCTGTTTCCTGGCCATGTGAGGCATAGAGGAGTCACTGGAAGTGTTTTGCTCTCCTGTTTCCTGGCCATGTGAGGCCTAGAGGAGTCACTGGAAGTGTTTCGCTCCCGTTTCCTTGTGCATGGACAGGCTCCCAATGACAAGTTCACTGAGGAAGACCTAATATCCTGACCACCACTATACCAAAGGCGGGCACAAGTCCATATATATTTTGCACAATAGGACACGCCTAGGATCTCTGAAACTACTATGGTGGTGATTTGGCACATACAAAAAACCTTGTAGCACATCATGAAGAAGCAGAAAATGTTGCCAAATGAACATTTTTTAGGGAGTTGCAAAAATGACATTTGCATTAAGGGCCTGCAACCACTTGTGACTGTAATTATTAAAAGGGTCCACAGGTGTAGAAGCTGCACAGATCACCATTTCCCATTGCCTGTGAGTCAATTTTTTAGCACATTCACTTCCGTTTCAAGCCCAGTCTTGCCTTTTTAGCTGGCTGGCTGGCTGGCTCACTGTCTTGGGAGGCACTAGTGTTCATTGTGTTGGCTTGCAGCCTGAAAGATGTCCTCCCTTCTCCCTAGCCCTCTTAGATGGCCTTGCTGTGGCATAAAGTGTGTGTACGCAACAAAGTGTATCATAATCTTATCGCAACAGTCAGGTAAAACATGCAGCTCCTTGAAACTCCCTTCACAGGAGCCCTGAGCTGTGCAGTAACTGCACTCCCAGACAGCACAGTGTCAAAATATCAAATGATTTCCCTTCTTTCTGAGTGTCAAGCTTGCAACATATATTAGAATGTGTCTAAAGATGCCTAGCAGCCCGTCTTTATGATGTTGTTGCACTACATTCACCTTTCACACAGTCTATCCAAAACTGGGCCGCATCTGGCCTCCCGACTTTTCAGTCGCAAATTACTATTTGGGAGTTTGCTGATTGAATTAATTTAAAAGGTAATCCCTGATCAAGAAATACATCTCAAGCCCATCACTCAGCCAAACACAATGGGCCTCAATATGAGTATGCCGGTCCGGAAATAGGGTTGCCGGTACATCCTTACCAGCACCTTTTTCCAGATCGGCTTACTCTGAGTTGGGATGCCGGTAACACCAGCACCGCAAGTTACCCACCGCATCCGGCAACACGATTGCCGGAATCTGCGGAGAGATGCGTCAGCTGTGCCTGAGATACCGGCATGGAGTTAGTAAGTGCACATTACGAGCTGCGCGGACATGCAAAAAATGTGAAAACGATGCTGGAAACACTAGCTTTGCGGGCCAGGCGTTAAGTAGATTCAGGTGTGTAGAAACATGCCACAGGTGCCCAAAATCAGCACAGGTGGACCCACTGAGCAGTGCTACAGAACAAAAGGACCACTCCCACAACCCTTACAACACCACAATGCTAGCAGTAGCTGTAGCAGTACTGGAGCTGGGGGCCATGCTTGCAGGCCTATTACTTTAAGAGGCAGGGAGGCAGGGTATGCAGCAGAGGCGCTTGAGGTGGAGGAGGGCCATCATGAGCATTTCCAGCATGTTGCACCATGCAGAGAGCCACCAATTCCACCCTTGAGGGCCACACCTTTCAACCTGAGCCAAGGCCAGATCCACACCCTGTACCGGCTAGACAGGGACACCATCACTGAAATAATGGACATGACAGCCAGGTCAGCCTCATAAATATCTGCACAGCCATCACCCCCTTGCTCAGGGTAGTGCATGTGCTGCATTTCCTAGCCACAGGCACATACCAGCACACTGTTGGTGAGCTGCATGGGATCTTGAAACCCTGTTTTCCTCGTGTCCTGTTCCAGGTCATTGATGCACTCCTGCGTCATGTTCGAGACCACATCAGCCTACCCCGGACTGCTGACCAGGTTAATGGCACACAAATAGCCTTCCATGCCCTTGCAGGCATGCCTAACGTCATCAGTGCTTTGGACTGCACAGATGTGGAGCTGGTGGCCAGGCATGCTGTGGTGGCAGTGTACCGCAACAGAAAACGTTATCATTCGCTGAACGTGCAGATGGTGTGTGATGCCTGCCACCTCATCACCCATTGCTGCTAAACATTTCCCGGTTCTACCCACGACTCCATGGTGCTGCGCAACTCCACGCTGCCTCGGTATACATGGCACGTCACGGTGGACAGCGTACCTGGCTGCTGGGTGACTCTAACTACAAGGGCATATGCAATGTTGAATTGGGGCCCGGGCAGAAAAGACCATAGCTTACCTGGCTGCTGGGTGAGTCTAACTACAAGGGCATGTGCATTGTGGTATTATGGGCATCTATAACACCCATCACAAGTGGCTGTGCACAGTGTATGGATCAATCGATTATTCCTCCTACTTCTATGCGCTCATACAATTACAAAAACACCATTAAAGTGCACAGAGGGCAGATAGGGAGGTTAAAGGGGAAGGTAAACCATGAATAAGAGCAAAGATCATCAATAGCAACAATACTACAACAAGTAAAGTAACAAAAGTTAAGGGGAGATGGACCTACTTTGTGTTGAGTGCATCAAACGTACAAGTGTACAGGTGTTACTCAAGATGTAACGCAGTAATAGCATGCCTGAGTACAAGGCCGTCACAGGTGTGTCTCAATTTTGGTTAAAATCCAGTGCATGCAAGACAACATCAATTCCGTACAGCTGTAACGCTCACCTGATTCCCGTAGAGGCGCCGGTCTTGACTGGGCGTATACCGTATCTTCAAAGGTGATGTGTAACACACGGCTGGCTCTTTGGGCTGGACCTCTGTGCACTGTATGTCTGACTCGAAGGGTAAGATGTCTTAGGTAAGTGAACGCCGTGCTCTCCATCTGCCTCGGGGCAGGGTGCTGTAACCAGTTTCTTCACTGGATAAGGGGAGCAGGCCTCTTGACTTCAGAGGACTGCTGTCCGTCGTTTACTGCACGAACGGTAAGTTTCGAGTAATTCTAATGTCTTTAAAGTCTTTAGTAATGATGTTTCTTGTTTTGCAGGGTTCTGGCGATGGCGGATGACGGGCTGAAGTGAGTTGAAGATGGAGCCCGTGTGATGAATAGAAGCGCCTGGAAGCACGTAAGTAAGCGCTTGTTGCCCGCTTCACGATGCGCTCTAACTGTCTTTTTATTTTGCAGGTACAAGTTCGGAGCGGCTGCAGGGTGCCGGAATACCCACTGGGTTAGATGTGGAAAGGAGTAATGGCACGTGAGTATTAAAGTTCCCCAATGTCTTTAAACGCACCTTGTTTTGTCTTTCAGATGCGGGATGCAGCGCCGAAGGCCTCCGGAGCGTGCGAAGAGTTGGTAAGCTTTTGTCTTTCAGATGCCGGAATGCAGTGTGAAGACCTCCGGAGCGCACGAAGAGTAGGTAAGCCTTTGTCTTTCAGATGCCGGAATGCAGCGCGAGGCGTTGGTGACAGCCGATGGACCAGGTAAGTGAAAAGCTGTCACTGAAGACCGTAATGCTAACCTGTTCTTTCTTGTCTTTATAGGTGTTGCTGAAGACTGGATTTTCTTGTTTTTATAGGTGTTGCTGAAGACTGGATTCAGGATGGTAAGCCTTTTTCCTTAGGCCCAGGATCAGATGCAGAAGACACGATGAGCGTTCTGCTGCAGAGGATGCAGAATAACGCAAAGCAAGATTCATCCATCGGGTGTGGTTTAAATAGCCTCCTGTAGTGCTTAGGTGTCTCCTTCCACAGCCACGCCTAGGTAAGAAAAGAGTTCCTGCTTTCCAGAAGAGTTCCAGTGTTCTGAATCTAGGGAGTGGCTCCTGCCCCACCCAACCGGAAAAGTAGTTCCAAACAGAAGAGGATCAGAGGCTCAACTGGCAGGCAAGTAAGCAGCATGGTCTGCTGCAGGTAAGTCCACCCAAGCATTATGAGCCCGGCGCTTCCAGCGCTGGGACTGGGCATATTTATGAGCCTGGTGCCACTGGCGCCAGGACTGGGTCCAAAAGGTCCCAATTGGGACTGGTTGGCACTCGGAACCTGGGTTATGGATCTGCTTCCAAGGGAGTTGGGAAAACCCTGACCTTTTGGAAGCAGAGATCATGACAGTACCCCCCCTCAAGGCCCCTCCCAAACCGGGCTTCTCCGGGGGTTTTGGCTTGTCAGGAAATGTTCGGTGAAATCTTTTGATTAGGCGAGGAGCGTGGACATATTCAGCAGGTTCCCAGGATCTCTCTTGGGGGCCGTAGCCTTTCCAGTCAATTAGGTAAAATAGTTTAGATTTGGAGTTCTTGGAGTCCAGAATGCTTTTGACTTCAAACTCGAGTTCTCCATCAACTAGGATAGGTTTTGGAGATTTAGTTAGTCGGGTTTGAGGTTGCACGGGTTTTAATAGAGAGACGTGGAAGACTGGATGTATCTTCATGTGCGGGGGCAAGTCCAACTTGACTGCTACTGGGTTTACTATGGTAGTGATGGAATAGGGACCAAGGTATCTTGGGTTGAATGTGCGTGGCCCTTTTAGAGGTAGATATTTGGTGGATAACCAGACTTGATCCCCTACTTGATATTGAGGGGCTCCCTTCCGATGTTGATCTGCTCCTTTCTTGTATTGTTCTTTAGCCCTTTGAAGGTGAGAAACAGCTTCCTTAAAGGCTTGGGTGATTGTAGAATGCAGGTAGTCTACTGCTGGTGTTTCAAGATCTTGGAGGGGATCCAACTCCGAGGTTCGAGGGTGACTGCCGTACAAAAGAAAAAACGGGGTTTTCCCAGTTCCCGAATGGACAGAGTTATTGTAGGCATATTCGGCTATCCAAAGGATGTCTTTCCAAGTTTTTTCAGTTTGTTGCAGCATGCAGCGTAAATACTGTTCCAGAGTTTGATTGATCCTCTCGGTTTGTCCGTCGGTCTGAGGGTGGTGACTGGTCGATAGTCTCACATCAATTTGAGCCGACCGACAGCAACTTCGCCAAAAATGAGAAATAAATTGACTACCTTGATCCGAAATTAGAACCGAAGGAAAACCGTGCAGTCGGACGATGTTTTCGAGAAATTCTCGGGCCAGAGTTGCTGCTGTTGGCAAGCCTTTGAGAGGAATGAAATGCGCCATCTTGGAGAATAAGTCCACGATTACTAGAATCGTATTGTATCCGGAGCATGGAGGTAGATCGGTGATGAAGTCCATAGAAAGCGTATGCCAAGGGCGAGGTGGGATGTCAATAGGGCGTAAGAGGCCTGCTGGTCTTTCCTTTTGACTCTTGTTTTGGGCGCATACTCCACAGGACATTATAAAGTCTCTGATATCTTTTTTCCAAGACGGCCACCAGAAGTAGCGCTTGATCTTTTCTGAGGTCTTGGCCATACCGGGATGTCTTTCCATTAAAGAATCGTGATAACAAGAGATTACTTTTTTCTGTAAATCTGTGCTGGGTAGGTATAATCGTTCTTGGAAATACAATAAGTTGTCCTTTACTGCAAAGTCCTTTCCCTGCAGATGCCAATTCTGTATGTCTGCTGGAGTTACAAGTTGCCTGGCTTTATCCTTAACTTCCTCTATGGATTCTGTGGCGATTACACCCAGAATTCTTTGTTCGGGAATGATTGGTACAGGTTTAGGGTTGATCAAGTGTTCTTCCACTCCCATCCGAGAAAGGGCATCAGCTTTACCGTTCTTTGTACCAGGTCGATAGGTAATTATGAAGTCAAACTCGGCAAAGAGTAATGCCCAACGGAGTTGTCTAGAGGATTGGGCTTTTGCGGTTTTCAAATATTGCAGGTTTCGGTGATCCGTAATCACAGTAACGGTGTGTCGGGCCCCCAGCAGATAATGCCGCCAAGCCTTAAAGGCAGACTTGATAGCCAGAAGTTCCTTGTCAGTAATCGTGTATTTGATTTCAGGAGGCGAGAATTTGCGGGACCAAAATGCCACGGGATGCAACTGATTGGTTACCGGGTCCTTTTGTGATAGAACTGCCCCCATGGCAAGGCTTGAAGCATCAGTTTCCACGATGTAGGGGAGTTCGGGGCGAGGGTGTTTTAAGATTGGTGCAGAGATAAATTTAGTCTTCAAATCCTGGAAAGCTTGTTCCGCCTCGGTAGACCATTCAAAACGTTTGTTTTTCTTTAACAAGGCAGTGATGGGCTGGACTATTCGAGAGAATTCGGGGATAAACCTGCGGTAAAAGTTAGCGAAGCCTAACATGCTTTGCACACCTTTTACGGAGGATGGTGATGGCCATTTGAGAACTGCATCGACCTTCTTTGAATCCATACGCACTCCGCCAGGTGATAATATGAATCCCAAGAATTCAACTTCAGTCACGTTGAAAACACATTTTTCCAACTTAGCGAAAAGTTTGTGTTGACGCAATCTTTCGAGGACCATTTTCACGTGTTTCCGATGTTCAGATTCCGATGAAGAATAAACGAGGATGTCGTCAATGTAAACAACAACACACACATCTATGAGCTCTTTGAGGACATCGTTCATAAAATATTGAAAGGCGACCGGGGCATTGCAAAGTCCGAAGGGCATGACCTGATATTCAAATAGCCCATACTTGGTGCGGAAGGCCGTCTTCCATTCATCGCCCTCTTTTACTCGTACCAAGTGGTAAGCTCCTCTAAGATCCAGCTTTGTATATATGCATGCTTTTCTGACTTGGTCCAGGAGTTCAGGGATCAAAGGTAACGGATATCTATTGTTAACGGTGATCTGGTTCAGGGAGCGATAATCTATACAAGTTCTAAGGTCTCCTTCCTTTTTTGGAACGAAGAACAAAGCTGAAGAAGCAGGGGACTTGGAAGGACGAATAAACCCATTTGCCAGTTATTGATCCAGGTATTGTCGAAGGTTAAGGTTCTCAGGCTCGGTGAGGGCATAAATTCTACTACAAGGAGGAGTAGATCCAGGTATCAGGTCTATCTGGCAGTCATAAGACCTATGAGGAGGTAGAGAGTTAGCCTGATCCTTCCGGAAAACATCTTGGTATTCGGGAGGTAACTGGGCAGTCTCTGAAGAAATTGCTGCCAGTACAACACCAGGTGGAGGGTGACAAGTAGAGACACATTCTGGAAACTGGACCGTTCTTGCTCGCCAATCGATCAGAGGATTGTGTTTCTCTAACCAAGGTATTCCTAGAATAATCTGAAACTGAGGGGCCTTGATCACATCGAACATGATCTTCTCATGGTGTCCATCTTGACTTACTAGCGTCACCTCTTGAGTGGTATGCGTTACTGGCCCGGAGGCTATCTCCGTACCATCCACCGTAGTAATGACGTCCTTTACAGCCTTGGGACAAAGAGTTAGATTCATCCTCAAAACCATTTCATGATCCACATAATTGCCGATGGCACCGCTGTCGACGTAAGCTTCAATTGCATGTAATCGATCCGGATTATCAGGGCTAATGAGGACCATAGGTATCACGAAATGCGAGGTCACGGAACTGGTTTTCACGCTCGGCAAGAGGACCTCTATTCTTGTCGGGCGAGGTCGTTTCCCTGCTCAGAGTTTGTAACTTTGGTAACTGCAGCTCCTACTGCCTTCTTGGCAGGTTTCACTGGACAGTCTCGAAGAAAGTGCCCTGAGATTCCGCAATAGAGGCATAATTGCAACTGTTTTCTCCTTTCCCGCTCCTTTTGTGTTAGAGGACCTTTCAGACCCCCTATTTGCATGGGTTCCCCGGAGTCTACTCCTTTGGAAGGAGTTGGCGGATTGGAAAATACTCGAGCATCAAACTTGGAACGATCGGCCTTCCTGTTCTGCAGTCTGTGATCTATTTGAACAACTAAGTCTATATAGTCCGAACAATCTTGTGGGGGATTCACTACTTGGGCTAACACATCTTTGAGCTCTCCACGTAGACCTCTATAAAACAGCGTAATCCTTTTGTCCTCAGGCCATTGAGTTTCCACTATCAGTCTGTTGAAAGATGCAATATAAGCCAAAAGGTCTTGATTACCTTGTCGCAACGAAAGAAGCTCATTGTCCAAGGCCTGCCCCTGTGAATGTCTTGCGAACAGTTTTTCCATACTGAGCTGAAAAGCTTGAAAATCATGGAGGACCGGATCATCTTGATTTACTAGAGGGATCGACCAGTCTGCCGCATTGCCACTAAGGTACGAAAGCACGAAAGCTACTTTAGCTTGATCAGTTGGAAAGGCTGCTGGCCGGCATAATAAATGCAACCGGCACTGATTGATAAATACTGCAAACCTCTTTGGGTCACCAGAAAATCGTTCGGGCGGAGCCAGAGGTACATTCCCAGGTAGGTTGATCTGCACTGGATTCATAGAGGATGTAGAAGGAAGATTTCCCCCAGATGCGGGTAACGGGGTCTGTCCGGCTTGTGACTGTAGCAATTGTCTAGCGAGATCATCTGTTCGCTCCTTGGAAATAATCAGTTCCCTTCTTAGAGCGTTCGTTTCCTGACGGGCTGCATGCACTTCTGCCCTTAGTTCCCCAAGTAACTGGGCTAGCTGGTCGGTATCCGAGGTTTCCATAGCGCCTGGACGGGAGTTTTGTGGTAGGCTTTGCGCTCTGTAAAGCTCACCTGATTCCCGTAGAGGCGCCGGTCTTGACTGGGCGTATACCGTATCTTCAAAGGTGATGTGTAACACACGGCTGGCTCTTTGGGCTGGACCTCTGTGCACTGTATGTCTGACTCGAAGGGTAAGATGTGTTAGGTAAGTGAACGCCGTGCTCTCCATCTGCCTCGGGGCAGGGTGCTGTAACCAGTTTCTTCACTGGATAAGGGGAGCAGGCCTCTTGACTTCAGAGGACTGCTGTCCGTCGTTTACTGCACGAACGGTAAGTTTCGAGTAATTCTAATGTCTTTAAAGTCTTTAGTAATGATGTTTCTTGTTTTGCAGGGTTCCGGCGATGGCGGATGACGGGCTGAAGTGAGTTGAAGATGGAGCCCGTGTGATGAATAGAAGCGCCTGGAAGCACGTAAGTAAGCGCTTGTTGCCCGCTTCACGATGCGCTCTAACTGTCTTTTTATTTTGCAGGTACAAGTTCGGAGCGGCTGCAGGGTGCCGGAATACCCACTGGGTTAGATGTGGAAAGGAGTAATGGCACGTGAGTATTAAAGTTCCCCAATGTCTTTAAACACACCTTGTTTTGTCTTTCAGATGCGGGATGCAGCGCCGAAGGCCTCCGGAGCGTGCGAAGAGTTGGTAAGCTTTTGTCTTTCAGATGCCGGAATGCAGTGTGAAGACCTCCGGAGCGCACGAAGAGTAGGTAAGCCTTTGTCTTTCAGATGCCGGAATGCAGCGCGAGGCGTTGGTGACAGCCGATGGACCAGGTAAGTGAAAAGCTGTCACTGAAGACCGTAATGCTAACCTGTTCTTTCTTGTCTTTATAGGTGTTGCTGAAGACTGGATTTTCTTGTTTTTATAGGTGTTGCTGAAGACTGGATTCAGGATGGTAAGCCTTTTTCCTTAGGCCCAGGATCAGATGCAGAAGACACGATGAGCGTTCTGCTGCAGAGGATGCAGAATAACGCAAAGCAAGATTCATCCATCGGGTGTGGTTTAAATAGCCTCCTGTAGTGCTTAGGTGTCTACTTCCACAGCCACGCCTAGGTAAGAAAAGAGTTCCTGCTTTCCAGAAGAGTTCCAGTGTTCTGAATCTAGGGAGTGGCTCCTGCCCCACCCAACAGGAAAAGTAGTTCTAAACAGAAGAGGATCAGAGGCTCAACTGGCAGTCAAGTAAGCAGCATGGTCTGCTGCAGGTAAGTCCACCCAAGCATTATGAGCCCGGCGCTTCCAGCGCTGGGACAGGGCATATTTATGAGCCTGGTGCCACTGGCGCCAGGACTGGGTCCAAAAGGTCCCAATTGGGACTGGTTGGCACTCGGAACCTGGGTTATGGATCTGCTTCCAAGGGAGTTGGGAAAACCCTGACCTTTTGGAAGCAGAGATCATGACACAGCAATGAACAAAAAGAACTACATGTGCCAGAATGCACCACACCAAAGTGACAAGAAGCACAAACACAGTCACGCAAACACACAACACCTGATGCACAGACAGAGAATACCTATGCTCCCACCCACATAATACCATTTGTCTGCACACCAATTGGGCAGGTCCCCTGCCTGTTTAAACCACACTATCACACATGCATCTCATTAGAAATCAAAATGTACCCTAGTACATGGACATATTTGTATAATTTCTTGGTAACACAATAATGACACATATAGCACTTCCATTTGTGTCAGTTATACTAAAAGGGTCAGAGGTCATGTTGTCTATGAATGGGCCATGTGAATGCCACTGCAGACCACACACCCAACACGCATACTGACAAAGTCCATTTCCGGTACCCGAAATAGGACATATACTACCTAACATGCATTTTGCATGTGCATGTTTGTTTTCTCAAATGAACACTACACAGCCTGTGCCAACATGACATGGGCAGAAGTATGATATTGTATACTTTCTGTTGCTCCCGTGCAGGTGATGCTGGGTATCCCCTGATGCCATGGTGGTTGACCCCCGTGAGGCAACCACACAACATCCATGAGCAGGCATACAACTATGCCCATGTATGTACTCGGTGCACCATTGAACAGACATTTGGCCTATTAAAGGCGAGGTTCCGGTGCCTGTGCAGATTGGGGGGAGCACTAAGGTACAGCTGTCATAATCTCTGCTTCCAAAAGATCAGGACTTGCCCGACTCCCTTGGAAGCAGACCCATAACCCCGGTTCCGAGTGCCAGCCAGTCCCAATTGGGACCTTTTGGACCCTGTCCTGGCGCCAGTGGCACCAGGCTCATAAAGATGCCCAGTCCCAGCGCTGGAAGCGCCAGGCTCATAATGCTTGGGTGGACTTACCTGCAGAAGACCATGCTGCTTACTTACCTGCCAGTTGAACCCCTGATCCTCTTCTGTTTGGGACTACTTTTCCTGTTGGGTGGGGCAGGAGCCACTCCCTAGGTTCAGAACACTGGAACTCTTCTGGAAAGCAGGAACTCTTTTAAGACATTTGAAGTGCCCAGAACTTACCGTTCGTGCAGTTAACGACGGACAGCAGTCCTCTGAGGTCAAGAGGCCTGCACCCTTATCCAGTGAAGAAACTGGTTACGGCACCCTGCCCCGAGGCAGATGGAGAGCTCGGCGTTCACTTACCTAAGGTGAGGGTGTTAACCTTTGGGGTTTTACAGGAGAAGCGAAAGGGAAGAGGAGAGAGGCACCCAATAACCCCAGTTCATTAATCCCATATTTTCTATCTGCAGACATCTTACTCTTCGAGTCAGACATACAGTGTACAGAGGTCCAGCCCAAAGAGCCAACCGTGTGTTACACATCACCTTTGAAGATACGGCATTCACCCAGTCAAGACCGGCGCCTCTGAGGGAATCAGCTGAGCGTTCCAGAACGCAAAGCCTATCGCAAAACTCCCACCCAGGCGCTATGGAAACCTCGGATACCGACCAGCTAGCCCAGTTACTTGGGGAACTAAGAGCAGAAGTGCATGCAGCCCGTCAGGAAACAAATGCTCTAAGAAGGGAACTGATTATTTCCAAGGAGCGAACAGACGATCTCGCTAGACAATTGCTACAGTCACAAGCCGGACAAACTCCGTTACCCGCATCAGGGGCAAATCTTCCTTCAACATCCTCTACGAACCCAGTGCAGATCAACCTACCTGGGAATGTACCTCTGGCTCCGCCCGAACGATTTTCTGGTGACCCAAAGAGGTTTGCAGTATTTATTAATCAGTGCCGGTTGCACTTCTTATGCCGGCCAGCAGCCTTTCCAACTGATCAAGCTAAGGTAGCTTTCGTGCTTTCGTACCTTAGTGGCAATGCGGCAGACTGGTCGATCCCTCTAGTTAATCAAGATGATCCGGTTCTCCATGATTTTCGAGCTTTTCAGCTCAGTATGGAAAAACTGTTTGCAAGACATTCACAGGGGTAGGCCTTGGACAATGAGCTCCTTTCATTGTGACAGGGTAATCAAGACCTTTTGGCTTATATTGCGTCTTTCAACAGACTGATAGTGGAAACTCGATGGCCTGAGGACAAAAGGATTACGTTGTTTTATAGAGGTCTACGTGGAGAGCTCAAAGATGTGTTAGCCCAAGTAGTGAATCCCCCGCAAGACTGTTCGGACTATATTGACTTAGTCGTTCAAATTGACCACAGACTGCAGAACAGGAAGGCCGATCGTTCCAAGTTTGATGCTCGAGTATTTTCCAAACCACCAACTCCTACCAAAGGAGTAGACTGCGGGGAACCCATGCAAATAGGGGGCCTGAAAGGACCACTAACACAAAAGGAGCGGGAAAGGAGAAAACAGCTGCAATTATGCCTCTATTGCGGAAACTCGGGGCACTTTCTTCGAGACTGTCCGGTGAAACCAGCCAAGAAGGCAGTAGGAGCTGCAGTTACCAGGGTCACAAACTCTGAGCAGGGAAACAACCTCGCCCGACAAGAATAGAGGTCCTCTTGCCGAGCGTTAAAACCAGTTCCGTGACCTCGCATTTCGTGATACCTATGGTCCTCATTAGCCCTGAACATCCGGATCGATTACATGCGATTGAAGCGTACGTCGACAGCGGTGCCATCGGCAATTATGTGGATCATGAAATGGTTTTGAGGATGAATCTGACTCTTTGTCCAAAGGCTGTAAAGGACGTCATTACTACGGTGGATGGTATGGAGATAGCCTCCGGACCAGTAACGCATACCACCCAAGAAGTGACGCTAGTAAGTCAAAATGGACACCATGAGAAGATCGTGTTCGATGTGATCAAGGCCCCCCAGTTCCAGATTATTCTAGGAATTCCTTGGTTAGAGAAGCACAATCCTCAGATCGATTGGCGAGCAAGAACGGTTCAGTTTCCAGAATGTGTCTCCACTTGTCACCCTCGACCTGGTGTTGCACTGGCAGCAAATTCCTCGGAGGCTCCTCAGTTACCTCCTGAATACCTAGAATTCCAAGATGTTTTCCGGAAGGATCAGGCTAACTCTCTACCTCCTCATAGGTCTTATGACTGCCAGATAGACCTGATACCTGGATCTACTCCTCCTTGTAGTAGAATTTATGCCCTCACCGAGCCTGAGAATATTCACCTCCGACAATACCTGGATCAATACCTAGCGAATGGGTTTATTCGTCCTTCCAAGTCCCCTGCTTCCTCAGCTTTGTTCTTCGTTCCAAAAAAAGAAGGGGACCTTAGAACTTGTATAGATTATCGCGCCCTGAACCAGATCACCGTTAAGAATAGATATCCGTTACCTTTGATCCCTGAACTCCTGGACCAAGTCAGAAAAGCATGCATATATACAAAGCTGGATCTTAGAGGAGCCTACCACTTGGTACGAGTAAAAGAGGGCGATGAATGGAAGACGGCCTTCCGCACCAAGTATGGGCTATTTGAATATCAGGTCATGCCCTTCGGACTTTGCAATGCCCCGGCCGCCTTTCAATATTTTATGAACGATGTCCTCAGAGAGCTCATAGATGTGTGTGTTGTTGTTTACATTGACGACATCCTCGTTTATTCTTCATCGGAAACTGAACATCGGAAACACGTGAAAATGGTCCTCGAGAGATTGCGTCAACACAAACTTTTCGCTAAGTTGGAAAAATGTGTTTTCAACGTGACTGAAGTTGAATTCTTGGGATTCATATTATCACCTAGCGGAGTGCGTATGGATTCAAAGAAGGTCGATGCAATTCTCAAATGGCCATCGCCATCCTCCGTAAAAGGTGTTCAAAGCATGTTAGGCTTCGCTAACTTTTACCGCAGGTTTATCGTCGAATTCTCTCGAATAGTCCAGCCCATCACCGCCTTGTTAAAGAAAAACAAACGTTTTGAATGGTCTACTGAGGCGGAACAAGCTTTCCAGAATTTGAAGAATAGATTTATCTCTGCACCGATCTTAAAACATCCTCGCCCAGAACTCCCCTACATCGTTGAAACTGATGCTTCTAGCCTTGCCATGGGGGCAGTTCTATCACAAAAGGACCCAGTAACCAATCAGTTGCATCCCGTGGCATTTTGGTCCCGCAAATTCTCGCCTCCTGAAATCAATTACACTATTACTGATAAGGAACTTCTAGCTATCAAGTCCGCCTTTAAGGCTTGGCGGCATTATCTTCTGGGGGCCCGACACACCGTTACTGTGATTACAGATCACTGAAACCTGCAATATTTGAAAACCGCAAAAGCTCAATCCTCTAGGCAACTCCGTTGGGCACTATTCTCTGACGAGTTTGACTTCATAATTACCTATCGACCTGGTACAAAAAACGGTAAAGCTGATGCCCTTTCTCGGATGGGAGTGGAAGAACATTTGATCAATCCTAAACCTGTACCTATCATTCCCGAACAAAGAATTCTAGGTGTAATCGCCACACAATCCATAGAGGAAGCTAAGGATAAAGCCAGGCTACTGGTAACTCCAGCAGACATACAGAATTGGCATCTGCAGGGAAAGGACTTTACGGTGAAGGACAACCTATTATATTTCCAAGAACGGTTATACCTGCCCAGCACAGATTTACAGAAAAAGGTAATCTCTTGTTATCACGATTCTTTAATGGAAGGACATCCCAGTATGACCAAGACCTCGGAAAAGATCAAGCGCTACTTTTGGTGGCCGTCTTGGAAAAAAGATACTTTATAATGTCCTGTGGAGTATGCGCCCAAAACAAGAGTCAAAAGGAAAAACCAGCCGGCCTCTTACGCCCTATTGACATCCCGCCTCGCCCTTGGCATACGCTTTCTATGGACTTCATCACCGATCTACCTCCATGCTCCGGATACAATACGATCCTAGTAATCGTCGACCTATTCTCCAAGATGGCGCATTTCATTCCACTCAAAGGCTTACCAACAGCAGCAACTCTGGCCGAGAATTTCTCGAAAACATCGTCCGACTGCACGGTTTTCCTTCAGTTCTAATTTCGGATCGAGGTAGTCAATTTATTTCTCATTTTTGGCGAAGTTGCTGTCGGTCGGCTCAAATTGATGTGAGACTTTCGACCAGCCACCACCCTCAAACCGACGGACAAACCGAGAAGACCAATCAAACTCTGGAACAGTATTTGCGCTGCATGCTACAACAAACTGAAAAAACGTGGAAAGATATCCTTTGGATAGCCGAATATGCCTACAATAACTCTGTCCACTCGGGAACTGGGAAGACCCCATTTTTTCTTTTATACGGTAGTCACCCTCGAACCTCTGAGTTGGATCCACTCCAAGATCTTGGAACACCAGCAGTAGACCACCTGCATTCTACAATCACCCAAGCCTTTAAGGAAGCCGTTTCTCACCTTCAAAGGGCTAAAGAACAATACAAGAAAGGAGCAGACCAACATCGGAAGGAAGCCCCCCAATATCAAGTAGGAGATCAAGTCTGGTTATCCACTAAATATCTACCTCTAAAAGGACCACGCACATTCAACCCAAGATACCTTGGTCCCTATTCCATCACTACCATAGTAAATCCAGTAGCGGTCAAGTTGGTCTTGCCCCCTCACATGAAGATACATCCGGTCTTCCACGTCTCTCTATTAAAACCCGTGCAACCTCAAACCCGACTAACTACATCTCCAAAACCTATTCTAGTTGATGGAGAACTCGAGTTTGAAGTCAAAAGCATCCTGGATTCCAAGATCTCCAAATCTAAACTATTTTACCTGATTGACTGGAAAGGCTACGGTCCCCAAGAAAGATCCTGGGAACCTGCAGAATATGTCCACGCGCCTCGTCTAATCAAAAGATTTCATCGAACATTTCCTAACAAGCCCAAACCCCCGGAGAAGCCCGGTTTGGGAGGGGCCTTGAGGGGGGGGTGCTGTCATGATCTCTGCTTCCAAAAGATCAGGACTTGCCCGACTCCCTTGGAAGCAGACCCATAACCCCGGTTCCGAGTGCCAGCCAGTCCCAATTGGGACCTTTTGGACCCTGTCCTGGCGCCAGTGGCACCAGGCTCATAAAGATGCCCAGTCCCAGCGCTGGAAGCGCCGGGCTCATAATGCTTGGGTGGACTTACCTGCAGCAGACCATGCTGCTTACTTACCTGCCAGTTGAACCCCTGATCCTCTTCTGTTTGGGACTACTTTTCCTGTTGGGTGGGGCAGGAGCCACTCCCTAGGTTCAGAACACTGGAACTCTTCTGGAAAGCAGGAACTCTTTTCTTAGGCGTGGCTGTGGAAGGAGACACTTAAGCACTACAGGAGGCTATTCAAACCACACCCGATGGATGAATCTTGCTTTGCGTTATTCTGCATTCTCTGTAGCAGAACGCTCATCGTGTCTTCTGCTTCTGATCCTGGGCCTAAGGGAACAAAGGCTTACCATCCTGGAATCCAGTCTTCAGCAGCACCTGTAAAGACAAAGAAAGAACAGGTTAGCACTACGGTCTTCAGTGGCAGCGCATCTCTTACCTGGTCCATCGGCTGTCACCAACGCCTCGCGCTGCATTCCGGCATCTGAAAGACAAAGGCTTACCTACTCTTCGCATGCTCCGGAGGCCTTCGCACTGCATTCCGGCATCTGAAAGACAAAGGCTTACCTACTCTTCGCACGCTCCGGAGGCCTTCGGCGCTGCATCCTGCATCTGAAAGACAAAAGAAGGTGCGTTTAAAGACATTGGGCAACTTTATTACTCACGTGCCATTACTCCTTCCCACGCCGAATCCAGTGGGTATTCCAGCACCCTTCAGCTTCTCTAAAGCTCCGAACTTGTACCTGCAAGATAAAAGGGACAGTTAGTGCGCATCGTGAAGCAGGCTACAAGCGCTTACTTACGTGCTTCTAGGCGCTTCTATTCCTCACGCGGGTTCGATCCTCAACTCTCATCAGCCCGCCATCCGCCATCGCCGGAACCCTGCAAAACAAGAGATATCATTACAAAAGACTTTTAAGACATTTGAAGTGCCCAGAACTTACCGTTCGTGCAGTTAACGACGGACAGCAGTCCTCTGAGGTCAAGAGGCCTGCACCCTTATCCAGTGAAGAAACTGGTTACGGCACCCTGCCCCGAGGCAGATAGAGAGCTCGGCGTTCACTTACCTAAGGTGAGGGTGTTAACCTTTGGGGTTCTACAGGAGAAGAGAAAGGGAAGAGGAGAGAGGCACCCAATAACCCCAGTTCATTAATCCCATATTTTCTATCTGCAAACATCTTACGCTTCGAGTCAGACATACAGTGCACAGAGGTCCAGCCCAAAGAGCCAACCGTGTGTTACACATCACCTTTGAAGATACGGCATTCACCCAGTCAAGACCGGCGCCTCTGCGGGAATCAGGTGAGCGTTACAACAGCCCTGAAAAGGTGGGATAGTGCTTGCCTTTGCCATGTTGCACAACATGTGTATCAGACGCAACGGCCCCCTGCCCCCCGACATGGACATGCACCCACCAGATGCTGAGGACGACTGTGATGATGAGCTGGGAATTGCACAGCACTGTGATGGCATGGATGGACGTGCTGCATGAGATGAACTTATACAGTACTACTTCTAATCACTTGTCACATACGCGGCACAGGCCAGCTAGCGCACTATGCAATGGGAACTGCACATAAATAAAATCACTCACACTGAAAAATCACTGTCCATTCATTGTTATTTTTCAACTCCAACTATATTTTGTGATAAGAAAATATATACAAATGTGAAAGGACTTAACTGCCAATACTATACAACACAACTATCCCTCCACACTGCCCCTCCCCAACTATCCTTCCCCACTCTCCCTCCCCAACTGTCTCTGGCCAACTCTTGTCATGTTTTGCCATGTACATTAGCACGAGTCACAGACAGGGTACGTATCCGTCCATGGCCTATTTGCGTCCCCTTTTAGGCACCTGTGTGCGGGTGTGTGCAGGGCGGGACAGCTGCGTGGAATGCTGCCTTGGGCTGCTCCACATAGAACTTCCTTGTGTTATTTATTTTATTTTTTTATTTATTTTAATTCTTATTATGCGCCACATGGCCGTGGGCCTCAGGGCTTGTAGATGGAGCGGGTGGTAGTGCCATGGGCCGTCGGTCCAGGAAGGCCTGGAGCAACATGGACATTGTTTCGGCAATGGAAGACATCACGCTGTTGCCCTCCGTTACCCTCCGTAACATCTGGACAATGCCACGTGTGCATTGACCAAGTGCACATGCATTACGTCTGCCACTGGCCTGCACACTCTCCCGCATGAGCTGAGCCTCCTGAAGGTGCTGCTGCACCAGGGATGCAAGTGCATCCTGTCGTTGCTCCATCCTGGTTAGGCGACCTTCAATATCCCTCACACTGGGGAAGCGGGGATGTTGGGGGCTAATTGGGCCTATGGGGCTGAAGAGCAGGGGCTCCTCAATGCTCGGTCTGTCGTGTTTCCAGACCACCCTCGCCCGCTGTGTTGTGTCCGATGCATGCATGTGCACGGCCTTGTCGCAGTGGTGGTGGTGGGGGCACTGCTGCTTCTGGGGCTACCGGGGAGGGTGCAGTTTGTGGGGCCTGTGGTGGCTGTGCAGAAGGGAGCACAGGGGCATGCAGTGGCTGTGCAGGAGGGAGCACAGGGGACTGAGGTGGCTGTGCATGAGGGATTGATTAATTGATTGATATTTTATTTGTATCGCGCTCGTACACATGTGGTTCAGAGCGCGACAAGGCAGGGGAGGGGAACAAGGGAGAACAAAAACAACAATTTTACTAGGCCCAGTGACATTGACAACGTGCAAATGCATGGGAGAGGGCAAGGGGAAAAGTGCATGGAAGGGGGAGAAGTGGAAAGTGCGGAGCAAAGGAAAAAAGACATATAAATAAAAAGGTAACAAACAGTGGTAAGTGCAGCTGGCAAGTGCAGGGTATAAGGCAGCAGACAGGGTATGTCTGATAAGTGCAAAAAAGGGGGGACTGTATGGTTACAGATACAGACCCTAGTGCAAGGGATGGCCCAAAGCAGTGCAGGTGGGTGGCAGGGTGACTAGGTACCTGGGCCCGGGAGACAGATGGTAGGCCAGGTGCACGGTGTAGAGAGAGAGAAAGATCAGCAGGGGAGGGGAGGGGTGAAGGCAGAAGCAAAGAGGAAGGTCTTCAGGTGTTTCCAGAACCGGAGATGGTTTTCCTCAAGTTTCAGAGTGGCAGGGAGACTGTTCCAGAGGGAAGCCCCAGCCGAAGACAGAGATCTACCCCAGCTCGTTTCTTTGGAAAATGACTGACCCAGAGGGAGTTAGAGGTAGAGGAGCAAAGAGCTCGAGAGAGGAGGTATTTACGGAGGCATAGCTTAAGGTATTTTGGATCCCGGCCACAGAAATCCTTGTGGACAATGCAGAAGGTTTTGTGTTTAATCCTTGCATCCACTGAGAGCCAGTGAAGAGATTTTAGGGCTGGAAAGATACGATCCCAGGGCTTGAGGCCAAGGACAAGTCTTGCAGTCCTGTTCTGGATGAGTTGCAAAGGGCGGAGAATAGAAGCAGGTAGGTTAAGAAAGAGGCTGTTACAATAGTCCAACCTAGAGAGAATCAGGGCTTGGGAGACAGTGAGCTTCTGGTGGAAGGAGAGGAAAGGCAGAGTACCTCTGAGGAGGTGCAGTTGGAAATCTGACTTTTTTGAGACATCAGAGATGTGGGCAGAGAAGGAAAGCGTGGAATCAAAGATTACCCCGAGGTTCTTGGCCTCGCAGGTGGGGCTAGGAAGAGGGGCAAGGGGGGGCCGGCCAGAGTGTGAGGGGGAAAGAGGGTAAAGGTGTGCCGATGAGCAGGGATCTCCGTCTTGCTGGCATTCAGGCAAAGATCATTGGTGGCACACCAATCGTGAATGGCAGTTAGGCAATCAGAGATGAATGAAGGAGAGGTGGTGGCCGAGGGAAGCCTGGAAATGAGTTGTGTCATCAGCATAGCACTGAAAATTGGAGAAGAAAAAAAGCCACGGCGAGAGGTTAGATCCCTGGGGAACACCATAGGTAGAAAGGGAGACAGATGAAAGGAAGGACCCAAGTTAGATCTGGGAGGGTCTATCAGAAAGGAAAGAGGTCAGCAAGGCCAGAGCCTGATCGGTGATACCCAGGTTGTCATGGAGACTGTTGAGCACGATGGTATGGTTGGCCGTGTCAAAGGCAGAAGAGAGATCGAGGACAGAGGGAATGCTAGAGTCTAGGTTGGAGAGCAGATCTTCAAGAGATGTTCAGGAGAGCAGTTTCCGTGCTTCTGGCAGCTCTACACCCAGGCTGATGATCATGGAGACAGCCAACAGAATCAGAATGAAGGTTAAGCTGAGAGATGGCCAACTTTTCCAGGAGTTTGCCCAGAAAAGGAGAAATGGAAATTGGGCGATAGTTAGCCGGGCAAGGTGGATCAGCTGTGGGTTTTTTGAGAGTGCTTCAGAAGGGAGAGGAAGGCTACACAGGCAAAGGAGAGGTTGCAGAAGTCAGCAAGGGCCAATTTCATGGATACTGTACGGGTGGATGTGTGATGCCCCTACATGGTGTGTGGTGTGCCGGAGATACTGTCATGGTGTATTGTAATTTCTGGGTATAGTGTTAGGGGTGTGGCACACAAGCTGTGTGATGTCTTGTGTAGGTTTGTGCCATGGATGGGGTCCCCATGTGCCTGCTGTCTGTAGCACTTACAGCGACCAGTGGAGATTTGTGCACATGGATCCGGCTGGCTGGGACAAGGGAGTTGCATGTTTCCTTGGTGTGTGATGCTGGTAATTTGTGGGTGGTGTAGGTGCTTTGCACTGACATGACTTTGTGCCTGGACTAGCACAATGGAAACACACCAGTTTTACTGTGGCAGGGGGATGTGTATCTGAGTGCCAGCAGGAGCATGTTATGTTGGTGATACAGAGTGCCAGTGCTATGTTTTACGTTTGATTCGGGTATGAGTGAGGTTTGGGGTGAAGGTGTATGTCGTTGTTTGCAACTAGGTTGCAGGTGGGGTTGGAGTGAGCCGGCAGGGCTGTATTGGTGTTGTGCACAACACACTTGATGTGTTTTGCAGATGTGTGTGCAGGGTGGACAGGGAGGTTGATGCGACATTGGGGGTCACCAGCCTCTTCGGATGTCATGGCTCCGGCCTCCGCAGCACCAACACCTGCAATGGACTGGAGGTGCAGCACACTGCTGCACGTCTCCTCCCAGGGCTGCAGGTGGATGGAGGATGTGCTGCTGCCACCTGTGGCCATGCCCTGGCTGCACTGGGCTGACAGGAGGATGTGCACCCTCAGGCGCAGGTCATCCCACCTTTTGTGGCAGTCACGCACCGTGTGGGGGGTGTGCCAACTGCTGTTACTTTCTGTGCAACCTCCTACTAGATGGCTTTCTTTCTGAGCTGCGCCTGCCTGTGTTGGTCGGTGGAGAACTGTTGGTCTGCATGTTCAACAATGGTGTCCGCCAACATGTTTAGTTCGGCCTCGCTAAAGCGTGGTTTGCGCCTCTAGGTTACAGTGACTCTTGATGTGATTGGGAGCCTTCTCGTCCAGTGCACCCAGGACCCTACTGGAATCCTCCTATGATGTCTTCTCTCAAGTCCCTGGACCCTCAACTAACTTTAAAAATAGAATACTTACTTGTCTGAACAGTCTCCCTCTGGAACTCAGACGTTGCCTGCAACTGAACCCAATCTCACCATGCCTACAGCTGGCTCCTAGACCACTGGGGTCACTCTTCTTCCTCTGAGTGAACTCATGTAAAGGAATTGAGAAATGCTGGATACTTTAAGAGGTCTGCCTTGAAAAGTAAAACAAGTGTTGAAAAGTGTACTTGTAAATGAGTTAGTTGATAACTGCCCTCTGAGAGTGAAAAGTTACAAAAGTTCTTACTTACCTTGAAAGTGTTCTGTCACTTGTAAAAGTATATGTTAGGTTATTTTACTTACCTTGGGAATGTTCTGCTATTCTGAAAAGTATAAGGTTTTACTTTCCTTGGAAACTGCCTCGCCATTCTAACAGAAAGTAGATAGGTTAATTTACTCATCTGTGAATTGGGTCCCCTCGTCCCAAAAGTAATGCTGTTGGTTCCACTGTAATATTCCAGTTAGGATGTACATGTATGAGTGTCCCCACTTGGGTCTTGCTTCTTCCCCTGACTTGTCTGCCTTAGGTTATACTTACCTCTAAATTGCTGAGAGTCACTTCAAAAAGTATACAGGTTTTGCTTACCTTGTGTTAGCTGTGTGCCGTCCTAAAACAGGTTACAGAGTTATTGCTTACCTTAATCTGTGTTGAACTGATCTGAAAAGTGAACTGTAATAGTATATTACAACATTTGGTTTTACCTGCCTAGAATAGCTGTGTGCCATTCTTGAAAAGTGTTCTTAGGTATAGCTGACCTTGGTCTGCTTTGAGCCATCCAAAAATAGTGTAATAAGTTCTTACTGATCTTAAACTGTGTTCCACTGAGCTGCAAATTAGGTTTAATTGTATATTACAACCCAAGGTCCAACTCCCCCAGAATAACTGTGTATGTTGAATCAGAGTTGTAGGTTTTTACTGTTCCTAGAATAAGTGTTCCACTATTCAGAAAAATATATTGCCCAGTGATTTCTAGCTGAGCGTCACAGTGCAACTGCTAGGGTCCACTACCCTGTATTACAGAAAGTAATCCAAAAGTAACTATTGATTTTGACTTCTCTAGAACTACTGTTAGGTTAGGTTCCAAATAAGGTTATATACTTGGTCTGTGTACCTGCAAGCATAATGTTGTGTTTTTTATAATGTGTTTATATGATCTGTGATAGTACTTATTCCCCCCAAGATTTATCTAGGCCTACTTGTATTTAAATACACCATTTATTTTTACAATTAATAGTGTGTCAGTGTTTCTTTACACCATATGTGTATTACAATTTCTTTGTACCGATTCTACAGCCCTCCCTCCCTCCTAAGATACGCCTGGCTACTCTGTCTACGCTACCAAATACTCAGGTGGTACAGCCTTATACTAAGAGTGGAGTCTTGTACTGTCTCAGTTGAATGGTTTTGCTAAGCCCTTGGTTGGACTTCAGAAACACTGTCATTACACCAAAACTAAGAGTTGGCCGTTCAAGGTGAATGTGGGGAACACAAAAGGGAGACAGGGGGGAGATGATATTATTGCTTAAAATACCTAACATTTCTTAAACTATATCTAGTGCAAATTGGTGACATGACTGAATATAAACAGATTATTTAATAGAAAGTAAAAGAGAAAGATTATAGTACAAATGACCTTTAACTGTCAAAGAAGAGATTATCCGGGTATGTGAAATATATACCCAAGTTTGGCAGAATCCCAAGATATATTGCAGAATTCCCTTGCCCTGGATGACGCAGAACCTATTTTTGTATGCATTTTAATCTACTGCAAATGGATAAGGTAATGGGCGCATGGGAAAAAAAATACCAAGCAATGCAAGGTTCTGCTGATTATGTAAGAATAATACCCCCCCGCTATACTTTAAAGTAAAAAATAGAAAATCACCCATTGGGACCAATGGCATCTCATCGAGTTATGTTCTACGATGAGATGAAAAAACAGTGAAGCCAATGAAACCTGAAAGAAGTTGTATTTTAATGATGAATAAACATTGTGTGAAGTCAATGAAACTTCAGAAATGTTATGTTCTGAAAAGGAATTACTGTGGCAATAAGACCCGAGGCGGCAGGCCATGCCCCCAGGGTGCCTAGTTACAGGCCCCGGGGGCATCACTGTGGGCAGTATTGGCCCGCTACCGAGAGTCTTATAGCCATTAGTACCCTGGCCTGTTAGACCGGGGTACTAATGGCATTTTTTTCTGTTCCGAAACGCTGCCGCATTTCGAAACAGAAAAAAAAAGCAGTCAATTTTCCCTTTCCATGGCGGCCATCGGGAGCGGATGCGCTGGGAACAGAAGTGTTCCCAGCACGTTTGCTCCTGAGAAAAAGAAAAAAAGAAGGTATTTGGGATTGGGAGGGTGGGGAGGGGATAGTTTGCAGGGGAGAGGGTGAGAAGGAAAACAAAACTTACCTGAGTCCCCGGTGGGGGACGAAGGCAGCCTCCAGCCTTGGGGAGGCTCAGAGCAGGTATTGCTCCATTTCAAGCCTCCTCGTTGGCTAAGGGGCTACCACGCCCCATGCCGGAAACAAACGCTGGCACGCTCGTACGTCCACAGGAATACCGTGTGGTATGGCTCGGAAAAGAGCCAATCCAAGTGTAGTATTTCCCATGGGCAGCGCGTGCCGGGTACTAATGCCCATTAAACCCAATGGAACTTCAAAGTGGTCATATTCTAATGTGCGTACATTCCCATTGAAGCCAAAGGATCCAGCTAATTCTTTTTGCTCCAAGACAATGGTATTCAAACTTTTATATGCTGAGTCCCCCTTTTGAGAAGAATATTCCTGCATCCTCTCCTTCCCGCCTCCCACTGACCGAGTAAAAATATTGTTGCTGGGCCCATCAGATGCCATATTTGCTATATTTTCTATTACAAGCAGTCACCATAATCCCTTTTTGAAGAGCCTTGTGACCTCTGCCCTCCACCGGCATCCTTCGAGTCCCCCTAGGTGGGGGCCAGCTCCACAGTTTGAACACTACTGTACTGAGATATGACAAGCACACAAAGAACCCAAAGTATCCTCATTCTTGTCACATGTTAAGATAAATTATACTCCCACTCAAATCAATAAAAATGCCACAATTTTCATGATCCGCACAATGGAGACAAGAGACTTGATATGTTCCAAGAAAAGACGAACACCCACAAAAGCCGATGAAACCTCAAATTGGCACATTGTGAAATGCGCTAAGAACCTGTTCAGGCCAACGGAACCTCACAACTTCACAATCACCCACCGAGGAACATGTCTGCCATTTCCGTGTCGCAGGGCAGGATGAATGCAAGATTCCTTACCCAATCGAGCTGGTAGCGTCTTCTTGATTTCCGGAATGCTGGGGATGGGGCTGCTGCTGTAGCAGTGGGCAAAGATGGCTGCCAGCTGCTGGTTAACAGCATCATTCTGTTGGGAAGACAGACACCTTTAGTGCATGATTTCATTTTGCTCTAGCACGTCACTGGTGTAAACTGCGTGTCAGGGACCGCAAAACAAGATTACACTCATATTGGCAGTTTAGATTTTCAATAAATCCACTCTGCACACCAGTATTTTCCTTGGCACAGATGTTAAGGAGCTAAAAAAAAGCTATGATGTATTTTACAGTCCGGAAATGGTCCCGTATGTCGATTTCGCTGTTGAGTAGCTTATTTTCCCACACATCTGTTTCTGCTGTCATTCAGACAGAGGAAAGGCTTTTTAAAGCTTTGTTTCTCAAAGGTTCCCTCTCATACCAGATCAGCCAGTTCTCTCGGTCACACCATGAAAGGACCCAACCCTTTCTCTAGCCGGCCCTGAACAGTGATCTGACAGGCCCAGCCGCCTGCATTTCCAACACGAGCTTTGCACAGACCAGTTATGCACTTTTTGGGCTGCTTTGGAAGGTGCACCCAGCAAGCAGGATGCAGCTGCCATTGGCACCATGGATACGCTCTACAGCCAGCTGGGCTAGACCCGCTCATCCTATGAATCAAATACAGGTTGCCTCCTAATGTGAAAGGGCTTCCACCTAAAAGACTCCAAATTCATGGTCATTTCCATATTATGGGCATTCTGGGAAATTTCAAAGAGACACATGCTATGTTATGTTAAAGGTTCTTGTACCGCGCACTGTTGCCACCTGCGTGGTCTCTTGGCGTTCTTACACACATCTGTAAGCTGCATGTGCAACATCCGCAGTTACATGTGAAGAGATGTCAAAACATATCAGCATTGACTATTACTACAGGCTGGATAACCCCATCCTCCTTGATTGACGACTGCTCGGCAGCACCTTCTGTCCCTTATGACTTGCCAGTCTCGAACCCAGCTCATCATCCTGGAGCCCACAGGGAGGTGCCTATCTTCCCTATGAGTCCTCTTTATGGAACAGGGCAACAAGCTTTCCCGAAACCCTGGCATACGTCAACACCCGTGTTCCCCTGATGGATATTCCTACTTATACAATTCTATTCAGTTTGACTTGCATACTCTTCCACTGTGAGACCATACTTTCGTATCCTGCCATTTCTGGAATTAGCTATATTCCAAAATTCTTATATTTGTTTTTACAATAATTTCTTGAGGATTGATGTCTGGTTTACTGGCCTGCAGTTTCCAAATCCCCTCCTTGCTCCCATATTTTGTGAAGCTGGATTACAATGGTGCTGCTCGACCCTCCATAAGCCCACTCAGTATCTTAAGATCTACCACACTAATTTGCTTTACCCACATTTAGTTTAAATGTTCTTACGCTGCACATAATTATAATACCGCCTGTCACATTTGCACTTTCTTCCCCTTGAATTTGTATCTTTATCATTTAACTTTCACATAGATCAGTATTTTATGTTGTGGCTTATTTCCTCAATAATTCAGCAATTCACTGACCCCCTAAACAGGTTTTCTCTTCTCCCTCCAGCTCTGTCCTGACTCTTATAGCTTAGATATTTTTTTTGAGCTCCTTGTTTGAGTACATCTGCTATTTTCCTCTGTCTTAACCTTTGCTCTCTTTATCACCTTTCTTGCTTTCCATGACTACTCCTGTTGAATCTATGCTTTCAATTCAGTGTTAATTCTTCCATATCATTGTCTGCTGGGCTACATCCTCCAAACCTTGTAATTCATCTTGACTACTCATTCCCTGTCTTACCTTGCTGGTTTTGAGGATATTAAACATCAACTGCAGCCCTTCATCCGCAAGCTCCTCGTTGTAATCCTCTTCTTTTATGGTGGGGAACTCCCGCAGCAGAGTCTGCATCACAGAGAACCGGGACTGAAGGAACGAGGTCCTCAGAGATTCAATCCACACGTGCAGCTTCCATGGGATACCTGTGGACCACAAACCCAACAATGAAAAATACAGCTTAACAAGCATCTTATGAAAAGAGAGGAAAGGGAACGCTATTTAGGCCCTGCACGCCCATGCTGCATTTCCATTATGCAAGTTTCTGAACTAGTCTAAGGAAGTCAGGCATAATGCTTTGGCACGTTTGGGACGTAGGGATATTGGTTTATTCCATAACTTAATACCCACAACACATCAGGTCTGGCTTAAACTGTACATTAACTAGAAACCGCAGGAACCACTTTCCCTCCAATGTTGTACAGGATTCCTACTGCCAACTGGCTGAAGATCCCTCAGGGTGGTATCAAGCCCACCCTCAGAGAGTTCTCATTGCTAACAGCAGAGGATCCAAAGCACAGATTTCTGTCTTTAAACAAGAGCAACCCAATCAAAAAGCTCTTATTTTGTCGCCATTTCAAACCGCTGGGACACACTTTAGTAGAGCCGTTCCGTGTGTGCTTCTTTCTAGAATCCTTAGGTCTATTATGGGGCACCTGCTTCTTTCTAAAGGCCATGTGCCTATTATGGTACACCTGCTTCTTTCTCTAGTTCTAGTTTGCCATGGCCCACCTCTTTCTGGAAGCCCTGTGTCTGCCATGGTGCATTTGCTTCTTTCTAGAACACCAACAAACTGCCATAGATTGCCCAAGCTGGGTCTCCATCTAGATCCCTTTGATGTACCATGGTTTGCCAGATCTTTGTTTCCCTGCTAGATCCACACAATTCAGTAATAATTGGCCAGATTTGTGTCCCCCTCTAGAGACCTTTCATGTGCCATTGCGTGCCACATATTTATCCCCGTTCTAGATCCCACTAAATAGAGAATGGTTGGCTGGAAATATGCGTTACTCTAGTTTCCCAGAATCTGTGGTGTGTTGCCCTATTTGTGGGCTTTGTTCTAGATTCCTCTAGATCTGCCACAGTTTACCTGATATTTTTCCATGGTAGATCATGTAGGAATGCCATGGATTGCCTGAACTTTGTATCCCTTGTAGCCTCCTTCCATATGCCTTGTTGTCCCCTCTAGATTCCTAGGCTTGGGTAGGTTTGCCTTATATGTCAGTCCCTCCTAAAACTGCTAAACCGGCACTTGTAGATACGAGGAACATTACATCCCTTTCCATTGCACCCACAGTTAATTTTCAGCTTTTCATTCGAGAACAGGATGCACGGCAATAAATCTGTAGCACGATGCCCATCTTACCAAGTGCCCGCAGCTCCATCGTGATGTCGATGTAGCCATGTTCGGCACTATAATAGGAGGCTTCCTGTAGGGCCTTCATCCTGGTTCTGCAGAGCCGGACCTGCCCCTCGTTGCAGCTGCCAGTGCTGGAGGTGTCACTCTCTACACCCTCTGCCAGTATTTCCTCCAGGGAAAGGACATCCCCTTTGGACTGCTGTGGTTGGGTCAGAAGCTTCCGGAGCACATTCCTACCAGAGACAGAGGATAAACAACACCATCAATACTGGCTGAACCCAAAGAGACCTTGAATCACAGCCACATCAAACTCTCTGGAGATCAGGTGGCCCTCTGCTCCTGGGATCAAAGATGGGACAACTAGCAGGCATTCTCTTTTACAAACAACCTCAGGCAGTCATTTTAGGACTCTCTGGCAAGTGCTCATGATCTCCATTAAGAAACAGACATTTTACTGAGTTTTTGCTTGACATTTCTAGAGCCGTAACTCCCATTTATAATCAATAAAAGAACAACACATTAAGCTATGAGAGGAAAGGCTTTAGACTGAGGATTCTCGAAGTAAGACTTTGAGGGCAAGCTAAGACTAACATTTGGATGTTCTCCCCAGAAACCCCTAGAAGATTAATGGAAATATCGTCCAGCAAAGTGGTGGCGAGAAAAAAATATAAAAGGCCTGGGCTAGACACAAGTGTGAGAGCAAAATCAGACTAGAACACTATGCAGACTGTATAGTGACAAAGCAGGCAGAAAATATGCAGATAGTCTAGATTGCCTTGGTGGTCCTTATCTGATGTCAATAACGACATATGTAGGGCTTTTCTTCTAAGGTATGCCCAGGAAAGATGTAGAGAACCAACATGGAAAGGTGGTTGACATGGAGGCAGAGCAAGTACTCACCTGAACAGGGAGCCTTTGTTGACTCCCTCCTGTCCTTACAGACTGAGATACCGCCTTGCTTTGCTTGTGGGGCTACACAAATTAAATACTTGTATGGACAAAGTAACTGAGGTGTAGCCAAATATCACCGTCACCACAGCCCTGATCTGGGAGCTCACAGCTTGGCTAGGGTAACATGGTCCTCTGTGGGCCAGAAAAGCATGAGTAAGATTCAATTCTGCAAAACCTTCAAAGGCTACCTCGTCCAGAGACGCATAGAACCTTAGACATCAAGAACCAGGGACGAATAACACTATCACCTGTCTATTTTCCCAGAGATCATGGGAACTTTTGACAAGACTAACCATAGACTATATACTAACAACAATTGTTCACCCAGGGGGAAAAGGACACCATGAACTCCTGACTAGCCAGTACCAATGCTTGTCTAACTTATCCAGTTCTCACCTGACTCTTGAGCTTTGTTAACCAGGACAATACAAATGAACATGTATCTACCTCACCCAAATGTCTCTGGAGCTCTCGGCGCCAATAAAAAGGATTATCCAGCGCTAGCCATCATATTACTGCATTATCATATGCAAAGCCTTGGAGCCAATACGATTTAACAACATAAATGTATATCTTTGAAGATGCCAATTAACCATAGAGCTACATTGGCACTGTGAGGCTTTCGTCATCTAAGGGGTGCCTTCGCGATATGTTATGTTAGGCTACATTTAGAAAGTGTACCATCTGTCATTCACACACACCTATGGTTTTATTTATCGGCAGCATTTATGAACCTCAAAGTTTGCCACTTTCTTGGCGCCTTGTTGCTGATGGCTGTCTCAGTGGGCATGAAGATATTTTGCTGAGATCGAGTACCCCTGGGGAATTTCTGAAGGGGGTGCAGAGTTACTGCTTCCCCAAATACCCTACAATGGCTAGTGACCATGACCTATTGGCTCAGGGTATCTGGCTTGCAGATTGCATATCATAGAAGTGGGCTACTACTTTGAGAACAAACAATGGGATGCTTCTGCTCTTTATTGAACTCCTTTATTTTCATGGAAGTTACAGTCGTCGGAATCCAATAAAATGCCTTCAGCCACCAGACTTCATTGATCAGCTATCATCTAACTTGCAGATGGAACCCTGTCCCTATGTTCCTTCTAGAACACTTTCACCGGGGGCAAGGAGAATGAACACAGCATCATACAAGGCAGCATTACCATAATATATATTTATAATATTCATCAAGATAAGATTACAACATACCTACACAATAGAAACAAATATGTCCTAAAGACATAATAAAATAACACGTGCACAGAACAATTCGTACCCACCGATTCTCTTTTCCTCTAAAAACGCCACCCTTCCCCCAGGTGGGCCAATCATTTTCTACCACACCACCCATCACCATCTTTCCTCAGTTGCCAGAACTTTGAACATCTTTTATTTTACAAACCATTCCCTGATACAAACTGTCTCCTTGTCTTGTGTGCTGATGGACTTACTAGAACACAAACTGTGATATTGCCTTCTTTATGTTGTCCTCCATGATTTATATCAACATCACATATCTCCAATCCATGGACCATAGCTACTCCATCCACCAGGTTCACACATGTATTTGTATTCTTTCTCAAAACTTTGATTAGCACCAATGCTGTGGTGGACTGTGGTGTTTAGTTTAGTTTAGTTTAGTTTGTTTATATAAAGCACGTCCGAACCCTCGGGTAGCTGGGCATATAATCATATGGACAACATAGTTACATATCGTTGCGCGCAGCAAAAAAAGTACATACATACAATGGTACAGACAGAGGGGTGCAGTAAGTGGCAAGAAATAAATACAATAGATAATAGCGGACCGGGTTACATGGTGATCCGGTTCAAGGTATAGTGTACCATGAAGCTACTTCTCCCACCATCCTTACACTTGTGGGATGGTGTGATTAAATCCATCAATGGCACTATTAATTCAAGGATGATATAAAGATAGCCGGTAGTTACTTTTACCATTCTCCTCCAAAATGCCTCTATCTCACATTTTTTGTAAACATTTTTTATTTTTTTTAATTTCGATTTATTTTGTTCAGGTGGACCTAAAAAAAAATGTATCGAAGGTTTCCAGCCTTCTTCACTTTCTTACAGACGTTCCTTCTGCGTTCTGCTGAAACCTCTTGCCTCCCATGGAGGAAGCTGTCAAGATTTGAAGACCCGTGAGGGCTAAGTCCGTCCCGGCTCCCCAGCTGTCGCCGTCGCCTGTGCATCATTAGGTTCCACCAAGGGATAGGGGGAGCTGTTTCCCAACTGTTTAAAGGTTGCCTCAATTATATTTACCATAGCTTTTGACCATCTGGTGGATTCCCCTGCTATCAGTCTGTTCCGTAGCTCATTTTCTTCAAACATCCATGGATTTTCAGCAAGTGGTAGTAGGTAGGTTGTTCTGTTTTGTTTGTTGTTTTCACAGTTAAGTATTAGGTGCTTTAGTGTTTCTTTCGTTGCTGGCTTTTTGCATAGACGGCAGTTTTTCACGTTTGAAGCGGATCTGATCGTAAGTATTTCTTGGGTTGGTAATAGGTTAAGTCTTGCTTTCAGGAGCAGATTTCTTTTTCTTTTGTCCGGGAAACTTTTGCAGTACTTAATTGGAGATTTTACTTTGTTAAAGGTTGGCGGGAGATGACTAAGGAGTTTGTTACTTGTTGCGAGTTCTAGGGTTCGTATCCAGTCCATCCTGATAAGTTTTCCCTTTATTCTGTCAGGGTTTTCTTTAAGCTCTTTTTTTGAGCATGCTATTTCTTGCAATTTCGCTCTTCTTTTAGCCTTCCATTTTTCGAGGGCTACGCAGTTGGCTTTATCCATCTCCTCTTTGATAATAGAGAATTCTGACAGGGGCTCCTCCTCGATAGATTTTCTGAAAAAGTTCATGGCTGCTTGGTCTACCATAGATTCAAGTGATACCAAACCCAGCTCCCTTCTGATTGCTGCCATTGCGGTTGATTTCGGGACTCCCAGAACTGACTTCCAAATTTGACCTTCTAGTTTTGTCCAGATGCTAGTTGGCATTGAGAGTGAAACTTCCATTCCGTAAATTAGTGTGGGGATGACTTTCCCCTTGTAAAAGTTTATTGCGGGAGTCAGGGAGAATTTGCCAAACTTTTTGTCGACCAGGCGCGTTTGCGATGTTAGCATTTTGGATTTGTCCCATTGTGTACGCTGCATAGCTACGGATGTATTTGAGCTGTCCAGGTCGACTCCCAGGTATCTGATTGATTTCACTGTTTCCAATTTTTCGTTCTCCAGGAACCAGACTGGGTGCTTCGATTTTGGGTTTTCTCAATAATCAAAACTCTCGTTTTGTTTTTGTTGATGACTAGGCGATTTTTGGTGATGTATTGCGCCAGGTTATTAAGTTTCCACTGGAGACCAATTCTGGTCTGGTCAATCAAAATAATATCGTCAGCGTATAGCAGTCCAGGTATGGTTGTGTTGCTTAGTTTTGGCGGAAAGCACCTGATTTGAGATTCAGAGTGTTGAAAGTCGCTTATGAACGAGATGAAGAGAGTTGGTGCTGGGGGGCAGCCCTGCTTTACCCCACGTGTGATCTTGATTTCTTCTGACAACTTTCCTTCTTGACTGAGTTTGACTCTTACTTTGTTGTCCACGTGGAGTGCTTTTATCGGCTCCAGAACTGGTGGGGGGCAATTCCAGCTTTGAAGTTTGGCCCACAGTAGGTTTCGGTCTATTTTAGCGAAGGCCTTCGATAGATCGATGAAGGCTAGATAGATCTTTGGAGATCCTTCCTTTACCTTGGCAGTTAGGATGTTGATATGTTGATAATCATTATGTTAACCGCCGTGGATCCATTTTTTTGGAAACCTGTTTGCAGTTTGTCTCTGAATACGGCCTTTTTTTCCCATGCTCTGAAGTTGTCCAACAGGAGAGATGCGTATAGTTTTCCGATGACATCTAGTAAGGCGATAGGCCTGTTGTTCGCTGGATCTTCGCAACATCCCTTTTTATAGACTGGAACTATTACGGCTTTTAGCCATGATTCTGGAATTTCCTTTGTGTATTCACATTCTTCAAAGATTTTGCTTAACACCGTTGACCACTCAGTAGGAAATTGTTTGAGCATTGCGTTAGTTAGACCGTCAGGGCCGGGGGCTCTTGAAGACTTCAACTTCATGATTTTCGATTCTATGTCTTCCCGGTTTGTTACATTTACCCACTTTGTATTTGAGGTTCCTGGCCTGAGCGATGTAGGTTTTTCGGCTTCTTCAAATTCCGCGGTTATGTAGGTTATCCATTGCTCTTCCGTCACCGCGTTACACAAAGGCTTGGTTTGGTGGAGGGTCGACTTGTTCAGCAACGACCAAAATGCACTCGACTTTTTTGACGCCAGACTTTTCATCATCTCCTCGGCATCGAGCTAGTATTGGAGTGCTTTGTGTTGTTTTAGCCAGTTCGAGTATCTTTTTTGCTCCCGATGCCAAAGCTCCCAATCTGTGATAGAGTTTGATTTTTTTGCTCTCCTTTGCAGGCAGCGACTCAGTTTTCTTTGTTTAATCACTTCTCTGTTGAAAGTGTGGCGTGGTTGGGCGGATTGATGGGCTTTTCCCCGTGGTTTTTTGTAAAGCTCCAGGAAGGGGGTGTAATCCGGTCTTTCTTTTCGTTTTTCGTTTTTGTTAAACCTCAATTTGTTGTCCCATGCGAGCCCGAAATTCCTGATATCGTTTTCCGTGAGCCGTTGCTGGCTTCTGTTTCAAGGGGGTACGTCGGTTTTGATTTTTTCCAACCCTTCCAACCCTCCCACGAGCATGTGATCAAGTTATGGTCACTGTTGTTGGTTTTTTTTACTCTGAACCCCGTTCTGGAATCGATCAGACCAGACGAGATGCATATATGATCGATTGTAGCGGTTGACTCTCCACGCTCCCATGTCGGAATGTTAGTTTGGTTTGGGAACAGGGTCGCAATGTTTTGAATACCTCTTTCATCAATTAAATCTTGCCACGCTTTCCCTCGTTTCCTAGTGTGATCTGAAATTAGGAAAGTTGAGTTATTATGCTCGTTACAACTGGCGTTAAGATCGCCACAGATGATGATGTCAATGTTGTTGAACGCCTCGTAAAGGTGGTCGATCGTGCTTCCCATGTTTGAGCAAAACATTTCCGTTGACGTACGTTGGGGGTTCCAGTAGCAGTTAATGATAGCTCACTTTTTAGCGCTCTCTCTGTCTTTTTTGTTGTTTTGACTGGACCAGGTGGTCAACGACACCAGCATTTCCCATGCTTCCTTCCATTTCTTCGGTTCTTCAAGGCCTCCGCCTGTTTTAACCGCCGTCAATAGGCCTGCTAATGGTCTCCCCAGGAGACCTTTCACCGCTGGAGAAATTTGTACGGAGAAGCCGTCTAGGGTAGGTTTGGTCATCAGCCATGTCTCCTGGAGGCACAGTATATCAAAGCTGCCCAGGTTTTCGTCGCTCCGTTGGGTGAGATGTGCGTGCCCCCGGGTATTCCATGAGCCCAGGCTATAGACCTCATTTGTGGGCCATTCCTCTTCATCCGTTGCGTCGTGGGAGTTTAAGAGGGGTGGCCCTAGTTGTTGCTATTTGTTGTTTTTTGCGTTTAACGTTGAGCGCAGCCAATTCCACGGACCTTGTGGTTTGCGTGCTGCTGCGTTTAGTTCTGTGCCTTTGTTCTCATCACGGTTCACTGGTGAGTCCTCTGTAGAGCAGGAGTAAAGGTCGTTCCGACTATGACTGTGTTCTTTTGTTTGGTCATTAGGGTTCACGTCAGATGTCTTTCATATGGATGGGGCTAGGTGAGGTACGTCGGTTTTCCTTTCTTGGTTCTTTAGTTCTGTTAGCAGGAGGCCCATCTGTTTCAGTTCTTGGTAGGCATTCTGGTTCTATCTCACATTAAAAAGTTGCAGATCGTTGTCATTTGGTGATTTGCTCGGGTAACTTTCTCTTTGAAAAATTATCATTAGGGACATAATGATATTACTAAGTTTTGCTTCACCCATTACTCGCTTGCTATTAAAATGCCAGTACAACTGTTGTTCTAGTTTACCAGCAGCAGCACACAATTATTGCTCTCCTAATTGCCATAAACTCTTTTTCACAATCGTCACTGCATTGAAATGCAGAATCCTTTTTAATCACATGCCTAATATATTATGTACTGTCATAAAAGAGCTCCACAAATGTGTTAATCCTCTATTATGCCCATACACTACATGACTAGTTGGCCTATGTATGCCTAAGATTGTGTTCACAAGACTTTGTTTTTATTTTTATTTTTTTATTGTGTTTTAGTTTGTTACAAACTGTTTTTACACATTAAAACACCAGGAAATACAATTCTTCTTTCCTATTGTCCATTCACATAAATTAAATCCTTTACTCCTTTATTTTATTCTCTTTCTTGTTCTGTCCACATCGTCTTCTGCTCAAGGACTTGATCAAGGAAATCAATCCTTGCAGAGGTTTGCCCCATGTTCTCACCAAGTAGGAAGAGCCTCCACCATTCGTCAGCCGATAAGGAGTTTGTGTGCATGGTATAATTTTCGAGGTATTTTGTCCTCTTTGTTGTTAAACCTCTACATGAAGTCATCAGATGTTTCATAGATTCTATACTATTCGTTTCCATGAAGAATCTACATTGCTTGTCGAGGCAGTCTTTTTGTTTTCTCATATACATAACTTCTTTTGTTTTGTATAAATTAAATCTTAGTCACAAAAACTGGTTCCGGTGAAAGCGACTTGGAAACTTCATTAAGTATTTTGGTACCGTGTTGAGCACCCACGGTTCCCACGGAATTGACTGATTTATATTGTAATCTACAATTATCTGTGTCTATCCAGTCACTTTTCTTTAATTTAGTTTTGACAGCAACAGGGTTCATAATTAGCATTTCTACAGTCATATTCATAGATTCCAAACTATCCATACACCGCTTTTGCCAGTCTCCTAGTGGCTAAGGATGAGTTCATATGGATTTTTGCCACAGAATGTTGTATGGCGTCGCTGAGTTTAGCATCACCATTTTCTTAATAGGGAACAAATTTCCATAATCTGATTGATTGCAGTGACTGTAGCCCAAGTTCACATCTAATAGCACTTATTGGAACGCTTTTAGGTAAGTGTATAATATTTTCCCAAAATATCCTTCAAGTGTGTTCCAAAGAGTCCATGAGATGCTGAAAGCTGTCTTACCCCCATAGGACACTGCTGGCACGACCCTCTGTTTGTAAAATGTTAATAATGGAATTATCGCATAACATATTTACCCAGAGAATTTTGGCCAGGGATTTGGAAAAAAGGATACCCAGGTATTTTATTGAATCAACTTATTCAAGGGCATCATTCCCTAGGTACCATTTAAAGTGTGCTCTTTTGTTGGTCTCACTGCCTAGTATAAAGTTCATGATTTTAGATTTTTTTTTTGCGTTTATCCCGAGCTCATTTGTTTGCATATATTTTTGGGGCTCTACTAGTTTCCGCTGTAGACCAATCTGGGTCTGGTCTATGGGGACCAAATCATCGGCGTAGATGATCCACGGGATCTGCTGTCTATTGATTTTTGGAGGAAACTCCTTCGACTTTTTTTAATGCAAAGGGTAAATCGGTCAAATATAAATTGAACAGTGTCGCAGCTAGAGGGCAACCCTGTTTTACTCCTCTATCCGTTTCGATTTTGGGAGCTAGTACCCCTTGATTATTGAGTCTGATTTGGATTGAGGTATTGGTGTGTAAGGCCTTCAATGCTTCAATAAACTCATCTGGACATGTCCACGCTTTTAATTTGCCCCAAAATGTGTTTCTGTCGACAGCGTCAAAGGCCTGTTGAAGGTCAATAAAGGCAAGATGCAATGTGCCTTTGGTTTTGATCGTATGAATCTTCAGAACATTCAGTATAAATAAGTTCACGTCCGTCCCAACGCCTTTGTGAAACCTGTCTGTCGTAGGTCAAAGATGTTTGCTTCATTGGCCCACTTTGCGAGACGTTTTTGCATGTTAGCTGTAAATGTTTTTCCTATTACATCTAACAATGCAATAGGTCAGTAATTTTTCGGATCAGCTTTTTTGCCTTGTTTGAAAATGGGTACGATTATAGCCGTGGTCCATGACTTGGGAACCTTAACCTTTTTTGATATCTGCTTGAACAAAGCTGTTATAAATTAGCTCCAAACATCCAGATTTTTTTTTAAGATGTTATTCATTAGTCCGTCTGGACCAGCTGCATTCGAAGATTTTAGTTTTTTGATTTCACAGGATGTTTCACTTTTGTTGAAGGTCATTGACCAAGGGTTTTGTTAGGTATCATTTGCTGTAGTAGTCTTTTTGTTAGGCACCTTAAAGATGTTCATGAAATGCGCAACCCATTGCCCCTCTGATACACCACTGCTTAGAATGGCATGCTGGCTGAAGCATGTTTTTTTTAGGAGTGACACCGTGTCCCTTGAGTTCACCTGTCCAATCAGTTTACGCATTGCTTCGCCTTGTTCTTGTTCTAGGATTAGTTTACATCCTTTCAACTATTTTCGGTAGCGTTTCCTTCGCTTGATGTCTCCACACATTGTTGATGTGTGCATCTTTTTTATTGCTATCAAGTCAGCTCTCATTTGTTTTCTCCCTTCTATTAACATCCTGCTGTATTGATGCGTATGTTGCAAGTTGAGTCTTTTAAACCTCATTTGAATGACTATATAGCAAGCTAACGGGGGATAACCAAGCCCCATTTCGTCTTGTTCAGTAAGCTTAATGACATTTTTTAATAAATCTCAGTCGTTTTTTTCCTTGATCTAAGGATATTGTACCCAATGCATGGGTCTGTGGTGTTCTATTACACATCTTCCACGTCATGCAAAGTGCACTATGATCACCTTCCTCCATCTCTATGATATCCAAACGCCCAATGATATGTAAAAAATTGCAGGAACTCCAAGTGTAATCTATAGTGGAGGTGGTGTTATGACTTCTCCATGTCGATTTGCCTGGTATGTCTCCAAGAGTTTGCCCATTTAACATGTAGCAATTTCGTTCTCTTAATTCCATGTGCCATATCCGACTTATAACAGTCCATGCTTGGTATGCCACGAAGTTTAAGGGAATGCCTTTAACACCTAGACATTCCATGTTCATGTCCCCACAGATTAGTAGGCGTGGGTTGTTTAACTCTGTGTAGCAGCTATCCAGTATCGTGCTAACTGATTGTATACATTTCTTTGTCGATATCATAGCTGGATTCCAGTATACATTTAAGATCACGTAGTACACCGGACATTCAGTATCACTTTCTTCGCAGTGAAGAATAGTAAGTTGCAAAAAGGGTTTGGGATTCACATTCTTTATGATTTCCAAGCCTGCACCTATCTTGATTAATGTTAAAGGCCCTCCAAATGGTCTTCCACATGGGCCCTTTTCATGCAGGATGTAGGAGGGTTACGTATCCATCTCGGTTTATAGTGAAAAAACCGAATTACAAAATCTCGAAAACAAAAATCTCGAAAACAAAAATCTCGAATTTTCTTTTTAATATGTTTTTATTTCGAAATGGGGGGGTTCCCCCACCAACCCCCCTTTTTTCTTTTTTTTTTTTATTTTACCCTTTTTTTATACTTACCTGAACCCACAAATACATATAAATAAATAAATAAATAATTCGAGATTTTTTTTTTCGAGATTTTGGTGATTCGATATTTTGTTTTCGGTTTTTTGACCGACCACCATCCATCTCTTGAAGGTGTTTCATGGAGCCAGGTTTCTTGCAGGCAAATCACTAAGTGCTCATTCAATTCTTCTGAGTTTTGCCCAAACAGATGTTTACATCGTCTGGTATTCCAGGAAAATAGGGAGCCTGTACCTTAGGGCTCCCTATTAGTTTCCTTAGAGGCCAGGGCTCTTGATAACCAGTGCCAATGTTCAGGCATGTCCCCTCTGATGTACGAATCCTGTCTCCTTCCTGCATACTTCGTTTGAATTGTTTTATTCTTGAAGGTGACAGTAAATGCCCCATCCAAGTATGGATTCCTCACCTCTCCTTGTTCTAATACAGCACGTCTGCTTTTGCTTGATTTTATAATGACCCTCTGTGTGAGTGTTGTATTCTCTTAGGTCAATGCCAAAAGGCAACAGCGCTGCTCTGGCATCTATTAACAGTTTTTTAACTGATTTTGACTCCAGGTGCAAGCGTACCCAGTCCAGCTGAGATTTCTGGATGTATTCAGTTATCGCAATTTCATCTGACCAGATTACATTAAGTGCCGGCACACAGTGGGAGAGCTGCATAACATGTCTTCTATTTAAGGCCACTTCGTTTTTTTCTGACAGAATATTTTCCAAGTAGACCTTACACAGTTCATTTCCTGACCTTTTCCTTTTATCACCTATTTCTAATGATTCGAATCGTGGATGGTGTACACGATCCTGTGGTTTTGTTGGATTCATGATTTTAGTGCTACTTTTTTTTATGTTGCACATGTTTTTCCGTTGTTGCCCGTGATTTTATTGTGTAATAACTGTTTTTTGAGACAGCCAAAAGCTTGGGCGATCTACTCCTAAAACTCTCTGGTGTCTTTTCGTTATCCGAGTATTTGCTCTTACCAGAGAACAACCATTTAGGAGACTCCACAACAACATGTACTACTGATGTTTGTCGCCTGATTGAGCAGATCTCTTCGTTTTCTTCAAGATATTGTGATAAATCTGTTGTAATCTGTGATTGTAGTCTGTCATTACAATGGAATGGAATGCACGTGCCTACAGGAATTCATTTCTATAACTGGGGTGACGTGCGTGTGTTCTGCAGGAGTCGGTTGGTGAGTGCCCGCCGGGTGGGAAGCCGTTGTCCGTTCTCCTATATGTTAACTTGTGCTTGGAGACATTAAAGACATACAAAGAACTTACTTGAGTGCGGATCCACCTTATTACACTGGCGACGAGGTTTGGGGCTGCTGCGGAGGGGGCAGCACAGCTGGAGAAGACACTGCCCTCCGGGTCTTATCCCACCCGGCGGGATCCTGTCCAGTGAGGTGGACCGTTGCGGATCCACCTTATTACAAAATCCTCTAGAGGGTTATAGTCCTCAGTGCTGTTTACATCTTCATGATTTACCGTAGGCATTTCCGACTCCTTCTTATAGGTTGTGAGGGTGCCCAGGCCTGCACTTTTACTTGTTTCTTTATTGTTAGTCGGCGCCATAGGTTTTAACATTATCTGATTGCTCACTTTATTCTCTTTTTGCCAGCTTTTTTGTTGACTGGGGCATAGGAAGGTTACGCAAAAATGCTATTGAACCATTTCATTTAATTTCAGGCCTCCTCGGCCATTTTCTGATTTAAGTCTACATGTTGCTGGCTGTTTTCCAATCTTATGTGAAACATTACCCTTGGCGCCGACTTGGTTCGATCTCGAACACGACTGCATCAGAGGTTCGTGTACCCTTGCAGGGGCTAATGTTAAAGGTGTCCTTTTCCTTTGCTTGACCCTTACTTGGTGCAAAGTTGTCGACGTGCCCTTGGCCATTTTGAGCATGTGGACTCTCGGCATCAATAATCGTGTATGATTCCCTACGTGTGTACTCCTTCTATAGATCTTGTGCAGTGCCAGACTTATCATGCACATTTCTCTTGGTTGATTTAGCATTGTGGTTTGCTAAGTGTGGTGGTTCCACAAGCTTCTCTTTCTGTCCATCGCCCGGCAACATGGTTTTGTCTTTATTGTTAGTGGCAGCCTGGTCGTTATGTAGTCTCTTGGCAGGTATATTGTCTTGCCCCGAAGTGACCAATGTATCATTTGTGTTTATTCACATCCATTTTGAAGTTTCTAGTAGGGCGTCCATCATGTTATTTCTGTCCCCATATTCACTCTGAGCCAAATCACAGATTCGTGCTTGCCACATGGCTGATGTTTCTGCCTCTCGGATAAATCCAGCTTGGAAATTTTCCTTGAAGGCTTCCAATACAATTAGCTTGGAGTGCACCATTGCCAACAATGTCTCGTGGTCCCTCATACTACTGTGGAGGTTTTAATACATTTTCAAAAAAGACGCCAATGAAACAGTTAAGGCGGCCATCACATTGTTGTGTATTTGTGAATCCAGGTCGGCTGCTTGTTGTGAATTTTGTGCAATACCCTCATTCCTGGGCGTTAGTTCTGATAGTGGCGAGGTTATGGGCGAGCACTACGTATTCAAGGGATTTTAATCCGTTTTTGATGATTACTCCTCGCGAATACGTCTGGTCTTTTCAGTTTCCGCCTCTCGCTTTGGTCCATTGACATCGTCCCATGATTTGAGTGGCTGATGCTGGTATATTTGATCTAAGTTAGCAGCAGGCATTGAAACATATTGGTTATCATGGTTCATCCAATGTCTTTCTTCAAAAGAAAAATCGCAGGGATTGCTCGCAAATGCACGCTCTCATTTCGGCAACGTCCTTCCTTAGTCTGGCCTCAAGTCTTGCATCTCGCTCAGCATTGGCTTTCTCCATTGCCATTTGCATTTCAGAAATGTTCTCCTTTGCTACATTTGCCTTTTCGTGGGTATCCACATTGCTAACGTCCTGCACGTCATACATAATCACTTTGTTTCTTGTCACCGCTGATGGTGCCTCGAGTCCTTCCTGGACATTTTCAACATTCGTTATCGCAAGTCTCGATTGCCTTCTCAAAAAGTGGCCAGGTTGAACGCGGAAACCGAGCATTAATAGAATGATTTTGTAGTGCAGGAGACGTTAGCAGCCTTCGTAAATACATCTCCTTCCAATTGCTCAGCCTCCTTCCCCTCATTCCAGCTCTTATCCTTCCACACCTCCAAGGGCTGGGCAAAATCTTTTGCCTGTCTTGCTGGGATGAGGGTGTGAACGGACTCAGTCTTTTCACACGAGCAGTTCCGCGTCAGTGATATCTTGTGAGAAAACCTGCGAATGCGCGTTAGATTGTCCAGCAGTTTCGGTGCAACCATTAGGCAGTGAGTCAGCTGATTTTACTGTGCTCTTATTCAGTACTGATACCATAGTTTCACTCACCTGCCGTATTAAAAGTTGATCTCTAATGTTCTCCGTCGGAATGGTTTGTTGTGCCCGTTGCTGTTGCTGGCTACGCGGCCCCTGTTGTTCCATGTGTCGTTGGTCAGACAGTCCCACAAGAGGGACGCGGGCGGACAGCTCAGGCGCACCTCGGGAGTGACTGGGGAGAGACTGGACTCTCCTACCAGACTCAAGCGCCAGCGCTATGCGCCCCTTGCAGAATATAAGGGCAGGGCTTCTGTGTTAAAGGCACAGTGTGCAAACTCCAAAACTCCAACAGCAGCAGCAGCAGCAAAGCACACAGTCAAGCAGTGAAACAGTCAAACATAGTAGCTGGAGAGAAACTCGACTCTCCTACGGGACTCACGCTTTTCAGTTTTCATCCTCACATCCCAAATAATATATCCTTTTCTTTAGGAACCTCTCAAAGTCAGCCCAACATCTCTCAGGTCCATTAATACTCTCACCAACCTTCGGCTATGTTCTTCCAAGGTTTTACCATTTAACAAAATGTCACCCTGAAAAAATCAAATACCGGTCTCTTTCCTAAACATAGCATGATATGATATGATATGGCATTTGTAACGCGCCTATACACATAATAATGCTTTGAACCATAGATGATGGAAATGCCATGGACATGGCAAATCTCTGAACTGCAAAGTTTCCTTTGGGATTACAAATGCTGTCAAACTCCAAGAGGAAGAATGCAACCTGTCAGGGTGTTGCTCAGATGCCAGATCGTGCAATACCGAAAACTACCTTGCCTTACCGACCAGATCTTCATTGATAAGCAGCGGAAACTTAAAAATGATGCTCCAAGATTCACGCGCAAGGGAACCTGGCCTGAACACGTGCTTGCGGTGTAGCTTGAGACACACATTGCCTCTACAGCCTCAACTACACACAACCTTTTCGATTTGCTCAATTCCTCCGACACCAGTTGTCACCAATGGAAAGCATTGCCTCTAACTTGGCACGCTGTAGCAATTGACAACTCCTTAAAATCCAATAAATCCTTTAAAACATCCTATCTTATGTTCACGCACCTGAGGGCACAACTGTTCCTTCTTCAGCCACTCTCACCTTTCACTGATGCAATCTACCCTTGGGCATTAGGTTAACAATATGTTTCACCCCCCACTATGTTCTTTTCGCACCAACATGTTTCCTGGTCTCTTTCAAACATACACTTGGGTCCTGCGTCTCCCAAACCCTCTATAACATCTTTACGAAGCCCCTCTTCGATAAATTGGACCATCTGGGTGTCACCTACACCAGCTATGCAGATGACACCCAGATACTCCTCACCATCTCTGGCAACTACAACACTGACGCCACCAGGATTAACGAAATATTTGCCATCATTCAGGCTTGGATGGCCACACACGGCCTCTGCCTAAATTATGAGAAGACTGAGCTTCTCCTAGTCGGGTCCCCTAATAATCTACAGAAACTCAGCCCTGATTATTCGAACTTCACCATAGATGGCAACATCATCCCAGTTGTGAAAAACGTGAAAACGTTAGGCTTCTACCTTGACGCCAATACTAACCTCGCCAAACAAGTTAATACGACTGCCTCAGCCACCGCATACACAGGAAAACTAATCAGGGCCTGTAGACCGTTTCTATCTACAAACAGTTGCCTCATTCTGGCGAGGGCCCTTATACAATCAAAGCTTGACTACTGTAATAGCCTTTACCTTGGTGCCAACCAAGCTATAATCAAGAAACTTCAGATCCTCCAAAATAATGCGCTGAGAGCAGCACTAAATATTACCAAGAGAGAGCACATCTCCCACACAAGAATATCTTGCAAATGGTTATCCATTCAGCAAAAAATTGACCTAAAAACCCTTTGCCTCACCTACAAAGCCTTAAACCACCTAGCCCCCCAGTACCTGACCAACAAACTCACTCTTAAACCCAACACAAGAGTCACCAGATCATCCAATACCCTCAGCCTCATCGTGCCCAGATTCACTGCCAAAAGAGCGGCAGGCTCGAGCTTCACTGTCCTCGCCCCTCAACTTTGGAACACCCTGCCACTGAATATTAAACTGGCCAAATCCTTCCAATTGTTCAGAAAACTAGTCATTAGCTGGCTTCTGGAGAAGGTAATCCTCAGATAGACTAAGCTTAGTACTTACTGTATATATTGTACATATTCTGAAATGTTTCCTAATACCTGCCTGTACATACCATATATGGCATACTTCCGCCACAATTGTTTAACTGTTTGTATACTGTAACCTTGTAACTTGTCCTTTAAGCGCCCATTTACCCCTGGGTCTGGAGCGCTATACTAAATAAAATAAACAAACAAACAAACAAACTTGACCAAATGTCCTTTAAATCCCATTTGTGTCTCGGAAACCCAACCATGGGATTCACACTACACTTATAAACTCTTATGTCGGTGTCTTTTAGTGCTGCAGTGTGTCCTCAGTTCCAGTTGCACCGGTATCAGCAAAGAACGCTGGGAAGAGCCGCAGAGAGACAACCCATACAAAGTCGGTCAGCAAGGGCACAGTTCTTTCTGAAGATTCCCCCATCTCTGGGCTTGATCTACTTCTTGCCCCCATCGCAGCTCCCACCTGAGTTGGAGTCGCGCTTCACTAACCACACAACGCCTCCCTCTGGATCTCGAGGGTCTGGCACATGCTCAGCCTTGACATTCTCAAGGGCGGCACTGCCAAATGCCAGACCACCATGGCAAATTTAGGGAAAAGGAATATCCTTTAGTGCAAGAACATTGTAGCTCTACCCCCCACTGCAAATCAAATGAAATATTTGACACGAATATGTCACCTCTTTTCCACACCACTTCCTGCACTGTCCTTGATTCCTTGGAAGGCTGACTTTACCTGGTTGCCGCTATTGAGAGTCCACAGAACAGGACACTTCTGCTCTTTGCTGAACTCCTTTATGTTCAGAGAAGTAATATGTAATGTATTTTCTCAGTTAGGGTCACAGACTCCAATGAAGTGTCCTCCACATTCTGATCACCTTTTCCAACTGTCATCTCTCCTCTCTCATGCAGCAGGAAGCCTCTCCATGTGCACATTCTAGAAACATTCACTGGTACATGTACATTGAACGCAGCATCATATAAAGTAGCAGAAAATGTAGCTGTAATCTTAAACACGATTCCAAAGTTACTCTAGAGGAGAGGCCCTCAGACCACAATCCTTGGCATGCCTCCACCAATCAGGTTGCCCTTCATCGTGTTCATTTCCTTGCACTCTTTGGGTATGTTCCAGATGTCCATCAGACCCGCTCCTGAGTCCATAACAATTAACATTCCAGTGTATTGGTTGTGCTAAAATATACTGCTGTTAGGCTTATGGATTTTGGGCCCTCGAGATGCAGAAAAATGTAGACGGGCCATTTGCATGAATGCCATTCTGTTCAAAGCTACTCACACAAGCCTTTAACTAGCGCTATGGTGATTTAAAATATTTACAACCATATTTAGAATTCCAAATATGCTTTTTCTAAACTGACGTGCCTGCAAGCTGCCTTTTCGCTTTTAGTGCTTGGTGAATTCGTGTTGTGCATTGTGGGTATTAGGAGGTTTTTCTGAAATCCTCTGCAGAGGGCTTAGAAAGTCCAATCTTTAGTAGGTGTACAGAGTTTCCCACCTAGTTAGTCCAAACTCTTAGGATGGGAGACGGCAAGAAAAGGGTGAACCCTATGAACACGTCTGCACACAATCAACGATTGTCCACACAGCAAAATGACTGAAAATATGTACTCTTTCTATAACCCTTCTTTATTAAAGAACCATCTACAGAAAAGGTAAGTACTAAATGAATAGCAATGGATATTTGGATCTGCTACATGTACCCGGATCCCAACTAGCGGCAGCCCTTTTGCATAATTTTTGCGGCCTCCTCTTCCACAAACTATGTTTAATATGTAAAATAAATCATACCATGACACCCGCTAAAAAATGCAGCGAACAAATCCGGTAAAGCTGCTGTTTACCAAATGTGGTGAAACGGCCACATTGAGTTGGGTGGGTACCGAATATTTTTCTAAAAGTTATAGAGTGTGAGAATGCTTCAGAAGCGCAAACAAACCCTTAATAAATAGAAGGGAGGTATATGAAATTCAGTTCATTGGGCCTCATTATTTGCCACCAGGATACCAGCAAATGCTATTACCGTTTACGGCACTCAGTCCGGCGGCATAATCACCAGATTATGGGTGACGCTGTAAATCTCCATTCATGGAGTCTCATAGGACTCCATGGGGTGGGGGGCTTTGCCGTCATTACTGGCACTGGCAATACCGGTGCCGGCAATGATGGCGTTTTATGCCGGTAAGGTGCCTGCCTTACCTCTAGCTTTTAGCTGGAAGTAACACAGGTGCCCTACAAGAAAACCTGTAGTCGGCTGGTCTGGTAATGTGCCGGTATACGTTGATACCAGCACTTTAATACCGGACCGGCCGTCTTATAATATGAGGCCCATTGTCTGTAAGAGTCCTAGACAACTACCTATACAGATGTTCAACCAAATATTACAGTAAGCTTAACTTTGAGGGAGCTTTAAAAGTTTAGGACATGCAGCTGCAGGGGTGTGAGATTCCAGGTCTCATGGTGGAGAAGATGTTTGCCGTGAGCAGCAGTAGAGGAAATCGGCCAGAACAAGACTGAGTGGTGCTCTTGCCGCACTGGTTGCTTGTGCGTCGGATAACTGGGCTTCAGAACAGGATCCTCCTTGCAAGATCTGTATTTATTTTTAAAATTATTTTATTTGAATTTGTAAAGCGCGCTACAGCTCATGGGCATCGAGGTGCTGCTGCAAGAAGATGTCTTAGTTACAGGAATTAGACTTAGCTCATGGTTACAGGGAACAAAGGCCTAGCTTAGTAAAGTGATGCATATACATACATGTTTGTGGCAAAAAAGCTGATGTGGTACAGTGATACAACCAATAGCATTTTGACAGCTTTCCTAAATGCTGTGTGCGAATCAATTTCTCACGTGCGGAAGGAGGGAGTTCCAGTTGGTTGCTGCAATGACCGGAAAGCTAGCTCCTCCGGTCCGAACCCTGAGGGTCTAAGGGATGGTGATCCTATTCATGTAGGCGGTTCTTGTGGGTCTGTCAGATGAGGATTTGGAAATACGTTGTGAATGGTTAAAGGGAGTGGTGTCATGAAGACATTTGTGGGTGAGGGCGAGGGTTTTGAACATGATGCGTTTCTTGATGGGGAGCCAGTGGACAAGTTTCCTGGTTGCTGGTATCTGTCCTACGGTTTAACACTTTCAGTAGACTCTGCAAGGGAAACTGAATACAGAAACAGTCAAATCTTTAATGTTTGTTGCAGCTGTCCAAATTGGTATATACGTCCTGCAATATACAGAATTTCTTTTCTTAGGGTGAGTAGTGTGACCAATCAAAACTGCAGAGCCCAACTTCAATGTATTCGCTCAAAAGGTTTTCTTACTGAATCACTTCAAGACAGGTTTCAAATTTAAAATCGTAGACATTCTTATGTTCCCATAATGTTCTTTGCTTTTATGCAAATCATCAGGATTGGGTTCTATGAAGAGATACTTTACTGTGTGACCTAGTGTGAAGCCACGCCCCTCAGCCCACCCTCTTCTCCCCACGGCTCTGCCCCTCCAAGGATAACTGGGTTCCCCCAGTAAATAATAATAATCTGTTTTTTATATAGCGCTTTAATCTAAAGAACTTTACATAGGACTTATTCACATACATTACTATTACATGCTTTCCATTTCCAGCACTGGTGAGCAGCATGCATGTCACCTGGATTTCCAAGTACAGAATGGCCTGCACACAGGATGGCTGCTAGGAGCTCAAACGAATTACCAGAAACCTATGATGGAAGGTCAATGACTGTGTCCACGCGTTCAAGGGGAGTTGTCTACAAGAGATTTCCTCTGGTCGAGGCGAGAGAGAGCTTTGCCTTCAGGATAAGAGGATGGTAGCATTAAAGCTCACAGCAAAGTTCTCAGCACTGTTCTTGTGTCTCTCAGCTGCCTCAGTATCAGTGGTTGATTAAATCTTGGGGTCCCCATAGATATACATATCCAAAGGGCTGGGGTATACCTCAGCCCTCCAATCACCTACAGTAGTTCTGAGAATGATTCAATCAGGGATGGACAGTCAAACTCTATTCACTCAGGCACATACATAGGGATGTGGATCAAGGCATTATAAAACCCAATCTGGATTCAATTCATGCAGCGGCTCCTTTGTGGTCTCTGTCCAGAGCCCTTGAAATTGAATGGTCATTCCCACTGAAACAATTGAGGAAGGCAACCAACAAAGGGGGTAGTTCAGTTTGCAGGGTTTATAAGACCAAGTGGCCTTTTTGGTCACTGAAAAAAGACAAAAGACTGTTTGAGAATTTGATGGAAGAGAAAAGGTGTCACCAAATAAATAGCAAACCTCAGCCGCCAGTCTGCACTAAATAAAAATTCTGGGTTTTGTAACTTAGACATAGAAAAGAAAGATGGAAGAAGAGGGTACCCCTTTCCTGGTAGTCATAGGCGCTACTAGGACAGCACATTTGAAAATGAGTTATTGTAGTAAGCAAGGTTTGAAAAGATCCTTACTGTGACAGATTGCCATCTGGAGAGGATGGGGAAGCGGGAGCCTTTAAAAAAAATGTAATTATAAAACTATATGGGTAATTCTGTTTCTGAAAATGATATCTGCTGATCCGACACCACCTTCATAATGCTCCATGTCAAAAAGCAGAATGCAACCATGTTCTTTGCTGTTACCTTCCTCCAGGGAACAGGAACACTCCCTGGGAGGGCCCCTGGAGCCGGTGCTTCAGAAAGTCCTGTCATTACAATGGCCACCTCGCACCAGGGTGCAGATTGTTATGACCTTCTGATGTAAGCTGACAGCGGAAGAGTAGATTTGTGGTAGCTCAGATAAGAGGTTCAGTGCACAAAGGCCTCTCACCATCTTGGATTTTGCGAGGACTTCTAAAGTTGCTGTTCCTCCTCCCCACGGCGTGTAGATAATGTACTCTGGGGGTGACGTCAGCAGGCAAAGGACACTTGATACAGCAACCAGGATCGGACCTTTAGCAAGACGCCTACTGAAGAGCAATCCACTGCAGCATTTTGCTTATGTAAGGGGGAAACTCCCTTTAGTCAAATTCTTTCTATAACACTCTTGAAAAAGGAGTCACCTGGAGCACTGTTGAGGGAACAGTGTGCTCCAAAGCCCTCTACTACTGACTTAAAGACACAGAGCTCCAAGCAACAGCAAAGCTCTTTTCTCTAACCATGCAAAGGGCCTATTTAGCATTCCAGCTGGCTGGACAAGGCCCACTGCTACTGAGACACTGGTACCCAAGGCCCTGCCAATGGAGGTGACACAACTCTGAAGTGCTCTCTACAAACCTTCCAGGCTGGGACAGGCAGAGGAATGAGCTCATCTTGCCCCAGCAACCCTGGACTGGGTCTGCCAATGACTGTAAAGCTCAAGAAGCAGCCCAAAGCCTGTTTTCTTTGCCTAGAGACACTTTATGAGCCAGCTCAACTCACTTCAAGCCGCTACAGGACCTGCAATTATGTTTTTGGCACTCCAAGTACTTCAATCTGCTTCAAGCTATCCAGGCACTGATTCAACCCATTGAAGCAGACGGCCTCGACCTGATAGCTGGCTACACTCTGTGTACAACCAACTCGACGTTGCTCCACTGCTGATTCAATCCAACAGAAGCATCATTGTGACCCAACTCAAGTGTGATTTGATCTGCTGGAAGTCGACTGCCGACTCGACCCATTGGAAGATATTGGGCCTCATTACGAGGTAGGTGGTAAGGGATTACCGGCACCGGTAAGGACACCGGTGCTGGTAATCCCTTACCACCCTATTCCGAGGTCCCTTAGCGGGTCCCTTCCTTAACGCTGGTTTTACCAGGCGTTATGGAAGGGACCTTGTTAAGGGACTTCAGAGCTAATAACGGTACCACAAATTGGGGTAACGTTATTAGCTCCATCCCCATTCCCATTGAGCCCTATGGGGGCTCAAATGGGAATGGGGAATGGTTCCTGGAATTGGGATTTACCGGGTCCTCCAAGGTTGGAATGACCCGGTAAGTCCCTATTTCGGGAACCGGGACCCGGAATGCGGTAAGGGGGTAGCCATGGTGCTTATAGCACCATGGCTACCTCCTACCTCGTAATGAGGCCCATTGACTCAATCCATTTGGTTCCTGCACCTCATACCGTCTTGATACCAACTTCCGATTGAAAAGGCATGTCTTTATCATCTTTACACCAGATCAACTGCAGTAAAGTGCCTGGAAATCCTAGCTCAATGGCGTTAAACCCCAAAGACAAGAAATGGGCTTTGTCCATCTGATAAGCTGTAAAAAAAACCTGGAGACCTCAGTCCCCGTTCCATACCCTTTTAAAGAAATCTTCATGACATTTTGCATCTAAAATCTTTGCCCTAGAGCCCATGTCTACAGGGTAATAGTGCCCCATTATTCTTAAATGATGCCTTCTTTGTGTTTGCCCTGACAGGGGTTGGCCAGTAGTGTTTGTGTTAGTTCTGTACATTGTTGTTAGTTTAATGAACAATCCCATTTTTACAGAACCTTGGTTCGGCATTCTTTTCTTTTGATATCCCAAGACTATTGTTTGTATTGCTTCTATGCAAGCTCACGCCCCTCATGAACAGTATAGCCTGCCCACAGCCGGCACGGCCCTAAACAGTGAAGAAGGTATACCTCTGGGGCTGTGTCTCTTTCACCTTTATGATTGGGATCACTGCTGGTTTAGTAGTAGTGTGGGACTCAGCAGGAGCTTCAGCCACTACTCATCCGTGTAATCCTGCAAAGCAGTAGTCTTTTCTTCATACTCACTTAAACATTAAAAAGAATCCAGGCACTTGAGGAGTCAGCGAAAATACTGGAGGGGGATGGGTGGGGTCTCGCAAAGTGAGGCCAAAGCAGCAAAAGGGATAATCTTCTCTAACGGTGACTTTGATGCTTTCATTTTTGAATTCGGTATAAGCTTGCTCTGGAGCTAGGAAAGCCTGCTCGTCTAGTCCTGTGATATCACCGTCCCTGCCTAGATGGAAATAATGACAGAGTACCGAACCGGACGTTTGTTTCACCAACCGTAGAGTCCCAGCGAAACAGGGTGTGCCGATATCCTTCCTTATGCCTTGCAGACGCTTGCATCACTCGTTCGGCAGTGCTTAATAGTTGACTGAACTTTCCTGCCAAAAACTTGTTTGCATTACTATTTGTGCAGTAGTGTACAGAGGCCAGCTACTTTCCCCCCACCGAATGCGCGCGTGCACACACACACGCACGCACGCACGCACGCACAAACACACACACCCACCCCCCCCCCCCCCCCAAGACACATAGTCCAAAACATCTGGAGAGCCAAAGGTTGCAGATCCTGATCATCCTCAATGTTTCAAGAAATATCATATTTATTTGATAAAAGCATTTAGTAGAGTGCAAATCTAGTCCCAAATGTCTGACGGAGCACTAGAGAAAGCAATCCTGGTTTTTAACAAAGTACTATACGTTTCAAAGAGGAACATAGAGATACAATCTACAGGATAACCATATGCGATCCATACTGCATAAACTATTCTAGAAAAATGAAAGGAGTCACAGAAAACATGTACAAAGGTTTGCATCCAGGTTGCATATTTACCCCATCTCGGACCACCTGGGATTCAGAAAAGAATTAAAAACCTCGCTCTTCTCCCCCAAAATGTTTCAGTCCTGCTGCGTGTACTGCAAGAGTGCACTTTATCTAGGCCCACATCCACTGCACCCAGAGAGCATGCTATCAAAGTTCCATCCTGGCCTGCAACTCCCACCACTTACGTCTCAGCCATCTTCATGGTTAAGACTCCTTGAAAAGGTGTGCCTTGAGTTATTTTCTGAATTGTCGGAGCGTGGGAGTCAGACTGATGCTGACGGGGAGGAGGTTCCATAGTCTTGGAGCCTATGCAGAGAATGCTTGTTTTCTGGTCCTTTCCTTTTTGCAGCGGCAGATTTCAGATGCCCTTTATGTAGCTTTCAAACAACACCCCTAATGATCTGCATGCCGCTCACCTGCCACGCTCCTAGCTAGCACACAGCCATGAAAGATGCCACCACCCCATCCCAGCTGTAAGGAAGGCATGGCATCACCAATAAGAGACGCAAGTGACCACAGTTCAAGAGTGTTTATTGAACTTCAAATAAGGATATGATAAATGCCTATTGAATCCTAAACCTACAGATGGGATCAAGCTATGACCATCAAATAATAATAACGCAGTCCTAGTCGTGTCTTGTCAAAATGAAAGGGCTATACTAAATCAAACTATTGCCAATACTTATCTCTAAACATAAATAGTGTGGGAAACAAGGTTATGAAAAAGAAAAAAGTATTCAAAATGATATGTAGGGATTTCCAGGCCGTTGGCCTCCCTTCCCCATGTTTTCAGCACGGGACAAGGCAGTTCACTCGAGCCTAGCACAATCTCTGCTTTCTTTTGCACGAGGATACAGTTCAAGAAATAGCAACTTGGCCTTCAACGCACAAGTCTCCTTGCTCCAAAAGTCTCTTCACTTCGTGGGCCTGATTTAACCAAATAACACGTTCCTTTCTATTTAGGTGATTCACTATTCACCCCGGATGCCCCTCAGCCGGGCTCAGATCCCTTCTATACAAAGTTTGTAGGATATTATTTTTCTGGATGACTCACATGGTTCACCCCAGATCCCCCTCAGCCAGGCTCATATCCCTTTAACACAATTAGTCTCCCTGAACCGGGCTCGGACCAATGTCAATTTTACATTAAGCATCGAAAACATTTGAATGTGCAGAGTTTGGCTTGACCTGTTGCAGGACCACTTCGATTTCACAATTCCTTTCCTTTTAATGTTCATTACCTTTCAGTTGGATACCTAACAGAGACTTTCTAATCAGCACCCACTTGATGCTGGACCACTCTGTCTACAATATCATACCTTAGCTTCAAAGTTCAGTCACTCATCTGCTGTTTTAAATATATTTGCAATCCAACTTGTTAATAAGCATTGCCTTAAGCTTTTGCATTCATCACACTGAATTTTCATACTGGCCTCAAGTATTGTCTCCGGAGGATAGGTCAGGGGTAACGTGCTCGCCTTAGAAGCAAGACGACGCAGAGCATCACAGGTTTGATCCCCGGGTCCGAGCTTAGAAACCTCTGGGTATTAAGCGGGTTATAAATAACCTATCATATCATATCATATTCCTTTTGAGCTGTTCATTCTAGCAAAATATTTTTTCTTATCTTTTAATCAAACATTTATTTATTTATTTTGCCATTTGTAAGCGCACCTTACCCGGAGGCAACTGGGCACTAGTTACTTAAGAGTGACGATAACTGTAATTACATATTGTATGTTACATATTACATACTTTGTAATCAGGCTTCCCTGAATTCGCCTCCTCTGTAATGTGCTATGTGTCCTTCGGAAGGTGGGTGAGTGCTATAAATCCCTCCCACGATAAGCCCAAAAAAATGAAAGATATTTTACAGCAAAGACGCTGAACATTCATTTGGTAGTAGAGGCACTCTGCTCTACTGACCTCTCCTCATTCTATGTGCCTTAGCGGGGTTAAAGGTCCGCACATACTTTTGTTGTGCCCTCCAGCATTTGTAACGTGCACAAAACCCTCTGGCATCGAGGCGCTAGTTAAGCACTCGGGTGTCTGGGGGGTGGTTAGGGGAGGTAGTTAGTTACAAAGAACAAGTCAGGTGCGCAGACGTCAACAAGAATAAGGTCCAACTATTCAGTAATGTCCTAATCTACTCCCAACAGCTTTTCTGAGTGGGGGTTGTTGATGACATGGGACCCCATAGCCATGCTATCCCATAGAGTGGGGGTTGTTGATGGCATCGGACCCCATAACCATGCTATCCCAGAGTTATCCAGTTCACCTCCTGCGGTCTTCAAAATGAAAGCCTATCCCGCAGAAACCCTTAGTTTATCTGCCAGACGGGTTCAGGCGCAGGCCCGGTCTGGCCTACAGGGCAATAGGCCCATGGCCGAATCAAAAACACAAAATGCTAGTAGTGTGGGCCAGTTTTGTAGGTCAAAGCGGGCCACTTTTTTGGCCCAGTTTGATGAGTTAATTCACTCTGTCGCTAGTAGCTTTGACCAGTGTTGCTGAATAAATAGTATTTAAAATGTAAAATTTGCATCACACTTTATCAGAAAACTCCACCTTCGGTACTATTCAAACAATGTCACAAAAGGAATGAATAGCCATTTGCAACTGTGCACCACTTTTTGATTGGTGCCCGAGACACCTTTATGGCCCAGTCCGACCCTGCGCATGAGTGGCCATCTTGACATGCCCACAGTTTACCTTTAAATTACCGTAGTCATAGTGAGCAATGTGAGACCCCCTCCCAGGCAGGGGTGTTGCTAGGTCTGGAAAAGACCAGGGGCTACGATGATGTCAGAACTGTCAGGACTGGGGGCTAGCTAGCCTTTCGGTTGTAGCTCATAAGATTCTAACGGGGCTACAACCAAAAGTTCAGGGACTATAGCCTCCTCAGACCCCCCTAGCAACGCCTCTGCTCCCCGGTCAAATACTATTAATCAAAAACATTGATGAAGGACCCGTTCACTCCAAGCGAGGTATAACCTCTTCCTTTTGCCTTTATTAGATAACAATTTAAACACAAATAATGTTTTAGGACCACTCTCTGCTGTTCAAATCCCTATTGGTAGGCTTCTGGGGGTAGGGGCTTGGGTACTCCCTTGAGTAAAAGCAATACCAGCAACAAACATGAACATTTCTTCCAAGTCCTCTTTACAGATTGAGATGTGTACGAACTAATTTCGAGTGAAACTGTAAAATAGTCATAAATTGGTACTAGTATACATTTTTATAAGGGGCGCGAGGCCTACAGCAGTCAGAACTAGGGCAAATTGGGGTTGGGTTGTGTCAGTAAAAACGCCACCAGGCTTTCCCTTATGCTAACCCCACCCTCCGATATCAGTGTCCCCTTCATTCCTGGAAGAGAATTGCCAAGTTCACAATCTAATTGTTAATAGGTGGATACGTTTCAGGGAGGACGTAACATACAGAAAGCCAAGGATAAGAGCCCCGGCAATGGGTCACCTGTGCCCGTGTGCTGCGGAGTGGCTGAAGCAGTTCATGTCTTCGTGCAGCGAGGAGGACATGCCATTAGCCTCCAGCATGCTCAGCAGGGGGTCGGCCCCTCGGCTCAGGATCAGACTGACCAGCTCATAATTGCCTGCAAGACAAAGGGGCAGGGTAGAAGAAAACAATGTGACATCCAAGCGCTGTGATCTCCCGAGAACGCAGCAAGCAAGGGCCAAAATGTTATTTATTTATTATTTTCATTATTTTTTTTTTTTAAATCAGTACACACGTTACTTCTAACATTATGTTACATCAACCTCACATTGGCGAATTCCAGTACATACACAGACATAAATGCGAAAATCAATATAAAAAAAGAAAAAAAAATCTGATCCTCTGACTAAAATGGACCACATTAAATTAAGTTAAAAAAGAAAAAAAAAACAAGGAATACTATTAAAATGAATGCACTTGCCTACATCTAGCAAATTCCCTTGTCGTGCCAGTCGCACTTTGCACAGAATCCCCAAACGGTTACCTCTATCAATCAAAATAGTTGAAAACTAAGCCAGTAATGTCCTCCCAAGGTCAACTGCTCCAAATTTCTCCGCTTCTTCCTTTGCTAATATCACTTCATCGATGCTTTCAAAAACTTTATTTAAAAATGTGAATGATCACATCTACCAGAACTGTTTTAAAGAAAACTTTGACAAACCCTCTGTGTGTTCTTGTACAGGACATAGCCGTAGCATCCTGCGGCTAGGGGTGAGCCTGCTTCTGCTCGACTATGTGATGCGTGCCCCGTGCATGTAGGCTTACATGAAGGTAGTGCCACCCTACTGTTGCACACAAGGCCTAACCATGATCTCGAAAGAAGCAGACTGCCAAGAGTAGAACCTGAAACCCATCTAGCAGTGGCTAGGAGAGGAAGAGGGAGACTAGCACGAATAGAACCTGAAACCCATCTAGCAGTGGCTAGGAGAGAAAGAGGGAGACTGCCAAGAGTAGAACCTGAAACCCATCTAGCAGTGGCTAGGAGAGGAAGAGGGAGACTAGCACGAATAGAACCTGAAACCCATCTAGCCGTGGCTAGGAGAGAAAGAGGGAGACTGCAAGAGTAGAACCTGAAACCCATCTAACAGTGGCTAGGAGAGAAAGAGGGAGACTAGCAATAATAGAACCGAAACCCATCTAGCCGTGGCTGGGAGAGAAAGAGGGAGACTAGCAAGAGTAGAACCTGAACCCCATCTAGCAGTGGCTAGGAGAGAAAGAAGCAGACTAGCAAGAGTAGAACCTGAAACTCATCTAGTAGTGGCTAGGAGAGAAAGAGGGAGACTAGCAAGAGTAGAACCTGAACCCCATCTAGCAGTGGCTAGGAGAGAAAGAAGCAGACTAGCAAGAGTAGAACCTGAAACTCATCTAGCAGTGGCTAGGAGAGAAAGAGGGAGACTAGCAAGAGTAGAACCTGAACCCCATCTAGCAGTGGCTAGGAGAGAAAGAAGCAGACTAGCAAGAGTAGAACCTGAAACTCATCTAGCAGTGGCTAGGAGAGAAAGAGGGAGACTAGCAAGAGTAGGACCTGAAACCAATCTACCCGTGGCTAGGAGAGAAAAAAGGAGACGAGCGCTGACCTAAAATTGATGGTCTCAATTGCAATCCCATTGGGCACTTAACTGCAAGGGAAGTGATATGGACAGTAGTTGGCAAGCCACTACAACTCTTGGGGTAATTTAGCTTATTTTTGGAGATAAGGCGACAAAAACTCTCCTCGTGGACCTTCTTGGACCTTTAAATACCATGCAACTGGCTAGCATGGGAGGGTGGGTGGATTAGTGAGCATCTCTTGAAAGACGCACTGTACACCCGAAACCCACAACATCGTATTGACTCGATGAGCCGATGCCTAGGCAGTCACATTCTAAATACTTGCCCAGGAGAAGAAGGGAACCTGAAGGCAGGGACAGGTGGACATCTGTAATGTGACTGCTGCCAGAACAGCAGAGTATTTTCCACCACTGTGTGTAGTGCATACATTGCTCAAGAGAACTCACTTGAGGACCATCATATTGAGCAGCTGATTACGCAACATAAGACCCACCATGCCCTTTCTTACTAGTCAGCTGTGAACAAAGTTATATGGCGGCAGCAGCTACTTGTCCCGAGCTGGCTCCACCAATGAGAGCGAGGAACGATAGCGGACTCTTGTCCAGAGCAGCTGTGCACAAAGAGTCACACACCAGATTCCCTTTCCCATCAGTGCTGGTTTACAACGTGCACCCGATGGAACAACCAGGGGAAACGTACAGCCACCCGCAAAGAACATGCCAATGGTACGAGCCAAGGTGGTTAGTGATTAAAAACGACCACGTCAATCAGGCACGAATACCCTGGCATGTTCTTTGTGGGTGGCTGTGCCTTTTTAGGTGAGGTGCGGAGATGACACAAACCACGCAGGATTAACCCTAAGGACTTGACACCAGGGTATCGGAACCCAAATTATAATTGAGAGGACAATACTCCTTTGAGAGGATACGGAGTATCTATCTGTGCACCACGCCAAGGGGAAGCTTGCACTAGCCAGAATTCTGGCATGGAATTTAAGGAACGGAATGCAGCAATCTGCTGACTCACAACAGAGTCTATATTAGGAGTGAGGCACCTAAGCCATTATACAATAGATCACACACCACATGAAGACCATTAAGGAGACCTTTTTGACTTATCTGAACAAGTTGCCTTGAAAACGGCTGCGAAGGTCAAAACATGTGTCCGCTGTCTCACATACAGTTTGAGATTAAAGCACATTGGAGACACCTATCTAGAAATTGTTTTTGGACATTCTTGCTTCAAGATTTCATTCATGCTAGTATATGAGGTCATAGCGCCATTCGACAGCACTTAACCTTTGTCTGTACCTTTTTACTGGCTGTTCTTCACATGCTCTTAAGGTTTAAACAGCCATCAAGGCCAACCTGTCTAACTGCCTGAGAAGCAAGCAAGCATTTGCACAATTCATAGACCCTTCTTAACCGTTGTATTTAGCCACAAGAATCACATACTTTGCAGCACTCATTGTGTGCCACAGATGCCAGTATGGTGCAGAAATGTATCAGTAGCTGGGCAATCAAGACACTATCATTTGCACGGTCTGCAATTCCAGTGCCAAACGTATTCATTTCTTGCTGCTTTGCAATGGCTACCGAATTCTGAGAGCCCATTACCTCCTCCCCACGTTTCCATGAAGCAATGCCTTTTGTTGGGCGAATGACGACCTTAACATCGTTTACTTTACTGCTAAATGTATCCACCGTGCTTGGTGGATAAGGAAGCATCAGATTCCATGGATTACTGCCTGAATATCGGCACCTGCATTTGGCCATTTGGTGCATATTGGTAATGCTTGAATTGCCATTGGCATGTTTTCCCTGGATCTGTGTGATCCAAGGGTTTACTAGTGGTATTGTTATGGGTTATTATTTTGCATTCATGCTTATGTTTTTTATGCTTCAACTTGCTTTGCTTTTTCTTTGTTCATTGATGGATCTGTGAGTTTTACTGTTTTTTCAATTTTTTAACCCCTAAACTGCCAGGCTATTATGCAAGTCTATGCAAAAAGGACGAGCATACTCGTCCATGCGCTACAGCTGACGACCTATGTCGCATAAAGCGTGTTATGACCTGAACTGTTAGTCAAGAGAGCAGTGTATTGGGATTTAAAAGGGGCAAACAACATCTATGTCATTGATAGTAGCATTGGATAGAGAAGGAGGATGGGCGGTTAAGAGCCAGTCTAAATGGTCAATTACTGTTCAGCAAAACATACAAATGCAATCCTGTGCCAATGGAACGCCTCCTGACAGGTAGAGGTGAGTGTGGGAATATTCTAAACACAATCAAGTTGTTTCAGCTGGCAAACTTTGAGGTCCACTTACTTGCACAAATATCTAATATTGTATTTTGGTCTTCAGGTGCAGGGAGCCAAAGGATGAAACACAAACTATACATGAAGAGCATAGGAAATGCAAGCATATGTGATTAAGACCAGACACCACAGGTTAATTTCCACTAGATCATGCCACTGTCCCGGTGCTGGTCTCATATTCCGGCAGTGCACCTTGCAGAAGGACACGGTCTAGTCATGAATCCCAGGATTTAAGGCCTCCTGCCATTAAATCATCTATATGGAGCATAGATGACCTGCTCGGCCTATGGTAGTCAGCGCTCCACCCACTAAAGGGCCTACTTTATGTGGTCCATGTGGTGCACGAATTGCATGCTCAAGCTCTGCCACAGAGTGCTCTTCCAAAGCAAAACGGTCTGCACGGAGCACGGATTGTGTGCCCGGCCACTAGCATTGAGAGTTCCACCCTCTGACTAGAGTGTCTATTGGCTCCTTGCAGAGCACAGATTGCATGCTCAATCTCTCCCACGGAGTGCTCTTCCAGCAGAACGGTCTGCATGGAGCACGGATTGTTTGCTCAACCAGTAGCATTGAGCGTTCCACCCTCTGACTAGAGTGTCTATTGGCTCCTTGCAGAGCACAGATTGCATGCTCAATCTCTCCCACGGAGTGCTCTTCCAGCAGAACGGTCTGCATGGAGCACGGATTGTTTGCTCAACCAGTAGCATTGAGCGTTCCACCCTCTGACTAGAGTGTCTATTGGCTCCTTGCGGAGCACAGATTGCATTCTCAATCTCTACCACGGAGTGCTCTTCCGGCAGAATGGTCTGCATGGAGCACGGATTGTGTGTTCGGCCACTAGCATTGAGCGTTGCACCCTCTGGCTAGAGCATCTATTGGGTCCATGTGGAGCACAGATGATATGCCCGGCCTCTGCTATGAGTGCTCCTCCTGCTGACAGTACTGCCTGAAGTGCTCACCTGCTGCTGATGCCAGCTGGAGTGGGGTCTCTGCATAGTTGTCTTCTCCACTGTTGACAGCAGAGCCTTCAACGTGTGCACCTGCGTCCAGTAGCAGCTGCAGCGGGCACAAGAAACATAGGGACAGGAGTGAGACGGAAGAGCGTTAGAATGTGCATGTCAGGAGTGTGCATACATCTATAGAAACAGGGTGTCCAAGAATAAAACATGGCAGCCTCATTTTAAATGCGGTGATGGAGGCATAAAAGCAAGGCATGGCTATTTTACACCTCCATTTCCCTCTCTGTCCCATTTTCAAGCACTGAGAGGGTGGAGGAGGGCCCCAGAGAGGAGTTAAGAGCCCGGCTGTGTGTCCCCCTCCTTGTCAGCGCACTTCGTTTAACACCTGCACGAGAGATTTTTATGCAGCTGTAAAACGAACTGATTCCTAGGGAATCCTCCTCGATTTAACAGTGCTTAATTTGTGGGGGTGGTTGCCAGGACTCAGCCCCCGGCCTTATTGTCTCGGACGCAGATTGATTATGAAGCAATGATAGCCAGGGCATCCATCGACCCCAATGAGCAGGTGCGAGCTGTAGTTTAACCCCAAACGGGTCGACACTGTGGGTAGCAGCAGTGGGTGGTGGGGATCTGCCCGCCGGCAGGGTCAGAAGCGTGCTAGAAAATATTTGAGCCGCGGCACTCAATTTCTTACAAATAAAGCACAGTTTAAAATAGCAGGCAGATTCCTCAGGAATCCAAATAATGAAAGCTTCCTGAAAACTGCAAATTGCAGGTGGTGTGTATTTCGTTGTACAAGTCGCAAAGGGAAACTGAAGAGCCAGTGGGAATACGCCCTGTGTTACTCTTCAGTACTCCCCTCCGCCTTTTGAATGTTGAAAATTGCATGCTGGGCACCCAACAGCAGGTAATTGTAAACTTTGGTGATGCCCGGCATGTAATTAGTCTTTAAGAGGAAATAACCTTTGGTGTGTGTGTGCTTGTGCCTGGGTATTGTTTGGTATGTGTGTGTGAATGGGTCTTGTTTTTTTGTGAAGCTTTAGAGTGACGTGTCTTTGGTGATGTGTGTGTTTACAGTCATATGTTTTTTCGATGGGTTATGTATGTGTCTTTTCCCGAAATAGGAATTTTACAGTATAGTCAGTGCTTTTTTGGTTTGTGGCGTGTACGGATGATGAGAGTGGATGTGTATGTTTAATTCGATAAATGCGTATGTATGTCTTTTTACATCTGACTATTAGTCTGTGTGCGCGCGATATCACGTGTGTGCGTGTGTGTACACATTGTGTATGCTCCTGGTTGCGCACTTACCTGTACCACAGATATATGACCGTGTAACACAGCGAACGTCAGAGCCGTCCAGTGCCGACTGTCGGGGTGTACAGAGGGGTATTTGGGAGAGACACCAGGCACCTGGGGACAGAATAAAATGTTGTTTCTATTACATAGTAATCGACATCTTAAAAGCACATGCTGCTGTGTGTATATTTACAAGCGAACCCTTGGACTGCACACGTTCCCAGTTGGTTGGAAAGATGTTCCAGGCCTATCCAACTATCACCGACCAGGTGAACTAAGCTCAGTCGCTCCTCAAAACGATCACATTTGTAATGTTGAATGAATGCACACACTACAAGCCCCGCCCACTTCTTTTGTGCTGCTCTGAGATACAGATTTAGACACTACAAGCGGCATGATTTCAGATGAATTGGTGATTGTGAAATTAGCTAGTGTGCAACTGGTGAAAATGAAACAAGTGACTATGTAATTAGAAAAGCTGAAATAAATAATTGTAACATAACATTTGAAAAAAATAGTTATTGTAAAAGTAGCAATTGTGGAGTAAGTGCCTGCAAATGTGTTATTGTGAAAACTAAAGGCTGTCTAGCAGTTGTAAAAATGGCAATTCTGAAATTAGTAAAGAGAAATGAGAAATTGTGAAATTGGGGTTTGTCAAATTAGTGATAAGTGTTTGGGCAATTTGCTAGCTAAACTAGTGACTTAACAATTGTGAAATGAGTGATATCAGAATGAGCTATTCTGAAGTAATAGATCATGACATTAATTATTTTGAATTAACAATTGTGAAATTTGTGACTGTAAAATAAGGTTTTGTGAAACTATTGACTTAAATTAACCATTTAAAATTAGCTATTGTTACATTAGTGGATTTGAAATCCTCAATTGCGAAATTTACGATTGAGTGGTTCAAAATTGAGAACATAGCGCTGGTGTAACATCAGGCGCAATTGGTGATTATGAAATTAATGGGTGTAAAAGGTTTTGAAGTGAGAACAATTGCATCTGAAGTCCTCCACTAATACTACACAGAATAGCTACAGGCCGCTTGTAATTTCAGGAAAGTCATAATAGCTCTTCTGTTCCACTCTCCTACGACCTATGCCTAGAAGGCTTGTCTAGCTCCTGTTGCTGTTGCTCTTCCAGAGTCAGAAAGCCATGGTGTTGGCAGGCGTTTGTGCTTCAAAGGAACCATTAACATAACATATCCAAACTGGGGTGCAGTAGCAAAGATTCACTGTAATGGGCCTCCACCCCTACTCCGCTGTCTCACTTGAAATGGATGCCAGAATAGGTCAGACTCCATGACCATTTCTTCTTTTGCCTCCCGGATGTACTGCTAAACTGACGTGATTCAAGATGGGTTGGAGATCTGCCCCCCTGTATTAAAAATGGCAACTCATGTCTCATGGGACATCCTTTAAACTGCTTGATGCTAGATGCTTCACCTCATTCTAGACCCGGATCTGATGTTAGCAAGTGAACTAGACAGGAGCACTGTGCTCAACTACTGGAATGGGCCATTGTTTGGGGGCCAGCCAATCATACTTACCGCAATGTCTAAGTTGGCTCCTGCATCAATCAGCATCTGGACCATGGCCTCGTCTCCAGCTGCACACGCGTACATGAGCGGTGTCATGCCCTAAAGGGAGACACAGTGTATTAGAGTTAATATGAGAGCTGAGGTCAACAATTCACCATTGACCGCCATGAGACCATTCAAGACACCACACATCAACCGTGCCATGACTGGAGCACTGCTCACCAGGCTGACATCAATATGGCTTTCAAATGATGTCTGCTGTTTAAGTATGTCATTCCAGTAGCCACCATGCCATAAACAGGCATGGCTTATATTTACATTTGAATGTGCCACAAGGATGACTATGATACACATTTATTAGGTGTTGAATCAGAGGTGCCATTTAAAGTCACTGCTGCCTGTTGGAACGTAGCTATCAGGAATGCACTTGTGACGTTTGAATCTTTTATTATGAAGGGGGGGTCTGATTAGCAGGCCTCCCTTTAAGAATCAGACTTACCTGGATCCTTAGATTTCTTTAAAAATCAAAAAGCTATGGCTTTTACACCCTCACAGATAGAATCCCGTCCTTCATAACATGATCATAATAGATGCAAAACATACACATTTCCTGTCAAAGACAGAATACATTTTACAATTCTTACAATTGCAGCAAACACTAATGTTGGTGGGGATTGGCTCTTACTTAGCTGTGCCTGCGAATAAGGAGTTATAAAATTGGGTACAAGTTTACTATCAGACTCCTAAAACATCCTCCCTATCGTTAAGTTTAACTTTGCTCACCATCAAGACAGGTGCTTTGGGGTTTAGTGTACTGATGCCTGCAAATACTACAGAAGTTGCACAATCCTTAAGACATCTTTGCTGTAAACGACCACTTCATCTCCCAGTAGTGTTTCTGTTAGGGTGTAGTCAATGAACAGCGTCAAAAGACAATTCATTTTGTGGAATGTGCTGTGGAAATCTCACTCATTGAATCAGAGGGGATCATATTTCATGAGCCATAATGTAAATGCAAGGCTTTTACGCCATGCATTAATGTCGCGTCTCATTTTCATTAATTTGTATGGCAGGGGGGGGGGGGCTGGCGCGGAATGCAGCTTGTGTTTCTGCCGCTCCCTTCCTCTACAACATTTGCACTGGCATGCATTTTCATGAAGTCTGCCGGATTTATGCTCCAGCAAAAAGCAGGCGGACTCCCTGGGGATCCATTGTAAATGCTGCAGGCCATGGGTACATGGCAGGCAGCATTTACTTCATTTGCACGGTGGAGAGCAAAAGGTGAGGGTAAAAGGTGATGTACATGCTTGTACGCCACCTTTTGCCCTCTGCCGTGACAATGAAATGGGTTAAATGGTAGAACGGATGAAGTAGGTGGATGAACGGGTGAAGTGGGTGAAACGGGTGAAGTGGATAGAACATGTGAAATGGGTGCAACCAGTTAAGTGGACGGAACATGTGAAGATGACGTATGTGGATGGATGATGCATGGAGAAAGGATAACGTGGGGTACAACGAATTAAAGGAGCAGTGCATAAAATGGTTGGAGTGCATAAAATGGTTGAAGTGCTTGGAACGGATTGGAGTGCTTGGAAAGAAGTGGCATGCATGGAACGTGATGCGAGTGCACGGAACAGTCGCGAGTGCATGGAACGGACTGGAATGCATGGAACGGACTGGAGTGCATGAAACAGATTTGAGTGCATGGAACGGATTGGAATGCATTGAATGGCGTGACTTACATGGAATGGTTTGAGGGCATTGAACGTTTGGAAGACCATTGAAAGGAACGCTTTTTGGGTGCTTGTCACGGTCGTAATGCATGGAACAGTCGGAGTACATGGAACGGATGGAGTACATGGAACTATTGGAGTGGGCTCGGTCTCTAGCACCTAAGGTAAACCACCATATTTACATCTCCATGCTTACTCTCTTCTTTACACCACCACTCAAATAGAACACAGCGATACTATGACACCATTCGGTATAGCTGTTCTCATACCATCATTTGCCTGATACTCCCCATCACCCTAACTAAACACGGCTGGCTACACACCCTCCAGCCTGGGTGTTTCTCCTCAGGCCTGACGCAGCCAAATCGGTCTGGATAACAACCTACCAGAACGAACACATACTTTTGACCTCTAAGCCTCCACACCTACAGCTAAGAAGCAGCTATCACACGATTGCCACCCCAGCTGCACACATAGCCGGTGCTCACACGCACCTTTTGACTCTCTCTACTCTCTCTACTGACCTGAACTTCGGTTCCCGAGGGCGTTCAATTTACCAGCACCTTGAGACCATACCAATGGTACATAAGGCGCTATATAAATGCAAAGTAACATAACATAACATGATGAAAATACGGCGGCGGGGCCCCACCTATGTATCAGTCGACACGTAACGGTCCCGGTCATCGAATTACAGGCCCATAGAAAATGAGCCCCAGAGTTTCCACATTACTGCTGGTCTGGAGAATCTTTGACCCATTTGGGGAAATCAAAGGGTTACAAAGACAGATCTGCGTCACTGGTTTGAACGCTACACTAGTACAAGAGCAAGATTTCCTATTCCGAACACGCCTCCAATAACAACATGCACGCATCTTATATCAATAGACTCTGTGTACGTCAATATATCTTCCAGATATCTCTATAACATTGCGTCCAGATGGAAAGAGGGAAAGTGTCTTCCTGGCCTACCTGGTCATCCATGGTATTCACCCCATCAGCTCCCAGCACCTCTTCAGCTTGGCTTATTAGATCAGTCCGGCCGCAGTTCAGCAATCGGAATCCCAGGTCCTGCTGGAATTTCTCTGTGGCAGCCTTCGCGTCCAACCTCCTGAAGGAGCTAAAGCAGCACTCAGGCCTGGGGAGGAGGGAGACACAAAAATAAGACGTACACACTCCTGGGATTTAAAAAATATATGACCTAAGTATGAAGGCCTTCAAATCAGGATTATAGCTCCGGAAGTTATGTTAACCTTAAAATACTAATATAGCACTCAATAACGACATCCTGTTTGTTTCTAACTGCTGAAGATTTCTACACAAAGGGGAATTGAGGCACAAAGGGAATCTGAATTTACCCCGTATGTATTTCACAGTTTTGTGAAGTTGGAAGCTGCGATGAGAACTTCGATCTTCTGGTTCCACCATCGACAACATAACTTCTGCCACCCACCTCTTTAGTTATTACGTGAATAACAGGTGGAACACTGGCCACTGAAGGAGTAGGAGATTGCACTCCTCAAATTTTACATAGATTGTAGAGTGGGCCAGGAGTAACAATGTGCATAATTATGGATCTGCACCTTCACTAATTCACTGAAAGTGGAAAGAACCCCCCAAACTTTGTAATGTTTGCGAGCTCACACATTTTCAGAAAATCATTGTATGCAAATGTATATAGTGCAATTTTGTTCCATAACTGTTTTTACACTGGTGGTAATGTTGTATTTAAAAGAAGACTATATGCCTTTCAATGTTTAGTTAATGATCCAAACATTTTTTCCATCGTAGAAATATTTTTTCAAGCAAAAGTCACAAATTTGATCAGAAACACACACGCGTTTTTTCAACTTTATGATGAAGATTGTAACCATTATAAAACCTCCTAATGAACCTTTTAGCATTAATTTAATTACAATGTACACATGTTTTAAAAATGCAAAAAATGTTGAAAAAGTTATTTAGTTAAAAATCCAACATATTACTTTGGAATTGTTATTAGTTAAATAGTACAAAATAACTTACCTAACTTTTTAACTGGCAACTACATATTTTGTAAAGGTCCCAAATAACGTCACTCATGTTTGTACTGACAATTTTATGTTCATGAAAATCTCAAAGTAGACAAGTAAGCATGAACAAGGTAGAATAACCACACTCCCACAGCCCCCATCACAAGGGACAGAGCCACACCTGGAGTAAGAATTGTTCTCCCAAAGAGCAAACAGCTCCAATTTAAGAATCTGGGCTGGACTGGAAAAAACGAGACCCTAAGTTTAAACCAAGAAAGTAAATGAAAACAAAATGGTTTCCCTCACTGCCACTCAATAAACAGAAGAAGAAAGTAACACTTTACGACTCTAAATATTGCACAATAATTAAGTTTGAACAAAATGGGATACTGGCACAAAAGATATGACTGCGTAATAGTCACTTTCCAGGTGATCTCTAGCTGTTTCCTGACGTGTTCGTGATGACTTCTTCTATTTTCAGATGCGCTTTTCCCCTTGTTTATTTTTGCTGCTTCCAAAGCCAATTAAAGATGCCAGATATCAAAACTCTTCCCTCACCCCTCCCGCTGGACACAAGTGTCACCTATGCCTGATCTGCGTGGGTGTGGAGTGGAAAGGAAGGGGGCGTGTCCATTTGGTAGACACGATCTATTTGTATGTGGTCTGGAAATGTGACTAATAAATTGCTGTGCAGAGTTCTTACACAAATGTCAAAATAGTCTTCCAGAACCTTAAACGGAACCCTCACCTAGAGCTGTTTTCCAGATCTTCACATTTTTCTAGGCTGAAGTGGGATTTAGACTGCAGCTGCGCAATCTCTTTGCCTTGTGCCCTGTTTCTGAATGACATTTCAGATGGTTGTTTGTTGACCTGCTAACCACCCTCCTCCAACTCCACTACATTTTTGCATGATTCAGATATGTTTTTTTAATGGTCAGTTATCCTGGGACTGAATTTCATTTTTGAGGTTTGGTCCTATTTTGGTGTTTTTGATATCCAATGTTCAAAGGTAAGTCCGACCTCGAGTGTACTGCTCTGTTATTGGCAGCCCAGGGTCTCAATGTTTCTGGCCTTACTTTCATATAAAGGGAGTCATGGATAACAGCCAACATACAGTGGTCAAGGACCCATCCTTACAGATGACCATCCTAATGATTTGCTTAGTATTATAAATGCAACAGATATCTGTGAAGCTCGACATCCACCCACTGACTGCTTCTCTTCTCTTCAGCCAGGTGAGTTCAGACAAGATCCACCCTGAACAGTAATAAGGCGGCAGCAAATATGACCAGCCATATAGCTTCTCAGTACCTACTGTCAGGAAATCATTCAGCTTGTTGCAATCGTAACAGGGGGTTAAGATGTTCAACCACAAGGTTTTTCTGACTGCTTGATTCCAATGGGTGCACTCTGACTGTTTACCGCAGAGGTGTTCAGTTCCCTGATAATGGATTATCACTCTCTCAGTGCCAGGAGGAACAATCTTTGGTTCTCGGTTCTATTTCTCTCTCTAAAGATGGATTCCCGAACGTACTGCCTTAATCAGGGAGCAAGTGGCCTAGGCGCTACAGCATTCCGTGAATTTGGCAAAACCCATCTTCCCTCGCGATGTCTCACGTCTGCATTGATCTCCATGCCCTCGTGTAACCACTACGGCTGCTATTGCGCTTGCAGCCTCTGGATGTAGTGGGATCCAAGAGCCAGTAGGCCCTTACTTTCCATTAACACACAAGATAGCTGGACCTGGGTAGCATTACCAGAGGTTCCTTGGCTTCTCCCCAGGATGCCTCTTGTCCTTGTAAACCTGCTCCATGTTTCACTCTTCATCTTCATACGTGGAGACACAGCCCACGCCGCCAGTAGCATTCACCTCAATTTCCCATCTAGTGTCTTTACATGATTGAACCTGCTGCTTTCTTGGGTTCTGCAAGCACTGAATTCCACAATCACTGACTGAGACTTCCAAGACTAGAGCTCCCCCGCTGCTACGTACACCCTGCCACCGTCACCTTAGCCATTATAGCAAGGCGTGTAGAGCCACCCGTGTTTATGTACATATTCATTTTATTGTCTTTTCTTTTTAATTCCTCTGGAAATGGTTTGCTCAGGTAGAACAATGCATATCTGATATACAGAGTGTTTTTCTAAGTGGTGAATGGGCATTAGGAGGGTGTGCGGCTGCAGAATCTGCATTCGGCACGGGACCGATCAAAAAAGCACCTGTCTTGATAATGACCCTCTCCCTTTTACAATGTTTAGGTCTGTTTAGAGAGAGCTTTAGCTGTCGGTCAGAGCTATTGAAGGTATATATTAGAGATGTGCCCTAGTCCCAATTAGCTGCACCGTAAGGCCGGATGAGTGAATCCTAGTGAATTCTTTCCTATAGCGCTGGCCATTTTGTATGAACATGTGGCACTGTGTACATTCTAAATTGGGGAGAGATTTGTGAATAATGATTTTAAAAGTATCTTTTATTTCACATTGAAGTGTTCTCCACTTTTGATTTACATTACATTGATATTTTTGTTTTAGTTTATTGACATCATACTGCGCTTTCACAAACGTTCTGCATATGTAAAAATGGTACAATTATAAGGTGCTATTAGTGAAAATATTTTTGCCAATTAAGTAGTGATGGTCAAGAGGAAGACGCAGAGGAGACAAGATGTCAACATTTACAACGCCAGACTTATTGGCTTTGCCAATGCTTTTTCACTTGAAAAACCCAAATCTATAATCTCTTTCCTATCTTTATAACTCCATAGTGACCCTTCTTTAGACACTTACATTACTGCATAGGGGCCAGTGCTTCACATAGGAGACAGGCACTCTTCAAATGCCCGGGGCCTAAATTGAGGATAGACAAGATTGTTCCATTACGGCTCGGCGCAGTGATCACATAGATCACTTTGGCCCGCAGCTGCAACCTGCCTGCCCCTCCCCATCCTGCTTACCTGGGTCGGAGCTGGCATCACAGGGTCCTTTTTTTTGTTACGTTTTCAAAAGAAACTTTCTTGTCCCTCGCTCTCCATCTAATGGAAGCCCCTGCAACCCCTGACCCCACTGCAAACTCTGCTCCCCTTAGTCGGTGTAATGGCGGGTTGGGATTTTTGTTCTGCACAAATGCAGAGTATCAGTAATGTCGACACAATTGTGGCGACATATTGGACTAATATCCTTTCGAAGAGGGGCATGACCAACCAAGAGGCAGAACCTGAAAATCACTGCACCGACTGAGTCTCCAAGACAGGTGAAATCTGTTGTTTTAGGTAGGCAATCCCATTGAGGACATTGGAGGTACATGGTGGCTTGCCAAGGCCCCTAGAGCCCTTCCAGGAAGAGATTCACCCAACATTAGGTGCCCGAATGCTGGTGCTTCTTGAAATGGCTGTCATTTTCTTTTTGTTTGTGAAGCAGGGGGATTCCCTGTACCCTTCTTTTTCCAATTAAATTTGTTATCCTTTACTTTAAGGCTGTTTGTTCTTATATCTCTTCTACCAATGCTTTCAGAAAAGTCACTTTTCTGCCTAGGCAAATCCATACTAGCAGTTCGGGAACAGCGTTTTCACATATCATGGCAAGAGGAGCCTGGCAGTACAGTTGTCCAACTGTGCCCAAGGTAGAACTCCCCACTGCCGGCTTCATTGGCCCATCTGCTGCCATTGTCTTCTCGACCATCCTGAACCTTCCTCTTTCCCCTACCCCCTTCTTCCACATCTCTGTATCAAAAGGCATTTTGTATAGCGCTCAACTGGCATTGGTATGATTTTGTAGTGCTGTTTCCTGGTCTGAAAGAGCATGTTCTGACCTAACTCCTCCCCCCACAGACATTAACTTCTTACAGGATATCCTTGGACCATGAGTTCTTGTTACATCTTAATTTGAGGTCCTACTGACTTATATATTTTGAGGTTTTGTACATTACCAAAGTGCAACAGACTGCTTGGAAGCGCTAGATAGAACAGGACAATGTGCAAAGCTAGCATTTGGTAAAACTGTGAAAGGTACGAGCAGGGCTGGGCTGGCCTATAGGGAACTCTGGAGATTTCCTGGTAGGCATCTGCACCCTGGGCCTCCTTTGTGTGTCTGATTTCTACATTTTCTCCTAGAGAAAGGTTTGGGCTTGGTGATAATGTGTAATATGGGGCGATGTTGAAAATTATTTCCAGGGCCTCTTTGGCTTCCCAGTCCACCCTTTGGTACGAGACATGGAAAGAGCTTTCTGAATGGTACCAGTTAGATGTTACATTTCTGCTCACCAGCCCAGGCACGCGTTGGACTAATGAGGGCAGAGTTTTCACAATCACAATACAGAGTCTCGTGGATGATGCAGCACCGTTCCAAGTACTGTGCCCCTAGTCACTAGGCAGCTGAGCTGACAACCCGGCAGAGAGGACATGCAATGCCTGCAATAGTTGCAGTACACCTTCATCATCATAGCCCTTGAACTAACTGAATATGTTTGGACTAACTTGAACCCAGAGCAAACCATACATACGTTTCACATTTTGAAAGTCTCCAAACTATTTTGTTTATATTTTGTAGGGTTTAGGTTTGAACAAAAAGTGACTTTTCTATTTAAATTTGATGATCCAGAGCATGTTTATGTTTTTTTTATTAAAGGTTTTACTGCTCATTTCCTTTCCGTGTTGCTCACCAACACTTCCAGAAAAGGTGCTTTACTCTTAAGCCTGCCCACAAAACCTGATCATCAATGGTTCCTTCCTGAGACCACAGGTTTCCTCTTTCCTCAGGATATCCTCAGCCGCGTACGGCCGAGTAACGGGCACAGTGCTTGCTAAGCATAGTCCCCCTGTTTAGCAAAGCCTGACTTGAAGCAGGAACTCTTTCAGTGGCACGTTTTCCACCACCGAGGGGGTCATTTGGAAGCTGACGGTTGTGTGGGCGAATCATAATTTACTGGTGGATGAAAGCCCTCTGCCAGTAAATTACAATCGTGCAATTTTCAATGACATCCAGCACACAGCTTTAGGATGGGGTGGAAGGTCTGCTGGGGCTTCTTTCACCAGTTTTGCACTGCAAATACGCCTGCAACTCAGTTTGCATAGAGTGTTCTCTTGTTTACACCGGATAACAAGCAGAATCCATTGCGATTCATATTAATGCCGTGCGCACGTGTCGCACAACATTACAGATTGTTTTTGGTCAGGAGTGTAGGACCCGGAATTCCACTCCTTAAGTACACCGGGCCTCATTACAAGTTGGGCATGGGAATACCGCCCAATGCATTTACTGCTACCGCCACTTGGTCCAGTGGGTTTACCATGGGATTACAAGTGGTGGTGAGGTGGTGTTAGTCCCCAGGCCACGTTTTTGGCAGAATTACCACTGGTGAAATTACTGAGTGGTAATTCCTCTGATTTTTTGAGGAAATTGTAGTTGGAGGTAAATCCTCCACTTTTCCTAAAAAAATCGGCAGCATTACCAGTTGGTAATCCCGCTAAAGTGGCGATAACAGAATTGCTGCCACTTTTTTCTTGCATCGCCAAATTTATAATGAGGTTAAGTATAGGGAAGTCCACCAAAATTTGACCGTTAACGGCCACACTCCTCTCCAGTCAATTACCACCCAACCTAAAATGACCCGCTATGACATATTTTGGATCTATTTAAAACAGACCCAATGTTATGATCTGCTCTTCTTGGAACACAGATAAGGCAGAGACTTCTCCGCAGGTGGGCATATAGTCTGCCTCTGCTGGGAGCTGGTGCCATGTGTGTGCGCTTGGCCGTGATAACCGGAAATGTAGTATTGATGCTGAACTTTGCTGGCTATTAGAGAAGTCTGTACAAACAAGCCCTCCCTGCTCTGTCCTACGCTCGCTTCCTCGAGCTGGGAATCCCTGCATTAGGCCTGTTTCTCTTTCAGGTCAGCCCCTCCTTTGATACCGGAGGCCTCTAAAGCCCATTTCCAACAGTTTACTCAACCTCGGTGTAATGAGGCTGACAGGGGAATTATGGACTGAACAAAACATTTCCTGAAAGCTCTGCCCGCAGTTTGGCTGCAGCTCTGTCACAAACTGAAAGGCCGCTCATTCCAACCGGAACTTCTACTTCAAAAGGGAAGAAAGGTTTTCCAAGGAAAAGCCCTTGAGCCTAATATAATATGATATAATATGATGTACGGGTACAGTACTAAACAATGCATACTACAAGGATATTTCATGCCCCTGAGGCATTATGTGACCATTTAGAGGCAGGCGGTTTCAGGCTGAGTGCCCTTATAAGGACACAGAACTCTAATATGACATGGAGTATCACTGAATTTATATCTTTGGTTTTTTTAATTCCATCTATCAGTGCCACCTCGCCCCCTGAACTCTGCCATCCTTGGTGGTATTCCTGGTTTCCAACTGTTATCTACACTTATCCCTTCAATTTTCTACTTTATTTCTTTTTCCGCCCCTCTTTTTCTACCAATGTACTTTTTGCAAATTTATCTGTAGTTTGTTGTTTAACTTTTTACTTCTTCTTCCTTTTCGCTGCATGCTTTGACCTCTGAATTTGTTCCACTTTCTGCCTTTTCTTTTCTTCTTTTTCTGGAACTTCTGAATTTGTTCCACTTTCTGCCTTTTCTTTTCTTCTTTTTCTGGAACCTCTGAATTTGTTCCACTTTCTGCCTTTTCTTTTCTTCTTTTTCTGGAACCTCTGAATTTGTTCCACTTTCTGCCTTTTCTTTTTTTCTTTTTCTGGAACCTCTGAATTTGTTTTTTTTTTTTCGTCTTTTCTTTCAGTTTCTTTTCTGCATTTTGGACCTCGTTACGAGTTTGTTTGTAATTCGGCATTATGTCTGCTGAATTACCGCCAAACTCCTTTATCTTTAACGCCACTTGGTCCTGTGGGTTTGCCACAGGATTACAAGTGGTGGTAGGGCGGTGTTCATCCCCATTTTTGGAATCCATTGGACTCCAGGAAGAATTTGGTGGAATTAGTGTGAGCAGTCATTACGCTACGCTAATTCCACCTACATTTGGCCTTGAAGTGGCAGCATTACATCCAGCACGATGCTGAAGGAAAGTTCTGCACTTTAAGGTCAAACTTGTAGTTCGACGGTGCAGGAAAAAAAGTGGCAATTCTGTAACCGCCCAAAGAAATGGTGGTTACACAATTACCTCCAGATTTTTCACACATTGCGGAACTTGTAAAGAACCCCTTCGTCTCTCTTATATTTCCTTTGTCCCATTTGTCTGTTAGTGTTTCCTTTTTCTTTATTTTTAGCCCTCGTCTTGCTTTACACTTTCCTTGATTTTCTTGCACTCCGACTGGTCTTCGGTTGTTCTGAAGCTCCTTCCTCCTTCTATGCTTCAGAGAGACCTCCTCATGCGGAAGTAACCCCCCTGGAGCTCAGCACCTCTGCTAACCATCAATCGCTGAGAAATGACAGGTGCTGGTCCTAGGGCCTTGTGACCTCACTGGGTGGCGGTAATAAGTTATTATTAAAGTGAGAACGAAAGGAAGATTTAACATTCGATCAAGTCTATGCTGAGTAGCTCATATCCTGGGCCTTGATGTAAACGATATTTACAGAATTCCACTGGCGCACCACAACACTATACAAAAGGGCACAGCAACCACTGTGGGCCTGGTGCTGCTATGTGGTTGCAAAAGCACTTAACACTCGCAAAAACACCATCACTGCAGCATTTTAAAGACTGTTAATGGTCCCAGTGCAGCAGCACGAGATGAAAAATCACAACAAACATGATGGCACCATGAACCGTACTACAGTCCGTTTGTACTTGCTCAAATGTATTTTTCAGCGTCAATTTTCATTTCAATTTCAAAATTGCATTAGTGCAGCGGTCTGCAACCTTTGGCTCTCCAGCTGTTTTGGATTACAAATCCCATCAGCCCTAGTCAGTTTAGTCACTGGTGAAAATGTGTACATGCTTCAATGCTTTTTTGCACCTGAACAATTTGTGCTCCAGCACAAATGCGATGCAAAATAGCACTGTACTTGTGGAAGGTTTCTGTAGTTTTTGTATTTTGTGTTGGTATTTATTGAAAGAACAGGGACGTCAATTTCGATCAGAAATTACTTACATTAACACATTTACAGGTGGTATAGGCATTCCTACAATGGGTGCCTGCACAATAGCACAAAGATAAGGCAAGCCAGTTTATGAGGGTGTAAACAAGTGGGACATAGACCAGGGACAAAATAAAACAAGTATAAAAAAATAGACATTAAAAAAAGGGTGATTTACAGAGGTAGATTAACCTAAAGGGGCCAGTACCTCAAACTAAAGAGGAGAACTATTTAAACATACAAAATGACATTATTAAGCGTCACTGGAGGCAGTGATGGGGTCAGGTAGGGAGAATGGGACAGAGAGCAGGGCTAGCGCTCTCTTTAGTTAAGTTTAAGCCTAGCTTTGAAGAGATCCACAGATGGACTGGCTTTGATTATAATGAGCAGTGGATTCTAGAGAAACTGGGTGAGGAGGGAGAAAGAGTGAAAGCGAGTGGAGGCCCAGGTAGCCTATGGGATTGTGTGGTTCAGCGCAAAGAAGGATCACAGGGAACGAGATAGTAAGTAAACTGAGATACCATTAGACATGTACTGATGAGCAAGATCATTGAACGCTTTGTTCACTAGGAGAAGGAACTTGAAAAGAGAGTGGTTGTGCATGGAGAGCCAACCAGAATGTTGTCGGTAGGAAGATGTTGGGGGGGATCTGGGTAAGCTATAGAGGGTGTGAGTATTAAAGTTGAGACTATGTCTAATGGGAGGAAGGATTAGCGAGGAAGGCCAGGGAGTAGGCCTGAGCAGTAGTCAAGTTTGCTGAGCAGGAAAGTGGAGTATTTGTACAGTGATTAGTAAGAAAAGGACAGATTTTACAAATGCTGAGGAAGTCAATAAGACTATATATAGCAAAAGGATGGGTAACCCCTTCATCGTGGACATTGGGGAGAAATGTAAGCAGAAGCAATGAGTGATGTCTCAAGGACAATATTTCAAATCAAGGACTCAAAAAAGTAGAAAGGAGTGTGATAGGTCAGGAGTCATAATATCCAATTCATTTCAATCTTTTATTAACATAGAATCATAAAACATAACCAATGTTCATTATATCATTTAAACAAACACATGGTACCACTAAAACCAAACCGGTTTATTACAAATACAATAAAAATGTTTTTCAAAAAGTGTGCAAACGATTGCCACAAGTGGTAAATACTGTGTTGATATGTTTCAAACTGTTTCCCCTACCCTCAATGTGGAACATATATAATGTCCTCTAAATATCTCTAAAGTGCTAAGTATCAAAATAAAGTCAACTGAAGTTATTCTAAAAAGGAAAGATGAATATCAATCCTATAATTAACGAATATCCCTTCATATTTAGTTTCGACAACCAAGATATCTAGTTTTTAGATCGAAAACTGATGTTCGTCTTCCTCAGGACAAGGCAATATATTACAAAAACAGATATACATATAAAGACATTATATGATATCTGTAGGATTTTTCTTTTTTTCTTTCAATTCTTTAACACCATCCCAGAGTCAATACATAGAACATATTCCTTGTTTCTCATTGATTCAGGTAGAGCGGAATCACTTCATCCTCCAACCAAAAGTAAGACAGATAATTAACAACGTATCTCTGCCTTTTAATGAGGGTGAACCTGGACCACCTTTTCCATAAGGCTTTATACCTTGTTTGGCGAAAGAGGCCGTGGAGCCATCCATACGTCCCAACGTTACAGCCTCTGACTTTTATCGTGTCGTCCGTGTTAGAAAAACTGTGTGTATGAAAGAAAACATCCCGCGCTGGATGACCGCATAGATATAGAGCAGTAGAGGGAGTGTGGACCCAAAGATTGTGAGCCTTGAGCGAGGGAGCAAGAAGGTCAGGAGAGATGGAGATGGGAGAGGGTTGGGTAGGTTTGGCATTCGAAGCTGGGAGAAAGATGACTTCAATTTTTTGAAGAATTCAGCATGAGACAGCAGTGAGCCATCCAGGGATGAACTGCAGTGAGACTGTCCGTGATGCATTCTGAGATGGCTGGGGTGAAGGAGGGAACGGGGAAAAATATTAGAGCGCCATCAGCAAAAAGGTGCTAGTGACAGCCAAGGGATGAGATTAGTCTTCTTTGGGCAGAGGAATAGAGGTTGAAAAGCAAAGGTCCAAGGTCTGATTCTTGGGGGGGATGCCGACAAGGAAGAGCAGTGTGGTCAGTGGTTTGCAAGTTGCATGAAATTTTAAAGGCTCAAACTGCGAAGTAGGAGGCGATCTAGGCAACAGCAGATTTGTAAGACCCAAGGTCCTGGAGAGTGAGGAGGAGGAAGTAGTGGTCAGTAGTGTGGGAAGCAGCAGAAGGGTCCAAAGGATGAATACAGAAGAGAGTTTAGAGTGGTGAGCATTAGAGAGAAAGGTGGAGACATGCATGCGTGCAGTCTCTGCAGCGTGTTTACTACGGAGGCCAGATTGAAGATCTCAAAGGCCATTATCCTCAAATTACTTAGTAATCTGTTTGAAGACCACCCACTCAAGGACTTCTGAACAATAGGGAAGGTGAGTGAAAATAGGTTGCAGAGACGTTTGGGTCAGTAGAGGGCTTTTTCAATAGGGCTAAGACAGTTGCAGATCTGAAAGAGGCCGGAAGAGTCCAGTGGAGAGTGAGAGAGAGAGGTTAAAGAGCTGAGAGAGATACGGGCAAGTGATTGACACTAAGGGCCTCATTACGACTTTGGAGCTGCCTCCAAAATCGTGTCTGGGTCTGGTCTGGTGGAGTGGGGACTTACCGGGACATTCCGCCCTAGGCAGACCCAGTAAGTACCCATTCCAAATGCCTTTCCCCATTCCCATTTGAGCCCCGATAGGGCTTAATGGGAAGTGGGAAGGTGCTAATAACGGGCCCACTAATTGCGGGCCCGTTATTAGCTCCAAGGTCCCTTAACAGGCCCTGTAAAGAATGTGTGGTCAGACCACACGTCCTTTACGGTTCCCGCTAAGGGACCTCGGAATTGGGCAGTGAGGGATTACCGGCACCGGTCTCCTTAACGGTGCCCGGTATCCCTTACCGCCCACCTCGTAATGACCCCCTACGTCTTTGAGCATATGGGGAGCAAAAGGGCCAATAGGAGGGCAAAATGGGTTGGATCTACGAAAGGTGGGTGCTAATTCAATAAGAAAGGTAGGAGAGAAGTAGTTGAGAGTAGAAGTGGTAGGGCGAGAGGTGGTGGACAGAAGGAGGGTTGGGGCGGAATAGTGCGGAGGGCTGTGAGAGTGTGTCAAATTTTAGAGATTTTAGAAGATAATTAGTGACCAAAGTAATTAGCTTAGGGGGGAGCAGGCTAGGTTTGGGAAGCGTGAGCAAAGATTGGAGGGTAGATGAAATATTGTTGTGTGACTGCGAAGGGAGACAATTAGGTTTCTTAAGTAGGAGGATTTGGCAGAGTCCAGTGCAATGGTTAAGGCAGCAAGGGAGTGCTTGTAAGCTAGGAATGGGGTAGGTGTCCGTAATTTGCGCCATCATAATCATTGTACAGAACCACGACTGGAAATGTGCCTTGTGCAAAACCATAGTGGCCAGCACCAGAGTTCTGCTACTTGTACGTCAGGCAATCCTTCATGAAACCATAGAATTTGAAGGAAACTCTGGGCTGCCAGGCTCAGTTAATTTTCCGCCTCCTCCTCACACACATACCCTACAAGGTCTCCAGTTTCATTCTTTCTTATTCAGCTCTGTTGTTGCCAGTCTCTATCGCAAGGCTTTTATCTTATTTCCTGATTTCATACCCACAGCCCTTGGTGGGAGTCTGGTGTATGGGTTGTATTTCTTTTTCACCTTCATGGCCTATTACCACAACAGTGCCGTTGAATGGCCAGTAGCCCTGAGGAAGCGACTGACTCTGCCACACCACAAACATATGCTGAAATCCCTACAGGCTAGTCCGCTCCGACTTAAACACCAGTGTAAACAAGTTGGGAAAAGTACCAAACGTACTTGAGTTGCCGCGGCTCGCAATCCAATCCAGGGAGCAGTAGTCGCGCTGTTTGCCTGATGTCGTCGCTGTCCACGGTGAGACTGCGGCGGTGCTCGGCGTAGGTTATGGCCACCCGCATCCATTCCATCAGCGGTGGGAGCAGCATGAACGGCCTGCGCATGGGGTACATGAGAAGAGAGGTGCATTATTGTATGATCCAAGGAACAGAACTAACAACTAACAGATTTTAGTATATCACAGCCTCTCATGCCTGGAAATACCACAACCAATCAAGGGGAAGCAAATTCCAAAAGATAAACCCACCCGGATGTTGACCCATTGAGATAAAGACATCCACATGCATTCAGACATTAGAATATACAATTGTGAAGGGTTATTAGGAATTAGTTGTGCCAGACATTTGTAACTGTGATTGATCAAATGGAATTCCCAGCTGTCAATTGGAATTCTAAGTGGCTAATTGAAAATCGCGGTTGGCCATCCACGTGTATTTGTAATATAACTAATGCCCATTGACTAGCATTATACATTCCATTGCTTTTTTTCCATTGACTTCCATTGTAACTAAACCTTATTGGTTTGCATTTCAAAGGCTTCCTTTTGATTTGCATTGATTTTGCAAACCATATCTGTGGGCATAAATTGCCCTTGATATTCTGCAAACTGAATAGTGAATAATGTTTCTATTTGCCCGGTGACTGCAAGACAAATCACCCAACCTGTGTTGGTACTCATTTATTGACCTCAGAAGGATGAAAGTTTGAGTTTGCCTTGCTGGGATTCGAACCTGCAGATCACACTCACATCTCAGCAGCAATCACTCAACCCACTGAGCTATCTTCCCGGCTATGGCTATCTGACCAGCTATGCAAAAATGAGCAATTACATGTCTGAATGTCTAATAGTGAGAAAGCAAATCACACTGTGTAGTGAATACCATTAAACTGGTAACTGAGATTTAACAGCAGGCCAGTTCATCTGCAGGTCTGGTGCAAAGTTGGCCACACGTCAAGTCTGCGTGGATCTATTTTTCAGACGTTAGAGGTTGGCAAAATACATATCATTCAGAGGGTTCATAACTGCGTATTAAAGAATTTAGAGTAGCGCAGGAAAGGCAGCGCACTCACACGGCATCCTGTACTCTGGGCACTCGTTACTTTATACATGCAAACAAACATCCTGAACAGCATGTCATGGAGATAGGAAAAATAGACACATTACAACAAAGCATTAATTGTGGCACAGTGAAATCAAGGGCCAGTTTATGTGCTATGGTCAATCATTTCTACACTGTACACAAGCTTTTGGGCACAAGGATTTTGCCAAGTGACCGAGGACACAGAGATGGGATGTCTTGTGATGATCCTAACAGAGACAACATCAGAAAAAACGTACTATAACTGCAACTTTTGCATAAAGCAAAATGCGTACTCCGAAATGGTGGTTTAGACTACTCTAAATGCTTTTTGGAAGTTTTTGTCTACATTGTGAATTTAAGGTGTTTAAGAACAGACTAAACTAGTGACCCACCCCCTGAAGTGTGCCTGAAATAAACCTTTAATGAGTCTAGCAATTATTGTATAGAATTACAGAAAGACAAATTATTTGTTATTCCTATTCATTCTTATTTAGATTTGTGATGTCATCTTTGATGTCCTGGGTGTTAGTGTTAGCAGTGCACGGTGGCGCGAGTTATGGTTGCTTATGTTACCATAACTGCCGAATTTCAGGGGTTTTTCGGTTTTACTTTGAACCATAACATCCCTTTAACAAAGTTTTTTCACTGAATTTCATAGGTTTTTAGTAGCGCAACTTAAAAATAACGTCCCTTTAACAAAGTTTCTTCACTGAATTTCATAGGTTTTTAGTAGCACAACTTAACCATAATATCCCTGACTTCATATACATGTAACATAGAACATACTAACCCACTCGTAGTGATTGTCATGTCCGCGGACATATGGAAAATCTGAGCGTGGTGAATGTAAATTTAAATAGTGTGCCCCATTTCCCCTTTGAAGTTGGCTCTGAAAATAGCCGTTTTTTTTTTTTTTTTTTTTTTTACAGACGCTTGACAGACACCTGTTATTTTGTATTTTTCTTCTTGTTTTTTTTTCTTACTTTACTCCTAAAATCTTCACATAACCTTCTCCAAAGCAACCCTTACATTCCAAAATAGAAAGGCATTTGCCGTAAAAGATAAAGAAATGCCATCTTCTTTAAAATTAACAGCATTACTGGCATCAATATTCTCATTATTACAGAAGAACATACCAGCTCTAAGCATGAAGGCACACATGCCTCGGTTGATGACACACCTAGCAATGTTTTGCTGAGGACAAAAAACTGAACTATTGTCCCATATTGCCCTAGGTAGTAATCCAGAAAAAATGACTTTCGCATTTGGAAGGATCTTCATTATGGCTTGAACCAAGCGTTCCAAATCAGCCAACAAAGTAGGGGCACTGACGTTGCCCAAATGGAAAGCACCATAGTGCAAAACTACCACATGTGGACTGTTCATCGTGGCCATATCCTCACAAACTTGTACAATTCCCTGTACATTGCAATCAGGCACAGTGCTCCACACCACCTCCACTCCTTTCACATCAAAGTTCTTTGCAACATGCCTGCATTGAGCATACTGTTGTAAACCATGCACAAACATATCTCCGAGCACCAACACCCTGACTTTCTCCACTTCTGCCATCTTCACTACACACAGTCTCTTTCAACACAAATCCACAACCTCGACATCTGATTGGCTGATCCGTACAGTCTTCTTTCCATGTTGGATTTCCTGGAAAAACCCGGATGTAGTACGCCCTGTCCACGAACAGCCGCGGTGTCCGCGGACGGCATCCACTTTACTCTCTGTGCCATTCCCTCATTGCATACAGCTAAGCAATCACACAATGCGAATAACGTCCTCAGAACACCCCCATTTTGTGAATTTTTGAACATTTCAGGACAATTATCATTTAATTATTCAACATATTAACATTACAAATATTATACTTTCATCTTGTACTCTGCACACAATGCTATGTTTCTCCATTAGTAGCTCAGTATACTAGATAGAATCCCATAATACAATGCTATTTATATCAATGCATCGTTCAAAGCACTAATAACGGTATGATATTTATTGCAATATCCTTGACACTTTTTTCGCAACATTATAATAAAAATCCCTAGTACACAAATTCCATGAAAAGTACATACACATGTGATGTCATCAGTGATTTCATCAATGACATTTGCGATGTCATCTTTGATGTCCTGGGTGTTAGTCTTGGCAGTGCACGGTGGTGGCACGAGTTATTTTTCATAGCTTACCATAACTTGCGATTTTCAGGGGTCTTTCGGCTGTACTTAGAACCATAACGTCCCTTAAACAAACTTTTTTTACTATCACGCAAACAATATACAAACATGGAGTGCAAAAATCAACTTCTCACAGATGGCTTTACACAGAATGTTGCAAAGTAAGAATTTATGCTCGTTCACAGTGAAGAAGGCCAGCTGCTTCCATTTTTTTCTCGGGCCCCGGAGAGGCTCACAAAGCGGACTATAAGGTTGTATTGTGTTTTGACCTTGACAGACAGAGATTGTGATGAAAGACTTCTCTTGAAGGAGTGTTGCTAAAACGTAAGAGAAGATAAGGATGAAATTTCTGGAACGAAACCACTTTTATATATTATATCACTATGCGAAAGATCGTTCGCACACGCAGAGTCACATTTTGGGACTTCACTACTCGTAGACAATGGAAATTGCAATTGTACTGTAAGTAACCCTTTAGATTATTTTATACCAAATATAATTTCAATAGCGTAGCATTAAAGACCGCTCAAGTTGAACTTGTTCGTTGAAAGTGGCATAATGTTTTCTACCGCGCACTATCACCGCCAAATTGATCCCCTGTCGTTTAGAGGGCTGTGAAAAAGGCAGATGACACAGGGTGGGTTAATAGAAATAATTTAACCGGTCTATAGGCGGTCAAGCGCTCTACTCGCTGTGCCACTTCACTGTAGCCTGTCAAGTGGCACAGCGAGTACACCGCTCGCTTTGACATCCGTGCACACCTTGCTAACGCAAGTTCGAATCCCGGCAAGGCCAAACTCAGCCTTTCATCCTTCCGTGGTCGATAAATGAGCACCACACACCGTGGTTAATAATAAGCACCACTTAGATACCTCACGTTTCTATATGAATGGGAAAATAATATTATTTTATTATTAACATACTCCATTGCACTATCTTCGATAGCAAATAGTTTCACGCCCTAATAAATAAAATGATGATTTTTAATGAAGATCGGCTGGTTAGACTAATTTATGTTTTTTAAAACAGGAATGTGGCCCCATTTTGCCTATGTCACGATTTACAGACTCCAGCGGATGGGGTCTTCAACTGCCAGGTGCAGGTCCAAATATGCAACTTCATGACCCTCACCATTTTATGGGACAATCGCCCTTACGCATTACTAGCGGCTACAAACAACATACCAACCAATAGGGTGGTCTAATGGCTCGTTGTTGGAGCAACCTTCCGATTATCAGAGCGACCATTTACTGCTTTTATCATAAACCAACAGCCTATCTTCCGCAAAGGAACAACGCGTGGCTCAAAATAATCTTTTGCTGATCGACAGCAGACACAATAGCAAATCGCTGAATATTCACTGAACATTTCATGTGAAATAAATGTACTTTACCAAATGTACAATCCTGCTGTTTACTTTTAAACCACAGTTTCATATTCCGAATTGTGGCGCACTGAGTTGTAAGCTGATCTAACACCCTCTGTACCGCAAAGGAACATCGCGTGCCTCAACATGAACTTTTGCGGATCGACAACAAAGACAAATGCAAATTGCCGAATATTCTCTAAACATTTGATGTCAAATAAATGTACTTTACAAAATTTACAATCTTGCTGTTTGCTTTTAAATCACTGTTTCATATTCCGAATTGTGGCGTGCTGTGTTGTGACATAATATGTGTTGTCTTCCGGGTTCTGTGTAAAGTCACTTAGGACTGGAGAGTACTGGGCGCGTTTGATGACGCACCCTGTAACGTCACGGAGAGAGGCGGGGAATATGAATGCTTTGATAATATCAGGCTTAGGGGCGGGAGATATGATTTAGTGTCGCAAAAGCAAGTCAGCCAGGTCAATAGCGCCAGTCATAGGATTATCACATAATGTCGGCGCACACCAGCCGGATTTATCGTTTCTTTAGTGGACAAAAAGTCGGTTGACGCCCATAGGAAATTGTACTACTAGCGGACAAAAGGAGTGGTCTTAAAACACTTTCACCCTGACAACGAACAATACAAACAACGTTCTCAGAACACCCCCATTTTGTGTAATTGCAACCATTTCGGGACACCGCGAGTGTTCTTAGAACACATTCAATGAGACAGATTACAATACGGACAGCGTCCTGAGGACACCCCCAGTTTGTGCATTTACGAACAATTAAGTACACCGCGAGTGTTCATAGCTCATTTTTACCTTCCTTGCGAACAAAAATGACCCATACTGCGTCCTCTAAACACCCCACCATTTAGTTTATTTACAAAATGTCAGAACAGCCGTGTTCTCTGCGGACAAATCGAACGCAACAAAAACGTCTAGCACATAAAAAAACAAAACATTGAACCTATCTCATACTCCCCCACCGTCCCCAAACACTCTTACACACCAACAAACGGCACTAAATACAATTTTTTATCCAAGTTTCACTGCGCTGTACGCGGTCGACGGCGAATACAAGATGGCGGGCGCCACAGAAAATCTGACGCGCTCCACGCCCCTCGCCGTCCAATCAGCGAACACGCTGCATGTCCGCGGACATGACGCAAGGCCATGGGCCAATCGGGGTGCTGTCCGCGGAGCGAACAGGGAAGTCCGTCCGCGAAGCGAACACAGATATCACTAATTTTTTTGCCTTACGTTTTGGTCATTTTATAAAAAACTACTGGACGGATTTACACCAAATTTGCAAAAGCACTCTTTTGGAACCAGGCCGCCGCTCCTGCCGCAAATTTGGTGTAAACCCGTCCAGCGGTTCGGGCTGTAGCCGTGCGCAAAGTTTTTTCCCATTCAGTCTATGGGGAAAAAAAAGTTTTGGGACCCCCCCCTATAACCTTTCCCCCCTGGACGAATCCTCACCAAACTTTGCAATAAAATTCAGAGTGGGCCATATACTTTTTTTGCAAAGTTTGGTGAGGATTCGTCCAGGGGGCGCGAAGTTATAAGCCACCCAAAAAGTGCTCTTCCTATGGAAACACCAACTTAACCATAACTATATGGCCACTAGATATGATTCAATTAAACCACCAACTGAAATAGTCAGAAGCCATCAGACACCAATGATAAATAGCAATGTAAATAGAGCTGGAATCAACAAGGGTATTCTCACAGACGTGAAACAGGTGTCCAAAAACTCACATGGCAGTAACTGGATGCAGCAGAAACCACTTGTTACTGGTGAAGTGGTGTTGCCACAAGAGTTACACCTGGAAACAAGTGTAAACATGTGGTGTGACTGCATAAACAACTATATATATATATATATATATATATATATATATATATATATATTCAGTGAAAAAAACTTTGTTAAAGGGACGTTATGGTTAAGTTGCGCTACTAGAAACCTATGAAATTCAGTGAAAAAACTTTGTTAAAGGGACGTTATGGTTCCAAGTAAAACCGAAAAACCCTTGAAATTCGCCAGTTATGGTAAGCTAAGCAACCATAACTCGCGCCACCACCGTGCACTGCTAAGACTAACACCCAGGACATCAAAGATGACATCACAAATGTCATTGATGACATCACTGATGACATCACATGTCTGGCTCACTATTTTTTTCTTTTGCTGACATATCTAGGCCACATGGTTTTCTTCAGTAACAGTCAGAAACTAAGAATTTTATTTTATTTGTAGACATATCCTTCTAGTAGGTTCTTACAGTAATTCCCTTAGAGTACAGTCACAACATATGAAACATATACATATGGGAAAACACAAGCTTGAAAGACAGCAATCCTTTTTGTGCATAAAGATAATCACTAGACTTATGAGCACTTTCTGATAGTTCTGTTGTTTTTTTTTATGGCTGTACTTTCCCTGTATATGGTCATATTTGTATACATTGTACTCACACTACTTTCCTTAGGGTCCAATCACATCAAGTGATACATATACATAGGGTAAATAGCAGCTTTGAAACAGAGCAATCATTTATTTGCATGAAACTAATCAGCTAAATTATGAATTGTTTCTGCTACTACTTGTGCTTTTTTGCTAACTTCACTTTCCCTGTATATACCCATATTGGTATGTGTTCTTGTGTCTTTGTGTTTTGTCTATAGTAATGCAATTATGTAATACATGGGTTTTATTAGCTACTTATTACATATTTCACAGTACACAAAAATCTATTAAGAAAACAATTATCATTTAATTATTCAACATATTAACATTACGAATATCATACCTTCATCTTGTACGCTGCACACAATGTTATATTTCTGTATGAGTAACTTAGTATACTATATAGAACCCCATAATAGGATGCTACTTATATCAATGCATCGTTCAATGCACTTATTAGGGTATATTTCTTGCAATGATTCTTGACACTTTTTTCGCAACATAATAAGAATCCCTTCTACACATATTTCATGAGAAGTACATACACATGGGATTTCATCAGTGATGTCATCAATGACATTTGTGATGTCATCTTTGATGTCCTGGGTGTTAGTCTTAGCAGTGCACGGTGGTGGCGTGAGTTATGGTTGCTTAGCTTACCATAACTGGCGAATTTCAAGGGTTTTTCGGTTTTACTTGGAACCATAACGTCCCTTTAACAAAGTTTTTTCACTGAATTTCATAGGTTTTTAGTAGCGCAACTTAACCATAACGTCCCTTTAACAAAGTTTTTTTCACTGAATTTCATAGGTTTTTAGTAGCGCAACTTAACCATAACGTCCCTTTAACAAAGTTTTTTCACTGAATTTCATAGTTTTTTAGTAGCACAACTTAACAATAATGACTTTGACTTTATATACATGTCATATGGAACTGACTAGATCTCTTCTTATGAACTTGATGTCCGCAAACTTATTTAATGTTCGCGGACATGTTCGGAGAACAGTACCACTACCTAAAAACTGTGGGGGGGGGGGTGGTGGGGTATGTTTGATTGTTATATCATAATATAGGAACATTTAACAAATTCAAAAAGCAGCACACAAACACATTATATATAGTAATACATAAGAAATGTAACCCATATATGTAACACACTAACCATTCATTTAAATACAATATGTTCTGAAATGGAATATACCACAAGAAGATAAATTGGCTTCCAACATAATTACCTCACAGACACAACAGAACTGAGAACAAGACCAGACCCACTGAATACATAGGACTTATCTTACCAGAAATAGTAAGTGTACTTCATTTTACTCATATATTTATAAACTTTCTGTATTAGATTAAAAAATATGTTATCTTTTTTTTTTTCTCACAGAAATGTCTAGTACTCTGGAATGGCTAGAGGACAATTTCCCACATGAAGAAATGTCACAAGATAGTGAAACTAATGGTAAACACTTTATAATATAAACCATTTATTTATTATTTTTTTTATATACATTTAACATATATATTATTTTTTTGTACAGAGCATACCAAAATAGAAAAAAACTTCAGAAAACCCTGTTATGGATAACAGTCTTCACAATATAGAAGAAAAAATGGATGTATTGTTGGCTAATTTTAATAATTTAAAAACTTTTGTAGAAAATCATTTCAAACCAAAAACCTCGTACCATTGCCCCACATGTACTTGTCCCTCCTCACCATATCCCAGTCAATTATCCCCAAACCCTCTCCATAATCCAAAACGTTTTGATGAGACTTCCATCCCTTCTTCACCTAATACCAATCATGTTGAAACCCCAAATTCTCCTGTTTTTGTTTCTGTTTCTGCCTCACCTTCTCTGTCATAAATTATTAATATTTGTTAAATAAAGATTAATTTTTATATTGTATTGTGAATAGTTTCCGTTTTTTTTTAAAAAAAACAATAAAAGTGTCCGCGGACAGTGCGAGTGTTCTGAAATGTTCGTACATAAACAAAAATGGAGGTGTCCTGAAGAACACCACACCTGTTCGTACTGTTCGCTAGCAAGTTGAAACTGTTCTAAGAACACACGTGGTGTCCTGAAATGTTCGTAAAGAAACAAAAATTAAAGTGTTCTAAAGAACACTATATCTGTCCGTAATGTTCGCTATCAACTTAAAACTGTCCTAAGAACACAATTGGTGTCCTGAATTGTTCGTAAACAAACAAAAATTAAAGTGTCCTAAAGAACACTATACCTGTCCGGTACTGTTCGCTAGCAAGTTCAAACTGTTCTAAGAACGCTATTGGTGTCCTGAAATGTTCGTACGTAAACGAAAATGGAGGTGTCCTGAAGAACACTATACCTGTTCGTAGTTTTCGCTCCCCAATGAAACTGTTCTAAGAACACAATTGGTGTCCTGAAATGTTCGTACATAAACGAAATTACACGTGTCCTGAAGAACACTATATCTGTCCTTACTGTTCGCTACCAAGTTTAAACTGTTCTAAGAACGCGGTGTCCTGAAATGTTCGTTTCACGTGTGATGCACTTTTAATTACTTCAGAACCCGAACAGTGTCCGTAGGACATCAATGCGCATGCGCTAATCCATCTCCGTGCCCTTGGTGTCCTGCGGACAGGCGCTTCCTTCGCGGGCTAGTTCGCAAATGTATCATATGACCACGCCCACGCTCATCGTGTGTCCTGAAATGCGGACACTGTTCGTGTCCCCGAACAATTTAAAAGTACATTTTCAGTTAATCCATAATATTTTTCAATAAAATCTCACCATGGCACAAGTCCCACATAGCAATCTTGAGTTTCTATATACCTTTTGAAACTTTCCGATCCTTTTTTTTGTGTTCGATCTGTCCGCGGACAGTGCGCATGTCCGCGAACCGCGCACAAGCACCCCTATAAAAGACCACGCCCAAGAGCTTATTCCCATTGTGTTTCTGGCTATTCTTCAGAACACAGTGATTTTTGCTGCCACCTGCAGACTACACCATCATCGAGATGGTATCCTTGGCTGCTGAACTGCCACTTGGTGCTGCACCTGCTTCAGCACCACCCCCTCCACCACCACCACCTCCCCAAGGGCCTGAAGAGGGGAACAGGAGTGAGGATGCGGAGGAGGAAGAAGAGGATGATGAGAATGAGGTAGAGGGAAATCCCTACTACCCGCACTAGGCGTGAGTCTTGGGTGTGGCGGTTATTTACCATCGTGTTCTTAAGGCTCGTGCGAACCGTGTTACCTGCAACTCAGTCGCGGGAAGCACGGTAAGTACAGCTTTGGGGCCACTACTATGAAGCGACACCTGAGGTCATTTCACTCTGGGGCTATTCGCAGGGTTGTACCTTGCGAAGAACGTACCAGGTTGATTTCCTCTACTTCATCCTCTGTTTCTGATCCTGTCACCACAAGGACCACCTCTGTGGGACAGCGTCTTCCTCAAGCTGCCTCACAGGCCATACAGAATGCTGATTACCCTTACCTTTCGAGGGTCACAGTTGTATGTATGTACTGTGACACAGTACTCTGCAGGGGGGAGCGACTTCGGAGTGCTTTTGAGACTATCGTCTCAGAGCACGAGAAGACCTGCTCACTACCCAAATAAAACCCACTCTACATCTTCCTCTCTCAGCTCGCCCTTTCTTATCCCTGTGGTTGGTGTCCCCCCCTTTACCCTCCTTTACCCTCCTCTCCTAGTGTGTCGTGTCTGAAAAACCAAAAAAAATACAAAATTACAAAAATCAAAAAAAATAAGGCTCTTTTCAGAGCCGCCTTTCCCAGTTAAAAAATAGAAGTGAAAATAAATGAAGCAGGGCTCTTTGTATTTTTTAGAAGTCTGTGGACAGTTCGCGAACATTAAAAAAATTGGGTTGCTACTCCATCACAAACATTGTAATTTTCTCTGGAAAGAAGTGGTGGCTCTGAAAAGAGCCTTTAGGTGGTGTTTGTAAGTCAAAAATTGTAAATGCTTAACATCTACTTCAAAATCGTTGTTGGAATTCCAAAAAAGGTCGCAATGCATTTTGTACATTTCTCAGAAAAATCTGATTGCCAGCATAAGTAAGATGGACTCCATCTCTGCGAACAATGTATGTACCAGGGACGTCATTTCACCAAAATGCCAGGGGTAGCGGAAGTGACATCACCCGACCCTTGACCCCCTGATGACATCACAGGAAGTGATGTTATTAGACCCCGCCCCAAAGTGATATAGCGGGTAGCGATGGAACACGACATTTCACCCGTTGACAAAACAGGAAGTGGCATCACATAGCATTGTACACTATGAAAAATATAGTTATGATATCATTATATGATGTACGTTCATACAAGAATGGATCGCCATATGTATCATTAAGTTCAGTGTTTATTGGCCCGTATTACCAAATGACTGTGTATGCAAGCAGACGTCCATGACCAAATGATAAGCGTAAGTGCTATATAATAACACATCATTAAGCGCTTTATATAGAAAAAATATACACCCAATATCACCCAACCTGTGTTGGTACCCATTTATCGACCTCAGAAGGATGAACGGCTTAGGCTTAGTGAGGCGTTTAAGAACAGACTAAATCAGTGACTCACCCCCTGAAGTGTGCCTGAAATAAACATTTAATGAGGCCAGCAATTACTGTATAGAATTCCAGAAAGACACATTATTTGGTATTCCTATTCTTTCTTATTTAGGGTCAGTGCTGAAAGTGTTAGAAGAAAAATAAGAACAGGAGTGCCTCAAGTCTTTTTTTTTAAGGGGCCTGAACAAGAAAGCCAGCCACCCCAGAAGTAAAGAGCCACAGCCCAGGAGCTTGCATAACTTTAAAAAAAAAAAAAAAAAAGTATTTTTTTTTTTTTAGTAGAGGTCGCAAGGGACACCACAGAGGTCGCAAGGGACACCACAGAGGTCGCAAGGGACACCACAGAGGTCGCAGTTGCGACCCCTGGCGACCCCCAAATGACGTCCCTGGTATGTACTACAAAACATAATATTTTCATTGTGAAAAGAAGACATGCCAAAATCTCTTAGAAAGGCACAAACAGCCTTATTAACGTTGCGCCTTGCTTTTTCCATTTGTGGACCAAATGAAGAAGAACGAAGCCACATTTGTCTCTGCGCAATCCGTGAAAATATCACTTGAGAATTAGGAAACATGTCCATAACCTTCCTAAGTCCTTTTTTCATAGCAAATTGCAAAAATATTCCAGTCACATGTCCTAAACTGTTCCCTCCACAATGAATTACAATTATGTCTGGATGTTGCTCTGTCTCCAAAGTAGCACAGAGAGGTAGCAAGTCCAACCACTTCATTCCACGTACTCCATGCCAGTGTACTTCCACATGTGGGAATCCAAGACCTACAGCTACTCCACAGCTTTCTGCATGCACCTTCAACCAATGTATCCACGAATCTCCTAAAATCCAAACAATCTGTTTTCTGAAACACACAGCCATAGCTATCTTTTGTTCTCTCAGCAAAAAGAGTATCTGAGTAAATCTCTCCTGGCACAACACACCCACCAAACTTTCCTGACCAATCCCTTTCAGTGCTTATTCTCATTTGCATGACTTCTGAACCCAAAAATCCCAGGATGTATCTCCCGATGTCCGCGAACTACCGCCATGTCCGCGGACATATCGTAACATGAACAGCCCTTCTACCATTTCCACTACACTCTCTCTGCCATTCCCTCATTGGATGTACCTCAAAAATCACATGACCATGCACCAATCACATTCAAGACCTCTACATCTAACTGCATCATCATAGATCAGCACTGCAAATGTACTCTGAATCTCTCTGAGTACAAGTGTCATATCATTGGCAAGCAGCATCTACCAGAAATACTGTACAAGTCTTCAAAATTTCTACTTGCAGCTCCATGCATAAACATATGCATGAACACAAACTTCAGGTATGCATATTTTCTGTATAGTAGATGAACACATTTTCAAACAGACTTTTACCTTGTAAAATCTGTAAAATTAATTTACTGTACTTTTTTCAATTTCCTAAAATCAACTATCACTTATAAACCTTTATACTATTTACTTTCTTTATACACACACACTCAAATCATGTTAAACTAACATTTTTTAAATGAAATATATAGACTACATATATTCAAACCAAATTGCATGCAAACACAATCTATGTTTAAACCTTTATAAAAAATACTTATACAATTTCATATTTTTTGTTTTTATTTATTTATTTACTTAATTACTTTAAATTAGACATGACATTGAGGCGCTATTACCTAGAACAGTTTACTTACAGAAATAGTGGTATTCACTAATATATTATAAATTTCACAAGACATAGAAAAGATATTTTTTTTTGCTACAGTTAGTCATTCAATACAATTTGTTCATTAAGAACATATCATATGTACTGAACTGATGCAATGTATCTTATGTAAATAAATTAGTTTAATGGTTTTACAGAAGGCACTGACGATTTCAATTAAAAAAATCAATATCTAAATTAAAAACAGTGCTATATACAAACAAAGTTACTAATTTGAAGCTTTTACAATTGCAGTGAAGACCAGTTTCCTGAAAAGAAGCAGCCGAATTCGAAGAAGAAAGAAAAACTAAGAAGTTACCTGTTAATTTAAAAAAAAAGTAAGTAAAATATCACCATAATATTTGTATTATTAATCAAATATACTATAACGTTAATACGAGCTATTTTGGTTTCTAAAAATAGAGATTTTGTACCATTTTCTCCAAAAATGTCCATGTCTTAAACAGCGATTTACAGCCAGAATGGCCCACAAATTGCTATTTTTGGACACACAAATTACCCAACTGAACCACTACAATTTTCATATTATAGAACAAACAACTGTTTTAATTGTATACATTAGATTTACTATTTGTACTTTTCCACACCACTAGCTTACTTTTTTTTTGTCATCTGAGCCCCAGTTTAGTAACACATAAATTCAAGAATACCTATCCCTACTAGTTTTAGTTCCCAATGCACAATCACACACCATTACATACATCTTTATCATCTTACTCAAACACTCATGCACACAGCACACATACATTCCAGAACACCCCAACCCATATCTTCTTTATTTTTTTCAACAGACCCTAAAGAATGCCTACCAAAAGTCGAGTCCGTAGAAAGCAACGCAAAAGTAGAGCAAATGAAAATAAAGGTGTCCAACATAAGCATCCATCTCTAGCAGAATTTGTAAAAAAAGTTGAAACAAAACAGCTAATACAATCATTTAGTGAAACACACGAAGTTTCAAGTACAACAACTTCGCTTCCTCTATCAAAATGTAAAACAAACCAAAAAACAATTAACAGAAAATCAGCTATCAGTACAGATAAAACTACTTCTTCAAATTTTAATATAGTGCAAAGTAAGTATACCAAGAAAAGTATTTTAGCCAAAATATACCGTCACAAAGTCCTTCAAAATCTTATAAAAACAGGAGAGAAATCAGGTTCAAAGCTTAAAACCTATCGTAGAAAATTAATCTTAGAAGCATCGATGGACAGTGCAATTCTTCTCAAAAGAAATGTATTTATTTTACTGTTAAACAAAATGAAACCGCTAACAAAACTAATAACTAAATTACAAAAAAGACTTCTCAATAAGCGAAATATCAACAGAAAGAACTTCTTAAGTATCAGTGGAGGTGAATGGGATCACACTACAAGCACAGAACCATATTTTAATGAAGAAGCGTACAAACAAAAGCAAACAAATACAATTGCCATACATAGCAGTGGTCAAGGTTATGAAAAAGTGAATAATACCATAATGGAACAAGAAGTACTTCTTACAAAAATATGCCCTGAAAACTTAGAATTACCCCTCCATTCAACTCAATCAGAACGTCTAGTGTACAAATGGCCATGCACGTCAATGTGTAACATTACAAAACAATGTTTCAAATCTTTACGCCAATTCCTCAATAAATATGTAAAAAGCAAAGACAAAATCAAAATTAAATTACTGCAAAATATAGATACCTGTCCAGTGCGCAAGTACACAGGACTACAAGGACATTCATTGGCCTGCATTACAGCACCTACTTGTAAAACCACTTTCCATGATATCAAAAGGATATTCAACTATAAGAAATCTAGTCTATGAACTGTACTAGGCTAAAAGTCCTGCTTTAGTACTAGCAAAGTTAAATAACATCCTTTCTACATGGTACAGCAAAAGACCTACTTGAAGAAATTCACTATATCCAGAAAAAATATTTTGGAAGTGAAAGCCATTTACAGGATGAAATAGCTTTAAACCAATTAAGCAACAATTCTACACATGGCAACCTTTTGCTGAACACATACAAAAAAGAAATACTAAAATTTAAAAGTACATCAGCTGAAGTACCAAACCATGTATATGTATGTTGCCGTAGAATTTTTTATAAAAGTAACACAAAAACTGTGGACCTATCATACAAAATAGAAGACAATGAAGATTCTAAATTGTTTGCTTGTAGCAGAAAACAAATATGAAATAACTGAGCCCTTAATACTTTGCAGTTATTGCACTACAAAACTTGACAACAACCAAACTTCCTCACGTTCTATCACAAATAATTTGGAATTATACCCAGTACCAAAACCTCTACAACAACTTAATTTATATGAGAGCATCATAATTCAAACAGTACACCCATTTCAAGCAATAATACGCATTCAACCAAAAACAGCAAAATTACCTCCCTCTGAATTGGTAAAAGGCATTCGTGGAAAAGTAGTTTATTTACCATTAAATCTAAAAGAAAATGTGCATACTCTAGGAGTGCAACGTCCAATGCAGCAATCTTTAATTATATTAGTAAATGGAGTACCTACAAAAGACAAAAAAATATGGCAACAGCTGGTAGATTTATATAAAGTTGACAAGCCTTCCAATATCTTAAAGAGAATAATGAATATTACAAAGAAATTAATATTGAAGAAAACTTGAAAGATACAACTGAAATAATTCAAGAAACACAAGAAGCTGGTCAATTTGAGCTACTAGATCCTGCTACAATATCAAATACTTTAGACCATTATACAATTCATCCTTTGCACTGTAATGACACAGTACAAGATGTACTGGAAACTTACCAAATGCGTCAAACAAAAGGATCGCCAATCAGTATATGGGAAAAAAGTATAGAAGCACGTGCTTTTCCTCTAGTCTTTCCTACTGGCAAAGGAGGAAGGTATGATGATAGACCTATTCAAATATCAGCTTCAGAATACCGCTCATTACGGATGTATTCTGAAGATCCAAGATTTAGACAAAATGTGGAATACATATTCCACCTACTCTTTGAAAGTGAACTAGCAACTTTATGTTACGGAGTGGCACACATATTAAAATCAGGATCACACTTTCAAAATATGACAGCTACACAATTATTAGAGAAAGTGCAACAAAAGGATGAGGTTTTACAATCAAATATTACAAATCTATTAGCAAATATGCGTGGTACTAAAGAGTACTGGTTTTGACGTCATGGAGATGTACGTTGTATGATCAGAAACCTTGGCCCACCCACTTGGTTTGTTACATTAAGTTGTGCAGAATATGCATGGGAAGATTTACATGATTTCCTACGCATATCAAATAAAAACAAAACAAATATAGATATTCTAACACCTGGAGAACTTTGTTCTTTGGATCCTGTTAATGTTTCAAGATGTTTTCACCATCGCTTCATTGCTATGCTACATTTTATTTGTAATAAAACTGTTCCTCCCCTTGGAGAAGTGCAACACTTCTTTTGGAGAAAAGAATACCAAGCCAGAGGAGCACCACATATCCACATGCTTTTATGGATTAAAGATGCTCCTAAATTTGGTCAAGACAGTGATGCCACTGTTTTACAGTTTATTGAAAAATATGTCACTTGTGAAATTCCATCAGAAGCCACAAATAGTGATCTTGATGCACAAATTTTACAATTTCAAAGACACAAATGTGGAAAATATTGTCGTCGCAAATACAAAAACAAAGGCAAATACTACACCAAATGCCGATTTGGTTTCCCTAGACCAGTTACAAATACAGGTCAAGTAAACAACCTCATGTCTTCAGTTAGACATAGTGTTAAAGGTAAGTCACCTAAAAATACATATTACATAAAAAGAAAAGAAGAAGAAAAATATATCAATGATTATAATGCAATCATTGCCCACTTATGGAATGCAAACATAGATGTGCAGTACATTGCAGACAATTCTACTGCAGTTGCACAATATGTCACAGCATACTTAACTAAAGCAGAAAAGACAGAGCTCCAAGACCTCTGGAATGACCTGTCATCAGATAAAGCAGTATCTCAGAAATTATACAGCTTGGGCATAAAAATGCTCACCCATAGAGAATGTGGATCTTATGAAGCATCTGATCGTTTAACTGGTACTTCATTGTATGGTAAATCTGAAAATATAGTATGGCTAAGTCTTGGTCCAGCTAAATCTAGAAAAAGAGTTCTAAAATCATATGAAGATATAGAAACAATAGCCAAACATGATCCCAACAGCCAAGACATTTTAAAAAACAATTTATTGGACACATACTACCCAAACAGAAGTAATACTTTGGAAAACATGTGTCTATATCAAATAGCCCAAAACTACACATACAAAAATAATATGAAACCTGATGAAAAAAAAGGTAAATATAGAGTGACAGACTGTGAAGGCAGCTTAGTTAAACTCACTAAACCAAATTTAATTAATCATATCAAATTGTCATTGAAGACTCCTCAACATAAAGAAGTATATTACATGTCCCTGCTACAACTCTTCAAACCATGGAGAAAAGAAGAACAATTACTAGATAACTATGACTCATATGAGGATGCTTTCAAAGCAAATGAAAGCACTATAACTGATGTAAACTTTACACAGTACAAAACAATGTTGCACAATGAACAGCAACATGAAGAAGAACTCCAAGCCCAACTAGATAAGGATACTCCTGACAGTAGTCAACCTTCTGTAACAGGAAGCCAAGAACCACTGGGAGAACCACTAATAACAAATGAGGCAGAATTAGCTATGATAGAAGTAGAAAACACCATGTGTCAGTATGAAGATAAGGAAGACTTAACTATACTACAATCAAAACTAAACAATGAGCAAAGTAGCATTTTTCAAGAAGTAACAAAACAAATTGCACATGGTGTAAAACATGAAAATAAATAATGTTCCTGCCATAATTATAAACCTATACTACTGTACGTCAGTGGTGAAGCTGGTTCTGGCAAAACATTCCTAATCAAAATCATTAGTAAGTTCTTTCAACAATTGACAAACAACAAACTGTCAGCTGTTGTCACTGCCCCCACAGGTTTAGCTGCCTACAACATAGGTGGTGTTACATTACACCGATTACTACTATTACCAGTAGAACATCAGAACAAATTAGACTATTACAAACTTTCTGCAGAAGCTGCAATGGAATTACGCAGAGTATTGAAACAAATGAAAATGCTACTAATAGATCAAGTGAGCATGGTCTCCAACCTGATGTTAGCTTTGATTCACCTCAGATTACAAGAAGTACTCAAAACAGACTATGAAGAGCTCTTTGCAGGAAAACACATTATTGTTTTTGGAGATCTGCTTCAATTAACACCAGTAAAAGGTGAACCTATTTTTAAAACATTAGGGCACAAACTCTGCCGTAAAACTGTTGGCAGCATTGGAAATGTCAACCTTTGGCAACATTTCCAATACAGAGAATTAACAGAAAACATGTGCCAATCTGCAGATCTAATTTATGCCAACATTTTAAAAAGTTTTAGAGTTGGTATACTTTCTAAAGAAGCAGAAGCAACATTGAAAACCCGGCACATTAATGCACTTTATGGCGATACTGCATGTGCTACAGATGTTATGGAACAATTAGCCCACAAAAATGTCAATTGTATGGCCTTAATGCCAACTCTTGCAAGCTGTCTCAAATTCAATGAAATAATGTTAACTAAAGAAATGCAACCAATAATGGAAATTAGCGCCACAGACAAACTAGATGTACATGGTATGACACTACCCATGTGTGACCAAGCAACAACAAGACTAAATAATTTAGAAAAATCAATCTCAAACACAGCAGGCTTAGAAAAGATGTTAAAATTATCCTTAAATTGCAGAGTAATGCTTAAACGTAACCTTGACGTGGACCAAGGACTAGTTAATGGAGCACTGGGTACAGTTGTTGGCTTTCAAACATACCCACGTGACAACAAAATTCAGTTTGTCAATATACTCTTTGACAAACTTTCAGAAGTAAAACGCATAGGACGCTCAACAGCTAGATTCCTTCTCTTCAAAGATATGTATGTACGCAGAGAACAATTTTCTCTAACTCTTGCATACGCAGTCACGATTCATAAATCACATGGTCTTACCCTAGACAAAGCAATGATAGATATTGGTAACACAGTCTTTAAAGAAGGCATGAGCTACGTAGCACTATCACGCTTACGTACACTTGACGGTCTATTTCTAATCAACTTTGATGCAAGTAAAGTAAACGCTGATATTCCTTGCATTTTAGAATATAATAGACTTCGCTCACTATACACTCCCCATCTAAACACATATTCTGTTCCACAAAAACTAAAACGTTGTAAAAGAAAACTAAATCAAACAGAAATGCAACAGGATGTCACTGCAAATCCTCCAAAGAGAGTAAAAGAAACTAATACTTCATCAAGTACCACAAACAAAAAAGAATCAATTAGAGAAAGTAAACCAGGTACTTCTTTAAAGAAGGAAGACAAACTCCAAAAAAAGCAGTTAGATACAGAACTACCTGGACCATTTAAATTCTCAAATATAGTTGGTGTAAGTTGCTATGCAAATGTAGCAATGAATATTCTATTTCAATTACCACCAATTGTTGACAACATTTACTTACACAGTACAGACCCTTTGTGTTTGCAAATGTTAGTACTTCACAGAAATGCAGCAAACAATCCTGACAACACATATAGTGTTTTTGGAATAAGACGACAATTGGACTACTGTGCTGGAATGGTGAAATTCACTATAAACTCACAGGAAGATCCACAAGAATTTCCAATGAACGCTTCATATATATATCAATACCAAATTGTGAATCCATTCCATTTCAGCAACTTGTACAAAATGCAAACCATGGTAGATTATGCTCTACCTGCAATTCAGATAATCGCTCCACGTTAGTAATACAAACACATAGTAAATACGTAATACTAATGCTTCTACGTTACAATGCAGATGGTACCAAAAACAACTGCAAGCTGACTGGATTCACACATAGTCAAATATCACTTGGTAAGAAAACCTTCACAACAATAGGGATAATCTACCACGCAGGAGCCACAACCAATTCAGGGCACTACACGGCATATATAAAAAAGAAATGTGGATGGTTTGAATATAATGATAGTACCATTACTCTAAAGCAGAGATTACCAGCAAATCTTACAAACGCTTATTTGATGTTCTTAAAACCAAAATTTGATAAATAAACTGTATTTAAACCTTTAAGTAAATGTGTGTTAAAAAAATATAAACTGTTAGAATACTCCAAAAGCTATCTAACAGCTCAAAGATTCTACAAAAACTAATCAGATAAATGAATACCACTAAATTAAGCCAAAAAATACAGTTAGAATACGCAAATTGGTATCTAACTGCTCCAAAATTTTATAATATCAAAACAAATGAAGAATCTGTTACTGCTCCAAAAAAAATACAACAAAGCAAAGTATAAAGCATTAGCCAGAAACAACAAGTGAACACTGAAAACAAACAAACAAATAAACTGTAGCATAACAGAAAAAGGTTTTTTTTTTAATCCACATGGATTTTTTTTTCTCCCACAGACCCAATAATTTTAGCAACAAATACAGAAACTGAGCAAATTGCACAGTACTCTGATTTGTACTCTACTAAATATGAGGATCGAAAAAAAATAAAAGTATATTGCTTATACAATGTAATAAGTCATTACAAAATACTAATACTAACATGCTATTTTCTTTTATCACAGAAATGAAGAAGAAAAACATGGACTCCCATTACTAGACCAAACAGTAAGTATACAATAATAAGGACAACCATAGCAGCATATCACATCCATAGTATCTAATACCTTTGTTCCTTATACATTTGTTTTTCACCCAAAGTTATAAGCAAATATGAATGTGACATGCTGCGGTGGTTGTTGCCAGGGCATAGAGTCTTGGGTGCATGGCCAAATGGCCAAATGGCCATGCACCCAAGACTCTATGCCCTGGCAACAACCACCGCAGCATATCACATCCATAGAGTCAAACATTTAAACTATGATCTATGGGAAACTTTTAATGTCCGCGAACAATGTGAGTGTTCTTAGAACACTTTGAACTTGCCAGCGAACAATACGGACACCGTTTTCAGGACACCCCCTACGAACACTCCCCGGACACCGCGAGTGTTCTTAGAAGCGTCTTCAGAACACCACCATCTTGTTTATTTGCGAACATTTCAGGACACCGCGAGTGTTCTAAGGACACATTCAACTTGACAGAGAACAATACGGACAGCGTCCTCAGGACACCCCCTACGAACACTCCCCGGACACCGCGAGTGTTCTTAGAAGCGTCTTCAGAACACCACCATCTTGTTTATTTGCGAACATTTCAGGACACCGCGAGTGTTCTAAGGACACATTCAACTTGACAGAGAACAATACGGACAGCCTCCTCAGGACACCCCCTACGAACACTCCCCGGACACCGCGAGTGTTCTTAGAAGCGTCTTCAGAACACCACCATCTTGTTTATTTGTGAACATTTCAGGACACCGCGAGTGTTCTTAGGACACATTCAACTTGACAGAGAACAATACGGACAGCGTCCTCAGGACACCCCCTACGAACACTCCCCGGACACCGCGAGTGTTCTTAGAAGCGTCTTCAGAACACCCCCATTTTGTTTATTTGCGAACATTTCAGGACACCGCGGGTGTTCTTAGAACACATTCAACTTGACAGAGAACAATATGGACAGCGTCCTCAGGACACCCCCTACGAACATTCCAGGACACCGGGAGTGTTCTTAGAAGCGTCTTCAGAACACCACCATCTTGTTTATTTGCGAACATTTCAGGACACCGCGAGTGTTCTTAGGACACATTCAACTTGACAGGGAACAATACGGACAGCGTCCTCAGGACACCCCCTACGAACACTCCCCGGACACCGCGAGTGTTCTTAGAAGCGTGTTCAGAACACCCCCATTTTGTTTATTTGCGAACATTTCAGGACACCGCGAGTGTTCTTAGGACACATTCAACTTGACAGAGAACAATACGGACAGCGTCCTCAGGACACCCCCTACGAACACTCCCCGGACACCGCGAGTGTAACGCTCACCTGATTCTCGCAGAGGCGCCGGTCTTGACTGGGCAACTACCGTATCTTCAAAGGTGATGTGTAGCACCCGGTTGGCTCTTTGGGCTGGACCTCTGTGCACTGTATGCCTGACGTGTAGAGTAAGATGTCTGCAGATAGAAAATATGGGGTTAATGAACTGGGGTTATTGGGGTGTCCCTATCTCTTTCCTCTTCTCCTCTCCTGTAGACCCCCAAAGGTTAACGCTCTCACCTTAGGTAAGTGAATGCCGAGCTCTCCATCTGCCTCGGGGCAGGGTGCTGTAACCAGTTTCTTCACTGGATAGGTAGCGCAGGCCTCTTGACTTCAGAGGACTGCTGTCCGTCGTTTACTGCACGAACGGTAAGTTTCGAGTCATTCAAATGTCTTTAAAGTCTTTAGTAATGATGTCTCTTGTTTTGCAGGGTTCCGGCGATGGCGGATGACGGGCTGAAGTGAGTTGAAGATGGAGCCCGTGTGATGAATAGAAGCGCCTGGAAGCACGTAAGTAAGCGCTTGTTGCCTGCTTCACTATGCGCTCTAACTGTCTTTTTATTTTGCAGGTACGAGTTCGGAGCGGCTGCAGGGTGCCGGAATACCCACTGGATTAGATGTGGAAAGGAGTAATGGCACGTGAGTATTAAAGTTCCCCAATGTCTTTAAACGCACCTTGTTTTGTCTTTCAGATGCGGGATGCAGCGCCGAAGGCCTCCGGAGCGTGCGAAGAGTTGGTAAACTTTTGTCTTTCAGATGCCGGAATGCAGTGTGAAGACCTCCGGAGCGCACGAAGAGTAGGTAAGCCTTTGCCTTTCAGATGCCGGAATGCTAACCTGTTCTTTCTTGTCTTTATAGGTGTTGCTGAAGACTGGATTCAGGATGGTAAGCCTTTGCCTTTCAGATGCCGGAATGCTAACCTGTTCTTTCTTGTCTTTATAGGTGTTGCTGAAGACTGGATTCAGGATGGTAAGCCTTTTTCCTTAGGCCCAGGACCGGATGCAGAAGACACGATGAGCGTTCTGCTGCAGAGGTTGCAGAATAACGCAAAGCAAGATTCATCCACCGGGTGTGGTTTAAATAGCCTCCTGTAGTGCTTAGGTGTCTCCTTCCACAGCCACGCCTAAGTAAGAAAAGAGTTCCTGGTAAGAAAAGAGTTCCTGCCTTCCAGAAGAGTTCCAGTGTTCTGAATCTAGGGAGTGGCTCCAGCCCCACCCAACAGGAAGAGTAGTTCCAAACAGAAGAGGATCAGAGGCTCAACTGGCAGGCAAGTAAGCAGCATGGTCTGCTGAAGGTAAGTCCACCCAAGCATTATGAGCCCGGCGCTTCCAGCGCTGGGACTGGGCATATTTATGAGCCTGGTGCCACTGGCGCCAGGACTGGGTCCAAAAGGTCCCAATTGGGACTGGTTGGCACTCGGAACCTGGGTTATGGATCTGCTTCCAAGGGAGTTGGGAAAACCCTGACCTTTTGGAAGCAGAGATCATGACAGCGAGTGTTCTTAGAAGCGTCTTCAGAACACCCCCATTTTGTTTATTTGCGAACATTTCAGGACACCGCGGGTGTTCTTAGAACACATTCAACTTGACAGAGAACAATATGGACAGCGTCCTCAGGACACCCCCTACGAACATTTCAGGACACCGGGAGTGTTCTCAAAAACGTCTTTAGAACACCCCCATTTTGTTTATTTGCGAACATTTCAGGACACCGCGGGTGTTCTTAGAACACATTCAACTTGACAGAGAACAATACGGACAGCGTCCTCAGGACACCCCCTACGAACACTCCCCGGACTCCGCGAGTGTTCTTAGAACAGTTTCACTTTGCTTGCGAACAAAACGGACACATGTTGAGTCCTTAGAACACCCCCCAGTCAGTTTATTTAGAACATTTCAGAACACCCGTGATGTCCGCAAACAAATCGAACACAAAAAGAACATCTAACACATAAAAAACACAACTTTCATCCTATCTCATACACTCCCACCCTCCCCAAACACTCCTACACACCAACACACTCTACAAAATACACATTTTGAACAAAGTTTCACCGCGCTGTCCGCGGACGTCCGCGAATCCAAGATGGCGGGCGCTACCGAAAAATCTGACGCGCTTCACGCTCCACGCCGTCCAATCAGCGAACAAGTTGCATGTCCGCAAACATCACGCAAGACGATTAGCCAATCAGGACACTGTCCGCGGAGCGAACAGGGAAGTGTGTCCGCGAACCGAACACAGATATCACTCATTTTTTTTACCTACTTTTTGGTCATTTTAAAAAAAACTACTGGACGGATTTTCACCAAATTTGCAAAAGCACGCCTTCGGGACCAAGCCGCTGCTCCTGGTCCAAATTTGCTGGAAATCCGTCCAGCGGTTTGGGCTGTAGGTGCGAGCAAAATTTTTTTCCCATTCAGTCTATGGGAAAAAAAAAAGTTTTGGAACCCCCCCTATAACTTTGCCCCCCCTGGACGAATCCTCACCAAACTTTGCAAAATAATTCAGAGTGACCCAAATACTTTTTTTGCAAAGTTTGGTGAGGATCTGTCCAGGAAGAGCGAAGTTATAAGCCACCCAAAAAGTGCTCTTCCTATGGAAACAGCAACTTAACCATAACTACATGGCCACTACCGTGGCAATGTAATATATATATATATATATATATATCGCAAGCCACTGTAAAGTATTGCATATTATTAATGTATTCACCTATACTGTCCCCTCCTCGTGCCTCACATTCTCCCCCCCAACCGCTTGGCACATTCTCATTCCAATGATCTCATTCCCAGAAATGGGAATGCTCTGCCTTCTGTTGGGACTCAGAAGGGTATCAGCCAATTACTGAGCAGACCAAAATGTCGAATCCAAAAATGCCGAATTTCGAGTGACACATTACCCCGCAATTATATGTGGATGGGGGGAGGGGTTTAGGGTTATAACAAATATCAGGGGAGTATAGGGAGTCTCTGGTGGCAGGGGGGTCTACATCGCATTTAATTGCAGGGAAATGATCCATGGGAAGTCATCGGCATTTTTGTATTCAACATTTTAGATTCTTAGTATTCACATAGATCCCAATTATATCAAATAAAAATGAATCCACATACAAATAAATAACATATTTAATGCTGCTTAAAAAATCTGGTAAAGATTGATACTCCAAATAAAGGCAACACAAGTGAACAAAAAACTCAAACTGCAAAATATTAGAATCCTATACTCTGGAAGCGCTTCCATGCACCTAAGAACGCTTGTTGGATGCCTGCTCTGGAAGCGCTTCCATGCACCTAAGAACGTGTGTTGGATGCCTGCTCTGGAAGCGCTTCCATGCACCTAAGAACGCTTGTTGGATGCCTGTAAGTGGGTGTGGTGTATGCGGGGGGAGTGCGGGTTGAGGGCCCCCGAGTCCTACCATTTTAGAGTCAGGCACTCAGGAAATGAAGTACTAGCAGCAGTACTGTAATTTGACTGAATGGACCCCTTTATCTGCGGTCCTGAGCCGAACCAGAACTCTGGGGTTTGGCATCAGTATAATAGGACAGCCTTGATATGCAGGAGGAGCGATGCAGCTTTGCAAACTGGAAGCTCCAAGGCGGCTGAAAAGGTTGAACGTGGGTCACCAGGACAGTCCTTCTGCGGTGGAAAAGAAAAGCTGGTTTGGGGGACAGCAGCTAATCCGCTTTTGTCTTGCGTGCCCATAGAAGAAAAAGCATGGACAGTCAATAGGGCCATCAGATGACTCCATGCTCCGGGACACCACTTTTCCATTCTTGAGCTTTCCTTTTGCAAATCCCTGGTTGCATGTGCTTAGCACCAATGTGGTTAATTGAAGCAAACCGAAACTACAACTCCCAGAGTGCATTCATTAATGTCATAAAAACCCTGGACTGGAAAAGCAGATATACTGGTAACACAGGGCCATTGGGGCACCCCGACCATGACCCTAGGGGAGCTGGAACATGGGTGTCCCGAAATGTAGAGAGGGTCCTTGCACCATCCAGAAGGGAAGTATCTGAACTGTGTGGGCAGTCCAGGGGTCGGACTAACAGGAAGCAGCTGTGCCTCCTCAGCAGGCTTTGCTATCAATGGTAATATTGGAGGATCAAGCCTGAAACTAATGTTGGAAATGAACATGTTTCAAGGCTAAGGGTGAAAAGAGAATTACAGCTTATGAAGACCACACAATTTCCTAGAAAAATTGCTCTAAGAAAACTAGTTGGATCCAATGTTTGTAATTGCAACTGTGGAAATGTTTCACAAAAGTACAACACCTTGTCGAAATATGTTTTAAATAAGTACACATGTCACAGTACAATACATTCAGTATTGTGCAAAAAAAAACAGTTCCTTTATAGACATTCCTGTGCAATAAGTGAAGTGCCAGCTAAGCTTCATAAAATAATGCAACGAGAAGACGTCAATAATAAAGTGTCCATTCATCTATTGCACACCGCAACATTCTCTTGGTTTACACAGGAAAACCTGGCATCCAGGATGGGGAAAACAAATGTATAATCACATTCTTTTGTTTGACCTGTTTCTATAATGTATGTATATGGTCAGGTGAATTTATTATGTGATTTGTGCACTTTCCAAGGCATCGCTAGATAAATAATTATTTACCCTTTTGATTACCAAGTCTTAAAAATACTGATATGAAGTATGCATGGGAAGATATGTGATCAAGTTCTTAATTCTCCACCTGGGACAGAATCCTGGTTTCGCTACTTAAACAAAGTGTTTAATCCTGGGCAAATTATGCAATCTCATTGTGCCTGATCTACCAACATTGCAAGCCCATAAAAGAATTAAGTTTTCAACTTTTATTATGCACTCTCAAGAGTCACTAAACTTGACTTAATGATAATTATTGTTTATGTAAATAGCGCTTCGCCAAACCACTATACATAGAACATATTCACATACAATAATCACCCAACTAAAGTTGGCTTTGATTTATTGACCTTGGAAGGATGAAAGGCTGAGTTGGCCTTGCCAGTATTAGAAACTTCGACCTGCAGATCACATACACACAAACCACACACATACACACACGCAGATCACACACACACACACACACACACACACACACACACACACACACACACACACACACACACTTCCCCTCCCTTTCCCCACAGAAACACGTGCTCAACCCACTGAGCTACCCTTGTTACATAATAATATACTGTCCATTCATATAGCACACAACATAAACTTCGCTTGGCAAATACGTGAAAACCTTGATTCAGGATGAGCAAAATAAACATGTCACATTCTTTTTGCTTGACCCATTTCCATCATGTGTACATTGGGAGCCCATAAAAGCAATTCAGTTTGCAACTTTTCTGATTGACCACCCCAGGTGCCACGCCATTATCCTAAACTATGATCATTATGTGTGTGCGATCCTACTTCATGCCTCCCCTGCATAAGTCAGTGCCCCACTTTGGGACACCCCAGCCAAAAGGGCCTGGACAGCCACTGCAAAGTACACTTTAAGCATTTGTGCAGCCCATTTATTGTTTGGGGGACCAAACTGGGAGGAGAGTCAGCTGTCAAGACTGCAAACAAGTGGTTTGTGGACCAGGTGAAGCAACACTTCTGTTTTTGCCCCTCGAGGTTCCTCAATGATCCTACTGGCCCCCACTCTTTTAGCATTGTATCACCGCCTGCAGCCTGATAGCCATTGCTGTGGGTTTTAAGTAAATGATGTAGAGCCATGCAGCGCCAACTTGTTATTATTCTCCCCCAATCAAGCTGTTTTGTTAATGGATTGCGTGTGGAAATCCTGAAGAACAGTTTCAAAACAACATTAGAATGATTCCCAACGCAAAGGCACAAGCCCCACTGTAAAATGTGGTAAGATTATCTCAAACAAAACAGTGAGAAGCTGTTCCATGCTATTTAAATACCAAAGGGGAGGGTGGATTTCCTTACCATCCCTTTACAGGTATGTGTCGCAGGCGGGATCCGAACGCGGGCCGCCCACTACCTAATGAATGCACTTAATCACTGCACCAATGCAACAGTTTTTGAAGTCTCTCCAGTGGCAGGCTCTTCCAACAGAAAAGGCATCTCCATCGCCCTCCTGCCCCATCTTACATCACTTCTTCCTCTTTTGAATAATACACTATTAAGCTCCCCCCTTCTACTCCTTTCACTCTCCAGACTCTCTAGTGACCCCTGGCCCTCTTCACTCCTTCTTCCCTGACACAAACCTTTCTATTGATACACTTCCCACCGACATTCCCATGTTCATGCTGGGAGATTTTAACCTTCCCAAGCTCTCCACAACCATCCACCTTTAACTGAACTCCCTCTTCTCTGACAAATCCCTCTACTCCTCCTTGACCAGCCTACTCACTCTCTCTTGACCTGGTCTTTCTCTCTACTTTGCTGTCGTCCTCTGACCTCTCCATTGGCACCTCAGCCTCTGATCACTCCATTACTCACTTTAAAGTCTCAGTCCCTCCACCCTCCACTCCTTCTTGCTCCGCTTCAATGACCAAGAGGAAATTCAGGCAAGGCTCAGTTGTCCCTTACCTTGATGATCTGAGGACTTCTCTCATGTCCGTCTCCCCTATTCATGCCACTTCCATTTACTGTGTGTTTTGTAACTTTCACTATGTACCTATGACTCCCTTTGACAAACATTATTTTGCTCACACATTCACACCTTCCCCCGGCCATCAGCCCTGGATCACCTCTGAAATCCAGACTCTCAAAATAAACATGCCCAGTGACGCTAGTCAAATCTCGGACCCCGACCCTACTCCTAGCCTACAAAAATTAACCTTGCTTCCCTCACCTCTGCACTGGACTCTGCCAAATCCTCCTACTTCACAATCATAATAGCCTCCCTTTGCAATCACCCCTGCCAACCTTCATCCACTCTCCAAACTCTGATCACACCGCCCAAGACAATAACCGTTGCCTTCTCCCTCTATGCCAATGACATTGCTAAAGAACCAGTGACTCTCAGAGCCCTCCAGTCTCTCCCTCCTCCATGCTCCTTCTATCTATCCCCCACCTTCGGCTCTCAATTGATTGTCCCCTACCTCTACTTGCACATTAGCACCCATTCTTTGCAGTGCCAGCCCATCTTGTGCTTCTATTTGCTCATTTGCTACCTCAACTGGCCAAAGCCTTAGTTCCAATCACCTGCCCTCACCTCTCTGAGATCTTTAACCTCTTTCTGCTAAACTCTTTTCTTCCTCCTTCAAATCTGCAACTGTTCAACCCCTTTTGAAGAAACCCTCTGCTGAAACAATCATTGCAGTGAACTATCGACCAGTTTCTATCCCGCCTCATTATTCCTTGAGTGGATGGTCTTCAACCAGATCACTAAGTACCTTGAGGATAATGGCCTTGGATATTCATTTCAATCTCACTCCCGTAGTAAAAACTCCACTGAGCAGACACTCATGCATGTCTCACATTTTCTATGTGATGCTCTCCACTCCAAACTCTCTTCTATACTCATCCTTTTGGACCTCTTCAATATGATGATGCTTTTAACACTGTCGACCACTCCTCCCTCCACCTCACTCTCATGGATTTTGGGTTTTGCTCATCTGCCGGTCCGATAGCACAGCGAGTGGAGTGCTCACTTTGACATCTGTGCAGAACCTGCTGGCGCAGGTTTGAATCCCGGCAGGGCCAAACTCAGCCTTTCATCCTTCCGAGGTCGATAAATGAGCACCACACACCGTGGGTAATAATAAGCAGCGCTCAGATGCCTGATGCTTTGTAGCACTATATAAGTGTTACATTATTATTATTGTTATTATTATTAATTGCTATCTGCGGTAGCCTCGGTTGCCTCCTGCCTGGAAGGTCACTTTTTTTAAATCTCCTGCTCTTCACCTCTTATACCTCTACACTAGGAAGATTTATATCGTTCCTTGGTTTTCAATATCACCTCATTGCTGATGACATTAAACCTGTTTCTCCTTTTCCTATTTCACTAGAGCTACCTCCATAAGGGATTACCAATGATCTCATTGCAATCTGCATTGGATGGCTCTCCGCTGCTTCATGCTGAACTCTTTATAAAAAATTGAAGTATTCTTTCACAAGGCTTTCAATGACATCCATCCCCCCTCTCATATCTCCTTGCCCCCGAAGCTTCTTGCTTACTCACCCAATACTTGAAACCTTGCATTCCTTTTTGACTTCGACTTCAAACTGCAACAATTCATCCCTAACACCACCTCTTCTGCTCATATTATCCTTCTCAACGTTCGTAAAAAGGTGTACATTTTTTAACTATTCTATGAAAACTCGTATCTCCATCCTCGTGCTCAGCAAACTGGAATACTGCTCATGCCTACTCTTTGGACTTCCTCTTTCCTTCCCACCCTGTAGACATAGTGCTCACCTTTACTACACACACTCTCTACAACAAACCCAGATGCTCCCCCACTTCCATGTATCGACATTAAACTGGTTTGTGCTCTATGCACAACTGCACATTTTCAAGTTCCTTCTTGTAATCTACAAAGCCATCAATGGTCTTGCTCCTCGGTACCTACTGGACGTGATCTCTGCTTACTCACCATCTTGTTCTCTTCACTTCTCCCCTGCACTCCGTGTCACTGTTCCATGCCCCGCCCGTGCCTCCTCTCACTTTCAGTCTTTCTCCTCACTCCCTTGCAACCCTCTGGCCATCAGAATCAAAGCCAGTCCGACTGGGTATCTGAAAGCTAGCATTAAATGGCACCTATTTGCCAAAGAGGGAGCTCCCCTATCCTCTCTCCATCCTCCGTACCTGAAACCATCACTCCCTCCAGTGCCGCCTAACATTGTAATTTTTTTATATCAGTTGTGAGGGATCAAGAGTAAGATTCGGACAAGTGGTATTTTTGGTGCTCATCAAAGACGTGTATTATCAAAAGAAAAAGAAGGGTTGGGGAAATCCTACCTATCCCTGACTTTAAAAGGGCTTTCCCTGCCTCAACAATACTAAGGAATGTCTGTGGCAGGATGTCTAAAGCAATAAGAGTAATCTGTCCTGTGTCCAAAATCCTAAATTGACAATCACACACGAAACTCAATATATAACGTTAAATGGGGAATGTATCTTGGCTGAACACCTGCAGCTTCCCTCCAAAGTTGCAAATATAAACTCTCTAAGGTGCAGGAAAGAAAGAAATGAATATAGTTCCACCAGTGAAGGGCCTGCCCTTCCCGTAGAGTCTTTCTGGTTATTCAAAGTGTCAATTCTCAGATGTTCCACAATCTCAAAGGGGATGGTTCCTCCCTGGAGTTTAAAATTCTTTCTCTGGAACCTTGATACCTTTTTCAGAAAGGGTTATGGTCCTTCCTTTTTGGTCTACATTTCAAAAAAGGGGGTTATTCCCCTGCTTTCTCAGCACTTTCTAGGGGTCTCTGCCCCATTTCGACAAATCCCTGGTTTACTCTTCTGCCAGAGTTTTCTTTTGCTACTTGGGTGCAGGTTCCAGCCTTGCTGCATGCCTGGTTTGCTCTCCTGCCAGAGCTTTTTTTTTCTTTTCACCTGAATGCGAGATCCAGACTCACTGAGTGCTTATTTGACTCTCTTGCCAGGGCTTTTTGAATCCTCTGAATGTTTGAGTGCAAATCCCAGGTTCACACTCTTCATAAGCATTCACTCGTTTCTGTGTCAAGGTAATTATATTTTTCATATGCCGGGCACCGACCCTTCTCCAACTGTGTTAAATGTTCCAGCTCCCTTGTGTGGGTTTTTGCTCTTTACTAAGGGCACATCGCATCTGCCCTGAAGCGCCCCCGTATCCCAATTTGATTCTCTGGGTTTACTGGTCTTCTCTGGCAGCTTCAGCATCCATCGTTTCTCACCGTTTCCTCCACTCTCTGTCTACTGCCTCGGAGCGTGTTTCATCAACTTCCCGGTTTCCACTTGGCCTTCTCCTTATCTCAGCAGCCCCTGCTGCTTAGGATGGCAGCACAGTGAACACTCTTCCGCCTGACTTCCTTGGACGTCGTCCTCACTAGCTTCTTCGCTCCGATCTGTAGCTCGCTTTACTCCCGTGTCTTAATCAGCATCAGGAGGGCTCACTCGTCTTTTTCAGGTGTTGCATATTTGAATGTTGCGGCACCTTTTAAGATCTTCCAATTACTAGAACTCAGCATTGGCTTGCCGCTTCTAGTGATCTTGATCTCATCATCCCTCTTCCTCGTCTCAGTGTTATAAAAGTTGGGGGGGTACATAAATCCCACTACTTGTTGTTTCAATATTATTAAAAGGGGAGGATTGTGCATATGGTCGGTGTTCAGTAACTAGTGGAGATTCTTTTTCCACACCACAATATGCCATACAAGAATGGGGGGAAAGGGAAATGGGTGTTATCAAGGAGTGCAGGTAAAGACCTGTTCTGACCCAGCAGGCTCACATCGCCTCCCAGAGGGATGTCCTCCCTCATGTGGTCCTCCCACAGATAGCCACCTCAGGGTCAGAGTCAGGTGACTTCTGGCTTTCCTGGCCACTTTAGGGGAGATTTCCCCCTGGGGAAGTAGTGACGAGCTTGCTAGATTCGTCACATAGTGTATCCACATAAAGAGGGATAGAACCCCTTTTTTTGTTAAGGCCCTATCAATATGGGCCTGCGCATCACATTTAAATCAAGAAAGGACTGGAGCAAAAACTCACACACTATAATGTACTGGTGGACAAAAGATTTAAAGACAACAGCCTGTATACAAACTGATCACACTGTGTATTTCAGTTATTGCTTTTGTTAAAACATGTTAAAGAACCAGATCATACTTATACAAACCTCTGTAACATTTTGTGGGGTTAGTACGCATAGCTGCAACATATTTCATATCAAAATCATCTTCTATTTAAAATCTATGGAAGAGCATTCCCTATTATCATAAACCATTCTTCGGAGTTCACAGGAAAAGGAGAACACATTGTCCCAGCACATTCAATACGAAAATCTCCTACCTGTATTTGAACAGCCACCAGACTAACATGGTCTATGACTGGGGACTGTGTCCCTTCCTGATGGTCAAGACATCCCATATCTACAGCAAAAAGCAGACATGTTGGCACTATGGGCCTCATTACACGGATGGCAGTAAGGATTTACCGGTACTGGTAAAATACCGGTACCGGTAAATCCTTACCGCCTTACTACGAGGTCCCTTTGCGGGTTGAGGGATTTAACGCCTGCTTTTTGCAGGCGTTAAAAACCAACCCGCAAAGGGACCCAGGGAGCTAATTACGGTACCGCAATTTGCGCCTTCCCCATTCCCATTATGCCATATGGGGCAAAAATGGGAACGGGGAAGGGCAATGGTGGAAGGGGGAATTACCGCCCCGCCAACCTTGGAATGGGGCGGTAATTCCCCTTTCCGCCAAGGCGGTGCTGGTATTTTACCGGCATGAACCATAGCGCTAATAGCGCCATGGTTCTCCGCCATCCGTGTAATGAGGCCCTATGTGTTTCGGCATTCTGTCAGGATGCGGTTACTGAACTTCCTTAGTCTTCAATGGCCTTCATCACGACAGCAAACAATTTTGAAACGTTCACCCTCAAAACAACCGCTCTGATGTTGTTCTACAGGCTTTTTTCCATGGTTTAATTGGAAACAAATGTATATCTATATCTCCATTCTACCTCTATGCCCACCCAAATTACTTGCCAGTGACCTCATTACTTGTTGTGCTTCTATCACCAAGAGAGGCCAACTTCATCTCAATATCCTTTAACATTGATGGTAATCTGATTCAAGTATCTAAAGACACCAAAACTCTGGGTATATACCTGGACGCCTCCTTGACACTCACTAGACAAACCAATGCAGTGGCCGCTGCGTCTGCATACACCTGCAAATTGACCTCAGCCTGTCGCCCTTTCCTTACTGCTCAGAACTGCATTACCTTGGCCCGGACGTTGGTCATGTCCAAACTGGACTACTGCAATGCACTGTACCAGGGCACTAACCAGGGTAATCTTAACAAACTTCAAACGACCCAAAACAATGCCATTAGAGCAGCCCTTAACATCCCCCGATCTGCCCACATTTCAGAAACCAGGAAGAACCTCAACTGGCTCTCAGTCACCCAAAGGATCTCCCTGAAAGCACAGGCCCTCACATACAAATGTATTAACCACCAGGCCCCCTCATACCTAGCCTCGCAATTCACTCAATATACACCAGCACGGGCACTCAGATCTGCACAAACCCAAGGTCTTGCGATCCCTAGATTCAAACTTCATTCTGCTGGAGGCACTAGCTTCCCTGTCCTGGCAGCCAAGCTCTGGAACACTGTACCACTCATGATCAGAACGCTACCTTCATTCAACCAATTCAAACACAAAGCCAAGCTCTGGTTAGCTACATCCCACTAACAACCGCTCCTCTGTTCTGGACGGGCCATCGGGGACCTAGCTCTGTTCTGCTCCGCCATGATTTGTAACGTCAATTGAATACTCTGTTTGCAATCTGTTGGGACTATTGTGATGATATGCCCCACCCGTAATTTAATGCTCCATTACCTGTAATGTAATGTTCTACTAAAATATGCACCTGGTTGCCCCTGGGCCTGGTCTGCGCTATGCAAATAAAACAAATACAAATACAAATATAGAATGGGCATACCTGTCCCTAAATACAGGAAACCAGTAACATTTGTGTCCGGCCTTCTCGCACTGCCAATTGCATAAATTAACCCTGGTGTTACATATCAGCCTACATCAATAAAGGCATACATTAATGAAACCGATGGTGTCATCATGTCTTTCCCAGGTGTGGTATCTCTCCATGTGGCTAGGGGATGGCAGATGCTTCCTGATCCTGACCATGGAGGCGACTATATGAGGGAGAATCACATGGGGGAGGCAACACTCAAGGGAGTGACACGACATAATCAAAGGAAAAATGGTATCCCCCTTTTCCTTCTAGCGATAACCCTCCATTCTCCATGCCTTAATGGCATATTGTCGTGACCTCTTTCACACCCCCCTGAAGGCTACTGAGAATGCCTTCTCATATCCTATATACAAGTCATCTAGAGCTGACTTCTCTTTCCGTATATGTGAAAATACTGTAAGGAGGAAGCTGAGCGGAGTAATGAAGATCGATAGAGGCCAGAAACACAATCTGTGCTCTAGTGGTTGCGAGCGCATACTTGATACCGGGACATTTAAACCGCAGAGCCAGCTGACTGAAGGGAGACGCTGGCTGGGAGATTCTCGTCCTCTCGGTAGTGACCGAGAGACCGCTGCGCTGTCAAAATGTCAGTTGAGCCAACCGGCTAACAGAGGAGGCCCAGGAGAGCAGATTGCAGATGCCGGTTCACTGTGAGGATGCCAGGAGAGGAGGGAAACCTTCTTGGCATATGCAGGCACTGAGAGGCAGCCTCCACACCGCTCGAGCCCTGAGAAACCCAGAACAGGCAAGCGGGAGCCGCGATTGACGCTGAAGCCGCAAAGCAGAAGTAGAGAACCTGGGGAGAAGGAATGGGACACCGAAGAGCCGCTGCAGGCTTATCCCAGGAGAACCGTGGATGTTTATGATCCAGCAGTGACGTACAGACCAGGCAGCATAGCAGAAGTTGACAGTCAGATGCTGCCATAATCTCCGTAACCGAACAATGAGGAAAAATAGTACAGATGTTAACCCCATCACACTGAGCAATAAGCATATAGAGATAGGGCGAGATATTAAAGTATAACAAGATACATGCAGTATACTTGTGGCTTATATGGCGCTTTGTCATTATATGTTTTGCAGATGAAAATGACCCGAGTATACAATTGAATGTACATATTACGGATAAAAGCGAAAGTTGTCGCTGAGCAAATAAAAGATTGTTTCTTTGGTTTCACAAATACATGTGTACCAGCTTCGCAAGGTACTTTATGTATACTATTTTATGGTCCACAATCTATATTGATTTCGAGAGGCTTATGCATTATTGACATGTGCCACTAGCACTTAATTGTTCAGTTGATACGTTTGCAACCTGATCTAAACAAGTATGTATATTATTTTTTGATTTTGTAGAATTCGCTTTGAAGAAGGACCGCAGAAAAGGTCCAACATGCATTGGCTTTACTTGTATTCTGCTTCTTCACAAAAAGGAACTCTAATTAAAATGCTTATTGAAGACTGGATGATGAAACCAGGAACTCATGTTTTTTTTCCTACAGACACAATAAAATGAAATGAAGGAATAATTCTTTCCAGTAATATTTACTACAATAATTGGTGACCCTAGGTCTGATGAAACTTTTCACACGACAATTTATTTCCTTGCGTTTGTATACCAATATAGTTTATATTGGGTCTCTGAGTTTCGCTATTTACCATACAAAGGAACCTTTTGAACATTGGAAGAAACTGAATAAAACAGCGGTGCCCACCCATACGTCCCTTTGTTTACCACAGGAAAACCGCCACATGCCAAAGAGCCAGTGAGTCCACCCAAGGGAAACTGGGACACTGGGGCATGTTGCCATCCCTAAAGAAGGCAAATCAGAGTAAGTTTACCATATGCGAGAGAGTGGGAGACTCGATATTCCCTAAAGAAATATAATGGGATGAATACAAAATATAGTCAAGTTTGTAAGTGTGCCCAATGAAACATAGGAGAAAGCCCTGACAGGAGAGTATACCAGGCAGTTACAAAATACAAGATTATTGAGTGAAGTACATGAGAAAGCCCTGGCAGGAGAGTATACCAAGCAGATTCATGTTGGACAAAGTGTAACACAAGTTACATGAGGGAATCCTGATAAGGATACATCAGGTATAGCCAAAGACTGTATTGAAACCATACTAAAAAGGAGAAGAAACCTGGCAGGAGAGTATACCAGGTATCCTACCAAAATTAAGACTGACAGCCAAGTTGTTTTTCTGAACAAAAGAAACCCAAGGAAAACTCGTGTCCTTAAAAGCTTAAAGAACAGTGAAGAGAAATCCAGGGCAGGGGTGTCATACTCTGGAACTGTTAACTTTATCCATCTGGAACTTTTGTGTTGGAGCTACGCCTTTTTGTTTTTGAACATTTGTGAACTTTTCAAGGCCAAATACATTTCCCTTTTCACCTTAGAGATAATTTATAGAGTGTGAGGGCCAGGATAGTATTTCAGACACAGGACTATTTGCATTGGATGGACATCTTGATATTGGAGAGACCCTTAGATTTGTTTTAGGCACAGACACACCTCCTAGAATAGGGATAGTGAGGCATTTTCCAGCCCCATTTGTTTCAATAAGGTTTCTGGCCAAAACCATGAGCTCTCTGTGTCTGCGTTTCATTCCTGGTTCATTACAATACCTTGTGATCTTTTCTTGTTATTCTGTCCACCCTTCATTTTTCATAGGCAATTCTATGAGAGATCACCAAGCTTAATCATCTTGTGCATCTATGTAGCAATATGGTACTTGCCCAAATACGCCATCTGTAAATGTGTTGTTGCAAGACACTTCTCATCTAAACTGCCATCCCAGTTTTTCAAATAAACACAAAATACATAAATAAATTCTATCAGACTTCAACATTTGCCACATCAGCCTAACAGGAATTATTTGTGTCAATCTAGGGTGGTGACATCTCCTGAAATGTCCTGTTGATTTGATAACTACTAGCGAAGCTTTTGAAAAGTAGAAACCGATGCTGTAGTGGGACACACAGTGTCACTCATGAGTAGGTCCTCTTCCAGGCCCCAACAGCTAAGCTAGTGAGAAGTGAAAACTCCCAGAAATGAGGGCGGTCATAGGGAGGCCACCTGTGCTGCTGTGACCAAAACAGTCCAGGTTTGCACTAGTTAAAGCTGGGAACAGATTCCTCATTAGCATTTATTTTATTTTTAATTTATGGTCCAAGAAAATGTTGTTTGGTTCAAAATAATCAGTTTCATTGTGGTCTGGATTAAGTCAAATCGTGATGATTCTTAACATATGATTTATCGGGTTTGGCTTCAACAAGCAATGACAACACTAGGTAATTATGAGTATGCAAGTCAGAGCCACCGTTATTATGGGTCTGGAATGAGTGGGGGGTCTCTGACACTGTCAGAGTTATTGAGTCCCTGATGCAAGTCTTTATCTGATGGCATCCCCCATGTTCTGACAGCTTGCATAGTTCCGCCACATGCATATCCATCATCATACAAAATAATATGTAGCACACACACACACAAAGCATGGCATTCTCTGTGCTGGGCATGCTCCAGAGGCAGGGGAACAGGGTGCCCCTTTACAGTTACAAGGGTGGCAGTAAGCTGCAGCCATGAACAGATGTATGTACCTTCTCCCTCCAGCTTCACAATGTGTGTCCAATGATTGGAGTTTATGGGCATCTGAGAGAAATACTATTCAATTGAGTGAGTATTTCCACTTATTATGGCACAACCGTGAAGTCTTCTGAATTCCTGGGCAGATAATGGCATTAAACGGTGTGATGTGTGATAGCAATATCTTTCATATGTTGTGACTACAAAAGCAAATGATACCAATGCCTGGGCATATGATAGCAAAAGCCGGCAGATGGTGGATGCCAGGCAAATGGATTTACAAAATGAGGAATTAGCTTTGTCAATGTATGTTTTTTTTTCTGTAGGCATCTTTTCCTGGACAGTCTTATCCTGCAGCTAAGAATGCCCCACAATCTCAGGAACAAGAGACAGACATAATAACATTGTCCATGGCTACATCACTGACCACAAGTTCAACTGTTCGGACAAAATGGGTTATTAATGTACTAAGGTTATCCTTTTGGGAAGGAGAAGCAGTTTAACACTCAGTGTTGGGAATTACACCTGTGATCTGTAGGTTACACACCAACTACTCTAAAGGATGCTTCACTCACTGAGCTATCTTACTGGAAAAATTGATGATTGAAGGCAGTGGCTATTATTACACACATGAAACCAGCCTCCAAATTAAGCTCATTTTACATTAAAAAAGACCCCCCATTCCTCATTTCCTCCTAAACCGATGGAGGATCCACTTGAAATTCTTCTCTGCGACTTAAAAATACTGGCAAAAAGGAGAACAAACTTATGCTTTAACACCCAAACACCTGCTCTTTATGGATCACATTTGCAAAAGGCCTTGATTGATTCATGGGTACCATCGAAAACAAAGGCCTGGAAGTCTTCGGACAGGGTTCCGCTACTGCCAACTCTACACCAGGCCAGATGAGGAGGGCACTCTCTCGTGTCTCTGTGCACTTTCAACCCGCTCATCGCAACTACCTCCCACAGTTGTATCCTCAACCAGTCCTTTACCTCTGCACTAAGTTACTAAGCTTGCTCGTTCTCCTCATATCTTACATCACATCTCACCACAGCACTAAACACCAAAACGATGCATGGTGACCGAAACCACTCCAAGCCACTGACCAGGCAAACATGTTGTGACGTGGATCACCAGACATATCCACGTTTGGAACTATGACACTAGCCAACAGACCACCCGCACAACCACAATGCTGTAACACACCACAATAGACATGGGGCCTCATTCTGAGTCCGGCGCTAACCAATGGCGGTAGTAGCGCCTTGGTCGGCACCGGACCCGTACCGGCACTGCCCTGGTGGAATGGGAAATTACCGCCCTATTCCGGGTTGACCAGGGCAGTAATTTCCCATTCCCCAGGGCTCTTCCCCATTCCCAAATGAGCCCCCATAGGACTCAATGGGAATGGGGAAATTGCAAATAACGGTGACCGTACTTTACGGTCACCGTTATTGGCTAAAAAGCCCCTTTGTGCCCTCGTCCTTAACGCCTGCTAAAAGCAGGCGTTAAGGACGAAGGCGCAAAGGGAACTCAGAATGTGGCGGTAAGGGATTACAGGCACCGGTCTCGTTAATGGTGACCGGTATCCCTTACCGCCATACTCGGAATGAGGCCCATAGACTGGATACCATATGTATCCAGTGGGGGTGCACATCTAAACAGATTATGCAGCAAAAGCACTAAGAGGCTTGTGTGCACGGATGCATGTGATTACATCCAGTGCAAATCAAGCTGGTTAGCATCAGAGCACTATACATAAGGGGACACCTCCTGACGGTTCACAGGGAGGGTGCGGGGGTAGCAAACGCAGATGGGCTGGGTATGGGGAGCGATCAGCGGATGGTGAGATGGCCTTTGATGAGGAGGGTTTTTAGGTCCTTCCTGAAGTGTAGGATGGAAAGGGCAAATCTACTCATCGTTGGTAACTTCTTCCAGGGGGTGTGCAGCAGGAAAAGGCCTCTTTCCCGTTTTTCCCTTGTTTCGGTTCCTTATTCCCACTCTTGCGATGTTGTAGCTTCGGGTGGTGAGCTGGCCTCCGAGGATGGTGACTTTCTTGGCCAGATAGGGTGGACTTTTGGTTGTAACTACTGCGTAGGTGATCGATTGCTGGCTGTCTTGAACATGATGCGTGCTTGAAGGGGTAGCCCGCATAGCTCCTTGAGGATGGAGGAGACTCGCACACTGGGCCCGATTGCTTACGATATGCTCACATCAACCAAACAAGCAAGCAACCTTGCACTGCTCCCTCTGCGCTACTTGACCATTGCCAGCCCTTTCTCCTGCAGAGGCCAGTGTACCAATAAACCACGAAAAGGGCACCAATTGAACTATATAGCCCCGCAACAGAACTTCGCTCAATTGTTGTTATTACCCTCCCTATTTTTAGAAATAATTGCTCTGAGATGGTTGTAATGTGAAATATTCGCTGTTATACAAAAAAAGAGACAGTTTGTTTTTATTTTTTAACTTGTGTTTTAAAAGCTTGACTTCAGGTTGCATCACGGGCAGTTGCGACTGATACAGTACATAGTGCACGTTGCCGCTAGTGAGTAAAGGCGCTGACATTCTTTATACATACACATCAAGGTGCTTGACAACATTGTCTAGCCCTTCTGTCACATGACCGGTATGTGCTGATTCCACGTCTGCGGAAGGAGCTTCTTTGGATCGTGGATATCCACGGTAGTCCTCGCAGGTGTTCCTCCGTCGACTGATTGAAGGCACCATTGATATATAGGTGTCTTCATTATTTGTTGGCCCAGGAATGATCAGTCAATAATAGGTGCTTCGCCGTGGAAGGATTTTGTGGTATCCATCTCATCAAGATCGCCATGTTTTCCTATCAGAAAGGCCAAGCACAAGAATTTGTATCTGACTATCGGCATCTTAACATAAGGACCCAGCAGGCACCACAAAGGATCTTGTGGAACTTCCACGCCCACCATCAAGGATAACTCAGCACATACATGACAACAGAATTCTCTTAATTTGGGGGGACATATGCATATAACCAGCACTGATCATGTTACATCGATGACATCTCGCATTTGCTCCTGCGTTAAACGCATTCATTTTCGCTGGAGTTGCAGCATCTTAGATTGTATGGTCTTAAAGTTTGAGTTTAAGGTCACATCTTTAGTTAACTTACACATGTTGTGCCATGTTTCCTCCACCAAATCTGAGCCCAATGCCCCCGACCATCTTTCCTGGGCCTTTAACGGCGCTGCTACTGCCGCAGTATGTAGCACCATGGTATAAAAAGGGGACACAAGGTATCTGTTCGACCGCACCCCACCCATGAATTGAGTACATACATGTGTATAAGGCTCCCTTGGGAGGCACTTCCATTTGGCGCGGAAGGCTGACCTCAGACAGAGATATTAGATTGTGACAAACAAGCTATTCCCTCATTTTTTAGGCACTTCTGCTAGCATTAGGAATGTTTTTATAATAAACATGTCGCTTAACACCACGAATCCTGCCTCTCTCCAACCGGCTTACATTAATGTGTCCATTGTGGGTGGGACATCCGGCAATCCCTATATGGGGCATTGCCAAAAGAGACACATTTTATGTACACTGCATACATTTGTGTGTGTGTGCTTATGACGTGTGTGTGTATATATATAATGTCTGCAATGTGTATTTTATATGTACTTGGTATGTATACACACACAAGCATATATACACATACACTCACACAAACTATGTATATATAGGGCCCGATTAATGTCATTTGTTGCACGATTCTTACAGTGCAAGCTCAGTTTGTACTGCAAAAGTAACTGTGCAGACTTTGCACAGTTCCATGAATCAGCGTTTGTGTTGGCGGTGCAAAGTCACTTTTCAGCAGTGCAAAGTCACTTTCAACCGTGTAATAAATTCCATGAATCGGGCCCATAGTATGTGTACAGGTATATACACCGTTTATACATATGTATAGGATGACGTACACAGCTACTGCATGAATTTTATATGTTCATTATGTATTGTATGCATGCATATTATTGCATGTGTAATAGGAACTGTATGTACACATGTACCTATGCATAATGCTTATACACATGCTTGCAATGTGCACATGTGCTCTTTCTAAGCCACTAAAGCTTTCCGAGATCCCTTCCGGGGGAAGTCAGTATGTGCTAGCAGTCTTGTAGGCCTGCAGATAGTGGGTGGGGGTCATTTCTCAGAGCTGCGGTGGAACTACTTAGCACCGTCCCGCACCTGACCCGCGGAGGGTTTCTAAACATTGGACAGGCTGCTCATTGTAATAAGCATCCCAAAGGTCACTGCGTCCAGAGGTTTGACCTTCTGAAAATGTCAACAATTCCCTAGAACTTCCTAACGCCTCTTTGCAAGATGACACACATTTTGGAATTAGTTAGTGAAGGCAACGGCTTGACCTCAACCTTTGCTCTCACATTCTCATAACTTCCTGAACATTGTGAGTCCTGTGAGTGCGCAAACGAAGAGCGCGCTGATCTTTCAACCCGAGCGCCATGTTGGAATGATAGGCCGCCTCTTCTGAAAGGCCTGTGTGGGTGACAGTGGCGGCTCGAGGGCCCGGTTCTTTCCAGAGTCTGGAAATTGTGTTGTGATTTGATTGCTGTTGTTTCAGGCTGCTAAATACAGCTCACGCGTTGCAGTATGGATGCCATGGATACTTAGGTTAACAGAGAATGATTCATTTATTGATATTCATTTTTTATCACGCAAACTACGCCTGAGCATTTTACAACATGACACCATGAATACAGTGTGTCACTTAGCACAGACCTCTCAATAAAGGCACACACAGTGCTGGGAATTGTCAAAATATACTGGGGGAAGGAACTCCCACTCCTTTGCGCGTGGGGGAGGGGATAGCAGGTAGGGGAGCCATCGGAGGGCAGAGGGGGGCTGGATTGTCAGTGGTGTAGGCAGGGCTGGAGCTAGATGTCGAATGATATGATAGGTTACTTATAATGCGCTTGACACCCAGAGGTTTCTAAGTGTGATCTTGCTTCCAAGGTGAGCACATTGCCCCTGAGCTATCCTCCCGAGACCAATAATGTGGGTGCTCTGAATATATAATGATGGCGGCTTTGCATAAAAACAGAGTGCATTTTGGGAACATAACAATGACCACCAATTTATCGAACATGACTGTGATAGTAATTCAAATGTGCATTCCTTTGGAGCGTGCAATGCACACTGGGTATGATGCTCATTTCATCTGTCAGAATATTCTCTGCTCTACATATGGAATGGTGATCCTGCAAGACGTTTGCATTTGCGCAGCCTTGTTCTGCCCCACTTCCTTCGCATGGCATACACGCACAGACCCGCTCCCGACACCCCAAACATGACAGGTCAATTAATTCATGGTGCGAATCTCATACATAGATGCAGGCCTGTGCAAGCTTTAGTCCTAGAACCTCAAATTATCTCAATTTCAGGTGGTTCGACCAGGTCGAACTTTTTTGAAGGTTTGTTCGGAGTTTGACCATATGGCTTAAAGAGGAACACATGGTTGGAGCTCCTTTTCAGTCTAAGCAACTTTCAGGCAGGCAGAAGGAAATCGCTGGTGACAGGCTTGGAAAATTTAGGAAAGGGTGACTAAACTGTTTGAGTAGGTGAGTCGGCAGAAGGTAGGGGAGAGTTAGTGATTGGTTGGGGACTCTGAGAGTCTGATTTGGGATAGGTTTGGCTTATGCAGAGATTTTAAGTGGGCGAACAACACAAGTGGCATCCAGGTTGAGTTAGGGAGGGGAAGTTCCTGTGAGGGAGTGCAGCATGGGGGGAGCGCAAGTGACACATGCACACGACTCTTGATTTCTCAGAGGGCACCTTGTGGAGCGTTACACTTGTATACTTTTGGAGGGAGAAGTAATAGGGATCTGTGAAGGCAGGTTATGCACCAGTCTTATGTGCAACTCTTGAAGTTAGTGGACATGACACATGCCCTTAGGTGACACCTGGGTGGAAAAGCAGGAGGATCTGGGAATCCATGAGTGCATCTAGTGGGAGAGTAATGCTCACATGACTTCGGAAGGAGGAGCAGCAGTGATTCAGGGAGCTAGGTGATGCATCAGCAGTATCCGTTCTTGAAGTAAGTGAGCCTTCCAGTAGAACCTGTCAGGAGGAGCAGGAGGAGTTAGGAATCCCAGAGGTCAGCTTGTGGGTCAGTCACACTTGCCTGATTTTGGTGGGAGCAGCCGCAGAGATTCAGGGTGCTGAGTGACACACCAGTCAGTGTACATCTCTTTAAGTGAGTGGTGGATGCAACACATGCCATTGGGTGACACTTGAGAGGAGGAGCAGGAGGAGCCGGGATTCACCAAGAGCAGACTGTGGGAATAACAGAGGGCAGCTTACATGACTTTGTTAGGAAGAGCAGTGGGATTCGGGAAGGTGGGAAACGCAACAGTCATTGTCTCTTGATGACTGTGGACAAGTGCCATCAGGTGACACCTGAGTGGAGGAGCTGGAAATCCCTGAGGGAAGCTTGTGGGAATGTCGCATGTCACACTTGCCCCGTTTTGGTGGGAGGTCCAGCAGGGATTTGGGAAGGCAGGTGAAACATCAGCCAGGGAATGGCACTTCCGGGCAACATGTCAGCACCCACATGAGCAGAGGCAGGGGGAGGAATGCTGTGTGTGGTCTTTTCACTTCTGCAGCAGCACTTGCTGCGTGCAATGGGAGGGACAGAATTACACATGGTCAATTGAAGGTATGATCCAACTCACACCCAAGTCCTGAGGTGCCCTGGAGTACCAACGCCAGTACAAATAAATGCATATTGCACCATGATGAGGAACATCCACCAATACCTACAGGAGGTTGCACTGCCAGCTTCAACAACCATCTCAGAGGTAGAAGGGGAGGAGTGCAGATCTTATCTATCGAAAATCATGGCACAACAACATACAGTGAAGTAGAAAAGCAGCAGGTGTTGAAACATTCAAGGTTTCTATATCCACTATCCTCTCCACTGATCAGTCAGTCAAAAATGACAATGAGATTGATGATGATCAAGACAAAGGGCCTCATTATGAGTCCAGCAGTAGCCGTGCCGGAGTCATTTTTTTTCTGGCGCACGCAATGGGCAATAACCGAAGCATTACAGGCCCGGCGGACCCGGTATTTGCCCATTGCCGGGCACCGGAAAAAAATACTCCCCATTCCCATTAGACTCAATGGGAATGGGGAGGACGGATGCACCGGCACCATTCATCAATGGTGCCGGTGCATCCGTCAAGGTCTGCAAGCGGGTGCCGTTCCTTCTGCCAGGTCAGACCTGGTGGGCGAAAAAAGACACCCGCTTGCAGAACTTGTAGTTTGCCAGTCTGGAAACAACAGTACCGGCAAGCTTACCGGTACCGTTTCCGGACCGGCAACCTTATAATGAGGCCCTAAGATTATGACTCAACAGTCTAGATGGAACATTTGTTGTTGCTGCAAAGTAGTGATACTTGGGAGGAGGAGAATGACAGCACAGATACTGAGGCTGTGGTAAGATGGAGATGCTGTGTGATGCTGTTATCAGTTACCTGGGCATGTTGAATACAGATGGATCATCAACAAGGACAGGCAGAAGACCATAAGCAACACAGTTGCCTAGCTATTGAACTCTTCACCAAAGGGCAGGGTTGATGACCAAGTAAAATATTGGTACAGTATTGTTTTGTTGTATTGTTTATTTATTTGTAGAGCACACCTGGCCGTTAAGCAACTGGGCGCTTGCAGAAATAAAAACTTGGCTTACAGGTACATAAATATGTTACATTTCTTATGTTATAGGATCATATATCACGCAGTTTTTATGTTACAGGATCATATGTCACGCAGTTTCTTGACTTACATGATCTGTAACAGTTTCAGGAAATCTACAGTACATGTGCAGATATGTAACAGTTTCAGGGAAATTTACAGTAGATGTACAGAGTATTGGGCACAATTGAGGCATTTAGCAATCGTTGGTGTGAAGCCAGAGTTTGACGTTGGCTTTGAATGCGTGGAAGGAGGGGGTGGCTCTGAGTGCATCTGGGATGGAGTTCCAGAGCTGGGCTGCTAGAACTGGGAAGCTGGACCCACCCGTTCTTTTCAGTTTAAAGTTGGGGATTTTGATGGTGTTTGAGAGGGCCTTTCTAATGGGTCGTTCGGTCGTGTACTTGGTGAATTCTTCTGTGAGGTATACAGGTGCTTTGTTGTTCAGACAGTTGTGTGTAATGTTCAGAGTTTTGAATTTCATGCAGTCATTGATGGCCAGCCAGTTGACGGTTCTTCTATGGACAGATATGTGTTGACCTTTGGGAATACAGTAAGTGGTGCATCTGGCCAGCAGCACTTGTGCAAGTTGCTATTGAATCGCTTAGAAGCCCCCCGCAAGTGTACAGTCTGCAAGAGTTTGTACGGAGGCTCTGGCTATGTTCTTGAACCACAGGAGAGGCCACACAGTGCCACAGGAAATTTTCTAAAAATGGACAGTCATTTAATTTCAGAAGACTGTGGTATGACATCGACCCATAGCCAACACATCAGCTTGGTTTATAATGATGATTTATTCGCAGGAGTATTTCATTGCTTGCGCAGTTGTTAAAGAGATAGCTGTAGTAGTGACTGAGAATGACTGATAAGCTGCTGCCTTACAAATGCCACTGCAGAAATGTTTTAGTTTTCCTACTACTGTAATGATCACAAAAGCACCACTTGTCAACTGTTCTTGGGCTCTCTCACAGGACACAATCGCTCACTAAAGTTCTGAGGCTCTCTAAAGTTGTGCAGGGTGCACCCGCTCACTTAACAACATCTCATGCTCTCACACAGGGTGCAGTAACCTACTAGAGTTCACAAGCTCTCCCACAGAGAGTAGCCACTCATTAAAGTGTTAAGGTCTCCCCAGAGTGTTTCTGCACACTAATGTTCTTCAGCTTCCCACAGTAAAGTTCCACTTTTGAAGGTGGGGAGTCTCCACGTGAGACTTTTCTCTCCCCCATGACGGTCTCATTCCTCCCCTCCCCTGCACAACAACCTACAGTTGGGAAGGATGGTGGTGCTCGATATGCCATCTTATGTTGGCAAGCACGATTGAATGGTCCAGCTCTATCCGACTTACTGACTCCCTGGAAGGCAGGCACTACATTCCAGCATGCCCCATTAGATAGTCCTGGAGGTTCTGCTAAAAGTGGATGCTGCCAGTGAAGCATCAGCCAAAACTGCTTGTTGGGGAGGCGCCCGCAACACAGGCTTGGTGATGGACGCAGTTGCTGCTGCTGCCACAGACACCGATTGGGCAGTCTGAACAGATGCAGGGTTTGGTAACGCAGTCCCGATGTCATGGCCATGCTGCACCCTGGCATGTACTGAGGCCCACTGCCTCTTCACCGCCGCTGGGGGAGGCAGGGTAGGGGTGGTAGCTGAGTATTTAGTGGGCTCAGCGTGGGCAGCAGACTTGTTTACCTAGTAAATGTTTTTGTGCCGCTTGGAAAACATTGTTCCTCATGGCCATCATCCCCAAGGTGCCTCCCTTGCCATTTCCTTTCTGCCCCCACTTCATCCTTTACCCACAGGTACTCCTCCTGTTCCTGACTTGCCTCCTCCACAACAGCAGGCACAGGGTGAGACTCCTCTTTCACCAACTCCTCATCCTTGCCCTTCTCCTCTTCCCTCCTCAGCTAGTTCTACCACCTGCTGCAGCACCTTGAAAGGTTGGTCCTCCCTCTGAGGCTCTGTCTGCCTCTCCTCCCACTCTTGTTCTGAGACCCCCTCTAATATCTCAGCAGGCTCCCCAGCCAAAACAGAGGATTGCAAAAACTGAAAACTGACATCACAAATCACACGCGGCTCTCCCTATCTCCTCTAACATGGGGACATTCACCTCCTAACATGAGGAGAAATGCAGCTAGTCCTCCTCTGGTCCTACCTTCTTGTCCCTTCCCTGGCCCGCGCCTCAGCCGTGCCATGGGAGAACCACAAATGAGGGAACAGGGAGAAGTTAAACACACCCTGAGATTCCAAAAGTGTGAAAATGCCCCCAAAATTCAAAAACACTGAAGAACAAGTCAACTAATCCCAATCTCTACAATCTCTAATCGGCAACAGCAAGCATGCAGTGGGAAATTGGTGACGGGCTCACTTTTTGTGTTTTTGTGGATGTGTTGGGGACATTTATTTGGCTTTTTAAAGGTTTAATAGAGGAAAGAAAGGGGAATGTTACAAGAGGGAAGGAACAACGATTTTATTTTGAGGGGGGGAATTACCAACACACTGGCTAAGCACTAAATCAAAGGTGCACAAAAATTGGCAGCACAAAACACACAGAAACCAACACACCAGCCAAACAAAATCACCTAACTCCTTTCTACAAAACTCCTCAAACCTCTGCTCAAATCATTGAAAAAGCTTTTCAAAAACATTCTAAGTATGAGCATGCCCTACCTACTGTTTCCCACACAGCCTAGCAACAGCCAAAAAGGAACACGAAGTGATCTCGGCCTTCAATACAGGCTCAAACTTCCATGAAGGCATTTGAGGGCTCATATGGGCTGAACAAACTCCGGGAATTTGCCCGAAAAGAAGGAGGAACCTAACAAATAAACCCAGGATTCAACCCACGATTGTGAGAGACTGCAAGCCTATTTGTGAGTGCGACGTGGCATTGAACTGCGAGAAAAACTTGTCATACACTCCAACTTCCACTAAGGGATTTGAGGGCTCGTATTAGCTGAACAAACGCAAAAATCTGCCATTATTGGAAGGAAGCAGCTGGAGAAAAAAAAACAGGATGCAACCCAAAATTATTGTGAGAGATCGGGAAGCTTGTTGTGAGTTAGACATGGCATTCAACTGCGGGAAAAACGTCTTGTACACTCGTGGTATAGGACAAACCACTCCAAAAAGGTTTGGCCGGCCACCAGGCCACTTTCAATGTAGTGCGTCCAGGCCTTCCTCAAATGATTTCAATCAGGTACAGCTATGGGATATTTCAGTGCACACTCGGGTCAGATGCGGAGTACAAGGGGATGCGGGTGTCAAGGGCTATGATTATGCAGCTGTTGCATAATTTGGTGATGTTATTCAGAATAGTGTGGTGATGTAAGAGCTATGGTTGTCACAGGGTTACGGCTGATCAGGGCATTAGCACTGCCTCTATTGGTACAAATCCTTATCTGGCAACCAGAGCTTTGGCTGGCATAGGATACATGGCTAAGCCGCGTGGCAGGATCCTGGCCTTCACGTTGGCTTTAGGAGCCCAGACGGCCCTGCAACTGGGCATCAGTCTTTAGCAGTGCCTTTGGTACACAGGGGGAGAGTAGCAGGCTAGGACTTGTGCTTGGCACAGGTTACACAGGTTAAGATCTTTAAAAAGGCAGATGACACATAGCTCTACTTCACAATATTCCCTTCCTTTCATAAAAACATGTTGTAACTTCTTTTTACAACTCGCACTGTTTCAATATTTGAACCATGTAAGGCACTCCAAGACACTCTGGGTAGGGACAGCACGAACCTAAAATTCTAATAAATGAAAAATCTCCTCCTTTGAAGTGATCCACAGTCTCCAGGCCTGCCTCATATAGATCCAGTCCTGCATGCCCAGTGTTAAAGTGAAGCTCAATCTCTCCATACCGAATTCCTATTGCTGACCAACAATGCCGAACACCCTGACATCCAGATCTGGCTCCCCGTTATAAACGTTGAGGGTTTTGCACCCCAACTGACCACCTGTGCCACGTCCCATGGGTTCTACATCAACAGACACCTTTCTTCCAATGAGCACACTTAGCTCAAAGACGCAAACGGATTAGTAGAAAATGTCCCTATGGAGGAAAATCAAGCCCTTGATCCCTGAAAACAACTTCAGATCTGCTGCCCAAGCCTTGCTCCCCTCCCACCTGGATGGTGCCAATGCCCTTGTAGAAGGTCTTTCGGAGACCACCCTGGCACCCCTGAGATATGTCTCACATGCTGCAGCATGACTCATCAAAGGACTCTGCAAATTCAACCACAACACCCCGACCCTCATTGAAATGAACTGGCTACTGCCACAAACACGTCTCACCTTCAACTCCTGCAGCATCATCTATAAGTCTTCAAGCTACCTCGCTGAGAAGCCCAGCATCTCAGGAGGCCTACGGTCAACCAGAAGCCAGGACACATGCAGATTTGAACTCTGACGGTGCAGGGAGGAAATAATCAGAAGACAGACCTTCTCTGTCTATGCTTCCATAATCTGGAACCTTCTCCCCCTCAACACCAGCCTTGCTTCTACATTTCAGAAAGAAGCTCAAAACCCTGCTCTTCAACGAATGCCTTCACCTTAACAAGTAGGTCCACACCCTTACGCCCACACCCCTCCACTGCACTCCCCACCTAAACTGAGAAATCGAGACTGGTCAATCTTCTCCCTGTTTGTTTGTAGATCCCTTGCGATCCCCTACCCCCGTTGTTAGCGACCCGCTCACTTCGATTGATCCCTTGCAATCTGCTTTGCTCACTGTGTACTTCCCTCTATGACTTCTAAAGCACTCCAAGCCCAATAAATGATATTCCTAATAATAAGGCATCCTTCTATGGCTGTATGAGGTCTGCCTGGCAGCTGCTTAAAGTCATGCCCCTGCCTACACAGAGGCTGAATGAGCTTTGTCTGGTGTGTGCATGGGCATGAAGGATGTGGGCTGTCAATCACCATTAGACACTAAAGGGCTCACAGTTGGAGATGTGTCCCCTTATCCATGCCATCACAGCCACCTTTATCCAACCATGGCTTTTTAGCCAACATCACTTTGCAGTTTGGGACATACTGCTTCACTACTTCATCACAGATATGTTCTTGCAGATGGCAGCAGAAAACGTGCTGTTGGCTTACATCATCCCAAGCCTGGATGATGGTGACTGATGGCACGGAACCAGATGGCACATCTGATAAGGTCAACAACATGGGGGTGCACGCACCTGAATCCTTTCACCCGGAACCAATAAGGGCGTGTCCACTTTAGAGCACTTCCGGACTATGGTTTGTCACTAGGAGTTCTGAATAGGAGTGATGCTGCCTCAAGCCCATCAACCTAAAAGAGGCGCAGCGCTGTTGTTAAGCCTGACAATTAACGCCCAGTGCCATGGCCGACAAGCTGCCCCATGCCATGCGTGACACCCTCAGCCAGCCCAAGCTTTGTAGCCAATGGCAGTTTGCACCTTGCTCTTTGTAGCTTTGCATTTGGGCCGGCAAGTCCCAGAAAGGCCTGTCCCTGCCATTGCCCCGCTTCACCTTCAGAGGGGCCGCATGGTGGACGTTGTCAAGGTAACATCTGCTATGCGAGTTCTGAGGAGAGTTATTGCAATATAAAAGAGAAGGAATTATCACGCCTATGCTCCGATATCCTAAATCATGTTTATGCTGAGGGAACGGTGGGGCTTTGGGGGCGGTTATAAATGCACAGGAAAAGAAACCCATCAGATCCGGGGCAGCAGCAGTGAATGCAGCACATTCCAGGACTGTAACAGGCCCTAAATCTCTCCCTGATCAGATATCACACATACTTCTGTAACGCGGGATTTGTTACACCTTCTGAGAGCGCAGGCGTGTCAGGAGAGGCGCCGTGATCCTTTCCAGGTGGCAGGCGCCGTGCCGGCACATACTGGCATAAACCGAGGGGCATTCTTGCAGGAGGGAACTCTGCGGATGAAAGGGAGCTGCTCTGCTTAATGGTAGCCGACAAACCGCCGCTATTCGCGCATAATCATTCGTCTGTCATGGATGACGACGGGTTAGGCCATGGGCTTACCATGCTTTTTATGCTTTGAATCAGTCGCAAGTGCTTACTTTTCATTTCTTTGCACCCCTCTTTTGTTTAGGGTCAGAAGTGTGTATGCCTGCAAGGTAATTGTGAAAGGGCGGTCATGGAGTCTTCCAAAAGACAGGCCTACCTGGTGTAGTGGGCTCAAAATGAAAATAGCAAGTCTAAACAATACCACTTTTCATACATACATACAATCTCAGGGGAATCTTTTGGAGAAAAAACAGTTTTAGTTTGGCCTGAAACTGTGATGTGAATGTGGAATTTAGGCAAGCGTCAGTTGAATAGTTATTTTCTTCCCTTTGCTCCTATCTCCATTTCCATGAAAAGCTTGTCGTTGCTGATTGATGTTATGGCTTAACCCTCTACCCCCTAGGCTCTTGCAGTATCACGTGTGCAGTGACACGTGATGTCATCTGGGTAGTAAAAGGGCCGCACAGGACCCCTTCCTGTTCAACATCTTCACCAACGACATCCCGACAGATCTCCACAAGACCGACCTGGCGCTGTATGCAGATGATGTTGCAGTCATCTCCCAGCCATTCAGCGAAAAGGAAGTGGCGAAGAGCCTGCAAGCTTCATTGGATACTCAACGTGATACAGCGACTGGCGGATAGAACTCAACACCAGCAAGACATCTGCAACGCTGTTCTCCAGAAAGTAGATCAAGGAGCACCTGCACATCCGCCTCAACGGGGAGACCATCAAGTGGGAGAGCACCAGTCGCTACCTCGGTGTGACCCTGGACAGCAAACTCAACTGGGGAAGCCATATCGAGAATACTCAGCAGAAGGCAAAAGGAAAGATGGCAGCACTGTACCCACTCCTGAAGACCAAGTCCATACCCCTCTGGACAAAGATCAATGTCTACAAGGCGATCATCAGACCTACCCTGATGTATGCCTCCCCAGCATGGATGACCTGCCATGAACGACACCGGAAGAGTCTTCAGATAGTCCAGAACAAGGCCCTGCGGATATCGTCTGGAGCTCCAATCTTCACAAGGACAGCTGACCTTCACAGAGAACTGGACATCAAGATGTTGGATGAACATTGAGCAAAGCCAAGTAAGAACTTCGCCAAGGACTGGATCAGAACCCTTCCACCCTTCCTGGACTGATAAAGTGTTTTGTATGTATATAGCGCCCAATGGCCCACTGGATGGGTCTTAAATGAATGTGTTTTTCATTGTGTTGCTCAATTCTAACTGTGATCCATGAATGAACATCCAATTTTCAGTGTTTGCACTGCTTTATCTAATTTTGCCCCATAACAAGTAAGAAGACCAGTGATTCGCTGTTTTCCTGGGTCCAGCAGAGAGAGGAATACTGGGTCAGCCACTCCTGGATGCAGGCTTGGGGGCTAAACGTGCATTTACTCAGTGTTAATATTTCTAAGAGTGTCTGTAAAAACAAATGACAATTACTTGGCAGAACTAAAGACAGAGCAGAGCTAACAGGCGCAGCATATTATGTTATGAAATCGATTCTGTGTATCGTCTTCTGGTTTCTAAGGTCAAATAACTAGGGTGACCAGATTTAGAAAATAAAAATCTGGAACAGACCACAAAAATAAAAGTAGGACTAGCGCTGCCATCCCATTCAACCCCCCACAGCCTCAGTACCCTCCCGCTCTCTGCCCTACAGATTAGGATGCACATTAAAAAAATAATTCCAGCACTTTTATACTTCCATATAAACGGCAGAGCTACACTAAGCATGTGAGAAACAATAGAGCTTTTGCTTTGTTTGTTATTACAAGCTTTGCAAGGAGTATTTCTTGTATACTCCTATGGTGCAATCAGAAAATGCAGGCAGGCAGTGAATAGAAATGTTGGGGGTTCGGCCTCTCCTGGGTGGAAGAGACAAATGTGACAACTGAAAGCAAGAAACTGTTTATTATCAATGGATGGCACCTAGATTTAGTGCATCTCTGCAATTGTCACCAACCCTTTCCTAAAACCGGGACGGGTTTTTAAATTTAAAAAAAGCTCTCAGGGTGTTAGGTCTGGTGCAGTAAGACAGCCCTGCACCACAGGACTTAAGAAAAATGTTTAAAACAGTTTTATTTTTGCTGTGATATGCATCGACGGAGGTAATATATACCAAAAAGAAACCTAGATACATACAGTTTCAGGATTACTTGAAAAATGCACAAATCACATTATATGCCAGCCTGACAATTATCAACCAATTTACAAATATATAAACCCTTATGTTATGCAAAAAGAGTATGACTGTAGCTTTGTTTTCCCTACCTTGATTGAAAAACCATTTCAGCCTTAAAGTCTCCTCTTGGTTCTGCAACTGTGCTTTCAAGCCTTAAATATGAACAACAACATTGTTGCATGGGAATATCACCTGTTTGTAGTCAGTGCTTGACAAGCACATGCAGCTTCTTATTAAGCATACAGTGAAAACCTTTTTTAAGGCTATCTCTTTTAAACGTAAAAACACCAGGAGTAACTTTTCCAAACATGAAAATCACCTATTAGACAACCATTGGCAAAATTAAGACATCATATTGAAGCCAGCTGACAAGGGCGGTGCCCTGGTAATAATGGACCGACCAAAGTACAAAGCGGAAGTAGAACGACAATTAAGAGACCAAGACACATATTTATAAGTTCTTTTTGACCCTACAGATCGTGTAAGGACTCTGATTAATGAATTCCTGGAAGAAGCAGTAACACAAGAATGGATCTCCGACAAAACCAGATTATTCTTAACCAAAACTTGTCCAATAATGCTGGTTCTCTATGTCTTACCTAAAGTACACAAGAGTCTCTTTGATCCTCCTGGAAGGCCGATTATAGCAGCAACTGACAGCCTTCTAGAACTGTTAGCCCAGTATATCGACATAGCCATCCAACCTTTAGTACAAAGAACTACAACATATCTTAAAGATACTACAGACTTTCTATTGAAGATCAAGGATGTAGATTTTGATGAAACCACTGATACTCTGTTCACAATGGACGTCTGCAGTTTATACACTAACATCACACACAAAGCTGGAATGGAAGCAATGGAATGGTTATTACTCTCCTCTCAGGAGACTGCAGGGCAAATAGTTTATGTATATTGAGTCTGCTGAAATTAGTTCTAAATAACAACTTTTTCGGTTTGAAGATAGATACTTCATACAAATCTCCGGAAAATCCATGGGGGCAGTTATGGCACCCGGATATGCCAACACATATATGGCATATGTTGAGCAAACATCAGTACTCAATAATGAAGAATATCTGATGCCTTTGAGATGCTTTTATAGATACATTGATGACATTTTTGGCATCTGGAGGGGTTCCCATCAAAGTCTACTTGAATTTTTTACATACATGAACCAACTGGCACCTAGAATCAAATTTACTACTCAAACAAATAGAAATCAGATTCAGTTTCGCGACGTGGAAATTTATATCAAAGAAAACCACCTGCATACCACCATATACAACAAACCAACTGACAGAAATAGTATCTTTATGGCATCAAGTTTCCATCCCATGACTACTGTCCAACGCATACCCTACAGCCAATTCTTACGTTATCGTAGAATCATTTTAGAACCATTAGAATTTGAGAGTCAATCACATAAACTGCAAGAGAAATTATTTAAAAGAGTTTATTCACAAGAACTATTGTGTACAGCTTTGACTAAAGCTTCAACCATCTCGAGAGCTCAATCTTTGGAGCATCCATTAAAACAGACTCAGAATTCCTTGTTTATGTGACTACATATTCTCAACAGAGTTACAAAATTAAAAAAATCATCAAAAATAATTGGCAAATGCTCAAAAAGGATCCATTACTAGCCCACCTGTTTGCAACTGAACCAACATTTGCATATAGAAAAAGCAAATCCATTACAGATTTTCTCATTAGAGCGGATTATCAATCTTCCACAGCATGCACAAATCCGTTTAGAGGCACCTTAGCCTGTAACAATTGTCAACATTGTCATAATGTTATCAATGGTCCTACTATCAATCACCCTTATACAGGTAAAAGAATCGTATTGAAACGCACAAGTACATGCAATACAAGCAATGTGATCTATGGAATCAAATGTCCATGCAGACTATTTTATGTAGGACTCCCAACAAGGAAGGCCAAGCTGAGACGGACTGAACACAAATCTAACATCCAATTGTGTTCAGTCCATTCACCAGTGGCACAATATTTTAAAAAAACATTCTGTAGCCCAAATAAAATGTTTGATTCTTGAACATGTGAAATGTCCTAAGAGAGGAGGTGACATGCAGTTGTTACTAAGACAAAAAGACATAGGGCCTCATTACGAGAACGGCGGTAGCCATGGAGCTATTAGCTCCATGGCTGCCACCGTTCCGGGCTCCATTACCGGGTTCCTGCAATCGGGATTTACCGGGTTACTCCGAGATAGGAGGACCCGGTAATTCCTCCTTGCAGGAACCCTTCCCCATTCCCATTTGAGCACCCATAGGGCTCAATGGGAATGGGGAGGGAGGTAATAACGGGCAGATTACATCTGGCCCGTTATTGCCTCCCTCTTCCCCTCACGGGACCCGGAAAGCGCGCCTGGTTTTACCAGGCATGCGATCCGGGTCCCGCGATGGGATGTTTGTAATCAGCACTCCCGGAATGAAGGGGGTCGGTGCTGTACCAGCCCCCTTCAATCCGAGAGCAGGAGGGTCGTAATGAGGCCCATTGAGTGGATTGAAAGATTTGACTCTCTTGAGCCAAAAGGCATAAACAATGATTTTTATCTAACATGTTGTATCTGAATGTATTTAAATTCTGTTTTTTGTTGGCTCATTTTCCTTCTGGATGTTTTTGTTTAATCATTATAATTTTTGGCCATTTTGAAATATATTCTTTTATTCTTTTCCAATTGAGGGTTCTGTGCATTAGTAATATAGAATGACTCGGTTATTTAATGAATTTACTTACATTTCCAGATGAACACCCATGGCATTGTAGGCAATCAGTGCTAATTATTTGACTAACCGGTTGAAATTCTTAAATAAATTCCCATACCATACTCATTTTTGGCATCACTATTCGACTGTGAGCAATTACACATGGGACTGTATGGCAGTGTTTTTTAGATTTCTACGTTCACAAATATTATTAGTTACCATCTGTTAATGGAGGAATTTTATTATAAGGCCCTTAAGTGTAATCTTATAGTATAAACACTCTATCTGAGTATGTTGTTTGATTGATGTGAGTGTTCCATCAAGGACACCAGTTTGCTTTATTTAATCATCAACAAGTAGTGTGCACCATACTTATTGATCACAGCATGGATTCTGAAGTGGAGCTACCAGGTAGCCTTTGAGGTTATCCAATGGTAAAGGCTAAGAGTGATCAGGTGACTGTCGCGTCCGTGACCAGTTGTTGTCTTTTGACAGCATTGAGGCCATTCCCCGCGAGGTTAAATCTTGTTAAACAGGTTAAATTTAGAACCTTACCTGTATTGAAAACGCTTGCCAAACATAATTTATCACGTGTTACACGTCCGCAACTACTTGAATGAAATCTACGCCCATTTGGAAATGAAACGTTCAAAGTGATCACGTGATCTGTGTGCGATCACGTGACACATGATGCAAATAAATCTAAATGCAATGCAGGACGGGAAGCTGGATCAACAGCCGCCTTCCCGTTCCCGCATCATGCTCTACGAATTTCATGAAAAGGTAGGTACTTTTTTCATTTAGACTTTAGAGTATTGGGACCATATTAGACTTTAGTAACTGACCGTTCGATTGTCAGTGTTCTTAAAAACGTCAGTCTGATGGCAGGCTTTTCTGCTTCTGTGTATTTCAGATTGGATCTAGCACTCCTCCAGGATTTTGGGAAATGAAAGTGATGGTTGTTTTTCAAGCTACAAATGACTAATATCTGCACAGGAGAATATCACCTTTCCAATTGCACCAAGTGCCCTTTAAAGCTCAGAAGTTGCAGATTGACCTTGTACTTACTAAGTATAGTCAAGTAAGTCCCTTTTTGCCCTTTTCAATACATGGGTGTTCACATGGTAAATGAGACAGTGTAGTGATTTTGTCTTTTTTCAATTTTTTTTTAGAATGTGAAGAAATGCAATCAACATTTACACCTGAAGAAGGGGTCACAGAAACCCCGAAACGCGTAGTATCTATAAATATGTGATTGTATATTGTTATGAATTTTCAAACAGACGAAAAATTCAGAGATTTTGCTCTATTATATTTACTTTTTTCCTTGCAAGTTATAGTTCTGCATAAATGAACTTTGGAGATACAACTTCTTGTACCTATGAATGATGTTATTCATCTTACTTAAATTTTTTGTGGAAAACTGAATGATTTTACAATACAGTTTACTTCAAACACACTAACTATATGTTTTTCTTGAATGTGCACTTATTTATGAAAACATTAGCAATCACAACTAAGTGATCAGGAAGAGACTCTGATCTCGATTTGAGTGACCAGGCCTTTTACCATAGAGGTTTCTGTGGTAACTAATGCACTGTAACCTTTTTTAACATGCCACAAAAAAGAAAACCGTTTTGGGGCATGAGAAACTAGCAGACATCATTGACTGTTTTAAAATGTGGGTTTATTTATTTACCTCTGCCAATCTTACAATGCAAAAGATTGGGTGAAGCCGTGTGGGGAGGGGCTTTCAAGTACAACGGTGTCCATCCGATTGTTAGGTTTGTTTCACAGCAGTACTTGTCACCGACAATCAGGGTCGGGCTGGGGCATAACAATCAAAAAGTGTCTGACAGTTGCAGATTGCTATTCATTCCTTTTGTGACAGAATGTTTGAAGAGTACCCAAGGGGGAATTTTTTGATAAAATGTGATGCAAATTGCGCAATTTAAAGAATATGTACTCAGCACCAATGGTCAAAACTACTAGCCCCATAGTACGCAACTCATCAAACTAGCCTGCATTGGCCAAAAAAGTGGGCCACTTAGACCCAGAAAACTGCCCCAAAATATCATTTTGCGTTTTTGGTTCGGGCATTGCCCTGTTGCTAACTTGCCTTCCATCTGGAGGAGCAGTTCGCAATGAGACGTCGGACAGACGTGCAACATTAAACAAAGCCCCCAGGGGCAACGTTTGTGCTGTGGGCAAGACGGGATGCCAGGCAGGTGCCGCTCACCCCAGCAAGGCACATTTTTTAAAATAATTTTTCCCTGGCCACCACGCACGGCCGCTTCAGGTTTTTGGCTGACATTGGGTTAAAATGTGATTTGCGCTCGAGCCAGATACTTGGACTGAGGTGGCCCGAGTCTTGTCTGCCTGCCTGTCACACCAAACTCTTGCCTTGATGAAAACAAAATAACAGGGCTCAGTCGCCACCCTTTCCTTGGGGCAATGTTTGAAAACTATGATGCAGCAGGCCTGTTGGGTAACGAAACCCACACAATGGCCTTCAGGGGGTCTCGGGAGGTTAGTTTAGGGGCAACATGATGCTCGCCTTGGAAGCAAGACGACACAGCGCACCACAGGTTCGATCCTCGGGTCCGCGCTTAGAAACCTCTGGTTATTAAACGCATTATAAATATCATATCAAAGGCACAATAGGTATGTGCGTTGGCATAGAGCCTTGTATGAACAACATATGGAAACCTGTGAAAATAGGCATATGTTGGAGGGGGGACAGCAAAGTGGAGGCCCCTGGATGCGAAGTTATTCACAGAATGGGATTACAGCCTCATTTTAGTTTTGCTGTTAGGTGGTGCTTGAACCACCTACAATCTGGAGCTATTGCCTTGGAGTATTAGCTGGGAGGGAAATGCCATGAGAGGAGGGACACAGAGAGCCTGTGGGTGTTTGGTTACTTACCTGCACATGGTCATGGTAATGCCTATGCCCATTCCCACCCATCACTTGCCCCCTCCCACCCAAAACACATTACTCCTGGGATCTCTTTGAGCTATCTCTACCAAGCAGTAACATCAAACGTTGGCCTGCCAGTGTTATTTCTAGGCAGTCTGAACGTTCTCCGGGTGTAATAAAAATGTGTGGTAAATCAGACATAGGAGATGGGCCAGCGGACATGGTTCAACAATTGAGTTTGTTAAAGAAATTAAAGAAAACCTCCTCTAATTGTATTTCTATAAAGTGGTGCCTACTCTAGAAAATAACAAACGGGTTCTCTTCAGGAGGTCTCTCAGGTAAACACTGTCCTCTGTCCAAATCTCTTCTAACCTACTATCTGCCCTACCACTATAAAATGAAAGGAAAGAGAATCTGCTTGAGCTTAAGATAGGGTTACTTGTTTTGGTAATTTAGTGGTGGCTGGATTTCTGTCCCCACCAAAGAGTTCTTCTGGCATCTTCCAGGTCTTGGTTGAGTATCAATGTTCCAAAACAAAAATGACTCTCAGCTACCCTTTTTTTGGTTGTAACAGGGTCCTCGTCAGATAAGGAGGGTATTGCATAGCGGGCTCAGCTCAATAGTCCCAAAAAGGGTGGTGCCCGCTTGGGGAGAAGGGACGAATTACTTGGATTTGTCACAAATGTCTTAACCAAGTGTTCCGGCTCCTAGGAAATCTCCTCCAGACGTGGATAGGTCAGTATTCACAACAGCAACAAAGTTCACTCTTTGGTATTTCTGAATTGTTCACTCTTAACCTGCTGTAGGCTGCAGGCCTGGCCAGCCCTGGTTGCTTTATTCATTTGATCACCTTCTCGTGGGGTAACCAGTTTCTCACTAGTCAGCGCTATTGAGGTAGTAGGTTCGCTCACTTCTTTCTGGGCTTCTCCTACTCTCAGCCCAACATGGGCTACAGACTGGTTCAGCCTAGTTTGGTAGCGTGCTTCGCTTACCCTTTCCTGGGGTAGTCGGATATTCAGCCCAGCATGAGCTCATGGCTTTTTCAGCCTTTCTTTTCTCGGTTTGTAGACCCTTTCATGGGATAACTGGTCTTGCAGTCCTGTGTGGGCATGTGACTTGCTCTTGATATGAGGTTGCGTACTTCTCTTTCAGCGGCACAGTCCATCAAGGGCGTGGCGGTCTCTGGCCGGCGCAGTTTCGCATCTCAGACTTGGCTTTGGTGTGCATGGTCATGTTCTTCTCTGCGGTTTCTCCCTTTCAGGCTGGGTAGGCTCTGGACATTGCTTCGGCAGGACGTCGCCATGCTGCTCTTGGTTTGGCTTTGCTTCCTCCAGCTTCGGGAGTCCCGAGTTCTCCTGGATCTCTGCCTTACGCCAAGCATCATCGTTCTGCGGACTTTCCAAACTTCCCGCCACCCCATTAACAATGTGGTTTCTCATTCTGCCTCTTCCTGTGAGGAAGGTGCTCCCTCTTCTACAAGGTCGCGCAGGCCGGTGTTTCTCGCTTTCTGACTGCCTCTTTCCTGTGCTGCTGGCATCAAGGTGTATTTGGGTGCCTCCATGGAAGGAAAGGGAAGAGGTCCTGATCTTCATAAGGTGGCGGTAACACATACAGGTGAGAAGCCAAGGGTTCATTCTGAGGCACTGCTGCAGCGACAGCGGGATATTTGAGGTCCACACCTTACGTGGGTTCCTCTTTTGACTATTTACCGTCATCCACATTTTGGTTAGGTATGTTATTCGATTTTTTTCATACTAATGTCTGTTTCTTTTGAACATTGAACTTGACACTGATCAGCCTCTGTTATTTACAGATTTCTAGTATCCTTTTGGGAATTGGCCGTGTCTCTAGGAACTGTTCTACGAAGACAGTCTATCTACTTATTTTTCCTGCACCGTCGGATTCTTTGTTTCCGGCACTTTCCACTCACAAAGGTAACGACTTTCGCATTACTTCCCCACTAGATCGATTGAGCTTAGGAACTACTAACTTTTTTCCCTATAAATTCACTTTAGCTTATGTTTCACCATCCACTTGACAAGTCCCATTAGAGGGATCATTCCACTGAACTATAATATGTTGTATGTTTTACAGTCTATTTTACAGGAAGGGGTGTATCAATTGACCTTCAGTTTCTCTCTCAAACATGGACCACATAATTCACCTTATAATTTTGCATGTATTACAATGCATATTATGGCATGTTACAACAAATGTCACTACATTTTCTAAATTGTAAAATTGAATATGTTATGAATTGTGTCTACAATATTTTCTTTACTGAATTTGTGTTTTTCCTTTTACGTTAAGAGTTCAAGTTTGGCCTTTTGAAGAAGAGGAGAACTTCCTCGAAACGCGTCATCACTTAATTTGGACTCAATTTTTTCTCAATTTGAGCTTCATCTATTGATTCCATTTTGTTTCTATGCACTGTAAATAATCTGTCTCTGAACTATAATTATTGTTGAAAATAATATAGCTTGGCTATAAATGTATATTTTTTATCTCACATTTCTGTGTCTGACCATATTTGTTAGAAACAAAAATAGGTACAATACGTATAACTCAATTTGAACAACTGTATTGGATTAATCCAAACATTTGAAAGTGTGCAGGGGACGGGAGGGTTCCCAAGTTGAATCCTCTTTCTTTTTACCAAATACAGGTGAGAAACCAAGCCATCCACTTTGAGAGGGCCTTGCATATTATAACCCTGCTTACCCACCATGTAAGCAACAAACATTGAGGATTTTGAAGTATAGGGAGGAGGGATGGAATCCTTGGAAATTCCTTGTCCCCTCAGCGGGGGTCACCCCCAGTGGGATCCCGCTTTCTCTGTCCCCTAGGGAGGGTGTTGCATAATGGGCTCTCCAGCAAAGAGGGCTGCTTCTTCTTGTGGAGAAGGGACGAATTACCTGCATTCGTCAAAAATGTCTTAACCTGGTGTTCCGCCACAGGATCTATATCTGTTCCTTGCACTGAAGTCCTGTTAAAAACAAACTGAATCTCTGCAGGCCCTTTTTCCAGTGCAGACATTTAACATTTAAGAGAGATCTTAGTGGCTATAGGATTTGCACCCCTTTTTCATGAAAGTTCAACATGATTCTTGTTGTTCTTGCATCATGGGCCTCCAATCTAGCCCTCTGGCTGTGTTAATCATGAGCCTGCCATGTGTCTAGTCATGTAGCACTGTGGGATGTCGGGGTGTGCGGCACAGCATAGTTCTGGTGGACCCTAGGTGAATAATACATAAGAAATGACAGTGCATTCATGCATTTCACATTTGTATATAATCACACCACAGCAAACATTAAATAACCTAGCAAAGAACTATGTGAAGAAAGGTGATATAACATTGTATGACATAGCACATCAAAGCATAATACAGCAGAACAGCATAGCCTGCCATAGCCAGAGCCCTGCTAAGCATTTTGGAAGATGAAATAATCAAATTCCATGCCTAAAAATATGGAAGTTAGTCGATTTTTTGGGAAGTCAAAATACTTACATGCCTAAAACTTTGGAAGTAAACGACTTGCATGACAAAAGAAATGGAACACATTGTTACATGTTCAGACGTCTCCGGTCATCGGTTTTTCAAATGTAAGAATTTTACCAAAATAGAAATGTATCCCCCTGCATCTGTCCTCAAAACGTCTTTGAGTTAGGGCCTTGGTGAGTTAGGGTCCCCTGCATCTGTTCCTTTTAGTACATTTAGTTACTTCCGGCTGCGCAGCCTACCATTGGCTGCAGACATTCCCGCTGCGACGTGCTGGACAGGAAGGCAAACCAAGCAAAAGTTTGGTTCCCTGGCCTCTCAGAAACGAAATATAGATGTCATTTAAGGCAGGCAGCCCAGGCGGCTTCATTCGCGCGGGATCCTTCAGGAGTTAAAACAACGGCCTGAAACCAGAGACCACGCTGGACCTTTCAAGCCGAGGAGGCCTCTGAAGGCGTTGTCATGGTAATTATGAGGCAGCTGCGGAAGACTTTCAAGTTTGATCCACTGGGGAGTTCTTTTGGTCCAAGTGGTCCAGTCAGGTCGCAGGTGTAGGCCGCGCTCCCCGCTTTCTGTTCTTCTGGGGCTGGGCTCCTGGCATTCCATCGACTCGGCCAAGAAGCAAGGCATGGTGGGGGGATGGGTTTCCGGGTTTCCCCTATAAGGAAAGGTTGGTCAACAGTGGTCTCCGGATCCAAGTGCCCCTAGTGACCTTCACTAAGCCTTAGTAAGAGGGGAGAGCGGAGTCATTTGATTGTCATGTAAACCCCCCCCTCCTTCATGTTTTTTTGACATTCGACCCTCAATTTTGCGCCAACGTCTCCACAGAGCCCGCCCCATCCATCACCTCCTCGCCAGGTGCAGAAACTCTGCAGGTGCGGATTTTGTCTGTCTGCTCCTGTCACTGCAACAGGCACAAACAGCTGCCTGTTCTGTTAAGTAAAAGTGCTACAGCCAGTGCGCGTTAAATGGAAAATGAAAAGAAGTGCAGGTACTCACCGAGCTACGAAGCCGGTCATTCCAGCGCAGCGCTTTCATCGCCGGCCTCTTCGGCGCAGCACCTTGGGGCTTGGGCGCAGGTCGCTTTTAGTCACACCCTATTGTTTGCAGGCAATGCCCAGTGAGATTAAATCATGGCCCAAGGAACACACACTTTGGTAAAGCAGTGTATCTGAGATCCTTTAACACAAACATCTAGTTCGTTGTTATGCATTGTGTTAAGAAAGTTTGAATATCTAAATTAAATGAGACTTTTTTTTGCATATCAAGCTAGCAGATATCATAGCTGTAAAATAATCTTTAGAAGTGGAGTTTTACTATTGGTTTTATTGCTTAACAAGCAATTTGGTAGCTAAGTGGAGCTGTGTGCGAGTTGTCAGTCGAAAACGCTCCATCACAACTCCAATCACGTAAACATTAACATATTGGAATAGGCACTGCTGATAACAAAGAAACCTCTTAAAAAGTAAATTCCCAGGCTTTCCACATCAATCCCAGCTCCAACAAAGGACACCATTAGTAACAGGTGAAGCCCATGTGGAGGGGAGCCAAGGTGGGAGGGACGGGAGGCGCTGATAAGGCGGAAGGGGAGGGGCAGCTGCAGGCAGCCGCTGGAAACTGGCTGAGGGTGTGGTGACACGCCCTCGGCCAGGACAATGGCGAGAGCCACAGGGGGCTCCGGCAATGTCACCAAATGGCGCCGTTACAAGGGGTCGGGTAAGGAGGGGGAGAGCAGCAGCTCACCTACCTTGCCATTATGACCCTGCCAGACGCCTCCTGGACCTCGCCTGGAACCTCTGCCTCACCGAACGACGCTGACCTAGGAGGCCACGACGCATTCCTTTACCAAATTACTGTCCCATCCTCCCTTTCTTCCAGTAGGAGAGAAGATTGGTAGGCATAGAAGGACCATGTGGTCAGTGATTTGCCCCTCCCGGGAGGACCCTGATGCCGGTTAGCTGTAGTGGCAAGGCCATGGTCTGCCTCTCACTGGGACGGCTTCGGCCCGGCAGGTGGGTCCGATGGGAAGGTGGCCGGAAAAGGGGGGCCAGGAGGTGGAAGATGTCGGTCAAGGGAATGGTGCCTCCTTGGATCACCCCGCAAATATAGGGTATGGCAGGGAGGTCTGCGACAGCGTAGGGGGGACCTCACCGCTGTACAAACGCCAAGAGGGGGCGGAGTGAAAGGTTCCATCGGGAACTGCCTGTCACAAGGAAAATTAAAATTGTTGATATGATTTATGAGTTATGTTAAAAATGCTGGTGAAGGATTAGGGTTGGGTTCATGATTGTAATGCAGTGATGATGTCTTGGTAATGTTGAAGGATTAAAGATGGCCATATATAAATTCCAAACACAGTGTCTGTGCCTCCCTGCTGAGCCCACTTAGTGCAACACTGTTCCACGTCTAGGCCGGTGTGTAGTATTGCAGAAATATGGAAAGTATTTCGGCACTTAAGACCAGTGGGTGTCGTGTATAAAGTGGAGCACCCCGTGCTGGACTGGTCTACAGGGAACTCTGGAGATCTCCCGGTGGGCCTCTACACTATGAGTCCCTTTAATGAGAGTGCCCTGATGTTCTCTTTCTCTTACTCTGTCAGTCACCACACCCCTCACATCCTTCTCGCCTCATCTCCAACATCCCTTTGAAGCACACACCGATGCCACAAGTAGGTCACTCCTCTTGGTTCAGAAAGCACAAAGCACCGCTCCATTATTCCATGACTGCTTACTGCGGACACCAAACACATGCTTCATTCACACTGCAGTGGCTGCACAAGCTTCATTCACACTGTAGCGGCTGCAAGCTTCATTCACACTGCAGCGGCTGCACGCTTCATTCACACTGTAGTGGCTGCACAAGCTTCATTCACACTTCAGCGGCTGCATGTATAAGCACCGCTTAATGGGGGATGATAACACATGCTTCATTCACACTGCAGCAGCTGCACATGCTTCATTCACACTGCAGCGGCTGCACCTGCTTCATTCATACTGCAGCGGCTGCACATGCTTCATTCACACTGCAGCGGGTGCACTCTTCATTCACACTGCAGTGGCTGCATGCTTTATTCACACTGCAGTGGCTGCACGCTTCATTCACACTGCAGTGGCTGCACAAGCTTCATTCACACTTCAGCGGCTGCATGTGTAAGCACCACTTAATGGGGATGATAACACTTGCTTCATTCACACTGCAGCGGCTGCACCTGCTTCATTCATACTGCAGCTGCTGCACATGCTTCATTCACACTGCAGCGGCTGCACATGTTTCGTTCATACAGCAGCGGCTGCACATGCTTCATTCACACTGCAGCACATGCTTCATTCACACTGCAGCGGCTGCACATGCTTCTTTCACACTGCAGCGGCTGCATGCATAAGCACTGCTTAATGGGGGATGATGGCTGCCAGGCCTGAGACAATGAGGGAGCGTCATTAACCCAAGTGTTTTAGGGTGTTGGAGCCTATCTGATTTCTCATCAAACATTTCAAGTGAACTGGAAAATATCTTTGTTAAATATCTTTGTTACATCACTTCACTGTAATACCCCTGTGGTGGTTTTGCAACTGAAAGGAAGTATCTAGGAGCAAGAGAGGGTTATGCAGGAGCTTCTGATGAAGTCATGGGCAGAAGCACAGACGCTTATTTTCAGAATATGAGAAAACAGAAACGATCCTAAAGTAGCGGACGAGTTACAAAATGAAGCGAACATCATGACATGAAAGGGCAATGTTTAGCGTCAGAGAAGCCGTGTAATACATTATACACATTATTTAAAGCATTTTTGAACAAGTATGGAAGAATGTCTTTGCGTAAAGTTGACGCCAGTTCAGCCAGCCAATAAGGGAAGCTCTCGTCCCTTATTTTGATTATATTTTCTTCTGGTCAAAACACTGAAAACAGTGCATTCATCCTAACAATAACTATCACTCATCCTTATGTTTTCATATATTTACATGTTGTGGGTTAAGTCTGTACGGGTTTTGCCTCCCGGGGGCTCATGTTTGTAAAAATCCCAATTTAACGGCAGGGAGCCGTTATGTGTTGCACAGCGGGGTGCAAAAGTGCATGGCAACAGGCAGCGTACACCTGTGCACACTGCCTTTTGCTCTACACTTTTGCATTCCGCCATGCAAAACAGGCGAACCCTGCCTGGCATGCCTGCATGACAGTTAGCTTTACTTTTAATTGTGAGCGGGGCTCACAATTAGAATGAAGCCCTGCCTAATTTGCAAGCATGTTGGGCAAGGTTTAATTTAAATTGTGAACACTGCTTACCATGCAAGCATGTCAGACAAGGTTTAATTGTAATTGTACACGCTGCGTACAATGCACCACCATGCGGTCTACCTGCTTTATGCTGATGCATAAAGCAGGCAGACTCCAAAGGCATCTCCAGCATTTGTGCTGGCGTGAAAATGCATTTTGTATGAGAGGAAGGGAGGCAGCAGACGCAAGTTGCGTTCAACTCCTCCTCTCTGGCATAAAAATGATTGAAAATTAGCCGTGGTGTGAATGGAAGGCGTTAAAGCCTTACTCAAGGATTTTACGGCTTCCATTTAAGTTACGGCTCATTGGAACATGACCTCCCCTGACTTTTCTCACTCTTTCATGATATGACTTCCTTTCTGGGCAGGTTCACAACTCGCCTCTACACTGACAAGACGGCGTGTTTTAAGACCACTACCTAGGGATCTATGGGCCTCATTACGAGTGTGGCGGTTTGGAAACAAGGGTGCTGGTAAGCTTACCGGTACCCTTGTTTCCGGACCGCTACAGTACAACTCTGCCTGCCAGGGCTGCCGCACCCAGCAGGTCTGACCCTGCCGAGCGCAACGGATGTGGTAGGCAGAGTTGTCATGGAAGCACTGACACTGTTAGCAACGGTACCGGTGCTTTCGAGTCCCCATTCCTGTGGAGTCCAATGGGACTCCACGGGAATGGGGACTTGCCGAATCCCCCGCCTGACTTCCCGCTCTGCCGGGACTTGTAATGTCCTGTTGGCACCGGGAAGTCAGTCGGTGTATTCAGTGTTTCGAGGTCAACAGCAACTCGCCTGTAGCTCCGGCGGGTTACCGCCGACCTCGTAATGAGGCCCTATGAGTATAAAACACCAATAAAATAACTTTAGCCATTACGTGCGAGTGTTGATGCTCAGAGGTTGCACTGGGAAAGCTAGCGGGTTGGGTATTCATTCCCCAACTCCCACTCCTCCTGCACCGTCCTTCTCATGTATTGTCTCCACTTAAGGAGGATCATACTAAGGGCCTAATTCACAGAGCGGAGCAAAGTGACTTTGCACTGCAAAAGTACTCTTTGCTACGCGCTAAATGGGCCTACTTCACAAAAAAAAGGCAATAACTCTGTGCAGACGTAGTGTTTTTTGGGTGAATTAGGCCCATTTAGGGCGATGCAAATAGTACTTCTATAGTGCAAAGTCGCTTTGCTTTGCTCTCTGAATTAGGCCCGGTGCAAAGTGTATTTTTGCAGAGCAAGGTCACTTTGCTCCGTGCTAAACGTTCTGTGAATTAGGCCCTAAGACTCCAAGGTTCTATGCTAATTCTATAATGACTCTTTAGTTCCCAGCTTATCTCAAAATTATTAGCTGATGTTACCGTTCTTGTTCGACACTGTATCATGATAAAATATTATCATAAAACACGAATCAATACTGGTCAGTATTCTGACTTATCAATCATATATATGTGTGGGATCTTGTGAGCGTCCGCTCTTGTACAGTTCACTCTTCCGACCGAACCACCACCAGGCCTTTGGGGGGAAGCAAGGTGTGGATTTGGTGCCTATGGGGTTTGAGCGCCTTCCATTGTTGGGGTGGAGTAGGTTTGTGTTAAAACTATCAAAAGTGAGGAAATGTAATGCTAATAATTGTTGTGCTTTTGACGTGTGTCTTGGCACAGAGTTGGAAACCCCCCAGGAGTTATACAATAAACTGAGGGAATTTAACAAAACACCAAAAGGAAAAGAAAAATCAAAGATACAATGTCAGTCCAGAAACCAAAATCAACGACTCGGGCAAAAACACCCAAAGAAGACACTTGGGACCAAAGAACTGCACGCCATGTGCCGTCACATAAGAAAATAGTGACTCCTGAGGAAATGTTCCATTCTAATTCTGGATCACCCGACAAAAAAGACAACAACGCTAAAATATACTTAACAATCAAACAGGAAACTGGATCAGGACCATTCACTAAGCGCCAGCCTCCCCCACGTGTCACCAGAGAGGCTGGCAGATACAAGCTGAACTTTATTGATGTTGACAGGTAGCTCCGCTGACAAGGAAATAGAAGAGTTCCTGATAGGCCACTGCTTCACAGTCATTCCGGGTTAGGACAGGGTCTGTCATAGGTCATTCATGGGCCAAGGTCTTTAGAAGCCTGGTGGGCTTGGCCGCAGTTAGTGATGTGTTAAGTGTGCCTTACATTTGCATAGCTCTCAACCATTTGTGCCGCAAAGGCGGGTGAAAACACCTGATTTTAGTTTTGGCGGATGAGAGGCCCATTGAAACGAATGGGCATGCTGGAGGCTTGGCGGGTGAGTCAGCTGTTTACAAGGCAGGTGACACCCGCCAAAAGCGTGTGAGTTGAGAGCTATGCATTTGATTACCTGTGATATGCATCTTTATTGCCATACACATGAATACCTGTGCAAAAACCTGGTTTAATTCTGACCTGTGCAAAAACCTGGTTTAATTCTGATCGAACAAAAGTGCACGACTAAAATGGAAACTTTTAAAAGTAAGTCGTTGAAAACACGGTATTCTAACAAGCTATTTCCCGAGAACTCTGGCATTTCTGTAAGCAGAAGCCTGAAATTAGCTACAATGCACGGCGTAGGGGGAAACCATCTCAGAGCAATAGGGGGATCCAGAAGTGACAGACAAAGAAAAGCCATTGTGTGCCCGCCCGCCTCCGCGCACAGGCACCGGAAGAGGAAATAAGGCAGACGTTGTCTTTTATTCTCTATTTCTGAATGTCCCTCTCTCCAGCGCGTGGAAGGGGAAACGCACAATAAACAATACATCTGGGTTGTTTTCCCAGCAGGTTCCGTATTGAGTCAGGCGCCCATTGTCCTCTTCTTGACACTGGTTGCAACACTTTGATTCGCGAAGCTCACACCATCGGTCCAGTGGAGTAACTTTGCTGATAATTCTGGGGGCGGGGGAGGGGAGGGGTGCCATCTAAATGAAAGGAGCCCCTGCCAAATGAGTGGGACAAAATTGCGTTCCACAAAAGTTGGGGTGGGTAAACACCCTTGCCCCCCAAGCACCCTGAAATTATACCCATGCATCAGTCCTTCTGGTCTGCATAACAGGTCCTGGACGAAACACAGAACAACCATGACCAGTCCACAGCCCTAGGCACAAAATTGTATTGGTTGAAAAAACAAAAACGGTTGGCTACATTGGATTGTGTTCAGTGGACACAGATGCATACTTGCCAACATTCTGTGACCAAAAAGATGTAGGATTTTTCAAGTTTCAAAAATAATAATTTGCAAAACAATTTCATCGCAGGCAAATACAAAACATACTTTGTTGGCACCACTGGAGCATTCTAAAATACACAACCCATCAAACAGCACAACATGGAAAGATGTTCAAATGTTAAAAATGTATAATTATGAATGGTAAGTTAACAACAAATTCAATGACCTAACTTCATAGAAGGTAATCACACAGATCTGGTAGGCAACATTTGCCATTGCTCTGTACCAGCAGCTCGGGCAGTACATATGTATTCCTGCAGTGTAATTTGAACACTGAATGACATGGCAGCTGATACCCCCCTCAGTCTCATATGCAGATGCTGTGTGGTGGTGTTACACTCTGCCACTTGATTTCACTGGTGGTTCACCTAAGGGTTGTTCCGGCAAGAGTGCAGGACAGAGTCACGCAGCTGTCAGGCCAGTGGATTGGTCTGAGCCCCATCAAAGTAATCACCTACCAGCCCACTATACAGACAGACTAATTCATGTGCTGCATGCTTTTTCCTGCAGCCTGCCTGGGAGTCACATAAATTACCTGACAATGTAAAAAGCAGTAGGATCTGTCACCCAAATCTGTAGGCGGTAGGACTGCTTAAAAAGCAATAGCCTACTGCCTAAATCTGTAGGGTTGGCAAGTATGCAGATGTCCAGCTCTATGAGTGTTTCTTTAATCTCCAAATAAAAAAATAAAAACCAACAACTATACCTCACATAGGTTTCTATTGTCACTATAACAGAATACAAAATATATTTCAAAATCAGAAACTCATTGGTTTTACAGATGTGTCCCTATAGGTCAATATAGGGGATATCAAAGTCTGTCTGTCAACATAGGAGACAGCATAACGGTTGCTTTATACATGCATGACTTAATACAAAATGGAACCCACATTGTTATGTTTTCCCTAGCTTAGTTCCTGCCCTCTTGCGTTTGAGGTGGGAGACTTGAGAAACCTGGTGCTTCAGCAGATGTGAAAGGGCGGTTTGCTGACATTGGTACTTTTGGGTAATGGGATTTGGGGATACTTGATATTTTATGGTGTGGTTTTTTGGGGAATTTAACACATTTGGGTGTGTTGTTCAGGGGAATCTTGATACTATTGTGTAGGGTTTTGTGAATTTTGAAAGGTGCACAAGCGCATCGATCTATATATATATTATATATATATATATACATATATATATATATTTTTTTGTATGTTCGGGGTTGGCTCCAACCCCAAAATTGTTGGTGGGCTGAAATGTTGGCACAAGATCGGCATACTAGGCTGGGGTGTACTGGCGATAGTGAAATTTGACCACCCCACCCAATCACCCTGCACGTGGTGGGGTCTGGCTCTGTGCTATCGGTATGGGCGATTTCGTGAGATTGCCGATTTTGCGATTGTTGGCTCCAGCCCCAGAACAGTTGGTGGGCTGAAATGTTGGCCCGAGGTCGGCATATCAGTCTGAGGTGTACTGGCGATACTGAAATCTGGCCAACCCCACCCATTCGCCCTGGACAGGGCAGGGTCTGGCCCTGTGCTATCAGTGTGGGCGATTTTGGGAAATTGATGATTTTGCGACTTTTCCAATAATACGAAGTTAGGGCAATGGTTGACATACCAGCCTGGGGTCTACTGGTGATAGTGACATTTGACCAACCCTACCCATCCGCCCTGCACAGGTGGAGCAGTGTCCGGCTCTGTGCTATCAGAATAGATGATTTCGGGAGATTGCCCATTTTCCAATTTTTCAAAAATAGGAAGTTATGACACAATAAAACATGCACAAGTCTATAGCAGACACCCACGTACATGTCAGCTATAGACACATGCAACGCCGGATGGTACAGCTAGTTATCTTTTATTATTCCGGTCTTGACGGTTGTTGTGTTTTAGAGATTGCATGGAGTTCTTATCTGGAACTCGTGGAATGAGAATATAGGTTGTTGAGGGGCAAAGGGAGACGGTTGAACGAGAGTGAAGGGAGAGCAGGAGCAGATGTCGATCCCTGGTCGGATGAAGCTATATAAAAAGCTGTTTCCTTACCGACCACTGCCTCTTCATTACTTGGAAAGCCACACAACACCTGCTTTGTTCTACTCTGACCTTTGAGTTTGACCTTTTTTGCGTTTTCTGAAACCTTGGACAGCGAGTTGTCCACATGGCACCTGACCATCTCTGGTTCCTGAAGCACCTCAAGATCTTCCTCTTTGCTTCTGCTTTCTCTCCTCCTCTACCCGTGCTGGACTACAGACTGAAACTGCACTGTTCACCTGGCCACCCTCTGATCTCTGGCCCAGGTCCCCTGCCCCGCCAGCTGCACACCTGCACAGCCTCCCGGGCAACCCATGCACTTGGGGGCTGTTTCTATATCCCTACAGCCCCCCAGCCCTTGACACCGATGCCTGCACTTACCCCTGCACTTGCCATAAGCTTGTCGCACTTTTTACCTATTGTTTTACTTATTTGATTTATTCTTACTGTTTATCCTATGTATTGCACTCCCCCCTCCTGCTTCCCCCCGCACGTTCCCTTCCCCCCTCCCCTACACTTGCGCGATCTCAATGTCACCTGGCCTTATAAGATTGTTGTCTTTGTCTTCCCTCTGTTCGCCAACCCTTGCCTCGTTGCGCCTTGAAACACCTGTGTATAGGCACGTTATAAATGCCATATCATATCATACCTGTGGATTCCCAAAGAAAAGTACCCTCAGTGGTGTACCGAGCAGGGGGCAGGAGGGGCAAGCCTCCCCGCACATGCTCTTTTGAGAGCCTGGCCGGGACTTTTGTCGGCAGGACACCTCTCCCGTTCAGCACCTCAATGAGGGTGCCCATTGGAAAGGTGTCCCGCTGGGAGGACAATGTGTGCTGAGCCATTCCTGCTCAGCACGCTCATTGTCCTGGCAGCAGGGCACTTTACCTTTCTGAACAGGAGATGTCTCATGCTGCCAGGACAATGTTCTAAGGTGCTCCGGGCAGCAGAGGGGCTCTCACGTTGCTCTGTGTCAACAGAGCATTTCAATGTGAGCCATTAGGCAGTGATGAGAGGTAGCGAGGACTATTAGCAGGGACTTTTGTCCCTTTAGAAATGTGCATGGGAGGGAGTCATCCGCAGTGAGAAGGAAAGGGTGTGTAATGTTGCATGATTTATTTATTTATTTGTGCTTTTTTTCATAACGCACTTAATACCGGAGTGAAATAATGACTATGGCTTTACCGAAGGGGGATTTGTGAGGCTCACATTAACCTGTGTGATGCTATTGTGACTTTGCATTCAGGATGGGGAGAATAAAACTAAAGCAATACTCTTATTGCTCAACATATTTCTATGATGATATATATAATGTAAAGCTAATTATGAAAGAATAGTTTATTATCTAATGTTCTTTGCTTCCAAGGCATTGCTACAAATAAAGTATTATTTAAGCACATGAAATGCAAAGGGAAACCTTAATAAATATCTATATCAACTATATCAACTAAACCTGTGAAGATGTGGTCAGTTGCTTAAATTGTCCACATCCCAGTTTCATCATTTAACCAAAGTGTGTGATCCTGTGCAGATCTGCAGCTCTCTTAAGTGTTTTACTCTGTAAGTGTTTTACTTCCGATCGTATTTTAAGATATCATGCTGTTATTTTAACCCCTCCCCCCTCCACCCCCTCACTGTTGCAATGCTGGATACTCCCCTGAGGACCTTGTGGGGTCTAAGAGTAAAGAGCATGATGGACATAGGCAGACTGGACGTGGGCCTTATTAACAGGCACGTTTCTCTGCATCCAACATTACCCCATTGTGAGATTTCCCTCACACAGCAAAGCCTTTCTCCAGCACAGGATCAGCGGCCACTGGCACAGCGAGGATATCACAGGAAACGTGGGCATCGGACCCCTATCTTTCTCTATGCCATCGAGCAAGGTCTTAGCTAGCCTGGGGATCAGGAATTCAGCAAGAGATGTTTAGTGCAACCCAAACACTTGCAGAATGGCCTAGTGAAATGACACGGGGCGCTGGCCCTTCCCCAGCCCTGCTAGCCTTATTAGAGGCTCCTGCCGGCAGTAGTTCTCAGCTTCATTCCTTCCTTGTACATGCAAGCCCTCGGAGGCAGGCAGAGGGTCAGCCAGAGTTCACGCATGCGCTGCCCACGCCCCTTGTGCACCGTAATCAGCGGTTGCTGCGCACATCATGCCAGGATAGCTAACCCTTTATTTCAGAGCACAGTAAAGGAAAGGCGAATAAGAAAGACGCTGCTTTGTACCACACCAACCTACGAAATATATGTGTACAATTGGGGTGATCTGATAGCATTGTCGTGTCTACTCTCCCCTGTTTTCTACCCTGTCAGTATAATCAAGAGGGGAGGGGGGCTTTCTCTTGTCTGTCATTTGCACCTGTTGAAAATAGTCATATTTATTCATTTTACGAAGAGAAAATAATTTCCCCTCTGGAAAAGACGCCATTAACGACGTGCAAAAACAGAAACGGGGCAGGGCATGCTTGGGGCGTCCCACTGAAAGACAGTGGAGAATAGAACCTTTTCTAGAGCTTCTCCATGATATATCAGATAAGACCTAATGCTGAAGTGGCCTGAGGCTCCAGGTCATCTCAGCGCTGGTTCCCCTATGGTTACTTTGTGTGATCCTGGGCAGATCACTTACTTTTTCCTAGTTCCCTTTCCTGCTACAAATTGAGAGCCCTTGGGAACTGTAAACGTCCAACAGTTGTGCAATCACTTATCTTCATTAAGTTTATTTTCATGTTACATGCTGCACAACTTTGCCAGTCACATGCATTCTTTTCTACAAATTACAGGGACCTGTTGGGGGTCTGCCAGTGCCCCCGCTCGCGATGCCCGTGAGCCCCCAAACACCCCCCACAGACTCAGCCTGGAGACGTTTGCTGTGTTCGGGCTCCCCGGTCGCACTAACGCAGCCGGGAATGCTCCCTTTATTTATAGTGCACACGGCGGAGTGCAACATCACTCCGCCGCATGCTCTTCCCTTAAAGGAGCAGCACCACAGGACCAATTGCTTAAGTCATATTTTCAAAAGCAGAATAACAACATCCAGAATGCATTCATTTGTTAAGTGAAAGCCCAGGACTGTAAACATGGTGTCCCCTAAGATACATGTAAACATTGGTGTTTACAGTCTAGTCCACGTTTCCTGGGCCGCCACTTAATGAAACATCCAGCAATTACCACCTAGAGAAAACAGCGCACCCTGCTGGAACAGTTGGGGCCCAGACCAGCTCGGAAGCAGGAAGTTGCGGGCCCCAGCGGGGAGCAGGTAAGTGTGTGGAGGTGGACTTGGAGGAGGATGGAGGCCAGGCTTGCTTGGGTGGAGAGGGTAGGGAGTGAGGGCGTGGTCAAGAAGGTGCTGTGAGGAATGAATGAACAGGGAGGATGGGGGCATGGAGGGGAAACAGCATATGGGTTTCCTGGGATGAAACTCCCCGTTGGAAGCAAATTCGGCCCTTTGGAGGTCTCTCTGGCACAGCCAAAAAAGGTTTTTGGGGGGAAGAAAGGTAATTCTGTGCAGCTACATAGTGCATTGGCAAAACGGGGACCTGTATCCTACTCGTGTGTATGTTCATGACTGTTTGTTCTTCACAACACTACACCAATTCACATGGCCGTTAATATGTACAGGTGTTAACATATCTTATGTGCATTCATCAGATCAGGTATGTTATGGCTGATCTCTATAGTGTTTGTTTTTTAGCAATTGTCTCGTGCGATTGTTCACAAATGCTTGTTTTGTCCAATATGTTCTCTCCTTTTCCATTCAGGATAGTTGTCAAGGGTCTACTGGTCTTCGTACGGCTTTCTTAGTCCCCTGCCCCCGCCGCACAATGTATCCTGCAATTTCATTAACATGTGCCTGTGTTAAGAATTCTTGTGTAAAAACGTATTTGTATGTACGGAAGAAGAATCAAACAACGCTGGAGGTTATCTGCACTGCAAGGAACCACGGAAAGTGCGTTAAGGACAAAGCAGTATTTTGGCAGAATATGTATGGGCTACACGGAGGCAACGCCAACCGTAACAAGAATATAATTGGAAACGGATCCGGCTTCTAATTGTAAGAGTCATACGCAGAGTCTTGGGTCTGCTCTGCTCTACTGCTCGATTAACTGTGGGACAATCTACGTTGCTGATTCTCTATTGCTCCCTACTAAAGCTCCACCCGACGCGGAGCGGATGCGGAGTCATACGCAGAGTCTTGGGTCTGCTCTGCTCTACTGCTCGATTAACTGTGGGACAATCTACGTTGCTGATTCTCTATTGCTCCCTACTAAAGCTCCACCCGACACGGAGCGGATGCGGAGTCATACGCAGAGTCTTGGGTCTGCTGTGCTCTACTGCTCTATAGACTGTGGGACAATCTACGTTGCTGATTCTCTATTGCTCCCTACAAAAGCTCCACCAGACGCAGAGTGATACACAGAGTCTTGGGTCTTGGTGTCTCTGGGGGAGTACAGAGTGAGGAGTGACTCTTTCCACGCAAAACCCACACGGCCAACTTGCCTGACGGCCCCCCAATGATGAATGGAGACTCAGCCGAAGCGGGCCCCCTGACCCGTCAGAAGCTACACCATCTCCAACAGCATCAATGGAAAATCTCTTAGCGGCAACCATCGAAGGTGAAGGTGAGAGCGCTAGCGTTTGCACTGTTAATCCCACAACACATTCCACTACAAAGTTTCTCTCGACTCCCTCCCTCCCCCCAAGCACCCTAAGTATACAGACTGCCTGTGAAAATACTGGACGCGCAGGGACTACTCCCTTAACACCAGCGCATATCATAACGGACAGTGCTGCCACTTTGGGAAAGAAACACAGCAACTTGACTGAAACCTCCATGCCTTCGATCTCCCCTGTGCCTGAGGGAACGGGGGCGCGGAGAGCCCAGAGGGGGCGTTACTTTCAACCGGAATACAGAAATACACACTGAAAGATTCAAACATACTATGTGACACTCTGGTGACCCCCTCAAAGACAGGAGGGGTCGCTTTGATTGTTAAAGAGAAAGAGGGGGAGGCAACTGATTGGGATACACAGTCCAACGGGTCCGCGGGCACTACCCACGTGTCCCCACTGAAGCTGCCTCCAAGAGGGTATGTGGCGGCGATTGACAACGTGGCAAGTGTACCATCAACTGCGCCGCCGAACACAATGCAGGTGAAAGTTATAGTCCATTCAAATCCACCCACTAAGTTTTACCAGAATAACCCCCTGAACAGCCAAGGGTGATAGGATGAACGCGAGGACGATAGGGAGGAGGCACGCCTGAAAACCAACTTACCTAGCCTTCCTCACACCACAACTCCATGATCAGACAGACAGGAAGCCAACAAGGTTAATCCTGATGCTAAAGACAATTCACAAACAGCGCTCAGAAATATTACATCAAAATCAACGCCAGAGAAAAGTTCTACTCCTTTGAACATTACACCTGGTCCGTCTCAAGCAAAAGTTGGAATCGAAACACTACCTAAGCCTACTACACCTGCCATTGACTTCTCAAAATTCCGAAATCCCGTAACGATGCCTGCAACCTTCAACAAAAAAAAGAAGAAATTGCCTAACAGGCTTAAAGGTACTAAAGGGCCAGAGAAAGTTAAAAAAACCCCATCAGAATCGAATCCCCCGTGGAGAAAATGGAGACTAGGGTGGAAATACCGGTTAAGATTAAAACAATGTCTACTCTGGCACCCAATAAACTCCAAAAAAAGCATTCAGGAAAATCAAACCAAAAGGCCCTATTATTTCGAAAAGTTTGATAAACTATTTTCTGAGGCAAAAATTGAATCCAGATGAAATAGCTCCGATTTCACCTCATGAACTTTCGGATGCTGAAATTCTAGAAGGAGCTCAGGAGGACTCGAGCTTTGCCTCTCCTCATTTACCAGAGAAGTCGGACCAGGTCTCAATATCAAAATCAATAGATTGCCCAAGAACGGAGCCGCCCAGAGACTCAGGTGGCCCTCTCAGCATACCATCAAGAGATAAGGCCCCTTTATTGGAGCTGGAGAATTCAGGTCCTCTGGATGACAAAACGATTCCACAACCAACGAATCTAATAGATGTACTCGCAAATGATCAGGACGAACCCACCTTTCCTCTCCTTCACACACAAAACACTCACTATCGTCGGCCTCATCATGTCAAGTATCGACTATGCAAACAGCCTCTACCTCGGTATACCAGAATACCTACTGAAGAAGCCACAACGGATCCAAAACACAGCAGCCAGACTACTCCTCAAACTATCCAGAAGAGACCACATCACCCCGGCCCTAAAAACACTACACTGGCTCCCAGTAAAACACTATCACCTTCAAAACAATGTGCATAACGCACAGGGCAATCTGCGGACAAGGAGCAGAATTCCTACAAAAGAAAATAACAATCTACAAGCCAACGAGACCGCTCAGGTCAACCAACGAAATCCGACTGGAACAAAAACCTTACATCAAGAAAAAACTCGGAGGCACCGCCTTCTACCACATAGCCGCGAAAACCTGGTACAACATCCCAAAAGTAATAAGGAACTCCAAAGATCACCTTAAATTCAGAAAATTACTAAAAACCTGGCTCTTCAACACCAGAGACTAAAACCGAAACAACAATAAGACAAATGACTCAACAGGAAAGGACATTGACAAGCCCCTAGAACCGACAGAAGTACTCTGAGCACCAGTAGGGCTGACGCTGGACACAGGGGTCCACCTGCGAGACCCAGGGAGACGGAGGCAGCAACCCCAGCCAATCCTTACTATCCCCCACCGCCCGTACAGCTACAACTAAGTACCACGGGGTTGTGGAACGGACGAGATACCACCAATCACCACACAATCGGAAGTATAGACACTAGCAGGTGCGCTAGTCATGTGGGTGGGGGTGAGGAGCATGCAAAGTTATTAAGGGAGCGGACGGAGGGGACAGCTAAATGCTCAAGCGGCCTCGATGCAAAACGGGCACGTACCTTCTGAGGCACAGGGTGCGCAAGCACCCCGTCATGTAAGATTACACGAGCCCAACCGGTCAATCCAGGATAGAGATACCAAATAAACAATACCACTAACAATTTCCTTCTCTGCATACACTTCTCAAACTCCAAACCAAACACAACCACAAACCTCCAGCACAACAAACCGCACGAACTTCACTACACTGCAATAACAAAAGAAAAACACACATAGGGCCTCATTACACGGAAGGCGGTAATGGTTAACGGCCACCGTTAATGGTAACGGTGACCGTTAACCATTACCGCCTTACTACGAGGTCCCTTAGCGGGTTGGTGCTTTAACACCTGCTTTTTGCAGGCGTTAAAAACCAACCCGCTAAGGGACCTCTGAGCTAATTACGGCACCACAAAATTGCGGTGCCGTAATTAGCGCCTTCCCCATTCCCATAGAGCCCTATGGGGCAGAAATGGGAATGGGGAAGGGCAATGGCGGAAGGGGGATTTACCACCCCTCCAACCTTGGAATGGGGCGGTAAATCCCCTTTCCGCCAAGGCGGTGCCGGTATTTTACCGGCATGAGCCATGGCGCTAATAGCGCCATGGCTCACCGCCTTCCGTGTAATGAGGCCCCTAGACTCGCACATCAGCACATGATGACTACCGGCCGCATACACCCCAGGCCCAGCCAACGGAACCACCGGGCTGAGGCTGCCAACAGCACATCACTGCAATCTTGCACTTTTCCAGCCTCCACCCACTAACCCACCTCTCCCTCTTTCAGAGCCGCCAGAGCGCCAGGGGACCACTCCGGTGGTGATAGTGCGCAGTACAAATGTCCTTTAACATTAACATTAACATAGTGGAGGCAATAAAGAGCTTACCTCTGATACCTAATAAAGACTGTCTGGAAAACGGAAAAAGTACTAAACAAAAAGAAAAGACATCTGAAATTGAAAAAGTTGTCCTTCGATGGCTACTACTGCCGCTCCCCCACAAGATGCCCAGAGCCCTGACTCCACGAATGAAGGAGAGACGTGGAGAAAACACGACCATTTCACACTGGAGAGACCCATCCTATCAAATAACCCCCTAAGATACGGCGAGGGTCCAAACCATCTGGAAACCCCGAAATGCTATAATAAAGACCGGACACAACACCAAAGATCTAGGACGAACTCAGAGACCTATTTTACCCAGACTTCAACTTCTTTTTCACCAAAAATAGGAGATCTGGTGATACTTCAGACCTCAAAACAAGTGACAGTTTAAAAAAAACAGACTTAATAAAAATTATGTCGACAGTAACCATAGGCCTTGCTCCCTTCTCAAAACTTTATGAAGGGATAAATTAGGCAATGAAGGATAATACAACCCTAATTGCAATGATGCACACTAAGCTTATCTTCCTAGAGGGTTATATTACAGCCATGGCCAAACAGCTTCAACCTCAAAGGGACTCACAACAGCACTCAGTAGATAGAGGCTGCCAGACAACAGAACCAGCCTCTACTCTGAACAACATCCCTTTGCAAAAGACCCAAGGGAGAAGAGACCTAAATGACTGCACTATGGACAATATCAAATGTGATCTCTTCAGAGGAAAACAACTGCCGAAGTCCACTGATTCTCGGATAAGAGGAAAAGTAGAAGAGGACAAAGTCCTACAGACCACAAAGCACCTTGCATCAGAAGGTATAGATCCCTCGATCACTAATGAGACTTCACATTTCCTGATAAGATCCTCCGAAGATCTCATGTTTAAAAAATCTGGCAACCAAAAACCTGCGATCTCGAATACTGAGAACGTAAATAAACATTATTCAATCCTTAATAAACCCACTGATGGCCAGACAAAGGAGGTTATCCCAACAAGAAAACCTCAAAAAGATAAGCTGGGTAACCTAACTGTGTCTAAAAGCTCTCAGCACCGCAATTTGGAAACAGTATTACCCATACTAGACAAGGATCAAAACGCACAGTTCACCAAGTTGCAAACAAGAAATCTCTGGACGTTGCTAATGATCAAGCTATAACCCTAGTGGATAACTTGAGTGATGGATCGGACCACTCGATCGACCTGATGGATCTGTCAGTCTATTCAATGGAAAACTCAGAGTCAGAAATGCCGGCGGAGAATGAAGTAAAACTAGTGGAATCAAACCACGACACACAGGTGATCAAGGACTCTATGCGGCACTCCAACTCTAACACAACTCAAGTTTCCCAATTTCTGACCCTATCAGAAAAGAGAAGAATAATAATAAAACCAAAAATCCAAGGCACCACAAGCTTAGTAGTGCTGAGAGAACCTAGTGAACAAAGAAGCGTCTTCTTCAGTTCGAGTAAAGAGACAGAAAAAAAGATGATCAAAGGACACAAAACAAAAAACACAGATATGGATGATATTAATCAACCAACTATCACAATATCCAGGAATGATAAAAACTCTACCAACTACCAAGAGACTCCTGCTTGCCCAAAGAAATCATCAAACATGGAAAGTGATAACTTAAGTTCAGCTACGAGAGGGAATTATTCTGCGCATTATGACCATTCAACCAAATACAACTCAGAACAAAAAGGTAATCAGTCATTTAAATTCGAAAGATTGCAGAGTAATAAAGAAAAGCTGATCCTTAACAGGAAAACGATAATGCAAATTTTCAAATGCATTTCATCTCTATGCCACTCGCTTCAGACGATCTGAAAATTGTGGAATTTGGAATAAAACATCGATTAGATTGAGTCTTCCTACATATTCCCTCCCTAATCATAAGAAGAATGTTGACAGATGCAATGGAGAATCTGAAGATCCTGGGATTCGACTTAACACCAGTGGACGACACAACTAAAAATCAAAAGTCCTCAAACACAGAAACCTATTCATCAGACCATAAATAGAAATCAAAAACTGATGAAGGATGCAAAGAGAAGTTGAAGACCAGGGAAGAAACGTCACCTAAATACAAGGACCCCCTAAATATAGGGAGAGTTCCTAGTGGTCCGAAGATGACCTCTGAGGCAGCCATAAAAAAAGTCCATCTTCTCGAAGAAGGCAAACCTGAAGAGGTTGAAGAAGATTGGTCCTGGATCGCAGTGGCACTAGCGAGAGACCAGCACTAGCCATCAGAGTACACCTCAAATGCGCAAAAAGACCAAGTAGTCTACACAAATGTACCTTTATAACAATCTCATTTTGACCTAAATTGATTTCCTGGAACACCAGAGGTTTTACACACTTAATGAGATCAAAGGAGATCAACCTAGGGACTTATGGCATCCTATGTTTCCAGGAAACCTGGCTGCAGTTCCAACCATGCCTAGATGGTTATAAGGTAATAGTTGCACCTGCAACCAAAGGAGACAGAGGCTGTCCTTCTTCAGGTCTATTAATTGCCCTTAAAGCAAGATCAGGCCTGACCCTATTGAAGTTCATTCTCGTCGACCTGTACTGCCTGGCAATATTGGTAAATTGCACTATAAATCTAGAGGACAACACTACCAAAGATCTGGGTAACATAGCTATTATAACATGCTATTGGAACCCATCTACAACAACTGGGAAAACGTTTTCTGAAACAATCACCAATGCAATAGAACAGGTTTGGGCTGACAACAAAATCTGGAACGTGATATTATGCGGCGACTTGAACGCAGAATGGCACTCAGCAACCATAAACACATCTAAGATCTCCAAAGTGACAGCAACATATGAACTTGGAAGCCTCTTCTCGAAAGTAATGCAACCTTGGGACATGAATCGACTAAAACTAAAAGCCTCTAATGATGTAACCAAAATCCCGATTTGGGAAAGAGGATCTCAGAGGGCGGATTTAGATCACATCTTCGTGTCACATGATCTATTACCAATAATTAAGGACTACACGGTAATTAAAACGGCCAACCAGGACCACAACCCCCTTATTTTGACATTAACATTACCGCAAAGATCAATAACTAAAAGTGTCACGATAGCAATCACTGTGAACAATGGAAAGAACCGTGTGAGCTTAAAACCTACCGATATAACATCATTAACAAAGAGATACGTTGACTCTACCTTAAGTCAGATGCCAGACAACGCATTTATGGACTACCGACCCCTCTTAGATCCTTATACCTTGAAAGGTAAAGGATCCATTAATCCATCAAGATCTGTCAATCATGTATATGATCAAGAGCTAGTGTTGAAAAGAAGGAAAATTAGACGCCTAATTCGCCTGGCTGCACTTACGAATCAACTGGAGATAAAAAAAAGAAGCAGCAGAGGCATGCAAAAGCTATAAAACTGGGATAATCGCACGAAGGCATATACTTTTACAAAACGATGCCGAACAAATGCTGAAAACTTTGAGAGGGAAAAAATCAAAAGATTTTTGGACCCTAATAAACAAAACCATAAACATCGTGGAAGACCCACAACAAAACCCAATGAGTGAATTGACCTTGCATGATCATTTCGCAAAACTCTTTAAAGGAGACACTCAACAGGTCTGCTCAGAACTAGAGTTAGAATGCGAGAATCCTTGGCCATTCAACTACAAGAAGACGGAGATAATGGCTAAAATTATGAAGCTAAATCCATCAAGAACCCCAGGCCCTGATGGACTTACAAACATCATGTGAAAAGAATTTCCAAATGAATGGGCTACATTTATTCAGGCTGTTTCTGAGAACATCTCAACGAAAAAGAAAATCCCTGACTCTTGGAAAATGGCTACCATCATCGCTATATTCAAGAAAGGCAAAAAGGACGATCCAGTCTGCTATAGAGCAAATTATTCGGATCCTTCCTTCTGGAGAAATTTAACAACTGGACTAAGAGGACAGACTCAACCGATCCATTCCAAACTGGATTCGTTAAGTCCATTGGCACCTCCATAAATATTCTGATTCTGAACTTCCTCAAAAACAAAGCCCATTCTGAAAACAGAAAAATGTTCATCGCATTTGTAGACCTCACACAAGCTTTCGACCGAATCAACCGCAATTTACTATGGTCGAAACTAAAGAAGAGAAGCTGTCCGGAGGAAATACTGCATCCATTAATCACCCTCCACACGGATACTAAGATCCAATTCCGTCTAAATCAAGCTGGCTTCCTCTCCTCCACAGTCCCTACATCTCTGGGTATGAAACAGGGTTGCCCACTGGCACCCGCGATCTACAATTTCTTCATTTCCGGCATATGAAACTTGGAGGTAGACCTGCACATTTTTCCACCAACCATCGGAAAGGAAAAAGTACCAAGGCTACTCTACGCAGACGATCTGGTCCTGATCGACCAGACCCCGATAGGTCTGCAACGACAGCTGGATAGCCTTCAGATGTACTTGAACCAGAACAACCTGGAAATAAACCAGACAAAAACTAAAATCTTGTTCCAGAGGGGCAATGCAAAGAAAAATTCCTTTTCGTGGAGATTGGACCAAGGGGTAATCGAAAAAGTAAAGACCTTTAAATATCTAGGGGTCACCATTAGTAACAGCTTGGTTGAGACCCCCCAGCAAGAAGCCCTAATGGGCAGAGCAAGATCCTTGGGAACCCAGGCAAGAATGCTGGATAGGAAGTATGGCTGTTTCTCTCTGTTGACAGCAATAAGGTTCTACAAAGAAAGAATCATTCCCATTCTCACTTATGGCGCAGAAGCCACTCCAGATATACCAAAGAGATTCTGGTCAAGACTTGAAGCAATTGTGTGGAAAGAAAATGTGAACTTACCTAACGCCACACCAATTTCCATCATTACAAGGGAACTGGGCCTCTCCTCGTTAGAAGGGGCGGTCCAATGGAAAGAACTAGCACTGTTCAGAAAAATTCTGGTCGAAGACAGTACCAGAATTATGAAGCTTTTAAAACACAAACTAACAAGTGACAAACGTCCTATGCTCAAAAAATGGACGGAGAGGACCAGGAAGAAATTAGCAGAACTGGCATGCTCCGAAGAGGATCTCCTGAGAAACCCCATGAAAGTAAAAAAGAAATTGCTTGAATTAGACTGGATAAATACAGAGGACAAAGAAGATACCTACACACTGACGAGTGACTTGCCATTAAACATCCAAAAATTTAACCATCCTAAACCCTACTTGGTAAAGTTCCCAAACAGAAATTTCAGGGAAACTTTTATGAGGGTACGGTTTAATCATATCCTGACAAACCAGATTAAGACTATACGAGGCACAAGCCAGTCAAATTATTGTAGATTTTGCCAACTCCCAGAACAGCTGGAATCCAATAAACATCTCCTGATGTCATGTGAAGGGTTGAGACCTGAATATGACCTATTCTTCAGACCACTAATAAAAAATCTTAGCACATTACACAAAGAAGCTAGATGGTCAGCCCTGATAAATGGAGACTCCACAGTATGGGTAATAGCCGCAGTTTCCTTTATCAACAAGATCCTATCATTGGGCACAAAAAACAACTAGAGACGAATTGCTCTTCACTCTACATTGTGAAGTCTAAAATGATAAACTTTGATAAACTTTGAAATCACTTTTCTCCAGGACAATTGGATCCAAATCAGCAACTTATTTTCCCTCTTTTCTAAGGAGTAGTCGTGTTTATGTTTGTGTTGGTGTCTGCATTCTGTATACATTGTAAAAATTGCACTGCAATTAAATCAATAAAAAATAAAAAAATAAAAATATATAAAACATACAATGCACATCAAGTGAAAGAGTGATAGAGCTGCTTGTGAGATTGTCTGAGACAGCATAGAACATAGCTCACAATGGAGGCTTCTTGTCTTCATATTAGCTTTTTAGTTCGACAACCTTTGCTAAAAAAAACGATTGCATGGAAAGTAAAGAGAGGAAAACCTTTAGTTAAAAATATGTGTTTCAAACGCTATAAAAGGAATTAAACATTTAAACACTAAACACTTTTTTTTGTTTTTAGGGTTTGAGGGTGAGATGCAGATGGGCTCTGTGCCTTGCACAAAACATTCATGGACTAGTTTTAAAATTCCTTTTCAATTTAACCTCAGAGTATTGTTGGGGAAACATTAACACATTTTCAAACTGTTTTCAAACACAAATGTTGGATGAACATGACTACTTAATGTAAAGATTACATTTTCAAGGAATTGTTTCTAACACATTGAATCACAAGAAATTGCAACTATTTATTGTCAAGAAAAAGCGTAATTTTTTTTCTTACTTCAAACTTCGACCCCCGGAATAAAGTAATGTAATAATCATTGTACTTTAATGTATCTCGCTAGACATGTTTATATTTGCCTGAAGATGGGGGTGTTTACGTATTTATCAGGTTTCCTAGTATTTTTGTGATGACAAAAGTGATCTTAGTGTTTTTTCCAGGATAATATCACAATGGTTGTAACTCACAAGGGCCCACCCTGCCTCCCTGGCACGCATCTCAAGATACATCTTACAGATGCAATCACTTTATTTTCAGAAGCTGTGGGGGGTTGGGGGGTGCTCTACATTCCTCACGTCTATCATGGGCTGCAAGCGCAAAGCTACTGTCCACGTGACAATAAGCTCCATATGGATGGAATTTCACTGGGTTTATGTTATTGTTAAGATAACGTCAGGCCTATTCACGCACACCAAGTGCAGCTGTGATCTGCAAGCAGTGCGTCACCCGGGCGGAGGGGGATATAGAAGAACAAGGAGACATTGCCCACAGGCTGGTGATATTGGGAAGGAGTTACTTAATGGCAACAACGAATAATCAGGAAACATGTGAAAACCTCCCTTGGAGTGGCTACTCTTGACAGCCCACCACGCTTTGCAAGGCTGATGTATCTATCATAGCTGCAATGTGGCCCCACACCATGTATGACACCATGAGTCAGTCGGAACTTTCAAGTCAACTGGACTTGGTATAGTCTGTCTTCTAAAACATTGTTTTGCGGTTTTCTGCCTCAGATGTTGTGTGCACGCTCACGATAGGCAGATTGGTGAGGAATGGGAACTATTACACCTCCCCCAAAAGATTTATACAAACATGCTTACTTTCCTGGTGCCAACGGCACATGCCGGGTGCTGTTCCTAAGGTCTGGGAGGCCATGCGCAGCATAAAAAGTGTGGGGAGCCTAATTTGGATGTTAACCAACATCATAGGTAGTGACAACAGATACAGTGAGATCAAAGAACATGATGTCTCAGGAAATGACATCAAATTCTCTGATGCTGATGTGCACCATGGGAAATTACATTACAAGAAGTGGCATCAGAGCAAGGGATGCCAATAAAATGGGTAAAATCCGTGACAAGATATAAGTGCATTACAAGATTAAACATGTCTATATTGACCCAACGTGCTTTGCCATTATCCGCTGTATATAGCCAGTGAGCTGCATGTGCGCCAGCGTACCGAGGATAGAGAAAATGAGACAACTTTCTGGGAAGGTATCCTCATGTTTAGCAGATACGTGCAGATAATAGTTGGGCATCCCTACATTATCAGTATTTTATCCTTTCATTGTTGAACAAATGGGTGACACTGTATAGGGTAAACTCTTTTAATAGCACCAAAGGATTTAAAGAGAATTCTGTTTATAGTATGAGTTCCAAAGCCCCCCACGTATATTACCCACATCCCCGTCCTCTGTGCCCCCTGACCCCATAAAACAGAATAAAATGGTAGGCTGCGAGTGTCCCACCCTTCCCTATCATCATCTTCAGGTTCCACACGTCCACAGATTCTATTGTAACCCCCTTAAACCCATGTACCAATAATCTTTCTTAGGGGGCAACAGATGAGGGTACAAACGAATCTCAGGGGGCACTGACCAAAAAGGGTGGACACCAAAGAGTAGTGAATACACACTTATTTGTAAGTATATTTACATGTAGAACAGATGACCCACTAAACGTTGTAATACATTTGTTTCACCCTTCAATAAGAAGAGGACCATGGCTCCCAGGTGGTATTGCTGTGACTGAGCCAAGAGTCAAATTAATTGGGGGATACAATATATGACTGATCAATATTATTATTTTATATGAAAAAATGTCTGATTAATGGTGAGTGAGGCTTTTTTTTTAAAGTGCACACTGAGCAAGGACGCGCATCTAGATGATTCCAATTGTGACCAATAAGACACAGTGATATCCCTGGGATCACACACTTTCGTTAACTGGTGAAGCCGGGAATTGAGCTTAGGCACTTGTTCACGTATAATTTTTATTTTTATTTTATTTATTTATTTATACTGCACCGATCGCCCGCAGGTATCAATGCGCAACAAAAAGACACCACTAACAAAGAATACGTACAGGAAGACGGACATCTGGCAAGCCAGTGTAATGGATCATATTATGGTGAGGTGATGTGGCCGAGTAATTATTTGAAAAGGTGAGTTTTCAGTTTTTTCCTGAAAGTGACAAGATTGGATTCTAATCTCAGATTTAGTGGCAGGTTGTTCCATTTGCCTGCAGCGACTGTGGGGAAAGCTTTGCCAAGTCCATTAGCTCTCTTGTGGGGAGCCACAACAATTTGGCCCGTAGTTTCTGATCTAAGCTTTCGACCTGGCACATATCAGACCCTATCCATCTTCTATCAATAACCATGCTGCCAATTCTTGAACTCCACAGTCCGAGGGCTTCCCTTATGGCTAACCTGCCCACGAACAACAGAGATGTTCATATCGACACACAGGTAACTGGCCATTCCAACCCGCATCCTTCAACACCAAAGGTTTCTGCATCTGCCTTCCTGCTATCCGATTAGCACACCCTGCTCTCCTTTCTTACAGATCGATTCACAGCGAGGCCAGCATTATTAGTAGAAGGGCGCTATGTAAGACCACTTCACATTACATTATATCTCTCCATGTTTAACAGCTACTGTTCCAATTCTTTGGTGTTTCCACAGGTTGTACTCTCGCCATTCCAGTGTTCTCTCCTCTTGAGCGTTTTTAACACTAGTCTGACCAATACATTTTCAGGTTAGATTTCATAGCTATGCAGCAAGGTACAATAGTTTACAAATGTCTTCTGAAAGCCAAATGAGTGCTCTGCGTTTTACATAGCTGGCTTCCCAAGTGCACCAATAACACGAACAATCAACCTGCCAATAAATAATCAATGCTTACAGAAATATGTTAAGCGCAAAGTGTATGATTTATTCTGAAGTGGCTAAATTAAAAAAGAGAATCAATAGCAACATAGGGATTTCAAGGAAGTCACGCAAGCTACATGTTGTATTTGTGTTCTTTTCCATAAAATAATGTACGGAAGCCAAAACTCTTATATATTATAAACTAGTGAATTAAGGAGCATAACCATTTCACAGGAAGCTGGGAAATATGACTCAATGATATGCACCTAGAAAGAGTTGATCCCCAACTGTCAGACTCAGCCAAATCGTTAGGCTTCACCATTGACAGCAATCCGTCCTTGCAGAAACACATTGACAAGAAGGCCCAAATGGCCTGGCTCAGAATCTCGAATCTCTTCCCTTTGAACAATCAAACCCTTCAACCCCCCGCCAGACTTCAGGACAGTAGTGCAGGCCCTGGTGGTCTCGCACATCGATGGGGGAAATGCTCTCCTGAAAGGGCTCCCATCTGTTCACTTGGCTCCCCTAAAAGCAGTCCACCATGCTGCAGCACGTCTTATTACGGGGGTACGGAAATTGGACTGAATCAGCCCCATTCTATGTGAACTACATTGGCTTCCACTCTAAGCCAGGATACTCTTTGTACGATTCCAACCTGGGTGCCCTTAAGTGCAAGTGTAGGGCGGTGGAGAGGAAGTGGAGGGGCATCAGGCGCACCCCCTAACAAACTGTCCTGCCGCCTGCTCCAAAGGCAGTACAGACTTGCTGTCCTCTCTAAGAAGAGAGCCTACATCCAAGCCTGCATCTCTGCGGCATCTAACAACGTGGCCCAACTATTCAAAATCTGCAAGGAGCTGGCCAATCCTGCTGTAGTCTCTACCTCTCCTGTTCCCTCCCATACCCTCTTCATAGCATTGGCCTCTCATTTCACTACTATAACTCAGTACATCCTGTACACCCTCTCTTCCTCTACCTCCTCTTCCTCCTCCTCTACCACTCCTGGCCCGTCTGAGGTGCAGAAATGGGCCTTCGGGATGGGGGATTGTTCCTGTTATTACCCTTAGAGTGTGTCCAGCAGTGAACTGTTAGCATGTCAAGCAGTTATTGATAAAATTGGAAACATGTGCATTTAAGTCAGGACAGAACCATGATTCTCCAATGCGCGCTGCAATGACCTCTTTCCCTGTATGCGTGGGATGGTGCAATTGTGTGAGAGCCATTTCCAGCAGTGCGAGGGGCATCACTACCTTTCCAGTATTGTTTTGCTGCCATAAGGCATCAGTAGGGGACACGCAGAGAGTTGGGGCAGATCCATCTCCTCGGCTGGGGTCTTCCTCTGGAACGGCCTCCCTGCCTCTCTCAAACTTGAGCAGAACCACCTCCCGTTCTGGAAGCAGCTTGAAGACCTTCCTTTTCACTTCTGCTTTCTCTCTTCCTCTCCCCTGCTGATGCACCTGATTGCTCCGCGCACTGGTCACCTGGTCACCCTCTGAAATTGGGCCCAGGCTCATGCATGTCCAGCTGCCCTCGCATTGCCTCCACGCTCCCCAGCACTTAAGGGTCTGTATCTGCAACCCTACAGTCCCTTCTCTCTGCACTTATGAGCCACCCGCTGGCTGCACTTGTGAGTTAAATGCCTTTCCCCTCCCCCTTTGCACGTCCCCCCTTTCTTCTTCCCTGCACTTGCACAATCTGAATGACCCAAGCCTTAGTAAGATTGTTATTTTGTCCTCTCTTTGTTTCCCTCTCCTTGTCTTGTCGCACCTAGAAACACTTGTGTATAGGCGCATTATAAATGCCATATCATATCATATCATACGGTTGAAGACTGCAAGTGTTACCTACAAAGTAGTCACAAGTAGCACAGTAGCTTACTTGGTGGCTAAACTCCACATATCTGGTGGCATACACTGGTGTAGCGGGGGCCCCCACAGCCCCTGCGGTGTGGGTGGCCCTGCACATGCCCTGGGAGGGGGCTGCCTCAGATAAAAAAAATTAAAAAATTTAATAAAAAAAACAGAATAAAATAAATCGTTTCTTTTTGAAGTCACTCTGCCTTCATAAAGAAATTATTTCTGTTACAGCATGACAGAAATAATTTCTTTCTGAAGACAGAGTGACTAGAAAAAGAAACTATTTCTTTATGAAGTATGAGGGCTCCCCCACCCCATGACATTGAAGCCTACAGGCTGGAGGCCTCCATGTCATGAGGTGGGGGGTGGAGCTCTGTGACTGCAAAAAGAAATGGTTTTTGTTTGAAGTCACTCTGCCTTCATAAAGAAATTATTTCTGTTCTGGTTCGGTCCTTTAACGTAAATAATTTCTTTATGAAGTTAGAGGGACTTCAAAAACAAACAATTTCTTTTTGAAGTAATGGGCTCCCCTCCACCCCATGACACGGAGGCCTCCAGATCCTCTGCACATGACGGGAACAAGCATTCCTAGCTACTGCAGGGAGCTCAAGGTCTCGTTCCCTGGACCAACAGATTAAAGGTAAGACCACGTATTTTCTTTAAATGTGTGTGCATGCATGTAGGTGTGTGTATATATATGTATAGAATGTAATGTGTATTAATGAGTGAGAGCATAATGCGGCCCGGCTATACCTATGAGAGTGTATGGTGAAAGGATGCACACTCAAATGTATGGTTGGCTGGGTGTGTGTATGCTCCTTTATGGTGAAAGGGTGCACACTTAAATGTATGGGTGGATGCCTGGGTCTGCCTGTATGGTGAAAGGGAACACACTTAAATGTATGGGTGGCTATGTGTGCATGTGTGTGTGTGTATGTGTATGGTGAATGGTGTGTGTGCTTGTGTTCAGGGGCTCAACAAAACCTACATTTTGGGGGGTGGCTAACACTTTAAATGTTGGCAGAGGCGCTAACTTCACGGGTGGTGGGGGGTACACCTACTTGTGCGGGGGCATCTAACTTCTTTACACATTCTAATGAGACTTTTCTAGTGCAAGCTGTTAACTCTCTCCTTTAAGCCTGAAAGCACCCACTTTTGGACTGCTTTGAGAATGAGCGGTCTCATGTCCCCTCTCTACCCTTGCCATCACTCCCCTGGCATTCAAGTACTAAACCCACATCATGATTTCAACTGCCTAATAACTGACAGTGAAATGCTTTTCGTTAGTTATTTCCGGGCCTTTGCTAATGGCGAAACCCGGGCTTGACATCTCGTTTGACGTCTGTATCCTGTTCTGTCCAGCTAAGGCTTTGTAGGTCAGCCAGGTCGAGTCAACATAGCCCAAATGTTCAGGGGGTGGTGGAGAGGACTGAAGCGCAGTCAGATCAATGATGTTGTGCCACTGTTTGTGTTTTATGCATGATTACCTATTGGTAATCTTCATTACTCGTAGCCCCATTCTTCATCGTCCCAGTATTTGTGTATGAGGCATTTTGCCTCATACACAAGTACTGGGATGAGATAGCAGGACATGGAGGTAATGCCTGGCTTAGTTACCTTTAATCTTCATTACTCCTAACCCGACTCTTTCTTGTCCTAGCAAGGTGCCTTATGTGTGAGCGTCGGGACAAGGAAGAGGGGCGTGGAGGTAATTCTGGGTCGAGGTGCTGATTTTGGGGATTGGGGCAGGGGGTTGGAGGGAGAGGGGCTGTGTGGGTCGGGATTGTGTGATAAATCATAATGGCAATCCATCTCCAGGCTAAGCAGGCATGATATGTGGCATTAGTGGCTAGAGAGCCATTTTGGTGCAGCCAGTTTAGTCATTTCTTAGTTTGGCTTGACTTTTTTCAACTGGGAATCTCGGAAAAAGCACTCCTGCTAAGTGTAATTACCTGGCTAAACTGGCATTTGGGTGCTGCCAGTCTAGTTATTTCTTACGGTGGCATTGTATATTTTTCTGGGCATCTGTGATAAAACAACCATGATAAGTGTTATTGCTTCGACTGGCATTTTGGTGCAACCAGTCTACGTATGTCTGAATGTGGACTGGCATGCTTTACTATAATATGTTATTACGTGTCTAGACTGGTCTATAATGTGAAAACAGTTGTACATGGTTTCTTTGTGGAATTACATGTTTAATACCAAAGCATTAAATTAATGAAAGCATTAATGTTCCTCTGCCCTGTTGGTGACATGCATGTATTGGATTTCTGGACTGGTGTTACCCTTCCAAACAATTGCAAACGCCCTCGCTTTTTAGCCAATTTTTCTCAGAAAGTGTGCTGTATAATGCATTAAAACACAAATATATACCCTTCCCCTAGTAAAGTGTGCAGCGTACCCCCGCAGTAGCACGTTTGTGCGTATTGCGCAAGTGTGCTCATCTAGGATGACCCAGAGTGTGGCATGACCCGTGATTTCTTGCTGAGACGGATAGAGGAGGCACTCAGCATGGCACCCAGATTTTGTGCTAACCAACTGGTGGGACACTCTCCTCATGCAGCAAATTGACAACTCACCCGCAAAGAGAGGACCTGCAAACAATTCTTCTCTTGTCTTGCACCCACCCTCTGGAACTCGATCCAGGTGTCAGCTCGGAATCCCCCCACAATTCTCCAATTTTGCAAATCTCTGAAAACATGGCTCTTTCAACAACACCTGACCAAGGACTAATTCCAATGGATGCACATACTGATGCACTTAGCTCACAGTACGGCGTTACTGTTAAAAGATGCCAGTCCAAATACCGGCTACCCAAACTCTGTACAGTGCTCTGCTGCTCTCGAGCTAGGTCCACGCTTTAAACAATAAAATAAAACAAAATAAATATTTATCCGAGTGAGCTAAAATGATCAAGGATTAAGATGAGCTGTCTGAGTGTTGAGAATCACTTAATCAGTGCTTCTGGCGAGACCCTTATTCCTTCGCTAAATGTATGTTAGCCCCACTACTGAGAACGAACCAAACAAATAGCTTGATCTTTAGGTTGGTTTCATCACAGGAATCTCTGTTTCACCGCTCTATGCCATAACAGAGGAGAACTAGCCACTTGCATATCGGTCTGGTCCCGCCCACGTGGACAGTCCAGCACTGAAATGCCAGGCAATTCTCCTCTGAAAACCTAGATATCATTGGCTCTAGCACATGGTCCAGCAGGTCAGGGTGGCCTAATCACTTGTGGGTGAACTAACATCTTGTTGGCCAGTTTCTTTCATGTCACTGATAAGCTAACAACCAATGCATTGGAATGCTACCCAGAAACATTCCAAATGGTTAAAAAGCGTTAGATTATGCATTCCAATCCTTCAGTTTTGGGTTTAGTGAGTGGGTAAATTGATGGATGTCTGCTCATGGGTCAATTTATGACCAAGCATTTGAAAGTCAATCAAGCATAACCCGCAGTATGTTGAACAAGAGACAAATCTTAGACATGGGTTGAATTAGTATGTGTATACTACTGGGGTGGACTGAGGACCAAAAGAGACCCTGGAAATAACTTTCAAAGGGGCCCCGTATTAAAAATGTTGAGCAAGCCCAACTCCTTTTCCATAAGGCCCATGATGCAGAAGCCCACTGGGAAATCTCCATAGTTCCCTGTAGCCCAGTCCACCCCTGGTCTACTAACACCAAGAGAGTCGGACTTTGAATGAATATTGAACTGATACCATCGAAGGCTTGGCCACAATGCTGGTCGTGCTTATTGAATGACTGTAGAAGTACCTCCTTGTCATATCTGTGCTTTGTAAGAACCCTCCAGACCCCACTGCTATTCCATTTTAATCACTGGAAAATGAATCTATACATCATTGTACTACTTCTTTCCAGTACAGGGGCCATTGAATGCACCCGTGGCAATAGCGCCAGCCCACAGTCACCTTCACATCCCCTTAAGAGTGCCACCTTTTTATCCCAGACCTTCAAACTTTAGAAATATGTCTCGCCCTTCAAGGAATGCCTGGATTTTAGTACCAAAGGTGTGGCATGTCTGGATATTTCAGACTTGCTGTTTTATTTCCTGTACGACTCCCATTCGTATGAGATGACTTTTCTGGCTCCTATTCTGGCAAGGCTGGCCTTGGGTGATCTTCGATGCCAGTGTTCTATATTTAGGTGTCTTTTCTGGCTCCTATTCTGGCAAGGCTGGCCAAGGGTGATCTGCGATGCCAGTGTTCTATATTTAGATGACTTCGCTGGCACCTATCCTGGCAAAGCTGGCCTAGGGTGATCTGTGATGCCTGTGTTCTATATTTAGATTACTTTTTGGCACCTATTCTGGCAAGGCTGGCCTAGGGTGATCTGTGATGCCAGTGTTCTATATTTAGATGACCTTTCTGGCTCCTGTTCTGGAAAGGTTGGCCTAGGGTGATCTGTGATGCCAGTGTTCTATATTAATGTGACTTATCTGGCACCTATTCTGGCAAGGTTGGCCTAGGGTGATCTGTGATGCCAGTGGTCTATATTTATGTGACTTTTCTGGCACCTATTCTGGCAAGGCTGGCCTAGGGTGATCTGTGATGCCAGTGGGCTATATTTACATTACCGAGGATGTCTGAAAAGAGGAATAAAGCTTTTTTCTAGGGCAGTTGTTACCGGGCCACAGAAGGAGAATAAAATCCAAGAGACACAAGGAATAGAATGTAAAACAAATTAAAACGAAAGAAAGTGTCAACACAAAGGAGAAGTAGCATAACAAGTAAAGAAGCAAAAATTGCATGCACCAGTTTTCTCACAAGTTTGTTATACACCGAGTCCTGCGTAAAATGTCTTGCATTTGAATGGAATTCCTATTTAAAGCGGGGTTTAGTTTATCCGTGAAATAAAACCATACGCAAAGAGAAGGAGAAATGTCATCGTCACATCAAGGACAGGACTGCCCCATGCTTTTCAGTCTTGAAGGGGAATCAGCGCGGAAACCTTTTCAGAGCATGACATCATCTCCAAGCACCAGTTCAACACTTTGGGAACCAATATAGATGAATTGCTCCCGAAGCGGAAGGTGTGGCCACAAATGGCCGGGAAGAGGAAAGCGATCCACTCCCTTAAAGTGAACTCTGTCCTCAAGCGATCGGGAAGAGGAAAGCGATCCACTCCCTTAAAGTGAACTCTGTCCTCAAATGATCGGGAAGAGGAACGCGATCCACTCCCTTAAAGTGAACTCCGTCCTCAAGCGATCGGGAAGAGGAAAGCGATCCACTCCCTTAAAGTGAACTCTGTCCTCAAATGATCGGGAAGAGGAAAGCGATCCACTCCCTTAAAGTGGACTCTGTCCTCAAATGATCGGGAAGAGGAAAGCGATCCACTCCCTTAAAGTGAACACTGTCCTCAAATGATGGGGAAGAGGAAAGCGATCCACTCCCTTAAAGTGAACTCCGTCCTCAAATGATCGGGAAGAGGAAAGCGATGCACTCCCTTAAAGTGAACTCCGTCCTCAAACGATCGGGAAGAGGAAAGCGATCCACTCCCTTAAAGTGAACTCTGTCATCATCAATAGTGTCGCCTAAAACTCAGCCCCGACACAAAGGCAACCTTAACTCTATGGCTCCTCCCACACAGCTCTCCTGCGCTTGTTTAATACAGCAACATTCAGGTAAAGGCAATGAAGATCCAGCCGCCAACTTCAGGCTGCCAAAGGTAAGAGGTCCTTAATGCAGGATATACTGCAATCTTTCATTCCAGACAGAGTCAATTCTCTCCAAAGAGGTTCACATCCAATTGAATGGATGCCTTAATGATGCGGGAACACTTGTGATAACATCAAAGAAGTGCACCCACATCATACAGTACCCCTACTGCGAGATTAATCCTAGTGCCCACTCTGGGCAAGACTGCGTGCTTCAAATACATGGAGCCCCTTCAAAAACGAGTCCACGTAGGTGCTTCCTGCTATCAAGTGCACACATACACGCAGCATATTTAGTAGCTCAGCTTTCGGACTGGAGACACTCAACATTCGAATTCTGATATCAAGCTTTCTCCTGCCAAGTTCCACGAGATGGTCACCAGTCCCAACCAGACCACCATTCCACATACTGCAAGTGCCTTCCAATCTTTAAGAAGCCCCTAAAATCGATTCATGTTGTTTTTCAGCAAATCCCTTTGCCACCAGTCATTAGGGTGGAAAGTCATCTTTGGTCATTGCTTGCCTATTGCAGTTTATAGTTGGAAGATGACGAATTGGTGAGTGGTGAAAGGAGAGGCTTGAGGGGTTCGTTCCACTTCCAGCTCTGTCGACTGTGCAGAGTGCATTATGGGAGACTTCGGGCTGCACGTAGAGGTTGCTGTCTAATCAGCCATCGGAGCTATTTGCATCAGGCAGGGATTGACCTGAATGCTGAAAATGGCGGCTGTTTAATGGAGGTTAGTGTGCGAACCTGGGGCAAGGCGAACATCTGACCCGTTCTTGATGTACTGAGTACACACCCGTCCGAGAACATCTAGGCCGTCCATGGCCTCGTCTAGACCTTCAGACCTGCCTGGGGCGCCTGACACTGGGGCATTAGTCTGCGAGGGAGCAGCGTGACATTGTAGGATGATAACGAGGGCCAGCAGAAGCTGAAGGTAAATGTTAAATATGATAGAGACACAGGGGGGCCTCTGTGGGACCCCACACATCTGCGGCCGGAAGGCGAACGTTCCTGACATACCCTTTGGCTCAGGAAGTATTTGATATTTGGTTATTTTTCTTTGTCAGTGTAAACCAATACATACAAAGCAGCGCCTGTGTTCTATGACTTTAAACCCTTGGCAATTCATTGTTATGACAGAGGAAGGCAGGTGGCCCTTCTGCAGCACTGCTGTGCAATCGTACACACAGCAGAATAAGTCAGATGGCACAGACAAATACTGCCCTATATATACAAACAGCATGGTGCAAAATAAATGGGTCTTTGAATTCTTGTACTATTTGCACAATGCACTTGTTCTTGGCTTTGTGTGCGACCCTTGCAGTAGGAATTACAACCAGAAGTGCCTAATCAAGAAACACTGACTCTCCGTGTTGTGCCATTTGCATAAAACATCGTAGACATGTGCTACATTCATAGATATTCACTGTGTTTTCCAAAGTGCCAAGAAGTCATGGAAATGGCAAAGGTTGCATTAAAGCAAGGCACAGCAACAGCAAAATACTAGACCACACTGCTTACACCCAACTCCAAGCTGACTTGGAAAACCACAGCCTTCTGGGCTCTCGTCAATCCGGATTTAGACCCAGACACAGCACGGAGGCCGCAATCCTTAACCTTAAAATCCAGCTCGACGTTATTCGCGATGCTGGAGCGCTCGTGATCCTACTCCTTCTTGACCTCTTAGTGGACTTTGATCTTGTCGACCACGACAACCTGTGTCAGCACCTCCCCACCAACTGTATCTTCTCCAGTCAAGTCACCTGCTGGATCAAATCCTTTCCGAGCGAGCACTCCTGTAGCGTCTTCGCCGGCTCTGAAGGTGCTGACCCCATCCGCGTACCTTACGGGGTTCCACAAGGTTCATGTATCTCACCCACTTCGTACAACATGTACACCAAACCCCTTTCTGACCACCAAGATAGTCTGGGGATCCCTTAAACAAACTTTGCAGATAATACTCAAGTCTTGCTTAATCTCACTGGCAACCATGCTATTGACTACTCCAACATCAACTCTATCTACAGCATCATTCAGGCGTGGATGGATGAACACTATCTCTGCCTGAATGATGACAAAATGGATCTCCTCATTGTTGGATACGCACACTGACTCCAACACCTGGTTCCAGCATTTGCATCCTTCACCATTGATGGTAACCCTAACGCTGTCTCAAGCCATGTGAAAACATTGGGCGTCTACCTGGATGCAGAGCTAACTATGCATAAGCACGCTAAGGCCATTGCCTCTTCGGCAGCTTATACCGCTAAGCTCATCAACCTCAGTAGAACATTTCTAACCACCAACAATTGCCTCACCATTGCCATCATAGGTAGCAAGTTAGACTACTGTAATGCCATACTCGCAGGCACTTCATCCAAAAATCGTTCCAAACTACAGTAGATCCAAAACAATGCACTCAGGGCAGTCTCAGGTCTAAAGTGTTCAGACCACATCTCCCAAGCTAGACGGGAGGCCAATTGGTTGCCAATAAAAGCTTGCATTGAGTACAAGATTCTCTCAATCGCCCACAGATGGGTCTACAATGTAGCTCCCGCCTTTCTCCTCCAGCGCATCTCCAAAAGATAAAACCCCTGCTGCCTGCGCTCTTCCACCGCAGTCCATCTCCAGATTCTCGAGGAAAAGAGCAGGGGTGCCAGCTTCACCGTCATTGCTTCCACCCTTTGGAACGCTCTCCCACATCCAAGAAGAAACCTTCTACCTCATCTTCAGAACAATACTACAAACGTGGCTATCCCACAAATACGACTAATATCACCACAGGGACCTATCGGATCTTGTCCTGCCTGGACATCAGTCTGTAGCAACCTTATTTTCTCTGCACTTTACCTTTCCTTCTTTTAAGTTGTACCCGTGCCGTAATACGTACGGGTTTGGGCGCTGCCAAAAATGCAATAAATAAATAAATCACATAACAACACTCCGTATGCTCCTAGATCATGAAAGACCAAACTATTTCAAACGTCAAGCCAAAACAAACCTTGGGTAATAATAGAACAAAGTTTCACACTCAATAAACTGGGGGTTATCCGGGAGCACCTGTAATTTATTTATTCAGACCATCCAGATGATAGTGATTTTGCAGTCAAAAACAAAAAAAGCAAGTTTCTAATCTTCAAAAGTGCTGCAAAACTTCCAATATGCTGCTAAAGGGCACACATTTTACAATTCAGCTCTGTGCCACCCACTTTAATTAGTCTGAAGGACGAATGATTTTCAATTTCTGATATCTGATACTCACATGACCGAATTCCCAAGGGTCTGCAACCTTTGGCTCTCAAGATAATTTGGACTATAAATCCCAGCAGTTCTAACCAGCAAAGTCTATGGTGCGGGATCATGGGAGTTATAGTCCGCAACATCTGGAGAGCCAAAAGTTGCAGACCCCTGCCCCAAGATGTACAGATCATTAAATTGAGCAACTCCCAATGGAAGAGCTTATTTTCGTTACGGAGAACATAGCAAGGACATCAGCAATGGAACATTGTTAGTTTATTTGCTACAAATGCCTATTTTAATAAAGAATAATGCTGCAGGGTGCAGACTTTGTGCCACAAAATGTCCTTCTTTTGCACAATATTTTGAAATCAATGTCACCACATCTTGAGGATTTGTTCGATCACACCCGTGATGAGCCTCCATTTCCCTACTTTTCTGGATTCCACATCACAATGGGCAAATCACTGCCATCATTTTGCATCTAAAACTATGCCACATCCTATCCAGTGCTGAACTGCTCTGCATTTTGGCCAGCATCTCCCCTTCATGCTAGCGCCATTTTAAAGTGCAATGAGTGCAGCCCCTACCGTTCGTTGTTGAGAGCCATGCGTGGTGGATCCAGGTTGGGATTCTCCATAGACTCCATCTGGGGACATCGCAGGAAGTAGTAAAGCGTGTGCAGGGCGTCGGGTGACCACGTGATTGGCTGCTGCTGGCGGGTCTGTCGGATGGGGCTCATGCCAGGACGCACCGTGTTTAAACACTGCATGTGATGCATGGCTCGTGAAACCAAGTCACCTGTAAACAACGAAGGAATGAAGGCGTTCTCATTACCAATTTCACACACCTTTAATTGCATTAAGGACAAAGAGACGATAATATAAAATTGTAAGATTTGGCACACTGAGGACTGACACAGTGGTCATTCCCTAAACATGTGGGTGCAAACCCCAACACCTTGGCACCTGATGTTGAGTTCCGTGCCCTAAAATCTTCTGCCCTATAGGGAGTACCATCCGCTTTTTTCTAAGGATCCGAATTTAGGCATCTCTCATTTCATTCTACAAGCCCCATTCCCCACAATTCTCAAGTCTGTCTGTACCCATAGAACCATTAATGATGGGCTAGCTACAATTGCACAACACACTGAAAAATATCCAGGGGTCGACCGGGAATGGCATATGCTTGATCACCTCATGTAATGCACAGGCGTGTCACAAAGTGATGGAATTCGACCTAGCAGGAATCACACTGGTTACGAATTTAGACAAAAGCATTTCCATTCACCACTTTTCGGTTTTCTCATCAAACCTATCCAAGACACCATCAGTCAGTGAGAGGGTAAGTATAAGGGCTCAAGTCGAGGGTACACGCGGGTGGACAGAGTCCACCTGTTTTACAGGGTGGACTCAAAAAACTTGATTTCCATCATACCCTGCATGCCAGACCATCCCAAAGGTACTCTAAATGCCCTGGGAGATTGTGTCAATATGTTTCATACACAATTTGTTTTACTAAACGAATGAGTATGTATGCTTGCAATATAGTGTCTTTTATACTCCTAAATAGAAAAACAGTAAGAATGATCTCACTCTTCTGTTTAACATTTATGGTTATAGAGCTTTTCTGGTTCAGTGAAAACTTTCCATGTGTTTACTTCACCAGCATCAAATACAATTGAAAAGGTTTAAACATGCTGTGTGTTACTTGTTTATTTGCAAGTAAGATGTGTCAAACTCAATACTTCTGAGTTCTTATACATGGAAATGCATCTCTCTGTGGGTTGATTAAAACCTGTTAAAGTCCACAGGCATGAATGCACATGGGATCCAGGAGCATATAGCTTACCTTGGATTGTTAAGATGTTTGATCACAGGAGCATGTATACAAGATGTGAAAGAAGTAATGCTGCTTGCTTTTCACCCCATTTAGAATGCTTCTGGACCCCGGAGAGAGTTAGAAGGGAAGGAGAGTTATTTTGTGGAGACTAGGAGAAAAGGCCAGTTGTGCCAGTCGTAAAGCGCATTGAAACACCATCTGTTGTATAGGCGCCTTTCACATAAACAATAAAATACGGATAAGGAGTGTATCGGCCACTTTTACTCCCTAAAAATAGGCAAATACTCCCCCCAAAAAATAGGGAGTAAAAATACTCACAGTAAAAAAATGGGAAATGGGCACATAGGAGATTGTGCCTCTTCTTTCATGCAACCAGTTCAATGGATGTGTTTGGACCAGTAGTTCACGTAGTACCACAGGAAGAAACGACTATAATTATGGAACAGGTCAAATGTATCTTTTAATATGCATGAATAACTGGGTGCAAAGAAGTATTTCTCACAAAAACATTTCTGTTTTACAGTTGAACATGTTTACTTGTTTATAAAATGCTTGCAATGGGAAGGGGACTCATGTTTTTACTCTCTAAAAAATCATTTTACTCCCCACTTTCAAGAATAGGAAGTAAAAAACTCTCACTTCAAAATCTTATTTGGAGCACGGAGTAGTGCCTTGCAAAGTTTCACTTCGTTTCTGCAATCAAGACTAGTCACTTCAAAACCTTGCACCCCCATCCACACGCCTGCACCCTTCTACACAGTTAAGTTGAACAGCACTATGGGATGGAATTAAACCGCAGCAATGGTCGCTTTTCTTTTCAATACTTCCTATGACATTTATGGAAATGCTGAAAAGAGCACCGTGATAACTGCCTGTTTTCATAGAGGTACCTTAAGTCATATGTTTTAATTATTTGGTGGTGGCAAAAACTGAAGGAGTATATTAAGTCATAATGATGTCATTGCATTTTAGTGCCAATGGCCGAACTAACTGGGTGTCCTGGCATTAAGATCTGGGCCTCACTTTCCCCTGATGCTCAGACTAGCGCCACTTGCAGTGTCGGCTTCTTCGAGGTGAAACAGTAGGAGACAGTAACACCTTGTAGTCCTGATATCTTTCATGCTCTGGTCATCTCTGCCACTATTAATGGCATCCTTGACTATTGTAACGCCAACCTGCCTATCGTTTGAAGCATTGCCCAATGACATAGACCGTTTGGCCGAAAGTGTACCTTTTGGTCAACCAGCATCTTTGACTTGTCGATAGCTGCATTGGCTTCCTGTTACAGCCCGCATTCAATTTAAATCCCTATGCAAGATTCATCTGGCATATCATCGGAAAGGTTGCTTGCCTCTGCAAAAGAATATCCTTCCCTATCCCTTTAGCCTGGCTCTCTGTCCCTCTTTATCGTTTAGGACCCCTCTGCGAACGTGCTTTTTCAGCCGCTGGACCGAAGCTTTGGTATTTGCTCCCGCTCTCCCTTCGGGCGACTCAAAATTGTAACCTTTTTAAAGCTTGTTTGAAAACGTCTCTGTTTGAATAAACTTGTAAGCTCTTCTGCCGGTGTTTCTCCTAGAGCCATGATGCCTTTTGGTGAAGGTTTCCGCTATACACAGTTCCAGATAGATAGAACCTATTTTAAGAAACCAATTCATCCTGTGGGTTTTAAGTCAGTGTGAGCATATGCGTTTAAACTTTCCACTGCCTGTCCAAGTGAGAAGAGAGGTAACTTTGTGTCAGTGCTAAATGGAAATCTGAACTGCTAGAGAAAGCTTGTTTTCCCCTCATAGGGTGCTTTACTCAAAGGAAGCAAATGCTTGCAGGCAGAAAGGGCTTATCAAGTGCATATAACACACCCCACCCCATCTTGGCAGAGGTTGGTGCCACTGATTTCATAGGTAAGTGTCCTCCTATACAGATAGCAGGGAGGCATATATTATATGGGAAATGTCTATATAGTTTGAATAAGGAGTATACCATATTTGTTTGGATTTTATGATCTGGAAAGTCTCTTGCTGTACTATTTCCCACTAAGTGGGGTGTATACTGGCTTGCCTCTGAGTCTTGCAATTTCCCACTAAAGACATGGCAGTCGTGGTTATTTGTTTCATGGTTGCCTGTGGCACATCCATGTGGTCTGGTGGAATGTATCGAACCTGCCATGTAATGTTTCTTCTATTGCTGGAACAGCAGTATTTTGACGTGGAGGCATGCACATTCATGCGCATTCATTCAGGGCAGGACAAAGACTGATGTGTTGTGGAAATTTCTCTTCTGTGAAAGGATGGTGAGCTAAAGACTCTGGTTGAGTCTCTAACCCGGTATATAGGCTGGTAGTAGAGAAACTCCCAGAACCCCCTTGTTTTTGCATATTAAGTACCTTGGGGTTTTCACCCTAAGTTTCTAAGGTAATCCAGATGTGGAACCCTTGCTCACTGATTTTAGAGAGGCACAGCTCCACCTCACTGACGAGGCTCAACGAGGCCAAAACACGTGTCTGGGGTTTCTGTTGGTAATCTTGTTCAGAAGAGAATTGCCAGGCATTTCGGTGCTGGACTGCCCTTGGGCAGGACAAAGACTCATGTGTAGTGGAAATGTCTCTTCTGTGAAAGGATGGTGAGCTAAAGACTCTGGTTGAGACTATAACCTGGGATATAGACCGGTAGTAGAGAAACTCCCAGAACCCCCTTGTTTTTGCGTGCGCATTCATCTAGATATTTGATACATCTTTGGAGAGGCAATGCTGGCAGACTACTCCCGAAGAATGCAGATTTAGTGCCACTTAATGGCCAACACTGTCTTGCCTGCGGGAGCACGTGTGACTCTGAAGCCATCTGTGTAATACCTTAGAATTGCCATTTCTTGGAACCCCCTTGTGGGATACATAAAGATCGCCTTCAATATCAGGGGGTCTCATAAGTCTTCTCTGTGCAGGGGCCTACTATCCTTATGGGCACTCCCCTTCCCATATTTTTTGGGGTTCTGGTGTCTCTTTGTCGTGCCTTAAGAGACCACTGTCACCCCGACTGCTCTCCAATGCATGATGCACCCACACCAGACACTGTCCTTATGGCAAAGACATTCCTCGTGCCTGGATGCTCTGCAGTAGGTGAAGATTAGATTCACAGTGTGCCTAGAAGCCAATGTATGCATCCCACCCATCCACCTTACAGAGGGGCATAGTGCCTGCTAATGGGATTGAGAACTGTTACCTTTCTGAGGGCATACTTCCAGCCTTGAGGCTGGCATGTGCACTATATCTCCCACGTGGACACTGGATTGGACCATTGGTCGAGCTGTTGCTCCATCCCCACATAGCTCTGTCAGGGCTTTCTTAAAGCATGAGCAAATACCTGGCTTCCCATTGGCTGTCGCTGTGAAACTCCTAGATTCTGGACTGTGAGTACCCAGCATTGGATAGAGACCATTCCAACCCACTGTGGAAGAACCAACAAATGAACCAGAGCTGTGTTAAAGCATCTTAGTCTTCATCTTCATTAGAGACTTCCAAGAGATGTATATACGTCTTCAGTGTTCAGAAGAAGCTATCCACAACCAATGTTCCTTGAGTGTAGGGCAGGCGTTATACATTTGTGTATTTTTTATTTTAAACCAATGTTTGATATTGTTTTACGACCTTCATGAGGTTTACTATCTGTATGTCTTTTGATTATCCATTGGCGTGAGTTGGATCTACACCCTTTCGCGCCAAAATTGATATAAAATCTGACAAGATGGGACACAATCACAATCGGCCATGGGAATGTGTGTAAGGCAAATCATGTTCAGATGTTTGTGTATCTCCTCTTAAGTGTCTGGCCCTCCTGGTTCTGACTCTACACAGCATCTGATGTACTTCTTTGCAGCACAGTACATGTCATTTCCCATATAATGATGCCTCTTTATGGATCTATTCATCCGGCCACCCACATAAGAGTGTCCATCCAGCCGCCATGCATCCCACTCAGGCATCCTTCCACCTAGCTATCTACTCTTCCAAGGGTATCAGCCATGTTTACCCATCCATTCATCTCTCCATTCATCAGGTCTTTCATTTTTCATTTACATTTTCATTCCTCCAAGGATGCACCTCCCCACGCATCCGAACTTCCCCACAGCCCACTCATCCCTCCACTCACCCCCACTTCCTGTATCAGTCTTTTCCCCACCCACATCATATCTAATCTCCCTTAACTACAGGAAATGCTCTGCCCTTTGCCCGGATCTCAACCTGCCCAGCCTACGGTGAACTACTGCTATCCCTAGGCTAGGCTTACTCCCACGCCAAAAGCGGTGAGATTGCTCAGTGGGTAAATGCACCTGCTGCAGAGATTGTTGTGTACCTTGCATGTCAGAGATATTAATTCTTAAACACTGGCAAAGCTTTTCATATTTCTGAGGTCGACCAAACGAGAACTATTGAGTTGGTCAACAGGAAGTCTTATTTGCAGAGATCCGGAATCGCCACAGAGTAACCAGAAGGAGTCTTATTATTGCCTGTATTGCTGCCTGTTGGACTCTGGTTATATCAGCCCAGGGCTTTTCTAGGGTGGAACCTCTAGGAATGATTCACGCCATTAAAGACAGGAAACGAAGCCATTTTAAGAATAACATGGGTGTTCGTAGTCTGATTTTATTGACCACAGTCATGTGTACCTTCCTCGAAGAGTGGAAAAACCTTTGCACGTCACCTCCAACGCTTCCGAACCTTCCCCCCCAAAGCCGCATATTTTGTTCCTGGAGCAATAACCCCCGTCTCACTAACTCCCACCCCAGTGTGGTTCGGGGGGGAGGAGGGGAGTGGAATTTGAGGTTAAATGTGTTTCGTCTGTGTGCCACCCCCCTGCTCTCCTTCCGGAACAGGCCTTCCCGGCTCTATGGGCGCCTGTTACTGAACATTCCCAGAACACTTGTTGAGGAGAGCGACAGAGAATGACTTGTGGTTCTGGTCACGTGCCACAAACGCCCACTTGCGCTCCAGAATAAACGGCGGTGTGCTGGGGGAATGCGAATTCTAATTGGAGCAGGTGGTTATTAAATACAGTGGGGGCGCCCCCTGCGTAGCCAAAGCCGGCTCTGGGATTCAGGTGTTAGCATGGCGTCCAGGCTTGGTTATTTTTTCTGTTTACACTATGTTGCTTCTAGGGGGACCCCGACCTATAACTCGGGCCTACAACTACTAGAAGGCAAAAAAGAGAAACGACTATGGTTGTACGAGCTACTGACATCTGACAGGGATCAGCTTGAAACACCTAGCTTTCTCTGTCACTAACAACCAGCCTCCTCACCCCCCACACAAGAGGCCACCAAAATGGCGGAGGTGCGCTATACAAGAGACCACTTCACATTACATCGTAACTCACTTTGAACAGCTCCATCCTTGAGGTGCGAGTCACTGCTCTTATTGGAACTCACAAAACGGCAGTCTTAACATAAGGACACAGCTATATGTACAATAAGTGTGTGCCACTGACACAGCAAAGGGAACACTCTTAAATCGGGTCTTCTGTTGTTTTATGTTACAATGGTCCTGGTTTACAAGAGCAGTGCTTTCTGGGAAAACTTCAACTCAAGGACATTGTCAAATTATGAACATACCTCCACTCTATGCACCTAACACAACCATACCCAACTCCAGCCCTCAACTCAACAACCCCCTTCGTCCCCATCCTCATCCTCACCCTCCAGAATATTTGTGATTTCAGCAACTTAATTCTAACACACACACCACTCACAATGTCTCCAACCTAGTACCAGAAGACTGCATCCCAAGCACCCACTGGCAATAGACCAACGCGCTGGAAAACTGAGCCATCAGGAAAACTGGAAAAACCCTCATAAATAAACCACTTCGACCAAAATGCAACCAGTGCTGCTTGGCTCCACTCCCAAGTCTACAACAACACCTGAAGCAAGAAAAGAGATTTCTCCGTAGCCCAAAAAAACACTTGTGCAACAAATCATAACTCAAATACAACAACATCTCTTCCAACACCTGCCACTCTAAGGCATGAAACCAGAAAATAGTATTAGTGACTCTTTGGGTGATTTGATTATTTACTCTCATTTGTGCCTGCCCCACAGGTTTTCGCCAACTGTATTTCGCTGAGCATGGAAATAATTTACGCTGTCACACCATCCCGGGGGTGGCACTTAAACAGCTGTGTGGTACACATCCTCGTCCACAAAAACAAGGAAACGGGTGCTGCTTTTTTGATGCGTAAAACACAGAGGTCTGCCTCCTTGAAATACTAACTAAAGGTATTGTTTTTTGCATGCTGCAGGTTAGCACTAATGAGGGCTTTGAAGTAAGTAAACCCATCCATGGTAAAAGCCATAGCTGGGCTTAACCGGCCCCAGATCATTCCCGAAGTCTGTTTAATAAAAAAAAAAAGCGGAATATGGGAGTTTGAGACCCTTCAGGTTCGCGCCTGGTACTGTGATGGGAGAAACAGTGTGTTCTGTTCTCTCTAATAATGCGCAAGAAGGCTTGCTTTTAGGATGTAACAGGTGTTTATTAGTGTTGCCGACACGTGTTTCGACCCACAGGAGTCATTTTAAAGGTGGTAAGTGAGTCTTTAGGTGTGGCGGGGCGGTGTCCCAAACGTTAGTCACGTGGTTAATCCACAGTCCTGTTATGTTGTACAGCCTGATCGGGCTCTCTGATAAATGCCGGGCGGCCGCACTGCGTTCATCAGAGAGGCCGATCAGGCTCCATAACATTACAGGACAGTAAATGGCTGCACTACATAAGCCTAAAACAGTGCAATGCTTGCACACTTGCACATTTCATTCAGAAGGTGCTTGTGTAAAACAATTCTGAGATGTGAAGGCAAGTAGGGCAATACACAGACATGCCTGGTTGCCTTGTTCAGGTAAGACATTTTCAAGCATCAGGGTGTAGTAATTGTTTGCGGAATCCTTGATTTTGCAAAGAGGAGGTGTTTAAAATGAATGTTGAAAACAAGGAAAAGGGGTGCTTGAAAAAATGGAGACGAACATGGGTGCAGCTTTAAATTGAGAGTGCCACTACCAGGCACACCCAGCTTCCCACCTGCAGTCCCTTGCCCATCAGTCTCCCTGAATCTGACTCTTACTACCATTAACCAGAAGTTGTTGAATTGTGTAAGTGCTCACGGACACGAAAGTCCCATTTCCCCCCCCCCCCGACCTCAAGGGCTTGTGCTTATCAATCGATTTTGAATATGTGGGGAGTCATCGGCTAGGCTAGAAGGCTAGAACAGGACTTTCATTGCTACACTGCTAGAAGAATATTCTGTTCCTTCTGTTGCAATATCACATGCATGAAGGCTAGTGTTCGCACTGGCACAATGGAGGTCCACGCAGCCCCATGCTGCCCATGCCCAGCGGCTGGGCCCAGTGGCAGTGGGAAGGCAGTAGGGCTTGCAGGGGAGCCCCCCCATTGTGTGTTACGCCACTGAGTCTTCGATGACCTTCGATCATGATTTGGACCCGCCGAGGACGCGCATTGAGTGAGCCCTAACTTGTATGTGAGAACATCTCCAACTGGATTTCAGGGAGTCAGCGCAATGGATCCCAGAGCACTGTTGGGCACATTCAGGACAGATAATTAACATTCTTTATGAAGATCTCACAATGAGTTAGCGTGTGACCCTATACCTTTGGGCATCACCCTGCCCAGATATGAAATGTTTTAACCAGGTTGCCATCTTTGGAACCACATATCAACTAAGTCGTAAAAACAATACATAGCATAAGATCACTAAAAATCAGCCTCTGCACCTCGACATTTTGGACAGGGTCGGAATGGTGTTACTGCTTGCCCTCTTCGTCTTGAACTACTGAAACATCTTCTAGCTTCGTTTGACCAAGTAATGGTTGAATAACTTACGACCAATCCAAAAACTTTACAGGCAACATGCAATAGGTCTACACAGCAGTCGACGCCCTTCGCGGGGTAACAGTATACCGTCTCACCTAGTTCAAAGCCCAGAGTGTGTCAACAGAGCTATTCATTCATGAAGGTACAATATAGGTTTCTACATTCTAATATCCTGTATCAAAGACTGAAATAGGTGAGACAAAATGACTAGTGCTCTGTATGAGTACAGAAAAGAGTAGGATTTTCCAAACTTCTACCCAGCGGCACTAGTACTACTAACCCAGGGGTAATCTTAGCTATAAAGGGGAAACTGGAACAACATGAATGGTAAACCTTCTTTGTCTTTTGAAGGTAGCATGGTCTGAGGGGCGGCTGCGCTCTTCAGGAGGGGTGTGAACTAGCAAAGAAGAATCTAAACAACAATAGTACTGGGGTACCAAACAAATAAAACACCCAATCAAGGTTCTATAAATAATACATGACTTTAATCAAACTAAAAGAACAGACAACTGAATAAAAACACTAACCACCCACCGTGTAATGAAATACACAGAATTTGCAGACTTTAAGTTGAATGAGGCACTCTGGGTTTGAAGACCGGTGTATACAGGCAATTGCATGTGCAGCTATGCTCATGTGTAATTATATGTATTTTAATAAATTATGGCGTCGGGTCGTAATTAAAAACAGGCCAGGGGTACTGTGGTATACCATTTATTCTTGCTGTATGGGGTTGATAGTGTTGAGCCAGGATTTGGGCATTTTACGCATGGTGGAGTGGGTGTACTGGTTCAACTGGGTCCAACAGCATGATGTGGTTTTAGTAGCAGCAACAGCCCTGAGCTCGAAAAAGTGGGAAATAGCTAGGGAATGTCGAGTCGGTGAAGCTCAAAGACTCAATGGGTCTCGGATGGAGAAAAGTGCCAAAAAGCCGCTCTTTTGATTCTTGGGTGGCTGCCATACCATGGCCAAGGTCTTGAAGGCAAGGTAAAACCTTCTTCTACCTTTGCCAGCAAGGAAGGTTGTCAGAGAACACTTGCAGGTGGGCAACATCCCGTAGGCAATGTCCTGGGTACCAGTGTTCCAGCTGTAGTCAGGCTCTCCAAGCATTAGATCTTTGAATGTGCTTTTAGACCCTGCACTGGGTCTAGGAGGAAAGGTGAGTCTGTATTCTCTTTTTAGCCAGGACGGTTGCAAGCGAACACTTGGAGGTGTACCACTTCCAGTAGGCAGAGTCCTGGGTACCAGAGACTTAGCCGACAGGGAGGCTTTCCAAACATTAGGTCACTCCAAAGGCTGCTGTAACAAGAGTCTGTCTTCTGATGCCAGACCCAGCATGCTTTGTCTGCAGGAAGTGGGGAGGACACATGAAGCATGTTGGCTGCAGAAATTCCAAGATGGTTGAACCCATCTCTGGCTTTTAACTTCTCTCTTCTGGCTACCCTTCCAGCTCTCTCTACTTCTCTGCCACACACCAAAAATATTCCAGTCATTATCCCATTGATGTGACCTTGCTATTGTGCTGTCAGGGTTTCCCTTGAAGCACTTGGGGCTATAGCCTGTCCGCTTGGGAAGGTTTAAAGCCTTCCCATGAAAGAACATGGGGAGCTTCTAGGGCTGGACTCAACCACTATACTTACTCTCTACTCTACACCATCACACAATTAGAGTGCAGCTACACCACTCGATCAATTCGGCCTAGCTACATTCCGAATGCAGCCGACGCGAGTGATCAGCACACAACCAGGATAAAATCATAAGATCAATCCCAGGAATTAAAAATACGAAATACAGATATGAACAGATTTAACTGCAAATAGGTTGCGATTCAGATTATTAGCCCAGATTTCAGAAAGGCTCAGCCGAGCCGAAACACGTGTTATCACTTAAAGGGCACCTTGATGAAATAAAACAGCAGAAATTGTAATTTTGGGCAGAGTCCTGGAATTCTTTTCCTTTTTTCACTAATGTTTTAACGGTTTTGGCTTACCGTTACTCCAGTCAACTGCAACAATACGTCACAACTTGAAGTACTTTCCATTTATTATAAAGTCTTTGTCCACGTTTTGGAACATTGTAGCTATCTAGCTCAATTGATGCTTTAAGAGTTACTGAGTAGACCAGCTGTACCATAAGCCACTTTTCTTTTCCGTTCCTATAAAAGAAACCTGCTTGCTTACATTCCAAAGGATTCCTATTGTTATTCCAAAAATCGGAATTGTAAAATGTAGACTAGCTTTGGTTCTGTAACTGCAACTAAAAATCCTTGGGAGGGACCATCCTGGAGTAAATGGTGTTCACTCCGATTTGTAGACTATAACATTTGTAGCAGGATTGCCAACCAAAAATGTGTTTATGTTTTAGTAAACAAATCAGCTGGGGCACTTTTTAAAAGTGAAGCCTCAATGCCGCTAACAAGCTGTTGGCATGACCATCAATGATATCATAAAATAATTATACATGGAGTGTCTTATATATGGATGTTGGTAAGTTAAATGATACATTCAATTACTGACAGAGCCATCTCTGTACAAACTTTCCAACACCAGCGCTGTCTGAAAGTGAAACTGATTAGCAGATCTGATGGAAAAATTCATTCAAATGAGTTCCCAACATTTTCAATGGTCTGGGATATTTGGTATTTTTGGTATTTATTTGTTATTTATATAGCACTTTATGCCAAGGCACTGAATAGAATCCAATTTACAGTGCAATCACGAGATAATGTATAAAACATTATACAACAGGTAATCACGAACTTTAGAATGCACAATTTACAATTGAAGTAGAAAGGCTTTCAGAGCAACACGCAAAGTAGGATAGGAATCAATAGAGCGTAGAGAAAGAGGAAGAGCATTCCAATAGAGAGGGGCAAGCAAGGAGAAAGTGCGAAAACGTGAAGATGCACAAGGAGGACAAGGTACCGCTAATAAGATATTGGACTGAGAGCGAAGAGCACGGGAGGGGACATAAAAGGAAACAAGAGATGCAAGATAAATAGGAGCAAGACCATGAAGGGACTTGAATACAATGCAAATAACACTTAATTTCAGTTGAGAGTGATGAAGTAGGCAATGAAGAGAGGGTAAAGAGCTAGAGGTAGAATCACACATAGGTACAGAATACAAAAGACGAATAGACGCATTGAAGATAGACTTTAAAGGAGCTAAACTTGAAGTAGGGGACCAAAAAGAAGTGTAGAACAGTAGAATAATCGTGAAATAATTAGCGAAGATATTAAAGGTTTAGTGGCGCTAAAAGGTAAGGAAGGCCCTAACTTTACACATATTGAAGAGGTGGAATCGACAGGAGCGCGATGTAATAGAAATGTGATAGGCAAAAGAAAGGCCAGTGTCAAGATGAAGGCCAAGATTATGGGCAGTAAGAGAAATAGGAAGACGAGAGGGTGGAAACAAAATATAGAAAGGAGGAACAGGAGAGGGGATTGTACAAACTGGGAAGAAAAGAACTTCAGTTTTTGAGGCATTCAGAACGAGGAAATCGTCTGACATCCAGATTTTAATAGCGGAGAGACAGGCTGAAACATTCAAGTGGATAGTATAAATAAAGGAAGAAAAAGATAGAAAGAGTGGGTTTCATGAGCATGGAAGTGATGAGGCAAACTGAAGAATGAAATAATATTAGCCAGTGTAGAGGTATAAAGAGAGAAGAGAAATGGACGAAGAACAGACCCCTGTGGGACACCATGTGAAAGGGTAAGAGGATTGGAGCAAGAACCGGCCCAAGAGGCCGAATAAGTATGATTAGATAAGTTAGATTGAAACCAAGATAATACAGAGCCAGAAAAGCCAAAAGGAGAAAGAAACTGGTGAAGTAGTGTCTGGTCTACCGTGTCAAAGGCAGTGAATAGATCCAAAAGTACGAGAATAGAAGAGTGTTTGGAGTAGCGAACAGAGAATCACAAACAGAAAAAATAGCAGTTTCAGTGGAGTGAAGAGGTACAAACCCAGACTGAAAACAAGGTAGAATAGGGTTGAGGGTGACAAAAGAGGCCACCTCGGAATAGACAAGACGTTCCAGTAGTTTAGAAAGATAAGGAAGAAGAGAAATAGGATGGAAATTAGAGAGTAAAGATGGATCCAGAGAAGGTTTTTTCAAAATAGGAAGGATGATGAGATAAATTGGCACACTGGTCAAGTGGCACAGCGAGTAGAGCGCTCGCTTTGACATCCGTGCAGAGCTTGCTAACGCAGGTTCGAATCACAGCAGGGCCAAACTCAGCCTTTCATCCTTCCGAGGTCAATAAATGAGCACCACACACTGTGGGTAATAATAAGCAGCGCTCAGATACCTGAGGGTTCGTAGCGCTATATAAATGCCAAATTATTATTATTATTATTATGATAGCATGTTTAAATAAAAGAGGAAAAGTAGAGGTAGCATGCGAGATATTAAAGAGACAAGTAAGATAGGAATTAAAAGAAGGGTAGATTTTTGGAAGAAGGATGGAAGGAATAGGATCTTTAGGAGAGGCAGTAGGACGAGCCCACATGAGAATGAGGTATCAGTGTTAGAAATAGGTGCAAAAAAAAAGAAATATTCATAGTAGAAGAAGGAGGAAGGAGCAGAGTAAGACAAAGGAGGGGAAGTGACAGAAATAGCTGCTTGAAGAGAGTCAACCTTTGGAAGTAAAGAATTAGCAAGGTCGGAAGCAGTAAGGGACTGAAGAAAGTTGTCAGGGGATGGAGGAGTCAAGATACGAGAAACAGATTGAAAAAGGCGTAGAGGATGGGATGATTGAGAGTGCAAAAAGTCTGAATAATTAGAGCATTTAGAATAAAGAAATGCATTATCATAGAGAGTATGATAGGAAGAAAATGATACACCATTAGCAGCAGAACGAGATTCATGCCAACGACGCTCAAGGTGATGAAACACCCTTCGTATAGAGGGAAGTTGAGAAGTGATCCATGGCTGGGAGTGCTTAGTAGAGGGAGAACATATAGAAATATAGAAAGAGCATATAAAGGTGTTAAAAGAGAAGTGGAAAGGCCTGAATCAGCTTCGTCCATGGAAAGGGCAAGAAAAGCAGAATGAGATGGGAGAGTAGAGATGCAAGAAGATACAGGGAGGAGTATTAAAAGCATGAAAATCACAACGAAGAAAAGAGGGAATGAGACAGAAGGAGAGGAACAGGTAACAGAAGCAGGGAAGAAGATTGAAAATAAAAGCAAGTGATGATCTGAAGAGTAAACAGGATAAACAGAGACAGCAGAAGTGGACAAGGAGGAAGTGAAACTAAGATCCAAACAAGACCCAGAAAGATGAGCTGGAGGAGTGAAGATAGGTGAGAGGCAGTAAGAATCAATAAAACCTTGGAATTGAATGGAAGCAGGAGTAGAAGAGAGATGAAGATTAAAATCGCCCAAGAGTATTAAAGAATTTGAGCCAAATAGAGCAACGCTAAGAAGGGTATCAATGCCATCACAGATGGTGGTAAGAGGATTTGGAGGACAGTAAATTAAAAGAAAAGTCACTGCACAGGGCTTAGAAAAAGTAGAACGAGAATATTCAAAAGAAGTAAAAACAGTGAGAGGTAGAATGAATGATGGAGTATGGCCGATAGAGAATATCAGGGCCTCCATCACGGCCTGAAAGATGAGGTGTATGTTTGAAGGCAGTATCAGATGTAAACAGTAAACAGAGATGCAGGTATAGCAGAATGAATAGAGGAAAGCCAAGTCTCAATGATATTCCCCATAACAGATGGCAATCCGTCACGTGAGGGTATCAATTATGACTACTCATTCAAAAATGCTTGTGGGAAAGTGGCAGGCCACTCAGTTATGGAACTCATTCCCCCTACAAAAAACCCTCAACCATCCTCTCATCCTCTTTTTCTGGAAAAAGCTCTAAATAGTCTGCATTGTTAAGTGTGTGCAAATACAGTTCTCCCATCACCACTACTCCACTCCCTTACACTCACTGTATAATGTCCTGAATCACAAAATGGCACGTTGCATTGTGTAGCGAGTCAGAAGAAGGACACATACTCTAAGAGGATATGATATACTCTTGTCTATTAAAACAAAACTAGAAGGCCCAACTTTCCCAATGTCTATGGGTGGTCCCTGACTATATTAATAACGAAGGTGCTTGTTTGTCAGTCGTGAATGTCCAAAGAAACAAGCCCGCTGTCTAAAACGATCCTAACTGACCCCACCATTAAAAGAAAACTAACTTAGGTTAGAAGAATGACTCCCTTCTCCCGAGGGTACTGCTAGTGCCAGTGTTTAATATACAATTTGCAAATAGTCTCTTGTGACTTCTTGCATTATTCTCTTTAATTCACTTTCTTTCTTCACCTTAGACCCCTTTTGGCTCTCTCTTAGTTGATGTATACTTTTGGCTACAAACCTGCTTACGCCCTTCTGAGGGAATATAGTGTTCCTGGATCACTCGGGTTTGTAGCTGCTCTATGTCTGTAGGGTTCCATGTAATAATGTCCCCTCAAAAATATTGGCAGGTGAAAAAAGTAGCTGAAAATTGGCTGTTTTTTGAGGGGGCATTGTTACATGCAACATCCCGGGGACATCCCCGCAACCCACACTGCCCCCTGTCCCTATATATATGGTGCCCTATACAATGTCGCCACAACCTTTTCCCGGCAACATTATATATGGCTACCATATATATAGGGGCATTATTACCTGATACCGTCTGTAGGCTCCGAGCCCTGTCTTTCTCTCTTCTTAATACTACTTTGTTCTTGTGCGGGATAGCGCTTTGTTTTCTCCCTTTCCCGGGGTATTTTGTCCCACTGGTTCTCTCTTTTACTATCAAAGTTCTCTCTTGTTCTCAATATTCATAGCTATTCGTTTGTGAAATTTACTCTGTTTCATATCTTCTGCTGTTGATGAGTTAACTTTGTTCTATAATGATTTTCGCTTGAGTTATAGTATTGGTATCCATTTGCTTTCAAAGTTAAATCTATTTAATTTCTTCTACTGAGACGAGCTTGCTGTGTATTAAAAGAATTTTCTCTTGATGCATAATTTTTGTATCCATTTAGTTTCAAAGCTAACTCTCTTTCATGTCTTCTACTGTGACAAATTGGCTGCACAACATATTGATTCTCTGGAGTCTCCCCGCACCTCCTTTCAGCCGGTTACCTTCTTTCGTGGCAGGGAACGTTGTTGGAGGGTTTCAGTCCCATGGTCTCTCCTTCCTGCTTGGTATCGTGGATGGTGGTCGCTCAAAAAATCGAAAATAAATATCGAATTACAAAAATATCGATTTTAAAATCTCGAAAAAAAAAAATCTTGAATTATTTATTTATTTATTTATATGTATTTGTGGGTTCAGGTAAGTATAAAAAAAGGGTAAAATAAAAAAAAATGTATTAAAAAAAAATTCGATATTTTTTTTTCGAGATTTTCAATTTGATATTTATTTTTTTTAGATTTTTTTATTCGTTTTTTTGACTATAAACCATCGTGGATGCTGTCTCCTGTGCGGTCTTCGTGTCTTTCCCCTCCCTCTCCTTCTTGAGGCACTGCTGTGCTTGATTGCACTCAGCAACAAATGGTTCTTCTGTGTTGTTGGCTTTCTCAGCGACGTCTGCGATCTAGTCACCACCTCTACTTGGACTTGGGCTCCCACCCAGTCAGTTTCTCGCATCCCGGAATTGCCGTAACTTTGCTGTCCTGAACTGCAGCTGCAAGCGAGATTTAAACTCACGGTTTTCTTGCTTTCCATGCTCGTCCAGTGTAGTGGAGCTTGGGACCTTCCACAGCCAGCGACTAAAATCCTCTCTCTCGTCTACTGCTTCTCCCTTATCCCTCTTTGGAATCATGTCCTTTAACATAATCGTCCCAGTAAAGTGGACGTCCTGATTCAAAGTGAAACAACCTTTTCTCCCAAGATAATTATATCCCTTAGGAGCTTCTTTGTCCCAGTTTTGATAATTCATACCTTCTTGTGTTTTAAGACATCCCATGTAGGCCATGATATGACCAGATTGTGGGAGTTCCTCATGGGAATGGGAGTCCTTGTCCCCTAAGTGGGAGTCTCTCCCGGTGAGGTCCCACTTGCCTCTACTCCTAGGGAGGGTATTACAGAGCGGGCTCACCTCCCTAGCCTCACTGGAAGGGGCTCCCTCTTGGGCAGAAGGGACGAATTCCCTTGATTCGTCACAATCTGTAGCCACCAACAGTGAGCTAATGATTGGAAGTATTGGGTTGTGCTGGGCCATGAGGGTGCTGGCGAGGTCCTTCCACTTCCTTGACATTGTGATTTTCTTAAGAGGGGCTCGAATAGAGAGCAAATACATGGGTCAGGAACTTAATTTAGTATAACATCTGCTCCAAAAGGGAGAAAGGTGTTTTGCACCATCAATTTGGCTTCCTCCTCTTTCACGGAACACACTTTGGCCACTTTATAAGTAAGTAAAAATGGTGGCAATGTGGCGATAATTCTGTTACCGCCGCATTATCAAACCGCTGTACTGTGAGTTTAGTGGTAACATGGAGGATAAACCTCAAGCAAAAAGCTGGAGGTAAAGATTTTAGATGGATGCCTCTCATGTGTGGATACAAAGAGCTTCTACAAAGATCTATCAGTGTGCATGGATTGTAGACTAGCACTGGAAATCCAAATGTTTTCTGCAAAGATCACATGCATAGATTTCAGACAAACGTTTCCCCCGTGGGGATCCAAAGATTGTCTGCAAAGATCACATGGATTAGTCTAGATTTTAGACAAAAACCTCTCTTTTGGGGATCCAAAGGTTTTCTGCAAATACCCATGATATGCATACATTTTAGACAAACCCCTGATGTTGGATCCACAGGTTTTCTACAAAGATCCATAGGTGTGCATAGATTTTAGATGAACATCGCTGACTTAGGGATCCATAACGTTTGTAAATATAGTTGTATATCTGTGTAGCTTTTAGACGACAATGTGTAATGTGCAGAACCAAACTATTTTTACAAAGGATTTGATGTGAGATTTTAGGCAGATGTCACATGATACGCCAAAACCATTTATTTTACAAAGGCCTTGTGAATATTCATAGATGTTACACAAGTATATCAAATTAAGATCTCTATCAAATTAAGATCTCTATCTTTTGAGCATTGACTCCGTTGACAGCCATAGATTTTAGCCTGTCACATGGATGTCCTTCACTGATGTACAAACTATAAGTTGGTTTTTCTTGAGGGCCACTTGAGAAGGTAACAAACTAAAAGCAATTCCCTGGAGATCTGTAGCTGTCCTGATGTCTTAGCAATCAATTTCATGTATATTTCTGCACTTAAGGGAAAGATGCCCCTCGACTAAAAGCCACTTAGTTTGGTTTATTACAGAATGCAAACAGTCTGCGGGAAAGGACACACACGGCTTGTGGATTAGGCTCTTGGACATTTTGGATTGGTTTATCCTGGAACTGCGGACTAACGGAAGAGTGGAGCTCGAGTGAGGCATTAAGATGACAAGTATACTGGTAATGGGAGCACTAGGAAAGCCGGACTGCCGCGCTTGTAGGTGAGATTGGTGCGTGTCCTGCAGCGTGTGGTACAGCTATACTAAAGACAGTACCCCACCGTCCTTGGCTGAAATTGTGGCATGTGGTTTGCGACCATCCACATTCACGCTAGACACTTGTAAATGTTGAGAGGTTCTCTTTAATAAGGCTTTCGAGATCTTGATTTGTAAATATTAACTGGTGTTTATTAGATTTGCCAACACGTGTTTTGACCTTTAGAGGTCATTTTCAAGGCGAGATAGGTGTGGTAAGACGTTTTAATGCATCTTGTAATGAAAAGGGGGGAGGCCCCTATATTTTTTCTCTGGTGGGTATTCCAGAGTCCTGAGTGGATTAGAGCCTGTTATGGCTTGTACGGGTTGGCTGGCGCTCGCACTGCGCACTGCGACTGCCAGCTAACCTGCTCGGGTCACACAGGTTCTACATCCACACAGGACTGTGGAATACCCAGCAGAGAAAAAATATAGGGGCTTACCCACTTGTCATTAATATGACGGGTACCCAAACCTTCAAATAGACAAGCAACACAGCTGACCTGGACAGGTATTCAGCTATATCAACTAGTGTTAGGGGACCTCATGGGCAGCTAAACTCTGAAAAGTACAGACATGAAAGCAAGGCAAGATTTAGATAAGAAATCATAGGATAATGCAGATGTACCTGTTAGAGGAGTTCCGAAATTACATCTTGGTAGAAAATACACAATTAGTGAGCACATAAAAGTGAGGATTACTTTGGGTAAGACCCGACTAGGGTGTATTCCTGCTAGGACAGGAAAAGAGTCCTATCCAGGAATTGTTTATTACCCAGTGATCATGTCATTAGAAAGACTGAATATCCACTGTCATCAGCAAATGCATGCGAGCTGTTCAAAGGCTACATTTCTGTATTCTATTACTTCGAGTGCTACGCTCAACGAACCACAGAACAGTCACATCCTGTCAGGCTTTTAGGTTAACCACAATGAATAAGGAAGAGAAACATATACGTATGCTACATTTCAGTAGCATTTATTTCTACATTTTTGGGGTCATTCTGAAAACTGGACTGGAATTTATTATTTGGGGGCGGGGGATTGGCTCACTACATTGTTAAGAAAGAGCAACTGAGCCAGAATGTCTCTTCCAGTGCTTAATTTTGGTGTTGGGGGGCTTGTCAGGACTCAGCCCCACCATTTATTTCTGAGCCCCAACACTTATTTGTAAGCCCAGTTTGATTACGTTCTGGTGTTTTGGAAGCTTTATTATTTAACTGTCAGTCAGTCATAGTAACATAACAATCAACAACAGTGTGCACTGATCAGGGTCTCTGCATCCTGGACTGTCTCATAGTTATTCACAAACTTAATGACCCAGGTGGGCAGGGCAGGACTACTTATCCATTATGCAAGGTGACAATCCTTGACACTGATGCTGGCCATGCCCACACACTGCTCTAATCAGCCTGCATGACATTGCTGCAAATTCTCTAGTGTAATAACCAGCAGGGCGAGTTGAAAACAACCGGACAGTCACCAGCCAACACAGGGGCAAAGTCAATGAAAAGATCCATATCAAACAGGAGAGCCAGTCATGAGTGCCCACCTATGGTAGATGATCTTGCTGCAGTGTTTGACGGCAACTCATCTGTTCAGTAATGATTCAGCCTACATTCCTCCATCCGTTTATCATAGGAGGGAAGCATTTTTGCTCTTTTTTCCTCTGGTTATATGGTTAACATGCTCCACTTGACACTGATAGGATTGTAGCAAAATGTTAACGATGATGTGTTTTAAAGAAACACAAACATTTCTTTTATTTCAAGACACAACTAACATGTTATGTTGACTTCACCCTCAGTGTACTAGTGGGAATTGGAGCAATAACCCCGAATATGATGACACCGTATGGAACAGCCGTAGGACACTGCACGGAGCAAGAGTGGGAGTGGGTGTTGTCAACATTAGACGGGGACCTGCTTCTCCCCCCCAAGCAAAAAAAATATTTGGGCCCTGGCCCTTATTTTCTAATAAGCTAATCACTGGTTTCTTCCGGGGGCTGGTGTACCCAGAAGCAGGAAACAAACCAGAATATGTCTGAGGTCTGTCTAAGAGCTGTGTCGGCATTCCCACCCTCTCCGTGTCTGAGGTTTGCAGTTATTCTCGCATTTACACTGTGGTATTCCAGCTGCCACCACAACCAGGCGGCGTCTGGGAACTGGATGGCGCTGCACTCCACCAGGCTTCTCATTGGTTAAGCAGGCCCACATAAACAGGCGCGCCTGCATGTTCTGAAACCGAGGCCAGCATCCCTGGGGCTTCTCCAGATACTCTTCTGTCTGAGGCCTAAAACCGATGAAGCGTCATTTGCAATATGATCTGCGTGGAGCGGAAGTGCACTGATATGTGAGGTCTGCTTGCCCCAGAGTGGTCTGGCGGTAGCAGGGCGTGGCTGCTGGCTTTTTAGGGCAATCCACTTGCGTTTCTGGTTAGAGAATCCTATTTTTCCACTGTGTTGTGCAAAAACACACACACAAAATATGCATAGCTATGAGCATTTTGTTTTGTTCATTCCGTTGGGATGTCTGCCCTGTTGTATGACATGTTCGTTTCCCTTCACTGCACTTTGCTCTACCAAGTAGTGCACATAATTGGCACATTTTTAGAAAGAGAGTCGCGCAACTTCAACCTGCTTCAGAATATTTAGCACATTGTTTTAATACGTTTAAGAAGAAAAAGCAGCATGCAGAAAAACAATGAGCCGGTGCAGAGAATTCAGTCAATATAATTTCGAGGTTTGGAAGGTGGCAGGAGGAGGGAAGGCAGAAGTCGTGCCATGCATCAAACCAGCGCCATTTTACAGGCGCTGTGGCTTAATCACTAGGTTGGGACTATGGGCCTCATCACAAGTTTGTTGGTAACGCTGCGATTTTCCAGAGCAATTGCTGCCTAACTCATTCACTCCTGTCGCCACATGGGCCGGCGGGCTCAGTGCCGGGTTACAAGCCGTGGTACGGTGGTGCTAATCCCCATGTTTGCAGTCCATCGGAGTCCACGGGGATTTTTGTGGACCACAGGGATTTTATTTGATTGGCAATTCTTTGGTGGGAAATCTGTCAATTTCGGGATATGAAGAGGAGGGTTTACCTACAGCTGTATGCTCTCGCAGGTGTGGGAAACTGAGGGTAATTCCACTACCATCGAACATATAATGAGGCCCTAAGGGTCCACTTCACATGTGCAATCACAGGTCACGGCCAGCAGAGTCCTTGTACACCAGCCTCTGCCAGAAGTTCCCGCATCCGCAGAGGGGACCTGCATGCAGAAGGAATTTGACCTGGTGGACACGTTTCTTGCAGCTTGGACCACATGCATATGCAGGTGTAAGTGTGCACCTGACTCCGAGCTATTTATTGGGTGCTCCCACCAAGGCCTGGAAGGGTGGGGTCAGCGCTCCACGAACAAGTGAGCAGGACACACATTGAATCCCACCGGCCTGAATGGGTGCATCACTTGCAAGGCAGATTTGACCATTTTCACCTCTATTTCAGGATCTGGAAATGTCAAAAAGAATAGAAAGGCTTATGCTGTGCATGAACCTTTCCATCCAGAGAACAGCAATGAAAGCAGCAACGTAAGAAAGCCCTGTCGGGGCTGCAATTTCCCCTGTACCTGGCATGTACCAGGGTTGGCCAGATGTAGGGGTGAATGAGAGCAGAGGGGGTGCATCCCTTTGTGAACATGGAATGGGCTCTGGTGCACACCTATCAGTTCTCCGACACACCACTATCACACATATTTTGAATGTGTGCAGAAACGGCATGCGCAAATACCTTTGTGCATAAAGTTTCCATTTTGGCCACTTGCATGCACATCTGACAGATGACTTTAATGAATCGGATCCTATGAGTGTGATCCACACCACAAATGGGGCCGGAGGACCCCTACATTGATGTGACCTGCTCTTCAGCAGAGGCCTTGAACATCCGAACCTTAGCTGGTGCGACAAAACAAATCATGCTGCGGCATTGTGATGGCATTGAATAGCCTTCGAAGTGAGCCCGGATCAAGAGGATGCAAAAGGGGGACATGTCCACACAAACACTGGTCTATGGCACACGCAGGAAGTTGGGACTGGTCATTTGGGAAAAACCAAACCCAGTGATAAGAGAATAGTAGAACCAAGCACTAATTCACAGTGGCTAGTACGGGGATGTGGTGTGCAGCTCGACAAGGCACGGGTAGTATAGCTCAGTGGCAGATTGCTCGTCTTGGAAGCAAGATGACGCAGAGCAACACAGGTTCAAATCCCGGTTCCACACTTAGAAACCTCTTCGGTTAATAACCAATTATACAAGATGGACCTTCTCATTAGAGCTCCAGGACTTTGCTGGAACCTAGAATGTAGATGAATTGAGGTAAAGCACACGGTGGTGGAGGCGACATTTACAACCACGAATCTATCTTGAAACTATTAACTTTGGTGCGCATTCTAGACTTTGAGACTGATCAAAAAGGGTAGGATACATGAGACTGAGCATCAGCAAGGCAAGCAGCAGCACAACTAGCTGCACACGAGGCAGGATATTGAGCTGATTCTAGGCTAGTGCAATGGCTGTGGCCAGGAGTACATTGAACAAGCTGATGCCTCCAGAACTGCCTGGGTGACATGCCACCTGAGAATGGACACTGTGTTCTCTGGAGTCATATGGGTGTTTTCTGGAGTGTCCCTGATTCCACCAGTAACGGGTGCAAGGTTATGTTGCTTTAAGCGTTATTGTTGCTCTCCTGGAATAAACCAGCTTGGGTTGGTAGGGTGTGGGACTATGATGGGGAGACAAGTCAGGCCGTGAAAAACCATATTGAAATAGGTTTGAGATGGCTACTGGTCGCTGCTGGTCCTGCCCATTCAATCATTTTTGGAGTTAATTAGGGGGATCAGGCCAACAATTGGGCATAAGACAACCCGTATGCAGATCCCCACAGAGAGGCCATAGAGAGGCTAGAACGACCGGCGTGTGGATGTGGTTGTAGCTAGCTTAGCAATGTTGTATCTGCAGCCGCCGGGAAGCGGCGAGAGGAAGGGCGGTGATGGAAGGAAGAGCAAAAAGGTGAAATGTATAGATTTGGACAAGTCGGGATTCAAAAAATAGCAAATAGTGGAAAGGAGAGAGAAAAAAGAATGCTACAGGAAAGCAGACTAAGGCCCTGGATTGGTGTATATGATATATTCAAAACCAGAAAGGATTTTAGGGCTGCCCCCAATGAAGGTTGCCATCCAGTGAATTCCATAACTCCTTTGCCTTTAAGTGGAGGAGGACCCTATCTATATTGACAGGTGGGTTTGATTTAAAGTTAGAGCTGACAAAGATAATCTCAAAGATGGTGGTGGACCCACTGTTATATCCAGAGTGCCTGATGCAAGAGCAATGGCATGAATTCTAAAATGGTTCCAGACAAGGGGTCGCAGAGCTCAACCAACGCAGGATCCAGAAGCAGTAATGAAAAGGCAAAGGCTGATTGAGATCATAGCAGGTTTCAATGGGAAATGGGGACAAGCTATTTAGCTGCAATCAGTCATACTGAGTGTTGAGTGGTAGAAGGGATTATCTTTTCTGGAACTCAGGAAAGCTCAGAACATATTATTATTAATATTATTATTATTTTTATTTGTTTATGGTTTATAAAAAACCTTTACAAATTCGATACATATTTAAAAAGAAGAGAAGAAAAAAAATTAAAAAGAAAATGAAACAGAATTCAAAAGACTTTTTTTTACATATTTACAATATACCATATTGTAATCTACCCCGGCATATGTCTAGTGGTGAGATGATTCAAGGTGGTAACTTTCATTTAAAAAATACAAGATAGAAAAAGAGGTTGATGGGACGTGAGCATTTAGGTTATTCTGTTACAAACATTATGTCGCACATTTTTTTAAAAAGATTTGGCTGATGCGCCCTACCGATTCCCCATTGATTGTTTAAAGTGGACACTAAGAGAAATATCCAGATAAATTGGAATGTAACCATGCAGTAGTGCATGGTTTGGGCAGTGCATCCTTATTGGAGGCCCACATCCTCGATATGTTCTTGTATACAAATGTACTAAAAACACATTTAAAAAAAAGGCTAATGATCCTCCGGAGTATAACTGAATTGTAACAGTAATTTCAGAGTAACTCACATGTGGGCAAATCCTTAAAAATAACAATGACACATGCACAGCCAGATGCCGGGGCCATGAAACCACGTGTTGGGCTGGTGGGGGGGGGGGGGGTTCTTTAGCAATACTCTGCTTTGGGAAAGATCCCACACTATCCTCATTTATTCTTGGCTGTAGCTATGGTTTTGGGCGATGGCTTTAGGGTTCCACCCAATCTGTGGAGTCCCCATGTTTTATCTAGTTGATGCTGAAAAAGCTTTCCTTGTAGACACCTGGTGCAGCCACCAATTGCCACTGTTGCAATGTCCATAGTAGAAGGCGGCTGGGGACAGTGACTAAACTAAGTAAGGCCTTTCACTCATGTGATGCCCTGTGTTTCCTTTCCCAAGAAAGGTAGTGCATTGCTAAAGAATACACAAAGCACACAATCATTTGGACTGCATGCTTCCCGAGGCAGGATAAGTGCCGAATATGTTCTTACTGGGTAAAGGGAACCACAGGGGCATTTTTTCACTACTCGACACAGCTTCACAATACCTGCCAAATGATGCGAGTACCTTGCCGTGTGATGGCAATCCTTGACATTGGTGTGAGTAGCTGAACTTTTGATAATAAAAGCTGGCAATGAAGTGAGTACATATGCATTTAATTGCAACCCCTGACTAGTGTGATGACTTGGTCTTTTGATGGAAAACTGGGCAAGGGTGTGAGTACCTGGGTATTTGACGGTGGTATGTGATGATATTATCTGCCATGCGACGAGTACCTGTGTAAATAATGGGGGTATGTTGGCAAATGATAACAATAGTTGACCAACAGAAAATGGCTGGCAAATGCCCATACAAACGGCAAACCATGTTTTGGTTAATGCTTGTTTATAAGCACTTATTAATGTTGAAAGTTTGCTTCTTAGCTCCCCCTCGTGTCGTAATTGCGAGAATTAGAATAATGACGAGACCTAGAACAACTCGAGACATTCTGGTTCACTCTGCCCAGCACCGTGATTGGCTCAAGATCTTAAGGGACTCTTAGACCATGCATTCATTTTCAACCATCCAGGTCAGTCAGTAAACACCACACGACAGAACCATGTGCACCCTCAGCAACTTTGACAACACTACTATAACACTACATGCCAATAGCAGGAATTTGAAAGTCTTGACATCACCCGACCACCAACTACAAAACCACAAGGCCACTCTCCATGATGAAGCTCAAGACCAGCTCCATATTACTAAGCCAAAGAGACAAGCCGGAACCCCTGCCTGCATGTTCCATACTGCAGAGAACAAACAGGGACTTGCAACAGCATTGGCACTCACAGAGAAGTACACCTCGCCAACCCTATGCATTGAATCACCAGACAGACGACCACTGAACCGACCATACCATATAAAGCCACATCAAACCCATCGCCCAGAAAGAACATTCGGGCCTTCACCTTGCGATGGGCAGCTTGCCATCCAATAAGGCACCACTCTATAGAGAACAGACATGAAAACTAGGGAAGCCCAACGAATTGTCCAAGCATGGGGCTCAACAGAGTGGAGCACAATTTCCTGACTTCCCCCAGGTCTCAAACATACCACACATCTACAACACCCTATCCATTGGCCTAACCAACACCCACTTAAGAATGTAGCCAACTTTTGTAAGTCTTCATACAGAGTGGCCCCCTGCTGTCCAGGATCAAGTAAAAACAGTGTAAGCAAAGCGGGGCAGGGCTGGGAGCGTACCACTGATCGCCCCTGAATCAGCCACGTGTAATACCATTATTTCCAAACATAATTACTCCTTTGAGCACATTGTGACTAGAACATTTTTATTGTAAAGAAAGCATTTTTGAACTGGTGAAAAACGGTCATCCTGGTACCGGCGACAACTCATCCTTCGATGACGACGACCTGGTGTCTGCAACGAAATGGTCCTGACAGGGGAACCATTCTGGTCTGGCTACTCCGTGATCACTGGCCGCGTGAACCCCACTGCTCCCAGTGTCTGAGACAAGAAGGCTTTCATGCTGGTTCCCCCCATTGCGTCATGAGGCAATTTAGTTTGCTGGACCTTGCGTCACCTGTGTGTCATAAATAGCGCAGTCAAATCAAGTCAATGTGCATCAAACTTAGACTCCTCAAAAATGTTTCCATCGAGAACTACGTGGGAGTCGTTTTGCTTTCGGGAATGTGGCAGGACACGTTCACGTGTCTTGGTGTCTCCAAAGCCTACAGCAAAAGACTTGACTTGAAACCATCATACCTCAAAACGGGACAAGGATAATGGGAACATATATGGTGCAGTACTAGGACTGCCCGAAACAGAGACACATTAGGATCCTTGATCCGAGTAAGAGGATACAAAAACACAGCGAGAAGCAGGAAAAGGGACTACTTCTCAAACTGCATAACTGAATCCTCCACTTGAACTAACCAGGATGCATCACATTCAGCACTGTGAGCAAACCACCCAGAACAATGATTGATGACCCTTGTACCTTTTTGATTAAGAAATCCCCGATAGTAACTCAACTAAGGAAAACTGTGCCCAACATCAACAACACCAAACGTGTCCCTAAAGTCAGTACAATATGCGTCATAGAAGCACAGGTCTATCAAGGCTTCCGATTACATAGCCCGCTAATTAACATCCTCATCACAAGACTGGCACCAACACTCTCCCCCAACTGCAATGCCTCTCTTGTGTCAGGCTAAGAGCCCTGGGCCTTAAGGGGAGTCACAGTCATGCCCCTACTTGCAAGCCAAATGCAGACCTCAGCTGCCTAAGCAGTATTCCTGATGCTGCGTCTACTCTTCAAGGTGAAAATCCTAGCGAATCTGTTGACAACGCAACTGCATCCACACTGCATGACTAACAATCCAGATTCTAATCTCTAAGTGGGACAGCGGCAATGCCACTCAGAATCAGAAACCATACAATCGCACTGATCCCTCTTGACTTTGATCCATATCACACAGTAGACCACGAGATCTTGATCCATCGATTACAAGATACCATGTGAATCGCTGACCATGATTTGGCATGGAAATCCTGCTTCCATAAAGACGCACAGTACCAAAAAAGGCCCACTTTCACACTAACAGAAAAAAAGATCATCTCACTCCTAGACTTTCATGGCCTATCCAATTCGGACAGAATTTATTTATTTATTTATTGGGCATTTATAATGCACCTATACAGCAAATGGTGTTGCAAGGCTCCACAAGATAAAGGGTGGGGGGTGGAGGGGCAGGGATGAAGAATAACAGAAAACGGCCCTACTAGGCCTTGTGTCATTCGCATCGTGCAAGTGCAGTAACAAGAAGTGCACGGGAGTGGTGAGGGGGGGGGAGTGCCGGTCAGAGCGAAATGCATTAATGCTAATATGGGAAGGGAGGAGTGGAGAGCAAGCAAGTGCTTGGAGGTGGGAAGGAGGAAGAGGGTTCCTGACCTAGGTGAGTCATAAGGGGAGGCCAGGTGGTCAAGTATCAGGGGAAAGCAGGGAGTGCAGGGAATGAGGGTCCGCAGGCTAAGTGCGAGGACAGGGCTGGATCGGGCTAAGTAGCGGTGAAGGCCTGCCGGGCTACTACAGCGGGAGGGAGTCCGGTAGGGCAAGTGCAACTTCGGATGGGGGTCAAGGAGGACGAAGTGCTGGAGTAGACTGGGCGAGGAAGGCCTGGTGCTTGGAATGACTCACAGGGAACCAGGCAGTCAGTCAAAATGCGGCGCACTGTGACATTAGCAGGGGAGGGGGCGAAGGAAGGAAGATGAGAAAAGGAGGGGTTTGAGAAGTTTCCGGAATTTAAGGAGATCCGGCACAAGCCTGAGAGGTGCAGGGAGGCCATTCCAGAGGGAGGCTCCTGTGGAAGAGCGATATCTACCCCCCACTTTCTGCTTGGAAAAGCATCTGATTTGCAGAGAGCTGGAGCTAGAAGACCAAAGGGGTCTAGCAGCGTGGTATTTAGGGAGAGAGAGTTGGAGGTAACGGGGTCCCAGGCCCCAGAAAGCCATGTGGATGATGCAGAGGGTCTTGAACCTGATCCTCACAAAAACAGGGAGCCAGTGGAGAGATTTTAGGGCTGGAGAGAAGTCTTGCAGTCCTATTCTGGATTAGTTGTAGAGGGCAAAGGAAGGATTTAGGCAGATTGAGGAAGAGGCTGTTGCAGTAGTCCAGCCTAGAGAGTACTAGGGCTCTGGAAACAATGGGCTTCTCTGAGAAGGTGAGGAAAGGGAGAATAACTCTGAGCAGGTGCAGCTGAAAGTGGGCCTTCTTGGCAAGGTCCGTGATGTGAGGAGAGAAGGTGAGAGAGGAGACGAAGATGACACCAAGGTTTTTTGCCTTACAAGCGGGTGAGAGGAGGGGGCCCATGGAGCAAGGAAAGATAGTAGGAGGGAAGGAGGGAGCAGGGGTGCCAATGAGAAGGGTCCCAGTCTTACTGGCATTAAGGCAGATATCGATAGTAGCACATCATGCCTGAATAGCAGTCAGTCAGGAATGAAAGAGGAAGAAGAGGAGGCAGTGGAGGGAAGCTTGAAGGAGAGCTGCATGTAATCTGCATAACACTGGAAGTGAGGCGAGAAGGCGGAGATCAAATGGGCTAGAGGGGCAAGGTAAATGTGGAAGAGCCACAGCGAGAGGATAGAGCCCTGAGGGATGCCGCAGGTGGAGAGTGTGACAGGGAGAGAAAAGGGCCCAGTTGAACCTTGAAAAGTCGGTCAGAGAGGAAGGAGGTCCAGTCCAGTGCCAGGTCTGTGATGCTAAGGGTAACACAGAGACGATTTAGAAGGGTGGCATGATTGACCACATCAAAGGCAGAGGAAAGGTCAAGGAGCATGAGAACGGAAGGGGAGTTGGAATCAAGATTTGAGAGCAAGTCTCCAGGGGTGTTCAGTAGTGCAGTTTCCATGCCTCTGCCTGCTCTGAAGCCAGACTGGTGTTCATTGGGAAACAACCAACAGATATGGTGTGGTGGGTCAGCTGGGAGATGACCAGCTTCTCCAAGAGCTTTCCTAGGAATGTGGTAATAGAGATAGGGTGGTAGTTAACCGGGCAGGAGGGGTTGGCAGCTGGCATTTTGAGGAGAGGGTCCACAAGGGAGTGCTTGAGTGGTACCGGGAAGGAGCCAGTGGCAAAGGAATGATTGCAGAAATCAGCCAAGGCTGGAGAACGGGATGCAATGTTGTCCTTGATAGTTCTGGATGAGCAGGGGAGCACCTGTTTGGATGAGACTTTCATAGAGAGGACTTGTCTAGATATCTCATCCAGTGATATGGGTGAGAAAGAGAGGTATGGGGTTAATGGGGAGAGGGGGGCCAAGGGAGGACTGAGAGCAGGGTAGGGAGAAGGTAGGGGTGAAGAGGAGAGTGAGGACAGTAGGTCCTGAGTTTTGGTTATGAAATGGGAGGCCAGTGCCATGCAGAGGGTCTGGGATGGCAGAGGAGAGGTGGAGACCGCAGAAGGATTGGCAAGTTCTTTGCAGATTTTGTACACTTCTGCCATGTTGTTAGTGGCCCTAGAGATGCAGGCTTGGATATAGGCTTTCTTCTTCGAGCGGATGGAGAGTCTGTATTGCCCTTGGAACAGGCGGCAGGCCAGTCTGTCAGAGGATTTGCTCGAGGCCTGCCACTTCTGCTCTGCAACTGAGAGGCTAGGTCAGAATTGTATCAGGAGTTGCATTTGGAGGAAGGCTTCATGCGCATCCTCATGACAGGGGCAGGGATGTCCAGAGCATTGGAGATGGAGAGGTGAATGTTAGCAAGGGCTGTGTCGGTGTGAGAGTCAGTGGCAGGAGTGGGAGGGGGGAATAAATGGCTTCAGGAATGTCACTGTTGGTCTAGCTGTGAATGTAGCCACCCATTTCCCCTGCCTTTGCCTCCAATCCTGCTCCCTCTGCATCCCCAGCTCTTCACCACTCAATTTAGCCATTGGTGATCAGAAGAGGAATGTTTCTGAAAGTGACGTAATGTAAAAAAAGACAATAAATAAATAAATATATTTAGAAAAATTGTAAAAGATGAGATTGGCATGTGGGTCTCCTGATTGCACAGTTGGCAACATAGCTATGATACAATGCACTTCATTATGAGTTTGGTGGTAATTCAGCAGTAAAAACGACAAATTACTGACAAACTTGGTTCCGTGAGTTTACTACAGGATTGCAGATGGTATAATTCCCCATTTTTAGAGTCAATATGGCTCCATGGGGATTTGCCAGATTGTTTGGAGGTAAAGTGGAGGATTAACCTCCAGCTTCTTGCATTAGGTAAATTCTCCACTTTACCACCAACTTTCGATGGTACAGGAAAATTGGTAGTAATTTGGTTACCGACAAAAAAAGTGACAGTAGCAGAATTACCACCCCTTTTTTCAGGGATGTCATTTGGGGGTCACCAGGGTTTGCAGCTGTGACCCCTGGGGTCTCCCTTGCTATCCCCTTGGTCTCCCTTGCTATCCCTAAAAAAACATTTTTATTTTTAAAAGGTAAGCTCCTGGGCTGTGGGCAGCACCATGAGGCTCTTTGTTTCTGGAGTGGCTGGATTTCTTGTCCAGGCCTCTTAAAAAAACAGGAGGTTCCACAAGTGTAACACTTTGAGCAGTGACTCTAAATAAGAAAGAATAGGAATAACAAATAATTCGTCTTTCTGGAATTCTTTACAATAATTGATAGACTCATCAAAGGCTTATTCCAGACACACTTCAGGGGGTGAGTCACTGATTTAGTCTGTTCTTAAACACCTCAACTCAGCCTTTCATCCTTCTGAGGTCGATAAATGAGTACCAACACAGGTTGGGTGATATTGTATGTATATTTGTTCTATATAAAGCGCTTTACATAAGTGCTATATAATAACACATCATTATCATTTTGACTTCGACGTCTGTATTCGCAGTAATTTGGTAATGTGTGCCTAAACACACTAATATTAATGATACATATCCATTCTTGTATGAAATGTATATCACATTATAGTGATATTGTAACCATATTTTGTTTGTAGTGTGCTTAGGAATAATGCTATGTGATGCCACTTCCGGTTTTGTCAAGGGGTGAAAGGTCGTGTTCCATCACTTCCCGTGATGTCACTTCAGGCGTTGGTCGAACTACATCCCTTCTTGTGATGTCATCAGAGATCAAGAGGCTTGTGATGTCACTTCCACCACCCCAGGCATTTTGGTGAGATGACGTCCCTGCCTTTTCCCCCACACTGCCGAACTTGTAACGGGGCCTAGTATCTCTTTCCTTGGCCATCGGCTTCTGTGGTCAAATGACAAGGGTGCTGTTGATTTAAGCCAGGGATGTATGCTTGTAAGCACTGCGATGTACTGAGCTAGGTTTGTGATCAATCCACACCCAAAATTAAATAATAAAATAAAAATGGGCTGCTATAGATCTCCCAGTGCTGGCATTAAGGGTGTGTGTCCAGGGCACTTTAGGTGAGTCAGAGTGAAGCTCTTGACTACTTACCAGTGACTGTTGCAAGCGTCAATGCATTTCCATCCGCTTTATGAATTTGTTTTGCTTTTTGTCCCTCTGATGTTTATTTGGTAATGGTTGGATGTTTTTGCCTTGCTCTTCTCTCCATCCGTTTGCACCACCGCAAGTTCCATACTTGAGCCCTTCTTCCTTGTCGGAGAGCCAGAGTGTCGTAAGCTGTAACCACAGTGGTCTTGTGGGCTTCCATTATTGTATTGCTAGACGGAACCTGGGAAGAGGCAAACCCCAGAAGTACAGTCAAATGCGTCAGTTTGGGTTGAGGTTTTTCCTGCATTGCAATAAGCAAGAGGTTAACTTAGGTTTTTGTACTGGCCTTTGTGAATTGTAATCTCCAAGAGAAACTATAGAATTGAACACCCCAAATAATAGAAGACACAAGTTAATTTTGTCAGTGAGGTTTTTTGGAAGGTGGCAACTCACAAATGCCAATTCATGTGTGGGTTCAGCCATATAGTGGGCGCATACTACCTTTTACAACAAAGTCTGTTTACAGTTTGGAATTCTGTATTAGTCGGTACATCCACCCAATAAGGGTGAGTATGTTTGTGAAAGTTACATCAGAATGTAATATAGCCCAGAACGTATGGGGTTAACATTTTAATCTCAGGACTTTGAGGAGGCTAAGGAACAGCCACATTTCCAATGCCTGCATGTTCATGGAAGATACCGTTTGCCATGTGAGGCCCATATCATAGCAGAATTAGCTGGTGGCGTGTGGTTGGCGTCTGTCTGTCATGTCAAGCAATGTTAATCGGTATCTGTATACATTATCGAGAAAAAAAACGAACGGCAGAAAACGCGGAATATGGCATTGGGAAAAAAAAACAAATTCCAAAAATGACGATCAAGGGGAGCAGGGGGGTGTCCCCTGCTCCCCTTGATTGACATTCCGGGTCTTCGGAGGTTGTGGGGGTGTCCCTGCTTCCATAAAAAGGAAAGCCGGGGACAAGATAAAAAAAAAAGGAAAGGACTCTGCGGCGCCGGTTCCCTCCATCCATGTGCGTGAAGGGACCTGGTGTCGCAGAGGGATTGTGGTGGCGGTGGCACACTTCGCTGTGTGCTGCCAGAAGGTACGTAATGGGGTGTGGGGGGAGCAGGTTGTCCGAAATGTCCATTGGAGATAAAACTGAAAGCTATTTTCTAAAAAAATTACTTTCGATTTTTTTCTCCCGCGGTCATTTCGGATTTGTACAAATCATGGTAAACCATGTAAATCCATAAGGAAAAAAACAGACAAAGACCCAGTAAGTGACATCCGGAACAGATTTAGTTTATCGTAGCATTGTACAATGATGGCGACCACACTTTGACCTTTATTTACCTTTTCTACACACCTCCATGGAGGCATGATATGCTTGCGCGGACCTGGCGGGCAGACCGGCACCCGCGAGCAGAGCATGTCGGATACACCGGCACCATTCTGAATGGTGACAGTGCATCCGACCTCCCCATTCCCATTGAGCCCAATGGGGCTCAAATGGGAATGGGGAGTAAAGGTTTCCGGGCCCCTGGTAATGGGGAAATACAGGACCCGCCAGGGTTGTAATGGCCCTGTATTTCCCCATTTCCAGGGGCTGGAAAAATTTGCAAGTTTGGCAGCAGCCTGCCGGTTTTACCGGCAAAGCTACCGCCAAACTTGTAACGAGGCCCAGTGTGTAAAATTGGCAGAGAACTCCATTCTCTATTAAGAATAGTCTTCTGTGTGTAGTTAGGGTGCGTGCAAAGCATGTTTGCCCATTGGGTGGCCATTGCATAACGGACAGGAGAGGACCTGTCTACCATGAAATGTAGGATTCTATTTGAGGTAGAAAGAGTTTTCGTTCCAAGAAATGGTGCAGTACGGAGTCTATATTCTGCCTCTATTATGTTCTTAATATGATTTGTTTTCTGTTGCCAAATAATTAAATTCCTGACTTTAGGAGATATGGATGCTGAGCACTGACTTGGAACGCGTTTCTTCTCAGGTACCCTGATGTACAGGAGGAGGTGGGGTTCCTTGGCCCCCTCAATCTGCTTAGTGTAAATGAACCTGTGGAAGAGAACCCTTGACATTTACCCCGCTTGGCGGTTCCTGCGATACCATCTGCCACAATCCCCTCTTCTATCGCTATCCACAAACAGCTGACAGTACTGGGTGATGGTGGTGTCCCTTGCTTCATCAGTCTGGTTGGCGGATATGGTGGGGTGGGACACACTCATAAGGTTTACATCCCCCTTGTGATGGCCTGTTTTGGAGCATACTGCGCGATCCTACGATTAATCTAACATATGGATCTTAGGAACCTAGGGGAAGTCTGGGCAAAATGGACGGTCCTCTGACCTCAATGGCAAACATGTCCAGAGGAAGTAGTGATGAAGCAGTGGACCGCATCATGGAATATCCAACTATATCGGACGCTACATCAAGGGGGTAGTTGATATGATCCACGTTACAACTTCAACTGGTTTCATCTTCTCCTGCATTAAAATAAGTCGTCCTCAAAGAATGGAAAGACGGGTGCCTGGTTCTTTTCAGGGCATCTGGCTAACTCATTCTCTCAATAGAACTTTACGCATACGCACGAGGTCATGGGATGATGCTATGGTGATGATGCCATCATTCCTCGCCATACCATGGTGCTCTTCCGACACAGCCAGCCCCCTCTTTTTACTGGGCCTGTGTGGCACAAGGGGGTGGGCTCACTAGCCTTCCCGGAGCTCCGGCCGTCGCGCCAGAGTTCCTTCACCTGGGCATGCGTGGACTGCATGGCCGAGGACTTTGCTTCACCCGGGCTGCAATGAGGGAGCGTCTGGGACTTAGGGCCTCATTACACAGTAGGCGGTAAGGGTTTACCGGTACCAGTATTTTACCGGTACCGGTAAACCCTTACCGCCTTACTACGAGGTCCCTTTGCGGGATGGAGAATTTAACGCCTGCTTTTTGCAGGCGTTAAAAACCAACCCGCAAAGGGACCAGGGAGCTAATTACGGTACCGCAATTTGCGGTGCCGTAATTAGCACCTTCCCCATTCCCATTATGCCCTGCGGGGCAAAAATGGGAATAGGGAAGGGCAATGGGGGAAGGGGGAATTACCGCCCCACCAACCTTGGAATAGGGCGGTAATTCCCCTTTCCACCAAGGCGGGGCCGTTATTTTACCGGCATGGACCAAGGTGCTAAGAGCACCTTGGTCCACCGCCGTCCGTGTAATGAGGCCCTTAATTTTCACCACCCCACCGAAGAGGTGGGCTGGACTTATACAGCCTCCTTCCTCTCTTGGGCCACACCTGGCATAGGTGGCCCGGGATAATTTTTGTTCTTCAGGGTTTACCCTATCTGGCCACGGGGCAGGCGGATAGTGGGCATGGTCGGGTCACCCGGTTCAGGCTGCCCTATGCACTTAGCACAGACTGAGCAGCTCTCATCTTTGCTCCAGACCACCCCACACATGAAGTGTGGGCACTTTTCTTAGAATGGGCCCAGCTGATCTGGCCCCTGGATGGGCTAATAGCCCTCACAGCCCCCTGTGTGTCTGAGCGTCTCTGAGACATTTAAAACATATTTTTTTTCCTCTTGGTTGAAAGGTGCTCGAAGTCACGGGGCCCCAGGGAGCCACTTGTCCATGTGGCTTCTTTCTTTCTCTCTTCCAACGGTCTCCTTTACAATCTTTAACCTCCCTGCTCAGTCCATTCTTGGGAAGGGGAGCTCCGCCCTTTATCTTTTTTTTCTCATTCTTTTTCAGATTCCATTCACTGGAGCTGGAGTGAGAGGAGTGCTGTGGGATCCAATTGACTGAAGCGCTGGCTAGAATCCTGTTTTTCCCTACAAGCAAAGCTCTGCTCAGTCCCTGATTGCCAAGCCCGGAGATTTCCAAAAGTAAGTAGATTGTCCAACAAAAGTTCAGCCTGGGGATCTATTTAATTAACCCATTCCCTTTCATTGGTGGGTTATTTTCCATTAGTGGGTGGCGGGGGGCAAACTGTGTAGATCCTTATCATATTTGACTGAATATTAATGTAATTAATTCCCCTTTGGCAAAACATCACAGGGGATTTTTGTTAACATTCGAAATTAACAAAGCTCGTTTCCAGTGTACGCTGAAAACTATAGACTGTAATGTACTTGGGTAATACGATTTTTTTATGTTGACCCGACTTCTTTTAAACTGTCTACATCCACCCACACAGGCCTTTAAGTGAAGGGGGTCTGAAAACCCAAAATTCCAAATCATCCCCCTTTTTCTGTCCAACATCCCACAACGTGCTGGAAGGATAGCTCAGGGACAACGTGTTTGTCTTGGAAGCAAGACAATGCATAGCGACACAGGTTCAAATCCCAGTTCTGCGCTTAATAACTGGTCTTTGTTATTAAGCGTGTTATGAAAGAACAATTCATTAATTAACACAGGCCTTTAAGTGAATGTGGGTCTGAAAATCCAAAATTATCCCCATTTTTCTGTCCAACATCCCCAGCACGGGCCATTAAGAGAGGAGGGTCTGAAAAACAAACTTCTAAACTGTCCCGCCTCCGTAGACCTGACCTTTGAATAGAAGGGTGATGCATGTAATTGATGCTTGGGTTTTTGGTGCTGGGAGGAGGAGTGCTCTGCAAACGTGAGACCTCATGTATCCAACACTGAACATGTGATGTATGTCTTGCTTTAAAGTCACCCTGTGTTTATTTTGAAACAAAATATTGGGTGAAATAATAATTGCCATATGCATTCTTACAAATCTGTAAACCAAACTGCTAGCATTTTTTAAGCACGCAGGAAAATAGAAATTGCACAGCACTGCAAATGTAAATTGATTTTGTTAATTGACCAGTGTTGATTATTCCTTCAATTGAAATCCGCATAAAGTATTGTGATTTGTTTTTTCCAAACCAAATTGTGTGATGTATTTATGTCAAAAGAAGTTTAATTGTGAGCCACAGAGAAGGTGGTGTGTGTAGTTTTAGTGCGGTCTTCATTACCAATAATTTAAATAAATATAAATATATTTTCGGTACACCGGCCCAGTTCTTTGCTCATTGGTGGTACAGGGAGAGGTAGCCAAGCAGCATGATATCAGTCTGCAATGGGGCTGAACAAAGAATCCTTTAAACAGTTTGTTTTGTGACTTCTTGATTGGGGAGGGAAGGAACTCCCCCTGTTGAGTGTGGCCTCTGAATAAACCGTTACATCACTGACTTCTGTCTGTCCATTGCACACACAGCATTTGCAAGGGCAATGCCAGGGGTACCAAAGGAGAAACAGCTGCTAACCCTGACTACAACTAAAATACATCTCTGCTTGTACCCAGCTCCCCCAAACTTCTATCAGATTAAGAAATCCAAAACACGAGTTGACCCCAAATGGAAGCCAGTAGGAAGGGCGGGCTTCAATCAGTTGGGAACCTCACCATCGAAATCGACCCTCACCTGTAATTGTCTGCAGGGCAATCTAGCTACCCTATTTCTGGAACAGGGTTTTTGTGGACCTTCTGTGGACTATCGTGTACATGTGTTTGTAGCTTTTGAAAAAAGCCAACCTTTTGAATAACAACCATATCAAGCTCAGAGTCAGCATACCCCATTCAACATTGAGTGGGTAACAACACCTACTTTCAGGATTATATGGACGGGTTTGGGATTAGTAAATGTATACCCTTAAAAGAAGATGCCACTTAAAATAATGTATTACACCATGTCCTTTTTTAGTTGTGGACCATCTATAAAGATTGGCGCCAGCATGAGAAAAAAGATTAGAATAGAAAATAGATGTGGTCTTGGCTCTTTTTCTGACATTGGAGGGATATATACGCTAGTACCATAACAAGTAGTAAAACCTCTGTGGTGTGAAGTTATTTAAGACAGCATTGACAGCCTGCAAAACAGCTGGATGAAAGGCAAAGGTCTAGTTTATGTACATCTTTGTCACATTGACATGATATAGAACAGCCATTTCTTCTTTGAAAGTAACCTGTCTGAGAAGTAATGGTTAATTGCACCTATCCAGCAGGTAGTGTAATTAAAACTGCTCAACGAATTGTGCCTTCATTCATTTGATTCCTAGGCAATGGTGCATCCCAGCACACAGGGCTGAATGGAAGCGCTTGGCCAGTCTTATTTTTAGTTTGGGGTTGCAACACCTATAATCTGGAACGATTGCATTACGGTACAGATAGGGAGAAATGGCATGTGAGGAGAGGCACACAGTTTGTAGGTGTTGTTTGGTTATTTTCCCACCCATTGGCTGCCCATAGCCATGCTAATCCCTATGACCATTCCCACCAAGTTCCTGCCCCTGACCGCCCAAAACACCTCCTCATGGGAACTCTTTGAGCTCACTTTAAAGGATCGAAATTCCGAGTATGCCCTAAAAGAGATATTTGGTTCTCTGGTAGAGCAGAAATGGCATCTCTCGAATTGGTGACACAAAGAGTAACAGGAACTGAGTCTCATTTTGAGAAGAAATTGAGAGATTTTCTGGAATCTTACAGTTAATGTTATCAATTATTGGCATTGATCTCCACTGAAATTATTATTTGCATTCGATTCCACTGCAAAGGCGCTATTGTTCTCAAGCAGCTAGCTAATACATTTCATTCGCACAGGGGTAGCTCCTTAATTGATTGTATGTGTGTCAACATAGATTCTGCATATATGTTTGCTGATTCTCAGCTTATTAGATCTCCCAAAGAGTGACCACAATCATGTGTTGTGTTATTAATGTTTGAAACTATCTTACCTAGAGTGAAATACGTGCCTGACGACAACAAAGATCAGACCCTATAGAATTAATATGATCAAGGTAATAGTAATTCGACCATGTATCTCACCTTCCCATACACTGAACATTTGCTAGGGAAAGATATTTTGAATGATCGATTTATCGTTCTTTATGAAGGGATGTTTCAGAAAGTGGTTGAAACATTCTCAAAGCAAGGTTGTGTTGGATGTAAGGGAAATTATAGAGACAATAGTGAATGGTATGATAGAGAAAGGCACATAGCAACAAAGCATGAATGTATGGAACTAAATAGCCATAGCCCAGATTGAGCAATTATTACGGACTGTAAAGCTAGATATAAACTATTATTGGCCAAAAACATATCGTTTTGAGAGGGGTATTTAAGAATCTCTACGGTTGGCCTTAAGAGCAAATGATCAGAAAACATTCAGGAGGATTAATGTAATGCACAAGGTAAAGATAATTGGAAAAACCCCAAAAATGAGATTTCTGCTTCTGATTTGCATCCTTATACAGCGATACTCCTATTATGGCAATCCAAGATCACCAATTGGTGGAGATGATACCGCTTGAGGTAGGCATTTATCAGATTGAAGATGTGTGGGTTAGTTTTGCACCATCTTAAGTATCTAAACCTATCATGAAAATTAAGAATGGGAAGGGTTCCGGCATCGAATGAGTTCCCCTCAAATATTCACAAATTAGAGACATTCATTTGGGTGTGTATTTTAGCTACGTTATTTAACTGGGTGGCTGAAAATGGTAGAACCCACAGTTCTTGGCAAAATGCTGGTATTATCAACATTTTTATGGAAGGTTGCACCAAGGCTCCAAGTGTTATTGTTTAATTTAAGTTATTGATTGCTTGCTAAGGTTTTTGGTAAAGTTAATGCAAGACGACTTTAAGAGTGGATAATGACAGGGAGTTGATATCTCCCTGTCAGTTAGGTTTTAAGAGAGCAATGCATGCTAGGGAATAATGTTTGACTCTATCGCCTTATTTTTAAAAGTTGTCACGTTAATAGGGGGGCGTTGATCACCTTTGTTGACTAAAGCAAAACATTTGACTTTGTTGTAAGATCTAAACTCTGGCCACTGCTCCAAGATGCAGGGATTCCTCTTGGGCTTCTTCCATGTATTATAGCCCATTCCAGGTGAATAGAGCATCTGTGAGATTTGGAATTCATGAGCAGCATACAAATATGTATTGTCTGATGTTCATTAGGTATGTTACATCCTGGTTACAGTTATTAAGGAGGCTTAACCGCTTTTTTTCCTAGTTACACATTTTCGAATATACTTCTCCTTTTAGGCCCGTGCTTGCTTTTGGAATTATCGTGTGACCACTCTTGGAATTATTGGACCAATAAGCGGTTTCACCCGTTTTACCGAGATACATCATTCATTATTCATTTGGAAGGTAACCTCTATCGCGCACTATATATGGTAATTATATTTCTTTTTTTACTTCAATTTCCGGCACAGATGAGCATTTCTCATTAACCCAAATTGTAAACTTGTCCATAATCTCATTCAGTGACATCCTTAGAGACAACTCAGGTCGGCATCACTCAAACGACTCTCATTAGGATCATTTGAGTAGGTTTACAAACTCACAATCTTATTGTAACAGACATTGTTCTGTTTATATAATGGAACACCATTAACATGTTTTAATTAGAAACTTGATTGTTGTCTCAAAACACTCTGAAACAGTGAAAACACTGGAATCTAATTATGATACTGATATTTTTTCTCAGGGATGATACCTGATAAGTCTAATTTGTGTACATATCATGTAAAATAATGTGAACTGAGTGTATTACTTTGATTATAATATTGTACACCGTTGTCTCCTTTCTCTAAAGAGTTCGCGCTGGCCATTTGAAGAAGAGGAAAGTATCCTCGAAACGCGTCACCGAATAAAACTGACTATTTTTTCTTAATTCTTTATGTACACCATGATGCCGTATTGTCTTTTCTCTGTAAACAAAAAACTTTCTTTTGGTATTCAATCACATTCTCTATTAAAAGCTAATTTTGTATAAAAAAACAATTTTTGTGTAACATCTTGTTATTTCGTTTGATTTTGTACAACACATTATTATATTCCTTGACTAATTACAGTATTGGATATGTATCCAAAAAATTGAAAGTGTGCAGGGGACGGGAGGATTCCTAGGTAGAATCTTCTTTCTTTCATTGAATAAGGGGGGTAGACAGGGATGCACCTATTCACCTCTGTTTTATTCCATTTATTTAAGTGGTTTGGAAGATACACTATTGGAGACTATGCTTGACATATGTACAGCTCAAGTCAGAAAGGTGTCACTTCTATTATTTGTACATGATTTGTGGATGATGACGCTTGCTAGCTTAGAGAGAGATGGCAATTAGTAGACTCCTTAATTCCCTAGAGGTCTTTTGTGTGAGCATGGTCTAGACATCAACATACATACGTCCACAATGTTGATTCCAAGGTCTACAAAACAACCTAAAATGAGGTTTAAGGTTAAAGGCTCCATGTGAGAGGTTGTACATTGTTTTGTTTATTTTGTCATCGGCTTTTCATCCATTGTAAATTTGGCAGCTCAGAAAAACTCAGTCCTTAAACCGAATGAAGCAATTCACTGGAGCAATCATCTCCAGTTATGGTACATTGGGAAATTACCATCCACCCCTATTTTGACCATACATAAAACAAAGTTATGTCCCAGGTTTTATATGGAGCTGAGTTTGGGGTGTGAGCATAGGTGTTTTTTAATACTGTTCAAAACACTTGTGTAAAGACATTGTTCATGGTTAGCCCTTTGGTTTAAACGTTTTTGTTGCATTTTGAAACAAAAATTGATTTTGAGAGCAATAAGGTCATATAATCTGCTTCAATTGCATGGTTAATTCACTGAAGTATCTTTTCACACATTTTAGGTAAAGTAGAGTGGCTTATGTCACCCTTATCTAGTCCAGCAGTCCACAAAAAGGATGAAAAATGTATTCTCAAGGCTATTGTTCGTCTTGATGGTTGGGAAAAGCATTGGGAAATAAATGTATAACATATTCTATGTCATTTTACAGGACTTTGGCAGGTGTATATAGTCTTCCAGTTGATCTGGATTTCATTCCTATATTCAGACAGAGGTCTTTGATTACAAAGTTTCGGTTTAATGAGGCTTGGAAAATGTAAGCCATTTTTCACTTTTTTGCACATGGTGTTCCAGTTTAAGAAATCCATGAATTACTCTCGTGTTTATGACACATAATTTTAATTATGGAGAGTATGTGAGATATTTAGCTAACTTGAAGGACAGTGCACCTTTGGCCAATTTAGCACTTTATTTTAAATGCACTTGAAGTTTAAGGAGGAAAGAAATTAGATGATGTAAATATGTTTTTTCTTGTTTAAAATCTGTATTTACTGAATTTATATAATTTGTCTACTTTTTTTGTAACTTTCATGGGATTGATTCCTGAGTTTTAGTCAATCAAACACGATTATTCTCATAAAGTTGCCCAAATGTATTAATTGATGTGTTGCCTCGTGACTAACCTGTGCTATGTCTTTTTCACACATTATATGTATTTTTATGTTGTTGTTTTACCAAGCAAAGTCTACAAAAGTTTGATTTACTTTAAAATGTAAGATTGAATATGCTTATAGAGACATCTTATAATGACCTCCCAAAATACTTATTTAAAAAACTAGGACTTCAACCCAAAATGGGAACATTTCAATGTATGTTTTTGAGAATCACAGTTGTGGGGAGCTAATATGTGCGTCTGAATGGACTATGTTAATGGATACGTGAAGGTTACAAACACGCACCAGGCTAAATATCCGGCAAAATAGATTTACCAGTGATGTCTTTCCCCCACTTGCATCTCTCTTCTGTTGCCAAAGATTCACCACGATTTCTTTAATTTCTTTCTTTCCTTTCTATACGAACTCCATTTTGTGGGATGAGTAGAATTGTGGAGAATCGGGCTCTTGACTACCAAACATGTACTTGCAGCTGTAATTAGATAAATTAGGAATGTGCTCTGTTCTTTGAAGCTAGAGTTTGTTTTTTCAAGTTGACTCTATTGTACTGCTGCTCTTCTTGCCTGTTCAAATGTAAAGAATTAAATATTTAAAAAAATGGTTCGGTGGTTATAAAGCTAATGGAATGACCAAATACTGTCCTGTTTCTGTACCATCTCTATGGACACCGTCCATTGGCGAGGCAGGTTTTGATGGCAGATGTGGTGGGACTGGCTCCTTGTGGGTCAATGTTCAACACCGTTTCACTACTTTATAGCATAGGCCCATTGTGATCTGAGAGGAGTTCTAGGCGGGTGACCCCCACGTCCACCAGCTAGCTCCACCACTGCCCTTGTCTGGTCAGTGGGTCAGATACTGCCCAGTGGTCTCTCCCTACTTTGCCCCGCCGTCTCTTCCTCAGTAGGTCTGCCACACTTACTACCTTCACTCTGGGCCATCCTACCCTTCCAGTCACATTCTACGGCCAAAGCCCATCGTCCCGGAACAGTTATCACTCACTTAGCTCCGAGATGCTTCCCACGCATGTCGCCAGAAGAGACTGCTCCAGAGTGCGCAGCTCCAGCTGAGCATAGGCGTCCGCTCGCTCGTCTTTGCACAGCGACCCGTCGTTGTAAGGGCTGAAGTAAGCAGGCAGAGAGAGCACACCTGAGGAAGGAAACAAAGAGGGCCATGAGATATGATCTGATATGGCATTTAAAACACGCCTATACACAAATGTTTCAAGGCGCAACGAGGCAAGAGAGGGGGACAGAGGGAAGACAGAGACAACGATCTAACTAGGTCAGGTGAAATTGAGATCACGCAAGTGCAGGGGCAGTATAAAGGGGAAAAGTGCTGGGGGAAGGGGGAGGGGTCAGTACAATACATGAGATCAACAGTAGAAAATATAGAATAAATAGAAAGCCATAGGTGAAGGGTGTGGCCAGCTGGTGGCAAGTGAAAGGGTAAGTGCAGACATCAGGTGTGAAGTGCAGGTACTGGATTGTAGGGATACAGAAACAGTCCACAAGTGCGGAGGTTGCCAGAGAGGCAGTGCAGGTGTGCAACTGGTGGGGGAGGGGACCTGGCCCCGAGATAGAGGCAGAAAGCACAGCAGGGCTTTTGATCTTAGAGTTAGGCAATGAACATTAGCACAGTATTACCATTTACCAACCTAAATAATGTATTTGTACCAATGTCATTACATTGAGAACCATCCTGGAAAATTGACATAATTTCTAGTGATAGTTGGCAGAGCCCTGCAACCCCCCCTACTCGGAGCAAGTGGAACACTCGTGATGAAAATCCCACAATCATGAGCGTTGTATGTTCCACGCAAGAAGATACATTCCATAATCACACTATAGTACAAAATATAAATAGTGGATGTTGAGATGGGGGCATGGCTCTCTACCTTTGGTGTCCCCTGTGTGCGTGAAAACACCTGACTTTGCGTTTGCCGAGTGATAGTCCATTGACGTATGTAGGTGTTTAAGGAGCTTGGCAGGCAACAGCTGTTACATGGCTTGGCATGAGTTGAGAGGCAGGTATAGGGGTTGGCTTTGCGGGAGCACCAGATGAGGGGTCATCCAGTTCCAGAGATTGCATCCTCTTTCTGAAGATGAGCTAGCTAGGTTGTGATGTTGCTAGCTCTGGAAAAGATCCGGGGCTATGCTAATGTAGGGACCGTCGGGACTTGGGCTAGCTAGCCTTTTGGTTGTAGCCCCTGAGCTTCCATCCAGGGCTACAACCAAAAGACCTAGGTCTAAAGCCCCTCAGCTGCCCCCCCAACCCCAGCGATGCCTCTGTCCCCAGGGTTTCTCAGGACCGGATTGAAAGCGTTTGGCAGTTTTGGGTCCTATACACCAAGAGTTTTCTCTTAACTCTCCAACATGATGCCTCCAGCCATGACTCTTATCTTATGCTAGACCCCCAACCTAGTGCTCTACCCATAGATTGCTCAATTATTATCCAGCTAGGGTTGCACTGTAGAACATCCTCAAGATGCAAACACGTTCTTCCACTTCAAATATTGTTGACATATGGTTGACAATACAGAGAAGCGCAATATGTTTCGTAGCTCGCGGTAGCATGTGTGTTGGGTTGGATATGGCCACATTTCCACAAGTTGAAGTTCATCTTGCTAACACATTCTGTGCTTCCTGAAAACCTTCTGTTCCTATTTTTGAGTCTGGAATAGGCCACTTTAGAGAAGTCCAACGGTGCAATTGCCAGGGATCAGGTTAGATGCACTTGATGACAGGATTCAAGTAGTGGCTGCAATTTGCAACGCAGGGGGATCTAGAACTAGGTAACTTTGGCCACTGTGTCGAACTCTTCAGAATGTTGAGCTAGGAATGGAATAGGGCCCCAGATTGGATGTTTCGAGGAGGGCTGGTGGTCCAGTTACAGAGGTCAGCAGAAGGAGGTTCGCTGCTGGTTCTGCCACTGCCTACCGCATTCCCAATGTGGTGTGGTTGAGCCAGAGGAGGCTCTCCATCATCCAGTATCATATGTGACCCAAGAATTTAGTGATGCTGATCTGGTTCTCTTCCTCCTTGTCCAGCCAAAGATGGATTTGAGCACCAGCTGTGTTAATCTGAAACTTAAACTCTATTATTTGATTGGCTGGTTCAGTGGGTGTGTATTTATACTGAATAGGAGACAGCTATGGTGCTTGATGCAAGCTGTGTGTTCTTACTTTGTGCAGAGAGTATAGGGTTGGCTCGACCCTTATTTCTGCACGTCATTGCAGGAGAAAGATAAGATCCAATCCTGGCCAGTCCCTGGGAGACACATCCATTCCTTTAGTCTTTTGATCTGTTTGTAATGGCCACAGTGTCATCGACAGATCGTGAAGGAATAGAGCCATTGGTGTACTTCATCGTGCTTGAAAGGAGTCTGTCACATATGTTTCCTTCTGCTATTTTGGATTCTCTCATAGGTCTAACACCCGACTGGTAGAGCCGGCTGTGGAGCTTCATGTGTTCCAGAAGTGGTGTCTTCAATTCTCCCACCTTGATTTTGCTTAGAGTTTGGAGGTTTCCGGTGGTGGTCGGTCTCCAATTAGTTAGAACCTTAGGGTTGGTGACATGTTTTTTCTAGCGTGGGGTATGTGGTGCATGTTTGGTGCATGTGGGATCTTTCCCCACGAAGGACAATGCAGTGCTGGGAGGAAGTCGTCAAAGCATATTGCTGGGTACGGTTCCACCACATCTTGGAAGCTTTGATCTTGCAGACTGTCAATTCTTCCAATCCAATCCAAGGCTGCCAAAGAAGGGAGGCATGCTTAAAAGATGGGGGAAGATAGAAGGCGGGAAAGAAGTCATTCAGCAGGGTTGTCAGCCACGTCCCCACTGACTTTCACTACTTTAGAGTCAATGCTGTTTGTGGTGTATTGGGAGGTTTTCAGAATGTCCACATCTTGTTTGTGTGAAGGCTGCACCTGGACATAGCCTGTTCTTCCAATGGTGGCCGGTTTACTCACATTGAATAGGCGGTCCACACTCTACCTTTGAGGCATGGCTCGATGCACCTTTTTGTACCACTGGATTGTCAGCGCTGTCAGAAATGTGTTGGTAATCCTGCGCTAGATGCAGGGTGCATTCACCTTCAGGGAACCTGATGCCAGCAGCATGATCGATTTAAACAGGCATAACTTGGGGCAGAGACTTGATGATCGAGGTCGCCCAATCTGGAAAATCAGATCTGACCACAAGCAAGCCGAGGACAGCCTTCCTAGAATCCGCAGACTCGCCTCTTCTGGAGGTCCCTTTGCAGTTCTATCTGGCCAGTTGCTGACAGTGCCAAGAGCGAACAAGCACTCAAAAAAGGCCACCAATATGCACTATTTTCATTTCATTTATTTTTTTATTGCATTTGTTTATACGCCCAAACCCAGGAGTGTCACGGCATAGGTTATAAGATTACAGTAAGGCTTTCTGGTTACAAAATTGAAAGTTGGCAAGGGATAATAATATTTGGCATAGCATATACAATGAATATATAGGTTGGCAGATATAGGTTGCGATTCATGACTTTTCATGCCACAATATTTCAGGAGTAGCCAGGTGGTCATTTTGGGGGTAATTATGAGAGCACATTGGGCCAGTAACATTGATCCAAATTGCAAGCAGCACAACACGTCATCAAACTAGCCCAAATTGGCCCTCAAAACCATCCCACACTGGCCTGTGGGGCCGGCCCTCCTGCATGGTCATATTTCCCTGTAGGCCAGTCCAAGCTTGCTCCTCATGTCAATATATGTCAAATGAAAGGGCTCACAGGACCCTTCTATCAGTGCAGTAATGGTTAAAGAGTATTTCTATAAACATGTTCCATGTATCAAACATCTGTTACAGCGTATGTAGTGAATGTATGGTGCCGAAATGCGGTTAAAAAGGCGAGAGGTCCATTGTTGCTCCAATGGTTTATTGACACTGCTCACCGCACACACCTAGAGGCAGAAATTGGCTCAGACTTTAAGTTGAAGGTAATAAGGACATTTTCATGGAACGTTTTTCAGGCCAGGCATGCTTAAAAAAACACAAAATAATGAAGACGAGGGGATTTCTGGTACGCTGGAGCTCAGTTTACAAAATAAACAGAATGGTTCTAGTTTTTAGGGTATGGCGCTTCAGGTGCTGAGGTTAGAAGGAAATAAGAAATCATTTATGAAGTGCCTATATAAATTAAAACACCCGGCCACATGTGGATTAGGCCAACATAATGGATTGCAAAACCTCAGACAAAGAGAAGTATTCAGAGTTGGGCTAAAAGAGTACTCCCCGCCTTCTCCTGAAGAATTGTGCCAGGACCACAGCGTTGCTCCCTGGGACTAGGCTGACTTGGCCAGGTGATGCTAGGAGAGGCCTACCTGGGACTCAGGGAGGATCAATCAAGAGTGACATCACCTATAGAAAAGGCTGCATGTGTGAGCCCACGACGGATATTTTCATTTAGCCTTCCACCAATGAGGGCTGTTGATAAAGCTGGAATCTGACAGCTTTTATATGTAGCGTTAGCAGCATGAGAGACTGCAGTGTCCAACCAGGAGATGGAGACACAGCATTATCTGCCGGTACAAACCCCACAATCACCTTGTTCAGTTGCTGCAAACTCCAAGGCACCATTGTTCCTCTCCCTATCCCACGCCTTTGTTTCTCCGACCCCTCAATCCCCACTTCACCTACTGTCACCCACCTCTCCACTCGGCGGTTGTTAATCGCTTGAGCTATCTTTCCCAGGCAGTTTACCACCACGCCTGTTCTGCCGCATGCGCGCATCTCTTCACCTTCAATGCCATGGCCCCGCCCACCTCGCCTCACTTCACTCGGACCATTACCCCGGATGACATGCTGTTACTAGAGGGTGCATTCCTCTCTCAACGACATTATTGCCACACCACCAGTTGTTTTCACAGGCTGGAGTGATAACCCAGAGGCAATGGCAAGGATTACAGAGGGCCGAAAGTGGAACACAAAAGAGAAAAAAGACAATCTGCTTCGAGTGGTTGCTGGGAAATGGATAGTTCCTAGCAACCACCGCTAAAAAGGGGCAAGGCTTAGAAAACAGATGTGCTGAATCTTCCGGTGTGGCTCAGTGAAGATTGCAGACAGCAATGGGGAAAGATGGCCGCCACCCACACTAACAAGGTATGGAGTGGGAGAAGCGGGGGTGATTTTTTTGTGCCCGGGCTGCATCACCTAGGGGCGGCCTAGGTGAGGAGGAGAGCAGTGTTGGATAAAGGGGCCTGTGCCCCCACCCTTAGAGGGCAAGGAGGAGGGGGTGGGGTAGATGATTCAGGTGCCCAGGTCACGTCTATCAGGTGTGGCCCGTGCGAGGAGGAGAGCGGCGCTGGCAGCATGACTGTCAGTGCAGTGCTCCCATGAACAGAGGGAGCGCTGCTCTTAGGGTCATGGCCACATGGCTGTCAGTAGTGTGCGCCCGTAATGAGAGAGAGCATTGCGCTGAGAGCCATGCTGCTCGTGCAACGAGCCCGGAGGAATGCAAGGCTTCCCTCATTGGCCAATTTCCGGGCGATGAAGATTTTCCAAGCCAAACCAGCTAATCTAGCCTGGAAATTGGCCCACGGGGGAGTGCTACGTCACTCCCTCGGGGTATAATGAAGCATAAACCTAAGTCAGGTTAAGAGATGGATGGGATGCACTTAGGATAAAGATAAGGTTAAACAAATGCATGTTAAATTGGCACGACGCCTGGGGACCAATTCCGTTGGTGGCGGTGCACTATAGAAATACCTTTAACATTAACGATAAGTAAGTGTGCAAACAGTGACCGTTGTTATTTAAAAAATATATAATTATTGATTTTTAAGTGCAACCTGGGAGCTAAAATATAACCAGGGGCCAAATACAATCGCACCCAAAAAACAGAGCGAGTAGCCCCACCCCCCTGCTCCAGCAAGCCAATCTTCTGTGTGAAGGAATAGTCACAGACTTTCAGTAGAATCCTCCCTGAGGAATGGAGGAAGTAGAAAGACTACAGGAAAGGAGCGCACTACAGGGCAAGCTGGAGCAGAGGGGAAGGCAGTGGTGGTGGCGGCTGGAATCCAACAGATGCTCATGGGCTCTACTAACATCACGCATACAGACTGTTGAACGGCCCCATATTAAGTCATGGTAGGTTTTTAACTTTGTGAGGACAAGTGTCGATACCATGAATGTTGACTTTCGCTCTGTGTCATTGGAGAGACAAATGACCGCGATTGCCCTTTCACCTCTTTCTGGATCCCTACACAGACCCTCCAGCTTATTGCGATTTTGCGATCCCGCAAAATGCAGCGAAAACGGCCGTTTTGCGCAAAATGCCGCAAAAATGGCCGTTTTGTGCAAAAACAGCATCTTTTAAAAAAAAAAAAATTTTTTTTTTTTTTTTTTTTTTTAAGTAATCTGCAAAAATTACTGTTTTGAAAAAAAGAATCCTCAGGGTGCCAGGTGCTCAACTTTTTTTTTTTGTTTTTATTTACACAAGAAATGAAATCACTTGCGCCCCAAAAATTGCAGCCCAATCCACAAGGGACACATGAATGGGCACATTTTATATGCGCGCCCATTCAGATGGCCTTTTTCACCTCCTTGATCAAATAAAGTGGCGTTTCTGTCAATTTAAAAGCACATCCCGCATTTCCAAGCAAGATGCACTTTTAAATGTGCAGAAATTGTAGGCAACCCTACGCGCACGGGATGTGGGGCTGCCACTGCATGACAGGGTCTTTCCTGACCCTGTCATGCATTTCTTTTAAGGTATGAACCGCTGCTGAGTCGCTTGCATTTCTGTTCCTCAAACAGGACAAAAATGCATTTTTTGGGTCACATTTTACAGCGGCAGGCACCTAGAGTGCCTGTCCCTGTGAAAGGCGCTGGGAGCTTGCAGAACACTGTCGGGAGAGCGATTCTATTCAAAGTACTCCCCATTTTGATGACAAAAATCTATCGAATGTTACAATTTGACCAATTACGTGCAGTTCTATTCGATCGATTTTTATAAATACTGAACATGTGTTGCGGGGGTGTCACCCGCTCCCCTTGTTTAGTATTTTTGGTCTAGGGTGGTTGCAGAAGTGTTTTCCCCTTTTTCCTCAAAATTGGAGGCGGGGACAGAAAAAAAAGGAAAATAACGAAAAAAGGACCCTGCAGAGTCGGATCCGACCCGCGTTAGAGGGACGGATCCGACCCGCGTTAGAGGGACGGATCTGGCACCGCAGGGTTGCAGGGGAAGCTGCAGCGACCAAGCGGTTAAGTAGGGGAGGGGGTCGGGTGGTGGTGAAAGGTACATTTTGGGTTGTTTGGCTGAAGTGCAAATCAATTTGCAGCAAAATTGACTACGGTCAATTCCGCCGCAAATAATTACACTTCGTTCAAACAACCCAGAACACCATTCAAGGCAGCTGCCAGCGCACAATTTGCGCTACAGCTCAAGCCTGTGGAAATGCGCCGGTCACCTTTGAGAATAAGGTGACCTGCTCATTTCCAAAAATGGGTTGTCTAAAAATAGCATATCCTCCGTTCTTTTTTTAAATGCCCCCTCATTTGAGGAACTGGGACAAAATCTACATTTAAAAAAAAAATAATAAAAATGGTTACACTATGAGAGAGAGGGAGAGTGATGGGTGAGATGTGAAGTGATGGGCAAGAAAGCAGAGGAAGAGCAGTGGGTCAGAGGAGGAAGTGCTGCACAAGAGAGCAGAGGAAGCAGTGATGCGGTGGGCCAGAAATCTGAGAGCGAGCAGAGGTACAGAAAGTAGAGGAAGCGGTTGGCCAGAAAGAGGCAGTGAGCTGCAGATTGGGAAAAAGGATGAGGGAAGAATGTGATAGAATGGGAGAAAAGATGCAAGATGCAGAAGCAGCACAAAAGAATGAAGGACTGTATATTGAGGGAGGAATTGTAGAGTGTAAGGTGTGAGTTGGGAGTATGATTTGGAGTGTGGCAGGGGCTGGGCAGTGCAGATTGTGACTTGACAGTGTGACATAGTACGTGAGTATTTGTATGACAGAGTGAGAGGTTAAGGAATGTAAGTTATGATGGAGAGTTGGTGAGATGTTTGTGGGTGTTTGGGGGATTGGAGAACATAGAAGGGGAATATTTTCAGCATTACAATTGATAATGATCAATTTAGTTAATACTATTAAATAGGCATGAACATTAAACCAGAAATGTAGCCAAATCAAACACTGTTCTGCCAAGCCAGAGACATCTGGGACTCTTCCTATTAAATTAATACAAAAGACACATAATAATGATACCCTGGCTCTCTTCTAGCCTTGCACTCTACCTATTTCCTGCAATGTGGCAATCTTACACCCTCCAGTTAATACAAAATGTCCCGCAAAAATGCCGCAATAAATAAAGGTTTGTGCCGCAAAATTTGCCATTTCATGCCGCAAAATTTGCCATTTCATGCCGCAAAATCCTGGAAGGTCTTTAGACGTGCCCTTTTTTTGCTTGAATCCCTTGTTGCTATGTCTATGGATCATGCACCAGCACAAAGTCCTGCACCCGCCCGTACTTGCCACCTCCGCCCGTACTTGCCACCTCAGATCCCGTTTTGATTTCTGTGTATAAACCACAGGCGATGATTCATGCATCAACTAAGTTCCAAACATCCCTTGGAAAGGAATTAGCAGGGAGTGCAGACCCAAACAAGCAACTCAATCTGGCCACCATTTTGTGCAAACATTTTAAGAATGTTGGGACTGTGTTAGGGCAGGGTAGCTTCCATTGTTGGGCAGTATAGCCACTTTAGTAACGTTCAAAACCCTAAAGGCCCATAAAACGTATATCTTCCTCGAAACAACTGCGCCAAGAGGTGTTTTAACATGCAGAATGCGCTATAGAAATGATCTCATTCACTCACTTCATTTCCAACCGTCATTTGATAAATAATGAATTTTGGCTCTGTTCAGGATCCATCTCCCTGGTAGGTCTGATTGACATGTTGCTCCGACGTCGCAACAGAGTATCTCCTGCTCTTGTCTAAAGCTGCCATTGGCAATCGCTATCTTGCTACAGTAGAAGTACAGTGTTGAGGCCTGAGGGATAACTTCTGGGATACGCTAGAAAAATATCTGCTGCATGTGCTGCTGATCTGAACTGGTGGATGGAAAAGAACAGGAACTGACGTCAAATCTGAAGTGCAACAATGTATCGGTCGAGGGCAGCGGCAGAGGCCCAGTGACTCAGAGTGGCTGTGCATGCTCCTTCGCACCTAAGATACATTTCAGTGAGCCAGTCATTTTACGGTCCATGCTGGCAGGGTAAGGTGGCCAGGGCATTTGGAATCTGAAGGAGGGATCTCTCGGCCAAATAGTAATGTCAGAGCACCCATGATGTGCATCCAGCCCTTTGGCCTTAACCGAAGTATAGGGCCGTTAGGCCCATCCCAGTCCGCCATTTCCCAGCCAACTGCTGGCTTTAAAGATAGACCATCAGTCCCATATTTTCACATTCATTCTTTTTTCTTTGGAATTTACTCTATAACGTGTTTTTGCAATTTACTATATTTCATATGTAATGCACTTAGCATGTTCATACAATGTGATACCGTTCCTCAATGTCTGTTATCTCATATTGTTTAAACTCAGATCTTTTACCATAATCCCATTTTCTATATGCATCTATTTGTGTGACTAGTGTAAGGTGGGTGGAGATTTTAGAGAACAGTTGGTTAGTCAGGGAAAAGAGGCCATAAGTCTTACAAGGCAAAACCAGCCAATGACCTTCACGCACTCTTACCACTGGCCTCTTGCCTCTTGGACAAGTCCATTTTCATTTTATCACAGAACCCCTGTCTATCCATCTCTCGCTCTCTTAAACAGGTACACTGTACCCCATGTGCGCCAATGCAATGATCTAGGAACTGGTATATGAATGGAGACTCCTTTCATTGCCATAAGCTATGTTCTAAGTGTTATGGGAGGCAAGACTGTTTGGTTCAGAATAAGAGCTGCTTGAGATATGAGGGCCCCGGCACCCACCTCACCTTCCGAAAGGTGTTGAATGGCAGACTAAGATCTCCCTGAAGCCTCACTCTAATTTTCTCAGGTGCTGTGCTCAGTGCCCAGCTGTGATGTGCGCCCATCAGGGCAACAAACAGCATTCATTAGGCATTTGTCAGGTGCCTTGGGGAGCGGCCAGGATCCCTGGTCGTTTATCCTGGAGGTCTATGCCAGTGTCTTGCACAAGCCTCACATCCCTCTCACGCCGTGCACACAACCACAAGCCAAAATGATGTTCACCCCTCATTAACTGCCGGCCACCACTCACATGGTGTTGAAACAGCGCCATAACTTTGGTTTCGGAAGGATGAAACCCTGCAGGGGGTACTTCACATTGAAAAAAGGAGCGTGAAAGATATAAGGGTGTGTCTGGATTCCTCAAAGTGCCCCACAAACCTGGACGTACCATCCCTTGGCCTAAAGAGGGTGCTGTAGCTCCAAGAAGGTGATCAGAAGCATGTTGACCATAAAAGCAACATCATTGGGGTGGGGGTATAAAATGGGCAGTGGAATAACACTGCACTCGCAAACTTGCTATCGCTGGCCCCTTATGTGTAGTTTTGTAGCTAGTTTCAAAGGTATTAGCCTATTTGACCTAAAACAATTGACCTAATAACCAATCTGATCGAATTTTGCATGGGTGATTTGGCCTCCGGGGCAATCTGGTCACAAATATTGCAAAATACCAAACCTGGAGAGCGGGGGTTGAGGGGTGTCCGCCGCTCCCCATGTTTGATATTTTACAATTTTGAGGGTGTCCCCTGCTTCCTTAAAATTGGAGGCGGGGGACAAAGAAAATAGAAAAATTAAAAATGCATGTACGTTTAAATTGGGTCCCGAGCAGATAAATTGCAATCAGTTTGCTGCGATGGTAAATAAATAAAATTCAGTTAAACACACCCATACCGTTTCAAAAGCTACCATCAGAGTCTATTGTGTTGTAGTTGACCTTGGCTCCCATTAGAGGGCCTCACCTAAAGTGGTTACAGCTGTTTGTCTTTACATTGTTAAGAGCTCCCTGAATCTTTTACACAGGAAGGTTTTCAGAATAGACTTTCTCTAGATGATCCTCAAGGTTTATCCATAATGTATCTACTATCCCAACTACTAAGTCTCAGATCATTGGTTTTGGGCCCCTGTCTTTCACTGTCTTTGATATTAAACAAGTTATGATAGCCCCCTGCCCCCACCCCACCTCTGGTAATTCTCTCAGAAAGTTACCTGGGTATTCTATTTCACCAAAAGCCTTCCCATTGGATTTCTCTGATGTTCTCGTCTGGTTATTTAAAATGGAAGTCCTAGAATACAGAATGCAGCCTCCTGCTTGTCAAGTTCTCCTCAGTACTAGCAAATTTGCCAACAAAAGGGAATGCATGGTTCGTCCATGTGTCAAAGTCAATTAGTAGCTATTTTTGTGATCCACTTGCATCATGTCTATGTTGTGTCTCTTAGGTTTTAGAACAATTGTCTGGATGATTTAAAACGGCAGAACCCCCATTCAAAGTCTATTCATCACCGATTTCCATTTCTGCGTAAGGTTCAATTTACCTGTCCCCTGGACATTTCTGATGCCACTTTAATGTAACCATCCTGGATTCCTGGTACTTGTGAGGGAAAGAAACTCCTGAAACTGTACAAAGATAGTGTTGTGGGGTTCCATTTTTCCAGATTAATACGTCTTCATATTAATTGTGATTAGAATGCAGTGTTTCCAGGTCAGCAATGGAGCAGCCAAGGATAACATTTGTCTCTGTATTAGCCTCGATTGTCCCGTCAGGCTGTGCTAAAGATGGGCTAATTGATTAGAATGACCTATATCCCACGTACTGCAAGTGACCAGCTCCTGTACTTTTTAAAATTTAGTTTTACCAAATTAAGTTTTACCATTCCCTATACTTTTATTTACTAAAAGTATAGGAAGAAGTTGAAACTTGCACTTCAGTGCACTGCACTGACCGTTCTCTTAAACAGCAGGTGCATTTGTTTGGGGGTTTGCATTGTGCGTGGGAGAGGGCTTGGTGATTGGGTTTGCGGGGAGTGGGGGTAGGCCAGCAGGGAACTTATTTCCACTTCTTCTTTTTGCACACTTCGACCACTGGGCCAACCAGTTCATACCACCTGGTTGACTGGAGAGCAGGATATGTGGATAATCCGGGCCGAGGGTGTTTGCCGGTGTCCTAATCTGTGAAACTATACTATGAATGCTGATTGGCTGGAATGTAGCAGCTTCTAAAATTGATCAGAGTGGCAATCAGAGAGGCAGTGGCAGCTCAGGTCCATATTCCTCAACACTGGATGGAACTTGGTCAGGGGCAGATTGCCTGCCCCACAATTGCAGTACATATGGTGGGTGTTCTGGCCATAATGTCCAATATGGGTTATTATTTCCACCCCAATAAAGATTTCCTATCCCATGCAAGGTTCTCTCCAGAGAACCACACAACGAACAACTGCAGCCCTGAGTTCTGCGACTGGGGAGTTCAGTAATCTAAACAGAAATGGCTGTAGATGAGGTGTGGCAGTCCCTTCAAGCAAAATCCTGCAGCCAGTAATGGTGAGATGGTGCTTATGGCACCGCCCTGGTTTTTGTTTTTGTTTATCTGTAAAATGCAGCTTGTCCCCATCCACTGGAAGGCAATATAATTCAAGAGTGGAAATTCAAGTGACCATCTTCTTGCCGGGGAACTAGATTAACATGTTGACAACAAATAACTTGTAGCAATTCTCAACCTGTTCTAAACAAGTAATTTTTTCCTGAGGGTTTTGGCTTTCAAAATGTTTTCCGGGTTCACAGATTCATTAACAGCAATCAAGTATTCAGGGACGTCATTTCACCAAAATGCCAGGGGTAGCGGAAGTGACATCACACGACCCTTGACCCCCTGATAGACATCACAGGAAGTGATTTCATTTGACCCCACCCCGAACTGATATCGGGGAGTGATGGAAGACGACCTTTCACCCCTTGACAAAACAGGAAGTGGCATCACATAGCATTGTACACTACGAAAAATATGGTTACAATATCACTATAATGTGATGTACATTTCATACAAGAATGGATCACCATATGTATCATTAACATCAGGTTGTATAGGCCCATATTACCAAATTGCTGTGAATGCAAGCAGACGTCCATGACCAAATGATAATGATTATATAGCACTAACTGTTAAGCGCTTTACATAGAAGAAATATACACCCAATATCACCCAACTTGTGTTGGTACCCGTTTATCGACCTCTGAAGGATGAAAGGCAGAGTTGAGGCGTTTAAGAACAGACTAAATCAATGACTCAACCCCTGAAGTGTGCCTGAAATAAACCTTTAACGAGTCTAGCAATTATTGTATAGAATTCCAGAAAGACACATTTTTTGGCGTTCCTATTCTTTCTTATTTAGTTTCATTTGTGAAAGTGTTAGACTTCTGGCACTCCTGTTCTTATATTTCTTCTTTTTTAAGGGGCCTGAACAAGAAAGCCAGCCACTCCAGAAGTAAAGAGCCACATGGGGCTGGCCACAGCCCATGAGCTTGCATTGCAAAAAAAAAAAAACTTTTTTTACTTTTTTTTTTAAGAGGTCGCAAGGGAGACCACACAGGTTGCAAGGGAGACCTCAGAGGCCGCACTTGCAACCCCTGGCGACCCCCAAATGACGTCCCTGCAAGTATTAGGACCAACAGTATCCCCACTTGCCTATGTCGTGTACCATGTGAAGAACCCACTCAGTCTCTGGTCACATCCTGACTGTCCCCCATCTCTTACTGCCCTTGGAAGTCCAAGACTTTTGAAATTCTGTTTCTTTGCTGGCTTCCAGTTTTGCACATTTCTTATTTTGATAGTTCTCTGCATTAGGCCTGGAAAAACTCATGTATGGCATTTGGATTTGGAGATAAGTAAAAGCTTTTCCCAAGACTATGATATCACAAGGTTACAATTCTGTTGCATTGACAGTGAGGTTCCATTTTGGAGCCTCAATGTCAGTTGGCATTGTGTCCTCTCTAGGTGTCAACGTTAACTTGTTCACATTGGAATCACCCTCAGGTTTCTACTTGCAGTTTCTTTTAAGCAGGAGTTGGTGGTCAAGTAGCCAATGGTCTCCAGAGAAGATAAAGAGCTTGTCTGCCGTGGAAGCCAAGAACTTCCCTATCAAGAGTTTAAGTTAACAGTGACGGTGCCAGTAGTTGTTGGCATAATACAAAGAGAGATACCTGTGGCATGAAATCATTGAGCTGCAGTAACAGGCCATTATAGAACTAAAGTTACACTCTCAATCATTTGCTTAGCCACTCTTAGCCGATCAGAGGATAAACACTGTAGACAGGAGTGTCACAGTCTGGGGATACACCGATGTAGTTTAGAGTGTTGGTGGTGGTTTGATTGTGGGCTGGTAGTTGTGACTCGTCTTGGTGTTCAGTGGTCCAAGGGGCTGAAGATCAAGAAGGCCAGCCAGACATGTGTGGACAGAAGTGATCATTTGGCGTGCTTAATTATTTTTCCAAATTAAAAAGGATTTGTGCAAAATGTGGTGCTGGAGTCCAATTTTGATGGGTGAAGACACTGAAATGCATGTCAGTATGTTTTAGTTTCTCATTTCCTTAAACACTTGCTTATCCCTCAGGAAAAGGACTTGCCATGGTGTCAACTGATGTCATAGAAGAAAAATCGTACTGCCCCATATGACAATGAGGTCCTTAAAGTTCTCTCTTGGTTGTCCGCATAGACCCATTAGTCTATCTTAGTGTTTCATATATGTGCTAGGAGGTTGCCTATCCAAAAAACTTCCAAGGACCTAAAAAGAATAGGTCTGAGAAGATGTGATCACTGCAGAAAATACTTTAACGAGTTCACAGAGTACACTCTTGTTAATGCTAGAAACTAAATACAACCGGGAAATAAAATAACTGGCACTGAAAACTACACAACAAAAACATTAAAACAACAATATCATGTTCTGTACAGTGCTTTGGTCCGGATTCCTTACACTTCTAAACCCTGTAACAATCAGTGTTATTACCACCCACCGCAGAGGGACTCAATGCATTGACTTTAGAAGTATGCAAGGCTAAGTCAGCCATGCCAGTATTTCAACCTTTGACGTAGGCAGCACAAAGATCTTTGAAGCAAGTTATTTTACTGGATTATAAATAGCATCACATTAATATTAAATTCAGTTGCAGGTGGTAAATAGCTACCAAAACTAAGGAAATAAGATCTGGCTTACACCATGTGGTCGCAGTTCTTTAACCACCCATTTTAATCTACTTGGTCAAAGGCTTTTTTACCATCAAAGACTGAAAGGACAGCTGGTTTGCAAGGGGACTTGATCAGGTGGAGGAACTGGAACCCCTAACAAGTACTGTGGAGTTTGGGGAGGATAGGCTCCAGACTGAGCCAGAAACCCAATGGATATACTTATCCCATTAAAGTGCTTCAAAGTAAAAAATAAATAAATAAATAAGGATTTATTCATAGAACCACTCTACAAGATTGTGGCTTAAAGAGGACTCTAATGCCTACATCCTTTCCTTAAAGCAGGAGAGTGATAGGCCATCAATGCAGAGGAGATCCTTACATTGAAAGATATCATGGGATAATAATGTTTTCTTCAATTTATAGCGCAGTCTTGCTTTCATGTAAGGGATTGGAAAAGTCTGTTGCCTTTTATACAATTACTGGTCAACGGTCTGAGATTGGAATAACTATTCAGTCTCAGTTTTAAACATAGCCTCAATGTTCTTTTTAAAAACGAAAACTGGATTTGGGGTTTCTGTGCTTCTCAAGGTCAAGGCAAGCAGGAAATCAATCTTCTGTGTTATATAAAATCCATCTGGGTTTTGTGAGGGAGTATTCTTTGAAGAATGTAAGGAGGTAATAAAGCGGACTGTCAAATGAGTAATGAAGCTCTTGGATGGATACATTCCTTACGGTTCAGGTTCTTCTAAGTTTAGGTCAGCTTTTTCTCTCTAATCAATGATCAGGTAAGCCTTCCTGAGAGCTGATGCAAGATAACTAGAATGCCTAGCATTTGGGTGCTGAACTGCTCAGGTGGGTGGGACCAGACTGACATGCAAATGGCTATTTCTCCTCTGTGAAAGGTACAGCGAGCTAACACATGGTTGTAGATCCTCTGGAGTGTGCACCTTCCATTTTTTATTAAAGGTAAATAGAATGACCTTGCCCTCAATCACAGCCCTCCCTGCCTTCCCACTGTAGGGTGGAGAGCACGGCCTCTGCATTATGATTGCCATTGAAGTACTACTCTCCCAACATTTCCCATGTATAAATAATTATCAATTGGGCTTCAGGCAAGGGCTGCTTCACTGAGACTAACAACTGGCAGCCGGTCAGCAATGTTACACATATACTTGATAAAGGTGCGACTTGTTTACCTACCCATGTCGACCGTCCGCAAGGCCCTGCACAATGGATCACGAGATTCTCCTAGGAAGCATAAAGTCATACCTGGAAATGAATGGACAGATCTGACAATGACTATCCATCTTAGTTCAGCAACGCATTCATATGATTAAGACCCCCCCCCACAATCCTACTACTCCTTAGGTGTATTCTCTTTCCATGCATTTCATATATATACGTGGGACCCATCTGAGATCTGGTCAAGAACATGGGCCTTCATTTCCACCAATAGACTGATGATAGTCGGCTGCGCATCCAGCTCTAACAGAACAAGATACCACCCAGCCTATAGAGTTCCTTGAAAACAAAAACACTGGTTGTGACCAGCTGAAACTAAGCCTGAAAAAAATCATAATGTATGATTCTTTCTTCTACTCCCCCCATACAAACTAGAGAAACAGACGTTGCAATGATTTGGGCCTTTAAAGGGTCAAATCTAACCTAAAATCCTTAGACGTCATTCCGAAGAAAGAAATGCTCCCTGACTTTCACATCATGGCACTCCATTCGTGCTACGAACAGTTAGAAAATATACTTCCACCACACCTCTCCGAAATCTGTCCAGGCACTGGTTCTCTGCAGGCCTGATGATGCGATCACTGATCCAACGGGGCTTTCAAATCCAACTAGATCCACTGAAAGTTTTGCAAAATGCTGGTACTTGTCCTTTCCCAGGGACCCACCGCTTTCACCACTTCCCCCTGATCCTAATTTCAGTAGGTTTGTTACCCAGTGAATGACTGTGCACAGATAAGATTACGGCTGGCAGGCAACCCCCACTACCTCGAAACTCCAAAATACTTGGCAGATCAACTTTCCAACTCTGCAGGCCCTCCGCCTTTACAAAGCAAGGTGGAGCTGTGCCTGGAAATCCGAAACTTCACAACAAAACAAACTCTAAATCACTCGTTCTTGGGCTGGGTCCCGAGAACCTGGAACTCACTTGTGGCGCCCCCACCCACCTTCCCATACCCCAGCAGTAAGACTTTCAGGCAGGAATACAATCCTATTCTTTTCACCTCATATAGGGGGATCTAATTTCACCACTTGCCAAGCCCCCACCTCACCCCCAGTATTGAATGACGAATTTACAAGCTGTACGTTCCCCTGGCGCAACCGGCTTGGATGCCAAAATGCTGGCACGGCCATGGATTACCTCGTCTGCCTTAATCAAAACCAGGTGTGGCCAAATCTTCTCTTTCTGTGCCATGTGGGTGTACACCTACCTTCCAATGCTTAAAGGTAATAGGCTGTATTTGCCTACCCTGTTCATGGAAACCTTTATCCCCCAAGCCTCTCTTTCGTTGTACTCTGCCTACCCTGGAGAAGCTCTGGTTACCAAGGATTGTTGAAACCCTCTCCCTGTCTCAACCCAAAACATCTTTGGCCTCCATCTGATAGGCTTGCATGATGTCTTCCTCATCCCGAGCTAACCACCTGGAATGGCCCACTCGCCATCCTGATAATTGGTGCACAACTAACGCAATGAGGGCATTGTGGTGCAAAATGTGCTTTGTTGACAAATTGAGAATTACTGCATGATGCATTTGTTCCAAAAACAGGTACATTTATTGAAAGTGTGATTGGTTCTCAAAAAAGATTCAGTTTGTCAGTTTAAAAAAAAAAAGGAATTAAAGAGATTGTTTCTTTAAAAACGGATTCTTATCAAAACAATGATATATGAATATTAAATCGAGTCACAATGAATGAAGAAACCCCAAAATACTGTTCAGAATTCTCTTTTTAGCAAAACAGAAAATCTGGCGGATTTTAAACCTGATTCACTATTCGCTGTTTAATAAAAGAAATATATGTTTGCTCAGGTCTAGTGACAGCCCCCTAATACTTTCACCCAATATCGGTTCAATTCTGTTATCCTTTTTTCAAATGGAATGATCAAGGAATCAACACCTCTCCCAATTCGGAGTCCAACATCATTGATAATGAATATCTGTTTTGTATGTTACATTCATGTTCTGTAATTTCTTTGGGTTTCTTCCATTCTTGCTTGTAAAGCTCTCCAAAACACCATGGGCCTAGGTTGTGCTCGATAAAACTGCAAACACGTTTAAATGGCTATGTGCGCCTAAGAGCTGCCAAACCGACCCTCTAACGGTTTTGGGGCGGAGTCTTTGTGCCAACTGACATGGCACACAGTTCGACCGCACACAGAGGTCTATTCCGGAGGAAACAACATGATCTTGCAACTAACAGTTAATCAACAAACATGTTGCCAATTACTCTATAGGAATTGTTGACACCTGAGAAATTTGACAATTTCCTGGACTGGGGGAGCTTACTTCCATGTTCCTGGGAGCTCTGTTTATTTTGTGTTATGAGGGAGACATTTGGAATCAGAAGTGCTGTTACTCACAATTCCTGTGCACCTGCTACATCTTGAAAACTTAACCTCAACATTAATATGGAAGACCACCCCTAGAGTCACTTTGCTCATCATAAACAGTGCTGAAATGGGGAACAGTAAAGAAAAGAGTCCTATTGCAGATAGATGTGTGCGTATATTCCACTACAGTGGAATTGTACACCACTCGAACATGCCTTAATAAGCTTATATCAGCCCTCCTCAGCTCTCATTTCACCCAGAAGGATAAATGAGGTACTTGAAGACAAGTAAATCCCCACAAATCATCAGTCTCGAAACTACGAGGGAAATAACAGGGATCTATGCAACGTATGTGTCTATTTCTATGCGCATGGCCCGTACATCCAAGTCTATCTGACGTTACACAGAATTACAATATAGAGAGCAGACGTGGTAGGAATCAGGGATTTTCTGGCAGGAACTATTGTGGCAACATGGAGCCTGGCCACCCCACCTGCGCGCTCCCTCAAGATCTAAAAGAGCACGTCCACTGAAAGCGACTCTCACATCACGGGAAAACAGTGCCATTAGAGGTCAGGGGCACTGGGTACGGGATACCTAGTGAAAGGGGCCACTAACCGAGGGTCTCCCTTGCTGGCTGGCGGGCATAGCTGCCAACTTTTAGGAAAGGACACAATGGTCTGAAGGGTCATCTGAGCGGCATACTTGCCGCCACCCCGCTACACCTCTAGAGTATCCGGAGCCCCGCTGAAGATTTGTGCATAGCATCTGTGTGGGCTGTGAGGGTGCTGTGGACTGGGAATGCCAACCTAAGAAGGACTCCACCCTGCCCCCACACCCTGACATATCGCACCCTTGTGATATGAACAGAACAGGTGGAACAGAGTGGAGGCAAGCTCTTTCGATCCCACCCAACGTTCTATGCACACAATAGAATAGTTAAGGTTGATTTGACCCCCCCTGGCCCCCCCACCCTTTCCCTTTTTTTCTCGTTACTATTTAGGATGTGAACAGAGGATTGCAGAGGGGCAACGTGCTGGTCTTGTAAGCAAGACCATGCACAGCAACAGAGGTTCAAATCCCGGATCTGCGCTTAGAAACCAAACTCAGGTATGGTATTAGGCGCATTATAAAAAAACAATAAAATTAAATAAATTAAATCGGATGTAGGCTAATTAAACAACAATAATGTGCCACTTAAGGCAAATCTGCATAAAAAATAAGGATATATAGACGTGCCAAATCACTACTTGTCGGTTTAACACATCACAATTTATTCATCAGGAACTTAGCATTCATAGTGAACCATACATAGGGACAAAAATAAATAGATCCCCAAGCCCAGACCCTGGAATGTGGCCTTGAGAAGAAGCTAAGCAAAGGGCGAAACATGTGAAAAGAACCTTTGCAGAACATAAAATGCCACAGGTTATCGCATGTGTTATTATTTTATTTTTTTAAGTTAATGAAGGCATTTTGAAGTTTAAAGGCGCCCTGTTTGTGTGCAAATGTCAGATAATTTCCAGTCCATTGAACGTCTTAAACACCAAAATGTTACCAGATATGAATTTGGGAAGCAGCAGATTAAGGCACACACCACTTGCTGGGTTTTTTCGAAGGGTATTTCACATGGAACTTTTAGCAAAGTGGGTATTTGGAAAAGGAATGGGTTTTCAAGGAAGCTTATCAGTGCAAATGTAGGCCAGCCTTGGGGTTATGTACTTCACCTTGAGCTGATTCTGTGCCCTTGCCCTCTGCTCCATGTGTTCTGCAAATCAGGGTTCCTGGGAGCTTTTAGCAAACATCCCCGATCTTCAGAAGGGGACATAAAAACTTGCTAAACAGGCGTCTGCTATGTATCAAGCCTTGGTCCTGCTGGTTTAAAGGAATTGCAGTCCGAGCGAGCCTCAAACATACCTGTTTATTCGCATATAATCCAGCCCTCCGCCTCCCCTGCTATCACTCGTCTATCCTAATCTTCCCAGCCAGAAAACATTTTGTAACTTCTCTTTCGCCTCCCACCTATTGAACATTTGAGCCTTGTGAAGCGCTCCAAGTCCCTCTGGGTAGGGCCAGCGCTGGACAAGAAGTCAAATAGATAAAGTTGCCGGTCAGACCCTTGAATGGCAGGGCACTTGGCAGCTTTAACTAGATCTCCAGCAAAGGCGTCCCTCTGAGTAGCTCACAGACAGCACATGAAGGTGGCGAGAAGCTACTCTTTTAGCAGGAGCCTGCACAGGGGTGTGTGGTAGGGTTGCTGTTGGGACTCTTGTTCAGAGGAGAATTCTCTGGCATTTGGTGGCTGGGCTGTCCTTGGGGGCTTCATCAGAATGATATGTCACTGGACATGTTATGATAAATTACTGGGATTTATAACGTGTGTTGCTGCCATTTGCATGGTCTCCATGCGCCGTGGTGCATGTGAAAGAGAGGGTATGGTTTAGGCAAGTGTGTGGGGGTCTTAAAGACAGGACAGAAAAGTTAAAATTGGACAAGTGATGCATGGAAATGATAGAAACAAAGATGGAACATTATGCTATGTTTTTTTTTAATAGTGGCAATTCTTCTGTTTACACTGCCCCTGGGATCCTTCGGTCCTACAACAGTAGTGTGGTTGTGTTACTGGGAGTATAGCGAAGGATGCTATTTCATTTGCTGGAGGTTGTATTGTCTGCGTACTGGGGAGTGTGTGCAGTGTGTTTGCATTTTTGGGTGTTGTTGTGTTCAGCAGGCCAGATCATATTGCCTGAATGAGGATAATGGCAAGCTGTGTTCCTGTTATGTGGTTACTTTTTTATTGGGCTCAGGTGTTTGGTAAGTGGGAGCCTACTCCATGCGTGTGATTTAGTATAGGCAGCATTACGAGGTGGTGAGAGTTAATGCCAAGTGTTGGGTGATGTGTTGGTGAGTGAGTTGTTGACTTGTGTCATGCATGTGTGGTAGAGTTGGGTGGCTGTTAGGGCAGTGGCAGCTGGTGAATTTTTAACTGGAGGGGCGTAAATGCATGTGTCTAATATGCGTGAGTGACCAAGGCAGACAGTGGGGGTAGATCTCTCTTGTGCAGGTGCTTCCCTCCAGAATGGCCTCCCTGCCCCTCTCAAACTTGAGCTGGACCTCCTGAAGTTCCAGAAGCAGCTCAAGACCTTCCTATTCTCCTCTGCTTTCTCTCTCTCCCTCACCTGCTGACCTACATGTCTGCCGCACGGACTGGTTGTATGGCTACTCTCTGAGCATAATAGGTACCAGGCTCCTCCATGATCAGTCTCCCCTGAACTGACTCTGGGCCACAGTGCACTTAGGGGCTGTTACCTCTACAGTCCCCTGCCTCCTTGCACGTACCCAGAGCTATGCTGCCCTGTATGCATTTACTCAGAGCATTGCTGTGCGGATCACACTTCCCCTCACTCCCCCTCTCTCCTGCACTTCCCCCTCTCCCTGGCACTTCCCTCTCCCCCCCTTGCACTTTGGTGCTGTCGCACTTGCATGGTCTGAATGTCACAAGTCCTAGTACGATCATTGCACTGTCCTCCCTGTCTTCCCTCCCATGTCTTGTCACGCCAAAAACACTTGTGTACAGGCGCAATATAAATGACTTATCATATCATATCAAGAACATGGAGGGATCCCGAACCAAACAGAGGGGGCTCTAGGGGTTCTCCCCAAGAAAGGTTTTTAAATAATGGGTTAAAATGGTGCATTTGACCGCACCTTCTGTGAAAAATTCGGTAAAAAGCCAGAGAGTTTGCAATCAATTTCGTATGATAGCACATGAAAAAACTCAATAGATGCAAATTATCAACAGTGCACAGGACCATTTTCCAACACATTTTCATTATGCCTTTGGCCACAACATATCCCAGTATATAAAACACTTTCATGTTGGTTGTTCTTAGACATGTCCTTGCATGCTGCACTAAAATATGCCAGCATTGCCATATATGGACCTCAGTCAGTACCAATGCGATGCCACAGAAGGAAAGTATATCTAGACTGGCTATACCAAGATAGGTGTACCAGGTAATCACACTTCTGTTAGCTTTTTACCCTTTATGCAGAGTACAAAAATGCCATGGCACGCAAAGAATATTTGGCCACACAGTAGCCGACAATATAAGCCAGTCTAGCCATGGGATAATACTCATCATGCTTGTTTTACCATTGATGTCAAGTATAAAGTAACAAATGCCATGCCACAGTAAGAAAAGCAAATGCACACTGATACCATAGGGCAAGCTAGCCACCTAATAACACTGGTCATTTTTGCTTTAGCCTTGATGCCATGTAAAACAGGTCATGTTACAATAAGAAAGTAAATGCAGACTGGCATACTAATTTAGGTCAGTCTAGCCATGTAATAACACTTATGCTTGCTTTTATCTTGATGCCAAGTAAAAAATGCCAATCCATATTAAGAAAGTATATGCAGACTGACACTAATAGTGCCAGTCTGCATATACTTTCTCAATGTGGCATGGCGTTTTTTATCTGGCAATAAGGCATAATGCAAACATGGAAGTGTTATTACTTGGCTAGACTGCCCTATATTCAATGTAGGGCAATCTAGCCAGATATTATTTGGGTAGACTGCTCTACATTCAACGTAGGACAGACTAGGCAGGTAATAACATTTATCATGTTTGCTTAATCCTTTATGAACAGTAACCGTGCATTAAGGGTAAAGCAAACATGATAATAGTTATTACCTGGCTAGATTGGCATACATTGAATGTAGGCCAGTGGCAGCACTTGTTATGTTTGCTTTACCTTTGATGCACAGTAACTGGCACCACGAGAAAAGATGGGGGGGCATGGGAATAAAAAAATGTAGAACAACAGAAATTGTTATATTGGACTTGTGACAATCTTACAGTGAAAATGTATAACAAGGTGGTAAGTGCAGGGGGTAGAGGGAGAAGTGCAGGAGTGGGGTACCCCCAAGGGTGGTGGCGGGGAAGTGATGGGCGGGCCAAGGCAGCAAGTGTCGGAGGACGAGGGGGGAGGGAGGATGAATGTGGTGGACAGGGAGGACCCAGTTAGACTTGCTTGGGTAAGGGAGCCTGTGGGCAAGTGCCGGGAAAGGATGCTGGGGGGACTGGTACAGGGTGGTCTGGCCCCTGTAAGACTCTGAAGGGACCAGGCCCCACTCACAGTAGCAGATGGAGAGTTAGCACAGGAGGAGTAGAGGGAAGGAAGAGGAGAAAAGGAAAGTCTTGAGATGTTTCCGGAACTTAAGAAGATCAGGCTCAAGTCTGGGGGATCAAGGAACACACAAACATAAGTGTTATTATGTGGACAAAAATCCCATGCCCCGCTGGCTCCCATTTTTGTCTGCATTGTGTTTGTTGTGGAACCAAAAATAGAGTGCAGCGGGGGATACACCTCTGCTGAGAGGCAGGCAGCACAGTCCCAAATAAAGCACAAAGGGGACTGTGCTGCCTGAAACTCAGGCTAGGTCATGGCCTGCCGCTCAGGCGAAGGGGCGCTGCACATAGTGGAGGGCTGCCACTGTGTCAGCGTAGAATGTTAAGAGTTAGATGTTGATCACATTCTAAGGTTGAATACATTGTATAACACGGCATGGGTCGCCAACATTGCACCAAGCAGCAGTCTTTGGCCAGTCATGGAAATCAGGCAATAACGAAATACATATCTCAACATTGTGTGACAGCAAATAACAGTGCTGCACAACATTTGGCATTTATAAATCAAAACGCTTGTCATTTACGTGGTGCTGTCAGGTGATAGTGGCAAATTGTTGTGTGATGACTGCAGGCTTTACTACAGGTAGAGTCCATAGGGGGTGGGGGTTAAGTGCTGCCACCTGCCCAACCACCCAGCATTTCCAGCTATGTTAGGGGTAATTTGGAAATCGCATCATTTACCATTTTTATGGCCCCACGGCAGGTTACCTTCGGGGTAGTACCCCCGGGAAGCAATGCTGCCTCCCCATTCCCCCAGAAGGGATGGTGAGTGTGACTTGTTGGCTCACGTTGGTCAGCCTTTGGGACCTATCGCGTTACCTGGCTGCCAGTGTTGGTCTGAGATCGCTCCTAAGCATGGCAGGTTAGATTGACTCAAGTTAGCCGAGCTGTGATACTCCGAGACATGTCCAGTGGTTAGGAGTTCCTGGCTGAACCATTTCAATGCATCCCCTTTGCGGTTTTCTCTGTGAGTGTTCCTAAACGGCAGTGCTGTGTCCCAACGAGGCTCCATGCTGGCTGTGTCTGAAGGATCACACTGCAGCTCGCTGATGAGGACGAATGAAGCAGGAACATTTCTAGGGTTGCTTGCGTTACCGTCCATAAGGACTGTAGACAATCAAAGAAGTCCATTCTAAGGAGCTTCCAAAGGCGCCAACAGCTTTGTGCCAACATTTTTACCCTAAAGCATTAAGGGCCAAATTCACAAAAGTGTTTTTGGTGCAAATGAAGGAATGTGTTACCGCATCCTCACTGCGTTACCACATTTATTTATTTATTTTTCAATTTATATAGCGCAACAATGCCGAGGGTATCGAGGCGCTGTATGTGCATTTACACTGCCGACCAACTGGAAATGCACCGGTCACCTTTGGTAACAAGATGACCCACGTACTTCTCCATGAAGCGCATGCTCTGCACTTTGTTATTTGCTTTACTCTTTGAGAAACTAAACCTAAATCTATCCCAGTGTAAGGGAGGAGTATGCGGAAATGACACTTTGTCTCTGTCCCATCACCCACTGCAAACGTCTGGAGTTCCTTTAAGGGCAGGGTCAAGGGCGATATACATGTGTTTGCCCCGTCTGCAAGCAAGCGCAAGGAAGAGCTACAACAACTGAATGAAATGTTAAGCCAAGCAATTTCTACTGGTTAGGATGGTTTGGGGTTCAGTGGTGCCAGTTACGTGGGTGCTCTGGGGCTGGCGCCACCCCTGGGAAAACCAATCTCTAATAATGTTAATACCCTTCAATGCCACTCCCCTGAAATCTGTCCCCTGGGAAATTCCTAAATTGCCCCCCCTGCTGTGTTTGGCATCAAAAAGTACACCGGGTTTGGTTATTTCTGTAATTTGCTATCCCCCTTCCCCCTCCTTGTTTTGGTAGCAACGACACTGGGCGATCCAGGGCGGAACAACTCAGGACCCTAAATGTACTCACTGGACAAAAGGCGGGATAAGGGACTAAGGGAAATGAAATAATCGGGTACTTATATTCCTGCAGCTGATAATAATGTTAACCATCTATACAGTACTCGCCTTAAACTACATTGGACCTCATTCAGAGTTTGCCGGCGCAGAAGAAAGTGGCAATAATTCTGTTACTGTCACTTTTTTGACAGTAATGGAATTGACGCCACTTTTACTGCACAGTTGGATTTCGAGTTTGGAGGTAAAATGGGGGATTTCTCCCCAGCAAAAGGCTGAAGATAAATTGTCCTCTTTTCCTCCAAAATCGGTTGAGCTACTTCTTATGGTAATACCGCCAAAATCTCCATGGAGTTCTGTGGGCTAGAAAATGGGGATTTACACCACCCATAATCCTGCGTTAATGCCACGGGACCGAGTGGCGTTATGGTAACCGATTTTGGCAGTAATTCAGCAGATTTGCCGCAGTATTACCTTCAAGCTCGTAATGAGGCCTATGGTCTCTAATAGAAGAGATACTAATCACTCAACTCAATCAAACTCATTTCAACCACCTGGAAGGGATGAAAGGCTGGATCAGGCGCAACAGGATCTGGAATCTACGACCTCCTGCAGCCAAACCCATAGCCTTCTGCGGTTGGCATAAAAACTCACTGGGCTATTTCTTTCAGCTAAATCCCCTCCTCGAATTAGGGGCCAGGATTCCAGCTTGAAGCAGTGAGGCTGTTGTGGGATAGGAGTGGACGACTAGGCGCATGTGTAGCACTCGGAAATGGTGGCGACAATTGCACCGAATGCTAAGGGTAAAGATGGAGACAAGGTACTGGAAGAAAATATGGTGCTTAGTAGGGGCTGGCCGTCCTTATCTTGTTGTTAACTGTAAGGCACTATATAAAACAATATATACAAATACAAATCTACTATCAGACTCTCTTGGAAGCTTGGGTAAGATTACCAAATGACTCCATGCCACCAAGGACATCTTTTTCCAGTTATTGCTTCTACTTTAGTTTTACTTAGGTCCATTTTGTTCAAGTGAAGTGACTACAGTTCCCACAATTCAAATGGTGGATGCCTGGAAGCCTTAGACTGGGACATGGTATTGCGGGCAGATATCCAGATTTGGCACCTTTGAGGGGAGCCTCGGGGGAGGCAACCCTTAGCATCTCCTTCGCAGTTTATGTGAAGGCCCCTCCCTCTTTGGACTCATTTGAAGCCCCTCTTTGGACTCATTTGAGCTTTTAAATAACTCGCCCATAGGTTCATCGTGGGGGTACTGGGGGCAGGCGGCACTTTTATAGACAAGAGCTCGCTGCTAAAGAAACCGGATCTTGCAATGCTCTGAAATATGTTGCCCGAAAACCAAGAAACAAAGGCAGTCCAGCTCCATTACAAACCACAGAACAGCTGAAACCAATCTGCCTGCCCTTGATTTATTGGCCTATCATCGGGGAGAAACGTTAAGGCACAACCTCTCACCCCTCCCCCAGATCCCACACACGTGAATAAACGTTTTCTTATGCGGGAGATGGGGTGTTCGCTCTTGAGGCAAGGGCGCTGTGCTATGGCTTACTTCATCCAGGCCCTGGATGCTGCTGGCCTGTCATGATAGCTACTCCAGAGATTGCAAACCTCTCCTTTATAGATGCATGACTACAAGTACCACAATGCAAAGAAAGAAATAGACTGTATGGGATGCCCCCACAAGACATGGTGCGAATTGAGAACTCTGCTCTCTGTGGATAGGCTACCCAAACGATCCTTGCTTACCACAGTTTCAGCCTTGGGCTCTTTTTTTAAATTTATTTTTCAAATCATGAGTATCTGGTGCATAACTGAAATGTGTTCAATTTCAGATAAACATGGCTGCGATTCCCAGAATGCATTCGCCTGTAAAGCGTTAGACGGAGAATGTGGTGTCTGGGTGCAATGATTCATCTGGTGTCTGACGTGAACCTATGAATCCATGCTGCCAGGGACACCAGGGTTCTAATCCAATTTTCATGTAATGACTTGATGCATTCTGGATGATGTAGTCCTAATTTTCTTCATTGGAACCAATTGGTCTAAAGCACTGAGTCGTTCCTGAAAGGTAAACCCAGGACTGGAGCATTGTGCCGCTAGTGAGGTGTCATCTGGATACCACCTCTAGTCCCTGAGCGCAGCACTGCGCGCACTGATAACGCTAACCCTTCTTCTCGTTCTTTCGCTAAGAGTGGGTTCTAGGCACACTGCAAAGAAGAACTCTGTCTCATAAGGATATCATGGTCAAAGTCCCGCCCCGTGAGATTTCAGGGTTTTGAACTAAAAGGCCATGTTTTAACAGACAAATGATAATTCCAGAACCAAATTGTCTTTTTTCATTGTTACCTTGACATACCCTGTTACTAGTCCTGGCTTTTGCTAACAGCACGTTTTAGATTTGGCTACTAGGTGTCACCCACTTCGTTGCCCCCCCCCAAAACAACATCCTCCTGGGATCTCTTTGAGCTAGTTTTGTCAAGCCTTACCATCCAATGCTGTGCAAGAAGTTCCTGCCAGTGTTTTTTCAAAGCAGTCTTCTGAGAGTTAAAGACTTCATTTGAGCTGTAAATGTGCTACTGGTGTAATAAAAATGTCTTTAACCAGGTCTGCCTTGAGCCACTCGATTGATAAGCACTATGTGTGTCCTTCACGGCAGCCCTGCTAAAAAAACAAGCACTGGCAAAGCTAACTGTTTTGGCTTGTGTATTAGTATTAGGCATTTGCTAGGCACTGCTTTATATGCCCAGGAACTCAGCTGCTACCATCGATGGCTAGTTAATACCACAGCAAATGCCTCTCCCATGCCTAGACAAAAGCCAAAACAGTTGGCATTGCCAATACTTGTTAAATGTAGTTGTGCTTTTTTTCATCGTGGGCTTCAAGGTAATGTAAAGGGTTGCCGGCAAAAAGACAACAGGGCTGGATAAAAGTAGCTCTGATGTCCTGAGTCAGTTGGTTACGCTGCTACCTTCTACGCTACAACAGTGGAAGTCCTCAGTGAATGCGTCATCAGGCTACTGAGTGCTTAGATCTACACTACCCGGTATTGGGCTTTCGTAGACTTCACACTGTTTTGCTGATATGCTGTTCTACGATTAAATGCAGAGTCGTGAACCCTCATCTGCGCGCCTTAAAGAGAAGTCGCGGATGCGCTTGTTCACCAAACAAACCACCAAGGAGCAAGCCAAGTTCTTTACACGAGCTGACAAGCACTAAACTAAGGAGACATATGATGTATTTAAAGTGGACCACGTGGGGGTACATTATTGTATATAATCCCACAATGCCAATGACTAGTCTCCTCTGGAGATAGTCAGAGGCTGGCCAGCCCACAGAGGGGATGCTAGAGGGACAGCCTACATAACACTCTGCCCCTCTGCCCACCCCTCTGGGGACATCCAACACCTCGCCTCCTCCCCGTCCCCTGGAGACGAAAGGGGCGTCCCCTGGTGCGACACATCCAGGATCGTGCCCGGGCCCGGGGAGCGCTCATAAGGCGGGAGCTGTGGTGGCTCTTTCACTTTACCGCAGCCCCCGCTTGAAGCCCCACCCTCCCTCTCCCTTTCGCAGCACCTGGAGTGGCGTTAAGTTGAGGTATTAGTTTTCAATTGGTGTTTGAAGGATTAGGATTGCTTACAATGAGGAGTGTCCATACTTTAAGGATAACTTTTCCGTTTCAGATCCAGTGCAGAATTTTGGAGAGTATTGTTGTACTTGTGTGATTATGTATGTGTTTGCTGACTATCTTTTTCTGTCATAGGCGGCGAGTCGGGCGGTTGTAGCCAGAGAGGAGAACTTTGACACTGTGGTTCCAGCCACGAGCGGCTCTGGAATGGCCGTACTCGAGCCAAAGTCGGTCGATGGGCACTGACTCCCCCTTAGGGACAGTTGAGACTGCGTCATCTGAAGTCAGTGGTCCCGAAATATACTGACTGGCAGTTCATAACCAGATGCCGACGACTGCACTTTGCAAATGGCAAACGCAGAGGGACACGGGTCACCCTTGGACTAGAATCTTGTTTACGTATGTGGCTGGGACCGCCCCAATTTGTTTGCTTCAATTAACTGTGATCTTTGTGTTTCCAAACTTTACAACTGTGTCTGTGTTTATTATTATGAGTATTGACTGGACCCTGGTCCCCATGCTTTTATCGTAATGCAATGGGGGACACAGTGGGGGATTTCCCCCACTAATTACGCACCTTGAAGTTAGGACTAGTTGCAGTGTTTGGAAGGACTGTCTTAGTTCTTGGAAAGTGCAGCATTGTGAGTTGGCACACTCATGCACTTGCCCTCTGAACGAAGACTGGGCCTCCAAAAGTGCTGAAGGCATCTCGCCTCACCTTCACTTCCTGTAATTAAGCTCTCACGGACAGCACAAATCCGGGTGATTAATAAAATTGCCAGAAGTGATGTCCCAAATAGAGGATTACAATATTGTTAGACAGTTGCAATGCAATCAGCCAATTGTGATGTCACCAGTTGATTGTAAAGATTTTCTGTTCTAATATTATAAACCTATCTAAAGACATGTTGTGAATTACAGTGGTGGAAATGGAAAAAGATTGGTGGGGGATCCCACAAGGGCCAGGGTGGGGGTGGAGTTTGGGTGGGGGGAGGTGCCGAGGAGGTGGGGCAAAGGGGGGGCAGAGCTGGCAGTTGACCTTCCATCAAAGGAAATGTCCAAAATAATAGTTTAAAAGTGCACTATTTATTTCATGCTGCTTCTTTTCAATACTATATATCAATTCCACTTTAAACCACTTCTTTGGCACTGGTGATGAGTTACTTCACTATGCGGATAATAGTTTTGACCAGTGTTGCTGAGTATATATTCTTTAAAATGCACAATTTGCATTCCATTTTATTTTTTAAAAAAAACTTCCCCTTGGGTACTATTCAAACACTGTGATTTCTGTTCACCATAAGCAACGTTTTCCTTTACTTGAACCACACCCAGCACAGCTCCTGCAGCTCCCCTCTGAAAGCATTTGGGTGGCTGCATCGTGTGTGATAGGGGTATTTATGTATCCAGTGTTTGTCGGATAGCTGTATATTTATTTATTTGTGCAATGTTTGTTGAATACAGGTATCTGCCAAACATTGCGCAAATAAATAAATAAACCGGGTCCATGTATCCGACAAACATTGCATAAATAAATAAATAAACCGGGTTGTGGCTGAAGACCGGGTCGTGGTTGAGGACTGTAATTTCCTCTTGTGACCTCTTCCATGGGGTCACCAGAGGAAGTTACAGTTTGCTCACAGGTGTTTTTGTTTCTTCTTCTCCCCAGTGCAGAGCAGGGGTTTGGGGCAGCTGTCTCTGGCCGGATCCCGAGATCTGGCTTCACATCTGGGGCCAGATCTCGTATCCGGCGAGAGCTGGCCGAATGACCAGCGCTGGTGAATTAGATATTATGTATTGTGTATGCATGTAGGTTTTGTGTATAGCACCTTCAGGCTGTTTCAAAGCACTATAGGGAAGAGGTGAAAGGGAAGAGGATGAACTTGGAGGGATGGGAGCCCTGCCTATTTTTATTGTCTGTTAAGTGGTTTGGGGGTCCTGTCTCATAACTACACAGGGAGCCTCATTATGAGATTCGCGGGACATTGTCGATAAATCTGTTGATTTACTGCCAAACTCGTTTATCGTTCCCGCCACTCAGTGCCCTGGACTTTCCATGGGATTATGAGTGGTAGCCCGGTGGAGTTCAGCTTTTCGCTGAAGGTAAATCTTCCACCTTACTGCCAGAATTCATAGTACGGTGATGCGGTAATGTGGCAATAAAGTGGCAGTACAGGAATTACTTTCACTTTCCTGCCACTTTTTACCACATCGCCTCACGTGTAATGAGGCCCAGGGCCTCCTCACAGGAGGGGTGGGGGTGCATTCATGTGAATTGTTTATGCCAGGTCCAGCCAAAGGGTGATATGCAAACGTGGTGTAAATTAGAACAGTAACCTTATATCTGTTTGACGTATTGTTACCATCATGTCATCAACATAAAACATTTGTTATTCGCTTAGCAGTGTTTCACTTGGAAAGGTTTCGCAATTAAAAGGGAGGCCAGGCCTGGCATGTAATTCTACATATGTTGAACTGTAGTCCCACCCGTGCCCCTCCGCCGCCTCTGCTCATAATTATAAACACATTCACTGAACCGAAATCGGAGGCCTCGGTGGGGTCTCCCTTTACCCCCCAAGCGCGCAGTTCCCCTGCTTTGCTGCATTCCTCGAGCATAACTCCAGGCTGCAGCATGCCTTCTCGGAGTTCAGCCCCATAAAACACTGGACGCATCGGGGCAGCCATTAACCAATGCACTCTGACGCAGAAAGCTCGAGTAGTGCAAATAACAACTTACCACATGCAGGTTCCTATGGAAGAGGGTTGTTCTCCCCCATGACGGAAAGTGGCCTCAGCCCTGCCATGATTAGCGGACTCACCTGTCATTCAAGAGTGCGTTTCCACCAAAGGAAGGCAGCTTCCCACACTGATAGGCGGCCTCTCACACTGCCAGCCGGTCTCGCACATGTCCAGGCGGCCTAGCACACTGCCAGCCGGTCTCGCACATGTCCAGGCTGTCTCGCACACTGCCAGCCGGTCTCGCACATGTCCAGGCTGCCTGGCACACTGCCAGCCGGTCCCGCACATGTCCAGTATGTGAGGCAGCCTGGACATGTGCAGGACCGGCTGGCAGTGTGTGAGGCAGTCTGGACATGTGCAGGACCGGCTGGCAGTGTGTGAGGCAGCCTGGACATGTGCGAGACCGGCTGGCAGTGTGTGAGGCAGCCTGGACATGTGCAGGACCGGCTGGCAGTGTGTAAGGCAGCCTGGACATGAGCAAGACCGGCTGGCAGTGTGCAAGGCAGCCTGGACATGTGCAGGACCTGCTGGCAGTGTGCGAGGCAGAAGCGTAGACAGGGTAGGGCCTGAGCTGGCAAAATCTGTATATCCCCAACCTAGCAACACTGTGTGTGCATTTACAGATGTTAATGTCACTAAGGTGGGTCCAACTACATCAGCTTCAGGTCCCACTTCCTGGCTGCACCTCTGGTGTGAGGCAGTCTGGACATATGCGAGACCAGCTGGCAGTGTGCAAGGCCGTCTGCACATGTGCAAGACCGACTAGGAGTGTGTGAGGCAGCCTGGACATGTGCGAGACTGGCTGGCAGTGTCTGAGGCAGCCTAGACATGTGCTAAACTGACTGGCAGTGTGCGAGGCAGCCTAGACATGTGCAAGACCGTCTGGCAGTGTGTGAGCTAGCCTGGACATGTGCGAGACCGGCTGGCAGTGTGTGAGGCAGCCTGGACATGTGCAGGACCGGCTGGCAGTGTGTGAGGCAGTCTGGACATGTGCAGGACCGGCTGGCAGTGTGTGCGAGGTAGCCTGGACATGTGCGGGACGGGCTGGCAGTGTGGGCATTTACAGATGTTAATGTCAATCATTTATTGTGGGCCTGTCTTTACGAGAAGTCCCTCCGGCTATCAGTGGGAGGTAATCCATTGTGATTACCTAGTTAGTAGCCCCCACAACTCTTGGGCACATCTTGAGGTCATCACACATTCACAACATGACTTAACACCATATCACTACAGTATTAAAGAATATTAGCACCCGCGGTGAGGGCAGCAGCCAATCAGGTTGCTTGGAACGCAAGCTGAAACTACCAATCCAAGCCCGCGTTCCAAGAGCAACATGATGGCTGCTTGCCCCGCCATTTTCCCTCCACCCTCCCTTCCCTTACTCTTTTAATCCCCCCCACTTACCTGATTACTGACCAGCTAGCAGTGTGCAAGACCACCTGCACATGTGCGGGACCAACTGGCAGTGTGCGAGGCTGCCTGGACATGTGCGAGACAGGCTGGTAGTGTGTAAGGCAGCCTGGACATGTGCAAGACCGGCTGGCAGCGTGTGCGAGGCAGCGTGGACATGTGCAGGACCAGCTGGCAGTGTGCGAGGCAGCCTGCACATGTGCGAGACCGGTTGGCAGTATGCGAGGCAGCCTGGACATGTGCAAGACCGGCTGGCAGTATGCGAGGCAGCCTGGACATGTGCAAGACCGGCTAGCAGTGTGCGTGGCCGCCTGGACATGTGCAGGACCGGCTGGCAGTGTGCGAAGCAGCCTGGACATGTGTGGGACCGACTTGAAGTGTGAGGGAGCCTGGACATGTGCGAGACCGGCTGGCAGTGTGTGCAAGACAGCCTAGACATGTGCGAGACCGGCTGGCAGTGTGTGAGGGAGCCTACACATGTGCGGGACCGGCTGGCAGTGTGTGCGAGGCAGCCTAGACATGTGCGAGACCGGCTGGCAGTGTGTGAGGCAGCCTAGACATATGCGAGAACGGCTGGCAGTGTGTGAGGCAGCCTGGACATGTGCGGGACCAGCTGGCAGTGTGTGAGGCAGCCTGGACATGTGCAAGACTTGCTGGCAGTCTGTCAGGCAGCCTGGACATATGCGAGACCGGCTGGCAGTGTGTGAGGCAGCCTGGACATGTGCGAGACCGGCTGGCAGTGTGTGAGGCAGCCTGGACATATGCGAGACCGGCTGGCAGTGTGTGAGGCAGCCTGGACATGTGCGGGACCAACTGGCAGTGTGCGAGGCCGCCTGAACATGTGCGAGACATGCTGGCAGTGTGTGAGGCAGCCTGGACATATGCAAGACTGGCTGGCAGTGTGTGAGAAAGCCTAGACATGTGCGGGACAAACTGGCAGTGTGCGAGGCCGCCTGGACATGTGTGAGACAGGCTGGCAGTGTGTGAGGCAGCCTGGACATGTGCGAGACCGGCTGGCAGCGTGTGTGAGGCAGCCTGGACATGTCCGGGACCGGCTGGCAGTGTTCGAGGCAGCCTGCACATGTGCGAGACTGGCTGGCAGAGTGCGAGGCAGCCTGGACATGTGCGAGACGGGCTGGCAGTGTGCGAGGCAACCTGGACATGTGTGAGACCGGCTGGCAGTGTGCGAGGCCGCCTGGACATGTGCGGGACCGGCTGGCAGTGTGCGAGGCAGCCCGGACATGTGCGGGACCAACTGGCAGTGTGTGCAAGGCAGCCTAGACATGTGCGAGACCGGCTGGCATTGTGTGAGGCAGCCTGGACATATGCGAGAACGGCTGGCAGGGTGTGAGGCAGCCTGGACATGTGCGGGACCAGCTTGCAGTGTGCGAGGCCGCCTGGACGTGTGCAGGACCGGCTGGGAGGGTGCGAGACAGCCCGGACATGTGCAGGACCGACTGGCATTGTGTGAGGCAGCCCGGACATGTGCGAGACTGGCTGGCAGTGTGTGAGGCAACCTACACATGTGCGGGACTGGTTGGCAGTGTGTGCGGGGCAGCTTAGACATGTGCAAGACCGGCTGGCAGTGTATGAGGCAGCCTGGACATATGCGAGAACGGCTGGCAGTGTGTGAGGCAGCCTGGACATGTGCTGGACCAGCTGGCAGTGTGTGAGGCAGCCTGGACATGTGCGGGACTGGCTGGGAGTGTGTGCGAGGCAGCCTGGACATGTGCTGGACGGGCTGGCAGTGTGGGCATTTACAGATGTTAATGTCACTCATTTATTGTGGGCCTGTCTTTAAGACAAGTCCCTCTGGCTATCAGTGGGAGGTAATCCATTGTGATTATCTAGTTAGTAGCCCCCACAACTCTTGGGCACATCTTGAGGTCATGACATAGTCACCACATGACTTAACACCATATCACCACAGTGGTGATGTGTGCAGTATTAAAGAATATTAGCACCTGGGGCGAGGGCAGCAGCCAATCAGGTTGCTCGGAACGCAAGCTGAAACTACCAATCCAAGCCCGCGTTCCAAGAGCAACCTGATGGCAGCTTGCCCCGCCATTTTCCCTCCACCCTCCCTTCCATTCCTCTTTTATTCTCCCCCCACTTACCTGATTACTGACCGGCTGGCAGTGTGCGAGACCGCCTGTACATGTGCGGGACCAATTGGCAGTGTGCAAGGCCTCCTGGACATGTGCGAGACCGGCTGGCAGCGTGTGCGAGGCAGCCTGGACATGTACAAAACCGGCTGGCAGCGTGTGCGAGGCAGCTTGGACATGTGCGGGACCGGCTGGCAGTGTGCGAGGCAGCCTGGACATGTGCGGGACCGACTTGCAGTGTGTGAGGCAGCCTCGACATGTGTGAGACCGGCTGGCAGTGTGTGCAAGGCAGCCTAGACATGTGCGAGACCGGCTGGCAGTGTGCGAGTCCACCTGGACATGTGCAGGACCGGCTGGCAGTGTGCGAGGCAGCCTGGACATGTGCGGGACCGACTTGCAGTGTGTGAGACAGCCTCAACATGTGTGAGACCGGCTGGCAGTGTGTGCAAGGCAGCCTAGACATGTGCGAGACCGGCTGGCAGTGTGTGAGGCAGCCTACACATGTGCGGGACCAGCTGGCAGTGTGTGCGAGGCAGCCTAGACATGTGCGAGACCGGCTGGGAGTGTGTGCGAGGCATGGACATATGCGAGACCGGCTGGCAGTGTGTGAGGCAGCCTGGACATGTGCGAGACCGGCTGGGAGTGTGTGCGAGGCATGGACATGTGCGGGACTGGCTGGCAGTGTATGAGGCAGCCTGGACATGTGCGAGACCGGCTGGCAGTGTGTGAGCAACCTGGACATATGTGAGACCGGCTGGCAGTGTGTGAGGCAGCCTGGACATGTGCGGGACCAACTGGCAGTGTGCGAGGTCGCCTGGACATGTGCAAGACAGGCTGGCAGTGTGAGAGGCAGCCTTGACATGTGCGAGACCGGCTGGCAGGATGTGCGACGCAGCGTGGACATGTGCGGGACCGACTGGCAGTGTGTGAGGCAGCCTGGACATGTGCGAGACCAGCTGGCAGAGTGTGCAAGGCAGCCTAGACATGTGTGAGACCGGCTGGCAGTGTGTGAGGCAGCCTACACATGTGCGGGACCGGCTGGCAGTGTGTGCGGGGCAGCCTAGACATGGCGAGACTGGCTGGCAGTGTGTGAGGTAGCTTGGACATATGTGAGACCAGCTGGCAGTGTGTGAGGCAGCCTGGACATGTGCAGGACCGGCTGGGAGTGTGTGCGAGGCAGCCTGGACATGTGCTGGACGGGCTGGCAGTGTGGGCATTTACAGATGTTAATGTCACTCATTCATTGTGGGCCTGTCTTTACGAGAAGTCCCTCCAGCTATCAGTGGGAGGTAATCCATTGGGATTATCTAGTTAGTAGCCTCCACAACTCTTGGGCACATCTTGAGGTCATGACATATTCACGACATGACTTAACACCATATCACCACAGTGGTGATGTGTGCAGTATTAAAGAATATTAGCACCTAGGGCGAGGGCAGCAGCCAATCAGGTTGCTCGTAACGCAAGCTGAAACTACCAATCCAAGACCGCGTTCCAAGAGCAATCTGATGGCTGCTTGCCCTGCAATTTTCCCTCCACCCTCCCTTCTCTTCCCTTCCTCTTTTAATCCCCCCACTTACCTGATTTCTGCGGCAGCGGCACACGCCACCGCCCCTGCTGCTACCTCCTCCTGTTGTCCGTGCTGGCTGCCATGGAAATAGAAGAGGAGCTCCATATAGACCCCCGTCTTCCAGCTCTGTGGCGGCCATCTTGCTTTTCATTCAAACAATAGACAATGCTCTCAGCACTCCGGGTTACCGGATTGGCAAACCCGGGGTGCTAATAGCATTCATAGCCTCTCCAGCGGGCTGGATCAGGTTTTATCAGCCTGGGGGCCCTCGTTGAAAGCTCTCGCTTGGACCCCAGGGCCGATAACACCCTATCTGGCCTGTCGGATCGGGTATGAATACTTGGATAACATAACACTACCTGTTGGGGGCCTGCTCCGGGTCACCGGGCAGGCCCCATACTCATGTCGGGAGCACCCGACGGGGTTCCTTTGTGCAGCGCTCACGCCGCGGATGATGGCGTGGGGATCACCCCACGCTCTCCAGATCACTGGAGGCTCACAGGTGGCTGGGGGCACCCAGCGCATGACGGCCCCGGCTCTGGGGGCACCCAGGTCGGGGTCGCCACAAACAGCCATGATCACATGGCCAGCCAGTAATGGAGGTCGGCGTTGTCCAGCAGAGGCGCCGGCCTCGTGGTGGGCCCTGTCCCTGGGCCTACACCACACGGTGGTGCGCCAGGCAGGCGCACAGAAAGAACAACACCGGAGCCAGTTGGAGTGTGACTGACGAGCCGGAAGCAGCTCGTGCATTTTATTAACTTGGTCACATGGGGAACCATGTGAACAAGGAACACACACTGAGAACACACACCAAGATACCATGTCTCCCTACAGGGGTGACATGCAACACTACCTTTGCCCGGGTACTATCATTGTTTGCTCTGTCACTCACGTCATGCGGGTATTGCTAACATATTCCAGTCCTGCCATTAAGAGCCCAGGTGTTTACACCATTGGTAGGCTTTGCCATAAAATGCTGAAGCCCTCACACCATTGCTGAAACTAAAAAATCAAGTATTTTTTCAAAAATAGTATATGCTCTAATAGTGCTAATCTGAAATTAGGGTCATGAGAGCACCAGACACGGGTGGAATGCCGAGTGTTTGCTTCCAGACCGTACACCATGAGGATGTCCTTAGAAATGGTAACTATAGTGACTTTCTATATAGTGCACACCACATACTGACTATTCAGCAGGTGCTCAAAAAATCAGATGTTAGTCTTCCCCACCTCAATGGTGCTCATTTTATCGACCTCCAAAAGGATGACATGCTGAGTCAGTCCTCCTGGGAGTCTGACATGTGAGCTGCACGTCTATGGCAAGGCACCCAGTTTAGGTTCCAAGCCGGCAAGTTAAGCATTAGCCCACGCCGTCCCTTCTTAAAAGCATAGCTCTCAACCATTTGTGTTGCCAAAGCGGGTGAAATCACCCGATTTTGTTTTTGGCGGGTGAGACGCCAATTGAATTGAATGGGCGTGCAGGAGGCTTGGCTGGTGAGTCAGCCCTTTTAAAGGCGGGTGACACCCGCCAAAAGCGTGTGAGTTGAGAGCTATGTTAAAAGCAAGCACGGAATGTATGTAACATGTGCCACGTAATTTAGGGCCCGTGCGAGATGCCCGGGTTGAAGTCCTAGAGGCACGTCGCGTGCCGCCATCCTCGGCCCCCTGGTGCCCTGCTGGTGCCGGTCCGCCGGGGACTTCCTGTGGTGAGGGGTGCACTCCCATCTGTCAGACTGCAGAGTTGTGCTCCAGCGCCTGGTGCTGACAGGGCCGCGCACTCTGAAAGGGTCAGTGCAGAAGGAAGATGACGGAGCGTGGGTGGAGGTGTGTCAACGGGCAGACAAAGCAACCGGCGACTTGTGTTACTCCTGCCACCTCTGTGACCCGGGCAGGGTTGGGGGAAAGGGGGTGGGGGCCGAGGAGGGGGTTTACTTATATTTCAACACAACTTCAAAGCAGTGATTCTGCCAAGCAAAAGGTGTCCAAACTCAAGGAAAGATGCAGTCGTATGGGACGCAGCAGAGGCCCTCGGGTCATCTGGATTGCCTAGTTCCATGTCCGCGCTGTGAGGATGGTAATCGCGTGGCCTGGGACCCTTGGGTGATTTGTGCCCGCGGGTGGGGGCACAGGGCTGCTCGTGTGCCCTTGGTGTTAGATAACCGGACTGGAGAAAAAAGCATTAAAAAGAATCTCGCAACAGGTGGCCTGCTCCGGTTTTTTACGTTTCTGTTCGAAGGGCAGATTATATAAACTATGGTATGTTATGCTATGTTCCTGGGATGTATACTGCACCCGGCTGCCACTTGCATGGCCTCCAAGAGCTCGGACGACTCTGAAAAAAAGGGGGATGCCGGGTTAGGTTAGTGCGCGCTTGTTCTTCTTCTTGCTGATAGATTTTTATCCCTTCAGCTGTGATTTTTGGATACCGAGGCAAGTGTGTAGTCGTGGGTTTGTATTCTTCTTGGTCTGTGTGGTCTTGTCACAGTAGGGCTGGTTTCACAGGGTCTTCGCAGTGATGGGCCGCGGGTTTGCAGTGGTGGCAGCGAGTCTTCTGATCAGAGGGTTTGGGTTCTGATCCAGTCCTTGGCAGAAGTTCTTACTCTGCTCCGGTAGATGTTCGTCCAACATCTCGATGTCCAGGTCTCTGTGAAGGTCTGCTATCCTTGTGAAGATTGGAGCTCCAGACAATATCTGCAGGGCCTTGTTCTGGACTATCTGAAGACTCTTCCGGTGTCGCTCATGGCAGGTCATCCATGCTGGGGAGGCATACATCAAGGTTGGTCTGATGATTGCCTTGTAGACGTTGATCTTTGTCTGGAGGGGCATGGACTTGCTCTTCGGGAGTGGGTACAGCGTGGCCATCTTTCCTGTTGCCTTCTGCTGAGTATTTTCGATATGGCTTTCCCAGTTGAGTTTGCTGTCCAGGGTCACACCGAGGTAGCGGCTGCTGCTCTCCCATTTGATGGTCTCCCCGTTGAGGCTGATGTGTGGATGCTCCTTGATCTTCTTTCTGGTGAACAGCTTTGCGGTTGTCTTGCTGGTGTTGAGTTCTATCCTCCAGTTGCTGTACCACTTCGCAATGGTCTCCAATGAAGCTTGCAGGTTCTTCGCCACTTCCTTTTCGCTGAATGGCTGGGAGATGACTGCAACATCATCTGCATACAGCGCCAGGTCGGTCTTGTGGAGATCTGTCGGGATGTCGATGGTGGGTTAGGTTAGTGTAGGGTGACCAGATTTAAAAGTGTAAAACCGGGATAGGGCAACTAACATAAAAGTAGGACTAACTCTTGAAAGTGACTGTGGCTCCACTACACTTCAGTAGCGTTTGGGGGAGAAGGGCGTTTAAGCGTTCCTGTTCAAAGAAACACAAATTAAAATTAATTTATCACAAACTAACACTATCTTAAGTTGTAAAATGCAGCCTTTCTTCTGTGTGAGATTCTGCATTCCTGCCTTTCAGCTATGAAGACCTACAACAAAAAACCAGGACCACTGCAGTTTCCAATGGGAACATAATCTTCAGAAAGGGGGGGCAGAGCCCCAAATACCGGGACAGTCCCTGCAAAACCGGGACATCTGGTTGTCTGAATATTCGATGCCCCGATACTATGGACGAGTAATCCCAGGCATAGCCCATATTCATTATCCCTTGTAGGCTAAGTAAATTATATTACAATGTTGCTCTCTACTTATAGGGTAATGTTAAAGTAGGAGATGCTGAGCATCACATTTGTCTTCTCAAACTCATTAGAGGGCAAATTCATATTTGAGTTTTATACTGCGTTAACTTGCAAGGGGGCCGCTTCAAAGTACTTGCGGGACATGTGTACAAAGTAGAGGAAGTATGGGATAACGTTACACATCCAAGTAGCCTGCTTACATACAGTCATCCGATATTTGAGCTGGTAGTTCGATTGTATAGTGTGGGTGATGCTTTTGGTAAGGCACAATGAGTAACAGAAATTCTGGCATGTGAACGTTATTCATATTACAACAAACATAAAACAAGTGGATGTAGGTACACGTCTGCTAACCTGTCGCAGAGCCAAGAGAGGAAGAGTCAAGGTTGTCTGGTAGTATCTTAATGTGTTCTGGGGCAGAAGTTAAAGTCATAAGGTAAAATTGTGGTAGAGTCAAGTTTAAGAGTCATGGGTGGGAACATTATTTGGTTAATGTGTGCAGGCATATCTTGGTTAGATTCTTCTGCTCATGGAGACAGTTTTTCATATTAGTTTTTAACCTCTTGTGTGTGTATTTTGCTGTTAGGGATTTTAGGTGTTTACGGTCACCCTTGCATAGTAGTGTAATGCAAATGAGCAGAATATCAAGGCTAGGTCTTATTTTAAGAGAAACCAAATTTCAGGTAATTACTGTGGCTTGTTCCTCATGAAATCTGTTTGAATAGGTGAGAATTGCCTGTGTGCGCTGCTAAAAATCTTCTGAGCGGCACCCAGAAGGAAGCTGGGCAAGCGCACACGCGCACAGCTTAGAGGGAACATTGCTGGTCACCCTAACTTAGTTGTAAAAGAGGGGAACAGCATGCAGGTCTATATGTAGCCATTTTGTGTTGAGAGCATGTTTGCCCAAAGGATGGTCTTATGTAGCCGTGGTGTTAGGATGCCTTAGCCAGGGGTGGTAAATTGGTCACATAGTGGTGTAGTGCTCTGGTGTTTGAAGTCTGTTGGGAGGGGTGTTAAGGAACTAATTAGGGATATTAAGATTGCCAGGTGTGCATGGCTGTGTTGGTGTGCATGTAGTGCATTTGCAGGAGGCTCAGCAAGGATCCTGTAGGATGGTATGCATGGTGCCACTGGCGGCCCCCATCTGCTGCCAACCAAAAGACATGAGCTATTAGTCTGGCTTCCCCACTTGAGCAATTCACCTGATCTCGGCAAATCAAGTCATCGACCAGCTCATTCAGTGTCTTTTAGTGCCGGAACTGGGGGCGCTTAGAAACAGTCCACCCCAATAATAGGATTAATATGGTTTGCGTTGTATAGAGCTTGTTGTGAGGTCTGGATGGCAGGATTCTGTGCCACTGGAAAGCTACCTTATGCAATCACGTTTACCTCTTCTATGCGCTATAATTATTACTGACTTTAATGGCATTCGAGTTATCAACCCTGGAAGGATGAAGAGCTGAGTGAAACTAGGGAAAGATTGCTTACTCCATATCGGAGGTGAGTGCTTACCCGGTGTGCCATCCAGTCACATGTTGCTCGATATGTATATATCTTTACATATCTCGACCTTTCCCCCTATATACATACAGCAACATTGGATCTATTTCTATTTCTTTCTATTTATGTATATTTCTAAAGAGCCAAAGCCCATAGGCATCCAGGCGCTGCATTGATCAAAGACAGACAGAGACACAAAAGAACAGTCTAAGGAAACCTCCCTAGGCAAAGCTGAATCTGTGCCTTTATCTCCTGCCCTGACCTGCACACAGACTCCGAGCTGCCCCCTGCAGGCCAGGGCAGAGACCCCCTGCTTCTCTGTGCTGATGGCCTTGGCACTCATCATCGTTACATTAATCAGTACAGCCTGAGATCCGCAGGGATAAACCCAAGAGCAATTTTCCGCGGCGGTAATTACAGCGCTCATTTCCTTGATTAGACCGCGACTTTGGGTTGATCCGGCTGCGTTGCACGGGGGCTTCTTGCCTTGCAGGGGTCTTGGAGCTGCCCGAGATTCCTGGAGTTTTTTCCAGTATTTCTGCTGCTCATGATTTCGTGCCGGCCTGTTTCTAGCTCTGTTTTATAAATATTTTCCAAGCATGTGGAACGCATGTCCAGGGCATGTTCCGATGAGGGTCATGAAGACAGGCACTCCCATGTTCACAACTGTGTGTGGGGCAGCCGAGAGTTTGTGTGTGCAGGGACACCAAATACTTTATCCTGTCCTTGTTGATAACCCCTGATCCCCGATTGCCTACTACTCAAAGGTGCTATAGGTGAACGGACATATTGGCCGGCAGGGAGGAGAATTTGCGACGTACTGGGCTCTCTGAGAGGCCTGTGGTGCTGAAGAGAGTCAGGCACAAAATTCAGGACAATGGGCCTCATTGCGAGTATTCCTGTAGCCTAACGGTACAGTCGCCAGGATACCAGCATTCGGTACTTACCTTTAACGGATCTTGCCACCGAATTATCAGTGCCGGCGGAATGGTGTAAATCCCCATTCATGGAGTCCGATAAGAGTCCATGAGGGGATTTTCCGTCATTACCACCACCGGCAATGTCGGTGGCAGTAATGAGGGCTTTTCTGGCTGGTAAGGCGCTTGGCTTACCTCCAGCATTTGTGTTAAATGAATGTACTTTTTGCTAAAAGAAGAGGCCTTCTCTTTTATACGGCGGCGTTTAAGACCTGCTGACCCGGCAAGAACTTGTTTTTAACAGAAGAATTGTGTTTGGTCACTGTATGTCGAAGCATGCTGAGCCTGCTAAAACTATCTGCAGAATACGGGTGGGGGGAAGGAATGAGTAAGCATGGCCTCGAGCACAGAGATACGGGCACAAAGGGGCACGAAAGAATGTGAAGACCGGGATAACAGGAAACCACGATAGACCACAATAGCAAATGTGCAATGGTTGTTCGTCAAACTCCAACTGGATACTTCAGATAAACTCCAACTGGAGATCCGCCCTGGGGTGGACGTGTGCTATGTGCAAGGCAATGTAAACAGAAAAGTATAAAAGAGCACGATGTGTAGAGGAAGGCGCGGCACTTCGACGACTTGCTTTGCGAGACGTTTGAACTTGCGGCCCATTCGCGAATGCTTGTGCATTAATAAAGTAATGTTTACTTGGCTCTTTTCTGTCTGAGTTATTGCAGGGTCCCTCATTGTACTGGTTATGGTGACGTCGAGAAATCGCACCCACAAACCCGTAGTCGGGCGGTCCAGTAAAGTGCCAGTCACAGATATCAGCACTTTTTTACCGGACTGCACGACTTGCAATGAAGCTGTTTTAATGTTTGACAGCGCAATGGTGTGAATATCGTTGCTGGTTGGAGGACAGCATGAGCAGAGACTGCCTTTAAACAGACCTTCAATGCCCCCATCCAACCCTCCCCAGCCAGACCCCCGCTATTTAATCGATGGTGCAACCTGAAGGGCTTGCCAACTACCAGCCAACATCTAAATTATTGGTCCCCAGCAAGACCATGAAAAGAGTGGCCACACCACAATGTTGTATTCGCCACAGTAGGGATTCAGTGACACTGGCAGATATCTGTGCATCTATCTGCATCGCCTAGCATCCTTGGAATCAGGCCAGCCTGAAGTCTTAAAGGGATACGATAAAGGGATCTCGAAATTGTCCTAGGGTTTCAGATACAACCCGTCAACTGGAACTGGTCCTTCTTCAAAGATGAAGTCGACAAGTGAGAATCGGCACTACCAGTTCCTCAGATATAACCATCCAACGTCATATTCTCCGAGACTCCTACCTTCCACCAATGCTGTTCGGTATCCTTCTGCAGCCCTTGATGTGGGTGATCAGGCATATGCGATCACGGTATGCTGCCCACACCCACCTCTTATTTGAGCATGGCCTCGAACACCGAGCAAGGTTTCCAACTCCTCAAGAGACATCTGTGGGTGAAGGGCCGGTGCTTGTATGGGATCATGCTGTTGGGAGACAGTCCAGGAGACAACATTAATTTTGAGCTACCTCTGGACCTGGGCATGGCCCTGGTTTAGAAAGTGGAAAACCTGAGACTGCATGTTCCTTTTGACACTTTTATCAAACAGTACATTACAGGGTGTCACAAAGAAAATTTAGAACCTATGGAGCACCCAGAATCAGGGTGCTAGGATAGGCCTGGGCCCAACATATACCACAGCACAGCAGCCTTGAAGGTTCCCCACTGGTGGAATGACAAACTCTGTTTTTAGTCTTAGGAGCAATGGAATGTAAATTCAAGCCCCGAATCACATCCTGGGTCAGAGTTTCAGATCAGCCTTTTGCAGGCTGGTCAGAAAAGTACAATCCAGGGCGAGCAGGGGCTTAATGGCACATCCAGGACCCTGCTCAGCCCCACTCCCCAGCCTCTGATAGGGGGTCACCCTGCTGTAGAAGGGACCCCCCCCACCATTACCAGAACTACACAGTGGTCCGAGGTCCAAAGCCGCTGTACCTGGTCCAATGAGAAGGCTAGGATGGAGAGAGCTGCTCACGCACATTGTATTAGTATTGCATGGATTGATTTATATAGCACTATCGCCATACCCTGTGAAAGGAAATAGCAGTAAAATCAAATGAGAAATGCATTAATAATGACAACCAAAATTCAAGTTACAAAGATCGGAGCAGATAGTCGTTAAGATGAGAACAGAATAGAAAGAGTAGAGGGGCAGAGCGCTCCAAGCAGTGAAAAAGAAGTGAAGCGGGTTGGAGCCAGGGTGGTTAGGAAACTGCAGGAGAACGCATGCAGGATAAGCAAGGAGGGGCCAGTCTATGAACACAGAGAAGATGAGATGAGAATGAAAGCCGGGAAATGGCGAGAAGTGGGAAGAAACAGAAGTATGCTCTGAGAGACAGAAGAGAGTAGGGATAGCCGAGTCAGAGATGGAACGTAGAGGAGCACGTTGGCAAGCAAGAAGACCAATTAGTTGAGCATTATACAAGATGAGCGAGAACAAAATCAGAGGCAAATAATTTAGAATCATGGAAAGAAAGAAAATATCAAGCTTTGTGTATCGTGAAAAGATGATAGAGTCATAATTGGGAGATTTTAGACATGTGAAGGGAAAGAGAAGAGTCCAATGTCATGCCTAAATGATGTGCCAAGAGGTAGACGTTCTGCGCAGAGGGAGGAAATAGCAGGATAGCAGGAGGAAGTCAGGCGGGAATAACTCAAGCAGGATATAAGAGAATCTCAGTCCTGGATACATTGAGATGTAGAAAATGAGAATGCATCCAGGATTGGATGGCCAACAGACAGCAACCGAGAGTAGAATGAAGACACTGAGATGAAAAAAGTGAGAATACACCCAAGACTGGATGGCCAACAGTCATTCTCTGAGGGTAGAATTAAGACACTGAGATGAAGAAAGTGAGAATGCATCCAGTACTGGATAGCCAACAGTCAGTCAGTAAGGGTAGAATGAAGACACTGAGATGAAGAAAGTGGGAATGCATCCAGGACTGGATGGCCAGCGGACACTCGGTAATGGTAGAATGGAGACACTGAGATGAAGAAAGTGAGAATGCACCCAAGACTGGATGGCTAACAGTCAGTCAGTAAGGGAAGAATCAAGACACTGAGATGAAGAAAGTGAGAATACACCCAAGACTGGATGGCCAACAGTCAGTCATTTAGGGTAGAATGAAGACACTGAGATGGAGAAAGTGAGAATGCACCCAAGACTGTGTGTCCAACAGTCAGTCATTGAGGGTAGAATGAAGACACTGAGATGAAGAAAGTGAGAATGCACCCAAGACTGGATGGCCAACAGTCAGTCAGTAAGGGAAGAATGAAGACACTGAGATGAAGAAAGTGAGAATACACCCAAGACTGGATGGCCAACAGTCAGTCATTGAGGGTAGAATGAAGACACTGAGATGAAGAAAGTGAGAATGCACCCAAGACTGGATGGCGAACAGTCAGTCATTGAGGGTAGAATGAAGACACTGAGATGAAGAAAGTGAGAATGCACCCAAGACTAGATGGCCAACAGTCAGTCAGTAAGGGTAAAATGAAGACAGTGAGAATGCATCCAGGCTTAGAGGAAAGAAGAAAAGAAGTAATGTATGCAAATTCGGCTAAGGGCAACAAGTCCAACCAATTGTCTTGGGCTGCTGATACGAAACACCGTAGATAGGTCTCCAAGGTTTGGTTAAGGCGTTCCATCTGTCCGTTCGTCTGTGGGTGGTACCCCGAGCTGAGAGCCCGCTTGATTCCCAAGACTTGGCAAACCTTTTCCCAAAACTTGGAGGTGTATTGAGGGCCCCTATCGGAGACCACTGTGTCCGGTAGGCCATGTCTGGAGAAGATTTCCGAAAGAAAAATCTTAAACATTTCCCCAGCCCCTGGCAGCTTGTTCAAGGGAGTAAAATGTGCCAACTTCGTAAGATAATCTATGGTGACCATTATGGCGGTCTTGTTGTGTGAGGGAGGAAGATCTACTATAAAGTCGGTAGAGATCACTTGCCAAGGCCTCTCTGGAATCGGCATCCGGGTGAGCAGCCCCAAAGGTGGGGTCCTGGGATTCTTGGATTGGGAACAAACGATGCAGGCTGCTAGATAATCCTGTACATCATTGCGGACTCCTGGCCACCAAAAGTATCTTAGCACCAGGTCTAAAGTGCCTTGAACGCCTCGATGCCCAGCGGCCCGAGAGTCGTGACACATTCGTAATACTTCATGCTGCAGCTCTGAAGTAGGGATAAAAACTTGTGATTTGTGAAAAAAAAAGAATTGTTCTGGGAAAGATGATAAGTACTGGCTGTCTTCTTGCAGGCGTCTAGGTTAGAGACCGATGCAGTCCTCAATTCACTTAAGAAGTCGGCGATGACAGCGATGAATCTTGCTTTGGGAAACAATTGTTCAGAGCTGAATTGGGAGACAGGAACGTCCTTACGAGAGAGAGCATCCGCCCTCTGGTTTTGTTTTCCTGGAAGTATGGTGAATTCGATCCGGAATGGAAGGAAGAAATACGCCCAACGTGCTTGTCGACTGTTGGTTGTATGTGCATTCTGTAGGACCCTGAGATTTTGATGGTCTGTACGTACCACTACAGGAAAGGGTGAACCAAGTAGTAAGTGTCTCCACTCTTCAAACGCCCTTTTTATAGCCAGCAATTCTTTTTCGAGCACTGAATAGTTTTGTTCCGAGGCACTGAAGGTTTTAGAAAGATATGCAACTGGTCTTTCATCTCCTTGGTTGGTTTGTTGAAGTAAGACCGCGCCTAGAGCATGATGAGATGCATCAGTTTCCACAAAAAACTGTTTATTCTGGTCGGGGGTTATCAAACAGGATGCAGAGGTGAACAAGGATTTAAGAGTCTGAAATGCGAATTCGGTGGATTTATCCCATACAAATGGAATTCCCTTCTTTAGCAGTCGAGTAAGGGGCAGAATAATATCCGAAAAGTTAGGGATGAATTTCCTGTAAAAATTAGCAAACCCTATAAAACGTTGAATCTCCTTAACGTTAGAAGGTATAGGCCATTCAACCACTGCGGAGATCTTTTTTGGATCCATAGAAATGCCTTGGGCTGACATCACAAACCTGAGATAGGTTACCTGTCTTTGGTGAAATTCGCATTTAGATGCTTTACAGTAAAGCTGATTTGACTGCAGTCGTTTGAGTACAGTTTTTACATGTATCAGGTGTTCTTCTTAAGAGTGGGAGTATACTAAGATGTCGTCTAAGTAGATGATTACATAATGGAATAGAATATCTGCGAATAGATGGTCCATGAAACGCTGGAACACGGCAGGTGCGTTCACCAATCCAAAGGGCATGACGTGATACTCAAAATGCCCAAATGGGGTTCGAAATGCTGTCTTCCATTCGTCTCCAGGGGCAATACGGATGAGATGGTAAGCTCCGCGAAGGTCCAGCTTAGCATAAAAGGAAGCTCCTCGAACTGCCTCCAGGATGTCAGGGATTAATGGCATAGGATATTTGTCTGCCACTCTGATCCTGTTAAGACCCCTTTAGTCGATACAAGGTCGAAGTTCATCAGTCTCCTTCTTTGGGATGAAGAAGAGAGAGGCTCCGGCCGGGGAAACTGACTCAGTAATGAGCCCATTCCTTAAATTGGTTTGGAGATATTCTTTAAGGACTACCTTTTCTTGTTGGGAAAGGACGTACATTCTCCCAAACGGGATGGGTTTGTCAGGAAGAAGTTCAATGTGACAGTCATCTCTTCTATGAGGCGGTAGAGTAGGGAACTGGGGATTGGAGAAGACAGACTGATACTTAGAATAGCATTCCGGAACAATCTCCAAGTTGTTAATTGAAGATACTGGTGAAGGGATCGAGTTTTCAGTCGGAATGTAGATGCCAACTGATTCCTTGGCTAAACAATGGCTGACACAGTATTCCGAGCCGAGGAAGAGAGTACCTGCTGTCCAATTTATAAAGGGGTTATGTCTCCTTAACCAGGGGAGACCCAATATAATGGGGAAATGGGCTGCCTTGATTAGATCGAAAGTTATGGTCTCTTTATGTGAGGCTATTTGACAGACAACAGGTTCTGTCTGTTCTCGGATAGGGCCGGAACTTAGTGGATGACCGTCAACTCCTTGGATAGGAGTGACCATCGCTTTGGGTATACAGTTAATTCCTTGTTTATTGGCCCATTGATCATCAACAAAATTCCCTGCAGCTCCGCAGTCTACCAGAGCAGGTACGTTCTGTACCATCTGAGCGTGAAAAACGAGAGTAACAGAAATAATAACCATATTGTGAGTGGTTGCTACTGAGTCCAGATTTACGGGGATTCTCTTTGGGGAATCAGAATCATGTACCCCTACCGTTGTTCCCCCTGCGGTAGGGCTTTGAAGTTTCCCGACCCCTTAGCTGGAGTGTGTCGGGGAGGAACTAAAGGACAATCTCGTAACTTATGAGATGAGGCTCCGCAATACATGCATAGTCCCAAACTCTTCCTTCTCTCTTTCTCTGCTGCCGATAAGGGTCCTCTCACTGTTCCTATTTGCATAGGCTCGTCAGAAGCTATAGGTTTATTTGTTAAGGAGTGATAATCGAGTTGGGATCGTATGCCTCTAGTCTTCTTCTTTTCAGAAGAACGTTCATGTAGGCGGTAATCGATTTGCATGATGAGTGTTATCATATCCGCTAGATTTGCCGGACGCGGAACCTTAGCTACCTCATCCTTTAGTTCGTCTGAAAGCCCTCGTCGGAATAAGGTGAGCAACCCATCGTCTGGCCATCCTAACTCCGAGGAAAGCTGTTTGAAGAGAGTGATATAGGTAAGTAGTTACCTTGTCTAAGATCTAACAGTCTTTCCTGTGTGGACACTGAGATCTCTTGTCTACTGAACATTGATTTCAAACTGTTGGTGAAAGCAGAATAAGAGTCCAAGATCACATTATTAGAGGTCACCAAAGGTGTAGCCCAGGCCAAAGCAGGTCCGGCCAAATGTGAAATCACAAAGCCAACCTTATCTTTGTCCGTTGGAAAGAAGCGGGACTTAAAGGTAAACTGCACAGTACAGCTATCAAGAAACTCCTTAAGTTTGTGTGGATCTCCGTCAAACTTGCCTGTATTCAAACTTACTGGGGGAGAGTCTGAGAAGGCACGAGTAACCTGTTGTCGTAATTGAGCATTATCCTGTTTGAGAGCCTGCATCTCTAGGGACATTGATTGCATGGCGGCAATAAGTTGTTGCATTTGCTGTTCCATTGAATCTCAGTCTGCAGTAGCCTTATTTTTTTTTATTTTTTTTATTTTTGGTGGCGTCGCTAACTGTTACAGAATACTAGATTCTTAGACTTGGATTAATGGATCTTTAAGAACCCCCGATTAAATAGGTCTGGAGGTCTTACCTGAGCAGACTGATATGTTCAACGGGAAGCAAATGCTGAACTCAAGAATCTCCCCGACCAACGCGTCAACCTCTCAACCGGTAGGGAAACCCAGAGTGAGAGGTACACGCCAGTCAGGGAAACCCTCTGGGGAAGAAAACCATGGTCGAGCGCAGGATCCGAAGATTGGAGTGTGGTTCGCAGGCTGATGACGCCAATTCGATCGTGGCGTAGAGTATCGGAAGACTGCTTCTGGAGAGGGAAGAAATGAGAAGCGAAATGATGAATAGCAGAAGTACAGGAAGGGGAATGGGGAAAACAGGAAAGAGACAAATTCCCCTGACCTCTTAACCAGCCGGATTGTAAATACCAGGAGAGAAGCTGAGAATACGAGACACAGAGAGGGCGACTGGAACACAAGTCTGTCAGAAGGAAGTAAAGGTGAGTAAGCCCATAGAATCAAATCCTACAATACCTGAAGAAAGATTCAGAAAGGGGCTTGGACGGGAGTATTTATTATTACCCAGAATGCAGTAACTCGAGAACTCAAAGGCAGCGTTTCAGAATGAGACGCAGGATGAATCCGGGGGATTTGTGTCCACAAAGAATGCTGAAAAGAGAACCTGGAAAGTTAAGAGAAGAGGGGTTAGTAATGGTCAGAGGTAAGAAGTTTCTGCTGAAGATTTGAGATTGCCTAGTTGCGAACTCACGGAGCATCCGCTAGTACAGTAGCGACGCGAAGAGCTGGAAGTCTCCGTGTCCTATGAAGAGTCACGTGAGCGGTACGCCGTACCTCTGGCGAACGTGAGAGGACTGGAACGGTGATAGCGGAACCGTTCGTACTGCGATCCACCATCTTGAAGGTACCATTCCGAATGGAGCCACAGAGCCGGCTTCTAGACCAAAGGGACCAGCGCTTCGTGAGTGTAACACTGAGATGAAGAAAGTGAGAATACACCTAAGACTGGATGGCCAACAGTCAGTCATTGAGGGTAGAATGAAGACACTGAGATGAAGAAAGTGAGAATGCACCCAAGACTGGATGGCCAACAGTCAGTCAGTAATGGAAGAATGAAGACACTGTGATGAAGAAAGTGAGAATGCACCCAAGACTGGATGGCCAACAGTCAGTCATTGAGGGTAGAATGAAGACACTGTGATGAAGAAAGTGAGAAAGCACCCAAGACTGGATGGCCAACAGTCAGTCATTGAGGGTAGAATGAAGACACTGAGATGAAGAAAGTGAGCATGCACCCAAGACTGGATGGCCAACAGTCAGTCAGTAAGGGTAAAATGAAGACAGTGAGAATGCATCCAGGCTTAGAGGAAAGAAGAAAAGAAGTAATTGTACAGTGAATCATTGACCAGTCTCCTGTCTAAAAGAGTTTTTTCAACAATGATAGCGTTAAGGTGTCCACATTAAAATAAATACAAGGGGAATCAAAAAGAAATGTGTTTTTACAAGACTTGAGACCCGAAACCCTTTTGTCCATTGTCTTTATGGAATTACAGATAAGTGACTTTGGGTCCTGAAGAAAGTGACATAAGTAATAAAAGGATCACTGAAACCAGTCAACCTTCCCTATGGGAAGCTTATGTAGTTATTGAGCACCCGTCTTAATTGTTTCGTTTTTTAACATTTTGAGCAGATGAGAAGAGAGCAATAAAATAACTTTGGCAAACAACTCCCCTCTGTCCTCACCTATTCGGCCTCCGCGCACTGAATTTATGACCCATAATGTGTAAAAATGTGCCCATTCCGGGCCCCTTTCGATGTTACTATCTTTCACCCTAGATAGGCGGCCTACCAGCGTACCCTAGGGTTACAACAACACCCAGGGTCAGTTAGTATTGGCTGGAGGGATAGAACAGTATGTAGACATATAGAAAAAAGAAAACTAAGGAAACTGAATTCTTGGGCAGGATTTCTACATGCAGATTCTAGTAGGAGCTCTTGAGAAGCAGCCACACCACACTTGCGGGATTCATTCATGACACATCTATGGCCGCCAGCTAGATTATGGCTACATTAGTCCTAGTTTAGGGGCAAGGCTTCAATCAGGATGGTGCAGCCCCTTCAACCGTCTCAACCAAAATAATAATTATAATAATACATGTTTACATAGCATACCAACAGAGGTGACTCTGGGAGCTTAACTAATACGTGCTATTGTTACCAAACTCAATGTCACTCATTGTATCAACCTCGCAAATGTCAAAGGCTAGTCTTCTGTGCTGGAATTCAATCCTGTAAAACTCGGTCTTGCGTATGTGTTTTGCCCACTGAGCTATTTTAGCAGTCCACGACCAGAGTTATAAGTATCTCCTTACAAGACCTCAAAAGAAAGGCCAAGTAGGTCAAGAGAGGGGAAATATTGCACCAACAAAATGTCTTCTGTTGTCCTTGTGTGGGAACAAGTTACCTTTTTAGAGTTGGATGTATTTCCACCTATAGGTCATTGCATTGGATTGGAGTACAGATAGGAGGGAGATGGGATGTGAGGAGGAACACAAAGCCTGTCGGCATTGTTCTGTTATTTATTCAACCATTGGCCACCCATGGCTGTGCTTATGCCAACGGCCCTATACTTCACCCTCCTGATGCAAAACACTCCCTCCCAGGACTCTCTTTGCACCACCTCTATCCAGCAATAACATTAAACTGTGTGCTGTATAGGGAAAGCCAGTGTTATTTCTCATCAGTCTTCTGAGAGTTACTGGCTTGTCACTGTATATGTGCTTCTTGTGAAATACAAATGTCTTCACCAGTGTGTCTTCAGCCAATTGATTTATAAGCAGTACATGTGTCCTCAGACCTGTTCCTTACAATGAAGTCCTTTCAAAAACAATAATTGGCAAAGCCAACAGTTTTAGCTTCTGTATAGGTATTGCATAGGCATTTGCCAGGCCTGGCATCACATGGCCAGGTCTCACACCATTTTCCAGCTATTTCCATTTCATGGCCAGTTAGTACCATTTTGCAGTGCCTGGTAAATGCCAATCATGTGCCGACGTAAAAGCCAAAACTATTGGTGTTGTCGTTAGTTGTTTTGTGCGTGGTTGCTCTGGTCATCCTAATGTCACTGGCAGAAGCCACCTGGCACTCAGTAGCATTTTACGAATAAGTATCAGAGAGCAGGTATTATTTGCAGCTGTGCTTAATGACCAACTCTCTAGTACACCTATCTACAAAAAAAAGCCAGATTAGAATGTGCCAGCCCCCCTAACCCCTCAGTGTGAGCACTGGTGTCTCGGAATGTGCAACTGATCACAGGTGGTGTTCCGACCTGTGAAGAGAGCCTGGGGGTCCCCAGGAGTGGGAGCACTAAGACCTACCTGAGCGAGTGGGGTGCAGACCTCACTTATGTTACTTGTCGCCCTGGCAGGGTTTGGGCTTCTGCACCTTAAGTCTACATTTGGTAGGGGGTCTCGGCCGGCCCACAGAGGTGTGTAGTCAGTGACTGCAACCCTCTCGCAGCACCTCTGGGGAGGCCTCCTTGCGTGTCCCTAGGGCCCTCTTCCCCCCACACCCCCATCTTTCACAGAGAAGAAATATCCCAAACATATCAGTCTTTGAGACTCTGGGTAAGTCTCTCGTAACCAGGACTAATGTCTGGCAGAGAGACTCCCACGACCCTTCTTGTCAATTTGCATATTTAAGTAACTTTGGGTCTCACCCTAAGTTACTAGGGGAATCCAGACGTGGACCCCTTGCTCACTATTCTTAGAGAGGCACAGCTCCTCCCTACTGATGAAGTCCAACCAGACCGAAACATGTGTCTGGGGATGCTGTTGGTAATCTTGTTCAGAGGAGAATTGCCTAGCATTTTGGTGCTGGACTGCCCCAGGGCAGGATAAAGACTGATATGTTTGGGATATTTCTTCTCTGTGAAAGATAGTGAGCTAAAGACTCTGGGTAAGTCTCTCGTAACCAGGACTAATGTCTGGCAGAGAGACTCCCAGGACCCCCCTTGTCAATTTGCATATTTAAGTAACTTTGGGTCTCACCCTAAGTTACTAGGGGAATCCAGACGTGGACCCTTGCTCACTATTCTTAGAGAGGCACAGCTCCTCCCTACTGATGAGGTCCAACCACACCGAAACACATGTCTGGGGATGCTGTTGGTACTTTTGTTCAGAGGAGAATTGCCTAGCATTTCGGTGCTGGACTGCCCCAGGGCAGGACAAAGACTGATATGTTTGGGATATTTCTTCTCTGTGAAAGATAGTGAGCTAAAGACTCTGGGTAAGTCTCTCGTAACCAGGACTAATGTCTGGCAGAGAGACTCCCAGGACCCCCCTTGTCAATTTGCATATTTAAGTAACTTTGGGTCTCACCCTAAGTTACTAGGGGAATCCAGACGTGGACCCTTGCTCACTATTCTTAGAGAGGCACAGCTCCTCCCTACTGATGAGGTCCAACCACACCGAAACACATGTCTGGGGATGCTGTTGGTACTTTTGTTCAGAGGAGAATTGCCTAGCATTTCGGTGCTGGACTGCCCCAGGGCAGGACAAAGACTGATATGTTTGGGATATTTCTTCTCTGTGAAAGATAGTGAGCTAAAGACTCTGGGTAAGTCTCTCATAACCAGGACTAATGTCTGGCAGAGAGACTCCCAGGACCCCCCTTGTCAATTTACAGTATCGGGGACGTCATCAACAGTATACTTAGGGTGAACTGAATGTTCAAGGTTCAGATGGATGTGCCTGCCCTGTCCTCTGCACAACACCGCTGGAGCCCTGGGATCACCTTCACTGCTCCGGAAGCAGGGCCTTCTGCACGATGCTTGCACCAGGGATCGTGTGGAATAGTCCATTGCTGATCACGTGTCTTACTCTTTAAGACAGGGTTATCCAACTCCAGGCCCAGGTTTTCAGCATACCCGTCAATATTTATGAGATACATTTGCATACAATAATTCTAAATATATGCACATTTTTCCTCATGAATTGTAATGAGGAATATCATGAAAACCCATCAGGATCCCGGCCCTCGAGGACTGGAGTTGGACAACCCTGCTCCAAGACCTTCTCGCAGCGTGTCTTTACCGAGACGCCCAAAGTTAAGGGAAAATAACGACCAGGGCACTTCCTGTTTGCTCCTGTTAGTGCCGGGTAAGGGCCAAGCACCAGAACCCCTGCTCCAGCACCACCAGGTAAGATACCATATTGTGCATCACCATAGGTGCTCCCTTAACTGGCCGTGCACATGAAGACCAGGCACACTGCACCAACACTACAACCTTCACAGCCTCATCAACATCCCGTTCATCACCATCCACCCACTGCCCACCGACACTCACCTGTGCCCATTAATGCACACCCGGCGGTCCTCTAGACAGCAGATCACTTCAAACTCACCACCCCTCCATACTCAGCACCTGGGTTCTCCACCATCTCGATGCAGCACCGCAACACACTTGTTCCTGAAGGACACAGCGTTCACCACATTGAGCAGGGCACCAGAAAGGCGGCAGGTGGACTTGCGGCAATCCACAAGCCTTCCTGGGCATGCAACTTCAAGAAACCTCCTGTCTCTCCTACAGGTATCTCCTCACCTGCCACTAACCAAACACATACAGCAGCCTTCCAGCTGATGTAATGACAGCCAAAATCCAACAGAACCGCCTTCAGCAATGAATTCACAGCCCTGATCACAACAGCATAATCCGAAATGTGTAGCCCTCTTCAACTAATCGGCAACTCCTGCAACTGACAAAACGAGAAAACATATCCTAGGCACCTTCAACTCCCTAAACATCCAATATTGCCACAAAGGACCAACTTGCGTCCAAGGAATCACACTCAATGTAGTTTTCCCAGCACCGCCAAACATCTAATAGCAAGCGCCCCTACCTCTGTACTGAACAGACCATGCTCTCATACCATACAACTCCACCCAACACCACCTTACCACCGCGGTCAGCCCAAACTTCTCAAGACACCACCATGGTCTTTCAGGAACTTCTCCATGAGCGCATAACCTTCCCACAGCACAAGATAAAACTCTGACAGACACCTGTCCACCCAGTGGTCGAAGTGGGTGGGAGCGGTCGGGAGCGGTGCTCCTCTACTTCATTTAATGAAGTTTTACCGTTCCTATACTTTTATTTTAAAAAGAAACCGTTCCGGAACGGTTTCGTTTTAAAATAAAAGTGTAGGAAGCAGTTGAAACTTGCACTTTCAGTGCAGTGCACTGAACATTCCCTTAAACTGCAGACGCATGCATTTGGGGGTTTATATTGTGCTTTGAGGGGGTATGGCGATGAGGTTTGTGGGGAGCGGTGCAGACCAGTAGGGAACATAGCTCCACTACTTCTTTTTGTACACTTCAACCACTGTGTCCACCCCATACATATTTGACATTACAAGTCAGCTGACCGAAACCATTCAAGAAGAACTCAGTAACAGCAAACCATGCAACTCTAAAACCACAATACAACAAACAACAAACACAAACCGCTGCCCCCCTTGCTACTAAATTGAACGTACAAACTGCAAACCAGAACAATATGAAATCTTGCTCCACAGGACAATCCCATCCTGGTACTCAGAAAAGTTTGCCAACTGCTACTTTGCAACTCTGGCATTTCTCTGCACATGTCACACAAACCTGAATATTACCGCCAAAGCTAACTACTACTCTTCACTCGTGGCTGCGGCAGCCAATAGAAACAAAGCACTCTTCAAGACATTCAAACACGGCCTTACCCTCTCCCCAAATCCACCACACCACCAAACACTGCAGAGCCATGAACGTTTCTGTCACTAACAAACTTGACAAATATCTTCAAGCGCAACACAGACATTTGACTTCACCCTTCCCCCCCACGCCCAGTCCTTTGAGAACTGCACTCGTTACTCCTAAAGGCCTGCACACACTCAAAAAAGCTCCATCTCCTTCAAAGCAGTTCCACCTGGCTCAGAAGCTCAGGAGAAAGAAGGCTTAGGCCTAGGCATGGCATGATACAGGACATGGCCATATTGAAACGAAAGCACTGCAGAAACGAAAAGAAACACACGAAACAGGTCGGCACCTAAGCGAATTATGTCACAGCCTGCATATCTTCAACAGGGAGGAGCCTAAAACAGTTCTCCTCAAGCAAAACCTTTCAGGTCTGTGGACATCCCTGGCCCCACCATAACGGTTCACCCTACTCACTTGCCATTTGTTCCACCTGTTCTACAGCTTTTCACTAGTTGCTAACTGAGTTCCTGCTACTGAAATCCCAATAAATACATACATGAGGGAGATACGTTTCTAAGACCTCGTCAATTGCAAGGAGGGGCCTAATAAAGCAATATGCCCAGAGCAGCGGGGGCATTACCGACTCAGGTAATGCCCTGGGGCCCATAGTTATAGGCTGAGCAAAGCGAGGACCTTAACGAAGGCCCCGGGGCATTACCAGAGTTGGTAATGCCCCTGCCGCGAGGGGCATCTAGCTATTAGTACCCCGGCCCGCAAAAACTTTGTGTCCGCGGCACTAAACGCTTTTTTTTTGTCCCGAAACGCTGCAGCGTTTCAAACAAAAAAAAATAAAAAATAAGAAAATGGTCGCTGGGAAAGGGAAAAAAGTCAGTTTTCCCTTTCAATAGCGGCCATCGGGAGCGGACACGCTCGAAACAGAAGCGTTTCCAGTGTGTCTGCTCCCGAAAAATAAAGGTAAGTGTGGTTGGGAGGGCGGAAGGGAGGGGAAGGGGAAAAAAAACATACCTGGGTCCTCGGCGGGGGGTGATGGAAGCCTCCAGCCGTGTGGAGGCTCGGAGCGGGGATGGCCTCGCTCCGAGTCTCCACATGGCAGGAGGCTGCCATTGTCCCCCGCCGGGGACCAAGGCATAGAAGGTAAGTGGGGTGGGGAGGGCAGAGAAGTGGGAGGAGGGAAGAAAGGGGAGGGAAAAAAAGCCTTACCTCTGTCCCCGGCGGGGGGCAAAGGTAGCCTCTCAGCTGTGTGGAGGCTCGGAGCAGGGATGGCCCCGCTTCGAGCATCTTCATTGGTTGAGGGGCTGCCATGCCCCCAGCCGGGGACAAAGGCCGTGGAATCCCGACAGAGGGATTCCTGGCCTGGTAATGACTCGGCGAGGGCCAATCAGAATGGCTCTTTCATTCTGATTGCGCCCTCGCCGGGTACTAATTATGTTTATACTTAAATGCAAAAATGTCTCCTCAATGCAATGTTTGTCCTTTGCACTACAAAGTGCAAAAATAGGTGAACACTCTTTCTTTAGTCTGGACTATTAGGTGGCACTTAAGCCCCACCTATACACTGAAACTATTGCATTGGGGTACAGGTAGGATGATGGTGATGACATGTGAGGCAGGAGACACAGCTTGTGGGCGTTGTTTGCTACCCAATGATGCCCATGGCCATGCTAATCCCAATGGCCATTCCCTCCCACTCCTTGCCCTTCCCTGCCCAAGACACTTCCCCCTGGGATCTCTTTGAGCTCGCGCTATTAAAAAGAAAAGAAATCAATCTTTAGCAGCCATTGGTTTTTTAAGCAGTCTGCTGATAGTTAATGGCTTAATTGCAGCTGCAATGGCTAATTGTATAATCAAAAAAAGTCTTAGCCAACTGTACCTTTAGCCACTTGATGTATAGCTGTCCCTTGCACTGACGTCCTGTGACAAACAAACATTGCCAAAGCCAACATGTTTGGCTTGAGATATTAGATATGCATTCACCAGCTACTGCAACCATATGCCCAGTTAATTACTCTGTTTTTTAGCTGCTGCGCTCTTATATCAATGCCTAGAAAATGCCTAGCCCATACCTACACAAAAGCCCAAACTGTTGGCTTTGCCAATGCTTGCTTCACTTCTTATTGCAAAATACATGAACGATGCCTACTATTTGAGCCTGGCAGGCAGCATTAACAATGGCTTCCCATTTCTATGCTTTTAGCAGGTGGATTCCCCATAGGACTTCACTGCATTATGACCATTTTGAAACTCAGATGCTAGCAGTTATTCATGCAGATTTGTATGAGCAGCAGGTAATTCCGCTCAGTGTTCCAACTCCACCACCCAAATGAATGAAATGTAAAAAGCAGGCATAATAGCTTCACGCATGCTTTTTACGTGCTTCTGGGTTCCCTGCATATATATTTAATTGGTAATGATTTTTAACTGCGGATCCGGGATTCGAATCTCTGTTGCTTCGGTGATCTTATGTCCAAAACCAGCATCTTGCCCCTGTGCTAGCCCTACCATCGACTACCCCATAGGCCTGGATTCTGTGTGCTAAATATTACACTATGCGGTCGCGCAGCTGTTTGCACAGCACCATAATTCCTCTGGGAGGCAGCTCATTTGCTCAACGAGGATTTCAGAGGATCAGCTGGTTAAGAACAACAGAGACCTCCGTCTGAGTGTTCAGGAGATAAGACGAATCTGTGGGCGCTCAGAAGACCTTTCAAATCTCGGTAGAGAATGTAAGATTTGCCTGGGACAGATGTCTGCCTGGCTGCCGAGTCTCAGATAAATTGCTATCTTGAAAGGAACCGGCTATCTCACGGGAGACAGTGATAGAAGCTGAAAAGTGCACATTTATCAGACTGTCAGCACAGGGGGTGGAACAATCCCCTCCCTGTTATCAGAGGCAGCACATCCTGGCGGGGCACAAACCCCCACCGTGAGCCACACTGAGTGATGGGTTGGGAAATAGGAGGAACAAGGCCTCGCTTGCAGCACTAGTCGGCCAATCGTATGTTGGCAGCACATGAACGCATGCGCCTTGGAAGTTCACGCGGAAGGGGGATTACTGCTGCTGTGTGTCTTAGGGCCATCGGCCTCTCAGTGTCAGGTGGGCAAGAAAATATCATTGGAAGGAAATGTGATCCATTGGTTGAATTGGGAGTGTGGAGCCATGAGAACGCCCCCATAGCCTCAATACGAGGTTGGAGGTAGCCCTGCCGGTTTACCCGGTAATTGCCTTTTCGCGGGTGCCGTCCCCTGTGCATCCCCATTTGAGCCCCATAGGGTTCAATGGGAATGGGGAGGGTGGTAGCACCGGTACCGTTAATAACGGTACCGGTGCTACCATCATGTTCTGCTCGCGGGTGCCAGTACGGCCACCAGGTGAGACCTGGTGGCTGCAAGGGCACCCGCAAGCAGAACTCCTAGTATGGCGGTACGGTAGCAATGGTGCCGGTAGCGATACCGGCGCTGTTGTTGCCTTACCGCCATACTTGTTATGAGGCCCAATGCAGAGCCACACGGGTTCGCATCCCGGTCCTGCAATTCTGTTTTGAATAGCGTTATAAAGGTTAAATTAATTACATGATACACAAACCAAGCAGTGATGGAAACCTCAAAAAGGGGCAACACAAAAATATATACACATTTAGGGTCCGGCTGAGCCATGGCAATTCATTCAGCATGTGACTGACTCTTTAACTAGTACTAAGGGGGCGCTTTTTTGCAAATTGTGTATTTTTATGGAAATGTGTTTACTAACACTGATCAAAACTAGTAGCTGCACAGTTAAGTAACTCATCTAACAGGCACACATTTAACAAAAACGCTGTCCCACACAATCTTGGTTGGCCTGAAGTTTGGGCATTGCCCTATTGCCCTATATGCTAGTTCGACCTTGGTTGAGGAGTGATTTAAGGGTCATGGCGCAGGGGTGATGTCAGGGCAGGTCTAATTGGCTTCTATTCATAGAAGGTGTAATTTAGAAGAGTCCCTGAACCCCATCACAGTAGGGATGTTCTTGAGCTACAGGGGGTGGGAGGAGGGTGGAGGAGATGGCATTCCAATGGCAGGGAACGGGCAGCATGAATGAGTGAAAGTGGCAAGCAGAACAGGGTGGACGAAGTTGGTGAGGTTGAGGAGAGGTTGGGATTGAAGAGAGAAAAGGGAAGAATAGTAGGAGATACAGTCATAGAGAAGGGTGAGTGCAGCGTAATGACCAATATCGCTCATTAATGTTGATAATGCAATCTATGCTAAATGACTGGCGAACAGACTCTTTCCCCATATGCATGGCTGGTTCTCGCTGACCAATTGCGATTCACTCCTATAAGGAATACTACATACGGTTTACATCACTTTTTTGGGCTTCTCGATATAATTGATCAGAAGGTGCCGGTGGTGTCAGTGCTTCTAGATGCAGAGAAGGCACTTGATTCCGTTGAAAAGCCGTATCTGTTCATGAAACTTAGTAAAGTGGAGTTGGGTTCTAGGTTCATCACCTTGGTGACTTTCCTGTGCAATTTCCTTTCAGCAAATATTGCTATGAATGGAATACTGCCATGGCGATGGGGAGGGGTGATGAGGCAGGGGTGTACTCTCTCCCCGTTACTGTTTGCTCTGGTTATGGAGCCCTTAGCAGCGTTGCTGTATAAACGACACTTAAACAGGGGGATTCAATTATATTCTCATAAATTGATCATCTCTTTATATGCGGATGATATAGTGCTGTTTACAAAAGGAGCCACTCGAGAACTTAAACTGGTAATAAGACAGGTGACCACATTTGAGGAATTTTGCAGTCTGAGAATCAATCATGGTAAATCAGTGATTTTTCCCCTAACTAGGACCGCAAAGGTTTTGTAGATGAGTTTGGGTTTAAGTGGGAGCGGAATAACACCAAATATCTGGGAATTGAAATCTCACAAGACCCGGATGTACTCTTCTGGTAAAATTATGGTCGAGCAGTAGATGCTCTCAAGGATCAAATACGGAGATGGCAGGGTCTTCACTTTCATTGATGGGACACATTGCGCTCGTCAAGATGGTGGTATTGCCAAGATTCCTGTATCTCTTTTTGAATATTCCTATTTATCTTTTGGCAATCTTTTTCACACGCTGCAGGGAATCATCTTGGAATTTCTCTCGGCTGAGAAACAGCCAACGGTCAGTTGGAATACACTGTGACAACTTCTTAGCCTTTTGGTCTACAGTGTGACCATCTTGACCACATGTTCAGATAGAAAGAGCATTGGCCGTGCCAGCTTTACTCAGGACAGAGATAATAGAAAAAAATAAGCATAAACCCACAGTGACGAGTGTGGTACCCTTTACCTGTGCAGCCAGACACAATAGTGATTAAAATGGAAGTGGAGACTCTGTATTCTCTGCTTATTACGGACAAATATGTGCAGGGATGGGGGAATCACACATCAAAAGGTATATACATTTGGTCACTAAGCTTGGCATAGCAATAATGGGGCATTAATATGTGGATGGATCCTTTCTCTCAGAGGCGTTTATGGATAAAGGTGCAGATATTACGCTGGATGTATTTATGTATTTTTGTATTAGGAATTAATATAGGACACGATTTCCCTACTTCCCAGTTCAGCCACCCAACTTTTCACTTTTACTTGATGTTATTGATTCCCAAGGAGATATATGGAAGATTCATGTCCGACATCCCCCAGGAGGGTAAAGAGAATTTGGGGATTGAGATTCTGGAGGAGGACTGGACCTACATAATGGGTCAAAGTAAGAGGTTCTCGCTGAATGCTAGATACAAAACTATTCATTTCAATGTTATGCACCAGACATATCACACTCCAGCCAAGTTACTAAAATATTATCCAGAGACAGCATAAGAATGTATGAGATGTAAGGCTAATTGTGCTGACTTTGCCCGCTTGGCATGGTCCTGTCCCCAGATAACAGAATTTTGGGGGAGGTATATGAGATGGTGTCCCTTATTACGAGGGAACAGGTTGTGATGGACCCGGTACTGGCACTACCCGGGCAGACTAGTAGCCTCCCTAGGCATGTGCGCAGGTTGGTGGGGCTTCTCTTGGTGATGGCTCACAGAAGGGTGGCTATTGCTTGGTGGAAGGGGCCAAGGCCGATGATAGCAATGTGGTTGGAAGATATTGCATATTGCTACGACTTGGATCTTGCGTTTATTCGTACAATGCCTTTACATGCACACCCCCACCCCAGATGTATGGGGCCCCTATCTGCACTATGTGTTGTCCACGCCATGTAGGGTATCCTCCACTGATCATTGACATGCTGTATATGCACACCCCCCGCCCCAGATGTATGTGGCCCCTATCTGCAATATTTGTTGTCCACGCCAATCACGGTATCCTCCACTGACCATTGAGATGCCATATAAGCACCCCCGCACCCTAGATGTATGGGTCCCCTATCTGCAATATGTGTTGTCCACGCCATGTAGGGTATCCTCCACTGATCATTGAGATGCCGTGGATGCATGCGCCCGATGTTGATCACTGGAATTCCTTCTGTAGCAATACTTTTTCTGTTGTTGTCACACACTTCTGGGCACTCAGGTGTTCGTTTTCTTTACTGATGTATGTTGTATGGAAAAATCAATAAATACATTTTTTCTTAAAAGAGAGAGAAGGGGGACCATGGGTTAGTCCATGGATAGACCTCAAATCCAGAAGAAGGAACTTGAAGGGGGAGCGATTTTGCATGGAAAGCCGGGGGTTTGAGGATTGTGGTAGGTAGAAGAGGATGTGGTGGCAGCTTAAAGCACGTTTCTTCAATGAGCGCAGCAACCCACTGAGTTACCTTACTTTATGGGCACCTTTACACCGTACTATGCAAGGTGTGGTGGGGTTGCGCCGAGGGATGGATATTCCCAGTACATACGTGTGATGTTATTATAATGGTATGTCTTATATATCACAGCTGTGCCACTTTCAGGGCCTCTTGGCTCTTAAAGACCTGCAGGACCAAGGGTTGGGTAGGTGTTGGTTGGGGTGGGAAGTTAGCAGGAGTAGAGGGGGGAGAGCAAGGCAGCTGTTGCGGCAGTGTTGAGGTTTTGCAGGTCGGACAGTGGAGATGACCACCAGGTGGATTCCCTTATTATGGATGCATCAGAGTGTTATGCATTCCTCCCAGAATCTAGAGAGGCTTTACATGAATAGGGTAATACATGAAAGGCTGGCGTGCAAGGCTAACGTGTGCTCTTGAGTTAGTTGGGACCTCACTGACCCCCTCAAAGCAAGGGATTACATTGTTTATGTTCACCCCTGGCGTAAATAACCGCTGGGGCCTTGGGGTGTGTGTGCTTATTTAATTATTTCATTTGTAAAGCGCACACACATCCCTGAGGCGTTGAGGCGCTGTCTTATCCAGTGAGCACATATCTTATACAGTGGTCCCATGTTTTAAACAGTGAGTACATCTCGTTTACAAAGGTTTCATTCAATCGGTGTGCTTTTTATAGATTTAAAAGTTTCACATACCACGAGAATACATGTATTTGAGTAAATGCCTGCATGGTTTGAACAGTAAGCACGTCATGTTACAGGACGCCCCTTTCTTATACAGTGAGTACACATGTTGTACACTAAGTCATATGCGGTAAGAATTCTGTTTTTCAGCAAGTGCACTTCTAATGCACAATGCATACAATGAGTGCATAAATCATAAAGAGACTACTTTTATTTTTATTTTGTTTTGATTTTGAAGCAGCCACTGAAATGTCCTTAAAACCACATAACACAGTGCACATCCAGGAGGAAAAAAAAGAGTTGTTCTTAGCAATACAATGGTAGAAACTTAAGTGCGCTCAAAGTATTAGCGTGCAATGTGAGAACACATGGCATACAGTGATACACTTTTCATACAGCAAGCACACATAAACAGTGTATCTTCTAACGTATCCAGTAGAAGATTTTTTTTTAAAATTTTATTTTCAATGTTAACAATACAACAATACATTAAAAACATCAAGGTAATACAAAAATAAACTATATACAAGATTACAAATCACTGAACACAAATTCCACCCCATCCCTCAATCGTAGAATTCACATCCGAACATATTCAATTGTCATTTTCAGTATATTGAAAGAAATCTCCCCCATATCTTATTAAATAGCATTTTCTTGTCTTGTCTTTTGTATGAAAACTTTTCCACATCAGCCAGACTATGCATTTCATGAAACCAAACATCTTTGTGTAAGGTAGTAGCAGTTTTGCAATTCCTTAAGATGATTTTGTTTCCAATCATGGCACCTCTATATAACCATTTCTTCTGGCATTGTGTTAGATCTAACAAGTTATCATCACAACCCAAGATCAGTGTTTGAAAATCAAGCTCAATCCTCTCATTCAAAACCTTCTTGAAGATCTCCCCTAATTCCTTCCAAAATTCTCGCACCTTCCTGCAGTCCCACAACATATGTTCCAATGTACCACTCTCATGAACACAATTCCAACAACCTGGATCATCTTCCAGACCTCTCTTCCATAACCTTTCGGGGGTCCAATAAACCCGATTAAGGATCTTAATTTGTCTCGACCTCTCAGTCAATCCCAAGGAACATAGTTTAACATTTTCACTCATTCTCGTCTAAGATTCTGCAGTAATTTCAGATCCAATTCTGTGACTCCTAGAAGATTCTTACAGTGAATTGATGGCTTATAAAAGGCGAATACCCAGATGGGCCAGACAGCCCCAGCACCCAGACATGGACGTCCTTCAAAGAAGGATGGGTGGCTGTGGATCACTATGCCTTGTCTTCCTGAAAATGGACACACATGTCTGTAACATTAGTTGCTTCGTGTAATGATTGTGGGAATCATTCAGTTGTTACCTGTCTAACACAGTGCAGGGCAGAAAACCCCAGAAGATAGGCCTTTTCTGTCTACGTCCTCAGACTCTGGAACCTCCTGCGCATCAACGCAAGACTCACCCCCTTCATTCCTACATTTCAGGAAGGAGCGAAAGACCCTCCTCTGGTTCATCCCTAACATCTAGGTCAACACTCACTCCATCCCCAACCTAATCTGAGACTGGGTGATCTGCTCTCCGTCCTACCTCTCACCCGTTGTTAGCTCCCCCCTCTCTCTTGTACTGATCCCTTGCGATCTGCTTCCCTCACCATGCACGGCACCCCTAGGACTTGCAAATCACCCCACTGTTGGGTTTGTGCTCAACAAATACCATCATAATAATAATAACAGGGAGTACACATCTCATGTGTCATTCTGTCAGTCCCTGTCTTTTTAAATGAGTTGTATGCACTAAATACATTGAGCAGGTGTTTCAAGAAATTAGTTTATGGGGCATACTGTGAGTACTCACTTCATTTGGTGACTGTGTGTTTCATACAGCAAGTATGTAATTAATAAAGCTGGTATGCATTCCATACAGTGAATACATGTTGAATGTGATTAAAGCATGTCTCGTGCAGTGAGAGTGGCTTTCATGCAGAGTCCACTTCATCCAGTGAGTACCCACCTCATACAGCGAGCATGTGTGCCATTGAATGAATACATTCCATACTGTCAGTACATATTTCATACAATGAGTAAGTAGGGCTTTCACACAGCAAGCGCAAGTTCTTCAAGGAATGAATGAATGCCCAATAGAGTGAGTATGCATTTCATACTCTAAGTACTCAATTTGTACAGTGGGTGCACACTTCATGGATAAGTATACATGTAAAGTTCTTAATGCGTGTCTTGTATACAGTAAGTTCACTTGTCATACGGTGAGTATGTGCTTATACAACAAGTAATTGGTTCATATGGCGGGTACGAATTTCATACAGTGAGAGCGGGTTTCCTATGAATGAATTCCTAGTACAAATACTATACATGCATTTTGTATGGTGAATTTAGGCCATTATATGAGTACACACCTTATCAGGCATGTACAAGTTTAATGTAATAAATATATTTCTCATACAATACGTTTGCATTTTATACAATAAGTATGTTTAATACACACAGTAAACTTTCAATATTATTAATGGGTCAGTGAGTATGTGTTCCTTACAGCAAGTATGCATTTCCTACACCGAGTAAGCATTTCATCCTGAGAGTACACATTTCTAATAGTAAGTACACATTTTATATAACTGAAAGTATGGCTTATACAGTGAGTGTGCATCAGGGGTAGCTCATCCATTTTGGGCAAAGGGCACTGGCCCTCCAGTACCGTTGCCTGTTATGGAGGAGCAGTGCCAGTCCAGTTGGTGCAGCTGATGAAGCGCTCATGGGTGGGCTTAAACTGTCAAACCTTAAGCTCTTTAACAGTTTTTGTTCCCCAGTGCACGCTTCCAATAGACCATGCAAGGCTTGTGTATACTCTTACCCAGTCATGAATAGCCCATTGGGGATGAACTCTGGGGAGCTGTACCTCTGAATGTGCATGAGGGGTGCTCCTGCACCTCTCTGCGCACTCAGACAGCCTGGGCATGGACTATGGTGCGCTCCGGCTCTGGTGCACATGTGGAAGAACCAGAAAGCTCTCTTTAGTTCCTGTTTACTGTTTGTGCTGCGCAAGAGCTGCGCCGGCGGCGAGCAGTGGAGTCCAGACCAGGGTTGAAGGCGAGGTTAACTTTAATGGATTATGTGTGTATGCATTTGTGAATGAGTGAGTGTATAACGTATGGTTTGGGGTGCACGTGTGAATGAGCAAGTGTATGCGCCTGTGAACGAGCGAGTGAATGCTGTGTGTGAATGAGTGAGCGAATTTTGTGAATGTGTGTGAGTGTGTGTGTGCATGCTTATGCTGCTTGACCTGGGAGCTGATTGGGGGGGGGAGAGGGAGCAGATACTATGGCATGGCATTTTAATAAACATCCATGACAAAGTAAGCATAACAAGTGTTACTAAATGGCTAGATTGGCATTTTAGTGCAGCCAGTCTAGCTATTTCTTACCATGGCATGGCATTTTTAGTGGCCATCTATGATACAGTAAGCATGATAAGTGGCATTACCTGACTAGACTGGCATATTTAGGTGCAGCTAATCTGGATATTATTTCTTACTGTGGCATGGCATTGTTTAGTGGACCTCAAGGCTAAAGCAAACAAGATGAGTATTATTACATGTCTAGACTGTCCTACATTGGTGCACCTAGTATTCACATGTTTTCTTTTTGTGGCATGGCATTTATAATGGCAAAGCCAAAAGGATCACAGTCTTACATGGGGATACTGCCATATATTGGCAGAGCCAGCGTGGACATGTTTTCTTATTATTACTGGTATTATGCACAAAACAAATATGAGTATGTTCTTATATTGAAATACTGGCATATGCTAGACGTCTATAGCCAGCCTAGACGTATATGGGCACAGCCAGCGTGAAAACGTTTTCATACTGGCATATATTGTGGGCAAATGGACCATGAAAACTCATTGGAAAATGCGCCTGTGCACTGTTGGTAACTTGCATCTATTGGATTTCTCGATGAGTTACTCTACAAAACCAATTGGAAAATGTCTGGCTTTTTACTCAATTTTTTCAGAGAAAGTGTGCTGTATAATGCACTATTTTAATCCATTATTCAAAACAAATGTCTGGGGGGAGAACACCCTGGAAGTGTCATTCGGGCATATTTCTGGGAAATATTTATGCTCCTCCAATTAAAAATGTCACTGACCATCACTGGTATGCGTTTTAGTGAGTACGTGTTTGTTGTTTTTAATGCGTGTGATACAATTAGTACGAATTCCATGAAGGTAGCATCTGTTTATGCAGCAGGAGCGCGTTTCACAGAGTGGATAAACATTGTATGCATTATATGCTTCATGTAATGAATGCATGTCTCATACAGTGAGCATGCATTTAGGGAGTAATAGTTTTATGTGATTAACAGTGAGTATATCATGTTATGAAGCGTTTATACTACATCAATCACCACCAAAGTGGTCTTATGACATAGGTACCTTGTCCAAGAAAATTGTGCATTTTGTGCATATTATTCAGAGACTGTGTTTACACAGTGTGCGGTCTAGTGAGTACACGCTTCATACATTAAGCAAACATTTCCTGTAATGAATGACATGCCTCATAGTAATTATGCATTGCAGATATTGAGGACATGTTTCATGTAATGAATGCATGTCTCTTACAGCGAGTATGCATTTAATTTAATACATGCATGCCTCACATAGCGAGCATGCATTTCATACAGTGAGTATACATTCCATGCAATTGATGTATGTCTTGTGCAGTCATGTCATATAATAAATGCATGCCTCATACAATGAGTATGCATGTCATACAGTGAGGATACGTTTCATGTATTTATTGCATGTCTCAAGTAGTGAGTGCTCAATTTATGTAATAAATGCATGCCTCACACAGCAAATTTGCATTTCAGACAGTTAGTATATGTTTCCTGACGTTAATGCATGTCTCATCGAGTGAGTATGCATTTCCTAGAGTGAGTATGCATTTCCTAGAGTGAGTATGCATTTCATGTAGTTACCGTATTCCTTGTTATTATTATTGTATTTATTGAGAAGCAAAGGAGCACTTTACAATCATAGGGGGAAGGCCAAGGTGAGGGTAGCAGAGAACCAAGGGAGTGCGGAGCTATCAACATGGGTTGGGGCAATTTCACAGCAAGCGATCTACAAGCAGCCAGGGGAGGAACAGTGGGGATCAGATCACCCGGTCTCAGGTAGGTGCTACAGAGGAGCCATTCCTTAAAGAGCAGGGTGTCAAGCTCCTTCCTGAACTGTAGAAGCGAGGGGATGAGTCTGAGGTTGTCAGGGTGGAGGTTCCAGACTCTTGAGGCGCAGACAGTGAAGTTCTGTCTTCTGGTTCTTTCCTTACTGCACAGCAGAGTTCAAGTCTGCACATGTCCTTTCTACTGGTGCATTGCATGCCTCCAGAGATGCTGAGTTTCTCAGTGAGGTCGTTTAGAGTCTGCAGGGTGACCGCCTTGCAGATGATGCAGCAGGATTTGAAGAGGATAGGGTCTTGAAGCGAGAGCCAGTACAGTTTAATGAGGGTCGGGTGAGGTGATTGAATTTGCGGAGTCATTTGATGAGTCGTGCTGCAGCATGCAGGACACATCTCATGAGTGCCAGGGTAGTCACCGGATGGCCTTCATAAAGGGCATTGCACCCACCAGGTGGGAGAGGACCAAGGCTTGGACAGCAGATCTGAAGTTGTTTTCTGCATGACAAAATGTTGGTACTAAGCTGTTTGTGTCTTCATTGCTATGTGCTGCTTTCAGGAGAGGTGTCTGTCAGTGTCAGACCCAAGCCACTTGTCGCAGGTGGCCAGCTGGGGTGTGAAGCCCTCGAGGTGCATAGCAGAGAGCCAGTTCTGGATGTCAGGGTGTTCCGTAATGTTGGTCAGCAGTAGGAATTCAGTCTTGGAGGGGTTGGGCTTCAGGTAAGCACTGCACATCCACAACTGGATCAATGAGAGACAGGCCTCGAGCCGGTGGATGTCTTGGGACAGAGCAACGTGTCTTCTGGGTATTAGTGGATGAGGATGTTGTGTGGAGGGAGGAGTGTTCCAATTGGTCCATGGAAAGATTGAAGATCACAGGGGATGAGGATGGATGCAGGACTCCACAGGTGATGGGTAGAGTTGGTGACCTGGAGGAATCCCTTTGTACAAACTGGTGGTGATTAGCAAGGCATGATTTGAATCAGCTGAGGACAATCTCCCTGATCCCCATGAAGTGATGTAGATTGTCGGTGAGTGTCTGGTGTTCTTCACACGGTGAGTACTCATTTCACGTAATACATGCATGCCTCATGCATCGAGCATGCATTTTATACAGTGTTTATATGTTTCATATAAATAAATGAATGTCCCATACAGTGAATATACATTTCACACAGTGAAATACATAGATAATGTTATGTATTTCATACAGCGAGTCGAGTACACGTTTCATGTAATTAATTCAATGAAGTGAACGTGTATTTTGCACAGTTGTGTATCTTTCAAGTAATGAATGCATGGCTCAGAGAGTAAGTACGTATGACATACTGTGAGTTACATTTTGAAGTAGCGAATGCATGTCCCGAAGAGTATGCATTTTATTTATTTATTTTATTCATTTATTTATTCGTATTTGTAGAGCGCACAGCAGACCGAAGGCATCATGGCGCTTGTTACAGTGTTGCTTATACTTAGTTACATACAGTTCATGTCCATTATTGAGTACAAGTCTGAGCGTAAGCGTTTCATGTAATGTAATGAATACATGTATAATACGGTAAGTATATGCCTCCATTAGCCAACAAGTCGTGCATGTTCCTTCCGTAATTAAACCTTTCCTTTGGGCGGCAGTGGAAGTCAGTAGGAAGTAGTGTTGGGCGAGCCGGGCGAGGCCCGGGCCGGCCTGGGCTCAAACAGGGGTTCCAGCCTGACCCTCGTTTCGGGTCGGTACCCCTGGATGCCACGGGCCTGCTATGGGCCCCACCATGGCTGCCCAGCAGTATCCACACGATAAGTGAGAGAAAACAAACAGCAGCTGAGCCTAAATTGCGTGCTGCAGGCCCAGCCATACACCACTCTCCGATCCATGACAGCCTGTCCTTCCCTCAGACAACACGATTGGCTGAGGGCAGAACAGCGAGCCACTCGGTGCAGGTGGAAGGCATGCATCAGGCCAGCAGCTATGCATTAAGGTAGGTCCCACTCCCTGCCCTATCTTCCCTTTTTGGGCATTTATTTTCATTTTGCCTGCGCTGTGCAGGCAAAATGGAAATAAAATGTCAAAATAAGAAGAAAAAAAATCTGGACCTGATGCCGGTTCGGGTGCCAAGAGGGCACCAGGGCTGCGTTTATTTGTTTTCATATTTGGGCATTTCTTTCCATTTTGAACGTGCCGCGCAGCCAAAAATTAGCTTTTTTCCCATATTAGGGCATTGTTTTCCATTTTGACCACACCGCGCCGCCAAAATGGAGAAAAAAAAAACAAACTATGAAAAGAAAAGAAATGTGGCCCTGGTGCCTTGTCGGCACCCACGCTGTCATCAGGGCCATAATGTGCTTTTTATCATATTTTTAGCCAGTCCGATAGCACAGCGAGTAGAGCGCTCGCTTTGACGTACAGGTTTGAACCCCGGCAGGGCCAAACTCAGCCTTTCATCCTTCCGAGGTCGATAAATGAGCACCACACACCGTGGGAAATAATAAGCAGCGCTCAGAAGCCTGAGGGTTTGTAGTGCTATATAAATGCTAAATTATTATTTGGGCATTTTTTTTCCATTTTGGAAAAAAAAAATCTGCCGCTGATGGCAGCGCGGGTGCCGGCAAGGCACCAGGGCCGTGTTTATTTTGTGTATTTTTCTTGGGGGGGGAGAGAGGGATTTCATGGGCTCGGCCCATGGTGGGCTCATAGAATCAGGCCTGACCCCCAGGCTCGTCCCTGGCTCGGCCCTACCCATGAAATCCCTGGCTCCCCCAGCTCCAGTAAGAAGGCTCCCTTCCCCCCTCTCCTCTTCTCCCCATTCCTTTGCTCTCCTCTCCTGCCTGCTCAGGCCTCGCCCTCTTGAATCGGAAGCTATTTTCCACTTGTGGCTTTTCCCATTATTGGCTGCCAGTCCCCCAGGCCTTCGAAAATGAGCTCTCTAATTGGAACCTACGCCCAGATCAGCAAGCCCTCCATTCCCAGGAAATGAGCGGAGGGCATTATTTTCCTACACAGCTTTGGATTTTGCAAGCCGGGATATTGTTTTTCCATCAGTGGATTCTGCAACTCTACAACAAGCGCAGGAGGCCAGAACGCTCAGCTGTGTATTGTCTTTCTTCTCAGAAGTGTAATGACCGTGACCACCAAGGCCTGAGAGACTCATCCCGTGACCGTGAAATGGACGCGCCCCGGGAGATGGGGGCGGGGTTTCATTTCTTCTTTATAGCTTTTTAAGCCAAATTCCCATATTATTCCCTTCGGAAAAACTGAAATCCCCTCTGATGTCTGAGTTACAGTAACAGATAGCTACTGGGCCCGGCAAGGCAGGAGCTGATGGGCATTTACAAATAAACAGCCACGTCCAACCGGATAGTGCTCGGAATTCTCGGATCTGATAACACCAACTGAACACTGTTCAATTTAGGGCTCCTATGAAAATAAAATAACTTGCCCCAGCCTCCTTTCTCTTCCCGCTAGGTTTCGAATTTGTTTAGGTTCCCAGGGAGGATGGACACATTTCGGAAGTTGGCCTCATACAAAGTTCACTTGTTACCACGTTTGACCAATAGTAAATGTGTTAACAGAAAATTGATAACCTCTGGGTGTTGGAACTTATTGGGACGGTTAAGGCTGGGACTGTGCTCCAAGGTGTGAGGCTGAACCCACAGTGCAGAGTTAGCAAATGGCTCCATGTTACCAGCACACACACGTGCCAACATACCCTATTTCATTTGGAAGATGGTGATCCAGTCCTGGTTTTTTCTTTGCATTTTGGGACTTGCAGTCCTCAATTTAAATAGAGAACTATTTTGTATGTTTGACTGGCAATAACCAAGATCACAACTCTCAAAATACACGAGATGGTTAAATTGCAGGTCAGGACCGGAACCATAATTCTGCCGTGGTATGGAGTCATCTCGTCGCTGTTCGGTTGAGTGAGACTTGAGGACTCTAGGAAGCCTGCTGCAGGACACAACGGGTGCTCCTGGACCTTCTGATCTCTCTCCACGCGCTTGAGGTGGTGGCTGAAAATATGCGATGCAAGTTATCAGCTACAACTTGTACAGTAAGGGGCATTTGGAATCAGTATGCGCCGTGGCCGAGTGGCAAAGGGCCTGAAATGCTCATTTCAGAAAACCAAACGATAATTAATAGATATTCGTGAGCCACCTCACCAAATCCACTGGGTGACCATTACAGAAGGAGACCGGCCATAGACAAATCAGTTTTGACCCCCACCCACAAAGGGAGTAGCCTCGTCCGAACTGCGGGGTCAGATCCCGTCGGCATGAAAGTAGCCTCACACATGTTTCGGCACTGCTACGTTTCATCAGTGAGATGCAGGCATAGCAAGCTCGGCACCTAGTCATGGTGTACACTGGAAACTTACGAAAACCAAAAGGTATCCTCTAGAAATGCCTTAGCCGACAATGCTTGGCATTTGGTATAGGCAGCATTACATCATAAGCTCATGCATTTTCAGCCAACACGTTTCAGACTTTGCAGAACCAAAGGCTGGCGAAGAGGGAGCCAACCGCCAGCTTGTTACAAAACAAACAGATTGTCCCTCATTTTTGGGGAACAGCCTATGTCCATAAGCTCGTTTTGCCACCTGGATCTGCTCTCATATCGAAGTCATCTATGCACGAGTGCAACAAACCCTCTGTGACCTCAGAAAACCCGTTGGGGCTGATATCGAGCACGTTGTGCCTCGATGTCACCCTCCTGGACGCATCCCATTCTGTAGCTCCTACCTCTTGGCAGGTGACTCAACAGGTCACTAGCATTTCTGGTATCTAAGCAACCATGACAGTAGCCACCCAGGCCCCCAACCTCTGGGACATTTGAACACAGCAGTTGATGGGAGTAGCCATGCACTATTGCCGCTATACTACACATGCAAACTAAAAAGAATGTAATCACTGAAAATGCAAAATACAGTGAGAGCGCCAGAGCAACCTCACTCTTCTTTAGAGGACAGTGCGTCCAAAAAACAGAGATCCAGGAATGCCAGGATAGCAGGTCACCGGAAAAGATTGTAATGGTGGCAGTGCCCACAAATCGCTGTAATCCCAACCCCCTGTCACTGTCTATCCGTGTATCGCTGTGTTCCCTGCTATCCTGTTGGGGCGCTTTAAAGATCACCATCATATCACATCACTACGGTTACTCTCTACTATACACCATCACACACCTAGAACACAGCTATACCCTTGATAAATTCGGCCTAGCTGTTCACATACAAATACGACCCCATGAGCACCTCATCACCCTAATAAAACGCTGCTAGCCGAGCACATTCCGGTCTAGTTGCTCACATAATGCGTCCTTCAGGCCTAACGCAGCCAGAGCCAGTCTGGGTGTCCACCCACCAGACTGCACACATTCAACTGATATCTTCAGCACCACACCTAACGCTAGGATGCAGCTACCAACCGGCAATTACATCAGCTGCACACATATCTGGTGCACCCACGCACCCTACGACACTATCTCTCTCTACTGACCAGAACTGCGGTTCCCGAGGGCGTTCAACCTACCAGTGCTTTGAGATCATACCAATGATATATAAAGCGCTATATAAATGCCAAGTAATATAACATAACATAACAAATAAATCCTACACCTCTGGTTACCCCCAATCCTGCAGCTCATTTCCACTGTCAGCCCCAGATATAAATATGTCACTCATGTCATTTGGTTCATAATCACTGTACAAGTAATTTGAGGATAAAAGAGGCCATTAGAATGGGAAGTTATACGGTACACTAGCTTCAATATCCCATACCATGTGGTGGTGATTTCTGTGCATTCGTATTTTGGTGCATAATTACTGTACAGGTAATTTGAGGATTCAAGAGGCCGTTAGAAGGGGAGGTTATAGGGAATACTAGCTTGGATAGCCCATACTATGGGGTGGTGTACACCTAGGTGATCCTCAAAGGTAGAGATCCAGGGCTCCGTGCTAGGAGGAGGGGCAAGTCACAGAAACACTACAATGTTGGAGGTGCCAATATTTCTATCCCCCACCTTTCAACCGCACAAGAGCTGCCAACTCCTCGGAATCCATTCCCCTCATTTTAACTTTACAAGCATTAGCGGAAGAGATTGACGAGCGGAGGCAAGAGTGATTTGCATATGGTGGGTGCCTTTCTCTAAGGGCACAGAAAAGCTAAAAACTATGAAATGCTACCCAGAGGAAATCGCAGCCTAACAATGGACGGCTACAGCATTTCCATCCATCCAATTTTGGCTTACACGGTTTGTTAATTAGCCACAGTGATAGCAGCTGGCATTTATGCCTTGCGTTCATCGTCCACATAGTATGGTGTCACTCTGCCACACAGCTTGTCTCAATAGATAACTGCAGCGTGATGAGCCAATCAGCTCACAGAGAAAATAGAGATTCTTTTGTTATGTGGTGGCATAGGGAGAAAGAGACAGGAAATAGATAGTAACAGACAGGAAGTAGGCAGTACTGTGCAACTCTTGACTTTCTATTATTGTAAACATTTTCTCTCTGGGCACCTCCAACATTTCTAGCAGCCCATAGAGAAGGGAAGGTGCAACACAACTATTTAATGAGGCATGAATATATGATAACAGGCAGCTCCAACCAAACCGGAAGTGTGCAAATAGGGATTAGGCCCATTTTCAGGCAGGAGTAAAACCAAACCCGGATCGACCTTCTGAACCAAGTTCATAATTAAATTGTTGGAGGCTTGTACCTGGCTCGATGAATGTTCCGAGCAATGGTCCATGTGTTGCTCCTATTGAGCCATGCATCTACATCACCCCAAGGCTAGAGGGCCCCCTGACAGGGGTTGGCTGAGTGCAGAATGGCAGCACGTGTGCCGGGGGCAGGAAGCTATCGAGATGGAGGCCTGAACGGTGCTAGTGGAGCCCTGACAGGGAAGGGTTCCGTCAATGTAATCGTCACTGTTCCTCAAATTCATGATGTTTTAGGGGAATTTACTAAACAGATGTTATGTGAAAATCGTTCCTAACATTTCGTTTGAAATATATGTAAAACAAGAATCTGGTGGGAATTATGTAGCTCGTTGCACTTGGGTTTGTTTGGTTGTTGTGAACAAGTGAGATTCTTTATGGATCTCTAGAAGTGAGTAGCCATTGTTCTGGGACCCTGAGGAGAATGACCAGTGGGTCTTTCATGCTTTGTGTCTCTGGGGTTGAGGGGCTTTTCACCACTACCTGGTTACCACCATTTTTAGATAGCAGCCAATAGAAAACGCCAGTCGTTAGTTTTCTACATCAGATGTAAAAATGTGTATGTTGCAAACACCACCGCCTGTGAAAACTGTACTTGAGTTGTTTAAATGACACAGGCATGTGATCTTCTCCACTTGCTTTCTTCTCTTTTAAACTTGTGAAAATACTAACAATTACTTCTTTAGTATGTATGCGCACCAGGGGCGTTGCTAGGGGGGGCTAAGGGGCTATAGCCCCTGATCTTTTGGTTGTAGCCCCGGATAGAATCTCAGGAGCTACAGCCAAAAGACTAGCTAGCCCCCAGTCCCAACAGTTCCCACATCCCCGTAGCCCCGGGTCTTTTCCAGACCTAGCAACTCCCCTGATACGCACTGTTACTCCTCAGCATTATACCCCGCGTAGCACCAAAATGTGGTTCATTCGCCGCCATATGAACGTATGCCGTAGCTCACATTCGTTCTTTCGTTTTGGCGATGGTCAGCCATCTTGGATTTGCATACAATCTCTAACAAAACAACTTGGTTTGTATATAACCTATCAAAGCCTGTAATGTGAAGTGCAAATATTACCCAACCCCCACCTCCTTTCCCAGTACTCCTTTTATGAATCACTGAAGGATGAAAACAGAGCCCTCAAGTTTCCTGTGAGCATGCGTGAGAAGTTCCTAGAATATAATCGGGGAGGGGGTTCGGTGGGGCGGGGGGGGGGTGGATCATTCACTAGACCCTATCATATGTTGTGCTGTGGGCTTCCTACATTCACGGCTCTGCTTCACTGCCTGGGCTGCGTCAGGCATATCTAGGTCATGCCACGCTCATCAACACCTTGCAGCTTCTATTAATTAGAAGCAGAAAATATGTTCTCATCTCCCTGTGTGCGCTGATAACAGGCAGCTGTGCCTCCGGGGGCTCAATCCCAGCCACATCCGCCATTACACGGCTGTCTGGGCAAGAAACAGAGATGGCGAGTTTCTGTGTGTCTGACCTGTAAGTAGGCCCGCTCCCCTACCACACAGAGAGCGCACGCTGATGGACAGAGCGCGCATCCAGGGCCGCCGGAAGCAGCAAACGAACCATTTCCTGCCAAAGAAGAAAAGGCAATAAAAGACTAGAAACATTAACCTTTCAGGCACGGTTGAAAGAGTTCAAATGACAGTTGGCCTCTTTCTGATTCTTATCTGGTGAACGCATGTGTAATTGTAATGGCCAATTGAAAATCCCATTGAAAACATCTGAATCGTTGGAAGCAAAACATGGCGAAATAATCATAGCTCTTAACTCACACGCTTTTGGCGGGTGTCACCCGCCTTGTAAAAGGCTGACTCACCCGCCAAGCCTCCAGCACTCCCATTCATTTCAATGGGCGTCTCACCCGCCAAAAACAAAATCGGGTGATTTCACCCGCCTTTGCAACACAACTGGTTGAGAGCTATGCAAATATGTGCAAGAAAGTTGGGACATGTCACTCAAAAAATCAGACCACTTAGTAAATCCAACAGCCATTAAGGGAATCCAAGAGTCTTCTCCAAGGTGTGAGACTCCCATCCAATGAGTGAGGCTTGAGTTATCTCAAGTAATTGTAAGTACATTAAGGCAGCAGGGCAGCGACTTTCCAAACAGTGGCCGATCAGAATGCACTGGTTTATATACCCTTGTGGTCTAGCTCCCTTTTGCAACACAAGGTTCAGGCGGGAGGTCAGGGCACATCATACGAATCAGACACAACCTAGCTACCATTCTCTGTAGTATGTGTGCCATAGGTCCACTGGAGGTAAGTGGCCATTGTACATTGCAGAAACTTTACAGGTCGCACAAAGCATACAGTTGCCTGAAATGTTGGAAATCACAGCAAGGGAGGTGCGCTACGGTCAGGCGCTCTTTTCAGATCCTGATGTACATAAACACAATGGGGACATGGTATAGATTGGTGCCCAAACACGAGGCCTTTGCCTCCTCTGGCGCCAAAACCCTCCTCCGAGAAAGCATACAGGATGATGACTGAAATGGCAGGTTTCAGTAAGGTTAGGCGCTACGGTTACCAGGGAGAAACAGAGGCACACATTACAGAATGTAAAGACCCACAGGGGGACCTTTGGCAATGAACGGATTGCAAAAGGAAAGCGTAAAAGCAAGGTGTAATGCATTTATGCTTTCATGTTACGCTCCAGCACATTTTCATGCGCATTTGAAGGTGTAGGAAGTGCACCAATCCGAGTTTGCATCTCCACTTTACTCTTTCCCCCTCCATCTCGGATGAAGAGCAACAGGTTGAGATTTTCATGCAGACGTAACACCAATGCATTCCTATGGAATCCGCTTTGCATTTGCATCCGTTGAGGAGCAGGCGGATTCCATAGGAATCCATTCATAAATGCCACATATGAAGCGTACTGTGCAGGCAGCGTTTACTTTTTTGCAACGCGGAGTGTAAATGTGCAGAGTAAAGGCAATTTTGCCTTGCTTCAATCTTCGCGATTACACTCCGCCTTGTCAGATAATAAAAATTGCACGCCGAGGACACCAACAGTATTTAAGGGCTAACGTTGGTGGTCCGCTGTATGCTATTTGCAATTTGAAGAAAAGGACTCCTATAGAGTCTGTACTTCACTGTTAGCAGGTGTCCCACCTCACAAACCTTGCTCTATATATCATGTGAACAGCAGCAGTGGCAGGCCGCCCATGCCTCAACATTATGCATGCTGCCGAGACCAATAGCGGAAGCTAGATAAATCCATGAACACAACGTCATGGCATGCAGCGGTGGTGGTTGCATGTCCTAACCACAACACACTATGCCAGCCAGAGGAAAAAGAGTGTGCAGAAGTAGAAACGCACATCACTCACACCGCACACAGCCACATATTTTGGAAAGGCAGCAAGCACACCGTGAGCCGGATAGTACAAAATGGGTAATTTGGTAACAAATTAATGTCATGCAAATGCCAACGGTGACATCCAGAAAACGTTCTAGTCAGGGCATGAGTGTGCCATACGTGCTGAGGGGCATTTCCTGCCTCCACAATGCACCCTCACTCCACACAGGCAACATGTTAGCATCACACGACGGTGATAAAGCACCACCAATGAGCCACAATTACAAATGGCAAATGCTTTCTGAGATGAGCACCTCCTGCAAATGTCTCATTGGCCTCTCTCTACCACAGCTTGGCCCAGACCCTGCCGGCCTATGATTATAACAGTGTGGCAAAGGGGCGAGAAAGGGCGCTACTGGGTGGCAGGAAGTGGAGACCGAGAGGGCCTTTTACAGAAGCACGTGACACTCGGGCCCTGTGATTTCGCATGGGAAAGGATGGACGCTATGGACTGTGGTGGCGCATTTTGCAATGATTTGAACGCGAGCCTTGAACCAAGGCCGTCTGTGATTCAATCAAGGTCCTCAGGTGGCTGAATGTTAAACTCATCACGGACCCTCCCCCAGTCTGATGCAGAGACCTCTCCAACTGGCCGTAGGATGGTGATGGAGGAAGGAAACCAGGACACAACCTCCTTGATTTGGGCGAGATAGTAGGAAAAATACAATATATGTTTAATTTCAATTGCCATTTGTGTAAAGCAGGTTTAAAATAAGCACAGTAGCGTTTCCTATGCTACTAAGCACTCCCTTTTGGGGCAGATAATGAAAGTGGAATTCATGCTGATTTGGCATCTGGCATCCATCCTAAGGCAGGGAACAAACCTTTTATGTTTCAGGAAAATGTTGAAAACAACACTTTTCAAATAAATCAATCCCTTCCTACCTGACATTACCTGCTGTCTCATTTATCTTCCTATGTTTTAGCTGTTGTTCCTATGTTTATGCCTGCGGGCTGCCGGCACGGTAGAAATGTATAAATGTATAAATAAATAAATAAATAAATAAATACAATCTGTGCTGGCTGCTGGTGCAGCAGTGCATTATTTTGAAATCCCAGATGACTATACATGGTGTCTTTTACGAATATGTCCCACCACTTCATTGGTCAGAAATGTTGTCACTATCAACCCATCCGCTCACCGCGCTACTCTGAAGCACTTCCTATAACCTCAGTACCTGTAAACTGGAATAGGGTGGGAGGCAGAGCCTTTCCTGCCCCGGAAATTGCTATCGGCAATGCCCTGCCTTATGCATTGCCCACCACCGGGCACCATCCGATTTTCTAAAGACTGTTAAAAATGGACTGTTCACCGGTTTCCGCTGTTGTGTTGTTTTGTAGCTGTCACAGCACCATGAGTCCTTTTGGCTTGCACATACTATACACACAACTTTTCACACCACATCGTAATAAGTTATCAGCACTCAATGTATTTAATTTGGACGGTTGATCCACCCAGCTGATGGATTCACACTAGTGAAGTGCAGGTGGGTGGGTGAGCACCTCACACCTGAGCTATCCTTCACATCCCCTTTTGGAGGCCATCCCTTCTCAAGTGCTGCTCCGGGCTTCTGGAACGCCCTGCATCCATCCTATGGATGGAGAGAGAGAAATGCGGAGAGGGCCCTCCTGCAGCCCCCCCATTGACATATGTAATGTTTTACTTATTTTCTTGAGAGCGACTTGTCACTCCTGAGGGGCACCAAAGGGCTGGCAGTGGTATTTAAGGAGAGAGAGGAAAACCTTCAAGAATGGCCTGGACGCTGTCTCAAAAGAATCGTCGCTAAGAATCCCTGAAAATGTGAAACTGGTCATCAGTATTGCAAAGACCGATTGGCAGAGAGTTCGAAAGGTATGAGACCTGGATCAAGAGACTTCTTTCGCGGCTAGGCTCAATGGTAAGGAGGTGTTGGCTTGCCAAGCTAAGACCACGTGACGGTTGATATGGTCTCTATTTGTCTCTAATAGCAGAAGGACCCGACTGATGAAAAGCCGGGGGCGCTATTCACAATGATTCCAATTCCGGTCTTCTGGCGACAGGCAGCCAGTGTAGTCATCCGGCACCGGCGCGATATGACGCCACCGAGGCATACAGGGAAGGATTCAGCTCCAATGTTCTGTATGTCTTGCAACTGTTTAAGGTCCTTCATGGCAAGCCAACATAAACTGAGTTGGACTAGTAAATCCCAGCAGATTGTAAGCATTTACTACTATGACTTAGTGGCCAAGTGGGAAGAGATGAAGTAGAATGTGAAGGAGTCATAATTGAGCAAAGCAGGACAGACTAACCTCATCAATCTGAGGGGTAAAGGACAGTCGAGTAGCAAAAGGAATGCACACATATAGAACCATCGCCACTGGAACCGGGGGAGGGCTTAGGGATGAATGCCAGACAGAGTTATACCAGATGGTTTATGACTGACCACGGATCACTACCTCGTTTTAGAGAGATATCTTTTGAGACAATCGATGTTCAAACACTTGTTCAGCTCAGTCAGGCCAATTTATTAGGTTTCCCCAATTCTTTTTTGCCGAATGGCACTTTGTCTAATTTCTTTCTGTGGATTCTCCAACTTTTGTATTGCAAAAAGTGGAGGGAGACCCCCCTGAAACGCCCTTTTACCTCTAATCCCCCTTTATATACCATACCCTATTTTACCAGATATAGTTGCGGTAAAAAAGGTGGCAAAATAAAAATCATAAAATTGCTATTCGTCAAAAGTGAGCAATACCAGCCATGCATGTGGCAAAGTTTTGATTAATGCTGTTAGTGTTTTTATCTACTCTCATCAGGATCTGTGAGTCACCAGCAAAGGTGTAAAATGTAATGCTCTACGAATGGAGTAGGTAAGGCAACACCTGCAGACACAGATTGAAAAGCAGCCGTGATAGGGCGAGCCCTGTGGCATGCCACAGTTCATAGGAAAACTCCCCGATTAATAAGGCCCATTGCCGCTCTTTCTAACCGCTTTGGCAAAAGTAGCACAGCCAATCCAAGGCCAGCGGTCTGATATAGAATCTTTGGAGTCAACCGCGAAGGATGGGAAGACCAAGATTATCAACGGTGTCAGAACGATCTAACAGTGCCAGTGCCCAGACGCCGCCACCATCCACCGTCCTTCTAATGTCCTCCAGCATTGATGTCACTGCTGAGTCGCTAACCATGCCTGTCCGAGAACCGGCCTGAAAAGGGTCCAAGACGAGATTTAGTGTGACTACGTGTTGCAGCTGGTGAGTAACCATTGGTTCGAATACCTTGGTTACAACAAATGGTAGCCAAGACACTGGGGAAAACTGGAAGAACATTTGCTCGATTTAAGAGTTCCAAAGAGGACGTATTAAGCCAGACAGAACCACAGTTTGCGTGAAATTAGCAGCTTGTGGTCCCCTATACAGATAAATGGTAATGATCAGTAGAGGTGCAACATTTCCAGGAAGTTTGACGGCATGGAATTGTTTCCATTTTTGGCAAGAAACTGAAATGTTTAGAAAAACTTGGTTTGCTCTTAAGAGTACAATGTTTGGCATATTAATTAAAAAGAGAGAAAAACGAGTCATTTCACATTCTAGTGGCTAGCTTGACACTAAATCCATGAGCATTTTATTGACACAGGATGTCCAGAGTGGCACTTCCCGCCCCCATCCTCTGTATGGTTGAGCATAGAGGGGCTTGCCTCTGGCACACCAGCAGCGCACCTGCTGCACTGCTGGTAATTGGCTCTTTTCATAGCGGGGAGAGGGTCAACGTTTCATGAACGAGCATGTGTATTTGTATTGTTGTATACCTCTGTAAAGTGCTCCCTTGCTCCTCAAAACTAGGTCCGCGTTCAAAAATTACAATAATAATAATATAATAATAATAAGCAGGATGCAATAGTGGGAGCGAAAGCAATGAAACAATCAGAAGTGGGTTTCTGGGTGAAACCTGATGACTGGGCCGACGGCTTTCAGCATGTGAAGAGGAACTTAATTGGGCAACTAAACTGATGGTTGTTAGTAAAGGCTGAGGCTAGCTGAGATAAGTGCAGACAGGTTCTGGACAGCAGTATAAGTGTGTATCAGTCTGTCGAACATGGCGTATGCATATAGCCTGAATCCTCGATCAACAAATGTGGGCTTCGAACAGTAGAAGAGGCATGTATCAGATTGCCAGACTTGGTGTCTGGCTATATGAAAGCATGCAAAGGTCACTTTGAACGTCAAGGGGGGGTACGTCATTCCAAAATGGCGCCTGAGAATAGACAGCATACTCAGCACCAGACATGGGCTCTGATCAGTAGCAGAGACATGCATCAGGAGGCAACATTTCAAGTTGCAAGCCACTAGCCAGCGATAAAAAGTCACTTGTCACCTCAATGCTACACATAAACATAGCACGCCATTTCTTACTCGCCAGGAGTTCATTATCACTAGGCAATGGCGAGTGCCCATTTTGAACCCCGCATGCATTGTTGTATCCAACACGGTATCTCAGTACAGACACTGGATTGTGTACATGATGAATAACATTTGGTTAACCCGAATGTCTGCGTACTGCGCAGGTATGATTTGCAAAACATCGATGATTTGTTGTGTGATTTGTTTGCATTTGTTATCTTAGTGTAAAAGTTTCTTGTAAACTGTAAAATACTTTACAGTACATTTTTAAAATAGATAGCTGCCAGGGCAAAACCTTTGACTTGAAACTCACAATTCCCAGATAAGGCCAGAAGTGAGGATTTACGGGTGAAACTAAATCCGGTCACCAAATACGAGTGCTGGACAGCAGCAGAGGCTGGCCACAATTTGTCAAATGTAACGTCTGTAGATAAAAGCATGCCAATATCACCCAACAAGGGTTCCAGGGGTGTTGCTAGGTCTGAAAAGTTCTGGCCGCTATGCTAATGTCGGGACTGTCAGGACTGGGGGCTAGCTAGCCTTTTGGTTGTAGCCCCTGAGCTCCTACCCAGGGCTGCAACCAAAAGGCTCAGGGCTATAGCCCTCTCCACCCCTTCAGCCCTCGACTCCCTCAGCAACACCTCTGAACCCCAACAGAAGAGCCTCGACGCCCTCAGCAACACCTCTGAACCCCAACAGAAGAGCCTCGACTCCCTCAGCAACACCTCTGAACCCCAACAGAAGAGCCTGTGGTAGGATAGGGAGAGAAAGAACGCGGTTGCAGCAGCCTGATCATTAGGAATAGTATATTCCCAATTTTGAAGATAGATTCAAATTCAAGTCAAAGTTTTTGTGAAGTTAAACATCCCTTGTGCAAATGATGCGTGTAACGTTGCATGGCTGGTGAGTCTAGTACACCTGTGTAGATGGCTCACCATTAGTCCCTAAATAGTTTTATCAATCAATGTGACTTGGGCCTTTGGTGCACTTGGGTCCCCTCATGCAAAACTTCCAAGCATCCCTCTGAAAGAGGCAGCATATGTGTGAATGTGTGAGAAGCAGGAAGACCCCTGATTGAAGTCACCCATAGACACCCACAATGGGGAGTAGCATGTATATTATCTGACTTATTTTGAGCTCTAGAAGTGGCCCATGTTGGCCAACTTAATATTGAGCTCTACGGGTGCTGGGAAAGAGAAGATTCCAAACTCTGGGATTATTTTGCCAATAATACTAGGGCTGGGCTAGACAAAACCCTGAATAGCAAACTCCATGCCAGTTTTTAGAATTGCAAATAGCCTGCACTGAAAGGGAGCACATGCACATTCTTCTCATACATGTTCATTGTGGATATTCTGAGACCGTGGGCCTCATTACACGGATGGCGGTGAACCATGGCGCTATTAGCGCCATGGTTCATGCCGGTAAACTACCGGCACCGCCTTGGTGGAAAGGGGAATTACTGCCCTATTCCAAGGTTGGTGGGGCGGTAATTCCCCCTTCCACCATTGCCCTTCCCCATTCCCATTTTTGCCCCATAGGGCTCTATGGGAATGGGGAAGGCGCTAATTACAGTACCGCAAATTGCGGTACCGTAATTAGCTCCCTGGTCCCTTTGCGGGTTGGTTTTTAACACCTGCAAAAAGCAGGTGTTAAATTTCCCAACCCGCAAAGGGACCTCATAGTAAGGCGGTAAGGATTTACCGGTACCGGTAAAATACCGGTACCAGTAAACCCTTACCGCCATCCGTGTAATGAGATTTTTACTATCTTGTGGGCCAACGAGTCCTGTACTGTATTAAAATAGTCCTAAAGTGGATTCCTGAGGAACCTCACATGTACCCATACAGTTTAAAGTTGGCATAAGTACAATTTATTTGTGTGTGGTCACACAATCCACACCATAACCAGTTTTTACTTAAGGGCAAGGTCCTCCAGATCCACTGCATCTGCTTGGTGCTGTATACCACTGAGCTGAGAAATAGTAGCACATGTAATGTACAGAGCTGTGAAAAGGCACAACTGCAAGAACATTGTGGAGAGGGTCCATGGAATGGCCTTGTGTCCCCTACACACATGACAGCCCGAAGACTGGGAAACGAGAGATGCCAGATGCTGTTTGGCCAGTCCCCAGGTGAGCAGATATTCCCTTAGGCAACCGTTCAAACCCTATCCAGCTTATGTCTTCGCGGATGCAGGTGTCACATCACTGGACCAGGTTGACTAATGATAAACAGCTAGCTGTGCTGACATAATTAGTGACACCACGAAACAGTAACGTTAGTCAAGAAGCAAACTCGCATCCCTGCATGAAGTTACACCTACACGCACGTGCACACACAAAGTACATTCATACACAATTCTGTAGACAGAGGTCAGATACATGTACATACTGTCAGAAGCATTTTTCCTTTCACTATACAAATGCAGAAACGCAAGGAAGCAAGAGTCAACTAACCATATGGAACTTTGGGATCTTCGGGGACCTATAAGGTACTTAGAAGATCCGAGTGCTACTAACTTCTAAGGAAAATAATACAATCTAAACATATAAGGAAATCATAGAAAGGCTGTAGCGAATTCACATGAAGGTACATGCCTCAGAATAAGGAACGAAGAGATGTAGATTCTGCAGCACGAAGCAAAGGGCCAGTGCTCGCAACCAAGGACAAGGGCGGGTGGAAGATACCTATCCCTCCGGGCAGGGAGCGGCCTGCAAAATAACAGAATAAATCCTCACTAATTGCAGGCCAAAAAGCTCAGTTTTGCGGCCCTCACCCACTTGACTCGGCCGAGCCGAACAATAGCCATTTACCCAGGGTGGGAAGAGGAGCGGTTCCCAGCGAAGCAGACAAGAAATGATACATGTGTTGCCCAACGAACATTGCAACCTCTCAGGCTAGGTGGCTATAGCAGTGGCAACAATTGGCACACACAGTATTTCTCATTACCTTGAGAAGGTACACTGAGCGCTGTGAACAGAGCACGGTCCCAGGCCTGGGGAGAAACCGCTTCAGTCACTCAGAGAGCCCGAATCCTGGGGTGGTGTGTAAAGGGCAAGGGCTAATGGTAGTCCTCCGACCCTGCAACAATGTAATAGATAGCTTTTGGGGAAGTCTCCGGTGAGACCACCTGACATGGAAGGACCAGTTAGGCCACTCATATAGGTGACTTCAATAGGTAATACCACCTGAGACACCCAATACAATGGGTTTTTGGGGAAAGGTAAGCTGTTGTGATGCCATGTTGTAATTAAAACTTGTGATTGCCGGAGAATTAGCTTTTCCTGTATGATCCCTGTCTGTTTTGGAAAATAAAGGACAGTTCTAACTTGCCCTTGGCTGAGTCCTTCGTCATTGCCGGGGGGGAGGGTTTGTTGGGCCCTGAGTATGCTGCTGAACAGTGACTTTGTAGCATGAACCCCGGTCCTCAGGCATACCCTTTACAACATGTGCTATTTATAAAAAGCAATTAGGGCCATTACCGTCCAAACCTGCATCCCAACCAGGTGCTTAACGCTTTTAGCACTCCAGGGCTACCTCCGGAGTGCTAATATATACATTTTTGAAAGGAATCACGTGCACAGTGACATTGCAAGGCTGATTCCCTTTAAGAAAATAAGATGGCTGCCATGCAATGTAGAACATTGCTTGAGTCCCTTTTCTATTTTGGTGGCGGCTGTCATGGAAGGCCGGAGCCGGTGGCGAGGGACCAAGGTGGAGGAACAGCAGGTAAGTGGTTGTGGTAGGTAAAGGGAGAGAGGAAATGGAGGTGGGAAGGACCCCTGTGGACCAAAAAAAGGGCTGCACGAGAGAGTGGCACTTTAGGCTGGAATTAAACATGGCCTTATACCATTAGTGCAAACTTGTATTACAAGCAGCCTGATTGGCTGGTGCCATTCACCTGGTGCTAATGTTGCATTACTGACTGCAATGCCAGTCAAAGCCTAGTTATTGGGGGTCCCTCATATTATGGACCCAAGCCACAGACAGGGGCAATTAAGGAGGGTCGTGGATTATCTTGGCTTGTTGAGAGACTTTGCAGCCAGTTATGCAAGTGCCACTTGAATTTGTTGGCATTGCCATACTGTCCCTTGTTCCTATACGTTCTCCAGTCAGTTGTCTGTTGTGAACGAGCGTCAGCATAGGATCTTTATTGATAGTTACAGACTACATTTCGAGCAACCTGATTGGGTGTCCTGCTTACAATATTGCATGGGATATGGAAATGTGGCATCATTCATTTTTCAGAATCCCATCTGGGTTGCTAATAAGGTATTTTCATCGATATGTTTCAATATTTTTAACTTATTTGCTCTGATCTCAAATAACGCATTTAATTGAAACTTGCTAGTTGGTAATGTACTGTGATAAATCACTGTTAAGAATAAATCACGCTGTGGGTCCACAGAAGTCTTTCTTTATATGACAGCTGTTAGCTAGTGCAGGAATAGCACCAGATCCATCTGAACTGTGATTTTCCCAAAATACTGTTAGCAGCCACTGAAGGTTTTAAAACTCACATTTAACTGAAATGTCACTTGTCTAAAAGACGGCATGCTGGGAAAGAGAGTGTTATCGACCAGGCTGAATTGAATCATCATTTCTCTAATGTACTGCATTCTGGGAAAGAGAGTCTTGAAGCCCAGTGCGGTGTGAGCTGTTATTAATCCACTCTTCTGAAAATGAGTTTGAAAGTCCACAATTAATTGAATTATCTAAATTCCGTCTCATTCAGGAAAAGTGATTGTAATTTATTAGTACCCGGCGAGAGCCAAGCAGAATGCAACACACATTCTGCTTGGCTCTCGCCGGGTCCTTACCCGGCCGGGAATCCCTCTGTCGGGATTCCACGGCTTTTGTCCCCGGCGGGGGGCGTGGCAGCCCCTCGGCCAATGAGGAGGCTCGAAGCGGGGCCATCCCCGCTCCGAGCCTCCCCGCGGCTGAGAGGCGGCCTGTTGTTGTTATTCCCTTCCCTCCCCCCGCCCCCCCAACTTACCTTCTTGTTCCTGCGTCCCCTGCGGGGGACGAGGGAAGCCTCCAGCCGTGTGGAGACTCTGGGCGGGGCCACCCGCGCTCCGTGCCTCCACACGGCTGGAGGCTTCCCTCATCCCTCGCCGGGGACGCAGGTAGGTATTTTTTTTTTGTTTTCTCCCACCCTCCCAACCCCACTTCCCTTCTTTTTGATCCTTTTTTTTCGGGAGCGGACGCGCTGGGAACACTTGTGTTCCCAGCGCGTCCGCTCCCGATGGCCGCCATGGAAAGGGAAAACTGACTCCGTTTTCCCTTTCCATGGTGGCGGCCATTTCTTTTTTTTCTCCCGAAACGCTGCAGCGTTTCGGGACAAAAAAATAACCTTTTAATGCCCCGGTCACGCAATTTTTGCGGGCCGGGGTACTAATAGCAATATAACCCGAGTGTCGGGGGCATTATCGACTCAGGTAATGCCCCGGGGCCTTCGGTAAGGCCCTCGCTTCGCTCAGGGCCTTACCTATGGGTCCCGGGGCATTACCTGAGTCGGTAATGTCCCTGACGCTCGGGTTATATTGCTTAAAGAAAACACTGTTGATGCAAGTTATTGCAAACTCGAGAAAAAGAACAGCCTGACATTTTGAAAAACATTTTTGACGAAATCAAAGTTTTTTTTGACTTTCACTCTTGTAGTCCATCTTTGATAGATCGAAGTCTGTCAAATTACTCGTTTCACACTTTTTGAATATTGTTCTGCCCGCCTGTGTTAAATCACCGGCCCCCCAGCAATTTCCCAGAAAGGTCTACCTAATAAATGTAGGAAGTGAAGTGGCTTATAGAGGCCAAAAATGTATAACAGCTCAAGTTTTCTAGATGTTCTTTTACTTCCCGGTAGGATAGCTCAGGGGCAACGTGCTCGCCTTGGAAGCAAAATGACATGGAGCAACACAGGTTTGATCCCTGGGTTCGCGCTTTGAAACCTCTGAGTATTAAGCATGTTCTAAATAACCTATCATATCAATTAATCTTTTATAATGCAGAGCCGCGTCTCTAAGCGCAGGATCAGGATTCGAAACCTTTTTGCTCTGCTTTGTCTTGCTTCCAAGACAAATGTGTTGACCCTCTGCTATCCTCCTGCATCTTTTTGTTTTGAGTTTATGTTGACGAGCATTCTAATTGGACAATTCGATTTCCAAATAATTAGCATGCAAGCCAACAAGTGTTCTGAATAGCCGCTGTTCAACCCAGATCGTCAAGCGGGTATCTGATGGGGTCCCTGAGAAATGCGCACCCAATTTGCATCCAAGTCACACGGCTACCAAATTCAGTGATTTGAGAAGGCAAATGTTTCCAACATCAGTTTTCCAAAGATCACACAGTTAGTGAGTGGACACAAGGAGACTTGAAACTCACAGTTGCTCGCTAAGGCCAAGCCTCCCTCTGAAAAGGTGGAATCTGGCTTATATTACCCAATCACAGCTCTGTTTTTTACACTAGGTGTACACGGATCGCATCTGACACTGATGCTTCCCGGACATGCGAGCCTAGTAACTGGAAACAGACTGGGAACGTGGTACTTGTTATCGCTTTACCTTGCCTTGGCCTTTTTCCTTCAAGCAATTTCGTGCCCTTCAAGGCACTCGCTGTACTTTTCTCTGGAGATGACCTTTTCGGGGATATCATTTGGAAGCAGTTTTGTGGTTTTTATCAGACGAAATTCCGCATCAATTGGTTTGCGCGCCCTTTGAGTGGAACCCAGAAATCTGAAGAACTCTCAGAGGGAAAAAGAGGGCCTGAGCCCTGCAAGCTGTTTGTGGTCTGGGAGCTGTTCGTGGTTTGGAAAATACATCAGTCCCAAGCCACAGAGCCATTTAGTGGAAGGAAGCGGGGATAGCAGGAGAGGAACCGGGATTTCACCCGGATGCAAGCATAGGTGTGCAAATCATCTCCAGAAATCAGTGTATAAATGCGTCAGGTGGGTCCTGAATTCCAGTCCTCGCCACGGCTTGCTTCTTAATCAGCAGCGGGCTCGGATATATATGATATTTTATTAATATCGCGCTCGTACACAAGTGTTTCAGCAGTGATCTGCAACCTTTGGCTCCCCAGATGTTTTGGACTGCAGCTACCATCACCACGAACCAGCAGAGGCAATGGCGAGGAATCATGGGAGTCATAGTCCAAATCATCTGGCGAGCCGCATGTCAAAGCCAGACAGAGCACCAAACACGTATTGGCGCGTTCAAACACATCTATATCATGACACTGTTCTGAACTTGTGTGCGGAACCTCTGAAGCAGATGCTCTGGTGAAAAAGGTGCACACTGGCGCCTTTCGCTTGCTACTGCATTTCCAAATAAAAACAATAAGTGATACCCACTGCACGCCACACAGTATGTTTTCTTTTTCCATAATATTTTTTAATTTTATTTTACAATTCATAACACTGCATTTTTTGCTGAGGGGGGAGATGTGGCCCAGTGATTTGAATGCCAATCATGACAAAGTAGCTGCCCTAAGATATCATCAACGTTTCCGCTGATAACAAAATTGTGTAGTCCTGTGCAACGGCACTTTTTTTTCCTTATGCCGCAGTACTGTGGAAATATTACACGCACTGTATAAAAAACATTGACAAATCCAATAGTTTAGGCTTTTGTGTAGGTCATGTTCAAGCCTTTGTCAGGCACTCACCATTTTACCACAGTTGATATAATTTGCTCTGCTAGTCCCGTCAGGTGGCATGTATTACCATGAAAAGCCCAGCTACTCACACTTGCCAATTTTGGCATTAAGGGCCTGATTCATGGAATTTCTTGCACGGTTCAAAGTGACTTTGCACCGCTGAAAAGTGACTTTGCACCGCTGACACAAACACTGATTCATGAAACTGTGCAAAGTGTATTTATGCAGTGCAAAGTCCTTGCAAAGTCATTGTACCATGAATCGGGCCCTTTATGTCCAGGTAACCACACCATTGGCCAGACGTTGTGAAGCTGGGATGGGAAGTGAGGAAAGGCCTTCAGCACTGCTGCGCACCTCCAAAAATAATGCCAGGCATAGGCCAACTGAAGCTTTCTAGACGTGTTGCCTACAACTCCCAGGATCCCTCCCCATTGCCTGTACTGGCAAAGCATCATGGAAGTTGTAAGCCAAAACACCTGGAGAGCTGCAGGTTGTATAACCCTGATGTAAACTGTCAGGGCACATCCTGCTCCGCCGTCCCCCTGGCGGCATGCACTGCGCACCATTCCTCAATGTGTGTATCCTTTTGCAAAGCTCTACTTTGCATGTGGGAAAACACACACGGTGTCGTTTGCCATGCAGGTGGTGGCTGCACCAGCAATCAGCCAAAACTAAAAACTGGACATTTGCATTTAATGAAAACATGGCAGCCAATGTCCCGTGCAAATGGAAAGTGGATCAGTATACCAGGAGAAAAGGCTGTATTTGCTCCCAGACTGATAGCCAATTAGACAACACCAACCAGCACAGGAGGCGCCTTTCAGAAGACATGTTCCCCGGTAAATAATACATGGGTCCTGAATGGAGAACAAGGTGTAATTTAATCAAGGGTCCCTGCGGACATGAGGCACATGAGCGATGTGTTCACGGGTCAAGGAAGGCTACAGAATACGGTGCCCTTTTGTACCTCTCGCCCTCAGGTAGAGTTACAGGAAGAACTTCCCTGCAGGCGGCCTGGACTGTCTGTGACAGCAGCTGTCATCCACGTTTGGAAGCAGCCTGGATGTTCCGATTCCTGATCTGAATTCTAAATCCCCATTCTAGCAGTACTAACACTCATGGAGATTTGGTAAGTGGATCAGGAGCCAGGGTTTTCTTTAGGAAAAATCTCTCCCTACTCACACAGCATGAGTACGTCACAGAACATTACCCTCTCCCACAACTAGGCCTTCTCTGAGGTTGCACACAAGCATTGTCAATGCCACCAGTTTGGGCTTTTGTGTAAGCATGGGAAAGGCACATGATGGATAATTATACACAAGCCAAAACGGTTGCTTTGCCAATGTTTGTTTTTAACAGGCCTTCAGGACAGGACACTCATGGTTCTTATAAATCGAGTGGCTGGAGCAACACCTGGTTGACATTTTAATTACACGAGTTGTGCTTTTACAGCTCAAATTGACTCAAAAACTCTCAGAAGACTGCTTTGAAAAAACACTGGCAAGCACTTTGAATGCAACGTTTGATGGTAAGGCTTGATTAAAGCAAGCTCAAAGAGATCCCAGGAGGTGGTGTTTTGGGCGCAGAGGGGTAGGCACTGGGCGGGAATGGCCATAGGGATGAGCATGACCATGGGCAGTCAATGGGTGGAGATATAAACAAACAACACATGCAAGCTTTGTGTCCCTCCACATATGCCATTTCTCCCTATCTGTACTCTAATGCAATAGTTTCGGTTTATAGATGACACAAGTGCCACCTAATAGTTCAAACTAAAAAGCAGACCTGGAAAGCTGGGAGGCGCAGCTGAATTCAATCGAGTAGACCTTTGTGAGTAGAAACATGTGTCCCGCCATAAGCTCTGGACCTTATTGTGTGCAGGCTAGCCTGTTACTCGAATACACGCTTAGTTTTCTCTTTGGTTGGTTTGTGCCACAGAAAATCAGTGCGACAGCTGGTACTTGGAGGTGGGGGACCTAGAAAATGTTAGATTGGGCCCAGCCAGAGCCGAACCAGTGGTCTGGCTTACCTCTTGGGGCTAAAAACAAGCTGAGCTGTTACCATACCAGGTTTTCTAGCCCCCCAACCCAACCCCTCGCACAGCACCACATCTCTACCTGTCAACTTCTTCTTCCATGTACTAATGTCTGCATCGTAACCCTCTCGCCATTGTTGTGTGTTTACACAGATTTGGGTTTTCTTTCTACAGGTGTGCTTCCTCCTTTTAAATTGTGTGGCCTGCTTCCATTCTTGTATTTTGGCCCTAAACGAAGGAAGCATACCCAAAGTCCCCTAGAAAGAGATCCAAAACACTTGTAAATACAAAACAATGCAGGATAGGAGCATCAAAATAATTTTTAATGATTCTATTAGAGTTCATGGCACAAAATTCATACTTCAGATACAAGGAACAACACTATCTACAGGCAAGTGGCACCTCAATGGGGGCCACCATGGTTCCTAGCTATGCCAACAGCTTTATGTATAAATTCGAGATGGAGAACATCCTGAATAACGATACCTGGAAACAACATCTCCAGTACTGGGGAAGATATATAGACGATGTGTTTGGAATTTTGCAAGGAACTGAAGAACAGTTGATTCAATTTGCAGAATTTTTTAATACAATTGATGACCACATACAGTTCACCACAACTCACAGTAAGAATGAAGTCAATTTCCTAGATATCACTGTGATGTACAAGAATTCACAACTTATCACAACGTTGTATCATAAACCTAGTGTTACGCTCACCGTTATCCACGGGGACACCACCCAGCCCTGGTTGGATGATTTGCACTCTCGAACCCTCTCCTGGTCCCTTGGTAAGGCCTCTGGTTAAAGATGGGTCTGTAATATAGGAGAGCTGGATTCAATACCAGATTGTCTTTGTTTTCCCACTTCCCTTGGCCTCAACTCCTTCCTCCTCCCTGGGCCTTCTTCTCACCTTAATATTGTAAAAAGTGGATTCTCCGTCCTGCTCCTCGTGGCAGGGGCGCATAGATGTGGGGGCGAGCAGCGACCAAGTTACTTCACTGGTGCAAGCCCCCCTGTGGGAATCCAGGCCTGCTGCAACTCCGTAGTTTTGCTGCTTTACAGTCTTTATATGCAGTTCTTATGTTCCTCTTAGTTCGAATAATAATGTCTTGCTTCTTTCCTTTTAGGTATGGAAAGGTATTTTGGTGTTGTCATGCAGTTTGAAGATGAGCATGGGCCGGTAGGCGAAAGCGCGGCGCACGCGATGCTGTCGGGTGAGTAATGCACGATGCGCAGCGCTGTTTCGCCTTTTATATTGCTAACCTGTGTCTTTTCTCTGCTTGCAGGTTGCGATGTCACTCGCCGAGCGCCGTAATGTTCCAGCAATGATACTGACCAGGAGATGACTACCCAGGTAAGAATTGTGTGGCTTTCTTCATTAAGGAGGTAACGTGAGTAAACACTTACTGTCTTTCTTTCTCCTCTTTCCAGGTTACGGTATTCCAGGATGCATGCGGTGCCGGATAATGGAGTTCGTACCTTCAGGTGAGTGGAACTGAAGTCAGCGATGGATTGAAGACAGGATACTGTTCCAGCTAAGTTTCGTAGTGTTCTTTCTTTCTCTGCAGGTCCTTGGTTTCAGGAAAGCTGGCATCAAAGAACTGGACACTTTGAGCGTTACGCTGCCCACAGCAGAATAACGCAAAGCATGTTCTGCTGTTTGGGTGCGGTTTAAATAGTCTCAGGTAAAGTAGTCCAGGTAAAATAGTCCCAGGCCTGCCACACCCAAAGTAGTCCGGGTAAAGTAGTCCCAGCCCGCCACACCCAAAAGACTAGACTGCATAGCTCAGTTCCTTGTAACTGAGCTATGTGTGTGCCTCCATGTTGGCCGAACCCCCACAAGTTAAATAGTCCCAAGTTAATAGTCCCATTCTAATGTTGGTCTTCATGATGGTTATGAGCCTGGTGCCAAAGGCGCCAGGACTGAGTCCAAGAGAGTCTTGGATGAGGTTTTAAGGCCTTTGATCTGGCCCTAACTGGAAGGCTGACTTGCCAGTCAGGGCCAGGGGCAAGGGTCCTGACAGCACTCCCCCCCAAGGCCCCTCTCACGGTGGCACTTCTGCCTGGTACTGGTTTGGCTGGGTAATTCCGATGGAGCTTTTTAATTAAGCGAGGTGCCTGCATGTATTCACTAGGTTCCCATGATCTGTCTTGAGGGCTGTATCCCTTCCAATCAACTAAGTAGTATAGTTTGGATTTGGTGTATTTTGAGTCTAGGATATCCTTTACTTCAAACTCTGGTTCTCCGTCAACTAATACTGGTTTTGGTGGTGTTGTAACCCGAGTACCGGGTTGTACCGGTTTCAGGAGTGATACGTGAAACACAGGATGAATCTGCATAGTGGGTGATAGGGCTAATTTAACTGCCACTGGATTTATTATGGATTCAATAGAATAAGGTCCCAGATATCGGGGACGAAAGGTCCAAGTCCCTTTTATGGGCACATATTTTGATGCTAACCAGACCTCGTCTCCAATTTGATAGTCGGGGGCTTTACTACTATGTTGGTCAGCAAATTTCTTTTGTCTGTTCTTGGCTTGGAGTAAATGTTCTGCTGCTTCTTTGAAGGCCTGGGAAATAGTCGTATGTAGTGTTTTAACCGCTGGCATTTCCAAAAGGGTTGGGAGATTCAATTCTGAAGTACGTGGATGTCTACCATATATAGTGTAGAAAGGGGTTTGTCCAGTGCTGGTGTGTAATGAATTATTATAAGCATATTCAGCTATCCATAACAAGTCCTTCCAATTTCTTTCCACTTGATGTAACATCCAGCGTAAGTATTGCTCGAGGGTTTGGTTTGTTCTTTCTGTTTGGCCATCTGTTTGAGGATGGTGACTTGTGGATAGTCGAACGTCAATTTGGGCCATTGAACAGCATTTCCTCCAGAAGTTGGATACAAACTGACTACCTCGATCTGAGATCAAGACCGATGGAAAGCCATGTACCCGTACGATTTCCTCCAGGAATACTTTTGCTAAATTGGATGCATTTGGAAGACCCTTAAAAGGAATAAAGTGTACCATTTTAGAGAACAAGTCTACAACTACTAAGATGGTGTTGAATCCTTGACTGGGAGGCAGATCTGTAATGAAATCAAGGGACAGCGTGTGCCATGGTGTGGGAGGAATTTCCAATGGTTGGAGAACACCAGCTGGTTTCTGCTTTTGGGACTTGTTTTGTGCACACACACCGCAAGATTGGATGAATTGTATGATGTCTTTACGCCATGTGGGCCACCAATAGTTTTGTTTTAATTTAGCTAGAATTTTGGCAATTCCAGGATGACCTTCAATCAGGGAGTCGTGATAACCCAAAATAACCTGCTCTTGTAAATCTTTACTTGGCAAGTATAGACGGTTCCTAAAATATGGTAACTGGTCTTTAATGGTGTATTGTTCTCCTTGAGTACACCACTCTTGTGAGAAAGTGGTATCCATTAAGAGTTGGATCTTGTTTTGGAGTTCACCCTGTGTCAATGTTGTCGTAAGACCCAGGAGTTTGTCTTCTGGAATGATGGCTACTGGATCTGGAGTTATGTATATCTTTTCATTAACACCCATGCGGGACAAGGCGTCAGCCTTTCCGTTTCAGACTCCTGGCTGGTAGATGATCACATAGTCATATTCAGCAAAGAAAAGAGCCCACCGGAGCTGACGGGATGATTGAGCCTTTGCTGTTTTTAGGTATTGCAGGTTTCAATTATCAGTTATGACCGTGACAGCATGTCTAGCACCAAGGAGATAGTGTCGCCATACCTTGAAAGCTGATTTTATAGCGAAGAGTTCTTTGTCTGTGATAGCATAGTTGAGTTTGGGAGGTGAGAACTTTCATGACCAGAAGGCCACAGGGTGTAACTGGCCAGTTACTGGGTCCCTTTGTGAGAGAACAGCTCCCATAGCCATGCTAGAGGCATCTGTTTCAACTATATACAGGAGGTTTGGGCGAGGATGCCGTAGAACTGGAGCAGAAGTTCATTTTTCTTAAGTTCTTGAAAGGTCTTCTCTGCTTCTTCTGTCCAATGGAACTTTTTATTGTTTTTTCTCAATAGTGATGTAATTGGATACACTATTTGCGAAAAATCTGGGATAAATTGGCGGTAAAAGTTTGCAAAGCCCAACATACTCTGGATTCCTTTAAATGAAGTTGGTGACGGCCAGTTAAGGATGTCATCTACCTTGTGCCTATCCATTCTGATACCTTTTGGTGTGAGGAGAAAACCAAGGTACTCCACTTCAGTGACATGAAAAGAGCATTTTTTGAGTTTAGCATACAGTTTATGTTGGCGGAGTTTAGTAAGGACGGAGCGGACATGCCTGACATGGTCTTCTTCTGTAGCAGAATACACTAAGTTGTCATCAATGTAAACCAGGGCACAAATGTTGATTAACTCCCGCAAAACATAATTCATAAAGTACTGGAATGCAGCAGGAGCGTTGCAAAGTCCAAAAGGCATTACCTAGTATTCATACAAGCCATATTTGGTACAAAAGGCGGTTTTCCATTCGGCTCGTTTCTTCACTCGAACAAGATGGTACGGCCCCCTAAGGTCCAGTTTGGTATAGATATGGGCGTCTTTGACTTGATCCAATAATTCGGGAATAAGGGGCAGTGGATAACGTTTTTTTACTGTGATCTGGTTTCATGCACGATAGTCGATGCAAGTCCTCAAATCTCCTTCCTTCTTTGGTACGAAGAATAAGGGACTGGCTGCCAGTGATTTAGACGGGCGGATACATCCATTTGCCAGGTACTGATCAAGATAAGATTTCAAATGGAGGTTTTCTGGTTCAGTAAGTGCATAGATTCGACCACAAGGAATTTGTGCACCAGGTATGAGGTCGATCTGACAATCGTAGGGCCTGTGCGGTGGTAGAGTATTGGCTTGTTCTTTCTGGAACACGTCTTAAAAATCTTGGTATTCATTTGGTAGAGTACTAGTCACAGCTAGTACAATCGCCGTCGTACTGGGAGTAGCAGATGTACATAAGTCTGTTTCCCCCTTTTCTTGGTAATAACAGGTGCAAGCCCAATCATCGGAAAAGGCCAACTTCTTGGCACGCCAATCTATTAGAGGGTTGTGAGCTACCAACCATGGCATCCCTAACATTAGTTGAAACTGAGGAGCTTTGATGAGATTGAATGCAATAGATTCTCGGTGTCCATCCTGGCACAGTAGGGTTAGTGCTGCTGTACATTGGGTTACTGGTCCGGAAGCTATTTCTGTCCCATCAACAGTAGTAACTTTTTCAGTAGTCGACTTAGAGCATATGGGAAGCCCCATCTCTGCTGCCAGATCTTGGTCTACATAATTCCCAACTACTCCGCTGTCTATGTATGCTTCGACAGCATGCTTCTGAGACGGTTGTTGGTGATTGATCAAAATTACTGGTAATGCAAAGTGTGAGGTCTGTGGCTCATCCTTCTCGCTCGACAAGCGGACCTCTACGCTTGCCGGGCTTGGTAGTTTTCCAACTCCTTGTTATTATCTTCCTTCTCTGTGGCTCCAACAGTTCTTCTTGGTGGTTTCACTGGACATTCTTTGAGAAAGTGGCCTGATTTTCTGCAATATAAGCATAATTGCTGTTGCCTTCTCTTGTCTCTTTCAGTTTTAGTTAAAGAGGGCCGTACACCTCTGATTTGCATGGGTTCTACCATGTTTTCCAATGTATGTGGAACATTATCCTTTGACCGGACATACACAGCTCGAGTGTCTAACCTTATCCGGTCTGCTTTTCGGTCTTGTAATCTGTGATCTAATTGCACCACAAGGTTGATGAATTCTCCACAGTCTTTAGGTGGGTTAGCCACTTCAGCAAGGACAGCCTTTAGTTCCCCTCGTAGACCCCAATGAAATAGTGTGGTCCTTTTTTTCCTCAGGCCACCCAGCTTCAACAACTAGTCTGTTAAATGTTGCTATATATGTAAGCAAGTCTTAACTTCCTTGACGGAGTGACAAAAGTTTGTTGTCTAATGCTTGGCCTTGGGTATGACGAGCAAAGAGTTTTTCCATTTCCATCTGAAAACCCCCAAAGTCATGTAACAACGGGTTATCCTGACTTACCAATGGTACCGACCAATCCGCAGCACTGCCACTCAGATATGACAAGACAAAAGCAACCCGCGCTTGGTCGCTAGGAAAAGCCCCAGGTCTGCAAAGGAAATGAAGATGACACTGGTTCATGGACGTTGCATACTTCTTGGGGTCCCCTGTAAATCGTTCAGGTGGAGCTAAAGGAACTGCCCCAGAAAGGGTTATTTGTACTGGATTGGTGGAAGAAGTTGGTACAGGTGCTGGCGGAATGTTACCAGGCAATGGGGTCTGTCCTGCCTGTGATTGGAACAATTGTCTACTTATTTCGTCAGTACGATCCTTAGTAACAATCAAATGCCTCCTAAGAGCGTTGGTTTCTTGCGTGGCTGAATGTATTTCAGCGCGTAATTGTCCCAACAACTGAACTAACTGGTGAGTCTCTGAAGTCTCCATGACGCCCTGGTGGATAATATTATTGAGGCTTTGCGTTCTGTTACGCTCACCTGGAATCCACACGGACGCCGCCCAGCCCTGGTTGGATGATTTGCACTCTCAAACCCTCCCCCGGTCCCTTGGTAAGGCCTCTGGTTAAAGATGGGTCTGTAATATAGGAGAGCTGGATTCAATACCAGATTGTCTTTGTTTTCCCACCTCCCTTGGCCTCAACTCCTTCCTCCCCCCTGGGCTTTCTCCTCACCTTAATATTGTAAAAAGTGGATTCTCCGTCCTGCTCCTCGTGGCAGGGGCGCGTAGATGTGGGGGCGAGCAGCGACCAAGTTACTTCACTGGTGCAAGCCCCCCTGTGAGAATCCAGGCCTGCTGCAACTCCGTAGGTTTGCTGCTTTACAGTCTTTATATGCAGTTCTTATGTTCCTCTTAGTTCAAATAATAATGTCTTGCTTCTTTCCTTTTAGGTATGGAAAGGTATTTTGGTGTTGTCATGCAGTTTGAAGATGAGCATGGGCCGATAGGTGAAAGCGTGGTGTGCGCGATGCTGTCAGGTGAGTAATGCGCGATGCGGTGCACTGTTTCGCCTTTTATATTGCTAACCTGTGTCTTTTCTCTGCTTGCAGGTTGCGATGTTCCTCGCCGAGCTCCGTAATGTTCCAGCAATGATACTGACCAGGAGATGACTACCCAGGTAAGAATTGTGTGGCTTTCTTCATTTGGGAGGAAATGTGAGTAAACGCTTACTAATGCTGTCTTTCTTTCTCCTCTTTCCAGGTTATGGTATTCCAGGATGCATGTGGTGCCGGATGATGGAGTTCGTACCTTCAGGTGAGTGGAACTGAAGTCAGTGATGGATTGAAGACAGGATACTGTTCCAGGTAAGTTTCATAGTGTTATTTCTTTCTCTGCAGGTCCTTGGTTTCAGGTAAACTGGCATCAAAGAACTGGACACGGTGAGCGTTACGCTGTCCGCAGCAGAATAACGCAAAGCATGTTCTGCTGTTTGAGTGCGGTTTAAATAGTCTCAGGTAAAGTAGTCCAGGTAAAATAGTCCCAGGCCTGCCACACCCAAAGTAGTCCAGGTAAAGTAGTCCCAGGCCTGTCACACCCAAAAGACTAGACCGCATAGCTCGGTTCCTTGTAACTGAGCTATGTGTGTGCCTCCATGTTGGCTGAACCCCCACAAGTTAAATAGTCCCAAGTAAATAGTCCCATTCTAATGTTGGTCTTTATGATGGTTATGAGCCTGGCACCAAAGGCGCCAGGACTGACTCCAAGAGAGTCTTGGATGAGGTTTTAAGGCCTTTGACCTGGCCCTAACTGGAAGGCTGACTTGCCAGTCAGGGCCAGGGGCAAGGGTCATGACACCTAGTGATCGTAACAATTTACTACATCGTCTCAGTTTTCATCCACCTAATACTCTCAAAAGTCTTCCATACAGTCTATTATTAAGGGTTAAAAGAATAGTACAAGATGAAGCTGAATGTCGAAAACAAACACAAGAGATGGCAACAAGATTTTACAAAGAGGCTACTCATCAGAAGAAATTAATAATTCAATATCCAAGCTAGAAGCATTGGACAGAAAACAGATATTGGAGAAAGTCTCCATAACCAAAGAAACACCATTAATTTATGTGACTAAATACTCTACAGAAAGTCATAAAATTAAGAAAATTGTCTTGAAACATTGGCATTTTTTGTCAGAAGACAGAACTTTGGGAAACATTTATACAGTTCTGCCCATGTTTGCATACACCAGAAGCAGGAACATAAAAGACATGCTAGTACGTAGTGATGTTCCAACACGCAAGCCAAGACCAAAAAGGAAAGGCACTTATCCGTGCCTCAACCGCTCGAATTGCCACACGGTTCAACATGTTCCACCCCAACTCAGGACGAAAAACTTTTCTTAAGAAATTTGCAACATGTGACACCATGAACGTGATATACAGTATTAAGTGCCCATGCGGCAAATATTATGTGGGTCAAACAACACGTAAGGCCAAGGTGAGATGGAACGAGCATCGGTCGAATATACGTACAGGCAACATGAAATCACCTGTATCAAGACATTTCAAAGAAGCTAAACACCAAATAGCACAAATTAAATTCCAAATTCTCAATGTGCTAGAACTATCTCAAGGAGTCAAGGTGGACATTAATCGACTGCAGAGTCAAAAAGAAACTTTTTGGATAGAACAACTGAACTCTTTGCACCCAGGGGGTCTCAACGAGGAATGCAACTATGCATGCTTTCTTTGATTGAATTTGTTACTAAAAGTTATACTTAGAAATGTGGTCTGAACAATGAAAAATGAACTTTAAAGTTGTGAAAAATGAGTGTACGTAAATATAACGCTTTTCATAGATTGTTTAGAGCTGCTGTTATGATTGGGTTATCTTACTAAAATTTTGGTTTTTTGAAATAGGTTCCTATTATTGCATTACAATATGAAATATGGGTTATGTATTAGCAGTTTACGATGCAGTATTTACAGTACCCACATTATCAAGTATCACCAAAACAAGATGCAATTCATATTAATATACACCTGCCACGTACTGTATTTACATGAATTAAGATGGCTAGAATTTGTAACACTTATACCAGTTAACATCATTGGTATGGAGAGAGAAATGACCTATTTCTCAACAATATATATTGTCCACGAACTTTGTTAGCACACAGAATCTTCTGAACATGTCAGATAACAAAATTTACGTGTTCAAAATGGCCGCCGGCACGCGATGATGTCATCACGTTGATGACGTCATTGTGTTACGTGCCGACGCTATTTTAAGTGTATATAAACAGCAGGGACAACCAGCAATGCGTATCCACGTGAGCATGATGCTGTTTAAAGAGTGCAACAAAACAGGTAAGAATCCCCTTTTGGGGAGGAAAATCGCTGCCATTTGGAATTAGAGCTGTGTTTTATTGTGGAACCCCACACAACTGTACATTTTTTTACCATGTAGATTACCCTCCAGATATTGGCTTAAGAAGTACTTAACAGGACTACAGTAGCATTACAAAGCAATACTGTTTGAGGGAATATTTTGGAAACTCTTTAGAACAAGAAAGAAATTATCAATAAGGCAATTACAAGCACTAAGGTAAAAATATTTTTATATACTTGTGATAAAGTATACAACACAGAACTGGTTTATTTATTTAATTGTGAACCAAGATGTTGGTAGTTTTTGATTTTTGATTTTCTTTTTATATCTTTCTTTGTAATAATAGTCCCTGAAGAACGTCTTCTATAGACTGAAATGCATTGGCCGACAAAAATGGTGCTAAAGGCTTGCCATGAAGTGTAATTGAATAAACAATCAAAGTTTTGTTGAATCTACACAGTTTCATACATCAAGAATGTTTTCATAAACAATTATCAACTCTAATTTGTTAATTTCAAGTAATTACTGTGCAAAAGCCCACCTAAATCTTTCCAGTGTACTGGAAAACCCGATCCAGTCATTTGTGCATCTTTAATCGACACCACCCCTTGCAAACGGGGAGGTAACTGGCGACAGGACCAAATAATTTTTGTTTAAATTTTTGAAATTTATATGAAAACCAAGAAAATAGGCTGTGCCCACTCACTCCCTTTTCTGGACTCCTTTATGCCAATCAAGTCCAGCCGGCCTCTCCCGATTATTGTCCCACCATCGGTGCCCTCTTGCACCACCGCACCGCCCCAGCATGAGAACGGGACAAAAACAATACATATAATAACAATAAACCACATACTGGTTACTGGTGATCATGTGAGTGGAATGAACACCAGTCCCAGTTCTAATGGTCAAGGAAAAGTCTTTCTTGTTGTGTATCTGGCTTATTAAACGCTTCCTCTGCTATATGACTCTAAGCCTCTGCCTGACAGACAGACATGCTGTGTGCTTTGTGCCAGCCCCAGAGACCTTTCTTTCATCTGCTAGAAACGTTTTATTTTTACTCAAGTAGCTGATGTGCCCCTTCCTGCCTCCAAGTATTTCTTTCTTTTTCCAGCTGTGCATTTTTCCCAAGTTATGTCCAGGATTGGAAGAAAAAAGTCTGGCCAGTGAAGTATAGCCGAGTGTTGAAAAGCGTTAGCTTTGGAAATAATGGAGTTTTGCAAGAGATGGCTGGTCTATAGCAACACGCTGCCAGGCAAAAAGGCTTTGAGAGGCCAGCAGGGCTGGGCTAGAGTCGGTCGCATGTCCGGCACGGATGGCAATGCAATATTGAATTTTCAGAGACAGAGGTAGGTCACCAAATCTCCAGGTTCTGCTCTAGGTGGGTCTCGCCTTCGCATTTGATATGACTCCATACAGGGAAACCACCAGGGCTTCGTGGCGGACTGGGACTTGGTGATGAAGTTCCTACAAAAGGACTCAAGAGGAGCATGGTGCCTGAGGAAAATGAAACTGCTGGGTCTGGTGTAAGAGGGGGATGCGGAAAGGGAGGATGGCCCGGCAGTTGGGAGAAGGAGAAAGAAGAGGACCCAGAAAGGGCTCGGGCCTTATTTAGGGAAGAGTACCCTGAGTACGCCCTAACAACGTAAAAGGAAAGACTATATTGGGTTTCGGATGGGACATGGTGGAGGGGGTGGGGGGTCTTGGGCCAGTTCTGAATATTGTTAAAAAAAAACAAACTAAGAGAGAAGGATGGAAAGATTTTAGGAAATGCTTCTTCTTAACCTCTGGGGAAATCTTTGGTGAGCATTTTTTATTCGATCGTTTTTTAGCTCATCTGTGCCATTATAGTGATCAGTGATATGCAAATCAGTGTTTTCCTTCTCTCATGATGAGGGATCTGTCTATTTCAAAGTGCAAGATCATGAATGCATCCCACTGGTCAATGAAGGCGGCTCACTGAGGAAACCACAGGTTAATGGAAAGAAATGCTAGCGCAACACCTTCTAGGCACTAGCAATTTCTCTAGGCAGGGGTCCATTCCATTTGCTTTACTTTTTCTGTGCTATCACAGACAGAAATGTATGCATAACAGTCTTGGCCCACACCTAGAGGAAGCAGGACAGTCTGAAAGCCCTGATGAGGCCCACAATGCTGAAACATCTCTGGGGTTGCTTGTGTTCTAGTGCAGAGGGGACGTGTTCCAGCAGGTCCGGTTGACTGCTACTCTAGGGAGCAGGATCAAGGCTGATTTTAAAATAATTAGCCCGACTCCTGTAATGGGACACACAAGCAAACAAACACTAGAATTGACCTCAACATACATACATTCCCAATAGTTAAGAGGTTGGTACTAACATTTCCATGCATCGCTTTCTGGTTTTCGTTATGAATATCTAACCGTTTCCAGATGATGTGAGTGCCTTCAATTAAACAAGCCCCATGTATCCCCTCATTTTGTGTGATAATTAATACGAAACCTGTTTCTATGGGTCCACTAGGCTGTCAAATTCCTGCCCTCGGTCGCCCAAACATCACACTTAGCTCTCCAAAGGTACTGCAGCTGCCCACACACAAATAGCATCACCAGAACACACACACACATCTTTCAAAAACACTCACATATTTACCACACAAAACACGTAGGTGTGCGCATGCGGGCGCACACACATGCACACACGCACGCCAGATCCCCCAAAATACATACACATCGCCCTCACACCCACCCAGCCACTCATAGGGAAGCTGCTTTGTCCACCAATCACACCCACAGCAGTGTGACTCCTCAGACTCGGCCACACACATACATTATTTTCATGAACCCAACGCCAGCATCACATTTCCCTTCAACTGCATTTGGCACGTCCCCCAACATTAATTTGACTCTTGGGCAACACCCCCACCCAGCATTCAATTGGCCTAAATACATAGGCTGGCGGAAAGAATTACACAAACTTTCGGAAAAAACTCCAGACCCACATCTTCAAATAATCCACTGCGTACCAGAAAAAAACCCCAACAACATACTTGATCAAATTGTCTCATGATTATGTGTTTTGTACCAACTGTCTATATGTTAGTGCCCTGATGCTTGCGCGCGGCCGGCGCTATATAAATAAATAAATAAAAACTGTGATGGTTGTTCCTGAGCCATAACTGCAGCTGTTCTGCTTTGCCTGCGCTGAGGCTACACACGTACTTTTTTTGTCAGTGCATTTGACAGGGTCTCCATGACTATTTATTTGTGGTGATTTATACAGCGCTGCATGCCGAGGGAATTGCTTCACAGCTTATTGCGTTAAAGCATTTTAGCAAATGACGAGGGCGGCGCATCATTAAAAGCAAGCAAAATCACGACATTTCAAATACGACCCAGTGTCCGGTATCGGCCACCATTTCTGACCCAGCAGCCACCTGTGTGGGGATAGGAGGCAGTACCAGAAGGATCTGGAGTAGCTGCTGGGTATCCTAAGGCCAGACCCCCCCTTTTGGGCAGAAGGGGCATTTTGGGTGGAACCTGGCTCCAGGCATCACCTGTGCTTCACAATGAAATCGTGCTCTGCTGTGTAGGTTCTCTGGAATAGGGATTATTTAAGTGCTTTCCTGAAACGGGGTTCTCCGTACGTTTTTGATGTACTGCAAATCCATTACACAGTCTATGGCCAGGAACCTCAGCTTTTTGTAGCCTCCAGGTGTTCTTTTCATGACTTAAATGGCTCTTTCTTTTGCACCTCCTGTGCCCCACTTCTGATGCACCTGCTGCCCACTCCGTTTGGGGTGGCAGGGACCCTCCTCATTCTATAACCCTTTCCCCTGCTCTCCGCCTGCACTGTCGTTCACCACACAGCCCAACACTGCAGTGTCCATCATTTGCTGTGCTCCCTCTCCTCACTCCAGTGCCTTGTTATGTTATGTTAAGAAAACGTTTACAGCACACGGCCACCCGAAGGTATCATGTACCCTGTACTCCTATCCAGCATCCACCAAGGGCTGCAGCGCCGCTACCCCCATCTTGCATCCTCTACAGGGGTCAAAACTATGATTTCATGAGCAGGAGCTGAGGCTAGCTCCTGGGCATCACCCATCACGCAGCAGGTAGGAGCTACCCCTAGAGATCCAGGAGCTACATTTTGAACGAGATTCAGTCTTTCACTTTTTGTCCATTGCATACAATTCATTACACTTTAATTGTCTTGTAGAAGTCTCAAATGGTTCCTTACACACGTTCCTGGATACAGAAAGTTAATGCCACATGGGTATCTTGCTGGTTTGTCTCTGGAGCCAAGTGTAGCCCCTGCTAGCTGTTCGTTTTAAGATAACCAGGCTCTCCTTGGCTAGGAGAAGGAGCTAAATACCACCCATCAATTTCAAACATTGCTGTAGTCACTTAACATGTGTGGTGCGCGTGGTGTTTTTACTTTAGAGGACTAAATGTCCTCCTCGGGATACGGGAGGGAGGATTGGAGTGAGCAGGGCTCATAGAGAAGACTCTAGTAAATCATGTAATCGTGAAATGGCAAAGCAAATAGTTTGGCTTTGCGCACTCAACGCAACTGGTTCCTTTGGAAGGCCATCTCAGTGGTCCCAAGGAAGAGGCATCAGGGAGGCAACATGGATCCCAGAAGAAACACGGACACATCACTGCACTCTGCTAACCCCACCCGCCTCTACAGTGCCTTTCAGTGTACAATGTTATTTACATGTCACATCCTATACATCCTTAACAATATCATTGGCTCCCCATATTTGATGCTAAGGGGGTCCCCCACAATGTAAAATGTATAAAAAGTGCCACCTCAGATCCAAAGCTATGTAGCATCACAAAGTGCAGATAAAGTGCCACCTATGAGGCAAAACTAATGGTGATGCAGAAGCACGTCCTCTGAGCCAAAACATATGTTATCAAGAATTTTTACTGCGCCCACCACCACAGAGGTGGACCTACGGCACCTAGTCCTGTCCAAGAAATAACATATTGTGACCGTGCCAGAGTTTCACCAGACCGTACTTTGCGGACAGGAAGTGAGAAGAGTTGTGAGAGGAAGGTGATAGAAAAGAGAGATCAGTATATGGACGAATGATTTGGTGGTAGAAAAACACATGCAGTGCGGAGGAAGGGATATGGTTGTAGTATTAGTGATGCGTGTTTCTTACCTATAGATTGGTTATCAGGTAAACGTGTGAGAAAATATCAGGACTGCATAACTGAGTTCAGGAGCTTTACTATGAGGGCAGTTTCTAGAACAAACGAAGAGCGGTGCGACAGTGTGTGGTTGCGTGAAAGGTTTGAGAGGTGCTGAAGCGGACCTTTGAAGTGTGGAGACTTACACCAGAGTTATTTCATAAGAACCATTCCCCCCCCCCACCCCCCCCCTTAGTCATCTGGAGTTCTGGGTTTGCCAACCCCGATGACAGGTGGAATGACGCCAAGAGCTGAGCGTATTTAGATGAATGTGTGGATGAACTTAACAACTAGTAATAAGACCCTCAAACAGTGAGCAAGGTGTGGTTGCCCAGGAAAGGGAAGATCTCCTCAGGGAGTGGGGCCCCATTCAAGAGAATGAGGTCAAATATGGGTGAAGGAGCAAGAGTACATTGGAGTTCATGAGACCAGCACTGGCTGAGGACCAAAGCTCCAGTGGAAGGGAATGAGACCAATAATTCTGAGGGAGAGTAACTCCAATGACACGATGAAGCCTCAGGGCATAGATATGAAGATTCAGTGCAGTTCTATAAATAGAACGGACAATGAAATGATGGACCATGTTGCAAAATACACAAAACACTCACAGAGATTGTTAAAAACTGCAGGCTGAATGGGTGAAGGGACAGGTGAGAGGGGCGGTGAAGGGGAAGTTATGTTAAAAGTCCCTTGTACTGTGCCAAATCAATGCTACTGAATGCCAATGGAATGGGATGACACTAGAAACATGCTGCTTTTCGCACCAGTAGGCATTATGTCTGGTCTTCGCCCCTGGAAAACATTCCTGGAACCTATCTAGCCCTCTACATGGCTTTGCAATTCTATGGCTACAACACGTCTAAATGCCTGGATGACTTGCCCGCAATGGCAGTGCTGCGCTATTTTGCGTCAACGTTCAGCGGAGGCCTAAGCCATTATCCTAAGTAGCTCAGGTCTGCTCCTCCACTCATAAGCATATGAAGAAAAATAGAAAGGGGTAAGCGGTCAATTCTGGGCTCTCTGCCCCTGGAGGCTCAGACCTCACTCCTTCCCGATCCATCCTTGCACAATCAATGGTGACACCAAAGCACAACCTCAGCTAAAACTAGTGGTGGTGCTGAAGTGCCACCTAGGAAACAAAACCAATAGCAACGCTCACTTGCCACCTGTGTTAAAACTGGGGGTGAAACTAACGTGCCACCTCTCAGTGAAAACTAACACTGGTGCTAAAGTGCCATCACTACAATACATTAAACTGTCTGTTTTTTAGTATGTATGTGGATAGACATACTATGTGGATAGTATTATGTGGATAGACATTTTTGTCTTTATATATATTGGTGTTTCGAGAAGTCTATAACGACATATGTAATGGTTTATTGTTTATAGTGTTTATTATATAGTTTGCTGTGTTTAAGTGTAAAGGTTTTTATTGTAAAACCATAAACACTTTAATAAAACAAATTATAAAAAGTGCAACTAAGCTGGAAAGAATGGTGGCAGTGAAGTGTGATGTATACGCCAAAGCTAATAGTAGAGCTAAAGCACAACTAATGGTGGCACTAAAGCACAACTAATGGTGGCACTAAAGCACAACTAATGGTGGCACTAAAGCACAACTAAGGGTAGCACTGAAGCACAACTAATGGTGGCACTAAAGCACAACTAAGGGTAGCACTGAAGCACCACCTAAGCCAGAATTAAACAGCCCTAGGAAGCCGCAAGAAGCTCTCTACCTCCACGTTGGCATCTCTGCTGTTACGTCTAGTAGACATTTGGTGGAAGAACCATCAGAGCCTCCAACACCGCAACCTTTGGAACATTCTGCCTTCCTTTCTTAGAAGTGAAGAGAAGATCATAGGTTCAGGAAACGATCCAAAAACCTACCTTTTAAACACAAACCCGCATTCTGTTTCATTTCTTTGCTTTTTAATCATATCTGCTGTCACTTGCAAGACCTATTGACCTTTGATGGTCAGTATTACCCTCACACTGACAAAACCTGCACCTTCTAACAACCTCACTGCACTTCACGCATCAACTCTTCATTGCGGGGCTAATCTCCCTCAGTTCTGATAGCGATCAACCCTATCTCCAATAGTCCTCTGCAACTCCAAAATGATCGCCACGCCTTGCCTTAATAGCACCTGCCCGGAACTGACCCATCCTTACCCCTCTGACTGGTCCCGGGCAGGGGTTGGTGTTGTACGGGTCTGTTATGCAATGGCGAAAACTATTTGCATCCTACAGACTCGCTGACCCGAGTCTCAACCTAGCCTGGCGCTAACAGCCGCGAGATGGCCGCTTGGATTTTTGGTTCTTTGTGATTACAGAGAGTACATAGCAGATAATGCTTATCAAGTGAAAACAATAACAGTGAACACATATCAAATGTATTTTTGGCGGGGGAGGAGAGTGCCCCCAAACCACCTGTTTCTCTATGTGCTTAAACCAACCCCAACCCCATTCTGAGCCATTTTACCCACTTACCCCACCCCATATCTATTTTTAAAAATGTTCGATGTTTTTTTCTCTGTTTTTGTTTCACTGTTATATCATTCTCTGCAATTGTATCCTCTATTATCACTGGATAACAGATTGCAACAAAAAGCCTGCTCTACCTCAATGGAGATGAAGAACCAGTATGCTCTACAACATGTGTGGCAGATAGCCCATGCATTCGGCCTTACATGGGATGGAAAACAAGAGCACTCTACATTAATGGAGGTGAAAAGCCAATGTGCACAATAACAATGGCGGTGAATAGGCAGTGCAGTCTAAATCAATGAGGTGAAAAGCAGGCATGCTCTATATCAATGGAGATGAAGACCCAGTGTGCTCTACAACATTGGTGGTAGATAGCCCATGCATTATGCATTAAATGGGATGGAAAACAAGAGCACTCTACATTGACGGAGGTGACAAGCCAGTGTGCTCAGTAACAATGGTGGCGAATAGGCAGCACAGTCTTCTTTAGGAGGTGAAAGACCAGGCTGATCTACATCCATGGTGGTGAATTGCAAGCATGCTCTACATCAATGGCGGTGAACAGCAATTGTGCTCAACATCTAAGTCGGGGAATAGCCAGTGAGCTCTACAATAAAGGAATTGAATAGTTAGTGTGATCTACATCAATAGCAGTAAAACGCAAGCGTGCGTCACATCATTGGAAGGGAATAGCCAGTGCACTCTACAACAATGTAGGTGAATATCCAGTGCTCTCTACAACAAAGAGTGGTGAGTAGCCACTTCACTCTATATCAATGGAGATGAAAAGCAAGAGCGCTCTCCATCAATGTAGGTCAAGAGCCAGTGGAATCTAAATATCAATGGTGATGAAAATCAAGAGCACTTTATATCAATGTAGGGAAGAGCTAGTTGGTTCTACATCAATGGTCCCCTCCAGTGCAATCTACAACAATGGGGAATAATAGCCAGTTTGACATCAATGGTGATGAAAAGCAAGCGCACACTCCATCAATGGAGGTGAAGCGCGCTTAGGCTCCATAACAATGGCGATGAAAAGGAAGAACACTCTACATCAATGAAAGAGAAGGGCAGAGGGCTCTACATCAATGGAGATGAAAAACAAGAGTGCACTCCATCAATGGAGGTGAAGCGCGCGTAGGCTCTATAACAATGGAGATGAGAAGGAAGAACATTCTACATCAATGGAAGTGAACAACCAGAGGCCTCTACTTCAATGGAGATGAAAAGCAAGAGCGCTCTCCATCAATGTAGGTGAAGAGCCAGTGGGATCTAAATATCAATGGTGATGAAAATCAAGAGCACTTTATATCAATGAAGGGGAGAGCTAGTGGGTTCTACATCAATGGTCTCCTCCAGTGCAATCTACAACAATGGAGAAGAATAGCCAGTTTGACATCAATGGTGATGAAAAGCAAGCGCGCACTCCATCAATGGAGGTGAAGAGCCATTGGGATCTAAATATCAATGGTGATGAAAATCAAGAGCACTTTATATCAATGTTGGGGAGAGCTAGTGGGTTCTACATCAATGGTCTCCTCCAGTGCAATCTACAACAATGGAGAAGAATAGCCAGTTTGACATCAGTGGTGATGAAAAGCAAGCGCACACTCCATCAATGGAGGTGAAGAGCCATTGGGATCTAAATATCAATGGTGATGAAAATCAAGAGCACTTTATATCAATGTTGGGGAGAGCTAGTGGGTTCTACATCAATGGTCTCCTCCAGTGCAATCTACAACAATGGAGAAGAATAGCCAGTTTGACATCAGTGGTGATGAAAAGCAAGCGCACACTCCATCAATGGAGGTGAAGCGTGCTTAGGCTCCATAACAATGGAGATGAGAAGGAAGAACATTCTGCATCAATGGAAGTCAGGAGCCAGAGGGCACTACACTACATCAATGGAGGTGAAGAGGCAATGCATTCAACAACAATAAAGGTAAAGACCCAGAGTGCTCGATGTCAAAAAGGGGAAGAAGCTGAGCACTCTGCTTCAATGGAGCTAAAGTGCAAGAGCACGGTGCATCACTTGAGGTGAAGTTCCCGGGCATTCATGAGCTGGAGTACTCTACTGAATAGAGGTAAAGGGAGAAAGGTTACCAGTGCACTCTACATCAATGGAGGTGAAGCCAGGAGCACTCTACATCAATAGCAATGTATTTATTTATTATAACATTTATTAAGCGCGCAAAAACCATTGAGCATTGAGGCGCTGTTACAACCCGCTACACATGCATGCAGTCTAGAAGGGCGCAAAGAATTTCAAGAGTCATGGCTTAGGTGAACAGCCAAGTTTTCACTGCCTTTCTGAAGGCCCATTAGAATTGTTCAGCACTTAGGTTTGATGGGAGAGAGTTCCATTGGTTTGCTGCCACAGAAGGGAAGCTTGTGCCGCCACTTTTGGTGCGTTTGAACTTGGGCTGGACACGTCTATGCACATATGCCAGTCTTACTGGTCTGGAGGACTGGGCTTTTAGAAATCTTTGAGACAGGTAAACTGGAGCAAAGGTGGACATTTTAAAGATGATCCATTACTTGAGCCGCAGCCAGTGGGCTTTTCTTCAAGCCTCAGCGATGTGTTCAGTTTTTGGAATGTTGAGTACTGCACGGATTGGCATGGTTCTGGATCACCTGGAGCTTGCGGATGCTGTGCGCTGAGGTGCCGGCAAAGAGACCATTGCAATAATCTACTCTCACTCCTATGATGGCTCTGGCAAAGCTAAGGCAGCTATTTGGGGATAGGAAGGATCTAGCAGCATTAATGAGTTTAGCAATGAACAGATCCAGCCTTCAACATCAACAGGGCCGACGTCAGTAAGTGCCAAGAAATTGCAGTTTGACAGTTGTGAATTAAGAGCCTTCACAAGTATCTCATGAAACGCAGATCCCTCAGAATACTAGTAAACTGGAAAAGTGAATTAATTAAAAGTATTGAAACAATATGTATTGCTTCTGAGACGTTGCATCACAGGACTAAGACGAGACTATGTTATAATAATAGTTTTTATACTGTCTCAGTCACCACCTTAGTGGTCTAAACAGCACCAAGCCGTGTCCGTAAAGTAGCGTATGCTGCCACCGACAGAGGTATCCACTATGTAAATGATAGCTACCTAGCCCACAAGGCAAACTTCACAGAACTCAGAATTAGGCAGCACACTCACTTGGCTCCACATTAAAATAGCCTAATGTGCTCGCTGTGGTCCACAGAGCATTGTAAGGTGATGGCTCATTAACCACCCCTAGCCCCTGCTCCCCTAATACCCCTCAACTCATCATGGACTACAGCTGGGGCTTCAAGTGGGCCAGGTATTCTGTAGCCCAGACCTAGCAACATTGCAGAAAGCCCCGCTAGAAACCTACCGACCACCGACACCTGCTAGGAGCCTGATGCAAGCAGCGAGGGAGCCGCAGTGGCCGCACACACACAAGCAAGCAACACAATGCATGTGCCAAATGGCTCCATTAAGCGGTGCTTAGCAACTGAACAACATTGAATTCGCCCATTATTTAGCACATTCATTCATGTGTCTTTTTTCACCAGTTATGCATTTTAAAATCATTCAGAGACTGTGTGTTTCAACATAGATTAATGCAATTCTACTCACACGTTAACCGCTGCCATTTAGACAAGAAATGTCAATGTCTTCCAATGTTCACTTCTCTCTCTCTCTCTCTCTCTCTCTCTCTCTCTCTCTCTCTCTATGTATATTCAACATATACATTTCAGTACTTTATTATATGGTGAACACAATGTGCTTCACCCTCACTCAAGCTTCTTCACAATTACTTAGCATAGTGCTTCGTCCATTTCCATGACTCTAACATGGGCATATGGTTGTCAGTGCAAAGCAGGACGCCATCTTTTAATATGGTCACCCACAGTATACGTATATAAAAAATATATATGTATAATGAAGAGCATCAATGCCTTATTCTTGAACACTTTGAACAATATGTGATAATAAATATACTGTGTCACTGTCTCACATAATTATATTACTTAAATGTAACTTCTCTCTCTCTCTCTATAGGATTCATTTGGCCCTTTTTTTTACATATATATTTCAGTTACTCTTGAAATGTCATGTTTGTGCCAAACTGTTATAAGACGAGGTGTGAAGTTTTTAACCGGGAAATATGTTTCTCAATCCCGTCTTGCCAATATTGTGTGAACCTGGGAAAATCCCCTTATCTCTCTGTCCCTCAGTCCAGATACCCGGCAAAACTGGGAGCACAGAAAACAGTGACCACTATAAGAGGTTAGTGCTATATACAAATAATGGCAGAGCGGGCAATTCTGTTCTACCTTGAACCATTTAGGGGCGGTTCACATAGATACGAAGTATAATGGACGAATGGGGTAACTGTCACCCCTTCCAGGGGCAGAAACCTCACTTTCCCCATAAAGATAATTGCATTTTTCGGATTCTGATTGTAGATCGTGAATGAAACTATGCACTATGCTGCTAGAGATGCCAAGCCATTTACTTGTAATTCTTTTCCAGCAATGACACTTTAGGTGATGCAATGAAATTGACAAGAATCAAGGGTACCGCATCCCAGCATCCCACGCAGAATTCTGTAAAAGTTAACTGAGGAGTCCGGAGGCACTAAGTTGGAAAGGTAGCTCAGGTTGAGTGACTTGCTGGGGTGTCATTGGTTCAGATCTCTCTGTATAGATTACTGTACCTCTTTTTCGAATTTCTTCTGAAAAATGTGCACTAAAAAGTACCATTTCCACCCTCATTTAAAAAGAAATCTTGGGGAGCGAACTATCCCAAACCCTCCATGGAGGGGTCAGGCTCGAATTTCAGCTCATGCCGTAATTTGGGCACCATACAGTAACGGACTCCCAGCGGGCACTTCACAAATCAACAAAACATACATATAAAATCCCTCTCTATATATTATATTGCAATATGTTTCCCTCATTAGCCAAAAGTAACAAGTTGCTTGAGTTCCTGTTTAAAGAAGGGCACACGGTCAGCATGGGGGTTCTCCAAAATAAACAGGACAGCAGGTCAGACCTCTCTCTGACCTGGGATGTGTGTTTTTTTGGTCAGGCGTACTTCACTTCGCCATGTTGAAGTAATTTTAGAACTTGTATTAGGTGACACTGCTCCATGGAGTATTTCTGTGACTTGTTAGCCAGATAGGGCCAGGAAGACAGCATGTGTGCCCGGTCTCCCCCATCTTAGAGAATTTTGGCTGTGTCACCTCGAGCTTTTATGAATTAACCACAAAAATGCTATTAGATGTATATATACATTCTCCACATTAATATATGTGTGTATGTGGCTTGTTTTATTCTGTGAAACGTAGGACTCATGCCTATTTAATCAAATTAAAAAAACTGTTTTATATTAAATGAAAACTCTAGTGCACTGTGTATTACATTCTGTGTGGTGATGTGAATAACCTACGGAGTGGGACCCAGCATGAGTTAAGACTGGGCCACTAAATTTGTATTTGTTTTTGAATGGTTCATCCGGGGGACACCCCAAAGTGTGTTGATCCAGACTTCTCTCCAAGACAGTCTACATCTCTCCAGAAAATCTTTATGAGAGAAACTTAGAACATGTGCCCACCCTCTTTCATGACCTGCCACATTTTCAATCACACGCACTGCACTGGCGCCTCCCTGGGTACCTCACTGTTCAAAATGTGGTACAGGAGGATGGGCGGCACTGCCTCCAAATCTACACCACTCATCATTGGGTAGAGTGCGATCTATAACTCTTTCCCCATTCCAGTACCTTCACCACTCACCATGAGACAAAGAACATTTATGACATTCTTGCACTATTCCCCCATATAACATGGAGTCACAGCATTGTATGACACCGGGCACCCAAACCTTAATTATAATTATTATAATTGTCTTTTTATAACATGCTTAATACCAAAGAGGTTTCTAAGAGGAGCTGGGATTCGAACCTGTGTTGCTCTGTGTTGTCTTGGGATTCGGACCTGTGCTGCTCTGCGTTGTCTTGGGATTCGGACCTGTGCTGCTCTGCGTTGTCTTGCTTCCAAGGCGAGCACGTTCCCACTGAGCTACACCACCCATCTCAACTATCTGTTCTTTAACACAGAACACTCTACCTAGCTCCTAATCTACCCACAAGCATCTGGGGTGCGTTTTACCACTACACTGGCCACTCTGCGCATAAGGGTCCCCAAAGATCTACATTGCACACAGGAGAGAGGATCACATGTAAAGTATTGTCTTTCACGGCACCCAATATAAGGGGCCGCATCGGCTGTGAGAACAATGGGCCATGAATGTCTCAGCTCATTAAAGTTTATAAACATGTATCGAGCTCGCCTTTGCAGCAAATAAAAGCAAACAACACACTTTAAATGGCATTACCGTGATAAAATGTTATTAAAAACATATGCATTTGGCAAACTCTACGCTTATCTGCCTTTAGTTATTCCCAGCTGGTGCGTCCTGGAATCCAACCTTACCCCGGGGGAACTATGGGTAAAGCCGAGCACAATTCTTCTATTCATCCCCTACCTGTTCCATGAGACCCCCTCTGTTCTAGTGTATTGAGGGACTCCTTCCCTCATTTCCTCCTTTTTGGTTGTCGCTTTGCCAGCGCCGGTTCCTTTTTCCTGCATGATTAGGGTATTTAGTCTAAGCTTACACGCCCATTTGAATTAATATCATGCCCGAAGAGCAGTGGTAGAAGGGTATCGAAAAAAAATAGTGGCACTCTGGTCTGGGCAGGGGAGAGGGTAGGCGGAAGCCTAGTGCAACGTGTAACAAGGTGCCGCGGCCAGGGCAACGCAATATAGTCCAAGTGACTAGTAACTAAGGCTCCTGTTACAGCTTTACACAAGGGGCTTTCACACCTCCAATGACGGCCATGTTTTGTTGGGCTCATGTTTTCATTTGATGAGACGCAGCATCATACCTGCCTAACCTCTGGAATTTTCCGGAGACTCCGGAATTTTAAGCATTTCTCTGGGTCTCCGGAAAAGTCCCTTGAATCTCAGGAATTTTGAAATTCTTTCCGGGTCCCGTCATATTCTCCACCTGATTGGCTGCCGCCAGTAGCCAATCGGGTGGAGAAGTGGTCGGGACCCGGAAACAGCGCTCAATGCAACCCCCGACCACTGTATTAATAATGCCTTCAATGTATATCATTGGATTGAAAGCAGTATTATTACGGCGGCGGTGCCGCGTTCATTTTGCTTACCAAAATCATTCATTCACTGCTATATTAAGCAAAATGAAGGCAGTGCTGCCGCCGACAAAATAATGCTGCTTTCAATCCATGTCATTGGATTGAAAGCGGGAATGGTTTACTGGGGAAAAGGTTCATCAATGTGCCGATAAGGGCAAGACAAAACAACTAATGAGATTTGTATTGACCGTGGTCCTATTCTATTGGACACAGGGTAAGGAGCTGGTCTGGTGCTTTATTGGGTGGAGGAAGGTGTCATGTGGGATATCTGGTCCCAAGCAAAGTAGGGCGTGCTACCTGGCTGGAGGGTAGTCTGGCTTGGTTAGGTTTGTCTGGTCACCAACAACCTGAAGGATGGGAGGGGGCGGGGGAGCGGAAAACCAGGATGGGAGTGGGGGCAACCAGCACTATTGAGTGCGAGAGGGGGATTAAATCTCGTATTCTTAAATCTAGACAGCTAGATATGACAAGTGCAAAAAAGGAGGCATCCGAATGGTCATGTAATTTTATTTTAACCTTGATGACTCAAAAGTTCCTTGCAAGAGGGTGGTTGCCCGGGGGGTGGATTGGGTGATACCAAATTATCACTAAGAAATGCACTATCCCACTAGTTATGGGATGGAAAAGCCCATGCTTTCTGGGTTTTTCTCAACTTCATGCAGTAACCCCTGTTGGTCTTGGGGGTATCATAAAATGTTGTGGTGAAGCCACAACAGGTGAGGTTGACCGGTTTCAATGGTTCGTGAGTGATTACCGACCATCTTCTTCAGGACAAGATCGATCTTCATATGCTACTGAATAGTATCTGTCCTCTTAGTAGGGCAGCAGTAACAGGCTGCAAGGGGATCCTGGAATGGGAGACACAAGAAACATAATTGCAGAGAGGACATGAGTTAACCTCTAACTGCAATGTTGCAACAATGGTACATCCAGAGTATAGCTAAAAAACCTGTTGCAAGGCAAGTGAATGCAAACACAAACAAGGTGCTCGCCTATTCAGAGCAGAAAGCCACTGCATTGGTGGCTAAAAACATAGACAAGTCAAACCCGTAGGGGAGGGAAGGGGGATGTGTCAAGACCTGTGCACGTGGGGGAAAAGGGGGGGAGGAAAGGCCGTGGAGTGTGCAGGGGGAGAGAGGGACCTACCTGGAAGGGATGGCTGAGCTGTCCAGGAGGTCTGCTGGGAGCAACAGATGAGCTCTCTCCAGTGGCGTGCCTGCGGGGAAAGCGAAGCAGTGAGGGGCTGGATGAGCCTGGAGTAACGCTCAGGACAGCGGGGAAAATCACATACCTGAGGAAATGCGGGGCGCGGACGGAGAACGCTGCGGCCTGCTCAGTCCCAAGGCTGTAGGTAAACTGAGCGCTGCAGCGATGAATATCTGCCGCGTCTGACGCTGCATGGGGGTGTGGCAACGCCCATCGTAGGCGCGTGAGCCAATCGGTGGTGAACACGTAGCGGCCGTGTTCAGTGGAACGGTGGCCTATCAAGGCGCGGCCTGGGCGGAAGGGTGCACCGCAGGCGGCCAATCAGAGCACACACTCCGGGAGGTGTGTGTGCTGCCGGGCTGGGGCTGAGCAAGAGTAGCCACATAGCGAGTGAGACGGCTGAGGAAGGGGTCGAACAAGGCGTGGCCCGTGGAGTGATATGGGCATGCGCGGAGCCAATGAATGCCCACGCACCAGTGGGTGTGTGTGTGTTGAGGGAACTAAGACTCGTGACGGAGCGGGCAAGTGAAAGGGAGAGGAGGAAACCGGATCCTCGTGTGGGATCGCAGGGGAGGCTGTGAGGCAAAGAGCCTGAGTCAGGTGTGGTGGGTGAAGAGGGTGAACTATTGAAGGGGTGCGTGATCAGGACGAACATGCGACAAGGGGGGGACGTGATGCCGGGGAATAAACAAGTGCAACAATCAAAAGGTAGAATTCACAGGTGCGCCAGAAGGATAGAACGAAGCAAAAGACAAGAAAAGTTGGTAATGCAACACGAGTGAGTAAACAAGAAAAATACCAATGAGTGAAGAGGATGAATGGAAGAGAGAGACATTTGTAGATGAAACAGAAAAACATATAGCAGATGAAAAAATGCAAAATGCAACAAATGTTTCATATGTTATCCCTTTGATCACATAGATACATCTGCCAGTGGACAGTGATTCGTGGGATATCGGGGTTCAATGCTGTAGCACCGCCAGTTCTTGCCACTGCATTGCTTCATTCAACCCTTGTTTGCAGGTGTTCAAGCGAAAAATCCACTTCTGTTCTTGAGTAAAGAGTATAGCGTGATAGTTGCCTCCTCGCTTTGGGCGCTTGATTTTTTCCAAAATGGTCCATTGAAAAGACTCTGCTGTGTGGCCTTCCGCCAAAAAATGCGGAACCATAGGTGCTGTAAGTTTCTTAGTGCGGAAGCAAGATCTATGTTCAATCATCCGTTTCTTTACTTCTCGGGCAGTCATCCCAATATATCGTAAGTGGCACGGACAGGTGATCATATAAATTACTCCCTTGGTATTGCAGTTGGTGAAACATTTCTGAATCCAGGGAGTGGAACCAGACCAATCCTGTGGGCCATAGTCGGTGTGGCCTTTGTTCAATGTGTACCCAGACAGTTCGGAGCACCAGTCTGGATATTGGCTGGACCACTCCCTGGAGCCAGGGAAGGGCGCAGGTGGTGATTGACCCGTATGAACACGACCAGTGCCGTATTAAACCGTGTGGAGGCCCCTAGGCAGTCGAAAATATCGCCCCCCCTGGCAAATGATCTCTTAATACGGTTTACATTTTCTGCACCGCTTTATTTTGATCCGTTGTCACAAGGCCCCTAGAAGGAGTGGGGTCCATAGGCCGCTGCCTACTTGGACTAGTGGATCGTCCGGCACTGACCATGACTGTCGGCTGCCATGAGAGACCCAGGGAGCCTCATACGCATGCAGGTAAGGGATGGGTTCCACATAGAGCCCAGCCCACGCGTTTATCCAGTGAGTCTTCCAGGGTTCTGCGGTTAGGAGAAGAGTGGTAACAAACTGCAGGAGTGAGGGCTTTCCCACATAGAGCCATATAAAGAAACATACATGCTGCCATACGTTCATCCACACAGGTGTGCATAAGTACATGCATACATTGGTGTCCTGTTTCATCAGGTGCATGTGTGGGGGGGAGAGACTTACACAATGAGGATGTAACAGTCACTGCCAGTGTCACAGCAGCCAGAAGCGCCAGACCCTAAACCCCAAGGAAACACCACCCAATGCGCAAGCTCCCTAACCAGTGAACCCGGATGATGTGATGCTAGCGGGGGTCGGATACTCTCTTATCTCGTTGTCCAATAATGAACAGCGCTGAGCCAGGACTGGGGGTGGAGGTGGGGGTGCTTGAAACGGAAGGTGGTCTCCGAGAAATGCCACCCGTGGCTTGGTTTTGCAGCTGAGGAAGTGGTGCCGGGCCTTCCTGACAAGTCCTCTGACGAGGCGGAAGAGTCTGCCAGGGTAGAGGAAGGACAGACGGGACTTATTACCACCACTGAATCTCAACGCTGGGGCTCATACCGAAAGCTGGCCTTCCATGCTTGCCCTGGGCCCTACAGATAAGGGCGGCATCAGCCACTTATATACCCTAAAAACAGGCAATTACTCCCAGAAAAGAAAAGCCAAGAGTCAAAATACCCCCAACAAAAAATAGGAAATAAGCGCAGAGGCGCCTGTTCCCTGCTTTGACTCTCACAGCTGCACAGAGAGCTTTGGGACCGTAGTGCCACAGGAAGACACTACTAGTACTGCCAGATCTGAAGAGGTAAACATATATTTATTAATGTGCATGACTAACTAGGCGCAAAGAAGTGCTAATTACAATAACAGTTTGGTTTTACGCTTAAAACGTTTTTACTCATAAAATAATGGGACTTACTCCCTAAAAATCATTTTACTCCCAACTTTAAAAACTAGGGTGTCATTGCATAGCATCATATCACCGCAATAAAGCAGGGCCATTCTACTCAGCTTGAAGATAGGCCTTCCATGTTACATGAAGCAATTGGATTTACAAAAGGTGTCCATATGCAAAGAAGTGATAGTGCAAAGGTTTCTGACAGCATGTGTGTAATGCAAAACAACATGCAGTCATTTGCACAGTCAAATAATCTGTGCTCATCTGTTATTCCAAAGGCAATCTAGCATTAAGGGCAAAGTTTTAGGCAGAAACGGTCAGTGATGGCCGGCTAGGCCGAGCCTGGCCGGCCTGAGCACATCAGGGGCCTTTACGAGGGCTCAGGGTAGCCTGCCCCTGAAAGCTGATTCGCTGCCAAGAAAATGTACATGCGGTTGTGTACTAGGGTGACCAGACTTCCCGGTTTTGGCAGGACTGTCCCAGTATTTTTCCTCCTGTCCCAGGATCGCAAGACTTTTTGTCCCGGGATTTGGTTGTCGTTTGAATACCGTCCCGTTTTTTTCACAGAACAATTAAAAAATCACATCTGGCGAGCTTACGCTCTCCCCATTTGCTTTTCACCCCCTCTCCATACCTTCTGCCTTCCTCCAGGTCTTCCCTCCTCCAATCAGAGGTCTGCGCCTCAAGATGCACTGGGATAGGTCAAGGACATAGAAATAGGACTACCATTCATTAGATGTATTTTAGTGCTTTTTTGTGTTTGTCACAGCTGACCTTGCGTCCTACCTCTATGTCAGTGGCCTGTCCTAGTATTTTATTTTCAAAATCTGGTTAACCTATCGCCCTTTCATCAAAAGGAAGCGAGGTCAGACTAACATGGCTGTCATGGTGATATGAGAAAGGCACTTGGTAGTGAGCTCCTTCTTGCTTTCCATGGTGTCATATATGAGGAGGCGTCTGGGTGGAGATGAAATTCAGTGCAGGTGAGGAGAGGGGTAGGCAGGAGAGAGGGAAGGGACTCTGCGTGGAGATGAAAGTAAGCGCAGATGGTGAGGGGGTGGCATGGTCGCCTGGGCAAGCAATTGGGGACAGGCTGACATTGCAAAGCCTAGTCTGTGGGGGTATAACCACACGAGATTTCTCTGAACGTGAGCTTATACCAGCGGTTCTGGCCTGGCCTTGGAGAGAGCTGGTTAGTTGGCTTTCCTGTGCTGGGTGCTTATGAAGGACATAGCAGCTACTGTTTCTATGTCAAGCAAGTGTCAAACCACCAAAGGACAGGACGCTGCCTTTAACTCATGTAGACTGTTGATCGTCTGGCTGTCCGGGCCACGATGAGCAACCCGAAAAAGGTTTACCCACTTACAGTGAGGTTTCATCTACAGCAGTTGCAGATTCCCCTGACATGCAAACACATTAATATAACATAGCTTCTTAACCCCTTAACTGCTGAGCTATTATGCATTCCTATGCTAAAAGCAGCAGCCTTTAATGAACATACTTTTGAAAAAGCATCACGCATGCGTGTGCCCATTTAACCAATACATACTTGTTTGAACTTTCGCCCTCATTCATCCATGCAACTATTATGAACGGCTTATGAGTACATACGCTGCGTGCAATGCCAATTATGTGAAACATCAAGGCAACAGTATGTATTACTACTGGACGAATCCAAAGCCATGCCGTCCTAACAAGGGCAAACCATCAGTGCCTTCTGTCGCCATCATTATCTCACAACCACCCACGCCTGCATCCTCGGGCTCTCGGATGCCACAGCGGGAGTAATCAAGTCCACATCAGTAGCCAGGGCCGCTTAGGCCATCACAGTGCCCGGCAGACGCGTTGCTAAGGGGGCTGGGGTTAAGAGGGCTATAGCCCCGGGTCTTTTGGTTGTAGCCCGGGATAGAAGCTCAGGGGCTACAAGCAAAAGGCTAGCTAGCTCCAATTAGCATAGCCCCAGATCTTTTCCAGACCTAGAAACACCCCTGGTGCCCGGGGCTCAGGTGCTTTGCAGACAGTAGTCGTGCCAGTAACTCGCCCTATCCTATTACAGAGCATGTGTGCCATTACAGGGCACCGTGCTAGTATTGTGGGCCTCAACCTGCATCCCGTGCAGGCAAAACGTTGAGCTCAGGACTGTGCCACCCAGGTTCTTTCTGTTTTACTTTTCAAATCAATTCAGACATTGTTTTCTGTCTCTACAGATGCACATGTTGTCGGTTTACTTGGGATACAGGGAGCCTTAAAGATCAGCAGGGTTCTGGGAAGCTCTTTAAAGCCCGGGCGGGGAAGGGTAAACCTACCAGAGAAGTCAGGATCAAAGTCAGACTTTGTGGTTTGGATCAAACCCAGGGCAAGAAGTTGCTGTTTCCACAAGAAGAGCACCTTCAACAGAGCTGAACAAATTAGGAAAGGAAATGACCGAAGGTTGTAAACTTAAGAATGACCACAGAAGCGGATTTATGATTTGTCTCCTCATTTAAGGAAGGGGGAGCTTATCCCTTTTTTTGGGGGGGGGACCAGTGTCGGGAAATGCTCTGTCCACACCCCACAGTCTAGATTCCCAGCACGCTCACCCATCTATAATGTAACATTATGGTGCAATCTGTGTAGCACACGTGGTTATATGAATTGTCTCATGGTGCGCCCGATAGGTGTTCCTAATACCCACACATGTAAGCCCCAGCCTCTCCTCCTCCTAAGATTTAGTTTGAGTTTGAATAATTGTATCAGCTCTTCTTTGGAGTGTTTGAAGCTGCAGGCCTGTGGCACTAAGAGCTTGGGCGATCCTGTGGTGGTTAAACCACTACCCGTTGGTTCTTTACTTTTGTTAATTTTGTCTCTACCGGCCCACCCCAAGCCACATATGGTCATGCCAAACCCCTCTGAGCTCTCTCAAGTCTTTACAGTCATCTTTGCTATGTTAGCGCCCGGGTGGGCACACACAACCAATCAGCTTACTTAAAACAGGGCTTTTACCTGGCACTACAAACCAGCTGTTAAGTAAGAAAGTCCCTTTTTCAGAACAGATTGAGCTCACCTGACCCAAGGGACTCCATCTTCAGTGATCCCCCCCTTGGTCAGGTGGGCATAGTAGACTCTTCCACTGCTGGAGATTTTGAGTGCCCTCCTGAAATTCCAGCCCTTGTGCATGATTGTCCCAGAAGTGTGAACACCATGTTGCTGCTAGAGACCCGACCGCATTGCTTCTGCCATCAGAAAGGTCAGGTGTTATGTCTGGGCCATTCAGACTGAACTCTGCTGCTGTCCTTTCTTCAAGGGCACCTCTACTTTCCCGTCCTGTAGTGTAGAGTCCACAAAGGGGCCTCTGCACACTCTTGACTGATGCTTCTGCATCCACTGACTCGAGGGTCACCTCTTGGAGGCCACCCCTCCCCTGAGTACAGAAAGCATCAGTATTATTGGACCCATCCAGGGGCCCTGCCTGGAGCCCCTGTATCTCTGAAGCGTAACATTAACCTGTGCTTACACCAATGCTGGAACACCCTCTACACCCTCGGGCACTGGGCTTCTGTGATGCACTCCAGCAGTCTTTCCTTCATCTTGGGGGTCAGTTGACTCCTAATTACTGTTAGTCCCATTTATCTGCACCTACGGGGTCCTTGTGCAGACCTGTCATCTGCCAGCAGACCACATCATCGACTGCATCTATGTCTCGGGTACACCTCTGCAATCTTCCTTCCTTCAAGTCCTGATCGTTGAATCTTCATCTGGATTTTTCTGGTGAGGTCTCGACCACATCATCGACTGCCTCTATGTCTCAGGTTCACCTCTGCGATCTTCCTTCCTTCAAGTCCTGATCATTGAATCTTCATCTGGATCTTTTCTGGTGAGGTCTCGACCATATCATCTACTGCCCCTAGGTCTCGGATTCACCTCTGCAATCTTCCTTCCTTCAAGTCCTGACTGTTGAATCTTCACCCGGATCTTTTCCAGTGAGGTCTCTCGTTGATGTCAATATGAAGATCGCCTCCTCTGCTGCTCACCTACGACGTTGGTCACTTTTGAGAGTTTTAACCTATAACCGGGAGCTGCCCACTGACTTTGCGCAATTGTTTCCATAGGACAAAACTCTTCTAATGTAATGGAATCTTTACTTTTCTCTTTTGAATTGTCTTTGGATGACTCTTAAGGGCCAGCCCACTGTTTATATAGTTATTTTTCTTTTCTTTAAAAAAGGACTTACTAGTAATCTAGATCTTTTCTTTAATTGTATGCACACCTTTTGATAAACAGCATTCTTTCGGTGATATACTGTAAGGACATTCCTATACTGTGTTTGTCAACTGCACCTTACTGAGACCCTGTGCCTTCTTGAGAGTAAAGCCGTGTCCGCTCTCCCTTGCTAATACTTGGAGAGCTGGCAGTAACTTAAGCAAGGCCCTATTTACCACTGAAGGAGGCTTTTCCTAAGCCCTCAACAGGGGACCTTTGGAATATCTCCCTAATATTCTTGCTCCAAGCAAGCCAGTGGCTGCTCACGCCGGCCCCTCCACCACATCCCTCTCGCCTTTGCCCATGCCCCCTCTTGGCCCATTTCAAAATTAAAAATTAAAACGCGTACCAGCCTGTGCCAGCACCGTTTCCTCTCTGCCTCCACCTCTTGCACTCCCGTGCCCGTTTTCCCACACCCATGGAAATGGAAGAGGGGTTCTGGCTGGAGTCGTGAGTACGATTTTCAAGACTGGCCTTTAAATGTAGTTTTCTTTTTAAAGGCAAAAACAGATCACGGACTTCAGAGTGCTAATGGTGACAAACCGCTAGGTGATAGGATGTACTAGCCGGTAATGGACCTGCACCCCTATAATAGCCCTTGGTTCACTCAACCTGGGCTGGCGGGCCACTTCTGGCCAGTATGGTCTACCAGCTGAGTGTTTATCACCACAGTAGCACCTCTCTCAGCACAAACATAGAAGACAGGTCACACTCTACCAAGCTTTCCCTTTCCACCGCTTCAGCAGATTGCCCCTCCCACATAAAACGTGTGTCCGGGGAAGCAGCTGCTCTGGCGATTGAAAAGACTTCAATTAAAACTTCAATAACTTCTTAAGTTTCAACCCCAAGGCCTTATTAATTTTGCTGAAAGTGCTATCTGTAAGCCAAAACTATTGTCATGGGAAGTGAAGGTAAGAGACAGATGAGATGTGAGGAGTGACACATACCCTGTCGGTGTTGTTTGTTTATCACCCACACATTGACCATTCATAGCCATGCAAGACCGTATGGCCATTCTCACCCACTATGTGTCCTTCCCTATCCAAAACACATGCACCTTCGAATTTCTTTAAGTCTATCTCTGTGTTTTCTGAGCAGCCTCCTGAAAGGTAGCTCCTGATGTAATACAACTGTCTTAACCAAGTCTGCTCCAGCCCCTTGATTTATAAGCAGTGTGTATGTCTAGGCATTGGCAAATCCTATAGTCTTGGCTCTTGCATAGGCATTAGATAGGCATTTGCCAAGCACTGGCATAGTATGCCAGCTTTTGCCCTCTTATGGTCAGATAGTGCCATTAGGGCAGTGCCTGGAAAATGTGGCTCTCATGCTTAAAAAACCTGTTGGCAATGCCAATGCTTGTTTTAAGTCCCCAAGGAGAACATGCTAATAGCTGACAAAATCTAAAACCCAATCATAAGCATTTCCATAATTTTATTACATGACCTCTTGTGATGCCAGGGTGGGGAGAGGGTGGGGCTTCTCACAACGCCGTCGGACTTCCAGTGAATAAGTGGGACTTGGTGGGAGGAGGTAGGGCTTACTGTAAGGAGTTGGAACTTCCGGCAGGCAAACCTTCTTTGATGACGCAGTAAGGTCACGGTTGCGCACTTCAAGCATTTCCTCCCTTACTTCTGACGTCAGGGAGAGTTGGCTACAACTAAGCAACGGTGACTTTATAAGAACCTGGCCGAAAGTGCTCCAGAATACATTGGAACGATCACGGGTGTGGAAGGCGGCAAGGCCAACGCACGTTTTAAATGATTCCCTTTCAATGCAGAACCCAGGCCATTTTTTGCGCTGCCTGTTCACTTTACTCCACACGTGTGCAATGGCTTTTTTTGTACCAGGGCCATAGAGGGGAGTGCAAACCCCCACCCCAACCCCCCCCCCCAAAAAGCTTGCTCACAGACATCAAGCTGATTAGCTTTCACAAGTCACACAGCGTGACCCTTTTCCTCAGGAAGTACACACCAAGGACTCCATCTAAAAATAGAAGCTGTTAATTAAAATAGAAGCAATGAGGGTCCAGTGTCTCTGAAGAAGTCTCTGAAGAAGGCAGTGAACAGCCGCCACTTGGAAGCGCTGCGGAAATTGGGCGGGAGGCGACCGGCGAGGAGCCCTGCTGCGACACGAGGCGTTTTCTGTGGCACTGCTGCACAGTACAGCTGCATTGCTGTCCTGACTGGTCGGCATTGACATGGCACATATTTTCTTATCACGTGTTTTTGACACCACCGAGAGCTTGATACCTCGTAGTGCCTTATTATGTATGACATTTGTAGTCAGTGGAAAAAAGTGGGGAATTGATTACCTGAAATGTTACACCTTTTTTACCATATTTTACCCCCATTTTATCCCACATCAGGTTTGGAGTAAAATTCGAAGTAGTTGGATGAATAAATTGTTTACTGTATCCTGCCAAACCGATAAAGTTATAAAATTCAAAATGAGAATGGTATAGGAGGTTGCCAGATATTTGCCAGCTGTTTCCATCACTTGCCCAAGTGCTGCTGTTACTTGCTCCCGTATCCACACCATTGGACAGGTATTGCCATGTCTGTATGTACGTATGTTATTTACATTGAGCACAGCTAGCTCATAGGCAACAGAGCGCTGTACAGTTAAGGTGAGAAGACCATTCTGGTGCTGGGGGATCATTTTGTTAGTCTATGGCCCTCATTTGTTGGTGATGTATTCCTTGAGGATCAGGGTCTTCAGATCTTTCCTGAATCACAGAGAGGAGAGGAGGGGGTGGAGCCAGCCTGATGTTAGCAGGAAGGTTGCTCCAGTTCACAAGAGCATATCAGGAGAATTCCTTTTTTTTCTGGTCTTCTCCTTCTTGTCTTCTTGGATTCCAGTCTGGTGATATCTTGGCTTCAGAATCTGGAAACATACAGGCCTTGACAACAATACACAGGTAGGAACAAGGATACTTACCCTTCTAACACCATAGTGACAATTTGATCTAACCATTATCTAATACACATATCACTATTATTATTTTCAGAACATATGAGAACTGTCTCATAAGATAACGTTTGCATCATTCTACATCGAAATGGACATTTGAAGTCCTAAAGAAAAGAAAAACACTGTTGTTTTGTGTTTGGAAGAGAAATCATTTGTTGAAACTTATATTTAGAGTATTGTTGAATTATCAATATTATTAGGAAACACTGTATTTAATGAAATAGTTATTGCTCTTGAAGAAGAGAGGCACACTCTCGAAACATAGAGCTCCATATCAAGAATGTTTTGTATTTTATGTAACCTTGAGTGAATTGAACTCTGATTTTGGTTTAAAATAAGCACTAAAAATATCATGTGGATAAATAATTTTTGTACAACACTGTGTATATTGAAATTTGCTTTCTAATTAAGAATTACAAAACAAAATGACTTACGAATTTAGCTGTTCTAAAAACATAAACTAGTGAAAATTGTGACATTTATTTAAATTTTGGTTGGATCTTTTTTCCAATATCAAGAGGTGTGCAGGGGGCAGGAGTTCCTATTATTAATAGGAATTCCTTGTTTTTTCATGATATTACTTACCTTTGATACCGAGGTTGTTGGTTTTCACCCCCGCGCCCCTAAAGAGCATTTAACGACTGAACAAGCCATTGGAGCTTTGAATTTCTTTAACTTAGATTAACAATTTATTTATAATATAGGGTGTGCAATTACTTTTTGCATTTTCTGCTTCTGTGTTCCTGCCATAAATGTTTTGGGAACGTGGATACTTGGTGCAGAACCTTGATGGCACTTATTGATTTGTTGAGTTGAGCCTTTGGATTCATTTAAATGGGGCCCTTTTCCTACATGTCCACATTTCTACATGTATGGTGTGATGTTGTTATGCAGCTATTACATGCTCACACTTTTAAAAGTTAATAGAGCTAAGAAAAAGGGAGAGAAATGGATTTCTCTGGATCCTATAACTTAACCCAACTGGGCAGACAATGCCTAAACCACATGCATGTTGCTTTCACCCTCAGCAACTCAACGCCACACCATTTTGTGTCCTACTTTAAAGGAATATAGCAGGGGCAATAGTTCTTGCTTCCTGTCATTACCCAGGCTTGCAGCAGCCAATAAGAGGCTACGGAGGGTCATAGTGCTGTACAAAGGACAGGGCTAGTGCCGCAACCTGTCTCAGCAGTAGACTTTGGAGAAATTAGGTTGACGTAGTGTAGGTGATTGATGGCAATGGGAGAAACCAGAGAGAAAGGGCTGGAAAGGAGACTCGCAGAAGGCATTCTTTTAAGAAAGGACATCTATGATGAGTCCTGACTTCCATGATTCATGTTGTTTCCCACCTGCCACTGACTTTTTTGCTTTGGCTATTAGATGGTGCTTACGCGCCACCTACAAGCCAAAACTACTGCGGTTGAGTACAGCTAAGAGGGAGAAGACAAGTGAGGAGGGACACATCGCTTGGGCGTGCATGCTTATTTATGTATCCATTGACTGCCCATGGACATGCTAATCCATATGGCCATTCCCTCCCGCTACCTGCCCCTCCCCTCCCAAAACACATACTCCAGGGATCTCTTTGCGCTAGCTATATGAAGCTGTAACATCAAACATTGTCCTGCCAAGCTTATTTCTAAGCAGTCTGCTGAAAATTAACTGCCTAATTACAGGTGCAAATGCACTACTGGTGTAATAAAATGACCTAACCAAGTATGCCTTTGCCACTTTATTTATATATGTTCCTTACACTGATGCCCTATTAAAACCAGCATTGACAAAACCAACAGTTTTGACTTGTCGATATGTATTGAGCGTTTGCAAGGCATTGCCCTTGACTTGTTTTTAGCCCATTTGTGTTCGCCAGATCTTGCATTTAGCCTAATTGTGTAAGGTACCCTTACCTTGCTTTTAGCCAATTTCTGTTAGTCAGCCATAGCTCGCATTCTGAAACACTTGTGTACGAGCGCGACAGAAATAAAATATCAATTAAATTTGCATTTAGACTAATTGTGTATGGTATTATGCATTCATCTAGCACTTAGAATGCCTGTGAAACGTAGCACTGCTCCTTCTACATAGATGGAACCCAGGAATTAGTCACTGTTGTTTGTACAATGAACCCCTTTCTTCTCCCGTACACTGCACCTTCGCAATTTAGCGGGAGCCACTGGCTCATTCCACTCTCCCTGCACTCACATATAACACAGACACTAGTGCACATCACCTCTGCCATAAGAATGAGGCTACTTTTAACAACAGAAATTTGAACTGTAGCTCCCCACTTATCTATCCCCTTAAACACAACCCCTCTCCCTTTAGTCCATAGTATTCCTCTGCCACGCACATACACACTCCATTTAGACATGGGTGACAACTGTGGTCTTGGACACACTCGCATAGCTTTAATGGCTGAAATGACACACACATAATAGCACCTCCAAAATTCTCCCACATTTTTGGACTCCTGTCCGTCCATGGGCATTCAACCAAAAGCACGTTGGGACCATAATTATGGTGAAAGACACTATAACAAATGACAAAATGAATGGAAAAAAGTGAATGGATGACTGCTAACATATGTCCAGGTAATCACGCCATTTTCCAGCTGTTGCCATCTTATAACTGGATAGCACAATTATGACACTGCCTGGAAAATGCCTATCCCACAGCTACACAGAAGCCATAGCTGTTGGCTTTGCCAATGCTTCTTATACTTGAGGCCCATTTTAAACTTCTTGGCATTCAGCTCTGACCTGAGAAAGTGTGCAGTGATTTCATAAGCCAGACCTACAAAAGGCAGCATGCATTTGGGTAATTAGGAAAGGAGCGGAAGTGAAAATCTAGGTTTCCAAAAACAGAAAAGCATTTTTTTGACAGTGGATTGAAGTGCTCTAAGCCAGGTATTTGATCTCTTAAAGTATTGAGATCATTAATTAATTAATCTTTTATTACACGCCTAATACCGGAGAGCAGTCGCGAAACCAAGATTCGAGTCTGTGTTGCTCTGCGTTGTCTCGAAACAAGTGTGCAGCATTGCAACCGTAGCTATTTTGAGTTCTGTAATGTCGTTTTTTGTATGGGGATTCATTTTGAGTGATGTGATTAACCCATTAAGTGTCACGGACGAGTATGCTCATCCTTTTTGCATAGACTTGCATAGTTCGTCCTTTTTGCATAGACTTGCATAACAGCCTGGCAGTTAAGGAGTTTTAATACCAACACCTAACTGAATTTCTCTTTGAGCAAAGGCTTATAATAGAGATGGAAGGAGAGTCCATTTACAAACCTAGGACAGACATCTTACATGTTTGGAATGTGTCCGTTCTTTGATTTGCTGTCATTACAGAGTGTAATCAGCTACAGTCAGGATGACTGCCAGCCTACACAGACCTATCCAGGACTTGATCCCCCTGACAGCCAAACAATGATATCAACGCCAAAGATGGTTTGTATAGCGCTCAGTTGTCGTTGGTATGACTTTGCATCGCTGAATCCTGGCCTGACAGTGCAGTCACTGTAGACCTCAAGTATGTGTGAGACAACAGTCGCATATCTGGATAGATGGGAGCCTGCATCCTAGCAAGACCGGGATTGCACATACCAAGCCGCTCAGTGGTCAACAGACAGAAACTGAGCAAAAGAAACGTAGGCAAGTTAGCCTGTGGTGGGGGCTGCACTCCCTAAATACCACTTTGTGGTTACATTCAGTAGGCATAATTGTTAATAATTTTAATTCAAATCTTCATATCCATTTCATACACCGAACACGTATTTGTTTTTCTCCATAAACGCAAACAATTGGCTTATTTTAATTGAAATCATGTGCAGGTGCACCTGCAGCCGAGGCATTTCGGACTAAAAAGTCCTTCTTCAGGGTGTGTATTAGTAACTTGCTTATGTTTCTTTTGCTCATTCATTTTGTGTGCCCGACACGGAGGCACTTATCATTGGGTGTGCACCCCACTCACAGATCACTATCACCTCTAGAAATATTGAAAGTCACCAGAGGCGATCTATAGCTAAAGAAAAGCGGTGCCCACTCAATAATTAATAATAATCATTTGGAATTTATATAGCGCTACGAACCCTCAGGTATCTGAGTGCTGCTTATTATTACCCACGGTGTGTGGTGCTCATTTATCGACCTCGGAAGGATGAAAGGCTGAGTTTGGCCCTGCCGGTATTCGAACCTGCGTTAGCAAGCTCTGCACAAGTGTCAAAGCGAGCGCTATACTATCTACTATCTCAATGCAATCACAACAGATAGAAACTGTCTGCCAGGGCACCTGTGTCATTGCCAACATCCTGTCCTTACCGGTCAGCCATATTTGATGGATTCGCAAACTTTGCTGGTGGCATCACTCTCACGCTCATGTTCCACAACTACAGACTTTACAGCTGCCCTCGGCCTCGTCCAGCTGAACCCTCCATCTCCACCGTCTGTCTGACAACAACTGATAATACTTTGTCATGCACTCCCATTGATCCCACAACTGACTCTCATCTCAACAATGAGATTGGTGCTGAATGCCACTGAAATGTAGGCAAAGCTGATGGGTTCAACTAGAATGCGCGAGTGTCCCAATTCCACATTTCTATTCAGATGTGCCAGGAATAATTGAATTCATGTATTAAAATGAAAAGTAGACGGGCGTAAGGAGCAAGGTGCGTGCCATTTTTTAAATGTATTTATTTATTTATTTAGTATGCGCCGACAGCCCGCAGGCATCAGGGCGCAACAACAACACGAAAGGACAAGAAATGCATGGGACAGTGGGCAACAGCAAGGTATTACCCAAATTGGTCGTTTACAATTGTTCGAATGAACAATTGACCGAATTTAAAGGGTCACAATAGACCTTTTCACAATTGACCGAATATATATCAGTTTGGTAATATATATATATATATGGGTTTTGGGGGGTTTGGCGTTGGGTGGGGGGTTGTGGGGGGTTTCCCCCCACATATATGGTACAATTGACCTTCACAATTCGGTCTATTGTGAAAAGGTCAATTGTCATTCGAGCAGTTGTAAAACGATCAATTCGTATACAACCCAACAGCAAAGTTAACAATACAGATGATCTGGTATCAGTGGGGGCATATGGAAATATATAGGGGCAATTAAGCGGGCATCGGACACCTGGAGACATAATGATATGTAAACGTTCTGGAGATGGAGAAATCTTACTTAGAGGGGATTCATAAATGTTATTTTAATATGTTTTTAGCTGCGCCAAATCACCACCATAGTGGTTTCAGAGCACACAGGGGCGCATACTGTGCCCTCACCATTGGTAACCACCCCAGGGTCTGTAGGAAATAGTAAGGAAAGGATAAGAGGCTGGGGAAGTGAGAAATAGATGCAACAAATACAGGAAGTGAAGGATGCAGCGGGGGAAGAATTACTTTTGGTAGCATGGGTGCATGCCAAGGAGGCCGGATAGGTATGCAAGTGTTGTGATAATTGGGTTGTGCTTCCAGGGCAGATTTGGAGAGTTGGAAAAGGGCTAGTAACCAATGTATTGTTGGATGCATCAGGGGCACAAGGGGGTGGTCGGGCAATCCTGGAAGCATCTCTATATGATGTACCCCAGGTCAAACTCCAGAATGTTAATTTTACGACTGCCAAACCCTGAGCCAAGAGTGCCGATAGCCTGTGTATGAAGGTGAATGGTGCAGAAAGTAAGGGAATGGAGTGGTGAAACGAGTACAGTAAAAGTGAGAAAAGCCTTGCATCTTATTATTAAGAGTTTACTGCGTGTCATGTCCTGCTAGACTTTACTCTAAATCACCGGAGACAGGGTGGTGCCTTACTTGGGAGTAGGCTAAGTCTCGTGATATGACGCTATCCATACTGAGAAAATATACCTGGAGTGTAAGGTGGCGGTGGCGGTGCGACAAACAAGGCAGGTGGGGCGAAAAGAGCCCGATGTATGTTCTTCTTTATGAAGTGACAGTCTGACACGCGATTATTATGATATTCTGTATTATCGTGTGTTATGTAATGTTGTGTCACTCTGCTTTGACTGTTACCATACGGTTATGCCACCCTTTGTTGCCTGCATAGTCTTTTATGCCATAGCAAGGCCACCTCTACCTCAGGCTTGAGAAGCAGGGAGGGAATCTTTCACCCTGTAAGCCAATAACGTAACCATCGCTGTACCCAAAGATCAGCATTGAAGGACCCCCTAGACAGCCATCCAAAGTCGAGGGAACAGACATGAAACATAAATCAATGTGCTCCTAAACAGACTCACCGGCAAGAAAAAAGGTGATCTGGGCAGCTTTTATATAGTCTACAACAAAAGCAGGAATCTGGACTTTGACCTAAATTGGTCAGGTGTGTGACCAGTAAAATAAAATAAAATCATAAAATCAAAGAGCAGCCAAAATCAATAGAGTTCCCGATCTCTGAATATGCAAGATGAAATAAATGTGCCTTAAAACGGAGGACGGACTTTAAACCCTTGCCAGGGCATTCCAGAGCCACAGGGCTGCAGCAGAAAAGGCCTGGTATTAGAGGTAGACCGTGAGCCTAGAGCAGGAATCTGTCACCTTTGGGTCTCACGATGCTTTAGGCTAATGCTCCCCTCAGCCCAAGCTAGTACACCCATTGGAAATAACTCATGGGAGCTGTAGTCCAAAACATCTGGAGAACCCCGCCCTAGAGCTGCCCAACCTAGCATCATTAAATCTACTCAAATCGAAGATGTCTAGTCAATATATGAAGGGAAATAAGGACTTGTGTAATGTAATCAAATGTCCTGTTCCCAGTGATTCAGTGACGCAGAGTGAAGAACAGCCCTGAAAGAGAGGGGAGTGGAAGCAGGTAAATGTCACAAAAAAGCACCACCCTCCTTACCGTAACCAGAAAAGAAGCACCGCTTTTACAGCAGTTCGAGGTCAGCGCAGGAATAAAAGGCGTTATCCATGGGTGCAAAGCTATGCTAGGTTACTGGGACTTGTACCGCACACCGCTGCTATTTGCATGGTCTAGTTGCACATCACCATCTTATAAATGTGCATTTTAATGTTTACAGATGTAGCAATGTTGAAACCCAAGGATTTTGCAGAAGAGACAAGTTGAGAAGAGAATCCAAAGAAGAAACAACAGTGCCATTAGATTGGAAAAGGCAGAAGGGGGCAGAGCCTGGGGGCAGCAGGAGTAATTCAGTTTTTCACAGATTGCATTGGAGATGGGCCAGGGGCATCCAGTCATCAAGAGCGGCATGAAAATCCCTCAAGCAAAGGACGCCCACAAATAATGATGATATGTGAAGATGTAACTGGGTGTCTCCTGCACACAGGTCTCCTAGCTCCCCCATATACGTGTGGAAAAGAGGGAGCGGTTGGATGGAATCCTAGCGCATGGTGAGGGCGGGGGCCGGGAAACAACCAACTGCACGTACTAAGTTTGAATGGTGAGACTAGGTTGAAACCAATCCAGGACTCAAGCCTCCCACCCAATGGTCATCCCGGGGTCCACGGTACAGCAAGCACTGAGAGATGAACAAGAGAACAGGCATCAACACCATCCAACAGCCTCACAGCGTCCTCCACCAACGAGCTGGACAAATAATAACTGCTGCATGGCGTGGCAAGGACAGAACGAGAGGGGGCAAAGGCCAGCTGCCAGCCACATTTACAATTCGGTCCGTGACATCAGAGAAAGAGGGAACCTGATCAGACCAGATGGCAGTCATGTTTAGCTCTCTGTTTATGACGTCACAGAAAGGGAACGTAAATAAATCAAAATGCCAGCCAAATCTTTGTGTGACATAATCAGGGAACCTACTGTTCTGACAATGACGCCACGGTCAGAAATGAATTGTAAACAAGCCAGATGCCAGCAACAGGGAGGCATGCATTCACTGGTATGTATGTTAGTAGAAAGGAATCAAATGCAGGTACATTTCAAGACAAAAAATCCCTTACACCTGAAATATAAATGTAGTATAGTCCATTTGAGTCAAGTCACACCTTCCACAACAGATGGCTGGTGTGCATACCCACAATGCTTTGCTGTTGTGGCTTAGGGCTGTAGGTGAACTTCCAGCGGTGGCTACTAGGTGGTGTTGTGGAAGGTGTGACTTGGCTCAAATGGAATATTACACTTTCACATTCCAGGTGAAGGTTTTTTTAAACCCACCGTAACTTTCAGAAAAAGGTTTGCATTTCGGCTAATTTGCATACCCGCAATGCATTGCTGTTCTGGCTCAGAAGTTGAGGTGAACTTCCAGCGATGGCTGCCAGGGAGCGTTGTGGAATGGGTGACTTGGCTGCAATGGACTATCCTACATTTATATTTGTTGGGCGAAAAATCGTCATTTGTAAGGGGCCTCCCTTGCATCTTTGTGGTTTTATATATATATATATATATATATATATGGGATACATTACTCACCGTAATCGTATTTCTGATGCTTGTATCTGCTTAGATTCACATGCTGTGCATAGGCCGACATCTAGTGGAAGCTGCGGAGTATTACAGTTTGTTTTTCGAAAGTCGAAAATGGGCGTCGACACAGGCGTGCCAGTAATACTATCCCTAGTGTGACGTCCACTGTACCCAAGATCCCTCACGCGTGTAGGATCCTCAGATTGTATTTTTTCTGACATGAGGAAGCATGAGGAGTAGCGTGAGTACAGATAATCCAAGCAGATAACAGAAAGGTAAGACTACAAGCAATCATGCGCCTTCTCTCGGAGGGGAGGAAGGGTGGGTCGCATGTGAATCTAAGCAGATACAAGCATCAGAAATACGATTACGGTGAGTAATGTATCCCTTCTGAGGCTTGTGGAATCTGCTTAGATCACATGCTGTGCATAGATTAGCGAGCAGTACCAGAAGAAGGAGGTGGGATGTGAGAAGGGTCATGAGCAAACAGGTGTCTTAGAACCGCTTGTCCCACTTGTGTATCTGTCTTGGAATGAGTGTCAATGCAGTAATGCTGAGTAAAAGTGTGAATAGAGCTCCAAGTAGCCGCTTTGCAAATGGTGTCGAGGGGAACATTTGCAATGAAAGCCAGAGTGGCACCAATGCCTCTAGTAGAGTGGGCCCTTGGCGTAAAAGGCAGAGTCTTTTCAGAAAGAGAGTAACACAGCTGTATACAGTTGATAATCCACTTTGAGATAGCGCCTTTAGAGACGCGATCCCCCTCTCTGCCTGTAGCTACGGAGACAAACAGTTGATCTGTTTTCCTTAGCGGTCTGGTCTTATTTACATAGTATAGGACCGCCCTACGCACATCTAGGGTGTGTAGTTTTACCTCAGCCGAGCTTTGTGGGTTTTTGAAGAAAGCCGGAAGCTCGATGGACTGGTTTACATGGAACTTGGATATGAATTTAGGTGAGAACCTAGGGTGTGTGCGTAAAACCAGTTTGTCCTTGTGGATAGTAAAGAAAGGATCTTGCACTGACAGAGCCTGAATCTCACTGACCCTTCTTATGGAGGTAATGGCTACTAAGAAGGCCGTTTTATAAGTCAGGTGTTTGAGACTACTTTTATGCATGGGTTCGATTGGGGGTCCCATGAGCTTAGCTAGCACCACGTTGAGGTCCCATCCTGGCGGTGGGTTCGAAATAGGAGGGTGAAGTCTCTTTACTCCTTCCATGAAGGCTTTAACCACTGGCACTTTCCACCACGAGACCTTGTTATGGGATGTGGTGTAAGCCGAGAGGGCTGCCAGGTGTACTTTCAGTGAGTTAAAAACCAACCCTGCATCCAGCAGGTGGAGCATGTATGTCACAACGTTGGAAGGAGTGCAATCAACCGGGTTGATTTGTTTATTCTGGCACCAGATAACGAATCTTTTCCACTTATCAAAGTAACAGTGCCTTGTATTTGGTTTCCTGGACTCTCTGTGGTAATTTGAGATGTCCAAACTCTATGACTTCAGGAGCCATGCTGCTGGTTCCTGATGCACTGTTTGACCCTGTTGCTGGGACAGTAGGTTGTACCAAGCTGGGAGTCTGATGGGTTCGCACACCGCCATCCTGCGTAGGTGTGGAAACCATGGTTGTCTCGCCCACATGGGAGCAACTAGGATGAGCGTCATCGATTCCTTGTTCATCTTGTACACCACCTTCCTGATGAGAGGAGTTGGTGGAAAAGCGTACGCAAACATCCCTGACCAGTTCATCCACAGGGCATTCCCTTGGGAGTCCGGTTGGGGGAACCTGGATGCAAATCCTGGGCATTGTTTGTTTTCGCTTGTGGCGAATAGGTCTATAGTGGGGAAACCCCACTGAGAGAAGAGATCTTCTACCACGTCTCTGTGAAGGACCCATTCGTGTTCTTCTGGGAGGGAGTCTCTGCTTAGAGCATCCGCTAGGGAATTGAGCTCCCCTGGAACATGTTGCGATGACAGGAAGATGTTCCGTCTGAGTGCCCATATCCAGATTTTCTGGGCAAGCTTGGACAGATTTGGTGAACGAGTCCCCCCTTGCTTGTTCAGATAGAACATGGCTGTCGTGCTGTCCGTCCTGATCTGCACCGACAAGTTCAGTAGATGGGGCTCGAACGCCTTTAGCGCTCGGAATACTGCCAGAAGCTCTAGCAGATTGATGTGGTTCTTGGCTACTGAGTGAGACCAGAGACCCTGAGCTGTGTGGTGGAGATGGTGAGCTCCCCACCCAGTCAGGCATGCATCTGTAGTTACCACGGCTTGTACTTCGGGATTGTAAAAGGGTTTCCCCTTTGCGAGATTCTCTCTTGTCCACCAGTGTAGGCTCTGTACGAGTGTTGGCGAAACGACCACTAGATCGTCCCAATGACCACTTGCCTGAGACCACTGTTTCGCCAACCATTCCTGCATGGGACGCATGCGCAGACGCGCGTGGGGGACCAGGTAAATGCATGACGCCATCATGCCCAGTAACCGCATAGCTTTGCGTACTGTTATCTGTTGACCTGACTGATAATGCGGAATTTGCAGAAGTATATTCCGAATTCTCTCTTCCGAAGGGAAGGTCAATCCTTTCTGAGTATCTAGGATAGCTCCTAGAAATTGTTTTGAGGTGCTTGGCACCAGACTTGACTTTTTCTCGTTGATAGAGAAGCCTAATTCGTGGAGGAGGTCGATAGTCCTCTGAATGTTTGACCTGCAAATTCCTGGGGTCTCCCCCGTTATGAGCCAGTCGTCCAGATAAGGGTACACCGGGATTGCTTCCCTGCGTAGGTGTGCAGCCGCCACCGCCAGTACCTTGGTGAATACCCTTGGTGCAGAAGCTATCCCGAAGGGCAGTACCTTGAATTGGTAGTGGCGACTGTCTACCTTGAAGCGTAAGTACTTTCTGTGCGCTGGGAGCATGGAAATATGAAAATAAGCATCTTTCATATCCAAGGTTGCCATGTAATCCCCCTTTTTTAGGAGGGGGATTACCTCTTGTAGCGTGGTCATACGGAATTTTTGGGGCTTGACATACTTGTTGGCAGGCCGCAAGTCTAATACTGGGCGCATTGTCAAATCTTTCTTTGGCACAAGGAAGTAAGTTGAATAGATACCCTTGTTTACCTGGTGTCCTGGGACGAGTTCTATCGCGTCCTTTTCTAGCAGAATGGCGATCTCCTCGAGAAGGATCCTTTGATGCTCTAGGGAGTGCACTCTTTGTCGTGGAGGATGGTTCCGGGGACGCTGCAGTAGTTCTATACAATATCCTGCGGATACTGTTGACAGCACCCATCTGTCTGAGGTGATCCCTTCCCAAGCCTGGGTGAAGGTGGAAATGCGTCCCCCTACTGGGGTTGCGTGGCAAGGGACCCTGAACTGAGCGTCACTGTTTTGGTGGAGGCGTGCCACCTCCCTTGTTGGGGCTGCCTCTGCCTCTTCCACGACCTCTCTTGTTACCCCTGCCGTAACTCTGGGTAGACTGCTGGTTGTTATTCCATTGTGTACCCTGTCCCTGGGCATAGTTGCCTCTTTGTGAATTTTGTCCGCGTGGGCGACGAAAATTACTGTTCCCCCTCTGGTTAGGGGGTTTGTTGGTAAGCTGGCCAAGGGATTTGAGAGTCTCATATTCATCTTTGGCATTTTTAAGTGCGTCTTCGACCGCTTTCCCAAACAATAGGTCGGGTTCCACTGGCTTGTCTATTAAAGAAGCCTGGGTTTCTGTCTTGAATCCCGACTGCCGTAACCACGCATGTCTTTTGATAACAGTACCTTCTGCTATCAATCTCCCTGCGTTGTCAGCGGCGTCGAAAGTTGCTTTTAAAATGCAACCAGACACGGCTCTCCCTTCTGCCGAGATCCGAGCCAGCTGGCCCTTTAATGGTTCTGGAGCAGAGGCAATGAGCGCCGCGACCTCTTCCCATTGATGGCAATTGTAACTAGCCAACAGGGTGGTGGAATTCGCAATCCTTGCTTGGTAGGCGGACGTTGAGGCTACCTTCCTGCCAAACCCGTAAAGTTTTTTGCTCTCCTTGTCGGGAGGAGCTTCTGATGAAGATAAGGGCGTGCCAGCCCTTTTTCTAGTGTTGGTAACCACTAGGGAATCTGGTTTAAGATGTCCCCTTATATACAGAGGGTCAGACTGGGCTGCCCGGAAAATCTTTTCAATTCTGGGGTTGACAGCTCTGGTGAGGTTCGGATTCACCAGGGAAGGATCTATTCTTCGTTGGATGGATTTGAGGATAGGGATGGTCTGAGCGACTGGTCTTCTCTCTCCTACAAACTCCTCCGCGAAGTCCCTTTCCTCCTGTACACCGTGGGTGTCGATGTGGAAGTGTTCCGCTGCTCGGGCGAGAACCTCGTTAAGGAGGGGCTGGTTATCAACTGGAGAGTCAGTAACTGGGGCTTCGCTTTGTACTGGGGAATCTACTCTGTAAATTTCCTGCTCATCTTCTCCCTCCTCCAAGTCCTCATCCTCCGCATAGTAATCTGTCCCGGTTTGTTCTTCCATCATGTCCAACTCCTGGTCCTCTCTAGGGAAAACTTGTCCCTGGTAACTGGGGAGTGGAGTAGAATATGAAGTGGAGTAAGGCTGAACCTCGAAGGGTTCAGGTCTTTCGACCCGGGGCTTTTTACTTAGCGGGATGGGATCGGAGGAGCCTGAGGGTGTGGCCCCTTGAGGGTTATATGAAAGAAAGTGTTCTGGGTTCTTATCATAAAAATCAGCTAAGGAAGACATCCTAGACATAACCCTGTCTATGTCTTCACTGGACCATTCCCTGGAACAGGGTATTACTTTAGCAGGTGATTTATTTTCAAGGGTAGACTTGTGTTTGCTTGTCTGCTTAGGCTTTACAGGGGTGGAAGGCTGTGCTTTCCGCTGTTTCCCCCCTTCTCCGTGCGTGGAAAAATGTTTTCCCTGTCCCTTGGGGGCCCCAGAGACTTTCGACGCCTGGCGTCGAGGGTCTGGAAAGGTATCTGTGTGCTTCGGGCGTGGGGCCTCACTGGTGTTAACCGCGGTCTCGGTATCTTGGAGCGCGGCCTGGGGGTGGAAGTCGTCTTCGTCTCCCGACGATCGAACTTCCGTTAGTGTGTGTAGCGAGGCACTCTTGGCAAGAGTGGATGATTGCCTTGCGTCGTGAGGCGATCTCGATCGAGAGCGCCCAGAGGACACCGAGTCGGACCGTTCTTTTTGTGCCTCTTTCCGGGAAGTCGACGTCGTCGAGGTCCGGTTGGTCTTAGTGTGTTTAGTGTGTGTTAGGTGTGTAGCGCTTGCGTCGCCGGGGGTCTTCCCCATAGCCGCCTTGCCGGACGACCTTCCGAGGTCGGGGACCTGCGCTCGTCGGCTGTCTTTCGACGCCGTAATGCCCTCGCCGTCCGAAAGTACGGCGTCGCTGCCATCGCTGAAGGCGCCCTCCGCTGCCATGGCCTCCTGCCTGGCGTGGTGGGCCCAACGCTTTGTCGAACGGTCCTTAAGTGTCTTAGGTTTAAACCTACTACACGCTCTGCAGTTCGCTTCGGGGTGATCCCTCGGCAAGCAGAGATTGCACGTGGCGTGCCTGTCGACCCAAGGGTATTTGCGATTGCACTTGGGGCAGAATTGAAAAGGGGTACCCTCCATACGCACCTTAAGGCAGCGGGCTGCTAAGTGTAGGAATATATATAAATGTAACTATATATCAAGAGTGAAGAGTATGTACCACCCCCCACTCTCCCTACTTGTAAGGGCCGAGGCCAGCGGCCTACTAGGCCCGGGCCGAGGCCAGCGGCCTACCGAGGCCCAGATCCGTCGTGCAGCAGTCGACGGTCGATGACTTCTCCAGCCGTCGTCGAGGTTGAGGGTCGACGTTGGGGTGGGGAAGGGAATGAATAAGAATTAAAATTATAATAACAGCAAAAGTATGGCTAAGGCCAGGGAACTCCGCAAGATGCTTCCGACCAGTATGGCGGAAAAAAACAATCTGAGGATCCTACACGCGTGAGGGATCTTGGGTACAGTGGACGTCACACTAGGGATAGTATTACTGGCACGCCTGTGTCGACGCCCATTTTCGACTTTCGAAAAACAAACTGTAATACTCCGCAGCTTCCACTAGATGTCGGCCTATGCACAGCATGTGATCTAAGCAGATTCCACAAGCCTCAGAAATATATATATATATATATAAATAATAACTTGTGGTTTGCAAACAAAATCACTAACAGACATATTTACCAAACCTAAATGATCTGTGGCCATTCTAATGTTAACAAAACACTCTTTGATTGTATGTAAAGCAGGCAGAAACTCACTTTGGGCCTCATCAAGAGTCTGACGATAAACTGGCGGTAAATTCGCAGAATCACGGCTAAACTCGGTTCCCGTTACTGCCACTCGGTCTCGTGGCATTACCACTGGATCACAAGTGGTAGTATTTGTATTTGTATTTGGTTTATTTATAAAGCGCAACCAGGCCCAGGGGCATACGGGTGCGTACGTTTTTTGATCATGTTACATAAGAGTACAGTTACATTAGCCAGCAGTAGGCAACAGTTACAATAGTTGCGGTTACAAATAAATACATACATTGGTATTACAGGTACAAGCATACATGTTGCAATTAAGGCAGTGGGCTGAAGGTGAGACAGATAGTAATATTATTTATAATATGTACAGTGGGTAGGCAGTAAATCTAAGCTCTAGGATGTTAAGCTGTCAGTGTGTCCAGGTCATGAAGCCAACGTTTGGTGTTGCGTTTACATAGGTTGAAGGAGGTTACAGACCTGATTGGAACAGGTAGTGTGTTCCATAGCTTTGAAGCTTGTACAGGGAAACTAACTCCTCCCGAGTTATGGAGTTTGAATCTTGGTATAGACATAGTGTTAACTTGAGCTGTTCTAAGTGGTCTTGTAGATGTGTGTGGGGTAAGTTGGTTAGAGATGTAGGATGGTGTGAGGTTAGCCCTGGCTTTGTGGGTAAGGGCAAGAGCTTTGAGGGATATTCTGTGCTCTATTGGGAGCCAATGCAGATTACGTCTAGTCTCAGAGATATGCGACTTCTTAGGCATGTTGAGGGCTGCCCTAATGGCGTTATTTTGAGTTACTTGTAGTTTGTGAATATTTTTGCGGCTAGTGCCTAAGTAGAGGGCATTACAATAATCTACTTTGGACAAGACTAACGTTCTAGCAAGAGTAATGCAGTTGGGAGTGGAGATAAACAGCCTACATGCGGTAATAAGTTTGCATGTGTAGGCGGCTGAAGACGCTACTGCATTGGTTTGTTTGGTAAAGGATAATGTGGCATCAAGGTAGATACCAAGGGTTTTAGTATTATTAGAGACAGGGATGGGGTTACCATCAATAGTGAACGATTTGAAAGCAGTATTTAGTTTTTTTAGTTTAGCGTGAGTACCAAGGATAATCAAATCCGTTTTTTCGTCATTGAGACAAAGTCCATGGTGTGCCATCCACGCTTGTATTACTGCGTATATTTCATTGAGGGTTTTGCTATCAGATTCATAGTCGCCAGAGATAGGAATGAGTATCTGGGTGTCACCCGCATAATTAGTATATGTGACACCCAGATATTCAAGGGTTTCAAAAAGGGGTTTTGTAAATACATTATAGAGCGTTGGGGACACGCAAGAGCCTTGCGGGACACCACACGGGACTGGTGAGGGTTCAGCCGAGTCAGTAGGAGAAAAGACCCTCATGGTTCTGTTAGCCAAGAAGGAGCCGATCCAGGCAGTGGCTGCGTCGGAAAAGTGAGCTGCAGATTTCAGGTGGTGGCAAAGCGTTTGGTGGTTGACCAAGTAAAAAGCTGCTGACAGATCAAGCAATAAGAGCAGTGCTAGTTTGCCATTGTCTTTTAGAATTTGAATCTGGGTAGTGAGATCAGCTTCCGACCTAGACATGGCAGTTTCCGTGTCATGTCTAGGTCGGAAGCCGGATTACCTTAGTCCCAGAAGATTGTTTGTTTCTAAATAAGCCTGTATTTGCAGGTAGGCTGCTCTATCTAGTATCTTTAGTAAGAAGGGTACAGTTGTTATCGGCCTATAGTTAGATGGGTTGGCTACTCCTCATTTTTGGATTCCATGGGCATTTTTAGTGGATCTGCCATGAGCTGTATTACCGCCCGGTAAATCCACGTTTGGATGGTAAAGTGGAGTATTTACCCCCAGCAAAATATAACCTGCAGTTCGATGGTGCAGTAATACGGCAGTAAAGTGGTGGTAATGGAATTAGCACCACTTTACCGCCATTTTTACTATATGACTTACCTGTAATGAGGCTCATTGTGTTGGCCTGGCTTCCCTTTCTCATGGGTGACTTATTTACAGGATGGAGGTTATTTCCTCGCTGGTTTCATTATGTATATGCTGAGCGAGTGTTTTATTCATAGACAGCGATTTATTGACAAATTGAGCCAGAGAGAGGTATTCATAATGGGCAGACTGGGTGCAAACAAGGCCACCCGAGCCCATGCTGAGTGACATCACATATATGTTTGCAGGGTCTCATGAATTATTGTCTCGGCATGCTGTTGCCCCCTCTGGCCCCCCCTTTGTTGTGGTGAAAAGCGGCCTCTTCCATGGTGCATAGTAATATTATTGGCCATGCCCAGTGGCAGCTAGTACGTTGTGGTGCCAGAGGGGCAGGCACAGCCACCCACCTTCTTTCCACAATGGGTGAAAGGTGTACGGTTTGATTATGTATATCTTTCGCCTAGTGCAACATCCAGTGCGTCCCTCTGGTAGAATGGCCGTCATGGGTATTGCACTTGCATGGTGGCCCAGGGGACCTGCGTGACTATGGGGCAATATGCACTGCTTTGGGAAGCTTGAGGGGTCCTCTGAGGAGAGCTCACGGGGCGGGGGGCTCATTTAGTGTCACGTCACTGTTTGAAGCCACCAGTGATATTACGCCATTTACAAAAATGAACATAAATGAAAAAGTGGTTTTCTGTAGATGTGAGAAGAGCTTAAAGTGTTTGCATCTATAGAGTGTTTCAACCTGATATTGGAATCCAAGTGGTAAAACATGTTGCCACCCTGGACGGTATGCACTTGGTGAGCCCGTGAGGAAGTCACTACCTGGGCCCATGTTTCAGGGGAGGATGGCGCATGACTTACAATCAGGGTGGGAATGGGCTACAGAAGTGTCTCGGGCACCACTGAAAAAGTAGCCCACATTTGCAAATGGCTCTTCATTCCTTTTGTGATACTCTTTGAATAGTAGCAAGGGGGAGTTTTTTTGATAAAGTGTGATGCACACTGAGTATTTTAAAGAATATGTATTCAGCAACACTGGTCAAAACTACTAGCCGCATGGTGAAGTAACTCATCAAACTGGTGGCCCACTTTGACCAAAAAAACGTGCCCACCACATCATTTTGTGTTTTTGGTTCGCCAATGGGCATATTGCCCTATAGGCCAGTCCGAGCCTGCTTACAATGCATCCAAACATTTTGTTGCGGTGTCTTGAAGGTTTGTCACCTGTGTCAGTGATGGTAGTATGAGGCATGGAACGGTGTGATGCATTGAATCCAGGGCATGCAACCGTGTGTGAGCTCCACGAGTGCCAGCTGGAGAGGAATGTGTAGTTCTGGCTGATTGGCCCTAACACATGCAACCTGCAATCTGATGCATTTAAGCTGGAGAGTGATGACTAAAGAACCGCATCCTTTTGTGACCCGGCTCCAGCGTGATCTTCTCAACCTGAGGTCTGAACCTGACATTTCCACAGCCAGACTGAGGGGTGACCGCATGTGTTGTCATGTGAGTCTCTCCCAAGGAACCCATCTACCGACAAGAACCCTGCCGATTGTCTTTTCCCGAACCTGCACCACCAACAATCCCCATCAGAAAGGCTTTCCGAATATCCCTTTGATGGTGTCTGCTTGAGTTTTGAGAATTATAGTCGGACAGTCACGTGACGACCACCTCAACAAAACCGCCAGATCTCAGAACAAGCAAATCACTATTGACGAATGAGGACGATACCATCAGTCACCTGGAGCATCCGGGATATGTGGGTGCAGGTATTTTAGGGAGCCACAGATACAGGAAATGTCATAGTGTAGCCTGGATAAACAGGCCACGTTGGGGTGAACAGGGCGAAAGAAGCGTGGTAAGGAGCTGGGGGGACATTGAAAAATAGCATGAGGTGCTCTGGGCTCACGCACACCATTGTGAGGAGTTTGGGGCACATGAACACGCAATATGGGGATGTCAGGACCCCCAGGCTTTGGAGGAGCACAGGGAAAGCAGCGAGAGAAGTTCATGGGTCATGGACAGGCAGTAATTGTAATTGGTTATTTATAACAAGCAATGACCCGGGGATCAAAACTGTGTTGCTCCGCGTCATCTTGCTTCCAAGATGAGCGCGTTGCCCCTGAGCTATCCTCCCGAGATAGTGAGTTACTTGCTGTATATGACAGTGTGAGGAGCTTGGGGCATACGGACAGTCAGCACGGGAAGCTTGATGTACACGCATGGGGTTGTGTGGAAATGGGGGTCACATGCAAAAACACTGCGAGACGCTTGGTGCACGTGGAGTGCGAGCGGGTGGAGCTTCTGTGTATGGACCACTGGCGTGGGGAGCTCGGGGAGCATATATGCAGTGCGCTAAGCAAATAGGACGAAAAAAGGAAGCATAAGACGGGGCAGACTGTCTGGATAGCTCACTGGTTAAGAGCTGGCCTGTGAAATTGGGAAATCTTTTCAGATCAACAAATGGAGTACTTTTAAATTGAGTCTATTTAAACCGTTGCTATGGCGTTTAGAAGCAGTAGGAATACAACGTGGAGGCATGTGTAAAACGCATTATGGAATACAGCGCATTTTAAGGTACAAAAGGCGACAGGTCTCCCCATTTTTTTCCCAAATGTAATCCTAAAACAAAATATCTGTCCATTAAAACTGCAATTTTAGAACAACCAAGAAATTACATCAGTATTACGGACAATAAGAAACCCGATAGCGCCCTGCTCTACAATACCGCGACAGCACTGGTAAGAAGTAGCGTTATGTAAATATTAAACGAATATAAACACTGCCACATTCCACGGTGATGCACTGGGACACTGCACTGTCCGGTGCTCTTTATGTAAGCATTCAACGTACAGGTTTGAAGATAAACCCCCGGACCTTCCTTTGTGAGAACGCCAGATAACCCCGTATCCACACACTGTGTGGTCTGACGTCTGCACCAGCCCAGACACGCTAATCAGAAGAGTATGGCCTTGGTGCTTTGGTATCACAATGCTACCACACGTTGCAGTTGATAACCTCTCCTGCGGCTTGGCTGAAGGATGGGGTCCACCACTGGAGGGGCACTCTAGGGAAAAGAAGGTGGTACAGATGCCTTCATCACCCGCATTCGCCTGCAGTAAGGGTTTTAGAATGCCCCTTCTCCCCCCCCTTGGTGGTCTCTGATTTGATTTTGTGACCTATTGTGACTTGTCGATGTTGCGCTATGTTGCCGCGCGAGCTGCTGATTCGCAAAGTGCTCATCATCAAAAGATGACCACATTAATAAAAACTGAACAATGAACATTGGCAACAACACCAAGATGAGGACTGGCCTACATGCTGAATAGGCAGGAGCAATCAGAGGTCAGGTGACATGTTCTGAAAGGCCAGTAAGAAAAGACAGACCCGTGCCACCTCTGCAGCCCCAAGGCCCTTATATATAGCAGGTGAATTATTCCTAAAACCATCTGCTGATTGTAAGGTTACTGTGAGAGGAGTTAGAACATCCATGAGGCACTTGGAAGATGCGTGTTATATTCACTAGAAAAACAACAACACAAACAGCTCTCACCCCTAACCGGAAAAGAATAGTAGAAATGTCTTGATTCTGTAGAAGCACTGGATGTGCTCCAATGGTCCAGTGGTCAAGAGAGTGGCTTGAACACATGAGTTAATTTCCGTGCATTTCAATGACACACTGTGTGACCTTGGTAAGCCACTTCCTTTCCCCCACGCCACCGTTGAGAGCTGGCAGCGCCTGGCAGGCGTTTGCAGCTGCATTCCTTGGAATCATCAGACCAGGAGAATATATTATTAAACGACTTCGTTCGTCACTCTTTGTGTCTTTGTCCTGGTCGTATTTCTTTTTATACCCACTTCTGACCAGTTTGGTAAAGGCATACAGGCTTTGGAAATTGATGGGTGCGCCTTGTCTCTTGAACAGCCACTTCTTATGCGAGGTTATTTTTCAGTCAAGCGATATGTGCTCGCTTCATACATAGGCGGTTCACAAGAGGGTTTCCAAACGTTAATGTCACTGGCACAAGCTGTATGCCATATGTTGGCATCTGTTCATAATAACTGGAGATGGGTTGAGATGGCTGTTCGGCCTTTTATAATGGCAGAGACAGGCTAAAAAAAGGCAGAATGGGAGCTGCAGGGAGGAATTGCCACCGGTTACCACCGATTTATAAATGGTCCCACATCACTATGACTGTTAAAAAAAACACAAAAAGGCGGTGGGGGGAGGTGGGCTCTAGAAATGAACACTCCTGTGCTGAGCTTGGTATTTGATCTGCTGGTCTCAATAGTTCCGAGCAAGGTCACAGGTGGGAAGAGGTGAACACAACACCTCTTGTAAGGGAACAGTGGGAACTCCTGGTTACCTTGCAGAAAGAAAATGTCATTGAATCTTATAAGTACAAAGATTTTCACGCTGGATACAGTGTTTCCAAAGTGTGTTTCTTTATTATCGGTAGTGTAGACACATGGTCTAAAGAGTGGTCAGCCAACACGTGTTTCGAACCCGTCAGGTATGCGGTAAATGAAATGAAGGATCCTTCATTTCGTTTACAGCATACCTGACGGACGGCGGCACTAGCCATGAATATCAACAAGACCGATCTTGACTAATCTGCCAAACGGCTTCTACTGACTTATTCCCGGGGCAATCAAACCCCCCGATCTTCATTATACAACTTGCCTTGAGAAGGAACGTTCGAGTTCGAAACACGTGTCGGCTGACCACTCTTTAGACCAAGTATCTACACTACGGATGTTAAAAAACATATCAACTGAACTCCCTACTTGTGATCTCCGTTTGTTTTAGGACACAGGCACGGCACTGTAAAAGATTGCAATGGATGTATGGTAAGGGCCCCTTTGCCTCTCTGATTTGGGCGGTGGCATTCGTATTGCTCTGGCTGCAGAATGGCTTTGCTGTCTTTGCTTGAAACCGCTGAGGGCTGCAATGCCTCTGTTTTCCAGTGTCCTGCCACTGCACGCTCAGCAGCACATGGCATCAGGCTGTCCATAAGTGACAGCGCTAGAGGTTGGCAGGTGCGGTGCTGACCAGGCCGACTCAGCAGTTCACCCTCATCATGGGCGAACAATATTGCTGATTTGTCACCGGCAAGTCCTTCCGGTGTGGACCTCATGGCCTGGGTAGGCTACAACTCCTACATTTTACAGGCACACTATGCGGGAGTTGCAGAATCATATTAAACTGCATTGCATTGTTTCACACATTTTAGTTTTGTCTGAAAGTTGGCAAAGTGAGGTGTGGGCTTTTGAATTATTGTAAGGATACCATGTAATTTCGTTCTCGTCTCCACTCCAGTTGTGCATGAATCTACGCTTAGTGCATTCATCCTATCTTTTTGTATTTGTATTTATCTGAAGAACAGGGATGTCAGTTTCAAACAGAAATGACTTACAACAATGATAATGATTTGTTATTTATATAGCGCTTACGCCTAAAGACAATTAACACATTTACAGGTGGTGGAGGCAGTCCCAGGAAGTTTTTTTTCCTAATAGCACAAAGATGAGAACAAGTGGGGAACCAGTTTATGAGGGTGTACCAAAAAAGTGGGACATATACCAGAGGCAAAACAAAACAACACAAACAGAAAAAATATATGTATATAAGAGAACAGGTGACTTATAAAGGTAACGTTAATCTAAGGGAGCAAGTGCTTCCAACTAAAGAGGATTACTATTCAAACATACAAAAAATACATTACTAAGCTTCACCAGAGGCGTTGGTGGGGTCACGTAGGGAGGATAGGGAAACTCCCTCTTTAGCAAGTTGGCATAGTTTAAGCTGAGCTTTGAGGAGATCCACAGTTGGACGGGCTTTGATTGTTATGGGCAGTGGGTCCCAGTGGAGCGGAGAGAGAAGGGAGAAAGAGTGGAAGCAGAGGGAGAGGGAGCGCGTGAGACGGTGAGGTTGAGTGCAGAGGAGGATTAGAGAGAACGACCATTGATAGCTTTGTAGACTAGGAGAAGGAACTTGAACATTGAGTAGTTGCGCATGGAGAGCCAACCAGAATGTTGTCAATAGGTAGAAGTGGGAGAGGATCTGGGTAGGTTGTAGAGAGGGTGGGCAGCAAAGTGAGGACTTTATCTAGAGGGACGAAGGAGTACATAGAAAGGTCAAAGAGTAGGCTTGAGCAGTAGTCAAGTTTGCTGAGCATGAGAGTGGAGATGCAAGTTTTTGTAGAGTGGTTAGTAAGAAACCGATCGATTTTCAGAATACTGAGGAGGTTAGTATGAGGAGGAGAGGCAGTGGAAGTGATGAGTTGTTGCAGTCATTGCTCTCTATCAAAGAGGACCCACGATTGTGAGCCTTGGGTGAGGGATCAAAAAGGTCAGGCAGGAAGGAGATAGAAGAGGTTAGGGTAGGGATGTCATTGGTAGCTGGGAGAAAGATGGCTTCCATTTTTGAAGCGTTCAGTATGAGGCAGCGGAGGGCCATCAGGTGATGAATTGCAATGAGACAGTTCGTAATCTGTTCCGAGACGGCTGAGGTGAAGGAGGGAAATGAGAAAAATAATTGAGTATCATCAGAAAAAAGGTGATGATGAAAGCCAAACAATGAGAGAAGTCTTCCTAGGGCAGAGGTATTGAGGGTCAAGAGCAGAGATCCAAGGACTGGTGCTTGGGGGAGGCTGACAGGGAGAGGTGTGGGGTCATAGGTTTGTCAGTTCCAGGAGATTTTAAAGGATCGACCTTCCAAGTATGAGGTGATCCAGGCAAGAACTGATTTGTGAAACCCAACGTCCTGTAGAGTGAGGAGTGAGGAGGAGAGAGGAATGGTCTACAGTGTTGAAAGTGGCTGAAAGGTCCAAAAGGATGAGTATAGAAGGGAATTTGGAGTGGTGAGCATGAGAGAGAAAGTTGAAGACATGCATGAGTGGAGTATGAGTGGAGTGTTTACTCTGGAAGCCAGATTGAAGTAGATCTAAAATACGATTATCCTCAAGGTACTTAGTGATGTGTGTTCAAAGACCACCCACTCAAGGACTTTTAATTAGTGGGGAAGGAGAAAAACTGGGCAATAGCTAGCTGGGATGTTTGGGTCAGCACAGGGTTTCTTCAATAGGGGCAGGGTTATGCTATGCCTGTAAAAGATATGGGGCTACACTAATGTTGGGACTGTCAGGACCCGGGGCTAGCAGGCCTTTTGGTTGAATCCCCTGAGCTTTTATCTGGGGCTACAACCAAGAGACCCGGGGCTATAGTCCGTTTAGAGCCCCTCTAGCAACACCTCTGAATAGGGCTAAACAGTTGTAGATTTGAATGAGGCAGGGAAGGGCCTGGTTGAAGGAGAGAGGTTAAAGAGCACAGATGGATATGGGTAAGTTATTGAGACTAAGACCATGACCATTTGGTGAGCAAAAGTTTTAATGGGAGCAGAAGATGGGTTTGTATAGACCAGGAGTAGGGTAGGTGCTCTTTAATTTTTGCCAGTGTTGTAGGTCACTACGCCCATTTGTTTTGAGGGACTGGGTTTCAGAGGTGATCCAAGGCTGAGGGCGGGGACATTAAAATGTTATAAATAACACATTGCCAATGTGTAAGCAGGATAGTGTTGGTCAAATTGAGTCATAAGTGCACAGTGAAAGTCAGAGAAAAAGGCAATGGCAGAGGCTTGAATTGGAGAAAGAGACAGAAGACAGATCCTAACTTCATCAATGTTAGAGGCTAGAAAGTCCTGCCTGACCTTCCTCTTAGTTATTGAAGAGAGGAGATGAGAAGGAGAAGGTGGAGGGAGGGACTGAAATGTTAAAGTGAACAATGGAGTGATCAGAGAGAGAGTGGTCGGAGAAGTCAGAGGGGTTAGGCTAGTGATGGAAGGAGTGGTAAGTGGTCAGATAGGAGGGAGTTAAGTTCAAGGTAGGTGGCGGCAGAGGGCTTGGGGAGGTTAAGGTTCCCAGCATAACAGGGATGTCAGAAGAAAGTGACTGAAGGAGGAGGGTCAAACCGAGGAAGAAGAAGTTGAGAGGACCATGGAGTTGACAGAGGGCCAGAACAGGGAGAGGAGTAGGCGTTGAATAGTGGCATGTTCAAAGGAGAACGAGTTGATGTGAGAGAGGAGGTAGAGGCCAGTGTTGAGGGACGTATTGATAAGCAAAGGAACCCCACACCACCGCCCGTTCCAACAGGTTGGGGAGAGTGGGAGCAGGTGGCACAGTCAGTGTGGAGACCTGCTAGTATTGAGTGTGATGAGGAGAGATCCATGTTTCTGTGATTGTAAGAAGTATATGTTGAGGGTGATAAGAGTCAAAGATGTAGGCAGACTTGTTGAAGAGGGATTGTGCATTCCTGAGGCAAAATGAATGAGTGATAAGAGATGGGGGGCAGGAGCCGATGTTGGGCGAAAGGCGAGGGGGATAGATGAGGTTGGAGATCCTGGAAGCACAAGAAACTCTTATGGGAGGGGTGCAGGTGCAGGGGAGAAGGAGGAAGGTGAGGCTGCCTGAGAGTAATTAAGACTGAAGGATTTGAGTAGAAGGAAGAATAGAGCGAAGTAAAGATACATGATGAAAGATAGAAGAAATAGGCAAGTGAAGACAATGAAAAAAGAGTGCAGTTCACGAGAGAGAGGGTAGATGGCGGAGTGGAAAGGGAAAGGGGGGCTGATTGACCTAGAAAAGGCAGGTATAAGTTCTAGGTTGGCTAGAATGGGGCTATAGGTAGCCAAAAGAAAGTTAACAGGCCCAGAACAGCAATGTTCCTGGATCCTGTCAGTTAACAGAAGCTTTGTGGTAAAAAAGATTGTCAATGTGTGGAAGGATCCCGATGAGTGGAAGCAAAAAACAGATAATGGGTGAGCTGAGCAAGGTCCTGGATTGAGCCGGGGTTCTGACCCTAGCCTCTTTCAGCCCCCAACAAGCCTAAACAGGGAGCTGGTCTTTGCTGTTTTGACCCTTCGCTGCAGGCACCCACACTGGACACCCATGGACCACTGAATAAGGGAGGGGTGTGTCACATGTCCCTCTGGAAACCAATCACAGCACTCCAGGTGGCATTCACACCTGCAGGCAGAGGCCTGGGTGTTGTAGGCTGAGGGAGCTTTGTTTTGTGAACAGGGCTCAAAGATGGTGCACTGTGTTCTCTGGCAAAGCAGGTTGTGGCCAATATTTACTTGCTGGTGCACATATATCCAATCAGATGTGTTTGCCCTCAGTAGATTATTCCCAGTGCTTTCCCACATTTTGTTGGGCAGAGCTATTTCCGTCCCAATCACCAGGTTGCTTCCCATTTTCTTTCAAGTACAGGCAGTCGTTATTTGGCCCAGCATCAGGCGTGGGCAGATTATCATGTCACGTTAAACGGGAGGAGGCTGCTTTGCAACTGTGTATGCTTTGCTTTTGGAGGGTGTTAAGGGCCAGGAATTTATTTTTGAAAGTTTAGAAATGTGTCCATGCTAGGGTTTGAACACAATTACATTAAGACTATTCATTAAAAATTTAAGTTTTTTAACTACATATATGCATAATGACTAATTTGCATGTTTTTGTCTTTCAAATTAGTATGTGACCCATAGTTAAATACTCTTTAAGTACTTTTTGTTGTACATTTACTGAACAATTTGAGATACCAATATGAAGCCTGCTATACTAGTAATTATTAATTACTTTTGAAAGCTCAAAAGCACTTGATGTTTTGCATTCTATTACGTTAAGAATATGTAGGGTGACCAGACGTCCCGGTTTTCCCGGGACAGTCCGTGGAAATAGCCGTCCGTCCCGGGGGCCCGGGAGTTTTTTCATTTTGCAAACAAGGGTGGGTGCCCAGGGTCCCTGTTTGTGGCAGGACCCGATTTCGAAATCCCGAAATCGGGTCCCGGCGCAACTTTAAATGCGCGAATGGGGGCGTGAAAAACATTTCACACCCCCTTTTCCTCTCCCTTGACCTCCCCGGCCACTTTCCTCCAATAAGAGGGGTGTGCATATGAGCACACCCCCTCCGCGCCCCTCCTCCCCGCAACAGGCCAGCGACATAGAAGTAGGACTATATATATATTTTTTATTTATGTCAGTCCTACTTTTATGTCTATGGCCTGTCCGGGTTTTTTTTTTTTTGAAAAATCTGGTCACCCTAAGAATAAGCATTGTGAAAATGGAAGTATTGTTTCTCTGCCTAGTAATAAGGTAAGTGTGTGTAGGCTAACTTGTCCGTGTTTTTAAGTTTAGTTTTCATACATATTTACTAGGTATATGGGCCATGTGTAAGCCCCCATTATGAAGGTACAGTGTTTTGAGATGGTAATGCGACAGTCTCGAAGGACAGTCGACTGAAAGGATACTTTTAGATCCCAGCCAGCCGTTGCCTCTGAGAGCCAAGTAGGGCTGGGGTGGGGCCAACCCCTTACTAGGCAATGCTGACTGTGCCCTTTTAGATACACTGGCATTCTGGCAAACACCCAATATCTCAGTATCTTGCTGACAACTGGGTTTTTCGATGGCTTTCGCCATTCTCGGGGGTTGAGGACTGAGCACAGACCATGTGGAGCACAGATTATCACTGCCTGGACCATGCCTTTTCTTTGCAGAATGCAACAGTATTGCAAAGCGTTCTGGAGCAACCACAAGACGTAGCTCTCAACCTTTTGAGTCGCCAAGGCGGGTGAAAACACCCAATTGTGTTTTGGCCGGGTTAGAGCCCATTGAAGTGAATGGGCGTGCAGGATGCAGCTGTTGACACCCGCCAAAAGCGTGTGAGTTGCGAACTACGCCACAAGGTGCATTCTTGAGCTAAAACTGCAAAATACGTGGCTGATTCTGCACCAGCCCTAGCAGCCTTTCCGAGACTCCCACATTTTCCCATATGGCAATGAAGCACTATTGCCAGAGTAGGTTCCGCCCTTGCAGGCTGTTCCCAGAGAAGGTTCAACGGACCGCACAGCATGCCCTCAACCGCGCAACCAAAATAGACATCCCTACAGGCGTATGTCAGCATCTGTCCTGGTTACTTGATGAGCCCCGGCTGCCCCGCAGGACCTCCCTGTATTCCTAAAAGTAACAGCGCACCCACAACTCGCACATCCACAGCCTGCGCCTGCATAAGTCAATGGAGCGAAAACACTTGGGGGGCAAAGAGAGACTTCGGGCCCGATTCATGGAACTCTTTGCACGGTTGAAAGTGACTGCACTGCTGAAACGTGACTTTGCACTGCCGACGCAAACCTTGATTCATGGAACTGTGCAAAGTGTATTTTTGCAGTGCAAAGTCCGTGCAAAGTAATTTTGTACTGCACTTTGTACCCGTTCTGAGCAGCTTCAAGCTATCCCCTTCCTGAGGATCTAGTGTCAGACATCCTCTAATTTACACTACTCTTTGGGTAGTGGTGGAATGGGTAAGGTACACAAGTAAGAAGTGTAAAAGTGGTGAGACTGGATGCCACAAGCACAGTGGCTCACACCCACAGAGTGAGTAAAGTGCAAATCAAACCCAGTACCCATGGGCTTAATTTTCGGGGGGGGCAAGGGTGTTTGTCCCCCCAACTTTCATGGCACACCATTTTGTCCCTATTCATTTGGCTGGGGCACCTTTTCTTCAAATGTCATGTCCCCCCAACATTTTCAGCAAAGTTCCTCCACTGCCAGTACCCCAATTCCAACTATGGTGTGGACTCCCAGTATCTGTACGCTAGAATTTGAAATGTAGCAAGAGCACCTGGAGACCATGCAAAACGGTAATGGTGCACGGTATAAATCGACATAACATACCATAACACTCAATATGAGGCAAAGCGCAGCACAGGATTGAGACACCCAGGCTTGGGGTTCCATATCAAATCAATTAAATATGCTGGCCTGGGGTGAGCTACCAATATGCTTTCAGATCTTGTAACTGGTAGGGTAACAAGTATTGTGATGGATTCTACCATGAAGATTTCTGAAGGAAGTCTATGGCCCCATCGGATAAGAGAGAGCAGCTTCGATGGATCACAAAGGAATCTCCGGTGGTTACCTGGTTCTGTGCGGAGGCCTCAGTACGTGGCAGAGGTGCCTGGTTCTCATTCCAAATGCAGACGGTGACTTGAGAAAGAGGGAGATTGGGTTCACTCATCAGGCCAAAGATCAGCAGTGGTCAAGGTGGTGAGGGCTTCTCTGCAGAGACTGCCTAGCACTTTGGTACCCAGTCATACCCCCACAACCAATGCCTTGTTTCACCCATGGCAGGAAAAACATTTCCATGAAAGAAGCTTTAAGAATCTTTGTTCTACTTGGGAAGATAATCTCAGCTGGAACCACTTATTGGCAAACATGGCAGCAAGGGCCAATTGGAGGGCCCGATTATAAGGCACAGATATGTGTGCGACATGAGTTTATTCCTTGCCACTTATAGGACTGGGGTTAGGAAACAACCTCCTGCTTCACAATGGCTGAACGGCTGTATCACTACTTCCAGCCAATCACAAGCAAGGAGGCCAGATTTGAAATTCTTTGCTTCCATGAAGAATAGCTTCCTCGCTTCCCAATAAAAATATGATCAATTATTATCTGACTCGAAGAGAGCCAGTCTGTTGCAGAGCTTGTTCCGCCAGCTTTCCTTGTTCTACCTCGCCCAGGAGAACACGTTGGTCAGGACATAAAGATTTGCCCACTTTGATTTTGCCTAAGTTTGCCATTCAGACCTCATTCATTTGCATTCCTTGGCTACTTTGTTAGGTAATATTCTTTGCATTCATTCTGAATGTGTCTGTCTAGACCCACCATCTTTTATTTTTGTTCACTGTGTTCAGTCTGCACGTTCCTAAAAAGAAGTCTTGCACTCTGCCAGGGGCCACCAAGCGGGTGACCATAGCGTCCTGGCATGTCAAGTGAATTCAAGAAACTTTCTGACATGGATACTCATGTGTTGATTCGGGAAACTAGAAAGATATTAGCACATCCTAAAATCTATTGGGGTCTTTGGCTCTGTTTCTGACCCAGGAGGCCACAAAACCCCACATAACAAAAAATGACAAAAATGACGGGTCAGACTAAAGCCAGAGGTGAGCAAGTGCAGTACCGCCTCCTAGTCACGTGGCATGTCTTCATGGAACCCAATATTCCTACAGTGGAGACTTTCCTGGCAGTGCAATGGTAGGCAACAATGCCATGTTTGTAGGGCACCCTATGTGCCTGTTCAAGGCCCTGGGAATGTACTGTGCCTGCCGAGGTACTGGCTCTTCTATATTTATTTATTTTATTTATTTATTTATTACATTTATATAGCGCGCAGGCAGCCCAAGGGCATTGTGGCGCTGTTACTTGTAAGGGAACTTAGTTACAGTGAGGCAGGATCCTGTGTCAAGCGATAAGGAGAATCATACAAAAGGGTACATCATACATCATAGTACATCATATATGTTAGTCATTAAAGTTTAAACATGAGAGGTTGGTTAGGTGAACAAGGTAGTTTTCATGGCTTTGTGGAAAGCAGTCAGTGAGGGTTCAGCTCGCAGAGAGGTGGGGAGGGTGTTCCAATGTAGTGCGGCAAGGTATGTCCCTCTACACACATTGATCTCTCGTCCGACCCGGCTGGGTATCCAGTCTTTCCATCGAAAAAGCGTCCAACGAAACTTTTTCCATCGAAAGTTTTGCAACAAATTATTTTCCATCGAATCTATGTGTGTGTGGGGTAAAAGGGTAATTTTGTTTGGGGTGGGATTTTAAGGCAAACAAACGGGGAGTTTGGGGGGGTGACGCCCCCAAAAAGAAAAAAGAAAAAAAATGCATTATATGGTAAAAAAATGTGTTGCAAAACTTTCGATGCATTTTCATTTTGTTGTAAAGTTTTCGATGGAAAGACCATAAACCGTCCGGCTGCTGCAGCGTGGCTAGAGAGCACAAGAAGGACTAACACCAGCTGCATATATACCGCCCCCTTATGTGTGCACCTAACACAGGTTAAGTCAGTGCTTCCTGCCGCCAGAGCGCCCTGGAAACTGGGCCTCATCGAGATGTTCACAGAATCCGGCCCAAATGAGCACAGCAAAAGTCGACAGATAGAACACAGAACTGGGACAGGAAAAGGTTTAAGCAAATCTGGGCTTGATTTGTGATTGACTTTTCTCCAAAATCCTGTGTACCTTTTGGAGACACTAAACTTCTATCAGGTGAAAGACCACCTTCTCGCCTCGGTTCCTTCTCACCCCACCAGGAGCTGGCAAGTGGCCTGCCCTTGCTGGTGAGTGTGCAGTGAGGCAAGCAGCAGAGGTGCCACAAAGGAGGCAAAGGTGGGCCACAGCCACCCTCACCGGCCACCGCCTGCCTCTTAGAGTCAATACATGTGCCGCCCCAAGAACCTCATCAGGCCACCCCTATGAACAATGTTTGGGGGCGCCACTGGTAGGTGCCGCTGGAGTCCTATTTATGGGGCCACGGTATGCCTGATTTCCTTTGGAATGCTCAACTCTCCATCCAGTACTGGCCGGGCGGCCACAGGGATCAAACCTTCAGCCCTTCATGCTCTGTCTTGCCCCTAGACCTTCGTCAGCCAGACCTGGCACTCCCCCGCTGATGATATTGCAGTCATCTGCCTGTTTTTCAGTGAAAAGGAAGGAAGTAGCCAGGCCTCAAGTCGAGGGTACATACGGGTGGACGAGTCCCCCCCACTTTTTTCAGAGGGCACCTTGATATGCTAACTTTTGGTGACCCACGTTCAATCGGTATGTTAATGAGACCCCCGCCTTTCTTTTAGGTCTTGACCCCTGGAAGTTGCCAGGAATGCTCTCAATATAACAAGTGTACAGTAACACATCAAGTAACACTCATGGACCCGCCTGAACCGGGAAGTAATCAAATGAGAATATGTCATCAGTGCTAGACAGCAAACTCAGCAGGAGAAACCACACTGAGATCACTCAGAAGGCACCAGTTAAGCTGGTGGCATTGAACCCATTTAACTTTTAAACAGTAGGACCACGCTCCTGATTTAATGATGTGTCCAGGAAACTCTCAGGGGGTCTGTAGACACAATGCATTATGACCACAGAAAGCTTCCTTCCCGTCCAGCCTTGCCCTCAAAAGTGCTAGTGATAACACACACTTAATTAGCAAGTATTTTCATGAAATATATTCTTTTTCACTCTTTTTTTTAGGGGGCTGTCACTCATAATTCAACAGCTAATTGTATGGTCCGATGCTGAAAACATTAGCAATCCAATCCACTAGAAAAGATGTTAGGGCTGTCACAATGTTTCGTGTCTCAACACCCTTCCTCAGGTACTCTAAATCACAAAACACACCAAATTATCAAAGACATTTGGTATCACGTGTTTAAGCCTAACTTTGCTCTTGCTTTCTATTATGTGACAATACCCAGCTTGTTAACCTAAAATTTGAATGTTGAAAGCTTCCAAGAAGATATGCGCCAATGTTTTCTCTTGAACGTGTTCCCCAAATAAAATGGATTCACAAGCCAGTGTTGAGCTGGAAACACTTATTAAAATCTTACTACATCATGGACAAAATGTTACCTTTTCAGCCAATGATCGCATTAAAACGACTAATTGTCACAGAGAATGGGAACATTTATCTGCTTGAAGTGGAGAGGATGCAACAATGTTATCAAATGCAACACGATTACAGATCCATAAACTGGCAAAACAATATTATTTAAAATTATCTGCAACATCGTTAACAGAATATGTAAAAAAAATACTTAAATATCCTTGCACTTTATTATATGCTAGACCAACCTCGAGAGGAGGAAAGGCGCGCATCCTCAAATATAAATCGGATATACGATGAGTAAATGCTAAATCGGCAGGGTAAGAAATCTTCTACTGCACCATCACAATATCTCGGAAAGAAGATTTCAGGTCGTGGGAGATATTGATAAGCATTTGAGAGGGGGAACAGACAACAAAAACGACTGCAGCAGGAAAGTTATTGGATCCGTTATGTATCCACCTTGACGCCTAAAGGGCTGAATGAGGAGCAAGGCTTTACCTGCTTTGTATGAATCCAGAAAGATATTTGGTCAGTGTTCTGGACCAAGAGAGCAGTATTTAATGGTAACTCCAAAGACAAGCATTGAAATACATGTCAATTACAAAACGTAAGATACTCTGAGAAACATGAGCTTTCTGCAAGTAAGACATTTTATTCAATGTGAACATTCAGCACTGTAAGAACCAGAATTCTGATTGGCTAATTCAGAAAAAACCTTGTTATATTTTTGCAGACAAATTTTGTTGAAGCAATTGTGACTGTGATTGATCGGTAAGACCTGTCATAAGACAATCTGGATCTGAACATGAGCAAGGATACTAAACAGCAGAGACATCTTGTATAATAGGGAAGTCACAAATGGACACATTAAATGCTTTGGACGGTTTCATTCTTCTGTTTTAACAAGTTCTGCAGTCTGCAATGCTGAAAATTGAAATCAACTTGAAGTCCAAATAACTGTACTTTGATTTTGGATCAGCCTGAACTACCTTAACCAATGAGCTTTACGTGAAAGTTGTATAGGAGGTTCTAGGACCGAAGGCCCGTCTAGATTTGATATGGGCCACTCACCTACATTAAGCAGCCTGCTCGCTGCCCCAAAAATGTGCATAAAGTTATTTGGCGACAATATTGTAACAAAGCCTTAAACGGATGTTGTGTCCGTTACGGACCCATTTTCCATTTACTTTGATATGAGACTTTTTACTTCACTAGATGTGTTTTTTTTTTTTTTACAAAATAATGCATGCTGCACCAGTGTGTTTACCATGTCCATTATTAGCAGGATTTAGTAAGTGCTGTTTACTCAGAGGGGTTTAGTTGGCCTTTTTTAATTGAGGAACACACTGAGAAACACAATGCGTGTATCTTCTTGAAAGAGTGGAAGTATATTTAAGTGTGTGTTATGATATGCTTTTTTTAGTGCAGGACAGGACATAGTCTGTTTTCTGTAGCCAAAAGACACTTTTCACTCAAAAAGGTAGCCATGGCAATGCAGAGCAACACATCCACATTATCAAGTTGGTCACCAGGCTTACTCTAGCCTATGCCATGCTAATGTGGAGTGTCTGTTTGGAGAGGCAGCAAAAGTCTCTCTAAAAAAAGTACAAAACAAGGTACCAAGGATAGTGGTTGGGGCTGAAATATTAACGATGACAGTAGCCAATCACAGGGAGCAGGGCATGGAGATGGCCGACACATTTCATAGCCGACCTCCACAGGTAACAGGGCTCTTAGATGCTGGGTAAACATATCATGATGCCCCCATAAATTTAATAGGACCATAATATCTACTGAGCACAAAACGAGCAGCCATTATCGTAAGCCCCATTGACCAATACCCACAGGCCATCCATCTCGCAGAGATAATCCCGTGAAACAACTCAAGTGTGAAAACGAAGCACAGAGCAAGGGGCAAACAGAGCCACGGCTTCAAACTCAACCAACATGTCTGGACTGAGATTCAAGGACCGGTAACCTAAAGCCAGACTATCAGATGGAATCTGGAAGCCAGAAGCAACCCATCAGACCCCTCTGCCTCTCCTCCAAGGGCAACAAAGCTACGAGCGCGGAGGGTGACTGCACCAGGAACACTTCACGGCAGAAGCTGCCCATCAACCTCAAAATGAAAGACACCACCAAGAAGGCCTGCATGGCTTCCACAGCAAAGTGAACTGTCTCTGGGTTCTTAGTAACAGGGCACTCTATCCAAATCCATCTTACTTTTTTCAAGCTGGCAGCAGGATTTGAACCTGTAAGTTCAAGTTTAAACAGAGATCAATGCCAACAAGCACTCCACTCCACTGGGAGCCTACATATTAAAACTGACACTGTCAATTTGAAGGGCCATCGAGATATGATATGATAGGTTATTTATAACACGCTTAATACCCAGAGGTTTCTTACCGCTGACCCGGGGATCGAACCTGTGTTACTTGTGTCGTTTTGCATCTTGCTTCCAAGGAGAGCACGTTGCCCCTGTGCTATCCTCCCGAGATCAGGTGTGGGTGAGGTTTCATTGCCTCCTCATTTGTTTTGAACTACAACTGCCATCAGCTGTAGCCAGCAGAGTCAATGGCGAGGGATCATGAGAGTCGGAGTTCAAAAACATCTGGAAAGCCACAGTGTGTTGACCTTCCATGTAAGGCTGCCGGCCATATGTCTCATTATTAACTTTGGGGATTGTGGTGCAGGCCATACCTTGCACTGAAGCAGTCATTGTGCATTGCTTTGCCTCTTTGCAACCGGTTTTTCTGGGGACAGAGGCGTTGCTAGGGGGGGGCTTAGGGGACTATAGCCCCCAGTCTTTTGGTTGTAGCCCCGGATAAAAACTCAGGGGCTACAAGCAAAAGGCTAGCTAGCCCCGAGTACTGACAGTCCTGACATTAGCATAGCCCCAGATCTTTTCCAGACCTAGCAACACCCCTGTCTGGGGACCTCTAAAACGTGAGTTAAAAAACTGAGCATTATTAGAAACGTCGCACTCTCGGGTGAGAGGGAGGCTCCTGTGGTGAGGGGTGCAGTATTGAAGAGTCACTGCATGGCCTAATGCATTGGTATGGAGGATAGCACAGGGGCAACGTGGTCTTGGAAGAAAGACCACATACAGCAAAAGAGATTCGCATCCCGGATCCGTGCTTAGAAACCGAATTAGGCGTCTTATAAAAAACCAATAACTTGAAAATAAAAAAATATGTCTCTAGGTGGCTGCAATTTCAGAGTCCCCTGACCACTTTTTACAAAGGGCCCTTGTCACGTTGTCGCGTATTGCAACAGATATTAAAAAGAAGAGCCATCTGCAGGAAATATGACAGCCTTGGAGGGAAGGCTAATGCGAAAAATGTGCTCAGCTAATCCGGTAAAAACACACTGTCTCTCGCGCCGGATTCTGCGTGAGTAATAGGCCCACCACATTACTCTCATTAAACGTTTCGGCGCCTGCAAATGTTTATCTTTCTGAAAAAGCACCCAATGTTTGTCTTGCTCGGTGAAAAGCCATGTGTCTTCGGAGAGGGGAAAGACTGCGAACAGTGTTGAGATACTGTTGAGAATGCCGTATTTGTTCTCAATTTGGATTAACCAGTTTGAGAGAGACCAGAACAAGGCAAAAAACAAGGGAGGCATTCATGGAGAGCCTGTACCTTGCGTTGGCCAGTAGCACCGCTCATCGGCAGTGGGCCTTAGGGAGCGCTAACCTGGGATTTTGATGCCCTTAGTGGGGAATATGGAAATGAAATGATATTTTATTTATATTGCGCTCATACACAAGTGTTCCCAGGCAGGGGGAAGCCCCTGAACATCCAGTAGGGCTGGCGCTCTTTCTGACGCGCGACTGACACTGCTCCAGCCATGTCTGGCCTTAAGAGACACTGGTCAGGCCTGCTGGGGAAACCTTCCAATATGCCCACATTTGACGGATTCTACCCCAGCCGCCTGTCGAGCATTTCAGAGGTATTGACCTATTGGAGAAATCGTTTGGCCTTTCCCAGAGGCAAGCCTACTTTTCTAGTTGGGGGACATGACACTCTGCACTGTGTGGACGAAGCCATTTCTACCTCCATTGCTGGTGTAATTTGTTTGGAAGGCTTAGGCACGTGCCAGATAAGCTCTATGTAATTGGTGAATGCACCTCACCCCTTTCTCAGTCACCGACACGCTGATTCCCTGGGTCCACAGAAGTAACAGGAATGTTGGCCCTTAGCCGCAACCGTCACTTCTGTGGACCCGGGGAATCAGTGTGACTGCACAGGAACAATTTGAGTGAAAGGCTCAATGACTTATTTTGGTGGTTTTATGAGAACACCACATTTCCCTGTGAGGTCTTCCCATTTCTCCAGTGGCATCTGACTGCTGCATGTATTTTCTGGTAAGGGAAGAGTTATTGAATAGAGAAAGTTCCAGGCAAACCTGCAGGCCTCGGGTTTGAACCTCACATGGCCTATACTCTGCCTTTATTTATTTATTTGCATTTGTATAGCGCGCTTACAGCCCAGGGGCATCGAGACGCTGTTACATGAAGTTTGTAGGAGATTTTGATTAAGAGGATACAGGTGACCGAAGTGGTCTCTTAGGTATAGGTGCAATACAGGTAGGTGAATTCATACAATCCTTCTCAACGTCACTGGGTCGGGCAATCATTTACTTATTCTTTAAGCCCGATGAGGCACGTATGTTTACAATGTGTGTTATAATAACTACCAATACCACATTCAAAAAAATCTGGTCATGGAGATTTCTGCCACCATCTTGCCCAAAAGGCAGGATTTGCAGAATGAAAATTCAAAGCAAGATTCACATCTCCTTTTGTAAAGATATTTCATTTGAAAAGAAAATCTTTGAGTCTTATTAAGTCATGGTAACGGCGCAAGCTGCAGGTTAGCTGTAATATTGCTGCTAGTTCTCTGATCTGCAAAAGCAACACACATATTCAGCTCGGCACCTCAGCTGTAAAACAACTGTCCTCAAAGGATTGCAATACACATTTCTTATACACAAGACATGCGTTCCATGTGTACAATAAATGCCAGAATCCCGCCCTGCTGAGCTGTATCATCTCTTGGGATCCGCGCCAAGTCTGTTATGGCTCCAGGCCCCAGACAGCATGGCTAAAGGCCTAATCCAGTGAGGGGAGACAGGGACCTCAGGCAGGCTGCTGCTCCAAAATAACAGGCATCTATCTCAGTGTCACTCTGTGGCTTGTGCCGGTTCTGCGAACCCAAAGCCGCGCACAGGGTATCGCCAACATGCCCGCGTCTTAGTCAGCGGCATCAGAAATAAACATAACGGAAGCAAACATGCAGTCTTTCTTTTGTTTCTTTCAATTGCCTTTGGTTATAATACACACCCTGGACATTCCAAATCAAAACACTGATTTCTTTAATCATAACATCCATTGTCGAGTCGGAAGTATGCTTACCAATTCTGGTTCAGAGTTGCAGTTTTTGGGAGACTAGAGAAGCGAAATCAGGTGGATTCCAGAACTTTTTTGTATACCCATTTGTATTTGTCCTACCTTCACCTCTGCCCCATCATCAGGTTAGGAGAACTGGGCGCTGATTTCGATATTAAAAGTAAGTCCTAGCCTCCGCCCTTTTCCAGTGGATTTCACACAGTAGGTCTGCAGCAATCTCCCATGCGAGTAGCCCATCCACTCTCAGTTCTTACTATGCATTCTGGGATTTGTCAGTCTTCCATTCCTAGCAGGGACAGCAACACTACAAGTACCAGAATTCAAAGAAAACAAGCAGTACTGCATGAGCATCTCCTGGTTTACATGGGGGAACTTGAAAGCTCTGCTCCTGGTAAACAATTACTGACCCCAAGTATTGATTGATTCTGGGATGAAATCCCAGAATGCATAGCTGCAAAGTGTCTGTGTGGTGTGCAAATTATCTCGAGGAATATACATTTACCCCTGAACACTACAGGTTTTACTTTCCGCTTCGTTGTGGGTGGCGCTAATAGGCCCCCAAATTAAGTTATCACCTGCCACAATTCTTCAAGGGCAACTCTTCCGAAACCAAATCGTGAGGACAATAATGCACGGATATCGGGCCGTTACGCCCACCCCGAAGGGCAATATTGCCGTGCTTTGGTCGATGTGTATGAAAATGGCAAGCGAAGTGTTAGAAATAAACCCAGAGCCGCTGGCATGCATGAAACACGTGTCGTGCGCCTTGTCCTGCAGGGCCCTGGCAGGACGAGCAGAGGTGACCACATGCCGAGAGCACGGGCTTGTCCCAGCAGACCCTGCCCACGACCCAGCATCCTGATTGGTCGCCACTCCAGTCCCGGTTGCTACTGAATAATAACGACATCACGTTTTTATGGAGCGCTTCCCTGTGGACTCCTCATGCTGGTACCACGACTAATTTAGCAACCTCGGAAGGATGAAAGACCGGTCAGTTCTGCTGGGACTCGAACTCGTGTCCTGCAGGAGAATGGGCGCGGCGGCAGGCGTGCGTTAATTGGCTACCCATCCTCCCGGTTATCATGGCCTTGAAACAGTAGCTCTGCCGAGGCCGGTTATCAGCGGTTATCAGCGGTCCCGATTAGGCCTAAATCTATTGGCATAATGGAGCGCTCTGAAAGATTATTCTGGAATGCAGGCATGTGTGGTTTAGCACCATGAACAATAGCACTGGAGACAGACAACATGTCTCGCGGCAGAACTGCCTCGTGTTGGTGCCGCTCGCGCAGCACCACTGATCTCCGAGTAATCGCGCGAGATCCTGGTTCATAAATCTGAGGCCGCTTTCCTGTGTGCTTAAGCCAGTGCGTTGGTGGTGGGGTGGCTGGGGTGCACGGGCGCATACTTGGACGAGGATGCAACTGAACGCAAATGGGCTACTCCAAGCAGTTGGTATGTGCTTGGACCCCTGTGTGTTTCTGTGCCCGTATTTATTTATTTCATTTGATGTAGCGCCCAGACCCGTGGGTATCCTGGCACTTGTACAAAGTGGTTACAGGTAAAACCAGATAATGAACGGAGTACAAGAGGTTATACATATTTGTTAAATAGCCATGTTTTTAGGAGTTTTTTAAGGACAGTGAAGGACAGTGAAGGAAGGTTCCTTCTGGATGGGGTCTGGGAGGGAGTTCCACAGAGTGGGTGCAGTGACCCTAAAGCTGGATCCCCCAACTCGCGTGAGGTTGAAGTGAGGCATCTATAGGGCCCGTTTGGAAGAGGAGCGGAGGGAGCGTGTAAGACTGGGTGACCAGACATCCGGGTTTTCCCGGGACAGTCCAGGGAAATCACCTGACGTCCCGGGGTCCTGGGAGTTTTTTTTATTTATTATTTTTCCCTTTCTTTGCCGGGACCCGATTTCGAAATCCCGAAATTGGGTCCCAGCGCAACTCTTCCTGTGCTAATGGGGCGTGAAATGTTGTTCACGCCCCCATTTCCACCGCCTTCCCCTCCCCAGCCCTCTCCTCCAACGAGAGGAGTGTGCCTGTTAGCACACACCCGCCCCCGCCCCCGCCCCCCCTGCCCGCAATGGGCCAGTGACATAGAAGTGGAACTAAAGTTGTATGTGTATTTACTGTAGTCCTACTTCTATTTCTATGGCCCATCCCGTTTTTTTTTTATACTGGTCACCCTAGTGCAGTGGTCTTCAAACTTTTTTGGCCAGGGCCCCCCTGAGCAAAATTTGGGCAGGTCGGGACCCCCCAGAAATGCCAAATGGACAGTATATATTGCGCGCCGTCACCTGCTCCCATCAAAGTCGCTGGGCTCCCTCATCCCACTCCTACCCAGTCGCTGGTCTCTCCCCACCCCATCACACACCCAGGGCTCTCCCCACTCTGCTCCCATCACTATCCCATGGTTCCCGCCCATTGTGCTCCCACCATAGTCCCTCGGTTCCCCCATCCCGTTCCCAACACAGTCTGAGGGCCAGTGGCGGCTGGTGAATCTTTTTTAAGTGGAGGGGCATTAAGGGGAGGTTCGGGGGGGTTTCCCCCTGTGAATTTTTTTTTAAATAATAGGTTAAAATGTTGCATTGTAGAGCATACTTTTAACAAAAAATGGGTAAATAGCCAAACAGTTTGCAATTGTTGCTGGGAGTCCAGGGGGCAGGCATTGATATTTTATTTCTATCGCGCTCGTACACAAGTGTTTCAGAGCGTGACAAGACAAGGGAGGGGAACAGAGGAGAATAAAACAGCGATCTTACTAGGCCCAGTGACATTGAGAACGCGCAAGTGTGAGGGGAAAAGTGCATGGAAGGGGGGAGAAGTGGAAAGTGCGAAGCAGAGGAGAAACAGATAAATAACAATAAATAAATAATAAAGGCAACAAACAGTGGTAGTGCAGCCAGCAATTTGCAAGTGCTACGTTTAAGGCAGCAGACAGGGTAGGTCTGATAAGTGCAGGAAGAAAGATGGTTCTCCTCAAGTTTTAGAGTGGCAGGGCGCTGTTCCAGAGGGAGGCCCCAGCCGAAGACGGAGATCTACCCCCAGCTCGGAGCACTCCATTAGCTGGATAAAGCAGCTGAGGGAGTGCTCACTGTTTCACTGGGCTGGCTCCTTAGCTCCTCCATAATGGGTGAGGGGCCACTATGCAGTTAGTAATGTTGACCATTGTTGCTGAATATATCACAATTTACTTACATTTTAACACAAAGCACCCCTTTGGGTACTATTGAAACAGTGGGCTTCATAACTACTCTGGCGGTAGCTGTGCCGGTAAAACCGGCACGGCTGCCACTGGAGTTGCATCCGGGTCTGGCACCCGCGAATGGGCAATTACTAGGTCATGCCGAGTTAGGCGGACATGATAATTGCCCTTTCGAAGGTGCCGGTAGATCCCCATTCCCATTTGAGCCCCATATGGCTCAAATGGGAAGGGGGAGCTCGGATGCACCGGCACCGTTAATAACGGTGCTGGTGCATCCGACGAGCTGAGGTCAGACCTGGCGGGGGCTGTCAAGCACCCACGAGCACAACTCTTACTATGGCGGAACGGTAGCAACGGTGCCGGTAGCTTACCAGCACCGTTGTTACTGGTCCGCCATAGTAGTAATGAGGCCCAGTCTGTGACTAAAGGAATGAATATCCATTTACAACTGTGGGCCACTTTTTCATTGTTGCCTGAGACAGTTTCATGCTTCAGCCCGCCCATGTGGGCCACCCCTGCCCATTTCTTCCAATCTAAAAAAAAAAAAAAAAAAAAAATCTTTTTTCATGCTGAGCTCTCAGGGCCCCCCTGGGATGCACCCGCGGACCCCTAGGGGGTCGCGACCCACAGTTTGAATACCACTGCCCTAGTGTAAGAGGCTTAGGAGGGCTACGTGGGATGAGGTAAGAAGGGGCATATATTTTTTTTTTAAATTTATTTATTTATTGTTCGGCTGTATAAAACAACCTTTCAATAATTACAATAAAAAAAAAATGAATAAAAACATATCATAAACATATTACAAATCAATTCATCAGTCTATAACAACATCTCACAATTGATAAAACCAATGTATGTACAACTTAATAGCAGCATTTTTATTTTATTTTTTTATTTTTTTTTTATCACCTTCCCCTCATAAGATCATTCACAATTACTTTGGGTATAATTCATTTAAAAAACCTGTTGTTGCTAATCTAATTGACATTCTCTTTGCACCAAAGATCAGTAGCCATAATTCTTCCATATCGGTTATCATTTGCGCTTTAAAACAATGAAAATAATATTTACGACGCATAGCATATAATGCAGGACAGTAAGCGATGACATGTTTCAAGGTTTCTATGGTATCAGGCTCCTTACAAAATCGACAGATATTCTCACTGACGTCTATTAGTTTTCGCCTAAATAGTATATCTTTTGTATGCCACAAATTTAAACGAAAACGAATATAATCATCTCTAAATTTTGGAGACGGATATTTTAGGATATAAGATTCTGTAACTCTGAAATTTTTGTGACCAAACTGGGCGATGTTCCAGTCTTTAGAGTAGGAGCATTTTTCCAAAGTATATATCCAATCTTGCCGATACAGTTTAATTTTGGCTTGAGTTGGATTGTGGATTAAAGTATCTAAGGGGCATATATTCAGTATATTCAGTGACACACCAAAGAACGAGCAGGCTTCTGCCAGACCCAGTGTTAAATAGCAATAATAATGAAGCAATAATACTGCAACCCAAGTACTATTGCTAGGTGGCAAAATTACTCCTCCAAAGTTATTAAGGACCAAGGCATGTTACCAGCTAGTAATGGCCTGAGGACGGGGGCATTACTGCTATTAGAACATTCTGCAGAAAAAGGGGATACAAGGAAAGCCAAAGTAGAAACATTGGAATGTTGGGATGGAAGACTTGCACTGGCTGGTATTGCCCTCAGCCACCGTAATGGAACTGACAACCTGCCAATGTTATAATGTAGCTTTAATGCTGCCATAATCGGGCAGGCTTGGATGGCAATGGCCTGCAAGCCTCAGCCAAGGAAGGCCCAACTGAAGCAAAGGCCTTGGCAAGGGCTCAGTGCTGTTATTAGTCAAGCCTACCCGAATTAAGCAGCATTACCTTGTTTGGCACCCTGGCCCTTCAACCCTTCAAACAGGATGCTGAGAGTGTTTTTTTTAATCTTTTTTATTGAAGGGTAAACTGGCTTCAGTGATTTGCACGTGTAATTTTCCCATATAAAAGTACAAGTAAAAATGGCGGCTGAGAAACAGTAAAGGCACATTGTCCTTTTACTATTTCAATGATGTGAGGCAGCACAGAGCCACAGCCGAACGCTAACCAGTTAAGTGGGGGACTGGAACAGAGGAAAGGTGTTCCAAGGGGGCGTGGACAAGGAATTCTGGTGGACAGGGAAAAGATACTCCAGGGTGGTCTACGGGGCAAGGAGGAAATGGGGGCCTGGGGTGTTTGAGACATAAGAAAATGGAGGCTAAGGGAAGTGGCACGGAAGGCAGGAATGGAACCCAAGTTTATACCAACAGCTCAAATCAATGTTCCTAGCCTACTGATATTCCGGTGCCAATTTCCCGGGAGCTTATTGACCTCTTGCTGAGTGTTCCTTGCTAGAGGGGGCAAAGGAAACATTTTTATAGTTAGTAATTGTGCTGGAGCGGTCTTGATTCCAATCAGCATAGTTGGTTCGTTAATCTTAGTCAAAATCAATTTTTGAGGGTGTTTTTATTATGTGATATTTATTATATGTTCAGGATGAGGGGAGAGATGGTGCTCTTTTTTATTGGCCATTATTTTTAACTAGAGATCATCCATTGCTGGAGGCTGGCATTGTGAAGCAGAATAAAAGATAAAATTGGTCACCGCCGCCTGTGTGACGTCACTAGAGCACGTGGGAATGTGCTCTCAAGAAATGCCCAGGCCTGAGGCGCTTCAGTGGAGGCCAGAGCTGTAGGAGAGAGCCACAAAGACACATGCCAGCCCACGTTGAAGGGGAGTGTGGAGTGTGAATGAGAGGGACAAGCAAGAAACGAGGCGGGCTATCAGTCCAAAGCGTTGGTAGTGGGGGCGGAGGGGGTTATTGCCCCAGATCTTTTGATTGTAGCCCCGGATAGAAGCTCAGGTGCTACAACCAAAAGGCTATAGCTAGCCCCGCGTCCCGCCAGTCCCAACATCAGCTTAGCCCCTGATCTTTTCCAGACCTAGCAACATCCCTGCGCGGTGGCAGAAATGGCAGCGAGATAGGCACGGATGCTCTACAATCTGCGGATTATAACAGTTTGTACAGCCCATAGATTGTTCAACGAGGGCACTGTGTTAACAGTCCAAGGCTTATTATAACAATGTCACTTTTTATATCGCTCTTCATGACAGATTTCTCCTGCAAAGGACAGCGTGGAGCTGCTGCTACTTGGTGTGATCCTGGGCAGGTCACTGTTGTGACTAGGTATGTATGTGTGCTGAGGGCATGAGTAGAAAGTCCTATTGGAATGTGATGATGGAGTTGGAACCTGGGGTGTGCTCTGGGCTCCAGGAATGTGAGTTGGGGACTTGAATCTAGAGAAGGAACCTGAAAGGAAGCTTATGCCCTGCACTCCTGTTTCTTATCTGTGACTGTAACAAAGACAAGAAAGATACTTTCCTTTTCCATACGCACCTGGGTCAGTCTGGTTCCTGCTTCAGGTTCATTCATACCTGGCCCAGGTCAAGGTGCATCATTTACTTTCTGCCCCTGTCCATTGGCCAAGCACCTCCAGTTACCATAGCTGGGGAGTGGAAATTCTACTGGGTAAAACCAGTAGATACCAATAAAGTCAGTTCTGATGCAAATGAAGTGAACTCTATTTTTGCCAGAGGCGGCCTTTCTGGCGATTCTGAAATTGTCGGGGGGCTCCTGTGCAGCGGATAAATGGAGTATGAGCAAGGGATACCCTCCTCAGAAGTGCTCTTTCTGCTGCATTATGGTCCAAGGCTGAAGAGCAAGAATCTGTGAAAAGACTAGTCGCCTGTATTCAAATGCTCATATTTTTATTAATTAATTTATCCATTTGTAAAGCGCCAAAGCCCTCAGGCATCAGGGCGCTACATAAGCACAGATCAGATTAACAGGACATTACGAGTCATAGGAAGGGCTCTTTCACATTAATAAAACAAATGCATGCAATTCAAAGTCAACTATTAATAAATAGGCGTATCAGAATTAGGAAGGTCTCGTCCTGAGCAATTCTGGCTGATAAGCTTAACCTTCCGTTTTCAATAGGAGATAAAAACCTGTCGTCGGTAAAGATCAGCGATCCAAGTTAAGAACCGAGTGAAGAAGAGCGCTTACTTAGGAAATGACGACTCTGTTAACAGCCAGGACGGGCAGCTTCTCACGTTTTAGTCACCATTACCACCAGCAAGTAATTGGCCGCTGATGGTAGCAGGTGCAAAATGGTGCGAGTACATGGGCATCTTATAGCAGTGCCTGACACATGTCTAGTGCTTAAAACACAAGCCAAAAGCGTTGGCGTTACCAATGCTTGTTTTTAACAGGACTTTAGTGAAGGACGCCCAGAGTGCTTATAAATCGAGTGGCTGAAGGCAGATCTGGTTAAGACCTTTTTATTAAAGCAGCAGTAGGTTTACCACTCCTGTAATGTCACTAACTAAAAACACTGGCAGGCTCTTCAAGAGCAAAGTTTGATGGTGAACATGATTAAAGCAGCTGAAAGAGTTCCCATGAGGGGGTGTTTTGGGAGGGGCAGGAACTGGGGTGGAATGGCTATAGGGATTATCATGGCGATGGGTAGTAAATTGGTGGGCAAATAACCAAACAACACCTACAGGTTGTGCGTCCCTCCTCATATGCCATTATTCCCTATCTGTACTCTAATGCAATGGTTTCGGCTTATAGGTGTCGCAAGCGACACCTAATAGGCCAAACTAAAAAGCAAACAAAAGGGTACCTTTCTTGTGTTTTGTCTCCCTCAGAACACTTGGTTTGTTGAAGACCTTTTTCTAGCTTCCTGCCAAGAAACATTATCCGAATGGATTCCCCATGAAGCTAGGACAACCTATCTCATCCTTGGCACTTAAGGGGCTAAACACGCACCCACACATAGTGAAGACTGAAAAAGATTAGAAGGATCCGGAAATATATGGTTAATTTTCTTTTATGTGGAGTAAACGGACACGCGGGGTTAGAGGCAGTGAGAAAGAGGAGGCCCCACGTAGTCACCTCGAAACACGTGCTTCCGCGGAGCATAAAGCTTCCGTGCTGAGCAGCTGATTAGCTGACCCCCCTCTCATGGTACTACTGTGATGCAGGGCCGGACAGGCCATTAAGCAGGTGGGGTGCTTGCGCAGTGGGCCAGCAGCATCACAGACCCCAGGGCTGGTCCCTTGATGGTTATGGGGTGCCTCCCTGCATGTGATCACCGTCTCCCCACACCTCTCTCAAAGCAAGGGCTGCCTCAACAGAGACAAAGCAACTAAACATATTAACACACCTACGGGGCCTGTGAGGCGTGCTGCAGCTCCTTCCCCCTGCAGTCCGTGTAAGCAGATGGAGGTAGCCTTCCTCATCGACACAGCTCCCTATTACCCGAAGGACCGATGGCGCACTGTATTGTAGAAAGCACTGCATAAAGCAGACTATTAACGGTTGCTTTTATGTTTGCCGTGGACTTGCTTTTGTGCACGGTCTCATAGCAAACTGAGAGGGAACAGCTCAGCGGCAACGTGCTCGCCTTGGAAACAAGACAACAAAAAACAACACAGGTTCGCTCCCCGGGTCCTGCACTTAGAAACCTCTGGGTATTAAGCGCGTTATAAATACGCAACTATGACATATTCCTGTAACAGCGCCTTGATGCCCCCGGGCTTTGTGAGTGCTTTAAAAATACACATAAATAAAGTAAGACCATCACTTCAGTCCATGGTGACACTACCACGTGAGCAATGGGGTTAGACGGTCTTTTAGTGTGGTGGTGGTGCTGCTGCGCACAGAGGCGTTCACAGTGATGCATGGGGGAGCTTTTATACATGTTTTTGAACCTGGCTGGAGTCCTACACTGTTTGGGCTGTGGGTGGCCCTCCAGTTCTCCCATGATATGGTTTTTAAAAAATCCATTCAGCTCAGTCTACTTGTGATGCTGAAAATCGTTCTGCAGCGGTGCCCTGTCCAGGGCCCAGTCTGGACTCATCCACATACCATACCCCCCCTGTTCCATTTTACAGCACCCAGTCTATACTACTGGGGAGAAGGCAACACCAGGACAGACCCTTGTTCATCAAGCTTTCTTTTAACAGATCTGGTCTGAGGTCCTGAAAAGCCTAAAGGATGGATTCCGAACTACATGAAGTGACAGCTCAACAACCCCACGTGCCCTGGACTTCACTGGGGTCACAACACCATCAAAAACAAAGACTATCTCCTTCCTCACATGCTCTGAAATGGAGGTGTCCCATTTTTGCTATACTGATAATTCCCTCCCCAAAAGCCTGCCAATGGCTTCAATCCCATTGTGCACCATTTACTACAAAGGTGGAACCCTCAAATGAGGGCTGCGAGGTACAGATCCCAATGTCATCGGGAGTGCTCAATTGCCCTGCTCCTGGTTGTTGAGAAAAGAGAACAGAAAAGCGCCTGGGTGCCCAATTGTTAGGTGCGCTCTATAAATGTAACAATAAATAAATAAATAAATAAATGAATAAACATCTTCAGAGGGCTAATGAGCCGACCTCCAAATCCACTGGCTATAGTTACAGACACCAGTCTTCTGGGTTTGGGAGCATCCATGCAGGGACGATGCTCATTGAAAGAGGCAAGCAACTCGTTGAATTGGACGTAATTATCAGCTACTAGTGTACAGGCCCCTGCGCACGGGCCAAAGTGCAGTTTTTCATTCACACAGTAGGACCACTATACATCCTAAGCCTACAGCTCCCTCTAGCAGTGACAACGGACGAAGCAATGTGAATTGGACCGCTGTATATCCGAAGACAACAGATCCCTCTAGCGGAGCGTTCTGTGCATTCGGGCAGCCTCTACTGTGCATGATGGCATCGGACAAACATACATCTGGCCTTTTATTATTGTTAGATTGGGCCTGACGGTTCAGGGATTGGCTACACGTCTGAAAGGGAAAATGTTGCATTGTATTTAAAACAGCAGGGGATACTGAAATGCAGATGGTCGCTTGTGGGTCTGGCTGAGATCATTTGCTCTCAGCTAGAATGCCATCTTCTGGCTCCGTTTGCATCTGCATCGTGTATCAAAAAGGAAGACAAATCTATAAACCTATTCCCAGGGAGGTGCTTGCCAATCCACCCAGGAATTCCCACTAGATCTGTAGATATTGCAACTCATCTGTGCTCGAAAGTGGATACCTTGGATGGAGATCATGTCCTAAGAAGCCCACACCCATTTGGAAACGTACTGCTCCCTGGAAGAAAGACGAGTTGGCCTGTGAGCAGCAAGCCCTGTCATGTGTTGGTCAAAGAAATTGTTGTTCATATGTCAAATCTTAGATTCTCCTATCATGCGACACACTAATTATGCTTGATTTCTTGAGGGATGGGTTTCTCCCTCTAGGTATTGTTGGCTCTTCTCTAAGGACATTGGTGGCAGCAATTTGCACCATTACAAAACCTTGGCACTGCAGTGCCTTAGGAAAGCCATAAGCCCTGAGACTACTCAGATGCTGTGAGGGGTCACATTTTCCTTCTCGTCCAGTCTTGCTCCTTTGAGAGGTCAGTACAGCTTGAGCTAGCTATGCCTATGTGTAATCGAGAGCTGCACTGTAGGCACAAAGCCCAATCCTGCATGAACCAAGTTGATTTTACAGACACACTGCGCGCAGTGTGTCTGTAAAATCAACTTGGTTCTGTCTCATTGGTGGTGAACTTGGCAAGTCCCCACACCAACACTCACCCGCAGTGCTCCTCACACCACTCTTTATAATTCAGGTCCTTGCGCTGAGCCTCGCTGTCCTTGTTTGCCAACCTCGTTTACTTACAATCCTGCATGAAGTTGGGTATTTTTAGTGCAATCAAATTAAGTGCAATTTTGTAGTATTGGGAACAAAGCATTTTTGGTATGGTCATAAGCAGAGTATGCAAGTAGTCTAGACGTTATCAAAGACAGGGCTCACAGCCATTATGGTTATTATGATGGATGGAGACCTTAGTGCGTCTGGGTATTGTCGGGCCGGGCTGCGGGTGTGTATGGGTACTATCATAAACAGTGCTCCAAATGAGACTTGGACGTGAGCGCGGGTGGGTACTATTAGGAGCTAAACTCTGAACAAATATGGTGTTACTATGAATAGTGCTTTGAGTGAGTCTGGGTATTCCCAGAGTTCAGTGTGAGTTTCAGTGTTTTCAAAAACAGAATTTTAATTGTGTCTGCGAAACATTTTGGACGGAGCTCTGAGTGAAAGCTTGGCATTATTAGGGGCAAAGCAGGTAGTACCTGGAGCAGAGCTCTGAATGCACTTGAACAGCATCAGAATAAGATTTGATAACCAGCCTGGGTATTATTAGGGGCATTCAGGAAACCTATTCGGAGGTTTCAAGGGCTGAGCTCTGAGTGAGTCTTGGCATTACCAGATGCAGGCCGTTGAATGCGGCTTTGTAATATTGGGAGAAGATTGTTGAGTGAGTTTGTGAATAATCAAAGGCAGAACCCTGAGTGATGAGGAAATATCAGGGTAAGAGACCCGTGTAACTGAATGTGATCTGAAAGCGAGCTCTAAGTGAGCCTGTGTCATTTCAAGAGCAGACCCCAGAGCTGCCTAGATAAAACCCAGACTAACCCAGAATTATGTCCCTGATCATACTCAGATGCAGGTATATCCATGCATTAGCTGGGGCCGAGCACTGGTCGAGACGTCTCAGATGTCTTTAAGCGACTGCGGGTTGAAAACAGTCAGCGTTGCAGTCGGTTGAAGCTCAAGGAACTCGACTGGGTCAAAAATGTACTTTAAGGCAGAGGTCGGTAGATGCTCGTCAAGGCACTTCTCCCAACTTCTTCAATGGGCTTGTGTCATCCTTTAAGGTGGATGGCCCAAAGCTGAGGAGCGTGTTGCTGGGTTTGTAGGTTCAGACACCTTCTGGCACTTCCTACCTGGGAAGCTTGCTTCAGAGCCTAGCAAGGCTGTGTGCTGGCTGGGTGCCGGTTCTGGAGTGGGTCATCTGGATTCGGTATCTCCCTCTGTTCCCTGGCAGATGTTTAGGGGAGGGATCTTGTTTCCCTCTTTGGAGGTCCAGGCCTTCCTTCACTGGCAGAAGATGTAAGGCAGACTATACCTTCAGCCAGGGTCCAATGATAAATTATTCTTGCTATTCCTTGCAAAGTCTTCAGATGATCTGCCAAAAGAGGGGCTAAGCCCTATTCGAACGCTAAGTGGACCACAGTGATTGGTGTAGGCTAAGCCTACCTTAATGAACCAATCCTGGGGTCCCTACCAACAATCTCCTGTATGCATGAGGTCATAACCAGAGTGCTTTATAACAGGCAAGGTAAAGGGGTGAAAACATGTGATACTAAGTCCCACCCATCTTCCTGTCTATTGTTGATGAAAGAGTCTCTCTGGTTAATGGATTTCTCTGTGTTTCCTGAATAAAGCGGTAGGTCTCCCTTGAAGCTGCAGTGAGACCAGACTCTCTGACTCCTGCAAACCAAATCTCATACCTTATGAAGGTACCCCTGGCTGGGTAGACTACTGTAAACACACAGTCCCAGACATGACAGCTCACTGTCCTTGTTACTGAGTGTGGGAGCTGGCTTCAGGTTGACACGTATACATTTGAAAGGTTTTTGGGGTTTCCTGTCTCCTTTGTTAATCTCTGCAGCCAAGTCCCATGTGGGCCTGTTTGAAGTACACTCTATTCATATGATAAATGGTGCCATAAGCTGCAGGGCTGAACACAAGAGCAGGGTGGATCCATGGAGCCATTGTTAGAAAATCAGGCTGGCCATGACAAGGGGAGGTTTGTCCCTCCCCCTTTCCGGAGGTGAAATGATGTTCTCCTGGCTGTCATATTCCAACTGAATATGACAGGGCGGGCTGTGCCTTTAGGCTGTGTCCACCCACAGTACACAGGGCTATGCATTTGTCATGGTGTAAGCATAGGAATATGTATGTGGATTAGCCCCACACATATTCCTGAGGTTGGCCTACCATCATTCCATTTAATGAAAAATGTCATAAAGGCCCAGGCGAGCTGTGTGGATGGTCAAATTCCTCACGAATGCAAAGACTAAAACCAGCTAGGGCATGGAGCGCTCCACCATTTCTTATCCACTCAGAGACATGGTACTCAAACGTGAGCAGGCAGCAAAGTGGTAACCTCACCAAGCTGGCATTTTGAACCAGCTTGAAAACACTCACATGAACCTGGACATTGAATGCTGTAGACCGCCATTGCCGGAAACCAGCAGACCTTCGTACGGAAAAGGGGCAGTTCTTAGGAGCCCTTTGAATGGTACCTTGCTTGTAAGACCTCCCGAGACTAAGGACTATCAGCAGATATCCCAGGGAACTAGCCGACAGAGTGAGCCAATGGAGAGGGAAGGGGAGAATAAAAAGGAGGACTGGAAGGTGTGGGTTATTTGGGTTAGGCCAAAGGAGGGGAAGGAGGACCAGGAGACCAGGCAGAGGAAGGATGGAGCAAAGGAGCATTCAGGGGAATTGCTGAAGGCGTGTGCAAGGTGAGGTATTGATTGGTGGAAGAAAGTGGTACTAAAGTTTAAATGTGTGTACAAAGTGAGTGAGTGAGATTTATAGAAGAAGGTGTAGGAATTGAATGAGATGACGACTGGGGAAGTGGACGGACAGTGGCTGTTGGAGAAAGTGTGGGAGGAGTGAGAGTAGTAGCAGCGTGGAGAGGTGAGCATTGTGGTAGTGTGGAGAGGGACAAGTAGTGGTGTGGAGGGAGGAGAGTAGTTGTGGAGAGTGGGAGAGTGATAGTCATGTGGAGGAGGGAGAGAGAGAGTAGCAGTGAGTTAAATCAGATGGTGGAGGTAGGTACTAAAGAGAGGAACATCAGAAGGATAGAAGAGGAGGTGTGATGGAGAGATAGGAGAGACAGTGGGTGGAGTAGTAGGTAGTAGGGGCAAAGGGAGAATGAGAGAGAGAAATAGGAAGAGGAACATCATGGCACATAGGGATAAGACCAAGTGAGGCTTGAGTGTTGGGAAATCACAAAGCCTTATACATTTGGGGAGAATTTAGAGCAGGGACCACATACATTGTTCCCAGAGGGAGTTTAGAGAAATCGTTTGCCTTTAGGCCATCACCTCCAGATAGGAAGCTTTGTAGATAGTAGGGGTCACCAATCTCTAGTGACAAACCTGGAGGTGAGGGATGCCTGGGTTAGGGAAATAACACCGTGCACTAGGATAGAGAGATAGGGATGGCCGTTAGCAAACCCCTTCACCATTCTGAAAATAAAATAAAAACATGTGTACTATCTTCGGGAATTGTTGTGTTCTTGAGACCATCTGTGACAGTATCCAGTCCTGGCCTTTTATTTAATAACCTAATGAATTCTGGGAGTTGTGGGCTTGGTTTACTCCAGTTGGACTAAATTTAGTGTAATGTAAAGTGTCTTGTAGCACACAACTTATGCCAATTTGAGGATCTCTTGGCACTAGGTCTTGTGAGGGAGGGTGGAGACGAAGTTAGTGGAAGGAGAAGGAGAGTCAAAATGTGATACTAGAAATGTTGACGAGCAGGGGCGTTGCTAGGGGGGGGGCTAAGGGGGCTATAGCCCCTGATCTTTTGGTTGTAGCCCCGGATAGAATCTCAGGAGCTACAGCCAAAAGACTAGCTAGCCCCCAGTCCCAACAGTTCCGACATCAGCTTAGCCCCGGATCTTTTCCAGACCTAGCAACTCCCCTGTTGACGAGTGCAGACCGGAAGAATAAAGTTCTGTCTGCTGGTATGTTTCTAGGCTGCCAGAGGCACATGTATCAGAAAGGAGGCAGAGGCACAGTTATCTTGTTCAGCTTGCAACTAACAAGATCTGCCCTTAGACCTAAGAAGGGCACATGTTGGAGGTAGAGGTGTAGAGTTCAGATGATATTAGTGTGTGCAGGAAAATTTCACATTACAATATTTTGTGAAAGGAAATCCCAGAATGGATAAAATAGTATCCAAGGCAAAGTGTGGCCATCGGGCAATTCACCGTACACACAAGAGGCTCCCCAGTGCAGTCCGAATGAGATCACTATATATTGTACCTAATTAAAATATTACACCAGACTTACCCCAGCAGCTTAATCTGGATAATACTGTAAAAGTGTAGAATGTCCCATGTGCAGTACTACTTTAATCAACCAATTGTCATGAGGTATCGCCACTGGTCTGTCTGGTCCAACGGGCGCCTCTCCCCCTGTTTTCTGCATTTGGCGCTCCTCTCCAAGATGGTGTCCAGCGTGCCGTCCAGGAAGTGGAGTGCTCGGTCTAGTCATTGGAACTGGCATCTTTCTAGCACTTGCGGGTTTCACGCTATACAGTCTCTGCAGATCCTTCGCTGACTGCGTCTCATCTCTAGGCAAACTCTTGCTCAGCGCTCCCATGGAACTCTCTCTTTTGATCCATGTTAGAACAGGCAGAGTGGCTACCGGAGAGGCTCGCCCCTACCTGCAGGACTCCTGTACCCAAAGAACCAGCAGGCGCAGTCAATCACCGCCAGATCTGCTTTGCAGAAAATCTAAGGTGAGCTTAAAACCAATGACTATGATACCAATGACTATTCGCAGGTATTAGATTTTGTTCCCAATGAGCAACAACAAACAGCAGTCCAATCGATGGCCCATCCAGAGAATTGTGTACATTTCCATCGCCCCTCAACCCCATGTGGGGCAGTTTATCCAGATATGGGGGGTCACCTTCGCAACAGCAGCAAATTGACCACAATCTGACATGTCCCACAAACCTGCCCTGCTCTAAGCAGCGGGAGCTTTTTCTGCAAAATGTAAGAAATACTGTGTCAGCAAGCCTGTTGGCAGACAGGTGTCCACCAGTTTTGGCATATTGTGCCCATTCTTGGTGGCCTCGTAAATCAGGCGTCAATGGACCTGTTTTATTTATTTATTGGGTTTTTATAAAGCGCCTATACACAATGGGCCTAATTCACAGAAGTGTTTTATAATGGCAAAACCCCATTGGAAAATGCTCTGTGAAGAAGGGCTAATGTGTTTTGATGTATTGTGTCCACTCCTGGTGGCCTCGTTACTTGGGCTTGAAGAATGATGTGTCAGGCCGCTGCACAGCAGTTGTTGGTATATTTTTGGTGTCTGATGCCTCGGTAAATTGACAAGAATACACTAACTATACAACCGAATCACATTTCACTAACCGAATCACATTTCACTATACAACCGAATCTCATTTCACTATGCAACCGAATCACATTTCACTATACAACCGAATCTCATTTCACTATGCAACCGAACCACATTTCACTATACAACGAATCACATTTCACTATGCAACCAAATCACATTTCACTATGCAACCGAATCACATTTCACTATACAACTCACTATACAACCGAATCACATTTCACTATGAAACCGAATCACATTTCACTATACAACCGAATCACATTTCACTATGCAACTGAATCACATTTCACTATACAACTCACTATACAACCGAATCACATTTCACTATGAAACCGAATCACATTTCACTATACAACCGAATCACATTTCACTATGCAACCGAATCACATTTCACTATACAACCGAATCACATTTCACTATACAACTCACTATACAACCGAATCACATTTCACTATGAAACCGAATCACATTTCACTATACAACCGAATCACATTTCACTATACAACCGAATCACATTTCACTATACAACTCACTATACAACCGAATCACATTTCACTATGAAACCGAATCACATTTCACTATACAACCGAATCACATTTCACTATGCAACCGAATCACATTTCACTATACAACCGAATCACATTTCACTATACAACTCACTATACAACCGAATCACATTTCACTATGAAACCGAATCACATTTCACTATACAACCGAATCACATTTCACTATACAACCGAATCACATTTCACTATACAACTCACTATACAACCGAATCACATTTCACTATGAAACCGAATCACATTTCACTATACAACCGAATCAGATTTTTTCTGCAGTGGGCTGCTTTTGTCAACAACAACAAAAAAATCAAAATGGCCCTGGGAGAGAAACAGATGGCCAGAAGCTCTCAGTGTGCGTAGGCGCGCAGGAGAACACACAGGGCCTGTCACCTGTGGTTCCCAGAGGAGTGGATAGCAGGCGAGGGGAAGAGCTGTCAGGACACTGCCGTGACATTCCATTTCCTGTTAACACTTGAAAACAAGGCACTGGGAGTTTTCAGTGTTTCCAATGGAACGGTTATGGAATAACTGTAATCATCAACGTGTCTCAGTACCCCCAGAGGCAGCGTGGATGCCTCGGGAGTTGTCTTGATCACCTGCCCCAGGGCATTCCAGGTGTGTGGTGGCGGTTCAGGTCAGAGCCTGCCTGCCCTGCCAACTTCTAAAATCTTCTCCATGTAAGGGGTGGGCACGCATATCATCTCTCCAGGCTGCCCACCCTGCAACCCCCTGTTCTGGTACTTTCCAAAATCCACAACTTTGGAGACAACACATAAAAAGGCGTACAACTTTGTAGGACTTTAAAAATGTGCGTGGTAGTTTTCCGGACATACACTTTGGGCGATATTTGTCCCGAGGATGTGGATCGGGCCATTTGAAGATGTGAGTCTGTGTGATGCTGAGATGTCTGGCGTTGTGTATGGGGTGGTGTTGGGAGCCACATTGTGTGCGTGTATGTACTTCTATGGGTGATGTAAAGCATGAACGTGCGTCTCAGGGTGGAGCGCTGATGGGTGATAGAAAATGTGCCCTCATTGAAGTAAGGTCGGGCTGAGCTATGGTGTCTGTTATCTGCAGCTTGTGAGGGGCGATGTAGTGTGTAGCTGCCTGTGTGGAATGACATCATTAGAGAGAGTTTTATTTTTTTTAAGTGAGTGGGGCGGGTAGGCTGAATCTTGGAGAAAAGGGGCAGAGCGTCAGTGACGTCATTCTCCGGATTTTGCTTTTACAAATGTAGGCAGGTCTGCATAGCGTGCAGCGATGGTACTTGATGTGGAGTATGGCTGTGCAGCAGTGGTGTCGCTAGTGGGGAATCGGGGGTTGGGCCCCTCATCTGAAATCCTAGGCCCCTCCTTCTGCCCCCCTACCTCAGCAGGGCTACTTTCTCTGCACTGTCTGCAGTGCTGTGACCGCCAGCACAGCACACACACAGGGCCGCAATCAATGCTACCGCACAACAATGAAGAGCTGTTAAGTCACCCTGCAGCCAAGAGCAGCCCATCCAATCAGAATGTAGCTGTAGCTCACGAAACCCCTGATAGGTCATTAGTGACCTAATGGGTTAGTGCCTACATTCTGATGGGAGGGGAGGTGCACAAAAGGAGTGTGGTGGTTGGTGTGCACAAAGGATTCTCTGCATAAGTGCTTCTGAAGTCACACATTGCCCTCCTATAGCCCCCCTTATGTTTGTCTGTGGCCCCCCTACTTTTGTCTGTGGCCCACTCTGTGCCTCTCCTAAATTTGATTCCTGGCGAAGCCACTGCTGTGCAGGCATAAGTAATGGAACAGGGTGCTGTAATGTGGCTATTGAACGATGCCACTCAGGCCCAGGGTTAGAGCCTTTCACCCTTTTCAATTGAAATGGGACCCCACACCTTCTGACAAAGAAAGCCTAACATATTTTCTTAAGAGGTCACTAAGGGCTTCTCCGCCCCTGCTGGCTGTCTTTCTTTGTTCTGCTGTGCAGAGCCCAATAAACCTCTCATGTGATCATCAATCAGCCCCACCCTCCATTGCTTAACTTGAATGTTACCACAGAATGAAGCCGCATGATGCCTATATATTCCTTAGGTCCTGACAAAGTAAATGCTGTGTCACTTTAAATGTGCATTTGATGGCCAAAGCCAGACTTTTCCTAAAAATACTGAGTCATCACTGACATGTTTCACCCAGCTTTCTGCTCTTTGGTGTGGGGCAGGAAATATACGTGGAGATTAATGAAGTTCGAGGGGCGGGTTTGTGTCATGTTCTGTAACCTTAATGATAAAACCAGGGTATAACGTCGTTTCACCAGCAGTAATTTCCACGACTGGTTTTTAAACGTTTACAGAATTACAAAACATGCAAATGACATTTTTAGGCGGGAGTGGGAAAGGGCAGATAATGGTTTGGGGGGTAGGGAATAGGTAAAACTAGGTGGGAGAGGGAGAGTTTGGGAGGCAACCCCCCCCCCCGCCCCAAAAAAAATTAGATGATATTTTCCGTAATTCTGTACACGTTTAAAAGCCAGTTGTAGAAATTACTGGCCATGAAGGAACATAGAACCAAAACTAGGCACATCGCCCATTGCAATTGGCATTAGGAAGCATGCGCTCGATTACACCCTATGCACGACACAGCTGCAGCCCCCAACAGGTGACCATTACCTATGCTGCACTATTGCCCTGAATTCATCCTACCCACTCCTCGGAATATATTGATTGTGTGATCAGATGTGCATGCTAGGGATAGAAAACTGCATTGTTCACGTCTCCTTTTGCATTTGAAAACCTTACACTACCTACTCCAGACCAATGCATTTTTATTGGCATGTGCAGGCGATCTTCCCAGCTGCAGCCAAGGGAGTCCACAAACATCATTTTGAAATGGGGCCGCCCTTCTTCTGCCACCCTTGTAACTGTAAATATTTGTATTTATTTACGAAAAGGCTGTCATTTCAAACAGAAATGCCTTACAAAGTGGGCAAATACAGGCAGCAGAGGCTGTCCCCGGGCAAGGCGCCTTTGCATAAGAGCATTGTTGGATTGAATGGCGTATGCAGGCGGTGCAGGGGTAAAAGTAGTAATAAACCATGGACAGGGACTGGAAAACATGGCAACATTTTTACCCGTGTGAGCCTGCGGCCAGTGTATGGGGGTGCTGGACTGCGATGTGGCCAGGGTGGTAAGGCAGGGGCAAGGGGTGCATAGTCAGGAGGTGGAGGGTGGCAAGAGGGGAAGGAGCGAGGGTGCCAGCACTGGTGTAGTCAGGATCAGAGCAGGAGTAAGCTCACATGTACAAACCTCAATTCAATATTTTCATGACAAATTGACTAGTAACGATTCGTGGGAGGGTGATGTGGTATTACGGGCAAACTGTGTGTTGAATGGTGTATTCAAAAGCATAATAGGCCATAATAGGCCAACGATGACGTGACCGTGCTCGTGTTAAGCACCTCATAAAACTCCAATAAATAAATAAAATAATCATTTTTGAAACCACCAGCTATCCAGTGCCAGTCTTTGAACTGGCCCAATCTGGCCAACAAAAGTGGCCCACCCTGACCTGCCGGACAGTCCACCACGCCCTGTCATCCTAAAGGCCATTCCAAGTTTGGATGTGGTTCGAGAGGGCAGGGCTGGTCTTAACGGTGGCAGCACCCTAGGGCAGTGAAAGAAAAATATATCGCTACTGCCCGCTAGCCCCTGGTGAATGCCGGTGGGGTGCCCATTTTTATTGTTTAACTCCACTGCTCCTGTCAGGTTGTCCCTCAGGGCTTGCAGCCTGCCCACATCATTGTGTGGGCAGACCGCCGTTGCGGTCTTATCTTCCCTGGGAAGGGAAGTGACGTGTGGTTAGGGTGGGGGCGAGGAGAGAGTTTGGCAGTTCCCGCCTTGTTGAATAAAGAAGCAGTTGACAGTACGACAGGCTCCCGTGTGATATGTTCCTCGTTCGGTTGGAGGGCCCGAGCAAAACCTCACAATTGGCGACGAGGGGTACACGTTACCCGCCCGTGCCAGAAGGAGGCCCGCAGTTGAGCTGTTCCAGCGCATCGGCACACCTCCGCTCCCGAGGCCTGGGAGGCACGCAGAGGACCGCGGTCGAGCAGCTTAGGCACGTCGGTGCTCCTCTTCTGAGCGCGAACCCGCCACAAGAGCCCGCGTACACGGCAGATGCAGGCCACACACGTGGGTGCGCCTGTGAACAGCGTAAGAGGGCCCACAGCGAATGCAGGCCGCGCACGCGGGTACGCGTGTGAAACCCGCAGAGGGCCCAGCTGGCCTGCAAGTCTCACAGCTCCCTATTTTAATTAAAGTCCCCCCTCTCCCACGCTGGAAAGCCAGGCGCCAGCACAAAGACTGGGGCCTGAAGCTCCCAGGCTAACTTCCTGGTAAATCTCACACAGCCTTTTATCCTTCTTCAGTTGGTTACTAGTGACACCTGAAACCCTTCTTCTGTGTGTCATGTGACCTAAATAATATGGCCAGTCCCTTTAAAACACGAGAGAGGAAAACATAAAAATACATCAGCGGGGTCACCGGAGCCAGTGAGAGCGGACTGGAGTCTACCAGGGACTTCTAAAGGCGACTAATGACCCCAGGGAAGAGAAAGCGGCGCAGCTGTCCCTGTGATCATCCGAGGAGGTCTTTCGCCCCTTTCCATCTGACATTCCGGTTCAAAGGGCAGAGCCCTGGTCATATCCGCCGGCTTCTCCCCCACAGCCATACAAACATATCACCTGTCAGCAAACAGTCAACAACGTGCTTGTGTGAGCGCCGTGTGCGCAGCGCAGCGTTTCTTAACACACGTTTCTTTATATTGTAGCAAAGTCGTATTCGCACCTTAAACGTCCCAGCTATAATTGGCTGCTGGTGTATTTGACACCGCTTACACATGTGTTTTTAAACTCCCTCCCCAACCCTAAACCTGCTACTGTGGTGTGTGCGCCTTACAGCTCACGATAATTGGGTAATCATTCTAATTATATATGAGCAAGCTGTTCCATTTCCTTGTTAACAACTAGAAGACTCTGCACTTTCTTTGAAAGCTCGCAGAGCCCGGGCTCCCAGCGTCGCACTCACCCCTGCCACCTATCGGTGGTTCTTGCGATCTCTTCTACCCCCTGCTCCTGACCTGTCAGTAGTTCCTGGCTTCTCTTGTGACGTATCAGTGGTTCCTTTGACCCCTTCTCCTTCTCCAGCCCTGTGACCTGTCAGTAGTTCCTGGCTTCTCTTGTGATGTATCAGTGGTTCCTTTGACCCCTTCTCCTTCTCCAGCCCCCTGACCTGTCAGTAGTTCCTGGCTTCTCATGTGTATCAGTGGTTCCTTTGACCCCTTCTCCTTCTCCAGCCCTGTGACCTGTCAGTAGTTCCTGGCTTCTCTTGTGATGTATCAGTGGTTCCTTTGACCCCTTCTCCTTCTCCAGCCCCCTGACCTGTCAGTAGTTCCTGGCTTCTCTTGTGACGTATCAGTGGTTACTTTGACCCCTTCTCCTTCTCCAGCCCCCTGGCCTGTCAGTAGTTCCTGGCTTCTCTTGTGACGTATCAGTGGTTCCTTTGACCCGTGCTCCTTCTCCTGCCCCCTGACCTGTCAGTAGTTCCTGGCTTCTCTTGTGACGTATCAGTGGTTACTTTGACCCCTTCTCCTTCTCCAGCCACCTGGCCTGTCAGTAGTCCCTGGCTTCTCTTGTGACGTATCAGTGGTTCCTTTGACCCCTTCTCCTTCTCCTGCCCCCTGACCTGTCAGTAGTCCCTGGCTTCTCATGTGTATCAGTGGTTCCTTTGACCCCTTCTCCTTCTCCAGCCCCCTGACCTGTCAGTAGGTACTGGCTTCTCTTGTGACGTATCAGTGGTTACTTTGACCCCTTCTCCTTCTCCTGCCCCCTGGCCTGTCAGTAGTCCCTGGCTTCTCATGTGTATCAGTGGTTCCTTTGACCCCTTCTCCTTCTCCAGCCCCCTGACCTGTCAGTAGTTCCTGGCTTCTCTTGTGACGTATCAGTGGTTCCTTTGACCCCTTCTCCTTCTCCTGCCCCCTGACCTGTCAGTAGTTCCTGGCTTCTCATGTGTATCAGTGGTTCCTTTGACCCCTTCTCCTTCTCCAGCCCCCTGACCTGTCAGTAGTTCCTGGCTTCTCTTGTGACGTATCAGTGGTTCCTTTGACCCCTGCTCCTTCTTCTGCCCCCTGGCCTGTCAGTAGTTCCTGGCTTCTCTTGTGACTTACCAGTGGTTCCTTTGACCCCTTCTCCTACTCGCTGCCCCTACCCTGTCAGTGGCTCCTGCTTCTTGCACCCCTGCGACTTGGTAGTAGCGCCTGTGTCCCCCTTCTCCTGCCCCCTGGCCGGTCAGTAGTTTCTGGCTTCTCTTGTCACTTACCAGTGGTTCATTTGACCCCTTCTCCTACTGCCTGCCCCTGACCTGTCAGTGGTTCCTGCTTCTCGCACCCCTGTGAGTTAGCAGTAGCTCCTGTGTCCCCCTTCTCCTGCCCCCTGACCTATCAGTAATCCCTGGCATCTCTTGTGACGTATCAGTGGTTCCTTTGAGCCCTCCTCCTTCTCCAGCCCCCTGACCTGTCAGTAGTCCCTGGCATCTCTTGTGACGTATCAGTGGTTCCTTTGAGCCCTTCTCCTTCTCCTGCCCCCTGGCTTGTCAGTAGTCCCTGGCTTCCCATGTGACGTATCAGTGGTTCCTTTGAACCCTTCTCCTTCTCCTGCCCCCTGGCCTGTCAGTAGTCCCTGGCTTCCCATGTGACGTATCAGTGGTTCCTTTGACCCCTTCTCCTTCTCCTGCCCCCTGGCCTATCAGTAGTCCCTGGCTTATCATGTGTATCAGTGGTTCCTTTGACCCCTTCTCCTTCTTCTGCCCCCTGGCCTGTCAGTAGGCCCTGGCTTCTCTTGTGACGTATTAGTGGTTCCTTTGACCCTTTCTCCTTCTTGTGCCCCCTGGCCTGTCAGTAGTCCTTGGCTTCTCTTGTGACGTATCCTTGGTTCCTTTGACCCCTTCTTCTTCTGCCCCCTGGCCTGTCAGTAGTCCCTGGCTTCTCTTGTGACGTATCAGTGGTTCCTTTGACCTCTTCTCCTTCTCCTGCCACCTGGCCTGTCAGTAGTCCCTGGCTTCTCTTGTGACGTATCAGTGGTTCCTTTGACCCCTTCTCCTTCTCCTGCCCCCTGGCCTGTCAGTAGTCCCTGGCTTCTCATGTGACGTATCAGTGGTTCTTGGACCCCTTCTCCTTCTCCTGCCCCCTGGCCTATCAGTAGTCCCTGGCTTCTCTTGTGATGTATCAGTGGTTCCTTTGACCCCTTCTCCTTCTCCAGCCCGGTGACCTGTCAGTAGTTCCTGGCTTCTCTTGTGACGTATCAGTGGTTACTTTGACCCCTTCTCCTTCTCCTGCCCCCTGGCCTGTCAGTAGTTCCTGGCTTCTCTTGTGACGTATCAGTGGTTCCTTTGACCCCTTCTCCAGCCCTGTGACCTGTCAGTAGTTCCTGGCTTCTCTTGTGACGTATCAGTGGTTACTTTGACCCCTTCTCCTTCTCCTGCCCCCTGGCCTGTCAGTAGTCCCTGGCATCTCTTGTGACGTATCAGTGGTTCCTTTGACCCCTTCTCCTTCTCCTGCCCCCTAGCCTATCAGTAGTCCCTGGCTTATCATGTGTATCAGTGGTTCCTTTGACCCCTTCTCCTTCTTCTGCCCCCTGGCCTGTCAGTAGTCCCTGGCTTCTCTTGTGACGTATCAGTGGTTCTTGGACCCCTTCTCCTTCTCCTGCCCCCTGGCCTATCAGTAGTCCCTGGCTTCTCTTGTGATGTATCAGTGGTTCCTTTGACCCCTTCTCCTTCTCCAGCCCGGTGACCTGTCAGTAGTTCCTGGCTTCTCTTGTGACGTATCAGTGGTTACTTTGACCCCTTCTCCTTCTCCTGCCCCCTGGCCTGTCAGTAGTTCCTGGCTTCTCTTGTGACGTATCAGTGGTTACTTTGACCCCTTCTCCTTCTCCTGCCCCCTGGCCTGTCAGTAGTCCCTGGCTTCTCTTGTGACGTATCAGTGGTTCTTGGACCCCTTCTCCTTCTTCTGCCCCCTGGCCTGTCAGTAGTCCTTGGCTTCTCTTGTGACGTATCAGTGGTTCCTTTGACCCCTTCTCCTTCTCCTGCCCCCTGGCCTGTCAGCAGTCCCTGGCTTCTCATGTGTATCAGTGGTTCCTTTGACCCCTTCTCCTTCTCCAGCCCCGTGACCTGTCAGTAGTTCCTGGCTTCTCTTGTGACGTATCAGTGGTTACTTTGACCCCTTCTCCTTCTCCTGCCCCCTGGCCTGTCAGTAGTCCTTGGCTTCTCTTGTGACGTATAAGTGGTTCCTTTGACCCCTTCTCCTTCCCCTCCCCCCTGACCTGTCAGTAGTTCCTGGCTTCTCTTGTGACGTATTAGTGGTTCCTTTGACCCCTTCTCCTTCTCCTGCCCCCTGGCCTGTCAGTAGCCCCTGACGCGAAAAAAGTCATTTAGATGGCAAGTTATCAACAATGCACAGGAGCACTTTCAAACACATTTTCATAATGCCTTTGCCCACTGTATGCCAGTACCCCGCAAGTGTAAAAAAAAAGCATTTTCACACTGATTTTGCCCAAACACGTCCATCCTGGTGCTCCTATTTATTCCAGTATTCCCACATCAAAAATACTCATGTTTGCTTTGCCCATGATACCAGTAGTGAAACTATAACAGAACATGTTCATGCTGGCCCTGCCAATATATGCCCTATCCCCACGTCAGAACATGTTCTTGTTGGCTTTGCCTTAATGCCAGTTACAAAGAAAAGCCATGCCACAGTACGAAAACATTCCTTTGCTGGGTAGCTGATACAATAGCCCAGGGGTCCTTTGCTGCTCCAATCTGTGTGTGATCTCTAAAGGTCATAGGTACAAGGCCCACTCAGCAATTCATCCTTCTAGGGTCAAAATGAGTACAAACTTCGGTTGGGTGATCATGTGTTCTCTGTACAGTGCTTTGGCGAAAGCGCTATCAAAATAACAAATCATTATCATTACACAAATCCCCTGTAAAAGAACACATGTATTTTCTCCCTAATGCCAGTAGAAAATGTCATGCAACAGTAACAACAACATAGCTTTACGGGCTGAACAAAGTCTCCCCCGTCCCTCAACCCCCAGACCCTCCCGACCAATGTAAGAACACTTATCATGTTGACTTTAATCTTAACACCAGTAAAACAATGGCATGCCACAGTAAGGAAACATGACCTCTGCCATGCAAGAACCCTCACAAAGCTTTCTGTATCCTTAATGTGAGTACAACATTCAATGCCACAGTAGGACCCAGCCAGCCCCATTGCAGTACACTTCCCCAACTAAAACCCCACCTTCACATAATAACACTCAAGTTGGCTTTGCTTTGCCCAAAAATGCCAGTAAAACATTGCATGCTCCTAGCAAAGAATGCTCATGCTCCAATGTTCACGGCACACACACACACCCATACTGCTTATGTCATCCACACGAGCACCCAGAACATTCACACTGCATTCTCATTTACATGCACCAGGAGTGCAAAAGGGGCACGTGCCCCAGACCCCCACCTTGGAGGGGGAGGGTGGGGCAGAAGGCTGCATGATCTAAAGAAGTAAGCTTCCATTCTTCACCAGACTTAAACAGCAGAAGTCAGGATATTTTATGGCACTTTGCTGAGGCTCTAAACCTATTGCCTGTCTGTTTTGACAAGTACATTCTGCCGTGATCAATTTGAGTAAGGTTTTCTGTGTTCATTGTGGTATGCATAGTTTGTGAGTTCCTTACGGCACAACTCCTGTGGCATTCTCTACTTCCTGTGGGAATTATGTTGATCATGAGCATTAGCCGAAGTTGAAATGCATTTTGATAAATTGAGTGCCAAAATGGTTTAGACGTTAGCTCAGTGTGTTAAGCACTCATTGCAGAAATACGTGTTCATATGCAAGATTGGAATAGCGCATTCCAGCAAGACTGGCTGAGCCTTTCACGTGTTTGAAGTTTATAGACCTGCCTGCATGTGTACTTGGTTTTGCAGCACAATATTACCAGCAATGTACCTGCACCAGGTAGGGTTTGCTATCAAAACTAACATCTCATCTGTATGGTGAAGATCTGGGAATTGGTCTGTTCAGATGGGGTGTTGTAAAACTGAGCAATCGCATCCAATGATGAGCGTAAACTGTTAGTCCAAAAGGTGAACAAGTATCCAAATTCAAGACTGTGGCACCAAAGCGTTCATGCTTGTATCCGGGATTTGCCAGCAGATGATACATTGTTCCTGGTCAAATCATCTAATATCTCTTACATTACTGTGCTGCCTTCTGGTAGGTTTGCATTCTCGCATGCTGGTGGCATTGTTTAGCCCATTACTTGATCTTTCTTCTTATGAAGGCCATTTGAGTGGAAGGGGTTCTAGACAGAAGAGAACGGAGCGGATGTTGCAGGCCTCGGGCAAGCATATTTTAGGGTCTGCTCTTTTGACACAAAAAACAGTTTGCTTTTTTGTAAATGTCAAAGGTTTTTCTGCATATTTATGAATGACAATTTCACAAGCCAGTGTTTTGGAAGTATTTAAAGCTATAAAATACAGAAGACAAACCCAGATTAAATCTGTTAAATCACATCGATTGTTATGCTGGTACTTCCCTTGATGGTAGAGAAAATGAAGCTAGAATAATTCCCACTTTGCGTAACACCATTCTATATTAGTTTGTTTTTTAAAAAAGAATTATGTTTGACAATGTGATTCGTGTACTTTCCCAGTCAGTTTTATAAAATGAGATTATTTTAGTTCATGGTAAGAACTGGAAAAGAAAGTGTTCAAATGCAGATATTGCAGCATTTGCACAAATCCCAACTTCACCCCTTAACCAATGTGTGATCCTGGGCATCTCATTTAATCTTGTATTGCCTAACCTCCTCAAAATTGCCAGTCCCTAAACCTTTGAACATTGTCATCCCTTCCGAGTGATTTCCATCTCAGGGTATGATCTTCTAAAAATCCTCACTCATGCTTTCACTGCCTATAAGGTTGCTTCCACTATAACAGTGAGCATTGATATATTGCACAACACAGGCACTTGTTCCTTTGATCTCTAATGGCAACACTATTTTAAAACCAAGTCCCACTTCTAATCTCTATCTGGTTACAGACACCTTCCTGGTTGCTTTTAATCTGCAGCCCCTATCCATGCTATGGTATGTGTAGATTTCTCCCTCCTTCCAATTAGTCTCATCTATCCATGCTTGAACACTTTTGCATTCTGTGAGGCAGCCAATGTGGGTTCTCTGTCTATTCTGTGTTACATGTCCATTCACATACTGTCCTGCATTAATACTACTTGCTGCATACCTTCCCGGATGCTATTGATAAAAAGTATCCTGTTTCTATACTAGAATAGAAGTAACCTCTTCGTAGACTGTTCATGTTGTCCTTCAAATGCTACAAGTTTATCATTGTTTTTAGAGCAAGAATGAAGAGGTTAAGGGGACGTAAAGGGAGTAAACATGGTTATTTTGAAAGCTGCAAGACAGCATATCAACCTATGGGTTCTGATTGCGTCGAGGGGGGTGAGAGGGGGTGCGACCAGAAACTCTTGATTACTTAATTCCTTTGGTTTGGTGGAGGGGGGTCCCCCAAAGATGTCCATGCCCAGGGCCCCAAAAGTGCTTAAGATGGCCCTGTGCACACTCGCACCCATGTACACAATTCACACTGCATTTATTCATACGCTTGCACTTAGACACCCCCTCACATACAAAATTACATACACGCACTTACACACACCTTCACATGCATGCATACATATATGCATGCATACAATCCACACAAACACACAAACAAAAATGTGCTTTTTTCTTTCTTACCTGTTTCCCTCTGGACCCTCTCAGGCCCTTCCCTGTCTACACCTCTGCATCTAACAGGCTATTTATTTAAACAAAGGAACGCTAATCATCCGGGGGGGGGGGGGGGCATTGGGCCAAGTGAAAGGTGAGCCCAGCAGTTAAGCCTTTAAGCTTCCACAGAGGGGGTCTATTGATATCACGCCCTGGGCAGGCTTTTGTCCTCAGCACATTTGCTGAGGCCGCAGTCATGATAAAAGACTATTTTCACACCTTAGAGAGCGTGTATTTACTTACTTTTAAAGTTTAAAAGTAAGTTTAAAAATAAGTAAATACACAGCTCTCTGGGTGACAAATGTGACAGTTTTCTGCTGTCTGAGCCCAGGCTCGGCCTTACAGCATATGGATGACTGCTGCATCAATGTGGGGGACTTAGGCCCTCCCAAGGCCATTCCTGATGCCACCCATGCGCGGGACTGAGCACTAGCTCCTGTGTCCCCCCTTCTCCTACCCCTGACCTGTCAGTAGTTCCTGGCTTCTCTTGTGACTTACCAGTGGGTCCTTTGACCCCTTCTCCTTCTCCTTCTCCTTGCCACTGACCTGTCAGTGGTCCCTGTTTCCTCTTCTCTAACCACCTGCGACTTAGCAGTGATTCCTGTGGTAGCGGCTTCAACTCCCTGCTCCTGACCTCTTGTGAGGAATTCGACCATCTGCAGTGTGGGTGTGCACTCACCTGAGTTTTTGAAATTTCATATGAAATTGAATGATGTAGATCAGTCTCCGGAAAATGTGTAGGGCTAATAGTCACACATATTCCTATGCTCACAGTACGACATACACATAGACCTGTGTACTCTAGGTAGACACAGCCTACAGGTGCCATCCCTTCTGTCATATTTAGTTGGGATATGACAGCCAAGAGTACACCATGTCCTCCCAGAAAGGGGAAGGCAAAACCTTCCACCTGCCATGGCCAACCTAATTAACTATCAAAGACTCCATGGTTCTTCCCTGTCCTTTTCTTGAGCCCTGCAGAATGGTGGCAAAGAGTAACATAATTAGCATACTAATAGAGTATACTTCAAACAGGCCCACATGGGGCCTAGCTGCAGAGGTCAACAAAGGAGACAGGAAACCCCAACAACCTTTGATATGCATCTGTGTCAACCTGAAGCCAGCTCCCGCCTCTCAGTATCAAGGTCAGTGAATTGTCATGTCTGGGACAGCTGTTTACAGTAGTCACCACCACAGGGGGACCCCATTCAGAAGGTTATGAGAATGTGGTTTGCAGAAGCCAGAAAGTCTGGCCATGCCGCAGCTTAAAGGGAGACATGCTGCTTTAATAAGGAACCAGAGAGAGCTCAATGAACCAGGGAGACCCTTTGATCCACAAAAGACATGATGATGGGTGGGACTTAGTATCCTATGTTCTCACCCCTTTACCTTTTCTGTTGCAAAGCACTCTGGTTATGACCTCATGCATACAGGAGATTGTTGGTGGAGAGCTAGGATTGGTTCATTAAGGTAGGCTTAGCCTACACCAAACTCTGTGGCCCATTTGGCTTTAAAAAAGGGCTGAGCCTCTCTTTTGGACAGATCATCTGAAGACTTAGCAAGAAGAATTTAGCATTGGACCCTGGCTGAAGGTACAGTCTGCCTTACATCTTCCGACAATGAAGGAAGGCCAGGACTTCCCAGAAGGAAGCAAGATCCCTCCCCTAAACATATCCCAAGGAACAGATGGAGATACTGAATCCAGAGGACTCTGCCGCAGCTCCAGAACCGCTACCCAGCCAGCACACAGCATGTCCTGCTAGGCTCTGCAGCAAGCTTCCTAGGTGGGAAGTGCCAGGGAGTCTCAGAACCAAACCGAGGACAAGGCAGCTGCCTGCAATACACTCCTCAGCTTTGGGCCGTCCAACTTAAAGGATGACACAAGCCCAGTGAAGAAGCTAGGAGGAGTGCATTGACAAGTATCTACTGATGTCCACCTTAAAGGACATTTTCGAGCCAGTCGAGACCCTTGAGTTGCAACCGACTGCACTGCTGACTGTTGTTACGTCGCTAAAGCCGCCCGAGTCGCCTCGACCAGTGCTTCAGAACCACCGACCAGAAATGAGACAATGATTCCTGACCCCAAGCTGCCGTCCATCCAGCCTCGCTCCCCAAACTGGCTGCCGCCTGATACCCGCAGCTGTCTCCCGTCTTGAAATCTTTTGCAGAAGCTGCAAAGCACCCGGAAACCGACTTGACGCTGTCGAGCACAAAGAATTTCTATAAGCACACGGTACATTGTGGTTCTGTCCCCATGGTTCTCCTTCAATGGCCACTACTGACATTTTAGGACCCATTGCTCCCTTTTTGTTCAGACCAAGTATCCTTGAACTATTGCGATTAACTACTTCACCGACTACCCTCCTGTCAGTACCCAGAGTGCATTCTTTTTCCTTCTTTGAAACAGTCTTTCTTCTGCATTCCTTTACAAGGTGGGTTGTATTTTGTAGAGTGCTAGAACTGTCTGTTGTGATAATAATAAAGTATATATTTTTATACTACCTTGATTGGACAGTCCTTTTTATTATTGAGTAATAATTGTATTTTCGCTGTGTTGCAACTAACCATCGATCCATGAACTTGGGGAGATAAGCCTGCCATTCCATCCACGTTACCAAAATTGGACAAGGAGGTTTATCATTTTCTTGTGTTTCCAATCTATTCAGATCCCTTCTGGTGTACTAGAGGTGTGGGGCTGATTGATGGTTTAGAAACTGATATTCATCCCTGGACCACTGGTGCCCCGCAAGTTGATTCGTCACACCTCTTGTGATTCCTGCTTCCTCTTTTCTCTTTTCTCACCCCCTGTGACTTATCAGTGCGCCTGTGGCCCCTTCTCCCAGTCCCTGCTCCTGTCCTTGTGTGGGTCCTGCTTCCTCTGTGACTTATCACTGGTACCTACGGCCCATTCTCTTACACCCTGCTCCTGACCTGTCAGTAGTTCCTGCTTCCTCGCCCTTTCTCCTACTCCTACTCCCTAATACTGATTGCAGTGCTTTAAGTGGGATAAGAAATCCAGCGGGGTTGTTGTAATGCATTGCAAAGCAATATTTTTAGGAGCAGGCCTAGGTGGGCCTGGCACGACCTCAATCACAGGTAGCTAACTAATCTTTAGTGTGCGTGTAATTAAAGTAGTCCCTAACGGACAGTTGTGTTTTTTTGAACCTGGAGTAAAAGGGAGTACAATCTAATTGAGAAGATGTGCAAATATTGTTCTCATACAGCCAACAAACGGGCTAAAATAAAAATATTCAAATATAAATCCAACAACTCAAAATAGGTCAGTGCTCATTCCAATCCCACAGTTCTAGATTCTTGTGTATTAAATCACCCTAATGACAATAGTTAAATATGTTGCAGAAATCAAACAATGTAGTCTCTGTATTACACTTTGGAAACAAATAATCAAATTCCAAATATCTGTAACTGATGATGTGATTCTAAGCATGGCTGATACTGACATCTACTGGGAAAGAGGAGTATTGTTAAAATCATATTTTCTTTGACTTAGCGAGCCAGGAAATCATGTATGGGAAGTCGTTTTGGAGATCCCTGCAGATCCCCAGCTTGAAAGCAACTTTTGGAGATTGCTAGGACCAAGCAGAGGCCCACTTAAAGCCCTGTCTTTCCTGTAGCCCTTTCCCTAATCCCTGCTCCCGACTTGTCAGTGACTACTGCTGCACTGTCTCTCATTCCCTGCAAATTATTCATTGTTCCTGTAAACCCTTCTCATATTTCCAGCTCCTGTCCTGTTAGTGACTACTGCCCCCATTCTCTCACTTCCTGCGACTGTCTGAGGTACCTACACCACCTTCTCTCATTCCACATCCCTGACCAGTCAGTTGTTCTTGCTTCTTCTTTTCTCACTTCTTGTAACTTATCAGTGGCCCCAGAGGCAACAATTCTTACTAATCTCTATAGACTTGGCAGTGGTTCCTGCCCCATTGTCTCTCAGACCTATCAATGGTTCCTGCCCGATGTTCCGTCCCTCACTCTCTCCTCCTGAAATATAATTGGTTCATAAGCCAAATGGTATCACTCCCTGATCTTCCAGCTGTTGCCAAGCCCTTTCTCCTACTCCCTGCACAAGACGTGTCAGTGGTTCCTGCATCTATTTCCCTATTTTGTACACTCTTTGAGCCTGACATTTTAGTGTTTTGTGCATCCCTTCTCTTGCTCCCAACTTGTCATTGGTTCCCTGCACCATTCTATCATTACTACCTCCAGGATTGTGATTGGTTCCCTGCTCCTGTCTCTCATTCAAAGCTCCTGGCTTGTCATTGGTTCCTCTGCTCTCTTCTCTCACTCCCAGATTATGGACTGTCATTGGTTCCCTGCTCCCTTCGCTCTCCCAGCTCCTGGTTTGTCATTGGCTCTTCTTCTCCCTTCTCTCATGCCCAGCTCCTGGGATGTCATTGGTTCTTCTGCTCCCCTTCTCTTACCGCTAGCTCCTGGAATGTCATTGGTTCCTCAACTCCCTTGTCTCACTCCCAGATTATGGACTGTCCTTTTTTCCCTGCTCCCTCCTCTCTACCCCCGGCTTCTGTCTCGCAATTGGTTCCTTTACTTTTGTCCTGAACTTTAACACTCCCTCTGTTCTGATCCTCCTTGATCTTTCTTCTGCTTTTGACACAGTTAACCACTCCATCCTCATAAACCGTCTCCATGATTCCTTAGCCATCACAGACTGGGCACCGGCGGGGCTGGCCTCCTTCCTTTCAAACAGACCTTCCCAAGTGCAAATGGGTCAATAGCTCTCCTCCACCTCACTCTCTACCTGTGGCCTCCCACGGGGCTCTATCCTATCGCCATGGCTCTTCAACATCTACCTGACCCCTCTGGCCTGCCTGATCTCCACTTTCTCCCTCATTGCCAGTGTTAAGAAAATGACACACAGCTCTCTTTCAAGCTGCCTTCCACTACCTCCTCCTCCTGCCTTATACCTGACTGCTATTCTGGCATGGTGCTTTGCCAATGACCTCTGCCCTAACGCCAGTAAGACAGAGGTCCTTCTCATTGGGATGCTTGCTCCTCGTTTCCCCCTCACTCTCTGGCCAGACTCCCTGGGTTCTCTCTCCTCACCAACTTGTGAAGCTAACTATGGTGATTTGTCAAACACGGTTGATTGTTTTAAAATATGGTACATTTTCAATCAAGGCTGCCATTACATATTGGAATCAGAATGTTGTAGCAACCATCCTTTATGGTCTCGAAACGCAAATCATTCCCATAGGTTATTTTAATCTATTAGAAGCCAAGTTCTGCCGTGCAATTTTACATCTACCACAATGTGTCCTGGTGCGTTGCTGCGCTATGAACTAGGCTTAATTTCATTAATGACCCTACATAATTGGCGATTATGTGCCTTATTTCGTAAATGCTTGCTATCCATACGTGATAATTCTACATTATCCTCCATTTCCAGTTCTCTACTCAACTCATCAGAAACATTTCCAAAAAATTGGTCCACAAGTATTTTGAGGATTATGGTGAACGCTGATATATCACTTGATCTTCTCGTGTTCCATCCGGAACAAGCAAAGAAGAAAGTGTATATGATGGACTGAATTGACACTAAAGCTCAATGCTTAACTTACAAAGATTTTGATTCTGCAATATTTGGCCCTAAACGATACAGAGAAATTGTATCCTATCTATGTTTGGCTCCATCTGCTGCTATTAGAACTGCTACTTTACGATTGCAACTCAACATCTGGCCCACTCGTGAGGTTAAAACAAGAAGGAAACAAATTTCCTCAGATCTTAACTGGAGCAGGTTTTGTAAAAATGCTGCTATTGTCGAAACTCTGCAACGCATAATATTGGACTGTCCGGCCCTCACGAGCTTGAGAAGTGTTCACTTTGGGAATCATTTTGCATATTTTGCACAAATTGACCCGAGAAACAGATGGGCCGCCTTGGCAGCAACTGAATGTATGAGCATAAGAATTGCAACTATTAATTATTTAAAGGCTTTGAATATGGAATGAAATAGGTGTTACACTGTCCGTTTTATAATGATGAATTTGTCTGTAGATATTTTCTTACATCATGATAATATTTTACCAATTTTGTCAACTCATGAATTTAACTGGATGACTCTTTTCTATTGTGAATTTGAAGTATCTTTTATTGTTTATGTTTATGAATTTTTCTATGCAAAAATTGAAAAAGTTGATGTAAATTCAACTATATTCAATAATAAATAAAAAAAATAATAACATTGGGATCATCTTTGACTCCTGTCTCTCTTTCTCTCCACACATCATGGACCAGGCCTAGAAGTCACATGTTCAGCTCCACCTCCTCAGGGGCATTCTACCTTTTCTCACCTTCACCCAGAAGCTTCACGTCTCCAGACCCTGGTTCTCTCTGGGCTAGACTACTGCAACAGTCTCTTCCTCAACCTGCCTCTTTCCTCCCTCCGCCCCATTCAACTAATCAGGAATAGGACTCTGAGGCTTATCCTTGGCCTCAAGCCCATGGATCGCATCTCTCCAGCCCTAAAGTCTCTCCACTGGCTCCCAGTGACCACAAGGATCAAATTGAAGACCCTTTGCATCATCCACAAGACTGTCTGGGGCCTAGGACCTCTTTATATCCAGTTTCCCTCCTTAAATACCTCCTGGCCAGAGTCCTACGGTCTTCTGGCTCCAACTCTCTGCAGGTCAAACATTTCTCCAAGCAGAGAGTAGGGGGTAGATCCCTTTCCTCGGCTGGCTCCTCCCTCTGGAATGGACTCCCCCCAGACCCCAAACTTGAGCCAGATCGTTTTAAGTTCCAGAAACTTCTCAAAACGTTCCTTTTTTCCTCTTCCTTCCTCCTGTGCTTACTCTCCATCTGCTGCTGTGACTGGGGCCTGGTCCCTTCAGAGTCATACAGGGGCCAGACCACCCCCTAGCAGTCCCCGCAGCATGTTTTGCCAGCACTTGCTCTCAAGCTCCATTCCCCAGACTAGCCCAACTTGGTCCTCCCTGTCCACCGCTCTCCAGAGAGTGGGGGGGAAACAATGAGCAGGCGATCCAATGAGAAGGATCTCTTCCCCTGGCACTTGCTGCCTTGGCCCACCCAGTACTTGCCTGCCCCCACCCTGGGGGTACCCCACTCCTGCCCTTCTACCTCTACCCCCTCCCCCTTGCACTTACACTTTGTCATGCACTTGCATGGTAGGATTGTAATAAGGCCAATATACGCGTTTTTGTTGTTTTACCTTTTTGTTTCCCATGTCCCCATCTTGTCTTGTGGCACCTGGAAACACCTGTGTATAGGCGCCAAACAAACGTCCAATAAATAAATATAATACATTGAGAAATGCCATATCAGGTGGAAACCTACGACGGCTACTAGGGCCACGTTGTTAGATCAAAGTGTCCTGAAGGTCTATAATGGAGGAATTATTTTAGTGGCTTCTGAGCGCTTGCCTCGGAAGGCACAGTGGGTGAAGCTTATGTTTTTCAATTCGATTCTGCATTTGAAAGTATGGCACTGGAGCGCTCGGAGAACCGTCTGATAGCTTCCCAGCTATGTAGTCTGAACAGGAGTCACATTTGTGGCTGTTTGTAAGTGGTTTATTAAAACGTTCTTGGGCGTTTAGGTAGAGGCTAATGGCATAGTTGAGGCTGGAGACTACTAGGACGATGATTGCCATGACTCGGTGTGGAAATGCCATGTAGGTTATGATCTGTGGTGGAAGTGGAAAAAATGAACTAGTGCTACTCTGTCTGCATCCAAAAAGGAGGGAGAGGGATGGCAGGATGGGTGGGGGAGTGTTGGAGAGGGACATGGCAGGGCTTGACCTTTGGTTTGCAGTGTTCAGTGGCTCTTGTTGCATTGTGGCCAGACTGGACAGACTAGACATTGGCTGCAATTATAAAGCAATGGCACTGGATTCGTCCCAGACAGAAATATCAAAACAATGTTTTCGTTAATAGAAGTCTTCGATCCAACTGTGCACACAAATTAAACAAGATACTATTTGACACACATCTCTTTAGAACATGTTTTTTAGTGAATCATCTTTTACACTAAAACACGCAATTACAAATATTGTTTCAAAATATTTTGATTGGTAATAACATGTGAACTGGTCAGGGCTCTATGCATTGTCAGCAGGCAAAACTTTAATGTTCCTACATGAATAGTACAGGAAATGAATCCATATATGACGGGTGACAGTTTAATGTTCACTTCAAATTACTATATCTTTTCTCTTAATTAATACTTTTATTTGTAAGTAACAGTAATTGAGCAAACCAGAAATTCAGTACTTTGAGCAAGCCCATGCCGGTACCTTAAACTCAATACACTTTGTAGTTACCAGTAATCATCTGGTTACAGTCACATCAATTTAATCCAAACATTGATAAAGACAACAGATTTGGTTCTGTGCGGGCATGGTATACACATTTGACAGGCACGGTCATAATGGTACTACCTCAGCATAAAATGCAACAGCTGGAACGTGGTGTGATTAGCTAGGCATATATAAGTGTCTGGCATATGCCTATCTAATACCTATATACAAGCCAAAACTGTTGACTTTGTAAATGTTTGTTTAGACAGGACCTCGGTGCAAGAGACATAAATAGATCAAGTGGTTGAAGGCACAATTGTTTAAGACATTTTCATGAAATATGTAGCACTTTTGCAGCTGCAATTAACTCTTAAGTTTCAGCAGACTATTAAGAAATAACGCTGAACAGGAAAGGTTTGATGTTACTGCTTGAGAGAGCTAGCTCAAAGACATCCCAGGAGGATGTGGTTTGGGCCGATGGGAGGATCCGTTAGTGGGTGGGAATGGCCATGGGGACCAACATGGCCATGGCCAGTCAATGCATTGGCAAATAACAAACTAGACCCTCAAATTGTGTGTCCAGCCTCATATGTCCTCAACTTCCTAGCTTTGCTCCAGTGCAATACTTTTGGCTTATAAGCACCACCTAATAGCTCAAACTAAACATGGACGGAATTAAAACTACAGTACCAGCAAAGCTCTGTGGTGAGGTGCCCCTCTGGTCGTTGCCCCTCTGGTCGTTGCCTTTTCTGGTGAGTCACTCTCCTCTAGTCCTTGGCTTCCTTGGGAGCACCTTCTCTGGTCCACCCATTGTCTGATCCTTGATTTCGTGGTGAGTTGCTGTCAAAAACAAACTGAAGCAAAAGGTTTCCATTTTCTCTGTGGTGTTTCAGTCATGGACATAATTGTAGGGGGGGGACAGGGGTGTTTGTCCTCCCCAACCTTCATGTCACACCATTTTGTCCCCATTCATTTGGCTGGGGCACCTTTTCTTCAGATGTCATGCCCCCCCCCTCAACATTTTCAGCAAAGTTACTCCACTGGTTCCAGTTTAAAGTGCAATTTGAAAGCCTCAAATTCCCACTCTTGCATGGTCTGCTAACGCAATCAAGTTTGTCATTGATTTATATGATAAAAATAGCTGATTCAAAATCACTGTACCGCCCTCTAACTACAAATATATTACGGCACACAACCTGAACACCAAATAAACGCAGGTTACACAATGAAACATACACCATCTGAACACAGGTATATGCACTTAATATCCCTAAACACCAAACTTATCCATCACAGATACACCAACGCAACTTCCCACACTCCTTAAACACTACTCTGACAGACCCACAGACAACCACACAAACAAGTACCATAGTAACTTGGAATGCACATTAACCACTGCTCCAGACATCGCATAAAATATCTAAAGCGTACACCGCATAGAGCCGCATCTTCAGATCTGCACACATCAACATTGTAACAAATCAATCTTTCCCCGGTCCCCGGCTACTGCATTAGTCTCCTACCCCACTTCTTGCAGATCCTAAAGCCCCTAGAACGTAAGTAAATGGCAGCAGTCGTACTATAAAATAGCAGCATAACAGGACACAGCAAAGAGTTGTACTCATTCCCCTGTGTGGTAGTACTATGCATGACCCAAGCAACTTCTGTGTCAGGCAGCAACAAGGGAGAAAATTAAGGTTGGCTCTGCGGCAGTTAGTGTACCAAAAAGTCTAGTGTAGCGGACTAACTGGCGGCTGAGACTATGTATTTTCCTGTCAAATCAAGTGCTATAGGACTGAGGGAGGCACAGTGCACTGAAAAGGACATTCTAGGCTTTAGTGTCCTCTGCGAAGGCATCATGAAGCAAGACACAGACAACAGATTCACTTTCTTAACAAAAAGGACTTTATTGTATATGTCAGGATGGATTAAGGCCTAACATGCCCTATGCTAAAGAGGGGTTTTCCTATCTAAAGAAACAAAATCTAGTCTGAGTTAGTAAATTCAGCTTAAAAGTCTGTCTGTGTGCAAAACCTACACTTGCCCTCACAACTAAAGATATACATTGTGTAGGGTTGGCACCACCAAAAGAAACAGTGTTCAGAAATAAAGTTCTGGGCTTCTTACAGCTCGGGCTTGGTTCAGCTTCACCTTGACTATCATAGATGTGCAAGGTAACTGGTGCTTTGCCAGGACTTTCAGTTGGAAATGAATGCATAGGAAAGGCTCTGCTGCAGATAAAGAGATGTGTTTGCAGGTCGTCAGGGTGCTCGGGCTGCACAGCCACGGACGGACACTCTGTACGCCCGGCCATGACTTGGAAAGTTGCCAGTGCTTGAATGTCCGTTCCGAGCCGATTCTATATTTGGCTCAGGAGAAAGAAAAAGCATCCAGGACACTTTTCTTCTGACTTTGAACTAAAGGTGTGCTCTGTAACCAGCAAACGACATACCATTGGTTTACAGTGCAGTTCAATCTCTGGCTATGATGTGTCAAATGGATCGGAGTTGGAAGAAGCAGGTTCTTACTATGGCTTTGACTTGGGGTTTGAGTGTGAGGGAGTGGTCCAGGAGGAATCCAAAATCTTTGGCTGTGGGGGGTCAGTGGGCTGAGGGCGGGTTTCCTTATCTCTGGGCAAAGACATCCATGTGTGTGTGCTTGTTTTACCCCCACTTACTATTGTTTCTGTTTTACACTAGCTAGGCTTAGAAGATATACAATGAATCGCGGTTTTCATTATCCAATTTTAAATGCATTGATCAGCTGGGCACCACGTCAAGTTATACTATGATATGATTTGTTATTTATAACGTGCTTAATACCCAGAGGTTTCTAAGCGCAGACACCGGGATCTAACCTGCGTTGCTCCGTGTCGTCTTGCTTCCAAGGAAAGCACGTTGCCCCTGAGCTCTCCTGCCGAGACAACTTCTCTTGGGAGAATTTTCCTTCTCAAGTTCCTATAACAAGGGGAGGAACATGGGATTTGCAAGTACAGCACAACTAAAATGGAGCCATACACTGATTTAAGGAGGAATTATGTCAAAGGTAAGAGAGATCCGTGGCACGCGTGCACAATGAACAAGCATTGATAAAGCCAATAGTTTGAACTTTAGCATGGCATTTTATACTGAAGGCCTTCACTATTTACATCTATTGCCAACGTATGCTGAGAAATTACCATACTTTGCACTGTTGCTCGGATCATAAAACAGATATTGCTGTCCTATACTATTGATTGCAATAAAAAAGGCCATGTACCCGCACCAATGCCAAGGACTGCCATTAAATGGTCAGGTCCTGTCTCTGTTCTCCAGGGATTGCCATCCGAAGGCCAGGTACTCAGATTTTTGGCCAGGTATTGCAAATCAGGGGTGGGAAGTAAAAGGGCCTTCAGAGTGGTAGCACGCCACTGCGCTTCACACTCTGCACTTCCCATGCCTTAGGAAGAAGGCTGCCCACAGCGTTGCCTGAAGTTTTTACTCTTTACAAAGCACACAGAATGTTTAGAATGTAGCACTTTGCCCAATCTACTTCCTTGGGCCTGCACCTTGTGCAGGACAACAGAGGGGAACCGGCGGCTTCGCCACCAATCAGAGAAAACTATAAGCCATGGGGCTCTTGATGGAAAGGGTGGTAATGTACCTGGGAGTACTAAATAGAACGTACCGCCAAAGATAGAAAAAAAATCACCAATCACAGACAGGCAAAGAAATCTAGTTATTTACTGAAAAATGAAATCTTGCGGTTTATCGCTGTTGGTACAATCACCAGTGGTAGTGAATGCACTACTGCACGTACACGATATTATCTCCAGAGGCAATCCTCATAAAAGCAAAAATCACAATAATAATGATATTGTGAGCTGGTTTTTATGATTCCTCCATCTTCTAAGCACTGAAATTACACATTTGTATTATTACCCACTTTAAAGGTACTGAGTTTGTTCACCTTGGATGAAGGGCTGAGTCGGCTCTGTCAGGATTTGAACTTGCAAAATGGTCATAAGCAAGCGCTTAGCTGTGAGCTACCCTCCCAGATGCAATGACGTAATATGGTAGTGATTACCACTGGAAAATCATATAACTGATGTCATTAAAAAGTGTCATAAAGATGAGGCGCTTGTGGAATATGTTTTCCCATCACCCTCAAGTAATGATCGCAAACTGTTTTACAGATGCCCTGGTGGTGGCATTTATGTACTCTCAGCGGGTACATTTTAACCCCCTGCACTAATTATGGCCATAAAGAAAAATATGTGTTCCACCATTGGCATATTTACCTCCATTTTTGGTTACTCTCTGCGGAAATACCGTACTTATGACAATAATTACAACACTGCCATTAAGGCGCAGCACTAGGGCCTTTCATCTTCTTCAGTTTAAATGGGCCCCCACCTGGGGCCTCTAACTCTGACAAAGAAACTGAATAGCTTTTCTTAAGTGATCAATTAAGATTCCAGCTCCACTTCGGCTACCTTTCTTTGTTCTGCTCTGCAGAGGACAAACACTCTGGCCTCCTTGATAATGTGCAGTCACTAACATGATCCATTGCTTTATCTAGGCTTTTGTCATAGATTAAAGCTCCGTGGCGGACTGATAGTATGCTCATAATCCCTAATGGGGTGTCAGTCTTCACAAGATTATATCTGTCTCACTGTGTAGTTTCCAGGCAAACATAGACCTTCCCAAAGGGTGTTCAGTTACCGCTGGCATGTTTTACCCTGCTTTCAGTTCATTGGTGTGGCCCAATGCACCCGCTTGAAGAGCAGTGACGTTTAAGGGAGGGGGAGGGGGGCTCATGTGCAATCTCAAAGATGAAATCAGGGAAATAAACCACTGCAATCTGCTTTAGGAAACGGATTCTCTATTTTTATAATCTAAGCCAGGTCATTGATTGTGTCTTCAGCTATGCTCTCCAGGGATGCAAAACTGCACCAAGTGAAATCACGCGTGCGCAGAAAAAACCTATTGACCCCTTCTCCACGGCATTGGTGCATTTGAAAAGTTAAACTGCACCAGATCAATGCATGTTTTTTGTTGACAGGCAGGTTTTTCAATCTGCAGGCAAGGGGACCCCCATAAATCCCTTTGAAATGGGCCCCCTCTGATCATTTACCAGCGTTACTGCAATTGCTATCACCCAAGGCAGTAATTTACCACTCGCCTCATTTTTGTCAGTATTGAGGCCCATTGTGTGTTTATAGCACAGCCAGGGGTGGAGTGGCCTGTACAGTTCTCTGGAGATTGCCCGCTAGGCCTCTGCGCCCTGGGCCGCTTGTGTGTGGTAAACTATTGTAGGTTCTCTTAGGAAAAGGGTTTGGCTTACAGAAAATATGTAATATGGGGCTACTTTGAACATTATTTCAAGGGCCTCTTTTGGTTCCCAGTTCACCTCTGAGCAGAACGGTTAAGGCCAGAGCCCTGCACCTTCGTAGCACTGAAGATAACAGTTGTCAGTACTGGCAAAACCAGTGCTTTAAACGGGCACGTACTTGCCGGATCGCAGTACCTGCACTTCTTTTTATTTGAAAGACATACTAAGCGCACTTCTCAGCAGTATGTCAATACTATTCTCACAATAACCAAGTACTCTGGGATAGTACGTCTCTGCTCTTCTATGTTGCCATTTCAAGCACTGGCCAAACCCATTGGTCCTCCCTCGTATGCCGACCTTGGAATGACCTATGCTATGTAGTTGGGGTGGCACACGGGTGTTAACCAATTGAGCCGCATCATTATGAAGGGTTGATGGAGCCTGCAATGCCTGGTTATCCCACCAGCTGCACTTCCGGCCGGAACAGGCAGCGGCTTATTTACATGAAAGATTTAGTAGCGTGCCCGTGAGAGAGGCTGCGGGTTCTGTGATTGGTCCATTTTAAACAAAGGCGCCGGCAGCCATCCGGCGAATATAGGGTGCCTTCTTGTCTCTCTCCCGAGGGATGGTTAGAGATTAACCTGCGTGGGTTCGTTGGCAGGAAATGAAATGCCACAACGGCTTTCTTTTATCTGTTTTTAAACACTTTTGTTCCTGTGTGCATAACCAGGCGGGACCTTTCTAATAGGATGATTTACTCCAGACAAAAGGCCTGTGGGATTCTCCTGTTCGCCCAATGACTCGGACTTCCCACCCTCTGGCGAGGGCCTGGGGCGAGTGACAGTATGCAGTGCATCTGGCCAGATGTGTGCCACACTCACTTAAAAATAAGCACGGAGTAAGGGGAAACTGGGAGCTTTTTAGGCAGGCGGAGGCTGGAGGTAGAAGATGGGTGAGGGGTGAGAGGGTGGCTAAGACAAAAGGGACGTAAAGAAGGAAATGAGGGCAGGCTTTAAATGAGCCGTGGCAGAGCCCCACCAGTCTCCAACAAGTGCTCCCGAGCCAGAGCACTGCAGGGCTCCTCAACTAGACCTAGAGGTGCCGACCTCTTCATGCAGCCCTTTGACTCAGTAGAGCCGCATGGTGATATGGCTTCCTGTGAAGATCAGCTCTTCGGATTAAGAAAAACAATGACTTGTGGGTGCACCATAAGGTATTATAGCAGTGTGCTGCCTCTCCTTTTGTTTCTTAACCAGAGGCACAGACCCCCACAGGCAGCCCTTTCACCATGCTACTCTGTTGGGTGCCTGAGGAGGCTGGCATCTCTATTTAAAAAACAAAAGGAGAGGCAGTGCACTGCTCTCATACCTTTTACCACACCCGCCACTCCTTTTGTTTCTTAATCACAGGCTCTTAACCGCAGGCCACCACATTTATCTGTCCATCTGGGCAAAATGGAATGTCCAAGTAGCTAAATGACTCCCATTCCTGGTGTAAATTCCACCTGACCAATGGGTAATAGTTTCTACTGCATCCAGGTATTTGTACATGGGTTTTAAAGGGGTTTTACTGAAGCGCTTGCTATTGGGGAAATCCCCTTTGAATCGAGTTGCATCTTCCAATTGGTCATTGGTTTCTGTTGGTATTTTTATTTAATATGTGGACATTTTCCTTGTTTTTTTGTTGTTGCCCGGAAATACATATTCCATTGTCCAATAAAGAAATGGTGCCACTAAACCCAGCGGAGACCATTTATAAGAGGCCGGGTGGGTTTCCCATTAGCAAAGATTCTCATTCAAGCCGGACCCTAGTCAACATTTACTTTAACAAGCACTAAAGTAAGAAGTGCCACGGGTGACATGTTTCTGGATGACACCCAGATCTACTTTACTGTAACCCAGACTCTCGGCATCCCTTCGACAGCTGTTTCCAAAGGTTCTTGGAGTGAATGAGGCAAAAGTGTCTGTGTGTCTCTGCCTAGAAAACCAAATTCACGTGGGCAGGACATCTTGTTCCAACTGTTGTTCTGCCACCACACCTACAACTGCACCTACGACCACAGGCATCAACCCTCGCTCAAATCTAGCACCAAAGACCTGACTCCAGGGCCACACCACCCACCAATGCTTCCTTCAGCTCACCGTGATCATCAGAATATTGGTAATGCAGGCAGTCCTTAGTTAGAATGTTAGGTGTTGTCATGTCATGTCATGTGTCTTCCATGCTGCGCACACAACCACCTTCCTGATTCTAAAGTTTCAACTCATGTTCCTCCATGGTAATGGTGACCCCTCCCCGGGTAAACACCAAACCACAGCCTGTGGGGTGGAAATGAACTGGGGAAGAACATGAGCAGGCACAACAAGAGGGGGCTGGGGGTGTGGCAGAAGCAGAACAGACGGAAGTGTGTCAAAGTGCAGGGAAATGCAATAGAGAGGGTGGATGTATGGTAGTTTTCACCGGGGTATATGTGTACTTAGCAGTGTTTTCATCAAAACAAAATGGGATCCAGAGGAGGGAATGGAAGCTGCCCATCTTGATGAGCAAACTTTCATGGAGACCATTGCTAGTGGAATTCAGCAGTGGCCATGGCTTAATTCATGTCATGCTCATGTGCTGCCCTTGGGATACGCCGACGAGTTCCTCTGAGTTTTGGAGGCTTCTAAACACATGATCATATCGAATTCCCTCCCGAGGGAACCGCAGGGGACCTGGGCATGCCAAGGTGGTGGCAGTGTGCAGAATGAATGCTAGAGAACACGATCTGGAGAGTTAAAGAGGGGGGTGGAGTCGGGTGTTGCTAGGTCTGGAAAAGATCAGGAGCTAAGCTGATGTTGGGACTGGTGGGATTCGAGGCTAGCTAGGGATTCGAGGCTAGCTATAGCATTTTGGTTGTAGTCCCTGAGCTTTTATCCGGGGGTTCAAACCAAAAGACCCGGGGCTATAGCCCCCTCAGCGCCCCCCTAGCAACACCGCTGGGTGGAGACAAATAGCATCCATCTCAAGCCAACCCAGGTAGGCCCACTGGTGGGGAGGTGAGAATGAGTGCGATGAAGATTGGACGGCGTGACTTATGTAGAGCTCTGATGTTCTCCTGGGTTGTATATAGCAAATGGCATTGTCCTGAAACAGCAGATTTCCGCAGTCTTGGAAAGGGGTTGGTACTCCATCCACTTGGATGCGATACGTTGGTATTCCAAATATGAGGGGAAAGTGACACAGGTGGGCGAAGCGCATAATGTATCCTGACATATTTAAGCATCCATGTTGCTTAGCCATAACCATGCTTAGCCGCAAGGATAGATACATATTGCCATAGCCATGCACAGCAGGGCCCTTTCTGAGCATCCCTGGGAATTCTCCTAAGCAGTTCCCCCGGTGGTTTGTCATGACAAAGCACAGGTGCTCTCGTTTACAAAATGATCCATGTATTCACTTGCAAGAGGTGAAAGAGGTTGTTTGAGCTGAACACGAGCCAGTGAGAAGCAATGGTTGCAAAGCTGTAGAAGTATCGATGCTAAATGTATTATTAAAAGCATATAAGAAATAAAGCGAACAGAAGCCCGCCTCTATAGGACCACAAGCAGCATCGCAGGATGCTTCATTATCAGTTACAAAGTTCCCTGAAAGAGGGCCCTGCTGGTCCTCATTTTAACAGTCAGCACTAAATTCCAGAGGAGCCAAGCATCAGGGAAAGAGCTAGCACGGCTTTTTGGTGCTGAAAAGTTGCAGAAAGCAGCAGGCAGAGCTCACCTCTGAACGATCCTACGCATATCTCAGCCGGGCAAGGAGGCCAAGCAAGCACCAGAAATAAAGCCTCTTTGCGGGAATGTCAATCACAGTCAAGTGTCTTCCCTTTCCGGGGTCACGGCAGCGGTAGTGAAAGAGGCGAAATGGAACAGGAGGATTTGATATGCAAGTGACATAAATGCAAGGTGGAGAAGGAAAAAGACTGCAGGTCAGTCAACAGGCGTGTCTAAAAGGAGGTCAGGTTCAGTCAGTCAGTAAGTCGTACCTTGGCTTCAGTCCTTTAGATTGTACACACAGAGTACATGCTTTAGTTGCATTGAAGAACGGGGCGGATACAAGTATCATTGTACCTCAAAACATGAGGACCGATTAACATGTGGGTGCCCTTGCCGGCCATATTCACTAACACTACTATTGAGGTCATTCACCCCTAATGAACCCCTAATGGGAGTTTTTTCTACTCCCTCGTGGACAGAGGACAGGGGGTTCTTACAGAGCAATCAAGGGTCCTTTGAATTATACCCAGAGAATCGTTCACTGGAAAATCATCACGAGTTTGGCGGTAACCCTTAAATCCGGCGGTCGCGCTATTACCACCGGATTTAAGGGTCCGCCAAATCAGGGCTTCGGCAGATTTCTCCCCAGCTCTGAGCTGGGGGGAAATCCACTGAAAATTTGCGCTATTACTGCCGGCGGGAAATCCGCCGGCGGTAAGAGCACAAAAACTCCCCATTGAGCCCAATGGGGAATGGGGCATTCCCGAATGGGCTCAGTGGGGAATTCCATTACCGCCAAACCCGTGATCCGGTGCTAATAGCGCCGGGGGGTTTGGCGGTAGGGCTAATACCGCCAGCGTTACCGCCCAACTCGTGATGAGGCCCATAGTCTCGAAGGATGGTGCGCAAAGCCCAGTGGGAACTTGACTTTCCATCTCCGCCTTTTGAGTCGCTAAGGCAAGTGAAATAAGATGGTTTTACTGTTGTCGGGTAAAGCCCATTGAAATCTATGGATGGATATGAGCCTTGTGGTGTGTATGAACGAGCCCTACGGTGGGTGACATCTGCTGGTGTGTGAGTTGAGAGAGGGGGGGATTTGACACCACTGAATTTGCGCAAGGTCAATGTTGCCAGTGGTGGAGGGGCTTCAGGGGCAGTCAATCCCCAACCCCCTAGATCATCAGAGATTCTGAAGCACCCCCACCCCTGCCACACGCAAAGTAGTGAAATAGTATTGCTGCTTTCCCCTTGATGAGACTTTTGCCCTCGCTGGCACTAAAACCTGCCTCTGCCACTGAGTGATGCCCAGGACTGCATCATCTGGTGGTAGCATCTGATGGACAGTTTGGGAATGTGGTACCCAGAACACCACATTACTCAAAGTCTATGGAAAACGCGATGGATTTCTGAGTAAGGAAATCTACTAGATCCAACAAGGCGCATTTGGTTTCACCTTTAAACCTGAAGTGCGCTTTCTTCTTAAACACTGCACAGCATCTGAGAAATAGCCGCTTCACACAGACATCTTAGCTCAGCGCCCAAGTCAGTCTTCCTTATCAACCTGTCTGCTAACCACCCACCTCTCCCAGCCATCCAGCCTTTGAGATGAGCCCGATTCGCTGAGGCTGCCCAGTGGATACTTTCCCAAGTGCTGCAAATGATTTGCGGTGAGATTATTCTTTAGGTTTGTCTGTTTATACTGAAAATGTTGTGGGAATCTTTTCCTTCATTTTCTTACTATTTTGGTTTCCTTTTCACCTATAACCACTTTTTATAAAACCTCCAAAGTTCATTTAATTCTGGTTTCACCAGTGTTTCGCTCTGATTCTATTGGTGGTCATGAGTCATGCATCCCAACATTTCTGTTTGATAAATGTCCCTTTTCTGGACTTTCAATTCCTCAAATTGTAACCATATTGCCCTTTGTTACTAAAAGTAGCAAATATTAGGGGAGCTCCGGATAGCATATTTATTCTTCAGCTGAATGCCGAACAGTTCGTCAAGTATTCGGACGAACCCACACATTAAGCTGAATAGTTTTATTTTAAAAATAATGTTCCAAACTTGAAAAACACACTTTTTAAAACACATTAAAACTTTATTTTAAATATGTGTTGCTGTGTTTCATGTATTTATCTTAATTTTAACTAGCATATCAATAATCCCTGTTTAATGAATAGAAACAGAAAAAAACAAATTAATAAATAACCAGAGATCAAATGCATGGAAGAATGTTGCATGTGCAAAACCCACTTAGTCAATGTGGCAGGCTTTACGAATGCAAAGTGCCACGTTGCAGTGAACAAAATCGATATGGCAATTCATAATTGCCACTGCAAATGGCACACATTGCAATCTCTTGCGAGTTAATTTAGGTGGAAAATGAGTTTCAAACCTTCCTTGCAGCTCATATAAAAATGTATAAATGGTTTCTGAACGCTTGTGCAGGACACAAGTTGAGGGCACGTGTGAGGTAAGTGGACTCCATCTCGTGGGTACTCCCCGCCATAGTCCAAACAAAGGAGGGGACTTTCTCAGAGAGGACGATAGGGGCTCAGCAGGGATAATCACCCGTGGGAAAGCCTGACCCATTGAATCTGCCTAAATTCTCCAAGCACTCAGAAGGCACTTGCCAGTGGCGCAGTCACTCAATTCCACCCAATCTCCCTCTATGTCCACTTACCTCATCACCTTTCCACCACACTAGAGGAATTCACGGCACTATAGTTTGTCTGTGTCCCTCACTCATCGGAATCCACGCACACAAGTAGATGCAGTACTCTCTGAATCTAAGTCAACACAGAAATGTGCTCTGATCCCTCACACGTTTCCTTTTGGGGCAGACCGGCATGTACTGTTCATAGAGATACTAGCCAAAAAGCAAGTTCTCCCAAGAGGCCAATCTGGGTTGGGAAATGTCACCACATCTTGCACTGGCATTTAAACCACCCGCCCATAGGCCTATTGACCTAAAAGAGGCAGCTAGTCTGTTGGAAAGTTTGCCCGTTTCCTACCAATTTCACCTAAAGAGCATAGATCTCTATGTCCCACACAAACAGCGTCCTGGTGCCTATCTCTACTACCACATGGGGCCGCTGGAGACATTTCCCAACAAGAAGCTTCTCTAACAGGCCTCTTAGGTGGTAGCAGGTCCCTCTACTTGGCAGACCACTGACTATATTAGCCTTACTGGCCTCCACTACCTATTATGAAGTCTTTAAGTGTCCCTGACTCCCTGTGGGCATTTCCCATATTGTATTGCATTGTAGTCATTTATATAGCATCATTTTTCCATTTGTATGGCCTCAATGCACTGTGTGGTTGGAATGCCCTGTGGGACCAATGTCCAGGTATGGGAATACTTTCTAAGAGTAGACATTAAAATGCGTGTGTGAATTTGGCCGAGATTAGTACGTAGGAGGGCGGATAGGCGAAAGTAAGCAACCCAAGAGGTCAGGTACGTGGGCGGGTGTTCTGGGTAGTCACAGAGTGCTAGTGCAGGAGACTCGATGTGTACTCAGCTAGAATGCATTTGTCATAGGCTGTCGCTGTATGCTAAAGGCAGAGGTGTTGAGGCAAGTCTGGGGTTTCAGTGCTTTCATTTATGTCTCGGGAGGATAGCTCAGGGGCAACATGCTCACCTTGGAAGCACGACGACACAGAGTACCACAGCTTCGATCCCTGGGTCTGCGCTTAGTAACCTCTCAGTATAAAGCGTGTTATAAATAACATATCATATGTGAGCAGCTAGAGCGAATTTGTCACAGCTGTAGCTGCATTCTAGAGTGTGTGCATGGATAGCCGTGCCTGCGGCAGATGTCCACAGAAGTGGTGCGTTTATCAGAGGCATTGCTAGGGGGGGTGAGGGGGCTATAGCCCCGGGTCTTGGGGTTGTAGCCCCGGATAGAAGCTCAGGGACTACAACCAAAAGGTTGGCTAGCCCCCAGCCCCGACAGTTCGGACATTAGCGTAGCCCCAGATCTTTTCCAGAACTAGCAACACCCCTGGCGTTTATACATTCCTTAAACTCAGATGGAGTTTATCTTTCATGTCGCTGTGACAGATTTTTCTGGCATTATCGGCCAGCTACCCCAGAGTCCCCCATGGCAATACACTGGTTGTGGGAGAGCAAACCATGCTGACCGCTCACTCCTCCTCACCAGAGCTTCTCTCCAGCATACGCACATATGCACTGTATTCTGATATTTCATCAGGAATGCTGTCAGTGTTCAATTCTATTCTCTTTGGCAATTTCCTCCCCTATTTGCCTCTCTGAGATATTACATTGCATTCAAATGAGCAGGCAACGCATTGGACAGAAGCCGAACAGCTAAAAACCATTTGACCGCAGCTGATAGCTTTTTTCCGCCAGAATTCGAACGACTATTTACTCAAAGCAGAAGTTCGGTCCACCCCCAGTAAATAAGAAGGTGCTGAAAGCGTACATTGTGACTTCAGAATAACCCTGTTGCAGCCTGGTGCCGAAACCATGCATGCTAATTGCAAGCACAAAAGACCACCCTGACGTTGATACAATTACACTGGACTGTGAAAGTGCACCAAGATCTAGAATGAAAGCCTAAGATGTTACGTTAAATCTCGTTCCAGGAGCTTTAAAACGACTCTTTTGCCATCCTGGGCCCCTCAGGGGAGGCAACTTTCCGAGCCTGTTGCTCCATGGGAATGTGTAGTCGCGCACACTGTCGCAATTATTCAGCGTCAGCCGCCCGTCAGCCTCTATCACTGGAGCGCGCGAGAGGCAGACGCGTGAGTCTGGCTGTTAATGTATGCGCACGCATTCTCCCACTAGTCGCACCACTTTGCTTGAAGAGTCTAATTTTGGCGCGGAGCGGAGGGCCTGGAAACTCACTCCTACCTTCCCGCCCGTCTGCACAGGCCAAGATGTCACCCATGACTTGTGAATTAAATGAGGGCGTGTTTGCCTTTCCCATGGAGCGTTCTCGGCGCTTCGAGGCACGTGCTCTGTGCCTGTGTGGTTTGCCCTGAATGTTCTACCCAGGAAAGGTGCACAATGGATGGATATATCCGCACGGCAGTGCGCGTGCAACCTGTGTCACGCGGGGAGAGAGCAGGCTCCAAGCTCACGAAGTCTGGGGTGTCTCCACTGAGGATACCGGCCAGGGTGCTAGTTAGCACACAGCACATGCAGTTGCTCACACCTGCCCATTGGTAAATGACATAAGACCTTTCCCACGAACCACCAAATAATTCCTGTGATGGAAACGATTTTCCGTCACTTGACTTCTGACTTGGGGCAGACATTTAACTGGCGAGAACCCCAAGAGGAAATGGGTAGGCGGGGAACGAGTGTTTCGCGCTGGCTCGGCATAACAAGGGGGCAGTAAGTCTGTTAATGTTTATGTGGGTTGTGGCATAAAATGGGCGGCGCACGCTTTGTTACTGTCCATTCCTCTCACCACATTGAAACCTCATGGCAGGTGAAATGCAATGTTTTTGGTAGGTGACAGCCCTTGATGGTTGTATATGGAGGGGTATGGAATTTGCTGTGAGTGTATGAATCACGGGTACCCTACTAATGCGGGCGCATTGAGGCATATGCGTTTTCCACTGCCCACCTCGCCAGTCCCACTGATTCGATCAGTCAGATTGAGGAGGTGGTCAGGGTGGGCGCAGTAGGGATGCCATGCGTTTCTGCCAATTTTGCAATGCAGTCCAGCGTGGGCCCGCTCTCCTGAAGGCACCCGCTCCAGAGACATGAACATCGCGAGAAAGCTATCGGGGCCTGGCAGAGGAGGATAGCTCAGCGGCAAGTACTTGCCTTGGAAACAAGACAACACAGAGCAACACAGGTTCGATCCCCGATCGCGCTTAGAAACCTCTGGGTATTAAGCGCGTTATAAATAACCTATCATATCATGTGACAGATAAACGCAGGAAATAAAACAAATTGTTCACTGCTGCCTGCATCCCATATATCTTCAACCAACAGCCTTGGTGCACGCCGGGGAGCTCCAAAGCACCACACAAAAGCCAAAACTAAAGATGATTGAGGAGCAGTAAATCTACAGGTTTTCTGAAAAACATTGTGACAGGAGTTTTCCTTTAAAGGAGCCCTTGGCCCTCTCTCAGCAACCTGGCCCCCGCCCAATCCACGCTGGTCCTCTCCAGGGTCGTGTGTAAATTGTATCCTTGTGGCTTTCGCAGCAGGAGGGGTGTATGCTGGGGGCATGGGGTTGGCGTAACCAGGATTATCTATCAAGTAGGGTCTGAAACTAATGTAGATGCTCCCCCCCCTGGATTCAAGTGGAGGGTAGAAGCGGGGGGAACAGAGTCCAGCCCCCCCCCCCCAGCTAAAATGAGAAACATTGAATGTCCTCTTTGAATTTATAAATTAAAGCCGATCTCGGGGAAACACAGTTGTCAGGTTTGCAGGCCGGACACTTCACCACTGCACTATATAGAAAAATAACAAGCAACTAAAGGTGAAATGTACCATTTCGGTACTGCAAATCCCAGGGAAAACATTTGTATTGGTTCTTGGAGTTTAAAACATGCACACATTTTAACGTTTTCAAAAACACTATTAGAAGAAAATATCCTCTCTTGGTTTTCTGCGTGTGTTGATTTTATGAAAGGCAACTGCCTATCGTCCCATACAATTTGTGTGGTTATGCAAACACATTCAACTTGATGTGCTAATTTCTCATGATGTCACATCGCATTGCGTTTGTTGATGAGTCCCCCCACTTTAATTTTGAGGACTTGACCCCTGGGCCCACCACAGTGACATTAACGCCTATAAATGCCCACACAGTGCTGCTGAGTGGGAATTTACAGATTGTGGGTGAGCCATGCCCGCTCAGGCCCTACCCTGTCTATGCCTCTGGGTGTAGCCTCTCCAGTTTCACAGCAGAGATGCCACGCATGGGCAGAGCGGGGGAGATATTCGGTGCCTTCGTGTCGGAGCGTGCTCTCTATCGCCCCCTGGGACTAGCACCGTTTTATTGCACTCGTCTCCAGATGGTTAACTGGTGAGCGCGTAACACGCCACTTCCCTCACTCACACAAGCCATTCCAAATCTGCAAAAAAATAGAGAATTTATAGCTGCACAGATACTGTGCCATGTCTTTCTTTGAGACCAAATAAAATAAAAAAATAAACTTCAGGAACTTTTACTCAATTAAATGGTTGTTAGGCCGCTCAGGCTTAAGGAAGAAGGACGCGACAACGGAGACTTTTCATAACGTCTTCTTTCCCCCGATTAACTCCTCCCCTTCCTTTCACCCTCTCCCACGTGAATGTTTGTCCCTTAAAGAGACAAAGGCTGGTAACAATGTTCAGAATTTGAGTGTAAAAACGAAGAAAGTGACAGATATGCAAATCTACATGAACAAATAAACAAAAGTATTGTTTTAAGCTATGCACTTTTACTGGGGTCAGTAACAAGGTATCAAGTACAAAATGCACCATGGGGGATGTGAACTCAACCTGTTTAACGGGCGCTGTATACGTAGGTTACGTTCTAAATGCCCTTCAAGAAAAAACGTCATGGATTTTTTTGGGGAGGGTGGGGGGGCCATGAACTCAGTGTCGTGGCCCTTGATTGGGTGCAGTATACCCGTTTAGATAGAAAGGCGCACTTTACATCTAGTGTCCAGGCAGACTGAAAGAGCCAGCCATTTTCTTGGTTTGAGAATATTCAGCTGCCCTGGATCAAACAAGGAGATGCCTGTGGGCACCTCAGGTTTGCACCCGCTTCCTTATACCTGATTCACAAAGCTTAAAACTGGGGAAAAGCTGGTGATGCCTGGCACATCCCCGAGATGCCCTTGAGTGAATCTTTGTGAATAGCATTTGCATGTGAGCATTTCAAAGGTGTTTAGCGTATCTCCCACGAATTGCTCCAGTGCAAATATTTGAGAACCAGGCCTTGTGCGTTTTGGAAAAAATAGGCCCTGCACAAAGGACAGGTGGGGTGCCAGGCCCATTGAAGCGCCAAAAGTAGCATTTCCTTTGCACTGTCTGGTCACTCCTGGATCATTTTATGACAACGAGGTCCCAGTCTTTTAAGTTCGGAAGTGAGGAAGTCCCCCCCTACAGCACATGGTCACCAACCAGGAACTAGAGCAAGAGGTCAAAGGTGGCAAGGGATATGCCGTAGTCACTACAGCACAGCGAGAACCTTATGGGATGATGACACGCCGTGACAAGTTGTGTTACTTTAGGCCATCAAACTGGCCATAGTGCATCTGAACCACAAATATGCACCCTTGGCAGCTGCATCAAAATAAAGTTATTGGCAGAAGATCCGAGTTTGAAAAACCTTTCTGAAATGGTGGTGGTGAGGAAATCACTGGAGATGGAGTGCAGGTGTGCAAGAGATAAAGGTTTCATGTGCTTGCCCTGAATGCCCTCAGCACTCAAACTCATCTATTGACAGAGGGAATCTGCCAGTCGCCTTTCTCAGATGGCCCACCTTCTGCTATGTGGCAATGCCCACTCCAAGCTTGAATCATCCCCATAGCTCTGTGGCTTTCTTGGACCTTTTTACTGCCATAGACTTGGACGGGCCCTCTGAATATGTCCTTATTATACGTGTCTAGAGTTCTGTTGGACGGTGCCTGTATTTTTATCCACATTGGGGTATTATAGCTTATATTTGAGAGTCAGTGTTTTCTAGTTAATATGTGTAATTTCCCCTGTCCAGGCCATGGGTCATTTATCTCTGAACTCATGTGTGTTGTGTGTGTTGCTTCCTGCATTCCCCAGCTCCCTTTGCACTGCCAATCCTTGAATGTCTCTAAACGACCTACCTGGAGAACCAAGGGCATCCATGAGATTACCCATATCTCTGTAAAAAGTTGAGTTTGGGTAAAGTGGAAGCTCACAGCTAGAGCATAGACGGCTTAACTCTTTACCAACTCCTAAGGCCAGCTTCCAGATGCAGGCTTGTCTCTCACAAGTCCACATACACACAGTGTGTGGGTAGAGCCCTGCACCATCAATTCTCTTCCCTTTGGATCCACCTCCCCCTATTCCCTGTGCTTAACCCGGGCTGCATGCATTTCAAGAACTCACTGAAGGCACATCTGTCTCGCATTGCCTATTGCCCTTGTCAGAAGCATGATCCGATGCACCCATTTGACCTCCTCCATGAGCCAAGGCCTGCAAGCGCTCTCCCCTGTGGTCTCCTTTCCACTTCTAGCAGGCCCATCACCTCCTCGCAGTCGTGATGTTTGTTTTCTTCCATGGGTAGAATTGGAGGTTCCGGAGGATAGTTCACTACATGGAGAAGGAACAGCCTCTTTTATACGAATTATGGAAGTAAGTGGTCACTGGTAGGAAGACACTGAATCAAGGAGGTCAGCATCTCTTGAAGTTCCTCTGAAGAAAGAGAGACCTCCACCCAAAGAAAGTCCAGGGAAATCTGCGAAGAGCCTCGAAGCCGGCTGTTCTGGAACTGGACTTGCAGTGAAGAGCTGTAGAGGAGGGAGTAATGGGGTCGCATTTGTCCAGCCAAGTTGTGGCTGACTGTTTAGGTGGCTCAAAAAGACCTGTTAAAATAGCCATAGCATGGGGAACAATAATTCAGTTTATCATAGGATCGGAATGGTCCTCGGAAGACTACATTGTGCAACCAACAGCAACATAACATGACACACAAAGGGGCCGAGGTAGATGGAGCGGGGGAGGGGGGCAGGGGCATTGTAGGAGGTCAGATTGAGCCACTCCACAAATGGTTCCGGTCATTCGAAGGTTATGACCGGAACTTTGGATGGACTTTCTTTGGCTTCAGTAGAGTTATTACATCGATTCACGTAATCTGTGTCGCGAGAGCCAGATGGGAGTATTATCAACATATATGTATATGATGAAGTTAATGAGCAGAGGATATTAGCGTTAGTGACAAATGTGGGTATTTTGCAGTATTGGTGAAATATATGAATATATCACAGTGACTGGAACATGTATGTATTCAGAATAACGGCAGGGGAACCTAACACTGCAACATTAGAGGGGGAGTGCGACTATTGCCCACTGAATGAAAGACAGAAGACGATTGAATAGCGATCGTGAAATGGACAGACACGTCACACTTATAGTGAATGATTTGAATGGGTCTTTGGACCATTCTCAGGGGGATTTGTATTTTGCATTTGGGTTTATACAGCATAAGTGCTGCACAGCCATTTTGTTATTGGCAGAGGTCAGCGGAAGGGAAGGTTACACGTTATTATATCTATGATATCCAATGCTACGGGGGTGTTACATGCCTATGGGTACCAGGTGGCAGGTGGCCCCTAGATAGTCCTTGGGCACACGCTATGGTGTCAAGCTGCTACTTGTCCCTGTATGAACAGGCAGCTCTTCATTACAAAGGGCTGCTGTGTGACGAGTGGCCAGATGCACTGCAACACTGCTTGCCCCAGGGCAGGGAGCATATGTTGCACTGCAGGTCCCAGGAGAGTGGTCACCGATTTAATGATAGCCAACAGTGCTTCGGGTGAGCCCTCGTTGCCTGCTTCTACATCCCAAAAAGCCCAAAGGCCTCCAAACACAGGAGCCAGAAAATCAAGGGCTTCGGGAAGATGTGGCGTGTTTACAATACTACTTAGGTGTTCTTAAGCTTGCAGATTTCTTCTTTATTCCCCTTGCACTTCTCCCTCTACTCCTTGAGGCCAGATTGGGATTCTCATAAATCCAGCAGCTTCTTTGTCCTCCTTTTTCATCGTTTACTTGAGAAACAGAAGGTAGGACAACTCCTTCTTTTTTTCTTAATTCCATTTTCGGACATAGAAGTGATTTGCTTCCTAGGATCATAAGCACGTATGTATTTTGAGTTACAAAAAAAAGGGAACGGCTCACATTTTTAGGCTTGGAATTATTTGACTTTTTCTCTCAAAAAGTTAACTGGTAGTGGAGCATACTCGGGCACTGCTGGTGACGGAAATATACCAAAATGTTGCCTCTAGAACTCCGACTGCCGAAAATTCAGATTTTATTTTTCCGACCCCACCTTACAACATATATAAATGTGGGAGGGGGTTATGATATATAGTACAAGTATGGAGGACATGCAGGGGGTCTCCCCCCACGGTATGTGGTGAAAAGGGGGGGTCAATTTCGGCCATCGGACTTCTGGGGGTCGCAGTGATAAGAGAGATCCCTAATACCTACACTTGCATGGCTACTACTCGATCCCTGGCCACTCCTTGAAACCCTGGTGTATTTTCCCGAATGTCTGTTACGCTGCGCGACATCATTTTATGCCACTTTCCGGGGAAGTCCCGCTGCAATAAGACCATTACAGTGGTGATGGGCACAGTACAAAAAGCCTCCTAACGTAACATAAACACATTTTGGGACTGTCTTTGCATGAACACCCGGGGTACATGTCTTCCTGAATGGAGATCGGTATCTGGGCCACTTGCTCTTCTGGAGAGGCCCTCAATGAAAGGCAGACGAATATGTGAGGGTCCGTAGAAATCTTTCTCTAATGTCTGCGGGAGAAAAAGATCAAATCTGCAGCAGAAAATTTATAAATCTGCAGCAATGATTTAAAAAAAAAAAAACCACATTGTTACTCCTCAATTAAATGCAAACAAATAACAAAACAAGCACTCGCAATGTTTATTTATTTTCAGCATTCATGAACCCTAAGCGCCCAATGCCTGCTGTGCTGCTAGTCCATGCTTCTAGCTGCCGCTGCTGCTGTTGCTTTTTCGCCTCCCTGCCCCTGGTCATTTCACCTTCCTCTATGAATCTCTTCCTGGGAGTGCAGGCAGTCTGGTCATTTCAGTAGGCACGAGGTAGAATGTGCAGAACATTCCCAAAATGTTCCAAATCTGCAGGGAATTTTCAAAATCCTCACTCATATAGATATCTGCCTTTTCTATAGACAAAACTGTGTCACAGTTCCGGGCTGTCTCTATTTTTCAGCAGGGTTGGACTGGCCTATAGGGAACTCTGGAGATGTCCCGGTATTCCTCTGCACCATGGGTCTCTTTTGTGTAGTAAGCTATTTTATTTCCACATTTTCTCATAGGAAAAGGCTTGAGCTTGTTGAAAATATGTAATATGGGGCCACTTTGAACATTATTTCCAGTGCCTTTTTTGGTTCCCAGTCCACCCCTGTTTTTCAGAGCCATTGGGCTGTATCAGGTGAAAGAAGTCGTCCAAGAGTGGCCTGGGAGGGGAAAGAGGCCTACAGGTCGGGGTTCTCCATGACATGATTTCTGACTGGCCTACAGAGCCTGCTGGCAGGTAGGCAGGTGACTACCTCTGAAAGGTCAGCAGGGCCAGTACAGGCCCTTCCTGGAAGGCCAGAACAGCACTGTGATAAGGCACTCAAAGGGGACACCACAAGCACCAGCGTTTCTTGAACCCTCACGATTTCAGCATAGGCCAGTCTGCTTCTGTACACTCTTCCAAAATGAATGCATTTTAGTAAAAAAAAAATGCCTGTAGGCCTGCAGTGATCATATTTGTTTTATTTGTGTCCAAGTGATAAGTAGCTGTCCCCCCGCAAAGGGACATCAGGAAGCAGGCCTCCGGGTACATAATCGCCCTCAAAGAAAACCTTCCCACGCGCACTCCGAAGCACAGTACTTTACTTGCCTTGAGCCTTTCAAGGAAAGTTGCCTGCCAGAGCTGGCACCAGAACGATCCTATTCAGAAGCACGAGACGCTGCCAGATAATCGTCTGCTAATTTGATAGACAGGACATCCAGTCTATCAAGCTTCCCACTGGAAGGAAGTCGCTCCCCTGGGGAAGCAATTGCGCGTCCGGCGAACATCCTGCAAAGAGCATTCAAATGGCTACATCACATCCAAATGCACCAGTTAGAAGGGGGGCCATCCCTGGTAGGAGAGAAGCTGCCTAAGGCGTAGGATCATGAAATGACCCGCTACAGCATCACATGAGCTTCAAAGCATAACAGGTGGAGACCTCAGAACTGGCATTCCCATTGTGAGTAAGGTGCTAACACTAAAAACATCTGCCATTATAAACATCTATTTTAAAGTAGCACCTAATTATGAGTTGGGACGGCACGACCCATCTACCAAATAGGATGCATAGAAAGTACAGCAAGGGGTAAATTGGAGTTATTTGGAACTTTACGACAGGCAACGCTCATGATCGGTCACATCGGGGAGCCTTGACTCTACAGCATCCCACCCCTCACATCATGTGCCGAAGACTACGTGCAAAGCTACACATCCCGCCCAGCAAAAAAGCCAAAGCAGGGGGGATCGGCTTTCCACACTTAGTACCCAAACTTTGGAACGCACTCAGAGGTGAGTCCTCCCTGGCAGCTTTCTGCAAAGGCCTCAAAAAGACACTATTCAACTAAAACACTCCACCTCACACCTGCTGGAACTCTGCATGTCTTAACGAAGTATGCATCTCCAAACACACTGTCATCTCATTTGGAATGCCATGTAATGCCGGCAACTAAGTGTGTATTTCCTAAAACTCTGTCATGTAACTAAATATGCCTTTTTCTGTAACCAGTCATGATCATATGTAACAGCGCCACAATGCCTCAGGGCTGATGTGCGCTTTATAAATGTTAATAAATAACTAAATACACAAGTCAACCCTCATGGTGGACACAAGTAATTATGTGAGGGTATCGCACACCAACCTTCTCAAATATGAGACTCTGAGGCTACAACGTACAGCGCTCATGATAAAGATTCGGCTTCATCCGAAACAACCACATCTCACTTTAATAATCTACACGGGCAGGGTTTGAAATTGCTGGGAGCTATTCAGCTCCTGCTTCTGGCCTACGAGAGCTGGGTTAGCTTGAAACCAGCACCTACCAGGAGCTACTTTGGGCTCCCTGTGCCAATTGGGACCTTATAAACAGCCGCAGAGCGAAGGCCGTGAGGAAAGGCCAGCTCTACTCTTTGCAGCTCTGCTGCGAGTTTCCATAAAGACGCTGCACCAGGAATAAACTGATCCGCACCTCCGCGCTAGATCAGACCCCAGAAGATGCCTGCCCGTCTTCGAGGACGTAATCCGTGAGGAAATGGCCACTGCCATTGTAACTAAGGCAACGAAGAAGCACAACATGCCGCAGCCGCCCCATTGGCTTCCACACCTCAGCAGGCCCTCCCATCCTGCTTTAAATGGAGGAGAGGCGCGCCGCGAGGCGAAGCCGCAGAGCGAAGGCCATGAGGAAAGGCCAGCTCTACTATTTGCAGCTCTTCGTTGCTCAAAGGTGCGGAAGGGAGGTAAGAACATTGCCAACAATTACCATCCTAATGCAATCACCTTACCCTAAATCACCCTTAGACATCAGCACTTGAGCATGCGCACGCTAAGGGAAGCCGCCTACAACTACTGCCTGAGCCTTTCCTCTCGGTTATTACGCCTGAGGACAAGGCTCCCCTCACCATCTCCCGCCCACTTCCCGAGCGGAATCAAAGGCGAGACCGATCCGCCTTAGCACGCTGATCTCAAGCAGAGCCCCTCCCTCTCCTCACACTCCCCCGACCCCCACTACCGCCAGCTTGCACTTACCTGAGCATGGCCCCCTCGAGCTCACCCCAGTGTGTGTCCGCTCCACCGCCTGGCAGCCTCCCACATGCAATAGAGCAACCCTGCCAACCTGCAACAGACTACCAATGAACAATGTTACCTCTGCACTCACAATGCAGAAGAAAGTACCATGGCCCTCTGTAATCCAACATGAAGCTCAAAACATCACACCCATTTCTAGCCGTACTGTAATGCTACCTAGTACCAGTACTAGCACCACTGTCTCAAAGCCTTCAGCCAGGGCTGTACCTAATGTAGTGTTACCCTGTATTACTGCCTGTACTATTGCCGGCACCACTGCTACTGTGCCCTCAGCTAGGCCTGTACCCAACAAAGTGTTACCCTGTGCTATTGCCAGCACCACTGCTACTGTGCCCTCAGCTAGGCCTCTACCTAATGTAGTGTTACCCTGTACTACTGCCTGTACTATTGCCGGCACCACTGCTACTGTGCCCTCAGCTAGGCCTGTACCTAATGAAGCGTTTCCTTGTACCACTGTTACTGTGCCTCTACCAGAGTCGTACCCCCCAATGCCTTCTGCTGGCAGTCCTACTCATGTACAGCCACCAGCCCTGCCCAGCACAGACTCCACCTCCGGTCCCTCCCCCTCATCTGAAGCCCAGCTAAAATGTGCCCTTGTCAACTCCAGATCTCTACCAGCACATGCCCTAGATGTTCATGACCTGATCAGTAACAACAACCTTGACGAAACATGGTTGACTGATGTATCGGGACCAGCCCTTGCCCTAGCCATCCCCCTGGGTACACTATATTCAGACGTGACCGCTCCTCCCACAGAGGAGGTGCGGTAGCCGTCGTCGCCAAAGATTCCCTTTCAATTGGGACAATCCAGAAGGACCTCGATGAGAGCTCTGACTACCTCTTACTTAAACTCAAGCTTTCCCACAATTGCACCATCGCCCTTCACCTCATCTATCGACCTCCAGGCCCATCCAGTGACTTCCAAGATGCCCTCACCCACTCCCTGTCAGATAACCTCAAGAAATCCTCTAAAATTCTGCTCTTGGGGGACTTTAACCAGGGCCTCAATGACCCCAAAGACACTCATGCCAAAGCCCTCAATAAAGCCTTATGCACCCTAGGGTTCTTGCAAACTATCGCTAGCCCCACCCATACGAAAGGCCGCACCCTCGACTGGGTTGCACACCACAACTGCTCGCTCAGCCACCCTTTGATCTCACCACTACCTTGGACGGATCACCATTTTATCACCTTCAACATTATCACCTCTAAGGACACTCAACAACTCACCATCCCCCTTCCAGCTGCACTCTCACGCAGTTCAAAACTCCTCACCCACAACAACCTCTCTCTCTGCACCTCAAGGTACCCGCTCTGTTACCTCCATTTTCCAATGACACAGAACTCCTTGCCAATTACTTCAAAAGAGTCATCTCCTAGGCCGTTGACCTGGTAGCACCTCTTACCCTCAAAAAAGAAAAAAAAGCAAGCATTGTAATGCATGGTTCACCCAGGACCTCCTACAGATGCGTGGGGAAAAAAAGGCAGCTCTCACCACCTGGATCAATATTCCGATGGAAGCTACCAGAATCGCTTTCAAAACTATTTCTAAGCTATACAAAACCGCCATCACCAACGCCAAAGCCACATCATTCAATACTAGAATTTCCAATGCTAAATCTGGGAGCTGAGAAATCTTTGCCATATTCAGAGAACTCGAGACCCCTTCCTCTCCACCCTCACCAATTGTGAAGGATGAATCTTGGTGCACCTCTATCCAGTCCGCCATGCTTAACAAATTGGAAACCTTACAGGCCAAAATCCTCGCCCACCAAAGGGAGGTAGGCAAAGCATCCATACTTCTACTACCCACTCCAACTCCTCCCCTTTGTTTGATTTCAAAGACATGAGTGAATCAGAGGTCATTTCACTTCTCCAAACCATCAAACCTTCCAACTGTAAAGGTGATGTCTGCCCAGCACAAGTCATCAATGACTGTGCTCCCTCCCTAGCCCCAATCATAACGCCATTCATTAATGCCTCTTTTCGTTCTGGCTATGTCCCACTTGGACTAAAAGAAGTGTGGGTTTGTCCGCTCCTTAAGAAGCCTTCCCTTGACCCATCCATCCCAAGCAACTACAGGCCCATCACCACTGTCCGCTTCCCATTGAAAATTCTGGATAAAGCAGCCTACCTGCAAATTCAGAAATTCCTAGAGGACAACCATCTCCTTGGACTTAGACAATCAGGGTTCAGGTGACGTCATGGGACCGAAAGGGCTCTCCTTGGCCTTAAAAACCAAATTGATGACCTCAGAGATGCAGACAAACCCGCGCTCCTCCTGCTCCTGGATCTGTCGGCGGCCTTTGACTTGGTCGACCACAAAACTCTATGTCAGCACTTATCCTCAGTGGCCAACTTCTCTGATAAGGCATGCAAATGGATAGAGTCATTTCTAAAAGACAGAGGTATGAAGGTCTTCTCTGACACTTCCTGCACTGACCCTAGTACCATCAAGTGCGGGGTCCCGCAAGGCTTATGCACAGCCCCTACCCTTTAAAACCTCTTCATGAGGCCCCTGTTTAAAATCCTGGAGTCCCTGGGAATCTCATACACGAACTATGCAGAGGACACTCAGGTACTGATCCCCCTCTCGAGAGACTACCTGTCTGACCAGAATACCCTGAACTCCATATATACAACAATCCAATCCTGGATGGCAGAAAACTGGCTTTGCCTCAACAGTGAGAAAACCGAGCTTCTGCTGGTTGGTTCACCCTCCACTCTGAGTAAGCTGGGCAACCAATACTCTTCTTTCATCATTGACAATATTCCCATCACCGTGTCACCATCCATCAAAACCCTAGGTGTCTTCCTAGAACCTGACATGACCATGAATAGGCAGGTTAATGCCATAGCCTCCGCGTCAGCCTACTATCCCAAACTTATCAACGCAGTCCGACCCTTCCTGTCCCAACAAAACTGCCTCACCATCGCCAGGGCCATTATTGGCTCCAGGCTTGACTACTGCAATGCCCTTTTCATAGGCACCTCTGCCAAGAATGTGGCCAAACTTCAAATTGTTCAAAACAACGCGCTCAGAGCCGCCACTGGTCTTTTGCATAAAGAACACATCTCTGAACTGAGAAGACAAGTCCATTGGCTTCCAGTTAAGCAAAGGATCATCTTTAAAGCCCTGGCCCTGACTCACAAGTGTCTCCATGACCTTGCTCCTCCCTATCTAGCACTAAGGATCACCAAACCCATCACGTACAAACCTTCCAGATCCCCGTACTCGAACCTGCTGTTTGTTCCCAGAACTCGCAAAGGCTGTGTGGGCGGCTCTAGCTTCCCCACAGTCGCCCCCACTCTCTGGAATGCCCTCCCACCCCAGGGTTATTGACTCCCACTTAGCATTCCGTAAAGCCATCAAAAAGAACCTCTTTGTTTGATCTGTTATAACCTTTCATGTGCTTTAACATGTGATTCTTTAATGTGAACAAGTTCTTTCTTTGGGCGGCTTCATTGTAACCCTCAAGTAAGCCTCCTTAAGCTCTGATACAGCGCCTCGATGCCTGCGGGCTGTAGCGCGCTCTACAAATTCAAATAAATAAATAAATAAACCTGCATCTGCCAAATTAACTTTGAGTATTTTTTTCTTTCTTTATTAACCCTTAATTGCTGAACTTTAATCAAATCTATGCAAAAAAGGACGAGCATACTCGTCCTTGGCACTTTGTATCACATGAGCAATGTGTAAACAACATAGCAGCAATCAACAGCAATAGGTGTATAGTTGACACCAGGCAATGCAAAAGAAGGAGACAATACTGTCCGGCAATAAAGAAACAGGATAATGGCGCCGGCAGAGGTACGTAGTCATGGGGTACAATGGATTTGCCAGGGGAAAAGAAAATAGACATGTAGCAGCTAGTTTAAGGGACTTCGGTAGTGCACCGTAGGAAGGATCAAAAGGCCTGCGCTATAGCCCTAGGGCGGCTGTCCACTGGTTGCCAGGACGGCTATTGATCCTCATTATCGTTGGCCCAGGTGACGGCCCATAGCCATCGCAACTTTGAGTATTTGAGAAAATGAATGAAGAAGAATCAGGCACATATAAGCATTCCATCCGGGAGGTCATGCTTTTGTTGACAATGTTTACATTTCTGTTTCTTTGCAGTGTTTACTGTGCCTACAGGTGCTCTGAGGTGGCCTGTACTTGTGGCATTTGGCAATATAGGAAACAAGGTGAAGTAACATGTAACAGCTGTAATCCTGGTCTTTCCATTGATCACATTGTTTGTTTGATCCTGAAAAAAATACTTTATTGCCCCATGCCTCACTTCTTATATCTGGCGAAATTGGAAGAGCTTAAAAACGTCCTGAAAGTTGGTCCGAAGTGTTGTATATTTTAATCATTGGATCTTTACACGACACTAACAATATACAACACTGCTCACCACCAGTACAATCTGCACGAGGTGTGGCGACTAAGTCACACCTCATGCAGATTGAACTGGTTGTTTAAGTCTACCTTTTCCATTTGGCCTAATTTTTTGGGGACGTTCTTTGGTCGAAAATGTGGGGGAGGTCCCCCGCGTTCCCCATCCCCCCATTTCCCCCACCTTGCCCCTCCCCATATATTTATTTAATTTAATCGAAAAAAAAACGATCAAAAAGTGCTGTCAAATGGGAAAGGTGAAATGTTTTTCGATCAAGTATGCTAATACGGCTTAGTCTGGGGTCAGTAACCTGCTCTGACCTCCTGAATACAATTGTCAATGGTTTACTTCCTCCAGCAACACTGAAGTCATGGCTGAAAGGCTTTCAGTGACTTTAACCACTGGCATTGTTCTGGGCAACCCTGCAGAAACTGGCATTTCATCCTGCCATGCCAGTGATGCCAAGGCAAAAGGGGAAAGACCTTCTCAGATGTGTGACTGGACGCATTCCTATCGCCCTGTACCTCAGTTCCCGTATCGTCAACACTGAAAGAGCCTAGAAGCACCATGAACGCTAGCAAGATGTGGCATTGATAACTGGATCTTTAAATGACGTCGCGATGATTAACCAGCACTGCGTGCCACCAAGGCCCAACTAACTCTCAGGTGGTGATTGCATTAACCTGCAGTCTGGGGTCAGTGACCCGCCCTGACCTCGGGCATAATATTGTCAATGGTTTACTTCCCCCGCCAATCAGTTAAAGGATCCGCCTCACACACGCGCCGCCTTCGCGTGGAGCCGCTGTGCGTGCCAAGAAGAGCTTTTGAAGTCTTACGCGCGGGGCTCCTCTCTGGCGTTCCTGGAAATGCACCAAGTGACGTTGCGGTTAATTTGTTTTGTAGCTTCCAGCTTGGGAGGATGAAGCGACTTCTGTCTCTTAGGACTCCTCGCAGTGAAGGTATTTTGATCGTTTGTATTTATTTCGACACAAAACGATTAGAGAACGCAGAGAAACAAACATACATTTTAAAACAGGGTAGCGACGAGGCCAGTGTGCCGTTGAAAGAGCCGTTGCTATATGCCATGGTAAAACCGACAAAGGGCGGTATTTGTTCACCTTTGAACCCCGAACTAAAAACGGAAAACGGAGGTTGAAAACACTGTTCATGACTTCATATATGTTCCCATAGCTCCAATTGTTCCCAAGCTACGGGACCCTTGGAATCTTCTGAACCAAATTCAGAAAGAGGCCTTCAGGGGGCTTCCCTCTGCCGCCCCCTTTCAGCGCAAGGAGAAACTACAGCACATGCGTAGACAGGGCAGAGCCTGAGGGGCAAGGCCCACCCAGAATCTACAAATGCCCACTTAGCAGCACTGTGTGGGCATTTACATATGTTAATTTTACTGAGGTGGGCCCAACTACATTAGCTTCAGACCCCACTTGCTAGACAACCCTGCCTATGGCCTCTGGCACAGGGAGGGGGAGTATATTATATGCACAACTCCCAAGAAGAGATTTGCTCGGTCTTCACGACACCTCTGGAACCCCACAAGGAAACTGTGTGAGGCGCCACATGTCACTGCAGGCAGCTAGAAAAGTACAAACTGAAGCCCACCATTACTTCTGAGGGGCCTCGGGGCCTCGGGGCCACCTGCCGTGCCGCCTACAGAACGGGGCTTTCAATGGCATTCAGGCGCTTCTGGGCTCCTCGGGGACCTAAGCCTGTGGGGCGCTAGTGCACCCACTATTTACTGTGGCCCTAGTGGGGGCTGTGCACGGTACCACAGAATACCGCTTGGAACATACCCCACAGCCAAAATAACGCAATGAATAAAGTTCACTTAAAACTATGACACTGAAAAGAAAATACCAGTTTCAAGGGTCATACGTCACAGTATTTAGAGTTGGTCATTGGAAAAAGTGTAAGGACAGGCAATGGTGTAGTAGGCCGCGACAGCTGAGAGGAAGGAGTGTGAAAGCGGTGCACGGAAAGTGAATCAAAAAAAGTGACAAAATGGCGAACATGGCCAGTTGTCAATGCGAAATGAATGCTATAATATTCTGGGTGTGAGGGCTTGCCCCCCGTGTTCATTGTGACATTGTATTGTTTGACAATATGTTATTCAAGATACAGCTTTAGGGGTTCCACCCATTTCAACACGTCCGTTTACAGTGGATATGTTCCCGTTTTGAAAAAAATCGAATGCTTTGCACAGCAGTTTTACTGATTGCATGACTTTTAATGTATACGTATTTTGGTGACCTTTTCTCTCTTGCCTCTTTGGGTTTACTTCATTTTATTCATGGAATATTTTAAAATAGGACCTCGTAAAGCAAATACAAATGCCTAAACTACAATACCTTTTATTCTAAGCAAGTACAGCCAGGATGTCTCTGCTGAACTTTCATGGGTGGATAATAAGACACCTTCCTATTAAACTGTAACTCCCACATCATTACAGAGTGTCAAAAAACGAACAAATAACTAGGCCCATCCAGTCTCCCCGTTCCCCTGCCACATATGCCTGTCTCTTTATCCAGTCTCCCCTTTCCCCTGTCACATGTGCCTGTCTCTTTATCCAGTCTCCCCGTTCCCCTGCCACATGTGCCTGTCTCTTTATCCAGTCTCCTCGTTCCCCTGTCACATGTGCCTGTCTCTTTAGCCAGTCTCCCCGTTCCCCTGCCACATGTGCCTGTCTCTTTATCCAGTCTCCCCGTTCCCCTGCCACATGTGCCTGTCTCTTTATCCAGTCTCCCCGTTCCCCTGTCACATGTGCCTGTCTCTTTATCCAGTCTCCCCCATGTGCCTGTCTCTTTATCCAGTCTCCCCGTTCCCCTGCCACATGTGCCTGTCTCTTTATCCAGTCTCCCCGTTCCCCTGCCACATGTGCCTGTCTCTTTATCCAGTCTCCCCTGTCACATGTGCCTGTCTCTTTATCCAGTCTCCCCGTTCCCCTGTCACATGTGCCTGTCTCTTTATCCAGTCTCCCCGTTCCCCTGTCACATGTGCCTGTCTCTTTATCCAGTCTCCCCGTTCCCCTGCCACATGTGCCTGTCTCTTTATCCAGTCTCCCCGTTCCCCTGCCACATGTGCCTGTCTCTTTATCCAGTCTCCCCGTTCCCCTGCCACACGTGCCTGTCTCTTTATCCAGTCTCCCCGTTCCCCTGCCACATGTGCCTGTCTCTTTATCCAGACTCCCCGTTCCCCTGCCACATGTGCCTGTCTCTTTATCCAGTCTCCCCGTTCCCCTGCCACACGTGCTTGTCTCTTTAGGATGACAGATTCTTTGTGATTTGTTCCCCAGTAGATATAAGGCCCAGAAACGTGATAGATCAGCCCCGGGGGGTGGGGAAGAGGCACTGGCCAATCAAGTGTCCTGGAACGCAGCCGGAATCCCAGGATAACCAGCCACACTCACCCTGCCTCCAAGGGCACTCCTATGGGTTTACCATCTTGTTTTACGCCTCTACCCTGCACCCCCCTCATGCCCTCTCTTCCAAGCTCCCCACCCCCAGTGTTTCCACTACCAGCTCCCACACTTATCTGGCTCCTGCTTCCAAAATCCCTACCCGCCGACCCTCTCCGTCGCTCTAAGGGACTTACTCCCTTCTCTATTTTCCATGAAGGCCACAGTTGTAGTTTTTTTTTTTTCAGGGAAATTGGGCACGTGAGAAACTAGCAGCTGCAACTTCTCGTAAATAAATATTAGCAATGCAGGGAAATTCGGGGCGCTAATAGCTATCACCCCATTTTTCAGGGCCAGACAGGTAATGGTAACAGCCCTGAGCCCTCACAGAGGAACTCCCTATACTCGGGCCCACCTTAGGCTCAGGCTGGTGGGTTGCTACTGGCCCTGTCCACCCATGAATGTGGCGGTGATTACTGACATCACACAAGATTCCCCATCACACTCTACGCACACAGATCACGAGGCAGCCAGCCTATGCTTTTTCCATTGTTCATCTGAAGCCCCTTGGGGGAGCCTGCCCTTAACCCTACTGGATGTCCTCCTTCATGCAAAGAGTTCTTAGATCCTTCTTCTTGTTCAGGATGCCATGGTGCAAAGGACACATCTCCCAGTACTCGGGTGCAAATCCCAACACTAATATTCTCAACCTTTGCTATCTGTTGCTTCTTGATGAAATGTCACAATGGGGAAAGGGTCACATTTCTATCGGGGTTGTCAAATACTCAGTTGCTCTCTTGACTAGGTCCACACTGTGCTGGCTGAACGTATCCTACAAACACCACACTACAACGACCCTGCCCCTCCCCCCTATGCATACAATAAACCAGTGCGCACGATTACGCAAGCAGCCAAACCACACACAAAGCGTTCACCCAACATAACTTTTAACCTTACGGATACAACAAACCAGGTCTCTCAGCCAACCCACAAGCAAGACAACAGACGCAGACGCCACTTTCTCCTGGTTCTGAACCTATGCTATCATTGTAACCTCACTAACCACCCAGCCCTCTTTTCTTGCAGAGCCACGTGAGCACCTGGAGACCGCCCCTGGGGTGGTAGCAGTGCCCGGTATAAGTCAACATAACATTTAGCTCCAACCTAGCTTTGCAGCAATGGAGTGCTGTGCAACAAAGGGCTGCACTAACACGGCTCCAGTAAGAAAGGCGGACTATAAGGGTATGCCTGGAAGTCCATGGAGGGAGGGGACGCAGAGGGTCACAGGCAGGGAGACAGGCTAGGCCAGGAATGGCGGGATCCGCAGCTATGCCCCTGCCAAAGCGACATTCTTGGGAGTTTCATGCAATCCAATAGTTTGCATCTCCAATCTGGCAAGCTGTGCCTACTTTCTGCATAATACGTTCATCCCAGTCGTATTTTGCTTCCCCATTGGATGCGCCACTCCTTGCTATGGAGCGCGTGCCTCCACTAGGACGCAGTGGATTGTAAGCATGGAAGTTATGCAAATGGAAAGTTATAAATATAAAGTGTGCAGACTGCAAGGGCAGGTACTTGCCAATAGCATATTTACAGAAGCAATAGTCTGTCTGCCAAGTTCATACTTGCTGAAACCATGCACTTGGACTCTATGTAGTCTTCAGCTCGTTCTTTGCTCTTACACTATGAACACAGTGAGACCGTTTGGACAGCATTGTTATCATTACAATGTCATCATGTCTCTTTAGGGACCTTCCAACAAGACCAACACCCATTTACTTCTCTATTGAACACACAAAGTCTTTGCCAACGATCATTGCAAATAACTACATTACACATTCATAACCTTACATGAACAAAACACATCCTCCCTCGTGCTCATCAAGAAAGTGTTTCACTGCAAATAAAATGTCAGACCAGATGCCTTGTGCATTTATGGTCTGGATTTTGCCCTCCACCCCTACACATATCCTTCAGCCCCCAACGTAGAGAGCTCCTGCAAATGTCATGTTGCACTTTCACAAAACCACATTACAACACACTCTGCAAAGTCCAACAAGAACATATAAACTACCATAACACCTTCACTGAAATATCTTCCCGTCCTCTTCTGTATTGATATTCCCAATGTATGCAAATGCTCCTCTCACACCCATTCCAGAAGATGATACAAGTATAATACCACGCCACTCTCTTCATAAGATTTCTGGGTCAATCTGTCGGCCATCTTGGTTGCGCTGCTCCACAGAGTCTGTAATCGGTCATCGTATCGTCCTTTGGAGATGCGTCCAGCAAACAGTAAGTAGTACTTCACCACTGAGACATGTTAGGAAGGAATGTCCTACCTCGTGGGAACTCTTTTATGATGGATAAGCCTCATACCGAAACATCCATATGTTTTAGTTTTTAAAGAGCAGAAGCTCACAACGCGGTGGCCAAACTACCACTGTGCCGGGTAACTTCTGTAAACTCCGCGTCGGGGTCGCCGTCGATGAAAAATAGCAGAGAATTCCTGGCGTGACTTCTCACTAATGGACAAGGAGAGGCAGGCCTGCCAGGGAGAATCCAAGAGGGAAATGTCAGGAAATCGGCTGCATTTCGGCAGCCTGTTAACTACATTCCGCTTGAGAGCTGTTACTCGCGTACGCTTAAAAAAATAACCCGCTGTGCATTTTGGATTCTCATTAGTTGCACAGAAATATATTTAAAAGCTGTCCTGAAACCAAAAATACATCAATGAAACCGTTTCAAACAAGTTAAAAGGGGAATTGTGTGATGTCGATAACAATTGCTAACATTTGTATATTTAACAGTAGTCAAATTATAATCCTGTTCTGATGGAAGGGCTCTGTTCTCAGAATGTTATTAACTTCAAACAACAATAACAAAAATGGGACCTCTTGTTCCCCAACCTAGTTTTTCCAATGACCAAGAATCCAGAGGAATGATATTTGATTGTTTTGGACCCGAAACTATTAATTGATGGAAAGATTATGGCTCTCAGGTTGGAGACTCCATCAAAGTCTACCGCACCACTGAGGTGGGCTACAAGTGGGATCGCTCAACGATGATGGAAACGCACACTCTATGAGATGTTCTCCCTACGCCTCTGTGTGGGATGGACTACACTGGGTGTTCCCAGGGTGTCCTTAACACACAGTTGTGCAGAGTATAGGGTGTTTATGTTAGTCAAGAAAGTGTATGAGGTACACAGAATGTGTAGCAATCTCAGATATGTTCGTCATACATGTGTATCTTCATAACCCCAAACTCCCAGTGATATATTGATGGCATCCCACTTTTAAACTGGCAGGTCTTGGCCCACTATCCCAGAATGATGCCTGTTTTCCAGTGCAATACTCCTTGATAGTACAGTAATGTATTGGGCACACTATTTATCAGCATACCAGTGCTATAGTCCCAATATATGAGCATAACGATTCCAATATTTCAATGATACAGTCTCAATATCCCAGCGACATACTCACAACAACACAGTACTTGCTATCATTTCTAATATATACGTATCATCCCTAGCAATGCTGTAAAAAAGATACCCCAGTGCACAATTCCCAGACATCTCAGTACTTAAAGTCCACTATCCTCATACGATGGTCCTGCTTTTTCTAGTGTTTTAGTCTCCACTTTATTTTGCCATGGTCTCAATGCCCAAGTGCTGTGGCCTTAGAATGTCAGTAACAGACTGGCCAAAGCTCGCCCTGCAGTCCTCAATATATCACCAGTATCATCACGGACATGCCGCCATGAAAATTATACTATCATTCACAAAATCATGTCAGGGTATGCGCAATATCCAAATACTGTAGCATTGTTTTCCTCAATATCCAAAGAATACATTTGGCAACACCACATTACAATGGTCGCCAATATCCCAAAGGTATAGTTACGCTGACATACTATAACCTAAACTAGCAGTATAGCTCCCATCCATAGCTGAGCCCTATATGGCACTAGAAAAGGCAACATCCCAGTGATATAGTCTTTGATGCCCCACTATTATGTACTAGCTGCCCATGTTACAAGGCACATCTTCTAGGTATTGTGAGCAAACACAGTAAATTAATTTAAAAGTGCATTATCCAGGCAGAGGAGAATACTATTAATTTCACATTTATAAAAAGGCATTCATGTCAGAGTCCTCCCTCTTCCGAGAACTGTAGTAATACTTGTTATTATTTATTACTCTGCTTATGTTACTCAATTTATCAAGCTTGGAAGGATGAATGGCTGTGTCGTACCGGCTGGGATTCAAACCTGTGACTCCAGGTAGCGCACAGATGACTGAGGCAATCGCTTAACCTGTTAAACTATCTCACAGTCCTATGGGATAACAATATTGCTTACTAAAGAAGAGTCTGGTTGGAGGCCGCGTTTTGTTTGCTACGCTGGTTGCCTGTATAGAACCTACACTTTCTTGGACCTACCCGGGGAAAGATGAGAGATGAACGGGGACTGGTTGTGAGGGAGGAGATGGAGAAAGCGGAAGAGCCAATTTACGTTTGTCCCGTCATGCAAGTCCAACGTGTACATGTAACGCCCTGATGCCTGTGAGGTTTTAGCACTTTATATAAATAAAATGCCAACACCATTTTATCTTGGTGGATATATGTAATTTATAACGCACCTGTACACACGTGTTGCTAGGCGGCGACAAGAGCAGGGAGGGAAGACAGAGGGAATACAAGACAAACGATCTTACTAGGCCTTGTGTCGTTCAGATCGTGCAAGTGCGATGACGCATAGTGCAGAGGGAAGGGAGCAGGTGCGGGAAGTGCCAGGGAATGGAGAGGAGGCAGCATTGCTCTGAATAAGTGCAGCCGGGGCAGCGCAGCTCTGGGTAAGTGCAAGGAGGCAGGGGGCATGGTTACAGCCCCTAAGGGCGCGGTAAGCCCGGAGGCAGTGCAGGGGAGACTGATCATGGAGGAACCTGCTACCTGATGGAGCCCTTAGGACAGTGAGAGTGCTGCTTCCAGACACTGAGACACTCTATGCATGCCATGTGGCTAAATCAATGCATGGCTCACTCAGCCACAGTGGCCAACGTGCCCGTCCGTGCTACAAAAGCTCTTTGCTGGAGGCCCAGGCCCCTCTGATGTCAATATACCCTGTCATTTGTGGGGTTGGAATGCATAGAGGACACCGCAATGTGAGGGTGGGCTTTCGGTCATTGTGTAGGTCCCCAGCTGAGCTAGACTCTCTTGGCTTGACCTAATGGAAATCTGAGAGACCTTTCGAGGTGTTTGGGAGGATGGACTGGGCAGTCTTTAGCTGCCACTAAATTGTTGGGTTTCTGGACTATGGCAGTCTTGTGAGATTTCTGAAAAGGTGCCACAGGAGCATAGCTGAATTTGCCACTCTGGGTCTCTTCATACACATTATGCGCATGATGACACGGGCATGCAAATCCACACATCTGGGGCAGCTTCCCTCTCAACGACCTGCGAATGAGTCTTCTATCCCTGACGCGGCACTGCGAAGACGCCCATGTCATGGGTTGCACTGTCAGAACCTTCCGACTTGGATGAATAAAACATGACTGGTTGAAGGAGTCACTCATGACAAGTGCCCTTGTGGCAGTCATAGCTGCTATAGGAGGTTAACACCAATTCTCTGGCCAATAGTTATTGTCCTTCCAGGCAACACTGCCATGTCAATAGGAGCTTAATCGTTTCGGTGAGCTCTGTCGTGTGCTGCTTGGCACCATAGACCTACCTGGTCTGCCGGATATCCCAGGCTGTCTGTTGTTCCATCCAGTTCTGGTTACTTGCATTCTGGTACTCCTAACACTGCATGTATAATGCTTCATGCTCACTGTAACCAAGAGCCAAGTGTCATGATGTGACTATGATAATCACTGTAACTAAGGCAATCTTATGCAACTAGGTATGACGATCTCTTGGAACTAAGACAATCTTATGTAACAGCGCCTCGATGCCCGTGGGCTGCTAGTGCGCTATACAAATAAATAAACAAATAAATAAATAATGGAAAATTCCTTATTGTGATCGTCTGTCCTGACCACAGTGGACACTGTCCCCAGGTCATAAGGGTCACCATCATGCAGGCCTGGAGTTGTGGCCAACAACACTTTGTATGCTTATCCTTGTAGGCTGCCACTTATGGTGGAAACAGCAGGCAAAGTATTCCCATCTCAGGGCGCTTCAAAGTAGCATAGCTGCCAAGCGGCCTCATGCCAGGCAAGACACCATCAGCCAGTCCTGGTTTTACACAATCCATGCTAGCATATGTACACCCACATTTTCAATGACAAGTCCCAGAATGCAATGCGCAAAACAAGGACTGAAGGTATTGCTCATGACACAAGGCCATTTGTGAACTACACAAGAGAGGATCATTGAAATGTGGATGCAACCTAACCCAGGTGCTGTAAGAGGAAAAAGGGAGAACATAAAAAGGGGACTTAACAGACTTGCACTTCAATGATGCACGTCAATTTCCAATTGAGTAGAGGTGGGAATAGGGTAGAGGATCACAAAGGGCGGGATTATACCACTCTACATTTTGGTGGGGGGGGGGTCATTCTAGATGTACCCCTGCTTCTCAAGCGTGGTCTTGGAGCCATGCACAGTGGTAATTTGAATGTCAACGAGGCGGGATTTCTAGTGGCAAGTTATATAGGTAAGAATTGATTGGGGAGGGGGGCACCCCATGGATGGATTTATAAATGGAGAGAGGGAATCTGGAGACGGCCGGCGTTGCAAGGAAGCCACCTATGCCTCCAATGTATGCAATGGGGGGGGGGGGGGGGGGTGCTGGGTGAAAAGGGAGGGAGGTCTAAGAAGATAAAGGCAGAAACATTAAGTATTTTGTTGAAGGGGAAAATGACCAGTGGGGATGTCATCTGAGGATGTCCCGTTGCTGGAGCACCCAGACTGCTGTGGGCAAGTGTTGAAAGCAGATATTTTATAAGACAGTAGGTGAGGGGGCAAAGGATTCTGTAGGGGTTACAAAGGCTGATGCTGGCTACCGGGACAGTGGATTTAATAAACAGTTGGAGTTCAAGATCGCTGGCAAAGAGGACCTCCAAGCTGCAAGCCTTGCAAGATAGTTGGGCGAAATCAGGGGGGAAAGATACAGGAGAGCGGAGAATGGGTGAGTTGTTAGACGCTCATGTCACCTGCACTCTGAGACTTTGTCAATTTTCCCTTTTCCTGTTAGAAGTAGGCATTTCACATGCATGCCAAGGTGTGCCATTATAAATCAAGGACTTCAAGTCCCAGAATGCAAAGGGAAAACATAAGGGTGGTGGGGTATCCCATGAATACCATGGGGCAAGTAGCCTTGAATGCGGCCGGCCCTATCATCTGATGAGCTCTGCACGGGCACGTGAGGCCTGGCTGAAGCGAGCACTTGGGAGCAGTCTCAGATTCCTGTGTAAATATCCGGGAAACACACTCACCGAAGGTCAACGCTAATCACACCAAGCCTGTCCTTCATTCAGACTGGGGAACGCAAAGGCCCCCTTTCCCCGGCCAATTTACATGGAAATACCTATGGACATGTAAGCTTCCCTGTGCGCGCTCTGAGGCTTTAAGTGAAAGCAGACCTGCCAGAGTGAACCCCCAATTACCACATAGGGAGACTGCTGATTGGAACCATCAGGGCAGGGGTCCTGTCTTTCACCAAATAAACACACCGGGGTTCTGTGGGGCTGTTATTTTAAACTGATGGGAAAGATAAAGTCTGCTTCCCCTTCAGAACCCCCCCTCCCCCCACACACACACAAGGTGACAGCAAATAGCATTTGTTTCATCGCCATCGGCTCACGGTATGTTATGTTATCACTTTGTGTGAAGCGCGACCTTCGCCCAAGGGCATCTTGGCGCTAGGGAACCCCAGAAAGGCGGGCTAGCCATACAAAGCAGGAAACGGAGCAAAAATACCTAAAAAGACAGTCCAAAAAAGAAGAGTTTTCAGCCAGCGATCGGCGGAAAGGGAGGTGGTTCTCAGAGCACGAGGAAAAGCGCTCCAGAGCTTGGCGGCGACTACTGAGAAAGCCCGACCTCCGACTCGCGAGCATTTAACACGCGGAACCTGAGCCAGGCAGGCGTCTCGCTCGTCAGGGAGCGTAGGGGCGGAATATGGATTGAAGATATTCTGCGGCTATGACAGGATTGCATATCTGTCCGGCTGTCATATACGGCTCAATGGCTCCAACACTAGATAGTCCAGTCCTGCTTTTTTCTCTGCCTTTTGGGACTTGCAGTGCAGGGTTTATAATGGACACATTCCGGACTACAGGCCCAAGGATGCCAATAAAGCAAGCGTTGGGACAGCATGGGATGGGCCTGCTCCAGGGACTGACATAATGACACTACCTGGCCCTAAGATGGCAATAGCTGGAGAGGGTAACATTAGCACGTGGGCGTGTTATTGCAGCGCCTGGCAAATGCCTAATCTAATACCTATACAAGACCCAAAACAGTTTGGCTTTGCTAATGCTTGTTTTCAACAGCAAGGTAGTGCAAGGGCAGATGGAAGGACAAACATATTGCTCATAAATCAAGGGGCTGAAGGCACATTTGGTTAAAACATTTTTGCTACACTAGGTGCTGATTTACAGCTGCCAACAGTGCATTAAGAGGGCTCAGAAATAACACTGCCCTCCCCTCTAAAGAACAGAGAGTAGCTCAGAGACCTGGCAGGGGGTTCTTTGGGGGTTGGAAGGACAGGAGGTGGGTGGGAATGGCCATAGGGTCTAGCATGGCCATGGGCAGACAGTGGGTGGGTAAATAGCCGCTGTACCCACACACTGTGTGTCTCTCCTCACATCCCATCTCTCTCCTTTCTTCTCCTCTTATGGCAATAGTTTAAGCTCATAAGCATCACTTTAGAGCCCATCTAATAGAAACAACTAAACACAGCTGGCTTACCATCCACGGAATGGATGGCATGCATGGCTACAACCACATTCCTCAGAAAGTGGTCTTCTCTGGTGGTCTATGTTCAGTGGTCGAAGTGGGTTTACTTTCATGTTTTACTGTTCCTATAGTTTTATTTTAAGAAGAAACCATTCAGGAATGGTCTTGTTTTAGAATAAAAATATAGGAAGAAGTTGTAACTTGCACTTCAGTGCACTACACTGAACATTCCCTCAAACAGCAGATGTGCTTGTTTTGTGGTTTGGTTTGTGCATGGGAGGGGGGCGCAGTGGAGGGGCTTGGGGGCCGCGGGGGCATGTCAGCAGGCAACACAGTTCCACTACCCCTTTTCTGGCACTTTGACCACTGTCTATATTAGGGGTCTGCAGCATGTGGCTCGCCAGATGATGTGGACTACCGCTGCCATGATGCACCCAGAGTGACTATGCCAGCCAGGGCTGATGGGAGTTTTAGCACCAGTCATCTGGTGACCCCCCCCGCCCCTCCCCCTCAGTAACACCTTTCACCTCTCAGGAGAAATACGCACTGATGGTTGCTTGGGATACTCTAGAGTTTTTAATATGTGTCCGAGGAAGGCACCGAGAACAAAAAGACATTTGGTTAGGCTAATAATGGCTGTTTATTTTGTACAGCACCACAGAAACTCAATTACCTGTAGGCGCTACGTCCCCACAAAGCATGAACGAGAAGAAACGAACGAGGTGGTGGGCACGTTGAGAGTGCTAGTGATGGCAATGATAGGGTTAACAAGTGGTCATTATCAATCATGGCATCCAGCTGGGACCAACGAAGGGCGCACCCCTGTACTACGGATTCACTGGGTCTCCTTTCATGAAGGAGTGAAAGGAGGAGGCTGGAGCAGATTCAGGAGAAGGGGGAGGAGCATAAACGGGTGAAGCGGAGTCTTATTCCGCAAGGAAGCGTAACAAGGGGAGGAGAGATGGAGATTAAACAGGGAATTCAACTAGAGGCCTGATATCATGTAAAGGCGGTGCTTCACTAGAGTTCCGATGGACAGGGCAATCATTTCACGTGGACAGACACACACTGCCGCAGGAGCAAGGTCACACAGTGCGTCAAATGAGCCAAGGCTTGTTAGGTAGTCCAGTGAAAGAGGGAATTTGGGGAACACCTACTACACACACGCTCCAGTGTGCGTGTGGGTGTGACGGGAGGGTGCACAGTCACAGGAGTAACATTCCAACGCTAAATTTAATGGAAAGGAAAGTCAGTGCATGGAATAGCATCCTAGCCAAGCTGGGGACATAGGGCCTCATTCCGAGTTGGGCGTTAAGGGTTAACGGTCACCGGTAAGGAGACCGGTGCCGTTCAACTCTTACCGCCCAATTCCAAGGTCCCTTAGCGGGAGCCGCAAAGGACGTGTGGTCTGACCACACATTCTTTGCGGGTCCCGCTAAGGGACCAGGGCGCTAATAACGGGCCCGCTATTCGCAGGCCCGTAATTAGCGCCTTCCCCATTCCCATTGAGCCCTATGGGGGCTCAAATGGGAATAGGGAATGGTCTACAGAATGAGGATTTACCGGGTCCGCACAGGTCGGAATGCCCCGGTAAGTCCCCATTCAACCAGACAGGACACGGACCCGGTTTTGGAGGCATAGCGCCATGGCTACATCCAAACTCGGAATGAGGCCCATAGTAACTGAAATGAAAAGAACCAGGCACAGAGGTGCAATATTCCATGGATATAATAATGCATTTCTTATATAGCGCTGCACACCCATAGGTCTCAGAGCGATTAAATAACTTAAGTCATTATAATTCCACAGAGCGGTACTCAATGTATCGACCTTGAAATGATGAAAGGATGAGTTGGCCCTGCTGGGCTTTGAATCTGCTACAGCTGGCATGCGCACAGATATCAGGGGGGAGTGTGTAGCTCGCTGTGCCATCTGACCGGCATATATCACGTATCGCCTATACCCAAGGACCTCCCGGCAGTGACAGTGGAGAGCAGGAACTCAACACACCGTGCCATTCACAGGGAACCAACGCCACAGAGCAAGCACGAGCCGAGCTGGTGACCCCGGAGAGCCGGTGTGTCAAGAGCGGGCCTGCCGCTCCTTGGCTGTTGCCGGGTTCTGGGTTTCTGTTGGCACGCTGGGCATTGGGTCACTAGTTTAGCTTGAATGCGAGCCTGAAGATGACAGACTTGCGTACCCTGGGCCAATTCCCTGATGAAAAGCAAGGGCACGTGACCCCAAACCGGCGTGGACTATGACTGGGCCAAAAGACTGGCGGCCTCTGCTACCACACACGTGCCACGCATGCGCCCCACCAGGGCCACGTGCCTATTAGAAGCCCAGAGGTGAAAGCAAAGTGGCGGCAGGTTTGCCATGAATGAGAGCTCTTGTGGTCGTCCCTGGCACTGTTAAGTCCCATCACAGAGCCGTCTTTGTAATTACTCTCTTGAAGGAGAGAGAGAGAGAGAGAGAGAGTTTGTCGAATTTACGAGCAGCACGCACACACCTCCAGAGAGTGCATCGTCCGATGTCTCGGGGGACCCCCTTACTCTGGGCAGAGTGCCATGAAACACATACCCTATGGCACCTGAGCTCGTGTCCAGGCTGCACACGTCCTGCCTACACTTAGCATAGAGAGCCTAAATAGTCACCAGCTTTACCCTTGCTTGCCCAGGACCACAATGCACCTAAACCTGCCCCCAGCATTTCTAAATGACGTCACTCTGTTGGTCCCAGGCAGTTCTTCTGAGAATTGCTTCTGTCACTCACTAGCCTCTTCACACTGAAAATGTTGTAAAGTTGCCCCTGAGCACCACCTCCCCTCCCCTGCCAACTGTCCACAGGGGCATCTCATGGCCACGAGTATACCTGCTATCACGCACTGTGTTTATATCATGCAGGAATAAGGCTGCCGCCGTCATGTCCCCGACCCATGGCTTCATCGGGGGTACATTTCTAAGTTAGTGCATGACAGTGTACAGTTGCCCAGCAAGTACTTTTTGCAGTTCACTGTCATAGCGTGACATTTTGAGCAACCTTCTACCTGCATAAATAATTACTTTTCCTCTTGAATAAAAGATAAAAAGGGAGAAAGTGGAGGCTTTTCGGGGGGAATAGGGGGAGGCAGTGCACAAGAATGGGCCCATCAACAGACCAAATTCCTTTCGCTACACTGCTACTGGCGATATACCGCTGACTTCAAAATAGTAGATCTCTGGTAAGTATCTCACAGAGAAATAAACAAATAATTACTTAAACAAAATAAATGCTTACATTAAAAAAGGACGGGATGAAGGCTCATAGAACTCAGGTCACTGGGGGGCCTCGGTTCCAGGCCTTGGCTTTGCATTCACTTTAGTTTGACTTTACTCTATGTATTCGAGTGAGCAAGGACTACAACTACCAGTATGCAATTGACGGATGAATTAATATCCAGGACCAGGACATAGGGGGTCATTACGAGTGCGGAGGTAAGGGGTTAACGGCGCCGGTAAGGATGCCGGTGCAGTTACCCCCTTACCGCCGCATTACGAGGTCCCTTAGCGGGTCACACTAAGGCCGGCTGGTAAAACCAGCCGTCCTTAGCGGGAGCCGCTAAGGGACCAGGGAGCTAATTTAACGGGCCCATTATTAGCTCCCTCCCCATTCCCATTGATCCCTATGGGGCTTGGATGGGAATGGGGTGGGTATTTTGAATGGGGACTTACCGGGTCTTCCAAGGTTGGAATGACCTGGTAAGTCCCCATTCAGGGAACCCTGACCCAGAAACGACTTTGGAGGAAGCCATGGCGCTAATAGCACCATTGCTACCTCCAAACTTGTAATGACGCCCATGGTGTCCCGGATGACAGGGAGTCAGCTGGTCATTTCCCAGACGTGTGACTTGAACCACGCCCCGTGTTCTCTCATCACTGTTTCCATTCTTTCTCCTTCTGCAGGTTCGTCTCCAGGCTTGGGACACAATACTCCAGCTGAAGCCCCACCCGTGGCCGCAACAATAATAGAAGGCACCTAATACCAAGCGGCCCACAGGCTCAAATCACACCGTGTGACTTTTAGCTGCAGACTGTTAGAATAGTACCCAAGGGTGCATTTTTGGGGGCATTTTGGCACAATGGTTCATTTATAGCACACCGAGCATGTGACATGGCTCAAAACGGACATGTTGCAGTGCCCTCAACCATCCATCACTTAGAATGTCCCCGTGCAAGCTTGTCATGCTGGCCCCTATAGGCCAGTCCATTCCCACAGAGGCACCACCACATCCCCTTTTCTGCTGATTACACCTCTCCCTCCCCCCTCCTCCCCCACGTGCTCAGTGTGTATTGTTGTTCCCTGGACCGGTCACATTGTTCAGCCAGTTTGAGCCCATCACATTGGATCCCTAAAGATCCTTCTCCTGGTTGGTGATCTTTAAGACCTCGCCTCCTGCCCTTAGCTGTTACTCGGGACTTGTGGATCCTAAGCGCACAACTTTCTACTTGTTGCCGTCGAAATGTTGTTAGAGTTTCATTACAACCATCATTTTATTGGTATCTTTAGTAAGTGCCAAGAACGAGTATGCTCGTCCTTTTTGCATAGACTTGCATAATAGCCTGGCACTTAAGGGGTTCAGGTGATGATCCCTCCTTTTTCTACATGAAAGAAGTATCCTGGAACTTCGAAAGTCAATGCATTGTACCACCTGGTCCATAAAACTTGCATTCAGTCAAATTAAAGCTATACAAACTATTTTTGGATTTTGTGTGATCATCACACATTAACATATTCCATCCCTTTATAAAATCTATGCACATTTCTTTTCTGTTTTGATTCGTAAAAGGAGCTGCCCCCTTGCAGGTATGTGGAGCACTATGGTGCATCATGCTGTTTTCATAGTCATATGCTTTAAGAGCATCCTTTCGGGTCTTCATAAGGGATTCCAACCCAATGTATCTTAGGGGTTTTCTATGTAGGCCGACCAAGTCAGTGGAGATTGGAGAACATGTTTCTTCTGCGCCATCAGTCCTGCGTTTGCAAAAGCCTTTCAGCTCCATCATTGTGTGGATATTTAAAAAGAAAATACTGGAATACTCCAGCAGCGGATTCACAAATGCAATAGGACCAACTTATGAAGAATTCCCCAAGAGTAAGTCTGACTTGCATCAGGAGAGGGCTATGCGATTCACGAGCTACTCGGACTTCGTCCGAGTAAGAAAGGAGTATGTCAGAGTTACACTGAATATCTTATTTTGTGAATTCGATAGCCCTACGCAGGTGTAGGTCAAGGCAGCGTCAGGCTTAGCCCTGTTAACATTTTTGTGAATTCGCCCCATTTTCTAAAAATAAAAGGTCTGCATTTAGACAGCGCATTCTCTGGAGTATGCTTTAGGTGTTTTATCTGTATTCAATTTGAGCTGTATCCAGGCTCAGACTGGTTTATATGGCACTACAGCAAGGCCCGAAGGGCCGGACTCTCAGGCCAACATGGGACAGATTTTGTGAGCCAATGTGTTCCCGTTAGATGACTTATTGGTCAAAACTACTATGTTCAATGTGCACTAAGACTCATATAATACGTTTTAGACTATAGTAGTTGCTACACATTTTACCCAAAATGTTAACCCAGGTTCAGCTCAGTTTGCCATGAAAAGTTGCCCATGATGTGAGGAATTCGAACATCCGTACGGTGGGTGTGCGCTTGCCAGGGTTTTTGGAAATTTTAAAAGAAATTGAATGATGGTAGATGAACCTCTGAAAAATGTGTGGGACTAATCTGCACACATTTTCCTATGCTCGCCGCACAACATAAACATAGACCTGTGTACTCTGAGTGGACACAGCCTACAGGCACTGTCCATCCCCCATCTCATATTTAGTTGGGATATGACAGTCAAGAGTACATGAGGGCATCTTAGAAGGGGGAGGGAAAAACCTTTCTCCTGCCATGGCCAGCATAATTAACTAACAAAGACTCTAGGGATCCGCCCTGTCCTTCTTAGTAAGCACTGCAGATGGTGGCAGCAATTAACATAATTAACATACTAATTAGAGTATACGTCAAACAGGTCCACATGGGGCCTGGCTGCAGAGTTTAACAAAAGAGACAGGAAACCCCAACAACCTTTGATAAGCTCTGTGCCAACCGGACGCCAGCTCCCGCCTCTCAGTATCAAGGGCAGTGACCTGTCATGTCTGGGACTATGTGTTTACAACGGGGCAATCCCTGCAGGGGGTCCCATTCAGAAGATATGAGTATGTGGATTGATGGAGACAGAAAATTCAGCCCCCCCCTGCATCTTCAAGGGAGACCTGCCTCTTTAAAAAGGAACCACAGAGAGCTCAATTAACCAGAGAGATCCTTTGATCCACAACAGACAGGAATGTGGGTGGGACTTAGTATTACATGTTTTGACTCCTTTACCTTTTTTGTTGCAAAGCACTCTGGTTATTACCTCACGCATACAGGAGATTGTTGGTGGGGACCCAAGATTGGTTCATTAAGGTAGGCTTACTCTGCACCAATCACTCGGGCCCATTTGGCTTTAAAAGAGGGTTGAGACCCTCTTTTGGGCAGATCATCTGAAGACTTTGCAAGAAGTAACAAGAACTCATTTGAACCCTGGATGAAGGTACAGTCTGCCTTACATCTTCCGCCAGTGAAGGAAGGCCATGATTTCCCAAGACGGAAGCAAGAACCCTCCCCTAAACATCTCCCAGTGAACAGAGGGAGATACTGAATCCAGAGACCCTCCAGCAGCTCTAGAACCAGTACCCAGCCAGCACACCGTGTGCCCTGCTAGGCTCTGCATGAAGCTTCCTAGGTGGGGAAGTGCCAGAGAGTCTCTAAACCAAACTAAGGACAAGGCAGCTGCCTGCAACACTCTCCTCAGCTTTGGGCAGTCCACCTTAAAGGACGTCACAAGCCCAGTGAACAAGACAGGATAAGTGCATAGACAAGCATCTTCTGACGTCCGCCTTAAAGGAATTTCCGAGCCAGTCGAGCCCCTCAAGCTGTAGCCAACTGCACAGCGGGCTGCTGTTACGCCGCAGTCGCTCATGCCGTCCTAGACGCCTCGACCAGTGCTTCAGACCCACTGAGCAGCACTGAGACGATTCCTGACCCCGAGCAGCCATATAGGCAAGCCTGCAGCTGTCTGTCCAGCCTCGCTCACCATCTTGCCGACTGCCTGCTACCCACAGCTGTCTCCCATCTTGCACTTTGTTACAGAAGCTGACAAAAGCGCCCTGAAACCGACTCTACCCTGTTGAGCACCAAGCACATCTACAAGTACAAGGTACGTTGTGGATCTGTCCCCCTGGTCCTTCTACGAAGGCCCCTAGTGACATTTTACAACCCATTGCTCCCCTTGTATTGAATCCGAGTATCATTGAACTATTGCGATTAGTTACTTTACCGACTACCCTCCTGTCAGTATCCAGGGTGCATCCCTTTTTGAAACTGTCTGTTCTCTACATTCATTTACAGGGTGGGTTGTATTTTGTAGTGTCGCTAGAACTGTCTGTTGTGATAATAATAAAGTAGATATTGTTATACAACCTTGACTGGACAGTGGCTTTTATCATAGGGTAATAATTGTATATTCGCTGTGTTTCAACTAACCAACAATCCACAACCTTGCGGAGATAAGCCTGCCGCTCCTTCCATGTTACCAAAATTGGACAAGGAGGTTTATAATTTGCCTGCGTATCCAATCTGTTCGTATCCCTTCTGGTGCACTAGAGGTGTGGGGCTGCTTGATGATTTAGAAACCGATATTCATCCCTGGACCACTGGTGCCCCCGAAGTTCATTCATCACACATCAACTTCAATATTCTTCCACCAGCTGCGAATGGCAATTACTTAATAGGAGAATGATTACACAATACCTAAAAATCTAATGCCAACTGTTCCCAATTATGTTTTACAAAAAGAAATCAAAAATTGCAAATCAAGATTACTATATTTAGGTTCAAAAGCCTGAGTCGGGAACTGATTTTTTATCTGAAGGAGTGCCTGGTCTTAACGATTTTCCAGAAACCTGTGAACGAGGATAGCACACTGGCAACTCGCTGGTCTTGGAAGCAAGACCATGCAGAGCAACAGAGTTGTGAATCGCCGCGGGTCTGCACTTAGAAACTGAACTCAGGTATGGTATCAGGCGCGTTAAAAAAAGTCAATTAAAATTAAACAGTTATACATCTTTTTGCTAATAATGTTTTATAAGCTGTTTGCTGTAAGCCATCATCCAGAAACTCGATAGGCTGCTGATCCCCTCTAGATGAGTTGAGCCGGGGGCGGTTGAAGGTTGCAAAGGGCCTTGAGTGCAGCCATCTTCTAAAAGCTGTCCAGGTAGAGGCACAGTGGCAAACACAAACACAATAATACGCCTCAATGAAATGTACACAGGCAAGGAGCTTTCAGAACAGAAGCACCTGCCCAGCCACATAATGGGTGTTGTCATTGTTGTTCTCTCAGAAGTATAATCCCACCAATTACCACAGGCCATTAGGAAAGATAACATTGCGCTGGCAAACAAATGGACGGAATCAATTCTATCCTAATAGATCATATCGTAATGTCTACAATCAGAACAACAAGTGTGAGAAAGAGCTAGACCGCGAGAGGCAAGAGGTGTAATCAACATCAAAGGGAGTTACAGTAAACACGAATTGTTATCATAGTTGGCTAAAAGCAATGTCTTTGGACATCCTACCAATCATTGCCTAAACAGAGCTGTGAATGCCCCTGCTTAATCCAACCAATTTACCGAGATAAGAATCCCGGTAAGTCTTGCATAAAAGAACTTGAACCAAATGGAGGGAGGAAAGGTTTGGGCACAATTGTCTCACTTCATGATGTTTCTGAAATGCTGCTACAAGAAACCCGTACGTCATGATTTCTTAATTTGGTCTTCTTCTCTGCAGGCTGCACGCGGCTCAATTTAATGTGATATGTGATTCTGTGGATGCTATGCTAAAACCAATAAATAAATAAATAAATGAAGTGCAGAACTGGTGCAATAACCTGTTGGCGGCAAGGCTGGTTCCGATCTGCCTGTGGCTTCTAACTTCAGAAGATTATATTTATAAAGGTCGAGGAAGACATACTTTCAATCTGTTGGGAAGTCAATAAACAAACATGTCTTTCACAGAGCAGTCCTAGTTATTTTCTGGCACAGCCAACATTCTGATAATCAGTTCTTATTGCAAGGAGAATATTGATCAAATGTTTTGCTGTTTTGTTATTGTTCTATTGCCTGTATGCAGAGGTGGGCGAAAGGTTTGAAATGAGCTCTGTCCAGGGAGGAGTGAATTCTGAGCATATTTGGAGTGCTTTGAGAGACGTGAATCAAAATTGGCCTTTCCGGTGTTTTTTCTACCGCAAACATTTCAAAATTGGGCACTTTTGCCCAGTTTAATTGGTCAAGCCATTTCAGCTCCCTAATGGGTCAATGTTTCCTGTAAAATCAGGCCAATAATTGAAATTATGGGTTCGAAAATGAAATTGGCCCAAAAGAAGTGAATCAGGAAAGAAAATCTGCTCCACGGGCGAAGTCAAACTGGAGCCGAATTCCTCCAATTTCCTCGTACTGGCAGTCATTTTGCCCACCTTAACCAGTACCAAAGGGATACTATGAAATTCCATTTGTGGGAGAGGAGTTAATGCAGCAGGCACATTGTAGCTAATCGAAAAGGTTCACGCCGCTGACTCAAAACTATGTCCCTTTGATTCAAAATCTCAGTTAATCCACGTAGGCACGAATGAACATCTCAGTTTAGCTATCTGGTGATTTCTAATACCTCTCGCGTTGTCCCACGTCAAGTGTGAGCGGCTCCGCCAGTCCTATTTTTTTTTTATAATGCATTTTGGAACTTCAGTGATGCATTTTCAACGCAAAAAGCAAAAACTACAGGTTCCATAATGCAAAGTAAAAAAAGATCCCTGGGTGGGTTACTCCTCCAGAGAGAGGACGCTCTAAGATCTATGTAAACTGTGAACAGAGAAATGAAAAATGGGAAACTACCAAGGCATTAGTATGCATTCTGGCCCAAGATGCAAACACTGCACAATGCATGTCCCTCTAGCCCCTTAAGCCAGCAGTGATTATGAACCACCATTGTAGCTGAGCGGAGAGACCAAACCGCATTCATTGCAAGCAGGGTAGTTTGGAATATTAATTTATGAAGATAGCAGTGAAGAGCATTGAGGGCTTTGAAGAAGACTTTGGGTAATTGTACATCATGAGAGTGTTTGGTTAATTTTCTCATCTTCAACAATATGTTTGCACTTATCCGGGATCAGGGCCCAAGCGTGATTTTCCCACAAATTATGTGAAATGGATGCAATCTGAACCCATTTTCACTTGCATTGAAGTCATATGTTTTTTCATTAGCAACCGGGGGATCAGGTAATCCCCATATATATGGTCGCCGTAAATAATATCGCCGGGAAAAGGTTGCGGCGATATTATATGGGTGACCCTATATATGGGGACAGGGGTAAGAAAAAAAAAATTTCAAAGAAAAATAAAAGTTTGGGGGTTGCGGGGGTGTCCCCCGCATGTTCCATGCAATAATGTCGCCACAAAAAACGGCCATTTTTCTGCGATATTTTTGCATGGCGAGATTTTTGTGGCAACATTATTACATGGAACCGCAACCGGGGGAGTGGCACCATTAAGTCAAGAGGCTTAAAACCTGGGCGTGAACCGCTCATAAGTGCCTCCGGTCCAATCCTTTCTCTGGCACCACTCGCCCGAGCCGCCATGATTTCCCCATGTGGCCCATCTCACCAGCACTCGGCCTTCGCAGTACCCCCCACAGCAACCCTGGCCGCCCATACTTGCCTGGCCGCATTGGACCCTCCTTCATCTCCTCCCACCACGCCCTGCCTCCCTGACCGCCCTGCCATGGAAAGCGACAAGGGGCTCTGTGCTGAGCACCAGTCAGCTATCTCTGGTGGCCACCTTTTTCTGGGCATAGGCTCCATTTCCTGATGGGGCCCAGGACCAAGAACTCCTCCATGACAAATGATTTTCCTCTTTTTTCAAATACATTAGCATCCCACACTACAAGTTGGGGTGCTAATGGTGTTACTCCTTGTTTCAGCCGGCGAGTTTAGCTGTTAACGGCCCTAAGCTCTCAATGGGGCGTACATAGGCCTAGGGTCACAGGCCATTAACGACCAAGCCCTACTGCCAATGGGGAGAGTAATGCCACAATAATGAACATTTCAGGCTGGCACGAGATTTTATTACATGTATGTACGGGCCTGCATGGAAGTAGACTGATATTTCAAATTACAGAGATGAACGCGGTGGCCTTCTTTGGGCATTTTCATACTGTACCTTCAGCACTTTCTACCACTTAACCCCTTAAGTGCCAAGGACGAGTATGCTCGTCCTCTTGGCATAGACTTGCATAGTAGCCTGGCAGTTACCTCCTTCTGCACCAAAGACTTCTCTGCACTTGAACTAAAATATCGACTCATGGAAGTCTGTGATTAAATCTGTAGTGACAGATTGAGTAATACTGTTTAATACCAAATATATTTAATTGGTGTTACAAGCTCCACTTTTGCCTGAGTATAACACCAATTAGCATGGTTTGTCTGCAGGAATAAAGCAGAATCATGGATTCATCCTATACTAAAAAGAAACATTTAAAAAAATCAAATCTTACACATTTAAAATGTGTGCTGTTTTTTAAAATAAATGTGGAGGGTTTTGCCAGCATATAGATAAAGGGCCACTACTGTAGCTTAATGTGCTGTAACTGTGAATAGCAGTACAACTAAGAGTATGATTGTGTTGTGTAGTGACAGGTGTTAATGGAATTCAGCTGCAGCTCAGGGTTCTGTTGAAGCTTTGCTCTAATGATGTCGTCTATTTAGATTTTTCGCTTGAAGTGGTGCCATCGGATCCCAGAAACTGGCAGTTGGTTTTGCTGAATGTCCCCCTAGATCCATTAGAAGAGATCAACGTTGTAGGTTTTCCTTTCCTTTTGCTTTGAGAGTCTTGTACACATGGTTATATCTCCCACATCAGCTTTGAATTCATCAAGTCAGCCTCCTCACTAACACACAAGGCAGGCCCCACGGCAGAGGGGCACACAGCTGTGAGATTTGAACGCTTACGATTAATTAAATGATCCAATTTAAACAAAAACGTCACTGCAATCAAGTACTTTAACAACTGCATTCGAATGTGTGCGACTTAAGATGCTGCCATCGACTCTTGTTGAATTAACGGCCCGGTGAAGAATCGGTAAAGTCACCAATGTTTGCTTTGCAGGAGTACAGCACCATACTCATTTTTGGATTATGCCCTGTACCCAAAAGTAATGTTTATTGCTAACCAAGCAATAAGGATGCATGTTGGTACCACTTGTTTGATTATTCCAATGGGCATCATTTCCTCTCATCTACTGCAATGCAGATGCAGTGTCGGGGGTGCCAGCTTCCCAGCTGCCGCTCCCAAGATCTGGAACGCCATGCCTATGCACATCAGAAACATGCCCTCCCAACAGCGCTTTAAGAGCCTCATCAAAAACATGGTTATTCAACAAATTCTGATCAGTCTCACGATACCATGTAAGGTTGGACGGTTACTGTAACTTTGCTTGCCACGAACTATACGTACTGTTTACATCTTGCACCGTATCCTGTCTGTATTGTAACATCCTCTGTAACCAGATAAGCACACTTAAGTAACCTACGCCGTGATACCCCCGGGTTTGGACGTGTGACAAATGTTATAAATAAAATAGAGGCAAAAAAAGTTGTTTGCCTGTGCTACAACCCGCAACTGAAGAATGAGCCTGGTTTGTAATTAGGTTATGATGTAAGGAACTCTGATTTCGGTCCATCGGGAGGGTTAAATGGAGGTTCTCCTTAGAGAGTCAAGTGAGGGTGCCTAGGAAATTATTGTATTGCATTGTTCATTTATAACACGCTTAATATCAGCAAATGGTTTCTAAGTGCAGGATTGGGATTCGAACCTGCATTGTGCTGAGTTGTCTTGCTTCCAAGACAAACTCGTTGCCCCTGAGCTATCCTTCCTCCCACTTGAGATTTCAGCTGAAGGTGTCCTACTGGAGTCTCAAGAGAAGGTGCCGGGCGTGCTCAAAGGAAGTCTGCAAGTGAGTATGGAATCTTAAGAGAGCATCCAAAGTTAGTCTGCTGGAGGCTAGGTTCCTTTTTTAGACAATAATGTACATGATTGAAGCTGACCAGATATTGTTCTAATAAAGATTACCAACTGCATGTTACTTTCATACCATTGCCTTCCAGCACAGGTTTGTAGACAACATTTTGGAATTTTGGAGGAACCTAGAAAACTTCTGGTCTCGTTTGATGATTGCACTTAAGATGGAGGCCAGCAACATGGATATAAGAGGGCCTTTGTTATTTAAAGTTGTATCCGTGCGGCCTAAATAAAAAATGCACAAGTGGAAATAACCTATCAGGTGCATCCATTTTCATCCCCTAAATTCGATTTGCCTCCTTCTAATTTTAATAAATGTATTGATTTAGAAAAGTGTAAATAACCTGACAGAAATCTCTACAATATAAATACTGGGCTTCAAAAAGTAGAAGAAAAAGTTAAACATGGATTCCAAGATTATCCAGACAATTATGACGAACAGTAAAACACTCTTACATGTGTAGTTAGGAGCTTTAAAACATTTTAATGGCAACATAACAAACGGGACAGGTTTAACACATCACACACCACTGAAATAACTACAAAGAAGGCAAGTGACAACAAGCCTAAGCAGCACCACCGTGCAAAGAAAAACTATAAACAAAAACATAAAATCAAAGAGATTTTTCAACATTGCTCTAAATAGCTTAATATTTATCCGAGCAGTCACCTTTCTGATGCATCAAGGTTTCCACTTTTTTCCCATTGGTTTGATGGGAGCCCTCAACACGGCAGAACAAGGAACACTACTCCTACCCTGACAGTCTCTTGTGGGAATTTGGGGTGAGCGTGCATCAGTGGCTGCGCCTAATCTGTAGATAGGGGGGGGGGCATGGATTAGCGAATGGCCGTTCTTGTCTGCTTATCATCTGCATATGACATGCAGACAACTGCATATCATATGCAGTTATCTGCATATGATCTCTCCTTGCTGACCCTACCCTTATTCAATATGAGTGATTTATCATCAGTGAATACCAACTAGGATCCCTCACTTTTGACTTTGCCATCTTGCTTGATGTACATGAGCCTGCATCTTATTGAAGGATGAATAGCAAATTTTAAGCGCAATCGTCTTCCGCCGCCATTTGCCTTGCTGGAGTACACGGTGGGTTAGCCCCGCCTCTGCCTCAATGATTCTGCAAAATGGTTACCATTCAAGTCAATTAAAGGGTTCTACGTTCAATCCTTCCTTTTTTGTGATACTAAAAGGGGGCTTGACAGAGATGTAGCCAAACTGGTTGTACATTTAAACTGAAATAAGACAGAGTTAAAAAATATTCACAAATGTTCACAAACTTAAATAGTCATGGAACAAAGCCATTGCCAGAATCCCAAGTATAATTTCCCGGCCAGTGGTTTAAATTGTGTCATGAATGGTGTAAACCCTTCTGGTGGAAATTATATGAGTGCCAAATTCAATTACATCTGAATGTATGCAAAGGCACGCTGGGTAGATCCATTCCTTCTGGATATTTTCCCAGATTACCAGGTGTTCAAGAATTCCATCATTACGCTCTTGGATTCCAGAGATCGGGCCACCTGCTCAGTGCAGTCTCCTTTCAGTGGTCATCCGTTTTAGGTTCCCCCACACCCAACTCCAGCATCATCAGTTTGTGAAAAGAGGGCCTTACTTGTCACATCACTGCCCTTTGTTGCACTGGCCATCCACCCTAGGCACCAGCTCATAGCCTGTGGATCCTGCGAGACCAAACGCTGCCCTTGTTCCATAGACCAGTGACGTAGGCATGACCGGCCTTATAACACATAAAGAGAAGTGGCCCCACAATTACATTCCTTGCTTGAGAACTGAACCAAAGCACACTCTCGTCCGAGCAGAAGTGCCAACTAGACGGGCCTTCTGTGGCACGCCTATCCCGGCCGACTCGGCCAAGACCTCAACAAGTTGCAGGGAACGCGGGTACATGTGCTTGGGCGCCCCCGGACAGCAAGAATCATGACGACACACGGCTCCAGGCACTAACGTGAGCAGGGCACTCTAGATCAGGGGTGCACAACTGATTTTGACAGAGGGCCGAAAGTACCTTACATGAGGGCTATAGTGGGCCGAAAAGTAAAAGTGGGCGGGGCGGTAGGCGGGACATGTCAGGAGGCTTTTTCAACCCCCAATTTGTATTAAACACATGGAAAAAGATATGTTTTTGAGGGGTAACGATTTTTATTGCATTTCAAACTTACATTTTGTACTATACATTTTCCATTGCTATCATTTATTTCGATTTAGTTATTGTATATCATCTGTTTAATTAAATTATATATATTTTATTGACCCTTGATTGGACATTCCGTTATTTTGGACTGCTATAGTTTGCTGTTTGGGTTACCCAAGAGGAGTATGGCCTTCGTTGAGTCAGGTTTCCTCAAAAAAGCAAAGGATGTACATCTCCTAACTGTGCCTGTTTTAGCTTTATTATTGAGTTCACTCTTGGAGTGTAACACTATGCCCCATGGCTCCCATCCCCAACCAAACACTATGCCCCATGGCCCCCTCACCCCCAACCAAACACTATGCCCCCTGTCCCTCACCGCCAACCAAACACTATGCCCCCTGTCCCTCACCCCCCAAGCAAACACTATGCCCCCTGTCCCTCACCCCCAACCAAACACTATGCCCCATGGCCCCCTCACCCCCAAACAAACACTATGCCCCCTGTCCCTCATCGCCAACCAAACACTATGCCCCATGGCCCCCTCACCCCCAACCAAACACTATGCCCCATGGCCCCCTCACCCCCCTAACCCCCAACCAAACACTATGCCCCATGGCCCCCTCACCCCCAACCAAACACTATGCCCCAAACACACTCAAGCATGCACCCATACAGACCCGAACCCCCCACCCCCCAAATCAACACACACACAAACATGCACCCATACAGACCCGAACCCCCCACCCCCAACTCAGCACACACACACACACACTCAAGCATGCACCCATACAGACCCGAACCCCCCACCCCCCAACTCAGCACACACACAAACATGCACCCATACAGACCCAAACCCCCGCCCCCCCAAATCAGCAAACTCTCAAACAAGCACCCATACAGAACCGAACCCCCACCCCCCAACTCAGCACACACACAAACAGGCACCCATACAGACCCGAACCCCCCACCCCCAACTCAGCACACACACAGACCCGAACCCCTCACACCCCCAACTCAGCACACACACAAACATGCACCCATACAGACCCAAACCCCCCACCCCCCCAAATCAGCAAACTCTCAAACAAGCACCCATACAGACCCGAACCCCCACCCCCCAACTCAGCACACAAAAAACATTCAAACACAAACATTCATACACATCCGACACACACCCCCAACCCCGCATTTCAACATACACTCAAAATACATTCAAACACAAACATTCATACACATCCGACACACACCCCCACCCCTGCATCTCAACATACACTCAAAATACATTCAAACACAAACATTCATACACATCCGACACACCCTCCCACCCCCGCATCTCAACATACACTCAAAATACATTCAAACACTCAAAATACATCCAAACACAAACATTCATACACATCCGACACACCCCCGCATCTCAACATACACTCAAAATACATTCAAACACAAACATTCATACACATCCGACACCCCCCCCACCCCCGCATCTCAACATACACTCAAAATACATTCAAACACTCAAAATACATCCAAACACAACCATTCATACACATCCGACACACCCCCGCATCTCAACATACACTCAAAATACATTCAAACACAAACATTCATACACATCCGACACACCCCCCCACCCCCGCATCTCAACATACACTCAAAATACATTCAAACACAAACATTCATACACATCCGACACACCCCCCCACCCCCGCATCTCAACATACACTCAAAATACATTCAAACACAAACATTCATAAACATCCGACACACCCCCCCACCCCCGCATCTCAACATACACTCAAAATACATTCAAACACAAACATTCATACACATCCGACACACCCCCCCACCCCCGCATCTCAACATACACTCAAAATACATTCAAACACTCAAAATACATCCAAACACAAACATTCATACACATCCGACACACCCCCGCATCTCAACATACACTCAAAATACATTCAAACACAAACATTCATACACATCCGACACACCCCCCCACCCCCGCATCTCAACATACACTCAAAATACATTCAAACACAAACATTCATACACATCCGACACACCCCCCCACCCCCGCATCTCAACATACACTCAAAATACATTCAAACACAAACATTCATACACATCCGACACACCCCCCCACCCCTGCATCTCAACATACACTCAAAATACATTCAAACACAAACATTCATACACATCCGCCACACCCCCCCACCCCTGCATCTCAACATACACTCAAAATACATTCAAACACAAACATTCATACACATCCGACACACCCCCCCACCCCCGCATCTCAACATACACTCAAAATACATTCAAACACTCAAAATACATCCAAACACAAACATTCATACACATCCGACACACCCCCGCATCTCAACATACACTCAAAATACATTCAAACACAAACATTCATACACATCCGACACACACCCCCACCGCAGCATCTCAACATACACTCAAAATACATTCAAACACTCAAAATACATCCAAACACAAACATTCATACACATCCGACACACCCCCGCATCTCAACATACACTCAAATACATTCAAACACAAACATTCATACACACAAACATAAAGCAAAACAAACCCGACACACAAACACAAACAGAACACTTACCGGAGACGTGCTGGAAGGCAGGCAGGTAAGCTGGAAGTCGCTGGAATCGCACTACGGCTGGCGTGGTCCAAAGCTGAAATGCCTTCCGGCATCAAGCCTTATGGACCACGCCAGCCGTAGGGCTGGCCCTCCATTCGTGCAGCACACACGCATTACGTGAGCCAATGAGGGCCAGTGTTTTCACCGGCCCGGAAGACAACAAAGACTCGCGGGCCGCCCTCCATTAGGAAAGTCTTTGTGCCTCGCGGGCCGGTCAAAAGGGCATGGCGGGCCGCAACTGGCCCGCGGGCCGTCTGTTGTGCACCCATGCTCTAGATCAATGCTGCTTCCAAGGGTGTATTGTTGAATTCAGGGTTTGGCCACAAATGACTCTGACACTCCAGTGAACTGTTAACTTATTTACTTAAGTTTAGGTACGTCAAATACAGTTCTTGGAGTCAGGTAAGTAAAAGGGGACATAGGACACCCACCGACATCCTCTATCAGGGCTTACATCCTTGCAACTGAGAAACCTGGAACACACTCATAGATAAACATTCTAAGCCCTGCATTCCGTCTCAAGATTCTAGTCACTTGCTCCAGATGCATGCAAAGTTAATCACAACACATCTTCCCTCCATAGGGACAACAAGAACAGCAGTAAAATATGAGTGACAAGATCAATATTTCATCAAAAAAAATGTGTCCAGTAAAGTCCCACCTGAAAAACAAAAGATTAAAGAAAGCATTTCACAATAACCAAAAACAACTCCAAAAGTGTAGACCTTGTCACCACTTCAAAAATCTATTAACATTAATGTCCATCTGTGGAATAAAATGAATAGTCCACCTGTGGAGAGAACATATTAATCTACCTACATGGAACAGCTAATGATGAGCACTGTTATCAACTTAATAACTCTAATGAAGAAATAATCAACACTCATAACACTAATATCTCATCTGACTCCCTTCACACCACATCCACTGAAGCTACACATCATACACTTAGATCTAAAAATCCATGCACAGCACCACTCCCTACTCCTGCTACATCACCAGTGAGTAGTTTACATTTGCATTGCCATATATATCACATTGTTTTAGCTGAATTTAAAACCACACTCTTCTTGCAAGAGCTAAACACTATAACATTGACATTGCACCTGAGTCAACAACCACCATTCCCCACACACACACCATATAGGCCAATTGAGCATTGAACATGGTAACCAAGTAAAGGAAACGCCCCATCAATGTCCAAAATTCAAGCCTGCAGGACCTTTACTGATAATGTGCCTGTGGGAAAATGTAGGGTTAAAGAGCCAGTTCCCAAAAACATGTGTTTTGACACTCATCCAACATCACACTTGTGTCAAAGCAAAAACTAAATAGTGCATCAAATTTTAAGCTTTAAAGTCCACCTGTGGAGAAAACTTGTTAGACACAATATTCCTACCAGCAATCATTGTACTGAATACACTGAACCCAGCAACCTCCACGTGGCAGGCCAATACCACCAAACTTCAAAACTAGGAGCCAGCCCCTTCTGTAATGCAGCCACATAACAAAGGTGCTTCCATTGCACCTTTCTCCCATCAACCGCTGCAATGTTCATCTACGTGACTCCCTGACACAGCTGTTTCTCATTTAAACTTTAACCAAAGTCACTTCAATGTTCAGCTCCTCATAGCGCCTGTAGCGCTACACTGAGTTCCAATCCACTGCAGCTCCTCACAGCTCCCTGTAGCGCTTCCTTGAGACTCCAGCCTCTGCCATTCCTAACCAATGGACCTCTTGACTTTCCACTGGCACTTTTAAGCAGCTCCCTTGACCTCCTGTCCAATTACTTTTACTCTGCAATGCCGCTTGACAGCCTCTTGCAGCACCTCAGTGCACACTGCAGCATATCACATAGAGGCTCACTTGCCCTTACTAAAGCGCATCTTCACTTCAGCAAAGCGCTATACTTCAGCAAAGCGCCTCTTCACATCTGCAGCGCCTCTTCACATTTGCAGCACCTCACTGTGCCATATAGAGCCTTTCTGCCTCTGCAGCACCCCTTATGCAGCGACTCTTCACTGCATCTTGCAGCGCCTCACTGTCCTTGCAGCATCACTTCACTGCCCCTGTTCACTGCCTCATGCAGCACCTCGCTGCCTCTGCAGCGCCTCTTCACATCCTGTTGCAGTGCCTCACTGCTCTCGCAGCACCTCTTCACTGCCTCAAGCAGCAATCCTTCACTGCCTCATGCAGCACCTCACTGCCTCTGCAGCACCTCTTTGCACATAACAGCGCTCCACTGCCTCTGCAGCACCTCACTGCCTTTGCAGCACCTGTTGACAGCCATGGCTGCTCTCTGATTCCAGTGCCTTTGCAGCGCCTCTGCCTGGGCCTTTCTTGCGCCACTGCCTCTATAGCACCTCTGTCTGGGCCACGCTTGCCCTCACTGCGCCTGCAGCGCCTCACAGCCATCCAGCGCTCTTACCTGAGAGAGGATCACTTCTCAGAGGGGGGGCGGTGGGAGTCTCCCTTTGGTGCTGTCCCCCCAGCACAGCCAGATCCCATCCTCGTCTCCAGTGTTGAATTCAGGGTTTGGCCACAAATGACTCTGACACTCCAGTGAACTGTTAACTTATTTACTTAAGTTTAGGTACGTCAAATACAGTTCTTGGAGTCAGGTAAGTAAAAGGGGACATAGGACACCCACCGGCATCCTCTATCAGGGCTTACATCCTTGCAACTGAGAAACCTGGAACACACTCATAGATAAACATTCTAAGCCCTGCATTCCGTCTCAAGATTCTAGTCACTTGCTCCAGATGCATGCAAAGTTAATCACAACATGTATCTTTTCGGCCCGAATTACTATTATTCATTGTAAGGCTTGCCCAGTCAAGGAGGAAAACGCACGTCTCTTCTCCGCTTTATGTCAACGGTGATGTCGCTTTAATGTAACAGCAGGTGTTTCCTACATCCTCGTGTATTGTCAAGTTTAAAGGGTTTGTCATTTGCTTTATCGAAGTTGAAGGAGCGGCCTGCTGAGCTCCTGAAAGCTTAGAAGTCAATGATTGTGTTAGCCTAATTTACACAGGAAACGGTGTGCAGAACGTGGCATTATTCTGTTGGCATAGTACCAGCTCTTCTCTTGAATGGACACCGGTGGGAGTGAGAAAGCCCCAGGCCGCGCGCTTGGAGCCGAGGCCTCGGTTTGTTGTTGCAGGTGCCGCCATTCTCTCAATGGCAGCAAGTCACACAGAAGCCGGCCTTAACCTCCAATGAAGGGAGGTTAACTGGTTCAGTGACTTAAACGACTAGCCTTTCACCTCTACGGGGGGGGGCATGCACTGATGCCCAAGGCATGGGAAATCGGCGTTCCCAAGACCAGCTCTGGTGCCTGGCATAGCTTAATCCAAAACACAGCTCCCAATGCCTTTCGCTTGGACATTCAGTAATCCCAGCATCCAGGTCCCCCACGCCCTTGGTGGGCCTCTAGGTACTAGGCCACGCCTAAAAGAAGATAATACATAGCACAGACCTGTGATAAGAGCAGGCTAACATGTATCGCCCTACGACGTGGGTAGGCAACCTGCAGCTCACCAGGTTTTTTAGCGTACAACTCCGATCAGCCTTAGCCAGTAAAGTCAATGGTGATGAGGCATCATGGGTGTCGTAGTCCTAAACATATGGAGAACTACATGTTTTCTGTACTAGTCGTTTAAGGTAGAAAGCCTGGGTTCTTTTGAGACCATATGACCAGATCACATCCCAGTTTTCTAACATGAAATTCCAGTCTCATTTGCCCTGGGGGAAACCCCGTGTTCAGAGGCAGGAATAAAGATGCCAATACCTCCCAGGTCGCTGTGGTCCTCCCAGCCCCATCCCAGCCCGTCTCACCTGCCCTGGGTCCAGACCAAGCGGATGTACATGATGATTTCGAAAACATGAGCATTTCGAAGATGAAAATGTCGAATTCTAAATGTTTGCATTCGAAATAAGCACCCCACAGCTATATGGCCTTTGTAGACCCTGCTGCTCCCACCCCCTTACTTACCTTTTGGCGGCACACTTCGCTGTGGGCCACCGAGTCCCTGCTGTGCCAGATGCCTTTACTTCCGTAGGTGGGAACTGGTGCTGCAGGGTCCTTTTCTTTTTATTGGGGGGGGAGGACTTTGTTGTTTTGGATGCGGGGGACACCCCCGCCCCCTCGCTTCCCTTGTTCGATATCATGAAAACCAAATGGTTCGAGCCGCGAGGCACCAACCCCTGCCCGTCGCAACCTCCCTCGATGAGACCTCTCATTCCCCGACGGCACGCTGAGTAGCTCATACCTGGTGCTCCACAAGGCCACCTACACCGCCTGAACCACACTCGGAATGAGACACACGCCGTACCAAGACTTGCCCGCCGTCCTCAGCCACCAGTAAGCATACTATGCCATGTTAATTACCATGCTGCCTACTGGACACTGACATTGACCGCGGTTACTTCCCCTTGCCGTGCCTCCCACATTATACCGTGCCCTCCCCTTACATCTATAACTGCTCATCCAATTGCGAGCTTACTGCATGTTAGCCAGGCATCATACTCTTGTGCACACTCCCCACGACCCACGCGCACTGCCCTCTTCTGCTACACGACTGTGCACAGCCACCGAGCTCCATGTCAACGAGCACCTACTAGCATGCACACCTAGCGTGAAATCAAAACTGCATATTTTATGTTTTTAACTCAAAGTCAAATCTGCAAATTTTATGTCTTTAGCCCAAAGTCAAATCTGCATATCTTATGTTTTTAGCTCAAAGTCAAATCTGCATCATTTTATGTTTTAGCCTAAAGTCTATTCTGCCCCCTTTTGTATACACCCACACCTAGGCTACACCCACTATACTCAACATGGCCCCCGCCCACCCCGTTAAGCTCCCATGCTCTGACTCCATCCGCCCTACTCCGTTCCTACCTGCTCTACGCACACAAGAGCGCCACATCCACCAGTCCCCATCCACTAACACTATCCCTAGCCCCAAACCCACAGCCAGAAGCACAGCCCACACGCTACCAGTGCTCATAAGAAACACCAGACTAGGAGCCCGCACCACCACAGCCCACACTAATACCCACCACAAACCCACACTGCAGTCACACCCCACACCCTTTACTATCTCTCATCCCACCACACCCCAACACCATTCCACCAAACTCCACACCAACACCACCAAACACAACCACAACCCTGCCAAGCCGAGCACAGACAACCCCCCCCCTAATCCAGCTAGCCCTCATCAACGCTGGATCCCTACAAGCGCACGCCACAGAAATACACAACCTAATCTCTGACCTCGAGCTAGACGCCCTAGCCATTACAGAAACCTGGCTAGACAAAGCCTCTGGCCCTGCCATATGCCAGGCCCTCCCCCCTGGATACATCATCCTCCGGCAAGATAGACCAACACACAAAGGCGGAGGCGTGACCCTAATAGTCAAAGAAACACTGAAGGCTAGACAAACTAAACCCATCTCATCCGAGAACAACTTCGATGCCCTATCAGTAAAAATCTCTCTCTCTCCTAATGACACCATGACAATGCACCTTATCTACCATCCACCAGGCCCACTCCTGAACTTCCAAGCTGACATCCTACACCTACTAGGGAACAATCTCAAACCCAACACTAAAGCCATACTTCTGGGAGACCTGAACCTCGGTTTCAAAGACACAAAAGACAAACACAGCAAAACCCTTGCTAAAGCCCTTCTAGACCTACAATTCATCCAGACAGTTGACTCTGCTACTCACACCAAAGGCCGCATACTAGACTGGCTAGTTGACCATAACTGCAGGGTAGACATCAGTTCAAACACACCACAACCATGGACCGACCACCATCTTATCCATTTTTACATCCCAACAAAGACAGCTATTAGTCAAATCCCTCCTATGCCAGCTGCTCTAGCTAGATCTAAAAAGCTACTCTCCAAAGAAAGGAAGTGCCCACTCCTAGAAGTCTCAGCACTAGATCACCCACCTCCAACGACCCCAAAGAACTAGTCGCACTCTACGACACCACTATTAAAGAGATCATTGACACTATTGCCCCATTAGAAACAAAAAAAGCAAAAAAACTCTTCCACGCTAACTCATGGTTCAACCAAGATCTACGTGACCTAAAAACACTCAAAAGACAAGCACTCAAAAAATGGCAATCCTGTCCCTCCGCCCCACTACGCGACTCATACTTAAATATTGCCAAGCAATACAAAAACTCCATAGCCAAAGCTGACGCATACAACACTAGAATCGACAATGCCCAATCACACTCTAAAGAATTATTCGCGATTTTCAACGAACTAGTTATACCGCCCGCTTCCAAACACCAAACAATCAAAGGCGAGAATTGGTGTAATGACATCCAGAAGGCCATGCTCGAAAAAATTAACTTACTCCAAAAGAAAATCAAAGCCAACCTTGACAATTCACCCAAGTCTCCTCACAAAACGCGGACTGCCCCCAGCCCCAAGCACCCCCCAAAACAAACACAACAACAATCCTCCACCGCCTTTCACCTTTAGAGAGTTAACCGCCTCTGAGGTCCTACGCATCATGAAACAAATCAAACCCTCACTCTGCAAGGGGGACATCTGTTCAGCAAACATAATCAAAGTGCGCTGAACCCCTAGCCCACTTCATTGCTACCTTCATTAATGCCTCATTCGCCACCGGCTCAGTACCCTCCTCCCTCAAAGAAGCTTGGGTTCGCCCACTACTAAAAAAACCTACGCTAGACCCAGACTCACCCAACAACTATCGACCCATTACAACAGTGCCATTCCTGCTGAAAATCCTCGATAAGGCCGCATACCTACAGATACAAGCTTACCTTGAATCTCACAACATCCTAGGCAAGAGACAGTCTGGCTTCCACCCACGCCATGGCACAGAGTCAGCACTACTCGACCTTAAGAACCAACTCCTAAAAAACATGGATAAAGGCAAATGCGCCATCCTCCTACTCCTTGACCTGTCGGCCGCGTTCGACTTAGTCGACCACAAAACACTAAGTACACATCTCACCAACACAGCCCACTTCTCGACTAAAGCCACAGCCTGGATCTCATCCTTTCTGGAAGGCAGAGCTATGAGGGTCTACTCAGACCAAGCGTCAGCCACCCCCGACCCCAATCATCTGTGGAGTACCACAAGGGTCCTGCACCTCCCCGACTCCATACAACCTATTCACACTCCCACTATTCAACGACTTAGAAGAATTTGGTACAACGTTCACCAACTATGCCGACGCCACTCAAATCCTTCTCCCACTAACTGGTGACTACGAGCAAGACCTGAAAACCCTACAAAACACGTATGCCATCATCCAGGCATGGATGGCAGCCAATGGCCTCTGTCTCAATGGAGACAAGACAGAGATCCTACTAGTGGGCCCTAAAGAAACACTCAACAAGCTAGACAATAAATACAATACTTTCCTCATCGAGAACTCAGTAATCTCCGTCTTCCCGGCTGTAAAAACACTGGGGGTATACCTAGATTCTACCCTGTCCATGGACAGACATGTCAGTTACATCTCCCCCTCAGCAGCTCTTACAACCAAGATAATCAATGCAGTAAAGCCTCACCTGTCCACCACAAACCGCCTCAACATCGCTAGAGCCACCATATGCGCGAAACTAGACTACTGCAACGTCCTCCTGCTAGGTACCTCGGCCAAAAACATTAATAGACTCCAGATTGCACAAAACAATGCTCTGAGAGCAGCCCTCAATATACCAAAGAGAGAACACATCACCCTAGGAAGACAAAATGCCCACTGGCTCCCAGTTAAAGAGCGCATCCAGTTCAAGACTCTCACAATTACACATAGATGCATATCCCAAACTGCCCCTAGCTACCTTAATGAAGGGATACAACCAGTCCAATCACTCAGACCTAAAAGGGACCTATATGCCAACCAACTTGCAATCCCCAACTTCACTAGAGTCAAAGCTGGCGGCTCGAGTTTTGAAGACCTAGCACCAAAAGCCTGGAACTCCCTACTGCCCAAACTAAGAGCTGAAACATCCCACACAGCTTTCAGAAAAGCTCTGAAAACCACCCTATTTAAGTGAAACCCATTTCTAATTCTATCGCATACAACAATGTCTGTAAATTACAACTGTATCATGATTACGGCTCCCATGTAACCTTGGAACCACTGCCAATCCTGGCAGCTGCTGCGCTTTAAAAATGCAAATAAATAAAAATAAATAAATGCTTGAAATGTTTGGCATTTTCGGCTGTACGCAATTTTGGTACAGCCGAAATCCGATCATGTTTTTGTGTAATACCAGACCAAGCAGGTCCAGCGAGTCCTCGTCCAGGCCACGTTGTTAGACAAGCATTCCACCCGAGCCCCTTCCTCACTCAGGCCTCCTGGTGAGACACTCTGAGTGCCCCTGATTAAGAGGATGTCGCAGGCAGTAGAGCTAATTTCACCAAACTCCTTTCTGTATTATAAAGACTTTATGGGATCCCCCATTTTCGAGTCCCATTGGCCTCCATTTATGGATTGGAGGGTTTACCCTGAAGGTCATTTTGCTGGTGATAATTTCCCTGTTTTTCTAGAGGAAATAACTTCAGCTAATTGCAGGAGGTATTTCATATCTACGTACCTCAATGCTCACAATCTCACGGAGCGGTAAAGAGAGAGATCATTTTCTTACCACCATTTCATACCACCACCACCAAACTTGTGATACGGTTCCATGCCCTGACAGTTTAAAACAAGCATTTTCTCCTCACGCACGCACAGACTAACCCTCCCACTTTGCCGAGTGGGGACACAGAGGACACCTGCTTATTCCATTTTCAAGTGCTCTGTGTCCCAGAGTCACAGGTGAAAGGGAAATCAGCTCCGGCGGCTTTTCAGGAGCAGCATCTGCTGTCCTATCAGTGACCATGCATTCACACAGCGGCCAGAAGGGCACAGCATGGGGTGTAGGGGAGCCGGGGCAGTGCCCAAGCATTCACGCAGCAGCCAGAAGGGCACAGCATGGGGTGTAGGGGAGCCGGGGCAGTGCCCATGCATTCACGCAGCGGCAAGAAGGGCACAGCATGGGGTGTAGGATGAGCCGGATCAGTGACCATGCATTCACACAGCGGCCAGAAGGGCACAGCATGGGGTGTAGGGGAGCCGGGGCAGTGCCCATGAATTCACACAGCGGCCAGAAGGGCACAGCATGGGGTGTAGGGGAGCCGAGGCAGTGACCATGCACTCACGCAGCGGCAAGAAGGGCACAGCATGGGGTGTAGGATGAGCCGGATCAGTGACCATGCATTCACACAGCAGCCAGAAGGGCACAGCATGGGGTGTAGGGGAGCCAGGGCAGTGCCCATGCATTCACGCAGCAGCGAGAAGGGCACAGCATGGGAGGTAGGGGACCTGGGGCAGTAACCACGCATTCACACAGTGGCCAGAAGAGCACAGCATGGGGTGCAGGGGGGCCGGGAAGTGGCCATGCATTCACACAGCAGCCAGAAGGGCACAGCATGGGGTGTAGGGGAGCCGGGGCAGTGCCCGTGCATTCATGCAGCGGCGAGAAGGGCACAGCATGGGGTGTAGGCGAGCCGAGGGCCTTGGCGCTATAGTACGTTTGCCCAACATTTACTTTTATGGTTCTGTTTCAGCAGGTCTGGAGGCCTACGCTCCACCACAGGTAAGGAAGGACATGTGCAGAGAGGAAGAACCAGAAGACTGGCCTTCTCTGTAAAGGCCCCAAGAATCTGGAACCTCCTCCCTGTCAACATCCAACTCGGCCCCTCGCTTCGACCATTCAGGAAGGAGCTCAAGAACTGCCTCTTCAAGGTGTGGCTCCTCCCTAACACCTAGGTTCACACACCCTCCACTGCTCACCCTACCAGAGACTGGGGTGATCTGATCCCCTCTGTTTCCTCCCCTGATTTCTTGTAAATCCCTTGCTCCCACCTTCCCCCTCCTCTGTTAGCTCCCCAGTCCCTTGTGTCTCTGCTCCCCTCACCATGTCCTTCCCTCTATGATTGTAAAGCGCTCCGTTGCTTCTCAAAGATAGGTCTGCACTCAATAAATACCCTGATAATAATAATAATACTCAAGCCCAGCAGGGTCAGAATATTTCCACTCAACCACACAATGCTGCAATGTGATTGGTTGGTTGCGGAGATATGACATGATATGATTGGTTACCGAGGAGAAGGCACTCTTACATTTAAAATCACCCTGGCAGTATACATGTTTTTGGGGGCAGACATTGCGGCCTCAGAGGCGTAGGCAGGGTAGGGCCTGAGGGGCAAGGCCCACCCAAAATCTGTAAATGCCCACTCAGCAGCGCTGTGTGGGAATTTACAGATATTTGTGTCAGTGCAGTGGGCCCAACTACATTAGCTTCAGGTCCCATTTGCTAGACAATCCTGGCTACGCCTCTGTGCGGCATTCAGTCCTGGGGTGGGATGCGTCAGTAGCAATGCACCCCCCCTCCCCCGCCCCCGCCCCTACCAATGGCTCTATGTGCCGCAGCAGTGCAGGAGATGCCCAAAGCACACATGCCAGCAACTGGGGTCAAGAAGAAACCATTACTAACTGGTCACTTGGTATTTCCGCCAGGGCCCAGGGCAGGGCAATATCAGTAGATGGCCTGCTTTGTGTACAGTTAATATGCATTTTGCAATAAAACCCCCCATTCTGGCGACTCCGGTGCGGCGGATGGCACGGCCAGAGCCAAACAAGTGCCCTATTCAGTGGGCTGTTGGTAATGGCAAGAACCGCGGGCGCACAGGAACTTCGTGTAAAAAGGAGCACATTCTCTCCGCTCAGACAAACGCTTTCTTTCTAAGCCGGCAATTTCAACTTGGCAACCGAGACGCTTCAAACGTCTTATAGCTGAACGGGGCCATTAAAAAATTCACAAATAGGGACTAATGTGGAAAGAAATATGTGGGAAGAAAACGGAACACTGCAAAATGGCCCTCGCACATGTGCAGGGCCTTGGAATAACACGGCCGTTTTTCACTTTGCTCCGCTTGTTCTCCAGAACACACGGCCTTTTCTCCTCGCTCTATACTGGTTTATTCCTTTTTTTTTCCTTTTTAACTTTTTTTCGTCAAGCTTTTTCGAGCCCTTGTGTGTATTTTGGACCAGTTCCCATTCTACCCAGATTTCCTGTCTGAGTCTGGGCGCCATGGCAACAGCAAATCTGGGAAGCAGGCCTTTGCAAGGATGCTAGGCCCAGGCCTGGCTGGCAGACCTTGTGCCGTTTTCCATCACAAGCTATGGGGTAGTGGGGGGAACTGCCTTCTCAGAAGACACGAAGTAGGCTGGCCGGACATTCAGGGCATGGGAGTGGGTGAAGGGGGGAAACAGGGGCTGCCACCTCGGAAAAGCCAGCACAGATGGGTCGGTCACATGTAAACCTTCCCAGCCTCTGACAACCTGCTCTGGTAGTGGCCATCTTTAGTGCTAGCTGGACCAAGTGTTGGGCCTCTGCAGAAGTGTGGTGGACGCCGTGCTTAAGGTTAGCAGGGCTGGAACGGTAAAGATGGAACACCGTGCAAGGGGAATGATCTCCCCCCTCAGCCACTGCGGTTGGTACAGCCCCAGTCCCTCTGGCCTTTACGATGCACCAGTCTGTCTGGAAGATGCCAATTTCGCCATAGGCCAGACAGTCTCCGAGGACTTAAAAGTGCACTCATTCTAAATGGTCTACCGAGCAGGTGTTTCAAAGTAAAATGTCCCAGAGGTGCATTAACTGGTTGAAAGGTAACCAGTGACGGGCAGTTAATGCACAGTAAGGTCTTCAGACAAATGTGGTGCAAGTTGCTTTTTTTTGCCTTTCAATCAGGAACATTAGCCTCTTAAGCACTGGGCCCAGCCTCTCTACGCCCCTGAATTGCACTTAAGCTGTCTTTTCCCCTTCCATTACCTCCTCCTCGAGTCCTCGGGGCACTATGAACTCAGACCCTCAGGATCAGCACAGCTGCCTGCCAAACAGCGCCCCCCTACAGGAAGCCAGAAAATGCCAACAGCTTCGAGGGCTGCTTCGCCCTTTTTCTTTTAGATCAACCGCTTCCATTCAGCCTTTTCTCCCAACTACCAAGGAACAGCTGAGATGAATGAAACTGCTGCCCAAATCTGTTGGCAACCTGCAAGTCACGGGTTCGAAGTTCAGCCAAGGTAACTCAGCTTTTTCTCTTTCAGAGTTCAGAGAAAGGAGAGCCATTTGGTAACACGGGAGGATAGCTCAGCGGCAACGTGCTCGCCTTGGAAGCAGGACGACATGGAGCAACAACACAGGTTCGATACCTGGGTCGGTGCTTAGAAACCTCTGGATATTATGTACATTATAAATAACCAATCATATCTGACAAGACATGCTATGAAGCTGCAAGACTAAGAATAAGCTCACGTGTTCATTATAAAAACCATGCAACCTGCTCGTAAAACTCGCTGTGCTACAAAAATACCAATTTCTCAAAAGCATAAAATACTTCTTGTTTACACGCAAATAAAGTTTGATGCACGTCTTGAGGTGTAGGCGATTTCTCCACATCAAGGTTGAGACCGCCCCACTGTATAGGAGAATTGGCCATACAGGGCTTCACAGAGAACACTGGTTGTAAGAAGGAGCCCCAGGAACACCTAGTTGGGGGTGTTCAAAGGACTGTGGCCCCAACACAGACCAGACTCGAGAAATCAGGAAGTGGAGGGGGAAGGGCCGGTAACCGGGACAACAAAAATGGCACTCTGTGCAGATAATTTTAATGTAGCCACAAGGAGAGAGCAGTTTGCCTCGAATCACATAATTGTCTGATTAAGTGTTGAAGAACATAACCCAGGGGTCTGTAAACTGCGTCTCCCCAGATGTTTTGGACTACGACTCCCATTAACTCTCGCCATTAAGTATGCTGGCAAGGGTTGATGGGAGCTGCAGTCCAAAACATCAGGAGAGCCGAAGGTTGAAGACCCTTGGCAAAACCCAAGGCTTTTCATGGTCAGGAACTCAGCCACAGCTCCTTCCTCTTTGTTTGCAATATAAATAAAAGGCACACAATCTCAAGCCAAGAACACAGCTGGAGCATATCAAATTTCATTAAGAAGATGACATGTATATAGGCTCTAATCCATGATAGGGGGCAGCGCTAAGCATGCACCTTTTTAAAACAAAGCATCCCCTGGGGGGGGGGGGGGCACAGAATACTAGCTTGGAAAAACAAGTTGTTCTGTCCTGGGAGGTTGTTTAGTGTTAGCCAATATTGTTCAAGCGACTTTCCGGGTACGCCTTCAACATGTCTGCTCAGCAAACAAAATGGCCTCTGATAGGTAGCAACTGTACCTTAAAAGCAAAATCAAGCTAGTTCCCACCTGGCTAAGGCAATTATGAGTTACTTGGGTATAAGCTACTTGCCACAGGTTAAACTTGCACTGATGGGGAACAATAGAACTGTGGGACCACCGCGCTTTCCAATGTGGTTATTTATTGTCCTGCTGCATGTGGACGCGGTCTATTAGGGACAGTGCCCCACTGCCCCCAGTTAGTAATGGGAAGTTGGGTGTCAGACCAGTCACAATCGCGCTAGACACTACAAATTGCAAGGAGATAACTTCTCTCTAGTCAAGCTCGTCCAGTTCGAATTTCTGATTTATTCAAGGTATTTATTCGTAGGATTTAGCCGACATGTGTTTCGACCTTAGAGGTCATTTTCAAGGCAGGATGGATGTGGTAAGACCCGTGATCGCGTTTGTTCTCAATAGGGAGCGGCCCATGTCACTATATCCACCCAGTCTCAACCACAGTAAGTGACAGGCTACTAAGACAGGGCTACTAAGACAGGGCTAGCTGGCCATATCTCTTCCCTACCCCAAGCGGCCCTTTTCGTGCCCCAACTTGCCAGTGTCGCCCAAGGGCCAGAAGTGGTGAGGGAGAGTCATTCGCAGATGACCTCTGTAGACCAGGCTGTCTCTGCTTGCATTGGCGCCTCAATGGTCTGGCATCCAGCCTGGGTGATCCATGTTTTATGAGGGTGGGAGCACCCCCTATGCCCACATCAATTGGAACTGGCATGGGGAGGTCACCACACAGTGACATCATCACTCTGAACCCCATACTCAATTTGATGTCATCGTGCCTGGCCTTTGGGGTGGCAGCACACACAGACAGCTTGTGCCGATGGATTAACCTGTGGTGATTGGGATGGGGTGGGGGGTGCATCACTTTACCACGGGGTCTAGCAGAAAGGACAATCGACTTCCAGCCTTCGCGTTTATTCTGGGGTACCTGCACTTGTGGGGACTAAGCAGCAGGTGCCCGAACAATAGTGACTTTTCCCGTGAATTCAGCTCTCTCTCTGAGAGGGGAGCAGCATGGGTTGTATGCCTGTGACCCGGGTATTTGGGGCCTAATTTATCGAACTTCTAGCACGGTGCAAGCAGACTTTGCACTGCAAAAATACACTTTGCACCCCTCTGTGAATCGGTGTGTTTTCACTGCAAAAATACACTTTGCACCGCTCTGTGAATCGGGGTGTTTGTTGGCACTGCAAAGTGACTTTGTGCCATTGCAAAGTCACTTTGCACTGCAAAAATACACTTTGCACCGCTCTGTGAACCAGGGTGTTTTTCGGCAGTGCAAGTCACTTTGCACCAATGCAAAGTCATTTTGCACTGTGCTAAATATTCCATGAATCAGGCCCAATGTGTCTACCGGTTTCTGTAACGTGCATTAATGATGCGCTTTCAGGTTGGGGCCCCACTCCCCCATTCCCATCACAAAACTTGCAGGCTTTTGACTCAACTCTACTGGCTTTCATCAAACCAGAGGACTCGGTCAAGAGACTCGGCTTTCTTTGTTAAAATAAGTGTTACCCTCTGGGGTGACTTCCAATTGCTGGTCATGAGAACTGCCCTGCTGCCGGGATGTGCTGCCAACAGGGCGCCCGTTCGCACGAGCGTGCGGCCAATCTGTACAAGTGGCTGCAATTTGACTGGTATGCAAAGGCGCGCTGGCCCAAAACTGCAAAACCCCAGAGGATGAAAATAGCGGATTCCTCCCCAGAGCTGCAATTTCCACAAACCCTTTCTGGGACAGCAGTAAAAACTAAGACGCTAACCCCAAACGGTTTCTGGCCCCACGCGGTCCGGCAGAGACTGGATTTCCCACAGTGGCAAAGAACTGAGAAGATTCATTAATGAGAAACAATCAATTAGCTGGGGATGCATAAACATCTTTATAGCATCATCTGTTGATTCTTACCATTGATTCTTGCCATTATTTCTTGCCAACATGTGTTTTGCGCCTATAGGGGCATTTTCAAGGCTTAATTTATTTATTTATGTCATTTATTTGTAACGCGCTGGGACAAGGGCCATAGGCATAGAAGCGCGGGGACAAGACAGACACCAACACAGCCAAACAAATAAAGGAAACATTTCAGTCAATCAAGCCAGAGATTCCAGGGTGGCGAGAATAACCGAGATAGCTAAGTTTATTCGAATAGAAAGGTCTTCAGCCTGCGCCAAAAAACAGAAATTGCCCCACACAGTCTAAGATCCGGTGGGAGGGCATTCCAAAGCCAGGGAGTGGCCACTGAGAAACAGCCATTCAGAACATGGGAAAGCTTGGCAGCGGGAGTTTCCACCGAGCCTGTATTTCTTTTTTTTTCTTTAGATTTAAATTTTCATTCCAATATTTCAATATACAAACATCATTAATAACCATAAAAATACAAGCCTAAATGAGCTTGGCAAATAATTAACAGTGTATACAATAACTAATTCTGCTAATGAAATAAATCGAGAAGAAAGTAACACAGAAAGGGAGGAGAAAGAAAGTCAGAAACCGAGAAAGGACAGAGAACCAGAAAGCATTTGGTCAGCCAATGTAATCATCAATCCAAAATCAAAAAATGACAATTATAAAATGTTAAGAAATAATTAATACAGCAAGAGCATTTTCCAGTTTCAGAGACACCACATTTTGTACAAAAAATTAGAATTCAACCGTAGACCTCCAGGAACCTGTTCCAAATGTCCCAGAATTTCTCAATATCATCCGCAGTCGTGTAAATTACTTTCTCATAGCCTGTATTGTTGGTGCGTAGAGCTAGCTTAGCTGGCAGCCACCTAATCCTTTTGGCTAGATATGGTTAATATATATGTCACAAACACCTTTGAACCACCGACCAATTCTTTACCATGCAAGTGGAATAAACTGGTTATAACACCCAATTCGATTTTGTGAAATGCAGTTTTACAACGTAGTTCTTCTCATCTACACATTCTTGTACACTGGTCTAAACCAGGGGTATGCAGCCTTCGTCTCTCCTGATGCGTTGGGGCACGAATCCCATGATACCTCAGTGTTAGGGAGGTTTGTCCATTTTGTGCTTTGTCCCCTCTTCTTGTGAGACCCCCAGCACTTTTTGCTGGACTTCTGGTCCTTTCTCTTTCTCTCCTGAATGAGAGGAGCCTTTTCACCCCTCATTCATTCTTATTTGCTCTGACTTTTGGGAACTCCATCCTTTTGTTTTTCCTTATACTATGGAGTCTTGCTTTCCTCAATATCTCTGAAGGCATCTGTGTGCAGTGTTGCTGGAAACCTTTGGGTTCTCCTTTGATATCCTTTGGCTATCCTCAAAAACGATTGCTCTTAAGAATAGAGGGATACTTTGTAGCGTTCTTAAAACTTTAACTTATGAGAGATTAGCACACACCACCATATGTGGAGTGCTAAGGGAAAACCTAGTATCCCCCTTGTCTCTGCTCTTGTGACATTTTGGTCACAGTGACAACCCTATAGTAATGGCTGGTGGCAGTGGATGTGTTCTACCAACTTTTGTGTTATTTCCTACTGCAGACTGTGTTCACAGCCTCGGTTATGCACAAAAGGGTCACCTATGTTCTATGATGGTGGCACCTTTCTTTTTTTTCTCCATTTCGTGTATGGTTGTCCTTTGTTCACCCTTTGTCTACCACTCTGGCAGGGGGAAGTCTGAATGTGAGTTGTTCCAATGGCGGGAACCCTAGGGTGTCCCCACCTAGGTTCCAGTGTGACTGTGAAGGCAGGAAGCAGGGGTTTTACACTCCCCTGTCTTTTGTCTGCCAGAGTGCCTGAATAGAACCAGTTCCCACTGGGGGGCTGGCTCTCCTGACTGGACAGCCACCTGCCCCTTTCGGTAAACTGAAAGGGGCAGGGGAAACTGAGAGTTTACAGAGAAGTGAATAGGACATCGGAATAAAAGGTGAGGTTCCTGAGGCAGAAGGCAAGTCGACCACTGGAACAGAAGATCCAAAGCTGAAGATGACCAGAGACGCCTGCAGACCCTTCAAATCACTGTCAAGTGACCACTGCTGTCCTGACCCTGTTTTCTACTTGACAGACGAGATCCAAAGAGGATGACTCCATCCCTTTGGCCAGTGGAAAACCAGCCCCAAGATGACCTGCAGATTGAACCATCCCCCGAGGTGCTGTGACTTTCGAGGGCTGCAAACCGCGAATACCCGGGGACCTCTGACCCAATTGCAGTGCAACATCTTTGCATGGACAAATCTGCCCAGAACTTTGGTAAGCTTCAGTTGGACCTCGAGAGGCACGATCCCACTCATCCAAGTCCCCTCACCAGAGTGCAGGACTGAAGAACCGAGGAAGATCTACCGGGCGATGACCGTCCTTGGTAGGAGCTGATAAAAGGGCACCAAAACCACAGACCGACGTGGGAGAGCGAAATAATCCTTGCTGAGAGTGCTTTCTCATGACTGCTGCTCTGACATCCCATTCAGAGTCCTTCCTTAGGTCACCAGACTGAGGAATCAGGAGACTAGGTCCATCGCTTCTTCACAGGAAAGAATAGTTCATCTAACCTAAGATACTGTGGGGCTCTAGGTACAATTTACCCCAGGCCAAATAGTCGCTCCACTGTGACTGGAGTGTGTTACAATGTGTTTGGGTGTCCACCCATACCTCTGGACCAGACCTAACAGCGTGTGCTCATTTAAGGTGTCCTTTGCTGGGTCCCTATACATTGTATTATCTTGCTAAAGTATTTTATTTAAGTGACTAAAGTATCTTTGCCTTTTCTGCTGCTGCATAAGACTTTGTGTTCCATTCTTACACTGACTTTGATGAACTCTAGGATAGTAAGGGATTGGACTGTCAAAACATTAGACGCCTTGAAAAGTGGTTCTGAGAAATATATTACTGCTAATAGTGTTGAATAACCCTCCTTTTCCTTCCTACAGACTTTGACTGTGTGACTTTATAAATGAATGAAACTGTCATTTCTCTGTAACAAGTGCGGTGGCGCAGCACTGCAAGTTTTACTGTCATTGGTGTCATTTTCTGTAACAATTGTAAGCGTGAGAAACTACTATTGAAGCAGTCACCTTTAAAAAGTAGTGATGATATTTCCTATGTGTATTGGTTAGTCTAAAAGAGTATTTACTTACCTACCTTGTGTACATAAAACAAATGTATACTTTAAGTTTCAGTGTGTAAGAGTTTCTTTGAACTATTCTATTGGCTGGGCTCACTGTACTTTTCTACAGCCCACATCCTCCCCATAAGATAGGCCTGGTTGTTCTGCCATTCTACCAGATCCTTTGGGTAGCACAGACTTATACCTAGAGTTGAGGACCTGTATGCCAAGGGATCGTTTTACAGAGTCTTACCTCCAAGTGGACTTTAGGATAACTCCGCTAACATTCACCATTGAGTATGCTGGCTAGAGAAGACGGTAGTTGTAGTCCAAAACATCCAGATAGCCAAAAGTTGCAGACCGCTGGTCTAAACAAATGTATTCTGATATCCATTTATCGTAGTACCTTATGAATTCAATATGAGTCTTATTATTTTTGCATAAAGTTCTCCTTCAAATTGTTAGAGATGTAGGGAGCCCTATAAACTCACAGATTTAATGGTCATAGTTATCGTTCATTAATAATAACTTGGTTTATGTAGCGCTTGCCGCCACAGACTTGCAGCTTCATAGCAACGGAAATGTGTTGCAATCACACGTTAAATTGTTCTTGTTTTTGAACCTTGATAAAGGATTAATGTCTTACTGAACCAACTGGTAACCTGAAACCTGCACAGGTGCCTTATCCGGCCACATGCACATGCATCAATGCCTAGCAACACTGTGCTTGACACACTGGCACCATTACGCATGGCAGCAGATATTTCTGACATAGGACACACTCAATTCCCAGCATCCAGCAGAGACTTGCTTACGCTGCAATGATGTGTGAGAACAAACATCTACGACAAATACATTACACCTAGGGGAATCTGCTACACAATATGCAGCAATACGGTTCTGGACCCAGAGATGACCACCACTCATGGCACTAAACATCTTCTGACATAGCCCGCGTCTCTTCATAGTACAGTTGCATTTAGACTAAGTTCTTCAGCATGGCCACTATTTCTGCAACCAACTCTCTCTTCTGGAATATGAGCGTGCAGTAATGGCAGCAACACAGTACACAGTGGCAGGGTTCAGGCAGAGGCACAACATCAGAAGCTATTCCATCATTGGCCCTAGTACATCCGTCCTCTCTGTGACCAGTTCATTTGCTGCCACTGCCACTGGACAGTATATTCAGACACTGCCTGTGACGCATCAACTTCCGGGGTACCAGTGGTGCAGGGGTGAACATCAGTTTCTAAACCATCAACCAGCCCCACACCTCTAATACACCAGAAGGGATCTGAACAGATTGGAATAACAAAAATATAAACCTCCTTGTCCAATTTTGGTAACGTAGATGGAACTGCAGGCTTATCTCGAAAGGTTGTGGATTGTTGGTTAGTTGCAATACAGCGAAAATCCAATTATTACCCAATGATAGAAGGAATGTCCAGTCAAGGTTGTATTAAACATATCTACTTTATTAATCATAACAGTCTAACAACACTACCAAATACAACCCACCCTGTTAAGGAATGCAGAGGACAGACAAAGAAGGGAAAGGCATGCATTCTGGATACTGACAGGAGGGTTGTCAGTATGGTTAATAACCCCAACTGTTTAAGGTTTCTTGCCTTCAGCACAAAGGGAGAAATGGGTCTTAATATGTCTTTACGAGCGTTCTGGGAAGGACTATGGGGACAGTAACACAATGTACCTTGCACTGTAGTTATTCTTGGTGCTCGACAGGTTCAAGTCGGCTTCAGGGCGCTTTGCAGTTTTCTATGACAGATTTAGAGATGGGAGTCAACTGCAGGTATCTGGCAGCAAGTGGGTACGGCGTGCAAAGCTGGACGAATGGCTGCAGGCTGGACTATACGCCTGCTCGGGGTCAGGAATCGTTGTCTCAGCGCTGATCGGCATGTCTGAAGCACTGGTCAAGAGTTCTCGGATGTCTTTAAGTGACAGCAGTTTGACAACGGTCAGTGTTGCCGTCGGTTGTGGATTGAGGAACTCAACTGGCTCGAAAATGTCCTTTAAGGCGGACGTCGCTAGATGCTCATTGAGGCACTTCTCCCAGCTTCTTCAAGGGGCTCTTGTCGTCTTTGAAGGGGGACGTCCCACAGCTGCGGAGTGTGTTGCAGGCAGCTGCCTTGTCCTTGGGTGTAGGTTCAGGGACCGTCTGGTACTTCCTATCCAGGAAGCGTGCTGCAGAGCCCAGTAGGACATGCTGTGTGCTGGCTGGGTAATGGTTTTGGATCGGCTTGAGGGTCCTCTGAGTTCTGTATCTCCCTCTGTTCCCTGGGAGCTGTTTAGGGGAGGGTTCTTGCTTCCCTCTTTAGATATCCTGGCCTTCCTTCACTGGCAGAAGATGTAAGGCAGATGTACCTTCAGCCAGGGTCCAAAGTTGAGTTCTTCTTTGTTACTTCCAGTGAAGAATTCAGATGATCTACCAAAAGAGGGTCTCGGCCCTCTTTTAAAGCCAAGTGGACCATAGTGATTGGTAGGCTAAGCCTACCTTAATGAACCATTCCTGGGGACCCTACCAACAATTTCTATATTTGTGAGGTCATAACCAGAGTGCCTTGCAACAGGAAAAGGTAAAGGGGTGAAAAGAGGAACATGGTGTGCCCCAGAACTAAAATTACTGAATCCTTCCCTCAACAGAAAGAGCTCTGGGCACACTCCCTTGTGATACTAAGTCCCACCCATCTTCCTGTCTGTTGTAATCAAAGAGTTTCTCTGGTTAATGGTCCTCCCTGTTTGGTCTCTGTTAAAGTGGCAGGTCTCCCTTGAAGCTGTGGCAAGACCGGACTGTCTGGCTACTGCAAACCACATTCTCCTACCTTATGAATGGGGTCCCCCTAGCAGGATAGCCTACTGTAGGCACCAGGCTAAGATATGACAGTTCACTGTCATTGATACTGAGGGCGGGAGCTGGCTTTAGGTTGACACACTTACATATGAAAGTTTGTTGGGTTTCCAGTCTCCTTAGTTAACCTCTACAACCAGGCAGCATGTGGGCCTGTTTGAAGTACCCACTATTGTTATGGTAATCACTGCCAGCAGCTGCATGGCCTAACAAAAGAGCATATGGGTTCCATGGAGCCTATGTTAGTTAATGAGGCTGACCATGGCAGGGCTGGGCAGGTTGATCCGGCTCCTTCCTGGAGATGTGCACTCCTGGCTGTCACATTTCAATTAAATATAACAGGGGTAGACTGCGCCTGTAGGCTGTGTCCACGCCAGAGTACACGACTCTATACATTTGTCGTGGTGTGAGCATAGGAAAATGTGTGTGGATTAGCCCCACTCATTTTCCTGAGGTTGGTCTACCATCATTCCATTAAATTAAGCATTTAAAAAAAGCCCAGGCGAGCGCACGCCCACCATGCGGAGGGTTGAATTCCTCACACTGCCGGTAACAGGTCAGCAAAGTACAACAAGCCTATGAATGCCTGCAACACAACATTAACCCACTGGACTACTTGTTAAGGGGCACTGGGGGACCATGATCTCGTGCAAAAATGTGAAGTGAAATTACCACAAATATAGCTAGTAAATTAGCTATAACTGTTGTTTATTGCTTTATTTATGGAAAGAAATAGGCCTGCGAGTCACAGGCACCACAGAAATGCCTTTGCAAGTATTTCTTTTCATAGTGAAAAGCAGTTTGTGCCTGTGGGTGTGTTCTACATTTGGGAAATGAAGTCTGAGGTGTGAGCCTGTTTTCTTTTCCACTCTGCGTGGCAGACTTATTTAAATCTGGTAAAAGAGGGCTTGGTCGATGCAGCTCAGGGGAAGTTGTGAGGAGCCACAAGTTTCAGCACTGCAAAGTTGAAAAGAATTCCGCTGAGCGCCAGAAACAGGGAAAGATGTCACCTCCTTGTTTCATAGGTTGCAGGCAAGAAGGCCTTTATTTGATTTTTGAAGCTCAGGAATGGGATTCAAATTGGCGTTCACGGACTAGGAGGTCAACCGTTCAGATGTAACCAGATTTACATCTGGCCACAAGCCTAAACAAGCATTGGCTCAGCCAGCAGTTTTTGCTTTAATATATCCATTGTATCAGGATTTGCCAGGGCATTATCATTTGCCAGCTATTGTGATGATATGTCCATGTACTTCCATCATGTTCTCTTGTACTCACCTCATATGATAGTGACTATTACAGTGTACCTGTACTTGAACAAGGGACCAAGGCTTCGAGCCTGCTGTGAGGCCTGCACACCCTAGAACCAACCGGTTTCATTAATTCATACTGTAAAGTAAGGTCATTAATATTGATAACTGAAAAACGAATCAAACACTTTAAATGCATTAAAAAGATTACCAATTGAATAACCTATAGCGGCAGATGCCAAACAGCCAATACATTTTGGACCGATCTGGTCCTTCATCAGGGCGTAATCTGCCAAAGTGTTATGTCCAATATATGGTCACACTCTAAATAAAAGTGTCCGGAACATGGGTTCACGAATTCTGCTAAAAGGCAGACATCAACTCCATAAGATATGACCTCCACTGAAACTACAACTGGTCCCAAGGTCTATCAGTGCCTAAGGAAACAGACATACCAAAAGACTTAAACCTCCAAAGCAAGTGCGCAAGTGCATAGTCAGTGTGTAACGTTGAACGCAACCTGCCGAAAAGCAGACGTGCTTCATCGAAACCACCACTGCTTCCAACGTCTGGTTTCAAAAGGAAACAGACATCATGATCACTCCAATACAATCGCTGTGTGTATCAAGCTCGGAGTTGTGTAACTAGTTAGCATGTAGGAGTCTCGTTCATTATCAGAATTAACCAGACAAATCGCTCCAGCAACTAAGAACGGCCATTTTCAATGTACCCATTCTTGCCATCAAAAGATTGGGTACACCATTGTCAGGTTTTGCAATCAATAGTGCAGTTACTGAGTTACTTGCTGGAGAATAGCAACTAGTGCCCATCTGCTCACTGCTTTATCATGAATTGCCATCAAAGGCACATGTACGCACTCCTTTAACACTGATTATTATCAAATGACCAGGTCCTCTTTTCCCCTGAATTACCATGAAATATCCAAGTACTGTGATGGCATCATGAAGAAGGACTCAGACAACAGATTTAAAGTTCAAACATAAGATATTTATTAACTGAAATGTCAGGACGGTTGAAAGCCTAACTTGCCCTATGCTATGGTGGGATTTCCCTACCTGAACAAAACTAAGGAAAGTCTCAAAGAGTTCAACTTAATATTCTATATGTGTCCAAAAACTATCCTTGCCCTCACAACTAGAACCAATAAATGTGTAGGGAAATTAAAGTCAAAATAAATAGTGTTTAAAGTTCTGTGCTTCTTCCAGCTCACAGATTTCTTCAGCTCCCCTTCCCCAAGCATATAAAAGTTATGCACGAGTATATGAAAGTTCCATTAACAAAAAGTGTCAAAGTGTACCTTCTTCAGTTCAAGGTGATATTGTTCAAAACCAATCCTTGGGGTTCCCTTCCGCAAGCTTTAAGTTGCACACTCCAAGCAAAAAAGGTCTTGGGACTTTGTTCCCAAGAGAACAAGCGTAATACCTCAAGCCTCAGGATTCCCTTCCCCAAGACTTCAACTGCGCAGTCTTTTCAAAAGTGTTGGAGTGGCTTTGTTGGGCTTGCTTCTTGGTGTCTTTTAGTTTTCACCATTCACGGCTCTCTGGTCTAGGCGCAGTTATCAGACCGCACGGTTCACACATCCCAGGTCGCGCCACCAGGATCCCTGGGCTCCTTAGCCCACCCGCAGGGTTTCTGGCACTGGCTCCTGTGCACCAAGTCACCTTCACTTGACTCCTTCTACTGGTTGCTTGGCTTTAGGGTGTACTCTTATATTCCTCTGGCTTCTCCTTGGTTGCCTTCTGGCTCTACCACCATGCATCACACAGCCCTTGTCAAGTTGTAGCTTTGCTAAACTACACTCCATCATTACAGTTCATTGTGTGGGCTTCCTTCAGCCATTAATATATTCAACTTTCGGGTTAAAAGTAACTCCTTGTGCAACATAAAGTCATTATGGTTGAATTTAAGTTCAGAGTTCAAAAATGGTTTTATGTTGCTTGTCTGCTTCAAAGCCAAACAATTATTGAGTTCGATATTCAATGTATTTGTCTCAATTAAGTTTTCATATAATTCGGCATTCAATATATATTGGTTTTCTGTCAATGTTACATTTTCATATATTTCGGTATTCAATATGTGCTCCATTGTTAAAGTTCACAGACCGTTACTCACTAGAGGTCATTTTGTAGCTTCCTGATGCTGCAGCGTCTCTCAGACAATCACCAGCCTCCTTTGTGTTCGTCTGATGGTTCCTGCAGCCTTCTTTCAACTCCATAATCTGGGAAACCCACCGTTGCGAGCCTCGCTTGCTGTGCTGCATAGTCTCTCTTTCGCGCTGGCACCTCCGATGCTTGTTTTCAGACACGGACCGCATCCTCTGGGTTCCGCGCTCTCCAGCAGCTTCTGCTGCTTGTGCCGAGTTTTGGAGGCTCACAGGCTAAGGACATTACAAAGCCCATTCACCTCGGGTCCCGCAAGTCCTCTGGGTCTTTTGCTGGCATCCTGGTTCTTCCTCCTGGACCACCACGGCTGCCTCCTCACATGAGTCTCCTGCTGCTCCTCCACACACAGGTCTCCCTGATGCTCCTTCTCTCTCAGCTGCTGGGTTAGTCTCTCTTCATACTCTTGCAGCCCCTTGACAGGCTGCAGGTGTGAAACCCTGATTGGCCATGCCTGACCATGATTAGAGGGACATACCTGACCTTCACAGTTCCTTGCGTACACCGTCTTCGTCCCAGTACAAAGTGGTGAAAACAGGTCATCTTCATCACTCTCAGTTGCCTCTTCTTCGTCTCAGTACTGTCAGGTGTTGTATGTGGATAAATGGGGGAAACTGGCTTGCAATAGCTCATAAGAGTTGGGGGAGAGTTAGGCTGACTGTCACAAGAGAAAGGGGGATACCATGTCTCGTCCAAGGGTACCCCACTCCCAATCCTCAAGGACCCTCCACCCAGGGGATCCGCCCTCGCTTTTCCACCTCCAGAGTCAGAATCCAAGAGCGATGGCCTTTCCCTGGCCACCTGCGCCGAGGATACAAGGGGAGTAGGAGTGAGAATACCCTCAGGTTTCTCACAGTACTGACATCATTTGCCAGGTACCGTGAAGCTGGGAAGTGAAAAAAAATCATGATGGCAGCACTACGTAGTAGTCCATGCATTACGTAGCTATTTGCAATACGCTACTTTGTAGGCGAAAGAATACACACACAGTGCAGAATGATTGGGATGCAGTACTTTGCTGCGACCTCTACCAACTCTACAAGGTTCACTCCAGCCCTCCCTCCCCCACCTCACACCATTGACGGCATTGGCTCTCCCAGTGTCCCATTGCAGTCTTCAAATAGATCTATGGCTTTCCCCGCTGGATACAACCTATACCAAGTTCCACTGCCACAATAACAGCACTCAGGAATCGGGTACCCTCGGCCTGCGCTCCCTATGACCATGGGTTTCACACTTGCCCCTCTCTCTAGGCTAGTAGCCAACCCCTTTCTGCTATTCACAGATGATCACACACAAAGCTGTCTAAAAACAGAAGAGGTGAGCTATACAAAACCACTGTATATTACATGACAACCGCTGGCATTGGATGCGGCACGGCCAAACGGCCAAAACGGGAACGCGGTTTTCAGCCAGAGAGATATTTTATATTCCAAGCACTAGGGTCTGAGGTGTTGGGAGGGCATCTCAGTTCAGTTTCAAGCCAACAGAAGGGCAATGTATTAGCCAGTGCAGTATTGTAGGGCACGGTTAACCACCCTTCCCAGAGGGGAGGTATCTGTTGCCAGGGAGAGTAATGCTAAACCAAGCTTTGTATTGGTTGCTGACAGAAAAACATTATAAAGCTGCCCATGGTAAAAATCCTACAGTGGTTTCAGAATCAAAATTCTTAACAGTGGGATCACGAGTTAGCCCTGTGCTGTTGGAATCCAGTAGTTTTCAACATTTGCATGTCCCGGACCTCCAGCGCTTTTTATGCTGAAGGGAATTTCTCAATCGTAAACCTGAAAGAACTTGCCTGGAAGTTCTTTTTGGCAATCAGTGATGTCCCAAAGACCCAGAATGGGGAGTCTGCCATCATGGCGAAAAAGGGTTCAAAACACAAGAGAAACGATAGCTGCCACCAGTCCTGTCTGTGACACACTTGCACAGTTCATAATAAGTTCAGCGAGAGTTTCTAGGGCCTTTGGAATTACTAGAGACCCAAGAGCGTGGTAAAGTAAGTTACAGTGCACTCTTGTTTCATGTTGCACAAAAGCTGCAACATGAGGAAAGGACTAAGGGAAACACAGTCTCCCAGTACTGACTGGCTTAAGGGCATGTCAGTTTCCCCATAAGAATTGAGCGAAAGCCCAGAGGAGTGCGGCGGAAGGCTGCGCTTCTCTGGCAAAGTCTAGATCAGGGTGTAAAACAGCAGCAAAAAGTTTGGGGGTTGCCACATGGAGGGAAAATTACATTCAATTATGAAATCTTTCCTAACACTTATCTTATTAAGGAAGCAAAGAAATGTGACCACGGCTTGCCCATCACCAAAGAGCTATGCTGGCTTTCTCAAGGCCGCGGCATCATCAAAACAGTCTGCACCCTCTGCAAAACAGCTGCCAAGGCCCCCTGCCACATGGCTGAAAAGCTGCCCATCTCTGGAGGTCCACACAGCACCAGAGGGTACAGCCTTGCAAGGCTGAAAATTAAGAAAGCGAGATTATGCCCGACACATGCAGAGACTATAGAAGGGCATGCCACCCACATCAGGACATCGCCCACTCTCATGAAGGCACTGAACATTCGGCTCCTATTCTGCCCCTGTCGCACCCCACTGTACCCCCTCCCCTAGGCGCCCCCTTGTGCAGCACGCTGTTGCTTCTGAGCTGGGATTGTGCTATAATAAACCTATACAAACATGCATGGATGGTGGCTCCTGTGCAGGGCATGTTCTGTATTGAATGCCATTGCGGGTGTACCGATCGGTTTGCAAAATCTATTGCCCACGGCGGTGCCCCACCTGGAGGGTATGCATGGATGCAGATGGGAATGAAAAACAACAAACAGTATTGCCACGGGCACGCACTACGTGCCCCCCTCCCACCATCAAAACGGTGGAGGACAGGCCTGAGCTGCGCCTGCGTGTCATCTGCTCGACACAGGTTTGAATCCCAGCAGGACCAACTCAGCCTTTCATCATTCGGTCGATGACATGAGTGCCTCTGAGTCTAGGTCTAGGAGTATTAACACCCATTATTAAAGCACCGAGAGACAATGCAGTTTGGGCTATCATATGTGCTATATAAATGCTCAACAATTCTAAAGTGGCATGGCCGGGAGGTTGGACCCATGGTGCCGGAGGCAGATGTAGCTAAAGACAATGCACAGATTTCCTGGCAGCCTCAGAATGGATGTTAAGGATTGGCCATGGACAGTCACGTGTTGAGCAAGGCCAAGGCCAACACCGAAACCCACAAGGCTGCACCCCGAAAAAAAATGTTTGAAAGAAAGACAGTCTAGTAAGGCAATACATGGTGCCGACTTAGTGATGATGTATGAGGTCACACCCCAATTAGCGCTCGCTAAGCCTATAGCCCCGGGGCTGCTCGCTCCGAGAGCCAGATGCCGGCTCGGAAAACACCAACATCTGTAGTCGCGAGCTTGTATCACGTGACAGGAGCTATAGCTGGGATTCGGCCCCGCACAATTGCACCATCTTACAGCAGTTGCAAACGTGGGTCACTGGTGCTGCTGAAATAGGCTGTGAAATGATGCGTCCCTTCCACCCCATGGGAGCCTGGCGATTTCTGCGTATGTTCCTATACAGACGTACAAAATGACATATATATCAGAGCAACATGAAAGAATGCATGGGGCGGTGGATGAAAGCTGTGTCTCTGACTGGCTGATGGGTTACACTAGAGTCAGTCTCATGATACAGACTGCACCCCAGCTCTGCTTGTCTGTCAGGAAGCCTAATAGGTAACTTGACTCTTCCCCAACCCTACTAGTCTTTCATCCGGGCTTCAAGAGGGCTCAGGCAGGCTCCAACAATTGTGTCTGTGTCGGGGATTGCCGGGGGTGGGTGACTAATGTCCCCTGCTAACCACAGCCCACTAGAAGCCAAGTCTTTTGTTCTAAAGCATGAAGCTCTCACATATACGCGAGAGCTTCAGGCTTTAGAAAAAAGCCTTGCCTGCCTTTTCATTGTGTCGCCAACCCCGTCAGACACCCCTAGAAATGCAAGGATCATCACCCTCGTGCACCAGGTGTGAGACTGATGATCGATTCAAAGTGGTGCCTGGCAGGGGGGTCAGTGCCGCAATTTAGCGCCAACACTTACCTAATTTGAATGCCTCCGGCTGGGCAAGGGCTGTGAGGAATCTGACCATCCTCACATTGGGTGTCCGGTCGCATGGGCTTTTTTGAAATCTTTTATGGTAGACCAACCTCAGGAAAATATGTGGGACTAATCCACACACATTTTCCTATGCTCACACCATGACAAAACACCTAGACCCGTTTACTCTGGGTTGACACATCCTGCAGGCACAGGCTGCCCTGTCATATTTAGTTGGGATATGACAGCTAGGAGTATACCATGTCATCTCCAGAAAGGGGGATGACCTGGCGTCCCCCTGCCATTGGCAGCCTGATTAACTAACAAAGGCTCCATGGATCTGCCCTGCTCTTTTGTTGGGCCCGGCAGCTGGTGGCAGCGATTACCATACTAATAGAGTGTACTGCAAACAGGCCCACATGGGGCCTGGCTGCAGAGGTTAACAAAGGAGACAGGAAATCCCAACAACCTGTCATATGCAACTGTGTCAAGCTGAAGTCACCTCCTGCCCTCAGTATCTATGACAGTGAACTGTCAGGTCTTGGACTGCGTGTTTACAGTAGTCCACTGCGCAGAGGGACCCCATTCATAAGGTATGAGAATGTAGTTTTCTGGAGCCAGAGAATCTGGTCTTGCTGCAGCTTCAAGGTAGACCTGCCGTGTTAATCGGGAACCACAGGGAGATCCATTAGCCAGAGAGACTCTTTGATCAACAACAGCCAGGAAGATGGGTGGGCCGAAGTATTGCATGTTTTCACCTCTTTACCTTTCCTATTGCAAAGCACTCTGGTTATGACCACATGCATACAGGAGATTGTTAGTGGGGACCCAGTATTGGTTCATTAAGGTAGGCATAGCCTAGCCCAATCACTGTGGCCTACTTGGCTTTAAAAGAGGGCAGAGACCCTCTTTTGGAAGATCATCTGAAGACTTCACAACGAGTAGCAAGAAAAACTCCTGGCTGAATGTATAGTCTGCCTTGCATCTGCCGCCATTGAAGGAATGCCAGGACCTCCAAAGTGGGAAGCAATAGGGAAGTAATATCCCTCCCCTAGACATCTCCCAGGGAACAGAAGGAGATACTGAATCCAGAGGACCCTCTAGCCGCTCCAGAACCGGTACCCAGCCAGCACACTGTGTGCCCTGCTAGGCCCTGCAGCAAGCTTCCTAGGTAGGAAGTGCAGGAAGGTCTCTGACCCTGAAACCAAGGACAAGGCAGCTGCTTGAAACACACTCCTCAGCTTTTGGCCGTCCGCCTTAACCCCTTAAGTGGCAGGCTATTATGCAAGTCTATGCAAAAAGGATGAGGATACTCATCCATGGCACTTTTAAAGGACAGCACAAGCCCACTGAAGAAGCTGGGAGAGGTGCCTCGACAAGCATCTACCGTCGTCCGCCTTACAGGACATTTTTGAGTCAGTCGAGTTCCTGGAGCTACAACTGACTGCAATGCTGACTGTTGTCAAGCCGCAGTCACTTAAAGACATCCGAGACATCTCGACCAGTGCTTTAGAACCACCGATCAGCACAGAGACAATGATTCCTGACCCCGACCCACCATATAGGCCAGCCTGTAGCCGTTCGTCCAGCTTTGCTTGCCAAACCATCTTGTCGCCTGATACCTGCAGCTGACTCCTGTCTTCAACTCTGTCACAGAAGCCTGCAGAGCGCCCTGAAGATGACTAGACCCTGTCGAGCACCAACAACACCTACAGCACAAGATACATTGTGGTCCTTCCCACTGGTCCTTTCCAGGAGGCCCCTAGAGACATTTTAACACCCATTGCTCCCTTTGTGCTGAATCCAAGAAACCTTAAAGTGTTGTGGTTTATAACGATACCGACTACCCTACTGTCAGTATCCAGAGTGCATCCCTTTTCCTTCTTTTAAACTGTCTGTCCTCTGCATTCCTTTACAGGGTGGGTTATATTTCATAGTGTTGCTAGAACTGTCTGTTGTGATATAAATAAAGTAGATATTTTTTGATGCAACCTTGACTGAACAGTGCCTTTTATGATTGGTTAATAACTGTATTTTCGCTGTGTTGCAACTAACCAACGATCCACGACCTTACAGAGGTAAGGCTGTCATTCCGTCCATGTCACCTAATTTGAACAAGGAGGTTTATAATTTGCTCGTGTTTCTAATCTGTTGGGATTCCTTGTGGTGTACTAGAGGTGTGGGGCTGCTTGATGGTTTAGAACCAGATATTCACCCCTGCACCACTTGTGCCCCGGAAGTCGATTCATCACAAAGGTCCTTTTGCATAATCGACCTGGGGCTCTTAAGGGGGCACGACCTAACAGGAGGCATTCAGCTGAGGCAAGAATTGTGGTGCCGACCTCTTGCTAGGCCACGCCCCCCTTAGAGCCCATGCTCGATATGGCAGGCCACTTAAAGCACTGCCTTTGAAGCATTGTGTCTGGCGATAAATATCCAGTTATCGGGCATGCCAGCCCTCCTCAGATTCTGATGGGTAAGACCATGCCCGCCGACCACAGTCATGCACTTATGTGGTTCATAGGGTTACTGATTAAAGATGGACACCACAATTCCCATCTCCCTCCCCATGGTGTTACATGCAAACGGCCTACAAAAAGCTGCCCAGGCAATGTCATTATTGAGGTTTATTTCCAGTTGCTTATCAATCTACATTCCACAGTGGCTTCTTTCGAAGACACTTACTGAGATTTGTGGCCTAGAAACATTTGGCATCCCACCAGCCTTCTGTCCACAGAAAGTTGCCTCCTAAACATGAAGGCCAGGTTAGTGGGATATTCTCGACCAGCCATGGTGCCCTTGGCACGTGGCATTGGCTCACTCGTGATCGGGGACCCACAGACATTGGGGAAGTTGGTTTTGCTGTCCTGGTTTGGGATCAGGCCTACAATAGTAGAATAAATATTGAGCTGGTAGGTAGGGACAGTGACCGCAGTGTGGCCAGTCAATTCCTCTTCTTCAATTACCTTAGAAACTGGAGACAAGAAGCAAAGTACTCACAGGCAATAAAGACGCTTCACAGAGTTTTACGGTCAAATAAGGCCACAAGCGTTTTTATGAGAAAGAAGTCCATCTGATTGGGGAAAGCCCCTTTGATCGCTCATATGTTTTCACCCGTTACTAAGGTGGTGACTACTTCTGGGGATGGCCAGGATGCTGAAGTCTGTAGGGAGAGAGCTGATCTAATCCTGGCTAACCAGCAGTAAGCGCTATTGGCTGCCAAAAAATGTGAGTTCACAAGAGGCACCTGGTAGCCCTTGCACAATTAAACCATTGCTGGGGTTTCCCTGCTAGGCTCTGCTATGTGATGAGCAGACTCCACACTGGGACTGGGGCCATACGAGTTGGTGTAACTCAGTGACGCATCTCATATTGCCACCCTCCAACACTAACACCCCGGAACTACCGTTACCAGGAGGAAACCCTAGTATGCTATGCTGACAAACAACATGTCATGCTGCCTTAACAGCTTATTCTGCTGGTAAGTCAACCTGATACCATGGCCCTGCCTTGACAGCGAATGAGCATGCTAGCTGTATCACATTTTTCTCCCTTGTGTGCCAAAAAAAATTGTGAGGAGAAAATAAGCTTGGAGGTTGGGCTCTTTGTATGTCCTTGTGGCCCAGGCATTTGTTTCTACTGTTTCCATCCAGGTGCATGCTCCAAGGGCACGGCTGGGGCGAAAGCTCCCGACTAGGTGAGCTCATTATGGAGGAGCCTGGCTTCCACCAATGATGATGCAGGCACACTGGCACAATGGCATCATTGCACCAGCGTCGCCCACACTGTGAACCATTGGGGGACGTGGCTCACCTACATCCTTCTGGGAACCTCCCTGCCATCACACAAACCCCTCCACAGGCCCGAAGCACTGGCACCCTGCGGCAATTCCAGCTGAAGGCCAGCCCATGAAATATCTGTGGAAATGGCAGTATCCATATGCCACTTGTTGTTTACTGTGGGGTTTCATTTTACCAATGTATTGCGTGACTTTCATGTTTCCCAAATGTATTTTCCAACTTGAACTGTATATGATTGTATGTTCACTGCACTGCTTATGCTACCTGGGTGACCCTGCCTTGCTAGTTCTGCCATTGGGTTTAGTCCACTCTGTCCCCTGTACCTGGGGCATGTGGGGGGTTTGGTGGAATTCCTCCAGCCCTGGGAAAGGACTCCAAAAACCAGTTAAACCTTTTCCCCGCCCTGCCACCAGAATTCCAGAGCTAACAGTCTGGCCTGATTCCACTTGTGTCCATCATGGGGGTGGAGAGGCTCTGGAAAGGCACTTATCCCCAGTCAACAATTAACCGGCCCGTTGATCCCAACTGTCCTGCACTGCACAATTTAATCTCCCCATACACTACAATTAACATCCCTTCCTGGCTCAAACTGACAACTCCCCTGAGCTCGGAATCACACAGAATACCTGAAAGTGTGTGTATCACTCTGCATCCTATCTCCTCTGGAAACAACACTTGCCCAAACAAACACTTGCCTGGGTGAGGGGGACTGGTGCTGGAAATGACCATGGCAACACTTGCCCAAACAAACACTTGCCTGGGTGAGGGGGACTGGTGCTGGAAATGACCATGGCAACACTTGCCCAAACAAACACTTGCCTTGGTGAGGGGGACTGGTGCTGGAAATGACCATGGCAACACTTGCCCAAACAAACACTTGCCTGGGTGAGGTGGGGATGGCCCTTGTAACGACTATGGCAACACTTGCCCAAACAAACACTTGCCTGGGTGAGGTGGGGATGGCCCTGTAACGACTATGGCAACACTTGCCCAAACACTTGCCTGGGTGGTGGCTGTCTCTGCAGTGGGTGGAGAAACAGCCTTATATAAGCCTGTGGAGAAAGGACTGGGGACTCACTCTTTTCTCTTTGGTTGCTGGCGGTGGTGTACTGACAGGGGGCGGGGGCAGCAGAGCCCAGGAGGCCCCTTCCACAGGTATCCTTGTCTTCCCTATGCATCCTTCCCCCTGTCTCTCTCTCTCTCTCTCTCTCTCTCTCTCTCTCTCTCTGTCTCTCTGTGGGCCTATGCGCCCGTATGTGTCTGTGTGTATGTGTGTGTGTGTCTGTGTATGTGTGTCTGTGTGTGTCTGTGTGTGTGAGTGTGTGTGAGTGTGTGTGTGTGTATGTGTCTCCCTCTTTTTTCTCTTTCTCCTTCTCTCTTTCTCCATTGTGGGCACCTGTGTGCGCTCTCTCACTGGGTGCCGCCTTTCTCATTGGGTGCCCCTCTCTCTCTCTCCCGCTTCCTTTCTCTCTTGTCCCCCTTCTCTAAGCCCTCTGTCTCTACCAACCCCCTTCCTCCCCAACCCTACTCTTCAGGTTCCTGCTCCCCTGTGCATCCAAGGGCAATCCCTAGGCCCACGAGTTCCATGCCAGCGGGTCTGCCCATCATCAATGCCCCACTTTGAGCCCGCACCCCAGTATAAGCCATCACCTGTGTCCAGTGTGTCTGAGTTGTCCTGCTGGCAATGAGTTTACTCCTCTTCCTGTAATAAATATGTTCCTGGTTTCTACAAAGACTTGGTGCCTTCATTCTGTTCCCACTTTTCAGTGCAGCCTGCCTGTCATTGCCAGAAGGGGGACCCAGTCTGCGTACACAATGCTCCCCCACCGGGTCTGTTGACTCCATGGTCCAAAACTGCGACACTGTCTGGGGTCTCCTTCACGGCCTCTCTCATTTTGGCCTGCCTCCCACTTCCACATAGCACCTTCTATTCTAAATGCTAGCAGATGAATGGGGTTGTTCAGCCTCTGATCTGGGCAGTTAGGTGCTGGGGGGGTGCTGGCGGGTGGGGGGGGGGTGGATGTCCACATCCTCAGCACTGCTTCTCAATTCAGAAGAATGCAGATACCCCGTCTTACCAGCACCCATTAATGAAAACTGCCGAGCACGCAGAGCAACTTGAAAGATTTGAAGAATAAATAGCCTTTTATAGTTTAAAAGTTAGGGACAATTTGAAGAGCCACATATGCTATACACTGTTCCATACCACAGAGCAAGCTTAAAGAGGTGAACATTAAACGTCTTCTTTTACCTCAAAAACTGGGACAAGGGTTAAAGATCAAAGCTGAAATAACAGACTGTTGTACAATAAAATGGGGCAATTTAAAGGGCTCACGAGGAAGTAGCCTACTTCGTTCTAGAAATAGGGGCAAACTTCAAGCCTTCAAAACGAAATTGTCTATTTTTATAATTCCTAAAACACCGACGGTTTTAAGGGGCCATGCACCCGTCATTCCACACCGCACTAAATACACACATCTGTGCAACAGATGTCAAGAGCCACAACGTTTAGGGTGTTGTAGGCCTGCTCGCGTTTTACGAACGTGTGAATCTCTGTTGCTCTTTAAATACAATAAAACCCTTTATTGGACAAGTCGTTAAGGTCTGCCTTGCTAGGCAGGTCACTGCAGAACACTGAACACACGTACACATACAGCACTGTGCCTCTACCCCACCTGCAGGGGTTTAGAACGCCCCTCAACTCCTATACCGAATGACCAGCGTACCATGAACTACAACAACAAAGCACTTAGCTGCCAAGACGGCATGTCAGGGCGCTAATACCACCTTGGGGGCCAATGTGGCAAGTTACAAACCTACAAACTTAAAAGATTGCTGCAAAACGTCAAAAAGAGATCATTATTTTCAGTAAGCACATCACAAACTGAATCGCACGATATGCATGCTGGCTGGTGGTTGTGAAATGTTCCTCATCCAAGCATTGCCCCTTGCCAGGTGTCTGCCAGGCAGCCCTGCTTTTTTCCTTGAATTCTGGTATTGGTAGTTTTGATTTTCCGTACTGAAAAGAGCACTACTCATACTAGAAACATGGCATAGTATTAAATGTCACGTTCCTGCTCCAGTGGGTTGAGGTGTTGGAGGGCTGGGGCAGGATCAGTATGCCCACAAACGCAGGGGTTTGGGCCTAGGGGAGGCCACAGATCTGGAGTGTGTAGAGCGTTATCTGAAGAGCGGTCTGACGTTCAGAGTGCTGCCGACTTCCCCCAGGAATGCTCCTGGATTCCAGGCAAGCGCAGCCTGTCAATACTTCCCCGTGCTCCCGCTAATGGCCATGTTTTGGTAAACGCCATGCTTGTGGTTTTATCTGATGGAAGCTGCTAGCGAGAGCGACCCGGGGGCGGAGGGCATCGCAGAGTAGTGTGTGTGTGTGTGTGTGTTTCCGCCCATTTCCTTCTGTAGACATCTGTATACCACCCTCCATCTTTCTATCCATATTCCTCCCTGCCGGTCCATGCATTTAAGTGTGTGTGTGTACCTATTCCTCTCTGCCGGTCCATGCATTTAAGTGTGTGTGTGTACCTATTCCTCTCTGCCGGTCCATGCATTTAGGTGTGTGCGTGTGCTTATTCCTCCCTGCCGGTCCATGCATTTAGGTGTGTGTGTACCTATTCCTCTCTGCTGGTGCATGCATTTAGGTGTGTGTGTGCCTATTCCTCTCTGCTGGTCAATGCATTTAGGTTTGTGTGTGCCTATTCCTCTCTGTTGGTCCATGCATTTAGGTGTGTGTGTGCCTATTCCTCTCTGTTGGTCCATGCATTTAGGTGTGTGTGTGCCTATTCCTCTCTGTTGGTCCATTCATTTAGGTGTGTGTGTGTGCCTATTCCTCCCTGCTGGTCCATGCATTTAAGTGTGTGTGTACCTATTCCTCTCTGCCGGTCCATGCATTTAGGTGTGTGCGTGTGCTTATTCCTCTCTGCTGGTGCATGCATTTAGGTGTGTGTGTACCTATTCCTCTCTGCTGGTCCGTGCATTATGGTGTGTGTGTACCTATTCTTCTCTGCTGTTCAATGCATTTAGGTGTGTGTGTGTCTATTCCTCCCTGCCAGTCCATGCATTTAGGTGTGTGTGTCTCTTCCTCCCTGTCAGTCCATGCATTTAAGTGTGTGTGTGTTCCTATTCCTCTCTGCCGGTCCATGCATTTAGGTGTGTGCGTGTGCTTATTCCTCTCTGCCGGTCCATGCATTTAGGTCTCACCTCTTTCCCGGCGAGCGATGCCTCTTCCCGGAGCACTTCCTTGTTGCTATTCCTCTCTGCTGGTCAATGCATTTAGGTGTGTGTGTGCCTATTCCTCTCTGTTGGTCCATGCATTTAGGTGTGTGTGTGTGCCTATTCCTCTCTGTTGGTCCATTCATTTAGGTGTGTGTGTTTGTGCCTATTCCTCCCTGCTGGTCCATGCATTTAAGTGTGTGTGTGTACCTATTCATCTCTGCCGGTCCATGCATTTAGGTGTGTGCGTGTGCTTATTCCTCCCTGCCGGTCCATGCATTTAGGTGTGTGTGTACCTATTCCTCTCTGCCGGTCCATGCATTTAGGTGTGTGTGTACCTATTCCTCTCTGCTGGTGCATGCATTTAGGTGTGTGTGTGTGCCTATTCCTCTCTGTTGGTCCATGCATTTAGGTGTGTGTGTGCCTATTCCTCCCTGCCGGTCCATGCATTTAGGTGTGTGTGTACCTATTCCTCTCTGCTGGTGCATGCATTTAGGTGTGTGTGTGCCTATTCCTCACTGTTGGTCCATGCATTTAGGTGTGTGTGTGCCTATTCCTCCCTGCCGGTCCATGCAGCTGTCTATCTGTTGACGTGTGTGTGTTTGTGTGTCCAGATTTCTTTCTGTAGATATCTGTGTGCCCCCCTCCATCTTTCTATCCCTATTCCTCTCTGCTGGTCCATGCATTTAGGTGTGTGTGTCTATTCCCCCCTGCCAGTCCATGCATTTAGGTGTGTGTTTGTGTACCTATTCCTCTCTGCCGGTCCATGCATTTAGGTGTGTGCATATGTGTCTATTCCTCCCTGCCAGTCCATGCATTTAGGTGTGTGTGTGTCTATTCCTCCCTGCCAGTCCATGGATTTAGGTGTGTCTGTACCTATTCCTCCCTGCCAATCCATGCATTTAGGTGTGTGTGTGTCTGTTCATCCCTGCCAGTCCATGCATTTAGGTGTGTGCGTCTGTGTCTATTCCTCTCTGCCGTCCATGCATTTAGGTGTGTGTGTTTGTGCCTATTCCTCCCTGCTGGTCCATGCATTTAAGTGTGTGTGTGTACCTATTCCTCTCTGCCGGTCCATGCATTTAGGTGTGTGCGTGTGCTTATTCCTCCCTGCCGGTCCATGCATTTAGGTGTGTGTGTGTACCTATTCCTCTCTGCCGGTCCATGCATTTAGGTGTGTGTGTGTCTATTCCTCCCTGCCAGTCCATGGATTTAGGTGTGTCTGTACCTATTCCTCCCTGCCAATCCATGCATTTAGGTGTGTGTGTGTCTGTTCATCCCTGCCAGTCCATGCATTTAGGTGTGTGTGTTTGTGCCTATTCCTCCCTGCTGGTCCATGCATTTAAGTGTGTGTGTGTACCTATTCCTCTCTGCCGGTCAATGCATTTAGGTGTGTGTGTTTGTGCCTATTCCTCCCTGCTGGTCCATGCATTTAAGTGTGTGTGTGTACCTATTCCTCTCTGCCGGTCCATGCATTTAGGTGTGTGCGTGTGCTTATTCCTCCCTGCCGGTCCATGCATTTAGGTGTGTGTGTACCTATTCCTCTCTGCCGGTCCATGCATTTAGGTGTGTGTGTGCCTATTCCTCCCTGCCGGTCCATGCAGCTGTCTATTTGTTGACGTGTGTGTGTTTGTGTGTCCAGATTTCTTTCTGTAGATATCTGTGTGCCCCCCTCCATCTTTCTATCCCTATTCCTCTCTGCTGGTCCATGCATTTAGGTGTGTGTGTCTATTCCCCCCTGCCAGTCCATGCATTTAGGTGTGTGTTTGTGTACCTATTCCTCTCTGCCGGTCCATGTGTGCCTGTGTGTCTATTCCTCTGTGTGTGTGTCTATTCCTCTCTGCCGGTCCATGCATTCAGGTGTGTGCGTGTGTGTGTCTATTCCTCTCTGCCGGTCCATGCATTCAGGTGTGTGCGTGTGTGTGTCCATTCCTCCCTGCCGGTCCATGTATTTAGGTGTGTGCCTGTGTGTGTCCATTCCTCCCTGCCGGTCCATGTATTTAGGTGTGTGCCTGTGTGTCTATTCCTCTGTGTGTGTGTCTATTCCTCTCTGCCGGTCCATGCATTCAGGTGTGTGCGTGTGTGTGTCTATTCCTCTCTGCCGGTCCATGCATTCAGGTGTGTGCGTGTGTGTGTCCATTCCTCCCTGCCGGTCCATGTATTTAGGTGTGTGCGTGTGTGTGTCTATTCCTCCCTGCCGGTCCATGCATTTAGGTGTGTGCGTGTGTGTGTCTATTCCTCCCTGCCGGTCCATGCATTTAGGTGTGCGTGTGTGTGTCTATTCCTCCCTGCCGGTCCATGCATTTAGGTGTGTGCGTGTGTGTGTCTATTCCTCCCTGCCAGTCCATGCATTTAGGTGTGTGTGTCCATTCCTCCCTATCGGTCCATGCATTTAGGTGTGTGCGTGTGTGTGTCTATTCCCCCCTGCCAGTCCATGCATTTAGGTGTGTGTGTCCATTCCTCCCTGCCGGTCCATGCATTTAGGTGTGTGCGTGTGTGTGTGTGTGTCTATTCCTCCCTGCCCGTCCATGCCTTTAGGTGTGTGTGTACCTATTCCTCCCTGCCGGTCCATACATTTAGGTGTGTGCGTGTGTCTATTCCTCCCTGCCGGTCCATGCATTTAGGTGTGTGCGTGTGTGTACCTATTCCTCCCTGCCAGTCCATGCATTTAGCCGTCTGTCCATCTGGCTGTCTACATCAGTAGACCGCTCTGTGTCTTGCAGGCTGTCCCTTTTTGGATCTCCATTCCTGTTTACCATTCAGTCTTTGGAGCTGTCTCTGTCTTTATCTGTCTGCTTGTCTGACTTTGCTATCTGTGCCTTGGCCTGGCTTCCTATCTGTGGGGCGAGCTGCCCTTTGCTTCCTCTATATTGCATGCTGGTCTCCAGTGCCGGCTACGGCCGGTACCTTTGCTTCATCCCCATAGATTGCTGTCACATTGACCAGACTGTTCCCCCACTGTGGTGCAGCTCCATTGGTAGCAAGAGTGGGGCCTGGCTGTAGGTTGGCCTCTTGTTTTGTACACAGCAATATCATTTTTAATAAAAGTGGAGCGAGTTTTTGCGCACGCGGTCTTGCACAAGCACTGTGCCACATTTTAAAGCACCGCTTATTTCCCTCCCTCTGCACCTGGCTTCAGCCACTGGTGCAAGAGCACACGAAGGCAAGATGTCCATCCACCTGGCGTGCGATTGTCCTGCTAGGAAACAATAAGGGAATATTTTCAGTTCCTCCTGCTGACAGACCCAACATTGGAAGCTAATGGTAGTTTGTTAAATGTGGTATTAGTCTGGGGAGACTGGGTTGCTAAACTATAGGTTTGCAGACGTTTTTATATTCAGCCCATCTTGCTTAAATACTGGGTCTGGGGCTGAACTGAAGGGAGTCATGTCTGTGCCATTGTGCTTCCTTGGGTCCACGGCTTGCATTATCATGCCTGGTCCTAGCCCAGGAAGTGCCACCTCGGCGTTAATTAGGCCTAGCATTTGGGCTACGTCCAGACGGGGTCTAAGTTAGAATGCCGGGTACGAAGCGAGCATGCAGGTCCACCCGAGAAAGAGCTCTTTCCTGGAAGAAGAGATGCATGCTATGTGGAAAATCAGTTCCATTTATGGGCTGGCCCAAACCAAAGCTCTCAAGATTGGCACGCTGTAGTAAAAGAGGTGTAGACCAGCTTAACAAAACCTTTACGTTGGTGCTTTTTAGGCTTCAAATATTCACCATCAGAATTTTGGTTTTCTCCATGAAATTCCCAAACTGGTACCACTAAGACATTATGGTATCTTGGAAGGTACCCATGCCCACACTACCAAGAAACCAGAGAATACCTTGCTCTTTGCTTACCACTGGCGTAGATCACTTCCTGCCATGCCACAAAGGCCCGTTAGAGGTTTTCTCTGCTTGACTTGCATGCTATCTTGTCTGCTGTTTGGGCCCGCAGCTACAAGGGCCTGCCTACATCCTGGGATACCCTGGAACACAGGGTAAGACGGCAGGCCAAGTGATGTGGTCTCTGGACATGTAGATACTTCCCCTGGCTTAGAGATTTCTGCCCTGAGATCTGAACTTGCTTGCAGCGGAGGATTGAAATCCTGAGTGGATCCTCCCTTTGAACCAAGGATATGCAATATAAGTGGGCCTGATTTCAGGTCTGTACCTACAGGAACATGATTTACCAGAGTCCCTCATCTACAAGTTAAGTGGGCCTGATTTCAGGTCTGCACCTACAGCAACATGATTTACCAGAGCCCCTCATCTACAAGATAAGTGGGCCTGATTTCAGGTCTGCACCTACAGGAACATGATTTACCAAGAGTCCCTCATCTGCAAGATACATGGGCCTGATTTCAGGTCTGCACCTATGGGAACAGATTCACCAGAGTCCCTCATCTACAAGATAAGTGGGCCTGATTTCAGGTTTGTACCTACAGGAACATGATTTACAAGAGTCCCTCATCTACAAGATAAGTGGGCTGATTTCAGGTCTGCACCTACAGGAACATGATTTACCAGAGTCCCTCATCTACAAGATAAGTGGGCCTGATTTCAGGATTAAACCTACGGGAACATGATTAACCAGAGTCCCTCATCTACAAGATAAGTGGGCCTGATTTCAGGTCTGTACCTACAGGAACATGATTTACCAGAGTCCCTCATCTACAAGATAAGTGGGCCTGATTTCAGGTCTGCACCTACAGCAACATGATTTACCAGAGTCCCTCATCTACAAGATAAGTGGGCCTGATTTCAGGTCTGCACCTACAGCAACATGATTTACCAGAGTCCCTCATCTACAAGATAAGTGGGCCTGATTTCGGGTCTGCACCTACAGGAACATGATTTACCAAGAGTCCCTCATCTGCAAGATACATGGGCCTGATTTCAGGTCTGCATCTATGGGAACAGATTCACCAGAGTCCCTCATCTACAAGATAAGTGGGTCTGATTTCAGCTTTGTACCTACAGGAACATGATTTACAAGAGGCCCTCATCTACAAGATAAGTGGGCCTGATTTCAGGTCTGCACCTACAGGAACATGATTTACCAAGAGTCCCTCATCTGCAAGATACATGGGCCTGATTTCAGGTCTGCACCTATGGGAACAGATTCACCAGAGTCCCTCATCTACAAGATAAGTGGGCCTGATTTCAGGTTTGTACCTATAGGAACATGATTTACAAGAGTCCCTCATCTACAAGATAAGTGGGCCTGATTTCAGGTCTGCACCTACAGGAACATGATTTACCAGAGTCCCTCATCTACAAGATAAGTGGGCCTGATTTCAGGATTAAACCTACGGGAACATGATTAACCAGAGTCCCTCATCTACAACATAAATGGGCCTGATTTCAGGTCTGCACCTACAGAAACATGATTTACCAAGAGTCCCTCATCTGCAAGATACATGGGCCTGATTTCAGGTCTGCACCTATGGGAACAGATTCACCAGAGTCCCTCATCTACAACATAAGTGGGCCTGATTTCAGGTCTGCACCTACAGGAACATGATTTACCAGAGTCCCTCATCTACAAGATAAGTGGGCCTGATTTCAGGTCTGTACCTACAGGAACATGATTTACCAGAGTCCCTCAGCTACAATATAAGTGGGCCTGATTTCAAGTCTGCACCTACAGGGACATGGTTTACCAGAGTCCCTCATCTACAAGATAAGTGGGCCTGATTTCAGGACTAAACCTACGGGAACATGGTTAACCAGAGTCCCTCATCTGCCCAGTATCTTGGACATGCAAGTACTTTTGTATGAGATTTCTTCACCTAACATATGAACTGAGAGTTAGAGGAACATTGTGCAACAATGTAGCGTGGTCAAATTTCTCCCTAGCACAAGTGGACTTTGTGCAGAGCCAAAGCACACTGGCACCCTCAAGTGAACAGTTACCGTCCATTCTGAGCATAGTGCTAATGATAAAACATGTGGTATTTAAATACCTCCTCTTTTTCAAATGTCACCTTATTATGAGTTGGGGTTACATATCGGTACAAATATAATAATTACTATGCACCATCTACTGTAAATATCACGTGTGATCCCTAGTATTTAGAAATAAGACATGTTCCAAATCAATACCAGATGCTTTTGCCTCTACCACTATACTTCTCCTGAGGCCCTTAAAGTATTCAGACTTTCTAATGTTATCTATGTTTGCCTTGTTGTTTTCGTCCTATTTTAGAGAGCAATGGATTTTGGGATCTTCTATCCATACATGAACTATATGTGCCCCCTTTTTTTCTATTTTTGGCTGATTTCAAAAAATATCTTGAGGGAGTCGGAGATGGCTATCAACTAGATAACACCTGACACACGCTAATGCGGTGTCCCTTTTTACATCGCCGTGAAAGGGTTAAAACTTGAAATTGTACATGCCTTTTAGGAAATAGCCTAGATTTTGGTGGCAGATAAAGGGTAGCCCCGTGGACAGTGTGCTTAACTAGGTGTATTCAGGGTTAACATGTGTGGTGCTGAGGTTCTAAACATCTAAGATATGGCAGTATGCTTGTCAATCAAGCGCTAGGTGGCCTGATAAGATTCTATCTTCGGTGTAGGGCTGCATACGTTCAGGAAGACTTGCTGAGTGTTTTTTAGGCTTACGTACATCTATATATGAAAATATAATCTGGGGAGGCACAGTCTAAAAAGTGTAGAAGTCCCACAATATAGGTTTGTGCCTGCAAACTCAAATTCTCCACTGCAGACACCCGCTTCTGCACTTGGTCTGGAATGCAGGGTTCCCGCTATGAAGTCCTCCATGTAGCCAAACAGATTACCTTATTATGAGGAAAGTGAATGCAAAATCCCAGAATCCTTTGGGGACACCTGCTTCTCTCCATTGAAGGTTGGAAACCCTGGGTGTGTTAAACTGAGCTCCTATATGCTGTCAAACAACGTTGTCGGCGTGTATCGTTCACTCAAAATCCTCTCTGGATCAATGCAAGGGCGGATACCTGAAGGCCACGCTACCCTGCTACCAAGCATGAGCAAATTATACGTGTAAGGATTTCTCGGTACACTTTGGTCACTTTGACAGGTCTGTTATGGAAGCCATTGCAGGTAATGGAGTCTTTAGCTAGAGGACTTCCTGATGCTACCGGTCCGCCTTTCTCTAACTACCTGTTTGGGTCTTTCCGTCCGCCTGGTTAGCTGTCGATTCTTTGTTTGTCTGCTTGATTGTGGTCTTTCTATCCATCCGTTCGCATAGTTGTCAATCTATCAAGCTACCTATCGCTTCCTGCATTCCTTAATTACCCAGTTGACCATACCCTGCCTACCCATTCTCATCCCTCGCCCTCATTTATTGACTCAGAGCTGAAAAACATAGGGTCTAATGGGGCCAGATAACCCAAGGCAGACCCTTGATTCCCTGTTGTGCAGTGTATCTGTGGCTGTGGAGCTTTCTTGCTCACCGTTGTCACATCCCTGTGCTTGAGGAGAGGCCATGACCCCAGAACAGCGCCCTCTACCAGTCGTTTCGTACACACTCGCACGCCCCAGTCTGCGGCGCTGCCTTACTGGGCTGTTAGTGTAGAAGGCCGCACAATGGACATGTGTGCTTTTCTCTCGTATGGGTCTGGTTATCGTCGCGTGTCTCTATAATAAAGTGAATGACAGAATATTTGATACTAGTATTTCTAAGGTTTCAATTCGGCCCCAGCAATCGAAAAATGCAGTGAAAGAATTCTGCACGCAGGAAAATCTAATCAACTCTTTTTTTATAAACATAGAAAACGCAATCCAGCTGCGACTCTGCGCGAGGCCATGGAGCGAAGACTCGGCTTTTCCTCTTCCTTACTCCCTTGTTCCTAATGGGTTGTACTATTTGTGTGCATGCCCCCCATCCCCACCCTTGCAAGCTCCACTCACACACTGCAGGCGAGTCATTATCAGTCTGCGCTGCAGATCTCACCTTTCCATAGAAGATTAATCACCTTTACTGTGCAGACTCCAGATGAGTTGTAGGATGCAGAAATCACAAGTTGTCCGATGTGAGGTGTGGTAGTTTTTTTTTTAGCGCACATTGCTTTCAATTCTGGCACCTCTAGTTTTACTTTTCCAATAATATGAGGAGATCTACCAATACCAGAATTCAAAGTGAAGGGAGGGGACCGGGGGGAGGAGGGGCCGATCTTGAAAGCTCAGTAGCACGAGTGATGAGTTTTTGTGGCATGGCATGCTGTTGGTGTGCATGATCAATTGCTTGTGACGCATGAGGAGTGTGGCCGAAGGTGCAATATTGATGGGCGTTGCCTGTATCAGCAAATCAGAGCGGAGTGTGTGTTTCCTAGTTGATGTCATTCCTTGTCTCAAAATCAGTGGTGGCTGCTGAATTGTTTAAGTGGAGGGGCTTAAATCTTTGTCACAAATTTGCATGAGCAACCAAGCTTTGTAAGGGAGCACAAACCAACCAGGGGAGGTTAGGAGTGGTCCACCCCCGAGAATTGTTTTTAATAATGGGTTAAAATGATGCTTTCTGTGAAACATTGGGTACAAAAGCCAAAGAGTTTGTAGGGTAACACATGAAAAAATCCAATAGATGCAAGTGACCAACAGTGCACAAAAGCATTTCCCAATGCATTTTAATGTTGCCTTTCCCCACAATATATGCCATCATCAAAACATGTTCATGCTGGCTGTGCCCATGCATGTCCATGCTGACTGCACCTCTATATATACACCAGTATTCCCATGTAAGAACACACTCTTGTTTGCGTTGTGCATAATGCCAGTAGTGATACTATAAGACCACTATTTCCAAGCTGGCCTTGACAATATAGGTCAGTACCTGCACATAACAGCATACTCCGGTTGGCTTTCCCATTAAAAAAAATGCCATGCCACAATAAGAAAACATTTCCGACAGGTAATAACACTTATGTTTACTTTATCATCAGTGGCCAGAAATATACACCAGGGGTCCTGAACAGTTACGAAGACCAAGACAAACATATATAGAAACACATTGTCTTTGTAAGTGACACCACACATTTATCATCACAACAACAGAATAATACAAAACACACGGATTGCTAAAACCATACTAAATGAAAACATTAATACAAAGTGCGGGCATGTAAAAGTGCTACTAAATGTCACAAAAGTGCAGCGTGCTAAAAGCACTTAATGGTTAAGGGGGCACAATCAGAGAGATGGCGCACTCATCTTGACAAAGGTCAAAACCCAAAATCAAAAACGTTACCACTTTTTGCATGCATGCACTTTACATACATTTTTTAATGTAGTACGTTTTTAGCAATGTGTTTGTTGAATAATCGGTTGGTCAATAAATGTATCTATGTAATAATGGGTATGTTTGGGAATGTTTATGACATGTGTGTGGGATATTATTCCCAAGATAGGTTAATTTGTTTTTTCCTAGGCTTAAATAATGACGCAATTTAGTCAAATGATTTAATTTACGAAGACAATGTCTTTCTATATAAATTATCATAGATGCCCAGCAAAAATGTCATGCCACAGTAAGAAACACCTAGACTAGCAACAAATGGCAGTCTAATCAGGTAAAAGACCTATTATGGTGGATTCATCATAAATGCACACTAAAACATGTCATGCCACTGTAAGAAATGATTAGACTGGCTGCACTAAAATGCCAGTCTAGCCATGTAATAACACTTAACATGCTTGCGTTATCATAAATGCTCAGCAAAACTTCCATGCCAGAAGCAAAAAACGTAACCAGACTGGCTGCAGCAGTGCAGTGCGGTCTAGCCATGTAGCAATACTTATCATGCAAACATGATAAGTGTTGTTACGTGCCTAAACTGGACTGCAGTGCTGCAGCCAGCCTGGTTACGTGTTATGCCTCTGCATGTATTTAATTTTTTACTAGCATCATTGTTGCTTTAAGATTAATAGCCAGTAAAAAATGCACCCCTTACCCTGAATCCCCAAATCATTTAGGGGGTGCAGGGGAAGAGGGCTTGCCCAAATCAGAGGCCCGCTCAACATAGGGGTGAGCGGGCGCCTTGATTTATTCTCAAATGAAAGATCCACTCACCAGCACAGTGAGCAGCGCTCATCGTGCTGATGACCAGGTCTCTGTTTTCAGAGCAGGTGAGCAGGCCTTTGATTTAATGAATAAAAGCAGTGGGCCTTTCATTAAATGTGCTTCTCTGCTTTGATTCATTAAATAAAAGAGGCCCGCTCACCAGCATGGTGAGTGTGCTCTCATGTGGGGGCACTGTGTGAGGGGGTGAATGTTTTTTCACACATTGATGCCCATACACTCACGCATCCATACATTGCATTCACTTTCTCATTCACAAAACATCACCCATCAAACACACAGCCATACACACATTCACATTTTTATTCTTTCCTGCAGGCTCTCGGTCCAGAATCTGCTCCTCTGGGTCCCACAACAGCTGGCTCCATGCAACATGAACAGGAACCAGGAAGCAAGGAGCACTTCCTGATTCCTGCACATCTGTGCAGGAGCTAGAACGTGACATGAAGGATGCCCTGCCATCTCTGCGTGTGTGGTGAGGCACAGGAGCGCCCCTCGCAAATTCAGAGCTTGTGGACCCCAGATTGCATCCCCAATGGGCCACACAAGGCTGGGGAAGTAAAACACCCCAGCCTTGCATGGCCCATTGGACATACGTGCATGGGTAGAAACAAGAAGTTAGCCGAGGAGCGCTCGGTCAGCTGCTTGTTGCAGCTCACACTTAGTGTTTTGAATGGGCTGGCTTGGCAGTGGCTCATCCAAAATGTGTGGTTCGATGCACTGTTGCCCATTATGGACGAGCCGCCTCTGCTTAAATCCCAATCACAGAAACCAGGCAGTGCCAGGAACATACAGAGTGGGAAAGACTCAGTTTGTGAGCCAGCATGCTACAACCTATTAGCATAATTGGATCAAACACAAGAAGCCTGTTTCTGAGCCTGATTAACTAATCTTTTCACGCCCGAAAGACTAAACTGCAACCATCCCATTACCCTGCTGCACAAGACAAAAACTCTATCCCCCACTCCAACACATCCTCATAGCTGGCAATTGGTGCTACGTCATGTGCAAAGCCCACAGCAAATACGGCTTTGCGCATGCTCCAGCTCGTAGGCCTATATTTAGAAAAGAAAGCTGAAGCTCCACATGTCAGAAGGCAAAGTACAATCGTTAGGAAGCCAGGGCTTTCACATTTAACACGCCCCATTCTCGGTCATTCCCTGTCAATGCTCTAGAACCCACTTCTCTCCCCTACAGCCTTCCTATAATATCACTCACCTCCATCCGCTCCCTCTCACACTCCACCCATCTTTACTACTGTCCCTCAATCTTACTTCTCTCACACTGTCCTCCCCATCCCTTCTCATCTAGCCCTTAAACTTCATGACCACCACGTCTCTTCTCCACCGTTTCCATGAGCCCTCCTATTTAGCCTCACGCTGCAGCTAGCTTCCCCTCTTGCCCCACCACTTGTCTTCCTCAGTCTCACACCTTCCTCTCACTTTCTCCTTTCTTACCCCCTAACCTTCCTCACCCACTCTTCTCATTACCCGGCCCACTGTTTCCCACTCCCTTCCAAGAACTGCATTCTCAAGTCCCTTTGAAATGTCACTTGTAGCTTAGCTCAGATCAGCATGCCAATAATGGACGACAGAGCAAAGCCCCTCAACCAATTATGGAGGAGCCAGACGAGGGACTGCCCAGTTTTTGACTGATTGATAGTTTATTTGTATAACGCCTATACACACAAGTGTTTTCTGAGCTTAAAGGCAGGGGAGGGAGCAAGGGAAAATACAATGACATTCTTACAAGGCCTTGAGACATTAAGAATGTGAAATTAACTCTGTACTAGGCCTGACGACATTTCAGATAGTGCAAGAGCTTTGACAATGATAAGGAGGGGAGGAAGGGGGAGGTAGGAGATGAGACAGACAAGCGACTATCATACTAGGCCTGATGACATTTCTGGTATTGTAGGGGAATGACAAAAGGTGAGGGAAGTGGGGGGAGGAAGGAGAGGAACAAAACAAGCGACTATTAAACTCGAGTGTTCCTTTCGATCCAGTGAGGAGCACTCCAAGGCCAGTCACTGTTGTGAGGAACCTTGGTTTTCCCTTTGCCACTCCCCCACCCCCAGCACAGGCAATGCCCAATGGACCATGCAAGGCATACTTGCTAAGTTAAAGTTCTGCAGCCCCTTTTGCTACAAGAGGGTGCTTCTGCATCCCTGTTCATTCATGCTTGGCAGGGAGGCAGAATTACATGATAGGTGCCAGCAATTAGATATTTCAAGGCAACACAGGCTGCAAGACAAAGTGTTACAGGGCAATACTCACACATATTGGCACAGCCGGTATGAAAAAGTCTTTGTACAGTGTCAATATTGGCATTATTAGGTGCAGCCAACAACCGTGTTCTTGCCGTGACAATAATGAAATTCTTGGGAACAGACAATATGAACATTCTTTACAAAGGCAATACTGCCATTATTGTACACAGGCAACCAACATGCCCATGTCTTCTTACAGTGGCAATACTGTAATGTAACAGTTTGTAGGGGTCTTATAAAGTGCCCTTCTGCCATTTATGTTGGCCTCTCTGCATGTGGCTCCTTAAAAAAAGAGGTGCTGCCAGTGGCATAGCAGGAGAGGCAGATGAGAAACCTGTGGTGTTGAGGGGTGCAATTGGGAAGTACCCGGGACCGAATGCCACGCTGCTTTTATGGGTTTTTCAGGGACACTTGATTGTATGTTATCCAATGGGAGATCACAAGATCTGATAACCTGCCCCAAAGCGCTGTGGCCTAACTGCTGATATGGGGCAGTGGATAGTGCTCAAGAGGAACGATTAGTCATAGCCCAATGAGTGTTGTGGCGGCTGTCTGGGGGATTTGTAGCTGTAGTGTATTGTACCCCATCCACCACAAGGACCTAGGACTAAGCACATGAGGAAAGGATGCAGTTTGGAGACTGCACTCATTGCATGCTGAGGGGTATGGGAGGCAAGAACCTGTGCTTCAGAGAAAGGGATGCTTGGAATATGAAGACCCCAGATACCCATTTCAACTTGCACCTTGCTTAGTATGTCAGCTGCCATGTTGAGAACCGCCTCGTTCCTCCCTCTAACTTGCTTAGTTGCTGCATTGAGTGGCCAGCTGAAACATTTGCCCATCTGGGCAATACCTGCCCGGGCAGCAAACAGCAGTTGTCAGAGGATCTGTACTTGGGCCAGAATACCTGTTGGTTTCTCCCAGAGATCTATCCTAGTGTCTCCCACAAGCCTTAGCTAAATTAAACGAGGAGCATGAAATATAAAAGGCGGAGTGTGGATCCCTAGAAGAGCTGGGGGATCACCTCCTGGCCTAAAGGGGGCGCAGTGTCCGTGGGAAGTTGAAGGAGAAGCAGGCCGACAGTTAAAGAAAGGATGTATGGGAAGTCAAATAACACTGCAACCTCGAATCTGCAGTGTCTCTGGCCCTTTGCTAGGCAATGATCTCTGCCCAATCACATTGGTAAGCTTTGTGCAGCAGCTAAATATGGATGGAAACCAGTGAAAAGGCAGGTCTACTACAGTAGTAATCTCATTTTAACGGTTGTCCTTCCAGAGATTGGGAGAGCTGTCAGGGATTATCAGATGGACAAGGTGTGAGCTGTCCCCGGAGGGGTCTCCTCGAACCAGGAAGATACTGCCTCAGCCATTTACAGCTATTTGCTCTACAAAATGGGGGCGAAGGAGAAAGAGGGGACTGCCTTTCTGGAGTTCGCTGGGGCTGACTTATGTGTGCCATAATGTTTACATGTTTACACAATTAGGTACAATTTCTGGGATGCAAATCAAAGGAATATGTTTTGGCCATCTGGGTTCCCTTTGGTTGTCTGCTCATGTTCTGCCTTCTTCTGACACGTCCAGGCACACAAAAGGGGGGGAACAGGAGTGCGGAAGGGCGGAGCAGCTGCCTTTCTGGGGTAAGGTGCACTTGACAGATTCCCCCCCCTATAATTTCCACTTTTAAAAGATTTAGTATGATTTCTAGAATGAGTGCCGAATTGTGGTTGCTAAATTCTGAACCTTGTTCCTAAAATTACAAAATGATATATGTTTTGGCCATGTCGGCTCCATTTGATTGCCTGGCCATTTTCTTCCACCCTGTGGCATGTAGTCAGTTTATGGTCTCCGACGTTGCCCTTGCTTGCCTATTTATGACCAATTCCATTGACACACTTGCTGCATTTTTTTGACACAAAGGTCCTCCCCTTACCAAGGCACCATCAAGTCACCCCCTTCCTTGCCTGTAATATGCATTCCTATCCCAAAAGTTTGTAGCCCAGGGAGATCCAGCAATGTACCTCTATGCTGGTATGCATTCCTACCATCCCATTGCCTGGACTCCCGAAACTGGCATTGTTGGGCACAGTGAACATGAGTGTGATCTTACGGTAGCAATTATATCATTATTTGGCACAGCAGGCATGATTCGGTTCTTAAAGTTGCAATATTGGAATATACTGGCACAGCCAGCAAGATCGTGTATTTTCACACTGGCACTAGTGGCATTACTGGGAACAGCCAACAGTAGTGTGTTCTTACAGTGACAATACTGGCACACATAGGCACAGCCAGCATGACAAGGTCTTCTACCAGTGGATTTAGTTTCATTATGTCACAGATGGCACAACAATCCCTACAACTAACAGAGGTGGTTCAATGGTCTTCATTGAGTTATTTATGGTTGGTCTCTCTTTCTCTCTCTCTCTCTCTCTCTTTCTCTCTCTCTCTCTCTCTCTCTCTCTCTCTCTCTCTCTCACACTCTCTCTGTTTTTCTCTCCCTCTCTCTCACTCCACCTCTCTCATCCCTAATCCGGGTTAGTATATACAGAAGGTTGAACCTTATTGTCTAAATTCTGTTTTAGGCTACAAATAAAAACCTCAATGCAGGTTTGCCTTCTCTAGCTAAACTCCCTCAGGGATTTCCTAATGTTCCCTAAACTATCCTGTTAGTGTTCTACTGGGAATGTGATGTTACCTCTCATGCTCACTCTCTACTATCCCTTGTATTTTTCTATCTCTACCCACCCTCTCCACTCTTCCTGCCTTTACTCTCTCCCGTCCCGTCAAGATCTTTCACACTTTCCACGACTCGCCCACCATTTGATCTGTCACTCCTCTTTCTTATTTACTACCACTCCCTCCTCCACACAACTACCACCTGCTCCATGCTACTGCCCCTCCATCATTTCTTCTCATCTTCTTCCTTTGCCCCTGTGCTTTCTGCTACGCCTTGAAACACCTGTGTATAGGCGCGTTACAAATGCCATCTCATATCATATCATATCATACACATTTCCCAGAATCAAAATAACGGTTCACTCCATCCCTCGCTTGTGTTTTAAAGGCACGATTTTCTGGATTTGCAACATCCGCCGAATTGCTGGATTTTTGTAGCATACACATTACATCCAAAAACCATATAGAACTTGTTGAGGAATAAAAAAATAGTTGCACATATTTCTACCACTAAAAAAAGATATTTCAGCAGGAATATCAGAAAGCAGGGGAGAATTCTATCTCCCACTGGAGAAAGCGCAGACTTTGAGCTCACAGAAAAGCCACACTTGGAAAGTTGATTTCTGGGAAAAAAATGGCAGAAAAGTGCCATTATCTAATTTACATAATTCCCAGAATGCAGTTGCTATTTCCCATATATATACTCAATTGAGAATAGTGCTATTTTTTGCATATGTCATGTTAGTTGGCTGCTGATTTTCCCTTACAACAGTGTTAGGATACCTAAAAGCGTCGAGCGCGAAGAGAACATAGTGGGTGAAGTAGGGAGCGAGGGAGTAGCAGAGGCAAGTAGGCATAATGTTATGTTTATGATGGTTGTTTGTATAGTGTTTACAATGCTGTCAGGCAATCTTTAAGTGCCAAGGGTGAAGTGTAGAGTGGGATAGGAAGCAGTGACACGCCTGTGTTTCTACCTCCCTATGTAGTGTGCATGGCCCTACACTGCATGTCTACAGACGAGGGGTGAGCCTGCCACTTATACTTCATAGAAATAGGCAAATGCTCCCAAAAAAGAAATATATGCCCCAAGGAAAAATAGAAAACAGAGACATGGGACTTTCACCCACACAGCTGCATGGTTATGTACAGCTCCATGGGACCAGAAGGACACGTAGTGCCACAGGAAGCCACTTCCATTATTACTGCCCAATCTGAAGAGGTAAAAACATATTTGTTTTAAAGTGCATGCACACATTTTGGATTTACCCACTTATAAACTACACCAATCGAGAATGAGATGTACTTTTGTACTCCCTAAATATCTTTTTACCCCCAACTTCAAAATATTATCTGGAGCACTGCTCCTGTGTGTATGGTTTATACCCGCAAGGCCACTGAAATAACCAAGGCTGGGATAGCATTGTGTTGCTCTATCTCCAGTCCTCGGGAGATGCGGATAAACAGGGCCCTCCTCGGTCTCAGCCTGCAACCTCCTGGTGGCCTGTGGCGCAGGCGAGACTGCTCCCTTTCGGAGTTTGCATCAGGACGTTGTATATGGCAGGCCATCTTCTGCAATGCCGCAGACAAGCTCAGAAAGAGTGCAACAGAAAGCTTACCAGACGGACACCGACAAGAGGATTGGCTCAGTCTCCACCACCACGTTTTGATTTTCCCAGTCAGTTTTCCTGAGTGGGAAGAGGAATGGCCCGACTGAGGCCCCTGCTTGGCGTGCCTGTGGATCCAATCTGCAGTTCACTGATGAGGCCCAACAGGGCCCGAAACAGGTGTGTGGTTTCTGTGCACAGGAGACATTGCCAAGCTGTCCGTGCTGGGCATCTGTTTATGGGCAGGGTCAAGGGGACTTTGCAGCATATGGTTGTTTTCCTTTTGTAACTGTGCGAACATGTATGAAATTACCTACTTGTCTTGTATGAAGTCACATACCTTTATTGCACCTGTACCTAAGAGACCCCATTGGTCACCTGTATGCACTTAATAAAAATGTCCTACAAACTTCATGTAACAGCGCCTCGATGCCCCTGGGCTGTAAGTGCGCTATACAAATGCAAATAAATAAAAAAACAAAATGATATGGTAAGTTCTACGGAGCGGAAGGAATCCCTAATAGTTAAGAGGCATTCGGAAAACCACTTCCATCCATCGCTTTTGGCTTGAACTCAGATCTCTGCAGTAGCTGTGGTAACCAGTTGAACCATCTCATCTGAGGAGGTAGCCTACAGATGTACAAACGAATGATCAGCTCGCGTATGCCACATCTCCTGGTGTTTTGAAGAACCATCTCGCAATGTGTGCAACAGGTGAGGGTGGCTGGCACTACGGCATGCCTCGCTTGCTTTCTGTCCATCAAGGGACCCTTCAAGTGAAGACTATTTCCTGACAACGGTCAAATGGACGTCAAACAGCGAACGCTGTCTGCACCCCACCAGAGTGGAAACAGGCAGAGAAGGAATAATATGAAACTGGTCTGGGGGCTGCATCTGATCTCCCTTCTCAAACAGGGCCCCGCCCCCTCCTTTGCATTTCCATCATCAGTACCTGTGTCTGCCTTTTGTAAAAAGGACCTCAGAGCAATATACAACCCAGCTCTGTGATTTCGATATTAATAAGTATACTTGGAAAGCACAGAATGCATGAAGATAGCTTGAGATGTGTGCTCGTCGCAGTCATCTGTATTCAGCCAGCAAGACACAGGTTTGAATCCCAGCAAGGCCAACTCAGCCCTTCATCCTTCCATGATTGATACACAGGGTAGCATTAAACTGGGTTATTATGACACCACATTTTTACAGCAATAAGAAACAGAAGGAATACAGCACGAAGTGCAACAAAAACACACGCTGATACATTTATATGTGCAACCACCACCCAGCAGAGCTTGTGCTCGTTTTATTGTAGGCGTAAGTGCCCACCTCGCCCCCTCCATCTTCTTTTCTCCCCCCTCTTCTCATGTTCGTTTTCCCTGTTGCACTTATTCTTCCTGTTTTGCCACCTCAACCCTCCACTATCCATATCCCGCCCCGTCCCTGCCTTCCTTCCCCTGTGATTGTCTGGCCTCCGAGAAAGGCTAAAGTCCTCTGCTGTTTTGGGACCGGGACAGTGTTTTATAACTATGGCAGATTCGTAAAAGCAGGTCCTGATGCTCCATCCAGGTAAGTGCTCACCTCGTCCCCTCCATCTTCTTTTCTCCCCCTGCTTCCTGCGCTATTTTTCCCTGTTGCACTCGTTCCTGGATTACAACCTTACCCTCCCCTGTCCTCATCCCGCCCTGTCCTCGCCTCCATTCCCTGTGATTGGCTGGCCTCCGAGGTAGTTGCCTCCTAACTGAGGGACGCAGGCAGCCTTGCCTGGGCAGCCAGCTAGCTAAGGGCCAGAGGCAAAGGGCAGCTGCTCTTGGGCAGCCCCATCCCTGTTTGCCCCTCTCCGAGTCAACCTACAGCGACAATTAAGATAAGGCTAGTATGAGCAGTGAACACTGCCCTTACTATGCTCAATTGAAACTCTACCCCTCTTACATTGCATTTCCAGCACTGTACTGTCTTACATTCTGTCCAGTGGCTCACTGTGTGTTCTGAATTAGGTGCATTTTTCCGACTATGGTGTATGTTGAATCTAGGTGCATTTTTCCCACTACTGTGTGTTTGAATCTAGGTGCATTTCCCCACTACTGTGTGTTTTGAATCTAAGTGCTTTTTCTACAGTGAGTTTGAATCTAGGTGCACTTTTCCAACTACTGTGTGTTTTTCCTTTATCTAAGTGCATTTTCCCACTACTGTGTATTTTGAATCTAGGTCTTTTCCACACTACTGTGTGTGTTGTCTCTAGGTGCATTTTTCCCACTACTGATGGGGCATGATTCTCAGAAGTGTTTTAAAATGGCACAATCCCATTGGAAAACGTTTGGTGTGTTTTGAATCTAGGTGCATTTCCACTATCTTGAATGTGTGAATTTAGATACATCCTTCAACCAGAGTATCCAGTGTAAAATCTGAATATAGGTGTATTCACATTGTTCACATGGTGACTGTCGCTGCATTTTAGGTCCTTCCTACTCACATTTTGAATCTAGGTGTTTTCCAGCATTCTTTCTTTCTTTATTTTACTTATAGCATTTATAGAACACCCAAACCCAGAGGTATCACAGAGTTTGTTACAAGATTTCATTCAGTTACACAGACAGAAATTAATTACATTGAGGATTTAGTCATATTTGTCGAAATGTCAGGTTTTGACCAGTTTTTTAAATGCTGAATACGATTATTCATTTCTAATGGAAGAAGGCGAAGTATTCCAAAGAGTCAGCGCAGCAACTGCGAAGCTCGTGCCTCCTGCTCTTTTGCTTTTGTATCTCAGAATGTCAAGCATGATGCTGGCACTGGATCTTAAAGCACGTTGTGGTTATTTTTTGGAGAGACAGTCATTGAGCTAGGTAGGAGCATCAATGTAAATACATTTGTGAGCCAGCGGAAGGGCCTTGAATTCAATCCACGCTTTTATAGGCAGCCAGTGGGCATCTCGTCTCATGGAGGATATGGGGTCACTGCGTTTAAGGCCAAGAGCAGCATGTAATGCTTTGTTTTGCAATAGTTGTAGTTTAGATAAATTGGTGGGTGAGGTTCCGAGGAGGAGGACATTGCAATAGTCCAATTTGGAAAGGATCAGTACTCACGCAAGTGTCAGGCATTTATTGGGTGATAGGAATTGCCTGCTTAGTGAGATGAGTCTGGATGTGTATGCAGTGGAGGATGAGAGAGCATTGATATGTCTGGCCATTGAGAGGTCAGCTTCTAGGTAGACTGCCAGTATTTTTACAGGTTTCAGTACTGGGATAGAGGTACCATCAATGCAAATGGTAGAGTAGTTGTTGTCGAGAGATTTCAGAGGGGCGGGGAGCCCACAATGATGCTCTCAGTTTTATCATCATTGAGGCAGAGACTGTGTCTAGCCATCCAGGTTTGGATGGTGCTGTACACTTTATTGATTGTGGCAGAGTCCTGTGTGCAGTTGCCAGAGATGGGGATAAGGATTTGGATGTCATCAGCGAAAATTGTGTAAGTGATGCCCATGGAGTCTAATACATCAAAGAGGAGCTTTGTATAAGTGTTGTAGAGAGAGGCAGGATCCTAGGGGCACCCCAAGTGGTGCTGAGATGGGATCCGCTGCCAAATCGCCAATGATAAAACTCTAGTGGTGCGATCAGATAAGAAAGAATGGAACCAGAGTGTGGCTTCTGGTGAGAAGTGAAAGTTGTGGCTGAGGGTTTGGCAGAGCTTTTCATGGTTGACTAATTCGAATGTAGCCGATATGTCCAGAAGGTGGAGGATGCTAAGGTTTCCTGCATCACGGATGGTGTCCATCTGGATATTGAGGTCCAGTAGGGCAGTTTCTGGGCTACGTTTAGGTCGAAAGCCTTATTGACTTGAGCCAAGGAGTTGGTTGTGCTCAAGGAAGGGTTGGATTTGAGAATATGTTACACGATCAAGGGGACAGTGGTAATAGGACAGTAGTTGGTAGAAATGGTGACATCTAGGGTAGTTTTTTTAATGAGAGGAATGATCCATACTGCTTTGATGTTGGTAGGTACTGAGTTGGTGGTGAAAGAGGCGTTGATGAAGTCAGTGATAACAGGGGCCTGTGGGATGTTTCAACCCACTAGTCCAAGCCCTGCAACATTACTGTGCATTGCTGGCAGCAGAAACATCAGAATGGCCACTGGAAAGCATGCCGCTCGCTCAAAATCACCCAAAACTGTGCAGTAAAAATCTGAAAAATAGGCTGCCATCCACTTTTGTCTATCTCTGTGAGCACAGAAGATCACTGACAAAACCCATCATTGGGCTACCCACAAAGTAGCCTGAAATCACTTGAAAAAGCAATGCTGATTGCCAAAAAGAAACATAGAGCTGTTTGGAAATCCGTTTTCTTGATTGTCAAGTACAGGGACAGGGTACAAATTTGACACTGGTGGACACTGGAGCCCAAGCTACCCTTCTGTCCAAAAAGGCCATTGATGAACTTCAGGAAAGGGGGAGAATTACCAAATTCCTCTCACCTCTCTTCCTGGACAACTTCAGAACTTTGACGGAAAGGAAATTCCCGTCGAGGGGACTGTGGATTTGGACATTAAAATGGGCAACACAAGGTGAAGCACCCAGTCATAGTTGTGACTCCAGAGGGCACCCCTTGTTTACTAGGGAATGACCTCCTGAGAAGGTTGTCACCCCTAATAGACTGTGTAAACAAGGTCTTCTGGACCCAGAATAGCCGACCAATAAAATTGAAACAGAACGTCAACCATGTTAGTTTAAATGGCAAATGCCACATAGTTGAACAAACATCTGACCAAGTAGAATTTCATTTCCAGAACAACCAAATTCCAGATGTGACAGTAATAGCAGTAGGACAACAGACTGGCGATGGGGGATCCTCTCTATTTCTGAAAATCAACCTTCCTTCCAGTCTAAGGTGGCATCCCACACTGGAAGGAAACACTTTAAAATTCTTTACCAATCCACAATCAGACACTCCCACTCCTATAGTCCAGAAAGATGTGAAATCAGCTCAGAGCCTGGCTGATATTCAGCAAATTGGAGAGCAGTTGTTCATCCCTGTTCAGTTAAATGATGGGAAGGACTCTGTTCTCGCTCGAGTGTGTGTGAACAACGGTAAGAGCTTCATCAGCGAAGCCATGTTCCGCCAACTCCCAAAAGATTCAGCCATTCCCACATTTAGACTGATAGACAAATGGGAACTGGATCTGGAAACACCCAACTCCAAACATCTCCTGCCAAGCAGGTGTATGCTCAAAATCTCCATAGGCAACAAGAGCATAGTCCATAATTGTTGGGTCGTGCGAGACATTACTGCCGCCTTTTTCTTAGGCAGTGATATTCTCAATCGCTTTGCCATTAGTATGGACCTAATAAATTTTAAAGCTTGGTCCCGATTAGCGGATAATCCCATGGGCTTTGATGACCCAGAGTAAGCATTTAGGTCAGCTCAATTGCTGCCTTATGCAGTTGAAATTCAGATTGGAGAGGAAGTCACATCCCAGAAAGGACCCGACAATTCTCCCTGGAAGTGAAAATTAAAAGAGGACAGAAATTGAAAAACCCTGATGCTTATATTCATCTAAATGCTTCTCTCCAACAGCAAGGGTTGGGGGTAAACCCAACACCATTAGTCAATATAGAACATGACACCATTCCAATAGAGGTGGATAACAGCGACTTAAAGAGTATCACTCTAGCCGCAGGCACCATTATTGGAATGGCTGTTGATGACCCACATTTTTCAATTGATTTAAGAAATGAACTGTTAGGGCCAATCCCCAAGGACTGTTTTGACAGTGATGACAACACAATACCAGACAGGATGTTTACCCGGCATGGGGGGAACTTCAGGAGGGATGAGGTGATTTTCCAGGTCCATGAGGGCTGCCTTTCCCACCTGGAGCCACCAGTCCAAATCAGCACTTTGACCAGGGACTTCTCCACCCAGCTGGAGGAGGCCGCTGAGATAGCGAAACCAGAAGTCTTTCCAGGCTTCAGGCAGATGGTTGAAGAGAGAGTCAACCTAGCTGATGCCTGTGAGACTCTGGAGCAGAAGCAAACGTTGAAACAAGTTTTCTTGGATTTGAAAGATCTCTTTGCTGTGGACTCATGTGACTGTGGTCGCACCGACATCCACACAACAATTCCCATGGACCCTGGCATGACTCCAGTGTTTGTGAAGCAATATCGCTTGCCTCTCGCATCAATGGTGTCCCTTACTGAAATAATTAAGAACCTTGAGTCCCGTGGGATAATCCGTCCAGTCCACAGCACCTTCAATATTCCGGTGCTGGGGATATTGAAGCCAAACGGCCAGTGGAGACTCTGCGCTGACCTTAGGGAGCGCAGCAAATGGGTCCATACTTCCTGATGGTCTCTTCCCTCCATTGACCAAGGGCTGGCCCAGATCCAGGGGTCACAGGTATTCACTGCAATAGACCTGACCAACAGATACTGGACTGTACCTGTCAGTAGGGAGGACCAATACAAGCTGGTTTTTACCTTTGGGGGCTAGCAGTACACATCGACCCGGACTCCCTTCGGATACATCAACTCCGGCAATCAATTCAACATTTTCCTACATAAGGCCATGCCCGACCTGGGTGAAATGGGTAACCTGGCCTATGTAGATGATGTCCTCATCAAAAGCTCAACTGTGGAGGAACACATAGCGGAGATCCACTTTGTTCTGACACAGTTGAGGGCCGCCGGAGCAAAACTTTCCTTTCAAAAGGCACAGTGGTGTAGAACATGTGTCAATTTCTTGGGGCATGAGATTACTCCTCAGGGTCTCGGTCCCCAGGAAAAGAAAATGGAAGCACTCCAGAAATTGAAAGACCCCACAACTCTCCGGGGACTCAGGAACCCCTGATTCATCTTTTGAAGGGGGGGTCAAGTGGGAATGGGGTCCAGAACAAGCCGAGGCAGTAAGACAACTCAAAAGAAGCCCCTCACAAGCGCCTTGCCTAGCTTACCCTGTCAGAAACAAGGAATTCTTCTTGGAGACAGGGTTCTCGAATACATGCTTGACTGCAGTATTATACCAAAAGCCTGACAAGGTCAATAAAGTAATCTCCTATGCGAGTAAAACTTTATCCTCTGTGGAGGAAAAATTCAATGACTGTGTGAAGGCACTCCTGCCAAGGGTGTGGGCGATGAAGAATTACCACCCGTTCATCCAGGGGGAACACATCATAGTGGAGACTTCACACCAGCCTCTACAATATCTCCAAAGTGACAGAATCTGGGTCGGAAATGTGAGTAATTCCCGAATTACTTCCTGGATTCTGTCAATGCAAGGCTTTCCTGTGGAGGTCAGATATGGCCAAAACAAGAAGAGTCCCCTGGCGCAAGGTCTGGCTAACTTGCATGATTGTGCCAGAGAAAACTGTCTCGTGGACGAAAGTCTAAAAATCAAGGACAACATGGAGGCATACCTTAATTCCCCACACAAAGTCTTTGAAAAAGACAAGTGTGAGGGAATGCCCACTGTTTATGTGGAAGGATGCTCTTACCATGTTGACAACAACGTGGAAAAAGAACTTGTGGCCGGCATAGGGAATGCATGGGTGAATGAGATCCCAGAACCCTCCGCTGGGTACAAGATTGGTCCCCGAAGTAGTCAAGTGGCAGAGTTGATGGCTGTGCATCAAGCCATCCTCACTGCTGTCCAACATCAACTCCACGAACTGGTCATAATCACTGATTCAGATTATGTACGGAACGGGTTCGTGGAGCACCTGGGTAATTGGAAAACCAGAGGCATGTTATGTGCTAATAACAAACCCTTGAAACATGGGAAGTTAATTCAAAATATTGATGATCTGGTCACCTTGAATGGGATGACCATCTACTGGAAAAAGATCAAGGGTCATTCCAAAGTAGAGGGACCAGACAAAACTGGAAATGATTTAGCTGATCAGCTGGGCAAAACTGGGGCCTTCCAAGGGGATCTAATTGAGATCCAGTCCCTGTTGGGGGAAATCCAGGTCACTGCTATCACTAGGTCCCAGACAAATGCTCACAATGAACTCTCAACTGCACAATGGAGTAAGGGGACCCCAGATGCTGATTTGATTATGGCTCAAAAAGAGGATCCAATAATTGGTATGTTTTATCAGCACATTGAGGACCCTGAGAACTTTCCCCTGACGGATACCGATTACATAGGGAAAGAGGACCTCAGAGTGTTGATAATATGTCCAAAAATGTTCCGAATCCAAGATGGTTTGTTGGTGAGGAGATCCCTAGCTGGCCATGATCAGTGTGTGGTCCCTACCTCATTTCCGAAGCCTGATGTTAAGTCACACCCATGATGCAGCCACCGCCGGTCATAAGGGGTTTCATACAACACTTGAAATCTTAAGAGAGGTTGCATACTGGCCACACACGGGGCAGGACCTCGACCAATACTTGAAGGGGTGTCTCGTGTGTGCACAATTTCAGCCAACAACCCTCACACACTGTGCGCCTCTCCAAAAGAGGGAGATGACACTGCCATGGTCAGATTTGCAAGTAGATTTCATTGGGCCCGTGATTCGCTCCTCTAGGGGGAACAAGTAAATGTTGACCGTGACTTGCTTGTTTTCTAAATGGGTGGAATGTATCCCGGCCCCAAACTGCAAGGCAGAAACAGCAGCTGCCCTGATGATCAACCACATCTTTTTGCGTTTTGGTCTACCCCAAAGGATTGAGTCAGACAGAGGTAGCCATTTCACCAGCGAAGTGATGAAAAAGATGTGGGAGATACTTGGGGTTAAAAGGAAGCTACATATTACTTACCGGCCAGCCTCTAGTGATGCAGTAGAGAGATTTAATCGAACAATTGTGAGCATATTAAAAAAGTTTGTGGCAGATTCTGGGCCAAGTTGGGATATTCAATTACCTCTTGTCCTAATGGCCATCAGATCTACCCCATTATCTGCAACTAAAATGTCACTGTTTGAGCTGATGACTGGACGCGGGATGGTGCTTCCCCAGCATCTGCTCTACAGGACCCAAGAGCAGACATTGATTAATGCCTCCACAACTCATGAGTATGTTGAAAACCTAAGAAAACACCTTCAACATGCTTTTGCCTATGCTCAGCAAAATCTAGAAAGATCAGCAGACAGCATGAAGACCCACTCTGACTTAAAGACTACCAGAAAAGAATACAATGTAGGAGACCTGGTCTACTTATACATTTTCCAAAGGAACCAGGCCAAACAGTGAAAATGTCTGCCTACCTGGAGGGGTCCCTTTGAAATTGTAGACAAAATCTCACCAGTCGCCTACAAGATCCGCATCCCCAAAGGCAGTTTGGCAGAAGGGGAAGATAAGTGGGTCCATATTAATCAACTAAAGTGTTGCCATCCTAGGCACACTCTGCAGCAACTGGAGGGGTCTTCTGGAACCCCAGAGGAGGCCACTCCAGATCCATAAAACTCCAACTATAAAATATTCCACATATAGCCTATAAAATACAATAATAAAAATGTGTCCTGGTTTCTCAAAATGTATGTGTCCATGCCACTACATTAATAGTGGTGGGGAAATGTCTACAAATATCTTTTTGCTTTGTCATCCTAGGAGAGAGATAAACCACGCAGACAGAAACCAAGGAGGATTACACGGGGACCGGGAGGAAAGATCCGAGGGGCCCGGAGTATCGCTCAATACTCACATCAGGATTGGCGAGGAGAACTGATCGATCCACCCCTGATGGAGTAAAAGACGATGAACTTTGCCATTGGTGGAATCAGAAGAGATGAGGCTGACATCCCAGTCTTGCGAGTTTCCATTGATGGACGATCAACGCCAATCACAAGAGGGGGGCTTGTGGGATGTTTCAACCCACTAGTACAAGCCCTGCAACATTACTGTGTATTGCTGGCAGCAGAAACATCAGAATGGCCACTGGAAAGCATGCTGCTCGCTCAAAATCACCCAAAACTGTGCAGTAAAAATCTGAAAAATAGGCTGCCATCCACTTTTGTCTATCTCGGTGAACACAGGAGATCACTGCCAAAACCCACCATTGGGCTACCCACAAAGTAGCCTGAAATCACTTGAAAAAGCAATGCTGATTGCCAAAAAGAAACACAGAGCTGTTTGGAAATCCGTTTTCTTGATTGTCAAAATGTGCTAAAATCATGGCTCACAAACCACCTAAAAGATCCAACCTCCTTGTTGAGTGTTCCACATTATTCTACTGCAAGAATCCACATAAAGACAATGTCAGCAAGAATCATATGTTATCAGAGCAAAATCCACTTTTAAAGATATTTGATGGAAAGAAAGCTGTAAAAAATGGGTGTTGTACCGTTACTCGCCTCTGTCAGGTGCTGGCGATCTCTAATTCTGACAGGAGAACTGGTGTTTCAGAAGTTAAATATGCCAACGAAGAGAATTCCATCAAAATGCCATATAAGAGTGCCACACATTGATTTCATGTTGAAAACGACTGGAATTAAAGAATATGTTTGCTTATTCTAAATTTATGAATGTATTTTTTTTTGCACAAGGAACTATGTTACAATTGACCAGAAGGTAACTTGATTCAGTTAAAACTTCCAAGAGGCTTTTTTTCCCCTGAGAAACTCACACCTTGTTCATTCCCACCAAAAGGAGAGCATTTCACATTGGCATGTTAATCAGAAGGGGAGGAGATTTCCTCTGCTGCCCGGAGAAAGAAACAATGGGTTCCTTGAACTGAACAGAAAATGCTAATTCGGGTGTGAATGACCACAACTGCTCTGGTAGGAAGGCAAGCCATGTGACACTCAGACTCAGCCCAGCTTGGAGGCGGGCCAGACTGAAAATGTGAATTGAAGTGGAAGTAAATGTATGTTTTATAAAAATGCGTATAGCAAAGTGTACTGAACTGACAAAAATATGAAACTTAGAGATTGTTAAAATGAAAAATGTGCTCACAGTTTAAGACTAAGCTGGAATCTGTGTGACATTCTGAGACTGAACCCCGGAATTTATTCATATCCTAGCCAGTGTGATTATGTTGGGAACATGAAAAATTACAGGAATATGCCCAGATAGGATGTGCATGCATGTATAAAATTGGTGCAGAACTAACATTGGGAAACCCACCAAAAGCGCGAAAAAGTTGTCATTTAGGAACCAGAGCTCATAGGAAAATGGGATTTGGACAAGAATGTACCTTTGGCAATCTGTCATGTAATTATGTATTATGAACAACTTGTGTATCTTGGAAATATGTTTTTTGGGAAAAATAGATTTTTCATGTAAAAGCAAAGGGGAGGGATTTCTTTTGGATCATAAACACAGTGTCACTCTGACTCCTGATGACACACTGCTCCTTTCTCAAATCAGGAGAGGGGAAATTCTCTGACCTATCAGATCCTTAGAGGGTTGGGCATATATAATCAGCCTCCCCATCCCCTTTGGAAATGGATAAATAGGGACTGCTGAGGACAGACAAGACACACACTTTTCACTCATCAACTGATTTCTGGTGAAGCAACCTGCAGGAAGAACCAGACTCCAGATCCAGACTCTAGAACCAGACTCTAGAACTTTGAAGCAGAAAGGCCCAATCCAAAAATCTGAACCCTTTTCAGCAGGCCTTCATAATCTTTTGAAACCTGATTCTAACTCCTAAACTTCCAAGGGGCATCACAAAATCCAACAGACTGTCTGAGCTGTTTTGCTGTTCTAGCTAAGAACCTCGTGCTATAACCAAGATCCAGACCCATAGAGCAGAGCTGTATCAAGAACCAACCCGTCAGAACCAGTCCAAGAGGCCGCGCAGACCAGAGTGTCATGCTGAGAGCAGAGTCCAGGTGCCCTGATCCTGTCCGGTGGTGAGTGAAGTCCAAACTTTTGACCAGATCTTTGATGGGCCCATTCCATTCCAAAGCCATAGGTCTGAGTATTTAGTATAGAACTGTCCATAGTCATCTCTTAGTTTAATGTAATCCTATTCTATCCATTTCAACCTGTCCAGAACTGCATTATAGAATCTTGTGTCCATCCTGAATTCTTCTCATTATATAGTCTGTGATAATTGTAGCGATAATCATCTGTGCGCTGATATTTTCTGAAGAAAGTCAAGTGTCCTGGCGCACAACAATCAGAGTGGAAGGCGCCCTGTTCTGGTGGTTGTCCCGTTGGGAATCTTGTACTTTCATAGCCCCTTAGTATAAGTCCATATTGGGTCCGAATCTTTAAAGCGCAATCTTTCATTTTGAAATCTTGACTCTGTTTCTGAAAAATCTACCTTCACAAAAACCTCTAACTTTTGAACCGCACATCCTGGAGACGAAATGTAAATGTAATTTTGAAGCTAACATCCTCAGCTTTCCAACAAACCCGTAACAACATTCCAATAGATTTGCTGTAATCGCGTTTCACGCGTTTTCACGCATGCATAAAAGTTGCTGCGATTTCGCATTTGGCTCAATTTCACCACATGTAAAAATAGCTATTTCTTGATTTCAACTTCTGAATTTCGTTTTCTATCTGCTAATCATTCTGTAATCATTGCTAGTGTTGACCTGAACCAATCCAAAGCCACTCTCACTTATCCTGAATCCTAGTTAGTGAATTAAAGTCATTTTTAGCATTTTTCCCATTCATTGCATATCACATTTAAAAGCATTTAACCTGTTTTAAAATCATACCTGTTCTCTCTAGGCTTGCTGGGGGGATGGGGAGTGAACTGCATTATTGATTGTATTCCTGAAACCTGTGTGTCCTCTTCCACCTCTTCATATTGCATACTGGGGGGAGTGAGTAATAACAGGGGGAAAGAGTGATCATATTGTCTTTTGATTGAATTCATCTCAAGTTTATTTCTGTGTTGCATTCTTTCCTATCATTGCATTTCCTTGAATCCGCACAAAGTATTCTCTGCTACATTAATCTTCTTATTCCTACTCCTAATTGATTAAAGAGATTGTTGATATTGTAATATTACCCATTGCTGATCATTGTTCATATTGATAAGTGTGATATTCAGATATTATTCATATTCATAAAAGTATAATCTATACAATGTTCAATTCTTCAAATAAATCTTTTAAGTTGCAAAACAAACCTATTTCTTGGTTCAGTGAGACCGGGGGAATTCAAAAAGAGGGGCGTTATATAAGGGTACATCATCCAGAATTAAAATAACTTTGACATAGAAATATATAAATAAGGGTTTCCATTGGGCATCCCATACTATGCATTGACTTAGTTGGAGTGCCGGATTGAAATCACTTACAGGCCAGGGTAGGGGCACAGAGTTTAACTAAGCGAGCAGGGCAGGTGTCTCCCTTACAGTTAAAAGGTTTTAAGGTGAGGATGGTGGACAGCACCTGATCTTGGAAGACTTTGTTGAATTTGAACAGGGGAGTTATGTGAGTAGAGGCGTGGTTGGCGCAATCAGTAGAAATAGGAGCAGTGGGTTTGCTGGCAAGAGAGTCTCTTTTAGCCTTGATTTTATCCTGGAGGGTTTCAACTGTGTGTGCCAGGGCATTCTGGATGACCGTGCACCAGGCTTTTTCTACCTGCATGGGGGGGGGGGGAGGGTGGGATGGGAGATTCCAATAGTCTTAGTATAGAGAAGAGTTATTTAGTGTCAGAGGCTGCATTTGAAATGAGAGTATTGTAGGAGTAAGATTTGTGTGCTACAACTGCCAATTTATAGGTTTTGGTAGCTGTGAATAGTGTATTTAAGTTGATGGTGAAGGATTTGTGTTCTAAAGATGTTCAGCTGGTCTTTTCTTGTGGCGTAGGTTGGTGAGTTCCTTGTCAAACCAAGAGTTAGCCAGTTTGTGAGGTTCCGGGCTTTTTAATACGAGCAGTGCATGTGTGTCTAGGGTAAATTGGAGGCAGGAGTGAATGGGGCTGGCAATATCAAATGGGTTGGTGTTGGTGGGGTCATGTTGGTGTTGTTCACATAATGACTGTCGCTGCATATTAGGCCCTGATGTTTTGCAAACATTGTCCACATTGTGACTGTTGCTACATTTAGGCCCTGTTCACTTTTAGAATCTAGGTGTTTCTTCAAGCATAGATCCTAAGGCAGCCTGACTTCCTCGCCTAGAAGATGGTATAAGATATCCGGTCTATTTTGCGCTTTGAGGACTTTGAGTTTAGCCCGTCTATAGAGCCTAAAATAGCATGCAAGGGTAGCCTATCTTCTTCACACAGACGACCGGACCACACAGCGAGATCAAAGATAAGCTCCATCTGAGCTTAAGGTATGTATAAAAGCACCACTTCAGTGGACATTTGCTGCAGGCACGGCCATCCATTATTTCGGTCTAGCTGCTCACATAATGGCTACGCCCTTACATCAGACTTGCCTCTACACCTCTGCCACTAAAATACAGCGACAACCTACGTCAATTTTGGGTCTAGCTGGGCACATATCGAGTCTCTTGCACTAGCGCTCTGTCATGACCTCCCTCAGCACCCATCCACATGCCTGACAGCTTGGGTTACTTGCTGGGGCCTAGCCAGTCCACTTAATTTCTGATCCTGCCCAAATGCACACACACACGCTTTAAGCCTTTTCTGACAATGTTCCCATAGCTGTGCTTTGGTCCCCGAGGGTGTTCTTGACACAAAGCATCTTGAGGCAATACAACTGGGAAAAGGTGCTATATAAATGACAACTACAATAATGGTGGCAGGCTGACTCAGACTGGTCAACAAATTTAACGTGATTTACTGGTCGTGCACAGAGTTTCTGTAAAGCCACTCAGCCAGCTCTGTGCCCACTAAGAAGAGATCTTTGTGAAGACTCATTATTGTGGTTTGCAAAGGTAGCGGGCGCCCCTCTCTCAACAGAACAAGGCCTGATAACCTGTTCAGTGGTTATTAACCACTTGAGAGTTCGCAGCCACTGCTTTTACTCACTGTGCCTTTCACAGATGGGAAATATCCATTTGCATATCAGTCTTTGTCCTGCCCAGGGGCAGTCCAGCACCTAAATGCAATGGCAATTCCAACCTGAATGAGAGTACCACCAGCAACCCCATACACGTGTTTCACCCTTGTTGGGGATCATCAGTGAGGTGAAGCTGATGCCTCTCTAAGCACAGTGAGAGGGAGACCACGTCTGGTTGCCCCCAGGAGACCTAGGGTTACCAATCCCAGGTTCCTTGAAATTTAGTTTGCAAAGGTAGCGGGTGCCCCTCTCTCGACAGAACAAGGCCTGATAACCTGTTCAGTGGTTATTAACCACTTGAGAGTTCGCAGCCACTGCTTTTACTCACTGTGCCTTTCACAGATGGGAAATATCCATTTGCATATCAGTCTTTGTCCTGCCCAGGGGCAGTCCAGCACCGAAATGCAATGGCAATTCCAACCTGAACGAGAGTACCACCAGCAACCCCATACACGTGTTTCACCCTTGTTGGGGATCATCAGTGAGGTGAAGCTGATGCCTCTCTAAGCACAGTGAGAGGGAGACCACGTCTGGTTGCCCCCAGGAGACCTAGGGTTACCAATCCCAGGTTCCTTGAAATTTAGTTTGCAAAGGAAGCGGGCGCCCCTCTCTCGACAGAACAAGGCCTGATAACCTGTTCAGTGGTTATTAACCACTTGAGAGTTCACAGCCACTGCTTTTACTCACTGTGCCTTTCACAGATGGGAAATATCCATTTGCATATCAGTCTTTGTCCTGCCCAGGGGCAGTCCAGCACCGAAATGCAATGGCAATTCCAACCTGAACGAGAGTACCACCAGCAACCCCATACACGTGTTTCACCCTTGTTGGGGATCATCAGTGAGGTGAAGCTGATGCCTCTCTAAGCACAGTGAGAGGGAGACCACGTCTGGTTGCCCCCAGGAGACCTAGGGTTACCAATCCCAGGTTCCTTGAAATTTAGTGTGAAAAGGCACAATGAGTAAAAGCAGTGGCTGCGAACTCTCAAGTGGTTAATAACCACTGAACAGGTTATCAGGCCTTGTTCTGTCGAGAGAGGGGCGCCCGCTACCTTTGCAAACTCATTATTGTGGGACTGAATGTCCCCAGGGGACACTCAACATTTCATCCTTCCAAGAGTGAGGGAAAACAAGCATTGGCAAAGCCAACAGTTTAGGCTTTTGTGTGTGCATGGGATAGGCATTAGCCAGACAGTAGAAGAATGGTGTGATTACCTTTGAATATGGCAGCAGTGCCTGACAACCGCTTACCTAATTCACAAGCCAACAGTGTTTGCTTTGTCAATGCTGTTTTTAACAGGACTTCAGTGCAAGGAACAGATACAAAATGCAAGTGGCTGAAGGCACGCGTGGTTAAAACACTTTATTACACCAGCAGAACATTTACTGCTGCAATCAAGCAATTAGAACCCAGTCAAGTACCTAGAAATAGCACTGACAGGGCAAGGATTAATGTTACTGCTTGACACAGCTAGCTCAAAGAGCTCCCAGGAGGATGTGTTTTGGGTGAGGAGGGACAAGTAGTGTTTGGGAATGGGCAAAGGGATTAACATGGCCTTGGCAGTCAATGTGTGGGTAAATAACTAAACAACACCTACAAGCTCTGTGTTCCTCTTCACGTCATCTCCCTACTAGCTGTACTCCAATGCAATATCGTCAGTTTAAAGGTAGGGCTTTGATCACTGAATAGCCAAAAGAAATTAGTATATTGGGTGCAGAACAAACAACTCAGATTGCTGAAAAAAGCAAACGCAAAATCAGCACGAGATGTGCACTATAGAACTGATCAAATTAATATCTGCAACGGATACTCAACCCACTGAGAAATCCTGCACATGAACGGGTTTTACTCCCTTTCTTTCCTATGAGTATGCATTTGATCCAATACCAATGATTAAACATGGAGCCCTACTACTACTACAAGCATACACCTGCTCTTTCAGCTGCCTTATTCTGTACCTTTTGTCTTCCTGTTTGCTTCTATCCCACTCCAAATTGGGTGCTCTGTCCCCCCTTCTCAAGATTATTTTTCCGTTGGAAAATTCAGTGGTCCCGGTTTTTGGTAGTGATAATAATAATAAGAAAAATAATTTAGCATTTATATAGCGCTACATATTATTACCCACAGTGTGTGGTGTTCATTTATTGACCTCAGACGGATGAAAGGCTGAGTTCGGCCCTGCCTGGATTCAAACCTGCGTCAAGATGTCAAAGCGAGCACTCTACTCACTGTGCTATCAGACAGGCTTAGCCGGCTTAGTAGATCCTAGTAGATCTTCATAGCTGGCAGACAGGATTGCATAATCTCACTTAGAAGAAATGCTGCCTTTTACGAATTAAGATAGTGCTAGTTTGTAATAAATTAATACTAATATGTCTGCATTCCACCAGTAACACTTAAACCTCCTTCTCCTCCAACCGCTACTGAAGTGTAGTGCCTCAACAGCCACTTTCAAGAGTTAGTCCTACCTTTATGTTAGTTGCCCTACCCCAGTTTTTTACTTTTTAAATCTGGTCACCCTAATTGAGGTTAAATGTAGGTAGGTGAGGCAGGTGTCAAATTCTATGGAGCCAAAAACCTCTTCCGCTGTGTACTAATGTTGAACTATTCTTTAAGCCGCATACACGATAATCTGAACTGTCTCCTGCCTCTTGAAGAACAGGTACCAATATTTCAGAAACCCTTGGTACTCATGTTATCAACTTCTTAAGGGAAGGCCGCAAGCCTGGTCAGAAACAGAATTTTAACCTGCGGCTTTGAGATTTCACACAGGTCTTTTACACAGTGACACAACCCACACAGCTTCCTCACTGGGGGCCAATATAAAAAGCTGAGGTCTACACTATAGCAAGGAGCAGGGCACCAGTTTGAGAGCAACATTATCCAGATGGCGACCATCGCTTCCTCCAAAGTCGCCTCCTCCCCCTGCCCCCGGGCCCAGGGCCAGATGATGAAACTTTCAAGAGCAGACTTTCATTTGGATCAATGCTGCTGCTTTCTGACGAGGGAAACACATGAACCCTTCAGCAAGCGCTGCTAGCTGCAAACTGTTCTTCGCAACCCAGGCACAGCTCGGGTAAAACCAAGAGCCAGGGCTAAAGTCGAGGGTACACGTGGGTGGACAGACCCCCCCCCCCCCACTCCCACCTTTTCAGAAATCTCCCCACTTTTTTCAGAGGGCACCTTGATATGCTAATATCTGGTGACACCACATTCAATTGGAATGTTAATGAGTCCCCCCACTTTTTTTTATAGGACTTGACCCCTGCCAAAAGCCATAAAAGCACCTTCTGTAACAAACAGCACAATGGTTTGTATAGAGCAGCGAGCACTGGGGCATATTTTAGATTAAGATATTTTCCAAACCCGCAAGTTGATGATCACCTCTGTCCCAAGACTGACTTGATATAAAACCCATGATGGTGGTGCGAGTTGATAATGGCCCCATGTTAAAACAACTCCCCCCACAAAGAACTACCAGTACCTTATCAACTAAAACAAATAAAAATAATGGCACAAACGTTGAGTTCCTAGTAGCACATCACCCTCAGAGTAGATACAGTGCCCTCCTGCTCACACCATTGAAGACAAAATGAGAACTATTAACCTGTGACAATCACCCCCCCCCCCAAAAAAGGACAACACATGTGGTGTTACTAAGGGAGGGGTGGGAAGCCGGCAAACCCCATGTACCATGGAATCCACTCTAGGCATCTCACTCTGTGACCCCTCCTGACAATGCCCACCACATATCCATCAGAAAATTCGAAAGGTTGAATGCTTTCTTTAATTGGAAATCAGTGCTTTGACGAGTTAGCCAGCTGCAGACCCCAACCTTAGTATTCTCTGGAAAGGCCTAGACCAAGCCCACCCACCCCTGTCACTCTCTGGATAGACCTATTCTAGAATGACTTGTCTCTGGAGGACACCTTTGCTGCATGTCATCACCCATCTGAAAGGACAGGCACTGGGGAGCCTCAATGTTTTAGGGAAGAACTTACACGGGGTTCCCTCAGCCTTATCCAGAGGGACCTGAACTAGGAGATATCATCCTTTTCACAAAGAACCTATGCTACGTGTTCTCAGCCTTCACTGGAAGGACCTGAACTAGGAGATATCATCCTTTTCCAGAAAGATTTCTGGTATGTGCCCTTCTCTAGAAGGACCTGAAGTAAAAGGCTCAAGATGGCCTCATTACCTCTGGAAAAAACCCACACTAGGATCCTGAATGCCATCTAGTGCCGGTTCTTTCTCTGAAAGCGCCTTCAACAGGAAGACAGAGACATCAGTAGATGGACCTATACTATGTGCACTCATCCTTCTCTGGATAAACCTGCACTATGTGACCTCAGCTGGAATGTTCACGTGATGCCCTAACATTTCTCATGATGAACGTGCACTGTAAGGCCTCATCCTTTTCTAGAGGGACCGACGTTAGGTGCATTCACGCTTCTCTGGATACATCTTATCTAGGTAGCTGCCCTTCTCTGAAAGGGTCCTCACTAGGGACCCTAACCATCATGTTGATGGTCTTGCACTTGATGGCTTCACTCATCTCTGGAGGAACCTGCACCATGTGCACTCATCCTTCTCTGGATAAGTCTGCCCTATGTGACCTCTCCCTGCTTGGGAAGGATCTGGGCTAGAGGGCTATATGCTTCTCAGCGAGAATGCTCACGTGATGCCCTCACATTTCCGAAGATGAACGTGCATTGCAAGGCCTCATCCTTTTCTAGAGGGACCGACGTTAGGTGCATTCACGCTTCTCTGGATACATCTTATCTAGGTAGCTGCCCTTCTCTGAAAGGGTCCTCACTAGGGACCCTCACCATCATGTTGATGGTCTTGCACTTGATGGCTTCACCCTTCTCTGGAGGAACCTACCATATGTGAACTTACACCTCTTTGGACCAACCTGCACTAGGTGAACTCTACCTGCTTGGGAAGGATCTGAGCTAGAGGGCCTCATGATTCTCAGCGAGAATGTTCACGTGATGGCCTCACATTTCTCAAGATGAACGTGCACTGTAAGGCCTCATCCTTTTCTAGAGGGACAGACGTTAGGTGCATTCACGCTTATTTGGGTACATTTATCTAGGCAGCTGCCCTTCTCTGAAAGGGTCATCACTAGGAACCCCAACCATCATTCTGATGGTCTTGCACTTGATGGCTTCACCCTTCTCTGGAGGAACCTGCACTATGTGCACTCATCCTTCTCTGGATAATTCTGCACTATGTGACCGCTCCCTGCTTGGGAAGGATCTGGGCTAGAGGGCCCCATGCTTCTCAGCTATAATGCTCACGTGATGCCCTCACATTTCTCAAGATAAACGTGCACTGTAAGGCCTCATTCTTTTCTAGAGGGACCGACGTTAGGCGCATACACACTTCTCTGGATACATCTTATCTAGGCAGCTGCCCTTCTCTGAAGGGGATATCACTAGGGACCCTCACCATCATGTTGATGGTCTTGCATTTGATGGCTTCACCCTTCTCTGGAGGAACCTGCCCTATGTGAACTTACACCTCTTTGGACCAACCTGCACTAGGTGAACTCTACCTGCTTGGGAAGGATCTGGGCTACAGGGCCCCATGCTTCTCAGTGAGAATGTTCACGTGATGGCCTCACATTTCTCAAGATGAACGGGCACTGTAAGGCCTCATCCTTTTCTAGAGGGACAGACATTAGGCGCATTCACCCTTCTCTGGGTACATCTTAGCTAGGCAGCTGCCCTTCTCTGAAGGGCATATCACTAGGGGCCCTCACCATCCTGTCAATGGTCCTGCACTTGATGGCCTCATCCTTCTCTGGGTGGACCTGCTGGAGGTGGCCTCCTTCTTTTGATCGATTATGCTAGACCCCTTAATCCTGATCCAGGGTGCAGCGTGGAATCTTTAGTGAGCATCTGCCCCCTGACAACCAGCCTGCCTGAGACCACCAAGGACACAGGCCGCCCACTGATCTCGCACGGGCGCAGCATGGGCACAGGTGAACAAACTTTTCACCCTCACGCAAACTCGCTTTTTCTACACCCGATCTCTTAATGTGATAACCGGTGTTTTGTTGTGTCCTACGGCTGCAGTGAGTTCACATTTAATACAAAGTATGGAGTGAGTGTGTCTGCTGCGGCAGCAGACCTCCCATTGTGTCGAACCAGAGGAAAGCCTACCAGTACTTTAGAAACTAAAGGCAACTCATTTGCTGCGCGTTACAAGTGAAGTCATGATGCATCTATAAAAGACGCGCGCCCTTCGGAGAAATCCGATGTCTAGCACGAAAGCAGCCTGTTAACAGGAGAGGTCACAACAAGGCTTGACCTGGGACACAAAGCTGACATGGGGCCCTATACATTATTGTTGAAGACACATGAACACACGCCCAAATTGGCTGCCCGCTCTGTCCCATCACAGGAACGCGGAAAATCGGAGTGGGTAAAGACGGAGAGAACAGAGTCAGAATGTTTACCGAGCTCGAGTAATGCCAAAGACAAAATAGACCCAGAACAGGAACAGCACCAGACAAGTGTCAGAACATGACCCGAGTTAGAAGGACAGAATGATTTCAGGATCTGACCTGTGCAGGGTTGGAATAGTTCCAGAGGCAGAACCCAAACAGAGCTAAATTATTGGTAGAGGCTGAACTGAGTTAGAATAGTGTCAAATCCATCATAATGCCAGGACATGTACAGAGCTAGAATATTTACACATCTATCGTGTTTACCTTATAGTTATGGAAGATTGAATCGGTTGACTTGATGAGCTAATACAGCTCCTGGTGAAGGGGATTACCCGAAACGCGCAGAGCTCTGTATTCTTTTGTTTGATTGTATTATTTTTTAAATAAATTCTTTTTACTTTTCTTAAAAGTACCTAATCATTGATCTGTTGACAATTGTATTTACTTATGAATTTTGCGTGAAATTTTGATGAATTTTGACTGTTCTCAGTTTATTGGTTCTGCAGGGGACGTAAGGGTCCTTATATAGGTGTTTTTTCTCCCTTCTGTTCCACCTTGTGCCAGGGTGGCTTTACTCTCCTCTGCACCCAAATATCTTTACCGTATTTATCCGATACTTATACCTTCTAGGAGTGCAACATCAGTGTTTTTTCACAAGCAGAGCTAGAATAGTGCCAAAAAAAACAACAGTGACAGACGCTGAAACCAGCTAGAGAAGTGCCATAATCTGAATGCAAAAACAATGGTGCGGGCCCCAGAATAGTACCAGTACATGCACAGAGCTAGAATAACACCAGAAACCAGGATAGTGCCAGAACCTGCACAGAGCTAGAATAGCACCAGAAACCAGGACAGTGCCAGAACCTGCACAGAGCTAGAATAGAAGCAGAAACCATAATAGTGTCAGAACCTGAAACCAGCTGGAGCAGTGCCATAATCTGAATGCAAAAACAATGGTGCGGGCCCCAGAATAGTGCCAGTACATGCACAGAGCTAGAATAGCACCAGAAACCAGGGCCAGAACCTGCACAGAGCTAGAATAGAAGCAGAAACCATAATAGTGTCAGAACCTGAAACCAGCTGGAGCAGTGCCATAATCTGAATACAAAAACAATGGTGCGGACCCCAGAATAGTGCCAGTACATGCACAGAGCTAGAATAGCACCAGAAACCAGGATAGTGCCAGAACCTGCACAGAGCTAGAATAGAAGCAGAAACCATAATAGTGTGAGAACCTGAAACGATCTGGGACAGTGCCATAATCTGAATGCAAAAACAATGGTGCGGGCCCCAGAATAGTGCCAGCACATGCCCAGAGCTAGAATAGCACCAGAAACCAGGATAGTGCCAGAACCTGCACAGAGCTAGAATAGAAGCAGAAACCATAATAGTGTCAGAGCCTGAAACGAGCTGGGACAGTGCCATAATCTGAATGCAAAAACAATGGTGCAGGCCCCAGAATAGTGCCAGTACATGCCCAGAGCTAGAATAGCACCAGAAACCAGGCATGGTGCCAGAACCTGCACAAAGCTAGAATAGAAGCAGAAACCATAGTAGTGCCAGAACCTGCACAGAGGTAGAATAGTACCGGAACTCATGATAGTGCCAGAGCCTGCACAGAGCTAGAAAAGAACCAGAAACCAGAATAGTGCCAGAACCTGCACAGAGCTAGAATAGCACCAGAAACCAGGATAGTGCCAGAACCTGCACAGAGCTAGAATAGCACCAGAAACCATATTAGTGCCAGAACCTGCATCGAGGTAGAATAGTACCAAACTCATAATAGTGCCAGAGCCTGCTCAGAGCTAGAATAGCACCAGAAACCAGGATAGTGCCAGAACCTGCACCGAGCTAGAATAGCACAAGAAACCGTAATAGTGCCAGTACATGAACAGAGCTAGAAAAGAACCAGAAACCAGGGCAGTGCCAGAACCTGCACAGAGCTAGAACAGCACCAGAAACCATAATAGTGCCAGTACATGCACAGAGCTAGAAAAGAACCAGAAACCAGGGCAGTGCCAGAACCTGCACAGAGCTAGAATAGTAGCAGAAACCGTAATAGTGTCAGAGCCTGACACGAGCTGGAACAGTGCCATAATCTAAATGCAAAAAGAATGGTGTGGGCCCCAGAATAGTGCCAGTACATGCACAGAGCTAGAATAACACCAGAAACCAGGATAGTGCCAGAACCTGCACAGAGCTAGAATAGTAGCAGAAACAATAATAGTGCCAGAACTTGCACAGAGGTAGAATAGTATCAGAACCCATAATAGTGCCAGAGCCTGCACAGAGCTAGAATAGTAGCAGAAACCATAATAGTGCCAGAGCCTGAAACTAGCTGGAACAGTGCCATAATCTGAATGCAACAAGAATGGTGTGGGCTCCAGAATAATGCTAAAACCTGCAGAAAGCTAGAATAGTACCTGAACCCATAATAGAGCCAGAACTTGCACAGAGGTAGAATAGTATCGGAATCCATAATAGTGCCAGAACCTGCACAGAGCTATAATAGTAGCAGAAACCATAATAGTGTCAGAGCCTGCAACGAGCTGGAACAGTGCCATAATCTGAATGCAAAAAGAATGGTGCGGGCCCCAGAATAGTGCCAGAATCTGACCAGTGCCTGATCCTGTGCAGGGTTGGAATAATTCCAGTGGGAGAAACTAACCAGAGCTAAAATATTGGTAGAGGCTGAACAGAGTTAAAATAGTACCGGAACCCATAAAAGTGCCAGAACATGCACAGAGGTAGAATAGTACCGGAACCCATAAAAGTGCCTGAGCCTGCACAAGGCTAGAATAGAACCTGAAACCAGAACAGTGACAGAGCCTGCACAGCGCTATAATAGAACCAGAAACCAGAATAGTGACAGAGCCTGAAATGATCTGGGACAGTGCCATAATCTGAAAGCAACAAGAATGGTGCGGGCCCCCAAAATAGTGCCAGAACCTGCAAAGGTCTAGAACAGCCCCGGAAGACATACTAGTGCCAGGACCTGGAAACAGCTAGAATAGTACCATCAACCAGAATAGCGGCAGAGCCTGGAAATATCTGAAAAAGTGCCATAATCTGTATGCAACAAGAATTGTGCAGGTGCCAGAATAGAATCAGAACATGGGCAGTGATATGATTATGCCTGTCTTTATGAAATGTTTGTAATTTCTGCAGGTTTATTTTCTATTTTAGAATTCTGAATATTTTAAATTTTAATGTCGGTATATTTCTCAAAAAGTGAATTGCAAAGTGTATTGCTGTCTCGCTGGGTCTTGCCGGGTTGCCAGAGGTTTCCGCCGGACAAATCCATCTGTCCCGCTGCATCGTGCTGGCCACGCCCTGTTGGCCTCATTGGACTGTTTTCATTGGTCTACTGGATAAGCCCATCCCGCGAGCTTTGCATCTGTGTTTAAAAACCCCGCGCATGCTCGAATGCGCGCACGAATTGCAAAAGTGAATTGCAAAGTGTATTGCTGTCTCGCTGGGTCTTGCCGGGTTGCCAGAAGTTTTCGCCGGACGAATCCATCTGTCCCGCTGCATCGTGCTGGCCACGCCCTGTTGGCCTCATTGGACTGTTTTCATTGGGTAGGAGCAGTACCTACTTGGACTTTGGTCGCACTTTGAGGTCATTTATTGATTGTGGATTGTGTTAGTGACCTCCCCTTTTTTCTTTTTATTTTGTGTTTTCCTTTTTTCTGTGTAGTCTACTGGATCCACCCATCCCGCGAGCTTTGCATCTCTGTTTAAAAACCCCGTGCATGCGCGAATGCGCGCGCGAATTGCAAAAGTGAATTGCAAAGTGTATTGCTGTCTAGCGGGAAAGCGGGTTCGGGTTATATAGTAAGTTTATCCTTCTTTTGTTTGTGGGTTTCCCTTTGTGTGCTTTTCATTATCAATATCCTCATGTCACGCCATATCAACTCGCTGAAATCTGGTATGCCTGAGTCAGCGATTAATATACACAATTTAGTGCCCCCTCTAACCACTAAGGTTTTATTTAGCAAGAAGTCCAAAGAACATAAAGAGAGGAAACAAGCGTCCTCACTTAATGTGGATATTCGGTCCTTTTGCACTTCAGAGGTTGCTGGCTCAGGAAAAAATACATTGCAGTCCCCATTAGCGAAGATTAACCCGCCACTAACATTAATTACTCCGGCGACAGATCTGGCACCAGATCATCATGTTAATGGTGTTAATGTGGTAGAGGCGGCCGCTGTTTGTACAGCTTTGGCTGAAGTTCCTTTGCCAATAGATCTGGCTTTGGCTAAAGTTCCTTTGCCAATAGATCTGGTTTCAAAAGATCCTGTGAATAACTTAGTAACATCACCAATTCATACAGAGAAGGATTTGCCTGATCGCATTACCTGTACTGCACGCGCTCAGTTGCCTCTACCAGGATTAGAGGTGGCCGACGCTACGATCGCCTTAGCGTATTCTACAGGCGAAATAGGTACCACACAAAAACCATTCCCGCTGTGGTTGATTTGAATGTTCAGCCTCCGAATGATCCCCCCCCTGTGCCTCTATGCTCCGTTGCAGCCCAGCGGACACTACGCACCGAGTACGCTAAATTAACAACGGTGGGCGAGTTTGGAGATGATACATTGGCGTCTATTTTGGCGTCTAGCCCCCATGAACCAGGATCACATGATGTTTTGTACATTTGTTCAAACACGGGTGATTTGATTCAACTAACTGATAACTCGCACATCCATACAAATGAGTGTATAGGTCAGGAGCATAAGTCAAACTCTTTGCCATCAGTAGAGTTTAAATACTCTGACCTATATAAATCTCCGGTACTATTTGATAAATCTCCATCATCAATTTCCAATAAATCTTTTGTGGCTCCTACACCTAGACGCACCAGATTTTCAGAACCAGAACTTAGTCACCCATATTTCATTCGTGATAGTCAGATGCCATACAAAGAAAATAGATTTTCTTTTCCTGAGGCACCGGCATTAAATAATACGCTGAGTGCCATGAATACTGCTCTTTTATCTCTGGCTAAATTGTATGAATCACTCGATGAAAAGATGCGTTCCCAAAATAGTGAACTGCACATGTTACATATGCTTCTGAGAAAAGAACAGAAGGCACGCATTATGCCATCTCGGCCTAGTATCCACAAGATGATCAATCAATCCATACAGACAAATCTATGCCTAGAGCCAGATACGTTGTCACTAAATTTGATATCTAAAAAAACTGTTTCCAATACTACCTTAGATGCTAGACCTCAATATCCATCGGCCAATTCGTCTGAGACCTTAATGGAAGGTCAAATTACTTTGCCCCCTCCGCAAGAAGCCTCTACTCAATCGGCTCCACAAGAAGCCTCCGCTCAATTAGCTCCTGTTATGACAATTGGGATAACTCCAAAAGTCCTGGGTGTAACATTTGCTCCAATATTTGGTAACTCTAAAATTCCATCTGTGGCTAGTTTTGGCCACTCCTTAGTTGAACCAGAACCAAAAAAGTCTCAATTATCTCCCACTACAAACACTAAGATGAAAGCGAAGAAAGTCATCAGGTTAGCAGCATCGACTAGGAAAAAACGAAAATTATGTGAAGACACTGAAACTCAGTCTAGTAGACAAGAAGCTTTAGAATATCAACCATTGGATGATCTGCTGGAAGTTGTAACATCTTCATCTATTAACCAGTTACATCACAGCACTCAGTCTCCAAGAGCGGTATCCTTGATTCAATCTGTTACTATTGAAGGTCCTCAATCATTAGCTGGCAATAAAGGGATGCCGGCCGTAGACCTAGGTCGTGCTCGCATTAATCCCTCCGCAGTGGTTGATAACTCGTTAATTACAACTACTGCTATTATTCAGGATGTACGAGCAAAACTAAGAGCCTCATTTGACAAACAGATTAAAGCTAGTGAGGCTCTTGTACAGCGTTATATTGCTCCACCTATTAAGAGTAAGATCAAACAAACGAATTCCATCAACTTACAGGAGGGGGAAAAAAAAGACAGGCACTGAATTCTGATGAGCTACTACAAGATCTACGAGAGGAGATTTGTGCTTCCTTTGAAAGATATGCTAGAGAAAATGAAACCAGCAAGCTAGTCAATCAGGGTTTACTAAATGCATCTGAACTAAATAGCCAGATTTTTCAAAGGGGGCCACCTAATGTTGAACCTTTGTTAAAGGGACCCATGAAATCACAGAACATATCCTTACATGAGCCTACGGAGGTAGGACTTAGGGGTTCCATATCCTCCACTTCAAGACAACAGAGTGAGCTTACCCCAAGATCATCCAAGCATACTGGTAATGCTCAATTTAAAAATCATTATCACCTTCTCATAAGATGTCGTGGTCACCCTTTTCCTACATATGATTTGAATCGAGCTAGCATATTGAATATTTGTGCTGACATTACCGCTCTTGAAGATATCACATCAGCTGATATTAGTTTGGTAGAATTTACCAACGACCGAGATCTAACAGAAGCACGTTTATTTGTGCAGTCAAGAGTGGTATTAAACACATTGTGGCTGGCTCGAACTGCCTTTAACAACTTGGGTTTTACAGTGACACAAGATGTGCTTCATGATGATCAAGCACAAATAAATATCGATCATTCCAAAAGTCGTACATATGGTGAAAAGATAGCCTCTAAAACAACAGGGGCGGGACCTATCCGTAATGTTTGGTCCCATGATAGTGAACATGTGGGATCATAACTATCTCGGAAGACAGATTCAGTTAGCCTTCTTTCTTGGAACACAAGAGGTCATAAACACTTTTTTAATAATGAAAACAAGGACCTCTCACAGTTTGATATATTAATGTTTCAGGAAACATGGCTTTGTAATACTCCAACATGGGATAAATACAATATTCTTGTGGTACCAGCCGTGGAGCCAGGTAAGGGTCGTCCTATGGCGGGGCTACTTATGGCTTTCCGCAAGGATAAGAATATTGAAATTATTTGGCATAGGTCACCATCACCATGTTTTCAATATGTAAAACTTCACGTTGGCGGAAGTTTTTGTGCCTTGGTAAATATTTACTGGGGGAAAAAACATCTATCTTCGAATGAATTCTTTGATACTCTCAGGAGGATTCTTGACCAACTTACATTGGATGTTACTATAACCAACACATTCATAATGGGGGATTTGAACTTGCATCTTTTAGCTCCCAAACGTTGGAGCCCCCTATCTGATGAATGTCGTAGGTTAACTCTAATGGCTGACCGTAACTTTTTAATGGTCAATGGTTCAATAAACGGAGATGTTCCCCCCAAATCCACTTGGCACAATGCTAACAGCTTCGCAACGTTGGATTATATCTTTGTAAATGCCAAATGCCTGAACAACATATCCATGTTTTCCATTAAACCAACTTTTTTGAGTGACCATAGTTGGTTACAATTGATATATGAGTGGCCTAAAACAAAGAAACTTCCTCTAAATATGAATGTGGCTAATTTACGGATTAACAATGGTCTTAATCGATTATATTGGTCCCAGTGAAAGTTACACCAGTTTAGAGATGCATTGTCGGCACAATATGCTGATGATGCTGAATGTCTTAGCGGTTGTTATATACACATTATTCAGCGATTTGCAACCCAGAGGTCTCGTTTTAAAGGTTTTACTCAACTACATCAACATGCCTTTGACTTCGAAGTAAAACGCAAGAAAAGTGACCTAAGAAGGCATATTAAGGAATTGTTAAACAGACCTCCTGCCATCCCAGGAGCTAAGCAAGATCAGATTAAACAACTAAAAAGGGCGTATAAAAACTGGATTAAAAATCGGCGTGCCACACAATACCAACATGATGGGGAGGCTATGTTGAATCAAATCATCCTCAAACCATCAGCAGGCATATGGGCTTTATTAAACAATATTGGGTTGAAAAATCAACACTCATTACAGGTGAATTCCATCTCTCATGAATCTTAGAATGACTTTTATGGTACTATATATACCTCACCCTTTCCTGATCTTGGTTTAACATGGGATGGCAGTGTGGCTAATCATACTGTCAATTTTGATTGTGAAGATATATTATTTCTCATATCCAAACTGAGTGTATCTAGAGCGGCAGGACCAGATGGGCTACATAATGTCATGATAAAACAGCAGCACAAACATCTTTGGTCAGACATTCTCTTTTGTATGTTCAACCATATTATGTTCACAGGTTTGGTGCCCGCGAACTGGCAAACATCAATTATCCTTCCAATTTTTAAGAAAGGAGACAGGACCGATCCAGCATCGTATAGACCTATTGCGTTGCTGGACTGCCCTGGAAAAAATGTTGCCCGCTTGATTTTGGGTGAATTCAACTGCTGGTTAGATCAACTATGCCTTCGAGATTCCTTTCAAACAGGTTTTGTCCGCGGACTAGGTACTACTATTAATTTAATTACTCTGAAAGCCATCATTCACCTGAATACTCAACGCAATCAAGCAATATATATGGCCTTTGTCGATTTCAAAGCAGCCTTTGACCTTGTTCCAAGGGAATTATTATTCAAGAAACTGATGGATCTCGGGTGCCCGTGGAACATACTTAAATGGATAATCCAGTTACACTCAAATACATCCATTTCAATTTGTCTGAATAATGAAGGCCTGCTGTCTGATCCCATACAAACCACAAGGGGATTGAAACAAGGATGCCTATTGGCGTCAGCCTTGTTTAATTTTTTCCTATTGGATTTTGGCTCATGTATTGAGGGTTTGGTTGTCGATCCACCCAAATTACAAGGCGTAGCCATTCAGTGGCTCTTGTACGCCGATGATATGGTGTTAATGTCCAAGACGCCTACCGGCCTATGTAATATGCTAAGTGCTTTAGATACATATGCTAAACGAAATTGCATTTGTATTAATACAAAAAAAAACTCAGGTAATGCAATTCGGCGGCAATAAAGGTCGGAGAGCTTGTCGTTGGCAACTACAAGGCATTAACCTACGTCTTGTAAAATCTTATATCTATTTGGGAATTTGTGTCTCTAGTAAATTGTCGGATATAACACAAGAACATCACTTACAATCGAAATTCCAGAATGCATTATCTCAACTCCGATTAATTCGGGCAAAGTATTGTAAGTTTTCCATTAAACCAATGGTTATATATTACAAGCAAAAATGTGTGCCTACCATCCTATATGGATCTAAAGCTGAGATATGCTTATCATACAAATACTGGGCTAATTATGAAAGTAAGTTTTGGAAAAGAGCGCTTATGCTCCCTAATTCTGAGTCTATTTCAATCATTAGACATGAATTGGGACTTATATCACTTTACGCTGCATTTAAATGGAAATTGTGCCTCTTATATAGAAAGTGCATTATGAAAGAGAGTACCAATGGGTTACTTAATATTATATCTAGTTACCTATTATTATCTGATGAGCACTTTCCAAAGAAATGGCGTACTAGTGTTAAAAAAATATTGACAGGAGTGGATGTTTCTGAAGTCTTGCTTATTGAAAATCCCAACAAAGCGAAAAGTAAACTATGGGAATCAGATTGGATCAAAACCCACGAAGCGTGTATGAAAATAATTAAATTTGGGTCGAATCCTTTTGCTTTAAAAGTACAAGGACATATGGAAAACTAAGTCAATCACCACACCCTAGGCATCGTACTGACTTCTTGCGTTTTAGATTGAATATCTGGCCCACCAGAGAAATTTTGTTTAGATGGAAGAAGACATCTGCTCAAACATGTCGATTTTGTCATCAACAGGTAGAAACAATGAGACATCTAGTGGTTGAATGCGTTACTCTTTTACCATCTAGAATAATCTATTTTAAACATTTGATCAATAAACCTGTAGTCATGCATGATGAATTATGGACAATAGTATTCCAAGGCCATTCAAAACAAATAAGGTATGCGCTTGTGAATTTTCTAAACGCCCTAGAAATTAAATTGCCAGAGACGGTTGTTGCCTAAACGGTTGAGTTGTGATGTACGTATGTATCTTATGTTGAAGTATGATCCTTGTTCTAATTGTGCAAATTAATATGTAATATATTGATACTGTTCTTAATAATTGTATAATTTTCTTCTTTTTTCTTATGTATGTAATAATGATTCTAAAATTGGATGCTTAATTTATATTTTTACACTTTGTAATGATATTTATTTCTTGTTGTTGAAAGGTCAGGTTTTACTGATCAAAACAACAATAAATAAATAAAAACATATATATATTTCTCAATGCTGCACTGTACTTTGCACTGAACCTTTCAAATTTAAATTTAAATGTGTCCCTTATTCTCTGGAAATTTTAACTGGAAATTGGATCTATGTTTTAATGCTTGTTTGTATATTTGAAATTTAAATGTAATGAATGTCTTTTTTTTTCTTCTTAAAGTCTTTTTTTGGTAAAAGTTTCTTGTAAACCATATACAATAAATAAAAAAATAAAAAAAAAAAACATGGGCAGTGCTAAAAGTCATCCAATGCCAGAATAAAGTCAGAACGTTATCAGTGGTAGAATAGTGCCATAACCAGAATATGTGCAGACTACGGAGAGCACATGAGCAGAGCTGGTGTAGTGCCAAAGCAGAAGAGAAGAAAAATAGTGCTAGAGACAGAAGAGCTCCAGAATCTGAGAGGGCCTTTAATAGTGCCAGAACAAGAAAAAAGGCATGAAGGTGCTAGAACATTGACAGAGTACGAATAGTGTCAGGACGTAAACAAGGCTAGAATGGCACAAAAGCCAGAATAATATCAGAACATGAGCAGAGATCGAATATGATCAGATCCAGAATGGAGGCATAACAGTGCAAGAACCCGAAAGGAGTGAAACAGTGCTAACATCTGAACAGAGCCAGAATGGTGCTAGAATAGGGACAGAATATGCCAAATCATGAAAAGAGATAGAACAGTACAAAACCTGGGCACAGCAAGAATGGTTCCATAGCCAGAATAGTTAAGAACCCGAACAGTGCTAGGGTAGTGCCATAATCAGACTGCAGGCTGGAATGTCAGAATCTCAACAGAGCTAATACAGTGTCCGACCCAAAATAAATAGAGTCAGAATATTTTCTGAACCTAAAAAGAGCTAAAGTGTTCACCCTCTTTTCAGCTGCAGTCTCTGCACGTCGCCTAACCTTTAAATGTATGTCTATTCATTTTGATTCAGGTATCGCTTTGCTCTGCTTCTACGTGGCCCAGGGCATTACCTGGCCCGTTAATGCCCCCCTGCTCGGGTGATGTTGCTTAATTAAAATGATGCATGACAACATTAGCATACGAGGGCGCCACAATGTGCCCATAGAAGTACCTGATGTTTGTGAGTGAAAGTATTGTTCCTATTTGGTGAAATAGTTAAATGGAACAATCTATAGAACGTGTTAAATAAACTATTTATTGTCATACTTTCTTCCAGGAATATTACCCATTCCTCTTTCTTATAGCTACTGTTTTGTTAATGTATTACGGCTATGGTTCCACAAGTATATCCGGTCTGTCAACTATAGGGAGCCTGGATGAATTATTTACGTCCTCATAAATTTTAAAAATTGACCAGAATGGATGTCAATTTCTCAAATATTTCTTGGTCTTATTTGTATACAAATATTTGGACTCTGATTGGTTTAGTAGTTCTTTAATATCTTTTATAAACAAGTCACTGGGATATCCATTCAAGGGCAAGTTATTAGATGCACCTTTTTATTTATTTATATATTTATAAAGCACCAAAAGCCTGCAGGCATCAAGGCGCTACATGTACACGTTGGATTTGCATGACGGGGCAAACATGAATTACAACTAGATGGAAGACTGTCGAAAAAGAAGAAACCAGATCAGTTGAATAGGTGTGTTTTCAAGAGTTCCTGAACACCCGAATATCATGTTTCTAGTTATAATGCTACCAGCAAAGGATTCCAGGCTAGGGCTGAGAGAACAGGAAAGGAATTGTCCAAGGCCTCTAGCTTTTTTGGATCTGGGAACCGTCAACAAACCAGGCGAACATGAGTGCAGTTGTCTAGAAGGTATGTAGGGTTTGATTTGGTCCCTTAGGTAAGCAGGGGCATTACCGTGTACACATCTATGAGTCAGCACAAGCATCTTGGAATGTATGCTTGATGATACAGGCAACCAATCACATTTCTTTCTGGAGTGTGCCACATGCTCTCTCTTAGGGATGTCATGTACGATGCGTACTGCTTTCTTTTGTAGTACCTGCAATGGCTTTAAGTTACCCTTGCTTGCACCTGCCAGAAGGGCGTTGCAGTAATCTAAAGGGGGCACGTTGATAGCCCTAACCAGCGTGGTGTGATTTTGAGGGGCGAGGAGGGGTTTGGCATGTTTCAGTACTTTAAGGAGATACTGTATACTATGGACCACGTCCAGCATTTTTACTTTATCCTATACCTGGATACAGTTATTTTCAATACTCCTGCCCCAGCACACACGGGATATCCTGGTGCTAATCCAATTGGTTGATTCTCTGGAACATTTGCCAATGGTAAGTTGGTTAAGGCACTTTTTTTGATACTTGACAGTATCCATGAAAACTGGCGTTGTACCCTCATCTGTCAGATTAATCACAATTTCTTCATCAAGAAAAAATCATTAATCATAGTGTCTTTTTTATTATAAACAAATTACTACATTTACGTGGACAATCATTTAAACCTTTTGGCAGCACTCAATACAGTATTCTGAAAAGAACCCGGTTCTGTATGAGCAAACTAAAATTGTAATCATAGAACATAGCTCCTGGGGTTTCTTCTACAGCAATAAAAGCCGATCCCGGGCCAGTTCTGGTCGTAACGGCCTAGGGCCCAATTTATAATGATGGGCTCTGGTGTGGTTATCACCCGGTTCTGGACAGCCAGATTGGGTTTTATTACCATAAGCACCCTGGGTCTTTAATCTGAAAACCCGGAGTGCTGACAGCAATCTATTTTGTTTTAACGTACGGGACGCCCTGTTCATTCAAACAAAATACTTACCTAAGATGGCCACCAAGGAGATGGAACGCGGGCTGTATGCAGAGACCCTCTTCCAGTTCCATGGTGAGCTGGGATGTAGCAGCAGCGGTGGGGCCGCCACCAGAGGAATACGGTAAGTGGGGTGGGGACGGTGAAGAGACGACGAAGGAGCGGAAGGTGGTGGAAATGGTGGGGCAGGTGCGAGCAGTCTCCAGGTTGCTCGGAACACAGGAACATTGTGGGATTCAGACCGCGATCCGAGTAACCTAATTGGCTGCGGCGCTCGCACAGAGTGCTAATATTGAATTCATTCCGAAGAAGACTTTAAATTTCACTTTTCATATAAGTTTATTCAGAGTAACTTTCACAAGAAAGAATAATGTATTGTAGGGAAGTATGACCAAAATCCCATATTGTGGCACGGATGGGAATTTACAAAGTGAAACCCACCCACTAGAGAGCCTCCTCAGGCCCACCAGTTACCACATCTATAGGACCGGGTTTTTGTGGGTGTTTGCAGTCCTTGGACCCTCTCATCCGCCACAGACTGTGTTGTGCACTGATGGTTGCTCTGGTTATTGTGGCTGTCTGAGCTTTACATGTTTTAGTATTGCAGCATGAGCCGCGTCCAAACACTTGTAAGTTGCTGAAAAGAAGCATATTGGGGTTACACCACAACAATCGCGTACTTATATACAGGGGAGGACTGTTAACATTTGGCCTGGGTGGCAAGTTTACTTTTGTGGCCCATTGTACATCGCCCGAACCCACAGTGTAGCGACCCCCAACTTCCAGAACAAGTAATCTAAATACCGACCTCTCCCATTACACATTCTCAAATATATATAGTAGACATCATTGACATAACTTTCCTTTCATGTAACATATTTTTCCAGCATGTTTGTGGTTTCTTAGAGACCTGGGCCCCAGAATTCTACCACTTACCAAACATATTCAAATGATTTCACCAGAATAATATAATTGGTAAATGGGAAGTCTGCAATTTGAGCGCAGTTTTCAATGTGTTACACTTTGTAGTTTGACAGAAGGCTACACCTCCTCCCACCCCTCTTTAGTTTTGGAACAATGTAAAGATGTGTCAAGAATTCCTTGGTAGAGCAGAGCCATTGCTGAACCAGGGGGTCGGATTTGCTCTCAGGCCAACATGAGCTGTCATTGCAAAAGACCCATACCTGGCTTCCTGCACCTCAGGCCACAACACAAACCCCATACCTGCGCCCTGTTTACCCACAACATAAGACCCTCAATTGTCATTCTGCATCCTCACTAGTAGGTTTAACATGCATTGTTACAATTATTTATAGAGTAACACTATAGAGTATAAACCAGAATGAGTGAGGCTTTCTCTATAGATAGTTAAGGAAAATAAGGCAAAATGATGAAAAGTGATTTGCTCAGGATCACAATATATGAAGCGTTGAAGGTGGGGATTTGAGCCCTGTCTTTCTGGTTTCACAGTTTCCAATTCAGAAAGCAGGTGAGAATTCATCTTATCATATTCCATCTTCAGTATTAGAAACAAAGCAAATGCCTTCTGCAAAGTTGTTATTCAAGGACTAAACTAGTATACTGTTCAATAAATCTGATTTTCAAGGCACTGATACATCTACAAGGGGGAAGCATATTAATCGCCGGTATCCTGAGACAAATACATCTGTGAAACAGACTAAGATTATATTTATAATGGAAATGTACTATCATTATAATTTTAGTCGATACAAGTGTGTGCTTTCAAAGCACCACGTCACATGATAAAGCAACCTGAAAAAAAATAAGAAAATAGTAATTGAATCATATGTTCATAAAGCCAGTATGCATTACTTAGTCAGAACAGAGAAAGGGGGGCAATCCAGTCCCACAACCGGGTGCAGTGGCAAGCAGGTCAGGCATAGATCTCAGCAACAGTTGACCTGCTGACCTACCATTCCAGGTATGTACCTCCATCTCATTTACCCTATTTTCCTTACCCATCATCCTTCGGTGTTCGTCCCTTGCACCTCATCCTCAATGCCCCCTGTCTCTTACAATGAACTTTCAGACCTCTGTTCCCTTTTACTCGATCCTTTAACTATTCATTCAATCCCCTTCCCTTCCCTTGCACGCACCTTTTTCTCTTGCCCACATTGCTCAATCACCAATTCCTTCTCACTCGCACCCTTTAATTGCCCATCATGCCAAACTTATTCCTTGCCACTCCCCACCTTCAGTGGCCCTGGCTTATAGTTAGACAGTAGACCACCTTGATTTGCCAGTCAGCCTGTGCCAGACACAAGAAGCCGTAGTCAGGGTCTTGTGGTAATTGTGACTATGTGGTCTGCGCTTGGATAATGCTGCGAGGAAGACGGCAAGGGGACACAGCTTTTTTTGTGCTTGGAAAGTCGGCTGCATATTTCAACGAACGGAAGCAGAGAGAACTGCAAGGGGAATATGCCTTGGACCTGGTGATGGCGAGGGAGCAAGAGCCACCTATTACATTTGTGGTGTGTGTGTGTGTGCTTTTCAGTTTCTATGACTGGGTTAATGTGTTTGAGTGTATTTGTCACATGTGTGTTTTTCAACTGTGCCGAAAGGTAAGCACCACAAACTGTCCAACAGCCATTTCTATTACCACTATGTAAGTAACATCCATGGGTGCTATTCAGGGTGCTATTAAACCCTTTTTGCATGAACACCCTTGTGATCAGGAAATTCAGCAGAACATAGGGGAGACATTCGTACAGAATTAAACCAAAGGACAAACTCTAATAAGATCTGAACTCTTACTTCCTCAGCTAAGAGGAGTGGTGATAAGCGGATGGCTTTGTGCATCTTCCTTTTTTCCCCTTCGCGTTCACCCCCCCTTATTGTTCTTTCATTGGTGCTTTGCCTACTGGCATTGGTAGATGTTATCAGATCTCCTCATTCTGGGTTATAGCACTAAGAGGTCATTATGACTACAACACTGTGCTTTGTATGTATGCCATGCAGGTCATTTGATTGTGTAGTTTGTTTAGGTTTCTATTGGTTACTTGTGTTTAGGCTTCCTGTGGTTTTTCTGTATCTTTACCTTTGATATGAAGGTTTTAATTGCAGAGAAAAATCAGGTCAATAAATAAGCAACCATTGGAATGCCAACAGTTTGGCTTTTGTGTAGGCCTGTGTATGGCATTTGCCAGGCATTACTGTAATGGCACTAACTCGCTATTAATGAGGTTATTTTTGCTGTGCAAAGTCCGGGCAAAGTCATTTTGTACATGGGCGTTATTTTAGGGGGGCACCGGGTGTTTGTCCCCTACCCAACTTTCATGGCACGGCATTTTTTTCCCCATTTATTTGGCTGAGGCACCTTTTCTTCGGATGTCATGTTCCCCCCAACATTTTCAGCAAAGTTACTCCACTGATGTTGTACTGCATAAATCACTATGCGCTAACTTTGCACTGCAAAAGTACACTTTGAACGGTCCCATGAATCAGGGTTTGTGTCGGCAGTGCAAAGTCACTTTGAACCGGGCACACATTCCATGAATCAGGCCGTCATATGTGTAACGTTCAGATCATAGCTCCAAATCCAAGCATGGCTGACTCTGCACGTCTTCCTTCTGAGCACGAGGAGACAGTTCCGGTGGTGTTGCGGGGCGCGGGGCGAGGGGGGCGTGCACGCATGCGTAATCCGCCCATATCATGATCTGACAATTCACTGCTAGCCAGAAGGGGTTGGACGGGCTCTGCCTTTGTGGAGGCAGCAGCGTTGAGGGCGTGCAGGTAGGTGTCCTTGGCCCGGGTCACATGAAGTGCACCAATGAGAAAAATGTAGCCCGCCTGACGGGCTACTTTAAACTGACATTTGCACACCAATTTACCAGTGAAGCAATGGCATTAATCTGCACTGCCTGACGAGTGCAAGAACTACATGTTTTCATTCCTTCCAAATAGTGGTCCTTCATTGGCTATCATCTGTGCAATTTACACGATCTGCCCACTAATTAAACGCTACACCTAAACGATAGGCTATTTATCACGTGCTTAATACCCAGAGGTTTCTAAGCGATGAGCCGGGGATCAAACCCGTGTTGCTCCGTGGCGTCTTGCATCCAAGGCGAGCATGTTGCCCCTGAGCTATCCTACCTGGACAGATGGCACACATGTCCACAACAAAGCATTTCTAGGTGCTATTTGGCCCCAACCCTCTTTCTGACGAGGCATTCCAAGGGCCCCCCTACAGCAACAAACTCATTGAGTTATCTATCTCGCAAGCACGTTTGACGAAAAACAGCATCCGATGTAATGTGCTCGGGAACTTTTTCAGGGAAAAGTTAACAAATCGCACACACACCCACACCCCCTGCTCTGCAGTTCTTTATCTGGGGGTTTCCCCTCAGAGTCAAAGCACAAGAAGACACACAAAGCAAATGTTCACATGTTATCTTCCGTTATAAAAAAATACTATCACCTAAATCCTAACCGCGATTCAGGACTTTCCAGAATCAAACACAGAACTCTCACAGAAGGTCAGCAATAACAGACGCGTTCAACCTCCTGGGGGCTCATCCGTGTTGAGCTGCTTGTAGAGTAATAGGGTGTTACAAAAGTCACAGCCGTGGAGGAAAACATGCCGAGGTGCATGGTTCACATGGATCTCTGCAGCCGGTGCATTAACTCCTTGAGCTTTCTAACTAGCTGTGGGTGACAGTACCAGCTGGAAAAAAGTGTAAAGAAGATGACATCCAAATGTGTGGCAATGTTGGCAAGCACCGAATGGGCAGGTATAGCCCACCCAACCAAGGGGGGCGCAGAATACACACACATTGCAGACTAAAATCTGGGTACACATAAGATTCCTTAGACAATCCCACACAGCACCGACACCACATCAATATACCAATGGGCGGGGACAGCTTGCAAGCTTGATATCAATTAAAACATGTAGTGGAGTGCATACAGTATGTTTAAATTACAATAAAATTACACATTGATATTGAATTTTATTAACCAACTTCGTGAACAGATAGTGAACTGCAATCACCGAATAACTCTTGGGGGGAGAGTGGTCTACTGATTTTGCAACCCGACACCAGCGCTTTCATCTTGCCTTTCCAGAAGGCCACATTCTGTGATCCTGGGCAAAACTTTGTTAAATAATCTATGACTTGCCCTCCCACGGGAGTGTGGGGGGGGGGGGCGTGTAACCGGTAAAAGCGCCCTGATGCCCAAGGGTGTGTGTGCGCTCTACAAATGGTAAAATAAATAAATACACGCTCGCATCACTTGGCGAAAAAAACGTAAGCGCTCAGAAATTGGCATGGTTGCATTAAACGCTGCATACGAGCCTGGACCTTTAAATATATCCGGAGCCGGGGGAGCGGTCAAGCGCTGAGCCAAACCCTGTAAGGGGAAAGTGAGTCTGGGGTCTGAAAACCAGCGCAGGGAAGAGCGTGCAATGGAAATGTTGTCATGCTTGAGAAGGCTGATAGTGTTCGTTGCATTCGGGTTGCCTGGTGCGGTGGATCGGCAGGTTAAGCAGAGTCGAACCCTGGAAAAGGTCAGTCCATTAATTCTAATAATACAGCTAGCTAGTAGTACAGCGCTTAGACAGGGGAGGAATACCGCATGAAGCGCTCTATGAAAAGTATTGTTATATTTGCTTCTTTCATTATACATACACATCTATAAACTCCAGAATACAAGGAAAATTAAGACTGCGGGGTGGCGGGGGAGGGGTGGTGTAACTCACTCACTAGGGTCAACGTGAGAGGGTGTACACTGTACACGCGCTATGCAAATAACATTAGATGTGCCGCCCCCCACCACCCCCATACCTATCTATTTCGATTTCTGACTCTGCGCTTGGGAGCAGCCGCATTCCGGCATAAATATTCCCCTTTCCATCCCTTGACCCCTTCTTTTCTTTCAGGGCCTTGAAGTGGCCTCGTTGCTGTGTAAGCGCCATACCAGCATCGTAATTGCCTTCCTTCCCACTCGAGGTTTCTCTTAATAGCGCTTTATGGGACCCTCCTTAAGCTTCGGCGTGCTGGTATTATTACCCAATCCACCGGTATTCCCGAATCCACCTCGGAAGGGTGAAAGGCGGAGTCCCGACTTGCCCGAGGTACGCACTTGGAAAGACACTCTTGCCCCGTGTCACAGCCGAGCGCGTACGCCTGGCGCTATTCACTCAGCGGTCTCAATTCTCCATTTCCCCCACCCCCTCTCTTCTCCACCACTTTGAAGCAACCTCACAAAACTATATGAGCTATATTATAACCAACCACCAAATCTTCACGCGAAACGAGAACCTTTCATGTGAGTGCAAGGCTGGGGTGGTCGGGGAATATGACAGACCCTCCGGGCCCCAAAGGGAATCGAGACTATGCAAAAGCTTGCATTTTCATCAGAAAGGAACTTCTAAGACATATTTTATGCTGATGTGCACTAAATGTACTGGTTTTTGTTTTTACTTTTGCGCAGACCAGTTCAGTTTAGACATCCATAAATAAATAAATAAATAAATGCGCTGCAGGAGGTTTACCGGGAGCAAGGATCAGGCGTGATATTGGAGCAGTCTTTTCAGACAAGGTATAATGTATTTATGGAACAGCACCCTGGAAAGTGTAGTCAGGACAAAGACAGTATAATAACGTCTTTACAAGCCTGGAGTAAAGAGGAAAACAATAGCATGTAGAAAACAAGAGTAAAGCTGGAGACCAAGCAGATCATGCGTTCAAGATTAGATAAGGAGATGTACAGAATGGATGGACAGGGCAGTCTTTACCCTGCATCACATTCTATGTTTACATTGTATCCCTTTGGTAGTAAAGTGCAGAAGATCATTTGACTACATTGTAAGTTACAGACCTACTCCAGGATTTTGAGTCCAACAACCTAGCACTTACCATTAGCGTTCTTCCCACATATGAGATGCTCGTAAGGCTGCAACACTCCCCAGAGCTCCGCGTCGTTGTTGATGACCAGCTCAAGGAAGTCCACTGACACCTCGCCGCCTGCCCCGTCGGGTCCCTGGCTCAGCAGCACCCGGCTCCTGACCTCCTCCACCAGGTTCTCCATGACGGAGGTCAGCGAGATGGCTGCGTATTCATGGATGCGCACTGATATCCTGGTGTCCACCATCCAGCGGAAGAACCGGCCCACGGACAGGCTTAGGCCGCAGCGGGCCGACTTGCCCTTTCTCAGGCCCTCGCCGGCACTCATGCTATAGAGTGATAGGGCCCGTACGGAAGCCAGAACACAACTCTCAGCAAGGGCCCAGCTCAAGATCAGCTTGGTAGCACTTTGGATCTCGAACCGCGTGCACTTAGCATGCATGACGCTCAGGCGTTGGGCCTCCCTGGCAATCCGAATCAGGGCCCTCTTGAGCAAGGCCGATAATCTTCTGACTGCCTCTTGAGAGAAGGTCTTACCTTGGCACTCCAGCGAGAAGGTCCTTTCTTGAGCATCTGGGGAGAAGGTCTTGGCATTGGCCTCTTGGGAGAAAGTCCTATCGTTGGCCTCCTTTGAGAAGGTCCTTCCGTTTGTTTCCTTGGGGAAGGACTTTCCATTGGCCTCCTTTGAGAAGGTCCTTCCATTGACCTCGCCTTTTCTCAAGAGTTTCCCAATCTCTTCATCGGTCCATGGGAACTCCTCGAGGTCGGGAAGCTTGGAGCACTTAGAGAAGAGGTCTGCTGCCTCCGGGTCTTCGGGAAGGACTGCGACATTGACCGTGTCCCAACTGTTGTTGCGACTGTTCATGGACCCCGAGTAGCACCACCAGGCCCCCCGGTGCTGGGAGGTGGCCAAGGCCTGAGAGTTGGACTTCGAGGAGGACAGGCTGAGGGACCGGCAGGAATCTTCCGCCCCATACCCAGAGTCCAAGGTCAGGTCCTCCAGGGTCTTCAAAGTAGAGCTATACATCACGGCCATAGGGGAAGACCGACCGGGGTCAAATATGGCACAGCACGCGTTGATCTTTCCCTTAGAACTCCCACACAAGCAGGAGTTCTCTGGAATCGAAAACAAGCCCCGGGAAATAGTGCAACACGTTGGTAAAGAGAGAGTCCCTCATCTTGATCCAAAAAAAATGAAAATGAAGAAAGGCATATGTGGCGTTTGCCAACAAAGTTACATCTTTAGCTGCAGCAAATTGCATCACCGAGCAGCTGTGGAGACGATTCAAAGCTGGGGTTGCTTAGTCCAGGTAGAGCCGGCATCGTACCAGTTTACTGCACACTTGCCTTCTTTGTGCTGCCTTCTCTCTTTCCCTCTCCCAACCCCAAAACAGAGGTGGGAGCAACACCCATGAAAGCACTCCAAGAAAGTGCAGCGGTCACTGTTTCCAGCTCGGCAGCAGTCCCCCATGCAGCTCTGCAGGATACGTAACGCTCTCTGGCAGTCCCTCCTTCCAGTTCTGTGACAGGCACCCCCTCCAGATCCGTCGAAATCCCCCCATCCACCGCTGTGACAATCCGCCATCCAGCTCTGCGGATGGGAAAGTTCTCCCAGCTCAGAGTTTGCCAGGCTGCGCGAATCCTTCATGCAAATGAACCCAGGGCAGTGGCCTATGGGCTGCTGCAAAGACGTGGGCCGAGCCAATGAGATCAAACCCAGGCGGTCCGCATGCAAATGAGGTAGGCACACATGTTTTGCCGGGCCCACAGCGGGGCTGCCTCCCAACTCCAGCATGCTCTGTCGGCCGCCTAACCCTTTCCTAGCCGGGGACTAGGAGAAGGCATGCCTCCCGGCGGTGCCCTCGCTAATAGGTAAACACTGGAGGCATAATCCTGGCTACCTCTTTATGCAATGCTCGTTAAATCCCTTTAGTGCCCTCTGCATCAGTTCACTCATGCGCCATAAGCGAGAGTGGTTGGGACCTGTCCCACTGGCGCAAAAGCAGTGGCGTTTTAAGTAGACTCGTTTATTTTTAGTATAGCGCCGTGTTGTGGGCGTTTCGGACGCGTGTGTTGTGTGAGTGTGTTGAAGTTTTAAGAGAGATGGAAAGTGTTGCCCGGGCATGTCTTGTGATCCCCCTTTACCTCCATAAGATAAAATAATTCATACAGATGTGATGAACATGTGTAAAAAGCGAACAGCACTTATCAGCGTGGGAGTGATAGATGCTGTAGAGCTGCACTACTTTAAAGCCACCGCACTAGTATTTCTCTGCCATACTTGTGTGAACACACCCCAGCACATAGCAGAAGCGCTGCTGTGCTTGTATTGCACACATGCCACATGCCCATTTATGTCGGTAGATGGTAGCCCAGTCCTAGTTTTAATTTTGCATTCTGGGACTTTTAGTCCCAGCTTTTCCCATTGTAAACCCTCGACCAAGTGTCGCAGAAGGCAAAGTTAAAACCAGGACTGGACTATTAACTCCCAACTGCAATGGGGCACGTTGCATGTATATTAATGCCTGGATTGCATACAAACAATCTTCATAACTCCTAGTCCTGTGTTTCCTCATCACACTACTTACTTGCTATGTTATGTTATGGTGATTTATACCGCACACCACTGCTATTTTCATGGTCTCCAGGTGCTCTGGCTTGTGAGGTCACTTACCTCGAGCCTCCAGAACCATTCTTCCTTTTCTACTTTTCTTTCTCCATGCTCCATTCCTCCCACCAGAAGTAAAATAATTAATGTATCCCAGCATGCAGTTGTTAATTACCACTCTTTCGACTCCACCCATGCCTTGTGGGAGAGTACTTTGACGAGGAAGAGCATGACCAGGATTAATAAAGATTGCTGGTAAGTAATCCAGGCATTACCTCTATGTCCCTCTTCCTCGTCCCAGTACTTACTTGTGAAACATACCAACTCAAAAAGATGAAGGGGACTAAAGAAAATGTTCAGACGACCAGATGCCATGTGCACCCACCACGAGATTATTGGGGAAAAACAACCACGTGAGTTCAATGTGCTCTGGCATTTAACACCCCAACACCAAAGACACTAGAATTCTGCCTCTGATGATTCAATCAATAGCTCCTAATGAAAATATTCGAGTCTGCCCAAGAGGCTGCTATTGCTCTGCTAGATGTCCCCTGGATCCTAGATGAAGGGGTCCCAGCAGCAACCGTATAAGACATGGATAGTCTCTCTAATGAACCATGGCCTTCATGACTGGACCTCAACCCCAAAAGTCGCAAACAAGCTATCAGAGCTCCTAAGGGACCCCGATTTTCCCAGGTACATAAGGACCGCCCATCTCACACTGAACCAACTCCACCCCACTTCTTCAGCAGTGCATGCGTTCTTTCAGTGCAGAAAGAAGGAAGGAATTGTGATCCCATGGGATAGGTGAAACTTTAATAACACTTTAGGAAGGGAGGGCGCATCACACCAAGGAACATGGCATCGTCTTGGACTACTTGATACGGAGCTCTGCATGTCAAAGCCTCAATTTCACCTAATCTTGGATCCGAGGGGACGGCTACCAAGAACACTGCTTTTAGGGTAAAACATGTCAATGAAACTTCCACAGTCGACTCAAATGGAACTACTTGTAAGTCCCAAATTGCCAACTGAAGATCCCATGGAGGTACTCCTGCCACAAAAATAGGCCAGGAGTCTGGTGGACCAAATTCACACTCCCAGAGTCCTCCCAGGATTCCCTGAATTACCTAATAGTCACCAATTGACTCAGTAGGGAAGAGGCTGCCAGTCCAATGCCAAACCCTTCCTAAAGAAATTGGAACATATCTGGAATCCCACATTCTAAAGCTAGAAATGCCTTCCTTTCACACCAGGCTTGGAAGTTACTCCAGTGTCTATCCTACTTCCTGAGCGTGGAAGAACGTTTATCCTTTGGGCTGTCTGTGCTAAATCAGCAGACAGCCTCTGGAGCTGGAGCCTCTCTTTTTCAATTCCCAGGCCCCCCAGACCAGTCCCCTTAGGTCTCCCACCCTCTAAAAGCGTTTGAAAGATGCAGAGGGTTCGGGAGGACTGGGAGACACCCTGTTAAGACAAAATCACCAGAAACCATCATCTGCAAGGCCAAACTGGAGCTACCAGGATGACCTCTGCTGCAGGGTCCTGGATCTTTATCACCACCTTCGGGAGCAGTGGGAGAGGAGGAAAGGCATACAATAGGCCCCACAGCAATTGGATAACCATCACATCAACTGACTGGTAAACACACTACCCAGGCCCCTGTGCATGGGAATCTGGAGAAGGACCTGGAGTTCTTTGAGTTCTGCAGTGAGGAGAAGAGATCCCACGTGGGTGTCCCGAAGCTCCTACATATGTAAACGGATCCAAAAATAGTCCAAAGGCGCCCCTCTGTGAGAAAGAGCACGGCTAAATGACCTGTTGTTTTGGAAGGTACCCACTCGAGAGTCCGCAGCCACACATTAGTCCACTGTACCTTTCACAGATGGGAAATATCCATTTGCATATCAGTCTTTGTCCCATCCACATGGGCAGTCCAGTGCCAACTAAGAATAACGCATGTTCATAAATTGCATATGAATTACCTTGTTAGGCTACCTTTGTGTTATACTTGACCCCACCATATGCCAAATGTGACATAAATTCAATTGGAGTCCCGACATCCTGTAACACAGGCATAGGATCTGCACCATCATGTATGGCCTTAGACAGTCTCTTGAGCCCTGTCAGGCAGTCCTTGACATGCAAGATTAATACGTTGATGCCTGCCATTCCAGATGAGCCCCTCCAATAGGCCTTTTCCAGACACCGTCCACCTACCTGTCCCTGGAATCCTTGATGGCTTCGTCTGGGGCCATGGAAGACTGCCCACCATACTGGGAAAAATTGAATCCACTAAAATAGTCTGTGGAAATGTCTTCACCTCCTTCTAGGGATATAACTTGGCCAGATATCTTGGAAGCACCTCCTTCTCAGGATCCCGCCATTCCTTTAAAATCTCCTCACTTCTGGATGCAACGGTAACCCATATTTTAGGGTGTGCTTGAATTGGGGAGGCAGGGCTCTGGTTGCTTTGTCAGAACGGTGTAGCCCTGGGTCTGCAACCCCCATGTAGTTTCCCACTTGGTTTGTGCGAACACACTGCCACACCTGATGCCTCACAAATATATAACACATAAACAGCTGGAGTTCCAGAGTGGTGTGAATTTTTGTTTTATGTGTGTTAACAAACACAAGTGTTAGATGCATATGAAACAATCTCAAAGTATAATATAAGTCAGCGATACACAAATTGACATAAAGCTGTTCAAAGTATTATAAATAAAAAAACAATGACATAGAAGAGGCATGAGTAAAGCCTTATCAGTTAGTCAAATGGTTGTGCTCTGCCGACACTGCTCTTCCTCAGGGATGATTGGATGGTTGTTTTGGGAGCAGGAAAATAATTGAATTGCATGAAATTGCACTAGCAATGCCTATTCGGCATGCAATGAGCAAATGGCTATATAAATAGGTAGTCTTAAAGGTTACTGCGGGTGGTTCGCTGGTAGGCTTTCCCCCTGGGTATGGCTGCAGTCAGTCCGCCGTCTTGGCTGAATCCTGTGCGGAACTTTGGGGATCTCCTGTTTAACCTTTAAGGTTAATTTATTATACCTTGGACAACTTTATGTCAATTTGTGTATCTTCAACTCATATTATTCTTTGAGATTGTTTCATATACATCTAACACTTCTGTTTGTTATCTGGGGTACATTTACCAGCCCAGCAGAACTCCCCTGCGCCACCAAACTGCATTTTCAGCAGTTACAAGAATAATGGCCATGCTGGGTCTGCTGATCACATATTCCCTTGCATCAAAACTGCGTTTTAGCAGTTAGCAAAAATAATGGCTGCGCTGGCTCTGCTGAACACATGGGCGAGATGGAACATTGAACACCCCGAGAATGGCCGCATTTATTTTCTTCATGTGCACCAAAAAGAAGAATTCAAAGCAGTCTGGCTCAGCGCTGCTATGCTGCCAGCTCAAGACTTCCAACTGAAAGAGAAAATGTTCTGTGTTTAAAATGACTGTGCACTGGTGCTATTTCCATCTTTTCAACATTACACCGTTTGGTTCCAGTGAAACACATCCATGCCCATCTATCTTCAGGATGAAAACCATCAAAGGAGGGCCATTCCTCCCTGAAAGGCATTGTGTGTGTGTTCCAGGACCCCCAACCGGCCCATAGAGTCGGGGTTTGCCAGAAGCACTTTAAGACAAGATAGCAGCACCCATGAGATGGATGGGGGTGCAGATTAAATACTTCAACACCAAGTCAATAATGACAACTTTACGGTTTGGCAAAGGGAGTCCGTTTAATGACAAGTACAAAAACGGGGAGTTATGAATATCAGCAGCAGTGCGATCTTCCTTCTCGCTTCATCTCGAACTAACTTCATAAAAATCATAACATTTATACTGAAAACTCGTCATCATTGACATATAATGCTTAAAAGTTGGCATACAATTCTATTGGTTCAGGAAAGGTAACTTTACTATAGGTACTATATCTGTATATGGTAACGGAGTAAGGGGATCGGGTAAACACTGTCAGGTGGGGCATCTAAGCCCTACCTTCAAACTAGCTACTGTAGACGTCACTAAGAGTACAATGGCCCTCATTACGACCCTGGCGGAAATCGAAAAACGATGGCGGAAATGCAATACCGCCATCGAATAGCGCTCGGTGCAACTATGACCCGTCACCGTAAAGTACGATGCCATTAGCGACACCGTAGTGAACGCCAACGCTAACTGCACCAAGTACGCGCGCGCGCGCCATGCCAAACCGTAATTAGCACCATGGCGCAAGGGTACGCGAATTCCGACCCTAGCGGACATGTACTTAACGCCATCAAGCACGGCGGAAAGTACCATTCCGCCATGGTGAGAAGTACGGCATCGCGAATCAACCGTAAACGGCCCCACTGAGTGCCTGTACACCGCTCCCTGGCCACATAGTACAACTCCCCGTAGGTGCAACAAAGTCACAATGCAACCAGTGAAATGTACAAGTCACCCATGCATGCCAACGAACAAAAGAATCACAAGAGGGGCCAATGGGAGCTGCAGGGCACAGATGGCACGAATACAGAAGCTATACCAATGGACATGACCTCAGTCTCCCACCAAGAAACGCACGCAAACACAGGCACCTGTGACCAGCAATATTCCGATAATCACATCATTCCACCAATCCACCTGGCTGACCGGCATCTGTTACACAAAACCTAATCCCCCGCCCCTGAGCATGACATCATCCAAACAGTCATATTGGCAGCCCTCACCCCTGACCTCACTGGGCTTCGTAGGCAAACGCGCCCAGCACAGTACCACGCAACTATACTCCGAAGCTGGAACCCAATGCAGATCTCCTCACAATACATCGCTCCCCAAATAGGAATATGCCACATCACTTGCAAAGAAGAACGCTACACGGCCCATATCAGAATAGAAATTTAATGCACAACAAATTCACCAAGCCCATACAGCCATTAGGCCATGAACTCCAAAACACATTTCACCATTGTGGGCTGCATCCGCAATAAATGACCAGCTACTTCTTGTGTGACGCCCTGTTCCTTCATGGTACACAGGGGCTACATTCTCGTACGAAAAGGCAACATGGAAGCGCCTAGAACCGCAGGGCCGTCCCAATAGGGAGGCACTAGTCCAGCTGAAAGGCCGAAATGTTGCTCCGAGCCACTAGTACTGCGTAAGGGCATGTGGCCCATTGGCGATCGTCCCATAAGATCGTAATGCTGCTCCACTGATTAACACGAAGCAGCAGGTGTCGGGAGTAAAACCCATCTGCAGGAGTGGCATACAGATGGCAGTGGCAAAAGGGGAGGAGATACCTGTCAACCAAAAGAAAAGAAAAAGAAAAGAATGGCCATCAGAACTACATTCGAACAACTCACTTCAATGATCACACTAGATCCACAGCCATATGCATGCTAGCCCACTCCAAAGGATCATCACCACCCCAAAACCACTTGCGACTCATAACTATCCATATCGAGGTGAAAACACCATCACAAACGAGTGTACCTGTGCATGCGTCTGTGAAAACAGAATCCATCAGATGGGATTGGTAACGTGCATGGACACAAGTGTCTGAAGGCGCGTCGAGACAGGGAGGGCTCAACAAGGCCAGATAGACGATGGTCCCACTATGGCAGCCCTGCATCACATAGCGCAGGGGAGGCGGACAGATTCCAAGAAGCCCTGTACATGGCAAACACCGTATCAAATCATCTGCCCATGCATCCATTCATCATTCCCTCATCCCGTAATGATAACGCCTGTTTCCATACTCACATAACATGTGAGAATTCCATAGAGTCTGTGCGTTATGCAGCCTGCAAAATCCACTGTGCCCCAGCCCGTAATTCCAGTGTTGTGAAGTAACATGTATTTGGGAACGTCCGGCCTCATCATCCACTTCGCTATTGCGCATCCCAAACTATTCATATCAATCATTGCATCCTCGCCATGGCCCCTGTCCCAAGGACACTGAACAATAGAACGTTATATTTGCAGTCAGACCTGTGGGCATCTCCTCGCCGCTAGCTGAAGACCGAAAGCGCCGCCCTTCGAATTCCTCATTTGCAACATCACGTCGAAAAGGCATCTGTGTCCGCTTGAAATCACAAATTAATCCATCTAGTGCGGCTGTGTGTGAAAATGGCAACTGCCTTCACTCACAAATGGGAGGCCCCGCCCGTCGGTGAACCTCGGTACAGTGATGCATGAGGGTCCACCGTTACTCGAGTACTACGTTCCACTGACCCTTCACAAGTCTGTTCGCGACTGCAAAGAATGCATGTGAAACAATGGGACCATAGCCGAATGAACATATCAACCAATGTTACACGGCCATCGGGTACTAATACATGATTGTAATAGCAAGATGCCATTCCTCGAATTGCAGCGTTGTGTGCGGGACGTGCTCGCCCAAAGGGGAGAGCAGCTTGCACAGGTGGAATGAATCACCACAGGTGGAGGCCATACAGCCTGAAAACACATAAATTGCACGCCCAGTCTCCTCCCACAACCACTCCGAAATGCTACCGGCAGGACTCGCGATGTTGGCCCTGGGGGACCTGATAGCACTGCAAGTACTCCAACTCCAAGAAGAAGACGAACACCAACTACAACCGGCCGCACGGAGGAGACGCAGGAGGAGGAGGAGGGCAAGGCAGGGCCAGCAAGGGCTGCCAGCACAGCCACTACCACCACGCAGGCAGCCCGCAATCCCACGCCTCTGAGCACATCCGTTCAACCTCACTGATGAGCAGATCCACACCCTCTACCGTTTGGACCGGGACACCATAGCCGCCATTGTGGACATGACACAGGCTGACCTTGTCAGCATGATAGATAGCCCAACCGCCATCCCACCCCTACTGAAGGTGGTGTCTGTACTCCACTTCCTGGCCACAGGCACCTACCAGCACACAGTCGGACAGTTGCATGGCATTTCTCAGCCACTGTTCTCACGGACACTATTGCAAGTGCTCGATGCCCTCCTGCAGCACGCAGACGACTACATCTCTCTACCACGCTCGGAGCAGGAAATAACCAACACAAAAGTGGGATTCCATGCACTTGGCGGCATACCGGGTTGCATTGGTGCCATCGACTGCACCCATGTGGAATTGGTCGTCCCACATGCCATGGAGGCCCAGTACCACAACCGAAAACAATTTCATTCACTGAATGTACAAATGGTGTGTGACTCCAACAGGATCATTACACATTGTTGTGCCCGATTCCCTGGATCAACCCATGATTCTATGATCTTGAGGAACTCTACAATACCACGCTACATGGAGCGACACGCAGGGAACAGATCCTGGCTACTCGGTGAGTCTCATTTCATGCATGATGATGTGGGGTATGTGATGCGGCAATGACCTGGCAGGAAGGGGGGCGGGTGCGTACGTAGCAATGGCATTCCACATAATTCGTTTATCGTCCACATACAGGTGATGCCGGATATCCACTGAAGAGATGGCTCCTCACACCAGTCCGGAACCCACGGGACCAGCATGAGGAGGACTACAACCATGCCCACTCACGTACCCGTGTAGTCATTGAACAGGCATTCGGCCTACTGAAGACTCGTTTCCGGTGCCTCAGCAGGTCTGGCGGGGCACTCCTGTACCGCCAAGAGAAGGTTGCAAAGATGGTGATGGCATGTGTCATGCTCCACAACATGTGCGTACGTAGAAATGTGCCCATGCCCCCTGACGCAGAACTGCAAGCACCTGAAGATGGTCATGATGAGGGTGGGGATGTGGCAGCACCTCAAGGAGTCTGCGAGGCACAGGAGGGCCGTGAAATTCGTCAGCATCTCATAGATGCATGCTTCTAGCACTCACGCCTGGTGGCTAATACATGGACACGGGACTCGTGGCACTGTGTGTGTCTGGTACATGCACAATATGGACTGTACGCCTATGATGGCCTAGTACACAAAGATCATTGTCCACACATCTCATTGTTTGATCGTGCATTGTTTATGGCATATGTGATATCATGTGGAACACCCTATCGACCCGCCACCCAAGTGAGCCCAACACACCCCCTTCACCCTCCCACCTCCCCCCCGAACACCAGTGTCCAAAGATGCTCATTGTCAGTGGGCAGTCGCTATTGCAAGCCCCCTCTGCGGGTATCAGGGGCACCCCTGCCTGTGGAGCGCAGGTTCCTCCCAGATCTACGTTGGGGGCTGCCCTGGACGGAACTTGCAACGGATGATGTCTCTGCCTGCTCACGTCCATGCATGTCCCTAAGGGTTTGTGAGAGCTCAGTGAGCACACGGCGCACTGCGGCAAGTTCGGCACATACGTCTTTGGACGTCGCATGCAGTTCCCCCCTCAGGCTCTCGGTGCTTCTCTCCATTTGGACTCTCAGGCTCTCGGTGCTACTCTCCATTTGGACTCTCAGGCTCTCGGTGCTACTCTCCATTTGGACTCTCAGGCTCTCGGTGCTACTCTCCATTTGGACTCTCAGGCTCTCGGTGCTACTCTCCATTTGTGCCCTAAGTGTCTCAGTTGATGTTTCTATGTCTGCCTTGGTGCCCCCACTTCCATCGGCATGGTCCTTGAGGAGCGTGGCCAGTTGCTGCTGTTGCACGATTAACTGGTCGAGGGACTGTTGCCTCTGCTGGGCCATGGCCATTTGCGGTGGTGTCACAGAGGGGCTGTTCGCCTCATGTTGCCCTGCCACAGGGCTTGTGGGGGATGGCCAGTCGTCGTCTTGTGGGTGCCCCTGCGTGGTATCCTCATGGTGTACGGGATGGAACAGACAGGGGGATTGGGACAGGTCATGGATGGATCTGACTTCGACATCCCCGTCTTCTGTGTCGAAGCATGCTGCCATTAATGGGGTGTCACCTATGGTGCTGCTGCCACCAGAGGCAGTACCTTCTGTGGCATCCATTGGGGGGACCTGTGGTGGTGCTGTTGTGGGCATGCTGGCTGCTGGGGTGCCTGTTGATGTTCCCTCCTGTGTGCTGCCACTTGATATGTGCTGCTGCCGTGTCTTGATGCGTGCAGCTGAGGTGGAGGGTCTTTGGCCGTCGGTCTTGGCCCTCTTTGCAGGTGTGCTGGTAGGGGTGTCCTGGAGCTCGACGTTTGGATCGGACCCTGTGGTGGAGTAAAGGAGGGCGAGCGTTATTAATGGGTCTGTGGGAATTGGAATGGCAATGTATCACATGCATTGGGGTGGTACCTGAGGGTGATTTGGGTCGGGGCCTTGGAGGTGCTTTCATTTGTGTGTGGAGTGAGGGTGCAGTTGTTTGGCAGCCTGCAGTTAGGGTGTGCCTGCTGCACGTGTAGTGGGTGTTTTTGGGGTTTTTACTTATTTATGTATTTATTGTGTGTTTTAAAGTGCGCTATCAGGCCAATGTGTGTGGACGTTCTCCTGGCCATGTGTTGCTGTTGCGCTATGTGGACACATGTGAGTCACATGATTGGACATTGTGGATTTGGCATGGTTTTATTTGGGCCACCTACCTGATTCTCCGGATGTCTGCACTCCTTTCTCCATCCCTCCGACTCCCTCTATGCTCTCCATTCCAATGGTGGAGGCACAGATTTCTTCCCAGGGGGTCAACTTGATGGGTGATTCCGACCCTCCCCCGGTGGCTGTGGCAATGTTGCGGTTGGCAGAAAGTATGCTACGGACGCGTATCCGCAGGTCGTCCCACCGCTTCCTGCATTGCTGTGGGTTGCGGGGTGCGGTCCCCACCGCACTTACCCGCTGTGCCACCAGGGCCCATATGGCCTTCTTGTTCGCAAGTGCCGTCCTGGTCATTTGCGTGGAGAAGACGGCGGAGGCATTCTCCTGGAGGGTCTCTGTGAGTACGGTGAGTTCCTCACGGGAGAAGTGGACCTGCCGCTTGCGGTCGCACGCTTTCTTCGCTACTTTTCCCATTTTTCTTGGTTTCACTAGGGTGGATGACGGGTTGGGATGTGTCTCAGGGTGGTGTTTTTAGTGGTTGTGTGTATTTTGTGGTTTTATAGGTGTACGGGGTGTTGTTTCCCGTTCCGGGCACATGTTTTTACTTCCGTTTCCGTATATTTACGGTCGCCGTACTTTCCGGTTGGCGCTCACTGCGGTGTCCGCTATGATGGGTGGCGGTATTGCACCTAGGGCGCCGTACGGCGGCGGTGTGGGCCGTGTTGGGGTCATTTCCGCCATCGCGGACTTTGCACTTCCGCCATGGCGTGGTGCTCGTGCCCGATGGGTCGGAATGGGCCGCACTTTGCTCCATCGTGCAATGGCGGAAACGCTATTTACGCTGTGGCGGTCCGGTCAGTCACTTTCCGCCAGGGTCGTAATGAGGGCCAATGTCTCATTGGTTCTACTAACTATAAGACCCTAGATTACTTGGTCCCTTGTGATTGGGTTGGCACCAACCCCGCTGTACATTTCCACTTTGCTTAGCTGCACACAGAATAATGAGACCAGGTGCAGGGAGTAAGTCTGTACCCCAGCTTTCCTTCAATTTATGTTACAGCCATTCATCACCTTAGTGGCCGTGTCTCAATTACTGCCTTGTAGTTTGGCCTTGAGTCTGCCTCTTGGTCTGAGAAAGTTAAGGAGGATGGGTATGATAAGGCTCCATGCGTAGGTGTGAAAGGCTTACTTCTGTTCGCTCAGCTGGTCACGTGGTTCAGACACCGTGAATTTGCCTCTTCTTTGTAAAATGTGTGTATTTCACTTTTGTTTCACCCACCACCTGCATTCGGCTTCTTATCTTGACCCTTCAGAGCAGTATATTCTGTTCTTTGCTTCAATTACTTGTAGCCACTGTTTGTCCATATTGACAGATACGACCTTGGTTCTCAGGCACGATTTGCCTCTGCTGAGTTTCGTTTCTGCCACTGTAGTCTTGATTTCGCCAAATATGAAACTCTTCTTGTGTGGCCTTTTAGTAACCTTTTGGTTGATTCTGCTTCTTGGGCAAAGTGGAAATATACTCATATAACGTACTTCTTTGAGGTAGATTATGTATAGTGGCGCTTGCCGCACTATCTTTTTACTAAGCATAGCAAGCCGCACGATTTTCTTAGCTGTCTTGCGGTTCCAGGCATATGTACACGTGTAAACCTGGTTGACTATCTTCACCATTGCTCATGGCTTAAGCTTCTTATGTTTGACATTGTCCTTTCACTTTAGGTTCACGATATCCTTTATTCATGGTGTTTCGTCTCTTTACGTCATTCTCTGGTTGTCATTTCTTATATATGTGAGTCAGTCCAGGTTCTTGTGACGTCACCATTCATCTTCCATCAAGACCTTTTTGGTGTCTTCAGGGACTGTATTTAGACGATCTTCATTTCGTTTTATTGGTTGATATGGCTTCCTCAATGGATACCTTACTGTCCATGGTTTCCTTGGTTTTGGTACTTCAATAGGTGCTGTTCTACTGATAGGTACTGGACAAAGCCCCACTGCGGCTCTCTGCTGGATTATTTGCTCATCACACGTCACATATCCCGGTGTGAACATTCCTGGTACTTCAAAATGAACAGTTGGAGTGTGGGCTATACTTGGGACCTCCTCTTTCAAGTAAAAACTGTGAAAGAGCAGAGAAATTTGTTTCAGGCCGTACAGCAAGCATTTCCTTTTGCAACAAATGAACTCAGGCAAAACTCTTCACAGGCAGCTCTCTCTCTCTCTCTCCCTTTGCTAATGTCAGTTTCAAAGAACCCTTTTCTTGAACAGATTCCTGTGTATCAGAAATTGACCAGAGCTATGGAAATGTTCAGAATGAATATGCGAGGAAAATCGGATTTGTAAATGACCAGGGAAAGTAAAATGAACTAGTGTTGCACTGCTCTGCAAAGCAGTGAGTTCATATTGTACAAGCTCAATGGAAATAATACTGTAACATGCCCAGAAACAAAACTATATATGTTGGGAAGAAAAGCTGCCAAAATATAGGTAAATTGTACTATATGCAATTTATTTCTCCCCACAAAATGAGCTTCAACATCCTGGCTAGGCCCAGAAATTGCTGTCAAACCAGTTTTTGCAAAGGCAGGCACTACTAATGTGCCAGCCCCATGGGAAAGGAAGTTCCTTTACCACAAGAAAAGGCCCAGAGGTGTGGGAAGTGGCGACTTCGTCAGAATGAGCGGCATTGCTGCAGCATGGGACAATTGACAGCCCTGTCTCTGAATTGTGAATTCCTTTGACACCTCTCCTCAGCTTCAAACTAAGGACTTCAAAGGAGAATCCATGGCAACCTCTGGGCAAAGCTGACCAAAGCATGACATTTGGCTGGGGGGTTGAAAGGACTGGCCACTTTTGGGAACAAAGCCGGCCCATGTGATTGAAAAGACTTTTCATATAAAGACATGTATGTCAGTAATCTAAAGAAGCAGTGATGTAAAATGTTGACAGCTTGAATGTGATTTTTGCGCCATGAAAATAAGATGATGTGGATCTTCCTAGCAAGTAGGGGACGCAAATGGCATTTAAGTGATATTTCTGGGGAAAGTGTACATTCTACAGTTATGAAACTTACATGCAAATATGTCCGACATTGATAAGCTTCAGTGTACCCATTTGTAGATTTATTTTTAGGGTAAATATTTGCCATAGAAATTGCAAAGGATTGCCAGAAGGACTAAACAGCAATGTACAAACTTGGGGTATGGAATAGCATACTCCATGTGAAATATGATATTTGCCTATCTAATTTTTTATAAGGTGACGTTTATAAATATGAGGGTTTTGTTTCATAACTAACTAGGTTTTGGCAAAAGTAACTATGGTATAACAAAGCACCTCATAAAAACACCCACACTAAAACTGAGTCACTTCCTTCAGTTCAGTCTGCTTACAGGGAGGCGGCGACATTTACAGCCTGACCTATCCCATCTTAGAGGTAGTTCGAGGTTATTTCCTCCCATATAGTAAAAAAACCTCTGATGTCATCTGGCCTGTATAAGGAGGAAACAGTCAAAATTCTGGACATTCATGAATCAGGACATTCATGAATTAACATCCAGAGATCCAGGCATTCAACATTCACCCTGCAAGATTCCAGATTCCATTGACCAGATCCCTGTCCCGCGGTTCGGAGACCCGAGCTGGCTGTCCAAGCTACCCCATTCAAGTTCTTTCTGTGAGTAACACCCTTCCCAGTAACCAAAGAAAGCTGCATCCATTGCTCTGTAACCTTGTATTATGTACAATCCCATAGAAATCCTATACATACCCTAGTAAATTCTTAAATTGCCAGAATCCCCTGTGTATCCTGTCCTTAAAAAAATCTGTGTTAATCTCCATGTGTTAGCACCATTCTTTCCAAATCATTTCAGTCCGTTGTATAAGTCCTTAGTACTATTTGGAATACATTAATTCCCATATACAGAGGCAAATGGTGTGAATGGGTTAACATTGCAAATTAACTTTCTCACAGGCAGTGTCCTTCTTTAATAATCTAGCCACTAAAAAAAAAGTCTCAGTAGAACCTGTCCTTTTCTTTTTAAAACCGATTTTGCCCGTGTAACTGCTTTCATTCTAAAATCCAATTTTTCCCTTCCGTTTAAGAATCCCATACTGTCCCCATCAAGAGTCACCCTTTCACTTTAGTATCATACATGTTATGTGCCATTGTCCTTCATCAGCAAAACCGATTTTGGATTCTGTCTGTTTAGCTAATTTCTGAAGTTGTTTGCCTATTTTAAACCCATGAGACAAAGCAATTGCAAATTTTGCCACGTGTGATTCTTGCTGCACTGTTATTTCCTTCCAAAGTCGATTTTCTAAACTTTATGCCCGTTGTTAGTACCTTGCCTTGTAGCTTGCGAGTTTTCTTGCTTCTTTGATACAGCCACACACATTCTTGCCTTATCCGTTGAACCGCACATGTAAAATCACCATTCAGTAATTCTGAGTGCCATCTTGCTCATTTTCCAAGGGAGATTCATCCGATTTTGGCCTCCCATTCAGGGGTGGTAGGTCAGATTCTCATGCTGATTGTTGCCTAATATGCCTGACACCTTGCTACTCCTCTCCACCCACACACAACTTGAATAACAAGGGGTTTGAGGGAGTGTTGCAGGGGGAATGCCTAACTGTGGTGCATTTAAAAGCACTACTCAAAAAGTAATCTTGCTTTCATCCAATTGTGCATTGTGTTTCTTATGGTAGAAGGTTAAACTAAGTGTATCCTATCATTGTTCTGTGTAGCTATCACCACACTGGTGATTGCTGCCCTATATTGAATGTGTTTGATTTTTATTAAAAATTTAAAATAAATAAATATTTCATTATTACACACTGGCCTGGTTCATGGTCCATTGCGACACAGGGTGTATGTTAAGGGGGGTGTGAGACGGGTTGGCTGCCTTCTCAAACATTGAATCTGAAGGTAATAAACTTAAAAGCGTTTTAATTGTGCGCTGCATCCCTGGCCAGTAGAAAGAGTCCTGGTCTGGAGTGTGCCCTATCTTTAAAATCCTTAACAGTTAACACATATAAACAAATAAATCACACCACTCTGGAACTCCAGTTGTTTATTTGTTATATATTTGTGGGTGCCAGGTGTGGCAGTGTGTTCACACAAACCTTTGTCAACAGGTGTGTTAGGGAGGCACACCCTCTTTCACTGCCCCCAGAGCGACTTGTCACGCTGCCATTTACTTCCCCACTTGCAGCACAATGGACTGGGACTCTCCCCATTTCCCTGATAATTAGTTTCCCACTTCAATTAGGACAGAAGCAACTACCTCTTTATCCAAAAAAGTCCCCTTCTGATCCTTCTCCATAGAGGAAAATGACTCGTGGATGAGACTGATGAAGATGAAGATGACGAGCTGGTAAACAACGAAGAGGGTGATCTTCTACTTTTCCTCTTTTTTATTCCTTTTTGCTTAATGGCTTTCCTGAAAATCTCTACTAGTCTCTTTGCAGAAATTCCAGCCCTCTTCTTGTTCGTTTTTCTAGCTCTGTTCGGAGATGTACAAACCACCTCCTCTTCCACACGTCTTCTCTTTTCTGAATGCTTTCCCACCTCACCGGTGGGCATGCAAACAGTTCACCAGGAGACACAAGGATTAGCACAGGATCCTGCGTTTTTTTTCACTCTTGGGTTCACCTGCATGAATGTTACCATGGATACTGACTGCACCGTGCAATCATCCCTTTCCCCTCTGTGTCCTTACACCCGCTCCGACCAATTCCTCTGCAGCCCTTTTCTATCTGAACTATGCTCCAGTTCCAGTCAGGCTCGAACTGTCCTATCGGGCAATAGGGCAATGCCCAAACTAAAAATACAAAATGCTAGTGTGGAGTACTTTTTTTTTTGGTCACAGTGGGCCAGTTTTTTGGTCCATGTCGACCAGTTTGATAAGTTACATCACCATGCGGCTAGTAGTTGTGGCCTGTGTTACTGAGTGAATATTCTTTAAAATGCACAATTCTCATCACATTTTATCCAAAACCTCCCCATTGGGTACTACTAAAACAGTCTGTCGCAAAAGGGATGAATTCCCATTTGCCACTGTGGACCACTTTTTCATAGGTGCCTGAGAAAACTGTATGCCCCAGTCCACCCTGGTTCCAGTGATATGTTGCAGCTTCGGTCCATGTTCAACCTGGAGCCTATCGCCCTGTAGCAAAGTTCGGAACAATCCTCCTTCTGGAAGGGTCCATCAAACGCTGCATAGGAGAGGCCTGCCAGAGATAAAACTTGCAGCATTTCTCCAAGCCCAGCAGGGAGAGGAATACATTGCAGAAGATGGTCTGCTGCCTTCCGGGGACCCTGCTTGAGGCAGGCCATTTTCAACTAATTCATACTGGAAAAGGTGAGTATTGTGCTCCTGGTGGTGTGGAAGAGGGAGGCAGGCCAAAATGAGGGAGGCCGTGTGGAAGACCCCAGTCAGGACCACAGTTCTGGACCAGGGAGTGAACAGACCCGGTGGGGGTGTGTTGTGTACGCAGACAGACTGGGTCCCCCCTCTGGCAATAACAGGCAGGCTGCACTGAAAAGTGGGAACACAATGACAGCACCAAAGTCTTCGTAGAAACCAGGAGCAGACTTATTACAGGAAGAGGAGTAAACCCATTGCCAGCAGGACAAATTAGACACAACAGACACAGGTGATTGCATACAATGGGCTGTGCGTACAAGGTGGGGCATTGATGGCAGGGATACTAGCTAGGCACACCCACTGGCATGGAACCTGTGGATCTGGGGAGTACTTGGAAGCAGGGACCCAAATGGAGGGGTTGGAGAGGAAATGGGAGAAGGGGGTTTGTAGAGAAATAGGGCTCAGAGAGGGGCAGAAAGAGAAAGGAATGGAGAGAGAGGGGCACCCAGTGAGGGAGGGGTGCCCAGTGAGAGAGGGGGAGCCCAGTGAGAGAGTGTGCACAGGGGTACGCAAGGGAAAAAGGGAGATAGAGACAAAAAGAGAAAAGGAAAGAGCAGTTTGGGGAAGAGGGAGAAAATGAAGGGTTGTCTGGGGACAAAGATACCTTAGACCAGAGACCTAAAGGGAAGGGTTGGAGTGGAAATGGGATACGGGGTTGGTAGAGACAGAGGGCTGAGTGAGAGGGGGCAAAAACAGAAAGGAAGGGAGAAAGAGGGGGCACCTAGTGAGGGAGGGGGTTCCCAGTGAGAGAGAAGGGGAGCCCAGTGAGAGAGCGCACACAGGGGCACGCGAGGGAGAAAGAGACAAAAAGAGAGATAAAGAGAGAGCGAGAAAGAGAAAGAAAAGTTTGGGGAAGAGGCAGAAAATGGAGGGTAGAATGGGGAAAAGGGTACCTTAGAGCAGGGACCCATAGGGAAGGGTTAGAGAGGAAATTGGAGAAAGGGGCTGGCAGAGACAGAAGTCTGAGCCAGGGGGGGGGGACAGAAAGAGAAAGGAAGGGAGAAAGAGAGAGGGGCACCCAGTGAGAGCGGGAGTGACCAGTGAGAGTGGGGGAGCCCAGTGAGAGAGTGCACACAGGGGATGTGAAGGAGAAAGAGAAAGAGAGAGGGAAAGAGAGAGAGAAAGAAGAGAAAGACCAGGGGGAAGCAGGGCAGAGAGGAGAAATAGAACAGTGTGAAGAGGGAGACAATGAAGGGTAAACTGGGAACAAGGGTACCTTAGATAGGAGGCCTCTCTGCCCTCAACCCCTCCGGTCAGCACACACCAGCAGCAGCCAAAAAAAGAGGTCCCCAGTCCACTCTCCACAGGCTTACATAAGACTCTTGCTCTCGCCCACTCCAGGGCCCCCTTCACCCACGAACACATGTGCAATTGGTTTGTTTGGCTGTTGCCAGAGACCCATTTTTGTGTGGTTACCAGGGGATATGGGGTGCTGGGTTGGGCACACATTTGCAGGTAATTACATGGTGGAGAAGACGTGAACCTCTAGAGCCTACCCCCACCCATTCCCAAATAGGGGAAACTAGCTTCTGTGTGATTCCTAGGTTAGGGGAGGTTAATTGTTGGGTTTGGGACAAGTGACTTTCCAGAGCCCACTTCCCCACCCATGATGGACACACAGGTGGAACTAATTTTGCAGGACTCAGGGAGGACAGGATAAAATGGGGATGGCCATTGCAGGATGGAACAAATGGGTAAAAAGGTCAGGCCAGATTGTTGGCTCGGGAATTCTGGCAGCTGAGTGGTGAACAGGTTTAATGACAGGGGTAACTGGTTTTCTTTGGAATCCTTTCCCAGGGCTAGATGAATTCCATACCCCCACATACCCCAGGTGCAGGGGACAGAGTGGACCAAACCCAATGGTAGAAACTCAACACAGGTGAACATAGCAAGGTAGGGTCACCTGCACACACACACTCAAGACACAATGTCAATGATGGGCGATGCCCAGTGTGCCAGAAACAATACACACGCAGGGGATACAGTCATATGCAGTGCAAGGTGGAAAATACATTTGGTAAACATGAAAGTCACATATAGCCATTTCCACAGTGGGAGGGGCAGAGCATGGGGGAAAGAAAAGTAGAATGGAGGAAGGGTTCTTGAGGATCGATATAGGCTACCTCACAAGTGAGTACTAAGGTGGGGAAGAGGGATGTGGAGGTCTTCACAGTATATGCACATCTCAGTAGGCTGCTATAATTCAAATGAGAATTGTATATCCTTATTGGGTCAATACCAGTACCTCCCAGAAGTGATTGAATGCTGCTGAAAGTGAGTTGTTTGGTATGTAGGTGCCTTACAAATTACCAATAACATATCAATAGCATTACCACTTGTCAGTGGGGCTGCTATAACTTGTAATGGGACTGCACAGCAGTGCTGTCATTTTAATTGCAACTGTTGCAATACTTTGCAGCAGTACTGCTACAGTTGAAAGTGGTTAATACCAGGGTCGCAATAGCCTACAGAATGGGTCTGCAACTTGAGGGATCTCCAGCGGTTTTGGAATACAACTCCCACGAATCCTCCATCATTTACTATGCTAGCAAGGGATGATGGGAGTTGTAGTGCATTAGATCTTGGGAGCCAAAGGTTGCAGACCCCTTCGCTAAAGAAACAGCACTCACACTTCTGAGCAGATTTCAGTGGGACATTGTTCCTGCTTCTCAGCACTAATGCCACACTTTTAAGCAAGGCCCTGATCTCTGTAAAGGGACCAACGATTTTAAGGTACCTGGAAACTAAGCACCTCTATTATACACATTTCACAGCATGTTTCAAGCCCATCTCACTAACTCGGCCTTTCAGAAATATCCAGCGTGGCTCGATGGAATAAATGGCTGTTCCTTACAAGATACCAAACGCACCCATTAAAACATAATCTTCCCCAAATAAAGGGACACAAAATAGGCAATTACCAGGAATGTACTCAGAGACAACAACTAACTGATACAAGGAGCTGCAAAAAGGGAACATTCCCATACAAGAAGCATAACACGTGAGAAACACTGCAAAAAGATAGGAGTCACGTTCTTGAGAGGCACGTTGATCAAGGAAAGCACTGGCAAAGACAGTGCAAGCTCCTCTCTCACAGAACAGGGGGAGTCTAGTCGTCAGAAGTCCAACATAACTTCCATACGCAGAGTAATTAAAGGATGGATCCTTTGCACACAGAGCAGGCACAACATATGTATACAATGCAATGGAACTGGGTCTGTATATGCTGCTTCTGTTATTTGTGTCGTCTTCTGGTGCTAAGCCCTATCAGAGAGAGGGATGGGTTGGCGTTGGTTTGGTGTAAAGGTAGAGGGAAGATAGGATAAGCACACATTCTCTGTGCTAGTAAGACTAAGGGCCTCATTACGACCCAGGCGATAAGGGGTTAACAGCGCCGTAAAAGGTGGCGGCGCCGTTAACCCCTTACCGCCTAATTACGAGGTCCTTTTGCGGGTCCCTACCTTAACGGCTGGTGTTACCACCGTTAAGGAACGGGCCCGCGAAGGGACCTTGGAGGCAATTACGGTACCGCAATTTGTAGTACCATATTTACCGCCTTCCCCATTCCCATTGAGTCCTATCGGGCAAAAATGGGAATGGGGAAGGGCCAATGATGAATGGGGAATTACCGCCCTGCCAACCTTGTGATGGGGGCGGTAATTCCGCCATTCACCATGGCGGATTCCGGCGTCAACCATGGCGCTAATAGCACCATGGTTAACGCCTGGGTCGTAATGATCCCCTAAGTGTGTTGGGTTAAAGCCCATGGGGTCGGTGCAGGGTCAGACTGGAGCACAACGTTTTCTCGGGCACCAATTTAAAAGTGGACCACAGTTGCAAATAACAATTCATTCCTTTTGTCACAGACTGTTTCAGTGGTACCCAATGGGGAGGTTTTTGATAAAATGTGATGCAAATTGTGCATTTTAAAGAATATTTATTCAGGAATATTGGTCAAAACTACTAGCTGCATGGTGAAGTACGTTATCAAACTGGCCCATGATGGTCTACGGCACTTTAATACACTGCACTTAATCAGGAGTTGGACACGAAGGTCTATGGCACTTTACAACACTGCACTGAATCAGGAGTTGGACACAATGGTCTACAGCACTTAGCTACACTGCGCTGAATCAGGAGTTGGTCATGATGGTCTACGGCACTTAACTACACTCCACTAAATCAGGAGTTGGTCATGATGGTCAACAGCACTTAACTACACTGCACTGAATCAGAAGTTGGTCATGATGGTCTACGGCACTTTACTACTCTGCACTGAATCCGGAGTTGGATATGATGGTCTACAGCACTTTACTACACTTCACTGAATCAGGAGTTGGACATGATGGTCTACGGCACTTTACTACAATCCACTGAATCAGGAGTTGGACACAATGGTCTACGGCACTTTACTACACTGCACTGAAACAGGAGTTGGTCATGATGGTCTACGGCACTTTACTACTCTGCACTGAATCAGGAGTTGGATTCGATGGTCCATGGCACTTTACTACACTGAACTGAATCAGGAGTTGGACACAATGGTCTACGGCACTTTACTACTCTGCACTGAATCAGGGGTTGGACATGATCATCTACGACACTTTACTATACTGCATTGAATCAGGAGTTGGATTCGATGGTCCATGGCACTTTACTACACTGAACTGAATCAGGAGTTGGACAAGATGGTCTGTATCACTCTACGATACTAGTTCAGCTGTAATCCTTGAACTGCAGCAGGGTGGGAATTGAATAGGATGGCCCATTGCTGTCTGCTACATTCCTTTAACAGGGATCCCTGCTCGGAAAGACTAGTTTGACATGATGTCCCATGAGGCTCCACCACACTAGTATTGTCAAGGTTTTCATATCATGCCTGCTTGACGGAGCCAAAGTCCACCTGAGAAGCATTGGCAAATCCACCTGAGGCTGTTGAGAGAATTTACAGCTGAATCCAGAACAAAACCCCGGCAGACGCATTGGTAAGGTTCCGAGATCATCAGCTAGAACCCTCACCCTTTGAAGAACAGCCAGATATTTCACAGCCTTATGGCTGTGTTCTACCACGCAGGACAGCTGGGACATTATATTGCATTCAGAGATGTACATAGAGAGTTTCCCTGTAGCTTGCAGGCGCACCCATAAGCGATAACCAGAGGTCCATTATACAGGACAGCTCCTTGGTTTGCCCGAGGTGTTTTACATACGGCAAGTGAATGCTCCCCTCCATTAATCTTTTGAGCAATAGATGCATTTTCTCGTAGTAAATCACACCAGCATAAAAACCATCAAAAATCACCAAAAGCAAGGTTAAATTGCAGAAATAATCTCCATTGCTATGAATCAATACCACAACCTCTAGCTGCTTTTAATCTAGCTAGCTTCCATCACCAGTCCTAATTGTGCAAAGTCATCTGAAACATGAGACAATCCAATTGCGCTCAAAGAACCTCTTGTCACTGATCAAAGAGATGTCGGTATTGCCAAGGAAGGGGCAATGAGCTTCCCAGCACGGCTGAAGCTACTAACATTTCGAAAATCGAAAACGGAATTCACAGCAGGCAAGCCTCAGAAAAAATAAACCATGGGAAGATGGAGTTTATTCCCCCAAATGTATGTCAATCAAAAACTGAATTTACTCTATAGAAGCTACTCGTGAACCAAATGACACATTATTAGAAAATCACGTCAGCGCTATGCATGCTATAATGAATGCATGTTTTGACATTTTCTGCATTTGAAAAGTTAATGAAACTTTGGCTCTCACAAATTAAGACAAATTAAGACAATAATCAAACGTTCTATCCAGGCTCAGAGAAAATATATTATCAATTACAGTTTGGCTCAGCTCCACGTAAACGGAAAATATAGCGGGCCCATGCCACATTTGTTAAAAAAAAGAAAGGCACCGTGTACAGCTCCACTCTGCCCCCAGCCAGTGTGGAACCACCCAGGTCTTATTCCTGCCAACTTCCCTTATCTCCAAATCATGAGATGTTCAGGAGATAAATCTAATGATGATGAGATTCCGACTGTATCACGTGACATGTCTATCCCATCAAAAAAATATCACATACAATGGCATCAGTTAACCAAGCAGGAGCATCTCTAGCTGAAGACGCTCTGCGTCTTGTTATAGCTGTGACTCTCAGACAAGATGGGAGCACAAACAAGTGTGCAGTCGCAATCTTACATAACACAACAGTCAGTGGCCAGCTCATGAGACAGTCATCTGTAAGTTTTAAAAAGTCCATAAAACCTAGTATAGAGGAGGAGCCAAAAGCCTCTAGCGGAAGTCCCGCCCCTAACATGCCAATATGTTGGGTACCAAAAAGAGTGAGAAAAGCGACCCTGTGATGATGCCTATAAGACGAGCAGCCTTTGAAGCAAAGTATCCATTATGAAAACCATTCATTATGTATCCACGGAAAGCTGATAGTCGCTTGGGAAAGATCGCCGAAGAGCAAGTGAAGACGGATGGAAGAGGAGACTGGTGACGTCACATAAAGCAAAATGATGCACCTAGAAGAGGATGACAAGAGAGAAGGTGAATAGGCCATGTAGAATCTGATGATGAAGTAAAGAATCGAGTGACCCTTTACGTGCGGAACGAAGAGTGCACGTGTAAAGAGCACGAAAGAAAATTTAAAACCGTTTTATAATGTACAGATGCAGTAACGCAAGTAGACAAAGTAATCATAAGGCTGGCTTTACGTAGTGAATTGATTGCAGGCGGTGCCGCCAAAATATATCTATATAAATGTGTATATATATATATATATATGTGTGTGTGTGTATAGAATCTGCAAATTCGCCGACAAATTTTAAGTAAACTTGGGGGCCCTGTGAATAAAAGGGTTGGAAGTATGGCGCAGCAAAATAGAACAGCTGACGGCAAAGGAAGATTCGAGAAGTCTTGCCTGGCCGAGTGTCAAGAGTTAGGCCTGCCAAGAGCCCGGGTTATCTACTTGAGAAGATACAATGGACGTGAGAAGAATGTCCAGCTCCTGTTTGAGGTGTAATGGAAAAACACTGGAAGCACCAGGTTTTATTCATTAAATGGTATTAAATGCAACAAAGGAGCTCAAAACGTGGTCTCCAGTCACATGATCAGATGAAAATAGACTTTGGGCCGAGCTACTCGATACCAGAAGATAAGGACATGCTCACACTCCCTTTTATTCCCAGAGACGAGAGGCTATTGCAAGGCCAAGTTCAAAGACTAATTGACTGGCAGACAGCAGGAGTGATGATGGATTGTGGGTTAATTGGGTGGTGAGGCATGACCAGGCCAAACCACTGTTAGAACTGATATAATATTGTTTCGTCCTCATTGTATATGTTGGCCTATGCCCAGTCACTTTGCGAGGAAATTCGTATTACAAGGTTGTGACCTTAAGTGAATCAAGCCTCCATTTTAGGTTAGAGCTGCCATTTTAGTTTATTGTACAAAGTCACCCTGTGGTCTAAAATGGCCGTCTCGTGTGCTCTTGTTCTTGCCTTAACCTCTTCAACCTCTGTAGGAGAGTTAATGTCCAACCTGCCTTCAGGCTACATGTTAGGGTCATGTAGACCTTGTCCTTTGTTGACCTCGGGATCAGGGGATTACTTGAATCAGCGATGTTAACCTACAAGTATACAAGAACAATAACGCTATCCAAATACGACATGCAAAACATTTGTTTGAATCTGTATAAAAGTAATGTGTAAAGATAAACTTAGAGAATAATAATGTTTGTTAGTAAATGTATTAAAAAGTATACCGCATGCACGAGATATGTAAATTAGGAACGAACCTGGCGTGACCCTAGCCCAGTACATGATTAACTTGAAAGAGACTGGACATCGTTATAACGAAAATTTATAAATACGCCGATGTCCATCTAGCAAATCCTGCTCACTGCTCACATTGAACCCTGCTGGTGGTCTCTGTGATGTACTGACGGCCAAATAGCTATTTGGGTACTTTGTTTTGTAACTGTTCAGTTTTGTAATAAAGATTCTGGGAATCTTTACAAGCCCGTGTCGGTGTATTTTCCTTTTGCATGGTGTAAAAGCCTTAATATTGTATTTTTCTAATTCCAAAGATGGCACCTGAATAGGGACCCTCAAGATCGACTTTGTCTCGTTGAAGGTTGGCTCAGCTATCGGACCAGGATCGGATGGTGCCAACAGAAACGGCCTCTCTGGACGAGAAGTGAATTCCTCAACAAAACTGCACGATCCGATCCCTGAACGGTGAGCTGTAGCCCGAGACGACGTCTTGACGAGTGTCCATATATCGAGGTGGGTACATTTTCCGAAAATCACCAGACACGTGGGACCTTAGCATTGTCCTTAGTAATCCGATCGGGCCTCCCAGTCCTTTGGTCAGGTGAATCGTGATCCGATTCTTAATTTAACCCTGACAATTTGAATTTGGCGCATTGTACTCGCGAGCACAATTACTTGACCAGGTAACACCAGAACTTTGATAAGCCTGGGAAATTGTCTGCCTGCTTTAGGGCATTATTCCGCAGCGACAGACAATCTTTGGAAGATAGCCGTCCCGCACCACAGGAGGGGTCGCCGGCATGTACTATGTACTGTAAGAAAGGCTTTGGTAGTATAGCATTTAATTACATTTGGCACAGACAGACCAGACATAATTCTAATCTTCGGTGGCCAACCAATGGTAGTTTTGAAATCCCTTGTATAGAATATCTAGAGTCTGTATTAGTAAAGAAAAAGGCTAGACCTGCAGCATTTGACGCATTGCATAGTTGGAAAACAGAAGCTTTACAGCAACAAAAGAGTAGAGAGAAACATGTGCATAGACATATGACAAGTGTCGAAATGGCATGGTTATATGATCAAAATAAACAATTGGAATCAGTTAGGAACACGGACAGAGCGTTTCAATTAGGCATTCAGAAAATGTACCCTTCAAAAGATTTTCATACGTCAGATGAATTGATTAATAAACTTTTGCATGAACGAAGGCCCGGTGCCTCCGCGCCACCTCCGTACGTCCTTCCTCCTGGCGCTTTGCCCCTTCGCGTTGTTATTCCTCCTCCTATAGTTCCTCCGGTCCTTCCTGTTGTTCTTCCTGTTGTTCTTCCAGCTGTCGCTCCTTTGCCTGCCCCTTTGCCACCACCTATTGATATTCAGAATGTGCCTACTCTTCCTCTTCCAAGTGATTCTGCATCGCTTGTAGGAGACCAGAGAGCGAGACCAAGGGTTGTGACTCGTAATACTGTGCCCCCAGAAAAAAGAATGTATTGATAGCTTGGGCTAAACATTGTATGGAGAAGGGGGAACAAGCTGATGTTGTTTCCACACTCGAAAATTTAAAAAGTATTCCTGAGAAAAATGTTTTTATTGAAGGATTAGGGACTCATTTGAGTATAATGTGGAATAGATGAAACGATGTAGATTTCCCACAAGGGTTACGGGATTTGAACGCCTTAGCGTTGTCCAGAGATACTGCGGAGAAAGTATATGAGCATGTCGAAAAGATTTTTGAGTATAGGAAGGAGTTGGAAGGGTTACAGAATGAGGAAGCAGATGGTGGTAGTTTAGGTATTATGTACTTACAGAAACGGTTTTCTCCTCGCCGTGAATTAAAAGGTGAGGAAGCGCGAATTTGTACAAAGGATGCGATAAGATGGATTTCGGATATGTCGATAACTCCAGATGAAGTATATGACACATATAGTCAGTATACGTTAGAAATGCAAAAGAAGGTGATACAGGTGATGGTAGAATACCTGCAGAATGAGTGTGTAAAAAGAAAGATTTGTTGTCCCGCAGAATTGTTGAGTGTTTATAAGAGAGCCTTTTCGATTGATACTTCTTCGACCGCCTTAGCGCTTGATTTGGCTCTGTTGCTTAGTAAGCGTTCGGAGCTGCCTACTTCTCAGTTGCCTATGAGAGAGGTCCCTCTGACATTTGTCCCGAAAGTTGAGATTGCGGCCGATGCTGCACGAGGAATACTCGCGGTGGACATTCCTGCACATTACGTATCACAGTTTGTTCATGCCGGTTTTCAAGACAGGAAGTGAACACCATAAAGCAATCTATTCCCGATGTAAGAAAGAATCCGACCGGGTTCTATAAAGAAATAGAGTCGGTTTTACAGTCGTCGGTATTCACCTTAAGTGATATTGATTTATTATTTCCCGTACTCCTGCCAGTTGATTTATGGAAACAGATTAGGACTGTAGATGATGTACCTGGGTTGGGAGATACATGGGATAACATGGTTAGGCTAGATAGAGAAAGACCAGCTGGCGAGCGACCGCCTCAAGTGATATTAACCTTGCCTGATAGGATTATTGTAAAACTGAAAACTATAGTTCCTGAAAAAAGAATCATTTGGGACAAGCTTACGGCCTGTGTCCAAGGAAAGTCTGAGGGTGCTACCGATTTTTTTCAATCGGTTTGAACAGGTATTTTCAGATTTCAGTGGACAAGACTTAGGCACAGAGTCAGGGAAAAGGCTGTTTGTCGACAGATTTGTACGTGGATTGTTGCCTAAAATCCAGTTACAGATTATGTCTTCTGAAAGCGCTTGGCAGGCGAAGTCTCAATCAGTACTGCATATGGCTCAGTACTATGAAAATCGTGTGAATAATGAAAAGGAAAAACTTGAGAAAAAAAAGGGTGACCTGAAAACAAAAGTCCTATTACAACAGATTGTTAGAAACCCTAGAGGGGGTAATCAATCTAGAGGTCAGTACTTTCCACAGGGAAGTACGCCCCTGGCTCCGGTAACCATTAACCAGTGTGCCTATTGTAGACAGGAAGGCCACTGGCGCGCACAATGTCCGACCTTGCAGCAAAGGTCATTTGGGAACATGGGTAGACGATCCAGAGGTCGCCCAGGTACAGTGAGCCCTGGCAGAGGTCAGTTTGCACCAGAATCACAGCAACCTCCTTCACAAGATAAGCAAGTTTCGAATGTGGATAATAGAAACATTTTTGATCACCCTTCTACCGCGTACCTCTCTGAAGAACTTCCTTTTGATAATATTCTGTTTCGCTAGGATTGCCCGAAGCAGGATTTGGAACCGACGCCTATTCCCGTTCATCAAAAAGGCCCCTACATTGAGATGGCGGTGGGAAATAGGAAGCATCTATTTTTAGTAGATACGGGAGCACAGAAATGTTCCATTGACCATTCACGGGTTCCGAATATTCCCCTGTCAGGGCAGTCCAACATTTCCGTAGGGTTTCCAGGCACACCTGTAGTTTGTCCGGTCTCTTTGCCGGTACCGATAACACTGGGTCCCTTCACGGAGCAGTGTCCATTTCTACTTACCACAAACTGTGGGGAGAACTTGCTGGGGTTAAATCTGTTGAAGGCATTGCATGCAGTAATACATTGTTCTCCGGACGGAGTTCGGATAACAATTTCACCTCAGCAATCACTCGCCTCTCAGTTTTTGACTCGACCTTTACCGCCAGAATTCAGTAATGTTCCGGAATGCTTATGGGCAATTGATGATAATGATGTGGGCATTCTTCAAATGGAACCTGTTAAAATTATTCTGAAACATGGAGTAAAATTGCCTCGCATCCCGCAATATAAGATCTCAGTTGAAGGCGAGCAGGCTTTGAAATGTATAGTTTCTGATTTTGTACATCATGCAGTAATTGAGGAAATTACGGGTAGCCTATGTAACAGCCCCATTTTGCCAGTATACAAAAAGGTGATAATGTGATTCCCTTTCGGTTTATGATTGATTTACACGCTATTAACAAAATTGTGGCTCCTCAATTTCCTATTGTACCTGATGTTACAACGATACTAACCATGATTCCAGCTTCTGCCACTCATTTTAGCATTTTAGATCTTAAAAACACGTTTTTCAGTATTCCTATACACAAGGATAGCAGGTATTTGTTCGCGTTTACCCTAGGTGGACGCTCATTCACATTCACATTCACACGTGCACCACAAGGGTACACTGAGAGTCCAAGTATTTATAGTAGGGCATTAAAAGAGCACCTTGATACTCTCGAGTTGCCTACTACTTGCACGTTACTACAGTATGTAGATGATCTCCTCTTGGCTGCTGATTCTGGGAGTGCCTGTAAAGAAGGTGCCGTGTTGTTGCTTTGTCATCTAGCGAAACATGGCCACAAAGCTTCACTCAAAAAATTCCAATATTGTTGTCAGGAGGTCGCCTATTTAGGCTATCTCCTGTCAAAGGAGGGAAGACAGTTGACACCTGAACGAATAAAGACTATTTCTGGCATGTCTGTCCCAAATACGCAGAAGGAAGTTAGAGCCCCGATAGGTATGGCTTCTTACTGTAGATTGTGGATCCCTAACTTTTCGTTAATGATTAAACCAATGCTGGCTTTGACAAAGAAGGGCATTTCTTTGCCATTGCCATTGCCATGGACTTTGGAACACCAGACAGCATTTGATTTGCTCAAATCCGCGCTGTGTTCAGCGCCGGTTTTAGGAACTCCGAATTATGACAAGGCCTTTGTGTTGTATGTGCATGAACGTGATGGATGTGCTTTGGCTGTGTTAACGCAGGAACATGGAGGGAAGAATAGGCCGTGCAGCTATTTCTCATCTGCCCTTGATCCTGTTGCATGCGCTTTGCCGAGATGTTTGAGAGCTGTTGCTGCTGCTGCTGCGTCTGTAAAAAGGGAATGGTCCTGGGTCATGCGTTAACCCTAATGGTACCTCACTCTGTAGATATTTTATTGAATAGAACTCAAACGCAACACCTCACTTCCGCACGATTGACAAGATATTAACTAATCTTGTTTGCCCCCCACATTCAAATTCAGAGGTGTTGTGTATTAAATCCGGCCGAACTTTTACCTGTCGGGCAAGATACTGTTGAAGGTGATGAAACGTCACACGATTGCCTTTATGCGACAGAACAAGAGACTAAAGGTAGAATCGATCTGAAAGACACGCCTTTGAATAGCCCACAAGGAGAGCTATTTTGTGATGGCTCTTGTTTTAAACTTCTGAATGGTACATCCACGGCTGCTTATGCCGTTACTACTTTAAGCACGATTGTGGAAACCAAAAGAATTATGCATAATTCCGCGCAGGCCGCAGAAATTATAACGTTAACTTGAGCTTGTGAACTTTCTGAAGGGCTTACAGTAAATATATATACCAATAGTCAGTATGCTTTTGGGGTGGTCCACAACTTTGGTAGACTTTGGAAAGAACGAGGATTCTTGACCTTGCATGGCACGAAAATTCAGCATGGCACTTTAATAGTACGATTACTTTCGGCACTAGCACCCCCTGTTCAACTAGCTATTATAAAATGTGCAGCACATCAAAAGGTTACAGATGATGTAGGAAAAGGGAATTCTTTCGCTGATCAGATAGCTAAACAAACTTCCACTGATTTTAGTTCAGAAATGTATGCTGTAAGAGAAACTGTAAATATTTGCACTTTGGGTGAAAGTATCGATTCTGTAAAAGACATTCAAGCAGATGCTACTATAGAGGAAACTAAGAGATGGGTCGAGGGTGCAGGAAGACTGGTTGATGATGGGTGTTGGGTGGACAATGTTGAACATATATTATATACTATATTACAATGATGGTTATTATGGCTCATGGTCGACACATGTCTGTGCGCGTAAATTGACTAAAATGCTACACAGTGTATGGCCAATGATAAGATTTTCAAAACTGCGGAGCGCTTTGTCCAATGGTGCATGGTCTGCTTGCAGCATAATGTAGGAAAAGGTACCTCGACTCCTAGAGGAAGTTTTGCTCCACCGTCTGTTCCGTTTGAGGTTATTCACATTGATTTTATTGAAATGGAACGTTGCAACAATCTTAAATATGTGTTGGTTGTCATTTGTGCCTTTAGTAAGTGGGTTGAGGCCTTCCCGGTTAGAAATGCAACGGCCATAACCACGGCAAAAACTCTGTTGAAAGAGTTTTTTCCTAGGTTCGGGCTGCCGAGAGTCATCTGGTCGGATAATGGGCCACACTTTATCGCTGCTGTAATCATACAAATATGCAAAGGATTACAGATTGATAAACGGTTCCATTCGGCCAGACATGCCCAAAGTGTTGGATTAGTGGAAAGGCATAACGGCATTATAAAGAACAAGCTCGCTAAGATGTGTGCTGGCACCAAGTTAAAATGGCCAAACACCTTACTGATTGTGTTGCTGTCGATGAGAACAACCCCTCAAACTAGGACTGGGCTCTCTCCCGTTGAGGTGGTAATGGGGAGACCTGCTAATATTTGGGGTTTGCCAAAAAGCAGTTCGTTGCGGGATATAGAGAATGTGCTTCTTTCAGATTACTGTAACCAGTTGACTAAAAATCTGTTTTCAATTTATCACGGGGTGCGAGAGGCATTACTTGTAGGATACGAGGGTCCTGGTCACAGTCTACGACCGGGGGACTGGATCCTCATGTAAGTCTTTGAGAGGTCGTCTTGCCTTGCACCTCGGTGGAGGGGTCCCTACCAAGTCCTGCTAGTCACCCAGACTGCTGTGCGGGTAGCGGGTCGTAAGAACAGGATCCATGTGACGCACACCAAACGGATCCCGCAGCCCGTGCCATATGATACAGAAGACACAGAATCACTTCCCACTGCTGTAACTAATTTGCCTGAAACAGCAACAACCGACAAGCGAGTATCGGAGACCGTTCCAGAATTCGCAAGGCCAGACAAAATGGCCATCTTGTCTCCTCACTCTCCAACAGTGGAACTTCCGGATCAATCCTTTTCTGATCCCATTTCCGTTCACTCGCCACCTCCAGTAGGAAGTGACGACACTTTGTTCTCACCAGAAATTGTGAAATATAATCTACGTCCAAGGAAATAGACGTACAGCACGGTCTGACTGTGCGATTGAGGAAAATCATTTGAGGGCTTGCCTTTTGGCCCGACTGGACAGGAGGATTCTGTTGGCTAAGGGTTGTGGGAAAGACATTAAGAAGACGCGTGACTGGAGTCGCCAGCAAACGAACAATTGGTGTTTTTTCGATTGAAGACTACAATGCCTGCACCCGCTACCGCACGTACCAAACTTTTAGATAAATATGTGACTAGCAGAGACAATGATCAAGCATGCAATGGGACCCCCAAAGTGTATTGTTGCCTTTTTGTAATAATAACTGGATTTTTAGTAACTGTTGGTTTTGGGTTATGGTATCTGGAGGAAGCATATCCGCTAGAGGACCTTTTACCTATTGAAAACGTATATGTTATCCCCACTCCTTCCGTGCAATTGCATACTTTATCGCCTAGAGATTCTTCGCATAGACGGAACTATCAGAATAATACCCTTTTGTTAATCATGAATGCCACTCACGCAATTTTAAATAGAACCAATTGCTGGATCTGTTCACATCTACCGCAACATGGGGATAAGGGGCTAGGTTGGTATAATCATCCCCTACCTTTGACAACTGCCTGTTACGCTTCTCTTAGAGCACTATTCTTTGGCCGATGGAATGACAGCATCTCAGGGAACTTTGATGGTACAAATTTGAATAGTTTTGAAAAACGTGTTTTGATGCCCCTGGGATGCTCGCTGATTGCAAATTGGAGTAAACCGAACGTTGCTTCTGTTAAACCCTCTGATAGATTGTCTGGTCCTTTTCAGTCTTTGATCTCTTTCAAAATGGCTCCTATAGGCAACAAGGATGCCACGCCTCCATCTTATTCTGTAAATCATAGCCCCGATTCAGTATCCTTCTGCATACAGAGGAATGGAACACGGTCAATGGGTAATTTTAGAAAGTGCGCCAACGTTGCGAATTTGACTAGTGAGAACAGACCTCTGTACGTAGGCGAACCTGTCTATTTTGTTTGCGGTAATGTGGCATTTCCATGGTTGCCCAGGGATTGGCAAGGAACCTGTTATTTAGGGATTCTATTACCTGGGGTATTTATTGCCAGTACTGCAGAAATTTTGAAAAATCGTCCACGCCGAGGTGTGAAAGGGGATACTCCAGCACAAACTCTAGGGGACATCATGAAATCATTTGTGCCATTTTTTGGGCAAATTACGAATTCAGAAGGTATCAGGGGACTAGCGAGAGTATTGGAGAGAACCATCAACCGGACCACTGACATACTCTATAATATGACGTTAGAACAGAAAGCAATAAGATTAGTGGCTCTTCAGAACTGGATGGCATTAGATGTCATTCTGGCTGAGCTTGGAGGAGTATGTAAATTAGTGGGGTCCGCTTGCTGCGTTTACGTACCAGACTCCTCTCCAACGATCTTTAGGGCTATCCAAAATCTACATGTTCTTAGTTCAGAAGTGCATGTTCCTGAGGGAAACTGGGAACTTAGTGCATGGTTTTGGGACCTCCTACGGTCGTGGGGATGGAAGTTGTTTTCGGCCCTGCTGATTATGTTGGGAAGTTTTCTATTCCTTTGTTGTTGTATACAGTGTCTCCCTGATATATGTTCAGTATTAGGGGGTGTTGCGCGCAAACAACAAGTGTATTAGGGCATAAAATATACACCCCAGATAAGGTTTCCAAAGAGTATGTGTTGAAAGAAACTCTGGTGTCTGATCTAATGGCAATAGATATGTCCGACAATGATTCGGGGTGTATAGACGTTGAAATGTGGAGTTAATCGCAAAATGATTGAAGGTAGTTTAGCGCTTGGCATAGGCCAAAAGTAGGGTTTGTTAGAACTGATATAATATGGTTTCGTCCTCATTGTATATGTTGGCATATGCCAACATATACAATGAGGTCGCTTTGCGAGGAAATTCGTATTATAAGGTTGTGACCTTAAGTGAATCAAGCCTCCATTTTAGGTTAGAGCCGCCATTTTAGTTTATTGTACAAAGTCACACTGTGGTCTAAAATGGCTGTCTCGTGTGCTCTTGTTCTTGCCTTAACCTCTTCAACCTCTGTAGGAGAGTTAATGTCCAACCTGCCTTCAGGCTACATGTTAGGGTCATGTAGACCTTGTCCTTTGTTGACCTCGGGATCAGGGGATTACTTGAATCAGCGATGTTAACCTACAAGTATACAAGAACAATAACGCTATCCAAATACGACATGCGAAACATTCGTTTGAATCTGTGTAAAAGTAATGTGTAAAGATAAACTTAGAGAATAATAATGTTTGTTAGTAAATGTATTAAAATGTATACCGCATGCACAAGATATGTAAATTAGGAACAAACCTGGCGTGGCCCTAGCCCAGTAGATGATTAACTTGAAAGAGGCTGGACATCGTCATAACGAAAATGTATAAATACGCCGATGTCCAGCTAGCAAATCCTGCTCACTGCTCACATTGAACCCTGCTGGTGGTCTCTGTGATGTATTGACGGCCAAATAGCTATTTGTGTACTTTGTTTTGTAACTGTTCAGTTTTGTAATAAAGATTCTGGGAATCTTTACAAGCCTGTGTCGTGTATTTTCCTTTTGCATGGTGTAAAAGCCTTAATATTGTATTTTTCTGATTCCACACCACCAGCACCTTGGGTACCAGCTTACGTGCTGCTAGAACCTCGAATATTCCAGAAGCGTACAAGCGTGCCAACCAATTATAGAGGGCAACGTATCAAAGAGCCCTATACTTTAGAGACCCAATGAAACATTGTATAATTGATGACACTGACAATGACTTGCACGAAGGGTGGGCAGAGTTGTCCACCTGACAGTAGAGACCCAATCACAACCCCATACCCCATAGAAAGTATACTTAGATGTTTCCTGTTAGCCATCCACAGTCCAACATAAGTTTTCTTATTTGACCACGTAGTACAACATCAGAGATGATGAGTTTTTAGTATAAAAGGTTGTTTTTTATTAAATGCTATTGAGAGTGATACTGTTTGACATCCTTATATGTCTGTTGTACTCCCAGCTACATCTTTGCCAACTTCCTGAGTTGGTTTTATTATTGATGTTTGAGTAACTTCTGCATCCCCATCCACTCTGCAGAGTGTAACCTTGTCTTAAAAGACCCACGGGATCACTAGGGTGACCAGATTAAAAAAAAACGGAATAGGCCATAGACATAGATGTAGGACTCTACAGTAAACACAAACAGGGCTCTGATAAAACTTTAGTCCTACTTTTATGCTGCTGGGCTGTTGCAGGTGTGTGTTCCAGGCACACTCCTCTCATTGGAGGAGAGCGACCAGGGAGGGGAATGGGGAGGAAATGGGGATGTGAACCGTCTTCACACTCGGGAAGAGTCGCGTCAGGCCCCCGATTTCAGGATTTCTGAATAGGTTCCCGGCAAAAACGGAACCACAGCCACCCGCCCATCCAATCCCGGGACGGGGTTCATTAAATTAAAAAACTCTCAGGACCCCAGGACGGAGGCGATTTCCATGCACTGTCCCGGGAAAACCGGGACTTCTGGTTACCCTAATAAAACCTGACAAATATGACAGCCAACCAATGTGTTCAGTGGCCATTTGATCTCACTGGGCTGAAGAGCTATGCTCAACTGTATAAAGCAGATTTATCTTTGACACTCCTAAACGTCACTCTGCACACCCGGACAATACAACATGTGCACTTTTCATAACATGGTGGATCCAATCAATGAATACATTTGAGTATACAAATCTTAAAACCTGACAAAAAGCACACAATCAAAAATGTATGGGCGTTTTCGTCTCATTGTGCATCGTGCACTGAAAACCGTAACACTCTTAAGCAAAGTAGGGATCAAAGCCAAACCAGCAAGGACATGCTCAAGGACCTACGGCATTGTAAATACATAAACACCTGATAACCACAGCTTTGATCCCTACAATATAATAATGGATGTGTATAAATGTATAATTAAATTATATATTTCAAAAAACCATCCATCGGAGCGCAATATTTCAAATGCATCATGCAAATCCAACCTCATTTGTTTGGCGGAGAGCTACCTAGTGCACTCCGCATTTAAAATGATTAGTGCATCGTGCAGTCTGCAGAGCAACATGGACGCCTGAATCAGGCAATATCAAGAGTTACAAGCTATGAGCTTTCAGTATGTAAACAGTTACATGAAAAGCAAATGTCATCGTGAAACCTATGCAAGCAGGCCTAAAATATGCAGCTCATTTTAGCAGGCTGCCTACATTGCCTAAAATGGAACGAGAACAGGTAAAGTCTGTGTGGACACTTCAAGGCACTATACAAATGGTTTAGTGGTGACACCTGCACTGCAGCAAGAGGTAATGGTATTATTATCTCTCTCTGTCCCTCCCCCTCTCACACTCTCGCTTTCTCTATGTCTCTTTCACCCTCTTTTTCTCCCTTAAAGATCAGCATTGGTCAGGCATTTGTTGGCGCTGTGGCATCTGTGAAAATGCCAGCACACAAGGGCTTCGCCTCTGCCCATGCACTCTATGTGTGAGTGGAAGGCCAGCAGAGGAATAAAGAGTTAACGTTTTAAAAAGTGGGCGAGCAAGTTCAGACACACACATAACCTCCACTGTGCCCAAAACGAACCCCTCTCATACAGCACACACATGCCGGAAAGCATAGGCACAGACTGAAAGGACTTCTCCCCTTTTCTATGGTGTCCCCACTCACCTGGCATTCATTTTCTGAAGGAGTGTAGCAGAACCCTGGCCCTGAGTGACCGATAAAGTAAACGTCCACACTTACACACTGCTGAGATGGAGTTTCAGAATCAGCCCTGTGCACGGATTCTGAGAGGCCCTCCTATTCTGGTGAAGGGTTCAGTTGAGCACACATACAGAACTCTTCTTAATATAAGTAAGGCAAAATAGATAAAAAAATACTGTTATTTATTTCGGTCTCGGACAATCCTGAAAAACCACAGGTAAGTGACACACTAAAACATACAGTACTAATATAAACATATTCAAATCAGTTGCTGTGCTAAGAGCACTAACACTTTATTTTTAAATAGAGTTTTGATCACTTTTCAATATATTGTACATGTAGCAAAGTAAGTCAATGGATAAATAGAACCAGGTAAGTAGTCCAGTGGCACAGGCAACATTTTGGTGCTATGGGGGTGGATAAGCAGGTGGCAGCGGGAGGCTGGGGGGAGGGGTCGCACCGGGGGGAACCGGGGAGGCAGCCGCCCCTGGCTCAGTCTCTGAAGTAATCAATACTTTGAGAACGAATAGGTTTAGAATAAAGAAGTTAGCAAACACCATTTAATACTTTAGGGTCAAGGTTCAAACCTTAAGAAGTCATTCCCTAGCTAGATAAAAGGGACCCAGTGCCCTTAGAGTCACAGGTTCCAACAACAGTCTTTTTAGTAGGCTAGGAGTCTCTATGGGAAGATTTCAAGTGTTGCTTGAGCTAACAAGTAGATGTAAGTGTTCCAAAGTATAGGAAAAATAAGAGGACAGACTTAAAAAGATCCCTCTCCTAATCCAACCACTTTAGAGAAGACCCAGAAGAGGATACCAGGCCAGAACACCACTGTTCAAGGCTAGGCAAGAGAGGGATAGGGCTAGGACTTTATGCCCATAGAACCCTATGGCGGGGGGGCAAGGGGTCAAAACAGGTATGTGTGTTCACCCCCTGTACTTCGATTAACTCAGTGACCCTTGTAGGAGTTCCTGAAATCACTGAAACTTTTGTATTCATGCCTTGGTTCCGTTCGAGGATGCCCAGGAGTCGTGGGTGCAGTGGTCACTTCAGGTGTCGGGTTATTGGGTCCGGCTAGTATGCAGTTCCATGCTCCAATGGACCAGATTCTGAAATCCAGACTGCTGAACACCCACGATCACCACTAAGGCAACAATATCACAGGACTGCCTGGATGAGATGTAGGCTCCGAAAAGAGCTGACCACTTGAAGAAAATGGCAGAAGGTGCTACTCATGGCAAGAACGAAGGAACTGGTCTTGCAAGGCCGCTCTTCATGGTGGAGAGCAGGGACTTCAGGGAAATGCTTCTCATTCCATCTGCTAATGATCTTTGGATTCCCAATGCCCAGCTTCAGATGGCGACCATTGCAGCGAAGGAGCCTAGGAGGACATCTAGCTAGCACACAAAATGTTTCTGCAACTGTTCTAAGCACTTCCAGTGGCTGGCACTTTGTGCAGAGGTTGGGGCTTGTTGTTCCCACTTGGTCAGGGGTCGAAGCACTGATGAAGGTTTTCAGGAGATCTGCAAGTGGCAAGGTTTCGAATGGCAAGTGAAGAAAAGGCTGCTGGCGGTCTTCCAATGGCGAGTTCCAACAATGATCTGTGGAATGGCTGCAGGAGTCTCCGATATCCCACCAATGGCAAGGATCTGCACCATTCAAACAGTCAGAGGCTGTCCAATCCCGAACAGCCTTTGGCCACTGCATCTGCCGAACAATAGACCCACCTGGCTTGGATGTGGACTTGGGCCAGACAGACTCAGCACCCAACATCCAGCCATACACACAGACGGCCATTTTGCCCACAAAAGATGGAACTTTCACCAGGAAAGGGGTTAACATATATGGAAAATCCAGCCACTCGAGGGCAGGAAGAAGGTCAAAATACAAGACAGCCGAAAGACAGCGCCAATCTCATGGCACTGCCATTTTAGAGTATATGGTACTCTAATAGTCATTAAGCAGTAACATACAAAAGTGCACAAGACTATACAAAGGAAAACACTACAAAATGATCAGCTGCCACCAGCCCATCCTGGACACATCATGCGAGTAGCCAGAAAGTTACCAAAAACCAAGTTACAGGGGCACAACATGTCCCTGCCGCATTTCAAGTGAGCTGTGCAGGAAATTAAAAAAATAGCTTAATAAGGAGAACAGAGTTCTCCTGCACTGATAGCCACAGGGACTGATCAGTTCCCCCAAAACAGAAGAACCTAGCAAGGTAAGTGGAGCAAAAAGGCTTCACTTTCCTTCAAAAGTCAGAAAAATGTCAAAACAATAGCAGAAGTAGGGTGTCCCATTGATGTCTATGGATACAAAGCAGCAACAAAGGAGTATCTTTCCTAACACAGAGAGAAACACACATGCACAGAACAGGTAGAAAGTGGATGCTTTCCTTCCATCGGGCACATGATGAACAGCAGTGCAAACTTCACACATTCGTATACAAAGTATATTATGAACACCAGCAGTTCAAGCTTCTGCCCTCCCGCATCCTCCTTCGCCACACACATGAGTACAGCAAGTGGAACAGCAGTGGAAGCTTCTCTCAGTGACAATGCAGCCGCAGTACAGGCAGCAACAGTGCAAGCTTCTCTTACACATAGAACAGGTTCTCCAGAAGCATCAGCACTGCCAGATTCCCCACAAACAGAACATGCACAGCAAGGAAAGCAACAGTGCATGCTTACCTCACACAAAACACAGGAGCAACCCCCACACAAAGACACTTAAAACAGGAACGCTTCATGCATAATGTGGGCAAGCATCTCTCAAAAACAGAACAGGCACAATAAAGGCAGCTGCATTTCATGCATCTGGCACACACAGCACAGGCACGGTGCATGCAGCAGGATGCAAAGCTACTGTCTCTCACACACACACAATGGTATAATATAGGCATCAAGGTGTACCTATAGCCTGCACACACCCGATAGAGCACAAATCGCACTGCCCAGAACAGCAAACTTCTGTCATTTTTTGACCATCTCTGGAAAAAGGTCAAGGTTTGATTTAATTTTATTTTAAAAGTGTTTGGTAGAAATATGCAAAGATCATGGGTGGAGCTCTAGACCTAGGCAGGCATTATTTAAGTCAAAATGCATACTTTATTCCGATTGTTCAAGGGTGGAGTAGATGAAGCATCGGTATGATAGAAACAAATGCAGCTCTGCTAAAGTCAACGCCCTGAAAAAATTTGAATGGGGAATGGGTAGGTTAACTTCCATTATTCAGCACTACATACATGTGCGACAGAATGCCATCTGTGAGGGCAGACTAGCCTAAACTTGTCAGATTTCTGTAACCCAAAATGTTGAAGGTAATTCTGCCTCTGAAAGTGATCCCTGCAACTCAGACTCACTTTCATAACGCTCCATATTGCATAGTATAGTGTAAACATTTTTCTTTGCACAGCCTGTCTTCTGACACACCTTTACGCATGCATTGTTGTTTGGCAACATGGCAGTTGTAGAGTAACATGTGCATTCCTGCAAACAGCCCGATGAATTCCAAAGTTCCAACAGCCAGAGACTGCTTTTCACTGTGGGCAGCCCTGATCCAAATAATCACATTGTGTGTTCCCATGGCCTATTGGCAGGGTAATAAATAAATATAAGCCATGTCTAGTTTTGACATTGTGGCCTCAAAACCTGTTGGTATCATTTTATTCTCTCCTTCGTTTCTAGTGACACATTCTGTCAGGTCTGTCTGTGTATTCACCATCTGGGATTGAGTTTCACCCAAAGCAAACCATTTGGGTCCAGCTCCAGCAAACCCGTTGTTCTCTCTAAAAAGGCTTGTCAACTTCCAGGAGAAGAGCATCTGCCCCCAAACCGCAGGAAAGAGACCTGTGCTTCAAACGAGAAGCTCTGTCAGCAAGGGAGAAGTAACAGCAGTACAGTAATTACAATAGACTCCTTGTAGTAGGAAGTCAGGTAGAGAGTGAAGTTAGAGTAGGCCAGGTGAATAGTTGCAGTCTGGAGAAGGGTCCCACTATGCTGCAGTCTCCCTGGACTCCCACCATTACTATGTCCACTCCTCACTTCCTGCAGAAAATACACACTGGGGTTGATGTCACCAGGAAAAGACACTGATCACTCCAGCCAAGACTTGACCCTTACAGAAGTCTTATAATGGACCAATCCCTTGCGACAGATTGACTATATAAAGAGGCGAGACCACCCCTTCAGTGGAATCATCTTTGGACTTCAGAAGAAGGATTTCAACTGGATCGTTATCAGGGTACAGTCTGTCAAAGTACTCTGCCATAGAGGTGAAGATAAAGGCTCCCTCCAAGGAGGAAGAAATAGCATCCCCTTGCTGATCTCCGAGGGACATTTTGGGTGAACTACTATGTCGACAAGACCTACCTGCTGCCTGAACACTTGAACCAGGACCCTGCTTGTGAGGAATTTGACCATCCGCACAGTGGGTGTGCACTCTCCTGGGCTTTTTTGAAATGTTTTAATTAAATGGAATGATGGTAAACCATCCTCAGAAAAATGTGTGGGGCTAATCCACACACATTTTCCTATGCTCACACCATGACAAACGCATAGACCCATGTACTCTGGGTGAACACCGCCTACACGCACAGCCCACCCTGTCATATATAGTTGGGATATGATGGCCAGGAGTACACCATATCATCTCCAGAGAGAGGGAGGACCAAACCTTCTCTCTGCCGTGGCCAGCCTGATTAACTAACACCCCACCGTCCCCATCTCCTTCCCCCTCCCTCTGGGAGACCCTCTAGCACTTACCCCACCGCCCATCCCCTTTTGTCTCTGCACTTGTACGCTCTGAATGTCCCAAGGCCTAGTAGGACCACTGTTTGCTAGCTTTCTTATTTATTCTTTGTAATTTCTATTGTTTATTTGGTCCCTTGCTCCCTTCCCTTTTGTATTTTGAAACCCAGTCTTGTTGTATAAGTGCCATATAAATAACAATAAATAAATAAAAGGTTCCATGGATCCAGCCTGCTCTTTTGTTAGGCTGTGCAGCTGGTGGCAGCAATTATCATAGGAATAGAGTGTATTTCAAACAGGCCCACATGGGGCCTGGCTGCAGAGGTTAACAAAGGAGACAGGAAACCCCAAAAACCTTTCATATGTAACTGTGTCAACCTGAAACTAGCTCCCACTCGCAGTATCATTGACAGTGAACTGTCATGTCTGGGACTGCGTGTTTACAGTAGTCCACCCTGCAGGGGTACCCTATCCATTCATAAGGTACGCAAATGTGGCTTGCAGGAGACTGATTATTTTCAGAGAGTCTGGTCTCGCCGCAGCTTCAAGGGAGACCTACCGCTTTAATCAGGAACCACAGAGAGATCCATTAACCAGAGAGACTCTTTGATCCACAACAGACAGGAGGAAGGTTGGGACTATGTGTCACAAGCTTTCACCCTTTTACCTTTCCTGTTGCAAAAGCCCCTCTAGTTATGACCTCATGTATACAGGAGACTGTTGGTGGGGACCCTACGATTGGTTCATTAAGGTAGGCTTAGCCTACACTAATCACTGTGGCCCACTTGGCTTTAAAAGAGGGCCAAGCCCCTTTATTGAGCAGATCATCTGAAGGCTTCAACAGAAACAGAAAGAAGAACCCATCCTTGGACCCTGGCTGAAGGTATAGTCTCCCTCACATCCTCCTCCATGAAGGAAGGCCAGGATTTCCAGAAGAAAGAAGAAAGATCCCTACCCTAAACATCTCCCAGGAAACAGAGGGATGTCCAGAATTTAGAGGGCCCTCTAGCCGCTCCAGAACGGGTACCCAGCCAACATACAGCGTGCCATGCTAGGCTCTGCAGCAAGCTTCCTAGGGTGGAATTGCTGGAAGGTCTCTGAACACAAAACCAAGGACAATGCTTTAGATCCGGACAACTTTAGATCCACTGTTCAAGCACTGGTCCTATTCCACCTGGATGAAGGCAATGCACTCCTCAAAGGCCTCCCGTCATCCTCCCTTGTGCCCCTGAGAAGTATCCTACATGCGGTAGCATGCCTCAGTATGGGTCTACGCAAATACGACCACATCACCTCAGCCCTCATTGACCTGCACTGTCTTCCAATGCATGCACAAATCATCTTCAAGTCTTGCTGCATCATCTATAAGCCAGTCGCCCTCAAGTCACCCAGCTACCTTGTGGAGAAACTCAGCATCTCCGGTGGACAGTGCACCGAAAGAAGTCAGTACATGTGCAGACTGGAAATCTGCCGCCTACACCTCAAGACTATGGAACCTCCTCCCCGTCAGCATCCGATTCGCACCCACGCTCCTACAATTACGAAAATAACCCAAGACCCACCTATCTCCTCAACACCTAGGCCAGCACATCACCCCGTGCGCCACCTGACTCGCTAGATGCCGCCCGCCCCTCACCACCCCGCCAGCCGGTACAGCTGTAGCCCTCCTCTGTGCCCTTCTGTATCCTAACTATGCTTAGTTGAAAGTCAAATCTAGCTGTGTTTTGCATTATAGTTGAAAGTAAAATCTAGCAGTGTTTTACATTTTAGTTGAAAGTCAAATCTAGCCGTTTTTTGCATTTTAGATGAAAGTCAAATCTAGCAGTTTTTTTGCATTTTAGTTGAATGTCATATCTAGCTGCGTTTTGCTTTTTAGTTGAAAGTCAAATCTAGATGCATTTTGCATTTTAGTTGGAAGTCAAATCTAGCAGTTTTTTGCATTGTAGTTGAAAGTCAAATCTAGCTGTGTTTTGCATTATAGTTGAAAGTCAAATCTAGCAGTGTTTTGCATTTTAGTTGAATGTCATATCTAGATGCGTTTTGCTTTTTAGTTGAAAGTCAAATCTAGCTGCGTTTTGCATTTTAGTCGAAAGTCAAATCTAGCTGTTTTTTGCATTTTAGTTGAAAGTCAAATCTAGCTGCATTTTGCATTTTAGTTGAAAGTCAAATCTGGCTGTGTTTTGCATTTTAGTTGAATGTCATATCTAGCTGTGTTTTGAATTTTAGTTGAAAGCCAAATCTAGCTGCATTTTGCATTTTAGTTGAAAGTCAAATCTAGCTGTGTTTTGCATTTTAGTTGAAAGTCAAATTTAGCTGCATTTTGCATTCTAGTTGAAAGTCAAATCGAGCTATGTTTTGCATTTTAGTCGAAAGTCAAATCTAGCTGTGTTTTGCATTTAAGTCGAAAGTCAAATCTAGCTGTTTTTTGCATTCTAGTTGAAAGTCAAATTTAGCTGTGTTTTGCATTTTAGTTGAAAGTCAAATCTAGCTGTGTTTTCAAACTTGCCGTGCTTTTTGCTTGTATTGCATGCTTTTCTGTAACCTGCTGGCCCAGCGACTGCACTGTTCCGTTCCGTTCTATTTGTTCAACTCTTAGAGCTTTCCCTCTCCCCCCATCTCTCTCTTACTCACTCATGGTGCTTTCTGTTTCTCCTGTCTTCTCCAACTGTTTCTCCATCGACTATCCTTCCCTTCTCAGTAAGTCTGGTAGGAAGAAGTTCAAAAGGATATCTTGGCCTCCAACCCTGGTCTCCCTATTGCTGACACCTATTCCAGCGCTTCTGCCAGATAAACCCTCACCGACATCCTCTTTGTCGTTCCTTCGCCAGATCTATGGACTCTTCATATGATCTCTGTGCTCTGTCCTTTCTCCTCCTCTCCCTTTAATGGTGGCTTTCGCTGGGAAGCCCTTATGGCCCCCTTTGACTCCTGTAAGGTCATAATTAGTGTCTACCTAAATGGCACTGTCATGGTTCAAGGCCCTCAGGCCAATCTCCTCCTCTTTGATAGGTGCTTCCCTCACCTTATCAATTTCCTTTCATCTCCTACTGTCCCCTCCACACTCCCTTGGCTACCTTGCCCTCTCTTCCCTTCTCTTCTACCCCCCCTCAGGCTCCTCCTTCTTCACCTCCGCAGGGCGTTCCTCTGATTTGTATCCCTCCACGGAAGGCCTTTTAGGCTGGCAACCTTCTTCATCTTGCCAGTCTCAACTCTCGCTCTGCTGTCAAACACTCATCTAACATCTGCCACCTCCTGGAAGAACTTGACCTTGATGTCCTCAGTCTCACCAAGACATGGTTCACAACCATTGACAAAGACAAAGCACATTGCAAAAAATATCTTTGCAAAGGCGCCTGAGTTGTGAAATCCTTGCCTTTTTGTGAAGGGTCAAATCCAGTTGAATTGCCTTCCTGGTATGGTAGCTCAGCGATTCACTTGCTTAATTCAGAGGCTTGTGTGCAACATGCAATGACAGGCACTTCAACCCTTCCTCATTTCAAGGCTGATGAATTGCACACAATTTAAGCTAGTTATACATAACACCTTTATTATTACAGCCCCTAAAACAGAAAAAATGTCATTAATACATGCACATGTTGTTAAATTAAATACATAATATACTTGTCATTAAGCAAAATCAATATAAAACATCTTTATTACTTAATCAATGATATAACCGCTTGTTGAATTAATGTATGTATACCTGCATAAGCGGTGCTGCTACCTGGGCTTTGACAGGAGGCAGGCCGGTAACAGAGCTCAATGGGTTAAGCACTTGCTTCAGACAGCTGTGTACATCTTGAAGTCGCAAATTTGAATCCTGCTGGGTAAACCTAGCCTTTCCTCCATTGAAGACTGATAAATTGTGTAACATTAAATTGGCTAATAATAATTCTTATTACTGCAGTGCTTAGAAACAGGAGGAATAAGCTCAAAGATTATTAAAAAATGCAATATTATTCAACAGCTGCAATGATATACTGAAACAGGAGGAATAAGCTTAGAAACAGGAGGAATAAGCTCAAAGATTATTAAAAAATGCGATATTATTCAACAACTGCAATGATATACTGAAAAGTATACAGGCTCATTATGAGTTGGATGTTAATACGGCAGTAATTCCACCTCTGCGGTATTACTGTTACCGCTGTGGTGAAGTGTCCAACGATAATTCCATTTGAATATCATGTTATTACCGTTAGCGCTGGCGGTGTGGCGGTATTACCGTAGGTGGGAATAACGTCATAGCCCGAACTGGAAGCACTGCAGCAGCCATATTGGAAAACACAACCCACTCTCAATCTCCAGTGTCCTGTTGACATCCAGACACCACAGTTGGGGAAAATGTCACAGGAGAAGGGAAAGATCACCGGAAATTAGGTTTCAGAAGCAGAAGTTTCCAGAGTCAGAACTAAAAGTATTGGTGGATGAAGTTGTGAGCCACATCGAGGAGCTGTATGGCATCAGACAGTGCAAGACCTCTGCCCAGGGGTAGACTGCCACATGGTCCTCCATCAGGGACAAGGTGGTGGCAGTGGGCATCATCCCATGTGACTCTGAAGACTGTCGAAAGCAGTGAAACGACTTAAAGGCCAGGGTCTGCAGCCTCATTTCCCGCCACATGAGGGAGAGTGCAGCCACAGGAGGTGCCACTGTCGAACCCCTCGTCCTCACACCATGGGAGGACAAGGTCAGCTCCATCCTCCACATGGAGGGGATTGGGAGCGCAGAGACTAGAGCAGCAAGCCACGGCGTTGATAGTAAGTCTATCAAACCCCACTAATATGTGAATGTACTTGCCAAATGCATCCCCCAAGCATAGATGGCCACAATGGTCCAGCGGCCTGAGCAAATACATGGCAACCAGTGCAAAGGCACAGTGAGTACAGGCATGTGCCAGGGGAGGTAGGAAAATGTAGAAATACACATGCACTGCAGGCAAAATGTGCATGCCAACACATGGAAATGTAAAGAAGGCATGGTATCATCAGTAAAACAGACACAAGTGACCACAATTCAAGTTTATTGAACTTCAAAAAGGGTATGATAAACGCCTATCTAATCCTAAATCTACACATGGGAGCAAGCAACGGCAAGCAAATACTAATAATGCAGTACTAGTGGTGTCTTGTCAAAATAAAGGGGCCTATACTAATAAACCTATTGCTAATCCTAACCTCTAAATACAAATAATGTGGGGAATAGTGTTACGAAAAAAAGAAAAGTGTTCAAAATGATATGTCAGGATGTTCAGGCCATTGGCCTCCCTTCCCCATGTTTTTAGCATGGCACAAGGCAGTTCACTCAAGCCTAGCTCAAGTCTCTGGCTTCTTTAGCACAAGGATACAGTTCGATCATTAGCATCAGGACCTTCTGTACACAAGTCTCGTTGCTTCTTAAAGTCTCTTCATTCAGAAGGCCTGATGGAAGTGAACAAAAAAAAGGCAAGTTATTTTCCTCTTTGGATTTTCACAAGTATTCACTTTAGGTGATTCACTATTCACCCAGATTCCCCTCAGTTAGGCTCAGATGTCTTTAGTACAATGTTTATTGTCTTTGGATCCCCCTCACCCGGGCTCAGATCCCCTTCTCACAATGTTTGTGGGATATTCTTTTCGGATGACTAACAGTTCACCCCGGACCCACTTCAACTGGGCTCAGATCTGTATTTAATACAATTAGTCTCCCTCAGCCAGGCTCGGACCAATTTCAATTTACATCAAGTATCGAAGACTTTCGAATGTGCACAAGGTTTGGCTTGACCCATTGTAGGACCACTTTGATTTTACAATTGCTTCCCTTTAACCTTTATCACCTTTCGGTTGGATACCTAACAGAGGCTTTCGAATGAACATCCACGTGGTGTCAGACCCCTCTGTTTACAGTATGGAATCTTAGCTTCAAAGTTCAGTCACTCATTTGCTGCTTTAATTATATTTGCATTGTTTGCCACATACGCTTCATGCACTGTTCTCTTCAATTTCCTTTTTACAATGTAGCAACTTGCAACCTGGGTTTCCACACAGACCGGCTGGTATCAATCTCCCCAACTCACCGGCTGAGATGCACCCATGTGTGCCATGTCTGTTCATGTTGGCAAGTGGACACCCTGTGCACCCACAACATCATGCAACTTTGTCAGTCGAACAGGCAATGTGCACATGCATGTTCACCCTCAGCAGGCACTACCTCCACCTAGCAGTAGCAGAACTCACCACCCTAAAACCACCTATGGCCATCATGCTAAATGTATGTATGCAGAACAAATTCAATATTGCATTTGTGTCTTGCTAGCCCACTGACATGTATGCAAGATGACTGACAGCATGTCATTATCCACCCAACAAGTCCACAGTCCGCAGAAGCCGATGAGGCCCGGCCCTCCAACGGTTGGTACACCTCCACTGCTGCCAGCTCGTCGACCTCCACCCCTGCACAGGCCGGATCTGTAGTCAGCGGGAGGAAGAGCAGGAGGGTCACAGCAAGACCACAGCACACCACCTCTGTGGTAACTGTGGCAGGCATAGAGTTAAGCACGGTCCCCACATCAGTGCCCAGTGGCCCCTCCACCAGACATGCAGGAGGCATGGCAGACACTGATGCTGCCACAGCCACTGCACAGCTGGCCCCTGTGGCAATCCACATGGATATAGTCCACGCCCTGACACCCACACATCAGGGCCCTGGCACCCCATCCTCACCATCTAGGGACGTGCCTCACCAGCCCCAACACCATCCTGACAGAGGCAGCGATGACACCACTGAAGTGGTAGAGGACACATGGATGTGCTCGCCTTGTTTCAGCCCCATACCTCGCCACAACATGACATGGCAGCCATTTGGGCAAGGCTGGATGCCATTGAGAAGCGCCAGGCCTCAATAGAAACACTGGCAGCCCAGCAGGTGGAGCACATGCAGGCCATGAGGGCCTCCCTGCAGAGAATGTGCCACAGGATTTCCCGCTCCCTCTGCCAGACCCTCGCTGCCATCATCATGGTTGGAAAGAGGACGAGTGAAAAGAGGGCATTTGGTCCATCGCAGAGTCCCTCAACTATTGTATGCGGCTGACTCTGCAGCATATCTGGGGCGAGGGGTCTGAGCCCTTCACCTCTATCACTCCCATGGACGGTTCACTGCCCAGGACTAGCTCACACTTAAGGTGCTGGAGCAGGCTGTCAGGGGCAAGAGGCATCTCAAGTGAAAATCAAAATTGACATTTTGTTCACTGCCACAAGGGAGGTGGGTGGGGAGGGTGTGTTGGGGATGGTGTTTTGGGTGCGGGGAAGGTGGGCGGGGTGTGTGTGTGTTGGGAATGGTGTTTTGAGGGAGGGTGGGTGGGGAGGATGTGTTAGGGCTGGTGTTTTGGGGAGGGAGAGTTGGAGGGGGATGGTGTGTTGGGGATGGGGTTTTGGGGAAGGGAAGGTGGGTGGGAGGGCGTTTTCACATTTGTTAATTAAATACTAATTCACTTGAAGCAATGTTCATGTTCACAAGGGAGGTGGGTGGGGAGGGGTTGTTGGGGATGGTGTTTTGGGGAGCAGGCTGGTGGGTGTGTGTGTTTGGGAGGGTGATTTGTAGAGGGGGATTTGAGGGGGGAGGGTGTGTTAGGGATGGTGTTTTGGGAAGGGGGAGATGAGCAGGGATGGTGTGTTGGGGATGGTGTTTTGGGGAGTGGGGTGGGTGCTTTCACATTTGCTGATTAAATACTAGTTCACTTGAAGGAATGCCAGGACATTCCTTATTGTGTGTATGTGTTTAATTCTTAATGTGACTATACACATAGGTGCGTAGCATGTGGATATCAATGTGTTGAAAGAAAATTGTCCATCCGTTCTTGCCGAACCGGATGTCCATCCCTACCCTGCTCACTTCAGCAAAGCACCTACAGGGAGCGAGTCCTCCTTTTCTGGTGGTGGCATGTCCTCATCAGTGGAGCGGGGGACATTCCACCTGAGGCAAATGTTGTGCAGCATGGCATAGGCAAGAGCAATTTTTCTGACCTTCTCTGGACTTTACTTTACTTTACATGACATTTTCTAACACGCTCCAGGAACCCAAAAGCTTAAGGGCACAAACGTAATACAAACAGTACGCACATGTAAAGGGGAGAATGGTAGTTCAGACTCATAGGCAAGGCGGACCAGAGATTCCTTCATATTAGCAAAATAAAAGTGTTTTCAATTTCCTTTTGAACATGTCTGTGGACTCAATGTTCCTGAGGTCTGGAGGCAGAGCGTTCCAGGCCAATGGGGTTGCTATGTTAAAAGCTCCCTCAAGGGCTTTACTTGTTTTACAGAATATTGTTTTTAAGAGAATGGTGTTGTTGGATCTTAAGGATCTTGAGCTCTCTTTTTTCACAATCACCTCTGATAAATAGGCTGGCATTTGACCTGTGAGAGACATTTATGCGTGATGAGTAACATCCTAAAATGTACTCTGTCTTTGACAGGGAGCCAGTGCAAGCTCTGTCTTGCCTCTGACACACGATCCTTCCGTCTCAGACCCTTCACCACCCTGACTGCGCCATTCTGAATAACCTGAAGGCGGTTGGTGTCTGCTTGTGTGATGCCAGCTAAGAGGCTGCATCCGTAATCAATTTTTTAGCCGATAATGGCCCTGGCTATGGTCTCCGTGTTCTTTTCAGATATGTGTGGACAGAGGTGTCTAAGCAACTTGATGTAATATGATGATGTGGAGACCAAGATTCTCACCTGAGCTTTCATGTTCAGATTCATATCCAAAATGATGCCTAATGTTTTTACTTTATTCTTTACCTCGATTTTACAGTTGTCAGTATTACAGCTATTGAACACCGGGCCTAATATGGCAAGCTTAGTGTCCGTACCTACAATCATAAGCTGAGTTTTCTCGCTATTCAAGGCCAGGCCATGTACCCTCCAAGTGTGGATAGCTTGCTATGCTTTATTGATGTTGTTCTCATAGATACTGTGTGCCCATGATATAGGGATGACACATTGTGTGTCATCCGCATAGTTGGCAAATAAAATGCCCTCCTGATCTAACATGTTGAAAAACGGCACCATGATGATGTTATAGAGACATGGTGGACGCATGCCCCCTGAGGTACCTCATAGGTCAGAGGGACCTGTTTCACCTCTGCCACCCCATTAGCAACCCTCCCCTGTCTTCCACTCAGGAAAGAGGTAATACATTGCATGGCATGGTCTGAAAAGAAGACAATATCCCTTAACCTGGCGATCAAGATGGAGTGATCTACCATGTCAAAAGATGCGAACGGTCTAAAATCGTAAGTAGAGAAGCTTGACCAGAAACTGGGATTTCAAAGCAAGAATGGCAGTCTCTGTCCCATGATTTTGCCTGAATTCAGATTGGTATTTGTGCAGTGTCATTGAGCTATTAAGGTGTAGAGAGATCTGATTATAAGCAATCCTATCCAATATTTTTTAGAAGAAACAGGGTGTTGGTGATGGGTCTGTAATTTGTCGGGGTCAGAGGACATAGATTTGGTTTTTTTAATAGGGGGTAATCTAGGCATCTTTTAGAACCTTTGAGAGGCACATTTGTGCAAAGGAGGTATTAACAAATTTAGTAAGGGCTGGAATAAGCATGGGAGAACACTCCTTGATGATCATGGCAGAACAGGTATCTCCCTTGCAGCTTGTAGTTTTAAGCTGTATGATTCTCTGAGCCTGTACATCAATGCCCCTCTGGGCCAGTGTAGGCACTGGAAATGAGCCTTCAACAGGCCAAAGGTCTGCTCAATGCACAGCCTGTTCAGGACATTTGCCTCGTTGTAGGTCACCTCCTGTGGCGTCTGTGGATTCTGCACGGGTGTCATCAGCTATGGTAGCTCGGGGTATCCAGTCACCTTCAAAGTTCATAGGTGTCAGTAACAGAGCATTGTGGATGTGTTGCCTTTTACAACGGCATGTTGATAGACACTGTGCATGCTTTTTACAGGTATTGGGGGGGAGGTGTGTGTGCGCGTGTGTGTGTGTGTGTTTTTTGTGCCAGGAGACATGATGTAGGAGTGCTTCCTGCAGAAGCACATTGGGACATGCCATGCAGCATGCCCACAGTGTGCTGGAAAGTGCCAGTTGCCAAGAAATACAGGACCAGCACAAGCTTCAGCACAGGGTAAGGCTGTACTAATGTTGATCTTGCTCTCCATGTTATTCTGGATCAAGGTGGCAGCTCAGCAAAGCCTCCCTATTCAGCCGTTACAGGGTGATTAGCTGGTTGTCAGTCAAGGTCCAGGCTGAAGGCTTACCTTACATAGCATCTCCTCATCCTCCTCCTCTCTGCGCCCTGTACTGCTCTTCCAGCCTCTGCAGCTCAAGGCGTTGAAGGAGCAGCTCCATGTCCATATTCACAACAGCTGGTGTTGGAAAGTTGCATTTAGAGAAGGTGTGGGCCTTATATTCCCTTCCTGAGTGGATTGGGTGCACCCAGGGATGTCATTTCACCAAAATGCCAGGGGTAGCGGAAGTGACATCACATGACACTTGACCTCTTGATGACATCACAGGAAGTGATGTAATTTGACCCCAGCCTCCAAGTGACATCACAGGAAGTGATGGCAAACAACCTTCACATTTTTAAATGCATCTAGCACCCGTGTTTCCAGGTGCTCTAATTTCAGCCAGATATAAGAACTGAGGCACAGAGGGAGGCATGCTTTGTCCACAATTGCACATTTGGGGAATGCCATTTTCCAGATTCAACGTGGGGTCTATATGTAAAACATACATAATGTAGTATTTCTAACAGGGTAACCGAAATCTGTAACGCAGGCTACAGCTAGTGTATGAAACATCTACAGATCAATGGACACAGAAGTACGTGTTATCTGTGGTGTTGCTGTGTTAAGCAAGCCAAAAAAGCACTTACCTGGGGAGGTGTGCACTGCTCTTTAACCAAGAGAAAAATGCTGCACCAGCAAGGCCTTAAAATTGACCAGGATTTAGTATCAACAAAATTCCCTAGTTATAAATGTATATATGATTCAGCTACTACTACAATATAAGACAACTATTAGACTGGTCTGCATGCACAGAGGGGAGTGCACCTGATAGTGTTATCTTTGCTGGAGTTTAATAGCTGGGAAAGGTTCTTTGAATATACCCAAGAAGACCCCCCCCCATAGTTTCTCTTATCTAAGAGTAATACTGGGTGCCAGAGGACTTTAGAAAACACCATTTAATGTAATATCATTGCTGCACACATATATTCATAGCACCACACAGTTATTTAAAATTGAAAACACCAATGGGTTGTTCTCACCCGGGGACTCACTGACAGACTTCAAGTTGCGCAGTGTACACTACCCCTTTGTCAGACCCATTGGTGCCCAATGGCGTAGCACATTTGCCAGCTCCCCTGCAAGCCATGCTGTTGGGCTCCCCCCAAGGTCCTTAAAAGGCACAGGGCACGCCACTCCCCGGGCTGGCCAGGACCACCACATGTGCCAAATTCCCATAATGACTATGCCGCTGCAGGGGCAGCACTACTGCAAGTGAAAGAAGTAAATATGTTTTTCAATCAAAGCTTAAATCTTTAACGTAACGTAGAAAGAAGGGTCTGTGCCTGGTCCACAAATATACCAGCCACCAGTGGTAGCAGGTGAGTTGTTTTTTGGAGGGTGTAAATATTTGCCACAATTATATGATTGCGACTGAGCATAGCGAGGGAGCCCGAACTAATGAAAATGGGTCGGGGGGGGTTCTTGGGGGGATTCTTCTCAAACCCCAAAGTAAATGTTTTGAATAATGGGTTAAAATGGTGCACACTTTCTGGGAGAATTTGGTTAACAGGCCAACAATGTTGGTAAAAGGCCAACAATCGGTTTCATAGGCTGTAGGGTAAATCATGAAAAAAGTACAATCGATGCAAGCCACCAAAAGTCCACTGGGCATTTCCCAATGCATTATCATGACAATCCCTGCAAAATATACCAGTATAAAAAACATTTGTATGCTGGCTGTGCCCATACATTTCCATGCTGCCTCCACCAACATATGCTGGAATTCCCAAGACCATACTTATATTCGCTTTAAGACATATTTCTATTGTATCGTTACTGGAACTGGGCACAAAACTGGCTCTGCCAACATATGCCAGCACTCCTGTGTAAGTACATACTCCCGTTCGTTTGGCCATTGGAAGTGACATGTCACAATAGGAAAACCTGCCCAACTGGTTCCAATGGAAGCCAGTCTAGATCCATAAGAACACTTATCTTGCTTGATTAATCATAGATGCTCAGTTAATAAAAAGTCATGCTACAGTGAAGAATATACAGGCCGCTACACCGAAACATCAGTCTAGCAAGATAATACTACTTATCATGCTTGCTTTTTTAAAGATGCAGAGTAATACATATAATGCCACAGTAAGCAATGGCTTGACTGACTGCACCAAAATGCCAATCTAGCCAGGGAATGGCACACATGAACTTGCCTTTGCCCAAAAAATACCAGTAAAACATGCAAGCTCAATAAAGGAAGTTGCAAAAATGCTCCTGTGATCCCCAGTCCCCTAGGGCCTGACACACTCATGCATCACCTTTCACTCACCAGTCACTCACCCATACATCTCCTCTCGCACTCACTCACACTGGATTCACCACACAGTCACACACCAAACCCCACCCAGAACAATCAAATACACACTACCACATGTATGCTCATTCACCCACCGTTCACTCACTCACACCTTCTCTTACATGCACTCATTGCATTCTCTACACAGGCACACACCCACTCACCCAGACCATTCAAAAACACACATTACATCACTTCTCATTCACCCACCAGTCACTCACACCTTCTCGTCCATCCACTCATTGCATTCTCTACACAGACACACACCCACCCACCACATTCAAAAACGCACATCAAATCAAATCACTTCTCATTCACCCACCAGTCACTCACAGTTTTTCGTATGTCCACTCTTTACATTCTCTGCACACAGGCACAGACCCACCCACACAGAACATTAAAAACACAAATTACATCACTTCTCATTCACCCACCAGTCGCTCACACCTTCTCTTACATCCACTCATTGCATTTGCTACACAGGCACACACCCACCCACCCAGAACATTCAAAAACACACATCACATCACTTCTCATTCACCCACCATTCACATACATACATCTGACACGCACTTCACAGATGCAAAACACATCATATTACAAAAAAAGCATTCTTAGCTTTTTCTTGCAACTTTGGTTCATCCTTCCAGAGCCCCATGGCTCCTCTCTGCTGCTCACAAACAGGAACCAGGAAACTGCAATTGCTTCCCGGTTCCTGTATGTGAGCTGCAAGGTAGCATGAGGGGAAGGAGTTGAAGCTGAACGTGGCATGTGACATATGCCACATGTCACGGTCAGCTCCAACCCCTACTGAGTGCCTCCCCAGCCCAGCCTTCACCCTGATGGGTGAGGACTGGGCCGGGGACCCATGAAATCTGGTGTGGTGTATTTATTTTTGCAAAAATTTTTTTTAAAGTTGGGGTCGCAAGGGAGTGCCCAGGTGTTTCAAGCATGGCCCCCAGGGGTCGCAGTTGTGACCCCTGATGGCCCCCAAATGACATCCCAGGGTGCACTTGTAGCTTGATTTCCATCACCTGTATGCATTGTGGAGGTAACTGCACTGTGTTTTTGGCTGATTTAACGCCCATTTTTGGCAGTATTTCAGCTGTATTTTAACTTGCATTATATGGCGATAATCCAATTTTTGTATCTCAGCAGTAATTCCGTAGGCAGAATTAGTGCCGGGGGTAATTCTGCCATGTCATGGCAGTAATTCTGCTGGCACTAATACTGCCGGGGCTAATTCCACCCGTGGAATTAGCACTGACTCATAATTCGGAGGTATGGTAAAAGTAGCAGAAACACTATTACTGTCACTTTTACCGTATACTGCCAGACTCATAATGATCCTGATAGGAACCATCATATAATTTTTCACAAACTAAAACTTCGTCCATCTTGACAGATTTAAACGTAACGTTCCAAAAACACCTGTTGGGAATGCACACAATATTTATGGCATGTTTTGTGTTGATTGGTCAGGTGGATAAACAATGCTGCTACTGGTATAAGTAATTTATAAAGTGCTAATCTGTCACTGGTATGGCCTCCTAGCACTGTGGTTTCCCTGAGTTCGAATTGTGGCACGGTTCTTGGCTTCTAGTAGACCGTGGTCTGACAGACAACTGCAGGCTCCCATTGGCCCTCTTTGGAAAGCCCTTAAATGAAAAATGTATTTGGAAATCTTATGAATTAATTAAAATACATTTCCCTTTATGCAAACAGCTACAAACAGCTGCATTGCGATGACTTAACACAATATGGACTAGCCCCACATGCATCTTTCTTACGCGCAGCATTTCTGAGTGGGCCATTCTCATGTACGACTCCTTACCCATATTATGCAATGCACGGCTTGACTTTGTAATACATGTTACTCCAGACTGCCTAAGCACTTTGAGACTGTAGCAATGGCAGTCAAGTGCTTACAAATGCCACTTAAGCTATCATAACATCTCTCCTCCTGCTGGGGGAGGTGTCTATTGCAAGAGTCTTAATTTTGAGTAAAAACATTTGTGTTTACACAATTTGTCGCAACTCCAGGTGCGATTAAATTACAGATTTACAAACCTATCCACTGGCTAAATTACCAATTCTCCAGCTGCTGGCTAAGTGTGTAGTCCTGGAGTGTGATTTGGGACCCCGCTGCATTCAACTCTCTCTCCCTAAACACCTCCCTGCTAGAGCCCTTCGGTCTTCTAGATCCAACTCTCTACGGGTCAGACACTTCTCCAGGAAGAGAGTGGGGGGTAGATCTCTCTCCTCGACAGGTGCCTCCCTCTGGAATGGCCTGCCTGCACCGCTCAGACTTGAGCCGGATCTCCTTAAGTTTCATAAGCTTCTCAAGACCCTCCTTTTCTCTTCCTTCTTCCCTCTCCCCCTACGCTGCTAATCTCCCCCTCTGCCTCTTTGACTGGCTGCCTGGTTCCTTCAGATTCTTACAGGGTGCCAGGCCTTCCTCGACCAGTTTACCCCTGCACTTGGTCTCCACTGCCCCCCAACCTGCACTTGCCCTCTGTGCTCCCTCCGCCTGCACTAGCCGGGGAGGGCCTGCACCCCTCAAGCCCTTCAAGCCCCGTACCTCACACTTAGCACGTGGACCTTCTTTCCCATGCACTCTCTGCATTCCCCTGGCACCGTCCACCTGACCTCCCTTGACACTTACTCAACCCACTTACCCTTCCAACCTGACCAGCGCTTCCCACCTCCCTTCTTGTTACTGCACTTGCACAATCTGAATTTCACAAGGCCAGCTAGGACAGTTCTGTTTTTCTTCATCCGTTTTTTTGATTCCCCACTCCTGCCTTGTTGCGCCTTGAAATACCTTGTGTGTAGGCGCATTATAAATACCCAATAAATAAATAAATACACTTGGACCAAATGCATTTGTGCTTTCAGAGGTTTTAATGCTATTTTGCCAGTATTTTTAAAGGGGTTCCGAGTGTATCAGCTGCCCAGACTACCATTTCTCTTGCCTGTGAGTCCCTTTTGGCACATTCATTTGTGTCGCAATCCCATTTACTCCACTTGGGGCCTAAAGACTTCTCTACTCCTCACCCATTTGCAGCCTACTCGGAAATCCCACCACAGGGAAGTCACTTCCCAGTGATTTAGTGGAATATGCCCAAGCCATTCCCATGAATCAGTCAATTGTCGAATGGTAGCCGGTTAGTTTGGCACATTAATTTTTTTCCTCCTCAAACCTCACACACTCCTTTCCGCTCTCATCCTCTCGCAGTGCTGTACATAGAACAGGCTGTCCGATAATATGAGCTGTTATTCCACAGTTACCTGTGTTCAACGTTCTGCCTCCTGGTCACCAAACTAGGCAACTTCAGCTCAGGGAAGTGGTTGGAAAGGGGTGGTACAGATGTAGATTATTACCAGAGGAGCCCACCAACTGCCAGTGTCCACAACATCCTAGGAATCCCCATAGAACCGTTGGCAGAGCCCAATTACCATTCGGCAGTAGCCTCAGGCATGTATTCCCAGCAAGTAACCTACTGAAGGCTCCATAACGTGGACGTATTATGCCTACAACAGAACTGGCAAATGTTGACCTTTCAGGGTTGCAGGGCCTTCCGGTGTAAATCTGTCCACATCTTGTTCTTACATGGTAGAAGCCTGCAGCTTCAAAGACTCTCTCCCTGCTCCTCCCCCTCCACGCCATAAACTGGCCTCACTGCGGCAGAAAGTGCTATGCAAACATGTCCTTGCCTCGTGTCGTGACAAGGACAGCCTCCTGTATTTGAACCCTGAGCTGTGCTGTGCCTGCACTCTTAGGTAATATATTACGACATATCATATCCAAATATTGCCCTGCTTGATGGTGGTGGCTTCATCATCTCTCCATGCTTGATGGGAGCCATGTTGGGATTTGCCCTCTGTATTTCTCAAACTGATGATATGGAGTCTGCATTCTGGCTCCAAGCTGGTTGAGGCCTACCTAGGGATTTTTCCATTGCATCGCTCAGACGGATGTTATGTGGTCCGGGTGGGCCATTTGCACAGTGGCATGCTGGTGGGATGAATGTTTTGTTCAATAACTGTTATTTTCCCTCTTGGAGCTTACTGGATGGGACTGGAGACCTTATGTCTCCCTCTCTCTGCAAGAGGTTCCACTGCTTGTGCCCAATGGCAGTGTAATGATGGCCTCCATCAGTTCTGCCTAAAGGCTAATGGCCAATCACTGTATGATTTTCTGCACCCTGGTCTTGAAGCGGGACATATGCACGGTATTCTAGAAAATACGTTATTTCAATAATGTCTACTTCGCCATTGGACCCAGTCATTAAAATGTATATCACAAACCCCCCAATTTATATAGACAGGTCCACATCACTATAAGGAAATAGCCCTACCTATGTACATCACGGTACTACACCCACAATTCGTATTAGTGAACTAGCCCTCATTGGGAGACATTACGGTATGGCTCTTAAAGTGCCAGCAACAGTTTTCCCTAAGTGCTCTACACATTCACCTTTACACTGCTGATTCTTCTCACTCACTACTGACAGTGAGCTTGGCAGCCCAAGAATAATTCCCTGAGGGTTGGCAGGGGATGCTTGAAAAGGTTCGCTGGAAGTCAGGCCTCCATGCTTCAATGGCATGTCGGAGCACATCTCGGATCCATCATGCAACCAGGTTCTAATTCTACTACCACCTGCCAGGTGCTAGAAACTGCCATCACTGGAAAAGAATTGCTATCACGATATGCTAAATTTTCGCTCTTACTGCTCAGAATTCCACCTGAACCCCTATAAATTAATTCCTTCTTCTACAATCACATTCCCTCTACCTCAATCCGTTTATAGCCTTCCACTTGTTATTCTGTCTGTTTTCCTGACCTTACGCCTGCTTTTCCCTCCATCTCACGTTTAATTAACTATTTATGTATTTATTGCATTTGTTAATAGGCCCAAACCCAGAGGTATCACAGCGTAAATTGCAGGAGAGATGGGTTGCTTGCTGGTTGCAATAAAAGAAGATGCATACTTAATACAATGGCGAATACAATACGACAATGGAAAGAAGTCATCACTACAAGGCATGAAATGAGCACAATGTGAAAGAAAAAAGCCTATATGCATAACAAAGTGGGGTAATACAGATCAAAGGGTACAGTTGTGGAGAAACATATATATACAGCAGAAAATCTGACAGTTCAGAGATGGTGTACTGGATTCAAAACAGTGGATTTAGAATTTATTGAATAGCCATGTTTTTTAAATGTTTCTTGAATTGGGTGTGGGATGTTTCATTACTAATGTTTGTTGGGAGAGAATTCCATATCCTGGGGGCTGTGACAGCGAAGCTGGAATCTCCAGTTCTCGGGTTCTTGAAGCGAGTTACAAACAAGTGAGTACTAGTGTTGGATATCAGGAGTCTGGTGGGTGTATTGTGCATGAGGCACTCATTATGATAGGTGGGGGCATTTTGGTTGATGCATTTATGTGTGGTAGTGAGAGTTTTATGCAGAATTTTGGCTTGAATCGGTAGCCAGTGTACTTATCTCCTCGCTTGTGAGATAAGGTCCCTTTTTTTATACCTAGGGCTACTCTCAGGGCTTTGTTTTGTAATAATAGTAATTTGGTCAGGCTTTTCTTAGTAGTGCCTAGCAAAAGAATATTACAATAGTCTAACTTAGAACTGATGAGTGCTGTGGCAAGCGTGATACAGTTCTGTGATGAGAGAAATTTGCGGCTGAGGGAGACACGTTTGGCTGTGAGGCTGTGGAGGATGCAAGAGAGCTGATGTGTTTGCTCATGGTGAGGCTAGAGTCAAGATAAACCCCTAATGTTTTTGCTTGGTTAGAGATGGGGTTGGGGGTACGATCTATGTCAATGGAGGTGTAGTCTTGGGGCAATTTTTTCAGTTGGGCTGGGGATCTGACAATAAGGATCTCTGTCTTTTCGCCATTCAGGCAAAGACTGTTAGTTGCCATCCAGTTCTGGATGAGGGAGTAGATTTTGTTTGTGGTGGTGGTATCTTGTTCTTTATTTCCTGTGATTGGGATGAGTATCTGCATATCGTCCGCAAAGTTGGTGTGTATTACTCCATGGCATCCAATGCTGCGAGGAGTAGCTTAGTGTACGCATTGTATAATGTGGGGTAAAGGCAAGAACCTTGTGGTACACCAAGGGGGACAGGTATGGGATCAGCTGCTTCCTCACCTATGGCTACACTAGAAGTTCATTCGGATAAAAATGATTTGATCGAGGTGGTTGTATTATGTGAAAAAGTAAAGTTTTTGGATAATGTTAGACATAATTTATCGTGGTCCACTAGACCAAATGCCGCGGACAGGTCTAGTAGTAATAGGAGGGAGAAAAGTAGCAAAGAGAAAAAAGTGGGTACCACACTATAAAAATCTTTCCATGAGATCCAAAATTAATGCAATGTGTTCATTCAAAATTATTATTCAAAAATATTCAGGAGCTGACTGTGAAGAGTCTAGAGACACCCGGACTCGAAAAAATCTGTGGAGCAAAAGGCTGGGTAACCAGACCAAGCCACACAGTCGCTCTCTGTTTACACCCAACCTGGGTTGTGTCAGTTCTTAATTTGTAAAAAGTAGTTGAAAATATTGTGCTCAAGTTTACTTGACTTAATCAAAAAATCAAAGTCATAATTCTTCTTCAAAATAATATTTATCCATAAGGTTTGTATTCAAATTGAGTTCACTAATCATTTCTTAGTGAGGAGGCAGTCATATCCACAATACGTGATTATTTTGCCAATGCATTTCGGAGTTTCCTCCTTCATCAGGGAGAATCTTGTTTAACATAATTAAATCAGTGATATATCAATGGTATAAGATAAAATGAGATAATATGAGATAATCAACTAAATGAAATGAAATAAAGGTTAAAAAACATACCATGTCCATAATGTTGTCAAAGTGTCATCAGCGCATGAAATTCAGAAATGAAAAAATAAAAAAGCAAGTAAGTGAAATGAACCTAATTACTGTTTTAAGTAAAAGAAAAATGTTACATTAAGCCGGTTACCTGTGTAATTGTTGAACTGGGTGCATTTGTTGAACTGTGTGCGTTGCAGGAGTGAGTCCTGATATTTACTAAACAGCGAGTCCTGCTGTAAGCTCAACAACGTGATAGCCGTATGGGATTCACTAATGTGGCAGAAAGCGCCACAGTAATTTCAATCTGTATTGCAAAAAAATAATAATGACTTAGTATATTAGTGTGTTGCTTGGAGGTAGATGTATGACTATTTTGAGTGTGTATATGGACGCATCTGCCGGCTAGGATAGTCTTTCCTTTCCTCTCCCTTCTGAGCTCGAACAGAGTCCTGAATGCGCTGGCATTCTTTAAGTAGTTCCGTTGTCATGGCGACGCAACTACTTTGTGTGCTTGTGACCGCTATATGTACTTAAAGGCAAACGCTGAGCAGGTAACTATAGGAGCTTGCATATCTTACTACAAACATATACCATACTGGCAATTAAATAAGTTGCATGTAATGTATGAAATATCTAATCGTAAATGCAATGTAGTAAATAGCCAGATTCTGTTGCCTGGCAACTGACGGAGTAACCGCCTAGTAGTAATGGGATACATAGTTTACCCGAGTCTCTGAGAGCATCCATCTGATTTTTTAAATCAAGAAGAGCTATCTCAGTGCTATGTTCAGGTATCGCCTAGTAGATTGTTATTTTAGAGGTGGGCTTGTACTTGGTTGTAGGCTATTTTATCAATTATTTGGAGGAGAATGGGGACTGTTGTAATGGGTCTGTAGTTAGTAGCAGTGGAGGGGTCTAGGGTGTTTTTCTTAGTAGTGGCGTTACCGAGGCTTCTTTAATGTCTAATTGGGACTGAGTTGGTGCTGAAGGACGCATTAATGAAGCTGATGGTAATGGGAGCTAACATCAGGGAACATTCTTTGACTAATTTAGCAGGTAAGCTGTCACCTTTACAATAGGATGGTTCGAGGGAAGAAATCATATTGATTACTTGGTCTTGGGTGACTGGGGAGAAGTCAAATTGGGTTTTCCTTTTTATTAAGATTTTTGCTTGGAGGGAGTTGATTTTAGAGGCTAGGGCATTCTGAATGGTGGTACACCAGGTTTTCCTGGCAATGATGGTGCTTGACGGGGAGGTGGGCATTTCCAATTCTCGGAGGATTGCAAACAGTTCCTTGGTATTTGATGTTGCATTGGAAATACGTAGAATAAGAGAGATAGATTTGTGTGAAATAACTCCAAGTTATTTCTTATTCTCTGAAAAAATGGCAGGGCCTTCAGTAGGCTGCGTGAGTCCATTGGATACCGTGCATGTAACACTTGCAAAACCCATACAAAAGAGAGTCTGCTCACAACTGTTGCCCTTCTATCTTGTTTATACAAAGTTAAGCATACATACCTCAAAGGGAAAGGTTTTTTTCTTCCTTCACCAAACCAAGGTCTGGTTGCCGTAGGCCGGGGACACACTATGTCATTTCCCAGAAATGCTGTTGCCGTAAGAGGACTAAGGTGGTGATGGGCACAGTATATAAGCTTGTTAACATTACACAACACTGCATAGCAGACCACAGGTCACATATGCACATCAGAATTTCATGTGAAACTACATAACAGTAAGGATGAAAAAGAAAAGAAAGTGGAAGCATATCATTGCATCAGCGTGATCTATCGCTTACCACTTCATGACCATACAGTCATTCTGCAGGTTGCATTGTGCGGCAGTGTGGTGGGCTGCATCTGTTGCTAGTGCTTGGTGCATGACTGGTGAGATTGTTTGTGACCAGGTGGGGGAACTGTTCGACGCAGCAGTTAAGTGTGTCTCGTGTCAGTGGGCAATTGTTAGGAAGATCTGCTCCAATTGGCTTCAATTGTGGGTCCTGACTTCGTGCCTACAAATACACTTACAAGTATTGAAGGAATAATAAAACATCATAGGATGTGACATCATGACATAAAACACTTAGAGCAAACTTAGGATCAATGGTTGAGAGTACATTTCCCAAACGTCAGCATGGCCTCATCGGATGAGGCATTGCACCATTCGCCATGAAATGAGGCAAAGGGTACAAGGTTGAGGCACCACATCCTGTGCTGGAGTACAGGAGTCATATAGGGAGACTGCTATCATGTGTTGTTAAATGAAGAAGCAAACCGCACAGGATGATGAAACGTGCACACCAGATAAGACTGTGCAACGCTCATCACTAAATGTAATAACAAGCAACCCAGGTGGAGACAAGCCACCGTCCCAGTCGCCACCGTCCCAGTCACCACCGAACACAGTCTATTAGGCTTTGGGTTCGGAGGAACTGGGGGTAGAAGACATTCAAATCTCCTGAGGCCTCAGGGGCTCATATGCAACTAATATACGGCGTAGCAGAACTTCAGCAAATTTGCCAATTTCTCAGTCTTTGACTAATGTACTACTTTTTAGCGATTTGGCTTAGTAGGATGCGTTTTTAATTATTATGTGTCTATATATCTGTGCCTACAATTGTACCCGACAGTTGGAACCAATGTACTGTGGAACAAAATGATAGCAGAAGATTTTGTAAGTGTTCAAAATCTCAGAAATCCTGAAACTGGCCACCATAACCAACGACTGTACTAGGTCGCTGTGTACGCATGGCTCCACTTTAAAGGTGTGTAGGGGTTCGGTGGGGGGGGGGGGGAAAGCTCGTATGTAGATGCACTCCTCCACTTCAGAACATTTCCAATTTGTATGTCCCTTTCTGTGTGTTCAAAGTTACGGACTGTTGTGTTACTACAACCCCCTCAATAATAATAGCTTGACAGATTCCTCCGGCTTCTAAGCACCTTAATAGTAGCTGTCATTACTTCCCAACTTAATGGCATTCAATTAATCGACCTCAGAATGATGAAGGGCTGAGTTAGCCCTACCTGAAATTCGAACTCGGTGCACGGACACCATGTCAGACCCGAGTGCTTAAGCCGTGAGATATCCACAATAACATTACAGTACCCTAGAACATGGTTACCAGAATACATTTTCGAATTGTTGTTGCTTGAAAAGTATTCCTGTGTGCCACACAGACAGAATGCACTCAACACACATTACATTAAAAAAAAATGTGTATGTGTACGCATTGCTCTAGTTAAAAAGTGGTAACGTACTGTTGAAATTACATATCAGAACCACTAAACTCAAAAAATATATAATTATATGCTGTGCATGTGCACTCAGTACACTATTCATCTTCAGGAGTATATTGTGAGTATGTAACAGCATGCGTACATTGAACGTGCAACACGTGAAGCAGTGTTGGTGAACACGGCCTAGTACATTTGCATCATGTGCCAGGAAACATAAGTGTGGGAAGTTCCTCCAGCAATCATGCCCCTTCCCTGGCCCATCAAGGCCCAGAGGCCAAGTTATAGCTGGGAGGGAAGCGAGGGCCTTAATGCCGGGCCCTGGACCTGTGACCAGCTGGTGAAGCTAGAGGCGGCATGCTCGCCATTAGCACCCCAGGACCAATCCAAGTGTGCTAACAGCTTTTTTTTTTTTTACTTGTGAATCAGCGCGTGTGACGAAATAACTACAGCACTGTAGGAGTACAAGGATGAGCAGTGTTTTTTAAACTCTCACTCAGCCAGTGGCCTAACACAAAGTGTGCCCCCCTCCCCCTAGCTTGGCAAGGCTGGCCTAGATTAGCACGCTTGTACAATAGGCACAAATGTGCTGCTGAAGGGGTATGCTGCACACTGCACTAGGAGAAAGATATAGATATGTGTTTTAATGCAATATACAGAACACTTTCTGAGAGAAGGTGCCTAAAAGCCAGAGTGTTTGCAATTATTTTGTAGAGTTACACCAATCCAATACATGCAAGTCACCAACAGTGCACAGGAACATTAATGCTTTGTTATTAAAAATGCCATGCCACATTGAAAACATGTCCCACTGGCTGCACAATGTAGACCAGTGTAGAAACGTAATAACATTACAGTAAAGCATGCCAGGACACATTTAGATATATACCTAGACTGGTTGAAACAAAATTCAAGTCAACTCAAAAACACTCATCAAGAAGAGAGCACACACTCAAGTCCGGGTCTCTGCTGCCCCTAACAACACGGCCAAACTCTTTCAAATCTGCAAGGAACAGGTCAATCCTGTTGCGGTCTCTACAACTCCTGTTCCCTCCTAGGCCCTCTGTATGGCTCTGGCCTCTCACTTCTACGCTAAACCTCAGGACATCCTGTCCTCTATCTCCTCTTCCTCTCCATCTTCCTCTCTTGGCCCCCCATTTAGCCATCTCTACCTCTCCTCCTCCTTTCTCGCCTTTCTCTCAGACAACACCTGACAAGGTTTCTAGACAAGTCTGATCTATGAAAGTGTCGTTCAAACAGGTGCTCCCCTGCTCTGCCAGAACCATCAAGGACCATATTGACACCCTCGCTCCTGCCTTGGCTGATTTCTGCAATCACTCTTTCGCCACTGGAATGTTTGCCTCTCCCCTTAAGCACTCCCTTGTGCACCCACTCCTCAAGAAGCCCTCTACCGATCCTACGTGCCTGGCAAACTATCGCCCAATCTCCATCACCTCTTTCCTGGGCAAACTCTTGGAAAAGCTGGCCATCTCCCAGCTTACTCTCCACACTGAATCTGTTGGTTGTCTCCATGACCATCAGTCTGGCTTCAAAGCTGCCAGAGGCACGGAAAAAGCTCTCCTAAGCACCCGTGAAGATCTGCTCTCTAACCTGGATTCCAGCATTCCTTCTGACCTAATCCTCCTTGATGTTTCCTCTACTTTTGACACAGTCAACCACGCCATCCTGATCAGTCGACTACGTGAGAACCTGGGCATCATGGATCAGGCCCTGGAGTGGCTGACCTGCTTCCGCTTGGACTGCACCTCAGAGATCCAATCCAACTTGGTCCCTTTCTCTCCGCCACCTCTCTCTCTACCTGTGGCGTTCCACAGGGCTCTATCCTCTCATCCTGGTTTTTCAACCTCTACTTGGCCCCTTTGGCACACCTAATCTCTACCTTCTCCTCTAACTTTCAGTGTTATGTGGATGACACTCAGCTTTACTTCAGTCTCCTCTCCCCTCTTCCTCATTCCTGACAGTCTATCCATGATTCAGGATTGGTGCACCTCCAACGATCTCCGCCTTAATGCCACTAAGACGGATATCCTTCTCATTGGGACCACTGCCCCTGCTTTCCCTCTCTCACTCTGGCCACCCACCTTGGGCCCTCTTCCTTCGCCTTCATGCGAGGCAAAAAACTTTGGTGTCCTCTTCGACTCCACTCTCTCTTTCTCTCCACACATCTCGGACGTCGCCAAGAAGTTCCACTACCAGCTGCTCCGCCTCAAAGGGACTCTTCCATTTCTCACTTACCCCCAGAACCTCATTGTGTCCAGAGCCCTGTTTCTCTGTAGGCTGGACTACTGCAACAACCTCATTCTCAATCGGTCTTCCTCTACTCTCTGCCCTCTGCAACTAATCCAGAACAAGACTGCGAGAACTATCTTTGGCCTCAAGCCCGGGGATCATATCTCTCCAGCCCTGAAATCTCTCTACTGGCTCTCGGTGCCTGCAAGGATCAAATTCCAGGCCCTTTGCATTGTCCACAAGGCCTTCTGGGGTCGGGCCCACACTACATCTAATGCTTTCTTTCAAAATACCTTCCTTCTCAAGCCCTTCCCACAGTTAACTGCTTGTAACATTGAAGCTGCACTAGAATAGTCTCATTAAAATGCATAAATAAGTTAGATGCCCCCACACAAATATGTTTGCCCCTCCCCAACGTCGGTGAAGTTAGTGCCTTTCCTAACATTTGAAGGATTAGCCCCCCGAAATGTAGGTTTTGTTGCGCCCCTGAACACAAGCACAAACACCATTCACCATTTACACACACGCACACCCAGCCATCCATATTCTTTCACCATATAGGCACACCCAGGCAGCCATCCATACATTTAAGTGTGTACCCTTTCACCATGCAGGCACACTCAGGCAGCCACCCATACATTTAAGTGTGCACCCTTTCACCGTACATGCACACCAGCCACCCATACATTTGTGGGTACCCTTTCACCATACACTCACACAGGCAGCCACCTACACATTTAAGTGTACATCCTTTCAAAATACACTCACACACGCACACGTCATGGGGTTGAGGGGAGCCCTATTACTTCAAAAAGAAAGTTTCTTTGTGAAGTCACTCTGACTTCATAAAGAAATTATTTCCATTAAAGACCGAACCATAACATAAATAATTTCTTTATGAAGGCAGAGTGACTTCAAAAATAAACTATTTCTTTTTGAAGTCATAGGGCTCCTCTGACCCCATGACATGGAGGCCTCCATCCTGGAGTCTCTGTTACAGAAATTATTTCTTTTTTTATAATGCAGAGTGAATTTAAAAAGAAACATTAAAAAAAGAATTTAAAAAACATTTATTTTCTTTTCTCCAAGTGGGGCCCCCTCCCAGGATATGTGGGGCCCCCCGCACAACGGGGGCTGCACGGGCCCCTGTTATGCCAGTGCACTCAGCACCACACTAAAACTAGAAAAGCAGTGATCTCAATCATAAATATGAAAAGGGCACAACATGTTGTGCGGGCTGAGGACATGCTATACCCATCAAGAGGGTGCGAGGCAGCACGGAAGTATCTGAAACAACAATAGTACATTAAGTACCAACATTACAAAAATGCCCAATCAAGGGTCCATACAAATAAGACTTTAATTAAACTAAAAGGACAGGAAAACGATTATATCATAAGATACACAGAAATGCAGTCTTTGATACATAAGGGCACTATGGGTGTTAAGGGTCTGCAGGTAAAGAGTCTTGTAGAAATGTCAAACAAGTTCAATAATATGACTTTAAGGTATACAATTGGGTCCTTTAATGTCACATGGACCCATAGAATAAGGCCAGGGAAACAGAATCACAGATATATGCCTTCTTGTCTTCTTTCAGGGTTGGTCTTGGCAGCGTGAAACTGTGTTTCTGAGCTCTTTCTGGTGAAAAACGCCATGTGCAAGCTGGCTTAACAAGATTCAACAAAACAATGCAGCTCAACAAGAAGCAACAGCTGGTGGTTAGAACACGCTTGGGACAGGCAAGAATTGTGACAGCGTAACTTAAAGGCTCGCCTGGGTCTCGAAGCAAGGAAAGCAGAGATTCACTGGTGAGCTGGCACTACTAGATCCAACAGAGCGATCTGGTTCAACAAGCAGCAATTGCTCAAAGCTTGTAAAATAAAGCAATGTTCCATTCAACCTAGCTGGAAGGGGATCGAAGCAGCTCAATGTTGAGAGAGCTCTTGTGGGTCTTTGCAGCAGCACAAAGCAGTTCAGTACACTCGCAGTGGCTTGAAGCAGCTGAAAATTGCAGAGAAATCTAAAGGTCATTGGTGTGCTGTGGGGCCTTTGACTGGGTCCCTGAGAACCAGTGAGTCCATCTTCTTCCCTTCCCAGCCAGTAAGGTGGTCATGGACACTTGCAGAGCTGCCACTTAGACAGAAAGAGTCCTCGGTGCAAGTGTACAGCAGTAGTCAGGCTTACCTCCAGCAAGTCATCCCAAATATTCCATAGATATGATTGGGCCGAGTGTCTGCACCCTCTTTGGAGGTCCTTCTCTTCACCCAATAGATGGGACGTTGGGCAGCCTCCTCCCCAACAAGGTTCCAGTTAAATCTTCATCAAATAAATCCAAGATAGTTCCTTGGGATGATACAGGAAGATGATTCCCAAAATGATCCTAAAGATAATGCAATTGATGGTAGGGTGTCACCTCCTTATATAGTCACATTGCTATAGCAGATTGGCCCCTTCCAGGCTTTCTGTAAGGGTTCAATCCTTGCTGCTGTAACAGGGATTATTCCAGGTGAATTCATCTCCCAGAGTACCTTATCTGCAGGAGGTTAGAGGGTGTCTCAGGAAGGGAATTGTATATGACCTATCTAAGATGGCTGGCACCTTCCCAAGTGTGAAGGTCCTCTCCCAGCTACACTGCCCTTCCCCTTATCACCTATCTGCCACAGATCAAAAGGACTCCAGTAATCTCCATGGTGTGACTTTCCGATTATGCTTCAGAGGCCCATTACAAGCTCCCAGCTGCTACCACAACCCTATAGGATGTATCTCATGTTCTCCTAGGAAGGTGTCAAAGCTTCCCAGCAGAAAACAAGAGCTTCCTGGGCAAGCCATCATTTGTCATGGGTGGAACTCTCAGGCACAGATGCAATACACAAATGGCTCAGCAGCTGCAGGGTACAAGTGGATAATAAAAATGACATTGTATTGGGTTTTGACTGTATTTACTAATTTTCCACTTTATCTAACAGATAAAGCTTATATTTATATTTAACCAAAGAACTGCCACCAGTCAATGAGAAGATGCAGTTATGTGTTTTTAGAAACATGGGTGCCAGTAGTTCTAAAAGTGGACCATGGCCGTTGGAATCAATTAGACTCCAGCAGGCTGTTTTTAGTAATTGTGGTGAGGTGGTGTAAGGAGTCTGACAAATGGGTGGCATGTTTCAACAAGTTTGATTTGTAGAGACAAAGAAAGAGTCCTTTCTTCTCGCTATTTCTCAAAGGGTTATCTCTAGCTAAACAAATATCAACTCGGGTACTCGTTGTCAGGATGTTTGTCTAAATGAAAAGTGTCCGTCCTCTGTCCATAAACCTACCACTAGTATACAAAAGGGTTCAGCTTCCAAATGAAAGTAATATCAGGAGAAGGACTCCCTTCTCCTGGTGACTGGCTCAGTCTTTATCTCTTTTCCAACAATCTTTTGCACTAGCTTCTGATTCAACAAAGAGAGTGTGGTCAGGACAATTACTCCCTTATCCTGAACCACCTCCCACATCCTTGATGGCGGTCTTGGGATATTCTTTAAAAATAGTCCTTTAAAGTCTCTTCACTTCTTACCAGGGGCTTCTGAAAGCTTGTTTTTCAATTCCAGCAATTCCTCCCTGTCTTCTGATGTTCTGAAGATTATCTCCAGATAGCTCGTGCCCTCTAGTGTCCCCGTTAAATGTAACTACATTTCCACTGAAACAAGGGATTTTCCTCTTGATGCACTTGTGAAGACTGGGGGGGTATCTGTACTCCTGCCATCTATATGGCTATGGAGTAGAAGCACAGAGCACCCCAGACAAGGCGTAAGCTCTCAGGAGGTGATGCAGGCTGGCTCTTAAGTACAGTGTAGTCCCCAAGCCCCCACAAAGGAATGTCCACACACTATGTTACGTGCCAATACAGTTCTTTATATACAAATAAGGTTCAGAGATATATTCACAATTAATAACACACTTTGTTCTCTGGCAATTCTAATATGGCAAATATATACACTGTATATGTGCTACCACACATAGTTTTAGATTCCTTAAAAAAAGGAACCAACTGCTGACAGTTATAATGGCATACAAATCATGCAGCATGGTGTAACAACATAGATAAAAAGGAAGGAAGGAAGTCAGGTTAGATTAAAACAATGGCAGAATGCTTCATTAGCTACTAAGACACATTTCTGAGTGAGGTTCCTTACACCTGGGCAGGCTGTAATAATGAGTATTCTCAAGCCCAGTCCATTAATGTTTAATCAGTCTTGTTTCCTGGTAAAAAAGTTCAACCACCCCAATGTACTTGGTTTGGAAGAGTTTCTTCGACGGTTCGTCGACGGATCCCTCGTGAACGGTCTCTATTTAATGCAGGATCCACAGGGTGTCAAGATTCCCCGAAGAAAAGTGAACGCTGGCGTCGAGACAACAGCTTCGACCTTCGAGGTGCTCTTTGACGATCGTTCAAGGAAGTCCTGCGAAGATGAGGCGTGCGATCCACCTCGATGCAAAGTGTTTGGCGCCGCAAAGAAGACTCGTTAAGGCACTTCGCTGTGAGCTGGGAGTTCCTTCAACCAGTGCCTTTTGGCTCATTCAGCGATGTAACCTCTTTATTACCATTCATGCATCCTCCGCCTCCTCTAACACCCGTATAGGTTTTGTGGCCCATCAATATTCTCTGGAATGTGTGCATACTTTTTTAATGCTGCTACGTTGCACTGCTATTGAGCATTTTGCTTACATTGGCAGGACCTTAAAAGATCTGCTACAAGATCCTTATGCTTCTGCAATATTAAAAAAGAAAACTAGAGACCACGATCTCATTTCAAACATCTCTCTTTTAAGTAATAAGAAAATGTATGCAGTGAATGCACACAGGGCTTTCGGCGTCACCATCTTTGCTCCTACCTAACTAAACTATGTTCTTCAAGAATATGCAGATTTATCAGCTATCTGCGATTTAACATATTACCCAAATGAGAACATTTAGGCCGATGGCACAAATTACCCTATAATGAGCGGTTTTGTCGCCTTTACAATTCGACACTTGAAGCAGCTCGCCATCACCTCACACAATGCTTTGCTTTGGAGTCCTGCTATGCACGGAATTACATTTTTTATGTTTCTAATGTTCATTTTGTTGCTACAGATCAATTTTGGAGCTCTATATTTGCGGCTTTTGAACGAATCCACTCGTCTAATAGCACTACTGAATGGATCTTAACTGTTTAAAATATTTTATTGTTCTCTCATATCTATCATGTAATTATTAGCTGTCCTTTTATATTCTTTCATACTTGCACAACGTTATTAGTATACATTGTATGTATGGATTAATGCTATGTTCTAAATTTTAATATTGTATGGGCAAAAGGTTTGTTGTATAACCACGTGCACTAATAACAAAATTAAAAAAAGTGGAACCTGTTTAGCAGAGCCCACTTTCTGAGAGAGAAAATAACCCTCATGTCGCATAGCAAAAACATAAAAACCTTATGATTGTACACCCACGCAGATGGCACTCTTTCACAGAATAGTAGCAATTTGACTCGTTTTTTAAAAAAAAATAAGCACTACAAAAAATGGTTGCTGAAAAAAATGAGAAGAGAACAGCTCTCTCCCTTCTGCATCTTCCTGGCAGCCATGTTCTGGGTGGCAGAGGAGTGACAGTCGAGTGTCAGGGGATGAAAAGTAAGTGTGGTAGGGAGTGGAAAGATGAGGGGGATGACGTGGCGGGTCTGTTTGGCAGGTGGGTGCACGGGCAAGTGGGGGTATGGTAGCGAAGAGGGAGAGGAAATGGAGGAGGTGGTGTGTCCAAGGCTCATCTCACCTCGAACGTGAGCTGAGATCCGGAGATTTAGCTTGAGTTTGAAGCCCACTGATTGGCTGAGGCACCCACCCACGGTGCTAATTGTAATTTCTGCCCTAATTAAGGTCTTGCCACACTTCAAAACGTCTGTTGTAGCATGTTTCTAAAGGTATTTTCAGTAATGCTTTGTTATAAATAGATTTCACTTAATTATATTTTGGATCTTTTTACATGCTGCGAAAGAATGTTCTAGAGTCTCTCACTATTTTTGACGATGAAAGCAGGACTCTTAAACTATGCGATGGAGCCTAATAAGGGGTGTACCAAAAATGATGTTCTAAAACTAGGTCCGATACTGAACACGCATTGGCACATAGTGTTTCCGTTGCTATAGACATTGCATGGCTATTTGCCAGGCATTCACCATTTCCCTGCTATTGCCATCATATGCCAAGGTAGTCATATCATTGAAAATGTATCATACATCTTGCGTGGAAGGACATTGCCCTCACAACCTCAGTGCAACTGCAGCCCTGAAACTGCAAGTGAACACCCTGATCACTCTCTCTCTCTCTGTTCAGAACCGGGTACTTTACAGCACTTTGTGCTCTGTGCATCCTTTTTCAATGCAGTACTTGCCATGCGGTACGTATTCAGAGAATGGGAGGTTTGGTAAGAGTATTTCAAACAGTCAATCTTCCTCTTCTATGTATTTGGCAACATTTGGCCATAACTACAAATGGCCCAAGAATTTGACAAAAAAACAGCATTAACGATCCTTCTGTTTATTATGCTTGAAAGGTGGTAGTCATGTGGGAATCTGAGAAGCCCACATTGCCACTCCTCCATGCATATTTCCGTCTGATAAATTGAAGAGTTACTTTAGCAGATGTATTCATTTATTTTATTTTATTGCTTCATTTAAAGGGCAAAAACATGTTAAGACGCTGTGGGAGTGATTATTTTCACCGCCATCTTTTCTGCGAAGCAAAAAATATGGAGTATTTTGAGGTGGATTTCGACCTCTTTCTCTCTATTCCCTGAATACCACATAAGGTAAATACCTCATGATTCCACAATCATTAAAAACAGGTAGTATTAGAAATACCTTCTGATTTTTATGTTACAGCCTAACTCCCACACAGTGTTAGGTTTTTGGCCTATTAACAAAGGTGAATGCATGATTTTGGTGTGCTTGCCAGCGCACGTACCCCTAAAGGGTTTTGGTGTAAGTGAGCAATAAATGTGCAAAAGTGCAGCAATGTGTGTTCTCTTTTGTCGTGTATGTGTGCTGGAAGGAAAAAGGTTAAACATATTCATAGACATTAAAAAAGGTAAACCACAGGATTAAGTTTATAAATACCATTATTTGTCACCCTACTCATACATAATGTATTGGCATTGCCTGCTGCATGCACACGTAGGGATTCAGATTTGCAGTGTGAATGTACTCTTTTTTTTAAATGTCTTATAGTTAAATTATTAAACTTTTCACACAGTTCAGTAAACAGTTTACAAATGTAAAAATGCAAATTCAATACAATCCAGTCAATGAAACCTAAGCAAAATTAATTTCAGATAATGTAAACCTAGACCTGAAAATTAAGATTAGCAGCTTTCAAGACATTTCTAATAAAACTGGTTGCCGCAATAACTTGTGAAGTCTGTCGCCCATTTAAAATTCTATTCCAAAGGTTTTTAGCATATGAAAAACGAGATATCCGGAACAAAATGCCCAAATGTTGTAACTCATAATGCATGCAGTTTTACATATTCCACGAACCAATGTTCCAAACTTTCCATATTATTAGGACAATTACATGTTAGGCCCCAAGCTGTATCCCAACGAAATTTCCTTATTCACATCGTACTGGCAATAAGGCCATCCCTGGTCGCGCCCAGGCCAGACAAGATTCAATCACAAGTATTGGCCCAAACTGTTAAGACCTGACAGTCAATATTTATAACTTTGTCAACAGTAAATGAAATAAAATATCGGAAGGACACACCCAGATTTTTCAAAATAAAAGGATTTTTTACAACTTGATTCTGGCTACCAAAGACGTAATGCCCCACTCAAACCTAATAGCACCACAAAGAGTAGAATTAGGTAGGGCTATGACTGTCCCACAGAGGATACCCTCCAGACGATTCAAATAAGTGTCCTTAAAATGTAAAGGTTCAGCTTCGTACAACAGAGAGGGCACCATCTTGGATTTATAATAACGTGAAATAGGTAATATAGAAAAACGGCCATACTTGAGGCCGAGACTCATCTGGGCTGCAAAGATAAAAACTTTTTGATGCAGGTTTTTGTATGAACTTTCAAGGCAAGGTTTGGAGGAAATCCGTCATTCCAAATAGGTGAATTCCTTAACCAAATCTAGCTAATATTACCCACGTGCCAATAAAAGGAGGAGAATTTCAGTACTGCAGTTATTGTAAGGATTTTTGTTTTAGAATTGTTAATAAGCAAATCATAGCTATTAAAATTAATCCTCTAGGGCGTTGATGGATCTCTGCAGTCCAATAGGAGTTCCATCAAACAAAACCAAATCATCGGCACATGCCAGAAACTGAAAAGGAATAAAGGAATAGGGCTCCGTTTGGGAGTTTAGGAGGAATGTAGAATGTAGAAAAAAAATTAGGTCCGAAATGAGATTGAACAATTCTGGTGGCAGGAAACACCCATGGCAAAGTTCGGCAAAAGTGGATATTTTTTCAGACATTAACCCTAACATGTCAAACCAAATTTTCAAAGAAGAATTGACGTGTAGGTTGACCACTACAGTTAAAAGCAAAGCAGTCATACACCACTATGCAAGTTTATTCCATAATTCGGTTCTTCTGACATTGACGAAAGCATTTGACAAATCGACAAATGCAATGTACAAGGGAGATTGCTTCAAAGTGGATTGCTGGATTAGGAGAGAAAATAGGAGACCATAAAGTCCAGTGCCTACCCCTTTCCAAAAACCGGATTGGTAAATGTTCAGCCTACCTGTGCCAGATACCCAGGCATTCATTTGTTTAAGAACAAGGGATAAAAAGATTTTGGAACTGGTGTCTAAAAGGGTTATTGCTCGGTAGTTTGCACGGTTCTGACGATCACCCTTTTTAGAAAGTGGGACCACAAACACTGTTTGCCAGGATGTAGGGATAACTTTATGAATTAGAACATGGAAAATAGAGTGTGCAAAATATTGGCTCACATAATCGGATTGTTTTTTAAAACAACATTAGGAAGAACGTCCGGGCTGGCTGCCTGTAAATTCTTTAGATTTTGGGTCAGTGTAATTATGTCGTCCAATGAGAAAGGTATAGCCCAATTTGTACAATTCGACTATTCAAGCACCAGGGACTCTGAATCATTTTTACGAGAGTACAGCTTCTCGTAATAAGCAATCCAAGCCAATTCATGGATAATATTTAATTGGAAAGAGTGCTGAGATATAGGGCCTCATTACGAGTGTGGCGGTTCGGAAACAAGGGTGCCGGTAAGCTTTACGGAGCACCACACTATGATTTTGCCTGCCGGGGCCGTCACACCCCGGTAGGCAGACTGTTCACGGAAGCACCGGCACCAACGGTGTCAGTGCCTCCGTCTCCCCACTCCCATAAAGTCCTATGAGACTCTATGGGAATGGGGAGTTACAAAATCCGGCACCTGACTTCCTGTGCCGCCGGGACTTGCAATATTCCAGTGGCACCGGGAAGTCAGGTGCCGGATTCAGGGTTACGGGGTTCGCAGCAAGCTGCCGGTCGCACCGACGGGTTACCGCCAACCTCGTAATTAAGCCCATAGTGTGGGCATTAACAAGGTTTCAAAATGAATGGGTTTGAAGCTTGACAAGTATGGAAAGCATATGCTCATTAGCTCTTTGAAGCATGAAGCATTTGTGGGCCTTTAACAAGTTCCTGTAGTTCTGCTGCAATTGTATGGTTAAGGGCCCATCAAGGTTAAATTTAAGAGAGGGCAGATTCCACCCAAGTAATTTCATGATCCAATGAATGCTGTGTGTTTTAAAACCTGGACGCGAGGAGGATTCAATCACTTTTTGCTGCATAAGGAATAAAGTGTTAGAATATTCAGATGGAGAGAAAAAATTACGTTTTAAGGCCCTGAAGGAGGTCTCAAGCTTATTATACATTTTAGCGTTGAAAGTATAGTTATGCTTTGGGATCCAAGACAGGCGATTTTTGTGAATAAACAAGGGTAACATCTGAAAGGCCCATCAATTGTTTGCCCCTATTTTGCTTGGCCAGAAATACACAGGATAGGATATTGTGGTCACTTTTATCAGTATCAATCTTAAAAGAGTCGCAAATTTGAAAAAGAATATTAGAAACCCAAACATAGTCAATAATAGAAGAAGGGTGACCTCTGTTCCAGGTAGTCTTGGGTGGAACAGCACAGTGTGCAGTGCCATTAAGGGTTTGTGCAGTGCCACTAAGGGTAATAAGACTCAAATCTTCCAAAGTTCAAAACATGTCATTACAGCAGATAAGATCTGTGTAAGATATTATAATGCTTGTCCGGCATATCAGGAACCATAACATCTGTAGAATTAAAGTCCCCTGCAATAATGATGTTGCCCCTCCCATTATCACTGCACCAATCCATTAAGATGTTTTAGTATTAAACGTATAAATCATTAAAAGTACCCCAAATATCATCATGCCTATCCTGCTGCTGTTTGATTTGAAAAGACACTCTCTCCCTGTTTGAAAGAAGTGAGAAACTATACAGCCAATCATCAATACTAGGTTGCACGTCACTCTTCCAAAGCCTCAAGAGGTGCTTTTTAGCCATCAAGAGGGCACTGTATATCCAAACGAGTTTATCAGCAGACAGATCAATAGTAGCAGGAAGCAGACCTAACACACAAATCAGCAGCGTACGAGACACATCGCAAAATCTAAATGCTGAAAAACCTCATCACGGAACGGTCAAACCTTCTGGCATTGCCAGAACATGTGGAAGGTAGTACCTACATCCCTCTTCCTCTTTCAACAGATATTATCTTAGGTCAATTTACAGGGCCACATTTTCCACGGGGACCATATAATGGGTAATCCTCTGTTGAATGTACCGCAGATCCAAGTCAACTTTATACCTGCTGGGACCTGTGCATACTCAATTCTATTCAATATCAGACATTATATAACAAAGGTCTGAATCCCAATTGTTCTTATCGTGCTGAGATGCTAGATTGAATCCGGCCAGAGTGAGAAATTTAGAGAGCACGGAGGCAGAAAGCAGCATACTCCTAGACAAATGTAAAACCATGGGCAAAACATGCACTCTATCATTTGAGGTAGAAAATAACACATCAAAAAGATCCCTCAAAGCATAATAACGGCAACTTTCAGACTGTCACAGCTTATATTTGAAACTCAAGAACTCAAAATCAAGCATACATTGGGCATCATAGACTTGGAGCAGTCTCCAAATGCCAGCGTTTTGCCAAGTAATCCAGGAAAGAGTGTGATCATCAATCTGCGCAGCTGGATTCTACCAGTGACATGAATCCCCACAAAATAAATAAAAAACACAGTCTTTAGAAAGACGCGCGATTCCTTAAGAATCATGTCAAAAACAAGTTTAGAGTGCATGTAACATAACGCCAGGTCAGTACGATTAACATACGGAAAATGAACCAAGTCAATGTCTGCGGATATAATTGTTTGTAAACAAAGAACTGTATGAAGTATTTTCAAAATATTACCCTGGTTTAGAATAGTAGCTTGATCTAATTTGAAAATATATTCAATACCAATGCAAAACAGAAATGGTTCTATGATCAAGTCAGCATCCCGAATGTTCATATTGGCAACCTTATTGGGTGGATTGACAGTTATAGTGCCGCCCGATCCAGTCCTGTCTACAGCACGAGGGAAAATGGGCAAAAAGCCTGGGCTGTGTGAGGAATCCTCAACAAGTCTCGGATCATTCATAGAAAAGTTTTTTGATTATTGTTAGGCGCCAAGGTAGAGGTATCAGAATCATACACCGACATGTTCATGAGGACATCAGCAAGTGAGTCAGCTTCCTCTACGCTTTCCTCTATCAATGTATTTTTGGAGGATTTTTTGCATGGAAACAGGAACGGTAAGATATTACCATCCAAATCATATATTGTCTGTGACAAAGAAGATTTCATGTTTTTCTTGTCTTTTTTCTGTTTCGTCTTAGACTTGTTTTTACGATGTGCGCCGATGTCATTGAGAGTCGTATAATTCTCCAGTAGCAGGGGTTCGTCAAAAGTCGCAGCATGAAGTGGGTCTGTTGCCAGTTTTGACAGTGACCTCAAAAACGTTCTCGAACCACAACTATTGTTGTTCTGCTTTCCTTTCATCTTTTTTGATTTTTTTAGATTGCGTGGTCCTGACGCATCAGTTACCACTTCATTAATGATATCATATTGCATTTATAACGCGCCTATACACAAGTGTTTCAATAGATGGTTTGTCACGTAGTTGTACTACACCCAAATAAATGACCTCCTTTTGTTTGTTAGATCCTTTTAGAATCAGCCCCTCAATAAAAGAAAGTTTAGAGTTCACGGCATGAAGAGTGTATTGCTGTGACCATAGCTCATTATTGATGTTGTCGTACAATCTGACAAGAGAATTGAGGACAAAATTAAGCGTCAGAAGTGAAACCCAAATTAGGTGTCATCAAGGGGGACTGAGGTAGATCCGGAGATGAACAGCTTTCAAGAGGGCTCGAGCCCACACAAGGCTAATTTGAGAGGTCAAGGAAGGAGTCCAAGTAACGCTAGACGAGACGAGAAGAGAAAAGATCACCATCAGGGGCATGAGGGCTCCGAGATAAAACTGGAATGGGTGCTGGAGGCATCTGATCTAAATAAAAAAAGGGCAGGAGTTGCGTGAGAGAATTATCATCAAGTAAAACATGCGTAGGATCTGAGGAGGATATATGAACTGATGGAATGCTGGCAAGTGGTCCCCCCCTGTGGGTTACGGCCTTAGCTGCTGATTTCCCATTGTTAACAGGTGAAACAGCTTGCTATGAAGTGGGAGCGAAAGAGTACAATACCATCTCTTCGCATTTTTTGTGATAATAGTCAGTGATCCTAGAAAAAGTCTTATTGATAGAAGCAGCGTCCTCGAAAAGCTGCTGTGGGCTATTTAGGGGAGGTTGCAGGTGTAATGGAGGGGTGCTGCAGAATGAACGGGTGTGGCATAAGATAAGGAGGCAGTTTTAACAATAGAAGAGTGCAGAGGGACAGTTTTACTTCGAAGCTCATACATTAAAAAATAAATAAGGAAAAGCTGAAGTTTCCAATTTACCGAACCCACGCAGAACCCCACTGACTGTACTTATCGTGCACTTTGCGTGAGCTTCGTGCCGCGGCTATGGTTTTAATGGGCCGCCCCCAGCACAGTCAGCAGCACGGTAAAAAAAAAGACTCTCCAGGTACTAAGAGAGGAAAGATCCTCGTAATTCGGACCCAGACACCCAATCACGAGAGCAGCTCCTGCACAGGTAGAGAGCTCGTCACAGGCTTCACTGCCACAGACTGCACTTATCGTGTACTTTCTTTTAGAATTCCTACTGAGGGCCACATTTATAGCTTGGCAGTGGGGTACACACGTGGTGCTAACCGAATTACTGCCTGTTTTACCACCCAACCAAATTCAAAGTTCAAATTGAAACCCGTAGCAACGGTCTAGTGTTCTGTGGAGGCAACGTCCTCCACGCAAAACCACCACCACCTGCTGTAATATTCAACCCCCATGGAGTCCAATGAGAATTCCAAATGGGGAATGACTGAAGGGCCCACATAACTCTAAATTATGGGTACCCTTTCTGTTACTACATTCTCACTGCATGCAGTCACAGTATGTTAGTTTGGCAGTACCGGCCAACTCTAAATGAGGTCCTTAAATGACATGTTTTTTTTACTACAGAACACGGGTAGCTCATCTATAATTGGCAATGGGGCACGGCCCACTGATACCGCTGCCCATTTTGGTGGAGCCGCACTAGCCCAGTGTAAACATTGAATGCTCCCTCAGCCACTCAGTGGCTGATGGAGCACTCCAGGGCTAACTCGGCCACCGAGTTTCCATTTGACAGTGTCTGTTCTCCAGCATTCATGTCCAACGACCATGCAAGGCCTCAGGCATTTTGCTTACCCAGTCTTGCATGGCCAAGCAAAACGCCCCTCTCTGAATGTGCGTCCTGCGGCACTGAGTTTGGCTCACAGGTGCAGGAACCAGAAAGTGCTCTTATCTTCTTAGTTCCTGTTCGTGCTATGCAGGAACTGCAGGGCTTTCGTGGTAGGCGTCAGTGATGAGGAGCAGAGCCCTAACCAGGGAGGAAGGTGAGATGAATTTTAATTTTAAAACATGTTAGGTGTGCGTGTATGAATGAGTGAGAGCATGATGAATGGGTGGCTGAATGCACATGTGAATGTGTGAGTGTATGGTGTATGGGTGCATATGTGAACGAGCGAGTGAATGCTGTGTGTGAATGAGCTAGTGAATGTTGTGTGTGAATGTTGTGTAAATGTGCACGTGGGTTTATGCCAGGTCGCCTATGTTGGCGGGTGGGGGGGGGGGAGTACACACAATACTATGGGCCTCATTACGACCCAGGCGCTAATGGGTTAACGGCGCCGTAAAAGGCTGCAGCGCCGTTAACCTATTATCGCCTAATTACGAGGTCCCTTTGCGGGACCCGACCTTAACGGCTGGTTTTACCAGCCGTTAAAGTAGGGTGCCGCAAAGGGACCTTGGTACTAAGTACGGTGCCGCAATTTGCGGCACCGTACTTAGCGCCTTCCCCATTCCCATTGAGCCCTATGGGGCAAAAATGGGAATGGGGAAGGGCCATGGTGGCATGGGGAATTACCGCCCCGCCAACCTCAGAATGGGGTGGTAATTCCCCATTCCCCCATGGCGGACACCGGCATGGACCATGGTGCTAATAGCACCATGGTCCTCCGCCTGGGTCGTAATGAGGCACTATGTCATCATCATGCACATTTTAATAGGCATCTATGATAAAGCAAGTATGGTTGGTGCTATTAAGAGCTAGAATGCCATACTATGGTTCAGCCAGTCTAGCTATCATTTATTATTGTGGCATTGCATTTATTTACCTGACATCATGGGTAAAGAAAGCATGATAAGTGATAGTACGTGTCTAGTCTGGCATACATTGGTGCATCGAGTTTTACATGTTTTCTTATACTGACATGGACTTTTAAATGGCAAAGCCAACAGGAGTATGTTCTTACATGGGGATACTGCCAGATATTGACAGAGCCAGCTTGGACATGTTTTCTTATAATATCATTACTGCCAGGATGCGAAAAGCAAGCACGAGTATGTTCTTATATGGGAATACTGGCATATATTGGTGCAGCTAGCATGGAAATGTATGTACACAGCTAGAATTAACATATGTTTATATTGGCATATATTGTGGGCACAGGCATCATGTAAATGCATTGGGATATACTCCTGTGCACTATCAGTGACTATCAGCTAATGGCATTTTTCATGATTTACCCTACAAAACTGATTGCTAACGGTCTAGCTTTTGACTCAATTTTTCACCGAAAGTGTGCTGTACATTGCACAGTTTTAGCCTGTTATTCAAAAACCTTTGCAGGAGAGAACACCCCTGAACCGCCCTTGCTTGGTTCGGGCTGCCCCGCAACGCTCGGTTCTCTGGCATATTTGTGGGACGTATGTTTTCCCCTCCAATTAAGCAAATCACCATGTGTCCCTGATACAGAAATAGTGTAGGCACACTTGATACGTGGTTCATTGAATATTAAACGTCCCAGCATTGTTTACATGTACAAATACTCGTACGTTATCTACTGAAAATGTTGCCTTTGTGAATCCAGACCACAGAGCTCTTGGAAACTGTGCTGTTTAGCTGACAGCACCTGATGCATGAAATCCCACACGAAGGGCTCTCAGTTTTCAACAGAGAAGCACAGTTACAGGGAAATACAAGGATGTGCTCCTAGTCACACTGGCTGCCAACTGCCTTAGTCAACCACTGAACTTGTGACCGATGGCCTTTAAATGCAATGGGCCTCATTATGAGACCGGCGGCAGCCATGCCGGTAAAACCGGCACAGCTGCCGCCGGTATCCTTTTTTTTCCTGCGCCCTGGAATGGGCAATTACCGGGTCATTACAGACCTCCCAGACCCAGTAATTGTCCATTCCCAGGCGCCGGAAAAAAATGCTCCCCATTCCCATAGGGCTCGAATGGGAATGGGGAGGCCGGATGCACCGGCACCATTCATACGTGGTCTACTCGCGGGTGCCGGTCCGCCCGCCAGGTCAGACCTGGGGGGCGAAAAGGCACCCACGAGCAGAACTCGTAGTTTGTCGGTCTGGTTACAATGGTACCGGCAACCTTACCGGTACCGTTGTTACTGGACCAGCAAACTTACAATGAGGCCCAATGTCTTAAGAAGCCTCTACACTTTGTCTGGCCAAGGTCTCCAAGTTGTGGGTTGGTTTCTGTACACTAGCCTGATTGAATGGGCATCACTCTATATGCAATGGCGATGCTGGGATCAGCAGAACAGTTTCCTTTTCTTTAATTCAGTGCAACATACAACTGTTTCATGGAGGTTTATGGGCATAACTATAAACATAAGCAAGTCTATGGGAGCAATCCATAGGGATGCATTGAGAAGATATGCTACAGGCAATCTAAGCTTCACCTAAACATATATAATTTCGTAATGCCCTGAATATTGTCTAACAGTAGCTTTTCTCTCTCTCCTGCTTTCCATATGTGTAAACATGATGTATAGGAATGTGGGTTTGTGTGTAGGAATACATATATAGTTATGGTTATTCTGATATACATTTCTGAATGTGGGTCTGTCTGTCCGCTATAGAAATAGAGGGGTAACTAGAGGGCTGCAAAGGGGTGTAACAGAGGGTAACATTTCACGAGAAATCTAATGGTGTGGGTGAAAGTTGCTGAAGTGGTGCCACTGGTGGATACATTCAAAATTAACACTCATTTTGCTGACTTTGAAGTTGCTTAAGTAGTGCCCCTGGTGGATAAAAATAGAACTGAAGCTCATTCTGCCTAACAAACGACCATAACAAAAGCTACAAATCCACTAAATGGCCATAATGAAAGCTCCAAATGTGCCAAAGTGTAGCACAAGTAATCTGTGAAAATGAATACAAGAAGATCTGCAACACTCCAGAAGTACACATCCCAAGTGACAGAAAACCTGTAACCCAATCATCATGCCACCCAAGCAGTGATCCACTTTTGGAAAGTTGTCTAATGCTCGGTGTAAAGAGGCAGCCAGAGTATCAGAGACAGTTGAACAACGCCATCAAAGACATCATGCACAAGCTAGCAGACAGTCAGCACTGAGACAGCAAGGCACACCAGAACAGAGACAAGCCAGACAAGATGCAGTCGTCTGATGCTTAAAGCGCCAAGAGGCAGCCAGCCAGGGCAGCAGCGAAAAGCCATCTATGTTTGTTTACTTTGTAGCCTAGGCAACTCCAGGTAAATCTGCTAGTTTATTAATAAGATTACCTCACACGTTGCATTCTAAAATCATCCATGAAAGTTCACCAAGTTTGGCAAACAAACTCGTAGGCCAAATCCAAGCACAGAGCCAAATTTCGTAAAACATGAATAATGTTTTCATGGTTGCAAGGTCCAGCCTAGGTAGAAATAAGAAAAACATAATTTCAATCCAACTCCGAGAGCTCCTTTAAGCACACCCACCCACCTTTCCACATACTCAAATATCCTTGATGCTGTACTACAGCCCCACTTTGTGAACTAATAAAAGTGTCTCTCTTTCTTGGTTCTGGCCACTTCTTAACTCCCTGAAAACAGTTAATTGTAGGAAGGAAAAAAGAGGAGATAATGTACTAGCACAGAATCTCGCGCTATGTGTAAAGTTGTCCTTAAAAAGGACAAAAAAGTAATTTATGAGGCCAAGAGTTTTTACAGAAAGAGATCCTTGGCTGATATCAATCCCAATCAACTTGTTAAAGTTGTGTATTCTTTTTCGGACCCACGGTGTTAGCACACTTTGCAACTCTCTGAGGAAAGGGACAAATGCCATTAACTCTTTATTTCCAAAATAAGAGATACCTGAATGACCGAAAAGACAGAAAAAACATATATGTCCTCCATCCACACCACAAATTGTATCGGTGTATCTCTTCACCGAGGGGAAGTGGCTCACTCTCTGAAAGCATCCATCTATTACTGAAAAAACCTTCACTAGACCCAACCGTCTTAAAAAAAGATCACCTAATTTCTGGTCTTCCTTGCATATCAAATCCTTCCCAACAGCCCCACAAACTGTAATAGACTCACTTGTATCCTGCCTCAATTATCCCCACAGACTGTAACAGATTCACTCATATCCTACCTCAACGACTCCCAGACTGGAATAGGCTCACTCATATCCTAACTCAATGGCCCCATTGACTGTAATAGACTCACTCGTATCCTTAGTCACTGCCCCCATCGTCTGTAACAGGTACACCCGTATCCTGCCCCAATGCCCCCCTAGACTCTAATAGGCCCTTTCCTATATTCTCTCAATGGATGGCCCCACAGACTCACTGGTATCTAAGCTCAATGGAGCCACAGACTGTCATAGACTCAAACCTGCACTGCCTCAATGGCCCCAAAGGCTGTAATAGACGCATATGTATCCTTCCTCAATAGCCCCACAGACTGTAACAGACTCACTCATATTCTACCTTAATGGCCCCACAGGCTGTAATAGGATCACTTGTATCCTGCTGCAGTGCCCCCTGGCTTTAACAGACACACTTGTATCCTGCCTCAATGGCCCCCTATAATGCAATAGGCTCAATCGTAACTTGCCCCAATGGCCCCACAGTCTGTAATAGGCTCACTTATATCCTGGCTCAATGTCCCCATTTACGGTTATACACTTACTCCTATCCTGCTTCAATCGCCTCCTAGAATGTAATAGACCCTCTTGTATCCCCCCCTCAGTGGCCACAAAGACTGTAATAGACTTGCTTGTATCCGGCCTCAGTGGCCCCCTATACTGGAACAGATGCACTTGTATCGTGCCTCTGTGCTCTACCATCTTGAAGCATCTCGTGTGCTCAATGGAATTACCAATAATGATCTCAGACCCAAATAACCGGACAGACTCAAAGAATATGGCAAAGTACTACTTTATTATCACTTCAAAATAAAGTAAGGCAATCTGGCGAACAACAAACTGTAGTCCACGCATTTGCACTTAAGTTTTATTATACAAAGGTTTTATACCTCAATGTACGGCAGCTATGACGTCATTCTACGTGGCAAACTGTAAAACCTATTGAAGGGAGGGATTGATTAAGGGAGCATATAAACCTTTATATCATATCTCTACATGGCCACCCTCCCACGAATAATTCATTCACACAACATCCTGTGCTACAACTACGCTGATGACACTCAACTAATTCTAAAACTCCTGAACTCAAAACCCAATTGTTGACCTGACCTCGCTTCCTGCCTCCTCGACATAGAGCTCTGGATGACCACAAACTACCTCTTGCTAAACCCATACAAAACCGAAATCATGGTATGTGGCAACACCCAACTTCTTCCACACCCACTACCCTGGCTATCTGCCATGGGCAACTCTCCGACTCCCTCTAATTTAGTAAAAAACCTTGGATGCACCCTAGACTCTGACCTAACACGCACCAAGTCAACAGCGTCTCAAAGTCCTGCCACTACCACCTTAAAATTCTTAGGTGCATTTTTCCATACCTCTCCTTTCCCAACAGACTCTCAGCGGTCCAATCAATTGTTATATCAAGACTGGACTACGCAAACCCCCTCTACCTCGGAGTTCACGCATAACAACTGACTAAATTACAAAGAGCAGAAAGCGCCGCAGCCAAACTGCTACTAGCGCTCGGCCCGAGAGACCACATCTCCCCAGCCCTCAAAACTGTGCACTGGCTTCCGGTTGCCCGAAGGGTGATCTTCAAAACCTTATGCATTTCTCACCGAGCACTCCATAAAACTGGACCTCAATATCTTCAAGACAAACTAAAACCCTATCACCCTGCATGTACTCTAAGATCAAGCTCAGACGGCCTCCTAGTCATACCAAAAACAAACTCAGTCAGGTTTGGCGGATCATTAATCTCAGCCTTGGCCCCCACGCTGTGGAACGCACTCCCTCCCCACATCCGACTCACTGAAGACCTCCTGTCTTTCCGCAAATTACTGAAAACTTGGCTCTTCCCCTAAAACCGACCTGAACTCAAACTTACTCAAACTGGATAACAGCATCTCAATGACTTTACCAAATGCTAGACCATAAACAGCAATGCAGCATCAGGATCCGAGCGAGAAATCGGAAACTAATAACCTCTATTGGTCAGCAAAAAAGGACAAACAAATTAGAATGAGTAAAAAGAATCAAACCTGCGAAGTAGATAAAAAGAATAAGTTGTACGAGAACAGTAAAGTGGTTGAAATTAAGGAAATGGACAAAATAAATGTAATGAACAAGAGGATCAATGTGGACGCGAGGAATAAAGTGGATAACAACAATTCAACGAACCCAAACTACTTGATCTTAAATAACAATAAAACAAATAACAATATAACATCACGATCTAAGCGAGAAATCGACAACTAATAACCTCTAATGTAAACTAAAAGGAAAAACAGAATAGAATGAGTAAAGTAGATCAAAGCTGTGAAGTGGATAGTAAAAAAAAAAAGTACGAAAGCAGTAAAGCGGTTGAAATAATTGAGATGTTGGATGGATGAAAGGAATCAAATGGACGAAAGGAATAAAGTGAAGAGGATGGAAAAGATGAATACAAGAGACAGATGAGTGCACAGCAGATGGTATGGAATGTATGAGTGCATGGTATAATGGAAAGTACAGAATAGATGATTCGAGTTCATGAGACTGGTGTAGTGCATGGGCCAGATGGAGAGCACGGAACGGATTGAGTGCGTACGACAAGTGACATGGGCTGAACCGATAATGCAGGATGAATGAACGAAGCGAGTGGAGCGGGTGAAGTCGATTGTGTGGATGAAGCGTGTAGAGCGGTTAGTGCGTTGAGCAGATGAGTGTGTAGAGCGGATGAGTGCGTAGAGTGGATGAATGCGCAGAATGAATGAGGGCATGGTGCGGATGTAGGTTATGATATGGATGTAGGGTGTTGAGCGGATAATAGAGTGGAGCGGATGTAGGGTGTTGAGCAGATGTAGGGCATGATGGTGTTGAGCAGGTGTAGGGTGTTGAGCGGATGTAGAGTATGGTGTGGGTGCGGAGCGGGTGTAGAGTGTGGAGCGGGTGTAGAGTGCGAAGCGGGCGTGGAGTGCAGAGCCAGGAGCGGGTGCTAAGTGCAGAGTGAGGAACGGGTGTAGAGTGCGGAGCGGGTGTAGAGTGCGGAGCAAAATGGGTGATGTATGTGGATGGAACGGGTGATGTATGTGGATGGAAAGGGTGATGTATGTGGATGGAACGGGTGATGTATGTGGATGGAACGGGTGAAGTGGTTGGAAGGAATGGGTGTAGTAAGGGGAAGAAATGGGTGAAGTGGGTGGTAGGAATGGAGGATGGATCTGGAAGAACGGTGATGTATATAGATGAGATGGGTAAAGTATGTGGAGGGAACGGGTGATGTGGATTGATCAAGTGAAAAATGTGGTTGGAACGGAGTAAGTATGAGTTTGGAACGGGCGAAGTATGTGAGTGGAAAGGATGAACTGGGTGGAATGGATGAACTGGGTGGAACGGATGAAGCATGTGGATGGAACGGATGTAGCATGTGGATGGAACGGATGAAGTATGTGGATGGAACGGGTGAAATATGTTGATGCAACGGATGAACGGGTGTAGAATGGGTGAAGTGGGTGAAACGGTAGAACAGATGAAGTAGGTGGATGAATGGGTGATGTGTTGGAACCAGTGAAGTGGGTGGAACCGGTGAAGTGGGTGGAACAGGTAAAGTGGACAGAACGTGTGAAATGGGTGGAACCAGTGAAGTGGATGGAATGTGCAAAGATGACGTATGTGAATGATGATGCATGGAGAAAGGATAACCTGGGTAGAACGAATGAAAGGAGCAGTGCATAAAATGGTTGGATTGCATACAATGGTTGGATTGCATAAATTAGCTTGGAGTGCATGGAACGGATTGCAATGCATGAAACGGATTGCAGTGCATGGAACGGATTGGAGCACATGGAACGGATTGGAATGCATGGAATGGATTGGAATGCATGGAACCAATTGGAGTGAATGGAACAGATTGGAGTGCATGGAATGGATTGGAGTGCATGGAATGGATTGGAGTGCATGGAATGGATTGGAGTGCATGGAACGGATTGGAGTGCATGGAACGGAGTGGAGTGCATGGAACGGAGTGACTTACATGGAACGGGTTGGAGTGTATTGAAAGGAAGGGCTTTGAGTGCTTGAAACAGTCGGAATGCTTGGAACAGTCAGAGTACATGAAACAGATGGAGTACATGGAACTATTGGAGTGGGCTTGATCTCAAGCACATAAGGTAAACCACCATATCATATCTCCACGCTTACTCTCTTCTTTACACCACCACTCAACTAGAACACAGCGATACTATGACACCATTTGGTATAGCTGTTCTCATACCATAATTTGCCTCATACTACCCATCACCCTAACTAAACACTGCTGGTTACACACCCTCCAGCCTAGGCGTTCTCCTCAGGCCTAACACAGCTAGAATCGGTCTGGATAAAACCTGCCAGAACGAAAACATACTCTTGATCTCTCAACCGCCACACCTACCGCTAAGAAGCAGCTATCACATGAATGCCTCACCAGCTGCACACATATCCGGTGCCCACACGCACCTTTGACTCTCTATTCTCTCTACTGACTTGAACTTCGGTTCCCGACGGCATTCAACCTACCAGCGCCTTGAGACCATACCAATGGTACATAAGGCGCTATATAAATGCAAACTAACATAGCATAACATAACATATATGTATTAGTAATATCACTGGAGGCTCCTTATCTGGTAGGCTCGCCTTGAACCACCTCTAAATATGTACAATACAGAATATATCAGAATAAGAGCAGCGGGTTGGCTTGTGCAGCATTGTATAGCATGTTGCTATATAGACCCTATGATTGGTTGGCATTCTATCCTAACCTTGGACTTTTGGCTCGTTAGCAGCACGTAAACAAAATGTAGAGAAGGAGCCAAGTACCTCCACCTCAACCACTTCACCCATATTGCCTATATGTTGGGAACCAGAGTGTGAGGCACATGCGGTACCAGTGAAAATACTAATATTGAAGAGAATACTGGAGGCAAGGTTCCCATTGAGAAAGCCATAGCTGCATACGAGACAATATGATGGCCATTTGAATGAAATCCCAGAAGAAGCAGGACCAATGAATGAAAGGGAAGAATGGTGACTTCACATGAAGCTAAGGTGACGTACATGGAAGAGATGAGGAGACAAGAGAAGGCAGATATTCTATAAGGCATCAAGAAGGTATCAAAGATAAGTGACATCTTGGGATCAAGATGAAGAAACATGTTTCAGAAACGATGAAGATATCAAGTTATTTTACACATTTACAGATTCAAAGAAATGCAAGCAGACAAAGTATTCTTGAGGCTAGCTTTATAGTGCATAGATTGCGGCATGCACCAACATATAAATCTATATATATATTGAAGTGAGTAAAAGAATGGATGTTTCCACTACGTATTATAGCAGAGCTGGACCAGAGAAGGAAGGCCTCGTTTCCAGTGTGTCCCAGTTAAAAAAGCATTTGAATTACAGAAGCAGATCTCAGAAAGGCAAGACTGGACGAGCCCCAAGAAGCCAAGGTCTTATCAGGTTGGGGTGAGCAGACATTGGATACAAATTGTGTGAAAGAACGAAACTCTTGTTTAGAAGACATGGACAAAAACAAGGAAGACGTCAGAGGTCTATTAGAAAATAGTATTTTAAATACACTAGGGCTTGATTTTGTGGTCTTCAGTAACATGGAAGGAAGAAGTTGGACGAACACGATGGTCACACCTACGCATGAGGGCAGAGCATGCCTTCACTCCCCTGAATTCGTCAGAGAAAAATAACACTCACAAGTTCAAAGCCTTAATTGACAGCAGATCACTGAGGTGATGATAGATGAATATGCTAATTGGTGTAAGCTATGGTTAAGACTAGCTCACCAGCACTTGGAAGGCCAGCCTGCGTGCTGCTAAACGCAAGTGGAAAAGTACTGACGGAGGTTAGAGTGCCAAGCAATTGTAGGAGGCCCCGTGATTAAGGGTCCTATAGTTTGTGTCCAATGGGACATTGTGTATTTAGTGAAGTTCATAGTGACCTGCTTAAGGGGAGGGCTTAGTTGCCCCACCTGATGTGAAGAAACCCATCACTTTTCTTCACTCTTTTGGACGAGTATGGATCATATACTTAGAGGTTCCTTAAGAGCCTATCACAATTGCAACTAGGTTTTTGTAGTGTGCCACGTAGGTTGACATTAGTAATGCGTAGGTTAACATCATCAATGATGTTTTTTTGCTATAAAAGAATGTTTTTTTAAAGATGCAGTGAGAGATCTTAGGCTGAGACGTCCGCCTTAGTCCCTGTTTTAGATAATTGATAGTAAAACAGTTACCTTTTTGCCAACCACCCGAGACGTTTCGATTATTGATGTTTGAGTAACTTCTGCATCCCGATCCATCTCAAGGGTATTGCTACCTTGTCTTAAAGGGCTGGAGTCCACGTGGTAGGGGAGGGGATGGTTTAAAATCCATTGAGCTAGTAGGCTTTGGGGTCCCGGAAATATCGCACAACCTCTGTCATTCGGCTGAAAGGACATGAAGCTCCCTGGAGATAGCGGATATTAGAGTAAAGCAAGTCTTGCAAGCCAAGTCAGATGGGTCCCTTGTTTTCAAGAAGAAACCCCTCCTGGCGTCTACAGGAAGCTGAAAGTTGAAACGTCTGTTAAAGAGGCACACGATCCTGAGGGCCGGAAGTTGAAAAACGATTGGTGAGTAAAACTGAGTTAGGTGGCAAATTTGTGAGTGGGCAGTGGGTGAAGAAAGTGATAAAGGGAAAAACGATTAATGGAGGGCGGTTGGGGTAAAGTAACATGAGAATGTTGAGCATTAAAATATTAAGGTAATTGACTTGAGGAGAGACCAAGCAATTAAAAAGTATCGTGAGGGAAGGTGCCACCGTAAAGGATACACCCAGTTTCATGCGTTTTAAAGAACGTAACAGAACAAATCGCTCTTAGAGCCCTATAGACAGGTGACGTAGACTACGAACTCAGTTAAAGATGAGTTTAAAGAGGATGATTCACATCCCAATCGGGGTATTATCAGGGGTAGGTAAAGGTCGGTCTTTAGGAGAGCACTGAAATATGTGTGGCCTGTCGAGTATGTCCGTTTGTCTGTTTGTTTTATGTGACTAAATATGGTGAAAAAAACAATAGAGGAATTGATGTGAAAAGAAAACATGAGGTTTGAGAATTAATCATTTATTTAGTGGAAATTGAATTGATGGTGTTTAGTGAAAAAGTAGATTAAAGTAAAAAACGTGCTATAGAGGGTTTGGAGCCTGCGACGAATGGTGCATGCTCATATTGTGTTTTTCTGAAACTTATTTTTTGAAATCTGCAAAGTGCAAAGGTCAGTATTGACAGTCAAGTGTGATGAGTCAGAATGGAGGATATTACTCCACTTATACACCTTTGCAAATAGTTGCCGAAACACGCACCCAAGCTTAGACAGTATAGTGCGGAATGGGTTAAAGGGACAGAAGACAAAGTGTTCATGCCATGGCCACAAGGGGGATCTTTATCAAAGACAGTTTTGCAGCATATGACAACATATTTGCATGCAGCATATATGGGGAAAAAGTCGGATAAACGATTAGCGAGCTTAGAGCTCTGGAAAATGTACCAGGAGGAGAGAGAAGAGCCACCTCCTGAAGACTGGATATTGAACATATGCAAAGAGGAGGGCGAGGAGCCTTCTGCTCCACCCCCGCACCTGAAGCAGACAGCAATAGTAAGAAAGATGATGGGTTATACCCATTAAGAGAGCTTAAGGCAGCAACGGGGTTCAGTAATCCGGCATATGAGTTGCCTGCGCAAAACAGCGATGAGGGCCCAGAGAAAATACCTGAGAGAGATACACTCTCTAAGGTCCCGAGGGACAAGGAGAGACACGACAAGGAGAGAAGTGATCGACCAAGTACATCCTTAGAGATAGGTTGAGAAAAAGAGATGGAAAGGAGAAAAAGATAAGACTGATGAGTTGGCACTTATACAGAACGAATGGATGGGTGGTCAGATTTTGCTCAAACTTGATGGTAAGAGCATCGAGGATGTGAGGCAAAGGGAAGATTGAGATGAACAGGATGAACAGGATAGAGAAAGAGAGGAGTTTGAAAGAAGACGGAGCAAAAAGGAAGGGTAGACAAAGATGGGAACAGTTGTATCAAGAGGAGCAACTGAGAAGGCAAGAAAGAGCAGAGGAACAGAGAAAGTATGACAATAGAGGGCAATCGAAGAACGAGAAAGAGAAGAAAGAAATAGAGGAAGAGGAGGAACAGTAATTAAGGGATAAAAGAATACAAAGATGAAAAGACGAGGAAATAAGAAAGGCAAATGAAAGGAGAGATATGAAAAAAAAGAGGAAACAAGAATAAGAGAAGAAACAAGAATAAGAGAAGAAGCAAGCAAACAAAGATAGTTTGATGACAAACTAGGAAGAAAGAGGAGGCAGAGAGCATGCGATCTTGAATGTGTGGAAGAGCAATTAATAGATCCTAATCCAGTAGTGGCATGGGAAGACATAAAAGAGTTCTTCCCAGGACTTAATAGCTACCTGAAAAGGAATAAGGTCATGTTGTACCTGAGGAGACAAAAATTGATATAGCAATGTTACAGGAAACCCACCTTACAAAAGAAAAACAAGATTTGATAAAGAGAAAATGGAAAGGGACTGACATAGGAGCAACGTACTCGGCATATGCCAGAGGGGCTCTCACTTGGATAGCACCACATGTGCCCTTCCAGTTGTTACAGCATACAGTAGAGGCAGACGGGAGAATGGTGGGGATACGAGGAATGGTGGAAAACATGGAGTTGTGCATTATAAATACGTATGCCCCAAATCAAGATACAGTGGCCTACTTTAAGACCCTATATGGTACAATTAGCCCATATATGGGGGGCGATAGTCTGGGGAGGGGACTTTAACTGCACGTTGGACCCCAGGGTGGATAGATCGGATAACAAGCAAGGTAGGCCCAACCCTGCAGCCAAAATACTGCAGATCCTGCTAGGCGACTTCAAGTTAGAAGACGCATGGAGGCAGCAGCACCCTAATGATAGACATTACTCGCACTGCTCTGCTCCACAAAACCTGTACACCAGGCTAGATTATATGTTTGTCAGCTCCGAACTTACCAGCGAGATACTAAGGTTGGAATATAAAGCAAGGGTCTTATCAGACCTCTCACCGCTGCTGCTGGAATGGCAACACCAGCCCCCCAGACCCAAGATTCCAATGTGGCGGCTCAGGGCTGAAGCATTAAAAGACACAGAGTTTAGGGAGGATCTGAGAGAAGAGATAAGTGAATATTTTGAGAAAAATACTGGTAGCGTGGAGTCAGAGACTACCCTGTGGGAGGCATTCGAAGTAGTGGTAAAGGGGGCAGCGATTTCAAAATCCAAAGGGCTCCAAGGGGGCATAGAGAAAGAGCTACAGAGAATGGAGAAGGAAATGGAAGCGTTGATAAACAAAAGGGATGCCACCCAGGAAGATGCAGGAATAATGAGCTAGTTGCAACAAGAGCGCACGGGACAATGGGAGAGACTGTGTAACCTGAATTACAAGAAATACATAGAAAGGCAGCATGCAGGGGGAGATAAGCCAGGAAGGCTCTTAGCATGGCTATACAAACAGGAAATGCCCAGAACGATGATAAGAGAAATAAGGGATGAGAGTGGTCAAATGCTAGATACACAAGTGAATGTTAACAAGGGATTCCAGAAGTTTTACCAACACTTATATGCAGATGCGGGGTAGCGGACAAGAGTGAGATGGAAGAGATACTGAGAGATATAGGATTGCCCAAATTATGTGCATAAGAGAGGGAGGCACTAGAAGCCTCCATAACATTAGAGGAGTTGGAATCAGTGATAAGACAGCTGCCCACTGGCAAAGCTCAGGGACGGACGGGCTCCCAAGCGAATTTTATAAAACCTATAAGTCGGAGGTGCTACCCCTGTTATTAGCAACGCTAAATGAGACGTTTGAAGTTGCGAGATTGCCAGAATCACTCAGAGAAGCAACGATCATTCCGCTTCTCAAGCCAAACAAGCCAAGCACAGATTGCGGGTCATACAGACCGCTATCTATGTTAAACCGAGAAAGTAAAACACTTACGTCAGTGCTGGCAAACAGGCTAGGACAGGTCATAAGCAAGTTGATACATCATATTCAGACAGGCTATGTCCCGGGTAGAAGTATAGCTGATAACCACAGGCTGCTTCACCGCGTCATTGAACAGACAGGAAGGGATGTGAATGAATTGGCAATAGTCTCGCTTGACGCGGTGAAGGCATTCGATTCAGTGAGATGGCCTTGGCTGATGGCGGCTCTGAAGGAATATTGGATGGGACCCAGGTACCTGAGGTGGGTGACGCTATTGTATAGCTCACTATTAGCTAGCGTCAAGACAGGAGCGGTCATCTCTGACAAATGGCAACTCATCAGGGGCACCAGTCAGGGCTGCCCATGGTCCCCGATGTTGTATATTCTAGCACTGGAGTCCCTGGCCTATTGAGACAACAATATGAAGAGATAGGAGTCTCCACTATGGAGGGGCCCCACCTCATATCATTATACGCAGACGATATGTTGCTGTACTTGAAGTACCCGGAGGAAAACTTGCAATATATCCTAGAAGTGATGAATCGGTTGGCAATGTACTCTGGCATAGTGGTAAACCCCAGGAAGTCGTGTGTATTCCCCTTAGGGATATATAATGGTATTGCGTGAAACAAACTACCTTTGTTACTAATACCTTGGGAAATTAGTACATTCCGATACCTGGGGATAGACGTCTATCATGAGGTTGAAAAAACAAATATAATACAGAGTCAGCGGTAGCTAACATAGAGAATAGCATGAAGTTCTGGGCCAAACTCCCCTTAGCCTTGATGTGTAGGACGCCGGTATTGAAAATTGTTGTTTTGCCTAGATTACTGCACTTTTTTGTGAATATTCCGTATTTGCCACCTAAACGCTTCTTTGATAAACTGCATAGTCTATGTAGAGGTTTCATCTGGCACAGCACCAGGAATAGAGTTGCCTTATGGAAACCACAAAACACTTACGAGAGAGGAGGTACAAAATTGTCCAACTTCAAGATATACCACTTGGTGGGACAGTTACAGTACGTAACAAAGTGGTTAACCGAGGAAACAACTGCAGAGTACAGACTGCTGAGGGCTGAATGCACACCTTTTTTTTTTTAAAAAAGAACTAATGTGGCTGCCAAGGTCCGAGCTGAAATGGAGATCTAGACTGCTCGAATTGGGGTGGAAAATGTGGCATAAAGCATGCCGGGTCGTAGAGAACCTGACACTGTGCTCCCCCCAAGTGCCGCTTGTGCACTACGGGGAGTAGATGACCAACTGAGGAAAATACACAGGCACTGGGAACCGGTGGGCATAGCAACACTGGGGGATGTATGGCGGGAGGGGGGAACAGTGGATTTCGTAAAACATTAATGGAGGAAACTGGGGTGCACCCGGGGCAGTATATTACCCACACCAGATTGGTGAAGCAGATAAGTAGTATTAGAAGACCAACCAGACTTGGTCGTAGAGACAATGTACGACATCTCGCAGGGCGGGCATGAGGTGTCCCGAATATATGAACTATTAATGGCCAGAGTGGGGAAGGAGGTGACCCAGCTAAGGCAAGATTGAGAAGAGGACGCAGGAGAACCCATGCAAGATGGGCAATGGGAAAGGGTGCAGAGATACCATAAGAAAGTGTCACGGAATGCCAGACTACAGCAGATCCAGCTATATGTAACACACAGAGCGTACATGACCCCCCAGAGGATAGCCCGATTCCAAGGTACAGACACACAAAGGTGCCCCAAGCGGGGATGTAGCACATGTTCTGGGCATGCCCAGAGATTCAAAAAGTTTGGGGAGAGATAACCCACCGCCTCTCCAAAAAAGGTATCAAACTAAATGTAGAATCAGTCTGGGCATGCATGGTGGGAGGGTTTACTAGACCACGCAGCATGAAACACATATGTAAACTTAAAGACCTGGCGTATATCCTAGCCAAAGGCAGAATAGCCATGGGGTAGAAAGCAAACAAGACACCTCAACTAGAGGTATGGTGGCAGGACCTATTGAAATGAATAACAGCAGCGGAAACGGAAGCATGGTATGATGCGGCTTATAAGGGGGAAGAGGAAGAAGTGGGAGTGCTGATGGCCTGGAGACAACTAATAGCCTGGTTAACTGAACCTGCGGGCGATAGCTTAAGCGAACGTGACACCTCTGGGAGCGTAGAAGAAGAAGAGCCCCAAGAGGAATAAAGCAGAAGCGTAATATATAAGTTCAAGTTGAGGGGAAGAGGGACAGGAAGACAGCGACAACATATGTGAATGGAATGTATATGGAGTTTGAAAATGTAATATTGTCACTGCCGGGTGTGTTGTGATGTTGTGTTTATTATGAGAAAACTTAATAAAAAATATATATATTTTAAAAGTTCTTCCCAGCACATGAACCAATAGCAGGTCCATCTAGAGTAAATCTAGAGGAAGAGTTTGACTCTAGAAGCATTGGGGACACTATCGATAAAGTATATCATGATATGAGGACTAAGAAAGTGCTGCAGGGGAAGGGTAAAAATTATCGACTCGAGAGTACACAGTTGTATGACAAAGAAGGAGCCTCATGCAGTTTTGAGCCAAAGGACCTGTCTTTAGATAGACTTACTCTGAATAGAGATGAAGAGGAGAAAAGTCACACAAGTCACACGAGTTGGGGACAGGATATGTCAGACGAGGACAGGGAAACCTTCCATAGGGAGGAGGAAGGCAATGCATGTGGCCCTGAAGGGGGCTTTTCAATGGATAAGGAAGTAAGATGGTCGGATCTAGACCTACCCAAATCTCGGGTGTCAGAATCATCAACGTGGCTAGATCCACCTAGAGGGCGATCCCATGGTGAGAGGGGGGACTCGCCACCTTATGTGAGCAGGTTAAGGTCGCTGCGAGGTAGAAGGTGGAGCAGAACCATTGTCTATGTCATGGATAGACAGACGATGGGAGACTAATGTGAGTTTGCGATCTCGCAAGGGATGGAGGCAGGCCACAATATATACCTTGGCCACAAATGGATAAGGATAATTTGAGGTGTAAACTCCAGATTTTAACTCCTGGCACTGGGAAATGACATTGAGTTAGAGAAAATGACAGGAGGAAACGTGTTAGCTATAGGGGACATTAAAGGTCTCCTGATTGCCATCCTTGGGGAAAGGGCTGATGACGTATGGGCAAGAGCAGGGTATTCTAGTGTTACCATGGTAAACACTGCTCATGATGGAGCACCGTTCAATAACTGTAGGGCGGCGCTCTGGAAAGCGCTTAGAGTACTGTTTCCAGACATGTCTGACATGGGAGCTATAATGGCAAAAAAGATGCAGGAAGGGGAGGATCCTCTTATTTACATTCAGAATTTCCAAGAGCAGAGGGCTTTGGAGACACGCGCGGCTTGGGGGAAATCCATACCCGTGTTTTATCATATATTATGCCAAGGGCTGCCAGAAGCAGTACAAAAGCAGCTCATGAAATTAGTGGGCATGGAAGCAAAGCCATGAGCAGAAATTCAGCTGACCATTGCGCATTATTGCAGGCTTTTTCAAGAGAAGAATTGAAAGAAAGACGATGCTAGGAAAGGTGAAGAGGCAAAGTTACTGCAGAAAAAACGATCCATTGAAGGGGCGATGTTGACTAGTGGAGACGGATCGGGTTCACAGCAAACAGCAAGCATGCCACAGGTGAATAACCAAAGACAGTTTGATCAAGGTAATAATGCATTTGTTGCACCATGGGGAAGGGGAGGCTTTCAAGGTAGAGGCTTCCAGAATAATCAGGGAAACTTCCAGAGCAATCAAAGTGGGTTTCAAAACATGCAGAACGATAGTCAAGGCATGCAGGAGGGGCAAGTTAGGAGACTTCCTCCTCCTATATGTTGGACATGTGGTATGTCAGGGCATTATGCTCGCACATGTAGAAATCAAGGATTTGTGCAGAATGGGCAATTTTCAAGAGGGGGGACAGTAACCCCGCCTGCATATTTGCAGCAGAATGGAGATGGGTTTGCTCAGAATCAGACAGTGCAGCAAACTCAAGCGCAGAGAATGCAACAAGATTTTCAAACACAGCAGGCAATAATAAATCTGCCACAAGGGCAGTCACAGCAGTCACCTATGCAGATACAGCAGAGCACAAGCATGGGTCAGTTAATGACTCCTAGAATAGGGGGTGTCGCTGTCGAAGGAGGAAATCCTTTCACAGGTATAGGGATGAGAATGTATCCACAATAGGACAGCTCATTGGGCGACTTGATGTGTTCAATACTATCAGTGACGCCTAATCCTCCAGAGGAACCGAGGGTTGACGTCAATATAGGAGTCAAATCTTTTTCTTTTTTAGTAGGCACAGGGGCAAAACGCTCATGTTTAGGAGAGGGGACATTTTCAATGTCTGGAAATGTCATGAATACTCAAGGGTTCACAGGAGCTACAAATAGAGTTCCTTTTACCTAAGAATTGACAGTCTCTATAGGAGAGTGTGACATGTGTGTGCCGTTGTTATATTCAAGGCAGACACCTGTCAATACATTAGGTCGAGATTTAACGACCAAGTTGAGCATGACGATTTAGTTCACTGATAAAGGCATAGTGTAGAGGAGGTCCCAGATATGGCCTGCACTCCAGCCACCCATTTTGAAGTACCAGGAATGTACATGCCAAGATATGTGACATATGATGTACAAATAAACCAACAGAGAGCTGCACTAGGGCTCTGCCCAGTGCCCATCAGAAGAGCAATGCCCATTGAAGTGCCAATAACCAAACAACCATGGGCAGTACGGTATCCATTGAGACAACCGTACTAGCAGCTGACACGAAATGAAGACTACCTGCAAACTGTCGCAGAAGAGACCCAAAGGGCATTAATCGAAGGTGAATGGTGACGACACTAGGGCCCGGTGTAACGCTCACCTGGTTCCCACGGAGGCGCGGCGTCGAAGGCGCAGAACTCTGAAGATGGGCAGGAAGGGCCCCTCTATTCTGGCTTCCCTGGTTCGTTGGATAACCTCCTGTGCGTGAAAAGGGAGTATTACCAACTGTGGAACAATGCTCAAGCCTCCCACTCCCTTCCAACCCTCCACGATACCTCCTCCACGATTCCCCGTGAAGCCTCACCTTAGGGTTTGGAAGGATGAGCTCTCCATCCTGCTTCTGATGCAGGGGCGCGTTGAAACCCAGTTACTTCACTGGATTGAGGATTGATGGGAGTTCAGGTAAACTTGACTGTTCAGGTAAGGCGCTGTAAAAGTTCTGTTCAAAAGTTCAAGCTTAATAATAATGTTCGTTGTCTAATTGCAGCAAGCGCTAATGCTTATGTCTTTTTCCCCTTAGGGGCCGGGGCTCGGAGTGCCGGAGATATGGCGCCGACCCGAAGTGAAACAGTTCTGGATGAGCGCTCAGGTAATGTCTTTGCATTCGCTCATTCAATGTCTTTGTCTTTTTTCCCCATAGGGGCCGGGGTCCGCTGATGCCAGGAAGAGGCAGGACCCGAAATGCAGTGGGAATAATCCAACAGGTAAGACTTAAAAGGAAACTGAGCTTTCCTTATTCCTTTTCTCCCTCTCACCTTTGTTCTTGTCTTTTTTCCTCTAGGCGCCGGGGCGTAGCTGAATCCGGAAGATCGCTGCTGAAGATGGAAGCGCCTTGCAAAGGTGAGTAAAATGCAGCGCTGCAGCGATCGAAACAAAATGCCTTTAAAATGATGTCTTCCTTTTCAGGGCCATTGGAGAAATGACTCCGGGATGCAGATTTAGCAGGTAAGGGCTTTTCTTCACCTATTCTCTTCCTTTCTCCCCTTGCAGGTGTTCCAGGGTGCTGGCAGGCGTGGCTGAAGTCAGGATGCAGGGGCTGACACGGTGAGCGTCCAGCTGCTAGGTGCAGAACAACGCGAAGCATGTGTGGCTGTTCGGGTGGGGTTTAAATAGCCTTGGAAGAAGTTCCTGGTATGTATCCTTCCACCAATTAGGTATGTATCCATCCCCGACCACACCCGGGTGGTGAAGTAGTCCTACAGGTAAAGTAGTCCCATTCAGGCCTCAAGAGGGCCTGGATGAAGCAGCAAGGTCTGCATCAGGTAAGTGTGCACCCAAGCACTTAAACACATATCCTCTTCTATGAGCCTGGCGCCTAAGGCGCCAGGACTGGGGTCCGCTATGAGCGTGTCGCCTAAGGCGCCAGGACTGAGTCCAAAGGGCCCCGACTTGGGCCCGCTGAGACTTCCCTGGGGAAAATGATGTCTGCCTCTGGGGTTGCTGGGCCCGGCCTGGCTCCTTGGAGGTAGGCATCATGACAGTACCCCCCCCTCAAGGCCCCTCCCAAGGTCTTTTCCTCCGGGGGTTTTGGTTTGTGCGGGAATCTTCGATGGAATCGTTGAATTAATCGTGGTGCGTGAACATAGTTACTGGGTTCCCAAGATCTTTCCTGAGGTCCATATCCTTTCCAATCAACAAGATAGAAGAGTTTCGACTTAAGTATCTTGGAATCTAAAATGTCTTTCACTTCGAATTCTAATTCTCCATCAATTTGGACAGGGCCTGGGGGCTCAGACAGTCTGGTTCCAGGTTGTACTGGTTTTAGAAGAGATGCGTGAAAAACGGGATGAATCCGCATGTTGGATGGTAAATCGAGTTTAAAGGCCACTGGGTTTATAATAGCTTTGATGGGGTAAGGCCCAATGAATCTGGGATTAAAAGTTCGCTGACCCTTGAGGGGTAGATGTTTAGTTGCTAGCCATACCTGATCTCCTACTTGGTAAGGAGGAGTTTTACTTCGGTGCAAATCAGCGTTTTCTTTATACTTTTTCTTGGCTTGCTGTAAGTGGGTTGTAGCTTCTTTGAAGGCTTGGGTTATTGTGGAATGTAGGCGATTTACTGCAGGCATCTCCAGGGTCAGAGGTGGATCTAGGTCAGAGGTCCGAGGATGGTGACCATACAGGGTATAAAAAGGAGTCTGTCCGGTTCCAGAATGCACTGAATTGTTGTATGCATATTCTGCAATCCAAAGGATGTCTTTCCAATTTAACTCGGATTGGTGTAACATGCACCGCAGATATTGCTCGAGAGTCTGATTGGTTCTCTCTGTTTGTCCGTCGGTCTGAGGGTGGTGGCTGGTGGATAACCGCACGTCTATTTGTGCTAGTTGGCAACATTTCTTCCAAAAGTGGGAGATAAATTGACTTCCACGGTCTGAGACTAATATGGAAGGGAAACCATGTAACCGCACTATATTTTCCATAAATTCCTTGGCCAAGGTGGAAGCTGGCGGCAATCCTTTTAAAGGGATAAAATGGGCCATTTTGGAGAATAGATCCACTATTACGAGAATCGTGTTGTAACCACCACAAGGAGGCAGGTCAGTTATAAAGTCCATTGACAAGGTGTGCCAAGGTGCTGGTGGAATGTCCAAAGGTTGAAGTAGGCCGGCTGGCCTTTTCTTTTGACTCTTATTTTGGGCACAGATTCCGCAAGACAACACAAATGACTTTATGTCTTTTCTCCAAGAAGGCCACCAGAAGTGGCGTTTGATCTGTTCTTCTGTTTTCGCGATACCGGGGTGTCCTTCCATTAATGATTCATGATGACGGGTAATGACAAGTTCCTGCAATTCTTTACTTGGCAGAAATAACCGCTCTTGGAAGTAGGGTAAATCATCCTTAACGGTGTAGTGAGGACCCTTTTGACTCCATTCCAGTAAGGCAGAAGAGTCAAAAAGCTGTTTTACTTGAGCTTGGATGTCCTCAATGGTTTGCAATGAAGTCAAGCCCAGAATTCTTTGTTCCGGTATGATTGGCACAGGTTCTAAACTCGAATTGGGTTCTTCCATGCCTATCCGGGATAAGGCATCTGCCTTACCATTCTTGCAGCCAGGGCGATAGGTAATTACAAAATCAAATTCCGCAAAGAATAAAGCCCATCGGAGTTGTCGCGAAGATTGAGCTTTGGCCGTCTTTAAATACTGCAAATATCTGTGGTCCGTAATTACGGTGATGGTGTGTCTTGCACCGAGAAGATAGTGACGCCAAGCTTTGAAAGCTGATTTAATAGCCAGTAGTTCTTTGTCGGTAATTGCGTAATTGAGTTCAAGTGGAGAGAATTTTCTGGACCAAAAGGCTACAGGGTGTAGTTGGTTAGTTTCTGGGTCTCTTTGCGACAGGACAGCGCCCATGGCCGAACTGGATGCATCGGTTTCCACGATGTAAGGGAGATCTGGGCGCGGGTGCTTCAATACAGGTGCAGAGGTGAATTTGGTTTTCAGGTCCTGAAAGGCTTGTTCAGCCTCAAGAGTCCATTCAAAGCGTTTATTTTTCTTTAGGAGAGCTGTGATGGGTTGAACAGTTCGAGAAAATTCCGGGATGAACCTTCGATAGAAATTGGCAAAGCCAAGCATGCTTTGCACTCCCTTCACAGAGCTAGGAGATGGCCATTTGAGAATGGCGTCCACTTTCCGCGAGTCCATTCGGATTCCTTGAGGTGTCAGGATGAATCCGAGAAACTCCACTTCTGTGGTATGAAAAACGCATTTTTCGAGCTTGGCAAATAATTTGTGCTGGCGCAATTTCTCAAGAACTGCCCGAACATGGTTTCTGTGATCAGATTCTGAGGAGGAATACACCAGGATGTCGTCAATATAAACGATAACACAAACATTGATAAGTTCCCGAAGAACATCATTCATGAAGTACTGAAAGGCGGCAGGTGCGTTGCACAAACCGAAGGGCATTACTTGATATTCGAAGAGCCCAAATTTGGTGCGGAATGCAGTCTTCCACTCGTCGCCCTCTTTTATACGTACCAGGTGGTAAGCTCCTCGGAGATCTAGCTTGGTGTACACACGAGCATCTTTTACTTGGTCGATAAGCTCAGGAATCAGGGGCAAAGGGTAACGATTCTTAATCGTTATCTGATTTAGGGCGCGGTAGTCAATACAGGCCCTAAGGTCTCCTTCCTTTTTAGGTACGAAGAACAAAGCGGAAGAGACTGGTGACTTTGATGGGCGAATGAAGCCATTGGCCAGGTATTGATCCAAATACTGGCGCAAATGCAGGTTCTCAGGTTCAGTAAGAGCATAAATCCTACTACAAGGTAGTTGTGCATTGGGTACCAAGTCGATTTGGCAATCGTAAGATCGATGGGGAGGTAAGGTGTTAGCCTGCTCTTTCTGAAAAACGTCTTGGAATTCTTGGTATTCAGATGGTAGCTGTACAGGGGTGCAAGTTACAGAGGCTAGACCCATAGCTGGATTCCTTGGGTAACAGGTTGGTTCACAATCAGGAAAAGTTATCTTCTTTGCTCGCCAGTCTATTCTCGGATTATGTGTTTCTAACCAAGGGATACCAAGAAGTACTTGAAATTGTGGGGCCTTGATCACATCAAACACGATTGCTTCCCGATGTCCGTCCTGACCCACCAGAGTGATTTCAACTGTGGAATGCGTTACAGGCCCTGAGGCTATTTCGGTTCCATCAACTGTAGTAATTACATCTTGGGTTACTTTCGAGCGGAGAGGAAGCTTAATCCTGGAAGCCAATTCACGGTCTATGTAATTTCCAATAGCTCCACTGTCTATGTATGCTTTTATAGCATGCAACTGCTGAGGCTGTTTTGCTTTCACAAGCACCATTGGCATGACAAAATGCGAGGTCAAAGAGTTTGTTTTCAAGCTCGGCAAGCGGACCCCTACGCTTGTCGGGCTAGGTCGTTTCCCGAACCAGGTGTCAATAACTTGTTATCAGTGGCTCCAACCACCTTCTTGGGTGGTTTAACCGGACAACTTTGAAGAAAGTGACCGGAAGTTCTGCAATACAGACAAAGTTGCATTTGTCGCCTTCTCTCTCGTTCCTTCTGCGTTAATGGTCCTTTAACACTGCCAATTTGCATAGGTTCGGAAACGTCAGTACTCTTGGAGTTAACGTGGGTCTTGATAGGTACTCTGGTTTCATACTTGAGCCGATCTGCTTTTCTATTTTGAAGTCTGTGATCAAGTTGAACCACTAAGTCTATGTAGTCTGCGCAGGCCTGGGGTGGATCTACTATCTGAGCTATAACATCTTTAAGCTCTCCGCGCAGGCCTCGATGAAACAATGTGATCCTTTTATTTTCAGGCCATCCGGTTTCCACAACTAGTCTATTAAAGCTGGCGATATAGGACAAAAGATCCTGATTACCTTGTCGTAAGGATAGCAGTTCGCTGTCAAGGGCCTGTCCCTGCGAGTGTCGAGCGAACAATCTTTCCATGCTGGCCTGGAAGCCCTGGAAATCCCGGAGAATGGGATCATCCTGATTTACCAATGGAATAGACCAATCGGCAGCACAGCCACTGAGGTAAGATAGTACAAAGGCTACTTTGGTCTGGTCGTTGGGGTAGGCCCCGGGCCTGCATAAAAAGTGTAAACGGCATTGGTTCATAAAAACGGCATATTTCTTGGGATCCCCCGCAAAACGTTCCGGCGGGGCCAAAGGCATGTGTCCAGGTAGATTGATTTGTACCGGGTTATTCGAACCCATTGTTTTAGAAATATCTCCGGAAACAGGTAAAGGAGTGTGCTCTGCCTGGCCCTGCAATAACCTTTTGGCCAGATCATCAGTTCTTTCCTTGGATAGGATTAGTTGCCTTCTGAGAGCATTAGTCTCCTGGCGGGCTGAGTGCACTTCTGCCCGTAATTCCCCTAAAAGATGGGCCAGCTGATCTGTCTCGGAAGTCTCCATAGCGCCCAGGTGGGAAATTGTGGTAAGGCTTCGCGTTCTGTAACGCTCACCTGGTTCCCACGGAGGCGCGGCGTCGAAGGCGCAGAACTCTGAAGATGGGCAGGAAGGGCCCCTCTATTCTGGCTTCCCTGGCTCGTTGGATACCCTCCTGTGCGTGAAAAGGGAGTATTACCAACTGTGGAACAATGCTCAAGCCTCCCACTCCCTTCCAACCCTCCACGATACCTCCTCCACGATTCCCCGTTTTTTGTACTTGTCATTAAACAGACTTCCCTTTGCCAAACCAGTGAGTTGTCCTTATTGTTTGGTGTTGGAGTAAGAGAATCCCGCACCCCATCCACCTCAAGGTGCAGCTATCTCGTCCTAAAGTACTCGAGGGTGAGCTCTGATCCTATGGGCCTGTCAGAGGTCACTCCGCCCTCTTGTACAATAGTGTATTCAACACCAGGTATGCATTATTTAAACGTGAGTGAATATATTATGGCATTTGCAGGACAGATGGCCATGCAGGGAGTACCGTTAGAACCAGATGTTTTTCACTATGGGGTACGCATTCTGTTGACATGGCTGCCAGGTTTAGCAGGCAGAACTATGTGACTACCTGATGAATTCTTATTTAGGCTAAAGATACCTATGGATGAAGAGGAAGGGGGAATCTTTCCTTTAGAATTACAAGCAGCCATAGTGCGAGGATAAATGGCTTTGCTTGATGGGAATGATTATGAAGGAAGACAATGGTGCACAGTGATTGCCATTGGGGAAGGTTACAGATTGACTGACGTCACTGATGAGGATATGGTTGGAGACCATCCATCAGATGACGAAGTAGTATTTGAGATGAGCATTACTTATTGGGTAAGAGCAACTAAACATGAGGTTCCTCAGCAAATGATGTTAGCACAGAAACGCCCCAAGTATTTTGATGAAGACATTGCGAAAGTGCCAGTTTCATTATGGACAACAGGCCCCTATGACATAGGCCTATTGAAGGGAGTTGGAGAGGTGAAGATTAAATTGAAACCAGGAGCAATTTTACCTCGAGCATGACAGTATCCTATGTCTCCAGAGGCAGATGAAGGTATTTTTAAGACGATATCTGCTATGATGGAACAGGGCATCCTGGTGACGTCAGAGTAACTGTGTATTACCGCAATTTATCCTGTGAAGAAAGGGAAAGGGGGTTGTGGTATTGAATTCAGGATTTACACCCGATTAACCAGATTCTAGAGGCCTAGTTCCCTCTTTTTCCTAATCTTGCGACAATCTTATATAAAATCCTTGCTGAAGCACAATATTTTACTGTGATTGACTTGAAAATTTTGTTTTTTTCAATCCCATTGCGTAAAGAAAAGTGTTGTGTTGCAATACATGGAGGACATATGGTCTGTAGCACCTACGAGGAAGAGTGCAGGCATGGTTCAGTTTCACTGATGATTATTCTTGCAGAAAAAGGATATAAAGTAGACAAGGAGAAATTACAGTATTGTCAAAGGGAAGTACTATACATAGGTCAGTTAATCTCGCATGAGGGAAAGAAAGTTACTCCTGAGAGGGCTAAGGCTATTTTGAAAACAGTAAAGCCACTCACAATAAAGCACATGCAAAGATTTTTCGGACTGTGTAACTATGTAAGAGCAGGGTCTTTGATTACAGTTCATACATAAGGCCCTTGTTGCAAGCTCTGAAGAAAGCACAGGCAACTCAGGAGAAAATGGTTTGGACTGAGGAAATGTAGGAAGGGTTTGAAGAGTTGAAAAAGGCAATTTGCACAGCTCCAGTTTTAGGGATTCCCAATTATGTTCAGGAATTCTTTTTGTTCTTGCATACGAATGGCATTGTTATGAGAGCTGTACTTACGCAGAGAACCACGTTGGGGTACAAGCCCCTTGCATATTACAATGGGATTCTAGACCCAGTAATGAGGGCTCACTTTCCGTGTGAACAGTCTTTGACTGCCGCCGCGTTCGCCATTGAAAAGGCTTCTGGGATAGTAATGGGGTGTTCCATGACGTTATTTGTTGAAAATGCATTGTTTGCCATTTTGGACATCTCAAAGGGCTTCTGCCTATGAGATAGTCACATCAAATCTGGTGCTTAAAATAGTGCAATGCAAAATAGTGAATCCTTCCATGTTTGTAGCAGAACCCCTGGCAGAGGACGAGCAGGCGCATGATTGCTCGAATTATGTGGAATTCTATGGTGAACTCCCGAGGGTGAAGGAAAATGCATTGGCAGATGGAGAGATTCTCTTTATTGACGGTTCTTCTAGAATTGATCAGAATGATGGACAAAGATATACAGGTGCCGCTATGGTGAAGCACAGGGCCAATGGCACGTTTGAAGTACTGATAAGTGCACGACTACCATCTCACATTTTGGCACAGGCTGCAGAATTAGTGGCGCTGATTATCGCGCTCGAGAGACACGCAGACCAGGAAGTAACTATGTACAGTAACTCCGCCTATGTGATGTCAACAGTGCACGCAGTGCTAGCACGTTGGAAAAGGAGGGGCTACCTCCAAGCAGACAGCACTCCAGTGCAGCACGCAGCCTTATTGGACAGGCTTATTAGAGCACTACAACTCCCAGTAGCCATCGTAGTAGTTAAATGCACAGCACACACTAAGAGAGCAGACTTTATCTCATGCGGAAATCAAAAAGCAGATGAGGAAGCAAAGCGAGTTGCATGTACAGATATTATTATGTTGTTTCATATGCCTGATGTGAATGAAAGCATGGCGGTGATGATGAGTGTGTCTGAATGCTATAATAACTTGTCTAGGACTCAGTTGGCAGCGATTCAAGGGGGAAGTGCCTCAAGATGAAAAAAACTTGTGGTTCCGAGAGGGTGTTCTTTTAACCATTGTGGCGACAAGACAGCACTGGTAAACCGGTGATGCATATAGCCTTATTAAGGGTGGCGTTGGAAAAGCTACACTACCCTGCGCACGTTACTAGAGAGAGCCTCACTGCAACTATTGCAGAGGATTGGTTTGTTCCAAATATAGTAGAACACAATGCATTTTATGTAGTAAATTGTATCGTATGTTAAAAGTTTACTGCTGAGCCCACACTGCGCACAATTAGAGGAGTTATTACAAGACCTAATGGACCCTTTCAACATTTGTATATCGACTAGGTCGACATGCTGCAAGTATGTAATGGATACATGTCGCACTTCGCAGTCCACACAAGCGGCGCAGGTTCATCACTCTTCCTTGCGGGGTGCAGGCATTTCGTTTCACTCTTTCTCATCCAGTTGAGCCTTCGGGGTTAGAGTACGGCACCATGAGCCATAGAAGGGACTACAATTCCCATGCTGCTCTGTGCATGCACGCATCAGCTGTTCGATCATGCCCTCACGTTGACTCTCTCTCAGCTGCGGTCCGCATTCATAAGCACCCGTAGTATGTGCCTCGCTGCTTCTGATTGAAGTTGTTCTCTGAAGTTCCGTCCTCTTTGTTTCCTGTTTTCCATACAAACTGTTTTCTTGTTCTGGGACTTTAAACCAGCCCACCTGTGTATCCGACCTCTGGCCTATTTTCTAAGGACTGCTCTGGCAATTGTCTTTGTTCTGAGTCCTGCCCGCCCGTGTACCTGAACCCTTGGATTGAACTACGGACGGCTCCAGTATTTGTCTTTGCTCTGAGTCCCGCCCGCCCATGTACCTGAACCCTTGGATTGTACTACGGACTGCTCTTGCTTACCGTTTTGCTACCACCATTCTTGCCCGGCCATTTCCTGGATGTACCTACTATCAATAACAGGTACAGCTTTAATACGTGTTTCCACAGCTGCACTCTGCCCGATGCGTGGTTGGTGAGTTACACCATTTCATTGTACCATTGAGGATTTGTATTATATTGACTGTGAAGCTTTCTGCTCTTCCCTTTGCAACTGTCTTCTCTAGTCTCCTGGGAATTACCATTGCCACCGACCACTACTGATAACAACGTGTACTGGAATCCAAATATTTCCAATGTGCACAGAGAACGCTAAGCTGTGTGTGCACCAACCCGTAACTAGCGCGCTCCTTGTGCTGCCCAGGAGTAGTACCCTCACTAACCTTCCTCTTTTGTTGTTTTGTACCGGTCGTTGTCTCCCTTGAAGAGAAACCAGTACCCTCAGTGGTAAGAATTCCTCTACTACTCCTTGCACTTGGCGCTAGGGTTGTTATTTGGGTCATTATGTGATGTCACAGCACTACTCTTTATTATAGGTAGAAAACCATCCCTGTGTTCCTAGTGACAAGCCTGGGGGAGAATACAACAGGTAGATTAGAGTCTATAGACGGTATTGTAGGTGGCATACAATCATTTGTCACTCGTTACTCATGGTCTCTTTTTTCATTGCAGCTGGTTTCATGCGGTGTGTTCTCCCCGCTCTTTAAAGTGATCAGGCCCTTTGTTACTGCTTCCTCAGTAAAGGGTCATATCATTAAAAAGAGCTCTCTCCCTCACAGAGAGGAGGTTCGGGTGGAGGCTCCAACCCAAACTCTACAATCTAATCCTAAACAACACCAGGGAGGTGGTCTCCGGTCTCAGGCATTCCCGGTTCAGTGAGTAACAATACAGATATATGATTGTAGTGATATGTCCCTTTTCGAGGTGTATTGAAGCTGGACCGTGTATACACCCAGTCTCCACCTGTGCAGCAACATTTTTTGTACGAGAAGTTTTTCCTAGATGGGGGACATGTGAAGTATTAATATCAGATAATGGCCCACATTTTGTTAATGAAGTCTTCGAACAAATAAACTTGTTGCTTAGCATAAAGCACAAGATTTCATCAGCATATCACCTGCAAGGAAATGGGTCTGTGAGAGACTCAATGGCTTGCTTAAAGAGAGAATAGCCAAATTGAAACTTACCCTGAAGAAAGGATGGTTGCATTGTCTACCACCGGTATTGTACATGTTGAGAAATCAACTAGGTTCCGACCACCATCTTACGCCCCATAAAATAGTGACAGGGAGGCGAATGAGGACACCTCTCACACCTCCGTCTAGAACTAGAAGTGATGCCCAGACAACAGCAGAGGAGTTAGGAAAGGAGTTACGTGATAACTTAATGTACATGACCTCAAGTATCTCTGTTATTTCAGATCAGCTCAAGCGGAAGGGTTGTTGGGCAGCTCAGAACACAGAAGGAGATGCTACAGCAACTGGAGTTGAAAAACTATGTGTTCCCAAACCTTTCCTCTGTGATTTGGTCTTGATCAGAAATTTCACCAGGAGGTGGCACGAGCCATGTTTTAATGGTCCCGTCATAGTAAAAGACGTGACACCATCTGCAGTCAAAGTGCAGGGCAGACGTGCCTGGATATTTCTTGGAGATGTGAAAATCTATGCTGGAGAACCCCCTTCACCCCCACCCCTGTCAGAAGCAAGAATCAGGGAAGAACCACATCATGTGGAGACTAGGTCTATGACGAGGAAGAAGAGGGCAGAAGCTGTTGAATAAAGATAAAGAGTACATTGGACTGTGGCTTATTTCGGGAACTCTTTTCAGTCACTAAAAAAGGAGTTAAGGGAAGCTATTTGTTCTTGAGCCACAGATGTTTATTGACATTGGACTGAGACATGTTTAAGTCTTGATCATAAAGGAGAGCATGCCAGATTTGGAGTTACTTTTCGACGACTGGAAGAGGGAACAATTCCCCAATTCCTTTCTCACTGAATTTCTTTTTTCAGAGGTGCCCATGGTGGTGCCCCATGACAATGTTTCACAGATCGTTCTCACAGTTTTTCTGTTTTTTTTGCGCTCATTCCCTGCGCTTGTGGGGAGAACTACTAGCGTTCATCTGTTCCTGTAAGATCCTAGGAATGGTCTAATCATGAGGAGATTGCTTACAGCTATCATTGAGCAAATCCTTCAGCTTGCTGAGTACAGTGGGGAAAACCCAAATGCCCCTATCTGCAGATAGTACACAGACTGGGCAGTTTAGTATTCTATTATTTGACTAAGGAATGCCCACATCTCGTTGGGAGACAAACTGATGTCCGAACGTTCCTGAGGGATCCGAGGAATAATGCTGCACTTAATGAGACATCATCGCACAGGTGAACTTTTACTCTGAGAGAACACTGTGAACTAAATGAGACTTTCGAGGGTAAAGATCCAAGAGTCTACTGGTTAAAGTACTTTGCTTCATGGTGAAGGAGAATCTTCATGTCTTCTGGTAAAAGGTCAATTTGTGACATTTACTGGGAAGTTTTGTTTATTATCGCATAGTCAGCCAGCCGAAGCTGATCAAGGGAATTTGTGGAGCAGACTCGGAAGCTTCCAGTGCATTGCATAATTTTGCCCGATTAAAGTTTATTTTTTCCTTCCTTAAAAAAAGAGTAAAAATGGGCAGCATCAAAAATAATATTATTATGGCAGATCCTGAGAGATTTCCACGATGTGCAAGAAGCTATTGTTGTAAATGGACTTATCTGTACGTAATTTACTCCCGCATTCTAGTCATAGTGATACTGCTCTCACTTACAGTACGTACTGCTTACTATATAGACATAAGTGGAGCAAAGACTCCTGTTCATCTTCCTGTACAGAAGGAGGGTACTGATGTGGCAACTACAAGGCAGCCAAGACCTTATGTGATTGTTCCTACTCTAGAGATATACACAAGAGCACCTGGTCCTGTGATAGATAAGCCTGGGTTACCTTTTGGGGGGTGGTCACATACAGAGATTATAGCAGACTTCATATGGCCGGCTTTAGCTGCTGCTAAAATGGGGTTTCAGGATAGGAAAAGACTTTTAGATCTTTCTCCTACACAGATAGCACATGTAAAAACACCCAGTCCACTGACAAATGTTTCTATGGTTGGTCCAGTAAGGAGAAACTATGCTGACATATTGAATGAGATGATTAGAGAAACTCGTAAGAAAAGAACGAGACCTAAGAGAAATGCTAGGGAGGATGATCATGAGCTGAAGGATTACCTGGATAATACAGCACACTTGGGGAATAACATATGGTATCAGCATATGAAAAAAGTGGGAAGGAGGACCTCAAAAGGAGGAAGGCTTTGTATGTGCACTCCTGTCCTATAGCATGGGGAAGTCTAAGATCTTCATAGCTATTGAAATAGACAATGTGCTGTCTGGACATCTATCACACATAGCACTCTGTCATACAAGGGGCCAGTTCATGGGGTCAAGATGCCTATCGCAAATGGGCAACTAAATGGACATATCCAGATGAAGATGATTATATCCAAGACACCAAGACAAGAAATAGGGCTCACACTAAGAATCACGTGATCAGATACGAAAAACCTGGCATGAAAGGAGCTGGAATCAGATGGGACGTAAACAGAAGACTTGAGAGTCCAGGCAAATCTGCAGAAGAAATTCGTAGATGGAAGAACAGAGGCCAAATGCAGATCTGGGGATCAGTGCTATCACCAGATGGATGGGAAGAAGGGGTGGTGATATGCAGAGCCTTGGTGGCCATTGGTTATTATCAACCAACCATTGACATAGTGCAGAATGGCTGCAAGCCACTATGGCCCATACTTGCTAAACTACTGAACTGGGTTGAAGATAGAGGAGGACCCTTGCAGATAGTGCCTTTGGAGAGGGTAAAGTTGTGCTTCAGAAACAATGGCAAAAGAAAAGTTGGAGAGTACCAGAACTGTGGTCAAATCTTTGATATACCAGGAATTAAACTTGGAACAACAGTGATCATGGATCACTATTGGGCTTGTGTGTCCATATATGAGGCTACCCAAGGATTGGGGAGGACGATGCTCACTAGTGAATGCTCATGTTCAGCATTGGTGATTCCTAAAAGTGATTTGAACCTTGACAGTTTCCCGAAAGCAGATGCTCACCTGAGGAAGAGGAGATCTGTGGAGCTGATTAATCGAATAAAGAGGGAGAAATATTTTTCTGCCAAGTCAATAGAAGCTTTTGACTCCACCCCGTATGAGCACAGGCTGTTCAGCCAGAATTCGTTGGTTTTCACACTGATCTTCATGCCGAGAATCCAGGTTGGAGCAAATACCAAATGGCTGCAGATTACCAGACGGGAATTGCTACAGACAATCAACACTACCATAAAGGGATTCAATGCTATCAGAGAAGAGATGAGAGCCATACGACTGATGACTCTTCATAATAGATACGTCCTGGACATGATTACAGCAATGGATGGAGGTGTTTGTACAAAAATCGGAGAACTATGTTGCACGTTTATACGTTCTCATGACGACAAGAATGGCACCTTGACAGAGGCCATGGAGATGCAAACGAAGCTACATGTTCACATGATAGACAAAGTAGAAGACATTGCTGATGACACTGGATTTTATCCCTCTTTTCTTGGGTTTCACAATGGATGGCAGACATGTTCAAGTTCCTTGGAGACCTGATCATGTTGGTATTGCTTGGATTTTGTGTGATCAAGATAATAATTGCACAATGCAAGACGACAGCAAAGAAAACCATAGGGATGAAAATCATGACTGATGTTGAATCAGGATGGAAGGCCAGAGACTTGACAGACGAAGAAATCAGAGACTTTGTGAAGGCCAGTATCCATGCACCTGAGGGAACAAAGTTCCTGTATCCAAAGAACCATAAGAAGTATGTGGGAAAGTGGATCTATTGCAGTCCAAGTGGACAGTGCATGCCTATGACTTGGAACAAGGATGAGCATGTGAGATCAGCTGGATGCCTGAAGAGAGTCAAAAACATATGGATCAAAAGAAGCATTTATTCAGACAAGGATGTTTAGATATGAAGGATGATGGGAGAGTGGTCGATGCATCGCCCAGTGGGGGGAGTGTAGAGAAGGAGCAAAGTACCCCCACCTCAACCACTTCGCCAATATTGCATATATGTTGGGAACCAGTGTGGGAGAGACACGTGCGGTACCAGTGTAAATACTGATATCGAAGAGAATCCTGGAGGCAAGGTTCCCATTGAGAAATCCATACCTGCATACGAGACAGTATGATGGACCAATGAATGAAAGGGAAGAATGGTGACGTCACATGAAGCTAAGCGGACATACATGGAAGAGATGAAGAGACAAGAGAATGCAGATATTTTATAAGGCATTAAGAAGGTATCGAAGATAAGTGACATCTTGGGATCAAGATGAAGAAACTTATGCTGTAGAAACAATGTGGTTCCCTTCTTGAGCACTTGGCCCAGTTTATTGATGAGTCTTTGTTTCCTTTTGTTTCTGTTTTGCCATCTTATTTGCAGGACACTAGGGATTTTTTACAGCATATTAATGATATTCCTTGGGAAGAGGGTCTTCTTTTGGCCACCCTTGATGTTGTATCACTGTATACCTCTATTGACCATCAAGTTGGTATGCAGGCCTGTCAATTTTTTCTGGAAACACGGTCTTTGAACTTTCATGGTCACAGCTCCATGATTTTGGAGATGTTGTTTTTCTGCCTCACCAATAATGTCTTTTTGTTTGATGGCACTTTTTACCGGCAAGTCAGGGGTACTGCTGTGGGCAGTACCTTTGCCCCATCATACGCGAACCTGACGATGGGTTGGTGGGAGGCCACATTTTTACACGATTTACTTGCATCTAGTTTTTCCACCCAAATTGCTGCCTGGTGGCGTTACATTGATGATGTTTTTGTAATATGGAAGGGGACCGTCGGTGATTGGCTACCTTTTGTTAGAACCATCAATACTAACACAGTGAATTTATGTTTTACTGAATGTCACAGTACCACAGAGGTTATTTATCTCGATGTGGTGGTAACCCTGGATACATCTGGTTTCCACACAGTTCTCCACAAGAAACCATCCAACACTGGCTCACCCTTGCATGCTACTAGTTGTCATCCGGGGCCATGTAAACGCAGTATTCCCTACAGCGAATGTATTCGTTATCGCAGGAACTGCACTGATTTAGTTTCCTTTGATCAGCATTGTGCCCGAGCTGCCTCTGACTTTCTGCAACGAGGTTATACCAAAAAGAACATTGAAATGGCCTACAATAAGGCCGGAGGACTGTGTAGGGACAAATTACTGTATGGCATTCAACCGTGTAAAACTGTTACGGATGATGAATCCAGACTCAGCGTCTCCTTCGATAATGCCTCCAAGAATGTACGTAGGATTATTGAGCGACATTGGCGTGTTTTAACTTTGGATCAAGATTTATGTTCTTTATTTTCCACACGCCCCACCATTACATACAAAAGAGTACCATCACTCAGAGACAAGTTAGTCTCCAGCTTTCTGTCACCCATTGACAAAAGTCCACCTTCTTCCAAATGGCTGGCGGTCTCCCCCATTGGCTTTACCAAATGACTAAATGTAAAGCGTGTGCCCACACTTCTCCCTGCAAATTTCACTTGCATCCAGTTACTAAAAGCAAGCAAATCATCAATTATTCCATCAATTACGACACTACTTACGTTGTCTATGTTCTTTCATGCACCTGCACGAAGTGGTATGTTGGGAGTACCACTGTCAAGCTCAAACTCAGGATTCTTCAGCATCTCAGGGCTATTAAAAACTCTGATCCCGCGTACCCCATGGGTAAACACTTCAAGCAGGAACATGCAAATGATTCCAATTTGCTTACTTTTTTTGTAGTGGCACACATTCCCATTCATCCTAGGGGTGGAGACCGCATTTTAAAGCTCAGACAATTGGAGACACGATTTATTTTGGACCTCGACACTAAGTTCCCCAATGGACACAACCTCGATGAGGAGCTTTATACGTTCCTTGGGACTGAAGGCTGTTGACTTTTTCATCTGTTGCTATGCTCTCCCTCTTGCTGATCTATCTTGATTTTTTCTCTGATTCCGGTGTCTTTAATCTCCATTTGCCTTCATATTCTGTTTCCTTGGCCTGCTTGAGTTATCTTACACCTTATTTTCTTGGTGTTTCTGTATTTATTTTTTCTGAATTAGACTCATCTATGTCTATTTGCCTATCTGCTGCAGCATGATTTGATGGTACTTAAGCCTATTATTGTTTTTTTCTTACTATCATTATTAGTTGTCCTTTTACTTTTCCTATTCTTTTGGTTCCACCTTTTCCTTGATGTAGCTTCACAGTCGTCCCTCTCTCTTTATTTGTACTTTTGTATTAGCATATTTTTGTTAATATCAGTTATTCCGTCTTTCGACCACTCTTTTAGGGTTTATGACTCGGGACATCCTTTATATCATTTTTTCCTTTCTTGGTCAGCCATATAATATGTGATTTTATATGTGTTCCTTGCTATCATTCCGGCTCTTGTTTATTACATCTCTTGAGGTTGCAATTGTTTCTTTTAATGGTGCTGACACCTTGCAATTGTTGCAATTTTTTATTCTGCAATAATGGCCCCGTATATTTGCACATTAGTATGCTGCTCGCACTCGCACCGCACTACTATTTTTAATAGGACCATTATGATGTCTTTTGCATTGTTTTAGATCTGTATATTGCCACCTCGTAGCGCACTGGCGCTCCACAACTATGCTGCTATTATTATATGCATTTGCACTTTATTCCATTTGCCCGAATGCTGCCATTTGCCTTGTTTACACATATTGCCATTGTCACTTTTGTTTTGCAATTTTGCACATCAATTGGCTGCTAGAATTGTTTTTAATATCATGCTCATTTCATCGGCATTTATTAGGTATATCTATGTTTTATGATGCTCCAGATTGATGTCATTCTTCCTTTAATGTTGTTGGTAGACTGTATGTTTACTTCCATTTAATTCCATATAATGGTTTTATTCATTAGGGTTGTGTATTTAATACTTTTTTGACTGTGTTAGTGCATCATCGATCACAATTTTGTACTACTACTGTTATGTATATCTGGTGGTACCCTGGAACCATGGTCCTGCCCTATATGGAAGGCGTGCTCTAGTTTTAATATCATGGTCAATTCACCATCCCTTATACTTTCATGCCATTTGCGCTCTTTTCATGGTGACGCCACTTGGCCATTTATTTTGTTTATTCTTTGCCATTCCACTCCAATGTGGCCGCCGCCTTTTCCGTCTGTGCAGGTATCCATGTTGTTCCAGGGAAATAGTAAAAGGACTATTTTTGTTAAATTATAAAAGTGCTTTAGTCCTCCTTCTCTTCACGTGAACAAGCACTCAGTTGAGTGTGAAACGCGTTGTGTGCGGGTTGCCCGTACCGGCGTCCTGCCTCTGTTTTTGCCGCTGCTCCCTAGCCATAATTTATGTATTTTTGTCAATTTTTCTGGTCATATTAAAATATTTTAAGACCTTTACCTCTCTTGCGAGCTGTGCTATTTGTGGTTTTTTCCATGGATTTTGGTCTCTCAAACTGACCGCGCAGAGTGCGGTTCACTTTCTCCTCTCTTTTTGTTTATATATATATATATATATATATATATATATATATATATATATATATTGAAGAGAGTGAAGAATGGATGTTTCCACTATGTATTATAGCAGAGCTGGACCAGAGAAGGAAGGCCTTGTTTCCAGTGTATTGTAGTTAAAAAAGCAATTGAATTACAGAAGCAGATCTCAGAAAGGCAAGGCTGGACGAGCCCCAAGATGCCAAGGTCTTAACATTTTGGGGTGAGCAGACACTGGGTACAAATTGTGTGAAAGAACGAAACTCTTGTTTAGAAGACATGGACAAAAACAAGGAAGACGTCAGAGGTCTATTAGAAAATAGTATTTTAAATACACTAGGGCTTGATTTTGTGGTCTTCAGTCACATGGAAGGATGAAGTTGGACGAACACAATGGTCACACATACACATGAGGGCAGAGCGTGCCTTCACTCCCCTGAATTTTTCAGAGCAGAAAACACTCTCAATGACAAGTTCAAAGCCTTAATTGACAGCAGACCACTGAGGTGATGAATTTGCTAATTGGTGGGAAGCTATGCTTAAGACTAGCTCACCAGCACCTAGAAGGCCAGCCTGCGTGCTGCTAAACATAGGTGGAAAAGTACTGACAGAGGTTAGAGTGCCAACCAGTTGTAGGGGGGCGCATGATTAAGGGTCCTATAGTTTGTGTTAGTTGCCCCACCTGATGTTAAGAAACCTATCAGTTTTCTTCACTCTTTTAGATGAGTATGGATCGTATAGTTAGAGGTTCTTTAGGAGCCCATCACAATTGCCACTCGGTTTTTGTTGTTTGCATGAAGGATGACGTTAGTAATACGTAGGTTAACGTCATCAATGACGATTTTCTGCTATAAAAGACTGCTTTTTTTAGATGCCTTGAGAGATCTTAGGCGGAGACATCCGCTGATGTCCATTGTACTCCCTGTTTTAGATGTTTGATATTAAAACAGTTATCTTTTTGCCAACTACCTGAGTCATTTTGATGATTGATTTTTGAATAATTTCTGCATCCTCATCTATCTCAGAGGTATTGCTACCTCGTCTTAGGGCTGGAGTCCACGAGTTCAAAAACAAAACCGAGGTGCAGAGAGTAACATCAGACTACTACCCACTTGCCCAATTAGTCTGTCATCTCTCATCGGTCAGGCCCTAAACCAAGGCTTCTCCTTGGTAGTTGACCTAGCAGCCTGTTCTCTGTTCTAGGACTTTCAAGGGGGTGTAGGTACACCATTATCTTCATCTAGAGCTCAATGAATGGCCCTTTTGTTTTTACTTCTGAATCACGTGTGAGGCGAAAATGATTTTGTCCATTTTGATCTTTTATTTACTGCTATTTGATTTAACTGTGCTGGGTGTTATTACTCCTTTTGGCCTCTGGAGACTTGATCACTTCACCTTGCATTTGCTTTTCGCATCCTTGATTGTCTAATACTTGGCACTTGCAGATGTTTTCCTTCATTGCTTAATCTAAGAGAAATATATTTTACGCACATAGCTTATCCTCTTGACTCCCTTTGTGCCTTGCAATTATTCCTTGATGTGGCATCCTTGATCCCAGACCAATAGACTCTTTATTCCTCACACAAAGCAGTTTTTCCATGGTCTCCTGATTCTGCAGTACTGGTCTGTGTCCGAGGTAACCTGATTTGTTTCACCGCAGTCCGATGTCCATCCTTCCCTCATGGCCACCTTAGCCACATTATGTTCTCTTGTGCAGCAAGCCTTTGTATGTGTCGTCTACCATGAGTTTCTGCGTTTCGATATTCACTTTGTCTCTACTCACTGATTTCTTTGATGCATATGATTTGTTCGTATTCGATTACATGTTTCTCTTGTTACTTCAGTTACATCTTCATTCTTTAAGTATTTGCATATCATTTTAGTGAGTCTTCGTGTCTTTCCTTCATGACGTCACTCAAGCTGTGTCCGATTTCACTTATAGCTCTTTGATGTCCACTAGTGTGTGCGGACATCCTTCCACCCATTCAGTGCAAGGGCACACTCGATATGGTTGTCTAAATGCATCTCGTTTCTCATACACTTGACGTGGTATTGAGACTATACCTGGTGTCCCACACAGGGCTCTTCTCCTGTTGTTCCAATATGATGGAGGTGAGGGGGCCGGAGCTAGGGTTGACGTGTCCACCTGCTCCTCTACATTCCTCCCCTCTGGTCGAGTACTTGACCACCTCCTCCTCTTCAATCTTATTAATCTTTTCTTCATACTTTGGTTTCTTTGGAATCCATACTTTTGTCACCCCCTCAGGTCACCTACATTCGTATCTGCTCCTCCACAATCCAGCTCATGTGACAGCATTCTCCAGTCGGTTGTCAGAATATCCAACGTCCAATATAATTCTTATGATCCTTTGGGTAATAACACTTCATACCTGGGTGTGCCAGCAAACTCTTCTTTATGTTCTCATGGGTGGTGTCTTCAGTCTGTGGCTTATGGCCCCCATTCACATCGATCATTATTTTCATCCCAACAGCTTTCTTAGCTGTCTTCTTGCATTGTCCAATAATGATCCTTATAAGACACAATCCTAGCATTATCAACACTAGTATTGCGCCAAGTAGCTTGAAGGCATCTCCTTCCGTCTATCAACTTCATCCTCCATCTTCGTGTGCAGGGTTGTCAACACAGTTATTGCTTCTGTCAGGGCCTGATCTTGGTGCACATGCCTCCATCTGTAATTAAGTCCAGGACACTCCTGTTCTGTAGGTTCAGAAGCCTGATGGCCCTCAGTTCTTCTTTGATTGCATTAAATCCTTTTATTGTTGCGTTGATCATTTGTAACAGCTCCCACCTAGTGATCTGCAGCCAATTGGCATTCACTGCAGTCTGGAGTCCTGGCATAAATATAGATGTAATTATCATTGCTGTCTTGCTGAATAATGTAGGCTCTGCTGGAATATTGTCATAGGCTGCTATTGACTTTCATGACAAATAGTTCTCCCTCTTCAGCTGACAGAGATTGAGCGACCTCTTCTTTCTCTGGTGCTCATTCATTTTTGGAAACTCTTCAATATGGAGGTCACTTTGGGTAATTACTAATGCAGGAACGCGTATGACCACAATGGAGCACATTCATCCCCAATTTTCAGGCAGCTGTATATAAGCTCTGGATCCACAATCCCAATATTGATCCATCAGCCTGGCAGTTCCTCCATTCATTTCTGGTACTTCGAGTATCTGCCACGTCCTTTATTTTCTCCATCCAGAACCAGGCCTTTGTTCCTGAAGCATGTTGTCACATTTTGTATTGTTACTATGGAAACTGGTCCTGATTCATTGTCAACCCATGTTAGTAGCATATAGTACTTGGCCCATGACTGTAAGCACATGACATTTACTATTTGAATTATGCTTACTTGTTCCTTCGTTAATAAGTGTGCAGTGCAAGACAACATTCCTTCTTCCCATCCTGTACTGGTGGCAACTCGTCCATATACCTATAGTTGAGGTCTCTCCCAGCATCCTATTAATCCTGATTTTTCCAGTATGTCTGAACATTCAATCCTCTTCTTTTAAACAACTTTTACTCGTTCTCCAGTCAGGGATGAATATATAAGCTTTTTGCTCATCCAGCCTCTCTCTTTTTCCATCTTTTGTGTTTTCACATAAGCATCTTTATATGGAAATGTTCTCCTTGATCGCCATCATTGGGTTGCCCGTCCTCCTTCAAATTGTCCTCTCGTTGTGCACGCGGGTAGATGACTGAGGCACTTTGCATTATGTGCAGGTATTTCTTTTGTAATTAATGTTCTGGCTGCAATCATGGCATAGGGGATGAGAGAACATACGTAGCAGCTTTCATCTGATATTCTCTCACCCACCTGCCCCATGTGCTGATACCACATGTTATTCTTTAATAACTGATTCCCACACTGTAGCGAAGACATCTCATCACCTGATGTCTTCGCTACAGTGTGGGCATCAGTTTCTAACCTGGTAGGAGGAGCAAGAGGTGTTCTCATTCAGCGTCCAGTCACCAACTCATGAGGAGTTAGGAGGTGATCTGAGCCAGGCTGATTTCGCAGTGCATATAATGCAAGGGGTAGGTAATTTAACCACCCCTTCTTTAAAGTAATTTTGATTTTACCTAGCCTCTATTTAAGGAGTCCATTCAAATGTTCACAAATTCCATTCGACTGTGGGTGAAAGTCAGAAGAAAATGTATGCTTTATACCTAATAGTCCTGCTCGAATAGTTCATTTACAAAATACGGTCCATTGTCAGACCGCAAAACTTTGCACACACCCCATCTTGGAAACACCCCCCGCATGAGGAACTTGGCAGTGCAATGTGGCATATGGCATCAGGGTGAATACATGGGTTCCTGCCTCAATCCATCTAGAAAAGGGACATACCACTACCAGCATTTATCTATTTATTTTTAAATTTCATTTGTTATATAGCATTTACCTGTACCCATTGCATGTCTGCAACATATCCACAATCAACATTTAGGTGCTGAAATAGGCCATTCGGTCTAGGGATTGCGCCTCTCAATGTTCGCAAAGTGCACTCTGCTGTACATTTCTGGCAAACGATGCAGTTAACAATAAAGCGTGCCACGTGTTCTAATAAATTTGGTGAAAATCAATCACCTGCAATTATAGCAGCAAGACTCTCTGCTATCCTGCCTCCAAATTGCCTCAGTGGGGATAAAGAACACACCCATTTTCTCCTTAGGGGTTGCTCCTCTTGTGAGGCTCGACCTTGTAAACCAATTAATTGAACAATAGACAGCGTGTTTAAAACCCTCCTTTACCATCATACATCATCCTGACAATTGGTTTAACACTGTTTACTTCAAAATCAAAAATATTTTGGCAATATTCTGCCTTTTTGGCCTCTAATCTGATGTGCTGTCTGCGCGGTGGAAGCCCCTCCTTTTCCAGCGTGACAAACCTGTGTGTACAGTTGGCGTCACATAGGCGGAGCCAGAGTACACCGTCACTTCCTCATCCTCGTATTTTTGAAGCGCAGTGATGTGCACTACTAATTCTGCAGCCGGTGCTGAGCAATGCAAAGGCAATCTTGCACTGGTTACTACCTCAAATTCACCCTCATGGTTCAGCTCTACTACTGCTGATCCAGTATGCCTTTCGCCAGTCGTTTTGTAAATTTTTGAAGAACCGTCAATAAAGAGAGTTGGGCTGACTATTCTGAATCTAACAATTTTTATTGCAGGGTTCAAAATAATTACCTCATAATCTGATGCCCTTTGTGTAGTCAATGTACTTTTGGGTTTCTCTAAAATAGCAAATAATGCATGCTTAACAAATAATGTCACTGAGCACCCCATTGTAATACTTGACGCTTTTCTTTTTCAATAGCAAATGCAGCAGCACCTAAAGCGTGTTTGCATGGGTAATGCTCTTTCATTACTGGATCTAAAATCCCACTATAGTAAGCCAATGGTTTGCGTTCATGTCCTAACTTCGTTTTCTGTGTGAGGATTGCTGATTGTTTGTTTGATTGAGATATTTGTATAGTGCATGTATCACGAACTGAATCGAATCACATCGCAGATGTTAGAACTGAGAGCATGGCTCAATCAGTCCATCAGTAGTTATAACTCACTCTGCCTTTTCAGATGGTGTATCTCGTATTTATTTAAACAAATAGGTTTTAATTTTTTTCCGTAAAGCTGGAAAAAGCCTCTGTTCTTTTTAAATCGAGTGGGAGTCTGTTCCAGAATTTTGGTCAAAAAATTGAAAATCTCCAGTCTCCTCTAGACACACATTGAGTTAGTGGAACCGTTAGCAAGGGCCTGTCTTTTGATCTCAGCGACCGAGTTGGTTGGTAACGATGTATCTTTTCCACCAAGTAACTAGGGGCTAGATTGTTCAGTCATTTAAAAATGGTACATCCTATTGATTGCAAGCCACTGGAACGATCGGCCCAGGCCTGATATGGGTGTTGACTTTCTTACTCCAAACACGACTCTATCTGTCGCAATTTGTGCCTTTTTTAGTCGATGGATTTGTTTTGAAGGCGCCTCCATCAGTAGACTATTACAATAGTCCAGAATGTATTAGGGCTCCTACTACTGTGGTGTGGTCATTTTTTGGGACACAGGAAAGTGCCTGTCGGAGCAGCCATTGATTGTAAAAAGCAGCCCAAATGTTCACTGTCACTTGAGTGACTGTCAAAAACCAGGTTACTCTGCCACATGCATCCCAAATTCTTAATTCTAGGTGCATATTTCAATTCTGATGCCAGAGAAAATGGCTCGTTCCATCCGTCAGATGTTTTGGGCCAAACAGAATTACCTCTGTCTGATTTGGATTAAGTTGGAACAGTTTGCGGACATCCAAGCTTCGACTTCATTCAGGCAGTTACTAACCTGCAGGAAGGATTCCTCAACATTGTTTAGTCTGATGAAAACCGGTGTGTCATCCGCATATGACGGAAAGCTAATGTTATGTCTTATATCCATGAGAGGACGGAGATAAAGATTAAATATCAGCGTCGATAAGGATGACCCCTGCGGGACTCCGCAACACTGCCGATGGGTATCTGAAAGAAAGCACCCTGATTTCACCTGTTGTTGTTGGCCTGACAGAAACGAGGTGAACCATTTGAGGGCGCTTCCAAAAGCCTTTCCCACTTTCCTCAATCATTCAATAAGGATGCTGTCGTCCACAGTGTCAAAGGCCACCGAAAAGTCCAACATTACAAGGACAGACTGTTTTCCTTGGTCTCCTGCCTGTAGCAGTTTCATCCCATACCGCAACCAGTGCAGTTTCAGTTCCGTACGTCAGATGAAACCCTGATTTCAAAGGGTCCAATATACCTTCTCTCTCCACAAATTCCTGGAACTGCATTGTGCCCACTTTTTCTAGGATTTTTCCTTGCCATGGGAGTCCTGCCACTGGGCGGTAACTTTGGATGTTATCCGGGTCTAGACTAGCCTTCTTCAGCAGTGGCATAATGATGGAGATTTTAGGTTCATCTGGAACTAGTCCCTGGCTCAGTGACCTATTTATAACATTTGTCATGAATGGTGTTATGTCTGATGCTAGCTGCTTAACCACACATGCAGGAAAGTGGAAAAGTAGATCATTAGTAGGTTTAAGAGCCATTACGAGGGGATGTATAACTTCTTCTGTTACTGTATTAAAGCTAAAGAGTGTGCCATCACCCTCCCCCCATGAGTCCTGTATCAGGGTGGCTACATGTCTCCATCACTTCTACTTCTCTCACCAGTGAGAGGTTTCCTTGTATAGTCTTAATCGTATTCAAAAAGAAGTTATTAAATATATTAGCCTGTTCTACTGAAGGTTCCCCCCCACAGTGAGTATTCTTTTGACCGATAAAATTTGAAATAATCCAAGTTCTTGTGCCTCATTGGCAGCTGCATCTATCTTGCCACTAAGAAAGTCTGCTTTAGCTCTAAAGATTGCTATTTTATATTTTAACAACATTTCTTTAACTTTATTTAGATTTCCTAGGATTCTTGCTTTCCTTCATCTTCTTTCAACTCCCCTGCATGCTCTGTTCAGTTCAAGTACCTGGGAGGTGAACCACGGTTTAGAAACCTTCATTGGTGCTCTAGCTCTTAGTGGAGCATTTAGTGTACAGATGTTTTCCATCATTATGGTCCCTTTCTTAAACAAAGCAGCACATTCCCCTATTGACCTGCTAAAATCCAATTATATTTCCACAGCTCCGTGCCTTGGATTATCTCCAGTTCTTTGGGTTTGCGGCTTGATCTCAAGCCATTTGCACTAGGAGGCTTTTTATTGGGCCTATTGCCATCCACCGAGAACAGCCTCAAGTAGTGGTCTGACCAGGAAATGGGCAATGTTCCTTTCATCACAGTTCCCTTTCCTCTTACCAATAATATGTCTAAACAATGGCCGAGGTTATGGGACGCTGAAATAACAAGAGGTGACAAGTCATGAGACTGCATTATCTCCCACAGTTGTTTAGCATATGGTCCTGATTCCAACTCTAGCCAGATATTAAAATCACCTAAACAGAGAATATCATTTTCATTGTCCAGTCCTTCTATAAATGTACTAGCAGTGCCTGGGGGCCTATAGGCAAGTAATATTTGTATAGAGCTATTCAGTGGGGTAGATATCACCAAATGTCCTATTTCTGCCAATACATCCCACTGCAAAATTTCAAAATATGAGATTTTTATTTATGATTTATAGATAACTGTGGTTCCTCCTCCTGTTTTCCTAATGCGATCAGTGTTTTGCATTAGGTACCCTTCTGGTAACAGAATATGCCCCATAGCATGTGATGTGTCCCTGAACCAAGTTTCTGTTTGAAAAAGTATATATAGTTTATAATCCTCCATATGATTATTTATTTCTACTGCATGCGCACTGCTGATCTAACATTCAGCAGTCCTGCATTAAGGGTTATACCCCTTGCTGGTTCTACCGGTGCCAAATTGTCTCTCTTTATTTTGATACCTAGATCACAGATTTCATTTAAGGCCAAAGAGATAGAGAGCCTTTACCATTCCTCAAACGGTGCAGTGCCATACTATCTAATCTAATATTATTCATCGGATTATGTACTGGCTAGTATCTTCAGGTATGCATCGAAATAAATTCCATACCTCTCTATGATAATGGTTCCTCAGTTAATTACCGTCACAGCACACAATGAAGGCAGCATCCCTCGCTGACCACCGAATCAGGCCGCAAACAGGCATGAACAGGCTTTGCTGTCATAACTTATCCATTTGAATGGGAAAATAAATAGAATTCTTCATGATAATCTGGAATTCCTAACACAGGGCCTGTACTGATTGGCTCTTTTAATTCTTCAAATCCTTCAGTCATTTCAGCTGTCCATGTTTTCTTACTTTTGTCTACCTGTGCTTCTTGAAGTATTTTTGGAAGGGGTCGGAAATATGTGCTGTAATCGAAAACCCAGGCCCTGCAATAGTTACATAGGCCTAAACATTATTGCATTTCCCTCACTGTTGTAGGTTCTGAAGTCTTCATAATTGCTTCTGCTCTTTCAGGTGTCACTTTTTTTCACTTCTTCAGAGATTAATTGTCCTATATACAGGACCTCTTCATGACAATATTGTAACTTTTCCTTGTCCACCCTATATCCCTTTTTGGCTGGTATGGCCATGGGTCGGCTGAGTCTTCTCTGCATCTTTCTTCTGTCTCACTGCACACTAATATGTCATCCACGTATAGAATTATTGCACTCACAAGCTGTAAATTACGTATGTCAATCTGGAGGACCCTATTCAAAATTGAGGGGGACTGACAGCACCCCTGAGGCAAACAAATATGTTTCAGACTGGTATTTCTATTTGAGAATGAAATCAAATCTTGTGAGTACTCATGAAGGGGAATTGAGAAGAACACTTTTTTAAATGTATAGCTGTAAAATATTCAACCTAAGATGGGATGTTGCATAATATTGTAGTGGGATTTGGAACTAAATGAAATTCTGCTTCAACAATATTGTTTAGGGGACGGAGATCCTGAATAAACCTCCATGGCCCCACAGTTGATTTCTTCACTGGATACACAGCCGTGTTACATGGGGACTCAGATGGCACCTATAGTCCATGCTTCAGTAAAGTGGAAATAGTCACAAATATATGTTAATCCGCTTCTCTTGGATGTGGGATATTGCTTTGCTCGTGGCAAGATTGCTCCTGGTTTAAGCTTGATTTGAACTGCTCCTACTCCTTTCAATAGACCCTAGTCATATTGACTGTTACTCCATAAAATATTTGGCGCTTTCTCCAAAACTTCCTGGAAAAATGACGGTTTATTTTTTACCATTGTCATTCTCTGTGGTGTTTCTTTATTATCCACTTTAATGCAATAAGTGAGACTTATGAAAAATACTAATTCATCATCTGAGTAATCATCCTTGAAAAGCTCCTCATCTGTCAAGTCTGTCAACCTATATCCTTCACTGAGGGCTATTACTGCTCTCCATCCTCTTCCCATCCCACCCTTTCTTCTCTTACCACTGCTGCTTCTAACTCTAAGGGAATAACATGTCCTTCATCATGAATAGGTATTTTTGGTCCAGACAAAACTCTTCAGGTATTCTCAATATTTTACCTACCAACTTGGGTAACCATGATAATAAAAGTCACTCCATACAAAAATACTTCTGGATCTAAAGGGACTTCTTGTAATGCCTTTATATTAACTCTTTCACAATTTCTGACATCATTATACCCCAGCTTGTATGGCTTTCATCCCTTTCCACATCATCAAGATGTAGTCTACTTAAAGAGAGCATTCTAAGCTCATCTGTAATTGCGTCATCTGACCTACCTCCTGCTTCCCTCGATATAGATCCTTTGGCATGTTCTTTGGTTTTATACCAGTCTTTATCCGTTATTTGCTAATATAAATCCTCAATCCTTTTCCCTATGTTTTCTGCTGCATGCTCATCAGCCCATGTTTGTATTCTCTGTATCCCTTGCAGCTCTCTGTGAGGCTGTTGGGACCCTCTCTCTAACACAAATCGTTCTCGTGCTTTGATCGACACCATGCTTTTTTGTCATCCCTTTGCCCCTTACTTCTGTTCATCTCTTCTTCCCTTCTCCTCATCGCTCTCATTTCTTCTTCCTTTTGCCTTCTTTGCAAACTACGTACTTTCAATCTCTGCGTTTCTATCTCCTCTCGTTTATTCTCGTCTAGTCTCTCCTTTTCTTTCTGTGCCTCATACCTCCTTTGTTCTTCCTTTCACTTCCTCTCCTTTTCATTCTCTTCCTTGTATGCTCTCTCTTGTTCTCTTTGTTTCTTTTCCCACTCTTCTCATTCTTCTCTTTCTCTAACCCCATCAATGCCCTTGTCATCTAGTTTGAGTAATATTTGTCCTCCCATGCATTCATTCTGTACTATTGTCACTCCGTTAGCCTTAATCTTCACTTCTCTGTCTCTTTGCTTCTTCCTCTATCTCTATCCGTCTGTCCTTTCCATCATCACGCTGTTTACTTTCATTGCGCGTTGACATATATTTGTGTTATCTACTTTTGCTCTCTTCCGCATTGTCCTCACTGTCATAAGGGGGGGCTCATATGTCAGATTAACATACACCGCCGCTACTTTCAATTCCTTTAAAGGATTAAATCACTGCTTCTCAGTATATGTGCTCTTGTTTTCAGAAGGGCAAAGAGGAGCCGAAGCCGTTACATCCTCCCCTTCATGCTGATTAAGCATCCTCTCCTTTTTGGTGGATCTTCTTTCTCACTCTGATACATTTCCCATAACTCTAAAATGGCCAAACTTTTCAGTCACTTCTTTCCCTTATATGCAGCATGCAAATATGTTGTCATATGTCGCAATACTGTTTTTAACAACAAACCTTCTTGAGGCCAGAGCATAAGTGTCCATTACTCATGCCCATCACCCATTCCGCGTGATACTGCCTTATCTTGTGTTTATATCTTGGCAGTGGTCCTGCATAAATATAAAAGAGGAGTGTCCCCATGATGACAAGTCGATTTTGACTGCCAATACTTACCAGATCTTTTATTCTTTTATTTATGTTATCAAAAATACCACTGTGATTGATTTGAGCAAGCACCATCAATCGCAGCCCATTACCAATTTAAAAAATGTATGTAATGGTGTTATTTTTATCCCTGTGTTTACAATTTCTATCAATTTTTGCTGCCTCGTTTTATTGACACGTTAAGAATCTCTTCTTTATTTATTTATTATGTTCCTTTGATTTTTATCCTGATTGACGTCAATCCCTTGATTTAAAAATCTGACAATCGCCTTAATTTTTTTACTATAGTTTTATATCTCCTAATCTACACACAATAAATGTTTTAAACGGACATATTTATAACCCCATACACATGTGCACTTTTACATTTTTGTGTACGCCTTCCTTTACTATCTCTTGTAAATGTATCTCATCTCATTTTTCACCCCATTTTGGAGTTTGATACGCACTCTTCTTCTTGGCCTTGCCTCAAGAATCCTTAATTAATACCCCCACTTAGAGCTTTAGTGCATACCCTTCTGCCCCTCTTTGAACCAGGAATCGAGCGAGGTATCCATTTCTCTTCTTTCTAATCCCCAAAAAATCTGTTACTGATGTACATATATTTACAATACAGTCCCTCCCCCTATATTTGCCACTTTCTATGCTCTACTTACATCCGTGGCTCAGCTCGAGTCCCTCTGCATCAATTCTTCCCCAATCAAACAATTAGCCTTCAGTCCGCAGGGCACCTGCAGGGTCTGGACAGGAATTTCATCAAAGGGGCACCTGCCAACCAATTCTTTCCACACATGTGTATTGCGAGCCATTCGCCACAGGAAGCTCCACGATCTTCCGGCTAATGGCGAGAGTCTTGATAGGGCCCAGGTTGACTGGACCAGAACCATGTGCACTGCTGCTCCCTCTGATCCTCCCCATCCCCATTCAATTTTGTCTGTCCTAACTGGCTTTAATGTAACTTCTTGATTATAATTTATGTCACTGTTGACTATCAAATATATATCATTTATGTATGCATATGTTAATAATTTATAACAAATATGTGTTGCATGTAACTTGTATTCTTGTATTGATTGGTTTTGTCTAATAGCCCTGTCTTGAAGAGGACCATATGTGGTCAAAACACGTGTTGACATAGGGGCATCAAGACAAATAAAACAGTTTCTTGAAACACAAGCAAATGTATTGAACTTAATATCTCAAATATTGTCGGGAGAGGCGCATGACGAGCGGTGACCTATTATAGAACACTTGCCCAATTAGTCCATCTCTCATCAGTCAGGCCCTAAGCCAAGTCTTCTCTTTTGTAGTTGACCTTGCAGCCTGTTCCCTGTTCTGGGACTTTCAAGGGAGTGTAGGTACACCATTATCTTCGTCTAGAGCTGCATGAATAGCCCTCGTTTTTGACTTCTGATTAACGTGCGAGTAGACCACGATTTTGACCATTTCAACCTTTTATTTACTGCCACTTGATTTGATTGTACTGGGTGTTGTTACTCCTCTTGGCCTCTGGAGACTTGATCACTCCACCTTGCATATGCTTTTCGCATCTGTGTTTCTCCAATACTTGGCACCTGCAGATGTTTTTCTTCTTTGCTTAATCTAAGACAAATATGTCTTATGTACATGGCTTATCCTCTTGACTCCCTTTGTGCCTGGCAATTATTCCTTGATGTGGCATCCTTGATCCCAGGCCAATAGACTCCTCTTTATTCCTCACACAAAGCTGTTTTTCCAGCGTCTCCTGACTCTCCAGCCAAGGTCTGTCTCTGAGGTAGCTCGATTGGTTTCACCACGAGCCAGACGTCCATTTCGCCATCATGGCCACGTTAGTCCTGTTTGCATATCATTTCAGTGTGCCTTTGTGTCTTTCCTTCATGATGTCACTCTGCCATGTCTGATTTCACTTCTAGCTCTTCGATGTCCAATGGTCTGTGCAGACATCCTCCCACCCTTTCAGTGTAAGGGCATATTCGATTTGGTTGTAAGTGCATATCATCTCTCATACTATACCTGGAGTCCCATATAGGGTTCGTCTCCTGTTCCATTATGATGGAGGTGAGGGGGCGGGAGCTAGGATGACGTCTCTGCCCGTTTCTCTACACCTCAATGGCCGCCCAGACTGTAATAGGCTCACTCCTATACTACCTCAATGGCCCCACAGACTATAATATACTCACTCCAATACTGCCTCAATGTCCCCAAATGCTGTAATAGACTCATTTGTATACTTCCTCAATGTCCCCACAGACTGCAATAGGCTCACTCATATCTTGCCTAAATGGCCCCCATTGACAGCTATAGACTCACTCATATCCTGCTTCAGTGGCCTCCTAGAATGTAATAGTTCCTCTACTTTCCTGTCTCAATGGCGCACCTCACCGTAATAGACTCAATCACATCCTGCCTCAATGGCCCCACAGACTGTTATAGACGCACTCATAGCCTGTTTCAATGGCCCCATAGACTGTAAAAGATTCACTTGCATCCTGCGTCAATGTTCCCCTAGATTGTAACAGACTCACGTGCATCCTGCCTCAATGGTCCCCTAGATTGTAACAGACTCACTTGTATCCTGCCACAACAGATCCACAGTCGGTAATAGGCTCACTTGTACCTTACCTCAATGGCCCCATTGACTGCTATAGACCCACTTGCATCCTACCCCCTACACTGTAATAGACTCTCATATACCGCTTCAATGGCCCGCCTAACTGTAATAGACTCACTCGTATCCTACCTCAATGGCCCCACAGACAGTAATAGACACCCTCCTATACTGCCTAAAGGGCCCCAAAGGATGTAATAGACTCAAACGTATCCTTCCTGAATGGCCTCACAGACTGTCATAAACTCACTGGTATCCTGTGTCAGTGCCCCTCTGGACTGTAACAGATGCACTTGTATCTTGCCTCAATGGCCCCTAGACTGTAATAGGTTCACTCATATACTACCTCAATGGCCCCACAGACTGTAACAGACTCACTCGTATCCTACTTCAACGGGCCCACCGACAGTAATAGACTCGCTCCTATACTGCCTCAATGGCTGCAAAGGCTGTAATTGACTCCTTTGTATCCTTCCTCAATAACCCCACTGACTGTAACAGGCTGACTCTTATCCTGCCTCAGTGGCCCCCAAGACTGTAATAGGTTCACTCGTAACCTGCCCCAATCGCCGCACAGTCTGTAATAGGTTCACTCGTATCCTGCCTCAGTGGCCCCATTGACAGGTATAAACTCACTCATATCCTGCTTCAATGACCCCCTAGAATGTAATTGACGCTCTAGTATCCCACCTAAATGGCCCACCTGACTGTAATAAACTCACTAGTATCCTGCCTCGACGGCCTCACAGAGTGTAATAGACTCATTCATATCCTGCTTCAATGGTCCGCAGACTGTAATATACTCATTTCTATCCTGCTTCAGTGGCCCATAGATTATAACAGAATCACTTGTATCCTATCTCAATAACCCCTAGAGTGTAATAGGCTCACTCATATCTTGACTAAATGGTCCCTAGATTATAATAGACTCACCTCACTACTGCTTCAATAGCCTCATAGACTGCAAGATACTCTCACTCCTGTCCTCCCTCATTGAACCAGCAGACTATAATAGACTCTCACTCCTTATCTACCTCAATGGCCCCATAGAAACTCACTCCTATCCTGCATCAACGACCCCATAGACTGTAATAGACTCACTTGTATCCTAACACAATGGCCCCACAGACTGAAATAGACACCCTCCTATACTGCCTAAATGGCCACAAGGATGTAATAGACTCAAACGTATCCTTCCCCAATGGCCCCACAGACTAATCGACTCACAAATATCCTGCCTCACTGGTCCCATTGACTCTAAGAGACGCACACATATCCTGCCTCAATAGCCCCCTAGACTGCAATAGGCGCACTCCAATACTACTTCATTGGCCCACCAGGCTGCAATAGGCTCACTTGTATCCTTCCTCAATGGCACCAGAGACTCTTGTAGACTCACTCGTATCCTGCCTCAAGACTACCATCAGTGCTTTAAGTGTGGTGGTAAATTGAGGGGGGTGCTCTGAGTCCCAGTCACTGTAAGAGGTGCAAACACATATCCTGCCTCAATGGCCCCCAAGACTGTAAAAGAGCCACTCGTATCCTGCTTCAATGACCCCCACAGTCTGTATTAAACTCACTTGCATCCTGCCTCAATGCCCCCACAGTCTGTATTAGACTCACTCGTCTCCAACCTCAATTGCCCCACAGACTGTAAAAGGCGAACAAGTATCCTGCCGAAATGGCCCCCCAAATTATAATAGTCTAACCCCAATCATGCAGCCTGATTGGCCTCATAGAGTGCAAGAGACTCTTCTATCCTGTCTTAATACCCCCATAGACTGTGATAGGTACTCACTCCTGTCCTGCATTAGTGACTCAATAGTCTTTGATGGACACTCACCCGCCTGCCTCACACCCCTTTTGAAAGTGAACGGACTTTCGCTCCTGGCCTGCTTTACTGTTGCTGTATTTGATTCATTTAGTGCTCATTCATATGGCACCCTCCGCAAAAGAAAGAGTGCGTTGCAGAAGCAATAGAATTGAATGGGCAGTCATTCTTCGATTGCCTCAAAGACCTCAGAAACTCTGATGGACGCACTATTTTAGCAATCCTTACTGTACCCGACCCCATCACTTTTAATAGACTCCTTATTAGCCTGCCCCCAATGGCCCCACAGACTTAGACGGGCAGTCACTCCTAGATTGCCTCAACGGCCGTTTACACTCAATCTAATAATCACTCCCCCCCATTTCTCAGACTTGTGGAGTTCCACAGGGCTCCTGTTTGTCGCCCCTACTCTTTAATCTATATATCCGCCCCCTTCTCGATCTTTTGAGCAAACTGGGAGTTCAATATACGAATTACGCTGACGACACGCAGGTTGTGATACAACTGAGTGGTTTATACAGCAAAGACGCTGAAATCATTAACAACATATATAAAAGCCATTCAGGACTGGATAGCCTGCAACTCATTGGCTTTAAATGACAAAAAGACTGAGCTCCCGATAGTGTCTTCCAAAAGCACTCGGACTAAACTTGACTCTAACTACGCCAGTTTTCCTATCGCGGATAACATTATCACTGTCCAAAAGAAAGTGAAGACCCTAGGAGTTGTTCTGGATGAAGAGCTATCCATGAAATCTCATGTCTCTAGCATAAGGTCCAGCTGTGGACTAATTAACAAGCGAATAGGATATATCTGCCCATTTATCACTGAAAAAGACTGTGCTCTTCTATCTTCAGCACTGATAAATTCTCGATTAGATTACTGCAATAGTCTTCTACCTGGTTCTGCAGCCATGAACATCCAGTCCTTACAGGTGGCCCAGAACAATGCTGTGCGCACTATATTCAACCAACCTCGCCGCACCCACATCACCACCTTTAGGAAGAAACTTCACTGGCTCCCAGTAAAACATTGTATTACACATAAGGTGTTGAACACTACGCAGAAATGCCTGAGCCATAGCAACCCCATATATTTGTCTGATCGCATTAGCATTAAGTCTAATGAGAGGAATCTTCGCTCATCCACAGCCGTCGTTCTCAAACACCCCAGATTTAGGACAGCTAAGTTTGGGGGTACCACCCTTGATGTACAGGGAGCCCTTCTCTGGAACACACTACCAGCTCGGATACGGCAGATCCAAAGCAACACTGCATTCAAACAGGTCATAAAAACTCACTTTTTTAACCTAGAATAATTTCTCTTGGTCCCACGCTTCTTTCTGCCCTGTCCTTTGTTTGTCTTTGTTCTTTGTGTGCGCCCTGAAGCCCACGGGCATGTGGCGCGTTACAAAAATTAAAATAAATAAATAAACGGGCACTCACTCTTAGCATGCCTTACTGTGGTGCTGCCCATTTAAGGGATGTAGCATGCGGCGGAGTGACATTTCACTCCGCTGCATGCACTATAAATAAAGGGGGTGTTCCCAGCCGCGTCAGTGTGACCAGGGACCCCGAACACTACGGACGTCTGCTGACTGAGTCTGTGGGTGTGTTGGGGGCTCACGGATATCGCGAGTGGGGGCACTGACAGACCCCCAACAGTGGTGATGAGGATGAGATGTCGCCCCGGCCTGGCGGTGATGAATGAAACAATTTTTGAAGCGGAGCGGATGAGAAATTTTGTTTGTTCTATGCCGTGGGCCGGGTGTCTACCATGCGGCAGGCGGCCATTTTGCGAATCAGGCAGTGGATGATCACAGTGATCCGGAGGGGCCCGTGAATGCCATCCAGGCCCAATTTTTTGATAAAATGATAGTGGGTGGCTATCTCTGCCGACACATGCCTACATTTTGAAGTTTTTTCCATTTTTGGGCGAATTACACAGAGTGAAGGCGAAGTGCTGGAGAAGACTGCTGATTCCTGCTTTGTCCCTGGACCTCCCTGGTTCAATTTCTGGGACATCCTTGTTGGACTGTGGCCCATTTGTGCAGTTATGCAGCTGGAGATCACCATCATAATCCTCATGACTGGCTGCTGAGCTCAAGTCAATTCTGGACTGGTGGACTTTGTGACCTGCAGGGCCTGCTGGAGATCATCATCATCAGGTCTGGATGCTGAGCTCAGGTCAGGATTCTGGACTGGTGTACTTCACGGCCTGGGAAGCCTGTTCTGGCTGGGTGAGTTGCAGCCCCTGCTTCTTCTAGCTGGGGTGTCTGTGCATTTAACCCATGAGTGCACCTGGTGACCAAGACGGTGGACAACCTGCGGACCAGTAACTACCTCAAAATCAGCCTCCACCTGTGGCCCAACCAATCATTCAGCCTGCGCCTCAAGTCATGGCACAAATGCGGGCTCCTGCGGTGCTCCAGCCAATCCCCGAGTTCGACCTCTCAGGCCCTCCATCCAGTCTGGGGCCTAGATGGAAGCGGTGGGTTGACCGTCTTGGCATGTACTTCAGGGCTACTATGGAGTCCAACGAGAACATTAAGTTGGCGACACTGCTATATGCTGCAGGGCCTGCGGTGCAAGAAATATTCGAGTCCCTCCAGACTGCTGATGCCTCTTATGATGCAGCCAAGACAGCTCTCCGCAATCACTTCATTCCCTTAGCCAACGCAAACTATGAACGTTTTGTGATGCTGTCGGCTCGCCAGAAAGAGGATGAGACACTGGACACATTTTATGGTCATCTCAGATGCCTGTCTCTGGCGTGTGCGTGGGGTGACCCCCGATGACATAATCAGAACCCTCCTGATACAGGCGTGCTCATCGGGGAAACTACAATGACAAGTGCTGAGGAGCCCGGGACCACCCTCGCTCGCATCCTGGAATTGGGCCATTTCCAGGAGGTCTCGGAGGAACGTGCATCCAGGATGGAGGCGGGCACACATCCTGTGAAAGCGGAGGAGGTGTGGGCGGTGGGGCGTGGCTGCAGAGGTGCTAGGAGACCCAGCGGCAACTTCCACGACAGGGGTGGTAAAGCTGGAGAAGCGTGTCAGAAGCGCGGCTATGACCTGCCCCACCTTGCGGAGTGTCCAGCGGTAGGAAGAACCTGTAGGCGGTGCGGCCTTGCTGACCACTACGCCCGGGTGTGCAAGGCATCTCTGCCAGTAATGGTGCCCAGAGGCCTGGTGCAGTCTGGCTTCCTTTGACAATCTTGCCCATCCAATGTGGCCCAGGTCAACCAAGGGGAGGAAGGTGCCCAGGTAGACGAGGAAGAAGAGGAGGAGAACATCTTCTTTGAGTCGAGTGTGGAGGCTCTCAAGTCAAAAAGCAGACTACAACCACGATGCATTGTTGCAGTGAATAAGTCTCCCGTTCCACTGCTGGTGGACACGGGTGCCTCGGTCAACGTGATGGCCCGAGGACATCATGATGCCATGGACAGCCCACCAAAGCTGGTCACCCGCAGAGCTTGCATATTTACATCCAGAGGGTCCGAACCAATCCCCCTGGACAGGGCATTTGTGGCCAAGGTAGAGTATGCTGGGTCAAGGATCACAGCAAGATTCTACGTGACACCGGTCAGCACCAACATACTTTTGACATGCGCGGCGGCGGAGGCCCTGGGCATCGTGAGTTTTGCTTGCTCTGTGTACCTGGAGGACATTCAGGACCTGCTAGACAAGTACTCTCGCCTGTTCCAGGGGATAGGACAGATGGCTGGCGATCCAGTGAGGCTACACATCGATGAGTCAGTGCAGCCCATCGCTCTGAAACACCGTAGAGTGCCTTTTCACCTGGGAGACCTAGTGGACAAGGAACTGGACAATTCAGTCAACCTGGACATCATCGAAAAGGTTGAAGCTCCCACACCGTGGGTGTCCCCTATTGTGTCAGAAAGCCCAAACAACCCCACTCAGTAAGGATCTGCGTCGACATGAGGCTTCCCAACAAGGCCATACAGAGGGACGACACCTAACACCGACCATCAAATGCATTATCACAGAGCTACATGGAGCTCGCTTCTTCTCAAAGCTTGACCACAGGGCCAGATATCACCAGGTCGTTCTGCAACCAGAGTCGAGATACATCACGACCTTCACCACACACAGAGGCCTATACAGGTACAAAAGACTCCATTTTGGGGTGTCATCGGCGGCCGAGGTATTTCAAAATATGATCAGAGGTGCCCTGGCAGATCTTGATGGGGTATTGAACATCAGCAATGACATCCTTGTATTTGCAAAGACTGAGGTAGACCATCTATGCAAGCTGGCCAAGACTTTTGAGCAGCTGCAGTCGCTGGGCCTTACCCTCATCGGTAGAAATGCAAATTTCTACAGCCAACCATCGAGTTCTTTGGGTTTTCATGTTCAAAGTGGGTGGCGTGTCCCCAGACCCAAAGAAAGTGAAGGACATTAAAGAGGCCTGGCCCCCGGAGAATGTGTCTGAGGTGAGGAGTTTTCTAGGGATAGTGACTTACTGCGGACGATTCATTAAGAACTTGCCGTCCAGGTCAGAGCACCTGAGGGCCCTCACCAAGAAAGACAGTGTGGCAGTGGGGCCCGCTTGAGCAGGCGGCAAAGACATCAAAGGTGCCCTCACAGCAGAGGACACAATGGCATTCTTCAGCCCTGCACTCTAGTCAGAGATAATTGTGGATGCCAGCCCGTTTGGCCTGGGGGCCGAACGCAGATCGGCCCTGATGACAGCGTCCGCCCAGTGGCGTATGCAAGCAAGGTGCTGTCGGACACCGAACAGCGTCACTCCCAGATCGAGCGGGAGGCCCTTGCTGTTCAGTGGGGGTGCAGGCATTTCAGGCTGTACGTCCTGGGCAGACCCGTAACTGTTGTCACTGATCATAAGCGGCTGCTCCCCATTCTGGCTGGGTCGTCATCAAAACCACCGGCGAGAATTGAAGGATGGATGCTCACGCTTCTTGAGTATGGGGTCTCACTGGTGTACAGACCCAGCTCCAACAATGCAGTGGACTACTTGTCCTGCCACCCGGGGAGCGGCAGTGGAGGCGCACCGGACGCATGTGCAGAGGAATCGGAAGACCACGTGCAGATGGTGGTGGAAGCAGCAACCCTGAACACCTTGCCGCTGGAGGATCTGGAGGCGGCAGCTGCCCAGGATGAACGTTTTCGCATCCTAAAGACCGCCATGCAACAGGGATCTTGTAAGAGTGTGCTTGAATCCCTGGCAGAGCACACACAAGAGGCAAAAGGGGTGATGAACAGCTGTGGAAGGTGAGGGAAGAACTATCATTCTCCGCCACAGGTCTCCTGCTGAGGGGCGACCGGATTGTTGTCCCTCAGGCCAAGATCCAGGAAGTAATAAGTCTGGCCCATCAGGGACATCAAGGGGCCGCAAAAACCAAGGTCCGACTGCGCCTCAAAGTGTGGTTCCCGGAACTGGAGCGACGGGTGGATGAAAATGTAGCCGCATGCGTCTGGTGCCAGGCGGCTTCCCCCGCACAACTAGAGCCCGCTATCGAGGTAATGTCCAGAGGCACGTGCCCATGGGAGGTGGTACATGCTGACTTTGGGTCCTCCACACAGGGTACTCACTTCCTAGTGGTGGTGGACAAATACTCCCGATATCCGGAGGTTGAATTCGTCGAGTCGTGGCCTTTGAACATGTGGTGGTGGCCCTAGAGAAAGTCTTCGCCTCTCACGGTTTCCCCCATACCCTGTGCTCGGACAATGGGGTGCCCTTGAAGGGCGAGCGGTTCACAGAGTTGATGGACAGTTATGGGGTTCAACATCGGAAGATCACCCCGCTCTGGCCAAGAGCAAACGGGGAGGCAGAAAGACTAATGCAGACTCTGAACAAGACATTCTGCATAGCACAAGGCCAGGGCTGGTGTCTGAGAAGAGCACTCTTCCAATTTCTGCGGGTCTAACAGTCCACTCCCCATACATCAACGGGGGTGGCACCGGCGAAAGCACTGTTCAAGCGGTGCCCAAGGGAACTGCTGCCAGAGGTCACGGAAAAAGAACCAAGGGTCATTGACGACCAGCAAGTGGAGTGTGATCTTCGGCTGAGGACCGAGTAAGAGAACGCGAGGAGAGGGCTCCAGCCCCAACACCTGGCACCCGGGGATGAGTTGCTGATTCGAAATAGGCACCCCTACGGGAAGCTGTCCCTGCCCTATGAACCCGAGCTGCTGGATGTTGTAGCTGTGAAAGGCCTGATGGTGACAGCATCCGATGGCAGATCATCAGTCACAAGGAATGTGAGCTTTTTCAAGAGATGGGGGGGGAACGAGGACTGATACACCCCAGGAGCAGGACAGTGTGGAGGTACCCGACGAGGGCAGGGGTGCTAGACCCTTTGCTCCATCTCCCACTGAGGGGACGCCGGCTGATGGATCACCCATGCCGGAGGCGAGCAGGAGATACCCCCTGAGGACAGGGTGAGGGAAACCTGTTCGTCTTAGCGACATGTTAGGACAGGTATCCTGAATGACCCGCGGGTCGTAGTAGTCATAGGCGGGACCCAGGGCGGCTGTTATTAGAAGGGGTACTACTGGGTGATGTGTTATGGTTACATTGGTTGATATGTTTGGTTGTTGTGTGATTTTGATAACGTAAATTTGTTATCCTCATGAAAAATGAGGAGTGTGGTGCTGCCCCTTTAAGGGATGAAGCACGCGGCGGAGTGACGTTGCACTCCACCGCGTGCACTATAAATAAAGGGGGCGTTCTCGGCCGCATCAGTGCGACTGGGGAGGCCGAACACTACGGATGTCTGCTGAGTCTGTGGGGGTTTTGGGGGCACACGGATATCGGGAGTGGGGGCACTGACAGACCCCAACACTTACTGTTTCGCCATTTACTAGACTAAAGTCGTGCCTAGTGTGTGCTAGTGTGTGCCGTTGGCCCCATAGGTATCGCTCTCACTCAGGCCAGCCCCAGTGGCTTTAGCGATTTGAGAGAAGTCGTAGGTCACCGTGTTATTCGCCTTAAAACGACCATATTCTGCGGGACCCTGGACTATACATACAGAGTACCTGTTGATGAAGGTCACATTTTCGAACTGTCCTAGTGCAGACGCCAAGAAACGAATGAGCAAGCTCACTGAATCCACTCACTCCGACCCTTACAAACATGCCATTTACTCTGTTTGTTTGCAATTTCTTTCAACTGCAAACCCGTTCGTGAGAGATAGCAGCCGGCCGCCTGAGCTCAGAATCTAAATATACTCACACACTCATTTGCCTCCTGGTCTGCCATAAAAAAAGTGAACTTTTTTTCCATTCCTTTCGCTGCGAAAACACCGTTGCTCGTTCTGAAAGGACTCTTTGTGCTGTAACATACACAATTCTGACCTTGAACCATGCAGTTGGACATGAAAAATCGAGGTCTGGTTTCTGTCTTTTCCCCTAAATTCGCAACAGATTATTGCTTGCAGATGATGCAGCTACTTTTCGGGTTGTTTGCTTGGACAAGATCCCCACCTGGTGGAATTAATGTGTAGTGAAGGACATCCACATGTTACATTTGATGTATTCTAAACACCCTCCGACGGCTTCACGTAAAACATGCATACATTTAAATGTTGCATCAAACGGATTCATGTCACGTATATATTCCTGTTGCGACTACGGGAATTTTCTGGAGATCCAATTTTAGCGCTCTAGGCAAAACAAACACCGAAAACAGACAAAGCAGCTTTAAAAACAAAGCCACAGTAAAAGCAAATATAGTACTGGAAACAGGTGCACGTAGCAGAGGTCTAGTAATAGGAAAGCACAGTGGAAGCGGATGTCCAGTCCTTTAAAGCAGACACTGGACTGTTTGAAGCCGAGGAAACCATGGGTCAGATGGACTCTAGTAGGTAGAGTCATTAGGCACCTTGCTTCTACGGAAACCACAGTACATGCATATGTATAGCTGCCAGGTGGCTCAGCCGGTCATGTACGAGTAGGGAGAGCAGATGACTCCATGTCACCATTCCATCACTTTCTCAGTCCTTGGCGTTTATCCAAGTAACACGTGCATTCTGGAAGTTGAAGTATTGGTCAAGCTCATTTGAACAAACGGGCTCCAGCCCTTTACACCAATGTAAAATGAAAGCCTAGTAAAGGGGCCACTTGACCTGTTAAATTCTCGGTGTGCTGTGTGACCTGCGTGTCATGAAATGTCGGCGGTAAAAATGGCGGTCGTTTTTCTATAGGCAATTACCGGTATCACTGGCATGTTCAATTGAATTATTGCCATATTACGAGGCTCAAGGACATGCACCAAGTGGCTTGGCGGTAACATGAATTCCGCCAGGAGGAATTAATACAAACATTCCTTACTGCGTCCTAATTTCACACGTTTTTGGAAGAATTATATTTATTGCATTTTGGTAATGGCAAAATTACTGAATTGTCAATCCTTCAAAAATGTGCAGCAGGATTACCACTGGGAAGAAACAGGAAAAACGGGAAGCTTCATGGCAGCCATTTTGAAAAATCAATCCACTTAAAATCACTTTTTTACACTTGCCATCTAAACCTGAAAGAAGGCTGCATCATGACATGGGGGAAATCAAAAGGTAAGGTGCCAGAAATGCACTAGATAAAGAGCAAAATGTGCTGGCAGAGCAGGTCATGGGCCATACAGGTGGGATTATTGGGGTCCAGAACAAGAAGACCACCAACCAGAGGAGGACTGCCATCTGAAACGAAAAACGCAACAGGTGGCAGTGTGTGCAGTACCCCAAGACTGAGGAGCTACAGAAAAGGTGAAATGATCTCAAGGCCAGGCTCCATAGACTCATAGCCCACCACGATAAGGAGACAGCTACCACTTGAAGAGGGACAGTAGAGCCCCTGCAACTAACACCACGATAGGAGAGGGTGAGCAGCATACTCCAGATAACCGGTCTGAAGGGTGAAGGAGCTGCAGCGGTCAGAGCAGCCAGCCAGACCCTGGTGATGAGTAGATGATTTGCGCCTAGGCCCTTACACAAATTCCAAACTCCAGTAGTATGCCAACCCACAGGCTTATGTTAAGCTGTCAGGGAAATCCTGCACTGAATGACGGAAATAGGGGAAGGCAAAACACGCTTTATTCACAATCCAACATAAAGCAGGGATGCATCAAGAATCTCATATCTCTCAGAGCTCTTAATGCAAAACAACAGATTATACGTCAGACTTTTGTCATTACTGATGTCATGCTACTGTGTTGGTTACAAAAACCTTTGGGGTGAAGAGATTGGCTAAGGGAATTGACTGTATATGCATTATATATTTACCTGATGGCTCCACCTGAGACCACCGCTAAATTGATAATAGCGGATACATGTCATTTCTACAATATATGATTGGTTACTGAAACATGTACTGGGCAGCCTAGCATTGGGGGTGGTTTTCATTGGCTGGTACCTTACTGACCAACCTTGAGCAACTGACAGGTCACCAAAACATGAGCCAAACTGGGAGTAGGGGAAGAGAGGCCCACAAGCCACTTGCTTACTTCAAGAAGAACACCATCCCTCATCTCCTAGGACATGAGCCAAAGTGATCAACTTTGTAGTTAACCATGAATGGCGCCCAATGTCTGAGGGGCAAGGCAGGTGGCTTATCTGTGTCTGTTCTAAGGAATAGACAGTGTTCTTGAATTATGCGTCACGTTCGCCTGCATTTTGAATAATTTCACCCTGCGTTTTTGAGTAGTTTACCTACTATTAATTCAAGTGTTAAGGTTTTCTCTAACACTTGAGCTTACTTTTCATAGATCTTCTAACCTATAATTACCCTGCGTCTGAGTCACAATGGATGGTTGCACTCTTCCAAACTTATTAACTTTCATTAATTCGGGACTATTCTTTGTGTCATTGGAATGAAAAGGTAGTTGCTTCACAACTACTCCCCAGAATCAATCAACTCCAGCTCCTAAATGACTATCAGTCAGGGTTCCGCTGCAAGTGTAGCATCGAAAAAGCCACCATCCAGTTCGTGGATGATGCTCTCCAAATCATGGATAAGGGTGACTCATGCCTTCTCGTCCACATTGTGTAACGTTTGGCATGCAAATGTGCTTTACAATATTCGAATAGGCTTACCAGTGACCTGAATCTGAAGCAGCAGTACTGAGGCTTTGGGAATCCTCCTGGTCACCCTGTCTCCCTGTTCCAAGTAAAGGTTCCAGGAACACAGAGCTTCCAGGGAAATCCTCTCAGGTAGAAAACCCTGGGTCTTCTCTGGTTGGATTCAGAGCTCGTCAGCAGCCTAATGTTGCAGATCGGTCTTGAATGGCATGGAATCTCAATTTCCGTGTAGACTGGATGTGGTTAACTGAAGAAAATGACAGGAGATAGAAATGAATACACAGGGGCTCATAAAGAAGGTGTAGCAAAGCGAGCAAAGACTTGAGAAGACTAAATACCCCTTCTGACGTGGGCGATTGTTCAAAAAAGGCTTGGCCGCTGAAGTTGGTAATGAGGGAAAACGACATGTGTTTAGAAGATACAAAAGTTAAGATTTGTAAGCAGAGAACAAGGTAAACTGAGACAGGAACATAGAAAGCGCCCTGCCTACCTGTTGCTTGACAACAGAAAGCTATGCTGGTAATGGCGGCTGACTCGCCAAGAGATTTGCAAGAATAGATCCTTCGGTTGCAGGTAAGGAAATGAGGATCGGCTTGCTTGGGTACTTGTGAGAACGGACGCAGCACATCGGGCGTCTGCAAAGAAAGGCAGAAAGTTAGAGCAGCCGCGGATCGGGTCTTGTTACCGTTGTCATGGGAGCGATAGTCCTGCGTTCCTACTCGGAAGATTACAAGAAGCTGGAATGGAGCGTAATGAATGCGACAGTGATCCGCTAGGGGAGGGAATCCTAAAAGAGGGAGAAACCATGAATGGCACACAGAGGAGCAGAGAGAGATTAGGAGCTTAGAACAGAGGAAATCACTTACATGTGTTCGCTATGAAACGTAGCAACGCAGCAGGCTCTGTGCAGAGAATCCATGTGAGCAGTTCCAGAGACGTGGGTGGAGCCAAGCCAAAGTGAGAGTCCTGAACAACTGAAAGGCTACTGCATCAACGCCATCTTGGGAGAGTGCCATAAGGTACAGCCCACCTGTCTCCACCTTTGCCACAACGACCAGTGGAATCTATGCCTCATGACAGTATACCCCCTCCGAAGGAGAGACTCCCCCACCCCCGGCTTGCCAGGGTGAAACTGGTGGAAACGGTGGACCTGGCGGGGGCATCAACTGCCGAAGCGGGTTTCCAAGAATGATCAGCCGGAGAATAACCTTTCCAATCAACCAAGTATTGCAAGGTGCCCCGCCGGTACCGGGAGTCGCAAATGCCTGCAAACTCGTACTCGGGGCCAGAAGTCATGGAGATCGGAGAAGGGCGAGGAGCAGATCCACGACCAAAGCGGTCAGACAAGTCAGGCTTTAGCACAGCCACATGAAACACTGAGTGTATCCGAGACCAGGACGGTGGTAGTTGCAAAAGAAAGGCCACTTCCCCATGAAGGGCCAGACCGCGAAGGGTGCAAAGTAGCTGGGAGATAGCTTGGAGGGCACAAGATGCCGGGATAAGAACAGAGATGCCAACCATACAGAGTCACCAATGGAGATGACAGGCATAGGACAGCGACGGTGATCTGCATTCAACTTGAAACAGTCCTGGGCGACCTGAAGAGCGGACCTGGCTGATTTATGAGCCTGCTGCATATCAGTAATTAAAGCATCCAAATCCAGAATCTGTGTGGAAGGCGATGCTCCGGTCAGGAAGCTGGCAGAATGGAAGCCGTTAGTACAATAAAAAGGACTGGACTTGAGAGATGTATGTGTCGTATTGTTGTACGCAAACTCTGCCAAGGGCAGGAGTTCGCACCAGTTGTCCTGCGCCACAGAAATGTAGCAGTGGAGGTAAACTTCCAAGGTCTGATTGAGCCATTCCATCTGGCCATTGGTCTGGGGGTGGAAGCCAGAGCTGAGGGCACCTTTGATCGTCATAATAGCACAAATGTGTTTCCAGTAGCATGACGTGTATTGTGGACCTCTGTCCGAAATAATGGTCTCAGGCACTCCATGTCTAGAAAATATGTGTTCGATAAATACTCGAGCCATCCGAGCGGCAGTAGGTACTCCAGGCAATGGAACAAATCTGGCTAGCTTGTTAAGAGTATCGATAGTCACCAGGATTTTGTTATAACCCCCGCAGTTCAGTAAGTCCACAATAAAATCTGTGGATAATTTGAATGGCTTATAGGGTAGAGGCATCCTAACCAGATACCCCAAAGGGGCTCTCCTTAGGGTCTTGGTCTGTAGACATATGGTACAAGAAGAGACCTAATCCTTTGCATCAAAAAGCAAAGTAGGCCACCAAAAGTGACGCTGAAGTAGATTGCCCGTACCATGATCCCACGGTGAACAGCCACAGGAGAATCATGAAACCAACTGAGTACCTCTGAAAGGGGCCCTTATGGGTCCCTCGCGATATGGAAACAAGGCAATAACCATACACGAAAGGATGCGCCAGACACGAGGTTCAAATTCCCAATGCTAGGTTTATTGCAAGCAAAATAGTCCCAATTGGCCAACTGTGGTCTCACGCCCCGTGACGTGTATTCTCTAGACCTCGAGGGACGCAAGAGAGCGAATTACGTACATCAGTTACATATATACAAAATGCATATCATACAATCAGCTATGACATGTTTAACACCCCCCTTTTATTGAGTTTCTTTGAACTCGGGATGATGGACATTTCCGACGAGTATGACAATTATGACACTTTCGATGTCTATTCTAGTAACAATGTGCAATTTAGAAAGTGCGTAGGCATCTTCTAGTTGTTGAACAGAACACGGTGCTTCTGTTCTTGGAAGCAAGCTGCACACGGGGGAAGAGTCACATTCCAAGCTTTGCTATCTATGAGGTGCTATTCGTGTCCTGGGAGCCGACACGCTCTAAAGGGTTTTGTGAAGGGGGGCCGTAAGAGCATAATTCAAGCCTTTAGCTGCTTTATTCTAACATTCTACCACAGTACGAGACTGGCTGGCAGCTGTGAAATGATTAAATGCCCTGCAGCTCTCCCTCAAGGCTACAGAGAGGGAGCGTGGGCATTCCTTCCTAGGCTGCTCATGAGGAGTTTCAACGAACTCCTCAGTCCCGCGGCCTTGCCCTTTCATATTCAGACAACAATTTTAACAGTTGAGCAGAGTAAGCAGAATTCGCAAGAATTGCAAGCTGCAAAGCAGTTTAGACAGAAAGCAATGAGCAATGGTTAACAAGCAAAATGGTGATTCTTGCTACGTTTAAAATGGCCGCTTGTTGGTCAAGCATAGCAGTCTGTATTTCTATAATTCTGTGCATAAGACGGTTGGCCTTCGGCCATCAAGATACGTCTATCATCCAAATGAAGGGTATTCACTTTTCCAGATTGACAAACCCTCCTTTTGGCCGTATGCCAAATGTCTTATTCATTCATTGTATCCTCCTCTGATGAGGATAAGTCTGGGATATCTATGTCTGAACCTTTCATGCTATCATGAGCATCATCTTCATCATTAATGTCTATAGCCATGAATTGTTTTACTGTTTTTGTTTCATCAGTGTCTCTGTTATTTCGGCCATGCATTTGTTTTCCTCTCGACACCATGTGCATACATCCCTTAGTACATCCCTCAGTTGTTTCAGTGCAAACTATTGGTAGGCATTGTATGCAACAGCAACATGTTATGAATATACCAAGTACCACCATTAGTATCGAAATTAGCTTCCATCCCCAGGACCGCAATAGTCCCCAAAACCAGGATCCTATCCCCCAACCCCCTTCTTCAGTAGAGAGTGTGGAACTTAGGACATGTAATTTCCGGATTGCTTTAAATATCGTAGGGGAGTAATCATCTATAAACACACAGCATGCAGTTTTTACAAGTTTGCAAACTCCCCCACGATCAACTAATATTATATCAAGAGCCATTCTGTTTTGTAGTGCCATTAGCCTAATTCCTTTTTCTTCCAACGTCATGTTGTATAAGATATCCGTTGTTGTATCTATTGTATTTTTTAGTATTCTGGACAGTTTCCTTATGTTATAGGAATTTTCTATTTGGGCCAAGAATGGTATAAACGATTTGGCTACATCCATTGCTATCATTCCATCTTCGCTACTCCGAGTTCTACCTTTTGTTCGTCTGCCTACTTCTGCTGTTTCCAAGAGGAACACTCCTGGAAACAGTAGACCTAGGTAGCATGTACCTCCCCAGTTCCTAGGTAACCATGGATATGCTTTTTCCCCACATATAAAGTAAACAGGGTCCCCTACGTACACAGGTTCTATTTCGTGCTTGAAAACCACTGTGTTCAGGCAGCTGTTAAACGTTCCTACTTTATAGGAACCTTTTTTCTTTAAACATAGGGGAGCAGTTTTGGGGCTGTAATCCACTGTAGAGGCAGGGGGCACAGCATCTTTATTCCATTCATCCCTCATTCGAAATGTCATTACTGATGTTTCTTCTGCTGGCGGGGTCGGTCTATTCTGCCTATGTAATCTATCTAGTCTTGTCTTTTGTGTATTTTTCCTCATGGGATCTGGTGAAAACACGCGAGCTTTGTGGAATATAGAACAACCCACAGGTCTCATGATCACTTCCTCAAATTCATTCATATTGGTCTCATCTAGCTGACCCGTATTACTCTTGTTCCATTTCCCAAAGAACATTGCACTCAACGATACTTCACATGAATAAACCAATGATAACGGTTGTACATACCAGCCTATCCCTTTCCCACCGTGCTGTGGTAAATGGGCACAAACCCAGCAATCTTTTTTCTTTAAAACCGCATGGGTCATGTTCATGATGAGCAACAATGTATTGTTGCCATATCCTCCTCTATGTCTTTCTTCCATTGGGGACAAAGTAACAGTAATTACATGAACCGGGCTTTCAGTAGCTGCTTTTGGCAAAAGTGTTTCTAATGGGTACGCGGACTCCAGGAACCATAGTGTAATAGCTATTATTGTTGGTACTACCATACTTAGAGAACACGGGACCAATGTCCAAGTCAGTACCTTATTCCTTTTACCATGCTTTTTCCCTAAATTTACAGTCTCTAAAACTATCATCTTTTCAGCAGGGGTGCAGGTGGAAGCTGAAACCGGTCTTGATTTGATCTTCATCGTCCTTCTTCTTGCTGGCAAAGTTCATCGCAAATGTCTCTCGTTCAATGAAAATGTCACAGTTCAATTCTGCCAGCCCTTTCACAGCCTAGATCACTTATCCCCTCAGAGTAAGATTAGTTGTTCTTTCTCCCACTGCTCAGACGATTTCTGAACAGTACTTTATTGACAGAGTACTATGTGCATCCAGCTTGTCCCGCTCTGGCTTAGGACACATGTATTCTATCAGCCTTAGTACTTATGTGCGTCCAGCTTGTCCTGCTCTGGCTCCTGACACATGTACTTTATTATAAGCGCACCGAGGAGCCGTGAGTCTTGAATTGTCCGACTTGCACAACTCTCACACTTCTCTCCTCTACGCCCCTGGTTCCTACTCCGTCCGTGAGTGGAACCAAAGGCAAAAGAAAAGCACCAAAGATCTGTGGATCACTTTGCCTGTCGAGGCCGCAAATTATACCGTTTCACTCCTGGTATTGTATGATCCGTGAATAGTGCCGTTGCACTTCCAGTATCAGGCTCAGTGTCAGCCTGCGGCACAATGATGGTTAGCGATGAGCGCCGTGGCAATGATGTAGTTTCTTTCTCTGGCCTTGGTGCGTTTGCAGAAGCTGGTGGGCGCCAAAGGGGTACACGCTTTGTTTCTGCTCGTGTTTGCAATGCAGAGTTTGTGTCGCTCGGCAGTGATGTTGTTTCTGCTGAGCAATGTTGGGGCACGTTTTGCCCTTTCCCCTTCCTGGCAGCCTCCTCAGGCTCTGTTTCAACTTTCACTTCTCGCTCAGGCTGATGCTGTGGCAGTGGACTGGCAACAGTTTCTTTCGTTTCCGAGACCGTTTCCTTTCTCTGGTCGTCGGAAGTTGTCAGCATTCCTGGGAATCTTTTGGCATGTGTCACATGGATCCATGCCTTGCGACCATCCACTCGAATGGCCGTCTGTGTCGCCAAAAGTACTTGGTAGGGGCTGCGCCACCTGGGTGCTAATGACGTCTCCCGTTGAAAGTTTTTAATCAGGACCCAGCTTCCAGGCTCCAGCGCGTGCCCCGGTCCGGTGTATCGCACTGGTAACGCCTCCTGCACCTGCTGATGAATCAAACGAACTTCTGCATTAAAAGGCCACAGTACGTGCTTAACACAGGATGCTCGACCTCACATAATCTTTTGGGCTGCGGTGCGCACCATACATTTGCCTGTCTCCCCATGATAATTTCATAGGGAGAGAGCCCAGTTTTAGTCTGCACAGACGTGTGCATGAACAATAGCGCTAGGGGTAATGCATCCACCCAACTCAACTTGCTCCCAGCACAGATTTTAGCTATCTTTGACTTTAAGATACCGTTATGTCTCTCAACAAGTCCGGCGGAACTCGGATGCCTGGAGCTGTGGAATCGCTTGTCAATCTGCAGACCTGCACAGATCTGTAGTACTACTGCGCCCACAAAGTGTGGGCCGTTATCTGACCACAGGACACGGGGCAGCCCATACCGGGAGAAATACTCATTCAACATTACTTTTGCCGTTGACATGGCAGTACAGTCTTTTAAAGGATATGCCTCTACCCACTTGCTAAATGCACAAATCACCACTAACACATATTTGTAGTTCTGGCACCTTTCCATGAAATCAAAATGGATCACCCCGAATGGCATAGAGGGTGGGCCAAAACTACCTACTGGAGTCACGGTTCCCTTCCCTACATTGTGTTGCAGGCACGTAATACAATTCTGCACTAGCCTTTCTGCATTCTTTTTTTAGGTGCTCATTTTTCCATACTGTGGATAAATGCTGTACCATCTTCTTCGCGCAAATGTGGGTAGGGCGCCATTGTAACCATTGAGGTTACATAACAATTTGGCAACATCCAGTTCTTGGTCTCTTTGTCCACCCAACATCCTTCCAAATCTAACTCAGCAGAGCCCTCAGCCCACCCCTGAATCTCTTCGGTCGTGGCCTCAGCCTGCATTTCTTTGACTGTGGCAACTCCATCCTCTATCATACAAGGTACTTCCTCAGTCTGCACTGTCATCATTTTATTTCTCAAATCAGTGGCTGTTTGTTTCGCACTCCTGTCTGCAAATGAATCCTGGCCCCATGTGATGTCAAGAAACCCCTCTCAGCCCAGAGTCGACCAAAGTTATGAACCACCCAGAATGCGTACTGACTGTCAGTATATATGTTTACATTCAAATTTTCAGAGAGTTCACAGGCTCGGGTCAGTGCTATTATTTCTGTGGCTTGTGCCGAATTGTAGGGGATTCTACTGCTTTCTACAACACTCTCTAGGGTAGTAATTGCATATGCGGTAGTTGATGTGCCATCAGGTAATTTAAAACAAGAGCCATCGCAAAACAACTCTCCATCTGGCTCTTTCTGTGGGGTGTCGCTCAAATCAACTCTTCCCTTTGTCTCTTCTTCAGTGACCATTAAACAATCATGGGGTGGTGATTCATTGTCACCAATTTCTGCTATGGGCAGTGGCATTAATTCTGCAGGATTCAATGCGCTACACCTCATAATTTGGATGTGGGGTGCAAACAAGATGAGCTCATATCTTGTTAGTCTAGCAGAGGTGAGGTGTTGCGTCTGTGTTCTGTTTAATAGAACGTCTATGGCATGTGGCACCATCAGAATTAAAGTATGCCCCAATACCATTCCTTCCGTTTGTTTCACTGACGCAGCAGCCGCTGCAACAGATCTAAAACATCGTGGTAGTGCGCGCGCTACAGGGTCCAGCACGGAAGAATAATAGCCGCACGGCCTATTTCTTCCACCTTGTTCCTGTGTCAAAACCGCCAATGCACATCCTTCACTCTCGCTCACAAATAGTCTAAATATTTTCTTGTAGTTTGGTGTGCCTAAAACTGGCGCGGAACATATGCAACTTTCAATTGTTCAAACGCTTTCTGACATTCCTCATCCCACTGTAAAGGCATCACTGCATCCTTTTTAGTTAATTTTATCATCGGCTTCACAATCAACGCAAAATTACTGATCCACTGCCGACAATAAGAGGCCATGCCTATTACAGCTCTCACTCCTTTTTGAGTTTTTGGAATAGGCATACTAGAAATACTTTCTATGCGTTCTGGTGTCAATCTTCTCCCTTTTTTCGAAAGTAGGTAACCCAAATAAGACACCTCCTTTTGATTATGCTGGAATTTCTTCAAACTTGCCTTGTGACCATGGGTCGCTAGGTGTGTCAATAGTAATATAGTACTTTCTTTGCAGATCTCTTTTGTGTCAGCAGCTAGTAACAAGTCATCTATGTACTGCAAGAGTGCGCAACCTGCTGGTAGTTCTAGCATATCTAGCTGTTCCTTTAGTGCCCTGCTGTAAATGCTTGGGCTTTCTGTGTATCCTTGTGGAATTCGTGTGAATGATCAACCTCCTAGAGTGAACGCATACAAATATCTACTGCTTTTATCCACTGGAATGCTAAAGAACGCGTTCTTCAAATCAACTACACTAAAGTATTCTGCAATGGCCGGTATCATTGTCAGTATTGTTGTGACATCTGGGACGAAAGGGAATTGTGAGTCTACCACTTTGTTCAATGCGCGCAGATCAATTATGAAACGATATGGTACTTCATTGCCTCCTTTCTTGTAAACTGGAAGAATCGGGCTGTTGCACGTGCTACCTGCAATTTCTTCAACCACCCCCAATCTCACCAGGTCAGTAACAATACTCTTTAATCCCTTCTCACCTTCAACAGAAATTTTATACTGGGGAATTTGTGGTAATGTAACACCTTCTTTCAAAGTTATTTTTGCTGGCTCTATTTTCAAGCATCCTACATCGTTATCATGCATTGCCCACAGACAGGTTGGTACTCTACTTAGCTCTTCTGGCAACGCTTTTGACATAAATTCCGTCACCGGTGCATCGTGAGGCCAAATCGTGAGGAACACCCCATCTGCCGTACAATGTATAACTGCCCCCAATTTTCTCAACAAATTTAATCCTAGCAAGTTCTCCCCACAATTTTCTGTCAGAAGAAATGGACACTGTTCCGTAAATGGTCCTATTGTAATTGGGACAACTTCGGACACGGTGTTAATTACTGGTGTACCTGCGAACCCTACAGAAACATTCTTTTGCCCCGACAGTGGGATCTCCGGAACCAAGTGGTGGTCTATCGAACACTTTTGTGCCCCTTGATCTACAAGGAAACGGTGCTCCTTATTCCCGACTCTCATTTCTGCGTAGGGTCCTCTCTGATTCACGGGAATAGACACTGGTTCCGACCCCTGCCGTGGGCTGTCCTATTGCAAAAATAACACATCGTCCAATGTGTAGTCACCGCTGCTGCTATAATACGTGTTTAGCTGTGTATCAAAAATTCCCATTTCCCCCTCGGTGTCCTCCACTCTGATCATTTCTCTGTTGGCCCTGCCCGCCCTGATTTTGATTCGGAACACTTTGGTTCAATGCCTGGTTCTGTTGAGCTTGGTTCTGACCATGGGATTGGTTTTGATTCCCTCCATTGGTATATCCCTGCTGCTGCTGCATGCTATTTCTGCTTGGGCCATTTGACCCCTGATGTCCTCTATGAGGCCTTCTCTGGCCAAACCCACCTCTATTCTGTAGGTGCGGGCATTGCGCTCGCCAGTGTCCTTCCTCTTTACAGTACGCACATTGATTTAATCCCAATGACACCCCGTGCATATTATTCAAATTTCCCCTGCCTTGTGCATTTCCTCTACCTCTATTGCATCCAATTACCTGCTGCAGTAACACCCTCGTTTTTAAATTTACTCCATCCTTCATCTCTCTTTCTTTCGCCACATTTACACTGTTCTCGTAATATTGGGCTATGTGTAATATCTCACTCACCGGTTTTGCTGCCCAGGCCCTTTCTGACGCCATTAACATATCTTGAACTGGTAATATTAGTCCCCTCACATATTTATCAACAAATAGCCTTTTCCGTGACTCTGTGCTCACATCCTGCCCACTGAAGTCTGTGAATACTCCTTCAAATCTATTGAAATAATCTGTTACTGGCTCATCCTTGCCCTGTACACATGTAGTTAATTTGTCCCACTGAATCCTTTTTTCTGGAATTATTTCTCTCAATCTCTGCATTATCCGTTCTGGTAGGTTCCCGGATTTTCCCCTACTTTTTTTATTTTTGTCCTCCAATAGTAACTCCACCCATGTGGCGCCAAAAGCCCCCACGTCATCTACCGTCCTTATCTGTTTTCCATATATCTGCTGGCAAAATGACTGGGAAAATCAAATCTATATCGTTCATAGTAAGCACTGCTGATCTCAAGGTTGACTACTTCCTTGTAGAAACCTGCTGGATTCTTTCTTATATAGGGAATCGTCTGTTTTATAGTATTCACCTCTTTCCTGGAAAAGGGGACATGCACATACTGGGCGGTGAAATGGGCTGGTGTTACCTGCGCTTCTACTGTTCCCATCGCAGGGACCTCTACTTTTGGTACAAACGTGGGCGGAACCTCTCTCATTGGAAATGCCCCACTCACAATCCCTCCCCCTTCTCTTAGGTTCTATAGTATTCCTAAGTCCAGTGATAGGCCCGTTTCTCCTGTACTTCGCTCGAATGCTCTCTTGTATACCGCTAGTATCTCAGGTGGGCTAGCCTTATTGTTTTTTATATCCTTGTCTATTAAATGTTCAGCCATCGATTGCAGTGCCTTTCTTTTCATTGGCATGGAATAATCGTCAAATATGTCATGTATGACCATTGTTGGGATACTAGGATTCGACATCCACTTTATCGCTTCCCGTATACATACTTTCAGCTTGTCACCCCTCTGTACAGAGGACATTGAATGTCTCCGCTGTTTGTATGGTTCTACCGTCCCTCTCCCATCTCTTCTAATATCCCAACCCCTGTGCCTAGGTGCAGCAAACATTTCAGCGTAATCATTATCCAACTCATTTTTAAGATCAAAAAGTCCATTCACATGTTCCTTTACTTCTTCATCTTTTATTCTACAACATGCTAATTGGTTCAAATCTAACAATCGTTGTGGCAGTAATTTCCCAAGTAACTTTTTCCATTCTCCCACCAAACATTTCCCCATGTATTCCAACACTACCTGTCTATCGTTGCTTCTTCGGTACCCATATAATGAGACCAATGCTGCCGTCCCATCATTTCATTCTATGTACATTTCTGCCTCTTGCTGTAATTCAACCTTTCTTTCTTTGCTGATCGTGCTGCGAGTTACCCGTCCAAATCCTGTTCCTTCAGCCCCGCCTCTCGCCCCCCCGGTCTCAATTTCGACTTCGGGAGGGGCGGATGGTGCTGAATCTGTCTCTGGAGCGGGAGGTGCGGATGGGACAAGTGACACAGGTGGCATCTGTGAAGGGCCTTGCTGGGTGCTGGGAAATTGCGCGTGTGCGGTCTGCGCTTGTGGGAGGGCTCGAGCTGTGGGTGGGGCGTGGGTTAATGCTTGCGTGAGGGGAAGTGTTTGGGCTGCGTGAGGGGGTATGAGAGCTACTGGTTGGGCCTGTGCAGTCACTACTGGCATGTTTGGTTTCAATCCTGGTTTTGGGCCTCGACCCGTATGGGTTAACAAATGTTCCATTAATTCGTCTGCTGTTTGTAGTTCCCGCTGCGGGTATATTCCTTCTATGTTCATTTGCTCACGTCTCCCTTCCCGTCTTAGACTTGCCGTCCACTCCTCCTCCTCCTTTTCTTCTGCTACCTCAAGCTTCGATTTGTGCCTACACGCATGCTTCTCTCTACTCCTAAGTCGGAGCATTGCTTCCATCCTCCAATCTTTGATAGTCTCAAAAGCTGCGGGCCGTGCTTTTTCCCTTATCAACACCCTTTCTAAGTTATCTATCCTCGCAATCTCAAAGCTACCATTAATCGGCCACTGATGGTCCTGTTGCTTTCTAGTTTGCCTATGCCAAATTTCACAAAATATTAATCGCACCCACACCATATTTTGCATACATGTCATAAGCCGGCGTTCCCCCCAGGCGGTGCACTTTGGCCATTTTCCAAGGACTGTCTGCCGCAGCGGAAAAGCCCAGCTAAAGTGGACAGTACTCCAGGCATGTTTTTAACATTCCCCTTGGTTAACCAACCTTACTCTGGATGTTTGGATTTGCAAAATCAGCACTCTACCAATAATCAGGGTTTCGTTTGAATCGGGGAATGACTCACCTGATAAAACAAGTCGCCTGTGTCCTGACGCAACCCCTCCCAACGTCGTGTATGCGCTTCTCTGGCTTCTGCCTCGTTTCGGGACCCACGCCTCCTTTGCCCTCTGGCCCGGTACGTCGATCAGGGATCAGATGTGTAGAGATCTGCGAAGGAATCTCTCCTCACTTCTGCAGGGCGCCCCGTACACCTCTTGAGCCCGGCTCGATCGTCCCGTCCTTGCCGTTCTCTGCCTTTACTCCGTTACAACGTCTACGAAGGGGTAAGTGGGGGGAGGGTCCCTATTCGGACACCATCTTGAAAGGGGCCCTTAGGGGTCCCTCGCGATATGGAAACAAGGCAATAACCATACACGAAAGGATGCGCCAGACACGAGGTTCAAATTCCCAATGCTAGGGTTTATTGCAAGCAAAATAGTCCCAATTGGCCAACTGTGGTCTCACGCCCCGCGACGTGTATTCTCTAGACCTCGAGGGACGCAAGAGAACGAATTACGTACATCAGTTACATATATACAAAATGCATATCATCAGCTATGACATGTTTAACACCCCCCTTTTATTGAGTTTCTTTGAACTCGGGATGATGGACATTTCCGACGAGTATGACAATTATGACACTTTCGATGTCTATTCTAGTAACAATGTGAAATTTAGAAAGTGCGGAGGCATCTTCTAGTTGTTGAACAGAAAACGGTGCTTCTGTTCTTGGAAGCAAGCTGCACACAGGGGAAGAGTCACATTCCAAGCTTTGCTATCTATGAGGTGCTATTTTTGTCCTGGGAGCCGACACGCTCTAAAGGGTTTTGTGAAGGGGGGCCTTAAGAAGAGCATAATTCAAGCCTTTAGCTGCTTTATTCTAACATATTCTACCACAGTACGAGACTGGCTGGCAGCTGTGAAATGATTAAATGCCCTGCAGCTCTCCCTCAAGGCTACAGAGAGGGAGCATGGGCATTCCTTCCTGGGCTGCTCATGAGGAGTTTCAACGAACTCCTCAGTCCCGTGGCCTTGCCCTTTCATATTCAGACAACAATGTTAACAGTTGAGCAGAGTTAGCAGAATGCGCAAGAATTGCAAGCTGCAAAGCAGTTTAGACAGAAAGCAATGGTTAACAAGCAAAATGGCGATTCTTGCTACGTTTATAATGGTCGCTTGTTGGTCAAGCATAGCAGTCTGTATTTCTATAATTCTGTGCATAAGACGGTTGGCCTTCGGCCATCAAGATACGTCCATCATCCAAATGAAGGGTATTCACTTTTCCAGATCGACACCTCTTTTTTCTAACCCATAACTGGGTAAAAAGACTGTCTGCCCATGGTACCAACAACCTTGATCCACTACCAGATTGTTATCTGACTAGAATCGAGGGTTGAGGGTTTCAAACGTAGAAGTCTCCAATGCCACCTTTTGTAAGAAGTCCTGTACCAAGATAACCAATATAGCCTCGGGAAATATGGGTTCTGAATGAAGACGCAGAAACAGGATGGGCTCCTTCCTGGACACGGCATCCGCTTGTAGGTTGGTCCTGCCGGGATTGAAGGTAATTTCAATGTTGAACAAAAACTGTGCCCAACGAGCTTGGCGGCTATTCTGTGTCTGTGCATACTGAAGTGCCTTCAAGTTGTGGTGGTCAGTGCGAACCTCGATCGGAAACTTAGCACCCAACAGTAGATGCCTCCATTCTTCGAATGCTCTTGATAGCTAGGAACTTCTTCTCTAATACAGTGTAATTCAACTCATATGGAGGCAGTGCCTTGGATAAGTAGGCAATTGGACATTCGACCCCCTTGGCGTTTTGCTGAAGCAGAACAGCCTCTAGTGCATGTTGTGAGGCGTCAGATTCTAAGATGAATATTTTCTCCTTATCAGGTGAGAGAAGAATGGGAGCAGGCGTGAAAGTTGTCTTGAGGGTGTCAAAGGTGGCTTGGGCCTCCCTGGAGCATAAGACTGGAACGCCCTTCTTCAGTAGTTGGGTCAGAGCGCGAACAACATTAGAGAATGCTGGGATGAAGCGCCTGTAAAAATGTGCAATACTCAAAAAACGTTCAATGTCTTTAACTGAGGTTAGAGGAGGCCAATTCAGAACAGCAGAGACCTTCCCTGGATCCATCGAGATCCCTTCTGCGGATAGAATGTAACCTAGGTAGGACACACTAGTCTGGTTGAACTCACACTTTTTGAGTTTGCAAAGGAGATGGTTGATCTTCAGATGCCTCAATACTTCCTACTTCCTGCACATTTAGAGTATTGTTCTCCTGGGACAAGGAAAAGATCAGTATATTGTCAAGGTATACTATGACGTAATGGAGTAGGATGTCAGCAAATATGTGATCCATAAATCGTTGGAACACTGCGGGGGCATTGGACAGGCTGAAGGGCATTAACCGGTACCATAGTGCCCGAATGGAGTGAGAAACGCAGTCTTCCAGTCATCCCCCGGCCGTATCCTGATGATGTATGCCCCACGCAGGTCCAACTTAGTGAAGATTTTAGAGTCTTTGGCAGCTACAAGGATGTCTGGGATTAAGGGCATAGGATACCTGTCCAATATCATTCTCTTATTGAGACCACGGAAAACTATACAAGGGCGCAGCTCTGTGGTGTTCTTTTTAATAATAAAAAACAAAGATGCCCCGGCGGGTGATGTAGACTAGGCGATCAAACCATTACGTAGGTTTGTCTGCAAATACTCAGAGTTCCTCCTTCTCCTTGGCAGAGAGGATATAAATCCTGCCAAACGGCAGGGGTTGATCCAGAACTAGGTCAATAGCACAGTCATCCCTGCGATGAGGAGGCAGCTTTGTGTATTCTGATATGGCAAAAACGTCCTGCAATGGAAGATAAGGCTTTGGAATGTCTTGCTCATGGTTAAGGATTGTGGTGGTGGAAGGGCCATTGTCAGCAGAGGATAGGATATGGAATCCGACGGCCTCACAGGGTAGACAATGTGATAAACAGAATTCTGAACCAAGAAAAAAATGATCCAGCTGTCCAGTGTACGTACGGACTGTGAATCCACAACTAGGGCAGACCCAGAATAACGGGGTAGTGAGCTGTCTTTATCAAGTCCAGAATGATTTCTTCCTGGTGAGAAGACAGACATTCTTAGAGCGAGAGCGTTTTCCTTGAAAGGTCCGGATGCTAGCAGGTTGCCATCCGCGCTTTCTACAGGGACAGCAACTGGCTTCAAAGAACGAGGGACCCCGTGTTGCGCAGCCCACCTATTAGCCATGAAACAGCCTGCAGCCCCACTGTCGATTAATGCAGGCACTTGCGTGATTTCAAAGTTATCCCATGAAAATGATACTCATAACACCATCATGATAGGGTCCGATTGATTAGAAGGAAAAGCAAATATTTTAGTAATAGGGGAACCAACAGTTTGACACCGACCAGCGGTTCCCCTCATGTTCGGACATTGGAGTTTCCCAACATTCGGGGTGGTGCCACTGGACAATCACAGAGTAAATGAAAATGATCTCCGCAGTACATACATAACCCTAAAGATTGTCTTCTGGTTCGTTCTTCAGGGGATATAGGTTGCATAGGTTCTTCCGATAATAAAGCCATCCCAGCGGGAGGGGTTCTGCTGGATGAAGCGTAGGGTTCAAGAGGGGCTTGGGTGTATCTGTGTTTCCGTCTTTCTGCATGTCGCTCATGCATACGGTAGTCTAGTTGCATTACCAATGCTATCAACTCGGCTAGATCCAGGGACCCTTGCTTAAAATCTAACAGACGTTCTTGAGATGCTGCAGTTATTTCCGGTCTACCGAACATGGCTTTTAAGCTATTTCCAAATGCTGGATATGAATCCAGAAGGGGGTTGTTCGAAGTCACTAATGGTGTGGCCCACACCAATGCTCGGCCTGCAAAATGGGCAATCATATGGCAGACTGTCATGATCGTAGGGAAAAGGCAGCCTTAAATGTAAACTGAACCGTGCAGGCTTAATATACTCTTAATTTATGTGGGTTACCGTCAAACCTACCTTCTGGAAGAGGACCTGGGGGGAATCTCAGAGCTCTGTGGACAGCCAACCATTTGCTGTTGAAGGACAACATTTTTGTGTTTGAGAGATTGCACTTCCAAGTGAGGGACTGCACTGCAGCCACCAACTGCTGCATCTGATCCATGCAAATAACTATGGCCGTTGCTATCTGTAACGTTTGGCATGCAAATGTGCTTTACAATATCCGAAGAGGCTTACCACTGACCTGAATCTCTAGCAGCAGTACTAAGGCTTTGAAAATCCTCCTGGTCACCCTGTCTCCCTGTTCCAAGGAAAGGTTCCAGGAACACAGGGCTTCCAGGAAAGTGGGGGATTGTTCAAAAAGGGCTTGGCTGCTGATGTTGGTAATGAGGGAAAACGGCATGTGTCTAGAAGATACAGAAGTCAGGATTGTAAGCAGAGAACAAGGTAAACGGAGACAGGAACGTAGAAAGCGCCCTGCTTACCTGTTGCTTGGCAACAGGAAGCTATGCTGGTAACGGCGGCTGACTCGCCGAGAGATTTGCAAGAATAGATCTTTCTGTTGCAGGTAAGGAAATGAGGATCGGCTTGCTTGGGTACTTGTGAGAACGGGCGCAGCACATAGGGCGTCTGCGAAGAAAGGTAGAAAGTTAGAGCAGCTGCGTATTGGGTTTTGTTACCGTTGTCATGGGAGCGATAGTCCGGCATTCCTATCCGGAAGATTACAAGAAGCTGGAATAGAGCATAATGAATGCAACAGCAATCCGCTAGAGGAGGGAATCCTAAGAGGGAGAAACCATGAATGGCACACAGAGGAGCAGAGAGAAATTAGGAGCTTAGGACAGAGAGAATCACTTACATGCAGGCTGTGTGCAGGGAATCCATATGAGCAGTTCCCAGAGACGTGGGCGGAGCCAAGCCATAGTGAGAGTCCTGAACAACTGAAAGGCTACTGCAGCGCATCAGTGCCATCTTGGGGGGAGTGCCATAAGGTACAGCCCACCTGTCTCCACCTGTGCCACAACGACCAGCGGAATCTATGCCTCATGACACATCGACACCATCGACCACTGCATCCTTCTCACAAATGCACGAGTATCAAAGAGAGAGAAAAGGAAACTATTCAACAGAGACAGGCCGAGGAAGCGAAACTTAGTTCAAAACAAACTAGTGAAAGTAGCAATGGTATCAGTAGTACCGCCCCAGAACAGATGGGAGAAGAAGGGTGTGCTTCAGCTGCCACACAGACGAGGATGGCAGCTGTGTGGGCAGACAACAGGCAAGGACAGTGAGGAAGAAACCAACAATCTGCAGGACCCAATGGCAAGGAGGTCCACCAAGAGGATGAGGTGGGTTCCGAGGACAAAGAGGAGGGGGATTCAGAGGGCAAGGGCTGAGAGGAGGAGGGCAAGGGCAGTGTTGGTCATGCGGGAGGTGGGGGCACTTCACCACTTCACCACAGAATGTCGCTGCAGCCAGGCAGGGAACTACCGATATAATCAACCCCACTATAATCAACAATATGGGAACCCCCTCCCCACTTGTCCACAGGGACCCCAAGGATCGACCATGATCCCATACAAAATACACCAAGCTTACACCCAGTTACCTCCCCAGATGCCCACCCCAGCACTTACCGCCATCCACCACATGACATGCAATCACACCAAAACTGCCCCAACTCATGGGGCGAGGGAAACCGACACACTTTTGCCACAGCACCGAACGGCGCAGCGCCCCCCTATCAGGGTGCCTCTGTAATGGGAGGGAACCCCTTTGCATGTCCGGGGACAGACACATATCCTGACTAGGACAGCCCACAGAGAGCACTTGCGTGTCAAGTACTATCAATGACCTTGCATCCAGAAGAGGAATCGCTGTCAGGGGCAGAGATAGGAAACAAGCAATTCATCTTTATGGTAAGATTCAGGGGCGGAAAAGATTTATCAGCAAAGGTGGCTTCCCTTTATCAGGACAAGCTCTCGACATGTAACTGTTCCATACACATACAATTTGGACATCAAAATAGGGGCGGGGGTTGTGTGAGCACCGCTCCTCTACTATGAAAGATCCCCTGTCAATTTACTGGGAAGGGACCTACTCAGCAAACAAAACATGACCATATCTTTTACAGACAGAGGGGTTGTTTGCGCCATCCCTGGCATGTGCTCCCTTCGAGCGATGTTAGTGATACACGCAGTGGCAAATTAGATAGTGGTAAGGGGGATACCTATGAACCCAAATATGTTCATCTATGGCATTATAGTGCTTGCTAGAGCAGTGCCCCAGCTCACTAAGAAAGAATGGAAAGTACCTGCTGACTATCTTTCGCCCTGTAGCAATGCCCGAAGTGGTTGATGGCACCATTCTGTCCTTAGATCTAGAGGGATTACAGTGTCGGCTAAGAGAATTGTAATACTGGCAACAGATATACATTGGTGCCAGTGGCACGCGGTTTTATGCATTAAACCCAATATACCTCTGAGAGAACTGACCGATGAGGACCTATTTGAGGACAACAACAATGATAGAGAGATAGTACTCGCGATCTGTATACCCTGAGACATTGTGGTGCAGTACTGAAAAAGTACAGAGTGCCCTTATGGCTATTGTCAGTGGCCACCCCTCGATTTGTGAAAGTGATTTGCGCCAGGTCCCACCCCACCTGTGCACCACTAACCTTCATGATGTGGTGATGTTAAAAGAAGCGACACCTGTCAAAAAAACACTCCATCCAGGTGCAGTTTTGCCAAGAGTGAGACAATACCCTCTGTATAGGTAAGCAGAGGAGGGAATTCAGGAGATACCACAGGCCCTCTTACAGCAGAGAATTATTGACCCCTCCACGTCACCATGCAATAGCGCTATCTATCCGATCAAAAAAGCAACAGGGGGGAGCTGGAGAATGATCCAGGACCTACGCCCCCTTAATGATTGTACAGAAAGAATTTCCTCTTGTTCGTAACCCTACCTCAATACTGTGAAGCATCCCGAAAAAGGCCACCCACTTCACACAAGGGTACTGTGAAAGCCCCAGCATCTTTAATAGAATACTGCATGAAATTATTGGTGACATTCAGGTCCCCAGAATGATCATTCAATACGTAGATGCCCTAATGGCCTGCAGTTACAGTGAGCAGAGCTGTCGAAGGGACTCCATTGCTTTACTTCAGCTCCTACCACAAAAAGGTTTCACAGTGGACAAGAAAAAAGTCTAGTACTGTTTTGCAGAGGTCTTGTACTTGGGCCAGTTAATTTCCAAAGATGGCAAGAGGATAATTCCAGACACAGTGACCACAGTGCGTGCCACTGCCAAACCAACAACAGTGAAAGAGATGCAAAGGGATTCTGGAATGCAGACAGCAGAGGCAGCAGCACATTCCTGCAGCCCCTGCCCCTCTCCTTTTATGGATTATGAAAGATAATGAACTCAAAACAAAAGAAGATTGAAATTGTTGATAACCCAGTCCCTAAAAAACAAAGCAACCTCAGAGATGGCAGAATCACCTAGCCCACAGGATATCTACTCCCTCCTTTTGAAGGTGGCACAAGATTTAGGTAAAGTAGCACAAGATGTGGGGGATGTCCAATCTTCTACAGAAGATCTCTCTATGAAAGTTTCCCAGATTGACGGTCGAGTTTCTGCTCTAGAAAGTGGGACTGCTTCTATGTCTTCTGAAATAAATATCAAGCAGCTACAGGGCATACAAAAACCTAAAGGATGATTTCCACAAAGGGACAATGAAGACTATGGAGATTGATCTTAAGATCAGAAGTAAGAACTTGCGAATTGTGGGAGTTCAAGAGTCAGCAGAGGAGGATTTGGTTCCAACTGTGATTGAAGTATTAAAGACCACCTACAAATGTGCTCACATGACCTCTGTGGACATAGATAACGTTTATAGAGTGGGTAGGAAATTGGGACCCAAGGCAAGGCAGATCCTGGTCTCCTTCATGAATACCAGAGGTAAAGAGGACATATTGAGGGCTGCTAGGAGTAAGGAAACTGCATATTTCAAAGGCATCAGGGTCTCTGTCTACCCAGATTACCCTAAGGAGGTAATGGAGATCAGGAAGTCCTTTAAGGGACCCAAAGATTTGGCAAGGTCTCTGGGCGTGAAGTCCTTTTTAAACAGAATTAACCTGCTGACACTGGCATTTCCTAATGGTGAAAAATCCACATCGGATCCTACTGAAGCTGTGAAATGGCTAAACACAATGAAAAATGCCTCCAATACAATGAACTGATTGACTTTCCTACCAATGTCCTCTCTGCTGGTAAGCTTTATTACTTCATATTTTATGACCCTTCAAAACCATTAAATCTTCATATTTTCATACATTAAAATGGGCCTGATCGACATTACAGTTGACCAAATTCATATTTCGAAAAATGCTCATCGTCATCATTATCATACGTGCTTCACTACGAGCGAGGACTTAAATTGCTAGAGGAATGGACCTAGCATGTTGTTCAACGTCAGCTGACTTTCCAAATGGCGCGTACTACTGATGTGCGCATCAGTTGTGTCTGAGGATGCGTATCCGTTTGCTGGTGTCAGGCAGGAGGGTGCTTCTCTGGTGGGCCCTTGGTGTTGTGTGGCCTGGGTGGGGGCTCTGGTATCCTCCTGCAGTGATTTCCTACCTGGGGGAAGCTCCGGGCGGGGATCGGTGCCGGCGGGTGTCGGGGCTTACATCTGGGTTGCGTGGTGACGAGTACCCGTCAGGGGGCTGTTCCTTGCAAGAGATTGAAAGCACTGAGACAACCTGCGTGGGACCCACTCTCCAGTGAGAAAGCCATGTGTACGTGTGGAGCTTGCAGTAAAAAAAGGGAGTGGCCTCTTCTGATGGGGCCTGGCTGCAGGATTGAAGTGACAGCTTCCCATGGTACTGAAGTGAGCGGAGGCGGGCTGGAATCTGAGGACCAGCCCTATGTCAGGGTCCGCAGGCAGTGCCTTCTAGAACCACCCATTCTTCCAGAGGTACATGCAGAGTCCCGTGTTGTGACGGGGAGCGGAGAGGCAACCTCCATCTCCCTGTATCAGTGAGACGATTCTCGTTTGTGGGCTGTTCCGGTTTGACGTTTCACAGCCTGACAATGAGCTATATTATTAATGTGTTCATAAAGCGCCTCCCCCTACAATAGGCATTTTGAACTTGGTTACAGCAAACGTGAAATGGAATTTTGTGGTAAAATTGGGCATGACTCTAATAACGGTCACTCTATGGCAGAAGGGGTTGTTTTGTTTGAGCGGTCACCTGTATTATATTATGTGTGGGTGTTTTTACAATGTTTTTCTTTGGGCGTGCTGGCTGGGTGTCGGGGAGTGGGTGTATTTTTTCACATAACGGCTTTCACTACCCCATATGGTTCAAAACTCCCCTGATCACATGCACTTATATACATTTGTTATGGTCACAAGCACTGTCATGATTTGTATATTTTGGACACAATGAGGCCTAATATGATACATCACCAACGGACAATTCTTACAAGTGCGCTTTTCCGGATACAACAACCACTGCCCTAAACAGGTCAAAACTCCCCTGACCACATGCACAAGTGTGTATCTGTTACAGTCCACTAAAAGATTATGTGGAGACATGGACATCTGCCCCCTACACAGTTGGCTCTATCTTTAATTACACTGTCTGCCTGCAGGCCGAGGTGACAGAGTGAGGAATTGTTGCCAGCAATTTGAAGGAATAATGATACATGGACGCCCGTTCGTAGGTGATTTAGTTGCTACAATGGGGGAGTATTATTCATGGTATGGTTTGTTCTGCATATTCTGGTACCCGGTAGTTTATGACTGAGTGTCCAGGTCATAGTGTACCCCGTTGCGATCTCTGTATCTCAATTTACCACACAATAGTCTCACAGTGTTTATGGCTAGTGCATGCATAACTAAACATCATATTTCAGCTTCATTATTACTAAGCATAATATTTCAGCTATATGATGATCCTTTCCTCAACCTATACAACGTGAATGGATAGTAGAGATTGCACCTGTTTGTCGGTTTGTCTATGTTGTAAGTTTAACAAGAGTATGCGGTCGATGATGGAGAGCCCACAAATGGAATTTAAAGAATTAAAATTAATATTTCCAGATGAGGGGGGGTCTAAATACGTACACTTTATTTCCTCGGTTGGTTGGGATGTGACTGGATGTTTTTAGATATGAGCAAATGTTATCTGCAATAACAAATAGGTTGAAAGCAATAGATTGGATATATGGTGATTATTCAAAATATAGTCCATTCGAAATCTTAAATAATATGTTTGGGGTACGGTATGGTATGACTATTGAGCATAGTTTTTATGATTACAAAGCCTTATATGGAACTGTAATATTATATAATATTAATATTGTACATAATGTGATGTTATATGGTATCTATAGTTTCTTATTTAGGAGTGTTGATTTGAGACTGGAGAACTGGGTGAGTTAGGTTGGGAAAATGTATGTATATATGCTTGAATAATTCCATGAAAACTATAATTTCTGGAATTTCGAACTACACAACTCTGTGGTGAATCCAGGTTTACAGATCTTTGGCCAACTATCTTTTATGCTTATCTCTAATGGAATGGAATTGTGCTGACTAGACGGAGCATTCAATTTGTGAGTGGGGGGTTAACTTTAAATGGGTCAGTACAGAGGATTATTGAATATATGTTGATATTTTGTGTTGCAAGGGTGAGGTGCGGATGACATTGGTTCTTAATGAATGGGTTGTGGGTATAGGATTGGGCTAGGTGTTGTTAGTTACTAAGTGTTTTTCAAATGTATTAGAGTTCAGTTAATTTAGGAGAGGTGCTCAGGGCGCTGGACATCTTGGAATGTGGCATACGAGTTCATATTCTACGCTGTTCCTTGTGTTTTGCATCAACATTGGGGTTGGAGTTCACATCTATCTACTCTATAGAGGATCCAGGGCCAAGTATTGAGTGGTTACAAAGTTTGGAATTGGTGGGGAGTCGGACGTGCAGAATGGATAGTAATTAAGAGTGGTCACTTGGATGTGAACGGCTTTATCAATATACAAAAAAGGAAAAAAGTAATGTCTTATTTAAATGATCTCAAGGGCGATGTGTGTCTTATTCAAGAGACGCACCTCATAAAGGAGGAGCTTGATGATCTGAAGAAGGGATGGGTTGGAAGAGTGTATGGGTCCACGTTTAACTCAATATCTAGAGTCGTTATCTTGATTAGGAAAAATTCCCCTATTAAAGTTTTGAAAGAAAGAAACGAGAGTGAAGGTAGAATTGTTGCCATTCTGACAAATATCCAAGGCACAGGGGTACTTTTCTGTAATATATACGCGCCCACAGTAGTTGTCTCCTTTTTCAGGAAGGTTGCTCAAATCATTCAAGATCTAGGGTCAAGAAACATTGTATTAGGTGGGGATTTTAATACAGTTCTGGATCAAGATATGGATAGGTCTGGTTCTAGATGTAGCAGAATTATAGACATGAACTCCAGAGCTCTGAAAGATCTTTTGGAGGAACCCAATTTGAAAGATGGATGGAGGATGGAAATTCCGGCGGCCAGAGAATACACCTTTTATTCAGGGGCGCATAGGACATATTCACGGTTAGACATGTTTCTAACATCAGGAAGAATTTCGGAAAACTATTTAACAACCAGAATTGGAAATATGATATTGACGGATCATGCTCATGTTGCCATAGATGTGAAACTAGACTTTGCTTTGAACAAACATTATACTTGGAGGCCGAATACTAGGGTGCTCGACAATGAAAAGGAAATGGACAGAATTGCCACAGAAATATACTACTTTGTGAAAGAAAATTGCACAGGGAAGCATTCAAGTGTATAATAAGTGGTATGCTCATCAGTTTAGCAAGTGGTTTAAAGAAAAGATCTGACAGAAGGTATCTGGAACTGGAGTCAATCATTAAAGATATTTCAAGGGATTTGGTTGTTAGTCCAGCTAACTCAGTTTTGATCCAACAACTTAAACAATTGAGATTTGAATTGAAAAATCTAATTTCAGATAGAGTGGATAAGATTCTTTCAGCAGAAGTGCACATACTTTGAGAAAGGGGAAAAATGTGATCAATGGTAGGCATTTAGACTGAGGAAAAGAGAGTCAGAAAGGACAATTACTTCTATCCGAGGGGAAGATGGTCTAATCATCTTTTAAACCAAAAGAAATTAATAAGGTTTTTAAGACTTTTTACACAGATCTATACAAAAATGAACTGTATATTTCTACAAATGATGGTGGATTCCTGGAAGGATTGACACTTCCTAAGATCACTGAGGTGGAATCAAATACTCTAGATAATGATATAATGCTTGATCAGGTGAAGAGAGCAATAGGAAAACTAAAATACAGGAAGATCTCCTGGACCAGATGGACTACCAGTAGAATTTTACAAATGGTTACCCAATTCAACACTGATTCTCTTATTGAACATGTTTACATCGTCCCATTCGGAGGGTTTACTCCCCCCAACAACACGAAATGCTACGATAGCCGTGTTATTTAAAAAAGGAAAAGATGAGACTTTAGATTCAAGTTACCGACCGATTAGTCTACTCAATGTTGATAACAAAATATTGGCAAAAATACTTGCTTTAAGACTAGAAAATCTGTTGCCAAAACTGGTTCACCCTGATCAATCAGGCTTTGTGAGGGAGAGAAATACCTCCAGTAACATTAGGAAACTATTACACACCAGATCTGTGGCTACTGAGTCAATGGAAGATTATGCAGTCCTTTCTTTAGATACTGAAAAATCCTTTGACAGGGTATGGCAATTTCTGTTTAGGATCCTAGAGAAAACGGGAATTGGCTCCAAGTACATTTCTTGGATAAAACTGCTCTATTCCAAGCCAACGGCTGATGTGAATACCAATGGACTAAGATCTGAAATGTTTGAATTAGAGAGAGGAACGAGGCAGGGATGTCCCTTATCCCCATCACTTTTTGTTATTGGTATAGAATCACTAGCAGTAGCACTAAGGTCGGAAAGTGGTCTGCAAGGTGTGAGTTGTTGGGGCATGCAAGAAAAAGTGTGGTTATATGCCGACAATTTGTTTTTGGTTCTTAAGAATCTTAGGCTTTCATTACCCATACTTATGGATACTTTGTCGACCTTTAATCAATTCTCAGGTTATAAGATAAATTGGGCCAAATCAGAGGTCCTACCCTTGGTACCATTCTGTGACAAGAATTTCATTACACAATGGGGATTTGAGTGGTGTACGAAAAAATTACTGTATTTAGGAGTGTGGATTTTGCTGAATATCAGTGATTTTATCAAATAAAATATGAATATGGTTTGTACTGCATACAAGATGGATTTGGAGAGACTGTAGGTACTGCATTTGTCCTTATAGGGGAAAGTAAATGCGTAGAAAATGGTTTCCACGCCAATAATTACGTGCTTAGCATGATTCCATTGGTTATTGGAAAGAATTATTGGCTAGAATTGTATAGACTTACTCTAAGTTTTTTATGGGATCACAGGCCACCAAGGCTAAATATATGTAAATTACAATTGCCCTTGGAAAAAGGTGGTTTGGGGGTACCTAATTATAGGGTTTACCATTTGGCTTTTAGGTCACAAACCTTAATGGAATTTATGAAGCCAAATCCTAATGATTGGGTTTGTGCAGAGAGTAGTCATGTTGGTCCTTTACTACCCAAGGCTTTCTTAACGACTGTACAGAAATATTGTGGTATTAGTGACCCCTTGACTGAATGTCTACCCAGTTCCTGGAGGAGTCTGAATAATTGTTTGGGATACGACGCATTGAGGGATCCTAATGCCTCTATCTGGTTCAATCCGAGTATTAAATAGGAGGGAAAGACTGTTTTGGTCGGAGCGGTTTCTAGCCGGTATACAGTGGTTAAACAACCTTTTTAAGAAGGAAAGATGGATGAGTGCAAGAGGATTACAATCTAAATTTAATATTCCTAATTTCTGTGTGGCTGATTATCGAAAAATTCGAAAAGCAATTGGCGAGGTTAACTTGGAGAGAAGCCTTGATGTCAACATACTTTGGCAAAAACCGAAAGTGGATGGGTGTGGTCTGTTAAGCAGTGTTTATGGATTGATTGTAGGAGAATTTAAAAGCAATGTTTTGTTGAGGGAGGAGTGGGGTTGGAGGATCGGGAACATTGATGAAGATCACTGGTCACGTATGTATGCGAACACAAGGCTGTGCTCTTTAAGTTTGACAGAGAGGTCCCGCCAAATTAAAATCATCAATAGGGTCTATTGGACTCCGGAAAGGTTATTTACTAGAGGTATGGCTGACAGTTCTGATTGTTGGGCATGTATACACGACACTGGCACATTGGAACATATGTTATGAAACTGCAGCAGAGTGAGGGGCTTTTGGTTTAAATTTGGTAGAATTTGTGAGGTTGTGGTAGATGAAGATTGCCTTTGATTTTAAAACCTTAATACTTGGTAGTGATGTACTACTGGAGGCATTGTCCACATGCCAGAAAAAAATGTATCCATCGGGGTGCAATGGTGGGAAAAAAAATTATACTGAGGGGCTGGAAGATGATGAACCCAGTTCTGATTGAGATATGGATTGATGAAATGCGTAGTTTGGCAGAGATGGAGAGAGTCATTTATCGGAGAGACAAAAAACTTGCTCTATTTGAGAAAATATGGATGTGAATCCTGGGATTGGGGGGGCAGGGTGGGACATTGTAAATATGTATAGATGTATACTTTGTGAACTTGTTACAATTTCTGTTTTTCATTTGGATGTTTTTGGTTGTAAATGCTGTAAACTTAAATACATTTTTTTTAAATAATTTTTAAAAAAACAAAGAGCTGCAAAGGTTTTTAGTGCTTTGAAACTATTGCAGAGCCTGGATCTTGGACTATGCAGCATATACCAGACCACTCCTACAAGGCCTCAAAGAGGCACAAAGAGAGGGAACACCCATCAAGTGGACAGCAGAAATGGTAACTAGATTTAATGATTTAAAGTATTTAATTTCGACAGCCCCAGTTCTAGCGACCCCAGATAATTCACAAGAGTTTTACCTGTTTTCACATTCAAATGGTACACTCATGACCCCAGTACTGACACAGAAGAGCACCATGGGACACAAACCGCTAGCCAATTACAGTGGTACACACTGTACTCTGTCATGCAAGGCCAGTTCGCGTGCGAACAAGCACTCACAGCAGTAGCAGCCTTCACCATTGAAAAAAGCTCCACCATCATGATGGGATGCTCCATAACATTGTATGTCGAGCATTCATTGTTTGCAATATTGGAACGCTGAAAATCCACCTTGACCACATAGAGGGCATCTGCCTATGAAATAATCTTGTCAAGTCCAAATATCCATGTGGTAAAATGCAGTAAACCCAGCCACATTTCTCACAGGAGCATGCACTGTTGCGGACATGAAGCAGCATGACTGTGCAACATATGAGGGAGAAGTGGATAATATCCCTAAAGCCAAATATAGTGCCTTGGAAGAGGGAGAAGTGTTCTTTGTTGATGGGTCAGCATCCATAGATTAGGAAACAGGTGAAAAACATGTTGGGGCTGCAGTAGTGAGAATGGAGGAAGGTGAATACGAGACACTTATCCTAAAAAGGTTGCCCAGACATTTTTCTGCGCAAGCAGCAGAGCTTGTAGCATTGATCGAAGTGCTAAAGACAGCAAAGGGGTGTTGTGTTACCATTTATTCTGACTCTGCGTACGTCACCACCACGGTGCACACAGGTCTGTTCCGGTGGAGAAGGAGGTTCAGAAGGGCAGACGGCTCCCCAGTACAACATGCAGAGTTACCGAATGCATTAATTTTGGCAACACAGATCCCTCTGTAGTAGCAGTGGTCAAATGCCTAGCTCACACTCATAACACAGATGAAATATCATTGGGAAATGCTGCAGCAGAGGCAGCAGCCTATCTCCCAATACATATGGGTGCAGGATGTGTCATAGCCACTCAGACGCATACACAGCACTCCCCATAGCCCAAATAAGTTACAATGAAGGGCGCCAACTGAAGAACAAGATCTATTGCTTAAACGTAGGTGAAAGTCACCCACCGATCTCTTGTGGCTGCAGCAGGTGACAGGAAAAGTTGCAATTCCTTCGGGCTATTTTACACAGCATTCGAACAATTGCATTTTCCAGCCCACAGTTCAAAAGAACTGTCAAGCTCACTCCTGGATTCCGTCAATTTCACCCCTCTTCCCGGAGTGCCCCTTACACCCTCCTGCTCACCTGTAGTCTCCTCGTCCGATGCGAGTCCGAATCTCTTTATTTTCAATGCCTCCTCTCTGGAGTGTGGATGAGGTCTGCCTCGAGAGGAAGCCACCCTGCCCCTCTGACACGGGGCCAAGGGGGCCCCCGTACCGGGGCAGACCGATTAAGGGGAAAAAGCCGTTAGGCACAAAAAACCCCTTCCTTGATGAAGATGGCAGCAGGATACAAGGTGAGAACTGAGTAACTTGATCCAGCCGATAAGCAAAACCACAGTAAGTAGAGTAAGGCGACTGTTCCAGGGGGGAAACAATATTACAAAGCTGGGAAGGCCAATGAAATGGGCTGAGGGGGAAGGACCCAGGAGAACAGGGGAGAGAGAGAACGAGAGAGCCAAAGTAGAGCAGAGGCGAGCTGAGAGCAAATAGAAAGTCGGCCAGCAAACAGGAGGGAGAGCGGCAGAAGCCGCGAAGGAAAGGACTGAAGCGTACCAACCCAGAAGCCTAACGCGAAATGGTTGCAACACGCTTGCTTCCGGGTTGGCGCTCATTAAAAGTACGTCGCCGGTCGGATGGCTGGAAGACTAGACCGCTGCCGAGGAAAGCGCGGGCGGCGTGACGGCTAGGTCAATAGCTGCTCCACCGCCAGCGTTTCCACAGCTGCCAGCGATCGCCGTGCGTGACAAGAACATATTGCTGCCGATCTCCAGGAAGATTGATTAATTCCAAACCTGCAGGAACACCTTACACAAATGGTGGTTCAGTGTACCATGTGTCAACTATTCAACACAGGGATGACATTGAGAACTCTACAGGGAACATTACCCCGTCCTGTTGGTCCGTTTTCGTGAGTTGCAAATAGATTACGCACACATGGGGAAAGGTGCAATGGAGCACGATACTGGACTGTGGTGGTGTGTCCATTCTCTCGATGGGTGGAGGCAGGGCCCTGTGATGTCGCAAAATTCCTTGTCAGAGAGGTATTCCCTCAGTGGAGAGTATGTGACATCATCCTTTCAGATAATGGGATTTTTTAACTATTAAAGGAAGTAACAACTCTTATGGGGATCAAACACAAAATATGCTCCATTTACCACCCACAAGCCAAGGGAACGGGAGAGAAATTAAACAGCCTAATTAAAAGCAGATTGTCAAAACTATGCAATACCCTGAAAAAGAACAGGGTATATTGCCTAACCGTTGCATTGTTTCAACTTTGCATACAACCGAGCATGGACCACCACCTGTCCCCCCACGAAATAGTGACTGGCCAATGCATGCAAACACCACTGTCACCAGTTAGGAGAACATCTGATGCCCACAGAGCAGCTACAGTATTAGGGGAAGAAATCAAACAATTCCTCCCACAACACACACGTGCGATACGATACTATCAAAACAAATGGACCCCCACACACAGAAGAGAGGGAAACTACCACAGGGGCCCCAACAGACACCACCCCAACCCAACCCTTGTTGCCACGGGAATGGATCTGTCAGGAGTTTCATCTGAAAGTGGAACACACCAAGATTCCACGGACCGTACGAAGTGATGTTCTCCACCTCTTTTGCAGAAAAAGTAAAAAGGCTGAGATATTGGATACACCTCTCAGATGTTCGTAAAGCACCAGACCACACCCCACAAGGGACACTAACTGGAGAAACTGCCACTACCGCAACATAAGTAGCCCTAGTCCAATTGTATCTGTGCATGTGGTATGTAAGAAAGAACATGCATTGCTGCTAGAGCATGGACTACAAAAAAAAAAAGTCTCGCTCTCTTTTTCAATAACCCATCCCATTCTCTCCCACTCAGGTGCAACGATTATGGAGATGACACCATTGAACGAAAAGACAAATGTAGATAGCAGTAGGAATAGAATTAGTTTTACCGGAGCATACAGTTTCAACTGAGGCTTGCATTTTCACACAATATTGTTTACATTGTAAATGTTTATATTAGGTATTTATTGGAGAGTACCTTATCTGGGGGTCCCATATAAATGAAGGTGATCAGGGGGGGCCAGACGTGGGATGGGTATAAATGGAATTGGAATGGAAATGTATCCTAAAACCTCACAAGTCAACATAAAAATGCAACAAGAAAGGTCCCAGGTATTTGTAATGCTCACCTGACTCCCACGGAGGCGATGGCCTGGTTCGCGCTGTTGTGACCTCGTCTAAGGTGATGCGCAGGGGTCGGGAGACGGACTGGACCGGGCCCCAAATCTGGCTGGTGAAAATAGGGGGTTAACTGTCTGCGGGGTAATGCAATCGGCCTCCCACTTACCCCTCTCACCCTCCTCAAAACCCTTCCGTGCTTCCCCGTAGCGTCTCACCTTAGGGTCTGGAAGGACGAGCTCTCCATCCTGCTTCTGATGCAGGGGCGCGTTGGTATCCAGTTACTTCACTGGATTTTCGGATTGGTGAGAACCAAACTTGCTTGGCTTCCAGGTAAGTTTTTGATAAGTGGTTCCCCTTGTGTCCATGCATTAATGTTCTAATGCTAGTGTCTTTTTCCCCATAGGGGCCGGGGTACGGAATGCCGGGGAACAGGCACCGACCCGAGATGAGAGGTGAAATCCTTGTGGAAATCAGGTAAGTCTTTAATGAGCGTCTTGGTAATGTCTTTTCATTCGCTCATTAACGCTGATGTCTTTTTCCCCTTAGGGGCCGGGGTCCGAAAATGCCTGGATGCGGCGCGGACCCGAAACGAAAAGGGAATGACCCAGCAGGTAAGTCTTAACATGGAGATTTAGCTTCCCTTTTCCCTTCTTTCTCTCACCTTCGTTATTGTCTTTTTCTCCCTAGGCGCTGGGGCGCGACTGTGAATCCGGATGGTCGCTGCAGAACATGGAAGCGCCCTGTAAAATGAGTAGAATGAGGCGCTGCAGCGATCGATGTGATGTGCTTTTAAAAATAAATGTCTTCCTTTTCAGGATCGTCGGCGAAATGTCTCCGGGATGCAGATTTAGCAGGTAAGGCCTTTTCCTTCTTCTGTTCTCTTGTTCCCTTCCTTTGCAGGTGATTCAGGATGCTGGCAGGCGTGGCAGAAGTCAGGATGCAGGAGCAGACAGGGTGAGCATCCAGCTGCTAGATGCAGAACAACGCGAAGCACGTGTGGCTGATCGGGTGTGGTTTAAATAGCCTTGGAAGAAGTTCCTAGAATGTGTCCTTCCTCCAATCAGTTATGTATCCTTCCCCGACCACGCCCGGGTGGTAAATGAGTCCCACAGGTAAAGTAGTTCCTTTCAGGCCTCAAGGAGGCCGGGGTTCTGCAGCATGGCCTGCATCAGGTAAGTGCACCCAAACACTTTCATAATGAGCCTGGCGCCTATGGCGCCAGCACTGACGTTTTCTATGAGCCTGGCGCCATAGGCGCCAGGACACTGTCCAAAGGGCCCCTATAAGGGGTTGCTGGGACCTTCCCCGGGGACTTGATGTCCGCTTTCGGGGACGCAGGGCCTGAGCCGGCTCCCCAGGAGCGGGCATTGTGACAGTATTCTTATATCCACTGAACATATAACTGAAAAATCCCAGATGCCCCAAATGCCGCTTTTGCACCATCCATAGTATTTAATGCTCAATCATCGACCTCAGTATTTAACATGTTGTCTACTAAGCCCCTAACATGGTTACAGGTTTTTCGCATTTTCCCCCGAATATAAGGAAGGGTGAAAGTAGCAATATTTCAATAACAAGCACTGAGCAGTCTTTCCTGGGGGAAACAAGGCTGAAATATGCCTCGGGTTGCTTGTGTTCCCATGCAGAGGGGACCTGGCCTAGCAGTTCAGGCTGGGCTGATACCATTGGTGGCAGTACCCAACTGATTTGCATAAGGTTGAACCCCTTTGGCAATGGCGCAGACCCGCTAAAAACAGTGGTGTGGAAGGTTGCCTCGAGCATTACCATTGGTTCAGATTCATTCAAAACCTTCCACCCATCACTTTTTTGGTTGCTGGAGGAAACCACACATTGGGCATCATTATAAGTATGGTGGTAAGGCAACAATGGTGCCGGTGGCTCTACCGGCACCGTTGCTACCGTATCGCCATACTACGAGCTGTGCTCGTGGGTGCCTGTCAGCCCACCAGGTCTGACCTGGAGGGCAGAGCGGCACCCGCGAGCACAGCATGTCGGATGCATTGGCACCGTTCTTAACAGTGCCGGTGCATCCGACTTCCCCATTCCCATTGAGCCCTACGGGCTCAAATGTGAATTGGGGATGTACTGGGCCCAGCACCTGCGAAAGGGCAATTACCGGGTCCGGATGGCCCGGAATAGCCCAGTAATTGCTCATTCGCGGGTGCCGGACCTGGATGCAAGATTGGAGGTAGCCTTGTCAGTTTTACCGGCAAGGCTACCTCCAACCTCGTAATGAGGCCTAATGTCAAATACCACAAATATCACGTGTAGCAACTCCGAATCCATATTGTGCAATAGTTTAATGTTTCAGCTATTCACACCACATGTATAAAAAGGTAGCTAAAAACAGAAGTAGACCATATAGAACAATGTTGGAGGGAAGAAAATCTCCCCTGCGAAGTGAGAGACGAAAACGACAAACACGCCAAAATAAATAGGATGCCTATCATGGTTTAGAATTACACACAGTGGAAGACCTTTGCCATCCCGGCCACTCAAATAGCTGGTACTCAGATATGAGTGCAATGGGAAGATGAACGACTAACGGGAGTTGCTATGTTTGTTCCTTAATAATGCACGCATCTGGGGCGCCCAAGGTCTTCGTGCCGCAAGAGGTACCCTTAGAAGAACACAATGTCGGATTCATCTTGCACTATGTAGGATAAAAGGCACGTTTCAGGCACAGAGCGTCCAGTTACAACTCCTTGAGCCAGACACTTGCAAATGCAAAACAAGTTCTACCAACCCCAAGTGTTTCAAGGAACCCTTTCTGGCCATACAAGGCACAACATTTGCAGAAAACAAGTGGCAAGAAGCAACGTTCATGTGTAAAGCTGAAGGACTTCTCAGTTATTCTGAAGAAATGCTAGCTCTGGCAGATAAAACATGTGCACGAATATGGACAGAACATAATCACAAAACTGATGTGGGTCACAGCAATGGAGAAGCCAGTGAAAGTGCACCAAGAAGAAAACTATGAACTTTGTTTTTAAAGCGAAGAAACTGTCTCCATAGCGTCCAACAAACAATGCAACAGAACATTGCTCATTCCAGACCTCTGAAAGGGAACTTCAGAGTTGATGGACTACTACTGGGTCTGTGGCAAGAAGGCGTACTTGCACCTCCCGTCATCATAGAGGGGCTACTGTTCGCTTGCAATGCTGCATTCAGCCCTGCTCATAGTACCAAAAGAACACTTAAAGGGGGGGGGACCATTGCCTGATGAAGAACAAGTGACCCCAGAGATGACAGAAATTATACCTACTGTTTCACCTCCAGACTTCCGTGTCCTTCCAGAAGCAGAGTGCCATGATCAACTGAATAGAAAGAAATGATCCTCCAACTACTTGTCCCAGGATCCCTCTTATCTGCTTGCACAAATACTGGATGAATATAAAATGTACAGCTCAGCAGAGACATTTCTTGCATCCCTCGTGCCCAGCATCCAAACAAGAGCCAATGCTAAGCAGCTCCAAATCGTTAGATGGGAACAGATCCAGTTGGTTAACGACACTGAAGAAGGGTTCAACGTTATAAAAGTGGAAATGAGAGCACTTAGGCTAATGACAATGCAAAACAGGTACGTCCTCGACCTCCTCACAGCCATGTAGGGCGGGGTTTGCAAAAAGATCGGGAGTTTATGTTGCATATTCGTACCTTCTACAGATGCTTAAAATGGAACACTATCACATGTAATAGCAGCAGTACATGTACTTTGAGTGAAAATGAAAACGGAAGCAGGAATCCAAGAGGATGATTGAGCAAACATGGCATTCAGCTGGGTACCATCATTGGAATGACTGTAAAGATGCTGGTCCCTATTATCATGTTCATTTTGGTGATGTTTTTTGCACGTGCCAATTGGGTCTCCATTGTTGTGCCAAAGAAGTACCTAATAGTGCAATGATGATGGTGACAATTGGGAATAATAATAAAAAGGTGCCTCGTGACACACAGGAAGTAGAAATCCAGACAGACTAATAATGACCCTAAATATCATATGGTTGCCCTGTATCATGGCCACGGGGATGAGGTGGACTATACAACACAACCATTACACCCCACCAGACCCCGAAAATTACAAGGACGTTTTGGTAGATTTAGTGGGGGATGGGGGATGCATATACATGACCTGTACGCCTGAACAACATACACAACATGGGGAAAGTTTGAGAAGTGTCTGTACAGCATGGATGCCCATAAAGGGTACCCCAGCATGGAATGAAGCAGAAAGACGTGCTAACAAATGAAAATATGGGAGGGGGGGTGAATTTGTTACTGTAGAAGTAGCTAAAGGGGGGGGGGGAGTATTGAGCAAATTAGAGCGGTTCGCAGAAGGACAAATGATCCTAACTGAGTATTTCAATATGGCCTGTGACCCCCACATCGACAGGAGTAGGGTAGGTCAGACAGTACAACGACCCCCAATTAAAGAATTGAAAATGACCATGAAATAACACATCATTAATACATGCTTGGAGAGAAATTCAACATGGGGACGAGGGGTATACATTTTATTCATCAGTCCAGCTGACGTTTCCAAAGATTGACTACATGTGGGTTTCAGTTTCTTTGTTGGGGCGCATAAAACAGATGGAAATAGGCCCAATAACTTTCGGACAATTCACCACTAAAGCTAAAAATTGCTGTAGATAAGGAAGGGTTAGGGCTATGGCGATGGACATTTCCAGAACATGTAATAAAAGACCAGGCAATGGGTAAAGAAATGTGACAAAATAAAAGAATATTTTGAACTAAATGGGGTTCAAGACACAAATAAAAGATGGGTTGGGATGCTTTTAAAGCAACCATGAGAGGAAAACTAATTGCAAAAAAACCTCAAAGGAAGAAAGTAATAATAGCACCCCAACTGGAACTGGAGACCCAAATAAAATTAGTCATGAAGGAGATGGAGACTAATCAAGGGCCACAAATACGTAAGAAACATAGGCATCTTAGGGGACAGTTAGATCTCCTACATACCCGGCATGCTGAGAAGGCCTTGTTGTACTTAAGACAGCAATATTATCTCAAAGACAACAAGGCTGACTCCCTGTTGGCACGTCAAGTTTGAATGAAGGATGAAACTAGGATCATCCGTACCATTGAATCCGGGCAAGGTCAAAATTGGTTCTCTTCCCGGCATATAATAGATGCTTTCACAGAATACTATTCAGCTTTATATATCTCCGATAGCCCAGACTCCAAAAGTACAAATGTCCTACCTGCAACAATGTTGGTTAAATAAATGAGATCTAGCCGATTGGGAACGGTTGGAGGGTGAGATAACACCAGAGGAAGTACGAGAAGCGATCAAGTCATTGCCGCTCCATGAGGCTCCGGGTCCAGACTGTTTCCCAATAATATTTTATAAAACCTATACTGAGGACCTGATCCTGGTGTTGACTTCACGGTTTAATTCCTTCAGGGCGAGGGCATTATTACACCCTCAATGCAAGAGGCAAAGGTGGTGCTCTTCCCAAAGTCAGGGAAGAATAGGACTCAATGTGGATCTTACCGACCTATAGCCCTCATCAATATCGATGCTAAGCTATATACTAAAATATTAGCAACTAGGCTGGGAAGGCTAGTACCCCTCTTGATTCACCCCAATCAATCTGGGTTTGTCATGGGTAGGCAAAAATTCAATATAACACCACACGAACGAGCTATCTGATAGATTGAATAAGGCAAGATTAACAGCAGGGGTATTAACGCTTGATGCCAAGAAGGCGTTCAATCGGGTTGAATGGTCTTTTTTGTTTGCAAATTATAAGAGCAAACTACAAAACCCTGACTCTACATCTAGCCATCAATGGGGGACTTTCTAACGAGATTCAAGTAACTAGGGGGATCAAGCAGGGGTGCCCACTATCACCGATACTGTACGCATTGCACCAGGAGCCATTGTTGTCAACAATCAGGGATGAGGAGAAAATCAAGGGGATTCAATTTGGGGGAGAACAGAGTAATGGCTTTTGCAGACTTATTGTTAACATTGACTGATAAATCTTCCCCTTTAGTAGCTTTAGCAACAGAACGGGCACAATTTGGGCAGGTGGCAGGTCTAAAAATTAATTTGAAAAAATCACTCATGATGAAAATTTAAAATGGACAAACAACAGGAAAAAGAGAAGGCCATAAAAACCAATTTATAGTAACGCAACCGGGTATACGATACCTGGGTATACAATTAACAGTCTCCTTGGAGTCAATGTATCAAGCAAACTATCTCCCTCTCCTGGAGTCAATTAAGCAGTGGCTTAAAATACGTAACTCTTTGACAACATCGTGGATGGGAAGAATAAATGTCATAAAAATGATGGTTCTCCCAAAGGTGTTGTATGTCTTTCAGGCATTAATGATAAAAGTCCCCCTGAAACTCTTTAATATGCTAAGTAAGATGCTGAAGGATTATATTTGGCAAGGCAAGAAGTCCCGGGTTGCATAGAAACTAATGATGGCACCCGTACAAAAGGGAAGGATGTGGGTACCGAATTTGCAATTATACCATCAGGCCACCAAACTGCAGATCATTAGGGAATGTTTTAAAGGGGACTCGGAAAAGATTTGGGTATGCATGGACAGAGTAGTAGTTAATAAACCCCTATGGAAGTGTTACAGTGTCAAAAACAGGATAGACCCATTAACATGTACAAAAGCAAAATAACAGCACTGGTGGCACAGGTATGGGATACCGTGGTGAAGCAATCAGGGATCACTAAGTTTCCCTCTCCTTTCACCCCTCTATTTTGCAATCCCCAGTTTACACCGGGATTGCAACCAAACGCATTTAAGAACCCAGAGGAAGCAGGATGTTTGAAGATGGGCGACATGTTCGAAGGTCAGGAGATTAGAACATTCCAGCAATGTAAGCAGGCGTTTATGTTGAACAAAAATGAAAGATTAAGGTACGTGCAATTACGTCATTGGCTAATGGTCAATTAGCACTTCATATTGAAGGGATTTATCCGTGTTCGACAATTATATGATAAACAGACTTAGGTGATAGCCATATAGTTGGGACATTGTATAGGATAACTGGTGAGAATTCAAGTCAAATGGAATGGGGATACATGAAGTTATGGGAGAAAGATACAGGTATTCCTATGACAGAGACCCAGTGGCTGGCGGTTTGGAAGGGAATGCCAAAACGGATGCGGGCAGATATGGGAAATGAGGGTGAAGGTGTTGGTACAATGGCACCTGACACCGGAGAAGTTGCATAGGTATTCCAAGAAGGTGACCGGTGAATGTTGGCGGGGATGTAAAGAAAAAGGAACATTGGTTAATATATGGTGGCAATGCCCGAAAATAAAAGATTACTGGGGAAATGTGACTAAAGCAATGTATGAGATTTTTGTTTTTCAACTATGCAGGGGCACAGGGGAAGCGATGCTAGGTCTGGACGATGTTTTGAAGGTTTTAACTGAAAAGAAAAAAAGGAAAGCATATATGATATTATCGGTGGCTGCAGTGTCTCTTATAGCGTAGAAATGGATAACCTGGGGCCCCAACAGAACACGAGTGGCTAATGAAAATTTGGCATTATGTCTCTCTGGAACGGGTCACTTATTTGTTGCAGGGGGAACAGTGGAAATTTAAGAAAGATTGGGAACTTGTATTGAACTTTTTGCACAAAGACTTTTGTGAAAATTGGTGCCCATGAAGAATACAGATTTTGGACTTGTTTAATTAAAAGTATAACCATCTGGATTGTAAAATAATGCTTGCGCCAAAGAGGTAGCTGCCTAGGGGGGGTTTGAGCAGCACGATAGGGGACATGATGCCGACAGTGCCAACAACTATGGACCTAAAGTTCAACATGACTAAAGTACATGTTGATGGTAAGGCTTGTTTATTTCCCTTCCCGGTGAACACTGTTGCTTCAATTATGTTTGGCAGCAATTTTTTAACGCATAGCCTTGTGCCATTACGCAGCTAGGTGGGTCGAGATTGCGAAGCAGCATGATGGTTGACCCAACTTTCAGTCAAAGGTGATGCGATGGCATTCCTGCAGGGTGGGGGGTGGAAGGGGGGGGGGTCAAGTGAGTTGAGTAATTCTGTTAGATAGTTTACGGCTTTGTCGGCATTCACCACTGTATCGATTGAGTTGTACTCAGTAACTGTGCCTGGAAGCATATCCTGAATCTGGTCCTAGGGCCTGAACCTTGAGTTTTGTTCCTCGTATCGGGATCGGTCCTTCTACAACCACATTGACGTTTCGCTGATTTCAGGCAACCGGGTCATGTGTGAAGGTGCTGAAATCTGGGGAAAGGGGTGGGGTTTCCAAATGTCATGTAGCTAGTAACGTCTGGAGGGTCCAAACGGCTAACTATGCAAAGTTTGGTATAGATTGGTGTAACAGTGTGGAATTGTATAAGGAACAACGCTTCACCGAACCACAAACAAATGTTGACTTGTGCTGAAATCCGGGGAATGGGTGGGGTGGCCGAATGTCATGTAGATAGTAATGCCCAGGGGGTCCTAACAGATAACTATACAAAATTTGGTGCAGATTGGTGAAACAGTGTGTAATTGTATACTTTGCCACACACAAATTTTGACTTTTGCTGAAATCCAGGGAAAGGGTTGGGGTGTCCATATGTCATGTAGATAGTAATGTCCAGAGGGTCCTAATACGTAACTATGAAAGATGTGGAAACAGTGTGGAATTGTATAAGGTACAAAGCTTTTCCACAAATCCTGCCACAAACACATTTTTATATATATATATATTCCAGTGACCTTTGTGAATGGTTTATTTTAAACCAAAGCACAATAAAAGAAATTGACTTCTGTCACTGCCACAGACAGCCCTTTTGTCTCAATCATCCCCTGTGCTTTGGCCACTTTCACTCTTTCTATGCCCAGGGGTGGCCAACGGGACACATCTTTTTCCTTCTCCTCTATTTAGTCAAGCCAAATGCCCCTGCATGGTGAGTTGAAGGAAGAGGAGATTGATACGTCCCTGGTGGGGGACAGCCATGATGAGGGGTCAGAGAGTGACATAAGATTTCCCCCAAAGTATCCATCCCATTTCACTCTCCCTGCCAAGTGTGCACTGTATCTTTTGTTTGTTTTTCACATTTGGCCATCTAACCCCCCTCCATGGATGGAACCTGTATTCACAAGCTTTACCTCCAATCCTGATTTATTTTATGTATTCCATGGCCATGTCTATGTGAACTTTTTCCCTTATTGGTTTTACACAGTGCTGTATTTTCAATACAGATCATCATGACTCGTGTGCACTTTTACTGGCATGCGTAATGTGTACGTATGTATCATGGGGTGGGTAGTACATGGTCAACCTTGAGCCTGCACATGGCCATGGCATGTGTGTCCTTTGTCATGGCATTGTATGGCCTTCAGACTTGTGCCATGTATGCCAATTTCCTGACCTGCACACATTTGCATGGCTTGTCTATGTGATTGTGTCATGATGCACAGGAGCACCCACACGTACATCAGGTGAGTAGTCCTGTGACGCAGGCACTCTGTCCACTCCATCAGTGATGTGCATATCAGGTCATGCAGCTGCTGGAACTGTCGTTATCAGGTATGGAGATGATCAGCCTATTAATAGGTATATTAATCGAGGCCACATCATCTTGCATGGTGTCCAAACATGTACGAAACAGTATGCGCAGCACCCACACATTTCCAGGTGACTGTGTGCAAGGTGTACCCGGCACTTGTCATCCTTTCATCATGGACACTGTAGCTTGTAGAGTCACTGTTCTTTCCAAGCTGCATGCATTCTCATGTGAAGAAGCTGTTGACCAGCCGCTCTCTCACTTTCGCTGCAGTCACACTGGGCTGCCCCCGGGTCAGTGGCCTTGCATGTGGCTGTGCCCTAAGGTCAAGCACCAGCTCAGCATGTACACCTTAGTGCACTGCAATGTTAGGCAGGACGCAACAAACAAGCATGTCTGATGTCGCACACAATGTGCGACCTGTACAGGAACACCACACCCAAGTGATCTAGGCATCTGAATCTGGATGCCTGTGAACTGCCATTTTATGGCCCTTGGAGCCCTGTGTGCCATGTTGTAGCTTATCTGTTGCATATTGGTGGGCCGCCTGTAGGGCGTCATGGGGTAGGTGCACAATGGGTAACCAGCATCACCTGCGTGAGGAAGGATAGGATTTGTATTAGTACGCATTGGGTGATCCCTTCGTGTGGATTGTTGTATGCAAGCGAGTTGTCTTTGTGTATACCCTGCAATGGCATGTGCATGTGCTAGAATGTGGTCGGAGTTTCCGTGCTTACCTAGTTGATACATGTCCCAGTAGTGTCCGGCTTTGAAATTGCACACACAAGCTTGAGCACCGGAAGATGTGGCTGTCATGGCATGCACATCCTTGAAGAGGCCACCGGCATTCCCAGACCAGTTAGGCGTTGATTGAGTGCCAACAGTGCGAAAGATGTACGCATTGGTCTGGGCGGGGGGAGCGAGAGGGCATAGTGCAACATGGGTGCAGTCAATGGCATCGATTACCGGGGGAATCGGTACACTGCGTAGAATATGCGTGCCACCTGTCTGCGTCCCTCCTGGGTTGTGGGTATATGGGCATTGTACTGGCTGCATGATATGAGGCATGCCACTACCTGGTGCAGAGCACATGACTGGGTGGCCTGGTAGATGCCAGGAGTGATGCCACTGGTCCTCTGGAAAGAGCCAGAGGCAAAGAAATGCAGGGCGGCCCAGAGCTTAAAATGTCTGCAGATTGCATGCGAATGTGTGATTCTGGGGTGCAAGTCAGCCTCCCACTCCTGCAACATGTCCATGATGGCATACTCAGCCATGGGTCGCCCCATTCATATGCTCTCTCCACACAGACATGCATTGGCTCCTGAGCAAATAGAGGCGTGGCTACTCTCGTAAGGACCTGCAACTCTACCTCTCAGCCCTGAACTCTCTCAGTCCACTCTTGATAACTCTCACAGCTAATGACCTAGCTGAATACTTTGCTGCAAACATTTCCAAAATTATAGACTCTCTCCTGACCTTCCTCACACTTCCTCCTCCTACATTTTACACTCCACCTACTCTACCATCATCCTCTGCACATTTCCCACTTTAGTCACACTAATACTGATGAAGGCTATCCCCTCTTGTGCCCAATCAGACCCTCTTGCTCCTCAGCTAGTCAAGCCTATTGCCCCTTTAGTGGCCTCATCTAGCTCAACTCTTCAACCTGTCCTTTGACTCTGCTTGCTTTCCCTCTGTTGCAAAACTGCCACAGTCATCTTAAAAAAGCAAGGAACTGACCAGAACCTACCGCTAACTTTCACCCCGTGTCTCTCCTTCCATACTACTCTAAAGTGTTCAAAAGCTGTGCGTTCAACTGTCCTACTAATTTCTTAGACATCCACAACCTTTGAGACCCCCTACAAGCAGGTTTCTGCTCCTGTCACTCCACGGAAACTGATCTCATGAATGTGTCTAACTTCATCGCCTCTGCTAAGCACTCCAACTTTACATCTATCCTAATTCTCCTTGACCTGCCTGTTGCCTTTGACACTGTTGATACTCTGATCTCCTTAATACTCTCTTTCTTCATTGGATTCGCAATCAAGCCCTTTCCCGGAATGAATCCTACCTTGCACCTCGATCAAGCCCTTTCCTGGAATTAATCTCATCTTGCACTTCACCAATTCTCTGTCTCCTGTAGCAACAACAACTCTCAACTAACTCCTCCAACTGTGGACGTTCCACAAGACTGTCTTGGGTCCACTCCTCTTTCCACTATACATCTCTGCTCTTGGGGCACTAATCACCTCCTTCGGGTTCATGTACCAACTCTTTGCGGACGATACCCAAATCTTCTTCTCTTTTCCTGAACACTCCTCTGATCTTTCTACCAACATTACACACTCTCTCTCTCTGCAATTAAATATTCAATCTCCAGTGTTAATTTCTACCAAAACAAAGGTGCTCTTCTTCCCTGCCAAATGCTCTCTCTCTCATCTCTTTCTCTGCATATCCAGTTCCCACCTGACACTCTGCCCTACTCTTCTTCAGCTAGAAACCTCTGCGTCATCTATAAACCTTTGCATACCTGCTCTACTTTCATCTCCAAAACTGGAACAGGCACCTCCTTCCTTCCTTTCAACACAGTCAAGCATCTCTTAACCACTGTCTTCTCTAAACTGGTGTACTGTGCCAGCATCCCCTTTGGTCTCGCCAACTATGCTTTCTGTCCTCTCGGCAAGATCACCACACTCGCTACCAGGGCCCTCTTTGAACTCCCCTCACTTCACACCTACTTCCTTGTACAGCCACCAAGCTGGATGGCCAACGAATCAAAACAGGGCCAGATTTAAATTTCTTCTCCTGGTTCACAAATCTATCCACTGTAAGGCACCACTGTATCCAACTCTACAAGCCTTCTTGTAATATACGCGCTGCCTCCTCGACTACCTTTGCTTCCGCTTCTTTTCTCTTCTTGCTCTACTTGCATGGATTTCTCTTCCCCCATCCTAGAAACGTCCACATGGATTTGTTCAAGACCAAACTAAAGGCCTACTTCCTCACCTCCATGTTACCCTCTTAGCCTACCTCTCATCTGCCTGCTAGCTAACATTTTTCCCTCGCCTCGAACCTGCCTCTGTCCATCACGTCCTCTGCCTCCACTCTACCACTTCACTCATTATGGTCACATCCCGAGCACAGCTGGCTGTAACACATGCCTGCACTTAAAAAAGTCCTAATGTTCATTATCCTTAATTCATGTATGGCTAGTTATGTATTGTCCCCACTGACTGTTCCATCTACTCCTCTCCACAACCTAGCCAGAAGGTCCCTCAAACTCACCCCATTGTAAGAAGCTCACTGCTTCCCATTAATCTGATTTCTTATCCATTGTACATTCTTTTGTGCTCAAAAGAGCATTGTTCCTTCTGTGTGTATTTGTGTACATATATACACACAAATTAAATAAAAATAAACATGCAGAGGGAAGTGCTACCTTCCTAACACCTGTGTCTGCCATACCGAGGAGGGTGACCCTGGTGCAGAAAATCTGCCCCCGGTCTTCTCCTGGGGTGAAGTCGCTGCAGCTGTGGCAGCATCGTGTCATTCCTGTGCAGAGAGTGCTATCGCCAAGTTGCAGGGATACATTTCCTGTGATGGAAGCTATGGAGTGGCACTATGTGCCTTCAAAACAGGACATGTGGCATCATGATGTATATGGTGGTGTGCATCATCTCTGTATGAGCTGAGCTGTCCTTGTTTGTGTATGATGTTAAACAGCTGTGTGTGTGGCATTCAGGTGTGTATTTGGTGGTGTGCTGTGTGTGTTTTGCATGGGGTGTTCTTTTTGTTAGGATAGTTGCACTTGGTGCAGTATGTGTGTTTGAGGCCATGCACCCAAGAACAAAGTTATAAGCACTGGAGTTATAAGCCACTGCACACCCATACATTCAAATATCTATGGACATACACCTAAGACTCTAGGCCCTGGCCACAACCACTGCAGCATATCACAGCTATAGATGCACACGTAGTATCGAACATCACTTAGGTGGTTGTGGGGAAGGCCTGCAGTCTTGGTTGCATGGCCGAATGCACCCGAAACCAAATTTATACGTAGTGAAGTTAGAAGCCACAATGGGTGCGATATGCTGTGGTGGTTCTGGCCAGGACCGAGAGTCTTGGCTGCATGGCCAAAGGCCATGCACCCAAGACTGAAGTCATAAGCAGTGAGGTTATAAGTCAGCATGGGTGTGCTGTGGTGCGGTGGTTGTGTGCATGACCTAGAGTCTTAGGTGCATAGCCGCAGACCATGCACCCAAGAGTGAACATATAAGTAGTGAAATGATAAGCACCATGGTTTTGATATGCTGCGATGGTTGTGGGTAGGACCTATAGTCTTGGTTGCTTGGCCGCAGGGTGTAGGTGGTAGGTTATACATCCAAGACGCTAGGCCCTGCCAACAGCCACTGCACCATATTACTGCCATAGATTAGACGTATAGATTAGAATATGTATGACGTGTGAAATTATACTTACTGTTTACTTTGTTGCGATTCCATATATTTCTTACATGACTTCAGTACTTGGTGGAAATATCCCATTTTAATTTCTGTGACAAAAGAAAAGAGCATGTTAGTGTTTGTATTTTATAAAGACTTATTACATTGTATAATAGATATTTTAGCTTTTTTACCCTCATATTTAGTTTACAAACCAGTGTACTGTGCATTTTGCTCAGTTTCTGTGTTTGTTTTTCAAATCCTTGGGTCTGGGGGAAAAAAATCCTTGTCGGATTTAAAAAAACCCTTTCTTTGCTATGCTACAAACTACTTCTTTGTTTCCTTTGAGTGTTTACTTGTTGTTTCTGATTAATGTCATGTCTGTTGGCTTGTTGCAGATTATTTTAAAAACAGTTAAGATACCTGTTGGCGTATTCTGACTGTGCATTATTTGTTACGGATCTGTGGTATTCATTTATCTGTGTGGTCATTATACACTCTTGGGCAGTTAGATACATGTTGGCGTATTCTAACTGTTTATAGTCTTTTACTTGAGAATTTTTGTTAATGTTGAAGTACACATTAGTTATTAAATTTTGGCTTTAAGAAAATAAATACGCATTTGTAAGATTAGCTGGCAATCTCTGCTTTAGAGTAATGGTGCTATCATTACATTCGAACCATCCACATTTCTTTTTAATGTATGCAGTGTAGTGACCTCCATTGGTTGTAGCTCCTGCGTGGTAGATTATACCTATTGTTGTAAAGGTTTTCTTCCCAAGTGACACTTGACCGTGTGTGAATCCAGTCAGCTTGCAGTTGTTTTTGGTACCATCTGCATTGTAACGTAAGCATAGGTATTATGTAGTTAGTACGTGTTTGTATCAGTAAGGTGGAGCGATTATCTGAATTGCACATAGTACATAATCTGCCATGGTTTGCATTCTGTAGAAGTTGCTGAAATGGAATGGATTCACAATTAGGTATGGATACATACAGGAACAAATCCCAAATGAGCGATTCGTGTATCACATTGTTACAGAGAGTGCATGTGTGTTTCATAGATTTCATTTATAGGTATGTTTTTGTTTTCCAGTACTTGTAGTAAGTACATTAGAAATTCTTGTGGATCTTCTTGTGAGTTTATAGTGAATCTCACCATTCCAGCACAGTAGTCCAATTGTTGTCTTATTCCGTGAACACTGTATGTGTTGTCAGGATTGTTTGTTGCATTTCTAAGAAGGACTAACATTTGCAAACACAATTGGTCTGTACTGTGTAAGTAAATATTGTTAACAATTGGTGGCAATTGAAATAGAATATTCATTGCTACATTTGCATAGCAACTTACACCAGTTTCATTTGAAAATATGAATAGACCAGCTAGTTCTGTCTCTGAGTGCTTTTTTCGGAGTTTGTGTTCCTTCTTTGAAGAAGTACCTGATTTACTTTCCCTAATAGGTTCTTCTTTGCTTGTGGTAATTGATGAAGTTTTAGCTTCTTTTGTTTTCTTTGAAGGATTTGCCGTCAGATTCTGTTGCATTTCTGTTTCAATTAGTTTTCTTTTACCACGTTTTACTTTTTCTGGAACAGGATACGATTTCAGATGGGGGGTGTACAGTGAACACAGTCTATTGTATTCTAAAATGCAAGGAATATCAGCGTTCAGTTTACTTGAATCAAAGTTGATTAGAAATAGACTGTCAAGTGTACGTAAGCCTGATAGTGCTACGTAGCTCATGCCTTCTTTAAAGACTGTTTCCTATATCCATCAATGCTTTGTCTAGGGTAAGACCTTAGGATTGATGAAGGGTGACTGCATATGCAAGAGTTAGAGAAAATTGTTCTCTACATACATACATGTCTTTGAAGAGAAGGAATCAAGCAGTTGAGCGCCCCATCCTTTTCACTTCTGAAAGTTTGTCAAAGCGAATATTGACAAACTGAATGTTCTTGTCACGTGGGTATGTTTGAAAGCCAACAACTGTACCCAGTGCCCCATTAACTAGCCCTTGCTCCACGTCAAGGTTACATTTAAGCATTACTCTACAATTTAAGGATCATTTTAATATTTTTTCCAACCCAGCTGTGTTGGAGATTGAATTTTCTAAGATATTTAGTCTTGTTGTGGCTTGCTCACACATGGGCAGTGTCATACCATGTACGTCTAATTTGTCTGTGGCGCAAATTTCCATTATTGGTTGCATTTCTTTTTTTAACATTGTTTCATTGAATTTGAAACAACTTGCAAGAGTTAGCATACAATTGACATTTTTGTGCGCTAATTGTTCCATAACATCATTAGCACATGCGTTATCGCCATAAAGGGCATGAATGTGCCGGTTTTTCAATATTGCTTGTGCTTCTTGAGATAGCACACCAACTCTAATACTTTTTAAAATGTTGGCGTAAGTGAGATCTGCAGATTGATGCAGGTTTTCTGTTAACTCTCTGTATTGGAAATGTTGTCAAAGGTTGACATTTCCTATGCTGCCAACAGTTTTACGGCAGAGTTTGTGTCCTAAGGTTTTGAAAATAGGTTCACCTTTCACTGTATCAATTGTAGAAAATCTCCGAAAACGATAATGTGTTTCCCTGCAAAGAGTTGTTCGTAGTTTGTTTTAAGTACTTCTTGCAATCTGAGGTGAATCAAAGCCAACATTAGGTTGGAGACCATGCTCACTTCATCTATTAGTAGCATTTTCATTTGTTTTAATACTCTGCGTAGTTCCGTTACAGCTTCTACAGAAAGTTTGTAATAGTCTAATTTGTTTTGGTGTTCTACTGGAAGGAGTAGTAATCGGTGTAAAGTGACACCGCCTATGTTGTAGGCAGCTAAACCTGTGGGGGCAGTTACAACAGTTTGTTGTTTGTCAGTTGTTGAAGGAACTTGCTGATGATTTTGATTAAGAATGTTTTTCCTGACCCAGCTTCACCACTGACGTACAGCAGTATAGGTTTGTAATTTTGGCAGGTACATTCTCTATTTTCGTTTTGTACACCATGTTCAATTTGTTTTGTTACTTCTTCAAAAATGGTGCGCTGATCTTTGTTAAATTTTGCTTGTTGTACAGTTAAGTCTTCTATATCTTGTTCTTAGTCACACATGTCTTTTCCACTTATGTCATAGCTAATTCTGCCTCATTTGCTATTAGTGGCTGTCCTAGTGGTTCTTGGCTTCCTGATACAGAAGGTTGCCTACTGTCGGAAGTGTCCTTATATAGTTGGGCCACAAGTTCTTCATGTTGCTGCTCATTGTGCAACATTATTTTGTACAGCGTAGAGTTCACATCAGTGATAGCGCTTTCATTTGCTTTGAAAGCATCTTCATAGCAGTCATAGTTATCTAGCATCTCTTCCTCTTTTATCCATGGTTTAAAAGGTTGTAGCAGAGACATGTAATATAGTTCTTTCTGTTGAGGAGTTTTTAATGACAATTTGACATGATTAATTAAGCTTCGTTTGGTAAGTTCACTAAGCTGCCTTCACAATCTGTCACTCTATATCTGCCTTTGCTTTAATCGGGTTTTATATTATTTTTGTATGCAAAGTTTTGAGCTATGTGGTATAGACACATGGTTTCCAAAGTGATACTCCTGTTCGGATAGTATGTGTCCAGTAAATTGTTTTTTAAAATGTCTTGGCTGTTGGGATCATTTCTGGCAATTGTTTCTATATCCTCATATGATTTCAGAACTCTTTCTAGATTTAGCAGGACCAAGACTTAGCCATACTATGTTGTCTGATTTCCCATACAAAGCAGTACCGGTTAAACGATCTGCCGCTTCATAGGCGCCACATTCTCAATGAGAGAGCAGTTTTATGCCTAGGCTGTACAATTTCTGAGATAGTGTTTTGTCTACGATAGGTCATTCCAGAGGTCTTGAAGTTCTGTTTTTTCTGCTTTTGTTAAGTAGGCTGTAACATATTGTGCAACTGCAGTGGAATTGTCTGCAATGTGCTGCACACCCATGTCTGCATTTCATAAGAGGGCAATGATTGCATTGTAATCATTGATATATTTTGATCCTTCTGTTCTTTTTATGTAGTACTTGTTCTTAGGTGATTTACCTTTAACACTATGTCGAACTGAAGACATGAAGTTGTGAAGTGAACAACTTCACTTCACCTGTTTCTGTAACTGGTCTAGGGAAACCAAAGCGGCATTTGGTGTAGTATTTCCCTTTGCTTTTGTATTTGCGACAACAATATTTGCCACATTTGTGTCTTTGAAATTGTAAATTCTGTCCATGCAGGTCACTATGTGTCCGTTGTAAAGGGATTTCACAAGTGACATTTTTGGATAAACTGCAAAACAGTGGCATCACTGTCATGACCAAATTTAGGTGCACCTTTGATCCATAAAAGCATGTGAATATGTGCTGCTCCTCTCTCTTGGTATTCTTTTCTCCAAAAAAGTGTTGCTCGTCTCTGAGGGGAGGAACACTTTTATTAAAAATAAAGTGTAGCATAGCAATGAAACGATCATGGAAATATCTTGACAAATCAACTGGATCTAGAGAGCAAAGTTCTCCAGGTGTTAGTATATGTATGTTGGTTTTATTGTTGTTTGATATGCGTGGGAACTCATGTAAATCTATCCATGCATACTCTGCACATCTTAGTATAACAAACCAAGTCGGTGGTCCAAGGTTTCTGATTGCACAACGTATGTCTTTGTGCCGTCGGAACCAGTATTCTTTTGTACCACGCATGTTTGCAAACAGATTTGTTATACTGGATTGTAAAACCTCATCTTTTTCTTGTACTTTTTGTATTAATTGCTTAACTGACATATTTTGAAAGTGGGTTCCAGATTTCAAAATGTGTGCAACTCCGTAACATAGGGTTGCTAGTTCAATTTCAAAGAGTAGGTGGAATATGTATTCCACATTTTGTCTAAATCTGGGATCTTGAGAATACATTCGTAATGAGCGGTATTCTGATGCCGTAATATGAGTGGGTCTATCATCGTATCTTCCGCCTTTGCCAGTAGGAAATAGCAGTGGAAAAACACATGCTTCTATACTTTTTTCCCATATGCTCATTGGTAACCCTTTGGTTTGTCGCATTTGGTAAGTTTCTAGTGCATCATCTATGCTTTCATTGGAATGCAATGGATGAATTGTGTAAGGTCCAAAAGAGTGGATACTGCAGCAGGATCCAGAAGTTCAAATTGACCAGTTTCTGATGACTCTTGAATTATTTTAGTGTTTTCCCTTAAGCTTTCTTTAATATTTATTTCTTTGTAGCATTCGTTATTGTCTTTCCCATATTGCAAGGCTTGTCTAACATTATGTAAGTCCACCAGTTGTTGCCAAATTTTTTTGTCTTTTGTTGGTACACCATTTACTAAGACAATTAAAGAATGCTCTATTGGACGTTGCACTCCTAGAGTGTGTACATTTTCTGTCAGATTTAATGCCAAATAAACTACTTTGCCACGAATGCCTTTCACCAATTCAGAGGGAGGTAATTTTGCTGTTTTTGGTTGAAGGCGTATTATTGCTTGAAATTGGTGAACTGTTTGAATTATGATGCTCTCATACAAATTGTGTTGTTGCAGAGGTTTTGGTAGTGGGAATAATTCCAAATTATTTGTGATAGCACGTGAAGGGAGTTTTGTTGTTGTCCAGTTTTGTAGTGCAGTAACTGCAACATATTAGGGGTTCACTTATTTGGTATTTGTTTTCTGCTAAAAGGTTCAGAGCTAATTCAAACCATTTGGAATCTTCATTGTCTTCTATTTTGTATGTTACGTCTATAGTTTTTGTGTTCTTTTTGTAAAACATTCTGCGGCAACACACACACACATGGTTTGGTACTTCAGCCGATGCACTTTTTTGTATGTGTGTAATAGAAGATTGCTATGTGCAGAATTTTTGCTAGTCTGTTCTAAAACTATTGCATTTTGTGGCTTTCACTTCCAAAATATTTTCTTTGGATACGGTCGATTTCTTCTTGTAGGTATTTGGGTGTGCCTTGTAGAAGAGTGTTATTTAAATTGGCTAATTCTAAAGCTGGACTTTTAGCATAGTACAGTTTATACACTAGATTTCTTACATGTGAATGATGTATTGATATCCTTTTGATATCATGGAAGGTGCTTTTGCAAATAGGTCGTGTAATGCAGGCTAATGAATGTCCTTGTAGTCCTGTGTATTTGCGCATTGGACAGATATCCATATTTTGCAGCACTTTCATTTTGATTTTGTCTTTACCTTTCACATACTGATTGAGGAACTGACATAAAGACTTGAAAGATGTGTTAGGAATGTCACACATTGACGTGCACAGCCATTTGTATACTGGACGGTCTGGTTCAGTTGAATAGAGGTAATTCTGAGTTTTCAGGGGATACTTTTGCAAGCAGTGTTTCTTGCTTCATGATGGTATTATTGATTTTGTCATACCCTCGTCCACTGCTATGGATGGCAATTATGTTTGTTTGATTTTGTTTGTATGCTTCTTCATTAAAATATGGTTCTGTGGTTGTTGTGTGACTCCATTCACCTTCACAAATATTTAAGAAGTTATTTTTGTTGACATTCCGTTTATTGAGAAGTTTCATTTGTAGTTTAGTACTTAGTTTTGTTAGTGGTTTCATCCTATTTAACGCTAAAATAAATAACGTCCTTTTGAGAAGGATTGCACTGTCTACGAGAGCTTGTAGGATTCATTTTCTACTGTAGGTTTTAAGGGTTAATGATGATTTCGGTCCTCTTCTTATTAGATTCTGAAGTACTCTATGATGAGTCGTTTTTGCTAAATTACTAATGGATTAATAGGAGCATTCTTAGCAGTACTGGTAGCCGATTTTTTGTAAAGCGTTTTCTGTTTCGTGCCACATTTTGATAGAGGAGTCAAAGTTTCAGTAGTTGAAGCTGCCTTTGTTTCGCTAAACGACTGTATTAGCTGTTTTGTTCCAACGTTCTCTACAAACTCTGCTACAGATGGATGCTTACTTTGGACACCTATTTTCATTTGCTCTATTTCTGCGTTCCTTTCTACAGACTTGCTTTTTGGTAGGCATTCTTTGGGGTCTGTTGAAAAAAAAGAAGGCATGGTTTGATCTATTGTACAATGTATGTGTGCTGTGTGCATGCGGGCATGAGTTTGATGGGGAAGCCGTTTGTGGTGGTGTGTGAATGTGCATTGGGTAGTTACAATGAGCTGGAAAGGCTATTTTTCTGTTTGTAGATTACTACACTGTGCTTCAGATGAGAGTAGAAAGTGAGCTAGTGGTGAGGAGAAGCATTAATAGTAAACGTAAATGGTATAAAATTAAAACAGCTATTTGTTTTCTAGTACTAACATTCTAAGGCTTCTGTATGTCATTTGTGTTCCAAAAACACAGGGATTTGTGAGCCATTCTGCCTGTTATTCTTTCTTTAATAAATGGGGATTTGTGGGTAGAATGGTTCAGAAATCAATGTTTGTTTTGGTGCGCAAATTACATAAATAACCCACACAGTCTCTTTGAGGAACAGTAAGAATATAAAGGTAGTAGTGTACTTACTTTTTTTTGCGGAATGACCAGGTTTCTTCGGATATGTCGTTTACAGTGTAGATGCTGTTGATTTTCAGGAGAGTAGTCTTCACTGCAATTGTAAAAGGAGGAAGTTAGTAACTTTGTGTGTTTAAAGCAGTGATGTTACTGTACACGTTCATTTTGCATCTTTCGTCCGAGTATTCTCCTTTGATATTTCAACACAGTACATGTGTGCATTTCATTTCACTATGTGCTGCCTTTATATGTTATTTGCAGTATGTTAGTTGAACCTGATTCGCAAATGAGTACAATTTTCAATTTCTGAAAATGCCTCGTTTTTTTTAAGCTGCGTTGTCAATAGCAGAGAGGCTCGTAAGTGATAGGTCATTATAGTAGATGGGAAAAATTTCACTACTTTAATATTATAAGTACGAATCCGAAAAATCGGGAGACCCTCTGAGGGAGATGTCACCACAGCAATCGGGAACATTCATTTTTCTCGTCCGATCGCATTGGAAGTAGCATTAATTTAGGCAGTAGACAGTAAAAAATGGTGACATTTTATAATGGAAAATTGAGTTTCGCGCCTAAATCGGGAGGGTTGTTACATATATATAGGTTATGCGGGAGACAGTAAAAAGTAGTGCGGTTTCCCAATGAAAAATCTGAAGTCTTGCACTTAAAGGGGGGAGCGTTGGTATGTATTGGCTATGCAGATTTAGTGGCATTCATTTGTTTAAATGAAATCATAAGGGTTGCACATGTTCTCTGATTAAAATATGCATACCTGTACTTTGTACTCATGCATGTGCGCATGCATGGAGCTGTACGTAGAAATCCGCGACACTTGCAGAGTAATTTTTGAAGTAGGTGCTTTGCAATGATATGCGACTTGCATTCACAGTGATCAATAGTACATTTGAAGTGCAAAATTTTGATGACGGAGTTAGATGTAGAGCTGTTGAATGTGATTGGTGGATGGTTGTGTGACTGCTTAGCTGTGTCCAATGAGGGAATGGATTTGCGAGTAATGTGGAAAGGGACTGGCTAAGAGTTACGTGCCGCATGTAGACAGCGCTTGTCCGCGGGTAGGGCATGCCACATACGGGGTTCTACAGCAAATCCAGCATGGAAAGGTGACTGTAGGCATCAGCCAATCAGATGTTCACATTGTTAATTTTTTGTTGGAAGACAGTCCGTGTACTGAAGATGGCACAGGTGGAGACAGTCAGGGGTTTGGTGCTCAGAGAGATTTTTGTCCATGGTTTACAGCACTATTCCGAAAGTAGGCATGTGGCACACAATTTCGATGCGAGAGGAGTGATGGTGGTGTGGAGCACCGAGACTGATCGCAATGTTGCGACAATTCTCTAAGTTTACAGAGATATGCGTAGGATGACCAGTCCCCATGTGCTTGCCATTTGGGCTACGCAAGTTCACGTACTTTGTTGGAAGATTTGGAACAGTTGGTGCAAGCAGTCATTAACATCTTTCCAACTGCAAATGTAATTTTTTCTGGCTTACTCCCTAGAGGGAAATGGGACAACAGTTCCGTTTTCTGTCCTGATCAAAGTATTGGGAGGTGTAACATCAATCGCGGCATGCGTGCTTTCATGTTACGAGCTGGTATGTTTTTCTGCAGCCACGAGAACATTGTTCCCAGTAATGTGGCTTATTTTGAAGCAGATGGTGTTGCGTTATCTTCTTTGGGAAATGCCATGTTCTTTTGGAATGTAAGGCTTGCTTTGGAGAAGGTTCTGTAATGATTGTAGGAGTAAAGTAAGAAGAAAAAAAATCATTAAATAAACAAAATAACAGGTGTCTGTAAGGCATCTGCCCAAAAAACAAACAAAAAAATGGCTCTTTTCAGAGCCCACCTTGAAGGGGAAAAGGGGAATAATATTTAAATGTACAGTCGTCACGCTCAGATCCTCTACGTGTCTGTGGACATGGCAGTAGTCTGCAGGCAGTGAGTATTACCAACAGGGTTTCTGGGGTGGAGACGCATGCAAATGAGAATGTGCGAAGCTAGGGATTGGTCAGTAAAGTTCAGTGGGTGTGTTCTGAACATAGAAATTTAGTGAGAACAGCTTTTCCCTGACAGCAGACCAGACAGCCATGGCTCTGTGTGCTCGAAAACAGATTATCTGGATTTTGGGAGACTCATGGATACATTGGTTGAAGGTGCATGCAGAAAGTTGCGGTCTATCTGCAGATCTTGGATTTTCTCATGTGGAAATGCACTGGCATGGAGTGCGTGGAATGAAGTGGCTGGACTTGGTACCTCTCTGTGCTACGTTACAGACAGAGCGTCATCCTGATATAATTATCATTCATTATGGAGGTAACAGTTTAGGCCATGTCTCTGGAATTTCTTTGCAATTTGCAATGAAGGAAGGATTTGCGAAGGTCAGGGACACGTTTCCAAATTGCCAAATAGTTTTTTCCCGTATTGCACAAAGACAAATATGGCTGCGTTCTTCTGCATTTGGTCCACAAATGGAGAAATCGAGACGCAATGTCAATAAGGCAGTTTGTGCCTTTCTAAGAGATGTTGGCATGTCCTCATTCCACAATTTGTTTCGCAGCACTTTCATTTTTCGCAGAGATGGAGTCCATCTCACATTTGCTGGCAATCAGATTTTTCTTCGCAATGTACAAAATGTATTGCAACCTTTTTTGGATTTATAGTCACCTATTTGGCAATCCGTTTTTTCGAATCCACAGTTTTTGAAACACAAAACCTCACCGAAAGGCTCTTTTCAGAGCCACCACTTACTCCCAGCGAAAAGTGCATTGGTTTTGCTCCGCTTGCACCCTCCATTTTTGTGCGTCCTACGACTGTCCGCGGACTTTTTGAAAAACGCGTGGGGGCCTACACCGGTCACTTGATAGTTCTATTGTTAAACTGAGAAAGGCAGCTCTGAAAAGAGCCTTTTTTGCAATTTTTGTTATTCAGTTTATTGCTTTTCAGCACACGACACACTAGGAGAGGAGGGTAAAGGAGGGCAAGGAAGTGACACCAACCATGGGGATAAGAAAGGGCAGGTGGAGAAAGATGTAGGGTGGGCTTTACTTAGGTAGGGAGCAGTTTTTCTGGTGCTCCGTGACCATAGTCTCAAAAGCACTTCGAAGACTCTCCCCGTGCAGAGTACTGCGTCGCAGTACATACACAATATTGTGACCCTCGCAAGGTAAGGGTCAACAGCATCGCGAATGGCCTGTGAGGCAGCTGGAGGGATGCGCTCCACCACAGGAGTGTCTCTTGTGGTGAGAGGATCGGACACGGAGGATGCTGTGGAGGAACTCAATCTAGTACGTTCTTCACATGGTACCACCTTGCGAATGTCCGCACCGTGGAACGAAGTTAGGTGTCGCTTCATGGTTGTCGTACCAAAGCTGTATGCACCAGGTCTCCCGCGACTCAGTACCAAGTTGCGCTGCTTACACATGACCTGGTTCACACTTGCTTTTGGTACGTTTCCAAAAACGGTAAACAACCGTCACACCCACGACTCCCGGCGAGTGCTTGCAGTGCAGAGTTCCTCCACCTCATTCTCTTCTTCCTCTTCTTTCTCGCTCTCTACATCCTCACCCGTATTTCCCTCTGCAGGCCCTTGGGGAGGTGGTGGTGGTGGAGGGTTTGGGTGTGGTGCTGAGGCTAATGTAGCAACAGCAGCCATGGATGCCATAAGGATTAGTCGGCTAATGTTCGCTACAGCAGTAAAGGCAGCACAACTCAATCTGCTATAGCCAGAAGCACAATGAAGATGAGCTCTGGGGTGTGGCCATATATAGGGGTGGAGTGGTGCGGCTCGTGACCATATCGATCACTCTAAAGCGCTGCAAAAATTCTAAACAATACATTGAAAGGTAGGGCCATTGTATGGGACATGTGAAATGGTGATTTTATACTGTAAAATAATTTCCCATGTTTGTATAAGTTCTTTTGAAATGTTGCAGAAGCAGACAAACTGCGCAAATTAGTCCACACGCTCAGTGTGGGTGCGGTCACATGACGACGTAGTAAACACATCCACGAAGGAAATGGGTGCCCGCTGGATACCAAATGCAGAGTAACGGACGTTTGCATGCGCACGCAAGTTCTACGGACAGTGTTCAGGTCCTGAAACTAATCAAAAGTGCGACACAAGGGAGACAGTTAGGAAAAGGCGCGCTGTTCGCAGTACTTATGGGTGTGGTGCGCATGTGCGTAGATGTTCTGCTGACTGCACGGCCAGGGGCAGTGTCCTTCGGACACCTCCATTTTGTTTGTCTATGGACATGCCGGACACCGCGCCTGTTCTATGGACAGTTCCATCTTGGCTGCGGACGGTACGGATAGGTATAGTGTCCTTAGGACACTCCCATTTTGTTCATTTACAGACATCCCGGACACCTGGTGTGTTCTAAGAACATGTTTTATCTTGGTTGTGACTAGTACGGAGAGGTCTAATGTCCTTAGGCCGTTCCCATTCTGTTCATTTACAGACAACTTGGACACCTGGTGCGTTATAGATTAGTTCGGGTAGGTGTATTGCCCCTAGAACATCCATACTATATTGATTACGGCCAGTCCGAACAGGCGCGCTGTCCGCGGACAATTTTAACTCTTTTTAAAAAAAAATGTTTTAATCCAAAACATTCCTCTACAACTAACATACACAATTTTTTAATACCCACACACACACACATAAATCAAGTGAAATACAGGGAGAAGCAGATACTGAAACGAATATAGGGGAATTAGGGTTTAACACAGGCTGGTTGTGAGGGGATGAAGGGATGGATGTTTCGTCAAAACATTTCTGTTCCTCTTGAGGGTTTGGGGATGGGTCACTAGGAAATGGAGAAGGGGGACAGGTACAGGTGGGACAGTGGTATCTTATTTTTCCTCTTACGTACTCTTCCACAAATTGCCTTAAACTGTTAAAATTCTCATTCAGTATGTCCATTTTCTGTTGTATCCGTTTCAGGCTGTCTTGCTCTGTGTCCTTTGGTGGACTTTCTTCTTTTTTTACCTGTTCTGTTAAAAATGAATATGAATATGAATATATATATATATATATATATATATAAAAAACAAGGAAAGGTGCGTACTCCAATTCTCTGCATAACCTTCCAGGCCACTGGTGTACTCCTCCAACCGGTTTCTGTGCCAATACACGTCATCAGGGAGGCTGAGTGGACTTGCAGCTGACCGCAGGTGCAGGTGATAAAAATCTGCTGCAAGGGCTTCTGGTGGATGTAGTCATCAGGTCAGCAGAGAAAACGCTCACGCCCAATCCCACAGTGGAGAAAGGGGGGGGGGGGGGTGTAGCCTCAAGTGAGGCACTCCAAAGCCCGGCATATATAACCCTGGTGCAGCACCCTGTCAGGTCTTGAGGATTCCACCCCTCAAGATCCTGCAGAAACCGGTCGGAGGAGTACACAGTGGCCTGGAAGGTTATGCAGAGAATTGGAGTGCGCACCTTTCCTTGTTTTTTCCATTTTTCGCAGGACCTTGAAGGGTGAAATCCTCAAGACCTGACAAGGTGCCGCACCAGGGTTATATATGCCCGGCTTTGGAGTGCCTCATTTGAGGCCACACTCCCCCCCCCCCCCCCCTGTGGTGAGCTGCAAGTCCACACAGCCTCCCTGATGACATGTATTGGCACAGAAACCGGTCGGAGGAGTACACCAGTGGCCTGGAAGGTTATGCAGAGAATTGGGGTGCGCACTTTTCCTTGCTTTTTCCATATATATATTAAAAAATGTCCATAAAATACTGACTGTTTATTTGCTTATGCAGCGAAGTGTGTACTATTATTATCGCTATCTTCTGACATTTCCCCCAAGCAGAAAATTCTCCTCCAACCACTCCAAAGTACTGCACATTTCTGTATCAAACCAACAGAAATACATTATTTTTTCTGCACCTCATACAAAAAAGTACACACACAAGAAAAATTAAGTTCACTTACTATTTTCTTGTAAATTGTCTTCGTTGTGCGTCTACTGTAACTTCTGGCTGCACAGTTTCTGTGAGGCAATTACGTTGGAGGCATATCTCATTTTGTTATTGGATAATCCATTTCATTCTACATGGTAATTAAATGCATGGGTAATGTGTGAGACGTGTAGGTTCAATTGGTTAGTTATTTGTACTTACCTGTGTTTATGTGTTCTTTTTTTTTTAAAACTTGTTCATTTCCCATATGGCACAATAGTACAATTTCAGATACCCCCGGACTGTTTGGGTAGTGTTGATCTCATCCTCAGACAGGCGCTCAGTCCGTGCCTTTCAAATATGATTAGCAAGGGGGTTCGGTATGTTCTGTGTTACATGTATATAAAGTAAAGGAATTATAGTACCTATCTCCCAAATTCACATGATGAAAGTGTACATTCAGTAAAAAAAAACTTTGTTAACGGGATGTTATGAGTAAGTAGCCCTACTAAAAACCCATAAAATTTACAACAAAAAAAAAAACTTTGTTAAGGGGACGTTATGGTTAAGTTGCACTACTAAAAACCTGTGCAATTCACTAAAAAAAAAAAACTTTATAAACGTGACATTATGGTTGAAAGTAAAACCGAAACCCCCTGAAATTCGCCAGTTATGGTAGGCTAAGCAACCATAAATGGCCGCACTACTGTGCACTGCTAACACCAACACCCAGGACATCACAAATGCCATTGATGACATCACAGGTAGATTTAGTTTTCATGCAGAGGCTCCACAAGGAATTTTAATTATATCATTGGCAGAAAAGTGTCAGAGATGATTGAAGAACTAAGATATGCCACGTAGATCATTAAGCAATGCATTGCTGAAAAAAAATATTCCATTACTCAGTTCTTTCAGTACATGAACGAACTCATGAAGATGTGTAGGCATTGTATGCAGCATGCACTACAGAGGTGCAATATTTGCAATCTTCCCATGTTGCATACCACATTGATAAATGCTACCTTTACAAATGTTTACATACTGTGAAACATAAGTATCTACATATGCTTTACTGCATAATTGCACTATTGCTCACAAAAACATATAGAGAGCACTATGCATACAAATATAAGCATATACAGGGAACGTAAAGCATGTACCAAAAAGTGCAGTTTTAATAGAAAATGGTTATACCCGAACTACTTAACTTCATGCACAGAAAAGATTGTTGTGTTTGTGGATTCCTTCTTCTTCTATGCAGATGTATGATATGATGTAACCGTAACCTAAGGAAAGTATTGTTAGAACAAATGAGAAGGATAAGGACTACAAATATAGAACTTTTACCTTCTTAAACTCCTGACTGACAGTGAAGAAAGCCACCTGGCTTACATATGTCAGTGAACAAAAAAAAGAAGGAGCTGGACATGTAATGTCATCTGTGCTGTCACCATAGTACTTTTTACTATATTATAGTGACTTTAGTTTCTGCCTGTTACTGCCCCAGATAGATCAGTGAAGGAAAAAGAGTGAGCCAGACATGTGACGACATCAGTGATGTCATCAATGACATTTGTGATGTCATCTTTGATGTCCTGGGTGTTAGTGTTAGCAGTGCACAGTGGTGCGGCCAGTTATGGTTACTTATCCTACCATAACTGGCAGATTTCAGGGGTTTTTTGGTTTTACTTTCAACCATAATGTCACGTTTATATCGTTTTTTTTTAGTGAATTGCACAGGTTTTTAGTAGTGCAACTTAACCATAACGTCCCCTTAACAAAGTTTTTTTAGTGAATATATATATGTATATGTGCGGTCAATTGTGCAAAGGTCAATACGGACCCCTGACTTTCAGTCAATTAGGTTATTCGAACAATTGTGTTCAAACAATTTGGGTAATACCTGCCAACCACGGGGGGAGGGTCGCTCTATTAAGCTTCTGTGGTTCGGGGGGAGAGTATTGATATTCTCTCCTCCTTTGTTGGGTCTTGGCAGAATAATCCACCCCCAATTGCAGGGTATATTAACCACCCAGGCCAAATGAAGTCAAACCCTCCGCCTTTAGCAGAGGTGCTAAAGGCTTTACAAGATATACAAATTGAGTTACCTCATGCTAGGCAGGAATCAACCGCTTTGAAGGCCTAGGTGCAGGGGGTTAGTGGCACAGGGTACCCATTTAAAAACAGCCACTGCTAGACCCTCAGGAGGGGTGGTGGCAGGCAGGGCCTCTACAGTTAGTGCCTTTGGTGGCACCTGAAAGATTTGTAGGGGACCCTAGGAAGTATATGATGTTCTTGACTCAATGTAGGTTACACTTTTTGTGTAAACCTGCTGCCTTTGAAACAATGCAGGCTTTGACTGGAGACCCTGCTGCTTGGGCCATGCCTCTGGTCCAGAAGGATGGCCCTTTACTATATAACTGGGAGGGGTTTTTGACAGAGTTGGGCGGTTGTTTGACAGACAGGAGGTTTCATTTGCGCAGGATAAGGAATTATTGGCAGGGAATACGTGATTTGGTGTCGTACGTGACACAGTTCAATCGGTTAGTAATAGAGAGATTGACTGGAGACCAAACAGCCAGTGCTGCTTTACCAAGGTTTAAGGGATGATTACCAGGTTACTCACCGTAGTGACCACCTTACTCCTAGTCCATAGTCCCCTTTCCTCCATACTTATGGGACATCTCTCCGTCCTGTGGGACGGGACCGGAGCAATTTGTAAAAATCATCCACATTTTTTTCAAAAAATGTGTCCCTCCTCTCTTTCCTGCGCGGGACCCGGCACATGGCCGTAACCCCGCCCACCTTGGCTCTGCCCCACGCTTCGCCCATCAGTCCTTTTCTATCGCAGGGTCCAAGACCCATTAGCAATAACAGAGGAACCTTATTAGAGGGGACAGCGGGCGGGCGTATGGAGGAAAGGGGACTATGGACTAGGAGTAAGGTGGTCACTATGGTGAGTAACCTGGTAATACTCCTACATCCCGTCCCCTTTCCTCCATGCTTATGGGAGATTCTCAAGCACTCCTTACAGGAACTATGGGTGCATGGAAATACCCCTTACTGAAGCAGGTTCTTCAGCACAGCCTGGCCGTACTGAGCGTCAGCCCTAGAGCTCATATCGAGGCAGTAATGCTTACAGAAAGCAGATGGGGAGGCCCAGGTAGCCGCTCTAGCGATGGACTCCCAGGGAACATACTTCTGAAAAGCAACCGCAGCTGCCTGGCCTCACACCTGATGTGCATGGATACCCTTAGGAGGTTTCAGCTTTTGGACGGTGAAAGATTCTGTGATACAGGCAGCAATCCATCTGGAAATGGATGCCTTAGACGCTGGCCTGCCCTGGGGTTTACCGAAGGTCACAAACAGTTGGGAAGAGCTCCGAAGCTCGGCCGTCCTGTCCAGGTAGAACTTAAGAGCTCTTCGGACATCCAGGCAGTGTAGAACCCTTTCCGCCTCCGAGGCAGGGTTCGGAAAAAAGACCGGAAGGGAAATCGACTGATTCAGATGGAATTCGGTCACTACCTTTGGTAGGAAAGCTGGGTTCGTACGAAGGACTACCTTGTCCTTGTGAAAGACCAAGAAAGGATGCTCCACCGACAATGCCTGGAACTCACTCACTCTCGCTGACGTAACGGCGACCAGAAAGGACACTTTCCAGGACACGTACTTGAGGTCAACCGTAGCCATTGGCTCGAAAGGTTTATGGCACAGCGCCGTCAGGACTACGTTTAAGTCCCAGGGCGGGTGCAGACTACAAACTGGAGGGTAGACGCGTGTCAAACCAGCAAAATGTCTCTTCACCACTGGGTTAGTTAACAAATACGCCGGTCTGTAGAGAGGTAGGGGGAAATCGCAGAGAGAGGAGTCCTGCAGGACAAGACATGAACCCCTGACTCTGCTAGGGAGGAGACAAAGGACAGCACTGTGTCAATCGTCGCCACCCTCGGGTCCAATTCTTTCTTCAAATAGCAATGACAGAACCTGAGCCATTTACTCTTGTATTGGGATCTGGTTGAGGGTTTTCTGGATGCCTGGATAATGTGCATGTTATCCGCAGACAAACCTAAAGGCTCTAGAGCCGTGAACTCAGGCACCATGCCGCCAAGTTGAGCGATTGTGGGGAGGGGTGCCACATCTGTTGTTCCCCTTGGTGAAGAAGATCGGGAGTTACTGATAACCGATTGGCGGACACACCGACAGGTGTTGAAGTTCTGAGAACCAAAACCTGGCCGGCCACCACGGAGCTATCAGTAGAAGAGAACAGTTGACAGAACTCTTCAACTTCCAAATTGCTCGATGAACCAAAGGAAGAGGCGGGAAGGCGTAAACTCTCATGTTGTGCCATGGGATCTCGAGTGTGTCCCCCAGAGAGGAGGCTCCCAGCCCCCCTCTGGAGGCATACTGAGGAAACTTCTTGTTTACCGCCGCGGCGAAGAGGTCCACCTCCGGTGTGCCCCAACGTGAGAAAATCCCCGATAGGATCTCCGCCTTCAACTCCCACTCGTAGCTGACTACTGTCCGCCGGCTGAGGGCATCCGCGGTGACATTCAGCCGGCCTGGGATGTGCACTGCAAGCAGCCAGACCCCATGAAGCACGGCCCACTCCCAAATCTAGATGGACAGGTCCACGAGAGGGGGAGACTTCGTTCCCCCTTGCTTGTTTATGTAGTACATTGACACCGCATTGTCCGTTCTTATGGGGACCACATTGTTGACAATGAGAGGTCTGAACGCCTTGAGCGCCAGAAAAATCGCGAGAAGCTCCAACTGATTTATGTGCAGGAGCTTGTCCTGAGGTGACCAGAGGTCCGAGACCTAAAGAAAATCTAACGTCGCACCCCACCCAAAAAGGGAGGAGTCCGTCGTAATCGTCACCATGGGGCTTGGGTCCTGAAACCCGACACCCACTGACAGGTTGCTGAGAGAAGACCACCAGTCCAGGTCCACGCTCATGGAATCCGGAATCATTATCCGTTTGGAATCCGGGACCACAGCCTGACACCAGGAACTCCGAAGAGCCATCTGGGTCCGCCTCATTTTGAGAAGAGGAAGAGCCAGCACACACGAGGCCACGAGGCCCAGAAGCCTCTGGAACCACCAAGCCGACATGCTCTCCGACTGCGTAAACATCTGACACGTGGCCAACAGATCCGCCATTCTGTCCCCTGTCAGATACACACGGCAGTCTATCGTGTTCCAACAAAAACCCAGGAAAGTCAGGTCCTGTGAGACCGTCATGGAGGATTTCCGCCAGTTCACCGACAGCCCAAGATAGAACAGGAGCTGAAGGAGAGACTGGAGGTTGCCCGCTGCTGCCAACGGGCAAGGGCTGCGTAGGAGCCAGTCGTCCAAATAGGGATACACATGGACACCCTGGAGACGAAGATGGGCCGCGATCACCGACATCATCGTGAAGACACGCGGCGCCGAACTGAGGCCAAAAGGAAGCACCCGAAACTGGAAGTGCTCCTCTCCCAGAGAGAAACTGAGGTATTTCCTGTGTGGGTTCCAAATCAGGATATGCATGTACGCATCCTGAAGATCTACCACGCTGAGCCAATCGCCCGCCTGCAACGAGGAGCGAATTTGGCCAGGCGTAATAATCTTGAATTTCTCTTGGGGTAGGGAAAGATTGAACTGGGAAAGGTCTAGGATGGTGCGCAGGCCAGCCTGGTTGGGTTTGGGCACCGTAAACAGCTGGGAGTAGAAGCCCTCCCCTACCTCCCCAAGGGGAACGGGTTCCACAGCTCTGAGGAGCAGAAGTTTCTGAACCTCGGCCTTGAGGGAGGGTGAGCCCGACAGCTGAAAATGAGGGTTGAGGGGTGGGGTAGGGGGTAAAGGTAAGCGGAAGCCCGCTCGAGCGACTGACAAGACCCATCTGTCTTCTGTGATGGTCTGCCATGCCTCCCAAGGAGACGCAATGCGTCCTCCCACTGGGGTCTCGTGCGAGCACGGAAAACCCTCATTTGGCAGGTTTATCGGCGGCTGTGCCACCTGAACCTGATGAGGAGGATGAGGAGCGCGAGAAATACCGCGTACGCTGTTGTCTACGGCGGCTATTCCCCACAGAAGTATCCACTCTGCGATTCTTGCGGTCGAGGAAGCCCCTAAAACCAGAGGAAGGTCGACCTTGCGACAACGGCCTTTGAGTCTTGAAGGGAGGTTTAACCTGAACAGGCAAAGATTTGGCCGTCTGAGTGCTGTCTTTGGTTTTGGTGAGCTCTACATCAGTAGAAGAGTGAAAAAGCTCCTTACCATCAAACGGAAGGTCCAGGACCTTGTCTTGCACCTCCTTCGAGAACTTAGTGGCATGCAGCCATGCTTGCCGCGAGGTATCAACCCCTAACATCAGACCCCGAGCCGAGGTGTCTACGTGATGAGCCGCAGCCTCCAGGAGATCCTGGGCCAAGACCCTGGCATCGGAAAGGCCTCCTCTGAAATCCTCCAGCTTCTTGAACGGGATATGCTCCTCAAACTCCGACAGACCTCTCCACATCCGCATGTTAGCTCCCGCCAAAATCAATTCTGCATTGACCTGCCTGAGCTGCAAGGCCGAATTGGCAAAGATTTTCCTCCCTAGGGAGTCCAGGAGCTTGTCCTCCTTTCCCAAGACCTGAGTCACCGTCGCGGAGGAGGAAGCTGCAGGTCTGGATTGCAACTTGGCCGCAGCCACCACTGTGGAGGAGGGAGGCGGACAAGACGCCAAGGCCACTTCTTCCGAGGAATGTAGCCTGTACCTTGCGTCAATCTTTTTATTTACAAAAAGTCCCGAGTGTGGCTTTTCCCAAACTCTACGGACCTCGGCCAGAACATCCTTCTGCAAGAACAGGCTGGTACGCTCCAAAGGAGACAAGGTGAACGCCCCAGAAAGCATGCCCTCCTGCGGAGCAGGTGCCTCGGGCACCGGAACATCTAAGAAGCTCATCATGTCCAGTACCCGGTCATGGAAAGCTTTGGTAGAGTGGGGCAGGTCCTCGTTGTCCTGATCGCCTTGAGGGTCATCTGACAGGTCCGGCTCCTGCTGAGCCGAGTCAGGCACTGCCTTGTCCACCGGGGACAATGGCGGCACAGGCGGAAGTGCAGGGGGAGGCACCACGGGCAAGGGAGGCGCCGGCGGACCACCGACGGGACGGGTGGAGCCGGAGGCACGGGTGGACATATCTCCTTGAAAAGCCCCTTGAAATATTCCCTCATGGGGTCGTTGCGTATAAGCGCTTGAAATTTACCGAAAAAGGCGTCCTCAGGAGATTGTTTCGAAACCTGAGGAGGCCTCTCATGAGGTGGAAAAATCCAGGGACGCAATGGAGAAGGGTGCCACACAAGCCCCTCCGCCAACGTATCCACATAAATCAAGGGAGCCGCCCCCGCGGGCAACGAAACATTGTGTGGAAGAGGCATCCAGGCGTTCCAATCATAAACTGGCCGGTAAGGATGCGCACAAGGGACCTTAGGTTCACCCGTAGGACCGAACCCTACACCAGGGGCCGATGGCGTAGTTGTAGGGGTAGTACCTAAAATGCCCGCCGTGGTCGTGGCGGGAACGGGCGCCATTTTGTCCTCATCTAAGGGGAACTGCGGCACGTGAGGAAGTGAGGCAGGGGTCGCCGTCGATGGATCAGGGGTCTTAATTTTAGCCTTAACGTAAGGAACCTTGGCAGAGCCGGTACTATGAGGCCTGGAATGTTTCTGCAACATACCAACCGCCAACTGAGCCTTCGAAGGAAGAGCTCGGCACTGTCGGTAAAAGAAGAAACCTTCTTCTTTGCCCCCTCAACAGATCTGGTGTCACCATAAGAGCGGGAACGGTGCGCTGTCACCGACAGGGCCTTGCCTGGCCCCTCAGAACTGTTGGTAGCCTTAGCCTCTGTAGGAGGGACCTCGGCCCCGGTTTTGTTTTTGAGGGAAGGCCTCAGAGCAAGATCCGGTACCCCACAACTCAGTAGAACTTGGTCTACACACAGCCCCTACAGGAGGGGCCTCGGAGTGTACTCCGGTGATCACAGGCCCCTTACGGAGACCCTCGGAGAAAACTCCGGTAAATTATTAGGCCCGACAGGCACCTCAGGGCGAACCCCTGTAACAGAGCGATCAACGCCGCTCTCGGCTCAAGAGGAACCCGGGAAAGTATCCTCTGGCTGGCGCGCTCTGAAAATCAAAGAACTTACCGGGCGTTTTTTCTTCTCGTTGATGAACGCCTGAAAATGAGAAGGAGGAGTCTGTCCGAACACCTCCTCCCACCGCTCCAACCGACGTTGAAGAGCCCGGACCGAAAGGGAGTCACAGTAAAAACAGGAGTCCCAACGGTGTTCCGGACCCAAACACTTTAAACAAAGAGGATGGGGATCCGCCCTCGCGAAGCGACGGTGACACGATGAACAGTCTGGAAAATCTAGTTTAAAAGACACAGGCAGACTAGTAAACGAACGCTAGCGAGAGCCAGAGAGGGAAAAACGGAAGAAAAACTGAGGATGCAAGTGCGTCCGGCCCCGATCGTGCGGAGAAAAGGACTGATGGGCGATGCGCGGGGCGGAGCCAAGGTGGGCGGGGTTACGGCCACGTGCCGGGTCCCGCGCAGGAAAGAGGAGCAACACATTTTTGAAAAAAATGTGGATGCTTTTTACAAAGTGCTCCGGTCCCGTCCCACAGGACGGAGAGATGTCCCATAAGTATGGAGGAAAGGGGACGGGACGTAGGAGTAATTTAAAGATGCAATTGCACAGGTGGAGCCTCAACCAACTACATGTACTACCATGATTGATTTAGCTTTACGATTAGATCACTGTATGAATGAACGCAAGTGGGACAGGAAGAGACCGGAGGTGTTACATTTTGTGAGATTGGATAAGGGTTGGGGAGAAAGGAGTGGAGAAGGAGAACCTATGCCAAATGGAAGTGTAAGAGGGCAATTGTCTGCCGCAGAAAAGGTACAGCACAAGTCCAATAATTTTTGTCTGTAATGGGGGCAATCGGGACATTATATTTACCTGCCCCAATACTCCAAGTAAAGGGTTAGGAGGGGATCGGAGCAAGGGGGAAGACGGGAAAAGGATTTCGCAGGTCTTAGGGGAACTCAGGTTACAGGCCCGTATGAATCAAGTTTCCCTGGTTAGGTAGAAAATACAGTAGGAAGTCATTTGTATATTTTGGTGACATTGTTCTTTGCATTAACTAAGCAGGTGGTCTTAGCAATGGTTGATTCTGGAGCCACAGGGCATTTTATTGACATCAGTTTGGCAGAACAATTAGGATTGCTGTTGCAGGATAAACATCATGTGGAGGGAGTACAGTCAGTGGATGGATCTCCATTGACATCAGGTCCTATTCGACAACAACCCAACCATTACAAATGGTGTGTGGTTCAGGTCATGTTGAAGAGATTACGTTTGACTCAATAGCGGCTTCTCAGTTTGGTCTCATTTTAGGAATTGTAACACTCACCTGGCTCCCACGGAGGCGCTGGTCTGGTCTGGGTTGCTGTGGCCTCTTCAAGCGTGATGCGCAGAATTCGGACCACCGATTGAACAGGACCCCCAAATCTTGCTTGTCTGGCCCGTAGGAATATCCTTCTGCAGATGAGAAAGGGGATTAACTGTCTGCTGAATAGTGTGCTTGCTCCGCCCCTGCCCCTTCGTTCTTCTCCGACTTCCTCCAAAACCCCCTGTTTAAGCTCACCTTATGCTTTGGAAGGATGAACTCTCCATCCTGCTTCTGGTGCAGGGGCGCGCGTTCGTCCAGTTACTTCACTGGTTTTCAGAATGGCGCTGGCAAATCCACTGGACTTTTCTGAGAGATACGCCGTAAGTATGGAGATGCAAAAGTTCAAGCGTGAGCCTCCTTTTATGTTGTTTTTTCCTAACCTGTGATCTGTCCTTTATTTCAGGTGCAGAACAAAGGCGATGCGTTGAGGGGTTAAATTGCCGGTGGTAAAATCAGGTGAGTTAGTGATGAGGGCGACCCCTCTAAATGTCTTTATAATTCCCCAGTAATGTCTTTTGTCCTTTCCCCATAGGGGCCGGGGTGCGGTACCTGCCAAAGATGCGGCGCCGACCCGAGATGTGGAATGGTTCACCAAGAAAAGGCGGTAAGTAATATGGCTGAAACTTCGGCTTTCCTCTTGTGTTCCCTTGCTCACCTTTTGTCTCTTCTTCTCTCCCCTAGGTGCAGAGATGTGGCGACCGGTGCTGAGAGCCGCGATGGAGCCGGGCGGCGTCTCGGGAACAGGTGAGTGAAGCGCGGCGCTGCAGCGAGCAACGCAGTGCTTTTAAATGGAAGTCTTCCTTCAGGAATGCTGGCGTGAAGATTCCGGATGCAGGTAAGAAGGTTGAATAAGTTCTTGGTTTTCACCTTTCTCTTCTCTTCTTTCCTTACAGGTGTTCCAGGTTCGAGGCGGGCATGGCTGGAGTCCAGGTGCAGGAGCAGACACGGTGAGCGTTCAGCTGCTGGGATGCAGAACAACGCGAAGCACGTGTGGCTGTCCGGGCGTGGCTTAAATAGCCTTGGAAGAAGTTCCAGGTGAGTATTCTTCCACAGCCCCACCCAAGTAACAAAATAGTTCCTTCAAAAAAATAGTCCCTCCTAAGCCTCATTTGGCTTGGTTCTTCATGCAGCATGGTCTGCATCAGGTGAGTGTGCAGCATGGTCTGCTTCAGGTAAGTGCACCAAACACTTCCCCTTATGAGCCTGGCGCCTATGGCGCCAGGACTGATGTCCAACATGAGCCTGGCGCCAACGGCGCCAGGACAGAGTCCAAAGAGCCCCTATAAAGGGCCGCTGGGCTTTTACCCGGGGGCGTGATGCCTGCTCCCGGGGGAGCTGGGCCTGGCGCTCCGGGGGTAGGCATCATGACAGCACTCCCCCCCAAGGCCCCTCCCAAGGTCGTTCACTCAGGAGGTTTCGGTTTGTTCGGGAAATTCCGATGGAACCTTTTTAGTAGCCGAGGTGCATGTACGTGGTCGCGGGGTTCCCAAGATCTTTCCTGAGGCCCGTACCCCTTCCAATCAATTAGATAGAAAAGTTTTGATTTTGAGATCTTATAGTCCAAAATGTTCTTCACCTCGAATTCAGGCTCCCCTCTATCTGGATTGGTTCTGGTGGCTTTATTAATCTGGTTCCTGGTTGCACTGGTTTCAAAAGCGACACATGAAAAACGGGGTGGATCCACATGTTAGCTGGTAGATCTAGCTTGACTGCCACTGGGTTAATTATAGCTTTGATCGAGTAAGGGCCTAAATACCTTGGATTAAAAGTCTGAGGTTCCTTGAGCGATAAGTGTTTGGTAGCCAACCATAATTGATCCCCTATTTGGTATGGAGGCGCCTCCTTTCGATCCAGATCCGCATTCTTTTTGTATTTCCCTTTCGCATCTTGTAAGTGTGCAGTAGCATCCTTGAAGGCTTGAGTAATTGTAGAATGCAAATGGTCCACTGCAGGCATTTCGAGGCTCAAAGGTGAGTCCAAGTCTGAAGTACGAGGGTGATGTCCATATATGGTATAAAAGGGGCTCTGCCCAGTTCCAGAGTGTATCGAGTTATTGTATGCATATTCAGCCACCCATAAAATATCCTTCCAATTACCCTCCGATTGGTGCAACATACATCGTAGATATTGTTCAAGGGTCTGGTTCGTTCTCTCTGTCTGACCATCGGTCTGTGGGTGGTGGCTGGTTGAGAGTCTTACGTCGATTTGTGCCAGTTGACAACACTTTTTCCAAAAATGAGAAATAAACTGGCTTCCCCGATCGGAGATTAGTATGGACGGGAATCCATGCAGACGGATGATATTTTCGAGGAATTCCTTGGCAAGAACAAAAGCTGAAGGTAATCCTTTCAACGGAATAAAATGGGCCATCTTGGAAAATAAATCCACCACAACCAGAATAGTATTGTATCCATTACAAGAGGGCAGGTCCGTGATAAAATCTAGTGACAAGGTGTGCCAAGGTGCTGGTGGAATGTCTAAGGGTTGAAGAAGACCGGCGGGTTTTGTTTTTTGACCTTTGCTTTGGGCGCAAACTCCACAGGACATCACAAAAGATTTAATATCCTTTCGCCAGGACGGCCACCAGAATTGTCGTTTAATTTTTTCCTCTGTTTTGGCAATGCCAGGATGTCCTTCCATCAGAGTTTCGTGATGACGGGAAATAACCAGTTCTTGCAATTCCTTTTCTGGCAAAAATAAAACGTCCTTGGAAGTAAGGTAAGCCATTGTTGATTGAAAAGTCAGACCCCCTTTTGATCCAATCCTGCAAGGCTGAAGAGTCCAGGAATAGTTTTACCCGTGCTTGAATGTCTTCAATGGTTTGTAAAGTGGTTATCCCCAAGATTCTTTGTTCAGAAATTATCAGCACAGGTTCTGAGTTTGTGTCCATTTCTCCCATTCCAATTCGAGATAGCGCGTCCGCTTTACCATTCTTACAGCCGGGACGGTAAGTGATTACAAAATCGAACTCAGCAAAGAATAAAGCCCATCGGAGCTGTCGTGAAGACTGAGCCTTGGCAGTTTTTAAATATTGTAAATTTCGGTGATCAGTGATCACGGTGATGGTATGCCTGGTGCCAAGAAGATAATGCCGCCAAGCCTTAAAGGCGGACGTAATGGCTAATAATTCCTTATCGGTGATTGCATAATTTATCTCCGGCGGCGAGAACTTTCTGGCCCAAAATGCTACGGGGTGCAGTTGGTTGGTTTCGGGGTCTCTCTGAGACAGGACAGCTCCCATGGCTAAGCTGGCTGTGTCGGTTTCGACTATATATGGGAGATCAGGACGCGGGTGTTTCAAAATAGATGCAGACGTAAATTTAGCTTTTAATTCCTGAAAGGCCTGTTCAGCTTCCTCGGTCCATTCAAAACGTTTATTCTTCCGCAAGAGTGCAGTGATGGGTTGCACCACCCGTGAAAATTCCGGGATAAACCTGCGATAAAAATTGGCAAAACCAAGCATGCTTTAGACACCTTTCACCAAACTAGGTGATGGCCATTTGAGGATGGCATCCACTTTCCGTGAGTCCATTCAGACCCCTTTAGGTGTCAGGATGAATCCAAGAAACTCAACCTCGGTGGTATGGAAAACGCATTTTTCCAGATTTGCAAACAGTTTGTGCTGGCGCAATTTCTCAAGGACAGCCCTGACATGTTTTCTGTGATCTGATTCCGAAGAGGAGTACACCAGAATGTCATCGATATACACGACAACACAGATCGATGAGTTCCCGAAGGACATCGTTCATGAAGAATTGGAAGGCAGCAGGCGCGTTGCACAACCCGAAAGGCATCACCTGGTATTCGAATAGTCCATATTTTGTACCGAAGGCCGTTTTCCATTCGTCGCCTTCTTTTACTCGTACCAGATGATAAGTCCCCCGGAGATCTAACTTGGTGTATATGCAAGCGTCCTTCACCTGGTCAAGGAGTTCAGGGATCAAAGGCAGAGGGTAACGATTTTTAACAGTTATCTGGTTCAATGCGCGGTAATCGATACAAGTTCTACGGTCGCCTTCTTTTTTTGGCACGAAGAACAAAGCCGAGGATGCCGGAGACTTTGACGGGCGAATCAAACCATTGGCTAGGTATTGATCTAAATATTGTCTCAAATGCAGATTCTCCGGCTCAGTAAGGGCATAAATCCTGCTACAAGGGGGTTGTGCACCGGGCACCAGATCGATTTGGCAATCGTACGATCTGTGAGGAGGTAACGTGTTGGCCTGTTCCTTTTGGAAGACGTCCTGAAAGTCTTGGTATTCCGGGGGTAGTTGCATGGAGACAGAGGTTACTGATGCTAGACTGATCTTCAGATTTTCTGGGTAGCAGGTTCGTGCACACTCCGGAAAGGTTATTCTCTTCGCTCGCCAATCAATTCGAGGATTATGTGTCTCTAACCAAGGGATTCCAAGAATAACCTGAAACTGTGGAGCCTTGATTACATCAAACACAACTGCCTCCCGATGGCCGTCCGGACCTACAAGTGTCACCTCAGCTGTGGAATGTGTTACCGGTCCCGAGGCAATTTCGGTTCCATCAACTGTGGTGATGACATCTTTGCTGGTTTTAGGACGCAGAGGGAGGTTAATCCTGGAGACCAATTCACGATCCACGTAGTTTCCTATAGCACCACTATCGATGTATGCCTTTATTGCATGCAACCGCTTAGGCTGTTCCGGATCTACGAGGACCATTGGCACAATGAAATGCGAGGTCTGAGAGTTCGTTTTCAAGCTCGGCAAGCGGACCCCTACGCTTGTCGGGCGGGGTCGTTTTCCCGATACAGAGGTTTCATGGATTTTATCAGCGGCTCCTACCACCTTCCTGGGTGGCTTTGCCGGGCAATCTCGTAGAAAGTGTCCAGAGAATCCACAATAAAGACATAAGTGCATCTGCCGTCTTCTTTCACGTTCCTTTTGAGTTAAAGGTCCTTTAACTCCTCCGATTTGCATTGGCTCAGAGGCTTCAGCCCCCTGGAGGTTAGCGTGGATCTTGACTAACACCCGGGTCTCAAACTTGGACCGATCTGCTTTTCTGTTTTGCAGTCTGTGATCCAATTGGACCACTAAGTCTATATATTCTGAGCATTCTTGGGGCGGATTTACAACTTGGGCCAGGACATCTTTAGGTTCTCCGCATAGACCTCGATTAAATAACGTGATTCTTTTATCCTCTGGCCACCCAGTTTCCACAATTAGTCTATTAAAGGTTGCAATGTAGGAAAGGAGGTCTTGATTGCCCTGTCGCAGAGATAGAAGTTCGTCATCTAGAGCCTGCCCCTGGGAGTGACGAGCAAATAACCTTTCCATGCTTGCTTGAAATCCTTGAAAATCACGAAGAATCGGGTCATCTTGAGTTACCAGTGGAACTGACCAATCGGCAGCACTGCCGCTTAGATATGACAATACAAAGGCTACCTTGGTCTGGTCATTAGGGAAGGCCCCAGGTCTGCACAGGAAATGCAAACGACACTGATTCATGAATATGGCGAATCGTTTGGGGTCCCAAGCAAAGTGTTCGGGTGGGGCCAGCGGCATGTTTCCAGGTAGATTAATCTGCACCGGGTTACTGGAAAGCATAGGAGCGGGGTTCACTCGGAACCGGGTAAAGGAGTTTGTCCAGCTTGACCTTGCAAAAGCTGTCTAGCCAGGTCATCAGCTCTTTCCTTTGTTACAATCACTTCCCTCCTGAGAGCATTAGTCTCTTGACGAGCGGCATGTACTTCGGCCCGTAATTCCCCCAGTAGTTGGGCCAACTGGTCAGTCTCAGAAGTTTCCATAGCGCCTGGGTGGGAATTTGTAGGAAGGCTTCGCGTTCTGTAACGCTCACCTGGCTCCCACGGAGGCGCTGGTCTGGTCTGGGTGTAACGCTCACCTGATTCCCGTAGAGGCGCCGGTCTTGACTGGGCGTATACTGTATCTTCAAAGGTGATGTGTAACACACGGCTGGCTCTTTGGGCTGGACCTCTGTGCACTGTATGTCTGACTCGAAGGGTAAGATGTCTGCAGATAGAAAATATGGGATTAATGAACTGGGTTATTGAATGTCTCTCTCTTCTTCCCTTTCTCTTCTCCTGTAGAACCCCAAAGGTTAACGCTCTCACCTTAGGTAAGTGAACGCCGTGCTCTCCATCTGCCTCGGGGCAGGGTGCTGTAACCAGTTTCTTCACTGGATAAGGGGAGCAGGCCTCTTGACTTCAGAGGACTGCTGTCCGTCGTTTACTGCACGAACGGTAAGTTTCGAGTAATTCTAATGTCTTTAAAAGTCTTTAGTAATGATGTCTCTTGTTTTGCAGGGTTCCGGCGATGGCGGATGACGGGCTGAAGTGAGTTGAAGATGGAGCCCGTGTGATGAATAGAAGCGCCTGGAAGCACGTAAGTAAGCGCTTGTTGCCTGCTTCACGATGCGCTCTAACTGTCTTTTTATTTTGCAGGTACAAGTTCGGAGCGGCTGCAGGGTGCCGGAATAGCCACTGGGTTAGATGTGGAAAGGAGTAATGGCACGCGAGTATTAAAGTTCCCCAATGTCTTTAAACGCACCTTGTTTTGTCTTTCAGATGCGGGATGCAGCGCCGAAGGCCTCCGGAGCGCACGAAGAGTAGGTAAGCCTTTGTCTTTCAGATGCCGGAATGCAGTGCGAAGACCTCCGGAGCGCACGAAGAGTAGGTAAGCCTTTGTCTTTCAGATGCCGGAATGCAGCGTGAGGCGTTGGTGACAGCCGATGGACCAGGTAAGTGAAGCGCTGTCACTGAAGACCGTAATGCTAACCTGTTCTTTCTTGTCTTTATAGGTGTTGCTGAAGACTGGATTCAGGATGGTAAGCCTTTTTCCTTAGGCCCAGGATCAGATGCAGAAGACACGATTAGCGTTCTGCTGCAGAGGATGCAGAATAACGCAAAGCAAGATTCATCCATCGGGTGTGGTTTAAATAGCCTCCTGTAGTGCTTAGGTGTCTCCTTCCACAGCCACGCCTAGGTAAGAAAAGAGTTCCTGCTTTCCAGAAGAGTTCCAGTGTTCTGAACCTAGGGAGTGGCTCCTGCCCCACCCAACAGGAAAAGTAGTTCCAAACAGAAGAGGATCAGAGGCTCAACTGGCAGGCAAGTAAGCAGCATGGTCTGCTGCAGGTAAGTCCACCCAAGCATTATGAGCCCGGCGCTTCCAGCGCTGGGACTGGGCATATTTATGAGCCTGGTGCCACTGGCGCCAGGACTGGGTCCAAAAGGGCACTCGGAACCTGGGTTATGGATCTGCTTCCAAGGGAGTTGGGAAAACCCTGACCTTTTGGAAGCAGAGATCATGACACTGGGTTGCTGTGGCCTCTTCAAGCGTGATGCGCAGAATTCGGACCACCGATTGAACAGGACCCCCAAATCTTGCTTGTCTGGCCTGTAGGAATATCCTTCTGCAGATGAGAAAGGGGATTAACTGTCTGCTGAATAGTGTGCTTGCTTCCCCCCCCTTTCCCCTTCGTTCTTCTCGGACTTCCTCCAAAACCCCCGGTTTAAGCTCACCTTATGCTTTGGAAGGATGAACTCTCCATCCTGCTTCTGGTGCAGGGGCGCGCGTGTCATGATGCCTACCTCCAAGTAGCCAGACAGGGCCCGGCACCCTCAGAGGCAGGCAACATGTATACTAGGGAAGTCCCAGCCACCCCAGATAGGGGCTCTTTGGACTCAGTCCTGGCGCCGTTGGCGTCAGGCTCATAAGGGATAACAGTACTGGCACCAGGCTCATACAAGATATGGAAGGAAAAGTTGTTTGGTGCAAACTTACCTGGCAGACCATGCTGCAATTTCCTTACCTGGCAGATCATTCTACAACTTCCAGTATGAAAAAGGAACTACTTAACCACACGGGTGTGGCTGGTGGCAGGATACATACCTTCAGTGGAAGGATACATACCTGGGACTACTTGAAAGGCTATTTAAGCCACGCCCAGACAGCAAACCACGCTTCGCGTTGTTCTGCTCATAGCAGCTGGACGCTCACCGTGCCTGCTCCTGCTCCAGTCCTCGACCACGCCTGCCAGCATCCTGGAAACACCTAAGGATAGAAAAAGGGAAGAAGAAGAAACAGGTGAAAACAAACCTTACCTGTTAAAGCTGCATTCCGGATTCAGCGCGCCAACGTTCCTGCAAAAAGACATTTTAAATACTCACCGCGTCGCATACATCTCGGCGCACTTCTCTTACCTGCATGTGGCACCTTCGGCTCTGTGAAGCCCATCCGGATCTCCTGCAGCATTCCAGCACCTACGGGGAGACGAAGAGAAGAAAGCAAGGTGAGAAGGGGAAAATAACCAAGAAGCACTTACCTGCCAAGCTAATTCTTACCTTCGGGTCGATGCCATTCCTTGGGCATTTCAGCACCCCGGCCCCTATGGGGAAAAAGCAAACATCACATTAGTGAATGCAAGAACCGTAGCAAACGAACTATTTAAAACTTACCTGCTTACAGGTCGGACTCAGCTTCTGCTTCGTGCCGGCTCCATTTCGTCGGCATTCTCGAACTCCGGCCCCTAAGGAAAAAGAGACAGGAAAAGACAGTAGTGGGCCTACACCAAAACTCACCTGAAATCAGGTTTTCGACGGAAACCGCCCTCAGCCCGGAGTCTTCCATTACCTGCAAAAGAGAAGGGGAACAGTTTAGACTCAAGCTTGCCATAAACATTTACGGTACTTACCGGAACAGACAAGCGAACTCGAATTTACTATCCAGTGACGTAACTGGATCCCAACGCGCCCCTGCATCAGAAGCGGGATGGAGAGCTTGCCTTCTCAATCCCTAAGGCGAGTCTCCACAGGGAATTACAAAAGGGTTGCAAGGAGGGTGAGAAGGGGAACAGGAGATCAACACAAAACCCGCAGAGTATTAACCCTTCCTTTTCGCTCACAGAAGGGTATTCATCCAAGCCAGATTTGGGAACCCAGCCCACTCCATCTTCAGGGTGCTGAACATCTCCTTCGAAGAGGCCACTGCCGTCCAGACCACGCCCGCGCCTCTGTGGGAACCAGGTGAGCGTTACAGCGCGTTCGTCCAGTTACTTCACTGGTTTTCAGAATGGCGCTGGCAAATCCACTTGCCTTTTCTGAGCGATACGCCGTAAGTATGAAGATGCAAAAGTTCAAGTGTGAGCCTCCTTTTATGTTGTTTTTTCCTAACCTGGGATCTGTCCTTTATTTCAGGTGCAGACCAAAGGCGATGCGTTGAGGGGTTAAATTGCCGGTGGTAAAATCAGGTGAGTTAGTGATGAGGGCGACCCCTCTAAATGTCTTTATAATTCCCCAGTAATGTCTTTTGTCCTTTCCCCATAGGGGCCGGGGTGTGGTACCTGCCAAAGATGCGGCGCCGACCCGAGATGGTGGAATGGTTCACCAAGAAAAGCCGGTAAGTAATATGGCTGAAAATTCGGCTTTCCTCTTGTGTTCCCTTGCTCACCTTTTGTCTCTTCTTCTCTCCCCTAGGTGCAGAGATGTGGCGACCGGTGCTGAGAGCCGCGATGGAGCCGGGCGGCGTCTCGGGAACAGGCGAGTGAAGCGCGGCCCTGCAGCGAGCAACGCAGTGCTTTTAAATGGAAGTCTTCCTTCAGGAATGCTGGCGTGAAGATTCCGGATGCAGGTCAGAAGGTTGAATAAGTTCTTGGTTTTCACCTTTCTCTTCTTTCCTTACAGGTGTTCCAAGTTCGAGGCGGGCGTGGCTGGAGTCCAGGTGCAGGAGCAGACACGATGAGCGTTCAGCTGCTGGGATGCAGAACAACGCTAAGCACGTGTGGCTGTCCGGGCGTGGCTTTAATAGCCTTGGAAGAAGTTCCAGGTGAGTATTCTTCCACAGCCCCACCCAAGTAACAAAATAGTTCCTTCAAAAAAATAGTCCCTCCTAAGCCTCATTTGGCTTGGTTCTTCATGCAGCATGGTCTGCAGCATGGTCTGCATCAGGTAAGTGCACCAAACACTTCCCCCTTATAAGCACTGATGTCCAACATGATGAGACTGGCGCCAACGGCGCCAGGACAGAGTCCAAAGAGCCCCTATAAAGGGCCGCTGGGCTTTTACCCGGGGCGTGATGCCTGCTCGCGGGGGTGCTGGGCCTGGCCTGGTGCTCCGGGGGTAGGCATCATGACAGGAATGCCATGGTTAGTGCAGCATAACCCACGGATTTATTGGGCCACTCAGGAGGTGTTTTATGAGGTTTTTGAGGGAGGGAGGCATATGGAGGGGGAGATGGGACCTGCTATGTCTTTGGTAGACAGGACACAGGTACCGCAGATTGTGGGAGCAGTGGGGACTGGAATTCCGTCCCATTATACAGAGTTTGCTGGAGTATTTGACAAGAGTGGGGCCGAGAGGTTGCCACTCATTCGATCTTATGACCTGGTGATGGAGTTGGAACCTGTCGACAAGTTTCCCTGTAGTAGGATTTACGCTCTCACTGAAGCCGAGAACCAACATTTGAGGGAGTATTTGGATGAGATGTTGGCAAAGGGGTTCATCAGGCATTCTACCTCGCCGGTGTCCTCACCCCTATTTTTCGTGCCTAAGAAAGAAGGGACACCCAGGACCTGTTTTCACTATCAGGCATTGAATAAATTGACAATTAAGAACAGGCACCCATTGCCTTTCATTACGGTATTATTAGATAAGGTCAAAGCGGCGGTGATATACACAAAACTAGATTCGAGGGGAGTGTACCATTTGATAAGGGTGAAAGGAGGTGATGAGTGGAAAACTGCATTCAGAACCAAGTTTGGGTTGTTTGAATACTTAGCTGCCCTTTGGCTTGTGTAATGCTCTGGCCGCTTTCCAATATTTCATGCAGGAGGTGTTGAGGGAGTTTATTGACGTATTTGTCATTGTGTGGATCGATGATATTTTGATTTATTCTTCCTCCAAGGAACAACATATAGCACATGTAAGAGCAGTGTTACAGCAGCTGCAGGAATATCAGCTTTATATCAAATTGGAGAAATGTGTGTTCCATAGAACGCAGGTGGATATTTGGGGTTAATATTAACCCCCACAGGCATTGTAATGGATAAGAAAAAGGCGTAGGCGGTTACCGATTGGCCTACTCCTCAATGCATAAGAGACATTCAGTTCTTTTTGGGGTTTGCCCATTTCTACAGGAGGTTCATTACCAATTTCTCTCAGATTGTGACCCCAATAACTAAATTGCTGAGGAAGTCTGCAAGATTTGGTTGGAATGAGGAAGCGGAGTGGGCCTTCCAGGAGCTGAAGGGAGTGTTTACTATGGCACCAGTCTTGAGGCATCCAGATCCTGAGAAGCCTTTTCAGGTTGAGACAGGTGCATCTAATGTGGCATTGAGGCAGTGTTGTCTCAGAAAGATAAGGAGGGTACTTGGCATGCGGTGGCTTTCTACTCTCGCAAATGGATGGATGCAGGGCCGTGCAGCGCATATGGTCCGCAGCTGACGCGCTGCACAGCCCTGCATTCACAGGGGGATCTAACCCAGCTATCCCGTTGACCACTAATCATGGTAGAACACGAAGACCTACTTGATACAGTACAAGAAAGCCCTGGTTTGAAAAAGGCAATGAGTCTTTTGCCGAAACACGTGTCACCAATGGGCAAAGTGTGATTTATTTTCCAAATTATGTGTTTGATTAAAATAATCACTCTTCTAAATCGAATGTTCTCAAGTGTGGCACAGAATCATTTGTTGGAGGGCGTGTTCTTTATGCCAGTTGTGAGAGGTGGGGTCTTGTCCCTCCAAAGTCTCCGACATCATCCTAATTTGCACAAATACATATAACCGGGTGCTGAGTGACATCAGGTTGGTGCTATTACCCCAGCGCTGTCTTTCAAACTTAATTTAGAACATATTTCATGTTTGCATTGTTTATGCACAGCGTGATAACTATAAATGTGTATATGTAAATGATATTCATAGAAGGAAAGGTTACTAAGCTTTTTTTTAAAATATATTTTTATTGGCATTTCGTATATAACAAACAGTAATTTACCCCCACACCCCCTCGATTCGGCCCAAGCAACCCCCTCCCCCCAGACCCACTTTGTCTCTGCATTGTACATATTCAGAAGATGAAAGTCAGAACAAAAAGAAAAGTCAATAAATGCCCAGGATTTGAAAGGTGCTGAGGACAATATTGAATGTTATATTCACTTTGTAAGAATTTAAGAACTTCTGCCATGCTCTGTGAGAATTTCAACTGATCTCCTTGAATAATGCATGTAATCCATTCACGTGCGACAAAGTTCCATACTCTGGATAACCATTCAGCAAAGTGTGGAGTCTTTAGATTTCCATTTCTGTGGATACCTAATAAAGCAGCCAGTTGCAGTATAACATAGGTTTTAACTTTTTGTTTCGATCATGGTTTCATTTTTCACTCAAGAATCAACAAAAGATTAGACTTAAGATAACTAGGTTTCAGTTCACCAAATATTTGCGCCATTTTATCGTCAACTTCTGCTCAGTATCCTCTCAATTTCGGACAGCTCCACCAAATATGCCTCCAATCCCCAGGTAAGCCACATTGCCCCCAGCATTGCGATAAAATAGTTGGTCTCATTTTGTGCAGGTGGGCGGCGTGGAATGCCATTGAACTAGCAGCTTGTACCAAAATTCCCTTACTTGGATTGAGCGAGTGAATTTGGGGGAATATCATTTGAATGCCGCTCCCATTCTACTTGCGAAATTTGTTCTCCCAGAGTTAGCTGCCATCGGGATCTATAGCACGGGGGAGTAGCAGGAGGAACCTCTGCAATAATTGTATTTAAATTTGAGATGAACACCTTATTCCCAGGATTAGAGCTAGCAAATCTTTCAAAAGAGGTAAGCTCTCTAGTTGCCGCATGTGTATTCGGGGGAGCCAGTATCCAGTGCCATACCTGGAAGTACTGAAAATGGGCTAATTCATTTAGTCCTAATTCTATTTTGCATTGAGTAAAGGGCTTAGGATCTGTGCCCTTAAACATGTCTCGCAGTTTTGTGCATTCAGCCTGTTGCCACTTACTAAAGGCCCGTTGTTATAGGCCCATAGTGAATTGCAGATTAAAAAATTGCAACGTGAAAGGAGAGTGGAATGTGAATTGGTATTTTTTAACCACTATATCCCACACTTCTTCGACCAAGCTTACTTTTATGGAGATTATGGAAGCAGTCATTTTTGGGGAGCCATAAAGTGTCTGAGTTGCAGCCCACCTATCGCCCGATCCATTTGCACCCACCTTTTCTCAGACTCCTTACCCCACCAGTCCTTCACTATTCAGTGTTGTGTTGCTTGATAACATTTTTGCATATTTGATTGACCCAGTCCTGCCTTTTTTGCAGGTGTGGTTAAAACATCACATGGAGATTTGTTATTCCAGACAAATGGAGAGATCAGTCTCTGTAGCTTTTTAAAGTAGAGGGGTGGAATACGGATTGGGAGAGCTTGGAGAAAAAAAAAAAAGAAAAAAAAAAAAGGAGAAATTTAGGGAGGATTACCATTTTTATCGTATTAATGCGACCTAGCCAAGAGATCGTCATTGGGCCCCATTTACTCAATTGGCTCGCTATTTCTTTCAACAGTGGAGGGTAAATAGCTTCATACATCCCTGTTAATTCTGGAGTTATTATAACGCCTAATAGTTTAATACTATCTTGTGCCCAGCCAAATTGTGTTTGCGTACAAAGTGCCTGTACTTCCTCCATAGTGAGAGAAAGATAAAAAAAATTCGGATTTAGTAGGATTGATATTTAAGCCTCCCACCAAACCATAATTCTTTAGCTCACGTTCCACTGATGTCAAAGTTCTTAACGGATCTGTTATAAACAACATATCGTCTACATAAGCCATAATTGTATGCGATAACCCACCGACATCATATGTCATTAGTTTGGCGAACCTTTGCCAAGAGCGGCTCAAGAAGAGGGCGTAAAGCAACAGTGACATCGGGCATCCCTGTTTAGTCCCTCTTTGAAGTATAATATGGGGATGGGGTGGTCCATTAATCAAAAGATGGGCAATCACTTTTTATAATTTCCCTTTATTTTCTCTATACATTTCGGGCAAAGCACATTTTTAGCGTTCGTAAAAGAAACGCCCACTCAACCGGGTCAAAAGCCTTTTCAGCGTCAATGGAAAGTAGGACTGAAGATGTGCCCTTTTTCCCCAACTTTTTACAAAATGTGACAAGTACGTCTAATATAATTGGCTTACCGGTATTTTATTAAACCAGATTGATCTGGATGTACAATTGTAGGAAGGGGACTCTCAATCCTATTAGCCAATATTTTAGAATACATTTTTGCATCTATATTTATGAGGGCTTTAGGGCGATAGGATCCACATCTGCCTGGGTCTTCCCAGGTTTTGGAAATAGAACTATTTCTGCCTCTTCCATTGTGGGGGAGATATGCCCAGACTGTGATAACGAGTTAAATATATCTACTAATTTTGGGGTCAATACCTTCCGGTAGGTTTTATAGAACTGGGCGAAAAAGCCATATGGGTCTGGTGATTTGTTGGGGGGTGAGGGGGGAATAGTGTATATCCCCCCCCCCCAGAGTACTTCTTCTGAAGTGATGTCCCCCTCTAGGCTTTCCCAATCTTCCAGTGATATTTGGGGACGATTAATTGCTTTTAAATATGCCGCCTGATTTTTTTATCTGGACACTCCAAATTAGAGTAAAAAATGTGAAATTGCAAGATAATTTGGGGTGTTTCTGTGACTAATTCCCCGGAGGGCGTTTGAATGGACTGAATTGAGTTTGAGAGAATACTTTGGCGTAGTTGTCTGGCTAACAAACGGTCTTCCCCCATTAGCTTTAACATAATATGTTTGTCTGAGGTATAATTTAGACTTTACAGCTTTTCTTACTGGAGTAGATTTAAATTTACCAGCCACCGTTCTATATGTTCTTTGGATAGAGGGACCAGGGTTTGTTTGCATTTTCCCCATTATTTGTTATAGCTCCTGCATTTTTCCCATTATTTGTTATAGCTCCAGTTCTGTCTCGAAGGCTGTTTTAGTTTGCATCTATATGTCGCTTCTGCTATAAAGATACCATGAAGCACCACTTTAAAAGGGTCCCACGATATAATAATAATAATTTAGCATTTGTATAGCGCTATGAACCCTCAGGCATCCGAGTGCTGATTATTATTGCCCACGGTGTGTGGTGCTCATTTATCGACCTCGGAAGGATGAAAGGCTGAGTTTGGCGCTGCTGGGATTCGAACCTCCATCAGCAGGCTCTGCACAAATGTCAAAGCGAGCACTCTACTCGCTGTACTATCGGACCAGCGATATGTTTGCTGAAGTGTCTTGCAGCAAATCAAACTCAAAGAACTGAATAATCTTACCTTCAATTTTATTTTCCACTATAACATCGACCAGGATTTTGGATGGAAAGTGCCAAGCCCAAACCCTTTGAGTTGCCCCAGCCATATGCAGATCTATGATAAGAGGTGCATGGTCCGAGAATGAAATCGCTATACATGAAACTTAGGTAACCAATCCCAAAAGTGGCTTACAGACCCATATTTAGTCGATTCAGGAAAAGGTCCAGTGAACATGTGAATAAAAGGTGCATCCTCTGTCAGGCCCCTTAATTGATGGCCACACATCTACCAAAGTTAAACATGCACATTTTTGTTCTATGGTCTTCGAAGGCACCGATTGCAGAGCATAGGTGGCCGTGCTTCGATCTCGGATCGGGTCCCAAGCCAAGTTTAAATCCCTCAACCCTTCCATACCACTGTTGGGTGCATAAATTGAAGCCACTGTTACCTTCTTAGGGCCAATGGCCACAACTATAAAAACATAGCAACCCTCTTTGTGCATCTTCAGACAGAGCACCTTGATATATGGAGCTGTTCTTATCGCCATCAGCACCCCAGCCACCTTGCCCTCCGCATTTGTCAGTATCACCACAGGGTATGATAACAGGCGGAGCTTAATTCTGTCTGCCTGACAAATATGTGTCTCTTGGAGCGGCCACCAAGTCCAGTTGGTAACGCCCCAAGAGCACTTCTAGCTTCCTGCGTTTTGCCAGGGCATTTACGCCCCGAATACTAAGCTTTAAATACTTGAATAGTTTTCAAAGACAAGTCGACATCGTACCATCAAGAGGGCAGCCGAACCAAACATTGTTCAGAATCCCACTCATGCCATACAGTAGACCCCTGATCCCCCCCTTTTAGTGCTCCCCCTTCCCAAACATTCCCCCCACACCACAACACTCCCAATCGAGTCCCAGAACACCTGGTGTGAGCCATGGTAACTAACAATTCCCAGGGTACAAGACCCCAGCTGTGAGTCAACTTTAACCCCAGGGCAACGTGCGCGGCAATCTAGTACTCCATCTGTTCCTAAACAGGTACATTCCAAGATGTGTGCTCCGAGTCCCCAGCCCCTGGTTATCCTTGTGTCCGTCCTTGATCCATCTGCGAAAACAAGACCTGCTTGAAAGCCCCTTATTCTGCTGGTGGTTTGGTTCCTTCCACGCCGGTTTACGGTTGATCACTCCCAAGGCTTGCGTTGTTGGGCTACTCGCCTATCCTCAATCTCCAATGAACCTTTTGTTTCTTGATCCACGACTTGAAGTAAGGCCATACCTGCTTCTCATGATGTTACCCTATATTATCTGCCCTCTAAAGGGAAAGGTCAAGCCAAAAGGGGACGTCCACATTTAATTCCTCTTGTTTGAAGTGTTCTGACTACCGGCTGTATCTCATGCAGTTTTTGAATCTGCGAGAGATCTTGAAAAAGTTGGATCTCAATTATGGACGATTCCTGTGCTTGCCTTAAGATCTGCTCCTTTTGCGGGTATAAGGAGCATGCTGCGAGGACATCCGGTGGGCAGGCCCCAAGGTCAGCTCTTTTTGAGCCCATTCTGTGATGATGGTCTAACGAGACCGAGGCAGTTCCATCCCCGGCAATTAAGTCTTTAAAGATGTGAGCTACAGTGTCTTTCAGGCCTGCATCAGTGATGGATTCCGATAGATTTCTTATGCGTAGATTAGAAAGTTGTAATCTATTTTCAAGATCTTCAAATGGTACCTCCAGATTATGTGTTAGCCTGGCAAGATCTTCCAGAGCAATGTCAGCCGGTGTGCTCTCCCGCGTTCTTGTATAGCCTTCTCATTATTATCCATGCCTTCCCCAAAGGACGCAATGTCCTTGCTGAAGTTGGAGAGTGACTGTCCGTTTTAAGCAGTGAAAGTGGTGAACTGTTGAAAAGAGGCTAAGAATTTCTCCTAAAAGCTCATTACAAAGTCTTCTTTAGAAGCCGCCATCCCCGAGTCAAGACTACTGGGCTCCTCTTCGGGGGCAAGTATCGGTGCGTTTCCTGCTACATGTGTCGCCTGGCCCAGTGCCCACAGTTTCTGTAGCGAGTTTGATTTAGTCTGAAGATCTGTAGTAGGTCCCGCTAGGGTTGGCTTCTTTTTCCCCCTCGGCATGTGATCTTGTAGGAGCAGTACCTTATGACCAGTGTTCAGTTTGCTGAGGTTCTGCTCACCTGGAAGATACTGCACAGTCTTGTAATGTGTTGCAGAATTCCACTTCTGGCCGGATGCCGCTTTGATTCTCCACAGCAGGGTTTCGGTAGTGGACCTTCCCACTTTGCATCGGGCACCGCAATACTAAGTCACACTTGGCCGCTTGTAGAATTCAGTAATGTTCAAGCCTAGTTTCCAAAGTTCTGTGGTGAGCTACCAGCTTTTTATTTCATCCGTTGAAGAAACCCCCACAGATTATTGCAGAATCCTCCCTGCGAGTTAGTCCAATGCTCACATTAGAGTCCCACTTAAACCAAGGACGGGCGATGCCCAAATCAAAAGTCCTTGGGGCTAGGCCACTCATCCACAATTTGGGGCAAATTGGGGGGCTGTTCCACAAATACTGTCCCTTTGACTGCTGACCTCCAAGTCTGCAGGCCATGCCCCTCCTGGTGCGCGACCTCCATGCAGCATGCGCAAGCCACCCCTTTCGGGGGCACAATCCACCTATGTAGCGACCCTTACCAGGAGTGGGGGGGCGAATCTGGGCCTTTAATTCTATTTCTTGCCGGCTTCTGGGTCCCACGGGCCATGCCTCACCCACAGCGTTTTCTCTGCTTTATTCGTGCTGCACCGATAGAATCTTCTTTCATAGCCCCTCACCATTCCTGCGAGCCTGGGGGTTACCATGGACAATAATTACCTACGATGAGTGCATATTCTGAAGGACCGATGCTCTTTAAGCATCCGGGATTGTCAGAGCCCTCCGCATGCACGTCTTTAGGGTGCGGCAGCCATCTTGGAATCCGTTACTAAGCTTTTACAATATGACATTTCAATTTTTGAATTGGTTTTGTGTACGTTTTATTTGTATAATGTTGATGTATTGCTTAGGGAATTATATGTATTAACAATATGCAACTTGTTAATTAATATTTGTATTACTGTATAAAGTTATTTGTTAATTGATATTATTGTATATGTAAAGTATAAGACTTGAATGCTTATCTAAATTGTTATTGTAGATTTATTTTAGAAAATATTCTGTATTTTGTTTTGCAGCTTTATGGAGGAATTAGGATTGTGTATATTTTAAGTTTGTTATTAAGGAGCAATTTTGTATTATGCAAATATGTTGTACTTTCTTTTAGAATATATTATAGGTCTACATGTAATATAGTTTTGAATGATTTTATAGAATACTATGTGTGAAATGGTTAGAATTTTATAGTAATATTGTGTGCTTTTGTTATGTTATGTAACTTGGCATTTATATAGCGCCTTATATATCATTGGTATGACCTCAAAGCGCTGGTTTCAAGTCAGTAGAGAGAAAGAGTGTCGTATGGTGCGTGGGTGCACCGGATATGTGTGCAGCTGGTGTGGTTGTTGGATGATAGCCGCTTCATAGTGATAGGTGTGGTGCTGAGGAAATCAGTTGGATGTGTTCAGTCTGGTGGGTGGACATCCAGATTAGGTTCTGGCTGCGTTAGGCCTGAGGAACACCTGAGCTAGCCGGAATGTGCTCAGCTAGCTGTGTTTTATTAGGGTGATGAGGTCTTTGTGGGGTTGTGTTCGTATGTGAGCAGCTAGGCCAAATTATCAGGGGTATAGCTGTGTTCTAGTTGAATGGTGGTTTATAGAAGAGAGTAGGCATAGTGGTGTGATATGGTGGTTATCAGAGTAGTGCCTGAGACCAGGCACTTCATCCATACCATCCGTTCCATCTGTTCCTTCCACTCCTTTCATTCATATTTCTATCTAGGTGCGACGCCGGCCACCAAAGTTCACAATTTTATCTAAGTGTGGTACATGCTAATCATTCACAATTCTATCTAGGTGTGACGTATGCCAAGTTCACAGTTCTCTCAAGCTAGCTTTGGCAAGTATGCAAATATGCAATGCATGCAGCTTTTATAGTCCAGCCATGAATAGATTTAGGCGTGTGGGGTACACATCTCTCTAAGTATGCATGGGGCAAGTCTATGGCAGTTTACATTCTGAAAAGGTAAGGGAGAGTGGCAGGGGCTTTCTGGAGTAGAGTAACGGCTCTACACCCCACCCATGCCACACTTACATTTTTTGTTGGTCTGTTAACTGCTGGCTTTGCTGGCTTCCCCTGCAGACACTTTCTGGAGCTGCCTCTGTTGGAGCTGCCCTTTGCCTTGGGGTCCTTAGCCGCAGAGGGCTGCCCAGGAAGGGGCAGTTATGTGCAGGTCAGTTAGCCTGCCCCCCCCCGCACACTCTGATTGGCTAACACACGAGGAAGGGGAGGGGGGAGCAAGAAAGGGAAATGTGGGACATGGGGCATGATTTTAACACAACATTTGGCCAGCATGAGGTCCTTGGAGCATGAGGGGCTCACCTGCAGCGTTAGCGTGGATCAGGAAAAGGCCAGCTGCTTGGTGAAATGTGTCGCTAGACTCAAGTAATGAGGACCAGATAACCAATCAGAGCGTTTGGAGGGGGTGGGGGGGGTAACACACCAGGAAGGGGAGCGGGGAAGCAAGGAAGGGAAACACGGGACACGGGACCTGGGGCATGATTTTTACACAAAATTGGGCCAGCACGAGGTCCTTGGACCATGAGGGGCTCACCTGCAGCGTTGGCGTGGATCATGAAAAGAGAGATGGTGCCAACACTAGAATCAAGGGCAGGGTTGCACGCATAATTCTGACAGTTTAACGAGTTATCAGGATAAGGATAGGATGGCTTAGAGTGTGGGATAAGGACAAATGCAAGATAAGACTATGGATTTCTATGGGCTAGGGATTATACTTCGTCCACTTTTAGTTTGGGATTTTTGGGCCGTCAACAGGTTCTAGTCGCCACACAGCAGCGCGCCTGGCAAAGGACAGCTGGGCAACGTTGGGGTCACCCGATCGCTATTCTGGTCACTGGATGGCACAGGTACCGCTGGATGCAGTTGGTGGGCAGTAGTTTAATGGTATCAGGATGCTTCCCAAAGAATACCACAGCTTTCTCCCTTTTGGCTATTTGGGATTTTTAAAATTGAGGCCTTGCTTGAAGGGCCAGCAAAGCTTAGGCCTTGTAGTTGGAATCTGAACCCAGCAGGATGAATAGAATGGGAACGCCGGCGCAGGAAAATCAGGAAGAGTGTCTGCCTAGAGTCTTATCAGGGACTCTTTTATAATGCATAGTTACATCAAAGTATATGGCTGGGCAGGCTTACCCAAGCACACCTCTAACCGACTGGATTGGTCCAGGGGGCTAGTCCCCGCCTCGCTCTCAACTGGTTGGATTTCAGGATAACATGTCAAATTTATGATGTGAGTTTTACAATGTTCAAAAACCTCCCACAGTTACTTTAGCTAAAATCCGATTTTGCCACAAATGGTACATTTATACAGTTGAAGTCTCTTAGCAACCTACATAAATAGGTTACATGTTTTATGCAGAACATTCCACTCCAAATCTTTTGAGACATTGTTTCGTCGTTCTAATACTTTTTGGAAATTTTGAGTATGAAAGGTTCGGCCTAAAATTCCATAACGTTATACATGTGTGTAAATTATCATATGGGAGGCAAGTATGAACATTCACAATGGGATCATGTATACTTTTCTCATAATCCCCTATTCTTTGCAATTTCTGTCCACAAGGTGTCAGTGAATTCTACAATCTCTCAAATTATACCCCTCAAAATCACTTTTAAACTGTGAAATATTTACATTTTTACAAAGTCTTGCTGCACAGATAAAAGTCTTTACATTTTTATCAATAGTCTTTGGAAACAAATGGCAGTCCTTTGCCACTGGACCATTTTATTTTCTCTTCAGCTGCCACCAACTTTCATTTCCTCCAGAGCTAGGTGGGGGTTTCCCAGCTTGATTGAAGGTTTATTGCCCCTTCCCCACTTCACACTTCTTTGTCCTGGGAGTTTCCATTGTCGGGGGGGGGGGGGGCGTTCAAAACGCAGTTTTGAGGCAATGGAGCCCAGACCAGATTCTGCCCAACCTAATAATTATCACTGGGGTGTTAGTATCTGCTGAGTTTATGGTGGTTCCCCTTCTTTGGGGGAAGCTTTAGCTCTGCCAACTGGAATAACCTGTATTTGAGAGCTTGCAAAATCCAACCAAGGCAGTTTAAAACCTTTATTTTCTTATATTTGGTCATGAATTAAAACTAGCCTGTGGAATAAAACAGCCCATGTGTGTATTTTCACCAGCAACAACCCCCTTCACATTGCTAGGTAATGGCAGGCTGTCTTTCAACAGTTGTACTTTTAAAAACAGGCATTTTTCCCCTTTAGTTAGTTTCACTTTTATTTCTTTATTTTTTTTTCTTTTACACATGTGGTGCAAGCTGGCTTTTCTTCTTAAATTCAGTTTTGCATCTCCATCAGATTCCAACACTGTTTTGCAGCCATAGTTATTGTTACGCTCACCTGGTATCCACGGGGACGCCATCCAGCCCTGGTTGGATGATTTGCACTCTCGAACCCTCTCCTGGTCCCTTGGTAAGGCCTCTGGTTAAAGATGGGTCTGCAATACAGGAGAGCTGGATTCAATACCAGATTGTCTTTATGTTTTCCCACCTCCCTTGGCCTCAACTCCTTCCTCCCCCTTGGGCCTTCTCCTCACCTTAATTTTGTAAAAGGTGGATTCTCTGTCCTGCTCCTCGTGGCAGGGGCGTGTAGATGTGGGGGGCGAGCAACAACCAAGTTCCTTCACTGGTGCAAGCCCCCCTGTGGGAATACAGGCCTGCTTCGACTCTGTAGGTTTGCTGCTTTACAGTCTTTATATGCAGTTCTTATGTTCCTCTTAGTTCTAATAATAATGTCTTGCTTCTTTCCTTTTAGGTATGGAAAGGTATTTTGGTGTTGTCATGCAGTCTGAAGACGAGCATGGGCCGGTAGGCGAAAGCGCGGTGTGCGCGATGCTGTCCGGTGAGTAATGCGCGATGCGCTGTTTTCCCTTTTGCATTGCTAACCTGTGTCTTTTCTCTCCTTGCAGGTCGCAATGTTCCTCGCCGAGCGCTGTAATGTTCCAGCAATGATACTGACCAGGAGATGACTACCCAGGTAAGAATCATGTGGCTTTCTTTGTTCGGGAGGAAACGTGAGTAAACGCTTACTAATGCCGTCTTTCTTTCTCCTCTTTCCAGGTTATGGTATTCCAGGATGCATGCGGTGCCGGATGATGGAGTTCATACCTTCAGGGGAGTGCCACTGAAGTTGGTGATGGATTGAAGACTGGATACTGTTCCAGGTAAGTTTCGTAGTGTTCTTTCTCTCTCTGCAGGTCCTTGGTTTCAGGTAAGCTGGCATCAAAGAACTGGACACGGTGAGCGTTACGCTGCCCACAGCAGAATAACACAAAGCATGTTTTGCTGTTTGGGTGCGGTTTAAATCGTCTCAGGTAAAGTAGTCGAGGTAAAGTAGTCACAGGACTGACTCCAAGAGAGTCTTGGATGAGGTTTTAAGGCCTTTGACCTGGCCCTAACTGGAAGGCTGACTTTACAGTGAGGGCCAGGGGTAAGGGTCATGACAGTTATTTTCTTGTATGACAGAGTTTTGTTTGAAGCACAGATGCATTGAAATTGACATGGCCCAGATAGTAGTTCCTTTTAACTACTGATCTTTGATACTTTGTGAAGAAAATGAACGGGTTTCCCTATGCGGGTAAAAGTGAAGTTCCTTGGTTGATTTTTCACAGAGTTGGTTTGACAGGGCCTGTCAATTAGAAATCATGCTTGGTTTTGCTGAAGCACAATGGGATATACAGGGCATGGCAGGGCCTTAACAGTAAGAGCAGACGATAATAGCGTCAGCAGCATTATTTGAAAGATGAAAAAGTTTCCTTTTTAATGGGGGTTTAGGGCTGGCAGCAAAGCAACGCTGCTTTTTCACTTTATTTCATTTGTATGTCAGAACACACTGACATGCTCCCTCGGTGTGTCCCCCCTTGTTCCATCCTGCCCAATGCGTGCTTGGCAAGACGGTGCAGCCATCTTTTTGTTGCTGCAAAACGCAGTTTTGAGGCAATGGAGCTCACAGAAGCCAGCACAGCTATTTTGCCGTTTCTGCGGAAATGCAGCTTTGTGATGTGGGGAAGCACAGCTGAGTTGGGTCAATATATCCCACAGCCTCCATCACATCTAGAGAGAATTGCAATAGTAGCTTGAGTCACATCTAGACAGAATTGTGAATATTAGCACTGCGTCATATCTAGACAACTGCAATACTAGCTGACAGAATTGTGAATATTAGCCTCCATCACATTTAGACAGATGTGTGAAGATTAGCTTGCGTCACATCGAGAGAGAATTGTGAATGTCAGCTTGCACCACACCTAGACCTGATTGTAAAAATTAGCTTGCATCGCAACTAAACAGAATTGTGAATGTCAGCTTGCACCACGCAGTGAAGTGAGCGTATGTTGTGTGTGGTCATGATGATTGGGTGAGTGTGTACGTTTGAGTGTATGTTTGTAATGTGTACGTAGTGGGGGTGAATGCATATGTTGTGTGGCAAACCAGAAGAAGGAAGGTGTGGCATGTTCAAGGGTATTTATTTAAACAATAAGAAAAACACTTATCTTGCCCTACCGCTATGTGCAGAATGCAGTCTAACACACTAAAAGTAAGGGTGCTCATCAAAGTCCAAATGAAATAGTTCTTAGTCCAAATCCAATTAGCCCTACCACTCAGAAAAAATATAACACAAAAAGGAGGCTGAAGCAATAGTCTCAGAATCGGAGGACACTTCCTCTTCGATCTCCTCACCAGGGTCTTCAGAGGATTTCTCTGGAGATTCACTCTTCTTCCGCTGTATGGATTCTGGTTTCTTCTCTTTCTTCTTGAAGAGATAAGGGCGTGCTCCTCTGGATGCCACTTTGCCTGAATGAGCAACAAGCCAGGCAGTGGGGACTCAGAGGAGCCAATCCCTGACCAGGGAAAAAGACCTGTGGCAGAAAAACCCTGGATATCCTTATCTAAACTGGAACGTTCTATGGGAGGCAAACATCTGGGTGGTAGAAGTTCTAGGTCCACCTTGCAAGAGGGTATGGATATGCAGTAGCAAGGATGGAGATGAGATGACAAGGGAATAGGCAACAGTACGAATCGTGAGAGACCACCGCAGTGGGTAACAGGTAAACACAGCAGCAGGAGTTTGAGCAATCACCAATGTGTGGCCACGGGGAGAGGAGAGAGAATGTTTACAGCAGAGCGGGAGAAAACACTGCTGTTGTAGGCAAGATGGCCAAGGAGCAAGAGGAAATTGCTGCGTAGTGAGAAGCCAGCAGGAGTGAGAGTACACCACTGTGCACTGGGAGAAACCAGGAGTGGGAATGCACCATTCCACACCGAAAAGCCAGCAAGGGAGGAGGGACACCGCTGCTATAGAGAGGAGCCAGCGGGAACGGGAAACAGAATGGCAGAAAAACAGTGAGGAAACAAAACAAGGATAGATGCGAACTACGGGCGTCTTACCCCATGAAGGAACAAGGGTTGCAATGCTCCGACCGGCGAAAGTGGCGCCAGTATATGCACACGGCAGCGATCTTGGAAAAGACTCGACTTCTGCAATTAATGCGGATGGGAGCACGTGGAGGGACAAAACGGAGCCACCAACGCTTCCACAGGCTGTAAGGCTGATTCATGACAAATAGCCTTGGTCCTTGGCTTCTGCCTGGCCCAATCACTTGGATTCCTTTTCGAAGAAGGTTTTTAAAGTTCATCAATTTCTCCCAGTACAGTCCTCACCCTCTCTCTAGGTTCTGTATGCCAAATCCTAAGTTTCTCATATCTTCCACATGGCTCTCTTTCCAGGAATTAAATATTTTCTCAACACAATTCCACCAGTTAGGACATGGTGCTTGATGGTGTCCTTGTTTTGTACTGTTAAGCATTGGAACCCTCCCTTTTGGCTCACAGTTCTGTTCCTCATGTTTTGTGTTTCCTGGGATCCCCAAAGTGCTCTGGCCCTCTGACAGGCTTACTATAGCATGGCCTTTTGTGGGGCATCTGCTGTTTGAGTGTTTTGACTCCTGTAACCCTTGTGGCTTTCCCAGCCTCAGATATCTCCCCCCTGGCCCCTACAACTCCTGTCAACGATGTTACCTCTTCAGGAGCATACACTTCCCTTACGCTGTTCGGCTCAGCAGCCAATGCCCTTTGGGACGAATCATGGGATCACATCACTTCTCACCACGACGGGATCCCTTATCTATGAGGCTAGGGAGGTAAGGCCACTACACAATATTGCCCCTAAGGATGTAAAAAGCAGGAAGACCTCACAGGGAGGAATTTCCATCATGGGGATACAGACTCCTGTTCCATGGTGGAACTCCCTAACTCGTTTGCCCTTGAAGCCTTAAGATCTCCACAAACAACAGTTTAACCAACCTGAGAGCACTACCGTCATGTATCATAATACTCACTCCTGTACTCATTTACAGACTGAACAAAATATGACTAGGAAAAGGCAAGGGCATTTATATACCTTTTCCTCAAGTACTGAGAAGAAGACGATCGAAGGAGTGATGCAGCTTACTCCTTCGTCAAAGCTAGACAGTACTGAGAAGTAAGATCCTGAGTAGAATGAAGATCACCCCATGCAAACAGTCTGCTGGGGTGGGACCAGCTTCAAAATATAAAGAAAGTAGCCGGTGTGGATGCTGGAAATCCCAGGAAGTTCAAACCTGGTAGCGGAGAGACAAGATGCAGAGCTTGGTCCTCGATGGGTAGAACATTCTGGAGAATGCATCTGCGTTAAGGCAACCAGCAGCTGGACAAAGGTCATCTGTGGTGTTACCTCGCTGAGGTGGACCATTCAGTCCAACAACTGTGCCAGAACCGAAAGACAGTACCCCGCAGGACCAGTATGGAGCGGCGGGAGCAGAGAGCACAGAAGGAGAAGCAGCCAAGTAGAGTGACCAAACAGCAAAAAACAGTTACTATTCTCCTGAAAATCAGGGTAAACGCATCAGGAAATTACCCACCCATACAGCAATTGGTAACTGCACATAAAACCAGTAGAAGGCTCGGTAGAATATAGATATTTTGACGTATCTCTAACATTTTAATAGAAGCCTCTGAGCAGCACAACCTACCTGGCAGCCATCTTGGCCCTTCATGATCAAGTCATTTCTTTTTAGTTTGGTTGGGATTTTCTAGTAAGTCAATTGTATTGGGTCCAATTGCTTTAGGAAAGACTTTCAGTCCCAAACTGCTACAAAAAGTGGTTTGTAAGTGCTTCTTTTATAACCCCAAACAGACATTTCCAGAGGGGACAGAATTATTTCCGTAGCAGTTGCAACTTTTTCCATATAATGATGGGCCCCAGGGAAGACAATTCGAATTACACTCTTAACAGGTTACTGGTAAAGAAAGAGTTTGGTCAACCAAAAACTGGTTTCATCGAGTCCCTCCAGTCCAGCCAGACCTTTCCAAAAATTGTGATCACGCAGTTCTAGTCCATAGGTTATAGTCACTCAAATGTATTTACTTAAGCATCATGACTAGCAAAACTTGTGGCAGGCTGGAAGTAAGCTGAGGGGATGCAGCCTCACAAGATCACGGCAGCCGCTTGAGAGATTGCAATGCGCATGCATGTCGATCGGCCCGCCAAGCTGAGAGCGACCGAGGGACAAAGCGGACTCTCCCCGGCGCTCCTTCGGTGTAAAGGCATGGGCCTTTCAAGTTTATATTAACAGGAACTTGAGACTGCCACATAACCTGTGATTACAAGTCTCAGTAGTGAGGCAACTACTGTGCACTGATAACAAGACTTTAATGACAGCCATCTAATTACTAATTCCCACCCTGTATTTGTAAGCCTCAATTAAACCCCTTCAATCAAACTCTTGTGTTGCGTTATATGTACACCACAACATAATTGGCAAGGAGGACCGAGGAAGGAACCCACTGACTTCAACATGCAATGTTCTATGCCCCGCCAGCATTTCTTCAATCCCCAGGTAGGCCTGTGATGGTTGTATACTAATGGACCTCGGGAAACATGACCTAATTTAGGTCAATTAGGACATATATGTGGGGGGAAACCCCCCGCAATCCCCCTTTATAATTCAAAACCAACTCAATACATACATAAAATACCTAAAATAATATAATGGTCAATTGTGCAGAAGGACAATTGGGACCACTATAATTAGGGCAACTGTGCAAAAAGTGAATTGTAAAAGGTGAATTGTAAAAGGTGAATTTGGGTAATACCCCTGTGATACCATGGCCGTAATGGGAACTATTATTCAATACATACTTGAGGTTGTGGGAGGCATGGACTATGCGACTGGGAGAAAGAAGACCATGTTGTTACGCTCGCCTGATTCCCACGGGGGCGTCGATCTGGACTGGCCCGCTGTTGCTTCCACCAGAGTAACACGTAGAGCCGAGATGACAGACTGGACAGACCCACTTAGTTTCGTTTGTTGGACTCGTACGAATATCTTTCTGCAATGGAGAAAGGGAATTAACCTCCCGTAATCTGAGCGTTAACCCGCCTTCCCACTCCCCTTGTCTGACCACAGAACACTCCTGAAGTTCCCTCTTAATCTCACCTGAAGATTTGGAAAGATGAGCTCTCCATCCTGCGTCGGGCGTAGGGGCGCGTAGACGACCAGTTACTTCACTGGCGTGGAGGAATTGGTGAGTTCGAGTATTGACTCCAAGTCCAATTGTTCGTAAGAGTTCAAAAGTCTGATCTTCACTCTGCCAGATTCCTTGCAGGTTGTGGATTTAAACCACCAGAAGAGTTCCAAGTGGCAATTGGTAAGATCCTGGTAGGTCTATTGTGGTTCTCCCCTTTGGGGCCGGGGTACAGCGATGATGCAGAATTAACTGCGCCGACCCGAAATGAGGCGAGTACCCCCCTGTGGTAAATCAGGTAAGTCTTTGGGGTTAGGTAGTATTGTCCTTGTTTTTTCCCCCTTAGGGGCCGGGGTGCGGCAGTGATGCGGAATTGACTGCGCCGACCCGAGATGAGGTGAGTACCCCCCTGTGGTAAATCAGGTAAGTCTTTGGGGGTAGTTTGTATTGCCCTTGCTCACCTATCTGTTCTGGTCTCCCCCAGGCGTTGAAGAATGGCCTGGAGATGCTGGATTTGCGATGGAGTAAAGGAATGCAGCCTCGGTTGGCGAGTTCAGCGCGGCGCTGCGAGGTGCGTGGCAATGCACCTGAGAAGGCTTCTCCCTTCCAGATCGACGATGTGCTGGATCAAGGATTCAGGTAAAGGTTTTATTCTGACCTCTTTTCCTTCTCCTTTTCTTGTTCCAGGTGTTCCAGGGCTGAAGCGGGCGTGGCTGAAGACTGGAGCTGCTGAAGACACGGTGAGAGTTACGCTGCAGCAAGCAGAATAACGCGAAGCACGTGTGGCTGTCCGGGTGTGGCTTAAATAGCCTTGGAAGAAGTCCCAGGTAAGTATTCTTCCACAGCCCCACCCGAGAGGAAAGGAGTCCGTGAGGTAAAGTAGTCCCTTTAAGCCTCATTTGGCTTGTGGCTTCGTGCAGCATGGTCTGCATCAGGTAGGTATGCAGCATGGTCTGCAACAGGTAAGATTTCTGTAATGAGCCTGGCGCCCATGGCGCCAGGACTGACTTTATTCTTATGAGCCTGGCGCCAAAGGCGCCAGGACTGTAGCCAAAGAGCCCCTAACTGGGGTTTTTGGGCATGCTTCAAGTGGCATGATGCCTGCTTCTGGGGTTGCTGGGCCTGGTCTGGCTTTCCGGGGGCAGGCATCGTGACAGCACTCCCCCTCAAGGCCCCTCCTAAAGCTTTTCTTGGTTGGTCTGGAAATTCTTGGTGGAACCTTTTCACTAATTGAGGTGCATGCACATGGTCACTAGGCTCCCAAGATCTTTCTTGTGGGCCATACCCTTTCCAATCAATAAGATAGAAGAGTTTTGATCTCACCCTTTTAGAGTAAAATATTCTTGACTTCGAATTCGGGTTCCCCGTCTACGAGGATAGGTTCAGGTGGGGTGGTTAGTCAAGTTCCTGGTTGCACAGGCTTCAAAAGAGACACGTGAAAAACAGGATGAACACGCATATGACCAGGCAGGTCCAACTTGACGGCCACTGGGTTAATAATAGCCTTAATAGAATAAGGTCCCAAGTACCTGGGGTTAAAAGTCTGTGTTCCCTTGAGTGGTAAGTACTTGGTGGCTAACCATACTTGGTCCCCTACTTGGTATTGCGGTGCTTCACTCCTGTGTTGATCAGCATCCTTCTTGTATTTATCCTTAGCCTTTTGTAAATGTGCAGTCGCTTCTTTAAAGGCTTGTGTGATAACAGCGTGGAGATGGTCCACCGCAGGCATCTCTAAATGCTGGGGAGAATCTAAGTCTGAGGTTCGAGGATGGTGACCATATATGGTAAAAAAAGGGCTTTTTTTAGTTCCTGAGTGTACAGAATTATTGTATGCATACTCGGCGATCCAAAGAATGTCTTTCCAATCCTCCTCAGATTGATGTAGCATACAACGCAGGTATTGCTCAAGAGTCTGGTTGGTTCTCTCAGTTTGACCGACGGTCTGGGGATGGTGGCTGGTTGAAAGCCTAACATCAATTTGTGCCAGCTGGTAGCACTTCCTCCAAAAATGTGAAATAAATTGACTTCCCCGGTCTGAAATTAACACGGAAGGAAAACCATGTAGACTGACAACATTTTCAAGGAACTCCTTGGCCAGGATTGAAGCTGAAGGTATTCCTTTTAAAGGAATGAAGTGGGCCATTTTAGAAAAAAGATCTACAATAACTAGAATGGTGGTATAACCTTTGCACAGGGGTAAATCCGTGATAAAGTCTAATGACAAGGTTTGCCAAGGAGTAGGTGGTATGTCTAACGGTTGTAATAATCCAGCGGGTTTTTTCTTTTCCCCTTTATTTTGAGCGCAAATGCTACAAGACATGACAAACAACTTGACATCTTTTCGCCAGGTGGGCCACCAAAACTGTTTCTTGATTTTGGCTTCAGTTTTAGCAATGCCAGGATGTCCTTCCATCAAGGTGTCGTGGTAATGAGAAATGACAAGTTTCTGTAGTTCTTCTAGTGGCAAAAATAGCCAGCCTTGGTAATAAGGTAGATTGTTGGTGACAGAATGCTCTGGGCCTTTCCTTGCCCAGCCCTGTAAGGCATCGGAATCAAAGAGTTGATGGACCTTTTCTTGAATGTCATCCAGAGAGTGTATGGATGTCAGACCAAGGATCCTCTGGTCAGGAATTATGGGTAGAGGTTCTAAAGCTCTTTCTGTTTCTCCCATTCCTATTCGGGACAGAGCGTCAGCTTTTCCATTTTTACAACCTGGTCGATAGGTTATTACAAAATCAAATTCGGCGAAGAACAATGCCCAACGGAGTTGGCGTGAAGATTGGGCCTTGGCTACCTTTAGGTATTGTAAGTTGCGGTGATCAGTGATGACCGTAATGGTATGCCTGGCGCCCAACAGATAGTGCCGCCAAGCCTTGAAGGCAGACTTGATGGCCAACAGTTCCTTGTCGGTTATAGCATAATTTAATTCGGGAGCCGAAAACTTTCTTGACCAAAATGCCACTGGATGCAGCTGGTTAGTTTCAGGATCCTTTTGGGAGAGCACTGCTCCCATAGCTGAACTGGATGCATCTGTTTCCACTATGTAGGGAAGCTCTGGGCGCGGGTGTCGTAATACAGGAGCAGACGCGAATTTCTTTTTTAACTCTTGGAAGGCGTTCTCGGCTTCTTCTGTCCATGTAAAGAGTTTCTTTCGCAATAGTGTTGTAATGGGATGTACAATGTGTGAGAAGTCCGGGATAAACCTGTGGTAGAAATTGGCAAAGCCGAGCATGCTTTGCACTCCCTTGAATGAGCTTGGCGAAGGCCAATTAAGAATTGCGTCCACCTTCCGTGTATCCATCCGGATTCCTTTCGGGGTCAGAATAAATCCAAGAAACTCTACTTCCGTAGTGTGAAAAATGCACTTTTCCAGTTTAGCGTATACTGGCGTAACTTTTCTAGGACTGCTCTGACGTGCTTTACATTATCGGATTCTGATAGGGAGTATACTAAGATATCGTCGATGTAAACGACTACACAAACATCAATGAGCTCTCGGAAGACATCGTTCATGAAGAACTGGAAGACTGCTGGTGCGTTACACAGTCCGAAAGGCATCACCTGGTACTCAAATAATCCGTACTTGGTGCGAAAAGCAGTCTTCCATTCGTCACACTCTTTGACGCGTACCAGATGATATGCCCCCCGAAGGTCTAGTTGTGTATATACAAGCATTCTTTACCTGGTCTAGTAGTTCAGGGATCAAAGGCAATGGGTACCGATTCTTGATAGTTATCTGATTCCGCGCGCAGTAGTCAATGCATGTTCTAAGGTCGCCTTCCTTTTTTGGCACGAAGAACAAAGCGGAAGATGCAGGGGACTTGGACTTGGACGGGTGGATGAAGCCATTAGCAAGATACTGGTCTAGGTACTGGCGCAAGTGGAGATTTTCAGGTTCCGTGAGGGCATAGATTCTGCTGCAAGGTGGTTGTGCTCCTGGTATGAGATCTACTTGACAATCATACGATCTGTGCGGTGGTAAGGTGTTTGCCTGCTCCTTTTGAAAGACATCCTGAAAGTCTTGGTATTCAGCAGGTAATTGTATGGTAGCTGGGATTATTGGGGCCAGTACTGAATTTAGAGTTCTCTTTGGGTAACAAGTGTTAGCACATTCTGGGAAGGTTAGTCTCTTCTCTCGCCAATCAATACAGGGATTGTGTTTTTCCAACCAAGGGATTCCCAGTATCAGTTGAAACTGTGGAGCCTTGATTAAATCAAACACCATAACCTCTCGGTGTCCATCCTGACCCAGCAAAGTACTCTGCAGTGGAATGAGTTACGGGCCCAGAGGCAATTTCAGTTCCATCAACAGTGGTGACGACATCGGTAGTGGTCTTTCGGGTGAGAGGTAGATTCATCCTGGAAGCCAATCCGTAGTCCAAATAGTTTCCTATGGCTCCACTATCTACGTACGCCTTTACTGCGTGCATGCGTGATGGCTGCTCTGGATCTATAAGGACCATGGGTATGGAGAAATGCGAGGTCAGAGTGTCCCTCTTTAAGCTCGGCAAGGTGACCTCTACGCTTGCCGGGCGTGATCGTTTCCCGAGTCAGGTTTCAAGTGGTTTTCGTCTGCTGCTCCTATAGTTTTCTTGGGTGGTTTTACAGGGCAGTACCGAAGGAAATGACCAGTAGCTCCGCAATATAAACATAATTGCTGTTGCCGTCTTCTTTCCCTTTCCTTCTGGGTTAAGGGTCCTCTAACCCCCCCGATTTGCATGGGTTCTAGGCATCTACCCCCTTCGAGGGTACGTAGGTTTTAACCAAGACCTTGTTTTCAAACTTGGTTCGATCAGCCTTTCTGGTTTGAAGTCTGTGATCTAACTGGACCACAAAACATATATATTCAGCACAGTCTAAAGGCGGGTTCACGACTTGGGCTAAAACATCCTTAAGTTCTCCCCGAAGCCCTCGATGGAATAATGTAATTCGCTTGGCTTCAGGCCATTCGGTTTCCACAACTAATCTATTGAAAGTTGCAATGTAAGATAAAAGATCCTGATTACCTTGCCGTAAGGATAAAAGTTCGTTATCCAAAGCCTGTCCTTGGGAATGTCGGGCGAACAGTCTTTCCATGCTAGTTCGAAAACCTTGGAAATCTCGAAGAATCGGGTCATCCTGATTTACTAGCGGAATGGACCAGTCCGCTGCACTGCCGCTGAGATATGACAGTACAAAAGCTACCTTGGCTTGATCGCTTGGGAAAGCTCCAGGTCTACATAAAAAGTGTAAGCGACATTGATTCATGAATATAGCAAACCTTTTAGGGTCTCCGGCAAAGCGTTCAGGCGGAGCCAAGGGAACGGCTCCAGGAAGGTTTATCTGCACAGGGTTACTCGGTGGCACCGGAGCTGGGCTGGCCCCGAGTCCAGGTAGAGGTGTTTCTCCAGCCTGGCTTTGTAATAGCTGTCTGGCCAAATCATCAGTTTGTTCTTTTGACACTATCAATTCCCTCCTGAGGGCATTGGTTTCCTGGCGGGCGGAATGCACTTCGGCCCTTAGTTCCCCTAATAATTGGGCCAACTGATCGGTTTCTGAGGTCTCCATGACGCCCAGGTGGGTATTTGTGGGTAGGCTTTGCGTTCTGTTATGCTAACCCGATTCCCACGGGGGCGTCGATCTGGACTGGCCCACTGTTGCTTCCACCAGAGTAACACGTAGAGCTGAGATGACAGACCCACTTAGCTTCGTTTGTTGGACTCGTACGAATATCTTTCTGCAATGGAGAAAGGGAATTAACCTCCCGTAATCTGAGCGTTAACCCGCCTTCCCACTCCCCTTGTCTGCCCACAGACCACTCCTGAAGTTCCCTCTTAATCTCACCTGAAGATTTGGAAAGATGAGCTCTCCATCCTGCGTCGGGCGCAGGGGCGCGTAGACGACCAGTTACTTCATTGGCGTGGAGGAATTGGTAAGTTCCAGTATTGACTCGAAGTCCAATTGTTCGTAAGAGTTCAAAAGTCTGATCTTCACTCTGCCAGATTCCTTGCAGGTTGTGGATTTAAACCACCAGAAGAGTTCCAAGTGGCAATTGGTAAGATCCTGGTAGGTCTATTGTGGTTCTCCCCTTTTGGGCCAGGGTACAGCGATGATGCAGAATTAACTGCACCGACCCGAAATGAGGCGAGTACCCCCCCTGTGGTAAATCAGGTAAGTCTTTGGGGTTAGGTAGTATTGTCCTTGTTTTTTCCCCTTAGGGGCCGAGGTGCGGCGGTGATGCGGGATTGACTGCGCCGACCCGAGATGAGGTGAGTACCCCCCTGTGGTTATCAGGTAATTCTTCGGGGGTAGTTTGTATTGCCCTTGCTCACCTATCTGTTCTTGTCTCCCCCAGGTGTTGAAGAATGGCCTGGAGATGCTGGATTTGCGATGGAGTAAAGGAATGCAGCCTGGGTTGGTGAGTTCAGCGCGGCGCTGCGAGGTGCGTGGCAATGCAGCTGAGAAGGCTTCTCCCTTCCAGATCGACGATGTGCTGGATCAAGGATTCAGGTAAGGGTTTTGTTCTGACCTCTTCTCCTCCTCCTTTTCTTGTTCCAGGTGTTCCAGGGCTGAAGCGGGCGTGGCTGAAGACTGAGCTGCTGAAGACACAGTGAGCGTTACGCTGCAGCAAGCAGAATAACGCGAAGCACGTGTGGCTGTCCTGGTGTGGCTTAAGTAGCCTTGGAAGAAGTCCCAGGTAAGTATTCTTCCACAGCCCCACCCGAGAGGAAAGGAGTCCGTGAGGTAAAGTAGTCCCTTTAAGCCTCATTTGGCTTGTGGCTTCGTGCAGCATGGTCTGCATCAGGTAGGTTTGCAGCATGGTCTGCAACAGGTAAGATTTCTGTAATGAGCGTGGCGCCAAAGGCGCCAGGACTGTAGCCAAAGAGCCCCTAACTGGGGTTTTTGGGCATGCTTCAAGTGGCATGATGCCTGCTTCCGGGGTTGCTGGGCCTGGTCTGGCTTTCCGGGGGCAAGCATCGTGACAGCTGTTGCTCAATGCCATGGGGGTCGAAGGGCAATGAATATTAGCCGGCTTGAAGCCTGAACCAGTGGAGGGGGATGACTACAACGTATTCAGGGAGACTGTTCGCAGGATCATTAAAAGATTTTCCAATAAGGAGAACATAGAGCTGCACCGATTTAAATTTTACACCAGGAAGCAGGAAAACAGTGAACCGGTTCATGATTACGTCATCTACCTGAGTGACTTAGCTGCACTGTGTGGTTTTGGCGACAATGCGGAGAACATGATTTGCACCATGTTGGTGGTACATACCAACTGCAGCAAGGTGCAGGACAGTCATTTTAGAGAAAGAGTTGATCTTGGATAAAGCCATACAGATCGCCAGAGTGGAGGAAGAGACCTGGTGCAGACGCAATGAAATGGAGGGAACCCCGCCGGCCGGTGATGTGAATGCAGTGCAATGGAAAAGGCAACATAACAAGCCTAGACAGGACTTTGTGGAGCGCCTCTGAAATGTCATAGATGTACCAGTACACGGCATGTAGCGAATGAGAAGTACTGTCCTGCGAGAAGCAAAGACTGCTCGAACTGCAGGAGGTTTAGGCACATTGCAGTAGCCTGCAAACGGAAGGGGAAACAAAGTCACCTACATCGAAGGGATGGAAACATGAGTGGAGATGAAGAGGATAGGTCTACAGGCAACATGGTGAACAGTTCAAGAGTGAGAAAAGAGAAACCACATTGCTTAATAAAAGTGGACCGCAACAAGACTCGAGTGATGGCTGACTTGGGTTCCAATTTAACTATCCTGCCCATCCAAACATACAAGGACATGGTGGGATGTTGTGAAGTGGAGGTCAGAAGAACCAAACACAAACCCACATTGTTCGGGGGAGCGTCAGTGGACCTGTTGGGCTAAATCAAATGAAACAGAGTTCAAAGGCAGAAAACCACAACCAAAATGTATTTCTCTGAAAGCGGTACGGCATTCTTGGGGTGGGATGGCCAGCGCAAGCTGAACCTAAGCACCAATGATCAAGTGCTCTCAATCAAAACAGGAGGAGCATCAGTGTCGAGAGAGGACTTTACTACCCTGTTTTTGGAAGTGCCAGGGAAAATAAAACAAACCATGTCAACAAAATCCGCCAGGAAGCCCAATGCAGTTCCAGTCAAACAAGTTGAAGTCGGTGCCTGCAACTGCAAGAAGCGCCATACAAGCCAACTAAAAGGTTAAGGAAGGTACCATCGAGAATATGGAGCCCTCATGGCTGAGCCCGGTGGTGCTCATTAAGAAGCAGCAGACAAATTAAGAGTGAACATCGACCTGCTCAGCCTGAACATAGAGGTAATACCGGACAGTTACCCACTGCCCAGCCTCAACGAACTAATCCTCATGAGAGGCAACATATTTCTCTCAAAACTAGATATGCCAGAAGCATACCACCAGATAAGCCTGCATAAAAGTCCAGACCACTCACAGCATTCATCACACCGTTTGGCACCTATCAATACACCTGAATGCCCTTAGGTTTCTCATCAGCCACCTCAGCATTTCAAAGGAAGATGGACTCTCTGCTGCGCAACATGGGAAATGTGTCGTACTTTCAAGATAACTTTCTCATCTACAGAGAAGATGCAGAGACTCTGAACTGTGGAGAATCCTGCAGATCCCCCCACTAAAACCCTGCGTGAAGTCTCCTCCAAGGGGGCCAGGAGAGGGCAGACGCTTCTTGACCCCAATCCTGGGGTTGGTGTACTGTGGGAGGATCACCTAGGTGGAGACAAGGCACAGGGTAGTGGGGAAATTTCACAGGATGAGACCTGGCATTGTTCATTGGCCAAGAGTGAGAGGTCATGGCATCTTGTTATTGTGTAGGGTTAAACCCAAGCCCGGAAAATCTGGGACCAAAATGACTAAAGATATTAATTTTCCAGAACCATTCTTTTGTACCCCAAAAATTCAATATCCTCCACAATGCCAAAAATATGCCAACAGGAACGGGGAACCAGTGATTTATTCTGCCCCCTCTGTCTCTAAAAAGGTTATACATTTTAAAACATCAAGGGAGGGAAACCTCTACTCAATCCTTTTAAAGATGTAGAGAAATGCAAACTTTCTACAACAGACTGCATGCCCCAGAATCCCTCAGGTAATGTGAAGAAGAGGGCTAACGAGACATGCAGGAGCTCAGGTCAGGCAGGCAAGCCTAATCGCTTTTGGCAGGGTCAGGCAATTAGTTCTAAGGGCCTGTACCTGAAACCAATTAACCCACCTGAGGGGCATAAAAGTCTGCTGCAGTACCCCCATCCTGGAAGACACATGCAAAACCCAGACAGATCTCACAGTAGCGAGAAGCTGGGAAAGAGCTGGAATCTATACATGGGGAGACACGTTCGATGAGGGTGAATTCAGAGAGTTCGAATCACTGCAAAGAAGGGAGGGACTCACGAGTGGTCAGTTTCTGTGGTACCATCGACTCAGACAGACTGCCAAGAAGAAATGGAGCAACTGGCCGGAGGAACCCACCCCAGACTCCCTTCTGCAGGAGATGCATGACCTCACAGATGGCTGGAAACCAGTAACCCGGCTCTACAGTCGGTTGATGGACAAACCCAACCCCAAAAGTGCAACACTGAAGGAATCAGACCTAGAAATTACGCTGACGGATAAGGAATGGGAAAGAGTATTAATCTACCCCAAAGAGGTGTCTAGAAACGCCAGATTCAGGCAGATACAATTGAACGTCTTATATCGGACATACATGACCTCACAGAGAGTGGCCAGTTTCAACAGACATCAGTAAAATGCCCCTGGTGCGAACAGGACAAAGCAGATCTGATCCAAATGTTCTGGACCTGTACCAAGACAATGAAATTTTGGTCCAGGGTTAAACAGACCTGCACAGAAGCTGGAATAACCAGATAGGAGTGGAACCCAAAAGAATGTTTACTAGGCGCTCATCCCAGAGTGAGCAAATACAAGCACGTAGTCAAGCTGATTGACATTGCCTGCATCCTCGCAAAGAGAAGTATAGCAATGGCATGGAAGTCACCAGGAGGCCCGAGACACGAACGCTGGATCAAAGAGCTGGAAAGATGGACGGAAGCAGAGACCAGAGCCTGGCAAGACTGAGCCAATACAGGTGGAGATAACACGAATGACACTCTCGATTCGTGGAAGGCCCTTCTACGAGACATACACTTCGCTGCCGACCACAAGCCCCCTTGAGAAGACCACCCAAACCAATATAATTGAACTAAGGACCATCCAAGCATTGGAGGCCCCAAGACCTGGGTCCCCTCCAACACCTGAACTGTCAGCCCTCTATGCCCCCCGCCCAAACTAAATGTTGAGAACACTATAGCATAATACGAAGACTGTTTTGGTTAACTGTTCATTTTGTTAGTACTCGTTAACTGTTATTACTCGTATGCAATTGAACAAATGTCAATAAAATACGTTACAAAACAAAATGTCTGCTGCAGGGAGGAGCTGTACAAAGAAGCTGGAAGGTCAGCATTAGCATAAGTAGGAGGAGCTGGAAGTTCACAAGGAAGGGTGACCACAGAAGGGAAGCCGGAGCAGAAGGGCGATTTCACCTGCAAGCTCCGAGTTGGTCTTGTGCTCACAAACCCTGGTTGGCTGTGGCAGCATTGGAAGAGTCTGGACAAAAGGCCAGTCTTTCCAGTTGCACCTATTTGCGGTGAATGCAGAGCTGAATTCGTGCATCCACCCAAGGCCCATGTTCAGAAGCAAGCCGAGGGAAACTGGAGAGTAGAAGTCGCTCCTCTGATGAGGCCGGATCAGAGACACCCGTGCGTCAGAGGGGTATGGGTCCTTCGAGTGCCTGCAGCAGTAGTAGTTGAATAAGAAGAAACCAAGCCAGGAAGCAGAAGCAGCCCGCCGTCGCTGTGATTGTGGAGTCAGGAATGAGAAGCTCCATACTCCGAATCAACTTAAATACATTACTGGTAACAGTAGCACGCTTATTGTCACTTGCGTGCATAGTCAAGTGAGATAAAGTTGCTTGTAGATGTGGGAAGTCATATTAACAAACTAAATATAACACATGAGGAAATTATAAAGGCTGAAACACCTGCGTGTCGTGAAAGCCTTTTCTTTTCCCATTGTTAAATATAACTCAATTTCGAGCGGTCGCATGCCTCTTGATAAACCTACTGAATCGTAATTGACTCTCCCGAAGTGTTACAAGCACAGTTATATCTGAAGAAGTTGCGTAAGATACATTGTTTTCCCATATACATTGGAGGCTAGAAAGCTAACCGAAAGGTGGGAACACGCAGTTTTGAAGTGGCAGTTCAAAGGAAAACTGACGGCTTGTAACTTCCAGAGCAATGAAGTAGAAGTTATAGAAGTGGTGGAAGCTGAGCAGTGAACAAGTATTGCCAAAGCCAATAGACTCAACCCAATTACAGCATATCTAACTCAACTAAGAACTGAACACACTTGTTTAATAGTTGTTGAAGCTGTGTTACCTCCGGAAGTATTGTTGAAGCCGAGTACTTGTTCTAAATAACTGTGGTTAGTAGCAACAAGGCGGAAGGAAGGCAAAGAGGCTGTCCTCCCTTACCACATGAGAGAGAAGAGTGCCTCGCCTACCTGTAGAAGTTGCCTGACCCGATAAATGCAGTAGCAGCAGCAGAACTGTGGTCGCCAATACAATTGTCAGAACTGTAGTAGATGAATGTAGCAGAAGCCAAAGTCAACTGTGGGGTGAGTGAGTCTGCTCGCACAGTTTTATCAAGGGAATTGCTGGAGAAAAGGCAAACCTTAAGCAGAAGCATCCTGAAAAAATTGTACATAATAGACACCGCCAAAGTTCCAAGAAGAATAGTTGTTGAGCAGAAGCGGCACTTTTGTATTCAAGTTTGTTAATTCTTTACTGGAAGAAGGCTATCCAGGAATCCCATTGGTGCTGTTCACTTCTTTGTGGAACTTGAAAAAGGGGAATCTTTTCATCAAGCGAAGAACTGTTACCAGTGGATTTTTATTTGTATCAACTTTTCTTTCTTTGGAATTTTACAAGCCTTTCCGTTCCCTTGGACGAATTCACTTTGGGACATTCCTGGGGGAGCAATATCTGCACAGGACAAGTAGAAGTCATCCAAGACACTGTTTGTTTGGGTAACCTTTCATTTAGGTTCTCATGTTTCTTTAAATGTTTATGTTGTTTAGTATGAGGGTTAGTATTGTGAATCCTAGGAGGTTTTCCCTTAGATCTTAGACTAGGTAGGGAATTCCCTGGTAGAGCAGTTTTAGTTAGGGTCTATTGGTTATTTTGGTTTAAAATAAAATGTTGAATCTTGAGAAAAACAAAGTCTTGAGTCTTGCATTGCTGACCCCTCACACAGAGTGTTGAGGAAAGTGAGTACCCCAGAGATATGAAAAGTGCATAATTAAACAAGGTAGAATATCCAGGATTCACAATTTCAAAGGAGTGCATCAGTCCGAAGAAGAATCTCCTACAAGCCATAGTTAAAGCCCCAGCGCCAAAGTCAAGGGATGAGCTATGATCCTCCCTGGACTCGCAGAGTACTACGCAAAATTTGTACCATGTTTTTCGATGACAACAGTCACGTTGAGAGAACTGCTGAGAAAAGGGGTAAATTGTGAGTGGTGCCAAGAACAAAAGCTTGGAGAATAGTTAATGCTCCATGTTTGAAACCTTTCAGCCCGGAATGGGAAATGTAAATAATCACAGATGCTAGCGCCCAGGGGCTAGGCGCCATGATGACCCAGAAGAAAGGTGACCTCAAACAAGTTGTCACATTTGCATCCAAAGCACTCTCCGATGCAGAAAAGAATTACTCCACTGTTGAAAAAGAAATGCTTGCATGTGCCTGGGTGGAGGAGTATTTCAGGACTTATGTATGGGAAACGAAGTTCCGCTTAGTAATGGACCAGAAACCCCTAATTCACATGCTAAGCCCAGGAGGCACAAAGACATCTACTCCAAGAAAGGCGTAGATATCAGCCAAACTGCAAGAGTACACCTATGAAATGATGCATATAGCAGGTTGGAAGAACGCACAAGCAGACTGCATGTTGCGTCTGCTGGATCGTGGAGAATCAGCTACTACGTTCCTTCAGGATGAATGCAGAGTAGCATCTGTAGGTGATATAAGAAGCCAGGAATTTCTGCAAATGAGCAAAAACCACTGGAGGGAAGATTTAGAGAAAGATGCGTCCCTGTGAAAATTTGCCAAATGGGCCCAAAATGGGTGGCCAGTGAAAGGACCATACCAGAAGGATTGAGACCATAATGGAAAGTAAGCAAGGACATTTATAAAGCCGATGGGTTGTTAATGAGAGACGATCAAGTAATACCTCCGGTAGGCATGCAGAAAGGCAGAAAGTAATTCTATGCAGGGCACACTCAGGCCATCTTAGCAGTAACATGACCACTCGAACGGTGCAAGAAGCATACTGGTGGCCGTGCATGGTTCAAGACATCAGAGTGATGATTGAAAGATGCCACGAGTGCATGAAAGCGAACAGGGGCTCAAAGTACGGCAAGCGCCATTGATTCCCCCACCGTGATTCCCGCAGGAGTATGTCACAAGATGGGCCTTGACTTAATTGGTCCGCTGGATACCATGCCACCCAGTCACAAATATGGAGCAGTCATGACTACCTATCAAAATGGATTGAGGCGGGGGAACACATATGGAGCATACGGGAAACACATATGGAGCATAGTCCCCAAGCGAACACGCTCGATACAGGTGAGAGAGATGTGGCAGAAAATACTGCATTGGCACTGCACCCCCAACCGAGAGACTCCACGCAATGTACCAGTCCACCAGTGACACGTGCTGGCGAGGATGCCCCACCAAAGGGGACTGGAGGCACACATGGTGGAGCTATCCGAACCTCCAGCAGTTCTGGGGGAGGAGAAATCCCAAGTAGGCGAAATGTTGCAGGGAACAGACCAACTACGGGATAGTGTATGGATGGCGTGAATGTGGGAACCAGGTCGGGGTCCCACACGAAAATACAACAGAAGGGAATGATGATCTTGGTAACAGCGTCATGGCTGACAACTGCCCAACACTGGACACAAAAAACCCTGGCCACGATTTACGACTGGCTGCAAAAAGTGTGGCGATTCCTGTCGCTCGATGGATGACAAACTTCAAGGAGCACCTGAAACCTTTCGGAAAGACTGGGGACATATCCTAGCTTATTTGCAAAGCGACTATAAGCTTCATTGTTGCCCGCACAACATCAGAATTCTAGACATTCTGTAAAGCTTTCCACATCCAGCCGAAGAAGCAATCCACACCACCAAGGGAGGGAGGGCTCAGGGAGTTGAACATTTTTGTAACCATACTATACTGTAAAATCAATAAAATATGGCTAAAAATAACAAATGGATCGAGGAAGAATTCGTACCCAATATCACCATGGCTACCGACACAGTCATTAAAAACTGTCTCAGTGGTAAGAACTTAAAAATTTTAACAGAAAATGGCATCCAGATAGTTTCAAGAGAGATGTAGGCGTTCCCACGAAATCATAACATCAAGCAAATCAAAGCTAGCCTGCATCACCCCCCAGGCCAACGGACTGGTTGAAAGGACAAAAAGGTTCATTAAAGAAGCCTTACAACTGGCTGCAGCCTCAGGGATGGATCCCTACAAAACGGCCAAGGAAGCGACAGCAGCTCACTGCCTAACCTCAAATGCAATCACCAATGCGTCGCCCTTCCAGCTGCTGAGGGGGAGGAGAGCCGCTTTCACTGTGGTGCTCCCGTGATTATCCAAAGTGAGACAAGATGCCCCTGTCAACATGAAGTATGTGGTCTGGAGAATCTGAAAGAACAAAGACTAGATGAAAATACACAGAGTGACACACAAAGGACAGCTCCAAGAACAGGGGTCAATGAAGGGGTCATGGTGAAGATAGAATTGCCACACAAGGATCAAGTAACGGGATCCAAGTGCAGTCAACCTGTCGAGGTCATACAAAGAGGCACAAATCACATATGCACCCGAAATGCTAAAAGGTGGAAAGAGTTGCTGTGTTCAAAAGACTACTCCCAGATTTGAGAAAATCATCTTTTGCAGAACCAGCACCAAAATATCTAGAACCTTATCAAGAGCAGGAGACAATGGAAACAGAGAATAGTTTGGAAGAGATTCAGGAGGAGAGCAGTACCAGTGATACCACACAGGAAGGAAGAGAACTGCAAGGTGAAGGAGTCCTGTCACCGCAGGCCAGAGGAAGAGTGAGAGGAGCAGACACTAGATCACAGTGACCATTGCCGGGTGAGAGTCATCCCCAGCATGAGAGGACAAGACCAACCAGGTACAGGGACTTTGTGGTGGAGTAGTACCAAGCTGCTCGACAAAAGGAGGAATGTGGGGATTGTGAGAAAACAAAGGGTATCTCACCTACCAGTCCCTGGGGATCTATCTCTCGTAGCCAGGGCACGGCCATTTCCAGACCCTGGGGGTGGACCTGTGTGGGAGGATCACCTGGGTGAGCTGTCTACAGGGAGTGGGGGAGAGATGACCAATCGTGAGACGCGGTATTCCCCCCTTTTCCGTACCCATGACCTCTCCTATTTCATAGGATTCTCCGATGCAAAGGCAAACCGGAGCAGAGCGACGATCGAAGGGCGAGAACCAAGGGTAAAGGATCCCAGGAGTTCCCTGCAGGAGGTTGTTGCCTCCAAAGAGCCGTACGAGATACGCGGAGAAGGCCAAATCCCAGACAAGACGACTGCATTGTGTTTGAGAGGCAGCCGTGACCCTCCCATGTGAACGATAGTTGGGGAGGTGAGGCCAAGCCTGTGGTATTAACCTTGACTCATGAATTAAAACGACCAAGACAAGAAAGGAATGCCCACAGCCGGTGAGTCTATTGAGCGAGATGAAAGACAGGTGCGTGTTAAGGAAAGATTGAAGTGGCAACAATATATCTTACAATTGAAGGCTGCATGTGTGTGGATGAGCCACGAAGAAAGGCAGACCTGTGGTGAACTTTGAAGTTACCGATAACTGAAGTCTGTGATGGAGAGTTGTGGAGTGGTCTGGCGAAAGGAAGTAACCCACTCGAAAGTCTCAGCAAAAGGTGAAATGTTCTTGAATAAAGCCACTAAGTGAATTAACTTTAAAAGTGTGACAATCAAGATCGACCCCGGCAAAAGGGGAAGTAGAAAGTGAATTGTGAACTTGTGTGCTTATGCAATTGAACTACATGGACCAAGAGACACTGTGGCTGATAACACAAGAGTGCAAGTGAAGGGAAAGTCGAAGTGGTCCTGCGGAGGTCTACAGCAAAAGTCTTCGACATCAGGAAAAGGTTAGAGTCTGACTGAGGGAGACCGGACGTGTGATAGGTTAGGGGAAGGGGAACCCCTAACGAATGTGAATAAAGTTTGGGGAAGGGAAACCCTACAAGTGCTGTGAGTGAGAGGTCCCAGCCCGATCGAGGGAGGCCTAAGTAAACTTTTGATTGACCTGTGAATCCTTTAGTTGAACTGTGAAGGAACTTTAAGAAGGGTAGAAAAGGGTCTAAAAGTGGAAGGCCAGGCGGGCCTCGATCCACATTTTGAACAGCTTTGTTTTGAGAACCTGAGCCAGAGTGTGTCATCCTATCTACGGGAACTGCCTTACTCTGTGCTGTCCATCGTGGTGAGGAGAGAGCCACTTTTATTCTTTATTCTTACACTGATTTTCCTTTGCATACATATTCCCCTTCACACACTTTGTAGAAGCGATAGGAGAGGCATTAGGTTTTGTTAAAATAGGCCATTTTGATTTGACAAAGACTGACTAGGACTGTGTTTTTTTTTATTATTTGTTGGTAGAGACAACTCCCATTTTATCTGTAGGGCAAAGTAGGAGTTTTTCCAAACTCCGAGAACCGATTAAAGGCTTTACAAATTATACCTTTTGTAGTGTCATAGTTGTGATACCATGCCTGCCTTACATTATACAACCTTGCAAGATCACAGCAGCCGCCGTGACCTTGCGAGACTGCAATGCTAATGCACACAGATTAGCCTTACCAAGACAGGAGCGACAGAGGGACAAAGTGGACGCTCCCCGTCGCCGCTCCTGTGGAAAGGCTTGGGCCTTTCATGTTTAGATTAACATGAACTTGAGAATGCCACATAACCTGCGATTACAAGTCTCAGTAGCGAAGCAAATACTGTGCACTGATAACAAGACTTTAAGGAAAGCCATTTGATAACTAATTCCCATTGCAAGCCAACCCCTGAAATTACCAACTCGTTGCTACCAACTCATCAAAATGGCTTTTTGGGGCTTTGTCTCCACCTGCTTTGTTCCTCATCACAGCCCAAGTCAAAAAGGAAGATCCTCCTGGAATAATTCTGGAGTCATCCATGGCTAGTTCAGGAAGATCGTCCGAAACCATCCTGAAGTATAATTACAGGCTGAAATATTTAAATGAGATGACTCTACTCCAGGATGAGTCGATTACGTCCAGTGATTATCTTGTATTACTCCACGATGACCCCATGACAACTTCAGGATGGGTGGGGGATTACTACAGGATGGTTCCATGAAAACTTTGATGGATTTGGAATTGTGAATGATTATTGCAGGCAACGTCAGGAGGAGTCCTTTCATGATGCTTCCAAAAGATTTAGGAAAAGAGTGATTAACCCAGGATGTATCCCATGTGTGTAAGACAGGTGGTATTACTACAGGATGAGTCTAGTTAGACTTATGTATAGTGTACTGGAAAACCTCAAGGGAATTTGCAGCCGTCACTTTCCATCTTTGCCTTCTATGCTAGAGCACTCAAATGTTCTTAACTAAGCTTGCCGATTTAGTACACAAAACTACAAATCCATCCCACAATGTTCCCAACCAACCTGTAAACTCCCTCATTTCAGTTCTCCCCTCTCGCTAACATGGCATCACACCCAACTCCCTCAATTACAAATCACTGAACTAAAATACACACTTTCAGTGACCTAAACAGAATCCGTTAAAGGTCTTCATGCATGACAGACTGCCGACAGTCACTTCACCCAATATCACTGAACAGCCAACAATTGGTTTGACCATTCACCACACCAAAGAAAACACTTGCTGACCACACCAGAAATCATAGACCATACCCAATAGCACAAAAACATGTACTATTTACAAGTTGGCACAACCTACAAATTCACCATATCAACTATATAGTTCTGCACACTAGAGCACTTGCATCTTCAGTCTCACACAGCAGCATGTGAGCTACAATTACATTGTCGATAAGAAGCAGGGGCTGACGTAGCAACCATACTCGGTTGTGGGGGGGATGTTCCAATTCCATTGTTTTTAAAGACCGTAACCTGAATGATTGAGCAGGTCTGTGGGAAGGTTTAGGTGTCACTTCACTGTCTAAACAGGCATAACCGTCACACTTTAACAAGGACACACTGTTGAGAAGACATGGTGATAGACTTGAGCTTGTCAAATTAGATCTGTGACAAATTTTATAGCAGACAATTGACTTACTTGATAGTGGGGAAAAGCAACATTACGCAGAGACATCTGCTGATTCACTGTTGTGTGTTTCAATTGTCCAGGTGAAGTAACAGAGGCAGGTTCTGAGGCAGGAATGTAGGAGGAATGAGGAACACTAACCATATCTGCCAAAAGACTTAAGAAAGACTTATGTTTTCCAGCTTTTGTGACCATAACTATGAACAGCCATTACTAAGTTTGGGAATAGTTGGTTTCCATCTATCAGCTTTTACGATATCATTCGGTTTTCTTTTGTTATTACCCAGATTCCACCGGTAGCTGCTTTTCCTCCTCTGGCTTTCTTTTTAAAGCCCAAATTAGTCCCTCTGCATCACAATAGATTATTTCATCACATGTTTTCTGTGTCTTAATACACTGTTTCTTGGCTGTGGGTATGAAAAAGGGAAGTTCAAACTTCAAAACGTGACTATCAATACAACAGACATTTTGCTTGAGCTGTACACTGTGGTAAGCAACTCCCATTAAGCATGATCCCATCTGTCGCCTTGGTTTCATTTGTGCTTATTCTTGCGCTCCTTAGCGCTTTCCCTCCACATGCAGCTACCCACAACTCAGTCTAGCTGCACACATACTGTGACCTGGACTACGGTCCCCGAGGGCATCCATCCCTTAGCGCTTTGAGATAATACTAGTGGTAAAAGGCGCTCTACAAATACCCAATAACATAAGAGACATCATGTAGACCATCTAATACTTTAAGAGTTACTCTAGAGTTAAGAGATGCTGTAAGAGTGGTGGGCATTGTGCAGCACTCATCTGTATGTGTGAAAAAGGGAATGCTTCCGTGTAGGGATGTCATGAAGACCCTCTATCAGCCATTTACAATTAACTTCAGCAGGAATTGCAGAAGGCTCAAATTCCCCATCCTTTCAAATACACAGAGAATTTTCGGAATCAAAGAAAAGCACATTAAAGAGTGCCATTATTTGAATTATTGCCTAAAAAAAAAAAGGCAGAAAAAAGTTAATTTAGTATGATCCAAGTATTTGTGGAACTGGTCTGTACCCAAAACCATTTATAGTGGGCTTGCTATGGATGTTCCTGCCTGATGTGTCTCGATTTGTGAGTGAAGCATCTCTTAGTGCTTGATAACTTCCTCCAAAACTTCACCCATTGTGGCTTCATCTAGTTCCAGCTGGTCGATTATAAAATTAGAGGTGGGTGTTCTTGAGAGGCAATATGTTCTTAACTGCAGAGCTCTTGTACCTAAAATGCAGCAGAGTCATTTTGTGTGTGTTCTTTAAAAGACAAGCACCTGTTTCAGTTTCTTAAATGTAAATATCACCCTTAGAGAGTCCCAGCTTGTGACAAGCAACATGTACAGAAAATTATAGGGACTGGAAAAAGAAGGGCATGCAGGGACCGAACCCATGACCAAAGTGATCTTTACTGGGGGAACAAAAAGTAAATATTACACCTTAGCATGCAGGCCTTTGCTAACATGAGCCAAGCACCATCTTCCAGAATGGTCAGCAGCCCGCCCCCCATAAGCATTGCTACTGTGCCATAAATTATGTACTACAGCTGAAATAGTGCAGCGCTCATAAGCAGTGGAAAAATCCTGCAGAAAAGCAACCCAAACCATGCGTACATTTTGCCGAGGTATGGTTTCTCACATGCGCCACGGCCTGATACACGTAGATAGCTTTTACTCAGAGGGTCGGGTGCACCCATCTGAGGAAGGAACAGACCTATTCATGTGGAACATTGTGGGGGCATTGGAGCAGCAACAGTGTTAAAGCCAGAGAGGGGAAGCCAGTAGGAGCATGTATCCCCTACTTCGCAACAGTTTGAAAGCGATCAGACTGATCAGTAGAACAGTCATTGTGCGTAACTGGGAAGGGAAGGAATCGCCGCACCCACGAAAAGGGGGCCTCTGTATGCTGAACAGCTAGGGTGCCTAAGGCAGTGGACTTCAAACTGGGGGGGGCGAAGATGCCCTGGGTGGGAGGGGGGCGGTGCAAAGCTGGATTATGGTGACTGTTTTTTAATAGAAAATATAAGCACTTGTGGGGGTAGGAGGCAGAAACTATATTTTTACAGAAGAGAGGGGGGAGCTCAGTATAAAAAGGTTTGAAGACCACTGCCTTAAGGGAATAAAGTGACCTCCCACTTTCACATAGCAAAGCAATTAACACCACTACTTTCACGCCCAGGTCAGAAAACGCCAGCTACCGCGCCAGTCCTCGGTTACACAAGGCTGCTGAAAAATCTGGAAAAGCAAGAAAATGGCTCCAAGCTTCACAACATCTAATGAGAATGGACTGGCCCCATCATTATTGACAACAAAAAAACATCATCATGGAAAGCATTCACCCAAGTTCATCATAAACCATGATGAAAGAAAAAAGAATATTTTCTAATTAATGACAGTGATGACAACTAGCCCTGGCTAGCATTCAATAAATAAAAGTTATACAGTTTGCAGTCAATTCAAGATAGTTTACCTGTAAAGGGAAAAAACAGAACACATTGAAGAGGCGGTAAAATCCCTCTGGGAACCTCATCAACCTATATAGAGAATGGGGCATAAGTAGACTAGAACATGCAGTAATCTATCAGAGTCCCTGAAACTTACTAAAGAAAATAGTCGTAGGCGCCCCTCTGCGAGAACAAACATGGATAAATGACCTGTTCTTTGGGAAGGTACCCACTCGAGAGTCCGCAGCCACACTTTAGCTCACTGTACCTTTCACAAAAGGGAATGCTCTTCTGAACAAGAGTACCAACAGCAACCCCAGACATGTGTTTCAGCCTTCTTGGGCCTCATCAGTGAGGTGGAGCTCTGCCTCTCTGTGCACAGAGAGCAAGGGGTCCACATCTGGATGAACCTAGGAAACTTAGGGTGACTAAACCAAAGTCCCTTAAACAATCAAAAAATAGTCACAGGTGCCCCTCTGCGAGAATGAGCACGGCTAAATGACCTGTTGTTGGTAAGGTACCCTCTTGAGAGTCTGCAGCCACACTTTAGCTCACTGTACCTTTCACTGAAACTTGCATTTGTATTTATTAATTCATGTGGCGATTTCCCCAAAGTGTTGAACATAAACTGAACGTAGATGGAGGAGAGCACGAGTCATGGAGGGAACTAGAACACTGTCCTTTGCGCCCAAAGTCTAGCACAACTTCACCCTACTGTGAACTGAAAAGGCAATGGAAATATCAACTGGGGTAAACAAGCTCTCGCTATATGTTCTTTAAAATAAATTGCGTAAAAGCAATACAACACCTCTGTTTTACGGGTATAGCATCCGTAACTTCCAGCAGTGAAAAAATAATATTCAAAAGCATTACAATACAAAATGAAAGTCTTTGAATGCCAGACAGTTCACTTTTCATGGGGGGCAGCTTAACAGAACTTCTTTAGGGTGGTTTTGTCCTTGAACATAACTTGAGAACAGTGTACCGGTCCTGTACACTTTTCACATTATCTCAAAATGATGCATTTACTGTAAACAATCTTCCCCCACAAGAACAAGGTGTAAAAGCAGGGACAAGGGCTCAAGACTCTCATAATTCAAATCTCTTTCAGTTGCTGGACAATTAATGGATGCCACTTAAAGAGTGGCATTCTGTCTTTGCTTTGACTTTTTTTTTGTTGGCTGTTTTTCAATAACTTAAGTGAAAGCAAGTGAAAGCAATGATCAGGCTGTGGGCTATGTTAAGAGAAATAAATAAATGGGGGCATCGGTCCACTGTTGGTTAGAGAAGCCTTTTTTCCTCCCTTCTTAATGAGAGCTTGGATGGCCAATATCTGCAACCATTCTCTGTGCGCAGAATAAAGCAAATCTAATTTGGAGCTTTTGTAAAGTAAACACAAAACGCACTGTGCTACCAGAAGCAGGAAGACAGGAATCAGAGAGTGCATTCATCAAGGCTTTTAAACCATCCCCGGCCTGAGACTGCACCTGGCCTGCACCTGGCGGTGTGTGCACCACACCCCCTACCACAAAGCGGCTCAAACAGTCTGCCACACACTTCAAACTTAGCCAGCCTTCATGCCAGCCAAACAAAACTGTGCCCCTTGGCACCCTGCCTCAGAATTAAGCAATATTGAGGATGCTGTGAAAGTCACACTTCAGCAATCCTCAAACAAATGTAATCTATGCCAGCAGGCGTCTGTGCACCGGCATGCTGCTGTCTGGGCCACTTATTGAAAAAAAACAAGCATAGCACCACTGTGGCCTTTATATACAAGAGATACATTCTCACAGGGGCTACGCAACACTGCAATGTTCTTAAGCAGACGATAGTCAAATCTTGAGATTCGCTGGGCCCCTTTCCTTCACATTAAAGCACTGGAATGATCTGTGTACCCACTGATGGTGCGGTCATGTGTACGGGTTGTATATGCACCATAGCAACGTTGCACACAAGGGCACCGCAGGCACATGGATAATGGACCACTTTAAAAAGTAAAAAAGCAACCAGGGATTTTGCAAAGGTTTGTTTAGTACATTAAGCTTCTGCCGTTCAAGCTCACACGTGCACATTCCCCTAGGGACCAGGGAGGGTCTAAGTGCCCTTCCAAACTAGCACAGGGAGGGTCCAAGTGCTCTTTCAAACTAGAAATCAAAATATATGTTAACACGTTGCCAGCAATTAGGTTTTTTGTCAAAAAAATAAAGAACTATTCTTTATAACAAGATAATCACCCTACAGCAGTGGTCTTCAAACTTTTTTAACCCCCGTACCCTCCCCAAGACAAATTTGCCTGGCTTGTGCCCCCCCCCTATACACATGGACTCAAAAATGTTTATCGGTTGCGAACGGCTATCGCGTGCTGGTGTAGAATTGGTGCCCCAAATACTTTCAAATGCATTGCTTGCAATAACTCAAATCAGTTTGGACGGCAAATATTTGTAAACGTAGCATTCAGAATGTTTTGCTACAGTACAGAGGACTTGACTAAAAGTAGTGTTGGATATTTATTTCCCCACAAGAGAAAACAGCCAATATTGCTGTCCTACAGTAACGTTTCACATACAACTGATGTAACAATTGTTTCTTAAGTACAACAAACATTGAGATTACTATCAATTCAGTCACTTGCAAGTTAGTCAGTGGCATATTGGATAATAGTGTGAAGGGTGGACCCATCTTTCAGCAGCCAGCCTGTCACTATTAAGTAAAATTTGTGCAATAGCCAACCACAGGTTTTCTTCCACGTCCAGCTTTGACCGATGTCTGCAAGTACTGAGAATCCTATTTCGCAAAGGTACGAGGTGTTGAAAGCTAACAGTACATCCGCCGCACATTTGGATAAAGTTGGAAACTCTGTAGACGCATTTTGCCAAAATCCACCTGAAGACACATTTTTTTAATTGGCTCTCCGGTAGGCGGTCACTTTGAAGGTGTATTGGGAGGTGGGTCCCTATGTCTGCTAGGAAAGGCTGAACCACCCAGTCATTGATGTAACAATTGTCCTCTGGAAAGTACTCTCAAAGTGGTTCTGGGATGGTTTCCTATTAGTTCAGCAACACATGAAAGATAGTGCTCCGTCTGCTCAAGAGCATCTACTAATAATGGAAACGCATTCGTAATGCCAACATCAACCCTCCTTCTCCAAAGCTCCAGCTTCTTCTTGAATGCTGATATTTTTGCATTCTTAGCAAATGATGTGGTTTCTGTGCCTTGCAGGGAGAGGTTTAGAAAATATAGCTTTTCAAAGATGTCAACAAGGTAAGCTAACAGTACAAGCCAGCATGAATTAGAGGCTCTTCTTTCGTCTGGTCTAAACCCAGGAGAAAGTGTCTCACTTTGTTCCCGAGTTCATAAATGCTATTTAAAACCTTTCCTCTGGAGAGCCACCTGACCTCCGTGTGAAACAAAGCATCATGTTCAGCTCCACTTTATGCACATAATGTGGCAAACGGACAGACTCTTGTAGGGTGCATCTTAATAAAATGTAAAGATTGTACAACAAAAGTAGCACCTCTGAGTTAATTCCCCATATTGCACACAGGCAAAGCTTCCCGGTGTATCATGCGGTGTGTCCACAATATATGTGGCGCTACTGCCAACACTTTTACTTTCAACCCAGTACTAGCACCACACATTGAAGGAGCACCATCCATGCAAATACCAACACACAGCTCCCACTTTAGGCAGTGGGAACATAGGAAGTTGTGAACAATTCTGTAGTGATATCAGATGACAGGTCAGTGATGAGGTGGAAAATTGTGGTGTCGGACATAGGGATACTTCCCATTTCTTTGATGCACCATCACCAAGCATTACCCTGTTGACTGAGAATTGTTGGCTGAATCACTTGCTCAGCATCTGAAAGAGGCTTTTTGTTTTTGCCCAGGTAATATGCAATGTGGTAAGAAGCTTCCAAAGCATTTGTAGGTACCGAGGCCACATTTTTAGCAGTGTCTTTTTGCTTTTGTATGCCTTGCAGTTGCCGTACAAAGAAAATCCCTGGTCTTTATTTGCTAAATGCCATGTTTTGTTTACAAATGCTGCTTTCATTTTGTTGGCTTCAGGCGGTCATTTGCTCATGTGGCACCACAAATCGCACACTACAGCTTAACTTCTCCAGCAACTGTGAATTACGTGAACCCAAAGTCCAAATAAGAGACTACATATTTTCGTGTTTTTGCATCTTTTGTCTGTTTCCACCTCGCCTTCTGCTTTTTGTTTAAGATTCCTACCATGGGCACTCGGAACCTATCCGGTTCTATGTAATATTCCTGCATTTTAAAGCATGAATAAAAAAATGACAGATTCTTTTGGGCGTTTGTGTTGGCTTTAAAATACAGAAATATACTGCCCCCCTCCTTTGCCACCAACTCACTCACCCGAACCCCACTTTGCCCACCCACCACCCCTTCCTGCATCAACACACGCATCCTCCCCACACATACCCACATATAGTCAAAATCTCACCTCGGACGACTCTGCTGGGGCTCACAGAGCCCGTAAGCCCTTGCACGCACTAGTGTGCACGAGGAGTTTGACAGGTATGACAGTTTGATTTAGAAAGACCGATCTGTGCAGTCACGGAGCAGTCTTTCTAAATCTACCTTCCCCCCTCCCCGTCGGTACAGTGAAAAAGATCTTTTCACTTAGTATCAACAATGCATCCAAAAAAAGGAGCCTTAATCTTAAAACATTGCAAACCCCCACTTTTGTGTATATCACTCGTTTTTAAAAACCATTTCAAGTTTTCAAAAATTCTTAAAAAAGTTTTTCAAAAAGAAAAATTTGAAAAAAGAAAAAGATTAAAAATGGCAAACACATGCAAAGATTCAAATGGAACCATGTGAAAAGCTTGGGGGAAAATAAGACCCTCGCAAAAATGGGTCAGAAATACTGGGTGGATTAAAAAAAATTAAAACACATTGATACAAGTCTCAGAAGACTCCCTGTTAAGTCCTAGCTTAGCTTGAATTTCTTTATTTCATTTATTTATTTTTTTTTTTAAGTGTGGTCCTGGACTAGGCCATTGATTGGTGGAGAAAAACACACCTGGATGCAGGGCCGATATAAACCTTTAGCACTTCTACTCAACCAAGGGTACATAGGGAAAAGAAATCCTTACCTGCCTCCAAACCAACTGCAAAAACCAAGGCCCGGGGCATCTGAGCGCTGATGAGACCCCGTAGGAACAAAAGCAACAGTGGAGGTTAGTTCTTAAACAGCAAAGTCTTTAAATGTTTCCAAAAACTGAAGTGGTCAAGTGGTTCTCAAGTGCTTGAGGAAGGGCACAGAGCAAGGGTGCTCTAACCAAGATGAAGCAGCCTCCGGATCTGGATTTACAAAAACGAGGAACTCCTAGAATTTTGTCACCAGATCATAGCCACCGAGAAGGCATGCAAGATTTGAATTTCTGTTGCAAAAAGTTGGGGCCGGTAGAATAAATAAACACAAACTGGTAAATACACTTGCACACCAAGTTGATAACTATTCAAATTGTAAAGTGAGGACTGTTCAAAATAATGATTACAGAGTTCAAGGTGCAGGGGAGAAAATACACAGCCTTGGTATCTAGGCTGGGAACATATGCAAAAAAGAGAGAGCAATCCGATAGGGATAGCCGCGTCCCCTGCACACTGTCTAGCAGGCCGAATGGCCTAATGGAGTTGATAATCCGAAGATAATTTTGAATGTTTATGAATTTCTTTATATTCAAAATACAGAAGATTTAGGAAAAACACATTCAATAGACAATTAGTGATCATCAACAGTAAATTCTGTTATTTATTTGTGTTTTCAAGTGCCCAACGCGTTTCGAGTCGAAAAAACTCTTCATCAGGGGCGACATATTCATCAAACAATTTCTACAAAAGGAAAATTATATACAATATATTAGTGCTTTAGATAGACTTAATAGTCAACAAAATATAACAACAAAATCACATTTGTTATGAAGACAGTAATTAGCTAAACATTTTTGCTGTATTGGTGGGTAACACATTCTATTGAAAAAAAGCCCAACATTACCCCAGTCTTTCCACATTCACCAAGTTAGTGTGATTATGCCACATGTATGTCTATATAAATCGTGGGTAGCTGACCCTATATTTTGCCCTTGGCGCAGTGAATTTTGGGGGGATAATTTATTACTAAGGAGTGCAAATTATTGTGCTCGGTTGATGCAAAATGAGCTCTTACCTTGAGTTATGCTTATAACCAGCAAAGACTCAGAGGGTAGTCGATTGTGTATTGTCCACTAGGCTCACGGAATCTAGTTCTTTTAAGTCTGTTCCCAATGGGGACCGAAGGCAGAAGCGATTCTCTCAAGCCTAGAGAGAAGAAGAGATATTTTATAAAAATGTATGTGAAAAGCTTTCTAAAAGGCAAAAACAGGCTTAGAGCCCAGAATTAAGTGCGTTTGCTAAGTAGTTTTAAAGTCCGGTCTAAATACTCACTTCGATTCACAACAGCAATGTAGGAGGAGTTCAGGAGCCGTGGGAGCCGGCAGTTGAATGAGCCTCTCTCACATTTTTACGTGTTTTTATATTGTTAAGTGTTATGACGTCACTCGCGCATGCGTTGGCGTCGTCACGCTGACGCATGACGTCACCCGCGCATGCGCGAAGTGATGTAAACAATCCCCCATGTTGTGTATGAGTTAAAATGCAGCATTCTACCATAGGCGATCAATAAAAAGAAGCAATGATATCAATTTTTAATTATATGGCGTCACTTAGTAAAAGTGATGGCCGTAAATATGTATTTCTAATCTAGAATTTGATATAGCGGTAATCCGTGCACCTCGATATGGGCCAGAGTAGATCAAACGGGCTAATGATTAGGCTTTTGTACTAGGGCAACTGAAGAGAGTAGGTTACTCTCTGAATTGTGATGTTATGTAATTATAATCTGTGTATATGTCATCAACAATACTGTCATGGAAACTTTGTTTTAGACATTTAGCATTTTTCAGACCCTTATAAACATTTCTTAGTTAATCAGTGGAACATAAGGAAAACACACATTTCATTTATAGAATCCAATCACATTGACATAACAGAATACAAAAAAGGATAAGGTTTTAAATGTAAAGAATTAAACCGAAAATGGCTTCTAAGTGACATGTAATTTGTTCAGAAGGTTATATGTAGTGTAAGGTTGACCTATGTGAGTGAGACTAAGATGGCTACCTCCTTGTAGTGGGAGTTCATAGGAATGGCCCTAGAAAATAGTCCTCATTAATTCCCAGGGGTGTCATAGCGTCCAATTTGTTAATCCAGAAAAGTTCTCTTTGTGCAAGCTTTTTAGGAAGATTTCCACCTCTACTTGATGGTCGTAGGACCTCCAAAACCACAAATCTCAATTGTGAGATATTGTGTTTTTTCTCTTCAAAATGTCTATAGACTGGGGATTTGCAATTTTTGGTCCTGATGCAGGATTTATGCTCCGTCCATCGGTCTTTAACTTTCCTGTTTGTTCTCCCAACGTAGTATATACCGCATGGGCAACGTATAGCATAAATTACATTCTTGGTATCGCATGTTGCAAATTGTTTTAACAAGATTTTCTTGCCGTTGTAGGGGTGTCTGATATGGTCTCCTTTTATTACATTATTGCAATGTTGGCAATGTAGACATGCAAACGTACCAAGTTTTTGTTTACTGAGAGTTGTCTGTAATGGTTGTTTTGGTTTCTCTGCCTTAATCAGTTGATCTTTCAAATTTTGCCCTCTTTTGTAAGCCATCATAGGTGGATCCGGGAAAAGCTGAGCAAGCGTATTGTCCGATTTGATAATGTCCCAATTTTTGTGTATAATTCTTTTAATCTGAAAGCTTTGGCTTGAGTATTTTAGTATATGGATTAGTCCTTTCTCGTTCTTCTTTGGGTGGCCTTCCAATAGTGTATTTCTTTCCTGGGTTTCTGTGCGTATTATGGCTCTTTCTACCACTTCCGATGGGAATCCTCTATCCAGAAATCTTTGCTTCATAGTGTTACATTCTCCCTGGAGTGTATCTGTTTCTGAGGTGATTCTTTTGAGCCGTAATAATTGGCTGTAGGGTAAATTGTCTTTCAGATGCTTTGGATGGTGGCTTGTGTGGTGGAGACAACTATTCACATCCGTAGGTTTTCTGTATAATTTAGTTTTAAGTGAGGTCCTTGTTAATTCAACAGTGACGTCAAGAAAGTTCACATGTGGTTTGCCGATTTCCATAGTGAAACCTATTCTTGTATTACAGGTATTTAGAAAATTCCAAAATGCTTGTAGTTCTGTTTCTGTGCCTTTCCATATCCCGAAGACGTCATCTATATACCTCTGCCAGCATTTGATCTTATTCGTCCAGGTTGGATTGTCCAATACATATTGTTTTTCAAAATGATACATGAAGATATTGGCATAGGATGGGGCCACGGAGGACCCCATTGAGGTACCAGAAATTTGTAGGTAGAACTGACCATTGTATCGAAAGTAGTTATTGTAAAGTATGATGTTAATTAACTCCAGTGCCAGAATCTTGTGGATTTTTACTTGTCGATTGGATAGTAAAATTTACAAACATTACAACTAACAGAAGACAACCTGATACTATTTACCATGGACGTGAACAGTTTATACACCTCTATTCCACACTCTATTCCACACTCCGAGGGAATTGAAGCTCTAGAATGGTTTTTATTATCCAATCGACAAGTAAAAATCCACAAGATTCTGGCACTGGAGTTAATTAACATCATACTTTACAATAACTACTTTCGATACAATGGTCAGTTCTACCTACAAATTTCTGGTACCTCAATGGGGTCCTCCGTGGCCCCATCCTATGCCAATATCTTCATGTATCATTTTGAAAAACAATATGTATTGGACAATCCAACCTGGACGAATAAGATCAAATGCTGGCAGAGGTATATAGATGACGTCTTCGGGATATGGAAAGGCACAGAAACAGAACTACAAGCATTTTGGAATTTTCTAAATACCTGTAATACAAGAATAGGTTTCACTATGGAAATCGGCAAACCACATGTGAACTTTCTTGACGTCACTGTTGAATTAACAAGGACCTCACTTAAAACTAAATTATACAGAAAACCTACGGATGTGAATAGTTGTCTCCACCACACAAGCCACCATCCAAAGCATCTGAAAGACAATTTACCCTACAGCCAATTATTACGGCTCAAAAGAATCACCTCAGAAACAGATACACTCCAGGGAGAATATAACACTATGAAGCAAAGATTTCTGGATAGAGGATTCCCATCGGAAGTGGTAGAAAGAGCCATAATACGCACAGAAACCCAGGAAAGAAATACACTATTGGAAGGCCACCCAAAGAAGAACGAGAAAGGACTAATCCATATACTAAAATACTCAAGCCAAAGCTTTCAGATTAAAAGAATTATACACAAAAATTGGGACATTATCAAATCAGACAATACGCTTGCTCAGCTTTTCCCGGATCCACCTATGATGGCTTACAAAAGAGGGCAAAATTTGAAAGATCAACTGATTAAGGCAGAGAAACCAAAACAACCATTACAGACAACTCTCAGTAAACAAAAACTTGGTACGTTTGCATGTCTACATTGCCAACATTGCAATAATGTAATAAAAGGAGACCATATCAGACACCCCTACAACGGCAAGAAAATCTTGTTAAAACAATTTGCAACATGCGATACCAAGAATGTAATTTATGCTATACGTTGCCCATGCGGTATATACTACGTTGGGAGAACAAACAGGAAAGTTAAAGACCGATGGACGGAGCATAAATCCTGCATCAGGACCAAAAATTGCAAATCCCCAGTCTATAGACATTTTGAAGAGAAAAAACACAATATCTCACAATTGAGATTTGTGGTTTTGGAGGTCCTACGACCATCAAGTAGAGGTGGAAATCTTCCTAAAAAGCTTGCACAAAGAGAACTTTTCTGGATTAACAAATTGGACGCTATGACACCCCTGGGAATTAATGAGGACTATTTTCTAGGGCCATTCCTATGAACTCCCACTACAAGGAGGTAGCCATCTTAGTCTCACTCACATAGGTCAACCTTACACTACATATAACCTTCTGAACAAATTACATGTCACTTAGAAGCCATTTTCGGTTTAATTCTTTACATTTAAAACCTTATCCTTTTTTGTATTCTGTTATGTCAATGTGATTGGATTCTATAAATGAAATGTGTGTTTTCCTTATGTTCCACTGATTAACTAAGAAATGTTTATAAGGGTCTGAAAAATGCTAAATGTCTAAAACAAAGTTTCCATGACAGTATTGTTGATGACATGTACACAGATTATAATTACATAACATCACAATTCAGAGAGTAACCTACTCTCTTCAGTTGCCCTAGTACAAAAGCCTAATCATTAGCCCGTTTGATCTACTCTGGCCCATATCGAGGTGCACGGATTACCGCTATATCAAATTCTAGATTAGAAATACATATTTACGGCTATCACTTTTACTAAGTGACGCCATATAATTAAAAATTGATATCATTGCTTCTTTTTATTGATCGCCTATGGTAGAATGCTGCATTTTAACTCATACACAACATGGGGGATTGTTTACATCACTTCGCGCATGCGCGGGTGACGTCATGCGTCAGCGTGACGACGCCAACGCATGCGCGAGTGACGTCATAACACTTAACAATATAAAAACACGTAAAAATGTGAGAGAGGCTCATTCAACTGCAGGCTCCCACGGCTCCTGAACTCCTCCTACATTGCTGGTGTGAATCGAAGTGAGTATTTAGACCGGACTTTAAAACTACTTAGCAAACGCACTTAATTCTGGGCTCTAAGCCTGTTTTTGCCTTTTAGAAAGCTTTTCACATACATTTTTATAAAATATCTCTTCTTCTCTCTAGGCTTGAGAGAATCGCTTCTGCCTTCGGTCCCCATTGGGAACAGACTTAAAAGAACTAGATTCCGTGAGCCTAGTGGACAATACACAATCGACTACCCTCTGAGTCTTTGCTGGTTATAAGCATAACTCAAGGTAAGAGCTCATTTTGCATCAACCGAGCACAATAATTTGCACTCCTTAGTAATAAATTATCCCCCCAAAATTCACTGCGCCAAGGGCAAAATATAGGGTCAGCTACCCACGATTTATATAGACACACATGTGGCATAATCACACTAACTTGGTGAATGTGGAAAGACTGGGGTAATGTTGGGCTTTTTTTCAATAGAATGTGTTACCCACCAATACAGCAAAAATGTTTAGCTAATTACTGTCTTCATAACAAATGTGATTTTGTTGTTATATTTTGTTGACTATTAAGTCTATCTAAAGCACTAATATATTGTATATAATTTTCCTTTTGTAGAAATTGTTTGATGAATATGTCGCCCCTGATGAAGAGTTTTTTCGACTCGAAACGCGTTGGGCACTTGAAAACACAAATAAATAACAGAATTTACTGTTGATGATCACTAATTGTCTATTGAATGTGTTTTTCCTAAATCTTCTGTATTTTGAATATAAAGAAATTCATAAACATTCAAAATTATCTTCGGATTATCAACTCCATTAGGCCATTCGGCCTGCTAGACAGTGTGCAGGGGACGCGGCTATCCCTATCGGATTGCTCTCTCTTTTTTGCCGGTAGAATAAATATCCTGGTGTGCAATACACAAAGCCTTAAACTCGATTCGCCTTATGACCGGTAACCAATGGAGCTTGCCTAAAAGTGTTGCTGAATGCTCTAGAAAGCCAGTCGGGCTGGAGCATTCTGAAGGATTTGGAGTCTCTGGATCAAAAAATTCCAGTTGTCCCAGACAGATTCCATTACAATAATCCAGAGAGCCCACGATTGTGGACATGACCACAGTAGTACAGCAAGTAGATGGAAGGAAAGGCAAAACTTTCCTTAGTCGCTTTAATCTAAGAAAACCCGCACTGCACATTGAGGCAATCTGGGCTTCCCGGGAGCAGGAAGGAGAGATTTTAATCCCTAGACTTTTCACTAGTGTACAAGGGGCAGGAAGATCGCGCAATGACGCAGGACAAAAGTGGGAGTTCCAGACAGGTATAGGGTTGGGAGTGCCGATGACCAACACTTCCGTTTTACTGCCAATCTTAACCGGTTGTTGGTCATCCACGATGCAATTGCGGAGAGGAACTCTTTAAGTTGGGTAGGATCTCTAAAAGTCAAGGCGAAAGAGTAGTTGCGCGTCGTCCGCGTAGGTATAAACACAGACGCCAAAAGATGTGATCGGAAACGGGTGCAGATATAGATTGAAAAGACGAGAAAGTCTTGAGAAGTCCAGCCTGCTGGCATTCCAATCATTCATCTACATACCTTAGATAGAATTGGACACAGTACTGCTTAACCCACCAAGCTAACTTTCGGACACATCGAGTAACAGCCATTTAGTTTTTACTGCAGTTTGGCAACAGCGCTGAAGTAGAAGCAGACTCTGCCGCGGGCTGCCGTGCCAGACACAAGGGCCCCTGTGGCTTCTCTGCAACATATGGTGCCCAACGTAGGCAAAGGCCTGGCATGAGGAGGATATACATGAATTCCTCTTTAAAAATCACTTCTATGGCAGTGGTGCACCCAAAGTACTGTTGGTAATGCAGTGATTTTTAGTACATGAAGGGATGCATAAACTATCTACAGTAGATGGCTACTGGGGTAGCTCAGCAGGTTAACAGACCATTGCTGAGATATCGAATGACTTTTTGCAATTACTTATAAAAAAAAAGAAAAAGGAAGTGCTATAAAATGTGTTTGGCCAGGGGATGGGTTGGGGTATTTCTGCCTATGTAATGAAAATCAAAAGTCGACACCCATGAACCCATAGTTTATGTTCCTAATAACTGCTGTCAGCCCAACTGAAGCATTTATTTGTGATTAACCAGTTTTGCAAACACATATATATTTTTTATTTTACTTGTTCATAATCAAAACAAAGTTGATATTTACAAGACACAATTCGCATTTAGTGTAAATGTAAAAATGTGTAGTTGCGTCCAGTTAGGTCTAGCTTGGGTAATTAGCTTATGGTGGAATTTTCAGTCTCTGTGGCCATTTTCAGTGCTGCTTCCAGCATCTTGAATGCGGCAATTGACCATTTTGTCTTTTCTCCTGCAACCAAGCGAGACCACCATATGTCTTCGTCTCTGAACGAAGAATCATAGAATAGAGGCAACAAAAAAGCTTCCCGCAGATGGGCTGTTTTAGGGCAGTTCAGGAGCAGGTGTCTTGCAGTTTCCACCATTTCGGCATTGGAGCACAGTCTGCAGGTTTTCGAAGCTCTTTGGGAGTGAATGGCCCGAATTTCTTGAGTTGGAGTTAGGTTTAATCTCATTTTCATGAAAGATTTCTGAAGATTCTTGTTTGGGAATTTTATACAGTAGTTCAGTGGCAGTTTCAGCTTGTTGGTAGATGGCATAGTAATGTGTTTGCTGTTGCCATTTCACACGTTTTGATCCAATCTTCATTGGCCACTTTGGATTTAACTTTTTCAGGATTTTGTATTAGATCGTCTTGGGTACAGGCCAGATCTTTGAGCTTCAGAGTTTCTGCTCCCAAATGTTCAGGGCTTTGCAGCGCCCTTGCTGAAGTTCCACCTGTATCGTTTTGTAAATCAGAAGACTTTCTGGCATTATGATTTTCCTGAGGGTTCTCATTTGTCCTTGTTCCACCGAAGCCGCCAGCGATAGGAGGCCAAGTTCGCGTCTGATAGCTGGTATCGACATTGATTTGGGCAAGCCCAAAACTGCTTTCCAGAGATGGCCCTCAAGTTTTGGCCATATTGTTTCCTGTATGTTTAACGCCACGTCCATTCCGTAGGTTAGTGAGGGAACCACCTTCCGTTTATAAAATTGGATCGCTGGTAAAAGGGAACATTTCCCATATTTACGGTCAACTAGCCTCGTTTGGGTAATCAGCATTTTTGTTTTACTCCATAGGGATGGATGGGTTGATTTCTCAGACCTTGTTGCGTCGATCATTATACCCAAGTATTTTATCTCTGTCACTATCTCAATCTTTGTATTATTGAGAAACCAGTTTCTGTTTACTCTACCTTTAGAACGCTCATTTTCCAAGATCAAAATTTTTGATTTCTCCGTGTTTATCTCCAGATCGTTTTCACTTATATACTTTGCCAAGTTAGTTAAATTGCACTGGAGGCCTATTTGCGTTTGATCCATAAGGATCACGTCATCAGCGCAGAGGAGTCTTGGTATTGAATTATTCCCGACTTTTGGTGGAAATGCTCTGACAGATGATTGGGTGTACTGAAAATCCCCCAGGAAAGCGATAAAGGGGGCCGGGGCAAGGGGACAGCCTTGTTTAACTCCATGTTCTGATTTAAACTGGACAACATGCCCTGCCGGTTTAGTCATACTCGAATTTTTGTGTCTGTGTGGAGTGTGATTACTGGCTCTAAAGTTTCCATGGGGCAATTCCAGTTAGTTAATTTGGACCACAGTTTTTGTCGACTGATTTTGTCGAAAGCTTGCGACAAGCCAATGAACGCAAACACTTTCGGCGCACCGTTTTTTAGGTTTTCTTTTATGATGTTCAAAATCATAATGTTGATGCTGGTGCTAGCGTTCTTCAGAAAGCCTGTTTGCAGTGGGTCTAAGGATGGAGAGTTTCTTGCCCATTTTCGGAATCTAGTTAGGAGTAGAGTCGCAAAGATCTTGCCCATGATATCTAACAAGGCTATTGGGCGATAGTTGGACGGGTTATCGGTTTCCTTTTTTTAAAAATTTGGGACTATCACTGCCTCAGTCCATGTTTTTGGAATTTGTTTGGCAACGTGGCATTGCTCGTAGATTTTGGTTATCAAGCAAGACCATTCCACTGGGTGCTGTTTCAGGTCTATGTCGGTTAGACCATCCGGCCCAGGAGCCCTAGATGATTTCAGTTTGGAAATTGCCAGTAACACGTCTTCCTGATTTGCTAAATTCACACGTTTCTTTAGGGAGTATGACAGTTTTTGGTGAGAAGGGGATGGGCGCAAATTGGTTAGCAAAAAAAGTTATCCAAGTTGATTCCGTTATGGAGTTTATCATTTGACTATCAGTCTGTAGGTCTTTGTTCTTTATTAGGACCCAAAAATCTCTTGTGCTCTTTGAGATTAGAGTTTTAAGCATTTGGTCTGCGTCGTTTTGGTACATTACTGCTTTGTGTTTTATCCAAGATCTGTACGATCTTGTAGCCAACTTCAAAATGCTTTTTTGGAGTCATTGTCGTTTGGTCTGGACAGGTGCCGGAACTTGCTCAGTTCTCTTCTTTTAAGGACGAGCAATTTGTTCTCTTCTTTTAAGGACGAGCAATTTGTTATATTCTTGTGGTCCAAATTTCGCTGAACTGGTGTGTTTCTCTTGTTTTGCCCTTTGTGGTAAGAGGAGAGGGAGATAGTTTGGCCTTACTGGCGCGTCACAGGCGTTTCTGGATTCTTCGTCATATTTTTGTGTAAGCTCTTATGTTTGCCGCCATAAGTTGGATTCGTATTTGTTTAGTCGATGATTCTATGTTAGCTGTGTAGGTTTCTTTCTGAACGCTGATAGTTTCAAACACTGTGGCTAACAAGTTATGGTCGCTTTCTTTCGTTTTGTAAACCTCATTAGGAGCTCACGTGTGGTAGTAGAGCGTGTGAGATAAAGATGTAGTCCAACGTTGCTGATGCGTCTGCTCGTTCCCATGTTGGAAAGGTGGGTAGTTGACCTCGCACTGAAGCTACGTTGTGGAAATTTCTGGCATCCACCAGGTTTGATCATAGCACTCTTTCGACGGGTGCTGTGGTTGGTGCGGAAGTAGAAGATCGCCACAGATAATGATGTGATCAGTTCTCAATTCAGTTGTAAATTTGTCTAATATGTTGGTCACTGTGTCACAGAAGTCGTTATTACTGACTCTTTGGGGGTTGCAGTAAGCGTTTATAATGGCTAGGTTTGTCTTTCATCTACCCTTTCCGTTTGTAGAGCTAAGACCCCGTAAGTTTCCGCCACCTTCGTTTTTATGGAAATGCCCAAGCCGATACGAACTGCAGTTAAAAGGCCCGACGATGGTCTGCCTAGAGTGCCTTTCACCGCAGGGGATATTTGAGTTTCATAGCCATCGAGTGCCGGTTTTTCCATATGGAGACATATTATACCGAATTGGGCTAGATCTTGCATGTCAGGATTTGTCAGGTGTTCATGCCCCATACTGTGTTCTGTGAACACATAGTTGTTACTTGGGAGGTATCGTTGACGCACGATTGAAGTGGATGGTCTGTAGGTTGAAGGTCCAATCTTTTTCATTGCCAATTTTGGATATTTGGGTTCAGGACTTTTTTTCAGCCATCTCCATGGGCCTGTTGGTTCTCGTTTCTTGCTTTGATCCTGGACTGCTCTTTGTTTTGGCAGGAGGTCATCTACATACTTTCTGTCCGATCTTAATCACCTTCTTTTCGAATATTCTCCATCTTCTGTTCTTGAATAGTTTGTTCTTTCGTTTCGTGCATTGTAGCCATGTTGAAGCCTCCCATGTCGTTGCTCACCCACGTCTATACAATTGACCCATCTTTTGTTTTTATACACGTCTTCTGTTTTGGACTTAAAGTGGTCGCATAGCGCTTCTGTTTTGTTTGATGGAGGTGGATTTTTAAGTGGTGCTGACGCAAGTAATATTTCTGAGAAGCCAAAGCCCAATTGCTCAAGGACCATGTGGACATCTTTGTTTTAATTTGTGTCGTGGTAAGTGTTTAACATGTAAATATGCTTTGGCCCTTTTTTCCCTGTGGTATCGCTCGATCCGAACAAAGTCTGTCGTGTTCAAAGACTTCAAGTTGGGTACTTTTGTTAAAATATTTAGAACTGTTTTTCTGTTTAACACCAGGAAGTTTTTTCCTACTGCCAGCTGCTCCATCTTAAAGATGCGAGTAGCGCTTAGTCTTTGTTCGTGTGGAGATGAGAGGTTGGGTCGCTTTTGGTCTTTTCGATCTAACTGGTTTATTTTCAAATTTGCCACCTTGGCAATGTTTGAGCGATCATTTTTATGAGACTCTCGGGTTTCGGTATGGCTGGCTTGTATTTTATTAGATGCTTTTTTGGTCTGTACCCCTCGCAAAGTGTCATAAGATTGTGCTTCTATTCGAGGAGTAGCTGGTTTAGACACAACCAAAGTCGATTTTGTGGATTTATCGGGGGGAGAACGTATGGAGACTTTGTTTGACGTTGAATCCGGAGTTTGGTGTACACTGGTGGCTTTGTCTTGATCCAGGTGTACTGTTAGATCCATTAACGAGGAGTTCACCATCGAATCTGTTGGAGGTGGATGGGAGGTGTCCAACTCGATTATCATATGATCCGTCTACAGTGTTTCTGTAGAAGTGTTTTTCCGGATCACTGCTTGGGATGCAGCCATTTAGTTTGAGATATTTTTTGCCAATTCATTCTTTTCAATGTCAGATCTCTCAGCCATTTTATGAGTTTCTGTTTGGGAGCTTTGTTGATGAACCAAACAGGCGTGTGTGACGGATCATATTCTTATTTGATCTTCAAGTCGAGCGATTCTTAATTCCCAAAGTCGTTCTCGCTCAATGTTTTGCTGGTCTAGTGCTGTAATGAAACCCTCCAAAAAAGTTACCTTTGAGTTCGTCATTGCTGATGGCGAGAGCAAGTCTTTCATGGTGTCATTTATTGACTCATACAACTGTACAAAAAGGGCCAGCCCCACCGTAATTGCTGACATAATTGTTAGTAGGTCGGGCTTCTTTCCTGGTGTATCTTTGTGTTGGTTCACGGAAATGTCACTAGATCTTCTATTTCTTATCGAGGTAGATGCATTTTTTGAGTGGGCGTTTTGTTTAGGCGAGCGTGGTGTATCAGGGTCGATTGGCTTTGTTATTTGGCTCCCTGATAACAAAAGGGGAGCAATTCAGTGCTAGGTGGATTTTGGTTCTTGGTGCAGTTACACCCAGTTGGGTATTTGCTAGCAGTTTCCGTGGCTCTTTTTCCAAACTGTTATTCCCTAATATTTGCGGTGGGTCACCTTCATCAAACAGTCAGTGCGGAGCTGCTGCCACTACCCGTGGTGGCGAGTTTGAATAATTATTCCACGGTTGGTTCTCTTCAGATGAGGGGGCTGGTGTCTTGAGCACCTGAGACAGTGCAGACTCTGTAGGTAGGTCCTGGGAGCTATTTTCCAGAGTTTTCCTTTGGTTGGGGGATGAAGGATTTTCTGAAACCGCATCCAACAGTTCTTCAATGCATGCGACATTAGAGGGTTAGGAAATGTCATTTTTCCTGGGTCAGTTTTCTTTGTTGTTGCACAGTATTTTCTTTGCTGAAGACCTGGGTTTACTTGCTCCCCTTGGTCTCTCGATTATTTTTTAACAGAGCTTTCTTTTTGAATATTGCCAATGCTGTTTGTCTTTGGTGTGTGTAAGGCTCACTTGGTGGTACTTTCAAGGTGTCGAGTGACGTTTCGACTCCTACAGAGTTTCCAGTCTGCTCTCCCTCGTTTGGAACTGAAGAGGGGCGTGACAGGAACTCTGTTACTTTGTTGCCTGGTGACGGATGTGGGGACAGAGGAGATGCCGCGACTCTTCCGTCCTCACATAAGTCAAACTGCAGGAAATTTGATTTTGGATGGACTTCGACTTGAGTAGTGATTTGTATTTCCGCGTTTGACACGGCTGGTGACGGGGTTGTTTTATGAGAGTTTCCTTCTGATGGTACCCCGTCGTCTAGGTCTTCATGTCGAGGCTGTGCATCATGCGCGACAGGTTCAGATCGGTGGCGTCCTTCGACCCCATTGGTCGTGGGCCCACTCGCCGCAGCGGCGGCGGCTAGCCGGTCGCTAGAAATCGTCACCGGAAGGAGGTGGAGCTTCAGCAGACGGTTCCTGGCCACCCCCTGGTCGCCCCTCCCAGCAGTTCTCAGTGTCACTGCGGGTAAGTTCAAGGCATGCGGTAGGGGGGGTGATATGTCCAGAAACCTCGTCTTCCTCTGCACTTTGCTCGGAGTCTTGTGATGGAGACCCACGTTGTCTGTCACTTCTTCCAAAGACAGCAGGGAAACCTGCAGGCGAGTGAACATGCAAGGGGCTGGAGGCAAGAAAGGAGGGTGTTGTTGTAACTTCTCCCTTTATTGATGTTAAGTGAGTTTGAGTATTGCCTTTTTCATTTTGCCGTTCTAGTCGGGTGTACTGACCTCAGTACACGGCCGGGGGTCGGGGGAACCTGTTGGCTGGGCAGGGTGGACCGGATTTTCCTTTTTTCTTGGAAGTAGAAGTGTTTCCAGGACCTCGGACTTGTCCATGGCGTCTGTGGACTGCTGTAGACTGCTCGCAACTCGGCGAGCCAACTCTGCATATTTATAACTATAACCTGTGATCAAACACAAAGCAGCCGGTCAGATAGCACAGTGAGTAGAGCGCTCGCTTTGACATCCGTGCAGAGCCTGCCAAAGCAGGTTCGGATCCCGGCAGGGCTAAACTCAGCCTTTCATTCTTTAGAGGTCGATAATGAGCACCACACACTGTGGGTAAATAATAAGCAGCACTCAGATACCCAAGGGTTTGCAGCGATATATAAAATGCTAAATTATTAAATTAACGCATAAGGGGCACACAAATTACAGAGCATTAGTGTGGTGGTCCGACAAAAAATAAATAAACCCATTTCAAAGAAAACTAGTGAATGCAAGTTTCAGCAGCGTTTTTGAGTTTGGAAATTACTTTTTCCTATGAATGTGTAAAATGCACATTTGAACAACAATAATGTGCCCAGCATGTAGAATGCCTGAATTCAACAGTGATACCCGCCCCCATCCCCACCCCAGTGATGTTCATGGTCCATTGATTCCGGTCTTTTACTGAAGAAAACAAAAGATAACAAACGGGATGAGCAAACAGAGCCAGGAAATACACACGCAACGGCTGGGGAAAGGAGAACAGCGAAGATAAGGTCACCGAGCCCCCAGCTTCCCTGGGGAAAGCAGGGAGCTTGGTAAAGCCTGGTCAGGGCTGAGGCAGGCCGGTTCCCAAGATCCGGCCAGACATCTAATGCGGGATCTCGGACCCGGCCAGAGCCGTCCCTTGGCCCACAGTGGCGACGAGGCAGAGGTGCAGCCAAAGCAGGGGGGATCGGTGTTGTACGATTTCCGGCCCCCCCACAGGAGTGGGGGAGCCGGATATCATACAACATTGGCAATGGATGCTTCCGTCCTCGCACACCTGCTCTTCCCCGTAGCCCCTAAGGTGGGGGCACAGGGGGACGCAGGAGGACCAGCACTACAGGGATTTGGCTCCCTGCTCGCCTCCTCTCCCAACGAGTCTGCCTTTGTCGATCCGCAGGGAGATAGGGGAGCAGAGGGACCGGGAAAGGCCTGAAACACTTGCTTCTCAGCACCCCCTCCACCCGTGATGTGGGGGAGTTGCAAAGCAATCCAATACCAGGCAAGACGACGCTGGCGGCACCAGCAGGAAGCAACAATGCATTTATTTAGACGCACAATCCAAATGCACGAAAGCGCGCGTCCAGGCTGCATTTATTTCCCGTTTCGTGGCCACACCCCCATCATGTCGCACTGACTGAGCTTGTGCATGGGGGTGCCAGTGGCTTGCCATACAGAGTTAGGTGAGACAAAAATAAGATATTGCTCTCTTTTCTTGCTATCCAGGATCACGCGCCCCACAGATTGAAGACCTCTGCCTACAGTAAGCTAGTCAAGATAAAATACTCAATTGTTGTTACCTGCTGGCAAGACTACATACGAGTCCGCATTTTCACTGTATACTAGCATAGTATACATGAACATGCAGGCATCTAGTCAGTGACGCAACACAGGGAAATGAAGGACCTTGGTCCTATACAGGACAGCGGAAGAAATGTCGGGGGTGGGGGGCAAATCAAGAAAGACATCTTGTGGGACAGACTCCAGCCGGTACAGCTCAATGCACTGCCTGGCAGCACTGAGCGATAAAGTTAGACACATCTCCCTGCAATGTTCAAATCAGAACCTCTCACCTCGTAAAGACAGTATAGTTACAGAAATCATAAGGGAACTTCATACCGTAGCGCTCCCGCCCGCTGCTCTTCATTCAGAACCCCAGGCTGCGGCCGAATTCATCCCCCGCTCTGGTGGCGGCATATAGATCACCTGTTAGGGAGAATTCTCAGAAATGTGTTAATTCCCTTCTACCTTGGGGACCCGAGCTCGTTTGCTACACTTTAGGACTTTTAATTTTCATCCTAGAGAGAGTGAGACCTTTTTCCCCAGTCTCTCAAGTATTTTTATTTAAACGCTGTTACTTTTAGTTTTGGAGTCTGACAAACTCCATAGGCATCATATGTTTATATTGTGACACACAGCACCTAAAGTGCAGTGCCACAAAGAAGTATGTTGGATTTCTCAAAGGTTTAAATACCTTCTCTCGGATAAACTACTGTTTCCAAGAGTAAGAAAGTGAAATTGACTTTACTTACCTTTTGATCTTTGTAGACCCTCACACACTATTTTACATAAGATTGCTGGAGGGGTTACTTAGTATCTCCTTCTTCTACCTTCTCATGTAACATTATTGTATTACCCTTTCTACAATTAATGGCTGGTGGCAGTGGTTCACTTTGTACTACCATTGTGTGTTTTTACCGCAGAATGAATCCTCAGCTGCATGCAGCATTGCACCCATGGGTGCCCATTTTGTCAAAATGGCCCCGGAAAAGGACCCGGTCTTCTTTTTTTGCCATTTCTTGTTGGAAAGGTCCTTCTTGAGACTACTCTGTGAGCCAAACCGGTTTGGTCCCTTTGTTCGTTTGGTCTTTGGCAGGGTTCACTGCTGAAGCCCGCCTCTGGCTCAAGCGTGTCTGGCAGGGTAGGAAGCAAGGCGAGGGAGGTTCTTGAAACTCCCTGTGCTTAGTCTCCTTGGTTATTAGAATGCACCCAAAAGTGATTTGCCGGCTGGCTGTCTTTGGGTGACAGCAACCCTGCTGTGTGAGTGACAGCTAAGCTGCAAACGTGGGAGAAACCTGCATACAAGGTGAGGTCTTTAGCAAGGTAGGCAGAGTCGACCACTGAACGAAGGAACCGAAGAAGAACTTGGAAGACACGCTTGCTGTAACCTCCTGGACCGTTGGTTTGCACGGTGAAGCCCTGCTGCATTGCTGAAGCTCTGAATTCTGATCGACTAGAGAAGCCCTGCATAGGACGACTTCTCCCCTTGGGTTGGTGGTACCAATCAGCCCTAAGACAAACTTGCCTGGAAACCCTCTTCCTGCTGGCTGTACTTCTTTGTGGATGCTGGAACCGAGTGCCAGGGGAAAGAACCTCCAAAAAAAAAAAAAAAATAATGAAAGTGTATCATTTTTAAGTCGGACCTGAGGTCCAGGAAGATCATCCGGACTCCCTCAAAGCAGAACTTCCCAAGCCTGAGCCACCTCAGAGTTCTGCACCCCAGAAGTGAAGGAAGCCCACAAGGTGTCCGAGAACCGCGGTGGCACTATTTGCGAGTAGCTGAAACAGATTTCTTTTTCAACAAACTCTCTTTAACATTATGCAAGACTGTTGTGCTAATCTTCAAGAGGTGCCTCAGCTCCCCTGGACTTTGCTCAATTGACATTGACTGTGCTGGCTCCCCGAAGACTCTTCTTACCCTCTGACTGTGTTCAACTGTCCCTCAAATAAGTTAGACATTCCTTTACTTGTATAGATGGGAAAGGGTTAACCTATGTTGCATCGGCGGATTGAAAAGTGCTTACCTGTGTGAGAAACTTGTTAACATTGTTTCCTTCCCTAACCTTTTCCATTTTAACCAAGCTCATTATCGGTTTAAATGTACAAGTGATATATAAATGCCCACAGTGTCCTAAACAATTGAAGTCACCTCAGAGTGTAGGAAGCATCAGTGTGCCATACCAAAAGGGTATCTACTTATTCATTGAAACTGTGAGAGTGTGTATTGTTTAAGTATATTTAAGTTTTGCATATTTGTTCTCTTCTAAGGAAGACTTATTTTAAAACAGACTGTTAAATTAATACATAATTATTTTATCAAGAAACCTTGAGTATAAGTGTTATTTGAATACATGTCACTGTGAATCTCTATGTTACAACCCTACAGCTCACATTGACTCATCTTGAGATAAGCCTGGCTGCTCAGTCACACTACCAACCTGTATAGTACAGGCCTATAACAAAGTTTAGGTTAACTATTGCCAAGAGGACATGGCTGGTGTAGTCCCCCACAGGATTACTACATACAATCTTGCCTAAAGAAAACGATCTGTAGCTCTAGCATTACCGGCTACTCCTAGTACTTTACCTTGTAACCTAGATTGGACCCTGTCCTTCAGCTGTGGATCCATACCTGTAACTGAATATGTATTACATGCTGTATTGTTGCACTGACCTGTAGCTCTGTGACTATGTAACTGTAACTTGTATGTAAGCTTAAAGTATTCTTGTCTTTGCGCCCCGATACCTTCGGGTCTGGCGCGTGCTACAAATAAATGAACAATCACCCCCAGCGCAGGAGGGCTCGGCAGCCCCAGAGGCATGCAGCCCACGTGAGCCTGTGCAGCAGTGCAGAAAATGAGGCAAGCATGCAGCTGTGGTAGGGTGACCAGATGTCATGCCACTTGCCGGTCCTCGCGTGCAGCAGCAGGGGGCTTTCAGGTTTCTGTCCTGGTGCTTGTCTCGGCGCTCACATTGGTGCCCGGCAGGGTCCCATTCCTCTGGGCACCACCATTGTATCACTACTGCGCATGCGCGGACATCAGTGTTCAGCGTTTCACGCATGCGCAATCCTACAAGCAGCGTGGTTGGTTACGCTCGCGGGGCAAGCCTCACTTTCTCCCCACAGCCCTATTTAAAGGACCAGCGACATATACTTTAGTGCGTCTCAATGTGGTTTTTGGCTTGTTCGTCTGCCGTGCCTTCGCTCCTGCTCCTTGCCTTGGGTTCTAGGTACTACTCTGCCCTTCTCTCCCTTGTGCCCAGTCCTGGCTTCCTCTGCCTTGCCATTTTCCCACTGGGTTCCTTCCCTCTTGGCCAGCCTCCCTCCTGTCCTCTACTCCCTGCCTTTCCTCCTCCAGTCTACTCCCCGATTGGGATTCCTGGTTCCTCCAGTCTGCCTGGTCTCATATCCTGCTCTGGAATCTGCCTCATCTGCCATGGCTACAAGACACCCTGCACATCTGCTTTGGTAGTCTTAATCATCAGCCTGGTTTCCTGTGGAGTTCTTCCTGGCTGTATCAGTCGTGAGATCCAGTTCCACCTGCTGCCCTTCTGCCAGTATACCATTGGCTACTACGTGGCCTTCCCTGTCATTGCTTGCACTGCTCCAATGTCATGGTAATCAGGGAAGCACTCTCCCGTGGCATTCGGTGCCAACCCAGAACTGACCCACTTCCAGGTCAGGGGAGGCAGTTGGGTTGGTTCCCTGCGTTACATCACCACCTCAACACTTGCATTCCCAGTCTGGCTTCTAGGTCAAAACAAGAGCCCCGGCAAACAGGTACACAGAGCCACGCACAGTACAACACCAGACGTCCCGGTTTCGCCAAGACTGCCCTGGAAATTGGAGCTCTGTCCCTCTTTGTCAAGATTAGGGTTCCATTGGAAACTGCAGCGGTCCCGGTTTTTGGTAGTAGCTCTTTATAGCTGGCTGGCAGAGCTTGCACAGAAGAAATACTGCATTTTGCAACTTAAGATAGTGTTTGTTTGGGATAAATTACTGAAAAATTTAATTGTGTGTTTATTTGAACAGTAAGACTAAATCCCCTTCTCCTCCAACCGCTACTGAAGTGTAGTGCCTTAATAGCCACCTTCACGAGTTAGTCTTACTTTTATGTTAGTTGCCCTGTCCCGGTTTTTTACTTTTTAAATCTGGTCACCCTAGGATGTGGTAAAAATGGGATCGACATGGGGCTTAATTGCCAACTGTGTGAGTCACTTGCTGTTCAAACAGTTAAAGCCGTGTTGTGCCCCTTTAGAGATAACAAGATCCTGCTAAGGGCTTGTGCTGAAGTCACAAGTCTGTGACCATGTGACTAAGTAAATAAGCAGCTTCACCACTCTTCAGTCTGATCCACCAGACTCATGCCTGATATGCGTTTTTTTGCAGCGCTGCATCCCAGGCAGACGGCCTGCCCTGCAGAGCCCTCCATCATGGCAGTGCCCCTGCGAGGCAATGCTGCCCATCTGTAATTAGCAGAGCCCTTGCGTAACAACTCTGCACCCGTGCCCCGGAGCCCCTGCATGGCAACTCTGGCTGCGTGTGCTGTAATGGCCTCGGTGCCCCCTGGGCATGGGGCCCCCATGGGACCATGGGCTAACAGGGTGATCCCTGTTATTAGATTGTCGGCTGGGTGCCCCCAGCAACTATGTGCCTGGACCCTGGGGGCCAGTCCAAAGATAACAGTTTACACCATACCTGCCTAGTTTTTATGCATTTCACCGGGTCTCCGGTGAAGAGCACGGAGTCTCTGGGTTGTTTGGCAATGCGAGAAATTCCACCCATACCCCCATGTGATTGGCTACCTAAAGACAACCACATTGAGGCGTGGGTGGAGGCTCAGCATGGAACGAATAATCGCATTCGTCCCCAAGAAATACCACGAAAGACATCCTTTGAAGCTGCGTTTGCAAATGGTTTTCACGTTCATATCGGTACAGGCAACTCGTACGAACGGACTTATTTATGGACATTAAAGGGCGGATGTATGTGTTATAACTGAAGGGTCTGGTAGGCCAAAGGAGCATGTCAAGTAAAAGGAATCGACTTTTGATGTGACGCAGGAATCATTGGGTGCATGTCACTTTGCATTTGGTCAGGTAGCAATGTCAAAATGACGACTGCTCATCACACACGGGTGAGGGGAGATAAATAAACTACTTAAGTTAACACATGCGTGTTTTATTTTCTGAAAAGGGCGTTCGTACTATAGCTGTGCAGGGCTGTCAGAAGATGTGGTGAGGCCCGGGGCAAAACATTTGGTGAGCCCCCCTTACAATTTTCTGCACTCAGCCAGCAGCGGCACCTCCGCAAACAGGAGACTCGAGAAACCACCCTTTGAGTTTGTGTGCAGGATCCCAAATATGGTTTATTAATACAACTCCAAATCAACTACAGCAAAGTTAGATTTCTCTACTGAAGAAAGGTTTATGCCGGACTAACTTTTGTATCACATGCATAAATATATATAGGATGGCATGAGCTCTCCACTCCGCCACCTCCAACTCTGTGAGGGTCAGTCACTTTTCCAAGCAAAGAGTTGAGGGCAGATCTCTTTCTTCGGCTGGGGCCTCCCTCTGAAAACAGCCTCCCTGCCTCTCTTAAACTGGAGCAGAACCATCTCTGGTTCCAAAAGCAACTCAAGACCTGTCTCTTTGCTTCTGCCTTCTCTCCTCCGCTCCCTTGCTGATCACCTGCCTAATCCATGCACTGGTCACCTGGTCAAGCTCTGAATTCGGGCCCAGATGCCTGTCTGTCCTTTTACAATCCTAACACACAAAAGGGAGTCCCCCAAATGAACCATTAACCAACTGGTTCAGAAGGCAAGTTCTTGCATCAACTTGGCCCTATTCAATGGGTTTCTAATTTACCTCAAAGAACAGCACACACAAAGAGCAGTGTTTTTGTAAGCCACATTCCCCTTGCCATTAACTTGCCCACGGTTATTTTGCCTCGGAATGTGCATTTGCCCAATGGGCTGTAAAGCTCTGGGCTGTAGGACTGGCTAGTGGCCATGAGTCCGCAGCGTGAACTGCTATTGTGAGTACCCGTACCTTACGAGATTCAGTGTCTTTTTTTCTTCAAGACTTTATTTATACATTTAATATATTACATAAAGCAATAAAACCTAATACAATGTACAGAGAGATATTTACTCTGTAAAAGAACAAAAAGGGATAGAATGAAGGTGAACAAAACAGAGGAAGCAATAGAGAGCAAACGAAACATGCAAGAAAAAAAAAGTAAAATTACAAAATCAAAGAGTTGTTTCTTAAAACTAGAAATCCTGGTTTCTTGGTAGTCGTGATTTTTTTTTTTACATATGTGGGAATGGCGCTGTGGAGGCGTGGAGTGGGTGATTAGGCAGGTATGGTACATGTACAGTTATGTAGGAAGCCCGTGAATACAGCAAAAGGCTACTGCCATCTGGAGGTGGAACATTCAAGTACGCTCACCAAACAATAAATCCGACTTGATGGCAGCCGGATTTACAAAATACATCTGCCCTGAAATTCCCTCGGCGTGCGCGGCCCGGCCATACATCATTTTTGTTTGGGTGCGGGGAGATGGGGATAATACTTACTAGCCAATAAGACACACAAAGATACGCTGTTGCTGCAGCCAAAATCAAAATAGGAAAAACAAACCCACCAGCACCTAAATATACCTGGCACCTCCAAACACTTCCGAGATGTTATAAGCGCCTTATAAACACGCCAAAAAAATAAATAGCTTTCCGTAAAAGCTATGGAGTCATCAGTCCACCGTGTTTCTCTTCCTAAACACGTAGACGTCCTACTTGAAACGTCACGACGACTAAACGACATTTCATAAAAACGTGAAAAACGTCATCACTCGTTAAAGGCATTTGAGAAAGTCTCGGCAAACTTTTAAACGAACGCGATGTAACCGGGTCTCTTAAGGACTTTAAATGTGTATTTCAATTGATAATGAAAGCAACATAAGGACTTCCTTTACCAAAAGCTCCTTTTCTGTGAGTCTCCAGTTAGCAGGTGAGTACATACGATCCAGCTTTGTAGTGAATTTTATGTGCATTTCTTTAGCATCAATTAATTTAGATCGTTCTCGCCCCTTTGTTGTTGTATTGATAAGAGGAGATCTTTAGCAACCTCTGGAAACACACGTTGAAGGAAGCGGCTGCAGCTGAAGCTGTTATTCTTTGCATTGTACTTATCACATGTTGAAATAAAAAAAATGTAAGTACGTGACTTTCTAAACATCTGGTTTTGAAATTACACAGGGCAGCCAGTTGGTATCGTAGACACAGGAGCTGCCCTGAAGCTCATTTACAGTATAGTTCAACTTTTGGATTGCTCGCAGACACAGTAACTGCCTTTTAGCTTCTAAACAGACGTGGTCTGTTGTAAGTGACTATACCTGCGACGGCTAATGATTGCAGACGGGTACTATCTCCGGTTCCAGTGCCTACTCTGAAAGTAATGATTCCCCAGGGGTAATGGCTTCAGATCCGGTACTTTCTCTGGCTCTATGACCCTTCTGTGGATAATAAGTGCAGGCACAGTGTCTGTTCTAGGTCTAATGGCTGCAGACACAGAAACAACACCCCGATGAATATCAGCAGACAGGCCCATCACATCCTCTGGCAGGAGCGAATGAGTGCAGGCACAATACCTGCTCTGGAGCTAATGAGTTCCATTACAGTACGTACCTGCTCATCAGCTACGTCTGACAATACCTGAACTGGGGCAAATTACAGACACAGTACCTGCCCTGGAACTAATGATGTTGATACAGTACCTGCTATTACCTCCACGCTCACTCTTCCTCGTCCCAGTAGTTACCTCATGAAGCCTCTGACACAGGACCTTCTTCTATTTCTTTAAATTCCTATAACTCCTCCCCCACATCCACGTCACTCAGTTTAATTTTTCCTGCCTCTGGCAGGTTGGCCTTTTTCTTCCCGGTGTGGGGCACTGGGGAGCACCGATTGCTGGCCCCCTGGGGGGGCAGTGGGGGGCTGTGTGGCGGTGCCCTTGGCTCCCTCAGGTGCGGCGCTGCTCCTTGACCACCTGCTGGGTTTGGGGTCACAGTTGAGCGGGATTGTCTCGCTCGGTTCTTTGCTGGGCTCAGGACCGCAGCGTAAGCACGGCCCGGGGGAAGGCAAGGAGAGGGGAGGACTGGGCTTGATGTTTTTCCCCTCTCCTCCTGTTTTGGCCATCTTGACTCCTTGAACATGCCATTTCCTCGTGCTTTGTGTGTACATCTTTATTGGAAATGATGGCAAGCACTTGGCAGTATGGGCTAGCCTTCCCTTTTTGTTGTGAGGCCTCTCTGCTTCTTGTCGTGGGGTGACAGTGGCAGAGAGTCTTTGAAAGTGCGGGGGCTCTGTTCTGTAACAGGCATGTGACATACCACCCGCTCCTCACACACGCAGCCCAGGATGCACTGGATGTTGGCTGCATTCTTTGCGTGCAGCCTGTGAAAACGGCGCAGATTTGGACACGTCTGCAAGCGGCCGGAAGGGTACGGGCTTTGCATAGTCTACACTTCGGGTTTGAGTCTCTGCGGTGCTGTCTTGGCCCTTCATCCTTCCTAGACCGACGCATTGGAAAGATTGAGAGCATGGGGCTACCAGCTTTTGGATACAGGGCTCAAGCCACCTCTCAGTCATGTGGCGAGTTAGTGGTGTGTTTGGGTCTGTGCTAGCTATGGACGCAGACTCCTTGTCCTGTCCTCTTCCTCTGAACTGCACAAGGGAAGGTTAAAGGAGAGGATTTTCTTTTCTCTTGTCCGGAATGGAATTATAGAAAATGCATCATGGAAGTAATGGCCATGGAGAGGGTTCCCAGTGTCTCTTCTTTTAGGGCCTAGGTCCTCTGGTGCCGACGTGTTGCTTTCACGCCTCCTCCCAGACTTGTGAGAAGTGATATGGCACAATGTGGCACATGTCTGTGCTTAGAGGGGTTCTTAGAGCCCCTGGTGCCGGTGGAAGGGGATGTCACTTAGTGGGTTTTTCCAATGTAGGCATACCCGAGGTGGGGGGTTGCCTTTGATGTCTGCTATCCGGGATGGATTGCTTTGCTCCGCTTTGTGACAGTACTCTGCCCTTTTGACGCCAGCCTGGTGGCTCCTCTGTCGGCTGAGGGGGCCATAGTCTGCTGGACTTCTGGGCTGTCCTGTGTCTTCCTTTTGATAAGTCGGATCTGTTTGTGTACTGACAAGCATGCTGTTATATTGTGGTGCAGGCATGCTTCAACATCCTGTGATTTTCTTCTGGTGCAAGTGCAGTGACTGGCGGTTTTCCCTGGCTCCTCGTTGCTATCTTCTCGGAGGTGTATGGGACTGGTGGGGTTCGGCTTCCTGGGTAATGGGCTCTTTCCGGAGGGGGGTATCAGTTGCCGTTCCTGTCTCCTCCTTTCAAGGTTTGCATGGTTAGGACTTTGGTACCCAGCTCACGGTCCAAGTAGTTGGTCATGGGATCCGTTCTCTCCGAATGGTGGTTGTGGGTTACCTTCTTGCCCGTTCCTCTCCCTGTTCAGGGTCAAGTTTTCTACTTGCGGGTGTTCCTGTTCCCTATGCCTTCTAGGATGTGTCACCTGCTTATGGGTCAAAGGCCCTGCACTGCTTGTCTGGATGGAACGCTTCAATGTGGGGGCTTTGCGGAATGTACTCTGGATGTTGTGCGGGGGGGGCGCTTGCTGGCTGTTCTGGGCTTGGTTCTGAGAAGGCAGTATGTCTCGGCTCACCTGTTGCTGAAGTTACGGGGCACGTGGCGTCTTGGGTGTTTTCCAGTTCCTTGAGTCCGTCTTCAGTTACGTCCCCTGGTGTCTTATACTCTCTTCCACTGGCTCCTGACGTCTCGGCTTTCGTGGTTTTGGTTTCAGTGTCCCCAGCGCTGCATCCCCTGCTATGGTGGCGGGGGGTTTCAGGTCTACAGGCTGAGGTGTGCATGGTCCTTCCTCCTGTGGCCTCTCTTACTACTGACGCCAGCAGAATGGTTTGGGGGATCTACATTGGGGATCCTCTCAGCTCAAGGGTTGTGAGATCTGGGGAGAGCCGGCGATCATCCAATTGGCAAGAGTTGTGCCATTATCCAAGCTCTGGTGTACTTCGAGGAGTTACTGGACGGTTGGCGGTTTTTGGTCCGATCGAACAATACGACGGCTTTGGCATATGTCAACTGCAAAAGGGGTTCCGGCCGCTCCTTGAATGCTCTGGCAGCGCTGATAGGCACCTGGGAGGAATCTCATCTGGTGGCCTCACGTATCAGAGGGGTGGACAATGTTCAAGCTGATCTTCTCAGTCACCGGTATCACTCCTCTGCGGAACTGGTCGTGTCGGCTCAGGTCTTTGTGGTGACCTGTGTCAGATTCGGGTCCCCGGTTCTAGACCTGTTTACATCCCCGGCCTCAGCAGAAGTTCCCCTCTTCTGCTCTCTGTTTCAGGATGAGGGGATTGGGGGATGTACACCCTCTCAGTACAGTGGCCTTAGGGTTTTCCTTTATGCCTTTTCCGCCTATTCCCCTTCTGCCCCAGGTGGTTTTGGCGCATCAGAGTGTCCAGGGTGACTCTGTTGTTGTTGGCTCCGTTCTGGTCCCGCCGGAGTTGGCTCCCCTTTCTGTTGGAGCTTCAGTCCTAGGAACCTTGGCTGGTTCCGAGGTGGCCGTGTCCCCTTCAAGGGGATCTGCGGTTGGAAGTCCACCGGATGCAATGGGCAATGTGGCTATTGCTCAGTCTAGGTTGATAAATCCTGTAGTTGAGTCCATAATGGATGCTCTTAGACCCTCCACTCTGAAGGTGTTTGGCAGGCATTGGGGCCATTTCCGAGACTGGTATGGGCGGTCTGGGATCCCTCCCCTGCGTTCTGGCCTCTCTGCTATCCTTCAATTCCTCCAGTTGGGATTTGACAGGGGCCTGGCAGTTTTTTTTCAAGGTTTCGCTCTCAGTGGGCGTCCATGTTATTCCTTTTGGGGGACTCTGATGGTCACTTGGAAGGGGAGGCGTTGGTGGGGAAGTTTTTCTTCTTTCCGTCCTTGTGCTGATAAAGGGCTTCCCCCTTAGGATCTCCCTCTTGTATTACGGTTCCTTCAAGGGCCTCCTTTGAGCCCATTTCCGAGATTGATATCAAACATCTTACACTGAAATCTGCTTTTCTTATTGCCCTCGCTTCTGCCTGTAGGCTTGGGGAGATTGGGGCTCTCTTATCTCACCCTCCTTTCCTGAGGGTGCTGCCAGACTCGGTGGTACTGAGGTGTGGTCTGAAGTTCCTACCTTAAGTTGTATGTCGGTTTTCACACCTCTCAGGAACTGGTTCTTCCTGACTTCTTTCGTGATCTGAGAATGCCTGAAGAGGTGGCTTGGTTTAACAATATGTCCGGCGGGACGTGTTGGAGTATTTGGCTAGGTTTGCTTTTTTTCCACTATAGTCTTCTGATTGCTTGTGGTCTGGCTGGGGCTGGGCGTAACGCATCTGTAGTTTCCATTTTATGGTGGTTCCGGGTTGTGATCTCCAGGGCCTACGTGGCTTCTGGCCGGCCTGTGCCTGCGCACAATCAAGGGCGGTCCGCCAGGGGTTTGGCGGCTTCCTGGGCCGATGCAAGGAGGGTTTTCTCTGCAAGAGATTTGTATGGCTGCCGCCTTGGCTGGTCTAGGCATTTTCATCAACCGCTATGGGTTGAGTTTCTCCCACTCGGGGGTTGGTTCCTTCGTGGTTGGAGTTTTGTCTGTGGGGATGTGAATTAAGAGTTATTGTGGGTGTGTTTTGCTGCACTGTTTTTGGCTCTGTGTCTCATTGGGACCTTTTCCCTGTTGCTGCTTTGGTATACCTCATGAGGTAAGTACTGGGACGAGGAAGAGTGGACGTGGAGGTAATGCTCTGATTACTTACTGGCAATCTTCATTACTCCTAGTCCTACTCTTCCTCGTCACAGTACTGACGACCCTCCTCACCTCACCCTGCCTGCGGGGAAGGTCCCATGCTCCGCTTGGTAATATGAAACTGAGTGATGTGGATGTGGGGGAGGAGTTATAGGAATTTAAAGAAATAGAAGAAGGTCCTGTGTCTGAGGCAGGGGCCTCATGAGGTAAGTACTGTGACGAGGAAGAGTAGGACTAGGAGTAATAAAGATTACCGGTCAAAGCAATCCCTTACATATAACAGAATACCTGAATGATGTCATCCACAGTAAGTACTTTGGGTGTAACTATTCCAGTCACAGTATCTGCTCTGGAGCTAATGGTATTTAACACAATACCTGCTCATGAGCAAATCTGGGGTAAATGACTGCAGAAACAGTAAAAACCCCATGCATCCTTTTCTTCTCGTGTGTCCTTTCCTATTTCTAATTCCCCTTTGACACCTCGAACCACACTTTCTGAAATGAACGTATAGCATAAAGAAGTGATCAGTAGGGATAAACCGTCGTGCCACGATTTTCAAAACGTGTGTGTTGCAACTGATGGGATGCTCGTTCACTTCATTTGCGACAAAAAGCTGGTGAACCGTGCACAAAGGCCATTTAAATGTGTGCATCATTGTTGTGCACATGCTCTTTTCCCACCAAATGCGCTAGGCAGAGGCTGGGAAGGGGGTTCTGGGCATTTTCAAGTAAATCCCGATTTTCAAAAGAGGTGCACTTTTCAAAGCACAGGGGGAAAAGACATTTGCCTATGCCTATTTAGAACAGGTGCAGGGGATATATGCAGGACTTCTGATCCTCTCATGCAATGAGTGAGTGAATGTTGAGTCAAAGAATGTGGGTGTGTTTGTGCTGGGCCAGGTGATTTTGGCGGTTGAGGGCAGCACAGTAACAATGCACTTTAAAAAAATATATATTTTATTGGCATTTTCAACAGTAAGAACACATGTAACCAACAACGCACCCCGTCCTGTCCCACCCGAGTCCATAAACTCTGTAGATGGCTCCTGGTCTAAAAGTTTCTGTGAATGACAGCTCTCTCGCCAGCTGTTGTAAGGTCCCATGCACCGTTTGAGAACCCCCCCCCCAATAGTCCTTAACTCCCCTAGAAACCTCAGCCATATCTTCTCCCAGCTTCCTGTGAAGTCGCCCTCCCAAGTGGGGCGAGTTCACACCAGCCCCAGCAATCTCATTTCAGATGATGCAGGACAATGTCCCAGTCTGAGAGAAACCTTTGGTGATCCCTTTTGAATCGAATAGGTCACCCACTCCAGTTCCACAAAGTTCTAGATTTTACTAACCCACTCGTGTTCTGTGGGGAAGCTTTTTGTTTCCATTCCTGTGCTACCACAAGCGTTGCTGCCACTATCAGGATGACGTATGTCTTTCTTTGAGCTTTCGAGGGTAGATTTTCCAGAACCCCACCAATTTCCAGGATGGCCATTCATATGTTGTCCGGCATCTGACTCCCAAAAATACTACATTGCTGCACAGATCATGTCCCAATAAGGCTGTATGACTGGGCATTCCCACCAGATATGCTTCCACAATCCTATTTTCCACATCCCCTCCAGCAGAGCGCTGACGCAGTTGGGTAGCATTTATGTAGTTTTTCTGCGGTGAGATGCCATTGGACCACTATCTTAACCTGCATCTCCTGAATAACTGCCCGTAACGGATGGAAGGAAAAGAAGAAAAAGGAGAAGGCCCGAGAAGAGATGGCCCAAGAAGAGTGTCCAGAAGAGCAAGAGACCTCAGTTACTGACCGCAGCAAGAAGAGAAAAAAAAGAAGCTGAGAGAAGCAGACGCGGCTTCAGACTAGCTGACAAATGCGCATAAGGGCGGAGCACCGAAGGCAGTTTGGCTATTGTACATAGAGCGGCTGCGCTGAACAGTGGGCATCGACCCACCTTCGGCTGGACCCCCTTGGCATCTTCTGTAAACTGGCAAAATTAAAATGTTTCTGGATTACCTCCGCCATCAGCAGTGTGCGGTCACCATGTGCTACGAAATGGTAGCACCTACTGTTGCAGCATAGGCTGTCCCAGTTACATTGGACATTTTGTTGTGGGAAAGCATTTTTGTTCAAATTGAATAATTTCTATAGCAGCTCCAGATGTTTGTTCCAAAACACTGAATGGGCTGTTGAATTTTTTTTTTCTTTGAGTTTGCTGGTGCGCAGTGTAAACCTGTCCATCCCAAGGGTGGTGACTGCACAGCTACTTCAGACCTGTTGACACTAGGGTTTGTGTTGAGCACAGCCTTTGGCTTTTGCAACATAAACTACACCTGTTGCTCAGGAGTATTATAAAATAAAGTTGTTTTTAATGCTCGTTTTTCTTTGGGTGTTTATTGCCTTTTTGAAGTTGATGAATAGTAGTCTCTTGATGCCCTTCTTCCCAGTGATCGGCCAGCCGCAAGAGTTTCAATTACTTAAGTTTCATGTGTAAGACTTGCAACGGCACCTCCCCAGCAACTGATGTATTGCCAATTTTTTCCCGCTACCCAGGTACCTTGCAAAAATAAGTAGGGGGTCTGTTTCACTGGGAAGTGGTCCTTGCCATTTTAAATTGTGTGGGTATAAACTCATTTTTATGAAGATCCTATCGTATATAGCTAGAATAGCTTAGTGTGCTTTTCACCCCTACCCCAATGCTGAATTTCCTTACAAAAACATTTGGGGCCAACTCAACCACATGGCAGCTTTTTCAAGTAACTCATTACTTTGTGACGCTGGCAAATCTTAAGTAAGAATGATCGAATCCCACCAAGCATTCCGCAAAGCTATCAAAACCAAGCTTTTTGTCAAAGGAAAATTTCAATGATCACCCTGTAAAATGACGTCATTGTATTAATCATCTGTATGTAACTCTGACCATATCTGTATTTCATGCAGTCTGTATTTGTAACCAAAAAACCTTTGGTCGCCCGTCAACATATGAATTAAAACCTCTAACAGCGCCTCGATGCCCCCGGGCTGCTAGTGCGCTATACAAAGGCAAATAAATAAATAAATACAAAATCGGGTAAGTGGGGATTGGGTGGTGTGAGGACAAATTACTGATCGGTCAATGGGGGAAGATGGCGGGTTGGGGTACTGGCCATCAGGTGGCTTGGAACATGGGCTTAGATTAGCAGTTTCAGCCTGCATTCCATGCCTCCTGATTGGCTGGCTCCCCCGCCATGGGTGCTAATAATAAACTCTCATGTTTCTTCTTCTTGGGAGTGTGGAGTGGTGTTGCTAGATTCGACACAGAGCTCCTAGTCAGGGTCATATTTGAGGAGTTCAAAGGGAGAATTTCATATTTGCTTGCTCTAGAAACAGACACGTGCTGCATCTTGGTTTTCAGTAACGGTGAGACCGCATTCTACCCCCAAAGAGATCCTAACACAATATTTTCACTTTGCTCTACCACTGATGCCACTGCAGCAATAAATCTCAAACAAGGCAGTAATACAGCAGCCACAGGGTCCACTTCTTTACTATAATAAGCAATAGATCTGTAATGAATGCCACGTTTCTAGGTAATGACCAATGAAGCAAACCATCCTTCTAATGACAATACAGAGTGAATCCTTTTTTTTAATAATCTGGGAGTCCCATAGCAGGAGCTTCAGCTAAACATAACTTTATCTACGCAAAGGCTTCCTTTTGCCTCCGGAGTCCATTGTAAGGTCTCCACATTATGAACTCTGGTGTACTGCTGAAGAAGCTTAAATATCTCGGCATAGCCTAAAACCCAATGTCAGCAGTAACAACCCAACCCAAAAAATGCTATGGTGTGTGGCAGTCTGAGGTTTTGGAATTTTTAAAACAGCCTCTTTCTGAGAGGGAGATATCAACTGGTGACCTTTCATAATCTGGTCCTAAAAAGTGACCTCTCTGCACAATTGTAATTTCTGCTTAGACGCCTTGTGCCTTTTATCGACCAGGGCAGTCATAAATATCTTTGTATCCTGCTTACAAGCTTCATACGAAGGTGATGCTAGCAGTAGATCATCTACATATTGAATCGGTGCGTACTTTCCAGGTAATCTTATCATCTAAATACCCTTTTACTTGCTGTGAGAAGAGGGTAGGGGGACTCTGTATACCTCTGGGTTAATCGCATCCAGGTGTACTGGACTTCATTATGCGAAGATGCAAACAAATATGAACTATCTTGCTGTATAGTGACAGAGAGGAAAGCTGAACAGACATCCACCACAGTTAAAGGGGTGGCATTGAAAGGAATACAAGAGAGGTTAGTGGCATGGCTTGCCACCACTGGTAAAGAAGGACCAACTACTTGCCTTTACAGCTCTTAAATCTTGAACAAAACAGTAAGTGGACCTTCCAGTTTTTTCACAAGCAATATGAGTATTGCACGGATTGCTAGTAGGGTCAAAAATCCCCTTACTCAGGAGTGACTCGATGGGAGTGATCCCTAATTCAGTTTCACTATGCATTGAGGAATATGGAACAATTTTTTGAATGTCTACTTTAATTCTAACAGGTCACCTGCATGGCCCCAATTCTGATGCAAAGCTCTCCAAGGACTTCTTTAGTATTAGCCAAGGGGACACCACTCCATCTCTAGTACACCTAAGTTTACATAAAGGATCTATGCCGAGCAAATTTACTATGTGGTGGGGCTTAAAAGAAATGCATGCATGATGGCAATTGGTTCTGCAACAGGGTGCATAATTGGAGTATTGTGTATATACCAACAGCTTTCACTTTGGACATAAGCACATCAGGAAAAACCTCCATTTGCAGGGCTGATCTCTATGTCCACTAGGCATGGTGCAGAGACCCCCACACATACCACTGGAAGAATAGGCCATCTTGATCTACTGGAATTGGAGCGCTGTCCAGGATCTCAACCTCTTCCGGTAATCAGAAAGGCTCTTGATCAATGTGGGTCCAGGGGTAAAGGCGGTAGCATTCAGATTGGAGAAAGGAGCTGTGGCTCTTTGAACACTAGCTGGAAAGTGAATGGTGCCCTCTGCTGAGGGGGTTTGTGGGGGGGGACTTGAATATGACTCTGCCCTGTGTGTCCCTTGATGGGCTACGGTTCCCAATTGAACATGTCTTGCAACTCATTATCGCTGGCATCATGTTGGTGTCTCTAAATCAGAGATGATCAAAGTTACTTGCTCTGCTCAAGGTAACATGGGTTTTCTTTGGGGCACCACACCCTGGGTGCCTTAAGATCTCAAGGGGCACAACACACAGCTCCTTAGTGAGGCTTTGGGGTAGGATCCAGTATGGAAAAAGCTTGGTGAACAAATTCAGTGAAGGCAAAACATTTAAAGGTATTGTGTGTTACAGCGTAGGACTTTAACACCTGGCACAGGGCGAAGCTGAGGGAGCCAGAGACCTCTGCAGATGCTTTGGAGGCCGCACAGGAAATGGGCTCACTGGCGCTGACTGCACAGAGGAATTGATGGGACATTGGTGGGTGCATTTGGATGACCTACAATGTGACACAGACTGGGGTTTCACCGGCAGATCTACTTGCTGCTTTGATTCACAATGTAAAAAGGTAGCCGGGCCCTCCTGTTTGTGCACCCATCCCTTGTCCACCTTATTCCCCTTTCCTCTCTTTATCCCCCCTCTGCCTGTTTGTGCCCTGACAAGGATGTACTTTATCAGCACGGAGGAAGACCCCCTTGAAGCATGGTGCCATAATACTTGGTTAACATTGGTGAAATGCCTCTGGAGAAGCTAATGGGCTGGACGTATACAGGCAGGATTTTCTTTCAAGCTCTGAAAAAAGAAAGAATGGAAGCCAGCAGGTTTCTCTGAGAATGAAGAACAGGAATGTTTCACCATGGGAGAAAATACACCTGTGTTACATAGACACACGCCATACAACAGTGGTCATGGTCTTCAGACAAAGTTGTCTATGGCGGAAATGAACCTTAAAGAACTTGCTTGGAAGGAATTGTGAAGAGAGCTTCCAAAATAAAATGGGGAGAACATAGCAATGGTGGATTACATATTTAAGTGGAGGTGGAAGGCCTGTGACAATGCACAGCAAAATGTGCTTGCTCTATCACCCAAAACACAGTAGAAGCAAGCATTTGGATAGAAAGTGTAGAAAACAGTTGCAGTGGTTGATGGTGTTAGTTCCTCACAGTGTGCACTCTAGATATTTATTTGATGTGCATGCCAAGCGTAGCGCTCTGTCATGTGAGCACCTAACGCTGGAAAGGAACAACATAAGCAAAAGTGGACAAGCGAAGACAGTTTACGGTTCCAGATCATTCCATATTTTACTAACAATACAGTGAGTGGTTGGAAGCGCTTTATTTTGCCACAGAATGTAAACGCAGTTGGTGGATTCACCACTCTTTTATTTCGCAAACAGAATCCAGTGACCAATGCCGTCTGTGCAATTCTGTTCTTCTGTTCTCGTGTAGCACAATGGGGAAAAGGAGTACGTAGTGCTGCTTGGTGGCCCGTGTGGAATACATTTTCTTTGAAAGGTAGCGAAGGTAGCATTTGGTGCCTCTGGGATGGCTTATAGAATAAAGGTTTGCAGGTTGGTTCGTATAGCAGGAACCGCAAGTGGACATTCCGGCCCATAGAGGTCGGCCCAGATAATAACGATGGAAAAGACATTGCTTATGGTAATCTTCCAATGGTTGGTCCACCAGCCGTCTTTTGGAATGTGGAGTGTGGCACGCGCAGTAGGGCGCAAGATATCTGAGTAGAAAGAGGAATAAGAGTAGATGTAAGTAGCGGGTATTGGTTGTAGCGTACAGGGCAACACTTTGCGGGAAGGATAATGTATTAATGGCTGCATGACTGATGAACCATGAAGTGTGTGTTTGTGCGTAGCTCTATATGTGAACTCGCTGCCGTAGTATCTGGTTTGTAGGTAATACAGTGATTGTACGGGTGCACAGAAGAAAGTATGTTGGAACCGTTGGGACTAGATGTTTTCATGTGTTGCTTTTTTACAAAAGTTGACAGTGGTAGCAGGTGTAGTTGGATGCATGGCATAATGTGTCTGTGTGTTTACAAGGAAAGCAATACAATAAGAAATGTCATAGGGGTCACCTCGAATTGCTGGAGAATGGAGGAGCTGCTTTGGTAAGAAGTGCGTGAATGAAATGTGAGCTGTACATGTTTGTGTGCCGGTTGACTGCTGCGTGCACCTGTGTCCGTTATAACGTATAGAACACTGAGGGTGCGTAGACGTAGTAATTGTGAGAAAGGGCATACAAAGGGGAGAACAGGGAATGTAGCAGTGTGTGAGTGCGTAAAAGGTGAGGTGCTTTAGTGTATGACTTGCATTGCATGTTTGTGGAGCCATGTATGTCTGCATTTGGAGGGGGTGGGGAAGAATGGAAGCAAAAGAAAGTACAATGACATTTCCAATTTAATATGAATGGTGGAGACATGGCAGTGTAACAGCGTTTTTTTACTGCCGTCACAAAGGTCTGTGTAATGTACGGAGAGAAAGTGAGCGGTAGAGCAAGTTTTTAAATATGCATACCGAGGAGCACTTTAACTGTTAATCGTAATACACATGTGATGTAAAGGTGTACTTGCATAATTTTGGCACATTCCATGCTTCTATTGGGAGGGCGTGAAATTGCAGTGTACGGCATATGAGATCGTTGCAGAGTACCTTTGGGGCACATGGACAGAGGAACTGCAGTGCAAGTTATGTATCTTTTTTTGCTAGACTTCTATACAATATGTGACCTTGGAGCTAAACATGCTCCCCCCTCAAGGCTGTGTCCTGTTTAAGGAGAGGTATGTTAGGTTTCGATTTCTGGAGATGAAGCAGAAAAAAAAGGAAGGAATCAGCTGGGAACGTGTTTCAAGTGTAGCATGAATTTACGAATGTTGGTAGTGTCATTACAGTGAAGGTATTGCAACGTACAAGTAGATATGATGGTGCTGTACAAATGGTGACGTGAATGCACAGATGGCAAAATACATAAAATGTGCTTTTACAATGGGTAAGGACAAGTTAGATGTGCACTGTGTTACGAGGCAACAGTGGGTAATGTGAGACTGATTGTTGTTTGAGAACACGTTTCCATAGTAGCAGCTTGGTGTCGTACTGCATTACATTTTTTGGGGCTACTGTTTAGGAAAGGAAAGCAGTTGGTGTGAACGTTTGTCTAACATTGTAAGGCGGTTATGGGCTTTAAATGGTGTTTTCTTTACACAAGAAAAAAGGGTAACGAAAGTTTAAAAAGTTAAGTAGTAAGGTAGTGGTTGCAATGTGGCTGGGGAGCTATGATGTATGCGCTGTAGTGAAATATGGGTTGGCTACGTTTTTTGGAAATGGTGTACATAACAATGAAAATGACCTAATGGCCTACATGGTGGCAGTGTAAAGCAAGGAGCCAAATGTTAGGAGAGTTACGTAAAATGTATTGATGCATGCATGATGTGGTATTGTTGTGATTGTGCAAATTGTAGGGTAGGTTACTGTACTGTTGTTAATTCAGTGTTTGCACTTATGGTAGGGTTAGGTGACCAGTGTACATAGGAACCGGGTTATGTATTCTGTGGAAGAAATAGTAGGCAATGTAAGCTGCAGTGGCTAAGTGGTAGGTGGCTGTGTTCTGTGGGGTTAGTTGTATGTGAATAGATGTTTGTATGTATAGTTCTGCAGTGCAGCAGCAATAGTGGGTAGGGTGTACAATGTTTAGTGTATGGCTGGAGGCCCCACAATGTACAGGGTGTAGTAAAGCATGTAGGGCATGGCCACAAGCTGCATAGTGTAATATAGGTGTGCATTGTCAGTGGTGGTATTGGTATGTCTATAGCAGAAATAAGTGCACTTATTGCACTGCGGTTATTGTACACAAGTATAATGGCAATCGTTGAAGACTTACTGTTTGCATTGAGGAAGACCTGCACTGTGTTTTGTGTATGGAGTGTAAAATGTTGTCGTACTGGTTGCTGCATTATCTGTGGGAAAAGAGAACACAATATGTTAGCACCGGTATTTCGTTAGTTTGCAGTACACTACATAGCATACATTTCTTTATTTTGTGAACCCTCATAACTAGCACTTCATAAGTACTATGCTTTGAACCAGTGTACTGTGCAATCAGTGCAGTTCCTGTGGTTCTTTCCATAATCATTCGGTCTGTGGAAAAAAAAAAAAATCCATGCTGGATTAAAAAAAAAAAAAAACTTTGAAATTTTGTTGCTAATATGGTGCACGGAGAGCTGCGAGGAGGTGCAGTCTGGCAGACAGGCTGACAGGATGGCGGCACCCCGATTTGATATTCGCACCAAAAAAACTGTGACCCAAAATAACAAGCAGACGGCTGCAGACATAAAAAAGATCAAGATGGATAGTCCTGCCAACATGGAGGCCCCCCCTGGCAGAAGCCCCTCAGGCGACTGATCAGGAAGAAACGGGCCGCCTGCTGAAGAGTGGACCTTTAACTATAAAAAGCCCATTAGAAAATCAAGCACAGAAAAGTGCCGACAACATCAACCCGAGAGAAACATCTGACCCACAATATGCGCCAAGGACAAAGTTCTATCCCCCGATTCCCCCTCTTAGATCCCCCCCCCTACATGCACGGCTTACCGTGGGAAGAAATCGCGCCGTCGGATGCGGCTTTCGGATGCTGCGTCGCGCCGTCTGGTGCGGCGCTACCTGCATGTTGCTCTCCCTCGAGGCTCCCTGGTGGTGGACTCCGCTGGGGAGGCGGCCCCCGGATGGCCGCCCTCGGAGTGGTGGAGAGTGGAGCAGAGGGAGGGTGGGGGCTAGTCGGAGGTGGTGAAGACGCGGGAACGGGGAGTGGCAGGATGGGACGCTGCCGGCCCGTTCCAGCACTGTGGGCTGCCTGAGGAAGTGGGTGGGCCTCGGAGCTAGGGGAATGGGAGGAAGAGGAGGTGATGCCGAGTGGGTCAGACGGCAAACGAGGATTGCCTTGTTCGACGCTCCTTTGGGACGGAGGAGGGGTGAGCGATGCGGTTGCGGGCTGCGATCTGCCCCCTGGTGGCCACCTCCGTGAAGTGGTAGAGGAGCATTCACGCCGGCCCGGGAATCCAGGAGAGAGGGAGGAGGATCCTGTGACGCCGCGGCTGAAAACAGTGACACCAGTAGGAAACAGCAAAAACAAACTGAACGAAACTGCGACTAAATCACAAATAAACAAACCTATCATGCCTGAGCGTAGATAAAGATCAAAAAAGATTCTTGAACTGAATATTGAAAACAAAGGAAAAGGAATTGAGAATTTTGTACTCGGCTTAAACCATCAAGCTGGAACAGAGGTACATCCAGTAGCAGCATGGGCAGACTTATCAAACCCCCAACTTAATCTGACAGATTTTAGAGAAAAAATGTCATTTAATGGAACTCTATCAAATATGGAAGACTCAGACGAACAGGAAATAGATGACCTCAATATCCTGAGAGAACATAACTGGGCCAAAACTCCAACTTACTCAGTAACAGAAAATCAGATGAGGAATTTAGTCAAAAGGAATCGAAACAATCACTTACTGGGTATAAATAAGAAGAAAAAAAACTTTTTGAGTCAACTTGTGATGAAAGTCAAGTAAATAAAAACCTCGAAAGACAAACAGGAAGAAAACTTACTACAACTTATTGTTTGACCCCAAATTACTACAACTTATTGTTTGACCCCAAATTTAAGAGTACCAACGAAGCAGCAGCCTAAAAAGCTAGGCAAACTGGCAACTTCAACTAACAACCAAATTGGAAGGTTCTTTGAAAAACTAGGGAAAACCCCTATGGTAAATCGATTCGAACTATTGGATGCTGAAATGCTCGAGGGGACTACACTGTCAAAACCCCTCAAACAATTGGCTGTAGCACAAACGGCTACAAGTGGTTGCTTACTGCCCCAAGTACGTTGGCACTTTGGTCAAATTAAGACCCCTCAATCTAAAACTGAAACATCTAAGTCGAATAGCGAGAGGGGTAATTCAGAGACAAAGCCAACACTTCTGATGATCTTAGGAAAAAGGTGCTGTACACAAAAGCAAAAACCACCGAAGAGGCTCAAAATCAAGAAACCACATTGAAATCAAAATCCCCTCAAATAGGGGTTCACAAAGAAATTAAACTGGCAGAAGACTCCTCACATCAAAAAAAACCTGCCCAAACAAAGAGTTGATTCCTCGCCTGAAATTGACCTTAAAGCAGAGCAAGGATGATGCCCCAGTGGACATATCTCGATCTCTCCTTTCTACTCCAAAAAAAGTGAAATCAGAATTGGAAATTCCCAAGACAAAGGAAAAAAATTCACCGTGGGAAAAAGTCTGATATCTTGGCTGTTATGTCAGCAGTGACTATTGCCTTAGCGCCATTCGGAAAGCTATACGAATCCATTAACGAAACATTAAAGGATCACACGTCGTTACTAGGATCTCTCAGCTCGAAGCTGACCCACCTGGAAGGCTATATAATGGCCATAGAAGCCTGGGAGGAGAATACAAGAGACCAAGGCACAATGACAGATAAAAATGAAACGGAAACAAACCCTCCAGAACAATTTAGGCAAGAGGTGTTTCAGTTTAAGCAAAAATCACTGAATATCGGCACCCAAACTCATCAGGCCCAGGTTTTGGAAAAAATGAAAGACAGAGTTCAAATAAAGATAATAGAGGACCTCAACATAAGATCCACAGCTACGTGTAACAATCACAAAAAAGAGGAGAAATCAAATGAATCCAGTAGCATAAAAACGACGAAGACTTCAAAGGACAAATCACTTGAAGAGGTAATGATCCTACAAGGTGGAACCAAGGAAGAGCAGTTGAAATCTGAGCCCTTAAAGCAAGGCCAAAGCAAGCCCTGGGGCTCAACGCAAAATTGAGATGAGGAAAAGGTTCAAAACGATGATAAAAGACTGGAAGCACAGGTAAAGATTGAAGTCTTGCAGTACATAACATTGTGAAGGAACTGCAAGAAGCGGGGCAGACACCACGAAGTAAACTGACTTCAGCAAAAGAAAATAAAAGTCTAAAATCACAATACACACAGAAGAAACCAGAAAACACTATAAATACAAATGAGCTCATGACAAAGTGGATAACTGTTGTAGATAAAAAATCTTCAGACAAGGAGAATGGACTCCACCAGAAGAGAGATAAACAAGAGTCGTATGATGTATCAGAAGAAAGCACATTCAACCTATCTAATCTCAGTGTTTACTCTGTAGAAAATTCAGAGTCAGAAATACCACGTCCAACAGCAAAAAAAAAGAAAGGTATCATTCGCGGATGATAAATGTTCATCGCGAGATTCCAAGCAAAAACATCAGGACTACACAGCAAACCCAAGAAAACCATGAAAAAACACATCTGAAAAAATAAATGAAAGAAACCAGATTACTCCAGAAAGGCGAACATTATTTTGACTGTCTGGTACAAGGATAAATCAAGTCAAATCGAGAGACAGTGATTACAACGGATATTATCCAAAGATCTCAAAAAAAGGACAAATCCAAACACCCGAAGGGGTAAAGTCTGAAGAAAAAACATCGAAGAATGAAAGAAAATACAGAAAAAACAACTCGTCCACTGAGAGACAGAACGGAAAACTGGATAACGCACACAATCAAAGACGTTTCGGCCATTCTGAAGAAGGCAGTAGACGACGAGAAAAACCTTTTGAAAAAAGGCAACAATCTGATCAAAAAAGTTTCCCTTTGTCTCGACAGGTGAACCAAACTCGAACATCAGCACTCTTTACTCACAAGAGTAACTTGACAAGAACGCTGAAACTATAAAAACAAGTCAGCACTGGAGAGAAAATCGTGTTAAACGGAAGAGCCACGTTGAAGCTTCTTGATAGAATCACGAAAGGAGACCAAATTAGAAGCTCGGACATAAACATAGTGGAAATTGCTCATTGGGGGCGTAGGGATAGTATTTTTCTACATAATACGTCCCAAACAGTTAAACTTCTGTCTGCTTCTGATGGCAGAACAACTATCAAAGAGGGGATACCTCTTACGAGAAACAACTCCAGAAGAAAGAGGCCATAATAAAGAAAGCAAAAACAAAATGAAAAGAGACCAGAATCGTCAGTCTAAAGAAAAAGAAAGGCGAGTTTGGATAAAGCAGACAGTAAATAAAAAAAGACTCTTAGAAAGAAGAAACAAAAATACATCATACATCGGAGAAGAGCGATCAAAGAAAAAATGTGGAAAGAACTCTAACCCGTAAACCATAGGGTCCGAATTATCCACAGACCATCAGAGGAAAAGAGAGTCACTCTCCCATTAAAGGATAGAGAAACAATGAGGACCAGGATCCAGAAAAAACCCCAACCCATAAATCGAGGGACCCGAATTGCTTACAGATTGCCAGAGGTAAAGTGAGAGGCATTTCGAGAGAAAATACTTTGAATAATGGACAGCAAGATATGGCTGATAAGGACTCAAAAAGATGGGCTTGGATCCCCTCGGTCCTGACCCGCTATACTAGAAAATAGCAACCATCTCTCAGCTTCTCTTGTACTGGAAAGGAATCGGCGAGGATTAAAACCGTCGATCAAAACATTGACCAAAACGTCACCATTGGATCATGGAACACCAGAGGCCATGCACTCCTCACGCTAACGGGTGAGATAAATTTAGGCCGATTTGATCTCATAAGTCTACAAGAGACTTGCCTGTTACTCCCGCCTAGTATGGACGGCTTCGAGGTCCTATTGTCTCCAGCTCAAAAGGGGGAAAAAAGGTCGTCCGACATCAGGCCTCCTAACAGCTGTACGTACTGGAGGGTGTTTGCGAATAGCTCACAGCCTGATCATCCTTGACAATTCAAGCAATGTTGCTGGAATGGGAAACATATGGAGATCAACAGGGGAATGCAAACCTAGATGTTATAACGTTACGGAAAATCTATTGGAACTCTGCAGTGATCACAACAAAAGAGTTTCTAAACAATGTGGAAAAAACTGAAGCCACATCAACCTTCAGTGTGGATCGTATTCTAATTTGTGGCGATTTGAATTCCATCTGTCCAGCCTCAGATGAAAAAATAACACATCTTTAAATAAAACAAACTACAGTTCACATGCAATTAAAAGGGGTCTAGCATGGTCAGAATTGATGGAGTCCCGCGACTTGTACAACTTTAATTCGCTGGACACAGTCCTGCCCAGGATTCCAACTTGGGAAGGTGAAGGAAAGAAAAGTACTATTGACTACATCTTTGCCTCTAAGGGATTATATTCAATGATCAAAAGATTTGAGGTAGTCAAAACCACCTGGAGTGACCATAACCTATTAACAGCGACATGGTCTGCAGTGAAACGCTCGCCTACGATAATGCTGCACCAGGTAGAAACCAACTTGCAAGGAAACCGGCTAAAATTGACAACGCAAGCAATAGTTTCCATCACGACCTATAAAAATAGGCAAAATACCATCAACCAAACATCAGAACAGTTGGATTACTGCCTGTTGCTTGTTCCGTATTTATGGGCGAGATACAAAACTGGACAGAAAAATCCTCATCTCCATAAATACAATGTGGAATTAAAGCTAAAGAAATCTGATCTACGAAAAGCCATAAAATGGGCCCGAAATAATCCAATGCAAGAAAACGTAGATTTTGCAAATACCCAGAAAAAAAAACTACAAATCCTGGTTAAAATCATTTTGATGGAAACTGTATCAAGAAGACGCAGAGACCATGTTGCGAGCAATTTGCACTGAAAACGCCAAAGATTTTTGGTCAATAACGAAGAACAAATTGACACCTACAGAGACGGCTATCATCAATAGTGTTAGCGAAGACAAATGGTTGGAACATTTTGCGAACTTATTCAAACATCCAATACCGAATGCAAGGACAACAACTAAAGGCGGCATAAATAAATGGATCACATGGAGAAGATCAAGAAGTTGAATAATTATCGTGCCCCGGGTCCTGATGGAATTTCAAATATCCACCTCAAACAGGAGGCGACAACATGGGCACCACTTATAACGGAAATCTTCAGAAGGTGTGTCAGGTCACAAGATCCATCCCTGCCACCTGGAAAACTGCCAATATCGTCCCAATTTATAAGCAGGGCCCTAGGGACGACCCGAAAAATTACAGACCCATAGTGCTCCTGGATGTGCTGGGAAAACCTTTCGGATCTCTGATATTAGATGAATTCAGGGAATGGCAGAAAGAAGCAAAAACAGATCCATTTCAATCTGGCTTTGAAAAAAACCTAGGTACCTCGGTCAATATAATGATGATCGGCATTTTGAAAGCGAGAGTCTCTGAGGCCATCCGACGATATTTATAGCATCGATCGACTTGGTTCAAGCTTTCGATCGCGTAAATGGGGAGAACATGTGGAGAAAACTAAAAAAACTAAAATGTCCTCCATCATTCCTAGAAACAGTCAAAGCCTTGTATAGTGATACTTCAATCCGAGTGCGATTGAATGAAGCAGGACTGTTGTCAAAAACTATAAAGACAGCAAGGGGGGGTCAAGCAAGGTTGTCCCTTGGCCCCAGCTCTATACAAGGCGTACATGGCTGACCTTGTGGATGTAGAAAATGATACTCGTTCTTTCCCACCCACAATAGGAGACTCAAAGGTTGCGCGACTGCTCTACGCTGATGACATTCTTTTACTGGACCAAACGGCTATAGGTCTGCAGCGGCAAATAGACAGTCTCTCAACATACCTGAAGAAAAATTATCTGGACCTTAATGCAACTAAAACCAAAATAATGATCATGGAAAAATCTACGAAACCAACTAAAAGATCGCAGTGGGTTGCTAACTCGAAAAAACTAGAGACCGTGAAAAGCTTTACATACTTGGGGGGTGAAAATTTCTTGGAGCCAAATAGAAATTACTATGCAAGAGCACCTCATTACCAAGACAAAGACACTCGCAGCACAAGCCTTATCTTTGGATAAAAAATTTGGCAAATTCACAATTCTTCCGATAATGAGCTTCTTCAAAGCTAAAGTCACACCAGCAATAACTTATGATGCAGAGGCAATGCCACATCTTCCATCGACACTATGGGTAAAATTACAGGGCCTGTTTTGGCGTAAGGTACTAAGACCTCCCAACTCTACTCCCATAGCAGTAATTAGACGTGAGCTGAGCCTCCAATCAATGAAGTCGGTGGTCGAAAGAAACAGCCTGTTATTCCTGGGAAAAATTCTAAGGAGCCCACGTCCCAAAATTCTTTATCATTTTCAAAGAAATGACGAGCAAGAAAAATTTAATGACAACATGGTATAACACCTTAATAAAACAGGCAGAAAAAATTGGCTGCTCAGAATGGGACATCGAACGTACTTCTGGGAAATTAAAGGAAAAGTTAAAAATTCAAGACTGGATCGAGACACTGGAAAAGGCAGAAGAGTCCACATCCCTGAACCATCATACAATTAATACTCAAAGGATTGATGTGGTCAGGAATTACTTAAAGAAATTTCCAGACAAAAGACTACGAATAATCTTTTTTAAGAGCGCGTCTGAATGTCTTGAAGACAAAGGAAATTCTATAGCTCAGGAAGCAATCACTGGATAATAAATGTCACTACTCTACAAGTTCAGACATCGAAACAGTGCAACACCTCCTTCTTTATTGCCCAGGAACAGACAAACCAAGAACAACTTATCTACGGCCACATAGACTTAAATATTTGACATCAAGTGAAGAAGACTGGTGGAACAAGATAATTAGTGGAGATTCCACGACTCTGACTTTGGCAACAGCCAAGTTCCTAGAGAGTTTGGATTTGGAAGGAAAGCTAAAAGTGCCAACTCAACAGGAAGACACAAACTTGACAGAATAAACCACCAAGATTAACAATGGCATAAACGTTTTGAAGCAAGGAAACATTTTGTAAAAACTGTAAATTCAATTAAACACAAAAAAAAATATGGTGCACAATGAATGATCGTGACGCTTGGAGTGGTTACAGCAATTTCTAAGGTGTACTCTTGAAGTAGGCGGAAATGTAATGGTCCACGATATCTGGACTATATATGTTGGTAGGATGAGTGGCGTTTATAGCAGGTGGTGAATTGTAAATGTTTTACTGCTTCCTTTTGGTACCATTGTTTCTTTATGCGTTTGGTTTCTGCTGGTGGTTTGCAAGTATTATGACACTGTTCTGTGCTAATGCAGTATTATGACCGTAGTTACGTAGTCGTTGGCATATTGTAACTCCTTATACTTTGGAAGTGTTTGACGCTATGTTTGTAGCACAGTAGTTGTTGAAGGTTGAGTTGGGTAGTTGTGATGCTGCAAATAACATCGTCATATTCAGGTTGCAGTTAGATACCAGGTGGCGTATTCTAACTGTTTACAGTGTCCTGTTTGTGAAGGGTACGTAGAGAAGCTTGTGCATTCCAGTGGTTGTTTGGACATCTGTGTACATTTGGAACTGGCACTGCCGAATTACGGATTTATGTGGTGCTACGTCCATATGTGTTGGAGTGGTATGATTGTCGGAGAGCTGGTGACTTATTTGCGTAAGTCGTGATTTCGGAGGTTACTGAGGCTAGTTTTGAACCCTCATACTTGCCACTTTCCCTTCCACTTATCCAGTGGAAAATACTGGTACTGTGCTTTGTGTAGACATACTGTTTGTGTTACTGTACTCCTTGGGTTTATTGGGGATAACATTGCCCAACACACACTGTAGTGCATTTCGTCAATGTTTCCAGTATGGTACGTTACGTTAGGTCGATGGTGTGGAAGGAAAAATATTTTTTGTCCACTTACGAAGGTAATAGTTGGTGCTGGGGAATAAGGTGTAGTAGGTTTGTACATCAATTAGTAAAGTTTGGTTTCCAGAATATTAAGTAGGCATGTCCAAGATTTACAGGTAGTCTGTGCTTTGGACTGATGGAAGCATCATTGCATTCCCACCATGACGATTGCTTTCTAATGTATGCAGTATAGTGGACTCCATTGGTGGAATCCCCTGTGTGGTAGATATGGCTACAGTTGTCAAGGTTTTTTTTGCCAAGTGATACCTGTCTGTGTGTGAAGGCAGTAGTTTGCAGTTGTTTTTGGTACCGTCGGCTTTGAATCTTAAGAGCATTAATATCACATATTGACTTTGTGAGTGGATATGTAGCGTTGAACGAATATTAGAATTGCACAACGTACACCACATGCTATGGTTTTTCAGTTGCTGAAATGGAATGGAGTCAGTTTGGTATTGATAAATACACAAAGCATTCGTTAGGGACGTGTTCCTGAATTACATGGTTGCACAGAGTGCATGTAGGTTTCCAGAAATGTGAGGTTTCATTTATAAGTATGTTTTTTCGTTTGAGTATTTGTAGTAAGTACATTGGAAATTCCTGAGGATCTTCTTGTCGGTTTAAAGTGAATGTCACCATCCCAGCACTGTAGTCCAATTCTTACCTTATTCCTGAGACACTGTAAATCGTGGCAGGATTACTTACTGCATTTCTATGACTAGCATTTGCAAACACAACTGGTCTGCGCCATTAACCCTTTAAGTGCCATGGGTATTCCCCCCACCAGTCCCAAGGCCTTTTTTGGTGATTTCAGTATGTCACCATTCATTGTCTTGTAACTTTTTTGTTACATGAGATATCTCGGCCAAATTTGGCTCCTTTTTTCCCCAGGAATCCTAGGTTGCTATAGGGGGATGAGCGAAAATAACCAGAAAGGGTCAAAAAATGTGTTTTTTTTCAAAAAATGCCAATAAAATGATGTACAAAGAAGCCTGTGTGTTTTTCCTTGTAGGAGCTAGGAACAAATAGTTTACTGTGCTGACTTCCCCAATTTCCTGGCTTTCAAGAACAGGTTGAGTGGAAACGAAAATACATTTTTTTGATGTGGTTGTCAACCGTTTTGTGAGAGGCGATTTTGGCCATTTTTGCCAATTGGACATGCATGGACGGAATGGAAGAAAAGGGTAGCAAAGCCGAATTGGAGGACAGAAAGGTATACATTTCTGAAAAGTAGACAAAATTCCAAGTTTAGGAATGGGTCAATTGCACAGGTCGGCCAACAACTAGGTAGGGGAAAATGCCATAGTTTGGGGGAAAAGCGGGAAAATTACCAAAAAAAGGTATGTGGTGGACATGGTTGTCTTGGTACGGCAATGGCTTCTATGAATATTGAGAAAAACAATGCTACGCTACTTTCCCCGACTCTTGCAGTTAGAGAAGCGCACATTTTTTGTAGTGTTTCGCAAAACCACAAGCCAAACACTGAGCTGTGGTACACAGGAGTTTTATGCTTACGGCCTGAACAGACATACATAGCATGTGTAAATCAGGGAAAACCAATGTGGTGAGGAACGGCAAGCATACATTTTTTGAAAGAGCACAGGCAGTCCTTTTCAAGGGTAGGTGACTTGTGCAGGTTACAAAAGTGTATGGTGCCTAAAGCAGTGGCTAAATGTAGGGCACATTTGGGAAATGAAAGGGTTGTGTGACAAAGGGCACCAGCAAATGGGTCGAAACGTTATGAAAACCACACAAACACAACAAATGTCATACCTTCCCGCGTTCCCACACGTGTCCCGATGGAAACGGTTCCTCACGTGTGGTGCACCTACCTGGGCGCCAAGGGGAAAGCCTAAAACACCCCTAACCCCAAGTCTTTTCTGACATCTGAATTTCATGATTTTTCCAGACGGGCACACCATATAGATATGGGCTTTGGGTGTCCAAGCCACCAAGGAAAACGGGGAACCCCATGCATTTCCGAAAAGGGGACACCCGTGGGAATCCGCATAGGTCTGACTTGCGTAAATCGGCATAAAATTGATTACCCAGAAACCCTGGCAACGTCTGAGATGTGGTGAAAAAAACACATTTTCTGTACACATTTCACTCGGCTCACCCAACGAAACACGCTGCCAACGAGAATCTCCCCTTTCCAACGATACCTGCCTCAGTCTCCGGCTTGAAATATAGCCGGAGATCGAGGCAGAGGGAGAAGGGCACTCACCTTCTCTCTTCACTGCGGCAGCCGAAAATGGCTGCTGCTGTGAATTTACTTTCGGTTTCATGCCGGCGTGCATTACGCACGCTGACGTGAAACTGAAGGTAATCCAGCCCCCTGGCAGTGAGGGGGGACCTCCCCTCACATAAAAGGAAAGAGCTCGACACTCTCCTCCGAACCACAGATGCCGAATGAATTCGACCCTCCCACGGTGGTTGGCACAGGCGCCTGATATATAATATAGGACGCCACGTGGCGGCCAATGGGGGGAAGAGGAGTTGGGGAGAGGTTGTGGATAGGGTGGGGGAATAAGGAACACGGGAACGAGGGTTGGGGAACGCCTAAGTTGGATGGGACATGGGGAAGCACACGGAAAAACCTCCCTACCTAGACCATGCACAACATATAGCATTTAGTGATACTCAAGAACCTTTTCTAACCCTAAACAGTACTTGCTTATCTTGAATGTAACATACATACACACCTTGATACGTATGCTAGAATTAGAACCCAACATATAAGACATATTAGCAAAGCATGATGTACACATACAATGGGATCTTACCCATATATGATTGACACAGACTCATGGCCCATTGGGCAAACATTAGCAACATGTATGACATACAACAGAAAAATGTTTTTTAACTTATTTAGCCATATGAGTTGACTCTTTCATGAAGTAACGGCATGTATCCCAAAATTACGTAACTTATTTGGGAATGGCGTTCTTGATGCCGTCTGAACGCACTGAAAGACATGAAACGGAAAATATGCTCCCGCCTCTTGATATCATAAAGTTTGCGCATTTAAGCACCGTCGGCATAGCAGAGAAGTTGTGTTTGGCATTGTTCATATCGCGGATGCAGAAGCAAACCATCCCGCCCGCAATTCCCCAACACTTATTTGAAGTCCGAGAAGCCCCGCAGGACTTCCCGGACGAGAAGAGTTCCAGCCGTGAATCCGCTCAGGCTCTGCTTCCTCTGCAGCCTCAGTGCGTGTGCCGAGGGGCTCAGTAGTCCAGAATGCGGTACCTCGCACGAACCCCACCTTCCTGCTCCATCTCCGAACTCACCACAAAAGTCAATAAGCCACACCTGATGCGCGCCGTTGCTCACTCATAAACGGTTCGCAATTAGCAACAGCTGGAAATGCGCGCGTCCAAAAACTACACGTTTTCCCAAGGGCTGCTGGGCATTGTAATTTCTTCGCCATTCAACCTGCACTTAAACCCCCTTGAGCACTCCTTTCCAGCTCCAGCCCTTATTCCTAACATAGCCCGGGGGTTGGATTACAGTTTTTAGCGATCCCTGCATTGCAGTGATCGCTCAAAACAGAGTGCCAAAAAGGACGAGCTATCTCGTCCTTGGCACTGCGTACGTAATGTCAAGGATGAGATATCTCGTCCTTGGCACTTAAGGGGTTAGTATACATTTTTTCAACAACTGCTTGTATTTGGAATAGAACATTGATTGTTACATTTGCATAGCAATTAACACCTGTTGTATTGGAAAATTTGAATGGTCCAGATACTGTCTGAGCTCTTTGATGGAAGGGTACGTGGTTTCTTTGCAGAGGCATTTTTTTTTTTTATGAAATTATGGGTGGAGTTGGGTATGGTTTCTCTATTTTACTCCTTTTGGATTTGCTTTTGGTAGTTGCTGTAGTATCAGTTTCTTTTAATTTCTTTGATGGTATGTGCCGAAATCATTTAGTACTTCTGATGGAATGAGCCTTCTTTTAAAAGCTTTTGGTTTTTGAGGAATAGGGTACATTTTTAGATGGGGTGTGTACAGTGCATGTAGTCTATTGTGCTCTATGATGCAAGGAATTTCTGCACTGACTGCAGTTGCATCAAAATGAACTAGATACAGCCCTTCCAGTGTACGTAGCCATGACGTTGCTACGTAACTGGTGCCTTTTTTCAAGACTGTTGCCAATATCAATCAATGCCTTATCTAGGTTAGACCTTGCAATTTATGAATAGTTACTGCATAAGCTAGCAACAGAGAAAACTGCTCTCTGCGTACACATGTCTTTGAAAAGAAGGAACCTTGTAGTTGTGCGTCCTATATTTTTGATTTCTGAAAGTTTTTTTTTAAAAACTTTATTTTTGGGGTTTTAACAAGAACGTACAGTAACGACCTTTAAGGGCAGGTCAAAGCCACATAACACCAGCAAGAAATAGTGCGTTCATCACAATTACAATGCCAATTCCCAATTCTGAAAGTCATATACACAACTGTTTAGATGACCTTTAAGATAAAGTACTTTGCCGCGGGCCTTGGAGGTTGGTCGGGGTCGGACTCGCCGCTATGTCCTGAATCGTGGGCGAGGATTTGGAGGTAGGGACATCAGGAGTAGAGAGCAGATATCTGACGTAGGGGGCCCATATATCTGGAGGACGTGCGTGTAAGGGGAGAGTCCGTAGAAATTCAGTGTCCATGTCCTGACAGTATAGGATATCACTTTTCCACGCTGTCAGTGAGGGAAGGGGGCCGCGACCCCAGGTCAGGGCTATTCTTCTGCGTGCGAGCACTAGGAGCAGAGAAGCTAGCTTTCTCCCCGGAGCCTGTAGGTGCTTGGTCATACTCAGGAGGGCGATGGTCGGCTGTGGGGCAATCTCCTCCCCGATCACATCACTCGTGTGTTGTAAGACTGAGGACCAGAAACGGGCTATACCTGGGCACCGCCATGCAAGGTGAACAAAGTCAGCGTCGGGAGAGGCACATCGCTCGCAGTAATCAGAGGCTTCGGGGTGATGACGCCGCCTCTTTTGGGGGGTATAGTATGTCTGATGGACGAAGTTGAAGTGTATCTGCTTGTAGCGAGTGTTTAAAGCTACTTTTTTGGTTTGTTGCAGGATGAAGGACCAGTCCACGTCAGGTATTGTGATATGGAGAGCTCTCTCCCAGCGCAGTTTCGCCTTGACGGCTGGTATCATAGTGTCAGCAAGCAGAGATCTATAAATCGTGGAGACCAACCGCCCCTCTCCCCTTGCCTGTATCACACTGTGTAAAAGGGTCCACGTCGGGGGTTGTTCGGGGAATGTTGGGAGGAGGGCCTGCAAGGTATGCCGCAGCCTGAAATAAAGAAACATGTCGAGCGAGGTGTTGCCCCCCCTCTCTCTGACCATTTGCGGGGTTAAGAACTTATCCTCCGGGAAGAGGTCCCCCAGAGTTTGGATATTAGTTTTATCCAGCCAAATCAGGAAGACTTTTTCGTTAGTCAGAGGTATACCGGGGATAAACCTTATGGGTAATAACGGAGAGTATCTTAGCTGTATTTCGCACTTGCGAGCTATTTTCTTTCAGATGGCGTATGAGGACTGGACTGTGTTTAGCGTGTTATGCGGAACCGATTGCTCGCTGAAGATGACTGCTGTTAGGAAGTCCGGTGACGCTAGGGCGCGCTCAACCTGAACATGTGGTCGGATATATTCAGTCGCGTACCAATGGCCTAAGAATTGGGCCTGGGCTGCCCAGTAGTATTTTTCTATATCTGGAAGTGCGAGGCCACCTCGAGCCACCGGCAACGTCAGTGTCGTATATGCGACTCTTGCTGGTTTGCCTGCCCATATTAGTTCTAGGATGAGGGTCCTGATTTTCTGAATGAAAGCGCGTGGGAGTATTAGAGGTATGTTTGTAAACAAATAGAGAAGCTTGGGAAGAATCACCATTTTGGTGAGTGAGACCCTTCCCCAGAGTGTTAATGGAAGAGACTTCCATCTTTGGACCCGCTCATGCAGGAAGTGGAGCACCTGGCTGTAGTTGTCCCTGAAGATTACGTCGTGATCAAGCGACATGAGGATACCCAAATAGCGCACCCGGGAGCTTTCCCACTTAAAACCGTGGTCGTCGCGAAACCTAGATGTGGACGACGTCAGTGGAAATATTACCGATTTCGAATGGTTTATTTTGAGCCCAGATACGCCGCTAAATCGGATTACCTCGCGCATGACTGGATTGAGGTTTGTCTGCGGATCTTTGATAAAAAGCAACACGTCGTCCGCGTAGAGGGAGACGATCAGCTTGTGAGGGCCCAGAGTGATGCCTCTATCCATACGGAACTCCCTCAATCTGGAGGTGAGTGGTTCCATGACTAAGGCGAAGAAAAGCGCGGATAGGGGGCATCCCTGCCTAGTTCCGCGTTCTAGCCTGACTCCGGGGGATCTGGTGGCGCCGAGGGTGATATAGGAGCGGGGGTCATTATAGAGTAGGGAGACCATTTTGACAAAAGTTTTCCCCAGGCCCATTTGTGTGAGTGTAGCAAAGAGAAAAGGCCATTCGACCGAGTCGAACGCCTTCTCGGCGTCTAACAGTACCGCGATGGCCTGCTGTGAGGGGTCGAGTGCGGCGATGACGCCGAAGAGTCGTCTAATACCGTATGTCGTGCTGCGGCCTGGGATAAATCCGGCTTGGTCACCCAGGACCAGTGCGGGCATGAGGGGAAGGAAGCGGTTAGCGAGGATCTTGGCCAGGATCTTGTTGTCTAAGTTGATCAGTGAGATCGGCCTGTAAGAGGCACAATCGTCCTGTGGTTTGCCTGATTTATGCAGGAGTATCACGTTGGCTTCACGGAGGGTGGGAGGGAGTATGCCGCGCTCTAGGGCTTCTTCGTACACTTGGAGGAGTATCGGGGCGATCACATCTGCATGACTTTTGTAAAATTCGCCTGTCAAGCTGTCAGGGCCAGGCGCCTTAGTGTTCGGGAGAGATTTTATTGTATCGGTAATTTCTTCTATGGTGATAGGTGCGTTCAGTGGTTCGCGCAATTCCTGAATTACCCAGTACAGTTCAGTGTCATTCAGGTAGTTCTGAATCTCTTCGGGGTTGCTGGTGGTATTGGAGCTATACAGGTTTTGGAAGAATTTATGGAATGTATTGGTGATTCCCTCTTCGGTGTATGATAGTGTTCCCTGTGTGTCCCGGATACATTCAACTCGGGGGGGCGTTTGATCCAGCCTCAGCAGGCGGGCTAGGAGCGCCCCGGGTCTCTGCCCTTCTCCATACTGTTTAATCTTATGTCTCCGGCTCAGAAATTTCAGTTTGCGTTCTGCTGTCTCCTGGAATTTATCTAATTCAATCTTTAGTTTGGCTTGGGTCTGCCTGTCAGGGGAAGTTGCCAGGGTATTTTCTAGGGCTTTCAGGCGTTGTTCACATTCCATCAACTCGCGCCGGATCAGTTTGAGAATGCCGTTTTCTTTAGCCATACATACTCCCCTCACATAGCATTTAAGTGATTCCCACAACGTGCCGGCTGAGCTTACTGAACCCTGGTTTATCGTAAGAAAGGTGGTGATGTCTTGACGGAGCCCATCCGCGAAGATCGGATCGGAAAGTGAGCCAGGTTTAAATCTCCAATTCACAGGGATTCTTGGAATCTCTGACAGTGCAAAGTCAACTGTGACCATGGAGTGGTCGGAGAGGGAACGTGGCAAGATGTGGCAGGGACCCCAGCTGTATGGGCTGAGTGTTGATACCAAAAGATAGTCAATGCGGGAGTTGGTGTTGTGGACCGTTGAGTGAAACGTATAGTCTCTGGAGTTCGGGTGACTGCGTCTCCATATATCGGACAGCTCGAAGGCTTGGCAGATCTCTGTGACTTGGCGGCTGGCCCTGGAGGCTCTGCTGTTGCAGCCGTGTGATTTGTCGATTTGTGGGTCAAGCGGGGTGTTGAGATCCGCTCCCCAGATGACCGTCGCTGAGGTGTATGTACTAAGGTTGGACATAATCCAATTGAAGTTGTTCGGACTGTCAACATTGGGGACGTAGGTGTTCACCAAAACTATTTCCTTCCCGGCGAGCAGGCCCCTCACTAACAGGAACCTGCCCTCTTCGTCCTTCTTGAAGCTGATCAGGCTGAAGTTGGTTCTTTTGTCAATCAGTATTGCCACTCCTCTTGCGTACGAGGAGTATGAGGAGAAGTATCTGTGGCAGCCCCATGACCGGGCCCAGGGTTGCTCTGCTGTTGGAGTTAGATGGGTCTCTTGTAGCATTGCTATGTTAACTTTGTGCCGCCGTAGATATTGTAGGACTTTCCTGAGTTTGGAGGGCTGGTTCCCACCACGAATGTTCCATGTAGCAATTTTAAGTGACCCCAGATTGTGGTGATATGATGGAGTGGACTGGTGTCGCCACGACCCTACAGCTCATACAGGGCACGCGGTTGTCAATAAGCGTTTTGCTGGTCATAGGTTTTGACATAGGGTTTTGGAACTGCAATGTGTCCGAACGTAAGTGCTGAGATAAAAACAACTTGGAAACTCCTGCTGGATCCCTCCCATGCGCAGGCAACCCCCAACAGGCCCGCGGATTCCCCATCCCATTGCTTCCGGGATGGAGTACTTTTGCAACCCTCCCCTGCGTGGGCAACCCCCAACCCGCCCACGATGTACCCACCCTTAACAAGAGAACCACAGACAATGCCGTGCTTGGGGCGCAAGACGCCTTGCAAGTAGCAGTGTGGCTCAGAAACACTTAGTCTTGCAGTTCTGTAGGAACTAGAGGGTGTCGCTGGCCTCAAAAGGATCTGTGTCGCCGCAGCTTGCCGCTTCTGTGCATTTTATGGTGGATTCCTACGTATGCGTTCTCCCCGGCGCGGGCTCTGGTTGTTGGGCGCCTGCCTACAGCCCGCTCGATCGAAGTATTCTGCGGCTTCCTCAGGTGAGGCGAAGAAGTGGGCCCTCCCCTCGTGTTGGATGCGAAGTTTGGCGGGGAACAGCATCGAGTAGAGTATTTGGTTGACTTGTAGCCGCCGTTTGATTGCCGTAAAGGAGCGCCTCAGTGCTTGGACCGAGGGTGAGAAGTCGGGAAAGAACTGAACCGAGCCGCCGTCAAATTGGAGATTCCCTTTCTCCCTCGCCGCTTTGAGTATAGCGTCGCGGTCCTTGTAGTTAAGTAATCTGGCTATAATTGGGCGTGGGTGCGCTCCTGGTATCGGTCTAACCGCAGGGATTCTGTGCGCTCTTTCCACAATGAATAGACGTGAGAGAACCTCCGGGCCGAACAGCTCAGTGCAAATGTGCTCAACATGGTCCTCCATCTTGGTTTGGAGTTGCTGCTCTCTAACTCCAATAATTCTGATATTGTTCCTCCGGGAACGGCCCTCCAAGTCTTCGTTCTTAGCAGCGATGCTTTTTACCTGGGACTCCAGCGCAGAGACCCTAGTGGTCAGGGACACCGCGCCGTCGTCCAGATCGGACACCCGCTGTTCGACAGTGTCTAGCCTCTCGGCGTGTTGGTCAAGGCGATGTTGGATACGGTCCACTTTAGACGACAAATTGTCCAGCTTGCTTCCCAAGTCACCTATGCCGCTTTCAGGTCCAACAGGATTTCCTTGATGTCGAGCTCGGGGACCTGGACCCCGATGGCACCGTCGTCTGGCGCCGGGGACGCTGGCCTGCTCGCGGCATTCGAAGGCCTGGTGGCGGCACTGGCCTCGAAATTCAGTTTTTTTTGGGACTTATCGTTCCTCCTCATGCTGTGGGATCTCTTAGGGCCTCTTCACGGTCAGGCTGAGGTGAGGGCCAGCGCAGTGTGGTTGTGGCAGTGTTTTGTTGCTGGGCGCTGAATCTCGTGTCGCGGCCGAGCGTGACCGGGCCGATGAGGGCCCGCGCGGCGCTTCGACTGCCCGCCGGACGTCGCTCCACTCTGGGGGCATGCACCGGCAGGGTTCCGGACAACCGCCTCCGGCGCTGCCAGCACCGTCCCGCTCGTTAAGTGGCTGGCGTATAGTCGTATATTATCTGCCGCTGATCTCCTCAAGCCGGGGGATGGAGTACCAGGAGGGAGCGTGGCATTTCTTCGCGAACCGGAGGACTCGAGTGGGGCACCGCGTGGACTGGGGACGCGGTCGTGCTCCGAAGAGCCCCTTTCCGGATGATCTGCAGAGTGAATGTCCAGAGAAATGTTTTTGCTGCGCCTGAGTCCAGAGGAGTAGCAGTGACCACAGACGACCACCCGGAAACACTGTGCCTTGTAGGGGCGAGTAATGAGATGTTGTGCGGGCGTCTCCTTACATATACACTACAGAGACCCCGAATGGTGGTGCCCACGTGATAGGGTTCGGCAATGGCGTCTGCGACTTTCTCAGGATACAGCCCGGTGCAGCATCGGAAGTGCCCGGTAGGGCTCCTACCTTCGTGCGGGAGCTCTCGGCTGCAGTCCGGCGGCCCATCCACCTCAGGGGTACGGCACAGCGGGGGACAGCCGCATCTTCCAACCGCTACACCGCGGTCTCTGCACTCTCTTGGGGACCGCTCCACGGGACACCCGCCGGGCGCTGCCCCCTCCGACTCGTCCGCTGTGTCGTCTCACGGGCCTCGGGTTATGAGCCCGGCTCAGGATTCCTGTTCCCTCCTGGACTCGCACCAATCAGCCCTAGGGAACTGGCAGGCCACAGAGCGCGGGCCCGCTCTGGTAGGGAGGTAGTTGAGTATTCTACGGACCGTTGTCTGGGTTCGCGATGAAGCAGCCCTCTTGTCTCAGCCGTGAGCGTCGCGCAGGCGCTGATATCCGTCGGGCCGCGGCCTGCAGTCGGGCGCCTATATCTCAGGATGTAGGCGGAGGAGCGGGCCCAGGAAAGCTTCGGGGGGCACAGCTCGGCTTCAGGAGTCAAATTCTGGCGATTGCCGGCGGCGACGTTCCTACAGCAGGATGGATTCGACAGGATTAATTCCGAGCCACACGGAGCTCCTTAGGAAGCCGCCATCTTGCTCGGCTCACTAGCGCCCCCCCTTGATTTCTGAAAGTTGATCAAACTTGATGTTTACAAACGGAATGCTATTGTCCCGTGGTTATGTCCGGAAGCCAACAACTGTACCAAGTGCTCAATTCACTAAAACTTGTTCTACGTCAATTTTACGCTTTAGCATAACTCTTAGAGTTGGCACATACATTTAAAATGTTCTCCAAACCTGCATTGTTGGAGATGGAGTTTTCCAAGGCTTGTAGTCGTGCTATGCCTTGTTGACACATAGGTATTGTCATTCCGTGTACGGCCAGTTTGTCTGTGGCTTGAATTTGCACTAGTGGTTGTTTTTCTTTTTGCAGCATTTTTGCATTAAATTGTGCACAGCTTGCTAGAGTCAGCATTAAAGCCATACAGGTGACATTTCTCTGAGTTAATTGTTCCGTGTACGGCCAGTTTGTCTGTGGCTTGAAATTGCACTAGTGGTTGTTTTTCTTTTTGCAGCATTGTTGCATTAAATTGTGCACAGCTTGCTAGAGTCAGCATTAAAGCCATACAGGTGACATTTCTCTGAGTTAATTGTTCCATGACATCAGTAATACATGTGTTACGGCCGTACAGCTCATGGATGCATCTACTATCGAGGGTAGACTGCGCTTCTTTTGATAGTGCACAAATCTGTACGTTTTTTTAAATGTTGGCATAGATGAGGTCTGCAGACTGACGCATGTTTTGCGTTAGTTCTCTACATTGGAAATGTTGCCAAAGATTAACATTCCCAATGCTTCCTAGACGTTTACAGCACTGTTTGTGTCCTAACGTTTTGAAGATAGGTTCACCTTTGACTTGTGTCAATTGAAGGAGATCTCCGAAAACAATTACATGTTTTCCTCCAAAGAGTTCTTTGTAGTCTGTTTTGAGTACCTCTTGCAATCTGACGTTAATCAAAACCAACATTCGGTTGAAGACCATGCTCACCTCATCTATTAGGAGCATTTTCATCATTTGTTTTAAAACTCTGCGTAACTCCATAGCAGATTGTGGTGAAAGTTTGTAGGACTCTAATTTGTTTTGATGTTCTACTTGAAGGAGTAGCAATCGGTGTAGAGTGACTCAACCTATGTTATAGGCAGCCAAACCTCTAGGGGCAGTTATAACCAAGAGAAAGGTTGTTATTTGTTAATAGTTGGACGTATTTACTGATAATCTTTATTAAGAATGTTTTACCTGACCCAGCTTCACCACTTACATATAGCAGTACAGGTTTTTAGGTTTCACAGGTGCAAGTTGTACTTTCGTGCTGTAGATCATGTTCAGTGGTTTCACTTACTTTTACACAAATGGAATGCTGTTCATCGTTTAGTTGGGATTTCAGTACTGCCAACTCTTCTGTAGAGTACTCCTACTGAAGCCTAGTGGTGGTTACCTCAGTCATTGCTAATTCTGCCTCATTTGCTATGAGTGGCTCTCCGTGGTTCTTGCCTGCCTATTTGTGAAGGTTCACTGCTCTCAGAAGTGTCTACAGTTAGTTGTACTTGAAGTTCTTCTTGTTGGTGTTCATTGTGCAATATGGTTTTGTACTGTGTAAAGTTTTCATCTGTAATTGTACTTTCAGTGGCTTTGAAAGCATCTTCATAGGAGTTGTAGGTGGCTAATGAATCTTCTTCTTTTCTCCATGGTTTACAAAGTTGCAGTAGAGCCATGTAGTACAGTTCTTTGTGTTGAGGAGTTTTTAAGGATAACTTAATATGATTAGACTGCTTTTGGTAAGTCTCACCAGGCTGCCTTCACAACCTTCCACTCTGTATCTACCTTTTTCCTCTTTTTGTGTAATGTTGTGTTCATATGAGAAGTTTTGGCCTACTTGGTACAAGCACAAGTGTTTCGGTAGTATGTGTCCAATAAGTTGTTATTCAAAATGTCCTGGCTGTTGGCATTGCTTTTGGCTATTGTTTGTATGTCTTCGTATGATTTAAGTACTCTTAATTTTTTTTTTTTTTTTTTTCTGGATGCAGAAGGCCCAATGCTTAGCCACACTGTTATCAGATTTCCCATATAAGGCTGTGCCAGTTAAGCGGTCAGCGGCTTCGTAGCTGCCACATTCCCAATCGGACAGCATTGTAATGCCAAAGCTGTACAATTTTTGTGCCAGTGTTTTGTCAGAGGATATATCATCCCAGAGGTCTTTCAGCTCTGTTTTCTCTGCTTGGTTTAAGTAGGCGGTGACATATCGTGCAACAGCAGTGGGGTTGTCTGCAATGTTCTGTACATCAACCTTGGAATTCCATAAGAGGGCAATAATTGCATTGTAATCATTGATGAACTTTGATGCTTCGCTCCTTTTTATGCAGTATGTGTTTTTAGGAGATTATTCTTTCACACTGTGTCGAACCGAAGACCTGAAGCTGTTGTTGAAACTGGTCTAGGGAAACCAAAGCAGCATTTGGTGTAGTGTTTGCCTCTGTTCCTATATTTGCATCGACAATACTTGCCACACTTGTGTCTTTGGAATTGTAGAATTTGTGCTCGTAGGTCACAATGGGTACTTGCCGAAGGTATTTCGCAAGTGACATATTTGTGAACAAACTGCAAAACAGTTTCATCACTCTCCTCGCCAAATTTAGGAGCATTTTTTCACCCACAAAAGCATGTGGATGTGTGGTGCTCCTCTGACTTGATATGTTTTTCTCCAAAAGAAGTGATCCACTTCTCCGAGGGGAGGAAGTGCTTTATTGCAAATGGAGCATAGCAAGGAAGCGATGATGAAAGTAGTGTGAAATATTTACTGGATCGAGAGAGCACAGCTCTCCAGGTATTTTCATGTCTACACCGGTTTTGTTTTTGTTTGCTATGCTTAGGAAAGTGTCCCATGCATACTCGGCACAGCTTAAAGTGACAAACCATGTGGGAGAGCCAAGGTTGCGTAGCATACACTGTACATCTGTGCTTCGTCGGAACTAGTACTCTTTCATACCATGCATGTTTGCCAAGAGATTTGTAACACTTGATTGTAAAACTTCGTCCTTCTCTTGCGCTTTTTGAAGTAGTTGTGTAGCAGACATGTTTTGGAAATGGGCACCTGTTTTTAATGTGTGCGCAACTCCATAACATAGCATTGCTAGTTCACTTTCAAAGAGCAGGTGGAATATGTACTCCACATTCTGTCTAAATCTAGGGTCTTCAGGATACATTTGTAAACAGCAGTATTCTGATGCTGTTATTTGTGTGCTTCTTTCCTCATATTGTCCACCTTTTCCAGTGGGGAAGAGTAGAGGAAAGGCTCGTGCTTCCACACGTTTTCCCCATATACTGATTAGGGCTCCTTTGGCTTGCCGCATTTGATATGTTTTTAGTGCATCGTCTCTGGAGTGCAGTGGATGAATTGTATAGTGGTCTAAAATACTGGAGGCTGCACTAGGATCTAGATGTACAAATTGGCCACTTGTTATTTTGGTTGTTTAACTCAATTTTTCTTGAATGTTTATTTCCTTGTAGTATTCATTGTTTTCTTTAAGGTACTGCAACGCCTCAAGTCCACTAGTCCACTAGGTGTTGCCAAATTGTTTTGTCTTTTGCAGGTACACCATTTACCAGGATAATCAAAGATTCGTATATTGGCCTTTGCACTCGTAGAGTGTCTACATTTTCTTTGAGATCTAACGGTAAATAAACTACTTTATCACAAATGTGTTTCAGTAATTCGGTGGGCGGTAATTTTGCAATTTATGGTTGACGACGTATCATTGCTTGAAACGGGTGCACTGTTTGTATTATAACGCTCTCATACAAATTAAGCTGCTGCAGTGCGTTTGGCAGTGAAAACAGTTCCAAATTATTACTAATTGCCCGTGAAGGCCTTGGTGGTTGTCAAGTTTTGCAGTGCAGTATGTGCACAGTATGGAGAAGTTGGTAGTGTCGTACTTGTTTTCTGCTAGAAGGTACAGAGCTAACTGAAACCATTGAGATTCCTCATTGCCTTCTATTTTCTGAATTATGTCAACAGTTTTGGTGCTCTTTTTAAGTTCTACGACAACAGACACATACTTGGTTTGGCATTTCACCAGAAGTGCTTTTGAACTTTTGTATTTCTTTTCTGTATGTGTGATGTAAAAGGTTCATAGCTGCACTGTTGTCAGTATTGTTGGCTGACAATGTTGGAGTGGGTAAGTGCTCTTCAGTTTCACAGTATTTCATTTGAATGGGCTCATTTTCATAGCGCGCTTGTTAGGCTGTACCGTGTAGGAGAATATCATTTAAATGATGGAGTGCTAAAGCTGGAGTTTTTGCATAGTACAGTTTGTAGACTATATTTCTGATTGTTGAATGATTGGTTGCTAACATTTTAATACGGTGTAAGGTGCTTTTGCAATCTGCTCCAGAAATGCAAGCTAAGGAATGTCGTATTCCAGTGTACTTGCACACTGGACAGGAGTCCATAGTTTGTAGTATTTTCATGTTTCTGTTGTCAGAGCCTTTGACATACTGATTGAGTTATTGCTGCAAATGTTTGATTAGGCATGGGCGAACGTTGCACATTGATATACAAGGCCATTTGCAGGTGAGGCGTGTTGGTTTGGTGGATTGGAGAGTGCCATCTAAGTTTGATGAGGATATTTCTGAAAGAAGTGTTTCCTCTTCTAAAATGTATTGTCTATCTTTTCATACCCTTGTCCACTCTGATGTTGGGCAATTTGGTTAGTTAGTTGTTGTTTGTAGGATTCTTCATTGAAGTATGGCTCTGTGTTGGTGGTGTGACTCCACTCACCTGTACATATGTGGCCAAAGGTATCTATGGTGACATTGCGTTTGTTTTGATGTAGTGCTTGAAATTGACCAATTAATCTTGTTGGTGGTTTCATTCTCTTCAAAGTTACTATAAACAATTTCCGCTTCACACTTAGAGCAGTGTCTACAAGAGCTTCTAGGATGACTTTTATGCAGTAGGTTTTGAGGGTTGACTGCGATTTCTTTCCTCTACTTGTAAGGTTCTGAAGGACTCTGTGGTGGAACATTTTTTGTTATTTTTTTTAAAAAATGTTTGCTTGTGATTACACTAACATTTGTACGTGCTCTTTTAGGAGTAGGGTGCGTTGGACTGTATTTTGTGGTTTCCTGTACATTCTCACGTTTTGCCCGATTATCTACACTGTCTTTATTGGTAGATGGATTTGTTTTCCTCAATGACTGAATTCACTCTTCTCCTGCACCTTTCTGTTTACGTTGAGATTGCAGTGGATGGCTACTTTCTGTATTTGTAGGTTGCGTGGCTCTGTTTCTGCGTTGCCTTCTATGGAATTGCCGTTTGGTAGGCATTGTGTTGTAGCTGTTTGCAAAGAAAGGGAAGTGTGGGTGTGCAAATTCTGACATGCATATATGTGCAATGTCGCCAGTGGGTGAATGGGAGGGTAGGCAGCTATTTAAGTGCAAGTGTGTGGCTGTGCAGTGGTGTGTAAGGTTAGGTTGGGTACACTATGTTAGTTTGTGGGTATTATTGTAATGGTGGCGACATAACAAACACTTAGCACCTGTAGAGGTGTAATCAGTCACACATGTATATGCTACAGTAGAACATGAGTGCACTTGTTTAGTAAGACATACAAGAGTATGCTGCTATTGTACTTACTTGGTTGATTGCAGACAGAAGGTGTCGTCTAGGCTGTATTTTTGAAGTGTTCACTCCAGTAGCTTTCCAGAGACAGGTGGGTACCGCTCCTGTATAAGAAGATGGTAAGAAAATATGTTGGGTAATGACACAGTGCTTACATTTGTAAATTACATTCTTGAGAACTGTAGGGGGATGTATTGGCAGGAAGATGAAGTGTGTGTATATGAATGGAAGGTGTACAATATGAAGGGCGGTTGGGAGTATAAGCATGTTTGTTAAGGGAGTTGGTGGGCTATTTGGGAGTTTAGTGTATCACAGGTTATGAAAAAATGTGTGTGTATTAGTGTAGGCCTATTTACTTGACAAATGCAGTACTGTGCAGTGTTGGAGGATGAGACAAAGGTGCGGAAAGGTGGAAAGCGCAATGTTTTTGGGCATCCATTTGCATGCAGTTCTGTGCATATGTATGCTTAGTACATGAGTACAGGCATTGCTTCAGGGTTTTCGTTTGATTATGCACAATTACGTATTTTACTGTTTTGAACGTGGTAACTTTTTTATTGCTTAACTGCTGTTATGTTTGACATACAGGTGGAAACTGTTGTTATGCTTGAAATGTGTGCACTTTTCATAGTTTGGTCGGAAAGGCTGCATGATAGTTGTGTTTGCGATTTGTACAAATTTGCTAGGAGGTGGTGTAATGGGGGAAACAATTGTAAAAAAGATGGAACAAAAGAACACCGTAACATTTTTTGTCTACCAATGCGTGTTCTGGCCAAATGGAAGTTTTGCCACCACCTACCACTGCAGGAGCAATTTAATGGTAGGTGATGGGAGGCACAACAGTAAACATTTTGAGTACGTTATGGAGATTTACACCTAGGTACTCTTTTGCTACGCATCGTACATACTTCTCAGCCTTTCATGGCCCCTGGGCAGATGAAAACAACTGATTTTGTAATTGGCTTGTGAAAGCCCATTGATTGTTATGGGCGTTTAGAGAGCTTGGCGGGTGAGAGAGCTGCATAAGCGGCGGGTGACACCCACCAAAGCATGTGATTTGAGAGGTATGCGGACGTATAACACAGTTGGCACTGTACTGTAGAAAGAATAGTAACACCTACTGGGTGTGCTGATGGGTAGTGATGCTGATGTTTGTGGGTGCAGAACGCATAGATTGTTGCCCCGTACTTTCTTGTGGAGGTGCTTTTGATTTAGAAGATATGTCACCTCTGCGTGAGTAACGGCTGTTATGCACTGTTCATTAGATGTGATAGAATTAAATGCACAGTTCTTGGATGTAATTGGTGGATGCGTATGTAATACTTTAACAGTAGCCAATCGGGGAGTGCGCCTGAAAGACTACTTGAAAGGGAAGGACTGGCCTGCTCTACAGGGCCGCGGCCCTCGCGGTAGTTTGGGAAATCACACGTGCTAAATGCTGTTCTTCGTAATGTGCTTGGTATGGAAATGGGACTACGGTTGAGCAATTCACGTGTATGTACGCTTTTGTGTTCCATGGTAGGATGTTCTTTTGTGGGCTCTGAAATTAGTTGTAGATTTTTTTTTTTCCACTATTGCAATTGTTAATCTGTTGCTGTATATACAATGTACGTTGCAGACACACATGTAGTAATGTACGGAGCACAAGCCTCGAGCAACTCATAATAAGGAGCACAGAAGAAGGTGTTTCTTGACACGTACCTTTACCAAAATTAGAAATAAATGCTTGGCAAAACTTCTACGAAGATGCTGATTTTTTTTTAATGCTTAATATGTGTTTGTGTAGCCCCGTACACAGAGCAATATGTTGGTGAAAGCCACGCATTTGGGGGAGCGCACATTCTACATCCAAGTATTGTGAGGGTGGGTGCAATGGAAATGGGACTATGCAGGAGTTGGGATTGGTCAATAGGAATTTGTGGGTGTGGTGTGTAGGAACAGATTGTGCCAGAACGTCTGTTTGGACATGGCTATGGGGACAGGTGTGCTGTTAAGTAGACGGACTAATGGCTGTTGGGCGACTCGTGGATACATTGGGTACAAGTTTACGCAGAGCGTTGTGCACTAGCGGCACACCTTGGATTCGATAATGTTGCTTTGCACTGGTACGGAATACGTGGAATGCAGTGGTTCCATGTGGGTCCTTTTTGTGCTAGTTTAGTAACACTTCCTCGTCAAGACATTATTATTGCTCATTGTGGAGAGAACAGTTTAGGGCATGTTACCGGCATTTCACTGCAGTTTGCAATGAAGGAGACATCGGCAACTAATGGAAATATTTCCAGAATTACACAATCTTTTTCTCGCATTGCCCAGAAGCAGATGTGGCTGTGTTCTTCCTTCTGTGGCCCACAAATGGAGAAAGCGTGGCGCATTGTGAACAAGGCTGTGTGCGCTTTTTGCGCGACATTGGCATGTTCTCCTTCCACAATGAAAACATTATGTAGTAGGAACGTTTTTCATTCAGATGGAGTTCGTCTGACTGATGCTGGCAATGAGATCTTTCTGCATAATATCCAAAATGCTGTACAGCGCTTCCTGCAAGTGTAGGATGCATTTTCCCAGTGGTTGTTCACCAATTGTAACGTTCAAAATATAAATCGTACCAAACAGGCTCTTTTCAGAGCCACTACTTTTTTTGTTGAAATGCGTACAATGCTTTTGACTGCTTCCCGCCGCTCATTGTTGCCATCTCTGTACTTGGCGCTTATAGGCAGCGTCACCGCCTGCATGCTTGATTTGACCTTCTATTTTTGAACAGTACAAGGTGGCTCTGAAAAGAGCCTTTTTGTTCCCCCCACCTTCTGGCTGTGTAGCATTTTTCCTGTTATAAGACGCCAAAAAAGACAGCAGTGGAAGGGAGATTTGACAAAGCGTACCAACCACAGGGATAAGAAATGGTACATGGAGAGCAGAAGATGTAAGGTGCACCTTACTTGGCTAGGGGACATTGTTTGCCATGGTCCCGGACCGCAGCCTCAAAAGCACTTTGCAAATGTTTTCCCTCACACAGTACCGCGTCGCAGTATATGCACACTATAGTGACCTTTGAAAGGTAGGGGTCTGTTGTATTGCGGATGTCCTGCAAGGTTGCTTGCAGGACGCGATGGCCCACTGGAGTGTCCCTAGTGGTGAAAACCTCAAACCATTCCTCTGCAAAGCAGGCATTTGCCCTCCCAAATTCATCAAGGAATGCTGCAATGACCAAGCACCCCTGATTACTGCCTTCATTAACGCATCTTTCCACACAGGAACTGTCCCAAACAATCTCAAGGAAGCCTGAGTGCGGCCACTTCTAAAAAAGGCCACACTTGACCCAGCGCTTCCCAACAACTACAGACCGATAACGACAGTCCCGTTCGTTCCTCCTAAAAATTCTGGACAAAGCACTTCACATCCAGATCCAATCATACATAAAAGCTGACTCCATACTAGGCAGAAGACAATCTGGCTTCCGTGTCGGGCATGGATTAGAATCCGCCTTATTAGACCTAAAAAATCAAATTTCACAGATCATGGACAAAAGCAAACCTGCCTTGCTCCTCCTTCTCGATCTATCAGCTGCCTTTGACCTGGTAGATCACCAAACACTCACCACCCACCTCACCCATGCAGCCCATTTCTCTATTCAAGCAGGATCCTGGATCACTTCCTTCCTTGAAGGAAGAGCCATAAAGGTCTACTCCGACACAGCTAACGCAGATCCTACCACTATAAATATAAACTGATGTGTCCCCCAAGGATCTTGTACAGCCCCCACCCTCTATAACCTCTTCACAAAACCCCTCTTCGACCTACTTGACTCCATGGGTGTTACATATACAAACTATGCAGACGACACTCAGGTACTTTTACCCCTTTCTGGACTCCATCACCAAGACGCCACGGCCCTTCCCAATATCTATGCCACTATCCAAACTTGGATGGCAATCAGTGGCCTCTGTCTTAACGGGGAGAAGACTGAAATTCTCTCTCGGTACTTGAAATCAGTTCTCCGTTATCTTCTTCCTCATTCTGTTGGTCTTTATGAGGTTTAGATTTCACCAGTTTTCATGTCTTTTCGTTCTCCTTGTCTGATATTGTTTTCTGTTGTTTTTGTCCCTTTCCTCCTCTTGTGAGCGCCCTGAGGCCTATGGGTTGGTGGCGCAATACAAAAATATAGATAGATAGATAGACAAACACATCGAAACTAAGCCCCCAATGCAACAACTTCAACATAGACCACTCAACCACCTCCGTATCATCCTCTGTCAAGACTCTAGGTGTTCACATTGATGCAAATCTATCGATGAACAAACAAGTCAGCGCCATAGCCTCTGCATCCGCGTTCAGCACCAATCTCATCAATGCCATTAAACCCTATTTATCCACCCCAACGCTTGGCCAAAGCTAGAGCAACTATAGGAGCCAAACTAGATTATTGCAATGCCCTCCTAGCTGGCACCTCCACCAAAAACATTCACAGACTGCAAACCACACAAAACAATGCCCTCCGAGCCGCCATGAGCATCCCTAGACGAGACCATATATCCCACGCCAGAAGTGAAGCACGGTGGTTCCAGGTCAAAGACCATATTACTCTGAAAATCCTCACCATCGCTCACAGATGCATCAAAAAAACCACTCCAGCATACCTATCTGAAGCAATATCAAGGACCACATCCACTTGCCCCACCAGAGCTCAGTAAACCAACCAGATACACATACCACGCATTAAGAGAGCCACAGCGGGAGGTCTAGGCTTCTCCTATATTGCACCGAAACTCTGGAACTCACTCCCTGCCACCCTTAGAGCTGAAACTTCCATCTGTCTTCCGCAACAACCTCAAGGCCACTCTCCTCAACTAGCATGTGGAGGACTGCCTCCTCTACTTCTGCCATGTTTATTGTAACATAACACAAATGTAAAATAACTATATTGCAACCTGTGTGTGTGTGTGTGTGTGTGTATATATATATATATATATATATATGTGTATATATATATATATATATATATATATATATATATATATATATATATATATATATATTGCTAATGACCATGTAACTAAGTAACTAAGCTTTGTACTGCAACAAGTGCCACAATTTACTCGGGCTGTTGTGCGCTATATAAATACGAATAAAAAAACAAAAAACAAGTACTGCCTGCTTGGAAGGGGACAAAACTCCAAATAGCTGCCTGGTGGTTTGCTCTCAGGTGCCGCCGCATGGAAGTGGGGCCATAGCTGTAAAAGCCATGTTTCCCCGCGACTGAGTGCACTGCATCTAGCACAAGATTTTGGCACATTTCCAACGGTCCTAAATAGTTTTCACACCCATGATTGCCGCTGGCTGTAGGCAATGGGGATTCCTTCTACTTTACTCTCGTTTCCTTTTTGATGTCACTCCCCGTTATGACGCCTGTCCACTTGCTCAGGATTTTTAGAAGGAAGTGTTGGTGGTGAGGGTGTGGGTGCATCTGAGTCAGAGGTAGTAGCAGAAGCTCTGGTGGCCATTACTTGGAGAAGTAGTTTGCAGGTACAGAATTGGTGAGAAAGCCATTTCTCGCTTTTATAGGCCTGCTGTGGAGCACGTGACATTGCAAAGTGGCATTAACTCATTCCCTACAATATCTACATGTGGAAGGTACATGTGGAAGGATGAGTGGAGGATCACTTTAAGGGTGCACTATGAATGTAACACTCTGTACATTGCAGAGAAATGTCCTCTTTCGATGTGTACGCACCTGGCTCGTGTCCGCCAAATAAAGGACGATGCGCACCATTGATACGTTGCCATTGTTTTCCATTTGCACGCTTGTCTGTCGGACGTATATTGGACGTTACACTTTGTGGCACGTGAATAGTTCTACTACCAATACGTTTGCCATCCCCGGTCTACTTAAACATATGGTACACGTACATTGCACATTTCTACCTATGCTTGCTGTGAGCACTATAGAGTAGGTGGGATGTTTAACTGGAAAAATACTTGCAGACCGTGGGTGCATGCTTCCAGCTAGTACAACTATACCACACGTTTATTCGGTTATGTTCACTAGAGAAAGTTTTACCGGCCGTCGCAGCACGATATATGTATGTGCACAGTTGTGCTACAGATAAACGGACGCTCCTGTTACTTTTTCCAGACGGATGTGTGCATGCAAACATGCAGCCCGTAGTGGCGTCCTACGGATGATTGTATTGTGATTGCGCATAGGGTAGCCAAGTGCGGCGGTCGTCCGCCTCCTCCATTTTTCTCACTTGCAATCATCCCCACTACTGCTGTGCCCATCTCACTTACAATGGCCTTGTTAAACGGAAAAAAGGGACATACACAATCCGTACAAATTAACATTTCACTCTTTATTAGCACACATTCATAGCAACTATGGATAGGGAGAATAAACAGATCCATATATTGGTTATGTTTCCATTTCAACAAGCTGCTGCTGAGGGGAAGAAGGGATTGAACTCTCATTGAATCGTCTTTCATGACACTGATTTTGCAGGGAAGCGGGCCTGGGAAATGGGGAAGGCGGACATGTGCAAGTTGTGCAGTGATATCTTATTTTGGCCCTTATATGTTCTTCTACAAACGTTCTCATGGCAGCAAATTGGAGGAGCAACTGCTCGATTTTAGTGTCCAGGCGGTCAACTTTCATATGCCCAGCGTTCAGATCAGTTTCGGTGGCCGTATGTTCTGTGGAAAAGGTGCCGCTTCTGGTGTACAGCTCTGCATTCCGGTATGTTCTGTTAAAAGACAACAAATGTGGTTAATTGACATGAAGTTTTACATTGCGATTTGTGTTCTTCTTGCCACCTCGTTCCCTACCTATGGGCAATGTTCCCTCTAATTTTTTTTCTCTATGTGCGGAACCGGTTGGCTGTTGTGCGCACAATTATTTTCCAAGTGCGCAACTGACTAATGAGGAAAGCCACTTTATGAGCTACTGTCGCAGAACAGAGTTTCGAAAGGAATTTCCTTTTCCCAGACACTGCAATTCTTTAAAAATCTTACAACACTTTTTCCAAACACATATGCTAAAATAAAATGTCATATGTGATTATACAGAAAACTCATCAACCAGCCCAAGCCTTCAATATCTGTCACAGTACCTTGCAAACATACTTAAAATGGGTATGTTTTATGCCACTGGAAAATCACTCATTTGTATTACAAAACACAAAGATCTCTTGTCATAACTGATGTGTCTGTCAAGAAACTCAGAATATATTTTCCGATGGATTAATGGCAATTAAAAACAATGTGTCAAAAACATGCTGAAAGGAGTTCAGGTGCCATTTTACTGAAGTCATTCAAGGACCAGGAGAACATGCTTCTAATAATTTGTGTAAGGATGATGATTGCATCAGAATAACTGCACCTTAGAAAATGATGATCCAAAATTCCTGTGCCTCTGCTTACTATCCACATTATGTTCTCCTATGGGTAGTGATAACACCATCCTTGGAGGTAAGAGACATATGCACCATGCATTTTTACTCCCTAAAAAGGAACATGTGCCTAACAAAAAAGAGAAACAATGAACATCTCATTGCTTCAACCCACAAAGCTCCACTGATATTTTTTCGAGTTAGTGAACAGTAGAGCAGTGGCATAGGAAGGCAGGAACTCTAATAATATTAATGCCCGATCTCAAGAGGAATATTATGGGGAAAGAACATCTTTTTAATAAGCAGAAAGTATCCCTATTTGGCAAAGCTAATAACTTTTTTACTCCCTAAAAAATCATTCGACTCCAAGTAGGGAGCAAAATCTGATTAGAGTCCTGCTTGTACCCCTAACATAGGGAGTGAAATGACAGGGAAGTGTATGGTTTTTCCCACCCTTCCGCACCACAGCTTAGATAAAATTAGCCTTACTGAGGTTTATTATGGAGCCATGTTGAAGAAAATCACATATATATGCCTTTTTAAGGTAATTGCATCAATTCATCAGAGGTACAACTGATTGAGTGCCTTCTTCCGTAACTATGGATCCCTCTTCTGTAATTCCTTTTGATCAGTTGGATAAGATGCAGGGATATGCTAGAAACTGCACAAACAGAAAACATGGCAATATTGAAAAGCCCACAGCAGTTGAGCATAGAAAGAAAAAGAAGGTGCTGTTGTCTAGATGGGTACTAGAATGTCCTATCCTTTATCAAACATGCAACACATTTCCTTCAGTGTACTGCCGAAACTTCTGGCCCGGTCTTTGGAATTTGCTGCTTTGTTCATCACCCGCAAGGAGTGATGCATCCACTCATACCCTTCCCCCGACCCCTGTGCTTGCCTCCAATACTAGTTGATAGACCAGTCGGTCTGATAGCACAGTGAGTAGAGCACTCGCTTTGCCATCTGTGCAGAGCCTGCTGATAAAGGTTCAAATCCCAGCAGGGCCAAACTCAGCCTTTCATCCTTCTGAGGTCAATAAATGAGTTTGTAGTGCTATATAAATGCTAAATTATTATTATAGAGCACTGTAAAAAGTAAGGGATTATAGCAGTAAACACTCACTGGGATATTTGCAGACCCACCATACTTTGCAAGCAAGGCATGTTTAAATGACAACACATGATGTGAATTTTAAGAATGTCATGACTCTGCATGTACACAATTCCTTTGCAGTGCATACACGATTGTTTGCAACATACCCCCACCCCCTTATATCATTGTGTAGGATTACACAAGGTATCAGTGAAACCATTTTTGTATAGAAACAAGTTACCATATAATGTGTGAAGGTCTATGCCCAAAGAACTCTGAACACCTGGAAATGATGCAGATTGTGTGAAAAGCATTCTTCTGTCTGAATATCAGGTGCACTGATACTATGGTCTAGTAATCGCAGGCATAGTCCATACCCATTATCCCTTGTAGGGCAAGTAAATGATATTGCAATGTTGCTTTCTACTTATAGGGTAATGGTAGTAATGCTGAAAGAGACACTGGGCATTACATTTGTCTTTTGAAAATCTTTATAGGGGAAAATAATATTTGAGTTTTATAATGCGTTAACTTACAAGGGGGCCACTTCAAAGCAATTGCACGACAGAAGTACAAAGAAGAGGAAGTATGAGATTTGGTTACGCATCCAAGTAGCCTGCTTACTTGCAGCCAGTATACAATATTTGAGCTGGTAGTTCGATTATGTAGTGGGGTGACGCTTTTCATAAGGCACAATGAGTAACATACATTCTGGCATGTGAACGTTATTCATGTTACAACAAACATAAGCTAGGTATACATCTGCTAACCATTCGCAGAGCCAAGAGAGGAAGAGTCAAGGTTGTCCAGTAGTATCTTAATGTACTCTGGGGCAGAAGTTAGAGTCATAAGGGTGTGGTAGAGTCAGGTTTAGGATTCATAGTTGGGGAGGGAAAATCTTTGGTTAATGTGTGCAGGCATATCTTTAGATTCTTCTGTTCATGGAGCCAGTTTTTCATATTAGTTTTTAACATCTTGTGTTGTATTTTGCTGTTAAGGATTGTAGGTGCATAGTAGTGTAATTCAAATTAGCAGAATATGAAGACTAGTTGCTTATTTTAAGAGAAAGAAACTGTCAGGTAATTGCTGTGGCTTGTGCCTTATTAAATCTTTTTGTATAGGTGAGAATTGTCTTGTGTGCGCTGCTAAAAATCTTCTGAGCGGCACCCAGAAGGAAGCTGGGCAAGCGCACATGCGCGCAGCTTCGAGGGAACATTGCCTATGGGGTTACTATGCTCACTCATTTGGTAATGCGGAAAATTCTCCTCCAGCCATTCCAGGGTGCTTGCCCTTCCAGTAACTCTTTCCCTTTTCACAGTGCGGCCGGTAACAATGGGCCTATCGCCATCACTCATTTCTTAATGCAGAAAATTCTCCTCCAGCCACTCTAGGGTGGAAGCCATTGCTGCGCACAAACAGAAAAATCATGCTTTTCTACTATTGTACACTAACGGACCTGTGCAATTACAACAAAAACATTTGTGTACTTAGTACGTTTCTCTGACGTTCTGTTCACAGTAGTTACCGTTTGCTCCTCTGCCTCTTTGATTGTGCAGCAGGTGTGCGGTAAGATTGATGAAGGCAAACATCACTTATCTTGTTGGTGCTTTTCTTTATGCTGCATACATTATGCCTTTGTGCACTTTATTGCGAAAGTACAGATTTTTTATAGGTATGGCATTTTCCCTTCTAATTCACGTCCTTGAAGCTGTTTGTATATGTTTTTTGTCTTTGCTGAATGTTATAACTTTTTATGACCTCACCCCCCCTCACTTTCAGGGCACGTTGGACTCAACCCAATACCAGCAAACGGAGGCAGTGTCCCCAACCTTTGTGCCTCTTACTATACAGCCTCTTGCTTCAGTATGTTGCACAGTACATCTTTACACACTAAGCATATCTGTACACATCTAATGCAATTCAGTGCAAGACGCATTATTACAGGGACACTATGGTTCACTTGTGCACCTTAAACTCTATCATCTTTCCTGAAAAATCTATAACATACGAATGTTATGTTTAAAGTGCCCTACTGAAAACCTATGAAATTCACTAACAAAAACATTGTTAAAGGGACGTTATGATTAAATTGCACCGCTAAAAAAACGATGAAATTAAATGGAAAAACATTGTTGCAGGTAAAACCTAAAAACGTACGGTACGCAACCATAACTCGCGCTACCACTGTGTAATGCAAGGACTAACACCCATGACATCAAAGATGACATCACAAATGTCATTGATGACATCACATGTATATTTAGCTGTCATGAAAAGCCTCCAGAAGGGATGGTCTTTGTTATGTTGCCATACAACTATCAGAGATCATGGGGAGAACTATCATTACATAAGTAGGTAATTATACAAGGCATTGCTATAAACAATATTGCATTACACATTTCTTTCCATTACAAGACCAAACTCATGTACAGGCGTAAGCAGTGTGTGCAGCACGTATAATACATGTGCAATATCCACATGTTTCCCATGTTGCATAGTGAAATGATGCATGCTTTGCTCTTAGACTTTTGTGGATTGTTAAACATGTGATAAATAGCTACCAATCCCTCAGTTACTACTTAAATATACTACTGCACACAAAACTGAAAGACAGCACAACACATACCAATAGTAGAATATACAAAGTAAGTAAAGTAAGCAAAAACCTAGCAGTACTACCACAAAGTGTTTATAACCTAACTGATTGCACAGAAATAAGTGATGTATTTCAGGCTTCCTTCTTCCTCTGTATATATATCTAACATATGATGTCACTGAACCCTAAGGAAAGCAGTCTAAGAACATATGAGAAGGTAGGGTGTTCAAATGTAGTACCTTCTCGCTTTGCAATACCTCACTGCTAGTGAAGAAAATCACCTAATGTACATATCTCACTAAACTAAAAAAAGAGGGAGCGAGACTTATGATATCATCAGTGATGTCATCAATGACATTTTTGATGTCCAGGGTGTTAGTCCTTGCAGTGCACAGTGGTAGCGCGACTTATGGTTGCGTACCGTACCATAACTTGCGAATTTCTGAGGTTTTTAGGTTTTACCTGAAACCATAACGTCCCTGTAGCAATGTTTTGCCATTAAATTTCATAGGTTTTCTTGTGGTGCAACTTAACCATAACATCCCTTTTTAACAACGTTTTTTGTAAGTGATATATATATATATATTGTATTTCCTACTACCAGGTATGTTAACATGGTTGATGAATGGCAGCCAGGTCGCCCAATTTTCAGTGCAAAAAGGAGATGAGTAATAAGGGTAGCTCCCTTACCCCTGGGTATATCTAGTCTACCCGATCCCCAGGAGTACTATCGCCAGGTCCATACTAATACCATTGATAGATTAGATGTGGCAGAGAACCTCCTTCCAGTGTTGTGCTTTCACACATGTCTACCACATATGGAAATAACTTCTGATGTCATTACAATATCTCCAGCATACAGTGGGATATAAGTGACTCGTTTTGTTGAGCCAATCAGGGGGTAAATACCGTCTATAGCACCATTTTTGTTGACACATCAGTAGTACAAAGGGACGCCCAGTAATTCCTTTCCCAAATCTGCCCCAGGATTCATCCCCAATATGGTGACGTAGGTCCTGCTCCAATATTAACATGCAAGACAAATGTTCTTGGGGGGTCAAAACGATTGAGGAGTTTATAAAGTGTTGATACTCAATTTAGTCAGGCCAATGTCATACACAAGGTAATATTTTAAGAGACAGAACCAGAAATGAAATCCTACAATTAGCCAAAGTCGTGCACAGAGTGTCAAATTTAGCGAAGTAAGAAGCGCTGGTTGAGTATACCAAGAGCCAGGTTCATTTACGGTAAATAAATCTGCAAATAGCAGCGGTTCAACTGCGTGTCTGGAACTTGTTGACAAGCATCATGGACTGTGACTTGGTTTTTTTCTGAGAGGTGTTAGACGCAGGGGCTCTGGGAACTGTAGTTCACCGGTCCATAAATGCCAATGGCTTCATGGTGGAAGTGAAACAACTATTACATATTACCACCCTTAGGACTTCAGTATAACATCCCAAACAGATGGCCCTGTAGAAAGGTTTAATAAAACACTGAAGACAAAATTATGGAAGTTAGTGGAACAAGACAAAAGGCTTTGGGATCAATGACACCTTGGGCTTTATTTGCTGTTAACCCCCTCCCCCCCATGAACCCCTACCCACAGGCATCAACAGGATGGTCCCCTTTTGAATTACTTTGTCCGGGAACCTCCAAACATCCTGGACATGTTAAGAGAAACCTGGGAGAGAGGAAGCCCCAATCCCACTTTCCAAAACAGCAGTATTAAAGAACCTATGACTGTGGTAAGAGCTTTAGTCCAACCAATGTTGCCTCTAATTATTTTTCCTTAAGTGCAGAAATGCTTAGCTTTCGTGCGCAACTTATTTCCATTTGCGCAACTAAATTGCGAGGTAAGCTACTTTGTGAGCATGTGTAGTTGGTGAGCTACCATCTCCCAAGAATTTGGAACGGAATTCTCCTTCCCAACCACTGCAATTCTTTACGAGTCAGTGTAAAAAGTGCATATTGAATACGTTGATAATGTTTTTCCGAACATATAGGCTTTAAAAAAATATATATATTATATGTCATTATAAGGAGAGCTCATCAACCAGTCCAAGACTTCAAGATATGCCATAGTGCCTTACCAAAATGGCTCCTGTGCAGAGAAAAAAATGTGTATGCACAAAATGGCTGTGTATGGTCGGGTTAAACAATATGTTTAGTTGTGGACACTGCTTAGAGACAATGCAGAAAGTGTAAAACCTTTTGAAATAAAGACTCATGTTTATTCCAAAAAAGCAAATATCACTTATCACTGATGTGGCTGTCAAAACATTCAGACAGGATAACATGTTTGCAAATGAAATAATGGCAACTAAAAGGAAGTAATTCAAGGGCCAGGAGCACATACCTCAAAATGTGTGTAAGAACATAATTACATTTGAATAACTGCACCACAGAATTATTAGCAGAATTCCTGAGCCTCTGCTTGCTATCCACATTATGTGGTCCTGTGAGTTGTGACATTTGCTCAAAACCAGCCTTGCAGCTAAGCGGCATATACACAATCCATTGTCATTCCCTCAAAACAGGAAAATGTGCCCAACGAAAACGGGAAACCATGAATATATAGGAACCTACTCCCTGATTCTACCCACGAAGTTCCACTGATATTTGTTTTTGAATCGGTGACCTGCAGAGCAGTGGCACTGGTAGAAACTCAAATAATACTACTGCCCAATCTCAAGAGGAAATTTGAGGGGAAAGAACATATTTTAATAAACATGAAATATCCATTCTGGCAAAACTAATTACTTTTCTTACTCCATGAAAAATCATTTGATTCGGAGTAGGGAGTAACATCATATCAGAGCCCTCCTTGTAACCCTGACATAGGAAGTGATATGACAGGATACATAATGCAGCTTACAGTTCGGCCCACCCTTTCTCACCACATCCTAGACGCAATTCCACTAGAGTCTTGCTGAGGTTTTGTCTGGAATACCATTTGAAAAAAATTACATATTTGCTTTTTAATTCAATATCAGCAATGTTCATAGGTACAACAGATTGAGTATTTTCTTCTTTAACTAGGGACCCCTCGCTGTTCTCAGTTGGACAGGATACATGGGGATGCTAGAGGCAATAAACACAAACACATTATCATATTGAAAATCCCTCAGCAGCTGAGCAGAGAAAGAAAACGAAGGCAGAGTTTCCTAGGCTGTTCCTAGAGTATCCTATCCTTCAGAAAACAAACACCTTCCCTTCCCTTCACTGTACTGCCCTGCCAAAACATCTGATTTTGGTTTTTGAACATTGTGGATTTGTTTTTACCCCAAAGAGGTGTTCTCCTGTGCCCTTCCATCTGTACCCCATCCTGGCTCCTGTGCTAGGCTCCAATACGAGGTAGGCAGAGTCAAGGTTGTCTGGTAATATATCTGAATGAGTTCTGGAGCGGAAGTTCGAGTCATAAGGTATACGTGTGAGCAGTCAAGTATAGGAGTCATGGGTAGGGAGGGGAGACAATTTGGTTACTGTGTGCAGACATCTCTTAATTATATCTTCTTTTCATGCAGTAACTTTTTCATATTCGTTTTTAACTTATTTTGGATGTATTATACTTTTAGGATTTGGGGGCTTTTAAGGTCAAACTTGCATAGTAGGGCACTGTAAACAAGCTAGACCAGAACATCAATACTAGTTCATATAATTTAGCTTAATTTTGAGAGAAAGCAAATATTAGGTAACTGCTGTGCCTTGTGCATTATTACATCTTTTTGAATAGGTGGGAATTGTCAGTGTGCGCTGCTCAAATTTGAGCGGCACCCAGAAGGAAGGTGGGCATGCGCACAGTTTAGAGGGAACATGCCCAAGGCACAGGAACAACAGAAAACCACACAATCAAAGTCACTTTACAATGTTTTTTTGTAGGACAAAAAGTATTAGAATTGCTGCCAACTCTGAAAATAAGTTAATATCTAAATGGCATGGACCGTATGCGGTGCTAGAACAGACAGGAGCATGCAACTACAATATTTCCCAACCTGACCACCGCTTAACAACTCTGGTGTATCCTGAATCTCCTGAAAGAGCGGAAGGAGGAACCCTGCAGAGCAGCTACCACCATTTTGCCAAGTTTGATACCCAATGATTTGGATAAGAAGGTACTCATTCCTCCTGAAATTAGTAATCCCAGAAACAAGATCTCTATGACCTACTCTTTCAATTTGCAGATGTGTTTAGAGTGGAGCCAGGGAGAGTGAAAGTATTTTATCATATCTGAACCGCTGAGGGCAAAGTAGTATACCTAAAACCTTATAGACTACCTGAGGCAAGGAAAGCGACCATCATCCAGGAAGTCGAGCAAATGCTGGATGCCAATATTATTGAATCCTCTACCAGTCCCATGTCCTCTCCCATCGTATTAGTAGCTAAACCTGATGGGAGCTGGAAGTTTTGTATTGACATTCAAAAGGTCAATGCAATATGGGCCTTTGAGGCTTACCTGATGCCTCGGATTGATGACCTTATTGATCAACTGTGTAACTTGGCCTATCTCTCTAACATAGACCTTACAAAAGGCTATTGGCAGGTCCCATTATATTGTCCAGATAAAGAAAAGACTGCCTTTGCCACCTCCCTAGGCCTGTTTCATTTGAAAGTCCTCCCGTTTGGGTTACATGGAGCCCCTGCAACATTCCAACGGTTGATGAACAAACTCTTAAGACCTTACTCTGACTTTTGTGGGGCATATATCGATGACATTTTAGTTCACAGTAAGACCTGGGAGGATCACATGCATCATCTTTACACTGTCATGAGGGTCTTAAAATCAGCAGCATTGACCGCTACACCTAGGAAATGCAGATTGGCCTAATCCACGTTAAATACTTCAGGTTATTTATGGGCAATGGCACGATACAACCACAAGACAAGGTCAAGGCAGTCCCAGATATCCCAGTTCCCCCCCTCCCCTCCAAAAAAAGATCTTGGGGCTTTCCTAGGACTAATTGGAGCTACTGTAGGTTCATCCCCAGTTTTTCCTGCAAAACCACTAGACTTACTGATAAATTAAGGAATGCTGAGCCCCAGAATGATAGGTGGAATGAAGAAGACCAGAAATGTTTCACCAGCTTAAGAGACCCTCTGCCAAAGTCCCATACTAAAAGTAGCAGACTTTTCAAAAGACTTTGTTTTACAGACAGATGCCTCTCTAGCGGGAAGGCGCTGTCCTTTCTCAAGATCATGATGGACTGGAACACCCAATGTTCTACATGAGTAGTAAGCTTTTTCCCCAGAGAGAACTACTATTTGGTTAAGGAGCTCAACGCCCTAACTATCAAATCGGCTATCGTCCATTGAAAGTATTGTTAGGACAGAAACGTAGGCTTGTCATTGGCCATTAACCCCTGGTATAGATTGACCAAAGGACAGAATCCAACCCATGAGATATGCAGTGGTTTCTGGATCTCCTACTGTGTTGTTTCACAGTGGAGCACAGGAAGGGCAAAGAGCTGGGAAATGATGACTTCCTGTCGCGATACCCATGTGAAACATCCAGATCCACCTCGCACAGGGGAAGCGTATGTGAGGAACCTGATGGCGTCCTCGCCTCTTTCCCCAATATATCCTCCTCCCACGGGGGCCAGGGAAAGGCCATCGTTTTTGGATCCTGACCCTTGGGGTGGATATCCGAGGGAGGATCACGTGGGTGAGGAGACTTGGGGAGTGGGGATGAGGCACTTCTAGATGAGACTCTGCATTAACCATTTCCCTTTCATACGGAGGCAAATATCCCCCAGTCCTTTGTAGGGTGTTACCAATCATGTCCCTATCATTCCATTGACACTGACGGACAGACCATGTTGGTACTGGGACGAAGAAGAGCACCAAATAACACTTTGGTACTGAGACAAGGAAGAGGGCAACATGATCAACATAGAGAAGGGACTGCCACAAAGAGAGTGAGCAGTGTAGTTGTCAGAAGACCATCAGTCTGGTGGGGACTTTAAAGTCCCCAGCGCCTGTGGAGAAGGAGTCACATGGTTGAATCCAGCTGAGAGAGCCAGAGCCACAATCTGTGGCGTGTGCAAAGGTGAGAGGTTTGCAGGAGTGCTGGGAAGTGGGAGCTGAGGCAGCGGAAAGAGGATATGGGGCGAGAAAGAGATCCAGGCTGGACTGCTGGAGCGAAGCAGACAAGAGCCGGAGGACCCGCGAGGAAGTGCCGTCCTGCTGACTGCCTGCCGATGGAAGAAGCAAAGACGCCAAACGCCAGCCCACCTCAGACGCGAGACGCCACACCGAGAAGCTGAACCGTGGCAGGGGAGAGACTTGCAGAGCTGCCGTATGCAGAAGTCTGTGAGTCTGCCTAGCGAAGGGGGCCAGAGCCGGCAAGGGGGTGGTTGAGCCTGCATGAGTTGTTGAACATTAAGTATTTTGTATACCGACCTGAAAGATTGAAAACTCAACAAAGAAGAAAGTTAATATGTAGCGTGTGTTTGAAAGATATTGAACTTTAAGAATAAATGTGTCCCAAAACTGTTAATGAATTGTAACGCAAACATTGACCAGCTTGAGAGAAAGTTGAAAACTAGGATTGATAAAAATCTTGTTGGTGAAGGAAACCAAAGGTGGCCAACCACCTATGGAGAAAATGTATGCAGAATTGGAATACAAGAAATCCTTTAGCCTGGCAGGTGAGTAAACCAGGCTCCACTGTAGGCATCCTGTGCTTAAAGGAATTTGAGAAGCACCAAATATTGTGTCTCGGTTGCGTGACCTGTAATAGGTGGACCGTGTGGTCCAACAACTGCGCATAGACCAAGGACACATGTCTATTGAATATAAAGGAAGTTTTGTGCTACAAGAGACCAGCAATCAAAGATATTGCAAGTTATGTGTTTCAAGTGAAAGGAACATTTATAACCAGAGGAGCTGGGATGTATCCCAGGTAATTGAATATTGAAGACACTAAAAGTCTTGAAGCTTGGAGAAGGGAACCCCTTGAGACACTGTGAACTGTCTTGAAACTTGGGGAAGGGAACCCTGGAAGCTCTAAACTTGTAGGTGAACACTTTTCCATTTGTACATAACGTGTTGGGATGTCAGCATAAAATAGATGTGAGGGCAAGTATAGGTTTTTGACACAGACCTTTACTTTGGACTTAAGTTTCAGATAGGTAGGGAAATCCCAACTTAGCATAAGGCAAGATAGGCATGTTCCCACCTTTTCAGTACCCTACAAAAGGAAAGCATTAGATACCGGAAGAGACTCTTTTCTTCTCTGAAGATATTCTTCAACCACTTCAAAGTGGGGCATTGTGAAATCAGAGTGTACAATGATTCAATATCTAAGCTGATCAAGATCTCTGAAACATATAATTTGGATACAAATTTGAATAACACTTGTACAGTAAGTACTTAACAATGTTCTATTCAAAGGGATTCAGCAAGTAGCCAGAATATTTTGACACTGGTTCTAAAATATGAGATCCCAGCTTTTAGACAATATGTAGAAGGTCGGAATAGTGACGTTTTAATAGGTTTGTCATTTGCCAGGAATTCTGCTTCATGTTTAAATATTAAACTTTCCGCTCAGGCTCTAACTACCTTCAGAGAGATACGTGTTTATAGTTCTTCGGTAGGTTCATTTTTTGTTTCAGATAGCTACATTCATCACTAAGGAGTTGTTGGCATTCATTGATGTAATTCTTACAATTTGATGATTACTATTGCACCTCCTTTATCAGCTCTGCATGATATTATGTTGGTCTTTTCCAAGATGCACTGGAATATTATGATCATCTCTGCTCATATTGAACCAAACCTTGTTGTTCCCACTTTGTCTTCTAGAACCTTTAGATTCGTTAGAGAATGATTGTGGAGGGGCGAGAATGTCCAGGGTCTTCTTAGACTTGTAGTTTCATTATTGGCTTCACATTATCTGTCCTTAAAGAATCTGTGTAATCTAAGTTTCTGTTTTCATTGGTAAAACTTTGCTCTAAAAAGGATTGGATCATGTTGTTTTGTGATTGCAATGGTCCGTCCCCTATTAAGCATGAATTCTTCTTTACGAGTTAAGTGGTCTGATGGATTGATTACTATCATTTGCTGCTTCTCGTGGTTAATTATCGGCCAACTCTTCTCTGTTTGAGCCTTGTTCCAAAAATAAATTACTGGTATTGTTGTCTAGAGTGTCTTGTTCATCGTCTTCTATTCATTTCCCCTCGCCAGTTACTACTAATACTCTGCAGGTTTCTATGGTCTGTACCTTCCTAACCATCAGTGTTGCTGCTGTCCTCAGTTGAGGTTTAACAAGTGTTAGTAAAACATACTCTCTGATTACTTTTGGTGGTCTGTTGAGAATTTGATTTATTGTTCAATGTATAGTCTTCAGCTATATAGGGAAAGGTTTTCTCATGAGTCAATTTGCTAAGATCATACGTTTTTGAATCCTGTCATTCACAGTTTTTTTATTTATTTTATTTTTTAAGCTGGCTATTTATTTAATAGCTCTAGTTTTGCTTTGAAAGGTACTGCTTGTTTGATGGCTTCACCAAGTTTGTTTTAAATCTATTTACATTTTTTGGGTAACTTTTCTAGCCATATCTATAAAGGGGATTAGTCTGTCGTGCTCGCATTTGTTAGCTGTGTAAATCCATTTTATTTTGAACTGTTCGTTGACGAACCAATCAAACAAGCAGTAACCTTGGAAGCCTACAAAGGAAAACTAGGACTGGTAAATAAAGAAATTGACGACTTTAAGATACAGACCACAAATGATAGAGTCAAAGATCTTCCCAAATTTGCTCATGAGAACAGCTTTCCAGTTGCCTGCGGGTTCGTGCGCGCTTTATAAAGGTTATAAAATAAATATATAGTAGAGGGCTAAAAATTGAACAATACAGCAAATTCGCATTGGAAGACCAGAAGTAATCTGAGTATGTTTTACCAGCAGTTGTTATAGCGGAAACGAGCAGAGCAGCAACACTGAGACACCAGCAGAGTATTGGTAGTAACTCACGAGGGCCCATGAATAGAGGACTGGGAACAAAATGCTCAAACCAACAACACCGTTATTCTTTTTTGGAACAAGGCCCAAACGGACAAGAGTGGGCTGATTGTTCAATGACAAGCAGCAAACTCTAATGACAAATCTTTGAGACAACTTATTAACTCCTAAAGCTAAATCTGTGCTTAATAGGGGTCGGAGTTTTGTTATCACTAAACAACATGATCCTTCCCTTGCCACTTTATAAGGAAAATTAGACGACACCAATGCTTTAATGACTTGGAATGTTAAGCTAATAATGAAACAGGCCGGAGAAAACCCTAAACGTTCTATCACACTCCACTATCATTCTCTAGGGAATCCTGTTATTTATATATGGTTTTTGAAGACATTTGAAAGTTGGAACCTCAACACAAGGTCTGGTTCAATATGCGCAGAGAAGATCATAATATTCTAGTGCGTCTTTGAAAAGATCCCAACATAACACATAGAGCTAATGAGGGAGGTGCAGTAGTAATCATGGTTCTTAAGAATTAATGTCAGCGCCTCCTTAGTGAGGAATGTAGCTATCTTAAACAAAAAAAATTATACCACAGAAGAACTATTATCACTCACATCTCAGAAAGTAGCTAGAGCCTTAGAGGTTGGATATCTAAACAAGAAGCAGAATTTTTGGTGAATGATAAACCAACTATTCCTACCTTGTACATATTGTCTAAAATTCACAAAACTTCGATCGACACCCCGCCCTCCCCTGTGTCTTGGACTCTTTTTTAGGAAACACTTTGTACAGAACATGGGTTCCTACTGTAGGACCCTCTACAAGTGTTATTCAAAAGTTAGAAAACTATTCTTTTAATAAAAACGCCACGATCTCTTGGAAGTGGTCGAAACATGTCTGCAGCGAAAAGACACTTTTCCAGTACCTAATGCTTTCATTTTGTGGTGTATATTTTATTTTTTTGTGTGCATTTGGTTAAACAAACCTTTAAGCACTTTATACAATATTAAAATTACACAGTGCCAAATATTTATCAAAATGCATTACAGTACATTTAACATTTTAAAATTAATTTAATCTGAGAGGAATACTATTACAGATATAAAACACTCTAAGAAAAGTTCATAGTTGCAACATATGGGCTTTATAATTAAAACAAAACCATGATTAATGCGTCCAACCCCACCAATTAGTTTCTTGGTATACATGTGAGGGATATGATTAACACTTCCTCCTAATTAAGAACAAGCCAGTTGCCTTGAGGCTAATTGAGTGTGCAGAGAGAGACATACTCATTGGGGTGCGGCCATAAATAAGTCAATGTTTCTTTCCCGATATAGAAAAGAAGCTGAGGTTTTAACCAGGGATTCAGCCCCATAATGTTCACTCCAGAATTGATTGGTCACTATAAATATCTTCTCATGATCAACCACCCCCGGTATCTCTCTTATGATATTGTAACTTTAAAACTGGGCAAGAAGTTAATGCATGCCGACTGCTTTCAACTGGGCCGTGGCACATATGACAGTCTTGCGCCATATGGGATTTTAGTCCAACTTCCCGTATATTCAAGGGTGGGGAGTGTATTGAATCATAAATAAAGAATACATCTTCTCAGATTGCCGGCACACAATGTAGATGAATATGTGCAGGGGGACTCTCAACTCTCAAAAGCCTTGTGACCAGTATTGTTGGCATCTTTTTTTTTTTTTTGTATTGCTTTTTTTCCCCTGCAATTCTGCCATGTTGTCCGCTCTGTCCAAGTCTGGTTTTGATTTTTAACAGGGTCAGAGCATTAAGCAAGTCCAACATCCATTTCACAGGCTGGTCAATATTATCTAGATGTGATAATGCAGCTTTTCCCAATCCTTGCAAAAAGGCATTCAGACTTCCTTCCTGCATAATATGGGCAATAAGCCCCAGTAGGGTGCTAGTATCTGAATATTGAGAGAACATTTGCAGGTAGAATTTACATAATTTTAAAAGCCATAGCGACCTAATTGATGGACTTCCTAATCCACACCCAAGTGCCTCAACTGTACCTTGTTGGGGACACCAGCAAAGAACAAATAAATTTCCCCTCCATTCTTCCCAACCATTCCACATGGTGATCAGATAATGGCTCCAAGCCATCCTCGGTACAACACTCGCACGATATATGGCCAGCAGACTCTCCACATTATTTCTGCCCTTCCTAGCTATAAACCTTTTGATGACCAGCCACTTTTGCAGTACCTTAGGCATTACATGGTTACCATAAAAGGTTATTGCAGGACAAGATTTGATCGGAAAGCCCAAATAGATGTAATTATCAACCACTTCTAAAGCGGTGGGGCTGATTTTCCCAATCCAGTGGGATTTTCTAGCGGATCTGTTTCCAATGATAAATATCTTTTGTGGTGTATTGAATTGGAACATACTCAGAACTATTTCAATTTTTAGGAACATTTTACAAACCAATTGAAGGCACAGCTATGGGGGCCATCATGGCACTTAGCTATATGTTCATATGCTTGAATCTAAAGAGACATAATTTAAAGATAATCCTTTAGAGTCCATATTAAGCAATGGTTTTGTTATATAGATGATGTGATACTAATTTGATCCTGCAACAAGTCTTGAGCCAAAGAATGTATGGTGTAGATTAATAGTAGGAATCCGTATTTGTTTTACTACACAATGAGCAAAGAAGCAGTTAATGATTTAGACCTAACCATAAGATATATGGTGATAATGACCATCTGGAATTCTTACTGTAAGCCTACTGGCCGTAATGCATTATTCCACTACAACAGTCATGAAGCAGGGCATGTAAAAGATAATATACCCTTTTAGATAATTCTTGAGGCTAAAATGGAACAGTAGTAAAACGACAAACTGGCATACTCACGAAGAAGTTAATACAAAGGGTCTACCCAAAAAAGATAGTAAGAAGGCCTGCTAAAAGAGCTTACTACTTTAGAAGTTCTAAACCCAAATGGGAACCCATGACTACCTTCCCAGATATCTCATACAAGATCAAAGATGCCATCAAAAAGAATTGGAAGAAATGTTACAATAAAACTTGTAAGGGTGCAGAAGTAAGGCTCCGAAACCAAGGTGGCATGGTTTTGGCTATAAACTTTTATTAACCAGTTAAAGGGTTGGGAAAATGGCCTCTGTGTCTCTAAAGCTAAGGGGGTTTCCGTGCCTCAAAGAAAACGAGTGAAAATGTGAGGATGTGAAAGAGTCTGTCACTGTTGTGTCCCAAAGACCTACTTCTGACTCGAACACTGATGACCTAAATCAAATGTGCAATGGTATTCTCTTCCAAAGTAAAGTGGTAATGACCGTTGTTGCCAACAGAAAAGTTCCCAATGTCTCGATTGATCAAAAATGACAAAAGAAATGTTCTACTCTCCTGCTAAGCATAGGTTTACTTCTGATCTGTCTGGTTTGCTTTCAGGTTCCCAGACACTCTTTTGCACATGTGGGTGCGGGTCTCCGACTCGCAAGGTGTAGTCGCAGTATGCTTTCTTGTGGACTGTCTGTTTCTCTCAGGATTCCCAGACCCTCTTTTTTTTCTTTGGCTCTCACATGGGTGCGGGTACCAGACTCTCAATGCTCTGTTGCAATAGCTTGGTTTACTCCCCTGTCAAGCATATGCTTCCTTCTGTACGGCCTCTTTTTCTCTCAGGGTCCCAGACCCTTTTATTCTCTTGCTCTCATATGGGTGTAGGTCCCAGACCCTCTTATCTCATGTTCTGCAGATGTTCCCAATTCCTCCCAGACCTCCAGCACCTCTCGGTCTGCCCATGTACCCGTTTTTGTGGTCTAGCGACTTCCGAGCAGCGGTGCTTCCCTCTGAGGCTCCGTCAGCATTCAAGTGTTCTCTATGGTTGGCGGCATCCCCACTGGTCAATTTGCCTTTGGGTTTCTCTTCTTGTGGCAGATTCTCTGCAAGTCTATTCTCTCTTCTCAGGATGCAGCTTTGCTTTCCGTCAGCTTGCCGGACTGTGAGGCAAGATTTGCTCGGGGCAGCATGCAAAGTCCTAGGAGTACCTTTGCGCCCTTGTTTGCTTCCATGCACAGCACCTCCTGCTGCAGTCCCCGGTTTGCCGGGGTCGGCATCTCTTGGGTTTTCACGTAGGAGGATGGCTCTCTCCATGTGTTTTCCCCTCTACTGTTTTGTATTTCCCTGGACCAATCAAATGCGGTGAGAGACCAGACCATTCACTCTGGTTCTCCGGAGTGATCATCATACTCCTGATCATCTTTACAGTGCTGGGAAACATATGAGAAACAGTTAATATTTCCAGGGAGTCTAGTCTGGTCGAACGTACCAGGTTGGTTGCCCTCAAAATAGAAGACATTGCCACTGATTTGTAACGGGGAAGGAGAGTTTGACTTGTGGGAAGGAGGGAGTGTCTAAAAAAAAAGCTGAAGAATACTGCTTTCTCTGGGAATGGTCAATCCTAAACTCATAAGGGGCTTCCTCTCCCATATGATCCTCCCTGGTGCACCACCCTCAGTACTGTGGACTCACCGCACTGGCCACATGAGAAAGGTCTCTCCCTGCAGGAGAAGGAATGACATCCACAGATTCTTCACAAAATATAGAAGGAGCTAACTACACAATTTTTGCCTTAAAAAAAGTACAGAATATCGCAGAGAAAGAAATGCTGGCAAAAACCATAACACGAAGTTGGGTTGTGGATCCTGTTAAATAACATTACCCATGCAGCAGATGCACAGTCTAAAAGAAGTAAAGAAATTGATATAAGCCTACCTAAGCCTTGTATTCAAACATCGCAAATTGTGACGCAAATAATGTCATGTACATGATACATGGTCCTTGCGGGCTGATACTTTGGGATGACGGGACAAAAAGTGAAAAGCAGAATTATAGAACATCGTAGCTGTTAACAAAATATCGAAACCGCCCCCATTAGTTACACACTGTTAGGAAGCCTCATATAACTATGATGCTTTTTGCTGGACAATGGTCATGAGTCACTAGTCACAATGAAACCCAAATTAAAAGCAAACTATGCAAGCTAGAACAAAAAATAATGTTCCTTACCAATAGCCATATTGTGGGGTTGAATGAAAATATTGAGTGGCATAATGTGATCTGAACCATTCTATTCAAAACCACCAAAAGATAATAAGAGATGCATGATTAGTAAATGTATTTTAATGCGATACAGGATACATGTAGAAGAAACGGCCTGCCGTATTTAGTTAAAAAGCCAACCGAGGTAATACAGCTAGAGGGTATAAAATAGAGGGTAACAAGTATTAAAACCGATCTACCGTTTGACTAATATCAGTGACCACTATATCATTACTCTACTTAATAATCTACTACTCCGCTTTAAGATGCCGCGGTTAAATCAAACATCAAATGTATTGCATTAATCTACACGCACAGGATTAGGTTACATGATGCCATGATGCTTTGATGACGTCTTGCGGCTTACTGATCAGTAGTAGAGCGGCAAATGTAAGGGAGAGCGCGAATGTAGGCTAACGAGAGGAGCTGCATTCTTCAATAAGGTAAACAACAATTTAAATGCATGATTAGAGTGTGAAATACAATCTAATATGAATACACACAGATATACATCGTAACTCCAGAAGAACAAACTATTTCCATGGTGAAACATGGCCTCTAACTAGAGGAGTCGCTGTCTTCATTAAGGTAACTGATGCGCTGTTAACATTACGGAAAGAAATTTAATGCGTGATGAATTTAGAAATCTAATACATACGCACATGGGTTCACACGGCAGTTCCAGGCAGCTGACCGATTTCTAAGTGGGATTATGTAGCCAACCTGAAGGAGGAATCTATTGACTAAATGTCTGTGGTTACGGATCCAAATGATAGGGTCTTCATCTGTAGGGCCTGGCAAAATGCACTACCGAGGGACAGAACAGCCAGATGGAATCATGATGCTGTAAAAAAGAGATGCCTTCTCATGTCTGTGTGGGGATAGGGAGACACTGGCTAATTTATTTTTTTGCCCCCTCTATGCTGATATTAGGAGATTGCTGTTGGTCGACGTTATGAAAGGGAGTGGTGTTAGGCATTGCAAACCTGCTTTTCATTTTCCTCTACAGTGTTCAGAAGTGAATGAGGTGCTTGCCTTAGCGAGGAAAGCTTGGGACAAGAGAACATACAGATGTTCAATAAATCAATAATAGTTTCAGAAACCCGCAATGCCAGGGCTCTCTGTGTCTGGTCACTGAGATTTTAATTGGGATAGCTATGTAGAATGTATGTTATTTGCGGTCTATATCTTTCGCAACTTGTTTTATATGAGAACAGTGGGTTTTTTTCTTCCACTTGTGGGGCCCTTTATTTTGAATATCACTGAGTTAACAGACTAACTAAATCATCAATCTGTTTTCATTGTTTTTACAGACCCAAAATTAGCTTGGATTCAAGCAGAGCCGGATATGGGAAGGGGATACAATCCTTTATCCCACATATTAGAAAATAAGGATGTATGATCAAAGAAAAAGTTATGAAAATATTAATTGACGTATCAAATTATATAAACCTTATAGTTTATCATTTATACTGGTGGCATAAAAATATGGAGACTAACTAAAAAATACAAGTTTTAAAATCCTAAATCAATAGGTCTAAACAAGAAAGAGGAATAATTAAGAAACGCAAGTATATATTATTCTAACTGTTGCTACGATATTCCAAATGGGTGAAGCCAAGATGGGCAATACACCTGTTTTTGCAAAAATCTGCATCCCTGATGAATGTTCCAAACATACGACTGAGAACAGAAACGTACAATCCGACATGATTGTTCATGTACTTCTAATTACATTTTTTTCAAGACTTTTGTACATTTAGTCGCATTATGTTTGTAAGAAATTGTTACAGATGTGTACGTATTTGTTTTTTATATTTTGATGTGTGGTGTAACTTAGTTTCAATTGTTATAGATAGCCACTGTGTTTTTATAAGAAACTGATAAGTTTGATAATAAATATTTGTGTATTATTGTAAATGAGTTGTTTCACCACACTGTGTGTTAAATATAATTACATTAGTACTAATTGTAGGAATCAACAGTACTAGACGTTATTGATATTATCATATCCAGGTTAAGTAGGGCTCATTATTCCTCTGGAGTCTTATGGTTAAAAGGGACTCTGTATTAGGCGCCAGAAGAGAGGTTATACAGTGGCCAACTGAAGACATTTATTTTTCATCCAAGGGTAGAGCCATCGAATGGTGCCACATCACTGCATAATATAAAAGGGTAAATCTACAGCAACTTGCAAAGTGTACTACTTATAGAATCCCTTTCAGGCACTGACTTGGGCATGTGTACCTGTGCAAGTGGACGTATTAAGGGTACTCTAGGTTAAATTCTGCATAGCAATGAGAACTAATTCACTCTTTCCATCTACTTGCCATTGCTGAGGGGTATGGTCAGAGCAGGCTTTTACTCTGCACTGCAAACCATTTTTCTTTCAGAATATTGTAGCTTGCTAGAATATGCAACCAGTTGTGAAATATTTTCACCTTCTCCTTAGCCACTTAATGTCATTAAATTAGAATAACAATGTGTTAATTAAGGCAAGAATTTCCACTAATTATGATGTTGTTAGGAAGCTCTGTTTAAGCAACTTGGGAAAGGACCAAATAATTATGTAGTTTCACAACATAGGAATAATTGCACCTTAATGCATTAACTGTGACGTCGCACAAACCATGTAGTCTAGGCCTCTTCAACACATTCAAATGCACGTTATTTCCTCGGGGCCATGTTCAGTGATGTGGCTCAGATTGTTGTAATAGGACATCTGACAAGCAAACTTTGAAAACAAAAGTAACGTGTTTTGTTTCCTTTTTAGAGCACCATGTCGATGTCACACCTCTATGGCAAAGATGATGATGATGGGGTGGAGATTGAGCGTTTTGAGATTACAGATTGGGATCTACAAAATGAATTTAACCCTAACCGCCGGCGGCACTTCCAAACCAAGGAGGATACCACCTATGGGATTTGGGCACAGAACGACTCGGACGACGAAAGACCTAGCTTTGGGGGCAAAAAGTATGCGAAGTGATTTATGTGTGATGTTACAGTAATTGTGATGGGCTGTGTGCTGCCATTGTTTTATTTTTTTTATAATGCCACATTTTATTGTTTTTTTGGAAACACAAAACATACAGCCCCACACAGTGGGGTAAACAAAACTTCCCATACCCGCCCGCCAAGAACTCCCCGCTGTGGTCCCTTACCAACGAGCTTCAAAACATGCCACAACATTTTGTCCCTTTCGCATTACACCCACCAGTCCATCTGCAAGTCTCTGGGTAGCGTAACGTTACAGTATTATAAGTTACTTTTAGTGCGCCTCTTCCCAACTTTGCCATATTTTTTGCGCTTTTTCTGGGCACCCCCTGGCAGTATAAACTCTCTTTTCCATCGCAATGCAGATATCCACATTCATGATCCATTGTTCAAGGCTCAGTGGTCTCTCGGAGCCCAAAAGTTGCGCTATGTTCCTTTTGAGTATCGCAGTGGTGGTAGATAAGAACGCTCTCTCATACCACGTTAGATCAGTGTCTCCTTCTATCCCCAGCAGTAATTGCTTTGGATTTACAAGTATCCTCTTGCCCATTACCCTTGACAGTTCATCACAGCACTGTTGCCAGTATTGTTGAATGATGGCACAGTCCCACAGGATATGATAATAGGAGCCTTCCTCCCTCTTACATCGCAAACAGTATGGATTCGTAGCCTTTCCCCACTTGAACAGTGCCACCCTTGGGTAATAAATCCTATGTAGTATCTTCAGTTGAATTAATCTAAGCCTGGAGGAGATAGTTGATTCTCTGGGGTACATCAACGCAGTCACCCATTCCTCTGGGAGTATATCACCTACCTCCCTCTCCCACTTGGCTTTCAGACTCGACCGCTCATTCGTAGCAAAGGAGTTAATAGCACTGTACATAGTCGATGTGACTTTCTGTTTAAGCAGTTCTGGGAATACATTACGTTCTAGTGGAGAGTAATCAGGTATGTCCCTCAATTCAGGGAGATGGGCCTGCAACGCATGTTTGAGCTGGATATAGTGGTATTGCTCATTCGGTGGGAGTGCAAAGGTGGCAGCTAGATCCGCAAATGCTATTATCACATTTTCTTTCAGCACATTGCCAATTTTCGTAATACCTAGTTGGGCCCATGCTTGCCATTTAGGGAGTTTGTTCACCTCCAGGAGATGTCTGTTGTTCCAGAGTGGTTGTGCTAGACTAGGGTTATATGCGACAACATGGATGAGTCAGTGGGTCACTCTCTTTTCCGGTAGAGGAGGCTCATGATAGGTCTTTCCTGTGTGTCAGTGTCTTGTATTATGTTATGCAGCAGAGTGGTATCCCCATGCAATTTATCTGTTGTAGCTAGGTCAAACTTTTCCCTCATGTCCTTGGAACATTAGTGGGTTAGAAGACATTGTTTTTCTATGCCCATGCGCACGTTGACCCCTGCTGCACCTGTACTCGAGGGAGTCAACTTTGTGTGCAGTATTAGAAATGAAGACACCGTTTTATGGTGGGCATGAGTTCATTTCGTATTGTCATTATAAAGTGTCAGTGATTCTCTCACACTCTGCCTTGATGAGTGAAGCATAGTTTGTTTGAAAGGTTCTCCAATCTACTGAAGCTCATTGTGCCTTTGCTTTGCTCTGTGATGATAGTAACTATGTTTAGATCTTATAGAAATGGGCATTTGGCTGAATTTATTTTGCATGAAACTCTTGTTTCTTCCTAGTGATGTTAGAGCATTTCTGAGTGTTTATGGGTGTCTGCTGTTAAACTTAAAGGAACAAGTTAATCGATGCTTCACCAAGAAATGCCAAGCTCTGACAGAAAAATGATATCTGTTTCTAATACTGTCCATCAAAGATATAGTCACCCAAATCCCCGTAGATTGTAATATAAAGGTCAATAATGCGTTTATCAATGTTATTTATCTTTTAAAAGAAGGGACCAGAGCTGGGAACATGGGCAGAATGTTTTTTTCATCTAAGAAGTTGGAAGGTGTTGGTTCTCAATGCATTGGTTGCCTGAGAGGTTGAAAGATTTTAGTCCCCTGAAGGGTTAGACACAGTTGGTCGATTTGATGGGTTGTCAAATCATCAGCTGAAGGCATGGGCTGCATGTTTTCAGAGAGTGAAGTACTTTCATTTCCTTAGACGTGAGGAATTTCATGCAAATCTGATGCTCAACTGTCCGCCAGAGATTTCCAGAAATTTGGTCCCCCACGTCGCAATCCTTTCAATTCGTGGACAAATGTTTTACTCCTAATTTTCTGGAATTTCTTTTTTTTTTTTATGCACAAAAGTGAGATGTTGGTCACCTAATGATTTCAGCATTACAGGTTCACTTTTGGGAAAAGGTGGTTGGTTGGACGGAAGGAAGGTGCTTGGGACACAAGTGGTTGGCAAGTACTTTTTGCTGGGGATTGTGCGGTGTAGGTGGCCTGGGAAGATGAAACCCATTGGTCACCTGAAAGGTTGCAAACATTTGCTTTCCCAGATGGAGCTGTTAGGCTGCCTTTGTCGGACTAGTGGGATGATCTCTTCAACCAAATGCACTAAGGGGAATCATGTAATTGAGGTCCATTGTAGTCCGGGTGGTGCTGGAAGATGGGCACCAATGTACAGTGCTCATTTTAAACAGTCTATATTGTGTATATATGTCAAACAAACTAGTTACTGGAATAAAATGCCTTTGCTAAAAACTTTGATATGTCATTCAGTTTGCTGTTCTGCACCATATGCCATGAAATAGGATGATGTAGCTTAAAGGATCTGAACAAAAATTAGCTGTTTTGTTAACACTTTTTTTTATATACGCTTTTGTTACTTCTGAAGATTTGAAATGTGTTACTATGTCATTTTGCTCTGAAATAAGTGACAGTATATATATTTTCACTGAAGGATGATTCTGTTTTTGTTTTTCCCACAGATCCCGTGACTATACAGCTCCTGTAAATTTTATCAGTGCAGGAATAAGGAGACCGGCACCAGAGGAGAAGGATGAGCTGTACTCGGATTCTGATGAAGAAGTGCCTGTGATACGTGAAGAGCTCCCGAAAGAGTTTGAGCCAAAAAAGTTAAAAACTGTGAGTCTGTGTGGGCTGTCGTCGGCAACCTCAGTGTTTGCAATGAAAAGGTTGCTGCCGATTTTGTTACAAAACCTCCTTGGCGCATGGAAACTCCACCTTGGTACCTGTTGAGATTTTGATTTATTTCCCAAGTAAACAGATTAGGTGGGGCTCTGGTACTTGAAAGTGTATTCCCCATCAGCAAGCTGCAACTTGCAAACTACCAAATGTAATACTCGCTCAATTAATGAAGTGTTGTAGTGCTGAACAAGAGACATTTAAAAAAAAAAAAATGTAAACCTAATTTTTGCTTTACAAAATGTGTGTGTGCAAGAATGTCCAGTAATTAGTTTTGGATCATTTCTCACCATCTGGTATAGATCACTATCTGCTGTTCTAAGTTGACTGCTCCCATTGAAGCAATATTATTAGACATTGGCGAGTGGGGTGAGGGGGTGCACTGTTGCGCGCAAGCAAGATGGCCGCCTGATCCGAGAAGCACCCTTCCTGTGCACCAAACATTTCGAAACCAGCTGGTGATTGAACCGAGGGGTATACCTCCTCCGCTGACTTTGGGACATATCGGTACACCTGGACCGCAACTGGCCTCTTAGTGCGCCCTGGTCTGTTGGCGCAGCACCCACAACGACAATCGGAGCACTTGAGGCACAGGAGCGGAGGACTGACATTGGGGAGGGCTGCGAGGAGTGCCTGCGGTGGAGTGTGTCGACAGTTGCCTGCTCCCCCACATTCACCTAACTCCCACTGTGCCTACCGGGTCAGCAGCCCGGGGCCAGCTGGACGTCTTGCTTCCAGGGTGGCGTGGGTTTTTGCGTCACACAGCAACCAGCCCCCTTTTTTGTTGCTGTGGTCTGCTTGTGCGCGACCTTCTCCTTGGTCCGCTTCGGCTGCTCCTGCCAACCCGCCCACGCTGCAGCTCCCAGTGGTGGTTGCGGGTAGGCCAACACTGGAGAGGGACGCAAGAGATGCCCCGCCACTGCTGGGACGGACCGAGGCCTGGAAAACAGCCATCAAGCGTCATTGTGCCCGACAGCCAGGACCCCCAGACCTGGCTGCAAGGTCCACTATTGTGAAGGCAACAGAGCGAGAAACAGCATATCCCCGTAGGAGAGACCAGACGCACATCTTGGACCTGGTAAACATCATTCCACTGCTTTGTGTCATCGGAGCTACGAAATCTGAACAACTTGCTGCCACCCCCTGAGGGCTGGAGTGGGGCCCCCCTTTTGGGCACGGGGGGGGGTGGATGCTCACTGCAGGCCCTGGCCACACTCCTTGTGACTGATCTACCTAGACCAGGGGTCTGCAACCTGTGGCTCTCCAGGTGTTTTGGACTACAGCTCCCATGATCCCTTGTCATTGACTGTGCTGCTTAGGGCTGATGGGAGTTATAGTCCCAAACATCTGGAGAGCCAAAGGTTGCAGACCCATGACCTAGACAGAAACCAACCCTGGCCGGAGGTTCTTACCTGGATCTACGCACTTCTGTCCTGATGGGCGCACTGCCCAGAATGCAAATAATAAGACTGCTTGACCCGGTGGCTCTGTGATTTGCGATCGTGACACAGCAGCATAAACGCCCTTACTGTGCACAAAATTTGCTGAAAACAGCAGTGGGTTGATCTTTGGGGACACACTACTTCCCATGCTGGTCCTGGACATTGCCAGCCCCTGCGCCCTCTGCATTGACAGTGAGGCGGCAGGGGCGACACTTGGCCTGAGTGAGCTGGCCCGTGACGTGCCACGAGTGCCTGCTTGCTGGCCCTGAAGTCAACGGGCTCTTGTGCACCCACAATCGTCTAGCCTCTTCTGCCTCTGATGACCCAACGCTCTCAAGCCTGCGGAGCAAACCGCCTATCCATACTAACAGTGCAGTGAGTGACTGCGCGCCCCTGCGCCCCAAACCCTTACTACCTGAGACACCTACTGGTATGCCCATCCGCTCTGCCCGAATAAAAAGGCCACCTTCTTCAGGGTGGCACTGTACTGTAGTGCTACGTGTCCCACAACTGTTTTACCTGCCCTGGGCATTTTGGCAAATCTTCAAAAGAACCACTATACCTGGGTTGCGACTGCTACTCCGGCAAAGCTGCACTCTCTACAGCTTGAAAAGGCTGCGAGCCCACTGGGTCTGCCCCCTGACGGCCCTCTGCACTTTGGTCAGGTGGCTAACGGCCTTTTCGAGCATCGCCGCCGCTGCCTGCTCATTCAGTAGCCCGGGGGGGGGTTTAATACCCCAGACACTGCACCCTCCATACCTGCAGCTCTCCCTAACCTCTTACTGGCAATCACTGCCCCACTCAGCCCACCCACCCATCATCCTAATAAGAGGTGCAGCCAGGACCAAAGGAGGGGGCAAAAAGCAAAGCTCCATAAACATGTTCACCAAAACTGCCACCAGAGAACCAGGAGAAACTGATGAGGCTGTGGCGGGCCCCTCCCATTCCTCCTCTGGGAAGCCCACAGAACTGCAGCGGGCGATGGACTTCATGCGTGAGGGGTTCACAACTCTCAACACCAAACATGACGACATGAGTGGCACTATTAGGGCCAGAAAGGCTCACATGGAGAAAACCGATACTTGTGTCACCGAGGTTGAGTCTAGGGTCGGGCTGGCTGAAGACTACATCAACTCACTCAGAACTTGCTTGCCTGCACTCACCAAGCAGTTGCAAATTGTCACCAAGAAAAGTCCCAATCACGGCCTAATAACATATGCATAATTGGGGTGCCATGGAGGACTACTTGGAGCGCACTCTTCTCTCCCTGCTTGATTGGTCCCAAGCTCTCGCCTCAATTTGCCATAAAATGTGCTCACTGTTCACTGACCACAAAGCCTAAACCAGGGGCCCCTCCCTGCCCCAACTTTCAGTGCTATGCAGATGACACTCAGCTCATTTTCAGGCTCCCTTCAGCCACCTCTTCTCCTTCTCTCATCTGACTGCTGTCCAGAAGTGGTGTGCAGCCAATGATCTCTGCCTTAACTCCAGTAACACTGAGATTTTCCTCATCAGCTCACCTGCTCCCTCCTTTCCTGTCACTCTCTGGCCGACCTCTCTTGGCCCGCTTCCTGCTCCCATCTGTGAGGCTAAAAACCTCAGGGTCTTCTTCGACTCCACACTCTCCTTCTCCCCTCACATTGCTGACGTCTCAAAGTCCCACTACCAGCTGCACCTCCTCAGAGGTATTCATTTCCTCTCCTTACCCCCAAAAGCTCATTGTCTCCAGAGATCGGGTTACTCTATAGCCTTTCTAAATCTTCCTGCCTCTACTCTCAGCCCTCTGCAACTCATCCAAAACAGGTTCAAAACAGGACTGCAAGACTTGTCCTTGGCCTCAAGTCCAGTTATCGAATCTCTCCAGGACTAAAACCTCTGCACGGACTCCCAGTGACTGCAAGGATTAAGTTCAAAACCCTCTGCATTGTCCATAAGGCCTTCTGGGGACTGGGGCCTCAATACCTTCAACTCTCTTCCTAAATATCTTCCTTCTCGAGCTCTTCGCTCATCCGCCTCCAACTCCCTCAGGGTCAGTCGCTTCTACAAGCAACAAGTTGGTGGTAGATTTCTTTCTTCGGCTGGAGCCTCCCTCTGGAACAGCCTTCCTGCCTCTCTGAAACTTGAGGAGAACATCTCTGGTTCCAGAAGCCCCTCAAGACCTTCCTCTTTTCCTCTCTTTCTCTCCTCTCCTCCCCTGCTGAACTCCTGGCCGAAATTGAAACTGCACTGGTCACGTGGCTACCCTCTGTTCTAAGGCCCAGGTCCAGGTCCCCTTCCTGCCAGTTGAACACCTGCACTGCCCCCTGGCAACCCTTGCACTCGTGGGCTGTTTCTGTATGCCTACAGCCCTCCCGGGCAGCACTTGACACCTGATGTCTGCACTTACCCATGAACCAGCTGGCCTCACTTCTTATTGTATTTGTTTTTATATTTTTTATTTATTTTACTGTTTATCCTATGCACTGCGCTGCCCCTCCCCCTTTCCCCTCGCACTTCCCCCCCTCACCCCCAGCCTAGTAAGAGCGTTGTCTCTGTCTTCCCTCTGTTCCCCCCCCCCCCGTCGCACCTTGAAACTCTTGTGTATAGGCTTGTTATGAATACCATTTCATACATCATATCAGATGGCTGTGAAAGAGACTATGCGACCTGCGTGTCAATTATGCTATGCTGTTCCCTGCCAAGTTAAGAGTAGAGCACTCTGAGAAAGTTTACTTCTTTACAATCCCTGAAGAAGCGATGAAATTCCTGTACCAACACTTCCTGAGTGAACCTGCTTATCCTTTCACCGCGTATTGCTGCACTGTGTTCCGCAGTGCCAACTACTGTTTCCCCCCCCCCCCCCCACCCTCTGCAAAGGTTCTAACTGTATGGTGTTGTGCTTTCTATACTTGCGTCTCCCTACTCTGCTGTGTTGTGGACCGGGTTGATCGCTGCGAACAGCCCCCCCAAGCTATGTTGCGAATGTTGTTGTTATCTCAGTTATGGGGGGGTAAGCTGTTTTTCCATCAAAATAATTTCCATTGAATCATTAGCCATCGAAATTCATTCATTGAAATGCTTTTCCATCGAAAAGCATATTCATTGTATGAATTTCATCACAAGTCTGGTGGGGTAACCCTTAAATGCAGCGGTAGCGCTATTACCGCTGCATTTAAGGGTCTGCCAGATCATGGCTTTGGTGGATTTCCCCCCAGCTCTGAGCTGGGGGGAAATCCGTGGCAAAATTACCGATTTTCGGCGCGATTACGTCGGCGGGATTTTCCTCATTGGGCCTGAGGAATTCCCGAATGGGCCCAATGGGGAATGGGCAATAACCCTTCTGCCAAACCCGTGATCCGGCGCTAATAGCGCCGGGGGGTTTGGCGGTAGGGCTATTAGCGCCGGCGCTACCGCCCAACTCGTGAGGAGGCCCTCTGTATTTAAGGCCGAGCTAGGGAAATGTGGGGACGACTATTTGAGGATAAATGCGGGCACAGTGGACTCCCTGGCTACCCTCTGGGATGCCTTTAAGGCTTATATCTGTGGCATGGCCCTGGCCAAAGAAATTGGGCGAAACTGTGCGAGGGGGAGCTACCTCCCCACACTCGGAGAAGCCGTGATTACCTTGCTTCTTAAACCTGGTAAGCCAGTTACGCACTGTGGCTCCTATCGCCCCTTATCACTCATCAATAGTGATGTTAAAATATTCACAAAGGTGCTTGCCCTTCGCTTGCTCCCTATATGACACACCTAATACAAACTGACCAATCAGGATTTGTTCCTGGCCGTTTCACGGCTCTCAACCTGAGGCGACTATTTTAACATGCTAGCCCAAATTGATCCCGACGTTGGGGCAGTTGCTGCTATACCGGATGTTCAGAAGGCTTTTGGCTGGGTATCCTGCCGGTTTCTCTGGGCAGTGCTCGACAAATGCAACTTTGGCCCCCTTCATCTCATGGATACAGCTACTTTATCCAATGCTGGTGGCCAGCGTTTGCACCAACAGCCGGCTCTCCGCGCCATTTGACATCTGCAGGGGGACCAGACAAGGCTGCCCGCTTTCTCCATTTATCTTTGCAGTAGTCCTAGAGCCTTTAGCTGATCTGATGCGACAGTAGCATGCGCACAGGGGGATACGGCTTACGGGCCCATTATTCTACATCAGGGATCCTGAGCTGAACCTCTCTCCCATCATGTGTGATGTCCTCCACTTTGGACTTCTGTCCGGGCTTCAGGTCAATTGTTCCAAGTCCAAATTATTTCCCCTGACTGACACTACTGCAGCCCCGGCTGACCTCATGGGGTTTGGTTGGTCTCCTACCGAGACCACGTACCTTAGTATTATAATCACGAGGCAGCAGAGTTGATTGTACATGCAAAACCTTGGATTCGACTTGCAACAGCTCAGGATGAAACTGTGTGCTTGGGCTAAGCTGCCCATAACCCTCGCGGGCAGGATGTCCCTTCTTAAAATTATAATACTGCCGCAATTACTGTACTGCTTTTTGAATATCCAAATATGTCCTTGTACTGCGCTGTTTGATGAGCAGAGGTCCGAGATAAACGGATTCTTGTGGCATGCTGGAGCGGTAAGATTAAAATGGGCCACACTCACAAGACCATATAACCAAGGTGGCCTGGCGGCCCCAGACTTCGAAAAATACTGGTTGACAGCCCAGACTCAATATGCAGCGTACTGGTTCGCTGATGGCCCTCCACTCCCTCACGTAAGAATCGAGCGACACGCTACCGGATCCCGGTACCTCCGCTATTTGGTACTACACCCATTGACAAGCACCAACCCTTATGGAACATCTGCCCGGGGTTCCCTAAAATAAGCAGAACCACCGTGAACATATGGGCGGCGGATGTCTACTCCACTCCAGGCGGCGGCGGCATGTTTGAAATGGGTTCATTTGTTCACTGCTATGCCTGACATCTCTGCGTATTTGTCCATTACCTCCAAGATATATTGGTTTTCCTCTGGATGTCGCAGATACAGCAGCACATCATCTGCATATAAGGCTATCCGGTGTCGTTCGCTCCCCACCGCGATGCCTATTGTGGCATACTGTTGTCTCAGGTAGATCGCTAAGGGTTCCAGAGCCAAGATATAGAGCATAGGGGACCACTGGCAACCTTGTCTGGTGCCCCTTCAGAGTTGCCACCTTTCCGATATCACTGCTCTAGTCTTAACCCTGGCCAGCGGTTCACTGTACAACATTTTGGCCCATTGTAAGTATCCAGGACCCATCCCATAGCCACCCCGGGCCGCCAGCAACCATGGCCATTTGACCGAGTCAAAAGCCTTTATTGCGTCTAGGGACACAATTGCTAGTTCGCCATCAGACTCGTTTCCGTAATTCAATGACTCTGTGGAGTCTTCTGAGATTATTGGCCAAATTCCTATCGGGGACATAGCCTGTCTGGTCCAGGTGTATTAATTTACCGATAACCCTCCTTAGTCTATTTGCCAGAACAGCCGTCAGTATTTTACTGTCTTGATTTAACATTGACAGGGGGTTCTGTATGAACCACAGCTTTGCCCGGGCTTATTAGGTTTGGGTAGCGGTATTATAATAGCTTCTCTGAGTGACTCTGGCAGTCTGGCCAGCTCGTATTACTCATTTAGCATATCTAGCAGGGGGGGAAGCAATTCTCCGTTGAATGCTTTATAGAATTCGCTCGGGAGTCCATCAGCCTCCGGGGTCTTACTAGTGGGCAACTGTCTTGCCACCTCCTCTAACTCCTCTAAGGTGATCGGCGCATCCAGTTCCTCCCTTTCCTCAGCACTGATCTGCGGCAATCCTATGTCTTCCAATGTTTCTGCAATCATCACGCGATTATCCTACCCATCTTCATATAGCCGCCCATAAAATAAACTCCTGGTTGACTCCTTCCTGGGTGTCAACCTCTCCTCCGTCTTCCCATGTTATCGTCCTAATCATGGGTCTCTGGGTTTCACTCTTGTATAGCCATGCCAAAATCCTCCCAGGTTTATCCCCTCGCGCATGCTGTCTCTCTATATATTTTTTGTAGTTGAGGTTACACAGTCTCTCCCAGTGCCCAGCACATTTCTGCTGCAGCCTAAGTATCAATTCAGCGTCTTCTTTAGTGTTATTTCCTCCCTTTAGTGCCTTTTCCAACTCGCCCTCCGTTTCCCGGAGATCAGCCAGGATCCTCCTTGCAGCCCTTTTGATTTCGCTATAGCTACCCCCGCATCACAACCTTAAAGGCCTCCCACAATGTGCACGCTGAGTCCACACTGCCAGTATTTATATCAAAATAGTTGACAATTTCCTCTCGCATGTCTTCTCTAAAGCGGGGGTCTCTCAGCGCCTCTGCTCTGAGGAGCCAGGTCGGTATCCTCACCCTCGTAGGACGATATTGCCATCCAAGGATCAAAGGCGAGTGATCCGAAAGAACTCTCGCCTTACATTCAACATGCGTGATCTCCGTTCGTATCTCTGGTGTAACAAATACATAGTCTAGCCTTGTATGTAGCTGCTGCGAGGCAGAAAAATTCAAGTATTGCCTCTCCTGGGGGTGTCGCACCCTCCATGCATCTTCAAACCCAAAGTCGTTCAGCAGTATTTGCAGCGCTCTAGCAGCGGGGGCAGGTCTGTCCATTTTCCCATCCGTTCTATCTACCTTTGGGTTTAATACCCGCCCCCTCCCCAATCACTGCACTCCCCACACACATGCTGAGGTTGTTACACAATGTCTTAAAATATGCCGCTGTATTTTGGTTCAGGGCGTACGTATTTACTAAGCTTATCTCTTTATTTTCAACCAATCCCCTCAACATGACATCCTCCCGTCCGTGTCAACCTGCGTTTGTAACAGCTGAAATGGGACATGTGGCGCCACCGAGATAATCACACCCCTAGCATACGCCGAGTATGAGGATCCCACAACTTTCCCTTTCCATTTATTCCCAATCACCTCCGTCTTGTCTCGCGTCAAATGTGTTTCTTGCAGAAGGGCTATATCCATCTTTTGCCTGCGTAGGTATAATATCACCTTATTCCTCTTCAAATAACTATTGAGCCCCCTGACGTTCCAGGTGATTATTTCAAAGTCCCCCATGGCATGGTAAAGTCCCACTCCTCCCTTCTCCCGTGCAGTCCAACTCCGACCACCTAACTCGTCTATATGGGCTCGTTTCCCAACTCAAACTCCCCTTAACTAACAACACAACAAACGCCCCCTCCCTGCCCCGCCCTCCCTGCCCCAACAACCCCCTCCCCAACTGTTGCCCAGCTCCATCCATGGATCTCAGGCACCCCCGCATCTAGCCCTTTTTTGGCACCAGCCCATACTCGCGGCTCAGCAGGGTAAAAGAATAGCCCTAATGGCTGTTTTACTACTAGTTCTTGGGGGTAGGTTGCTTCCGTGTTGCTGCTCCTGATTGCGTCAAGCGTACTACACCTACCACTATCCAATTTACTTGTGCTTTTAATCATCTATATTCTAGTCCAACAGAGTCAGGAAGTACCAAAGTTATCATAGTGTCATACAATTGTCCCTCGGTCTTTTACTAGGACTCCCCCACTGCCCCCCCCTCCCGATCCTCCCTTTTCCCTTCGAAATTCCCAGCACCTCCATCTCACTTGTCACGTTCCAGATGATCTTGTTCCTCATTGCGCTCCGGTCAACCCTGCAAGTCCAACCATGCCACCGCTTCCTTTGAGGTGTCGAAGAAGAACACTCTACTTTTATGCAGTACCTTAAGCTTTGCGGGGTACAAAAGCATGTACTTTATCCCCGCTGCGCGCAGTCTCCTCTTGAGCGCCACATAACTGTATCGCTGTCTTTGCGCCAGCATGGTGTAATCGGGGTACGTCGTGATGTTGGTAGAAGCCCTTTCTATCGTTCCACCTTTCCGAAAGTACTCTAGTATCTTTTCTCTATCTTTATAGTTTAAAATATTCGTGATGATCGCTCTGGGAGGGGCACCGGGCCGCGGTTTCCTCATGAGGGCCTGGTGGCCTCGTTCAACCGTAAACCCTTCTGAGAGCTTGTCTGCGCCTATCTCCTGCAGGATCATGGTCTCCACATAATCTGTGGTGTCCTGGCCCTCCTCTCCCTCCAGCAGGCCGACCATGCCGGATGTTGTTTCCGTCTAGCCCTTTCTTCCGCCTCTTCTGCTCGATTTTCAAGGTTTGCTACCTGTTGCTTTAGTATATGGACCTCCTTCGCATTGTTCGTGCTGGTGTCTGTGTTGGTTTCACAGCACTCTCCAGATTGCTTGTCCTATCCGCCCGCTTGTCCTGTCCGCCAGAGCTCTGACATCCTCTGGCAGCAGAGTAACTTCGATTCCAACCGCGTCAATCTTATTCTCGTAGATCCGCCAATTTTGTCGCCCATGAGGTTCTCAGCTCTGTTATGGCTGCCAGGACCGAGTTGTTTTCTCCTTCATGGGCAGCGTCCATTGGGGCTGCCGGTGTGCTTTGCACCGGAGCAGTAGGGGGTCCGTTGTGTTTTAGCAAAGACCTCCATTGTGGAGTGCTTAGTCCTTGCCGTGGGCCCTTTTACTGTCATCGTGCAGGCTTGGCTACGTCTCCAAATCCTCTGAGTGGGGCATGTCCTCGCACATACTTTCTCTGACTGTCGTGGTCGGCCCCCCTTTCGCTTATTCCCCCAGGTCGCTAGGTGCTCCTCCTTCTCCACCACCAGTGCAACTCCAGTATGTAATGTGGCCAATGCTACATGTGCACCTCCATGCCTGCCACCTTTCGCTTTGCTGTCACAGCATCCGGCATATGTCCAAGAGGAGCCAGCACGTAGGCTGCTCCTGCTACTGAAATGGCGGTATACCCAAGTAGCCGTTTCGCCTGGCAGCGCTTGGGTGCACTCCCAGTATCTTGATGCAGGTTCTGGCTGCTCTCACTGCTCCCTGTATTAGTACAGTTCCTGGGCCCTCTCTCATACAAGAGCGGGCTTCTGGCGCACTCCAGGCGCTACACCATCACTACAGTCTGTGGGACACAGCTCCCAACTAGCGATGCAACAGGGCTGCATACAAATCGGAGTTTTTGTAGACCACTGCAATCCAAGGATGTTTGTTGTTGGTCTCATGCACTTTCATCCCATGCTGCTCGCCACCATCCTTTTGTTATTTAACTTTTTTTTTTTAAATGCCAGGCTCAGGTCCTGCATCCATTCGCCCTGCACTCGCGGGTGCTTTGTTGCCGCTCACTGTATTCGGCAGACGTCCGGGGCCTGCAATTATTCATAAGCCGCTCATGGCTGGTGTTTCTCTCATAGATCTCGCCGTCGCCTGCAGTCTGTGCCTCCCCCAACAACAGTCGCAAGCGTCAGGGAGCCGCCTACACTTCAGTTGCCTGTCTTCGCCATAGGGGATACTGTTGCCGTGTCACGATCAGCTCGCCCGCTCAGGCTCTGGAGCGCCGCCACATTGTTGCCATCAGGAAGCAACAGGAGCAAGCTTTGGAGGCAAAGCGTTATGCGTGTCTCGCGGTGGCTCACTTCTTTCGCTCTGCTAGGCAGCTTAGCTTTCTTCGGTCTTCTCCGAGACTGTGGGCACAATCCCTTTGTTGTCCGCTATCTTGGTGACAATGTATCCGCACGGCCGCCCGCTTGATGTTATATTTTCTCCTGAGTGCCAGGCTCAATTCACTCGCATGCAGAGGTTGCTGCAGAGCGTTAGTTCGAACACTCGTATCTTTATTTCTGGAACGCCTAGGTCGTTTTAAGCATAGATTCCAGGATCATTGTCGGATTGGCCGGAGCAGCGGGAGAAAGCACGTCCTATTCCATGGCTAGTTGGCCACACCCCTGAAATGGGCTCATTTGTCGCGTGGACTGATCTACTTAAATATTCAAGTGTGCAGTCCTCCCGGTGGTTGAAGTATGCAGGGCTCCGCCGCACAGTCAAAAAGACATGGAGGGAGTTCCCCTCGCCACTTCTGGATGAACCACTTTTAGCACTAATTTCAGGAAGTGTAGTACCTACTGGGGTAGTATCTAGACTGTACAAGCTGCTTCAGGACCAGATTAATAAATGGCTTTCTAAGCTCTATGAGACATAGGGCAGAGAATTGGGTACTAATCTCACTGACCAGGGCTGGGAGGCTATGTGCATGCGGACTCGGGAGGGTTCCCTTAATGCCAGGTTCCTCCTGATACAATTCAAGGTGCTGCATAGATTCAACTACACCCCAGCTAGACTACACACAATGTCTCAAAACTGCTCTCCCCGCTGCCCCAGATGCCACATAGACGACGCTGGCTACTTCCACATGATCTGGGACTGTCCCAGAATCTCTAGGTATTGGACTGGTTTGTATTGCTGTTTCTGCTATGCTAGACTGCACAATTGATCCGAATCCTATGAACTGCCTGTTCATGAGTTTTTGACACTTCAGGGAACCTGTCGTAAACTTACTAGTCTTTGCATGATCCTTGCTGTGCGCTGTATATTGTTGTTATGGCTTAGACCTACTAGTCCCACCATTGAACAGTGCCTCCGTGATGTCACCTGGGCATCAGAAATTGAGGAACGCTGGATCTCCCTGCAGCCAACCTGCTGCACGCCACCAGACATTTGGCTCCCTTTGCGAGCTTACCTGCAAACAATCGCCGCTGATGGCTTGAGAGACACAGAACCCCTTGATTCCTCTGATCCCCCTTGAACTCTGAAAACTGTATGTGTTAGTTAGGAACTTATTACTCCTCGTTTGGAACCACACAGCGGCAATGTACTGTAACATAATTGGGAATGAGATCACAGCTAAATTCATGCTACCTTGTATAACGCTACCGATATGATTGCCCTTGTCACCTTGTCAAGCACTTAATAAATAAAGTTTAAAATTGTTTTAAAAAAGACATTGCGTGAACAAATGATTTTGTAAATAAAATAAATAGCACAGGGGCACAAACGCCAGAGCTACTGCTCCTTGCACTAATGCAATGTATTGGTAATCTCTGTACGCTTGCGTGTTAGACTAAAAGCCCATTCCACCTGCAGTGACGGCTGACCCCCTGTGGCTCTTTTCCACACACTGGGTGCTGGATAGCATGCAAGAAATGAGATGTTCTTGCTGCATGCAGTTATATAAAATGTTCCACTAGATTGGGTAAGAAATTCATGCAAAGTGGTTTGCTAAGTGGGCAGCAGTTAAGCAGCAGACCGCTTGACTTTCCAGTGTGAGAGTTACTTCCAAGTGCTAATGTGTACAAACCTGCAACCACGAGGGAAATAAGGTTGATATTGCTTTAAGATCCAAGGGGAGGCTGTGTTGAGCGGTTGTGTTCAACCCGCCCCCCCTCCCGCTTTCATTCTTAACCACGTACGCACTGCGAAGCGGTCGCAGAGTGGTTTAAACAGTTAACATTAACGTTAGCAGTAAGAAATATATCATTTTCCCTGCTTGACGCAACAAAGGAGACACCGCCAAGAATCCCAAACGTGTAAGTACTAGTCACGCTTTGTGGGTTTAAGAGCTGTTGGTGTCTGCTTGGTCAGGCTTTGACTGCAGTAAGAACGCTGACATTTTGAACTCTGAGTGGATCTCTAGACAGCTGGCTGGAGTCCCACACTGTGGGAAGCCTATTTACACAATGAGAGAGCAGCAATTCTACATTCTCACTACCCGGCTCCTGGAATGGTTATGACTGCCTTGTAGGATTCCTGAACAACGTTTCACCTAGCAACACAAGGCTAGAGTATGAACAAACCTTGAACATTTTACAAAACCAAACGCTCCCTGCCCTGAAGATTGATTCAACTGAATCCGAAACGCGTCTGCATGAATTACTTTGAAAGGAGTGTGTTGGATTATTCATTCCAGAATCACATGAGATTTTATGATGATTGTAACATGATGTACAAACTGCTGATCTGTATTGACCTACCTTTTTTAGTTTTATGTTGAAAAGATTTACTTCATTGTATTTTGGAAACTAGCCACTGAACACAGATGGTTGTTTTTGACAAGAACACAATACTAAACACATTTATTTTTCTGAAATCTTTGTCTTGACTTTGTTACCTCTACAATTAAGAAGAATGTGATTACTACACATGCAAATGTATCCCGTTACTAATGTATGCTAAATAAGAGATTAATCAGATACTGTGAATTAGTTACCTCTATGGTCTACTGAGAGGAGTCTTCCTTTATTGGCAGCCTGTTTACTCTCTAGACACTTAATCACCCTGGGATATTGAGTCCCCTAAGGAGTGCATAATACGGTTACCGATTGGCAACAACCGGTTTTGTTTTGTGCAGTTTTTCCCAGGGTGTCTTTTGCACCTGAAATAATCTGATATATTCATTAAAATTTTTGAACCACCCCTTGACCATTGAAGACTATGTGAAAAATCCTCTTTACTCTGTTTTGCCTCCCGCTACACATCCCTTTTGTTGTATTTCTAGAAAGGTCTGGTTTAATTGTATCAAAGAGCAAGGCTAATTGAGTGCCGCCGGGAGACTGTGGGGATTATCCCTTTGATCCCAGCGGCGGCCCCAGGTGTTGACCTTGGATACTAGCGAGACTATCTACAGAGCATAAACTGGTTTAACGGCACACTAATCAGCCAGCCTTACGGGGTGCCGCAGGGAGACTGTGGGGGGTGGGGGGGTCATCCCATTTGATGCCCGCTGCAATCCCAGGTGTTGGTCTTGGCATTGGGAATACTATTCACGAACCATAGTCCCAGTAGTGTGCCTAACACCGAAGGACCAACGCGAGGGTAGATTGGTAGATAGGCCTTCAGTATGTTGGAGGTAGAATTGAGACCAGGGTAAGATGGAATAGAGGTGGTGTAAATGACTATATCATACCCCCCTCTGCCGAGGAGCCTGGAAAAAGTCGGGAGAAGGGACCCGGTGACGAGCAGAACCAGTCTCGCAAGGAATGGGCACTCAGTGCAGGCTCTATCAATATTGGGGTAGAAGTAGGCCGTTCGACGGCATCGTCGGATAACCTTCTACAAATGGAGAAGGAATGCAATCCGTGCAACTTGACAACATCTTCAAATGACCAAAGGGAAGTAGATAGTGACAAGGTGGTGCAGACCATTGACATGGTGGAACCTCAAGCATCAGAAGGTTTACTAAAAGCAGTTGGAGCTTCTAAAACCTTGGGGGAAGACCACACAGCCCCTATAGAGGCAGCAATAACAACAACAGTAACCACCAAGTCTCAATCTATGGTATATAGATTTGGCAAACCCACACCCAACTCTGCATTAAAAAAACGACTCAAACATAATTAAAATCGATTTGGAAGCCACTGAGCTTAACTCCAGCTACGTTACTTTCCAAAGAGTTTTTTTTCGAAAGACCGATAATAAAACCTCACGGAGCATATTTGAGGAACGGGCCGGGGGTGTGGAAAACCACAATAGACAAAATTGGGGTGAAACAAATCCCAATAAAAATATCAATCAAAATGACGACCCAATTGACTTTGAACAAAGCTTGAGTGCATTGAGGAGTGACCCTATAGTCTCTAGAATGGAAGATAAGGGTAAACGAGGTACCTTTCCAGGGGAGCCAAAAAATAAAAACAAAATGTCCAACTCATTGGTGGGGTGCTCGCATCGAGACTTGGAGATATCTTTATTGGATGAGGACCTTTTAATGGACATGGCATCTGTGCAAATGGAAGAACAGATGACAAAAAAAACATCAGTAGACGCTGACCTGATAGCGACTCTCACATTAACCTTGACCCCCTATATGAAATTGCACGAGGCATTAAATGACCAAATCGGGGACCAATCAACATTGCTGGCGATACTTCATTCCAAGATGGGGTGTTTCAAGTGCTTTGTTACAGCTATTCAGAGTAACCTGGACAAAAACACGCAACAGATTACAGGAATTTTACATAGTATAATAGATCCCATTATCCAAGACAAAAATAAGAGACGAGCGGATTTGGACAAACAGACGCTGACATAAGACCAGAAGAATGTACAGGTTATAGTGTGCGTTTAGTAACGCTGGACAAAGTCTTGATGGCTTAGGGGGGCAAATTGAGACTAAAGGACTCGAGGGATAAGATAACGCCGGCCATTGACCCGAAAGACAGCAGGAAGGTATCACATCCTGAGAGTCAGGAAATCCAACCCCACAAGGGGGATTTAATTACAATGGAAGAAAGTGTAGACACAGCCCCTACATCCCAGACAAAAAGAAAAGTGTGGCTGTTGGAAGGAGACAAGGTTACAGATACAAGAGCTCAAAATAAGAAATGTGAGATTCACTAAATTGGTAGAGGAAACGAAAAAAGTTCTGTCACCTCAAACAAAAAGAGCTTTTAAAAGAAAACCTGATCAAGCAGAAGAAACAAAAAACAAATATAAAGCAGCCTAAAACCAGGCAGCCTCCAAGAGTACAAAGGACAAGACCATTCTTGAAAAACATAAACCTACCTAATAGTGGAGGTCTACCATCACAGGAAGGTTCTGCTGAAGTTAAGCCCCCAGTAGAATCTAGTGATTTTACCCCAGCAGGGAAGCCAGTTTATTTTCAACCATTTAGAGAGGACATAAATGAGGATGACGAGATGGAGGACCTTACTAACCTATCCACCTATACTATTACTGAGGGTGAAGAATGTAGGCTGGTAGGAGATGCGAGGAGACCGGAAACTCATAACTTAGTGGATTCACAGGACGACAATAGTATGTCGGAAGAAAGTTCAGATGAAGGAGATCAAATACAAGCCTCAGTATCGGGCCCTGAAAAGAGAAAAGTTAAAAGGAAAATCGTTCAAATTGAATGTCAGTCAGAAATGCCAGAAACAAAAAGAAGGCAGCTGCAGTCAGCTACAGAGGAGGAATTTGAGGATGAACCCACTAAATTTTATTCCATAAATTTGTCAAGGGAAGTAAGAAGCAAAAATCGCCCCTTTCGAAGCTTAGAGCAGAAAAGGGCAAACGTAAAAAGTCTGCAAAGAGATCTGAAGGGTGCAACCCGAGCACCTGATAATAAGGCTTGGAAGGTATAGAACGGGGCAAAGGAGAGGCGGAGATAAAGATAACACTGCCTACCGATTACTCATCCAAAGAATTCTACTGATAAATGACGACCTGATATTAAATAAGGCGAATATACTTTGCCTACTACACTGTATACAGGCTTTCAAGGGCATAGAATCCCTTGACTTCCATTTGATTGAATTCCCAGAAGAGGAGACTGGACAAAGTAGTGGTCTATGTATCGACTCTTGAGAAGAAAAATCTACTTCTGCAAGAGGGAGACTTTTGCCGATGGTATTAACTTTATCCAACTATGACGAAAAGCGAGCCCTAAAAAGCTTAAGGGGAGGCGCATTGACACAATCAAAAAAATCCAAGTGTGGGTAAGCAAATTATGACACAATCATTAAAAAGTCACTACAATGGAGATGAGAGAAGCCAAGGACCGTGGACATGCATATATCAACAAAAATACTTGAATTATCGTATTACAGTTGACAATAAATTGCAGAGACCCCAGTGTAAGGATGATACGAGGCTGGAAAGTAAAGAAGAGACCTGGGAATGGCTGGCCGGGGCGTTAGCTGGAGAGGACTCCTCAGCATAGCTTCCAAATCTGTTGGCAGACACACACGTGGAAGGCCTCTCCAGGGATATTTCATTAGTGTCCAGGAACACGAGAGGCTTCGCCCACCTCTTTGGTAGAGGTGAGCTAAACTTTGAGGAACATGGCATAGTGTGTCTGCAAGAGGCATGGTTGCAGGACAAACCATTATTGGAGGGCTATTCAGTCTTCATAAATCCAGCAACCAAGTCCCCAACCGGCCACCCGGCAGCAGAGCTCCTATTGGCACTGAATAATAACTTAAACCTAAATGTAATTTTTGTAAAATGCCCATCGTCCGTAATCCAGGCCTTGTTAATTTCCTCAGGATTAACAGAGGGTAAAAACAAGAGGCTACTTCTCATATTTAATTTATACTGGGACATTGCATCGGTGGCAGTTGAGGGATTTGAAGATCTGTCCTAAACTTGATCAAGAAGGCAATGGGGCCATGGGATTATCTGTAGATTCTAATATGCAGAGATCTCAATAGCTATTGTTTTGACGAAAGAGCAAGGTTGATAACAGAATTCTAAAACACTGTGACCCCCACAAGAAACTAGAGGCCTAGTTTGGAGGGTCAATCTAGAAGAAAAAAACATTCACATCGTAAATGGCCATATTGAAGGGGACATCCACTCTTGTTCCACCAGTATGAGAATCCAAGAAAAAAAAAACACTTGCTTTATATTTTTGCATCGGAGATCACACATGCGAATTTTAGCAATTTGCAGGTACGGATGACTAATTCTAGCGACCATGGCATTCTAAGTGTGACAATCAAGGGATGGTCGGGGATGAACATAAGGAAGGTGCAGGACAATCTCTAGGTTTGAAACAGGAAGAAATAGGCTCAAAATTCAAATGGACCGCCAGGGAGGCAGGCAACATGAAAGACCAAAAAGCAGACACTCCTTAGGGCAGCAAAATCTCATGGTGTTCAAGGAACTTGGGGAGTCTGAGGGGTGGGGACGGGGGGCAATCGCCTTATTTTTTCAAAGCGGCACGCCTTTGCCGGGGCAGTAGAAGAAAGAACTGAAAAGGTGTATAAGAGAATGTCAAAATGAAGACCCAGCGGACATACTCGCTGTAAAAAGACTAAAACAGCGCTACAAAAATTGGCACAAAGGACATAAGTGGGCAATGCACCAACGGGACACTGAAATTATGTTAAACGGTGTCAACTAAAAACATCTCAGAAATGTGGAGGGTGTTTAATAATATAAGTGCCCCGGAGGCTTCCCTGATTACGAACACAGTGCCGGCAGAAGTTTGGACCAATCACTACACTTCCCTGTTTTCTAAAGACAATGCAGAGCCAAAGGAAGGAAGGAAGGAAGAAAGAAAGATGAAGGGAACTTGGTCAATTCCCCCTGAGAAAGGGGGCATAGAGAACCCCATTATAATTGCACACAATTCAAGGGTGGCCGGTCCTGACGGCATCACAAACTGCACATTTAAAGAAAGATCCAGAAAAAATGGTCCAACATTATATACGATTGGTTTAGGGATATTAAAAGAACAAGGATGATCCCTGATTACTGGTGTTCTTCCATCATTGTACCTATATTCAAAAAGGCCGATAGGTCTAATCCAGGTAAGTATAGGCCTATCGCCCTCTTAGATGTAATTGGTAAGGTATTTGGAGCACAATTATTGAAGGTCCTTAAAGATTGGAGCCAGAAGGCAGGCCAGTATGATAAATGGCAGGCAGGCTGCGTTAAAGGAATCGGGACTTCTTTAAATCTCTTTTTAATTAATTTGATTAAATAAAGATCAAAGCAAAAAGGGATGGGAAAAGTGTATCTAGCCTCAATAGACCTTTCCCAGGCTTTCAACACCATTGAGAGACAAACTCTGGGAGAAGCTAAAAGCCTGGGACTGTCCTTGGGATATAAGAGAAGCCTCATTGTACTCAAACACCGTTCTACAGGTCAGACTGGACAAAGGAGGCACCTTGTCAGACCCCATAAAGACATCGAAAGGGCTCAAACAGAGATGCACCTTAGCGTCGGCTATGTTCAATTTATTCATCTCGGACATCGAAAAAAAATGTAAGGATGTCCGATGCTTCCCACCTCGAATAGCAGGGGAACCTGTGAGTCTCCTGCTTTATGCAGACGACTTGATTCTTTTAGATCAAACACAGTTGAATGCGCTGGAAGCCTGCGTCGAAGCTAATGGCTTAAAAATCAATGTGTCAAAAGTCCCTGACCTTGGGGGGCAGAACAGGACAGAAGAACTCGACTAGAACATCATGCTACATAAAGGGTGAATAAGATAAGTGAAGTTTCAACAATCGCCTATCTAGGAATGTGCATACATAACAGCGTGGCAGATGTCCAACAAGAAGACATCTTAAGAAGTAAGACCAGAAACTTGGCACCTCAGGCACGCCTTATACAATCCAAACATTGCAAGTTCTAATTAGTTCTGGTGATTGAATTTTACCGACTGAAAGTGGCACCAATCTTGACCTACAGAGCGGAGGCCTCGTTTCACTTCCAGCTTGAGTATGGCCCAAACTGGAGGCCATATTTTGGAATAAGAGTGCTTTCTTTGCCAACCTCCTTTCCCATCCAGATGACAAGATGAGAGCTAGGCCTATCTTCATTTATTTGCTGCTACCATATGGAAAACATTATCATTTTATCGCAAATGCCTGCTAGGATAATCAGACGGTGGTTTCAAAGTTTTGAATAATGCTCTACAGAAGAACAACAAGTGGCACGGAAAACGATCTATATTGCGATACTACAGGATTTGAATACTTCTGAAGACACCCTAAAGATTAACCCAGGAAAGTTTAAACGGAAGTTATTTGACCAAGACTAGATTGACGCACATGAAAAGGGGAGAAAAATGAAACTATATGTTCATCCTGATTTGGAATGTAGATCTAGGGGAAAAGTGGCAACATATTTGGAAAGATTTCTAAGCAGCACTCTCAGAAGTGAATTCATGCGATTTCGTTTGAATCTGATGCCAACTAGCGAAATCACGGAAGTGAGAAAAGATAAGTCGCTGAGGAACTTTGATTGCAGACTGTGCAAAGGACACAGGGAAACACTGTTCCATTTGTCCCTTTTTTATATGCCTGTTATTGCATTTACAAAGAACAAGGTGGCTGTGAAGATTATTAATGCATACTGTTCCGTTGTCTGTGGAGGATTGATGCAGCATTTTACTTAAAGGTGACTGTGCCTCTGTAACACCGGCACTATTATCGTACTTGAAGGACGTATTCTCAATGATAGAAAAAGTGTCCCAACATTAAATTGGGAAACAGGACCTTAATACAAGTGATGTTTCTTTCTTTTTAAATAGTTAAATGGAGGGGTTATGACCCCCTGCTAAAATGTGAAATTATTATTTTTTTTTTTATGTTTCCTTGTCTTTTTTTTAATTTCTTTTCTCCTTTTTTACTAGAGGATGATTTTCAGTGTCTTGTGTTTAACATTCTGTTTGGTACACAGCAGTAAGATTTGATTTTATAAACCAAATGTTAATTAAAAGAAAAGTCCTGCTTCATACACAGGATTGTATGCATGCATTCAGATAAGGAATCAAATGGAAAGCACTTGGTGGATTAACCCTATCGGGCATAATTGAAGGATCTTGAAGTTTAAGCTGAAACTGAAAATACTTCATTATATTACCAATCGCATGTATACTTACTGAAGGCGTCAAGCAAGATAAGCAAATTAAAGGTAAATTATACTATATATCCCATCCTTACATTTTGGGTGAGCTGTCCCTTTCCCACGATTAGGCAAACGGACAATTCTTAAACTTTCCTTGGCTCAACTTTTGGTATGTGATTCAAGCAGTGTCTACGTTCACTGATGGCTCAAGAAACACTCCAACTCCCATAGAAGGTTCAAGGGTTTTTATTGATTTCTTTCGCAGGGCACTAAGGCAGTCCCTCACTCTTTTAGAATGCACCAAACTCTCCCTAACCCAGGCGTCCATACTCCCCAGGCTGATTATACTGATTGTTTCTCCCTAATAGCTAGCTGGAAGATGGCAATGGCCTGAGCGCACCTTATCTATCTAAACTTCCCCCAGGACTTCCTATGGTAGCCCTTCACTATCATGGAGGTTGGATCTAAAAGGGGTTCAGGGTTGTACCTTTTGGATGCTCAAGCCTGATTTGGTTGCCTTCCTCTCATGCCCTGCTGTTCCTCTCCCTGTCTCTTACGGCTATCCTCCGCTCACTACTCTCCTCTGTCCAACTCCACCCACCTTCTCTCCTCACGCCTCTCTCTTCCCCCTCTGTCCCTCCAATGTCTCTCCCAACTACCACCACTCTTTGATATTACTACTTGTTAGGTAAGATTTTCTCAGAACTGGTAAGTCTTCCTGACCTGGGTCAACCCCAGAACTTTTTGCTTTATTAGTGGGCTATTTTTCCTTAATACCTCAGTGAATGGGAACCTTTTTCCACTCACATAATCTAAGTTTTTATTAATTTCAACAACCAAAACCAGCTAGGAAAAAAACAGACCGTGAACAAGAATTATACATTTCGAGTCTCATCTACAGTTTCCTGATGTGTCCACCGCGTCCCCGTTGCCCCCCCATATCCCGAGCCTACCTTTCATTACCGCCTTTTACCGCTCTATCTGAGGACACCCCTCTCTCCGCTCCCCCCGAGGAACCATCGTCTTCTAAGCAATTCTGCCAGACCCAGACAATGTAACTTCTAAATGCCTCCAGGCTATTAATGTCTCTGCTTCTTCATCTCCCCCTCTATTAACTGTTTCACTCCACACCACCGTTTCCGCCTGCGCCCATTTCCGAAGGGTTGTGCCACCAAACCTCTACTTTTGGTCTATTACTTGCTTTCCAGCTCATCGCAATTCAGCGCTTAGAAAGTATATAAGCCAGGTCTTTGAGTTTACTCACATGTTTCAATCTGCGCGTCCTAGGAAACCCCCCCCCCCCACCATGCATGCCCACAAAGATTCCACCTCCAGATTAATCTCCTTCTCGATTAAGAGGTGGGCCACTCACCCACCCCTTTTCCCCTCCCCCTTCCCCCCACCAGAATCTCCTTATTTCCGGGCATGCCCAGAACCTATGCACCAGTCCCACACTCTCCTTCCACATTTAAGACATATGATATTTGTGTTCCTGTGTTCTTAAACCTTGCAATGTTCTGAGGGGTCATATATGCTCTATGGGTAACATAGACCAACTGGAACCTGTTACCTCTCGCTATCAGAGGCATTGAATCCCACATGGTCTTCAGAAAAGCAATAAAAATATTGTTGTTCGTGTAAACAGCCACAATATATATTACATGCTCGGACTTCTCTTTGTGCTCCTGCTCGTCATGCCAATTTGGCATACGACCACTGTGACACTGTCTGTAAAGAATGACATATGTATCAAATCCACCGCCTGTAACTAAGTCACATTCTTGAAACAGCGCCGCAATGCCTCCTGGCTGCCAAGCGCTTTACAAATGCAAAATAAAAACAAAATAAGAATATAACTGGATTTGTTGCAACCTCGCGTTCCTGGACACTTTTTTTTGTGGTATCCCTGTACCCTCATCCACAACCCATCACTCATAGTTTTGCCGGCTTCCTCCTCCCGATCCCGTCTGAGTCACCTCTTTCCCCACCCTTGACATCAGCAGTTTGTAAATTCGGAAGACCTCATGGCCTCCGTCTGACACGTCATAAAATGTTTCTATGGCCGTGTCGGGCTGACTCTCCAGCACTATTTCTGACAAAGTGTCTCTTATCTTCCGCACCAACCTAGTATAAGGGATTATATTGTCCCCGGTGTAAACCAGTGTCTTCCACCAGTGTGTCAAACTCCGCCGCCTTCCCCTCCTGCCACACGTCCCCCAGGGTTGCTATAACAATCGGTTCTCTTCCTCAATTGCTCATCCACTCCATTCAGTGCCATTAGCGACATCTGTGGGGAACACGGGAGCGGGTTCGCCATGACCCGGCAATCCCGTTGCCATATCTTCCAACCCAAGTCTAGCATCTGTGTCCCCCTGTCTTGCTGTGATTTTGGCAACCTGAAAATAGTAATAATTGAACGAGCCGGCGTGGGAAGCTACAAAGAGAAACCAGTGAGCTTTCCTAAACGGATCGGCATTGGGATACAGAAATAATGAGCCCGAAGGAGTCTGCCACAAACAACGAACAGCAGATCCAAGATGGTGGCTGTATGAGAACAAAGGGACGTTGGACGAAGGCGGTCACCGATGCCTGGACGGCCGTGGATGGTGACGCCAGGATTGCACTGACCCGAATTAGAGGACACAGAGGGGGACAGCGCAACACTGACCCACCGGAGGAGAGTGGAGCACTAATGTAGCTGCACCGATGGTAGGCATAAACTGTAAGAACACACGGAATCCGGCACGGGTACATGAGAAACTGCGAGGAACCTTGACACCCAGCGACCCTCCCAGTTTAGGACACGGCTGCAGAGACACACCATCTGTTACAGTGGGCTGGCAGAAAGCACTCGAGTACGGGCGAAAGAAACGTAACGGATCACCATCCTCGTGTTACACTGTAACAACATGGAACACAGAGAATCGATCTGTGTAGCTGAAACTGTTGTTGAGTCAGACTGATTCGCCCCGCTCGGTTCATCAAAGTGCCATCTCGGGGATTGTGCAACAACCACGATTGAAAGACTGCGGGTGACTGCCAGCTGAGGCGCCTGCAACGAATAAAGGCGGCTGGATGAAACCAGAGGGCAGCCGACAGGGGCTGAGTGTTGCCCTAGCGGATCCGAGGCACCAGTAACCAGACATCACGGGCCGCAAAGGGAAGAAAGCTGGGGAACGAGCACATGTGGGATGCAACATGGAGCAGCAGAAATAGTCTCACCCATATTCACGGACAAGGTAGCTATGAGGCGACATACAGCAAGGGCTCAATGAGCATATAGTGGAATTGAAAAGTCGCAGCTGGTGGGAATCCCAGTAGTGACGGACACGCATTAACAGAGTGGAGCATTGCCCATGACCGCACGTGAAAAAAGCGCCGCGAGCGTGGACCGGAGCTCCTGGTGAGGGTGGCGACGTAGATGGCAAGGCATTTGGATGAGAAACAATGTGTCAGGAAAGTATGAAAACATATGTTAGTGAGGGTATGGGCAACTAGCTGAGCATAGAGGAAGTGAGCCCACGGTGAGAAGGGGCTCGGTGCCAGCCCATGACCCGGTGAACACGGGCAGACGAATAAAACAGCACCAGCGCCGCAAGACCTAGCAGGGGCAGACTGCACGCCGCAGAAAGAAGCTAAATATCCCAGGACTTGGAGGCAATCAAAAGCCCCAGGACAATGGGACATGACCGACAGGGGTGCGGACAAGCTGGGAGGACACAACAGCTAAGCATTCAGACCCAACATGAGCAGGGCACATAAACTGGAAGAACAACTCCTGTAGCGCACATTAATAACAAAAGTGGTGGAATGAAACATTGTATAGCACAAATACGGCGGAGGCCATTGGAGCGACACTGCATGAGCACAGGCACGTGGGAGGACACAGCCCATTCCCAGACACGGCTGAAGCGACCCCCAAACATTAAGAGTGGCCCGGCACCACGTTGGCTTTCGCGCGTGGGGTGGTGCGGCTGGCTCACGCCCGGCAGGCACAGCATAAGGTCTAATAAAATTGTCAGACCCAGGAACAAACAGCCCACGCTCGATGCTTAGGCCAAGACACCTCCGGGGGCAGAAGGGGGCAAGAGCAAAGACCACACTGCTATGGTGGCCCACCAGGCACGATCCAGGAGGTGCTAGCGGCAATTGCGGACCTGAAAGTTGTCTGGGAGAACAAACTGGGCCTGGCAATGAATGAACTAAAAGTGGGTCTGAACCTAAAGATCGGAGCGGTCGAGGAAGAAGTTAATTTGCTGAGACAGGACGTGAGGACGCTCGCAGAGCGCACTGGAAACTTGGAAAAGGAGATGGCCCCAAACACGGCGGCATGAGCCGCCCACGCATCGGAAGCGTGTGGGTAACCTGGAGAACAGGGCTGAGGAGGCAGAAGGGCGCGCCAGACACAATAACATTCGTATTGTTGGATTGCCAGAAGGAATGGAAGGGTCTAACCCAACAGAATATGCGGAATCCATGCTTCTGCAGGAAATACCTGGCAGAGCGCTGACCCAAGGGTTTGCAGTTGAAAGGGCGCACAGGGCCTTGGCGAGGAGACTGCCCCCGGGATCCCCCCCGCGGCCGCTGATTGCAAAGATTCTAAACTACCGGGATTGGGAGAAGATACTCAAATTCTTCCGGAAGGGAGGAACGATCGAAAGGGGGCCGGCGAAAATCACAGCGTACCCGGACTACACTTTACACGTACAATGCAGCAGGATGGACTTCAGGGCGGTGAAAAGGAGGCCGAGAGAGGGTGGCCACAGGTATATGTTGCTTTATGCGGCCAAACTGAAAGTCTTCCACAAGAACAAAACCCTGTTTTTCGAGACGCCAGAGGCTGCTATGGAATGGCTGGATATGCTGGGCCGCCCCCAAGAACCGGGTATCCAGACAGGAGCCACAGAAGATAAGTAGCACGCAGCTGGGTCCATCTCTGGTGACATAGCACATGGCACTGGGACTTGAATATAGTATTAACTAAAGCTTGTGGGGAATGTCTTGCAGGAAATACATGCTTGTAAGATCCGCTAGAAGCTATAATCCTCATCAGATGAGTGGGAGCTTCTGGGAGACGCTGCATTACGCTTAGTTGGGTCACTGTTAGTCCGGTGACGCCCCGCGGGGTCCTAGTCCTCGGTTCACGAGACAGGACCAGACACGGGTGGGCCTGAGATCTAGGGATGGAGCTGGGCATTTGTTGGGGCTGGGTAGGGAGGGTGGAGGGGGGGGAGGTTGTGTGCAGTGGGGTGGAGTTGGGAAAAGGGGTGGGGGGAATTTGTTGAGGTTGAGAGAGATAAGAGTCGGGAAACCGGCCATCGAGGAACACATCAGAGAGAGAGGGGTAGGGGAGAACATCAAGACAATGGCATCGGGTAATCTCAAAGTCGTGACCTGGAATGTGCGGGGCCTCAACAGTTATCTAAAACGTAATAAAGTGATGATGTATTTAAAGAGGATGCGGTTTGACATAGCTCTGCTACAGGAGACCCACCTCACCAAGGAGAAGCTGGAGGTGGTCAGAAGAAAATGGAAGGGTAACATCATAGGTGCCACATACTCGGCATATTCAAGAGGGGTGATCACATGGGTGGCACCGCATGTGCTGTTTCAGCTGCTTAGATCAACGACAGACCCAGAATGTAGAATGGTGGTGGTGGTGGGACTCCTGGAGAACAGAGATGTGAACATTATAAATTTGTATGCCCCTAACAATGATACAGCGGCATATTTTAGGTCCCTACATAGTAAACTTAGCCCCCTGTTGGGTGGCGCAATTGTGTGGGGAGGGGACTTCAATTGCACCCTGAATCCCGGGATAGATGGGTCAGATGACAAGTCAGAAAAGCCGGCGCCGGCAGCTAAAGCGCTGAGGTCACTGTTTACAGACCTCGGCCTAAAGGATGTGTGGAGACGATTGCACCCAATGGACAGGCAATACTCTCTACGCAGCGCCACATGACCTACATACGAGGTTGGATTATGTGTTTGCTGCCGCCGAGGTAGTGGGAGAAATGGTGGGCGCGGAATATAAAGCTAGGGTGCTTTCAGACCACTCGCCCCTGGTCGTGGAGTGGCGACATCAACCCCCCAGAGCGCGAATCCCGACGTGGAAGCTCAGGGCTGAGGCCCTACGGGATGCGGGATTTCGAGAGGATCTGAGGGAGGCCATCGAAGAATATTTTGATATCAATACGGGCAGTGTACGATCCATGGGAACAGTATGGGAGGCATTCAAGGTGGTGGTGAGAGGGGTAGCTATATCAAAATCCAAAGGGCTCCAAGGGTGTATTGAATGGGAACTACATGAAACTGAAAGAGAGCTAGAGGGCCTGATACAGAGTGGCGGGACCTCCCAAGAGGACAGCGCTAAGATAAGAGACTTACAGAAGGCTTGCAGTGAACTCTGGGACAGATTATGCAAGCTAAATTATAAGAAATACATGGAGAGGCAACACGCGGGAGGGGACAAGCCAGGCAGACTACTGGTCTGGTTATACAAAAATGAGACTCCCCCCTTCCCCCCCTGCCCGGTGATCAGAGGTCAGGGACGCAGAGGGTCAAATCTGTAATACCCAGGAGGGAGTAAATGAGGAGTTCCTAGAGTATTATAAAGGATTATATGAAGACGTAGGAGAAGATATGGGTAAAGAGATACGGGAAACAATAGAGGATATAGGGCTGCCCACCTTGGATGATTCAGAACGCGCAGATCTGGAGGCCCCTATCACCTCGGACGAACTGGAGGCAGTGATCCAACACCTGCCCACATGTAAAGCGCCCGGGTCTGATGGGTTACCCAGTGAGTTTTATAAAACATATAAGCAGGAGCTACTGGCCATGCTCAATGAAGCCTATGAGCAGGGGGAACTGCCGGAGTCCCTTCGTGAGGCAGTGATCATCCTGCTCCTGAAGCCGGGTAAACCGAAAGTGGAGTGTGTGTCTTATAGGCCCTTGTCTATGCTTAATCAGGACAGTAAAATACTCACGGCAGTGCTGGCCAACAAACTCAAGAGAGTAATAGGCAAGTTGATACACCCGGACCAAACGGGCTATGTCCCCGGCAGAAATATCACAGATAACCTTAGGAGGCTGCATCATAACATTGATCAAGCCGAGAAAGACCCGGGCGAGTTGGCTATCGTGTCGTTGGACGCGGTTAAAGCCTTTGATTCAGTGAGGTGGCCATGGCTAATAGCGACCCTGAAGGGATACAGGATGGGACCAGGATACATTACATGGGTTCAGATGTTATATAGCTCCCCGATTGCGAGGATCAAAACAGGAACTATAATTTCGGATAAATGGCAACTAAGTAGGGGGACCAGACAGGGATGCCCCTGGTCGCCAATGTTATACATTCTGGCATTAGAGCCCTTGGCAATTTGCCTGAGGCAACAATACGGGGAGGTGGGGATTCGTACTACAGGAGGCACACACCTGATATCACTGTATGCAGATGACCTGCTCCTCTACTTGCGCTTCCCGGAGGAGAATCTGCAATATGTGCTGGAGGTGATGGAGCGCTATGCCACCCTCTCGGGCATATCGGTGAACCCCGGGAAGTCCAGGGTGTTCCCCCTTGGGAAGGTATAGGGGTGTCCAACTGAAAAGGCTGCCCATCCTGCAGATACCCTGGCAGACCGAGACGTTCAGATATCTGGGCGTAAATATTTACCATAAAATCGAGACAGAGCACAAACACAATACGAAGAAAGCAATTGAAGGAATTAAAAATAGCATGGTGTCCAGATTACCCCTTGCCATGATGGGAATTGCAGCGCTGCTCAAGATGGTGGTTTTGCCCAGACTCTTGCATTTTTTCATGAATGTCCCGTACTTGATCCCTAGACACTTTTTTGTGAGACTTCATGGCCTGTGCAGGGGCGTCCTATGACACAACTCTAGGAATAGGGTGGCCTTGTGGAAACTACAGAACACATGTGATATGGGGGGCATAAACCTGCCGAATTTTGAATTGCATTACCTAGCGGGACAGCTGTTTTATGTGGCTAGGTGGTTGTCTGCAGAGGACTCCGCAGAGGCTAGGCTTCTGCAGGGCGAGACAGCTCCATACTTCCTGAGAGAGATAGTGTGGCTGCATAGAACTAAAATGGCGAGGATGGGGAGATTACTGGTGCTGGGTTGGGAAGTCTGGCGCAGAGCATGGAGAACTGTGGGCGACTCGGACCCGCTCTCTCAACAGGTCCCGCTGGTGAGGCTACATGGGGAAGACTCCCAACGGTTCAGGGGGGTCCGTAGGTACTGGGAACTGGTGGGTCTAGCCACTCTTGGAGATATATGGCAGAAAGGGGAGGCATTGGAATTCCAGAGGCTGCAGGAGGAGACAGGGGTGCATGAGGGCCAATATATTACTTATACCAGGATCACGAAACTGGTGAGGGAGAGGTGGTCTGAGATTGTATTAGCGGAAGAACCTGATGCCACCCTGGAAATGATGTCTGATGTCTCAGAGGGTGGGCACGAAATATCTTGGCTATATGAGCTCCTGAGTGCAAAGGCAGGGAAAGAGCTGCCCCAACTGAGGCTTGACTGGGAGGAGGAGGAGGTGGGAGAACCCATGACAGAGGGACAGTGGGATAGAGCCCAAAGGTACCACAAGAAGGTGTCCCGGAACGCGAGATTCCAGCAGATCCAGCTGTATGTCACCCACAGAGCTTATCTGACCCCCGGAAGAATAGCCAGGTTTGGTGGTTCGACAATACAGAAATGCCCCAGGTGTGGTGAAGAGGAGGCAGGGCTGTTGCACATGTTCTGGGCTTGCCCAGAGGTGCAGAGATTCTGGGAAGAAATAAAGACGAGAATGGCCAGCGGGGGAGTGGTGCTTGACGTGAGATCTGCCTGGGCATTCATGCTTGGGAGTTTTCCCAGGCTACGTAATTTAAAACATATCAACAAGATGAAGGACCTGGCCTATATCTTGGCCAAACGCAGAATTGCAATATGCTGGAAAGCAGTCCATAGGCCTAGAGTGGAGATGTGGTGGGCAGACCTCTTGAAATGGGCAGAAGCAGAAACTGCGGTATGGTATGAGGCAGTCACTAGGGGGGGCGGGGAGGAAGTGGGCCACTTGATAGCCTGGAGGCAGCTGGTGACCTCAATGGCAAACCCCCACCAGGTCAATCATGAAACGGAAGACTCAGACGAGTCGACAAGCATTGAGATGCCTGAAAATGCTCATGCAGATGGCACGGATAGGACGGCTCGAGTTTGTGGGGAGGGAGTGGGGAGGACGGAGGATATCACTAAATGATGTGATGCCTTGATATTTATTATATACGTCCTAAATAGTTTGTGCCCATAGCAATCCAATGCTTCGGCATTGGCAAACCTCTTTATGGGGATGTATGGAAAGCAACAAGTTTATTTGCATGAAGCATTTGCAACACATGTAGTATTATGGATTCGCTTTATTGACAATGTCCTACTGATTTGGGATGGTACAAGTGTGGAACTAAATGACTTCAGACTCAGAATGAATCATAATGATCTTGAAATATAATTCTTGGGCCACGACAGCCCAAGTGCAATAACTTTCTGGACCTGACAATCTTTATGGAAGACATGAAACTGTCCATTGGTACATTTCGAAAGGAACAGAGGTCAACTCGACTCTACATGCTCAGAGTTGTCACCACACACCAGTGAAATGGAACAACCCGACGGGCGAATTTATTAGAGCAAGACGCAACTGCAAAGACACCAAAGACTTCTTAGAAGAATGCGACTTACTTCAAGAACGCTGTAAACAGAGGGGTTACTCAAAAGCATGCCTTAGAGCAGCCAGGCAAAAGGCCACAAACATGACATGGGAGCAAACGTTGATGCCCAAATTAAAGAGAAGCAACAGGGGAATGAGATCAACTTCATCACGACCTTCAGTAAGAACAATGTGGACTTGAGGAGAACACTCAACAAAAACTGGCGTCTCCTACAACTGGACCCTCATCTCACAGACCACATTAGTGAAAAGCCTGAGATCACATACCATAAAGCCAAAACCATTAAAATGACTCAGTCCTTCGCTACTGCCAGATCAAAATCCAGAACCGACAAGAACTTGGCTGGACACCGGAGTGTCTGGCTTTTCGAAAATGTGGGACATGTACCAAGTGCCTTTTATGCTCACGAAACTACTAAGAGCTTTGAGGATGCAAGAGGAACACGTATGAACATAAATGAGAATATCAATTGTCGCTCTAAATATACTGTTTATGTCATAATCTGTCCGTGCAAGTTGATGTATATTGGGAGCACAATAAGAGAAGTTAGAATACCCATCCGTGAACATTTCTCAGCAGTTGGGAGCCAGGATGCGTCACTGCCCCTGGCCCAGCACTGGCAATTACAACACCAGATGGATGACAATAAAGACTTGAAATTTATTGGATTACAAAAAGTGAAACTAGGAAGAAGAGGTGGAAATCTGGAGAAAAGGCTCGGACAGATGGAAGCAAGACTAATCTGTAAATTCAGATCAATTGAGTTTGGTCTTAACAAGGACAATGAGATGATTCATTTTTTATGAATTAGGATTATTGGTAAACATGTAAATAATATCTTTTGCACAGATGTTCGACCATGGACACGTAATGTATAATTTAAAATGGGGGGGGCTAATAATGCTGTGGAATTAAATATGCTATGTGAGAATGTACTATTGTCTCTTGCCAAGTCCCTTTAGGACATAAAAGCACACATGTGACCTGCCAATGCATGGATAGTCCAGATGGACATAAACTGAAGCCGGACAGACATGTCATATTGCATGTGACATTAACAATACAGGTGGAGAGTTTCTGCATGAATATCTACAGCTGGTATCATCCATTAGCTTGTGTGGCCTTAAAATGGGAGTATATTATTGATCACATGCCCCAAATTGATAAGGAGATTGCTTTATGTGGGGGCAGTTTATTAATGCACACGCTGATTGTTATCATTGAGACATTCGAACGTCTCAAATGGCATGGGTCACACCGTGCGCCAAGTAGTTAAAAGTACAATTAATCTCGAAGGTGCTAATCCACTTAAGGAACTGTCAGGTATTAGCCATTCTTATTTTTCCGTTCAGCGGATTTTAAAACACGTATTTAAAACGATGGAGAATGCACTGTTTGAGGGGAAACTACTATGTTCTTTATGTAGAAGCGACACCATTCCAATATGGCGGGCAGTCTGAATGGCCCTGACGGTGAGAAGGGACAACCTAGGTTGTCCGGGCAACTAGATATAAAAAAGTAAGATTCGCGCGGCAGCTTTTCTTCCTGCATTGCCGATGCGAGGAACGCTGTGTTCTGAGTAAGAAGGTAAGACTGGAGGGGGTAGGGGAGACATTATTTTATGCCCGCGACCCGTGCCCATACCAGGATTCTTGATATAACATGACCAATTTGGTATTTTGTAAAGGTACGTAAGCGGACAGTGAACTTGGATGTAAGATAGTCTTACACTGATTGGGAAATTCTTTATAAGGATGAATTTGGCTGACTCTGAGCATTCGAAGTAGGAAGGGGTTATGGAAATTAGGCTTGGCGCTATTCAAAATGATCCTCTTTCACTTTTATCAGAGGCGTGCAGAAACTGAACCTGGGGCTCTTTTTTTAGACAAATGCTTTTTGTCATTTTAGGGATTATCGCGGGACATAATTGAATACATATTTGGTAAGGAGCTTCTTTCTGTTCATTTAAAAGACTTTGCGATTGTCTGTGTGTAAACCTTGAGACAGGCATCAGTACGGATTATGAGAGACTTCCTAGTATACTGTGATATGTACCAGCTGTAGTACATTATAGTTATTATCCCAGTAAACTTGTGAATTGCGCATAATGTAATCAGAATAATTTTGATTTAATAATTCATACTAATTGTTGGTTAACAATGAATTTGACTTGCCAATGTGTTTTTTAATGATTACGTTTTATGGAATGGAAGGGCATCTAACTTACATTCAAACCAAAAATGTTTTCTTTTTCTCTTCTTTGTTCTGTGTTTCGTGTTTGTCTTTTGATTTATGTTGAAATCGTATTATTTCAATCCTCATCCCCATCCATTTCCTCTGGTGTTTATTATTTCATGTGGCTGAATGTATTTAATTCTATTTTGTAACTGTGATCATAATATGGACATGATCTAATTGCCCAAATCGTTTTGTTTTGAGAAAGGCCCTTGAGTGGCCGAAACACGTGTTGACTATCAGTGGGCAAATCATTTATGTTTTGCTTGATTTGTTTATAAATGCAAACCACTTGAAATCAAATGTGTGGAAAATCCCTTTTTCTTCATTAACCAAGGAGGCAGGGGTACTGGTTCCTCCAATGATTACCACACCAACGCAACACTTCCCAATGGTTCATTCATTGGGTCGCCAACAGAAGAAGTTGTACCCCGAACAAACCCCAAAAAAACACGTTAAACATATTTAACAGTGCCACTCTCCCCATCATAGTCAAAGGCAGATTGGCCCAGAACCTCATGCTGTTTTCAATTTTAGCCACCGCCTTTTCTGTGTTTTGCTTGTGTTCGACCTCAACACTATGATGTACACTCACTCACATAATCTTTAACTCTTTTTATGGGTGTCATTTTTTAGACTCTCCATAGTGTCTTTTTAAAGTTATCATCTTTAACAACTTATTGGCAATAAGTCTCTGTTTCTGGGTTGCCCTAGGGGCTCTCCTTTTAACTTTCTTTTGCTAACGTTGAGAGAATACAGTTCCGAAGGGTAGAAATGATCTTTGGATCCGTATTACATTTTATTCTGTGAAGCCAGCACACCTCACCTTATGTAGAGTGCTGGGGAGATACAAAGTATCCCCTTTTACACTAAAGTGGTACAATTCTGTTAGAGGGACAAGCTTCCCTTCAATGGCTGGTGGCAGTGATACCTTGTATTAATTTGGTGCATCTTTACCGCGGGCTGTGTTCACAGCTGCAGTAAAGGCACCTAAGGGTGCTAATTTTACCAAAATGGCCCTGTCTTCTTTTTTTTGCCATTTTAGTGTTTCTTGTCGTTTTTTGTGCCTTCCCCTGACATCCAGGGTGGGAAATTACTTTGTGTGATTTTTATCTTCGGCGGGAGTCCCCTGGATTCCCCGACCAGGCTCCAGTCTGTCTGTGAGGGCAGGAAGCAAGGGAGGGGTCTAAAACCCCCCAACCCTTTCTTTCGCCTTGCTTGAATGGGGACAAATCCCAGTGGGGGGCTCACTGTCCTGATTGGCCAACCAGACCGCACCTTCTTGTAAAATGCTGGGAGAGAATGCAGAGGTTGTGCTGTAGTTCTGATAAACACTGCGAACCTGGAAGCTGAAGAAAAGTCAACCATTGGAACTGAAACCGAAGAGGATGATGAAGGAAACGCGGCTGAAATGATTTCCAGCGACCGGAGAGCCTGCTGTGTAACCGGAGCCTGCTGTAGCCCTTCCTTCCAATCGACCTGGGGACTCCGAAAACGACAATCCCGACAGAGAGCCTGGTGAGACCCACTAGACTCAAGAAGACCTGCATTTTGAGCCATCCCACGCGTTGGTGCAACCTTGCGTTGTTGCAATACCCTGGGACCTCTTCCGAATTCCGATTCTTGCTGAAACTTCGTGGGCATCCTGGTGCGATCTCCAGAGACACGAATCGAGTCCAAAAAGTCCCCTCAAAAGAGTGCTGGACCTTTGTAACAGCGAGAATTCCACCACAATTTTCTGTCTTCTTCTGTGCTCCTTGAAAATGTGCCAAATCCGCAGAACCGCATTCAGCCGACAGGGAAACCTTGCCTAGAGCCTTCATCGATCCCTGCTGCAAAGTTTCTTCTGAGTTCTTGTTTTCAGTCACCACAACAAGCAATCCACTGACCGGGTATTTGGCTGCAGACCCTGAAGTCCTCCTGCTGCAAAATGTTCTTCAATGTTGAGGTACTGTGTTGGCTTGGGTATATACTTACCTTAAGCCTGTTATATCTGCGTAGCTGTGGGTTGTTGGGGAGGCCTCTCGTCCAGTACACCCAGTCCCACTGCTAGAATCCTGCTGGGGTGTCTTCTGTGAAGCCCCTGGACCCTCTTCTAACTCAGAAGTAAAGTACTCACCTGTCTGCCTAGTTTTCCTAAGGACTTTTTCTACTAAAGAACCTATTCTGACACTGTCTGTTGTCTCTAGTGACCCCCCCTTCTGCCACTGAGAACACATATGCTCCAAGAACCAGGGAAAGACTTTTGAAAGGATTGGGCCTTTTGCCTAGAAAAGAAAATACATGTTTAAAAGTTATTTACTTGTAAAGAGTTGGTTGGTAACTGTAATTCTAAGAGTGAACAGTTACAAAAGGTCATACTTATCTTGAATGTGTGATGCACTATTCTGAAAAGTATGGTTAACATCTGTTCTTCCTTAGAAACTGTTTTGCCATTCTAATAGAAAGTAGATCTGAAGATATTTTACTCTTATGGTGATTGGGTTGTGCCTCTTTCCAAAAGTAAAGTGTTGGTTTCACCAGATTATTCCTGCAGGGTAATTGTATGAGTGTCCTCCAACTGTTGGTATGGCCAGATTAGTCCTTTGAGGATAATTGTATTGCTTCCCCTGACTTGCTGCTAGCCTGTCCAGAATAAGTCTACATTAGGTTGTTGCCTACCTAGAATAACTTGGAGTCATTCAGTAAAGATTAACATTGGGTTTTATTTTCCCCTTCATTGTGAGGTTAAACAAGTATGTGGTTTTTACTTCCCTTGTGTTAGCTGTGTGCCATCCAAAAATACGTTACACAAGTTACTGCTCATCTCTATTTGTGGTTCACTGATCTCAGAAGCACCTCTAATTGTATATTACATCTTTAGGTTTTACTCACCTACTGTAACTGTGTGTTATCACAAAAGTAGTTATAGGTTTTTACTGCACTTGGAATAAGTGTTCCACTATTCACAAAAAGTATATTGCCCAGTTTACTGATTAAGTTATTTGTACTAAGAGTCAGTGTATAACTGGTGGGTCTACTGCCCTTGCATTACTGTATGGAATTGTGAAAGTAACCATTGGTTTTTACTCCCCAAGAATAGGTGTGAACTATACTGAATGTGTATGAAAAGAGTTTGACTTTCCTAGAACTGCTGTTCGGTATTTCCAAATAAGGTTTTTACTTTGGTCTGTGTACCTTCAAGTATAGTGTTGTGTTTGTATATTGTGAATCCATATAATGTGTTAGTGCTTACTTGCCCCTAGATTTATCTGGGCATGCCTGTATTTAAATACATCCTTTATTTTTACAATACAAAGTGTTTCAGTGCTTCTTTGGATCATTTGCATTACAATTTAATTTGTACTGATTTTACAGCCCTCTCTACCTCCTAAGATAAACCTGGCTGCTCTCTGCCTATGCTACCATGTGCTCGGGTGGTACACCGTTATACTAAGAATGGAGTCTTGTGCTGCCTCAGTTGAATGGTTTTACTAAGCCCATAGCTGGAATTCAGAAACGCTGTCCTAACAGTACTCTACCTCCCCGCTCTACTACTATCCACTCTCAACTGTACTACTCCTCTCCCCACTACCACCCTCCCCTCCACACTACTAGTCCCTCTGCCACACTGCTACTAGCACTCCACTCCACCTTCTTCCCATGCACCCGTCTTTCACTCCCAAACACGTTTTACTCCCCCTCTACACTCGCTCTGACAACCTCACTCTGTTAGGATGGGTTTCTTGAATCTGGCCTGGTGTACAGATTTTATGAGGCCACCCTAGTTATAGTGAACAGGGAACTCTGAGAGGTTTGCCAAAACCCAATCCAGGTAAACCTGGAGAGCAGTCCAGGCTATTCTCAGGAGAGCTTGAGTGGGGTCAGTGGTCAACAATGAGTCCACACAGTGAAGCACACAATAATTCAATTTGGACAGGAATGTATAAAAATACAAATGTTTATTCTAGGCCTTGGAGATACTAAAAGAAAATGAAACGAGCATGTGATATTATCGCACCCTAATCAATAAAATGATGAACATATATACATTTACCTTTGGTTCATAAATGCATTCAAGTGACTTAATCAACACAAGAGGTAAGTAAATTAATGCAGCGATGATGGAGGCAAGTCACAAGTGAATTTCCCTAACTTCAGCAGTCCAAGCCCTAAGTCAAATGGGGCATTGTACCCAAAAGTCACAGGAGCCACAATGCTTCTCCCCAGAATGTAGCCTTTGTAGGTAAATTCTAATTTACTTGTGTTGGTGATGGTTAAAAGAAGATATTCAACAATGTTACTAACATAAGTAATTGTGTTCTTATCTTTTAGAAAATACTACACATGTTCAACGACCAAAAGGCAGTGGTATGGAAGGTGTAAGCAGCAAAGTTTCTTTGGGCCCACAGATGTGGAATGAGACTTGGCAAGTCCCACCTAGGTCTCTGGGCACACACAGATGCAGCACTAGCCCGCTAAAGCAGCAGCTTTCCTGGGCAAGTGCATGACCGTATGAGATTTCCTGACCTGGCAAGACGGGAGGAAGGCCAAATTACAATATGGCCAGAAAAAACAAGAAAAAATCTTGTGACACAGCCATTTTAGTGCACTAGCCATGTTTAGTAACCGTACGTGGTAAACACAAATGTGCACAATAAAAATAATGCAAGAAATTGTAAAAATATATCTTCTGCCACCAAGTTGTCTTTTTGGGATTTTTCTTCTCTGTGAAAGATAGTGAGCTAAAGATTCTGGGTAAGGCTCTTGTAACCAGGACTCATGTCTGGCAGAGAGTCTCCCAGGACCCCCCTTGTTATCTGCATATTTCAAGTAACTTTGGGTCTCACCCTAAGTTACTAGGGGAATCCAGACGTGGACCCCTTGCTCACTATTCTTAGAGAGGCACAGCTACACCCTACTGATGAGTTTCAACCAGACCAAAACACGTGTCTGGGATTGCTGTTGGTACTCTTGTTCAGAGAAGAATTGCCTAGCATTTCGGTGCTGGACTGCCCCAGGGCAGGACAAAGACTGATGTGTGGGATATTTCTTCTCTGTGAAAGATAGTGAGCTAAAGACTCTGGGTAAGGCTCTTGTAACCTGGACTCATGTCTGGCAGAGAGTCTCCCAGGACCACACTTGTTATCTCCACCAAGTTGTCTTTAGGCACATTTAAAAGTAAATAAATAACATATTAACACCGCAGGGTAAACAGTTGTATGAGTTCCACCTTTTCTTTAGACACATATAGAAGTAACCAAAAATCCCAAGTGTAAAAAGCTAGGGTGACACAAACGCATCTCCATTGCACTGCTTTGTAAGATGATGGGTGCAATGTTAGTCACAAAAGGCAAAAGAGAAACATAGGGCCTAATTCACAGAAGCGTTTTATAATGGCAAACCCCCACTGGAAAATGCTCCGTGAATTAGGCCCATAGTTTCCCAGTACCGATGCCTGAAGGACTGATCAGTTTCCCCATAAAATATTAGCAAAAGGGAAGCAAAGCTGAAGTCTCTACTTCTCTTCAAAAGTCAGAACAGTTTTGGACTATAATTTGGTTCTTTTTAGTATTCCCCCTCTTACTTTACTTGTTCAGTTTCATTTGAGAATGAATGTGCTGGAACTGTCATTAGTGAATTGAATGTATTGACAAAATTGATCAATGATAAGGAATCATTTTAAAATTAAAAGGTCAGAACAAATTCAAAAATAAAGCAAAACGTTTGGGGGTCGTAAAACTGTGGAGGGAAAGTTGCCAAAAGAGAAATCTTTCCGAACACTTGCCTACCTTGCACACATACTCACCACACGGTACCACTAGCTCTCACCAACCAATACCTCACCTTTTCAGCAATTCGCCTGCACACTTTAATCCACTGTCCTTCCTCCTGCTGATTTTAGTCTGCCATCTCCTCCTCCTCCTCCTCTAATCTCAACCGTTCAATGAACAGTTTCTTGTTGCCCCTCTTACCTCCCCTCTCCTTCGCCAAATGAATTGCTGGCCCTGACCAATCTGTCCTGTTCTTCCCCACTGGGGTGATGTTTACAGTCAGTAGAAGTTCAAAATAGCAGGTTAAGCCCTGTTCCTTTTCTCCGTGGGGGCTACTGTATTGCAACAACGGTGGTCCGCTTTGCAGTGTCCCAGTTCGTGTTAGGGGGCATAAGTGCAGTCCCCCACCAGATAAGTTTAACTAACCACTGCTCTGAGACATGTCACTGCTGAAGTAAGTATGGTGTTTCGTTACTGTGTGCGCTGGCACTGTGGAGCAGTGCGCAGCATCTCTGGCAGCCACATAGATCTCTGGGCTCTCGTTCGCTGGCTCCCCCTCTCTGCTGGCTCTGCATCTCAGATGACTATAGACCTTTGTGTGGGGTGTGGGTGGGTTACAGTACTACGGTCGGTCACCCGATGCTGCTGCTGTCTCACTGCTGATTCTAGGAAAGAAAGAGTAACTTTGTCAGAATTTTCATGAAGAGGTATGGGGTGATGCAAGTTGGTACTGTACATATACAAGCAGGCACTTGTGGACAAGACAGGAATTGGGGCGCTCTCAATTGCCACTATCATCCTCTGGGAAAGAACTGGCTCTGACTTCCACCCTGGTAGTCCAAACACACCAGGCTAAGAGGGGTTCCTCTCTCCTCATGAGAAAGTCTGATTACTGACCTTGTCACTCTATCTATGTCTGCACTGTTCAGATGCATTTTCAATTATGTACTTGCACCATGCCACATGATCAGATTCCACAGCCCTATGACAAGAATAAGGAACTCTGTTTCACCTTGCATGGTTTGATGATAGATTGGGCCACCAAAAAAAAGAAAAAGCCCTTCTAGCTCGAAAGGAAATGTTAAGTAGCAACCCCATTATCAGTATGGTGTGAATAGTAATAACAAGTGGTATTTTAAATACTGCTTATTTTGAAAAAGTACCTCTTAATTATGAGCTGGGGTGGAATTGGATATTTACTATGTGCTGGCCATAGAAATCATTGCAGCAGGAAAGTATGGGTTTGTACCCCATTTAGTGGTTTATATATAAACTACTTGGTAAATATCTGAAGTGATCCAAACTCATAATTGGAATGTGTTTTTAAATGTAGTCTCTATGTAAAATGCAACGTTTTTACCGTTCAAACTATGCGCCTAATGAGGCGCTTGGTTGTGGAATGCCAACAGCCTTTCGTTTAATAATCAATCTAACAACCCCCTCAAACTTGTGTCTTCCAGATCCATTTTCCAAAGCACTCGCAATTGATGATGCAGCTTGCAATGTCTCTTGCATACCTAAGAATATAGAGATTTGGCGGTACATTTCTACAAAGGATAACATTGTATTTTTGTTCATGACTCGTTTCAGCAAATACACCAAGGCGTACCTTTTCCCCTATGTCTTTTCTAACTTCTTCTGAAATCCCTCGCTTGACCGTCCTCTTGTCTTCATGCACCCTGAAGCAAATTTGTTTTTCATAGGCGCATTACAATGACCTATTAATAAATCATCTGTGTTTTGCAACCTATTTGAAAGGGTTTGGATGTTTGTGTGCCAAAAGTCCTTCATGGGTCAGACCACTACTGACTTCCTACTGACTTCCCGTGCTGTTGCAATTGGTTTGGTGGTTTTGAGATGTGCTACTTTAAACCCCTGCCGCCATGCCATTTGAGATTTGACGGATTGCCTGAATACTTGCCATACTAATAGTAAAATAGCTGAAACAGGATTGAGCTTTTTTAGGAAGTAACTGGCACATGTTTCCCAAATGTTTGAGCCATCAATTGGTTGCCAACTGATGATGATCTTTGCCACCTGCGGCCAGCAACTTACAATGTGTTTGTTTCCCACAGGGTGGTAATTTTAAACCTTCACAACAGCGGGTGTTTGCCGGTGGAATATCCAGCGGAGACTTCGGATGCTGGGAGAAGCACACAAAGGGAATAGGCCAGAAGCTTCTGCAGAAAATGGGTTACGTTGCTGGAAGGGGCCTTGGAAAAAACGCTCAAGGTATTGCTTCAAGGTGCATTGCTAAAGATAATTCAATTTTGGGACTTGCGCCGCACAACTATGAATTCACTGAATCTCAGGCAGACCCACCTCTTTAAATTTGTGTGAAATTAATTCATTTTAATACTGTTAGATTTGAAGGTGATCCAAGGTGATCCACAAAGCAGATGAGTTACCAGCACATCTAGCAGTGGTGTAAGCTTCCCATGTTTACAAGACAAGAGGGCAGTCCTGTTGCCAATATTGAATGTGCATGCTTCACTTAGTGTTGTACAGCTTAATGGTTGCTCCTCATTACTAGGCAGAGTGGGTGTTTGGTCCCCGGACCATTCCAAAAATGGGTCCACTTTGTATTGCTCATTCATTTACCAATTAGTTGGCATCTTTGTATCGGCCTCACTGGTTTGTTATGTACTGTTGGGTAACGTGTTTTGTGCTAAAACACCACTATGCTTAATGTACAACCAGTAATTTATAAAAAGAAAAAGTCTGGAGACTAGATGTAGGGCCCGTTTCTTACTTTTTTAGATTATCAACAGCCACTTCAACAGCAACCAAATATCCTTTGCTAAAAAATTTGAAAAACAACTTCCATTGCCTACAATGAATCAAACATCTGTAACCCTTGTTTATTACTCCTAACCTGGCACAAATATTGAAATGAACACCACTGCAGTTATCCTAATTTAGTGAAGGATCTAACTCACTACTTGATAACCAGTTCGAGTTCAGATTGTTCAGGAGCACAGAAACAGCTTTTTTGTTTGAGACAAGATCTTCAAAGCACTCAGTTATAACTCTGCTTTGGTATTCCTTCTGCTAGCCCTCTCGGCAGCTTATGACCCTGTGGATCACTTTAGACTCATTAATAGATTTAACTTCGACCATGGGCATCAGACTGTTCCCTAAAATGGACCTGTTAATTCCCCACCAATTGCAGCATCTGTTTCAAAGTAGGTAAGTTGTAAACTAGCCCATCTAAACTAACCCTGGGCCTTTCCTAGGGTTCAACAAACCTCCCACCCCCTAGCTTTTCATTGCAGTAAAGGCAGTTTTTCTACAACCCCCAACCCTAGGGGGCAAAAGCACCCAGCTAAAAAGAAAGGCTAATCTTTCTTAAAGGTATGTAAAGTGGCTTAATTCTCAGGAAGGGATAGGAGGTGCAATTAGTCTACACACTTGCACATAGAAAAATACACCAGGGGGCGCTGTTGCGCAAACGGCAAGATGGCTGCTTCAGCATGAGCTCTGTGGTTGCAGAGAGCTCTCGGCACGATCCTTGCCGCATCAGAGCAATCCCGAACATATATAAATGAAATAAAAGTGATATAAGGGCAACCTGAAAGCACTGGCTTAATTGCAGGAGCGTTGAGGCAACAACGCCAGAGATACTCGACCTGATGGCGTAGTCCCCCTCCGGACACACACAGCTACATACCTCGACCGGGGAGAGGGGCACCTGGTTTGCGTCGAGGGACCGGAGCACCAAGACTGAGGCACACTGTCACCCACCGGCACATGGACGTGCCCCTGTGATGCAATACTACTCCCGGAGAAGTAACACGCCTCAGACGGAGAGGCCCGTGGGGATCGGCCACCGGACCCACGGCGGATGCTGTTGAGAGGGGGCTCGCCTCCCTGGACCGCCTCTGATAACTGGCGGGCCTGCGGTGTTCCCGAGTGACCACGCTCGGCAGGGCCAGTGCAGTGAGACAACAAAGGACTTCAGTGACTGCTGTGGACTGGCATTATCCGCTCAGCTCTGTGCTGTGGGTGGACAGATGCTGCTACCCCGACCCCCAATGATGGGATATGCTGATCTGCCTGGGCATTCGCGGTCACCAGATCTCTAACAGATAGCGGAGCTGTTACGTTCCACCAGCACAACGCAGGAAGAGCGAGTTTGCTCATGGTCCTCGGTTAATGTGCAGCGCAGCCAGGCTCTTCAAGCACCGGCGCGTTCGCTATGATCCTTTGGTGCCAGAAGAGTGCCAGCGACCCTACAGACTTCCCGAGCGATGGAGGGCCACGCTGTTGTCTCCCTCCCCTCTTGAGCCTTCAAACCCCAGCTCATTCGCTGCACACCCCGTTGCTGCATCCCGGAACCCTGATCCTGGGCTGGGGAGCGGCTCTGGACTTCTCCTGACTTTGCCCCAGAGACCCCTTGGAACACTAAGACAACAGGTGGGTGACCAACCATGGTGGGGTGCCAATTTGGCTCGAAGGGACACCCTGGGGCGGCTTGATATCTGCGACAAGTATTGACATTGCACGGGACCCTCTGGCCCATGCCGCTCCATAGAAATAGTCCATATTTTATGCAGCGTTGCTGGGCAACTGATGCGGCAGAGTTACCGTACAGGCAGGGGGGCGCCTCATTTTGGTCTGTGTCCCCTGTGGCGGGACTCTGGGTGTAGCGCCTCCCTGCTGCAACCCAGAATCCTGAATTTGGCCCAGCCCCTAAGAGGAAACTAGGGCGATGTCCTAGATCTTGCAGACCTCCCCCACATAGGGTGCGCAGCCAGGAGAGGTCGGCCCCAAGGCCGCTTTTACTTACACCTTTAGGACAGATCTGCGGCACGTGGGCTTTTGAGATAAGGAATATAATTTGCGAATGGGTACTCCACCAGCCCCTCTTGAACCTATCCTTCTCTTTCATCGGCGCAGGACCTACTAAAGCTCTTGACGGCTGGGGCAACTGGACTAGTCTGCATACTTGATACCCTGAAACTGGGCCTGTGTCCAATCCCCCCACCTTCCTCATACAGGGCGGTGGGTCTTGAGTGCCCCAGGGCTGTAATCCCTACACTGCAGATGGTGACAACACAGAAATAAGCAAGGGAAGCAGGATCTGCAGTGTCTTGAAGTCCCTGGAAGGATAGATTCCTGCCAGCAAACGCATGCGTTGACGCACTGAAATACTACTACAGCTGGACACAGAAGAAACTTGGCCTTTAGATCTGCACTCCAGGGCGCACCACCCCACATAAAGGAAAGGTTCCTGCATCTCCTAGAATGCCTAAGGGGCCAGCCCACAAAAAAAGAGGCACTATGGAGAAGTTTGCTAAACCCACTGCCAAACGGACAGAAACCAGCAATGTGGGATCCAGTGACCGGGATGTGTCAGCGCCGTCCCTGTACCACCCTCCCGCGGACTTACAGGGAGTGGTGGCAAGGGTTTGCATCGATAAATGACAAACTGGATGGCATCAATGTCAATATCTCTACGATCAGAGCCCAGTTGGAGAAAGCTACTCCTCGCATCACGGAGACTGAGACCCGAGGGGGCGTGGCAGGAGATACCATAGAGTCATTTCAAAAACACAGTCACAGCGATGGCCAAAGACTTGGGCTGTGTCAAGATGAAGTGCGAGGAGAGGCGAGATCGCGACGAAACATCTGCATCATGGGGGTGCCGGAAGACTCGCTAAAGGGCCCTATGGAAATCGCTGTTGAGGGCCAACTAAGACTTGCTGGGAGACCCTGGCTGATCGCAAATGTTTGTGGTGGCGCAAGCTCACATGTATCTGGCGGCAAAACCTAAGCCTGGGGCATTCCCAGGACCGATCATCCCAAGATTGAGGAACACTGTGACCGCGACATGGTGTTGAGAGCAGCACGAGAAAAGTGTGAATTGAAAATGGACTTGAGTGCTATCCGCATTTTCCCTGATTTCACAGCAGCAGTACACAAAGAAAGGCGCTCATTTGTCGGAGTCAAAATGTTACTGAAAGGGCGCCAGGTGCCTTGCGGAATGTTATATCCAGCCAGGCTCCTCATACAATTTAAATACAAGACCAATTTCTTTACGTTTCCAGAGGAAGCTGCATCGTTTCTAGAGGCCAGCATTCCTGTTCCAGAGACACATCGAGTGGGAGAGGGGCAGTGACAGCGGGCAGGGCCACAATTTTTATGTGAAGGTACCCAATGTGCTGGCGTTGTCACACTGGCCTATAGAATGTATATTTCGTAGAGTGTCCCTGTCAATGGCTCAATGGCTAATTGCAACTACTAATTGTCAAATGGCACGAGTGTTGGTAACGAGACATTAAATATGCTACGGGTTCTAGCTCATTTCAAGTTCGATGATTAAGCATGCTGAGAGCTCCAGGCACCACGGGAGTAGTTGCCCCCAATCCAAGTGCACACTGTGGTTGAACTAGTTAAGAAGGGAGGGACGGGGAGGAGTCTCAGGGGCAACATAGTCAAAATTTGGGGCACTATTAGGATGGGGGAAGGTGGGATTCAAGGGACGTTGGGGCAAGGGGAGTTTTGAAAATGCACAGGTTGATCACAACGAGCTATGAACAATGTATCATATGATATGGGGATGTACAGGTTGTATGGAAATATGTGAGGGACGATGGCTAAAGTGGGCCCGACCGGAGTGAAGTTATTGAGCTGGAATGTGAGGGGGCTACTCTCGCCTATAAAAGCGTGCAAGGTAATGACTTGTGTGAATAGGCAAAGGACCCAAATACTATTTCTACAAGAAATGCACCTGTTGAAACCCCAGGCATGAAGAGTAGCCCCAGAGTGGGGGGAACGGCGCTATTATACATCATATTCCACCAGAGCCCGAGGGGTGAGGATATTGATCCACAGATCATTACCATTTGTACATTATGCAACGGAGCGATGCATGTGGAAGATATATGCTTATGCATGGAAAACTGGGTAATGCTGAAGTCTTATTAATAAATATCTATGGCCCTAATACAGAAGACCCCGAGTTCTATGAGGATGTGTTCCGTAAATGTGCTAAATACCCCACTGCAATGGTGATCTGTGGTGGAGACTTTAACACTATCTTCGACACTGTCTTAGACCGCACAACGGAAACGTCCAGAACCCTGACGGGGGCACCACGCATGATCCATACCCATATTGTAGACCTGGGCTTGAAGGATGTATGGCATGCGCTACATGGCTCACTAAAGGCCTTCACTTTTTATTCAACGGTGCATGACGTGCACTCTCGCATAGATCTGTGGCTAACGTCACAGAGAGTATTGGGGTGGGTGGTTGAAATCTGCATACTGCCCAGACGCTTTCTGATCACTCCCCGGTGTTGCTCAATATTCTCATTCTCGAACCCCCCCCCCCCCACCTGGAGGCATCAGTGGCATTTCAAGGCCTCGTCCTTATTGGACCCAGTGTTTCTGTCCAGTATGTCACAACACATTACTGAATTCTTCGACAATAATGAAGGGTCAGTAGACACGCAAGCTACACTGTGGAAGGCCTTTAAGGTCTATATGCGGGGGGTTGTCATGTCCACAGAGTTTGGAGTTCTTTGCAACATCGGGGGGGGGGGACTCAAGAGACGAGAGGAGGCCCTACTGATATTACAGACGAGCACGCATGGAACCAGTCACCTCAGATTAGCGGGGAATGGCGGACCGAGAATGACGCTACTTTGAGAGGCTGGCGGCTGCTTGTTAATATGGGGAACAGGAGAGGCCAGGTCAACTCCTATCACAGATGGTTCGTGGTGAAAGGGGCAATGCACCCATTCCATGTATAGCAAGGCGAGATGGATGGGTGTTGAACAGTTGAAGAGATATGTGATTGTATTCTATGACTTCTATGGGGATCTTTACTCGCCACAAAGTATAGCCTCAGAAAATGAGATAGATGAATACTTAGCAAAGATACCCACAACATTGTCTGCCGAAGCCTGAGATACGCTTGAAATACCTATAACAATCGCTGACATAAAGGAGACGATAAAGAGCTTGCCAAGTGGGAAAGCACCTGGCTCTGACGGGATAGGTGCAGAATTTTACAAAGGATTTAAGGACATCTTAGCCCCTCGCCTACTGTCAGTCTGGAATGATTCTCTGGAATCTGGTGTCCTACCGGAGTCTATGCGGGAGGCGGTCATCACCTTATTATTGAAACTTGGGAAGCCACCAGTGGATTGTGGATCGTATCGTCACTCTCTTTTAAACACAGATGTGAAAGTATTTGCTAAGATACTAGCATCTCAGCTCCATCCACTGATGCCCTATATGGTGCACAAGGACCAAGCTGGTTTCATACAAGGACTATCTACAGCATCCAATATTCGGAGGCTATACAGTGTTTTGGCAAACATACCAAAAGACACTGAGGGGGTTGCACTGTCCTTGGACATGCAGAAATCCTTCGATACAGTACACTGGCCATTTCTCTTCATGGTGCTACATAACTATGGGTTCAGTCCCAACTTTGTAAAATGGGTGAGGCTTCTATATACACAACCACATTCCATGGTGTGCACCAACTGGGTCTTGTTAGCAGTGTTGACACTAGCGGGGGCACCAGGCAAGGATGCCCGCTATCGCCACTATTATTTGCCCTGGTAATAGAGCCCCTAGCAGATCTCATGTGGTCGTGCCATACTCAAGCGGGCATAGTCACAGCAGGGCGGACAGACTTGATAACACTCTATGCTGATGACACACTGATGTATGTACGAAACCCTGAGAAGTACTTACAGAGGGTGATATCTGCGGTTCAGGAATTCGGGACCTACTCAGGCCTTCGACTGAACACTAAAGTCTGAGGTGTTTCCACTGACGGAAGCCACGAGAGAACCCAGTAATATGCTCGGATTAAGATGGTTGCCCAAACAAGTGAAATATCTAGGGGTTGAGGTCACACGCTCTGCGTCCCTAGTGCGCTCTTTGAATTATGATACGCTGCTTGAACTGCTGTGTACTAAACTGGAACGATGGTGACCCCTCCCTATCTCGTTGATGGGCTGGGTTGCATTAGTAAAGATGATCATCCTGCCTAAATTGTTCTACCTCTTCAGCACCATACTGTTGTGGCCAGGTAGGTGCCTCATAAAAATTACAGGGCATGCTCCACGTTTGTGTGCAGGGGTAGGCTATGGTCAGCTGGAGCCGCCTCACATTACCGTACGAACAAGGTGGTCTGTCTGCTCCAGATTACGAGGTGTACAATTTAGCTGCTCAGGCGTATTATGAAACTCACTGGGTGGAGGGGATGCCACATAAAGCTCACGAAGAGCTAGAGAGACCGGGGTTGAGCAGGGCCACACTTCTACACCAGGTGGTTACAGGCGGTCAGAGGAACAGAAACCACCTGGACCCAGTATTAACCACAAGAAAAGCATGGTGAAGACTGACTTGAAAACCCAATAATGTGACAATGTACAGCCCGGTCGCTCCTGTCTGGGATGCTCAATACCTGAGTCCCTCTAGAGATGTGCAGCTGGCCATACTCTGGCGTGCGGCAGGTATTGACTACTTAGGGACTTGTACCGTGATAGTGAATTCATGGCCTGGGAGGATATGAAAACACAGACTGGGGACAGTGCGCTTCAGAAACTGCAGTATTATAGACTTCGGCAGCACTGGTGGCGACGTGGGCTGTTTTGCCCCAGGATCCCCCCCCCCCGACCCCCCACAGCAAATCCTAAACTACGCAATCTCCCCAGGAATGGCCAAAAAAATCAGCCTCTGCAATATATAAATTGCCACTGGCGACTAGAGGGACTTGCGTACTAGACATTAGGGGCAACTGGGAGAGGGACCTGGGCACATCCTTTACAGATGCGCACTGGCTCCAGCTATGCAAACTGACAAGGCAGTGTCGTACAATTCTAGATATAGATTCATCCATTTCAAACTGCTGAATAGATCACATCTGACCCCAGCCCGTCTTAAGAGAATGTATGCAACAGCGGACGGGAGATGCCCTAGATGCCGTAGTGAAGATTCAGACTTACTGTGCATGTTGTGATCTTGTGGAATGCTCACTGAATTTTAGCACAAGATGTGTTGCACTCCAGCTGATGGCGGGTCAGCCGATACGCTGGGAACCAATAATGTGCATTCTGGGGTATATGTTGAAAATGAATCCGCAGAGGCGTAAGCTTATTAAGATTGGTCTTTTGTTAGCTAAGCATGCTATACTGCAGAAGAGGAAGAGTGCTGTGCCCCCTACACTGGAGGAGTGGGAGAAGGATAGGACCTGGGCGAATGATGAGGAGGAAGTGTATGCCAGCCTACTAACCATTACGAACCGGCCAAAAGATATTTGGGGTGGCTTCAGTCAATACCTGATTGAAAAAGCAGTCAACTTGGGATCTAATGTGTCATTAACAATTCCCCCTGAAAAACTGTGTACTATGCAACCTGTTTGTATATCATCATATTGATTCCTGTACAAGTACCGTCTGATTGTATACATTCACAATGTTGATTTCTTGTGCAAGAAAAAAAAAGAAAAATACACCACTCTGCAAAATATATACATTATATTACACAGATAAAAATGTATCTGTTCATGCATATACTTGGACATGTTGCACATGGTAAAAAAATACACAGTACATACTTGAATATGGGTCCACCATCCACAGCATGCAGTGACAAAGGGGATAAAGAAAAAGGGATCCAGACATTCTAACAGCTAAAGATGCTTAGTGCCTGTACAATATTTAGTACATTGTCCAACAAGACACAATCCACTAATCCACTCTTGTAATATTTTAACACACAGGAAAATAAAAAGTCCCCCAGGCCCCTGAGGCGATACCACAAATCCACAGTAATTCTGGCCCTTTACGACAATCGGTGCCATATTTAGGCTTCCTACTGCCCTAGGCCCAAATAAGTGCATGCGCCCTCCTCCCCACCCCCAAACTCTACTCCACCTCTGCCAGACTCTGCACCTTTGGCAGATTCCACCCCTTCAATGAACTCTGTCTGTGTTGGCCAAACTCTATGCCCTTTCACACCCATTTTGTCCCCCATTTTGTCTCCATAACACGTTTTTAAGGTTGCAGGGATTAGAAAGTTATTGCTTCCACTCTATTAATTCAAGCCTGTCATCTTCTATGTTGTGTTAAGTGAAAGAGTGTCATCAGCAACGCCACCTGACCAACAAGCAAGATAATCCATACTGGCACTACATAAGATAACAAAACTGACCCCTAAACATCATAATTCATTAGACCCCACGAAGGTGACAACTACAGCATGGGTAAAAATTACAGATATCTTTGGACGAGATAGGTTATATCATCTGAGTATGCCGATATGGGGGGACACGCAATCGCTCTTTTCACTGGATGGGGAGGTGGCCATACACTGGAGTTCCAGAGGGATCGCTCAATGGGGGCAGCTGTTCCGGGGCGGGCTCTTTGCCACATGGGAGGACCTAAAGGAAACGGTGGCGAACACGAATAGACACAAATGGCAATACGACCGAATTAAAGAAGTCGTGCAGGGTGCTTACCCGTCCTTCCCGGAAGAACGAGAGATAAATATGGGGTTAGGTTACATGTTCACGGGCGGCTCCCAGAAAGTCACAGCTTCTGCATTGTATAAAATCATAACCCAGACGCGCCCAGCAGGGGTACACCCGTCCAGAGCCAACTGGGAATTAGACCTGGGGCAACAAATGGAGGGCCACGAATGGACGCAAATATGTATGTTGACCAAAAGAATTTCCTGTAACTCCAGATATAAGCTGATACACTATAAAGTAATACACAGGTTACACTATACTCGCGCAAAGCTTAAGCGAATATACCCCTCCACTTCGCGAAGGTGCCCGAGATGCCATGCCGAGGGCGCAAATGTTTACCATATGCTCTGGGAATGTATAAGACTGAAAGAGTATTGGAGGGAGGTCTGTGCAGCGTTAGATGTAATGGCAGATCTACCTGTCTCGTGGTCACCAAAGTTGTGTTTGCTGGGTGCGGTGGGGAAGATGAATCCGACGTGGCGTAAACTACTGAATTTGAGCTTGCTAATCGCCAAGAGGGCAATATTGTTGAAGTGGAAAAGTGCAACACCCCCAACCAAGGCAGATTGGGAGAGAGACATGTTATGGACAAATGACACTGAAGAAATGTATATAGACTCTGTATTACCCACCGCCAGACCCAGGAATATATGGGACCGGTACAAGCAGTACCTTGCAGACAAAGCTCTAGCGGAAGAATCAGAATCGGGTACTGAATGAGTGTGTATTATTGTTGATGTGTAATCAGTTTGGATTTGTAAATGCATGCGCTCGGCTTGTGTGCACCAATAAATAAAGTTTTAAAAAAAGAAAGAGTGTTATCAGATCTCTGCTGCCCAATATTGGAGAAGGCAGTGTGCTCTGCAGTTGAGTGCACTAGAGGTAAATGTTATGGCTAGTTGTCTACTTTCGGTTGGGTACCAAAACAATCTTTTAGAGCAAGTGATCAGCACATAAGATGTCTGCCAACTGCACACTAGTGAGAGAAGGATGGAATGAGGAATTTTGGTTTCAATGCTAATATCTGTTTTCTCTCACAAATGGCCTGTTGTCACTCTGAGACGCACCTAGACTGGTCTGTAATATTAATGCAACTTAACTCAATTTCTACATCCGGTCTTATCAAGTGGTAAAGTTTACACATGAAATATATGCAAGTGGTACAGGCAGTTCTTATAACAATGTTGAATGAAAAGGACACTATCCCTTTCTCATGGTTACAGGTCTGATGTTAGCAGGGGCAAAATTGAAAGAAGGCAAGTTATCTGCTGCAGCCGATGTACCTCCAGTGCCTTGGGCTGGAACGCCATTAAAATATGGCAAAATCACATGTTATATTATTTTTAAATCTGCCTTGCCATAAACACCTCAGTAGAGTAAAGACAGTTGGAGAAGGTTCTTGTAATCTTTGGCTGTGCATTCTCACGGTGGAGTAATTATAAGGGTGACCCGGAACATTCATGTGTGGGAAGCAACAGCATTCCTCGCAGCTGTACAATGCAGGAATCTTTTATGACAAATAAAGTGGTAAATACAGTTTACAACATTGCTGTTTATGCAATTATTCAAAATACCCAACACTTCAAGAGTGAAATTGAGCAACGGATTGGCCGTTTATTACCCGTGTGTGGTTTAGGCTATGGGTCTTCCAAGCTTGCATTTAAGGTAATTTAAAATGTTTTAACTCTGTAGAGTGGGTTAGACTGTACAATACATAGGGACATTTTGAGATGTGTGGGTATATATTTCTGATGCTTGCTAATCGGCTTAGATTCACATGCTGTGCATATAGTCTGACATCTAGTGGTAATCGCAGAGTATTGCATCTTTGCATCTTTCGAAGATCGAAAGGAGACGCCGACGTGGGCGTGACTGTAACACTATCCCTAACGTGACGTGTAGTGTAGCCAAAATCCCTCACACATGTAGGTCCCTCTGATTTGTGTTTTTTCTGCCGTGAGGGCGCCTTGTAGTCAGCATGCGTGAGTACAGAAGGGAGAAGGTGTAAGATGTCTTTGTTCCTTCTACTCCATGAGGGGAGGAAGGGTGGGCGCATGTGAATCCAAGCAGATACAAGCATCAGAAATGCATAATGCATGTTAATTGGCTTAGAATCACATGCTGTGCGGGAAACCTCTGTGATTAGAGACACTGGGACCAGAATCTCAGTGGTTGATGATTCTTTACTTGGCTTTGAGGAAGTAGGTCGAGCTCCTCTGAGACCCATAAAGCTTGTAGGAGGCCCTATCCAAATACTCCCAAAAATGCCTGTCCTCCTTAAATGTAATCACATGACTGTCAGGATTTCTGTCAATGTGCAGGCAGAAGTGCCAGGTCTTGTTCTCCTGGGCAATGAGCTGAAGACTTTGGGTGTTGTCTCGGACACAGCAGAGCCCCCAAGTTGAAAGACCAGAGCTCAAACAAGGAAGGCTAGGGAGGCCACCTTAAAGGACCTCTCTAAATAGCTCAAGAAGAAATTCAGTGTCTCTCAAGGGCAAAAGGCCCCCAAAGCCCAAGACTTGGGGAAAATAGCTCTGAGGTCCAAAAAAGCTTAAGGTCACTGCTGTGACTCCAGCTCAGGCTGAGGTGACTGAATCTCCAGAAGACCCACCTTCTGGTGACAGAGATTCAACCTTGTTCGATCTGGATCTTAGAGACCATCCTGATAGGCAGACCTTACTTGCAGAAGGTGGACCCTCTAGGACAGACTTCAGCAAGGGACAAAGTGTTTCCCGCTTTTGAAGGCTTGCCCAGGCAAACTGCTTCCCAACTTGAAGGGCAGGATCCTGGGACGCACAGCTCTATTTGGAGGATGGTCTCCTATATAGTGAACCTGTAGAGTCTACTCCCGGCGACCAAAGGAGACTGGTGGTTCCCTAGGCAGTAAGACATCTTTTTTTGCAGTTGGATCATGAGGTTTCTGGTCACTCGAGTACCAAGAAGACCAAGGAAGGCTATCTTTGTATTTCAACTAGACCCAGACGGTTAGACAAATACTGCAGAAGTTTGCACACGTGCCATTGTTTCTATGGATATGGCACCCTTCATGCCTCTCCCAGTTGTGGGATCACCTTTTGAGAGGATTGGGATTGACATTGTTGGTCCCTTTTGAACCTCCCACTTCCTCAGGCAACGTATGTGTTCTTGTTGTAGTGGACCATGCCACTAAATACCCTGAGGCAATTCCCATGAGAACCGTTACTGCCCAGTGTTAGGCAAAGTTTGTATGCAGTACCCTATGGGAACACTACACACAACTATGGATACAGGTGTAAGGAAACCAAACTTTGGTAGAAGTCCGTACTATACAGTTTTGGTAGCGGGGCTGAGCAGCCAGGCTTATCTCAAGGGGAATGTGAGCAGCAATGATGTTTGTTATACAGCGGTCTACAATGACAGGTGTTCAAATAAACTCTTTCACTCAAGGTTTCTTTGATAAATACTTATTTATCTGTCAGTTATAAAACATTCAATAGAAGGAGGCAATTGTATAACACACAAATATACTTCAATACTATTTCAGAATACTTTTCAAGAGGAATAAAAGGCAAAGATTATTAGAACATGAAAGGTTACAATTATTCTTTGACAGTACATATACTTTGAGTTCACCAGAAGAGTCAATTCAATTCAGTAGGCTAGGCCAAAGTCAATGGGCTAAAGTCTTGGATAGGATAAAGCGGTTCTGCTAAGTAAACGGTAAAGTCTCTACACAAGTTCTCAGAAGTAGTTTGTAAAAAGAACAATCATATGTTGGGTCACAAGCTGATTAGGCTTGCGAGTTTCAAAAGTTTCAAGCACTTTCACCGGGAGAGGTAAGTACTCTGTCTCGTTTCACAGTACCTTACAATGAAGAGAAAGATGCAGCTGATGTCTTGTCAAGACTTGCAAAACCTTCCCGTTCCCTCTCCTCACCCGAGTCTTCAATGGTGCTTTCATATGTTTCAGAGTCCTTCTTTCTCCTGGTCTTTTTGGTTTCTTTAGGCTTCTTCTCCTTCTGATGCAAATAGGGGCGAGCTCCCTCGGAGGCCACTGTGACCCGCAAGGAACAAGGTTAGGGGGAGCACCAAGGAGCAAGCTCCCAAAAAGTCCAGGGAAAAAGCCTTTAAGGTGGAAAAATCCCTGTAGGGCGCTTCGGCGGAATGTGACGGTGAAATCAGTAGTTAATCCTTTTGGTTCGGGAAAGTTGTTAGTATTGGAGATGGCCCACACTGAACAGTGGAGGTGAGAGATTCTTTTTTCCTTGGTAAATGTGTTTTAATCTTCTTGAAGGAGATGGGCATAAAACTCCAAACAGGAAGTTGTCTCCGGAATCAGAAGTCGGCTGGACAATGCAGCCTTAAGTGAAGTCAAAAACAGGAACCTTGCAATGATGGGGAAAGAACCGCCTGAAGTAAGGAAGCAGACTGACAAACCCCAAAGAAAACAGAGCGGAATACGTCTAGAGAAAGACGTAGACTAGAAATGTAAGCCTCAGTAGAACTAAACAAAGCAGCACGAAAGGAGAGAAAGAAAGAGAGAAGGCAAGTATCCGCCGTAAGCCCGAAGGATAGGAAATGACAGCTAGAAAGAAAGGAGTACCTCTGAGAGATGGCGGTCAAGGAGAGAAACAAATACAGAGCCGAAAAAGAACGTACTGATAAGCGATGTCAGCAGCCCTCGACCAAAAATCAAGGTAGCGGTACAATCAAAGAAAAAAGACAGAGCAGATAAAGAACATACCGGAGAGTGGTGACGACAGCCCTAAACACTGGACACAAGGCGTTGGGCCAAAGAAAGGAAAAGGAAATGAAAGGGTGAAAGGGAAAGCAACCTTGTAAAGGCACGGAGGCAAGGAAACAGAATAAACAGGAAAGTGAAACTAAAGTCAAAGTGAAAACGAAAGGCAGCAATAGCCAAAACAGAACCCTGATGACAGACAGTAGCGAACAGAAGGAAGGCAGAACCTAAAAGTAATAAAAGGCACAAAAGAGAGAGCAGCTAAAAGTCTGAACATAGCAATAGCTGGTACCACAAAACTAAGTACTGGCAGAGCGTAGGAGTCCTAGAACGGATACAACGCACAGAGCACCCCGGAAATGACAGCAGAAATAGAAGCAGTGGCCATCTTGGGAGAATACTAGACCGCACAGAGCGGTTCCAGTGATCAATGTCTCGGTCTCCACCGGCTCCACCACTTCCACAGCTGGGGCATGACACATCTGTTCCTGGCAGTTCCTTCAGATCTCGCTGTTCCTGTGCCTCAGTCGTGGGGACAAGAGGGAGGACGTCTGAACTTGGACTGGTCAAAAATCTCACAACTGGCAAACTTCAATTCCAGTGGCTGTACGTAACGCACACAAGCTGGTGTCCCTCTCCCTGGTTATACGGTTTCCTGCAGCACTCTAAGGAAAATGCAACCAGCTCAAGATGGGTATCCAGGTGGCTTAATGTTGAGTTGATTGGTCGTCCTTGCAGTGGCTTCTCTGTCGAGGTGAACTTGGCAATTCGGACCTGCAGCAGGGCTTCACCGGGCACACCAACGGTTCAGTAGTTGCAGCAGTGTCCTCTTCCAGCTTGTCTTAGGTTCTTTCGTTCCAGTGGTCGACTCTGCCTTCCAAGCCAAGAAACTCGCCTTTTATTCAGTTATCTCCCATTCATTCCAGCCTATCTGTCACTCACCCAGTAGGGTGGCTGTCCTTGCCGGACAGTCAGCCAGCCAATCACCAAGAATGCATTTGAGTCTCTTAGGAGACTAAGCACAGGGGGGTTTCGGGCACCTCCCTCACTTCCTGCCCACCCCAGACACTCGGGCGCCAAAGGCGGTCTTCACTCCTGAAGCCCGCCAAAGGCGAATGAACAAAGAGACCAAACTAGATTTGGCGCCTAGAGACAAACTGTAGAAGGACCTTTCCACAAAGAAATGGCGAAAAAAGAAGACCTCAACCTGTTTTTACAGAGGGGTGCTCAGACGCCATCTTGAAAAACAAGGCTCCCGTGATTTAACATTACCGGAGCTATGAATAGTTTGCAGTCGGGAAAAATCATGGTAGTTCGTTGTAAAACCACTGCCACCAGCCATTCTAAGAGGAAAGGGTAGCAGTTGACTGCTACATGACTATTTAGACACAGGGGATACTAAGAAACCCCTCCAGCTCTCTATTGTAAGATGGGGTGTGCTAGGTCTAGGAATTTAAAAGACTAGTAAGTCAATTTCACTTTACTTACTCTGGGAAACAGTAGTTTATCTCAGAGAAGGTATGTAAACCTTGGGAAAGCCTGAAAGGTTTCCCTGTGCCACTGCACTGAGGGTGCTGTGTGACACAAATAGAAATATGATGCCCATGGAGTTATTTAAACTCCATAACCAAAGAAAGCAGAGGTAAAACCCATCAAAATACACGAGAGAGTGGAGGAAAAAGGCGCACACTCTCTCCAGGTAAAAAAAATCAAGTCCTCAAAATCCAGCAAAGTTGCTGGGGGTCTCTAAGGTGAAGGGAATTAGGACATTTTTGAGAATTCTCCCTAACACACAGGCAGTAGCCAAGGCCCAACGAGGTATTTTTACCAGAATAGGATTTCTCAAGAAAGTGATCTCTGATAGAGGGGCCAACTTTATGTGCAAGCCCTGTGGAAAACGTGTGGAGTAACTTATACATTCTCAACAACCTACCATATACAAACCCATGGGTTTTGATAGAGGTTCAACCAAACCTTGAAGATCATGATGGGAGCTTTAGAAGAACCCCTTTGCAGAAAGTGGGACCTTCTACTACCATACATTCTCTTTGCTTATAGAGAGGTACCTCAAGCAGGTGTGGGCTTTAGCCCCTTTGAACTTCTCTATGGACGTCAGGCCAGAGGCTCTTTGGCTCAATAAAAAGGATTGGAGTCTTCTCCACCTTCCAAGTCAGTGAACATCACGGTCTATGTGCTAGGTCTTAGAAGGATGGCACAAATGAGGTCTGAAGCAACAGAGAACCTGAAATCTGGCCAAGCCCTAGTGAAACACTGGTATGACCAGAAGGCTAACGTGGTGGAGTTTACTCCAGACCAACTAGTTACTGTGATGGTCCCAGTAAGGCCCAAAGCCTTACAAGATAAGTGGACTGGACCCTTCAATGATTGTAGGCAGGCTTGGAAAGGTGAACTATTAGGTGGACTTGGGCAACCCCAAGGAGGTCCCTGGGGCCTCTAACACCAACATGTGTAGGCTTATGTCCCCAGGACAGAGATAGGGGCTTTGCTCCTAGCTTCTGACCAATGAGGCGAGTGAGCCTCTCCCAGATCTTCTGAAAGGATAACCTTTAGATGGCCCAGGAGAGGGAGTAAAACTCTCCTCTAATCTGACTCTGCAACAGCAGGGGAGTGCAAAGCTCTGTTGGCTGCCCCCTGTTCTCTACTACCCCAGGTCTGACTCGCTGGAGCCAGCATGATGTTGGTGATAGTGTCCCTGTGAAAAGCAGGGATTACAGAATGTCAGATACTGTGAGAAATCGAATCAAGACAGAGGTCAACAAGATGCTTGACCTGGGAGTAATTGAACACTCCCACCAGTCCATGCCCTAGCCCAGAGGTGCTAGTAGCAAAGGCAGGAACTTAGATTCTGTGTGGATTATAGGTGAGCTAGTGGATAAACTGGGTTCAGCCAAATTGCTCAGCACATTTGATCTGACTTCAGGCTATTGGCAAATAGCTCTGACTGACCCTGCCAAGCAGAAGACTGCATTTCCTAATCCAGAAGGCCTCTATACATTTAGGGTGATGCTTTTTGACTGAAGAATGCACCAGCCACCTTCCAGAGGCTAGTGAATCATGTCCTGAACGTGCTTGAGACCTTCTGCATGGCATACTTGGATGACATTGCAGTGTTTAGCCCCACTTGTGAAGAACATCTTTCACACTTCAGTCAGGTGTTGCAGGCTCTTCAGCAGGCCAATCTGACCATCAGAGCCAGCAAATGCCAAGCCAGTCAGAGTTCTGTGGTCTACCTTGGACATGAGGTAGAAGGGGGGGGGGGTCAAATCAATCCCTTACCCAGTAAAGTACAGGCTGTACAAGGCTGGGTGACGCTCACTACTCAAACCCAAGTGAGAGTCTTCTTAGGATTCACTGGATATTACAGGAACCTCATTGCTGACTGTGTAACACGAACACCACCACAGACAACCATATCCTCTCTAAAATATCCCAAGAAGGTGAAATGAACAGAGCAATGTCAGAAGGCCTTCTAAGGTCTTAAAAATGCCCTATTAATAGCTCACATCTTGGGAGCTCCAGACTATTCACATCCCTTCCTTGTACAAACTGATGCATCAGATACAGGAATTGGGACAGTTTTGAGTCGGATGGATGACAAAAGCAGGGGTCCTAAACTGCCCAGGCGGTCTATAAGCCTCCAGCAGTTTGACTTCACCATAGAGCATAGGTCAGGATATCACCACCAGAATGTTGATGGACTCTCCAGAAGGTATAACCGACTGGATCAAGAGATCCATCCAGCAGTAGATTATATCCTCCTGTCCTTCACTCTGGGGGCGCGAGTGTTAGGGTAGATTTCTTTCTTTGTGATTTCTTACCCTAAAAGCTATTCTAATGTAACTACACCTGTGTTTTACTATCCTTCTAGTACTTACCCTGGTCTTTAAATTACAACAGTGTACCAGTGTGAAGTGCATTTGTATTATATATTAGCTTTAGTGTGATCATATGTAATGGTGCAAATATTCCTCTTCTATGTTCTCTAATCCCCCCCAGTCGTCAATACCCCTCACGTTCACCAATTTTCCATCTGAATATAGATGGAGCTTGCAAACTCTACTAGGCCAAACTTTGTTTGCAGTGAATGGCAAATAGCTTTCACTGTACATGTTTGGCCTTTAGTATTGCACCAAAAATGAGGTGTGCTTATGATGACATGCACCGTTTTAAAGAAAGCACTGGTAAATATTTTGGCACCCATCACCATGGGGTTAGTACATTTCTCTTAGGTCGAGTATGTAAACTGAGGAACTCGCCCTGCATGCCTAATGGGATTTTTAAGAATTTGCAAAGCCTGCCTGTCCCTGCCACACTCTCAGCTCGCATTGTATGCTTTACTCCTGCACTCACCAGTCCTTTGTTCTCTCTCAGTATCTCTTTGCCTCTGTCCACCCCCTTGTTTCCTCAATCTGTTGCCCCCTCCCTTCCATTCGTCATCACTCCCAATCCACTGCTCGCTTCCTCTTCCCCCAACCACTGCTCTCTGGCCAAATGCTCATTGCTCCCTCTGTGGCTTCTTGACCTACGCTCGTTGCTCCCTCTCTGGTTTCTTGACCTACGCTCATTGCTCCCTCTCTGGCTCCTTGACCTACGCTCATTGCTCCCTCTCTGGCTTCTTGGCAACGCTCATTGCTCCCTCTCTGGCTTCTTGACCAAAGCTCATTGCTCCCTCTCTGGCTTCTTGACCAACGCTCATTGCTCCCTCTCTGGCTTCTTGACCAACGCTCATTGCTCCCTCTCTGGCTTCTTGACCAAAGCTCATTGCTCCCTCTCTGGCTTCTTGACCAAAGCTCATTGCTCCCTCTCTGGGTGCATTGTTCTATAGACCCCCAAACTAGCTTTTGAACCTGTCCTGACATTCTGCAGTTCACTCCCCCTTGCCTTTTGCTCATTTTTGTTTTAATGGGGAAACTGATCAGTCCTTCAGACCATCAGCACTGGGAAACTGTTTCCCTTTTGTCTTTTTACCTTTTTTGGTAACTTTTTGATAATGCTCATAGCATCTTACTTTTGCATCACCCTAATCTTTTACACTTGGGATTTTTGGTTACTTTTATATGTGCCTAAAGACAAGTCGTGGCAGCATTTTTTTTACAATTTTTGTATCCTTTTTAGTGTCCACATTTGCGTTTACCGCATATGGCTAGTGAACGTGGCTAATGCCCTAAAATGGCCACGTCACAATATTTTCCCTTGGCCATATTGTTGTTTGGCCTTCTTCCTGCCATGTCAGGACAGGAAATCCCATAGAAGGGCCTGCACTTGCCCGATAAAAGTGCTGCTTTCGCAGGCCATTAAAGCCATTGTATGTGTGTGGCCCGGGAAGGGGGGGCGGGACTGGCTGGTCCACTCCACATCCATTGTGCCTGAAAGTCTGAGGGTGGGGACATGAGTTAAACCCACAGTGGTTCATGAGTGGACCACTGCTGGCTGTTTGAATGATGCAGATCCTTAACGTTGATGGCCTTGGGCTTGCTTCCAGGGCGGATTTTGGAAGGACTCCCGCAGCAATTTCTTCAGATCGGTGTTGGAGCCAAATATCCTGTGTAGAAGAACAGCCGACTGAAGATATGAAGAAGGCTCCTGAAGAGGCACAGGACCCATTCCTGCATCTAGCTCTGTGAAACCCTGTTTGGCTACCTGATCTGTAAAGGCCCTCTGCAGTGCTTAGCCGGTGGATTGGTGGGACCAACCAGTCTGACCTACCTCTCTTGAACCGTCACCATTCAGTGTTCACAGCTGGAACTCTGCTCCTGAAACGACGGGATTACTCCTTGCACACTCAGCTCCTTGGTGCCTCTCATTGGAATCGACGGCAAGAAAGCTTACCTCCAATGACCCCCACTCGACCCATCTAGTCATCTGGGAAAATCAGAGTCTGGGGAGTAGCATTTGTCCCCCTCTTGTTCTCCTTAGAATAAACCTTAGAATAAGCCAGAGGTATTCTTCCATTCCACTGCTTTTTGATCATTGCTTCTAAAGTAATTGTACTTGGAGGGTAGAAACACATATTTTTATCTAGCAATCACTTTGTTGCATATCTTCTCGGGGAGCATTCACCAACACAAGAACTTTACTTTAATTACACACTTTCTGAGGAGAAATATTGTCTTTTGGGCACAAGGCCCCACTCTTCATAAGGATTGGACTTCTGAAGCTAGGGCATATTTCTTGTGACTTGGTTCCATCTTACTGCATCACTTACCTTCTTTTGTTAATGAAGTTATTGAATGCATTTATGAGACCCTACGGTGACTGTATATGTTTATAATTGAGTGTTGTGCGATATGATCACTTGCTTGTTTCATTTTCTAGTGTGTATTTTGGGCCTCAAATAAATATAGTATTTTTGTACTTTTGCCTGTCTAAATTTAATTATTGTGTGCTTCACTGTGTGGACTCATTGTGGACACCTGTCCCACTCACTTTCCTGCAAATAGCCTTGACTGCTCTCCATTGCTAACTTGATTGGGGGTTGGCTAACCTCTCGGGTTCCCCTGTTCAGAGTAACTGGGGTGGCCTCCTAAAATGTGCACACTAGTCCAGATTCTCGAAATTCATCTTAACGGCTTCCTCTCTGGCTCCTGTCCCAGCGCTCATTGCTTCCTCTCTAGCTCCTGTCCCAGCGCTCATTGCTTCCTCTCTAGCTCCTGTCCCAGCGCTCATTGCTTCCTCTCTAGCTCCTGGCGCAGCACTCATTGCTTCCTCTCTAGCTCCTGGCCCAATGCTCATTGCTTCCTCTCTGGCTCCTGTCCAGTCCCTCATTGCTTCCTCTCTGGCTGCTGGCCCAGCATTCATTGCTTCCTCTCTGGCTCCTGTCCAGTCCCTCATTGCTTCCTTTCTGGCTCCTGTCCCAGCGCTCATTGCTTCCTCTCTAGCTCCTGTCCCAGCGCTCATTGCTTCCTCTCTGTCTCCTGGCCCAATGCTCATTGCTTCCTCTCTGGCTCCTGTCCAGTCCCTCATTGCTTCCTCTCTGGCTGCTGGCCCAGCATTCATTGCTTCCTCTCTGCCTCCTGGCCCAATGCTCATCGCTCTCTGGCCTCTGGCCAAATGCTCACTGGTCCCCTTTTGGCCCTCAGCTTACTCTCTGGCCTCTGGTCCACTGCTCATTCTCTGGCCCATTACTCCCTCGCTGTCCTCTTGCTCATTCCTCCCTCTCTGAAACACTCATCACTCTTTCTGGCCCAGTGATCACTGCTCCCACTTGGACCCACCACTCCCTCCCTGCCCTCTCGCGCATCGCTCCCTCTTGCCTACAGCTCCCTCTTTTCCTTTCTTAACCCTCTTAGCATGACCTCATTTTGTAAAACAAAACTGCCATTGTGTTGGCAAAATCATTTTTCTTGGTGATTTTGTAAAAACTGCTGTTTTCGCTAGTGTTTTTGCAAAAACACATTTCATTGCTGTTTTTGCAAAACTGCTGTTGTATATATTTTTTAAACCGCTGATTTGGTGGGTTTTTAAGCACTCATGAAACTACTATAAGCCTCTGGGGTGGGGAAGGGAGGGGCTGACTGAAGGTTTAGTAAACAAACTGTAATAGTCCTGCCTGTTAAGGTTGATTTCTAGAATCTGGCCTGGTGGACACATTTTAGGAGGCCATCTAATTATGAACATGGGAACTCTATCCAAACCCCAATCAAAGTACGTAGATGATCAGTCAAAGTCATAGACTCCAGAGAGTGTGAGTGGGGTCAGGGACCCTCAATTAATCCACAGAGAATAGCACACAATAATTCAAGTAAGACAGTTTGTTATAAAAATACAGTTCTCCAGCATGGGGTCTGGCATGGATTCACATGCTCATGAATATTCCCCGTCGTCAGGCTGGGAATCCTCGGTAAAGAAAAAACCAGTATCAGTTTCGTTTCTGATCTGTCTTTCGTAGTAATAACCAATCACTGGTCTCTGCGTCATACTGACCACAGCCAATGACTGCCCTCTACCTAAGCACCGCCTCTGGCAGCCATCTTCAGATTTTTACCGCACGTTCATGTGTCGGGATCCTCGTGCTATTGCTCTCGAGCGTTAGTGCTATTTTTTCGCGCTTTTTCACAAAAACTTCGATTCTTTCGGTCAAAAGAGCCTCAAGCTCCACCGATCCTACATCCGATCAACGGGGACCCGTGTCGGATTCATCTGTGCCCCTCAAGGGTGAAGATTTCGTCGAGCTACACTTCGGAGGACTCCAGAAGCTTCTCAGGCCCGGTCTCGGAGATGGCCCAGGAGAAGGGAAGCTCGACGCCCGGAAAGCTGTTCAGGGCCTGCCCTGGATGCCAGCTGCAGAACGTCTTCAAGGAGGACGAACACTCTTTCTGCCTTTACTGCCTTCATGGGGACAAGACGCACGTGGAGAAGGACTGTGCGTTTTGCGGCAACATGTCGGAACGGACCATGAAGGACCGCCATCAACGTCTCGCCAGCTGGCTGGAGGGTAAGAGCCCGTCTGGCGAGAAGAAGAAGAAATCTGAGCGGTCTTCTAAGACCTTTGAGGGCGCCCCGGCGACGGGGGCCCAACATAAGGCCAAGCACCGCGAGTCCGCTGGCACCGGGAGCGCCGAACGGTCGGGCTCTACGGGCGCCAGGCAGGGCGCACCCTCCCCGGCACCATCAACCACGAGCCAACGCTCTGGGTCGGGTAAGAGGAAGGCCGAGCACCCGGCGAAGCTCCTGGAGAGACCCCGGTCGAGCTCTAAGGCAGAGGAGGAGCGTGGCAGTGCCCCCTCCCTCAAGGATAAGGCGGTGAGCGCACCTAAGGTGGTGAAGGCCTTGATCCATTCGACCAAGCCCTCTATCGAAACGGTCGCGGCGGCCCTGGCCCAGCCTGTGGAGGCTGCACCAGTGGTGGCGGCCTCGGGGCCCAGAATCTCCCTGCCTCCTCGGAGGGAGTCTTCTTTCGTGCCCATCGATAGGACCCCCGTGAAACCCTCCGTGGGGAAGAAGGGGGGGCAGGGCGTCGTCGTAGATTCGGCCTCAACCTCAGAAGAGGAACTGATCGAGGTCTTAAGCCACGGCCTAGGCGTGGAACAAGACCAGCCCGTCGGAATGGGCCCCGACGCAGGTGACGACGACGACATCGTCGAGGATACCGACGGGGCCCCTGCTCGCCCGTCGGATTCCCCTCTGCCAGCGCCGCAAGACAACTCAGCGGCCATTTTGTTGGCTATACAGTCCTTATGCTCCGAGATAAGGACGAGACTACCGTTACCGACGGAGGAACCTCTCCCGTCGGGGGATCCAGAACCGGGACCTTCTGGTGTTCCCCCTACCAAGAAAAGAAGGATCCATCCGCCGCCTCCTTTTCAACCGTCGCGCCCCGTCCAGCCCTCCTCCCCGTCCACCCGAGGGGATGATACGGGGACTGACACGGCAGCGACGGGTACGGACGACGAGGCATACGACGAGGATTTTCCGTCGTCGCCTCCCACCAGGGCTTCTCCGCCCGACGAGATTGGATCGTTCCACTCAATGATCGCCAGGGCATCCGAGCTTTTCCAACTCTGCCCTGAGGAGAAGAAAAAGGAAGGCTTCCTTTACCAACGGCGCGAGACCAAGAGGAAGACGGTCCTCGCAGTGCCTCTGTTGGACGACATTTGGGATGAGGGCCTTTCCCTCCTCAAGAACCCTTCCACGACGCCAGCGAAAAGAGACCGGTACGAGAAAAAGTACCGGGTCCCGGACTCGGCCCCCCTATGCCTCCGGGCGCAACCTACCCCGGACTCCGTCGTCTCCGCGGCAGCCAGGAAGAAAGCGGGGGGGGGGTGCGGCCTCCACGTCGACTTCCCCGCCGGACGGCGAGGGAAAGAAATTGGATGCCATGGGACGCAGAGTCATCTCGTCGGCGGCGGCGACGATTAAAGCGGCCAACGCCTTGGCTATCGTGGCCCGCTACGACAGGGAACTCTGGTACAAGATAGCTCCCCTGCTGGATTTTCTGCCGGACGACAAGAGGGCGGAGGCCCTTGAGATCCTGCAGGAAGGTGAGGTGGCCTCGGACCACGCCATCACCGTGGCGACGGACATCGCCGACACTGGGTTCCGCCAGATGGGCAACGGCGTTTGCCTTCGACGTCGCGGATGGCTCAAGGCTACGGACTTTCGGCAGGACGTCCAGACCAGGGTCCTGGACATGCCCTTCGACGGGAACAACCTGTTTGGGAAGACAGTGGACGATTCCCTTCAGGCCATCAAGGCGGATACTGAGACGGCCCGGGCCCTTGGAGTACTGCAGCAACGGCGGACGCCCTTTCGGAGCGGCGGAGGCAAGGGCGCCTCCAAAGGTTCCGGCGGCGGTTTCGCTTCCTACCGTCAAGCGGCCCGCTCGTCGTCGCAAGAGGCCTACAGAGGACGAGGCAAGTCTGGCGGCCCCCGCCGTCGTCGCCAAGGAGGCCAAGGCGGCAAGGCCGCGTCCAAGCAGGATTGAACCGGCCGTGGGGTCGGGCCCCCACCGAAGCACCCCGGTGGGAGGCCGGCTGGCGGGCTTCGTCAGCGTGTGGGAGCCCATCTCCACCGACCGTTGGGTGCTGGACGCCCTGGCCCGGGGCCACGCGCTCGAGTTTCAAAGAAGGTGCCCGCGCGTCCCCCCCGTGGCCAGGAAAGAACTTCACGTCCCTCAACTTCTCCTGGAGGTAAAGGCGATGCTCAGAAAGGGCGCCATCGAACTCGTCCCAAAGAGGCTTCGGGGCTCCGGAGTCTACTCGCGTTACTTCCTCGTGAAGAAGAAGACGGGAGGATGGCGCCCCATCCTGGACCTGCGACGCCTGAACAAGTTCATCAAGGCGCAGAAGTTCCGGATGGTCACCCTCCAGCACGTCCTGGGTCAGCTGGAGGAAGGAGACTTCCTATCGTCGTTGGATTTGGAGGATGCCTACTTCCACATTCCCATCCTAAAGGGGCACCGAAAATTCCTCAGATTCGTGGTCCAAGGGCGTCATTACCAGTTCAAAGCCCTTCCCTTCGGACTGCGGTCGGCACCCAGGGTTTTCACCAAGTGCCTCGCACCGGTGGCGGCGCAGCTGCGCCGCGAGGGGATTCACGTCTACCCCTACCTGGACGACTGGCTCATCCGCGCCAAGACGAGGGAGCTCGCCGTGGTCCACACGGCAAGGACCGTCCAACTCCTCACGGACCTGGGATTCTCCGTGAACTACGCCAAATCCCACCTGGTGCCCGCGCAGGTCGCACTGTTTCTGGGAGCGAGGCTCGACACAGTGTCCCTTCTGGCCTCCCCGTCGGAGGAGAGGACCAGGACCATCTTGGGCAAGGTGCAACGGATGTTGGTGGCCGACGCGGCCAAGGTGAGGTCCATCAAGTCCCTCCTCGGGATGATGTCTTCCTGCATCTGCCTCATTCCCATGTGCAGGCTCCGGATGCGCCCGTTGCAAGAGTTCCTGGATGCGCGCTGGATCCAGACGACGGGCAGCTTCGAGGAAAGGATCAAGCTCGACGAGAGTTTCCGACGAGCGATACGGTGGTGGGGCACCCGCGCGCATCTGACGGCGGGCATGGACTTCCAGACCCCAGCCCACCAGGTGACTGTGACCACGGATGCCTCCCTAGAAGGGTGGGGAGCGCACACCGAAAATCTGCACGCAAGGGGACTCTGGCTCCCGACGGAGAAGTCCCTGCATATCAACGTCCTGGAGCTCCGTGCAGTGTTTTGGGCCCTCAGGTCCTTCCTTCCGTCCCTCAAGGGCAAGGTGGTGAGGATCTTCACCGACAACACCACCACCATGTTTTACATCAGGAAACAGGGCGGAACCAGGTCCCCAGCGCTGTCCAAGGAGGCGCAGGACCTGTGGCATTGGGCCGTCGCCCAAGGGATTCTTCTGGTGCCGTTTCATCTGGCAGGGATAAAAAACACCATCGCCGACTCACTCAGCAGGGAGCTGCGCTCGTGCCACGAGTGGGAACTACGGCAGGATCTGGTGGATCGCCTCTTCCGACGGTGGGGCACACCCCAGATCGACCTGTTCGCGACGGCGACGAACACCAAGTGCCGGAGGTTCGCCAGCAGGTTTCCCCAGACGAGGAGCATGGGCGATGCTTTCTCGTTCCCCTGGGAGGGCCTGTTCCTCTACGCGTTCCCTCCCTTGCCTCTGCTAATCCGGCTCGTCAACCAGCTCAAGAGGTCACGGTGCAGGATGATCCTCGTCGCACCTGCGTGGCCGAGGCAGATATGGTTCCCGGACCTTCTGGACTTGTCGGCGTCCCCGCCAATCAAGCTGCCGGCGGACGCGGATCTACTCTCCAGGGAAGGAGGCGCCATCCTCCACCACGACCCGAAGTCGCTGAACTTGCAGGCCTGGCTCCTGCAGCGCTAGAGTTTGGAGGATACGACATACCGGCCGATTGCAGAGAGGTTCTTGCAAAGGCCAGGGCGTCCTCGACTCTTAAATGCTACGGACACAAATGGAAGAGGTTCTCTGTCTGGTGCTACGCACAGAAGATTAACCCTCTACGGATTACGGCTCCCCAAGTGCTGCCGTACCTGCTGACGCTGGCCAAAGCTGGTCTGGCACACGCGTCCATCAAGATTCATCTTGCTGCGATCTCCCGATACACCAGAACCACGGGCCGGACGTCCTTGTGGTCTCATCGTCTGGTGAAAGAGTTCATGAAGGGACTGTTCAGATCGTTCCCGCCGGTGAAGGCTCCGGCCCCGGCGTGGGAGCTCAACGTGGTGCTGACCAAACTCATGGGACCTCCGTTCGAGCCTCTGCACTCGGCCCCGTTGAAGTTTCTATCGTGGAAAACAGCTTTTCTCGTGGCCATCACCTCCGCACGACGAGTGGGAGAGATCCAGGCCCTTTCCTGCAAGGCCCCGTACTTGACTTTCCACGACACGAGGGTAGTGCTCAGGACGCACCCCTCCTTCATGCCCAAGGTACCGTCGGACTTTCATCTCAACGAACCCTTGGTGTTACCTGTGTTCTTCCCGTCGCCTTCGTCGCCGGCTGAGAGGACTTTGCACTCGCTGGATGTAGCTAGAGCGCTGAAGTTCTACGTGGACCGCACGAAAGGTTTTCGGAAGACGTCACAACTCTTTGTGAACTTTGGACCTGTCAATCAGGGGAAGGCTCTCTCGAAGGCTTCCATCTCCAGATGGCTCTCCGGCTGTATCATGTACTGTCACCGGTTGGCAAACCGACCGCTGCCTGGCCGTCCGAGAGCCCATTCCACCAGAGCGATCGCAGCTACCACGGCGTTCCTATCTGGTGTGCCCCTGCTGGACATATGCAGGGCTGCTACGTGGAGGTCGACGCACACCTTCACGAAATTCTACTGCGTCGACCGGGATTCCAGGGAGGAGTCCAGGGTCGGCCAAGCAGTGCTGCGCAACCTGTTCGCCTGAGGTGAGCCTGGTGAGGAGGTAAGATGCTTAATGTTGAGTTGATGTGATGCTTAATGTTGAGCCTTTGCCACCTCCCGTGGTTGTGCATGTGTGTACTGCTATGTATTCTTTATTCATGAGCATGTGAATCCATGCCAGACCCCATGCTGGAGAAGGAACAAGTTACTTACCTGTAACTGTTGTTCTCCAGCATGGGTCTGGCATGGATTCACATGCGAACCCTCCCGCCTACCCCTCTGCGGCTCTTCACTTGGTCATACTGCCACTTCACGTGCTTCCAAATCTGAAGATGGCTGCCAGAGGCGGTGCTTAGGTAGAGGGCAGTCATTGGCTGTGGTCAGTATGACGCAGAGACCAGTGATTGGTTATTACTACGAAAGACAGATCAGAAACGAAACTGATACTGGTTTTTTCTTTACCGAGGATTCCCAGCCTGACGACGGGGAATATTCATGAGCATGTGAATCCATGCCAGACCCATGCTGGAGAACAACAGTTACAGGTAAGTAACTTGTTCCTTATGTCACACACTACTCTATAATACAAATATATACAATAACCATTAGGTGTACTTAATAGACATCAGCAAATAACTTATCAAGGAAAACAGGTAAGTACTGTAGATGCAATACAATGATGGCAACCAGTCACAAGTACAATCTTCTAACTTTAAAAGTCCAAACTGTGGGGGTGTGGAATGAGGAGACTGACCCACAGGAACCATGCTTTTGGGCAAAGACTTTTATTTTGTACCAAAAGAAAGAAAGCAGCCTATCTAACCCTAACTCTGAGTGATTTCCCTGCCTCAAAGAAAACTAAGGAAATGTCTGTATGTCTGTAACTGAAAAGTCTTACCTGTGTCAAAATCCTTCTTTTAACCCTCACACTTATATCAAAACTAAAATGGATTAGTGTCTTCAGGGTCCAGAAGAAGGAATCCCTTCTTCTGGGCGGTATGGTTTGAAAAGTAGGTGGAATCTATTCTTCCTCCAGGCCTTTCTCAGGCTTCTCTTGACAGTCTACTGTAGTTGAGAGGATGTCACCCTTACCATGGCCTTTCTCTGGCTTTTCTTGGCAAGTCAATGTGGTGAGTGGAATGTCTCCCCTACCCAGGCCTTTCTCAGGCTTCCCTGATGGTTCACTTTGTTTAGGGGAATGTCTCCCTTCCCCAGGTCTTTCTTCGGCTTCACTTGGCAGTTAACTGGACAGCCCTGGTATACTCTCCTGCCAGGGGCTGTCTTTCTTATGTGTGGGTCCCAGACCCCTTTTTCAGCTTTTCATGTACAGGTCACATACCCCTTTGTATTGACTTCTTATCTGTGGGTCCCAGACCCCTTTATTCAAGCTTATTAAATGTGGGTCCCAGACCCCTTTACAATGGTTTCCTTAGTGTCACAGAGTTCCCCAGGCAGCCCCGGTACCTTCTCGGAGCTCCCGGTCCTTCGCCTCCTTTTTGTGTCTCGTTCGTCTTCCTGCAGCTCTTCTTAGCTGTTTCTGTTCTCGCACTGGTTTGTGTGGATTCACCACTCTCCTGTGGGGCTGTGCAGCACATACCTGCTCGCGTGCATCGTGCAGCGCTCTCCTGCGCCCGGGCCTTCAGTCTTGATTGTTCTTGGTACATCGCACTTCGCTAAAGTTGGTATGGACTCCAGAATGCTCCCTGTTATGTCACGCTCATCAGCTGTGGTTTCAGTTCTTCCTGGTACGGGCAAGAACCTCCACTTATAATGCCTGCGAGGAGAGATTGACAGCAACGTGTGTCCCTCTTCCCTCTTTAAGCTATTTGTGGCTGGATAACTGGACCATTCTCTTGGGTTATCTGAGAGATTGGTTAGGACTTTGTGTATTCTCTTTGTCGCAGTACTTTGAGGGATGACACAATGGAGTTAGTCCTGATCTTCCTCATCCCAGTACTTTGAGAGGACAGCTCAGTGGAGTCATCCCTACTCTTCCTCGTCACAGTAGTAATAGGTCTGCTATAACAGAGATACATAGAGGAGACTATGGAACTGGGGGGGGGGGGGGTAAAGAAGATGAGGAAGGGAAGGTGGGTGAATGTGTTTTGGACTGCATTGGCTCCAGATGTACTCCCTGTCTCCCAGAGAGGGAACCCCTACCCATGAGATCCACCCGCTGAGTAACACCCCCAGGGGGACTAAAGGGTAGCGGCCTCACCTCCCTGGCCTAATGGAAAGGTTCGATCATGAGATTTGCCACAAAACTCTTAAGATGAATGAAGCTTTTTACCTGTGAGAAACATTGTGTTGGGCCCTGTGACTTTTGTGCATACGTTTGCTTTCAAAAGGATGCAATGTGCTTGTCGCGGTGCTCTCCTTTCTTCCAGACCTACGACTAACCCAGGGGCAGGATACCTGACCCAGGTTCGATGACGAAAGGTGAGGGGAGACAGATGACAAAGGGACTTATACACAATGTTATCCTATTGAGGGCACCGTTGGCAGGCGTCCTTCCAGGCACTGCCACAAGAGCTGCTCTAGGACATGTTTACTTGAAGTTAGGAAGCTGAAATCAAGGAGAAGGCTACTAGTGGCACAAGCTGACAACCACCGGACTCGAACGCGGAATGGCGACAGCGGCAAGGTGGCCCACGAGAGAGCTGATCAGTCCACCGGGCAGACCAGGGACACTTACACTTGCAAAGGTTCAGAAGGGCTGGATCCTCTAAGGTCCCGAGACTAGTTGGTCCCAAGGGCTAAAGCACCGCTCAGGTTCTACAGAGATCAGGCAGATTAGCAGGGCTTTACCGGGCTGGACTCTGGAAGGGATGGTGGGCCACTTCAGGAGTCTTTTTTGGCTCATAAACAGTCTGCTCATCATTGAAGGATTCTTGTCTCCAACATAGATCTCAAGACCTTTCTCTTGTACAAAATGCAAGCTGGAAGCCAATCTAAGCCCACCAATGGTAAAGATCTGCACCATTCAAACAGCCAGTAGTTGTCCAATCAGGAAAAACTACTGGTTTCACAACCTCCTCAGTAGCAGCCTTTCTGGCACACACACACACACACACACACACACACACACCCCCCCCCCCCCTCCCCTCTGTTGCTGGGCCAATGCGGTGGCCAGAGGCTGTCCATGATTGGAAAGCCCCTGCCAAGTTTGATTGGTGCAGATCCTTGCCTTTGGTGGGCTTTGGGGGAACTCCAGCCCTGAATCTGGATAAAAGGGGGACATCTGCAGCCATTCTTCAAATCATTGTTGGAGCATAGACCTCTACGAAGGAGAGCAGCCAATTTAAGACCCTGACCTCGTGGCTTGAAGTTTGCTAGCAACACTGTCTTCCCTTGCATGAAGCCCTTCATTGGTGCTTCGAAGCCATGACCGATGGGAACAACCAGTTCTGACCTCTGCTTGAAGATCCAGATATTGGAAGTGCCCGGAAGAGTCCCAGAATCCTCCTGGGCTACTTTGCTGTACTGAACGCTGATCTGAGATAAACCATGGGACTTTGCATATCCTCAGCCAATGGAACAAGAGCGGCTGTGCAGGACCAGTTTCTTTGTTTCCCCCACAAGGGTCACTTGGCTCTATTGTCTTAAAATGGACATCGCTGTTAGTTGCATGCATCGCATCATGGGAGTTCTCTGAGGTCGTCGACGGAGGTGTGTGTGTGTGTGTGTTTAACTGCACCATTCGCCACTCTCATTCCTCTCCGTAAGCCTTGCTGTGCAGTCACACTACCCAGACATTAGTCTTTATCCCTGTTCATTAGAATAGGATGGACTCTCAGAATCTGTCTACAGGGCTGATTCTGAAAATCCATATTAACAGTACTTCTACAGATAAATGCCTGTGATCTAAAACCCTCCACCACGACCATACCGCCACAAAATCTGGGTAAGCAGGAGACTGTTGTTAATCTGAATATTCTGTTTTAGTTCAAATTAATCAAGAAATTAAAAGTAGTCCCCTAACTGTTCAGTACTAGGGAAGTCCCCCACAGTAGTCTAAATAAATGAATGCAGCTTGCTTACAACCTGATTTGTATTATCTCAATAATGTTTACATTCACAAGGCAGACCAACAGCCCTTTGTTGTATAAAAGCATTCATAGCATTCGAGCATTCTGCAACTCTCTCTCCCTCTCCTTTCTCCCCTCTGGCCCGACTCACTCTGCAGGGCACACTCTGGACGTTCTGATTGCTTCAGACCTTCCCTTTTCGATCCCTCTCAACACTCCTCTCTCCTTAAGCGATCACTTTCTCCTTTCCTCCCATCTCACCCTCTCTACTCCTCAGGCCAAGCCAACTCAAGCACTGCCACCTACCTTCTTGGTTATCCGACTCATGAAGCATGTGTTGGTTGACGCTATCGCTGCATCTTTCTCACCCCCACAACCCCTTGGATGACTCACACCCTGACACAGCCCTTTCCATGTTCCACTATGCTATATGTCATACTCTTGATGGTCTTGCCCCCGTCATGAGGAGCCGCTTGAAGCCCAAAGCCAAGTGCAACTCTTGGTATGACTCAGACCTCGTCACCCTTAAACGCAAGTGCAGAGTGGCTGAGAGGAAATGGCGTGCTTCTGGCACATCCCCTGACAATCTGGCCTGCTCCAAAGGCAATACCGGCTCTCTGTCCGCACCAAGAACAGAGCCCACATTCACATCCAAGCCTGTGTCTCCGTGTCATCTAACGACTCGGACAAACTCTTTAAAATCTGCAAGGAGCTGGCCAATCCTGCTGCATTCTCTACCTTTCCTGTCCCCTCCCAGGCCCTCTGCACGGCACTGGCTTCTCATTTAATCTCTAAAACTCGGGACATCTTGTCTTCTCTCTCTCTCCTTCTCTGCCTTTCTCCTGTTCTCCCTGACAAGGTTTCTAGACAAGTCTGATCTATGAAAGTCTCGACAAAACAGGGTCACCCCTGTTCCTCCAAAACCATCAAGGACCACATTGACACCCTGGCTGCTGCTCTGGCTGATTTCTGCAACCCCTCTTTTGCCACTGGAGTTCCCCCCCCCCCCCCCGAAGCACTCCCTTGTGCACCCTCTTCTTAAGAAACCCTTGCCCCGACCCTTCCTGCCTGGCTAACTATCGTCCAATCTCCATCCCTGCTTTGCTGGGCATACTCCTGGAAAAGCTGGCCATCTCTCAGCTTAGTCTTCACTCTGAATCTGTTGGTTGTCTCCATGACCATCAGTCTGGCTTCAGAGCAGCCAGAGGCATGGAAACTGCTCTCCTGAACATCCGTGAAGACCTGCTCTCCAACCTGGATTCTAACACTGCCTGTCTCCTCATCTTACGTGATCTCTCTTCTGCCGTTGACACTGTCAACCATGCCATCCTGCTCAACCGTCTCCGTGATAACCTGGGTATCACTGATCAGGCCCTGGCTTGGCTGACCTCCTTCCTTTGCGATTGACCGTCCCAGGTCCAACTTGGGTCTTTCCTTTCCTCTCCTTCCCCCAGAAGCTCACCGCCTCCAGAGCTCTGGTTCTCTCTAGGCTGGACTACTGCAACAACCACGTTATAAATCTGCCTGCCTCTACTCTCCGCCCTCTACAACTCATCCAAACAGAACTGCAAGACTTGTCCTTAGCCTCAAGGCCAGGGATTGTATCTCTCCAGGACTGCAATCTCTGCACTGGCTCTCAGTGCCGGCGAGGATTAAGTTCAAAACCCTCTGCATTGTCCACAAGGCCTTCTGAAGCCTGGGGCCTCAATACCTTCAACTCTCTTCCTAAATATCTTCCTTCTCGAGCTCTTCGCTCATCCGCCTCCAACTCCCTCAGGGTTAGTCACTTCTCCAAGCAGCGAGTTGGTGGTAGATCTTTCTTCTTCTGGGGCCTTCCTCTGGAACAGCTTCCCTGCCTCTCTGAAACTTGATGAGAACCATCTCTGGTTCTGGAAGCACCTCAAGACCTTCCTCTTTGCTTCTGCTTTCTCTCGTCCTCTCCCCTGCTGATCTCCTGGCTGAATCTGAAACTGCACTGGTTATATGGCTACCCTCTGATTTCAGGCCCAGGTCCCCTCCCTGCCTGTTGCACACCTGCACTGCCCCCCTGGAAACCCTTGCACTCAGGGACTGTTTCTGTATCCCTACAGCCCCTACTAGCACTTGACACCTGATGTCTGCACTTACCCTTGCCACCAGCTGGGCGCACTTTTATTATTTATTGTCTTTATTTTACTGTTATCCTTTATACTGCACTGCCCCCTCCCCTTTCCCCCCGCACTTTTCCCCTCCCCCTTGCACTTGCGCGATCTCAATGTCACCTGGCCTAGTAGGATCGCTGTCTCTGTCTTGCCTCTGTTTCCCCTCCCCTCCCTTGTCGCGCCATGAAACCCTTGTGTAAGGGAGCGTTATAAATGCCGTATCATATTATCACTGTTTATTATCCTCACAAGAAAAACAAAAACATTTTTTGCATTATTGTTTACAATGACACAATTTGCTTAATTTCCTTTGACACCATCGACAAGTGTTGGCATCATCGTCAAGTGTTGGCATCAGAGAATAACATTTGGTTGGGGGAGTACTGCAGGGATTACAGTTTGGCGGCAGGTAGTGGCCCTTTGTTTGTGCAACTTGTGTTTCTCAGTGGATTCAAAGTGCACCACTGAACAGAATAAACTGTGGAGCACTGCAGAGAGTACAGTTTGACAGTTTAGCAGCAAACTAAGGTGAGAACTGTGACAAACCAGAAGGCACTCTCTCAACCACTCCCCAGGGATCTTATGTTCAGGTGGCCAGGGAAGGGCCATCGCTTTTGGATCCCAACCCTGGGGGCGGACAAGCGAGGGATAATCACTGGGGTTGAGGGTCCTTGGGGATTAGGGAGAGGGGGCTGGATGGTGAGACATGGTATCCCCCTTTCCTTATGTAAGGAAGGCATGGTTATCAGAAGTACGACAGACACTGGGAGTACAATCCAAGGGTGTTTATTGAACAGTATATGGGTGAGAAAAATGCCTAATCTAAACTTAAATCTAAGATGGGAGCAAGCTACAACCATAGTCTTTACACAACTGTTCAGCAACTTTATCAAAATGCAGGATTCACTTTCCCTTGCTTTCACTTGGCATCCCTTCGTCAGATTCACTGTAGCCTTCAAATCACAGTTCAGTTAACTCTACCAGTTCTACTAGCTTATGGCATTCAGGAACTCCTAATGACTTTTTAAACAAATATTTGGTTCACTTTCGCCGGTTCACTAAGGTCCCCCTCCTCCAGGCCCAGACCTTCCTCTGTAGGCAGTTATGGCTTCCCTCGATCGGGCGCAAGCCTTCAAACCGCCAACATCGCACATACTTTGCAATCTTTCACGCTTTAACTTTTACGTACTTGCCAGTTCGATACAGAGACTTCCGATAGGCGATCGTGTCTCGCTGGGCCACTCTGTTATACTGTAGTAAGTGTGTTTACTTTTCACAATCCAGCTCCTTTTTCTCACGGCTGCCGTTCTACGCACAACCCACAATACCGGATACAGTTCAAAGGTTTATACCTACTTCTCCCGAGGCCTTCTGGTATCTGTAGTTCCTTTCACTTCTTGTCGTAGACTTTCGACTGTACGAGGGGGCTTGTACCCTTGACTTTATCCTCGTATGACCACTTTGACTATTCGCCTCCTTTCTTAGGTATTCTTTTTCGTGGCTTCTCTCACACACGCAATCTCTGCATTCTTCATTCTTGCTACAATGTGCTTTCGCTCGCAGTTTCTCAACAACCTTACGAGCACATCAAACCTTAATGTACTTTTCATTTATCAACACAAGACGGTCTCCCTTTTCACTCGCGGGCAGCAACTGAAAATCCTTCCTTTCAGTCCAGGCTTTTGGCCCAGCGTGGCTAGCCTCCTTTCAAGTCCTCACGCTGCACATGAAGGAGGTACTGCCGTGATCTTCTGCAGTGGCAGGGAGTTGCCACTTTGGGATTCTGCAGCGACTTTCACCTCGCAGCCTGTAAGACCACAGCCTTTCTTTCGCCTACTGGTCCTGTCTGCTCTGCTTCCATAGTCACGTCGCCTTCCCGGGATTTCCTGCCCTTCCATTCAGCTGGTCTTGTTCGCTCTGGTTGCCCTTCTCGCCTTGCTCTCCGGGTGCTCTCATGCTCTGCCTTTTATCCCAGTGGGGAAAGGTAACAGGATTCAGGTCTGACTCTCCTGACCCTGATGTTGGGACATGTCAAACGGACTGGTTGTGAGTCTTTTCCCCGAAGCGCTTTGTCCATGCAGCAGTTTGTGTAGAAAGGGGGGGGGGCAATAAAGTTCCTAGATAGTACATGGAATGAGGGTGTTCTATACTGCGTCTCTCCTCCAAGTGTCCCACTCCCCATGGACCACTCATCCAGGTGATCCTACGCACTCGTCCACCCCTGGGGTCTGGATCCAATAGAGATGGTCCTGCCTCGGCCACCTAGATGACCGATCCCAAGGGACTACACCCTTTGGTTTCTCACAATTAACACTAACTTAACCTCCCTTGGCTCAGCCTTCATTAACTACTTCCAATCATGCCCTATTTTTCCCCTGTAAAAGCCCATCGAGTACTTGGAAGAGGAAGAAGCGATTACGAGTAGTGCACACTTCCTATTACAACCACCACTCTAGTACTGGGACGAAGAAGAGGGGTCTGAAGGTATCCAGTACTAAAGGTCAGGCATGTCCCATTAATTGGGTTCCTTATGGTCAGGCAAGACAGGCCAACGACTCACACCTGAAGCCCCTTAATAGGGCTTGGGTGTATAAAGGGAGAGAACCCGAGCAAGTGAGAGGAGGAGAACTGCTGTGGTGAAGCGAGACCAGGAGGTCTGAATGCCGGCAACGATCGCAGAAGACCTGCAGGACCCGGAGTGAACAGGTTGCGTGGTGGGTGCATGAGCGGGTGCCTTTTCAAATTCGAAGGTGGGCAGCTGGAGCTGCCAAACGGCTGAGGAGCAGATAGGATGCCTGTAAAGACTGGAGGGGGGTGTCTGTACTTCTGCTCTCTATATGGTAGAGGAGAGGCACAGAGGACCCCAGCCAAAATTCTCTATTATTGGTAACGTAGCCGAGCAATCAAGACCTAGCTTCTCAGAAGGTGATGCAGGCTGGTTCTTAAGTACAGAGTAGTCCCCCAGCACCCACAAAGGAATGGCCACACACTGTGTTAGTTAAAACAGTGTTTATATAATTATGGTTCAAGGTTATATACACAATCACAATAACTCCCTTTGTGCTCAGAACTGTATATATTTGCCATTGTAGATTAACTAAGTGGTACCACAATTATTATTAGATTCCTTTTAAACTCTATCAACTGTACTCTGGTTAAATGTCACACAAATCACTTAATATAGATAACCAACAATAGATATAGGAGGAAAGCAGTTGGTTGGAACAATTGGCAAAATACTGGCCCCTACCACTAGAGACAGTTCTGTGTAGAGACCCCCCACCTGGGCAACCTGTAAAATAAAGATATGCTACCAGCCCAGTTCATATATTGTTCAAGAAGTCTTATTTCCTTCTATGTCTCCCCACTGTACCTGGAATAGCAGATTTCGATGACGAGTCGTCGACTGATCCTTCTTGAGCGGCTCCCTTTAAAGCAGGAACCACGGATCGTCGAGATCCCTCTAAGAAAGTGAACTTGGCGTGGCGGCAGCTTCGGTCCCAGCGGTGCTCGTCGACGACAGAGCGAAGACGTTCTGCAAGGAAGAGGCGTGCAGGGCACCTCGATAGTTCAGGACCGCAAAGAGATTGTGAAGAACTGTGGCCCAGCGAGGGCATTGTGTCGTCTGGCGTCTCTTCGGTATTTGGGGTGGCGGGAAACCCACCGGCGGATGCTCCTCAGCGCGTCGACTGCCTGGCCTTCTCTGACGGGATAAAGCGGTCGGCGGTGCAGACTATCATGTCTTGGAATCAAATGTCTTGATCAATGGATCGTGCGGCTCCGGTCGTCGATGGCACAGCGTCAAGTGGTCCCCGCTTCTGGGCAACACAGCTTCAACTGGCCTCCAGCGGTTATAGCAAACCTGCAAACCCTGGTCGACGTCGGTGGACGGAATGTCCGGTGCTTATCTTAGTTCTCCTCGGAGGTCCCCGTCTCCGGTCGGCAGCCTGTCGAAGGTCTGACTTCCAGGGAGCTTCGGCGAATGTTAGCGGTGCTCGATGATTCCTCGGAGAGCGGGAAGCGGGTGCCTAACCAGGCCCTCTCTTGGATCAGTCTCGATGGCTCGGCGCCTTTCGGATTTCGGCATAGGGAGACAGCAGTCAACCTTCTTCTTCAGGCTCGGTTGTCGAGATCAAGCATCAGTTTCAACTTCAGCTTCTGAACGACTTCTAGCAGTGAGTGGCCCCCAGATATACTAGTTGATCTCCCATTAATTCTGCAGGGTCACATTCAGGCAACCAATCACTGAGAAGGGCATTCAGCGGTCATTCAGCCAATCAGGCATGCAGTGCATTCAGGTTATTCTCCTCCCTCTCAGACACTCACAACAAGGAATGTGTATTGGGACAAGTACCCAGCCATTCAACACTACACACTGCATTCATACCAGTTTCGGGCAGGGCTGTCTCAGTCATTGTATTTCATACTAGAAACCAGACATCGACAACAAGAAGTGCATATTGGTCACACACTCCATTCACCCAGTTCCCACCCACAGGGTGTACCCACCGCATACAGTCACTGGGAAGGCTCTAGCCAGTCTGGCCTGGATTTCACAACAACACCATATATGGAACTTCCACCCAACAGCCAGTCAAGGTGAAGGGACAGAGTCAGGGCTTCCCAGGACTTTGGGAAAACAAGGTAACAGGCTATAGAAAGCAAGAGGCCACAGGGGCCATCTTGTTTACTATAAGGAATCAACTGATTCCAATGGCAGGGCCTGGGTATCCCATAATGGAGGATACTCGGAGCACCTGTCAAATTCAGCATGGAGCTGCCACCAGCCCATACCCTGCTCTGTGGGCCACACACAGGTGCCCAAAAACATACAATGGGGGCACAGGGTTGCACCTCCACCCATGGGTGCCATAATCGTATCCCATGGGTCTGTACACCAAACCAAAAACAGGAAGAGCTGCACTGCCAGGAGTCCCACATGGACTCCCGGGCAGAAAACAATACAGAACACAAATGAAAAAGGACTACAGGACAAGGACCTCTCCAGCATCACAACGCCATCCGCGCCCATACCGAAGCCCAGGTGCAGCTGGTGTTGCTGAGACAGCCGGCATCAAGGGGACGCGGTCTGCGCCCAATGAGATGCAATAATAATGCTGGCGCATGCAGAGACTTGTCTGGTGAGTGAGTAGAACCCAAAGCGGTCTGCTTCCCGGCTACGGAGAAGGTGAGCGGGAGCAGTGCTAACCACCGTTGGGGGAGACGCGAAGAGCCAGTGAGTGTCAGAGGACACTGGAAGACCGGGGCGATGCCATGTGGTCCGCAGGCAAGTAACAGTCCATGAACATAAGTGAATACGAACTATATTGAATACCGAACTGAATGGAAATTACTATTGAATCAGATCACGTCATATTGAATACCAAACAAACATTTGTAGTTAAACCGACATATTGAATGTCAGACTGTATATAAACAGCATTGTGAGCAGAACTAAGTATGTGGAAAATTGAACGATCACCTTGAGTATTCTAACCACCAATGTGAGACAGAACCATAAGTCTGTGGCAAGGCAAAAGATTGATGCAGAAAATAGAGAATACAAGCGTGAGAAGTTAAGAGCCTGTGAGGGGGGCCAAACGAGACTAAGGAACTTATGGTTTATTTATTTGAATTTATAAAGCGTGCAGCGGGCGTGGGGCATAGTGGTGCTGTTTCAGGATACTTGCTTCGGCGAACAGTTTACATAGTGCGTTACAGTGGTACATAGTGCGTTACAGTGGTATGACACTCGTACAATGGTGAGATACATTAGTAATGGCAACAGTTTGTGAACAATAACATGGTAACAGTTACATCTAGGCGGTAAGGGGTTGGGCAGTTGCAAGTGGAGCATTCTGAGAAGGTGGGCGGGCTAGCGGAAGAGTTGTGTTTTCAGTGCCTTGCTGAACACTGTGAGTGATGTCTCTTTCCTCAAGGCGGGTGGTAGTGCATTCCAGTTCTTTGGTGCTAGGAAGGCAAAGCTGGAGCCTCCTGCTTTGGATCTTTTAAAGGTTGGGACTACGAGATGGTTGCCGTGCTGGGCCCGCTTTGGTCTGTTTGAGGTGGCAGGGTGAATAGTTTAGTTTAATAGGTAGTGAGGTGCTGTGTGTGAAAGTGTGATGTGGAGGGTTTTAAAGATAATGCACTCTTTGACCGGGAGCCAGTGGGCATTTCCTGCCTGGCCTGGGAGATGTGCTCCCTCTTGGGATGCTGAGGGCCGCTCTGATGGCGTTGTTTTGTGTGGTTTGGAGTTTCTTCATGTGTTTGGATGATGGTCCTAGGAACAGGATGTTGCAGTAGTTCAGCCTTGCTCCCACGGTAGCTCTGGCTATGGATAGGCAGTTTTTGGATGAGAGGTAGGGTTTGACAGCCTTTATGATCTTCGTTGTTAGTGCAGTGGATGAGGCGATGGCATTAGCATTTCATGACATAGAGAGGGTAGAGTCAGTGCTCCTAGAGTTTTGGTTGCCGCTGAGGAGGTGCTAGTCGTGTTGTCAATGTTGAATGATGTGTATTTACTATCCAGTTTGAGGACTTGTTTGGGACCTACCAGTAGTATATCGGTCTTGTCTCCATTGAGACATAGACCATTAGCCGCCATCCAGGCCTGGATGGGGCATAGGTCTTGTTGAGTGTGTCTGTATCTTGTTCGTATGAGCCAGTAAGTGGGAGTAGAACTTGAGTATCATCGGCATAGTTTGTATAGCTTATGCTGTGATTGTCAAGGTCATTGGAAAGTGGGAGGGTAACAATGTTGTAGAGAGTGGGTTAGGTACAGGATCCCTGAGAGACTCCACAGTGGATGAGGGCGGGGGTTGCGCACGCTTGGTCGGAGAATACGCTTGTGAGTCTACCTTCAAGAAAAGATTAGTTGAATAGTTGCATGACCTGTAATGGGTGGACCATGTGGTCTGACAACTGCACCCAGACCAGGGAGCCCTAAATGGTGACGAGCAAAAGACCTTGTGAGTAAGCCATGGAGAACTGTGAAATTAATGGTAAAGAAAGCTAGAAGGCAGGTCAAGTGGGCCTATTGTTTTCTTATAGTGAACATTGAGAAAGTGAAAGTAGTTGAAGTGCTACAGTGAAATTTTGGGTAAGGGAACCCTCAGAACCAAAAGAACTGAGAAACACTGTCTTGGGGGAGGGAACCTCAAGACCTCCTTTTTGTGTGAACTGTGTTAGATTGAACTTGGGGAAGGGAACCCCAAGACCTGGTGGAACATTGGTGAGACAAGCAGCTATTGCTAATGTATTTAACTTGGGACAGGGAGCCCAAGAAGAACTTAAGCTGAGAAAAGCTGACACTTTACTTTTGAACACTATTTTGATGGCTAATAAGAACGTTCTTTTCTAGATGTGAGGGCAAGCATAGGTTTTGACAGACAGACTTTTGATTTGTATTGCAGATAAATACTTCCCTTACTTTTCTTTAGGTAGGAGAACTCCCTACATTAGTTATAGGGCAAGCTAGGCCTTACACCACCCTGACACTTGAATAAAGTATTCTTTGAAACTTGTTCTGTTCTCTGTCATCTCTCTGGATACCATGGCTGTCTCACAGAACCCACTGACTATAGCTTGCTGTACCTTTGTTAGTTAGCCTGCACTGATGGATTTGCGGGCTGCAGAGCAATTCGACTCCTGCCGGCTCCAGCAGCCTGAGCTTCCTGCCAGCCTTTTCTATGCCATCCCATCAACACTCCCCAACATTGGTAACGATGGGCTGTTTGGAAGGTGCAGGGGGTGTAGTTCCAGTGTGAAAGCAAAAAGATGATATCGAGGCTGAGTACCCCAAAAGGAAATACACCAAACACGGGTTCAAAAGATACAGATCTTTATTCTACAACTGAACAGTTTCAAAGAACAAAGCAACAGATAGCTATCTGGCCCTCAGTACAACACAGTGAAAACCAGCCCTGTTCGGTGTGCTCAGTGAGTGGGACTGTACATCAGAATAGTCGCACCTTTTATACACTCCAAAACATGATGTCCAACCCACTTGCAGGTTAATGAATCTTGGATCTAGGGTTTGTGCCCAGTTTGTTCCTAATTTATGCATCCATACATTTAGGAGTTATCCTTAGTCCATTCGCCAACAAATTACAATAGCAACAGTGTGTTGTCGCATTTCCCGTTGAGCCTTTGCACATAACTTTATACAATATAGTTAAACATGTGTTCACATAAGATGCTCAAACAATATTGTAAACAATATATGTTCATGAATTAGTATTGATGTCGCAGGTGATCCTCTATACACAGGTCAACGAAGGACCAGGTCTCAGTACATGACCCTAACGTTTGGCCTGCGGGCAGTTTAGACATTAACTTGTACACAGAGGTCAAGATGGCCATGTTACATTCATAAACGACATTGTCCACCATCTTAGAACACAGGGTGACTTTAGAATAAGAATCTAAAATGGCGGATGAACCTAAAATGGCGGCTTACACAGATTTAAGGTCAGGACCTTGCAACGCGGATTTCCTCGCAGAGCGACTGGGCCTAGGCCAATTTATATATATATACGCATATGATCAAGAGGGTATAATATGGCTTCCCATTAGACAAACCCTCCTTTTGGCCTATGCCAAGCGCTAAACTACTTCTAATCACTTTACGAATGACTCCACGTCTCAACGTCCATATACCCTGAATCGCCATCAACGATGTCTATTGCCATTAGATCAGTTAATAACATTTCTTTTAACACATATTCATTAGATTTCTTGTCTGGGGCGTATATCTTGCGTCCTAATGTACCCATTGCATGTGCGCAACATCCCCCTAGCATCGAACATATACCAGGAAGACATTGTATACAACAACAAAAACAACAGAATTCCCAAAATGATCAGGAAGACCGAAAGTACCTTCCAACCCCAAGATCGCAAGAAGTCCCAGAACCAAACGCTAAAATCCCAGTTTCCCTCGGGAACATGCACTTATGAATTTAGGACATGCATATTCTGTATTGCCTTGAAGATAGTTGGGGAGGAATCTGGCACGAAAACACAGCAAGCGGACCCCACTAATTTACATACCCCTCCACGTTCAGCCAGGATGACATCTAATGCCATCCGGTTCTGAAGTGCTACTAACCTTATTGCTTTCTGTTCTAAAGTCATATAGAGTATGTCAGTGGTCCGGTTGATGGTTCTCTCCAGTACTCTCGCTAGTCTCCTGATCTCCTCAAAGTTCAGTATTTGTCCCCAAAATGGCACAGAGGATTTCGCTACGTCTCCCAGAACTTGTGCTGGAGTGTCACCATTCTCGTCCTGCCGTGGACGAGACTTTGAAACCTCTACAGTACTAGCTATGAATATCCCGGGTAACGGGATCCCTAAATAACAAGTTCCCTGCCAATCCCTTGGTAACCATGGAAATGCTACATTACCGCAAACAGTAGACAGGCTCGCCTACATACAAAGGTCTGTCTTCCCCAGTCAAATTTGCAACGATCACCGATTGACTGAGTACCATTCCCTCTGTATGCAGAAAGAAACTGACTCGGGGCTATGGTTAACAGTGTAGGAAGGAGGCGTAGCATATATATATATATATATATATATTTCTGAGGCTTGTGGAATCTGCTTAGATCACATGCTGTGCATAGGCCGACATCTAGTGGAAGCTGCGGAGTATTACAGTTTGTTTTTCGAAAGTCGAAAATGGGCGTCGACACAGGCGTGCCAGTAATACTATCCCTAGTGTGACGTCCACTGTACCCAAGATCCCTCACGCGTGTAGGATCCTCAGATTGTTTTTTTCCGCCATACTGGTCGGAAGCATCTTGCGGAGTTCCCTGGCCTTAGCCTTACTTTTGCTGTTATTATAATTATAATTCTTATTCATTCCCTTCCCCACCCCAACGTCGACCCTCAACCTCGACGACGGCTGGAGAAGTCATCGACCGTCGACTGCTGCACGACGGATCTGGGCCTCGGAAGGCCGCTGGCCTCGGCCCGGGCCTAGTAGGCCGCTGGCCTCGGCCCTTACAAGTAGGGAGAGTGGGGGGTGGTACATACTCTTCACTCTTGATATATAGTTACATTTATATATTCCTACACTTAGCAGCCCGCTGCCTTAAGGTGCGTATGGAGGGTACCCCTTTTCAATTCTGCCCCAAGTGCAATCGCAAATACCCTTGGGTCGACAGGCACGCCACGTGCAATCTCTGCTTGCCGAGGGATCACCCCGAAGCGAACTGCAGAGCGTGTAGTAGGTTTAAACCTAAGACACTTAAGGACCGTTCGACAAAGCGTTGGGCCCACCACGCCAGGCAGGAGGCCATGGCAGCGGAGGGCGCCTTCAGCGATGGCAGCGACGCCGTACTTTCGGACGGCGAGGGCATTACGGCGTCGAAAGACAGCCGGCGAGCGCAGGTCCCCGACCTCGGACGGTCGTCCGGCAGGGCGGCTATGGGGAAGACCCCCGGCGACGCAAGCGCTACACACCTAACACACACTAAACACACTAAGACCAACCGGACTTCGACGACGTCGACTTCCCGGAAGGAGGCACAAAAAGAACGGTCCGACTCGGTGTCCTCTGGGCGCTCTCGATCGAGATCACCTCACGACGCAAGGCAATCATCCACTCTTGCCAAGAGTGCCTCGCTACACACATTAACGGAAGTTCGATCGTCGGGAGACGAAGACGACTTCTACCCCCAAGCCGCGCTCCAAGATACCGAGACCGCGGTTAACACCAGTGAGGCCCCACGCCCGAAGCACACAGATACCTCTCCAGACCCTCGGCGCCAGGCGTCGAAAGTCTCTGGGGCCTCCAAGGGACAGGGAAAACATTTTTCCACGCACGGGGAGGGGGGGAAACAGCGGAAAGCACAGCCTTCCACCCCTGTAAAGCTATCCTCTCACCCTAGGCAGACAAGCAAACACAAGTCTACCCTTCAAAAATCCCATAAATCATCACCTACTAAAGTAATACCCTGTTCCAGGGAATGGTCCAGTGAAGACATAGACAGGGTTATGTCTAGGATGTCTTCCTTGGCTGATTTTTATGATAAGAACCCAGACCACTTTCTTTCATATAACCCTCAAGGGGCCACACCCTCAGGCTCCTCCGATCCTATCCCGCTAAGTAAAAAGCCCCGGTTCGAAAGACCTGAACCCTTCGAGGTTCAGCCTTACTCCACTCCATATTCTACTCCACTCCCCAGTTACCAGGGACAAGTTTTCCCTGAAGAGGACCAGGAGTTTGAAATTATGGAAGAACAAACCGGGACAGATTACTATGCAGAGGATGAGGACCTGGAGGAGGGAGAAGATGAGCAGGAAATTTACAGAGTAGATTCCCCAGTACAAAGCGAAGCCCCAGTTACCGACTCTCCAGTTGATAACCAGCCCCTCCTTAACGAGGTTCTCGCTCGAGCAGCGGAACACTTCCACATCGACACCCACGGTGTACAGGAGGAAAGGGACTTCGCGGAGGAGTTTGTAGGAGAGAGAAGACCGGTCGCACAGACCATCCCTATCCTCAAATCCATCCAACGAAGAATAGATCCTTCCCTGGTGAATCCTAACCTCACCAGAGCTGTCAACCCCAGAATTGAGAAGATTTTCCGGGCAGCCCAGTCTGACCCTCTGTATATAAGGGGACATCTTAAACCAGATTCCCTAGTGGTTACCAACACTAGAAAAAGGGCTGGCACGCCCTTATCTTCATCAGAAGCTCCTCCCGACAAGGAGAGCAAAAAACTTTACGGGTTTGGCAGGAAGGTAGCCTCAACGTCCGCCTACCAAGCAAGGATTGCGAACTCCACCACCCTGTTGGCTAGTTACAATTGCCATCAATGGGAAGAAGTCGCGGCGCTCATTGCCTCTGCTCCAGAACCGTTAAAGGGCCAGCTGGCTCGGATCTCGGCAGAGGGGAGAGCCGTGTCTGGTTGCATTTTAAAAGCAACTTTCGACGCCGCTGACAACGCAGGGAGATTGATAGCAGAAGGTACTGTTATCAAGAGACATGCGTGGTTACGGCAGTCGGGATTCAAGACAGAAACCCAGGCTTCTTTAATAGACAAGCCAGTGGAACCCGACCTATTGTTTGGGAAAGCGGTCGAAGACGCACTTAAAAATGCCAAAGATGAATATGAGACTCTCAAATCCCTTGGCCAGCTTACCAACAAACCCCCTAACCAGAGGGGGAACAGTAATTTTCGTCGCCCACGCGGCCAAAATTCACAAAGAGGCAACTATGCCCAGGGACAGGGTACACAATGGAATAACAACCAGCAGTCTACCCAGAGTTACGGCAGGGGTAACAAGAGAGGTCGTGGAAGAGGCAGAGGCAGCCCCAACAAGGGAGGTGGCACGCCTCCACCAAAACAGTGACGCTCAGTTCAGGGTCCCTTGTCACGCAACCCCGGTAGGGGGACGCATTTCCACCTTCACCCAAGCTTGGGAAGGGATCACCTCAGACAGATGGGTGCTGTCAACAGTATCCGCAGGATATTGTATAGAACTACTGCAGCGTCCCCGGAACCATCCTCCACGACAAAGAGTGCACTCCCTAGAGCATCAAAGGATCCTTCTCGAGGAGATCGCCATTCTGCTAGAAAAGGACGCGATAGAACTCGTCCCAGGACACCAGGTAAACAAGGGTATCTATTCAACTTACTTCCTTGTGCCAAAAAAAGATTTGACAATGCGCCCAGTATTGGACCTACGGCCTGCCAACAAGTATGTCAAGCCCCAAAAATTCTGTATGACCACGCTACAAGAGGTAATCCCCCTCCTAAAAAAGGGGGATTACATGGCAACCTTGGATATGAAAGATGCTTATTTTCATATTTCCATGCTCCCAGCGCACAAAAAGTACTTGCGCTTCAAGGTGGACAGTCGCCACTACCAATTCAAGGTACTGCCCTTCGGGATAGCTTCAGCACCAAGGGTATTCACCAAGGTACTGGCGGTGGCGGCTGCACACCTACGCAGGGAGGCAATCCCGGTGTACCCTTATCTGGACGACTGGCTCATAACGGGGGAAACCCCAGGAATTTGCAGGTCAAACATTCAGAGGACTATCGACCTCCTCCACGAATTAGGCTTCTCTATCAACGAGAAAAAGTCAAGTCTGGTGCCAAGCACCTCAAAACAGTTTCTAGGAGCTATCCTAGATACTCAGAAAGGATTGACCTTCCCTTCGGAAGAGAGAATTCGCAATATACTTCTGCAAATTCCGCCTTATCAGTCAGGTCAACAGATAACAGTACGCAAAGCTATGCGGTTACTGGGCATGATGGCGTCATGCATTTACCTGGTCCCCCACGCGCGTCTGCGCATGCGTCCCATGCAGGAATGGTTGGCGAAACAGTGGTCTCAGGCAAGTGGTCAGTGGGACGATCTAGTGGTCGTTTCGCCAACACTCGTACAGAGCCTACACTGGTGGACAAGAGAGAATCTCGCAAAGGGGAAACCCTTTTACGATCCCGAAGTACAAGCCGTGGTGACTACAGATGCATGCCTAACTGGGTGGGGAGCTCACCTTCTCCACCACACAGCTCAGGGTCTCTGGTCTCACTCAGTAGCCAAGAACCACATCAATCTGCTAGAGCTTCTGGCAGTATTCCGAGCGCTAAAGGCGTTCAAGCCCCATCTACTGAACTTGTCGGTGCAGATCAGGACGGACAGCACTACAGCCATGTTCTATCTGAACAAGCAAGGGGGGACTTGTTCGCCAAATCTGTCCAAGCTGGCCCAGAAAATATGGATATGGGCACTCAGACGGAACATCTTCCTGTCATCGCAACATGTTCCAGGGGAGCTCAATTCCCTAGCGGATGCTCTAAGCAGAGACTCCCTCCCAGAAGAACACGAATGGGTCCTTCACAGAGACGTAGTAGAAGATCTCTTCTCTCAGTGGGGTTTCCCCACTATAGACCTATTCGCCACAAGCGAAAACAAACAATGCCCAGGATTTGCATCCAGGTTCCCCCAGCCGGACTCCCAAGGGAATGCCCTGTGGATGAACTGGTCAGGGATGTTTGCGTACGCTTTTCCACCAACTCCTCATCAGGAAGGTGGTGTACAAGATGAACAAGGAATCGATGACGCTCATCCTAGTTGCTCCCATGTGGGCGAGACAACCATGGTTTCCACACCTACGCAGGATGGCGGTGTGCGAGCCCATCAGACTCCCAGCCTGGTACAACCTACTGTCCCAGCAACAGGGTCAAACAGTGCATCAGGAACCCAACTCTATGAACCTAGCAGCATGGCTCCTGAAGTCATAGAGTTTGGACATCTCAAATTACCACAGAGGTGTATGGACATTCTAAAGGAGTCCAGGAAACCAAATACAAGGCACTGTTACTTTGATAAGTGGAAAAGATTCGTTATCTGGTGCCAGAATAAACAAATCAACCCGGTTGATTGCACTCCTTCCAACGTTGTGACATACATGCTCCACCTGCTGGATGCAGGGTTGGTTTTTAACTCGCTGAAAGTACACCTGGCAGCCCTCTCGGCTTACACCACATCCCATAACAAGGTCTCGTGGTGGAAAGTACCAGTGGTTAAAGCCTTCATGGAAGGAGTAAAGAGACTTCACCCTCCTATTTCGAACCCACCGCCAGGATGGGACCTCAACGTGGTGCTAGCTAAGCTCATGGGACCCCCATTCGAACCCATGCATAAAAGTAGTCTCAAACACCTGACTTATAAAACGGCCTTCTTAGTAGCCATTACCTCCATAAGAAGGGTCAGTGAAATTCAGGCTCTGTCAGTGCAGGATCCTTTCTTTACTATCCACAAGGACAAACTGGTTTTACGCACACACCCTAGGTTCTCACCTAAATTCATATCCAAGTTCCATGTAAACCAGTCCATCGAGCTTCCGGCTTTCTTCCAAAACCCGCAAAGCTCGGCTGAGGTGAAACTACACACCCTAGATGTGCGTAGGGCGGTCCTATACTATGTAAATAAAACCAGACCGCTAAGGAAGACAGATCAACTGTGTCTCCGTAGCTACAGGCAGAGAGGGGGATCGCGTCTCTAAGGGCGCTATCTCGAAGTGGATTATCAACTGTATACAGCTGTGTTACTCTCTTTCTGAAAAGACTCTGCCTTTTACGCCAAGGGCCCACTCTACTAGAGGCATTGGTGCCACTCTGGCTTTCATTGCAAATGTTCCCCTCGACACCATTTGCAAAGCGGCTACTTGGAGCTCTATTCACACTTTTACTCAGCATTACTGCATTGACACTCATTCCAAGACAGATACACAAGTGGGACAAGCGGTTCTAAGACACCTGTTTGCTCATGACCCTTCTCACATCCCACCTCCTTCTTCTGGTACTGCTCGCTAATCTATGCACAGCATGTGATCTAAGCAGATTCCACAAGCCTCAGAAGGGATACATTACTCACCGTAATCGTATTTCTGATGCTTGTATCTGCTTAGATTCACATGCGACCCACCCTTCCTCCCCTCCGAGAGAAGGCGCATGATTGCTTGTAGTCTTACCTTTCTGTCTATCTGCTTGGATTATCTGTACTCACGCTACTCCTCATGCTTCCTCATGTCAGAAAAAATACAATCTGAGGATCCTACACGCGTGAGGGATCTTGGGTACAGTGGACGTCACACTAGGGATAGTATTACTGGCACGCCTGTGTCGACGCCCATTTTCGACTTTCGAAAAACAAACTGTAATACTCCGCAGCTTCCACTAGATGTCGGCCTATGCACAGCATGTGAATCTAAGCAGATACAAGCATCAGAAATACGATTACGGTGAGTAATGTATCCCATATATATATATATATATATATATATATATAATTTTTTTTTTTTTTTTTTAAACAATTTTCTTTATTTTCATTTAACAACAAACGCAAAACAAATAAACAACAACTCTCAACATTTGCTCTGGCACTTTCGGGTTTAAGTTCATAATGTACGTTATCCGCTCAGGTCACGGCTAGGCTCCTCCCTCCTCCTCCGTCGTGTTGTCCTCGTTCCTGTCTGCGTGCTGCGCATGGGTGCGGGCAGGTCAAGTCTCCTCTCCTCCCGGCTCACTCAAATCAGTTGCAATGTTTTCCTCGTCACTCCCAAATAAGTCTTGTACCAAGGTATTCCACGCTAGTATTCTGACCCCACTGTTTTCTTCTCCCCTCTGCGAGGTTCTGGTCCAGACCGTAGTTTCTGCTATTGCCCATTTTTGTAGGTCCACCCACCAGCCTTCTATCGATGGTCCTGCGCTTGCTTTCCATGCCATTGCGATGCAGCGTTTCGCCAGTATTGTCATCAGGTCTATCATCTTAGCTATAGGATGCTCTGCTTGTCACCCCTCGGGACCAGGCCCAGTATGTAGGACGCCAGCGACAAAGCTCACATATGGATTCCTGCCTTCAACGCACTTTCCTGTATCGTATTCCAGAAGGCTGTCACACCCGGGCATGTCCAAAACATGTGCACCATATCTGCCTGTTCTTCCTGGCAGCGTGGACCACTCCATATTTGACTGTCCCCCATGTTTGACATTCTTTTAGGCGTTAAATATGCCCTGTGCACTATGTAGAACTGCAGCTGTCTGAACCTTGCGTTTCTGGAAACTTTCTTCGCGTATTGAAGGGCTCTGTTCCATTCTTCGTCCCTGAGGGGTCGCTGAAGTTCCTCCTGTCATGCCTACCCCCGGGGAACCAGACCAGGTCCAGCAGCCCCAGGAGCAGGCATCACGTTCCCAGGGAAAGGCCCAGAGACCCCTGTTAGGGGCCATCTGGACACAGTCCTGGCGCCTTTGGCGCCAGGCTCATATGAGACCTCAGTCCTGGCACCATAGGCGCCAGGCTCATAAGGGGAAACCTTACCTGGATTTACCTGATGCAGACCATGCTGCAAGGGATCCAAGCCCTCAAGAGGCCTAGAAGGAACTACTTTAACTAGGTACTCTTTTGCCACTCGGGTGTGGCGGAGGAGGAATACTTACCTGGAACTACTTTGGAAGCTATTTAAACCACGCCCGAAGAGCATCACACACTTCGCGTTATTCTGCATCCAGCAGCGTAACGCTCACCGTGCCTGCAGCAGCATCCAGACTTCAGCCACGCCCGCCTTAAACCCGGTGCACCTAGAAACAAGGGAAAGAAGGAGAAATGTTAGAACCAGAACATTTACCAGCTTCTTAGCTGATTCCAGAGCGATCGCATCGTCGAACCAAAGGAAAGACTTTATTTTTAAACACGTCGCATCACCAGCAGCAGCGCCGCGCTGCACTCACCGTTCCTCGCAGCATCTTCACGTTTCACCGCAGCCTCCTGCATGTTCCCGCCGCATTCCGGCACCTAGGGGGAGATAAAGACAATAAGGTGAGCCAAGGGAACATATAGAGGAATACTGGTTACCACCCTAAGACCTACCTGATTTACCACCGGGGGAACCATTCCTCTCCTCGGGTCGGCGCAGCTCCCACTGCACGATCGCCATACCCCGGCCCCTAAGGGGAAACAAAAGCACAACGGGGTGAATCAAAAGGACCATCCAGGGGAGCTACCTCCCGCCATAGACTTACCTAATTTTACCGCCGGAAGTATAACTCCTCGACTCTCAGCACCTGAATAAAGGAGAAGACCACAGTTTACGGGATTGGATAGGAGTGATGGTCAGGCATTTGAACTCTTACGAACTGCATACTCTGCATACTCTTACGTCTTGCCGGGAGAGTCAAAATAGCCCTGGAACTCACTAATTCCTTCGACCAGTGGAGCAACTGGTCCATCACGCGCCCCTGCGCTCGAAGCAGGATGGAGAGCTCACCCCTTCAAATCATAAGGTGAGACTTTAGAGGGGACATCGGAGGTGGTCAGTGGGGAGAACGGGGGTGGGGGAATTTACGCTCAACTCCACGGGTGGTTAATTCCCCTTTCTCCATTCACAGAAGACTACTCCTACCAGCCAGACAAACAACACATCTCGGCCCTACGCATTACGCTGGAGGAGGCCGCAGCAGCCCAGATCAGACCGGCGCCTCTGTGGCAGTCAGGTGACCGTAACACCTCCTCCCATTTTGTCCGGCTGTTCAGTGTCCTAGAATTGATGGTGCCCAGCAATTGTTCGTAAAGTCTGGACACAGTGTGTCCCCTCTCAGATACATTGTACCAGGCGTCCAGCGGCCCATCCATGTCTCCCTCTTCCGGCAGGGTCTCCCACCTCTTTCTTATTCCTTGGACCATCCTATTACACAGTATAAATTGGCCACTGCTCCTCCGCCAGGGTCTGAAAGTCTACCCAATGTCCTTCTTGCCACAGGTCACCTACTTCGGCCACTCCTTTGTCTTCCCACTGTGTTCTGAACGTTGCCATGCTTGCTATACGGGTGTCTACCAGTCCGCCAGGGGGATGTGCCTTGAACAGGGGTCTCTTATGTTCTGCACTTTCCATGTTCTTTTCCACAGTGCTCGGCCTAGTTGGATTATTCTGGGAAGGGTTTTTGCTTGGATCTCGTTTATCCACAGTAGTTCTTTCAAATAGTATCGCTGGAGCGATGGTCGAAACAGTATTACATCTATGGAGGTGTCTTCCCCCAGCCATCGGACCACAAATTGAAGTTGTGCGGCCAAGTAGTAACGCTCAAAGTCCGGGAGCTTGATCCCTCCCCATTCGTAGCCCCTTTGTAATGTGCTCAGTGCTACCCTGTTCCTCCCTCCCCACCCCTAGAAAGGTCTGTGTCCTGGAGTGTAATAGTCTGAAAAAGGATCTGGGGATGTTATAGGGGATATTGGTGAAATAATATACGAGTCGGGGTAAAACTATCATCTTCATTAGGGCCGCCCGGCCTACCATCCCCAGCGGTAGTGTTTTCCAGAACTGCATGGCGTTCTCTATTTTGTCCAGGGCTACCTGCATGTTGGTCATGTGTGTTTCCGCTGTGTCGTGATATATGTCCACCCCAGATATCTGAAGGTGATTGGGGTCCACGTCAGGCCCAGATGTGGCAGCTGGTCTGATGTCGTCGCCCTCAGGCGCGCCAGGGGGAACAGTGAGGACTTTCCCCTTGTTGATGGTGATTCCCGAAAACCTGCCAAACGCTCCCAGTGCCTCCAGTAGATCTGGTAAGTGGGTTCTTGGGTCTGGACGTAAAACAGCATGTCATCTGCATATATTGAAATCTGGTGTGTTTCCCCATCTATCACTATGCCGGTGTCTCCGTACTCCGCCCTTAGGAAGGCCGCGAACGGTTCCAGCGCCAATATATATAGCATCGGGGACAGCGGGCACCCCTGTTTCCTACCTCGCCCTATGCTCCACTCCCCTGAGACATGCCTCCCCGTCTTAACTCGGGCCCTCGGGTCGTTGTACAGCAGCTTTATCCAACGTAGGAACCCCCGCCTATCACGAAGTGGGCGAGCGCCCCCCAGTAGCCAGTCCCAGTTCACTGAATCGAACGCTTTAATTGCATCTAATGACGCCACTGCATATTCTCCCTCCTATTGGTTCGTCCTGTCCATGACGTGATGGAGTCTCCGGAGATTCCATGCCGTGTTTCGTTCTGGTACATACCCTGTCTGGTCTGTGTGTACCAGTGTGGGTATCACCCTTTTTAGCTGGTTGGCCAATGCCGCTGTCAGTATCTTGGAATCCTGATTTATCGGAGAGATTGGCCTGTAGGACTCACACTCGAGGGGCGGCTTCCCTGCTTTAAGTATCGGTACTATTACAGATTCTGACATACTGCTCGGGAGTTGTCCGCACTCGTACACCTCATCCAGTGTCTCTAGTAATCTCGGAGCCAAGCTATCTTTGTATCTTTTATAGAATTCCCCGGGTAACCCGTTGGGCCCCGGGGACTTCCCTGTTGGTAACTGGGCAATAACCTCCGTCAGTTCCTCCACAGTAAGGGGGGGGTGTCCATCATCTGGGCCTGCTCTTATGACAGTCGTGGGAGTTTGATTTCCGTAAATGCGTCTTCAAGGTCTCCCTCTTCTGCTTCCTGTACTCTGGTATATAGTTTCTCATAGAATTGCGAGAACATGTATTTATACCCTCCTGGGACCTTTCAATCGCCCCCTGACTTATTTCAAATTGCATTTATCGGTTCTTGCTTGGTCTCCTGTTTGGTCAGCCAGGCGAGAAGTCTACTAGGTTTATCCCCTTCTGCGTGCAGCCTTTGTATGTACTCCCCATAGTCTAACCGCCCTAATCTCTCTCAGGCCGTCATACACTGTTGTCTCAGAGTGGTGAGGTCACCCGTTCCCCCCCCCCTCTCGCCCTGCCTGTGCTTCCGCCCTCTTTATCTTCCCTTCGATCTCATCCAGTTCAGCCAGGGTTTCTCTCCTAAGGACTCCCGTTTTCCCAATTGCCGCCCCCCTGATCACCACTTTAAAGGCCTCCCATGTCGTTCCCGTACTGTCTACACTACCCGTGTTGTGCTCGAAGTAGTAGTCTATTGAAGTTTGGATATGGTCTTGGAAATCCCCCTCTAGGAGTGCTTCCGCCCTAAGTCTCCACGTGGGTATGGTGGCTTTCCTGTATGTATGTGCCCATGTTGCTTCCAGTGGGGCGTGGTCAGATAGGGTTTGTGCGTGAATGTGTGCCCCAGTGAATTCGCCTAGTGTCTCTTTGCCCGTGAATAAATAGTCAATGCGGGTAAATGTCCCGTGTGGGGCGCTATAGTGCATGTATCCCCTTTCGCCCCCATCTACCTTCAGCCAGACGTCCTCTAGCTCGAGCTGGTCCAGTGTCTTCTGCAACACCCGCGCTGGTGGTACGGCTCTTTTGTGTTTGTTGTCCGACCGATCCAGCCTGGGATCCAATGTGCAATTCAGATCTCTTACCCAGATAGTCGTGGCGTTCCTATACGGGGCCAGCCGGGGTGTGAGTGGTTTAAAGAAATCTGTTGCATCGTGGTTTGGGGCGTAGGTCTTCACCAGGCACACTTCCCGGTTCTCCAGCATTCCGTGTACGATGAGGACCCTGCCTTCGGCGTCTCTCTCCTGTTTGATGAGTTGGAATGGGATACCCGGGGCGATCCAGGTTGCTACCACTATCGCATAGTTGGAGTATGTGGAGCTTTATGTCTGGCTACCCCATTTCTTGGCCATCTTGGCTTTTTTGTCCTCCGTCAGGTGGGTCTCCTGCAGCATTGCGATGTGGACTTTCGCTTTGTTTAGCCATGCGTAAGCCCTCAGTCTTTTCACGTAGGCGTTTAGCCCCCTGACGTTCCAAGTCACCACTTTTAGTTCATCTCGGTTCCTGTGTCTTACAGTTTCCTGCGGCCCGCTCGTTCCCATCGGCCTGTTTAGTTTTCCCTTTCTGGCATGCTAGCCTGGGAGGTCCGTCCATCATCTTCACCCAGTTATTCCCCTGGTAGCTTGCGGGTCCGCCTTCCCTCTTTACTTCCCCTGTCCTGGCGGACTGCCTTGCCACCAGTGTCCGTTTCTCTCCAGCTCCACTCTTTGGTGTTCCGTGCCGGGTTCCCGCTTTTGAGTGTAGCCTCACTTGCGCCCTTGCGTTGTCTTTGCCATGTCCGTGACCTCCTTGTTCATTGTTTGCCTCCTCTCGTGCCTTCTCTTAACAAACTTAACCACACTACTACAACTACTGTAAACCAACGCCCAGCCTCCCTCCCCCTGCTCGGGCCCCGCCGCATTCCAGGTGCCGCCCTCGATCTGCGGGCGCACTCGTCGCGGCATAGTGCCTTAAAACTGACACTGCTAACTTGTCGCTAGTTGGGGTCCCCTCTGTGGGTCTTGGCGATCCAGTGCCTCAGGCCTCGAGCTCCCGGGTTAATCCATTAGTTTATGCTTTCGGTTCTCATTCTTGCTGTATCTCGATTCGGCATGGTGTCCTCAGTGTTTTGTCCGCACCCTCATTCCCTGCCTCGCCTGGGTGCCTCACGGCTCCTCTCAACCCCCTCTCTTAGTTGTGGGATCCTCTGCTGGTCCATCCATTCCTGGGCATCTGCCGTGGTCTCAAAGATCTGTGTCCTCCCGTTGTGCAGGATTTTGAGCTTGGACGGGTAAAGTAACATGAATTTCACCCCCGCTGCCCGAAGGCGCTCTTTGGTCGGCCAGAACTGGGCTTGCTGTTTTTTCACAAGTCCCTTATAGTCAGGGTAGATGGTTATCCTGGCTCCGTTGCGTGTTATCTCCCCGCATTCCCTCGAATGTCAGGATTTTCTCCCTGTCTTTAAAGTTCAAGATCTTTGCGATCATGGGTCTCGGTGGCGTGCCCGGGCAGGGTTTCCATGGTTAGTGCTCTGTGCACCCTTTCTACCACAATGCCCTGGGACAGGCTCCCTGCACCTACTTCCTGGAGCAGTAAATTCTCTACGTAATCTATGGGGTCTCTACCTTCCACCCCCTCCGGCAGCCCTACGATGCGCACATTGCTACGCCTGGCCCGGCCTTCCGCATCTTCTGTCCTGCGTTCTAGTGTTTTAATCCGCTCCAGTGCATCCGACAGTGGTGGTCACGTTTGCTGTATTGCTCTGCACCTGTTGTTCCACCGTTGTCACTCTCTCTGCTAGGTTCCTCGTGCCCTGCCTGAGGAGCCCCACGTCCACGATCACTGCATCCATCTTGCCCTCTATTGAGGCCTTTAGCCCCTCTGTGGCCTCTAGGATACTGCCCTCCACTTGCGTAGCCTATGATGTGGCTGTGTCCGCCGCCGCCATCCCAGGTTGCGAGTCCTCGCTCTTGCGGGCAAATGTCTCCATGCTTGTTTGCCTCCCTCTGCTGCCTTTCTGTTTGTCAGGCGGCTTCCACTTTGTAGTCAGTGTTCTCCCTTCCCTGCGGGTTATCCCAGACGTGGCCCTGTCGTCCCCAGACCTTCGTCGGCCCTGCTGCTCCCCAGCACCTCCCTTGGCCCGGCGCGCAGCAGATAAAGTCTTTGTGGCCGCTCTGTCCAGCTGCAGCCTCGCCGGGGCCGTTACGATCTCCTGCCTCTGCTGCCTCGTACTTCCCGGGGGCTCTGGTTGCATCTCTGCTGGTTGCTGCTGCCTGCTGCGCCGCTGCGGCCCCGGGCCGGTAGCCCGCTTGCCTTCTGCTGTCGAGGGCCGGGTCAGGGTCTCCCCATCCGGTCTACCGCTGCGTGGGCGCGCTCTGGTAGGACTTCTGTGTGCTGGGGGCGCCCTGTCAGTGCCTCGGGCCGCAGGCGCTGTCTTCTTCCTGTGTCTCGGCCCTTCGCTCTCTTCTGCCACTATCCTCGGTTGCCTGCTCCCCCTTCACGCTGTGTGGTGGTTTGCGCCTCGTTCCACGTCCCTGTTAGGGAGGGTGGTCGGGTTTGGTGCCTCTAAATCTTCCGCGGGTGGTGTGTGGGTATCCGGTGGGCAGCCGTCTGCGCCCCTGCGGCCAGCCGTCTGCATACTCAGCTTCTGCTACCCTTCGGAGCGCAGGTGGATCCTCAGTGGGCCGCGGCCTCCATTTTGTGTGGTGGCCCCGCTCCTCCACCTCGCCTCGTTTCTGGTCTTTCCGACCTCCGATTTTGTTCGGGCTTTCGCCTGTGCGTGCCCTGGACCCTCTGGGTGGCATCCCTGCGATTTGTTCAGGGTCTCCTGCCATTTTTCAGCCGTTTATAAGGATTGTGTGGCAGATCACCCGGAAGCTCTGTGACTATAGGATCCATTTTAAAAGAAATCAAAGATTGAAAAGGACGAGACAGTCTATCAGAAGGCCTAATGGAAGCATTAAGCAACATTAAGCTTACTCCTATTTGCAAAGAGCGAACATCCCAGGGGAGTCAGAACACGTTTCTCAATCTGATTCAAATTAGTCCATCAAGATCTCCCTGAGATGCTATAGTTCCAGTGACCAAAGTATAGTGCTCTAAGAGAAGCATAGCATGCAGTTGTCAAAGGTAAAGGATGAATATACCAACCTAGCCCCTTATCCCTGTGTTGCGGTAAATGTGAACAGACCCAACAGTTGGATTTATTAATGATGCCATGTGTAGCATTCATGATAAGTAATAATGTGTTGCTGTGATATCTCTGTCTGTGCTGAGAGTCCCTAGGAGATAGTGTGTAGATGCACAAAAGGAGTAGAAACAGTAGGTACATTTTCAGTCGGCAACAAATTCTCAAGCGGGTGTACTTCTTCTAGATACCAGAAGCCTAAAACAATGACTATTATAAAACTAATTAACATTGTCACAAAACAGCAGTACGTTTTCGGGGCCCACATAACTAAATGTTAATTTCCGTAACTGGTCACACAGTCTTTTCTCTTTTCCATACGAGTGGAAGTGGTTGCAGGCATTGTAGTCTTCAAACGAAAAACACCAATGATTTTAGCTGGCGACCTCCAGGCCGAGCGCCTTCTTAGTCCTTCCACAAACCCTAGCCAACAGAATCCCCTTTTTCAAACAATTGATTGGGCCAAAAGCAAGCCCTTGATGATTTTCTTCTTCTCCGAGCGCACAGCCGAACCGTGCTGTAAGTCTATTTCCTTGGATGCTGATCGTACCGTTCGATCCCTGGTACTGATTGATCTGTGAACAATGTGTCGTCACTTCCCACTGGAAGCGGCGAGTGAACGGAAGTAATGTTAGAGGCACAATTGGGTATCGCATCTGGAAACAAAATGGTTGGAGTGTGTGGGGGTAGAATGGCTGTTTCCCCAGACCTCACAGGATCAGGGAGAATCCCCAACCCACTTTCAATGCTAGTTTCTGCTTCGGGATCGTTGGTTGCAGTACTGGTGGGGGGTTCTGCTTCTTCTGTATCGTATAGCACTGGGTGTGGAATTTTCTTGGTGTGTGTCGCGTGGATCTAATTTTTCCTGCCTGCCACTCGCACCACCGTCTGTGTGACCAGTAGGACCTGGAAGGGGCCCCACCAACGAGGTGCAAGGCAAGACGATCGCTCGAAGGATTTTGTGAGGACCCACTCCCCAGGTCATATGCTGTGACCGGGGCCCTCGTATCGTACAGGTAAAGCCTCTCGCACCTGGTGATAAATCAAATACAAGTTTTTAGTCAACTGGCTACAGTAATCTGAAAGAAGTACATTTTCAACATTTCTCAAGGACGACATTTTGGAAGGTTCCAGATATTAGCAGGCCTCCCCATTACCACCTCAAAGGGAGAGAGCCCAGTCTTAATTTGAGGGGTTGTACGCATTGATAACAACACGATAGGTAAGGCGTCCGGCCATTTTAGTTTGGTGCCGGCACACGTTTTAGCGAGCTTGTTTTTGATGATGCCGTTGTCTTTCCACTAGTCCGGCGCTCTGAGCGTGTCTGGCCGAATGGAACCGTTTATCGATCTGTAATCCCGCCCACATCTGCTGAATTACAGCAGCGATAAAATGTGGACCATTGTCCAATCAGATGACTCTTGGTAGCCTCTTGGGACCATGAGCCATAACAACCATCATCATAATGTACGTGTCGGGAAGTAGCCATTTCCATTCAACTCTGTCCACCTAACACCCATCATCATCAAGTTTCCCCAAGCCCTCAGCCCACTTCTTAGACTCTTCTAATGTGGCATCAGCTTGGATATCCCTTACAGAATCAATACCCTCATCCATAGTACAGGCATTTGTGGCTTCCCTCGAAGTATACATGTCTGAAGAGAGCTCAGTGGCAGTCTGTTTAGCTATCTGATCAGCAAAAGCGTTCCCTTTTCCTACATCATCTACAATCTTTTGATGTGCTGCACATTTTACAATAGCCAACTGAGTAGGGAGTGCAAGCGCTGAGAGTAGCCGTACTATCAGGGAGCCATGCTGGATCTTTGTACCATGTGAAGTTAAGAACCCTCTTTCTGACCAAAGTCTCCCAAAGTTGTGAACCACCCCAAAGGCATACTGACTATCAGTGTATATATTCACAGTTAGCCCATTCTGAAATTTCACAAGCTTGGGTCAAAGCTATAATCTCTGCGGCCTGCGAGGAGTTATGCGTGATTCTCTTGGTCTCCACGACCGTGCTCAGTGTAGTGATTGCATAAGCAACTGTGGATGTACCATCCGGAAGTTTGAAGCAGGAGCCATCGCAAAGCAAGTCCCTTGTTGACTGTTCAAAGGAGTATCTTTTAGATCAATTCTACCCTTTCTCTTGTTCGGTAGTGTAAAGACAGCCATGTGACTCTTCGTCACTGCAAGCAGTCCCTTGCGGGAAAGGTAAAAGTTCATCCGGATTAAGAACACAACACCTCTTAATTTGAATGTGTGGTGCAAACAAGATCAATTCATATCTCGTCAACCTTCCGGAAGTGAGGTGTTGCGTTTGAGTTCTGTTTAGTAGAACATCTACAGAATAAGGTACCATCGGGGTTAAAGCATGGCCTAGGACCATTCCCTCAGACTGTTTTACAGACGCGGCAGCAGCAGCGACGGCTCACAAACATCTTGGCAAAGCGCATGCTACAGGATCGAGGGCGGAGGAAAAGTAACCGCACGGCCTATTCCTCCCTCCATGTTCCTGTGTTAATACAGCCAAAGCACATCCATCACATTCATGCACAAACACAAAGGCCTGTCATAATTTGGTGTGCCCAAAACCGGTGCCGAGCACAATGCAGTCTTGATCAAATCAAATGCACGCTGGTGCTCCATGTTCCACGGCAATGGCGAAGAAATGCCCTTTTTCGTTAGAGCCAACATCGGCTTAATCGTTAACGAAAAGTTGGGGATCCACTGCCTACAGTAAGAAGCCATTCAAATCAAGGCTCTAGCTTCTTTCTGTGTATTTAGAACAGACATGCTAGAAATGAGTTTTATCCGTTCAGGCGTCAATCTTCTTCCCTCCTTTGACGGGAGATAGCCTTGATAGGCGACCTCCTGGCAACAATTTTGAATTTTTTTAGCAAAGCTTTATGTCCGTGTTTAGCCAGGTGAATAAGCAACAACACAGTGCCATCCTTGCATGTGCTTTCTGAGTCGGTCGCTAAAAGCAAGTCATCAACATATTGAAGCAGTGTACAAGTAGAGGGCAACTCAAGGGTATTGAGCTGCTCTTTCAAAGCTCTACTGTAGATGCTAGGACTTTCCATGTAACCTTGTGGTGCATGGGTAAATGTGAAGGAGCGTCCCCCCAAGGTGAACGTGAACAAATATCTACTGTCCTTGTGTATAGGAATACTAAAGAAAGCATTCTTTAGATCTACAACACTAAAGTAAGTAGCTGAAGCCGTAATCGTAGTCAATATCGTCATCACATCAGGCACAATTGGAAATTGTGGAGCGACAATCTTATTGATGGCACGCAAATCAATTCTGAAACGAAAAAAGGAATTGCATTATCGCCTTTTTTGTACATGGGCAAAATCGGACTATTGCACAAACTACCTGCAATTTCCTCAATCACTCCTCGATGCACAAAATCGGAGACGATACATTTCAAGGCTTGCTCACCAACAACCGAGATCTTATACTGTGGAATACGTGGCAGCTTCACTCCATGTTTCAAGACAATTTTAACAGGCTCAATTTGCAAAACACTGACCTCATTGTCGTCAATAGCCCACAGACACTCCGGAACATGACAAAATTCTGGCGGCAAAGGTCTGGTCAAGAATTGAGAGACAGAAAGTTGCTGTGGGGAATCATCAAACGCACTCCATCAGAGGAACAATGAATTACCGCATTTAATTCCTTCAACAGATTCAACCCCAGCAAATTTTCTCCACAATTCGAAGTCAAAAGGAATGGACCGTGGTACCTGCGGAGAAACTGGACAGACAACTGGTGTGTCAGAAAACCCTACAGAAACATTTGTTTGCCCTGACAATGGAATGTTTGGAACCTGAAAATGATCGCTGGAACACTTCTGTGCCCCTGTATCTATCAAAAATAGATGGTTCCTATTTCCCACTAACATTTCAACATAGGGACCTTTCTGAATAACGGGAATAGGCATCGGTTCCAAACCCTGCTTCGGGCAATCCTAGCGAAAAATGTCATCAAAAGGAAGTTCTTCAGAGAGGTAAGCGGCAGAAGGATGGTCAAAAATGTTTCTAGTATCCTCACTTGAAACCTGATTATCCTGTAAAAAGGTTGCTGTGAATCTTGTGCAAACTGACCTCTACCAGGGCCCCCTACACCCGGGCGACCTCTGGATCGCCTACCCATATTCCCAAATGTGTTGTTTGACCGCTGTCGGAGGATCGGGCATTGTGCACGCCAATGACCCTCGGCACACTGGTTAATGTTTACAGGACCCAAGGGCACATTTCCTTGTGGAACATACTGACCTCTAATTTGTGAATTACCCCCTCCAGGGCCTCTAACAATTTACTGTAACAATACTTTTGTCTTCAAATCACCTTTCCTCTTTTCGACTCTTTCCTTTTCGTTATTGACACGATTCTCATAGTACTGAGGCATGTGCAGTACTTCTGATTGAGACTTTGGTTGCCAAGCGCTCTCAGAAGACATGATTTGCAACTGGATGTCAGGCAACAATCCACGCACAAATTTGTCTACAAATAATCTTTTCCCAGACTCTGTGCCCAAATCTTGTCCACTGAAATCCGAGAATACTTGTTCGAACCTATTAAAGAACTCTGTAACACCCTCAGACTTCCCTTGGACACAGGCAGTAAGCTTGTCCCAGATAATTCTCTTTTCGGGAATTATAGTTTTCAATTTCGTAACAATTCTGTCAGGCAAAGTTAGTATCACCTGAGGCGGTCTTTTGCCAGCTGGCCTTTCTCCATCGAGTCTGATATGTTAGCCCATGTATCTCCTAACCCTGCTACATCATCTATAGTTCTAACCTGTTTCCATAAATCTACGGGTAGGAGTGTGGGAAATAACAGGTCAATATCACTTAAAGTGAATACGGAGGATTGCAAAACAGACTCTATTTCTTTATAGAACCCTGTCAGATTTTTCCTAATGTCGGGAATAGATTGCCTAATGGTGTTCACTTCCTGTCTTGAGAACGGGCCGTGAACGAACTGTGACACATCGTGTGCAGGGTGTCCTGAACTGGCGTACCTGCTGCAATGTTAGTAGGGATCTCAACTTTTGGAAAGAATGTCGGGGGAACATCTCTCGTAGGCAAATGAGAAGTAGGCAACTCCGAACGCTTACTAAGCAACAGGGCTAAATCGAGCGCTAAAGCAGCCGAAGAAGTGTCAAATGAAAAAGCTCTCTTATAAATACTCAATAACTCTGCGGGACAACAAATCTTTATTTTTACACACTCATCCTGTAGGTATTCTACCATGACCTGTATCACTCTCCTCTGCATTTCTGGCGTATACTGACTATATGTGTCATATACTTCAATAAGAGTTATCGATGTGTCTGAGATCCATCTAATCGCATCTTTCGTGCAGATTCGCATTTCCTCAGATATCGATTTACGACCAGGAAGGAACCGTTTCTGCACATACATAATGTCTAAACTATCTCCATCTTCATCCTCATTCTGTAACCTTTCCAACTCCTTTCTATACTCAAATACCCTCTCAACATGCTCTTGTACTCTCTCCGCAGTGTCTCTAGAGGATGCTAAGGTGTTCAGATCCCTCAACCCTTGCGAGAGATCTGTATTGTTTAATCTGTCCCACATTACACACAAATGAATCCCTAATCCCTCAATAAAAACATTTTTCTCAGGAAAATTGTCCATATTAGAAAGTGTGGCAAAAACACCAGCTTGATCATCCCTCTCCATACAATGCTTACAATCAACTCACGTTTCTTCTCTGGAGGTACAGTATTGCGAGTGACAACCCTTGATCCCGCTCCCTGATCTACTACAAGCGGCAATGAACCACTTGCAAGAGGGAGAATAGGCAAATTTAACAGAGGTGTTATTGCTGGTGCAACAGGTACAGGTGGAAGAGCAGGTGGAGGAGCAGCGCCAAAAGGAGGACCAACAACTGGAGGAGCGGGAACAGCAGAAGGAACGATAGGAGCAGCAGGAGGAATAACAGCAGGAAGAGGCAAACCAGCAGGAAGAGCAATGTACGGAGGTGGCGCAGTGACACCAGGCCTTTGTTCATTTAACAACTTATCGATAAGTTCATCGGAAACATGAAAGTCTTTAGAAGGATAGATTTTATGGATACCAAGTGAGAAAGCCCTATCCATATTCCTAGCCGATTCAGAGTGCTTATCTTGGTCATATAACAACGCTTTTTTGGCGTTCGTCTTATGACGGCGCACATGTTTTTCTCTTCTTTTAAGCTGCTGTAAAGCTTCTTTCTTCCAATTCTGTAAGACATCAAATTCTGCAGTTCTAGCCTTTTTCTTTAATAATATAGATTCTAAATACTCAATACGAGGGATTTCAAAACTACCATTGATTGGCCACTGAAGTTTGGAAGCATGTTTAGTTTGTCTGTGCCAAATATTAAACGCTATACTACCAATGCCATGCTTACAGTACATAGTACAAGCCGGCGACCCCTACTGTGGTGCCGGATGGCTAAATTCCAAAGATTGTCTGTCCTTGCGGAATAATGCCCTGAAGCAGGCAGACAATTTCCCAGGCATATCAGAATACTGGTGTTACCTGGTCAGTAATTGCACTTGCAAGTGTAATGCGCCAAAACAAATTATCAGGATACTTAAGAATCGGGTTACAACTCACCTGATGAAGCCTAAGGAGATCCGATCGGATTTCAAAGTTTTTCTAACAGATTTTACCTCGCGTTTGGTGATTTTGGCAAATCTGCCCGCCTCGATAAATGCTGACTCGGACCGCGTGCTCATCGTCCAGGGATCGGGCCGTGGCGCGCTGCTGATGTCGCTTCTCATTCAGGAAAGGGGCCCCTTTTACATCGTCCGATGCCGGTCCGATAGCCGCGTCAACCTTCAACAAGCTGCCATCAATCTTGAGGGTCCCTATTTGTGCGCCATCTGTGAAGGCAAAACTATGATATCGAGGCTCAGTACCCCAAAAGGAAATACACCAAACGCGGGTTCAAAAGATGCACAGATCTTTATTCTACAAGTTTCAAAGGACAAAGCAACAGATAGCTATCAGGCCCTCAGTACAACACAGCGAAAACCAGCCCTGTTCGGTGTGCTCAGTGAGTGGAACTGTACATCAGAATAGTCGCACCTTTTATACACTCCAAAACATAATGTCCAACCCACTTGCAGGTTAATGAATCTTGGATCTAGGGTTTGTGCCGAGGTCGTTCCTAATTTATGCATCCATACATTTAGGAATTATCCTTAGTCCATTCGCTAACAAATTACAATAGCAACAGTGTGTCTTCGGATTTCCCATTGAGCCTTTGCACATATCTTTATACAATATAGTTAAACATGTGTTCACATAAGATGCTCAAACAGTATTGTACACGATATATGTTCATGAATTGGTATTGATGTTGCAGGTGATCCTCTATACACAGGTCAACGAAGGACAAGGTCTCAGTACATGACCCTAACATTTGGCCTGCTGGCAGTTTAGACATTAACTTGTACACAGAGGTCAAGACGGCCATGGAACTGTTGCCGGCCCCATCGATGATGGTCCGGAATCTTGGCGTTAAAATATCTTTCACTTTGGCGATGGACAGCCATTCGGCTTGTGGCCTGGGTTTCCTTTAATTGAAGCAGCTAAATGTTTTCCCTTTCCTAAGGACCTCTATGCTCAAGATGTCTGAGTGTGCCTCAATGGCAGCCTCGACTATTGCATTGCTACCTACCTTGCCCCGCCTGCATACTTAATCCACCGCCTCCAGGTTCTGCACAATGCAGCAGTCTGTTTGGTTAGTGGTATTCCATTTGGCCATCATGTTACGAAGGCTCGTCAATCCCTGCACTGACTGCCTGTTTCTGCATTTATGAAGTTCAAAGCTGCCTGTATTATCCACCGAGCTTTGAGCGAGAAAGGTTGCCTGGCAATCAAGAACAAATTGCAGCATTCGTGCCCAGATCGGCCACTTGGGTCTATGGAAGCCGCGCTATTGTGCATACCAAACTATTGTAAAGAGCAGCTGGGGGGGGGGCAGAGGTTTTTTCTATCGCAGGGCTGAAACTTTGGACTACTCTTCGGTTAACCCTGCGACGTACCACAGACTTTGAGCTGTTCAGACGTGGCTTTAAAACCCATTTGTTTGTTTGATTGATGTTTTCTCTTGCCGGTAGTGTACTGCACAATGATGCCTTTGGTGATGGCGCGCATTATAAATACCTGATTGATTGAGATAGGATATGTTTTAACCCCCTTTCACGGTCCCTGGAATCTGGAAAAGCAAATAAGCAGATCTGTCAATTTTCAATGTTTTGACCCTGCAGAAGTGGATGGAAAGTTTACTAACCTGCAAATCCAATGTTCTTGTTTTAATAAGGCTGGCTATAGAACAGTACAAATGCCTGTTTTTAGAGGTGAAGGAGAAAAGAGGGGCAGAGGATTGGAGTTTGCTTCCAAACACTCTTTAGGCTGAGAATCATCCTATCTCAAAATCTGGGGGTGTGTGGGGGGGGGGGGGTGTTTGGGATGGGTTATGTTGTAACCCTAATTTTAAAAGTATGAATCTATCTGAAATCTCGTCAAATGTGAGGGTGCACGCTCAACTTTTTAATAATCCAGAATTGGGAGCAAGCTTGCGATTGCACTCTGTAGTCTTGCTACAGGAAGTGTAGCTATTACCGAGTATAGAAATGATGGCTATAAAACCTTCCAGCAGCTTTCCATTAGAGGAAGTGGAGGGAGACCACCAGGAGGCTTAATTTGAACAATAAATACCAGCCACTTTAGGGATCTTATAGAAGTCTCCTACTATGGAATTCTGGCTATTCAGGCAAGACATCAATAGTAGATTGGTGGCACTGTTTACTGGAACCATTCCCATACCACGCTTGATACTTACTTGGGCAACTGAATGAGGTTTATGGAGTTGTTCAGATGTGAAGGATTATAGTTGGGATTTCAATTCTGTTTGTAGCAATTGTAGGCCCCAGACCCAGTCCGCAGTCATGAACTGTGATAGGAGATTAATTCATGGAATGAAATGGAAATCATTGACTGATTCATGGGGCCTACAAATGCGTAATGGAAAAATAAAAGCAGATTTGGACTTGGGTCGACAAAACACTTGGACAAATTGATGTTTTTCCTCTTGCATTGATTACATTTTTGTGTCTGATGAATTGTTTTTAGAAAGTGTCCCTTTTCGCATTGGGAAAACACTCTTAAGTGATTATATCATGTTTGTGGCGACTTTTAGTATTCAGTTTTGTATTTGTTTGCTAGAAACCATACTCTCACTGTAAATCGTAACAACAAAAATGTTATTTCTTGGCAACCAAGGAACGTGGAAAAGTTTAATGGAGGGATGCAGCTTTTCTATTCTGTCACCACTTGGTAAGACAGATGCAATAAATTACAGGTGGATTTTTTTTACTTCTTTTATTAGAACCCAATTGAGCAAGTTATCTAGACTTAATCAAGGCCTAATTCCTAGGAAACATGTATGGTCCTATAGAGGCTACTGGGAAAAGGACCTAATAGACAGCCATAAACTACTCGGGGCTTCAGACAGCTGAAGCAAAAACCATTAAGGTACGTAAGCTGAGACAAGGATACAACAATTAGTTGAAAACTCACAGGTATACCTTAGCAAGAAAGTGCAAACGTGCTAAGTGACCTTTTGAAAAACAAATTGTGCTATTTTTGGTTGTTAATTCGTTCTTGTTATCAAACTATCATGCAGGTGACCAATTGCAGCTATTACTTGGGAAGCATACTTTTTAAATGTGTATAAAGACCCCATCTCGGTAGACACCCTGATTATAGCCATTGTACCCTAAACCTTTACCTTTTGAAGTCGATACTATAAGGCTTTTCATTGGCAGGGCCTCTACGTCTAGAACCCCCGGTCCAAATGACCTGAGCAATGCTGTATTTAAACATGCTCCGGATATATGGGCAACTATTCTGTACATATTGTTCCAGGACACAATTGTAAAACGGGAAAGCACCTGACAATTAGAAATTATTTCATTTTTCATTTCGTCATAGCCTTTTACCATGGTCATGGTCCTAACGCGCTGTCATTTGAAATCCCTCGGAGGGGCAGAAGATAGAAGTATGGGAAAGTTTGGAGGTGCTAGTATGCGTGTGCATAATGGCCATTAACGGTTATCGGGGCTTAGCAGAGTCTCTGCGAGCCACCAATGTCTAATTGGCACTTGTATTGTTGGGGAGATGTACACTATGGAAATAAGCTGGAGGGTGTGTGTAAGAGGAAAGTCAGTTATGCAATTTCTTTTTTTTTTTTTTTTGTGAACGGTAGCTAGTGTTATTCGAGTTGTATGTTAAAGCAGATGCGTGTGGCCGCGCCTCTGGCTAATTCCAAAACCGCTGAGTGCTAGAGGAAAACTGCATTGGTTGTAATCACATGAAACCTGGAATTGGTGCATTCTGCCAAATGCTAAAACATCTGGGTTGACAAATTAAGGTGGATATATTCTGCATGCTTCCAGCTATCATTAAGTCGCTACATTCAAGACCCAACTTGAGTGTAAAGGCAGCATTCTGCAAACACCTGCATTCCCTGTAGTGGAACACATTCTACAATCACCTAAAATCCATAACATGGTTGCCTTCATCCACTCAACTAAGTGCCACACCCTAGTCAACTGCACAACCCTTCCAAGTGCTATACAATGGCTATCACAAGAGATGCGCTGGTGCAAAGGCTGCAATCTGTGCAGTACAATGGCCACCCTCACAAAATCCACCGAGAGCAAAACTCAGGTCGCCCTCCTGAATTATTCCAAGTGCATCACGAAGGCCAGCCCCAGAAATGTACCAAGTGTAACATGTTGGCTACCCTAATGGATATTCGCAGGGAAAAAACCTTGGCTACACTTTTAAATCTTCTAAGAGCAGAAGCAATGGCCACTTTTCTAATGATGTGGTTCAACATGTTGGCCACTCTCAGAAATACCTTCAGTGCAATACATTGCCTACCCTGCTCAAAAACCATCTAAGTGCAATACATTGCTCTCCCCCATATCGTACCCGTTTATAAGAAAGGGGATAAAGAGAGTCCCAAGAGTTACCGACCCATCACATTCCTGGATGTTGACAGCAACATTTTTGCAGCTTGGACAAACAAGTCTGGGTGCATAGGCGCATTTCAAACTGGTTTAAGAAGGGGCAATAGCACAATACTAAAAGTCTTCTTAATCAAGGCTTTGGCACATTCTGCAAACCATAACGAAGGTAAGCCTCTACACGTTGCCAGTATAGACTTATCCATGGCATTTGACATGATAAATCGTGAAAAGTTGTGGCAGAAGTTTAAAGAGTGGGGACTTCATGAGGGACTTTTAAATATAATCATTTATTTACATTCTGAGAATAAGCTGAAGGTCAGGGTGACCATGCAGGGGGACATGAGTAATGCAATAGACTCTGGGAATGGCCTGCGGCAGGGTTGTGTGCTGGCCCCCTGTTTGTTCAACTTCTATTTATTGAATTGGGGGGAGGGTGTCCTGCCAAGAGTAGCATTTGTAATCCTGAGCATAGAAATATCTAAATTTTGTTGGCTTGCATATGTAGATGACGTCCTACTGCTGGATTACACTGAGATTGGGTTACGATTGGTAAATTCATTTGTCGCATATGCGGCTGAAAATTATTTCAAATGGAATGCTACCAAAACAAAAAAAGTTTTGTAACAAAAGGGCAACAAAAACATGGCTTCAGATGGAATGCAGGCAGTAAGGTATTCGAAACAACTGATGAGCTGACTTACCTTAGCTTTCACTTGTGGTCACATCTGACTAAAGATGTTATTCTCTTATGTAAAAGCAAATACGTTCATATCACAGTTTGAAGCGAATAAACTACAGGTATTGTCGCTTTTCAGTGCAACCTTTATTACATTTTTATACAAGAAAGGTGGTGCCATCTCTTCTATATGGCTTTGAAATTAGTCCTCTGGCTGACCAGAATGAATGTAGTGTTATTGAGGGGAAAATCTGGAAAGGAGTTGGCCAAATTTTGTCCCAGACTTTGTTTTACGCTATGGATTTGGACTGACTTTGAAGGGATAGATCCATTGGCTTATGCTGCAGTTTTATAGGAAAAACGTACTCCGTGTTGAGAATTCTCTATATGAGGATCTAAATGCACACAGCCGAGGAATTAGGAATGCATGTCCGAAAAAGCCAAACACGACATGGCAGGGTGTAGGATCACTCCATATTTACTTTTTGAGACTCTATGGAATCTAAAAGAAGACTCCTGAATAAGGAGTGGTCTGAAACTCTGGTTAGAACTCTAAATTATAAATTATATCGACACTTAAAATGGGATCTGCGTAGCTAGGGTACAATCTGTAAATATATCACCTTCATGCACAATTCAAACTGACATATGCAGTTTTTGAGGTTTAGATCAAATCTACTACCTGCGGGCAAAATCAATTCGATTAGGAGGGAGGATTCTTAAGCTTATCTTAAGAGGGGTAATGAGAGATGTAGAGCTGTATCCAAGTAAACACTTACACACTTCAAGTTATAGTATAAATATTTATATATACACAAGGATAATTAGACAATCTTTAAAAAGCAGCAACTAACAGGAACATTAATATCAAAGTTAGGATTCAGTTCAACAAGGGCAATAAAGTAGGCGATTAAACTTTTCTTATGCTAAACATATTTTAATTTTTTTTATTTGTATATGGTTCTACCATGAACCTTTACAAAGAAGAAACCAAATCTCAAAAAGAGATCACAAGTTATACAACCCAAAGGAAACAAACATAACAGAAATCGATCGACCTAAAAAGAGAAAAAGTACATTTTTCCACAACACATAAATGAATCTAAAATAGGCTATGATTTCACCATTTACCTGTTGCTAGTACAAAGAGCATTATTCCATTATTTTACAGAGTTTTAGAGCTCAAACAACCTATGTTGTTAGGGCAACATTATAACCAGAAACCTATATTGAGTATTTTACACTAATGTTAAGGATTTCCATCAGGCGACACACACCTTCGGCTCGGCCTAGTATGCAGCGCACGATTGAAATGCTTATGTTTTTATGTTAGATTCAATATTGAGATATACACCACTCATATCACCCCCCCCCCCCCTTTTCAAATACCCCAGGTCACAATGGACCATGAACCAGGCTGGTTGGTAAAATACATATTTATTTGAAAATTAAAAGAAATCATACACTTTTTAATATGGGGAAGCAATCACCGATGGGGTGATAATAACAATAGGAATGCAGGCAATGCACTTAGTTTAACCTTCTATTGCATCTACAAAACACCAGGGAATAGGAGCACTTTTTGATTTTAGGTAAGCTAGCACTTGAGTTAGAATTTCCCCCTGCAATGTTCCCTCAACCCACAAATGTTTCTAAATGGATAAGCAGAAGCAGCAGGTAATCGGGAATGACGAACAGGAAACATAATTGGAATCTCCCCCTCACCCCGCCCCCTGCACCCCCAAACAAGAGAGAAAAACAGATTTGAAACCCTGGCAATGTTAAACATGACATAAGGAAATGGATGACTAAATATGGTGAATGTGTGCAAAAACCTTGAAGCAAATGCAGTTATTCACGAAAGCAACAATGTAAAGGTACTAACCATCACCAGCAATGTATTAGCAAGAGCATCAGTTTGAAAAGTGAGTGGAAGATTTAAAACAGATTGCAGCAAATGGCACGTTGGAAAGTTTGCAAACTTTGCAATTCCCGCCTGAAATTACTAAAACGGTTTTTAATAAAAATGGGTGAAATATTGTAAATTGCAATGGTTCAATATGGAAGTGAAATTAGGTCTCTAGCTGGTAAATTGAGTGAGTTATGCAAGATGGAGTGAGGTGCGTTTTGATTAAAATCTAGCGGTGAAAAAGGAAAGGAAATCAGTTTTGACAAAAACAGTTTTACTCTACAGTAAAGTGTTCCGGCTAGGCCACCAAAGAGGGACACAGTAAGCTCTGGGGTTGATTGGCGAGTTCAACCCCAGCTCCCCAGTTCCTGCCCTGGCGGAACCAGTCCCATCACTCGAAATAGGATTAATAGCTTAGGATTTCACAAGACAAAATTACTAAAGAGATGGCGCTAGCACTAGAAATCAATGGCAGGGTTGCAAGAATGATTGATTGTGACAGTTTCACAAGTTATCAGGGTAAGGATAGGGTGACTTAGAGAGGGAAACTAAGGGCAAGGTATACTATGGTTCCTATTGATACTCACAGTCCCCTTTTTAGTTTTTGGACAGTCAGCGTTCTGGTCACCACACAGATCTGGTCTAACAAAGGACAGCCGGACAAAATCGGCGGGACAGGATCAGCAGGGCAGTTCTGGTTACCGGGTAGCACTTCTGGACGGGCACTTCTGGATACTACAGGTTAGCTGGATAGCAGGATTGCAGCAAGCAGGCAGTTAGTGGGATCAGGATGTTTCCCAAAAACACCACAGCTTTTCCCTTTTGGTTATTTGGGAATTTTAGTGGTTTTCAGATTTGAGGCCATACTGGGAATGGAACCAGCAATGCTTAGGTTTTGCAGTGGACCCTGGAGCAGGATCAGCAATGCTTGGCCTTGCAGTTGGATTCTGGATCAGGAAGATGACGGGTAAAGGAATGCAGCGCAGGAAATCGGGAAGTGTGTGTCTAGAGTCTTGTCAGGGACCCTTATTTATAGTGCATATTGATATCATCAAATTATAGGCTGGGCAGGGTTAACTAAGCAAGCTCCGAAACTACTTGGATTGAGCAGGGGTGCTTATCTCCACCTTGCTCTCAACTGGTTCGATTTCCAAGGGAATGATGTCAGGTTTATGAGGTGAGTTTTACAATGTCCAAAAACTCCCACGTTTACTTTACTTAAAATCCGATTTTGCCAAAAACATACATTTATACAATTGCAATCTCTTAGTAAATTATACACACAGGTAACATATTATGTGCAGCACATACAAGTACAATCCGCAAGTATGTGGGACCTTGTTTCGCCCTTCTGATACATTTTGGTAATTTTAAACATGAAAGCTTTTTCCTAAAATTCCATAATTATATACACAGATGCGAATTATCCCAAAGAATGTATGTACAAAAATGTATTTCGAAGGGATTGTGTCCTCCGACGTATTCCTTATCTTTGATAATAGATCATCTCCCAGCTTGCTGGCCTCGGAATTTTTTTTCAGTAGAGGGCGCTGCGCACCGACGTCCCTGGAGCCGATGTCCCTCGATGGCCTCTGTATCGGTGCCGACGTCATCACGCATATAAATAGACTCGGGCAGCGTCCGTTGCTCAGTTCCATTTTTCCGCGCTTCGTGGGGCCTCGGAATATCGTTGCTCAGTTCTTCAGTCAAATATATCATTATTCCTCATGAATACCGACTCGTACTCGATGGCTTCCTCACCCGAACCGACGACTCCACGGTCCGGCTTCAAAAAATGTCGAGACTGTGGAAAGAAAATGTCGTTGACGGATCCTCACAGGATCTTCTTATGTGCCTGGGAATCGAGCACCATTGTTCGGAGTGCGAGGACTGCATGTCCATGACGGCGAAAGCCTTGAAGGAGCATAAGGGGAAGCTCGAGAGAGGTAAGGCAGTTAAAACTTCTTCGAAAGTTTCCTCGGCGGAGTCGAGACATTAGTCTCCTCGCCATCACAAAAGACATTCTCGTTCTAGGTCTCGAAGCAGTTCCCATCACTCTTCGAGATCTAAGCATTCAAAAAAGAGACGTCGAAGATCCCCTTCTTCGTCTGTTTCCCCAAAAAGGGTCTCCTGCCCCACAAAACATAGCTCTCAGGCTGAGTGGGAGGAATTCAGGAAAGTGTCTTCGAGAAAGCGGCTTCGACCCTCTCGAAGACTGCTGAGGGTGATACCCTGGGTGAAAGACCCGAAAAATCAAAAAGCCGTGAGTTGCAGCACCCGGCGAAAGAAGCCACTCGAGAGCGTCACAAACCCTCGAGTAAAGGCAAAGTTGCGTCTTCGCCGTCGTCGAAGATCCCTTTGACGCATAGATCGGCGTCGTCAACGCCGTTATCGAAGGGTTCTTCTTCGCAAAGGTCAGTCAAGTCGACGCCGTCTTCGACGCCGAGAAAGGATAAATCCACGGCCACCTCACAGCCAGAGCCTCGAGCACGAGAATGTCGTCGACAACCTCGAGTAGAATCCCGATACTCTCGAGTTCATCGAGGCCTCTACCACCTTTCTCAACACCTTTTTCGATGGCTTCGAAGCCTTTAACGTCCGCGTCGACGATGTCAACGTTTTCTCAGCCAATCATGACAAATTTGGCTCCTTCTGCTCTGGAAATGGGGTTTATACCATTTTCAAGACCTGATCACTCCAGAGTCTTATCTTCTATTTATGAAGAAGGGGAGGATTCGGATCAGGAAAGACCTTTTGAGTTGCAGGGATCTGCAACTCCTGCACCAGAGGAATTACCTCTGAGGAAGGTAGGTTGAAAGACCTCCATGAATCCCTACAGGAAGCAAGTGGGTTGGACACTTCTCCAGAAGTGGAATTTGCCACACCAGACCCAGGGGAACATGCTGAAACCCCTTATAGAACCTTGATGGCAAGGATAATGGAGTTTATGGGGTGCTCCACACCCTCTCCTGCTTTTCAGCAAGACGACCTCACAGATATCTTGGTCAAAGGTCCACAGGAGGATCCTGTGGTGCCATTTCATGCGGCATTACAATGGAGAATATTGGCAAACTGGGAAACACCTGAGGTAATCCCGGCGGTTAACAAAAAATTATCAGCTAAATATTTGTCTTCTGCTGACCCTGAATATTTATCCAAACACCCAACTCCGGAGAGTCTGGTTGTTCAGGCAGCTACTTCAGCAGGTAGTAAATCGGCTTACCCTACTGTTCCACAGGACAGGGATGATAAGAGATAAGACTCTATGGCCAAAAAAGTCTTTTCCGCATATAGCATGGCGTTGAAATCCATCAATGCTACTTGTACGCTTGCAAGGTTCAGCCACACACTTTGGGAGTCTGCTTCGTCAGCGGCTGACTGCCTCCCGGAGGGAGAAGAAAGGGAAGCGTTCCTAAACATCCTCAAGGATGGTAAAGACGCTATGTGCGAATCCCTTCAAACTGGCATTGATTCTGCTGACAGCATCAGCAGGGCCATGGCGGCAAGTACAACAACCCGGGGATTTGCTTGGTTCTGGTTTTGCTCCAGATGTGCAAAGCAGACTCTTGAATATGCCCGTTGACGGCTCTTCCTTGTTTGGTAAGAAGGCGGATGACAGTTTAGAAAAACTACAAACATCAAAGGCAGCAGCAAAATCCCTGGGAGCTGCAATCCGTCAGACACCATATCGCCCCTCAGGAACCTCTTGGAGAGGTAAGTCCTTTCGCTTCTATTCCGCATTTCGAAAAGGCAGAGGACAGCCAGTTCAAAGGGGTCAGAAAACATTCACCCGAGGTGGACGGGGTAAAAATACAAAAGCCGCAGCAGGTGCCTCTTTACCCTCGGCATCTGCATCAGCAGCCTCCAAATCGCTCTGAGGACTCTCTTCACAAAACACCAGTAGGGGGCAGGTTAACTCAACATCTGACGGAATGGCAGGCTATTACGTCAGATGCTTGGGCATTGGAGACAGTTGCCCAAGGTTACTGCCTGCCTTTTCTACGCATCCCTCAGTCATCCACCGGGGGACAGCTCTCTGAAAGTTCCAGATCCGCTCCTCTTGCAGGAAATTGTAGACCTGCTAGAGAAAGGGTCCATAGAACCGGTACCTGTAGCGGAGAGGAAAAATAGCTGGTACTCCCCCTACTTTCTCATAGCGAAGAAAGACGGAGGACTGAGACCTATCTTGGACTTACGAGAATTGAACAAGTTCCTCAGGAAGGACAAGTTCAATATGGTAACTCTCTCTCAGATCCTTCAGGCCCTCCAGCTCCAGGACTGGCTGGTATCTCTGGACCTCCAGGATGCTTATTTCCATGTGCCAATCCATCTCAAAAACAGGAAATACCTGAGGTTCGCGATTGGCGGCTCTCATTATCAATTTCGAGTTCTGCCATTTGGGCTGACTTCCGCCCGAGGTTCTTCACCAAGCAAATGTCTGTAGTGGCTGCAAGTCTAAGGCGGGAAGGGATCCACGTCTACCCCTACCTGGACGATTGGCTGATAAGAGCTGTATCTTCGGAACAAGCTCAGATCCAGCTAAATTATGTCTGCCACTTCCTTCACAAACTGGACTTCTCCCTCAATTTAAAGAAGTCGCAGATGATACCATCACAGAGACTCCAGTTCATTGGAGCGGTCCTGGACACTTCCCTGGGGAAAAGCCTCGCCACCAGAGGTGAGGGCTCAAGATATTCTGCAGATGGTCACCAAGTTTCAAAATGCCCAACGTCTCCCAGCCTTCGACTTTTTTGAGGTTGCTAGGCCTCATGGCATCCTGCATCTTCCTTGTGCCAGAAGCTTGCCTGAGAATGAGATCTCTTCAGTGGGCACTGAGAACTCAGTGGTCGCAATTCTCAGGGAGAATGACAGACCTCCTTCAGGTTCCGGACAAGGTGGCTCGAGACCTTCAGTGGTGGGCCTTCAAGAAAAACATCTTGAAGGGGGAACTGTTTTGGCAACCATGGCTGGAGATAACAGTAGTCACAGATGCCTCACTCACGGGGTGGGGAGCTCATACCAACGACTTGACCATCAGCGGTCGTTGGTCTCCATCGGAGTCCAGACTACTTATCAACCTGTTAGAGCTGAGAGAAATCAGACTAGCGCTGAAAGCTTTTCTGCCATCTGTACAGGGGAAAAATGTCCTGATAATGACGGACAACACAGTGGCCATGCACTACCTCAACAAAAGGGGAGGCGTAGGATCACTGCCACTGTGCAGGTAGGCAATGCAGCTCTGGTTTTGGGCAATTCAAGAAGGAATCTCTCTATCGGCAGTTCACCTAGCCGGAGAGAAGAACTTGACGGCGGACGCTTTGAGCAGGCAGGGCAGTCTCCCACGAGTAGGAACTAGCTCAGGAAGTCCTTCAGGAGATCTTCGCCCTTTGGGGAACCCCTCAAGTGGATCTGTTTGCCACCAGTAGCAACAGAGTGTGATCTGTTTTGTTCAAGGGAATTTCCCCCGAGAGGAGGTCTAGGGGACGCATTCGTAGTGGACTGGGAGTTTCCACTCCTGTACGCGTTTCCACCAGTCCCTGTCATTCCTCAAATGATCAGGAGGTTGAGAAGATTCCGGAGAACCATGATCCTAATTGCCCCAGACTGGGCCAGGAGAACGTGGTACCCGGACCTTCTGGACATGTCCATCTGCCCTCCAATTCGTCTTCCATTCAAGGAGAATCTTCTCTCATAGAAGGGAGGTCAGGTTCTCCATCCAGACATCAGAACCCTCAACCTTCACGCCTGGCTTCTGAAAGGTTGAGATACAAGGATTGGGGCCTCCCTGATGACGTCATGGAAGTGTTGCTTTCGGCCAGAAGGCCAGCAACAAAGTCTTTATACCGCTGCCGTTGGAACACATTTTGCAGCTTGTGTAGAGAAGAGAATATCGACCCCTTTTCATGTGGTACACCAACGGTGTTCTACTTTCTACTCTACTTGGCAAATTCAGGCCTTCAAGTTGGCACTATCAAGGGCTATCTCGCAGCGCTATCGATATTCAAGCGCACTGCAGAGTAGCCTTCGTATTTCAAATTACCCCTAGTAATACAATTGCTAAAGGGATTAACTAATGTCTACCCTCCAAGACCTTTCCAGGTTCCTTTATGGGACTTAACTTTAGTCTTAAATTTCCTGATGGGTACTCCTTTCGAACCACTCCACTCTTGTGCGCTAAGATGTCTCACCCTTAAAACTGTCTTATTAGTGGCTTTAACATCTGCTGGAAGGGTGAGCGAATTACAAGCTCTACTTGTAAACAACCTCATACAATTTTTCATTAAGACAAAGTTGTCCTACAGGTGAAGCCTAATTTCCTCCCAAAGGTGGTTTCTGGATTCCACATCACTCAGAAAATTACCTTACCTTCATTCTATCCGCCTCCCCATCCGGGGAAAGAGGAAGAAAGGCTACATAGGCTGGACACAAGGCGGGCTTTAAGCTTTTATATCAGCAGACTTGCTAGGATTAGGCAAGCAGACCAACTGTTCGTAGGTTACTCAGGGCACAAATTAGGACTACCGATAACAAAACAAACCATTTCCAGATGGATTATTTTGGCCATCCTGGAATGTTACAAACTAGCAGGGAAAGAGCCTCCTCACAATCTTAGGGCTCATTCAACCAGGGGTATCGTAGCCTCCTCAGCCCTCCAAAGAGGGGTTCCGGTTCGAGACATATGTGCGGCGGCCACATGGTCGTCCGCACATACCTTCACAAGATTTTACAACCTGGATTCCTCCTCTAGTCAAGAGACTAGGTTTGGCAAAGCTGTATTACATTCAGTTCATTCCTAAAAGGAAACATGGTGTTTTACTCCCACCTCCAATTACACACCACTGCTATGGGAGTCTATCAAAGATAAGGAATACGCCGGAGGACACAATCCCTTCGAAGAACAAGTTACTTCTTACCTTGTAACGTTCTTTCGATGGGATGTTCCTCCGACGTATTCCTTATCGCCCCTCCCATCCATCCCCACAGTAATACTTCCCTTGTCGTTGCAGCTTGCGCTCCTTCATGGTCAATAACCAATTCATGCAAAACAACTGTTAACGTTAAAACGGAACTGAGCAAAGGACGCTGCGCAAGTCTATTCATACGCGTGATGAAATTGGCGCCAATACAGAGGCCGTCGAGGGACATCAGCTCGAGGGACGTCGACGTGCAGCGCCCTCTACTGAAAAAAAAATCAGAGGCCAGCAAGCTGGGAGATGGATCTATTATCAAAGATAAGGAATACGTCGGAGGAATATCCCATCGAAAGAACGTTACAAGGTAAGAAGTAACTTGTTCGTTTGCAACATTGATACTTTTCGATTTATCCTCAATACTTTGCCCTTTCTGTCCCCAATATGTCAGTGAGTTCTATCACGTCTCTAAAGCAAGCACGAAAAATCACTTTTAAACTGCAACATGTTGTCACGATGCCTGCCCCCAGACCTCAAGAGCAGGCCCATCTCCCCAGAGTACAGGCACCCATGAGAACTTAGGGAGGCTCAAGGGACCGCCTAGGGACTTTATGGACTCCGTCATGGCGCCGTTGGCGCCAGGCTCATATTGCCTTTTTTAAAACTAAGCAGGACAACCTGTAGAGAAATCATGTACAGGCCACTGTGAGGCCGTGAAGGGATTACTTTCTTCCAGGGACTATTTTTCTTGGGTATGGTACTGGAACTATTTTACTTTATGGTGGCTATTTAAACCACACCCAGAGAGCAGCACACGCTTCGCGTTATTCTGCATGTCTGCAACGTAACGCTCACCGTGCCTGCAGCTCAGCATCCAGTCTACAGCTACATCCATCTTGTTCTCCGTGAACCGAACCTGAAAAAGAGAAAAGGAAAAGCAGATTAGAACAGGAGCCACACCATTAGTCGTCGCTTTCATCGGGGAGTCGCTGCACCTGTGAGGAAAAGAAAACATCTGTTACAGCGCTGCACTGTCGGCAGCAGCGCCGCGGCATACTCACCAAGGCTCCTTTCATCCACACGATCCCGCAAGGCGCTCTATTGAAATCACCGCTCGGAGCATCTGCATCTGCAAAAGAAAGAAAAACAGGTGAGCTACGCTCTGCAAAAGACATTCAAATTCATACCGCAAGATACTTACTTGGTACATTACCGCTCGAGGTGTCGCTAGTCGTCATCCTACGTCCCTCATTCCGGAGAAGCGCCACACCTGCAAAATATAGAGAGGACAATTGGTTAATCTCTTAATGAACAATATCGCTTGCTAAGATTAGTGCTTGGTGCAAAACTGACTCTTACCTTGGCGCTACCTCAATCCTTTGGAGATGGAACATTCACCTTGGGACATTCTGCGAGGGAAGAAATATATAAAGGAGCAAGAGTGAACTATAAGACAATCCAACTCTAAAACTTGCATTATACTTTGGATTGGCATAAAACTTACCTCAGAGTCATCGTTGTCTGAAAACTCTGCCATAAGCTTACGGACCAGTGAAGTTAACTGGTTTCTACGCACCCCTGCACGCCGACGCAGGATGGAGAGCCCATCCTTCCTAACAATAAGACGAGATATGATCAGGGGAACACAAGGTGGTTTCGGAAAAGACAAAGTTAACCCCTTTTACCACGGTCCGCTAATTACCATTTTACTACTTTAGGAAAATCCTCCTACGTGCCAGACAGAAGAAACTGAGTGGGCATGTGCAGTCACTCATCACTACACTACACTATGAGTCACATTGGTGGAGACCGCTGCAGTCCAGCTTCATTCGGCGCCCCTGTGGAACCCAGGTGATCGGAACACATGTTTACAATTTTCCAATGTCTTGTGAAAAAGATAGAAGTCTTTAAAGTTTATTCCTGCAATAGTCTTTGGGAACAAATGGTAGTCTTTGTTCCTGAATCAATTTATTTCCTGTCCTTCCACTGCTGCCAACTGTCATTTCCTTTAGAGCAGGGTGGGGAATTCTCCCTTGACTGGAGTTATTTTGCCCTCATCACACCTCAGGCTTCTTTCCCTGGGCGCCTCATTGTTTGGGTCCCAGCAGAGACAAAAGTCTGTTCAACCCTGTAATTGTCAGGGGTTTGTCAGTATCTGCTGAGAGTTGTTATGATGGTCCCCTTCCCCTTGGGGGAAGTTTCAGCCTGCCATCTGGAATAACTTATTTCTTTTTAGCTTGCAAATTCAGCACAGTTGGTTCAAAATCTTCATTTCCTGCTTTTTGGGCCCTGAATTAAACAAACCTGTGAAAGAACATAACCCATATGTATATTTGCACCAGCAACAAAGCCCCTTTACATTGCTAAGTATGCAGGCTTTCATTCAACCATTTATTTTTAAACGGGCCATTTGTTTTCTTCAGTCAGCAAATCCCATTTTTCCACATGTTTTAAAAACTGCTAGCATTTCTTTCTTTAAATTCGGTTTGGTAGCTCCCTCAGCTGCCCACACTGTCTTTGCAGCTATATTTCCTTGAATGCAAAAGTATAGATACAATGACACTGACCTGGCTCAGAGAGTTAAAGTCTTTGAACTGCTGAGCCTGGTTACTTTTGGAAAGAAATAAACTTGTGTTCCTGTGCGAGTGAAAGTGAAGTTGCTTATTGATTTCTCCCAGAGTTGGTTTGACTGGGCCTGTACTAAAGGTGCCACATCATTGAAACCACCTTTGCCAGAGGTGTGGCAGCTCCTACACTGTTTATCAACATCTGCACCCATCGTGGGCCAGTAAAAGTACAGAGAAGGCCTCTATTTGGTCTTCTTGGAGCTCAAGTGACCAGCCAGAGGGATTGCATGTGCTAGTTGTAGGAGCTTGGGTTTAACCTCCTGGGGCACTACCAGTCGCCTTTAGTGCCCTGGGGTAGATTCTGTAGGTTCACTGTAGAAGAGACCATCCTCCCAGTAGATTCTAGGCTTCCCTGGCCCTTGCCCCTCCAGCTGGGAAACTGTCTGTTGTCTCAGACCTTTTAGAGAGGGACACTCTTTGTCCTCTGCTGAAATCTTCCGTAGAGGGTCCACCTTCTGCAAGCAAATTGTGCACCTCAGTATGGTCTCTAGAATCCAGATCTTCAAAGCAGGGAAGGACCTCCTCCAGCTGTCTCACTAGTAGCTGGCTCTTCAGGAGTTGATTCGTCTACCCACTCAGCTGTGAATGGGGTCGCTGGGGTGATCTGGGACTGTCCTCTGGAGGAAGTCCTACTTTTCAGAGCAGGTTTGGTTTTGAGATTACCAGAGAATCTGGATTTCTACTTGGTGGTCTTCTTTCTTGAAGTGGAATGTTGGCCTACCTGCTGGTTTGAGATTCTCGATTTCTCCTTGATCTCAAACTGAGAGTCTCTCAAGGTTGCCTCTCTGGCCAATCTTCTCAGCTCCTGTTTCTTTTTGCTGTGGGGCCTAGGGGTACTGGAGGCTACCCCAAGCATTTTTAAGTCATTGCCCAACAGAACCCTCCCAGGTACTTGGGATTGCACACTAACAGGAATTCTTAGTCATGTTATTGCATTGGATAAGGGCTGGCAAAATGGGGACCATTTGGATGGGGCCTCCAGCAAGTTTAGTGGGACCTTTGGGTGCCTTAGCCACATCCTTATGTTTGAAGAAACTTTCATCAACCACTGTAATGCTGGCCCGAGTGTCTCTGAAGGCAGGTGTTTCCTGGCCATCCTCAAGTACAATGTCCTTGTAATATTCTTTTGTGTTGTCAGGTATGGTATTATAAACATCTATATTCTGTTGTTCCACAGACCCAAAGACACTAAAACACTAGCTTGAACTCCAATGGGTTCTTCAGCTAGTAGGTGAAAGTGAGCACTTGTCATTGGAGCTTCATTCTCAGGAATGAAAGCGAAGGAGACAGTGTGGACCCATGAAGGTTTACCCTTGCATCTGGGATCCCCTTTCATGTGGTCACTAGACCCACAAACCACACATTTACCCAAGGTTTTCTGGAATGGGGGTTTCTGGTAACCTCCCTCTGGTTTAGCACTAGAGGTTTCACTAGACCTGTATGCCTTCCCTTGGTATTTACCCTTATGGTTTATGTGGCCCTCTTTTGGTGGTGGAGAATAAGAATGTTCTTTACTAACTTTCTTGTGCTTTTTCACCCTCATCCTTTTTCTGAGTTGTCCCAGAATCCTTATGAGTGGCCCTGATGGCTACCCATAAGTCAGCAGCTTGAGCTAGCGTCTTGAGATCAAGTTCCTTGGAGTCATCCAGGTGCTGTCTCCGCTCAGGGGAGCAGGCATCAAAAATATTCTCTAGTATAAACACATTTCTCATTCCTTCAAAGGAGTTTACTTTGTAACACTTAACCCAGCCATCTAGGTTTTTCAGGCATTCACACACCCAGGTAGCCGAAGCGGTACCATCCTTTTTATGGTCTCTGAATCTTGTAAGGTATTGAGAAGGAGTCTTCCCAAACCTGGCTATATGAGCCTGTTTGAATAGTTCATAATTTTTCCTATCATTAGCATTCGACTCCATAATAGCATTGCAACCATTCTGGGGGAGCCTAGACATGATCCATGCAACTGAATCATTCCCACAAATATTTTGCAAACCATAGGTGAATTCAAATGCACTTAACCAATCTAACACATCAAGCTTAGGATCATACATACTTGCAGCCTCTTTTGGTAGGCAAGGTCTCTTGGGACAAGTAGACCGAGAATACCCTGTATAGGAAGCAGAATCAAGTAACACCTTTTTCATACCATACTCGTGCTGCATTTCCTTTTCTCTGAGCCTTCTCTCCTTGTCTTTGTCCTCAGATTGTACTGCACGTTCTTGAATTCTAGTTCTAGTCTCATTCTTTCAAATGAGAGATATTCTGGGCTGACTTTGTGAGCCACAGGGGTCATGATGGGAGGTTGTTGAGGTACGGGAGAAGGCTGTGAGGGGGGGTTGCTCACCCCTTGAGGTCCTGCTCACTTTGACTACTCATTTAGCAGATTGGAGCTAAGCTCTCAGCCATCATTCTCCTCAATTTCCTCCATATCAATGTTGGAAGTTGGGGTTATGGGCCTACTCCTATGATTTTGGTGATTTAACAACTTTGTAATCAACTCACTTTTGTCTTCCCTTAAACTCTGTCCCCTTGTTCTAAATCTTTCAGTTATTCCATTGTAAGTTCAGGAACTGACTGTTAATTAAAATATCAATTTCTAGCAATTTTGTTACAAGTTACTTAACTTTTTGGTGGAGCTTGCCTTGTGGCTGGTTTATTTTGGACACAAGTACAACCAATAGTCACTGTAAGCCACTCTACACCAATCCCACCAGTGTTGGGTTAGAATGTGTAGTCCAATTAGTGTGGGACTTTACAATACATATCTCTTGGTATTGGGCAACACACTTTTTTAATGTAGGCCTGTATTACACACGTTGGTAGAGTGACTGAGCAGCTAGGCTTATTTTATAAGGGCTAATGTTTGCTGTAGAGCTGTACAATGAAAATACAGGTATCCAAGTAAACACTTACACACTTGAAGTTATAGTAATAAATATTCATATATACACAAGGACAAGATCATTAGACAATCTTTAAAAAGCAGCAACTAATAGTAACATTAATATAAAAGTTAGGATTCAGTTCAACAATAGCAATGAAGTAGGTGAGTAAACTTTTCTTATTCTAAACCTATTCGAGCAACTGAGTGACTTCATTTGTGGTCAGTATTGGCACTTATTTGTGATCACCATTTCAATATTGAGTTTCAAGGAGGGAAAAGTTAAAGTTAGATCAGAACATACTTTGTCTGTAGTAAAACGGTTACATTCTCGCACAGGGATGTAGGCAGTCTTTTATCCCAGCAATAATAGTGCTCAACAAATAACACCTGTAAGCGAACAAGCACTGCCAAAGCCAATAGTTTCAGTTCTGATGCTCTCTTTTTAGAAAATGTTTCAAAATAATCAGTAATTCAGTAGAAAATCACAGAAGCTCAAGAGGTGTTACGAAGTTCGTTGGTCGTGTAGAGTATGAACAACCCCTCTGTCCCCAAGAAACACCCTGACCGATTTGGTTATATGGTCAGTGTGAATATTAAGGCCACAGGTGGAAGTCCGGAAAGCCAGGACGCGGGAACAGCCGGAAGAACCCCTTGAGCGCTGCAAAGCAAGATACAGAGGTTAAGCAATGAAACAGGGCCCGAATACCTTCATGTACATAAACCCCAAAGCTACCAGAATACCTGTGAGTACTTGGGTCAAGGCGTGGGTCTCCTAGCTTAGGCTGGAAACGTGCTGTAGGGTAGAACAGGCAACCACCTATTTGCAGGACCGAGGTCCTAGCCAAATGAAGATCTTAAGCAAGAGGAGTCCGTGGAGCAGGCGTGAGTCGGTAACAGGCAAATCCAAAAGTACTTGAAGGGTTAAGCAAGAGGAGTCCGTGGAGCAAGCCGAGGTCAGAATCAGAGCTGGTCTTTGAACGAAGAGAGAAGTCACGTGATCCGAAACTAAACAGCTGTGAAGCAACACCTTCGGTTCACCGACTCCTTTTATCCTCGGAAGGGACGCACGTATAGTCACGTGTGACGTGACCTGAAAGCGTTGCAATGCTGCTAGGCAACCGAAGTCACGTGATCCGTGAAGCGCCGGGAAGCGCCGGTCTCCGCAAAGGACGTAAGTTCCTGAAGTGACGGAGCTTCCAGTTGATCTGCCACCGCCGTGAGGGGCGATAAACACCCGCTCCCCCATATATGCCATGCCGTGCCCTGATGTGTGCGACGTGAGTGGGGGGCACGGTGCACGAGTGTTGGGGAGTGCGGGAATGGGTAGGCAAGGAGGGGCGAGTGGGGAGGTGTGTCCGTGGTCTAGGAAGCGGCGTGACAGAATCCCCCCTCAAAGGCCCACGACCCCGTGGGCTAGCAGGACTGTCCCTGTGAAAGCGGGAAACCAAAAGCGGGGCATGGACATCCCGGGCGGGAACCCAAGAGCGATCTTCGGGACCATAGCCCAGCCAATCCACCAGGTATTGAAGCCGACCCCGATGGAAACGGGACCCAAGGATGGCACTGACCTCATAAACATCCTGTGAATCCACCGAGACAGGAGCGGGCGGGACCAGGACACGGGTAGGAGCCAGGTAAGGTTTCAAGAGAGAAGTATGGAAGACAGGGTGAATCCTCCAAGAAAGGGGAACCGAAAGCTTGAGGGCCACAGGATTCAAAACCCTGGAGATCCTATAAGGGCCCACAAAACGAGGCAACAACTTGCGACAGCCAGGGATCCGCAAATGCCTGGTCGAAAGCCACACCCTATCGCCCACCCGATACTCCGGGGCTGCGGCCCGTTTGCGGTCCGCTTTAGTCTTCATAACTGTCTGGGCCTCATGGAGATGGACCAAGGTCTGGGCATGGACACCGGCAAGATCCCGAACACAGGCATTAGCAGCGGGAGTAGTGGAGGGGAAATCGGGAAGTGGGAGGGCACGTGGGTGCTGCCCGTATAAAGCATAAAAGGGGGAAAAACCTGTGGTCGAATGACGGGAGTTATTATACGCAAATTCAGCAATATACAGCAGTTTGGCCCATGAGTCCTGATACTGGAGGGACAAACACCGCAAGTACTGCTCCAAAGCCTGGTTAACCCGCTCGGTCTGCCCGTCACTCTCGGGGTGATAAGCTGAAGAAAAGCGAGCATCGATCCCCAGGAGTCTGGTGAGCGCGCGCCAGAAACGGGACGTGAATTGAGAACCACGGTCTGATATGATGACCTGTGGTAAACCAAAGAGGCAGAAGACAGATCTGAAGAATAAGCGAGCCAGAGTTGGAGCAGAGGGTATACCAGTACAGGGGATAAAGCGGGCCATTTTGGTGTATGAATCGACAATAACCCATATGGTGTCGTAGCCCTGTTTGCGGGGTAGGTCAGTGATGAGATCCATCGAGACGGTGTGCCAAGGTCTGGGAGGTACGGGAAGAGGTAAGAGCAGCCCTAAAGGCCGTCCTTTGCGTGTTTTGCATTGGGCACATATGGAACAAGTGTTAACATAATGTTCGACATCTTTTCTCATGGAAGGCCACCAGCACCAGCGTTGCAACAGGTCCAGGGTACGCTGTTGCCCGGGATGGCCGTTTACAGCAGCATCGTGTGACCATGCTAACGCCTGGTTGCGGACGTCACACGTGGGAAGGAACAGTTTGTCGTGGATGAAAGGCAACCCCTCGTGAAGATCAATGTCCCATTCGTTGAGAGCCTGAGGATTCTGGGAAACCCAACGCCGGATGTCGATAAGCATGGTGGGGGATGGGGTAAAAGTACAGATGACATGGCCCTTTCCTAGCAGTGTGTCGGGGTACACGGACAAGGACTCCCCTCCGGGAGAACGGGACAAGGCATCAGCTTTGCCATGACTGCGACCTGGTCTGTGTTTGACCACAAAATCAAACGCGGCAAAAAATAAATGCCAACGCACCTGTCTGCTGTTAGCACATTTTAACGAGGCCAGGTCCTGTAGGTTTTTGTGGTCTGTATACACCACTGTTTGATGTTTCGCACCCATGAGGTGATGACGCCACGTTTGTAAAGCATCCTTGATGGCCAACAATTCTTTTTCGGTTACTGTATAGTGCGCTTCAGCCACCGAAAACTTTCGTGAGTGAAAGGCCACTGGATGTAGACAACCCGTGGTTGGGCAAGGTTGAGACAATACTGCGCCTAGAGCAAACGAGGAGGCATCAGCCTCCAGAATGTAGGGGAGTTCTGGATCAGGATGCTGTAAAACAGGGGCGGACACGAACCTGGCCTTGAGTTCCTCAAAAGCCTTCTGATGGACGGAGGTCCAAGTGAACGGGACAAGGGGGCTGGTCAGGGCGGTCAGTGGAGCAACAATAGAAGAGAAGCCGGCGATGAATCGCCGATAGAAATTTGCGAAGCCGAGAAAAGACTGGAGTTGTTTCAGAGTAACAGGAGTCGGCCATTCGGTGACAGCATGGACCTTAGATAGATTCATGGACAGGCCCCCAGGGGATATGCGAAAACCCAGAAACTCCACTTCCTTGGAATGAAACAGACATTTTTCAGGCTTGGCAAACAAGGCATTGGTCTTCAGGCGAGAGAGCACCTCCCTAACATGCCCGACGTGTTCCTCCAGGGAGGACGAATAGATCAGAATATCGTCCAGATATACCACCACGAATGTGTCCAGGATGTCTGAGAACACTTCGTTGACAAAACGTTGGAACGTGGCAGGGGCATTACAAAGCCCGAAGGGCATCACCGTGTATTCATATAACCCCTGTCGGGAGCAAAACGCCGTCTTCCACTCATCCCCAAGCCGCATACGAATCAGATTGTACGCCCCCCTCAGGTCCAGCTTGGTAAAAACAGATGCTTTAGTCAACCTGTCTAGTAGCGTGGATATGAGCGGAAGAGGGTACCTGTTCTTAATGGTGATGGCATTTAACCGTCTGTAGTCCACACATGGACGGAGATCGCCCTCCTTTTTCGGCACAAAGAAAATCGGACTAGCAGCTGGAGAACAAGAAGGACGTATATGACCCAACTCCAGAGCTTTTTGTATGTAATCTTTAAGGGCTTGTTCCTCTGACCGTGACAATGAATAAACCCTACCCTTGGGTACAGGAGCGTCTGGGACCAGGTCAATCGGACAATCGTACGGTCTATGAGGGGGGAGACCCTCAGCAGTGGCCTTATCGAACACCGTGTGGAAATCGTGATAGGCCGCAGGGATGTTAGCTGTGACAGCCCCCACAGTGTGTGAAGGCACCGGGTCTGAAGCACTATCGTTGACATGGGTGGCAGCCATGGCACCAAGAATCATGGCAGGAGTGGACAAGGAATCAGTGTCGAGGAGACAGAAATGTTGACATACCTCCGACTCAAACGTGACCTGTCCGTTGCCCCAGTTGATCAATGGGTTATGTTGTCGTAACCATGGTATTCCCAGTATTATGCCGAACAGTGGTGTATTGATCAAATCAAATGCCAGGGTTTCTCTATGGATGTTTTGGATCACCACTTCCATAGGAGCGGTTTGGAACTTAATCGGACCGGAGGATAACGAAGTACCGTCAACAGCATGTACTGGTTCCGGATGTTCTTTCCTAACCAAGGGCAGATTGAGGCGACGGGCCAGGGAAATATCGATGAAACAACCAGTGGCCCCGGAATCGATCACAACATGGACTGTGTGTTTGATCTCTCCAGCGGGTTTTAACAGAGCCTGGACCTCTATCGGTCTAATAGGGCCAAAGGCAGGTTCGGAGGGGGTCGAAGACAGGCTCGCCGGTGCCCCCTGTATCATGGGCGAGCCTTCGGAAAACCCGGTGTTTTGTTCTTGGGACGTCGGGGGCATTCCCTTACAAAGTGTCCGTTTAACCCACAATAGAAACAGGCATTGTCGTTTCTCCGGCGTTCTCTTTCTAATGGGGTTATCGGGCTACGGATACCTCCTATTTGCATGGGTTCAACAGGGGTGGTGGATACGGAAGGTCCGGAGTGTATAGAGAAGGATGTTTCGGCCCTTCTCTCGGATCTCCTTGCGTCTATCTGTAAAGCAAGATCCACCAAATCCGAGAACCCTGAAGGAAGAGCAGGAACTACTGAGAGGGCATCTTTCATGGAGTTGCATAGACCACGATAGAACACGATTGCCTTTTTCTCCTCAGGCCAGGAGGTCTCAGCAGCGAGTTGGTTGTACTTGGTGATATATTCTATCAGTGTCTGTTTGCCTTGTGTTAGATCCAAGAGTTCGAGATCTCTAGAATGGGCTTTATGTCATGTATCAAAGACTTTGGCCATTTCTGATACAAGAAGGTCGAAGTCATAGAGAGCAGGATGGTCATTCTCTAACATCGGGTTGGCCCAAGTGGCCGCTACCCCGGACAAATGGGATAGAAGAAACGCAGCCTTAGTACAAGAGTCGGGGAACGCTAGGGGTCTGCACAAATAATGTAATCTACATTGATTAATGAAAGTGCGATACTTCCGGGGATCCCCTTGATAACGTTCGGGGGCAGCAAGGGGAACAGGCGTAGGTAACAGTATAGGAGTGGGTGCAGGGGCCATGGCTGGGGCTGGCTGGTCTGAGGGGACTGTGTCACCGAATTCTGCATCCGTGGGTAACGGAAAACGTGTGCTTTGTAGGGCATCCAGACGGTGGTGTATTGCTGTCATGTCAGCCCTAAGAGCCGCTACTGCTTGTAACAAGGCGGTCACTGGATCCCCGGCGGAGGGATTCATACTCTGGACGACCAAAAATAGGCTTCACAGTCTGTTACGAAGTTCGTTGGTCGTGTAGAGTATGAACAACCCCTCTGTCCCCAAGAAACACCCTGACCGATTTGGTTATATGGTCAGTGTGAATATTAAGGCCACAGGTGGAAGTCCGGAAAGCCAGGACGCGGGAACAGCCGGAAGAACCCCTTGAGCGCTGCAAAGCAAGATACAGAGGTTAAGCAATGAAACAGGGCCCGAATACCTTCATGTACATAAACCCCAAAGCTACCAGAATACCTGTGAGTACTTGGGTCAAGGCGTGGGTCTCCTAGCTTAGGCTGGAAACGTGCTGTAGGGTAGAACAGGCAACCACCTATTTGCAGGACCGAGGTCCTAGCCAAATGAAGATCTTAAGCAAGAGGAGTCCGTGGAGCAGGCGTGAGTCGGTAACAGGCAAATCCAAAAGTACTTGAAGGGTTAAGCAAGAGGAGTCCGTGGAGCAAGCCGAGGTCAGAATCAGAGCTGGTCTTTGAACGAAGAGAGAAGTCACGTGATCCGAAACTAAACAGCTGTGAAGCAACACCTTCGGTTCACCGACTCCTTTTATCCTCGGAAGGGACGCACGTATAGTCACGTGTGACGTGACCTGAAAGCGTTGCAATGCTGCTAGGCAACCGAAGTCACGTGATCCGTGAAGCACCGGGAAGCGCCGGTCTCCGCAAAGGACGTAAGTTCCTGAAGTGACCGAGCTTCCAGTTGATCTGCCACCGCCGTGAGGGGCGATAAACACCCGCTCCCCCATATATGCCATGCCGTGCCCTGATGTGTGCGACGTGAGTGGGGGGCACGGTGCACGAGTGTTGGGGAGTGCGGGAATGGGTAGGCAAGGAGGGGCGAGTGGGGAGGTGTGTCCGTGGTCTAGGAAGCGGCGTGACAAGAGGGCCACCTTGAAGAAGCACAAGCTGGGAGGCCAGTGCAGGTGATTTGCGGTCTAATCAAAAGGGTTTAAAATAGTACTCCCCCCAGCTAGGAAGCACCACAAATGGCAAACAAGTAGATGTACCCCAATCCCCACAGTGCCTGACAATTAAAGAATTGGTTCCAGCACCATGCCTTCCTGATGCAGTGTAGTAGACACTTGTCCTTGGTCGTGGTGACGAAAGGGAGGATGTCTGGCAGGCTACTTTGGCAGCACTCGAGAGAGAGGGACTCTGCAGCAATGGATTCTCCTTGATTCAGCTGCCTTTTGCGGTTTTGGTGCCTTTTTCTCAGCACTAAAGAAGAATGAACGGCTCTGGTTGGAAGTTACTTGATCCCTCGGTCCTGGACTCTGGTGAGGGGACTCTGGATGAAGATTCCTTGCTTCTGTAGGGACCTCTGGATGCCCATGAAGTTTTGGCCAGATTCGCACTTCCAAAGACAATGCACTCGATGATGGTCGGGGGTCCCTGGGCATTGGGATTATGCAGCCTTCTAAAGTCACAGCAAATCGGGTGGGGGCAAAATGAAGCTTGTCTCAAGGCTAGTTGGTCCCACAAGCCCAAGGGAGGAAGTCGTCCCTTTCGTGTCTTGCCAGTCGAAACAAAAACATGGTCAGCACAGCTGCAGGGCTTCACCAGGCACTTTGCGGTCTAGGAGTGTGCTGCTGGCGTCCCTTCATGCTTTCTTTGTCTGATGTTGTCCTCTAGTGGACAACTCTGTCTCTAGTCCCAAAAACCTTGCCTTTTAAGCAAGTTCCCATTCATTCACAGCCCACGGCTGTCAGTCATCTAGCAGGGTGGCTGACCTAGCGGACAGCCAGCCGGCCAATCGGAACTGGTTTCACTCGGGCACACCTAGAGACAAAGGACAAGGAAGTTTTGTGACCTCCCTCACTTCCTGCCTTTCCAGACACACTCGAGCCTGGGCGGACTTCAGGGCTGAAGCCCGCCAAAGTCAAAATGCACAAAGGACTGAAACCCGAGAAAGAACTAATTGACAAGAAATGTCGAAAAAAAAAAGAAGACCGAGGCCATTTTGGGAAAATGCTCACCCTTGGATACTGTACTGCAGCTGACAAATAGCACAAAGGTAGTAAAAAAAGAAACGCTGCCACCAGTCATTCAAGTTAGTTAATGTAGCAAAATGTTACATGAGAAGTGGGATCAGGAGTTACTACGTAAACCCGAGCACCCCACATAGGGTGGTGTGTGCTGGACCCACAAAAAAAAAAGGTAAATAAGTCCTCTCACAATTCTTGGGAACAGTAGTTCACCCAAAAAATGTATTTAAACATTGAGAGAAGTCCAAGGGATTTCTCAGTGGCACTGCACAAAAGGTGTTGTGTATCACTATGCAAAAAGCAGATGCCGATAGTTTGCCTGACTCCATGAAACAGTAAGAAACAAAAAATCCTAGTCAGAAAAAACGGAGTGGGAGAAAAAGTCTCACTCACTCAGGAGTAAAAATGAAAAAGCCTTGAATCCAGCAAAAGAGCGGGGGTCTCCAAGGTTTAATGGAATTGGCACAGAAATGAAAATTCTCCCAAACCGCTACCTGGAATTTTAATTAATTGTTGGGATATGTTTCTAAATTCATTGGGTTTATTGTACTTACGTTTTTTGGTTTGTCATTTTAAAGACCCAGGAGCAGCAGGGACACTAACGGCTCCAGACAAATATACCAAGTGTGCACTTTCTTTTTATGTCCCATGCTCCCAAATCCAGCACAAGCAATCCGGTCCAGTCTTGGGAAAGGCTTGTGCATTTAACTCCCTCTGGAAAATTCCTTCTTAAGGAAGTTTTCCATCAACTATATCCAAGTGGAACCCCAACAGCTCATCTGGTGTTTGACAAGCGCTCTTCCTCTGTGCTGCTTTCCCCAAGACGTTTCTCAATTTCCTAAGTGTATCTTTCTTCACAAACTCCACCCATGCATTATTGATCACAGTAATTTCGTATTGCATGGAGCCTATGATAGGTTCCCTTCACATACCCGCACCCATAAAATCCTCCCCCGTGCTTTCATTTGTCAAACATATTTTCCATATTGTAAAGGATTGTTTTTCACTGTATGTTACCCCTTACCCCTCAAACCATAAGATCTGATTCCTTCTTTTCCATATTATTTCTTGGCTGCATCACCATTACTGAGGCCCATTTAGTCAGAATTGCAAGAACATTCTGAATTCACTGACATACTTCAGGCTTTGTGGCAGCAAGTATAATAAAGTTATTACAATATGTGAATGGATTCATAATTCATAACGATTATACTTTCTATGTGACCACTTTACTGAATCCAATTCTGGTCTTAGTCTTTGAATGAATCGAGAAAAGGATCAAAAGTTAAAGCCAATATTGTATTTTCAATTTTTTGTGACTTAAACGTATTTGGTGTTTAAGCTGTGCCTTGCCCATCTTGCTATTTAAAGATAATATTTGCTGACAGACGATCGGGGAACAAACAATTTAATAGGGTGCTTTTCATGAAGCAGACACATGATGGATGATGTTTTATTGCTCTGCTAGGTCAGGTTTCAGAGTTGTATGTAGGCATCTGCTCTTCTGGAGTAGCTGTGCACTGTCTAACATACTTCTGAACTCGTATCCCTCATAATAGGTGACAAACTCCATTATGTACTAGGTAGCGTTTACCATTCTTTTTCTTGCCTTTTTCAAAAACTGGCCTTGGCCTTTTTTTTTAGTGCACTTTTTGTGCCTGTTCATCTATTTCAATAGGTTAGCCACTGATTACTAGTGGGGTATGTTTTACATAAAGCTGACCTTGGCGCTTCTTGGCTTGAGAGCTCAACTCTGGATAAACACAGCCCAGGTTTACCAGAATTGAGCTAACTTAGCCATTTTAAAGTTAAACGTAGAAAACAAAATGCTCTGTGCAATTCTACTGGTAATGACAGTTTGAGAAATGTAGGCCATATCAAATTTAGCTCATTCTGTACCTCACAAGGCATGTCGACCTGTCTAGCAGAACAATAAATATAATGTGTAGAAGTCTTCATATGTATGGCTGCCCAAACAAAATATCTTTGCATCTGGTATTTTGCTTGGAAAACATGCACTTCTACCTGTTATATTTAACATTAAATTGCACCATTCAAAAGGCACCCTGTTTAATTAAAGACATGTCATTTATTTAAATACTAATTACAATGTCTGATCCGCAAGGTAGTTCAAGCAATGCATTGGAAATATTTTGCTTACGTCAGCTACTGTTATTAGTGTTCCATTATTTGTTGTTGCATCATCTAGGTATTATCAACCCCATTGAGGCAAAGCAGAGGAAAGGAAAAGCAGCTCTTGGGGCATATGGGTCAGAGAGGACGAAGCAGTCATTGGAGGATTTCCCAACTGTCGACTCTGAAGAGGAGGAAGTAGAGGTGAGTTGAACACTGTTTATTTCTGCATACTTTAATTGTTTAAGTCATAGTTTGGAAACCTGCTATTGTTTTATCACCCTTAAGCAGCATGCTAGTATTGGTGAAAATAAAGAGCTTGTTCCTGAACCTTACTAGTATATTGTTTTTGTCCATTTATTTGTTTACATTTCCCTTCCTTAACAGGTTTGACCCCATGTGTTCTTTTAAAGCTGTTTATCTTCCGACTGGGTCTCCTGTCCAGCCTGTTGCATTGTGACATGTAGACTGTTCTGTGTGTATATAGGGAGGACCCTTGGTGAAGCTCAGTAGTTACAGCCTTACAGTGGAGAGGGGCATTCATTGGACTCATGCAATAAACCTTTTTATATAACAAGACATTGGTGTGCTCACCTCATTCCCCACATCACACTTACTTTCAGCATTCTAATGGGATTTCCCAATTATGGAAAAGTAAAATCTGAATTTCGAACATATAGGTTCCAATTGTATGCTACCACCTAACGGCCACTGGGTCTTTTTATGCATGTGATATGTTAATTCCCTTCACAGCTACCTTGTGCAAGATGTCCCATTCAGTCATTCCTGTTTTGCAGTGTTAAGAGCTGCAGTTTTGTTTAGTTAAATGTATATTGAAAGTGAGAGATTAAAATATTTTTTACATTTCTTCCATGATACAGAAACATAGTCATTCATACATGAAATGATGTGTGTGAACTCTAGAACTCCCTTTCCCTGAATGGCACTGAGGGCAACATTTCAGATCACAAGCAGACACGATAAATGTTATATTTCAATCAGATTTGATATTCTATGGAAAGTGACATAATGTACAGATTTATAAAAAAAAAAGGTATACAGAAAATGTCCCTTTTAATTGTCTATTTAGAAAGAGAGTGCACTATGAAGTTCTGTTATAAAAGTGGGAAGAAATAGGGGGATTGCATTAAAAGATCAATCTGTTCACATTTAGGCATTCCAGAAAGAGCTCAGCCAGTGGCGGAAGGACCCTACTGGAAATAAAAAGAAACCCAAATACTCGTATAAGACCGTGGAAGAGCTGAAAGCAAAGGGCCGGCATGGCAAGGCACTATCTGCTCCGCAAAAGGACGTTTCACAAGTGAAGGTAAGGTGAGCATCCATTCTGCGGGACTGAGCAAAAAAGTGTTTGCAATTTGTCTTGAAAAGTGAATATCTGGGGAAAAACCAGCACTAGATAGTTGGGTGGTGCGCCATCTGATGCTATATGGAATGAAAATAGCTGCTGCTGTGTGAAAACTGCTGATAGGAGGGTTTTTCAGAACCACTAGTGTAGTTATGTTCTGGGAACTCATTTTGTGGACCTGCAACATTTACCAAAAGTCTAACCCAAACTCTGGCTTGGTAGATTGACAGAGCAGTAAAGTGTAAACCAAGGAGGGGAGGAGATTTGTGTAAAATACAGATAACATACACAAGGGGTTGTCAAGGAATAGATGCATTAAGATAAGAACACTAGAGGTAATTACATCCACATGTAAACATAGGTATCCAGGAGTGACACCAACCACACTTCCAATTAAAAATAAAGGATTCAGTATTACACTGTTACAAAGCTAAAGTGGGGAGGAGGTAGATGTTCGCGATCATCTTCGTTATAAGGTACACCAACACTTTGGAAATACACTTGCAGGCCAACCCTATCCAAGGAACCAATGCTCAACAGTAGTTAAAGGTAAGTAACCAGTTGTGGATACTTTGGGGGGTTTTAGAATAATTAACCAATTACTCACATTAGATTAATTGGGGCTTAATACAATGGTGAAGTGTGGTTGTATAGTGAAATTTCGTAAGACAGTGCATACAGGTTTCCTGTGGAGAGAAAAGTGCAGCTAAGAATATTAAGTGTCACAGGGGACATGTAAATGGTCTACAACATTTGGCGCTCCAGATGTTTTGTACTACACTTCCCATTAGTCCTAACTAGCACATTCAATGTTGAGGGATTCATTGGAGCCGTGGCTGACAATCTGAAGAGCCGAAATTGCAGACCCCTGCCCTATTGGAACAGGGGTGGGTGCACAAAAAGGTATACAGCCCAGCTATTCGAACCCAGGCCAAGGACCCCAAATGTGGCAGGGAAGCCAGGGCCATGGAGACAGTTGGTTGAGGCACTGATGGTCCACGGGTCTGGGTGCAGGGGTGGCTTTGTTTGACAGCTGGGTCCTGCTGGTTGGTGGCTCCGATATCTACCTCCGGTTCAGTATTTAACCATACTGCTCCGTAGGCTTTCGGTGAGGATAGGTCTCTTATGGTATCCACGATGAAGGTGGAATCCACAGATGCAGCAGACGAAATACAGTGTTGGCGACCCAACTAGGGCAAGCAGGTAAAGATGTTAAACAAAGGACTTCTGCAACGTCCCTCTTCCTGATGCAGGGTGGCAGAGCCTTAGTGTCTGTGTCTCTCGAGTTCGCCTGGCAAGTTGCGCAGGCTGCGCAAATGTCCCAGCACAAAGGAGTCCACACTCTGGATTGTGCAAACCAGCAAATTGACCATTTCTTCTTCAAGATTGGAGAGGGCCTTGCTTCAGCAACATTCTGGGCAGCGAACAAGTAGTTCCTTCAAGCTTAAGACATGGAGACACAGTTATGACATCCCTGAGTCGATGGAGAGCTGAACTTTGTCAACCGTAGCTTTGGCTTTGGCAGACCTTGTTGCAGGCATCCCTTTTTGAGGCCTCATGCTTCTGATCTTCAGTGCCAGTGGTCGAACTGCGGAATAGCTCCAAAGGTGACTCGGCTCACTTACCAGAGAACATCCAACATTCAAACTGAGTGGCTATCTAATCTTGGATAGCTGGCTCAGCCACAGTGGTGACCTCACTCTGATTTGAATGTTGATTATGGTCTCTAAGACTCCCTACCCAGCCCAAACCTGTTCCTAACACACAAAGGCTACTTCCCAAGGTATGACGAGAGCCTGTGAAGAGCATGACTAAAGGTTGCCATTTCCTACCCCTTTCAGGGAGGAAGGCTGGCAACAGCAACAAACAGATGGGGCTTAAGCAGCAGGTTTAGCCATATTATCCACTCTAGTAGTAAAAGTCTTTCCTAATCGCTACCATGCTATTTCGCTTGATACGGCACGATGAGAGAAGCTGCTGTTTTGCTACTCTCAGTGAAAAATTGTAAGATCATAAATTCCACCCTACAACTCTAGCACAAGACTCAAAGTATACTTTGATTTTGCCCCCCTGAGAGAACTGAAGTGCCTTAGGCTGCCCCAGGGCTCACTATAGCTCTGTGCAAGACTTGTCTGACAACTGCCTGTGTGGGTTACATTAGTTGGTGGCAGCCTTTGATTCTAGTGAGGTATACGGAGCCTCTGTGTTCATCGGTACAGCCTCAGCCAGGCATTATGGTCATGGCTACTGCCTGCCTGGGAAACCAAGAAAACAAGATATGACTGGTTGGTCTATGGTGTCTGTATTGAAGCCTGAACCCACACCAGACAATAATCCCTGGGAGAAGTCTGTGAAACCCACAGTGATTCGGTGGTTGCCAAATGTTTGAAAACTGGTGACCCTGAAATTGGGAGCCGAGTTACCTTCCATTTCAATCTACCAAATGATATTCTACGGGTAATGTACAGTATAAAATATGCATTATCCAATTTTTCTACTTTGTCTCATTGAGCCTTATACGCAAAATGTAGCTGTATAGGGCCAAGTTCGTTAGGGCCCAACTACACCTCTGTATTGGGAAAAATAATCAAATAGCTATGATTTACGGATCTTGTAGGGAGAAGGTCAGCACACTACACCAAGTGAAATTCAAACTGTATGTGAATGACATGCAAATGCACATCCTGCTAAAGAGAAATTCAAAATATTGGATATAAGAGGAGCATACATAACGGAGTAAGACTATTTATAAGAGGATGAATCTAAGACTGATTTCAGTCCATATTGGCCCAACTGCAAATGCACTTACTTAATTAGTTGCTGACAATGTCCCTACACAGAAACTGGGAAGTATCTTGATTTTGTTTGATCTTGACTTTTCCTTCCTTAACAGATTATAGCCATTGCTACACAGATCACCATTTAGCTCATGATGCGGCAAAAGGGTCTCCTGCCTTTCTGGGCAAAGCACAGGATCAAAATCACCAGGACCCTACTTATGTCACGGGTGGACCACTGTACTGTTATTGATGCAGGGTCTTTGAATAAAGAGAGTACACCCAAACGCAAACAATTAGAATATATTTAAATGTATAGCATAGAATTTGCACCAGCATTGAAAGAGCTACACTGGTCTCAGTTGAGAAAACATGTTCCACTGCATACAAATTATTTGTTGGTAAAAGGCCAAGATTATCTCCAAAAGCAGGCTTCTCCATTACCTCCTTGTCTGAACCAGCTGATCAGTGAATGGTCAATTACTCATCTAATACAGGCTCTATGAAAAGAAGCAGAGGAAACCGATCTGTAATGTCCTAAACCTTCCCCAAGTACCTTCCCAGCTTTGTTCTTCTGCAAAGCAGACGCTGCTGTGCAAATAAGCATTAGGCTCTCTGACAGAAATCATCTTGACCACTTTAATTAATATGAGACGAGGACCGGATCAATTGCGCTTCGCATAACAAGTTTCACCAAGACCATATGCACAAGGTCTCACGGTAAATTACCAGCTTGCTTTCACCCATGCACAGCAAAGTAAGAAAAATATTACCTATGGGTGTGTCACAAAACAAATATATTCTAAGAGTTCCACTTGTCTTTCTTTAAATATAAATAAAATGAAAATCCATAAAAAACTTTCTGATTTAGCCTTTGGGAAAATTCACTTTACTAGTTTGGGCCCATTTACTACTGTGATAAAGTAAATGCTTTCACCAGGATGAAGGCTGTCTTGTGTTTTCTCAAAACTATAAGCCAAACTTGTTTTGTCTAAGTAATGAGTACATCTACATTTATTTTGATGATCCTGATTACAGGATGTTTAAAATGACCAGACAAAACAAACGCCAAATACTTTAATACTGCCCTGTATGTTAAATCAATGGCTAGAATAACAGGCTTTTGAAATCAAGGGAACTGGGTTGAAGGAAAACCACTGTACTTCTGTTCATTATGTTTGTTTGAAATGAATGTTTTTCCAGTTGAGAAAGATTTTCAAAGTATAGTTAAGAGGACTGCAGTCTTTCACTGCCCATTGTTCCTGGGCTGATCTCCTCAGACAATATGAATTGTTAGGAAAGATTTTCTTTTTGCTGATTTCCTTCCATAGACTTCTGAGATATCCTTTCTTTGGTTTTGACCCCAGCCCTGTCTTTTTGGAGGTAAGTAAAGCTTTCTGCTTTACTTACCTTGCTTTGTGCTCATTTGTATAGGGAGACTAATCAGTCCATAAGAATATCAGTGCTGAGAGATTCCCTCTTTATGGATTTTTTTGTATTTTTACAATTGCACACATCACACTAAAGTGAAGTGGTGTTAGGATACTTTGTATCCTTATTTCTGAGGTTTGTGCTTAGAATCACTTGCTTTGCATATGCAGAGATCTAGTGGTTGGTGCATATTATTGCATGTCTTGTTTTCAAATTTCGAAAAAGGGACATTGACAGGGCATGTCTGTAAAACTATCCCTAGTGTGACTTGCACTGTACCCATGGTTCTTCACATGTTGAGGCCCTCAAGATTTTATTTCCGCCGGAGTTGGTCGCATTACGTGGAGTTCTTGGCTGTTGTACCTAGAGTGATATTTAGATTTAATATTTATTGCCTCTGCTCGACACTCATCAACGCTTGACAAAACCAGCAGTGCTTCACAAGACGATAGCCAGGGATACTAACGCTTTTCAATGGCTTCTCTTCAACAAGCCGCCTTCCTACACCAGGCTTTGGCCTACACAGTGGGGAGAGTGAGGGGGAAAGACACATTTCTTTCTCATTCAGACAATGTCTCTTATTACATTTCCATGTTACACTAATTTTCTAGATGTCGTAGCTTATTTTCTTGGAGAAAACCCCATTTAAATTCTGCCCATCGTGTAACTGAATGTTTCTGTGGAAAGATGCACACAATGTGTGTATTCATTATCTTCCTCCAGACCACTCGGAAAAGCGGTGCAAAGTGTGCAAACCTTTTCACACAAAGACCCTAATGGATCAAAGGACAAAATGGTGGGCGGCCTAAGCCATGCATGCTGAGGACTCGGCAGACTACCCCACCAGCGTGGTGGAGTCCACCGACGAACAAGGCCGCATCAGCACCCTGTGATGCTGAAGAGACAAAGCAGGAGTCTGCGAACTCCCGCGTGCTTGTCCCCAGCTCCGAACGGCAGGCGTCACCCACTGCTGTGGAGACAACTCCTGGCAACAGGAGCATATAGAAACACACTAGTGCCCCAGCCACAGTTCGTCAAAAATGCAGAAGAGTGGGTCCGTTGTACCTAAAAGTGCTTCTGAGGTAGTTCACTCAGTGCATAAAAAGGCCTCTGCGCCTACAGCGTTGCTTTCAGCACACGACTCAAAATCTAAACGGCCGCAGAGCGCAGGTGTTACCGCGCATATCTCTGATGCTTTCGTCTTGTCAGACGCTGGCGCTGAATCAGATGTACAAACAGGCATCTTCTACCACACAAATGCCCACACAAACGCTGAAACAGCCACCAAAACTAACAAACTATTTCTAAAGGCTCTCAATACACAGAGGTCACTTCCCCTTTGACAGAAGCCTTGCACAGCAACTCCTACCCTACAAATCCAGAGGAAGTATTATTCCAATGAAAAGAAACCCCAGCTACAGGCACCTGAACCAAGGAGCTCTTTCAAGCCACAATGGATAATGTGTCTTAATTTGTAGATTTTTGGGAAAAACACTGTATTAACCAAAACCACCAGCATAAACACCTAGGGTGGAAAACATCTCTGACCATATACTAAGTTTTTAGTCTGAATGCGGACGATGAGATGATATCTTCATGGACAATAATTCTGGTACAGATTGACGGCCCTCATTGAATCCCCTGATGAGCCTGTGGCTAATTCGCCTCTTGATGAACAGATTCTCTTCAATAATCTATTGAAGAAAGCTGCAGATCACTTTACCATGGACACCCACGAGTCAGAGGAGCGTACGGACTTTGTAGATAATATTTGAAATGTAAAGAAGTCTGTCGGCCAATATATTCCCTTGTCTGTAAATAACCGCATCCTGCCATGTCTCATCCCACCTAATGACAGGCTCCCTTATGGTTACAACTACCTGTAAAAGGGCAGGAACCCCCTTAACGACTTCATAAGCTCCTCCAGATAAGAAGTGCATGCATATTTATAGTTTGGGAAACAAAATGGCTACGTCCGCAGCTTTTTAAACTGGAATTGCCAATATGGCCACAGTAATGGCAAGTTATAATGGGGCCCAATGCTATCTGGTAGAAGAGCAATTGGATGCGGTGCTCGAGCCTCTACGCGCCGTGAGAAATTTGAAGGTATTCTCACTCTTAAACCCCCTGGATCCTCTTCTAAGGTGGCCAGGGAAAGGCCATCGCTTTTGGATCCTGACCCTGGGCGTGGAGAAGCAAGAGATCACCTGGGTGGAGGGTCCTCTGAGTTTGGGAGTGGGGTGCCCTCCAGCGAGACATGGTGTCCCACTTTCCCAAACCTAACCCTCCCTCGACCTTTATGCAAGACTTCACCCCTCATTTCTCCACATTTGAGAGTTAAAAAGTACTGGGACGAGGAAGAGGAGACCGAGTAGTGAACACTATACCTTCCTTTTACCACTCTGGTACTGGGATGAAGATGCCTGCAGAGTCGGGCTTGTCCCTTTTAATCATGGTCAGGCAAACCTCAGTAAAGACACAACTGCCTGCATGTGTATAAAAATGAGTGTTAGCGAACCAGCAAGAGACACAACCGGGAGGCTCTGTGTGAGAGACCAGCAGAGGATCCCTTCATGTGTGGAGGCAGCCATGATGGAACCAATGCAGGAGCCACGTCCCCGATAGAGACCCCAGGAACTTGTGTGGCCCAGGACAAAGGGGCTGTATTGTGGCACAGGTGGGGAAGCCTCCAGAAGCGGCAGGTGAAGCAGGAGAGGGGGGAGAGAGAGGACGCTGTCCTCATCCGGAGAGAAGCCTCTCCGATTGCTGGAATGTAGGGCTTGCAACAGAAGGTTGCTGGCGTACAGGGAAGACTGCCCGGTAGGCGAGCAGGGCTTGAGCCTTCAACACTGCACTAGCCGCGCATCCTCCTGAAACCTGGCCTGACGTGGATCCCACCAAGTGGCCCTGCGTGTTAGGGAGAATTCTCTTATAAGGCTAATTTCCCAAACCTAGTGAGTCCCCCAGCAGCTTTGCTGGATTTTGGGGGTTTGTTTCTTTCTCCTGCTAAGAGTGAGGCTCTTTTCCTCCCACTCTTAGGCATGATTTGAGTGTCTTTGACTCTGTGTGTGCTTATGGGCTATGGGGTTTTCTTTTTACTCCATAGGGTATCATCTATTTTTTATGTGTGTTACACAGCACCCTCAGTGCAGTAACACAGGGGTGTCATAGTGACCCCCAAACATAGACTCCATACCATGGGACTGACTACTGTCTCCCAGGGCATGTAAAGTCACCATTGACTTTACTAGTCCTAAATTGTGAACAGAACCAGTACAAACCATCATATTGTGGAAGTACTGGAAGGGGTTAATTATATTGCCCCTGGGTCTGTTTTCAAGGGGGGCACTGTCCAGTCCCCCCTTGCAGAGTTTCTGGCTGGTGGCAGTGGTTACCACGTGAAATATTCCCCTGGAATATTCTCTCTGGGATTTTCCCATTGATTTTAAAACGCACCACTTTTTGGTGCAATGTTAAAGATGCCACTGGTTTATTTATTTAATATCAAATCCCCGGTTGGGTCTTTTTGCCAGAACTCTTTTCTAAAATGGCGTTTGTGTCTGTCTCTAACTCTGACCAAGGTCGAGCCCTTTGTATCACTATTTTGGCGGGCTTCTCCACAGAAGCCCTCCAAATGGTGCCACTCTGTCTGGGTTCCACAGGAGGGGTGGAGGGGTGAATTGGCACCCTGGACTGCGTTGCCTCGGCAACCCAAGTCGCACTCTACTCTGATTGGCCCAGTGGTGAGCCGCCCAGCTCACCACTTAGCATGTGTGATTGACAGCTAGGCTGATGAATGGGGGTTTTTCTGCATAAAAGCAGGGCCTTTGGGACTGGAACTTCAGAAGTCGCCACAGGACCTAAGAATCCAAAGAAGGAAGAAGCTGAGCCATCTGCAACGACGACACCACCGGTGAAGGCCTGCTGCAACTACCTCACCACTTTCCCGACGACCAGAGAAGATCTTCTGCTGGACGAGTCTTCTTCCTCTGAGTTGGTGGGACCAACCAGTTTGCCCGTTTCGCCTTCCAAAGAAGTCGAATCGCCAAGCACCCCGCTGGCCGGATAGCCAAGCTTCACCACTTTGACCGCGAATAAAAGGGACGCTTCTTTTATTGACAAACTCCTCGGCTGGCTTCATCCCTGTGCAGTGCAACGACTCAACGTTTCCTCCTCGACGAGAACCTCTCTTCCCCTGGTCGAAACAACGAACTGCAACCACTGCCAGGAACAACTGCCACCGCTGGAGCTTCCTCTCTGTTTAAGGTAAAGTGTCCTGCCTGGCCTCCCTTTCTTCGGTTTGTCCAAGCAAGGTGACCCTTAAATCCTTGGCTTGCCAACTGGGTTGGCCCCAGACCTTCTAACTTTACCTTCTTGAATCGCCCCAACCTCTTTTGAACATTCTGCAAAGACTTTTAGTGCATTTTTAAACCGTGTGATCCTGGGCACATTTCGCTTTGCTCCATTTAAAGTGGGCCTGGCCTATGAACTTTGGCTCTACAGTGTATACTGCCTTTATTCCCTTGCTGAGAACTCCTAAAGGTGTTGGGACCTGTTTTATTTTTATGCTCTGCCTTCTTTTCCTTTTACCAAACTATTGGAGTGCCATCAGGTTATGCGCTCACATCTGTTTAACAAATCGTGGGGTTTTAATTCTGACTTGTCTAATAGTGATTAAGGGAGGTGTGTATACTTTACCTGACTGTGTTTTAACTTGCTTTTTATTTAGAGTGCTAATGTATTGCCTAGAGTATGTTTTAAATAAATAATTATATACTTTTGATACAAAGCTCTGGTCAGTGTTTGTTTGCTCCGTGTTTTTAGCCCTATTGTGTATACTTTGTATACTGCCCTACTCTTCTTGAGAGAAGTCTGACTGCTCAGCCACAGCTACCTGGTCTGGTAAATTGGTGCAGACTGCTACCAATTGGGTTTACTGCTTACTCCTGTAGTCTTAATCATTTTGCAGTGTGCCCCAAGGGAACTGCACAGGATTCTGCCTAACACTGCCATCCAGTCAAAAACAGAATTCTGATGCTCCCCGCAGCCCAAAGCGCCCAGGGAATTTTCCTGCCTCCCTTGCGGCCCCCCCCCCCCTCTGTGTCTGGAAAGAAGAGGCTCGACTCCTATGCGCCCAGCGCCGACCCCCGGGAGTGAGTGCCTGCAGCGCCAGCACTGAGACTCTTTTGCGGCATAGCCCGCTCCGGACCCACCCCTCTGAAGGCCCAGGATTTCTTGGATTCCCTTCCCCTCCACCCCCCGTCATCTAAAAGCTCTGGCTCCCTCATAATCAGGTAAAATCGGCACTGCAGTCTTTAGGGGTTTCCCCCGCAACCCCCCCAAACCTGACGGCCGGTCTCCGCCTGGCTCCACCACCCTCAGCCAGTCCTCGGCTGCACCCGCTTGACTTTCTGCTTCCTGGAGCGCCCCCGGCCCACTGCCCTGCTCACTGCTTGGAGACGCAGGCTCTGCTGTTGCCCGCCTAGGGAGGCTTAGACTTTCTCATTCCGTACCACTTTTGCCTTATCCTACGCTGTCCTGGCCAAAGGCTCTATTAACCACTCAAGCTTTTGCCTCGCCCTCAGTCCGGCTCCCCAGAGTCTGATTTCTCACGTCTGGGGGCCTCCCCCTTTGCTCAGTACTGGACGGAATCCGCAGATCTTACCCTCCATTGGCGGTCCCCCTTGGGTCCGCCTCATCTCCACGCTTCATGCCCGGGTTCGCATAAGTGCTCCCGTAAACGAGACCTGATACGATGGCCAAACATCTTAAGCCTCCCAAGACGACGGACATATCCACCATGCTCCTTTCCACAGACTGGGGCATTAAATCCGAACTCCCCACCCGCCCGAAACATACACCTCAAAAAATGCTGGAAGACAGAGGGACCCTTGCAACCAAAGAAGACCTCCAAGCCTTCATGTCTGACATCAAGTCAAAATTCAGATCTTGCATGTCAGAGCTCACCTCGAAACTGGAGCAGACGGACCAGAGGGTCTCGGACATTGAGCACAGGTTGGGGGAGGCCAAGACCTAGCCCAAGAACCTAGCCCAAGAACACTCTACTACCCTCGTGGAGGTGCAGCGCACAATTCAGGCCTGGATAGACAAAACAGATCCTCTAATTCAAACAAGAGGACCTTGAAAACCGAGCTCGCCGTAATAATCTGCAGATTTGATGGGTCCCCTCCTCAGTTCCTGATAAGGATCTAGCTGAGTATGTGGGCGATTTCTTTCAGTCGCTGTTGCCAAACTTGGACAAGTTTCAGCTACTATTAGATTGCACCCACGACGAGGAATAGACTCGAACTCCCCTCCGGATGTGATCACAAGAGTCCACTTCTATACCACCAAGGAAGCCATCGCTGCAATAGGCCATTCGCGCGACGAACTAACGTTCCAAGGCTCCCCGCTGCAAATCTTCCAGGACCTCTCTCTCTCTCTCTCTCTCTCCTGACACTGCAGAAGCCTTCGACCGCTCACGCTTTTTCTCAGAGATCACCAGATTCGCTATCAGTGGCTATTTCCAACAGGCCTCCAGTTTTCTCATGACGGAACCCCCCAAACGATTAGCCACCTCGACGATGCTACAGCAATCCTTCACCCCCGCTCTCCTGAAGGCGCAAAACCTCCCTCTCTCGACCTTGCAGAGTCTGGACCAGGCGGATCTTCCCCTAAGCCGAGGCGGGCATCCTGATCAAGAGTGCAAAGAAATCGCGAAATTAAGTAATGTCCGGCAGCGCCCTTGAGGAACATACAGCACTGGAACACACATTATCAAACGCTTGTGCGGCCCATACCCGACCCCAGGGTGCATATCACCATATTTCCCTTGGAGTGAATTCCACCTTCCTGGTTGGCTATAGCCCTGTTGGCTAGGGGGATCGCCGATGAGATGACATCGGCCCCCGCAAGTTCAGATTCTGGCTTCCCGTTGGAAGTCCTTTCCGCCCATTGGAGGCAACCTAAAAAACTTCAGCCGCAGGATGATCAAGTTAAGAACGAACCTGTCGACTATGGCTGACTCTTGCTCCCCCCACCCCTGGGGTCTACTCCGTCTCCAGAGATCCCACCTCCGCAACAAAAACTAAAATTTGTCACCTCACTTGATCCCAGCGGACTTCTCCCACCTTTGCAGTAGACTCTTTCCTCTGCAACTCCTCACCTCTAATGGCACTAAGAAGGGGGGCAGAGCAATCCTCTTTGTGAAAGATCTCAGACCGCAAATCTTGGACTCTACTCCCTCTTCTCACCTTACGGGGCAAGTCATCATTGGAGGGGACTTCAAGGTAACCCACTGAGCCGCTTATGGACAGGTCACATCCCCCATCCTCCAGAGACTTCAAGTTGGCAAAGAGCCTGCTTCACCTCTTTCGGACCCTAGATGTCATGGGCACTTGGAGAGTAATCTACCCTGAGGAGAAAGACTTCACATTATACTCGTACGTGCACCGAACCTTCTCCCGGATTGATCTGCTGCTGGCCTCCCCTCAGGTCCTGGCTTTTACAGACGATATCTCCATTGGCCCCAGGGTCCTCTCTGATCACTCTCCAGTCTCGCTGATCCTGCGAACACACGATCCTGATCCGCCCCCCCCCCCCTGCAGACGATGGAACTTGTGTGACCCCATTTTGAATGACATGGCGGTAAGAGACGCCATTGCTCGGTCGATTTTAAAAACTTTTTAGCGTAAAACCGGAATGAGGACATGTGCCCAGTCAACACTTGGGATGCCATGAAAGCAGTGCTGAGTGGGGAATTGATCGCCCAGGGTGCAGCTTTCCACAAACGTAGACGTGCTGCTCGCACGGCCCTGGAGAACGAGTTTCTGGAAGCTGAGGCCGCCCATAAGCGGAAGGGTTGGTCCCTGAAATCCTATCTGGTTTTACAGGAGGCACGGAAGAAGCTGGAGGCGCACTAAGCCGAACCCACAGCGCACTTGCTAACCAAAACTAAACGGTGGTATTACGCCAAAAGTAACAAAGCAAATAAACTGTTGGTGGACAAACTCGCCAAAGCCAATAAAAGAAACACCATCTTGGGCCTCCGCGACCTCCATGGCACGGCCCAATTTGCGGAACGCGAGAAGCTGCGGCTGGTGCTGGCCCACCTTTCAGAGACAATGACAGCATCTCCAAGAGACCAAACTGAACAACGGAACTACCTGCAGGTTGCTGCTCTTCCGCACCTCAAGGCCACGGCAAGGGATAGTCTCGAGGCTCCCATCACAGACGAGGAAGTCGACACAGCCATTAAGATCCTTAAATCCAGAGCCCCGGGCCCAGACGGATTCTCCACCCGATTCTACAAAATCTTTTGCCCCCAGTTGGTGGCGCCCTTGACACTCCCCTTTAATTCCTTCGCCACCACAGTAAGTATCAACCCCTCTATGCAGGAGTAGACCACAGTTCTTATTTTTAAGCCTGTAAAGGACCCAGGAACAATACCTTGTATAGACCCATCTCACTGCTAAACCTTGATGCCAATATATACTCTAAGATCTTTGCAAATTGCTTAGCGCTTGTTCTCCCAGATATTATAGACCTGGACCAGACTGGTTTCATAACTCACAGGTCAACGAGAGACGACCTCAGACGGCAGAGCCTTAAATTTAATAGACGTTGCGAATCAAGAATCAATCGCCCTGCTGGCCCTAGACGCAACTAAGGCCTTTGAGTAGACTGGACATTCCTGCGCCTCTTCCCCCGAAGCCTTTCACTTTGGCCCAACATTCCAAAAGATGGTGCTAGCTAACGATCGGTCCCCTAATACTGTCCTGAGAGTTAATAGCCATCTATCTGACCTGATCCCCCTGACGTGTGGAACGAGACAAGGGTGCCCCCTATCGCCCTTGCTGTTCGCCCTGGCCATGAAGCCCTTGGCCCAACGCATCCGCCTGAACCCTCTCGCAGCACAAGATTGCCCTTTATGCGGACAATGTATTATTGACCATCACTGACATCTCGGCTTCTATAAAGCCAGCCCTAGCCGAAATTCGGAGGTTCGGGAGAGTGGCGGGGTTTTGCCATCAACTTTGAGGAATCAGTGAATCTGGGGGTGGGGCTAGGTCCTGGGGAAAGGGAATCCCTAGAGAAGCAATCCCCAATACAATGGAGTTCCGGGACGATCCCTTACCTGGGGGTGCGGATCCCAGCCCGTCCGGGAGACCTCTTATCAGGCAAACTCCCCTCTTCCCCCCCCCCCTTGAGGAGTTGGAAAAAGACCTTAACCATTGGCTCTCGCAGGAGATCTCGCTTCTGGGCCGCATTACGGCTTGCAAGATGAATCTCCTCCCACAGTTCCTCTATGCCTGTTCCTCTCTGCCCGTCTCGATCCCCCTCCCCACTCTGTGGCATCTGCAAAGAAAGATGATTAGCTTCATCTGGAGGGGCAAGAGGCCACGAATCCCCCAGAGAACCATGATGGGCAGTCCCAAACTGGGTGGATTGGGGGTCCCTGTCCTCCGTAGATACCAGATTGCAACACAACTAGCCCACCTTCAGGCATGGGGAATAGCCTCAGGGTGGGTGGAGATCGAGCAGTCCCGCCTCCCTCTTCCTCTTTGCTTTCTCCCATATGTCCCCCCATCGCTGCGCCAAACCTGGCCGAATACTCTGGCCCTTACTAAACATCTGGTGAAAGCATGGGACTGGGCTCGGAAACATAGGGGCACCCCGGGTGGCCTGGGCCCATCCTCCCCAATCTTTCACAACGCGGCCTTCTCGCCGGGCTCCTGCCCCTTGAACATTCAGAACTGGGTTGAGGGAGGCCTCGAATCCCTAGGCCAGCTCTTTGAGGAGGGCCGCCCACGCTCCTTTGAGCAATGCAAGGAGACATTCCGGTTAGCGGAAATGGACAGGTTCACCTATTCCCAACTGCGACATTGGTGCTCCCATCCCATGACTAGGGGGATGTAGCTTAGGGTCTTGGGTATCAGTGAGAGTTGAAATTTATTTTCTATCTATAAAATTGAAGAAGTTATAGAGGTTTTAGTGAGAGGTGTTTTTGCAAAATAGGCATGAAAATGAAAACAGAAATTAAGGTTCTGAAATTAAAGATGGGATGGTTTGAGATTGGAATAAGACAATGTAAATGTACTATGGGTCACTGTTCTTCCGGTTAATACTTACAGTCCCTTGTGCTTAAAATGGACCGTCAGGTTCTGGTAATTGGATCGGGTCAGGTCTACCGGCAGCAGGGCACCTCTGGCGGGATTGGATCAGCAGTGCGGTTCTATTCAATTTTGGACTGCACCTCAGACTCGATTTGGATGGGCCCTTCTGGTCACTGGACACGGCAGATTGCAGGATACAAGTTTCAGCGGACAAGCCTTAATGGTAGCAAGCCAGACTGAATCATAATTAAATCCCCTCAAGTGTGGGATGGTTGAAATTGGGTCTAGCTAGAAAGAGTTCAGCAATGCTAAAGTCTGGATTCTGAAAGGTCTGGAGTCAACTGCAAGGTGAAGAGTTCTGGACAAGATGGAGAAATCAGGAACAAGACGCTGCGCGGAAATCTGGATATGTTCTGGAACTGGAAGCAATGTGTCTCTATGTGTGGTGAAGCTCCTATATTTATCCTCCTAAGTGACATCACACAGTTTATGGTGTGGGCAGAATTTAAAAACACACCCCCACGGCTGTGAGTGGCCACAGGCACATGTCTTGTTTTAGTTGGCAGTCAGAACAGAGCTGTCATCCTTATGATGGGATTTAAGAACTCCCACATTGATTTAACCCAAAACTTAACTTTTGCATAAATGTACATTTCTAACATCATGTCCCCTAATAAAATCAGACACATACATTATATATTTGATGGGTTATATTCACATTCATTCCCCATCTCTGTGCGAGCTGTCTTTGTCATTCTATAGAATTTAATCCATTTGAACCATAACGGTTTAGACTAATAATTTCTAATTCGGTACCTATCTGGGCGCCTATCACTGGATCATGTATATACAATCTCAGACTGGCAACATTAATAGTTTTGCTACAATTAGGGTTTTTCCGGTAACTTTGGTTTCTTAGGTGGTACAGGGTCCATTAATGTCTTCAAAGCAAAAGCCTAAAATTAGGTTAACATCTACCAATTTTTAGATTTATCCTCTCTCAGATTGCACAGTTAGAGTTTCACATTTAATCACAAATAAAGGTTTAAACATGAAAATGTTCCAGCAGTTATTTGTTCTCTCCTTTCAACAAATGCCAGCTCTCAGATCCCTTTGATCAGGGTTGGGTGTAGAGGGAAGCATCCTTCCCCTCCCCAGCAGAGGTCAATGCTCAGCCTGTCCTTTGTTTTTGGCTCAGCCACAGACGAAAGTCTGATGAGTCCATTGTGCTCCTTGTGGTTAATATGCGGGAACCATTAAGGCTTCCTGTAGCAAAGGAGTGTCAATTTGAAAGTGTCAATCTTTCCTAGGCTTGCACTGTCAGGTCAGAATTAAGTATTTCCTTAACTCCAATACTGGATTGCTTTAAATTCACTTTTTCAGTCTTTTCATTTCACACATATAAAAATAAGCACAGTTTACAAGGGATTTGACCATTTAAAAGAATTAAGCCCTTCACAAACATGCTTTAAATAGGCGAATTTTTCTTGAGGAAAAAGAAACCTGTTTAAACTGGGTTTGACATCTCATTTTCTTATGCAGCTGTCAGTTAGTGAGGCCCGGCTTTCTGGCTTTCTCTGAACCACCTGGAGAATTTGTGATTTCAGCCCACTTTTCATTTCAGTAGCTCACTGGGAAAATGACTGAAATGAGCACCAAAACAGCACTTTGGAGGTTTCAATTGATTAGGAGAACTGTATTTTAAAGGCATTTTTGGATTTTAGCCCACTTTTATGGCCTTGCTTCATATGACAGGTAACGGCACCCCCTGGCATTCTCCTGCAGGTAGTTCTGTTTTGACATCAACTTTGCCTGTGTGTGGCAGGGTGATGCAGCCTTTTTGTGATTTATGAACCATGCACAGTTTTGCAGATTTGGCGCGCACAGGAGTTAGCACCTCAATTTCTGGCAGTTTCTTTCCCCCATTGGCAAAGGGGTGCATTGCCATGGGTTGAAATATCCCACAACACGCCATAGAGGATCAGACTTGGGTAGATATCTGGTCGAGAACCTGCATGTCCTCCCCCTGCATTACCAACAGCGAGTGCGCCCACAAACTGCTCCTTAGATGGTACTACCCCCCCGCTCCGCTTGCACCACTTCCATCAGGCTCTAGACCCCCAATGTTGGCGTCTCTGCAGACTCCCAGGTTCCTATGTCCACATGTGATGGACTTTGCCCTAAGGTTAAAGAATTTTGTTCCCAATGCCTCGCCACTATAAAAGACATCACCCAAGTGACAATCTCCTTGGTGCCCGAAAACGTCCTTCTGGGGGTCCCAGTCCCGGGCTCTTCTCCGAGAACGGGCAGAAAAGCTGCCCTGATAACCCAACTCTTGCTGGTGGCAAAAATTACTGTGGCCCGCACTTAGAAGTCTACTGAAGGTCCCCTGATGACACTCTGGTGGATTAAGCTTTGGAACGTTCTGATAGCCGAGAAGGTTACTGCAGCCAGGCCAGGCACCCTTCACCACATTGCGAACATTTGGGCGCCACTCTTGGATTATGATCAGAACTACCTGGCGTTGACTTATAAGCCGCACCTGATCGCGAGAGCCCTGCACTCGGATAGCAAACAACTGGTGCACAACCAGGCCCACTCGGACTGAGAGTCAAGCTGACCCATGGGGCCACCGGGGAAGGGATTGGGGATTTATTGCTTTGTATGTCGAGGTTTATTGTTGCATTTAATGTTTAATTTGTGATCACCTGTGTGCTGTCCTATAAAAAAAAATGATACTACCCAAGCTAGGATGCACCACAATTGTCAAAAGGTGCATGTACCCCAATCCCCACAGTACCTGAGAATTGAAGAATTAGTTCCTGATGTAGTTTAGCAGACCCTTGGTCTTGATCCTTGGTCCTGGTGACGAAAGAGAGGACGTCTGACAGGCTTCTGCGGCAGCATTTGGTAGAAGGTCTCTGTAGCAATGAATGCTCCTTGAATCAGCTGCCTTTTGTGGTATTTTGGTGCCAAAGAAGAATGAAAAGCTCTGGTTGGAAATGACTTGATCCCTCGGTCCTGGACTCTGCTGAGGGACTCTGGATAAAGATTTCCTGCTTCTGCCCACAAAGTTTTGTCCAGATTCATACTTCCGAAGATAATGCACTCGATGGTCAGAGGTCCCCGAGCATTGGGATTCTGCAGCCTTGGAGAGTCACAGCAAGACAGGGGTTGCGCCAAAATGAATCTTGTCTCAAGGGTAGTTGGTCCCACCATCCCAAGGGAGGAAGTCGTCCCTTCCGGGTCTTCCCAGTCGACTAAAACGTGGTTCGCACAGCTGCAGGGCTTTACCGGGCATTTTGTGTTCCAGGAGGGTGTTGCTGGTGTCTCTTCACGTCTTCTTCGTCGGATGTTCTCCTCCAGTGGTCAACTCTGCCTCTAGTCCCCAAAACCTTGCCTTTTAAGCAAGTTACCATTCATTCACAGCCCTAGGCTGTCAATCACCCAGCAGGTTGGCTGTCCTCCCGGACAGTCAGCCAGCAAATCAGAACTTGTTTCACTATGGCACACCTAGAGACAAAGGACAGGGAAGTTTTGGGACCCTCCCTTACTTTCTGCCTTTCCAGACACATTGGAACCTGCGCGGGCTTCAGGGCTGAAGCCCGCCAAAGGCAAAATGCAGAAAGGATTCAAACCTGATTCAAACAAAGTAGAAGCCCAGAAGGAACTAACTGACCAGAAATGGTGAAAAAAGGCCAGGGCCATTTTTTGGAAAATGGTCACCCTTAGGTGCTGTACTGCAGCTGAGAAATCAGCCTGCAGATACATGGCACAAAGGTAGTATAAAAGAAACCACTGCCACTAGCCATTCAAGTTAGTGTAACAAAATGTTACTTGAAAAGTGGGATAAAGTTATTATGTAACCCACCAGCACTCCACATAGGGTGGTGTGTGCTGGACCCACAAAAGAAAAGGTAAGTAAGACAAAAGTCATTCTGACTATTCTTGAGAACAGTAGTTTACCCAAGACAATGTAGTTGAACATTAAGAGAAGTCCAAGGGACTTCTCAGTGGCACGGTACAAAAGGCGCTGTGTGTCACAATGCAAAAAGAAGATGCCTATGAAGTTTACCAGACTCCATTAAACGGTAAGAAACACAAAATCCTAGTCAGAAGAAAAAAAAATGAGCGAGTGGAAAAAGTCCCACTCAGTTATAAAAAATAAAAAGTCCTGAGTCCAGCAAAAGAACTGGGGGTCTCTAAGGTTAAAAGGGATTTGGCACCGAAATGAAAATTCTCCCTAACAAAGGTGAAATTAACCATAACAGAAACATCTGGAATACCAAACTGAATGAAAGCCTGAAGTTAAATATATTTAATGCTAAGTCCACTAAAAACTTTATGAACAAAGCAAATCTTGAAGAACAATTGCCCATGTGAAAATAAACAACGGAAAAATGGCATAAGTTTGAAAGAGCGCCACAGGAAGTGGGATAGGAAAAAAACCCACTAAGGTTAACTGCTATGAGTGAATGCAATGCAGCAAGGCCACAGGCTGGCAAGAGGTGTTTGACGCATGGTGGCAGAATGAAGAGATTGACAAGGAGAAAGAAGTGTAATCTTGCACATAAAGCAAGGAGGCCAACAAAGTGGAATTGAGTGAAAGTGACTTGTTACACAGTGGCAGGAGCTGAAGAACCAGTGTGACCCAGAACCTAGGGATCCTGGATGTGCAACCTGTGATGGGTGGACCATGTGGTCTGACTGCTGCGCCTAGACCAGTTAGCCCTGAATGAGTTGTGAAACAAACCAAGGGGAAACATTGTGAATGAACTGGTGAAGCAGACCAGAAGGAGGATCAGGTTGACCTTGAGTTTTTGTTGCACTTCTGAAAGGACTGAAATAATCTTGATTTGAAGTCTTGGGCAAGGGCACCCCGAGACTTGAGGAACTGCACGTGTAGTCTTGAGGGCGAAGCCTCAAGACCCCTTTCTTTTGTTAACTGGGTTGCTTGGAACTTCAGGAAGGGAACCCCCGAAGATTATTTGGAACTGTGTTTTGTACATGAGAAAGGTAATCTTGAGACTTTTATTGAACTTTCTTGCACCTGGGGAAGGAAAGCTGAACGAAAGCTGAGATCTGGAAGAACAGAATTTTGAGTTAAGCATTGTTTATTTTGTTAGTAACATCCCTACACATTGGTGAGCTTTAGTTGTTGGGGCAAGAATAGGTTTGGACACAGACAAACTTTTAAGTTGAACTCTTTGACTCTGACATTCGTTAGTTGTTCAGGTAGGGAAATCCCACCTTTAGTATAGGGCAAGTTAGGCCTTCAACCATCCTGACATTTAAGTTAATGAATATCTTTTGTTTGAACTTGAAGTCTGTTGTCTGTGTCTTGCTTCATGATGCCTTCACAAATGGTGTCTGGAGTGGAATGTGGCTCCTGATACAAGTTGGAGGACCCTAACATTTGAAAAGCTAAATGCCAGAGTATCAGATCCATCAGTAGCTACAAAGGGCTCTATTGGATTTGATATCGGTAGTAGTAGGGATGAGGCAATTCCTCCAGGTGAAAGAAGATTGATACCTGTTAGAACAGTTTTTCTAAAGTCCTACCAGACTTAATAAAAACCATATCAGAGGCAGTACATACGCTCCACTCTTAGTATTTTAGGGGAGATAGAAGGGGGCTGTAGCTTGGTATAAAGAAATTGTAGCATACATATGGTCCAAAGAAATACTGTATTGTAAAAATAAAGGGGTTATTTAAATATAAGTAGACCAAGATAAATCTTGGGTAAGTACTATACCATCATATAAATGCAAGCATAAAAGCAAACTCAATACCTATGGTATGAAACCAAGATATAACCTTATTTAGAGGAGCAAGAAGCAAGTCAAGATGAGTTGAGCCTAGACTAAGGTTTTACATTCCTGAAAGTAATCTACTATTCTTGGGGAATAATACCAGGCTAGATATACTTTTAGAATAACAGCAATATTTCAAGGGTAGTTGACCATGTCAGTTGTGCAGTGACACTCAGTTATGAAATTACATAATAGACCAACCCTGTTACAAGTATACTCCTTGCAACATTCCTTTTTAAAACTCTGTTCAGATCAATTAAATCAACTCATATACTTTCTGGAGGGGTCTCCAGCTTCTCAAGGATAAGCATGAATACACAATAACTATTTTAGAATGCACTAAGCAAACCAGGGAAAGACAAAACCCTATTACACTTTAAGAAAGACACAATGTATTTGAAGGTAGTAATTCACCCTATAACTATTTTGGAAATGCTCTAAGCAGTTTCAGGGGAGGCACAACCCAGTGTTACAAGTTTAGAAGAGCAGCAGATAATCAAGGTAAGTAACAATATAATTTTGAGAGCAGCTTCAAGCAAATAATAAGACAAGTATTAACTTCTAGACTGTTTTCCGTCTGTATAAAGCAGATCAGGGGGAGCAAAACCCAATTACACTTTAAAAAGAACACAAATGTTGTTCAAGGTAGGCAAACCCGATTGGTGAGCTTTTACACTTGTTCAGTTAGAATACTAAAACAGTACCAACACGTATTACTTTTTAGAAGAAGGGGATGCACCATTAAAAGTTAGTAAATGACTTTTTAGAGGGGCGGAATGCAACACAAAGCTAAGCCTAAACTTAATGACACTTTGTAACTTCTTCTTTCACAGATATACAGTTACCACACTAACTTCTTTAGCAAGTACGTACTTTTACACTTGTTATACTTTCAAGGCAGAATCCTTTTCTTATCCAGTTCTTCCTTAGTCTACTGCATGAGTTCTCTCAGAGGCAGAAGTCAAACCCTTACTGGTCTAGCTGCCAGCTGTAGGCAGGTTGAGATGGGGTTCAGTTGCAGGAAATTCAAAGTTCCAAGGATGAGTAAGTATTCACTTTCAGAGTTAAAGTTTTCAGGGACTTCACAGAAGGCTCCCTATGTGTTCCAGCATTAGGCCTGGGCAGGTAGTATGGGCAAACTCCCAACTGCACGAATCACCCACTCGGCCTCACAGGAGGTAATTACCCGAGCCCACACAGTACCTTAAGAGAAATGAAGAGCTTCTGGGTGGATGCCTTCAGGATGCAGCAGCACATGACCCTGTCTGTGTATTGTTGGTCTGGAGACGAAAGAATGCATACTGGATGGGAAATTGCAGCAGCAGTTGTCAGAGGACGCTTCCAGTAAAAGTTTCTTCATGGATCCTTGCGGCACTGTGGATTTGGCGCCTTTTTTGCAGCAGCCAGATGAAGAACGAATATCGTCGGTCGGATTCTTTTCAGTCTCTCAGTCCTGCACTCTGGTGAGGGGACTGCAGGGATTCGAATCTTGTCTCTGGAGAGTCAGGCCACCAAAGTTTCAGGCGGATTCGGCATGCACTGCACAATGGCTCATGGTCCCGGGGTATTGGGGTATTACAGCACTGCAAGATTGCAGCACGTCATGGCATGGCTCAAAATGCAATTCTTTTTGAGACTAGTGGATCTCACGAGCCTCTGGGTAGGATTCTTCGCATTTGCGACCCCCAGGTCGATTGGAAGGAAGGGTTGCATAAGGCTCTGGTTACACAGCAGGCTCTCCGGTCGCTGGAAATCGCTACAGACATCTTTTCTTCATCTTCCTCTTCGGTTTCAGCTCCAGTGGTCGACTTGTCAGCAGCTTCCAGGTTCTGAATATTTATCAGGAACAACAGCATGACCTCTGCAATCTCTCCTTGCAGTTTACAGAAAGGGGCAGTCTGGGTGTCCAATCAGGACAGCCAGCCCTCCACTGAGACTGGGTTCTTTTCAGGCAAGGTGGAAGACAAAGGGCTGTGGAGGTTTGGACTCCTCCCTCACTTACTGCCTTCTTAGACTCTCTGGAGCATGGGCGTGGAATATAAAGGATTCCCACCGAAGACAAAACTTCTGCAGAGGTCTTTCCCGCCTAGAATTGTAGGGGAAGACCTCAGACTACAAGCCAATGAGAAATGACGAAAAAATAGTCCAACATTTTAGCAAAATGGAGGCCCTTCTATGCATTACCAATGCTAATTTTTAACAGCCTGCAAATAATAAGACAAAAAAGTCACTAAGGTAACACCACTGCCACCCACCATTCAAGTAAAATTGGAATTGCAACACAACTGCTACAGGTAAGTAGGCAAGGGGATACAGTGTATCCCCCCCACCCTCCCAGCACTCCAAATATGTTGGGGTATATAAAATGTAAAGGGGGATGAAAATACCTCTTCACCCCTTGGAACAGTAGTTCACCCAAGTACATTAAAGAGAAATTAACTGAAGTCCAAAGGGGCAACCCAGCCAAAGCCCAAAAGTTATAGGAAACTATAACTCCATCCACACACTATGGAGAGACAGAACAAGGTCAACCATAAAAAGAGTAAAAGACTAGGTGGGAGGAGAAAAAGATTCCCCTTCACAGACGGACAAGGGATAATAATTCCCAAGTGCAAGCAAAAGGTTCTGGGGTTGACACGAGTCAGGAAGATTTATCATAAATATGAAAATCTTACATAACAATACCCACTGATTTGATCCTAATTCCACCTCCTGATACATAGATCAGACTAGCACCCAAGTCATGGCTGGCCTGGAGATTTTGAATAAATCTATTTGCAGGAGTAAAAGACCCAGACCTCAGTTGTGATGTTAAGGTATTGTTACAAAATCATGGAAAAACCCATTCCAAATTCATCAATGGGATAAGATTGCTCAAAGGGTGCTTGAGAAAGCAGGGTTTCCTAGGCTTAAGTAAAAATCGGAGAATGAAACCGCAGAGTGAGGGATTCAAGGCTTTGGGAGGGCTTATGAGACATCTGATGGCCCTCCCAACCCTGAACCCAGAAAGGTTAAGAATGAAGAGCCTAGCCTTTGCCCAAAGAAACAACCCCTTTTTGGCAGAAGCGTTTTTGCAAGTTGTATCGTCGGAACCTGAGGGTTGTGAGAAAGGGGGACCCTTTTTTTATATAGGGCAGACACACTGCAGAAGTGGTAGTCAGTAAAAATCACAAGCAGGTGGTCTTGGAGATAGCACACTTACATCTGTGTCAGCCCAAAACTCAGACCCATATAACAGAAAAGCTTTCCCAAGACTGGGCCACCCCTACTACTCAAACCCAAGTGAGAGCCTTTCTAGGTCTCACAGGTTACTATAGGAACTTCATTGAGAACTATGGGCCCATAGTTTCTCCCTTGAATGTGATTTCTTCACCCACATTCACCAAGAAGGTCAGGTGGAATGAGGAGTGCACGAAGGCATTTGAAGGACTTAAGAAAGCCCTTTGTCAAGCTCCAGTCTTAAGAGCTCCTGACTACATCCAATCCTTTATTGTACAGACAGATGCTTCCAATACAGGTATAGGTACAGTTCTGAGTCAGCTGGATGAGAAAGGCAGGAAACACCGAAGCTGCTTCATCAGTAGAAAACTGAAGAAACCTAAAAGAAGGCGGACAACCATAGAACGTGAATGTTTTGCCATTGTGTGGTCTTTGAAGAAGTTTAGACCATACTTGTATGGATCTACTTTTGTGATTCAAACAGACCACCAACCCTTGATATGGTTAATGCAGATGAAGGGGGAAAATCCTAAATTATTAAGATGGTCAATCAGCCTACAGGGGTTTGATTTTACCATTGAACACAGGCCATGGTGTAATCACCAAAATGCTGATGGTCTTTCCAGAAAGTATGACCTACTGGAGTAAGGAGATTCATCCAGGGGTGGATTAACTCCTGCTGTCCCTTAGTCTGGGGTGGGGGGGACGTGTGTTCAGGAGAATCCTCAGAAATGTGCTAATTCCCCCACCTTAAAGACCCCAGCAACTTTGCTGGATTTTGAGGAATTGATTTTTTTTTTAACCTGGAGAGAGTGAGACCCTTTTTCAACTCTCTCATGTGTTTCAAATGTGATTTTTGAACTCTGTTTCCTTTGGTTATGGAGTTTGACAAACTCCATAGACATCATCTTTTAAATTGTGTCACACAGCACCTTCACTGCAGTGGCACAGGGAAGTCTTCCAGATTTCCCAAAGGTTTTAAATATCTTCTCTGGGATAAACTACTGTTTCCCAGAGCAGTAAAGTGAAATTTACTTTACATACATTTGTAACTTTCTAGACCCAGCACACTCTATCTTACAATAGGGTGCTGGAGGGTTCACTTAGTATCCCTTTTGTCTATCTTCTCATGTAACATTTTTGTTACTCTTTCCTCACTGAATGGCTAGTGGCAGTGGTTTACATTTAACTACCGTGGCGTGCATTTACAGCGGGCTGCGTTTGCAGCTGCAGTAAAGCACCCAAGGGTGCCATTTTTGTCAAAATGGCCCTGGTCTTTTTTTTCGTCATTTCTTTGTGGAAAAGTCCTTCTTGAGATTTACTCTGCGCGCCAAACCAGGTTTGGTGCCTTTGTCCGCTTTGCCTTTGGCGGGATTCACAAATGAAGCCTGCCTCTGGCTCCAGAGTGGGTGTGGGCAGGAAGTGAGGGAGGTGCCCGAAACTCCCTGTGCTTAGTCTTCTAGGAGGCCCAAATGCACTCTGTAGTGATTGTCCAGCTGACTTTACGGCAAGGACAGCCACCCTGCTGGGTGACTGATGGCTAGGCTGGAATGAATGTGAGAGAACTGAATAAAAGGCAAGGCTTTTGGCTTGGAAGGCAGAGTCGACCACTGGACGAAGGAACCGAAGAACTTGAAGAGGACGCCTGCTGCAACTCCTGGACTGTTGGTTTGCCTGGTGAAGCCCTGCTGCTGTGCTGAAACTCCAAATTCATATTGACAGAGAAGCCCCTGCAAGGACGACTACTCCCTTTGAGTTGGTGGGACCAATCAACTCCAAAGTAAGCCACCTGGACATCTTCTCGGAGTTGGTTGAATTTCCACGGAGTTGCTGCTAGAAACCGAATAGCCAGGGAAAGGAACACCAGATTGTGTGCGTTGCTTTTAAGTTGGCCAAGAGCTCCAGGAAGATCCTCCGGATTCCCAGGAAGCAAGACTGACTGAGCCTGAGCCCCTCAACAGAGTGCGGGACCACAGAAGCAAGGAAAGTACATCTCGACAGCCAGAAACCGCGGTGTTGCTATTTACGGTAGTCGCGAGGAGCTGAAACACTGAAGTGCCACTTGTTTGAAGATTGCCGGTTGCGAGCGTTGACCGTCCCATTGCAGTACAGGAGTCCCCAGAAGTCCTCCCTCTTGTGCCCACGACTGAGGCTCAGGAACAGAAAGATCTGCAAAGCTGCACAGGAACAGAAGTCATCTGCTGCACTTTTTTTTCAATCCAAAGGTACTGTTAAGTCTGAGAGAACTTACCTCTTACTGTAGAGTTGCTTGCATCTTCTACTACTCACAAGCCTAAACAGCTTGTGGCCCTACATTGATTCTGGCTTAACCTGTTATACTGAATGACTCTGTTTAGGGGATCCAAAAGTATTTGCCTGCTTAAGAATATTTGTAGTCTCTTGTTTGTTCTAATAACCTTTTCCTTTGACCAAGTTCTAAGAGTATTCTAAATGCAACAGTAAGATATTTTCGATTGGATTGTGTCCTCCAACGTATTCCTCATCTTAGATGTATTCCATCCAGCTTTGCTGCTCTTCAGAAATTTTTTCGGCAGAGGGCATCGTGCCTCGATGTCGAGTCGATAGTCCCTCGAGGGCCTCCGTCGAGGGTGACGTCATCGGGTGTATAAGTAGCACGTGCGGCGCCCGTTGGCCTCGATTCCGTTTTTCCGCAGTACGTTGCTTCGGACATTCGGCACGCCTCGAGTTCTGTCAGGAAATATAATATTACGAGAAGAAATAATGTCCTCGTCATCGACGCCGACCACGACCCCAAGATCGGGTTTTAAGAAATCCAAGTCGTGCGGCTCAAAAATGGCGATCACGGACCCGCACCGCAAGTGTTTGTGGTGTTTCGGGGAAGGCCACGACATGGAGGCCTGTTCGAAGTGTCCGGCGATGACGGGAAAGGCCTTGCGAGAAAGGAGAGGAAAGCTACAGGTAGGTCGGAAGGATCGGAAAGCCTCTAGCGTTGAGTCGAGACCCCATGGGGAAAAATCTCCTCGACTCGAAAGGCATAGATCCAGATCTCGAAGCGATGCTCGTCGTCTTCGTCGAAAAAGTCGAAGAAACGACGCCATAGATCTCCCTCCACCTCGTCGTCAGACGAGTCTTCGAAAATGAAATGCCCCACAAAACATTCGTCTTCCGAAGAGTGGGAAGCATTTAGGGTCAAAATGATGGAGGTGTTTGAGAAAGCGAAGCCTCGGTCCGCGCCTTCTTCGGAAGCCGGCCGGGAGCGTCATCGCTCCGACACTTGCGCGCCCTCGAGCCCGGGTGATCGTAAAAAAGGAAGGATAAGAGAACCTTCCAGGATGCCGAGTGAAAAACGCTCGAGTCGAGTCGACCGCTCGAGGTCACCGACACCGTCAGACCTTCCACACCTCAAAGGGGAAACTGTCGAAGGCCGCCTCGACGCCCTCAAAGCAGACCCTGTCGACGACCACGATGTCATCGACGACTTTATCGACGCCGAAACCTTCGGCGCCAAAGGCTCCAACCAAGCCAGGGCAGCTAGAAAAGGAGAAGGAGAAAACTGCAAGACATGTATCTTCTTCAAAATCTAGTATTACACCACCTCCGCCTCCTCCTCTCCCAGAGAAGGTTTTCAAGCCTCTCCCTAGGAAGGAGTTTTTCAAATCCTTGACCTCAATTTTTGAGGATCAGGAGAGATCCGAAGAGGAAGATGTACCTTTTGGGTTGGAGTATGGCACCCAAAATGTCCCAGAATGCTTAATATCGGAAGAAAGCAGGATGAAGGATTTGGTGGAGTCCTTACATGATGCAGGTGACATTGATACCTCTCCTGAGAATGATTTTGGTAGACCATATCAAAGAGAGCATGCCAGTCCATCTTATCGTCAATTAATGACAAAGGTGGTAGACTACTTGGGATGGGCTAAACCAACAGCCCAATTCGTCCAGGACGATTTGACAGAAATATTGGATCATGGTCCCACTGAAGACCCAGTTTTACCTTTTCATGTAGCCTTACAAAACAGGGTGGCCAAGAATTGGGAAACTCCGGATTCTATTCCTCCGGTGAATAAATCCCTAGCATCAAAATACAGCCCAGACAGTAGCGACCCCGGCTATCTGTCAAAACATCCTACTCCCGAGAGTTTGGTCATACAGGCAGCCACAGCTTCCAACAAACTTGCGTACCCGTCTATCCCTCCAGACAGGGCTGATGAGCGTGTGGATGGTTGGGCACGGAAGGTATTTTCAGCCGGCAGCATGGCATTAAAATCTGCCAACTCCACATGTGCCTTGGCAAAATTTTCGTACACTGTGGGAGTGCATCGCAATGGCGGCGGAGCACATGCCAGAAGGGGAAGAAAGGGAAGGTTTCCTAGCCATCGTTAGAGATGGAAAGGAGGCCATGCAGGAATCCCTTCAATCTGGATTGGACACTGCGGATATTGTAAGCAGGTCCATGGGCACTAGCACGGTAATGTGCAGGTTTGCGTGGTTACGGAAGTCGGGTTTTGCACCGGACGTACAGAACCGCCTCCTGAACATGCCTTTTGACGGGTCTCACCTTTTTGGCAACAAGGCTGACGAGAGCCTTGAGAGGTTGCAGACCTCAAAAGCAGCGGCCAAATCTTTAGGAGCTGCTATTAGGCAACCTCAGCCTTTTTGTGCGCAAGGACAATCATGGAGGGGACGATCCTATCGTTATTATACCTCATACGGGAAGACGAGAGAAATGGCCAGTCAAAGGGGCCAAAGAAAAGCCACTCGTGGTAGACGAGGAAAACGTGCTAAGCCAGCTCCAGCTGCAGCCTCTTTGCCATCAGCGGCTGCAACATCCGCCACAAAACCACTTTGAGGACTTGCACCACAAAACACCTGTAGGCGGCAGGCTGTCGCATCATCAGCAAGAATGGCGAGCCATTACTTCAGATGTTTGGGCTCTAGAAATAATAGCCCAAGGCTATTGCCTTCCTTTTCTAAAGCAACCTCGTTGAAGTTTTCAAATCCGCTCCTACAGCAGGAAGTTCTAACCCTGCTGGAGAAAGGTGCCATAGAACCAGTACCGGCAGCGGAGAGGAACAAGGGTTGGTACTCCCCGTATTTTTTGATCCCCAAAAAGGACGGAGGACTGAGACCCATCTTGGACTTAAGAAGCTTGAACAAGTTCCTCAGGAAGGACAAGTTCAAGATAGTTACTCTTTCTCAGATCCTTCAGGCCCTTCAACTCCAGGATTGGTTGGTGTCATTGGACCTCCAGGATACTTATTTTCATGTGCCGATTCATCTCAAGCACAGAAAATACCTGAGGTTCGTTGTTGGCGACTCACACTATCAGTTTTGAGTCCTGCCATTCGGGTTGACCTCCGCCCCGAGGGTCTTCATCAAGTTAATGGTAGTGGTGGCAGCGCACCTCAGGAGAGGGGGGATTCATGTCTACCCCTACCTGCACTACTGGCTGATCAGAGGCACGCTCTGCCGAGCAAGATTTGGATCATCTGAAAGTCACCTGCCACTTCCTCCACGAACTGGGCTTCTCCCTCAATTTAAAGAAGTCTCAAATGACACCTTCCCAAAAGCTTCAATACATAGGAGCTGTATTAGACACATCCTTGGGAAAGAGCTCACCTCCCAAGACGAGGGCTCAAGACATTCTTCAGATGGTTTCAAAATTCCAAAATGCCCAAAATCTCCAGGCTTATGACTTTCTACGGTTGCTCGGCCTCCTGGCATCCTGCATTTTTCTGGTGCCAGAGGCACGCTTGAGGATGAGATCCCTTCAATGGGCCCTAAAGACTCAGTGATCCCAGTTCTCGGGTCAAATGACGGATATTCTTCAGATTCCGAGCAAGGTCAAACAAGACCTTCTATGGTGGACCTGTGCAGAGAACATCTTAAAGGGAGAACCCTTTTGGCAACCATAGCCGGAGGTCACAGTAGTGACGGACGCCTCACTCCTGGGGTGGGGAGCACATGCCAACGATTTGACAATAAACGGTCGCTGGTCTCCATCGGAGTCCAAACTACATATCAACCTTTTGGAGCTGAGGGCAATCAGACTAGCGCTGAAGGCCTTCCTGCCATCTGTCAGGGGAAAGAATGTCCTGATAATGACGGACAACACAGTGGCCATGCACTACCTAAACAAAAGAGGAGGTGTGGGGTCACTACCCCTGTGCAGAGAGGCAATGCAGGTCTGGTATTGGGCGATTCAAGAGGGAATCTCTTTAACAGCAATTCATCTAGCCGGGGAAGAGAATATGACGGCAGATGCTCTGAGCAGGCAGAGCACGGTGTCCCACGAATGGGAATTGGCTCAGGAAGTCATTCAAGAGATCTTTGCCCTTTGGGGAACCCCTCAGGTAGAATTTGCAACCAGTACCAACCGAAAATGCGAAAGGTATTGCTCAAGGGAATTTCCCCCGAGAGGAGCCCTGGGGGACGTGTTTGTGGTGGAGTGGAATTTCCCACTATTGTTCGCGTTTCCTCCGATTCCTGTCATTCCTCAGGTCATCAGGAGGCTGAGACGCTTCGGGAACCGCATGATCCTAATTGCCCCGGATTGGGCCAGGAGAACGTGGTATCCAGACTTTCTAGATATGTCCTCCAGTACGTCTTCCTCAGAGAGAGAACCTTCTCTCTCAAATGGAAGGTCAGGTTCTCCACCCAGAGGTCAGAACACTCAACCTTCATGCTTGGTATCTGAAAGGCTGAGATACAGGGATTGGAACCTTCCAGATGATGTTATGGATGTGTTGCTTTCGGCAAGAAGGCCAGCAACAAAGTCTCTGTACCGTTGCCGTTGGAAAAAGTTTTGCAACTGGTGCAGGGAAAAGAATGTCGATCCTTTTCTATGTTCTGTTCCGGAAGTACTATCTTTCCTTCTGACCCTAGCACATAGAGGTCTGAATATCTGAACAATAAAAGGTTACCTTGCAGCGCTTTCCATCTTCAAGCGCTCATCGGAAGAATGCTCCTACTTCAAAATTCCTTTGATAACACAATTCATAAAAGGTCTCACTAATGTGTTTCCTCCTCACGCGTTTCAAGTAACGATTTGGGATCTAAATTTGGTATTAAAATTCTTAATGTGTGCCCCTTTTGAGCCTATGCACACATGTCCATTAAGATTATTAACATGGAAAGCAGCATTTTTAGTTGCTCTAACATCAGCAAGAAGAGTGAGCGAATTGCAGGCACTATCTTCTGGGCCACCCTATACTGTGTTCCTTAAGGACAGGGTTGTGTTGAGGGTTAAACCATCATTTTTACCAAAGGTAATATCTGATTTTCATTTAAATCAGAAAATTGTTTTACCCTCATTCTATCCTCCATCTCATCCTTCTAAGGAGGAAGAAAGACTACACAGACTGGACCCAAAAAGATCTTTAAGCTTTTACATCTCTAGGCTTTCTAGACTTAGAGTGGACAACCAGTTGTTTATAGGCTACACTGGAAGAAAGCTGGGTCAATCAGTAACAAAACAATTTTGCGTTGGATCGTGCTTTGCATTTCAGAATGCTACAGACTAGCACAAAAAGACCCACCTGAAGGGATAAGAGCTCATTCCACCAGAGGCATCGCCTCTTCCACAGCCCTTCAAAGAGGTGTCCCTGTAAGGTCCAGTTGCGAAGCAGCAACTTGGTCTTCGCTTCACACCTTCTCAAAATTCTATAACCTGGATGCTTCCCAGTATAGGGAGCTAACCTTTGGAAAAGCAGCGCTTTACTCTGCCATCTAAGGGCAGTTAAAAAAAAAAAAAAAAAAATCTGACCCCTCCTCCAGAGGAACTATGCAAAATACTGCTTTGGGAGCCTATCTAAGATGAGGAATACGTTGGAGGACACAATCCACTCGAAGAACAAGTTACTTCTTACCTGGTAACGTTCTTTCGATTGGATGTTCCACCAACGTATTCCTCATCGCCCTCCCAACCTACCCCTCTGTAGATTTTTTCTGGGTTATTGCCATCTCAAATCTCGCAAGGCTGATACCTGTCTGCCGGCACAATCTACACAGTACAAGATCACAGATACAAAAGAGGGGAAAAACAGAACTGAGGCCAATGGGCGCCGTGCGTGCTACTTATACACCCGATGACATCACCCTCGATGGAGGCCCTCGAGGGGCTATCGACTCGACGACATCGACGCACGGCGCCCTCTCCCGATAAAATTTCCGAAGTGCAGCAAAGCTGGATGGAATACATCTAAGATGAGGAATACGTTGGAGGAACATCCAATCGAAAGTGTTCTATGTCCCCAGGACCCTAATTATTGTAGTCACCTGAGGGTCTAGGTTGTGACTGTGGGCCATCCCAAAAGGGTCTTTACTGATTTAGAAACTAAGAATGTATAGTTTTGGAGTGTACTTGTGTGTTGCTTTTATATTGCTCCCTTCTGAAGGCTTATTCTATCTGACTGATAAATACATTAATAATTGTTTTTTCAAGAAACCTTGTGTGTAAGTGTTTATTTGAATATTTGTGACTGTTGATCTCTGTATCTCCCCTACAGCCCACATTGACACCTCTTCAGATAAGCCTTGCTGCTCAACACGCTACCAACCTGTGTAGTACAGGAGGTCAGGGTTGGTGTAGTGCACCCAAAGGGTACTGCATACAATCTTGCCTAACAGAGAGGACTCCCTTTAAATTCTACCCTTCCTGCAACAGCAAATTTCCTGAGGGACACCCATCGTAAATGCAACAGGTGTCTTCCTCGCGACCACGATAACACACTTCTAAGGCCTGTAAACTGTTCGGCCCAAAGCGCTGAAAAACAAACTAAGCGCTGGGTGGCTTTTGCTTTGCAGGCAGAGAATCTCTCCCCCGAGTTGTCTGCGTGCTCCCATTTGTTTGTCCCAGCCCCGACAGGCATGCCGCTGGCACTGCTATGGCAAAGTCACACCCCGGTACAGGGGCACCGACACAACGCGTGTTCTTAAACACACAACCCACAAGGTCCCTTCGTCGTCAAAGAAGGCCTCAACGCCTCTAGGCCTGTTGAAGACTTCGGCGGAGCCTTCCGAACTTCGTAGTTCGGCGCCCTCCACGCAGCTGCTACTGCAGTATGCGAATGGGCATAAACCTTCTGGTATGGGCGGTTCCCTTAAAATTTCCACCCAGACACTACCGTCCAAAGGTGCTGGAAAGCCAAAACCAGCGGTGGTGGCGTTGATCGCTGCATCGCTTACAGACACTCTGAAACCCTCTAGGCTATTGATAATGCTCCCAAAGCTTAGCGAATAGCTTTTGGCTACCGAGGACTATTCTGAGCCCTCCTGTACCCTTTATAAGGCCTTACATAGGGGTTCACCCCTTTTTCTGCAGCCCTCCCCTAACTCCTCAGCTTCCTCTGAATGGACCAGGGAGAGGTTTGGAATGTATGACTAAGATGGCAGACTTTTTGGAACAGTATGTGCCTTGAAGAGACATAGGGAAGTGGACTCATGCCCCATCCCCTCTAAATCTCGGAAACTTCCTTCCCCTGGTGCCCAGTTTCCTCTTTGGAGGAACCACAAGAACACCACTTTAATATCTTTAGGGATGACGCATAGGACCGGGGTCAGCATGTTTCTTAGGGAGGGTTTGACCCTTATGACCAAGACCCCGTCTATCAAAACCCAGACTGGGATGAGGCAGAGAACTAGGGCTCATGGCACACACCGCCATGTAACACTGACCCAGACGTCATCTGTCTGGATCCCCCACTACTCCTCTGCAAAGAGATTTGTCGCCAGTTGACGACTAAATGTTATTTAACTCCCTCTTAAAAAAGGCAGCTGACCATTTTAAAATTACTATGCACGAAGCTGTGGAAGACATCCCCAAGGAGAAAGCTCTGGTTAACCAAGCCATTCCCTTATTAAATTCCATTTAAAGACACCTATCTCCTTCCTTCCTCTCCCCTTCCCTTACATAGGCAGTTAATCCATGTGTGGAAAAATAGTTTCATCCTGGCCCCTCTTATCCCCTCTACATTATGGGGGCACGCCACACCGAACTCCTTGGTTATAACCACCACTCGCAAGTGGGCAGGAGTACCACTGTCCTCGGCAGAATCCCTTCCAGACAAGGATTGTAAAAAATGTTACGCCCTTGGTAAACAGGTCACCGCCTCTGCAGCTTACTTTACGAGGATTGCTAACAACACCACGTTACTGCGAGCTATAGTGATGTTCACTGGGGCCTAGTACAGGATGGCCTTCAGGAAGTTCCAGGACCTACACGATCACGCCTGCAGGCGTTTCGTGGCTGAAGGCAGGCAAGTTACCCAGAATATCCTGAAGAACAGTCTGGATTCGGCTGAAACCACAGGGCGCACCCTTACCCAGGGTACTCTGCTGAAGCGGCTTGTCTTGCTGCTGAAGAACCCGAAACACAAGCCTCCTTAATTAATAAGCCTGTGGAGGAATCCAACCTATTCGGCAAGGAGGTCGACGATGCCCTGGAAACAGCAAAAAAGGAGCATGAGACGCTAAAGTCACTCAGCCAGATCTCGGCTAAACCCTTTCACCAGTGCGGCAGCACCAATGCCAATCCTTCTCCCGCTCACCCCAGGGATCAATACGGCTCATGGGGTGCCTGCAGGTCCTCCAGACAGGGCTCCTCTGGCAATTTCTAAAATCAGCAAATAGGTTCTCGTCGGGATAAGGGCAGAGGTAGAAACTCTGCTTCCAGAGACTCACTGGCCGCCTCTTCCAAGTGACTCGCCGGTACGGTTCCCCTCCCGCGCTTCCCCGGTCGGGGGTCGCCTGTTACCATTTATCCACGCTTGGGAGGAGATCAGATCAGTGGGTACTAAAGACCATTGACCATGGGTACTGCATCGAGTTTCTCTGACCACCTCGCTACCACCCACCAAGAAGCAGACACCTGTTGCCAGAGCACCTGCGCATCCTAATGGAAGAAGTTCAGGTCGTGCTGCAAAAGGGCGCCATCAAAGTCGTCCTCCTTCTCCAGGTAAACAAGGGTATTTATTCAGTGTACTTCCTTGCACTCAAAAAGGTTCTCGCCATGCGCCCCGTTTTAGACCTGGCCCTGCTAACCAGTATGTCAAACCTCAAAAGGTCAGGATGACAACTCTTCAGGAAGTAAGCCCATTGCTGCAGCAGGGGGATTATACGGCCATGTTGGACATGAAAGATGCATACTTTCATATTTCAATGTTGCCAGCGCACAGAAAGCGCCTCAGGTTCATGATAGGACACACACTATCCGTTCAAGGTTCTCCCCTTCAGCCCCTAAGGGTGTACACAAAGGTATTGGCGGTAGTGGTGGCTCACCTGCGCAGGCAGTCCATCACAGTCTAGCCCTACCTCGACGACTGGCTTATAACGGTGGATTCGAACGGAACATGCCAAACAAAAACCCAGAGAACGTAGATCTCCTCTTTAACTTATGATTCTCTATCTACGAAAAGAAATCCAGCTTGACCCCCAGCCAAGACTAACCGTTTCTGGGGGCTCTAATTCGAACAGAAGACTGGCTTGTCTTTCCCTCCAACGAGAGGGTCCAAAACATGCTGTTCCAGATCCCTCAATATGTAGCCAGTCACTAGGCAAAGCCATGTGGCTGCTGAGGATGATGGCTTCCTGCGTCTTCGTTGTCCCTCACGCTCGTCTGCACATACGCCCCATGCAAGAGTGGTTCTTGAGCTAATGGTGTCGGGCAAGCGGCCAGTGGGACGATCTAGTGGTTGTCTTGACAGCCCTCGTTCAGTCTCTGCTGTGGTGGTCAAGGGAGAACCTCCTATGGGGAAAGACCTTCACCACACCCGCAGTAGAAGCCACTCTCACCACAGACACATCTCTGTCTCACCTCCTTCAACAGACGGTGCACAAGGCCCTAAAGGTTTTCCAGACACACCTCCAGGAGAAGACAGTTCTAGTCCTCGTGCACAGTACCACAGCCATGGACTACCTGAACAAACAAGGGGGCACTCTCTCTAGGGCTATTCAGACTGTCCCAGAACATCTGGAAGTGGGCACTCAAACACAATATGTTCCTCCTCTCACAGCATGTTCCAGGGGAACTCGATCTTCTGGCAGACGTACACAGCAGTGATATCCCCCTAACCATAGAGCACGAGTGGCGGTTGCAAGAGGACATTTTACTCAATGTCTTTGCAGAATGGGGCTTCCTAGAGATCTACTTGTTCGCCACTCTGGAAAATGCCCAAGCTATGCCTCCAGATACCCACAGAACCGTTCCGAGGGGAACAGTCTCTGGATAACATGGTCCGGAAGATTTGCCTACGCATCCACCCATCCCCACACCCCGCCCCCGACCCCAGATTCCCCTCCTGACCAGAATAGTTCACACAATGCACCAGGAACATGTCACAATGTTCCTGGTGGCCCCTATGTGGGCCCGCCAACGTTGGTTCTCCCATCTCTTGACCATGTCAGTCTCACCCCCTAGGAAACTGCTATGCCCTTCCAACATGCTCTCTCAAGATCAGGGAGTGACACTCCATCCATGCCCTGAACACTCAGTTTAGCAGCCTGGCTCCTGAAGTCCTAGAGTTTGGGCACCTTCAACTAGCTCAGAGATGCATGGACATACTCGGAGAGTCACAGAAACCTACCACCAGACATTGCTACTCCAGTAAGTGGAAGCATTGTGTTACCTGGTGTAATACCAAAGGCGTCAATCCTATTCAGTGCTCCCCTAATTACATTGTCCTCTACCTAACTCACCTGTTAGATTCAGGTTTGGTTTTCATTTCTCTGACGGTCCACTTAGCCGCTCTCTCGGCTTACACCACGTCGCATAACAAGATTACTTGGTGGAAAATTCCTGTGATTAAGGCCTTTATGTAGGTGGTAAAGAGACTGACTCCCCCTATCTCCAACCCAGCTCCCGGATGGGACCTGAATGTTGTTCTTACCAGATTAATGGGACCTCCCATTGAACCATTATGCAAGGCTAGCCTTAAGGCACTCACCTACAACATTACCTTCCTACTGGCCATCAACAAGAGTTGGTGAACTACAGGCCCTTTCAGTTCAGGACCCCTTTGTTACGATTCACAAGGACAAGGTGGTTTCGCGCATGCACCCCTGCTTTGTGCCCAAATGTATTTCAAAGTTCCACGTGAACCAGTCCATCGAACTGCCCACCTTCTTCCAAAACCCCACTAACGTGGCAGAAAGGAGCCTCCACACACTGGATGTGAGGAGAGTGGTGATTTACTGTCTGGAAAAGACAAAGGCACTAAGGAAAACAAACCAGTTTTTCGTTTCTGTGGCAGCTGGTAGATAAGGGGAGCGTGTCTCTAAATCCACTATTTCAAGGTGGATTGTAAACTGCATCACTGTGTTTCTCTCATGCCAAAAGAGATCCACCCTTATTTCCTAGAGCTCGACTCTAGACACAGGGGCCACCATAGCATCCATTGCAAATATTCCTCTAGATTCCATTTGCAAAGCAGCAACATGGAGTTCTGTTCACACCTTTACACAACACTACTGCCTAGATGCACACTCTGTCTGATTCTCAGGTGGGACAAGCTGTACTGAGACATCTCTTTGATACTGTTCCTTCACACATCCCACCACCATCTCTGGGTACTTCTCTCTAGTCTGTGCACAGAATGTGACTCTAAGCAGATCCACAAGCATCAGAAGACATACATTACTCACCGTAATTGTATTTCTGACGATTGTATCTGCTTAGATCCACATGCGCCCACCCTTCCTCCTCTCTTGGAATAGAGGGAACAGAGACTTCTTACACCTTCTCTCTTCTGTACTCCCTAGGCAGACTAGAAGGCTCCCTCATGGCAGAAAAAAACAAACTGTGGGACCTTGACGTGTGAGGGATTTTGGGTACACTACACGTCAAGTTAGGGATAGTGTTAGTCGCACCCATCTCAACGTCCCTTTCGATCTTCGAAAAAAAAGATGCAATACTCTGTTTATACTTATGTTTAAATACTATATATATATATGCAGAGCATGTGAATCTAAGCAGATACAATCATCAGAAATAAGATTACAGTGAGTAATGTATGTCATACTTTCATATTTCAATGTTGCCAACTCGCCAAAAGCACCTCCGGTTCAAGGTAGGGTCCACTCACTACCAGTTCAAGTTACTTCCCTTCGGGATTGCTTCAGCCCCTGTGTGTTCAGGAAAATGCTAGCAGTTGTGGCAGCCCATTGACGCAGGTAATCCATCCCAGTGGATCCTTATCTATACGGCTGGCTAATAACGGGAGAAACACCACAAGAGTGTCTGCAGAACACTCTGGGTACAATCAACCTCCTGTTTCAGTTCGGTTTTTCCATCAAAGAGAAACAATCAAGTCTCAAACTGCTAAATCCAACAATTCTTGGGGGCAGTGATTCAAACAGTAGACACTCTGTTCTTCCCCTCTGAGAGGGTCTAAAACATGCTGCTTCATGTTCCTTGTTACACAGCCGGTCGTTGGATAACTGAAAGGTTATGCACCTTCTCGGAATGATGGCTTCTTGCATCTTTCTAGTGCCACATGCAAGTTTGCTCATGTGTTCAGTACAGGAGTGGCTGGCAAAACCATGGTGTCAAGCACACGGTCAATGGGACGATCTAGCGGTCGTTTCTCAAACTGTGGTGCAGTCCTTGCAGTGATGGACAAAGGAGGACATGTTGATGGGCAGACCCTTTCTTGCCTATGTTGCGTAACAACAGACACACCGCTTTCAAGGTGGGGGGGGCCTAGTATCTCCACCACACAGCTCACCGAGTGTGGACGCAGTCTGTCGAACAAACATATCAATATCCAGGAGCTACTGGCTGTAGTCAAAGCTGTGTAAGCTTTTCAACACCCATTAGCGGGCAACACAGTTTTACATGAACAAACAAGGCGGACACACTCACTCAACCTGTCCAGTCTGACACAGGAAATCTGGAGAGGGTCCCTTCAGAGAAACCTTTTCCTCCTGTCAATACGTTGCATGGGAACACAACTGTCTGGCAGATGAGCTGAGCAGAAACACAGTGCTTCCATCAGAACACGAGTAGGAATTGCACACAGACAATGTAAACAAACATCTTCAAAGATTGGGGGCATCCAGACATAGATCTCTTTGTAACACAAGAAAAGGCAAAATGCCACACTTGCGTATCCAGATTTCCCCTGACAGTCCAAGGGGAATGCACTGAGGATCAATTGGTCATTTGCATATGTGCTTCCCCCCCGAACACCACTTCAAACAAAATACACAAGATGCATCAAGGGCATCTCACAATGATCCCCATAACTCCAATGTGGGTGTGGCAATCCGGGTTCCCACACCTGCTCAAAATGTCAGTTTGCCTACTGGTCAAACTGCCAAACTCTGACAACATGCTGTCACAACATCAGGGAACTACTCTCCATCCACATACTCAGACAATTTAGCAGCTTGGCTCCTGAGGTCATAGGGTTTGGACAGCCTAACCTACCTGAACAATGCATGAACATCTTGAAGGAAGCACGTAAGCCAAACACAAGACACTGGTACTTCAGTAAATGGAAGCGATTTGTAATATGGTGTAGAGGGGCTAACGTCAAGCCTATTGACTGTTCACCTCCCAATATTGTGCACTACCTGCTACATTTCTTAGATCTTGTGTTCAATTCGCTTAAAGTCCATCTAGCAGCGCTTTCAGCTTACACTACCTCACAAAGCAAGATGTCTTGGTAGAAGTTGTCAAAGCCTTCATGGAAGGGGTTAAAAGAATGTATCTTCCAATGTCAACACCCCCTCAAGGGTGGACTTTAAATGTCATCCTAACCAAACTTATGGGGCCTCCATTTGAACCCATTCATAAAGCAAGCCTTAAAGAGCTCGCCTACAAAATGGCCCTTCTTATAGCCCTAGCCTCTATAAAAAGAGTTGGCAAACTACAAGCGCTATCAGTTGCAGACCCCTTTGTCACCATAAACGTGGACATGGTATTCTTAAGAACACATCCACGTTTCTCACCTACATCTATTTCAAAATCTCACGTCAATCAATCAATCGAACTTCTTCCAGCGTTCTTTCAAAACCCACAGAACGCTGGCGAAAGAGCCATCCATACACTAGATGTGAGGAGAGCGACTATGTTCTATCAAGCCAAAACTAAACCTTTAAGGAAAACTGATCAATTCTTTGTTTCATTAGCTGCTGGTAGAGAATCTGCCCCTGTCTCTAAAGCAGCAATTTTAAAATGGATTGTAAAATGCATTCAACAATGGTTGCCAGTCAAAGGATCGACAGTGAAAGGGTCGACAGGTCAAAGGATCGACACCAAAGGGTCGACAGGACAAAGGATCTAATGTTTTTTTTCACATTTTTTTGGGGGGGGGGGGGTCCCCCCCAAAATCACTTTTTTTTCCAAAACGAAAACCTAAAAATAAATATATAATTAAAAAAAAATCAATCCTTTGTCCTGTCGACCCTTTTTTTTCGATCCTTTGACTAGACACCTTCAACAATGCTACGCATTATCCAAAAGGTCACTACTGTTTGCATCCAGAGCACATTCTTCTCGGGGTACAGATACAACCTTAGCGTTCATGGCAAATGTGCCACTTGAGGCAGTTTGTAAAGCAGCAACATGGAGTTTGGTTCACACGTTTACTCAATATTACTGTGTTGATACCCAAACAAGAAGTGATTCTCAGGTGGGACAGGTGGTGTTAAGACATCTTGTTAGGCAAGATTGTGTGCAGTACCCTTTGGGAGACTACATCAACCTTGGCCTCCTGGCAATAGGAACCCAACCTTTGGTTTAAGTCTGTACTACAACGGTTGGTAGTGTGGCTGAGCAGCCAGGCTTATCTCAAGAGGGGTCAATGTGAGCAGTAGTGTTCTTGCACAGAGGTTTACAGTGACAAGTATTCAAATAAACTCCTACACTCAAGGTTTCTTGATTAAACAATTATTAATTTATTTAACAGTCAGTTGAAGGAGACCTGGGTGGACACTGTCCTGGCGCCTTTGGTGCCAGGCTCCTGAACAAAAGTAAACAAGAACATCCATTTAAAACCAAAAAGCTTTTATTATGGACATAGCACTTCAGATGCATTAACCTTGAACATTCCATCCTTTAAGCAGCCCCAAGTGTATTCTTGGGTGTGGCTGCTAATGGATTCCCTCACTCTCGGAGTGGCAGGGTGTGGCTGGTAAACTGGCCCTAATGGCGTGCCCACGATCTTAGCTATATAAACTGCCCCGATCCTCAAGACAGACGTTTCGCATTATTCTGCACTTGCAAGCAGCGGAACGCTCACCGTCGCCTGAGGTCAGACTTAACTTTGAAGATCCTGCTTCCTGGACATCCTGCTTCCTGCCGGCATACTTACCAACTGGGAAAGCTGTTCTTACCTATACATCTCTTTGGCGAACCAAGTATTCATCTTTGCACTTTCCGGAATGTCAAAATGTTCATCTTGGCACCGCAGCACGACACGCTCCATCGTCGACAGCAGCGCCTTCAAGGAAAAACAGAAGACAAGGTTAGACATCGAAAAAACAGTCAGTTTAAGGTTGTCCTTCGTCATACCATCACTTACCTGCTGTCGAACATTGTGGTAGCATCCATCTTCCATCCGGCCGCGTCTCACCTCTCACAGCTGCATTGAGGATGCATTTCCATCTAAGGGAAGAAAAGAGAAGAGACATTATTGCGGGCATAAATAGGAGCAACTTATAAAGACTATAAACAGAACGAATAGCATCACAAGAGCTCAAAGACTTACCAATCATAAGGAGAAGCAGAGTCGCAGCTGGACTGGACTAATCCTCATCTGTGATCACTGAAGGAACTAGATCCCATTTGACACACCCCTGCCAGAAGTAGCTGGACGGAGAGTTTATCTTCCATAATTCACAGGTGAGCTTTATGGGCCAGCGTATGCTCACAGAAACCATACTTTGGGGTGAAGGGTTCGAGAGGTACAACAATCACAGATTGGCGCTGTTAGGGTTTTTTTTTTCTCCTGCTAAGAGTGAGACTCTTTTACTCCCACTCTTAGGCATGATTTGAGGTATGTCTCTGACTATTTGTTTGCTTGTGGGCTTTGGGGTCCTTTACTCCATAGGGTATCATCTATGTTTTGAGTATGTGTTACACAGCACCCTCAGTGCAGTAACACAGGGGTGTCATAGTGACCCCCAAACATATACTCCATACCCTGGGACTGACTCCTGTCTCCCAGGGCATGTAAAGTCACCATTGACTTTACTAGTCCTAAATTGTGAACAGAACAAGTACAAACCATCATATTGTGGAAGTACTGGAAGGGGTTCATTATATTGCCCCTGGGTCTGTTTTCAAGGGGGCACTGTGCAGTCCCCCCTTGTCGAGTTTCTGACTGGTGGCAGTGGTTACCACGCAAAATATTCCACCAGAATATTTCCTATGGGATTTTCCCATTGATTTTAAACGCACCACTTTTTGGTGCAATGTTAAAGATACCGCCGGTTTATTTATTTAATATTAAATCCACGGTTTTGTCTTTTTGACAGAACTCTTTTCTAAAATGGCGTTCGTGTCCGTCTCTGTAACTCTGACCAAGGTCGAGCTCTTTGTTCCACTTTTTGGCAGGCTTCTCCACAGAAGCCCTCCAAATGGTGCCACTCTGTCTGGGTTCCACAGGATGTGTGGGGAGGGGAATTGGCACCCTGGACTGCGTTGCCTTAGCACTCTATTCTCATTGGCCCAGTGTTGAGCCGCTCAGCTCACCACTTAGCATGTGTGAGTGACAGCTAGGCTGTTGAATGGGGGTTTTTCTGCATAAAAGCCGGGCTTTTGGGACTGGAACTTCAGAAGTCGCCACAGGACCTAAGAAATCTGAAGAGGGAAGAAGCTTAGCCATTTGCAACGACGACGCCACCGGTGGAGCCCTGCTGCAACAACCTCACCACTTTCCCGACAACAAGAGGAGATCTTCTGCTGGAAGAGTCTTCTCCCTCTGAGCTGGTGGAACTTTGGCTCTACAGTGTATACTGCCTTCACTGACTTGCTTTGGACTTAGAAAAGTGTTGGGAATTGTTTTATTTTTATGCCCTGCCTTTTTCTCTACCTTTAGCTTAACTATTGGAGTGCCATCTAGGTTACGCACTCACATCTGTCTTAACAAATAGTGATGTTTTAACTCTGACTTGTCTAAATAGTTATCAAGGGAAGTGTTTATACTTTATCTGACTGTGTTTTAACTTGCTTTTGATTTAGAGTGCTAGTGTATTACCTAAAGTGTGTTTTAAATAAATAATTATATACTTTTGATACAAAGCTCTGGTCAGTGTTTGCTGGTTCCACTGTGTTTTTGGCCCTATTGTGTATACTCTATATACTGCCTTACTCTTCTTGAGAGAGGTCTGACTGCTCAGCCACAGCTACCAGGTAAATCTGGGTGGTACAGACTGCTACCAATTGGGTTTACTGCTTACTCCTGTAGTCTTAATCTTTTTGCAGTGTTTCCCAAGGGAACTGCACAGGATTCTGCCTAACAGGCGCACTTGCACACTCCACGCAGAAGCAGTATCGCCACGTACCACCTCTCACAGCTTTTCTACTGAGGGAGAGGCCTGAAGGGGGTGATTCAAGTTCAGGGAGGACTGTAACCGTGCCCCAATGCCTCCGCAGAGACAAGGTGAGCGTAACAAATACACTACATAATATGCTCTTATTTTCTCTAAATCAGCAAGTACCCATTTGGGATGGCACAAAGATTATTCCTACACCCTGAGGTGACATAAATTACTAGGACACTGTGTACATTAATATGTCACTGGTACATTTAGAGCAATATTGAGTTGGGTGTCAAAGAAAATGGTTTAAGAATAAAACAAACATTACACTAATATTCTGAAGCAGGTAAGTACTTTTGAACCCCCAATGCAAAGTAAATTAACCCTTTCCTGGAGGAAAGATAAAACAGAAAGTCAGAGGGAAGAAGAGTCTTTCAGGGAGCCAGGCCAGTCAATGTTAATTGAACAAGTCTAGGTGGGCTGAAGCACTTCTTGAAGGTAAGTAAAAGTCTTGCACAATATTTTTGAAGTCTTTGTAGAAAATCAATCTAGGGCAAGAAGCTGGGAGTCTTGCGAGGGGCAAAGCTGCAAACAACTCTGCAAAGGCAACCAAGATAAGTCTCAACTGAGAACAAGTAAGGCTACACAACAAGAGGTAAGTCCCCTTAGTTTTAGGGTACCTTTTGGTTAGAAGAAATGGTTCCAGCTGGCTTCTGTTCCTGTGCAGCTCTGCAGATCCTGTTGTTCCTGGTCCTCAGTTGTGGGGACAAGAGGGGAGGGCTTCTGGGGACTCCTGCACTGCAATGGGTCAGTCAGCAGCAGCAAAGGGCAAACTTCAATTCAGCTGCACTTCTCGGTTTCAGCTCCTCGCCTCTAAGCAAACCGCACCGCTGCGGTTCTCGGCTACCACTATTGTTAGACGATCCTCTGCACACCAGTACGCTACACATCAGAACACTGCTCACATGTCTCCACCATCCCCTCCCACGGTTCCAGGCTCAGGTGATTCGGTTAACCCAAAGAACCGGAAACCCCGTACCAGCTTTGGTGTACGGGCTCGATTGCAGCCCTTTCTGCATTGGCAATTGCCTTGGAGAGCGTATGGCAGAAGGGGCGGTGTTACGTCACCACGTCGGTCACGTGATCCAGAGTCACGTGTCCTTGTTGGACGTCACATGATCCAGAGACGTCACATGACTCCCAGACACACAGTATAAAGGTCTGAGAGACAGAACACTCATTGCTTCTCAGCTGGCTTCAGACCCTGTTTGGCGTTACTACTTGCTCCTTGCTATCTTGATCACGGAACTCTACCTCGGACTCCCTCGGACACCCCTTTTGTACCTTTGCTTGGAACTGTTGACCTGTTGCCGGACTTCGGACTTCACCTCGACTTGCCTTTGGATCATCCCTGGTTACCTTGCTGAACTTCTACGCCCTTTCCCTTCTTGGGATTCAAGCCAAGCCCTCTCTCCTACAGGTGGCTAGCCCTTCATCCACGCTATCCTGCGGTTCTACCATTCCAGGGACCGCCGCATCAACTGAGCCTCGAAACTCTCTACTAGGTTACCTGGGTTACCCTTACACCAGATAGGTAAGACATTTTAGATCCTTTTGTTTATCTGACTGTGATTGCCTGGTACTTAACCCCGTTCCTTCTCGACAGCAGCATCGGTGTTCCAGAGGCTCCGTGGATCTGGGAAGACATCTCCCACCTGTGGCCTCAAAGGTCGCACAGCGGGTTTCTATTAAGTTCCCCTGTGCGTCACTTGGGGACAGAGGACTCATCGGTCTACACGACACTCAAGTCAGAACAACTATGGACTTTCCTTGCATCTGGAGTCCCGCACTCTGTTGAGGTGGCTCAGGCTTGGTCAGTCCTGCTTCCTGGGAGTCCGGAGGATCTTCCACAAGCTTGGGTCCGACTTAAAAGGGATGCACCCAGTCTGCTGTTCTTCGCCCTGGCATTTCGGTTCCAGCAGCAGCAGCAGTGGAAGAACAGCCAGCTCCGAGAGGATGTCCAGATGAGTTCATTTTGGGGTTGATTGGTCCCATCAACCCAAGGGAGAAGTCGTCCTTGCAGGGCTTCTCTAGTCGAGGTGAATTCGGAGCTTCAGCACAGCAGCAGGGCTTCACTGGGCAAATATTGCATTCTTGGTGAGGGACTGTTTGTGATGACACCTGCTGCAGTACCTACGCACCCCGTTAAATTAAAAGGGTTTGTCCATGAAAGTTGAGGTGATGTTAAAGATCTTGCGTCGCACCAGGTTTAGCTACCACGGAGACTTAGAGTCCCTCCACTCCGTTTGTGACAATATATAATGGTTGTGTTGAGCTATCCCTTGATAGTGTGCCGAAAAATAATGGAATGGAAAGTAGTGATGATTAATAAATTCCTTTTATTTTTGTGATGTTAGAGCCTTTGTGGATGACACGTGTTTCGGCAGAGCTGCCTTTATCGAATCCAGGCTATATAGATGAATCCCTCCTGGTACAAAGAAGTCCTCCGTATGTACGAGTGTCATACGGAGGACTTCTTTGTACCAGGAGGGATTCATCCCTGTGAACTTCAGCACCTTTATGCATTATGCAGTGACTTATGAGCTATCTATATAGCCTGGATTCGATAAAGGCAGCTCTGCCGAAACACGTGTCATCCACAAAGGCTCTAACATCACAAAAATAAAAGGAATTTGTTAATCATCACTACTTGCCATTCCATTACTTCACTGGGCAAACCAACGGTCCAGGAGTAGCTGTAGCCATCTTTTCCAAGTTCTTCTTCGGATTCCTTTGTCCAATTGTCAACTCTGCCTTCCAAGCCGAAAAGCCTTGCCTTTTATGCAGATTTCTCCCATTCATTCCAGCCTAGCTTTCAAATCACACAGCATGGTGGCTGTCCTCCAAGGACAGCCAGCTGGCCAATCACCTTTGGGTGCATTCCTGTAACCAAGGGGATTGAGCACAGGGAGTTTCGGGCACCTACCTCACTTCCTGCCCCTGCCAGACACTCTGGAGCCAGAGGCGGGCTTCACTTGTGAATCCCACCAAAGACAAAACGAACACAGGGACCAAACCTAGTTTGGCACGCAGAGTCCATCTCAAGAAGGACCTTTCCAACAAGAAATGGCGAAAAAAGACGACTATGGCCATTTTGACAAAACTAACACAGCCCGCAGTAAAAACACACTATGGTAGTAAAAGGTAAACCACTGCCACCAGCCATTAACTGTAGAAAGGGTAACATAAAAATGTTACATGAGAAACTAGACAAAGGGGATACCAAGTAATGCCTCCAGCACCCTATTGTAAGATGGTGTGTGCTGGGTCTAGAAAGTTACAAAATGTAAGTAAAGTCAATTTCACTTCACTGCTCTTGGGAACAGTAGTTTCACCAAGAGAAGGTATTTAAACCTTTGGGAAATCTAAGAGACTTACCTGTGAAGGTGCTGTGTGTCACAATATAAAGATGATGCCTATGGAGTTTGTCAGACTTCAATGTCAAAAGAAACCGAGTCCAAATCACAGAAAGAATACATGAGAGAGTGGGGGAAAAAGGGTCTCCTGCTCTCCAGGTTAAAAAGTCAAAGTCCTAAAGTCCAGCAGAAGTGCTGGGAGGTCTCTAAGGTAGAAGGGAATTAGCACATTTCTGAGAATTCTCCCTAACGCGTCTTTTTGCCAATGTACCTTCTATCAACCCACCTCCTTCTCCGGGTACTGCTCGCTAGCCTATGCAAAGCATCAGATCCACAAGCATCGGAAGACCAATATTACATAGCTGTAATTGTCTTTCTGATGCTTGTTTCTGCTTAGATTCACATGTGCCCACCCTTCCTCCTCTCTTTGGGAGTGGAAGGTACATAGACAACTTACACCTTTGTTTTCTTTCCTTTACTATCCTACACACTTCATACTTCCTCATGTCAGAAATAAAACATTCTGAGGACCTCGACGTGTGAAGGACCATGGGTACACTGCACATCACACTAGGGATAGTATTGCACACACGCCTAGTCGATGTCTGTTTTCAAAATCAAGTCATGCAATACTCCGCACCAACCACTAGATGACGGCCTATGCAAAGCATGTGAATTCAAGCAATTGCAAACATTAGATTACAGGTATCTAATATTTGTCCTCTTTTTGTTTTGTAACTTATGTGTCCAGGATGGGCTGGTGGCAGCAATACTTTCCTACTGTGTTTCAAACCTTTTACTCGTGCACATTTGCAATTGCTGCAAATGTTTGCTTCAAGGGGCTAGCACTCCAAGATGGCCATGCCACAAGATGTTTGCCTGTCCTTTGACTATATTGTTCTTTGGCCTTCTCCCTGGCCCCTAAGGGCCGTAATTGCCTATTTGGAATGCCATTTCCCAGGGAAAGCTGCTGCTTTCGCTGGCTGATGGGTGAACTGTGTGTGTGACCAGATGCTGGGGTTGAGGACTGTCCGGTCCCAGTCCACATCCTGGTGCCTGAATGTTTGTTGCTGGACAGATTGTGTGGCCAATGCCAGTTTAAAGGGTAAAGATCCTTAACAGTGGTGAACTGGGCAAGCTTCCAGGCCAAATCCTGGAAAAGGACAACTCCTGCAGCCATTCCACAGATCATCTTTGGAGCCAGGACCCCTTCAAAGAAATGCAGCCTGCTGATGACCCGAGGATGACTCCTGCAGCTGACCAGCATCAACTCCAGTAAAGCCTTGTCCTCTTCCTGATGTCAAGAAGACCCTTGTTGGTGCATCGACCCCTTGACCGGTAGGAACAATCAGTCTACATTTTATTTTTTGGGATTTTGGGATTCTGCTGAGTTGTTCAACTCTTAAACACTTTAAAACAACTCAATATCAATAATAATCATAACAATCCTTACAATATCAATATCAATTACAAAACCACAAAAGATCAGCACTCACCACAGTTAGTAACACATAATTAAATACTTTAGTATCTTCAGGGACCCCCCCCATAATTAACACTCCCTAATTCAGTTAAAAAAAAGAACTATTTCATATCTCTATACTTTCTAAAAAATCTAATTGTTGCTAAAATCAATGGGGTATTTTTCCCCACTAAAAATCATTGCCCAAACCCTTCCTTCAGTTACATATTTAAAATTCTCAAAGTACATATTTAAAAATAATTGTCTTTGTGGAGTCAGAGCTGGACACGTTGTAATCAAATGTCTCAATGTCTCTCTTTTTGTACAGAAACAGCAAGACCTTGCTTCCACTGTACCTTTGCCTCTGATACCCCTGATTTCCCTTGTCAACCATAAAGTTAAACAAAGTTTTAGAAACCCTCTTCTGATTCTTGCACAGGGGAAGCGTCTTAAATACTTTGGCAAAAAATGGAGCACTCTTCATTCAGAAGTGTAATTCTGGAAGATCTTGTATCCCTGACATACTTCAATTCTCCTACACCAGTCTACTCTCCACAACTTCTGCTTGGCTATAGTCTGTCCCCTAACGAGCAATGCCAATGACATTTTTGCCATATTTAACCAGGTCAAGCAGTTCTCCTTCTAAACAGATATCGGCTCCACCTGACGGTCCTTTAATAAGGACCTCAGAATAGGGAGAATAGAGTCACCTTGTGCCAGAATTATTTTCCTGAAAAATGATATGTACTTCCATTATACCCTCGCTGATAACGAGAGTAAGCCAAACTCATGGCGTATAATCTGGATCGGAATTCCCCGTGGGAGACCCAGCACCTTCTTCCAAAATTGACCCTCCAGTACATTCCAGTCCCACTTTAACAGAAACAACTTCTCTTCAGTGCCATACGTCATGGTTGGGACCACTTTCTTTTTTTATAAAAAAATCAGCAATCGATCGTAATAACAAGAGACCTTGGGCCTCATTACAACCCTGGCGCTCACGTAATGAAGGGTGCCGGTACGGGACCGGCACCCTTCATTACATGAGTGCCTATTACGAAGTTCCCTTTGCGGGACCCGGACCAGACGTTTGGTAAAACCAGACGTCTTTTCCGGGTCCCGCGAGGGGAAGAGGAGGTAATAACGGCCCACTTGTAATGTGCCCGTTATTACCTCCCTACCCCTCCCTACCCATTCCCATTGGTTCCTTCAAGGACAGGAATTAACGGTTCCTCCAATGTTGGAATGACCCGGTTATTCCTCATTGAAGGTACCCAGTAATGGAGCCCTGCTAATAGCACCATGGCTGCCTCCAAACTCGTAATGAGGCCCCTTGTGTAGCAGCTGTGTCCATTTTCAATTTTAAATCATTCCTATAAGGATTCTCTGTCCATGAATCACTTACTAAAATACCCAGATATCGGTACTCGTGAACCCTCTCCAAGTGGGCTTTCTCAATCTTCATAGTCCTCATTTTTATTTTCTTAGTTAGTTTACAGAGAAAGCACATAACCTTTTGAATAAAAAAATAAAAAAAAGTTTAGGGTTAATTTTGAACCCTATCTCTGGGAAGCATGTTTCCAGCCCATGTAGTTTTCTTTGCAGGCCCACTGGTGTCTGGTCTACCAAGACCAGGTCATCCGCATACATGAGCCATTGAACAAAATGGCCTCCTATCTTCGGAGGGAACAATCTGGTCCTTCTCAGATAAAACCCTTATATCAGTCAAGTAAAGATTAAATAAACAGGGGCCAGAATACACTTGTGCTTTAAACGTCTTTCCGTCGGTATCTATTTGGACAAATGCCCTAGCCGGTTTAGCCTGACCTGCATAAAGGTTTCAAAATATAAGCCCTTAATTGGCATGAGTAAGTGGGGAGGGCATCTCCAGTTTTGCCCACAGTTTAAAACAATCAACTGAATCAAAAGCTCATTTAAAATCCATGAATGCCAAGAAGATAGGTTGACCCGTACGCTTTACTTGTTCTTTTAATGGGTCCAGAGTGGCCAAGTCAATTGAGATCCCTAAACCCGCAACAAACCCAGATTGGTAGATGTCAAATACCCTTATTTCCCTTGTCCAGTCTAATAAGTGCCTCAAAATCAATCAGGCAAAAATCTTAGCAGAAACATCCGAGAGAGCTATAGGGTGTTCATTTTGAGGGTCTGCACGGGGGCCCTTTTTTAAAGATTGGATATACTGCTGTCTTTTTCCATGAGTGTGGAACCCTGCCCTCCTTCAGGATAAGTTTAAACGTATGTCTGCCCATTCTTGCGGGTGGGCTTTCAACATCATGTTAGAAAGCCCAACCGGACTAGGTGTTCTTGAGGTAGAAGCTTGAGCTATAATCCTTATAATATTCTCCATATCAAAAGGAAGGTACTAGGGACCATTCTCCTCATGTATTTGACCTATTCCCCCATTATCTTTGACTGAGGACACAAAGAGCTCGGAAATGGCCAACCCAAGGTTCCTCTGGAATCATGTTGGCTTGGAGTTCTAATTGTCTAAAATCGTTCTTATAATTTAGCAATTACCAGATTGCAGCACTGTTTTTTGCAAAGTTTCCGTTTAAGATATTTAATTACTTTCTGCCCTCCATCTGTATGCTGCGGGTCAATCTTCCTAATTTCCCGCCTATTGCCCTTTTTTGTTTTGTTGTTGTACCACCAATGGGTCAAAGGCATGGTTATTGTTGGCTGCACCTGCTCCATTACTTATAAATCGATATAATATAATTGGATAATTCTGTATTTGGTTACCTAGATGAACCAATTTCCTATTCAAAGGCTTCAATTAATTAGTCCACCAAATAAAACGGTTTTTTCCTCGAAGTCACCTTCAAATTACCAAAATATGTCTCTTACATATGGGTTAATCTAGGAAGCCCAAGTTATAGTGACCAAGTCGTGATCCCACAAATAGTGATCACCGCCAGGTCAACTATACAGTCAAACAAATTCCTAGAGACAAAAATATAGTCCAGAGTGGCTGCATGGCTGCCTCTAGACCAAGTAGGGTGGGGAGGAATTATCCCTGACATCCAGTAAAAGGAACTCCCTCCATAAAGTCTTTAACTGTTATCCCTAAGCGTTCCAGTATAGATTAATGATACCCAAAGAACTCCCTGGACTACTTTGAGGTCTCTCCCAGATCAATCTAGTTAACCTGCGAGAACCCATTAGGCGAGTGCCATAGAATAAGCTTCAATCCCTGGTCTTTTCTGCATGCAATCAATAACCCCAATGTCAGTCTTCCCTGCGCTCCTTTACTAGCTGCCACTGAGACCAGGGAATAACCATCATCAATAATCTCCTCCTGGAGACATGTCTCTTTTAAACAAAAACATCCAGGGCAATCGGGGGATTGTCATTGTTTTGTAAAAGGTGGGAATGACCCCTTGTATTCCAGGACCCCATCCGGATACCTGGGCTAGCAGGCCCCATTTCTTGCCAATTTCCACCCGACCTCCCCGCCAAGATCCCTGGCAGCCAAGATCAATCTCTAGCCCACTGGGTCTCCTCCAGGACAGAACCATGTTCAATGGAACGAAGAACCAAGAACCCCATGGGCACATGTTATCCTCAATGGTTATCCTGAGTGGTGAAAATTGTGGCAGTTGAGCCTGCTTCTGCCACCAAGGCGAGGAAAACCCACTTACTTGATGTTTTGATGTTTCTCCCATTCACTAGCCTCAAAAATTGTTAGGCAAGAATGAGTGCAGTCAAACTGGTGTGGGACTACACAAGACTTATCTCTTGGTATTAGGTAAACCACCTTTTAATATAGGTCTGTACTGCACAAGTTGGTAGTGTGACTGAGCAGCCAGGCTTATTTTAAGAGGGGTAATGTGAGCTGTAGAGCTGTGCAATGAAACCAGTAAATACAAGTATCCAATTAAACACTTAGACACTTAAAGTTCTATAATGAATATGTATTCATTTATACACAAAGATATTTAAAGCATTCTTTAAAAAGCAGTAATTAGCTGTAAGAACAGCGCCTTGATGCCTGTGGTTTCGGAGCGCTATACAAATTGCTGAATAAATGGACATTAATCCCAAGATAGGATTCAATTAAAAAAAAAAAGAACAATAAAACAGGTGAGTAATTCATTCATATGTTACACATGTTCCAGCGCCCGGAGGGGACTTCATTTGAGGTCAGTATAGCATTTATATACTATCACCTTTGCAATATGGAATTTTCAAGGAAGGAAAGGTTAGGGTTAGATCAGAACAGACTGGTAGGTTATAAGAACAGTTAGATTCTCCCAAATGGGTGCAGCCAATCTATTATCCCAGAATTAAAGTGTCCAACATTAAAAACCTGTGAGGTAACGAGCACTGCCAAAGCCAATAGGTCAGAAGGAGTCCTTTAGGGAGCCAGGACAGCCAAAGTCAATAGACAAAGTTTTAAAAAAAAATATATTATGTTTAAAAACATTCAACCTTTAATACATTACACATTAAAAGAATATTTCATTTACAATCCAATCTCATCATACAAAAATGTCATCACATGATGCAATTAAAATAAGCATGTAAACAATTCAATTCAACTCTTTTCTTTTTTTTTAATCAATCTTATATAGTTTGTTAAAAACGTATTTGCCGGAATATACCATACCACCAATCAATGCAAGAATTCTTCACAAATGTATCTCTGTTAACAACAAGGCTAATTAGACAGTTAAGTAAGGATTTGCTGCAAGTTCCAGAGATTATATGAATCCTACCACTGCAACTACTGCACAGGTTGTTCTCCCCCCCCAGGGATATGTTCCAAAGTTGTTTATTGTCAGTAATTTTATTTGATGGTAAAAACCTATCCAAATATAGTTTTCTGTTCTACAACAAAGATTTACATTCAATCAAGCAGTGTCTTAGGGTTTCATAAGTGTCCTTTTCACAGCAGAATCTACACATAATATTCTCTTTTGAGATCTGACCATACCTTGCTGGGATCGGTCTTGTTAGTATTAGATTCCAATGAAATCGTAGGAATATAGCCCTTGTTACTCGGTCAGGATAGATATTTAGGAAGGGGGCGATAATACCCTGCCTTTTGTAGTCGGTGGATAAGTGACTCATAGAAGGATTGGAGTGCAGGGCATCTATGGATTTCATCCAGTCATGTTTAAACAATGATAATCTCACCCGCACAGAAGCTTGCACCAAGTCTTCAATTGTGCATTCAATTTCTGCTAAGGTAGCCATACATCATTCTGTAATTGAAAGCATCCAAGTGCAATTATGGTTCAGCAAGACTTCATTTAGATCAACATAAAGGGATCCTGCGGTGGGAAACAGGATCTTGCGGAATAAAGAATTTGCCAATCGGCTCTTGCTTGCAAAGATATGATTCCCAAGTACTATGGGCATGCAGTTTGGCAACCTCAAAGTTCTTCTCCAAAAAATAGCTTTTAAAGATGGAAGATAGTTAATTACCTCTGATGGATAAGTTTCGATCCCATACAACAGTTTGGGTATACATTTGGCTTCATAATATTTAATAGCCAGCCTAATGGAAAATGTACACAATTGTTTAACAATCTTCATCATCTGAGAAGGGAGAGGAAAGACTAAATTCGCAATTTTTGCTTCTCAATACTGGGATGAGAGTTTATTGGAAATCCCAAATAGATGATAGAGTGGACAATGTCCAATTTTGTCTCTTGTATCTTCCATCGATAAGAGCACTTTGTCTTTCTTCTATTCAACTGCATTATCCTAGTTTTTTCCGGGTTCTCTCATAGGGAATGATCCTCGATTGAATTCACAAACTAGTTGATCAGTCGTTGATGGCCAACCGCAGTACAGTCAAAAGCAATTAATCGTCAGCGTAGGCCAAGGATGTTATTCTTAAATTACCTAATGTAGGTGACGCAAAAGCTGAGGACTGTTGGAAGTCATCGGCATCCACAAGGTATAGTTTAAATAGACAAGCTGCTAAAAAACAACCCTGTCTAACTCTGCACATGGTAGGGATAGGCCGAGATAAGCCTCCCTGATGATTTAGGTGAACTTGGATCTTTGTATTCCTATACAATCCGACAATCAATCGCAGCAATCCTGAATGTATGCCCCACACTTTAATTTTTACCATAATGTATTACAATCTACTAGCGCTTGGCCCGAGAGACCACATCTCCCCAGCCCCCAAAACTCTGCACTGGCTTCCAGTGGCTAGAAGGGAGACCTTCAAAACCTTATACATTTCTCACCAAGCACTGCATAAAACCAGACCTCAATATCTTAAAGACAAACTAAAACCCTACCAGCCAGCACGTACTCTAAGGTCAAGTTCAGCCGACCTCCTAGTTATACCAAAAACAAACTCAGTCAGGTTAGGCGGATCGTCCTTCTCAGCCTTTGCCCCCACGCTGTGGAACGCACTCCCACTACATATCCGACTCAATGAGGACCTCATGTCTTTCCACAAATTACTGAAAACTTGGCTCTTCCCCTAAAACCAACCGCAAACTCAAACTGGATAACAGCATCGCACTGACTTTGCTAAATCATAAATAGCATGTAGCATCATGATCCGCGCGAGTGATCGAAAACTAATAACCTCTATTGGTTAACTAAAAAGGACAAAAAAATTAGAATGAGTGAAAAATATTTTTTCTTTTTTAATAAGGGTGAACTAACGAAGTGAGTGGAGCTGACGAAGTCAGTGAAGTGGATGAGGTGTGTGGAGCGGATGAGTGCGTGGAGCGGATGAGTACGCGGAGCGGAAGAATGTGTAGTTTGTGGTACGGATATAGGTCATGGTGCGGATGTAGGGTATGAGTGGATAATAGAGTGGAGAGGATGTAGGATGTTGAGCAGATTTAGGGTGTGGAGCGGATGTAGGGTGCTGAGCGGATATAGGTTATTGAGCAGATGTAAGGTGCAGTGGTGTTGAGCCGATGTGAGGCGTTGAGCAGACGTTGGGTATAGTGCGGGTGTAGAGTGCGGAGCGGGTGTATTATACGGAGCGAGGAGCAGGTGTAGATTGCAGAGCGGGTGTAGAGTGCGGATCAAACGGGTGATGTATGTGGATGGAAGTGGGTGGTAGGAACGGAGGATGGAGCTGGAAGAACGGGTGACATTTATGGACGATACGGTTAACGTTTATGGACGATACGGGTAAAGTACGAGGAAGGAACGGGTGAAGTATGTGGACAAAATAGGTCAAATATATTGAATAGAACGATTGAGGTATGTGGATGAAATGGGTGAAGTGGATGGATAAAATGAAAATTATGGTCAGAACGGAGGAAGTATGAAATTGGACAATGTGAAGTATGTGAGTGGAACGGATGAATCTGAGTGGAACGGACGGACTGGGTGGAACGGACGAAGTATATAGATGGAAAAGGTGAAGTATGTGGATGGAACGCGTGAAGTATGTGGATTAAGCATGTGGAAGGAATGGGTGAAGCATGTGGAAGGAATGGGTGAAGTATGTGGAAGGAATGGGTGAAGTATGTGGAAGGAATGGGTGAAGTATGTGGAAGGAATGGGTGAAACGGGTGGAAGAAACGGGTGAAGTATGTGGATGGAACCGGTAAAGTGGGTGAAATGGCTGAAGAGGATAGAACATGTGAAATGGTTAGAACCAGTTAAGTGGACGGAACGTGTGAAGATGGCGTATGTGGATGGATGATGCATGGAGAAAAGATAATGTGAGGTAGAAAGAATAAAAGCAGCAGTGCATAAAATGGTTGGTATGCATAAAATTGTTGATGTCCTTGGAACGGACTGGAGTGCTTGGAAAGTGGAGTGCACGGAACAGTCACGAGTACACGGAACAGTCACGAGTGCACGGAACAGTCGCGAGTGCATGGAACGGACTAGAATGCATAGAATGGACTGGAGTGCATGAAACGGATTGGAGTACATGGAATGTTTTGGAATGCATAGAATGGCGTGACTTACATGGAATGGTTTGAAAGAGCATTGAAACGAACGGCTTTCAGTGCTTGACACGGTCGTAATGCATGGACAGTTGGAGTACATGGAACGGATGGAGTACATGGAACTATTGGAGTGGGCTTTGGATTGCTCTGGACTTTTTATTAACAAGTCTGACCAACATGGCTTCAGAGTCTTTCTGTAATTCTTTGGCATAGGAATTTCCGAATCCAGTTTTTATAGGACTGCCAAGTTTTCTTAAGAGCATACGCCATTTCCCAAGGTAAATTAGATTGAGCTTTATAGTACTTTACCGCACTCCTCCCAATTCGCTCTCTATTAACCAATTCTTCATTATATGAATGAAGGTGTCCCTCACTTTTACCCTTCTCCCGTCTTCTATCATTTATACAAATACTTGCATTAGCTATCAGAGTTTTAACAAACAGCCCAAATGTTTCTGGAGCAAGGATTTTTCTCTTCATAACCTTCTGAGTGTATTTGACAAATTTAGACTATTGACCATTTATAAGGTCTAAATTAACAGCATTCCATGTAATTCTATTACCTGCCTTGTTCAAAGTACGATCTCTAGATCCATCAAAGCATCCTTTTCAAAGGCCAGTTCAGTCTCAAAGGCCACTTCCAGCATTGAATGATCACTACAATCTATTGCTGTCACCGTGAACACAGTACAGCGCAAGTATAACCAGCTACTCACAAATATGTAGTCAATAGTTGAAAATCTAAGACCATCTGTCCATGTTGGTTCGACTTTAGTAGAAGAATTATCACTCAACATCTCCAACCCTAAGCCGTTCAGACACTTAAGCCATCGGGTTGCATTTCCCTTTGTATTGGAACTCCCAAGTCCCCTTTGTCCCTATCTCGCCAAGCAATTCAGAATTGGTACAATTGAAATTTAGGTCACCAGCTAAGATTATATGGCCACCCAAAAAGGTCTCGCCCCAGACTTCCAAATAATTAATCGACATTTCTAACATAGTTCCCAGGTCTCCCGTTTTTTTATGTCAGTATACATATAGAATCAGATAATCTGGGTAAGGCTCATTCGACAAACGCACATGAGAAGTTGGGATACCATGACAAATCTCACTTGACCATATTAAATTTAGCAAGGGGCTGGAACGAACGCATATCAAAAGGCCACCAAATGGTCGTGCAGCAGTACGTCGCTTTGCCAATTGACCCATTAAATGATACCATTCCATCGCTGGGATCTCCAGCAAGCATGTCTCCTGTAATATAACAATTCCGAAAGATTGAAGCTTCGTACCCAATTCAGCGTATGAGAAGAGGTGCATATTTCCTCTGGTGTTCCAGGAAATCAATGTGAGTCCTAGACTCGTACATACTTCCCGTTTTTTCGATTATCACTTTTGTGGGGATGCCTTCAGTAACCATGACCAATTATTAGTTTGCTCTGAGGTTTGAATCCCATCTTTCAAGAGCTGTACATCTGCCCTAGGATCAGAAAGTACCTCGACCGCACCCAGATCAAGTCTCTTATCCCATAGGTATTCAGAAAAGTCAAAACCAAGAATTCCGAAATTCTCTTGGTCATTCATAATACTATCTCAAATTAACTTGGATTGTATGAAGACAATAGATCGATCAGCTCTAGAACGATCAATAAAATCAACCCTTTGTAAATCATCTGAGGAGATACCAGCCAACGTCGGTAAATCCCAAAACCACTGCAAAATTGCAGTTCTTCTCAGCGTAAGAGTCATTTTCCGGTAATATCGCCTCAAAGATAAATCCATGAATGGCTTCTCTCCCTTTTCCTCTATTATTAGAAGACTGACGACCCGGTTGTAGCATTTCAAGATGTTTCACTTGTGGTTTCACATGATTTGGGCCAACCGGATACCTATTCCTCCGGTCATCATTTGCACATTGATTTATACTTTGGGATCTTTGGGAGTAAGACTTGGGTACACCATATTTAAATATAGTGGATCACATGTGTGTACCCCTTATGTAACACCATAACCATTATGATTGTGTTTATCTAATTCCAATCTACTCATGCAACCATAACCTGACTTTACGCAGTATGAATATGTTTTGCACAATTTTGGACACCTAATGATATCTTGCTCCCTTGCACCAAAGCTTGAATGCCCACTATGTTAGCATGTAAAGGAAAAGTATTGGTAGCCAGGGGGTTTGTTAGATTATTATAGTGGCGCTGATCAGTATTTCCTAAATGTCCTAACGCCAAGGTCCCATTAGTAAGTTGACCATTACATGTAATTATGCCTGTAAGAGTTGTTTGATCGGTACTCTCGTATTTATCAGGCATACTTACACCTACTCCATTTCTTATAGAGCATGATTTAGCTGCACCATGCCTAGTAGATTCAATCAGAGGTTCTACAAAATTGCCAAAAATCATATTCTTCTTGCCAGGCCCTACGCTAGTTAGACCATCATTTTTGGAGTGGGGATTAGACATAGCAGTTGGATTTACTTGTGTTTGATTTTTATATGAATTTGTGGAAGTGAATGCTGGTTTTGAGAGAACAGTCATCACCTTAGGTTGTTTAAAGAATGAGTATAAGAAATGCTTTGGATGCTGATTACTTTTTTGGAGGGCTGGCATATTCTTAGGTTTACGTTGATGGATTTCATTGTTCTGTCTGCTCTTGGCATGCTCAGTTGTGGTAATAATCGACATGGACGATACAGGTGATACAGAGCAAGAAGCATCAACTTCGGAATCCATGTTCACAGTAGATATTAAATGTGGCACATCATCGTCAGATGGGGAGTCAGAAATTACAACCAAGAGTGGAACCTTTGCAGGTGTGTCAGAGTAGGGTTGTTTCATAGTTTTATCATCATTACGACTCCCAGTGCCCTTATAGGAATCGTTTCCACTCTGACATTTTTTCGCTCCTCAATGCGACAGTAGCCAGCATAGGGGCACCACCTGTGGACATTAGGTCATGCCCACCCACTCGCTGAAAATGGTACTCTTTAGCTGCAATATGTGATTTGATATTCTCAAATTTAAATAGCAGACACTCCAGGGCAGCTGAATTTTTATCTAACCTTGGTCTTCAAACTTTCAAAGAGAGACACCAAAATACACAGGACCTGGTTCATCTCAATTAATGTTTGGTTTAAGGGAGAGTTCCACCGGCATGGTAAACCTGAAGTCAGAGCAGAAATTCATCTTAGCTGGGTTGACGCTGGGTGTGAGTCAAAAAAGGAATCTGTGTCCGAGGAGGAGTCACTAACTATATCTGGCGGAGTGTCAGCAAAACTATGTTCTACAACGCTTCAAAGTCACTAGTTGACATCTCATCCTGCCCAGTATTCTCTGCAATTCATCTTGTGCCTTTGTTTTCATTGGAACCTGAGTCACATTACTTCCCGTTTTCATTTTTCCTTCAGATGGAAAGGAGGAGGTGATTAAGGCTTTTGATGTCGCTTGACTCGCAATTTGATTAGAGTTTGTTCCAGAGGAGTCTGTTACAGTCTCACTTATTGGTGGCTTGACCACAGGACGAGAACAAAGGTCAGAGCACTTTTGAGTTGGTTCAGGAGAGTGGGGGGAAGGGTTAAGTTGAGTGCCACCAACATATCTGCGTCAGATATGTATTGGCCAGCCTTGATAGCTCCATTCATAGGTTTACCACTGCAAAGTTCATACATGGCTGCTGATTTGGTAATTTCCAATTTAAATAATCAAATATATAAAAGCAAAACATGCTTAAGTTCTACACATAAAGTAAAAAAAATCCCAGGCAAGAAGGAACAAATCCAAGGTATAAGGTAGAGGGCTATGAGCAACAATGATTACAACTCTGTCTCCCAATCCCTAATTATACCGAAAGGGCTATGAAATACTCACACTCCCTGATTAAGCGGTAAATACATTCGAAAGTATTAAATATTTTTTAAGGTAAGGTAACGATAACAGCTCACTCCCAAAATCTATTGATACCGAAAATAAAAGGGCTATGAGAATCTCACTCCATGATGACAGCAATAGGTCTTTTCAAGATACACCCAGTCGATGGCTCACCGTAGCTTTGGGTGAAACTGATCTCTTTTCAATCCATTTGCCATTCTCCACTGACCAAAATGAAACGCACTGCCTTGCACACCACGCGTGCACGGTGCTTTTGTCCTCCTTCTGAAAATGGGGTAGTGAAATAGAAGTTAATCCAAGAGAAAACAGAGAATGAGCTGGATGAAAGGGTCCTGCTGCCTCCTGCCACTTCAATGCCAAGAAACACACTGCCTTGCACACCGCTCCAGCCAATGGACAGAGTCAAAGGGCCTCATTACAAGTCAGCCAGTCCGGAAAGAACGGTGGTGGTAAAACCGCCACCACTGTTCTTTTCTGACCGGCTGATTAAGAGTCCTGCAGGCGGGAGGTGTAACTCCCGCCAGGTCTGACCTGGCGGGTTTAACACCACCCGCCTGCAGGCGGAAATGGAAACACCGGCTCCGTCATAGACGGAACCAGTGTTTCCACTGTCCCCATCCCCATGAAGTCGTATGGGACTCCATGGGAATGGGGACTTGGACAATTCCGCCTCTGGAATTCCAGGGTCACTGGGGTCGTAATGCCCTGGTAATTCTGGGAATCACGGAGGCGGAATGGTAATACGAGTCTGGGAGTAACCTGCTCGTTTTTCCGGCTCGGTTACCGCCGGACTCGTAATGAGGCCCAACGTTCTGATGCTGTTCTTATAAAAATGTTCTTAAATAGTCAGTGTTCAAAAGAAAAATCGCAGCAACTCGAGCAGTCCCCTATTGAAAGCACAAGCTGTGTGGCCAATGAAGGTAAGTTGAGGTCAACTGAGTGTAGGGTTAAATCGCACTCCCAAAGATAGGAAGCACCCCAAATGGCAAAAGGTTGAAATACCCCAACCCCCATAGTACCCTGAAAATGAAGAAAGTGTTCCAGCTGGTTGCCTTCACGATGCAATGCAGTAGACCCTTGTTCCTGGTCCTTGGTCATGGTGACGAAAGGGAGGACGTCCGGTGGGCTGCTGCGGCAGCATTCGAGAGATGGACTCGGCAGCATTGGATTTCTGGCGATTCAGCAACTGTGGTTTTGGCGCCTATTTCTCAGTGCCAAGGAAGAACAAAGAGCTCTGGTTAGGATTTTCCTGATCCCTCGATCCTGGACTCTGGTGATGGGACTCTGGATGCCCATGAATATCTGGCTGGATTCGGACTTCGGAAGACAATGCACTCACAAGTGGTTGAGGTATCCCGGGTATTGGGCTTGTGCAGCCTTGGAAAGTCGCAGCAAGTTGGGGGTTGTGCCAAAATAGTTTCTCTCGAGGCTAGTTGGCCCCACCAGCCTTAAGGATGTAGTAGTCCTTTACGGATCTTCCATGTCGATTTGAAAACTGGGTCAGCACAGCTGGAGTGCTTCACCGGGCACTTTGCGGTCCAGGAGGGTGCTGCTGATGTTTTTTCTCGTCTTCTGCTTCGGATGTTGTCCTTCAGTGGTCGACTCTCCTAGTCCCAAAAACCTTGCTTTTTATGCAAGTTCCCATTCATTCAAAGCCCTAGGCTGTCAATCACACAGCAGAGTGGCTGACTTCCAGGACAGCCAGCCGGCCAATAGGAACTGGTTTCACTCAGGCACACCTAGAGACAAAGGACAGGGATGTTTCGGGACCCTCCCTAACTTCCTGCCTTTCCAGACTCACTGGAGCCTGGGTGGGCTTCAGGGCTGAAGCCCGTCAAAGGCAAACTACACAAAGGACTCAAACAGTAAAAACTTAGAAGAAACTAACAAGAAATGGCGAAAAAAAGACGATGGGGGGGGGGGGGCATTTTGAGAAAATGGTAACCCTTGGATGCAGCACTGCAGCTGAGGTATCAGCCTGCAGATACATGTCACTAGGTAGTAATAAAAAGAATAAAAAGAAACCACTGCGACCAGATTTAAATGAGTTAATGTAACAAAATGTTACATGAGGAACAGGTTAAATGAATTACTATATAACCCCCCAGCACTCCACTTTAGGGTGTTGTGTGCTGAACCCATAAAGTAAAGGTAAGTAAGAGAGGGGTAATTTTACTATTCTTTGAAACAGTCTTTCACCCAAGAAGATGTAGTTAAACATTAAGAGAAGTCCAAGGGACTTCTCAGTGGCACTGCACAAAATGTGCTGCGTGTGACTATGTAAAAGCGTATCCATATGGAGTTTACCATACATTCTGGAGAGACCATCAGCATTTTGGTGATTGCATCCTGACCTATGCTCAATGGTAAAATCAAACGCTTGGAGGCTGATAGACCATCTAATTAGTTTAGGATTTCCCCCCTTCATTTACATTAACCATCTCAAAGGCTGGTGGTCCGTTTGAATAAGGAAAGTAGAACCATACAAGTATGGCCTAAACCTCTTCAAAGACCACACAATGGCAAACCAATCACGTTCTATAGTTGCCCACCTTGTGTCACTGATGAAGCAAATAGGTTGTTCTCTGCCTTGCTCATCCAGTTGACTTAGAACTGTACCTATCCCTGTATTAGAAGTGTCTGTACTAATTGGTTGTAATCAGGAGCTCTTAAGAATGGAGCTTTCCTGAGGTCTTGGTTCAGCCCTCCGAATGCCTTGGCACGCTCCTCATTCCATCTGACCTTCTTAGGAAATTAAGGAGAGGAGATGACATTCAGGGGAGAAGCTATGGTCCCATAGTTCTCAATGAAATTCCTGTAGCACCCAGTGAGACCTAGAAAAGCTCTCACCTGGGTTTGAGTAGTGGGGGGTAGCTCAGTCCTGTACCGCTTGTACTTTGCTAGGCAAGGGCCTAATCTCACCACCTCTACCTACTGTCCAAGGTAGACCACTTTGCTCTGACCAAATCGAGATTTACTTGCCTTTATGGTCAGATGGGCCTGTTGAAGAGCCTGGAATACATATCCAAGGTAATGAAGATGGTCTTCCCAAGTGGAGCTGAACACTGCTATGTCATCCAAGTATGCCATGCAGAAGTCCTCTACCCTATTCAGAACCTGGTTCACCATCCTTTGGAATATAGCAGGAGCATTCTTTAGTCCAAAAGGCATAACCCTAAACTGGCCTCCTGGTGTGGAAAATGCAGTCTTCTCCTTGGCACGGTCTGTCAGTGCTATTTGCCAATAGCCTGAGGTCAAGTCAAATGTGCTGAGGAACTTGGCAGATCCAAGTTTAGCCACCAGCTCATCTGTCTTTGGTAAAGAATGGGCATCAGTGTTTGTGACTGCATTTAGAGCTCTATAAACCACACATAATCTAAATGCTTTGGTTCCTGCGTTTGGCACTAGTACAGCTGGACTAGGCCAGGGACTTGTAGATGGCTCTATAACCCTGAGGTCAAGCATCTTGTTAGCCTCCTCCTTAACCCTTTAAGTGCCATGGGTATTTCTCCCCAGTGCCAGAGCCTTTTTTGGTGATTTTGGTATGTGGCCATTCAATGGCTTGTAACTTTTTCGTTACATGAGATATCTCGGCCAAATTTGGCTCCTTTTTTTCCCACATGTAGGCGGTCGTAACGCCACCCAGGAATCCCAGGTTGCTGTAGAGAGGTGAGAGAAAATAAGGAAAATGTGCGAAAATTTTGAGTTTTTTCAAAAAATGCCAATAAAATGATGTACAAAGAAGCCTGTGGTTTTTTCCTTGTAAGAGCTAGGAACAAATGGGTTGCTGTTCTGAGTTCCCCAATGTGTTGGCTTTCAGGAACAGGTTGAGTGGAAATGGAAAAAAATTATTTTGATGGGGTTATCAACCGTTTGGTGAGAGGTAGGCGATTTTTGCCATTTTTGCCAATTGGACATGCATGGACGGAATGGAAGAAAAGGGCAGGAAAGCCAAATTGGAGGACAGAAAGGCATATATTTCTGAAAAGTAGACAAAATTCCAAGTTTAGGAAGGGGTGATTTGCATAGGTCAGCCAACAACTAGGTAGGGGAAACTGCCATTGAATGGGGGAAAAGCGGGAAAATGACTGAAAAAAAAGGTATGTGTTGGACATGGTTGGCTTGGTACGGCAATGGCTTCTATGAATTTTGAGAAAAGCAATGCTCCGCTACATTCCCCCGACTCTTGCAGTTAGGAGAGCATACCATTTTTGTAGTGTTTGTACAAAACAAGCAATACCACAAGCCAAACACTGAGCCATGGTACACAGGAGTTTTACGCTCACGGCCTGACCAGACGCACTTAGCATGTGTAAATTGGGAAAACCAATGTGGTGAGGAACGGCAGCCATACATTTTTTGAAAGAGCACAGGCAGACCTTTTCAAGGGTAGGTGACTTGTGCAGGTTACAAAAGTGTATGGTGGCTAAAGCAGCGACTAAATGTAGGTCACATTTGGGAAAAGAAAGGGTTATGAGACAAAGGGCTCCAGCAAATGGGTCAAAACGTTATGAAAACCACACAAACACAACACATGGCCTACCGTCCCACGTTCCCACAGGTGTCCCGATGAAAACGGTACCTCACATGTGTGGGTTCACCTACCTGGCCGCCAAGGGGAAAGCCTAAAACACAAGTAACCCCAAGTCTGTTTTCACACCGGAAATGTCACACTCTCACATCATACAGATATGGGCCTCGGGTGTCCAAGCCTCTGAGGAAAACAGGGAACCCCATGCATTTCCGAAAAGAGGACACCCGTGGGAATCCGCAGAGGTATGATATGCCCAAATCGCCCCAGAATTTATTACCCAGACACCCCCGCAAAGTCCGAAATGTGGGAAAAAATATGCATTTTCCTCACATTTCGCTCGACTCACCCATCGAAACACGCCCCCAACAACACATGGCCTACTGTCCCGCGTTCCCACAGGTGTCCCGATGAAAACGGTACCTCACATGTGTGGGTGCACCTACCTGGCCACCAAGGGGAAAGCCTAAAACACAAGTAACCCCAAGTCTCTTTTCAGAGGGAAATCGCAGACATTCTGCCGACCGGCACAATGTACAGATATGGGCCTCGGGTGTCCAAGCCACCGAGGAAAACAGGGAACCCCATGCATTTCCGGAAAGAGGACACCCGTGGGAATCCGCAGAGGTATGATATGCCCAAATCGCCCCAGAATTTATTACCCAGACACCCCCGCAAAGTCCGAAATGTGGGAAAAAATATGCATTTTCCTCACATTTCGCTCGACTCACCCATCGAAACACGCCCCCAACAACACATGGCCTACTGTCCCGCGTTCCCACAGGTGTCCCGATGAAAACGGTACCTCACATGTGTGGGTGCACCTACCTGGCCACCAAGGGGAAAGCCTAAAACACAAGTAACCCCAAGTCTCTTTTCAGAGGGAAATCGCAGACATTCTGCCGACCGGCACAATGTACAGATATGGGCCTCGGGTGTCCAAGCCACCGAGGAAAACAGGGAACCCCATGCATTTCCGGAAAGAGGACATCCGTAGGAATCCGCAGAGGTATGATATGCCCAAATCGCCCCAGAATTTATTACCCAGACACCCCTGCAAAGTCTGAAATGTGGGGGAAAAACGCTTTTTCCGCACATTTCGCTCGACGCACCCATCGAAACACGCCCCCAACAACACATGGCCTACCGTCCCGCGTTCCCACAGGTGTCCCGATGAAAACGGTACCTCACATGCGTGGGTGCACCTACCTGGCCGGCAAGGGGCAAGCCGAAAACGCAAGCAACCCCCAGTCTGTTTGCAGAGGGGAATCTCAGCCATTCTGCCGACCGGCACAACATACAGACATGGGCCTCGGGTGTCCAAGCCACCGAGGAAAACAGGGAGCCCCATGCATTTCCGAAAAGAGGACACCCGTGGGAATCCGCAGAGGTGTGATTGGCGCACATCGCCCCAGGTTTTTTTACCCAGACACCCCTGCAAAGTCCGAAATGTGGGGGGAAAAAACGCTTTTTCCACACATTTCGCTCGACGCACCCATCGAAACACGCCCCCAACAACACATGGCCTACCGTCCCGCGTTCCCACAGGTGTCCCGATGAAAACGGTACCTCACATGCGTGGGTGCACCTACCTGGCCGGCAAGGGGCAAGCCAAAAACGCAAGCAACCCCCAGTCTGTTTGCAGAGGGGAATCTCAGCCATTCTGCCGACCGGCACAACATACAGATATGGGCCTCGGGTGTCCAAGCCACCGAGGAAAACAGGGAGCCCCATGCATTTCCGAAAAGAGGACACCCGTGGGAATCCGCAGAGGTGTGATTTGCACACATCGCCCCAGATTTTTTTACCCAGACACCCCCGGACTTTGCAGGGGTGTCTGGGTAATAAATTCTGGCCCACTTCGCGCAAATCAGACCTCTGTGCTTTCCCACGGGTGTCCTCTTTTGGGAAATGCATGGGGTTCCCTGTTTCCCTTGCTGGCTTCGACACCCTAGGCCCAAATCTGTAGGTTGCCCACATGAACAAATTGTGCTGTGGCGAAAGGCTTGGGGTTACCAGCGGGTTACCCTTTTCCTTTTGCGACCCCGGTAGGTGCACCCACACATGCGAGGTACCTTTTTCGTCGGAACACCTGTGGGAACACGAGAAGGTATGACATCTGCTGTTGGCGACGTGTTTCGGTGAGTGGACACAGGGAAATGTCTCTGAAATTGGCCGGAAATGAAGACAAATCTCAGACATTTCCCTCTGGCCACTCACCGAAACACACCGCCAACAACACGTGGCCTACCTTCCCGCATCGCCACACGTGTCCCAATGAGAGGCTGACCTCTTGTGTGCAGGTGTGGTACCTGAGTGACAATGGGTACATCTTTAGTATAGTAACTTTGCTGTAGTGCGCTTGGGAAACAGTAAAGTACTGGCAGTAAGCCATTTCACATGCACCTTTCCTCACACTTCCCATACATACCAGACGCAATGCAGTTAGACACGCAAGGTGGGATTTAGCACAAGGACAAACCTCCTTGTGTTGCACAAGCAGGTTTGTCCTTGTGAGCAGTGATGCCACGACAAGGCACCCACCGTATCACTGGCCATTCGTATCACTTTCGTGTCTGCAGTCAGTTGGCATCCATTTCAGCAGTTGCACTTCTACCAAATCACTAGCACCAGAGCAAGTATATCTACACATGAGCATATCTACACACTTACACCACATGGACATGTGTGTACAATGCAACTGTGTCTCTAGGGTTCCTGTCCAAAGTACGCCGGAAGCGGATGGGGTTTTCCAGACTTTTTTTTTTTGTAAGGCAATCCCAAACAGGAGCAAGCTGCACTCCCATAGGGGAGTGACCCAGAGTGCTCCACCCTTCTTCTCCATGGCCCGCCTCAACTAGAGGCGGTGGAGTGGCATTCCTTTCCAAGATGCGCCTTCTCTGGAAGAAACAAGCATTGCATTACTTTGCAAGGCACACCACGCGCAGAGGAAGCTAGACTGCCTTTTCCTTATGAGGCAGACCTGAAGGGAAAGGCACCGGGGGTGATGTCTCTTTCCCAGGCAGGCCTCAAGTGGAGGGGGCAGGACTAGCATTGCTTGCCAAAGCACGCCAAAGGGGAGTAAAGCAGAGTGCTGTCCCCACCTACTCCAAGGCACACCTCAAGTGGAGGGAGCTAGAGTGGCATTTCTTTCCAAGATGTGCCTGCTTTGGAAGAAACAAGCATTGTGTTACTTTGCAAGGCACACCACGCGCAGAGGCAGCTAGACTGCCATTTCCTTATGAGGCAGACCTGAAGGGAAAGGTACCGGGGGTGATGTCTCTTTCCCAGGCAGGCCTCAAGTGGAGGGGGCAGGACTAGCATTGCTTGCCAAAGCACGCCAAAGGGGAAAGACCCGCATGGCACAACTCAAGTACAGGGACTCATAATGATTACTATTTCGTAGGCACGCCTCCAATGGAAGGAGCCTGATTAGCGTTCCTTTGCAAGTCACGCTTTGAGCTGAGGGATCTAGACTGATGTACATTTTCTTGGCAGGCCTCAAGGGAAAGCTACGGCTGTGGTTGCCTTTCCAAGGCAGGCCTCAAGTGGAGGAAGCAGGACTAGCGATGCTCGTGAATGCACGCTAAATCAAGTGAAGTGAGTTGACATCCTGTTGCATTTTCATTGAAGGTACTCCTCCAGGGCAGGGTGCAAGAGTGCCATTCCTTTACAAGACATGCACGATTTCAGGGGCTAAGGGTCCCTTTCAAGGAATGATGGGCATTTTCGGAAATCAGTCGATCTCCCAATAATTTTCCTTTGTACGATACAAAAGGAAACAAGGCTGAAAGCAGAGGGCAGGCTGGGAAGGGCATTGGGGACAGTACACCCGAGTATCCTTCCTCTTTCCTTGTTTTGTACACACCTTACATTTTCGGTACGGTTGTGCCTTCGTGGCAGTGGGAGGAACATAATCACCAAAGTGTCGCTCTTGCAATCTGGCCACATCTTCGACCTCTGGAAAGGAGGGAATTTGTACATGAACATTAGCCAGAGATTGAACAATTTCTAATTCAAAATCCAAAAAGGAGAGCTTGTTTTGTGGAGTAGCTGCACGGTACACCACATAAGCATTGTACGTTGCCATATGCACAATGTGTGTGGCTAACTTTTTGTACCAGAAACGCGACTTGCGTTCAGCGTGGTATGAGTCAAGCACTTGGTCATTTTTGTCTACTCCACCCATGTACTTGTTGTAATCCAGAATGCAATTGGGCTTCAACACTTGCTGAGTCTGCCTGCGCAGAGGGACAGCTGAAGTACTTTCATCATGAATAGTACTTGGCATGTACACATCCCTTTTGTCGCAGAATTTCACTGCTAACAATTCATCCTGCCGCAATGCATACATTGTCCCTTGGCCAACTTCTTACGCACAAGTTGTCTGGGGAAGCCTTTGCGGTTACTGCGGATTGTACCGCATGCCAGTGTGCCCACATTGAACAATTCCTTGAACAGTGGAATTCCGGTGTAGAAATTGTCTACATACAAATGATGTCCCTTGTGGAGCCATGGTGTGAGAAGATCCCAAACAATCTTCTCGCTTGTCCCTAAATGGGCTGGGCAGCCCGGAGGGTTTAGGGTAGAGTCTTTACCGGTGTAGACTCTCATGCTGCTGACATACCCAGTGGTACTTTCACACAACATGCACATTTTAATCCCATATTGTGATCTCTTGCTAGGAATGTATTGCCTGAATACAAGGCGACCTTTGAACAACACCAACGATTCATCAATTGATATGTTCTGGCTAGGAACATACACCTATGCAAATCGGTGAGTGAAGTGGTCCAGAAATGGCTTAAGTTTGAACAGCCTATCAAAGTTTGGGTCCATTTTGGGTAATGCTGCCGAGTTGTCATTGAAGTGAAACATACGGTGCAGTGCTTGAAAGCGATTTCTGCTCATTGTAGCTGAAAAAAACGGGCAATAAAGTGGTGCTACAGTAGTCCAGTATATTGCGACAGACGGCTTGTGTCCAATTCCCATGAGCAAAATGAGACCCCAAAACTGTCTCATTTCAACATCGTTTGTGGGTACCCATGCTTGTGCTCTGGAGTGGGGTTTTAGAGTGGGACCCCTAGACCTCATGAACTGTGCAGCGTATAAATTGGTTTGCTCAACCACATCTGCAATGAACCCATCATCAACAAAAAGGTACAAAAAATCAATAGGCTGAAACCCTTCTGTATTCACTGTGCACCCTGATATACCAGTGAAAGGGGGCACAACAGGCTGAGCCATTGCTGGAGGCACCCAGAGCGAATCTTGAGTCATGTCAGGAACTGCCACATTGCGTGGCCGTCTTCCACGTCCCCTCCCCCTTACAGGTCCCCTGCGTGTGGGAAGTGTGCGAAAAGGTGGACGCACTCTTCCTTCCTCTTCATCATCAGATGATGACGATGATGAGTGGGAGGAGGGACTTTCGTCAATGGCCATCTCACTTCCCCAATCACTTCCCTCGTGCCCCTCAGAAGCACTATCTGTTTCAGAATGCATGTACACATCTGTGCCTTGCTCTGAGCCAGACTCCATCACTGCAGCTAATGCCTCCGCACCAGACATTGATCGCCGAGAAGCCATGAGTACCTTCCCTATGGAACCCTTCACTGCCCAAAGACCAGATGAAGACTGAAACAAGAAGTATGTGTGCTTCTGAAAGTATGGAACGTAGCACAGTAAGTGGTATTCAGTGCCACAAACCTACTCCACACAAGTACACCAAAAGGTCCAGACTTTGCTCACAAACTGTAGCAGCCCTCTGCAATATGAAGTACTCCCTGCACGCTACAATAAACGGAGTAGTACTTTGCAAACACTCACGTGAAATGCTAAGGACCAGCTGACTGCTTTCCTACAAGTGGGTAGACAGCTACAACACACCTGCACCTAAAAGAAAGAGAACAAAAAATCTATGGACAATGTACTATTCCGCTAAACTGTACAGAAATACAAGCGTGGGGACGAGGATTTCAGCCACACTACCTATTCAGAAACGGCCAACATGCTTTGCACCATGCTCTGCTCCATGGGATGCTCGTGGATGGTAATTCGAGGTGAGAAGGAACCATGCAACGTATTAGTAATCGGGTGAGTTGAAAAGCCATAGGCAATGAAGAAGCAGAAAGGGAAGATAAATAAAGTACACGGCTGGCCCTTCCGGGCAACTGCTGGCACACTTTTGACAAAAACACCTGCTCATTCATATAGGGGTGTCTATTGTAAGGGGAAAGCTCACAAGGACAACATTATTGCAAGGGCAAGCAAATTGATGTAGGCTGAAGCAAGTAGTGATGGGTACCTAAGAATTCAGTAGCAGACACATACGGAATGCTTTGACATGCCATGAATGCAAACAATTGCTAGAAAGTGGAAGTCTCACTGCCAACATACTTACTACCATTTGTATTCACTTTTCACATCTTCCAGTGTGTCCATCAGTCACTGGGCAAACTCCCCCTAAAATAGCGTCTGGGCAAAATCCATTATGTTTCCAATGAACAGCTCCATGCCTGTTTTGGAAAGGTGCACCCCATCTCTGTGAAACATCACAGCACCTTTGATATTGCCATGGTGAATGGTCCGTATTCTGGTGTTGCCCTCTGTCAGTCTAGTGAACTCGGCATTCATTTTCCACATCGAGCGGTTGATGGCCCTTCTATTCCCTTGAGTTCTCCAATCCATCCTGGGAATCATCTGGGACCAGGCCACCACAGTGTTTGGAAACCTCTGTGCAATCCATTCAAGGTCTGCCATGAGCTGCTCCCGTACCCCCTTCCGTCCCACAGACGCAAAATCATTTCCTCCCAGGTGAACCACTATAAGGTCAGGGGGGGGGGGCTTTCCTTTTGCTTGGGCAGCGATGATGGCTCCTCGGAGCTGGTGAAGGCGCATCCCCCCACCCCAAACCAATGCACTGCAAGGCCATCCCTTCCAGACCCAGATGTAGGTGGCCCTCGGAAATGTCGTGCAGCCCTTTGGATATAAGAGTGGCCGAAAATCCACACAACCCTCATCCTCACTAGGAAATGGAAACAGGAAAACCCCCATGATTATGGCTACACATACATTTTACCACATTACACAACAATTGCACCAATACATGACTCTTGTAACAATCCCAGACACACACTTCACCCATTCGGAAACCACCTCTCATTTGAGATAACAGTAGGTCGACACATAATTGCCACATTATTTTCAGGGAAAGGAGGTGAAGAAGATAGTATGTCACCTTGTGCCAATAACACAGTTGTGCTGGCGCAATTGTAATCAGTAAAAGTTGTCTGCTCCTGTGGCCCACCGCCTGCCCAGCACGGTGGTAAGGTGACTTGCACATGCTACATCGTTGCAATTTGGCAGGGTGACTAGTCTCACAGAGGATATGAAGTCCACAGGAAGTGTGCTTTGTACGCTCTCTGAATATAGGTACCCTGACAGAATGTGCCACATTTACCACAAATGGGTGCACCTTCAGACACTTTCAATGTGAGTGTTTCGACCATAGCTCCAGGACCACTAGTGACCTTGGGGGCACTTCACTACCAAGGAAGGGAGGTGGCCAAGGTCACACCCATCACCCACCACTACCCTACATAGCTTCCTGGTCAGCACTACAGCTTTCCTCTCCTGGAAGGGATTGGACCCTGACAGGGCACTCTGGGACCACTGCTGAAATTGGACCACAGAAATGGTGAACTTTGCAGTGAAAGGAATGAGCTCTGTAACAAGTGTGCATGGCATGCTCAGAAAAAATGACCATCTATATAACTACTGGAATTTTTTTTTTAAATTTGCTGCTACTTGTCGGCCAAACCTTTCCTTCTGCAAAGCAGCTGCCTTACTCAATGCAAGGCACACCCATCACTGGCCCCGACCCTCCCCACTACCCTTTCCCACCCTTATCACTGACAATGCAGCCACAATTCCTTCCACCACAGTAACCCTCCACCCCCACATTACCGAGTAATTAATGTTGTACTTACATAAGTCAGCAATAGCTTTTCAGTAGCCGCAACTGCAAAGGAAACATAAAAGAATTAAAATCAATGCTTTGCCTACCAATTACACATCCAAACTGTCTGGCTACTATCTGTACATTTTTCACTTCCTTCCACCAGTTCCATGACACTTCTCAGTAATCTACCACTACGGAAGGCTAGACTGCACACGGATTGGAAATGGAAATAAGACAAGTGGGCATATGGCATCCTGCAGAAAAAACATAAAAATAAATAAATCCCGGATATCTGGCACCAAACCATCACTGTTTGCAAACATCTGTGCTATCCATTCCAGTTCCTCCATTAGCAGCTCATGTATCCCTTCCCCTCCCACAGACGTTAAATCTTTTCCTCCCAGCTGCACCACTGTAGGGTGTTGGGGTTGCATCTCCTTTTGCATGGACATCGCTGATGGCTCCTCTGAGCTGGTGAAAGCACTTCCCCCTAACCCCAAACCAATGCACCAGGAGGGCATCCCTTTGAGAGCCAGATGTGGTTGGCCCTCGGAAAATCGTGCAGCCCTTTGGGTGAAAGAGTAGGCAATTATCTACACAACCCTCATCGTCACTATGATATGGAAACAAGTGAACCCCCATGAATATGCCTATACATACAGTTTACAAACTAGCTGAATGATTGTGTGAACACATGGCTCTTGTAACAATCCCAGACACACACTTCACCCATTCGGACATGCACCTCTCATGTGAATTTACAGTAGGTCATTACGTAATTGGAACTTGTGTTTTAGGGGAAGGAGGTGGCAAAGAGGTGAGGAAGACAGTATGTCACCTTGTGGCAATAACACAGTTCTGCTGGGGCAATTGTAATCAGTAAAGTTTGTCTGCTCCTGTGGCCCACCGCCTGCACTGCACGGTGGTAAGGTGACTTCCACATGCTACACCATTACACTTTGGCAGGGTGACTAGTCTGACAGAGGATATGACCTGTGCAGCAAGGGTGTTTTGTAACCTCTCCGAATATAGTTCCTATGACAGAATGTGCGCCATTCATTACACATGCATGCAAATTTGGACACTTTGATTGTGAGAAATTGGGGCGCAGCTCCTAAAGTACTGGTGAACTTGGGGCCATTCAACTACCAAGGCAGAGAGGCAGCCAAGGTCACACACATCAACCACCACCACACTACATCTCTGCCTGGCCAGCACTGCAGCTTTCCCCTCTAGGACGGGATGGGGACCGTGCCGGGGCACCCTGCACCCACTGCTGCTTTTGAGGGACTAAATATCCATCTGGGAGATGGACGCCCAAGGGCAATGACTTCATCCCCCACCCCTCCTGCCCCTCTAGCTACCCTGCGTTACAGCTTTTCCCCCTGCAAAAGGATGGGGAGCCTGGCGGGGCTCACTGGGACGACTGCTGGAAAAGGACCACAGAAATGGTGATCGTTGCAGTAAAAGTAGTGTTCTCTGTATCAAGTACGCGTACCATGCTCAGAACAAAATGACCATCTGCATTACTACCGGCAACATTTTTGAAAAGGAGCTGCTACTTATGTCGGCCAATTTTTCCTTCTGCAAAGCAGCCACCTTCCTCAATGCAAGGCACTCCCATCAGTGTCCCCCGAACCGCCCTACTACCCTTTCTCAACCATACCACTGACACTGCAGCCACAGTTTCTCCCACCACAGTAACCCTCCACCCGCACATTACCAAGTAATATATGTGGTACTTACATAAATCAGCATAAGCTTTTCAGTAGCCGCAACTGCAACAGAAACATAAAAGATTTACATTCAGTGCTTTGCCTACCAATAACACATCCAAATTGTCTGGCATATATCTGTACATTTTTCAGCTCCTTCCACCACATACATGAAACTTCTCAGTCATCTACCTCCACAGAAGGCTGGACTGCACAGTGATAGCAAACTGGCCTAAGACCAATGGGTGCATGGCAACCCCCAGCACACAAAAAAAACATTGCACAGATGGCTAAGTGGCAAACTTCCCTCCCAGGGAAACAGCACTGTTCAGCTGCACTGGGGGGGCGTTTTGTCCGCAACCCGGGCAAGTGTGTTCCTGGCCACCCCAATCCCTCCCCAGAGCACCCACTTCCTTCACAACAGAACACTACAGGCCCTGTTCACCCCCAACCCAATAGCAATGTGCCCTCCACCCACTATAAAATGTTGGAATAAGCAAAATTTCATACGTACATAACAAGGGAGAAGCTTGAACTGCTCAAGACCTGTAAAGGAAGAACAAAACATATATTATCTGTGTCAGCCCACCCAAATACCAGACCACCCATATTGGCCCCCCTGTTGCATTGGCCTGTACGTTTTGGGCACCCCGGCGCCAGACTGGCACACCAATGTGCCCCTCTACGCCAAGGCAGGTATAGTAAACGAAGAACCCAATTCAAAATGGCAGGCTGCCCTTTTCTGGGGGCGGAGGGGCCCCCTACACCGCTGTGGAATTTCCTAACGTGAGGGCGGTTGCACCTCTCCACCACCACCCCAATTTGAGGGGCGGCCCATCTCATGTAGCCCTCCCAAGGGGCAGATAAGGGGGAAGGCTGTCCTGCACTCCTCCCTAGGCTCAGGCGTCCGTTCTAGGAGCAGATATCTGGTCCCAGGGAGGGCTGCATGACATGGCACCCACTCCATTGTGGGCAGGGGGGTTTAACGCCCCATTCCTTTAGAAGCTTTCCCAACCCTTTGGGGTGCTCCACCGCCCCCCTAAAAAAACCTTCCAACAATTTCACTGTTTTCCTTTGGTAACCCAACTCCCCTTTGTGCACAGGGGCACATTGGTGTGCCAATCTGGCGCCGGAGTGCCAAAACCCTACTGCCCCATCTATTGGGGGTCCTGCCCCACCTTTTGGGGTGCCCCCACCCCACCCCCAATGGCTGGGGACACACCTCATGCAGGCCTCCCTGGGCCTCCTCCAAACGGCTGCGTGAGGTACACCCCACCTCCATTTGGGGTGAGGGGGGAGAGGGCCACCCCAAAAGGTGGGGCGGGACCCCCAATAGATGGGGCAGAAGGGTTTGGGCACCCTGGGGGCAGATAGCCACACTAATGTGGCCATCTGCACCAAGCAAAGTTGGGTAAACAAAAAAAAATATACAAAACCACAGGCTGCTTTTTAGGGGGGGCTGAGGGCCACCCTAAATTGGCAGCGCATGATGTACCGCAACGGGGGGTGGGCCTCAACCCCCCCCACCCCAAATGGAGGGCCCCACCTCATGCAACCCTCCCTGGGCGCAGATAGGGGGGGCCTCACCTCATGCATCCCTCCCTGGTGTCAGATGCCCCTTCCTAGGAGCAGATATCTGCCCCCAGGGAGGGTTGCATGAGGTGGGGCCCTCCATTTGGGGTGGGGGGGGGGGTTGAGGGCCACCCCCCATTGCGGTACATCATGCGCTGCCAATTTAGGGTGGCCCTCGGCCCCCCCTAAAAAGCAGCCTGTGGTTTTGTATATTTTTTTTGTTTACCCAACTTGGCTTGGTGTAGATGGGCCCATTAGTGTGGCTATCTGCCCCCAGGGTGCCCAATCCTTACTGCCCCATCTATTGGGGGTCCTGCCCCACCTTTTGGGGTGCCCCCCACCCCACCCCCAATGGCTGGGGGACACACCTCATGCAGGCCTCCCTGGGCCTCCTCCAAACGGCTGCGTGAGGTACACCCCACCTCCATTTGGGGTGAGGGGGGAGAGGGCCACCCCAAAAGGTGGGGCAGGACCCCCAATAGATGGGGCAGTAGGGTTTGGGCACCCTGGGGGCAGATAGCCACACTAATGGGCCCATCTGCACCAAGCCAAGTTGGGTAAACAAAAAAAAATATACAAAATCACAGGCTGCTTTTTAGGGGGGCTGAGGGCCACCCTAAATTGGCAGCGCATGATGTACCGCAACGGGGGGTGGCCCTCAACCCTCCCCCACCCCAAATGGAGGGCCCCACCTCATGCAACCCTCCCTGGGGGCAGATAGGGGGGGGGGCCCACCTCATGCATCCCTCCCTGGGGTCAGATGCCCCTTCCTAGGAACAGATATCTGCCCCCAGGGAGGGTTACAAGGTGTGCCCCCTTTCTACTTCGGTTGGGGGGGCACCCCCCCATCGGGGGACACCCCCCCTTTCATTCAGTAAAATCCATGGTGGCTAGTGGCCCCCACCCCTTCCCCCAACCCTGTTTCCCATCATTTCATTTTTATTTTTTATTTTACATTCCCTTGGGGCAGATGGTCAGCCATCTGCCCCAGGGTTCACATGCACGTGCCCCCATGCTTTGGGGTCGGGAGGGGGGAGAGGGCTGCTTACTTGAAGCAGCCCCCCCCACCTCACAAAGAGATCCATGGTGGTCTAGTGGGTTGCTGGTCACGGATCGAGCGGTCTGCGCCGATCCGTGACCAGCAATGCCTCATATGTGGTGTCCTTGGAAAGGGGAGAAAGTCCCCTTTCCAGGGACACCACTTTCTGCTCAATCCCTGGTGGCCTAGTGGGCCCCAGGACCATAAACCCCCTCCCACCTCCCCCCATCCCTCGGATTATTATTATGTTTTCTTTTATATATTTCCCTGGGGGCAGATGGTCAGCCAACTGCCCCCAGGGTTCATTTTCATATGTCCCCATGCTTTGGGGGCCGTGGGGGGGGCTGCTTACCTGAAGCAGCCCCCCTCCCCCCAACTCACAAACAGATCCATGGTGGTTTAGTGGGTGTCTGGTCACGGATCAGCGCTCTGCGCTGATCCGTGACCAGCAATGCGGCATATGAGTGGTGTCCCTGGAAAGGGGAGAAAGTCCCCTTTCCAGGGACACCGCTTTTAGGTCAATCCCTGGTGGCCCAGTGGGCCCCAGGGCCCAAAACCCCCTCCCGCCTCCCTCCTTCCCTCGACATTTTTTTTTTTTCTTTTTCCCCCACCCCTGGGGGCAGTGATCATCTGCCCCCAGGGGTCCCTGGCGCTGTGGCCCCATGCTTTGGGGCCACGGGGGAAGGGGGCCGCTTACCTAGTAAGCAGCCCCCCCACCCCCACGCGTCACAAAAGGATCTTCGTTTGATCCGTGACATTGCTGCCCGCGGATCGAGGCGCCCTGCGCCCGATCCGCGGGCAGCAAAGCCACACAATGGGTATCGTTGGAAAGGGGAAGATCTCCCCTTTCCAACGATACCCGCCTCGATCTCCGGCTTGAAATACAGCCGGAGATCGAGGCGGAACAAGAAGGGCACTCACCTTCTCTCTCCAACGCAGCAGCCGAAAATGGCTGCTGCGTTGGAATTACTTTCCGTTTCACGCCGACGTGCGTCACGCACGTCGGCGTGAAACTGAAGGAAATCCAACCCCCGGGCAGTGAGGGGGGACCTCCCCCTCACATAGCCCGGGGGTTGGATTACAGTTTTGAGCGATCCCTGCTTTGCTGGGATCGCTCAAAACAAGGTGCCGAAAAGGACGAGCTATCTCGTCCTTGGCACTGCGTGTGCACTTCCAAGGACGAGATACCTCGTCCTTGGCACTTAAAGGGTTAATATGAGTTCTGACATGATCAGACATTCTGTAGTCCCTGCTTTTGACCGGGACACTCAACAGTGAGCATAACATGCTGGCCCCAAGGGGTCACGCCTGGTGTCAGAGAAAACAGGGAGGCAAACTGACTTAACAGAGCTTTGCACTCCTCCTGTTGCTGCAGAGTCAGATCTGAAGAGAGTTTGACTCATTGTCTCATCTGAAGGGTGTCCCCATAGCAGATCAGGGAGAGGCTAACTCTCCTCCTCCTCCTCTTGGTCGGATGCTCGAAGCAAAACTCCCAGTTCTGGACTAGAGACAGTTAGTGTGAAAGACCCTAGGTGCCTCCTTGGGGTTGCCCAAGTGCACTAAATAATTCACCTCTCCAAGTTTGCCTACAACCTTGAAGGGTCCTAGCCATGTGTCCTATAAGGCTCTTTGCCTTGTAGGAACCATAACCAATACTAACTGGTCTGGAGTAACGTCAACGTTTAGGCCTTCTGGCCATGCCAATGTTTGACCAGATCCTGACCAGATTTCAGGTTTTCTGTTGCTCGTCATCAAAAGTACCATCCTCCTCCTGAGGCCTAGCACATAGTCAGTAACACGGACTGGCTTCAGGGATGGAGTACTCCCCAAACGCTCTTTAATCAGTGCCAAGGGGCCTCTGGCTGGATGACCATAGAAGAGCTTAAAGGAGCTGAAACCCACTACAGCTTGAGGCACCTCTCTGTAAGCAAATAAAAGGTATGGCTGTGGAAGGTCCCACTTTCTTCTCAGATGTTCGTCTAAGGCACATAGCATGCTCTTTATTGTTCTGTTAAACCTCTCTACCAACCCAACCCATTTGTTTGAGGGTGGTAGGCAGTTGAGAACTTGTAAATTACTCCACAGTTCTTCCACATGGTCTGCATGTAGTGGTACATATAATTAGATCCCCTGTCAGAGATAACTTCCTTAGGAAACCCAACCCTGGTCAAAATACCAAGGAAGGTCTTAGCCACTGCTTGGGCAGTAACAGTTCTCGTAGGTATAGCCTCAGGGTACCTGGTAGTATGGTCTACCACAACCAATATAAATCGATTGCCTGAGCCAGTAGGAGGGTCTAAGGGACCAACAATGTCAATCCCAACCATCTCAAAAGAAACTCCCACCCCTGGGAGGGGCACTAAAGGTGTCGCATTCTTGGATCCACTTTTGCCAGAGGTCTGGCAGGTATGGCAGCTTCTACAATGTTTGTCAACATCTGCACCCATCTTGGGCCAGTAAAAGTACAGAGAAAGCCTCTTTGGTCTTCTTGGAGCTCAAGTGACCAGCCAGAGGTATCTCATGTGCCAGTTGTAGTAGCTTAAATCTCACCTCCTGGGGTACTACCAGTTGCCTGAAGTCCCCTTTGGTAGATTCTGTAGGCTCACTGTAGAGGAGTCCATCCTCCCAGTAAAGTCTATGCTTCCCTGGCTCTTGCCCTTCCAGCTCGGAAGATGTCTGTTGTCTCAGATCTTCTAGAGAGGAACACCCTCTGTCCTCTGCTGAAATCTGCAGTAGAGGGTCCACCTTCTGCAAGCAAAGTCTGCACCTCAGGATGGTCTCTAGGACGCAGATCTTCCAAGCAGGGTAGGATCTCCTCCAGTTCAGTTTCACCACTAGCTGGGTTTTCAGGAGGTGGTTCGTCCACCCACTCAGTTTCAACTGGGGATGGGGTCACTGGGATGACCTGGGACTGTCCTCTCGGGGGGGGGGGGGTAGTCCTTGTTTTCAACGCAGGTTTGGGTTTGAGACCCTTTTTCTTTCCAGAGACTCTGGATTTCTCCTTGGTATCGTTAGTCTTTCTAGAAGTTGAAGGTTGGTCTGTCTGCTGGTTTGAGGTACTGGATTCCTCCCTGACCTCAAACTGAGAGTCTCTTAAGGTTGCCTCTCTGGCCAATCTTGTCAGCTCCTTTCTTTTTTCCAGGAGGCCTGGGGATACTGGAGACTTCTCCAAGAGTTTTCAAGTCATTCCCCAACAGAACTCTCTAAGGTACTTCAGTTTACACACCCTCAGGAATGTTTACATTCATGTTATTGTACTGGATGAGGCCTGGGAAAATAAGTACCATGTGGATTGGTCCTCCAGCAATTTCAGTGGGGCCTTTGGGTGCCTTAGCGACATCTTCAGGTTGAAGAAGTGTTCATCAACCACTGTTTTTTTTTTTTTTGTATTTTTATTTGATTTAATTGTACTTTACAAGTTTTACAAATGTATCAAATGAAACATAAAAGAATAAAAGGAAACTCTAAATTGTTCCAATGACCTTATAAATTACAATTTTTGTTTTTCCCGTCCTCTTTTACTTAGATTTAAGTTAATTTCGGTGGGCGAGTTCTTCATTCCGTTACTTCTATGAGAACCCTTTGTAGGTAGCTTTTTAGATTGTAGTTTACTGCATCTAATTCTGTTGTTTTTCGAATGGGAGAATCTTATTCATAAATGCTACCACTGCTATTAGAGTGGGTGGGTTTTCTCGGTTAAACAGAAATGACCAACATTTATCTTTCTTTAAAGTTTGGTTTTTAACCCAGAGGTTTCAGGAAGAAATGTCTAATCGTCCTCCTCTCTTTACAGTCCAATATTAGATGTTCCAGGTTCTCTTCTTTGTCTCTTATTTTACAGAAACGGCAATGGTTGGATTCCACTAGGCCTCTTTTTTTTCAAGATCACATTTATATGAAGCAAGTTCAGTCTCAATCTTAAGAATACATCCCAGTAAGATCTATTCGGGAATTTCACCAGGTAGCTTGCCAATTGGTTTCTTTTTTTACATACCCATGGGAGATTTTCCATCTATTTATAAAATGATGCAATTTCTTGTGTTTTAATCCAGTCCAGGTCTCCCAACTTCTTTTTTATTTCCGTTGGGTTTCCTACTAGCTCTTCTTCAGAACAACCTAGATCCAGTAGTTTCCCTCTACATTTGGTCGACCATTCATTCATAAGTTTGCTTCCTCCCAGCCTCCCCCCTAAACCTCCTTAGTTCTTCATTGATGATTTCGAAGATTTGTGGGGGGTTTGGTTGGATTATTTTCCTAAATAAGACCATGGTGTTCAAATCTATCACTGCTTCTAGTGATAGTAGGCCTAGATCTCTTCGAATTACAGCTACCGGCATTAAATTTGGCAAGCGCAGAATTCTCCTCCAAAACAACCCTTCTGATGCAGGCCTGATTTTAACTGGTATCTGTGGTATTGCTTCCACTCTGTAGCTCTGATTGCTGGAACCACCTTCCCTTTTTAGAAGTATACTATCGGTAGTAGAGAGAAACGTCAACATTTTTTAATAATTCTAACGCCTTGCGTCGCCAAGATTTTTGTCTTCTCTCTTAGCGACGTTTGTGCAGAGGTCTCCACTTTGCTGTTAGTCACTCCTAGGTACCGTAACTGTTGAACCTTCTCAATGTTTGTGCCATCTATATACCAAGTTAAATTTTCTTTTCTCTTAACACCTTTCTCAAAGCACAAGATTTTTGTTTTCTCTTGTTTATCTCTTGTTTATTTTTTTATGTAGTTTTGTAGAGCTAGTTCATATTGACGACCAACTGCAGTCTGATCTATAAGGATCAGATCATCCGCATAAAGCAAATGGTTCAGTTTCACTCCTCCAATCGTTGGGGGGGGGGGGCAGGGGTAAAGATCCGATTGAGACTTCATCGTCTTTGATGTCATTCAAGAAATAGTTGAACTGGGTCGGAGCCAGAGGGCAGCCCTCTTTTACTCCTCTGGTTATGGGTATTTCTGCTGACAAACGTCCTGCCCTGTTAAAGCGCACTCTAATAGAGGTACCAGAGTGTAGGGCCACTATTGGCTGCAATATTTCCTTTGGGCAGTCGTGATGTAAGAGTTTACCCCATAGTTTGCCGCGATCAATTTGGTCGAAAGCTTGAGTGTGAGGTCTACGAAAGCCAGGAAGAGTCTGTGTTTTTCCTTCTGCCACTTTTATCTTTCAAGATGGTAAGAAGCATTGTCTTTGCTGTTGTTCCAATCCCCTTTATGAACCATGTTTGAAAAGGGTTGTTGGTTCTTTCCCCGCTGTCCACTCATGGAATTTTTGTAGTGGGAGGGAGACGAAACCTTCCCAATTACGTCCAGTAATGTAAATGGCCTCTAATGATTTGGCGTTTCCCTCTTTCTCTTCTTAAAGATGGGTACGACGATGGCCGTCTTCCAATAGCTTTGAATTGTGTGGTTTACGATGATGTTTTTAAATAGTTTATGGATGAACAGGGACCATTCTTCTATATTTACTTTTAAAATGGCATTAGTGGGCCCGTCAGGGACTGGTGCGCTTGATGTACTGAGCATCTGTATTTTCCTGTGTATGTCGTCTGGTACAGTTGACGACTTTCGGTATATAATTCAAAGTGGTCACTGGAGGTGTTTTCAGGGACACCATTCTGTTGAGGATCAATCTTATTAGGTCTGATTTCATTTATTAGAGACCAAAATTCCTTGGATTTTTTCCCAACCATAGTTCTCAGCATGTTCAGTCTTTCTGATGGAGCCTTAGGCGGTAGTTTGTTATCCAAGATTTATATTTCTTTGCTGCTTCTTTCGCCATTTTCACATCCACCTCAGATTTTGTCCAGGAGGATAGACGTTTGAGTTTTCTCACTTCTCTGCTTTTTGCCACTAGCAAGGGATCATAGCTATGGATGCTTGATCTTTGGCTTTTGTTTTGACCCTTTTTTATCAGATAGCATTCCAATGGTGTCGTATAGTTGAACGGAGTGCCATGCCGTGATGTTTTTTCCTCCCTTCTGTTTGTCATAGGATTTTGTTTATTGTTGTACTTCAGTTCTTCTCATTCTCAATCTTGTTCCGGCGTGACATACTTCCACCTGGGTTGTGGAATTAGATCTTTTTTCCTCAGTGACTACACACCAGGTAGCAGATAATAAATTGTGATCACTATTCTTGGTCCGCGTCACTGTGTAGGAAGTTGATAACGAGAAGAGACTTCTTGACCCATAAATATAATCTATATCAACCACCTGATTGCTTCTTTCCCACGTCAGAATTAGAATTGTCTCATCTTCGGACAAATTATGAAGGTCCCATGTTTTCATCAAAGAGACACGCAAATTAGCTCTTTCACTTTATTTGTCCTGTTTTTTTTTTTGTTTCAAACTTAAGTTCAGATCTCCGCCTATTATTATGACTTGCATTATGTATAAGGTAGGCATCTTCGATGAGCTGTGAGACCATAGTCAGAAAAACTTCATTTGTCTGGGCTGCCGGATTCAAGTAGAGATTTAGAACTACTAAAGGTGTGATTTCTGGTTGATTGGACTTGTTCCAGGAATGGCTCCATGTTAGTAAAAGCTGCTGCATGAATAGGTTTTGAAAGAACTTGGTCAGCCTTTTGCCTCTTTATTTGCTGGGGATAAAAATATTTCGTAGCCATCCTTGACCGGATTCTTCCTCAGCCAAGCTTCTTGAAGACACAGCAGGTCAAACTCCCCTAAATTAACGTCACTGGCTGTTGTCAAGTGTTTGAAGCCACAAGTATTCCAACACATCATTTTTAGCTGTTTGTCCTGTCGGTGGGATAACCTCCATTTTTGGAGGGGAGTTTATCTGGCTCTTACATCTCCTTTGCTATGTCTTTTGTTGCTCTGCCAAGGCAGCTGCGATCCAGGCCCACTTTTCTGTATCCTGGTCTTCAAGATTGGGATCTTCATTAGGGTTTTGCCTCTTTAAGTCCGTTGACTGAGTGGATGGATTAAATGTTACTTTCAAACTTAATTTCAGACCTTTAGGGTATCTCCCAATATATGGGGGTTCTTTGAGCTCTTTATGACCTACTATCTCCATCTCCATATTTGAGTCGAGATGTCTTGTTATTTCGATATAAGTTGATTTCCTCACTTCTGGTAGTTTGCCCTCGTTTCGTGTGGCCGACCCTTGTCTTGTTTCTGTCAAGTCGAACCCCAACATCGGTAGGCTTTCAGCTGCTTCCCTCAGCATCCCTCTGAATACTGGCAATGAAACGTGGAGAAAGACGCTGTAGGTACGACTGTCCCTTTCAAATTCTATAATTTGCAGGTCATTTGATCATAAGTTTCTAAGATTCGGCATACACTTGAATAGAGCCAAAGTCGTTGCTCTGTTCAATGTATAAATGTACCCTTTATCCAAAATTCTTTCAAGGTTGAAACTTCACGTCAGAGTAATTTTTTCTTGCGATCTTTGATCACCTTTGAATTTTTGAAAAGGTCTTCCGCTCGATGTTTTCCTATTGTGCGTTCTCCCATGATAGGAGTATGGATCCTTACTTGGGCCTTGCTGTACTCCTTTTGGTCCCTTGGTTTTTCCTCTTTATTTGGACCATCTCGATTGTTCTGCATGCGGTCTTTTGTTTTTATCAGTTCATTTGAAGGAGATTGTGTTGAACAGAATCGCAAATCCGCAGAGCGTCGCTTTTATTTCAAGGTCTTAAATTCTGGAGAGGTTACATTTTTTGGTTCTTCCACCAACTCCCGTTCTTCTATGAGATCTATTATTGTCACTGATTTTTCATTACTCATCGAGCAGTTACTATCATTTCCTACCCATTCTGATTCGATTGTTTGACTGAATAGGTTGATAGATCCATCGGATCCTGAAAAACGTGAGTCATCCACTGGTGGAAACAGCACAACCCTTGACAATGCTCCTTTATCCAAGTTGTTATCTAGAGGATTTATTAACAATTGTTTTCTTAGAACTCTAGTTCTTGGAGCTGGTTGAGGTGGATTCATGTTTCCCTTTCCTTTACCCTTTAGATCATACTTGGGGTCCAAGCTTATTCTTCGTTCAGGTGGGGTCTGGCTTATTTTTGCCTCCTGGTTTTGATTTTTCTTTTGCGCCGAGAGAATTGAGTACTCTGCGCTTTTATCTTCCACTCGTCGCGGTACTGCTGTAGCTTTTTTTAGCTCATTGTGAATCCCGTCTTGTTTGCTCGGTCCCTTTTCTGTTGAGTTCGTGCGATCGGGACCATCTCTTGGATCCTTTTTACTATTAGGGATTTGGCGGGCCACAACGTATTTTCTTTCTAGATGGCTTGGCGATCAACTCTTTATCTGAACTAGTCAATTTTTCCAATTAATCTCAGGTTGTTACAACGCATCCATTATTTCCCTGTAATGTTACTCTTCTCTTAGGAACATGTTCTAGTTGATGTTCTTTTTGGTTTTGGTCAGGGGACCTTCATAGGTCAATCAATTCCAAAGACTTTTCAGGTTGCCTTAGTTCTTTCTCTGGTTCCTCACAATTTGTGGTCTTTCCCTCTGTTTGGGTCATGGGGCCTCATCACAAGTTTGGCGGTAGCCTTGCTGGTAAAACCAGCAGGCTGCCGCCAAATTTGCAATTTTTTCTAGCACCCGCGAATGAGCAATTACCGGTTCTTTACGGCCCTGCCGGACCTGGTAATTGCTCATTCGCGGGCGCCTGAATGGAATGCTCCCCATTCCCACTTGATCCCCATAGGGCTCAATGGGAATGGGAGGACTGATGCACCGGCACCTGTTCGCGGGTGCTGTTACGGCCGCCAGGTCAGACCTGTTGGCCGTAATTGCACCCGCAAGCAGAACTCGTAGTTTGTTGGTCCAGGAACTACGGTACTTGCAAGCTTACCGGTATCTTAGTTCCCGCACCGGCAAAGTTGTATTGCGGCCCATTATCTCCCTATAAAGATGTTCATTACAGTGATTGTCTCAGGAGGATAGCTCAGCTGCAACGTGCTCGCCTTGGAAGCAAGGCGACACGGAGCAACACAGGTTTGATCCCCGGGTCCGCACTTAGAAACCTCTGGGTATTAAGCGTGTTATAAATAACCTATCATATCATATCTTATAGCGATCTTTGGGATTCAGATGCCGCAAGGTTCCGAGTCTCGGCTCCACAGGCTGTTTGTTGTTGGTTCTCATCTTTCACAGCCGTTAGGGAACCCTCAATAAAGATCAACTTAGAGTGGATCATTGCTATCATAATTGAATCGTTTAACGCCTCGTAAAGCTTAGTGAAGGGAGCCAGAGCGATAGTCAGGGTAGACATTATTGCCAACAGTGTTTTTTGTTCTGGTTTTGGTTATCAAGGTTGCCATTTTGTTGATCCCGATCCTTTTCCAACACGTCCTGAGGTACCAATGGTTTGATATTTTCTGTAGATTTGGTGTTTTCCACATACTCGTGGGAGTTCAAGTTCTTTTTAATTTGTTGCCGATATGTCGATGCATGGGTATCAATACCTTCTAAGATGATCAATTCCACTGTTCCAGTATCTTGTAATAAGTCTGATACCAAGTCCTCACTAATGGTAACATCGACTTCGTGAAATGTCTTTGTTCTGCCTTGTTTCATTCAAACACTCTGTTCTTTCGTTTGAGCACTGCTGTAGGTTTGGTTGGGCTTCAGATGTAGTATATGTATATGTATATGTATATATATATATATATATATATATATATATATCTTTTTTCACGGCTGCAAGCTTTAGGATAGAATTTCTCATTATTAGTATCCTTAAGTTGAACCGGATTAAAGTGCCATTTGGTGGTAGGAGTTTTAGCTGGAAAGTTCCCCATAAAAATCTTACTGCATAGTCCTCTTGCTCGTTGTGCTCAAAAATCCCTTCAAATAGTTTGGCGTCTGAAATTTCCTTTAATCTGCCTGTAATAGCAGAATTAAACTTTCTTTGGAAAAAGGTGTTTGGATCTTTATTACCGATCCCAGTTTTCTTTATAATTTGTTTGTATGGGCGCTGATCTTTTTAGCCCCACAATTGTTGCTGCTTTAGCAGGCTTATGTTTTTTTGGGATGGAAAGCTTCTCATTTTTATTTTTTGGCGTATTGTTAGAACGCTGTTTAGGCAGCTGTGCGCCACATTCATTCATCCTCTCGCCACTTTCGCTATCCCAGTGACGCTTCTTTTGAGTTATTTAGGATTTGAATTTCAGAGAGGTAAACCGCCTCTTCCCAGTGTGCAGTATAAGGTTGAAATCGCAGTTTGATTTTGCATAAGGTCGCTTTAGGGATCCATTATCTATTCTTGCATCTGAATTATGAGTTTCTGATGTCGGATTAACTCTACTTTCTTGTGTCATTCCAGCAGTTTGAATTATAGTGTGGATTTGAGCTTTAATATTGAATCTGGCACCCGTCAGTTCCTCTTCAGGTCGTTTTAAGCTCCCCCCCCCCACCCCTGTTGTACATTGTCAGCAACCTGCTCAGTGTTGGAATCAGCAGGAGATTTTATTGGTGGGTCATTTACCTGGTGTTCGGTTGAATCAGCACTAATTTCACCATTCAAACTTCTGGGACAGTTCAAATAGCTTAGTCTTTTGTTAGTTCTGATGTCCTCCGTCTCCACCCCACTCTCCACACAAATCTTTCTTAAACTCGTAGCACTGATCTTTTGATAATGGACACGTGACCTCCAAATGTGTTGAGTTATGCCCGTTAGGGGGGGGGGTGGCTTCCGTTAGTGGTAGAGCCCTGCCTGGATTTATTAGTCTTACGTTAGACTTGGTACATTAATCACTCATAGGTCGAGGGATATCCGGGGCGTTAATTTGAGTGATATATTTACCGTAGCCGGTAGTCTCTCATCTTACCTGGCTCCACTATAGGCATACCTCTTAACTCACCCGTTTTTGGCGGGTGTCACCCGCCACTTAGGCAGCTCTCTCATCCGCCAAGCTCCCCACACGCCCATGGCAATCAATGGGCTTTCACCCGCCAAATAGAATATCGGGTGTTTTCACCCACCTAGCGGCCATGAAAGATTGAGAGCTATGCTATAGAATCGTCACCTATGGACTTTTGGAAGGATCCACGTCCTGTAGACGCTGTAGGCAGATGGATCCAAAGGTCTGATAGGGGCATTGCGCCGGCTTCATTCTGAGCCTCTTCACGGCGAAGCCATCGGGCCTCCTCCATGCTGCACTGCCCTTGCAATTCTCCCAAGCTGTACTGGGAGCAGCTGATCTAATTAAGTTAGATCTGCGGTATCCCACACAGCAGTTTGCAATCTGAAATAGGTCTAAGGACAGAGCTCGGCTGACGAAAGTATATTTCAATGGTCTTTTCAAGATGTTGTATTCCCAAAAGCGAGAGATGTGAAATCAGCTGTTCGCTGGGGCTGTCCAGGTACTAGAGTAGCTCTTATAACTACAAGCCACTGTTCCTTCAATCCCCAAGGTCCCACAGTCCCAACGGCAACACACGAGAACACACTCCTCTCTGCACTCATAGCTGTGCTCTTGCTTGTTTAACTGGAGTTCTTGTGTGTTAGGGGCTGCTGCCTTCTTAAAACGCCAGTGAAAGCAGACTGAAGTCGAGCAGTGCAACATACGAAAACACACTCCTCTCTGCCACTGTAATGCTGGCCCCTGTGTCTCTGATGGCAGGAGTCTCCTGGCCGTTTACAAGTACACTGCTCTTATATTATTATTTTATGTTATCCGGTACAGGAGACTCTGACCAGCTAGACCAAATGTGTCATAGGTTGTCACTGTATACCAATGGCAGAAGTGTTTGAGATACGCCAACGGTTTCAGTGCAAACGACTATGCGAGCAGCTAGACGGAATTTAACAGAGCCACATTCTAGAGTGCATGGATGGGGACACATGCCTGCGGCAGGTGCCCACAGATCTGGTGTGAAAGTGTACGAGTGAGTGGGTCTGTGGGTGAATGGTTATGAGTGTGATAGTTTGTGTTTGAACGTTGTGGGTGGGGGTGGCTGGCTGGCTCTGTGGAGAACGCAGTGTGACTGAATATACAAGATGATGTGTGGGTGAGTGGCCGGGTGAAATGAAAGACTGTGAATGTGTGATTTTGTGTAAGGCCCTGGCAGGCTGGGGATCACTAAAGCATGTTTGATACATCTCTAATTGACATGGCATGTTTTACTGGTATTTTTGGGAAAATCCAAGTTCATGTGTGTTATTACGTGGCTAGACTGTCATTTTGGTGCAGCCAGTCTAGCCATTGCTTACTGTGGCATGACATTTATTACAGAGCATCTTTGATAAAGCAAGCATGATGAGTAGTATTACATTGATAGACTGACATTTTGGTGTAGCGGCCTTGCTATTTCTTACTGTAGCATGACTGTTTATTAACTGAACATCTCTGATGAAGCAAGTGTGATAAGCGTTCTTATGAGTCTAGACTGGCCTTGGATATGTTTTGTTATTGTAGCATATCACTTTTAATGGCCAGGCCAACTGGAGTATGTTCTTACATATGAGTACTGGCATATAATGGCAGAGCCAGCTTTGTGCATAATGCCAGCAATTATAATCTAAAAAACATGTCAAAGTGAACATGAATATATGGGAATACTGGCATATTTTGCTGAAGCCAGCATGGAAATGTAAGGGCACAGCCAGCATGAAAATGATTTTTATACTGGCATATATTGCAGGGAAACTTCTGTAAATGCATTGGGAAACGTGCTTGTGCACTTATAGTGACTTACTTCTATTGTATTGTTTCGAGAATTATCCTACAAACCCTAATGCATACTGTCTGGCCTTTTTCCCCAGTGTAATGCACCATTTAAAAACCCATTATTCAAAAGATTCCCCCGATCCCCTCCCCCGCCAAACCTATTTTCATTGGTCGCAATCGCATACTTGTGGCAAATATTGACACCTTCTAATAAAACAACTCACCAGCACCACTGGTGGCTGGTATATTTGGGGACCAGGCACCACTCCCTTCTTTCTATGCTAGGTGACACATTTAAGCTTTGATTAAAAAAACATTGACATCTTTCAACTGGAGTAGTGCATGCCCATGCTGCGTCATAATCATCATGAACGTTGCACACACGTGGTGATGTGGGCCAACCTGGTGTGTGGCGTACCCTGTGCTTGGTTAAGGAGCTTCTGTGGGGGGCCAGGGGGTGCTCAGCATGGCTTGGCCGCCCCTGCTTCAGCTCTCAGTTTAGTTTGTTTAATTACTCTGGGTTCTGCATGCTACCACACACACCTAATGGTAGCAGTGGGGAGCAAAGTGGACATGAATACCATGTAACCAACTATTACTTGGAATAAATGAACGTCCGCACAGGAATGGTTGTCGGTCTGTTAAAGGAAACTACGGAATAGATTTATCATTTTAGGATTGGCTGAGTGGGATACTATTCTGATGCTCATCGATCCCCATTGATAATTAAAAGTTTGTAGGGTCGAATATCTTCTGCAACCTATTTTAGTGTCATGACTTATCTTGCTTGCCCTTCTGGGCGGGCTAACCTCCTTTTTCATGGAGTCCCCATCAATGTAACTCTGGAATGTGTATTTGAGTCAGGAAGGGTCCCCAGTCAGGTTGCCACAAAGGCACCCTGAAGTCTATTTCTTCAAGTATGTTGCCCTGTTTGGCTCCTTGTATAATTAGCTATAATTTTAGAAGGATGCATGCTTCTGCAACCAGTTTACTTGTCACAGATTTCTTTTTGTCTCAACATTTTTAGGTCTTGTTTGTGGGTCTACCTGTCTTTGTTTCACACCCTGCTGGTTCTGGCAGTTGCTGATTTGCCTAGTGGTCTGTGCTCCTTTTTCTGCATGTCGAGTCTGCGTATGAATGAATTGTAGTTCAAGGCTTCCCTGAGCTTGTAAGTCAGCTTTGCCTGCCAATTTAAAGGAGGCTATCACGGGAACCCCCGTTTTGTCTCTTCACTGTAGAAGTTGTGTGCCCATAGATACTGTGCAATATTTCGCCATCAAAACACTTCTTGGAAAAATAAATGGCCCACCAGAGTTTGATCACGATTCTTCTTTGGATTGGCATATTCTTCTATGCTTCACAACTCATCCCTTATTTCTACAAGGTAAGGATGCAGACCTTTGTGTTACATAGGAAATTGTGGTCTAAGATAGTCACTTAGCTTGAAGTCACATTGCTGCATACATTAAAACTTTTAGCAAGCACCCCATTACTGGTTGGCAGATCAATTTGCTTGGGCTTCTTCCTGAGCTATATCCCGGTTCTGATCACTGTAGCCTTCTCTCCCTGATGCTCCCCTGTGCTTGCGCCTCTGTATCTGGTCCTCTCTTTAACGACAAGCTAGGCTTTCTTACACAAGTATTTCTTGAGCATGTGTCTTTGCTGTTCCTGAGGGTCCAATGGAAGGGATTGCTGATCCCTTGGTTCCCACTCGGATCTCTAGCAGCCTGGTGTACTCCTCATACCTGCCAGAACATCACCATCCGAGAAGTTTTTCCAAGAGTGTAGCTCTCAGGCTCAACTCACTGAAACCGCACAGGAACCAATGAAAGCCCAGCACCAATACTCTCACCCTCCCAGCAGTCCCTTAATGGATTATCGGCTGTATGAGAAATTAGTTGGCTTTGAAAGAACTGAAACGGACATCTCCCTAGGATGTACATTAGATGAGGTATGAAGATGGTGTGTAGCAGAAGCATCTGTGTAGTGGTAGTCCACTGGAACTGAGGGTGGAGACAACATGGCCAGTTGGAAATAGGTTCCCCAGAGGCTGTCTTGTTCCGTAGTTCACAGGCGCCCTCTTGCCCCTCAATGCCATTCTTTGAAAGGTGTGCAGTCCAAGCACTGACCCCGCTGTAAGGCGGTAGAGCCACTGAAAACAAAGTGAATGAGTTGTTCTGGAGGACTGGGTGAGGCATTGCTTTCTGGCAAGGTAATGAAAGCCCTGGCTTTTTAAAATGTGTATTCATTCATAAAATGATGCAGGTGATTCCATCACTGAAAGGGAAATCTGCTGATCAGATTCTCCATGCCAAAAGCATAATGTGTATCTGTGTCTTGTTGCATCAGTATCCTCATCTGCAGTGCCTGCTCTACCAGTGGCACAGTGCAGGTTTAGGGGGTGGGAGGGGGGTGGCGCTTGCCCATTTGACAGCTGCAGTGATAGCCAAGTCTCTGCATCTCAGGGGGCTGCATTTAAGATATGCATTCCGGTATTAAAACTATGATGATCATAAGTAGCCAAGGCTGGTATAAACTTTAAAGATAAGCTATGCCTGAGTTAAGGCATGGTGCATGGTGTTAGGGAGAATTCTCAGAAATGTGCTAATTCGCTTCTACCTTGGAGACCCCCAGCTCTTTTGCTGGACTTTAGGACTTTTAATTTTTATCCTGGAGAGAGTGAGACCTTTTTCCCACTCGCTCGTATTTTTCTTTAATTTGAATTCTGTGTTTCTTCTGGTTTTGGAGTCTGACAAACATCATAGGCATCTTCTTTTTACATTCTGACACACAGCACCCTCAGTGCAGTGTCACATAAAAATCCTTTGGATTTCTACTTCGGTTTAAATACCTTCTCTTGGATAAAGTACTATTTCCAAGAGTCGTGACGTGAAATTGACTTTACTTACTTACTTTTTTTCTCTTTGTAGACCCAGCACACACTATCTTACAATAGGGGTCTGGAGGGGTTAGTTAGTATATCCCCTTCGTCTATCTTCTCATGTAACATTTTTATGTTACCCTTTCTACAATTAATGGCTGGTGGAAGTGTTTTACCTTTTCCTACCATTGTGTGTTTTTAACACAGGCTGAATCCTCTGCTGCAGTATTGCACCTATGAGTGTCCATTTTGTCAAAAAGGCTCAGTCTTCTTTCTTCACCATTTTTTGTTGGAAAGGTCCTTCTTGAAATTTACTCTGCGTGCCAAACCCGGTTTGGCCACTTTGTGCATTTTCTCTTTGGCGGGATTCACTGGTGAAGCCCACCTCTGACAGGGCAGGAAGCCAGGGAGGTGCCCAAACTCCCTGTACTTAGTCTCCTTGGTTACAGGAATGCACCCAAAGGTGATTGGTTGGCTGGCTGTCCTTGGAGGACAGTCATCCTGCTGTGTGAGTGACAGCTAGGCTGCAAATTAATGGGGACGACTTGCATAAAAGGAGAGCTCTTTTGCAAGGAAGGCAGAGTTGACCACTGGTAGAAGGAACCGACGAAAGAAACTGGAAGAGAAGCTTGCTGCACCTCCTGGACCGTTGGTTTGCCCGGTGAAGTCCTGCTGCAGTGCTAAAGCTCCAATTTCGACATTGACTAGTGAAGCCCAGAAAGGACGACTTCTCCCCTTGGGTTGGTGGGACCAATCTACCCCAAGATGAACTCTACTGAAACCCCTCTTTCTGCTGGCTGTAATTCCATTGCTGCTGCAGGAACCGAGTACCAGGGGACAGGAACACCAGAATTGAGTGCATCACCTTTAAGCCGGACCCAAGCTCCAGGAAGATCTTCAAGACTCCCTCGAAGCAGGGCTAACCAAGCGTGAGCCACCTCAACAGAGTGCTGGACCCCAGAAGCAAGGAAAGTCCACAGGGTGTCCAAGAACTGTGGTGGTGCTATTTGCGAGTAGCTGAAAATGCAAAGTGCCGCTGATCTGAATTGCGCACATTGCTGCTGCCGACCTTCACATCGTAGTACAGGAGTCCCCAGACGTCCTCCCTCTGGTCCCTATGACTGAGGCCAAGGAACAACAGGATCTGCAGGACTACAACAGGAATGGAAGCCAGCTGGAACCATTTCTTCAGACACAAGGTACTGTGAACTAAGGGATACTTTCCTCTTATTGTGTGTAGCTTGCTTGCCTCACTGGAGATATGCATTAGCTGCCCTTTGCAGAGTTGCTTGCAGCTTTACCCTTCACAAGCCTCCCAGCTTATGGCACAACAGTGATTTCTTTTTTTCAACAAAACTCTCTTTAACATTGTGCAGACTTTTACCTATCTTCAAGAAGTGCCTCAGCTCCCTTAGACTTTGCTCAATTGACATTGGCTGTCCTGGACTCGTCTTACCCTCTGACTTTGTGTTTTACTGTCCCTCCAAAAAGTCATACATACCTTACTTGTATAGCTGGGAAGGGGTTAATATATATTGCATTGGGGAATTTTAAAATGCTTACCTGTTTGAGAAGCTTGTTAACCATTTTTTCCTTCCCTAACCTTTTTCCTTTTTGCCACAACTTCAGTATTTCAATTTAAGTGTGAAAAGTGATATATTAATGTCCACAGTGTCCTAACTATTGAAGTCACCTCAGGGTGTAGGAAGTATCTGTGTGCCATCCCAAGAGGGTATCTACTTTACTTGACTGAACTGAAGGAGTGTATTGTTGAAGTATATTTTAAGTGTTGCATATTGCTCCCATCTAAAGAAGGCTTATTTTAAAATGGACTGTTTAAATAATTATTTATTAATTTATCAAGAAACCTTTAGTAGAAGTGTTATTTGAATACATGTCACTGTGACTCTCTGTTATAACCCTACAGCTCCCATTGACCCCTCTTGAGATAAACCTGGCTGCTCAGTCACTCTACCAATTTGTGTAGTACAGACTTCTTCCAAAGGTTGAGTTACCTCTTGCCAAGAGGACAAGGCTGGTGTAGTCTCCCACAGGGGTAATACATACAATCTTGCCTAACACATGGCACTACATATGATCTTTGCAGCCACATCCAGTTTGATATCACAATGTGTCGGCTCCTGTGAGCCAGCTCAGTGGTGGAAGGTGATGTGTATTCTGGCCAGACAGGGTCAGTCTGCCAAATGACCGTACAGGAACCTGAATAGCCATGCCTCTTCTTTGACCTTTGTGTAGGTAGGTAACACCCTCCTCCAGGGACAGCCGTACCATAGGCAGCTGTTCTGGGACCAGGCATCAAAGGAGCACACCCATTCAGGAGCAGCCTCACACCATGGTGCTGCATTTCTAAAGGCCTTTGGTCCTAGTGAAAATGGAAGGGGACAGGCGTTGTGGTGACAGGAGGGCTCTGTCCAGTGGAGGAAGACTACCACCTGTTTCTCTGCCTCTCTTTATCCTTCTTGTCCCCTCCACTGCCTCTAGAGTCAGAAGGCTAAAGTCTACTTCTTTCAAGAACTGAGATTGGACCACTAAGGCAGGCTAGCGTTAGTGCAATCGCCCGTGGACTTTTACCTTTTAAAAGAAGAGGTATCCAACCACTTCTTTGATTCACTCTGGAGCAACACCTGAGAAGGATTGATAGGACCTCTTTTAGGAGAGTTGCACTTTCCAAAGCCCTCAACCACTCGGGTGCAGAAGAAGCAGTCCAAGGCAGAGGAGAGCTCTGCCCCCTGCCCACTCCCAGGGCACATTGGGGATAAACTTGCTGTGGTCCACGACCTGCCATTCTGGGGAAAGGGATGTTTTGCCATGGCAGATTTCATTGAATTCAATGTCATCTAATTTTTCATTTAATTAATTTTGCCGCAAGTATATGTGGGGGGGTGGGTTTAGGTAAATAAATAATGTAGTGGACTTATGGGGGGAGGTCATTGGGGGGGGGGGGGCCTCACCCTGCATATATTTGCCGCAATATCTACCCCAGAAAAAGAAAATTTGATAAAATCCCTTTGACAACATCACATAGGACTGCCATTTTGCACCAGAATCTCCAAGGGCTACGAGAGCAGACCCTAAAAAGACTTGCCCTGTCTCAAGCCCCTGAATTGGGTTTCACAGACTCTGGCGGACCAGATCTGCTAAAACGTCCCTTTCTGCCTCCTCAAACGGTTGCACCGATGACCAAGGCAAAATCTATTCCTTTGATGCGGGATCCTGCCGGTTCTACTTTCTGGCACTCCTCCAAACCTTCAAACAATTGCTTGCACATTGAGCCCGCTTCGTGCTGCATCATGCCCTTGCTAAGCCTATCACCTGCTAGGCTTGAATCGACTACTCAGCACCGGGACCTGACTCGCACTGCTGGAGAGGAACTTACTGACTTGAAGCAGGGGGTATGCCATGACTCTTCATGATCCTCAAAACTGCTCCTTCGCTGAAATGCACATTAAGACAACAGGTTCACCACTTCAACCACCACTGCCTGCCGACTCGAACCGCTGCTTCCTGGTGGTTTTGACCTGCCTGACCTCCGAGTTCCTGGTGAGCGTCCAACCTGTATTGTCGAAAGCCACCTTCGAGTCGCAAAGAGCTACCGCATTTGCACCTGCTTGATGCCCGCTTACGGCTTGGGTCCAAATGAGCCACGTTACACAAACTTAGCTCGATCCGCTTGCATCACCACTCTAAGCCGGCTTCAATGCTGTTAACCTGCCAAAGATGCTAAACCAGGTACTGTGGGCCAATAACTGCCCCCTTTGTACACTTGGGCCTTAGAGACTGGATAGGTCTTTTTGCACCTTTTTTCACCCAAAGATTTATCTTTTTTGTGGTTAATAAATTGCATATCACCCCTGTATTCATATTCTGAGTGCTACATTCTTTTATCTAACGCATCTTCTCTGTTCGTTCCACAATGGTGGGTTTTATACAGTGTTTTCTAGTTCGTTTTCTTGCAGATGGTGTGTTTGATTAAAGTATATATATTTTTATAGAACCTTGATTGGACATTTCCTTCATTTTGGACTGTGTTAGTGTTGTTTGGGTCACTACGGGAATTACATTCACACCCCTGTTAAGTGCATAGCCTTCTCTTGGGCCATGTTACCACAAAAGTCAAAGGAGGTATATCTCTTAACTGTGCCTGTTTTCTCTTTATAATTTTGTTGGATCTTGGTTTGTAGAAGTGTAGGGCATTTTCGTCCATACTCATCTGTGAACTCCTGTAGAGCAGAATCCACTTTGTCACAGACTGAGCCCAGGTACAGATCAAATAACAATTAGCTGGAAGCTGCTGTAGAGGCGAGACCACAAAGGTGAGACTTCAGCTTACAGAATGACGAAGTCTAAATAGCACCGGTCTGAGCGTCAAAATCAATGGGAACAAATGATGTTGCAAGGAAAAGGGCACATGACGAAGTGGGCTTGTGTAGCAGGCTGTGGGAGCAACTGTGATGTACCAAGATAACCTGGCCCATACTGAAAGCAGGACTGTTCACTTTTGCAGTGCCTTTTAAGGAGTACTGTGACCGTTAGGCACACAGATGTATTGCAGAGTGTGATATTCCAGACTACTAACCAGCAGAGCTTCCTCATGGCTCATTCATCTTGCATGCTTCGGGGCTTGCCACCATGTTCAGCCAGGTGAGGATGAAGACTTCTGGATTAAATCTGAAGTTGTTGGTTACGATGGTCTTTCCGCTGTAAGTCGTAGGTATACATAACTTAAAACTGTGTTGCCATGTTTATTTACCTTTTTTTTCTCCCATGCTTTCTCTTAGGCTTTAAATCCAAAATTCTCTTCACAAACAGATTGTGTTTAATTCTGGCAGCTGCGTCCCTAGCTCTCCAAGGAAGGCAGTAGCCATGCATGGCCATATATGTCAAAATCAGTGTTCCGTGCCACCAAGCCTGGGAAAATGAAAAAAGCTTGACATCCACCAGAAGTAAAGATTGAACTTTTGTTCTCACAGGATACTCTCAAGTCTTGCTATTCAAGGGACATGTATGGGTATCAAAGTCAATTCTTCCATTTGTTCTCCCTATTCAAGAGAAGCACTAGAGTAGTATGCTCCAGCTGGTATCTTTCTCATTAATGGAAGCATAGTTGTAAGGACAATAGCTCCTCCTAGTGCTGTTTAGTTAGGTTTCACAAAGGTATTAGCAACTGATCCAAAATGACCCACAGTATAACCTTTGATTAATTATTTTTGATACAGCACTAATGTTGCTGTAAGGCCATTTTAGATCACGTAAAGGGCAGACGTCGCTGGCGATCTGCCGAATAAGGGTCCACTTCTCAATATTCTTACCTCTGCTGCTTTGAGAAATGAGTTACAGCACTTGTCCTAGCCTGCACTTTTCCTGGATGGTGAGATTGTTACACCTAATATGGTTATCGGTTCTGTATCCCGACTCTCATATGCTGCGCAAACTGTTCCGGGTGGTTGCAGAACAAGCTGCAACGCTCTAGCGTTTTTGCCGGATCTCAACCGATTGTTGGCCACGCCCCCAGGCTTCCGCACAGTATATCCGGACATTCAACCTGTGGCAACGCGCGTTGCTTCTCTCTTCCTGAGTAGCTGTACACTCATTGAACCAACCGAGATTCCAGCTGATTGTCTTTCCACCATTACGGGTTCTGTTAGTTTCTTCAGAGGCTCTTTCAGCACTTCTGATTCTAGCTACAGCACAAGAAGAAGTAGGAGATTCTACCCGGAAGTACAGGAAAGGGATTTTACTTCGGTTTATTGGCCCAGGCGCTCATTTAGATTAGGAGTGAGCCTCTACCCGCCTTTCTCTTACATTTAGGATTGGCCGAATAACACCCAGTTTCCTGTTCCACTGATGACTTTCCAACGGCCTTGTGGCTGAGGCACATCATCCTAGCAGTCCTCAGGATTCTACGAACCCTAGCAGCCCAGCACAGGATTTTTTCCCCCCTGTTGGGGGTTTTCCCTGGGGGCTCCTTTACGTCCCGACTCTTGGAGCGGGTAATGAAGGGATCCCTAGGATCCTCGTTGGTCTTCAATAGAACAATCTCAACCTCCAGGGAACAATCAAGTCTCGAGGTGGGTAATATCTTGTATGTTGACACTTGTGTTTGATGATAAATACGAAATTGGAAGTTAGACATTACAGAGATGGGCCATCCGCAGCCTATCTGAATTCCAAACGTCACCTCTCTGTAGTGTTAGAAGCTCGATTTTCAAACCAACGAAACCAGAGGTTCTCTCTCCAGTTGCACCACTTTTGGTATTCAGTGTCCTCACATTATGGATGTTAGAGGCATGAAGCCTGTAGCTATTCAGTCGGTGCAACACTCGAGGGGATGTTACTAAAGGTTTTCACAGGACTTTCAATTCATTTTGCCAGTCTCTTTTTGTAATCCCATGGATTTTAAGGAGGTTGACACATGTTGCCCAAAAAAAAGCTAACCCAGTATACCCATGTTACTTGGATCCCCCACTCTGAGTGATGTAGTGACAAGCAGGTGTGGAATTATCAATGTAAATTTAAGTAAAGTGTGCCACATGCTGTAGGTCCTGTATCCTGAAAAGGTAAAATAAACAATGTACTACCATATCATAGTCCTAGGCAAGGCAGTGGGTGTGAATAAACCACATCTTGTTACTAATATGGTTTAAAATGCAACAAGAAAGGTTACCAAGCCTCTGTCTGCACATTGTTTGAGAATAATGGACCAGTAAATGTGTTTCTTTATTGAGTTAATATAAACAAAATACAGCAAACCTAATCCGATACGTTGAAGGAGAAGCCTTCCTATCAGTTTGAGTTTGCTCTCTTGTGCAGTTTTATCAATGTTTTCCAGTGCTTCATTGTGGGGAAATTGCTGCTATGTGCTACTAATATGTAGCTGAATAACTGAGAGGCAGCCAGTACTGCCAATTAACCATCCTACTTCTCCCCAGCTCTTCACTAGCTCCCCGTGGCTGCAGGGAACAAGTTCAAGACCCTCTGCATAATCCAGAAGGCTTTCCGGGGCCTGGGACTGCTCTACCTCTGGGGCCTCCCTCTGGAACAGCCTCCCTGCCTCTCTCAAACTTGAGCAGAACCCTCTCCGGTTCTGGGAGCAAGTCAAGAACTTCCTTTTTCGCTTCCGCTTTCTCTCTTCCTCTCACCTGCTAATGCAACTGACTGCTCCGCGCCTTGGTCACCCTCTGAACTCATGCCCAGGATCCTTCATGCCCAGTTGCCCTCACACTGCTTCTGGGCTCCTCAGCACTTAAGGGTCTGTATCTGCAACCGTACAGACCCTTCTTGCTGCACTTATGAGCACCCAGCTGGCTGTACTTGTGAGTTAACTGCACTTCCGCCATCCCTTCCCCCTGGCACTTCTCCCCCTTCCTCTTCCCGCGCTTGCGCTGTTAGGCAGAAACCTGTGCAGTTCCCTCTAGGACCACTGCAAAAGATTTAAGACTACAGGTGTTGGCAGTAAACCCACTTGGTAGCAGTCTGCACCACACAGATTCACTTGGTAGCTGTGGCTGAGCAGTCAGACTTCCCTCAAGAAGAGTTAGGCAGTATACAGAGTATTCACAATAGGTCAAGAGCACACAATAGAACAAGTAAACACTGACCAGGGCTTGGTCTAAAAGAGATATCATTATTTATTTAAAACCACATCTAGAAAAACACACAGGCACTAATAGTAAGCAATCCAAAAACACGGTCACTAAAAGATATACACTCCCTTAAAAGAATATTAGACAAGTCTTAAGTAAAGCCCCACTTATTTTCAGACAGCGGTGAGCGCTTAACGTAGATGGCACTCTAATAGTTCGTTTTAAAAAGGGAGAGAAAAGCAGAGAACAATTTAAAACAGATCACAACACTTTTACAAGAACATAGCAAGAGAGGAAGGCAAAGTAAAACCGTGAATTCAGAGTCAGTAGGCCGGATCCGCTTTAAGAGGATCGAAACGAAATGTGTCCAAGGTCACACGGTTGCAGTGCACAAAGTCTTGTAATGGTTCAAAAAGGAGTTGGACCAAAGAAAGGGACCAGTTAGAGGGTCAAGGCGGCCAGCCCAGTCCAGAAGGTTAAGGAGTTATTATTACCTTGTAGCAATCTTTAGAAAGGGAGGCCTGGCGGACACGGTACCTTAAAGTGGTGAGAACACTCCAGCGGGGTAGTTGTTCCTGGCAGCGGGTGCAAGTCGGTGTTTCATCCGGGGGAAGAGAGGATCTCGTCGTGGAGGAAGACAGGAGTCTGTTGCACTGCCAGGGAAGAAACCAGCCGCAGAGTTTCTCAGGTACAAGGAGCGGTCTGTTGATTCGCGGTCCAGTGGTAAGTGGCTATCCGGCTGCCGGGGTGCTTGGCACGGGCAGTTTGACCACAAACGGTCTGGGGTGCGAAGGAAGAAAGGTAAACTGGTTGTGCCCACCAGTCAGGGGAAGAAGCCTCTCCAGCCGGGAGATCTTCTCTGTCGTCGGGAAGTGGTGAGTCGGTTCTGCAGGGCTCCACCGGTGCAGTCGTCGTGGTAGGTCGGCTCAGCTTCTCTCCTTCGTCGGATTCTCAGGTCCTGTGGCGACTTCTGAAGTTCCAGTCCCCAAAGCCCTGCTTTTATGCAGCATACCCCCATTCACTCAGCCTAGCTGTCAATCAAACATGCTAAGTGGTGAGCCGGCCGGCTCACCACTTGGGCCAATCACACAAGAGTGCGACTTGAGTTACGAAGGTAACTCAGTCCAGGGTGCCTAAACCCCCTCCGACACCCCCTGTGGTACCCAGACAGAGTGGCACCACTTTTGGAGGCTTCTGTGGAGAAGCCCGCCAAAAAGTGGAACAAAGGGCTCGACTTGGGTTGGAGTCACAGAAGAGAACACAAATGCAATTTTAGAATCGAGTCTTGGCAAAAAATACCAACCGGAGAATTAATATTAATTAAATAAACCGGCGGTATGTTCGAGGCTATGAGAATTAAATAATTAAAGTTGGTAGCCTCGAACAATTGGAAAATCCCATAGGGAAATATTTGCGGTTGAATATAAAAAGTAGTTTCCACTGCCACCAGCCAAAACTCGATCAGGGGGGACGGGGACGTGCCCCCTCGACTAACAGACCCCGGGGCAATCGAATTGCCCCGACCAGTATGTCCACAATATGATGGTTTGTACTGGTTTCTGTTAATAATTTGGGACTAGTAAAGCCAATGGTAACTTGGGAGACAGTAGTCCGTCCCAAGGTATGGAGTCTATGGTGGGGTGTCACTATGACACCCCTGTGTTACTGCACGAGGGTGCTGTGTAACACACATAGGAAAAACACATGAGACCCTGTGGAGTAAAGGACCCCATAGCCCATAAAACACATTACCAATCAAAGGAATACCATAAATCATGTCCAAGATTGGGAGAAAGAGTCTCACTCTTGGCAGGAGGAAAAAAACAAACTGCAGAAATCCAGCAAAGCTGCTGCGGGACTCACTAGGTTAGGAAATCCAGCCTAAAGAGAGAATTCTCCCTAACATGCCATCTGAATGACACAAGGCCCAGTAAGATTGTTATTTTGTCCTCCCTTTGTTTCTCCCTGCTTATCTTGTCGCGCCTAGAAACACAGGCGCGTTATAAATGCCACATCATTATCACATCATATCATACTTAAACTCCTAAACCGACCACTAGATTTTACTTTCCTTTTGTGCATTGGGTCACGCCCTCAAGCAATCAACTGATTTTATTCATTGGGGTGTTTGGCTCTATATCAACTATGAAGTGCAAAATGTAATGTGCTTTTAAAATCTGATCATCCAAATAGCACACAGCAATTATGGTCTTCTCGCTGTTGGCCAATTGGAATGGTGTATGAACAGATATAAACCAATCAAGTCATTGACAAGAGGTGTACACATGAAAATAGCTACTTGGTTAAAGCGCTAAATGATGTCCCAATGTGTGAGGTTGGGTGGAATTTCAACAGTTCAGATGAGGGCTGCATAAATGGCACAAGGAAATAAATACATTTAATACGACAGCTGAGCGTGTTCCATGGAATATTAATGTTCTGCAACATGGGGTAATATGATCTCAAATATGATGAGGTCCTTGACTGTTACTGTCTGTATAATAGCACTGAGCTTGTTTCAAATGAACACCCAAAATAGGGTAATTAATGATTTGTTCTTTTCAAGGTGATCGATATGACAGGTCGTGAGCAAAAGGTTTATTACAGTTACAGTCAAATTGGCAACACACCTGACATACCAGAGGACCACCCCCCATCAACAGGTAAAGACACAAAGCCCCAAGGCTTTGCCTTGCCAGAGCTGGAACACAACCTGCAACTTCTCATTGACATGACGGAACAGGAGATCATCCAGAATGACCGGCAGCTGCAGTATGAGAAGGACATGGTGATCAACCTGGCCCACGAGATGGAGAAGCTGACTGAAGTTCTTGCCCATGAAGAGGTGGCCATTCACAACCTGTCAAAGGTCCTTGAGACAGTGGAGGAATGTGAACGGCGACTGCAACCCAGCTGTGAGGACCCACTCACACTGGAGGAGTGTGCGGACATATTCGATGCGCTGCAGGAAAAGTATTATGAAGAGTACAGAATGTCTGAGCGTGCTGACCTGGCAGCAGCCATTGTATATCCTCTGATGAAGGACTACTTTGACAATTGGGACCCGTTGCAGGTACTCTTTTATATATTACACAGCATGTTTTTTTGTTCAGTCTCGGTGTAGCTGAGAGTCTAGAAAAGTGGTCTTCAAACTGTGGGGCTGGCGCTATCTGGGAGGGCCCGAAGGATGTGCAAGGGGGACTTGAGGTTCTTTAAAACGAGTTTACTTTGAAAGCTTTTAATAGAAAATGTATGCAGTTATAGCTTGTGGGGGGCCCGGAAAAAATATATTTACTCCATGGGGGCTCAGTATAAAAAGGTTTGAATACCACTTGTCTAAATGTTATTATAATATGCAAAGTAGCAAGCGTCTGATTTTCAGGAAAGAAATATCTTATCATGAATCATGATGCAGTGTGTGATCTAAAATGATAACAAAATTAACTGAATAACATGGGAGGTGATGGATGGTGATATAGGCTTGTCTTTCCTCTCATAGGTGGCACTGGTTTTTGAAACTTCTATTTTCCTGTTATGGTGTCACAGAATTGGTACATAATATTGGATCCTGATTTGCAGAAGGAAACTTCTTTTCTTGTAGGTCTCCAACTTCTCAAGGTCCCCGAACCTTGAGGGGTGTAACATGGTGGCTTTTCAAGATCTAGAGCATTTGCCTTCAACATTATTAATACATGTTTTTTCCTAAGACAAACACCCCCCCCACCCCACCCCGTCACACTGGATCAGTGTTGAAAACAATCGAGTTGCCCACAAAAACCGTAAATGGAAAAGAGCATAAAATAGCATTTGCAATCTGCGCACTAAGAGTAGATACGCACATGCGATTTAGGAAGGGAATGAGCTGCAGCCTCCATCTTAAAAAGTGAAATAAACGCATTGATGTGCTGAATTGCATAATAGTGACCAACATTTTGTGTATGTTAGGTAAGAATTAGTGCAGCCCAACTGGTGTGGGACTACACAAGACTTATCTCTTGGTATTAATATAGGCCTGTACTATGCAAGTTTGTAGTGTGACTGAGCAGCCAGGCTTATCTTAAGAGGGGTAATGTGTGCTGTAGAGCTGTGCAATGAAATCAGTAAATGCAAGTATCCAGTTAAACACTTATAGTTGTATAATAACCTTTTTGATTTATACACAAAGATATTTAAAGCATTCTTTAAAAAGCAGTAATTAGCTGTAACATTAATCCCAAGGTAGGTTAATTAAAAAAGTGAACAATAAAGCAGGTGAGTAATTCATTCATATATTAAACATATTCCAGCACCCGGAAGTGACGTCATTTGAGGTCAGTATAGCATTTATATAGTATCACCTTTCTAAAATTGAGTTATCACGGAAGGAAAGGTTAGGGTTAGATCAGAACAGACTGATGGGTTATAAGAACAGTTAGATTCTCCCAAAGGGATGCATGCAGTCTATTATCACAGCATTAAAGTGTTCAACATTTAAAACCTGTAAGGGAACAAACACTGCCAAAACCAATAGGTTAAGAAGGAGGCCTTAGGGAGCCAGGGCAGCTAAAGTCAATGGGCAACGTCAAAGTTATGATGCTCTTCTTAGAAATATGTTCTTAAATAGTCAGTGTTCAAAGGAGAAATCAGAGCAACTCAAGAGGAGTCCCCTTTAGAAAGCACAAGCTGTAAGGCCAATGCAGTTAAGTTGAGGTCAACTTAGTGTATGGTTAAATCGCACTCACAAAGATAGGAAGCACTCCAAATGGCAAAAGGATAAAATACCCCAAGCCCCACAGTACCTTTGAAATGAAGAAAGTGTTTCAGCTGGTTGCCTTCACGATGCAATGCAGTAGAGCCTTGTTCCTGGTCCTTGGTCGTGGTGAAGAAAGGGAGGACGTCTGGTGGGCTCCTGTGGCAGCACTCGAGAGAGGGGCTCTGCAGCAATGGATTTCCGTTGAGCTTTGTAGTTTTGCCGTCTTTTCCTCAGCGCCAAAGAAGAACAAAAAGCTTTGGTTAGGATTTCCTTGATCCCTCGGTCCTGAACTCTGGCGACGGAACTCTGGATGCAGATTTCTTGCTTCTATAGGGTCCTCTGGATGCCCACGAAGATCTTCCGAAGTCCGAATCCGGACAGAAAATGCATTCACAAGTGGTCGAGGTATCCCGGGTATTGGGCTTCTGCAGCCTTGGAATGTTGTGGCAAGTCGGGGATTGGGACAAAATAGAGTTTGTCTCGAGGTTAGTTAGTCCCACCAGCCTAAGGGAGTAAGTCGTCCTTTACGGGTCTTCCGTGTTGATTAGAAAACAGGGTGAACACAGCTGCAGGGCTTCACCGGGCACTTTGCGGTCCAAGAGGGTGCTGCCGGCGTCTTCTCTCGTCTTCTGCTTCGGATGTTGTCTTCCAGTGATCGACTCTTCTTAGTCCCCAAAAACCTCGGTTTTTATGCAAGTGCTCATTCATTCACAGCCCTAGGCTGTCAATCACACAGCAGGGTGGCTTTCCCCCAGGACAGCCAGACGGCCAATTGGAACTGGTTTGACTCAGGCACACCTAGAGATAGACAGGGACGTTTCTGGACCCTCTCTCACGTCCTGCCTTTCCAGACACACTGGAGCCTGGGTGTGCTTCAGGGCTGAAGCCTGCCAAAGGCAAAACCCACAAAGGACTCAAACCTGATGCAAACTGAGTAAAAGCCTGGAAGAAACTAACAAAAAATGGCAAAAAAGAAAACTGGGGCCATTTTGAGAAAACTGTCACCTTTGGGTGCAGCACTGCAGCTGTGGTATCAACATGCAGATACATGACACTAGGTAGTAAAAAAGAAACAACTGCCACCACCCATTCAAGTGAGTTAGTGTAACAAAATGTCACATGAGGAATGGGTTAAAGGAATTACTATGTAACCCCCAAGCACTCCACATAGGGTGGTGTGTGTAATGGACCCATAAAGTAAAGTTAAGTAAGTCCTCTTACTATTCTTGGGAACAGTAGTTCACCCAAGAAAATTTAGTTAAACCTTAAGAGAAGTCCGAGGGACTTCTCGGGGACACTGCACAAAAGGTGCTATGTGTCACAATGCAAAAGCAGATGCCTATGGAGTTTACAGTAAGGAACACAGAAAATCCTAGTCAGAAAAACACACGAGTGAGAAAAAGGTCCCACTCACTCTGGAGCAAAAATAAAAAAGCCCGGAGTCCAGCAAAATAGCTGGGGGTCTCTAAAGGTTAAAGGGAATTTGTAACCGAAATGAACATTCTCCCTAACAATGTATGAACTCTGTTCAGTTCCGCTTCTGTCATGTATTCTACTCTGGTTTCTTGCACGTTTCTGAAAGCATTTCAGAGAAATGTGTGCTCTGAATTTAGAAAAACACAACCGAGCACAGTGTCTAAAATGCATTCAATGACAAATTAATAATATAAGTTAAGTGATACAGTAAGATGGAACCAAGTCACTACAAATATGCACTAGCTTCAGAAGTCCAATCCCTATGAAGAGTGGGGCCTTGTTCTATCCAGCATGTATCTGATGCAGGTCAAGTTCTTTTGTTGGTGGCTTGTTCAAAAGAAGAAATGCAACAATGTTACTGGTAAGAAAAGTTCTTATTGTTCAGGTTTCACTGCTCAGGTGCGTCCACCAAAAAGCAGTGGAATAGAAGGATACAAAGAGACCGTCCTGACCCTTGCCCCTGGCCCTCACTGGCAAGTCAGCCTTCCAGTTAGGGCCAGGTCAAAGGCCTTAAAACCTCATCCAAGACTCTCTTGGGGTCAGTCCTGGCGCCTTTGGCGCCAGGCTTATAACCATCATGAAGACCAACATTAGAATGGGACCATTTATTTGGGACTATTTAACTTGCAGGGTGAGGGGGTTCAGCCAACATGAAGGCACACACATAGCTCAGTTACAAGGAACTGAGCTATGCGGTCTAGTCTTTTGGGTGTGGCAGGCCTGGGACTATTTTACCTGGACTACTTTACCCGAGACTATTTAAACCACACCCAAACAGCAGAACATGCTTTGCGTTATTCTGCTGTGGGCAGCGTAATGCTCACTGTGTCCAGTTCTTTGATGCTAGTTTACCTGAAACCAAGGACCTCCAGAGAGAGAAAGAACACTACGAAACTTACCTGAAACAGTATCCTGTCTTCAATCCATCGCTGACTTCAGTTCCACTCACCTGAAGGTACGAACTCCATCATCCGACACCGCATGCATCCTGGAATACCATAACCTGGAAAGAGGAGAAAGAAAGACAGCATTAGTAAGAGTTTACTCACGTTTCCTCCCGAATGAAGAAAGCCACACAATTCTTATTTGGGTAGTCGTCTCCTGGTCAGTATCATTGCTGGAACATTACGGCGCTCGGCCAGGAACATCGCAACCTGCAAGGAGAGAAAAGACACAGGTTAGCAATATAAAAGGCGAAACAGCGCCGCGCATCGCGCATTACTCACCGTACAGCATCGCGCACACTGCGCTTTCGCCTACCGGCCCATGCTCAGCTTCAAGCTGCATGACAACACCAAAATACTTTTCCATACCTAAAAGGAAAGAAGCAAGACATTATTATTCGAACTAAGAGGAACGTAAGAACTGCATTTAAAGACTGTAAAGCAGGAAACCTACGTAGTTGCAGCAGGCCTGGATTCCCACAGTGGGGGCTTGCACCAATGAAGTAAGTTGGTCGCTGCTTGCCCCCCGCATCTACGCGCCCGTGCCACGAGGAGCAGGACAGAAAATCCACCTCTTACAATATTAAGGTGAGGAGAAGGCCCAAGGGGGAGAAAGGAGTTGAGACCAAGGGAGGTGGGAAAACATAAAGACAATCTGGTATTGAATCCAGCTCTCCTATATCGCAGACCCATCTTTAACCAGAGGCCTTACCAAGGGACCAGGAGAGGGTTTAAGAGTGCAAATCATCCAACCAGGGCTGGGTGGCGTCCCCGTGGATACCCGGTGATTGTAACGGACACTAGTTCTCAATGTTATCCTATGGAGGACAGGGGGAGACAAATGCTTTGTGTTTACATATCCGGCGAGAGCTGCCAAAAAGCTTTGGATTCAAGGATTCTTGTGGTCGGGTCCAGGAGCAGAGTGCAACCCCTGTCGGTGGAAAAAGGCAAGAAGCACTGATGCAAACCTCTTCAGGACAGTTCACAGGACTGGGGAAAGTAAGTTCCAGCGACGGCTAACGCGCAAAGACGACAGCAGTTGTACTTTCAGTTGCGGTTGCAGACCTTCCATAGCAGGATCCCTTGAAGCTGGGAGGCCGACATTCGGCAGGAAGGCGACTTACACCACAAGCTGGTGACCACCGAAGTTCCAACACCGAGTGCCAACCGAGTGCCAACGGTTCTAGCGAGGTAGCCCACTGGAGAGATGGTCAGTCCACTGGGTGGTCCAGGGACACTTCTGAAGGCTCAAGACAGCTGGATCCTTGAGAACACGTTGAGACTGGTCCCACCAGTCCAGTGGTTGAAGCATTGCACAGGGCCTTTGCAGGTCAGGTAGTCCAACATTACTTCACTGGGCCAGACGCAGGAAACGATGATGGGCTTCGTCTGTAGTCTTCTTCGGATCTTCAGTCGGCTCTTCTTCCAAATCAGGATTCTTGGCTTCAACACTGATCTCAAGAAAACGGCTACAGGAGTCCTTGTCTTATCCAAAGTTTTGTCTGGAAGCAAGTCCAAGCCCACCAATGGTAAGGATCTGCACCATTCAATCTGCCAGTAGTGGTCCAATCAGGGACCACTGTTGGTTTCACTCATGCCCCTGTTAGGCAGAAACCTGTGCAGTTCCCTTAGGGACCACTGCAAAAGATTTAGGACTACAGGTGGTTGGCAGTAAACCCAATTGGTAGCAGTCTGTTCCACCCAGATTTACCTGGTAGCTGTGGCTGAGCAGTCGGACATCTCTCAATATGAGTTAGGCAGTGTATAGAGTATACACAATAGGTACAGAGATACAGTAGCACAAGCAAACACTGACCAAAGCTTTGGTGTAAAAGTATATAATTATTTATTTAAAGACACACTTGTAAATTACGCTAGCACAAAGAGGTAAATAAATTCAACACACAGTCACTATTATATATACATATATATATATATATATATATATATATATATATATATATATATATATATATACAACCCTAATTACTTATTAGACAAGTCTTAATGAGAACCACCACTTATTTTCAGACAGAGGTGAGCGCTTAACATAAGATGGCACTCTAATAAGTTATTAAAAAAGGGAGGGAAAAAGGCAGGGTTATGAAAGCACACAAATTTCAATACTTTTCAAAGAACCACAGTGAGGCAGGTTAGGCAAAGTCTACTGGAGAGCAAGGAAGTTCAAATGCCATGCCCGCTCTTAGAGAGAGCAAGCGAAATGTGTCCAGGATCACACAGTGGGGTTATGCCCAAAGAGTCTTTGTAGAAAGTTCACAAAAGATTGAGATCAAGTCAGGAAAAGTTAGTTAACAGGTCCCAGGCTAGCCCAGGTTAGAAAATCGAGGATTTACTGTCACCCCGAACGATCTGTCGCAAGGGAAGCCAGGCGGGACACAGTACCTGAAAGTGGGAAGAACGCTCCAGCAGGGGGCAGTTGTTCCTGGCAGCGGGTGCAAGTCGATGTTTCGTCCAGAGGAAGAGGAGGTCTCAACGTGGAGGAAATCTGAAGGTCGTTGCGCTGCCAGGGAAGAAACCAGCCGCAGAGTTTCCCGGTTACAAGGTACCACCCTTTTCTTCGTGGTAGTGGTAAACCGTGGTATTCCGGTTGCCGGGGTGCTTGGCACGGGCAAGGCGGCCACGAGATGGTCCAGGAAGGCGAAAAGACTGGCAAACTGGTTATCCCCACCAGTCAAAGGAAGAAGACTCTCCGGACTGGAGATCTGCTCTGTCGTTGGGAAAAGTGGTGAGATGGTTCCGCAGGTCGGCTCGGCTTCTCCCTCCTCGGATTCTTTAGGTCCTGTGGCGACTTCTGAAGTTCCAGTCTCCAAAGCCCTGCTTTTATGCAGAAAACCCCCATTCATTCAGCCTAGATGTCACTCAAACATGCCAAGTGGTGAACCGGGCGGCTCACCACTTGGGCCAATCACACAAGAGTGCGACTTCAGTTGCCGAGGCAACTCAGTCCAGGGTTCCTAAACCCTCTCCAACTCCCCCTGTGGTACCCAGACAGAGTGGCACCACTTTTGGAGGCTTCTGTGGAGAAGCCCGCCAAAAAGTGGAACAAAGGGCTCGACTTGGGTTGGAGTCACAGAAGCGAACACAAACGCCATTTTGGAACCAAGTTTCGGCAAAAAATACCAACCGGTGAATTTATATTAATTTAATAAACCGGCGGTATGTTCGAGGCTATGTTAAAAAGTGGTAGCCTCGAACAATGGGAAAATCCCCTAGGAATATATTTGCGGTCGAATATAAAAAGTATTATCCACTGCCACCAGCCAAAACTCGGTCGGGGGGGACTGGACAGTGCCCCCTCGAACAATAGACCCTGGGGCAATCGAATTGCCCCGACCAGTACGTCCACAATAGGATGATTTGTACTGGTTCTGTTCACAATTTGAGACTAGTAAAGCCAATGGTGACTTTACATGCCCTGGGAGACAGTAGTCAGTCCCAGGGTATGGAGTCTGTTTGGGGGTCGCTACGACACCCCTGGGTTACGGCACGGAGGGTGCGGTGTAACCCACATACCAAAAACACATGAAGCCCTATGGGGTAAAGGACCCCATAGCCCATAAAACACATACAAAGTCAAAGGAACACCTCAAATCATGTCTAAGAGTGGGAGGAAAAGAGTCTCACTCTTAGCAGAAGAAAAAAATAAACCCCAAAAATCCAGCAAAGCTGCTGGGGGGCTCACTAGGTTTGGGAAATTAGCCTTTACAGAGAATTCTCCCTAACAGCCCCACACCCAGACTTTCAGGCATCACAGATGTGGAGTGATGTGTGGATGGACATCCGATCACCTTAACCCAAAGTAGGCCCACCTCTTAAAAAGCGAGTGCACATTTGTCCGTAAAGCAAGTTTATTGTACAAATGGCCTGGAGGAGTTAGGTGATGCTGTGGATTCAAACTAACCCGAGTCTCCTCGAACCACACAAGTTTACACATTTTATACATTTTGCAACAGTAAAAACACTCCCACATATTTTATTACAAATCATCCCCGCACAAATGATTGGTTAAGCCTATACAAAGAAATGTAATCTCCTTTAATTTGCACTCTTCCTTATTGGACACATTTATTTAACTACCATCCCCTTTCAACATATCTTTGCATCAGCTCATATTTACAGCACACCCCTATTTGGGATCTTTCCGTGGTAGGTCATGTCGTCCCCCCCATAGCTTCATATTCACATAGCAGGGTCCTCTATCCCTGAACGAGCGATGCACATGGTCTTTGCAACAATACTAGGTTGGAGAGGTTGGAGAGACACAAACAAGTTCCCTTTGAACTGGCAATAAATATATTATCCACCCAGAGTTGCTGGCATCCTTATTTCACACTCAATCTATACGACTACCAATTCAGCACTCTTGGCCTCTGGGCACAATCTGAGAACCTGATCAAAACCCATAAACCCTTTGTTCATTCTGACCTTAAGCCTAAATTGCGAAGTGTTTGTTACTTGGTCCTAAATTAACACTACCAGATGGCCGGACTTCCCTGGTGAATGATTAACAGGCTTCCATGCCCTTAAAAAAATTGCATCTTGCCTCCACAAACGCACCAAGTCGTAAAAACTAGAGCCTGGCCATAGCTGACCATCTGATATTATCGCAGCTGCCCACTGCCTTTCCTCAACTTTCAACCTTGCTAAACCTGTTTTCCAGTCACAGGTTCATCCCACCACCCCAGGCCTGTGGGCCTGCACAATCCCTAGCTGTGAGAGGACTTGCAGCATACAGATTTGTATATTCACCATGTCCCCCAACTGTCCCAAACACATGTCCCTAAATACACCCATGTCTATGCATGTATGTTCAAGACTACCGTGTCCTCCCACAGTGGTTTCTTCATTGCAAATCTCCTAAATCGCATGCGCATATAAAGCTCCTTGCTGCCCAACTTTAGGTGCTACGAGGCATAACATACACCTACATTGTTTAGATTTGCATCTGCAGATTTGACATCTTGCTGCGTACATGTGAATGTAAAATGTATAAACTTAAACACAAAGTAACATGTATCCCATTCCCATTAACTACACTAGATACATGCCAAACTGCAACATCGACGCCCCCCCTCCCCCAGTCACCATAATGGTGTGCTCAATGCAAACTCCTTGTTAAGATGGATTTCTGAACTCTGACCTAGTGGGCATAGGTTCAGAAGGCCAGTCTAATTTCTTGGAACAGTGTAACCTTCTGGACAAGCCTGGGGGGGGGGGTGTGGCTAGAGAGCTGTGTAACGAGACATTTATCCACAGGAGCTCCTGCCGATCCTACGTTCATCCGTATAAAAAGCATATATTAGGAGTTCCTGACTCTGAGATAATGACAAGTGATAGCTCATGTAGTACTGGGGCACAAATGGAGGCAGTCTGTGACAGACAGGTAATGCGATGCATGGAGATGGAGCTCAAAGAAGACAGCGACTGAGCGCGTGAGGCGTCCTCAAAATGGTGATTGTTTAAGAACAAAGGGACCAGACGAAGAGGTGGACATCAAAGTATGGACTGTGGATAAACTGAGCAAGAACCATTGTGAAACTCAGCGTGCGCCCTGCAACAGCGGCTCCCTCTGATGACGAGTGTTGGCTGGCACGGTGCAGCAGAGCCTGGCTAGGTACCAACAGGGTACTTGTAGAGTGTACCCCCGCCGAACGTAAGAGTACTGGACAACGCATGTATGAGAAAAGAGGAACAGACCGCAGCGGAGCCCGCCAAAAAGTGAACTGTGAGTGGGCAATAAATGGCAACAAAGACCGTTTGACACAGTAACGAAGGGATAGTAGCTCTGCTACAGCGTTGCAAGTCTGAATACACATCAGCGATCCTGGTTTCAGAGGAATGCTACAAAGTGAAGGCAATGGCACAGAGCGAGCTGGAGCAGGACGTGCTGGAGCGGCAGCACAGAGACAGGTGCCTCTGCATACTGCATGGTCACGGCCCCTGCACTGCGTTAGAAGAATACTGAGCAAAACTACACCATACAGACACCACAGTGGGGGCCATGTTGAGTGAGGAGACGCCTGCTGAACAAAGCGAATAAGTGCGGGCAGACGACGTCGGATGGGTCAGGAAGCAAACCGAAAGTAGCTGTAATGAATGGCACCACTAAGCACTGTTGGAAAGCGTGAATGCACAGGAAGACTAGGGCTTGAACCGTGACTGCTCGAGAAAGTTGGCTGACACACAGACTAAGGTACGACAACAAAGTAGGCAATGAAAAGATACGCCCATTGACACATACACTCTAATGTAGCAAAACAAGAATGGGAGGCTTATCTTGAAACCCAAGGTTGCAGGAAAGGGAGATCGGGCCAGGAAGACATCGCCCGGATAAACCGACCGGAACACATAGTGCAGTCCTGGAGCCAGAGGACGCAGTGACGAGGAAAAGGACTTATGGAATACACCGGGGCAAACAGAATAAACATCAGGCAACGTTGTAGCAGATGCGGCAACAATAGAGGGTGCAGATGAGCAGGAACCCCGTAACAGAGGACAATATAAGATAAGAGGCAGATCCACACCGGATGTACCAAAGTACACATCCAGTCCGGGACCATAATTAGAGAGAGCACGGAGTAATACCCTGCCGGCAACCGCGTGACGCCCAGCGATACTCGGCTCACCACCGTCGGAACCAGTGGAAAGGCGGCAAATCCAGAGAACCATTCCAGCACATATGTAGGTGGGGAGACCTATACCTAGCAGTTGGGAATCGGATGCAGGAGCGAAATCGAAGGCAAGCAAACGGGTGCAGAATGGTAAATGACACCACCCATGGACAAATAGACTCCTAACAGCGAGGAAAACACACCTAGAAACAAGGCAAAATGCCACACGGGCCCGGGAGAACGCTGTCTAGTGTTATGACAACAGGCTTGCACCATACCCGGATGTGGAAGGCTATCCTATAGGTAACAGCAACCAAGATTAACGACAGACCGGTGCACCAAGCCCCCACACAGTAAAGCCCGCACTGGGGGAAAGGGACATCTGAACACACAAAAGGAGGAAAAGAGTGCTGCTCTAAAGTTTAGCAAAGAATCGCTGCTGACGGGCCGGAAGAAGGCCCACTGGTGCACCAGACAAACAGAGGAACTCTGTGGCAATTGTAGTGGGAAGAGCTGACCCCAGAACTGAAAATGACGTCAAAGAAGCTGAAACAGTCATCATTAGACATTTTTACTAAACCAGCGCAAGTATTGGACACCGCAAAGGCAAGTGGTCAGGAAACCACAGGAGGAGCAGCCCCGTCAAGAGGTGCTAAATAGACCCTAGAGGCCATAGCGGAATTGAGAACGTCTTGGGAAACCAAACTGGATGCTGGCATCGCAGAGCTCAAAACATCCCTAGAATTCAAAATCGATGTGCTCAGTGTGGACGTCCATCTCCTGCGACAGGACGTGAAGGCAGTGGCAGAATGCACGGGAAGGCTGGAAAAAGACGTCCAGGCCAACACAGGCACCTGCACAGATAACATCAGATAAATTACCACACTACAACAGGTACGGAACAATACAGAGCTGCAGAAGGAAGAGCCCGCAGAAATAATATACGCATAGTGGGACTCCCGGAAGAAGAGGAAAGACCGGATCCGACAAATTACATTGAGAATATGCTCCTGCAAGAGATAGGGACAGGGATGCTCACCCAGGGGTTTACAGTGGAGAGAGCGCATGGAGCTCTGACAAGGAGGCCAACATTTTTAAGACGGAGAGAGAATACTGGAACACTGCTGGAAAGGAGGAACAATAAACAGAGCATCGGTGTCCATCACAGCGTTCCCGGATTATAACTTCCAGGTGCAGAAACAACGCCTGAACTTCATGGCGATCAAAAGGAGGCTGCGGGTGTCAGTGCTGAAATACATGTTCTTGTATCTGGCAAAACTGAAAGTTCTGCATAAGGGCAAAGCAATTTTTTTCGAGACTCTGGAAGACGCGACGAGATGGATGGACACAATGAATTGCCTAGCTGACACAGAGCATCGGGTGGTGACGGAGGAGGCCAAGTGACTCTGCACTTTCTTCATTGTACATTGTTGAGCGTACTAGTAGAGGGAGTGTGGAGCTCAGTTAAATACCAAGTTATGCTAGTAAGTTATGACCTACAATCCACAACTACTATAAACTGTCGAATTACTCTGAGCATAGCTAATTGACCCTGTAAGATATGGATAATAAATAGCGGGAGATACTGGTGCTGCTTTACTGCAAGCAACACATGGGAACACGTCAATACCCCCAGTAGTTGGGTTAGTAGGGATATCAGTAGTACGATATCCTCCGGCTGCACCCTAATCACCGGCGGCTGCCGGGGTTGGGGAGAGATGCGGGGTAGCCTGAGATCCAGGGATGGAGTTGGGCAGCAACAGTTTGGGAGGGGGTGGGTGAAGGGATGAGGGATAGCTGGGGTGTGGTGTGAGGGGGGGTGGTTTTGAATGTTAAGAGGAGACGAGCCTACAATCACAAGCCACTGTGTAAGAAGAGGAGGGTAGGAGAGGTGTCGGCGGAGTAGGGAACGGATGAGATGGGAGACCTTAGGATAGTGACCTGGAATGTAAGGGGGCTCAACAATTACATCAAACGGAATAAGATCATGATGTACCTGAAGAGACAGAAAATAGATGTAGCCCAGTTGCAGGAAACCCACCTAACCAAAGCTAAACAAGAGAGAGTGGTGAGGAAATGGAAAGGGACCACTATAGGAGCAACATACTCAGCATATGCCAGAGGGGTTACAACGTGGATATCACCACACATTCCATTTAAGCTAATACAGTCCACCATAGAGGCAAATGGGTGGATAGTGTTAATAAGAGGGTTGATAGAAAATAAAGAAGTGACATCATTAACAGTTGTGCGCCGAATCAAGACACCACTGCTTACTTCAATAAACTAATATGCCAAGATTAGGCCATATACGGATGGGGCGGTTATATGGGGTGGGGACCTCAACTGGAAATTGGACCCAAAGCTCGACAGATCAGATGAGAAGGTAGAGGGGCCTACCCCAGTAGCAAAGGCCCTGGGTACCCTCTTAAGGTATTTCCGGTTAGTAGATGTGTGGATAATGCACCACCCGCAGAATAGGGAATACTCTCACTATTCCGCCGCACAAAATCTCTACACTCAATTAGATAATATATTTGTAGCATCGGAGCCAACGGGAGAAATGATGCGAACAGACTACAAAGCTGTGGTCCTCTCAGACCATGCGCCGCTGATAGTAACAAGGCAGATCTTGCCCACTAGGGCGAGAATCCCGACATGGAGACCTAGAGCAGAGGCTCTAAAACATACAGAGTTTAGAGAAGACTTGAGGAAAGAAATACAAGAATACTTTGAACTCAACACCGGTAGTGTAGGATCGGCTGGTACTGTGGGAGGTATTCAAGGTGGTGGTGAGAGGGGCGGCAATAATAAAATCCAAAGGGTTGCAAGGTTGCATAATACAGGAATTGCATGACGCAGAAAGGAAAGTGGAGGCCAAGATGTGGGAAGGGGGCTGTTCCCCAGAGGAGGCTGAGACCATACACCTGCTACAACAAGAATGCAGGGATCACTGGGAAAGATTATGCAACCTAAACTACAAAAAATATGTAGAAAGGCAGCACGCAGAAGGAGATAAACCTGGCAGATTACTGGCGTGGCTATATAAAAGTGATGCAACCAGACAAACGATCAGAGTAATGCAAGGGACGGATGGGCAGACACGAGATACCCAGGAAGGTGTAAACAAATGCTTTTTTGAATACAATCAGAGATTGTACACAGACATAACCGAGGGGGGTGGGGGGGAATGATGCGTTGGAAACACTGACTGAGATTAATCTTCCCAAACTTGAGGCAGAGGAAAGGGAGAACTTAGAAGCTCCAATTACATTAGGAGAATTAAAACATGTGATTAAGCTATTACCCACTAAGCCCCAGGAGTAGATGGACAGCCAAGTGAGTTTTACAAAACATACAGGTCAGAACTTCTCCCCCCGATGCTAGCAATGTTAAACGAAGCATTTGACAGAGGCACATTGCCAGAGTCCCTTAGGGAAGCGATTATTGTTCCGCTCCTTAAGCCCAACAAACCAAGCACGGACTGCGGATCATAAAGACCGCTATCAATGCTCAACCAGTACAGTAAAATACTCACAGCGGTGATGGCCAATAGGTTGAGACCATGTTATAAATAAACTCATACATCCTGATCAGACTGGATACGTTCCGCACAGGAGTATATCGAACAACCTGAGGAGGCTCCATCATGTCATAGAGCAGACGGAGGGAGGATCCAGAGAGGTGGCAATAATCTCATTGCGGTGAAAGGCTTCAACTGAGTCAAATCGCCCTGTTTAATGCCTACCCTGAAGGAATATGGAATTGGAACCACATATTTGAGGTGGGTCCAACTGCTATACAGCAAACCATTGGCTCGGGTGAGAACAGGAGCGACCATATCAGAACAATGGCAACTTAGTAGAGGTACCAGACAATGATGCCTGTGGTCCCCGATGCTTTTTATTTTGGCACTTGAGCCCTTAGCGATATACTTAAGGGAGCAATATGGAGAAGTAGGAATCGGCACGAAGGGAGGGCAACATCTGATATCGGTGTACGCAGATGATGTGTTTTGTTATTTGAAGTATCCAGAGGAAATCCTACAGTGTATCTTGGAGGTAATGGAGCAATATGCGATGCTGTCAGGCATAACAATTAATCTAAAAAAGTCCAGCATATTCCCCCTGGGTAGATATATAGGAATACCACGGCATAAACTGCTGGTATTACAAATAGGGTGGGAAACTGAGACGTTCAGATATCTGGGAATAGATGTATACCACAATGTTGATGTCGAACATAAACAAAACACAGACAAGGTGGTGTCTAAAATTGAAAATAGCATGGCATTTTGGGCCAAGAGACCCCTGACCATGATGGGGAGAGTGGCACTGTTAAAGATGGTGGTACTGCCCAGGCTATTACACTACTTTGCGAACATTCCATATGATACCCAAACGATTCTTTACTAAAGTTCAGAGTATATGTAGGGGGTTCATATGGCACAACTCCAGGAATAGAATAGTGCTGTGGAAACTAAAACAAAACCTATGAACAAGGGGGCATTAGATAGCCCAATTTCGAGGTATACTATTTATCTAGCCAACTTTAGTATGTGGCAAGGTGGTTATCAGAGAACCCTACCCCAGAGTCCAAACTGTTGAGAGCCGAGTGCACTCCTTACTTTCTGAAAGAATGGATATGGCTGCCAAAATCACAACGAGAAAAGAGGCCAAGACTAAAGGATCTGGGGAGGGTGGGGGAGATGTGGCGAAGAGCCTGCCAGATAACGGGGAACCCGTTCCCGTGCTCCTCACAGATACTGCTAGTGACGCTAGATGGGATAGATGAGCAAGTGCGGCGGACCATCAGGAGGCAGTGGGAACTGATGGGTACATCAAGTACAATGTATTACATACGCTAGGCTGGTGAAAAGGATAAAAGGTACATGGTCAGAGACAGTGTTAACCCAACAGCCCGATGCTGCCATAGAAACATTTTATGATGTGTCAGAGGGGGGCCATGAGGTCTCCAGAATATACGATCTGTTGATGTCCAGGGTGGGGAAAGAGGTGATCTAGACGAGACTGGGAGGAGGAAGCTGGGGAATCAATGGGAGACAGGTTGTGGACCAGGGCACAGGGATACCACAAGAAAGTATCAAGGAACGTGAGGTTACAGCAGATTCAATTATATGTCACCCACAGAGCGTACATGATCCCTAAGAAGATAGTCAAGTTCAAAGACGCAGGAACACAGACATGTTCGAAACGTGGGGAAGTGAACGCAGGAATGGTGCACATGTTCTGGGCATGCCCTGAAATAAGGAGATTCTGGAGGGGAAGTGGCCTACCTCATGGCCGGGAAAGAGATAACGATGGATGTGGACTCCCTGTGGGCATTCATGTTAGGGGGTGTTCCCCAGACCGTGTAAACTTAAACACGTGAGTAAACTCAAAGACCTGGCATATATACATATATTTAAAGCAAGTAGGAGACCGAAAATAGAAGCCTGATGGCATGATCTCCAGAAATGGGTGAATGCTGAAACAGTGGTGTGGAAAGAAGCAGCATATAGAGGTGGGGAAGAAGAGGCGGACACGTTGGCCTGGAAGCAAATAGTTGCTACTCTGGATGGGTCTGACCAGGCAAGCCCGAAAGAGGAGCCCCTCAGGGGGGTGAAGACGGAGGAATGCCCATAGAAGAGGTTGTGGAAGGCTAAAGTTGTAGTAGGCTCGGAAAGGGGGTGGGATGGTTGAGGGGGCGGGGGAGAAAACAACATGAAACTGTATATGAGAATTGAAATGCATACTGGTTGTTGCACTGTATGGTTACTAAGTTGAAATCAATAGAAATTGTAAACAAACCAAAAACAAACTTACGGTCAAGCCACACCAATCAAGGTAGCATTAGCGGTGGTCAAGGCTAGGTCTCAGGAGGGGTGAGGGTGATCGAAAGACCACATTGAGCACACACAGTAAACAACACCACAAATTACTCTGTCGGGTGTATATATCAAAAATACATATACATTTATCAAAGGCCTTTTAAGTCAAACACACAGCAAATCTTCTGCAGTATTAACAAAACTAACACAACACTAACTAGGTAACATATATACAGTAACTAGTGGCCTAAAGGAATATTACACAAGTAGAGATCCACAACCTGCAAAGAAACTGGTCACACAGGACGAATATACTTTAGGCAGTCCTTCAACAATTCAAACACTACCTAGTAGGCAGTCAGAAGTGTGGAGCCTTGCGCTCAAAAGTACATTCAGTGCCGGAGCACTCGATCGCGTAGTTAAGTTTAAAATCAACCTTCTTCCGGGGGGGGGGGGGGGCTGTCCTGGCTCAGGAAGGTGGGTGGGGTGATGGAGAATAACTTACCACTATTCAAGGAGGGTCTCCCCAAGAGGGCAGAGCAGTTTCCAAGAATTGGAAATAGCTCTGTAGCACATGCTACCTCGACAAAGGAGTGGCCCTCAGGGGACACTTGTGCGTAAAAGTCTATGGATGTGCCAGGGGCCACCGTTAAAGGATGCAAGTACTTACCGACCCTCGGCGCACTCCGGACCAAACTTCGCCAGTCCAGTTAATTCGCAGGTTCAAATCCTGCAGTTGTGCAGCTCTGCAGCTTTCAGGGACTGCGTTCACAGATTTATTCTGTGGCGGAACAGTGCTGATTTCTCTGCTCCTGGGGAAGGGGTCAGGCCAGTTCCACTGCAGCTCGTCTGAGGGCGCAGAGGGGCACAGCAGCAAGGCACCCACGAAGATAGTCCCCACAGCTGGGCGACACATTGACTGCATTTGCTGGAGTTCAGGCGTACTCTCCTAATTCCAGACCTCTGAATGCTAGGTGTATGAAACTCGATGGGAGAGTGCCTTATGCCCAGAGCTTACAGTCTCCAAAGGCTCAAGTCGAAACTCGAGACGGGGTTCCAAGGCAAAGGTCCTGTACGAGACGGTCAGTTCACTGGGTGGTGCAGGAACACTTCCGAAAAGGCTTGCTTGCAGGTTAAGCACGAGGTGCCTAGAGTAGTTAGTCCCACTACTCCAACGGGTTGAAGTGCCATTGCAGCCCTTGTATGATCGATGAGAAACAGGGGCTCTAACGGGACAACAACGGGGTCAGGGTGCCAAACCTACCGGCGGTTCCACAGATCTGCTTCTTTGGTTCAGGATACTTGGCTCCTTTACTAAGTTTGGTGTGAACTCAGAAGATAGACCTGGAATGGGTGTAAGGTGCCTTCTCTTATCCAAAATCTCCTTTGCACCAAAACGAAGAGAAACCAATATGAGATCTGCTCACATTCAGCCATCCCAGACGTGGACCAATCGCAGACCTCTGTGGTCGCAGTCATCCCAGCACACCAGACACCCTGGGACCCAGGATGTGTATTGGAACTAGCCACCTCCAGCCCACATCCTGGGCGCACACACACAAGACATACAGAAGCCTGCGAAAGCTTCGGTTTGTGCGGGGGTCTGCATGACCAAATAAGGAATTTCCTGGGTCGGCTCGACCTGGGGAAGGCAAGGGGACAAGCGGGCCAAAGTACAAAACAAAGGACCTTGTGGCATGGCCATTTTGGGCACCGGCCACTGTTCTGGGCCAAACACAGTAAACACGGTTTGGACCATAGAAAGAGTCAAAACTGCTTTAACAGTAACTGCTGCCACCAGCTCTGTCCTGGGGACACTTGTACATTCACAAACAATACTTCAAGGGTGTCTAAGGCCTTAAAAATGAAAAAGGGACCCCAGCGCACTGTATTGTAAGGTACATTGTGCACTGATTAAATGTTACTAAGAAATAGCAACAAAGTGAAAGACTAAGGGAAACGAAGTCTCCCAGTACTGACAGTATTAAGGGCGTGTCAGTTTCCCGATTAAAAAAAAAGCAAAAGCCCAACGGAGTACAGCACAAGGCTGGGCTCCACTGGTAAAAGTCAGGCTAGGATGGTCAGGCAACAACAAAAAGTTGGGAGAGTTCACAATTGTAGGGAAAAATGACCCATAAATTGAAATCTTTCCTAACGCCACTCTTTCTCATTGGGACCTTTATCGACGACCCCAACATTGGACCCAGCCAGTCCCACCCCCTTCCTGACACACACACCCCACACACACAGAGACTCAAAAGTAACCAAAAATCCCAAGTGTAAAAGACTAGGGTGATACAACAGTATCTCCATTGAACTTCATTGTAAAACACATTGTGCAAGGTTAAAAAGTTCCAAAAGTGTAAAAGTCAAACGGGAAACATTGTTTCCCACTACTGATAGTCTGAATGACTGATCAGTTGCCCCATAACAAAATGAGCAAAGGACCAGGGGAGTGAAGCGGATGATTTCACTTCCCTGTAAAAAGTGTTATAATGATAGTCATCGGTAGACGGCGCAAAAGGCAATTTAATTCATTGTACTATCAATGAAACACCTACAAAAGAAGTGGACTTGTTCTGCTATTTGGGTTTTATTATCTCTAATAGAAATGCGCTAAAGATACAGAAAGACAAGATGTCAAAGCTAGAGCAAGTATCTCTTTAATGAAATCCTTAAGAACAAGATTGTGTGCCTCTTCAAAAAAACCTCTCCTTGAATTCTATTGCATTAAAGTAAATCTGATGTTATATGGAACAGAAGAACAAGTTGCTTTATTACTTGGTAACGTTCTTTCGATGGGATGATCCGACGAGGTATTCCATATCTATGACAGATAATGTCCACAGCTGTGCTGCTTCGGAAAATCTTCGGCGTCTGCGTCCTACGTCGATGCGCCGTCCCCGAGGACCTCCTCCGACGGCCGACGTCACCCGATGTGATAAGTAGGACGCACAACGCCCATAGCCTCAGTTGTCGTTTTTTCCCCCAGAACGTGTGCCACCAGTTTTCTGCCAGTCAGACACACAAGGCCTTGCGGAACGCAAGCTGCAATCGCAAAAGAAATTCAGCAGCGGGGAAGGTAGGGAGGGAGCGATATGGAATACGTCGTCGGACCATCCCATCGAAAGAACGTTACCAGGTAAGAAAGTAACTTGTTCTTTGAGGGGTTTGGGTCCTCCGACGTATTCCATATCTATGACACTTCCAATGCAGTACCAAGCAAGGAGGTGGGAAAAGAATTTAGAACACAAAAATTAGCATGCCCAATCAAATTGCGGAATAAAGGACTGCCTTGCCAAAGGCCAGATCCTGCCCTCGGATGGAATCGAGGGAGTAGTGCCGTACAAAAGTATGTACTGAAGCCCAAGTGGCTGCATCACAGATGTGACGAATAGGAACACCCCTCTGCAGGGCAGTAGACGCAGCCACTCCCCTGGTAGAATGGGCCCGCAAGCCAGCCGGAGGGTCCTTACCCGCCAAGCGGTAACACTCGGAGATAGCTAAAATAATCCAACAAGACAAAGTCTGTTTCGTCACAGCTTGTCCCAAACGCTTTCCAGCGTAACCAATGAAAAATTGATCGTCCATTCTGACCCGGGACATGCACGAAATATAAAAGCTCAACGCTCTCCTAGGATCAAGCCTATGGAGCCTCTCCTCTTCCTTACCAGGATGTGGAGGAGGATAGAACGCCGGAAGAACAACCTTCTGGCTCAAATGAAATTCCGAAACCACCTTCGGAAGAAAAAAAGGACGAACTCTAAGGACAACCCTGTCCTTATGAAACACAGTGAAGGGTGGCTTAACTGAAAGTGCCTGTAACTCACTCACTCTGCGAGCGGAAGTAACCGCAACCAAAAACACAGTTTTCAGAGTTAACAGTCTCAAAGGGCAAGAATGTAAAGGCTCAAACGGAGCACCCATAAGAAACTTAAGAACAAGGTTCAAATCCCAACCGGGCACCAGAAAAGGTGACGGAGGGAACACATTAGTGAGCCCTTTCAAAAACAGAGAAATTAAAGGAATCTTAAAATAGGAACATTCTGCAGACGAGCGCTTAAATATGGACAGCGCCGCCAGGTAACCTTTAATGGTCCCCACTTGCAAGCCCCTGTGGGCCAATGTTAGGGAGAATTCTCTGTTTAGGCTGAATTTCCTAACCTAGTGAGTCCCCCAGCAGCTTTGCTGGATTTTTGGGGTTTATTTTTTTTCTCTTGCCAAGAGTGAGACTCTTTTTACCCTCACTCTTGGACATGATTTGAGTGTGTTCCTTTGACTCTAGATGTGTTTAATGGGCTATTGGGTCTTTTACTCCATAGGGCTTCATGTGTTTTTGTGATGTGTTACACAGCACCCTCAGTGCAGTAACACAGGGGTGTCATAGTGACACCCCACCATAGACTCCATACCCTGGGACTGACTACTGTCTCTCAGGGCATGTAAAGTCACCATTGACTTTACTAGTCTTGAATTCTGAACAGAACCAGTACAAACCATCATATTGTGGACGTACTGGCTGGGGCAATTCGATTGCCCCGGGGTCTGTTAGTTGAGGGGGCACGTCTCCGTCCCCCCTGATCCAGTTTTGGCTGGTGGCAGTGGATACTACTTTTCATATTCAACCGCGAATATGTCTCTATGGGATTTTCCCATTGTTCGAGGCTATTATCTTTATTTATTTAATTACGATAGCCTCGAACATACCGCCAGTTTATTTAATTATTATTAATTCTCTGGTTGGTATTTTTTGCCAAAACTCGATTCTAAAATGCCGTTTGTGTTCTCTTCTGTGACTCCAACCCAAGTCGAGCCCATTGTTCCACTTTTTGGCGGGCTTCTCCACAGAAGCCCTCCAAAGTGGTGCCACTCTGTCTGGGGTACTTAGGGGGGGTGGAGGGGGATTTAGGCACCCTGGACTGAATTGCCTAGGCAACTCAAGTCGCACTCCGTCCTGATTGGCCCAAGTGGTGAGCCGGCCGGCTCACCACTTAGCATGTTTGAGTGACAGCTAGGCTGAGTGAATGGGGGTTTTTCTGCATAAAAGCAGGGCTTTGGGGACTGGAACTTCATAAGTCGCCACAGGACCTAAGAATCCGACTAGGGAGAAGTTGAGCCGACCTGCCATGATGTCACCACCGGTGGAGCCCTGCTCGACCGTCTCACCACTTTTCCCAACGACAGAGGAGATCTCCCGCCGGAGAGTCTTCTTCCTTTGACTGGTGGGGATAACCAGTTTCACCGTCTTTTCGCCTTCCCAACGCATCTCGTGGCCGCCTTGCCTGTGCCAAGCACCCCGGCAACCGGAATACCACGTTTTACCACGACCGCGAAATAAAGGGTAATACCTTTAACCGGAAAACTCCGCGGCTGGTTTCTTCCCTGGCAGTACAACAACCTTCATCTCTCCTCCAAGTCGAGATCTTCTTTTCCTCTGGACGACGCCGAGACTTGCACCCGCTGCCAGGAACAACTGCCACCGCTGGAGGATCCTTCCCACTTAAGGTACCGTGTTCCGCCTGGCTTCCCTTGCCACTGACTGTACGGGGTAAATTTAGCCCCCGGCTTTCGAACCTGGGTTAGCCTTGGACACCCTGGCTAAACTTTTCTGAGCCTCTCTAAACTCTTTTCGAACTCTCTGCAAGACTTTCAAAGCCTAGTGTAACTGTGTGATCTTGGGCGCATTTGTGCTCTGCTCTCTAAGAGTGGGCCCAGCCTATGGACTTTGGCTCACAAGTGACTTTTGCTCTTCTGCCTTACTAAAAGTGTTCCTAAATCTTAGAGTGGTGTATCTTCACATATTCTGCCTTTTTCCCTCCTTTCTTCATGAACTTATTGGAGTGCCATCTATAGTTAAGCGCTCACCTCTGTCTGGAAATAAGTGGTGTTAACTAAGACTTGTCTGATAAGGAAAAGGGTTGTATATATCATAGTAGTAACTGTGTTGAGAGTGTTTTACAATAAGAGTGCTGGAGTGTTTCAAACAGTGTTTTTAAATAAATAATTATATACTTTGATACCAAAGCTCTGGTCAGTGTTTGCTTGTGCTCTTGTGTCTGAGTGCCTATTATGTATACTTTGCATACTGCCTAACTCTTCTTGAGGGAAGTCTGACTGCTCAGCTACAGCTACCAGGTAAATCTGGGTGGTACAGACTGCTACCAAGTGGGTTTACTGCTAATACCTGTAGTCCTAAATCTTTTGCAGTGTTCCCAAAGGGAACTGCACAGGTTTCTGCCTAACAGCCAAGAAAAGAAAAAAAGACAGAATCATGGGAATGTCACATACCAAAGGATCCACATTCTTAACTCTGCACCAGTTTCAGAACTTTCTCCAACGGCAACGGTACAGAGACTTTGTTGCCGACCGCCTTGCCGAGAGCAACACCTCCATCACGTCTTCAGGGAGGTCCTAATCCTTATACCTCAACCTTTCAGAAGCCAAGCGTGAAGGTTGAGGGATCTGACCTCTGGATGGAGAGCCTGACCCCCCTCCTGTGAGAGAAGATCGTCTCGGTAGGGAAGACGACGTGGAGGGCAGATGGACAAGTCGAGAAGGTCCGGGTACCACGTCCTCCGGGCCCACGCCGGAGCAATGAGGATCATCCGGGAACCGAACCTCCGTAACCTCCGCAGTACTTGCGGGATGACGGGGACTGGAGGAAACGCGTACAGCAGTGGGAATGACCACAAAGGCATCTCCTGAGGCTCTTTTTGGAGGAAATTCCCGCGAGCAGAACCTTTCGCACTTCCGGTTGACACTGGAGGCGAAGAGATCTACTTGAGGGGTCCCCCAAAGGGCGAAGATCTCCAGGAGAATCTCCTGAGCCAGCTCCCACTCGTGAGAGATCATGCTCTGCCTGCTCAGAGCGTCCGCCATCTCGTTGTCGTCTCCGGCCAGATGAACAGCCGAGATCGAAACTTCCTGCTGGATGGCCCACAACTCGAGCTGCATCGCCTCACTGCACAGAGGAAGTGACCCTGCCCCCCCCCTTTTTGTTGAGGTAGTGAATGGCCACTGTGTTGGCCGTTAGAATCAGGACACTCTTTCCTCGCACAGTCGGCAGAAAAGCCTTCAGGGCAAGCCTGACGGCTCTCAGCTCCAACAGATTGATATGGAGTCTGGACTCGGACAGAGACCCAGGACCGCTGACTGTCAACTCGTTGGCATGAGCTCCCCATCCCTTGAGGGATGCGTCTGTCACGATCGTCACCTCCGGCCAGGGCAGCCAAAATGGGGCCCCCTTCATCAGATTGCCTTTGACGGCCCACCACAGAAGGTCCTGGGCGACCAAGGGCAGCACCTGAACAGAGTCTGACAGCCTGCCGGAGGACTGAGACCACTGGAGCTTGAGTGCCCACTGCAAAGATCTCATCCGCAGACGAGCCTCTGGCACCAGAAGAATGCAGGATGCCATGAGGCCGAGCAGTCTCAAAAACTCGGACGCTGGGAGATTCTGGGCAAGTTGAAACTTGTGCACCATCTGCTGAATGTGAAGAGCCTTCACCTGAGGAGGAAAACACTGCCCCAGGGATGTGTCGAGCACTGATCCGATGTACTGGAGCCACTGTGTTGGTGTCAAATGGGACTTATTTAAATTGAGGGAGAAGCCCAGCTTGTGAAGGGAGTGGCAGGTGACGGACAGATGATCCAGGACTTGCTCGGGAGAGCTCCCCCTGATCAACCAATCGTCCGGGTAGGGGTAGACGTGAATCCCCCCCCTTTCCTGAGATGCGCTGCCACCACCACCATGAGCTTGGTGAAAACCCTCGGGGCGGAGGTCAATCCGAACGGCAGGACCCGAAACTGAAAGTGCAAGTCGCCAACCGCGAACCTCAGGTACTTCTTGTGCTTGGGATGGATCGGCACATGGAAGTAAGCGTCCTTGAGTTCGGAAGACACCAACCAGTCCTGAAGTTGAAGGGCCTGGAGGACTTGAGAGAGAGTAACCATCTTGAACTTGTCCTTCCTGCGCGGTTTGAACAAACTCCTCAAGTCCATGATGGGTCTCAATCCCCCGTCTTTCTTCGAAATCAAAAAATAAGGGGAATACCATCCCTTGTTCCTCTCCGCTACAGGCACCAGTTCTATGGCACCTTTCTCCAGCAGGGCTTGAATTTCCTGCGCAAGGAGCGGATCCGGACTCTTCAAAGAGAGGTTCCCGGGTGGATTGTCTTGAGGCCTCTGCCGAAAGGGAAGACAGTAGCCGTGGGTTATGATCACCAGAACCCACACATCTGAAGTAATGGCTCGCCACTCTACAAGATGCTGCCCCAGCCTTCCCCCAACCGGCGAACCATGGGACCTGGCCTCATGACTCAGTGGTAGCGGCTGCGGCGTTGCCTGAGGGCAAAGAGGCAACTGCCCGAGCGGCCTTGGCACCTCGAGTACCCTTGTTTCCACCTATGGCACTCGGTGGCCTCTTTGACTGCTAGTTCCTCTCGCTTTACTCAAGGACGAGTAATAGCGAAAGGAACCTCCCCTCCATTGCTGTCTCCTAGGACGAAAAGGCAGAGGTTGTCGAACTGTAGCACCCAACGACTTCGCTGCAGCTTTGGAGGTCTGCAACCTCTCAAGGCTCTCGTCAGCCTTGCTGCCAAAAAGATGTTCACCATCAAAGGGCATGCTGATGAGCCGGGACTGCACATTAGGAGCGAACCCAGACTTCCGCAACCACGCAAACCTGCGTATTACGGTGCTCGCCGCCATGGACCGGCTGACACAATCTTCCAAGTCCAAACCCGGCGGAACGGCCTCACACATGGCATACTTGCTATCCTGAACCATAGCAAGGAAACCATCCCATTCGTCCCCTTCGGGAATATGTTCAGCCGCTAATGCAACACAGTTCCAGAGAGTGCGTGTGAAACGAGACAAGGCACATATGGAGTTGGCCGCCTGAAGCGCCATACCCCCAGAAGAAAACACTTTCTTCGCCTAGCTGTCAAAACTTTGTCGTCCCTATCCGGAGGGATGGTAGGATACGATGCCTGCTTTGCCGGGGCCGTAGCTGCCTGCACCACCAAACTCTCCGGAGTGGGGTGCCTGAACAAGTAGCAGGGGTCGCTATTGGCTGGACGGTATTTTCGCGACAAAGACTTGCCCACTGCCGGGAGACTCTCCGGAGCAGTCCAAGCCGCCGCCACCCTTCTCTGCAGAGCCATATGAAATGGCAATACCGGGTCAGTGGGGGAACCAAGATCAAGGATGTCCATGAGATCATCCTGAACGAACTCCCCTGGGGGAGCCGACCAACCCAAGTACTCGGTGACCTGAGACATAAGGCGCTGATATGAAGAATCGGCAAGAGTGCCAGGCTCCGGCCTACAAAACTCCACCTCCGGAGAGGTGTCCAGTCCACTGGCATCATGCAGTGACTGCCTCAGGTCATCAAATTGGCTTTGGCCCAAGATAAGCTCATCTGGTACCGTTACCGGAACCAAGCCGTCATCAGAGCCTTCATCACCCTCTGAAATGTACTCCAGGCGGTGAGAGGAAGACATCTGGGGACCAAAGCTGTGCCTGACCTTAGCCAGAGCCTTTCTAGGGGCTAACCCCGTGCCACAGGGCCCCTCCAACACCACTGCCTCGAAAGGCGTCGAGGGCGCCGAACAAGTCGGCGCCGGCGTTGACAGAAACGGCGTCGACGTCAGCTGCAGCGCCACCAGCATCGACGGCGTCAACACTGGCCTCGAAGCCGGAGCTCTGAGCGTGTCTCTCGACAACCTAGGCGCCGACAGCGTCGACGACCCCCTTGGAGGCGGAGCCTTGAGAGAAATAGTCAACGACCTCGGCACCACAGGCGTCAATGTCTTCTTCGAAGACGGCACAGGATCACGCAGTCTTGAGTGCGTCGAGGAACAGGACCTGGAACGGGCATGGCGAGAATGGCTACCCTTGTCCGAGCGGGACCTCTCCCACGAGCCGTGCTGACCACCCGAGCACGAAGGCGTACGAGCGGTGTCTCTCGACCGGTGCCGACCGACCCCACTCGGAGGCGCGGACGGACCGGTGCCCTGCGATTCAAGAATCACTAGCATCTGCTTCCCGAAGGAAGCCCATTCCTCCGGTGTCGCTTGCATGGAGGGATAAGCGACCCGCCGACGGGCGGAGTCCTCAGAAGAGGACGGGGAAGGCGACCAATGCCGGCGCTTCCGGTAATGCTTCGAAGAGGCGGAGGAGTGGCGAGACCGACTCCTGGAAGGAGACCCACTGGACTTCTGACGATGACATGGAGAGTCGCCTCTCGAGTCATCCGTCGAAAGCCCCGCAGACCTCGACTTCCGGGGCTTAGACACCCGACCTACCGACAGCTTCTTCTTGCGGTCCCCCAAGGCATTTGCTGTGAGCGACTGGCAGTCGACACAGTCGTCCGTATCGTGGGCCTCCCCGAGGCACCAGAGGCAGGCGTTGTGCGAGTCCGTGACCGACATCTTGGACCCACAGTCCCCGCATTTCTTGAAGCCCGGACGCAGGGTTTAAGACGAAGTAGACATCGCCACGAACAGGTCTTCACAAAAAAACCGAACAGGTTCAACAAACCAAGAAGAAAACAGCAAACTCCAAAGAGTCGAGGCGTACCGAGATTCACGAAACGAACACGTTCGCGGAAAAAACGGAACTGAGGCTATGGGCGTCGTGCGTCCTACTTATCACATCGGGTGAAGTCGGCCGTCGGAGGAGGTCCTCGGGGACGGCGCATCAACGTCATCGATGCAGGACGCAGCCGCCGAAGATTTTCCAAAGCAGCACAGGTGTGGACATTACCTGTCATAGATATGGAATACGTCGGAGGACCCAATCCCCTCGAAATAATTCTCTTTCAAAATAGAAAACGTTTTGATATATTGAATGGTCATATTTGGAGAGAAGTTCTTAATATACCTCGATCAGTTCCTGTAAGTGTCGTACAGTTGGAGATGAATTTGCAGTCTTGGTGGTCTTTGTACACATCAAAATGTATTACCTTGTATAAGAAAATGATCACTATGGATGATGCTAGCTTAGCTGGTATTTTAGGTGAGACTTTAAAAGCGATTTTAATAAGTACTTACGTCACTTTGGGAAAAGGTGTGTGCAGTTTATGCAAATTCGACTATAAAGGATGAAGACTTCTATAGGGACATTCAGCAGAAAGTTCGGAATTGGCATACAATAATTGATATAGAGGATCTGCAAAGATTGAAACTGTTTATGGGAAAGACTGTTTGGTATGTTACGAAAAATGAAATCCAAACACACCTACAGACATTTCCCTCCCATGAGTATAGAACATGGTAAATTAGATTTTGTTCTACCTACTTTGGAGGTTGTTGGCCCAAAACGGAAAATTCCAAGAGAATTAAGATCGTGTAGGTTATGCAAAAATAATCAATGTATTGAAACTTTGTACCATGTTGTTATTGAATGTCTTGCATTACTGTCGCTTAGGATAAATTGTTTAGGTCCATTTGTATCCTCCACCTCATGTGTTGCGTCTCGAGCACTGTGGGAAAAGTTTATGAATGGAACGCAAGTATCCTTCATATTGGCGTTAGTAAGATTTTTAATGGACATTTTTAAATTAGTGCATTAAGTATTTAGAAAATGGCAGTGACCTCAATAGATCATTTATTAATTAGTATGATGGAGAGGTCTCTCTGTAATTCTTTTTTCTTTTCTTGTTGAAGTTTTTAAATTTCAATATTGTGTTTTTTTTAACTAATGTCTGTTTTATACATGATGATGGTACTTAGAGAGGGCGCTAGTGAGCCATCCAAGATGGCAGCTCACTAAGAGCTCCGTGCTGGTCCCCCTTCAAAATCCTGAAAAACAGCGCTCTGAATGCAGTCTTCCGTCCAGTATTGTTCGAGACGGAGTATCAGGCACCCGAGCAGCCCCCAGCGCCAAAACCCTGCAAATATCTAGCTCGACGGCCCTGCTGAACGTACGTGCGCTGCGGCCGCGGCGGGAGAAGAGGCCCCTGTGCGGCCCAGTGCAGTGGCTGTGCTGTAACCATAGGGCGAGTGAGCTGGTTCCCTCGGTTGCCACCGACGTGTCGAGCCCTGGCCGCAATTCACCTGGGAAGGAGGCGGGCGGACGGGGCTTGCGTTGGCGCCCCTGGCTAAACATCCGCGCGTGAGCGCTTTGCAAAGGCCTGTGCACTCGCGGGGCGGAGGCAGTCGGGAGCCTGCCCGCCCACCCTGGTGGCGACATCAGGCCACGAGTCAGCAACCCCTCCGGTGAAGGTGGTGGGCACCAGGAAAGCCGCGGTTGTGACATCTCTGGGGAAGTGTGCGGGCCTGCTGGACGTGCCAGTGAGAGAACGTGTCGGCAGAGAGCAGAGCAGCACGAGAAGAGACGCCACCGCCGCTAAGCCCAGGGAGGCCTGCAGCCCATCAGGTGAGGGCAAAGCCCGCGCTCCCCGCTGCCTCCTCCTGCCCTGCAGAGCCCCATTTTGAAGAGCTTCTCATACGGCAGAAGGTTCTACGAAGGCGGCACAGCAATATTCATCACGCTCTCCCTAAATCATTGGATCCTCAGACCCGCCACACCACGGAAAACACAGAGGGCACCTGACATTGCCCGCAACTCCCTCGCTAGCCTGAAGACCCTTCCTATCATAAAAAATTACACAAATACTACAAATCTAGCGGCTCCACATCACGGCTTGACCTCGGCATGCTGACAGTTCTTATACTGGAGGAAACCTGAGCATGCTACCCGCCAGCAGAGCTGAGCACTTCAGGCAAACTCCAGTGATTACCGTGGGGTCAGAATGAACTTGCCACTGCCTTTTGCTGAGCATGGGGTCCCAGACCCCTCTACCCCCCAGGTGCCCAGTGGAAGACTGCTGTGTCGGGCTCCCGAAGCACAAAACATTGGACGGCCTTACCTGCCTTGAGTAGGTCTGGGGTCTGAGGTGCTGCACCCTTTATCAACATCCAGTGAGGGACAAGAATACCAGCAACTCCCTCATCTTTCTCTATGAATTGAGCTGCGGCGTACACACCAACTTAAGTTCCCAGCAGACGGCGACCCCCTGCAGATCCTCAAGTATTGTATGCCCAGTTCAGCCACAGAACTTTGCTCAGTGACACACACATCGTGAAGGCAACGGCCCCACCTGATCAACAGTTATCAACCATAATAAAGACACCCATTGGCGACCCGCTGTCCACACGGCCGAACTGTTACGCCTGGTGGGCATAAGAGAACATCAAGCCCCAACGCGGACCGAGGACTTTGTGGAGTCACTGTGTAAAGATATCTTCGGGGAGGCGGCGTTCTCACGATTGTTTGTGGTGGAACGGACGCACAGGGTCCCTTCCAAACGCCGGTCCCTGGAGCACCACCCCGGCCCATCATTGCAAAGCTCCTTAATTTCAGAGATCGGGCTACCATCCTCAAATTAGCGAGAGAAAAAGGCGAACTGCAATACGATGGAGACAAGGTTCAAATATTTCCAGACTTCTCACCAGCTGTGCAGACCTCTCGGAAAGCCTTTGCAGCGGTAAAACGCTGACTACGTGATAGTCAGATTCAATACTCCATGCTATTCCCAGCCGAACTGCGTGTACTCCATGCAGAAAAGACCCAGTTCTTCACCTCCCCTAAAGAAGCCAACCCCTTCCTTGATGGCATTGGTTGCGGTCCCCTGCGTGACAAGCCTAGACCACAGAGGCGGGATAGAGGGGGGAGAGAACCTCCGTGAAGTTGTGCTGCCCGGGTTGCCACGTGATCAGGAATAATTCAATCACGTTATGAGAGCACGTAGACATTTCACTTTAACAGGGGCACCAGCTCTTGGAAGGCACTAGCACCCCACGCTCTGCACTGTTCATGTTTATTTTGTTTAAAGGGTTGGGGGGGTATCATCGGGCAAGTTGGGGGTTGCTCGGCAGGGAGGGAAGCAGAGAAGTTGGGAAATATGTTCAAGAGGTTGCAGTGGCCCCAGACCTGGCCAACACCGCCCGCCCATCCTAGGAACAGCCATAGCAGTCACTCGTGTGCTAACCCACTCGTCTACTACCAGACCCCAGTTCAGTAACGTCTCCACAAAATATTTCACACCGGTTTTTCCATTCAGGATAATTACTTGGAACATCAGAGGAGCTAATGTCCTTGCAAAGACCAGGAAGATATTCCTCTATCTGAGACGGCACAAAGTGGACATTGCCCTCATCCAAGAAACCCACCTAACTCGCTCCTCAGAAAACCAGTGGTCCTCGGTCAGTGGATGCCACCGCTATTACTTCTCCTATTCATCATACGCAAGAGGGGTTGCAATCCTAATCAGCAAGAATATCTCCTTTAAATTGATAAGTCTATCGTGACACGGAAGGAAGAGCTCTGCTGGGGCAGGGGGTCCTGGCCGGGACCGTCCTAGTCCTAGTCAACTCCTACGGCCCTAAGGTAGACGGCACCAATTCCTTTGACTGGGTAATGCAGAACCCATCAGACTCCGGACACGCCACGATCATATGGGGAGGGGACCTCAATGCCGTACTTCATCCGGTATCGGACAGATCCAACGCAATCAGCGTGCAACGGTCTAAAGCCTTCTCCCAAATTAAAGAAATGTGCGACACCTACGACCTGGTGGATATCTGGAGGCAATCGCCCCAAACCATCCACAAATTTACGTTCCACTCCTGGGTACATGGGACGAGCTCCCGACTCGATTACCTGCTAGTGTCAAGATCTGGACCGCTACAGTGGGGAGAATGTGAGATCCTACCACGGATGCTATCCGGCCACTCCCCAGTCATCCTGGACACCAACCCAGCGGACGGCAGCATGCAGACTCATTCTTGGAGAGCTCCTGACTTGAATCTCCAAGACACAGGGGGTCATTCCGGGGTTGGAGGTAAGTAACTGTCATTACCGGCATAGAGCAAATACCGTGTCCGTGTAGGTTAGATCCCGCTAATAGAGGGCTATTACGACCTTGCGGGCACGAGCTTTGCGCCGTGCCGAGAATGACATTACCGATATGCCACTAAAGTCCTGAAAATGGCCCTTAGCGGCATCAATCGGAGCGTAGTTTGTACTACCGGCATGAATCAAGACGGCATTAGCGGCCACCACTATTAGCGGTGACTGCTATCAGCGGTCACCGCTAATAACGGTCACTGTAAATAAGCGGAACCGGAAGTAGCGCCATCGCACAGGAACGGGAAAGAGCACGGCGGCCATCTTTAAAAACACAGTCCATTGCCATCGTCAGCAGCCAGGACCTGTAGGATATTGCTGTGTGTGAAATCCAATCCACAACAACACCACAATGCCCAAGGCTGTGAAAAAGGGCACCTCCCGCCAGCGCAAGGAGCGCTTTAACGAAGACGAATTAACCATGCTCGCGGAGACCCTAGCAGAAAATGCTGATGTCTTCTTTGCCCTGAGCCTCAAGAGGGAGGCTGCAATCCGTAAGAAGGAGATCTGGGTACTAGTGGCACAAAAAGTAAGCACCGTTGGCAATACCCCCCACACAACCAAGGACTGCATGAAGAGGTGGGAGGGTTTGCTCCTGCGAGTCCGCAACATCCTCTCGGCTAACAGGAGCCAGGCCATGGCAACTGGCGGAGGAGCAAGTTCTCCCATAAAGCTGTCCCGGTGGGAGGACATATGTGCAAGCCTGATCGGCATGGAGGCCATTGAAGGCGTCGGAGACATGGAGTTGTAGGGGGGGTGAGGGTGTGTGAGGGGTTGAGGGTGGTGGAGGGTTAGTACACTTTCATCTTCATTGTACATTTCAAAATACACCTGTTGTGTTAAAAAGAATTATTTGAGTGGACCTTCATTAATGCGCATGTCATTTATTCATATACTGTGCATAGTGTACATGTACACCCACACCCAGTGCCCTCTGTCCAACTATCATGTCACCCTCTGCAGCCATGTGTGTCAGAAATATTGTGCTATCACTGACTGACGCACAGCACGTCCCTCCTGTGCATCGGCACCGCGATAATGTGCAGCCACATCTTCCTCATCCCTTTCATCATCACCAGGTGGTTGCAGTTCAATGTCAGGGGGCAGCCGCACGTTCCGTCGGATAGACCTGTTGTGCAGCATGACTCATACCATGATGATCTTGGCCACTTTCTCATGCCTGTAGAGGAGTGCCCCACCAGACCGGCTAAGGCAGCGAAACCGTGCCTTGAACAGGCCAGAGGTCTGCTCAATGACCACACGGGTACGGGTGTGGGATCGATTGTAGTCCTCCTTGTGCCTGTTCTGTAGGTTTCAGACAGGGGTGAGGAGCCACTGCTTCAAGGAATAGCCACTGTCACCTGCATGGGAGGCGGAAAAAGGTATGTCAGTCGATTTATGATGGACAGCTGTACTAGTCACACATGCCCGCAGATTATCGTTGGTCACATGCACATGTCCCTGGTTGTATGCACGCCATTTTTAGGCCCTGAATGTGTCCTGTGCCATGGAATAATGGCGTGGGTTGCATCTTAAAGATGATACACGGTGTGCACTGCCGTCTTGTTGCTCATGCATTGTGTACGCATACAGCTGTGTTCGTGTCAAATTTGTGATGTGTTGTGTTCTGTATGATTTTCTGAATGGGAGCATTGGCAGTAGGCTCTGCAATATTAGGCATTCTGCGCTGATTTTTCCCATGGTGACGTGCACCATTCCTGTGGTTGTGGCGGCCCTGTGACAGACAGCGGAATCCCTTGGTGGTTCGGTTCAATGCACTCCCATGGATGCTTGTCCTGTGTGGTGATTTGCTGGAGGCAGCAACATAGTGCATATACACTGCATGTTGCTGGATGGTGTTACGGCGGGTGAAGTCCGCTGATGAGTGGTGCACGTGTTGTGGGATGTGGGGTGGTTTACTGTTTGGCATGTTGTGATTGGTGTCGATCTTACTTCATTCCCATGGGATTTGGGTGTCATGTTCTGTTTGGGATGCTTTGGGGCACAGTGTTTAGTGATGTGCACATTGTGCCATCACATCAACATTGACACCCTGGTCGTGTGTGCATCTCTCCCCTCATTTCAGTGCCATGTGCCTGTCATGCAACTTACCAAGCAGCCAGGCACGTCATCCAGCATGTCGCTCCATGTAACGTGGTAGCGTGGAGTTCCACAGGACCATAGTCATGAGTTGATCCGGGTTATCGGCCACAATAATGTGTGGTGATTTTGCTGGCGTTGCATACCATCTGCACATTGATGGAGTGGTATTGATTGCGGTTGCGGTACACCACCTCCATGGCATGCAGAACCATCAACTCCACGTGGGTGCAGTCGAGGGCACCTATACAATTTGGCATGCCTGCCAGTGCATGGAAGCCAACTTTTGTATCAGAAATCTCCTGGGGAGTCCGTGGTAGGGATATGTAGTCCCTTGTGTGCTTGAGGAGGGCATCCAGCACTTGCTTCAGAATGCGAGAAAATAAGGGTTGTGATATGCCATGTATGTGCCCCACTGTGTGCTGGTAGGTGACTGTGGCAAGGAAGTGGAGCACCGACACTACCTTCAGCAGTGGGGGGATGGCAGTGCGTATTTCAATGAGGCTGACAATGTCGTTGTGTATCATGTCCACGATGGTGGTGATAGTGTCCCGGTCCAGACGGTACAGGGTGTGGATCTGCTCAGGCGTTAGGTTCAAAGGACTGGCTCTGATGCGAGGGATTGGGGGCTGCCTGCGTGGTACCGCAGGCTGCACTGGTGGGGCATGCTGGGCCTGTCTCACCCTCCTTCTCCTCCTGTCTCCTCTGTGGTGCCTGCTGTTGTTGTTGTTGTTGTTGTTGTTACTGGTGTGGCAATGCAAGCATGCCCCCCAGCTCCAGTATTGCTAGTACTATTGGAATCCTCTTGGTGTGGGAAGGGGTGTGGTGTGTGCTCCTTTTGTACTGGCCCAGACTCCATTGCCTCCACCTGTGCTGATTGTGTACACCTGTGGCAGTTGGGAACACTGCACATAGCATTTTACGGTTGGTTCACGATGCCAGTATTACCGGCATGCCGGTATCCCCTATTAGCGCCTTCATGATGCCGGTATTTGCTTGTCCGCCTGACTTGTGATTTCCTCCCATTGGCGCCATGCCGGTATTGGCGGTATGATTGGCCGCGTGCCCGCGCCCATGCTGCTATTTTAGGCACCGTTATTATCGGTGCCTCTAATAGCGGTGTCTTAGGTCGGAATAGCCCGGAGCCGTATGCAATACCGGTATTCCTTTACCGGCATCGTTTTTCCATTACCTCCAACCTCGGAATGACCCCCACAGTGTTTGCCCAGGAGCTGTCAGCAGAAATCACGCTCTTCCTAACAGCAAACCAATAGTCTGCCCCATCCCACGGTGTCCGCTGGGAAACCCTGAAGTGCTATACGCGTGGGATCTGTATCGCCAAGGAACTCGCTGTCTTAATGACAATAAGGAGAGACTTCCAGAAAAATGGATCTTGTCTGAAAGACCTGGAGCGAACGTTTGAAGCAACAGGTGACCAAGCTACCCTGGCCCTCATTAAAACTGAATTGAATTAATTTAATAAAAACGCAGAACGCGAGAGCCGCAACTTATCGAGACGCCATTTGATACGCCAGTATGGAGAGGGGCAGAAACCGGGGGCACTCCTGGCCAGAATACTTGCGGCGGACAAAGTCACTGATTATTGACTGTGGCCGCAACCACCAGGGCACTCTTGTCCACATGGAAAGGGAAATTGTTGAGGCCTTTAGAGGCTTCTATAAGGAACTGTACAACTCTAGATCCACGGGCACCACAGCAGCACTCTGGGAATACCTAGACGACACTGAGCTGTTTTGGATATCAGATGAGATGAGAGAGCACTTTAACAAAGAAATCACTGCCGAAGAAATCCAAAATGTCATAAAAGAACTTCCAGGTTCAAAGGCACGAGGCCCAAGTGGCCTCACAGGCGAGTTCTATAAGGTAATGAGACCCTCGCTTGCCCCACTTCTCCTGTCCCCTGGAAGACTGCGCCTCCTACAGGACAATCTCATTGATTAATATGGACAGCAAAATCCTGGCCAAACTCCTGACCAACACACTCCTTCCCTTAATGCCGGGATTGGTGCTGGCGGACCAGGCTGGCTTAATTCCTGGCCGGAACACAACCTTCGGCATTCAGCACCTATTCGGCATCATGGAAGCTGTAGACCCATCGAGACAGGCCATCGCTGTTCTCCTAGATGCAGAAAAGGCATTCGACTCTGTGGAATGGCCTTTCCGTTTCGCCGTCCTTTGCAAATGGGCCTCAGCGCTTTCTTTATAAAGCTGGTGGCGCTCCTATACCAGCACCCCAGGACTCGTATTACTCTAGGGACCACAAAATCAGCCCCCATAGAGTTGAGCAGAGGCACCAGACAGGGCTGCCCCCTTTCGGCCCTATTGTTCGCCCTGGCTATGGAACCCCTCGCAGCCAACCTCCAGAGCAAATTCATGGATAGAGGGATCACCATCGGACCACACAAACGGATACGTTCCCTCTATGCAGACGACGTGGCACTGCTTCTCAGCGACCCAGAGACCAATCTCAATCGAGTAATGCGCGAAGTCCTCAAGTTCGGAGCCATCTCAGGCCGCAAAATTCAACCGCAAATCAGTGATTTTCCCACTAACTCCCAACACAGTAGAATTCGCTGATGACTTTCAGTTTCGATGGGACAAATCCAGCGTCAGTTACCTAGGAATCATGCTATCCAGAGACCGTGGCGAGATCCTCTGACAATTACGGCAGGGTCATTGCATCGATCTCAGAGAAGATAACACGTTGGTAGCACTTACCGTTAACACTATGGGGGCGTGTCTCCAATTTCAAAATGGTGATCCTTCCAAAATTGTATCTATTAGTGAATATTCCACTGCTACTACCACAGTGTTTCTTTCAGCAGCTGCAGGCACTCGTCCTCGACCTGATCTGGGCAGGCAAGCCGGGGAGAGTGGCGTATGCCATGCTGATTCAACACAATGCAAAAGGAGGGCTGGCTTTCCCATACCTGAAACGCTATTATTGGGCTGCGCAAGCACAGTTTCTGAGTTATTGGTACATGACCCAATTTATCAGACCGCACGTCCAGATATAAAGGGCCCTTGCCACCCCCAATCTTTTGAGAGCGGTGATCCTTGCAGATCAGCCGGTCCCGCCGAAAACCATGAACATAATTCTGATCACCTATGAGATTTGGAAAAGGATAGCACAAAAGCAGGGCACCACGTGCAGCTACTCCCCACTCCTGCCGGCTAAGTTTATTCCGGGACTGCCGATAACCACCGAGACAGTGTACCACCACCTATTGAGCAAACTCCAAATAACCACAATAGATGATTGCTTTTTTGACGACAGCTTTTTTTTTGTAAATTTGTTTTTATTTTAATACCAACAGACCAATTTAACATAATCGGTACATTGTTCAGCAGTCTCTCGTGTTCCCCTGTTTACCCCCCCCCCCCCTTCACAAGACCAAAATTTGTCAGATGAGTCTATCAATTCAGGGCTCCGATTGCAAGCTGCCTGCTTCTTCCGTGGTAGTGTCTTCATTCCTTCAGTTGAAGAAAGGCACCGTGACCGCCACCCATTGTTGCAGATCTTCACTGTTGTCTAGTTTCTGTTTTCGTAGTGTGTTTTCCCAGGCCCCAGATTCTGCCGTTACCCATTGTTGGAGGTCTCCCCACCACAGTACCACGCTAGGGCTTTTGATGTCTTTCCACCCCATGGCGATGCGTCTTTTTGCTAAAATGTACATCAAATCTTTTAGCTTGTTCAGTGGTTTGTTCTTTCGACTTCTCTTATATCTGCCCAAAATGCATGCTACCGGGGTTCGTATGTCCAATTTTATGCCCACCTTAGCCACACCTGTTGCTATCTGTGTCCAAAAAAGTTGTATTACTCGGCACCCCAAAAACATGCGAGTCATTCCGGCATCTGTCCCTTTGCATTTACGACATTCCTTAGCCCCTGCCCCTTGAACTTGGAGATTAACTCCGGTGTAAGGTATGCTCTGTTAGTGATGTAGAACTGTATTAGCTGCAATCTGGCATTTCTGGAGACCTTTTTGTGGTAGTAGGTTATGGTTTCCCATGACGTGTCCTCAATTTCCATGCCCAATTCGTTTTCCCATTTCGCCTTGCATCTAAGCTCTTCTTTGGATGAACTGTCCAGCAGTGTCTCGTAGAGCCTTAATCTCATTGCCCCCCTCAGCGACATTTAGCATGTTCTCTATAGCTTCATGTTCTGTCTCTTGGTTCTTAATGTCGGGCCATCTTTCCATGAGCCTCTCAGTCACTGCCCTATGTAGCAGGAACTGTCCTGCGGGCAGTCCCGTAGTTTCCTGCAGGTCAGCAAAGGTCATGATCTCATGGTCGTTCATCAGATTCCCCCAGTGTGGCTACACCGCAGGGCTCCCACCCAGCTCTAATTTCCATGTGACCCCAGGGTCTACCCTCCATGGTCGCTCCTATAGGGATCTGGGGGGGAAATCGGGTCTATTATTTTCGTGATCCTACAGACCCGTTTCCAGATTTGGATCCCAGGTTTCACCAAGTAGGGACAGTTTTGTGTAGCGCTTGCAGGGGCCCAGAGTAGATCTCTAAGGAGCATTTGCAGGATGGCCGGTTGTAAGAGTCGAGTGTCCGTCGTGATCTCATCCGCCATCCATTTCTCTATGTGTCGCAATTGTCCTGCCAAGCAATACAGTTCAAAATTGGGGATTTTTAGGCCTCCCTTTTCGTAGGGTCTCTGCAGTACTTGTAATGCGCCTCTATGCCTCCCCCCCTCCCAGAGGAATCATCTACAGAGCTTATCCAGGTCCCTGAAAAATAGTGGGGGGACGTTGAATGGAACATTGCTAAAGCAGTGCAACACCCAGGGTAATGGCACCATTTTGAGGAGCCCAGCCCTCCCTGCTTTTTTATTTTTTTTATTTGATTAGTTGATATATCAACTTTTCAAATTATTCTAACAGATACAAATAGACACTTCCTTACAATATTTTAGCTTATTTACAATAAAAATAACATCACATTTATGTACCAATTATACAAATATGTACAAGGACAAAAAGAAGAGGGAGAGAAATGTTTAAATCATTCTCAGACATATTCAAAATTAATAATCTTCAACAAGATATTTGCTAAATAGCAAAACATATTTCTGATTTTTTTTTACTACTGAATCAGGTCATCAGAGTTATTGCAGACTGTTTTGCACTCTGTGGATGGTAAAACAGTATTAAAAAATTTAACAATTGCAATTTGTGTTGTAATTCTAGCGTTCGAGAATAGCATTTGCCATTTTTCCAATTGAGAGAGGTGATTCTGAAATATTACTTTACACTTAAAGCATCTGCTTCTCACGCTATTTAGTACCTTACAATCAACTAATAGATGTTTCAAAGTTTCGGTCTGGGTGGTGTCTAAACAATATCGGCAATAATTTTGCTCACACATGATAACTTTTCTCCTGAGTAGTACGTTGCGAGTCTCCCACAGATTCAATCTAAATCTCATATTTTCTACAAAATACTATACATGGATATTTAACTAGATATTCAGCCGTTATCCCGTGTCTCTTAGTTCCAAACAAATAAATGTCAAAATCTTTGTGTGATGAGCATTTCGTGAAATTTTCCGCCCAATCATGTTGAAATATCTGAATTTTTGCTCGATCAGGATTTTCCATCAGTAATTGAATTGTGATGCCTGCATTGCTTAAGACATCCACAATGTGCTCACACCATTTTTGTGTGTATTCGCTTTTTGATGTGAGTAAGCTGTGGGCTGTTATTTGCAATATAGATGGTTTACCTAGATTTTCCAGGGATTTGCGAAAATAGGCACACCTCTTCCAGTATACATGTGAGTTGAGTGAGGTGAGTCCTAATTCATATCGAATGATCGCAAGTGGCGTACTGTTTGGTAGTTGTAAAACTTGTTTCCAATACGATGCCTCTATGGAGTCCCAAAACTTGCGTTCTTTTGATGAAGTCGCTTCAATGCCATATAGCAATATCGGCGTGACTTTCATTTTGTAGAACAAAATGATGTGCTTCATTGAAAACTTGCCAATTTTTTTGATTAGTATCTTAGATTGAGATACCAGTGATTGTAACTTAGTTTTCAACTCACACATATATTGTGTCGATGTTTTATTATGTTGGATTGACACTCCAAGATTTCTATATAGGCATGTATTTGTTAGTTTATACTGGTGCAGATGCCATTCACATCTGCGTACTTAGATCCTCGATTGGGGTTACAATTAAGAATTTGGGTCTTCAGATTATTGATACTGAGATTATTTGCTCGGGCATACGCATGTAATCGGTCCAGCATGTTTTGTAGCCCCATCAGCGTCTTTGACAAAAGGACTAGATCGTCAGCGTAAAGTAGAATTGGCACTTGCTGAGTCCCAATTTTTGGGGGGGTCTCCCACACAGTCTGTGAGATGATCACCAATGTCTAAAATGTAGAAGTTAAACAGAAATGAAGCTAAGGCACAGCCTTGCTTTAAGCCTCTGTATGTGGCGATTGGTGGTGTAAACACGCCATCTAACGAAACTCGTACACGCATTGATGTATTGCTATGAAAGAGGGCAATTAATGCTAACGGAGAGGAGGGACAATTTCGTTTTCTTAATTTTGTCAAAAGTACGGTTCGATCGATCGAGTCAAACGCGGCTCTAAAGTCTACAAATCCTAGGTAAAGTGGTTGTTTCTGAGATGATTGACAAGCTTGAATCATTGAAAGTGCAAATATGGCCCTTCACAAATCCCGCTTGGAATGGATCTAATAACAAGTTGTCTTCAGCCCAAATCTTGAGTATTATTCTGCAGAATATTTTGCCCGGAGCATCTAACAAAGAAATTGGCCGATAACTATCTGGTCACCCTTTTTGTAAATAGGTACTGTTATCGCCTCAGTCCATGTGCGTGGTAGTTTTTGGCAGTTATTAATCGCACTAAAGATTTTGAATAATATAGATGCCCACAACTCCGGATGCATTTGCATAACAAAGTTGGACAAGCCATCCGGTCCAACAGCTTTTGATTTACGGGCTGTTTTGATTAAATTAAGAATCTCCATCTCATCAAGGGGTAAATTGAATGTAATGGTTGTCTTTGCTGTTTCAAGGCTGGGGCGTTCTTTAGGGGCAGAAGTGCGTTACCCACTGTTGCACACTAACCGCACTGGTCTGCGTGACAATTTTATGCTGAACTACAGTTTGATTTATTGTAGACCACATTTTGGAGATGTTCATACTAGCTAGAGTATGTAACATTCTGGCTCCATCTCTTTGGTGCAAAGCAGATCTATGACTCTTGACCCAATTCCTATAAACATTACACAATTGTTTGGAGTAAGCCATTCTGAGGTTCGGAGGATGTCTATTTTTCCTTAATTCAGCTCGGTATGCAGTCTTCTTTGTTCGAATCATATTATCGAAAACATGCAAATGATTTTGTTTTGTATAATCTTTTAGATTGCTGAAATGTTTGAATGACATCGCTATATATGATGCCAACATTTTCTATTTTATTATTGTCTCCAGTTCTCGATGTTTCTAAGAGTTCATTAAAGTGAACTAAAGCATCCTCCGTCCATCAGAGACGGTTTCCTCTCATATTAGCCACCAAACAGCCCTTCGCTGATATCTTTGAAGTACAATTATGTAGTATTTGTGAGCCCCATTTCATTAGCAACATGTTATGATCACTGGCATTAGTATCCACGATCTTAAATTCAGACATCAGGCCACAGATTTGAGTTAACATAAATGTAATCTATAATTGAGGTTAGTGAGCCTTCATGCCAAGTTGGAGCCGGCGGTATATCAGATGCAAATGAACCATTGAGCATATGCAAGCCTCTATCTGATATTAATCTGTTCCATCGAAGCAGCCTCTGATCGACTTGCGTACTCTTAATGTTCAAACACTTTAGATTCAAATCACCCGCTAATATGAGGTACCTTGTGTGGTTATCTTCCACCACCATATCAAGTAAGTCATTTAGATCTTTAAGGAAACACTCATCACTTATGGCTACAGGGTTCCAATAAACATTCAAGACAGCATAGTTGTCCATACCCACATCAATTCTCACCAGCATCATAAAATCATTCGGCATCGCCCACAGCTTGGATACAAGACCCTTTTTGATTTTGACAGCAGTTACGAGGCCTGACGTAGGCCTCCCCAGTGTTGACTTAACGGCTGGATTCAGGAATACCTCGTACCCAACCCATATAGGGGCAATACATAACCATGTTTCCTGAAGAAGTACAACATCATGATTGTTTGGTTGATGCTGGTTGGTATTTGTTAAATGCTTATACCCTCGTCAGTTCCAACTAGCGAGGGAAAAAGGCTGGATGCTTATAGCTTGGCTTAGTTATATCTGTTGCATATTACATTGGCAAACACACTGGCCATTTGATATGGCATTGCGTCCTGTATTGACTGTCTTGTGATTTGATCGGGGCTGACTCTTAAAGGATGCGGACACTTGTGAAGGGATTTGATCAAAGCTCAACTGGAAACTTAATTCAAACAGAGGTTCCTTTGCACTCCAGATTAGACTCTGCATTACTCTCCAGTTCGTACAGAGTTTAATTGCATTCAAAAAATTTTTTATCAGGGAACTCGACCAAAGCCAGGTCACTCGACCTGATTTCTTTTAATATTTGAATTTCTGAAAATATGGCCATTGTCGCTCTACGATTCAAGTCATACTGAGTTGATAGAGGAGGCTTGCAAGACAGCACTAAGGAAAATGACGCTGGATTATTTTTGACTTTTTTTTTTTTTCAGAGTATTACTCATTGGTTTTTCAATTTTTAGTGCACTTTGCTCAGTCGAATTGGAGGTCTTAAATTTTCCTAGAGCATTCTCAATTAAGCGAGTAACCACCCCTGTGAAATCATCCATCGTTTTTTCATTTAATGGTGGCCCCATTACATAGCTTTGTTGGATCACACTTTGTATTTTTCTAGCTCCAACGTATTTTGACTCTCAGGCGTGGAATTGCTCGATTGGCACAGTTCTACCTCGGAAGGTGGTGTAGACTCAGATACTTTGTTATATATCTCAATGCAGGGTTGCACATATCCCGACATATAGGCATCAATTGCCTTTCTCATTTCACATTTTTCTTGACCATTAATTGATGCAGCTTTTCTATTACAGTATTGTTGTGGCGCCCCTAAGGCAGGGCTACATGGTTTTCCACCGTTGACCACAATTGATGCGTCATCAAGGTTTGGTTGTTTCAGCATCTTAAGGAGTTCCTCTAATGGGGGATAATCTAGGGGGTGGGAAGGTTGGAATACTCCCAAACACCTTTTCATTTTATTAGCTGTTTGTGAGAGATATTTCTTCTTGATGGCCTGTGTTGCTACTATGCTTTTTTTTGGGTAATGATATCATTTTAATAAAACGTTTCGTTGACCCATTCCCCTGTTTCGGTGCACTCCTATTTTTTGGTAGTTTTGATTCAAAACTTTTACTATTTTTTGTCAACTTTTGCTTTTTTTTTAACATTTTGCTTCCTTTTTGTCACAGCTTGTTTTGGCTGACTGATTTTCTCCACTCATTGATTCTTATTTTTAGAAGTCTTAGAGGCTGCCACATTAAAAATAGAGTCAATTTTCCCCTGAGGGACTGATGTAGGTTCCTCAGGAGCGTTTGCAGTTGGATCTTGTGACTGTGGGTCAATGTTCTAAGAGGGATCATATATGATGGCACTAAAACAAGGCAGGATGTTTGTAAGCTTGGTGCCATTTCCGCTTTTTAGGGTCGAGAGGGTTTGTGACCTTTCCTCATTCTGGTTAATCGTTTGGCACGCAATGGATCTTATGTGCATTATGTGGCAGTGCTAAATGATTGGAAGTCATATGAGATTGTGTTCTTGGTTGCATCAGATCTTGTATGGACAGCATTTTGTGCATGAGTGCTTCTTGAGCTGCCAATCGTTTGTCGACTGAATTCAATATTTTGCTAAGTGTTTGGATGGCCAAATTCATTGCTTTCAGTGTGACCTCTATTGTCATATTTGTGAGTCCCTGTGGATGTGTTGGTTCCATGCGTGTGTGTTTGTATCCTACTGACTTCAATACTTGAGGTTGTAGTTAGTTTCCGATGTGGAGTGCGAGACTTCAGTAAACATTAAAGGATTTCAAGAGGTTTTCCGATAGCATTTTATCAGAGAACACCGAATCATTAAGATCTAGATCAATGACTGCAACGTCCTTTGCGGACAGCGTTAAATAAATAGACTTAATTGGTTGTGCTGTTGCTGGTATATTCTCTAACATAGCTGTGTCAGATATCGATTGATGGGCGCTTGGGTTCTTCATGGAGCAATCCTGTTCTATTCCATTTACTTTTTTAGGTTTAGACAAAGGCCCATCGGGCAAGCCATTGCACTGTTCCTTTTGTGGAGCGGGAGGTGGATTCATTTCCAGTCTACTTTTGGCTCTATGGGCTGATAAGGAACCACTGCAAAACATTCTAATGTCCATGTTAAGCGAACCTCCTCTAACTGCTTTGTTTCTAACTGGTGTTGAATTCAAAAGCATGGCTGCATGAGGGGGTAGCGATGGATTCAATAAGTTTGGTAAATTTTGAAGATTAGATGGCATACCTGTTTTCATGGAAAGGACCTTCATGCTACAGGGACTCAATTTAAACGCGTTGTTCAAAACCGCCTCTTGTTATTGCTCCCACCCTCACGACTAAGGGAATGCTACCAGGAAGCACCTCTCGCCCCTCTGCCGCGAAGAGGCAAAGAGGTAAATGCAAGTACTTCGCTTGGTGCACGTGCGCGTGCACGTCTGTTTTTGACGACGGCAAATAAGGGGGGGTGTGGCTTCAAACGCTGCGGGAATACAGACAAGCAGTTATTACAATGTTACTCTGATTATTTAAACATTGTAACGTTTAAAGTCTCTAGTCCTTTCTCATTACGGTTATATTACTGTCAGTCCATTCAGGAAATTAGACAATGGACGAAGCAGAGAACGATGATTGCAGCAATTACAGCTGGTCCAAGGTCTCACGAGCAGCATCCCGAGGCAAAGAGGTACTTGCAGGTACTTAGCTTGGTGCTACTTAGAGTGGTAGTTTACTCCAGAAGTCCATTGATTTTTCTAGGCCTTCTCTAGCCCTCACTTCGTTCGATGTGTGTTCCATTTTAGGATTTCGATGCATAGTTATTCCAAGGTACTTGAAGGAGGTTGCCCTCCACTGGAGGGCCATGGCAGGGAGATTCTCGATTCTTTCCTCACCCATAGCGGCCAGGGGGAAGAGGCATGACTTCTCTTTGTTTATATGGAACCATGTATCTACCGAACCTGTCTAGTGTCTCCAATATGTACGGTAGTATGTGTTTGGGGTTATTCAGATACAATAGCGTGTCATCAGCATACATAGACACTAAATGTAGTACCCCATCTATTATTATGCCCCCATGGCTATATTCCTGTCGTAAGTAGGCAGCTATCTGTTCCGAGGCAATGATACATCAGGAAAAGTGGGCATCCCTGTCGTGTGCCCCTGTGTAACTGCCATTTATCAGAGTACGTTTTGCCTGTACACACTCTGACCGTTGGGCCCGTGTATATGAGTTTGGTCCATTTTAAGAAGACTGGTCCTATTCCCATCTTTGCCATGGTGGCGTACAGCCAATTCCATCTGACTGAATCGAAAACCTTAGTGGCATCAGAGACTCCACTGCGCACTTTCCGGGACTGCCATTGGTGCTGTGTATAACGTGGTGCAGTTTGCGCAAGTTTTCGGAAATGGTCCGCCCTGGCACGTATCCCGTCTGGTCTTGATGGATCAGTAGGGGGATCACTTTTTCTTAGTCTACCTGCCAGGAGTGCTGTCAGGATTTTATTGTCTTGATTTAACATAGACAAGGGCCTATATGAGCCACACTCTGCCCCATCCCTCCCAGGTTTTAGTAGTGGGATGATTACAGCCTCCCTCATGGAATCGGGGAGGATGCCTTCTTCGTACGCTGCATTGAATACTTTGGTGAGGAGTGGTGCCAGGACGTCTTTGTATGCCTTGTAAAATTCTCCTGGGAGCCCATCTGTCCCAGGGGCTTTACTTGATGGAAGGGACCTGATGGTGACCAGGCCATTTGAGCATCTAATTTGGGTAACTTAATGATGTCAAGTACATCCTCTATTTCGGTATCTGTAGCTGAAGGGGTGCTGGCGTAAAGGTCTTGGTAAAACTCAGAGAAGACTGTGTTTATTTCAGTTTGTGTGTGCACGGTCTTGCCCTCCGGGGTGAGGACATGACCGATCGGTGCTCTGGGGGCTTCCCGCTTATACTTCCAAGCTAATAGTTTCCCTGGTTTGTCACCTAGGGCGTGGCTCCTTTCCAAGTGTTTCGTGTAGCTAAGTTTCCCCAATTTTTCCCAGTGTGTTAAACGAGCCTGTCTGAGCTCCACCTCTCTTTTCAAGTGTTCTGGGTCTGTTTTAGCCCCCGCCTCTAGTTCTTTCAGTGCATGCTAATGTGTTTTCGATGGACCTTTGGGCTCCCCCGACAGCAGCAATCATTTCCCCCCTTATAACAACTTTGTATGCTTCCCAAACTGTACCAACATATTGTATGCTATTCTCATTTATCTTTATAAATTCTTGCGTGCTTTTTCTGATCTGTTCTCGGAAGGCGACATCTAGCAATGCCTCACTTTTAACCCGCTATGCAGGTATGGGGGGTCTAGTGGCAAACTCCTTCCAGATGACGAGGAGTGGGGCATGATCTGATATAACTCTGGCTAAGTATTGTGCAGCACTGAACCTGGCCTGCTGCTCTTTGCTTGCGAATATATATAGTCTATCCTGGTGTGGACATCGTGTGGAGGAGAGTAATAAGAATATTCTTTGCCCTCACCCGACCACCAGATATCTGGAGTCCATTTGTAAACTATCTGCTAACATGACCAGACAGCTTGCCCACACAAACGGACATGCAGATCGCTGTCAGCAAGGCAAGTAACCATGCCGATTACATCCTACAAACTTGGGCAGCACAGCAGTGACCGAGTGAAGCCAGTGATGATAAAGACTCAGACTTTGAACCTTGGGGGGCGGCGAGGGATTGGTTAAATGGCAACCTTCTTTCGGTTAACAATTATGTTTGTTTACCTGTAAAAAGCACATAAATAAAGGTTTTAATAATGATGATGATGGTACTTAAATCTTCTATTGCATAGGTCTTAACCAGAACACTGTGTTTTATCATTTGAATTTGTTTTATAGGATAATTGGGTTTGATGTATTGATAAAAATGTTAGAATGCGAACGGTATGATCAATACAAAAAACACAAAAAGGATTAGAAAAAAAAGTCAGGACCGGTTCCGAAAACAAACTGGGTAATTCATAGATTTCAGCGCAGAGGCAGCGCATGCGAGCAGTGCAGAGAGGGAGCGTGCGCCAGCGTGCGCCAGCCGTGTGCGCTAAACAGCATTCTGGTGCACCGCGTATTCATGGAATTGCCAAGCCATTTTGAGCGCTGGCGCAGAGAACATCCCGCAGCGCCAGCTACGCCCACAAGAACGCCCCTTGCGCAAGGAAAAACCATTGAAATCCCCAATGCAGCTCAAAGTGCCGCGCTAACCCTGGACCAGCTAACAGGGCCGCTACACTGCAATCGTGCGAGCGGGGAATGAGTATTTCTGGGGAGCGCGGGAAGATTCACACTCGATTTCGCTTGCAGAGCAGGGTACGTGTATCCAGTGGGGTGCGCGGGGAGTTTCACACGTGATGGGCCTTGGGCGAGCGGGGTACGTGTATTTCTGGGGTGCACGGGGAGTTTTACACGCGATTTCGCTTGCAGAGCGTGGTACGTGTATCCAGTGGGGTGCGCGGGGAGTCTCACACGTGATAGGCCTTGGGCGAGCAGGGTACGTGTATTTCTTGGGTGCGTGGGGAGTTTCACACATGAATTGGCAGTGTGGGTCCTCCCAGGTGTGCCCTCTACCGCCTCCCCGCCCCTGCAGACAGCCCACGCCACAGGGGACTACCCTGCACCCCTGGTCGTGTCCCTCAGGCAGCCCATCCACCATGGGCATTACCCACAGCCAGCCCACATGTCACCTTGCACTAGTGATCACCAACTCATGTCCCCCTGTGCCCCCACCCACCCAGCATTGATGGGCACCTGCCAGCAGGCCCCGACTCATGTCCTCCCCTCCCCCAACACTTCATAAAGATGCACAATCATGGGCCTCATGTCCACCAAAATCACACAGCACGCCACCCCAGTCTTGAGAGGCAATCAAGTCCTCAATCCACCCCACGCTGAAATGCCTATTTCATGACACAAACCAAAAGTCAACTATGTACACCAATACATGTCCCTCACACACACACACTGGGTGCCAGTGATTGTGTAAATCCACATTTTCCCATGCAGTAACCCAATGAGCGAATACCAGACATGGAAGTAATAAATCAAAACGTATTATGAACAAAATGAATGGAATGAAATGAAAGCATGAAAAATATTTCAAACATGAAATGAAATGCATGTCCAAAACAGAATTAAAAAAATATGAAGAACCAATCCAAAGTAATCCAAAAGAAAATTTGTCCAAACTCTCGGTCCACCAAAGCAAATTGTAAAATCCATTGATTCATGGTGAGTAAAAAAATAAAATTCTCTCATAAATCCACTGTTCAACTATGTACAACGATTTCATCCAGGGTCCATGAGCCCAACGAAAGAAATGAAACCTATCAAAAAAACGACCTAGGAAATAACTATATACAAAAGTGTGGGGCATAGTCCAATCACCCCAAAATAAAGCAAAACGAAAATGAAACCTAACACTACAAACTATATACAATGGCGGCGGGCTAGTCTGATGGTTCACTTTTCGATTTCCCGGGCCAGGGCATCATCGAACTCCTCGTCTATGTTGGAGGCGGGCCTCTTCCATGGCCCTGAGGTTTCGCAGGGACGATGCCATGTTCAACTCCAACTCCCTGCGAATTGCCTCGAGGCACTCGGCCCGCCTCAGCGCCCTCCGCATGGAGTTCTCTCCCCTGACCATTGTGAGCTGTGCCTCTTCTGCCCACCGCCGCTCCGCATCTATCTGCTGGCCCAAACGATTCCAAAAGGAAGACACTCCCAATCCAGGGTCCTTCTGCCCTACGGCCGATGCCTGCCCCTCTGATGTTGGCCCCGAGACATGATCGCTCCCACCTTCAGCCTGCTGCTGCTGTGCATGTTCCCTGCCCATTGTTTCCTGCATGTCATCCTCCTGCTGGGGTCCAGTTGTTGGGGTGGCCACCCCTGCTGGACCTCCGACTCCCGACTGTGGCAGGGATGTGTCCTCCACCAGCCTGGCCACTGGGTCAGGGACAGCTCCACAGGGTGCCCGGGTGACACTTGGGCAGGAAGATGGCACGGAGGACGACCGGCGCATAGGGTGTTCAGATGAGGAGGGGGGGTCGGCAGAAGCTCCAGCACACGGAGGAACCCTGCAATGGTGACCCCGCCCAGTAGGTTGACGCAGTCTTTGAGACATTCGAAATGATGTGCGCTGTCCTCGCGAGATCACTGCACTTCATCCCGAATGTCACGAACACGCAATGCCACCCCACCCAGGACAGGCTCAAGCTGGTCCCGAATTGCCACGTCCGCATGGAGAGGAAGGCCAGTTGTTGTGCGGCTATCCCCTCCCTGAAAACTGGTCTGGATGAAGGCATCCCTGCTGGTGCCGGATGATGCAGTCACAGGATCGGGAACAGGATTACACACAGGCACCTCCGCGGTGGCCTGGGCTGCCTCCTGTCCCTGCCCCTGGACTGCACCACTGGCACCAGTGGAATCCCCCCTTCCAGGCCCCGTGTGTGTGACTTCCACGGCCGCCTCCTCAACCAAACCCCCTCCACCAACCAGGATGGCTCCGTGCCATCTTCCTCCGTAGGCCTCTGTGGGGTCTCAGCTGCCCCTTCTGCTGCTGAGGAGTCCACCTCCGACCTCCGCCTCTTGGACCTACCCCCAGCAGCTGCCGCCGCGGAGGCGGCACCAGACTCCTCACTCCCCGACGAGATAGCAACCTGGGAGGGGAGATGGGCCTTGCCTCTCCGGCTGGCGGTGGTATCCCTGCCTGTGTGCTCCACAGCACTGTCTCCGCCCTCTTCATCAGTTGACGCTGCAGACAGGGAGAGACAGAACACAGGCATCAGGGCACTGTACAATGGTCTGATACACACATGACCGTTGCAGATGAGTGGCAGTGTCAAACTTCACACATGGCATCGCACTCCCCAACACACATCATTTCAAGTGAGACACACGCGTAAATGAACAGGAATGTTGCAGCAGCCAGCACCATCCATACACATACAACACCATGACCATCCGAAGGTTAGCCTGACGTCTCGTGCAACACGGGGATTGCCAAACACATGCACACACGCCACCAGACATACATGCATCTGTACATCTACACCACCTATTGCAGTCAAATCCTCGGCATCCATTTCACATCTGCCAATCAGCCTCCTACATGTCAGTGTCACATGCATCCATGGTGTATCACAGTGGCACATGTCAAATACCCTCATACACACACACACGTACACCATGCACGTACATGAAGGTGGAACCCGCATCCATGTGTCACACCCCAACCATGCCATGGTACATACACAGATATATAAACATGTGTGCACCCCAACATGCATTTGCCCATAATGCTTTTGTACTCTTACACCGTTGATGTGCCTCACACATGACTGGACTCTCATGCGGCAGGCTCATGTCCCATGGAGGTATTTTTTTTTTCTCAACATCCACGCATGTGGGTGTTGGGGTGCACCCTGTACCTCGAACCTCCTGGGTGGCCTCCCCCCCGGTCCACACATGGCCATTTTTTATATATATTTTTTTTACAGTGTGTTGCTTTGTGTGGCTCCCGTGGGCATCCACTGTGTATTCCAGCTGGGCACATGCAGGCTCGTCCTGTCTTTGGGTTAGATGCTTGGTTTCCTGATACACACACACCCCTCCTGCTTCCCCTTTCCATGGGCTTGCAAAGGGTGTGACCAAGTGGCAGTAACTTACACAGTGACATTGGGCTCCCATGAGTTGTGTGGGCAGTCTGTAGTCAAAACTGTGTCTACATCCCTAGTGGGGATTGTTGTTGGATTCTGCACTGCGTGGTGTATTGATATGTGCTTGTGCATCCATGTCTTTCTCCTTATTTACATGTAGGTTCTTCATGTCTTCGCAAGGCCGTCTCCTTTGCAGATGCAGTTCATGTTGTATGCAGTACACTGAGACATTTGCCTGACAGCAACACTCTGCAGTTGGAAGGGGTCGATGTGCTGCCTTAGTCAGGTTGTGAGACTTGCACTACTTCAATTTTTTACTGTCATATATTGACACGGTTTCATCCTGAACTGATGTTTTGTGTTGCTGGTAAGTATTTGTTCATGTGTGCTGTTTCTTATTGATTTCTGAGCGCATATTGTCTGTGGCCTGTTTACATTATGGACAGTGCACTTTGTGACACTTGTGTCATGTGTTGTGCATTCATTTGGTTGCTTTCACATTGCATGCCGTGGCATGGTGTGTTGGGTCGCTGAGATGGGGAGGGGTTGTGTGACATGGTACTATTTTGATGTGGTATTTTGCAAGGGGGTAGTCATTCCTGCTGCATGAATGTGTGTCTTTTTGTGACACAGCATTGGGTGTTTTTAATGAGGTAGGGATGCACACAATCTAACACTTCCCGGTGAACAATCTCAGCCTGGTATGGTTGTGACAGTTGACAGTCCCTTTTGTCATCATCATTGATTGTCTGCTGGTATGTGCCAGGCCTGTGTGCACTCTGCAGGGGTGAGATTTTAGGTGAAGTAATTTGCCAAAAGCTGGGTACGGGCTGCCTCACCAAGTGCCCTTTCACCTCCCTTGCGCAGCGGCCATGCATGTGGTTGGGGATGTGGGGGCACCACCATGTCCACCGGCACGCCCCAGCGGGTTGCAACGTTGTGCAGAACACATGCTGCCACTATGATCCTGCACACTACTGGGGGCGCATATAGCAGCTGCCCACCAGAGCGGTCAAGGGAGCGAAAACGTGACTTGAGCACTCCGAATGTGCGCTCCACTATGCCTCGGCTTGCAATATGGGCTGTGTTGTATCTTACCTCGGGTGGTGTGGTGGGGTTCCGAATTGGCGTCATCATGTAGGTGCTCAGAGGCTAGGCACTGTCCCCTGCGGAGGTGATGATGGTTGTCATTAGTGGGGATTTCCCATTTCTCAGTTTCTGACATGCATGCATGTGCAGAGGCATTTATACCCGCCAATTAGCCATGTGTCGCCATGCCGGCCAGCTTCCGGTTTAGGGGTGACCTTCTGAATATGAAACTATCATAGCTGGACCCTGGATAGTTGGCATATACTGAGGTGATGATTCCCTTGGCATCACATACAACCTGCACGTTGATGGAATGCCAGTGCTTACGGTTCCGATAGATGTGCTCAGTGGCCCTGGGTGGACATAGAGCCACATGGGTGCAATCAATGGCACCTAGGACTTTGGAGAAGTGTACCACCCCGTAAAATTGCTGGACAACAGCCTGCCTTTTTGCAGGTGTTCTGGGCATGTACATGTGCCTGCGGACTGAGGGGTGCGCAGTGATGATTGCCAACACCTGGTGTAGGCAGCGTGACTGCATAGCCTGTGAGACTCTTCCCCCCCCCCCACTATGGCACTTGTCCACTGAAATGAACCAGTAGCCAAGAAGTGAAGTACATTGAGCACCTTTTCCAAGGGGCTCCGTGCTTGGGAGCACAGGGTGGGTGATGTGAGTTCATCCTCCCACTCCCTCACCAGGTCTAGGATTATGTGTGGTGGAAACCTGTACCTCCCATACACCTGGTCATCAGGCATCCCAAAAAGGCTGGTCCTGGGTAAAAAAAATGCGGGGCCTGGCTATCCTCCTCCTCCTCCGGTGTCCCACGACCACTGCTGCGAGGAACGGTATATTCATCGTAGCGTCTGAGCTTGTTTGTTGTTTGCGCGCACTTTTATGCTGCGCGGGGCCCTTACGCCTGCTTCCTGCTGGCGTACGTGTTTCCAGATAAGCGCGTCTTTTTTGGGGGCACGCCTTTCCCTTGTTCGATTCCATGAATACGTGTTGTTGGCGCACGTGTGGGCGTTGCGAGCATTTACCTCCTATACTTCCCCCGTAACGCCCACATTTTCACGCGTTGTTCCCCATTCCGCGTGTTACACCCGTGTTCCACCCACTTTTGTTGTGTGCGCTGCGCTATATGCGCTTTTCCTGTGCGCGTAGCGCACGCTGTTTAATGACGTGTGCGCCCGCGTGCGCCACCCACGAATTTAGCGCACATCCCAGGATTTACATGCACACTGAATTCCATTAATCAATGTGCCGGGATTTGGCACACGTGTGCTGCGATTTTCACGCTTGCACTGCGATTTTCACACTTGCGCTCCCCTTTTCGGTGCACATTTATTCCATGAATCGGCCCGAAAATGTTTGAAGTCAATAGAACTATGGAGGGAAAGCTGCCGAAAGAAAACTCTTTCCTAACAGTAGGTTTTTGGGAAGATGATGAAACTGGGCTAGTTGGATGGTGTAAGATTTTAGTATGCTGTGGTGCTTTTTCAGGTATTTGTGGAAAGTGTCTGTTGGGGAAGGGATACTACTGTTGTAGGGTTCGAGTGGACCTGGAAATGTTTTTCACACAGCAGCCTCTAACCAAACCCTCACTTGGTAACAAGGGTGAACTGTAAGACTTAGACTTAAGGAATTGGAGAATATTTCATTTTTTAATTTACACCGATTTATTTATTTTTCTGATATTCTTTCTCTTTTTTTCAATTCAGTGCAGAAGCAGAATGCGCGGGGAAACCTCATTCACCCTTCTGTTAGCGCCGAACGTCCAACACCCTCAAAAGCCCTTTGCCAAACGTACTATCTGTAAAAAAAATTTCATTGATATATTGTAAGTGAATTTATTTTGAAGCTAATATTCTGCACTGAAAAATGTGTTCAGTGAATATTTTGCAACTTGACACCCCACATGACTATATAAAATATACAATTTAGTAAGTCACTGCAAACTAAGCAAAGCAATATCTACGACACATGATATGACTCTGCAGTTTGTTAACCCACAATGTCTCACACCACTTTAGTATGAACACGGTTTCAATACCACTACTGTAACAGTTGGTGGACATTTTACACACACATTACAATCCTTGTTTGATTATAGGATGCTTCTAACGCTTAACTTAAGAAACTCACTGTTGGGGAGATGTATCATTTGTATGCTTCATCCTCTCTCCTAGTGAGACCCCCAGCACATTTTGCTGGACTTCTGGACCTTTTTCTTTAATCCTGAATTAATGGAGCTGTTTTCAACTCATTCAGTCATTCTTATGGCCTATGTCTAGCAACTCTGTTCGTTGTATCATATCTGTCCTATGGAGTCTATTTTTCTCCATAACCCCTTAAGGCATCTGTATTTTACTATTGCAGCACACTGCTCCTTATGGGTCCTTCTTGGAGATTATTTTCTTTATCCTAGATTAACTACGTTTCTTAAGGATAGTGAGATACTTAGTATCTCTCCGAAAGCTATATATTCTGACAGATTGGCACACAGCACCCTATGTGGAGTGCAAATGGGATACCTAGTATCCCCCTTCTCTCTGCTCCTTTAGGTTTTTAGTCACATGGACAACCTCCTAGTTATGGCTGGTGGCAGTGGACGTATTCTACCAACTATTGTGTGATATTTTTTTTTTTTTTTTTCTTTCTACCGCAGGCTATGTCCATAGCCCTGGTAGTGCACAATAGGTGCACCCAAGTACTAACTTGGGGCTTCCTTCTTTTTCTTGTCATTTCTATCATGGTTGTTCTTTGTTAGTCCTTCTACCATTCTGGGCGAGGGAAGTATGTGTGTGTTTTGCCTTTTGCGGGAACCCATTGGTGTCCCCGCCTAGGCTCCAATGTGTCTGGGCAGGAAGGAAGTGGGGAGTTTTCCACCCCCTCTGTCGTTTTTGTGCCAGAGTGCCTGAATAGAACCAGCTCCCACTGGGGGCCTGGCTGTCCTGATACGCCCCTTTCTGTAAATTGCTGAGAGTGATTGCAGAGGAGTGAGTGCTGGAACTGAATAAAAGGTGAGGCTCCTGGAGGGAAATGCAAGTTGACCACTGGAAAATGAAGCAACCGAAGAAGACCTCCAGAGAGGCCTGCATGCCCTTTGCAACACTGTGAAGCAACCACTGCTGTCCTGACCCCATTTTCTGTGCGACCGAGGAACTCCAAAGAGGATGACTCCTTCCTTTTGACTGGTGGGAACACCCAGTCCCAAGACAAACTATGGTTTGAGCCATCTCCCTAGGTCCTATGATTTTCCATAGCTGCGGAACCCCAATACCAGGTGACCTGCTTCCCATTTTGAGTGCATCGTCGTGGAAAGGTCAAATTCGTCCACGTCTTTGTTGCGCCCTCAAGGACACTCCAGAGACCCAATCCAGCTCGTCCAGACCCCCCTCATCAGAGTCTGAAAGTGCAGGAACCGAAGAAGATTGCCCGGGAGAATCACGTCCTTTGTTGGTGCTACACTCACTGAGTGATCAGAGAAGTTGATGAAAGCCGTGCCAAAGGTCCTCCCTTGAGACTGCTGCTGAGAGATCCCTTCCATTGTCCTACCTTTCATTAGCAGACCAAGGAATCCAGAGGTCTGGTCCAGAGCTACAACATCGCAGAACCTCCAGCACAAACGTTTTCTTCAAACCTAAGGTACTTGTGGGGAAAAAGGTTTTGCTTACCTTGTTCCAGAAAGTCACTTCAGAGCATTGGAGTGCACGTAGAGGGGTCCAGGGCAACCCCCTCTTAACTCAGACTCAAGCTGCTGCTTGGGTCCCTTTAGCAAATCCTTTAACATGGTCTCCACCATTGGTTAAGCCTTCTTTTATCTTCCTTCCTAGAGACTAGAAAGTATCCTGTGACTTCTCCTGCTTTTCAAAACTTTAAAGCCTCTCTGAACTGCCTTTTAGCTTGGGTTGCGTTTTGGATTTTAAAAGACTTGCTGTGCATAGAAACTGATTCCAGAACCTGAAGCTCTGCTAGGATAACACTAATCAACTGTTTTCCTTCTCAAAAAATCTCTATCTTGTTTGTGTATGCTGACTAAATGCAATTACTGTATTACTTTGTGGGTGCACATTATTACCGATAATACAGTAGACCTGTCAAACTCCTGTAACAATTGTGCACATTCAGCAACTAAATTGTGCACATTCAGCAACTACCAACTAAGTGGCCTTTTGAAAGTATTGAAAAATATACCTATGTGTGTTGGTATATTGTGCTAAGTATTTAACAGTGACTCTTGTGTAAATATAATTTATATTTGAATATAAATTTATGTGTAAGTGTTTCTTTGAGGTGCATTATTAACTGTGTTCAGTGTACTTACCTACAGCTCACATCTTCCTCTTAAGATAATCCTGACTGCTCCACCAGTCTTCTGAGGTCTCTGAGTAGTACAGACTGAAAGAAAGAGTTGGGGAACTATAAACCACTGGGATAGCTTACTAAAGTCTTACCTCCAAGTGGGACTTTGGGAAAACTTCCCTACCATACACTACAACAATGTTCAGCAGTATCACATGTAGACAATAATACTTGTACAGGTGTTGGGGATAATTTTTAGTTTCTGTGTTAATTCCCTTTAACTTGAGGGGCCCCCAGCACGTATGCTGGATTCTGGACTCTTTGATTTTTAACCTCCTGAGAAAGTTGAACTTTTTACCACTAAATCTTTTTTCTGACTGGGATTTTTATTCTTACTGTTTTATGGAGTTTGGTTACCTCCTTATGTGAATACAGGCATCTGCTTTTTCCTTAGTAACACACTGCACCCTTAGTGCAATGTCACCGAGAATTCCCTTGCACTTCTCTTTAATGTTTAAATACATTATCTTGTGGAAACTACAGTTCCCAAGAGTAGTAAGATAACTTTCATCTTAGTTACCTTTCTCTTTGTGGGTCCAGCACACGCCACCTTATGTGGGGTCCTGGGGGGGTTAAAATGTAACTCCTTTCTACCACTTCTCATGTAACGTTTTGTTACACTGACTAAACTTTAATGGCTGGTGGCAGTGGTTTCTTTTTACTACGTTTTGTGCAGGTTACTAGCAGGCTGATTTCTCAGCTGCAGTACAGCACCCATGGGTGACCATTTTCTCAAACGTGCCCCGTCTTCTTTTTCTCCATTTTTAGTTTGTCAGTTCCTTCTGGGGTTTTCTTCTATCGTTTAGAGTAGATTTGAGTCCTTTGAGAATTTTGCCTTTGGCGGGCTTCAGCCCTGAAGCCTGCCCAGGCTCCAGTGTGTCTGGGAAGACAGTAAGTGAGGGAGGAGCCTGAAACTTCATTGTCCTTTGTCTGTAGGAATGCCTAACTGAAACCAGTTCTAACTGGGCAGCTGGCTGTCCTGGAGGACAGGCTACCCAAGGTGATTGCTAGCTCGATGGGAGTGAATGAAAGGGTACCAGGATGCAAGGCAAGGATTTTTTGGCCTACAGACATTTGACCACTCGAACAAGGAATGTGAAGCAGAAGATGAGCAGAAACGCCAGCAGCACCATCCAGGATCGCAAAAGCACAAGTGAAGCCCTGCAGCTGTGCTGACCCAGTTTTCAAATCAACAGGGAAGATCTCCCAAAGACGGCATCCTCCCTCAGGCTGGTGAGACCAACTAGCCTTAGGACCTTCCTCATTTTGGGCCATCACTGACATCCTGCATCTTTCCTGGGCTGCAGAACACCAATAACCAAGGTACCTGGACCATTATCGACTGCATAGTCTTCTGAAGTTCGAACATGGCTGAAACTCTGCTGGCTTCCATATGGACCTCCAGAGGCAGGAATTCTTCACCAAAAGTCTCCTCACCAGAGTTCAGAACAGAGTAATTGAAGAGAATTGAATAGAATGCAACCAGCGATATCAGTTTCTTCTTGGCGCTGAGAAAAAGAGCAACTGAAGTGACACGAATCCATTTCTGCCAACCCCTCGTGCTGCTGCAGAAGGCCGCCATAGGTCCCCGCTTTCGTCACCATGACCAAGGAGCAGGAATTTGGGTCTACAATGCTACACCTAGAAGGAAGCTAGCTACAATGTCTTCACTTTTAAAGTACTGTGGGGGTTGGGGTGTAATTACCTTGTGCTATTTCCGGTGCTTCCTTGTTTGGGAAGTGCTTGTTTCTTCAATTGAAAATTGACCTCAACTCCTCTGTGCAGGCCTTATAGCCTGTGTCCCATCAGGAAGGCTCCCCTTGAGCTTCTGTGTTTTCTACATGAACCACTGACTGGTTGGTTAACTTGTCCTCTGTAGATATTCATCAGAACTGGCGCTATCCGTTTGACTTTGGCATTGCTGGTTTCCCAAAGGTCCATCTTCGTAACCCTACTGGCTTTGGCAATGCTGATTCCTCCATAGACTTTAATTGTGAACACTTTTATTGTTAGGAAACAGACTGCCTACGTCCCTCTAGGAGAGTGTATTTGTTATTAATAGTTGCTAGCTGTGTACAGGCCTATATTAAGAGTTGGGTCCGTAATACCAGGAGATATGTCTTTTGAAATCCCACACAAGTTGGACTTTAGAAAAACACACCTAACAGGTTACTTAAGGATGGTTCAAACAGTGCTATTTTGGTTCAACCACACAGAAACAATCAGCATTGCACTGGCTAAAAAGCAAATATTTTAAGAGTTAGGATAAAAATCATTATATGGCAAAAGGTACGTTTTCCTGGAAAGATGAGTGCAGACTACCTACCAGTCCTGTGTTCCCAAAGGGAATCAATATCAATAGTCTCCTCTGTACCACCAATGGCAAAGCATAGATAGCTGCGGCAGTGGACTCCATGTTGATTCAGTATGGGGAAAAGGAGGGCTTACAGGCACACCATCCAGGCCCCTGAATTCTAAATGAAATAAACTACCCTGATAACAGAGAATCATTGAGGAAACCTTAACTCGCCATTGGATCCGCAGCAGATGGCTCCCTTGTTGCGGCTGCAAGGCTTCTATTGATGGCCAAGACAGACACCAGAAGGAATCCTAGATGGCGCGAACACAGCTCAACTTGATTTCTCACAATGCATATTGACCCGGGAGAAGAAGTTGCAGAAACCCCAAAAATGGTCAGCAGGCCATCTGGCACTGCACAGTCAGATTGTTGGACTCTTGTTGTCTGGCCCCTCTCAATGTTTGAAGCGGAGCGACAGCGAGGTGGCACGGTCCTCGGCATCTAGAGGAGATGTTTGCAAAGTTTCCAGCCCCACGGCTGCACAGTGTCTACCTACAGAGGCAGTCCAGACCCCGGAGGGTTCAAGCCAATTGAAGACCCAACTACTTTTCTGAGCTCCGAGAGGCAAGGACAGCAGAGCAGGACTCCAGAGCAGTTTTGCCCACCAGTCCAAGGGAGGGAGGCACCGGCTGCAGGTTTCTCCTGAAAAGATAGTTTAACTATGCAGTAGCTGGCTTGGCCAATGCTGGTTGCAACAGCAGTCATTTTGTGTTGCGCTGTTTGTTCTTCCTAAATGGATACTTGTCTCTGAGGGTTAACATCCCAAATGGCTCGGAAAACTCTTTTTATCTAATATTCCAGAGACCACTACCCACCAATAAAAGGCCTGCAACAGTCAAACTTGAGTGGCTGTCCAGGTTTGGACAGCCAGCTCTCCCAGGAACTGGCCACCAATGATAACCTCACTGTGGCTGAAATGTTTTATGGCCAGATAGCCCCTCTACACAGTTCCAGGCAGTTCAATAATACACAGGATATTCTGCACACTTCTTGCAAGATGCCTGCAAAAGTGCATGACCCTATGTGATCATTTCCTCCCTTTGAAGTGTGTGTGTGTGTGTTTGTGTGTGTGTCTCACTGACTCTGAGGCTTGTGGAATCTGCTTAGATCACATGCTATGCATAGTCCGACATCTACTGGAAGCTGCAGAGTATTAGTTTTATTTTTGAAACTCGAAAAGGGACATCAACAGGGCATGCCAGTAATACTATCCCCTATGTGACGTCCACTGTACCCATGGTCCTTCACGTGTCGAGGTCCCTCAGATTGTTTTTTCCATCATTGTGAGCAGATGCTTCTCGCAGAGTTCAATTTCAACTGATGCCATTTGCTTATGATAAGTTTGAATATAGTTACTCTGTCCTTTTCCTTTCCGACATCGAGATATTCATCGACAAGGTGGAAAAGACAGCGCCGTTGGACAAAGTCAAGTTTCTACTGACCCTTTTGGCCTTGCTAGGCCCACCGGGCGGGCATAGGCCCTTACAGTAGGGAGAGTGTGGGGCAGTCATTGTACGATGCATTGTCCCACCCTTTCCCTTTATCTCCCGGCTGCCTTTCGCAGACATGGATAGGACACCCTTCAAATTCTGCCCCACATGTGATAAAAAATGTCTGTGGATTGACAAACACAGAGTGTGCAACCTGTGTCTGGATCGCGACCACGACGAAGGGCACTGTCGAGCTTGCAAGCTCTTTCAACCTAAGACCCTAAAGAATACAGAACCAAACGCTGGGCCCATCACCTCATGCAGGTCGAGGCTGCCATGGACGTGTAGGGAGCTTCCAGTGACGGCAGCGGCACTGTCTTTTCGGACAGCGAGGGCGACAGGGAACAGTCAAGTTCCCAAGTGCAAGCCCCCGACCCTAAGACAGGCCGGCAGCTCTGTTACGGGGGCGACACCCAGCGGCAAGAGCACTTCCACATCCCACGCCACTAAACACACACCCCGCGGTGATGAACACCCATATTCGGCATCTAGGGGGAGATCTGTAGATTCCCTATCCTCTGGGCACTCGAGGTCCCGGTCGCCCCATGGCAGGCCCCATAAAACTACTTCGACCGAATATCTACAGACGAGGCTGCGGTCCTTTCCAATGCCGAAAGTCGACACATTTCGTCTAAATCGACTGTGAAGTCCAAAAACACTGGGTTGTCACACCTGGTTAAAAAACATGTCCCAGAAAACCTATTAAAGGCTACTCATTACAAGAAGTCTTCCTCCATGAGTTCTGATCATAGAGACAGTTCTCATAAAAACTAAGAAAAGTCTCATAGGAACAAATCTACCCCTTCTAAAGAAACTGTACCTGTCCCACAAGAAGAGGGTTCCTTAAATGAGGCCTTACAGAATAAGGGCCTACCCACACCTACACCTCAAGTCCCTGCCATACATTACCCTGGGGTCATCCCCAGCTCAGCCCTATGGACAGCAGAGGACATAGATAGGGTGATGTCCAGAATGACTTTTTTTGCAAATTATTCTGAGAAAAAAAAAAACCTTGAGCAATCGAACATTTTCAGATCACACCTCCTACTACTCGGGCTTCAAGCTCTCAGCCACTGTCTTCCACTTCTCAGCCACTGTCTTCCACTTCTCAGCCACTGTCTTCATCCCAGCCATCAGCAAAAAGGTCTTGCACTACTGCTGACCTTTATGACATTCATACAGACACTGAAGGGGATCAGGAGAACTACCAACACTATGATGGTGATGATGATGAGGTAGAGGTTAATACTATGTCTTCTCCAATTCAACAGGATTCCCCACTACCTGATTCTCCAGTAGATAATCAGCCATTATTCAATGACATATTAATCAAAGCAGCTGAGCACTTCGGTATTCAAACACAGGAGACTCAGCAAGACAAAGATTTTGTCGAAGATATCCTGGATGACAAAAAAAGCTGCCACTCCGTTCATCCCCATCTTAAAGTCAGTCCAGAGAAGAATCCAACCTTCACTGGAAACACCCAATCAAACACGGGCAGTAAACCCGCAGATAGAAAAACGTTTCCTCCCGGTGTCATCTGATCCTTTCTATATCAGGGGACAGCTCAAGCCAGATTAGCTTGTTGTCACAACTATGCAAAAGGGAGCAGGTACACCACTAGCCTCTTCAGAGGCTCCCCCAGACATCGAGAGCAAGAAGCTCTATACCATTGGAAGGAAAGTTGCAACTTCGGCAGCGTTCCAAACTAGGATCCCCAACAATTCCACACTGTTGGCGAGTTATGACTGCCGTAAATGGGAGGAGATCACAGCCCTTGTCGACTCAGCTCCAGAGCCTCTAAAGTCTAGACTTGCCCTAGTAGCAGCGGAAGGCAAAGCCACTGCCAGCTGCATCCTCAAGAACAACCTCGACGCTGCAGATAATGCGGGCCATATTATTAAGGAAGGAACCATTATCAAGTGCCACGCTTGGCTTCACCAATCTGGCTTTAAGCTTGAGACACAGGCAGCGTTACTCAACATGACATTGGAACCGACCGTACTACGCGGAAAAGTGGTGAAGGACGCTCTGATATCAGCCAAAGAGGAATATGATACCCTCAAATCCCTTGGGCAACTGACTAATAAACAACCTGGCCAAAGGGGCAGGAACAATTTTGCCATTTTCGTGGCCAAAATTCCCAAAGAGGCTCCGAATACAGAAAAGTCAAAATTCATCGTGGAACAGCAAGCTTCCCAGGGTTATCCAAGATGCCAGCGCAGATCCCGTGGCCGGGGTAGAGCCTCCAAATCTAGAGGTAGAGGAACGCCTCCCAAAAAATGACAGCCTGCTACAGGTCTCCCATGCCTCCCCAGTAGGGCGGACTGATTTCACACTTCACCCACGCATGGGAGGGAATAACCATAGACAAGTGGGTGTTATCAACAGTAGCGGGAGGTTATTGTGTGGAGCTCCTAGAAAAACCATTGCACCACCCCCCCACGCCAAAGAAAGACAAAAAAGGATGAAAAGCTCATCCTGGTAGGAGTCCATGCGCCGATCTCAAGGACGCCATCGAGATTGTGCCATCCAACAAGGTAAACAAGGCCATTTATTCAACATACTTCCTTGTGCCAAAAATAAATCTAACTATGCGTCCAGTATCAGACTTACGCCCTGCAAACACTTGTGTAAAGCTCCGCATGACAATCCTACAAAAGGAAAACCCCCTGCTAAAGCGGGGGGATTACATGGCAACATTGGATATGAAAAATGCTTATTTTCATATTTCAATGTTTCCCAGCGTACAGAAGTCTCTTGCGGTTCAAAGTAGCAAACCAGCACTACCATTTCAAGGTGCTACCCTTCGGAATAGCTTCAGCTCCAAGGGTATTCACCAAGGTACTGGCGGTGGTGTCAATGCACCTCTGCAGGGAGGTAATCCCAGTGTACCCCTAACTGGACAACTTGCTGATCACCGGAGAAACTCCCCATCTTTGCAAACAAAACACACAAAGAACCATAAACCTTCTTTCAATTGGGCTTCTCAGTAAACGAGAAAAAGTAAAGTCTTGTACCAAACACAACAAAACAGTTCATAGGAGCTGTATTAGATACAAAAACAGGCTTAGCCTTTCCATCCATGGAAAGAGTGCAGAACATGCTTTGGCAAACACCCCAGTATCAAGCCGGGCTCCGGATAAGCGTACGCAAAGCAATGTGTTTGCGAGGCATGATGACATTGTGCATGTATCTAGTCCCACACGCACGTCTGCGCATGTGACCGATGCAGGAGTGGTTGGCGAAACAGTGGTCTCAGGCAAGCAGTCAGTGAGACGATCTAGTGGTTGTTTCGCCAACACTAGTTCAAAACCTACACTGGTGGACAAGAGAAAACCTGTTAAAGGGAAAACCCTTCCACAATCCGAAAGTGCAAGCAATCATTGCAACAGACGCATCACTCTCCGAGTGGGGCCTCATTACCTTCACCACACAGCGCATGATCTGTGGACTCGCATCACAGTACAGAACCATATCAACCTGCTGGAACTACTAGCAGTATTCAAAGCGCTTCAAGCATTCGAAAGCGCAGCTGACGAACCAGTCAGTTCAAATTCTAATGGACAGCACACCTGCGATGTTCTACATCAACAAATAGGGGGGCACACACTCTCCAGGTCTGTCCAAGTTGGCGCAGAAAATCTGGAAATGGGCACTCAGATGGGGAATATCCCTATCCTCCCAACACGTTCCAGGGATACTCAACACTCTAGCAGACTCTCTGAGCAGAGATCCCCTACCAGAGAAACACAAGTGACAACTAGACTTGAGCGTCGTAGACCACCTCTTCTCTCAGTGGGCTAACCCCACACTAGACTTGTTCGCTGCAGGAGAAAACCAGCAATGCCCAGACTTTGCGTCCAGGTTCCCCTAGCCAGACTCCAAGGGAAACACCCTATGGATGAACTGGTCAGGGAAATGTGCTTACGCTTTTCCCCTGACTCCATTAATGAGCAGGATAGTGAACAAGATGCACAGAGAACAGATGATGCGCATTCTAGTTGCTCCCATGTGGCGAGACAGCCGTGGTATCCACATTTGCGCAAGCTGGTGATGTGCGATCCCATCAAACTCCTGCGTCAAACCAACCTGTTAACTCAACACGGAGGAACAACAGTGCACCCTCAACCACACTCCATGAACTTGGCAGCATGACTCCGGACACCTTAATCTACCACAGCGGTGTATGGATATTCTCAAGGAGGCACGAAAATCAAACACTAGACACTGTTATTTCGACAAGTGGAGGAGATTTGTAGTTTGGTGCCAGTATAAACAAATAAACCCCATAGAATGTACTCCTTCACACATTCTAAATTATATGCTCCACGTGTTAGATTTGGGGTTAGTATTCAACTCAATAAAGGTCCACCTGGCGGCTTTATCAGCTTATACTACCTCTCAAAAGTAAAGTATTGTGGTGGAAAGTTCCAGTCATTAAGGCATTTATGGAGGCAGTGAAAAGACTCCACCTTCCAATTTCAAACCCACCGCTAGGATGAGATCTCAATGTATCTCAATGTAGTACTAGCAAAGCTCATGGGGTCCCCATTCAAGCCTAAGCATAAGTCAAGTCTTAAACATCTGACATACAAGACTGCCTTCTTAGTGGCTATTACTTCCATAAGAAGAGTAAGTGAATTACAAGCATTGTCAGTGCAGGACCCTTTCTCCAGCATGGGGATTCACATGCTCATGAATATTCCCCGTCGTCAGGCTGGGAATCCTCGGTAAAGAAAAAACCAGTATCAGTTTCGTTTCTGATCTGTCTTTCGTAGTAACAACCAATCACTGGTCTCTGCGTCATACTGACCACAGCCAATGACTGCCCTCTACCTAAGCACCGCCTCTGGCAGCCATCTTCAGATTTTTACCGCACGTTCATGTGTTGGGATCCTCGTGCTATTGCTCTCGAGCGTTAGTGCTATTTTTCGCGCTTTTTCACAAAAAACTTCGATTCTTTCGGTCAAAAGAGCCTCAAGCTCCACCGATCCTACATCCGATCAACGGGGACCCGTGTCGGATTCGTCTGTGCCCCTCAAGGGTGAAGATTTCGTCGAGCTACACTTCGGAGGACTCCAGAAGCTTCTCAGGCCCGGTCTCGGAGATGGCCCAGGAGAAGGGAAGCTCGACGCCCCGAAAGCTGTTCAGGGTCTGCCCTGGATGCCAGCTGCAGAACGTCTTTAAGGAGGACGAACACTCTTTCTGCCTTTACTGCCTTCATGAGGACAAGACGCACGTGGAGAAGGACTGTGCGTTTTGCGGCAACATGTCGGAACGGACCATGAAGGACCACCATCAACGTCTCGCCAACTGGCTGGAGGGTAAGAGCCCGTCTGGCGAGAAGAAGAAGAAATCCGAGCGGTCTTCTAAGACCTTTGAGGGCGCCCCGGCGACGGGGGCCCAACATAAGGCTAAGCACCGCGAGTCCGCTGGCACCGGGAGCGCCGAACGGTCGGGCTTTACGGGCGCCAGGCAGGGCGCACCCTCCCCGGCACCATCAACCACGAGCCAACGCTCTGGGTCGGGTAAGAGGAAGGCCGAGCACCCGGCGAAGCTCCTGGAGAGGCCCCGGTCGAGCTCTAAGGCAGAGGAGGAGCGTGGCAGTGCCCCCTCCCTCAAGGATAAGGCGGTGAGCGCACCTAAGGTGGTGAAGGCCTTGATCCATCCGACCAAGCCCTCTATCGAAACGGTCGCGGCGGCCCTGGCTCAGCCTGTGGAGGCTGCACCAGTGGTGGCGACCTCGGGGCCCAGAATCTCCCTGCCTCCTCGGAGGGAGTCTTCTTTTGTGCCCATCGATAGGACCCCCGTGAAACCCTCCGTGGGGAAGAAGAAGGGGGGGCAGGGCGTCGTCGTAGATTCGGCCTCAACCTCAGAAGAGGAGCTGATCGAGGTCTTAAGCCATGGCCTAGGCGTGGAAGAAGGCCAGCCCGTCGGAATGGACCCCGACGCAGGTGACGACGACGACATCGTCGAGGATACCGACGGGGCCCCTGCTCGCCCGTCGGACTCCCCTCTGCCAGCGCCGCAAGACAACTCGGCGGCCATTTTGTTGGCCATACAGTCCTTATGCTCCGAGATAAGGACGAGGCTACCGTTACCGACGGAGGAACCTCTCCCGTCGGGGGATCCAGAACCGGGACCTTCTGGTGTTCCCCCTACCAAGAAAAGAAGGATCCATCCACCACCTCCTTTTCAACCGTCGCGCCCCGTCCAGCCCTCCTCCCCGTCCACCCGAGGGGATGATACGGGGACTGACACGGCAGCGACGGGTACGGACGACGAGGCATACGTCGAGGATTTTCCGTCGTCGCCTCCCGCCAGGGCTTCTCCGCCCGACGAGATCGGATCTTTCCACTCCATGATCTCCAGGGCTTCCGAGCTTTTCCAACTCTGCCCTGAGGAGAAGAAAAAGGAAGGCTTCCTTTATCAGCGGCGCGAGGCCAAGAGGAAGACGGTCCTCGCAGTGCCTCTGTTGGACGACATTTGGGATGAGGGCCTTTCCCTCCTCAAGAACCCTTCCACGACGCCAGCTAGAAGAGACCGGTACGAGAAAAAGTACCGGGTCCCGGACACGGCCCCCCTGTGCCTCCGGGCGCAGCCTACCCCGGATTCCGTCGTCTCCGCGGCAGCCAGGAAGAAAGCGGGGGGGGGTGCGGCCTCCACATCGACTTCCCCGCCGGACGGCGAGGGAAGGAAATTGGATGCTATGGGACGTAGAGTCATCTCGTCGGCAGCGACGACGATTAAAGCGGCCAACGCCTTGGCTATCGTGGCTCGCTACGACAGGGAGCTCTGGTACAAGATAGCTCCCCTGCTGGATTTTCTGCCGGACGACAAGAGGGCGGAGGCCCTGGAGATCCTGCAGGAAGGTGAGGTGGCCTCGGACCACGAAATCACCGTGGCGACGGACATCGCCGACACTGGGTTCCGCCAGCTGGGCAACGGCGTTTGCCTTCGACGTCGTGGATGGCTCAAAGCTACGGACTTCCGGCAGGACGTCCAGACCAGAGTCCTGGACATGCCCTTCGACGGGAACAATCTGTTTGGGAAGACAGTGGACGATTCCCTTCAGGCCATCAAGGCGGATACTGAGACGGCCCGGGCCCTTGGAGTTCTGCAGCAACGACGGACGAAGTCTAGCGGACCCCGCCGTCGTCGCCAAGGAGGTCAAGGCGGCAAGGCCGCGTCCAAGCAGGATTGAACCGGCCGTGGGGTCGGGCCTCCACCGAAGCACCCCGGTGGGAGGCCGGCTGGCGGGCTTCGTCAGCGTGTGGGAGTCCATCTCCACCGACCGTTGGGTGCTGGACGCCCTGGCCCGGGGCCACGCGCTCGAGTTTCAAAGAAGGTGCCCGCGCGTCCCCCCCGTGGCCAGGAAAGAACTTCACGCCCCTCAACTTCTCCTGGAGGTAAAGGCGATGCTCAGGAAGGGCGCCATCGAACTCGTCCCGAAGGGGCTTCGGGGCTCCGGAGTCTACTCGAGATACTTCCTCGTGAAGAAGAAGACGGGAGGATGGCGCCCCATCCTAGACCTGCGACGTCTGAACAAGTTCATCAAGGCGCAGAAGTTCCAGATGGTCACCCTCCAGCACGTCCTGGGTCAGCTGGAGGAAGGAGACTTCCTATCGTCGTTGGATTTGGAGGATGCCTACTTCCACATTCCCATCCTAAAGGGGCACCGGAAATTCCTCAGGTTCGTGGTCCAAGGGCGTCATTACCAGTTCAAAGCCCTTCCCTTCGGTCTACGGTCGGCACCCAGGGTATTCACCAATTGCCTCGCACCGGTGGCGGCGCAGCTGCGCCGCGAGGGGATTCACGTCTACCCCTACCTGGACGACTGGCTCATCCGCGCCAAGACGAGGGAGCTCGCCGTGGTCCACACGGCAAGGACCGTCCAACTCCTCACGGACCTGGGATTCTCCGTGAACTACGCCAAATCCCACCTGGTGCCCGCGCAAGTCGCACTGTTTCTGGGAGCGAGGCTCGACACAGTGTCCCTTCTGGCCTCCCCGTCGGAGGAGAGGACCAGGACCATCTTGGGCAAGGTGCAACGGATGTTGGTGGCCGACGCGGCCAAAGTGAGGTCCATCAAGTCCCTCCTCGGGATGATGTCTTCCTGCATCTACCTCATTCCCATGTGCAGGCTCCGGATGCGCCCGTTGCAAGAATTCCTGGATGCGCGCTGGATCCAGACGACGGGCAGCTTCGAGGAAAGGATCAAGCTCGACGAGAGCTTCCGACGAGCGATACGGTGGTGGGGCACCCGCGCGCATCTGACGGCGGGCATGGACTTCCAGGCCCCAGCCCACCAGGAGACTGTGACCACGGATGCCTCCCTGGAAGGGTGGGGAGCGCACACCGAAAATCTGCACGCAAGGGGACTCTGGCTCCCGACGGAGAAGTCCCTGCATATCAACGTCCTGGAGCTCCGTGCAGTGTTTTGGGCCCTCAGGTCCTTCCGTCCCTCAAGGGCAAGGTGGTGAGGATCTTCACCGACAACACCACCACCATGTTTTACATCAGGAAACCGGGCGGAACCAGGTCCCCAGCGCTGTCCAAGGAGGCGCAGGACCTGTGGCATTGGGCCGTCGCCCAAGGGATTTTTCTGGTGCCGTTTCATCTGGCAGGGATAAAAAACACCATAGCCGACTCACTCAGCAGGGAGCTGCGCTCGTGCCACGAGTGGGAACTACGGCAGGATCTGGTGGATCGCCTCTTCCGACGGTGGGGCACACCCCAGATCGACCTGTTCGCGACGGCGACGAACACCAAGTGCCGGAGGTTCGCCAGCAGGTTTCCCCAGACGAGGAGCATGGGCGATGCTTTCTCGTTCCCCTGGGAGGGCCTGTTCCTCTACGCGTTCCCTCCTTTGCCTCTGCTAATCCGGCTCATCAACCAGCTCAAGAGGTCACGGTGCAGGATGATCCTCGTCGCACCTGCGTGGCCGAGGCAGATATGTTTCCCGGACTTGCTGGACTTGTCAGCGTCCCCGCCGATCAAGCTGCCGGCGGACGCGGATCTACTCTCCAGGGAAGGAGGCGCCATCCTCCACCACGACCCGAAGTCGCTGAACTTGCAGGCCTGGCTCCTGCAGCGCTAGAGTTTGGAGGATACGACATACCGGCCGATTGCAGAGAGGTTCTTGCAAAGGCCAGGGCGTCCTCGACTCTTAAATGCTACGGACACAAATGGAAGAGGTTCTCTGTCTGGTGCCGCGCACAGAAGATTAACCCTCTACGGATTACGGCTCCCCAAGTACTGCCGTACCTGCTGACGCTGGCCAAAGCTGGTCTGGCACACGCGTCCATCAAGATTCATCTTGCTGCGATCTCCCGATACACCAGAACCACGGGGCGGACATCCTTGTGGTCTCATCGTCTGGTGAAAGAGTTCATGAAGGGACTGTTCAGATCGTTCCCGCCGGTAAAGGCTCCGGCCCCGGCGTGGGAGCTCAACGTGGTGCTGACCAAGCTCATGGGACCTCCGTTCGAGCCTCTGCACTCGGCCCGGTTGAAGTTTCTATCGTGGAAAACAGCTTTCCTTGTGGCCATCGCCTCCGCACGACGAGTGGGAGAGATCCAGGCCCTTTCCTGCAAGGCCCCGTACTTGACTTTCCACGACACGAGGGTAGTGCTCAGGACGCACCCCTCCTTCATGCCCAAGGTACCGTCGGACTTCCATCTCAACGAACCCTTGGTGTTACCTGTGTTCTTCCCGTCGCCTTCGTCGCCGGCTGAGAGGACTTTGCACTCGCTGGATGTAGCTAGAGCGCTGAAGTTCTACGTGGACCGCACGAAGGGTTTTCGGAAGACGTCACAACTCTTTGTGAACTTTGGACCTGTCAATCAGGGGAAGGCTCTCTCGGAGGCTTCCATCTCCAGATGGCTCTCCGGCTGTATCATGTGCTGTCACCGGTTGGCAAACCGACCGCTGCCTGGCCGTCCGAGAGCCCATTCCACCAGAGCGATCGCAGCTACCACGGCGTTCCTATCTGGTGTGCCCCTGCTGGACATATGCAGGGCTGCTACGTGGAGGTCGACGCACACCTTCACGAAATTCTACTGCGTCGACCGGGATTCCAGGGAGGAGTCCAGGGTCGGCCAAGCAGTGCTGCGCAACCTGTTCGCCTGAGGTGAGCCTGGTGAGGAGGTAAGATGCTTAATGTTGAGTTGATGTGATGCTTGATGTTGAGCCTTTGCCACCTCCCGTGGTTGTGCATGTGTGTACTGCTATGTATTCTTTATTCATGAGCATGTGAATCCATGCCAGACCCCATGCTGGAGAAGGAACAAGTTACTTACCTGTAACTGTTGTTCTCCAGCATGGGTCTGGCATGGATTCACATGCGAACCCTCCCGCCTACCCCTCTGCGGCTCTTCACTTGGTCATACTGCCACTTCACGTGCTTCCAAATCTGAAGATGGCTGCCAGAGGCGGTGCTTAGGTAGAGGGCAGTCATTGGCTGTGGTCAGTATGACACAGAGACCAGTGATTGGTTGTTACTACGAAAGACAGATCAGAAACGAAACTGATACTGGTTTTTTCTTTACTGAGGATTCCCAGCCTGACGACGGGGAATATTCATGAGCATGTGAATCCATGCCAGACCCATGCTGGAGAACAACAGTTACAGGTAAGTAACTTGTTCCTTCTTTATCATCCATAAAGATAAATTGGTTTTACATACTCATCCTAGGTTCTCCCCTAAAATCATTTCCAAATTCCACGTTAACCAATCCATTGAGCTTCCGGCTTTCTTTCAGATTCCAACTAGCTTGGCTGAGGTAAAACTCCACACACTGGATGTGAGGCGGGCAGTCCTTTACTGCATAAACAAGACCAGGCCGCTTAGGAAAACAGATCAACTGTTTGTCTCTGTAGCATCAGGCAGAGAAGGAGACCGCATTTCCAAGAATGCCATCTCCAGATGGATAGTCAGATGTATACAATTATGCTATTCATTATCGAACAAGACACTGCCTTTTACACCAAGAGCTCACTCCACATGGAGCACAGGAGCTACTCTGGCTTTTATAGCAAATGTCCCCTTAGACAGCATTTGCAAAGCAGCTACATGGCGCTCAGTACACACTTTCACTCAGCACTACTGCATTGACACCCATTCCAAAGCAGATTCACAGGTGGGACAAGCGGTTCTAAAACATCTATTTGCCGCTGCTCCTTCTCACAACCCACCACGTTCTCCTTACACTGCTCGCTTATCTATGCCTAACATGTGATCTAAGCAGATTCCACAAGCCTCAGAAGGGATACATTACTCACCGTAATCGCATTTCTGTTACTTGTATCTGCTTAGATTCACATGCACCCACCCTTCCTTGCCTGAGAAGGTGCATAGATGTTATATATGATGATCTATATTTATATTTATTATGTTTATATAGCGCTTTACGCCAAAGCGCTTTACATTATAACAAGAATACATTGAAGATGAAAACAGTAGAAGCAAATTACAAAACATGAATCATACCAGTAAAACAGCAAGTAGAACAATTTGCCTAAGAAGATAAACGGGAAAGCATGGGGGTGAAGAAGGGGAGGGAAAAGGGAAGACAGGAAGAGGAATAGAGTGAATATGTGAGAGGAGGAGAGGAAACATAAGAGGAAAAGGAGCAGGAGGAGAAAGGTAAGAAGGGGAGGGCATGAGGGAAGAGCGAGGAAAGTAAAAGGAGGGGATAGGAGTGTCAGGGTGGGCAGTGGAGAGGAAGAGATTTCAAGAAAGTACGGAAGGAGGAATAGGTGGGGATGGAGCGAATAGAGCGAGGTAGGGAGTTCCAGTGTAGAGGGGGGAAGGAGCTGAAAGGAAAGGAAATGAGAGAATGCACATGGGGGCAGGGGAACAGAGAGTAGATAGAGATCGGCAGATCGGCGAGAGCGGGAGAACGTGTAGAATGAAAGGAGAGAGGAGAGATATGGGGGAGCAAGGTTGTGAAGAGATTTAAAGACCAGACAGAGGAAGTAAAATTTAAGGTGGGAGTGAAAGGGGAGCCAGTCAAGGTAAGAAAGCGAGGAGGAGATGAAGTCATGAGGAGAGAGAAGACCGAGGGTACGGATGGCAGAGTGGTAGAGGGATTTGAGGGGGGCAAGAAGGGAAGCGGGGAGTCCAAAGAGGAGAGAAGAACAGTAGAAAAGACGAGAGAAGATGAGGGAGGAGATTAAAAGTTTAGTGGCATGGAAGGTGAGCGAGGAGCAGATTTTATGAATATTAAAAAGGTGGTAGCGACATGCATGAGAGCTAAGAGAAATATGGTGGGTAAAGGAGAGGGGGGAGTCAAAGTAAATACCTAGATTACGTGTATGGGCAGAAAAAGGAAGATTAGAGGGGGAAAATGAATAAAGGGGGGGGGAGTGTTGGAGGGGAAGAATAAGACTTCAGTCTTATCAATGTGGAGAGCTTTCTGTTATGTTCTGTTGTTTTGTTCAATGTTATGAGATTTCTGTTATCTATCTGCTTGGCTACACCTGTACTCGCGCCACACTTCATGCAACCTCATGTCAGAACAAAACAATCTGAGGGACCTCTACGCGTGAAAGACCATGGGTACAGTGGACGTCACACTAGGGATAGTATTACTGGCACGCCCTGTCGACATCCCTTTTCGAATTTCAAAAACAACTGTCATACTCTGCAGCTTCCACTAGAAACCACTGTAATACTTTGCCGCTTCCACTAGACGTCGGCCTATCCATTGCATGTGAATCTAAGCAGATACAAGCATCAGAAATAAGATTACGGTGAGTAATGTATCCAATATATCATCAACATGGCATCAATGCCTGTCGTTTCTTTCTGGAAAGTAGATCTATAAGTTATCACCCGCACAATAGCATGCTTTTGGATATGTTAAAGTTTTGCCTGGAGCACAATTATTTCTTGTATGAAAAGCAGTCCTAGATAAACCCAGGGGACAGCCAGGGGGTCCTGCATGGCACCAACATATGCCAATTTATAGATGGGGTGGTTGGAGACTGTAATGGCTTGGTCAGAAGAATTGGAACACTTTACTAAACAAATAGTCATGTGGCATCGTTTTATCAACGGTTTGTTTATAATCTGGGATGGTACTGAAGCAGAATTATGCCAAAATAGTAGCATTCTGAATACCACCATGCTAAATTTAGAGTTTACCACCACATGCAGTAAGCAAGAATTAGTTTTTCTAGATGTGAAATTTCAAGTTATAGATAATCAGCCCACATCTAGTTTATACAGAAAAACAAGTTCCAATTGAACTCTCCACGCCAAGAGCCACCACCCCATGGCTCTAAAGAACTCCATTCCTTATGGGCAATTCCTGAGAGCAAAACGAGCCTGCATAAAGACTCTGATTATCAATCAGAAGACAGACACATTGGTCAAAGGTTCATCCAAAGAGGCTACCCTAAAACACAGTGGCAGCAAGCTATGGCAAAGCAGAACAGCTGATGAGACTAGACCTATTTAAATCCAAGGCGAAAAAAGAGGATAATGGAATTAGATTTATTACCGGCAGGATAAAGAAAAAAATGGCCCTGGCCCTCTTTTTCCCCCCTAGAAAAGGCTTCCCGTTTCCGCTATTGCTTTCCCCCTTTTTTAATTTCCCACTTTTTCTTTAATTTTTATCTTGTGTGTTCCCTTTTTACTTGAGTTGAGGAGATCATGTCAAGGGAACAGTTGTTAGTGGCCAGTTTGGTCTCTTGTATCTGATGAGGAGGTTGTGAATATGGGGCTGGCCACTGTTGTGGCCTATTATTCTTCCCAGTAACAGTCTGACATTTCATTTTAGGAGGGCAAGTAGTTGTTGTGTAGCTCCGGAACTGCTTGCTGAGGGTGACAAACTATTTCTGTTATTAGTGTGTTGAGGGAGGGGGTGTACATGGACAACAGCTGATGGCTGGGCCTGAGAAGGAGAAGGAATAGGGCATTCTAGATGTTTATGGGAGTCCATAGCCCAATTGTTGGAGCAGGACGTGGTATTGGGTGTTGTGCCCCTTATGAAAATTCTGGATGAAAAGGCTGTCTGGGTAGGGTCTTGTAGCAGGACTGAAGGGGCGAAAGCACTGGAAAAGGATCAGCAGGCAGCATCATGTGTGGTGGATGGGGAGACTAGGCCTGTGTCTGACTCCTTGGCCAAACATTATACGGGCCAGGAGATGTCCTCACTAAGTGCACCATGAGCCACGTGGCCCTGGGTGTAGCAGTTATAAGATCGGCTGGAAGGGAAGACTCTCAAAGGAGAGGAATGAGCTGTGGTGTGCATGGCATGCAGATGTACAAGTCGCACAGAAGCTTGGCACATCCACATTTGTCCATGTTACAGTGCCACCTGCAATTTGTATATGGCACCTGCTGCCCCCGATTCCACAGCACTCTCCAGCAGTGACGGGACTGCATGCTGCTGCAAACTCATCCCAACCGCGCACAATCATTGTGGCTGTGACTCCTTTAGCGAAGAACATGCACAGCCATTCAGTGCTTGGGATTTATAATCTGTGTATGAGATTTATAAAGTGCAAACCTTGCTGAGAAGCGACATGCTGCTTGCATTGTCTTTAGATGGCCAGTCGGGAGAGGTGGAGCATATGACTATATAGGATGCTGCAGAGAGGCACATGCTGAAGCATCATCATTTCAACTTGTAGATAGATGGATGAGGGGGAGGAAAGGGGCAGTTGTGAGGGTACTTCTATCCTCTTTCAGAGAGCCTAGAAATTGTAGGAGGGGCTCTGTTCTGTAGGAGGGATGGAAACATTCAAAGAATTTCCCTCCACTGTAGGAGTACCTGGAAAATAGTTCAAGTGCCTCTGCTCTGTGGAAAAGTTTGAATGTTGCTGCAGGATACACTCAAACGTTCAAGGTCGATACATTGAGAACCATTAAATTGGGTTATAATAACACCTACTAAAGTGCTTAGAAGGAAAAGGAATCTGCCATCAAGGGCTATGTAATTAGAACACTTATTTTTTTTCTCATGCTGACAATTTTTAAAGAATTATTTTATTGCTTATAGCACAAGCCCAAGGTCGGACTAAATTTGTCTTTGGAACCAATGAAAAAGTGGCCCACAGTTGCAAATTGCTATTCATTCCTTTTGTGACACTGTTTGAATAGTACCCAAGGAGGAGTTTTTTAATTAAATGTGATGCACATTGTGCATTTTAAATAATATTTATTCAGCAAGACTGGTAATAACTATTAGCCACATAGTGAAGTAACTCAAAAAACTGGCCCACATTGGCCAGAAAAGTGGCCTACTTTGACCAAAGAAACTTTGCCCTATAGGCCAGTCCGACCCTGCACAAGTCTAGCTCAAGAGCAACTCGGCACTTTACATCAGTATGGAATTCTATACAGTATGTGTTGAGTCGGAAGAAGGAGTTGAACACGTTGAATACATTCTGTACTCGTTGTAATACAAATTAAAAGAATAAGGCTTTTCTCTCCCTATTGCTAAAGGGAATACCCTGCCTATTCTGACGGGTCCAAAGAAGAACGCAGACTGTTTGAGGACATTTTATGTAATGTTTCATTAAATTAAAGTCAGAAAGGCCTAGATATCCCCAGAATACCTAAGGTGCTAGTCAGTGGTTTCTTCCTCAATGTCCAAAATGAATCTGCTGCGTGCTTCCAGCGCTTCGCTTCCTAGTATCTTTTCTTTTTTGGCAACTCTATCAGTTCAGATAATTCCTTTCTCACATTAGACAATTTGTATCTCGCTTCAGGCAAGTCTTTACTTTGTTCAACTTGTTTGATTGTATAGGCTAGATGGGCCTTGGGACTCATGAGATTCTTTGTCTCACATTCTTACTGGGTGTCTCAAAATGTTTCCCGTCTTTCCAGGGTAGGAATATATTCCGAATTTCGTGCCCTCCTCTGAGGATTTCTGTATCTCTTTTAGACAAGGTATTTCACTTCCCTCTTTGGGAACGTTGTCCTTTCTTTCTTGGTATTGTCAAAGTTCACTTTTAGCAATGCTACTTCACTTGTATTCAACTCTCCTTAAATTTACAATGTTGGGTTTGTGTTTATTTTATCACAGTTCCAATATAGTAACTTGTCCTTATTTATACTGGGACGAGTTTGTTGTTCTGTATTATACTCTTCTTTATTCTTCCTGTGCGATCCTGGGACTCTTACGGGTATGGTGTTGGTTTGGTTTCTTCGCTGTACCTGCGAGTCAGCTTCCTCTGCATCCTTTACCTGCGTCCTCGCACATCTTCTGGTTTCTTCAGTATCCCACCGGTGAGCCGCGTAGCTTGCAACGGCATTCCTCGGATGGTGTTGCTGTCGCTGAATGGCCCAGGATCATGCAACCACCACCACATCTTCTCCTTTCAGGCTCTCTGGTATGCTGACCATTCGGCATTCACTCGCTTGCTTTCCAGCAAGTTTACAATTCCTTGGCTCTGCCTCTTCCCAGGCTCACATCAGCAGGGCCCCTCCCCTGCTTGAAGACAAACTTCGCTATCTCTCTATCTCTCTCTCCCAGTCCTCGTTCTCTTCCTCTATATGACAGGTGTTCTCCTCTCCATCCTCTCATCTCAGTGGATTGGTTACTTTTCCTTAGCATCCCTCAATCTATTCTTCAGCCTAGTCTTGGTACTGGGTAAGACTTGGTAGTACCATCTATGCCACAGTGTTTTCTGTTGAAGGGAGTTCCTCATTGGAACGGGAGTCTTTGTCCCCAAAAGGAGAGCCTCTCCCGGTGAGGTCCCACCTTAGCCTCACTGGGGGTTGGGGGGGCACCCTGTTGGGGAGAAGGGACGAATTCCCTGGATTCGTCACACTATTTAAAGTAACTAAACTAAAGGTGCTCGTCAGATGTCAGGACGTGCAAAGTAAATGTCTTTTGTCCAAACTAACTCTATCTGACACTACCACTAAATATATCTAAAGTAAATAGGCCAATGGAATGTCTCTTCTTCCCATGGTCTTTTCTTCTTCTTGGATAGTCTTTTTATATACAGGTTTCTTTTTGGCTTATGTAATTCTTAGCGTAATCCCCTTTTGATAGTCTCTTATCAAGTTCTCCAAACTGACTCTTGGGTCTTGTGCTTTCTGTGGCCCTAGCTTTGGAGTACTATTCCCCACACTCTTGTTATCACATGTATGTTATTTCCAGTCTCTCTTGTTATCCATATATTTTCTGCCCAGTCTCTTTTCTAAGGCTTTCCTAAATTGTGTTTGCCCTGATTCGCTTTTAGGCTTTCTTTGCCATAGTTTCTCTGTCTAAGGGTATCTGCTCTTTTATCTTGTTCACTCGTGACCTTTATCTCGTCTTTCTCATTATGTGTTTCTTTGTTGTGCTTTCTCCAGCCTTCAACGCTGCAGATATAGGGTGGTTTTAGTTCCCGGTCTTTGTTGACTCCCCACCTGGGTTGCTTAAATCTTTCTTTTATATTTGGGTCACACCCCTTGAATACTTTCTTCAATACGATCTCGTCTTCGGGACTGGGACAAGTCTCTCTCTTCAAGAGACACAGGTCTTCCCCGACCGGATTAGTTATTTGCTTTCTCTGGTTTTTACAGTTACCCTCATTCAATTTTATATTTTCGTTCTCATCCTTAGGACTGGGATGAGTTTCTTCATACACCTGATTACCCAGCAGCCTCATGCTATTCCTGACTCCTCCAGTACCTTTTGTTGTACAGGGAAGTGTTGTAGTACTCGGCTCACACTCTGGTACTGCTTATTTCTATTCTCACTGCTCGGGTTCCCGTTCTCGGTTCTTCATTGGGTGCCTGCCTTCCACAGACGCTGGTGATTGGCTGCCTTTTGGGCTTCCCGTCTCAGTAGTCTCTGCGCTGTTCCTCTGGCATCCTGCCCACCAGTATGCAAGCGTGGTCAAGCAACTACCAGGTACTACTTTGTTCCTTCTCATACCACTTCCTTTGCAGTTGCATACGCTGGGCATCCAGCATCTCCCACTGTTTCTCTCGCTCTTCGAAAGTCACAGACTCCGCTACATGGTTTGACTCCACCTTCACACAGTGTGATGTCAGGGGTTTCCTCTGCGCATAGCACTCTCCTTCTCTCCGACTCATTAAAGTTAAGTACATGTCTCTGGTTAAAGGGATATCTTCCTTTTTTCTTCCAAGTATGTTTCTTTTCACATTGTCTTCAGCCAAACATAAATTTGCCACACTACTCTACTCTTCATAGGAGATAGTCCAATATATGTAGCCATGGTGTTTGACTTGCAGAGTTCCCTACAGGAAAGGGAGTCCTTGTCCCCAAAGGGGAGTCTTTGACTGTGAGGTTTCACTTGCCTTGACCCCTACAAGAGGGTCTTGTGGAATGGGCTCACCTCCCTAGCCTCACAGGGGGAGTTTCCCCCTTGGGGGGAGGGGACTAATACTTGCTATTCGTCACAAGTGGCACAGTACTATTGTTGTTGGGGGCATGGGGGTTGGTCATCCAGCAGGTATTGCTGAAAGAGCCTTGTTATTGAAAATGTCTTGAGCAGTAAAATAAGCAGCTACAAATCTGTGCTCACCCACAGCTACCAAGGTGAAGCAGCCATCCGCAATCTCCCCCACTACACCTCCCTGCTCCTGTGATGTACTGGACAACACATAATCGTCCTCAGTTTGTCCTCGCACTTACTGTTTGGGTTGGAACAGAGGGCAAGTTTGGAGGGCAAAATTGGGCAGGCAGCAGAAAACGGTCCTAGGATTGGGGCCACGGTGGAGATGACCCAGGACTGCCCAGAGGATCAGCAGCGGCAGAGTAGAGGTGTCTCTCCACCCTTTTAGAAGATCGCAATTTCCTACCCCAAGGTGCACAACCCAGGTGCTTATTTGGCGAAGCAGTGGAGAAAACAGTCCATAAATGGTTTCAGCATGGAGATTCCAACCCATCCGTTAAGGTGGACAAGCGGTATGACAGCCCAGGAATGATGCTCAGCAGCCAAGAGAAGAAATTGGAGCTAAGAAAAGCACATAGGACCCAGCCAATATGGCCAGATCTGGTCCCAAAATTGTAGCGGCTGCAAATGTGCCTAGATTGGGGGGGGGAGACACACAGGCAGAGGGCACAAAAAGCTAAGATGCATTTAGAAAACTGTAACAAATAGTTCTACTCCTAGAGAAAAATAGATACAGTAATTCTTTAAAAGAGATAGTGTATTTAGGCATTCTCATAGGTGGAAGTGTGATACAGACTTAAAAACGCATATCAAATCATTGCTTAAAGCAAAATTCTAGTCTGTGGCCTAAAACTCGCTGGAGTACAGGAAAAATGTGCAGGCACAGGTAAGTTCCCCCCAAAGTCACATTCGAAGAGTTTCAGGTGAGCAAAAATGTCCCCATTGCAATCATTGGGACAAAGTCAATGGACAATGCTGTGGTTATGGGGAAAAGCATGTTATGGTTTGGTAACAGCGGGAATCTGCCTTTTAGAAAGAGATCCAGCTCTAGGTTCGAAACCTAGCAGCCCCAGGAAGAGATGCAGCACAGCAGGTTCCAGACCCAGTTTAATTCAATGGGAAAATGCTGGTTAAGTCTGCCTGCAGAAAGCTTCAACCACGGACTATGGGGGACCCCTGACAGAAAGCATTAAGAATAACCCACCAGGGGCCCCGAAATAGGTACTTGTGAAGATGGTTCTCAAAAGGGTTGCTCAGGAAAATCCAGACAACCAGTAGGTACAACACTTCTTTTCCAGTTGCGGTGTACAGCATTCAAACCACCAAAAACTTGAACCCTGAGGCAACAATAACCCAAATGGCAGACAAGTGTAAGGTCCTCAAGCCAGAGGTGAAAAGGATAGAGAGGACGACTCCAGAAAGACTGGGGAACCTGACGGAGCTGATTCCGTTGGCTCAACAGACAATTAAAAATGGCCACCCAGCAAGAAACGGTCTTATCGCAGAGATGACTTTGGAGGTGACCCAGGACGGCCCAGAGAAGGAGGGATACAATGTTGGTATCCTGTCGCACTGCCAGGTAGCTGCAGCTTCCACCATCATGGCAGGCCCAAGCGGTGAAAATGGGAAACTGCAGTAAAACAACCCAGAAGACTGACCCAGACAGCGATCAGGACTGGAGGGAGGATGAGGAAGGCCTGGGAAGGACGTCAAGCAGGCAATTATCAAAACCGGAAGTTGGCTTGGGACGCATGGTTGATCTGGCCTGTGTACCCAGATCTGGTTCTTAAAATCCAGCAATGGCTCAAAAACAGCAGAAATCCTCCCTCAAGGAATAAAACGACCTCCCTTCCTCAAAAATCCAGCAGAACTGCAGTGTAGGCACATGGTCTCTCTCTCGTTCTCTCACGCTCTCTCTAGATGAATTGACACACACAGAGGTTGGCCTAAGCCAGTCCAGCAATCACATTAAGCGGTTAAAGACATAGGGATAGGTGGCCAGCCAATTCTGCTGGCCCCTATGAATCGCCAGTCATTTAATACCACCTCACATGATCTGAAACTGACTGCCCAGTGCCAGGAACAGATCTAAACCACCATGCAGGGTCAATTTTAAGCATGCCTCATGGTTTCCCAAAACAAAGGGGCCTTAAAACAAAATGACCGAGAGTGGGATTTAGGAAAAGACATTAGTACCCCAATGGGTAGCAATAAGGTACATTGTGCTACTAAGAAGATAAATCGACTTGCACCTCTGGAGAGGCATACATTCAATTATAGCTGCGACCAGCCAGCCTACCCTCTAAAACCAATGTAAACTGTATCTGAGCAAGGCAGGCTCAAGAAATATACAGATAATGGCAGCCTATTTACTGAAACATAAAAAGACAATATGTCCCTCCCACCAGGCCTCCACCTTTATAGGTCAGCACTAAACTATTTGAAACTACCCAGAATATTTGAGAAAAAACAAAACGTTCATATTACACTTAGGGGAGGAGGCCTTCAAATACTGTCCAATTTATGAAGCAAGAGGATGTCTCCCACATAAATCACTTGACCAGTTCTTTCTAGAAGGTGCCCGATGGAGGATAGCCAGAATTGACATCTTCCCTTGCTGCACATGCCAGTGCCTTTCAATGTTCTTGCCTCGTAAGTCTGCATGTTCCTGGGTTGGGGAGGAGGGTTGGAGGCAGAGGGATTTGCTGTCGGGAGAGGGGGGGGGGGGAATTGACACATTCATTTCATTGAAGTTCCCATAAACAAACATAGCTGCAATGAAAAGTGATTGGCTATGTAGTCACACGACCGCTGAGACTAAAGTGAAAAATGAATATTCTCCCATAGGTGATGGAATCCTCCTGTGTCCAAAATGAGGGCCTAAAAAGCACCCCTGTCCCAGGAACCATATGCGCTATGTGAGAATAGGTATCTACCCAAACCACCACAGCCCTTTCTCTGTGTGCCATTTCACCACATTTTGCCATAGTATTTGTATAGGGGGCAGCAGGTCAGGAGGGAGATAAATGGGGAGTATGGGTTTAGTTGGGTGTTTTACAGACTATTCTGGTGGATTGGTGAACTGTTTTATTAGAAATAGCAAAGCCGCAGGACAACAACCAACTAACGGCAGTACAAGACTCGGCGCAAGGAACCCCCACTCACCTCAACGTCCTGGGTTATATACTGGAAGGTGTTCTTGCATTTCAATAGAGAGGGAAGTTCGGACATGAGACAGAAGCAATGTTGACGGTGGAAGGACCGTGCCTCAGCATACAAGTCTCAGGCAGTGGCTGTGTTCTCATACTAAAAATACAATTGGGCTAGAAGACATTTAATGATACAGTAATTCATGTAATTCAAGCTACTTCTAAAGTTCTCACACAGTTCAGGTAGGCAAGTATGCATACTAAATGATGGCTTCTGTTTGTTAAAGCTCAAGAACACCACTAGCTACCCAACTTCCCTATACAGTGGTAATGGGATGGGTACTCCTATAAGCGGTCATTAATACCACTTATCTGTATTGATCACATTCACATTGGTATCAGAAAAAACATTTTTAATTAATATACACATGTTTAAAACGACCATCTGTAAGACAGGCATTTCAATGGTCTGACTAAAACACAAAAAAGATACGATAAAGATATCGGCATTATTTTGTGGTACTTCAGAGTACAAATCAAGACATCAACATCACAAAGTTATGATGTCATGCTAACCAAATGTCACCTTTGTACTAACATCACAATTGTCGGAATAGAAATAATGAGAACTATCTATTCAAAAAATTGAAAAGCTGTCACTACTATGTTTTTGTGACGTATGTGATGTTGATGTCTTGATTTGTACTCTGAAGTACCACAAAATAACGCTTACAGATGGTTGTTTTAAAAATGTGTATATTAATTAAAAAAAGTTTTTTCTGATACCAATGTGAATGTGATCAGTACAGCTAAGTGGAATTAATGGCCGCTTGTAGGAATACCCATCCCAATACCACTGTGTAGGGAAGTTGGGTAGCTAGTGGTGTTCTTGTGCTCTTAATATAGTCCTTTCCTCACACAGCCTAAAACACGCTTACTTTTCCCAAAAGGGAATCACATCAGAAGCGAGAGTTGTGAAGGCGAGCGCTGATGCACACTAGGCGATAAAGCTGTTGAGGTTAGAACGTGCGCAGTAGAACATAAGGATCACCTCACTATGGCAATAAGGCATTTGTTAAATATGGCAGTTTGCATTAGCAGCACAGTGTTATAATGCACCCAGGGTCAGGGACGTTTTTTAAAATGTTAAAACCCCAGGTTTTCCCCCACAGTGCTAAGGATTTCCTAAAGTCCACCCTGTGGGTGGATTATGGGAGGCCTACATGTTATGGTGAACTGGAAAGACACTGGAGTCTTGCCAAACCCAATCAAGGTAAGTAGCAGAACGGGCAAGCTTAGACTTTGGCTTGTGATAGTGGTCTAGGGCTACAGTGAGTTCATAGAGAGTAACACTATGATTATTATTATGGTATTTACTGAGCACGGACCTAGCTTTGAGAAGCAATGGAGCGCTTTACAGAGGTATACAACAATACAAATGTACAGCGGGGGTAGGATACAGAGGGGCACAGACTTGGCATAGGAGGTGAACTCAGCTGTGAGGCCTTCAGGGTTCATGGTTTGATAGGCAGGTCTATATGTCTAGGTGTTTGTGTGTTGTTGGTGAGAAGTAGGAATTCAGTCTTGAAGGGGTTGTGCTTCAAGTATGCACTAGGCATACAAGACTGGATCAGCGAGAGGCAGGTTTTGGTGGATGTGGATATGGATGTGGATGTTGTGTGTGGCTAGGAGGTTCCCGGCAGCTCCATGTATAGATTGAACATCACTGGGTAGAAGATGGAACCCTGCGGGACTCCACAGGTGACTGGTAGCATTGGCGATCTAGAGGAGTCCATCTGAACAAACTGCTGTGATTGGCGCGGTAGGACTTGGAAGAAGGGGTGGCCATAGTCCAGTATGTTGAGGGAGTCGTCAACCACCTCGCTGCATCTGGATCTGGATCTGAACCCGGATTGGTTGGTTTGGAGGAGGTTGTTGGTGTCGATGTGTTGCTGCAGTTGCGTGGCCACCGCTTTCTTGATGACCTTGCCTAGGAAGGGAAGATGGGTGATGGGGCAATAGTTGCCTATGTTGTCGGGATCCAAAGTGTTTCTTTATTGGAGGGAAGATTTGTCCTATCGTTGGGGTCAATGGGAAGATGCCTTGCGTTAGGGAGCTGTTGATGATCTCCAGAAAGGGAAGGAGAACTTCTTCAGGGAGTGTTTTGAGGATGGATGCTTGTAGTATGTCGTCTGTATACAATGTGGCTTTGAGGGCAGCCAGGCTTTCTACCGGGTACTCTGTAGAGAGTGTCTTGAATATTGTCCATGGTGTGGCGATTTGGCAAGAGGTGAGGTGGCTTTGTGGATGCAGAGCGGTTGTCTATGTGCCGGTGAATCTTGCTGATTTTGTTGATGAAGGTGTTGATGGTGGTGGATTTTTCGATGGAATGTGGTATGGCAGACTCGGGTAGCGGGTTGACGCAGTGCTTGACCGCTTTGAAGAGGGCTCTGCTTCTGTTATCGGCTTCTGCTATGGTTTCTGATAACTAATCAACACTGCCAAGGCCGATTTACTATCAGTGGGTTGATCCGAGTTCCTTGCGCCAGGTCAGATGTGCTCATGGGGCAGCTCCAGGTTTTCTTTTTTCCCCGATGACTCTTGCTGAGGTTGAGTTCATGTGTGTACCAGTGTGTTGATGGTTTCGGTTTGGAGGTATTATTTCAGAGGCGCCTGTCAGTTGATGGGGTGGCTTAGAGAGTGGTGTTGAGTGCATCCTATAGAGTCGCAGTTTGGTTGGGGGTGTTCAGTCAATGTGACGTAGAATTTGGCGAGGTCTTCCATGAGAGCTTCCACCGGGAAGATCTTGGAGGACCTGAAAGGTTGTCTGATGGGTTTCTGCTGGAAATGCTTGACTGGTGTGGCATGCTGAATGTTGAAAGGCACAGCCAAGTGGTCAAACCAGTCAAGCGGTAGATGAGAGCTGTAGTGGAGGTAAGGCAGTGCGTTGATGATTCGGTCAATGTTACCATTCTCGTGCGTTGGGTCTTTCATGCACTGTGTGATGCTGAGGGTGTCAAAAAGGCAGAGGAGATTTTCCTTCAACGGTTTCGTGGCCTTGATGCCTGGGAGGTTGACTTTGCCTCGGAAGATGTTGCTGGCGTGTGTGAGGGACATGGTGGTGACCAGGTTGGTGAAGTTTCTGATGAAGGGGATGTTGGGTTCGAGTGGTCTGTAGATGAGATGGAAGGTGACTTTGTCCTTCAGGGAGAGCGGCATGTGGCTGGAGAGGACTTCAAAGGATCCTGTGTTGTTAATGTTAAGTGCTGTGCAGGGCAACACGGTCTTGTGGATGACTGCGAGGCCTCCGCCTGTCTTGTTCGGCTGGTCTCTGTGTTGGATGCTGTAGCCGTCTCGGACAAGGACGTCTGTGATGTGGGTAGAGGTGGGTGTCAGCAATGTCTGCTGCATGGTTGATAGCTGAGCGGACGTTGCCGAGCATCAACTTCCGTTTTATGGACGTTAAAGGGGTGCTGATGGGCTTGAGGCAGATGGATATGGGTGAGGTTGCTGCATTGCAGAGTCCATGCCTTAGAGGAGGGGGCGATGTTGTTGACGTTGCCTGGTGATGGTGGTCTGTCGGGACGGAGGGAGAAAAAACATGTTGGCGCATTCTTATGGGGTTTGGGCTCTGGGTCCGAACAGTTCCAAACAGGAATTGCCCTTTTCTTTGTTTGCCCTTCAGTTCAGACGCCCGGGTGAGAGACACCCTTGATCTAAGAGTTAAGAGAAGAAAGGACGAGGCAGGGCTAAAAGGGGGGGTGGGGCATAGGCCACGTGACCTAGATCAACTTGCACTTGCTCACCAACTCCAAAGGAACAGAAGCTGGAGGGCTGCTTAAGTAGGGAAAAAGGGTGGCAAAACAGGAAGGCACCAACAGTTTATCATTGATTGGCACGTCAGCGGGCTTAGGCCACATGACCTAGATCAACTTAAACCTGCTCACCAACTGCAAACGAAAATAAGCTGGAGGGCTGCTTAAGTAGGGAAAAGGTTGGCAAATTCCAGTTAGATAGACGAGTACAATAAATATGATTTTATTATGCCTTTAAAAATGCTGTAAAATACCTATATACATTTACTCTTGTGAGAAGATAGAAACTCATATGATTCAAAATTAGTGAAATACAGGTAAGTAATAAGATGCATACAACACAGTAACACTTTAGAGGAACACTAAAACGGTTCCTTAAGAAGTGCAACCCTAAGATAGATTGGGCCCTAGTGCACTAAAGGCGTCAGTTCAAATATATATATTTTTCGGGTAGGATTAGTATGTGATTGGACAATGCCAATGGTTGCGAAAAGTTCCAAAAAGTTAAGGAAAGTTCAGATAAGTAACTCTCAATCCCACTACACTAGGGTAGGCGCAGGAGGGGAATCCTTGACTAGGAAACCACCAATCTAGGTTTGGAAAGAGAGATGGGGACAGGACTTTACACCATGTAACCCTATGCAGGATAGGGGGAAAAGGAACAGGTGCGTTAACATACCCACGTACTCCTTTTTCTCCAGAGACCACAGCTGAGGTTCTGTATTACATTGGAGACCCGTTCTTCTGTGCTTGGTTTGGTCGAGGGGAGAGTCGGGGGCTCTGGGGTTCAAAAGTCCCAATCAGACTCGGGATTTAGTTTTGGTCGGCCGCGATACCTGAATATTGGTTCCAGGCACTATCCTGGTGACACCCTTGTGAGAAAGTTAAGACTTCTGCAGAGAAACCTCAGGACACTTCACGGAGTGCAGAAAATGGGTTGCAAAAGGAATCGCCATGATTAGGTGGTGATAGGCGATCTTCAACGGACGAACAAAGGAGCAGGCTCTGCATGACTTCAGTTGGGACTAGAATGCTGAAAATACTGGAGCAGGCGACATATTGTATACGTTGAAGATCCTCTTAATGCCAAGGGTGCACTTGGAACAGCGACGGCTGCAGCAAGGTAGCCCAGGAGAACCGGCTAGGTATCAATTCCCAAGGCATGGATCCTCTGCAGCGGGTCAGAACTGGTTCCAGTGATTGAAGCATTCATTAGGTTCTTCTTGAGATCAGGCAGAGAACCAGGGCTTCACCATGACTTCACTGGAATTGATGCTGGTTACCTGCAAAAGACGTCATTGGGTCGTCAGTGGCTGCACCTCTTCCCAGGAATCTTGACTACACCGATGATCTATCGAATGGTTGCAGTCCTCCTTTTTTCTAAGATCTGGACTGGAAACTCCCCCAGGTACACAAATGGTAAGGATCTGCACCATTCACACTGGCATTGGCCATTCAATCATGGATAGCTGCTGACCACACATTCTGCACAGTAACAGACATTCAGGCACCTGGTGGTGGACTGAGACCAGACAGTCCCAGTCCCCACATCTGGCTTATACACACCACGACTTCTGCTTTCTCTAGGAGAGGGCACCCCATATATGGCAATTCCAGACCTGAGAGGGCAGGAAGAAGGCCAAACGAACAATATGGCCAAAGGACAGCCGAAATTCTCATAGAACAGCCATCTTAGAGTGCTAGCCACTCTTAGTTGCCATTTGCGGTAATTGGAAAAGTGCACAAGTAAAAAGTTCAAAAAACAGCAAAGAAATATCTTCTGCTACCAGCCCATGTTTAACACATTGTAAATGTAACCAAAAAGCCACAAAAGAAAAAGTTATAAGTATACAAAGTGTCTTAACTGCACTTCACTTTAAGAAATCCACTAAGGGAGACATAGCCTCCCAGCACTAATTGTCTTAGAGGCTGATCAGTTTCCCCATAAGAATGAGCAAAAAGACATGGGAAGGAAAGCAGAAGGCATTATTTACGCCCAGTTATTAGGTCAGCAGTCAAAACAAAGCAAAAGGAAAATGTGTCCCATAGAGGTCTACAGGGGAAAGAAGCAAAAAGAAAATCTTTCACAACTGTGGGACATTAGAAGTGAGGGGCATTGGGGTCTCACCCCATAAAAATTGTGTGTGAAAATGTGGTGAAATGTGCACCATTATGTAATGTCATATATCCAGTACAATATACTTTAAAGGGTTTCAATTGCAGTGGGACTTTAGTTGAAGTCTCCCTCGCCACAGAAATGGGTCGCAGATCCAAAACATAAGATGGAAAAAAAGCAGGAAGGTAAGGGGTCCCTAAAAAGGGCCAACATAGCTCTCGGAAATGAAACGCCCATCTTCGACGTGGGCATTAGGTCTCCGGCAGCTCCCTCTACTTTGGAGTGGGCAGCGCAGGGCGGATCCACCCCGCATTCTCAGGGCTCAGCTCTGCAATCTGCAGCTAACTGGTCTACCAGGTATACCAGCCTTGCCAGCGCCGGCTCAGTCTCCGCAGGACACGGATCAAGTGGTGGGGAGGACCCTCCGCTGACACCCCAGACTCCTCTATCCCTTCGCAGGACGATAACTGGGATGACGATGCTCAGGAGGCATCGGTCTTGGTCAAGGCCTTTTGTGACCATCTTCAGGGGCTGGCTTAGTTTCTTGGGGTGCTGCGGCCAGAACAGGTGCAGCAAGAACCAGGGATCCTAGCGGAGGTGCTAGCTCTTTGTACAACATGCCGCTGAGACATCCCTTTGCAAAAGGACGTCCTTACTCTAGCAAAAAAGGTCTGTGAGAAACCGAGGGCCAACGCACAGCTGAACAAGAAGTTTGATGCCCGCTTTCACTCCTGGAGTGTGAACAGGTGTTACTATCCTCTTACCCACAACCTCACGCCGCCATTTTCGGCTGCTGCTTCTGTGTACTTTAAACCCTCAGGTTAATCGGCAGGCTGATCGGCTTCCAATTGCTTGTCTAAAGAGGACATGGTTCTCGAGTCATTTGGGAACGGGCCCTCCTCAATACGGGGCTACACCTCTCGCACTGTAACACCAACCTCTCTGCCACAAACCACAGGTGTGGCTGGAAATTGGGTATTTTCTCCCTTGCTTGCAGCTGGATAATCAGGCTGCCTTTGAAGCCGGTTTTGGCGGAAGTGTGCACATTGGCGCAGGATCTTCTGGAGTCTTCAGTCTCCCATATCGATACTGCCAGAAGGGATCTATGCCTTGATGTAGAAATGAGAAGGACCGCCTCGATGCATGCAACCAGGTTTTCTATTGATGGTCAGGACAGAATCCTTGACCTCCCTTTCAAGAGTTCAGACTTGTTCCACTCGTCCACGGATGACTACTTAACGAACAGCAAAGTCTTTGGTAATACTTAAGAAGCCGGGACACAAGCCTTTCCTCCAAGGGCAAGGCAGGTCAAACTCCAAACCATGATCATTCGGAGGGTTCAAAGGGTTCCGCGAGCAGAGGGCTCACCAACCAGACAGGTCGCTGATCTAGCACAGTAGAAAACCGCAGCGGACCACACAGGGTTTCTTTCGCTCCCACTCCTCCACGCCTGACTCTCACAATAGAAAACAATGAGTTTCAGGTCAGGGACCACAGTTCTTCTGTGGGGGGTCAGCTGGCTCTGTTCGTGAGCAATTGGAGGTGTTTTTTTCTTCAATCCTTGGATTCTGTCATTGGTGTGGAAGGGGTTCAGTCTTCCTCTTCCTTCTTTCCCTCCTTCTTCCCCACCGTTACTGTAGATAGGATCTCCAGCCATATCTTACACCTGTGGAACATGCTAGTGTTGGAACCAGACAGGTGCTCTGGATATTATTCCACGAGTTCTGCAGTTCCCAAGAACTAAAGGATGCGTACCAGCATGTCCCCATCTTCCAACTGATTTGGAAGTTCCTGCGGTTCACAAAGATGTCACACCATTTCCAGTACAATGTACTCCTGTTTAGTCTTAATGCGGCGCCGCATGCATTTACCAAGCTAATGAATGAAGTGGTGGACCTTCTTTACTTGGAGAACCACCACCTACTTGGACGACTGGCTAGTGAGGGCCAGCTCTCCCGAAGGAGCGCTCCACTCCTGCCAAAGGTTGGCGGATGTCCTCCGGTGTTTTCCCTCAACCAAATGAAGTTGCAGTTGCTTCCCTTGCAGGATCTTGTGTCTTGGGGGGGACACAGTGGTCCAGAGGGTCTTCCTCACAGCTGACGGATCAAAAGCTCTACGGAAGACAGTTCACACTTTTCTGTCCAACCCTTCAACCTCAGCGTGGTGGTTTTAGCACCTGCTGGGACTCATGGCCTTGCTGATCCTGACCGTACCACACGTCAGACTCAGAATGAGGCGTCTTCAACTTCATTTGTTGTCCTCATGAGACCAGGAGCCCAGGTCGCAGTCGGACAGGCTGCTCATCCTGCACCCTGCACACTCTTCACCCGGATGTCCACTGGGGGCTCCTCAACTGCAATGTGGCCATAGTGGCTCCGTTCTCGCAGCTGGAGCCTTCTCTGGTGGGGACAACAGATTCTTCCATGCAAGGCTGGGGAAACTCTGGGCGACCTCTTAATTCACGGCTCATGGTTGAGGAAGGAAACCTTGATGCACATAAAACTTCTGGAGCTCAGGGCAATGGACCTGGCTTTCAAAGCTTTTCTGCCATTTGGTCCAGGGTAAAAAGCAGTCTTGGTTAGGACTGACCATTCAACTACGATGTTCTACCTGAACAAACAGGACGGGACCAAGTTGCTGTCTCTGCAGGGAGACGATTTCTATCTGGGAATGGTCCCTGTCGCAAGGGATTTGGATCAGTGCAGTTCATCTCCCGGGGGACAGCAATGCAGAAGCGGGCAGGTTGCGCCGGCTGGGAATTAGACATCGACTCCTTGTCACATCTCTTTCAGAGGTGGGGCTTTCCGGATCTCAAGCTGTTTGCGTTTCCACAGAAGTCCAAATGCCCCCTCTTTGTGTCATGGGCAGGGCAATGCTTTTCTGTTACCGCACGTATAGTAGAAGTTTTCACATTCATTGTGACGTAGGCAACTGATACGTGTGCACATAGAAGCTTTCTCATTTATTGTTACGCTACGATCGATACGAGCAATTTGATTCTCTCTGACCGTCCTCTACAGCATTTTCTCCTCATGGTGTGAGCAATCTGTAACTATCATTCAAGTTCCGGATATACTCTAAATAAAAATAATCCAAACAGGCAGATTGCATTGCTCTATGGAGTCTGACGGAAACCTCCGAGGTCTTCCTCAATGTCATGAACACTCAAAAAATGGCACCATTATAGCTGTATGCTTTGCAAGTTTTAATAAGCATCCGCAACTTTTGCAGGGGCTGAGTTATCAATTTTTCAACCTGATGAAGGTGGTATATTCCTTCTGCCACTGAAATGCCAGATTTCCACTGTCCATGCACTAGGGGTGTGATCACACTCGTGACTAGTGAACGTGGCTGACCACGCTTCTAACCACTCACGACAGCGGATGGCGTAGTGTTTCAGCCTCATTTTCACTAATCTTGAGACAAGCATTTGTGTTACAGACTCATGAAATCGGCAGCAATTGAGCTAGAGACAGTTAGCTAGATTCCACAAAAGCTAAGTATCGATGCCCTATTGTCAAATTCAGTTTGTGGATCACAAATCATATTCTGAATAGATTTTCAGTTTTGACCTACACTTGCTGAACTTTAAAATATTTTCCCTAACCAAAAATTTCTATTTTGCAAACACTTGCTGGTGCAATTTATCAGCTCCACATAATTTTTCAGCTGATATATTTGTTTTCAACCGTTATCATGTCTTTTGTATTATCTAATTTTGTGATGAGATGTTTTCTTCGTTTGAACCATTGGAATAATAAAACATAGTTTTTTATATGTTCCAGATTGATTTATTTTGCTCCATTTGTGTCAATAATCACAATCCGTTTATTGCACCTCCACAGTATATCAGGTATCATACTTCTACTTAAGATGTATTCAATATATTCACCAGTCTAATAACACGCTGGGTGTTTTTGAACTATTTTGACAACCTTATCTACACAGGAACACTATTGTTTATTTTTATGGGCAGGGCAGGCTCACAGCTGCTTGGGCTGGGACTGCCACAACTGCTGTGCCTCCCCCCACCCCCTCCTCTGCTCCAGAGGATCCGCTGCAAGTTTTGGAACTCTGTAGGAGGCACCATTATTCTGATAGCTCTGCACTGACCATCAAGGGCTTGGTTTCTGACCTCCTACAGCTCAGGTCACAGGGCCCGGTCCATCTGCCAGTCCTCAGCAGGGGCTTCCTCAATGTTAGGGAGAATTCTCTGTTTAGGCTGAATTTCCTAACCTAGTGAGTCCCCCAGCAGCTTTGCTGGATTTTTGGGGTTTATTTTTTTCTCCTGCCAAGAGTGAGACTCTTTTACCCCTCACTCTTGGGCATGATTTGAGTGTGTTTCTTTGAATCTAGATGTGTTTAATGGGCTATGGGGTCTTTTACTCCATAGGGCTTCATTTGTTTTTGTGATGTGTGTTGCACAGCACCCTCAGTGCAGTGACACAGGGGTGTCATAGTGACCCCCCCCCCCAGTATAGACTCCATACCCTGGGACTGACTACTGTCTCCCAGGGCATGTAAAGTCACCATTGACTTTACTAGTCTTAAATTCTGAACAGAACCAGTACAAACCATCATATTGTGGACATACTGGCCGGGGCAAGTCAATTGCCCCGGGGTCTGTTAGTCGAGGGGGCACGTCTCCGTCCCCCCTGATCGAGTTTTGGCTGGTGGCAGTGGATACTACTTTTTATATTCAACCGCTAATATTTTCCTATGGGATTTCCCATTGTTTTAGGCTATCTTTATTTAATTATTTACGGTAGCCTCGAACATACCGCCGGTTTATTTTATTAATAATTCTCCGGTTGGTATTTATTGCCAAAACTTGATTCTAAAATGGCGTTTGTGTTCTCTTCTGTGACTCCAACCCAAGTCGAGCCCTTTGTTCCACTTTTTGGCGGGCTTCTCCACAGAAGCCCTCCAAAGTGGTGCCACTCTGTCTGGGGTACTTAGGAGGGGTGGAGGGGAATTTAGGCACCCTGGACTGAGTTGCCTAGGCAACTCAAGTCGCACTCACCACTTAGCATGTTTGAGTGACAGCTAGGCTGAGTGAATGGGGGTTTGCTGCATAAAAGCAGGGCTTTGGGGACTGGAACTTCAGAAGTCGCCACAGGACCTAAGAATCCGACGAGGGAGAAGCTGAGCCGACCTGCCACGACACCACCACCGGTGGAGCCCTGCTGGACTGCCTCACCACTTTTCCCAAAGACAGAGGAGATCTCCCGCCGGAGAGTCTTCTTCCTTTGACTGGTGGGGATAACCAGTTTCACAGTCTTTTCGCTTTCCCGACGTACCTCGTGGCTGCCTTGCCCGTGCCAAGCACCCCGGCAACCGGGATACCACATTTTACCACGACCGCGAAACAAAGGTACCACCTTTAACTGGAAAATTCCGCGGCTGGTTTCTTCCCTGGTAGTGCAACGACCTTCATCTTTCCTCCAAGTCGAGATCTTCTCTTCCCCTGGACGACGACGCAACTTGCACCCACTACCAGGAACAACTGCCACTGCTGGAGGATCCTTCCCACTTAGGGTACCGTGTCCCGCCTGGCTTCCCTTGCTACCGACTGTACGGGGTAGATTTAGCCCCCGGCTTTCGAACCTGGGTTAGCCTGGGACACCCTGGTTAAACTTTCTTAAAGCCTCTCTAAACCCTTTTTGATCCCTCTGCAAGACTTTCTAAGCATAGTGTAACTGTGTGATCTTGGGCGCATTTGTGCTCTGCTCTCTCTAAGAGTGGGCCCAGCCTTTGGACTTTGGCTCACCAGTGACTTTTTGCTCTTCTGCCTTGCTAACAGTGTTCCTGAATCTTAGAGTGGTGTACCTTTTCATATTCTGTCTTTTTCCCTCCCTTTCTCACAAACTTATTGGAGTGCAATCTAGTTAAGCGCACACCTCTGTATGAAAATATGTGATGTTTTACTGTCACTTATCTGATAAGGAAAAAGGGGTGTATATATTACAATAGTAACTATGTTTAGAATATCTTACAATAAGAGTGCTGGAGTGTTCCAAACTGTGTGTTTTTAAATAAATAATTATATACTTTGATTCCAAAGCTCTGGTCAGTGTTTGCTTGTATTACTGTATCTGAGTGCCTATTGTGTATACTTTGCATACTGCCTAACTCTTCTTGAGGGAAGTCTGACTGCTCAGCCACAGCTACCAGGTAAATCTGGGTGGTACAAACTGCTACCAAGTGGGTTTACTGCCAACACCTGTAGTCTTAAATCTTTTGCAGTGGTCCCTAAGGGAACTGCACAGGTTTCTGCCTAACACTGGTGTACAGCGGTGGGATTTGTATTGAGTATACACTTTAGAGTGCTTTAGGATACCTTAGTACAACTAACCACAAAGCTTAGCAATGAAAAAGTAATCTTTCTAACATGTCAACTATGGAAACTTATAGTGAAGAGTCCCTTGCTACAAAAACTTCTGATTGTTTAAGAGTGTTATGTAAGCATAATAACCTCCTGACTAAAGGCAAGAAAATGGAATTAATAGAAAGGTTGTTAGCTAACCAAAGTCTGGATGAAGGTTCTGAGGAACCTACCATGCCAGAAAATGTAGATAACAGTATAGAAATTGATATTGATCAAAATGTTGATAATCTTGAGGAAGAGTCAGAAGAGGAGGGTGAGGCTGCTGTGACTGTCCCCCCTAGGCCTCTGTCTGCTCTACCTGCTGTACCTACTGGGCCTTTGCCGAGCCCCACACTAAGTCCTCAATATCTCGAATTAGAGAAAATGAAACTTGAACTAGAGTTCAAGAGACTGAATACTCTGGCTGAACAGAGACATCACGAAATGAATCAAGAACTAAGGCTAAGGGAAATGGAGCTCAAGCATGAGCTAGAAATGAAGAAATTATCTGTCGAAAATGCTTCTCTCTCTGGCTCCTCTAGAAGTTCCAGTCCTAAAAGACCCCGGATGCCTAAAGAATTGGTTGGTATGTATGAGCCTGAGTTGGATGTGTTGGATTGGTTGTCTCTGTTTGAATATAATCATGGGCTCCAGAATATCGCAGGAAATGACTTGCTCACCTGGTTGTTCTCTAGGCTTCCCCCTGTTGCAACTGATGTGGTAATGGAGTTGGGGGAGGAGGATAGGAAAGAGTATGAATGTGTGAAACTAGCTCTGATAGCTAGGTTTGGGAAGACCCCTTCCCGGTATCTTAAGAGGTTTAGAACCCTCAAAAAGCATGATGGTACCCCTTGGGCTACCTGGGTGAGTGAAGGGTTGAGAAACTTAGAGGGGTGGATTAAGGGTTACAAAGTGAACACACATGAAGGTATGAAGAATCTTTTTATGTTGGAGTCAATTTATGATGCCTGCTCTCCTGAGCTCAGACAGCACTTGGCTGATTCAAAGGAATTAGATTCCGGAAAGCTAGCTAAGGCTGCTGACTTGTGGGTTGCCAACAGGGCCACTCACAAGGATTCTGGGGTAACTCAGAAAAAGGATGAGGGGAAACAGCCTAAAAAGGACTCCAAAGAGAATTCTAATACTGCAAATTCCAAAGAGGGCCCCAAACAAAACCAGAAGGGTAAGCCACCAGGGAAACCACAGCAGAATAGTGTCTCCTCTGGTGCTAAACCAGAGGGAGGTCAGAACAAGCCTCCATTCCAGAAGGCATTTTGTAAATGCTTTGTTTGTGGCTCTACTGACCATGTGAAAGGAGATCCCAGATGCAAGGGTAAACCTTCAGGGATCCAACTTGCCTCCTTAGCCTTTGCTCCAGAAGAGGAAGTCCCAATGGCAAGTGGAAACTTTCTACTGCTGGCTGATGAACCCATTGGAGTCTCAGCCAGTGTTTCTTTAGTCTCTCTGGGGTTGTGGGAACAACAGAATTTAGATGTGTATAATTCTATCCCAGATAATACTAAAGAGTATTATAAAGACAGTGTCCAGGTAAATGGTCAGGAGACTCCTGCCATTGGAGACACTGGGGCCAGCATAACTGTGGTGGATGAATCATTTTTCAAGGCAGAGGATGTTGCTAAGGCACCCAAATGCCTCACCAAGTTAGCTGGAGGGCCTGTGCAGATGTGTCCCCAGTTACCAGTTCTCATCCAGTGTAATGACATGGCTGTAAAAATACCAGTCAGTGTACAATGTGAAGTGCCAGGTAGGGTTCTGTTGGGTAATGACCTAAAAGCTCTTGGAGTTGTCACATACCCCCAGACCACCTAGTAAAAGGTTACAGGAGCTCACAAAACCTGCAGGAGAGAAAACCCTGCAAGGGTTATCTCAGGAGATGATTACCGAGATCACTCCTTTACCAGTGGAGCAGCTCACTGCAGTAACTACCAGATCAGGAGCAAAGGGGCAACCCAACACTCCTAGGAAAAAGTCAGTAGCAAGCACTCCAGTGCTTCCAACAGTTACACCTGTAACTCCACCTCCAGCTGAGGCTGAGAGGGAGGTACAACCCTGTATGGTTGAACTAGACTCTGAAGAAGAGCTAGTGGGAGGCCAAGAACTTATTGGAGATCTGGACCCTGAGGACCATCCTGAGCTGCAGTCTTTACTGGCAGAAGGTGGACCCAGCAGGGCAGCTTTCCGTAAGGGAGAAAGAGAATGTCCAACTCTGGAGGGTCTCCGCCAACAGGCAGCTGCTCAGGTTGATGGGCAAGAGTCTGGGAAGTATAGGTTGCACTGGGAAGATGGCCTCTTCTACGGTGAACCAACTGAGTCTGAACCTGGAGACTACAAACGCATTGTAGTACCTCAAGAAAACAGACAACAGTTCTTGCCCTTAGCCCACGAGATTCCTTTGGCTGGTCACTTGAGTTTCAAGAAGACCAAGGAAAGGCTCTCACTCTGCTTCTATTGGCCAAAAATGGGGGCCGAAGTAGATAAGTTTTGCAAGAGCTGCCATACCTGCCAAACCTCTGGTAAGGTTGTCGCCAAGAATGTGGCACCATTGGTGCCTCTCCCAGTTTTGGGAGTCCCATTTGAGAGGGTAGGGATTGACATTGTTGGTCCCCTTGATCTCCCTACCTCCTCAGGCAACAGGTTTATCATTGTTGTAGTAGACCATGCTACTAGATACCCTGAGGCAATACCTATGAGAACTGTTACAGCTCCGGCTGTAGCTAAGGCCCTCCTTGGTATTTTTACCAGGGTTGGGTTTCCTAAGGAAGTAATATCCGACAGGGGGTCAAACTTTATGTCCCACTACATGAAAGCCATGTGGAAAACCTGTGGAGTTACTTACAAGTTCTCAACCGCCTACCACCCCCAAACCAATGGGCTGGTAAAAAGATTTAACAGAACCATGAAGAGCATGATAGGTGCTTAAGAGGAACCTCTGAAAAGAAAGGGGGACCTTCTACTGCCATGCCTTCTCTTTGCTTATAGAGAAGTCCCTCAGGAGGGAGTAGGTTATTCTCCCTTTAAACTTCTCTATGGCCATCCGGTCAGAGGTCTATTGGCACTGATTAAGGAGGGGTTGGAAGGCGCTCCTCCCCTCAAGCCAGTCAGAGTGACTGACTATGTGATAGGTCTCCGAAGGAGGATGTCATACATGATGGCAGAAGCTAGTGATAACCTGAAAGCTGGACAAGCTTTGGTCAAGCATTGGCATGATCAAAAGGCTAACATGGTTGAGTTCACTCAAGACCAGCTAGTTCTCGTTATGCTCCCAACAAGGCAGAGGGCCTTGCAAGACAAATGGATGGGACCCTTCAAAGTTGTGGGAAAACTTGGAGAGGAAAACTATCTGGTGGATCTGGGCAGACCCAGGGAAGCTCCTAGAGTCTTCCACACCAACCGACTGAAAGCGTACATCTCCAGACCTGAAGTAGGAGCCTTGCTTCTTTTTTTTTATTTTATTTTTTTATTTAAAGTGCATTAGCCACAATTTGACTTTTAACACATTTCACAGACAAACTATTACATAAGCAGTAAAAACAAACCTTTTTAAGTACACATATCTCATAATAAAAGAAAAATAAGGAAAAATCAAGATAAAAAGACAAGATGAAACAAAAAAAAAAAAAGAAAATTTAACAACCACATTTTTTACAAAAAAGAAATCAAGTTGTTATTAGCTTCCATTCCTTTAAAACTCTACCCACTTCAATTGATAAAGCCACCTCATTGCCCGATGATAACCTCGCCCAGAAATCATCAGAATTTAAATGAGATTCATGAACAAATCTGCCAAAGGAACTAGCCCTGACACTCCAAGTCCCCGGGCACTTAGAAAGTAAATGCTTAGTGGTCTGAACTTCCATAGTTAAGCATCTATCACAGATTGGAGCAGTACCCCGTTCTTTATCCCTTATTGCAAGCAATTCCAGGGTAGGGAGTAGATTTAAATGAAATCTCAAGAAAGCAGATCTAAACCAAAAACTAGGGGACTTCTTAAGATATGCCGGAAGGAACGATAAACGCTTATCTAAGAGTGTGAGGGAAGCTGATCTTTTGGTTCCCCGCATCTCCTCTATCGTATGAATCCAATCAACCAGTTTCAATTTTTTCTTCACTATTAAAGGGTTTTGTAGGAGGGACTCAACATCAGAATCACAACGGGACAGAAATTCCAAACATATTGATTCTAACCTACATAGAAAAACGTTATTGCCATGTACCCGCTCTACATCAGAATCTTCGAAAAGTGAATTCTTAGGGGGATCAAGAATTGACCTATAAAGAGTAAGCCACTTCCAGGCTAGCCATGATCTGAGTGAGGACAGACCAAACTCATATCGTAGGGAGACGATCGGAACACAATCAGGGAGCCCCAAGGTGCGTTTCCAAATCTTTGATTCTAGAACATCCCAGTCTAAGTCAAAGGCTAGAGAATTGTAGTCCATGCCATATAGAATAATGGGAACTACCTTCCCGATATAGAATCTTATAAGGGGAATGATGGTAAATCTGCCAAACTTAGAATGGATTTTTTTCATCTGGGATCCCAACATGATCAATTTTAAATCCATAGATGCCATCAGATTAAACCTAGATGGGAAGGATCTTAATTCTGCTCCCAAATAGGTTAATTCAGAGACAACCTCTACCAGAGAGTGGTCTAACTTCCAACTCAAATTCTTCACTATTTTATTAGGCCTCCTGAATACAAGAATCTTAGATTTTGAGGGATTTATTCTTAATTTATTAATCCTGGCATAAGATTCTAAAGCACTTAGCAGGCGCTGCAGCCCCACTTGAGAGTGGTCCAACACTACTATATCATCGGCATAAGCTAGCCAATTAATTTTGGAATTACCGATAGAGGGAGATATCAACCCAATGTTCTGTAGCCAATCAGCTAGGTCCGCTATAAAAAGGATGAAAAGCAAGGGAGCCAATAAACAACCTTGGCGGACCCCTCTAGTTATCCTGATTTGGTCAGAGAGGAAACCGGACCTACCCAGTCTAACCCGCATGTGATTGTTAGAATGCAACTCTATTAAAATAGAGAGTAAGCCAGCGGGTATATCCCAGGCCACTAATTTCCCCCATAAAAGATTTCTATCAACCATATCAAAGGCCTGTGATAAGTCACTCCATGCTCCAAACAGAGGAGGGCCTCCCTTAGTGAAGGACTTTGCAGGTAAGCAGCTCAAGACTAACCCATTCAGTGACGTCAACAGACCCTTTCTAAATCCAGATTGCTGCTTCGGAATAATTCCCTTCGTTTTTGCCCAGAGTTCCAACTCCCCTAGAACAATACCCGAGAAAATTTTACTATCGGCTTCTAGGAGAGAGATGGGGCGATAATTAGAAGCCAATAGCCTATCTCCCTTCTTATAAATAGGAATGACTATTGAGTCTCCACAAATCAGGGATTCTCCTCCGGGCGATAATATTATCAAAAAGGGCTTTAAGGACCTTCGCCCATGTTTCTGGATCCGATTTAAAGATCGAGTTACTTAAGCCATTCGGTCCAGAAGCTCTGGACGCTGAAGATTTTTTAATTAACAGTTCTATAACTGGAACATTAAACTCAAGCACCCAACTTTGGATTACGTCAGCAACCGAGCATAATGAGGCATCAGAACCATACACCTTCGAGAAATGTTCAATCCACACCCCCTCTTGAATAATAGAATCTTGTTTCTGATATTGAGTGGTCTCGTTCATATTGACTAGAGACCAGAAATTTCGGGAATTCTTAAGAGACAGGACATATAACATTCTCTCAGCATCTTGCTGTAATATCAGAAGATGATGTGCACGAATCCAATTCCTGTAGTTATTTTTCAGCGTTACCAACCCCTCCCCATAGGCCTTCTCACACAAGCCCGCTCTCCTTAGGAACGTTATCTGAGACCTCAATTCCTTTTTACGATTTATAATTTGAACATTAAAAGAGTGTTTATGTAACTTGTGAGTTTTCTGCGCGTGGGGCTCCACTAATGCCTGTACAGACAGAAAATTCAGGAAAACGCTAGGAATACAGAAGTCAGACAAACACTGATTAGATAAATCGCTCGTCCTAAGGCGAAGCTCACTATTTAATAGCTGACCTCCTTTTTGAAATTTTCTAACGGCATTGCCTGAGTTATTAACAAGGAGCTCTTGATCATAACTAAAAGTTACTGGAGCACAATCGTACTATAAGGTCAACTTCAGCAAAGCATGGTCATCAGGATTCCCTTCTCCAACTATCAAACTGTTACAATTTTCAAAAATATTGTTAGAGACAAAGAAATAATCTATCGTGGAGAATGAAATACCTCTGTGCCAAGTTGGGGAATTAGGAATATCCCCCCTTATATTTCCATTCAACATTGATAGATTCCAATCCTGCATAAACCTTAACCATATTTTTCCATTCATAGACTCCTGCTTACACTTGCCTGATCTGAGATCCACTGTAGAGATACATTGAGAGTTAAAGTCCCCTGCAATAAGAATTTCATCCCCCGGGTAACGGATAGAGCAATCCAGTAAACCCTCCGAGAGAGCACACAGAAACTCACTAAGTAGAGAAACGCCTGAGTTCTAGTAAAGGTTTACCACAATCCAGCTCAAGCGTTTTCTCAAAGATACTCTCACCATGAGGATCCCCTGAATACTATTTGAGAGAATTACCGAGGATTTAAACATCTCGTTACTAGAGGCCACCAGCAAACCCCACATTGGTCTATCCATCCCAGGAGCCAAGGCCAACTGTTGAAAAATTGTGAATCCATCAAGGCCTACTAGACCAGTTAGCCAAGTTTCTTGAAAAAGAATTAGATCGAAAGTTTTAAAAATTTCCGATCTCCTGGGCTCCTCAGAAAAGGATGTGTAGCCTCTAGTATTCCATAATAGCACATTAACTTGAGGCGACCCTAGAGCTTCGGATGGGTCATCCCCATCTTAAGAAAAACTTGGGCGATCACTTCAGGTAACATATCCCACATATTCGTTGAGGCAGTTGTGGAGAAATCCTTACTGGTTGCCCCCCATCGGTGATCTTGATTGGTTGTCCGGCAGGACTCGGAGACAGTAGTTATCGGGCAAGTACGAGAGATCTTCAGGCCCCTCTGCTCCCATGCCATCGCCTCACCCATAATTGGATTCAAACCCAGACTTGATTTCAGTTCTATTGCCTCTATATTAGTGTCAGTATCATATGGGAAGCTCACTGCTTCAATGTCATTTGAAGAAAAATACTTCAGAGCTGGGATTGACTTCAATTCCGTTATTATTGCCGAACGATTTAATGGAGACTCAACACATGAAGATGCAATTTGTCTTGATAAAAAAACTGTCAGATCTGGGTTCTGTTTGTATAGTTCATCAGGCAACTGAGATGCTAGGACAGAATTACCATTCTCCGTCAAAGAGACTAAACCAGATGGGGCATCTATTCCTGCAGCCAGAGGTGCACCATCATACAAAGGGCAAGCCAATCCAGCAGACGGACGCTTGATTACCGCAGCAGTATTAGCTTGCAAGTTTTCACAGCTAACAGATCCCCCCCTTGGCTCCCTGATCTATCACCAACCTCGCTGATTTTTTCAGGAAGAGAGGAGCAATTTTAACCAGAGGGTTAGACGGCAGCTTTTTTTGTTTGGCCATTAAAAAGATTGGAGCAATTTTTTTTGGAGCAATTGTCCACATAGTCAGTTTGACTTCCCACTGTGGATTTACCACCAGGCAATATCGTTTCATCCACAGGATGTGCTTTTTGGGATTTTAATTTGGGATTTCTCTTCCCTTTTTTGGAGGAAGGAGACTTAGCCACAATCTTTACGGATTTTTCAGGGGTTTCCTGGTCAACATTTGATTTTCGTGGATGCTGATTAGATCCTGAGTTGATCTGTTTTTTCTTTCCTTTCCCCTTTTTGATTACAGGGGTGATGGCTTCGCTGGCTGATAGCCTCCTATTTTTACACTTTTTTTTTTTTTTTTGGGCTTCTCATTTAATTTCTTCTTCCTAGGGACTGCTACATCCGAATCCGAAGAGGAAATATCTATTGGAGAACCCTCAAGTGGAACCCCCACTTGAGGATCACTATCCGCCAGGGCAGCCAACCTCATGAACTCCTCCATCACAGATATCGAGAGGGGAGTATCATCAACCGTGGTCACCTCATGAGGAAGAATGGGGGGACCTAAAGGGCCTTCCTGTGATTGATTATCCGAGCGATCAGCTTTTTCTAATAAGATCAGGGACATCTTTTTTAAATCCCCACATAAATCAGTCAAAAGGGCCATTTTACATGATTGATCCTTTACTTCTTTATGGAGCTCAGTCAGAAACCCTCCCAGTGATTCATTGACTGTTGATTTTAAGGCTATCGTGGCAATTTCATTTAGTTTCAAGTCCTTATTCATCTCCATTAGTATACCCGTATGCTGGTAGACCTCAGTTTTCAAGTTTTCAAAGACTTTAACCAGAGAGGATAGAACGAAGTTTAGAGCTGTTATGGTGGGTGGTACAAGTTCTTCGGTAGAATTCTGAACAGACGCAACCGGTCCCTTCTGTCTCAGGTAGAGAAATAGGCAGCTCCTGAGGGGATCTCCCGAGAACTTACTTCAACCGATGTTAAAGGCCTTCCCCTATCAGGAGTTGAGACTACGGCTTCTAACTCCAACATGTCCTCATCTCTTGGCTCAATGGAGACCTCCGGCTGTTGAATCGCAGAGTTCTCTAAATGGACTACGCCGATCCTAGGGACTAACAAATGAGGCATAATATTAGTCAGGGAAGGGTCATCCAAGGAGCCCAGTTGATTTAGAATCACGTTCTTCATGGTAGAGGTCCTCAGGGTGAAATCAATATCACCTTGGAATTGCGTACAAGTAGGTTGAATTAAAGGTGCTGACAAGTCCTCCATATGTGTTACAGAGTATGGCAGAGCCGAGCCTGCTGGAACCTGATCATCTGATGGGTATACACCTGGAGGAAGGAAAATACCACCACCCGTTTTATAGGGTTTGAAAAAGTATTCCCTCGCTCTTGCCTTTTCTTTACATGGAGCCTTCTTCCCCATATCCACCGGAGTAGAGTGTAATGGTCTCTGAGCTTCTGAGGGAATAGCCGCACTCCGAAGGTCATACATAACCCCCTATTCGAATCAAAGCAAAAGTTTTGCTGAAGGAAGTGCTTCTTCAAAAAAAAATTAGGTCCGGCACCCCCAAGGGGCAGGAAGAGGGGGCGGAGTAGCAATACAGACAGGCAGATTGCAGACTCAAAACCCGTTAGTTATCTATCCGCTACCACCCTCGACTCCTGATAACACCTGGTCAAACCCTTTGTCACTTATTATAGCCACAAAGGTATTGATGACCACACTTGACAAAGCAATTTAGAATAGAGTGTAATAGAGTTGGTAAGTAAGGGTGGGTCAGGTAGGGATATGTAAGGATGTGGGGGGGGGCTATTTCTTTTATGGAAGCCCTTTTCGCCCTATCTCTGCCTTTATCAGATACAAAAGGCCGACACTGAGTTCCTCAAGTAAGCCTCCACACCTTTGCCTTGACCCTTTACCTTTTGTTTATTACCCGTTATCCGTTATGAGTTGGCACCAAGGCACCAGGGAGTTGGCAGGAGGCAGTTTTCTACAGACCTACTGCCTACCCCACCACCCCCCGCAGCACAACTCACTCTGAGTGGGTAGGGCGGATCTAGCGGGTCCCGCGGGAAACAGCTCAGCACAGGAGAGGCTGATAGATAAAAAGAGAGAGCAGCGAGGGCAATCCCCGGGCCACGCCACGCAATCCAACACTCGGCGCTTGTTTCTGCACTTGCCACTCGCCACTCGGCAGCCACCAACCGTCAGTCGGCACTCGGTAAACAGCCGGCCGACCTCAGCTCCTCAGCTGCTCAACTCCTGCTCAGTCCAAATCGCAAAGCCGCACCTCTACCGTAGAGGAAAGGACCGTAGGATGTGAGACGTCAACCCGTCAAGCCGCATTGAAAACGCTTAGCTCAACCGCTTAGCCGATCAGCCGCTTCCGACAGCCTTGCTTCTAGCTTCAGCAGCAGAGGAAGAAGAGAGTGAGTCTCTCCCTGATCTCCTCAGAGGTGTACCGTTTAGATGAAAAAATTGAAGGAGTCAGTCTCTCTTCAGATCTGACACCTGAGCAACAAGAGGAGTGCAAATCTATGTTAAATCAGTTTGCCTCCCTGTTCTCACTCTCACCAGGCTTGACCCCTTGGGGACAGCACAAGATACTCACTGGTGACTGTCTGCCAGTCAAAAGCAGAGGATACCGAATGTCAGAAAATGTGAGAACCCATATCAAGGGGGAGGTCAAGAAGATGCTTGATCTCGGGGTAATAGAACCCTCTACTAGCCCATGGTCTAGCCAAGTTGTGTTAGTACCAAAGGCTGGGTCCAAAGACTTGAGATTCTGTGTGGACTATAGAGCTCTTAATGCAGTCACCAAGACTGATGCCCACTCTTTACCAAGGACAGATAAGTTGGTGGATAAACTTGGTGCAGCCAAGTACCTCAGGACATTTGACCTTATGTCAGGCTATTGGCAAATAGCCTTGACAGACCATGCCAAGGAGAAAACTGCATTTTCCACCCCAGTTGGCTTGTACCAGTTTAAGGTCATGCCTTCTGGATTAAAAAATGCACCTGCTACATTCTAAAGGATGGTGAACCAAGTTCTAGCTGGGATGGAGGACTTCTGCATGGCATACTTGGATGACATTGCAGTCTTCAGCCACTCCTGGGAGGATCATGTGAACCACCTAGGACATGTTTTGCAGGCTCTTGGACAGGGCAATTTGACTATCAAGGCAAGTAAATGCCAGATAGGTCAAAGTAAGGTGGTCTACCTTGGGCATGAGGTAGGAGGTGGAGAAATAATGCCTTTGCTCAGCAAGATTGAAGCTGTGCAAAACTGGACAACACCTACTACTCAAACCCAAGTGAGAGCCTTCCTAGGCCTCACTGGGTACTACAGGAATTTCATTGAGAACTATGGGGCCATAGCTTCTCCACTGAATGTAATCTCCTCTCCAAAATTCCCTAAAAAGGTGAAATGGAATGAGGAGTGCAATTAGGCCTTTGAAAAACTGAAGAAAGCTCTTTGCCAAGCTCCAGTATTGAGAGCTCCTGACTACCACCAAACTTTCATTGTACAAACAGATGCTTCCAATGTAGGTATAGGTGCAGTTCTAAGCCAACTGGATGAGAAGGGTAGGGAGCACCCCATTTGCTTCATCAGCCGTAAACTGATGGATCCTGAGACAAGGTGGGCAACAATAGAAAGAGAATGCTTTGCTATTGTGTGGGCACTGAAGAAGTTTAGGCCATACTTGTATGGTTATACTTTTGTCATTCAGACTGACCACCAACCCTTGAGATGGTTAATGCAAATGAAGGGGGAAATCCAAAACTATTGAGATGGTCAATCTGCCTGCAAGGGTTTGATTTCACCATTGAGCACAGGTCAGGGTGTCACCATCAAAATGCTGATGGACTCTCTAGGATGTATGTCATCGACTAGAGGTATGAGGTTCATCCAGGAGTGGATTAAATTCTCCCACAGCTACAAAACCATTATGTTAAAAAAAGACAGTCGCAAGGGGGGGGGGGGGCGAGTGTTAGGGAGAATTCTTGTTTAGGCTGAATTTCCTAACCTAGTGAGTCCCCCAGCAGCTTTGCTGGATTTTTGGGGTTTATTTTTTTCTCCTGCCAAGAGTGACTCTTTTACCCTCACTCTTGGGCATGATTTGAGTGTGTTTCTTTGAATCTAGATGTGTTTAATGGGCTATGGGGTATTTTACTCCATAGGGCTTCATGTGTTTTTGTGATGTGTGTTACACAGCACCCTCAGTGCAGTGACACGGGTGTCATAGTGACCCCCCAGTATAGACTCCATAACCTGGGACTGACTACTGTCTCCCAGGGCATGTAAAGTCACCATTGACTTTACTAGTCTTAAATTCTGAACAGAACCAGTACAAACCATCATATTGTGGACGTACTGGCCGGGGCAATTCAATTGCCCTGGGGTCTATTAGTCGAGGGGGCACGTCTCCGTCCCCCCTGATCGAGTTTTGGCTGGTGGCAGTGGATACTACTTTTTATATTCAACCGCAAATATTTTCCTATGGGATTTCCCATTGTTTTAGGCTACTATCTTTATTTAATTATTTACGGTAGCCTCGAACATACCGCCGGTTTATTTAATTAATATTAATTCTCCGGTTGGTATTTTTTGCCAAAACTTGATTCTAAAATGGCATTTGTGCTCTCTTCTGTGACTCCAACCCAAGTCGAGCCCTTTGTTCCACTTTTTGGCGGGCTTCTCCACAGAAGCCCTCCAAAGTGGTGCCACTCTGTCTGGGGTACTTAGGAGGGGTGGAGGGGAATTTAGGCACCCTGGACTGAGTTGCCTAAGCAACTCAAGTCGCACTCACCACTTAGCATGTTTGAGTGACAGCTAGGCTGAGTGAATGGGGGTTTGCTGCATAAAAGCAGGGCTTTGGGGACTGGAACTTCAGTAGTCGCCACAGGACCTAAGAATCCGACGAGGGAGAAGCTGAGCCGACCTGCCACGACACCACCACCGGTGGAGCCCTGCTGGACTGCCTCACCACTTTTCCCAACGACAGAGGAGATCTCCCGCCGGAGAGTCTTCTTCCTTTGACTGGTGGGGATAACCAGTTTCACAGTCTTTTCGCTTTCCCGACGTACCTCGTGGCTGCCTTGCCCGTGCCAAGCACCCCGGCAACCGGGATACCACGTTTTACCACGACTGCGAAACAAAGGTACCACCTTTAACTGGAAAATTCTGCGGCTGGTTTCTTCCCTGGTAGTGCAACGACCTTCATCTTTCCTCCAAGTCGAGATCTTCTCTTCCCCTGGACGACGACGCAACTTGCACCCACTACCAGGAACAACTGCCACCGCTGGAGGATCCTTCCCATTTAAGGTACCGTGTCCCACCTGGCTCCCCTTGCTACCGACTGTACGGGGTATATTTAGCCCCCGGCTTTCGAACCTGGGTTAGTCTGGGACACCCTGGCTAAACTTTCTTAAAGCCTCTCTAAACCCTTTTTGAACCCTCTGCAAGACTTTCTAAGCATAGTGTAACTGTGTGATCCTGGGCGCATTTGTGCTCTACTCTCTCTAAGAGTGGGCCCAGCCTTTGGACTTTGGCTCACCAGTGACTTTTTGCTCTTCTGCCTTGCTAACAGTGTTCCTGAATCTTAGAGTGGTGTACCTTTTCATATTCTGTCTTTTTCCCTCCCCTTCTCACAAACTTATTGGAGTGCAATCTAGTTAAGCGCTCACCTCTGTATGAAATAAGTGGTGTTTTACTGTGACTTATCTGATATGGAAAAAGGGGTGTATATATCACAATAGTAACTGTGTTTAGAATATTTTACAATAAGAGTGCTAGAGTGTTTCAAACTGTGTGTTTTTAAATAAATAATTATATACTTTGATTCCAAAGCTCTGGTCAGTGTTTGCTTGTATTACTGTATCTGAGTGCCTATTGTGTATACTTTGCATACTGCCTAACTCTTCTTGAGGGAAGTCTGACTGCTCAGCCACAGCTACCAGGTAAATCTGGGTGGTACAGACTGCTACCAAGTGGGTTTACTGCCAACACCTGTCGTCTTAAATCTTTTGCAGTGGTCCCTAAGGGAACTGCACAGGTTTCTGCCTAACACTTGCACAGCAGCATTGGGCAGTGGAGCCACCTGGACATGGGCAAGCTTTGCCTGGCTGCCTTCTCAGCGAGAAATTGGAACATTATCTATCCCAAACTCCTGCCCACGGCGGTGTCTCCATTTCATCTAAATCATGAAATTTGCTTTCCAACATTCTTCCCCAATCCGCAGTCTGACACAGAGAGGGCTCTCCGTTCCTTGTATCGGAGGAGGGTGCTCAAATTCGATCTCTCTCAGATAAAGTCAGAAGCGCTTTTCGTCACATTTTATTTGTATTTGTAAAGCGCACGAGCAGCCCGCAGGCACCGAGGCGCTGTTGCAGAGATTGTCTTATATGCACATATTTAGCTTAGTTACGCTGAGATAATTAGCTCTTGGTTACATTGAGCTTAAGAAACAATGTTGCATTAGTTACAAGTGGAGAAATTGGTACAGGAGAATGCACTAGCTTGTGGTAAAAGAGTGCATCAGTCAGGTGATCTAAGGAGGGCTCAGATGAACAGCAGGGTTTTGATCAGTTTCCTGAATGCCAGGTGAAATGCAGTGTTCCTAGCGTGTGGAGGGAGGGCATTCCAGTGTGTTGCTGCCAGAACTGGAAAGCTGGATCCTCCTCCTCGCGCTCTCCTCGTTTTAGGAACGGATATCCTGTTAGCATAGGCGGATCTGGTGGGTCTTGTAGGTTCTTGCTTAACAACCCTTTGCACCAGGTATTGGGGTGCCTGGTTGTGGAAGCATTTGTGTGTTATAGCCAGGGCTTTGAAGGCTATCCTCTCCTTGATGGGGAGCCAATGGACTTGTTTTCTTGTGTCAGAGATGTGTTCCCTTTTTGGAGATGCCAGTGGCTGCCCTAAGGGCGTTATTCTGGACTTTCTGTAGTTTGGAGAGGTTTCTATTGGAAGTTCCTAGGAAGAGGGCATTACAGTAGTCTAATCTTGATCCGATGAGAGATATGGTCTTACAGCATTGATGAGTTTGGAATGATATGCAGAAGTCGAGGCAATGGCATTGACATGTCTGTTCATTGAGAGGTCCGAGTGGAGGTAGACTCCTAGGGTTTTTACAGTTTGCAGTACTGGGATTGACGAGTGGTCAATAGTAAAGGAGCTGTACTGTTTATCCAACTTCTTAAGTGTGTCTAGTTAACCAATTATCAGAAGCTCGGTTTTATCCCCATATTTTGGGGCTCGGCCCGGGCACCAAGGACTCTAAGGCCTCCATCGCCCATTGAATGGTCCTGGCCTCTTCAGAGGCATATGTGGCCACAGGATATAAAGTGCCTCCAGGAATCCAAGCACACGCAATACAGGCTAAGGTGACCGCAGTGACTTTTCTTAGGCACGCCTCCTGGGAGATAATAAGTAAGGCGGCTACTTGAGCCATGCCATCTGCTTTCTGCAAGCACTACTCTCTGCACACCAGCTCCAGGAAGGATGCAGAGTTTGGGCAGATAGTCCTTAGGAAAACTCTTTGCTTCGAGCTGAATTGTCTGCCATTAGGTCCGTTCTGCCCCGTTCTTGTACAGTGGAATCACCCACAAGACTAGTGGAAAGGGAACGGGACATATGAATAATAAATTACTCACCATAGTGACTAGAGTACTCATAGTCTTTAGTCTCCTTTCCTCCATACGTCACACCCTCATTCCCCCGCTAGTAGGCCATAAAGCTAAATTAATTGCATAGCCAGGTTTACTAGCATCTGATGTGTCAAAAAGGGACTGAGGTGAGTGCTATACTAAATTTAAAGGGAAGCTTTTTTTTTTTTTTCACTGCCAAAAGGTTCCGTACTGTCCCCATGGCTGGGGACGCTAACACATATGGATGAAAGGGGACAAAGGGCTATGAGTACTCTAGTCACTACAGTGAGTAACTTTTATTTTCTTCATATTAAATCCTATTTATAAAGGTTGTGATGTTCCTAGCCTGATGGGTGGGCATTTGCAAAAGTATGGGAAACCGTACAACACACAAATACCGGAGACCACACTTGCAGGTAAGGAACTTCTTCTTAGTCATTAAAATAATATAGTTGCATTGCACTTTGAATGTTTTGCATGGGAATGGTAACAAGTGAAAAGCAGCAGTCTGTGCTTTTTTGGGAGGAATTTGTTAAACAAAAAGAAGTAACGCTAGATATGCATGATTAGTTTCAAATTTCAAACTAAGATGTATTTAAATGTATGCATACATATACATTTTCACAGTCCCACCCTTAGATGGAGCTATTAATTTATGTGAATTTGAAGCCGCCAATGATTATCTTCGTTTACAGGCTATTCATGTTTCCCTTGAGTGCTTAGAGTCAGAATATTATTATTCTATTATATGCAGCCCTGTGTCGACCTGATGGTAACCCAGGCTGCACAATTGTATATGTCATTAGATTGTAGCTCACAACTGCGTTTGCTTGCAAGACCAAAGATACCTTTGCTGCTTGCATGTGCATCTGTCACATATGTACACATTTGCTTCTCTCTTCTTCCAAGGAACCCACTTATGGCATTGATGTGATGACTCGGTGGAGAGTCCTCCTGGAAGAAGGCCACCTCTCTCATAGTGCTCAGGAGTCTGCGACGGATCCGTATCACAGGTGATTCTTCCCGCTGTTCATTCTTTGTGTTTGCTTGTAATTCAGGCTTGTGGTTAACGACACCTTGAAGTTCTTTAGTGAATAGCTTGGATAACTTGCACTGTTTTCATCAGGCATCCTGTTGCATATTTTTTTGTTGTAGGTATGGCAACCTTTTGTTAAACCTGTGCATTCAATTTTGTCCTACTCCTAGACTTTTGTGAAGTTTTTAGGAAAGTCTGGAGGACGTCCCTTGTATGATTTTTCTTTTGTTAGATTTTGCTGAAGTTATCTATTGATTCAACACAATACCCAATGTTAATTATTTAATCCATTGAAAATGTGCTATGTTTTGTTGGGAAACATTTACTTTTAGTCATGCTTTTCTAACTATGTTGATAATGCATATTGTGGGGAGCGGTGATCCCTGTAGCAGTCAGTATGACAAATGGCTTTTAAACCAGAATCTTTGGAAGAGTTTCAGTAAAACACAAGTCTAAATGAGACCAGTGATAAGTGAAATCTGGATTAGGCATTCAGTCTTTTAAGCAAGAGGACAGGGTGCTGTGAACTACATTTTTGATAATCAGCATTTAGGATGTCGGAAGGTTCTCTGTTGCAGAGGGAGCTCCCCAGTAAAGCCTTCCCGCCACCCCATTTAGCATTTCCCCAAGTAAGATGCAATGTGTGCGACAGTTTAAGAGGTCCTGTGTCTGGTAACATGCAGACTAATGCTACTTTTATCTGACGGACAGTCCTCCTTAGTATTAGGATCTATATACACCAGTACCACACCTCCCATCCGCAGAGGTTCAGACATGCCAACCAACCATGCTAAATGCTCTTCAGCTACAGCATGCCAGTTTTCAGGGTCCTGAGCTCTGTGTCACTAGTTGGGCACTAAGTGTGGCTTCAGAAAGCCTCTTCTTCCTGGGGCTGCTAGTGGGCTGGGAGCAACTGGAGCCACCGCTCCAGATAAGATTTGGAAGTGGGAGTAGTATTTTACTCCCCATTTTTTAAAGTTGGGAGTAAAATGATTTTTGTGGTATGTAAAAAAAACCAAGGGTCTTTCCCAAACTACTCCCCAGGGATCTTCTACACAGGTGACATGGGGCGGGCCATCCTTTTGGATCCCAACCCCGGGGGTGGACAAGCTAGGGAGGATCACCTAGGGCGAGGGTCCCTGAGGATTGGTGAGGGAAGACCCGAAGGTGACACATGGTATCCCCCCTTTCTTGATAAGTACCTACCAAACTCCTCACAGGTTGCATTCAGGCTCATTCTACTCTTTCCCCCAATCACCACTTAAGTATTGGGACGAAGAGGAGGAGATCAAGAGCAGTGCAGATTCCCTCTGAGAAACACCATTATAGTACTGAGAAGATGATGCAGATCAAGGCCCATCAACCTCTCCGTTTTCTATGTCCCTTTTAACAACGCTAGACGGAGTCAGGCAATTGACTTTCATTATGCACACCTGTAGCCTGTAGGACCTTTAAATCAGTCTAAAAAGCACCCAAGCACTCAATGGTTGAATCAAGCAGGAGGGGGGATGGTAGTCGCAGCTGAACCAGAGTATCCCAGGACCAGAAGGCAGACAGGATGCAGAGATGCTTACCCCTGCAGAGTAAGGCAGAGAGGAGGAAGGGTGCAAGGGAGTCTTTGTTTCAAGGAGCCAAAGTCCGAAGTTGGGAGGCAACGTGATTCCTACAAGACTGTGAATTGCTTGATCCCCTGTGCAGTGAGAAGGAGCCCAGGAGTGTGTGAGGGGCAGGGTGCTAGACCCTGTCCTCAGCGATTGAAGACGAAGCCAGCAGAAGCAGCAGAACCCAGTGAGTTTCTCTTAGTGAAAGAAACCCTGTACGCGAGTCAGTGCTGTTATTGCTACAGTGTGTCTGAGCAAACTCGTGCAGGCAGCACGCTAATGAAAGCTCTTAATGGAAGCAAAGCGAGTGTATGTAGAAACAAACTATTGAAACGAGAAACAAAGTAAGAGAGTGGTTGCATAAAAGAGTGTACGTTCTCGCAAGACTCTGTAGTTGAATGAGGAGCTCCTGTGAGGAAAAGGGGAGTTGTGTGAAAAACGAAGGGTGAGCAAAATCCCAGAGTAAAGGGAAAGACTTTCTGAGAGTGTACAGGAGCATTAGGGTGGCCCCCAGGCTGGAGGTTGATCCAGGAGGGTTGCAGAGACCCGAAAGGAAAGCATAAGAAACATTGAACAAGTAAGGCACCTGGTTGTACGACCTGTGGTTTGGTGGACCGTGCTGTCTAGCAACTGTGCCACGACCAGGGGAGCCCTAAGCTAGATGAAGTACAGTGTACTGAACTATAATAACTATACAAGAGACAACGGTGAGCCAGTTACATATTTTGTGGAGTGTAAACCAGTCAAGAGGTTCCGGCTCAGGGCGAGGGAAGCCCGAGAAACCCGCTACAAAAGAATATCCTGACAAGAGAAGGTATTGTGAACTTTTATCCAGTCAATCTGACTTGCCAAGAGAATCCTAAGACTTTGTGAAATGTTCTAAATCTAAGTGCTTTGAACTTGGGGGAATGGAGCTGCAAAGGAGCTCCACTGTTATTTTTTTATTTTTTTTATTTACTTGCATATAATCATATTAGATTTTTACAAGGACGTTTTCAGCAAGAAATTAAAGAAAAATCGTTGAGTAGAACAGCGTTGAATGTTCAAAACTGGAAAGGAAAGAAAGCAAGGAAAAGAAGAGAAGAAAATCTTCTATTCGACTATGTTTTCAGGTGGAGGTTACAAAGGGGATCAGACATGGTTTAGTCTTATCCATAGCGATGTTCAAAAGTTTCACTGTCGCTATTGACCATCTGGTTTGAGCTCCTGTGATGAGGCGGTTCCACCATATTTCTTTGTCGTTGACAAAAGAGTTTAGAAGCAGAGGGCTGAAAAAAGCTTTCCTTTCCTGGTTCATTGCAGGGCAACTCATCAGAAGATGTCTAATCGTTTCTGGCTTTTGCGGGTCTTTGCAAAGTCTGCACGTCTTCATCACTGGCTGTCCTTATTGCTATAATTTCCTGAGTAGGAAGCACGTTGAGACGCGCTTTCATTAAAGTTTTCATTAGAGGATTGTCCGGATATTTAGTACAGTACGCCATAGGTTCCTTTTAGTTTAAGTCATTGGGAGATAAATTAGTAGTTTATTTGAAACTGCTTTTGCATTTGTTTCAATCCAATCTTGACATTCCATTTTTGTTTTAATTCTTAGTGGATTTTGCAGCAGCTCCTCTTCTGTGCAAGCAATCTCCCACAGTTTGTTCTTTTGGGCATTAGCCCAATCATTTAGGAGATGGTAGCTTCCTTTAACAATTTCTTCGGCGATCATTCGGTAAATTGGCAGGCTCTCTGGGTGCAAGTTTTTTCTAAACAGTTGCATAGTGCTTTGTTCCACAACTGCATTTAGTGAGAGTAGACCTAGTTCTCTTCTTATCACAGCGAGAGATGTAGAGTTAGGAAGCCCTAGTACTGATCTCCAGATGAAAGCTTCCAGCTTTAACCACAGTGAAGGCGAAATTGACGGCGTCGCATCCATCCCGTAAGTCAATGACGGGATGACTTTTGCCTTATGAAACTGGATAGCTGGCAGTAAGGAACATTTACCATACTTTGTCGACTGCTCGTATTTGGGTCGTTAGATTCTTTGTTTTTGCCCAGAGTGTCTGCTGCATTTTCATTGCTTTTTTGGAGCTGTCAATTTGGACTACCAGTTACTTGAACGCTGGAACGATTTCGATTTTAGTCTTGTTTAGATACCACTGCAGATTCTCTTTCTTTTTTGTTCCCTGGTTTTTGAAAAATCAAAATTTTGGTTTTTGTTTTATTGATCTCCAGGTTATTGTCTTTAATGTATTGTGTGAGATTGTCAAGTTGGCGCTGGAGACAAATCTGGGTGTGATCCAATAGTATCAGGTCGTCTGCATATAGAAGTCTTGGGACCATCTCCTTCCCTATTTTAGGTGCAAAAGACCTGATCGTGGCTTGACTATCTTTGAAGTCGCTGAGAAAAGATATAAAAAGAGCAGGTGCCAAGGGGCAACCTTGCTTCACTCCGCGTTGGGAAGTTTTGCTTCAGAGAGTAGGCCTTGGTTGTTTAGGCTAACAGTAACATTGGTGTTGAAGTGTAGGGCGATTATAGGTTCCAGGATTGCTTCAGGACAGTTCCACGCCTTTAATTTAGCCCATAGTTTTTGTCTGTCGACTCTGTCAAAGGCTTGGGATAGATCGACAAAGGCTAAAAAGACCCGCAGTGCTCCTGACAGAACTTTTGCCATGATTAGGTTTAATAGCATTATGTTGGCTCCTGTACTGGCGTTCTTCCGAAACCCCATTTGGAGTGGATCAGCGTTCGGGGATATGTGGGCCCATGTGTGAAAGTGGCTCTGAAGTATCGTTGCAAAAACCTTTCCAATGATATCAAGGAGGGCTATAGTCCGATAATTAAAAGGGTCTTCTCTAATGCCCTTTTTGAAAATCGGGACGATTACTGCTCGGGACGAGGAATCTGGGATTATTTTTCTTTCTTTGCAGTCTTTAAAGATCATGCTGATTAAAGTTGCCCAGTCGTCTGGATGCTGTTTTAGATCGGTGCTGGCGAGACCGTCGGGTCCCGGCGCTCTCGACAACTTCAGCCTTAGTATGACTTTCTTTATCTCTTCTTTGTCAGAGAGGTCCACCCAGTTTCCGTCTGTTGAACGGTTAGTCCGGTTGTTAATCTGTGTAGGGGGCTCAAAAAGGTGAGAAAAATGCTTGATCCAATTTGCTTCTGAGACTGAATTGATCATTTGGCTGTTAAGATGTTTGTTTGATTTGTTAATGAGTGACCAAAACGTGTGAGATTTTTTGTTAGTTAGTGCTTTGAGCATATTGTTAGGCAGAAACCTGTGCAGTTCCCTCTGGGACCACTGCAAAAGATTTAGGACTACAGGTGTTTGGCAGTAAACTCACTTGGTAGCAGTCTGTACCACACAGTTTCCCTTGGTAGCTGTGGCTGAGCAGTCAGACTTCCCTCAAGAAAAGTTAGGCAGTATACAGAGTATTCACAATAGGTCAAGAGAACACAATAGAACAAGTAAACACTGACCAGGGCTTGGTGTAAAAGAGATATCATTATTTATTTAAAACCACATCTAGAAACACACACAGGCACTAATAGTAAGCAATTAAAAAACACGGTCACTAAAAGATATACACTCCCTTAAAAGAATATTAGACAAGTCTTAAGTAAAGCCCCACTTATTTTCAGACAGCGGTGAGCGCTTAACGTAGATGGCACTCTAATAGTTCGTTTTAAAAAGGGAGAGAAAAGCAGAGAATAAATTGAAACGGAACAGATCCCAACACTTTTTCACGAACACAACAAGAGAGGAAGGCAAAGTAACACTGTGAATTCAGAGTCAGTAGGCCGGATCCGCTTTAAGAGGATCAAAACGAAATGTGTCCAAGGTCACACGGTTGCAGTGCACAAAAGTCTTGTAACGGTTCAAAAAGGAGTTGGACCAAAGAAAGGGACCAGTTAGAGGGTCAAGGTGGCCAGCCCAGTCCAGACAGTTAAGGGGCTTTTATTACCTTGTAGCAATCTTTAGAAAGGGAGGCCTGGCGGACACGGTACCTTAAAGTGGTGAGAACACTCCAGCGGGGGCAGATGTTCCTGGCAGCGGATGCAAGTCAGTGCTTCGTCCGGGGGAAGAGAGGATCTCATCGGGGAGGAAGACAGGAGTCTGTTGCACTGCCAGGGAAGAAACCAGCCACAGAGTTTCTCAGGTACAAGGAGCGGTCTGTTGATTCGCGGTTCAGTGGTAAGTGGCTATCCGGCTGCCGGGGTGCTTGGTACGGGCAGTTTGACCACAAACCGGTCTGGGGTGCGAAGAAAAGAAGGTAAACTGGTTGTGCCCACCAGTCAGGGGAAGAAACCTCTCCAGCCGGGAGATCTTCTCTGTCGTCGGGAAGTGGTGAGTCGGTTCCGCAGGGCTCCGCCGGTGGTGTCATCGTGGTAGGTCGGCTCAGCTTCTCCCTCGTTGGATTCTCGTGTCCTGTGGCGATTTCTGAAGTTCCAGTCCCCAAAGCCCTGCTTTTATGCAGCATACCCCCATTCACTCAGCCTAGCTGTCAATCAAACATGCTAAGTGGTGAGCCGGCCGGCTCACCACTTTGGCCAATCACACAAGAGTGCGACTTGAGTTACCAAGGTAACTCAGTCCAGGGTGCCTAAACCCCCTCCCACACCCTCTGTGGTAACCAGACAGAGTGGCACCACTTTTGGAGGCTTCTGTGGAGAAACCCGCCAAAAAGTGGAACAAAGGGCTCGACTTGGGTTGGGGTAACAGAAGAGAACACAAACGCCATTTTAGAATTCGAGTCCTGGCAAAAAATACCAACCCCGCGAATTAATATTAATTAAATAAACCGTATGTATGTTTGAGGCTATGAGAATTAAATAATTAAAGTTAGTAGCCTCGAACAATGGGAAAATCCCATAGGGAAATATTCGCGGTCGGATATAAAAAGTAGTATCCACTGCCACCAGCCAAAATTCGATCAGGGGGGATGGAGACGTGCCCCCTCGACTAACAGACCCCGGGGCAATCGAATTGCCCCGACCAGTACATCCACAATATGATGGTTTGTACTGGTTTCTGTTAATAATTTGGGACTAGTAAAGCCAATGGTGACTTTACATGCCCTGGGAGACAGTAGTCAGTCCCAGGGCATGGAGTCTATTGTGGGGTGTCACTATGACACCCCGGTGTTACTGCACGGAGGGTGCTGTGTAACACACATAGTAAAAACACATGAGACCCTATGGGGTAAAGGACCCCATAGCCCAGAAAACACATTAACAGTCAAAGGAACACCATAAATCATGTCCAAGAGTGGGAGAAAAAGAGTCTCACTCTTGGCAGGAGAAAAAAACAAACTCCAGAAATCCAGCAAAGCTGCTGGGGGACTCATTAGGTTAGGAAATTCAGCCTAAAGAGAGCATTCTCCCTAACACATCTTCTGCGTCGGACTGGTAGAAGGCAAATCTTGTGTTTCTGAGCCATGGTTTGTATTTTCCTGTCTCCACGTGGAAAATTTCCCACAATGTTGTTATATTCAGGGTTCTCCAGCATGGGGTCTGGCATGGATTCACATGCTCATGAATATTCCCCGTCGTCAGGCCGGGAATCCTCGGTATAGAAAAAAATCAGTATCAGTTTCGTTTCTGATCTGTCTTTCTTAGTAGTAACCAATCACTGGTCTCTGGGTCATACTGCCCCCAGCCAATGACTGCCCTCTCCCTAAGCCCCGTCTCTCGCAGCCATCCTCAGATTTTTACCGCACGTTCAAGTGTTGGGAGTCCTCTTGCTGTAGCTCTCGAGCTTTTGCTGCGTTCTCGTGCTTTTTCAGGAGATTTTTCTCATTTTTCGGTTAAATAGAGCCTCAAGCTCCACCGTTTCTACATCCGATCAACAAGGATCCATTTTGGAGTTTTCTATGCCCCTCAAGGGTGAAGATTTCGTTGAGTTACGCTTTTGGAGGTTTCCAGAAGTTCCGAGGCCTACTCCGGACATGGCCCAGGAGAAAGGAAGCTCGACGCCCGGGAAGCTGTTTAGGACCTGCCCTGGATGCCAGCTTCAGAATGTTTTCAAGGAGGACAAGCATTCGTTATGCCTCTACTGTCTCCATGAGGACAAGACGCACACGGAGAAGGACTGTGCGTTTTGTGGGAACATGTCGGAGCGGACCATGAAGGATCGCCACCTCCGTCTCGCCAACTGGCTGGAAGCGAAGAGCCCGTCAGGCGAGAAGAAAAAGAAGTCCGAGCAGTCTTCTAAATCCTGTGAGGGCGCCCCGGCGACGGGGGCCCAACAAAAGGCCAAGCACCGGGAGTCCCGCGGGCACCGGGAGCGCCGAACAGTCGGGCTCCTTGACTGCCAGGCAGGGCGCATCCTCCCCGGCGCCATCAACCACGAGCCAACGCTCTGGCTCGGGTAAGAGGAAGTCCGAGAACCCGGCGAAGCTTCTGGAGAGGCCCCGGTCGATCTCGAAGATTACGGCAGAAGGGGAGCGAGGCTCGGACCCTCCCCCCCCCCCAAGGTGAAGGCCCCATGTGTACAGAAGGTGACGATGGCCTTAATTCACCCTGCTAAGACCTCGATTGAGGATGTCGTAGCAGCCCTGGCTCAGCCTGTGGAGGCTACGCCAGTGGAAGCGACCTCAGGACCCAATCTCCCTGCCATCGCGGACGGAGTCGTCTTTCAGGCCCATTGAGAAGACCCCCACGAAGTCCTCCTTGGAAAAGGTGGGGGAGGGGCAGGTGGCCATCGTGGATACGGACACGACCTCTGAAGAAGAGCTCATCGAAGTCGTGGAAGAGGCCCAGCTCATCGGGAGGGATCCCGACGAGGGCGACAACGAGAGCGACGGTGTCGCCAACGAGGTTCCTCAAGAGCCCTCGCGCCCATAGTTTCCGGCACCGCAGGACATTTCGGCGGCCATTTTGTCAGCGATTCAGTCCTTATGCTCGGAGATAAGGACAAGGTTGCCCCTGCCCCCGACGGAGGTACCTGAGCCAGACCCGACGGGGGAACCGGAGCCGGGACCTTCGGAAAGTCCACTGCATAAGAGGACGCATCCTACGCCACCTCTCCCACCTCTGCGGCCTGCTCTGCCTTCCCCCCGGTCTACTACCCACAGGGATGATACAGGCACGGACACGGCTACGACAGGTACAGATGACGACTGAGGCGACGACGGGACGTGTCCCTCGTCGCCCCCTGCTCGGGCGTCCCCGCCCGACGAGATTGGATCCTTTCATGCCATGATTTCCAGGGCATCCGAGCTCTTCCAGCTCTGCCCAGAAGAGAAGGAGGGGTTCCTTTACCAATCGCGCAAGGCTAAAAGGAAGACGGTCCTCGCCGTACCACTTCTTGATGACATCTGGGATGAGGGGCTCGCCCTCCTCAAGAACCCTGCCACGGCGCCTGCAAAGAGGGACCGGTACGAGAAGAAGTACCGGGTCCCTGACGCTGCCCCCTTGTGCCTTCGGGCGCACCCTACCCCGGATTCGGTCGTCTCGGCGGTAGCCAAGAAGAAAGCTAGGGGGGCTTCGGCCTCGACATCAACTTCCCCGCCGGACGGCGAGGGCAGGAAGCTGGACACGATGGGACGACGGGTCATCTCATCTGCAGTGACGACTATCAAGGCGGCCAACGCCCTGGCTATCGTAGCCCGCTACGACAGGGAGTTGTGGTTCAAAATTGTCATGATCTCTGCTTCCAAAAGGTCAGGGTTTTCCCAACTCCCTTGGAAGCAGATCCATAACCCAGGTTCCGAGTGCCAACCAGTCCCAATTGGGACCTTTTGGACCCAGTCCTGGCGCCAGTGGCACCAGGCTCATAAATATGCCCAGTCCCAGCGCTGGAAGCGCCGGGCTCATAATGCTTGGGTGGACTTACCTGCAGCAGACCATGCTGCTTACTTGCCTGCCAGTTGAGCCTCTGATCCTCTTCTGTTTGGAACTACTTTTCCTGTTGGGTGGGGCAGGAGCCACTCCCTAGATTCAGAACACTGGAACTCTTCTGGAAAGCAGGAACTCTTTTCTTACCTAGGCGTGGCTGTGGAAGGAGACACCTAAGCACTACAGGAGGCTATTTAAACCACACCCGATGGATGAATCTTGCTTTGCGTTATTCTGCATCCTCTGCAGCAGAACGCTCATCGTGTCTTCTGCATCTGATCCTGGGCCTAAGGAAAAAGGCTTACCATCCGGAATCCAGTCTTCAGCAACACCTATAAAGACAAGAAAGAACAGGTTAGCATTACGGTCTTCAGTGACAGCTCTTCACTTACCTGGTCCATCGGCTGTCACCAACGCCTCGTGCTGCATTCCGGCATCTGAAAGACAAAGGCTTACCTACTCTTCGTGCGCTCCGGAGGTCTTCACACTGCATTCCGGCATCTGAAAGACAAAAGCTTACCAACTCTTCGCATGCTCCGGAGGCCTTCGGCGCTGCATCCCGCATCTGAAAGACAAAACAAGGTGCGTTTAAAGACATTGGGGAACTTTAATACTCACGTGCCATTACTCCTTTCCACATCTAACCCAGTGGGTATTCCGGCACCCTGCAGCCGCTCCGAACTTGTACCTGCAAAATAAAAAGACAGTTAGAGCGCATCGTGAAGCAGGCAACAAGCGCTTACTTACGTGCTTCCAGGCGCTTCTATTCATCACACGGGCTCCATCTTCAACTCACTTCAGCCCGTCATCCGCCATCGCCGGAACCCTGCAAAACAAGAAACATCATTACTAAAGACATTAGAATTACTCGAAACTTACCGTTCGTGCAGTAAACGACGGACAGCAGTCCTCTGAAGTCAAGAGGCCTGCTCCCCTTATCCAGTGAAGAAACTGGTTACAGCACCCTGCCCCGAGGCAGATGGAGAGCACGGCGTTCACTTACCTAAGGTGAGAGCGTTAACCTTTGGGGTTCTACAGGAGAAGAGAAAGGGAATAAGAGAGAGACATTCAATAACCCAGTTCCTTAATCCCATATTTTCTATCTGCAGACATCTTACCCTTCGAGTCAGACATACAGTGCACAGAGGTCCAGCCCAAAGAGCCAGCCGTGTGTTACACATCACCTTTGAAGATACGGTATACGCCCAGTCAAGACCGGCACCTCTACGGGAATCAGGTGAGCGTTACAGAACGCAAAGCCTACCACAAAACTCCCGTCCAGGCGCTATGGAAACCTCGGATACCGACCAGCTAGCCCAGTTACTTGGGGAACTAAGGGCAGAAGTGCATGCAGCCCGTCAGGAAACGAACGCTCTAAGAAGGGAACTGATTATTTCCAAGGAGCGAACAGATGATCTCGCTAGACAATTGCTACAGTCACAAGCCGGACAGACCCCGTTACCCGCATCTGGGGGAAATCTTCCTTCTACATCCTCTATGAATCCAGTGCAGATCAACCTACCTGGGAATGTACCTCTGGCTCCGCCCGAACGATTTTCTGGTGACCCAAAGAGGTTTGCAGTATTTATCAATCAGTGCCGGTTGCATTTCTTATGCCGGCCAGCAGCCTTTCCAACTGATCAAGCTAAAGTAGCTTTCGTGCTTTCGTACCTTAGTGGCAATGCGGCAGACTGGTCGATCCCTCTAGTAAATCAAGATGATCCGGTCCTCCATGATTTTCAAGCTTTTCAGCTCAGTATGGAAAAACTGTTCGCAAGACATTCACAGGGGCAGGCCTTGGACAATGAGCTTCTTTCGTTGCGACAAGGTAATCAAGACCTTTTGGCTTATGTTGCGTCTTTCAACAGACTGATAGTGGAAACTCGATGGCCTGAGGACAAAAGGATTACGCTGTTTTATAGAGGTCTACGTGGAGAGCTCAAAGATGTGTTAGCCCAAGTAGTGAATCCCCCACAAGATTGTTCGGACTATATAGACTTAGTCGTTCAAATAGATCACAGACTGCAGAACAGGAAGGCCGATCGTTCCAAGTTTGATGCTCGAGTATTTTCCAAACCGCCAACTCCTTCCAAAGGAGTAGACTCCGGGGAACCCATGCAAATGGGGGGTCTGAAAGGTCCTCTACACAAAAGGAGCGGGAAAGGAGAAAACAGTTGCAATTATGCCTCTATTGCGGAAACTCAGGGCACTTTCTTCGAGACTGTCCGGTGAAACCTGCCAAGAAGGCAGTAGGAGCTGCAGTTACCAAAGTTACAAACTCTGAGCAGGGAAACGACCTCGCCCGACAAGAATAGAGGTCCTCTTGCCGAGCGTGAAAACCAGTTCCGTGACCTTGCATTTCGTGATACCTATGGTCCTCATTAGCCCTGATAATCCGGATCGATTACATGCAATTGAAGCTTACGTCGACAGCGGTGCCATCGGCAATTATGTGGATCATGAAATGGTTTTGAGGATGAATCTAACTCTTTGTCCCAAGGCTGTAAAGGACGTCATTACTACGGTGGATGGTACGGAGATAGCCTCCGGGCCAGTAACGCATACCACTCAAGAGATGACGCTAGTAAGTCAAGATGGACACCATGAGAAGATCGTGTTCGATGTGATCAAGGCCCCTCAGTTTCAGATTATTCTAGGAATACCTTGGTTAGAGAAACACAATCCTCTGATCGATTGGCGAGCAAGAACGGTCCAGTTTCCAGAATGTGTCTCTACTTGTCACCCTCCACCTGGTGTTGCACTGGCAGCAATTTCTTCAGAGACTCCCCAGTTACCTCCCGAATACCTACAATACCAAGATGTTTTCCGGAAGGATCAGGCTAACTCTCTACCTCCTCATAGGTCTTATGACTGCCAGATAGACCTGATACCTGGATCTACTCCTCCTTGTAGTAGAATTTATGCCCTCACCGAGCCTGAGAACCTTCACCTTCGACAATACCTGGATCAATACCTGGCAAATGGGTTTATTCGTCCTTCCAAGTCCCCTGCTTCTTCAGCTTTGTTCTTCGTTCCAAAAAAGGAAGGAGACCTTAGAACTTGTATCGATTATCGCTCCCTGAACCAGATCACCGTTAAGAATAGATATCCGTTACCTTTGATCCCTGAACTCCTGGACCAAGTCAGAAAAGCATGCATATATACAAAGCTGGATCTTGGAGGAGCTTACCACTTGGTACGAGTAAAAGAGGGCGATGAATGGAAGACGGCCTTCCGCACCAAGTATGGGCTATTTGAATATCAGGTCATGCCCTTCGGACTTTGCAATGCCCGGCCGCCTTTCAATATTTTATGAACGATGTCCTCAGAGAGCTCATAGATGTGTGTGTTGTTGTTTACATTGACGACATCCTCGTTTATTCTTCATCGGAATCTGAACATCGGAAACACGTGAAAATGGTCCTCGAAAGATTGCGTCAACACAAACTTTTCGCTAAGTTGGAAAAATGTGTTTTCAACGTGACTGAAGTTGAATTCTTGGGATTCATATTATCACCTGGCGGAGTGCGTATGGATTCAAAGAAGGTCGATGCAGTTCTCAAATGGCCATCACCATCCTCCATAAAAGGTGTGCAAAGCATGTTAGGCTTCGCTAACTTTTACCGCAGGTTTATCCCCGAATTCTCTCAAATAGTCCAGCCCATCACTGCCTTGTTAAAGAAAAACAAACGTTTTGAATGGTCTACCAAGGCGGAACAAGCTTTCCAGGATTTGAAGACTAAATTTATCTCTGCACCAATCTTAAAACACCCTCGCCCCAAACTCCCCTACATTGTGGAAACTGATGCTTCAAGCCTTGCCATGGGGGCAGTTCTATCACAAAAGGACCCGGTAACCAATAAGTTGCATCCCGTGGCATTTTGGTCCCGCAAATTCTCGCCTCCTGAAATCAATTACACGATTACTGACAAGGAACTTCTGGCTATCAAGTCTGCCTTTAAGGCTTGGCAGCATTATCTGCTGGGGGCCCGACACACCGTTACTGTGATTACGGATCACCGAAACCTGCAATATTTGAAAACCGCAAAAGCCCAATCCTCTAGACAACTCCGTTGGGCATTATTCTTTGCCGAGTTTGACTTCATAATTACCTATCGACCTGGTACAAAGAACGGTAAAGCTGATGCCCTTTCTCGGATAGGAGTGGAAGAACACTTGATCAACCCTAAACCTGTACCAATCATTCCCGAACAAAGAATTCTGGGTGTAATCGCCACAGAATCCATAGAGGAAATTAAGGATAAAGCCAGGCAACTTGTAACTCCAGCAGACATACAGAATTGGCATCTGCAGGGAAAGGACTTTGCAGTAAAGGACAACTTATTGTATTTCCAAGAACGATTATACCTACCCAGCACAGATTTACAGAAAAAAGTAATCTCTTGTTATCACGATTCTTTAATGGAAGGACATCCCGGTATGGCCAAGACCTCAGAAAAGATCAAGCGCTACTTCTGGTGGCCGTCTTGGAAAAAAGATATCAGAGACTTTATAATGTCCTGTGGAGTATGCACCCAAAACAAGAGTCAAAAGGAAAGACCAGCAGGCCTCTTACGCCCTATTGACATCCCACCTCGCCCTTGGCATACGCTTTCTATGGACTTCATCACCGATCTACCTCCATGCTCCGGATACAATACGATTCTAGTAATCGTGGACTTATTCTCCAAGATGGCGCATTTCATTCCGCTCAAAGGCTTGCCAACAGCAGCAACTCTGGCCCGAGAATTTCTCGAAAACATCGTCCGACTGCACGATTTTCCTTCAGCTCTAATTTCGGATCGAGGTAGTCAATTTATTTCTCATTTTTGGCGAAGTTGCTGTCGGTCGGCTCAAATTGATGTGAGACTATCGACCAGTCACCACCCTCAGACCGACGGACAAACCGAGAGGACCAATCAAACTCTGGAACAGTATTTACGCTGCATGCTGCAACAAACTGAAAAAACTTGGAAAGACATCCTTTGGATAGCCGAATATGCCTGCAATAACTCTGTCCATTCGGGAACTGGGAAAACCCCGTTTTTTCTTTTGTACGGCAGTCACCCTCGAACCTCGGAGTTGGATCCCCTCCAAGATCTTGAAACACCAGCAGTAGACTACCTGCATTCTACAATCACCCAAGCCTTTAAGGAAGCTGTTTCTCACCTTCAAAGGGCTAAAGAACAATACAAGAGAGGAGCAGATCAACATCGGAAGGAAGCCCCTCAATATCAAGTAGGGGATCAAGTCTGGTTATCCACCAAATATCTACCTCTAAAAGGGCCACGCACATTCAACCCAAGATACCTTGGTCCCTATTCCATCACTACCATAGTAAACCCAGTAGCGGTCAAGTTGGACTTGCCCCCACACATGAAGATACATCCGGTCTTCCACGTCTCTCTATTAAAACCCGTGCAACCTCAAACCCGACTAACTAAATCTCCAAAACCTATCCTAGTTGATGGAGAACTCGAGTTTGAAGTCAAAAGCATTCTGGACTCCAAGATCTCCAAATCTAAACTATTTTACCTAATTGACTGGAAAGGCTACGGCCCCCAAGAGAGATCCTGGGAACCTGCTGAATATGTCCACGCTCCTCGCCTAATCAAAAGATTTCACCGAACATTTCCTGACAAGCCAAAACCCCCGGAAAAGCCCGGTTTGGGAGGGGCCTTGAGGGGGGGTACTGTCATGATCTCTGCTTCCAAAAGGTCAGGGTTTTCCCAACTCCCTTGGAAGCAGCTCCATAACCCAGGTTCCGAGTGCCAACCAGTCCCAATTGGGACCTTTTGGATCCAGTCCTGGCGCCAGTGGCACCAGGCTCATAAATATGCCCAGTCCCAGCGCTGGAAGCGCCGGGCTCATAAGGCTTGGGTGGACTTACCTGCAGCAGACCATGCTGCTTACTTGCCTGCCAGTTGAGCCTCTGATCCTCTTCTGTTTGGAACTACTTTTCCTGTTGGGTGGGGCAGGAGCCACTCCCTAGATTCAGAACACTGGAACTCTTCTGGAAAGCAGGAACTCTTTTCTTACCTAGGCGTGGCTGTGGAAGGAGACACCTAAGCACTACAGGAGGCTATTTAAACCACACCCGATGGATGAATCTTGCTTTGCGTTATTCTGCATCCGCTGCAGCAGAACACTCATCGTGTCTTCTGCATCTGATCCTGGGCCTAAGGAAAAAGGCTTACCATCCTGAATCCAGTCTTCAGCAACACCTATAAAGACAAGAAAGAACAGGTTAGCATTACGGTCTTCAGTGACAGCTCTTCACTTACCTGGTCCATCGGCTGTCACCAACGCCTCGCGCTGCATTCCGGCATCTGAAAGACAAAGGCTTACCTACTCTTCGTGCGCTCCGGAGGTCTTCACACTGCATTCCGGCATCTGAAAGACAAAAGCTTACCAACTCTTCGCACGCTCCGGAGGCCTTCGGCGCTGCATCCCGCATCTGAAAGACAAAACAAGGTGCGTTTAAAGACATTGGGGAACTTTAATACTCACGTGCCATTACTCCTTTCCACATCTAACCCAGTGGGTATTCCGGCACCCTGCAGCCGCTCCGAACTTGTACCTGCAAAATAAAAAGACAGTTAGAGCGCATCGTGAAGCAGGCAACAAGCGCTTACTTACGTGCTTCCAGGCGCGTCTATTCATCACACGGGCTCCATCTTCAACTCACTTCAGCCCGTCATCCGCCATCGCCGGAACCCTGCAAAACAAGAAACATCATTACTAAAGACATTAGAATTACTCGAAACTTACCGTTCGTGCAGTAAACGACGGACAGCAGTCCTCTGAAGTCAAGAGGCCTGCTCCCCTTATCCAGTGAAGAAACTGGTTACAGCACCCTGCCCCGAGGCAGATGGAGAGCACAGCGTTCACTTACCTAAGGTGAGAGCGTTAACCTTTGGGGTTCTACAGGAGAAGAGAAAGGGAAGAAGAGAGAGACATTCAATAACCCAGTTCCTTAATCCCATATTTTCTATCTGCAGACATCTTACCCTTCGAGTCAGACATACAGTGCACAGAGGTCCAGCCCAAAGAGCCAGCCGTGTGTTACACATCACCTTTGAAGATACGGTATACGCCCAGTCAAGACCGGCGCCTCTACGGGAATCAGGTGAGCGTTACAGAAATCGCCCCTCTGTTGGACTTCCTTCCGGACGCCAAAAGGGCTGAGGCCCTTGAAATCCTACAGGAAGGAGAGATTGCTTCGGACCACGCCATCACGGTGGCAACGGACATCGCCGACACCGGTTTCCGTCAGTTGGGCAACAGCGTTTGCCTGAGATGACGAGGATGGCCCAAGGTTTTGGACATGCTCTTCGACGGGAACAACCTGTTTGGGAAGGCGGTTGATGAGTCCCTTCAGGCCATCAAGACAGACACGGAGACTGCCCGGGCACTGGGAGTGCTCCAACAACAACGGCCGTCCTTTCGGAGTTCCGGAGGCAGACAAGGTGCCTCCAAGGGATCCGGCAGTGGCTCCTCCACGTACCGCCAAGCGGCAAGATCTTCGTCCCAGGAAGCCTACAGGGGACGCGGCAAGTCAGGTGGTGCCCGTCGTCGTCGACAGGGAGGTCAAGGAGGCAAGGCGGCCTCCAAACAAGATTGAACCGCCCGTGGGGTCGGGCCCCCGCCGAAGCACCCCGGTGGGAGGCCGGCTGGCGAAGTTCGGCAGCGTGTGGGAGTCCATCTCCACTGACTGTTGGGTGCTGGACACCCTGGCCCAAGGGCACGCCCTCGAGTTTCAGAAGAAGTGCCCTCGCGTTCCACCCGTGGCCAGGAAGGAAAATCGCGTCCCCCAACTACTGTTGGAAGTAAGGGCAATGCTCAAGAAGGGTGCCATCGAGCTCGTCCCAAAGAGGCTTCGAGGCTCCGGAGTTTACTCAAGGTACTTCCTCGTAAAAAAGAAGACCGGAGGATGGCGCCCCATCCTGGACCTGCGACGACTGAACAAGTACATCAAGGCACAGAAGTTCCGGATGGTCACCCTCCAGCACGTGCTGGGACAGCTGGAGGAGGGCGATTTCCTGTCGTCGTTGGACTTGGAGGATGCGTACTTCCACATCCCCATTCTAAAAAGACACCGAAAGTTCCTCAGGTTCTTGGTCCAAGGGCGGCACTACCAGTTCAAGGCCCTCCCGTTCGAATTGAAGTCGGCACCCAGGGTTTTCACCAAGTGTCTCGCACCGGTGGCGGCGCAGCTGCGCCTACAGGGGATCCACGTCTACCCCTACCTGGACGACTGGCTCATCCGGGCAAGGACAAGGGAGCTCGCCGTGGAGCACACTGCGAAGACCGTCCGGCTGCTCACGGACCTGGGAATCTCCATCAACTTTACAAAATCCCACCTGGTTCCGTCGCAAGTTGCCGTGTTTCTGGGATCCAAGCTCGAACAGTGGTGCGGCTGGCCTCGCCGTCAGAGGAGAGGACCAGGACCATTCTGGGCAAGGTGCAGCGTCTGCTGGCCACAGACATGGCCAGGGTAAGATCTATCAAGTCCCTCCTCGGGATGATGTCCTCCTGCATTTATCTGGTGCGCCTTTGCAGGTTTCGGATGTGCCCCTTACAAGAGTTCCTCGACGCCCGCTGAGTCCAGTCGAGGAATCCCCCTCAACGAGACGTTCCGTCAGGCGATCCGGTGGTGGGGTACCCGCTCTCATTTGTCGGCGGGCACAGACTTTCAGACCCCAGCTCACCAGGTGACGGTGACGACGGATGCCTCCCTGAAAGGTTGGGGAGCGCACTCCGGAGATCTTCACGCGAGAGGCCTTTGGCTCCCGGAGGAGAAGTCACTCCACATCAACATCTTGGAGCTCCGCGGAGTGTTCTGGGCCCTCAGGTCTTTTCTTTCGTAAGGTGGTGAGGATCTTCACCGACAACACCACCACCATGTTCTACATCCGGAAGCAGGGCGGAACCAGATCCCCTGCCCTATCCAAGGAAACCCAGGATCTGTGGCATTGGGCCGTCGCCCAAGGGATGTTTCTGGTGCTCTTCATCTGGCAGGAATAAAAAAACACGATCGCCGACTCACTCAGCAGAGAGCTGCGCTCGTGCCACGAGTGGTAACTACGCCAGGATCAAGTGGATCGACTCTTCCGACGATGGGCCGAACCCCAAATCGATCTCTTCACAACGGCGACGAATTCCAAGTGCCAGAGGTTCGCCAGCAGGTTCCCCCAGCCGAGCAGCATGGGCGATGCTTTCTCGTTCCCCTGGGACGGCCTATTTCTTTATGCATTCCCTTCGCTGCCGTTGCTGCTCCGGCTCATCAACCAGCTCAAGAGGTCCCGGTGCAGGATGATCCTCGTCGCACCGGCGTGGCCGAGGCAGATCTGGTTCCCGGACCTTCTGGACTTGTCAACGTCCACACCAGTCAAGCTGCCGACGGACGCAGATCTTCTCTCCAGAGAAGGGGGCGCCATTCTTCACCACAACCCGTAGTCGCTGAACTTGCAGGCCTGGCTCTTGCGGCACTAGAGTTTGGAGGGTACGACATCCCGGCCGACTGCAGAGAGGTTCTTGCAAAGGCCAGGGCGTCCTCAACTCTCAAGTGCTACGGACATAAATGGAAGAGGTTCTCTGTCTGGTGCCGTGCACAGAAGATTAACCCTCTGCGGATTACGGCCCCTCAAGTATTGCCGTACCTACTGTCATTGGCCAAGGCTGGACTAGCTCACGCTTCCATCAAGATACATATGGCCGCCATCTCACGATACATCAGAACTACGGGACGGGCGTCCTTGTGGTCTCATCGACTGGTGAAGGAATTTATGAAAGGATTGTTCCGATCATTCCCGCCGGTGAGGGCCCCTGCCCCGGCATGGGAGCTCAACGTGGTGCTGACCAGGCTCATGGGGGCCCCATTTGAGCCTATGCATTCGGCACCATTGAAGTTTCTGTCGTGGAAGACAGCGTTTCTCGTGGCCATCACCTCCGCACGACGAGTGGGAAAGATCCAGGCCCTATCTTGCAAGCCGCCATACTTGACGTTTCACGACACGAGGGTGGTGCTGAGGACGCACCCCTCCTTCATGCCCAAGATGCCGTCGGACTTCCACCTCAACGAACCCTTGGTGTTGCCAGTTTTCTTCCCGTCTCCTTCGTCGCCGGCTGAAAGGACTCTGCACTCATTGGACGTAGCTAGAGCGCTGAAGTTCTACGTGGACCGCACGAAGAGTTTTCGGAAGACATCACAGCTGTTTGTGAACTTTGGGACTGTGAATGAAGGGAAGGCTCTCTCGAAGACTTCCATTTCCAGATGGCTCTCCGGCTGCATCATGCACTGTCACCGGTTGGCAAACCGACCGCTGCCCGGCCGTCTGAGAGCCCATTCGACCAGAGCAATCGCTGCTACCACGGCGTTCCTGTCTGGTATGCCCCTGCTGGACATCTGCAGGGCTGCGACGTGGAGGTCGACGCACACCTTCACAAGATTCTACTGCGTCGATCGGGACTCCAGGGAGGAGTCCAGGGTCGGCCAAGCAGTGCTGCGCAACCTGTTCGCTTAAGGGGAGCCTGGTGAGGAGGTAAGAGATGCTTAATGTTGAGTTGTTGTATTGCTTAATGTTAAGCCTGTTGCCACCTCCCGTGGTTGTGCATGTGTGTACTGCTATGTATTCACTTATTCATGAGCATGTGAATCCATGCCAGACCCCATGCTGGAGAAGGAACAAGTTACTTACCTGTAACTGTTGTTCTCCAGCATGGGTCTGGCATGGATTCACATGCGAACCCTCCCGCCTACCCCTCTGCGGCTCTTCACTTGGTCATACTGCCACTTTACGTGCTACCAAATCTGAGGATGGCTGCCAGAGGCGGGGCTTAGGGATGGGGCAGTCATTGGCTGGGGGCAGTATGACCCAGAGACCAGTGATTGGTTACTACTAAGAAAGACAGATCAGAAACGAAACTGATATTAATTTTTTTCTATACCGGGGATTCCCGGCCTGACGACGGGGAATATTCATGAGCATGTGAATCCATGCCAGACCCATGCTGGAGAACAACAGTTACAGGTAATTAACTTGTTCCTTATTGCTTCTCTCTATAATTTCCTCAAACCTCTTTGTTTAGCTACCAAATTCACATTGTGCGTGTGGTTGGGGTTTGAAGTGAGTTTATGAGGACCCCTCCTGGGCTTTTTAAAAGTGAGGAGCAGGGGTATGTAGCTTGCCCTGAAGGTTGCCTCTTGAGCTTCAGTATTTGACATCAAGCTTTTATATTTACCAGAAAGCTTACGGATGTCCGTGGTGGTCATACGCAGACGGATTTGTTGAGGGTTGGTCTCAATAGATGTTCTGTAGATTTGCTGAGGTCGAGCACTGGTGTTGCAAATGAGGTTCAGCAAATTGTGATCACTCTCCCTAGTTCTGATTACCTCAAAGGAGTTTATGCGTAGATGCACAGTTTCAGAGGTAAGAATATAGTCAAGCGTAGCCGATGATCTATCAAACTCCCATGTAGGTATCAAGGGTCGGTCGTTGCTTATGATTGCTGCTTTAAGGAGATTCCTAGATTTCATTAGATTCATCCATGCCAAACCCCTGACTTCCGTCAGAGTGGGGGGGGGGTGATTTCGTCATAAGCAAATTGGACTCAATACATTTAGCATTGAGGTCTCCACAGATAAGGATGTTAGAGGTCTGATATTTTATCGCTATTCCATCAATGGTGTTGGCTGCTGTGTCACAGAAGTTCACTGTTGATGTTTTTTGGGTTTCCAATAAACGTTAATGATGGCCAAGGAGTCAGAGGGAGATATCTTTTCGGCTGGGTTTGCATGAGTCCACGTAGTAAGGACAGCCAAGTGTTCATAGCATTCCGCTATTTTCTTTATGATGGTTATACCTGAACCTAGGCAGGTGGCTATCAGGACGCCAGATGAAGCTAGCGGCCCTTTAGATGCTGACGAGATTTCGATGATAAATCCGTCTAGGGCCGGTTTTTCCAGCAGCCAAGTTTCCTGTAGGCATAGAACATCATAAGCTCCCAGATCATAACTGTCGGGTTTAGTTAGGTGGACGTGGCCTCTGGTGTTCCATGAGGCTATGCTCAAGGCAGTTTTTGGATGATCGTGGTTTAGTCGGGGTAGCTGTAAGACTGAGACAACACCCCCTGGTGGTTGCTATCTTTTAGAGCTGGATGTCAGGGCATCTCGAATCCATGACCATCTGCCCTTGTTTAGTGCTTCCTCTGTACAGATTGTGGAGGACTCTGGTATTTTTTTTCTGTCCTTTACATATTGCACTGTTTTTGTGTATTCTCGATGACTGAAGTGGGGTGAGTTTAAATGAGCCTGATGTCTCCCAGAATCATTATAGTTTCTGTCGCGTCTATGCATTTTCAGTTGAAGCATTCTTCGATCGTTTGGTGGAATTTGTCCATTCCAAAGTTGGTCTACTGTGTCTATAGTCGGGTTTTGTTGGTGATGATGGACTTCTTCTCCTTCTGTTGGATCTATATAGGTCCTCCGTTCATAATTTGTCTATAATTTCTGTTTATGGGTTCTCTGTGTTTATCTGCTTGTTCATCGCTCGTGGTCAAGATTGGGATCTCGTGCAGAGTATAGCCTAGGTGGGCTAGTTCGGGGTAGACATCTCGCGAAGTGCCGAGTTTTTGATATGGAGGTAGGCCTTTGCTTGTTTGTTCCTGTGATATGGCTCGATCAAGGTAAAACCATCTGATTTAAAGGCCTGCAGCATATCCACTTGCTTTAGTATTATTATTATTTATTTTATTATTATTTTTTTTTAAACTTGTCTTTATTATTTTTTCAGATATCTCCATACATCGAGTATTGTAAGAACTTTGGTTTGAGATTCAGGACCTTATGTTAAGTCGCAATGATGAGTTAAATATCAAAGAACTTTGGACCATAAATTCCTCTGCTGTCTTGGGGGAGGTGGAAGCGTCTACCGCTGCTTTATTATACTTTGTTTGTCTTGTGCGGGGCGTTGCATCTCTCCCGTTATTGTTTTAGTTGTTTTTTTTGGAGCCGATAAAGGATCTAAGGCAGTCACTATTTTCGAGTGGAGGGCCTCTGATTGGCAGATGCCTGAAAGTTTCAGCAGTGGGTGCTTTTTGCTGGTGGTAGTGACTTTTTGTTGGCTGTCACTTAATGTCATAGGTTTAGCGCATGTGGTCGAGGGTCGAGGATGTTTGTCGTTTGGTCTTACAGAGGAGCCAATTCTACAGGCTGAAGCTCTGGCGTTGTTTGAGTTTCTTTATTTAGGGTCCTCACTTTGGCGGGGCTGGTAGATTTGAGAAGCTTTAGTTTTTCTTCTAGTAGAGTTTTTTTTGATTCCCAAGAGTCTCTGTGGTCCTTATTTCTTTGGTCTAGTGCTGTAATATAGCCTTCCACAAAAATCAGCTTGGTGTGCATCATCGCGGTTACTGTGACACTATCTTTCAAGGAGTCGTTAATGGCTTTGTAAAGCTTTCCAAAGGGTGCTAAGGCAATTGTTCTAGCCGACATAATAGTTGTAAGATCAGTTTTTTTTGCCAGTGATTCTTTAATGCTTGGTGGAGCTATTTTGCTTAGTCTCCTATTTTTCAAAGGAGATCGGCCTTGTGGTGTAGTTGGGATCGATGGTGATATGGCAAAAGAGCTCTCTTCTGTTTGAGTAGGTCCGTCCATGATTTTTAGATTGAGGTAAGGAGCGTTCGCTTTCCGGTTGAATCCTCCACGTGAGATCTTGAATAGGGGGCTGTCTAGAAGCCGCTGAAAATACTGGTTTTGGTCGTGTAGATGAATTTTCTTTTGGTTTATTCAAATTGTAAAGTGGTGGGAAAGTCTTCCTCCCCTTTAATTTGTTTGATTTTGCAGATGTATTAGATTACTCCATGTGCTTTTTCTCTTCAAGGCACTCTGGACCTGTTTTAAACAGCTCTTCTTGATTCGTCATCTCAGGGGGGGAGTTTGCATCGGTTGGGCATGCAGTGCCTGCAGAGGTCGCATCATCCTCGCATGCAGCTGGCAGATTGCTTTTGCAGTGTTTTTTTCAGGGTTGGCTTTATCAGTTACTGGTAGAGGAAATACCTGTTTCAGGATTGTTGCTGTCACTTTTCTTGCTTTACTAGCTGGATAGGTGTGTTTTGGATAGCCTCCAGGATTTCGGCGTCTGAGAGTTCTTGGTCTTGGTCCTGCTTTCTTTTACATTGCTTCTTAAAAAATCCACAAGAGCACTAGAAAGAAGCGGGTAAGGAAGTTTTTTTTTTTTTCCTACTTCCTTTTTTCTGTACTGTATCAGTTGATTTTTACACAGAGGATATCTTGATTCCTTTGGGGATTTTTGTAAGGTTTTTTTTGTCTTTTTCTGGATATATTTGCTTTTCTGCCTTGAATGTTTTTTCAGTTTTGCTATGCGATTCATTCAGTCGTTCTGTGATCACATGTTCAGGGGAATCCGATCCAAAGCACCTCTGTTTTGCAAGAGATTTGTGTACATTGTTGATAATAGCAGGTAGGGGCTCTTTAGGGTTTGAGCGACCTGCAGCGTCTGTCGGTGCTGCCAGAACAGGAACATGGCAATTTTCCGAAATATCTCAATTTCTTTCCAGAGTAGACAGAATGGAGACAGGTATTATTCCCAGTTAGATGGTCCATCACAGCATGTATTTGTGCTGAGACCTGCGTTGTCAATGGTCTCCGGTCCGTCACTGTACCCCCTTGGCAGCCCTCCAACGGGGCCACTGACCGGTCTGTATTCAGCGAAGGCTGATCAAAGGTTTTTGGTTCCAGGGCGATACGTGAAGGGCTCATTGCTTCAAGGGGCAAGTCCAACTGATGCTGTTCCCTGGGACCCGCCTCCAGGTCTCCAGCGTTATCTCAGACTCCCTCTCTCAAGACCGCGGGGGCCATTTCAGCCCCATTCAGTACCGCCAGTACAGGGACCGAGACCAGCCGTCATCCGACAGCCGAAGCCTGGGCACCCCTCGCTACTGCGGGAGTCTGGCGGGTGGGCTGAATAGGCTGAATGGGAGGCTCGGTACGCAGGGAGGAGGAGAAAATCGCCAATGCCACCCTCGGCGGAGTCAGCACAGGGGGCGAGGGGAGCGCCTCCAGATCAGACTCGTGGCCGTCGCATAACCACAGGTGAGACGGGCAAAGCGGGAAGCAGAGCAGACTGGATCGTATTGGACCTGTTTTTTAGGGCTGTAAAGTCTAGCTTGCTTAAGCGGTTTGTTGAAGCAGCGAAATTGTCTGTAGAGTCAAATTGACCTTTGTCGTTTGTACTCTCCAAAAATGATTTCATAGCAAAGGTAAGAGGTGTGCGTTGATTAGTATCAGAGGAGTTTTCAGACAGTATGTTTTTGATTGTAGAAATGTTGGTATTAGGTCTTAACTCTACCTATGGTGCCGGTTTGGAAATTGTGAAAACTGAGTGGAGAGAGGCCCCCCCGTCTTTTGTGCTCATGGACTAAGTGTCTCATAGAAGGATAGGAGTGGAACAGGTCAGTCGTAATGACCCACTCTTAAGTCATACAAGGCCCTTTTAACCTTGGTCAGATTGCAATTAAGATATCTAGATCTAGTGAGATTCTTGAAAGTATTGCTTCGCGTTTCTGTCCAAACTGGACAAAGGACTGCAAATTCCTTGGGGAATCTTTAGAGTTCCCAAGGGCTGCACCTAAAACCTCATAGATGGAATCGGCACTTGGGGAAATAATTTTTGAGTATGACGGCAAGCGCCACTCAACACAAGCTTTTCGAGAGATGATTCCTAACTCTAATCTGATGGCCGCAAGAGGGATTGCATTAGGGACCCCCAGTATCTTGCGCCACATCTTTGCCTCAATCAGAGCCTGAGATTTGAAAATAGACTCACCATTTATTTCAAGGCCATGTGTAATTTTCGGAACGACTTTGCCTTCATAAAATATGAGTGCAGGTTTTATAGAGAATCTTCCGAATTTGCGATTGATCTTAAATATCTGGTTTTGGAGCTCAAATGCTTTTTGTAAGAGAAACTCAATCATATTTTTCAAGCCTGAACATGCCCCAAAGCTGAAACCCAGATAGACAAGACTGTGTTTTGTCTTAAACATTACGTTTTCCACAGACCAAGAGAGATTACATTCTTACTAGGATTAATTGGAAGCCCATTCTCTTTGGCATATTGCAAGAAGATGTTCAGGAGCCTTTGAAGACCAACCTTAGACCAACCTTACATTTGTGGAATAACAAGAAATCGTCAGTGTAGGCTATCCAGAATATTTTACATTGGCCCACCTTTGATGTAATTAGGCCCCCTGTTTATATTCATCATCTATGATGTACGTTTGAATCCTTTATTCTTGATATATGTTTTAATGTATCTTTTAAGGAGATTTGTATGAGTAGTTTTTTTCCTCCATCTATTGTTTTCATATATTGTCTATGTTGTGTAAGGTTTTCTGTAAACTATGAACACAACAATAAAAAAACAAAAAAAAAATACATGAGCCTAGTCCAGGAGCACATAACCGAGGACAACTAAGCCTCCGGGGGAATGCCGGAATACCCCGGATGGTAAGGAAGCCTGACAGCTGTACATGACTTCCAAGGTGAAGTGAAGAACGGCGAAAGCAGGCCCACAGCTGGGGCCCCCACCGGGTCCTCGCACCACAATGTGGCCCAACGTGGAGGGCAGGAAGCTGAGTAAAGGAAACCACGACCGCAGGAAAGAACGGAAGGACCCTGAGGCGGAAGACAACATGGCGCAGATGACGAGGCAAGCCCTACAGGTGACCCGGGCCAAGACCTTTAAAGAAAAGTTCCAACTGATGAGGTTAGACCTCAGAACAGCACTGGGAGAAATGAGGCACGAGCTTGGGCAACTAGGTGAGAGAACGGACCTACTCTAAGGTCTCCAGGAGGTGGACAAAGAAACTACAGAGACAGTGAATCCATGGAACGGCTAAATGTAGCGACACAGAACCTGGAACTACAGCTGGAGGATCTTGGGAACAGATCACGTAGAGTGAACGTCCGGGTTAAAATTCTGCCGGAAACAGTTACGGACAGGGGCCTGAAGGTGGAGACACAGAGGATCTTTGCAGAGCTCCTGGGTTAATAGCCCTGAAACAATTGAACTGGACCGAATACATAGAGTGGACAGCCTGAATAAGGGCCCCAATGCCAGACCTCGGGACGTCCTGGAAGCTTTTTCAAGATGCACCCAGAAAGGAGCGCTCTTGAGAGCGGCCAGACAACAAGAGCCTGTTCAATACAAGGGTCAACAGATAGCATTGTTCCAGGACCTAGCGAACACTACGCTACTTAAAAGGAGGCATATGAGCCCGATAGTGAAGGAACTGACGAAGAGAAGTATTAAGTATATATGGACCTTCCACTTCGGCTTGTTGTTCGATTGGGAAGGAGTGCAAAAACAAGTAACCACCCCACAAGAAGTGGCGGACATAATGCACCAGGACCTGGGCATCGAGCGAGGGCGTGAGGGCCCGTCACATCGGAGGCCAGAGTCAGGCCCGACCCTGGGAGTGGTCGACGGCAGGAGAGAGGCACAGGAGGTGGGCAAATTTAAGGGGCCCACCCTCGAAGGGCGGGGTGACTGAGGTGGAAGCGGCGGGTGGTGAAGGGTGATTCAGGTGGAGCATTCCCAGTAAATGAGAACATAAAGGGGGTGGTGGACATACATAAGGTTGAGGGGCTAAGGGGCGGGGAGAGCAGAAAACATGTTGGAACCAGTAAGTGTGGGAACACCTGGGGTATAGGGGGTATGGGTGAATTGGGGGAGGGGGAAGACCAGCGCATCCCAAAGTTGGGGCATGGGATGGGGAGGGGGGGGGCAAGGACAAGGGGGGGAGAGAGCTTGAACCAGAGCGGGCTGAACAACAATGTGAAAGAATAGGTCAGGAATGGAGGGAGGATCCGAAGAGGCGAGGGACCGGGACTACGGAAAAAAGGAAACAGTCTTGGGAGGACCAGAGGAACGGAACAGGGACCCGAACAGAAGCAGCAGCAGCATAGAGATCCAAGTTTAAATGGATGACACAACATAAGGGGGCTTAACACGCCCCTCAAAAGGAAAAAGCTAGAAAGATTTACCAAAGCACAGGGCCCAGATGTGCTCGCATTGCAGGAAACCCACCTCCTCAAAAAAGAACAGGGGCGCCTCCGCCTCAGGGGCTTCTCCCAGATAATCTTAGTATTTAGAGTGCTGGATACCCACAGGGACAAAGGAGGGAGATATGTGGTGACTAGGGGAGAATACATGGGAGTACCTTATACCATTGCGTCAGTATATGCACCGAATGTGGATCAAGAGCAATTCTAAAGCCATCTCCTGGGGATGGTGGAAGACTTTGCGAAGGGGCACATTATTTTAATGGGGGACCTAAACCGGGCCTGGACCAAGAGGGGAGACAGAGCAACTCCAGGAGGGGGCAAGAGGGGAGCAGTGGCCTCCCCCCAGATGAGGGAGCGATTTGAGGGAGCCAGGATAAGGGATGTATAGAGGGCACTCAAGGGGCAGAAGGAGGGCTACACGCTCCTATCAGGGGCCATGGAACCCAATCAAGGATAGATTACATTTGGGTGTCCACAGGCTTGCTGGGAATGGTAGAGCAGGTGGAGGCTGGCCCCCTGGGGATAGCGGAGCACAGTGTGGTACAAATGAAAAGGGGCCTACGGGAACAGAGGCAGGGGGTCTGGAAATGGAAGTTCCCGGAGGAGCTGTTAAGAGACCTGGTGATTCGGGAGGAAATGGGGGACAAGATCAATGCTTACTTCGAGCTGAACAAGAGCTCTGACACAAGCGAAAGCACGGGATGCGATGCGTTTAAACCCACATTGAGAGGGGAATGTATAGCACATTAGGCTAGAAGGGAATAGGCAAATGAGGGCTCTAGAAACCCCACTAGAGGAGGAAGTCAAGGAAGCGCGCCAAAAGGTGAGGGATGCCCCAAAAGGAAAGCGCTGAAAGAGTATAGGTGTGTGGTGGGCCGGTTGGGGGTACTAAGAAACAAGAAAGTGGAAGGCGCTATGCTTCGCTTGAGGCAGAAATTTTACGCCAAGGTCAACAAGGCAAATGCTCTCCTGACACGTCTACTAAGGGGGGGGCAAGATGTCAGAATCCAATCACTGCTATTAAAGACAAAGGGGGTAACTGACATACTCGTACGGAAGAGATACAAGACTCTCTGGCCAGATATTAGAAGACTCTGTACTCCTCCCAAAACCCACCGACCCAGTCACAGATCGACCTCCTGGGATCAATACGACTCCCAAAGCTATGTCTAGACGAGCAGGACCTCCTAGGGCAGGCAGTAACAGTGGAGGAGGTGAGGGGCACCATAGCGCAGCTGCCATGGAATAAAGCCCCAGGGCCGGAAGGCTACTCAGCACCATTCTATAAGGCTTGTCAGCGTTCTATAAGGCATACTCCCATATTCTATCCCCACAGCTGGCACAGGTATTCAATACATTCAAAGATGGGGGACGTATCACACAAACAATGGAGGAGGCTAAGATTATGCTCATCCCCAAAGCTGGAAAAGATATAGAGGACTGCACCTCCTACAGACCCATCGCCCTCATAAACACAGACGCAAAAATCTACACTAAGATATTAGTGAAGCGGCTAGAAAAGCACCTCCTGTCGTTGGTCCACCAGGGCCACGCGGGGGTTTGCCCTGGGAAGGCAGACAGCAGACAACATTAGAAGGGCGGCGCATATTGTGAAAAAAAATCTGAAAACTGCCATTCCGGCGGTCTTGCCAACCCTTGACGCGAAGAAAGCATTTGCCCGGGTGGGGTGGTTGTTTCCGTTTAGGGTCATGGAGACTATGGGACTGGGGAGGGTACTTTCTCAAAATGGTTCAAGCCAACTACAAAAACCCCACGACGCGCTTGATGGTGAAAGGCTGTCACACAAAATAAACCTGGGACGGGGGACCAAGCAGAGGTGCCCGCTCCCCCCTTTGTTGTTTGCCATCTACCAGGAGCCCCTGCTCCAGATGATACGGGAGGCCGAGGAGGTTCGGGGCATTGCTTCCAGGGGTAGGCAACACAAGGTAGCAGCATTTGCTGATGACATGCTCCTGGCACTAACAAATCTGGGGGAGTCAGTGGTGGCATGCATGGCTCTGCTGAAGAGGTTCGGGGAGGTGTCTGGATTACAAATTAACTGGAAGAAATCAGTGAGCAAAGAAGCCACTGCAGGTCTAAAGGCAGGGTCCCCATTCAGGTGGAGGCCCAGGGGAGTTTGGGGGGGGGGGTCGGGTCAGGTATCTAGGGGTCAATATAACTTCATCCTTGGAAGGCTGGTACACGACAAACTACCTCCCCATTCTAAAAACAATTTAAAAAAAAGATTTCCAGAGGTGGGGGAACCTTAAAATCTCATGGCTGGGGAGGGTGGCAGTGGTTAAAATAGTCACGCTACCCAGACTACTCTATCTGTTTCAGGCTATCCTGCTAGCAGTGCCCCAGATTTTCTTTAAAGATTCAGCAATAATGAGAAATTTTGTGTGGGAGTGAAAGAGGCCACGCCTGGCCCGCTGTCTATTGTTGATGCCAAAAATGGAGGGGGGCCTGGCCCTACCCAACTTTCACTTGTATTATGAGGCGGCTCAGCTAAGGGTGATTCGAGAATGGTTCTCAGGGACGGAAGGGAAACAGTGGGTGCAGATGGATAGGGCGGTGGCTCAACATGCATGATCTGGGGGAGGTGCTTTGGGTCCCATGCCACCTCAGACCAAGATATCTATACCTAAGAAATATAACAAAGGGGCTCGCGGACATATGGGACAGGGTGGTAAAGAAGTTGGGGATGACTACATTCCCTTCCCCATTCACCCCGTTATTCAATAATGGGGATTTCACCCTGGGAATAGAAAGGGGGGCAGTCGAACCGTGAAGGAGAGGGGGCTGTAGGAAAATTGGGGTCATGTGTCAAGGTCAAAGAATAAGGTCCTTCCAGGAATGTAAACAAGACTTTGGAATAGGAGAAGGGGAAGGGCAAAGATTTTTCCAGATCAGGCATTGGGTGATGAATAAGGAAGTTAAGGAAGCAGCGACCCTCCCGGTCAACCCATTTGAATGGTTCTTTCTGACAAAGGATGGGTCAAAGGGCTTATCTCAGATCTATATAAACTACTTGAGAACGCCACCCCGAGACATAGCTTGGCGTACATGGCCCGATGGGACCAGATGCTGGGGAGAGGCATAGGGAGGGATGACTGGGAGAGATTATGGAAAAGAATACCCAAGGTGGCAAGGGCTGTACAACTCCAAGAAGCTTGATGTAAGTACCTATACAGGTGGCATTACACCCTGGCACACCTGCACATGATCTACCCGGAGGTGTCCAAGGAGTGCTGGAGAGGGTGCGGGCAAGAGGGGACAGCAGCTCACATCTGGTGGGATTGACCTAGGATTAAGCCATTCTGGGGGAGGTCCAGCAGGCACAGGAGCAGGCATTGTGGGAGGGGGTGAGACCCTAAGCTTATCCTGATGGTCTACGAGACACAGGCACTGAACGGGGGGGGGGAGAGGGAGGGAAAAGGCAAAGGTGATATTTACGCTAACAGCAATGGCACTCATAGCTCAGAGATGGAAGCTACCAGCAATCCTAACAGAGCACAAAGGGCTGCGGAAGGTATAGGACTTGGTGGCTCTAGAATGCGTCTCATACGCCATGAACAACGACCTGGGGAAATTTGCTACTGAATGGGAGAGTCACTGGCCTTCGTGAAAAGGGACTTCAGGTCCCAGTGGTGCCAGCAAAGACTCAAGCTGCTGTACCAGACCTAACGCCCTCCCGGAAGAGCGAACATACAGGACAAGGAAGCGCTGGGGCTCTGGGAAAAGAAAAGGGGGGAGGGGGAGAGGGAGAGGGAGAGCGAGAGGGAGAGGGAGAGGGAAGAGGAGTTTAATCTGTTGTAAAACAATAAAAAGAAGATTGAAAAAATATATATATTCTAACAGGGGCCATGGACATTCAACATGGGGAAACTTTGCCAGCAAAATTCAACTGGCCTCACCCCAGGTCATCATGACAGTCTCATAGAACAAAGTCACCAATAGCGTGTTATCGCCAGTGCCTGGTTGACCAAATACGCAGCATGAATGCAAGCAGACCATAGGCGCGTACTCCCCGCCCACCATCCTTTCCAGTAACACATTAAGGCCCTCATTACAAGTCAGGCTATTAGCACCATGGTCCATGCCGGATTCCGCCATGGTGGATGGCGGAATTACCGTCCCATTCCAAGGTGAGTGGGGCGGTAATTCCCCATTCACCATTTGCCCTTCCCCATTCCCATTTTTGCCCCATAGGGCATAATGGGAATGGGGCAGGCGCTAATTACGGCACCTTAAATTGCGGTGCCGTACTTAGCACCAAGGTCGCTTAGCGCCTTGGACTTTAACGCCTGCAAAAAGCAGGCGTTAAAGTTTGAATCAGGCGTTCAGGGTTAACGGCGCCGACGGCGCCGTTAAACCTTTAACGCCTGACTTGTAATGAGGGCCTAAGAGTCATAATGTACAGAGTAAACAAAAAAGAAATAACAATAGTAACAAAACTATATAACACTGCCCAGCAAAAACATATTGCTCGGGCATGCCTGTACTTTCAAGTCCTGATTCGGCCATTGAGTACCAGGTAGGGGAAACCAGCAACAGGCCGGCTCCCAGTGTCAACTTGGAGCGGGCAAATAAGACCAGGAGTGAGTGATGGCCTTTTTTTGCTCCCACTGAACAAAAAATAAATTACTGAAGTGGCATTGGTTATAATTATAGCGACATTGTGATGGGCTTACAAATTGTGCGGTACCCAGGTTCCACATAGGCCACAGCTTCCCCCAAACCTTACTGTAGCAGTAAAGCGCAACCTAACCATCTGGTCTACACATGGCATAGTGGGAGCTGTTGGTGTTAAGCGTTCATTCAGGTGTCTGCACCGTTATTAGCCTGATTGTGTGTTCCGCAGGACTGTCAAGGAAGTATGATTTGCTGTTGTATAGGCTCTTCAGCCTAGCAGGGTACATGAGCATATATTTGAGGCCCACTTGTCTCGCCGTTATCGGCACAAATGAGTTCCTTGCTTTCTGGACCGTAGGAATGTAATATGGGTAAATAGCGATCTTGGAGCTGTCCCTCGAATCTCACCACCTTCTCTAGAGTATTTCAGGATTACTTCCCTGTCACAGTAATTCAGGATCCTGGCTATGACCGGCCTTGGGTGAGATCCGGGAGGAGTCTTTTTTTGGAGTGCGCAGTGAGCACGTTCAACGGCGAAAGCCCTGTGAGAGGTTGCCAGGTCCAGTTTCTTGCAGCACCATGTTCTCGATGTACATGGTTGGGTCTGGTCCCTCAGCTTCCTCTGGTAGGCCCAGTGCGCAAATGTTGTGCCTGTGGGATCTACCCTCTGTGTCCTTTGCACAGGATTCTAATGCAGTATTTCTCATTTCCAGTTCTATGACTCGTGGCACAAGATCCTTGGGGGTGTCTGCGGTCTCCTTTAACCCTAGTTCGGCAGTTGTGACCCTCTCTGCTAATTGCCCGACGTCCTGCCGAAGTAAATGGACATCAATCTTGACCTCGTCAATTCTGGTTTCAAGTGATGCCCTCAGGGTGGCAATTGTGAAAAGAACTTGGTCTTCCTGTGGGTTCTGTGCAGGAGTGAGCGGCCCAGCCTGTGCACCCTCCTGTTACGCTCACCTGGCTCCCACAGGGGTGTCGAGCGGAACTGGACAGCCACGGTCTCCACTAACGTGATGCGTAGTGCAGAGATGACTGACTGGACTGGCCCACCTAGCTTTGTCTGCTTGACCCATAGAAGTAGTCTCCTAAAGACGAGGAAAGGGAATTAGCCACCCGTGGATTTGAGTATTAACACCTCACTGCGTCCCCACTTATCACTTCTGACATTCCCTTTCACAAAGCTCACCTTATAGTTTTGTATGATGAGCTCTCCATCCTGCGAAGAATGCAGGAGCGCGTTGATGGCCAGTTACTTCACTGGCTTGAGGATATTGGAAGACATTAGTTGGACAAATCTTGGCTCCAAACCTCCGGGCGAAAGGCCGTAAGTATATAGTTCTAATGAGTTCAAAATGTCCGATTAATCACTCTTGTCCAATTCCTTGTTTCTTTTGCAGTTTAGACTAAAAAGATGATCATCTTGTGGCAGCTCAAAGCGTTCAGGTAAGAGTCTGTGTTTTGTAACACTGTCCGGTAAATGATGCCAAGGTTTAACTCGCTGCTTTCTCTTTTCTTGCCGGTGCAGCGTAGGAAGATTTGGCGTGCTGGTGGATAATACCTCCTGCGGTAAAATCAGGTAAGCATATGGTGGCAAGAGATTGTCCTTGTTTGTTCCCTTGGCTCACCTTGTTGTTTTCTTGTCCCCCTCAGGCGCTGGAATGCGGCAACCAGGTGATGGAGACAGCACCGGATCGTAGAGATGCTGCGAGGAACGGTGAGTATGGCGTGGCGCTGCTGCTGGCGATGCGACGCATTTAAAATGAAGTCTGTTTCTGGTTCGAAGATGCGCTGAATCCGAAATCTGGTAAGAAATCCAGTAAAGTTCTTGTTCTAACCTTTCTTCTTCTTTCCCTTCTTTCTAGGTGCTCTGGACTGGAGGCGGGCGTGGCAGGATGCTGACTGCAGACACGGTGAGCGTTACGCTGCTGGATGCAGAATAACGCGAAGCATGTGCTGCTCTTCGGGCGTGGTTTAAATAGCCTTCAAAGTAGTCCCAGGTAAGTATTCCTCCACAGCCACACCCGAGTAACAAAATAGTCCCTAAAATAAAATAGTCCCTTCAAGACTTAAATGGGCTTGGATCCCTTGCAGGATGGTCTGCATCAGGTAAGTTTTAACATATGAGCCTGGCACCATAGGCGACAGGACTGTACCCAGATAGCCCCTAACAGGGGTCCCTGGGTTTGCTCCAGGTAACATGATGCCTGCTTCCGGGGTTGATGGACTTGGTCTGGATGCCCGGGGGTAGGCATCATGACACCACCTCAGTCTGGATGGCTTCTTAGTTTTTAATTTGGCCAGTGAAGAAGTCCATGATTGGTGGTTTGCCCTTATGTTTTGTAGGTAACATTTCATGACACTGAGGCAGGGACAAACTAAAAAAGCGTAATGCTACACTGTGAAGTCAGAGTATCTGCGGGTGTTAGTAGTTTGCACAAGTAGGCCCAGGCCACGTACGGCAGGGTAGACCTCTTGTCCCAGTGTCAGCACAGAGTCTGTGTCCAGCAAGCTTGGGAAATTATAATGCATGGGGTTCCCTATCAGGTTGCCACCACTACAGGGCTAGTTCTACAGATTTGTAACATTAGGTGTAACCAACACAAAGATGCAAATTCACATACAAGCACAAGGGAGGGGTGGGGGCGTGGTTTGAGGCAAGCATGTGTCGTCAAGGTTTACAAGAACCCAGCAGTTTTCAGTGTGCACACACCAGGCTGTAAAAGCTTGTCCACCGCCAACCCCAGAAGCCACAGATGGAATATCGTAGTGAGAGTGGGGCCAGAGGGCACCAAAACAATAGGGCAACCAGACAGTGTCCAAGAGTGCTCCTAAGGCAAGTCTGTTCCAATAGATGTAGTTCCACGAGCCGGGGGCCGTGCACTTTAAAATCGGCCATTGGCGTGTAGCGCCACAGTTGGGGGTTGGATAGTCCTGCCCTGACGCTTGCAATGCAAGCAGCAGCCCTGCTTCGTACACACGTGTAGAGGATGAGGCAGGAGCCAGGAGGGCTGCCGCTCCAAAGGGAACTGTAAATGCTGTTCATGCAGCCCCACACAGTTTCAGTGCGGATAGGCAATCTCCCCAGTCCGCTCACCTGATAGTGCCACAGGCTGAGGCACAGCAACTGTTCTGTTTCCTGGTCGGGTGTCTTTCCAACTAGACCTGCCCACCCACCAAGGGAAAGCAGTGAGGGATAATCACCTTCCGGGGAACTTGCAGCAAAGCTGTATAATGAACAACAAAGACCCGGAGGGCTCAAAAGAATCAGCGCGGCCGCCATCTTGGGAAACTCGTGTCTCAAGTTTCAGGTCGAAGTTCTCTGTGTTCCCTGGTCTGATTTGCATTGGACAAATTCCCTTCCAGCAGGTGCCAAACTCCCCTGCAGGCATGTGAAAACAGCTGCGAGAATGAACGATTTTAGTCGCCACTATGAGGATCAATGCAGGATCACAGTGGGAGCATCAGGCAGTTCAGACCTCACTTCATGAGCTCAGGCCATGCATCTCCTCACAAGCCTTTTTAGGTTTATTCAAGTTAGAAGGCATCAGAGATTCCTCAGTGAAATTGATAAATGCACTTCCCGTGATGGTTAGTCGGGGTGCAAAAAAAGTCATTCAAATTGCAACACTGGGATGGAGGTGCGTCATAGGAAGGAGCCAAAACAATTTCAGTAGACTGGTCGATGGACTGGTCGGCTTTTTCGATTACCTCGTCGGAGAAAGCGCATTTTCCAGTAGATGGCAAGGACTCTCCTCCACGACTTGCTAGACAGTCCACAGTTGGGTGGAAGCACAACTCTCAGCCAATGGTATCCAGTTTGCCATTCACCTCAGAGATCATGGAATTTGTGGATGTCGGCCCATTCCTAATGTTGGTGTACAGAGCAACCAAATAACTTAAAACGATAGACTGATTCTTTCGTCGACTTCACGAAGAGTGTGTTGCATTGCAGCGTGTTCAGTGAAATCGACTCTCGGCAGAGGAGTCTTGTGTGACCATCGTTAGTAATGGAGTATTTTCAATGATGTTAGCTAGATCAGATGGAAAGCCCAAATTGGAAGCATCACATGTTTGCTTTATGGCACTGCCAAGTGTCATTTGGCAAAATCCCCCATATGCAAGTTGTTTTCCATGGCCAGGTCAGCAAATTCGATTATGCTGAGGTCAGTGAGATCTTTACGCCCATCGAGATACTCCGTTCCTTCATAACAGAGTGATCGAGCATGGCCATCCCTTTCACTGGGGCCACAGATTTTAGTTCCGTACTTGTGGCAATGGTTTTCACAAAGTAGTGGTCCATACATCGTTGGCCCGCAATTGGGGGAAAGACTGAGTTAGAACGAGGAGTTTTAAAGTCAGCCGATTTCTTTTTTTAATTTGTCACTTTCCAGTCCACTTCCCGGCCCGCTTCGTGGCCCGATTCGCAGAGGTTGCCCGTAAAAATAGCAGCTTGCAGGAGCTTTTTGAACATATCCTGAGTGCCTTGAACTTGGGGAAGGGAGCCACGGAGGAGTTCCACTATCTGCCTACTTTTACTTTGAATACTGTTGATTTGGACAAATCCCATTCACCTGGTTATTCTGTAGAAGTGAGGGCAAGCATAGGTTTTGATGCAGACAGACTTTTACTTTTGACTTCAGACGCCCCTTCGTTTTCCTTTTTGTTGGGGAACATTCCCACCTTAGAGTTGGGGCAAGTTAGGTATTTTCCCATCCTGATCACTGAAAGAAAGTCTATTTTCCTGTCTGTCATCTCTTGATATTATGCTTGTCTCATATATGATTATGGTGTTGGCAGCCAAAACAGGTTGGGGGACCCTAAAGTATGAAGTTGAGTAACAGCCTCAAACCCTATTGTTGCCACAAAAGACTCAATCAAGTTTGGCATCTGTAGTAGTCAAGAAGAAACAGTACCTCCAGGGGAAAGAAGGCTAATACCTACTGATCTAATCCTAATACCGCCTTCTGGGTGTTATATCAGATTGGCTCTAAAGTTAGGAATCGCCTTGAAATTCGGACTAGATTTCCTGGCTGGGGTTATTGATAAGGTCTTTAGAGGAGATATGAAAGTTCTTTTACAGAACCACAGGTAAAAGGGCATTTAAAATCCAACCTGGGGATCAAATAACCCAACGGATACTTGAGAGAGCCTCGATTCCCGTACCCAAACAGGAATCTGAGAAAGGGGAGAACCTGGGTTTTATGGAAGCAGATGAACGATCCAATCCACTTATCGCCCCTATACCTAGCGAAGAACCAGACACCCTTCCCGATTTGGCCTTTGTCCAGAGGAACAACCCTTTATTAGCAGAGACCTTTCTAAAGGTACTACCTGAAACTGAAGGAGAGGAAAAGAAGGCTCTTGCTTTTTTTAAAAACCGTCTCAGGAGAAACAGGGGAAGGCAATAACAAAAACCTAACTGGTAGTACCCCGAAGGCATAAACAAGTTGTATTGGAAATAGCTCACTCGCACTTAACAGGGGGCCATTTGGGTCACACCAAACGCAAGCCCGCATAAGTAACACGTTTTATTGGCCAAAGACACATGCAGACATCAAACCTTTTGTACAAGCATGTAACATTTGTCAACGGACCAGCACACACATTCCCTCATCAGTACCTTTTAACCCTTTGCCCATCATTGAAATCCCTTTTTCTAGGATTGGAATGGATATTATTGGTCCTCTTGAAACCTCCAAATTGGGCAACAAATATGTACTGGTGATGGATTATGCCACGAGATACACGGAGGCCTTCCCTTTAAGAACCAAACCACGCAACAAATATTAAAACACGTACTCCCCATTTTTTTCTTGGGTAGGATTCCCATGGAAAATATTGACCGATCAGCGTACCAGTTTCATGGATAAACTCCTGGGTGAGGTAAAAGAGGGGGAGGAGAGGAAGGATAGCTCAGGGGCAACACGTTTGTCTTGAAAGCAAGATAATGTAGTGCAACACAGGTTTAAATCCCAATCCTGTGCTTAGAATCCACTGGTTGGTATTAAGCACGTTATAAAAGAACAATTATTTAATTACATATTACCACCCTCTGGACCTCTGTGTACCACCCTCAAATGGGCAGTTTGGTAGAACGATTTAATAAAACTCAACTATCCTGAGAAAACTGGTAGACGAAGATGGGAAGAATTGGAACCAGATGATTCCCCGGGCTCTCTTCACTATTAGAAAAACACCCCAAGCTGCTACAGGGTTTTTCCCTTTTGAATTGTTATGTGAGAAACCTGAGAAGAGGCCCCAATACTACCACTCTCCCAGACAGCCACAAGATTTAAAGAACATATGGCTTCTGTCAGGACTCTGGTACAAACACACATGGAAAAGGCCCAACAACAGCAGAAACTTTCTTATGATACAAAGGTGTTTTTAAGATCTTTTTCTATTGGCCTTGGTATTATCTAGTCTTGGTATTATTCCCTACATAAGTCAACAAACATGTTTCAAAATGGCATGGACCATATGAAGTGGTGGAGCAGATGGGCCCTTTTTAACTATCGAATAGTCCATTGCCACTATATTATCTTGTTTGGTACCCGAAGAAAAGTAAATACCCTTGATTCCCCTAGAATGTACCAATAACCAAAGTCAAGATCTCATGGATCTTATAAACCAATTTCCTGATGTGTTCTGTGAAAAACCCAGAAGAGTAAAAGGCACCTACCTATTATCACATACGTACCTCAACAGCCATGTTAGTGAATGTAAAACCCTACAGACTGCCTGAAGCCTGTAAAGAATTGGTGGTCAGAGAAGTGGAACAAATGCTCCACCAGCCTATGGTGCTCTCCCATCGTATTGGTGGCTAAACCTGACCAGAGCTGGCGATTTTGTATAGATTTTAGGAAGGTAATCTCGATATCCGCCTTTGACGCTTACCCAATGCCATGCATTGATGATCTTCTAGATAGGCTGGGTAGTGCTGTCTATTTGTCAACCCTAGATCTTACAAATGGATACTGGCAGGTTCCCTTACATGGGCCTGATGAGGAGAAGACTGTTTTGCCACTCCCATAGTGCTGTTACATTTCAAAGTCTTACTCTTCAGTTTACATGGTTCTCCTGCTATGTCCCAAAGATGAATGGATCAAGTTTTAAAACCTTACTCAGATTTTTGCGGTGCATATATTGATGACATCATAATACATAGAAAAACCTGAGAAGACCCCGTATACCATCTGTAAGCCATCACAAGAGCTTTACTAAAAGAGGGATTAACTGCCAACCCCAAAAAGTGTAAACTGGCCCAGTCAGCTGTAAAGCACTTGGGGTTCTTTCTGGGAAACAGGGGTGTCCAACCTCAACAGGTAAAAGCACAAGCTGTCTTTGAGACACCTACTCCCAAGAACAAAAAGGATTGGAGGGCCTTTTTAGGGCTGATTGGTTATTATTGCCTCTTTGTTCCCAACTTTGAATGGATTGTGTCCTCCCATGTATTCCTCATTTTATGATATTCGTATCCTGCCAGCTTCGCTGCTTCGGAAAAACAATTTCTCGGCAGAGGGCGCTGTGCACGAGGTCGTGGCGGCGATGTCCCTCGACGGGCTCTGTACCGTGTTGACGTCACCATCAGTATAAATAGCTTGTGCCGCGCCCGTTGGCTTCAGTTCAGTTTTTCTGATTGCTTCGCTCTCGAACGGCATGCTTCACATCTTCAGAAAATTTCATCTTCTTCCATCCCCTACTCCCAACACGGCGTTAAAAAATGTATCGACTGCGGATCGAAAATGTCGATTACAGATCCTCACTGTGTTTGTCTTTGGTGCCTAGGTTCAGACCATCGAACCGGCGACTGTGGCTCCTGTCAGTCGATGACGGAGAAGACCCTTCATGAGAGGAAAGGTAAACTGGCGGTGGGGCGGGAAGCTTCCAAGTCCTCCTTGAAGGCCTTGTCAAAAAACCTAGGAAATCGAGCGATTCGAAAGAATCTGATCGCCGTAAACATTCTAAGAGGTCTTGATCACGCAGTAGAACGAGACGCGCTTCATCTTCCTCTTCAAAGAAGGTTAAGAGGCGACATAGATCTCCCTCCTCTTCCTCTGATAGGTCTACCGAATTGGTACGATGTCCGACTAAGTCGGATTCCCCAAGAAAATGGGATGAATTTAGAAGGAAGATGATGAAAGTCTTTGAGAATGTGGCCTCGACCCCCTCAAAGAAGCCTCAAAAGAACCAGACCCCGGTCGCTCCTTTGGACGACACAGGGAAGTCGGGAACAACTGTGGAAAGATCCAGTAATAAAGTTGAACCTCAAAAATCTTGAGTCAACGTCAAATCGTCAAAGATTCATCGAGAAGCGAGTGTTTCCCCAACACTGACTAAAAAAACACAAGTCGTTGAAGCCCTTGACGACTTTGTCGACGCCATCGGCTTCGACATTGAAGCCAAAGGCGTTTTCGACACCTTTTTTGAAGACGTCATTGGTGTCTTCGAAGACTCCTTCGATACCATTGACGCTCCCTTCGACCCAAACTCAAGTACAGGAATGGAGATTTACTCCTTTACCTAAGACAGACTTCTTTAAGTCTATGGGCCTCATTATGAGTCCGGCGGTAACCAGGTGGTTTTACTGCCTCGGTTACCGCCGGACTCGTATTACCATTCCGCCTCCGTGACTCCAGGAAATACCAGGGCATTACGACCCTGGTGTCCCGGGAATTCCGGAGGCGGAATTCGGTAAATCCCCATTCCCATTGAGTCCGATAGGACTCAATGAGGAAGTGGAAACACCGGCACAATCTCGTGATGGTGCTGGTGATTCCACGTCCGCCTGCAGGCGGGCGGTGTTAAACCCGCCAGGTCAGACCATACATGGGCTGGGGTAGAGCCTCACCCACATTTGATCAGGATGATATGACTGATATACTTGACCAGGGCCCCCAGAAGGACCCAGTTCTCCCCTTCCATAGGGCACTTCAGAGAACAGTAGAACAAAACTGGGAAGTTCCTGATGATGTTGCTGCAGTCAACAGTAATTTTCCAAAGAAGTACAGAACTTCTAGTTCTGACCCTGATTATTAAGTAGTCATCCCACTCCAGAAAGTCTGGTTATTCAGGCTGCAACTTCGTCAAGACAAACAGCCTATCCATCTATTCCCCCCGGATAGAGAGAATAAGAAGGTGGATGTTTGGGCCGGTAAGGTCTTTAAATCGGGTTGCATGGCTCTCAAATCAACTAATGTCACCTGTACCCTGGGCAGGTTTACCCATACCCTGTGGGACTGCATTTCAGCGGTGGCTGAACATATTCCGGAAGACGAGGAAAGGGAAGGCATCCTGAATATTGTCAAAGGCAGAAAGGAGGCAATGGGGGAATGTCTCCATTCTGGACTGGATACTGCCGATAGTATCAGCAGATCCTTGGCTGCAAGCACAGTGTTACACAGATTTGCGTGGTTGAGGAAGTCGGGGTTTGCACCAGACCTGCAGGCCAGGCTACTCAACATGCCTTTTGATGGCTTGAGGCTGTTTGGTAGTAAAGCTGATGAAAGCTTAGAAAAACTGCAGACCTCAAAAGCGGCGGATAAATTTCTTAGCGCCTCTATGCGACTGCCTCAGAAACCTTATTCGGGCTCATCTTCCTGTAGAGGTTGTTCTTTTTGGTACTACTCCTCTTTTTGGTAGAGGAAGAGGACAATCCATACAAAGAGGCAAAAGAAATGCCGATGTTGGTGGACGAGGGAAAAAGTGCAAAACCAGCCTCAGGAACGGCATCTTTGCCCTCAGCATCTGAAAGAATGGCGGGCCATTACTACAGATGCTTGGTCACTGGAAACAGTAGCTTAAGGTTACTGCATTCCCTTTCTAAAAAGGCCTCAGGATCATCCACCGCGAACCAACTCTGTCAAAATTCCAGATCCGCTCCTGTTGCAGGACATTTTAACCCTGCTAGAGAAAGGTGCAATAGAACATGTACCTCTAGCGGAGAGGAACAAGGGTTGGTACTCCCCTTACTTTCTCATTCCAAAGAAGGATGGAGGATTGAAACCAGTCTTGGACTTAAGAAACTTGAACAAGTTCCTCAGGAAGGATAAGTTCAAGATGGTAACCCTTTCTCAGATCCTTCAGGCTCTCCAACTCCAAGACTGGTTGGTATCATTGGACCGTCAGGATGCTTACTTTCTGTGCTTGGGATGGATTGGCACATGAAAGTACCTGAGGTTCGCAGCTGGCAGTACTCACTATCAGTTTAGAGTTCTGCCATTCGGGCTAACCTCCGCCCGAGGGTTTTCACCAAACTGATGGCGGTTGTGGCAGCCAGTCTCAGGAGAGGGGGGGGGGGGAGATTCACGTCTACCCCTACCTGGACGATTGGTTGATCAGAGCGTGTTCTCCCAAACAAGCTCAGGAACATCTGTCGATCACCTGTCTCTTCCTTCACAAACTGGGCTTCTCCCTCAATTTCAAGAAGTCTCACATGATGAGCAGTCTTGGATACTTCCTCGGGCAAAGCCTCGCCTCCTGAGGTGAGAGCTCCCCACATTCTGCAGATGGTAACAAAGTTCCAGAATTCCCAACATCAACCGGCCTTCAATTTTTTTGAGGTTGCTCGGCCTCATGGCAGCCTGTATTTTTCTGGTGCCACAGGCTCGACACAGGATGAAATCTCTTCAGTGGGCCCTCAGAACTCAGTGGTCCCAGTTCTCAAGGAGTATGTCAGAACTTCTGCAAGTCCCGAGCGCAGTTGCTCAGGATCTACTATGGTGGGCTTGCACCGACAATATCCTCAAGGGAGAATCTTTTTGGCAACCATGGCCGGAGATAAGTGACAGACGCCTCACTTACGGGGTGGGGAGCCCACACCAACGATCTGACAATCAGCGGTCGTTGGTCTCCATCGGAGTCCAAACTACACATCAACCTTTTGGAGCTGAGGGCAATCAGACTAGCACTTGAAGGCCTTCCTGCCCTCTGTACAGGGAAAGAATGTCCTGATAATGACGGACAACACGGTGGCCATGTACTACCGCACAAGAGAGGAGGCGTAGGATCACTACCACTGTGCAGCGAGGCAAGGCAGCTCTGGTTCTGGGGAATACGAGAGGGAATCTCTCTAACGGCAGTTCACCTAGCCGGAAAGCAGAACATGGCGGCAGACGCTCTGAGCAGGCAGAGCAGAGTCTTCCACGAGTGGGAGCTAGCTCAGGAAGTCCTTCTGGAGATCTTCGCCCTTTGAGGAACCCCTCAAGTGGATCTGTTTGTGACCGTAGTCAACCAGAAGTGCAAACAGTTCTGTTCAAGGGAGTTTCCCCCAAGAGGAGCTCTAGGAGATGCGTTTGTGGTGGATTGGATGTTCCCACTTCTGTACGCGTTCCTCCAGTCCCTGTGATTCCTCATGTAATCAGGAGGTTGAGAAAGTTCAGGAAAACATGATCCTAATTGCCCCGGATTGGGCCAGGAGGACGTGGTACCCGGACCTTCTGGACATGTCCATCTGCCCTCCAATAAGTCTTCTGCAAAGAGAGGATCTTCTCTCGCAAGAGGAAAGTTGGGTTGTGCATCCAGAGTGAAAACACTCAACTTTCATGCATGGTTTCTGAGAGGTTGAGATACAAGGATTGGGATCTTCTGGATGATGTAATGGAGATTTTGCTTTCGGCCAGAAGGCCAGCAACAAAATCCTTTTACCGGTGTGGTTGGAAAAACTTTAGTAACTGGTGCAAAGATAAGGATGTGGACCCTTTTCAATGTGGCACCTCAATGGTGCTTTCTAACTTGTATACCTTTTGAGCCTCTGCACTCCTGTCTATTGAGGCTTCTAACATTAAAAACTGTCCTTCTTGTGGCCTTAACATCAGCCCGCAGGGTTAGTGAGCCACAGGCTCTCTCATGTAAACCTCCATATACTACTTTTTACAAGGACAAAGTGGTTCTTAAGGTTAAACCCTCTTTCTTACCAAAAGTAGTTTCGAGGGGATTGGGTCCTCCGACGTATTCCATATCTATGACAGGTAATCACCACAGCTGTGCTGCTTCGGAAAATTTTCGGCGCCTGCGTCGATGACGTCAATACGCTGTCCTCGATGGCCTGCGTCGAGCCGACGTCACCAGATATTAGAAGTAGGATGCATGATGCCCGTAGCCTCAGTTCCGTTTTTTCCACAAACGTGTTCGCTTCGGAGATTTCGGCATGCCTCGGTTCTACTGAGTTCTGTTCTTCGGTTCTTCGAACCTGCTCGTTGTGAAGTCTGTCGTCTTCGGCTTCTTCCACCACGCGGCCGGGTTTTAAGAAGTGTCGGCACTGCGGGTCCAAGATGTCGTTGACGGACACGCACAACGCTTGCCTTTGGTGCCTCGGGGAGGACCACGACACGGATGACTGTCAACTGTCATGATGCCTGCCTCCGGGAAACCAGACCAGGCCCAGCAACCCCAGAAGCAGGCTTCATGCCATTTGGAGCAAGCCCAAAAACCCCAGCTAGGGGCTGTTTGGGTGCAGTCCTGGCGCCTATGGCGCCAGGCTCATAAGAATAGAGTCAGTCCTGGCGCCATGGGCGCCAGGCTCATAGTAGAAAACCTGCCTGATGCAGACCATGCTGCAAGAGGCCACAAGCCAAATGAGGCTTAGGAGGGACTATTTTACCGAGGGGACTACTTTTTACTCGGGTGGGGCTGTGGAAGAATACTTACCTGGGACTACTTCCAAGGCTATTTAAACCACACCCGGACAGCAGCACACGCTTTGCGTTATTCTGCATCCAGCAGCGTAACGCTCACCGTGCCTGCAACAGCTTCCAGTCTTCAGCCACGCCCACCTCGAGTCCAGAGCTCCTGGAAACAAGAAGAAAGAAGTAGAAAAGGTCAGAACAGGAGTTTTACCTTTAATCCTTACCTGAATTCTGATCCATCACGCCACGGAGCTGGAAGAAGAAGTCTTTAAAAACGCCTTACTTCGCATCCTGCAGCGCCGCGCTGTACTCGCCTGCCTTGCAGCACTTCAGCATTCCATCACGCACTTCTCCATCTCGCGGCCGCTCTCGGACACCTAAGGGGACAAAAACAGCAAGGTGAGCCAAGGGGATACTCTAAGACTGTACAAGCTACCCCCCAAGACTTGCCTGATTTACCACAGGGGGTACTCACCTCATTTCGGGTCGGCGCAGCCTCCGCTGCATCTCCTCCGTGCCCCGGCCCCTATGGGGAAACAACAGAACAGCAAGGCGCAAGGGGAAACCGATATTTTCCCAATAGACTTACCTGATTTTACCGCTGGAGGCATCAATCCCCAAGACCTCATACCACATCAGCGCCTTAATGGGGGAAAAGCCACATGTTATACATTGACACCATTTTATCGAACTGAGCCGGATAATATAAACCCTTACCTGCATCTTACCGGTTGCCACGTGGAACTCTTCATAAGGGCAATTCAGCAACCTAAAAGGAATTGGGCAGAGTGAAGGTCAGACGTTATTTGAACTCTTACGAACTACAGACTTACGGCGTCCCGCCGGCATTCTTTGAGTCAATACCGTTCTGGAACTCACCAACTCCTCCACGCCAGTGAAGAAACTGGTCATCTACGCGCCCCTGTGCTCGAAGCAGGATGGAGAGCTCATTTTTCCAAACCATCAGGTGAAAGCATAGAGGGAATCCAAAAGTGGCCTGTGGGAAGAACTAAGGGAGAGGGGAAGGTGGGGTTAGCGCTCGAACTCCACAGGTGGTTAATTCCCTTTCTCCATTACAGAAGGATATTCCTACGAGTCAAACAAACGAAGCTGGGTGGGCCAGTCCAGTCCATCATCTCGGCAATACGCGTCTCACTGGTGGAAACAGCTGGCCAGTTCAGATCGGCACCCCCGTAGGAGCCAGGTGAGCGTAACAGAACGCAAAGCCTACCCACAAACACCCACCTGGGTGTTATGGAGACCTCGGAAACTGATCAGTTGGCCCAACTATTAGGGGAACTGAGGGCCGAAGTGCATTCCGTCCACCAAGAAACCAATGCCCTCAGGAGAGAACTGATTGTATCAAAAGAACAAACAGATGATCTGGCCAGACAACTATTGCAAAGCCAGGCTGGGCAAACACCCCTAGCAGGACTTGGGGCAAGTCCAACTCCTGTACCATCGAGTAACCCGGTGCACATAAACCTACCGGATCCGTTCCATTGGCTCCACCTGAATGTTTTGCCGGAGACCCTAAAAGGTTCGCCGTATTTATGAATCAATGCCGCTTGTACTTTTTATGTAGACCTGGAGCTTTCCCAAATGATCAAGCCAAGGTAGCCTTTGTACTGTCATATCTCAGTGGCAGTGCAGTGAATTGGTCCATTCCACTAGTCAATCAGGATGACCCAATTCTTCGGGATTTCCAGGGCTTTCAAACAAGCATGGAAAGACTATTCGCCCGACACTCCCAGGGACAGGCCCTGGATAACGAACTTCGGCAGGGTAATCAGGATCTTCTATCTTACATTGCAACCTTTAACAGATTAATAGTGGAAACCGTATGGCCTGAAGTAAAGCGAATCACATTATTCCATCGAGGGCTTCGGGGAGAACTCAAAGATGTCTTGGCCCAAATCATGAACCCGCCTGTGCAGAATACATAGATTTAGTGGTCCACTTAGATCACAGACTTCAAAACAGAAAGTTTTAGAATAGGGTGTTGGTCAAAACCCAGGTTAGTCCCTAGGGAGCAGATGCCTCAGAACCCATGCAAATCGGAGGGGTTAGAGGACCCTTAACCCAGAAAGAAAGAGAAAGAAGACGACAAATGCAATTGTGTCTATATTGCGGGACTACTGGTCATTGTCTACGGAACTGCCCTGTAAAACCACCCAAGAAGATTGTAGGAGCAGCAGATAAAAACCATTTGGAACCTGACTCGGGAAACGACCACGCCCGACAAGCGTAGAGGTCCGCTTGCCGAGCTTGAAGGAGGACACTCAGACCTCGCATTTCATCATACCAATGGTCCCTGTAGATCCAGAGCAGCCATCATGTATGCACGCGGTAAAAGCATACGTTGATAGCGGAGCTATAGGAAACTATGTGGACTATGAATTGGCTTCCAGGATGAATCTACCTCTCACCCGAAAGACCACCTCAGATGTCATCACCACAGTAGATGGAACGGAAATTGCCTCTGGGCCTGTCACTCATTCCACCGCAGAGATGACATAGCTGGGTCAGGATGGGCACCGAGAGGCTATGGTGTTTGATTTAATCTAGGCCCCATAGTTCCAAATAATACTGGGGATACCTTGGTTGGAAAAACATAATCCCTGTATCGATTGGTGAGAGAAGAGAATAACCTTCCCAGAATGTGCGCACACCTGTTACCCAAAGAAAACACTAAACGCAGTCCTGGCCCCATTAACCCCAGCCGCCGTGCAATTACCTGCAGAATACCAAGACTTTCAGGACGTCTTCCAAAAAGAACAGGCAAACACCTTACCACCTCACAGATCGTATGATTGTCAAATAGATCTCCTACCCGGCGCACAACCCCCTTGCAGCAGGATCTATGCCCTTACGGAGCCTGAAAACCTTCACCTGCGCTAATACTTAGACCAGTACCTTGCTAATAGCTTCATTCGCCCGTCCAAGTCCCCTGCATCTTCAGCTTTGTTCTTCGTGCCCAAAAAGGAAGGTGACCTCAGAACGTGCATAGACTACCGCGCACTGAACCAGATAACCATTAAGAATCGATACCCATTGTCTTTGATCCCTGAACTACTAGACCAGGTGAAGGACGCTTGTATATACACTAAACTGGACCTTCGAGGGGCATATCATCTGGTACATGTCAAAGAGGGCGATGAATGGAAAACTGCTTTTCGCACCAAGTACAGGTTATTTGAGTACCAAGTGATGCCTTTCGGACTATGCAATGCACCAGCAGCCTTCCAATTCTTCATGAATGATGTCCTTCGAGAACTTATCAACGTTTGTGTTGTCGTTTATATCGATGATATCCTAGTATACTCCTTATCAGAATCTGATCATGTGAAACACGTCCGAGCAGTCCTAGAGAAGTTACGCCAGCACAAACTATATGCTAAACTGGAAAAGTGCGTCTTTCACGCCCCAGAAGTGGAATTCCTTGGGTTTATTCTGACCCCGAGAGGGATCAGGATGGATACGCGTAAAGTGGACGCAATTCTTAAATGGCCTTCACCAAGCTCAGTCAAAGGAGTACAAAGCATGCTTGGCTTTGCCAATTTCTACCGCAGGTTTATCCCGGACTTTTCACACATTGTACATCCTATTACAGCACTCTTGCGAAAAAATAAACGCTTTGTGTGGACAGAAGAAGCCGAAAACGCCTTCCAAGAATTTAAAAGCGAAATTCACATCTGCCCCTGTATTAAGGCACCTGCGTCCTGAGCTCCCATACATAGTGGAAACTGATGCATCCAGTCTAGCCATGGGAGCTGTCCTAACTCAAAAGGACCCTGAAACTAACCAGCTTCACCCAGTGACGTTTTGGTCTAGAAAGTTTTCAGCTCCCGAATTAAACTATGCCATTACCGACAAGGAGCTGTTAGCCATCAAGTCTGCCTTCAAGGCTTGGCGGCACTGTCTACTTGGTGCCAGACATACCATTACGGTCATCACCGATCACCGAAACTTGCAATATCTAAAGACAGCCAAGGCCCAATCTTCGCGCCAACTCCATTGGGCATTATTCTTTGCCGAGTTTGATTTCGTGATAACCTATCGACCAGGTTGTAAGAATGGTAAGGCAGACGCCTTGTCCCGAGTTGGGATGGGAGAAGCAGAAATGACCCTAGAACCCGTACCCATAATTCCCGAACAGAGGATTCTTGGCATGACAACTGTGCAGACACTGGAGGACATTCAGGGGAAGATCCAACAACTCTTTGATCCTATTGCCTTACAGGACTGGGCAAGGAAAGGCCCGGAATACTCTGTCACCAATGGTTTGCCTTATTACCAAGGGCGGCTATTTCTGCCACAAAAGGAACTACAAGAGCTGGTCATTTCCCGTTACCATGATACCTTAATGGAGGGACACCCTGGTATTGCAAAAACTGAAGCTAAAATCAAGAAACAATTCTGGTGGCCCACCTGGCGAAAAGATATTAAGTTATTTGTCATGTCTTGTGGCATTTGCGCCCAAAACAAAAGTCAAAAGAAAAAAACAGCTGGACTATTACAACCTTTGGACATCCCACCTACTCCTTGGCACACCTTGTCATTCGACTTTATCACGGATCTACCCCCGTACAATGGTTTTAACATCATTTTAGTTATTGTGGATCTTTTTTCCAAAATTGCCCACTTTATTCCTTTAAAGGGAATACCTTCAGCTTCAACCCTGGCCAAAGAGTTCCTTGAAAACATAGTTCGCCAACACGGCTTTCCATCCGTGTTGATTCCGGACCGGGGCAGTCAATTCATTTCACATTTTTGGAGAAAATGTTGCCAACTGGCGCAGATAGATGTTAGGCTTTCGACCAGTCACCACCCTCAGACCGACGGTCAAACAGAGAGGACCAACCAGACTCTTGAACAATACCTGCGTTGTATGCTACATCAGTCTGAGGGTAATTGGAAAGACATTCTTTGGATCGCCAAGTATGCGTACAATAATTCTTTACACTCGGGAACTGGACAAAGTCCTTTTTATACCATATATGGACACCATCCTCGAACCTCGGACCTTAATTCGCCCCAACACTTAGAGATGCCCGTGGTGGACCATCTCCATGCGGTTATTACACAAACCTTTAAAGAAGCAACTGCACATTTACGAAAAGCTAAGGAAAAATACAAGAAAGATGCTGATCAGCACAGAAGTGAAGCACCACAATACCAGATAGGGGACCAAGTATGGTTGGCCACTAAGCACATACCACTCAAAGGAACACGGACCTTTAACCCTAGGTATTTGGGACCTTACTCTATCAAGGCCATTATCAACCCGGTGGCCATCAAGTTGGACCTACCTGCTCATATGCAAATTCATCCCGTCTTTCACGTGTCACTCTTGAAGCCAGTGCAACCAGGAACAAGGCTAACCAAACCACCAGATCCCATCCTCATAGACGGGGAACCCGAATTTGAAGTTAAGAACATCTTGGACTCAAAAAGGGTGAAGTCAAAACTCTTCTATCTAATCGACTGGAAAGGTTACGGACCACAGGAAAGGTCTTGGAAACCTAGTGACCACGTGCATGCACCTCAGTTGGTGAAGAGATTCCACCGAGATTTCCCAAACAAACCAAAGCCAAGGGGAAGAACGACTTTAGGAGGGGCCTTGAGGGGGAGTGCTGTCATGATGCCTGCCCCCGGGAAACCAGACCAGGCCCAGCAACCCCAGAAGCAGGCATCATGCCATTTGGAGCAAGCCCAAAAACCCCAGCTAGGGGCTGTTTAGGTGCAGTGCTGGCGCCTATGCCGCCAGGCTCTTAAGAATAGTGTCAGTCCTGGCGCCATGGGTGCCAGGCTCCTAGTAGAAAACCTACCTGATGCAGACCATGCTGCAAACTTACCTGATGCAGACCATGCTGCAAGAAGCCACAAGCCAAATGAGGCTTAGGAGGGACTATTTTACCTAGGGGACTACTTTTTACTCGGGTGGGGCTGTGGAAGAATACTTACCTGGGACTACTTCCAAGGCTATTTAAACCACGCCTGGACAGCAGCACACGCTTCGCGTTATTCTGCATCCAGCAGCGTAACGCTCACCGTGCCTGCAGCAGCTTCCAGTCTTCAGCCACGCCCGCCTTGAGTCCGGAGCTCCTGGAAACAAGAAGAAAGAAGGAGAAAAGGTCAGAACAGGAGTTTTACCTTTAATCCTTACCTGAATCCTGATCCATCACGCCACGGAGCTGGAAGAAGAAGTCTTTAAAAACGCCTTACTTCGCATCCTGCAGCGCCGCGCTGTACTCACCTGCCTTGCAGCACTTCAGCATTCCATCACGCTCTTCTCCATCTCGCGGCCGCTCTCCGACACCTAAGGGGACAAAAACAGCAAGGTGAGCCAAGGGGATACTCTAAGACTGTACAAGCTACCCCCCCAAAACTTACCTGATTTACCACAGGGGGTACTTACCTCATTTCGGGTCGGCGCAGCCTCCGCTGCATCTCCGCCGTGCCCCGGCCCCTATGGGGAAACAACAGAACAGCAAGGCGCAATAAGGGGAAACCGATTTTTTCCCAATAGACTTACCTGATTTTACCGCTGGAGGCATCAATCCCCAAGACCTCATACCACATCAGCGCCTGAATGGGGGAAAAGCCACATGTTATACATTGACACCATTTTATCGAACTGAGCCGGATAATATAAACCCTTACCTGCATCTTACCGGTTGCCATGTGGAACTCTTCATAAGGGCAATTAAGCAACCTAAAAGGAATTGGACAGAGTGAAGGTCAGATGTTTTTTGAACTCTTAGGAACTACAGACTTACGGCGTCTCGCCGGCATTCTTTGAGTCAATACCGTTCTGGAACTCACCAACTCCTCCACACCAGTGAAGAAACTGGTCAGCTACGCGCCCCTGCGCTCGAAGCAGGATGGAGAGCTCATCTTTCCAAACCATCAGGTGAGAGCATAGAGGGAATCCAAAAGTGGCCTGTGGGAAGAACTACGGGAGAGGGGAAGGTGGGGTTAGCGCTCGAACTCCACAGGTGGTTAATTCCCTTTCTCCATTACAGAAGGATATTCCTACGAGTCAAACAAACGGAGCTGGGTGGGCCAGTCCAGTCCATCATCTCGGCACTACGCGTCTCACTGTTGGAAACAGCTGGCCAGTTCAGATCGACGCCCCCGTGGGAGCCAGGTGAGCATAACATCAACTGCCAGTCGCTTCCATCGAAGGCCGTGCGGGAGCATAAAAAGAAGCTTTCTGTTGGTAAGGTGGCAAAGCCCCGGAAGTCGCGATCCACTGGGCTTTCAACTGACGATTCAAGGGCCGACTCTCTGCATCGTCGGCGTAAGTCTCGGGGGTCTCGGTCCAGGAGTAGGTCCTGTCATTCTTCTGCCTCTTCGAGGCACTCACGGAGGCGCCATCACCGGTCGCCTTCCCTATCCCCGTCCTCGTCCGTGCTTGTCCCAACAGGCATTCCACTCCTGCAGAATGGGATTCGTTCCGGCAGGAGATGATGGCGATTTTTCAGTCGCAGGGCTCCGTTCCGTCCGCGCCGTCAAGACGCCAGCCGCGAACATGCTAGAGACGCCACTCGTCCGCCTTCGGGCTCGAGCGGTCGTTGCGACCACTGGGTGCCTTCGAAGTCCCAGTCGGACAAGGATGATCGCTCTAGACATGCCCATTCCAGGTCCCGGTCCACGACGCCCTCGAGACTGTCGGAGCCTTTGAAGTCTTCGAGGAAGATATCGGCGCAGAGGTCGTCGAGGGACTCTCTCGAGGCTCCGCCTCTGAGGAAGCCGTCGACGCCATCAGCGCCCAGGCTGTCGACAGACATGCTCGGGGCACCGCCCTCAGGGACTGTCGACGCCATCGAAGCTGTCGGCGCCACACTCGATGTCGACACCGATTCCGTCAACGCCTTTCGAGGCTGCTTTGTCGGATTTACCCCGTGGCACAGTGGAACCCCCCAGAAAGGCTCAGGCCAAAGCTAGAAATGTCTTTGTCCCTTTTTCTGTGCCCTCATTCCAACCTCTGGATTATATTTCTGAGGGGGATGAGGAGGTCTCAGGAAGGTATGGTGCCTGAGGAGGTGCCGGAAGAGATTTTGTCTGGTCATAGCCAGATTGAAGACCTGCGTCAGTTGCTGCAAAACGCCAGTGGTCTGGACACCTCTCCGGAGGTGGAGTTCTGTGGGCCTGAGCCTGGCACCCATGCCGAGTCCTCGTACCGGCGCCTTATGTCGAGGGTCACGGAATACTTTGGGTGGTCTGCACCACCTGTGGATTTTCTGCAGGATGACCTTACTGATATCCTCGACCAAGGTCCTCCAACTGACCCGGTACTGCCATTCCATATGGCCTTGCGAAGAAGGGTGGCAGCGGCTTGGACTGCTCCGGAGAGTCTCCCGGCAGTGAGCAAGTCTTTGCTGCAAAAATACCACCCAGCCAATAGCGACCCCTGCTACTTGGCCACGCACCCCACTCCTACAAGCGTTTTGATGGCTGGGCGAAGAAAGTGTTTTCTTCAGGGGGTATGGCTTTACAGGCAGCCAACTCCGTGTGTGCCTTGTCACGTTTCGCGCACACTCTGTGGAACTGTATTTCATTGGCGGCTGAACATATTCCCGAAGGGGAGGAACGGGATGGTTTTCTTGCTATTGTACAGGATGGCAAGGATGCCATGTGTGAGTCCGTTCAGTCGGGTCTGGACATGGCAGATTGTGTCAGCCAGTCCATGGCGCGGGCACCGTAATATGCAGGTTAGCGTGGTTGCGGAAGTCGGGGGTTTGCTCCTGATGTGCAGGCCCGGCTCCTCAACATGCCCTTTGATGGTGAACATCTTTTTGGCAGCAAGGCTGACGAGAGCCTTGAGAGGTTGCAGACCTCAAAAGCTGCAGCAAAGTCGTTGAGCGCTGCAGTTCGCCAACCTCCACCTTTTCATCCTAGTGCACAGCAATGGAGGGGAGGTTCCTTTCGATATTACTCATCCTTTAGTAAATCGAGAGGAGCTGCAAGTCAAAGGGGCCACCGTAATAGTGCCAGAGGTGGAAAACAGGGTACTCGAGGTGCCAAGGCCGCTCGGGCAGTTGCCTCTTTGCCCTCAGGCACTGCTGCAGCCGCTTCAGCGCAGTCATGAGGCCATGTGCCATGGTTCGCCGGTTGGGGGAAGGCTGGCGCAGCATCTTGTAGAGTGGCTTGCCATTACTTCAGATGTGTGCGTTCTGGAGATCATAGCCCACGGCTACTGTCTTCCTTTCCGGCAGAGGCCTCACGACAATCCACCTGGGAATCTCTCTTTGAAGAGTCTGGATCCGGTCCTTGCGCAGGAAATTCAATCCCTGCTGGAGAAAGGTGCCATAGAACTGGTGCCTGTAGCGCAGAGGAACAAGGGATGGTATTCCCCTTATTTTTTGATTTCGAAGAAAGACGGGGGATTGAGACCCGTCATGGACTTGCGCGGTTTGAACAAGCTCCTCCGGAAGGACAAGTTCAAGATGGTTACCCTTTCTCAAATTCTCCAGGCCCTTCAACTTCAGGACTGCTTGGTGACTTTCTAGACCTCAAGGACGCTTAATTTCATGTGCCGATCCATCCAAAGCACAAGAAGTACCTGAAGTTCGCGGTTGGCGACTCGCACTTTCAGTTTCGGGTCCTGCCGTTAGGATTGACCTCTTCCCCGAGGGTCTTCACCAAGCTCATGGTGGAGGTGGCAGCGTATCTCAGGAAAGGGGGGATTCACGCCTACCCCTACCTGGACGATTGGTTGATCAGGGTGTGCTCTCCCGAGCAAGTCCTGGATCATCTGTCAATCACCTGCCTCTCCCTTCACAAGCTGGGCTTCTCCCTCAACTTAAAAAAGGGCAGTGTTTTCCTCCCCAGGTGAGGGCTCCTCACATTCAGCAGATGGTGCTCCAGTTTCAACACGCCCAGAGTCTCCCGACGTTCGAGTTCTTGAGGTTGCTCGGACTCATGGCATCCTGCATTCTTCTGGTGCCAGAGGCCAGGTTGCGGATGAGATCTCTGCAATGGGCTCCTCAAGATGCAGTGGTCACAGTCCTGCGGCAGGATGCCGGACCCCATTCAGGTGCCGCCCTCGTTCAGGTGCCGCCCTCGTTCAGGTGCCGCCCTCGTTCAGGTGCCGCCCTCAGTCGCCCAGGATCCTCTGTGGTGGGCCGTTGTAGGCAATCTGATGAAGGGGGCTCCTTTTGGCTACCCTGGCCGGAGGTGACGCATCCCTCACAGGATGGGGAGCTCATGCCAACGAGTTGACAGTCAGCGGTAGTTGGTCTCCGTCGGAGTCCAGACTCCATATCAATCTGTTGGAGCTGAGGGCCGTCAGGCTTGCCCTGAAGGCTTTTCTGCCGTCTGTGCGAGGGAAGAATGTCCTGATTCTGATGGACAACACAGTGGCCATGCACTACCTCAACAAAAAGGGGGGGGGGCAGGGTCACTTCCTCTGTGCAGGGAGGCGATGCAGCTCTGGTTCTGGGCCATCCAGCAGGAAGTTTCGATCTTGGCAGTTCATCTGGCCGGAGACGGAAACGAGACGGCGGACGCTCTGAGCAGGCAGAGCACAATCTCTCATGAGTGGGAGCTGGCTCAGGAGATTCTCCTGCAGATCTTCGCCCTTTGGGGAACCCCTCAAGTGGATCTCTTCGCCTCCAGTGTCAACTGGAAGTGCGAAAGGTTCTGCTCGCGGGAATTTCCTCTAAAAGTAGCCTAAGGAGATGCGTTTGTGGTGGAGTGGTCCTTCCCACTGCTGTACCTGTTTCCTCCAGTCCCTGCAAGTGCTGCGGAGGTTACAGAGGTTCGGTTCCCGGATGATCCTCATTGCTCCGGCATGGGCCCGGAGGACGTGGTACCCGGACTTTCTAGACTTGTCCATCTGCCCTCCATGTCGTCTTCCCTACCGAGACGATCTGCTCTCACGGGGGGGGGGTAAGGTTCTCCATCCAGAGGTCAGATCCCTCAACCTTCACGCTTGGCTTCTGAAAGGTTGAGGTATAAGGATTGGGATCGTGATGGAGGTGTTGCTTTCGGCCAGACGGCCGGCAACAAAGTCCCTGTACCGTTTCCGTTGGAGAAAGTTCTGCGACTGGTGCAGGGTTAAGAATGTGGATCCTTTTTCATGCAACATTCCTGTGGTTCTGTCTTTTTTGCTTTTGTTGGCCCACAGGGGCCTGCAAGTTGGTACCGTTAAAGGTTACCTGGCGGAGCGGTCTATATTTAAGTGCTTGTCTGAGGAGTGTTCTTATTTCAAAATTCCTTTAATTTCTCAGTTTCTCAAAGGACTTGCTAATGTGTTTCCGCCGTCACCTTTCCATGTGCCTGGTTGGGATTTGAACCTTATTCTAAAATTCCTGATGGGTGCTCCGTTTGAGCCTTTACATTCTTGTCCTTTGAGGCTGTTAACACTTAAAACTGTATTTTTAGTTGCGGTCACTTCCGCTCGCAGAGTGAGTGAGTGAGTTGCAGGCACTGTCAGTTAAGCCACCCTTCACTGTGTTTCATAAGGACAGGGTTGTCCTTAGAGTTAGTTTTTCCTTTCTTCCGAAGGTGGTGTCGGAATTTCATTTAAGCCAGAAGGTTATTCTTCCCGCATTTTATCCTCCTCCGCGTCCTGATAAGGAAGAGGAGAGGCTCCATAGGTTGGATCCTAGGAGAGCGTTAAGTTTCTACATTTCACGCATGTTCCAGGTCAGAGTGGGCGATCAGCTCTTTATTGGTTACGCTGGAAGGCGTTTGGGACAAGCTGTTACTAAGCAGACTTTGTCTAGATGGATTATCTTGGCAATTTCTGAATGTTAACTCTTGGCGGGTAAGGACCCTTGGCAGGCCTACGGGCCCATTCTACTAGGGGTATGGCTGCCTCTACCGCCCTGCAGAGGGGTGTTCCTATTCATAACATCTGTGAAGCAGCCACATGGGCTTCGGTCCATACTTTTGTACGTCACTACTCCCTAGATTCTATCCATGGGCAGGATCTGGCCTTTGGCAAGGCGGTCCTTTACTCTGCAATTTGATTGGGCATGCTAAATTTCTATATTCTATATTCTTTTTCCCTCTTCCATACGTTGGTACTGCTTTGGGAGTCTGTCATAGATGGAATACGTCGGAGGACCCAATCCCCTTGAAGAACAAATTACTCTCTTACCTGGTAACGTTCTTTCGATGGGATGGTCCGATGATGTATTCCATATCGCTCCCTCCCTACCTGCCCCACTACAGAATTTCTTATGCGATTGCAGTTTACGTTTCCGCAAGGCTTTCTGTGGTCATACTGGCAGTAGTTTGGTGCCACACGTTCTGGGGGAAAAAACTACGGGCGTCGTGCGTCCTACTTATAACATCCGGTGACGTCGGCTCGACTGAGGCCCTTTAGGACAGTGTATCGACGCAGATGCCGAAAATTTTCCAAAGCAGCACAGCTGTGGTGATTACCTGTCACAGATATGGAATATGTCGTTGGACCATCCCATCGAAAGAACGTTACCAGGTAAGAGAGTAACTTGTTCTTCTGACTTCCACTTGTCACAAAAAATCATATTACCAACATTCTATCCTCCTCCTCATTTGGGAAAAGAAGAGGAGAGTTTGCATAGACTGAACCATGAAAGGGCTCAGAGTTTTTGCATTTCAAGAATGTCAGAATTGCGTCAGGAAAACCAACTTTCTGTAGGTTATACGAGCCATAAATTGGGATTAGCGGTGACAAAACGGACTATATCCTGCTGGATCATTCTGGCTATAATTGAGTGCTACAGATCGGCGGGAAAGGACCCACCAGATGGGCTTTGAGCCCGTTCCACTAGGGGGATGGCTACTTCTGCGGCTCTGAAGCGGGGAGTCGCTGCAGCAGATATTTGTTCCGCTGCAACATGGGCATCAATGCATACCTTCATCAAGCATTATTGCTTAGATGCCTCTTCTTCCAATGAAGGTTTATTTGACAAGGCGGTACTTCATTCCGTCCATGAGAAAAATAACTAGTGCTCCCACCTCCAAAATTACCACTGCTATGGGAGTCTATCATAAGATGAGGAATACGTGGGGGGACACAATCCATTCGAAGAAGAACAAGTTACTTACCAACTGTGACGTTCTTCCAACTGGATGTTTCTCCCACGTATTCCTCATTGTACCCTCCCATCCTACCCCGCAGTACAGTCATGAGGCACGCCTGGGTGTTCCTCGAATATTTCCTCGAAAAAGCAGAACTGAAGCCAATGGGTGCTGCAGGAGCTATTTATACTGATGGTGATGTCGACACAGTACGGAGCCCGTCAAGGGACATCAACGCCACAACCTCTCAAATTTTGTTTTCCCGAAGCAGCAAAGCTGGCAGGATACGAATATCATAAGATGAGTAGTACGTGGGAGGAACATCCAGTCATAGGAACGTTGGAGTTGGTAAGTAACTTGTTCTTCTTTGGTAAAACATCTAGGTTAACCGATGAACTAAGAAATGCTGAGCCACAAAAACTAAATAGAATAATGACATTTGTTTTAACATCTTGAAACAGACATTGGGCCTCATTACAAGTGAGGCGGAATGGGTTAACGGGACCCGCTAAAGGATGCGGACCCGTTAAACCCGTTCCGCCTCATTACAAGCTCCCCTCGTGGAACCCTGTAAGTAACGCCTGGTCAAACCGGGTCCCGGGTCCCACGAGGGGAAGAGGGAGCAAACAAACGTAACCGGTCCGTTGTTTGCTCCCTCCCCCATTCCCATTCAGCCCTATGGGGGCTGAAATGGGAATGGGGAAGGTCCGGGCCCGGGTTCCAGGAGGGAGGAATTACCGGGCCCGCTGAACTCGGAATGGCCCGGTAATTCCCCATTCTGGGAACCCGGACCCGATTTTGGCGGCAGCCATTCCGCCAATAGCGGTATGGCTACTGCCAAAATCGTAATGAGGCCCATTGTGTCAAAGTCCCATTTTGAAGTTGTCAGACTTCTCAAAGGAGTTTATCCTCCAAACCGACGCCTCCCTGACGGGGTTGGGTGCTGTCCTGTCTCAAAACCATGACTGGATGGAACACCCCAATATTGTTAATTAGCAGAAAACTGTTCTTTAGGGAAAATAACCGTTTGTTTTGGAGTTTGAGGCCTTAGCCATCAAGTAACCGTTTGTTTTGGAGTTGGAGGCCTTAGCCATCAAGTAACCGTTTGTTTTGGAGTTGGAGGCCTTAGCCATCAAGTGGGCCATCCTCCATCATAAGTACTATCTATTTGTCAGACGGTTCAGACCACTCTCACTTAGTCTGGATTAGCCCAAGGAAAGAATCGTACCCTAGAGTTATGCAAGGGTTTTTGGAATTAAAACCATACTGCTTCTCAGTCGAACATCAAAAGGGCTGAGACCAAGGCAACGTTGATTTCCTTTCGAAATTCTCTTGCAAAGCAGACCCTCCCACATTGCATAGGGAAAGGGTATGTGAAAAAAAAATGGGTCTGTCCCAACCTACTCCCCGGGGATCTTCTAAACAGCTGGCCAGGGGCGGGCCATCGCTTTTGGATCCCAACCCTGGGGATGGACAAGCGAGGGAGGATCACCTGGGTAGAGGGGTCCTCTGAAAGTGAAGACCCGAGGGCGAGACATGGTATCTGCCTTTCTTGATAAGGACCTACCCAACTCCACTCCCCACCACTCCTTGGCCTTCATAGGATTTATTCAGGCACATTCTACTCTTTCCCCCCAAACACCACTTCAGTACTGGGGTGAAGAAGAGAAGATCAAGAAGAGTACAGATTTTCTATGAAAAACACCATTATAGTACTGAGAAGATGATGCAGATCAAGGCACATCCACCTCTCAATTTTCTGTGTCCCATTAACAAGTTCAGGCAGAGTCAGGCAATTGACTTTCATTATGCACACCTGCAGCCTGTAAGACCTTTAAATCAGTATAAAAAGCACACAAGCACTCAATGGTTGAAATAAGCAGGAGTGTGATTGAACGTCACAACTGAGCCGGAGTATCCCAGGACCTGAATGCAGAGAGCAGGACGCCAAGACGCTTGCTCCTGCAGAGTAAGGCAGGGAGGAGGACAGGTGGCGAGGGCGTCGTGTCTGCAAGGATCCAAAGTATGTAGTTGGGAGGCGATGCGATTCCTACAAGACTCTGTAAATTGCTTGTTCCACTGGGCAATGAGAAGGAGCCCATGGCTGTCTGAGGGACAGGGGGTGAGACCCTAGCCTCAGCGGTTGAAGACAAAGCCAGCAGACCGGTGACCACCTCTGAGTGATAGAAACCCATTACGCGAGTCAGTGATGTTATCGCTACCATGTGTGAGTGAACGCATGCAGGCTGCACGCTAATGAAAGCTCTTAATGGAAGCAAAGCGAGTGTATCTAGGAACTCTCTATTGAAACGAGAAACAAATTAACAGAGTGGTCACGTACAAGAGTGTACGTTCTCAAAAGTCTCTAGTTGAATGAGGAATGCCTGTGCAGAAAAGGGGAGCTGTGTGAAAACCAAAGTGGGAGCAGAATCCCAGAGTAAAGGAAAAGGGACTTTCCAAGAGTGTACAGAAGCATTGGGTGGCCCCAAGTCAGGAGGTTGATCCAGGAGGGCCGCAGATAGCCCACAAGGAAAACTGAAGAAACATTGACCAAGTAAGGCACCTGGTTGCGCAACCTGTAGTCGGTGGACCATGTGATCTGACAACTGCGCCACGACCAGGGGAGCCCCAAACTGCATGAAGTGCAGTGAACTGAACTATAATACTATACAAGCGACAACGGTGAGCCAGTTACACATTTTGCAGAGTGTAAACCAGTCAAGGGGGTCCAGCTCGGGGAAAGGGAAGCCCGAGAGACCTGCTACAGAAGAATATCCTGATAAGAGAAGGGATTGTGAACTTTTATCCAGTCAATCTGACTTGCCAAGAGAATCCTAAGGCTTACTGGAACTTTCTAAATCTGAGTGCTTAGAACTTGGGGAAGGGAGCCACGGAGGAGTTCCACTTTCTCCTTACTTTTACTTTGAACACTGTTGATTTGGCCAAATCCGAATTAACTCTGTTATTCTGTAGAAGTTATAGATTGAACTAAGAGGGGCCAGTCGATAAGCAGGAAGACGGAGAAGAATAGCAGAACAGTGGAAATGGCAAGAGAATACAAGGGAGGAGCATAAAAACTTAGCAGTACGATAGGTGCGGAAAAGACAGGATTTATGAATTCTTTTTAAACTCTGTTTATTGCATTTAAACCCAACAAATGGTACAATAGCCATTATCCAATAACACAACACGATAATCAGTCCGCAGTAACTAACACAGCAGTTACGCTTTTGTGTTGATTTTACCATCAACTTTCATATACAATACAATAACAGCAACTTTTAACAAACTCACAAACGGAGCTCAAATGTGTCAATTCTTGTTAAACACGCCAGGGGTTAGATATTGTGCTATATTAGAGTGCTCTGCAACAGGGGTCACTTTCTACCCCAGGGGGCATCAGCCCACTAGGATTAACTATGTTTAGCCTGTCAATGCTTGCACATCTCACGTTCACGTTCAGGGTGGCAGCTCATCGGAGGGAGGGAGGGAGGGAGGGAGGGACGGACGGAGGGAGGGAGGGAGGGAGGGAGGGAACATTGCTAGCAGTAGGCTGTTCCACGCCTTTAGTTGGTCTGACTGTTCCTCATCTACCCCTTGGCTTGGCCCAGCCCATGCCTTTGCTTCAGCCAGGCTCCAGCTCTTCAGCTCCCTGTACCATTGTTTATACACCGGACCATGTCTACTCTTCCAGGACATTGCTATGCGCCTTTTCGCTAGTTTGCATGCTAAATCCATGAACCTAAGCACATGTTTATATTTAGTGGGTCTGGGGTATATACCCAGCCGGCATTTCGTTGGGTACCGTTCAAACCTCTGTATCCCCACTGCCCAGCAGGCTTGCTCAATGCGGCTCCAAAACGTTTGTACCCGGGCACATCACCACAGCATATGCATCAGGTCAGCACTTTTGGAGTTGAACCACGGACACCCAGGAGCCGCCCCCTTACTAAACTTCGCCACCCCGCAGGGATCCATATAGGTACGATGCAACACATTTAGTTTTATTAAACGAAACCTCATGTTTCGCGATACATGCTTAACAAAAATCAGCACCTGCTCCCATTGCACCTCTGTAAATTGCATCCCGACATCAGTTTCCCATTTACCTTGTAACCTCCCATGCATAGCCTTATCCATACCTCTGACGTTCATAACTCCTAGTGGTTGGTTTTAACCCATCCTCATCCTTATCCATACCTCTCAGACATTCATAACTCCTAGTGGTTGGTTTAAACCCATCCTCGAATTGGTAAAGTAAGGTCAATAGGGCCACCTCATCTGGTTCCTCAGGCAGTCCACCCCCCCACCCCAATTCTGCATAGCCCCTTTGCAAACCCTCATGTATCGGATATATTGAACGTTCGGCAAGCCTTCTTCCACTATAAGGTTATTCAATTCCCTAAATTGGCCATTCTCAAACCGGTCCGCCCCCGTATGTATAAACCCTGTGTCTCTCCCAAATTCTGTCCTCCCTGAGTTCCATTTTATTAGAACAGGCATACGCAACAATTGGAGGATTCCTAGAATATGGACACGGTAGGTGCTTCAGCTTTAGTGTCCTGCTCAATACCTGCCGTTCTAGTTGCAGTAGCAAGCACCGAGAACCCATACATGCCGCTGGCACCCATAAACATTCCTTGAACCGAGCCGGTTTCTCACCCTCCTCTAGCAGGCCAGTCTCCGCAGTGACCTCATCCAACAGCCACATTGCAACATAACGGAGCTGCACAGCCAAGTAGTACAATTCAAAATGTGGAAGCTGCACTCCACCCTCTTGGTACGGCAAGCATAATGTGCTCGAGGCAATCCTACGTCGGCCCCCAACCCAGAGAAAATCCCTTAGTAAAGCCTCCAGCCTTTTAAAAAAAACCTGGTTCTATATAATAGCAAACATTGGAGAACGCATACAACAGCCTAGAAAGTATAATCCTCTTAGCTATGGACACCCTACCCATTAGAGAGAATGGCAGGCAGGCCCAAAACTTCAACTGTTTTACCCCCCTTATTGCGCGGTTAGTATTAGAAGTATGAGTGTCCTGCGGGCTGTGTGCAATTTGAATCTCCAAATATTTAAACATGGTCGATTCCCATTTCAACCTCAGGTCAGGAAGGTCTAACTCATCCTCCCTCCGCAGACTCGCTAAGGGAAATAAGCTGGACGTCTGCCTGCTAAATTTTATTCCAGTCAACACAGCAAAGTCGTCTAACACATCGAGGAAGATGGGGAGATTTATGCTCTGGTTCGCACAATTATAATAGGACATCATCCGCATATAGCAAAATAAGATGCCTCCTCCCATCAATCAGGATACCAGCCTCCAAGTACTCTTGCCTGAGATGTATTGCTATGGGTTCCAAAGCTAATATATAGATCATTGGTGTGAGAGGTCATCACTGCCTAGGGCCCCTTTGTATTTCCCACAGCCCTGAGATGTGCTTCCCCGATTTCAACCTCGCCACCAATTCGGTGCATAGTAGTTTGACACAGAGCAGAAATGCCTTCCCAAATCCGAATCCCTGAAGTGTTGCATACAGCCATTCCCAGAAGACTGAATCAAAGGCTTTTATAGAATCTAGTGAAACCACCAATAGGTGTTCCGGGCAGTTATTAGTACAGTCTATCACATGTTGCAGCCTACGAAGGTTTTGGGACGTGCTACAACCCAGGACAAACCCGCCTGGTCTGGGTGTATAACTGTTGATATCACTTTACGGAGCTAGCCCGCCAGTATAGTCATTAATATTTTAGCATCATAATTTAATAGGGCTAATGGGCGATGAGAATCGCAGTACTCTGCAGGCTTCCCAGGTTTCAGTATCTGCAACACCAGTGTCTCCCTTGTTCCCAGCGGGAGCATGCCAGCGTCGTATGCCTCCTCGTACACTCGCTGCAGCGACGTCAATATCAGGGAGCTATATTCCTTGTGAAATTCCGGCAGCAGACCATCACTGCCCGGGGCATTACTGGCAGCCAATTACGATCGAGGAGGTTAAAGGTGCCATCTCGGCATTGGCTGCCGGTAAGGCCCCGGGCAAAGATGGTCTGCTGTCGGAATTACACAAGGAATATAGCTCCCTGATATTGACGCCGCTGATGCAAGTGTACGAGGAGGCATACGATGCTGGCATGCTCCTGCTGGGAACAAGGGAGACACTGGTGTTGCAGATACTGAAACCTGGGAAGCCTGCAGAGTACTGCGATTTTCATCGCCCATTAGCTCTATTAAATTATGATGCTAAAATAATGATGACTATACTGGCGGGCTTTACCGGCAGCCAATGCCGAGATGGCACCTTTAACCTCCTCGATCGTAATTGGCTGGTATAATTCCAGGGCCTGTTCTCTTGATATTTGCGGGAGCTTGATCTGCTCTAGGGCCGTGTCTATCTCCTCTTGTGGTACCTGTGCCCCGTGACTATACAACTGGGCATAAATCTCTTTAAATATGTCATTTATGGCGACCTGGGACCTCCATGGGGCCCATGTCTCATCTTGTAATATCGTAGTCCTCACCCGGGGCACATCCTGCCTGCACAGCCCGGCTAGTAGCCTCCCAGACATATCTCCCTCTGCATGTACTCTCTCCTTTTTCACTTCGTAATTAAACTTCGATAGTCTACCCCAAGCCTGTGCACATTGCGTGCATAGTTCTTTGAGTGAATTCTCGTGGAGTCCTGCCCCTGGCGACCCCGCCTCTACTCTGGCAATCTCCCCTTCCAACACCTCAAGGTCATATTTCAGTTGTTTGCGGATACCCCTTTCCTTAGTTACAGTGTCTCCTCGCATTACAAACTTCAGCGCCTCCCACACAGTGCTCCATCTATCTACACTCCCAACATTAACCTCAAGGTATTACTCAATTGTCTTGTACAGCGAGTCAGTAAATATCCTATCATTTAAGGCAGCAGCGGGGAACTGCCACGTTGGAATAGGGGTTCTTGGGCTGCCCAATTCCCACAATACTACCAGCAGGGAATGGTCGAACACAGTGCGGCCAGCATATTCTGCACTCACTAATTCCAGCAGGCTTTCCGTTCCCACAAGCACATAATCAATCCTTGTGTATAGGCCATGTGGGGGTGAATAAAAGGAGTATCCCTTGACCCCGGATGCAGTTCTCTCCAAACATTTACACAGGCCAGCTTAGACTAAATGGTGTTCAAAGCCACTGTAGCATTGACCTATCCAACAGCACACTGCACACAAAATTAAAATCCCCTCCCCACACTCGTGTCAAGTCCCGCCTCATAGCCAGCTTACTGCCACGCTTTCCCTCATGTGCCGGAATCCAAGTATTGGGGAAAATATGAATTCGCAATACAGACTTTCTTCTGGCCAATATACCCACACAGCAGGATGACAGATCTTCCCTCCTCAACTTTTATGACCTCCGATACCTGCAGCGGCACCGCTGCATCCACCCATATAAGGACCCCTGTAGCAAACTGAATACGTGGATTCATATCCCACCGTGCCACACCTGGACACTAGCAACTCTTGACTTTCAGGAAGCAGGTGGGTCTCCTGTAGCAAGGCCACAGATATCCGCTTCCTTTGGAGGTAGGATCGTATCCCATTTTGTTTCATATGACCGCAGACCTCTAACGTTCCAGGACAAGATCTTCAATTGATTTCCTTCCTCCCTCCCCCCCCCAACCATCCTGGGCATCACTGCCTACTTTCATTGGTTTAACACCAAGGCCCCTCTCAATGACCTCTTCCCCTCCAAAATTGACCTTTTCCCTTTGCTCCCACCTCCCATATTGAATGCCCCCTCTCCTTACCCCCCCACTTTCCCACCCCCCCCCCACCATGCCCACAATGTTAGTCCATGTGTCTTTACCCTGGCATAAGTCATTTTCCAGCTCAACAAAACAAATAAGCAAGTACAACAAAACTAGCCCCTCTAACTGCGAGGGTAATCTGTGCCCAACAGAAGTAACCTGTTCAGGCAGGCCCGTACCTCCCAGACCGTTCTCGGCCGTTAGGTATTGAGTCATGTGTCAAACCAACCGACTAAAGTCACCAAGTGTGGGCTTGTCTAGGTACAACCTAGTGGCGTGTCTGCTCACTCCCATTAACTCAGACACACATGCGTAAGTGGCATTGCAAGAAAATACAGTCTGCACCTCTACAGTTCCCATCAGCAGTGACCCGCAGCTTCCATCAATAACCAGCTCAGTCACAGTTGCCGGTCTCTCAGTTCTATTACAGACTTTTCCAAGGAAAGCCCTCTCCCCTCCATCTCCAGATTACTTGGGGTGAGTCGTGTAATCTTGGGAGCCCTCATCCTCCTTGTCACCCAAATTGTTATGATCCAGCCACATTGCTGCCGCCGCCGGGATCTCAAGAAAGTGGGTCTTCCTACCATAGATGATCTTCAACCGTGCCGGGAACATCAGCATATATAATATCCAACTGCCGAAGCAGTGCCTTAATTGGAATGAACAAGTTCCTTTTCTGTTGGACCAGGGGGGTATAGCTTGTATAAATAGCAATTGTCGCACTCCTCTCTTTGTGGGACACCCCTTCCCTGGAGAAACTGAGCACCACCTCTTGATCTCTAAAGTTCAGTATTCGCACAAAGATCGATCTAGGATATGATCCTGGTGGGGGCTTATTTTAGAGGGACCGGTCGGCCCTCTCTACTGCAAAACGCTGTGACAGCTTTTCAGGCCCAATTTCCTGCAGTAGGAGATTCTCGATGTAGCCAGTTGGGTCACGGCTCTCAATTCCCTACGGTAGACCAATCACCCTTACATTGTTTCTGCGTGACCTTGCTTCCGCCTCTTCAACCCAGGCCTCCAGGGAAGCATTTCGGGATTCTAGTTTTCAAATTCTTTCGGTTAGGTCGGCTGTGGCAGGGTGATACCTCCTTCAGCCTAGTCTCAGTAGTAGTCACTCTCTCTGCCAATGTGCAGACATCTTCATATATATCCCAACTGCATCTATTTTCCCCTCCAGTAATGTTTTTAAGTGTAGGATTGCAGCTACCACCTTTGATTCATGTGGATCCTCTAGGGGCTCGGACGCTGCCTCCTAAGGTAATACGGCCTCCGGTCCTGTCTCCCTGACCTAAGCCTACGAAGAGAAGAGTCCATGGTTGTCCCCTTTTTGTTTGCGTTTTGCAGGGGACATCGCTAGTGCTGGCTTAATGACACACCTGTGCACCCTCTCACTTCCCGGTAACCCTGCTAGTGCAGGCCCACAGTCAAGTCTCAGCCAGCGACTCACGCCAGTCACTGCTCCACAGGCCACTAACAGCCCAGCGTCGCCTAGCTGCAGCTAGTTCCACCAGCTACAGCGTCAAGAGTGCACTGACCATGTCCCTGCATGCAGCCAACTGTAGCTTGTATAGTGCAATTCACTGTTTAAGAGGTATATGTGGGTGCATCTAGCCTACCGTTGTGCAGGGTGCCCCCCAGGGCAATTCCAACTGTGCCAGTGCAGCAAGCCTCTCCAGACCTGTTCAGACCCAGATCACGGCTAATATCCCGTTCCCAGCGCACTTTGTTCTGCAGTGTTAATCCCCCTGTGCGTTGCAGCAGCCAGGCTGTGGCATTTCCCCCAGTGGGTGGTCCTCTCGTGCCGCATACGTCTGTGTCTTGGACTAAGCCAACAAAGTGGTTATACTTCGTTTCCTGTGCCTGTCGGGCACTATTGTCCCTCAATTCAGTGCGCCTTTGTTCTGGCAGCGCACTATTTGGCGTCCTACGTCCCCGTACATGCAGGTTCCACAATCCAGCGCCTCTTACTTGCAAGTCGGTCAGCCAGCTGCACCGCCATGTCGTCCCTGTCTGCTCCTCTGTCTTCTGTGTCCCGTCGCAGCCCCTTCCCGTGCAGTCTTCAATGTGGCTCCAGCTGCAGCCTCTGTATATCACTCCTAAAGGGCAGCCTTACTCTGCGATACCCCCTGCTAGCTTCTTCCGGAGGACTCGAGGAGCCACCACCACCGCCCACACAGCCTGTGCAGCGCGTTCTGCCATCTTGCCTCTTCCCCCAGCGACTCTCTCACACAGCGTCTCTAGCCCACCAGGCCACTAATACGATCGCAGTTTCATCAGCCTGTTGTCGCGATATTCATGTGCACAAATCCACCTCTAAACAAGCTAAAGGGCGCCTTAATCCGCTTCTTCAGGATCAGCCTGCAGGATCTCGGCAGGAGCTTGTGCAGATACGAGGCTGACCTACATGGGCCCAGATCAGGCCCCTGCATCACATTTGTTTGTCACTTAAACACCACAGCCTTGATAAAGACCCTTGTGGTTGAAACACCTGTTGGCTGTTCTAACCTTTAAACACTGTTTATTCATTTTGAAGATTGTAAATCTACTTGTCACGAATATAGGCGTGACCTATCTCACATGTTGACTAATACATTTCTGGAGCGAACACCTTGATATCCACTGCATGCGCAAAGCTGCCTTTGGTCATTCTTTTTCCATTTTCAACCCCCCTCTGCGCACTTCGGGTGTGGCCACAGACCAAAGCACATGCAGCAGGCACAACAAAAAACGAAATCATTAAGACGTGACACAAGCACTGCGCAGAGTACATAGTTCATCACCCGCACCCTCTGCTCAATACTTATGTACATTGATTTGCCATGGCTCATTTGCTTGGAACCGTAAACAAGAATGTAACGTATTGGTCTGAGTCGCTTTGTGGTCATGGTACTTCTGGTGTTGCTGTCCCTCCGCCCCCATTCAGGGCTCATCAGGACTGGCTTTCTGTACAGCCCTGGGCGATAACCGTAGTTTGTTTGGGAAACTGGGAGAACCACTGCTAGTTTGGGAGGCCAGTGAGGATATGGTGCTTAATGGGGGCGTGTTGTTGTTTGTTCATAACTGCACTGTTTTTCAAAATTATCTTGCCATTTGATAGTTATTGTATGGCAGTGCCTAACCGTCTGTGATTCTTCCATCTAGTGGGCATTATGATGGTCAGTGGATGTCTCATTTGAGGATTGGTAAACCATGCACGATTATTAAATGGAATGTCCATGGTCTTAATTATGTGGTCAAAGCCAGCTAGATTCAGGCTTACTGTGAGCGCCAACATGCTAAGATAATACTGATCCAGGAATCCCACTTTACAGGACCAGGCCAAGTCCCCTTTGCCAAGCCGTGGGTTCCTGCCCGTTATTTCATGTCATATTCCTCCAACTCAAGGGGGTGCTAATGATAATCCACAGAACCCTTCCATTTACAATGGTGTCCTCAGAGATTGACCACAAGGGCTGATATATGTCCTGTGGGACCCTGCTTGGGACATGCATCACACTAGTCAATATCTATGTCCCCAACACAGACCACCCCCAATTCTTCTCAATCCTGGCCGATACACTTCTGAAATATGCAGGCACACAGATAATTTGGGCGGGATATTTCAATACCATATTGGACATAGTTAGAGACGGGTCAAGCTCTAAACCCAGACACCAGCAGCGCAAGAGGTGCACAAGGCAATGTCTTTTTTTGAGATTCATGATCTGTGGCGCACGCTCAACCGTGAAAAGACAGACTTCTTGTTTTTCTCTTCGGTGCACGATATGCATTCCTGCATCAATATTGTATTAACCACTCCTGCACTGTTTTAGACCACTTCCCAAAAAAGTGGACCCTTGTCTTTGATGAGGAATTGACATGAAGGCCTATTTAGCAGTTTAAACCACAGGCAATGCTACATGTCGCCTTTAAATGGGAACCTAACACAGCAATCGCTACCTTCTTTGAGGCTAACCTGGCTCTACTCTGCTGATGACAAGTCTCTCTGCTTGGGGGAAGGTGCGGCTTTGCAAAATCCACAGCTACATTTTTAGCTGTATGTCCTCTACTTCATGGTCACATAATATCCCGTCTGCTCACAAATGGTTAAAATGCTTGATCTGGAGTAGTAACATAGAGATCAGCTATTGGAATTTGACTCCTCCTTGAAGCCGCCAAGAACTCAGAGGCTATTTGAAGACTAGTAAATGGGAATCATAATGGTGGTGTTGGGGAGATTTATCGTTGGTGTGCTTCATCCCCTCTCCTAGTGAGTCACCAGCACTTTTTGCTGGACTTCTAGACCTTTTTATTTTATTCCTGAATGAGTGGAGCCTTTTTCCACTCGTTCATTCTTATGGGCTGTCTCTTTTGGAACTCCATTCATTGTATTTTACCTGTACTATGGAGTCTCTGCTCCTGTGACTTTTTAGTCATAGACGATCACCTAGTTATGTTATGGCAGTAGATGTGTTCTACAAACTATTGTGTATTTTTTTTATACCGCAGGCTATGTCCATAGCCTTGGTAGTACACAATAGGGGCACCCAAGTACCAACTTGGGGCCTCCCTTCTTTTTTGCCATTGCTAGCGTGGTTGTTCTTTGTTGGCCCTTCTACCATTCTTGGAGAGGTAGGTCTGTGTGTGCGTTTTGCCTTTGGCGGGAACCAGTAGTTATCCCCGCCTAGGCTCCAGAGTGTCTGGGCAGGCAGGAAGTGGTGGAGTCGTCCTCCACCCACCCCCTGTCCTTTGTCTGCTAGAGTGCCTGAATAGGACCAGCTCCCACTGGTGGTCTGGCTGTCCTGATTGGACAGCCAACTGCCCCTTTCTGTAAAACTAAGAGAGATTGCAGAGGAGTGTGTGCTGGAACTGAATAAAAGATGAGGCTTCTGGAGTGTAAGGCAAGTTGACCACTTGAAACCGAAGTAACCGAAGATGAAGACCAGAGACACCTGCAGACCCTTGGGAACACCATGAAGCTACCACTGCTGTCCTGACCCCGTTTTCTATGCGACAGAGGAGCTCCGAAGAGGATGAACAACAAGTCCCAAGATGAACTTTCAAACAAAACATCTCCCGAGGTGCAAGGAGTTTCCAGAGCTGCGGAACCCCAATACCAGGAGACCTGCTGCCCATTTAGAGTGCCTCATCGTAGAAAGGCTGAATCCGTCCTAATCTGTACTGAGCCCGTAAGGACACTCCAGAGATCCGATCCAACTCTCCCAGACCCCCTCATCAGAGTGTGGGACTGCAGGAAGCAAAGAAGATTGACCAGGCGATCCGTGTCCTTTGTTGGTGCTGCTAAAAAGGCGCAAAAACCGCAGCGTGAACCAAAAGTTGCTGAAAGTCATGCCACAGGTCCCCCCTCGAGACTGCTGCTGGAAGACACTGTCCATTGTCCTGCCTTTCGTCACCAGACCAAGGAATCCGGAGGTCAGCGCTAGAGCTGCAACATCGTGGAGGAGTCCACATGAACACTTTCTTCAAACTCAAAGTTCTGTGGGGAAAAAGGTATTGCTTATCTGATTCCTGGAACTCGCTCCAGAGTTTTGGTGTGCACCTAGAGGTGTCCAGGGCAACCCCCTCTTACCTCTGACCCAAGCTGCTGCTTGTGTCCCTTTTACTCTTTTAAAGTCTGTTTCTCAGTCTCCGATGTTGGTTGTTAACTTGCTTTTTCAATGATTTAAGACACTGGAAGAAATCCGCAGGAGCAATTTGTTTTCTGCTGTTTGCCAAGACTTCAAGCCCTCTCTGAACTGCCTTTAGCTATGGTTGCGTTTTTGGACTTCAAAGATTTGCCAGGCGAAGAAACCGTCTCTATAACCTTGAACTAAGCTCATGTTGCACTAACCACTTATTTTCCTCCCTTTAAGTGACTTTTCTATATATGTTTGCAGAGTAAATGCATTACCGTATAACCTGTTGAAAAAGGCATGAGTGCGCAATCACTGATGATGCGATAGCCTTGTCTTTCCCCTATAATGCTGCTACAAATCTAAGCGCAGCAAACACATAAGTGAAAGTGCCCTTTGAAGTGTATGCCCTTGTATTCCTAAGTGTTCTACCGTTACCGTCTGAAGTATTTGATGCGATTCTGGTGTAAATATAATAAATATATATCTTTTATATAATTATACGTGTAAGTGCTTTTTTGCTCTGCCTGTCTAGCTTAGATTCAGAGTACTTACCTCCAGCTCACATCTTCCTCTTAAAATAAGCCTGACGCCTCTGCCAGACACTACCAAGGTCCTGAGCTAGTACAGACTGATCTACAAGACACTGGGAAAGCTTACTAAAGTCTTACTACCAGTAGGACTTTAGGAAAACTCCCGTAACAGGTGGTGGCGGAATTGACCCTGCAGATACGTCTTTGGGCTTGACCCCTGCACCCCCTTAATGTGTAGGAAACATTGTCTGGGAGAACTTGTCACTTTTAAATACACTTTAGGCAATGTCCTGAATGTCGAAATGATTGTGCTCACTCAAGACTCCTCATGCATTTCTATAGTAAGATTTAACCGGTTGCCAAGATTGTATAAAAATAAAACCAACAATGTGAGACCTAATATTGGAATAATTTATCCTAAAACACCTGCTACTATTAGTGAAAGTAGAGACGGTAATCCAAAAACTCTATTTCAAAAAATTGAACCACGTAAAAAAACATAGTGTGGTGTTAGCAAGTGAAACTCCTGCATTATCCGAAAGAATGACATCAGAACGTTACACATTGCGTGGGTGTCTGACACAGTTTTCTTTTTTTTTTAAAGTTTTTATTACATTTTTAAACAAACAAACAATAAAACCAAACAAACAGTGCACGTTCAACAGTTTTATTACACTTTTTAAATTCCCAAACCAAAACTCCAACTACCCCACCCCCCTTGCGAGTCTATCACCTTGAGTCATCAGATTCCACACCCTGTGGTTCGGTCTCCTCCTCAGCAGGTTGTCGGGTCTTCTAATGACCCAAACAATCTGGCTATCAGTGATTTCCAGGCCATCAGGGACTCAATCTCCTCCTCCCTCCCCCGTTGCTGCACGCCTCTTGTCATACTATGGTTTCGGCTTCTGCCCATTTTTGCAAGTCTTTCCACCACACCTCTATCCTCGGCACATGGCATGACTTCCATCCCATGGCAATCCTTCTCTTTGCAAGCACATAAGCCAGGTCCCTTAGTTTGCTTACATGCCTGAGTTTCCGTGGTCTGGGGAATCCCCCACCCCCCAGCAGGCAGGCCCATACTGTGTCCACTACTATCTTGACCCCTCTTCCTTCTAGTTTCTCTTTTATACCCCTCCAGAACCTCTCTATGATCGGGCTAGACCAAACATATGCACCATGCCTGCCTTCTCTTCGTCGCACTTAGGGCATGCTTGCCGACCTGCATTCTCGAACCTCGATATCCTCCCAGGCGTCATATAAGCCCTGTGTGTTATGTAAAGCTGTATCTGTTTCAGTCTCGCGTTTCTAGACACCTTCTTATGATACCTTTGCACCCGTTCACATCCCATCCCCCGTTTGGGCCCCAACCTCTGTTTCCCAGTCCAATCTCAGCTGCGTGACCTCCTTCCCCAGTTTAGACATCAACATCTTGTACAGTCTGGAGACCTCATAGCCCCCCTCAGCTATATCATATATAACGTCTATGGTGGCGTCGAGTTCTTCCTCCAACACAGTTTCGGGCCAGATCCTATGAATCCTTTGTACCATTCTGTGGTACGTGATGTACTGGCCTTCGTGCAACCCAGCCTCCTCCCGCAGCCCCTCAAATGTAACACAAGAGTCCCCCTGCCAAATATCCCCATCGTTGCCACCACAGCCGGCTCCCAGTGGGTCCGGAGTATGTCGCAGCTGAGCATCTGCCCCTGTCAATACCACCAGTGGCATTTGCGGCGAGTATGGGGACGGGTTCCCCATCAATTGGCATGCCCTACGCCACACCTTCCACCCCAGCAGCATCATTTTAGGGCGCCCCACCATCTCCGCCCTAGGTGCCCACATAACTTCTTTCAAATAAAAGGGTGCACAATCCCGCCCAAACAGCCTAAATTCGGAAGTCTCTTCATCAGATAGCCATTTGGCAACATATTCAACTGGCTCGCCACATAGTACGCCTCGTAATTGGGCAGCTTCATACCCCCTTTGTCATGGAAGTTCTGAAGCTTCCATAACGCCACTCTATTTCGCGTGCCATGCCACAGAAAGTCCCTACACATGCTATTCAGTTTGGTAAAGAACCCCTTAGGAATCGGGTACAATATATTCCCGAAGTAATGTAGGAGGCTTGGCAGGACCACCATCTTTAGCATCGCTCCCCGCCCCATCATCGCCAAAGGCAGCTTTGTCCAAAACCGCATGCATTTCTCAATTTTTTGGATTGCCACCTCTGTATTACAAAAAAGGTAGCAGGCGCCCCTCTCTCAAAAGAACAAGGCATGATAACCTGTTCAGTGGTTATTAACCACATTGAGAGTTCGCAGCCATTGCTTTTTGCTCACTGTACCTTCACAGATGGGAAATATCCATTTGCATATCAGTCTTTGTCCCACCCACAAGGGCAGTCCAGCACCGAAATGCTATGGCAATTCCTCTCTGAACAAGAGTACCATCAGCAACCCCATACACGTGTTTCAGCCTTGTTGGGCATCATCAGTGAGGTGAAGCTGAGCCTCTCTAAGCACAGTGAGCAGGGAGTCCACGTCTGGTTGCCCCCAGGTAACCTAGGGTGACCAACCCAAGTTCCTTTAAAAAATACAAAAAAGGTAGCAGGCGCCCCTCTCTCGAAAGAACAAGGCATGATAACCTGTTCAGTGGTTATTAACCACATTGAGAGTTCGCAGCCATTGCTTTTTGCTCACTGTACCTTCACAGATGGGAAATATCCATTTGCATATCAGTCTTTGTCCCACCCACAAGGGCAGTCCAGCACCAAAATGCTATGGCAATTCCTCTCTGAACAAGAGTACCATCAGCAACTGGATATTTCCCATCTGTGAAAGGCACAGTGAGTAGAAGCAGTGGCTGCGAACTCTCAAGTGGTTAATAACCACTGAACAGGTTATCAGGCCTTGTTCTGTCGAGAGAGGGGCGCCCGCTACCTTTGCAAACTAAATTTCAAGGAACCTGGGATTGGTAACCCTAGGTCTCCTGGGGGCAACCAGACGTGGTCTCCCTCTCACTGTGCTTAGAGAGGCATCAGCTTCACCTCACTGATGATCCCCAACAAGGGTGAAACACGTGTATTGGGTTGCTGGTGGTACTCTCGTTCAGGTTGGAATTGCCAATGCATTTCGGTGCTGGACTGCCCCTGGGCAGGACAAAGACTGATATGCAAATGGATATGTCCCATCTGTGAAAGGCACAGTGAGTAAAAGCAGTGGCTGCAAACTCTCAAGTGGTTAATAACCACTGAACAGGTTATCAGGCCTTGTTCTGTCGAGAGAGGGGCGCCCGCTACCTTTGCAAACCACCTCTGTATTACACCTATGCTCTTCCCCCACAGTGTGATATACATCTATCCCCAGGTACCGAAAAGTACTAACCGCCCACGGTACCTGTAAGACCGGTAACCTCTCTGCTGGAACCCCTACATACCCCCCCCAACGGGAACAGACTAGACTTCTGGGGGTTCACCGCTATGCCTGACAGCACAGCGTATCTCCCAAGCACTTCCAAAATGTACTGGAGTTTCTCCTCCGGATACCGCACATACAGCAACATGTCGTCCGCATATAGGGAGACCAAATGCCGCTCCCCGTTCACCCCGATGCCGATGGTGTCATATTGCTGCCTCAAATAGATCTCGAGAGGCTCCAGGGCCAAAATGTAGAGCATAGGGGACCACGGGCATCCTTGTCTAGTACCCCTACTAAGCTGCCACCTCTCCGATATCACCGATCCCGTCTTTACTCTGGCTAGCGGTTCGCTATACAAAATCTCCGCCCACCTTACATAGCCAGGCCCTAACCCATAGTGTTTCAGGACCGCCAGCAGCCACGGCCACTTGACGGAGTCGAAGGCCTTGATCGCGTCTAGGGACACGATCGCCATTTCCTCCTCACTTCCACTGCCAAACTCAATGATCCTCTGAAGTTGCATATGATTGTTGGTGATGTTTCTATGGGGGACATAGCCCATTTGATCCAGATGTATTAACTAAGCAATGACCTTTTTCAGTCTGTTCGCCAAGACCGCAGTTAATATCTTGCCGTCCTGGTTCAACATTGACACCGGTCTGAAGGAACCACAGCTGCGCCCTGGTTTATTTGGTTTAGGGAGAGGTACTATAACAACCTCTCTCAGTGACTACGGCAGGCGGCCCGTCTCGAACGCCTCATTTATCATCTCTAGCAGCGGGGAGGGGGGGCCTCTTCTATATATATCTAGTAAAATTCGCTTGGGAGCCCGTCTGTCCCCAGGGTCTTACTAGTAGGCAACTGCCTCACCACCTCCCCCAGGTCTTCCAGGGTAATCTGGGAGTCCAATTCCTCTTTCCTCCTCACTTATCTTGGGCAGCCCCATATCCTCAAGCGTTTCTTCCATCATTGTCCGGCTACTATCCCCGTATAACTCTTTATAATAGTACACAAACGCTTGATTAACCCCCTCCTGGGTGTCCTCTACGCTACCATCTTCCCTCTCTATAGTTCTGATTGTGGCTCTTGGGGTCTCGCTCTTATACAACCACGCCAAAAGTCTCCCCGGTTTGTCACCTACCGCATGCTGTCTCTCAATGTACCTTTTATAGTTGCACAACCTCTCCCAGTAATCCGCACATTTTTGCTGCAGCTAAAGTATCAAATCTAGTTTCTCCACTGTATCGTCGCCGGCTTTTAAGGCCTCTTCCAATTTTGCTTCTGTCTCCCTCAGTTCTGCTGAAACCCCACCCTGTAGGCCCTTGGACTTCGCCATGGCCGCCCCCCTCATAACAACTTTAAAGGCCTCCCATAGTGTCCCCGCCGAGTCCACACTCCCAGTATTGGTTTCAAAATAATTTACTATCTCCTCCCGTAAATCTTCTCTAAAGAAGGGGTCTCTCAACGCCTCCGCTCGTAGGCGCCATGCCGGGATCCTCGCCCTCGGGGGGCAATATTGCCACGCAAGAATCGGGGGCAAGTGGTCCGAGAGGACCCTGACCCTGTACTCTATGTGCGCAATCTCCGCTATCATTTCTGGTGATGCGAAGACATAGTCCAGCCTTGTTGATAACTGCTGTGGGGCAGAATAATGCGAATATTGCCTTTCCCCAGTATGCCACACTCTCCATGCATCTTCCAACCCAAAGTCATCAAGCAGTGTCTGTAGCGCCCTGGCTGCAGGGGCCGGTCTATCCAATTTCCCGTCCGATCTATCCACCCTTGGGTTCAATACACAGTTGAAGTCCCCTCCCCAGATCACTGCGCTTCCCACACACACGCTCAGGTTCGCACTCCGTGTCCTAATGTAGGCCACTGTGTTCTGGTTCGGGCCGTACGTGTTAACAATACTTATCTCCCTATTCTCTACCAATCTCCTCAGCATAACCATCCTCCCGTCTGTCCCAGCCACCACTTGCAACTGCTGAAACGGGACATGTGGCGCCACCCATATAAGTACTCCTCTTGCGTAGGCTGAGTACGAAGAACCCACCAACACCCCCTTCCACTTTCCCGCAATCGTGTCCATCTTCTCACGTGTAAGTTGGGTTTCCTGTAGCAATGCAATATCTATTTTCTGCCTGCGCAGATACAGCATAACCTTGTTCCTTTTTAAATAGCTGTTAAGCCCCTGCACATTCCATGTGAGTATTTTAAGGTCCCCCATGGCCTGGTATGATCCCATTCCCTCCCCCCCCAGGTGCAGTGTAACCTTGAGTTCCATTCCAATCTATATAGGCCTGCATCCCCTTCTAAAACCCTGTTAACCAAAAACAAACCGAACTTCCCACTCACTCTTCCCCCCCCCGCCTCTCCACCCTTCCCCAACACTCTTCCCCCCAACTGTTGCCCAGCTCCATCCCTGGATCTCAGGCTCCCCCGCATCTAGCTCTTTCCGGCTTTTGCCTGTACTCGAAGCTTCGCAGGGTGAGGCCGCCCTAGTGGCCAACCTACTGTAACTACAACTACAATTCGGGGGGTAGGGTGCTACCGGCCTGCCGCTCCAATAGCACATCTCACTATATTCAAGTCCATCAAGTCTCTCACAATCCACAGTATGTTACTGAATGTCAGCCTCCTACAGCCAGGCCCCTCATTCTCCGCCGTCGCCTAGGATGTTCGCTCGCCGCCATAGCAAAATGCATACCGTGTCTAAGTCACTTTTCACGTCCATTTTGTGTCGCCTTCGTGTCTTGATCCGGGCAGCCCTGCAGATCCAACCACGTTGTCGCATCTTCCGGAGTGTCAAAAAAGTGAATTTTGCCCTTATACACGACCTTCAATTTTGCAGGGTACAGCAGCATATATTTTATCCCAGCCGCCCGCAGCCTCCTTTTGATGGGTACATGGCTGTACCGCTGCCTCTGGACCAGCATAGTGTAATCCGGGTATGCCGTGATGGTGCTCGAGGCCCTCTCGATTGTTCCGCCTTTCTGAAAATACTCCAATATTTTTTCCCGGTCTTTATAGTTCAGTATCTTGGCAATTATCGCTCGTGGAGGGCCCCCCGGTCTCGGCTTCCGCATGAGGGCTCTATGTGCATGCTCGTCCACAAATCCTTGCGAGAGTGTACCGGCCCCGATTCCTTGTAGGAGTAAGTTCTCAATATAATCAGTCGGGTCCTGGCCCTCCTCGCCTTCCGGCAGACCCACCACACGAATGTTGTTTCTCCTCGCTCTCCCTTCTGCTTCTTCTGCTCGAGACTCCAAGATTGCCACCTGTTGCTTGAGGACATGGATCTCTTTTGTATTGTTGGCACCGGTGTCCGTATTAGATTTTACCGCGCCCTCCAGGCTGCTTGTGCGTTCCGCCAGTCCCCTGACATCCTGTCTCAGCAGGGAGACTTCGATGCCCACTGTTTCAATTTTAGCCTCCAGGGAAGTGCGTAGGTCCATCAACGCAACCCCCCAAGATTCCTTCAGCTCCGTAATGGCTTCCAAAATCTGACGATTATCAGCAGCTGTCACGCCCTCAGCCTGTTCTATCGGGCCTTTGGTTGAGGTGGCCACAGGAGACAGGTGTGCTTTCGCAAAAATATCCATCGTGGGTTGTTTGGTCTTATTCTTGCCCACGGCCCCCCGCGCCGCCATTTTCTGGTTACCGTTGGGTCTCCCTGTCCCGATTCAGCGACCAAGTGTCTCCCCAGCCGCAATTTCCGCTCTTTGCCGACTGTCGCGGTGGTTTCCAGGCAGTCGCAACCTCCACCTCCTCTCGCCGCTGCTAGTTCAATGCCGAGTGAGCGCATCTCGTGCTGGTCGTGGTGCGGCCTGCATTTTCACACCTCTGCTGTCCTGGGCCCCTGCCGTCCGGGCCAGCGCCCAAGCTTTCACGACTCAAGACCCACGGCCCCCAGGGATTTTTGTATTCCGCCTTCACCTCGCCATTGTCGTTCTTTCCCTGTGGCCGCCGTCTCTATTCGTCCTCTTCGGGTACCCTGGTTTAGTTTCTTTTGTTGTCAGCCATCTTGTGTGACAATGGACCTAGCCGCCGCCGTCGTTCGTCGAGCAATTCCTCCAGACTCCCGCTTACGATTTTTCTCGCTCTTTTTACAATGAGCGAATCATCCATTCCCATGCGTGTGTGATCGATTCTGGAACCAGTGGAACCAGTGGCGCACTTTTAAAGGTAGTTTGTACGGATCATCTGTCGGATCCTCCGGAGCTACACGGGAAGCACGTCCTACTCCATGGCTGCTCAAGCCACGCCGCCCCGTATCTGACACAGTTGTACATTCATTCCACACAACTCTTATTTTGGTCAAATGAGGGAAATATTTTCATTCAAAATGGCCACAGGTGGACCAACAAGATAGTGTACCACCTGTTTAGCAGTCTCACACATTGTATCATATTATAGTGGTTGCCACAATTAAACATCAGTGCTCCAGAGTTTCTAACATGCGATAGCTCGAATGTTAGAACTCTACTGCATTATTGATGAGGGCCTGTGTCCTGAGATCAAAACCTCAACATCACTCAATTTTAATCTGTTCCTTATATGTTTTCGAGCAGTATCTTTGTGTGTAAATCAGAGTAAAACTTCAGAAGCAAATCAAACCAAATTGCTTAAGAAAAAAGGCTAACCACATAAAATAAGCCCAATTCATTACCTTTTAGGACTTCATCTTCAGCACACTGCAAAGCACTGTAACCTTGATTCAATTGTCTTCAGTTCAATATGCGAGTATGACAGCAATATGCTAATATCCCAGCAAGCTGCAAAAAGATCACTAAAACACTTGTGATCTATTTCTTGCAGTGGTCGAAGTGGGCGGGAGCAGTCGGGAGCGGTGCGCCTCTACTTCTTTTAATTACGTTTTACCGTCCCTATACTTCTATTTTAAAAAGAAACCGTTCCGGAATGGTTTCATTTTAATATAAAAGTGTAGGAATAAGTTGAAGCTTGCACTTTTAGTGCAATGCACTGGACATTCCCTTAAACAACAGGCACATGTGTTTTGGAGTTTGTATTGTGCATGGAAGGGGGCGTGGTGATGGTGGTTGTGGGGAGTGGTGCAGGCCAGTAGGGAACATAGTTCCACTACTTCTTTTCGTACACTTAGACCACTGATTTCTTGTTCTACTGTTATATTTCTATGAACATTTTGAACAACTACCAGCTTCCTGCAGTTGACTTCTCTGCAGTGAAATGAATTATGGCCCTAATTCTCACTCCACTGCCTCGGAGCATTTGACAGAGCCATTTACATAAATCCATCCAGGCTCACCTCACCCCTGAATGATATTGTCAACAGTCCAGAACCTGCTAAATTGTTTTGCTGATAAGCCAACTTTTAGTATCTACAAACAAAAAAACCCTTTGACAAAAATATGACTTTCATCCAGAAACATCCAGTACCACATTCAGCCACAGTCATGCTAAATGTCTTATCTTTGTGAACCTGCAATACGTATTGTTAGGCAAGATTGTATGCAGTACCCTGTGGGAGACTGCACCAGCTTTGTCCTCTTGGCAAGCAGCCAAGCTTATCTCAAGAGTGGTCAATGTGAGCTGTATGGTTGTAACACAGTTTCACAGTGACAAGTATCCAAATAAACTCTTACACTCAAGGTTTCTTGATTAAACAATTATTTAACAGTCAGTTTGAATGAGCCTTCTTTAGAAGGAAGTAATGTAACACAAAAATATACTTCAGAAATACACTATCTCATTTTCAATAAATCAGTAGATATCCATTTGGGATGGCACACAGACACTTCCTACAGCCTGAGGTGACTTAAATAACTAGCCCACTGTAGACATTTATATATCACTGGCACATTTAGAGCAATAATGAGTTTGGTGTCAAAAGGCAAGGGTTTGGGGAAAAAAATGACGGTTAACAAATATTCTTAAGCAGGTAAGTACTCATGTACTCCAATGCAAAGTAAATTATCCCTTTCCCAGCTACACAAGTTATGGAATGTGTGACTTTTGTTGAGGGATAGTTGAAGCACAATGTCAGAGGATAGCAGAGTCTTTCAGGGAGCGAGGAAAGCCAATGTTAATTGAGCAAAGTCTAGTGGAGCTGAAGCACTTCTTGAAGGTATGTAAAAAGTCTTGTACAATGTTTTAGAAGTCTTTTTAGAAAATAGAATCTCTGTAGGGCCACAAGCTGGGAGGCTTGTGAGGGGCAAAGCTGCAAGCAACTCTGCAAAAGCAACCAAGACAAGTCTCAACTGAGAGCTAGCAAGGCTACACACTAAGAGGTAGGTACCCCTTAGTTTACAGTACCTTAGGTCTGAAGAAATTGGTTCCAGCTGGCTTCTGTTCTAGTTGTAGTATGGCAGATCCTGTTGTTCCTGGGCTTCTGTCATGGGGACAAGAGGGAGGACGTCTGGGGACTCCTGCACTACGGTTTGAAGATCGGCGGCAGCAATGGGCAAACTTCAGATCAGCGGCACTTTGCGGTTTCAGATTCTCGCGAATAGCACCACTGCGGTTCTCAGACACTTGGTGGTTTTTCCTCGCATCTGGGGTCCAGCACTGTGTTGAGGTGGCTCCGGCTTGGTCAGTCCTGCTTCATAGGAGTCCAGAGGATTTTCCTGGAGCTCGGGTCCGACTTAAAGACACTTACTCGATTCTGGCGGTCCTCTCCCTGGCATTCGGTTCCTGCAGCAGCAATGGGAGTGCAGCCATCTCCGAGAGGATTTCCAGATGAGCTCGTCTCAGGGTCGATTGGTCCCACCAACCCAAGGGGAGGAGTCGTCCTTTGCAGGGCCTCTCTAGTCAAGGCGAATTCGGAGCTTCAGCACTGCAGCAGGGATTCACTTGGCAAACCAACGGTCCAGGAGTTGCAGCAGGCGTCTCTTCCAAGTCCTTCTTCGGATTCCTTCGTCCAGTGGTTGACTGTGCCTTCCAAGCAAAAGACCTCGCCTTTTATGCAGGTTCCTTACATTCATTTGCACCCTAGCTGTCAATCACACAGCAGGGTGGCTGTCCTACAAGCACAGCCACCCAGCCAATCACCTTTGGATGCATTCCTGTAACCAAGACGATTAAGCACGGAGTTTCAGGCACCTCCCTCAATACCTGCCCCTGCTAGACATACGTGAGCCAGAGGCAGGCTTCACCAGTGAATCCCGCCAAAGACAAAACTAACAAAGGGACCAAACCTAGTTTGGCGCGCAGAGTAACTCTCAAGAAGGATCTTTCCAACAAGAAATGGTGAAAAAAGACGGGCAGGGCCATTTTAACAAAATGGGCACCCACGGGTGCTTTACTGCAGCTGCAATTGGAGCCCACGGTAGAAACACTCAATGGTAGTAAAAAGTAAACCACTGCCACCAGCCATTAATTGTAGAAAGAGTAACATAAAAATGTTACATGAGAAACTAGACAAAGGGGATACTAAGTGACCCCTCCAGCACCCTATTGTAAGAAAGTGTGAACTGGGTCTAGAAAGTTACAAAATGTAAGTAAAGTCAATTTCACTTCACTGCTCTTGGAAACGGTAGTTTAACCAAGAGAAGGTATTTAAACCTTTGGGAAATCTGAAAGACTTCCCTGTGACACTGCACTGAAGGTGTTGTGTGTCACAATGTAGAAAAACATGATGCTAATGGTGTTTGTCAGACTCCATAACCAAAAGAAACAGAGTCCAAATCACAGAAAAAATACATAAGAGAGTTTGAAAAAGGTCCTACTCTCTCCAGGATTAAAATTAAAAGTCCAAGAGTCCAACAAAACAGAACTGGGAGGGTCTAAGGTAGAAGGGAATTAGCACATTTCTGAGAATTCTCCCTAACAAGTATGTGTTGGCATCCAAGCTAAACCTTCATGAATGGACACCATACTGCGCTGTTCTGCATCATTAGAATCCACATTTCTTCGACAGGGATTGCATCTTGCAGTTTGTTAGGGAGAATTTTAATTTTTAGTGCCGAATTCCTCCCACCTTAGAGACCCCAGGCTCTTTTGCTTGACTTAGATCTTTTTAATTTTAACCCTGGAATTAGTGAGACCTTTATCTCACTCTCTCATGTTTTGACCTGATTTGGATTATGTTTCCTCTGTTTTTAGATTCTGACAAACTCCATAGGCATCTGCTTTTTGTATGGTGATGCACAGCACCTTCAGTGCAGTGTCAGAGAAATCCTTTTAGATTTCTCATAAGGTTTAGATGCCTTTTCTTGTGTGAACTACTGTTCCCAAGAATAGTAAAGTGAAATGGACTTTACTTACCTTTTCTCTTAGTAGGTCCAGCACACACCATCCTATGTGGAGGGCTGAGGGGTTACTTAGTAGCCCCTTGTCCTACACTCTCATGTAACATTTGTTATGTTACCCTCACTACTTTAAATGGTTGGTGGCAGTGGTTTAATTTGCCGACTGAATCCTCACCTGCAGTACAGTAACCATGGGTGACCATTTCTGTCAAAATGGCCCAGGTCGTCTTTTTTCACCATTTTCTGTTTGTGAGGTCTTTCATGGGTTTTACTCTGCTTGTTGAGCCAGGTTTGAGCCCTTTGTTAGTTTTGCCTTTGGCGGGCTTCAGCCCTGAAGCCCGCCTCTGTCTCCAGTGTATCTTGAAGAACAGGATGTAAGGGAGGGTCCCGAAACTCCCCTGTCCTTTGTCTCTAGGAATGCCTGAATGCAACCAGTCCTGATTGGCTGGCTGGCTGGCTGTCATTTCAGGACAGCCAACCTGCTGTGTGATTGACAGCCTAGCCTGTGCCTAAATGGGAGAAACCTTCTTAAAAGGCGAGGGTTTTGGGACTAGAGGTGAGTCGACCACTGGGAGAAACACCTGAAGAAGAAACCGTGAACAAAGCTTGCTGCATCTTCTTGGACCTTTCAATTGCCCGGTGAAGCCCTGCTGCTGTGCTGAAACTCCTTTTTCTAATCGACAAGAGAAGCTCCGGAAGGGACAACTTCTTCCCTTGGGTTAGTGGGACCAACTAACCCCGAGACAAACTCCATTGGACCATCTTGGACCATCTTCCCCGACCGGCTTGTACTTCACTGCTGCTGGAACTGAGTGCCAAAGGTCAAGAAATCCGTAGTCGAGTGCAACGTCTGAAATCTGTCCAGAAGCTCCAGGAGTCTCCCAAAGACCGTCAAGAAGCCGAACCGCGTTGGTGCTGTTTACCGAGCGCTGAAACCACGAAGTGCTGCTGAACCGAAAAGAGCCCGTAGCTGCTGACGACCTTCAAATTGCTGCCGCAGGAGCCCTCCAGACGTCCTCCCTCTTTTCCCCACAACTGAGGCTCAGAAACACAGGGCCTGCAACGCTGTAACAGGACAGAATGCAGCTGGACCACCCGTCTTCAAACCAGAGGTACTGTTGAGGCTTGGGGTACTTACCTCATGTCTCTTTAACTGTGCTCGTCTGAGTTGGGCCTTGCATTGGCTTACTTTTTTAGAGTTGGCTCTAACTCTGCTTTCCACAGGCTTCACAGCTTGTAACCCTACAAGTGATTTCTACAAACTCTCTAACTTTGTGCAAGACTGGTATTATCTAAGAAGTGTCTCAGTTCCATAGACTGTGCTCCCATTGACTTTGGCTGTTCTGGTTCTCAGCAGACTCTTCTAGTCCATTGGCTTTGATATATCTATCCCTCATAGGTAGTGACTTGTTCTAGGCTGTTATTGCTGTTATTGCTGGGAATGGCTTATCTAGACTTCATCGGAAGATTTAAGTATACTCACAAGCCCTGAGAACCTGTTTAACCTTTTTCCTTCCTTTTAACCTTTCCTTTCTGCAACCTCAGAATCTGCAGTATATTCAGTGTGATATATAAATGCCATTACTGTCCTTGTGAATGAAGTCACCTCCGGGTGTAGGAATTGTGTAAAAAGAGTATCCACTAACTTGTGCTGATCCTGAAAAGTATTATAAAGTATATTTGATTGCTACATGAATTGCCCTTTTAAAGAATGCTTACATGTTAAATAACTATTTCTAGACAATAACTATCTCAAGAAACCTTGAGTTTAAGTGTTACTTGTTTACTTGTAAATACGGATTTCATTGCTACAGCCACATTTACCCCTCTTGAGATAGGCCTGGCTGCTCAGTCCCTCTACCAACATGTGCAGTACAGACCTATACTAAAAGGTGGGTTACTTGATACTAAGCAGATAAGTGTTGTGTAGTCTCACACAATGTGACTACACCAATTCTTAACTAACACAGTTGCACCCAACCAGAAGAATCTATGCAACTGCAACCGCCTCACTGGAACAAAGGACAGAAGATCACGCTCCCAGCAATATCCCTCCCTCCCCCAGTTGATCCATCATGATCCCTGGGAAAGTCTGAGTGAGTGGGTTGAATATGTATAACGGTGTCCCTTGTTGGTTTCCTTCCTCTCACAAGATACATTGCATGCTGTGTAAAACTGGGATAAGGAAGTGGCAGAAAAGCTTCCAGGGACATTACCTTATTAGGCTACATGCAGAACTCTCATGGGGAGACCAGAGGGCAGTGGATATGGCTTGGGAAATGTTAAAATGATCATACAGTGAGTGATCTATAACGAGCAACATGTACTCATCAAACAAGATACATGCACCCTAGCACAGAGGATGTGCAAGTAGAAAGTGATAGAAATATATAAAAAGACATGTGGAGTAAGTACTTACAAGCAACTTATGATTACAGGGACATGCCGCAAGTTCCTCACCCACAATTGCTGTACAGGTACTGTCAGCTGTAAGTCCACATATATGACAAGGAATAACAGAATCTGTGAGGTGAAACCCTTGATAGTGTTGTATAAGGATCTCACGATGGTGAGCAACATCACCTGGGACACCATTGAAGTCCATGAACCATGCTGATCAAAAAGGGAAGAGAACGTAATACTCTTGATAAGGGACAAGTAGGAATAGTGCTTACAGGAATGAAAAGAACACCGAGGCATTCTCATAGGAGAAGGACTAAACCGTACAACACATTTAACCAATAGGGAACCAAGAGATGTGCAGGTGAAAACCAGGAAGAGAGTCCAAGAGGGAGTTGAGGAGCAGGGAAAGCACAATTCTCCAGCATGGGGTCTGGCATGGATTCACTTGATCATGAATATTCCCCGTCGTCAGGCTGGGCATCCTCAGTAAAAGAAAAAACAGTTTCAATTTCACTAACTGTATTTCTCCTCTAAACCAATCACTGTCCTCTGGGTCATAATGCCGCCATCCAATGACAATCCTCTCCCTAAACCCCTCCTCTGGCAGCCATCTTCAGATTTTTACTGCACGCTTCAGTGTTGGGAGTCCTCGAGTTTGCTCTCGGAGCGATTTGTGTTTTTGTGTTTTTGACGGGGAAAAATCTATTTTTGTTTCAAGGGAGCCTGTGTGCTCTTTGCTTCACCCTCCGACAGCAGGCACCCATTGTCAGTGATGTTCAGCGCCACCAAGAGAGAAGATCGTCAAAGATTCAGGAAGGCCATCTGGGCCTACTTCGCGCACTCTGACCATGACAGAGGAGAAGGAGGGAAGGTCCCCTTTAGTCCCTGCACCAAATGCAGGCTACGAAATGTGTTTATGGAGGGCAAGCGCCTGCAATGCCTCTACTGCCTGCACCCAGACCACAAAGAGGTGGAGTGCGAGATATGCCTCGGGTTCTCCAAGAAGACGACGGAGGACGGGCACAGTCGACTGGTGGCGTGGCTTAACATCAAGGCCTCTGACCCATGCTCCAAGCAGGGTCATGCCTCACCTAGGACCGGCCTGTTCGAGGAGCGGTCTTCTAAGTCCTTTGAGGGCGCTTCATCCGTGGGCGCCCAAGATAAGGCCAGGAGCCGCAAGTCCGAATCCACAAGGTTTCGCTGTGAAAGCTGTTCCCAAGGTGGATAGGGTGTGATCGACATCACCTTCCACCGCCATTGCCAGCCGGCAATCAAGCTCCTCTCTGAAGAGGAAGTCATCTAGCCCGGCTAAACTACGTGAGAAAATCAGAGAATCCACGGACGGAGGAGAAGAAAGTCGAACAGCCCAAGCAGGCTCAAACGGCACAGGCTCAGATCTTGCCAGCGTCGACGACTGCTACTGCCACGACAGCAAAGGGCACTGATCCTGCAAAGCTGCAGCTCAGGTGTCCCAAGGCGCAACACGTTTGTAGTGACTTTGGCAATATCTGCTGGCACGCCAGAAGTGGGGAAACGGCTCAGGCCCCGGTTCAAGACTCTACGGGGGAAAAAAAGGGGTGGGCGAGGAGGTCCTGAAGCAGCCCTCCCAGGCTGTTGCCCAAGCCATGGAGGTCTCGTCCACGGATGACGAAGACCAGGAGTCCTTGCACACGGTACACAAGGACGTTGAAGAAGAGGAGGAGGAGGAAGAGGAGGAGGAGGAGGATGACGACGACGCCACAGGGCCTAGTTTCCTGTTCTGACTTCGCAGCCGAGGGACATTTCCTTGGATAATCTGTCGACCCTGCACACCTTGGTGTCAAAGATCCAGATGAGGATGCCTCCGGCTCCGGCATCTGTGATTCCCCCCCAGGACCCCGATCAGCCTCCAGTGAAGAAGCGGAAGCGTCATACGACGCCACCATGTCAACCTCTGCCTCCACGTTGGGTTCCTTCTCCCCCAGCAGTCCCAGACACGGGGATGGATACAGCCACGATGACGGACTAGGATATTGTTGCAGCGGATGGTGAATCTCTACATTTGGATGTTCCACATAGGGTGTCCCCCTCCAGATAGGGTGTCCCCAATGGATGAGGTGGGGTGGTTCCCCCTCCATGATCTCCAGAGCCTCCAAGCTATTCCAGCTAGTACCCGAGGAAACCAAGAAGGGCTTATTGTACCAGAGGCGTGAGGCCCAGAGGAAGACTATCATGGCGGTGCCCCTTCTGGACGACGTTTGGGAAGAGGGCCTGGCCCTCATGAACCCTTGCACGGGATCGGCTGGAGAAGAAATATCGGGTGCCAGACTCTGCACCCAAGTGCCTGAGGTCGCAGCCATCGCCGGATTCAGTGGTATCGGCGGCCGCGAGAAACGGTTGGCCAACCCGTCCTCATCTTCGGTCCCTCAACACAGCGAGGGGAGGAGGATGGACGCCATGCGAAAGAAGGTGATTTACACTGCGGTGTCCACTATCAAGGTGGCGAACGCACTGTCGGTCCAAGCCAGGTAAGACAGGGAGTTGTGGTACAAGCTGGGGCCTATTCTGGTGTTCCTCCCCGACGATAAGAAGATGGAGGCAATCACTCTCTTCAGGAAAGGGAGGTAGCGTCTGATCACGCCATCACGGTGTTATTGGACGTTGCCAACGCGGGGTTCCGGCAAATGGGGAACAATCTCTGCCTTCATCGCCAAGGCTGGATGAAGGCCACGAATTTCCATCAGGAGGTCCAAGCAAAGGTACTGGACATGCCCTTTGGAGAGAATCTATTTGGGAAAGTCATCGATGACACCCTCCAGGTATCAAGGCGGATACGGAGACGGCCTGTTCCCTTGTCACTCTCCAGCAGCACCACTCTTCTTTTTGCTCCTCCAGGGGAAACTCAAGCAGGTCTTCCAAAGGTTTCTCAACATCATACCGACAGCCTTCCAGATCCACAACCCAGGAAGCCTACAGAGGCTGTTCACAGGCCTACGGTAGCGGAGGACAGTGTTGTCGTCGCCCACAGGGCAGGGTGCCGAAGCAACCCTGAACCGGCCGGGATGTCTGGCCCACACTCGTGCACCCCAGTTGGAGGCAGGCTGACGAGGAGAAAGATCACCACTGACAGATGGGTGCTGGATGCTCTCGCCGAAGGACACACCCTGGAGTTTCAAAGCAGGTGTCCGCGGATCCCTCCGGTTCCCTGCCAGGGCCAGCACATCTGTCCGCTCCTGGAAGAGGTACAGCTATGCTGCGAAAAGGGGCGATGGAGCTGGTTCCCCAACAGCTCCGGTGCTCCGGAGTCTATTCCAGTTATTTCTGGTCAGAAAGAAGACGGGGGGCTCGAGGCCCATCTTAGACCTACAGCATCTCAACAAATACCAATTCAGGATGGTCACATTGCAACACATGCTCGGCCAGCTGGAAAGATGAGCCTTCTTGACGTTGTTGGACCTGGAGGACACCTACTTCCACGTCCCCATTCACAAGAAACATTGAAAGTTTCTACGTTTCGTGGTGCAGGAACAGCACTACCAGTTCAAGGCCGTACCTTTTGGCTTGAAGTCGGCCCCAAGAGTGTTCACGAAATGCCTGCCACCAGTGGCAGCCCATCTACCTCTACAGGGCATACACGTATACCCGTACCTGGACGACTGGCTGATTCGCGCCCACTTGCAGGAGCTAGCCGTCGAAAAACACGCAGACGACCGTCTGGCTACTAACGGATCTGGGATTCTCTGTCAACTATCCAAAGTCCTGCTTAATGCCATCACAGAATGCGTTGTTCTTAGGCTCTAGACTCAATACGTTGTCTTGCTTGGCGTCACTCTCGGAGGAGAGGATAGCAGCCATTCTAGAAAAGGTGCAACGGCTGTCATCTAGTAGGACGGGCCAGGTCTGGGCCATCAAGTCGTTACTGGGCATGATGTCGTCCTGCAGCTACCTCGTCCGGCTCTGCAGCTTGCAAATGCAACCCCTTCAGGAATTCCTGGACGCCCGCAGGATACAGGTGTCTGGAAGCTTCATGGACAAGATCTCGCTCAACGCTGAGTTCTGTCTGGCGATAGTATGGTGAGGTGTTTGCTCCAACATCGCCCAAGGCACTGGATTTCAAAGCCCACCATAACAGGAGACGGTCACCATGGACATCTCCCTCGAGGGATGAGGAGCACACACCGGACGTCTGCACGCAAAGGCCTGTGGCTGCCGGAGGAGAAGTATCTTCATATCAACATCCTGGAGCTACGGGCAGTGTCTGTCTCTGAAAGGCAAGGTGGTGAGGATCTTTATGGACAACATCACCACCATGTTCTACATCAGGAAGCAAGGGGGGGCACTAAATCTGTGGCACTCCAAGGAAGTGCAGGACTTGGGACGCTGGGCCGTCGGACAGGGGAATGTTCCTCGTCCCCCTCCACCTGGCGGGAGTCCAGAACACGATCAGACTCCCTCAGCAGGGAGCTGCGCTCCTGCCACGAGTGGGAGCTTCATCAGGATCAGGTGGATGGCCTGTTCGTTAAGTGGGGCACACCCCAGATTGATCAGTCTGTGACGGCAGCAAACTCCAAGTGCCAGAAGTTTGTCAGCAGGTTCCACCAGCCAAGGAACCTGGGGGATGCGTTCTCCTTTCTGTGGGAAGGTCCGTTTCTTTACGCGTTCCCCCCCCGTTCCCTCTCCTGCTACGAGTCCTCAACACATTCAGACAGTGCCCATGCAAGATGATACTCCTCAACCCCGGTGTGGTATCCAGACCTTCTCAGCCCGTCAGTGTCTCCTCGGGTCATGCTGCCGGTGGTTCTGGATCTTCTCACCAGAGAAGGAGGCGAAATCCTTCATCACGACCCAGGATCGCTGAACCTGAGGGGTGGCTTCTGAGTTTGATATGAATTGCCTGCGAACTGCAGGGAAGTCCTTGCCAAGGCCAGGGCGTTGTCGACTTTGAAGTGCTACAGTCACAAGTGGAAGCGTTTCACTACATGGTGCCGCTGAGGGTCACGGCCACGCATGTCCTTCCATACTTACTATCCTTCGCCAAGACCAGACTGGCGTACGGCTCTATCAAGGTACATCTAGCGGCTATCTCCAGATACACTAAGCCTCCAGGAAGATCTTCACTTTGGTTCCATCGACTCGTCAAGGAGTTTCTCAGAGGACTTTTTCTATCTTTCCCCACTGGTGAAGGCTCCTGCCGTGGGAACACAATGTGGTTCTGACAAGGCTCATGGGAGCCCCCTTCAAGCCTACAAATCGGGCCCCTCCCAAGTTCCTCTCATGAAAAACTGCTTTCCTGGTGGCCATCACCTCTGCCAGAAGGGTAGGTGAGATCCAGACCATATCCCGCAAGCAATCATACCTGACTTTCCACGAATCGAGGGTGGTGCTGCAGACGCACCCCTCTTTCATGCTGAAGGTTGTCGTAATTCCACCTCACCAAGCCTTTAGTGTTACCTGTTTTTTTCCCCTAAACCTTGGAAATGGCCTTGCATTCGCTGGGCATTGCGCGTGCCCTGAAGTTCCACGTGACACGCACAAAGAGTTTTCGGAAGACCTCACAGATGTTCATGAACTTTGGTCCTCTGAACCATGGGAAGGCCTTGTCCAAGGCTTCCATCTTAAGGTGGCTCTCCGGTTGCATCATGCACAGTCATCGTTTGGCAAACTGACCACTGCCCAGCCATCCAAGAGCCCGCTCCATCAGAGCGATCCCTGCGACAACAGCGTTCCTGTCTGATGTGCCCCTGCTGAACATCTGCATGGCTGCTACGTGGAGGTCCACGCACACCCTCACAAAGTTGTACTGCATCGACAGGGATTCCAGGGAGTTGCGAGTCGGCCAAGCAGTGCTACTCAACTTGTTCGCTTGAAGTGAGACTGTTACGGAGGTAAGAATGTATTGTTTCTATGGAGCCTTGCCACCTCCCGTGGTTGCGTAATGTTGTACTGCTATGTATTCATTATTCATGAGCATGTGATTCCATGCTAGAGAAGGTTTAAGTTACTTACCTGTAACCATTGTTCTCCAGCATGGGTCTAGCATGCGAACCCTCCTTCCATCCCCTCTGTGGCTCTTCTTGGTCATACTGCCAAATTACGTGCTACCAAATCTGAAGATGGCTGCCAGAGGAGGGGCTTAGGGAGAGGACTGTCATTGCATGGGGGCAGTATGACTCAGGATTGGTTTAGAGGAGAAATACAGTTTTTAAGTGAAAGTTAAACTGTTTTTCTTTAACCGAGGATTCCCAGCCTGACGACGGGAATATTCATGAGCATGTGAGTCCATGCCAGAACCATGCTGGAGAACAATAGTTAAAGGTTAGTAGCTTAAACTGTACTAGCCACACACTCCCCCCCCCCCTTCCCACCAGGAAAGGTAAGAAAAGGTGCAGAAATAGGAATTATCTTAATGAGGGGTGTCCAAAGGATCGAGTTTACAGTGCAGAACAAAGCAAGGTCAAAAACTATAGAACACAGACAAACTTGGCAGCACAGGAAAGCGCTGACTATAAAAAAAAAAGTGGAAGCCAGAAAAGGTAAACCAGGAAGCAGAAAATACTAATTGCCACACTAAATTAGAAATCCAGGGGTTTGGTAACCAGATAAAAAGAACTAAAAACTAAGAATACAGAACCAGGGACCGACCACAAACCTGACCACTGCAACAATGTGCAATACTGAAATGCAGCAAACGGAAACTTTTAAAGTTGGCAAACTATCGCATGCTACAGGCATGATGTTTTCTATAACCCACCAGTGACATGTGTCCCTTAACCTCTACCCAACCTCTGTCCTGCTAGGGTGGAGATGAAGCAATGAGCAAGGCATTTCAGTAAATAAACATACTGGTTGCCAAAAACCTGAAATGGTTCCAGAAGGGAAGTGAAATGGAAAAGTAGCGTTCAATAGGGAATGGACCCTGAAGCATGCCCTCAAGTTGTGGGAACGAGAGCAAAGCAAGCAAATTGTGACCTGAACCAGGGGTTCTGGGCGGTCTGAATGTTTGTGTTGAGAGATTGCCCGAGGAAACTTTATATCAGACTCCTCCCTCCCCCTTTTCTCCTTTCTTAGTGTTCTAGGGACAGGTTGGGGACCATGTCGCTAATCACCATACCTTGTAGAGGTTGTTTCCATTGGGACCACCTGGAGGTTTGCCAGTCGGGCAAAGAACAATTCTCATCTGGTGATCAGGGCAGAAAACGGAATGCCTGGTTAATTGTCCCAGGGTGTCTCCAACCCACCCCTTCACACAGCTCCCACAGTCTGCACTCACCCGCTGTTGAGAGAGCTCCACAAGTTGAGCGTCAAAATTATGCTGAATTTATGAAATGGGTTCTTCAGAGATGTTGTTGAAATGCAGAGCAGGAAAGGTAGAGTGAAGATTCTACACTGTGTACCCAGAAACGAGTACACAGACCTTCACCCTTCAGCCAGGGTTCTACAACCTGTGGCTCTTCAGATGTTTTGCACTTAGACTCCCATGACCGATCACCATGAACTGATTGCTGGTGCTGATGGGAGTTGTAGTCCAAAACATCTAGAGATCCAAAGGCTGCAGACTCCTGGTGTTTGCCGCAGCTATAAGAAGGTGAAGCGAATCACGCTGAGAGACACTGCCTGACAGGAGTAGAATGTGCATTCGAATAACGCTGCAATCTTGTATTTGCCTCTTGCTGAGTCTGAATATCTGCCAGAGCTCATTGACTTCTGTCCTAGAGCACAAAAAAAGCCATGGAACAAGGCTCTAAAATGGGCGCTTACCTAAAACTGGAATCCGAGTTCAGATTTCTCTGACCTGAAACAAAGAATCCTTTGTCGGCTGAATGGAGCCATCTCTACGTGTGCCCCACACTTAGGGTTGGGTATTTGTGATTTTTGCATAATGATTGATAATGTTGCGTGCGCTAATGGTGACTTTTTAAATTGGATAAATTATGTGCGTTTTGACCGATCTATATATATATATATATATATATATATATATATATATATATATATATATATATATATATATATATATATGGAGTGCCTTGGGTTTTTTATTTTTACACCTAGCCAGCGGGACACAATCGTAAGCCAATGATTTGTCAGTGGTGCTGTCAGTTCATGCTATCCGTTCAGTATTATACATCTCGGCCTGTAGCACAGAAAACTCCATTTTTAACTTGCACTGCTTTTGAAACCCCATGCGTAACACCCCAGACGCGCAGAGAAATGCAGGTAGTTGCCCTGCATGTTGCCGAAGCTTATTCCTAAAAGCCTCCTAGTACACAATGAAATGTGAGGGTTGTTTTGGGTTTACTTTGTTGTAACCATGAACGTTTCCTTTTCCCATTTCAGACTAATCTGGGAAATGTGGATTCCACGTATAAGAAATGTCATAAATCATTGGCAGCCACGAAACTGCGACCGTATGGTGGACTTTCTGGACTGCTGGTCGCATTTGATCCCAATCTGGATCATGGACAACATTCTGGATCAGCTAATCTTCCCAAAACTACAGACCGAGGTGAGGGTAAAAAAAAAATGGAAGTCATTAGCGCTACACCTGTATCTACATTGAATGACCACTCGTTCTGAAATCATTCTTTACTTCGTAACTTTCTATAGCACAAAACTGTCCCATGTAAATAAGCAGAGAGCGCTTGACATTGATATTATTGTATTCTGAAACTGTTTGCATTAGGTAAATGTGTCTTCAAGCGGTGCCATAAAGGTAATAAAGTGTGCAGTGCATGTCTCAAAAAAGTGCAGTCCTAAGCACGAACCAATCCCAAGCACTTGCAGAAATCTGTCCCATTACTCAGGTAATGGCCAGTTTAGAGTTAACAAGTGGGCCCCGAATTTCAATTCCATTCTTATTTGGAAAATACAAAACAGAAAATGAGCAGGCAACAGGACTCTGGGACAACATTCCACACTGAAGAGAACAAGTGGAGACATTGTGCATTTCTTAACATTTATTTCAAGGGGAGCTGAGGAGGGTTGGTGTAGGAAAACCCAAATATCACTAGCTGTCCATGTGCTGTGACCTAATCCTGTTCAACCCAATGAAAAATAAAATCTAAAGCTATCCAGAACGACGTAGGCCTTCTCTGTTCATGCTGCACCCAGTAGATAATCCATTGGTGAATATGTGATCATTAGTAATGTGGCAGCATGAGATGATGTATCGGGTTGCATGCTGTGGAATATCCTGTTGTTGATAGGCAGTCATGTCTGATTTCGACTCATCCATGCTATTGGCAGTGGCACCCTGAGCACATTGATGTAACATATACAACGTTTCCAGCATTAGTCTTTGGTGTATTTTTCCGCTACATAAAAGGATATTTGGCACAAACCTTTTGTTTTGTGACCTATAAAGACTTTGAGACGTACATTAACCCATTGTTTTTCAACATATTCATGTTTTTTTTCTTTTCTGTACACATTGATTGTGACGCTTAACACATTGACCGCTTCTCTTCTGTGTCTTTAGCGATGTATATTATGTTTTTTACTTGGCACAAGCCTTTTAAACCACTGCAATTGTCACGTTGACTACAGATGGGCTTTTTGACTCGGAAATGTGTTGAGCTTTGGGGAATATTTTAAAAGTATACCTTTTTAAGGAAGCTTTTGACTGCTGTGACTACGAGATTGAATGATTAAAACCAATTCAAATGAACTCTGACTACAATGTACAGAGACTGATTATATTAGGGAGAAGTTTTGAAATAAACTACAGCATCAAAAAAAAAAAAAGAATTAACGAGAATTCTCATTTCTGTGCCAATTCCCTTCAACCTTAGAGACACCCAGCTCTTTTGCTGGGCTTAGGACTTTTTAATTTTAGCCCTGGAGTGAGTGAGACCTTTTCCCCACTCTCATGTGTTTTTACCTGATTTGGATTCGGTGTTTTCACTGTTTTTGTAGTCAAACTCCATAGACATCTGCTTTATTTTTTTTAGTTTTTTTTAAAAAACATATTTTTATTGTTTTACAGTGTATCATAGTACAATATAACAGAGTAACATCCCCTTAGATCCCCCCCCCTCCCTCACCCACCCCACTCCCTCCTGAAGGCATATTCCATGTTCCAACTTTCCTCGGGATCGTCTATGAGGTAAATATGTCCGTGATTCTGATGTTGTGCGGGCACCATTGTGCCATATAGTCCGATTGTAGGTATTCCAGAACTCCCCCCCACTCCTTCACGAATGACCCATTCGAGCCCTGTAGACGGTGTGTGATCTTTTCCACTGTCATTTGCGACCAGACCTTTTGCAACCAAGTGTATATTAATGGTGGGTCTTCGTTTTTTCCAGTTTTGGGTGATAGTGGCCCATGCCGCTATGACCAGGCTCATGAAGCTTCTCAATTGTGCCTGGCTATATTTCTTGGATTGATGCCCTATCATTCCGCATATCCACACTTTCTCCCCCAGTTGGTCCACCTCTGGGAACATCTTATTCATTTCTGTTATTAGATCCAACCAGAATCCTTTGACCTCTTGACAGTCCCACCAGATATGCCTCCACATGCCGGCTTCTGGGCAGCCTCTCCAACAGCGGTCGGGCGTTCCTGGGTACATATTGTTAAGCCTCTCCGGAGTGTAGTGCCATTGTGTGACTATTTTTATCCACATTTCCCTGGTCTGCACCGCTCGTGTTAGTTTGGGAATGCCTGCCCACAGCTTCTGCCACTGCTGAATTGGGATCTCTTCCCCTAATGTTCTTTCCCATCATTTCATGTAAGTCCATTTTATTTCTTCGTCCTGTGTATTGATGAAGTTGTATAGTGTGGAGATCAGTTTCTTAGTTCCTGAGTTGGATAAGATGTATTTTTCGAATGGGGTTAACTCCCTTGTGGCGTTGCCAGCCAGTGTGTGAGCTGTTCGTACTTGTATCTATCCGCCTTTGTCAGGTTCCACATAGTTTTACAGTCTGCAAAGGGTCGTACTTCCTTGTCTAGGAACATTTCTCCTATTTTCCTGCAGCCTGCCTCTTCCCATTTCTCAAAGGCCCCGGGCTCTTGTCCTGGTGGGAATTGTGGGTTCCTACAGATGGGCGTGAATGGTGCTGTCGCCGTGGTCATGTAGCCCTTCCGTGTCTGTTCGTCCCATACGCTCAGTGTAGTTTTCATGATTTCACTGATGCAGAGATTTGGGTGTCTATGTTGTTTTAGCTTCCAAAGGATCTCTTCCAGAGGAGATCTGGCGACTGCCCTATCTTGAGTTACCCAGATCGAATTGGTCATCCCCCAACCATTCTTTCAGGACCCATAATTGCGCTGCTTGGTAGTATTTCCTGAAGTGTGGTAGTGACATTCCCCCCTCTTTGACGTGTCGTGAAGAGCGATCTTGCGACCCTTGGGGGTTTCTTATTCCAAATATATGAAGAAATTGCCTTTGACAGTGCTTTGAAGAATAAGTTAGGAATTGTTATCGGGAGGGCATGGAAGTGATATAGTAGCTTAGGTAGAATATTCATTTTCACCGACTGGATTCTACCCCACCAAGAGATCCTCAGAGGGCACCATCGTTCCATGTCCTTTTTCACTGTGGCCAGTAATGAGGGGTAATTGCCTTTGTACAGTGAGTCCACCCTGTGCGTGAGTGTGATGCCCAAGTACCTTATTCCTTCATTTGCAATTTTTAGACCTTGTGCTCCTTTCCTGTGCCTCTTTGTCCCCTGCCAATAATAGTATTTCGGATTTGTTCCTATTGATTTTCAGGCCTGATATCTCCCCAAATGCCTCCAGTTCGCATACGCTATTACCTTATGTTGTCTACCTGCCATCTCTATCCCTTTTATTTGGGTAGTTTCCCTAATCCTAATTAGCATCGGCTCCAGGAATATCGCATATAGGAGGGGAGATAGTGGGCATCCTTGCTTTGTTCCCCTGGTAATCTCCACCCTGTCTGTGACTTCTTCGTTGATCGCTATTCTTATTGATGGGGAGATATAGTTGGCTTTGACCATTTTTATGAATTGATCTCCAAAACCCACATGCTCTAGCGTTTTGAAAAGAATGGACCATTCCACCCGATCAAAAGCCTTTTCGGCGTCGAGTGAGAGTAGTATAGCTGGCGTATGTGTAATGCCTACTTTTTCTATTAAGTGTATCACTCTTCTTAGGTTGTCGTGGGTTTGCCTGCCTGGGATAAAGCCTGATTGATCTGGGTTTATTAGGGAGGACAATAGCGGGGAAAGCCTGGCTGCTAGGATCTTTGTGTACATTTTTGAATCTAAGTTTATCAATGCAATTGGGCGGTAAGAACCAGGGAGGGAGGGATCTTTGCCTGGTTTGTGGAGCACCAGGACCTTAGCCTCATTCATAGATGGGGTTACGTCTCCGCTTTCTTTGAAGGTGTTTAGTAGTTTTGTGATGAATGGGGTGAGGATATCTGTGTATATTTTATAGAAGGGGGCCGTGAAGCCGTCTTGGCCTGGTGCCTTGTTATAAGGGAGTCCCGCTATTGCTTTCTTCACCTCTTCCTCCGTGATTTGGGTTTCTAAAGCTATTTTCTGTTCTTCCGATATCTTTGGGATGGGGAGAGACTGCAGGAATCTGTTTTGATCGCCCTCGTCTGGGTGCTCAGTCGCGTATAGTTTTTGATAGAATTACTTGAATACCTCCCCTATGTCCTTTGTGCGTGTATGGGGCTCGCCTTGTGCATCTTTAATGTTTAGAATGGTAAATGATTTTTGTTTTGCAGAGTTGCCTCGCTAGGAGTCTGTCTGCCTTGTTTGCTTTGATAAAGTATCTCTGCTTGAGATAGAGGAGGGATGTCTCTGCCTTTTTATTCGAAGCATTTCCAGTTGCCCTTGCGTGTGTCTCAGTGCTTTCTTAAGGCTTTTGGTAGGGTGTACTAGAAGCTCCTGTCGTATGTCAGTGAGTTTTTTTTCTAGTTCCCTTTCCCACCTGTGCCTTTGTTTGTCCTTGGTGGCTTTCAGAGCTATCATGTGTCCCCGGGTAACTGCTTTGAACGCTTCCCAAACCGTAACCAGTGGGACCTCCCCTGTGTCATTTTGTTCGAAATATTCTGCTACCTTGTCCCTGATTGCTTCTCCAGTCACCGGGTCTGAAAGCATATCCTGAGGGAGTCTCCATCGCCAGATCCCCCCACCCTTCCCTGGGGTCTGTACGTCCAGCCAGAGTGGGGCATGGTCCGAGATTGCGATTGGGCCAAGTTCCATCCCTTGCACTTTGCCCAACATCCCCAACAACACCCAGAAGTAATCTATTCGCGACATCGTCTTTTCTATAGCGTTCAATTGTGCCAGTACATTGTACCCTCTGAGATAGACCTTCTGTCTGTCTTGTGCTCTTATATGTGTTTCCTGGAGTAGTAGGATGTCCGCCTTCTCCCTTTTAAGCGTATTCTCTATTTTCTTCCTCTTCACTGGGGAGTTCAGGCCCCTAACATTTAACGTTAAGATTCTGATTTTCCCCATTGCAGTTGACCATGATCAGGTGTCATGTGAGCCAGAGTGTTGTGATCCCGGCTATCCTCCGGAGTAGCCCTCCCGCCCCTCCCCCCCAACTTCCCATCTCCCCCCCGTTATAAACGAACAACCAACTTTGATCCCGAGTAGCGCCCGGGTACCTATGGATGCTAGGGCGTTGCGCCTATCACTTCCTGCCCTCTGTGGACTCGGGTTAAACTTTGCAGGGAGTTCTAAACCCTGCATATTCCTCAGACCTTCTGCGTGTTCGTACCTGATCCTCAGCCGGGCCGCTGGGAATTGCTTTTTCCGAGTTCCTTCGTAGAGTGCCTCTGCAAGTTCCGTAGTCTGGGGGGTGCCCCCTAACATCGTCCTGTATGGGTGTTCCTCTACTCCACTGCTGCCGGTTTGGTGTCCCCTCCCCCCCCTCCTACCATTTGGTTTCTTTTTCTACCGAACCACCTCCCAACCTCTCGGCCTTTTTTCCAGTTCCCTTTTTGCTTTGATGCCCCTGTCGCCTTCCTCCTCTGCTTGTATGTCCAATATTTGGAGCCCCCTTCTTCCCAAGTTGTCACTCTCCTTTGTTTCCCTTCCCACTCGAATAGCAGGCCAAAAGGGAATGTCCATGTGTACCTTATTTCTTTTGCTATCAACTCTTTTATTAGTGGTGCCATTTCCCTCCTCTTTAGTAACGTCACAGAAGCCAGGTCCTGGTAAAGCTGTATGTCTGCCCCATTCATCCTTATATGGTCTGCCAGCCTCGCTCTCCTCAGTATATGTTCTTTCTGTGGGTACGATGTGAGGGCTGCCAGTACGTCCCTAGGTCTTTCCCCAGGGGCGCCCGTTCTTTTCGGGCCCACTGAGTATTCTGTCGATCCCTATGATGTCCGCTTCCTGTGCTTCAATTAGGTCCCTGAACACTTCCTGTACCGCTTTCTTAAGATCTTTGCCCAGCACGGTCTCAGGCTTGTTTTTAATGTGGATGTTAGATCTGCGGGACCTATTTTCTAGGTCCTCACATTGGATTTCTAAGTTGTGGGTTAATCTCACTAGGTGTTCCTGGGTTTCGCTATTTTGTTGTGACTCTTCGTCCACGTTTGGCACAATTTTCTCTAGAGTGTCCGTCCTTTCTTCCAATTTGGCTACATCTTGCCTTAGGTCCTGAACTGCCTGTTTCATGGCGTTCCTCATCGTGGCGAATTGGTCTTGAACCGTCGACATAAGTTTGTCTTACAGCTCTATGAACCAGGCGTGCATGTCGTCCCTTGACGGGGGTTGGTTACTTGCGTTGGGGGGGATGGAGTCCAATGGTGGTTCATCCTGCGACCTTCCCCTGGTGGTTATAGGGGTATCGGACGCCCACATTTGAAGTATGCTTGAATCTTGTCTAGTCGACTGCTGGTTTGGTTGCGTCGCACCCCCTTTCCCCTTTGTCTTGGACATTGCCCTTGCAGTGTGAAGTACTCTCTGGGTTTATTTACTCCTTGGTTGCTTCGTTGTGCCTTGGGCGCTACTGCGTAGCCGTTCTTGATTTGGCGGGGTGAGCTTGGTTGATAGTGTGCCCCGAGTTATATTGCCTCCTCTCTTCAGAGGCGCTTGTTCGCCCTTCAGACTCCGGATACCTCTTGCCTAGTTGCCCCCACTGCTGTTAGGAGGTCTGGGGGTAGAGTCCTTGACTCTAGTCTGTCTCTTCCCGTTAACTCTGTCCAAAGTACATGGGCTGAAGTGTATGAGGATTTGCCCCCTGGATGCAGAGTGGCTTGGTTGGCCTTGTGGGGGAGCCTCTGTGCAGTTGGGGTGGGCCCTCTCACCTGTATTGCAGTCCGGCCCGTCACTGAGACTCCTCGGGTCCTTGGGCCATACGCTTCCTTCGATCTATTCCTCTCGTGGTAAGGCCCAGCCGCGGCTCTGGAGTTCTAGCGGGAGCTCCTCTTGCCAGATGTTGTTTTCCCAGGAGACGGTGCACTGCCGGGCCGCCGCTCCCGTCGTTGTTCCGTTCCCGGGCGCGTAGTGTGCTTTGCTAGGAGGGGGGGAGGGGCAGATCCGGCGTGGCCCGCCCGCGGCCCCCCGTGCCTCGCTTCGGGCGTATCCCTTGCCAGTGGGTCCCCTCCGCCTGGTGGGTATGTGTCTGTGTGCCTGTATACCCCGGCTTGTCGTCCGCAGACAGGTCCCTGTCCCGGTCTCTCCTTTCAACGGTCGCTCAGGGCACGCTGCGTCCTCGGTGGGGGAGGGGTGGCACTCCGATGCCTCTGCTTGGGCTCTCCCCCGTGCCGATTCTCCTTTCCGTAGCAGCGGTGAGTCCCAGGGAGGGTCGGCAGCTGTTGGGGGTGCTTTTTACCCTCGGATCTGGTGCTAAGTGAGGTGCTTCAGTGCGGCCCGGCAGGAGCGAGACTCAAGCACGTCTCTCTGCCCCGGCAGCCATCTTGGAATCCAGGCATCTGCTTTTTGTATGGTGAGTGTCCCTGAGAAATCCTTTTAGATTTCTCATAAGGTTTAACTGCCTTTTATTGTGTGAACTACAGTTCCCAAGAATAGTAAAGTGAAATTGACTTTACTTACCTTTTCTCTTTGTAGGTCCAGCACACACCGTCTTATGTGGAGTGCTGGGGGGGTTACCTAGTAGCCCCTTATTTTACATTCTCATGTAGCATTTTTATGTTACCCTTACTAAGTCCCAAGAAGCAGTGAGTATGTATGAACCTAAACTTGATGTGTTGGATTGGCTGCGTATGTTTGAATACACCTATAGTCTGCAAGGAATAAGTGGGAATGATTTGATTCCATGGATAATGTCTTGGCTAGGCTCCCCCTTCCTGTTATCGGGGGACAAGGTCGTCCTCATTCAGACAGACAACTCGACCAGCATGTTCTACGTCAACAAGCAGGAAGGTACCAGATCCCCTCCACTGTGCAGACTGGCAGTCAGCATGTGGAAATGGGCCCTGGAGAACATCATCTACCTCACGGCCGTCCGCCTTCCGGGGGAATCCAACCTGGAGGCGGACAGGCTCAGCAGACTGGGAGTGGACAATTACGAGTGGCAACTGAATGACCTCGTGCTACAGGAGATCTTCAGCAGATGGGGACACCTCCAGGTGGACCTCTTTGCCTCCTGGGACAACATGAAGTGTCAACAGTTCGCGTCCTGGCTGGGACAGGGCCCCGGCTCCCTTGGTTACGCATTTCAGATTTAGTGGAACAGCATGACAGCATACACCTTCCCGTCCACAACGCTGATCCACAGGGTGATATGCAAGATCAAGGAGTCTCACCTCCTCAGCTTCATCCTAATAGCTCCGTGGTGGCCAGCCAGCCCATGGTTCTCTGAGCTGCTCAGCCTCTCGGAGAGACCGCCCATTCACCTTCCGACGGGCCAAGCACACCTTCTGGCGCAGCAGGGGGGCAGGGTCATCCACCCTGCGCCACAGAATCTAGCCCTCACAGCAAGTCATGCTAGGGCACCTCACCCTGTCCCAGGCTAATCTAGAGATCATACAGGGCACAAGGAGCAAGGTTACCAGGACCCAGTATAAGAGCAAGTGGACCAGGTTCTATCATTGGGCAGACTCCAAGGGCATCAACCCCCTTGCATGTACGTTGGACGACATGCTTTCCTTCTCGGCATACCTCGCCCACTCAGGCCTGCACGTGGACACCTGCTGCACTGGCAGTCTTAGGGGCCTACAGAAACTCGGAGGAGGCGGTATTCTCCTCTTCTAATCCGATAGTCGAGAAGCATTTGATGGGCCTCGCCAGACTACCCGCCCATCAAGAGTTCACACCCCGTATGGGACCTCAACGTAGCCTTGGGTGCCCTGGTGCACAAACCATTTGAGCCGATGGCGTCCGCGGACATCAGGCTGGTCACCATTAAGACAGCCTTGCTAGTCGGGCTGACTTCGGCTCGCAGAGTGAGCGAAATCCAGACGCTAGTCGCCTCTGAGCCCTATACTACTTTTCTCAAGGATAAGGTGGTCCTGCGGACACACCCAGCATTCCTACCTAAGGTGCCTTCTACTTTCCATCTCAACGAAGAGATGGTGCTGCCTAGGTTTTTTTGCTGAACTTAAGGACGAGGCTCAGAGAGTTCTGAACTCCCTCGATGTCAGGCGTTCCCTAAAATTCTACTTGGACAGGACAAGGGCTTCCGCAAGTTGGATGCACTATTTGTCACCTTCGGTGGATCAAGACCGGGGTATCAGGCATCCAAGACCTCTATAGCCCGGTGGATGGTCTCCGCCATCAAGGAAGCATACGAGGGACCGCATAAGCCACTACCGGCCAGCATGCATGCCCACGCGGTCAGAGCCAAGGCAACGGCCACCGCTTTCCAGCGGCATGTCCTCTGGCAGGTCATAAGCAGGGCAGCCACCTGGGCCACCCCTTCGGCTTTCTGCAAGCATTACTGTTTGGATGCCGGCTCTAGATCAGATGTGGCTTTTGGACAGGCGGTTCTTAGAAACCTGTTTGCTTAAGGCGGGTCTCCTCTCCATCCTGGGGCTACACACGGTTGTAATCACCCATGCAGTATGGAGGAAAGGGGACGGGGCGTAAGAGTAATTCTCCAGCATGGGGTCTGGCATGGATTCACATGCTCATGAATATTCCCCGTCGTCAGGCTGGGAATCCTCGGTAAAGAAAAATCAGTATCAGTTTCGTTTCTGATCTGTCTTTCGTAGTAGTAACCAATCACTGATCTCTGCGTCATACTGACCACAGCCAATGACTGCCATCTCCCTAAGCCCCGCCTCTGGCAGCCATCTTCCGATTTTTACTGCACGTTCAAGTGTTGGGATCCTCGTGCTATTGCTCTCGAGCTTTAGTGCTTTTTTCGTGCTTTTTCTTAGGAACATTTTCTCTCTTTCGGTCAAAAGAGCCTCAAGCTCCACCGTTTCTTTATCCGATCAACAGGGACCCGTGTCGGATTCTTCTATGCCCCTGAAGGGTGAAGATTTCGTCGAGCCACGCTTTTGGAGGACTCCAGAAGTTTCTCAGGCCCATCTCGATCATGGCCCAGGAGAAGGGAAGCTCGACGCCCGGAAAGCTGTTCAGGTTCTGCCTTGGATGCCAGCTTCAGAATGTCTTTAAGGCCGCCTCTTCCGACGGTGGGGCACACCCCAGATCGATCAGTTTGCGACAGCAACGAACTCCAAGTGCCGGAGGTTCGCCAGCAGGTTTCCCCAGCCGAGGAGCATGGGCAATGATTTCTCGTTCCCCTGGGAGGGCCTGTTCCTATATGCGTTCCCTCCATTGCTGCTGCTGATCCGGCTCACCAACCAGCTCAAGAGGTCACGGTGCAGGATGATCCTCGTTGCACCTGCGTGGCCGAGGCAGATATGGTTCCCGGACCTTCTGGACTTGTCAGCGTCCCCGTCAATCAAGCTGCCAGTGGACGCGGATCTTCTCTCCAGGGAAGGAGGCGCCATCCTCCATCACGACCCGAAGTCGCTGAACTTGCAGGCCTGGCTCCTGCAGCGTTAGAGTTTGGAGGTTACAACATACCGGCCGACTGCAGAGAGGTTCTTGCAAAGGCCAGGGCGTCCTCAACTCTTAAATGCTACGGACACAAATGGAAGAGGTTCTCTGTCTGGTGCCACGCACAGAAGATTAACCCTCTACGGATTACGGCTCCTCAAGTACTGCCGTACCTGCTGACGCTGGCCAAGGCTTGTAACGCTCACCTGATTCCCGTAGAGGCGCCGGTCTTGACTGGGCGTATACCGTATCTTCAAAGGTGATGTGTAACACACGGCTGGCTCTTTGGGCTGGACCTCTGTGCACTGTATGTCTGACTTGAAGGGTAAGATGTCTGCAGATAGAAAATATGGGATTAAGGAACTGGGTTATTGAATGTCTCTCTCTTCTTCCCTTTCTCTTCTCCTGTAGAACCCCAAAGGTTAACGCTCTCACCGTAGGTAAGTGAACGCTGTGCTCTCCATCTGCCTCGGGGCAGGGTGCTGTAACCAGTTTCTTCACTGGATAAGGGGAGCAGGCCTCTTGACTTCAGAGGACTGCTGTCCGTCGTTTACTGCACGAACGGTAAGTTTCGAGTAATTCTATTGTCTTTAAAGTCTTTAGTAATGATGTCTCTTGTTTTGCAGGGTTCCGGCGATGGCGGATGACGGGCTGAAGTGAGTTGAAGATGGAGCCCGTGTGATGAATAGAAGCGCCTGGAAGCACGTAAGTAAGCGCTTGTTGCCTGCTTCACGATGCGTTCTAACTGTCTTTTTATTTTGCAGGTAAAAGTTCGGAGCGGCTGCAGGGTGCCGGAATACCCACTGGGTTAGATGTGGAAAGGAGTAATGGCACGTGAGTATTAAAGTTCCCCAATGTCTTTAAACGCACCTTGTTTTGTCTTTCAGATGCGGGATGCAGCGCCGAAGGCCTCCGGAGCGCACGAAGAGTAGGTAAGCCTTTGTCTTTCAGATGCCGGAATGCAGCGCGAGGCGTTGGTGACAGCCGATGGACCAGGTATGTGAAGAGCTGTCACTGAAGACCGTAATGCTAACCTGTTCTTTCTTGTCTTTATAGGTGTTGCTAAAGACTGGATTCAGGATGGTAAGCCTTTTTCCTTAGGCCCAGGATCAGATGCAGAAGACACGATGAGCGTTCTGCTGCAGAGGATGCAGAATAACGCAAAGCAAGATTCATCCATCGGGTGTGGTTTAAACAGCCTCCTGTAGTGCTTGGATGTCTCCTTCCACAGCCACGCCTAAGAAAAGAGTTCCTGCTTTCCAGAAGAGTTCCAGTGTTCTGAATCTAGGGAGTGGCTCCTGCCCCACCCAACAGGAAAAGTAGTTCCAAACAGAAGAGGATCAGAGGCTCAACTGGCAGGCAAGTAAGCAGCATGGTCTGCTGCAGGTAAGTCCACCCAAGCATTATGAGCCCGGCGCTTCCAGCGCTGGGACTGGGCATATTTATGAACCTGGTGCCACTGGCGCCAGGACTGGGTCCAAAAGGTCCCAATTGGGACTGGTTGGCACTCGGAACCTGGGTTATGGATCTGCTTCCAAGGGAGTTGGGAAAACCCTGACCTTTTGGAAGCAGAGATCATGACAGTACCCCCCCTCAAGGCCCCTCCCAAACTGGGCTTCTCCGGGGGTTTTGGCTTGTCAGAAAATGTTCTGTGAAATCTTTTGATTAGGCGAGGAGCGTGGACATATTCAGCAGGTTCCCAGGATCTCTCTTGGGGGCCGTAGCCTTTCCAGTCAATTAGGTAAAATAGTTTAGATTTGGAGATCTTGGAGTCCAGAATGCTTTTGACTTCAAACTCGAGTTCTCCATCAACTAGGATAGGTTTTGGAGATTTAGTTAGTCGGGTTTGAGGTTGCACGGGTTTTAATAGAGAGACGTGGAAGACCGGATGTATCTTCATGTGCGGGGGCAAGTCCAACTTGACCGCTACTGGGTTTACTATGGTAGTGATGGAATAGGGACCAAGGTATCTTGGGTTGAATGTGCGTGGCCCTTTTAGAGGTAGATATTTGGTGGATAACCAGACTTGATCTCCTACTTGATATTGAGGGGCTTCCTTCCGATGTTGATCTGCTCCTTTCTTGTATTGTTCTTTAGCCCTTTGAAGGTGAGAAACAGCTTCCTTAAAGGCTTGGGTGATTGTAGAATGCAGGTAGTCTACTGCTGGTGTTTCAAGATCTTGGAGGGGATCCAACTCCGAGGTTCGAGGGTGACTGCCGTACAAAAGAAAAAACGGGGTTTTCCCAGTTCCCGAATGGACAGAGTTATTGTAGGCATATTCGGCTATCCAAAGGATGTCTTTCCAAGTTTTTTCAGTTTGTTGCAGCATGCAGCGTAAATACTGTTCCAGAGTTTGATTGGTCCTCTCGGTTTGTCCGTCGGTCTGAGGGTGGTGACTGGTCGATAGTCTCACATCAATTTGAGCCGACCGACAGCAACTTCGCCAAAAATGAGAAATAAATTGACTACCTCGATCCGAAATTAGAACCGAAGGAAAACCGTGCAGTCGGACGATGTTTTCGAGAAATTCTCGGGCCAGAGTTGCTGCTGTTGGCAAGCCTTTGAGCGGAATGAAATGCGCCATCTTGGAGAATAAGTCCACGATTACTAGAATCGTATTGTATCCGGAGCATGGAGGTAGATCGGTGATGAAGTCCATAGAAAGCGTATGCCAAGGGCGAGGTGGGATGTCAATAGGGCGTAAGAGGCCTGCTGGTCTTTCCTTTCGACTCTTGTTTTGGGCGCATACTCCACAGGACATTATAAAGTCTCTGATATCTTTTTTCCAAGACGGCCACCAGAAGTAGCGCTTGATCTTTTCTGAGGTCTTGGCCATACCGGGATGTCCTTCCATTAAAGAATCGTGATAACAAGAGATTACTTTTTTCTGTAAATCTGTGCTGGGTAGGTATAATCGTTCTTGGAAATACAATAAGTTGTCCTTTACTGCAAAGTCCTTTCCCTGCAGATGCCAATTCTGTATGTCTGCTGGAGTTACAAGTTGCCTGGCTTTATCCTTAACTTCCTCTATGGATTCTGTGGCGATTACACCCAGAATGCTTTGTTCGGGAATGATTGGTACAGGTTTAGGGTTGATCAAGTGTTCTTCCACTCCCATCCGAGAAAGGGCATCAGCTTTACCGTTCTTTGTACCAGGTCGATAGGTAATTATGAAGTCAAACTCGGCAAAGAATAATGCCCAACGGAGTTGTCTAGAGGATTGGGCTTTTGCGGTTTTCAAATATTGCAGGTTTCGGTGATCCGTAGTCACAGTAACGGTGTGTCGGGCCCCCAGCAGATAATGCCGCCAAGCCTTAAAGGCAGACTTGATAGCCAGAAGTTCCTTGTCAGTAATCGTGTAATTGATTTCAGGAGGCGAGAATTTGCGGGACCAAAATGCCACGGGATGCAACTGATTGGTTAGCGGGTCCTTTTGTGATAGAACTGCCCCCATGGCAAGGCTTGAAGCATCAGTTTCCACGATGTAGGGGAGTTCGGGGCGAGGGTGTTTTAAGATTGGTGCAGAGATAAATTTAGTCTTCAAATCCTGGAAAGCTTGTTCCGCCTCGGTAGACCATTCAAAACGTTTGTTTTTCTTTAACAAGGCAGTGATGGGCTGGACTATTCGAGAGAATTCGGGGATAAACCTGCGGTAAAAGTTAGCGAAGCCTAACATGCTTTGCACACCTTTTACGGAGGATGGTGATGGCCATTTGAGAACTGCATCGACCTTCTTTGAATCCATACGCACTCTGCCAGGTGATAATATGAATCCCAAGAATTCAACTTCAGTCACGTTGAAAACACATTTTTCCAACTTAGCGAAAAGTTTGTGTTGACGCAATCTTTCGAGGACCATTTTCACGTGTTTCCGATGTTCAGATTCCGATGAAGAATAAACGAGGATGTCGTCAATGTAAACAACAACACACACATCTATGAGCTCTCTGAGGACATCGTTCATAAAATATTGAAAGGCGGCCGGGGCATTGCAAAGTCCGAAGGGCATGACCTGATATTCAAATAGCCCATACTTGGTGCGGAAGGCCGTCTTCCATTCATCACCCTCTTTTACTCGTACCAAGTGGTAAGCTCCTCTAAGATCCAGCTTTGTATATATGCATGCTTTTCTGACTTGGTCCAGGAGTTCAGGGATCAAAGGTAACGGATATCTATTCTTAACGGTGATCTGGTTCAGGGAGCGATAATCTATACAAGTTCTAAGGTCTCCTTCCTTTTTTGGAACAAAGAACAAAGCTGAAGAAGCAGGGGACTTGGAAGGACGAATAAACCCATTTGCCAGGTATTGATCCAGGTATTGTCGAAGGTGAAGGTTCTCAGGCTCGGTGAGGGCATAAATTCTACTACAAGGAGGAGTAGATCCAGGTATCAGGTCTATCTGGCAGTCATAAGACCTATGAGGAGGTAGAGAGTTAGCCTGATCCTTCCGGAAAACATCTTGGTATTCTAGGTATTCGGGAGGTAACTGGGGAGTCTCTGAAGAAATTGCTGCCAGTGCAACACCAGGTGGAGGGTGACAAGTAGAGACACATTCTGGAAACTGGACCGTTCTTGCTCGCCAATCGATCAGAGGATTGTGTTTCTCTAACCAAGGTATTCCTAGAATAATCTGAAACTGAGGGGCCTTGATCACATCGAACACGATCTTCTCATGGTGTCCATCTTGACTTACTAGCGTCACCTCTTGAGTGGTATGCGTTACTGGCCCGGAGGCTATCTCCGTACCATCCACCGTAGTAATGACGTCCTTTACAGCCTTGGGACAAAGAGTTAGATTCATCCTCAAAACCATTTCATGATCCACATAATTGCCGATGGCACCGCTGTCGACGTAAGCTTCAATTGCATGTAATCGATCCGGATTATCAGGGCTAATGAGGACCATAGGTATCACGAAATGCAAGGTCACGGAACTGGTTTTCACGCTCGGCAAGAGGACCTCTATTCTTGTCGGGCGAGGTCGTTTCCCTGCTCAGAGTTTGTAACTTTGGTAACTGCAGCTCCTACTGCCTTCTTGGCAGGTTTCACCGGACAGTCTCGAAGAAAGTGCCCTGAGTTTCCGCAATAGAGGCATAATTGCAACTGTTTTCTCCTTTCCCGCTCCTTTTGTGTTAGAGGACCTTTCAGACCCCCTATTTGCATGGGTTCCCCGGAGTCTACTCCTTTGGAAGGAGTTGGCGGTTTGGAAAATACTCGAGCATCAAACTTGGAACGATCGGCCTTCCTGTTCTGCAGTCTGTGATCTATTTGAACAACTAAGTCTATATAGTCCGAACAATCTTGTGGGGGATTCACTACTTGGGCTAACACATCCTTGAGCTCTCCACGTAGACCTCTATAAAACAGCGTAATCCTTTTGTCCTCAGGCCATTGAGTTTCCACTATCAGTCTGTTGAAAGACGCAATATAAGCCAAAAGGTCTTGATTACCTTGTCGCAACGAAAGAAGCTCATTGTCCAAGGCCTGCCCCTGTGAATGTCTTGCGAACAGTTTTTCCATACTGAGCTGAAAAGCTTGAAAATCATGGAGGACCGGATCATCTTGATTTACTAGAGGGATCGACCAGTCTGCTGCATTGCCACTAAGGTACGAAAGCACGAAAGCTACTTTAGCTTGATCAGTTGGAAAGGCTGCTGGCCGGCATAAGAAATGCAACCGGCACTGATTGATAAATACTGCAAACCTCTTTGGGTCACCAGAAAATCGTTCGGGCGGAGCCAGAGGTACATTCCCAGGTAGGTTGATATGCACTGGATTCATAGAGGATGTAGAAGGAAGATTTCCCCCAGATGCGGGTAACGGGGTCTGTCCGGCTTGTGACTGTAGCAATTGTCTAGCGAGATCATCTGTTCGCTCCTTGGAAATAATCAGTTCCCTTCTTAGAGCGTTTGTTTCCTGACGGGCTGCATGCACTTCTGCCCTTAGTTCCCCAAGTAACTGGGCTAGCTGGTCGGTATCCGAGGTTTCCATAGCGCCTGGACGGGAGTTTTGTGGTAGGCTTTGCGTTCTGTAACGCTCACCTGATTCCCGTAGAGGCGCCGGTCTTGACTGGGCGTATACCGTATCTTCAAAGGTGATGTGTAACACACGGCTGGCTCTTTGGGCTGGACCTCTGTGCACTGTATGTCTGACTTGAAGGGTAAGATGTCGGCAGATAGAAAATATGGGATTAAGGAACTGGGTTATTGAATGTCTCTCTCTTCTTCCCTTTCTCTTCTCCTGTAGAACCCCAAAGGTTAACGCTCTCACCTTAGGTAAGTGAACGCTGTGCTCTCCATCTGCCTCGGGGCAGGGTGCTGTAACCAGTTTCTTCACTGGATAAGGGGAGCAGGCCTCTTGACTTCAGAGGACTGCTGTCCGTCGTTTACTGCACGAACGGTAAGTTTCGAGTAATTCTATTGTCTTTAAAGTCTTTAGTAATGATGTCTCTTGTTTTGCAGGGTTCCGGCGATGGCGGATGACGGGCTGAAGTGAGTTGAAGATGGAGCCCGTGTGATGAATAGAAGCGCCTGGAAGCACGTAAGTAAGCGCTTGTTGCCTGCTTCACGATGCGCTCTAACTGTCTTTTTATTTTGCAGGTAAAAGTTCGGAGCGGCTGCAGGGTGCCGGAATACCCACTGGGTTAGATGTGGAAAGGAGTAATGGCACGTGAGTATTAAAGTTCCCCAATGTCTTTAAACGCACCTTGTTTTGTCTTTCAGATGCGGGATGCAGCGCCGAAGGCCTCCGGAACGTGCGAAGAGTTGGTAAGCTTTTGTCTTTCAGATGCCGAAATGCAGTGTGAAGACCTCCGGAGCGCACGAAGAGTAGGTAAGCCTTTGTCTTTCAGATGCCGGAATGCAGCGCGAGGCGTTGGTGACAGCCGATGGACCAGGTAAGTGAAGAGCTGTCACTGAAGACCGTAATGCTAACCTGTTCTTTCTTGTCTTTATAGGTGTTGCTAAAGACTGGATTCAGGATGGTAAGCCTTTTTCCTTAGGCCCAGGATCAGATGCAGAAGACACGATGAGCGTTCTGCTGCAGAGGATGCAGAATAACGCAAAGCAAGATTCATCCATCGGGTGTGGTTTAAATAGCCTCCTGTAGTGCTTAGATGTCTCCTTCCACAGCCACGCCTAAGAAAAGAGTTCCTGCTTTCCAGAAGAGTTCCAGTGTTCTGAATCTAGGGAGTGGCTCCTGCCCCACCCAACAGGAAAAGTAGTTCCAAACAGAAGAGGATCAGAGGCTCAACTGGCAGGCAAGTAAGCAGCATGGTCTGCTGCAGGTAAGTCCACCCAAGCATTATGAGCCCGGCGCTTCCAGCGCTGGGACTGGGCATATTTATGAGCCTGGTGCCACTGGCGCCAGGACTGGGTCCAAAAGGTCCCAATTGGGACTGGTTGGCACTCGGAACCTGGGTTATGGATCTGCTTCCAAGGGAGTTGGGAAAACCCTGACCTTTTGGAAGCAGAGATCATGACAGGCTGGACTGGCGCACGCTTCCATCAAGATTCATCTTGCTGCGATCTCCCGATACACCAGAACCACGGGACGGACGTCTTTGTGGTCTCATCGTCTGGTGAAACAATTCATGAAGGGACTGTTCAGATCGTCCCCGCCGGTGAAGGCACCGGCCCCGGCGTGGGAGCTCAACGTGGTGCTGACCAAGGTCATGGGACCTCCGTTCGAGCCTCTGCACTCAGCTCCGTTGAAGTTCTTGTCGTGGAAAACAGCGTTTCTTGTCGCCATCACCTCCGCACGACTGGTGGGAGAGATCCAGGCCCTTTCCTGCAAGCCCCCGTACTTGACTCTTCACAACACGAGGGTAGTGCTCAGGACGCACCCCTCCTTCATGCCCAAGGTGCCGTTGGACTTCCACCTCAACGAACCCTTGGTGTTGCCTGTTTTCTTCCCGTCGCCTTCGTCGCCGGCTGAAAGGACTTTGCACACGCTGGATGTGGCTAGAGTGCTGAAGTTCTACGTGGACCGCACAAAGAGTTTTTGGAAGACATCACAACTTTTTGTGAACTTTGGACCTGTCAATCAGGGGAAGGCTCTCTCGAAGGCTTCCATTTCCAGATGGCTCTCCGGCTGTATCATGTACTGTCATCGGTTGGCAAACCGACCGCTGCCTGGCCGTCCGAGAGCCCATTCCACCAGAGCGATCGCAGCTAGCACAGCGTTCCTATCTTGTGTGCCCTTGCTGGACATCTGCAGAGCTACTACGTGGAGGTCGACGCATACTTTCACTAAATTCTACTGCGTCGATCGGGATTCCAGGGAGGAGTCCAGGGTCGGCCAAGCAGTGCTGCGCAACCTGTTCGCCTAAGGTGAGCCTGGTGAGGAGGTAAGAATTGCTTAATGTTGAATTTTGGATGTAATGCTTAATGTTGAGCCTTTGCCACCTCCCGTGGTTGTGCATGTGTGTACTGCTATGTATTCTTTTATTCATGAGCATGTGAATCCATGCCAGACCCCATGCTGGAGAAGGAACAAGTTACTTACCTGTAATCCATAGTCGACGCGTCTATGGGGACTGAGGTGTGGCGCTGGAGGGCGGAGTCAGGGCAGCACATGCTCCCAGGGCTGCCCCCCCCCCACACCACTGCCTCTAAATTTAAAGGGGAATATGTTTTTCTCTGGTGAAAAAGGTTCCGTCTCCCATGCAGTATGGAGGAAAGGGGACTAAGGACTAAGTGTATGTTAGTCACTATGGTGAGTAATTTATAATTTTTCACTGAAACCAGGATTGACCCCTTGGGCCCAGCATGATATTCTCACTGGTGACAGTCACCCTGTCAAAAGCAGGGGTTACAGAATGCCAGATCTCACATAAACGAAGAGGTCAAGAAGATGCATGACCATGGGGTTATTGAGCCATCTGCAAGTCCATGGGCTAGTCCAGTTGTACTAGTACCAAAGGCAGGAACCAAATAATTGAGATTCTGCATGGACTATAGGGCTTTTGATGCAGTCACCACGACTGATGCCCATCCTTTACCCAGGACAGACGAACTGGTGGACAAACTTGGTTCAGTTAAGTTCCTCAGCACATTTGACCTGACCTCGGGCTATTGGAGGCTTATACCAGTTTAAGGTTATGCCTTTTGGACTTACAAATGCACCTGCTACATTTCAGAGGATGGTGAATCAAGTTCTGAATGGATTAGAGGACTACTGCATGGCATACTTGGATGACATTGCAGTGTTCAGCCCTACTTGGGACAAGTATCTTCACATCGTAGGATATGTATTGCAGGCTCTGGAACAGGCCCATCTGACCATAAAGGCTAGTAAATGCCAAATTGGTCAGAGTAAAGTGGTCTGCTTTGGGCATGAGGTAGGAGGAGGTGAAACTAGGGCATTGCCTAGCAAAGTACAAGCTGTATAAAACAGAGCCACCCCTACTACTCTGACTCAAGTGAGAGACTTCCTAGGTCTCACTGGGTATTACGGCAACTTCATAGAGAACTGTGGGGCCATAGCTTCTCCCTTACATGTGATCTCCTTGCCCAAATTCCCCAAGAAGGTCAGGTGCACTGAGGCATTTGAAGGGCTGAAGAAAGCCCTTGGTCAAGCACCAGCCTTGAGAGCTCCTGATTATAACCAACCACATCGTTGTGTAAGGAAGTCTTTATCACAGCCAGTACATCGCAGAGCGGTGAGCGGAGGTGTGAGCCGAGGTGGAGCCAGTCTGCAGCAGTCCGCTGCAGACGCGTAGCAAGCGGGCAATGGAGACAGAAGTGCGGCCGCTCTTAGTGATTACAGAAACCTCTGGAACAGCCCCGGTATCGGGGGTGTCAGGGGGCAACCTGAAACGCCAGAGGTGGAAGAACTGTTGCCGTTAATTCGGACCACCAAAGAAAAGGCATTGATGGCTGCCGCCTGTAAGATATCAGAGGACGTACGTCCAGCAAAGCCAAGAAACCCCAGAGGTAAGCCTCTACTAAAAATACAGCAGAAACTATTACAAACAGGCTTACCTACTACGTGGGTGACAAATTCATCTTCCCCGGTCTTAACCCAGAAGTCCTCTGATCCACCTGGCGCCACGGTGGGCAAGAGTGGAGCCCGGGAAGTCCGGCCAGCGAGGGAGGAGGAGCCGCGGTCCAGCGAGTCCGAGGTGACGGACGCGTGCGGTGTGAGGAAAGCAGCAGCCGCGCCCGCCCCGTCCGACTGTGCCGCAACAAAGGGCACGCGTACTGTCTTGGTGACGAGCGGGGAAGACGCTGAAGCTGTCGGAGGACGGCCAGCGGCGGACCCTTCACGGGGCCCAGACTGCGGGGCGGGAGGGGGGGGTCGGTGGGTGGGGGAGGACGGAGGCGGTGTAACCGCGTGCGGGACAGTCCCGCGGGAAAGTGGCGCAAAACAATCAGAGCCCGGATTCGAGGAACTGGAGGTGTTGAAGAGACCAGTGGAACACAGGGTCCCGATACAAAAGGGAGCCGTAAAAAGTCTCAGCACCCAAGATGAGAGAGGCCCAACCTCAACGAGCAAAAGGAAGATCTCGCTGGGATCTAATCCCCCGGTGTTGCAAGGACTACATAACCACTGCAGCCAACATGCGGAACCACTACAGGCAAGCAACCTTCAAAATCAGACTACTATGGATCAAAGAAAAGCAAATTTATCATCCGCACCTTTGGACTTAGAACCCAAAACGGATACTATGCAGACGTCTTCTATCATCAAAGCAATGATACATTCTTCAAATACAGTTCAGGACACTGACCAGAACATCAAGCCCAATGGATCAAAATCGACACAACCGGGCCGTTCTTCAACGAATATCAATAAGAGACCTATTGAGATTAACTCCGGTGAATCACCCTCAGATAGGGAGAGTGACAAAGTCTTCGTAGAGTGCTATACATCAGAAGAATCGCCTAGTCTAAGTGAACAGGAGGACTCTAACAAGGAAACAGAAGACGAGCACACAAAGACAGGTCGAACTCAACAAAGAAAGAAAAAAGTGAAATCCAAGAAAAACCAAACCCCTAGGAAGATACCTGTACCGCAAATAAACAAAAAAAATACGAAAGACGTAAATTACAAATTCATAGAGGAAAGAAAGACCATCCAAAAAAAAAAAAAAGACTTTCTACCACTAATCTATCCTTACCTGCATTATCCTGCCCTTTAAAAGCGTTCTTCACCCAGCAACACAAACGAAAACTGACAGTGGACTCAGAGGTATCAGATGCAGAGATGCTGGAAGTGATGCAAGACTCGACGTCAGGGTCGAACCTAAGAAAAACAGATGAAACCCCGTCAAAGACCGTGAGGCCAGAACCCCAACTGAAATCCTTAGAAAATGCAAAAAACAGCAACGAGAGAGCTAATGAAACGCAGACTACGATCTGGGGGGAGAACCAACCTCAGATCAGAGACATAGAGTCAATGCACACGAAACCCACATGGGACCCTGATAAGGCCAGCTCGGAACAAAATAACAAGTCACAACCATCCTCGGAAGTCAACAAGGGGGGTGAGGCAGTGATGACAAAAGAAAACCGTACCTCAAGCCCGTTTTCGAAGGCAACACAAAGACCATTCGAAGCAATGAATGATAAAGATCAGCGGTTAACATGGACGAAACCGCACCTGACTAAGGGTCTGCAAAACACGGCGGAATTAATAAAAAGGAACGAACAGCCGACACGCACTCCGAGTGATACCAGGATGGGTCGACAGCTAATAGACCAGGACAATAGTTCCATAATGGACTATCCAGGCCTACAAACCCCAGGCACATCAAAAAGGACGGAAAAAGCCAAATTATCATCAAAAAATCGCCGGCTAAGCGACATTGCCATGGCAATTCACAAAGACTCTTCAAACAAGAATCCTGATATGGTAACAATTATGTCGGCAATGTCCATTGTCTTAGCGCCCTTCTGTAAACTATATGAAGCACTAAAAGAAGAGTTGCAGGACAACACAGCAATCCTTACGAACATGATAGCAAAATTGTCACATGTGGAACGTTACATAACAGCAGTAGAAGCACAAAAAGGTATTCAGGAAACGCTCTGGGAAAATAAAATCGAGATTCTGGAAAGAAAAATAGAACACTTGGAGAAACAAAACATCGGCTCCGTAGTAACCCAAGATTTAGCAGCGGGTAAGCACGCAACAGTCAAACCACAGAACCTGTGTATAGGACTAAATACGCAGGTGGCCAATACAGAAAAGAACATGGCAAATCAGCCATTGATCAAAAACAAATTAGCAACATCGAGTGCACCACGCACACTTTCCTGGGATAGCAACGTGCAACTGGGACCTCGGGTGCCAACCTTAAAACAAAAAGCAGAGGTGAAGAAAGATGATTGCTTAACCCGGGACGGTCTGTCCCCGTCAAAGTCCCCCGCTCAGAGGTCACCGAGGACGGCAGAAGATTTTTTGTTGGACTCGTCGTTGATGAATGTCTCATTGTACGAGGAACAAACTCAAACAGCCAGTAGATTACAGGTGGCTACTGCCTTGCCGGTAACCAAAATGAGGAGGGAAGAAAAAAGCAACACAGAAGAAATAAGAGCTCTGAGCGACGAAGAGGATAAATGGGAAGTAGTAAAAGATAGTGAGAACTCATCCAACAAAGGAGTAGCCAACGTGCGAACTAGTAAAACTCAGAAGGACAACAAATGCACGCCGCAGAGCCAAACCTCAAGAAGTAGAAGCAGCCCGAGAAAACAAATGCCCACAAGAGTAACGGAGAAAACGGAACCAGCAGAAAAGGGCGCAACTCGCCTATTTAAGCTAGAGCAACAAGACCTCAAAAAAATCAATTTAATCCTAAACCGGCCAACCATCTTGCAGATCTTGAAAAAATCTAAGACTCTCAAGGGCGTGAGAACAAAAGATCTGGTATTGGTCGAACCATACCATCAGGGCAAGATTGCGAAATCTTACTTACACGTAAAAGCTGAGAGTATCACACACATGGACAAATCGGTGTTCGAAGACCGCATCAATGGGATTTCGGCTGACCGAACTAACAAAGCCGCAGCAGGAGGAGCAAGTCCAAAAAACAACAGTCAACAATCATAGAATACATTACCATTCCATAACAGAAAAACGGTATTGTCAGAATCGGTGGAATAGAAGGAAGGAGGATGAGATTTCTCGAGACGACCTGAAACATCGCCGAAGACCAGCACCGTTTGACCTGGAAGGAACCTTGAAGTGCGAGAGACCAAGCTCGCACCCACGAAGGGCCTCGGAATATACCAAGCGACCGTACGACAGGAGACCAAACAGAAACAGTGGGAAAAAGGTTGAACCATCAAAATCAAACCGGTTTGACAGTGTAGAAACACCAGAGAGGAATTCAGCTGACAAAACAAAGGACACTCGTCCAATGAGAGGCCCGTGGGACTAGTTCACATCTACCTGGTCAAAGAAAGCTGTCAAATAGCAACAGAAAGGGCCGAGCCTCGAGGGAGAGAATGCAGCGACGCCCTCTAAGAAACGGCCCGACAAAGACCAGTATATTGTAGGATCCTGGAACACCAGAGGACATAACCACTTAACAACGCCTGGAGACGTGAATCTGGGGGCCTTTGATATTCTATGTCTGCAAGAGACGTGGTTACTGGAGAAACCAATGCTGGACGGATTTTGTTTGGAAATCTCTGCTGCAACTAGGGGTCCTTTAGGAAGACCATTATCTGGCCTGTTAACAGCCATCAAAAACGGCCTAGGTCTAGACCCATCAAAGAAATGGAGAGAATCATACGAAATGCTGGTGACCCTGTCCACATGGTCCCCAGCCACGGGGAAAAGCATGAGGGCCAAAAGCAACACCTTGGCAATCATAAATTGCTATTGGAACCTGCAGCGTACGCCAGCGAAAGTCTTCTGTTCCTCAATGAGTGCAACCATTGATCAGCTTTATGAAGAGTTTGACGAAATTGAGATTATGATATGCGGCGACTTCAACGCCAACTGTAATAAAGTAACCGAGAGAATGTGGAAGACCTCAACACTGGAACGTGGAAAAGCCTGGTTGGAAGTAATCAGCTCCAGAAACCTACAAAATATAGCGACTTTGTTTCCAAATCAACAGAATTTACCTACTTGGGAAAGGGGAGCATCAAAAGCAACCTTAGATTACATTTTCACCTTGTCCGCCTTGGCAGCAAACATAGTCAGCTTTAAAGTTGTAAAAACGACCAACAGTGACCATAACTTACTCACGTGTACGTGGGGCAGTCGGAGACCAACGAAACTTGTATACAAAACCAGGGTTGAAACTAACGTTCAACAAACTCGGTTACGAATAACGGAAGCCAATATCCAACAAATAAAATCAGCTTGGGAAGAAAAAGTAACAGCAAACCATCGTTCTAAATTAAGCGAGAAACCAAACTACCTTCCTCTCCTTGCACCCTACCAAAAACCAATAGGAACTAGAAACCCAGCGGCCTCTCAACCCAGCCATGTATACAACAAAGAGCTGGTTGAACAAAGGAAATTAGGCCGACAACTAAAAAGGAAGGCAAGGAAATCAAAAGCTGAACAAGACTGGGCAAATTGGAAATGTGAAAAAAAAAGATATACAACCTGGCGAAAACAATCTAAAGCAACACAATACCAGTTGGACGCAGAAGAAATGATGAGAAAATTATCAACCAATAAATCCAGTGACTTCTGGTCCCTAATCAAAGAGAGCAATTGGGCATCCAATCTAGCACCGACAAATGCAGTCTCAGAAGAAAAATGGATGGAATACCTATCGAGAGAGTTTGACAAACCCGAGACATCGGTAGAGCCCCTGGAAATAACAAAAAACACAACATGGGTGACGACATCGAACGCAGAAGACATTGAAGCAAAAATAAGAAACCTTAAAACATCTAGAGCACCAGGTCCCGATGGACTCACAAATATAATGCTAAAGCAATTCCCGAAGGAATGGTCAGAACTAATTGGAATGATATTTAGCATTTGTGAACAAACCCACGAAATTCCGGAGTCTTGGTCTAAAGCAATCATCGTCCCGATTTATAAAAGGGGCTGCCGGGAGGACCCCGTGAACTACAGACCGATCGCGTTGCTAGATATCCTAGGAAAGATCTTTTCCTCTCTCATCTTGGACCATCTGAGGATATGGGAAAAATCGGCAGAGTGCAAAGACATCTTGCAAACGGGCTTCCAAAAAAATGGAACAATAGCAATTAACATCTTGATAATAAACATCTTTAAAGCAAAAGTCAAAGAAGGGGCGCCAAAAATCTACTTAGCGTTTGTAGATCTGTCAAAAGCATTCCATAAAGTGGACAGAAACATGCTATGGAAAAAATTGGAAGCCTGGAAATGCCCCAGATCACTACTCGACCCACTAATTGCGCTCCACTCAAACACAACAGTGAGAGTAAAGCTTAATCAACAGGGAACCTTATCAGAAGAAATACAAGTGGAAAGGGGTGTAAAACAGGGTTGCCCACTTGCTCCCGCACTCCTTATCGACTTTCTGGGGGACCTGCAGTACTCAGAAAACAAGATCAGAACGTTTCCACCTAAATTAGGAAAAACCACAATTCCTCGTCTCCTATACGCAGATGACGTGATTCTGAGGGAATGCGACCAGACGAAAGTGGGCCTGCAGCGGAAATTGACAAATCTGACAAAATACTTAGAGGAAAATCACTTGGAGATAAACAAAAACAAAACAAAAATCATGACACTTGAGAAACAACGGAAAACTACTACAACAATGGAGTCATGGTTCTTAGACGATACAAAAATCGAAAAAGTAAACAACATCAGATAACTGGGATTTGAACTAGATAACACACCAACAGATAAAGCAATGCAAGTAGCACTCTGGGATAAAGCGAAGAGACTGACGGCGCAAATGAGAACGTTGGATAAGAAATTTGGTAAATTTACGCTAACCCCGGCAATACATTTCTATATAATGAAATTGGTGCCCTCGCTGACATGTGGAACGGAAGCATCACTGTGTATCCCGGAGAACATCTGGAACAAAATAGAAGGCATTGTTTGGAGAACCGTTCTGGGGCTTCCCAAATCAACCGCAATAACGGCTATCAGAAGGGAGCTTGGGTTAATATCCTTGGCCTCGATAGTCGATGTCAACGCAATGAGACTATTCAGAAAAATCATCCTTGCTGACTCCCTGCCAATCTATGCATTGATTAAAGAAGAACTTGACAATGGAAATTGCATCTTATTCAAGAAGTGGGCAGAATTAAGAAAGGAAAGGTTGTCTGAAATACTGTGCATGGAAACGGACCTAAAAGAAAATCCAGATAAAATCAAACGGAAACTCGAAGAAAGGGATTGGATTAAAACAATAGAGGCAGCAACAGAAAACAAACTATTACAACATCTCCCACCAACGTTCAACAAACCAAAGGTTCCAATGAAATTCTTGAGTAAATTCCCGGACAAGAAAAAAAGATATTTGTTTATGAAAGCAAGACTAAATTTACTACAAACTAAACAAATACTCGCCATTCGAAATATGGCGGAAAACCAAGTATGTTGACTATGTAAAAACTCAGACACTGTGGAAAGGATCAGACATTTAATTCTAAACTGCCCCTGCACGAAACAGAATAGAATCACCTACCTATCACCGCTGATCACGAATCATTGGATGATTCAAGAAGAAACTTTGTGGAACAGACTCATCGCCGGTGAAGCCACTAGGTGGACAATGGACATGACAAATTTACTCGAAATGGCTTTCAAACAGATAAACGAGGCCCTGCCCACGGAACCTACTGAAGCAGAGCATGGCTAGGGGACCACTAGTCAGATGACTTTGGAGGTCTCCCACAAGTACTCTAACAAGTCGGATCTGTGAAAAGCCATTCTCGAGGAAATCATTTTCGATGAAACTAAGATGAATTAATTGCAGGACAAAACTGTGCCACACTCTTTGACACAATTACAGGCTTTTACCTGAATAAAATTATAACCAATCCTTCATTGTGCAAACAGGTGTTTCTAATACGGGGATAGGTGCAGTTTTGAGCCACATGGATGAGAAAGACAGTGAACACCCTATCTGCTTCATCAGCAGGAACCTGAAGGACCATGAGACAAGGTGGGCAACCATAGAAAGTGAATGTTTTGCTATTGTGTGGTCTCTGAAGAAGTTTAGGCCATACTTGTATGGTTCTACTTTCATTATTCAGACAGATCACCAACCCTTGAGATGGTTAATGCAGAAGAAGGGGTAGAATCCAAAATGGTTGAGGTGGTCAATCAGCCTCCAAGGGTTTGATGTTACCATAGAACACAGGTCAGGGTGTAATCACCAAAATGCTGATGGTCTCTCCAGACTGACTGGAATACGAGATTCATCCAGGAGTGGATTAAATCCTCCTGTCCCTTAGTCTGGGAGGGGATAAGTGTTAGGGAGAAGTCTCATTTATGTTCTAATTCCCTTCAACCTTAGAGACCCATAAGCCTTTTGCTGGATTTAGGACTTTTTAATTTGAACCCTGAAGTGAGTGAGACCTTTTTCTCGCTCTCTCGTGTTTTTGACCTGATTTGGATTCTGTGTTTTCACTGTTTTTGGAGTCCGACAAACTCAATAGGCATTTGCTGTTTGTATGGTGACACACAGCACCTTCAGTGCAGTGTCCCAGAGAAATCCTTTTGGATTCCTTATAAGGTTTAACTACCTTTTCTTGTGTGAACTACAGTTCCCAAGAATAGTAAAGTGAAATTGACTTTACTTCGCTCTTCTCTTTGTAGGTCCAGCACACACCATCTTATGTGGCATTCTGGGGGTTACCTAGTAGCCCCTTATCCTACATTTTCATGTTACATTTGTATGTTACCCTCCCTACTTTAAATGGCTGGTGGCAGTGGTTTGATGTTTCCGACCATTGTGCTTTCCTACCGCAGGCTGAACCCTCAGCTGCAGTACAGCACCCATGGGTGACCATTTTGCCATTTTATGTTTGTGAGGTCTTTCTTGGGTTTTACTCTGTGTGTTGAGACCGATTTGAGCCCTTTGATTGTCTCGCCTTTGGCAGGCTTCAGCCCTGAAACCTGCATCTGGCTCCAGTGTGTCTGGAAGGACAGGATGTGAGGCAGGGTCCCGAAACTCCCCTGTCCTTTGTCTTTAGGAATGCCTGAATGCAACTAGTCCTGATTGGATGGCTGGCTCTCCTCTCAGGACAGCCACCCTGCTGTGTGATTGACAGCCTAGGCTGTTCATGAATGGGAGAAACCTGTTTAAAGGGTGAGGGTTTTGGGACTTCAGGCAGAGTCTGGGAGAAACACCCGATGAAGAAACCGTGAACGAAGCTTGCTGCAACCTCCTGGACCTTTGACAGGTGCCCTCCAGACGTCCTCCCTCTTGTCCCCACGACTGAGGCTCAGGAACGATGGTCTAGCTGGACCACTCTTCTTCAAACCAGAGGTACTGTTTAGGCTTGGGGTACTTACCTTATTGCCTTGTACCCACGCTCTTCTCAGTTGAGAATTGCATTGGCTTACCTTTTTAGAGTAATCAACTCCCCTTCTCACAGGCTTAACAGCTTGTGACGCTACAAGTGATTTTCTAACTAACTCTCTAACTTTGTGCAAGAGGTTGATTTAAGAAGTGCAACAGATCCATAGACTGTGTATAAATTGACTTTGGCTGTCCTGGATCCCTGAAGGCTCTTCTAATCCATTAACCTTGATACTGTGTATCCGCCATTGGTGGTAGCTTGTTTACCGCTGGGAAAGGCATACCTAGATTTCAATAGAAGATTTTAGTTGTCCTCTCATATCCTGAAAAACTGTAACCTTTTTCTTTGTCTAACCTTTTTTTCTGCAAAGTAGAACTAGTGTGATATATAAATGCCATTACTGTCCTTGTGATTGAAGTCACCTTCGGGTGTAGGAATTGTGTAAGAAGCACATCCCAAGATTATCCATTAACTTGTTTTGATTCTGAAAAGTAATTTTAAAGTATATTTACATTGGTACACAAATTGCCTTTTTAAAGAATGCTTATTTAAAAATTGTTTTTAATTAAATAATTATAACTGAAACCTTGAGTGTAAGTGTTACTTGGCTAGTTGTATTTACAGATTTCATTTGTACAACTCTACAGCTCACATTTGCCCCTCTTGAGATAGGCCTGGCTGCCCCGTCACACTGCCAACTTGTGTAGTACGACCTAGACCAAAAGGTGGGTTACCTAATACCAGACAGCATCAATTCTTATGTAACAGATTATCACTGCTCCTTGTTGTCCCCTCTACTACTTCTGCACTTTTATTCCCTAACCCTAATCTTCCATCCATGTGAGCCAATGGAATCTGCCAGATAGTCCTACCAATGCCTACTAGCCCTTTCTTCCTGTTTTACTCTCTGTACAGAAAGTGCTTTGAAGCGACTGGAAAGTGGCATATGGTGGCATAAAAAGCATCCATGTGATAAAATAGAGTTAGCATGTTTGTATAGAATGTATGATAGTAAGTGAAAAAAGGTCTGCTTTGTGGTCCTCCGTGGATCAAGACCTTTTACATTATGATGGATTAGCTGCACTTTTCTATCTTTTGTGTTTACCTTAAAGAGTCTGGATTCTGTGTCTGGCACGTATACCTCAACTCATGATTTAGGGAGAGGACATATTTCAAGTATCACCACCTACCATAAAGGGCAGTTGGGTGCCCACTTGTTACAATTTTCGACGGGAAATGAGGGACAGCTCCAGCTGTGGTCTTGTCTTGCACTTGCTGAAAACAATGCTTGTATCTCAAGCTCAATAGAGGTCCCTTTGAGCCTTTGCACATGTGTGCTATTGAATTTCTTCTGCTTTACAAGTTTACTAGTGCTACTGTAAGAATTGTTTGTGAAATGCTTTATACATTGGCAAATATTTTGCTGTGATTTATTGGGTAACAGGGATTCATGGAAATCGCCAGCATTCGTAAATAAACCTTCAGATTTTTAGTCTATACAGACCCCTTTTTTTATTGTTTGAAATCTCATACATATTTGAGTAACTAATGTTAATACATTTGAACTGTGGAAACATAAATGTTTATGAATTGTTCAGCCTTATGTTGTTCACATGAAGTGCTCCATAACTATAGATTTTTGTTTTCTTTAGGAAATAATATACTTAAAGCACATACTGTGATTGTGTGGCTGCTGTCTCCTATGTTTTGCTTGTGAAGAAGCTGTTTCAGTTATTAGCTTCTTTAAAGGATGGTGCAAACCAATTTAGACATTGGTCAATGTTGGAACAGAATTCTCTGTCCTCTCCTTTGTCTGCTGAATTAACGCGATTGTACCTAACTTACTGTACATTTTCCAATTTTGCATGCGTTAAAGTTGTATTCCGCTATAACTGTCCCTGCATTAATCTATGGACTTGAAGTGGTTCTTGTTGATTTGGTGCCCTTTCTAGGCTCTTTGGAAGTTCTTGCTTTGGCCATAAGCATACCAAATGGTATATTGAGACAGGAGCTGGGGCTCATATCCCTTGAATCTTTGGTAAATTGGAAGAAGCTAAGCTGCCTCTTTACACTAAGATCTGGAACTCCCCTCTGTTAGGGAGATTTTATCATTTCCATGCTTAAACCTCTCTCTTTGTGAGACCCTTAGCACTTTTTCTGGACTTCTGGACCTTTTTCTTGTTCTCCTAAATGAGTTCTCTTTCCCCTCATTCATCCTTCTCTGACCATGGGAGCCCTGTTCATTGTGTTAATCGATTTCTGTTTATTGGCTAAAACTAGGCAAACACTTTACTACATGGGTAGGGCGCTCTGCAGATGGGGCACAAAACTGGGGCCGCTTGAACCGATCTGGAACAACCCAGGCTTCCGACCAACGTGGGATAGTATGAGTTTTGAGTCGTGGATAACTAGTGATTTGCAGTAGCTGTATAAGGATGGGTATCTGCCAACCTTCAAAGAGTGTAAGGAAACCTTTGCCCTCTCTGAAACGGAGCAGTTTCACTATGCCCAACTGAGGCACTGGGTTTCTCAGCCGCTCACGGAACACTTGAATTGGCTGTCCATGATGGGGTTCTCTCAGGGTCGGGTCTCACAACTATATAAATTGCTGGGCACAGGGGGCCCAGTTGTGCGTTTGCCGTATAAGTGGGAGGATGACCTGGGTGGGCCAATAGAGGATGATGCATGGTTGGGGATATGGGTGCGAATGCACAAATCCTCATTCAGGCATTCCTAAAGACAAAGAACGGGAGTTTCGGGAATCTCCCTCACTTCCTGTCCTTCCAGACACACTGGAGCCAGAGACGGGTTTCAGTACTGAAGCCCGCCAAAGGCAAAACAAACAAAGGGCTCAAACCTGGCTTGGTGTGCAGAGTAAAGCCCAAGAAAGACCTCACAAACAGAAAATGGCGAAAAAAGAATACTGGGGCTATTTTGACAAAATGGTTACCCATGGGTACTATACTGCAGCTGAGGATTCAGCCTGCGGTAGAAAAGCACAATGGTAGGAAAATTAAACCACTGCCACCAGCCATTTAAAGTAGTGAGGGTAACATAACACATGTTGCATGAGTAGGTAGGATAAGGGGCTACTAAGTAACCCCACAGCACTCCACATAAGATGGTGTGTGCTGGGCCTACAAAGAGAAAAGATAAGTAAAGTCAATTTCACTTTACTATTCTTGGGAACAGCAGTTCACACAAGAAAAGGTATTTAAACCTTTTGAGGAATCTAAAGGATTTCTCTGTGACACTGCACTGAAGGTGCTGTGTGTCACCATACAAAAAGTAGATGCCATTGAAGTTTGTCAGACTCCAAAAACAAAGCACTTAATCCAAATCCGGTCAAAACACATGAGAGCGTGAGAAAAAGGGCTCTCACTCCAGGATTAAAATTTAAAAGTCTTAAAGTCCAGCAAAAGAGTTGGGGGTCTCTAAGGTTGAAGGGAATTGGCACCGAATTGAGAATTCTCCCTAACAGTTCTCTCTTTCACATGATGCAGACATGTGTGAAAGTGGGACTCTTCTAGAAGGAGGTGCTGTTCAAAATTGAGGATATCACAGGGCTGTCTCTTCCTATGGATCCCCGGGTGGTATTACTGGGCGTTACGGGTGATGGGTTATTCCCCTTGGCAGGTCCAATGGCCACTCTGATTGTGCACCTTCTCTTGGCGGCTAAGCTAACTATTGTCCTTAACTGAGAATCTGTGGAAGACCCCGTGGCCCAGATGTGGTGGGTAAAAATATGGGACATTCTGGTGGCAGACAACTTACTACATTATGTGAGGAGGGATACGTCAAATATGTCACCGTCTGGAAGTCTTTCATTGACTTTACGGAAAACTACCTGGCGATTGTGATAAAGCCCCTGCTTATGCAAAACTTTCATTGCTGTAATAACGTTTGTTTGGAGGGTGGGGCTGGTGGTTAGAGGGTTGGAAGTACTTATGGTTGGATGGGGCTTTAGGCTGGTTGACCTATTCTGCTGCGCAGAAAATATGGCACTTTTGTGGACTCCTTCATTATGACTCTTTGAAATGTGTTCCTAATGTTCATGCACTTGCCGTTTCCCACCGTATGTTAAATAAAAGTTTTTGAAAAAGAAAGGTGAGGTTCCTGAGGCAGAAGGCAAGTCGACCACTGGAACAGAAGATCCCAAGAAGACGACCACAGATGCCTGCAGCCCCTTCCAGCAACCGCGAAGAGACCATTGCTGTCTTGACCCTGGTTTCAAATCGAGAAAGGAGCTCAGAAGAGGATGACCAACTAGCCATAAAATGACCTGCAGAACGAGCCATCCCCAACGTGCTGTGAACTTGCTGGGCTCCAAACCGCCAATAACCGGGGACATCTGACCCAATTGCAGTGCACCGTCATCCGTGAACGAATCCTCACTTTGGTGAGCTCCATTTTGACCTCCAGAGACAAGATCCCCTCCTCAAAGTCCCCTCACCAGGGTGCAGGAACGAAGAATCGAGGCAGATTGACCGGGGGGTAAAACGTTCATGCTTGGAGCCTAACGTTCATGCTTGGAGCCTGTAAAAAGGGGCCAAAACTGCACCCAGGCATGGAAGGACAAAGATCCCTTTGCTGAGAGTACTTTCTTTCGACTGATGCTGCAACATCCCTTCCAGAGTCCCTCCTTTTGTCACCACGACCAAGGAACAGGAGACCAGGTCCACCACTGTTGGACCGTGAAAAATCTAGATGCATCTTCTTCATCACTCCTCAGGTACTTTGGGACTCTGGGTACTTCCTCAAGCCATTTCGTCGCTGCTGTGTTGCTGGAGTGCTGATTCCGGCGTTTGGGTGTTCACCCATGCTGTTTGCCTACACCTAATGCTTGTGCACCTATAGGGAGCCTTTCCCAAGGTCCCTGAAACCTTTTTGACCCTCAAAAGCATAGATGGCAATGGACTACTTTTAAAAATTATTTCTATGTAATATTAGTCATTTTATTGACTTTTAATACTATCCACAATCACAAATCCAATTTCATCAATTACATTAAAACATCAATCATTACAATCACATCCAATTTAGGATTCAACAGTTAATGTAATTTCATAAATTGTTCGCCATAGCAAGGTGAGATAGATTATACACCCCTCATGATTGCCACTTAAAAACAATGTCCGTAAGTCAGGTGCATCAATTGATGTAGTAAGCCCCATTGAGATCAAAGCTTTTGATCTCAACCAGGCCATAGCATTGCATTCAGTCAGTAAATGGCAAGTGGCTTCCAATTCCTGGTCACCACAAAACCTGCATAGCCTATTAACACTCTGATCATTAGCCCAACGACCAGTGATTTCCAGAGATTTTACTGCGTTCAATTTAATTCTCAGATAATCCCGCACCAAATGATTACTAACAGTTATTAATATACCGAGGAATTGACAGTCTTTCAAGAATGTATGGACAATGGTCAAATGCAGTGGATTTAGTAGCCATATTGACTATCAAGGACTCCGTATTAAGGGCCTTAAGTGTCAACCTCATACACCGCTTAGATAGTAAGAGAAGCATTGCAGTTGAAAAATTCATAGATCGAAAACACTATGTATCATATAGACGGGATACGTGTCCTAGTGTTGATGTTTCCATATAAGGTAAAGTAGTGGTGAAGACCTTTATATATAATACTCCTATGTCCTGTCCCCTTTCCTCCATACTGCAAGGGAGTCCCTCGCTAGGGATGTCAGACAGAACCTTTTTCACCAGAAAAATCATCTTCCCCTTTAAATTTAGATGCTTGTGGGGGCGTGGCCCTGGGAGCATGCGCACCTCTGACTCCACTCACTGGGGCCACTCCTCAGTCCTCTTTTCCACGTCAACGGGAGCAGACCGCTTTCACCAGCGCTCCTGGGTTTGACCTCCGGCCTAGTAATTCCACGCGCGCTTCCCCGGAGAAGTACTTTTGTCTTCTTTTTTCTTGTCTTTAATCAGGTACCTCTGTCCTCTGGCGCCATGCTCCTTCCCGGCGCATGTCCACGTCAGTGGGCTACAGCATGTGTCCAGCCTGCGAGGGGCTCTTCCCTACGTCTGACCCCCACGCTCTCTGCCTCCACTGCCTTGGCCTCCGGTCCTAGTACAAGTGCAGGGACCAAGGCTGCTTCAGCTACCGGCCACCAGGCAGAGTGGTCGTGAGATCCTACCGGTGACTATACTGAGAGACCGCAAAGTTCTACTACCGGGTTTCAACCCGAGGGGCTATGTCCTAATACCGAACAGATGTCCGAGGGGGGGGCTTGTATGCAGCACTACCGGCACCACAGCCGAAGGCAGCCTGCCTACCAGGCCCTGTCCTGAGGTGCAGGGTAGGCCTTAACCTCCACCGCCAAGAGTCCTGGAGGAGGCCGGGCCCAGCACGGCAAGCGCCATGACACAGGCACGTAGCACGCAGCCTGCAAAATGGCGGCTCGCCTGACACCATCCTCCTTTGGGGACCAGGTAGGCAAACAAGTTTTCAGGTGGGACTGGTCATCGCCTGGCACGTGGCCCAGAGCATATCCTTCAGCGTCGCAGGGCAGATACACCCATATACAGCAAGACAGTGTGCCCAGGTCTCTGCAACCTCAAGGCCCCACGCCCACTCCACCAAGCGCTCCGCTGGCCTGTGAAGAAAGTGTTTTTGAAAAATTCCTGACACTTACAAGGTCCCCCGGAGATGGGCATCATCCTCCAAGGATGTTATCAGGGATATGCTCCCTCCGGTACTGCCGCTAGTACCCACGGCCACCCCGCCCTTGGGTCCAGCACTTCCGGGTCCAATGCAGCCCCAGCTGTGCCAGTTACAATGACACCGGCTCCCATGCCTCTGCCAGCCACAGGTGCCTGTCAGTACGCCGCAGCCAGCTGCGCCCACCACTCCTCCTGCTGCACCGGACAAACAGGACACATTGTTGGACACAGATGAGGAGGAGGACCCAGACATGCCCTCGCCGGCCAAGGCCTTTCTTGAACGGATTGCGGGCCTGGCCGAGTAGGAGAGTCTCCCACAGCCTGAGGTCGAACAACCAGAGGCGGGGGTACTGGCAGAAATCCTCACTCTACGCCCCACAGCTAGAATGGGGATTCCAATGCAAAAGGATGTGGTGGCGCTTGCCAAAAAAGGATGGCTCAAACCACACTCTGCACAGCCTACCAATAGGAACCTCGACGCCAAGTTTAGGCAACTGGAGGGCGTCCCCCTCTTGCTGTCGGTTAACCTCCAGCCACACTCTTCAGTGATTGCCACGGCTTCACTCTATTCCAAGCCACAATCGTCATCGGCTACATCAGCCTCTGCACTCCTGGGTAAGGAGGAGAATATTTTGGAAGCATATGGAAAGAAAATCTATTCCAATGCTTCTCTCCATCTGTGCCAGTCCAATGCTGATGCCAGGCTGGCTGCTGTCAATCAAAGGCTCTGGGGAGAGATCGCCGATTTTCCTTCCTGAGCTCTCTGTGCAGAGCCAGGCGTGCTTTAAGGCTGGGCTGGCTGAGGCCAAAATAGTAGCGTAGGACTTAAATGAGTCCACAGTGGCTCACATTACCTCAGGCTGTGCCATATGTATTGCTACTGACATGAAAAGGACGGCTTAGCTATGGGTGAACAAGTTCAACCCTGATGTCTAGGAGCTTTCGAGGGTGGTGATATGTTCCATTCTACCGCGGACGAGGAACTCGATAAGAAGAATAGTTTGCAGACTACCCAATCCTTATTGATCCTCACAAGGTCCACCCCCAAGGCATATAGCCAGACACACCAGCACTCAGACCACCCCCAAGGCATAAAGCCAGACACACCAGCACTCAGACAAGGGTCGGTCTTTGGGTGGCTTCAGGGGCTTCCAGGAGAGACGGTCCAGACAACCGGACAGATCACTGAGTCAGCACAGGGGCAAGCAGCACAAAGCGTCTCACAAGCGCTTTTTCCAGTCCACCTCTTCAGCCCCAGCCTCCAGAGGGAAAGAAGGCATGACACAGCCATCAGGATCCATGAGTCTCCGGTGGGGGGCAGGCTTGCCCTTCACTCTCAGCGCTGGCGGACAAGCTTCACGGACCCATGGATCCTCTCAGTAGTATCCAGGGGCTTCCGGATCCCTATCCTTCCTTCTCCACTCTCCTCCCTTCCACTCCCACAGATTGGGACAATTCTGTTGGTGGAAATTCGCTCGCTTGTAGAGAATCAGGCAGTGGAGGAAGTCACAGCCTCCAAGCGGAGTCTGGGTTTCTGTTCACAGATTTTCGCCATACACAAGAAGAACCAGGCTGGCCTGAGAGTTTGTGTTGGACCTTTCCACCTTGAACCTCTCCCTCCCTCTTCAAAAGTTCAAGATGGTTACCCCAGCGCTTACAGCTGAGACATTGTGCAAAGGAGACTGGATGTGCTCCCTGCATCTGAAGGATGCTTACCTAAACGTATCTGGCAGCCCCATCGGTCCTTTCTGAGGTTCAGGATCATGGGCTTTCATTTCCAATACAAGGTTCTACCCTTTGGCCTCAATCCGGCCCCCAGGGTCTTCACAAGACTCCAGTGGCAACCCTACTCGGAGGCCCAGGGTCACCATGTCTAGCCATACCTATATGACTGGCTCGTCAGAGCAAGGTCTCCGGAGGCAATGCACCACACCGCCTCCGGCTCATGAACACACTACACGAGCTGGGATTTTCCATCAATCTCTAGTCACAGCTGGAGCCCACGCAAAGTCTAGCGTTCCTGGGCCTCATCTGGAATACGAGCTCTGAGAGGATATTCCCCTCAGAATACAAGATCACAGCCATCAAGAAGGCCACAGGCATTTTCTCAGCAGAGCAATGACCTCCGCGTGGTGGTACCAACACCTCCTGGGCATCATGATGCATGTCGCTGTGCCGCATACGATACTCAGGATGAGGCGCTTGCAGCTACACTTTGCAGCCTCCTGGATCCAGGAGAAGGTAGCAACCTGCGGATAGGCAGGCCCTTCCGTCGACCAGCACCTCCGGTCGCCATCACCACAGACTTGTCCCTAGAGGGCTGCGGAGCTACTTTGGGCAGCCACAACGCTCGCATGGTCTGGTCCCATCAGGAGAAGGCGGCTCACATCAACTGGCTCCAGTTGATGGCCATCTGGCTTGCTCTTAAAGCCTTCCTCCCTATGACCAGCGGCAGGGCGATCCTTATTCAGACCGACAGCTCCATCAGTATGTATTAACTCAACATGCAGGGTGGCACCAGCTGGTCTCCCCTATGCACTCTATCAGTAGACATTTGGGAGTGGGCGCTGGTTAATGACATGCACATGTCAGCAATACACCTCCCGGGGGACTCCAACCTGGAGGCAGACAGACTCAGCAGGCTGGGTGTGGACAACTACGAATGGCAGTTGAACAAACAGGTCCTTCATGGGATCTTCGACAGGTGGGGTCATCCTCAGCTGGACTGCTTCGCCACCTGCTACAACAGGAGGTTCCCCAGTTTGCGTCCTGGCAGAGACAGAGCAGGGGCTCCCTGGTCGACGCAATGAGATCCAATGGAACAACATTAATGCGGATGCCTTCCTTCCAACCCCACTGGTTCACAGGGTAATCGCCAAGATCCGGGAGTCCCGGCACCTCTGTATCATCCTGATCGCTCTGTGGTGGCCAGCAAGACCATGGTTCTCGGAACTACTCAGCCTGTCGGATCAGGCCCCGGTGCACCTTCTGCTGGGTCCAGCACACCTACTCTCTCAGCAGAGAAGCACAGTCATCCACCCCGCCCCTCAGAAATTAGCCCTCGCAGCGTGGTTCCTGAACAAGTCACACTTGGGCATCTACAGCTGTCTCAAGCCAACCTAGACATTATATTAGGGGCTAGGAGTGGTGCTACCAGGAGCCAATACAAAAGCAAGTGGACCAGGTTTTGTCACTGGGCAGAATCAAAGGAGGTTGATCCGTTGACCTGCACGTTGGACAATGTGCTATCCTTCTCGGCACACCTCGCACACGTGGGGGTGCAGGTATACACGTGCCTCACCTATCTAGTCGCTATTGGAGCCTACAGGAACTCAAAGGATGAGGTGTTTCCATCCTCCAATCCGGTGGTTAAAAGACACTTGGTGGGTCTGACCATGCTTTACCCACCCACCCATTAAGAAACCACACCCTGTGTCGGACCTCAACGTTGTCTTGGGCGCCGTGGTGCACATACCATTCGAACCTATGGTGTCTGCGGACATCACGCTAGACACTATAAGATGGCCCTCCTGGTGGGCCTCACCTCGGCATGCCAGATCAGTGAAATCCAGGCGTTGGTGGCCTCAGAGCCTTATACTACTTTTCATAAGGATATGGTGGTGCTTAGAACTCACCCTGTATTCTTACCTAAGGTTGTCTCCTCTTTCCACCTGAATGAGGAGATAGTGCTACCAACTTTCTTTGCGGACCCTAGGGATGACGCTCAGAGGGTGCTGCACTGTCTAGATTTCAGGCGCGCTTTAAAATTCTACTTTGACAGGATCAAGAGCTTCCGCAAATCAGACGCTCTTTATCACCTTCGGTGGGTCAAAGCCGGGCTGTCAGGCCTCCAAGGCTTCCATAGCTAGGTGGATGGCTTCGGCCATCAAGGAGGCGTTTGAGGGGCACCACAAACCTCTTCCAGCGAACATGCATGCTCATGGAATCAGAGGTAAGGCCACAGCTGTCGCGTTCCAAAGGAACATGCCGTGGCAGGTTATCAGCAAAGCAGCTACATGGGCTACGCCCTTAGCCTTCTGCAAGCACTACTGCTTGGATGCCGGCTCCAGGTCAGAGGCGGCATTTGTTCAAGCAGTCTTAAGGAACTTGTTTTCTTAGGAGGGGCAACTCTTCACCCTGGGGCTACAATTCAGTTGTAATCGCCCATGCAGTATGGAGGAAAGGGGATGGGACGTAGGAGTAATCATCAGTTACTCACTGTAGTGACTAATGTACTCCTAGTCCATAGTCCCCTTTCCTTCATACGTCCCACCACCTCCCCCCCCCTAATAAAACAGGTGTCATTAGGCAATGTTCATATTCTCAATGCATCAAGGTGGACTGAGAAATGGCGCTGTTGGGCGGAGTCAGGGGAGCGGATGCTCCCAGGGCCACGCCCCACACCTGCATCTAAATTTAAAGGGGGAAGATGATTTTTCTGTTGGAAAAGGTTCTGTCTCCCGTCCCTAGCAATGGACGCCCATGCAGTATGGAGTAAAGGGGACTATGGACTAGGAGTACGTTAGTCACTACGGTGCGTAACTGATCATTTCCCACCTATGAGTTTAGGTCAGCATTGGCCAACTTCCAATATAGGGTAAGAGATGACAACACTATTCGACTAGTAATTGGTAGAATGTCAAATTCCAAATGGGGCATTTCAGATGAAACAAATGCTGACAGTCTAAGCAACCTCTTTAAAGATAATACTTAAATTTGTTGTACCGCTTCCATCACATAGTGAGCCAAAACCTCAGGGCCATAGCTGATCATAGTGGTAATTTTCATAAGGTAGATCCTTAAGAGAACTTCCACTGAGAATCCACCTCCTTTTAGCGCAAATGAGCAGAGAGCGCCAGTAGCTTGGGCACAACGCAGCTTTAATTTAGAGACATGGTCTGCAGTCTTCATGTTGGCATTAAAAACCACACAAAGATAGGTGTACGGGTTGACAACTTCGATGTTAACTCCATTTAGACTCAAGCTAATAGATTTCCCTTTTTTGCGGAATGGCTTGAACACCATAATCTTCGTCTTTTTGTTGTTCATTTTTAGGAAGTTATTCGTAGAAAAGACATGTAATGCTTCTAGAGCTAGCTGTAGGCCTGATGGAGTGAGGTCTAATAAGACAATGTCATCTGCATACCCGAACTATTGAATAGCTCTAGTACCTAACTTTGGGGGATTACATCTAGAATCATGGAGATCGTTCCCCATGTCCAAGAGTTATAGGTTGAACAATATTGCAGCCAGCCTGCAACCCTGCTTCAGGCCCGTTCTGGTCTTAATCCAATTTGTATCCCCCACCCCTTGTTCTCAAGCCTCACGTTTACTCTTGTATCGTAAAGTAGCAGAATGATCATCTTTAACAGCCCCTGGGGGATCCCCCAGTGGCTCAGTTTCCCCCCCTAGCTTGGCTCGGTTCACTGTGTCGAATGCTGCACTGTAGTTGACATACGCCACTTAAACAGGACATTTTCTAATCAACCATGATTGCTTTATAATAGATGTCCGAGCCAGTACGTTCACTGAAGTAGAACAGCCTTTCTTAAAACCAGTTTGGTTCCAAGGTATAATGTTAGCTGATTCAGCCCAATCAATACCTACCTGAAACAAACCCAATACACATAGCAATGGGGTATGAGGAAGTTATAAGCCTAGGACAAGCTCCATACGCTGTAGGACGTCATCCCAAAAGCTAGTGATCGGCACGTGAACGGTGACAGATAACTTGCTTGTTCAGTGGCTTGGTAGGAACCAAGAACTCATTATGGGTCCTGCTACTCTTACTAGATTTAGTAATTTGCGCTTTATTGAAGGACAGGACAGTGCATTCATAACCAGCACAAAAAAGTATTGGGCATATTCAGCCACGTAGTCTGCAGTTCCATCAGTAGAAAAGTATACCAATGAAGTGACAAAGTCCACTCTTTCAATTTGAAATACTAATTTAATATCAGCAGGGCAAATCGTGCGGAGTGGTAAGATTGAATGAAACAGATCAATCACTTGTGCACGATTTGAAAAGTCATATGGGTCACTGCGGAATAGATTTTGAATTTTCAGCACCCTTTCACGATCCAAAGAGATTGATTGCTCTAACACAGGCAAAGTCTTAGATCCAGTCTGTTCAGAGTTAACACCATCATTAAGACCATCTTGAAAGGTGACTTTACGAACCCGTGTTCTTAACTTCAGGAATGCCAACATTGGCTACTACAGAGTCAGTATTATTACAGATGAGGACCGAGTCTACCAAGTTATCAGGTAAATTAAAAAATGTCCTCAAACTGTACACCGGAACATGGTCAGATACCTTTTTTGCTTTCAGATGCTCTGTTTTTGGTATGTTTAGATATATCACCAGTACTCAGAACTCTTATCCACTAAGGCAGCTTTCGATACCAGAATTTGCCCAGAAGTCAAGAGGGTGATTCAGATTTTCCACTATATGCAGGGAACCTTGAGTAAGCCAATTAGAAGCAGCATTAGTCAACGGTTTATTCAACAAGCAAACCTTAGCGATTGACATATTATCTGGTTCCCCCGAGAGAGCCAACACACTCAGCAACGGAGGCGAGACGTTGAGGGCAGTAGCCCCACCCTCACAGTTGCTTGTCTGACTACTTATCTCCAATGTATGACTGGGTTTACACCCTCTCCTAAGCACTGCATAGACTTCAGTGAGGGGGGGGGGGGGCTCCAGGATTCAAACACAGGCTATAAGTGGCAATGTTCTGCAGCCGCTGCTAGGTTCCATACTTATTTGCTTGGCAAATTATTTTACTTTTTTTTCCTCTTTGGGCCAACGGGAGAGTTATTCACAGAGAAGGAGGTAGGTTCAGGGAAATGATACTTGGAAGTATAAACGGGAGCAATTGATTGTATTACCTGCCCCGTAGTTGTGATCGTAGATAGTTCAGACGGGCCCAAGGGAACAGTTGACTGTATTCGCTGGGCCGTAGTAGTAATTGTAGATGGTTCAGGAGTGCCCAAGGTGACTCCCGCAGTAGCAGCACTGGCATTAATAATACCAGCCCCATTGACTGCAATAGTCAGGTTCTCAATACTCAGACCACCTTCCCTAAGGTTGAATACTGATGACTTTGAGAGTTTTCCACAGATTCTATTGCATCCATGATTAAAGATTGTGTTTTGTCTTGTTTTTTTTAAAATATGACAAAATGTCATCAGATCTGCCCATTATGGTAAGCAGCATATGCTCCAAAACATCAAACCACGGCAGAGTCTCTGCTATCATTGCTCTGGAGACTAAGCCTATCATTGGAGGAAGAAGGAAAAAAGAATGGAGATACAGACAACGAACCTTCCGGAGGGGGGGGATGAAGTAAGTGGTTTCACCCTCAGGAAGAGATCCACTCAGTTTACCCAGAGTTTCCTTCAGGAGAGTCAATGGGTGAATCGCAGTCGGGACTGACACATCAGTTGTAATGACTAGTATATGATCACCGACCACCCTCAAGTCGGTAGTCATGTCACGGCCACTGCTTTTGTGGGTAAGAGTTTGCTAGCACAGTCAAGCTGGGCGCACCACCAGATATCTTAAGTACAATAACTTCATTAGCAGGTCTGATTTGCACAGCAATCGGTGCTATCTGGAACAATTCTGGACCTTCTTTGTGCTTGATGCAAGAATTCAAGGTGGGAGTCCAGCAGTCAGTGCCCCTTCCCAGGGCGAATCTGATCATTTTAGTGCCCAACCAGCGCACTCTTGGGGAGAATTCTCAATTCTGTGCTAATTCCTTTCAACCTTCGAGACCCCCAGCTCTTTTACTGGACTTTAGGACTTTTAATTTTTATCCTGGAGTGAGTGAGACCTTATCACTCTCTCATGTATTTTTGATCGGATTTGGATTCTGTGTTTTCTTTGTTTTTGGAGTCTGACAAACTCCATAGGCATCTACTTTTTGTATGGTGACACACAGCACCTTCAGTGCAGTGTCACAGAGAAATCCTTTAGATTTCTCTTGAGGTTTAAATACCTTCTCTTGGGTGAACTACTGTTCCCAAGAGTAGTAAAGTGAAATTTACTTTACTTACCTTTTCTCTCTGTAGATCCAGCACACGCCATCTTATGTGGAGTGCTGGGGGGTTACCTAGTAGCCCCTTTTTCTACTTACTCATGTAAACATGTTTTTGTTACCTTCACTACTTTTAATGGCTGGTGGCAGTGGTTTAATTTTCCTACCATTGTGCTTTTCTACCGCAAGCTGAACCCTCAGCTGCAGTATAGCACCCATGGGTGACCATTGTGTCAAAATGGCCCTGGTCTTCTTTTTTTGCCATTTCTTGTCAGCGAGGTCTTGCTTGGGTTTTACTCTGCATACCAAACAAGGTTTACCCTTTTGTTGGTTTTGCCTTTGGCAGGCTCCAGTGCTGAACCCCCCCTCTGGCTCCAGTGTGTCTGGCAGGGCAGAAAGCGAGGCAGGTGCCCAAAACTCCCTGTCCTTGGTAACCTGAATGCACCCAGTGCTGATTGATGTCCTTGCAGGACAGCAACCCTGCTCTGTGAGTGACAGCTAGGCTGTGCTTGAAGGGGAGAAACCTGCGTTAAAGGTGAGGATTCTTGAACAGAACACAGTCGAACACTGGAAGAAACATCCGACAAAGGAATCGTGAAGAGAAGCTTGCTGCATCCTCCTGGACCCTTGAAGTGCCCATTGAAGCCCTGCTGCTGTTCTGAAACTGCTTTTTCGAATCGACTTGAGCAGCTCCGGAGAGGATGACTTCTTCCCTTGGGTTACTGTGACCAACTAACCCCAAGACGAACTTTGCTGGAAGACCTTCCCCAACTGGCTGTACTTTGCTGCTAATGGAACCGAGTGCCAGGGGTCAAGAAATCCGTAGTCGAGTGCATCGTCTTTAAGCCAGACCAGAGCTCCAGGAAGATCCTAAGGACCCTCCCAAAGCAGAATGGCCCAAGCTCGAGTCACCTCACCAGAGTGCTGGGCTCAAGGAGCGAAGATACTCCAAGTGTCAAAATCTGCGGTGGTGCTATTGACCGGTAGCTGAAACCGCGAAGTACAGCTGAACTGAAAAGAGCCGGCTGCAACCAACCTTCAAACTGCTGTGCAGGAGTCTTCCAGACGTCCTCCCTCTTGTCCTGGATGTAAGTGTTATTTGGATACTTGTATGTGTGGATGTCAATGCTACAGCTCTACAGCTCACATTTACCCCTCTTGAGATACGTCTGGCTGCTCTGTCACTCTACCAACATATGTAGTTTAGACCTATACCAATAGGTGGGTTACCTAATACAAAGAGGACAAGACTGGTGTTTTCCCCAGGGTTACTGCATACAATCCTGCCCAACACTGGTGGCAGGCGTGAGGATTTGTGTAGAGTGGTTACATTGACTATTTGTTGTACTTGTGCCGTACTTGTGCCCAACTAAACCAGCCACAAGGCTAAGCTCTTTCAAAAAGTGAAGTAATTGTAACATGCCAAATATGGATAACGTCAATGAGGCAGCCCTGATTTGTTCTGACAGTAGATCAACTGAAAGATATGTGCAAAGTCAGGGGTCTGCCTGTAAAAGGAAAGAAATGTGAATTAATTGCGAAGTTATTGAATCACCAAAGTTTGGGTAGTAGGCCTGCAACACCTACTATCGCAAGTAATGTGGAAATTATTGATGAGGATGACAATTTAGAGTCTAACTCCAACCTCTAAAGGGAGTCAGAGGAGGTAGAGGAGGTTCGGGAAGAGAGACCCTCTTTGCCACAGCCTGCCCTTTTGCCTCATTCTATTTCCATTGGGACACCATAAGGTCCACATTTAAACCCAGAATATGTTTCTCTTGAAACCATGAGATTGCAATTGGAATTCAAAAAGTTTGAAGGCTCACGCTGAAACCAAACATCAAGACATCAAACTCAGGGAATTGGAAATGCAACAAGAAATAAATATGAAAAGATTGTCCCTTGAGTCTGCTTCCCTTCCACCATCCTCTAGGTCTGCTAGTCCCAAGAGGCTTTGCCTGCCCAAAGAAGCAGTGAGTATGTATGAATCAAAACTTGATGTATTGGATGGCTGGGTATTTTTGAATACACACATGTTATTCAAGGAATCGGTGGGAATGATTTAATCGCTTGACTCATGTCTAGGCGTCGCCTGAATGGCTGTGATGCTGTAATGGAGTTGGGTGCCATTGAGCAAAAGGATTATGAATCTGTGAAACTGGCACTAATAGCCAGATTTGGGAAAACTCCTTCCCAATACTTTAAGAGGTTTAGGACCCTCATAAAGACTGATGGTACCCCTTGGGCTACCTGGATATGTGAGTGTTTAAAGAACTTAGATGGTTGGGTTAAGGGTTCTAGAGACCACCTTTTGAAGGAACGAGAAATCGTTTTTTGTTAGAATCTATTTTTGATGCATGCTCTCCTGAACTGAGACAGAACTTGGCTGACTCAAAAGAGATTGATCCCAAAAAGTTAGCACAGGCTGCTGACTTGTGGGTAGTCAACAGGGCCAATCGCAAGGACTCTGGAGCAACTCACAAGAAGGAAGGGGGGAAGCAGCACAAGAAAGAGGGAAATGAGAATTCTAATTCCAACTATCCAAAAGAGGGCCACAAACATACTAAGGATACGTTCCATGGGAAACCTGGTAGGTCTAATGAAACCCCTAGTGCTAAACCAGAGGGTGGTTAGCAGAAACCCCCATTCCAAAGAGCATTTGGGAAGTGTTTTGTATGCAGGTCTACTGACCATTTGAAAGGGGGTCCCAGATGCAAGGGTAAACCTTCAGGGATCCACGCTGCCTCCTTAGCCTTCATCCCTGAGGGAGAAGTTCATATGGCAAGTAGTAACATTCAATTACTGGCTGAAGACCCCATTGGAGTTCAGGCCAGTGTTTCATTAGTGTCCCTGGGTCTATGGGAACAACAGAATGTTGATGTGTACAACTCCATACCAGATGACACAAAATAAGGACAGTGTACTTGTAAATGGTCAGGAGACTCCTGCCATTAGAGACACTGGGGCAAGAATTGCAGTGGTTGATTAACATCATTTCAAACCTGAGGTTGTGGCTAAGGCACCCAAAGGTCCCACTGAACTTGCAGGAGGCCCTATCCAAATGGTTCCTATACTGCCAGCTCTCATCCAGTGTAATAATATGACTGTTAGAATACCTGTCTGTGTACAAAATGAGGTGCCTAAGAGAGTCCTGTTGGGGAATGATTTGAAAACTCTTAGAGTTGTATCTAGTACCCCCAGGCCTCGCAATAAAAGGAAGCAGGAGCAAACAAGATTGGCCAGAGAGGCAACCTTAGGAGACTCTCAGTGGGGGTTTGAGGAGATTCCCCTTACCCCCAGTCCACAGGAAGGCCACCCTTCTATTTCCAACCCAAAGAAGATCAAGGGGAAACCCAAGGTCTCATGGAAAAAGACAGGATTGAAACCTAAACCTGTTCACAGGACAAGGACATCCCTGAGAGGACAGTCCCAGGTCACCACAGTGACCCCTTCCCCAGCTGAGGTTGAGTGGGAGGACCAACCAAACTCGGAAGAGTCCGCTTCTAGTGAAACAGAGCTGGAAGAAAACCTTCCCTATGTTGATCTTGATCCTAAAGACCCTCCTGAGCTGCAGACTTTACCTGCAGAAGGTGGACCCTCTAGGGCAGACTTCAACAGAGGTCAAAGAGTGTCCCTCTCTAGAAGGTCTTCACCAACAGACTGCTTCCCAGCTGGAAGGGCAAGAGCCATGGAAGCATAGGCTTTACTGGGAGGATGGCCTCCTCTACAGTGAATCTACTGAGCCTACCCCAGGAGACTACAGTAGATTTGTAGTGCCTGAGGAGGTGAGATGACCGTTCTTACAGTTGGCACATTAGATTCCTCTAGCTGGCCACTTGAGTTTCAAGAGAACCAAGGAGAAGCTATCTCTGTATTTCTACTGGCCCAAGATGGGTGCTGATGTAGAAGAATTCTGTAAGAGCTGCCACACTTGTCAGACGTCTGGCAAGAGTGGAGCCAAGAATGTGGCACCTTTAGTGCCCTTCCCAGTGGTGGGAGTCCCCTTTGAGAGGGTGGGGATTGACATTGTTGTTCCCCTAGACCCTCCCACTTCTCCAGGCAACCGATTTATATTGGTTGTGTGGTAAACCATGCTACCAGGTATCCTGAAGCCATTCCTGTGAGAAATTGTACTGCTCAGGCAGTAGCTAAGGCCCTCCTTGGTATTTTTACCAGGGTAGGTTTTCCTAAGGAGGTCATCTCTGACAGGGGGTCACATTTTATGTCCCACCACATGCAGACCATGTGGAAAAACTGTGGAGTGACCTACAAGTTCTCAACAGCCTACCATCCCAAACCAGTGGGTTGGTGGAGAGGTTTAATAGAAATCCATAAAACATAGGTGTACCCTACCCTCTTAGTGCAGTCTAATTAGAAGTGAGTTCTAGGAGAGCAAACAAACGGCAATTTCTTTTCGAGAGTGCTATAAATTGTCTCAATTCACTAATACTGGCATTTGTCCTTGTTTTAGTGAAGTTGAGCTGGTTGGAGGGAAAAGAACAACAGTCATATGTTGACCTATAGTCATTAAGCAATTCAAAATCATAGAAGAAATACTCATTCGGAAAAATTATTTCCTCCAAAACATTTGTGCATTTTTAAAAAAAACTTTATATTGATTTCTTCAAAGTATAGTACATGAATACACATAACATGGATCATTCAGTTTCATGGTGCATTGTGTGAAAATATGAAAGAAAACATATGTAAATTGTTTTGAAGCATAAAGACAACTTGACAAACATGAGTTAGAATTGCAACAGGTGTGCTACTAAGTGCAATCCAACGAAAATTACAGAGGAAAGAAAAACATACAACAAACAAGCTTTGGGGAAACTCAAATGAAGTAGTTACCCCCGAGAATGTAGGGAGTTCTTTACTAGTTAGCTTCCCTTAATACCCTATATGGATTGGTATAACTAAACTAATCCTTTGTCCATAGGGTTTGGTTAAATTTATTTTCTATGGGCTTCAATTTTGCCCAACCTGTGGGTCTTGGTACGGTAAAAGAATTCTTTGCCAACATGTTTCTGAGTAGAGATATCCCAGCTATTCACGTTTCGGCGGTCTTGTGGCTCTCGCATGCATCCGCCTTCATCAGGGCATTTTATTTCGGGACCCTGCAGTTGAGCTTATCCCGAGTTCTGGGTTGTGGAGTGGGCTGGAGAAACGAGGCGCACCTTATCTTCCTGTGGGGTTGCCGCTGTACCTAATGCAGGTGCTAGTTGTGTGGACTGAGGTGTCCGTACTTCTTTCTTTGGTCCCGGTTGAGGGTGTAATAAATCCGTTCCCAGGTAAACCAAGGTGCCCTTATGTAGGGGTTGAACAGGTATGCCAGCCTCAAGGTCCACAGAATGGCAGCGGTGCGCCTTGCCGTGGCGGTCTTGATATTATCAAACTCTATCCTCCCATCTGCCGAGGCTCGTTTCCCAGTGGCAGTGGCTTCTGCGTAAGGTGGACGAGGACTGTCCGCATCTCTGTGTGCAGCCGTCAGCTCTGGTTTTGCTGTGCTGTTAACGTTGTCATATAGGCGAAAGCTGCGTTCGTGTACGAGGCTTTCGTTGTCATGGGAACGTGGGCGGCGTGCCTGATTCAAAGAGAGGTTTAATAGAACTATGAAGAGCATGATGGGGGCTTTAGAGGAACCCCTTATAAGAAAGTGGGACCTTCTACTGCCATGCCTTCTCTTTGCTTATAGAGAAGTCCCTCAAGCAGGGGTTGGGTTCAGCCCCTATGAACTGCTCTATGGTCATTCGGTTAGAGGCCCTTTGCCCCTGATCAAGGAAGGGTTGGAGAGTGCTCCCTCCCTGAAGCCATTGAGAGTCACTGACTATGTGCTAGGTTTCCGGAGGAGAATGGCACTCATGACGACAGAAGCTTGTGATAACTTGAAAGCAGATCGGGCTCTGGTCAAACATTGACATGACCAGAAGGCTAACATGGTGGAGTTTACTCCAGACCAGCTTGTGCTAGTTATGGTACCTACAAGGCCGAGGGCCATATAGGACAAATGGATTGGACCCTTCAAGGTTGTGGGTAATCTTGGAGAAGTCGATTTAGTGGACTTGGGCAATCCCAAGGAGGTCCCCAGGATTTATTATACTAACCATTTGAAGGCTTATGCTTCCAGGCCAGAACTAGGAGCTTTGCTTCTAGCATCTGATCAAGAGGAGCTGGAGGAGAGTGAGCCTCTCCCTGATCTCTTCATGGACAACCCTCAGATGAGACAATTGAAGGAGTAAAACTCTCTTCAGATCTGACTCTGCAACAATAGGAGGAGTGCAAGGCTCTGTTAAATAAGTTTGCCTCCCTGTTCTCACTAACACCAGACTTGACCCCTTGGGGCCAGCATGATATTCTCACTGGTGATAGTCTCCCTTTCAAAAGCAGGGGTTGCAGAATGTCAGACCATGTAAGATCCCACATAAAGGAAGAGGTCAAGAAGATGCTTGATCTTGGGGTTATATAGCCATCTACCAGTCCATGGGCTAGTGCAGTTGTACTAGTGCCAGAAGCAGGAACCAAGGAATTGAGATTCTGTGTGGACTATAGAGCTCTTAGTGCAGTCACGACTGATTCCCCTACGTTGTTCTAAATGTATCTCAACAGCAGCGGTCAATACAGTATATACTTCATTGTTAACATGCTGTAGCCTATACCTCTGTCTTCTATGTGCTGTGCTCGCATATCTGCATTAGTTCTGGCACTGCCTCTGTCTCCCTGTGCAGCGTGCTGGTGTGGCTGGAATGCACTTTGGTTAGAAGAATGAGGATCAGTTGAGGAATAACAAACTTTTATCCTGACGAAGGCCGTATGGAAACGATCAGGGAAACCTTACCTAGGATGGGATTATCCCTTGATGTTTAGGCCGAAATGCAGAGCGTCGACACAATATTATATGTACATCCTTTGGTAAAAAGGTATTGGGGTAACCGACACAAATTATCCCACAGAGATTAAGATATGCAAAGAAAGGACTGAAACAGAGGACAGCCTAAGGTTATGTGTACAACAAGAACCCACATGAAGTAGAATGATCATATAGAAATACAAGGTCCCTTATCGGTAGGGAGTAGACAAAACATAATTGTGATTCCTTTCCTTGCTTTTGATTTCTCTGATAAGAAATGTTCGGGAACTGATTGAACATCTTTAACATTTGTTTTCGGTTAATAGATCAAATCCTTGGTACAAGAGAAAGGAGGGTACCTTTATACTAACCTGTGACAAATGAAATGATGCACTTTATAATGCAATGTGTTATGTGATTTGTTTTTAGTACAAAACCCTCGCCACACAGGAGGTGTCCATGAAATGAATGAAAGAAGTGATAATCGTGGTATGTAAAAAAAACACTGATGTGTGGGACTGTCTTTTGTCTGTAAACATGAGTGTCAGCCAATAGAAGCTAACTTTGGTCTAAAGCTATAACAAACGGGAGAAGGGGGTAGTCTGTGACTGTTGATATAAGACAAGGGGCTCATTACAAGTATGCCAGTCCGGAAACAACGGTGCCGGTAGGTCTGCCTGCCGGAGCTGCAATGCCCAACAGGTCTGACCCTGCCAGGCACAGTGGCCTTGGTAGGCGGACCGTCACAGAAGCACTGGCATCGTTATCAACAGTGCCATTGCTTCTGTGGTCCCCCCCTCCCATACAGTCCTATGGGACTCGATGGGAATGGGGAACAACATTTTACCTGCGGCTGACTTTCCGGGCCGCCAGGATTGTAATCCCCTGGTGGCACTGGGAATTCAGGCGCAGGTAAATATTTACAGGTCCAGCGGCAACCCGCCGATAGCACCTGCACTGTTACCACCGGACCTGTAATGAGCCCCAAGGCCTGTAGATATTGTAGGTTTTTGTGTCCGTCCGGACCTCCACTGGATACTGATCACCAAGGAGGTGATGCCTCCACTCTGTGAAACTGTCCTTAATGGCCAGTAGTTTTTTCATTGATGGCACAGTTCCGTTCACAGGGTGTAAGCTGACAGGAATAATAAGCAATAGGATGGTCGAGATTGGTCTCAAGATTCCGTTTTCAAGAGAACAGAGCCGATGGCACAGGCAGGCACATCTGTTTCAATTATGAACGGAAATACTTCATTAGGGTGTCGCAAGATGTGCTTTCATGAATTCTGCTTTGATGTCCTGCAATGCCCGTTTTGCAAGTTCATCCCAACAGAAAGCAACACCTTTGCATCGAATTCTGGGTGAAGTCCTGTATGAAACGCCTGTAGAAGTTGGCAAACCCCAAGAAACGCTTGATTGCCTTGACATCGCGAGGACTGGACCATTTCCTTATGGCCTTGATCTTCTTGGGATCCGTTTGGATGCCACTTGAATCGATCAAGTACCCCAGAAATTCCATCTGTGACTGATGAAAAGAGCATTTTTTTCCTTGGCATATACACGATTGTCCTTCAACCTTTGTAAGACTTTGGACACATTCATCACATGGTCTTAGAGGGACTTAGAGAAAATGAGAATGTCCTGAAGGCACAACCAAGTGGTTATACCGAGCAAGTTAGGAAAAATGGAATCCATAAACCACTGGAAAACAGCGGGGCATTGCACAAACCAAAAGGAATTATGCAGTATTCGAAATGCCCCAGGCTAGATTTAAATGCGGGTTTCCATTCCTCCCCTGGTTTGATTCTCATCAGTTGGTAAGCACCGCAGAGGTCGGTCTTTGTGAACACCCGGGCCTCATGTAAGGACTCTAGTATGTCTCGGATAAGAGGTAGCGCGTACCTGTCCTTAACGATTATATCGTTTAGCAGGCAATCTTCGGCACAAGGTCTAAGGGGTCCCTCTTTCTTGGGCACAAAAAACAAAGGTGCGCCTGCTGGTGAATGCGATGGTTGGATATAGCCTTTCTCGAGACATTGTTATGTAACGCCGCAGATCTTTGCGTTCCTGTGTTGTGATAGAATAGACTCCACCATGAGGGATAGGTTGATCGCAACACAAAAGTATCTCACAATTGTAGGGGTCAGAAGGAGGCAGTGATATGTCTTCTGGCGAGGAAAAGACTTTGTCAAAGACAGCATATTCAGAAGGCCGCTTCAGATAGAAGGAAATTGACTGTATGGGACTCGTATTGGTAAGAGAAAACCGGATAGAAGCAGACTGAGAGATCGAACAACACATTCTGGTGCGGTAGTCCGTCGTATGAGTAGCCCAATTCATATGGGGATTGTGGAAGACCAGCCATGGCAGGCCAACCACCAATGGATAGGAGGGAAACTGAATAAGATTGAAGACCAATGCTTCGTAATGTTGGTTAATTGTCAACGTGACAGGCTCAGATTCATGAGTCAGAAGACCAGAGGCCAGAGGTGTCCTGTCAATTCCGTCCACCACGGCTGTGTGTATCTTCGGATGGGTTCCTATTCCTTGTTGCACACAGAATTATTCATCCATGTAATTGGCTGAGGCTCCTGAATCCACCAACACCATAGTGTTCACCGACCGTTTGATGGCGCCCCAGGATAGTGTCACTTGTAACACAAAGCGTGAGGTGGCATGGCCTGCAGTGCTTCTATAGGAAGGCAGGTTTGGACAACTGGGCTTGTCGATTCCTTCCCGACTGACGACAAGCTTGCGAGTGTCCCCTCGGTTTTGCGGGTCGCACAGGACATATGCTCAGAAAATGGCTCCCATTACCACAATATCGGCATAAGTTATTGGTCTGTCGTCTCCTCCTCTCTGTTTCAGATGGGAGACCCCATACAGCCCCCAGCTGCATGGTTTCCACCACTACATCCCCAGAGGGTATGGGACCTCTAGGAGCCTGAGATTATTGTGTAACAGGTCAACTGAATTCACTTTGCCGGCGTTCTGTTCACCTTTCTGACAGGTGATGGTCTATCTTGATCACCTGGTCGATCAAGGCCTGAATAGACATGGGTTCAGGTGCATGGACCAACTCGTCTTTATATTCTTCTTTTAATCCTCTGCGGAATAACGTCTTTTGGGTCTCTTCAGACCATAGGGCTTCATTGTTCAAATGACGAAACCAGCTAATGTAGCGGATGATGTTCTGTGATCCTTGTTCGATGTCCAGAAGACCGTTCTGGGCTATGGCTGGGCCATGGCTGCTGTTAGGTGACTGGAACAGTTCAAGAAAAGCCTTTTCAAAATCCGCGAAAGAATCCATGATTGGACTCCTAGCCGATACATAAAGTGTTGCCCATGCTAGGGCATTCCCAGTTAGGTTGTTCAAGATATATAACCTATCTTGGCCCTGTCGCTCACAAAATGCACTGGTCGGAATAGAAACTGTACCCAGCAGTGATTACAGAATTCGGTAAGAGTCCTGGGATCTCCATCGTATTTGATAGGTTCAGTGGAGGCCATAGTGCTTTCTGCCAGAGGTGCTACCGTACATTGTGCAGTGGTCTCTTTCAGCATCTGATTTTCCTGTTTTAGGGTTGTCATTTCCTGGTGAAGTGCCACCACTTCATCCCGTAACTCGTATCAGCAGCATCCGTCAAGCAGTACTGAGCTCAGGTGCGTACCTGACCGTGAAGACCGTTGAGCCGTGGTAGCCACTTTGTCTGCAGAGTTGATGAAATAAAGGCGGTACCAAAAAAAAAAACATCTGCCAACCGACTGTAAACAATGAATCGGGGCCAGGTGCAGGCTTGGTCTTCCTGCACCACCATAGGTGCCCCAGATTAACGTGATGCAAGGAGTAGGCAGAGAGAGAGAGAGACCAAAAGGAAAAGAACAGAAGGCAGGCAAAGCTAGGAAAGCAGTCGGGGCAAGGAAGCACCCAGCACAGGTGAAGAGAACAGAAGAAAGGAAGGGAGTGTGGACAACAAGAAAGTTGAGACACGCTGAGCTGGCGCTTGCAGTCCTTTTATGCCCCAGCGCCATAATGAGGTTTTTGGGTCTGCTTGCCTGGCAACACCTGGGTTGACATATGCGATCATGTGATGAACAATGTGACGTCCGTGAGGCACTGTAACAACATGGGGGCACCCATCGACCCTGGACCACCGCCATCGAGGAGGTGCGAGTCACAGCTGCGCACCCTGCAGTAGAGAAGTGGAGGCCTAGCATCCCTAGGTAAATCCTGCGGCATGCGGGAACTCGCCAGCGCAAATGCAACCCGCAATACAGGATCGGTGTTAGGGAGAATTCTCCTATAATGCTAATTTCCCAAACCTAGTGAGTCCCCCAGCAGCTTTGCTGGATTTTGGGGGTTTGTTTCTTTCTCCTGCTAAGAGTGAGGCTCTTTTCCTCCCACTCTTAGACATGATTTGAGGTATGTCTTTGACTTTGTGTGTGCTTATGGGCTGTGTTTTTTTTTTTGTACTCCATAGGGTATCATCTGGTTTTGTGTATGTGTTACACAGCACCCTCAGTGCAGTAACACAGGGGTGTCATAGTGACCCCCAAACATAGACTCCATACCCTGGGACTGACTACTGTCTCCCAGGGCATGTAAAGTCACCATTGACTTTACTGGTCCAAAATTGTGAACAGAACCAGTACAAACCATCATATTGTGGATTCGATTGCCCCTGGGTCTGTTTTCAAGGGGGCACTGTCCAGTCCCCCCTTGTCGATTTTCTGGCTGGTGGCAGTGGTTACCAGGCAACATATTCCACCAGAATATTTCTTATGGGATTTTCCCATTGATTTTAAACGCACCACTTTTGGTGCAATGTTAAAGATACCGCCGGTTTATTTATTTAATATTAAATCAACGGTTGGGTCTACTCTTTTCTAAAATGGCGTTCGTGTCCGTCTCTGTAACTCCAACCAAGGTCAGGCCCTTTGTTCCACTTTTTGGCGGGCTTCTCCACAGAAGCCCTCCAAATGGTGCCACTCTGTCTGGGTTCCACAGGATGTGTGGGGAGGGTTGGCACCCTGGACTGCGTTGCCTTAGCAACCCAAGTCACACTCTATTCTGATTGGCCCAGTGGTGAGCTGCCCAGCTCACCACTTAGCATGTTTGAGTTACAGCTAGACTGTTGAATGGAGGTTTTTCTGCATAAAAGCAGGGCTTTTGCGACAGGAACTTCAGAAGTCGCCACAGGACCTAAGAATCCGAAGAGGGAAGAAGCTGAACCATCTGCAACGACGACACCACCGGTGGAGCCCTGCTGCAACAAACTCACCACTTACCCAACGACAAGAGAAGATCTTCTGCTGGACGAGTCTTCTTCCTTTGAGCTGGTGGGAACAGCCAGTTTGCCCCTTTCGCCTTCCAAAGACGTCTCTTGGGCGAATCGCCCGTGCCAAGCACCCCGGCGGCCGGATAGCCATGCTTCACCACTTTGACCGTGAATAAAAGGAACGCACCTTTTAACCGACGAACTCCGCAGCTGGTTTCATCACTGTGCAGTGCATCGACTCCAAGTTTACTCCTCGACGAGATCCTCTCTTCCCCTGGTCGAAACAACGAACTGCAACCATTGCCAGGAACAACTGCCACTGCTGGAGCTTCCGCTTTCTTTAAGGTACTGTGTTCTGCCTGGCCTCCCTTTCCACAGATTGCTAAAGGTGACCCTTAAATCCGTGGCTTTCCAACTGGGTTGGCCCCAGACCTTCTAACTTTATTTCTTGAATCACCCCAACTTCTTTTGAACATTCTGCAAAGACTTTTAGTGCATTTTGAACTGTGTGATCTTGGGCACATTTCGCTTTGCTCCATTTAAGGTGGGCCTGGCCTATGAACTGTGGCTCTACAGTGTATACTGCCTTTACTCCCTTGCTTTGAACTGCTAAAAGTTTTGGAAACTGTTTCATTTCTATGCCCTGCCTTTTTCTCTCCCTTTAGCTTAACTATTGGAGTGCCATCTAGGTTACGCGCTCGCATCTATTTTAACAAATAGTGGTGTTTTAACTCTGAATAGTTATCAAGGGAGGTGTTTATACTTTACCTGACTGTGTTTTAACTTGCTTTTGATTTCGAGTGCTAGTGTATTGCCTGAAGTGTGTTTTAAATAAATAATTATATACTTTTGATACAAAGCTCTGGTCAGTGTTTGTTTGCTCTACTGTATTTTTAGCCCTATTGTGTATACTCTATATACTGCCCTACTCTTCTTGAGAGAAGTCTGGCTGCTCAGCCACAGCTACCAGGTAAATCTGGGTGGTGCAGACTGCTACCAATTAGATTTACTGCTTACTCCTGTAGTCTTAATCTTTTTGCAGTGATCCCCAAGGGAACTGCACAGTATTCTGCCTAACAATCGGGAGGGCCAGAGAGGATTAACGACAGCGAGAGTTCAAATCACCTGCTAACAATATACTGTCCTCTCCATATCTGGGGTTTACCATTGTCAACAGTATCAAAAGATCTTCCAAATACGAGGATAGTCTGGCTCTAGCGGGGTTCCTATACAAGTTAAAGATCATCGACTTTATCAAGACATTTTTTCTGAGGAACAATCTAGCAACCATGATCCCTTCCACCTCATTTCTTATATGTTTAAATTTAGAGTTGATGAATTACGTGCAGCTATTAATAAACCACCTGACGGCCTATCGTGATTAAGGTGCGCAGCTAATTGTTTGATCACCTCAAAGCCGTCAATTCTGAGGCTATTTTGAAGCCATGTTTCATGCAAGAGGACTAGGTTATGATTACAAAAGATATATTCCCTCATGGATTGCATCTCAAAAGAATTGGAGCCCCGCATATTCCAGCACAACATTTTCCACATAGGATGCACTAAAGTAACTCTTCGCGTTCACTCAGTTTTTGGCGTATCTAAATCAAGATGTCTAGCAAGAGAGAACAGATCTAGAGTTATTAGATACTGGTGTGACATTGAGAGCACCATTGACTCCAGCAGACTTTAACTGCAGTTTCACCTCAAGGCCATTCCTCTTCTTAATCTCAGTACCAGTTTTCTTTTTTTACCCTCAAGAGCCGCAAGGACTGTCGTTATTTCAGTTCCCTTCTTTCTCAGTTCCATTGCGGAGTCAAGCCAGGCATGTAGCCTCCGGATATGGGAAGCAAATATATTCGATGTCATAGGATGAAAACAAGAACAAGTATGGGATTTCCCTCAAAATGGATAGAATCTCACCACAATTTAAAGTCCTAGAGCCAGCCTCCTTATTTCCTCGACTCAGCCAAACTTTAGGCACTGCAAAAGGCTTCAAGGTTTGTGTGGTTGATTGTACTCCATGTTCATTTTGACCGATTCTCCATTGTGCTTTATTTAGGACTTCGGCTTGCTTTCCTCCTTCCATTGCTATTACCGCGTCTTCTTGACAGTCCATGTCAGAAGCTTGGATAGTTTCTGTCGAATCAGATAGATTGACTCTTGCTAATGTAGAGGCCCTTGGCACCTCTTTCAAGGATGCCACTTCCTGAGGTTTGCTATCTGAGTCAACACATTCATTTATTCTACCTCTGTAGAAGATGGGTTCCCACCTAATTGCTTGTGTAGACAGTTTTCCCGTTTGACCACCCAAAAAGTGTTTGTATCCTTCAGTAACATCCGGCACAGTCAAACGTTTAATCTTCACACCTTCAGTAGGCAATAATGGTAGGTCATCAGGAGCAGGAGAATGCTCCACCTGCCTCATCGTCTGTAGGCCCTGCGTCTTTAGCTTGGCGTTGGCAGTATTCAATTTTTCTTGCAGTTTAATCTCCTCTGAGATTTTATTTAGCGCTTGGAAGATATTCTGTTTACCCACCTTCTTACCTCTTCCTTTCTGACTCATTTTGGGCCCTTCCTCCCTTGTTTGGGTTTCTGACTCCAGTCTTTCTCACTTCCCTGGCCTTTATTTCTTTCTTGTTTTATTTATTTGTATTTGTTGCAATCTTAGTTTGCATGCTGTATGACATCTGGTTAAGACTAGGGCTGACAGAAACCGGTCCCAGATCTTTTACAGGCGAAGTTCATCTCCAATTTGCACCAGCCTAATAACTTCTTCTATAACTTTTCTTATAACTATTCTTCAACATATCTAAGATACGCTCCTCCCTCACCTTTCACGCTTCTAAACTCCTAATCTCCTCCCTTATTTTCTCCCGCCTCTTCTACTTCTCTTCTCGTTGGGCTCCCTGTCTCTCACCTGACTCCCCTAAAATCCATCTACCACTCCTCTATCTGCACTCTGTCTTCTTGGCCCTCGAGACTCTATCTCTACCTCACTCTCTCAACTCGGCTGGCTCCCCTTCCTCCCACAACTGAAATTCCAATTCCTCTGCCTTGTCTACAAATCTCTCCACGACCTCGCCCCCCCATCTTGCCTCCCTCCTCTCATTTTACTCTCCCTCCCGCTCTCTCCGCTCAGCTGATCTCCACCTTCTCGCTGTACCCCCAACCCCTTGTGCCTCCTCGCGATTCCGCTCCTTCCAAGTCTTTGCCCCCCTCATTGGAACTCCCTACCTCTCGCTATCCGCTCCTCCCCTACCTACCCATCTTTCCGCTCCTCCCTCAAAGCCCTTCTTCTTCACTCCCCCCCTGACTCTCCTTCCCTACCTCTCTCCCCCTTCCCTTCCCCGGCCCTTTGCCCCTCCCCCGATAACCCCAATTTAGATACTGCAACCACCTTAGTGCGTTGGTCACCCGGGGTCCCCCCCTTCCCCTCCCTGCTTCCCCCTCCCTGCTTCCCCCTCCCTCCTCTGTGTAAATTGTTCTAAATACTGTATCACTGGTTTGTTTCATATTTGTAAATTATGCTTCATTCATTACTGTACCTGTTGTTATTCTGTGAAGCGCTTTGGTGTAAAGCGCTATATAAACTCAATAAACATAAACATAACTGAAGTTGAAAAAGGGAGTGTCATCCAAAACTGAGTAGGTAGGCACTGTCGCGTGCAAAGGACTTGAAGCCACTGTTTGTAGCTCCTCCCCTGATTTAATCGATTTGAGGCTCTTGAAATCTTATCTCATAAGTTCCAATTGTATGTTGACCTCAAGAAAACTTTGCCAGCATGGGGTCTGGCATGGAGTCACATGCTCATGAATATTCCCCGTCGTCAGGCTGGGAATCCTCGGTAAAGGAAAAAAAATCAGTTTCATTTTCATTTCTGAACTGTCTTTATACTAATAACCAATCGCTGGTCTCTGACTGCCCCCAGCCAATGACTGCCCTCTACCTAAGCCCCTTCTCTGGTAGCCGTCTTCAGATTTTTACCGCACGTTCAAGTGTTGGCAGTCCTCGTGCTTAGCTCTCGAGCTTTTACTGCGTGTTGCATTTTTTCAAAGAGTTTACTCAAATTTTTCGGTCAAATTCGATCCTCAAGCTCCACTGATTCATCTTCCGATTAATGGGGACCCGTTTCGGAATTTTCTACGCCCCTCGACGGTGATATTTCGTTGAATCTCACTTCTTGGAGGATTCCAGAAGATCTTTGAGGCCTACCCCGCGTGGTCATGGCTCAAGACAAAGGAGACTCAACGCCTATTGGATCCAAGCTGTTCAGCGCAAGAAGCCTACAGAGGCTGCAACAAGGCCGGTGGACATCGTCGCTGTCGCCAAGGGGCACAAAGGGGCAAGGCCTCGGTGAAGCAGGACTGAACCCGTGACGTCGGGCCCCCACCCGAGCACCCCGGTGGGAGGCCAGCTGGCGAAATTCATCATCGTGTGGGAATCCTTCTCCACCGACCGTTGGGTGCTGGATGCCCTAGCCCACGGGCACACTCTGGAGTTCCAAAGGAAGTGCCCAGACTTTCCACCAGTGGCCAGGAAGGAAAACCACATCCCACAACTACTTCTGGAGGTACGAGCGATGCTGGCAAAGGGCGCGATAGAACTCGACCCGAAGAGGCTCCGGAGTATACTCACTTTACTTCCTCGTCCGAAAGAAGACCGGCGGCTGGCGGCCTATCCTGGACCTCTGCCACCTCAAAAGGTACAAAAAAAACAAAAAATTCTGGATGGTCACCCTTCTGCACATGCTGGTACAGCTGGAAGAAGGGGACTTCCTGTCGTCGCTGGACCTGGAGGATGCATACTTCCACATCCCCAAACACAAAAGACATCAAAGGTTTCTACGCTTCGTGGTCCAGGGGCGGCACTACCAGTTCAAGGCACTGCCCTTCAGTTTGAAGTCGGCGCCAAGGGTCTTCACCAAGTGCCTGGCGCTGCGACTCATCCGTCAACTCAGACGGTCTCGGTTCAGGATGATCCTCGTTGCACTGGCGTGGCCGAGGCAGATATGGTTCCTGGACCTTCTGGAAATGTCAGCGTCCCCTCCAGTCAAGCTTCCGACGGACGCAGATCTTCTCGCCAGGGAGGGAGGCGCGATCCTGCATCACGACCCAGGATCGCTGAACCTGCAGGCCTGGCTCCTGCAGCACTAGAGTTCAGAGGCTACGATATCTCGCGGACTGCAAGGAGGTACTTGCCAAGGCCAGAGCATCGTCGAATCTTAAGTGCTACGGACATAAGTGGAAGAGGTTCTCTGTCTGGTGCTGCGCACAGATCAACCCTCTACAGATTATGGCCCCTCAAGTGCTGCCGTACTTGCTGTCGCTGGCCAAGGCAGGGCTGGCAAATGCCTCCATAAAAATCCATCTGGCGGCTATCTCGCGCTACACCAGAATTCCAGGGCGGTCATCGTTGCGGTCCCACCACCTGGTGAAGGGGTTCATGAAAGGACTGTTCCGCTCGTTCCCGCCGGTGAAGGCTCCGGCCCCGGTGTGGGAGCTCAACGTGGTGCTGACCAGGCTCATGGGTGTGCCATTAGTGCCTTTGCATTCGGCACCCCTGAAATTCCTATTGTGGAAGACAGCATTTCTTGTGGCAATCGCCTCCGCATGACGAGTGGGAGAGATCCAGGCCTTCGCCTGTAAACCGCCGTACCTGACATTCGACCAGACGAGGGTAGTGCTGCCGTCGGACTTCCACCTCAACGAGCCCTTGGTGTTATCTTTTTTCTTCCCGTCGCCTTCGTCGCGGGCTGAGAGGACTTTGCACTCGCTGGATGTGGCTAGAGCGCTGAAGTTCTACGTGGACCAAGTTTTCGGAAGACATCACAGCTGTTAACTTTGGCCCCTGTGAACCAAGGGAAGGCCATCTCTAAGGCTTCCATTTCTAGATGGCTCTCCGGCTGCATCAGGCACTCACCGGTTGGCAAACCGACCTTTGCCCGGCCGTCCGAGAGCACACTCCACCAGAGCGACCGCTGCATCTACAGCGTTCCTGTTTGGTGTGCCCCTACTAGACATCTGCAGGGCAGCTACGTGGAGGTCGACGCACACCTTCACGAGATTCTACTGCGTTGACCAGGAATCCAGGGAGGAGTCCAGAGTCAGCCAAGCAGTGCTGCGCAACCTGTTTGCTTGAAGGTGAGCCTGGTGAGGAGGTAAGAGATCCCCTGGGACAGCCTGTTCCTGTATGTGTTCCTTCCGTTGCTGTTGTTACTGCGACTCGTCAACCAACTCAAGAGGTCCTGGTGCAGGATGATCCTCGTCGCACTGGCGTGGCCGAGACAGATATGGTTCCCGGACTTGTCAGCGTCCCCACCAGTCAAACTGTCGACGGACGCAGATCTTCTCTCCAGAGAAGGAGGTGCCATCCTTCATCACAACCCGGAGTCGCTGAACTTGCAGGCCTGGCTCCTGCAGCACTAGAGTTTGGAGGGTACGATATCCTGGCGGACTGCAGAGAGGTTCTTGCAAAGGCCAGGGCGTCCTCAACTCTCAAGTGCTATGGACACAAGTGGAAGAGGTTCTCTGTATGGTGCCGTACACAGAAGATTAACCCTCTACGGATTACGGCCCCTCAAGTGCTACCGTACCTACTGTCGCTGGCCAAGGCTGGACTGGCTCACGCTTCCATCAAGATACATCTGGCAGCGATTTCCCGATAAACCAGGACTGCAGGACGGTCATCCCTGTGGTCTCATCGCCTGGTAAAGGAATTTATGAAAGCGACTGTTCCGATCGGACCCGCCGGTGAAGGCTCCAGCCCCGGCACGGGAGCTCAACGCGGTGCTGACCAGGCTCATGGGGCCACCATTAGAGCCTCTGCATTTGGCACTGTTGAAGTTCCTGTCGTGGAAAATAGCGTTCCTGGTGGCCATCACCTCCGCACGACTGGTGGAAGAGATCCAGGCCCTATCCTGCAAGCCTCCATCCTAGACTTTCCACGAGACGAGAGTGGTGCTGAGGACGCACCCCTCCTTCATGCCCAAGGTGCCGTCGGACTTCCACCTCAATGAGCCCTTGGTGTTGCCAGTTTTCTTCCCGTCGCCTTCGTCGCCGGCCGTGAGGACTTTGCACTCGCTGGATGTAGCTAGAGCGCTGAAGTTCTGCGTGGACCTCACAAAGAGTTTTGGGAAGACATCACAGCTTTTTGTGAACTTTGGAACTGTGAACCAAGGGAAGGCCCTCTCGACGGCTTCCATTTCCAGATGGCTCTCCGGCTGCATCATGCACTGTCACCGATTGGCAAACCAACCGTTGCCCGGCCGTCCGAGAGCCCATTCGACCAGAGCGATCACTGCTACCACGGCTACGTGGAGGTCGACGCACACCTTCACGAGATTCTACTGCGTCGTCCGGGATTCCAGGGAGGAGTCCAGGGTCGGCCAAGCAGTGCTGCACAACCTGTTCGCCTGAAGTTGGGCCTGGTGAGGAGGTAAGAGTTGCTTAATGTTGAGTTTATGTAATGCTTAATGTTGAGCCTTTGCCACCTCCCGTGGTTGTGTATCTGTGTACTGCTATGTATTCTAATATTCATGAGCATGTGAATCCATGCCAGACCCCATTCTGGAGAAGGAACAAGTTACTTACCTGTAACTGTTGTTCTCCAGCATGGGTCTGGCATGCATTCACATGTGAACCCTCCCTCATACCCCTCTGCGGCTCTTCACTTGGTCATACTGCCACTTTACGTGCTACCAAATCTGTGGATGGCTGCTGGGGGCGGGGCAAAGGGAGAGGGCATTCATTGGCTGGGGGCAGTATGACCCATAGACCAGTGATTGGTTACTACTAAGAAAGACAGATCAGAAGCGAAACTGATACTGATTTTTTCTTTACTGAGGATTCCCAGCCTGACGATAGGGAATATTCATGAGCATGTGAATCCATGCCAGACCCATGCTGGAGAACAACAGTTACAGGTAAGTAACTTGTTCCTTTCTTATTCTCTTTACTTTGCCCTCTTGGCCTCTTTCAAAGTTCATATACTTTGCCCTCTCGGCATATTCAGAGTTCACATACTTTGCTTTTCACTTATTCAACTTTTGTTTGGGATCACAGATACTTTCTTGCCTTTGGTTCCAGTTTAATACACTTCAACTCAGAACATTTCAGAGACTTTCGAATCTGCGATTCCGCCCGGCTTTGTATACTTTCTTCATCATTCAGCAATCATCCTTTCCATTTATGCGTTTCAGCGGCACACACGCAACCTTCAACTTTCTTGATTACAGTTACTTTTGTTTTTAGCACAAACTGGGCTTTTGTTGCCTCTGATAACTCACCAGTCATGTTAATTGGCTTCTCTCTTCAGGGTCTTTCATGTAGCAGTTAAGGCCTTTACCAACGCCTCCTCTGCTCCTCCCCAACTCTGTTGTTCACCCGGGTGGGTAGTGGGCCACTCTGAAGCATCTTGAAAGTTTCTCCTTTCAGCTCACTCTGTTTCAGCCTTGGAACGATTACGTCTTCCTGAGGAATTCTCACCTGTTCTCTCTCGTTCTTTGCCGCCGCCAATCAGCCCCTTCACCTTCCAACTTCCATAGCCTGGTTCGCATCAGCCCCGAAAGAGCTGCTCCTTCTTGTACCCTGCCTCGCTCAGAGTGTGCGTGTACATGCCACCTTTTATCCTGACAGGGAGTGTTAACAAGTGGTATGTGTGTATAGTTAGGATTACGTGCCTGACTCTGTGTGGTCTCCTTAAAGGGACAGAGCAATTACAAGTCATAAGAGGTAATCTTCCTAGCCTCATTCCTCATCTTCCTCGGCTCAGTAGTGTTGTCAATGTGCAGTGGGGGGAAATTATGGGAGCTGTAGTTTCCCATAAAATAAGCAGGAATAAGGGGTTAGATGGGTTGTGGAAAAAGGGAGATACCATAACTCGCCATCAGGTGTTTCTCCCCCACTACCCGAGCAACCCCTACCCAGGTGATCCTCCCTCGCTTGTCCACCACCAGGGTCGGAATCCAAAAGCGATGGCCTTTCCCTTGCCACTTCAGTATGGAATCCCCGGGGACTAGGTTGTGAAACACCCTGTGGTTTTTCACAAGTCCTAATAACGATGACTACTTATTTCAGAAGTAATTTCCAAAGGTATGCTTGAGTGCGTTTGAACTTCACCTTTAAAACGTTCAAATACACTGACCAGAGAGTTCAGGACAAAGTGTAATGCAGTCAGTATAGCTTGAAGAATATCAACAGCCTCCTTTGTTAGACACATAACTTGTAGAGTGCCATTCGGGACTGGTAAAGTCCCAACCAGTGAGCCCACCAAAGAAGTATTATTTGTAGGAATCTCCTCTCTGACTGAGAGCTCCTCCCTCATTTGAGAATTCAGATGTGAAGAGCCTTGCCATGGGGATAAAAAGGCATTTGATATATTTAGCAAGTCTGAATCTCTCAGGCTCCTGGATCTTCTTTTTGTAAACCGGTCTGTAATCCTCTTTTTCATTGAAGTTGTTGTAAGAGTGTATTCTAAATTATTTCTCGGCGCTTCACTCCTCGATCTACTCCTTGTGAGTATTTTGAGCCACACTATTCATACAATGCATTATCGAGCCTGCATCCAATTCAGGAGCATTCAAATTATCCTTTCAACTCCCGCTTCTCAGATAATATAGCAAAGTCATACTTATCGTCTCTGAAGCTGCTTACATTCACAAATTGATTCTTTTAAAAGTTTCTTACGAGTCTGATGTAGAGATCGCGCAGGGATTTAGATTAACAATGAAAACCTTGCCAATCCTTCTCTAGTACACTGCTCTGCTTTTTCACTACCTGTTAAGTTCAATAGTTTGTACACAGAATTTAGTTCAGTCTCGTTTGCACTCACCAGTTGATGATACAGTATCGTTCAGGTCCACCGGGCCACAGGACATGGCAACGCGAGAACACACTCCCTCACTCTGCGTTGCTCCGCTAGGAGGGTGAGGTTTTGGAACTTCCGGGCAGCCTTCAAAACAGACTTCCTGTGTAGTATCCCCACACAAAAACACACCCCACCTCACTTCTATTTATTTCTTTTGACATTTGTTAAGCACACCTAACCCGGAGGCATCTAGCCGCTAGTTACATAAGAGTGGCTGTTACAGTAATTCCATGTTATCTTAGATCACAGTCCATGCATGTTACATTAGGTTACATCATATGACGGGTAAGGTTACAGTCGTTGCACATTGAAATCAGTTGCAACATACAGACTGGGTAGTAGATTGCATAAGAACATAGAATGAGCATTAGGAGATGGTGGATAAGGTTGCCTTATATGAGAGCATTATTAAAGATCTTGTGCTTCTAGTTACCTTGACAGAAGACTCTGAACAAGTGATTTTACTTACCATTGAACTGTGTTCGCAATTTGTATATTTCCCTACTATTGGTTTACTCACCTAAAGTATTGCTTATGTTTTCTATCGTGTTGATAAATTGAAATAGTACTTACTTACCTGAATATAACTTTTCCTTGTGGTATGGTATGGTTTGTTTTTTTATAAAGCGCCTATACACAGGTAAGTGTTTTCAAAGCGCTCAAGGAGGGTTGGAACACAGGGAAAACTGTCGCTCAGAGCCCTTGAATTTCTGAAGCGATAACTGTCTGCGCAGGCAGATTAAGCGGATATGGTACATTTAACAGTTAAAATACAACAAATAGGCCTGATAGCGATTCTGCGTTTTTATCAAGTGCACATTAAGGGGTAAAACAAGGAAGGGCAGAAAGATCTACAGGCAGAGCTGTAGGGAAAGTGCAGGCAGGACGAGGGAGGGGCAGCGGACCAAGTGCACCCAGTCAGTAGAGACTGGGGAAGTGCGGAGAGAGAAGCTCTCAGGATGTATTGCCAGTGCAGTGAGTGGGTGGGGTGCAGGGCCCTGAGGCAAGTGCAGAAGGACTGGCTGGGGTGCCTGGAACCTGTGAGACTCTGGGGTACACCACGCGGCCTGTCAGTGAGCTGCATGGAAGGAGGGAGAGAGGGAAGAGCAGAGAGCTAGGTTAGCAGGGTGAGAGAGAAGGAAAAGGAGAAGAGGAAGGTCTTGAGGAGTTTCCAGAATTTAAGAACATCAGGCTCAAGACAGAGGGTTACAGGGTGGCTGTTCCAGAGGGCGGCACCTGCTGAGGAAAGGTATCTCCCTCCAAATCTCTGCTTGGAGAACCTGCTCACTCGCCAAAGGTTGGAGGTAGATGAGCGGAGGGCTCGGGAATGACATTATTTAGGAAGACAACGTTGAAGATAAGTAGGTCCCAGGCCCCAGAAAGCATTGTGAACAATGCAGAGGGTCTTGAATTTGATCCTTGCAGCCATGGGTAGCCAGTGGAGGGATTTCAGTGCCGGAGAGATGTGGTCCCTGGGCTTGAGGCCAAGGATAAGTCTTGCGGTTCTGTTCTGGACGAGTTGCAGGGGGCGAATGGCAGAAGCAGGGAGGTTGAGGAAGAGGCTGTTGCAGTAGTCCAGCCTAGAGAGAACCAGGGCTCTGGAGACACTGAGCTGCTGAGGGAAAGTGAGAAAAGGGAAAGTGCCTCGGAGGAGGTGTAGTTGATAGGTAGACTTTTTGGAGATGTCTGAAATGTGTGAGGAGAAGGAGAGAGTGGAGTCGAAGATGATCCCAATGTTTTTGGCCTCAAAGGCGGGGGTCGGAGCAGGCCAAGGGAAGCCAGCCAGACTGAGAGGGGGAAAGCGGGAGCAGGGGGTCCCAATGTAAAGAATCTCAGTTTTACTGGCATTGAGACAGAAGTCGTTTGCAGTAACCTAACCCGTCATATGATGTAACCTAATGTAACATGCATGGACTGTGATCTAAGATAACATGGAATTACTGTAACAGCTACTCTTATGTAATTGGAGGCTAGATGCCTCCGAGTTAGGTGTGCTTAACAAATGCAAACACCAAGCCTGAATAGCGGACAGACAGTCAGGTATGAGTGAGGAGGAGGCGGCCGACGGTAGCCGGAAGGATAGTTGCGTGTCATCTGCATAACATTGGAAATTGGAGGTGAAAGTGGCAATCACACGTGCCAGGGTGGCCATGTAGTCATTGAAAAACCAGGGGGATAGGTTAGAACCCTGGGGAGCGCAGCAGGTTGAGAGGGTGATAGTCAAGAGAAAGGCACCAAGTTTGACCTGGTATGGGCGGTTGGAGAGAAAATAGGTTAACCACGCCAGAGCCTGATCTGTGATTTCCAGGGTGTCGCAAAGCCGTGAGATCAGGATGTTGTGGTTAACCGTGTCAAAGGCAGAGAAGAGGTCAAGGAGAATGAGGACAGAGGGAGTGTTAGTGTCAATATTTGAGAGCAGGTCTTTACGGGTGTTCAGAAGAGCAGTTGCCGTGCCTCTCGGTGCTCTAAAGCCAGACTGATGGTTGTGGAAACAACTGATTGCTTCTGTGTGGAGGTTTAGCTGAGAGATAGCCAGCTTCTCCAGGAGTTTGCCCAGGAAAGGAGTGCTAGAGATTGGGCGGTAGTTTGAAGGAATGGAGGGGTCAGCAGAAGGTTTCTTGAGCAGAGGGTGCACAAGGGAGTGCTTGAGAGCAGTTGGGAAAACTCCAGTGGAAAAGGAGAGGTTGCAAAGGTCAGCCAAGGCTGGTGCGAGGGAGTCAATGTTGTCCTTGATGGTTTTTGAAGGGCAAGGGTCCACTTGCTTGGATGAGGCCTTCATAGACCTGACTGGTCTGGCTACCTCATCAGTTGTGACGGGAGAGAGTGAGAAAAATGGATGTGGAGGTGGAGCCAAGGGAGGCACCAGTGCTGGTGTGTGAAGTGGTGTGGGGGGAAGGGAGGAGAGATATCTTGGGTTTTTGTGGTGAAGTCTGCTGCCAGGGCCGAGCAGAGGTCTTGGGTGTGAGCGATCAAGGAGGCGGCTGCTGCAGGATTGGCCAGTTTCTTGCAGACTTTGAAAAGTTCTGCCGTGTTGTTTGATGCCGCGGATATGCAGGCTTGAATAAAAACTCTTTACTTGGAGCGGATGCAGAGTCTATATTGCCATTGAAGGAGGCTGCAGGCCAGTTTGTCAGTTGGTCCACCAGAAGAATTCAATTTCCGCTCAGCTGCCCTACACTTGCGTTAAAGGGAAGCCATGTCGGAGTCGTACCAAGAGTTGCACTTTTTGGAAGGCTTAAGTCAGACCCTCATGACCAGGGCAAGGATATCAAGAGTGTTGGAGATGGAGAGATTAAGGATAGTGAGGGCTGTGTCAGGGTGGGAGTCTGCCACTGGAGTGGGAGAAGGAGAGTAGGTGGAGGCAAAAGCGGTCACTGTCACTTTTTTCATGGGTGTGGTCACCTTGAAGCGGAGTGCTTGTGCCAGGTGTGTTGCTGCCAAAGGAGAGGAGAGCTTCAGGAAAGTTGATAGTGTGCTCGGTCCAAGAGAGAGAGGTAGTGAGAGGGATAGAGAGTGGAAGGTCAGTGCAGATGAGAGCATTCAATGGGTGGCCGGCGGAGTGAGTGGAGTCAGAGGGTAGAATCGAGAGTAGAGAGAGAGTCATAGATTGCGGAAAGGTCCTGACGAGTCAGGAGAGTTCCAGATGGATGTTGAGGTCACCTAGCAGGAGGAGTTGAGAGGAGGGGGAGGAGGAGGAGGAGGAGAGTAGAGAGGAGGCTAGGTCTGCCCATTCAGAAAGGAAGAGAGTGAGCGGTCCAGGTGGCAAATAGAAGGTGGCCACGAGGAGAGAAAAATTAGGAGAGAGTGGGAGCCTGCAGACTAGGCACTCGAAGGAGGAGTAGGCCTGAGTAGGGATAGTAGACACAGGAATCCATTCAGGGAAGATCAGCGCTACTCCTCCACCTGCCTTCTTTAGCCTAGGCACAGAAAGGATTTTGTAGCCTTTAGGGAGGAGAGTGTCAAAGCTTGTGACAGAGATGTCTTTGAACCATGTCTCAGTGATGGCGAGCACATCAAGATCCATGAGTTCGAGGAGGTTGCAGATATCGGTTGAGTGTTTTACAGCAGAGCACGTGTTAAGGGTGGCAATGTGGAGCAGTTTGCCATCCTTAAAGGTCTTCTGCTGGGGGGGGCGCATGGGACAGTGGTGCACCCCCCTGCCCCCCCCCCCAGGGTGGCAAGAGGGCCAGAGGGAGAGTAATGGATGGAGGAGGAGTCAAGGCCAACAAGGGAGCCGGGACAGTAAGGTAAGGTAAGGCTCAGGCGCCTGTACAGAGGAAGGCATAGTGGGTAAGGGGGACTATGTAGAGGAGGATGCGGGCACAGTGGGCAAGTGAACCTGGCCAGAAGGAGAGGTAAGATTAGCAAGGTGAGGGAGGATCCCGTCGAAGAGAAGGTTGGGTTGAGGACCCTGAACCATGATGGTTCCGTTGAAATAGACATTAATGATGACTCTGGAGATGTTGAAGAGGTCGAGGAGGACCTCCCAGCAAGTGCCAACATTAATGGGAGAATTGACGATAGGCGAGAGAAAGCTGACCATTTAGCGAGTCCATAGCTCAGGTGAGTTATCGAAGAAAAGGATGTCAGTAACAGTCTCTCTGGCGGAAGCCTTGACGTCTGTGTCTGCAATAGGAAGGCCTGAGTTGGAGGCCAGTGTGTCCTTCTTAAGTTTCTTCAGACCAGATTTAGTGATGGAAGGATAGGTGATAGTGAATCAGTTGGAGAGGATAGAAGAGATAGTGACATGATAGGTATAAGTGGAGTGGTGACACTTGCTGGACTGAAGCACTGATGCACTTGGGTGTGGAGGGGACAGAGGGAGTTGAGCCTTGTGGGAACACAGACAGATGCAAAGCACAGCTAAAAATCAATTAACCAAGCAGGGCAGGTGAATGCAGCAACACTAGACAGGCTAAACTCGATTTTAAACCAGCACAGAGAACACATTCAGTTTCTGGCAGGGCTAGATTAGATGAAGGGCAGATGAGGTAAAGTGAGAGGTCGTCCAGTGTGGGGGAGTGAATAGAAAGCTAGAAGAAGGTGCTGACATTCAGAAGAGTGATCAGAAGTTAATTTCTTGCCCTGGGTTCTGGGACCGTGGTGGTTTCCTCTGCCTCCATGTGTACATGGGGGGGTGTGTGAAGCGGAGGACCCACAGTCCCGGCCAGAGAGCAGATCGGGAGCAGATAAAGTACTTAGAAATGGCCCTAAGATGAGGGGGGCGGCTACAAGCCTGCCAGTCCCCCGTTGGTTAGGAAAAGCACTCCAGTGCCCAATGGGAGCACAGTAGGAAAACTGGGAGACCAGCCACAATGCCTTCAGCATGCTGAGAAAGCGGTCGCCATCTTGGATTCACCCAAGAAAACAGAGAAAGTAGGCAGCAGAAAACAAAATGCCTATGTGCTGCTAGGCATTCACTTTGAGATTGCAGAATCCATATGCAGGGCAGCACGGTAAAATGCATATATATATATACATATATATATATATATATATATATATTTCTATTTTACTATAACTAGAAGTGTTTGTCTGGGCCTATGTGTTTACTGAGTTGATTGTACTTACCTACAGCTCACATCCTTCTGCTAAGATAAGCCTTGCTGTTCTGCTATTCTACCAAACCTCTGGGTAGTACACTCTTATATTAAGAGTTGGGGGCCTGTATACCAAGGGATAGTTTTATAGAGTCTTACCTGTTGGTAGACTTTAGCAATACTCCCCTAACATCCTCCAAATAGCTTATTTGAATATTAAAAACAAATCTTAATTGATAACACAGTTGTATCTTTGGCCAAATTGAGTTACCCTCTTGTTCATTTGCTAACTGAGATGGGTACAGACGTTATTGAATTGGTTAATCCTATTAAAGTGAAAAGGCAATTGTATGACAGAGATTGGTGCCTAACTGTTGATAAATTGAGTTACTACTCACAGTATTGTGAATAGTCAAAATTCATTAGGAAAGAGACAACCTTATCAAAGTACATCTGTTCGTTTCCCTGTAACAAATAGAGTTTTTGGTACATTAGATTCAAACCAAGCCAGTTTACTGACACTTGAATGTCTCGGGCAGAGAAAACATGAGGAAACTGCTCACTGGAAGATGGGCTGCTGCCAGGGTCTCCCCCCTGCCTCCCCAAACCCCTCCTTGGTCTGGATTCTTGCCATCTCCTACTCCGCTGCTCGAAGTCCCCAAGCATGGGGGTTTCCTCCTCCATCTGATTTGCTATAGGGCTGGCAGTCCCTTGCTGGTCTGCTAAATGGGTCGCTGTGCTGCCTCCCTTTGCGCCCTTTGTGACTCAAATGTGTCTCTTGCTCGAGCCCTTCACCTGGAACTGAGTGGCTACTGTTAGTCAACTTCTTCTCTCCTGTGAAGCATGTGGTTCCGTTCGTGGTTGTTGTCCTCCTTGTGGGACAATTTTCTGATGATTCTACACCCCCCTGCCTTTGTCCCTGAACTGCTTCATTCCGTTTTTGGGATACTGGAAACCTATGCTGTACCTGACACTGGGCTGTACTCTCCTATCTGATGCTGTGTGTGATTGTCTCTGGATCTCTAAGCTGTGATGAGAACTTGGACCCTGTGGTCTTTTTTTCATCCATTGGTTCTGCGCTTCTGTCTTCTGTAGGCCTGAGTGAATAAGGCTGTTTAAGTACACTCACCATGTTTCTCCATTGGTTTGCTTTGGGGGAAATTCCTGTCTTCCTTCCATACTGCTCTGGCCTGCTGGTGCTCAAACGCGCCGCTGGAACTCTTCATTGGAAGTCCATTCTGGAACATCGTTGCACTAGTTGCTGCTTTGGCTGCACCCACAGGAGATAACTTGTTCCTACCTGACTCGTTCCTATACTCGCAGCCATGCCTATGGACTTTGTCTAGTTCATCCCTATGAGGGAAACGTGTCAGAACTTTGAAACCCCACCTAATGACTTAAGTCATTCTGGAACTAGACATTTTCCTTGATGGAGTTTTAAGCCAAGTCTGGGCTTTGTATTGGATACAGGTGTTTTATCGGAGTCTTTAATACAATACAATACATTACTGCAAGTCACTCCTGCAGTTGACTAACATTTGACACTTTGTTTCAAAGTTTTCCATTATGTTTCTCGGAGTGGACTTGAGCCTATTTAGAAAGGGCTTTGTGAACAGAACTACCTGTGATTTTTGGTTGGCCCACTGGGCCTTGTTCCTAATGGTATTGAATCCCTTTGCTCCATCGTCACTACCCTGTGAAGCTCCTCACTGCCCTATAAACATGTCAGAGCATCCTGTTGTAATTTGTGTGTGTACTAGGTGTGAAAGGTTCTGGGAAATCTTTGGCTAATCCATTCCTAGGCATTTGTGGGTCCTCTTACTGTTTTTCGATTGTGTTCACCTAACTAGGGATCCCTTCTATTCCTCTCTTAGTATATTGATATTACAAGTTGCAATCAGGTATAGGTCTGGTATTAGTAGGCAGTGGGAAGGACTTGACCTAAGGTTCTGCTTTTGTTGTGTGAATTCGCTAAAGTATGTAACTTGTGTTTATGCTCAGGGATTCCCTTTTGTCCCCCCCCCTTTTTTTTCTTTTTTTAGCATTCCAAGGCTCAGGACTGGCCACTAGGGTCTAATCTTAGCTGAGGCTTAAGGAGTTGGTTGAGCCTACTTTGGCCTTCGTTACTGTTTTTAAAACATTGTGCTCATGGTGTGATGTCTAATTCGAAGTACTTATGAATTTATGGTATCTTTTGTGTAACTTTATAATAAAGGGTACATTTTTCTGTATACCTGCATAATGTATGATGTCTCTTCGGACTAACTCTACCTTATCACCAGACCTTCCTTTCTCCCTAGAGTGTCGCGCCCAACTGCTCTGCCATACATATCAATAAGCAGGTTTTATCCATCTTTTGGTTGGAACCAAGTCTCTCCCTTAGGATAGATGGTTTTTACTTTCTCCTCAATTGGCTGTGAAAAAATCTTAACACTCATCTTAGTGCCAGCTCTGTTCGGGTCATAATGTGTTATTGACAAATGATACATAATGTCAGAACTGATTGTTTTCATGTTTTAGTTTGCTTGGAAACCTACTTTAATACTATGACAATATATGAAATAACTGCCTGACGGAATTGAATTTTCTTTATTTCAGGTTGATAACTGGAATCCCCTGACTGACACGGTCCCTATTCATTCCTGGATCCACCCCTGGCTTCCATTGATGCAGGTGCGATTGGAACCTCTCTACTCACCAATTAGAAACAAACTGGCTAATGCATTGCAGAAGTGGCACCCCAGCGACGCCTCTGCCAAACTCATTCTCCAGCCATGGAAAGACGTGTTCACCCCTGGATCCTGGGAGGCCTTTATGGTCAAAAATATTGTTCCTAAACTAGGTGAGAAAAAGCCAAGAAATTCAAGTAGTGCCTGGGCTAGGTTCTAATCACAGTTTTCTTAACACAATGATCAATATGGGACCCAGTGTACGAGTAAATCAATAAACCTGTCTAAGAAATAAGTATTAACCAAACCTAATTTCTCCAGCATGGGGTCTTTCATGGGTTTACATGCTCATGAATATTCCCCGTCGTCGGGCTGGGAATCCTTGTTAAAAGAAAATAGTTTTACTTTATTTATTTATATGGCGAACCTAACCCTGAGGTATCTGGGCTCAAAGCAAAATGGTTACACACAGTAAAAGCAGTACAGTAAAAAGAATGGACAAGATAGTATATACAATGTAGACAATTGGTTATATGCAGTAAAGCAGTGCAATAAAGAGTGAATGTACAGGATAGTATATACAATGCAAGTCAGGAAGAAAACATTACAGGATTGTGCTCAAGGAGTGAATAGGCCAGTCACAAGGGCCAGTAGTATCACAAATGAGTTACAAAATGTCGAGGAGAGGTAGATTAAATATATACAGATAGGTGGGTGGATTTAGGCATTTTTAAGCCTCTTCAGAGGTGAGCCAATTTTTTATGTTATGCCTAACGCAATGGAACGACGGTTCTGCTCTTAGGGGTACAGGCATGGAGTTCCACATTTTTGCTGCTAGTATGGGAAAGCTGCTCCCTCCTGCTTTCTGCAATTTAAATCTTGGGATTTTGAGGCAGTGTAACTGAGGCGTTCTGGTAGATCTGTCTGAGAAATTTCTGACAAATTTGCAAGATAGATATTCTGGGGCTGAATTGGCTAGGCATTTGTGCGTGAGTGTTAAAGCTTTAAAGGCTACTCTGTCCTTAATGGATAGCCATTGTGCATTTTGTCTAGCCGCCAATATGTGATGTATTTTGGGTATATTTAGGGCAGTTCTGAGGGCGTTTTGCAAAGTCTGCAATTTTTTTTAATTGCGTGTGTTGATCCCCATGTACAAAACGTTACAGTAATCTAATTTAGAAAGGATGAGTGCTCTGGCTAAGGCGATTCGGCTTTTTTTGACGAAAGAAAGGGTCTGCAGCCATTTATTAATTTGCAGGTGCAAGCAGTTGAGGAGGATGTTGCATTGACTTGTTTGGTCAGCGTTAGTGACGAGTCAAGATAGAACCCCAGTGTTTTCACATTGTTAGAAACGGCAGTGTTAGTACCATCTGTGATGAAGGATTTAACTTGCCTGTCTAGTTTATTTAATCTGGACTGAGAGCCCAGGAGGAGAAGCTCAGTCTTACTGTCACTCAAGCAGAGGCCATGTGTGTTACAAACTGGCAGGTCAAGACCCTCCGGAACATCTAAGAGCTAATTCGACTAGGGGCATTGCAACTTCGTCTGCATTGCAGAGGGGAGTTTCGATAAAGGAAATATATGCAGCTGCCACATGCTCGTCTGTGCACACCTTTACTAAACATTACAGTTTAGACTCCTTCAGGCCAAGATTCTGCTTTTGGAAAAGCAGTGTTGCACTCAGTGCATACATAACCACAGTAATTTCTACTCCTACCTCTAAATTACGTAAACTGCTTTGGGAGTGTATCAAAGATAAGGAATATGTGGGAGGAACATCCAGTCGAAAGAACATTACAATGGGTAAGTAACTTGTTCTTCTCCTCTAACCCAATCACTGTCCTCTGGGTCATACTGCCCCCATCCAATGACAATCCTCTCCCTAAGTTCCGCCTCTGGCAGCCATCTTCAGATTTTTATTTCACGCTTCAGTGTTGGGAGTCCTTTTTTGTAAGCTATTTGTAAGTTTTTTCGAGTTTTTCGATGAGAAAAAAGTTTATTATTATTCCAAAGAGCCTGTGTGCTCTTTTCCTCATCTGCTGGCAACAGGGATCCGTTGACAGTGAAGATCGGTGCCCCTCAAGGGTGAAGATTCATTGAAGCTTTTAGAAGGCCCTCTTGGGTCTACCTCTGACCTTGACAGAGGAGAAGGAGGGAAGCTCCCTCTTCAGACCCTGCACCAAATGCGGGCTATGGAATGTGTTTGTCTAAGACAAGCATCTACAATGCCTCTACTGCCCACACCCGGACCATAAGGAGGTAGTGTGCTAAATATGCCTAGGCGTCTCGAAGAAGATGACGAAAGACAGACATAGTACGCTGGCTGCATGGCTTAACTCGAACAAGCACTCTGCTCCAAGCAGGGAATGCCTCATCCAGGACCGGCCGGTCCAAAGAGAGGTCTTCTAAGTCCTTTGAGGTCGCCCCATCAATGGGGGTCCAAGAAAAGGACAAAATCTGCAAGTCCGAGTCCACCGGGTTCGCTGCTGATGCAGGTCCCAAGTTGGATAGGGCGCAATCAGCTTCACCTTCTGCATCCACAGCCAGCCTACCATAGAGCTTCTGTTCAAAGAGGAAGTCATCCACCCCAGCCAAGCTGGGGGAGAAATTGGATAAGCCAAGGACAGAAGAGGAGAAGAAGGCTGCGCAGCCCAAGCAGGCTCAGCCGGCACAGACAAAGTTCTCGTCAGAGACTTCTTCGACATCTACAACTACGGGCGCTGATCCTACGAGGGTGGCTCCCTGAGCGCAAAAGGTGTCCATGCCCCCATGATGTGACACCACCGCAGAGGCTTCGACAAAGGCCGCAGGCACTCCAGAAGGGGTAAAGGTACCAGCCCAGGTTCCGGTTTGGACACCTCAGGGAGGAAAAGGGGGGGGGCGAGGACGCCCCAAAACAGGCCCCCCAGGTCACCGTTCAACCTATGGATGTCTCGTCCATGGACGACGACAAGCAATAGTCCGTTCACACGGTCCAAGAGAACGACAGCGCAGGGCCTAGTTGTCCCTCCTTACCGTCTCAGCCGGGGTATATTTCTTTGGACATTCTATCGACTCTCCACACCTTGGTTTTGGAGATCCAGATGAGGATGCCTCCGGAGCCTGGAGTATCCCAGGCTCCTGATCAGCCTCTGCCTAAAAAGAGGAAGCATCATCTCGCGCCCCCATACCAACTGCCTCCACCACGTTGGACCACAACTCCCCCAGCGGACCCGGAAATGGGTACTGGGATGGATACTGCCACGGGTTGAACGAGGACTTTGTCCCAGCTGTGAGAAACCTGAAGGTGACTCACACACTAGTCCCTGGGGCTCTGTCATCCAGGTGGCCCTAGCACGGCCATCGCTTTTGCTTTTAGATCCAGTTCCTCGGGGGGGGACTAGTGCGGGAGGATCACCTGGGTGAGGGGTCTTGTGGGAGTGGGACACCGGATGGTGAGACGTGGTATCCCCTTCTCTGTAACACCTTTACCCCATTGTGTCGGGTAGGATATTTAGGAACTCAACCCCCCCACCCCCCTTTACAACACGAACACTTCCCTATACGGATGAAAGGCGGAGCCCGAGAGCACATTCTGAGCGAGGCAAAGACCACAAGGAAACGGCAGTTCCAAGATAGCAGTTTAACAAGAGGTGGAAGACGCCGAAACCAGAAAGGGATTACAAGGAGGGAAGTTCTCTTGACCTTTTCGACAGGGAAATGTTACTTTCATGAAACCTCGAGAATAGAAAACATAAGGCCAGGAAACCCAGCTGAAGAATCCTATATTGTGTGTCTGATGTACCCGGGTGCTCTCCCGTGTTGATGATCAAGGCAGGGAGAATAGACAGCTGCCGTGGTACTGTCCTTGGCTCCAACAAGCAGCGTTGGTGAAATCAACACAGCCGGGGAGTTGGAGATACCGATACAGGACCGGTCTGTGTTGAAGCCAAGGTTGCAAGCGGCAACATTGTGTGGGGAGCGCTGAAACGAACATTGTTTGAAACACGTGCAAATACTAACGCAAGTGATGGTTGAACGACATATGAGCGATTAAACTTTGAAACCAAGATACGATACCTTTGGCAGAGTGGTCTGGCACCGCCTGTGTGCTCAATGGAAGGTATCCAGCTCAGAGTTAACAAAAGTGAAAGAGTGACAAAGGATTGTGAATCGAAGTGGTCCTGCAATGGGCCAAGCAAAATCCTGCGCACAGTCGAAAGTCTTCTATGTTGATAAAGAAATTTTGTGGCAAAGTAAAGTTGGTCCGAGCCCAGCAGAGGGGGGATCAAGAGTTAAAGCAAGTATGTGTTATTGGTCCGAACCCGGTGGAGGGAGACTGATTGAAGATTGATGTTAACGTGGATCTGAGCCCGAAGGAGCCGAGGTGAACAGTAATCCCCTAAGAACATTTTGTGCATCTGAAATACTGAGAAGAGGGGAACTTTGTTTGTTGCATCAGTCCCTCTGAAGGTAGAGACTTTGAGTGGCAAAGATACTTGGGCATAGGAGGCCCTGACAGTGATGTTTTGAACCGCATCCTCGTGCTAGAGAAGCCAGAGACTGTGCTAAACTCAAGTGTGCCGCCTTGTCTTGTCCTGAAAACGTGGAGAATGGGAGCTAACGGCTCAGATATCCTAACATGTATAATTTCTTGAACACTTTTCTTTTGCATAACTTTGTTTCCCACACTATTTTGTATTTAGAGGTAAGGATTGGCAATATGTTTAATAGTATAGGCCCTTTTATTTTGACAAGACACCACTAGGACTGCAGTATTATTTGAACGTCATAGCTTGCTCCGATCTTTAGATTTAGGTTTAGATGGGCGTTTTTCAAACCTTTTTGAAGTTCAATAAACACCCTTGAACTGTGGTCACTTGTGTGTGTAACTGTCTTACTGTTGATACCATGCCTTCCTTACACAGCAGACAATGAATCACCACATTTGGATGCTCCTCACAGAGTTTCCCCAGGTGGGCTTGTACCACTCATGATTGCCAGGGCCTCTGAGCTATTCCAGCTGTTGCCCGAGAAAACAAAGAAGGAGGGCTTCTTGTATGAAAGGCGAGAGGCCAAAAGGAAAACTATCATGTACGGCGCCAGCCAAGCGGGAAAGGCTGGAGGAGAAGTATAGGGTGCCAGACTCTGCACCCAAGTGCCTGAGGTTGCAACCATCACCGGACTCGGTGGTGTCTGCGGCCGTGAGGAAACGGTCGGCTAATCCAGCCTCATTGTCGTCAGTCCCTCCGGACAGCGAGGGAGAAAGGATGGACTCTATTGGGAGAAAGTGATCAACACGGTGTTGTCCACAATCAAAGCGGCCAACGCCTTCGCGATCCTAGCCAGGTACTTGGTAGGAACAATTGTATGCAGTACCCTTTGGGTGCACTACAACAACCCTGACCTCCTGCCAACAGGAACCCAACCTTTGGTATAAGTCTCTACTGTTAGGGAGAATTCTCGGTTAAGGCTAATTTCCCAAACCTAGTGAGTCCCCCAGCAGCTTTGCTGGATTTTTTGGGGTTTATTTTTTTTCTCCTGCTAAGAGCGAGACTCTTTTTCTCCCACTCTTAGGCATGATATGAGAATGTCCTTTGACTGTGAATGTGTTTTACGGGCTATGGGGTCTTTTACTCCATAGGGCTTCATGTGTTTTTGGTATGTGTGTTACACAGCACCCTCAGTGCAGTAACACAGGGGTGTCATAGTGACCCCCAAACATAGACTCCATACCCTGGGACTGACTACTGTCTCCCAGGGCATGTAAAGTCACCATTGGCTTTACTAGTCTCAAATTGTGAACAGAACCAGTACAAACCATCATATTGTGGAAGTACTGGTAGGGGTAATTCGATTGTCCCTGGGTCGGTTTCCCAAGGAGGCACTGTCCAGTCCCCCCTTGTCGAGTTTCTGGCTAGTGGCAGTGGATACCACGCAAAAATACTCCACCGGAATATTTTCTATGGGATTTTCCCATTCATTTTAAACGCACCACTTTTTGGTGCAATGTTAAAGATACCGCCGGGTTATTTATTAATATTTATTCCCAGGTTGGGTCTTTTTGCCAGGACTCGGTTTTAAAATGGTGTTTGTGTTTGCCTCTGAAACTCTAACCCAAGTTGAGCCCTTTGTTCCACTTTTTGGCGGGCTTCTCCACAGAAGCCCTCCAAATGGTGCCATTCTTTCTGTGGTCTACAGGATGTGTGATGTGTGGGAGGGGGATTAGGCACCATGGACTGAGTTGCCTTGGCAACTCAAGTCGCACTCTTGTGTGATTGGCTCAGTGGTGAGCCGCCCGGCTCACCACTTAGCATGTTTGAGTGACAGCTAGGCTGATGAATGGGGGTTTTGCTGCATAAAAGCAGGGCTTTGGGGACTGGAACTTCAGAAGTCGCCACAGGACCTAAAGAATCCGAAGAGGTGAGAAGCTGAGCCATCTACAACAACGACGCCACCGGTGGAGCCCTGCTGTGCGAACTCACCACTTCCCCGACGGCAGAGGAGATCTTCTTCCAGGAGAGTCTTCTTCCCTTTGAGCTGGTGGGACCAGCCAGTTCACCTTTTTCGCCTTCCTGGACCGTCTCGTGGTCGAATCGCCCATGCCAAGCACCCCGGCGGCCGGATAGCCACGCTTCACCACTACCGCGAATAAAAGGGTTGTACCTTTTAATCGGGAAACTCCGCGGCTGGTTTCTTCCCTGGCAGTGCAACGACCTCCAGCTTTCATCCTCGTCGAGATCATCTCTTCCTCTGGTTGAAGCCACAACTTTCACCCGCTGCCAGGAACAACTGCCAACGCTGGAGCTTTCTCACCATTTCAGGTACTGTGTCCCGCCTGCTCTCCCTTGCAACAGATTGTCCAAGGTGTCCCGTAAATCCTTGACTCTCTAACTGGCTTGACCTCAGACCTGCTAACTTTGCCTTTCTGAACTGATCCAACCTCTTTTGACTTTTCTGCAAAGATTTTGAGTGCATTTCCACTGTGTGATCTTGGGCACATTCCACCTTGCTCTCTCTAAGAGTGGGCATGGCCTATGAACTTTTTGCTCTACAGTAGACCCTGCCTTTCTTGATTGCTGTGGTTTCTTAAGTGTTGGTACTGTCTTATTTTCCTACTCTGCCTTTTCTCTCCCTTTTTAAACAAATTATTGGAGTGCCATCTACGGTTACACGATCACCTGTTTCGCTAAATAAGTGGTGTTTTAACCTAGACTTGTCGAATAATTAACTGGGGAGGTGTATATACTTAGTGACTGTGTTTGAACTTGCTTGATATATTAGTGCCAGTGTATTTTCATAAGTGTGTTTTTAAATAAATAATTCTATAATTTTATACCAAAGCTCTGGTCAGTGTGTGCTTGTGCTACTGTATTTCTAGCCCTATTGTGTATACTCTATGTACTGCCTAACTCTTCTTGAGAGAAGTCTGACTGCTCAGCCACAGCTACCAGGTAAGTCTGGGTGGTGCAGACTGCTACCAATTGGGTTTACTGCTTACTCCTGTGGTCTTAAACTTTTTGCAGTGGTCCTTAAGGGAACTGCACAGGTTTCTGCATAACATCTACTACACAGGTTGGTAGCGTGTTGAGCACCCAGGCTTATCTCAAGAGGGGTCATTGTGAGCTGTAGGGGAGTTACAAGGAGATTCACAGTGACATGTATTCAAATAAACTCGTACACACAAGGTTTCTTGATTAAACAATTATTAATTTATTTTAACAGTCTGTTAAAGTAAGCCTTCTTCAGAAGAAGGCAATATAACAGTAGCACATAAATACACTCCCAAATCCACACTCTTAATATTTCTAAATCAGTAAGTACCCTTTTGGGATGGCACACAGACACTTCCTACACCGTCAGGTGACTTTAGGAACTAGGACACTGTTTACATTAATATACCACTGTTTGCATTTAGAATCAGACTTAATAGTTTGTCAAAGAGAAAGGTTATTAGAACAGAACAAGAGATCACACAAATATTCTGAAGCAGGTACGTACTTTTGGTAACCCCCCAAATCAAAGTTAGTTAACACCTTCCTGGAAGGAGGATAAAACTCAATGGGCCTCATTACGAGGTAGGAGGTAAGGTATTACCGGCACTGGTAAGGGTGCCGGTAATCCCTTAGCTCCAAATTCAGAGGTCCCTTAGCGGGTCCCTTCCTTAACGCCTGGTCTGACCAGGTGTTAAGGACGGGACCCGCTAAGGGACTTCAGAGCTAATAACGGTACCGCAAATTGCGGTACCGTTATTAGCTAGATCCCCATTCCCATTGAGCCCTATGGGGGCTCACATGGGGATGGGGAATGGTTCTCAGAATGGGGACTTAACGGGTCCTCCAAGGTTGGAATGACCCGGTACGTACCCATTCTGAGAACCCGGACCCGATATGCGCTAATAGCACCATGGCTACCTCCTACTGCGTAATGAGGCCCAATGTCAGAGGGCAGAAGAGTCCTTCAGGGAGCCAGGCTAGGCCAATGTCAATCGGGCAAAGGTCTAGGTGAGCTGAAGCACTTCTTACAGGTAAGTCTTGCACAATGTTTTAGAAGTCTTTGTAGAAAAGAAGAATTCAAAGTAGGGCCACAAGCTGTTTAGACTTGTGAAGTAAAGAAACTATCAGCAACTCTACAGAGCAACCACAACATGTCTCCCCAACAGAGAACAAGTGCAGTTACACAACAAGAGTTAAGTACTCTTAGACTGTACAGTACCGTTGAATAAAAAAGGGCAGCAGATGACTTCAGTTCCTGTGCGGCTCTGCAGATCTTAGTGTTTCCGGGCCTCAGTCGTGGGGACAAGAGGGAGGACATCTAGCAATGTATTAGGATATGTATTGCAGACTCTTGAGCAGGCCAATCTGACCATAAAGGCAAGTAAATGTCAAATTGGTCCTGCTTCCTGGGAGTCTGGGGGATCTTCCTGGAGCTCTTGACCAGCTTTAAAGCAATGCACATTATCTGGTGTTCCTCTCTCTGGCTATTTAGTTCCAGCAGCAACTGCAGTGGAATTTCAACCGGCTCTGAGAGGATGTCCAGGTATCTTACTTTGGAGTTGATTAGTCCCACCAACTCAAAGGGAGAAGTCGTCCTTGCAGGGCTTCTCTAGGCGATACGAAATTGAGTTTCAGCACAGCAGCAGGGCTTCACCTGGCAAACCAGCGGTCCAGGAGTTGCAGCAGGCGTCTCTTCAAGTTCTTCTTTGGATTCCTTCGTCCAGTGGTAGACTCTGCATTCCAAGCCAAAAAGCCTCGCCTTTTATGCAGGTTTCTCCCATTCATTCCAGCCTGTCAGTCACCCAGCACGGTGGCTGTCCTTGCCGGACAGCCAGCCGGTCAATCACCCAAGAGTGCATTCATGTCTCCTAGGAGACTAAGCACAAGGAGTTTTGGGCACCTACCTCGCTTCCTACCCCCGCCAGACACCCTGGAGCCAGAGGCCGGCTTCAGTTGTGAATCCCACCAAAGGAAAAACGAACAAAGGGACCAAACTTGGTTTTGGTGCGCAGAGTAAATCTCAAGAAGGACCTTTCCACAAAGAAATGTCGAAAAAAGAAGACCAGAGCCATTTTGACAAAACACAGCCTGCGGTAAAAAGGCACACCACGGTAGTTAAAAGTAAACCACTTCCACCAGCCATCCAGCGAGGAAAGGGTAGCATAATAATGTTACATGAAAAGCTAGAAAAAGGGGATACTAAGTAACCCCTCCAGCACCCTATTGTAAGATAGTATGTGCTGGGTCTAGAAAGTTACAAGTGTAAGTAAAGTCAATTTCATGTTCTTGGAAACAGTAGTTTATCCAAGAGAAGGTATTTAAACCATGGGGAAATTTGAAAGACTTCCCTGTGCCACTGCACTGGAGGTGCTGTGTGACACAATGATGCTTATGGAGTTTGTCAGAATCCACAACCAAAAGAAACACAAGAGTTCAAAATCATATTAAAATACATGAGAGTGGGGAAAAAGAGTCTCACTCTCTCCAGGTTAAAAACTCTGTCCTCAAAATCCAGCAAAGTCGCTGGGGGTCTCTAAGGTAGAGAGGATATTTCTGAGAATTCTCCCTAACAGTACAACAGGGAATTGTGGTACAAGCTAGAACCGATCCTGGAATTCCTCCCAGATGACAAGGGGATGGAAGCCCTGGCCCTCTTTCAGGGAAGGGGAAAGTGGCATCGGACCATGCTATCACAGTGGCAGTGGTCGTCGCCGGTACGGGTTTCCGGGCAAATGGGGAACGGTGTCTGCCTTCCTCACCAGGGATGGATGAAACTACTAACTTCTGTCAGGAGGTCCAAGCGAAGGTGCTGGATATGCCCTTCAACAGCGAGAATCTGTTCGGGGAGGCCGTCGACGAGTTCTCCAGGCCATCAAAACAGATACAGAGATGGCACGTTCCCTTGGCACGCCTCAGCAGCACAGCTCGTCTTTTCGCTCCTCCAGGGGAAAATGAAGCAGGCCATACCAACAGCCTTCCCGCTCCTCAACGCAAGAGGCCTACAGAGGCCGCTCCCAGGCCTACGGTAGTGAAGGTCAGCGTTGCCCGCATTGCAGGATGCCAGCACCCAAACAAGCCTGAAACGGCCAAGATGTAGGCCCCCACTTGTGCACCCTGGTGGGAGGCTGGCTGACGAGGTTCATCAACGAATGGAGAAAGATCACCACCGACAGATGGGTGCTTGATGCTCTCACCCAGGGGCACACCTTGGAAGGAGGTGCAATAATGCATCACGACCCAGGATCGCAGAAACTGAAGGCATGGCTCCTGCAGCCTTAGAGTTTGGAGGTTACGAGTTGCCAGCGGACTTCAGGGACGTCCTCGTCAAGTCCAGGGCGTCATCGACTTTGAAGTGCTACGGCCATAAGTGAAAGCACTTTGCTCGCAGAAGATTACCCTTCTGAGGGTCACGGCTCCGCAGATCCTCCCGTACTTGCTGTTCTTGGAAAAAGCTGGACTGGCTCACGCTTCCATCAAGGTACACCTGACGGCCATCTCACGCTACACCAGATACCCAGGGAAATGCTCTCTGTGGTCCCACAGACTTGTGGGAGCTCATTGTGGTTCTGCCAAGTTCCTCTTGTGGAATACCGCTTTCATTGTGGCCATCACGTCTGCCAGATGTGTGGGTGAGATCCAGGCCTTATCCTGCCAGCCACTGAATCTGACTTTCCACGAATCAAGAGTGGTTCTGCATACGCACCCCTCTTTCATGCCGAGTCCAGTCGGAATTCCACCTTAGCGAGCCTTAGGTGTTGCTTGTTTTCTTCCCGAAACCTTCAAAGCTGGCTGACGGGGCCTTGCACTAGCTGAACGTTGCTCGTGCCCTGAAGTTCTACGTGACACGCACTATGAGTTTTCAGAAGACTTCACAGCCATTTGTGAACTTTGGTCCTGTGAACCATGGGAAGGCCTTGTCCAAGGCTTCCATCTCAAGGTGGCTCTCCAGCTGCATCATGCACCGTCATTGGTTGGCTAACTGACCGCTGCCAGGCCGTCCGAGAGCCCACTCCACCAAAACGATCCCTTCGACAACGGCTTTCCTTTCTGGTGTGCCCATGCTGGACATCTGCAAGGTTGCTCAGTGGATGTCTACTCACACCTTCATGAAGTTCGACTGCGTCAACCGGGATTTCCAGGGGGAGTCCAGAGTCAGACAAGCAGTGCCACGCAACCTGTTTGCATGAGGCAAGTCTGTTCCAGAGGTAAGAGTTAATTGCTTCTGTCGAGCCATGTCACCTCCTGTGCGTGTTATGTTGTACTGTTGTGTATTTGTTATTCATGCGCATGTGAATCCATGCCAGACCCCGTGCTGGAGAAGATTTAAGTTCCTTACCTGTAACTATTGTTCTCCAGCATTGATCTGGCATGGAGTCACATGCGAACACTCCTGTCGCCCCCCTCTGCGCTCTTCTTGGCCATATTGCCACTTTACATGCTTACCATATCTGAAGATAGCTGCCAGAGGAGGGACTTAAGGAGAGTACTGTCAATGGATGGGGGCAATATGACCCAGAGGACATTGATTGATTTAGAGGAGAAATACAGTTTTAAAGTGAAATTGAAACTGTTTTTTCTTTTACCGAGGATTCCCAGCCTGACGGGAATATTCATGAGCATGTGAATCCATGCTGGAGAACACTAGTTACAGGTAAGTAACTTAAACCATGTTGACTATATGTATCCCCCACAATTCACAATATTGTAACGGCTCAAATAGGGGCAAGCTGGAGGGAGAACAGGATGAATGTACACAGCTGGTGATAATACTTTATCTAGAGGGTTACGGGCACCTGCACATAGTTATCATTAAATTGAGTCCCCATTAGATTGTTTTCTTCATGAATGTTTCCCCTGGGACATTACTTTTTCCCCTCTCAGAAAGTAGCACAACGTCTGATATCCAAATATCTATATTGGGTGGCATGCTGGATTTGATATTTTTAAGAATTGTAGCAATTCCTAATGCTCTGTTTAGCCCTTTAATGGCCATCGAAGAAATCTGTATTGATTGGGGTTGCCAAACCAGAATGCACAACTTGGGCAAAGCTGGAATGGAGGAATTTCTTATCGAGTGAATTTCTTTTTATCAAATCGTCCCTGAAGTCAGACGTTTGTCACAGAACCAAAACATACAAAGTGTCCCCAACACTGCTTTTGCAGGTCCAGAGTGTATGATTTTACTGCTTCATCTTTACCTGTGCCCAGGAAAGATAGAAGGCAATCCTCTGTTTTGTACACCGTAGATGTAAGCGCAATTTAGTCCTAATGGGAGTGGCAAATATTTTTGACCACCATTGCTGATCTGAAAGGAGTGTGTCTAAAAGTGTTGCAGATGATTTTGCAGTTATGCATTGCTATACTGTCACTAGTAGTTGTGGTTCATTCGTACATGGTGGATGCAGAGAGTGGTGAGATCTGGGTAAGTGTTAGTAAGGCATGTGAGGAGTACAATTATGTATGACATAGTGCAGAGAAAACAATAAACCAGCCCGCCAGGTTCCCATATTGGTCGTGTTTGCAATTGCTTAGCTTGTACTTGAATTTAAAAAAGTCTGCTAAGGAACCCTGTCGCATTATCTTTTTGAAGGGCAAGATGCCAGCTTTTTGCTAGGTCTTTCCATTATGTTTTTTCTCCCCCACCCCCTCCAATTTTGGCAGCAGGATTTATTTTTCGGCAATGCTGATTGTGGAGAGGAGGACGTTTTGCCCTTTCAAATGCACGTTAAGTTTAGCATTAGTGTATCAAGAGCTTTTCAATAGATCATGGAGGCCTCGTGTATATCAACCGTATTTCTAGTTGGGCCCAATGTTTTTGAGTCTTTGAGTGAAGGCACGATAGTAATGGTTAGTTCATGAAGTACCCAAATCCAAAAACTCCACTGAGATGGAGAGTTCACAAACCCAACATGGGTATCTTTGTTCTTTTACCCCCGCTACTCCAGACCCCCTGAAAAGTTATGGAATCCCTTGCAGATGCGTTTGAAGTCTTTCATGGAGAGGTGACGCATGCTAATAAGATATAACAATATTGAGCAGTGTCATTTTAATAGTCTGTGAAGGCATCATGAAGTGAAAGACAGACAACAGATTCACTTTTCTAAAATAAAGCTTTTATTTCTCAAATGTCAGGATGGAGTAAGGCCTAACTTGCCCTATGCTAATGCGGGATTTCCGTACCTAAAGAAACTAAGGATAGTCTGTGTCATGAAGTTCAACTCAAAATTCTGTCTGTCAAAAACATATGCTTGCCCTCACAACTAAATCTATACAATGTGTAAGGATGTCTGCAACCAAAGAAATAGTGTTCAGAGAAAAGTTCTGAGCTTCGTCTAGCTCTTAGTTTATTTTCAGCTTCTTCTTCCTGAACTTCAAAACAGTTCCACAAAAGAGCTCCCTTGCCCAAGTTCAACCAAGTTCCAATCAATCTCAGGGGTCCCTTCCTTAAGGTCAACACAGTTCCAAATAACCGCAGGGTTCCCTTCCCCAAGTTCAACACAGTTCACAGTTAATTCATCTTCGTCAGCTTTCAGTATAAATGGTAACCTTTTAGGCTTCCTAATCATTTGGTTGCTTCTTCCTTCCCTTTTTTCACTTCCAGAATGATGAGAAAAAACAACTTCAATCTCCTTGTTTTCCTTGGCTCACCCCAAGTAGGGGTTACTCGGTCTAGGTGCAGTTGTCAGATCACACGGTCCACTCATCCCAGGTCACTTAACTGATAGCCCTTTGCACTTTATAATGTTCACTGATTCTCATTGGACTATTTTTGCACCATATGTTTCCACTCTGCACTTGTGACAGTCCATTTACACTCTTGTTTCTTCTTGGCAGTCTCTTGACTCTGCCAACATGTGCCTTTCACACACTTCACTTTGCGCTGTTTATTACTTGTTTTTCACTTTGCTTTCACACCAACCAATAGTGCTTATTTGCCTTTCACATGCTTCTCCAACTCACATTACTGGTTTTCACTTGGCTTTTCGCTTTCACATTGTTCATACATGCTTTTTCCTTAATTTCACTCTGCTTGTAAATACACATCACTTTCTCTCCATTCATGCTGTATTTTCATTTCGCTTGTGCATAACTTTTCTTTAGTTCGGTATTCAATATTTGTTCCATACCCCTTCATTATATGCATTAGTTTGTTTAGCCCCTTCTTTGGCCCAGATTAAGCCCCAGGAGCGCCTCGGTACAAGTGCTCTTCCCCTTCCACTCACTCATATTCGGCAGCTCCTCTGGGTGCTTGTGCAATCCTTTTCTGCTTTCGCTTGCTTGCTCCCCTCTCTCACATTGGGAGCACCGGCGAGTCGTGCTTACCTCCCCCACATGTTCTTGCTGCCCCCTTGAGCCAAGTGTAAACTTCTGTGTCACCCAGCTCTAGCTGAGGACACACGGCTCTGAGCTCTGCAGGGCTCTGGAGACTCCTGCGGCTCTCTCCAGCCTCAGCGTCCTTCGTTCTCTCCTGCAGCCGCCAGCATACTTTGCATTGGTTTCTCCTCCTCAGCTCGCTTTCCCAGGCGATCTCCCTCTCTCATGCGGGTCACTGCTTCTTATATGCACCTGTAGCCTCCTAAGCGGTTGCAGGTGCAAGTCCTTTGCCTGACTCCAATTAAATTTCTCCCTGTGACATGCCTGACTTTTCAGAATGGTGTTCTACTGTCCTCTTCCTCGTCCCAGAACCATAGTGGTATGCATAGGTGGAAGTGTGCATTCCTCCTAATCACCTCTTCCTTGTCCCAGTCTTAAAGGAACCTAAATGGAATATAGGTGGAGGATCGGGGTTGAAAGCCCGAGATCCAAATCTTCGAGGGAGAAATGACTGAAGATTATTTTTCCGAAATAACCCTGGATCTTTTCTCCCCTGACATTTCCAACTTTGCCCACAGCCCGACTTAACTTGTGGCCGCTGACTCGCAGTGTCCCTGCAGCACCTGTTCCCTTTTACTTCTGTGATCAGGAACTGGCGCTGCAGGGTCCTTTCCTTTTTTATTTTTTGGCTTTTTCAGGATGGCTGCGGGGGACACACCCGCAAACCCCGCTCACAATATAGCGAGCAAGGGTGCAGGGGACACCCCTGCAACCATTAGCACTGCCTGGGTGATTTGGTAGAAATTTTTGGCCGTTGTGATTTTTCGAACGGCTGAAATTCGGCCAAACCACCTATTCGGTTTAATGAACTGTCATTTTTGATGATTCCATAGGTGGAATGTGTGACAGTGGGGGGAAGAGTGTTAATTACTTATGAAGGTTAGGGAGGGTAGGATGTATTTTGACATGGGAAAGGGGGATACCATGCCTCACCTAATGGCACCTTTCCTCCAATCCCGAAGGTCCCTCCACCCAAGTGATCCTCTCTTGCATATCCACCCAGTGGATCGGGATCCAAAAGCGATGGCCCTTCCCTGGTCCCCTGAGAGGAAGATTGTAAAGACTGGAGAGGAGTATCTGTACTTCTGCCCTCTATACGGTAGGGTAAAGGCACAGAACACCCCAGCAAGCCTGATGCATGCAGGTTCTTCAGTACAATGGTTCCCCAAAGCTCCCACAAAGGAATGTCCACACATTATGTTGGGTGATAACACAGCTTCTTTATATACACTCTATGTGGTACCACACTTTACTTAAATCCAGTAATAGATGCACTAACTGCAGACAGTTCAGGTGGATTCTTTTTAACACTTTTTTTTTTAATTAGTGGTACAGAAGATACATAACACAGTTACAGCTTTACCTTACAGCTAGAAATAAACGTGACAAAATAGAAAATCTGTACAGATATCATACATCTCATCAAGGTGGTACGTTTACATAGCTTCATCTTCATCGGAGACCATATCACACAAAAACATTCTGAAGGGCCCCCAAATATCTTTAGGTCTGCTAGCCAATGGGCGGGTGAGGACAAACTGTTCTTCAGCCTCATTTACATATGTCAATTCCCAGAGGAACTGCTTTACAGTGGGTGGCGCAGTATTCTTCCATTGTAGAATACATTATTTGGCAACTGCGCACGAGACATTGAATAGTCTTCTGATTTTTTTCAGAGCACTTGCCTATATCTCCGAATAAATATTTCTGTGGGGTCAACACCGGGAGGGATTTGTGTAATTTCCTCAAGGATATCCGCCACCTCCCTCCAGAAGCCAGCCACCACCGGACAGCCCCAGTACATGTGGAATGAACCAGCCTGATCCGCCTTGCATTTGTGACACTTGCCTGGACTATCCGGAACAAACTTTGCTATTTTGGCCGGGGTGTAGTGCAATCTGTTTATAATTTTAAATTGTATTAGGCGTAGGCCAGCATTCAGGGAAACCCTCTTGGTAAGGGAACAGTACCTTTCCCAGGTCTTATCGTCTATAGGGATTTGGAGATCATTTTCCCATTTACCTTTGATCAGGTTGGTCGAGGGTGTGTGTGCCTGTATTACAGTGTACAGACTGGACACCCCCAATCGGTCGCCAGCCGTTATCATCTGCACGCATGGGTGTGTAGGGGGTTCATCGGGGAAAGATGCCCAGCACCTCTGGAAGGCCGATCTCATACGCTAGTACTGCAGTGTCCTAAGTGGGCCCCTGCCAACCGCCCCCATGATCAGCTGAAGGGTCGCAAAATTCCCATCTATAAACATATCCCCCAGTCTCATCTCTCCACTGGGATCCCAGGTCTCACGTAGGCTGGCGTCGTGTGTTGGTGGCATGTTAGGGTAGTTCCAGAGGGAAACCTTGTGATTATACGGGGCTAGTACTCCCAGTCTTTTAAATATAGCTTTCCATGCGCCAATTGTACAGCTCACCGGGTTGAAGTCGCATGAGTCCCTGTAGTGTGCATCAAAGATTACGGACTGTATGTTCGTGGGGGAAGTGGTGAGCTCCTCTGCCTCCACATGGGGGGACTTTGGAATACCAATAATTCGAGAACTGGGCCTGGGAAACATAATAATACAGTTCAAAGTTAGGTGCTGCTAAGCCGCCTCCGGAGTATGGTTCAGTTAGTTTTTCCCACCCTATTCTTGGAGTCTTCCCATTCCAAAGAAAGGTCGTCGCCATAGACCTGAGTTTATTAAAGAAGGGTCTTCCCGGCCATATTGGGATGTTCACAAATAGGTATAATAGCTTTGGCAGGACTATCATTTTTAGGACTGCTATCCTACCATGCAAAGACATAGGCAGGCGGTCCCATAACAGCAATTTAGTCTTCAAGGCCTGTAGTGTGGCATCGTAGTTGTCTGTGTACAACGTGCGTTTCCCACGCGAGACAAGTATCCCCAGATATCGGATGGACTCCCCAGACCACTTCAGACCACCCAGGGAGCCGGGGCAACCGGCTGATGGTGTGAGGGGGAAAACCTCCGACTTGTCTCTGTTTATGGAGTACCCCGAGTGTGCGGTGAACTCTTGAATCTCAGCCATAATAGGTGCTAAGTTGATTTCTGGTTCACGGATATATAAAAGCGTGTCGTCCGCGTATAGCGAGATTAACTGAGTAGCCCCTTTAAGGTTGATGTCCCTGTTGGAGTGTCGGTCGGACCGCTATAGCCATTGGCTCTATTGTCAAGGCAAATAGTTTGGGCGAGAATGGGCAGCCTTGCCTGGTGCCCCTTCCCAATAAAAACAAATCCGAAATTGACTGGTTGGTCAATACCCGCGCCCCAGGTTCCGTGTAGAGTAATTCCACGTATCTTATGAAGTTGGGGCCAACACCAAATGCCTCCAGCACTGCCAGCAAGTAGGCCCACGACACAGAATCGAAGGCCTTTTCCGCGTCTAATGATACGGCTACAGCTTTTCTGCCCGGCTCCATTTGGGCCATAATACCAAAGAGCCTACGAAGGTTAAGAGCCGTAGATCTAGGGGGGATAAACCCATTCTGGTCAGGGTGTACAAGTGTAGGAACCCCCCCGCCCCCCAACCTGGGCAACCTGTAATGGAAAGGTTAGGGAGTAACTTATGTTGTCTTTTAAAGCCCAGTCCAATAATGTTCAATAACCTTGCACTTTCAGCATACTCCATGTCCCATAAGGTTTTGCGGTGGAAAATTCCAGTAATCAAGGCATTTATGGAAGGGATTAAGACTTAATTCCCCTATTTCCAACCCATCTCCCGGATGGGACCTGAACGTTGTACTTACTAGACTAATGGTGCCTCCCTTTGAACCTATGCATAAGGCTAGCCTTCAAGCACTCGCCTACAAGACCAACTTCTTGGTAGCAATCGCATCAATAAGGAGAGTTAGTGAACTGCAGGCCCTTTGAGTTCAAGTCCCATTTGTCACGATTCACAAGGATAAGGTGGTCCTGCGCACTCACCCGCGGTTTGCACCTACATGTATTTCAAAGTTCCATGTGAACCAATCAATAGAACTACCCACCTTTTTCCAGAACCCCACTAACGTGGCAGAAAGAAGCCTCCGCACACTTGATGTGAGGAGAGCCGTGATCTATTATCTGGAAAAGACAAGACCACTAAGGAAAACAAACCAGTTTTTCGTTCCAGTGGCAGCTGATAGAGAAACGGGACCAGTCTCTAAATCAGCTATTTCAAAGTGGATCGTAAACTGCATAGAGCATACTCTACTCGGGGCACAGGGGCTTCCATAGCATTAATTGCAAATGTTCCCCTAGAGTCCATTTGTAAAGCAACAACCTGGAGTTCTGTACAGACCTTTACACAACACTACTGCCTAGACACACACTCTAGGTCTGATTCTCAGGTGGGACAAGCTGTGCTAAGACCTCTTTGCTATTGTTCCTTCATACATCCCAGCATCTCTGGGAATTGCTCGTTTGTCTATGCACAGCATGTGATTCTAAGCAGATTAACAAGCATCAGAAGAGGTGCATTACTTACCGTAATAGCATTTCTGATGATTGTATCTGCTTCGATTCCCATGCGCCCACCCTTTGTAAGGGTGGCCCTGATTATAAGGAGGCACCTAATTATGCTCAAACACCAGAATAAATACACCCCTCTAGGGACGTAAGACCAGGAGTCTATCTTGCAAGGATAACAAGTTTAATTTTACAAAAATGAGGATGGTAGCAAAGAATTGCTGCCTGAACGGTGTTCTCCTGTCCCTAATCTGTTCCTTTATCCTACCAAACTGGTGCCAGGCAGCAGTTTATATAGTCTGATCTTGCTGTAGTGGCGTCCCTGGATACAGGCTGTGTCCATCCCTATCCATCCTTCTTCCATACAAGGGATGCTCCAAAGCATTCCTTGCTTCATTGTCCGCGTTTTCTGTCAAAACATGATGCTCTACATTTTGCTAGCCTATGCAAAAATACACTGTAGCGCATGCTTTCCTTCATTTTGCAACCTATGAATATTTTATGTACAAAAACATTTTCCATTCATTCTCTCCATATTTCACTCATTCTACTCATGTGTATCTGAGTCCTGTAGGTTCCTCCCACCCTTAACACTCATAATAGGTCCCATTTCTGGATTTTATACATCGAGCATGTAAATCCCATTTTAACCTGCATGGGCTCTTGACAGACAGCAGCCAGCTGGTGAGTTACCTTCATGTGCTGCTAACAGCCTGTAGTCCAATTTTAGCACAGGCTGCATTTTTTCCGGGATTTTACAAATGCATAGGATCTGACATTTACAAATGTATTCAGCTAATAGTTGATTGCAGCTTATTTAAACAATAACTACCTTTGTTCAGTGCCTGCCCATGTCTGTGTATATGATTATATTTGCATAAGAGACCTTCCCAGTGCCCCTCCTTCCTCCTGGTCCCTTATAGTGCCTAAAAGACGACTTGCCTAATTCTAAAGTGCTTGGGGGGTGCACGAGGATCCTGTTTCCTTCCCAACATTCCCCCTTTCGTTACTTCTACAGTAACACTCCCCCCCCCCCCCCAACATATCTACAACCCCAGAAATATTAGTTTGAGTTTCTGTTTATTGTATGGGAAGGTGTTTTAGATCCCCCAATTGATACCTATTTGCACTAATAAGAGCTATATAGAGACAACACAAGAGACCCAATTGGCATGTGCAGAACAGGACCAAGAAAAATACGATAACAGGCACCAGTATCTTTACTTCTGCCCCCAGCCATGACAGGACTCAATCAAAGGCAAGCGATAGCCAATGCGTGTTCTGAACTCCACCTTCTTTCTTCATTTGAACACCTAGATTGTGCACGCCTTGATGACGTGGGATAGTGACCCATTCTCTGCATCCTCCGGGGGTGCAAAAGTGCAGCAGCTGCTGCCCAACTTTTTACCCGCTCCTCCTTCTATGGTGAGCATGTAGCGGTTCTGCATCGTCCTGAGTCCCCATGCAAGGAGATCTACTTTGATGGCATTTAACCCATTCTTCATACAACATTTTGTCTCAATTTGGGGCATTGCAGGGTGTCCAGTGAACACTTACACCTCCAGGATGGTGGGAGGTGCATGTAGGTTTGTCAGCCACAAACCCAGTAGTAATCCATCACTGCTGCCGTACCTTTTGTCATATCAGGTATCACAAGAATGTGGTTGCACTGTGTGTTTGCGCAAACAAACTGTTCCTTCATTGCTAAAACAAAGTTCTTAGTCTATTTTTTTTAAAATGTATTTAGTTTTTATTTTATGGGTTTATTACAAACCTTTAAAACGTTGCAAACAAGAACCAACAAAACTCTCAAAAAGCTAAATAACATGCGGAAACGAACAAGGCAGCCGTCGAGTGGCATCATCTTGATGCATGCACTTTGCTCATTCACCATGACATTTTAAAAGATATTGCATGATATCTGATAAAGCATAGTTTTCACACATGCTGATTTAACTAGCCATCGCTGATGGCTATAGTTACTAGTGATTTGAGTTCATCTCTGCCTTTGTAAGTTTTTCCATCATTGATTCCAGGAAGAAAGTTAGTTCAATTGTTAGACTACGATCTGAGTCTTGAAAAAAATTGTCTCCATCATTCTTCAATAGACACAGAAGGTTTTGCCAGTATGAACCTTCCAAAGTGCTTTATGCATTCCTGAGTCAGTTTTGAACAAACTAGCGTTAGGTGTTTCAATGTTTCATTGTCTTCTCCACACAGGTGACACATGGTGGAGCTAGAATCCGCGCCATTCCGTAAAATCATGTTTTCTCGTGTCGCGAATTGGTTGAGCCGGAATTTCATAAATATCGCTCGACGATTTTTATCGGGAAATCTATGCAGATATGGCTGAGTCTCATTCAATTTTCTCTCAGCAATGGGCATTAGCTTCATTATTCGATGTTTTCTAGACGTGTCACCAGTGTCTATCCAGTCTTGTGACCACAACAATGATTTCACTTTATTTGGATTTTCTTTTAGTAGACTTTTGTCCGCTCCTATGTCGCTTAGGATTTTTTCACATCGGTGGACCCACACGGAAAGAATGGTGGTATTCTGATTAATAGTTGACATTTTTAACATATTAAATTGAGGGGTTGGAGTTTCAGCGGATGCTTTACGGTATTCGTTGGGTGAGTTCCACGTAATCTTCCCATTGATGGATAAGAGACTTAGCTCGTGTCTTATGCAGGCGGTTGATACGCCAGGAGGTAAATTTAAGACTTTAGACCAAAACGAATGCTCCAAGGAGGCCCATAGTCCAGCTGGACATCCAAAGGCGCAGTCAGCACCATGGATTAAAGCTGGTATGACTTTTGACTTGTAAAAGGTCAAGACAAGAGTATTTTCCATATTTCATATTCACGATGCAGGCTTGCGCTGTCAATTGTTTACATTTCGATTTTACTTTTTCTACCCATGGGTAGTCATTAATACTTGCACTCAACAGCATGCCTAGATATCTTGATTCATTTTTTAGCTCAATCGTACCACCATCCAGTTTCCATGTGAACTTGTTTTTTCCAACAGGTTTTTTGTTCTTTTGAAGGTCTTGCAGGATTAGGATCTCCGATTTTTGGGTATTTACATTTAGTCCATTTAGGTCGATGTATTGTGCTAGAATTCCGAGTTTACGTTGCAGGCCTATTGGAGTCAGATCTAATGAACTAGGTCATCTGCATACAATAACCAGTGAACGTCATTTCTATTCACTTTTGGTGAAAAAGTGTTAGCATTTGTGTAGGCGTCGCCCAGATCTGAGATAATTAGATTGAAAATAATCGATGCTAATGGGCACCCTTGTTTTACTCCTCGATATGTTTTTATAGGAGCTGACAAGGTCCCCCTTTTGTCTAGTCTTATTTTTATCTCTGTGTTAGTATGCAATGCTTTTATTGCTAGAAGCAAGCTAATTGGGCATTTCCAATCCTTAATTTTCTTCCAAAGTAGCTCTCTGTCGATACTGTCAAAGGCCTGTGACAGGTCCACGAATGCCAAGTAGATCTTTTTATTTCTTTTTATACCATCCATCTTGAGTATGTTCAACAGAAGGAGATTTAATCCACAACCTATCCCTTTGACAAATCCCGCTTGTCGGCAATCCAAATGGTTTGAATTTTGTATCCATTCAAGTAGTTGTTTCTGTAATTGGGTTGCGAATACTTTTCCCAATACGTCCAATAAAGCAATAGGCCTTTAGTTTGTAGGTTCTGCTCTGTTGCCTTTTTTAAATATTGGGATAACAATCGCTGTTTTTCAACTAGTTGGTACGTTTCCTTCGCTGGCAATTGTAGCAAACAATTTTGATGCGAAGTAGGCCCACTCTCCCGGGTTTTGTTTGAGAGTAAAGTTTGTTAGACCATCAGGTCCAGGGGCCCTAGAAGAGGAGCTTCTTTGGATACTCCATGTCTTCTTTATTCAATTGCAAGTCCCATTTTGATAGCTCAGGCAAATTTGGATCAGCGGTGGTACTTTTTTTCTCATACACAGTATTATAGTGCTTGATCCAATCTCTTTCGCTCACCATACTTGATTGAATAGCATCTTGCGAGCAATCAATGCTATTTATTAGCTTCCAAAACTCAGATGAATTTTTATTATCAAGGCTGGCAAACATAGCTTCGCTTTCATTTTGCTACATAATTGATTTGTGAGAAATATGCCAGTTGTTGTATTTTTGTTTACTCTTTTTGATTGCCTGCATTTGTTCTTCGTTTTTGAGGAATCTATGTTGCCTCAATTCTTTTCGGAGTTGTTGCTTTCTTTCACCAACTTGCTTGTCAAAATGGTGTATCACTTGAAAGGATGGTCTTCTCGTTATCTACAGTCATAAACTGTTCAAGGAGGCAGTTGTATTCAACTCTCATTTGTGTCGTATTCGATACGTACCTGTCGTAAGACTTAACTTCTTGAGGTTTTAATCCCAACCGGGACCTATTGGGTTCAACAGTCACCTGGTTGGGCCATTGTTGAGGCTTCCTGACATTCGCCATTTGTAACAACAATTTTAATTGACTATGGTCACTATTCAAGTTAGGTGTGATTACCAGCGACAATGTTCATTGGTATAGATTCTCAGATAGAAAAAAATAGTCTATAGTTGAAGACTGCTTCATGCCTCTCCAAGTCTTCTCTGGCGGGATGTCACTCGCAATTGTCCCGTTTACAATGGTAACGTTTCTTTCCTCAAGATCAACGCACCATTTTTTTGCCAATTTTTGTATTGTGTCTTCGGTCCAGATGTCTTCATTTCATTCACACAGTCTAAATTGAGGTCACTACAGCATATGATGTTTGGATTTCGGTGAACGCTATTTATTTCGTCAATCAAATTACACACCATACCTATGAATTTATATCTTCCCGCATTTTTATGATGCCAATATAAATTGATGATATGGATTTGTTTTATAGTATTATCCAACTCATTTTTTGTGGCAATTACGGAAAACTGTATGAATGGAGATAGATTTAATGATTTCACTAAATTCCAGCTTGAATTTTTCTTGATCATGGTCAATAGTCCAGATGACGGGCGACCCTTAGCTTTTGTTATAGCAGGGTTAAATGCAAGCTCATATGCATCTGACAATGGACATTTTTGCCATCCGTGTTTCTTGTAAACAGATTGCAGTCAAGTCTTCGCTCCAGTTTTCTGTGTCATTGAATAAATGTACAAAGCCTCTCGTGTTCCAGGATAAGATGTTTGTAATCGGGCCCTTGTTGGCATTAGCTCGAATTTCCACCTAGAACACCAGCCAACCAATTCCAATTCGAGTTCTTATTAAACTTCTCTGTATCTCTACTGCATTATTTTCGTTTATTGCAGTATTTACATTTCCATTTATCGTGATTTTAATTTGTTCACTTATCCTAAAGCATGATTGTTTTTTTTCGTCTCTCTCTTTTTCAAGCCGAATTGTTTTCAATTGCTCGTCTGGTTTTTTTGTTATCAATGCTGTTTGGGCAGCATCAGTTTCTACAGCATTTCTTTCTTGATTTTTAGTTGCTTCCGCGTCTCCCTTTGTGTTATCGTCACGGTTTACAACTATATCATGCAAGGCTCGCTCTTCATGAATATCAAACCCCAGGGTCAACAAAAAATGGATTGCGTTAATAAGTAGATCACATATTAATCTGGAGTCAATGTGAAGTCGGACTCTGACATTCTGGTGGTCGTTTACAAATTCCACAGTTTGATTGTCATTTGATTCTACGGAGCGAAGACCAGGCACATTTTGCAATAGGCGTAATACATTATTTCTATTTAGTATTAGGCCATCCTTTGTGTCCAAGATTCGTTCCAAAATCAGCACATATCTTCCAGGCTTTTTGTGCTTCTCATGTCGGGCGCTATTTTTTTGTGTAGAGTGTCTTTGTTCTATCATATTTATTGGCAGTTGTTCTTGTGTTAAGTTCCCCTAGACACGCTCCGTTTGCCGGTTCACCAGCTGGAATGTGAGGCCATTGAATTACACCAGGTTCTTTCTCCTTTACTTCATCCAAAGAGGGCCTTATATAAATTCGGTCCTGCGAAGTTTCATCCACTCTGTAGGCCGCTCCTTGACGTTTTCTTTTTTCATCCATAGTCTCAAACTTAGTCTCTTGTTGAATCGGCTTTGAAACTTTTGAGTCTTCAATGGGTAATATTAATTGACATAGTCTTCCACTTTTTGTGAGGTCTAAACTAGACTTTATCACTAGAATTATCCTTGGATTGTGCACTGGTTGATTTTGTGCTTTCCTCAGCGGTTTGTTCGTCTATCTTCATAACAGATTTCATCTTCATAGGTGGATAAATCTAGAAGCCAACTCTGTGGACTTTCCACATTTTCAGCCTTAATAATTGTTTCTTCAAGGATAATTCTTTCATTTGTGTTTGTGTTTAGGGGTACTTTTTTATGGTTTTCAGATGACTGTTCAGTATTTACAAAAACGTTCACTGCCTTCAAATTCCTTAAGAATTTCCTAGACCCCAAATTATTCTTTCCTTTTACATTTCTGATTTTTAGGCTTTTTTCTTGAATCTTGGTTTGAGTTGACCAAATTTAGTTTTAGAAATATGTCATAAGTTTTATCCTTACTAGGGATTTGTTCAGATGACATCTCCACACTTAGTCTAATACTACCCACTTCCTTTGCCACGACTGGAGTAAATGTGTCAGTCCCAGTTAGTTCTTTAGGGACATTTGCAGACTTTTCCTTTTCACTTTGTTCGAATGGAGTCCGAATGACTTGTTGACTTTGCATAAGGGCCTCACCAGACCCAATTATGCCGTCTGCATTGGCAGAAGTAGTTGGAATCTCCTCAGATTGAGGAGCTCTACTATGATCAACTGCGTTCCTCTCCTTTTCAGAATAATTGGCAATAGTTGGATATGGCGATACAGAATGACAAGGATTGGCTTCGTTTGTACCGTAAAGTGGTGGACAGGATGAGGCTGTAGATTACTTAAAAATGGGACGTAGAAATCCTGAATTGGCTTGATTCGTACCATCCATTATTTCTGTTTGCACCATGATCTTGTCTTTTTGTGTGGCTGGTACGAACATTTGGGTGTCAGTAACTCTTGTTGATTGTTGACTCATTTCATCAATATTTGACTTTTGTGTAACATCTAACTGCTGGAAGGTGCAGAATTGGAGTTGTCGCTACTTCTACTTCATCCCTTTTCCGTTTTTGGCTAAGTTTCAATAGTCCCGAGGCTTCTTTTGTCACTTCCGCTAGCGCTATCTTGTCTTCAGTATTATTTCTCTTTTGGTCTGCTAAGTCCTTTATGGACTGATCTATTCTTTGGATGCTTGCCCATAGTTTATCGGTTACCATGGATCCTTGTGGATTAGGCAATGGCAGTATTGAGTTCATCAGGGCAGACAGCGTTGAGAGATCTTTTATATTTTTGCTGATTTGCTCATACAGCTTGAGCATAGGGGCTATCGCTATTGTCAGAGGACATAACGAAAGGTCTTAAATCATATAGCGCCTCCTTGATTAATTTTTTAACATGAGCATCGCCTCTGCTTTGATTTGACGGAACTCTGTTATGCGAACGTTTTGATTTTAAGTTATTCCGTTCTTTCTCTGGTGAGTTCAATAGAGATTCGTCATTACTAGATAACTATGACCTCTCATCAACACTCGAACAAGAAAGGTTCGTAGATGATATGATTTTCTCTTGCTCATAGCGGTTTGGTTTTAGAGGAGAGTTCTTGTCAGATTGTCTGACTCTATTCTGTGAACATTCGAAAGGGGGTGACAGGCTTGCTGCCTCGTGTCTTCTCTTTCTGGCACCCATCGGCCATTGATGTCGCGGGGTAGATTCCTTGACTGATGCCATTAAAGATGGCTGTGGTCTACAGGATTCACTTTTCGAAGCCTCTAGGTTAGATTTCGTTTCATTTGCTGCCAGTGTGTTTAGATTTAAAGACCCATTTAGTTCAGTCAAGTCTAGCAGCAATTTATTTACAATTGCGAGCGTGTTTCGCCTTTTGGCTGGAGATAGCCAGATTTCACTCGCGGTGTTATTCTTTATAGGGGGAGATGAATCGTAGTCTTGTGCAACGTGACTCGATACAACATCTTTGTATTGTTCTGGTTTTTGCATGGTTGACTTATTATTTATTATTGGGTTATTAGTATCATGATTTACGTTTGTCATTTCTGGCGTTATAGAATTTTAGGTGCGCTTTGTGTATTTCCGACTTTTCTGAAGGGTTGGTGTTTATTTCACACAGTGCTGGCAGGAGCGTGAGGCAGGAGAGGTCTGCAGTATGACTTTGATGAATGCTGGCCAGGCTTTCTGGACAACCCATCGCGCATTGGCTGGGGGCAGTATGACCCAGAGATAAGTGATTGGTTATTAGGAGAAAGACAGTTCAGAAACGAAACTGAAACTGATTTTTTCTTTACCGAGGATTCCCAGCCTGATGACGGGGAATATCCATGAGCATGTGAATCCATGCCAGACCCATGCTGGAGAACAACAGTTACAGGTAAGTAACTTGTTCCTTTTCCGTTCTTTAAGAAAGGTGACAGGGATACATCTTCCAACTATAGGCCCATTTCTTTGAAAGACTCGTTGGCAAAAACATATTAGAGGGTGATACTACATTGTATGGAGGATTGGGTGGATAACTTGGGCATCTTTAAACATGACCAGGCGGGCTTCAGGCCAGCGGTTGCCATGTCAGACCAGGCTCCCAAAGCCTGTATCTGGTTTTTGGAACTTAAAGCCGCCTTCGACACTGTGCAGAGGGATTTTCTTTGGATAGTTTTGGCGGAAATGGGTATCCCACCAACCCTCGCTAATGCTATCAAGTCATTGTATTTTAACAATAATGCACGTATTTGTTTGGGGCCACATGGAGAGACTACCGAGCCAGTTTCTATAGGTATCGGGGTCAGGCAGGGATGTGTTTTGGCCCTATTGCTATTTTTATTATATATTAATAGTATGGTTTCTGCACTGCATACAGAGATTGGGAATGCCCAGAGATTGGGAAGTCACAAATGAAGTCTCCTTCTGTTTGCAGACAACAAACGATTGTTGTCAAAACTCTGATGGGGCTGCATAATCAATTGGATGTCTTTGATAAGCTGTGCTCTGCAAAACGTCTGCGCATCAATTATTCTAAAACAAAAACTATGCAGTGCCTTCAGGTCGGGCGTAAGGTGCGTACGGGGGTGAGATTTCATTTGAACTCCTGGCTGTTGGAGTCAGTGGAGTCTTTTAGTTAGTTGGGGCTGATTTTTTTCTAATAAATTAAAATGGTGTAATCGGGTTGAAAAAAGCCAATTAAACCATCTACGCCAGTGTGGGTTAATCTCGAGTCTTGTGAACCGTCTGGATGGAGAGGCGCTCTCAATGCCTCTTAAGATTTCAGAGCCAAACTGATTCCTGCAGTAACATGCAGAGCCGGATTAATGGGTTATGGTGACTGCACCTCCATCCAGACAGCCGAGAATAGATTTTTGAGGGACCTCCTTCAAGTGCACCATCCACGCCGGTGGCCTATGAGTTTGGTATAATAGAAATTAAATGTGATTATGTTTCAGCCTGGTTTATATTGGCTACGTTTCTGGAATACTGAAGCCCTTATGTTATATCGGGAAGATCTATCTGAGGTATTTCTCACACCGGGTGGAAGACAGCTCTCATGGTCTAGACATGTTAGAAGTATGCTAACCAGTATTGGGCTTGTGGACCTATTTGGAAAACCCCCAAAAGTTTGGGGCCGCGTACAAAGATCATGTTAAGAAATGTTTTACTGAGTGGACTTTTAGTAAGATGATTGATAACTGCCTGGCAGGGAAAAAGTCTGCGTTTTTGTGCAGCTAAAAAAGGATTGGGGTTTAGAAGCATATTTAGAATATCAGCTGGACCCCAACCTTAAAAGCTGGTATGCATAGTCTTGTTTGGACATCCTTCCACTGGGCTATTTCACTGCCAAGTGGAGTAAGGGTCACACATCTGCTTGCCCACTCTTCCTTGATGAAATATAAAATGAAGTGCAAGGTTTTTTCTTTAGCACATTTTATTTTGTAGAGAGGTAGCAATGGCTTAGGCCACTATGGGTCCCCCAAAATACATTATCTATTCATTTGGCTTTTGATGCACTAAAATGTTGTTCTTCATAATTATCTGTGATGAACGTTTGTTTTTTTAACGTTGGTTTTTAATTATTTGTATGTACTATTTTATCCTGTGTTGTATTAATCTTTTATGGTGTTCCTGGAAAAATAAAGAGATTGGATTGGATTGAATAAGACCCAGTTACTTGCCTTTTCACACTTAACATTGGGACTTGGGGGACATTGTTTCTGTAGCTGGTGAGCCATACTAGAAGTTTATTTGGACTTTGACATTTGCCTTGGTTACTAGGGACATATCACCACTTTGAGAGTCAGGAACACAAAGGAAGGACAACATTAATGTGTATATATCCTCAAAGTACAAAACGCTCTCTAATGTGGGTTAAAAGGTGTTTTTTTTCTGTAACCTGGCCCATGAAGTGACTTTTGATTTAGGCACACAATTACATGAGTTTTTTCAATAGTTACCCGTTGTGTAGTGGCTGATGTTGCTTGCCGCTTAAAACTTTGACTTGTCTTCTGTTTGCTCCAACAGCTCTGTGCCTCAATGAGTTTGTCATTAACCCTCACCAGCAGCACATGGATACCTTCTCCTGGGTCATTGATTGGGAAGGCATGATCTCTGTCTCCAGCCTGGTTGGGTTACTGGATAAAAACTTCTTTACAAAGTGGCTACAGGTGAGTATTTCATCTCACATGACTAGCATTTGGAAACATTCCTAGGTTTTGTCATGATTTTGAATAGAGGATTATGGTCACCAGATCATGTTAGACTTTTTATAATTGCAGTGCTATGGCTAGTGCACAAGTGAATAAAAAATACTCTGTCATATCTAGATTCTACAATTACCACAATTCTCCTTTTTTGCCAGATTAAAAATGTTACACATCAATTTACAAATGATTCCTTTTTTTGTGGTTCACATATAGCTCAATGCAAATAATGCTATGTGACCCTTACATTATTACACTAGTGACAAAAAAGTTTGTTGGGGTCAACAGAGAATTTCTTTCTCCAACTAATCAGGCTTCCAACATAGTCGAAGACCAGTATAAACATGAAGAAACTCCAGGTCTAAAATCTTTGGGAGAAAGAAAACATAGTATCCCTGATACATTTTCTGACCACTGGTGTGATCTCTGGATACCCTACATCACACTGTACATAACAAGTACTCTGGGCTGCAGTCACAATTTAATTGCAGTAAAGGCAGGCACCAGAATGTTTCACTGAAAACCTGGAGTTAGTCTTAAAAAGCAGCAGATCCACATGGGAGCAATGGGTCACAGTGCAGAAGTCAAGAGGAGATTGTGGCACACTTGTGCTCTAGATGTGCATGCTCCAGTTATTGGGTGGCTCTTAAGTGCTTGAATGCCCCACTCAACTGACTCCATAGAGCTCAATTCCACGATGGACACTCCACTACTTAGAAAGGTTTTTTTGCATCACCTTTTGCATCATTTGACACATTGAGCTAGTCTTGGCTTTTTAGGCCAACAGCAGAGTACATTCTGGGGACATGAAGATTGTTTTCCCGTATTAGAAATGGCCTACAAGTTCTGGCATACAAAGTGCTATTGTTTATCGTGAAAAGAATGCTGAATGTGTGACAAATAACTTGCGGGCACTCCCCAGAAACACGTCTTTGACCAACTGGTCCATTACATTTGCTAATGGTCTACAAAGAAGTTAAGGTACAGTAAGGAAAATAAAGAGCCAGCCCCATCCCTTGGAGGTTGTGCCATGCTTTAGTAAGGGGGTTGCAATCAAGTGTGTAGGATTTAGTCCCCTTTAAAAGAACAGCATTAACATATGCAAAACATGAGCCATGCTAACAATAGCATTGAAGTGTAACCAAGCTCCTAACGCTTTACATAATAGGCCAGTCTTCTGCAGATGTAGTGCCAGATGAAAGCAATATTCTTTACCAACTAATTTAAAACGTGTCCAATGCCTTCGGTTTAGAAAATCTACATCCAACCGCTTCTCTACTTGAACTTCAGTATGTAAAACAAGAGACACAAAAAAGCAGGTCACCAAGTAACCAGAACACCTTTTAAACTAGGGAACATAAAAGGAGATACTGTGTGGTCTTGTATAAACTTCCAGACAACTTGTTTGTCTTGCGTTCAAATGCACAGCGATGGGGAGCTCTGCAGCCCTATTGCACAATCAATTGCACAATGCTGCCATCTTATCTGTGTGCCCATTTGGAGGGAGCCCAAAGGTCGCCCTGGTTAAATATTGATCGGCGTTGTGCAAGACCTCACCTGTGTGCAGTCTGCCCCGTCAGCTATTACTGACTTTCTCCTATATGGTATCTTTTGCATTTTCATAAAATGTACAATTCCTCCCTTGTCGCCCGGCATAAAGCAGCAGGCACGGTGTTCTAAAGATTATGATTCAGAAAAAGATTGCCCTAACTGGAGAAATATTGATGAACTTGACTGCTACTTTTGTGACATTTTAAAACAAGTACATGTTTTCATCCTGTCTGCATAGGTTCTGTGCTCCTGGCTCAGCAACAATCCAAATTATGAAGAGATCACCAAGTGGTACCTTGGTTGGAAGTCCATGTTCTCAGACCAGGTGCTGGCTCACCCAACTGTCAAGGATAAGTTCAATGAGGCACTTGACATCATGAACAGGGCGGTTGCTACCAGTGCTGGTAAGCAAAAGGCTGAAGATGTGGGCCTAGAATATTGTCTACTTTTGACAACAAGTTTGAGCAGATCACCGAGTTTGGTGCCAAAATGTACTGCTGTTGAGTGTTACAGAAGCAAGCTTTACAAACATATTCTGTTATTCACACCAGAACAACTGCCTGTGAACTCTGAACGTCAAAAGGCCCCTGCATGTTTATATTATGAAATCGTATTATGGGACATTCATTGTGTTCTCTGTCAAAAATTGATTTAAGCGCATGCAATCCATGGTCTTATTTTTTAAAGGGTTGCTACGGTAGATGTTATACCATGTCAAGTGCGAGTAGCTTATGAGCTCCTGTTTTGTCTCTCCATTTTGGTCCTTATATGGCTGGATTGCTAAAGGTAAACTAAAAACTACATGAACCAAAATGCAGTGAAAGAGAAAATCACTGCTCAAACCCAACAGGGGTAGCTCAAGATCAGAAGGGGTTGTACATGACCTCCGATTTGAGCCCATTGTACACAAATGCCATCTAACCTTGCAGGACGGACCTGCAAAGTCCCATCAATGACAGTTGTGCACTCTAAAAAATACCCTGACCATGACATTACCTTTCCAAGAAGAGGTTACGGTGAAATGTTGCTGCATTTCCTCTCCTTTTACAACAACATTGTTATTTAAGGCCAATTGTTATCCAGAAAGCTCCATTATCCTGCACCAGTCATTGCCTTGTAACAGAAGCCTTCTGGATGGAAACGAGCCAGCTAAGAAAGCCAAAAGGTGCTAGATAAAAAATATATCCTGATTTGTAATTGTAGGTGAGGATTCCCTCAGGCCTGTCTTCAAGGAGTAACAATTTTGAGTAATCACGGTGCACTCTTATGCTGGAAAGTGTGCTTGGTTAAGATACTGGGTAGCGCATAGTACTATGTTGAACAAAATTGTGAGTGCTTACAGGAAGCTTTGGGAAAATATTCTTTCTTTTGTAAAAGGTAAGTAAAATGTTTGTGCGCACTACAGGTGAGTAAAACATCTTCATTAAGGGTTAAGACCCTGCAGTTTTGGCTCACTCATGAAGTCAAAATTCAAGTGTGTCCTTTTGGTACCACTTTTGGCAGTCTGCACCCCAGAGATGCCTAAGCATGTGTACCTGCTCCACCAGGAAGTCCCTCATGGAATTGCATGTGCAAGGGGCCAATTTCTGATGGGCTTAGAGGGATACTGGTCCTGATGCTGTTGTTCCAGACAGTCCCAATGTAAAATGAAACACTGGTACCTTTGTGAAAGAGATCAGATTTCAAGGAGAGAGAAGATTGGCTATCTTCAGTTGTTTCAGATCACCATTAGTCAATGCTGTCCAGGGAAGTTTTAAGTGATTAAGTACATGCTTGCCAGTTTCAAACCAGGAGACTTACTTGTAACCTGGGAATTCTAGAGGCTGCTTGGGGTTCTTGTATCCTGTAATCTTCAGGTTCCTCTGGCAAGAGTTTGAAAGACGATGTTACTATGAGAGCTGAGATTCTGAAGGTCCCGGTGACAGGGTCCTTGGTCTTTGAAGGACAGCCTGCTGGTGATCAGTATGCTGGTGAGCTGGTGCCTAAAGAAACAGAACTTGCTTGCTGAGGCTTTTGCTCTCCTATCAACAAGTTGTAGGAAGTTGTGACGGCACATCCATGACATGCGAGGGCCCATCTCCAGCATTGGATCTTTCATAGATTCACAAACTGTGAATATTCCCCTTCATCAGGCTGGAAATCCTCGGTAATATAGAGCAGTTTAGACTTAAACTGAACATTTTCAATCACTTTTGTGCTTTGGTACTGTCATTTTGGATCATACTGCCCACACAGCCAATACGACCATCTTCAGATTTTTTACCGCACGTTGGTGTAAGGAGTCCTGAAATATTTTTTCTTTAACTTATCTTCAAATAATTTGGGTTTTTAACAATATTTCTACGAAATATTCATCTTTTCCGACGACGGGCGTTGGCAGCGAAAGTGCTGGATCTGTGGACCGAGGTTTTGTCTGCGTAGTTGGGCCTACCTCATGGCTGATTCCACAAGGAAGAGCATGTTCAAGGCCTGTGCCCACTGTGGAATGAAAAATTTCTACATGGAGGATAACCACAACGACTGCCTCTACTGTCTTCATCCTCATCATGTCATCCAAGACTTCAAAATCTCGCAGTCGTTCTCCAACAAGATGCTGAGGGATCGTCGTCTCGTAGCGTGGCTCGAGGATGCCAGTGACTCCTCATCTGTACAGAGCCATGCCTCGTTACAGTGGGCAGGACAGCCCACCGAATCACCTCTAGTAAGAGATCCAGATCACATGAAGTCCACGGCACCAGCAAAAGGAGGCATAAAGAATCCACTGCCGACGAGCCCAGAACCTTGCACAAGGACCGGTCTTCACCAAAGGTCAGTGCCCAGGGGGTGTCCGCAGAGAAGGAGAGCCAAGCCCTATTCCATCCCCCCAAGGGAGCAGCCAAATCGATGTCGAAGTCTGGCAGCCACTCTTCGTCTTCGGCGGGGAAAGCTACCCAGTCGACGTCCCCTTCAAAATCAGTGGTGAATACGTCATCGTCGATTGCCAAGCCTCCCTCCAGGTCATATACTCCAAAGCCGTTGATGCAGCATACCGGCAACCCGCCAGCAAGATCATTGCTGACACTGACCACGACTGTTAGATCAGCGAAGATGCCGACGGCCGTGATGTCCTCGTCGACGGCCCTGTCAACAACCTCGCCGACGGAAAGTAGATTTCCGCACAAAATTGTTACCACAGCCATCGTGACAAACGTCTCGGATAACCATACCAGCACAATGTCAGCATTGGTAGCGCGTCCACGAGCATCATTCCCTAACCTTGGGGTGGCTATGCTATCAGGGGGACTTATCATACCAGAGTCAGAAGATACAGAAGAACAAGAGGAAGTGGCCATATTGCCACTGCCTCCTTCGCCGCCACATAGAACATTGCCTCCCAGAAGGCAATCCATTTCCCTGCGCAGTGAGGCAAGCCTGATCAGACTACAACCTTTGCCTCCTATGCATTCAGCTCAGGCACAAGACAACCTACCTTTAATGCAGCCAGTGCCATTGCTGCCTCCTCAAAGAGACATGTTTCAAGACATTTTATCTACTCTGACCACGCTGGTTTCAACCTTGAAACAAAAGCTGACTGCACCTGCACCAGTTATGGTGCCTTCTAGATATCCTCACATGGATACCCCTGTGCCCTCCAGGAATGAGGATAATTGTCCAGGTCCACCCAGAAGGAGTGAACACTTGTCAAAGCCACAGCAGCTGACCGATACAGGGACGAACACTGATCCCTACCAGTTTGATGACGTGTTTCCACACATTCGTCCCACACTGACGAATTTGAGGATTTCATCATAGGTGATGGAGAACCGGATGATTTTCCTATTGGGACTCCCCCCAGGATGAGGTAGGGGTTTTCCACGTGCTTATGTCCAGGGCGACCAAGATGTTTGCCCTTGCACCGGAGGAGCAGCACATAGACTGTGTGCTATACCAGCACACAGAGCAGCACAGAAAATCTATTATGTCCATACCACTGTTGGAAGACGTCTGGGAGGAGAGGGCCTGGTCACCTTGGCGCGTCCTGCTACTGCCCCATCAAAAAAGGACCAGTTCAACAAAAAGTGCAGGGCCCCAGAGAGCGCCCCTGCGTGCCCTCATACCCAACCCACATCAGACTCTTCTGTCTTTGCTGCTGCCAGAAACAGGTCGGCTAATCCATAGTCGTCCTGCTCCATCCCTCCAGAGAAGGAAGGCAAATGCCTTTGCGAAGAAGGTGATTACCACCGCAGCTGCGACTATCAAGGTGGCAAATGCAATGGGTATACTCGCACATTATGATCGTGAGCTGTGGTACAAGATGCGACCCCTGCTAGAGTTTCTGCCGGATAACAAGAAAAAGTCCATGGACATTGCCCATGAGGGTGAATTGGCGTCGGACCATGCCATCACGGTCTCCGTGGACATTGCTGATGCCGGTTATTGCCAGCTTGGGAATGGGGCAGTTCTACGCAGGCAAGTTTCACTCAAGGCCACAGATTTTTGACCCAATGGCCATTTCAGGGTAACTGATATGCTCTTCGACGGAACAACCCTATTTGGGAAGAAGGTGGATGAGGCCCTACAGTCCATCAAAACTGACACAGAAACCGCCTGCTTCCAGGGCACACTACAGCAGAGGCGCCAGTCTTTTTGCTATGGAAAAGGGGACTTCGCGGGACAACTGCTCCACATACCAGTCTTCCTCCTCCTACAAGACCCTGTACTCATCAGGAGACCAGTATAGAAGAAAGTCCCAATCCTATAGGGGTTTGCAGCACCACCGTGGCTCCACCCAGTCTAGGTGCCTGTCTGGCAAGCAACCATGACCAGCCCAGGGCCCGGTCCTCCGCTTCAGCTCCCCAGTGGGAGGACGACTGTCATGGTTCATCGAAGAATGGGAAAACATCACAACCGACAAATGGGTACTATCCCTCCTCCAGCAGGGTCACTCACTGGAGTTGATAAACTATCCACCAGACATTCCTACCGCACGCAAGCCAGAAAGGTTGTGACACCTCCTGCTGCAGGAAGTGCGACCTCTGCTACAGAAAGGGGCAGTGGAAAAAGTTCCAAACAATGAAGTGGGCACATGAGTCTACTCCTGCTACTTCCTGGTAAGGAAAAACTCTCTGCACAACAAGTCAGGGGGTTGGAGGCCCATTTTAGATCTGGGGTGCTCAACAAATTCCTAAAAGCACAGACGTTCTGTATGGTCACACTGCAGCAGGTGTAGTCCCAGCTGCAGTACGATTTCTTGGATTCCCTCGACCTCAAGAACACCTTCTTTAACATCCCTATTCACCAATCTCACAAGCGCTACCTATGCTACATGGTGGCAGGAGTGCATTCTCAATTCATCCCCTTCGTTTCGGCCTGCACTCTGCTCCACAGGTGTTGCACTTGCATTGCACCAGTGGTGGCACCTGTGGCGGAGGGGCATTCACGTGTATCTGTTAAGCAGATTCCTGTGCAGTGCCCTCAGGGACCACTACACACAATTAAGGCTACAGATGGCAATACAAGTTTTACCTTTGGTACAAGCCTGTACTACTATGTTAAAGTGGTAGCAGTAGTGGAGCAGCCAGGCCTATCTCAAGAGTATATGAGCAGTAGCAGAGATTACACAAAGGGACCACAGTTACTGTGACTCAAGCAAACACTGACTCAAGGTTTCAGGTAAAAAAATAAAAGTACATTTCTTTTTAAACCATTTGTTATGAACACGACACTTCTATTAATTCAAAAACCACACGTAAAATACACTACAACTAACCAATTCACTTTGTACGGTATACTTCAAGGTAAGTACCCTGTGTTTTAGCGGACCAGTGTTGTGAAACAAAAGACGTTACCGGGAAAACACTTGCAATCACTTTTTGACAGTAATGACAGTTCGGTCTTACTAAAGAAACGCGTATCCGCGGCAAGAAATGTTACCAGGGCAAAAACACACTTAGCACCTGAGATACCCAGAGAGAGTTGGGGGCAAAAATCATAGGCAATACTTTTGTCAAGGCAGACAGAACCAGAGAACACTCTTAGACAGAAATTCAAAAGTCAATAGGCCGGAGCCAGTGTCAAGTGGAACCAGGTTCCTGTTGTCGAGGATCACAGTCTGATAGTTCACGATTCAATGTAGCCAGGAGTACTTAGCTATTGTCAACAGAGGAAGCAAAAGTTATAAGAAGGAGGGAAGACGAGGGCAAGCCTTGGAGGCGAAGAAAAAGGATTCAGCCAAATTCCTCAAGCAGAACACAGTACCTTATTTAGTGAAGAAGCTGGTGCCATGGCAGTTGTTCCTGGTAGTTTCCTGCAGACCCACAGTTCCTGGAGCTTCGATCCGAAGAGGACGTCTGGAGGGGGCTGCAACACACAGGAATGAAGCCGGTAGCAGCGACGGTGAATAAAAGGTGCGCTCCTTAAAAACAGGAGAGGCTGTTCAGGTGGCTATCCGGACCACTACAGCAGTGTGCAGCGATTTCGACCACGAAGAGGATCCTCTGGCTGTAGAGATGAGCTGGTTATCCCACCAAGCTCAAGGGAAGAAGACACCGGACTGGATCTTCTCTGGTAGTCGAAGGGTAGATAGCTCAGGTCTGCAGCTTGGCTTCACCAGGACGGGATAGTTGCAGCAGTCGACTTCTTCTCCGCTTCTCTTCGGTTCCTTGTAGTTCCAGTGGCGACTCTGACTTCTAGCCCAAGAGACCTGCCTTTTATGCAAAAATCCCCCATTCACACAGCCTGGCTGTCAATCACACAGGGGGGTTGTGCGGCCCGGACAACCACCTCAGCCAATCCTGGCAAGTGTGACTTGGGTTTCCTAGGATACCCTGTGCAGGGGGTGACTACACCCCTCCCTCACATTCAGCCCACCTAGACACCCAGGTGCGTAGAGGAGGGCTTCTTGGCAGAAGCCCGCCAGAAGACAGTGAACAAAGAAGGCAAACCTGGTTTGCCGTGCAAGGTAAAGCACAAGAAGGACATTAACAAAAAGAAATGGCGAATAAACCCGACCGGAGCCAAAAGACAAAGTATTTGGTCAAGCGGGTTTAAGTTCGAGGCTTATATAATAGCCTAAAACAATACCACGTTTATATAGTATAATCGCGGTAGAAAAGTTAGGGTAGATACCACTGCAACCAGCCAAGTCTAAATGTTAAAAGAGCGAAACAATGTTCTAGGAGGTACAGATAAAAAGGGATACTTAGTAACCCTTTCCAGTACTCCATGTAAGATAGGGTGTACTGGATCTGTGGTTAAATGACCAAGTAAAGTAAATGGCAACTTTACCCTTTTCTGGGGGACAGTAGTTATGCCTCAGAAATGGAGTGGGAAGTCTAAAAGACAACCCTGTGTCACTGCACTGAAGGTGCTGTGTAACGCACAAAAGAAGGGGACTACTGAAGTGGTGTACTCCAGAGTCCTCAATCACAAAAACAGGTAGAAGACACATGGCAAAAAATGGGTAAGAGTGGGGGAAAAGCTCACACTCTTACCAAGTGAAAAAAATAAACTCCAGAAATCCAGCAAAGCTGCTGGGGGACTCACTAGGAGAGGGAAATTAGCCATAAAATGAGAATTCTCTCTAACCGTACCCTTATCTCCACGACTGGTTGGTGAGAGACCCCTCCTAACAGCTGGCAGAGGTCAACACCACGGCCACCATCCAGTGTCTACAGCAACTGGGTTTCTCCATAAACTTCCCAAAGTCGGCCTGGTTCCATCACAACAGGCGCTCTATCTCGGGGCAAAACTTGACACCTGCACCGCCAGGCCCTCGCACAAGAGGGTGGGGGGCTCTTATGGAAAAGGTGCGCTGTCTCAGCAGTGCCCATGTGACCCTGGTGCACGATTACAAATCTCTGCTGGGGATGTTGTCATTGTGCATCCCGTTGATCACCCACTGCCGGTTTCACAAAAGCCTGGTGCAGGAATTCCTGGATGCCCATTGGATATAAGCCTCTGGGTCCTGGGACGACCGGATTGTCCTGACTCAGGTTTTCCGGAGTAGCCTTCGCTGGTGGTTGGTTAGAGAACATCTAGTGCAAGGTACCCCTTTCAGGCTGCTGGGCCACCGTCACAATGGATGCTTCACTGGAAGGGTGGGGTGCCCACTGTCAAGACCAACACACCAGAGGCCTTTGGTCCAAGGAGGAGAAGAGACAACACCTCAACCTTCTGGAGCTGCGTGTGATCTTCTTGGCCCTGCGGTCTTTCCTCCCCCTGCTGGCGGGGACGGTGGGATCTACAGCACATGTTTCTCATTCCCCTTCATCTGCTGGGGAATCAGAATACTCTGGCAGATCCCCACTGTAGGGAGTTGCACTCTTGCCACAAGTGGGAGCTGCACAAGGATCAACTTTCCCTATTGTTTCGGACGTGGGGCACTCCGGAGATCGACCACTTTGCCACCTATGACAACAGTCTTGCCAAATCCTTTGCCAGTTGCTTCCCCCATCCAGAGAGCTTGGGGGATGCCTTTGCGTTTCCATGGGAGAGGAAGTTACTGTATGCATTCCCTCCGATTCCTCTGGTGCCTCACGTCCTACGCTCCTTCATACTGTATCAGTGCAAACTGATATTGGTGGCCCCTGCCCGAATCAGTTTTGGTACTCCGACCTCTACACCCTCTCATCAGCGACTCCGATCAAGCTGCACCCATACCAGTCACTCCTGTCCAGGAACCAGGGGGCGGTGCTGCACCATGACCCAGCCTCGCTCAATCTGATGGCCTGGCTCCTGTGTTCTTAGAATTCTGAGCTCTGTCCCTTCCACAAGTCTGACAGGAGGTCCTGGTATGGTCAAGAGCTTGTCCACCTTGAAGTGCTACAAGAGCAAGTGGAAAGGTTTTCAAGTGTGGTACAGAAACCATCAGCTGCGACCTCATCCATCCAGCCACAAATCTGTTACCTTATCTGTTGTCCCTGGCTCAGTCTGGCTTGTCGCATTCTTCAATTAGATGCACTTGGCGGCAATCTCCAGGTACAATCGCTCTGCAGGGGTGCCATCCCTGTGGTCCCACTGGCTGGAGAAGTTCTTGCGTGGGCTGTTCCTGTCTTTTCCACCTGTCTGGCGCCGGCGTGGGAGCTAAATGTGCTGCTCGCAAGGCTCATGAGACCGCCTTTCAAGCCTATGCACTAAGCATCCATTTGGCATCTTTACTGGAAAACTGTGTTCTTGGTGGCCATAACATCGGTGGGAGGAGTCCAGGCATTTTCCTCCATACCGCCCTATTTGACATTTCACAAGGACAATGCTATTTTACATACTAACCCGACCTTTATGCCGAAGGTGCCGTCGTCTTTCCATCTCAATCAGCAGGTGATTTTGCCTGTATTCTTTGGCACACACCCGTCTCCACTGGAGTGAACACTGTACACGCTGGATGTAGTGCGCACCCTCAAGTGCTATGTGGCACGCACTAACCCATTTCATTTGGGCCTTCTTGGCCCAGGAAGGCTCTCTTGAAGTTCTCCATTTCAATTGCTGCCTGCATTTCATTCTGTCATCAAAAGGCCAGCAGACTGCTTACCAGCAGCTGGCTTCCCGGCAGGCCCCGGGCTCACTCCACCAGAGCAGTGGCTGTGGCTACTGCGTTTCTCTCTGGAATCCCGCTGCTTGACATCTGCCGTGCAGCTACCTGGAGATCGGTGCATACATTCACCAGGTTCTACTGTGTCGACCGAGATTCTGCAGAGGAGTCTAGAGTCGGCCAGTCGGTTCTGCAGAACCTTTTTGCGTGAGGTTAGAAAGTCTCCAGTGTTAAGTTATGCAGGGAGCGTGCCTCCGCCCATATGTATTGTTGTAATACTGCTTTGTAATCTATTCACAGCATGTGAATCTATGACGGATCCAATGCTGGAGAAGGAATAAGTTACTTACCTGAAACTCTGGTTCGCCATCATTGGTATCTTTCATAGATTCACATGCCACCCTCCCACCTACGCCAAATGGCTCGTCTTTTGGCTCTTACTGCCACTCACGTGCACTTGCCAAATCTGAAGATGGCCTACAGGGGAGGAGTTAAGGGAGTTGTTCCTATTGGCTATAGGCAGTATGACCCAAAATGACTTTACTTGAACACAAAAGTGACTGAAAGTGTTCAGTTTAAGTTTAAACTGTACTGTTAAAGAGGATTCCCATCCTGACAACAGGGAATATTCACAGGATGTAAATCCATGAAAGATACAAATGCTGGAGAACAGGGTTAGTAACTTATTCCATCTCAATGACGTGTAATAAAGTAGTCCATCTCAGCAGGCTGCAGTCAATGTCTCACTAGTGATCTCTACATCAGCCTGTGGTGGACTACGTTTTGTATAAATGCAGGCATCTCTAAGTGGATCTTTTTTGTAACCTGCACTATAAAGATGGATTTTCAGTACCGGCCCTGAAAGGGGGTTTTGAGAGGCCCACCCTATTTTAGTGAACCAGGAAAAGACACTCTGGTCTAGCCAGACTCAAGGTAAGTGGTAGAGCAGTAAGGGTTAGGCTTCAGGAGATGTGGAGGGAGGAGGGGGCTAATGGTACAATGACAAACACACACAGCTCAAATCCAGTTAGAGAGTAAGCATAATCCACTGATTTATTAGGCCTCAACACTCTCTAAACTATACAATTCACAGATAAGTAGTACTATTAAATCAGTACTATAGACGCAATAACATTCACTGCTAATGATCTCACTGGAGATCACCCACACTTTACTTTAGAGACAGTTGAATGTGGTTCAGATATGAAACATGGAAAACTGTGCGCAGTAAAGCTAGTAAAAAATAGTTAAGCAATGCAAAGCAACTGAAATTCAAGGTGAAGCAATGTTAAAGAAATTGAAACAGTTATACCCTGCCTTATAAAATAAGGCCCTTAGCACTTGCGTAATTCCCTGGTAAGGGAAGTAGGCCTCGTGTCCTTTAGAGTCACAAGTGCCAAGAAGATAGCTTTGTACTCAATTCCACTCCCTTTTTCCACCAGCATTTGGTTCTTATGTAGTTTAAGTTCCACAAAGGAACAATGATCCAGGTAGCCCCAAGGTAGCTACAGTGGTTTAGGCATTTGCTTTTACCCGTATCCGGATTACCGGTTGGTGTGTGCCCCATCTTTACCTCTAGTGATGCAGCACACTGAGGAAACCATTCAGTGTCTGACATCTCTGGGGTTCTCTGTGAATTTTGCGAAGTCATGCTTACATCTTGCTAAAAACTTGCTATTCTTGGGCTCACGTCTCAACACTCTTGGGTGTGTCACCACGATTTCAGATGACTGGGTGAGTACGCTACTGAATAAGGTCCAGCAGCCGTCAAGACTGCCGGTCGCGTCAGTCTGCTTGCTCAAGTTCCTCCTGGGAAAGATGTACTCATGCATTTAATTGGTCACACACTGCAGGCTCCAAATGAGACCACTTCTGGAGTTCCTAGATGCCTATTGGCAGTGTCTGGAAGGACATGCTTTGCCTCTCATCATCCTTCCACCAAACTCTCCATTGGTGGAGTCCCTCTCTCAACCTTGCTTAGGGAGCCCCATTTCGCCTTACGGGGCATGAAGTCACAGTGACCATAAATGCCTCCCTGGAGGGATGAGGAGCCCACACAATAGACTTCCAAGCCAGAGGCCTGTGGTTGCCCGAAGGAAAGGCCCTACACATCACTGTTCTAGAGTTAAGGTCGGTGTTCTGGGCCCTGAAGTCTTTGAAACCACAGTTGCAGACCAGAGTGGTTCATATCTTCAGACAACACCACCACCATGTTCTATATCCACAGGCAGGATGGGACCCACAATCTGATTCTGTCTGCAGAGGCACTGTCTTTGTGGCTATGGGCACTGGCGCACAACATATTCCAAATTCCCTTCCCTCTGCCAGGGATCCACAATACCATAGGGGATTCACTCAGTAGGGAACTCGGATTTTGCCACAAATTGGAACTTCACCAAAGCCAAGTTCTCTGTCTATTCTCCAAGTGGGGGTGTCCAGAGATTGATCCGAAAATACACCACGTTTGCAAGCCGGTTTCCTCAAGAGGGGAGCCTGAATGACGCATACTCATTCCCATGGGAAGGGCTGTTCGCTTATGATTCCCCCCAAACCCACGGATCTCTCTGCTACCCAAAGGTCTCAGTAAACTCAAACATAACAGCTGCGTGATGATAGCAAAATTGGTACTCAGATCTTCTTCACCCGTCAGTGGCACCCTACATCAAGTTGCCCCGGGTCGGTACTTCACCACGACACAACATCCCTCCACCTGGTGGCCTGGCTCCTGCAGCCGTAGAATTTGGAAAAATTCTGCTATCTCCAGAATGCAGAATAATCTTGGTCAGGGCAAGAGCACCATCTACGTTGTCCTGCTACAGATTCAAGTAGAAACGCCTTACCATGTGGTGCGCAAGTCAACACCTGGATCCGTTGCACGTTCGGAAAGCGGAAATTTTGCCATTCCTCCTGTCTTTAGCAAATGCTGGTTTGATGCACATTTATCAGCCATTTCACGCTCCACGTGCACCTCAGATCAGCCTTCCCTTTTGGGCACACAGATTGGTGAAAGAATTCCTCAAAGGACCGTTTTGTGTGGATCTCCCTGTTTGAGCCCCTGTTACAGCTTGGGAACTAAATGTGCTCACCTCAACGCTGATGGGACCGCCTTTTGAGCCTCTAGGGAGAGCCTCCTTGAAGTTCCTCTCCTGGAAGACGGCATTCCTGGTTGGCATTACGTCAGCCAGATGGGTGGGTGAACTGCCAACTCATACTGCCACATTACATGCACTGCCCAATCTAAAGATGGCCAACAGCGGTGGTTCTAAGGGGTCCTGTTTAATTGACTGCGGGCAGTATGACCCAAAATGACTCTTAATAGAGTACTAAAGTGACAAGCAGTTTTTAAATAAATGTAAAGGTACCCACTTTGCAAAATACTGGTCAGACTCGACCGAGACATACGCACACATACAAGCTGAAAAGTTTGAGGCAGCCCCTTTCAGCTTACGGGCAATGCCCTACTCAAAGGCGCTAAGAGATTGGGGGGGGTTGACCCGGTGGGTTTCACAGTGCGAGCATGGTCCAAACTAATGGACAGTGGTGTGCGACAACCCATACTGGCCACATACCGCGCTATGGCATCACGCAAAGCTTGAACCCACCCTGGACAAGACCCTCCAGAAAAGATGGGACGCAGGGAAAGAAATGCATCTCGGAGACCTATATCCTGACGGGAAGTTTGCACCCCAGAAGACTGTCCAGGCGAAAGTTGGGACTCGGCTGGTCACGTCACTACAATACTACAGACTTGAGGCAGCATGTAAGAAGCAATGGCCATCCTTCCCGGAAGGCCCACCCACTCACCAATTCTTGACCGATACCATGACACCCAAGGGCTTCAAAGGAGGAATTTCCACCCTCTATAATGCGGTCCAACGGCATACCCCCTCCAAGAACACAATGAAGGCCAAATGGGAAAGGGACCTGGGGATTACCATTGAAGACACCCAATGGGTGAAATACTGCCAATTCACCAAATCAGTCTCCATATGCACCAACTTTAGACTAATCCAATTCAAGATATTGAACCATCTACATATCACTCCTAATAAAATCGCCAAATTCGACCCCACGACTAAATCAGAATGCCCTAAATACCAGATCCAAGTGGCAAACTCTTTCCACATGTACTGGGACTGTCCCCTGATAAAAAAGTTCTGGTGTGAGGTAGCGAGACGGTGAGTGACATTGTCGGGCTTCGAATTCCAGCAAACTCCATCAAAATACCTGCTCGGCGACATCGGGAAGGCATCGATTAAAACACGTTGCCTGTTTGCAATCGCACGGGCAAGAACCCCTCCCACTCGGCAAGCCTGGATGAGAGACTTAATACATGTACAGGAAACTGAAGAAATATATGTTAAAAACGTGGTGCCCACCTGCAGACCGAAAGATATTTGGGCCCCACTGAGGAGATATCTGAGGACATCCCCCGACACTTCGGGAGTTGAGTCATCCAGCTCAGCCAATGACCCAGCCAACGGATCTATGGGAATATCCCAGAGACCAAGCCGAGAACACGAAAACAGTCAACCACACGTATAATGCAAAGTGGACCCAAACCCAATATTGCATAGCCTGTTGTATATTAAAATTGTATACATTCAACATTTGTTGGACATATGTGATGCACTTCTCAAATCTTAAAATAAAGGTTTTAAAATGAAATGTAAAGGTAGACTACTTCAATGTTACTGAGGATTCAGCCTGACGACTGGGAATATTCAAGAGCATGTGAATCCATGAAAGATACCAATGCTGGACTGGACAACAGGAGTTCCAGGTAAGTAAGATATTCCTTCTGCATGTTAGTGGATGTTTTTTAAAATGCACTCTCTATTTTAAATGGGTATAACAAACTGTTTGTTAGTGCATTTTTTTTTTAGTTTTTATGCGAGAAGTAGCAGGAACATGTAGTAGTAACCTATACAAGCACATCTAAATAAGTACACACGCAAGCACTAGGAAAGCAACAGAAGTGGTTGATATTTTGTTTTTATTGTTCACTTGTTTTATAGTTTGTTCAACAAACTTTTACAACATTCACATAATGTATAAAAAGAATCTTTCCAAATATATCATTCTTGATTACGAACAAGTAGCTCAACATCACATATTAGCAAAAGGCAATTCTTAAAACATCGTAAAGGCGATGTAATACCATCACGCATCGATTTCACAAAAAAGAACAAAAAACTGTACTCTAATATAAGAATAGCAAAAGTCCTTCATAAAACAACAATTACTATTTACAATTTCATTAGTTAGTCCTATTTTATAGATTTCACAAGATAGAAGTATCACTATTGGCATTGTACACGCATTTGTTCTAATTCAGCAGACAGCACTACCAAATATTTTGCTAAGGACAATACTGCCTTTGTTGAATATCCCCACATGAGAGACATCCAGCACCATTCCCTAGCACACATCGTTGAACCTACTATATAACACCCCAAGAATGCGGCCTGCTTGTTTCAAAATGTTTACATTAGATTACAATATGTTTTCAGGTTTCTTTCTGTGCTGCATTGTTGCAAAAACGACACCTCATACTCCCCTCGGTTACAAGTATCTTAGCCCATTTCATAATTCTTTCTAGAATGTACAACTGATTTAACTTAAATCGTAGATGGACATCCCTCAATAAACAGCAGGGAAACTTCAACAAGTGCATTTGGCGGGGCAGCCACTTAGATGCAAACAAAGCCGCTTCACCATATAGTCTCCTTGCAGAAATCGCTTCCAAAGTTCTTACCCAGTCATTTTCAAATAAGCGTTTCTTCACATGTTGCAAACGAAATTCTAGATCAGCTGGAGAGTGTGCACAATCATCTAACAGTTTGACCATAGAGTCATAAAACTTTGCTACCAATGGTGGATTTCTCTCCATAATTATTCGTTGCAATTCTTCATATAGTGAGTTAGGCGGAGGATACAGCGTTTTTGATAAGTTAGTCAAACACCGCCAATGGAGTCTAGTCAACAAGGAAGTCAACCCCAATTCCTGGCGAAGAACAGCATTGGGCAGTGACTTGGCCAGGCACAGAGTGCCCTTCCAAAGAGCACCCTGTATCAGGTCAAGGATACTATCAATGTTGAAGAGGCACATTTCCAATCCATACAGAATAATCGGTTCCACTTTGAGCATATAGAATTCAAACAATGGAACCATTGAAAATTTACAAAACTTAGCATAAACAATCCGCATTTGCGTAACCAAAACAGTGACCTTTTCATTCAACCCACTCTTCCACATTTTTAATTAATTGGAGTCGGTTATATCGTAGCCTAGATATGTTAAGGTCATAGCTTTAGGAATAGAAATACGATTGATGGTCCATTCTATAATTGGAGTTCTCCTCTTGAAGTTCCCAAATATAAAGACCCTTGATTTTTGGACACTACATTGTAAATTATGATTAAAAAGATAATCCACAAATATGTTAAGCTTTATTTGCAGTCCAAAGGGCATACAGTCAAATATTATGTCGTCCGCAAAGGCGAGCCACTGGATCTTTAAATGGCCAGGCCTTGCAGGATAGGAGATCTCTTTTGCCCAGATCTCATCGATGTCACAGAGGTAGAGGTTAAACAGGGTTGCAGCTAAGTTGCAACCCTGTTTAACCACTACCCCCGTGGGAATCGGCTGCGTTGTAGCACCGGAAGTGTTGATCCTTACAAGGTATGAAGTGTTGTGATGCAATTTTGCTATGAGGGCAATAAGATATTCGGGAACACCCAAACGTTCTAACTTCTCCCATAATCTTGCTCTGATCACACAATCGAAAGCCGCCGAGAGATCAACTGATGCCAAATAAATCCGGCCTTTATTAGGGATTTTAGTTTTTACAAGAAGGTGGGCCAAAATGGATGCATTTAGGGTTGTGCCCATTTGGGCACGAAAACCAATTTGGAATCGTGACAGGCTTTTGTGAGAACCAATATGGGTTTGGAGATCTTGCAGTAACAAGATTGCAAGTACCTTTGCTCCTGCATTAATCAAGGCAATGGGCCTAAAATTGGCCGCGTCCGTCTTCTTGTCCTTTTTATAAATCGGGACCACTATTGATTGCAGCCAAGAAGCGGGGATTCTGGCAGTTTCTAAGATGTAGTCAAACTGAACTTTTAACAATGCAGCTCACAAGAAAGGATTCCTCTTGATGACACATGGAGGAATAGAATCAGGCCCGGGCGCTTTTGAGTTTTTCAATAACCCAATGGCTATGATAATTTCTTCTTTGGACCACCCAAAAATGTCAACAGATGTCATGGTCGTGAATTTGGAATGTTGTTTAGTAAATCTCATAGGTAATTCGAATTTTTGACTGAAAATTGTATCCAAACATCTGCAGTAATGTTCGAAGACTGTTCTAAAGTAGCTCTTGGGTCATTTGAACGTATTAGAGCCCATGTGGAGCGTTTATCATTGCGACATAAGTTGAACAATATCACCTGATTGATTTTATGGTGTAAGTAAAGTCCATGATTTTTGCATTTGTTTCTATATAAATTGCATATTTTCTTACGTTTCTGAAATTCCCCATTATCCAGGGACATTGTTTTTAAATGTCTTAGCTCAGCATTTTTGTTTGCTTTAGCCAGTTTAATTAGTCTACTGTAAGAGTGAGCATGATGTACTTCTTTTTTAAAATTTTGAGACTTTACCAATTTTTCAATTGCAGTACGCATCATCATAGAGATTTGTTACTCTCAAATGTAATGTACTATATATTGGTCCGTTGGACCATATTGGATGTAATTCACGTTCAATCAGTGAATTCATCTCGTCACATACGTAGACGCTCCACCTCAGGGACATGCCTGGTCGATCAGTATCTAATAGGCATTGTGTGATATCTCTCCATCTGTAGGCTCATGACCTCTATTGATAATCCTAACATTGAATGGTCACTGAGGCCCGGAGAAGTGAGTACAGTCTCACTACCATCTTGAATAAGATTAGCAGAAGCAGCATAATAATCAATGCAGGAGTTCTTATGCTGCCGCTTCCACGTGATGTGTCCAATAGCCTGAATGGCAATAAAAAAAATGTTCCAATTGGCCAAAAAATCACACCATTGCACTCCTCAGCGTCTCGTGACGAGGACTTCGAGATGCTGTCAGACAATACCCCACACTTCTGAGTGATTATACATTCTGCGTTAAAGTCGCCTCCCAATAAGATCTTACAATTCAGCCACACAGCGATCACCTCATCAAACATTCTTGCAATTTTTACAAATATGGATTCAATCGGATTTTGAAGTGGATTGTGATAGAGGGATATTATTAGGTAGGTGTCCTCAACAAGCCCACTGATTTCCACCACAATCGCCAAAAAAGTCTGTGATCTATACAATTTGTGAATCAGAAAAGTCATGTCAGTATTGAGAAGTATTGTTTGGCTGCCATAGGGCTTCCCATGTAAGCCGCGCTGAGGCTTCACATGAAGTGCTGCAAAACCCTTTAGTTGAAATAGGTGTTCACACATTGTTTCTTGACACAACATGATGTCAACAAATTTGTGCGGGCTAGAGAGATCAGCCCAGATTGCGAAATTCTTGAGCGCACACAAATTCCAAGAAACAATCTTCAGTGAGGTTTTGCTGCTATGTGGAAGCCGTATTACCCGATGTCTGGAAGTTGCCCGCCAGCGCGGATAACCACGACCAGTCTTTGGTTGTCGAGGAAAGTACACCGAGTTGGGCTATCACAGCTGTTTCCGGAAGCATAGGTAATGGGATCCCACCATCATTGTTTGGAGGGGACTTTTGGGTTTCGAGGGGCATCTCATTAAAAGCAATGGCCTCTTTAATAGAGTCAAATGGATATAAGGTTAAGCCGATCACTTTAAGTTCTATCCTGTGGTTCTAGACCAGTTCCGCAATTATTGCAGATTGTACTTTAAGTACCATCCAATAGTATTAATTGGCGGTAATGTAATCCACTTAATATCCTTAGTGGATAAGGTTCTCAAGGCCGGGATTTTCTTGAAAGGACTGGAGCATAAATGATCGGTTCAATCTCTGAATTACTCAGCCACCCCATAATGATGGGCACATTCGGGGTGGTAAAGTAGTCATCCTCCTGTGCTGTTACCACCTTGTCTTTTGGTAAGGCAACTTTGGCTTTAGACTCAGTGGGAAGTTTGCTGTTCATTTGTTTGTCATGTAGATGTACACTATTCACTTTAGTGGAGTACTTCCCAAGTGACTTTACCAGGTTCAAAGCATCCACCAAAAGGGCGTTCGAGGAGGGACAGGGAAAGCTTGTACCCAATAGAGCCTTCCCGTTCAGACCAGGACTCCCCGCAGATTTCCCTTCTGTCTCAGAGTTGAGACATCACAACTCAAACCTAGGAATACCACTTTTCCCCTCACTAACACGGATCGCCTTACCCAAATCAGTTCTCTTGTTCGCAATAGGTTTTTAGTACATTGATAACTGAGTTTGTTGAGGCAATGTCAGAGTGAAGGTAAATTCACTTTGCTTTTCTAGAATTAGTTCAGTCTCTCCTTTTCAGTATGCTTTTTTTGGGTAGAATGCTCGGTTGCAATACATTAGTATTGTCATGACGCATTTGGGCATTCCCTATAGGGGGTACATGTTGGATCACCCCGTAATCAAGTTGCAAGGCCAACTTACTTTCCACAGACAGTTTATCAAAATGAATGCTGTGTTCAGTGGAGAGGGAAGATATAACTCCTTGGTTGGCTGGTGCCTTCTTAATCTGTTCTAGCGTTGCAGGTTTCCTTCTTATTGTTTTGTTTCTTTTTATTATCGTTTTTAGTTGTATTATCTATTTCTGTTTGAGCAGCTAGGCAGTTGTTCTTTCTTTTGAGTGCCCGCAGATATAGCCGTTTTTCTTTCCTGGATGTTAAGTATTGTTAATTTGCGTGAGATTGAATTTTCTCGTTAACTACTTCACACTCCACTTGTAGGTGTTTAATAGTAGCTTCAGCTTCTATTAGAGCTGTTAGTGCTGTGGGACTGTCAGGGTACTCGTTTTCCCCTGAATGGAACTGGTTCCTTAATGGAAACCCTCTCCTGGTCTGAATAATTATTCTGAGTAAAAAATAGCAATTGATCTATTTTCTCAGCATTGGAGGAAACCATTTGACAAAGTTGGAAATTGGTAAAAATCTGGATCGTTTCAGCAGATCCTGGTTCTGCAACCGTTTGTGCAAAAGATTGCGGAAAGATAAATGTCGGGGGACCACCATCATGATTGTAGCGCTGTTTTTCATTTGATTTACAAATACCCGTTTGTGTAGCTGCATCAGCAGTGGTGTGCACAGCCTTGGGCAAGGGTGATTTTCAACAACCTTCCCGTTTAAAGTTATCGGAGAAAATAAAACCCTCCAGTTCATTTAGTTTGGATAGTGTTTCTACTTGGAAGGCTTTCACATCCCTGAGTTCGTAGTGTGTGCAGTCATGGCCCCTATCCAATAAATTAAGGATTCTAGCGCGAACAGGATACGAAGCTTCCAATGTGTGCATATCATCAATTGGATTTAGTCGATCAACACCCAGTGGAGGAATATAATCTGCACTAGGATGTTTTGATGGCATGTCTTTAGTGACCCCCACCGGTGGTTTATCATTAGTCATATATTTATCATCATCCATATCACTGTCACGAACCATTGGAATTCGTTCCTTGGTTGGAATCTCTTAATCCAAGTAAGACTCGTTAGGGGCTCTTATTGGGAAGACTTGGTTGCTACTATGTAAGTGAACAATAGCAATTAGCCCTAAGAGGAGTAGAGGGACCGTCCGATAATTGAACCTGATTTTCCAGTTCAATTAGGACGGCAGGAGCAAGAATGGAAACATCAGAGGGCGAATTCAAAGAAACATCTCCTGCGTTTTTAGTCTGCACAAACTCTCCACACTCTCTCATGCTCAAAACCTTTCCTAGAATTGATCACGTTCTCCTTTTGATTTTTAGGAGTGAAAGGTAGAGTCTGTCTAACTGACGGTCTGTGTTGATTGTTACACAATTTCGCATAAGCGAAAGCAACTTCATGGCATATGGTTCTGGGTTTGGTGAGGATTTGGAATGTGTGTTTGTATCACCAGAAACCATGAAAGGAAACCTTTCTCCCGTATTGATTTCACTAGGCGGCTTCTGCTTCTGTACATCAAACTTGGTGTCCTTCACGCATGCCACTTTAACTGATTTTTGCGGAGACTCATTAACCAACCACCCACTATGCAAACGTGAGGACATGGTTTTTGACTAGCACAGGACCCAGTAAACACTGTTTATATACATATATATATTTTTTTCTTTTCCCTCTTAATCCCCTTTTTGGGGTCTCCTTTTGCCCGCTTCTGCTATTTGATCGACTTTTTTACAAGTTTGCGGACATAGAGCATAGCATAAATACCCTCAAGCTCAGTCCCAACTACGACAGCATACCATACGCTTGCCAGCATGTACGTTGAAAATATAAACAAATGCAACAGTAAATACAAATATCTTAGTGAGCATCAAAGTGAAAACCTCCTTTTAAGACCGCACTGCCACCCTCCCACCCGAACAGCCAAACAGCCCTGTACTTCGGGCGTACTTCTGGTGCGTGCGCATTATAGTAAAATAGAATGCTGGGAAGGGGGGGGCGGGCCACATGCTGATAGTGAAGGCGGGCCAGTCTAGGAAAAGCAAACAGAAAGAAGGGAGGTAAGCACTGTGGAGTCCAAACCAAACAAGGTCAACAGACAAGGTCCAAACAACTTCTATTACAACAATCCTTAACGTGTTTCGGCAAATGTGGCAGCTTCCACTTGTGCATGCAGCATACACAGCGTTTCAGGCAAGTCGTCACGACCATCCAGCGTCCCCAGCCAAACAGCCCTGTACTTCGGGCGTACTTCTGATATTTGAAACTGCAATGGTGGTGCATAATCCTATAGCATTCACAAAATATAACGAGAACTTCTCAGAACTCAGTTGGGTTACTTAGTCTGTGTCCAAACCGACTAGCTAAGATAATCAGAGCCGTGTTCATTCTGACTCAGGACGGGTAAGACTGTCTGATCACCATGAAATTGCAACCTATTTTGATTTCGTGATCCACATCCATAAAGGTTGAAGGTTGGACAGTGGGGACTGGTAGATTAATTTTGTGATGTTTATATACATTTTCGATACTCTGATTCTGAGAAAATGAGTGATCCCTGGTCTAGAGCCACAGCCATAGCTTTGACAACGGGTGCAGCTCTGAAAGGAGCACGTCTTCCCATTTATTCTACTTCTAGGCCATCCCAAATTGCTCAACCGAGTAGATGAGCTAAAATTCCAAGCAGTGTTTCAATGGCTGACCTTTATATGAATCTTGGAAAGAAGTTCCAGTAACAGGGCTTGCCCACTCACATTGGCCAGGACGTTTTATAAAGGACGAATAGCATTTTCATCAATTTCAACTTTGCTGGCGATATGGGGATGTTAGAAACTTTTATTTGGCATTTATTGGAAAACACATTTGTTTGCAGCAAATGGCAAACACGTTTCATTGTGTTTGGCTGACCTTTTGGTTTGCAGCATTGCACCAAATATTAAGTGACCATTGGTGACCATTTTACCGAAAGCATTGGTAAATATTGTGTTACCCGTTACAATGGGACAAGTGCATTTATCTTAGGACAAGTATGTAAACTAGGGATCTCGCCATGCAGGTCTAGTGGGACTATTAAGAATTTGCAAGGCCTGCCATGGTATTAGAAGGTCGCAAAATAATATTTGTTTCTTTGGCAGCAAGGGTGTCATTTTTATCAGAACTGACATGACACAATGCGAAGGCAGTACCAGGGTGGGGTGACTTTGAAAATCATAATGGTCTTAGATGCATCTCACAGCATAAGATCCAGGTCACCTAACAGCTCCTGGAGCCTATTGATATGACAAATAAAAGCAAAGTGTATTATAGAGTTGTCGAGCTGGAGGGAGAAAGGTCTAGCCCCTATTCTCTATTGGAAGTCTAGTGGTTCTTAACTAATTGGGCCAACACCATAATTATATCTGAATCACTGGTGTATTATTATTTCATAGTTAGGCCAGATAAATAGTTATGTTGGTTGCTTGTATTGTGCACACAGCATACTCAATTGTCTGGATCTAAGAACAGAGTGCAACGTTGGAGTTGAAAGCAGGGGGCTCACAGTGACCAAAATCTGGGAGTAACTCATGTAAATCAGGGAGTCAGAATGAGAATTCAAGACCAATACAGCCATCGAGTTAAAAATAAGGAAATATATTTTTTTTTTTTATTGTGTTTAGTTGAACTTTACAATATTTTCATTCTTAATATGCAATTCCATTTGAACATACAAGAGAAGAGAAAAGAAACATGAAACAATATAACAATTCAAAGCATCTGGATCAGGAAGAGAGACAGAAAGTTGATATAATTGAGGATAATAGCATCACATACAGGAAATATAATAAAAAATAGAGAATAAAAAGGCTGGTCTGTTCAGCTCTATTCGTAAGCAGAGTCCAGAATATTTTCAATGGCATATAGGTGAACTGATTTTGTAAGTTCAAGTTCTGTCTCCCATATAGTTCTTTAACTCAGGGATGCTACTCAGAAAGTGAATAGTGCCAATTATCGATGATACTAAAAGCCCCGACATAATCATAAGCCATAATGTTTCTTTCGATACATCACTATGTTCTTTCAGTGGGGGTTTTAAATATAGCAGTCTCTTGTCTCGTAGAGCAGTGCATTCAATTAGTATATGCTTTAAGGTTTCGACTTCTAAGGTACTCTTACAAAATCTACAGAGAATGACTTGTGGAGAGACGATTTTCCGTTTGATTTGTACCTCTAGTGTTGACCAAAGGTTAAATCTTATTCTCGGGAAATTAGATCTATGGTTCCTTGAAGGGGACTTTATCAAATAAGATTCTGGAAGGCTATATTTTTTGTATGCAAAAGCCCTTTCATCAAAGTCCTTGTATTTTAAGCAAGTAAGTCTGTTTCTGGCCCAGTCCCATTGGAACAGCTTAGTTTTTACTCGGGTAGGGTTTTGTAACAATAATTCAATTGAAGCATCAGCATAGGAAATTGCATTAATAAGCTCTTGTCTCCATTTTTTAGGGAAGGTATTGTTAGAATTAAGAAGATGATGTGCAAGAGTCCCCAATAACGTATTTGAGTTCTATGCTACAGGGCATTTACGAAACAGGCTGATTAGTTGCCACAAATAGCGGCTATACAAGGATGTCAAGCCAAGTTCGTTGCGGATGAAAGCAATCGGTATACAATTTGGTAAACATAGACTACGTCTCCAAAACTTTGCCTCAAATTTTTCCCAAACCATTTCTGACACAATCGGTAAAGTTTCTGCACCATATAAAAGAATTGAAGTAACTTTTTGTCTAAATAAGGAAATATGGTAATTGGGGTAACCCTCTCCTCCAGCCCCATGTCTGTAGGTAGGACTCTTACTACGCCTTCAACAATACATTTATCTGGATATCCCGCAGTTGTAGAGTTGCATGGGAGGAAGGGAGAGCTGGTGGTGGGAGCTCCATTTACACACATTATTTCCCTTGGGCTTCTAACAACAAGTATCATCTTTCCGAAAATACCTGTGCCATGGATTGCTTTCCGGTGGAGATGTTGTGGTTGCTAAGTCGAATATGGGTACTGTGTGTTTCTGCTTCCTGATGCCTTCCTTCTTTTGTCCCTCCTCCAGGTGCCTACATGCAGCCAGGCGCACGGGAGAACATTGCCTACCTCACACACACTGAGAGAAGGAAGGACTTCCAGTACGAAGCCATGCAGGAGCGCCGCGATGCTGAGACCATTGCCCAGCGTGGTATCGGAGTCACAGCTAGTGCTGTGCCAATGAACTTCAAGGACCTTATCCAAACCAAGGCAGAGGAGCACAACATTGTCTTCATGCCCGTCATTGGCAAGCGACATGAAGGGAAACAACTGTATACATTTGGACGCATTGTTATATACATAGACAGGGGTGTTGTGTTTGTTCAAGGCGAGAAGACGTGGGTGCCAACGTCTCTGCAGAGTTTAATTGACATGGCAAAGTAAGCTGCTGTGAGGATACAAGTTCTCGTTTACCTCTTGGATTCACTTTTTCATTGACGGATGACTGCATTGAGCAGAAGCTTTTTGCTCACAAAAGATCAGCAACGTGTCCATCTTATACTTTTACAAATCTTTTTTTAAAAAAAATTAGTTTGGAGCAGGTATTTTAGACCCTGGCTCATGTACATCCCGGCTTCGGAAGCGCAGTACCTCCACAGCTTTGTCACGGTTGAGATTACATGTTACTTTTTGCTGGCTTCTCTTCTGTGTTCATTCCTCAACTTCTATGCCAAGCTGAAGCCCTCTGCTAGTGCTGTGTTCTGACCACTAGGTGTCACTGCTGCATCACCCCTACCTGAAAATGGTGCAAGCAACAAGCTACAGAAGGAAGTGTGTGATTTGAATTTCGATCCAGTGAATTCGATTGAAGGGATAACCTGTTCATCGAGCTGTGTGGTCTCCATTCCGTATAGGACACATATTAAAGGCTGTAATTATAAACATGTAAAATATGTGTTCTTCCAATAATGCTGCATAACAAAGTCACCATAGAAGGGATGGTAGACCTGCGACAAGCTACTTTTACAAGGTAGCAATTTACCCAGACTAACTGCTGCATCTTAATAAAAAGGGGAAAATACTAGCTTGTGTCACAATTCTTTTGCATAGATAGCGTTTTGGCTTCATTTTTGAGGACTGAAGAGAATACTGCTGAGAAACAGATGGTGCAGGGCCTTCAGTGTTGGACGAACAAGACCACACCTCAATTCTGCCTCACTTCTACACCTTACTGCTCATCTGTCCTTTTGTTTCATCGGTCATCCTATTCACTCCTCATTTCTCACACTTTTCACCCCCTTCACACACCTATTAATCCTCCACAACCTTACTCCTCACACACTGTACCTTTTAGGGCATGATAATTCATCCGCCTCATAAATCATTATTCCTCATTCTTTCTTGGTCATTACGCCTCCTCCTCAGTCATCAATTCTGGTCCTAACACCTTAGTACACCTCTTCACAACTCATGCATAAGTCATTCATAGTGCTCACCCTTCCCTAGTTCTCCCCACTCCTTTGATTTACAATTTACCACACACTCCACTGGTTAAAATTGGCCAATAATCAATTTTCTTTCACATTTGCATACTATTAGGAAACATGTGATTGAGAAGGAGCTTGCAGCAACCAACTTGAATGATAGTTGTTTTAACTTGTCCCTGCCTTGGGTGGAGCACAGAGAGGCGGAGATGTAACAGCAAGCCTGGACTACAGACTGGAAGACCCACTACATTGATCCAGCTGGGCTCAGAGTCGCAGGCTTCTATGATTAACATGGGCTGAAATTCCTCACTTGGGAAAAGAAGTGATTTTCTGTGCCAGACGGGATCATGTGCTGAAACCTGGCATAGCAAAAAAAACTCGATCTGTTTTCATTTTAGCTTACTATACTTTCTCAAATAAAGGTTTTTAGTTTTATAGTCTGTGCCTGCAATTCTAGAGTAAGCTTAATTGTTTAGAACTGTAGTGCTCTATACCTTTGTGCCTTGCACACTGCATCTCTTGTTTTAACTGTACACTCTGCACACTACTAGTGTTGGGGAGGTCAGGAAGGGTCCCCACAAGCAAGAGGGTGTTCATGTTGCACGCACCATATTCATGACTGGGGGTGCGGTGAACTGGGCGCGATGTTGCAATTTCGTATGTGTTGAGTGTAGTTAATTATGGATGGGATATGTTACTTTTAGTGTTACTCTTGGTTAGAACAGATGCATATTAGCTTTGCACGCGCCTAGAAGGACAAATGCTAAAACTTACAAATGAAATATAAATTTGATCCAGGCATAATGTACAATGGAATGCGCAGGAACAGGCAATGAAGGTTTTTTAACATGCGCATGCGAGAATGGGGGCCTGTCCTGCAAGAATCCGCTGTAAAGGAAAGATGGTATTTATCAAACATGCATGCACACTGAGAAAACAAACCTATAAAGGGGATTCATGAATCAACATGTAGTGGGCTTTTTGTTAGCAAATTAAAACATGGCAGTCAGGGGTGAGTTTCAGAAATTTGTTCTACTGAGTTTCAAAGGCCAGTGGATGGGATGATAAGTAACTACGACCTTAGATATGGTCAACTCAGATGAAGGAGCCGGCCATAGTTTTTATGGTTTGATAAACATTGCAGATAGCAGATGTAATCTCCTAAATGCATGGGAGCTTGACAGAGGAATAATGAGCCATCCAGTAGAAGGTCAGCCGGTGAACAGGACGCAGTGGTTTATGGCTTGACAATTCTGCAAGGAACAGATGTACTCTTGCCCATTGCATTGAAGTCACGCAGAAGGGTTTGGCTATTTGCTTGCACCGGCAATAAAGATGGGATAAAATGGCGCCCAGGGCCATGGTGTTCGGTGGTCAATTGTTTTCTCAGGGTGAAACTAGAGAACATACATGCTGTAGTGGTAGTCTCATTAATTAGAATGGCTTAAGTGGAACCAGTAAACTAAGGCGGTTGAGAAAGCAATCAATAGTTGAAAGAGATCCTGTTTGCTCAGCTTTTCCTCATGTTGCTATAATATTCGTGCGGGTCATATGCAATCAACTTTAGGGTAAAGGGCCCTAGGCCAGTTTGTGCGAGTAATGAATTATGTTTCTATGTGAATTTTTAATTATGACATGCTCTCATGACCTACCACGGACCAATCCTCGGCAAAGGTGGAGTTCAAATATGATCTGCCAATGGTAGCTAAGATAACGGCTACCAATGAGAGTGTAGGAATTGGAGAAAGATGGGATTTCTTTGAAGAGGTTTTGTCCAATCACATGTGGGGGGTGGATTGTAATAATGTTTCTGGGAGTGTTTTAATGTATAAAATGTATCAACTGATGTGGTTCATGGAGACTTGGGTTAGTTTGGTGCTACAGTACCATCTAACTGCTCCCTGGACAATTGTACAATAAACTTGCTTTATGTACAAAACAGGCACTTGTTTCTCGGGTGGTGGGCACGCTTAGGTTCAGGTAATTCAGTGTCCATGCCTACAAATATGTGAGCCAAGTAGGCACCCAAGCTTTCCAAGACGTTGGAGGGGGGGGGGGGACTTCTGTCCGCACCACTCTGCTTTGGCAACTCACTGCTGGAATCACTCGTCTGTGCACAGTGAACAAGGGGACTGCGGATGCCATATTGGTTAAAGGCCCGTCTGTTCCCCAGATTTGTGGTACCGTGGCTCAGCTGTGCAGGACGACTTGACACAGCACCACATCGGAGCGCCTCTGGTTCACGTGAGTGCACTTTCGGGAGGTAAAGCAAGAGGGGAAATGCGGGTAAAAGTGGGTTGTTTCTTTGAAGTAAGGGGTTTTGTAAGGGTAGACGTGGAGTACGGGTGTTGAGTTAGGTGAGGTTACGAGGATTGAAAAGGTGAGTGCTTCGAGGGAGTGTGTGAACTATCTTGCGTTGTAAGTTCCTTGTATATATTTTTTACCTAGTTTGTTATTTTAGAGGTGTGAGGTGGTATCCCATCCAGTACAGCCTGTGTTAAGTGTTTACTGATATCCTTCAGGTTGCTTGGTGGGAGCCATCACCTAGAGGTGAGGTGGCCTCTTATGGTAAGTCCACCCATAGATACCTTCCTGAAGTATACCCTTGGCATCTTTCATACTGTATTGACTGTGCAGGCGGAGCCCTCACTTAGATTTTCTTGGTTAGTCGAAGTAGTGACGGAGAAACTTCCTGTAGTCAGGGAAAGACAGTTTTATAGTAGAGGAGACCAATCTAGTCAAAGGAAGCGAGAGCAGCAGTGCTGTAGTGAAAAGCATTGTGCTCCAACTATGCTCGAGTGGGGGAGATATCTCGTAGATGTTGGCCGGCAAGTGTTATTGATAAGATGCTGTCTTTTGTGTAAGAGTGAGAAGTAGAATTAAAGGGAGTAGCTGAGCGAGGTAATTGCAGTATAAACGAGTATAGTGAGTCAGTGTGGGGAATGACAAAACAACTCGATAGGGGTAAAATGAGGGATTCTTTGGGTGGACATTTTTTGTGCCTGAGGTTCAGCTCTGTATTGTTTTTTGTGAAATTATTTTGGATAAATTGGGGTGAAGTATGGAGAATCATTTGTGTTGGGTACTTCCTGGCAGTAAGGCGAAAATTCTAAAGTACCATAGGGAACGACTGAAACTAAGGGGAAAATGCCTAATTATTGGCATATCGAGGTGACCGATAACACGGCGGTGTTGGAGAACTTGCATACTTTCTTGACTACAAGGCACAAGGCCTCCAGATTAGAGAAGCAGTTAAATAGTTTAGGAGTATGGAGGATGTATGAAAAAGGCGGGAAGGGCCATATTGTTAAAACCATGGAAAAAGGTTGCAGAAAAGGAGGATGCAGGACTTCCTTCTGCACCGCCCCCAGGTGTGTGCTATCCTTTATCTCCCTGAGAGGGGTATACAGACCCTGTTTAAACCTCCATTTTCCCCAGCCACAACTCCAGTGGTTGCAAGATTGGCACAGATAACGCCTCCATCAGTTACAATTTCTAAGAATTGGGATTTCGAGGAAAGTGGAAGGGTAACTCATTCCATGGTTAGGGCTGCAGAGAGGTTGCAAACGGAGAGCGTGACTGGCACAACTGCCCGAATGCTGGATTAGCAGACTGATTAAGTGTGAAGGAATGAGAGAGAGTGATGACGGCAGCTAGAAGCGTGGATGGAGGGTCAAGAACCAGGGCTATCAGGCTAGGATAGAGGATACATTACAAAGAGTGGTGGAGACTCAGGAGCTGAAACACATGAAAGAAGCACTGAGCCTAGTGGAGGAAGAGGTAGTTCTGCTTCGGCGGCAAAGAGATGAAAAGCAGGAAGAAGGGAGAAGATGGGTAAGGGATGTAGAAGAAGGAAGGTGGAGGCGTGGGCAGGTTCTTGTGAGATTGCATAAATCGGTTATCAAAATGGTTAATGTGGATATGAAGAACAGGAATGCTGCCACAGGTATAGGGCTTGAGCAGGGCAGACAAGAGACGGCACCCTATGGTAGTGCTGAGTAAACATCTGTGCCTGTAGAATGGTCAGGGGTGGTATTAATCAGAAAAGGAGATAAATAGGAAGAAGACTGGGATGCCGAGCAGGGCGCAGTCACCCTACCTCTCGTCCTAGTAGCAGCAATATAAAACACACCATGGAGTCGTAGAACACCCCAGGGTACTTGCATGGCCGTAGCAAGTAGTAGGGGAGAGATGGGGGATGCCCAGGAAAAAAAACGGGTATAACTCCGTTTCCATTACCTTAGAAGGGCCAAGGAAGGGCATATTATGTCCCGTGGCCATACATGGACTAAACCACTTGATGAAGACACTCCCTTCGCTCACTGCAGGGACGGGAAGTGGATTGATGCATTGGAGAAATATTCCGCTGGTGTCATGTTGGCCATAGGGGATATATAAAGCCTATTTGTGACTCTGATGGGGGGAGCGGTCAGATGAGCTTTGGAAAAGAGCGGGGTATCCGGGAGTTCATTTAGATAAGAATACGAATGACGGAGGAGCTTTTAATAATCATAGGGCACAGGTTTGGTGGGCCCTGCAGATTTTGTATCCGGATATGCCGGATATAAATTAGATTCAAACGAAAACAATGAAATTGGAAGATGATCCTGCTGCACACATCCAGTTGATTCAGGAGATGTGGAGGGCAGAGACGGGCGAAGGATGCCATTTTTTACCACATGCTCCCTAAGGTGGTCCAGCATGAGTTAGATAAGGTGGTAGGAATGGAGGCAATGAGTTGGTCTGCGATCCAAGCACATATTGTGCATTTTTGTAAAAGGAGGCAGGAGGAAAAAAAGGGAGAGTCAAGAGCAAGCACAAAAAGCAAAGGCTAAGCTTGTTCAAAAGAAATTTGTTTTGCAAGGGGCAGTAATTACGAACTCTATGGAGGGACAGCTGGGGGAATTGGAACCACAGGGTGAATCGGGTATGACACAGGGGTGGATGGAGGGGTATGTTTCCGGTCCAAGACAAAAGAGGGTTTCAAAGGGGCAGCAGAGGATTTCCGCAGGAAGTGGGTTATTTGGTGGGTCCGGAGGAATGGGTCCTCGGTTTAATAATTATGGAGGGTTCTATGGGATTCAGTGTTGGTCGTGTGGAAGACTGGGACACGTGTCACGAGATTGTCATGACCCGCTACAGTATTTTAACATGGGAGCTCAGCAGATGCAATCTCTGATTCTGCCATATGCACCAGGCTCTGTACAGTCGCAGCAGGCATGAGACCAGCGACTGGGGAGCCCACCGACCATGCCAGCACAAGCATCGGTGCAGACATGGGAGAAGAATCCTTTACCCCGAGGAACGGTTACTCACTACAGAGGAGCAAGTGTGTTTGGAGGGAGTCCTTTTTCGCTCCCCTGTACTAATAAGTACCAGGAATAGGACAGCCCACAAGGGTCTTTGTTGCGTCCAGTGCTGTCCGTTACACCGATCTGGAAGAGAAACCCTGGATGGCTGTCCAGGTAGGTGATCAAACATTCTCATTTATGGTTGACACAGGGGCAACAAAAGGTTGCATTAAGGAAGGTGAGTTCTCCTTGTCAGGCTAAACGATGTTAGTTCCTTATACTGGAGATCTCTGTTTTAAGGTAGGTAATCAAAATGTATCTGTCCCTTTGTTGTATTCTACGGAAACACTGGCAAATGTTTTGGGAAGGGACTTCCTGAGCAAGTTACAGATGTCGATTGCTTTCATGGAGGAGGTATATGCTCCAGGTTTGTATCCGGTAAGAGAAGCAGCGTGTTTGCATGACTATTGTAGCGATAGCGCAATTAGGGGGATCCCGGTACATTCAACATTTTCTTTATGGCATTGTTGCGTTGGGTCCCAGGGATCAGAAATCAGACATGTCGAGTACCGATGGAGTTTTATTTTGGCCTGTTGTGCCGCAGGAAGGAACACCAGGCACCATTGTTGTGATTCTCTGAGGCTGTGGTCATCAAGAAGAACATGGTGGGTCTCTCTGGCACAGATTAGGAAGTCGGAGAATGATGTTCTGTGCATCGATCTGACCTAATCGCTAAGGAACGTGTCCTCGAGCAATTGTTCGAAGACACTGAAGACACAGGAGAGATGGAATTTGAAATTGATGGTGCCTTGACAGATGGCGAAAGAGCAAAGGAAAATACCACAGACCATGCTCTTGGTTAAAAATACATCACCGTATTGGAAGGAGGATTTGGGAAAGGTGCCGGACCATTTGTGGACCAGCAATCCTCATGTGGGGCTGCTAAAGAATGTTGGAGTGCAGATAAAATTGAAACCTGGTACAGTATTACCAGGAGTTAAGCAGTACCCCATGTCTAGAGAGGCTGTCAAAGGGATGTATGAGACGATTATGCTTGTGTAGAAGCAAGGCGTAATACAACCTTCTGTGTCCCCATGCAATACGGCCTTCTACACTGAGAAGAAAGTGAAGGGGTCCATTTGGAGGATGGCTCAGGATTTGCGGCCCCCAATAATGTTGATGCGAAATTCCCAGTGGTAGCAAATCCTGCCGCCATTCTCTCTTACATCCCTACTGCTTCGACCCACTTCACAGTGATTGATTTTAAAAAATGCATTTTTCTCTGTTCCCTTACACCCCGATTCGGAGTACCTCACAGCATTTACGTATCGTGGTCAGAGATTTGAGCGCACGAGGTTGCCCCAGGGGTACTGTGGATCTCTGGATGTCTTTAACAGACTGGTACAAATGGATTTGGGGGGTTGCCATGTGTCCAGTACCGTAATTCAGTACGTGGACGATCTGTTTGTTTATAGCACTTCAGAGAAGCAGTGTCGAGGAGACTTGATTACGCTTCTCACCCAGCTCGTGGAGAAGGGGTACGTAGTGGACAAAGAAAACTTGCAGTACTGCCAGACAGAGGTAGTATATTTGGGGCAAGTAATGTCGCCTGCAGGAAGGAAGGTAGTCTTGGACAGAGCCACTGCAGTTAAGAATATGCTGCAGCCAGTCAAGGTGAAACAGATGCAGCAGTTTTTGGGGCTCTGTAGCTATTGTAGTTGATGGATCTTTGATTACTATATTTACATGAGGCCTTAATTTTACTCATTGGTTATTAGTAATGCGCACTATACCGCATAAATCGTCTTTCAAGGCACATCAAGACAGGGGGAAGGGATGAGGAAAAAAACAGTATAAAACTAAAGGTTCTTGGAACAATCGAAACAACGCAAGTGCTATGACATGAGATCAAAGTGGCGGAGGGGGAGGGGGGGAAGTGCAGGACGGGGAGAAAGGGATGAAAAACAACAAAAAGCGTTCCTACTAGGTCGGGAGACGATTCGGATTGTGCAAGTGCTGAGATGTGAAAAAGAGGATTGCGTGGAGAAAGGGAAGTGCAGGAGGTGGAAAGGGGAGAGGTACAAAATACAAAACAAATTAAAAGTGCAGGTACAAGTAGGTCAACTGCATTATGGAAACCACACCTGCAATTAACACAAGCAGATATGAGTGGATGCACACTGGAAAAGCCCCACCTCATGGAATGAGGGGCTACATCAGTCATGCAGGCATGCAATTATGACTAAGCAAGTATGAAAGTCTGCAAACTGGAAAAGCCTCATGCCTCTGCGTAGAGGGTGTCTGGTCCTGATTGGATATGTAAGGCGACATGGTAGATTGAATGTTAGGGCCTTTATGAGAGGATAGTACATTCAGGTGATGACTATAGATTGATTTCTCTATATATGCAAGTTTTTGTTCCAAGGAACCAAGTTCATCTTCGCAGGATTTATTTTTAGAAGCGTGGGTTTGCACATCTTCATTTTCATTGATGGACTGCTTTGGAGGATCTTCCGTTGGTGTCTTTGTACTATCTTTCGCGTGCAACAAGTCATCTAGTGGTTCATGTATCGCGCGTGTGTGTCATGGGCGTGGTTTGGGGGACTGAGACGTTACCGCACTGTGCTTACCCATATTTGCACATTTTCTGATGATTGTGGCTCTAGTTAGTCTTTTGGTTTAGATACGTTTTTCAAGAATGACTTAGTGGCTGCCTGTTCGAATGGGTTACCATTCTTCATATTCTTTTTTTTTTTACATTCAGTATGTTTTCTTTTGAAGTTATGCTTTTACTTATGGGTTTGCAAAAGGCGGTAATGTCTTGGCCACCTTTGTTTTTTTGACCACTCCTCTTTTTCTTCGACTTCTGCTTTTTAGCAGCTTTGGTGTGTTCTTTCTCTGTTGAGTCAATCAGGTGAGGTTCGTTTATTAATGCAATGGAATTCTCTACAGATTGTACGTGCTCTGGCAGTGTCTTTGAAGTAAGGGTTGTCACTTCAGTGCCAGCTAGCAACCGATCGGTCATGGCTTTTGTCAGGTTTTGAAGGATCTCGGCTGTGTATTTTATAATTGGAGCACTCTCTAACATGATATTTGAATGAGTGTCTTCTCATTGGTGCAATTTCTTAGGGCCCCGCCAGAGATAGTGACGCAAGAACAGTCGTTGTGCTCGTCTGTTGGTGAAGAATGTTTTCTAATAAAGTGTTTTGTGTACACAATTTCGCATCAAGGGTCACGTAGAGTTTCATAATGGAAGATAAGGCCAGGTGAATGGCCGATAGGGTAGATGGTAAGAGCGGACACACAGAAGGCACAGTCAGAGGTGATAAATAAGAGCTGTCTTGCTCTACACATTTGGCACGGGCATGGCGCGATGAATTTAAGGACAACTCTGATGAATTATGCGGTGTGTCCGTGAACATTTCAGGCGATTGGGATAAATTAAAATAAGGAAGTGGCTTGTTTTGTATACCCTGGTCGATAGATGGACTTTGTGTAGAAGCTTGTAAGGGACTGAGGTTTTGCATTGAAATGTTAGCAAAGCATGTGGGTTCAGCTAAAAGGTCAAAACTTTTGTCTTTAGTCGGAGAGTCCGTTTGTCAAGAAGCCTGTAATTGGTAGCTTTTAAATCAAGTGTCTGCAATATTGCATATTTCCGACTCGCGTCGGAAGAGTTGGCCTTTCCCTCTAAATCTAGCAGGATGCGGTTTTCCGTGGCCGGCAAGCTTACCATTCTGTTATCGCTTACAAAGGGGTTGGATGCTGTAACTTTTTTCTCAGGACTGTACCTATCTGTTTCACAAGTCATATTCGGCTTGGATGAGGTTTACGAATTACAGCGGAATAAAACTGGCGTATGTCAGCTAATAAAGGCTGATGGCGGGAGCAGGTGCCAGAGGAGGGTTCATTTTGTGAAATAGAGGTTTTGTCGGATTTGAAAGGGGTACGCTTCAGGCGCTCATCAAGTTTTAGTGTTTCTAATTTAGACGGAGACAGCATATCCGTCGCTAAAGTGTACCATTTAAAATGATTACCTTTCTGCACGTGCAACGTTCACAGCAGAGGCATTTGATCAAATATGGAGATTACGTTAGTAATCGTGGTAGTCGTGTTTCTAAATGTCTAATTCTTGTAGGACATGCAGGGTACTTTGGTACTAAAACTGCTTACAGCGTGAGCTCAGCAGCTTACAAACCGCCACGGCACGCCCTGCACAGCCTTAACAGCCACAACAGTCCAAAAAGCTCTTCCCCAAAATGCGCGTGCGCGAAATGCGCGTGTGCTCTAGTTTTAGTAGAATATGATATGATATGGCATTTGTAACGCGCCTATACACAAGTGTTTCAAGGCGCGAGAATGCCGGGAAGAGAGGAGGATGTTGGGCAAACCGAGTGAGCATCGCACAATTTCACCTAATAATAAGTAAATAAAGAAAAGATAGTAAATACTTGAACACGTATTTGTATCAAGTCCGTTAGCAGAATACACATTCTTCTGATGGCGTACCAAATGGAGGTAAAACAATGTCCAGAAGGAAGAGAGCGGTCCAGCCACAACAGGTTTGTCCAAAAAAAACTCATCCTTAAAATGTGCGTGTGCTCTAGTTTTAGTAGAATGCTGGGAAGAGAGGAGGATGTTGGGCTAAGGAGTGAGAATCGTACAATTTCACCTAATGGAGGTAAAACAATGTCCAGAAGGAAGAGAGCGGTCCAGCCGCAACAGCTCTTGTCCAAAAAGCTCTTCCCCCAAAATGCGCATCTATGCTGGTCTTCACAACTACAAACAAACTAATGGAGAAAAGCTCTCAACCAAAAAGTTAGTGCTCCAAAACAAATGTTCAAAGGGGGGCAATTTAAGTTCTTCTGAAGTTCTCTGGTTCAAATTCAACACAGTTCCAATGTAACTTCCTTTCAGCAAGGACTAAGCATGCTCTGAAGTAACCTTCTGTAGGTTTGTAAGTATCACAGTTCACGTCAGGGTTGTCTCCCTTCCCCAAACACCACAAATGTGCATATACTACACTGTGGTCGTGGGACTCCCTTCCCCAAGACAAAGCTTCTCCAATTTTTTACTCGGAGTTCCCTTCCCAAAGAGTCTCTTCCAACAGTTGAAATTCACAGGACATTAAATTCACAAGTTCATGAGAGAACACAGGGTCCACTTGACCTCTCCTTTGGTTAACTTCACACCTCTTAGATGCTTGTCAAATATTCTGTGGCTTCTGGTGCAGGCGCAGTTGTCGGACCACACGGTCCACCCATCATACATCACGCAACCACATATCTTGCTTGTGATGGTCTTGATGTTCGCAAAGTTGACCATAGGAAACTTAAGGGTCTAGGCGCAGTTGTCAGATCAAAAGGTCCACCCATCGCGGGTCATGCAACCCTAGATTTCTCATAGCTGATATTCAATGGTTCACGTCCTTCACTTCACTAATTCCTGTAGTGTCTGCCTCTGCAGCCACTCCTGCCAAAGTCAATTATTTATATATATATATATATATATATATATATATATATATATATATATATATATTTCACTGTATGGACTCAGTAGCCCGTCTCATCTCGTTCAACATTCAAGATTGTAAATGTTCAGCTTTTCCTTACGTTCGGCATTCAAGATTACAAACATTAAGCTTTTTGTGATTTTTGCAGCTTTTCATTACGTTTGGTATTCAAGATTGTGAGCATCGGGCTCAACCGCCCCTCCTGGAGTGCCCTGGCCTCACAAGTGTCTACTGACACTTACCGGGCTGCAACTCCACTTTGGCGGTTGCTTCCCTCTGCACTTCCCGGCCTTTGTGCTGGGCTCCACCTCTGCTCTTTGTAGCGGTCGCTCTACGCCTTCCTGACAGCAGTTCCCAGTCTGGCACTGTATCCCCGGCGGGACTCCCAGGAAGCTTGTTGGTGTTCTGGTGCTTCGGCTTCTCGTCCCCTCTGCACAGCTCTTCTCATGTTCTCCAGTCCTCCTGCACCTTCTGCAGTGCTCGTACTTCTCGAACCTCTGCCTTCCTCCTTTTGCACGCCATCTTTTATGTGTTCCATGGCTTTTGATAGATTTCAGGTGGAACAAGTGATTCCTAATTGCGTGGCTTTGTGTAAACTCATTAGTGTGGCATGCCTGATCTTCATGGCTATATGTATCTAAGCCTCTCTTCCTCGTCACAGTACCACAGTGGTCTTTACAATGGGAAATCTGCATTGCTCATAGTTACATCTTCTTCCTCCCAGTACTCAAGGGGAATTAACAGGGGATGATGGAATGAGACTGGCAATAGCCCATAAAGGCTAAGGGAGGGAATGGGAGTGCAGGTAAGTGTCCGGAAATGGGGATACAATGTCTCACCATCAGGAACACTCTCCCCAATCCCAAAGGACCCTCCACTCAGGTGATCTGCCCTCGCTTGTCCAACCCCAGGGTCAGGATCCAAGAGTGATGGCCCTTCCCTGGCCACTTGAAAAGAGGATGCCAGGGGAGTAGATGTGAGAGTACCTTCAGGTTTTTCACACTTAGGGAATTTTAACTAGAATTGTTAATATTATATTTTCACAGGTCGTGTCTTCTCACCAACAGACTACAGGAGAAAACGGCAAAGAGACCTGCGATCAATGGAAGAGACAGCTTCTCTCAGGAAACCGCATCATTGTCTGTATCTTTGTGCGTTGCTGGAACGAACAGCATTTCCATGGGCCTCATTGCATGATCTACTCGACTCCAATTGCTGTGAGGGTGGAGGTCAACAAAAATGTGATTCTTTTCAGTGATACAAGAAGGAATACCAGCATCCCTCCACCCGCACAGGAGCAGGCACAAAATGAAGTATGCCCTAAGAACCCACCGTTCAGCCAAGTGCAAAGGGGGGGTGGTGAATAAAGGTCCAGAATGTTTATATTTTTGTTTAGTAAAAGAAATGTTTACATTTGTAAATTCTGCGACAATGTTTTCATGGTTTTTACTGTTCTCTTGTCATGTCTGAGGATGGCAACCAGTGTAAATACAGAAGGTTTAAATGTATCTAGTTTTGTGGCATTCAAAGAAATGATGTCCAGAGAAAAAAGATGCTGATATTGATTTTTTGAATGATCAGGATGCTGAATTGGGTCATACAACATGGTTTAGCAGTAGATAACATATGGGATGGCCACATGAGGGTTGGGAGAGGGAGATCAGTAGGATATTTGCTACATCTGCTCTCTCATCCCCCCCATGTTTATACCGAGTGAGGTAGAGGTAGCAGAGGCACTATGCCTGGTGCACCTAGCCTTATGCAGGGTTTGAGGGCAGTTTAAAGGGCAATCAGTCACAGCATCAATCCTTCCAATCGATGAAGACTGTTCAGTTTCTGATCGTAAAGAGCAGAAAAATATACGGGTATCCAGAGAGCCCAACTGAGTCTAGTATGGGCTATTTTTTAAAAAAATCGTTGGGAGCAAGGGATGAAGAGTTGCAGACATGGAGGAATGAGAGGATTCTCAGAAGAAGGGGTGGCACAAATAAATCAAGAATGTGGGACTCTATAGAGAAATTACTTGCAGCATCTGACGTGGCTCAAAGAGCCTGAAAAACCTGTTAAGATACAGACACTTAGACATTTTTCTCTGTGTTTCAAGGGCGATGGCACATTGTCCGTGGGCACAAATGGGAACTGAGGTTGCACGCTTCGCATCGCTGCTCTGACTGGAGTTACAACTGCCCTTCTGGACCTGTGCACCAAATGCATATAGGCAGTTGCCTCCAGCATGCTGAGGTCTGTGCGCCTTTTCTACTCTCCCCGTGCCAGTCCTCATCCCCTAAGGAGCACCTGGTCCTTGCCCATCCAGTGCCCAAGGCTAAATCTGTGCCCCCTGCTTCCCTTCATCAGTTTATATGGACAAACCTATGACTGTCTGGCGAAAATCAGGACAATTGTAACAAATCAGAAGGTCCAATTATCTTTCATCAGCATGATCAACAGGTTTAATGGTCATTCCTGATCAATATCAGTTATTTAGTCATACTGAGACCTTTTCCTCTCTTCTGGCACCTGGTGTCCAAGCAGCAGAAAATGCCAAATGGCTTCAGGTGACCAGGTATGAACCTCTACTATTTGTTTACATGTCTGAGCCAGAGTTTTGTGCCATTAGGGAAGAGTTGTGGTTATTAATTTTAATTTTATTTTTTTTACATTTGTAGAGCGCACTGCAGCCCAGAGGCATTGAGGCGCTTTTTTACAAGAATGTGTACGTAAGCAAGATTACAATTCAAAACTGTGGTTACTTGGTTACAACATATACGCTAAGTTACAAAGTACAGATAAGGGTGTTCATATTTGGTTGCAGTAGTGTACTAAGTAAAAGCTGGGGAGTTAGCAGATGGCAGTTAGGCAAATAGTCTTGTTTTGATGGCTTTGCAGAACGCTAGGTGGGAGTCTATTCCCCTGATGTGCGCCGGTAGGGCGTTTCAGTGTGTAGCAGCAATGGCTGGGAAGCTGGAGCCCCCTGGGCTACTAAGGCTAATAACTTTCCGAACCGGTACATACTCAACTTCCTAACAGCAATGGAGGGCGGAGTATGTCGGAATCGGAGAACGTGCTGCACATTTCAGCCCCCCAAAGACACTGAGAATGGTACTTTAACACAGAGTATGGATGCCTTGCATAAGCGCAGGGTGATCTTGGAAAATGAGATAGGAATTTACGCTCACCTGGCTCCCACAGAGGCGTCGATCTGAACTGGACAGCTGCCTGCGGTCTCCACCAATGAGACGCGTAGGGCCGAGATGACGGACTGGACTGGCCCACCTAGCTTTGTTTGCTTGGCCCGTAGGAATATTCTTCTGCAAATGGAGAAAGGGAATTAACCACGCGTGGAGTTGAGTGTAAATCCCCCCCCACCCCCGCTGTTCTCCCCACAGATCACCTTTGATGTCCCCTCTTGTAGTCTCACCTGATAGTTTGAAAAGATGAGCTCTCCATCCTGCATTGAGTGCAGGGGCGCGTTGATAACCAGTTGCTTCACTGGCTCTAAGGAATTGGTGAGTTCCAGAACAATATTGACTCCGAAAAGTATGTAGTTCGTAAGAGTTCACATGTCTGACTTTCACTCTTGTCCGGTTCCTTGCAGTTTGCAGCTTGACCCCAGCAAAGAGTTCCTCGTGGTAGCTGGCGAAGTTCATGTAAGGATTTGGCTTATCCTACACAGTTCAATAAAATAAGGCCAGAATGTAACCTGTTGCTTGCTCCCTTATTCAGGTGTGGAGAGAAAATATGAAGTTCGGGGAATAATGCCTCCGGCGGTAAAATTAGCTAAGTCTATTGCGGTGAGAAGAGTTCCTCTTGTTTGTCCCTTTGTCTCACCTTGTTGTCCTTTTGTTCCCCTTAGGGGCCGTGGTACGGCGAGGATGCAATGGAGACTGTGCCGAGCCGTGAAGAGGAATAGTACCCCCGGCGGTGATCAGGAAAGTCTATGGGGTAGTTACTATTGCCTCTGTTTATTCCCTTGGCTCACCTTTGCTGTTCTTGTGTTCCCCTTAGGTGCCAGAGTGTGGCGGGAACGTGCAGAAGGATGCGGTGGATCGTGAGGATGCTGCGAAGGCCGGTGAGTTCAGCGCAGCGCTGCAGCAGGCGAGGCGGCGCACGTAAAATGCTTCTTTTTTCCAGCTCGAAGGCACGGTTGATCCGGAATTCAGGTAAGGATCGAAGGTTTTGCTCTTATTCTAACCTTTTCTCCTTCTGTTCCTCCCTTTTTCTAGGAGCTGCAGACTCGAGGCCGGCGTGGCAGAAGACTGGATGCAGGCTTGCAGACACTGTGAGCATTACGCTGCTGGATGCAGAATAACGTGAAGCGTGTGCTGCTCTTCGGGCGTGGTTTAAATAGCCTCCAAAGTAGTCCCAGGTAAGAATTCCTCCCCAGCCCCACCCGAGTAAAAAATAGTCCCTAGGTAAAATAGTCCCTTCCAAGCCTCATTTGGCTTGGAGCTCTGCAGCATAGTCTGCATCAGGTAAGCTTGCAGCATGGTCTGCATCAGGTAAGTTCTACTCTATGAGCCTGGCGCCTATGGCGCCAGGACTGACTCTCCATATGAGCCTGGCGCCATAGGCACCAGGACTGCACCCAAACAGCCCCTAGCAGGGGTTTTTGGGCTTGCTCAAAATAACTTGATGCCTGCTTCCGGGGTTGCTGGACCTGGTCTGGTTCCCCGGGGGTAGACATCATGACAGCACTACCCCCCCCCTCCCCTCCCCCCACAAAAGTGGTTCTTTCCCATGGTTTTGGTTTGTCTGGGAAATTTCGGTGGAATCTTTTCACTAATCGAGGTGCATGCACGTGGTCACTAGGTTCCCAAGACCTTTCCTGTGGTCCGTAACCTTTCCAGTCGATTAAATAAAGTTTTGACTTCACCATCTTGGAGTCCAGGATGTTCTTAACTTCAAATTCGGGTTCCCCATCTATAAGGACGGGGTCTGGTGGCTTGGTTAGTCTTGTCCCTGGTTGCACTGGCTTCAAAAGTGACACATGAAAGACGGGATGAATTTGCATATTAGCAGGTAAGTCCAATTTGACGGCCACCGGGTTGATAATGGCCTTAATAGAGTAAGGTCCCAAATATCTAGGGTTAAAGGTCCGTGTTCCCTTGAGAGGTATGTGTTTTGTGGCCAACCATACTTGGTCCCCTATCTGGTACTGTGGTGTATCACTTCTATGCCGATCAGCATCTTTCTTATATTTCTCCTTCGCCTGTTTTAAATGTGCAGTGCCTCCTTAAAGGCTTGTGTAATCGTAGCGTGTAGATGGTCCACTGCAGGCATTTCTAAGTGTTGGGGTGAGTCAAGGTCTGAGGTTCGAGGGTGGTGCCCTTATAGGGTATAAAAGGGACTTTGTCCAGTTCCAGAATGTACTGAATTATTGTATGCATATTCGGTGATCCAAAGAATGTCCTTCCAATTACTCTGTTTGATGTAACATACAACGCAGGTATTGTTCAAGAGTCTGGTTGGTCCTCTTCGTTTGACCATCGGTCTGGGGGTGGTGACTGGTCAATAATCTCAAGTCGATTTGCGCCAATTGACAACATTTCTTCCAAAAATGTGAAATGAATTGACTGCCCCGGTCAGAGACCAACACAGATGGAAATCCATGTATGCGAACAATGTTTTCGAGGAATTCTTTGGCCAGGATTGAGGCTGAAGGTAGTCCTTTTAAAGGAATAAAGTGGGCCATCTTGGAAAAAAGATCCACAATAACTAGAATGGCTTTAAACCCAATACAAGGAGGTAGATCAGTAATAAAGTCTAACGATAAGGTGTGCATGGTGTAGGCGGAATGTCTAAAGGTTGTAAGAGTCCAGCTGGTTTTTTTCTTTTGACTTTTGTTTTGGGCGCAAATGCCACAAGACATCACAAATGATTTAATATCCTTTCACCAGGTGGGCCACCAGAATTGTCTTTTAATTTTAGCTTCAGTTTTTGCAATACCTGGGTGCCCCTCCATTAGGGTATCATGATAACGGGAAATGACTAGCTCTTGTAGTTCCTTGTGTGGCAGAAATAGTCGCCCTTGGTGATAAGGCAGATCATTGGTGACAGAGTAGTCTGGGCCGTTCTTTACCCAGTCCTGCAGGGCTGTAGGATCAAAGAGTTTCTGGATCTTTACCTGAATGTCCTCTAGTGTCTGTAGAGTGGTCATGCCAAGAATCCTTTGTTCGGAAATTATAGGTACTGGTTCTGGGTTCACTTTTGCCTCTCCCATCCCTATTCGGGATAAGGCACCTGCTTTACCATTCTTACAACCTGGTCGATAGGTTATCACGAAATCGAACTCTGCAAAGAACAAAGCCCATCGGAGTTGACGAGACGATTGGGCCTTGGCTGTTTTTAAATAGTGCCGCCAAGCCTTAATGGCTAATAACTCCTTGTCGGTAACCGCATAGTTTAACTCGGGTGCCGAGAACTTTCTGGACCAAAATGCTACTGGGTGAATCTGGCCCGTTTCAGGGTCCTTTTGAGACAGGACAGCTCCCATGGCTAGACTGGATGCATCAGTTTCCACTATGTATGGAAGTTCAGGGCGCGGGTGCTTTAACACGGGTGCAGACGTGAATTTCGCTTTCAGCTCTTTGTAGGCTTTTTCAGCTTCTTCAGTCCAAATAAAGCGTTTATTTTTTCGCAAGAGTGCTGTGATGGGATGTACGACATGTGAAAAATCTGGGATGAATCTGCAGTAAAAATTGGCAAAGCCGAGCATGCTTTGTACTCCTTTAACAGAACTTGGTGATGGCCACTTAAGGATTGCGTCCACCTTTCGTGAGTCCATTCGGACTCCCTTTGGAGTCAGGATAAACCCAAGGAATTCAACTTCTGTGGCATGAAAAACACATTTTTTCTAGTTTTGCATATAGTTTGTGCTGGCGCAATTTCTCAAGGACTGCTCGGACGTGCTTCACATGGTCAGATTCTGAAGAGGAGTATACTAGAATATCATCGATATACACGACAACACAAACGTAGTTCACGAAGGACATCGTTCATGAAATATTGGAAGGCTGCTGGTGCATTGCACAACCCGAAAGGCATCACCTGGTATTCGAATAACCCATACTTAGTGCGGAAAGCAGTCTTCCATTCGTCGCCCTCTTTTACACGTACCAGATGGTATGCCCCCCGGAGATCTAATTTAGTGTATATACAAGCGCCCTTCACTTGGTCTAGTAGTTCAGGGATCAGAGGCAATGGGTATCGGTTCTTAACAGTTATCTGGTTCAATGCGCGGTAGTCTATGCACGTTCTGAGGTCACCTTCCTTTTTGTGCACGAAGAACAAAGCTGAAGATGCGGGGGACTTGGATGGGCGAATAAAGCCATTGGCAAGGTACTGGTCTAAGTATTGTCGTAGGTGAAGGTTCTCAGGTTCTGTAAGGGCATAGATCCTGCTACAAGGGGGTTGTGCACCGGGTATGAGATCGATTTGACTGTGAGGAGGTAAGGTGTTTGCCTGTTACTTTTGGAAGACATCCTGGAATTCTTGGTATTCTGGAGGTAGTTGCATGACTGCTGTGGTTACTGTGGCCAGGCCTGCGTTCTGATTTTTCTTTGGGTAGCAGGTTTTTGCACAATCCGGGAAGGTTATTCTCTTCTCTCGCCAATCAATACAAGGATTATGTGTTTCCAACCAAGGTATCCCCAGTATTATTTGGAACTGTGGGGCTTTGATTAGATCAAACACAATAGTCTCTTGATGCCCATCCTGACCCAATAGTGTCATCTCTGCAGTGGAATGAGTTACAGGCCCAGAGGCAATTTCAGTTCCATCGACTGTGATGATGACATCTGAGGTGGTTTTTCGGCAGAGAGGTAGATTCATCCTGGAAGCCAATTCATAGTCCACATAGTTTCCTATGGCCTGTCATGATGCCTACCCCCAGGCATCCGGACCAAGCCCATCAGCCCCGGGAGCAGGCATCTAGACATTTAGTAAAACCTCAGCAGCCCCGGCTAGGGGCTTAAAGCTATTTGGGTTCAGTCCTGGCGCCTTAGGCACCAGGCTCATAGTAGAAATCAGTCCTGGCGCCTAAGGCGCCAGGCTCATAGTCATTACTTACCTCAGGCAGACCATGCTGCAAATGACTCCAATCCAACATGAAGCCTGAAAGGGACTATTTTTCTACAGGGACTATTTTTTACTTGGGTGTGGTTCTAGGGACTTCTTACCTGGGACTACTTTTGAGGCTATTTAAACCACGCCCGACCAGCAACACACGCTTCGCGTTATTCTGCATCTAGCAGCATAACGCTCACCGTGCCTGCAGCCTGCATCCAGTTTTATGCCACGCCCACCCCGAATCTGGAGCTCCTAAAACAAAGCGGAAAGAAAGGGACAAGGTTAGAAAACGAACTTATTTCTATTCCACACCTGATTCTAGATCCATCCCGTCTCCGGACCTGTAAAGAACATCATTTCTGCACGTGCCGCACCTCCAGCTGCAGCGCCGCGCCATACTCGCCAGTCTTCACAGCATCCTTCGGGTCGGCGCTGCTCCATCATTTCTTCGCCGAACTTCGGCACCTAGGAGACAAAAGAAAACCACAAGGTGAGCCGAGGGAACCAACAAATATAATTCTTACCACCATAGACTTACCTGATTTACCACCGGAGGCATCCTTTTGTGACTCTCTATATTTTCACGTGCCGCATCTGTAAAGAGACAAAACAACACGTTTTCCACGTGCAACATTTACTGGACAGCGCCGGGTAATACAGACTCTTACCTGAGCGCCACCAGCTGCCACAAGAGCATCTTTTCACAAGCCAGCTGCAAGACAAGAAAGGAAGGGGGCAACAAGAGTGAACATCGGACATATTGAAATCTATGAACTTAATACTTACTGGTCCTCACCAGGAACCTCAGAGTCAATACTCTCCGGAACTCTCCCGAGCCTTCAAACCAGTGAAGTAACTGGAATCGACGCGCCCCTGCAAATCCACGCAGGATGGAGAGCTCATCTTTCAAGAATATAAGGTGAGATTGTTGTGAGGGCATTTCGGAGGTGATTAGTTGGGGAAGACTATGGGGGTGCCATCAGTTGAATCCACAAGTGGCTAAATCCATCTCTCCACTTGCAGGAGAATATTTCTACGGGTTAACAAGAGAAGATTAGGAGAGCAGATCCAGTCAGTCATCGCTGCACTACGCATCACGTGGGTGGAGACCGCAGCTGTCCGGGTGCGACGGACGCCCCTGTGGGAGCCAGGTGAGCGTAACATGGCCCTGCTATCAATGTATGCCCTTACTCCGTGCATACGCGATGGCTGCCCTGGATCTACGAGGACCATTGGTATGATGAAATGCAAGGTCTGAGTATCCTTCTTCAAGCTCGGCAAGCGGACCTCTACACTTGTCGGGCGTGGTAGTTTCCCGAGTCTGACTCCATATGGCTTTTATCAGCAGCTCCTACCACCTTCTTGGGTGGTTTTACAGGGCAATCCCGTAGAAAATGCCCAGAAGTTCCACAATATAGACACAATTGCATTTGCCACCTCCTTTCTCTTTCCTTCTGGCTTAAGGGTCCTTTAACCCCTCCGATTTGCATGGGTTCTGAAGCATCTGCTCCTTTGGAGGATGGGCATCGAGAGACTATTGTGTTTGATTTAATCAAAGCCCCGCAGTTCCAAATAATACTGGGGATACCTTGGTTTCAAACACATAATCCTTGTATTGATTGGCGAGAGAAGAGAATAACCTTCCCGGATTGTGCACATACTTGTTACCCGAAAAAACCCTTGAACCAAGGCCTGGCCACAGTCACTACTCCAGTTGTGCAGTTACCTCAGGAATATCAAGAATTCCAGGATGTTTTCCAAAAGCAACAGGCAAACACCCTACCACCTCACGGATCATATGATTGTCAAATCGATCTCATACCCGGTGCACAACCTCCATGTAGTAGGATCTACGCCCTTACGGAACCCGAAAACCTTCACCTACGACAATACTTGGACCAATACCTTGCTAATGGCTTCATTCGTCCATCCAAGTCCCCTGCATCTTCAGCTTTGTTCTTCGTGCCTAAAAAGGAAGGTGACATCAGAACGTGCATAGACTACCGTGCATTGAATCAGATCACGGTTAAGAACCGATACCCATTGCCTCTGATCCCCGAATTACTAGACCAAGTAAAGGACGCTTGCATCTACACTAAATTAGATCTCCGAGAGGCATATCATCTGGTACGTGTAAAGAAAGGCGACGAATGGAAGACTGCTTTTCGCACTAAGTACGGGTTATTCGAATACCAGGTGATGCCCTTCGGGTTGTGCAATGCACCAGCAGCCTTCCAGTATTTTATGAATGATGTCCTTCGTGAAGTCTTTGACTTCTGTGTTGTTGTATACATAGACGATATTCTTTAACCCCTCCGATTTGCATGGGTTATGAAGCATCTGCTCCTTTGGGGTTAGCGTGGGTTTTGACCAACACCCGATTCTCAAACTTGGCTCGATCAGCCTTTCTGTTCTGAAGTCTGTGATCTAACTGGACCACTAAGTCTATATATTCAGCGCAGTCTTGAGGGGGGGTTCACGACTTGAGCCAAGACATCCTTGAGTTCTCCTCGAAGCCCTCGATGAAATAATGTGATTTGTTTTACCTCAGGCCATCCAGTTTCCACAATCAACCTATTAAGGGTTGCGATGTAGGATAGAAGGTCCTGGTTACCCTGTCGTAGGGACAAATGTTCGTTATCCAGGGCCTGTCCTTGGAAGACTGTTGTTTGAAAGCCCTGAAAATCCCGAAGAATTGGGTCATCCTGAGTAACTAATGGAATTGACCAATCAGCTGCACTGCCGCTGAGATATGACAATACAAAGGCTACCTTGGCTTGATCGTTTGGGAAGGCTCCAGGTCTGCATAAAAAGTGCAAGCGGCATTGGTTCATAAACACGGCAAATCTTTTGGGATCTCCGGCAAAGCGTTCGGGGTGGAGCTAATGGAATATTTCCTGGTAGGTTTATTTGCACAGGGTTACTCGATAACACAGGAGCTGGATTTCCCCCGGAACCAGGTAGGGGTGCTTGTCCGGCCTGGCTTTGCAATAGTTGCCTAGCAAGGTCATCAGTTCGCTCCTTTGACAAAATCAGTTCTCTCCTAAGAGCATTGGTTTCTTGACGGGCGGAATGCACTTGAGCCCTCAATTGGTCAGTCTCTGAGGTATCCATAACGCCCGGGTGGGAATTTGTGGGTAGGCTTCGCATTCTGTTACGCTCACCTGGCTCCCACAGAGGCCTCGATCTGAACTGGACAGCTGCGGTCTCCATCAATGTGATGCGTAGGGCCGAGATGACGGACTGGACTGGCCCACCTAGATTTGTTTGCTTGCCCCATAGGAATATTCTTCTGCAAATGGAGAAAGGGAATTAACCACCCGTGGAGTTGGAGCGTAAATCCCCTCACCCCCGCTGTTCTCCCCACAGATCACCTTTGATGTCCCCTCTTGTAGTCTCACCTGATGGTTTGAAAAGATGAGCTCTCCATCCTGCATTGAGCGCAGGGGCGCGTTGATAACCAGTTGCTTCACTGGCTCGAGGGAATTGGTGAGTTCCAGAACAACCATTGTTGTTCCAGAACAATATTGACTCCGAAAAGTATGTAGTTCGTAAGAGTTCACATGTCTGACTTTCACTCTTGTCCGATTCCTTGCAGTTTGCAGCTTGACCCCAGCGAAGAGTTCCTCGCGGTAGCTGACGAAGTTCAGGTAAGGATTTGGCTTATCCTACACAGTTCAATAAAATAAGGCCAGAATGTAACCTGTTGCTTGCTCCCTTATTCAGGTGTGGAGAGAAAATATGAAGTTCGGGGAATAATGCCTCCGGTGGTAAAATTAGGTAAGTCTATTGCGGTGGGAAGAGTTCCCCTTGTTTGTCCCTTTGTCTCACCTTGTTGTCCTTTTGTTCCCCTTAGGGGCCGGGGTACGGCGAGGATGCAATGGAGACTGCGTCGACCCATGAAGAGGAATAGTACCACCGGCGGTAATCGGGTAAGTCTATGGGGGTAGTTACTATTGCCTCGGTTTATTCCCTTGGCTCACCTTTGCTGTTCTTGAGTTCTCCTTAGGTGCCAGAGTGCGGCGGGAACGTGCAGAAGGATGCAGTGGATCGTGAGGATGCTGCGAAGGCCAGTGAGTTCAGCGCGGCGCTGCAGCAGGCGAGGCAGCACGCGTAAAATGCTTCTTTCTTCCAGCTCGAAGGCGCGGTGGATCCGGAATTCAGGTAAGGATCGAAGGTTTTGCTCTTATTCTAACCTTTTCTCCTTCTGTTCCTCCCTTTTTCTAGGAGCCGCAGACTCGAGGCCGGCGTGGCAGAACACTGGATGCAGGCTTGCAGACTCGGTGAGCGTTACGCTGCTGGATGCAGAATAACGCGAAGCGTGTGCTGCTCTTCGGGCATGGTTTAAATAGCCTCCAACGTAGTCCCAGTTAAGTATTCCTCCCCAGCCCCACCCGAGTAAAAAATAGTCCCTAGGTAAAATAGTCCCTTCCAAGCCTCATTTGGCTTGGAGCTCTGCAGCATGGTCTGCATCAGGTAAGTTCTACTCTGAGCCTGGCGCCTATGGCGCCAGGACTGACTCTCCATATGAGCCTGGTGCCATAGGCGCCAGGACCGCACCCAAACAGCCCCTAGCAGGGGTTTTTGGGCTTGCTCAAAATAACTTGATGCCTGCTTCCGGGGTTGCTGGACCTGGTCTGGTTCCCCGGGGGTAGGCATCATGACAACTACCAATGATCCGGGTCTTGAGTCTTTGTTCTCTTGGGTACCATCTTGGTGTTCTGTGGTCAATTGTTTTCTCAGGGTGGAACTGGAGGACATACTAGCTGGAGTGGTAGTCACATTAATTAGAATGACTTAAGTGGAGCCAGTAAACTAAGGTGGTGAGATAGCAATCAGTAGTTCAAAGAGATCCTGTTTGCTCAACTTTTCCTCATGTTGCTAAGCTATCCGTGCAGACTATGTGCAATCACACTTAAGGTTAAAAGGCCTTAGGTCAGTTGTTTCTAGTAATGAATTATGTTCCTATGTGAATGTTTTATTATGTCATGATGTCACGACCTAGCACGGACCAATCCCCAGCAACGGTTGACTTCCATTTTGATCTTAAGATGGTAGCTAAGGTAACGGCTACCAATGAGTGTAAAATTGGAGAAAGATAGGATTTCTTTGAAGAGGTTTTGTCCAATCACATGTGGGGGTAGATTGTACTAAAGTATCTGAGAGTGTTTTAACTGTTGCAAACTGTATAAAATATATCAACTGATGTGGTTCGTTGAGACTTGGGTCAGTTTGGTACCATCTAACCACCCCCTGGCCAATTGTACAATAAACTTATTTTACATACAAAACATGCACTTGTCCCTCAGGTGGTGGGCCTGCTTGGGTTGAAGTAATTAGGTGTTTGCCTATACACTAGGGATGCCTTCCATGCAGGGGTTGGGTTTACTCTTAACACACAAAAAAGAAGTGAAACATTGCTGCCCTCTACATTTTCAAACTTCCCTTGAAGATGGAGTATTCAAGCACCTCCCTTTTCTATGAATTATTGACTGAAACAGTTTTGTTTTTTAAACCCTTTGAATCCTGCAGCTGAAATATTAGAACAGATGTTTCTTGGAGGTGGGGGTTAGGATGCACACTTTTGAACATGTTTACAGGAATCTGCCTGTTCCCGCAAAGTCTTTAACCTTCCGTCCCAACCTAATTTCAGTGTGATATTTCTCTTCCCCATTTTTTTTAAATAATGTGGCTTGATGTCTGATAAAAAAAAAGATCATGCCTTACTCTGTGAAGAGTGGCAAGTGGTGTTGGACAAACAAAGGAACATACTTTTGGTTACATGACCAAATATGGTGCGCCCTTGGAAGGTGCACTCATCAGAAAGGCTGTGGGTTTAGAAGATGTTACTTTTTGTGTGTAATTTTTGCTTGTATGATGCTTTCTCATTTTTCAAGACTTCTTGTTAACCTGTGTCTTAATTGTAAATGTACACTATTTTTATATCATTTAGTGTATTCTTAGTAACTGTGGTACTGTAGCTTTAAACATTTGTTTACTCTTATAAAGGAACTGATGCACCAAAGTAAACATGCATATTTGCAGAAGACCCCACAATGAAGCCCTGTTTAGACATCGGTTTGCTTCTTCCGTCATCCATTTAAACAACTTATTGTCCTCTTGTACAAATGGCTTTCATTCTATGAATGCGAAGGATGGTATGATCTCTAGCAAGAGCACCCTTGCCCCCCCACAATGTTTATTCTAGGGCATAGGGTCCTTTTAAGTGAAAACATGAATGACTCGTTCTGATGCAAGTTCCTTTGTCCATGGAGTGTCAGGGAACGGAGGGGTGGTTACCTATCCACCCCCGGACTCCTCTTCGGTGTACTGTCCACCCCGGCTCCCATAGGTCTTGAGTATGCCTCACACATTACTTCACAATTAATTTAACTTTTCTTTTTTTTTTAAAGGCATGCACCGGAGTATGAAGCTCCGTGTGCAGACTGCCCCTCAGGTTGCTTAGCAAACAGATTCATCAGCCGGTGCACCCTGTATGTTAGTCTTTTCATGGCTAGCCGGCACTTCCTGAATAGGTTTAGGCACAGTGGCGCTCCCTCCTACTGTTAGGAAAAATGCAGGTAACAGAGCTGGTGAACACAAGTGTTTGTGTACTTTTTACGGCCCTGAATGTTTGAAGATCATGCTTGCAGTGTGTGTTCATAAAGGTTTTGAGCAAGACTGATTCTGCATATTTGTTAGGGTCGGAGTTTGTTTTTTATGTATGTACACAAACGCTTGTCTGAGTATAAGATCAGGTGTCTGAGTGTGAATGCAGAGCATGTATGTGTATTGTGTTGTATGGGCGGTCAGTAGAAAGGCTAATTACATCTAATTTGTGCACATAGATCAATGAGTGATTTACTACAACCAACTGATGTTGTATGTTGTGTGCTCAGCTTAATGAACATTATTTTCTGTGACCATACTGAAATAGAGGGAATCGAGCTCTGCTTCACGAAAGTGATTTACTGTGTTACCACTGCTAGCATAGATTGTGGGTGCAGCTTCATGCAAGTGATTTACAGTGACCATTACAGGCATAGATAGATTAGCGCAGCTTCATTACAGTGACTATTACTGTCATCGATTCTGGTCACAGCTTCATGAAAGTGGTCTACTGTGTGACCATAACTGGCATTGATCGATTGTGGACTTAGCTTCATGCAAGTGATTTACAGTGACCATTAGTATCATACATTCTGGGAACAGCTCCATGAAAGTGACTTACTGTGTGACCATTACTGGCATAGATAGATTGTGGGTGCTGCTTAAGAAAAATGATTTACAGTGACCATTATTGGCATAGATACATTCTGGGCAGCGCTTTATGAAAGTTATTTAATGTATGGCCATTTCCAGCATTGATAGATTGTGGGTGCAGCGTCAGGAAAGTAATTTTTTTGCGCAACTCTTATTGACATAGCTACATTGTGGGTGCAGCATGCAAGTGATTTACCTTGTGGCCATTAGTGGCTTAGAACAATTGTACGTGCAGCTTCAGGAAAATATTGTAAAATGCTCCTGTTTACTGTTTATGACATAGCATAGCATTTAATAGATTTTTCTCATGTTACCCTAGAAAACCAATTGTACATTTTATGGGTTTGATCCCTTTTCCCCCTGAAATTGTGCTTTAAAATGACCCATCTCAACACCCTATTTGCAAAAAAATTCTTGCGGGGAAGAACCCCCCACTCCTCGAATCCCCCTTAATATTTTTTTGATTTTGTTCTCACTCACTTTTCTCAGTCGCTTCCGGCTAATTTGAGAATGTTTGCTAACTGCGACTTAACATGAATAATCTTTAATCTTGGTGCCCCGTCAGAAACTACCACCCCTCCATAACACTAAAATCTGCCTCTGCAATTGTGTTTTATCTTTTACATCAGAACACTATACTTAATTACAGAGAGTTTGGTGTAATAGGCTGATTGTGCAACAGGACAATATTTAAATGGCTCTACCCGTCCCAGCGTTGTGTGCCAAAGGAGTTCTGTTTCATGGCACTGTGCATCTGGTAGTTTACACTATGCGGAGTGGCCCAAAGTGCTTAATAAAGAACCTTACAATACTAGTGTTGCAAAATCAGTTCCCCAAGGGCTACTCAATATGTTATGAAAATCATTGAATTGTAATCTGTGACTGTAACCCCGTTAGTTTGGTGCCCAGGTTTTTCTTATCCCAGTGCGAGACTGCCAAGTACTCACAATTTGAAACCTAAGTGCGGTCTTTCGCCAGGATCACACCGTATACACATGTCCCTGTAGGCTGCTTAAAAAAGGCACTGGCATATGTCAGCAGAAAATCTTCTCAACTCCACAGAATCTTTTCAGTTGGTACCGAAATCTTGCAGGAGGTTCATTACCACTTTTTCAAAATGCATATTTTGGGCAAACTGCATATGCGCTTTCGACAAGGAAAGGTCTGGGGTGAATAACTTTTCAGGCACATAGCTTGAAAAGCATTTGTCGCTTTCATTAAATGGGCTGCTGTGAGAAAGGTCCTATAAGCACAGACACAGGATGTCTCCTCTTCCCTTCCATCCTGGCCAAATTAAATGCAGTAAAGGTTCTTTTAAACTACTTGGACGTAGAAACCTAGATAATCAATCATATCAGAGACAAAATATGCCCGATAACAGAATGTTACCTTAAACATGGCCGTGTGATAAGAGGGAAAGTGCCAGATAACAAAGCATCCTGTTACTTATGCTGTATTTACTTGCACAACACCATCTTGATTGCATTAAAGGAATAGTGCGCTCAAAAATATTATTGTCCCGAGCGTTCGGGCATGTGTTTTTAAGCATACGTTGATTGATCGTACATACATTTCCTATACACCTTAGCGTAGTTTTCCTCACTTTTACACATGCAAAATCAGGCAGGAGGGTGTGGCCATCTTGTGCTAATCTTATCCATTGCCACATCGCCTTAAGGTGAACTGCCCTGGCGGCACTAAATCATACCCCCTGAAGCTGACCTCAGTAGACACGTAAGGCCCATTTCACAATGCCAATGCACGTCTCGTGTCAACGTTCTGTGTGCTCCAGCTAATGACGTGCCTCCATGGAAATCGCAGGACGCCTCTTTCCTTAATAAGTATAAACAGACCGCTTTTCATCAGACAACTTACGATTTGCTTTTCCAATCTTTTCACTGTCTTGTTTTGCGTATCCTGTGGCTTGTTTCTGCTCTGTCCAGCTATCTTCGTTGCTTGTAGCCCATGCGAACAGATAATAGTACTATCATTACTATCTTTTTTAATTTTGTCACATAATGGCAACAATACAGCCCTACCAGTATGAGCCGGAGTATTCCAAGGCGGAATTACTCAAAAGAGAAAGATGCGGAAACGATGGGGCTTCAGACGACAGTTTGGAGGACGAATCACCAGATTAAGAGCCTGAGCCGGGTCGCATGGATGATGTCTCCACCTGGTGTACCTGCAATTGGTGCGAGGTAATGCCAACCAAGGAGGAGAACTGCTGCTGCTGAGAAAACTCGGGATGCTTGTCCTACATATCAGAAGACTAGACACGGATGCAATGCGTTACCGAGCTGCATGACTTCAGGGCAGCCTGCCTCACAGTCCTTTTTTGAGGATTATGATGGTGCTTATGCATGAACTTTGCACAACAGTTCACCCTCACAATCCAAGTAATGAGTAAGTGTACTCGAGATGTGATGTCACTTAGGCCACTAACATTTCATGTTTGCCTCCTATATTGTCGTAACTTTGATCTATCACTGCCAAATGAATCTAGTCTTGCAATTCTCTACATCACTCGCAATTTGGGGAAATGATATTGGTCATCTTATGTGTCTTTCACGTACAACCAAGAAACAATATTTCGCTGTGTCCCAAATTTAATGGAATGCATAGTTCTTCACTTTTGTAATGTGTCTACACTTTAAAGCCCAAGTTGATTGATCCGTGAAGTAACATTTGTACTGGAACCAATGCCATAGGATACAAGATTGCATTTTCAACTGAAGTTTGATACACTTAACTTGTTCATTTAAATGCAGTTTGTATCTTTCTCTTCAACAGGTGGTACAGGCTTATGGTCTATCGTGCGTTTATATGGTGGATTCATGGGAGGCTTGGACACTGCGTTTGACGAGTAATACCCGCCTGTGTTGTTGGTGCCATTAGAGACACATTCCACAGTGGCAGCGGTCAATACAGGGGATTTCCCCACAATGTGCTGCAACCTGTTAGGCAGAATCATATGCAGTACCCTTTGGGAACACCACACACAATTAAGACTACAAGTGACAGTACAAATTCACCTTTGATACAAGCCTATACTACACAGTAAAGTGGTAGCGATGGCTGAGCAGCCAGACTTAGCTCAAGAGTAAAGTGAGTAGTACCAATAGTTACACAGAGGACAGCAATTACTATGGTTCAAACAAACACTGACTCAAGGTTTCTGAGTAAAAGAATATACATTTATTTACACATCAGTTATAAAATGTTTCACTATTATCAAGCAGTCGAAAAATCACAATCTTAATACACTACAGCACACCCAATATACTCTGGACAAGTTAAGCTCAAAATGAAGTGTGAGCAAAACGGCACTCCAGTAATTTAAAAGGGAGGGAAAGACAAAGTTAGAAAAAAGTTGAGTAGCACCAACAAGTAAGTAAGCAGGGCAATCTAGAAAAAGTAACTACAGTGAGGAAATCAAATTAAGAGGCCTGGGCCAAAGTCAGTGGACCAGAGCCTTTGCAGAGGATCACGCAGTTCAAAGTAGTTAGCGGTTAAGTCTTTGCCAAGAGTTCAGAACGAAGTTGGTCCGACGAAAAGTTACTTCATAGAATGGAGAAGGACAAGCCCTCAGATTGGCAAAAGATTTCAAACACTTTTACCGCGGTCGGACGGAATGAAGGACCGGATTTGAACAGTACCTTAAATGGAGAAGAAGGCTGTAGCTGAGGAAGACGTTCCTGGCAGGTCCTGCAGGCTCACCGTTCCTGAAGTGACTGTCGGACTGACACGAAGTAGGAAGTCTGGAGGGTCCTGCACTGCCCAAGGAAGAAACCAGCAGCAGAGCAAAGCAACAAATAAAAGGTGCGCTCCTTAAAACACAAGCAGCGTCCAATCCTCCTGGCTATCCGTTTCACTGTAACTGTGCACAGCAAATTCGACCAGAGGAGGGAGGCCTGGCTTGCAGTTTGGCGAACTGGTTGTTCCCACCAGCTCAAGGAGAGAAGATTCCTTGCAGATCTTCCCTGTCGTTGAAGTTTGAAGATTCTGACCCGCAGCAGGGCTTCACCGGGAGGTTCATTCATGGTAGAGGTCCGCTTCTGTCAGCTTCTCTTCGGTTCTCTCGATCCAGTGGGACTCTGCCCTCTCAGTCCCAGAGACCTGCTTTTTATGCAGTTTTCCCCCATTCACACAGCCTGGCTGTCAATCACACAGCGGGGTGGCTGTCCCAGCGGGACAGTCACCACAGCCAATCACACTGAGTGCGACATGGGTCTCCAAGGAGACCCTGTGCAGGGAGTCTGAAACCCCTCCCTCGCATCCTGTCCCCCTCAGACATTCAGGCACATAAGGAGGGCTTCTGTGTAGAAGCCTGCCAAAGGACGGCGAAAAAAGGAACCAAACCTGGTTTGGCGCGCAGAGTAAAACACAAGAAAGACTTTTACAAAAAGAAATGGCGACTAAACCCAGCCGGAACCAAATAAAAGTAAATATGGTCCAGCGGGTTTAAGTTCGAGGCTACTAAGATGGCCTAAAACAATACCAAGACTATTTAAAATAACCATGGTAGGAAAAATAGGGTAGATATCACTGCCATCAGCCAAATCTTAATGAAAAGGGAACGAAATAATGTTCCATCAGAAACCGAAAAAAAGGGATAACTATTAACCCTTTCAAGAACTCTATGTAAGATAGTTTGTACTGGGTCTGTGGTTTTAAAAAGACTAATAAAGTCAATGGCAACTTTACATGTTCTGGGAGACAATAGTCAGTCCCAGAAAATGTAGTTTAAAGTGGGAAGTCTGAAAAAGACAACCGGGTGTCACCGCACTGAAGGTGCTGTGTAACACACAGTGAAAAGATGATGCCTATGGAGTAGGTGAGGCTCCACAGTCTATGAACACAAAAATGTTAAACACACACATCAAAACACATGTACTAGTGGGGAAAAAAAGGCTCACACTCTTACCAGGTGAAAAAAATAAATCCTAGAAATCCAGCAAAGCTGCTTCTCCCTAACACAACCCAAAGTATACAATGTGTAGTACATGTGTGCCCTCAACATCAGCAACAAAATAAAATGCAACTGAACTTTTATGTATGGTTGTTTCAATTTTTCAGTGAATCAAGGACACTCTTACTTGTTGTAACGCTCACCTGGTATCCACGGGGACGTCACTCAGCCTGTTCTGACCTCTTACAACCTCGAACCCTTCCCTGGAGGCTATTCGACTGGAGACTGGGCCTGAAACACAGGATTGGTAGAGTTTAACTCCCTATTGTCTGTGTGCTTGAAACCCTTCTTCCCCGGGGTCCAACCCTTCCCTTTGATCCACAGCTCACCTTGTTTTCTTGGATAGTGTGCTCTCCATCCGGCTTTCAGCGCAGGGGCGCGTTGATTGATGCGGGCTCGTTGCTGCCTAGTTACTTCACTGGCAAGAGTCCGACAGGTAAGTATAATGAGTCTTTTGAACAGTTCTCTAACTTCGTTCCTTTCCTTCCTTAGATGATGGCCGGCATCCGGGCATGGTGGGGTGCTGCTGAGATGAGTAGCACTGAAGGTTAGTGAGAGCGCGATGCACCCCTTTCGTATTTGTATTGAACGGAGTTCTTTTTCTGTGTCTTTTAGGTGCCGCGACATTTTCAGCGTGGATGCTGGTTATGAAGAACAATTGTGGTGAGTAAGCGCGGTATGCAGCGTCTCTAGATGTTTCCACGCTAAGCTGGAGTGTCTTTTCCCTCTTGCAGATGGATGAGAAGTTCCGGAGACAGAGTTTCCCCAGAGCGGCTGGGATTCAGGTAAGCGTTTGAAGCTCGAACAGTATTTAAAAATAAGTGAAGATTTACAGAATGCTTACTAATGCCTTTTTTCTTTTCTTTTCCCTTTTCCTTAGGAAGCGGTGTGCCGGGATGGGAATGACACCGCCGAAGATGCCTGCAGAACAGAAGGAGCGATGAATGATGGGCAGAAGTGCTGCAAGGTAAGGCTGTTCCTAACGATGTTCTTGTAGGAGCTGTGCGCAGAAGAAAGATGCAGGCCTACTGGAGACCGATCCAAACACAGTGAGTGTCAAGCTGCAGGTGCAGAAAACGCAAAGCATGTTTCTCAGCCTGGGCGTGGCTTAAATAGTGTCTGGGTATCCCAGGTGTCTCTGGGCTGAACCACACCCAAAAGACTAGACTGCACATGCAGTTCTGGGAACCGAAATATGTGGGGGCATCCATCTTGTCCCCATCAATGCATTGAAAGTCCAATCCTCAATGTTATCCTATGGGAGTGAGTGAGTCTGGTGCCACAAGCGCCAAGTCTGACTCCAAGTGGGTCTTTGGAGGAATGGAGAGGCCCTTGAGGGCCATGTAGGTGATCGTGGCCTGGCTCCAGCCTGAGATCTTGGAGGGCTGGGGACATGAGGGGCAGGAATCATGACAGCCCCCCCCCAAGGCCCCTCTCAAGGTGGCTCTTCTGTCTGGTCCTGGTTTGGTTGGATGGTTTTGATGAAATCGTCTAAGCAAGCAAGGTGCATGGATGTACTCCCAAGGCTCCCATGTCCTGTCTTTTGGACCATACCCCTTCCAGTCTACTAAGTAGTATAATTTGGATCTGACGTACTTTGAATCTAGGATTCTGGCTCCCCGGCGACTACTACTGGCTGCGGTGGCGTTGCTACCCGGGTCCCAGGTTGAACAGGTTTAAGGAGAGAAACGTGGAACACAGGATGAATCTGCATGTTTGACGGCAAAGCTAGTCTGACTGCCACAGGATTTATCACGGAGGTGACAGTGAATGGACCCAGGTATCTTGGACAGAAAGTTAGGGTTCCTTTAATGGAGACGTGTTTAGATGCCAGCCAGACTTTGCCTCCCACTTGGTATTTGGGGTCCTTTGCTCGGTGTTGATCAGCAAACTTCTTTTGGTGATTCTTAGCTTGAAGTAGGTGTTCAGCTGCCCTTTTAAAGGTTTGAGAAATGGTCATGTGCAAGGTTTTGACTGCTGGCATTTCCAGGGTTGTAGGAACGTCCAACTCAGAAGTACGTGGGTGCCTACCATACATGGTATAAAAGGGTGTCTGCGCAGTGCTGGTGTGTAGGGAATTATTATAAGCATATTCAGCTATCCATAATAGGTTGAACCAGCTTCCTTCAGCTTGGTGTAACATGCAACGCAGATACTGCTCGAGCGTCTGATTTGTCCTCTCAGTTTGACCATCCGTTTGGGGATGGTGACTGGTGGACAGCCGGATGTCGATCTGGGCCATACAGCTGCATGTTCTCCAGAAGTTAGATACGAACTGAGTACCTCGGTCTGAGACCAAAACTGAAGGAAACCCATGGAGCCGTACGATGCCTTCAAGAAATACCTTTGACAGAGTGTAAGCATTTGGGAGCCCCTAAAGAGGAATGAAATGTGCCATTTTCGAAAATAGGTCCACGACCACAAGAATAGTGTTAAACCCTTGACTGGGTGGTAAGTCAGTAATAAAATCGAGGGACAACGTGTGCCAGGGTGCTGGTGGGATTTCCAATGGTTGTAATAGCCCAGACGGTTTCTGCTTGGATGACTTGTTTGAGCACACACTCCACAAGATAGGATGAATTGGATAATGTCTTTACGCCACGTAGTCCACCAATAATTTTGTTTTACCTTGGCTAGGGTTTTAGCTATTCCAGGGTGGCCCTCGATCAAGGAATCATGATAACCGGACACAACTTGTTCTCGTAGTTCTTGGTTTGGTAAGAATAAACGATTCCTGAAGTAGGGCAACTGATCTTTTATCATGTAATGTTCTCCTTGCGCACTCCACGCTTGTAATTGCTCCGGACTCATCAGGTTTTGGATTTCTTCATGTAATTCTTTGAGTTATGGTTGCTTTGATTCCTTGGAGCTTGTCACTCGGGATGATTGCTATTGGGTCAGGGGTCTGATACCCTTGATCGTCTACCCCCATACGGGAAAGGGCATTGGCCTTCCCGTTTTTCACCCCTGGTCGAAATGTAATCACGTAGTCCTATTCAGCAAAAAAAAGAGCCCAACGTAGTTGTCGTGAGGATTGGGCATTTGCCTTTTTAGGTACTGGAGGTTCCAGTGGTCAGTTATTACGGTGATTGTGTGTCTGGCGCCCAAGAGGTAGTGCCGCCATGCCTTAAAGGCTGACTTAATGGCCAGGAGTTCTTTGTCTGTGATAGCGTAATTGAGTTCAGGGGGTGTGAATTTACGTGACCAGAAGGCAACAGGGTGTAACTGGCCCGTTTTGGGGTCATTTTGTGAGAGGTCGGCTCCCATAGCCATGCTTGAGGCGTCCGTTTCCACCAGGTATGGGAGATCAGGGCGAGGGTGGCGTAAGATTGGGGCAGATGTGAATCTTGCTTTGAGTTCCTGGAAAGCCTCTTCGGCTTCTGTTGTCCACTGGAACTTTTTGTTGCTTTTCCTAAGTAATGACGTGATGGGATGCACGATTTGTGAAAATCCTGGGATGAACCGGCGGTAGAAGTTTGCAAAACCCAGCATACTTTGAACCCCCTTGAATGAATTTGGGGATGGCCAGTTCAGGATAGCATCTACATTATGTACATTCCATTCGGATTCCATTCGGGCTGAGAGTAAAGCCCAGGAATTCCACCTCGGAGATGTGGAATGAGCACTTTTCGAGCTTGGCGTAGAGCTGGTGTTGACAGAGTTTCTCCAATACGGATCGGACGTGTTTAACGTGGTCCTGCTTTGATGCGGAATATACTAGGATATCGTCGATGTACACTAGAGCACAGACATCAATCAATTCCCATAGGACATCGTTCATGAAGTATTGAAATGCAGCAGGCACGTTGCAAAGGCCAAAGGCCATTACTTGATATTCGTACAAGCCGTATTTGATGCGAAAAGAGGTTTTTCATTTGTCCCTCTGTTTTACGCGAACAAGGTGATATGCCCCCCCCCTCAGGTCTAGTTTTGTGTAGATTTGGGCATCTTTGACTTGATCAAGCAATTCAGGGATCAGTGTCAGGGGGTAACGATTGTTTACGGTAATCTGGTTCAGTGCGCGATAGTCGATGCACGTTCTCATGTCCCCCTCCTTTTTTGGTACAAAGAATAGAGGACTAGCTTCTGGAGACTTCGAGGGACGGATGAACCCGTTGGCCAGTATTGGTCAAGATAGGCTTTCAGGTGCTGGTTTTCTGGTACCGTGAATGTGTAAATTCACCCACAAGGGATTTGTGCGCCGGGTATCGGGTCGATTTGGCAATTGTATGGTCTATGCAGTGGCAGGGTATTAGCCTGTTCTTTCTGAAAGACATCTTGAAAGTCCTGGTATTCACTTGGTAGGGTGCCGATTGCCACAGTCGCAAGCGTGGAGGTTCTGGTGTCTATTGGTTGTTTCTCTTGTCGATAACATGTGTGGGCGCAAGTCTCGGGAAAGGCCAATTATTTTGCTCGCCAATCGATTCGAGGATTGTGAGCTACCAACCATGGCATTCCCAAAATCAACCGGAACTGTGGTGCCTTTAATGAGGTTGAAATTGATAGATTCTTGGTGTCCATCCTGGCACAGAAGGGTTAAAGCTGCAGTGCATTGGGATACTGGACCAGAAGCTATTTCCGTGCCGTCGACAGTGGTAACAGTGTCGGTGGTTGATTTAGGGCATAACGGAAGCCCCATCTTTGCCACAAGATCCTGGTCGATGTAATTCCCAACGGCTCCACTGTTTATGTACGCTCTTACTGCGTGCATCCGAGATGGTTGTTGGTGATTGATCAAGACCAAAGATAGTGCAAAATGGGAGGTCTGTAGTTCACTTTCTTCGCTCGACAAGTGGACCCCTAAACTTGCCAGGCTCGAGAGTTTTCAGATTCCTTGATGGTATCTTCCTTGTCCGTGGCCCCCATCGCCCTCCTCGGTGGCTTCACAGGCACTCTTTAAGGAAATGACCTGACCTTCCACAGTACAGACATAACTGCTGCTGTCTCCTTTTATCCCTTTCTGCTTTAGTCAAGGGGGGGGATCTGACCCCCCCGATTTGCATTGGTTCTCCTGAACCTTCCGTTGTTCGGGCAGTATTGTCCTTTGAATGCACATACATAGGGCACAGGTCCTGTCTGGTTCGATCTGCTCTTCGGTCCTGCAACCTATGATCCAGTTGAACAACAAGGTCAATGAATTCTGAGCAGTCTTTCGGGGGGTTCACTACTTGTGCGAGAACATCCTTGAGCTCCCCCCGCAACCCCTGATGAAATAACGTGGTTCTCTTCTCCTGTAACGCTCACCTGATTCCCACGGAGACGCCGACCTGTTCTGGACTGCTATGACCTCTTCTAAGGTGATGCGCAGGAATCGGAAGACGGACTGGACCGGACCCCCAAACCTCGCCTGTCTGGCCCGTAGAAGAATCCTTCTGTAGATGGAAAAGGGGATCAACTGTCTGCTGGATAATGTGTCAGATTCCCTCCTTCCCCCTCTCACACTCCTCGAACCCCCTCCGCGATTCCCCGTAGAGTCTCACCTTAGAGTCTGAAAGGACGAGCTCTCCATCCTGCTTCCGATGCAGGGGCGCGTTGATTTCCAGTTACTTCACTGGATCTCGGGTTTGGTGAGCATTCAACTCTGCTTGACTTTTCCGATATGAGGCCGTAAGTATTCAGTTGCAAAAGTTCAAGCCTTAATTGTCTATTGTCCTTTTCTCTATTTCAGATGCAGGATGAAGAATCTGCGTTGAGGAATGGATTCGCCGAAGGTAAACTCTGGTGAGTCTTTTTGATGGATGGTTCCCTTAGTGATCTTGCTTTCACCCACTAATGCGTGTGTCTTTTTCCCCCTTAGGGGCCGGGGTACGGAAGTGCCAAAGAAGCGGCGCCGACCCGAGGTGAGGAAAGATTGCCCCAACAATAATCAGGCAAGTCTTAAGGTGGAAGAATCAGACCTTCCTCAATCTGTTCCTTCGCTCACCTTTGTTTTGTCTCTTTTTCTCCTTAGGTGCTGAAAGGCGACGGATGGTACCAATGGTCGCTGAAGAGCCCGAGGGCGCCTCGTGAAGGTGAGTGGAACGCGGCGCTGCAGCGAGCGATGCGATGCGCTTCTAAAAATGTCTTTTCTCAGGATCGTCGGAGTGATGGTTCCGGACTCCGGATGGAGGTAGGTAAAGTTCAATTATTCACCTTTCTCTCCTTTCCTTCCTTTTCAGGTGTTGCAGGCGGGCGTGGCTGGAGCCAGGATGCAGGAGCAGACACGGTGAGCGTCCAGCTACTAGATGCAGAACAACGCGAAGCGTGAGCTGCTGTCTGGGCGTGGTTTAAATAGCCCCCAAAGTAGTTCCAGGTAAGTATTCTTCCTCCGCCACGCCCGAGTGGTAAAATAGTCCCATAGGTAAAATAGTCCCTTTCAGACCTCAAGGAGGTCTGGATCAGGCAGCATGGTCTGCATCAGGTAAGTCCATCCAAGCACTCCCATAATGAGCCTGGCGCCTATGGTGCCAGGACTGATGCCTTCTATGAGCCGGGCGCCAAAGGCGCCAGGACAATGTCTAAAGAGCCCCTATAAGGAGTTGCTGGGTCTCTCCCAGGGGACATGTCTGCTTTCGGGGACGCTGGTCCTGAACTGGCTTCCCGGAAGTAGGCATCATGACATCTCCACTGGCCATTATGCTTCAACTACGAGTCTGTTGAACGTGGCTATGTTAATAGGTCTTGATTCCCTTGGCGTAGGGACAGAAGTTTGTTGTCTAATGCCTGCCCATGAGTACGACGGGCGAACAGCTTTTCCATCTCCTGCTGAAAACCTTGAAGTCATGCAGCAAAGGATCGTCTTGGGCCACAAAGGGTACAGACCAGTCCGCGGCGCTACCAATTGGGTAGGATAGCACAAAAGCGACCCGTGATTGGTCATTCGGAAAGGCCCCTAGCCTACAAAGGAAGTGCAGGCGGCACTGGTTCATGAACGTTGCAAACCTCTTGGGATCCCCGTAAATCGTTTGGGAATTGCCCCACGAAGGGTTTTCTGAACGGGATTGGCTGATGGTGCTGGCATCGAGGTCATGCTTCCCGGCAATGGTGCATGCCCTGTTTGTGACTGGAGAAGTTGCCGGCTTAAATCATCAGTGCATTCTTTGGCTACTATCAGCTCTCTCCTCAGGGTGTTGGTCTCCTGCCTGGCTGCATGTACTTCGGAACGTAACTGCCCCAACATGTGGGCTAACTGTTCGCTTCTGACGTTTCCATGATGCCCATGTGGATTTCGATGTGAGGCTTTGAGTTCTGTAACGCTCACCTGGTATCCACGGGACGTCACTCAGCCTGTTCTGACCTCTTACGACCTCAAACCCTTCCCTGGAGGCTATTCGACTGGAGACTGGGCCTGAAACACAGGATTGGTAGTGTTTAACTCCCTATTGTCTGTGTGCTTGAACCCCTTCTTCCCCGGGGTCCAAGCCTTCCCTTTGATCCACTGCTCACCTTGTTTTCTTGGATAGTGTGCAGGGGCGCGTTGATTGATGCGGGCTCGTTGCTGTCTAGTTACTTCACTGGCAAGAGCCCGACAGGTAAGTATAATGAGTCTTTTGAACAGTTCGCTAACTTCGTTCCTTTCCTTCCTTAGATGATGGCCGGCGGCCGGGGATGGCGGCGTGCTGCTGAGATGAGTAGCGCTGAAGGTGAGTGAGAGCACGATGCGCGATGCACCCCTTTCGTATTTTCATTGAACAGAGTTATTTTTCTGTGTCTTTTAGGTGCCGCGATGTTTTCAGCGTGGATGCCAGTTATGAAGAACAAATGCGATGAGTAAGCGCGGTATGCGGCGCCTCTAGATGTTTCCACGCTAAGCTGGAGTGTCTTTTCCCCTCTTGCAGATGGATGAGAAGTTCCGGAGACAGAGTTCCTCCAGAGCGGCTGGGATTCAGGTAAGCGTTTGAAGCTCGAACAGTATTTAAAAATAAGCGAAGATTTGCAGAATGCTTACTAATGCCTTTTTTCTGTTCTTTTCCCTTTTCCTTAGGAAGCGGCGTGCCGGGATGGGAATGACGCCGCCGAAGATGCCAGCAGAACAGAAGGAGCGATGAATGATGGGCAGAAGTGCTGCAAGGTAAGGCTGTTCCTAACGCTGTTCTTGTAGGAGCTGAGCGCAGAAGAAAGATGCGGTCCTACTGGAGACCGATCCGAACACGGTGAGTGTCACGCTGCAGGTGCAGAAAACGCAAAGCATGTTTCTCATGCTGGGCGTGGCTTAAATAGTGTCTGGGTATCCCAGGTGTCTCTGGGCTGAACCACACCCAAAAGACTAGACTGCACATGCAGTTCTTGGAACCGAAATATGTGGGGGCATCCATCTTGTCCCCATCTATGCACTGCAAGTCCAATCCCCAATGTTATCCTATGGGAGTGAGTGAGTGAGTCTGGTGCCACAAGCGCCAAGTCTGACTCCAAGTGGGTCTTTGGAGAGATGGAGAGGCCCTTGAGGGCCATGTAGATGATTGCGGCCTGGCTCCAGCCTGACATCTTGGAGGGCTGGGGACATGAGGGGCAGGAATCATGACACTTGTCTTGGTAGGGCTGACTGGGAGGGAACAGCCGAGGTGCCAAGCACCATGTACACTTCAAATGTTTCTTCCACGCAGGGGCCATTGTACACATGGCCTAGTCAGACCCAGTGTCTCCATGCAGGCTCCCCTGAAGCAGGCCGTGCCCCTGCAATCCACATAAGTGTCTCTCCCTTCAGCAGTGTTCCGGGCCTTGTCTGCACGCCTCATGCCCATCCATCTGCCCTCCATTATCAGGGGCAGTTCGCACCTGTGGATGTGCGCTGCCAAAGGGGCTGGCAGGGATGGGAACAGCCAAGGTGCCAAACACCATGTACACTTTAAAGGTATCTTCTGCGCAGGGGCCATTGTACACACGGCCTAGTCAGACCCAGTGTCTCCATGCAGGCTCCACTGAAGCAGGCCGTGCCCCTGCAATCCACATAAGACCACGCCATATACACGTCACTCATTCTCCAGCATTGGATCTTTCATGGATTCACATGCTTAGAATATTCCCCGTCGACAGACTGGGAACCAAACCGAGGGTTCCCACTCTGTCGACGGGGAATATTCTAAGCATGTGAATCCATGAAAGATACCAATGCTGGAGAAATGGAGTTACAGGTAAGAAACTATTCCCTTCACATACACACCCACTTTTCTAATTCTTTATAAACCACTTAATTTTTATTGTGAGAACATCTGTGAGCACCGCAAGTCAACTCGTGATCGTGCTACCTGAGAACATCTGTGACCACAAAGTCAACTTGTGATCTTGCTACCTGTTCTCCTGCTACTAACTACCCTGCTTGCTGAGTCAAACTTTTTCTTGGTGAAGTTAAGGGCAGGTCAACTAATCATCTCTTCTTGATCTCTAAATTTCTATCTATTTCGAACGAATGTACCCAGTAGTGTAATGTTGATTCATCTCATTGCCATTACCATTGACTTCTGTTTAATTTGTTCTGTTCTCGATATATAGCAATTGTCATCAATGTCAATAGAATTGCATCCTTCGCGGACCGTGTCTATAAGCAGGTTTCCTTTTGATGCATGATAGTACATTCAAGGGACGAGTAACACGTTATGATTTGCGCCCCATCAATAAATTCTACACAGGTTTTGCTTCTGTGACCAAAACAAACATTGCATAGAAAAATGTATGATATAATTCCATCTTTCTCACGCATTTAATGCAAAATAGTTTTTTAACGATGTGGACTTTTTTTAGCATATTTTTTGACAATGCCTGCTTATATGGTTTACGGTTGCCGTTCTAAGATCCATACCAAACCTAAAGGCACAATAATGCATATATTTCTGAGGAATATCGATCTAATAAGCGAATGGGTCAGATATTGTGAATTTGCGCCAGACGAGCTTGAAAGTAGAGCCCAGGTGTCTTGGGGGACTTGAGGGGTGATCTATTCTGCGTCTGCAGCCTGCACTTTACCACGAATATGTACGACCAAAGAAGCATTGACTCAGAACGTCTCGTAAATTGCTTCCAAATGCAATTCCAACTCTATTCATGCACACGCTGCCTCAGATGAGTCACGGTTCATGAATTAGCTGTCGGCCTTGGGGTACTGAACAGGTAACTACATGGACGGATTGGTGCTTTTGGTGTAAATGTTTCTCACTAAACTTTGCATATTTACCAGATTGTATTGCTTTATATCTATATCCCATTTTGCTAGACATCTGTCCCTGGATTTAGGAGCATCATAGAAAATTATTTATATACACAGAAAACTATGCTATCGTGCCCTTCGAAATAAGCATAATCTTTTCGTAATCGATTGCTTCACATGTCAATTTTTTTTAGGCGAGCATATTGACTGAAGCACAGACTATTGGTAGTGACGACATCACCGACACGTCCAGTATACCAATGGTGAGCCATACAGACTTGTTGAAGTTCATATTCTTGAGAGTTGGATCTTCCCACATATCTAATGCAAATCTAATTTTCCCTTTACCACTTCGTGACAATGCACTGAAAATGAAGGAACAAGATTATGCATCCGTTTCTTTCCCAGAGTCAACAACAACTTCGAGCGTCTATCAGGTAGTTTTATTTCCCTATTCGATTACGGAAATGTAATAGGCATGGAATTTTAGATATGAAATAGTTTACGTATCCTGTCGTTTGTTTACATAACGTTTCATTTATGGGTTTTTATTGAAATGTACCATTGACTACATCCGATTGTGTCTGTTCAATTTCACTGTTTTCATCCATACTAAAACAAGTACTGTGTTGCATGGGGATGCTGGTACTTCAACTACAATTACATCATCCTTTGGAGCTGATCCAGAGCATGAGATATGCGTACTGACAGTTCCGTTGAATAAAAGAAAGTATATCCTACATCTGATACTATTAGCAGTGACATTATTATAAACAAGCATATTTTCAAACCTTTACCATTTCAGTTCTAACGTTACAATTTCTACCCTAATGCCGAATACAATGCAAAATGCTTGAGTGCAAAATTACAATCAGTGGGTTTGGCACAGTGATCTCTGATCGAGTACACTAGCTATCAATCAAGTGAAATTTGAAATGTATATTTTGACTAAACGACGTACACAGTTTACGATGTGTGCGAGGAAAGAATTTGATTTGAAAAAGATTGACTTTTTTTAATGAATATTCTATTCAAGGGACGTATACAAGGTCGGGAATTAGAAGAGGACCCACATGGAGGTGGCGGACTAGCTTGCTGGTGCGGTCGTTACAGTGAAGAACACGGATTTACAGAAAATCAAGAAAACAAGGGTAACAAACAAACAATTTCAATTACAAAAAGTGGTTTGGGCTGGTCTTGTCTTCATAACATTCTTTGAACATGTTTTTACAACCCATCTCCTAGAGGCCCAGAAGAAAACATAGTATGAAGACACAGACAACAAATGAAACCAAAGATGCTGCTTGCCAAACAGATTCCACCATGGAGCAACTAATATTTGAGGCGTGGCGTAGTCCAGTCAAGAAGCAGACTCGAGATGCTTATGCCCAATGGCCAGAAAATGAATTGAATGTGACTGGCAAAGGAAGCAAAGTGTTTTTGGACCATTGCTACAATGTGACAACTCAACAAGATAAAGAAGAAACTGAATATAAGGAAGATGCTTTTGGACCTCTATGTCCTTGGTCTCACTGAGACATGGTTCACGGCCAGCTCTGTCACGAGCTTTGACACTCTCCTCCGTGATGGCTACAAGATCCTCTCTGTACCCAGATCCACTCGGCCTGGAGGGGGCGTAGCCCTGATCTTTCCTGAGTGGATTCCTGCCACTATCATTCCCACTCAGATTTATTCATCTTTCGAATGCCTTGTCTGCAGGCTCTCTCTCTCTCTCTCTCCCAGCCACTCTCTTACTGTTGCTACTCTCTACCGGCCCCCTGGTCAATTCGCCTCTTTTCTCTCTGAGTGGGCTGACCTCTCTTCCTCCCTCCTGACCTCTATCACTCAACTCCTCCTCCTTGGTGACCTCAACTTCCACCTTGATTCTCCCTGTCCCTCATTCCTGCTTTTTCGCGACCTCTGCGATTCCCTCTCCCTCTCTATGCTCCCCTCCGGCCCGACGCACTCTTCAGGACACACACTTGATGTCTTGATCTCCTCTGGCCTCCCCCTCTCTATCCCTCTGACCACTCCTCTCTCCTGGAGTGACCACTGCCTTCTCTCCTCTCATCTCTCACTCTCTTCCCCCCAAGCCAAGCCTACCCCAACACTGCCACCTACCTTCTCGGACATCCAGCCCATGAAGCGTGTGTCAGTTGAGGCTTTCGCTGCCACCTTATCTCTGCCCCCTCATCCTCCTGCTGTCTCACATCCGGACACAGCCCTGTCCCTTCTTTACTCTTCTATTTCTGATACTCTTGATACTCTTGCCCCTGTCATGAGGGTCTGCTTGAAGTCCGAAGCCAAGTGCAATTCCTGGTATGACTCTGACCTAGCCACACTTAAACATAGGTGTAGGGTGGCTGAGAGGAAATGGAGGGCTTCTTGTTCACCCTCTGATAAACTGGCCTGTCGCCTGCTCCAAAGGCAATACCGACTCTGTCCGCACCAAGAAGAGAGTCCACCTTCAAGCCCGTGTCTCTGCGGCATCTAACAACTCGGCCGAACTCTTTAAAATCTGCAAGGAGCTTGCCAACCCCGCTGCAGTCTCTACCCCTCCTCTTGCCTCCCAAGCTCTGCAATGCACTGGCCTCTCACTTTATCTCAAAAACCCAGGACATCCTGTCCACCCTCTCCTCCCCATCACCTCCTATTCCCTCTCAGTCTGAGCTTGCTGACCCTCTTTCTACCACTCCACCACCCTCCTTCTCGTCCTTTCCTCTTTTCTCCCCTGATGAGGTCACTAGACAAGTCCGATCTATGAAGGCCTCATCAAAACAGGTTCATCCCTGTTCCTCTAAAACCATCAAGGATCACATTGACACCCTTGCTACAGTGCTTGCTGATTTTTGCAACCACTCCTTTGCCTCAGGATCCTTCCAACTCCGCTCTGAAGCACTCCCTTGTGCATCCTCTTCTCAAGAAACCTACAGCTGATCCCTCTTGTCCGGCAAACTATCGCCCTATTACCATTACTCCCTTTCTGGGGAAACTCCTGGAAAAGCTGGCCATCTCTCAGCTTAACCTTCATTCCGATTCTGTTGGCTGTTTGCATGACATTCAGTCTGGCTTCAGAGCTGCCAGAAGTACGGAAACTGCTCTCCTGAACATCCGTGAAGATCTGCTCTCCAACCTTGACTCTAATATTCCCTCTGTCCTCATCCTACCTTCGACAGGGTCAACCATACAATCCTGCTCAACTGTCTCAGTGATAACCTGGGTATCAATGATCAGGCACTGGCCTGGCTGACCTCTTTCCTCTCTGATTGACCCTCCCAGGTCCAACTTGGGTCCTTCCGATCATCTATCTTCCTCTCTACCTGTGGTGTTCCCCAGGGGTCTAACCTTTCGCCCTGGCTTTTCAACCAATACCTGGCAACTCTCGCCCACTGCATTGCCATTTTCTGCTCAAACTTCCAGTGCTATGCTGATGATACTCAATTCATTTTCAGGCTTCCTTCGGCCACCTCCTCTCCCTCTCTGATTGCCTAACTGCCATTCAAGATTGATGTGCCGCCAATGATCTCTGTCTGAATGCCAGGAAGACGGAGATCCTCCTTCTCGGCACAACTTCACCATCCTTTCCCCTTACTCTCTGGCTGGCCTCCCTTGGCCCGCCTCCTACCCCCACCTGCGAGGCTAAGAACCTCTGAGTCATTTTTGACTCCACACTTTCCTTCTCTGCCCACATCTCTAAGGTCTCTAAAAAGTCAAATTACCTTCTGCACCTCCTCAGAGGTATTCTTCCTTTCTTCTCCGTCCTCCAGAAGCTCACTGTCTCCCAAGCTCTGGTTCTCTCTGGGCTGGACTATTGTAACAGCCTCTTTCTCAATCTACCTGCCTCTACTCTTCGCCCTCTGCAACTAATCCAGAACAGGACTGCAAGACTTGTCCTTGGCCTCAAGCCCTGGGATTGTATCTCCCCAGCTCTGAAATCTCTTCACTGGCTCCCAGTGGCCGCTAGGATTAAATTCAAAACTCTCTGCATTGTCCACAAGGCTTTCTGGGGCTTGAGTCCAAAATGCCTTCAGCTATCCCTGCGTAAATACCTCCCCTCTTGAGCTCTTTGCTCATCTACTTATAACTTCCTCAGGGTCAGTCGTTTTTCAAAGAAACAAGCTGGGGGTAGATCTGTCTTTGGCTGGGACCTCCCTCTGGAACAGCCTCCCTGCCACTCTAAAACTTGAGGAGAACCATCTCTGGTTCCAGAAGCTCCTCAAGACCTTCCTCTTTGCTTCTGCTTTCGCTCTCCCTATCCCCTGCTGAACTGCTCTCTTGGCACCGTGCACCTGGCCACCCTCTGACCCCTGGGCCCAGGTACCTGTTCACCCTGCCACCCTCCTGCACTGCCTCCTGGCCCCCCCTTGCACTGGTGGACTGTATCTGTACCCATTCAGTTCCCCACACCCCCATTTTCTTCTTTTTTCTGCACTACTTACCCAGTCTGCTGCCTTAAACACAGCACTTTCTGACTGCACTACCACTGTTTATTGCCTCTACTATCTATTTTATTTATATGTTTGTTCTCTGCTCTGCACTTTCTACTCTCCACCTTCCATGCACTTTTACCCTTTCCCTTTCCCATGCACTTGCGCGTTCTCAATGTCACTGGGCCTAGTAAGATCGTTTTGTTCTCCCCTGTTTCCCTCCCTTGCCTTGTCGCGCTCTGAAACACTTTGTGTACGAGCGCAATATAAATAAATTATCATATCATATCAATTACTCAGTGACCACTTCACACAATCTACACCCGTAAAAAAAGGGCCACCCAATAAACAATCGACATTGATGGTTTCTCCAATTCGTGTGCAAATAACACAAACTGAAATAACAGATGCTGAAGCCTCAACACAATTGACTGAGGAATTAGCCAAATATCTCACCTTCAGTGTGTCCTGTTCGGCCGATATGTCCACCACAGTTGAGTCACAAACTACATTCATGCAGGACGATACTCTAATAAAGGAGCACAAATGCGTTGTATTCAACAGCTGCCTGGTACAGATTATACTGATGCTGAAATATGTCCATCCAGTGAGTGGGGAAGTATGCGGGCAGTCATTGGTGAATGTAACTCGTGTATCACAACGCACAAACCTGGAAATCCAAGCCACCCGAGTCCTGCTCCATGCTACATTTTCATGGTCAGCTCAACCGATTGTGGGCAAAGTGCCAGCTGGAAATCTACAGTGTGCAGCAGCTTTACTTTTCAGTGGCTCTACTTCTAGTAAGTTGTCCAGTTTCTGTCAATTTGTGGAACTCCAGCTCCTTTCTAAAACATAGTACTACAAATATCAACGAGAATATTTATTCCCTGCTATTAGTGAAGCTTGGAAAATTGAACAAATCTCAATTGAAAGGACATTCTCTGACAAACGCTTCAGGCTAGCTGGCGATGGACAGTGTGACAGCCCCAGATTTTCAGCAAAGTACTGCAGATACCACTTTCAGGACAGGGAAACTATAAAAAGTTGTGAGCTCGGTGGTCATGCAGGTGTCCGAATGTAAATCCTCAGTGGCCATGGAGAAACATGGTTTTATCAAATCCCTGGAAGATCTCAAATTGAGGGGAATGCAAATAGACCTCATAGCCACCGACAGACATGTTTCAATAGCCAAGACATTAAAACACATTTTTACTAAACTGAACACTTCACCATTTTAAAAAAAATGCATTCAATGGTATGGTCTGTCGATGCTTTGGATTCGATGCAATGACCGTATACCATTACTGATCTATATAACACTTTTTTTTTTTTTTTTTTTTACGCTACTTACCTTGTACTGCACTTCCCCCCCCACCTCCTCCCCCCTGCACTTCCTCCTTTTCCCCTTACCTCTGCACTTGCGCGATCTGAATGACACCTGGCCTAGTAGGATCGTTTGTCTGTTTTCCCCTTGTTTCCCTCCCTCCCTGCCTCGTCGCGCCTTGAAACACTTGTGTATAGGCACGTTACAAATACCATATCATATCATATCATATCACATGCTGGGTGGCTCCTGCCCCCACCCGGCTCCTCCCTGGTGCCCAGTGTGCCCCCAAGCCTCCTGCTGGTTCCCTATTAGACGCCCCCCCTCCCGCACCAAAAGCTGCCTCTGCTACTGCTTCTAAGCACTCATCATTTGGAATGCTTCTTTTAAAGGGTGCCAGAGCAAACATTTTGCCACTTCAACTACTAGTGCATTTTATGTCTTCCGTTGTGCAGAATGATTGTTTTTGCAACCATCTGTCCCTCGAAAATCAGCTTTTTTGGGGGTTTTGGGCAAGTGACCTATAACTAGACAATCGTTGCATTTAATTTAAGATCCAGTAAATGTTTTAAAAGCGTGCTCAGGTTTATCAAGTTGCTGGACTAAAAACCGTTCCCCTCTTTTACTGAGATTAATCTTTTCTATTTTTTTATTTGATACAGTCGAACAAATCCACTTTTAAAATACCGTAACCAACATAGCATTACATTAATTACATCACGTCTTGTAAGTGCAGAAAAAAAAGGAAACCTATAAACTCACCAAGTTCATCACGAATAAGAGCAATCTTTCTCCAAAACATGGACAAATGGTGAATATAGGACTCCGGGTTGCCGTACTTCTATGTCTGGCCTCTTCCATCGGACTATCGCACCAAAGAACCCTTCCCTAATGTGCACCAGTGCTTCGCAAGTCAATGAAAGATGTTTAGCAGTCTCAACACTGTCCCCCCACATAGACAGCAGAGGCAGCGATGTCTAGGTATGTTGCCCTATGTCCCAACTATGTTGTGTGTATTGATGGTATTGCATTTCACCTTTAGGTAAACCCATACAAGGAAGCTAGAGATGCAATTCGGCACCTTTACTCTATTTAGATAGTATGCAATAAATGCAGCTGCATGGCTCTGAGAAGCGAGATCTATCATTAGGTGCTCCTTACACTGAGTGAGGACGATTGCCTTCATACATTTTTTGTATTTCAGAAAGGCCAGCCAATGCATCATTTGGTGCAAGAACAAGCTATCTCCTGGCTACAAGCCAGAATTTGACCAGGCAACTGCTGGACATGAAATTGAGTCTGGATTTGAACACTTCATACAGTATGCCCAGCATAGAATCCACCCCAGCAATGATGTATCTTCCGAACCAGGTACAGACAGCTCAGTTGTAGCTCAGTTGTAGCGTCATGTGTGTGGGTATTGCATCAAACTCTAAATAGGGCATTTCAATAGATGTTCGTGAGGGCAATCTAAGTAATCTCTTGATTATCAAGATTTCCAGTGTGCTGGTTTCCGTAACCAGCCCCAGAGCCCATATTTCAGCCCCATATGATATGACGAAGGTGAACTTAGCCTGGTACAGTTCTAAAATTGCACCTATAGAATAGCCACCGTCCTTTGAGGCAAAGGCACTTATGGCACCCGCCATTGTCAGAGACTTTAATTTAATATGCTCAAGGTGCTTCGATCCCCTTAGCCCTTCATCCAAATGGATGCCCAGGTATTTGAAAACCCCAGCGACTTCCACTGTGGCACCGGCAATCGCCCATTTGAGGCCTATCGCCTTAACTGCCTTTGGGCAAAGCACCACGATTTTGGTTTTGTCTATTAGCAGAGAGTTGGATTTAGCAAAGTCTGCTAATTTATTCAAGGACGCCTGCAGGCCAACAAGAGTAGTGTCCAGTAAAACCAGGTCATCAGCGTAACCCAGCCATGACGCAGCTCTCCCGCCTAGCCATAGTGGGTTAGCAGAATGGCTAGGTAATGTTCTTCCCAGGTCGGCTAGGTAGAGGTTAAATAACATGGGGGCCAGTGTGCACCCTTGCTTGAGACCCTTGGTGGTTGTAATCCATCCAGTTGTCCTGCCGGCTTGGTCCATACAGACCTTTACTCGAGTCTGATCATGAAGATGAATTATCATCTGCAGATGACTCTGCGATATGCCACCCAGCAGCAATTTGTTCCAAATCGACCCCCTGTCAACGGTGTCAAACAAAGCACTAAAATCAATGAATGCTGCATACACTATCGACCCGCTAATAAGCCATGTCTGCTACATAGCAGTATACATGGCCAAGCAATTGATTGTGGTGTTGGAGCATTTACGGAAGTCAGTCTGATTTAAGGGGATGATGTTATGCTTGCTAGACCATTCCCCCAAGTTCCAACAATAATATACGAGAGAAGATCTTAGATGAAGTGTCCAGCATTGCCAACAAGTGATAATTTCTTGGATCTGAATGGGTTCCTTTCTTGTGTGCAGGCATGATTATGCCGTCACGCCATGAAGGTGTTATTGTTTGCACACGGCTGATCCAAACGAATAACCAGTGGAGTACCTCGGCCCAGAGGGCAGGGTCTCTCTTCATAAGAGAAAAACAAATCCCATCCGGGCCGGGGGCACGGGACAATTTGCACATAGTGATTATTCTATGAATATTGCAGATGTTTTTCCCGTAAACCCATCTATGCTGACTCAAAGTCGCAAGAACATCGCTCTGGCGTCCACCTCCAAAATGTTGCTCTTTGAATGCTTCCCACGTTGACCCCACAGCTCCATTTAGGTCCCTAGCTCTGAGTGGCCATCGATTATTCTCCGAAACCGGGTAAAATCATAGGTCTGCGAGGAGTATACAAGGAGACACCAAGTAGACCATTCCCTCTCAAGTCTGTGCCTCCTGAGCCACCCAGCATAATCCCTTTTTAAGACCTTTGCCCGTAGTGCACAGGAAGGCGGATCTAAAAACTCTCAGGACAGTGCACGCAGGGCTTGATGAAGTGATCTTTTCCTCTCCTTGATTCCCTCATCAAACTGATAGACATTTATTTTCTTTGTTATAGTACCCACCCCATTATTAGTTGTACCCCTTGGCACAGAACTGGCCCTGATACTTTCCATACAGGCCTCAAAGTAGTTTATAGCTGTAGGCCCATCTGCGTGCAGCACCTGGAAGGATTTCAGTGATGCCCTAAGAGCCTACATAGCTATCAAGAGTTTCCCGGGCTGCAGCCGATGCCCTCTCCAAGTTCCCCTCATGCCAGGAAATGCGGCTCAGGGCTGAGTTGACATGCACTTGCCCAGGATGAGTAGGGGTGGGAATTACTCCCCCCCTCCCCTCCCCTCCCCCAGTTTTAACAAGACCACCAAAGGAAGGTGGACGCTTTCATCCCACTGCATGACCTACATGTCCTTAACCAAGTCACATTGATTAGGCACACAAACATACTCTATGATGCTACTTGAACTGTTCCCAATCCGTGTATAGCTATGTGGAATATCAAATGGATAGCAGCCGTTGAACATGCTAAAGTTGTATGAGTGCAACAGCTCAGCCCAGCTGAAACTCCATAGGCAAGGCTTATCCAATCTACCATGTTGCATGGGGAGAGAAGTGAATGCCAATTTGCTTGTAAGCGGGCAGACAGTCCTCGGGATCCTTGTGCTAAAATCTCTGCAAATGATTACCAAGGCGCTGTGGCCTAAATGATCAAGAAATGTTTTTACGGCCCCAATAGTCGTTGCATAGCACCTTTTGTAGAGGGGTGGGTCATATAGATTAACTAAGTAGAAGGCTATCTTGGGTATAAAAGCCACCTCCTCGGAAGTGCAAACTCTACCCACCAAAGCATTCTCTACACCAAGGGGCACAGCTTCTAAAGACCAAGGTTTCTTGACACCCAGATCCAGCCCTCCTTTCGGGCGATCTTTCGAACCCTGAACTGCAAGAGAAGAAAGAGTGGTCCAACCATCAATCACTATATCAGAGGTGAGCCATGTTTCTTGTAGAGCTATAATTACGAAATTGTCAATAAAGACAAGTAAGCCACCCTCTTCTAAAATGTGTGTTCCCTCGAGTATTCCAATTCAGAAGCCAACATTAGTCACCAGATTCTCGGCTAGGATGGTGCCCTTCCACGCTGATCGACCAAATGGGCCAGCCAAGACCAATGAAATTTGTCGGCCTGGTTTGCCACTATACATTTATTACTCAATTGCATAGCCGATGGAGCAGCAAGAAGGGATGGAGGTGATGGTTGGCGCTGGGATGTCACACTTGGGCCAGCCTGTTTGCCATCATACTTTGAACCCATCCTCCCATTTGCATGCCAATCTACATTAATTAAGGTGCATTCATAGCCAAGCTTATACAGAACCGAGCCATAGTCCAGGACATATGTCATTGTAGACTCAGAGTGGAAGAAGATATTGGACAATGCCCTCCTGTCACACTGATCTTCCACAATTCGTATGTCGTTACTGGCGATGAATCAAAGTGGGAGCACAGAATAGAAAAGCTCGAACACTCGAGATCTATTGATGTAGGTTATTTTTGGGGCACCAAAGATGCCTTATATTTGTATGGCCTTTATTTTAGTGGACTAAGAAAGAGGTCCAGTGGTGCCCAGCAGAGAGACATCCTGGACCAGTTCAATTTGAGTGGTTGTCGTGTAAGAACTCTGACCAATTATTGCCACAGACTCTGACGATTGAGGCAAGAATAGGCCTTCCAGAATGTAAGTAGTGTCCTCTGTGTTGGTAATGACTTGTGTTTCGGTCGTCTGTTTATGGGCAGTTTTGCTACCCGAGCTGGACACCTTATTCCCCTGCTGGGCCTTTTGCTTTTTTCTTTTGTCGCATAGCCTGTGGTTGCTTTTTCGCAGACGAGAGGGTTCGGCAGTATCTGCCATGGTACAGGCCTCTGGCAACAAAATCAATGGTAGATGCAATGGTCACCGCGCAATTAGTCTTGGACAAGCCACAGGAGCTTCTTGCCCCACACGCCCCTCCTTTAGTTGGGGAATCCCGTAAGATCACGGGTCCCTGCTTAGTTGGAGGGGAGGGGCCTGGGAAGCTAAGCTCTGTTTTTTTTTCTTTGTTGCAAGTTCTTCATTCATTATGGCCTGTTTGGGTGCTTTCTTTTTGCTTAGGTACCATGCTGTAGTATTCAAGTCCAATCTGTCTTTACCTGAATTTTGCTTAGTAAGAACCGACTTTGATAGCATAATGAGCGGTTTTTTTAGACAGAGATTGACGCTCACATAGTCTTGCATTGGTTGTTTCCTGCAGCTGGGCGATGGTGCCGGTCACATTGATTAATTTAAGAAGAGTGGCCATAATTTGACCTGACTGTCCCCAAACATTTGTCAGACAGCAGGACAGATCGTCACCTCTCCATTTTAGTTGCTCCAATAATGTGCCTAAGACATTGAACATCCCCTCGTAGGAGGTGCTCATGTTACTCTCACCTGCCACCTTGAGTTTGATGTATTCCACCTGGGTGGCCAGTAGGACCTCACCCCTATCCCCCCACCCCCAAACCCCTGAGGCCTCCACCAAGGGCTCCGAATCAACATCAATAGCTTCTCTCAGGCAGGAAGGTAAGGGCGTGGTGCTCGAGTGGCTCTGCCTGTTTTCACTTAGCATGATGTTTGGAGCAGTTACGTTTGTAGAAGTTGCAAGATTAAGTGACGCCATTCCCAAGCAGCATCCTCTCATAAAGCCTTTCAATCTCAGTACTGGGATTAAAAAACAGAGTGGGGGTCTGGGAAACTCTCTACCAGCATGAACACAGCCCATTGACGTGTTCTTGGGTGGATGGCCCCTGGGAGAGTCTCAACCAAGTCTTTAGCTCACTGTTCTTTTCACAGAGAAGAAATTTCCCCGAATATCAGTCTTTGTCCTTCCCAGGGGCAGCCCAGCACCGAAATGCTAGGCAATTCTCCTCTGAACAAGAGTACCACAGCAAACTCATACATGTGTTTCAGCCTAGTTGGGCATCGTCAGTGAGGTGAGGCTGTGCCTCTCTAAGAGCAGTGAGCAAGGGGTCCACATCTGGATTCCCCTGTTAACTTAGGGTGAGACCCAAAGTTACTTGGTATGCAAAACAGAGGGGGGTCTGGGAAACTCTACCAGCACGAACACAGCCCATTGACTTGTTCTTGGGTGGATGGCCCCTGGGAGAGTCTCAACCAAGTCTTTAGCTCACTGTTCTTTTCACAGAGAAGAAATTTCCCCACATATCAGTCTTTCTCCTGTCCAGGGGCAGTCCAGCACCGAAATGCTAGGTAATTCTCCCATGGGCGTAGGACATGGGGGGGACAGGGAGGACAAATCCACTGTTGGGGGTTAATGGCGCCCCCCCCAGCGCTGTCCGCAAGCCCCGGCTCCCCTAAGGACTCAGCCGCACATGTCCTTGTGATTCGGGCTTCCCGGTCGCTCTGCGCGGCCGGGAAACGCCCCGTTTAATGGTTTACCTCCACCACACATCGTGGCTGTCTCCTGTTTTTTCCTTTCAGGACCTCCACACTTGAGACAAAAAAGATGTTCTCTTCCTCATCTTCAACAGCCTCCTCTGCCTGAACATCCTCTTCTCCCTGGTCTACTTGAGCGACGTTGGGCGGTCGACCCTGGCGACTGAAGATGGGCCGGGCGGGTCCTCGCGGCACCAGCACAGGCATTGCCGCCTTGCACACTCTTGAGAAATGGTCTGGTAGCCCACACCGTCCACAAGTCTTTCCGGCCGCAGGGCATTCCGTTGGGTGGGGCAGGTCGTAGCCACACTTCTGGCAAGACTCACCTGCCCTTCCGCTCTGTCTCGGGGGCCACCGCCAGGTCTTCTGGTGCCCCTGCCACCGCGCCACATCGCACACACCTCCTCGGTTTTGATGGAGCGCGACCCAGTCTCCATTCTCGCTGCCCTCGCCTCGGACACCTCATGGCACCTACCCAGTTCAAGGATGCGTGGGAGTGTGATTCCATGCTCACTTAGCACTTGTCGCCTGAGCTTTCCTGAAGAACATGCCTGTATGAGCATGGTCCTGATCATATCTTCAGCATCACCCCACGCGCAAGCCAACGGCAGGCACCTCAGGCGTCCATAAAAAGTGTCCAGAGTCTCGTCCTCCTTTGGCGGATAGCATCACAAAGCGCTCATAGTCCGCGTTGGCTAGAGGTAGAAAATGCGCTTGAAGGGCGGCCTTCGCCTGACCATAGGACCCATCACCCGACGGAAGAGACTCAAAAATTTCCTGAACTGAGGGCCCTGCTGAATATAACATGGTCGCCAATCTGGAGTCATCATCAGTCACTTGAGCGGCTCGAAAGTACATGTCCAGGCGGTCGACCCAACTCTTCCATCTGGGCCCCAAGCTGGAAGGTGGACCCGACACATCAAACTCCGGAATGGGCTGCAGGGCCGCCTGTGCACGAGGTTGGGCCATTGCTGGAGGAATTTGTTGGAGAACGGGTACCACCGCCGGCTGCACAGGAGGTAGCGGACCTGGAGGACCTGCCTGCCCACCCAGAGGCTGCTGCACCTGCAGTCCTGCTCCTGCTGCTGCTGCTGCTACTGCTGGTGCACTGTCTTGATCCTCAGAGTCACTCATGAGCTCGAGTGCACAGGCACCCCCAGTGTGGGAGAAGGGGTCGCAACTTGGACTCAAAACACCACCAGGGAGGAAAAACAGTCACTGCCACACACCTCTGTGATGATGAAGAGGATGAAGATGGTTCCAGCCTGATGAAGAAGCATTAAAGTCACTGCAGCACACCTCTGTGATGATGAAAAGGATGAAGAAGGCTCCAGCCCTCGACTGTTCCAAAAATTGAGGCAAGAAGAACAATGGGCTATGCAGGCCGAGCCATGTTAGCCCTCCTCCTTGCTTGCACTCGACGTAGGAGACCCAAGAAAATGAAGAAATCACCAACTGGGCACATGTGTGTGTAGGTATAGCTGCCTGCTACCATAGGTTCCAAAAATTAGGTCTGGATTCACTTCAGAGCTCAAACCGGAGCCTTGTGAAGTTCCACGGCCTGAAAGACAAAATGGCTGCCAGCCGCGTGGGTGACGCACTACCCGCGGCCTGAAACGAAGTCGTGATCCAACCTCGTTTTGATGAAAAATCTTTTATCAGAAATGATCACCGCCGGGCCCGGGCATCATCTCCCCCACTCGTCACCACTGTTGGGGGTTACTGGCGCCCCCCCAGCACTGTCCGCAAGCCCCGGCTGCCCCAAGGAATCAGCCGCACACGTCCTTGTGGTTCGGGCTTCCCGGTCGCTCTGCGCGGCCAGGAAACGCCCCGTTCACTTATATTGCTAGTCACGCCGCTGCGTGCGCACCCCGTCATCGGGCAGCGCCACATCCACCCACACAATTTTAAGTGGGGGGGGATAAAATGGCATTTATCCCCCCAGTTTCCCCCAATTTGTGTCGCTCTGCAGCCTGTGTAGTGATGCGTGCAACAAACTTCAGACAGCTGCAGCGGGTAAACAAGGTCCTTTCTTCCTTCCTCCCTTTCTCCCTCCTTTCCTTCCTTACTTCCTTGCTTTTCCTTCCTTTTCCTTCCTTACTTTTCCTTCCTTCCCTTTCCTTTTCCTTCCTTCCTTCTTTCCTTTTCCTTGCTTCCTTTTTTCTTCCTTCCTTTTCCTTCCTTTGCCTTCCTTCCTTCCCTTTCCTTCCTTTTTCTTCCTTTTTTTCTTCCTTTTCCTTCCTTCATTCCTTTCCTTCCTTCTTTCCTTTTCCTTCCTTCATTTCCGTTTCCTTCCTTCCTTCATTCCCTTTCCCTTTCTTTCCTTCATTCCCTTTCCTTTTCCCTCTTTCGTTCCCTTTCCTTTTCCTTCCTTCCTTCATTCCTTTTCCATTTCCTTCCTTCCTTTCTTACTTTTCCTTCCTTCCTTCCTTACCCTTCCTTCCTTGTCCTTCCTACATTCCTCATGTCAGCTGCACATTAAAAGAATAAGGCACACGTTAAACAGCCATTGGGACTTCTTTTCGTTCACCATGCCAAAAAAAAACCAAACCCCAATCGGCTGCTAATGATGGTGACGACAGTGGTATTTGCATCGTTCTTACCCAAAGAGAAACTCCACAGCGCCAGAAAGGCGATGACCAACATCCCCTTCATTTTTCCCCGCTCTCCTCGTGGGCATTGGGTGCCCTGATGCCCCTCGTTGAGGTGTCCTCAGGCCTCCCCTCCTTTAGAGACGATGGCAGTGGTTGTCAAGTAGAACCCTGAAGATCTTCTCTGGCACAGCTGTGGACGGGATGAGTCTCGAGCTCCAAACTGGGCTTGGGAACACGCTCATGACCTGGTGGGTTCTGCCCGGGGCCAGGGTTTGGATGAATCATGTCCCGCATGTGCTTGCCTGCCCCCCCACCCAGCACGACAGGCCCTGGAACCCCCAGAACACTGAATGCTGAAGGCTGGCTGGACTGTCACCCAAGCTTGGCTGTGAGCCACTGCCAGGCCTCGCACTTGGGCTGGGAAAGGAGAGTTTATGGGAGGAAGACATTCACCCACCAACAATGCAATGTCCTCTGCTTAGGAGCAACTCTTGGCAAAACAATGTCCCATTGCATGAGTCCTGATGTTCTGTTCTATATACTAGAAAGTCCCCCCGCCCCACTTTACCTAGGGCACTGCGCACAGTGTAGTCATGGTTTTTCAATCTGCTACTGGCTAGCGACGAAGCAAAATGTGATTGCTTACATTCTGACACATGCAAACGTCATGGCATGACTGATCATGTACAGGGCTGTCATGAGGTGGGTGCCAGACGGCAAACTTCCCCTACCCTCGCAGGGCACAGGGGCCTTGCACGGTGCGGTAGATGCCTTCCTATCACGCTGGCAACTAAGCTGAAGGAAATTCATTAAGCGTGTATGCACTGCAGACCCACTGCATTGCACTCCGTGTGTCCACTCACTACAGCTTGTAGTGCACTATTTATACTCAAATCTGTGTAAGCGAGAAATACATCAAAGACTCATCGAAAAACTTTCTGTTCGAGTTGCACAGTTCAAACCCATTAAGCAGACGTCACGCCACGCACCAACAAACCTGGGCTACCAGAGCAAACATCAACACAATGCTGTGTGTTTTCAAATCTTTTTAAGATGTAACTCTGCTAAAAGGGGCCATTCTCCTGGCAGGTTTAGGACTAGATGGAGCAGCGCACACCACAATGAAAGACCAGTATCAGCCAGACATCGTGCTCTGTCATTCCAACGGTGTATAATGTTTCTAAAGTTTCAGCTCAGTTAATGGCCATAATCGGAAATGCTGAGTCATGCCTCAGAGTAAGGAGTTTGTGTATGGTATCCTCGCAAGAAGTGGTTGCCTCTTATTGTGCGATATGTTAAATAGTAATATGCGTCTCTTAGATATTGCTTTGAAGCTTTCAAAACGTTGTATGCATTGAAACCAGGAGTGTTTCGTGATTGGGGATCACCTACCATTATGAAGTCTTAGATACTCCCATTCCTTGGCACATCCGGCCCATATCAACTCAACAGAAGCCAAGCGCGCACAGAGTCTATATTCCAATCAAAATGGACACAGGTTCTGGTTCTGTTATCTAATTGCAGCAATGTCAGGCGAACAGTCACTGAGAAGGCTGCTGTGCGAGTGCAGCTTTTTAAGTATCAACAGGAGACCTTGTTTGCTTCATTCCCATGGCTGATGATTCCAATAAGGATTTGGAGACCTTAAATATGTATTTTAAAGCTTAAACATTGGTGCCTCCAGTGGAGTTTGTAGAGAGGTCCCCACCCTAGTGTGAGAGCATGGAGTAGTAGGTGAGTGCAGAGTTATTGTGAGATGCGACTGAGACCAATAAACAAGTTGCTTGTTCAGGTATTTACAGGAAGATGGGCACTTCAGGGAAGGAATCCTGGCCTCTTAAACTGTTTCATGAATTGAGAAACTTGAGGGGCGTACCCTTGTTTCATTTCATGAATCATGATAACAGGAAAAGACAGTGACTGTGGCTGAGGGGAGGTGTGTGCATTACCTTTAGTTGTAAATCAGTTTAGGCCCATTGGAGGCAGATTTGTTACCGCAGCCACTAATACATGTTGAAAGCAACCTGTCCCAAATGTCTCCTCCAGTTTTTTGTGCAATGTTCGTCTGCGCTTTTTAAAGTCCATACAAGAATTCAAGTCGTTTTACTGTCGTCACCAGATGTAAGTAACTTACTGTTCTTGGTAACGTAAGGGGATCTGTGCAAGTCAGATCTGGCTGGGTGGCTACTCCCGCCGTGGCAGATGTGGTAGCTGAGACAGTCCCTCCAGTCCTGTGGCTGCAGAGACTGCTCAGAGGAGCGCAGCAGACAGAGCCTGCCTCCCTCATGGCACAAAATTGGCTGGTTTCCCCCTAGCTTGCGCCCCAGTGAAGGGAGGCTGAGAGCAGGTGTTTTCGGGGAAGACATAAAAGATCTATCGATCATGTGGTCCACAGGTTTGATTGTAACTGGGATAGAATTGGTGCTTTATTCCTGAGGTTGCCCAAATAAATGCCATTGCGTTATGTTATAATAACCCAAGCTGTTTAAAGACCCTGAAACTATTGTGTTTGTTATTTAAAAAAATAGTGAATACGACTATAACATTGAAAAAAGTAAACATAGTGTTAAGAGGGACGACAGAATTTAAGGATTTTGTACTCTGAACTGCTTTTCTTTTTCTTAATTTTCTTGTTTTCTTTCTTCTTTTCTCTTGTTTTATACAGTGATGATATATGTGATTTAATACCTACTGCTATTTTAATTTTGTGAAAAGTCGAGTTCTTTCACTAAAATACAATAAATAAAGCAAAGTACCAAGGTGTCCCCTGCCCCCCCCCAAATGTTATGGATCTCCTACGTCCCTGAATTCTCCTCTGAACAATAGTACCACAGCAACGCCATACACGTGTTTCAGCCTAGTTGGGCATCATGGCATGCAATGGAGGCATGGTTGCCCAGATCAGTGCTCAGAGTAATCAATGCTGTTACAGAACCACCACAATCGTTTTGGATCCAGTACAGGCTATAGAGGCCAGCAGTTCGTTGGTTAAGTTTGTACTAAAGGCTTCATCAATGGGGACAGTAGAGGCTTTGGGAACCCCACTGGAGCCCCCACAAACCACAGCCCCATTGTTGAGGAAAATCACACGATGATGATTAGCTGGGTAATAGTCCATGAATTTAGAAGCAGATAAGTTGCCCCTGTTAGCTTTCTTGGATCCTACAGACAACAGCGGGCATGTTTTTTTTTAGGGCAGACAATTTGTTGTAAGTCAATGAGGAGTGGTTCCTCTGCAACACTCCTCAAAGGTGTAATGAGGAGCGTGAGGGGGATGCAGCCAAACCCAGTGGAGGGCCTTGCTTGCACGCAAAAGAGACAGACGGACCCTCAAAGGAGGCTTGAGTAGCCACCTTTGCTCGTTTGCCTGCACGTGTTTTAATGGGATTAGGCGCCCAGCGTTTACGCATGCTTAGGGCGGGGGGGGGGGGGGGATTCACAGACACACCGCCGCCTCTCTCTCTCAGGGGGGTGGCCCACAATTTAAGAATGGGAGCTTTCCCAATGTGGAGCGGCAAGTAGCAGTGATACAGATGGCAAAGCTGGGACAGGCAATCAAATGGGCAGTATGACATGTAGAATATGTAGTGTGCAAACGTCTGCACACAGACGTGGATTCCCCAACACTTACTTCACGTACGTCACGTAACCACAGAGATCCTTGCTGCGGCTGTTAAAAGCAGAGCTCTGGTTTCATTGCTGCTAGCTACGGTGCACCGCCGCTCACGCCAGAACACATCGGAAACGCAAGGAAACACCAACAATTTTTCAGTCTATTTGCATTACCAAGCCATCCGATTCCTATTCAGAAATGTGAAATTAACACCAGTATATGTGTACCAGTTTTATACAAACCATACAAAATACATCCTAGATCATGTCTATTCGATTGAATAGTTTATACAATGATATAGACCCAATAAAACATAGTATTCAGACTGAAATTTCCAATGTAGGTGGTTAAAAGGTAAAATAGTCTCTCGGATTATGTATTCCAACTCATTAACCTCATTTTGTCTTTACAATATTCTTTTAGTAGTAATACACATGTATTAGTAATGGGTGACATGACCACTGCTACTGGGCCACTTCTGTCTGGCATTCTCTTTCTAACCACCAGCTTGCTCAGAGGCGTTGGTAGGTGGTGGTTTAGGGGGCTATAGCCCTGGGTCTTTTGGTTGTAGCCCTGGATGGAATCTCAGGGTTTACAACCAAAAGGCTAGCTAGCCCCGAGTCCCAACAATCCCGATATTAGTGTAGCCCCAGATCTTTTCCAGACCTAGCAACACCCCTGCCTGGCATTATCTCTTTCTACCCCCACCCCGACCACCTCCAGCCTGTAATGCTGTTCTTCTATCTTTTCCCGCTGTTTCTAGTATTGCGTGTTTGGTGATGCCTTAGCACCCACCTATCAGCCAAAACTATTAGCATAGGAATATAGATCTGCTGGGGGGGACACAGCCTTGTGGATGTAGCTTGGCCTTTTACCCATCCTTTCATGACCAATGCGACCCCCCCATGGCCATTCCAATCCACTACATGCCCAACACGCACCATGCAACGATAGCTTTGAGCTAGCTCTGTTGCATAGTAACATCAAAACATGTTCGAAAAGAAGAGGAGCTAGGAGCTATTTAGCTCCTGCTTGTAGCCTAAAAGAGCCTGGTTACTGTGGTGTTGCCACTCTTGCCTTCCTCTGTCTACTTCTGTTCTTTGGTGGGCTGCGACCCACGTGGGTTAAAGGGCGGGGTTACCGCCCCCAGGGCAGTTCGAGTCTGACTGTGATGCATTAAAGACGTGTTGCACCCTAGCTCCGTGTCGGCCTAATCATTGTGTGAATGATTGAGTGATCGATGACCTAGCATGAGTCGGTCCACGAGGAAGAATATCACATTGGGGACAAGGTGGACACGAGGTCCCACCGTGCCTGCCATCATCAGGTCCACCGTGCTCGTGGTGTACTGCCTGACACCACTGGAAGCGCAGGACCGCACCTGTCGGGGAAGTCTGATTCAGTGGGTTGGAGCGCAAAGACTCCCCACCGTCGGGACAAGCCCCCCTGCGTGAGCATCTCCCGAGCTCTGGCGCACACACTTCCCGCGGGTGGAGCAACTGCGACGGCTCCCCGCGTGGCGGATCATCTGGGCGGTGGAGAACGGATTTTCTCCCGCCAACGGCAACGACAGCAAGGCCTACTGCGCACGCTGAAACACTGGCAGGTAGAGCAGTAACTCCCTGCTCACGCATTCAGGGCGGTGGAGGAGCACTGGCCTCCTGCCAACGGCAACGAGCAAAGACGAGTGGTGGAGGCGCGAACCTCCCGCTCCAACGAGAGCACATTAAAGGGTAAGCACAAGCGCTCCCTTTCCTTTTTTTTTCTTCTCTTCACCTCCACATGGCCCAACAGCGCACGCAACAACACCACGGCTGCAGATCAGGGCCCCCAGCAAGACACTAGGCCTCACAAGCCTGCCAACACGCGGCACAGCGCCCCCCCGGTTGGCGCGCAAAATCGCAACGCACAAGGCGGGAAAACGCCTGCAAGCTACCTGCAAACCAGAGCGGCGCCCCCTTGTGGCGCCAAGGCCCCATCGCACTAGATCAAAGAAACTTCCATCCAGCACATTCATAGGAAAACTCAAGTGCAACGTCACTTCATGAGCGGCTCTCGGAGAATCATTAACAGTTCCGGTGACTCCAGCCAGAACAGAACACCGGAAAATGACAGACAGCTTACTAACACAGCTGCCAGCAAATTCCGACCTCACTGACACCGGCACCCTTGGATCAAGGTGGAAGAGGTGGCTGAGGGACTTTGAAGTGTGTTTAAAAGCGGCAGGTACATTGGAGGATGAACAGAAACTCAACCTGTTAAACCATGCCGTGGGACCAAACGTGCGAGACATCCTTGAGGAAATACCGGAAGGCAACATAGACACATACACTAAGCTGAAGACAACGCTCACAGAATACTTCACACCCCACACAAATGTGGACTATGAACGACACATATTCCACACTACCAAACAGAACAAAGGTGAAACCATAGATGCATTGGTCATGAGACTTCGAGCAAAAATGAAACACTGTGATTTCAACAACTACTCCAACGAGGAGGCTCTCAGATCACAAATAATAGTGGGGTGCGAAAGCGCTGACTTCCGCAAATGACTGCTGCAACAGCCGCGCAGCCTAGAAGAAATCCTACGCCTGGCGCGATCTGATGCTGCTCTCGCCGCACAAGTCGAAGGCCTAGACGACATAAAAATCACCCACGGAAAGCACAAGAGCATCAACAAGCTAGAGGGGACGGGAAGAAACAGTGACCTTTCCTGTTACCGGTGTGGACACGAATACCCCCACGAAGGAACGTGCCCTGCAATGGGTCAGAACTGCTACGCGTGCGGCGGGGAAAACCATTACAAGGCTGTGTGTTTTATATTCCACAGCAAAATGAGAGGAGCGGGGAGAAGCAACAAACCCATAGCAGAACCGGAACAAAACCAGCCGACACCCCACTACCATCGGGGAGCATACCAGCCCCACGAACAAGGGCGCCACAAACACCATGACGAACAACCAGAAAGAAGGCAAGACAGAAGAGACTGGAGGGAGAGCAAGACCCTACCATCAAAAACCAGGAGAAGACCCCGAAGATATGTACGGTGCCTCATTGAGCAGTCACAGTCTGACAGTGTGTCGAGTGCATCATCAGATGAGAGGGCCCATCGACTCGAAAGACAACCGGAAACGCCACGGAAAAAGGGATATTTATACGCACTAGGAAATAGTACGGCAAAAGAACATAGCCGATACTCCGAATACAGGTGAACCAGGCGGCGGCTGAATTTCTAATTGACACAGGGGCGACCGTGAATGTAATCAGTGAGAAAGCCTATGAAAGCATACCAAACGCCCCTCGCCTGCAACCAGATCGAACACTTATTTATCCATATGGCTCAAAGAGCCCCTTGGCATGCAAAGGATTCTTCATAGCATCGTGTCGATATAAAGAGCACAAGAAAGATATCCCCATGCACGTCCTGGAAGCGGCCACTGAGAGCAGATGCATACTAAGCTATCAAGCAGCCATAGAGATGGGACTCATCCACATATTATATCGCCTCATGGTACACAAATACCTAGACCCCACAGCAAGCATAGACCAAGTCTTTCCATCACTATTCAAGGGTCTTGGCAAATTAAAGTACAGACAGATCGAGCTCCACATCGACACCAGTGTCCCACCCGTAGCCCAACATTACCGGGGAATCCCCATCAACATTCAAAAACAAGTTGAAAGCGAACTGACCAAATTGCTGGAGGCAGACATCATTGAGCCAGCGGAAGGCCCCACTCCATGGGTCTCTCCCATCGTGCCGGTGCCAAAGAGAGACTCCCAAGACATCAGAATATGCGTTGACATGAGGAGACCGAATGAGGCCATTCTAAGAGAACGCCACCAAGCCCCTCGAATAACAGACATGGTGCATCTCTTGAATGGGGCGACCGTGTTCTCAAAACTGGACCTAAACAAAGGATATCACCAGCTGGAGCTCTGCAAAAGCTCTCGCTATATAACAACATTCGCTACCCACCTGGGACTTTTCCGCTACAAGCGACTAAGCTTTGGAGTGTCCTCCGCAGCCGAAATTTTTCAAGCAGAGATTCACAATGTCATCAAGAACGTGCCAAACTGTTTGAACTACAGTGACGACATCTTGGTCTTCAGCCAAAATCAAGAGCAACATGATGACACGCTAATGAGTGTGCATGGCTTTGGAAGACGCACGGCTTACATTAAACAAGGAGAAATGTGAATTTTGCAAGAAAACACTCCGTTTCTTTGGGCACATATTTTCGGAGAAGGGCATGACACCAGACCCAGAGAAAGTTAGTGCGCTCCGAGAAGCCAAGCCGCCCACCACCACCTCAGACCTCAGGTCATTCTTGGGACTTGCAAGTTACTGCACCAGATATATAAGAGATTTCGCCTCCATCAGCGAACCTCTCCGAGCTCTCACCAAGCTCAACACAGAATTCGTCTGATCACCTCAATGCCAAGAAGCGTTTCAAATCATCAAGGACCGCATCTCCGACGCCCGGAATATGGCATACTTCGACCCCAAGAAGACCACAGAACTCATCGTTGACGCCAGTCCGGTTGGCCCAGGTGCCATTCTAACCCAACTGGATGACAGAGAGGAAAGCGGAAAGCATTTAATATCCTATGCCAGTCGAAGCCTCTCCAAAACCGAGCAAGCCTGCTCTCAGGCAGAAAAGGAAGGTCTGGCTGTGGTCTGGGCCTGCGAACATTTCCATTTGTTCCTGTATGGTAAGCCGTTTCTAGTTGTAACGGACCACCAGGCCCTCATCTTCATATATGGCAACCCTCAGGCAAAAATGCCACCCAGGATAGCTCGATGGGCACTTTGATTACAAGACTATCAATTTACCATCACACACAGGCCAGGGAAAGAGCAGAACCCGGAAGATTTTCTCTCGAGACACCCAAAGGACACATGCGGTCCAGAGCACTCCACAGCCGACCAGTACATAAGATATGTCATCCACAGCAACACGCCACAAGGACTTGACATGGATCACGTAACTCGTGAGTCCAACTCTGACCAAGGGATACAAGTAATTCTACGATGCCTAGGAACAGGGCGATGGAAACATGCCAAACAGATTCGAGAGACAATGAATGAGGACGTGAAGCATGACATCACATGCCTTCTAGCCGTGAAGGAGGAACTCGCAAAATCAGACGAAGGGCTGCTGCTAAAGGGCACCAAACTCGTAATTCCACACAGCCTGCGGCAGAAGGTACTAGAACTTGCCCATGAAGGACACCGAGGGATCGTATCTACCAAAAGAATGCTAAGGCAGAAATTATGGTTTCCGCAACTAGACACCTCGTGGAAGAACTACTGCAAGACTGCCCTACCTGTGCGCTTGTAAAGCCACACACATCCCCTGAACCCCTGAACATGACCGCACTGCCTGAAGGAACATGGGAGGAAATAGCTGTCGACCATTTTGGGCCCATGGAAGGGGGAGAATACATTCTGGTGGTAGTGGACGAATATTCAAGATACCCCGATCTACAGATAGTCCCGTCCACATCAGCACATCACACCATACCCGCCCTAGATCGGATGTTTGCTACCTACGGAGTACCCAAGGTAGTAAAGTCAGACAATGGACCTCCATTCACGGGGCAAGACTTCCAAAGATTTGCAGAATACATGGGTTTTCGACACCAAAAAGTGACACCACTGTGGCCACAAGCAAATGGCAAAGTAGAAAGATTTATGAGCAACATTAAGCGCACAACACAAATCGCACGCATCACTGGTGAGCCAGTTGAGAAACTGCTATACCAACTCATGAGGGACTACAGAAACACGCCACACAGCACCACTGGGAAGACACCATCGGAAGTGATGTTTGGGCGAACGATTAGGACACGATTACCACATGTGGCAGTTGATGAAGATAAATATGACAAGGACACAGAAATGAGAAAGAAAGACGAACACATGAAGGAGAACATGAAACGGAACGCAGACGCCACCCGACGAGCCAAAGTGAGCGACTTAGCACCAGGAGACCTGGTGGTGGTCCGCCAACCTCAGCATCGGAAAAGCATAGTACCGTTCAGTGAGGAACCACTCATCATCGTCAAAAGGAAGGGATCACTCATCACTGCGGAGGGAGACCGCAGGTCCATAACGAGAAACTCGTCTCACTTTAGACGGATGCCGGGAGTCCCAGTCGGGGGCGACAAAAACCAGAGTGACGAGTTCACGCCATGGGATGCTCCCTATGAAGGCGACAGAGAAGACTCTGAAGGCAACATAGCACCAGAGACCTGGCCAGATCCGCTGGTCCGAGCAGAGTATCGACCAACGAGAACGAGAAAGAAACCCCATCGCCTCATTGAAGAAATGAACTGAGGGCGGGACATAAAGTTTAGTGACGGGAGGGTGTGGTGTCGCCACTCTTGCCTGCATTTAGAGGCCGAGTCCTCTGTCTACTTCTGTTCTTTGGTGGGCTGCGACCCACGTGGGTTAAGGGGCAGGGTTACCGCCCCCAGGGCAGTTCGAGTCTGACTGTGATGCAGTAAAGACGTGTTGCACCCCAACTCCGTGTCGGCCTAATCATTGTGTGAATGATTGAGTGATCGATGACCTAGCGTGAGGCGGCCCACGTGGAAGAATATCACAGTTACCTTCACATCAACAGTTGGCACCCCAACTGATGCCAAGCAAACACGTCTATGTGAATTTAACTCTGTGCGTTTGGGGCGATCTATAAATAACTATCAGAACACATCTATACGACACAAAAAGCATAGGGGGTCTTGAGTATTGGACAAAATGGTATGCTTACATCTTATGTGAGAGCTGGATTTGTGGTACGCTATTTACTAGTTCCTTGTTTTCCAGTGATGGCTTTTGGTGACTGGTTAATGCTAGAGGGCCATGAGGTGCTTTTAGCTCCTGCTTATCCAACCCTTATTGTGTTCCCTGTCAAACAATGTGCTATTATGATGCTGTCATGTTATTTGTAAGCAGTCTTCTGAAAGGTGATATTTTAATTGCAGTTGTAACCAATGTCTTAATCAAGTGTGCCTTAAGCCACTTGATTTATAAGCAGCATGTGTCCCTATATCTGATCCTTGCACGGAATTCTTGTGGCAAGCAAAACAACATTTTTGGTCTTGCATAAGCATTAGATCAGCATTTGCTAGACACTGCCATCATATGCTCAGGTACTTGCACTAGTTTCCATTTGTTGCCATCTTATGTCATTTCAGTGCCAGACAAATGCCTACACAAAAGCCACAAACGTTGGCTTTGCCAAGGCTTGTTTTCTATTTCCCTACACCCACATTTAGACCTCTGTGCTGCTTCTCTCCTCTCCCTCCCCTATTTCTCTGCATGTTTTGTTTTCTTCCCCCAACTGCTTCTAGACATCTCTGCGGCTCCTCCCCTCTCCTTGCCAACTTTCCTCCCATTTATTCCTGTTTTCTTCTGCCAGTCCATCCCTTGCCCTCTAGGTGACTCTACCCCTCCCCGCTCCACCTTATCCGTGCCTCCTGGGCTTAGTAGCAATAAGCCATGCAACCACTGCTAAGGGCCCACATGCACCTGGATTTTTTTGTTTTATTTCCAACCCCTCCCCTCCAGCGTTAAATGCGGATATTCCCCTCTCACTTCCACTATTAACCATCCTTCCTTGCGGTGCACCCTCTCCCGGGTCCCAGAGGTAAAGGGCTTACTAGGGGGACTGCCGTTTTACACCAGACACCTCCAGAACACCACACGCAATGTGTTTAAAACCCCTTTCTTCATAACGCAGCCCTACTCTCATCAGACAACAGATTTGACACACAACTCTGTTACCATCATGGACTAACAGAATGACAACTCGCCTATATATCTTGCTTGCCCTCAAGCAAATGCACACATCACTTCCTACAAAAACGTAGATGCTGGAGGTCATCCATGCCCACACAACAATCACACATGCAGCTGACATTGCAAACACCATTACCACCCATGACCGGGACGTACACTTCATCACGGAAACCTGGTTCACCCCTTTCCATCCTATATGTCTTTAACTCCTGTGGCGTTCAAGTCTGTGGCTGGCAGAACAAGACTGGTGGAGGATTTTTGATCATCCCCAAATCCTCCTGGACCTATCCCTGAATGCAGAAGTCATTATCAGCTCCTTCAAAGCACAATCCTGCAACTTACCTGTCTCACTCACTGAACCAATCACCTCTAATCTAATCTACAGGACACCCAAACCCAACACCTTCTTCATTGATGATTTTGCCGACCTTGTCACCATTATGTTCCTCACACACGCCGGCCGTCTTCCTCTGCAACTTCAATCTCACAGGCAGGAAGGCCAAAATATCTAAGGAAGCAGTGCTCAGATAATTAGACGCAAGTAACATCATCCAACACTCAATTGCCCCAACTCCCAACCAAGGCAACATTCGAGACCTCCCTGCCCTGCCAGTGGCCGGCCCACGTTCTCCAAGGCCCAATGAATCAAGGCTGTTGCCTGTTTTATGCCTGTTTTATGCCTGTTCGATGCCGATCGACTGCCGAATCCCCTATTATGAGGTAACTTTCCATTCCCCCTCCAGCTCGCCTGCACCTAGTCAAGCCACGCTTACCGTACACCGCACGTCCAACACTGTGTAATTTGCACTGCAGTGCACTGATCTGCCTTCTTACGTGTAACCCACTGCCACAGACTGGTCTACCAACGCTACTTTTTTTTTTTTTTAAATTTATTTTAGGGTTTTAACATAAGCATACAAAAACGGCCTGTGTCTACAGGTTCAATTAACAAAAAAAAAAACACAAACGTTACGTTCATAGCACACACAATACACATCAGATATTTGTGAATCGAATATTCATCGGAATATTTGTTTTTTAAGAAAGTCTATTCCGCTGGGTACTTGTGTGAATAGTGGGACCTGGACCTTTATCTGGGTTGTGATTCGCTGGGTTTAAGATTGGGAATGTGCAACATCGGTAGCAGCAAGTAAGTAACTAATGTATGGACCCCAAATGTCAGGTGGTCGCGCATGCAGGAGAAGAGTCCGTGTGAACTCAGTATCCATGTCTTGACAGTAAAGGATATCTTTCTTCCATGCGGTAAGTAGAGGAAGGGGGCCACGTCCCCAGGTCAGGGCTACCCTTCTACGGGTGAGCACTAGGAGCAGAGAAGCCAACTTCCGCACTGGGGCTTGTAGGTGTTTTGTCATACCCAAGAGCGCGACGGTTGGGTCAGGGGCCAGCACCTCTCCTATTATGTCGCTCGTGTGTTGTAGAACTGAGGACCATAATCGGGCTATTCCCGGGCAGTGCCATGCGAGGTGAACGAAGTCAGCGGAGGGGGCGCCACATCTTTCGCATTGGTCTGAGGCTTCGGGGTGGTGACGTTGTTTCTTTTGGGGAGCATAGTATGTATGATGCACGAAGTTAAAGTGGGTCTGCTTGTAGTGGGTATTTAACGCTACTTTTTGGGTTTGCCGGAGAATGTAGGTCCAGTCGTCTTCAGGTATTGTGGCATGGAGGGCCGCCTCCCATCTGTGTTTCGCCCTTGCGGCGGTCACAGTTGTATCAGCGAGCAGTGATCTATAAATTATGGACACGAACCTTCCCTCTCCCTCGGCCTGGATCACATCATGCAACAGGGTCCACGTCGGTGGTTGTTTGGGGAATGTTGGGAAGTGGGCCTGCAGGGTATGACGCAGTCTGAAGTAAAGGAAAATATCGAGTGAGGTGGTGCCGCCCCTCTCCCTGATCATTTGTGGGGTAATGAACACACCATCTGGGAACAGGTCTCCCATAGAGTTTATGTTGGTTTTATCTAGCCAGATCAGAAAAACCTTTTCGTTGGTTAGGGGAATGCCAGGGATAAACTTGACAGGTAGTAACGGGGAGTATCTTATCTGTATTTCGTAATTACGGGCGATTTTCTTCCAGAGGGCGTATGAGGATAGGACTGTATTTAGCGTGCCATATGGGACCAGGAGATTTCTGAAGATGACAGCTCTTAAGAAGTCTGGGGAGGCCAAGGCGCGCTCAACCTGAACATGTGGACGGACATATTCAGAGGCATACCAATGGCTAAGAAATTGAGCCTGAGCAGCCCAGTAGTACTTTTCTATATCAGGAAGTGCAAGGCCACCTTGTGACACCGGTAATGTCAGTGTCGTGTAGGCAACTCTCGCTGGTTTGCCAGCCCAAATTAGTTCTAAAATGAGACTTCTAATTTTCTACAAGAATGTGCGTGGGAGTATTAGGGGTATATTCGTGAACAAATAGAGGAGTTTGGGGAGAATCATCATTTTAGTTAACTAAACCCTCCCCCATAGTGTTAGGGGAAGCGACTTCCATCTCTGGATGCGCTCACGGAGGGATTGGAACACTTGCCCTTAGTTGTCTTTAAATATCTCGTCATGGTTAAGTGACATGAGAATGCCAAGATAGCGAACCCTGGTGCTTTCCCACTTAAATCCGTGGTCGTCTCGGAACTGAGGAGTAGCTGTTGTTAGCAGAAATATTACTGATTTGGAATGATTTATTTTGTGACCAGAGATGCCCCTAAATCGGATCACCTCGCGCATGATTGGATTGAGATTTGTTTGGGGATCTTTGATGAACAGCATCACGTCATCCGCGTAAAGGGAGACGATCAGTCTATGTGGGCCTAGGGTGAGGCCTCTATTAATTCGGTGCGTTCTTAGCCTGGAGGCAAGTGGTTCCATAATTAAGGCAAATATAAGGGCCGACAGGGGGCATCCTTGCCTAGTTCTGCATTCCAACCTAACTCCGGGAGATCTGGTAGAGCCGAGGGTGATGTAGGAGCGGGGGTCATTATATAGTAATGAGACCAACCTAATAAAAAGTTTTCCCAGACCCATTTGTGTGAGTGTTGCGAAGAGATCTGGCCATTCGACAGAGTCGAAGGCCTTTTCGGCATCTAACAAAACTGCGATGGCCTGCTGTGTTGGGTCGAGTGCTGCAATGACTCCAAACAGTCGGCGAATGCCGTATGTCGTATTGCGTCCAGGAATAAAGCTGGCTTGGTCACCCAGGACCAGTGCGGGCATGAGGGGAAGGAGACGGTTTGCTAGGATCTTGGCCAGAATCTTGTTGTCGAGGTTAATCAATAAGATCGGCCTATAAGAGGCGCAATCGTCTTGGGGTTTGCCTGGTTTACCAACGCTACTTGATTGCCACTTGAACAATCTCTTCATGCCCCACTTACGAGGCACCCATGCCTAGTGTGTTTATTGTTTGAATACCCCATGCGCCCTCCAGCGCAACTAAACCTGCCTATTTTAGCTCACTATTTGCCAAACTGAACCTACCTATTGTATACTGCTTAGCCCTGCCTACTTAGCTTGTGTTACACTGCCAGCAAAATCGAATCTGCCTATTGTTGCATTTTACCTAGCCCTGCCTTTCTTGCCTGCATTACACTGCCTTAGCAACTTGATTCTGCCATGGCAGTTTCCACAGTACTCCTAGCCTACGTGCCCGGTTGTACTTATAGTGTTTAAGTTGCATCTCCTGGAGTGACCTATCTTTCCCTTAAGTGTCACATACTCCTAGTCACATTAATCACTGTTGCATGTGTGCCATAACTTCTATTCGAATGCCATTATTGGACCTCTTTTAGCTGTGGCGACATATTACTGCCATCACTATGCCTATGCCTTATCACTGCACTGACATCAGTGTGCGTCATGCTATGCCTTGCCTAATGTTGTTGACCGAATCATGCTAGTCACTTCCTAGTTCTACCTACTTATCTGCGCCACTTAGCTGCTACTGAATCCCCTATCTCTGATCCCCTATCGCTGATACGTCACTATTTTTGATACTGGAATTGGAAGGATGCTATTCATAGCAATACTGCTCTGTACTATGGCTGCTGCCATGCATGTGGACTCTAGAAGCCAAGAATTCATTGCTCAGTCACTAGTACCTATCCTAGACTCTAGCCTGCTAACCCCTATAAATATTGCGCAATCCAATCCATTCATAAACTATAGGGCCCTAGAGACAGGATCCTACGCCTCTCTAGCATGTGCCACGTCTATTAGAAATGACAGACTCCGCGCCAGACTAGCCAAATTATTTGAACCTTTGAGAAGAGCCCTACCGGCCACTAACCTCAAAACTAACCAAAAACTCAACCTGAGACTTAGCCACGCAAAGTTGTCTCCACCACTGTCCATTTTGAACATGAATACCCCTTAGCTCAATAACTATAAGCCTAAAGTGTGTAACATCTCTGACAAACCTATCCGAGTCAACAAAGCATCTGAGGCCCCCTCCCTCAAAGGAGAGCTTCTTAATGTAAGGTCATTTGTCGCACATGCTACCGATATTGCCGACTTAATCACTGAAGGGAACCTGGACTTCCTCGCAATCACGGAAACATGGCTCCATAATGCAGCAGGACCCGCTCTTATGCTAGCTATCCCTGATGACTACACCATAGTCAGACAAGACTGAGATAATGCCCGAGGTGGTGGCATTGCCATTATCTCTAAAACTGCTCTTGGCCTTAGACTAGCCCCCACCCATCTATCACAATCATGTGAAGTTCTCACTGCCAAACTTCAGATAAATAATTCCCAATCCCTTACTATGCACCTAATATATAGACCACCTGGCCCTCTTGGTACCTTTGAGGAAGATTTGCATAACATAATTATGAATAACCTTAAGCCCACCTCGCAACTACTCCTATTAGGAGACTTCAACCTAGGTTTTAATGACCAAATGGATAAAAACAGATACAGCCAACACTATCAGCGCACTAGGCCTCACCCAAAAAGTCAAACCCACCCACCTAAAAGGGAGAATACTGGACTGGATAGTGGACCTTAACTGCTCAGCTACCATTTCATCCATCTTGCCATTATCGTGGACAGACCACTTTCTGGTGTCCTTCCACCTATCTACTATAAGACCCACTCCATTGGTTCAACCATTAGCACCACCATGTTCAACTAGAAGTAAAAAAAGCAATTACTGTAGAGAAAGTTATCCCTGCCATTCTTCCCATCCTCAACGCACTACCAGAAAATCTTGACCCTAGCATCCTAGTTCAGGAATTTAACAACATTATGCTCACCACACTCACCACAAAACTGCCCCTGTCAAACTCAGACCTAGCAAACCAGTAGCCCATTTAAACAAATGGTTCACTCCACAACTTAAAGACCTTCGCACCTTAAAGAATAAAAGTGAAACCAATTGGAGACTTTTCCCTTCTAATGAGAATAAAGCTAAATTAACCTCACTTTCCTCACACTACAAGAAGGACATTTTCCAGGCAAAACGCAATTCATACGACGAGCGTATTGCTAACTCTAACTCGAGTATGAAAGAACTCTTTTCTATACTCAAAGAACTTGAGTCCCCAATTCCTATACCTGATGTCTGCACCAAGGACAAATCCTGGTGTACAGACATCCAACATGCTTTAGCTAATAAAATTAATACACTCCAGAATAAAATTCCACCAAAAAAAGAAGTACTGAACCTTCCACACTCGCCCCCAACACCCTCTTGCCCAACGTGTCACCATCGGCACACCATACTACCTTCCATTTTTCTAAAATGTCTATCCTGGAGGTAGAAAAAAATGATCCTATCACTGAAGCCCTCAAACTGCAAAGGCGATGTTTGCCCAGCACAACTAATAAAATATGCTGCCAGAGAACTCTCCGCATTCATAACTAAACTGATAAATGCCTCATATGCCACAGGCACCATACCTGCTAACCTCAAACAATCTTGGGTGCTACCCCTCCTTAAGAAACAGACACTAGATCCTCTTATTACCACGGTCCCATTTCTACTAAAAATATTGGATAAAGATACATACATCCAAATTCAAAAACACCTTGAACTGCACAAACTTTTAGGCAACAGACAATCTGGTTTCCGTCCACTACACGGAACAGAGACAGCCTTAATTGACCTAAAGTCCCAAATAGACGAGCAGAGAGACAAAGGTAGGACAGTACTCCTGCTCCTACTTGATCTTTCTGCCGCATTTGATCTGGTCAATCACAAAGTCTTATGCCGGCACCTCGATCCTGCAGCCCACTTCTCCACGGGTGCCATCAAATGAATCGAGTCCTTCCTGAGTGAGAGAACCATGAGTCTTCTCCCCCTCAGCAGCCGCCGACCCAATACCTATCCTATGCGGTGTTCCCCAAGGGTCTTGCGTCTCGCCTACCCTCTAAAATATCTTCACTAAGCCACTGTTAGACGATCTGGACCAGCTGGGTATCACCTACACTAATTATGCAGATGATACCCAGATTCTCCTCCCACTTTCTGGGGATTACAGCACGGACAAGGGTTTAGTGAACAAAGTTTACCTTATCATCCAAGCATGGATGGCCACTCATGGCCTGTGCTTGAACGATGATAAGACGGAACTTATAATTCTGGGCTCACAGGCTAATATTAAAAAACTAGGCCAAGAATTCTCCTAATTTAATATTGACGGGAACAGCATCAAAGTTTCCAAGGAAGTAAAAACCCTTGTATTCTACTTGGACTCTACACTGTCCTTTGATAAACAGGTCAAATCTCTCACCTCTGCCACGGCTTACACCTGTAAAATACTCAGAGCTGATAAGCCGTTCCTCTCTGACAATAGTTGCCTGATCCTGGCTAGAGCTCTAATACTCTCCAGAAATGACTACTGTAATGCCCTATACAGCGGTGCCAATAAATCTACCATCCAAAAGCTCCAAACACTTCAGAATAATGCCCTAAGAGCGGCCCTAGGCATAAACAAGAAAACTCACATCTCCTCCTTGAGACACCAACATAAATGGTTATCCACATCTAACAAAATACAACTAAAAACACTCTCCTTGACCTACAAAGCCCCCAGCTACCTTATAGATAAACTCCAGAGAAGAATCTCTCTCAGCCCTACCAGAACTGGGAATGTTAACTGTCTGACCATACCTAAATATAAGCTCACCACTATTGGGGGGTAATAGCTTTACTGTAAAGGCAGCTAAACTCTGGAATTTACTGGCTCAGGATCTTAGAGCAGACCAACCTTACCTACATTTCAGGAAAAATGTAATAAAACACATCATCACTACTGACGCCTAGTCTCCCATTACCCACTGGGGACCTGCCCACATCCAAAGAGACATGTTCATCCTGCATTAATAATGTACTACTGCGTTAACTCTGAAGACCTTGTGTAATGTAATCTACCCGGGAGCCTAAGTGTTACACGAAGGGCCCCATTTTTGGCATAGATATCTTTTGTACAGTGTCTATTGTTTATTTCTGTAACTACATTGGCTATTCCCTGTCTTCACCTCTATTCTGTACATTGTGTATATCCTGTAATCATGTAAGTATTGTATTTCTCGCTACCATGTAAATACTGTATCCTGTGTATACTCGTAACCCTTGTAAGCTTTGCATTTCCATATTGTTGCGCCTTTTTACTCACGAGTCTGGTGCGCCTAACAAATGAATAAACAAACAAACAAACAAGGCTCTATCTCCGTTACAACACACCTTCACCCCTTCATTGATCATTTTGTTATTCCATTCACCATCAACCGTGTCGTCCCCAACCAACCGCACACAACCAAAGCCTATCAGGCAGACATTATAATCCTTCAAATTCTTCCTCATAAAACCGCACACTGATGACCCACCAACATAACCGCCTTTCTATCAGGACCTTAGTACAAGGACTGCAATAGAAGCTCTCAATAATACCTTGAAGATCAACATACATGCTTCAGAGAAACAACGAACCATCAGGCATAATCCTTCTTCCCCCCACCAAGGATTTTAACATCAGTAAAAAAGTAATTTGAAAGCAAGAGAGAGCCTGATGCGAGTTGTGACAATCCGTGAGATGGTGTCACCGGGAGAACCCCTCTCCATAAGGCTAGGGAAGTGAGGCTGCTAACTAATAGTCCCCAAAGAGGTGGTGACATGCAGGAGTATCTCATGGAGAGACTCCTCTCCTGGGGATAAGGACGCGATTGGAAGGCACAGACCCTATAAACCTCAACCCGGTAGGCTGATGATAGTACCTGAACCTTATGGGTTTAAACTCTCATCCAAAGCCATGTGTTATTGTGAAACATTGAACCATCCTCATGTTTTAGGTACTGAGATGAATACACACTCAAGAACAATCCAAGTGACCAGGAAAAACACCAGAACAGCTGTAGTCAATGGAATGGACATTATGCCAGGGCGGGCCCTAGGCCCTAGACAAGCCGGTCAAGTGGCACAGCGAGTAGAGCGCCCGCTTTGACACCCGTGCAGAGCCTGTTAACGCAGGTTCGAATCCCGGCGGGGCCAAACTCAGCCTTTCATCCTTCCGAGGTCGATAAATGAGCACCACACACCGTGGGTAATAATAAGCAGCGCTCAGATACCTGAGGGTTTGTAGCGCTATATAAAAGCCTAATTATTATTATTATTTTATTATTATATCAGGGCGTCGGAAACAAACAAAGGTGGAAGGGTACCAGAAAGAGTACCGAGGAGAGTACCAGAACCGGAAAAATAAAATGAGATGGAGAGAGCAGTTGAGGCGGAGGAAGAAATCGAGAACAGAGACAGATCGATCGTGAGAGAAAACCCAAAGATAGGCTTGCGAAGCTCGAGCAAGAGATGTGGAGGGTGTGGGTCAAGGGAACGCACAAGGAAATCTTGCAGGCTGACTGGGTGTTAGCCATGGAGAAAGCAGAAATGAAGGGAATAGGCATCCTACATGAAAGCAGAGCACCAAACATTGTACAAGTGAAACCTGGTGGCCGGTGGGTGAGGGTCAAGCCGAGCAGGAGGAGGAGTGGCAGAACACCCAGGTTAACCAGAAGTACATTGTCTTTAAAACGCTTGGAAAGTGTCGTACCAGTCGGCCTGAGAGTCAGCCCTACCAAAGGACAGAGATTAGGTTGTGGTGGCGTGACCTGTAGTGTGTGAACCGGGCAGTCCAACAACTGCATTGAAACTTCAAACCCTACCCATTCGCACAGCCACCTACACTGACCTGAACAGTATCCAGAGAGGTGGTGGCTGGACGATCTGTACAGGGAAGGAAGGTCGGGTCCCTGTTCAGCTTCCAGACAGTCAGCTATACAGGGCCCATGAAGCGAGCCACAACGAGCATGGAAAAAGCCAATTGACCATCACGAAAACCCAGACCGAACCAGTAAAGACTCCCTACCCCCAAGTACCACGTAACAGGAATTATTAAAAGTCAGAGAGAGTGCCCAGGGAAACTTAAGAGAGCCTCAGAAGACATGAATAATATCAGGAGGGTGTAAAGAACTGTTAGCTGAACACGAATAAAGATTGAGTAGTAAAGTAACCAAGCTAACCCTCCTCTTGGCCACTGGGATTAAAGTGTCTGTCAGTACAGCTTCGGAAACAAGACGCCCCTTGAGCCGTATACAAGGGGTTACCTTCTCGAGTACAATCCGAAGAAACTGAAACCTGTTCAGAACAGAATCCTCAGGCGGGCAATCTTTGATAGAGATGTAGAGGTCCTCCTGGACACACCCCAAAATTATCTAGGACTGGTCCATCAAGCCAGATCCCAATCATCTTCTGTCATCTGTCTGTTACACATTGCTGATTGGTTAACACCAGATCCTGTCAGTTTGACCTTAACCATGCCTTCCTCAAGATAAGAAGAAAAACCATTGGCGTTGTCATTTTCTTTCTTGCTTGGAAAGCCAGGAGAATCGAGAATCCTGTGAGACTGAAAAACCTTAAAAAAATGGAGAAAACCGTAAATTATCTTTGTGATACACTTCCCAGTTCCGTTCCACAGGAGTGTGGTGATGGAGAGTCAGGAGGGACTCTGTGAACAGCTTCATCATCACAGTGGGGGCAGATCAAGAGATGTGCAAAACCCAGAGATTGTGAAACCCTCCATAAGGAAGCTACAAATCGTATTAAGAACTGCGAAATACATTGGGGAACCAGCTGGGAGAAAGGAGTCATTATCCTAGCCACACGAGAACTTTTGTGATTTATTTGATTTTCTGTTGGGTTACAGAGAACCTGAAACTTTCATGTAACTTTTGCTTTGAACAACCTTACAGGGGGTTGAATGCTTTGCATCCAGGAGAAGGGAGTCATCTCCTGGATTACGAACAGTAGTTGGACTTCATGGTGTTTTTCTCTAGTGACATGGATAGAGTAGGAGCCTTTGTGACCGGGACAGTGCATTTTTTCGTTTTTGACTCTTACAAGCTTCCTGACGAGCACCCAAGTGTCTTTAGTTTAGATGGGGAAATCCCCCTAGAGTTAGAGATAGATAGGTTTAGTTTTTCATTTGATAAGTCTATGGCAACCACTATGGCACCACGTGGTCAGTCTCTTAATTCCTTGTTGCCACAGAGTCCTAAACCTCATCGGGCCTAACCTGATTTAAAGAACTCTGGACTGCTAGCAGAAAACTGTTCACCTTGAAAGACATCTACTACTATAAAAAGTGTCAAGACTTAATTGTCGTGAAGATTAGAAAAGCCCACAGGGAGAGATAAAATGACTCACTGTGTGATTCTTGAGGCCACAGGTGGGAGATGCTGGAACGCCGGAACCACGTAACACTGGAAAACCCCAAGGCCGCTGTAAGGCAAACAAGTATTAGTACAAACAATCACAGCAACGGTATACAGAATGGGCTGGTAATGTCAGAGAAGAGGCTTGCCTAAGTGTAGTAGTAAGGACACTGCTAACCACACAGGGACCTGGTATACAGTTGCGTGGGGGTGCGTGGGCAGCACCCTCTGTTGCTGGCAATGGTGACCTTGGAAGGGTAACCAGGGTGGTCACCGCTGTGTATGTGGAATACCAGTTATTGAGCACACCTGCAATTGTTGACGTGGTCCTTGATGAAACAAAAATAACCATAGGAATGATCCGAGCAAAATGTGGATTCAGGTAAGTTCGTGAGAGGAGCAGATCAATCCAGGGTAGAGCAAAGACGTCCGGTAAGACGGTCCTTGAGTCGAAATAGCCAGAGATCCAGAAGAGTAGCGCCAAATGAGAAGGAGAAGACAAAGGAAGTCTGTAGTTCGAGGTCCGTGTTCGAGTTATCCAGGAATCAAGGTTTGAGTTGAGAGCGCCAAACAGAGTTGGAAAAGAAACAGCTGTGAAGCAATGTGCACCCGCTGGAAATCGGCTTTTGTAACGGGAAACCTGTCACGTGGGCGCTGTTTCCTTGTCACGTGACCGGGACCTCCTTGTCACGTGGTCTGGAAACTAACGTGACTGCCTGACTTTGCCAGACCCAATACGCCACGGCAGTTGCCAATGCAGGAACGGATACAATCGGGACTGATTGTGACCTCCACTGTGATGAAAGGTACCATGCCATAAATGAGGATTGTGGGCCCCAAGCTGCTCACGCAGCCCCCGTCCTGCATATGTACTAGAGGTGGGAAATGTTGGAATCGGACGTGCTGCGGGGAATCTAGCAGGTATGGGGACATGGTGTATGACACAAACATAGTTCAAGCCAACAATGAAAGCAAAGCTGTCTTCAATGCAGTCAAACAGTGAATCAGCCCTCTTTCTGAGCCTCCAATCCCTTATTCCATGAGAAATTCATCACCATCAGCAACTTCCTTGACAAAATCGGATAAAAAGGCAAAACATCAATGCCAACCGCATTAGACACAGTGCCTGCTCATCTGACCAAGTTAAACATCCTGCCAGCCTCCATTCTCAAGACTTTCTCCACAGAAGCACTCCATCAACTCCTGGTTATCAATGAATCACTCACCCATGGAACATTCCCCACTACCCTCAAAACCGGATAAATACCCTGCTATAAAAAAATAAAAACATTTTAAAAAGCAGCACTGGACTATGATGACCTCAAACACTATTGCCCCATCACATGCCTTACTTTCCTTGGCAAGATCCTCGAAAGAGTTGTAACCATTCACCTTCAAGCACAAATAGACACCAACAAACTCCTACAAACCTACCAATCTGGCTGCAGACCCAGATGCATCACAGAGACTACACCATCTAAGTGGTACACTATGCACCCAGCATCATCGATGATAGACACTCCTGCCGCCGTGAACGTTCCACAGCTTCAACAAAGTGGATCATCAAGCCCTACTTGACGTGTTGCACAACTGCATGGGAATCAGTGAGATCGTCCTCCAGTGATTCACCTCTTACCTAAAAGATTGCCATCCCTTTGTCAATATCTACTCCCCCACCTGTCACTGGTGAAGTCCCAAAAAGATCCATCCCATCACTCTTGATGGTCAACATCTACCTGGAACCCCAGTGATCCCACCTTGTGAGCCACAACATCTAGATCCTTCAATACACAGCCAATGCTGAAATCTACCTCAGACGGGCTTCCACCAATGACATCTATCACCTCAAGTGCCCCCTCACCCCAATACAAACCTGGATCTTCAGCACATAGGTCACACTGAATCACACCAAAAGGTAATTCTCTCCAATAACACTGAATGCACCCACATCCAGACTAGGCTGTTTGCCATGAACCTAGAGGGCTTCAACCTGCAATTGTCCTATGTGCCAGGGCCCTGAGATTCTACATTGACTGCCATCTCTCTGGCAAAATGCACAAACCAACAAAAAAAAACACAGCTTGGTACCAACTATCGCTCTTGCAGGAAAATCAAGCCCTTCCTTCCACACAATTACTTCCAAAGAAAGGTACAGGCCCTTGTTCTTACTTCCACAGAAATGCCCTGCTCACCAGCCTACCCACTTCCAACCTGACATCAATGAGAAGAATCCATGCAGCGCCCTGCCTCAACAAAGGCCTCTGCAAATGTGCTAACCTTACACCCACACTTTGTCAAATTACATTGCTTGACCCCTACACGCATGCATCGCCTTCTAGCCCAGCTGCATCATTTACAAAGCAGTCACCTTTTGGATACAACTTTGCAATTAAAAGCCTGGCGATGTAACAGAGTTTTTTTGCCGAACATTTTCGGCTGAAAAAACGAATTGAAAAATATGAGGGGGTGGGCGGAAGTGCGTAAGGGGATATAAGAGGTAGGGGTGTGAAGCCACTGTGGTCCACATTTTGTCTTTGCATGATACGTGCAGCTTTACTTCCATTGAAAAAACATGGTTTCAGTAGCATAATATAAATAAAAGTGGTAATGCCATTAAAATGCTATCTATCACGTGTTACACTGGAAAAGCGATGAATAAAAAGCTCACCTTAATTCGTGCACTGCTGCACCTTCCACTCGCTCGTTCGCAAAGATAGTTCGGAACCCCCCTCAAATCTTAAAAAAACGAATTTGATTAGTTTTGTTCAGCCGAAAATGTTCAGCCAACAAATCAGTGGAAAAAAACCTGGCGATGTAGGAACATGGAACCACTGTTTGCTTCATACCTAGATGACATGCATTGGCGACCAATGCGTCAAACACAAATGTGGGTATGACCCTCTTTTTTGTTCAGGGGGGGGGGGGGAGGCCTGACTCGTGAGGGAGTAATCAAACAATCTAGAAACACAATTGATTACAGGTTAGCCCACCTTTCCACACAGTATGGTACGGATAGTAGCCAACAGCTAGACTGGGGTGCAGATCCCCCTGTTGTATTGATCAGAAAGCAGTCATATGCTAATAAAACAAAATGTATTCACTCACTATAAGTGTTACAAAATAAGTATTAAAACACGTCATTGTACGTATTATATAGCACAACACAAATGCTTTATGTAATTCTTACAGAGTCTATCAGAAGTACAACACAAAAATAGTGTGGTTAGTAACTAGTGTGATTGGTGCACTAAACTGATCTTCAGTGCACTTAATTGATCAATGCTCCACAAGAAGCTAGGACGCAGCAACAGTATAGCTGCCGAAAAAAGGAACAACTGACATGCTCGGTCTACATCACCAGATTGTGGAACCTTGTAACCAACATTAAACTTGCACCAGTGGTTCGCCCCCTGTCTTTCTAACAGAAACTAGCTCATCCAGAACGGAGGAAGAGGAACTACTCACCAACAACAAGGTACACCAAAACACAGGCAGACGACACACAGTTTTACCTAAAAATCAGTTGCATCGTCGACCACCATTGACTCAAGCATGGTTTGTCCCTCAAAGACACCTGTATATGAAGCACCTACCCCAATCTTAACCTAACAAAGAGTGAATTACAATTCAGAAAGTAGCTCAATAAATCCCTCCTGTTTCTGGAGCACCTTCTACAATCACCTTAAACACCCTTGATTTCCCTGCAGGTCAACCATCTCCTCCTTTTATTGCTGCTGTTGTTTAAAAATAATGCAGCAAAGCCCTGTTCTAATTTGTACCCCCTTCCCTGTATTCCTGTTAACCCACTGATGTACAGTGCTGCGCTCCTTCTCGAAGCTATGTCCACACTCAAATACACAAAATAAATAAATACAATTAAAATATAATGCTTTTGGGCATGTATATGCAATGTTGCTATGTTATTTTAGGGGAATTTATAGCATGCACGTTCACCCAAGGGCATCTTGGCACGAGGATTTTAAGGTCATAACCAGCAGCTAAAACAAGGTTTTCTGTACTCCTCAAACCTGCAGGTAAATTGTTCCACAGTTTAGTAGCCGTGAAAGAAAAAGCTCAACCTCCCACTCTATCAGTATCTAGCAATATAATCTCACCAAATACGTTATACCTACTCGACTCCATGGACATGAAGTAACTGTTCAGAGAAAACTGACCCACAACACAGGTATCGCTCAACCTGGTATTCACACCTCTCCAGCCATTGTATTTCTTCCACTTATACTACTTTTGGAGTGGAAAGACTACTCCAGCTTACCCTTCTACACCACTTCCCCCTACCCTAACCGACCAAGGCTCCCCACCGCTCCTTCATGAACATCTCCATGGATTGTGAGGAGTCAGCAATGTGAGGCAGGCAACTTTTTGATGATTGCTTAAAATATGCCATTTTATTAAATGAAAAATGCTGTCAAATGCCTCACAATCTCTTCTCTGATGAGGATTTCCCTGACTACAAAACCTAAAGGGAAACACTCTAACACTGAATGTCTGGCCCTCACGCTTAAACATAAATACACAAAGAAAATATATGGCAATTCAAATAACATTAACAGTTATGTTCACAGTTTCTTGATAACCTTTCAGTAACCTGGGTGAACTCCCTTCCGCAGGATTCAAAATAAAGTCAGCTTCAATGTTCATAAAAAGGAAACATGGAAATCCACGTAGGTACTAAAGTCTCAATTCAATTCTTGATGTTTCAATGTCACAGTAAAGTTCTGTTAAGCAAAGTTCCAACAACATTGCAGGTCTTCCTATTGGTGAAATAAAGACTTTCCACTTCTTTAGAATAGCACCAATGTTATTTCCAGCCACAATGCTTTGCTACCACCTCCAGTTATCCAAGAAGACTTGATACAGTTCAAAAGAAATCCAACTTCTATAAATGTTAGTGAAATACCAGTCTTGGTTAACAGTTATTATCTCTATTCAAAAGATTAGGGTTCACAATTGGTATATTTGTCAGGATGATGTCACAGTGCGGCTGCTTCTACTTCAACCACTTCACTTCTACTTGAATTTACCATAAGGACATTCGCCTTTGCCTCATAGCATTCAACTTAATTTGTAATACTGAGGTCTTGCATCTACTGACAACCAAATATACCACCACAGCTTCAGCATTTTGTGATTGAGGACAGATTCTGACAAGATTCACTTTATGGCACTGCATCACCTTCAAATATGCAAGGCACTCTTCCTCTGAATATCTTTCTTCAAAAGGGGCAGCCTCTTTGCTTCTCTTGTCTGTCTGCTAGCAACTAAATTTTGCCTTTATGACCCACTTCTTTCTTTCTCTTGCAGTCTTCCGCAATATAGGTTATATCAACTTCAAGTAATCTGTATAGGCAGAAAGGTTTCCCTTCCCCAACTTTGCCTTCACCTTTCAGCCAACTGTTAGCCAAATGATTACCCAGAAGCCTTAGTGCCACTTTCTTGGCTTCAAGTAATGCATCGTAGGCACGGTTGAACTTTTATTGTGCTCAATTAGACCATTTTCTGGCTTTGAGAAAGGCTGCTTTCAATCTCAAAAGGGAATACTCTTGGCTTGGGCAATTCTTGCGCTCTCTCCAACTGCAGATGCAATGTTTATATATGTCCGGTCAAATGGTCGAAAATAAATGATCGAATGACCATTTGATCGAATCAAAATGTTCGAAAAAAAAGGTCGAATTTCTTTATTTATTTATTTATTTTTTAAAAAAAATTTTGGTTGCTTAAAAAATATTTTTAATAAAGAAAAAGGGGGTTGGGGGGGAACCCCCCCATAAAATAAAAAAATAAAAAAATAAAAATTCGACCTTTTTTTTCCGACCATTTTACTTCGATCAAATGGTCATTTGACCATTTGGGTTTCGACCAAATGACTGGTAACCATGTTTATACACTCAACTTCTTTTATGAACAATGGTTGTTCGCGTGAATAAAGAGGTAATGTTCAGTCTTCTCTTGGAAAACGAACTTAGGCACATGTGACCACCTCTTCACAAATTTTGCAAGGTTTAAATGTTCAATGATGGCTTTCTGCAACCACTTCTTCATAGTAGTAAAAGTGATATTTCTGATCACATGTGAGTGCTACTTTTCATTGTCTCCTTGTTAGGAACTCAAGACACAACTTCAACTTGTTTCTGCTTCTATGCGAGTTAACATTAAGCTGGATACTGTTGGCGGCAGTGCTCTCACAAGGAATCAGAACGTCAGGTTTGACTTGCTGGCTTCTGTGATCCTCTTTCCACTGCAATCAGGCTCACATGGGGAAAGGCAGTCTTCCTGCAGGCCTTCCGCTGCACAGCCTCTACACTTCAGAGTTCGGGGGAGCCAGGACCCTCTCAGAACAAGCAGGTGAAATATTCTGCATCCATGTTCAGGCATCCCTCTGGTTCTCACACTTCTGCTTTAATTGCCAACACTGTGCCTTCCTCTTTCTGTCTTTGCTGCTACTACACCCACTCCAGTTAAAGTTGCAGCTCCTTCTAATTGCCTGCACCTGAGGGGGCCTTGTATGCCTCCCATGTTCCTTCAGGTGTGGGCTGTTGGACCTAATTGCCTGACTACTGCTACAGCATAACTCTTAAGTCCTCTTCCTTGTCCCAGTACCTATGTGATCTGTAGACCTCAACAACAAAATTAAATTGTCTAACTTCTGCTGTTTGGCAAACAGCCATCAAAAGTGTGGGATTATGGGGAAAATTAAACAGGAGAATTCCCAGTCTTGCTGGCCTCCCCTCCCCCATGTGATCCTCCTGCAGTACACCACCCACAAGGCCGGGATCAGGAACCATCTGCCTTTTCCTGGCCACATTAGAAGGGTCACAGACCAGCTATCTGGGCGGAATCACTCCTGATTCATCAGAGGATGCACTGGAAGGCCACATCACCTTGGATCAACGTCTGACCCCTCTGAAAATGTCAACACCCAGCTCAGTGCACTCAACCTCACCTTAACTCAGACCACCAACACCCATTCTCCTCAACTAACCTAAGCCATCGACACTTTGGTACACATATTAACTCATTGGTCCAAGAGCACCAACAACAGACAAGAAAGTTACAGAGAAACTCCCACCAATAAGAATGCCTCCACCCTGAGAACCCTGCAGGACACCCCCTATCACAACAAAAGCCAACTACTACATAATTATCATGGAATCATTCAAGAAGGAAAGCTATCTTTCAAGCCATGGGGCACTACATCAACCCCTGCTAGATCGACCCCATCCACACTCTGCACTGCCTCAATACAGTGACAAATGCAACACCATCAACTTCTTTACAGATAATATAGACAAGATAAGGCTACACATTGACAGCTCCAAACGCCCCACCAAACAACAATGACATCTTCCCCATCTACACTGTAAAGCTCATCTCAGTTGAAGGAATCAAGCACTTTTCAAAGTCCTCAAAACAACCCTCATACAAAGCATCTTTCCAGATTCACTGAAAATGAGGCACATCATCACCCTGCTGGAGAAACCCACACTCATCCCATGCGACCCAGCCAACTATCGCCCCATCATTCATCTACCCTTTTTCAGCAAATTGATTGAGAATACTTTTGCCATCCAGTTACGTGGGAGGATTACTCGGCACAATCTCCTACAGGATTTCCAATCTGGGTTCCGACATCGATCGATGATGCTCTACGCATCCAGGACAAAGGGGTCCCCTGCTTACTCGCAATACTCTACCTCTCTGCTGCCTCCAATACAAATGACCATGAAGCCCTTCTTAATATCTTTGCTGTACGCATGGGCTTTGACAGTATAGTCCAACAATGGTTCGCCCCCTACCTCTAACAGAAACTAACTCATCCAGAAGGGCCCCAAAAGATCCCTATGGCACTGAGTAACCTGCAGAGTTCTACAAGGCTTCATATGGTCCCCTGTCCTCTTCAACCTCTATGTGGAACCTCACGGGGCATGTGGGGAATGCTCTCCAACATCAAGATACAACAATATGCAGATGACATGCAGCTTTACCTGAAGATTAATTGCATCGTCGACCTCCATCAACTCAAGCACAGTCTGTCCTTCATGGAAGCCTGTATATGAAGTACCTATCTGTAGCTTAACCTGGCAAACACTGAATTAATTATAATGGGAAACCCCACCAAGCATGCCCAAATCCAGAAATGATGAACTGACATAAAGCTCAACCGATTCAAGCCTCAGCTCTCACCCAGAGCCAAATCTCTTTGCTTTGCCATTGACTGTGACCTCTCATTGAAAACATATGTCACCAAGAAGAACCAAGCAGCATGATACTATCTTGTGCTCCTCCATGAAGTGATGCTTTTCATTCCTGCCCCAGGTTGCACAACAGTTGTCCAAATCTGATCATCTCACACCAGAATAGTTGCAGCACCCTTCCTGCAGCAGTCCGGTCCCACTTTGGCCCCTCTGAAAGCTGTCCAGCATGCTGCACCACACCACATCATAGGACTAAGAAAATTCGGCCACATCACAGTCCTTCCCAAGGAGCTGCACTGGCTACACCTTCAAGAATACATGATGTTCAGGACAGCCTGCATTACCTACTAAGTAGTCGCCACTAAAACACTGCTCTTCTTGCTGGGATACTCCCCACCTTGTGAGACCACCCTGTTGCCAGAAGCCACAACATCACCAAACTGGGAACTGTTATGAATCTGATGATGCCATCACTCCTCTCCCGGGTATAGCCTCTCCCCATGTGGCCAGGGGACCGCAGCCGCTACCTGACCCTAGGAGTGGCTATTTGAGGGAGGACCACATGGGGGAAGGTGACCCTCAGGGGAGTGACACATCATCAGGTGAAACATGGTCTCCCCCTTTTCCCTTAAACCCTGACTACCCCTCCGTAATTCCACAAGCCTCCATGGCATCCTGTAATGCTAGGAGTAAAAATGTATGCAGCTGTTATAGTCATTATTCCCCGTCTATTGTTTATGATGGTGCTGATAATCATCTTAAATTAGACATGTTAGGTATTTCTAACCCCTCTTTTGTCATAGGTTAGGAGAAGACTGAGATGAGGAAGAGGACTGCCATGAGAAAGGGTGTGAACCATAGTGTGCTGTTAACTGTTGTGAAGAATGTGATTGGTCCAGAACATTTCCCAACCTGGAGGCAGGAGTTTAAATCAGCTGCTACTAGATAACGGAGAGACCTTCCTTTTGCAAGTGTCGGCTTGGAAACCGCGCAGAGGCGCAGGATGTAATGCAGAGCAGACGGCATCACAGTCCGGGAACGAACCCCAAAGGCAGGTGAGTGGTGGCGGCGAGAGAGGGAGCCCACCGAAGCGCTGCTAGCCAGTCGGGCGAACCAGGAAGAAGACAGGACTGCAAGCCGTGGCTACAGAGCATTGCCGGTGAGAAGAGAGATGTAAAGGCGAGCTCTGGATCAGCCATGTTGGGAAGTAGTGCCCAGTTGTCCGTGGATGTGCCCAAAAATGGAAGTTGCGGCGTGAACTAGAAGACAGGACTTGCTTCGTTTCCGATGTGAGGAGCAAGAACTCTCCATGCCATTGACTAGGGAAAGCTGCTTGAGTTCAGCGGATACCGAGGGGAGTACCCGAATGTGTGCGAATGCAGCGAGCGAATGCAGATGAGATTGGTGAACCCAGATGGGAGAAGGGAATGCCGAAACTAAGGCAAGGAGACCCTGGAAGTGTGAATTGGTTGCCTAGAGTGGAGAAAGAGAGTAATTCTCATTGGAATCAGTGTCATCTTGTCACAGTACTTTTCCATAAAGTAACTTGGAGACGACCTATGCCCCCTTATACTGAAGTAAGAAAGAAAAATTATAACAAAGTCCTGGCAGGAGAGTATACCAGTTGAAGAGCGGATCTGGGATCCAAACCCATAAATAATGTTGTTATATGAGAGAACCTGGGAGGAGAGTATACCAGGTGTTTTACGAGTCTGGGCCCTGCACCTGCACAAGAGAACTTGGCAGGGGAGCATAGTAGGTGTTTTGCAAGCCTGGGACTCTCACTTAAATTGTATTGCACAAAAGAACCTGGCAGGGTAGTATACCAGGTGTCTTCCGAGTGTGAGAATTCTAAGGAAGACTCATGCCCTCAAGATTTGCAATTGTATTGAATGTCGAAAAGGCCTGGGGAAGGTCATCATTTTCCTTAGACTGAATTGAACCACAGGAGGAGAGAGTTATCCACTTGAACTATAAAGAACTTGGTTATTCTTTGAACTTTTGTTTTGGTGAAGAGAATCCCAGGGAAGGGAGCAATTCCCTCTGGAACTGCAAACATTATCCATTTGGAACTTTTGTTGGAGTTTTATTTTTTGTTGACCTTGAACATTTGTGCACATTCTAAACAAAAGACAATCTCGTTAACACCTTACAGTTAGTTTTAGAATGCGAGGGCAAGATTCAAAAATGGCTGCCGGCACCCTGTAGATGCGCTGACAGCCGCTTGCAGGAGTTTTGGCACTTTCCACTTTCCACAACCCCAGAAGTCGCCTCCTCGCTCCCGTGAGCCATGGAGGAAGTGTAGCCAACGACAGTCGTCCCTGAAGAATTATTAATACACCCCAACATTAGGAGAGTGTTGACAAGTCTATCTGTGGTTGGAGCCCTCTTTGTTCCATATTGTTTTCCAGCCCTTTTTCCTTCCACAGTAGGGGCTATCCCTTCAGTTATAAAAAGTCCCTGGGGGGGTGAAGCACACACCCAGCCACAGCCCGAAGTGCACAGAGAAGCAGGCTCATTGCAGCAATTAGGCCCAGTGCACGCCCCGTCAAGGGGCAGACATATGGAGGGCAGGCAACAGGAAAGCATTGGTCCCGCCGCCAGTGGGATCGATCTGGGACCGGAGACCTGGTGGCTCCTGCCCCCAGCCCCTGGCCGGGCAGGAGGGCAGCCGGAGGCCCCAGAGAAAGAAGGAGCACTCCAAGTGCATTGGTGGCGGCCAATGGGAGCGGAACCTTCGTGAGGCAGCCTGGAGCAGGGTCCACCATTAACCGGTGGCCTGGGGCCTGAAAGGTGACTAAGGCAAAGCGCAGCTCTGCTCCCCGTGGAGGACTAGCAGAGCAGGGTGAGCATGATCAGTAGAGCACTCCCAGGTGGGCATCAATGCATGGCTGATGCAGAGGTGGCCTAGAGAGGGACCTGAACATTGTGTGGCAGCCCAGGGGACATCAGAGGTGCTCTGAGCAGGCATTCAGAGGACTGGGTGGGGAGGAGGGGTACTCCAGGCCAGAGATGTCTTTCCCCCTGTGCAGCCCCATACAAAAGTACAAGCAGCAGAGGACCTAGAAGGAGCGGTCCCCCACAGAGGCTTCCATAAGTTGACTGGGCCCTCCACCCATATACCTGCAGCTTACATACCACTTGGGTACCTCCTAGAGCAGGGTATGAGGGGATCCCAAGGAGATTGCCAGCACCTGTGGGGGGGAAGAGGGCAGCAGAGATATAGCCCACCAGACCAAAGCCTTGCCCCTGCCCACTGGATGGCCAGAAACAGGACCCAGGAGAGGAAAGAACCCCTGGGCAAGTGAACGCAATGCAACGAGGAACACCAAGCCCTGGATGACATTTAGGGAGCTGGGGTATTGACAAGGCCCCCAGTACTGAGGCAGAAACTCCCAACAGGACAGCATTAAAGACAGAACCCAAATAGGGGGCAGAGAGAATGTCGAGGGCCAAAGCAAGGGCGTTAAAGCAGGCTCCTGCTGGGGACCCGCTGGGCACTCTTCCAATGATAAGGCATCCCAGTGAGGGGAGGGGAACCAGCAAGACTTCACCCAATATGGAGGATACGGCAGACTCAACTGGACAGGAACCGCTCAAGCTCTTATTGAGGCAAGATTTTCACAAAGACCTTTTTTTTCTCCTTTGTGGAGGTTTTGTGTTTAACTGTAATATCAATTTGGAAATGTAATGATTATTTTCTGATTTTATTGAGAGTTTTGTAAAGGATTCCTTCCTTTTGAAACCAAATACAATAAAAAATAAATTTAAGAAAAGACCTAATGTGCCAACAGTCAACACTCAAGGCCTTTCAGGAGCAGTTTCAGTTAATGAGATCGGATCTCAACATGTCACTAACTGGGATGAGGCAAGAAGTTGGTCAATTGGGAGAAAGGACGTATGTCCTTGAAAGGGGCCTCCAGGAAGTGGACATGGACACGAAAGAAAATAGCAAGGCCATAGGATGACTAAATGTAGCAACTAGGAACCTCGAATTGCAAACGGAAGATGTAGAGAACAGATAACACAGAATTAACATACGGGTAACAAACTTGCCAGAGTCAGTGACGGACAGAGAGCTAAAGGTCCAGGGAATTTTCTCTGACATCCTAGGAGATATGACCCCGGAGGAAATTGACCTTGGTCGGATCCACAGAATGAGCAGGGTGGTGAAGGGCCCGGGCACTAGGCCGTGGGATGTACTAGAGGCATTCACGCAATACACTCAGAAGGAGGCGGTGCTACGAGCAGCAAGGGCCAGGGAACCGCTAACATACCAGAGATCCCCCATCCAGCTATACTAGTGCTTGGCGGGGTCCATGCTGCTTAAGAGGAGACAGATGGGCCCGGTTGTTAGGGAGCTGGCCTGCAGGGGAATTTGTTACAAATTGACCTTTCAATTTGGGTTGGTCTTTGAATGGGAAGGCGCGCAGAAGCGCATAACAACCACTCGGTAAGGGGCTGCTCTTTTGCAGCTGGATGTAGACCACAACTGTAAGGAGGATCACCCTTCACAACCCGAGATCCGCTGGAGACCTAGACCCTGGGAGTGGGCCAACAGCAGGACAATGATGCAGGTGTAGACCCCCCCTTCAGGGGCCCCCAACCCAGAACTTGGGGGGAGGAGGGATGGTCGACATCAGCGGAATGAGGCATGAGTCGAAGTAAAGCTTGCTAATTGTCATTATCAAAGGGGTGATGAACATGGAAAGCATGCAGTAGGGCACTAGGAGCACAGGAGATTGCTCCATCTTGGATTGTGAGAGGGCGAGAACGCCTAGCAGGAGGACTGAGGGGGAGGGGTGTTGGAGGTGGGGGATGAGGAAGGAAAACGGGTGAGTCCCTGAGTTGGGGGGATAGGACGGAGACGGAGAATGTGGGGAATGGGATGCATCAGAGGTTGGGGACCGTGCTGGGGACCGTGCTGGGGAGAGGGGGTGGAGTGGCCCTGGCACTCCGAGATTGAGTAGCTCTCAGCATAACAGACTCCAGGGCAGACAAGGGTGGGCAGGTATAATATTGTTGTAGGAGACTGAGGGGGCTTATACAGTAGCGTCGGTCTATGCCGCTAATGAGGGCCAGGAGACCTTCTTGAAGGATCTATTGGGTACACTGGAGGGATTTGCGAGGGGCCACATTATACTGATGGGGGACTTCAATATGGCCTGGTCTGGGAAACAAGATAGATCGGTGGGGACAGCACATAAGGGTGGGGATAGCGTCCAGATGCTGCAATAACGCTTTGAAGCCCTGGGTGTCAGGGACACATGGAGGGGAGTGCATGATGACAGCGAGGGCTTCACCTTCTTCTCTAATGTACACAACTCACACTCCCAAAATGATTACATCTGGGTATAAGCCCTGCTCCTCGGGGGAATCACTAACATAGAGGTGGGCCCACTAGGTATAGCCGACCATGCAGTAGTTACAATGGCCCTGCGCATCCCAGGGTGCAGTCAAGGGATCTGGGGATGGAGAACTCCAGGGGAAACTGCTGAGGGACGCTGTACTTAGGAGGGAAATGGAGCACAAGATTGATTCCTTCTTTGAGCTAAATGCAGCATCAGACACGAGGGAGAGACTATGCAGGGATGTGTTCAAGGCCACGCTTAGGGGAGAGTTTATTGCTGCTAAGGCAAAAAGGAATAAACAAATGATGCTTCTGGAGACCCAATTGGAAGCAGAAGTGGAGGGTATCAGACAGCGATCGTTGACAACCCGATCCAGGAGGGTCATGAGGGAATATAGGCAGGCAGCAGGTCAGCTGGATGTTGTCAGGACGAAGACGGTGGAGAGGGTAATGTCGACCTGCCAGCACTACTATGCTAAGGCAAACAAAGCCGATAAGCTCCTAGCTCGGCTGTTTAGAGCAGAGGCTAGTAAGAAAAAGTGACAGCTGTAATAGATGAGCAAGGCTGCCACCATACTGTCATGGTGAGCATCCAAGACTGCTTTGCGCGGTACTAGGCTTATCTGTTCACGGTGCAAGCCCCTCTGATCAAATTCAGGAGGACTTCTAAGAGAATATTAGGCTGCCAATTCCAGGGGATGAGGAGAGGGCAGTGTTGGGGAGGGATATAAATGAAGAAGAGGTGCGCAGAGTAATATCAGCACTGCCCCTCAACAAAGCGCCCTGCACGGACAGTTTCACTGCAGCCTTCTACAAGGCTTTTGTGAGAACCATAGTCCCCCATCTTACTGCACACTTTAACCACTTTCAGAAAAGTGGTTGTATCTTGGCATTCATGGAAGAGGCTAAAATTACCCTTTTCCCAAACCCACCAAAGACCGCACCAGGTGCAGCTGTTATTGACCGATAGCACTAACTAATGTTGATGCACAAGTTTATACTAACATTTTGACTAACCGGTTGGAGGTATTCCTTCCAGATTTGAGGCACTCTGACCAGTCGGGGTGTGTACAAAGCCTTCAAACATTTGACATTATAAGACGCATTGTTCATCTGGTGGAAAAAGTCCATAAAACATAGACTCCTGCAATCCTCCTGTCCCTTGATGCTGAGAAGGCCTTCATCCAAGCTGAATGGTCATTTGTGTTCAGAGTGATGGAGAAAATGGGGATGGACTTTATTAAGAGGGTCCAGGCTAATTACAGCATCCTGGCGGCGCGGCTACTTATCAATGGGACACTTTCTTGTAGACTTAATCAAACTAGAGGGACCAAGCAGGGGTGTGCCCTCTCCCCTCTGCTCTACGTGATATATTTGGAAGGGCTACTCCAACGCATGCAGGAATCTAACAAAGTCCTGGGAGTTCCATTTGGGGAGGGTGGACCAGCATAAGGTGGTGGCATTCATGGATGACATGCTCCTCTCCCTCACGCACCCAGAGACATTGTTGAGCGCATGCAGAGGAGTCCTCTCCGAGTTTGGAGCGGGCTCAGGGCTGAAGATCAACAAAACCAAGTCTGATGTATTAAATCTCAGTTGATTGAGGATGGTAAGGGCATGAATGAGCTTCCAATCTACCTGCAGCAATTTCCCTCTTCAAAGATTTGTGATCTCCTACTTCGATGTCGTTTAAACATCTTAGACACAAGGGAAGTACAGTGGAGGAGGAAGTTGCCTGGGGCCCAAAATCCATGGTGTAGATTTTGTAAGTTGCCAGAAATGGTGGAATGCCCCATGTTTTTGATAATGGTCTGCCAATCGGTGGCCCACGTCAGACATTTCTTCTTAAAAGAGCATATGGGGAAAGTAACGACTTTGAGCCCGATTGAATGGTGGAAATGGGTATTGATAGGGGAGCAAACTCGACTGGTAATTGCTACAATGAAAATGCTGGATTTTTTGTTGTCAGGGAAGGGAGAGGGTGAAAGGGGTTTGAGATATTCTCTTCCCAACTAGAAATTGAAGGTTACTGGAGTGAAGGATGATGATTGAGTTGCAATGATAAAGGTTCCTTTTTTTAGAAATAAATTGAAGGCTACTAGAGAGAAGGATGATGATTGTGTTGTAATGTTAAAGGTTTTTCATTAACAAGATCATGTAACATGTATTTGGTCTTGATTTCTATGTTTCTTTTTTAAGCCAATAAAACATTTTTTTAAAAAGTTTTTTAAAAAATCTGACAGTGGGGGAAGAGAAGTAGCAACACTGAAGGTGTCTTTGCCCTTCATATGGAGCCTGAAGGGGATAAAATATCTGCAGATACATATTACTCCACAACTCTCAGGCTGGTATGCCACAATTATCCGCCCCATGTTGGACACTATCACAGCAGACCTTCATAAATGGAAAACATTTAGAATTTCGTGGCTGGGCCGATAAGCGGAATGAATGGGGGAGGGGGAGGCGGTTCCCAATTTCCAACTATGTTATGAGGCTACCCAGATCCGGATAATAAACTAATGATTGACGGGTTATGGCGGGTCATGGGGGGGTAAACAATTGGTTGCAATGGACCGGGTGGTGACGAGGCATCATCAGTGCGACATCCTTTGGATGACGCATCAGGGTAGACCTGGACATATGTACCTAAGTGCGATAACTAAGTTGGTGGCCGCCACCTGGGATATATTAGCCAGGAAATATGGTATCACAACATTCCCTTCCCCGTTTATGCCTTATCTTTCATAACTCTGGGAATGGAGCCAGGGTCATTTCTCCAGTGGCCAGATTAGGCATTGGCTCCTGAACCCAGACATTAAGGCAGCAGCGAACCACCCATTCACACCTTTTGAAAAATGTGTCTCCAAACTTGATGGGATGAGGGGCCTTATATCAGACCGCCATAAAATCTTAGATGACGCTACACCCCCAGGGTGTCGTGGCCTTACATGGTGCAATGGGAAAAATCAATAGGAAGGAAATAAGTAGATGGCTGGGAGAGATTGTGGAAGCTAGTACTGAGGCTGGTAAAGGCATCACAACTGCAGGAATGTTGGTAAAAGTTGACTTTTAGGTGGCGCTATACCCCGGCCCGAGTGCATAGAATATACCCTGAATCTTCACAGGTTTGTTGGAGAGGGTATGGGAGTATAGGTTCATGGTCATACATTTGGTGGAACTGTCCCGAAATTGAGCCTTTTTGGGCCCGGGTGGAGTACAGGAGGCCCAAATGCTAGCCATTGATATTGGGGGGCGTGCGAAGGAGGATATGTCCAGAGGTCGAAGGAAAGCCTGATTGGTGCTAATGCTGGCGGCGATGCTACTCATAGCTACTCATAGTGCAAAGATGGAAGGGGGCAGAGACCCCGTCTCTCCAGGGCTGGCTGCGTAAAGTGTGGGATTGTGTGGCGCTGGAGTTCGCAACATATGCTATGAACAATAGACTGCCCTTTTTTTCAAAAGACTGGGGGAGGTTTTGACTTTTTTGAAGGAAGACTATGGAGTCGTCAATGCTTGAAACTCTTGGAACTCACTTAGTTTGTAGGATCAGAGCATGACAATCCCTGATATGGGCAGCATGTTTACCCCAGGGATCGGATGGAATTAGGGGGGGGAGAGATGTTGGGAGTGGCGGAAACGACTAACGGAACGGATTAATGCCAATGTGTTGATGATTTTGTTTACTGTTCATTGGTAAACAATAAAAAGAATTACAAAAAAAGAATGTGAGGGCTAGGATAGGTTTCGGATACAGAGCGTTTGTTTTTGCGTTAGACATCTTGACTCTTGACAGATGCTTAGTTTTGGTTGAGGTAGGAAAATGCCTCCTGGATTAGGGACAGTTAGGCATGTTCCAACCCTTTTTTATTATTTCAATAAAAGTTTATAACAACTACCATGAATCCTGTGTGTCTCATTCCTGGCTCCTCACAGAACCAAGAGCTGCAGGAGGGAAACGTGTTCCAAATACAGGCTCCCTTTCCATCCTACATTTCAGAAAGAATGTGAAGATCATACTTTTCAAGGAGCATTTGCTAATCACTAATCACTCCACTAAAAAAACAACTTCTTCCCTCCCTGAGCTCCCCCTGTTCCCTGCTCCCCATATCCATTGCAGCTCCCCTTCTAAGTCCAAGCCGTTCACTTGAAACCCACTAGGTTTGCCCTCTATGTACAGCGCTCCGTTGTTTCCGAGCCATGTTTGTGCTTTATAAATCCCATAGAGCATATATTGTGGTTCTATGTAAAAATCTCCCCAGGAAAATGTCATTTGAAAATGTATCAAAGCTCGTCACAAATTACATAGCTCTTGCCCTAACCCAAACTCTTGCTCTAATACCAACGTTAGCCTTGCCCTAACTGAAATGCTACCACTTACCCTAATGCTTTCTCTACCCTAACCTTTAGGTTTATCTTAACCGTTATTCTACGCCAACATCACCAGCCCTCTCCAACCTCTTTATCCCTTTCTTGAACACTTCCCCCAACCATTACTCTATTAGCTCTAGTCTTACAATAACTCCTACCCTAACACTAATCCTGACACTTAATCTACCCTAGTGATTAACCAAATCCAGGCATGTTTACTCTAACCCCTATCCTTACCCTAACCCCTATACTAACCCTAAACCAGGCAATCACAAGTCCATTACATGCTCCTTAACACTAACAATTACCCTAGCAGCACCACGGTTCTGGCTGCTTTTCAGCTGCATTTGACTACTTTTTGCTTGGCATCTTTTTCATTGCAGAGGTATTTTCACCACCGACTAAATGTTTTGGGATACATTTTCACTGAATACCTATATTAATAGTATTATTAATAGGCTATTTATTGAGTGCTGCCCTTGCCTGGGGAGGCAACAGAGCGCTTTACAAGTCATAGGGGCAAGTACACAGTGAGGAGAACTGAGTGAGATACAAGGGAGCGGGAAGCAAACGGGAGGGGAGGGCAGGGCAGGCAATTTGGAGCAACTGATCTGCAAGGAAACGAGATGGGAGAAACTAACGTCCATCTTTCTGCTATATTTTTGTGACATTACACCCTTTAACATGGGACTGGAGCATGATGCTGGGCAGTATTATTAAATAGAAAAAATACAACCACAGTCCCAGTGGCACCACCCTGGCGCATGCTCCCGGACCCAACTAGCAATCCTTTTTTGAATGCGTATGAGGTGGTAGCATCAAGAAGCAGGTGTGTAACTTTTTGCCTCTTCCTACATTATTTTTCGTTTCCCTTGCATTTATATGCCCCTTACTCTGGGGTTCAAGAAGTATCTGTCAAGAGAGGGGGGGGGGCTTGCTTTCATGGTCCTGCCCTCTGTCTGGACCATTTCTGACCTCCCTCCCCATTATGGGAAGCTCATATACAATACTCCTTTTCATGCAAGCTCCTGCTGGGAAGGGCACTTTAGAACAGCTCACCTCCAGGAAGGTAAGCAAACAGGCTTTTTTTATTATTAAGATCCACGACGAGGTGAGCACATTCTGGGCACGTACTCGAAAACGAAAGGGGTAGGTTACACAGTCCTCTTCAGGATCTTCATCCAAGGTGGTATCGGCCTTATTCTGTTGCAACTGTCGAGAAACTATCTGCACCTAGCACAGGAGGAATGTCTTAAACTGCCGCTCCAGTGGGCTAACTCCAGCGCGAGGCAAAAGTGTCCTGAAGAGATCCTCGGATAAACATTTTGTTAACACCGGCTTCCTGTAACCTTCCAAAGGCTGTACTGGCTCACCGCCTGGGAGCTACACATTCAGTCAAAGAACACTCTAGACCCTCCAGGCTGGATCATAACCATCCACATTAGGGTAAGCAAATTAGCAGACAAGCACCACAGACACAGGGACAAAATGGAGAACAGACACGCGCGCATGGTGTACAAGCCAGAAAAAAGCCTACAAGAGAGTTCGCAAAGGCGTTGTGTAAGGCACTTTCCTCAAAGGGGGAGCATGCTGTGGTGGAGAATGATACAGCCTCACAACTCTCATCAGAGAGTTAGGCCTCTCGCTCCCCCCATCTCCAATGGAGATTCTGAGGGGAACAGGGTCCCTCGGGTCCATGTGCAATCTGGTTTTGAGCCTTGGTGTAATGCTCTTCAAGCTGCACCAGGTGCCATGACCTACAGGCTACCAGAGCAGCCTCAAGTGTACAGGCCTGCTTTTTTCCAATATCAGTCCTTACCTGCTGGATCAATCCCCAGTACCTCTCCAGAGTATTCCTCTTCATGAGAAGAGACCATGCTAATCAAGATCTGAACTTCAATGGGGGTTCCAGCCATGCAAGGCTTGTTTTATGACATGATTTTGCAGGTGTTGCCTTGGACTCCAGAGATACAAGGGCTTGCAGTATCAATCCAGACGGTGCCTACCTCAATAGAAGCCCAGGTCGGACAGTGCCTACCTCTACAACCTCCTCACTCCATGGCTTTAATGCCTCTTATGTCTCAGCTACCCAGTTCCTGGTCAACCACTTGTCCCAGTAACTCGACCTCCCCTTATAACAGATAACAGAGATTGAGATGAGAAAGATACTCCCTCTGGTATTAAAGCCTTCCACGAACGCCTTCTGGGTATTATGGAATATTTAGTATTGGAGATTCAGGATCCTGCCTTTATGGAGACTTGGAATATTGTCAGCAGCACTCCCCTCCAAGATGGAAAGGACCGTTCTCTCTGTACAACCGGATGTCCCAAAGGATGCTAAGGAACCTTGGGCCTCCCTGCATGCGGTCACCCCAATGAGTAAACATCTGGTTGCAAAATTCAACTCATGCCAACTTTAGAATTGTTTAAGCAGCAACCCTCCCTCTTGGCAGTGGGGGCTGCTGCCCCATATCAATTTGGGAACCCCTCTGCTTCCAAAACTCCTACCCTGACTCCTATTGTACTTTATTGTGTTGTACTTGTCATTTGTATAGCACCAATTTTACCATTGTTATAGTTTTTAATACGCTGTTAGTGGGAACGCTCTTGGACGACCGAAGTCCAGAGTGTTGCAGGTCTTGGGGCACGATTATGATGCGTGTGTGCATTTGGCCAAAAAAGGCTTAGCAGGGCTAACCAGGCTCCAGTGGAAAAACAACCCATGTAGTCAGGCATGTGGATGGGTGCCCGAGAAGAATGGGGGTGGCGTCAGTGCTAGTGACTCGCTATGTGTTCAGCGTGCCTGAAATTATCATAGGAGTGTGATGCATTCTGTTGTCAAGAGGTGTTGAGGCGTAGCCAGGTGAAGGTAGACAGAGAATTCATGTGAACAGCATGACCAATTTTTGTCATAGTCCTTCCTGTATGCCGATGTGTGCAGTTAGCCGTGCCTGCAGCCAGTGGAGTGGTGTATTATACATACCATTGCCTCGAGTTTGAGGCGCTTTGATGTTAGGGCGCCCACTCAGGTATTTGGCTTCTTCTCTTGGTTCTTGTGGCTATGAAAGAAACGGTTAGCAGCAAACAGTCTATGTTCCAACTAATCACCACAGGAGGCCCGATTCTTCTATGTGATTTAGGTGTTCAAATGTGGTGGAGGAGGCATTGGTCCTATCTCAACCGCTGTGCTTTGTGTTCTGTTCTTGTGATTAGCCCATTTTTATGTCCATTTGCCAGTTGCAGTTGTTCCTGAAATGCTTGCAATAGTAGAAGGTGCTATATTGTCAATAGTTGTGATAACGCAGTTTTGTATAAATTGACCAGACTGAAGATATTGCTAAAATCTGGTAGCTGATGCAATCACTGAATCTTGTGAAGAACAAAGGCAAGAAATGAATGAGTTCAAATTAATGTCGCTGCAATTACATAATTTACAAGGGTAAGGCCGACGTGCGAACAGAAATGCAAATGTCAACACGAATGTCTGAATCTCAGGAGAGGAAGAGGCAGAGAATGAAAGGGTAGTGCCCCCGGTTCTCTAAATGTGCTGTTTTCATAATGAATTTGTGACTAGAAATAATGCCTTTCATTATTGTAAGCAAAAGGATATTTAAAGTTTGAGTGCCTCAAAAGACTTCAGCCCAGGTTCCCAGTGCTCCCTCATTTCATAATGTGAATGCACAGAATTTTAATCCTAAACTAAGACAATTAGGTGTAAGATTGTGACATTTTTAACAGATCAAAAAACAAATCGTTCTGAAATGTAATCCATTTCCCTACCTTACCATACTTCAGTAACTGCAAAAGCAATTGGCATTTCTAATAACCATGTGTTATATTCTGTTACAGTTGCCCTTTGTAACTCTAGGTTGATTCTCAGCTCAACATGAACTCTCATTAGGCTCCCCATCATCAGTGAATTTTCTAGGGTGCGACCTATGGGGTAAATTGGGATGCACAATTTATTGCGTATCAGAGAATGCGAATATTAACCAGGAAAATGCAGATAGTGTATTAGCTAAACTCAGCAAGGCACCCCTAGAGAGAGGGAGTTTAGTGGCGACCATGTTGACCTACTGTTCAGGATACCCGAAGGTTTGTAGTACAGCATGCAAAGGAAAGATTTGAAAAGCAGATGGAGCACATATTCATGTAAATCCTGCAAACCCCCTTCCAGGGAAGCCTCATCATCCATCGCAACCCGAAGCAGAAAAGAGGTTTTGCCATGGTATTTGAGTCTTTTCGAGAACAAGGCATAATTATTCAGCCTGTCAGTCATTAATTACACTACTCCTATCAGTAAAGAAGCCAGTGTGACAGATGGCACAGAAAACGCTAAATCTTTGAGGCAGTCAGGGTTTTGTATTTATTTTGTTGGGCCTAGCTAGGGCTGTTTTCCTCTCTCTTGTCTTGCCACAAACAACCTCCTTAACCCAGGCATCTGTAACCACTGGTTAGTACTCCCGAATGTTGACTACACCCGAATGTTGATGATGCCCACTGTCTAATCTTCTAATGGGAGCTCTTTAAGTGCTGGCTATCTAACTCCCTTAGGGACTGTCTAACTCTCCCTACTCTCACCAAGGGTTAGTGTTCCAATGGGTGTTTGGATAGTACCTTGCACTTACCCTGTTGGATACTGTCTAGTTCAGTAACAAACACTTACCTCTTCTCTCCTACTACCACACCCCTTTGGCTTACTACTCTCACTAGTGCGCCGACCCTCAGATGTTTTATTGCCAAGTCTCGTATCCACCCTTTGATGTTGCTTCACTTCTCCTCCGCAAAACTACACTACTCTTTTCCACCCACTGCTACTCAGACACCTTCCTTTCACCCTGTACCATTTACTTCACATTCACACTTTAATCTATCTTCTCTACTCACTCTTCTCACAAACACGCACACTCACACTGCAGAAGCACTGTCACACCTAAGCAAATATCTCACCTGCTCCATGAATTTCCTCCACAAGCCGCCACACCCTCCTCCTTCTGGTCTAATCGTCGTCCTCCACCTCTTACATCACCCGAAAAGCCAACACTTCCTGCCCCCTGCTTAAATCTCTCTCCACCTGTAGGGATTAGAAAACTATCACTGGTCAACCTGGCCCTCTCGGTATATGCAAGGTAATGTTTCTCGATCCGGGATTGTCTCCTTCTGGAGATGGTGTCCATGTTCGTGTTTCGAGACCCTTGTTCATTAGGTTTGCCAGTAAGTGTGTTGAGGACAATGGGCAAGGATAAGATGGCAAAAGACTGGGCTAAAGGTATAACTTAACAGCACCATGCATTTGAGGTAAGCACTTGATGATGCCATACTTGTGGCCTGCAGTTTTAGATTTTTGTGGAAAATTGAATTTACAGATACCTTTCTGTGGATAAATAAGATCACTTCCTTGTGGGCGTAGGGAAGACCAATTATTTCATGGTTGTGTTTGAAAATGCAAAACAAAAAGGTGATGGCTGGAAGGTTTTGAATTAATCATAACCATGGGCACAGCTCTGGGCATCCCTCCAGACCATCGTTTTTCAGCCTGCCAGCCATTACAGAAGGGGAAAAACCATATGCAAGCCAGGCGTGTTCCTACCCCAAAAGGGGCAGTCCAGCACGAACTGCTAGGTCACTTCCTTTCTGCACGAGACCACAAGCATCCCCAGACATGTTCCAGCCTTGTTGGGCATCATCAGTGAGGAGTAGCTTGGGTCTCTAGGCCGGGCAGACTCGGGAACCACATCTGGGCATACCCGTCCCACTCGCGGTGACTTTAACAAAACGGTGATGGCTGGAAGGTTTTAAATTAATCATAACCAGAGGCATAGCTCTGGGCAACCCTCCAGACCATCGTCTTTCAGCCTGCCAAGCCATTACAGAAGGGGAAAAACCATATGCAAATCAGGCGTGGTTGTACCCCAAAAAGGGCAGCCAGCCCGAACTGCTAGGTCACATCCCTTCTGCACGAGACCACAAGCATCCCCAGACATGTTTCAGCCTTGTTGGGCATCATCAGTGAGGAATAGCTTGGGTTTATATGCTGGGCAGACTCGGGACCCACGTCTGGGCATACCCGTCCCACTCGGGTGACTTTAGCAAAACAAAAAGGTGATGGCTGGAAGGTTTGAAAATGCTTCTGGGCATGTTGACACTGCCACTAGAGACAAGTGTGCAGACCTAGATATAATGCAAACCTCTCCTGCCTCAAAAGCACAAACCTCCTTCCGGTGGTACTGGAGAAGGTCTGGTGCCTTTCATTCTATGGTACTCAACTTTTAAATTCCTCACTGCATAACATCTTGGCCAGTGAAGTAGCTAGTTCACTAACAGCAAAAACACAATCTATTTCAAGACAGATAACTACGACTCACACCCTGGTTTTCGAGAGAATATTTTATCCAGCTTTATGGGGCTTTCTAGCTAGAACACAAGAGGCGGGAGTTTAGAGACTCCACTACCTTCCATACTACCCCCATACTGAAGCAAGCAAAGAACAGCCAGGAGGCTTTTCCTCTCACCACCACACCACCTCTACTGACAAATGTAAAAACGGACTGAATTCTACCCAGGAAACAACCCTCTGCGGTGGGTTCCTTTGTGATTGTATGGGAGGCAGTTTCTCAAGATCCCTAGGTCCTTTGGGTCATCAGCTGGTGTTCCCGCCTTCCTTTTCACTCCCATTCCCTCTAATAACTTTAAACAAATCATCTCTTTGGGGAAATACAGAAACCTCTACAGTTGGAGGTAATTCAGAGAGTACCTGCAGCTCAGAGGCGGAATGGTTCTTATTTCAGAATTCTTGCGATTACGAAGATAGATTAGGTGGGGTATCACACAATACTGGATTGGTCAAATATCTGCCTTGATGGACATTTAAAATAGTCACTCCATAACAGATACTTAGAGCTTTGGAGGAGGGGAATTGGATTCCCGCCTAGCAAATGACCTTGAGGGTGCCTATATGCATGTTCCAATTGGAGGTCCTTGTCACAAATACCTCAGTTTTGTGACAATTTGAGGTTGCCTCCAAATGAAGGTACTATCTTTCAGTTTAAACTCTGCACTCAGGGTATTGACAAATGTCAAAACATCTTGTACAGAGCGTTCCTCTGTACACAGACAGCGTCCCGGTTATCACATATCGGAGGATCATGGGTTTGATACCTTTCTCTGCCATTAAGGCGCTCTATGCCAGAAAATACATGGGATCAACTCAATAACACCTTTCAGCCCCTTGGGAACAAGAGATCAACCACAGTTTTCCCTAATCGAAGTACCACAGCGATTGAAAGCAGAGACAGGATGGTGGTTACAGGAAAACCGCTTGAGAGTGGGCATCCCCTTAATCGACTAGGACCATGGAATTTGATCTCAACATATTTATCCATTTTGGGTTATGGAGCCAGAATTGCCCATTGCAGGTCCACAGGGTATGGCCACTAGAGAAATAGATTTGACATATCCAGAAATTGGATCTGAAGGCCATATTTCTGCCTCTCAAGTCCTTCTTGCCTTCCATTAGAGAGCCAGAGCATTCATCCGGATGGACAATAGGATGGCCATGTTTCATTTGAACAAACAGGGAGGTGCCATTTTTCACAGGCTATGTGAATTGCCATAGGAGATTTGGAGTTGGGACATCAATAAAATATTTTCTCCATTGGCCACTCACCTTGCAGGATCTCTGAATGTCAGAGAAGATTTTAGGAGGAGAATCATGCAGAGCACTGTGAAAAACGCAACAGTCTTTTCCCTACTTCTCCCAAGCTGAGTGGTAAGTTCGGCGAAGAACGCCAAAGGAGGAGAACACCATTAGGCGACACAGGGTGTTCTCCCTCCCCTATTCTAATGTCCTTATCCGATGTCCCTTCAGCTTTTGTAGGATGCTGTTGTTCTACCTCAACCACATCCATATCCTTCTCTAAAATGTAGAACCGTCCCTGCATATAGCAATAGGAAGTCCCCCACTCACTATCCCCAAATCCCCTTCCCAGACATTACTCTAAGAAACATTCTCCGAAAAATGCATTCTATTTGAAACCCTTTCAAATTTATTTTCTGCCTCATTTTTCAAAACACAACTCTCATAATCCTCACCCTTTCTAACCTACTGACATGACTGTGATGAAGAAGAACAAACATAGAGCAATGAGGATTACCCTTGGGAGCTCATGGGTCATTAGTTCCTATGAACCACCACCATTTTGTCCCATTAACGAGGCCAGGCAGGATCAGGTACTCCACCCCAATCATATACACCTGGATAAAAGGCAGAGCACGAAAACACACTGAGCAAGGCGGTGCACAGGGAGGAGCTGTTTGTCCAGAGAGGTGGATAACCCAGCAGAGAAACGCAGGAGGCCAGAGAATCGGGGGAGAGAGGCTGCAAGCAAAATCCCCTTATTGTCAGAAAGCTAGAATTCAAAGACGCCAAGAACGTTATTCAAGCCAGCCCAGCGGGAAGCAAAAAATTGTATCCAGTACCACGAGGTTAATAGCTGCCCTCCCGGGTGAACGGCAGAGTTGGGGAGGTAACAGCAGAACAAGAGCCACGGTCTTGACTCCAGAGGGAAAGCCGCGAAAGTGGCAAGTCTCCCATCGCAACCGCTGAGTCGAGAAAAGGAGATGAAAGTCTTGTTTGTGTAGAGCAGAGTGCTGCAACAGTGTATCAGGAATTGAAGGCATGGCCGAGTAATAGGAAAACACGATTGAAGCCAGCGCTTACAGAGGGATACATAGTAACCGAGTGGTCAGGCGAAGGGGAAACCGCCTAGTTGAAAGTCTCTGTGAAATGTGTAATGAATTTAGAAGAGATTAAGAGAGAAAGAAAAATGTAAAAAACAGCGCTTGAGGTTCCGAGCTGAAGGGAACCATAGTGGATGAATAACGGCTCGTGCCCGACTGAGGAAAGACAAAGAAAGTACTAATGGTGAATAACGGTTCGCACCCGACTGAGGGAAACCAAAGAATATGTGAATAATGGCTTACGCCCGACTGAGGAAAACTAAAGAAGGTTTTTAAAGTTGAACTGTTTGATCCCGACTGGGGGGAACGGAAGTGAAAATGAACTGTGTTTAAGAAACTACCAATACCAGAGTACTAGCAAAAGTGTGGGGAAGGGAACCCCAGGAAATTGAAGGATAAAGCGAGACATTGTAGCCTTTAGCCCGAGTGAGGGGAGCCATTGGTGAACTATTGCTGATTAATAAGGAAAGGCTTGAGCCCGAGCGAGGGGAGCCCTTTGTGAACTATTGCGAGATGGAAGAGACATTGTTTTTGTGAACCCAAAGAGACTCTGAAGGACAGAGCAAGCTGCCGAAGTGTCTGCCAATCAAAACGTTTCCAAGTACCAGTTTTACACCTTAAATCCATGTTCCATATAAACGTGGGGAAAGGGAGACATAGCAACATAAATACTTGCCATTCTGACATTTATGTTCCACATTGATTTTTCCTTTAAGAAACCCGTTTACCTATACACATTTTTGTATTTAGATGTAAGGATTAGCAATGAGTTTATTAGTATAGGCCTTTTATTTTGACTAGACACCACTAGGACTGCGTTATTATTATTTGATGGTCGTAGCTTGCTCCGATCTTTAGATTTTGGTTTAGGTAGGGGTTTTTCTAACCCAAACCAGTGTGTAAGTTCAATAAACACCCTTGAACTGTGGTCACTTGTGTCTGTCTTCACTACTTTGATACCATGCCTTCCTTACAGCACACCCAAGTAAGAGGTACTGAAGATGATCCCATTACAGATATTTCACAAGTGCGGTACTCACCCCTCCTCCCTATGACCCAGTGGACCTCTGTGACTCAACAGGACAAGAAGTGTCTCTTCTATGCCTCTTGGATGGGACGGGATACAGGTTCCTTATGAGATGCAATTCTGCTATTTTGGATGGCCAACTGCTTTACACATTCTTTCCACATTCCCTTATCCTTAAGCTTTTACAGAAACTCAAGCCATCCAGGGCAGTTCCAGATGATCGTACTAGTCCCCATTTGGCCTTGGAGGATTTGGTTCTCTAACCATCTGGACTTTTCAGTACAGGAACACAGATCGCCCCTTGCAGATAGACCTTATTATCACAGCAGAGTGGGGGTGGTGGCATCTCCACCCATCCCCTCAGTCCAAGTTCTTAGCAGCTTGGCTTCAGAGGAGATGAAATTCTGGGTTGAATTCTTGGTTTATCATCTAGAGACATGGACATCCTCAAGACATCCTCAAGACAGCATGGAAAAGACTACCAGGAGTAAATACATCAGTAAGGGGGTATATTGGTATGATAGAAAGGAACATTACTCATATCAGCATGTCACTAGACAATGTCCTCTTTCATTTCAGACTTTGCCCAGTCAGGCATTAATCCTGATGTGTGCAAAATATATTTGTAAGCCCTGAGTGCCTACGGTTAGGTTGAACAGGTGGATTTCTCCCTGGCCAAATTGATTGTCAAAAGACATTTTAATGGCCTCAAGAGACCTTTCCCACACAAGTGAGAGAACCTCATCCCAGCTGGGATTTGAATATAGGATTATCAGCTTTGGTGCACAAGCCTTTTGAGCTAATGGCCTCTGCATATGTCATGTATGTTACCAACAAAACAACATTTGAAATGGATTGTGTCCTCCCACGTATTCCTCATCTTTGATATATTTGTGAGTCTGCTTGCCGCTTCAGAAACTTTTTGCCATAGTATTGGGTGTCATCGAGTCATGGCCCTTAACAGCCTAAGTCCTGTTCTTGGCCGTGACATCGACGCTGGTATAAGAAGCTTGCGTGGCACCCGTTGCCTCAGATCTGGTTTTCTGCATACTCATCACGCTTTGGACGGTTCATCGCCTCAGCGATTTCTCATTGCGTATTTTCAGTAGTTTCGAAGTTCGTCAAAAATGTCTACACCGAATACCGGTTTCAAACTATGTTTCCGATTGTGACACCAACATGTCCATTACGGTCCCACACTTAGGGACAAGGGTGTTTTCCACAGGCAGCATGACCCTGAAGGCCATTACTGTGATGTGTGCCCTGGCCAAGTATATGGCATTGGCTGTGGAGCATATCCCCTATGCGGAGGAGAGAGAGGGGTTTCTTAACCTGGTGCAAGACAGCATTGTGCCTCTGTCTCCAGTCTAGACTAGACTCTGCAGACTTGGCAAGCAGAGCTAGGGTGGCGAGTACTGTCACCAGAAGATTTGCTTGGTTGAGAAAGTCAGGTAGGTTTTGCACCTGACATCCAATAAAGACTCTTGGACATGCCATTTGATGGCTTCCAGCTTTTCTGCTCCAAAGCCGATGGGAACCTAGAAAACTATAGGTGTCCCAGGCGGCAGCTAAATTGATGGGAGCAGCGATACTCCAGCCTCAACAATCTCAATGGTCTTTCCATGGTTGGAGAGGTCGGCTTTTTCATTTCTACTCATCAATTGCTTGAGGGAAAGGCCGGTTTGCACATAGGGGCCAAAGAATAGCTCCCCATGGCTCACAAGGAGGAGGAGGAAAAACTCTTCTCTCAGCCTCTGCTTCTTTGACCTCGGCTTCAGCTACAACCCCAAAATCCATTTGAGTCCTTGTCTCACAGGACTGTGGTGGGGCGGGGGCAGGCTGATACAGCATATGGAGAGTTGGCGAGGCATAACCTCTGATGCTTGGCTGCTTCAGACTGTGGCTCACGGCTACTGCCTCCCTTTCCTAAAAAGACTCCTGCATTTTCCTCCAAGAGGCCAAGTCTTGAAGGATCTGGATCCGCTCCTCTTACAGGAAATTCTCATCATGGGGAGAAAGGTGCGATAGTCGATACCTGTGACGGAGAGGAATCAAAGTTGGCACTCGCCTTATTTTCTAATCCCCAAGAAGGACAGAGGACTGCAACCCATCTTGGACTTGAGATGCTTGAACAAGTTCAAGATGGTTACTCTTTTGCAGATTCTTCATGTCCTTCGACTCCAGGATTGGTTGGTGTCATTGGACCTTCAGGATTCTTACTTTTTGATGTGCCAATTCATCCCAAGCGCACAAAGTAGCTGAGGTTCGCCGTTGGCTGTTCTCACTCTGTTTCGGGTTTTGCTATTCGGGCTCACCTCAGCCCCAAGGGTTCTCACTTAGCTCATGGTGATGGTGGTAGCACGTATAAGGAGGGAGGGGATTCACATCTACCCCTACCTAAACGATTGGCTGACTAGAGCTTGTTCTCCGGAACGAGCTTAGGATCATTGATATTGATATTTTATTTATATCTCACTTGTACACAAGTGTTTCAGAGCGCGACCAGACAAGGGAGGGGAAACAAGGGAGGATAAAACAACGATCTTACTAGGCCCAGTGACATTGAGAATGTGCAAGTGTGAGGGAGAGGGGAAAAGTGCATGGGAGGGGGGAGAAGTGGAAAGTGCAGAACAAAGGAGAAAAACAGATGAATAATAATACATAAATAAATAAAAGACAACAAACAGTGGTAGTGCGGCCAGCAAGTGGCAAGTGCTGGGTTTAAGGCAGCAGACAAGGTATGTCTGATAAGTGCAGGAAGAAAAAGGTGGCAGGGTGAGCAGGTATGATATAATCTGATAGGTTATTTATAATGCACTTAATACCCAGAGGTTTCTAAGTGCGGAACCGGGAACCGAACCTGTGTTGCTCCGTGTCGTCTTGCTTCCAGGGCGAGCACGTTGCCGATGAGCTATCCTCTGGCTTCCGTTGCCAGGGCCTGGAAGACAGAGGGTAGGCCAGGTGCTTGGTGCCGGGAGAGAACAGATCAGCAGGGGAAGGGGGGTGCAAAGGCAGCATCAAGGAGGTCGGTCTTAAGGTGCTTCCAGAACTGAAGATGGTTCTCCCCATCTCAGTCAGACTTGCCTCTTCCTCCACAGGCTGGACTGCTCCATGAATTTCAAGAAGTCCCACTTGACACCATCTCAGAAGCTTTAGTTTATTGGAGCGGTCCTGGATTTGTCATATGGGAAAGCCTCATCCCCCTTAGTTGAGGGCTCAAAACCTTTTGCAGATGGTCCAAAAGTTTCAGGCTGCCCAATATGCCTCATGGCATCCTGCATTTTTCTGGTGCCAGAATCCTATTTGAGAATGAGGTCTCTTCATTGGGCGCTCAGATCCCAGTGGTTACAGTTTTCCCAGCAGGGTCCCGAACAAGGTCAGACAGGATGTCGGGAGAAAGTGATGAAAGGGGAAACATTTTGTCAACCATGGCTGGAGATAGTGGTTGTGACAGATGCCCCCTCCCTCACAGGGTGGGGAGCCCACATGAACAAAGTGTCCATCAGTGGCCGTTGGTCTCTGAGGGAGTCCAGATTTCACATAAATCTTATTGCGCTGAGAGCAATCAGACTAGCGCTGGTGGCTTTTCTGTCTTCTGTACGGGGGAAGACTGTCCTGATAATGATAGACAACACAGTGGCAATGTATTAACTCAACAAAAGAGGACGTGTAGGGTCACTGCCACTGTGTAGATAGGCAATGCACCTCTGGTTCTGGCCTTTATGAAAAGGAATATCTCTACTGGCAGTTCACCTAGCACTAGCACTGTCTCCCACATGTGGGAGTTGGCTCAGGAAGCCCTTTTAGAGATCTTCACCCTTTGGGGAACCCCTTAGGTGTATCTGTTTGCGTCCAGTGTCTGCTCCAGGGAATTTTCTCATAGAGGAGCTTTAGGGGACGCGTTCATAGTTGACTGGTAATTTCCACTCCTGTATGCGTTCACACCAGTCCGTGTCATCAGGAGGTTGAGGAAGTTCGGGAAATCCATGATCTTGATTGCTCTGGATTGGGCCAGGAGAACGTGGTACCTTCTAGAGATGGCCATCTGCCCTCCAATTTGTCTTCCCCAAAGAGAGGATTTGCTCTTGCAGGAGGGAGGTTGCCTTCTCCATGCAGAAATCTGAAATCTGAATCTTCACCCCAAGTTTCTGAAAGAATAAGGTACAAATAATGGGACCTTCCAGAAGATATAATGGAGCTGTTGCTTTCGATCAGAAGGCCAGCAACTAAATCTCTGTACTGCTGCCGTTGGAATAAATTCTTCAGTTGGTGCAGGTAATAAGAATATTGATCTGTTTACATGCAGAACTCCTTCTGTACTATCATTTTTTTTTTGGGACATTTAAAACAAATATTTTATTAGATTTTCAATTTATAACACATAGAGCAGTAATGATAAGAAACAGTTCGATAGAGTTCTTCCTACGTACATTCAACAAGAATAAGAGCAACAGTAGGTCATCTCCTAAAGCCATTGAACAGTTGATAAACAAAAATCGATTATCCTCCCCACTACATTTGGGAACCTTATTACATAGTCCGATTTGGCTTGAGATCGAATATGCAACATAAAGTGGGTACTTTCGGGAAGTATTTTGCCCGCAGCAATGGGTTCTAACTTAAGGTTCCCGTTGTAAAACTTTGCAATACATTGCCTTCCTTGCTTCATCTCCCCGTCAATGTTTTACTGAAGCGTTAATAAATTTGGACTACCTCTGAAGGCATTGTAAATTACAACTCTGTTCAACTCAATTACTTACCACCAGTGCTTAGGCCATTCTCTTTTGGTGTTGTTTCGAAAAGAAATTGTGCTTTTAACCAGCTTTATATACACAAAATCAGTTTCACTTACATACATTATATAGGATCGAGTTGTGTCTTAGTGACAGTCCATTCTAAGGCTGTTTTTCAGTCCGACATTACCATTTCAGTCTAGTTTCCATGACTATTTTTGGTTCCAGGGCATATAAGGTATTACAGCATAGCTCTTGAGCACCTTGGACTCTTATGTTCTACCTTTTACTCAAGTTCTTGTCTTACAGAACATTATAGTTCGCATTACCTCCTGAGGTTCCCCAATTCTCTCCCTCCCTCTCTCATCCCTCCTCTCTTACCCCTCCATTCCTTTTTATTAGTCCCTCCATCTCTATACAATTCTCAACCCCCCTACAAGTATTATTTTATATTTCAGAGTCCAGGTTTTTAACCGTGTTCTTCCCTTTCTTGACCAGGCGTCTCTTTATCTTTATTTTTGAGAGAGTTCAGGTTACGTGTGTGTTTCGGAACAGGCGAGGTTTGAAGAAATGGGCTTCTCTGTCCCGTACATGTTCATGAAATGGATTCCATACAGTTAGGAATCTTAGGTATTTGCCGGTGTTGATGGCGCATATCTTCTCCATAGCCATCACCCCCCAGATCTTAACCCAGCAGCATGCTGAGACTGGACCTTCTTTGTTTTTCCAATTTTGTGCGAGAGTCATTCTAGCTGCTGATAGTAGATGGGTGATGAGTTTAGCTGTCGCTCCTGACATCGCGTATTTCCCTTCTTTAGGGACCCCTAAGAGGATTGTCTTCGGAGATCTCGGTAGATCCACCCCTGAAATGTCTTTTATTTAGCTTAGTATTTACTTCCAGTAGGCAACTGCTGAAGGGCACGTCCACCACATGTGGAACAGGTCTCCCTTCTCACCGCAGTTTCGCCAACAGTTTGGTGAGTAGGACTTTGCAATTTTGTGGATGCGGTTCGGGGACATATACCATCTGAGGCACAATTTGTACGCAGATTCCTTTATTGTGGTGCATCTGGAGGTGCTGTGTACACGTGCCCATATTTGGTACCATTCCTCTTCCGTTAGTGACTCTTGCATATCTCTCTCCCAATTTGTTTTGTATGCGAGATAATCGGTTGGCAGGTCATTGGAGAGGAGTTTGTAGAGTCTGGAGACCCCTTTCGCTGTATTGCCTTCTTGAAGCGACATTTCTAGGCCTAATGGCGTCCTCGTACCCGCTTTCTTCACCATTGGGTGTGTAATCCAGTGCCTGATTTGCGCATATCTATAGCGTTCGTTTTCCCCTATGTTGAATTTTAACTGGCAATCTGTGAAGAGCAGTGGAGCGCCGTCTTTGTACAAGTCTTTCAGTTGCATCGATTCTGCCCCTGACCAGCCCACCCAGTATCCCCGTTGGAGACCCGGTGTGAAGTCCGGATTGCCCATCAGTGGCGTATATGGGCCCAATCCACCAGGAATGCGTTTCTTTTTCCGGCCTTTGTCCCAGCTTAGTAAAGACCATTTCGTCATTTCTAGTAGAGCTCCTCTGCTGTTACGGTTTTCTTTGCTCAGGCTCAAGAGGGCTATTAGGGGGATGAATGAGACTGATTGTTCGATTCTGCACCAACCTTTATAATCCTCTGGTTTCGCCCATCGCAGCATTGGTGCTAGTTGTGCCGCCCTAATGTATCTGTCAATTTCTGGAACTCCCAGACCGCCCAAATGTGGGGAGCGCATTAGGATTCGTTTCTGAATTCTAGGTTTCTCTACTATCATTTTTACTACATCTGGCCCATCAGGGGCTTCAGGTTCCACGGTGAAGGGTTATCTAGCAGCGCTTTCCATTTTTGTGCGTTGGCCAGATCAGGGTTCCTATTTCAAAGTTCCTATGGTAGTTCAATTGCTAAAGGGATTAGCAAATATCTTTCCCTGGACCCTTTGATTGTACCAGATTGGGACTTAAATCTGGTGTTAATGTTTCTACTGGGAGCACCTTTTGAACACTTGCATTCTTGTCCACTCAGAACGTTAACCTTTAAGACTATTTTTCTAATAGCGATTATATCAGCTTGCGGAGTCAGTGAGCTTCAGGCTATTTCTTCTAAGCCACCCTTTACTACCATTTTTAAGGATAAGTTGGTTTTGAGGGTTTATCCTTCTTATTTACCAAAAGTAGTATTGAAGTTCCATTTGGCTCAGAAGATAGTTTTGCCTGCTTTTTACCCGCCTCCTCATCCCTCTAAGGAGAAGAGGTTACATCACTTGCACCCAAAAAGGGCTTTAAGCTTCTATATTAGTAGAATGTCCAAAATCAGGCAAGATGACCAACTCTTTGTGGGCTATTCAGGTCACAAATTGGAACAAGCCGTTGCCAAGGAAACCATCCACCGCTGGATAATTTTATGCATTTCTTAAATGCTATTTCTTAGCTGGCAAAGATCTGCCCAAAGGCTTCAGAATGCATTTTACCTGAGGAGTGGCCACTTCTTTGGTTCTTCAGAGAGGGGTGCCCATACAGTACATTTGCAGTGCAGCAACTTGGTCGTCTATGGACACTTTCAGCAAATACTGTTGCTTGGAGTCAATGTAGGGTCAGGAAGCAACATTTGGCAGGGCTGTGCTTCACAGCATTAATCAACAAATCATTCTCTGCCACCCCCTTCAACAGAGTCCTTTGGGAGACTACCAAAGATGAGGAATACGTAGGAGGACACAATCCATTTGAAGAACAAATTACTTACCACTGGTAATGTTCTTTATACTGGATGTTCCTCCCACATATTCCTCATTGGCCTCTCATCCTACCCGCGCCTTGAAACACTTGTGTAGAGGTGCGTTATAAATGCCATATCGTATCATTATCATATCATATCATACCCCTCTATCTTAGCCAGAATTTCCGTATTTTTGCACCTTCCTTCCTTTCAATGCCTGGGTCATACACTTGGCTGAGCATTGGTAAGAAAAAAATAATGGGTGCTGCACAATCTTCTTATACCAGTGTCGACGTTACTGCTAAGGACAGACCGAAGGCCGTCGAGGGCTACAACTCGACGATGCACGCATCTGAAACTATGGAAAAATGTTTCCGAAGCTGCAAGCAGACTTACGAATATATCAAAGATGAGGAATACGTAGGAGGAACGTCCAGTCGAAAGAACATCACCAGGTGTGAGTAATTTGTTCATCTGTGGCTCAGACTTCTGCACAGTGGATCACTGTGCTCCAAGCCTTATGAACAGAAGTGCCCTTCTTAATTTATCACAGAGACCAGGTATAGCTCTGTATCCATCCTAAATTCCTGCCTAAGGTGGTCTCAGAGTTCTTCTTGAACCAAGAGCTTAATATGCCTGTATTTATCCAGAATTCATCTTCAGATACAGAGAGATTCAGGCAAAGCTTGGATGTTGCTGATATTTTCTTTCGAAACACTTCAAGGCTTCACATTTTTTATCACTTATGAGAGTGACTTAAATAGTCCATAGCACGCTGTATTGTTTCTTTCCTTTTGGAGTGATAAAAATTGAAAAAGGGTCCATCTTCCAGGCGGTCTCATGGCCACCTGCTCAGAACTAAAGTGACTGTGGTTGCCTTTCAGCGAAACGTAGCTTTCCAAGACATCTGCAAAGCCGCTACATGGACTACTCTGTATGCCTTCTGTATACCCTATTCAGTACACTCCAGTTGTAGATCCGACAGAATGTTCAGGGAGGAGGTCATTTGTAATATCTTTGGGGAATTTCTCTCAGCATTGGGAAAATCCATCTCCTGAAATAATGGTTACTTTATGAACTACCATTAGTAGGAAGGAAAAGGGATGGAATGTATGAGTAAGATAGAATTACTCACCATAATAGCTACTGCACTCCTAGTCCATAGCCCCTTATCACAAAAATGCACAGTGTTTTTGATGGTAGATATCTTTTATCTCCCTTTCTAATAGCCAATTTAGAGCAAAATACAGGCAAATTGTTCTGCTTCCTCCCATATAGGTGTTTAATTTAAAGTCAGAAAGGTCCAGAGCCATGCATGTTTTAAAGCAAAGCCACAATGGTATGCTTTGAAGCTGGAAAACGCAAAGACCCCATTGATCACTGAAATTAGCAATTTCTCGAACACTGTTAGGTTGCTTTTTTGGGTGCTTTGAGAACAGTATTCAGCATGCACCTAATCATCTGCTTTAGGTTGAACAATAGCAGTAGTTCTGTGTCAAGTACATGATTCATTCTTGTGAAGACTTCATCCCAAAACCTCTAATTTTCGCACACGAATATTAACTCTGGATTAAGTATTTATAGATTCTCTCATTCTAAAAAAAGAAATATGTGCCGCCTGCTAACCAAGTCCCGATAGCAGTCATTTGAGACTCATACAAAGCATATGCTACAGTACTTTCTGTTCTCGCTCTTAACTGTACACAGTATTTCTATGTTTTTTATTATTTCATGATGTTTAGTTAAATGTATACTGTATCCCCACTTGACTTGTATTTCATGTTACATTAACAGTGTAGAATTTTCCATTTCAACAAAGCCACACAGCACAACCCAGTAGCCATCCTTGGAAGTTCACCTCCAATTCAGAGTCACTGAGCAATGCACGGTGGGTATGCAAATTAGCTCAAAGGCATGGTTTTTGCTCCAGGAAATTGTCTGTCTTCTAGGGTATTGCAATTGTTATATATTTTTATGAACTAAAAGCAAAACACTCTAAAAGATGCAGGCAACCACATGTGCATTGCACCCTTTTTGGGATCATCAGTGCACTATAGTCTGACATCCGAGTAGTTGAAACATTGCAGTATGTGTAGCAAACACTATCATTGTTATGCTGGGTGTAAAGACTGGAGGGCGGTATCTGCACTAGTACCCCACTATATGTTTGGGGTAGAGACACAGAGGCATCCCAGCCACGGTTCTCAATTGGTTAACGTCGCGAGCAACCAAGGCTGAAACTCAAGGGAAGTGATGCAGGCTGGTTCTTAGGTACAGTGAATCCCCATGCCCCCACAAAGGAATGTTTACACACGATGTTAGGTACTACCAAAGATCTTTTATTAACTAACATAAAAGTTATGTGGCTATATACAAATAAACGACTCTTGGCACTTGTTGTTTAGTCTGGAATGGTGGGAAACCCACAGATGGGCACTTCTCTGCAGGCAGCAACACAGAACTTCCTCAGCCATGGAAAAGTGGACAGATGTCGTGTCTGTAGTGCCACTTGATTTCTTCAGTTGGTTGGAACTTTGCAAGCTCTGGGCGTCGAGCAGCACTATGCCAGGGTACCCGCTCTTCTGGATGATACACAGCAATCTGGTTTTCTTGTGGTAACTGACAGCCTCTGGACACAGGACAATGCTGGTGGACTTCTTGGGTGCAAAATATCCAGACACTCTTCTGGACTCACGAAAATACCTCTGCAAGACGGCAGGCACTCAAGACTGGCTTCCAGGCCACTTTGAGTAAAGAACAGCAGTTGCACAATGTCCCCTCATAGTTACAGGAAGAGGTCACCTATCCAGGTCCTCTCTTGATCAGTTCTTGAATCAGCACATCAGCCTTTAGATTTGGTGGAGAGTTGCAGCAGCAGAACTTCTTCAAGCTAAGCTCAGTTACCAAATCACACACTAGGGCCTTCCTCACACAACACCCAATCAGGCTGTCAGGCATTCAGGTCATTCACCCAAAACCAAACACTCAACTCAGTGGATGTGTATTGGGGCAAATCCCAGCCTTTCAGAGCCAACACGACATTCACTCCAGTTTCAGACAGGGCTGTCTCAGGCAAACCAAAGGCATTGTGACACACAACCAAAACCAGACACCCACAACACAGAATGTGAAAGGACTCCCCTTTCCATTCATTCAGGTATGACCCCTAGGGTGTACCCAAAACAAGCAGTCTCTGGGAGGCTCCTACCAGTCTAGCGGGGTCAGCCCCAGAGCCATATATATGGTCCTTACACCCAACATCCAATCAGGGGAAGGGGGACAGAGCCAGGCTTCTCAGAACTTTCAGAAATGGGAAGGGAAAGGCAGGAAGCCATGAGGCTTTCAGTGGCCATCTTGCCTTTGCTCAGGAATACATTGATTCTGTGGCAGGGCCTGTGGCAAACTGGGGGGAGACCCAGAGCCACTGCCAAATCAGAATGTAGCTGCTACCAGCCCTTACCTTGATCTGTGGGCAAAACACAGGTGCCCAAAAACACACATTAGGGGTACCAAGGTGTACTCCTACCCATGGTTGCCATAAGTGTAGCCCATGGGTATAGTTCACCAAATAATAAAGATGACGAATTTCACTGCAAGAGATCCAGATTGGACTCTTGTGGCAGAAAACATACCAAAGACCCCGAAGTACAAGGATGCCCTGTCCCTCCGAAGCATTTCCAGCATCAAAGCGGGTAGAATTAATACAAATGTTATGTATAAAAAATAGAATCATCAAGTTTAGATTCATATTTTGTACTAGTTCACCTCTTCCATTAATGACTAATAAGAATCCAGGCATAGTAATGTTCCTATAGGTAGCGTGTTTGGATCTACCTCAAAACATCAAACTTTTTACTGCGAGTCCCATAACATTGATTGTTTTTTTTCTCCCTTTAACCCATTTCTGCACCGATATATGCAAGGGGAGACCCCCCAGAGCCTCATCACACATCCCTCCCACCTTCATTTAGACCCCACTCCCATCTATAATTTTGGTTAAATTTGATATTAAAAATCCAATGTTATGGAATTTGCAGTAAAATTGTTCTGGCACAATAATGCATCTTTTGCATGAGTACTCAATAAAACCATCTCTGCACACATTGGCAGAGAAAATAACACCATCATGCAAAAACCACGTTTTGGTGATCTACTGGAAAGTGGTCTTGTAAACTTTCACCATTTGGTAGCCTCATGGCTCTGTTAAACATTTGTGTGGCCATCCCAAAGACATATAATTCCAACAAGTGCAAGATGCCCTAAGTTTGTCCGTTCTTTTTCTGGGGAATATATATTTTTTCTGACTCGAACATTACCGTTTTACAGATATTATGTGGTACGTTTCCTCATTCATGCATGTTGTGGACATACGCAGTTTATGAGAAAAGGGATACAGTCACTTTTATTAAAAACCTTTGTGAATCTGCACACTTTTATGTGGGAATTGCGTCTTTTTGGGTGTTATGTTTTTGATGATTTTCTAAAGTGCAGTGACTGCTCGGCGCTGAAGTGAAAGAAAGATAACATAAGCTGAGCTGAAAAGATTCAGGGTTAAAAAAGACTGTTGAGAGAAATGTAGCTTACTAAACAAAGCCCCCACTGCCGATTCTCATTTTTAAAAATTTGATAGGCTCTCAAATGTACACTGACTGATAGCACATGTATCTGTTTGGGTGTTATTTTGAATTTCTCGCAGATACATTTTGGGACGGTGCTATGAAAGCTCTGTTAGTAATACAAAGGATCTGAAAAAATATTCTTTTCTGGTCTGGTTACCTGTGTAAATGAGCAAGGGCCTCGGTTAGTGGGTCCATGAAACCCATAGCAATGATGCTCCTGTGTTTTGTTGCAAAAGATGGCCGAAAGACCCATGGAACTATGATTGGCATAATCTATGCGTGAAATCACCAAGACAAATATGGCCTGGACCTTGTGTTTGGAATCTAAAAATGAAAGTAGGCATCTAAGGACATGTAGCATCTTTAAAGTGGCAGCAACTTGGCGTCGGTGTGGCTGTCCAAATTACGCATGTGTGCTATCGGGGTAGAGCAGGGACCACAGCCATATTTCTGTTGGCCCATCCTGTTTGTGAATATCTCACTATCTCTTAAAAAAAATATATTATTAATTTGGTTTAGACAATCAATTCGACTTTTCACATTAGACATCGTTACACATAGATACAAACGATAAAACATTCAATATTTACAAAAAAACTATCAATCCTTGGAACACAGTGTTGGGCATTACATAGCCCTCCTTCACATGGTTCAAACAGTCCACAAATTAATAAAGCTTAAAACATTCAGCATTCTTAGTACTGAAACCCAGAGATAGGTTTCGTGTTCTAAGGATAATCTTTCCCAAAAATCATCCATATTTAACCATTATTTGTTTTCAACAAAACGCATAAAATGGAAGACTCTGAGCCGCACGACATTCAATCAAAATGTGTTTCAAATTCTGATTCCCCTCACAATTTACAATTATCATCGTTATAAAATTCCTTATTTTTTTATTTATAATTGTTTATTGTTTAAAATGTATTCAACCTTAACAATATTTACCATATGAAGATGAAAAAGAGAAAAAGATGCAATGTACAAGTCATTAACAACATCAAATGAATAAACCCTGATTACAGTAGAATGCTTTTCTTATCTCCAATAATTTACACAACAATTCATACTACTCCAATTTCACATCTTAAAACCCCCACACTAACAATGTACTCTAATTAAAAAACACAAGTTTCCTTAATCATTTAACTTCAAGTAGTTTACAAAAATGTACCACTGCTGAGACAGTTGATACTTGCAAACCAAGTAAGCATGATTCCCAGAGTGATTCACAATCCACGCTAACGGACCTCAAAGAAGTTTCTAAAATGTAGATACCTGAGTGTACAGAGGCGGGAACACTCTACCAAAAGGTGCTTACTGGATTCAACCAAATTATCTTGCTTGCGGAATCTGCACTCTGCACCTGGTTACGTCCTAATCATCTAATCTCACCCATACAGTATAGGTTCCATCTAAACCAGAGAATATCCTTCCTTATCCTTAGGCAAGGAAACATATCTAAGTAATGGGCCGGTGTACCCACACGTTTGTGTTCACCCTGTAAGTGCCTCAAACTGGTGTACCCATGGAGCCTCTCCAGATTCAAACATCAATCCAGATAAAGAATAGATTTTTTCACCTTAACAGGCTCATTTAGAAGATCAGCAGTGGAAACCCCATTATTTTGCAGTATTACTGTGCATTGTTCCACGAGTTCCATCACAGTTTAGACAGTCCCCTTCTCCACCATAGCAGCAAAGTCACTATATAGGGTGTTATTCGGAGCTGCTAAACTTTTCTTGTAGAATGACAGGATACGCCACTGCCCTTTTACTTTAAGTGAGTTTAGTCCCAACTTGTATCTAATAGCGGTGACTGGCACTGCATTGGCGACTTCCAGCACCCTTTGCCAAATTAGACCTAACACGGTCAGATTGTCAAAACCCAGTCTTTTCAGAGTTCAATACCATCCAATAACTTTGAAGCTACTTCAAAAAAATTTAATTAGGGGAATTAGCGAGAATTTGCAGTATCCATTGTTTTATCTGCTTTAACTGAGGAATAAGCGCCTCTACTTTCGATTTTAAATAGCTCCTGATTTTGGTTTTGCATGGACAGCCCATAATGGAAAACCCCAAGTACACTACAGAGTGGACCCTGGTAAGGATAGTTTCATTTAGTTTCCATTGCAATACTGCCTTCCTTTTCCTTTTAGTTAAAGACAAAATCTTAGTTTGTCGTGAATTGATTCAGAGGCAGTTTTGATTTGCAAAACCTTCAAAAGCAGCCAGCTGTCTCTGAAGCCCTTTACCCCCATGCAATCTATCAGTAAAAAGTAATCCGCGTACGCCAACCAACTCACTGACAGAGCCCCAAGTTTAGGAGCTACAAAGGCTGCTGCTTCCAATGAGGTGCCAACATCTGCTATGTATAAATTGAACAGACAAGGGGCAAAATGTACCCCTACCTGAGACCATTCTATGTCGCAATTTTCTGAGATAGGGCGCCTTCTTGATTCAGTCTGACCCTCACATTGGAGCCTTCATGTAAGGCCACTATGAGTCTAAGCAAGCCGTGCGGAATTCCCCAACTTGATAGCTTTTCCCACAATTTCACTCTCAATACTGTGTTGAAAGCGTATGAAAGGTCAATAGATGCCAGATGTATTACATTGTATTTCCCTTTCACTACGAGGTCTTGACAACACCGCAGAACAAACCTGTTAAGGTAAGTTCCATGATGCTTGTGGAACCCTGTTTGATATTTACTAATAGGACCCTTGCCATACGCCCACGATTCCAGATGGTTCAAAATCAGGCTGGTGAAGATTTTACTGTCAGAGTGTAATATCGAAATCAGTCTATAATATTTTGGTTCCGCTCTACTGCCTGCCTTATAAATTGGGTTAATGAAGGCAGTTTGCCAAGAAGCTGGGAAAGTGTCAGTCTTTAAAATGTCATCAAAGTGCATTTTCAGGATTCCCACCCACTCCAACGGTGATCCCTTAAACAGACGTTTGAGGTCTGATTTGACCCAGGAGCCCTCGAATAGCTGGCTCTCATTATCAGATTACATATTTTGCTAAAGTCATAAGCTAACAATCCCACCATCTCTCTCCCTGACATGGGGATCAGGTTCTGTGTATAAATCCTGAAAATGTTTCATCCAATCAGCTTCTGTAATGGCATTGATCACAAGCTCCCTATTTCCCTTAGACTGATTATTCATTAGAGCCCAGACGGTTTGTGAGTCCTTCCATAACAGACCACCCAGCATTTCCTCTGCATCTGCTTACACCATTTGGACCTTATGGTTTCTTATCCAGTTCTTGTGTTTTTGCCTTTTTATTCTTCCCAATGTTCCTGGTTCCTGAGGATTCATCTTTTGGATAAATCTAATACTTGCCCCCATTTAAATTTTCTGCATACCCAGTGCCTCATCATACTTTGGAGATTTTTTATAGTTTCCAGCTCCACAGCAAGTCTCAATGGAATATTGAAATTGTCATGAGTTAAGGTTAACAATTTCCAATTGTAATTCGTGGATGCGATCACCTCCCCCATTTCAATATTCATCAGTTCCATCTTGCGATGATTCCAAACTATTCTATTGCTTGCTGCGTTAATTAACACACTTTCATCATAAGTCACCCGCTCCTGCCATGACTCACGCCTAAATGAACATTGCAACATACCATGATCACTCCAACCGTTCTTGACGATCTCCATGTCCTTGCACCTCCCCATCAGAAAATTATCGACAAAAATGTAATCCAATGTTGAACTCTGCTTACCCGAAGTGGAGTGGCCCACCAATACCCTTTGATAACCCTGTTCAGGTGATAAAGTCCCAAATTATTCAGACAATTACGCCATTTCCCCCTTTATCCTGCATGCTGAGAAGTTCTGCTACAGAATCTTTAAACCCTGCAGCTATACTGCTATCTACTTCTCTATCTTTAAGAGGCTGAATGCAAGTGGAGTTGAGGTCACCAAGAACGATCACATGACCACTAACATGGTTCTCCAACCACTGTATAAAAAAATGTGCCAATGAGTCTAAGAACAACTCCAATCGACACATTTCCTCATGCCAATAAATATTGCACAACAAAATAAATATTGGAGTTTCCCCATCCACTGTGCCCCACTCTGTTCCCAGCAGGCCTTCTCTAATGTCAGATTTCATGACACTGGCAAAACCAGTATCTGATTTTAACAAAGTGATGATACCCCCTGTAGGTCGCACTCCTGGACCATTAATGCCAATTGGGATACTGCCTAGTACCCGTCCCAAGCAGGAACTTCAGTCAACCGGGACTCTTGGATACAAATCACATGAAATTTCCTTAGTATAAGACCCACTTCATGTTTTAAGAACAGGTGGACGTGGCCCCTAGAGTTCCATGACACCAGATTGCGGTGAGGTTCCACTAGTGCCTCCTTTTGGACGACTCCTGAAAATGGTGATCATTTACGGCCGTGGCAACTCATGTACAATCCTTATGACGGATCTCGGTTTCCTTCCCCGTGGTATCTAATAATACCGATCTATTAGGTTGGGGAAGTCATTCCTAAAATTAACAGTGGTTGAACCACCATATTTCGTACATGCAACATTCTTGCTTTCAATAGCCTCCAGCCCAGAATCAAAAGAGGACATGGACATCAAAAATCCAATTTTCCTCAGCGTAATTATTTCCCTCATTAGGAGATCATAAAAAACTCTAGACTCAAAACCTAACACCACCTTATTAGTTCTCTGTGAATTAATAAATTCAACGTTCTCAATATCACAAGTTGAAATCGCAGTGAGATTGGTGATTTCTGGGAACAACAATAAGATACCAGATCGATTAAGGATGAGGCCTCTGCCGAATCTAAAAATGCTTTCATGTGAGACCTTAAGGATTGGCTGTCTTGACAAAGGGTACTGTTTGTTGAGTATGTGGACAGTCAATGTCTTTGTGTACTCATTTTCATGTACCACACCTCTTGTAAAGTTATTCACTTCTTTACCCTTTCCTCCTTTCAAAACTGAGAAAATTTTCAGAGCTCGTGAGTCCACTTGGACAGAGTAACCATTTAAGGCCAGGGACCTTCTCGAGCTCAGTTTCTCATAAATTTATTGCGCTCCATTTAAATCAGTAATGCCTGGGGAGTGCCTCTCAGAGTATCACCCCCAAGGTGGGCCAAGAGGTCTCCCTCTCCTGCACATCTTCTCATAAAATTGATGTCCTCTGTGTATTTCATCTATATCGATGTTGGTTCTCTCAGTGCCAATCCTCGTGACATGAGGAGGGCTTGGCAGGTCACGCTGCACGTGAAACACTTTCCTTGGCAGGTATGATGAATCAGGATGTGGCCCATTTAGTAATACGGTCCTGCCTATCTCCTCGCAACTGTTCGGCGAATCCTCACACCCCAAGTTCTTTGACCAGGCAAACCATATTCTCTCCTTCTGTGAGTCAGGTTCTCTGAAATTAGTGATCTGCGGAGTTAAGGGTCCTCTTTGTGTCCATTTAAAGCCTGATGACCTGGCCTCCTCCATTTTGGGGCCCATTGTACTGCGTGTGACACAAACAAACTTCTTTGATTCGTCTTTCAAACATCTTCTCCATATTGGCTGTTGATTTTGAGCATTTAGGAGGGGCTCCACCATTCATAATGCAGTCACATTGAGTATGCATGGAGTGTTTGAATGGCTTCACCATAAATGGGGTGTGATCAAAGGTCTCCACCAAAACCCTTCCATCGTTCACATTTCTGGACTCAATCCTTCCAGGAACCTCCAATTCTTCCTCTTCCAGTGAATTATCAATAATGATAATCTTAGTTGTAATCCTTTCCGTGTTTCCCATTAAATCTTTTTTTTGCTTCTGTGCTGCCAAAACCTCAGGAATAGTCAAATTCCTCAGTTGTTTGCTAATGCACGCAATACTAATTTCCTCCTTGTGCATCTCTTTCGTTGTTTTCTGCAGCACTGTCGTGGTGTTTTACTTTTCCCAAACACCTTTTTACATATCCTTCCTTGGGGCAGACTTTCAGTCAACCCAGACCCAACTGTCATAGGCAAGTCACTTATCACTCTCGCAGTTCTCGTCGTTGGATTGCTGTCCCTTATCCTAATTGCATTTGTTGGTATCTGGTGAGATGCCCCTCACTGACCGCTTACGTTATGATGCTGGGACTGGGTCTGAATGTTTCCACATTCTGAGTTAGCCTTTTGAATGAGAAACACTGATTGTGATAGATCTGATCTTTCATCATGTTGAGATAATGACTGGGGTACCCTCATGCTGGTGCACTGGAACAAAATGTCCATTTTACTTTGAATTGCCCCTAGTACAATCGTGTGGAGGCCCATCTCCGCTTTGATAGCATCATATAGTCCTGCAAAGGTTGACATCACCTAATTGAGGGTTGTCAGGGCCATTTGTGTCTTGGAGTCGGTTTCAAATCTCTGCCGATATTGTGGGCAAAAAAAACTTCATCTGGAAGCCGGTCCGGAGGACGGTCGTGGAGCGGAGGCATAAGATGTGCTTGAGTCGTTTTGTTCTTCTCCCTCTTCCACCTCTGAATAGAATGAAGGGAAAAAAACTCCCCCCCCACCTCCGGCGCTACTTTTTCGTCCTGCCTTTCGGCGACTCTGTTTAACTCTTCATCTGATATCGGACAGCTAGAGAGGGCTTACTTCTTGCTAATCCCCCTTGGATGTTATACAATTGCGAGTGCTCCTCAATGATGTCTAAGTTGCCACAACCCACCGTGTTTCTTTGCATAGCTGTCCTTTTGTGTTGCATTATACTCCTCTCCTTAATTCCCTGAGGGACCGGGGCTGGTGAATCCGGAAGTGGCAACTCCTTTGCCATTTCTAACATTTGCTCTCTGACTGCCATTTCAGAGTGTTTTGAAAAGCTGTATGTAGCGTTAGTAGCCGATACAAACCCCTTCGTGCTTGATCCCGCATCTGAAAGGATTGTTTACGAATAAAGAAGTCTACCTACCAGACAACATAGAAAAATGTGAGAGCAAGAAATGCGCTTTAAGGCATATTTCTCCCACATACAAAAATAACCAAAAGAAACGCCAAAGAGTGCTTTGAAAACAAATGTTGACGAATTAAAAATGTTGACGAACTAAAAGCCAGAAAAAGGCTTCCTTTCCCTCCTGAAGAACTGTCTGACAATATTTATAAAAAGACAGTGAAACACGTGTCAATGGCACAAACAGCTTTGGAAATAATAAGCAATAATAAAACTACGGACAAATTAAGAAAATCAGACTTCCTCTCTTTATTTACTACAACAAAGAAATGCGCTGGGGGCGCAATTCAACAGGTTTTCGTCTTTTCAAAGGACCGTGTACTGATTTATGTATTCAGTCTGATCAGTCTCAGACAAGGAAAACCACAGTCCAGCCCAGCGCAAAACTGTATTTTAAAATAATTAGAAAACTTTAATTCACAAGGCTCGCCAAAGAGTTGTGTAAGGCTGAAAAAGGACTCTTTTGACCTTCAATTTGCACCCCTGCGTGCTTCAAGCTGACTGCAGACTGCTCAATTTAGCAGGCAACTTCGCAGATGGAAATTAGGCTTCATAGTGGTAGAGGAGGAGCCTCAGACAAGCCGCTTCTCTATGCTGAACTACTGCTCCGTGGACTGAAAATCCACTATGCAGGTACTGCAGACTGCTCAACTTAGCAGGCAACTTCAGAGCTGCCAGAAACACAGAAACTGCTTTCCTGAACATCCGTGAAGACTTGCTCTCCAACCTTGACTCCAATATCCCCTGTGTCCTCATCTTACTTGCTCTCTCTTCTGCCTTTGGCACGGTCAACCATGCCATCCTGCTCAACCGTCTCTGTGATAACCTGAGTATCACCGATCAGGCCCTGGTTTGGTAACCTCTTTCCTCTCTGATCGACCCTCCCAGGTCCAACTTGGGTCCTTCCTCTCCTCTAGCTCTATTGCTACTTGTGGTGCCCCCCAGGGGTCTAACCTTTCTCCCTGACTGTTCAACTAATACCTGACACTTCTTGCCCACCGCATTGCCGCTCTCTGCCCCAACTTTCAGTGCTATGCGGATGACACTCAGCTCATTTTCAGTCTCCCTTTCACTACCTTCTCTCATCTCTGACTGGCTGTCCGCTATCCAGGAGTGGTGTGCCGCCAATGATCTCTGCCTTAATGCTAGTAAGACTGAGATTCTCGTCATTGGCACACCTGCTCCTTCCTTTCCTGTCGGTCTCTGACCGGCCTCTTTTGGCCCTCTTCCTTCTCCCACCTGTGAGGCTAAAAACCTCAGGGTCATCTTCGACTCCACTCTCTCCTTCTCTCCTCCCATCTCTGACGGTTCTAAGAAGTCACACTACCAGCTGAACCTCCTCAGAGGTATTCTTCCTTTCCTCTCTTTCACCCAGAAGCTCACTGTCTCCAGAGCTCTGGTTTTCTTTAGGCTGGACTACTGAAGCAGCCTCTTTCTAAATCTGCCTGCTTCTACTCTCAGCCCTCTGCAACTCATCCAGAACAGGACTGTTAGAATGCAAAGTGAAACATGTCTGCCCAGGGATCGTATCTCTCCAGGACTGAAATCTCTGCACTGGCTCCCAGTGGCTGCAAGGATTAAGTTCAAAACACTCTGCATTGTCCACAAGGCCGCCTGGGGCCTCAAAACCTCCAACTCTCTCTTCCTAAATATCCTCCTTCACAAACTCTTCACTCATCCGCCTCCAACTCCCTCAGGGTCAGTCGCTTCTCCAAGCAATGAGTTGGTGGTAGATCTCTTTCTTCGGCTGGGGCCTCCCTCTGGAACAGCCTCCCTGAAACTTGAGGAGAACCATCTCCGGTTCCCGAAGCACCTCAAGACCTTCCTCATTGCTTCTGCTTTCTCTCCTCCTCTCCCCTGCTGAACTCCTGACTGAAACTGCACTGGTCTGGCTACCCACTGATCTCGGGCCCAGGTCCCCTCCCCTGCCAGCTGCACCCCTGCACTGCATCCCGGGCAGCCCCTGCACTTGTAGGTTGTTTCTGTATCCCTACCGTCCCCACCAGCTCTTGACACTTGATGTCTGCAGTTACCCATGCACTTGCCACTAGCTGGCCGCACTTTTACCTACTGTTTTTATTTATTCCATTTATTTTTTACTGTTGATCCTATGTATTGCACTGCCCCTCCTCCTACCCGCACTACCTGCCCCCCCACCCCTTCACTTGCACAATCTCAATGTCACCTGGCCTAGTAAGACTGTTGTCTCTGTCTAGCCTCTGTTCCCCCTCCCTTGCCTCGTCGCACTTTTAAATACTTGTGTATAGACATTTTATAAATGCCTTATCATATCATATCATAACTTCACCAAGTTCCTTATTGCGCACTGCCAGGATTGCACCGGTTGGTACCAGATTGGGGTGAAATCTCAGAAACTCTGCCCTCTCACAAGAATTAGGGAATCACTTTAGATACGATGGTGGGCATCCCTTATGTTTATCAAGGATTGAGAATGATTTGCTATGACATAGCTACGCATTTGATCTATTGTATTGGCACTCCTAGTGGCAATGAGATAGAATCCACACCACTTGCACAGGTGAAATTCAAGATGCAGACAGGCTGCGGGTTGCTGGAAAGTGTGTGTATATTGCCTGTGTACACCACGGTTTGACAATAGAATGAGAACAATCCAGTGACACTGTGCCAAAACTTTCAATTATTGTATGCTAGATCGCATATGATTTATTGTATAGCGGTTCAGCCTGACACGTGTTTCGAGCATACGTGCTCTTCATCCGAGGCTGATCAGACATTAAGTAACAATTATTATACAGAACAATTATGTATATACATAATATAAATGAATCAACCAAGGAACCAACCAAGGTGTAACAAAAACGGCAGTCAAACATATGTCAAATGCATTAATATAGGTTCATTCATATATTGTTCGTTGTAGAGTGACAAATCCATTCAACCACAAAATATCCATTGGTCATCAAAAAATTCCACAAACGGTTTAACCAAGTCATCATGAACAACATTTGATGCATATATTGTAGACAAAACAAAAGAGAGAAAATAAAAAAAGAGAAAAAAAGGCAATTGGTTAGTTTTGTTATTCAATAAATTAAAGTGGCGCGCAAGATGTGCGCCAAGACAGCAAACCCACCAGAGTCAGGTCACAAAATGTATTGAAATATATAAAGTACCTTGTGTCTTTTGATTGCCTTTGCCAATCTTTATAAAAAAAAAAGACGGACCCTGAGCATGAAAGGGAAAATTCAAATTGGCGACTCCATATAAATAACCAACCGAACTTCTTGGAAAATAAAGTTTTTTCATGGAGGAAAAAGGGAAGGGAAAAAGAACAAAACTTAAGCTTACAAGACAGGTAATTAGCCTGCTGGACACCCTTTCTGGTACTCTATTGCTAGAATGCAAAATGAAACATGTCTGTTCAACTCAGCTGCTTACTAAAAAATAAATGTAACAAAATGCAATATAGGAAAATTAAGTGTCAATTAAGAAATTAATGTTGATTAAACTAAGAGCGTACCTCTACCACTTCGCAGTTGTGGAAGAGTCTATTACATTCATATCAAATCATATTTCCAGGAGAAGAGTTAAGCCGTTGATGTATTGTCCAATGCGGTTAAGTATCAATGGATTAGATGTAAAACAAAAATAAATGCAGTGCCACACTAATGCTTATTTCCAAAGGTGATCATTACATGCCACTATTGTGCGGGGGTCTTAGGGACCGTAACAAACGTCTTACCGCTAGGAATAATGCAGCTGAAGTGAAAGTTGACAAGCGCTTACCGCTGTGTCTGTGCGGAAGCATGTATATACAAAGGGTAAGTAACTAGTATGTCTAGTATAAGTCTGGCTTCTAATTGCCTCAGTTTGAGGATCAGATTATCACCTCGCTGTGGAAGCGAGACCTTAGCTATTCCCACAAACTTTATATCCTGTTTAGTATTCATTTGGTGTGTATTTTGCCGATGGCTGAATAGTGGGTATTTGGCTTCCTGACTGCCAATTGTAGAAAGGTGATCTCTGATTCTGATTTTCAGTGGTCTAATCGTACTCCCTATATACGGTAATCCACAAACACAAATGATACAGTATACAACAAATTTGGAGTTGCAGTAATAAATGAATCAATACAGTGATTTCCCAATTTTCCAAATTTAACAACTGACGTTTCTAGTGCATGAATGCACATTGAGCAGCCCCCACATTTATGGAATCCCTTGCTCTGTGCCACTTGTAGCCATGTCTGATTCTGTTTGGGATTACTCATAAAGGAGGGGCACAAATATTTGAGGGTCGTTCCCTTGCTTTTGTTACATTTTTAGTAAGCAGCTGAGTTTTCTAAAATGAGGGTAGGGTTGATCAGCTCTCAGCTCATGTGGCAAGGAGTTCCAAAGTTTGGCGGCCTTCACAGGGAAGCTGCTGCCGCCAATCTTAGAGGATTTGAATCTTGGTACCACCAGACAATTTTTGTTGACAACTCTGGTAGGCCTGCTGGAGGTTCTTCTTGCCAATTTGTCATTTATGTAACTGGGGGCAGCATTGTGTAATGATTTGTGTGTGAGGGAGGCAATTTTTAGTTGTATTTTATTGTGAGTGGATAGCCAGTTGTATTGGTGTCTGATGGCGGTCATGTGCACTCTTTTGGTAATGCCTAGGGCGGCTCTAAGAGCATTATTCTGTAGTGTTTGTAATTTTTGGATGCTAGCTTTGTTGGCACTACTGTAGAGAGCATTACAGTAGTCTAACCTGGAGAGGATTAATGCTCTGGCCAATATAATGCAACTGTTGTTACAGAGGAAGGGCTTCCCTGCTCTGATAAGCTTGCACGTGTAGGCTGTCGTGGAGGCCAGGGATTTCAGTTGTTTATTGAAAGACATAGTGGCGCCCAGGTAGAAACCTAGTGTTTTTACCTCCTTTGAGACTATGGTATTATTGCCATCAATGATAAATGAGGCATATTCATGACCTAGTTTGGAGATGTTAGAGGGGATACCAAGAATTATTAGCTCTGTCTTGTCGTAATTCAGGCATAGGCCATGTGTGGCTATCCATGCCTGAATGATGAGGAGATCCTATTCATCAAAGCCAAGTCCTTACCATGATCCCCAGAAACCGGGAGGAGAATCTGTGTATCATCTGCGTAGTTAGTTTAGGTGATACTCAGAATGTCCAAATCATCGAACAGAGGTTTGGTGAATATATTGTACAGGATTGGAGATACGCATGAGCCCTGAGGGACCCCACACACGAATGGGGTAAGATCAGCCGCCGCCGAGGGGGAGAACACTCTGATAGTTCTGTCGCTCAGGAATGATTCAATCCACTTGACAGCATTTGTGGAGAAGTGGGCTGCTGAATCAAGGTGCCTGCAGAGGACCTTGTGATCCACCAAATCAAATGCAGCTGATAGGTCAAGTAGCAGCAATAATGCTGTCTTTCCTTTGTCTCTCAACTCGTCAATTTGTGTTTTCAAATCTATCAATGCCGTTTCCATCCCATGTAACGGTCAGAATCCTGATTGTCTGACCCCTAGGAGTTTGTGTAGCTGAAGGTATTTTTGGATCATGCGAATAGGCGACTTTAACCAAAATCCAAGTAAAAATGGTACTGTCGTGATGGGGCGGTAGTTTGTGGTGATGAGTGGGTCTAATGTTTGCTTCTTCAGAAGTGGGAGAACCCAGGATTGTTTAAGGTTAGCTGGGACTGTGCCGGAGGCAAAAGAGGTGTTAATCAGCTTGGAAATAAATGGAGAGAGGTCTCTTGCGGCATCTTTTATGATGTGAGCTGGGCAGACATCTCCTTTACAGTTAGAAGGTTTGAGTGATAGGATCGTTTTTTCAACTTCTAAGATGGAGGTTTTGGTAAAGTGGAATCTGTTGTTTTGGTCAATGTTTTTTTTACTCGGTGGGGGGTAAATTCAGAGCGTCTTTCTTATTTTTTATTTGAATTTGTAAGGTATTTATTTTATTGGTTAGGGCTTGTTGGATCTCAGAGCACCAGGTCTTGTTTTTGATACAGGTATCAGGTGTAGAGATGGGGGACTCCAATTCCCATAATATTGTGAATAGTTCTTTCATGCTAGAGTTGAAGTTGGCAATGCGTTTGTTGTATGAGTTATGTTTTGCCAGACAGATTTCGTTTTTGTAGTGTACAGCCATAGAAGTTAGCTTCTTTTTGTTCTCACTAGAAAGGCAAAGCCGCCAGGCGGTTTCACATTTTCTTTTCAGTAGTCGCAAGTCTTTTAATTGTGGAGTGAACCACTTGTTAAGGTGCGCTTTGGCTTTGCCTGGTCTCAGTTTAAGAGGGACAACTTTGTCCAGTGTAGAGAGCATAATCTTATTGTACTCCTGCACCAAGGTATTTGGGTCAAGATTATCGGGCAGAGAATTTAGGGTGGGTAGAATATTGGGGATCAGATTGTCCACTGTGATGTTCCTTTTCAATCTGGTTAGACAAGGTGGTGCTTCTTGGGGAACTGTGATTATTGGTCTGGTGGTGGATAGAGTCATGGACACGTAATGGTCGCTATGCAGTTGTAGTCGGCTACCCAATCCAAGGTTCTACCCTTAGTATCGGTAGGTTCATTTACTTTTTGCGATAGTCCTAAAGCATTGATGGCATTGGCAATTTGTAAGGCCTGTTTGTCCAAAGGGTCTTTAAAGCCTAAGTTAAAGTCGCCGAGCAGTAGTACTTGGGTGGTAGGTTTAAGCTTACTGGCAAGTTTATTGTGCAGGTCCTCCTCAAATGTTCCAATGGGCCCAGGAGATCTATATATTACGTGCATGGTGAGTGATTGGGAGTTATTTAGCGAGAGTTTGATGCAGAGGAATTCACAAGATTGCAAGGTTAGAGGAGGGACTATTCTCATTGATAGGCTCTCTCTGGAGATGATAGCTATTCCGCCGCCTCAAGTTCCATCTCTGTCTTGTCTAGAGATGGTTTATCCTTCAGGGATGGCTAGCATGAGTGCGGGTCCTGCAGCATCGTGTAGCCAGGATTCCGTTATGGCTAGGAAGTCCAGATTGTCTTATGTGATTAAGTCGGCTATGTCAATGGCATGAGCCACGAAGGACCTCGAATTGAGGAGAGCTCCTTTGAGGGGCTGATTGTCTATTTTGGCTGGGGTTGAGCGTGGGGTAGGGCTGGTATGAGGCGTGGTCTTGGATAGGTCGGGCGAGGAGGAAGGCCATTTAGCCGCCTTGGTGGTCATGATGTGGTAGTAGTTTGTTTTCTTGTTGGTAGGAGTTTTGATGTGTGAGTTTACCATTTTTGTGTTCATAGACTGTATAACCTCACCTACTCCATAGGCATCATCTTTTTACTGTGTGTTACACAGCACCTTCAGTGCAGTGACACAGGGTTGTCTTTTTCAGACTTCCCAACTGAAACTCCATTTTCTGGGACTGACTACTGTCTAATGTAAAGTTGCCATTAACTTTATTAGTCTTTTTAAAATCACAGACCCAGTACAAACTATCTTACATAGAGTTCTGGAAAGGGTTAATAATTACCCCTTTTTGTCTGTTTCCCATGGAACATTGTTTCATTCCCTTTTCATTAAGATTTGGCTGATAGCAGTGGTAACTACCCTATTTTTCCTACCACTGTTATTTTAAATAGCCTTGGTATTGTTTTAGGCTATTTTAGTAGCCTCGAACTTAAACCCGCTGGACCATATTTACTTTTATACGGTTCCGGCTGTGTTTATTTGGCATTTCTTTTTGTAAAAGTCTTCCTCGTGTTTTACTCTGCGTGCCAAACCAGGTCTGATTCCTTTGTTCACCGACCTTTGGCGGGCTTTTGCACAGAAGCCCTCCTTAGGCACCTGAATGTCTGAGGGGGACAGGATGTGAAAGAGGGGTTTAAGACTCCCTGCACAGGGTCTTCTTGGAGACCCATGTCGCACTCTGGTATGATTGGCTGTAGTGACTGTCCCAGCGGGATAGCCCCCCTGCTGTGTGATTGACAGCCAGGCTGTGTGAATGGGGGAAAACTGCATAAAAAGCAGGTCTCTGGGACTGAGAAGGCAGAGTCGCCACTGGATCGAGAGAACCGAAGAGAAGCTGACAGAAGAGGACTTCTACCATGACTGAACCTCCCGGTGAAGCCCTGCTGCGGGTCCGAATCTCCAAACTTCGACAACAGGGAAGATCTGCAAGGAATCTTCTCCCCTTGAGCTGGTGGGAACAACCAGTTCGCCAAACTGCAAGCCAGGCCTCCCTCCTCTGGTCGAATTTGCTGTGCACAGCTACCGTGAACCAGATAGCCAGGAAGGTCGGACCCTGCTTGGGTTTTAAGGAGCGCACCTTTTATTCGTCGCTTTGCTGCGCTGCTGGTTCTTCCTCCTTCTTGTCAGTCCGACAGTCGCTTCAGGAACCGTGAGCCTGCAGGACCTGCCAGGAACATCTGCCACAGCTACAGCATTCTTCTGCTCTAAAGGTACTGTGCTAACCCAGTTGTTCGTTTCGTTCAGCCGTGGTGAAAGTGTGTGAAATCTTTTGCCAATCCGAGGGCTTGTCCTTCTCTATTCTTTAAAGTAACTTTTCGTCTGACCAACTTCGTTCTGAACTCTTGGCAAAGACTTAACCGCGAACTACTCTGAACTGTGTGATCCTCTGCAAAGACTTTGGTCCATTGACTTTGGCCCTGGCCTCTTGATTTGATTTCCTCGCTGTAGTTCCTTTCTCTAGATTGCCCTGTTTACTTACTTGTTAGTGCTGCTCAACTTCTGTCTAACTTTGTCTTTCCCTCCCTTTTAAATTACTGGAGTGCCATTTTGCTCACACTTCGGTTTGAGCCTAACTTGTCCAGAATCTATTGGGTGTGGTGTAGCATATTAGAAACGTGATTTTTCAACTGCTTGATAATAGTGAAATGTTTAATAACTGATGTGTAAATAAATGTATATTCTTTTACTCAGAAACCCTGAGTCAGTGTTTGTTTGAATCATAGTAATTGCTGTCCTTTGTGTAACTATTGGTACTGCTCACTTTACTCTTGAGATAAGTCTGGCTGCTCAGCCATCGCTACCACTTTACTATATAGTACAGGCTTGTACCAAAGGTGAATTTGTACTGTCACTTGTAGTCCTAATTGTGTGTGGTGTTCCCAAAGGGTACGGCATATAATTCTGCCTAACACAGACTTTCTCTAATCGATTACAATTCACCAAAATTCTGGCCACGGCTTCCTTCAAGTTACACAGAGTCAAACTGGTCCCCATTTATAATATAGGCCAATATCCTCACATAGGGATTGCTTTTGGGGTGCGAATATTTATCTATATAAGGATGCAGGCTTCCAATCCAGACTAGCCCACAACAAATGTAACCCTAGTTCGGTTGGAAGCTTGCCATCGGGAGGGATTGTGTTGAATGTAGTACCTTTTTCCACAACCTACCCTCTATTCTGGTCCAGTCAATAGCCCAGGCTTGTGGGTCTATGTCCATCACATACAAAACTGTTAGTATAATTTTGCCTTTATAGAAATGTATCAGTGGCATAATGGAAAATCTGCACAATCTGGCAATAAGTGTTTTCATTTGGCAGGACAGTTGATCAATTTTTCCCCTGTATAACTGACTCTACAAAGGCAATACTTGGGTATGATCTAATTCCGAAACCCAAGTGTAAAACCTCTTTAATCACAGGGACTAATTGACTATTTAGAGTCCACTTAAAGCCAGTCAATCTTTTTAGCGGTTTACTGAAGCAGATGGTGTTTGATTTTGTAGAATTAATTAGCAGATCGTTCTTTGCTGAGTTTTCCTTTAGTGCATTCAACAGATACTGGGGGCCTATCGGAGTATAGTCCATTAAGATTATATCATCCGGATAGGTGATCCAGCTAACTGTTTGATTCCCTATTTTAGGCATTCCCAAAGCATGTGGATCCAAGGCCTCATATAGATCAGCCAGGTAGAGGTTAAGGAGGCAGGGAGCTAATATGCACCCATGCCTCACTGCTCTTTCAATTGGTACTGGACTAGTCAAATGACCTTGACCGTCCAGCCTCACTTTTATCTGTGTGTTTTCATTCAGATTAATTATTATTGCTAGGAGGCTTGCGGGCAATCCCCATTACTTTAATTTTAACCATAGGCTTGTGAGAGATCTTCCCAAGCCCCATAGATCATCGGGCCACCCTTGGACCAACTCTTTCCACATATGATATTTAGAATAAGATCATTTAGGGAAGTTGGCTAACCATTTCTAAAGCCAATTTGGTGTTTATGGTGGATACCCCTGGCATTGGCCCATGCTTGCAGTTCTATCAAGACAGCGACTGCTGAGACCTTGCTGTCAGCATCTAGAAGGGCTATCGGGCGATAGTTGACAGGATTGTCCCGATCACCCTTTTTATAGATCAGGATTATGACTGTGATCATCCAGGTCTGTGGGTACTGTAAATTTCCTATTACACTGGTAAATAACACCAACAATTTTCTAGACCAAGTAACAAAGTCAGATTTTTGGAATCGCGCTTGTTAGTCCTTTAGGGCTGCCCGCTCTTGAGGATGAAGATTTCATTATCAATAGGGCTATATCTTCCCTTGTTAGATTTAACTCTCAAGCTACTTTATCAAATACTTTATTACACTCACTCAATGGCTTCTTGTATAACTATCGCCTATCGTGATCTCCATTTTGGAGGAATTAAGTTTCACCTTTTTTGCTGCCATCCAGGCATTCATTTGTAAAGTAGATTATGTAGTCAAGAAGTGCAAAAGAGATCTTGAGCAGGATTTGCGTGTCATCCACATAGTTCAGATACCTCATCCCGTGAAATCTAGCCACTTCATGAGCAGGAAAATGTAAACGTTAAAGAGCAGCTGCGAAAGGGCTACCCACCTGTGCTATCCCACATGGTGTATTTTCGAAGTTGGAGTGGGAAGACAAAAGTGTATTTGGTATTCAATGATGTCAAACCATAGCTGAGATCCAATAAAGCGACAGCGTCCACTCCCGCTGTACCTGCTAGGGTTCCCAAATCATCTAACATATTTTTAAATGACTAATTCTGTACCATGTGATGGATGGAAACCTGCTTGATTTATTTGGGCACATAATGCCATGGTGCTAGACATAGTCATTTAGATGTTGTAAGCTTTATCTTTCAATTAGTTTTGAGATTAGCTATGGATCATGAAATGTGAGTGTGTGCCAGAGCCAGCTTGCTGCTACTTTAATAAGCGAGTGACCATTGCCATTTCTGGGCTTTTGGTGGCACAGATGTTGCAATCGTGCTATTTATAATCTCCAGAAAAAGCCTTAGAATTGATTGCAGGGCGTGTGTGCTGAGCATAGATACAGAAGAGACCCTGAGCTTTTGCTATTCAGGATGATTAAAATGATGTACTGCGTCGATAGTGTCCCAAAACCTTGGGAAAGTCCTGGAGATTGAAGGGTTAAATTTCTGTGTAGCAATCTATCATTTTTAGCGTAAAACATTTGACATATTGTGGCAGAGCTTGTACGTTGGTTTAATAGTGACCTGGTTCCCAGTCTGATTTCTTTTTATTTACATATATTGAGAACTGGTTTAACTCTCATTTACATTTTCTGTCCCTGGTCACTGTGTGGTCAATTTAAATGTTCTGATGCAATTGGGGTCAATTTGAAGCTCCACTGTCACCTGCCCCTAATGCCTGCCGCTAGTTTTACTTTGAACAAGGTTATATTGGGATCAAACTATTTTTTAAAGAATTAGGCGTCGTATGAATTTTTCTCTTTAGAATTGCCCTTTTTGTGCACTCATCTTTTCATTCGTGGGCACGCTAACTACAGTAATAAATAGGGGCACCAATATCAACTCCGCACCACAATGGTCCCTCTACCTCTGGGGTTAATCCTGTTCCAGCCGGATCTTCTGATATGGCAGGGGTGGTACGCTTGGTCCATCCTTTGAAGTTTGAGTACTAATCCTGCCACAAACCCAGCATTTTGGAGTTAGAGACTCTTAACAGCATGCAAGAACTCTCGGGTCTGGCCAACTAGAGCTCTATCCTCCCCAGCTTATTTATTGGATATCTATAATGCGCCTATGCAGCAAATGGGGTCTCAAGCTAGATCTTCTGATAAACCCTGAGACGAAACACGACTTCAATCATACCAGACCTGGCTTTCTGGTACCAGAGTTATTGTCTCTGAAGAAGAGGCACCACAAGAAAAAGTCGGAAGCCAAGAAAATACGTCCATCCTCCTTGGGAAGGAGGTACCTACCCTGGTACTGGGTTTAATACTACAGGGCATTTTCTTGGTTGGTCTGCAGTGCCCAGAATATTCAGCGATCGTTATCCTGGATCACAGAGTGGATTCTTTCCTGGAAACTCTCAATGTATCTCCTTTTTTGCGGATCCTGCTGCTGTCTCACGCTATCCCCATGGTACCAAGTGTGTTTGTAACGAGAGTTCAGTGTCCTATCCTTACGATTTTTTATATCCTGCTGCAACTGCTGGTGCCTTTGTCCTTGGTCTTTCCAGACTCCTCCTCAAGTCCTAGGCCTCTGTGAGCGATAACTATTGCTTGCCCACGGCCTTCCATTGTTTTTTTTTTTAAACATCTTTTTATTCACATTTCTAACCAGAATACTGGAACAATGCATGAGAAGATGAAGGTGTGACTGTACATTATAAATTTCAAATCAAATCGAACGCTTACTAGCCAAGCTCAAATGTAACCACAGTTCAAAGCAAATGAGCCAAATTGACACCTCACCCATGAATCCTCCGTATATACCCTCAGAATATTCCACTGTCAACTCCAACATTTTTGGATATAAAATGTGAACCCCCCCAAACAACAAAAAGGAAACACAACAAGAAGAAGAAAACCCATTCCCACCAGGTGAGTTGCACATCAAACACAGTAACTTTGACAGGTTATAGTCGAGTGAGTAAAGCGCGGCCTTCCATTGTTTGTCGGAGGTTGGTTTGGGTGCATTGACATTCTCCTAGTCGAGTCATAACTAATCCTGAAAATGTTATCTTTCGATAAGTGCCTGGAACCTTTTGCAGACATCCTCAGGCACAGGGTTCTTCCTGCCCCAGCCCAGCCTCAGGAGTGAGACCCCATAGATACTCTGCCCGTCCCTCCTCATGCATTCTGGCACCAAATGGCTGAGTTCCCTCTCAATAGTACTGATACAGTTGGTAGCACTACCTCCTCCTCCTCCGAGGCCTAATAGGCAGTTAAGAGGTGTCAGCTCCATGCTCCCCTCCTCTGGAAAAGGCTTTGAGCTCTTTGTTAAAATCAGGCCAAAAGAGTCTTCCTCATTTATTCCTTTTTAGACCTCAATACTTAATTCAACTGCCTTGCTTTGGAACAAGCTCTTTACAGAGCATGCCATGGCTTAGATACTTGATGTGAAGTGCATATCTTCTAATGTGAATCCTGTAATAGTTCAGGGGGCGACCTTTCAGCAGAATGGGCTGTAGTGTCAGCTACATTAGGGAAAGGAAAAGTACTGGCTTCCCAGGTCTCGCATTCCTTGGATAGGAAAAGTAGAGCATGGGATGTTGCCAGACAGCAATATCTCTATCCTATTCCTACCATGTTATCTGCAGAGATCTTGCCGCAGATGGACAGGTTTGTGGATTTCCTGCCTCAGACGCTTTGGAAGACTTTTCCTTCCTGCGAGGCCTGGATCAGCTTCTGTCATTGGGCTCTAGAGAGTAGCATTGACATTTTGACTGCATCCGTGGTTAATGTTATTTCTTTCATGTCACATTTGGTCAGTACCAGCATTAACACTGGCTCTTAGAAGACTGTCTTCTGGTTATTGCGGCCTATGTGCACAGGGAGGACAATCTCTTTTCTCACCAGAATTATGGCCTTTTTCACCTTTACCCCTCTGTAAATACCCTCCACATTAGTTCAGTTTGGTCTGAGGAAACCATTTGAGCCCATGGCTTCTTGTAACCTTGACCTCCTATCCTGGAAGCCTGCCTTCCTAGTTGCCGTCACCACTGTTAGGAGAGGGAGTAAGTTTCAGGCCTTATTATGTAAGATGGCTTACATGGTCTTTCATGCTGACAAGGTGGTTCTCAGTTTCCAACTGTCCTCCCCAAAGTACTCTCTGATTTTCACTTGAACTAGGAGATTTATTTATCTGTCTTCTAGTCACTGCCTCATGGTTGTCCAGATGAGGAATCTCTCCACAATTTGGATGTGACCAGAAGTCTAAGTTCAAGGAAGAAAGAACCCTACCTTTTTGCAGGTCGGATAAACCTTTTCTCAGTCATGGTGGTGGTTCACCAAGGCAACCGTTGCCAAATGGTGTGTCATTTATCACCAAAACATACACCCTGCATTGTCTTCCTGTTAAACAGAGAAGCCCTGTTCATTCCACCAGACGTAGGGCAACATCTGCAGCCTTCCAGAGGCAATGTCCAGTTCCGGGATCTGTCGGTCGGCCACCTGGGCTACTTCCTGCGTGCTCTGCAAGCGCCATTCTCTGGACCTCTCCAGGCGGTATGCCTGCTGCTCCACAGATTTGGTGGAAACCTCTCGATCGTGCTGCACCTCCTCTCCATCTCCGTTTGGCTGTGTGTCCTTTTCCCAAACAGTTGCAAAGGAGGGAGCGCCAGTAAAACGCGCAATTAATCTACTCTTACTTGGTATTTCTCCCTCCTCCGCATCTCCTCAAGCATATGCCAGTGCCGAGCACCAGCTCAAGGTGCGCTCAGAGGGTGCAGCCGCACAAGGGCGCCCCCACAATAAAGGGCGCATTGCCCCCTCCAGCTTAGAGTCATGTAAACAGCGCCTATTTTTGAATTGACGCTATTTCCATGACACGGAGCTGGCGGCAAGGTGCCCTTAAACACGCTTTACAAGAACAGCAGGGGGCTCAGTGCAGCTGAGTTATCGTGTACCTGTACCGGGTTCTTTATTCTGAATTCTATTGCAGCTTCCTGCAGCATCTGTGGAGCACCTTCAAAGGCCAGCCTGCAAGAGCAGGCCTTCCGAGCAAGTTATGAAGGAGCGAGAGCCACCAACAAAGAGTGCCCGAATCCCCACGAAGGTAATTTTTTCTGTTTTTGCTGTTTTTCCTAGCAACGTTTTTGTAAAAACCGCAAACCTGTGTAGATTGTGCTAAAGTATTGCATTTGCAACGAAGGTGATTGAAGTTAAGTTGTACAGCCAGAATATGAAGAGAATGCGCAATCTGTTTCCACCATTAGCTTCCTGTGTGTCCCTCTCGTTTGCCCACTGATCTGAATCTTGACCCAGTAGCAAAGGGCCCTTTGGACCCTTGGATTGTTGGTATTGTTATCCCTGTAGGCACAGGCTGTTTCAGTCGTGTTTGTGCAAACAAGTCTTTTTCTGGTCCTTTAACGTCAGAGGAAAGTTAAACCACCGCGACTTTTAGACCACATAATACATAACACGATTTAGCCTCGGTGGCAGGGGTCATGGTCCAAAATTGCGGTATCCTGGGAACGAAGTGTGCTAACCTATTACAACAGACTTGTATGTGGGTCATAACGTCCCTAACAAATTAGTTCTACCGTAAAAGAAAACACCTAATACAAGTAGCTGAGAAATCGGTCTTTTAAAAAAGTCACATAAAACCTCAGACTTATTTAAGGGGAGGAAGGGGTCATTTGGGTGTCGTGGGCATTTCTCACATGAGAGTAATTGAGGTATATATATTGTGCTACATTATATCCCTAGCGTATTTAGGACTCGGTAAAGCCCGGCCATTGGTAATTAATAGTGAAGAGATAGTCCCTCTCCAAGGAGCTTATCTGACGTGAGCCATGCACTTTCTTCTCCTACCATCGTCGTTGCTGTGGCACGGTAAGGTGTCAGTTTAATGCTCTGAAGTCGTCTTGGGCGACGTGGAGCACAGCGTAAAGGCTCCGGTATTGTATACAACAAACATTTAAATTGGGAAAGCTGAGAGTTGAGCGTTGGGCCTTGACATAACACCTCACGAGTCGCCTCATTGAACTTTCATTGGTCTTTCTGTGGGGGTGGGGACTGCAGGCGCATGCCTTTGACTCGCCCGCCACTGTAATCAAGCTTGTTGTTTGCTTAGAGGGTGTGTTTCCCCCTCCTATTAAGAAGAGGATAGCCGGGTGGTGGCTGCTCTACTGGCCATCTCTCTATGCTGTTTTGCGACACAGAGCCTGACACGCTATACATTGGAGCAGAGGAGTCTGACGTCTTCATGTCTGCTCCTTTGCTTAATAGGAGAATCTTTGAACTTAAAAACCTCTCATGTTGAGTATTAGTAAATTATACTCTGCTGCTTCAATACCGACACCAACACCACTAACTTGTCTTTGGACATTAAAAGATATGTCCGAAGCCCTACAATCTTCGAAGTGCAAGGTTACCTGAAACCTCAAATGTTAAAGACCACCAGGTGAACGTCTCTCCTTAAACTTTAAAGACGGGAGGGGGTCTTCATTTAGGCCATACACAAATGGGGGGAGGTTGTTTCTCCCCCCCCCCCCCCGCAGAGTTTCTTCGCAAATGATCTACAGGAACCCACGACTTCGGGTACTGCACCAAATTTGGGGTTTGATGTTAGAACAACTAGTGCCTCTACCCCAATAAATCCTCTGATGAAAAACATGCTCTCAGCAAACCTCAATTATACTCTAATGGCCACAACAATGAAGTCCACAATTGGGAATTATTTTCCACCTACCGGAGAAGAGACCATGCTTGATCCCCCTCTACATCCTGAAGATGAGGTGCAGGGTACCCCTCTTCTACCACCCCAGACAGTGAGTTGGACTATTATAAACCAGCTCCCCCTAACAGGGGGAGAGTGTCAGGGGGACCCATTAATGCCCACCGATCCCTCCTACGAACTTAATGGCATATCAGGAAGCAGAAGGAACCTGTGTTTCAATTTCTCTAGCTTCCTTTAACCTTAATGATGCACCAAATAAGCAGAACTTGTCAGTTGTAGAAATAGACCAGGGCCTGGGCTTTTTATCAATAGTAGCCTTTAATTTTGTGTTGAGTTCTCTGTTTAGGGTCTTTGAAAATCTTAAATTGGAAGCCCAACAACACACTGGATTGTGTTGGAAGTAACCAAAGAGCTTGAATTGACCGATACATCGACGGTGGCTTTAAAAGCTGCTTACAACGATCATAGGGAAGAAACTGCTAATGGTTTGATTGCAATATCGGTCAAACAAGCAGAGAAAATTGACTCATTGACGTCTCAATATGTTGTTCTAAAAGAGGAGATGATCAAATTGAATACAAAGATGGATGAATATACAAAGATGGGGGCACAGAATGGTTGTAGGAATTGTATGCACGCCACCCTACCAATTATCCCAGTGGACGAAGCGAACAATACTCCTCTATCTTTATCAGTAATGAACACATTTATCCCGTTAGCCCAATTGGCGGAAGAAGGGGTTATACCAACTGCGGTAGAGGAGGAAGCAATTACAGAAGAAATCCTGGATGGGAATCATGATGAGAGCAAAAGGGGCAAGAAACCAAATGGGAAAACAAGGAAACGGCGGAAGAGAAAATCCAAGGGCTCTAAAGGCCTGTCTAAAAGGCAGGCCCAGAACCTAGTGAAACAAAAAAAATAAAAAAACATTACCCTGACTGACGACCCAGAAGTTCAGAAAGGTGTGAATTCAGAGGCCTCAAAGAAAGAAAGTATGAACGGATCGGGTCCAAAAGGTGGAAAAAACCCAAAAATTATGGTAGATGAAAAGAAAGGGAATATCGATGATACAGGAAATAGCCCACAAACAATTCAGGCTACAGTTGGAAGCCAAACTGAACCAGTTATTCCACCAAGAAAGATTGCCCCGATCTTTTTGAAAACTAAAAACCAAGTAAAGAATGCTCTCCCAGAGAAGAAAATTGCTCCCATTTTCGTGAAAACATTTCAACTGGGAAAAATCCCCCGGGTCCTGGCTCAGCCTCCTATGGTTCCGCTGGATATTCAATCTCAATCTGGTCTTCTAGCACAGGAGGGGTTAACTACGGATAATAATAGCCAAAAGAAACTGGCTGAAGGTAGAATGGAAAACAACACTACTGGACGAGCATAGGCAAGGATGGGGACCCAGAATCTGTTAAGATGTAATCAGTCTCTACAAGATCCGTGCGCAGGCCTTACAGTTTTTCTTTTTAACAAATCTAATCTACAAAGGGCCTCCCCCTGAATCGCTCAAGAGTATTAAGGGAAATGACTACCATCCCTGCCCTAAAATTCCTCTCTACCCCTGACATACAACAGTTGAGCTTCCCTCTTCAGTTGTAGACAAATATGGCAGAGCTTTGTATGAATTCAAAATTGGCCTTTGAAACTATTTTAGGTGCAAAGGAAGACTGGGCAATAAGAGGTTTCCAGATATCAACTACACCTCCAGAGGTAGAAAGGAAGGAGGCCTTGCAAATAACGAAGGAAATAACCTCTGGTCGCCAATCGATTTGTGTTAAACCATCTATACTACTGCCAGCTATGTGGGAGTCAGTTCCTGAAATCATATCTCAAATCTTTCTCAAGCTGGGAATACAGGAGCAGCAGCTCTAGTCAAGGATGAAGTTGGGTGTTTGTTGTGGATTTCAAGAGGCTTTAGTTCCTTTTCTGTCCACTCTAGAAAATCTTATATTTTGCAGAACTTTCATGTGATTTTATTTCAAGAAACATTGGCTTATGGGTAGATGGTTTTTCCACTTTTCAGCAGTTGGCCTCGAGAGGATTAAAAGGGCGGCGAATGGTGGCCTACTTACCCTACTAATGATGTCAAAGGTATACTGGCGATCAGGGTTGACGGAAGAGGGGCCGATCCAGGGCCCAGTGGGATTGTAATCAATCTATATTGGAATCAAACTTCTGCCCCTCTGATGGATTTTTTGGGTTATTTAGCTGACCTCCTAGTGGGGTCATCGAATCAATATCCAGACGATGAGTTAATTATAATGGGCGACCTCAACTCCCAATGTCTAAAGACAATAAGGAGCAATGCTGTAGAAAAAGAGATAAACAATAGTGGTCATGCTTGGTGGAGCTTCATGTTAGACCAGGAGTTGAGGATGCTCAACAACAATTTAGAGCTGGTGATTAACGACTCCACAAAGCAACAACTGGAGAAATACTGTGATCCTTCCCATTTCAGTAAATTATTATGGGATTTAAACCATCCACTTAAAGGTTCTGGGGCTGCTGGTTTGCTGAATAAATATCATTTTGACTCAATAGTTTATGAAAGGAAAAAACTAAAACAGCGTCAAAGGGTATTACTAAAGAGAACCATACGAGACCCCAACATTCTAGAAGTGGAAATAAGATCACTAAATAATAGTTATAAAATTAGTTGAGATCTTATAGCTATATAATAGGAAACAGAAGGAAGAGGAAGAAATGCTGAGGGCTGTATGTGCGAGAAATTCTCGAAAATTTTGGTCCATTGTGAGCTCGACAAAGGCGCTAAGTGGACCATCTCTGGACACGGTCATTCAAGAATGTTCCTGGATTGACCACTTTTTGTCGGTATATGGCGCCACTGATTCTCGGGAATCTAAACCAGTAATAACTTCAAAATGGTCCTTAAACTGCACTTGTGAAGACATTGCAAAGTTGATAAAGAAATAGTCTAGTTCCAGGGCTCCTGGCCCCAATGGACTAAGTAATGCAGTCCTCAAATTAAATCCAGAATTGTGGTCCAGAGTCTTAAAGATCTTATTTGATAACATCATTCTCAGTAAAACCATCCCAGAGTCCTAGAGGAATTCGATTATAATCCCCATTTATAAAAAAAGGTGAGCAATTATCCCTGTTGAACTATCGCCCAATATTGCTCCTTGATGCAGATGGGAAGATTTTTTCAGGACTTATATTGAGGGAATTAGAAAAGTGGGCAGAGGTTACTGGTATTATCCCCAAACAACAGACAGGTTTTAGAAGAGGACTCTCTACCACTCTTAGTACCTTGATTCTAAGCTGTCTTCGCACAGAGTTGTGTGTGAAAGGAGCGACCTCGCTATTCAGAGCCTGGGTGTATCTCACCCAGGCGTTTGATACTATCAATAGAAATAGAGTCTGGATGAAATTAAAATCATGAGGATTCCCAGATAATCCGTTGTCTATTTTGATAGAGCTTCATGAAAAATCGTCATTGAAGGTACGCCTCTCTAAATCAGGGGATCTATCTCAGTCTGTCAAAATAGGGAGAGGGGTGTGTCAAGGTTGCTTGATGGCACCCTTTCTCTTTATTTTATATATGTCAGATCTTTTGCAATGGCTAAAGAAGAGCGGTCTGGTAGGCCCCAAATTTGGCAGTATGAAAGTCAATTGGAGAGCGAATGCTGACGATATTGTGGTTCTAGATCACACATAAGTTGGACTGCAGTGCTTATAATCGGCACTATCTGAGTATGCCAAGGAAAATGACCTAAAAATAAATCCAGGCAAATCTAAAATCATGGTCTTCAAACATCCATTAAGAAAGTTGAAACCATTTATTTGGTATTTGAACAACTCCTCTATTCCTGTTTTCAAAGAAATAAGTAATTTGGGCTTTAAATGAACAGCCTTTTCCGCCAAGGCCGCCCTTCTGGAGTCCATAGACCTGAACGTACTTAACGTGGTGGCTCAGATGAAGAAAATTTGCTTTCAGTACTGCAAATTCTCTCTATCGCCACTCATATTTTACATCGGTAAGGTGGTCTCGGTGATCACATTTGGTATGGAATGTAGTTTTTTGGATTTTGACATCGACTGGGGCAAGGTAGAAAGTAAAATTCCTGTCTAAGGTGTGAGCTCGAGCTTCTCTCTCTTGGTGGATGGATGAAGTCGAAGTTGGTGTCAACCTATATGTTTATTTTGGTCCCTCCAAAATCCTCTTTATAAGATGAGGTGGCTTTAGCTTTACACAATTCCACCCATGTTTTCCTGAATAAACTGAGATTTAGATGCAATGAGCTGTTGGCTGCTTCTGATACTTACATCAATACTTTAATCCCAAATCCATTGAAGGCAAAGAAAGCACTTCACCATATGGATTGGATTAGGCTCATAGATAAAATGAGACTGTGTAAACTCTCCTCATCACATGTGATAAGTGACAAACCTAGATCAGCGATTAAGACTCAATCTGTTACGAACTCAAGAAATCCTGCATATCTGGTATGGTGACATTTATGTGACAAACATCTGTGATAAATGTGACACAAACGCTATACAAACTATTCGTCACCTTCTGGTTGATTGCTCAGGAACCTGGCTGCTTAGAGTATCAAAATTTCAAAGATTCGTCCATGACCTTCACTCACTTGGTTCGGATATGTTTTGGAGCAGGCTGATCTCGGGAACTGAGGTCTTTCTTACTCTGGAGGTGGGTGCGCTGCTAAAGGAACTTAATTTAACTGCTAATAAGGGTGTTGTGAACGTTGGGCCCTTAGCAGACACATGATAATGTCATGAATCCTATGGAATGACTCTTTGGCGTATGATCTGTCTTGTTTTAATTACATTTTTTAAAATGTTTTACTATTGTCTATGTTATTTTATCCTTTGCATAGAATAAGAAATTGGAAAAAGAATTGTATAATGTATGTGAATTTTTGTTTATTCTCTAAACTGTGTAAAATATCATATTTTTGGCAAATGCACAATAAAATAAAAAAAATAAAAAGTACACAACAAAGCACAACCATTCTTCCCCCTTGACTCGACCTGGTAGTGCTGGGCTACCTTTTTCCAGCAGCCATGCTCACTGTCAGATGTGTGGAAAACGCAGAGACACCCCGACAAAAGGCCTGTGGTAAGTGACAGAGAAAAGCAGCATGGTATATTCAGTCTTGGCAGAAATGTGTGGAAGATACTGGCTTCTTCAGTTTTCAGACTATAAGAAATATGACTACAGCGCTCCTTCATCCCCCATGCTCGTCTTGGAGAGTTGCAGGACCCCTTTACAAGTTGTACCGTAGGCTTTTCTTGTTCAAATCTCGCATTTAATTCCCTCCGTACTCTTCCGCTGCATAAAATTACTGCCATCAGTCACCGAATTATTTGTGATATATTGCGATGTTGATGCATGCAGACCCGCTTTGTGTGCTAGCTCTGGCCCAAACTCAACTGATGAACTTAAGAGTGGGCAACTTTACAACAGGGTTTTACAGGACACTTCAGACGCCAGGCACACCGAAGCATGTGAGGTGCATGCATCAAGGACATTATTTCATCACCAAAATGCCAGGGGTAGCGGGAGTGACATAATGCAACCTTTGACTTGATCATTCATTTGCCCCCCCCCCTCCGAAGTGACATCATGGGAAGCGACGGACCTCTTGACAAAACAGGAAGTGACATCACATAACATTGTTCCTAAGAACACTACACAAATATGGTTACAATATCACTATAATGTGATGTACATTTCATACAAGAATGGCTCACCTTATGTATTGTTAATATCAGTGTGTATAGGCCCACATTACTAAATTACTGTGAATGCAAGCAGACATCCAAGGCCAAAATGATAATTATGTGTTATTATATAGCACTTACGCTTTAGCGCTTTATATAGTACAAATACACATACAATTTCACACAACGTGTGCTGGTACTTATTTATCAACCTCAGAAGGATGAAAGGCTGAGTTGAGGTGTTTGAGAACAGACTAAATCAGTGACTTACCGCCTGAAGTGTGCCTGAAATAAACCTTTAATGAGTCTAGAAATTATTGTATAGAACTCCAGAAAGACAAATTGTTTGTTATTCCTATTCTGTGTTATCTAGGGTCTCTGCTAAAAGTTTTACACTTGTGGAACCCTCTGTTTTTTTAAGAGGCTTGAACAAGAAAGCCAGCCACTCCAAAAATAAAGAGCCACATGGCGCTGGCCACATCCCAGGAATTTACATAAAAAATATAATCTTTTTTAAAGTTTTTTTTAGGGCTAGCAAGAGAGAGCACATGGATAGCAAGGGAGACCTCTGGGGTCACAACTGCGATCTCTGGCGACCCCCAAATGACATCCCTGCATGTGGTTCCATACTGCATCATTCACACCCTCAGCCAGCCAATGTCCACATTCATGTTAACATTAGTAGCAAAGACAATTCAACTCAGACACAGCACAAAAGAAAACTAACAAGCATGTAGGACCCTTATGTATACAGGGCACTGACCTGTTGGATTTTTCTCCTGGGACCATCTAGACCCATTTGCATTGACTTCATCAGAAGGGACACACTTTGGTAACGAGAACATACATTGGAGGTCATTACAACCCTGGTGTTAAGGGTTAACGACGGCGTTAACCCTTAATGCCGGATTCCCACTTTAACGCCTGCTTTTGGCAGGCGTTTAAGTCCATGGCGCCTTCCCCACTCCCATTATGCCCTATGGGGCAAAAATGGGAATGGGGAAGGGAAAATGGGAAATGGGGATTTACCGCCCCACTCACCTTGGAATGGGGCGGTAAATCCGCCATCCACCATGGTGTAAACGTAGTTTACACCATGTTGGTAAAGTTGGTGCACTTAGCACCAAGGTTGTAATGACCGCCATTGCCTCACTTATGCCTACGACACAGTGATCTTCAATCGCACTGCAGTGGGGTTGCAACGATCTCTTGATGTAGTACATCTTTATGCTCTGGAAAACGATCTTCTGGTTAACGTTGCAAAAACCAAAAGAATTATTGTTGGGAGGCGAGCATATGGAGCACCCTCCTTTGCCTGGAAAAAGGGAGGATTGCCCCTGGAACAAGTAACAGAGTACAAATATATGGGTATGAGTGTACGAACCACTAAGAACATAACCCATGTGGGAGAGGTAGTCACCCCTAAGGCCTGGTCCAAATGGCTTACTCTTAGGAGGATTATCGATAGTTTGGGGGTAGATCTATTGAAGCTTAGATCAGGGTATACAATCACTCTATAATTTCAAGGATACTGTGCGCACTGGAGGTGTTGCCTGAGAACGCTGTTGCCTTGTTGCCCCGTCTGGAGGGAACGATTTTGCGCTCATTATTGGGCTTGGCCAGTGCGGTCCCATTTCAGGCGATTAGGCTTTAACTAGGCTTCCAGTCCCTGAACTCCCTCTGGAGGATTGCTATATGAAGATTGTGGGCAAAGATTAGTTATGGAGACCCTAAAAAGCTAAGTCTTCTCAACCTCTCACTAGGACACTCTCGTAGGTGTACAAGGAATGTTTGGTTTAGAGAATTGGAATGCCTGGTTCTGAGCCACTTTCTTGACATCGGCATGAGTGAGGCACCTAAGTCTGTTATTGAAATCCATCTGGCTGGGATCGAGAAAAAGTCAAAGGGCTGGGATTATATATTGTCTTTGGCTCATCTGCCATCACAACCAAGGTACATTCAATACTCCCAACAGGGAATGTTTGAGGAAACCCCATGCAGCTCTCTTATTAAGCTGCGTAAGCCTCCCTTATACACTTTGTCCTTTGTTCAAGGCTTGACATCTTGCCGGTTCTGGGATACATTGGAGCATGGAAAAGCATTCCCAGAGAGAAGAAACTTTGTAGGATATGTGGAGACAGTGTGGAGACATCTCACCACATTCTAACACAATGCTCACATTTGCAATCTGTGTATGAAAAGGGAAATGCTGAGTTTCAGGACATTGATCAAGACCAATTATGGAGTACGCTATATGGGGCGGAATCACTTATACTGGTATCGGGTGCCTATTGTATATGGCAGATTGTTAAAGGTAGACTGACAGTTTGTATTGATTTTTTTTATTTTTTATTTAAAATTAGTTTTATTGGTAGACAGTCATGGTTAAATTACAAAAACGCACAATTACACCTTTACTGATTACACAGCTCACCATGACAGAATGTTTGAGTTTTCATTCTCCCCCATTCCCAAAGAACAAACCGGGAATGGGAGAGTGGGAAAAACGTAATCACCCCAACCACCTCCCTGTATTCAAATCCCCTGCCCACCCCCCATTTGAACAAACTGGCTCTTAGGTGTGACCAGCATCTGGTTCGCTGGAGCCTGCCTTCATCAGGCTCCTGTTTTGCCGACTCGCTTATTTGGTTCTGAGTCAATTCTGCGCATTTGTGGAGGTTACCCCATAATCCCACTCCGAGGTCCGCCGTGGGGTCTGCCATTGTCTACTCATCTCCCGTCCCCCTTCTCTTCCCCATGGTGTTGCTATTATCCACTGCCCCTTCTATACATATACCACTTCAAGTTTCGCATTCCCGTCCCGGTCTCAGGGGCCCGGTGATTTTCTCCTAACTGGGACCTCTCCGGATCATAGTTTGTATTGATTTTTAATGAATTTTCTTTCGATGTAACATTAAATGATGAACTTGTATTTATTTATTTATGTATAAGATGTGAATTGTCAGATATGGTTTTGTATGTATTTTTATAAGGATTTTAGTGTGAAAGGTTGATTAATCAAATCCACTTAAATAATAATAAATAAAAGAAACACAAGTTCCAACAATTTTCAATTATAATCAGTAAATGCTCAGCCATATTTTTTACCTAGTGACATGCATTTGCGTGGGCTATTTGACATCGCCTCTCAACACTGGCCATTGGTGTTATTTCTGTCTCTAAGTGTTTGTCACATACATTCAAGGTAACACGTGGCGACATTGTCTTCTGTTTTCTTATATTTGGTTGCCACTACTCCTTTTTCTTGAGCCTTTTTGTGACTAGTGTAATGCCTACATGAGCCATGAATATGAGTGTTTTCCTTAGGAAGTGCAGTGGATTGTACATGCCACTCCTAACTGTTGTCCTGATTGTATTCAGTTCTACTCTGCCACCTTTGAGTACTACTGGAATTATTCATATTCAAGACTACCCTTTCCGAGCGGGCGTTTTGAGGCACTTTAGAACGTCATCAGATGTGATGGTATGAACCCCTTCTTCTTCATTGATACACCCTCTGGTGCCATGATGGCTGTTGTGCATTCATGTTGAGTCCAATGTATTACTTCATTACTGTCTGAAGGCTGCTTGGATAGGCTGTGAACCTGTCTACCTCAAAGATGGCATGTATTGCACCTCGAGGGGACCTCTTGCAGTTTCTCGGTCAGCCTGACACTTCTTCACATTCCCATTTTTGGGATGCCAAACTATGGATGTCTGTGTACTGTTTGTGGTCTGTATGTAGGTAGAATGTCCTGGCCAGATGTAGGTCGTGAATTATTCAGGGGTAGCATCCAACCCATAGGTGCTGGCATACCCAACGACAATGTCCATCCTGATAGGCCAGAAGATGTGCTTAACAAGGGCAGTTCGCAGTGGCTCTCTTGATGTCCTCGAAAACCGTTTAGCACCTCTCATTTCATTTAAAACCAAGCATTTCATAGGGTCAGGCCACTCGCATGTATTCTGTGTAACATTTGCTCCTAAGTGCAATCGCGATTCTCCTGCTTGGCCCAACACATGAACATGTCATCCTGAAAGTGTGTCTCATGAATAATGTTACAGATAAGCCTATCAAAAATTCTAATGCTGGTGAGGATAATCCAGTGATCCTCTTCATATACTGAAAAACACTTTCCAGGCTTACAAATGCAATGGGGGGAGGGGTAGGGGCGGGGGCTCTAAATTCGATGCAGTTCAATCAATCTGGTGATAGAACTGCCTACTGTACTAGATCAGGATGCCTGTTCAGAAGTCAAACAAGCTCCATTACGTTCCGTAGCTGACTGTAATGATGTTAATGAGACCTCACATGTATGTCTGCACATACTTAAATACTATCACATTTGAAAGGGAGGACTAAGTGACTGAGAAACCCTGTAGCTTCTACAGGTTTAATGGTCTTGATATTGATCAATTTGTTCAATAATTCACTGAAGTCCAGACTAGCTGCGAGTGACATAATCTAGACATTATGCTCGACCAGTCACGTTGTCACACAGACTTTAATGGACTTCATTCCAAAAATTGGACGAGGGGTTACTGGGGAAAAGAAACTTGTTTTAAGCAACAGATCAAAACACTTGGGAACTTGCAGTACTGACACTGGCTCTTTGCGGTAGGTGTCAAATTTGATCTCCATCGATCTTTGCTGTTGGTATTGCAGGATCTTCGTTTTGTTACATACACTTTTCCTTTTGCCATCTGATCTTTAATATCTAGTGTATATTGTCTGAACTCCACAACCTGGATTGCCTGGTCTTCATGGGCTGTGGTGGTCAATGTCGAAGCAGTGTAACATTCTGGTGATTAAGGACAGTGAATGTGTCCTCTGGGGCATTTGCATAGATTAACGCTAAATCGGCCTGTAATGTGACGCAAACCCATTGATGATGGAATAGAAATTCTTGATTTATTGACTTTATAAGTGAGGCTGAGGACAAGTTGACACGTTCCCTGATCGAAATGTACAGAGTCTCCTGTGCTATTGCTACTTTCTGGCTATGTTTTTCTTTGAATAGTTTGCCAAAATGCCCCTTCTTCTAGCATGTCTTGCACCTTTTCCAATTCGTGGGAACATACGGTGATTTGCTGTGAAATTGACTGCCACATCTATCGCATTTAGTTTTGTTGAGTCTCATGTGGTTTCTTCTTTCTTTTTGTCTGCCGGTCTTCGTTTTTTCGATCATCCTTGTCCTTGCTCCGAACATCTTATACGAAAACACTGTGTTTGTGGTTGGCTCTTCATAAATACTAAAGCAATTATTAAGAAAAGAATCTCTAGACCACTCCACTGTCAATACTTAATCTTTGGGATCTGTAGTCTGAATGCCTAGCATGCATTTTAGAGGCTGCTCCATGCTGTGATAAATTGCGAAGTTGAATATACAAGAACGTGTTCATTAGTGTTCAACTTTTCATTATTCAAGTTTAAAAGATTCTTATGTTGTCATATGTACTTAGCATGTGCTTCTCTTCTGGATTCCGCACTACTCTGTATTTGCCATATAGTATTGAACATGTTGACTGTAATTTCGCTTCTTACTTGTAAGCTACTTTTCCTTGTGTGGTAATTTCAAGCTTAATAAACAAAGTTTAAAAAAAAAAAGATTCTTAAAGTTCGGTGTCATATAGCTGTCAAAACTAGCTTTCTCAGGTTACGATGGACTCACTTCCAGACCCCCCTCCTTCTCACCTGAATCCTCGGACAAATGTTTCTGTCTTTGGCCTTTCTTAATCTGCTGCTTTTTTCTTGAGAAGAGATATGGCTGCCCTCGGGTGGAAGCCACCCTGATACCCTGGAGAGACAGGGGAACAAAGGGTCCCCTTCCGAGGATGCCAGTGAGAGGAAAAAGGCAAGAGCTAAAAAAAAACTCTCTCTTTGATGGTATGGGTGATTAGATAGAAGGCACAAACTCCAATGTCTGCTGTTGTTGTAGTCAGTCAGAATTCCTTTTCCCAGCAATGGATAGGAGACGGACCTGGAATCCAGTAAGTGTTCAGTAGTTGGCTGTCCTCCTGGAACAAGTTAAGCAGCTCCAGTGCGCAGATCGAGGACCGGATCTGTCGAGCAGAACGCCGCCCAGAGTGGAATTCAGTAACAGAAGAGGAACTAGGAAGGACAGAGACGGTAACAGGATACAGAGGTAAGAAAGGTAAGAAAGTAGTAAAACGGTAAGGAACAGAAAATGAACGGGTAACGAAAAAAAACCTGTGCAGTAAGAAAACCACAAGGAATGTAAGAATGGACCGGAAAGGGGGACAGAACAGCAGAGGATAGTAAGAGCAGCAGCTAGCTAAGAAAATAGGGAGGAGCCAACCGAAGCCGGTTCCTAGAAAGCACGAAACGAACAACGGGAAAACACTAGAGGCAGGGGAGCAAGGAAGAGGGGGTAAAAAGGAGGCAAGGGGAAGTGGGGCGAGACCCAAAAGGCAAAGGATTGACAAAAAAGGCACAAACAGTACAGTGCGAACACCCGGAGCAAAAGCGATGGGTTGCAACGCATTGGTACAAAATAAGGGCGTGGTTAAATACGGAACCAAAACAGAAAGACAGAAAACACTAGCACGGACAAACAGGAAGTACAGGGAAAGAACGGAACATTCTAATGGTGGTGTAGTCGCCAGCTACTCCAAAGACGCCAAGGAGACAGGCGTGAGGAGCGCATGACAATAGCTGAGAAGGGTTCACAAACGTCTGAACCCAATTTCTTAGGTAAAAACTGATTTTATTAAACATACGGGTTGTCTAATTGGTCAAGATCCAAATGAAAAGGGTGAGGATTGTCTCGTCCCCAGAATTCCAGCAGTGTCAGGGTTGTCTTAAAAGTTCACACGGTTTGAGATACTTTCCCGTTAATCACAGTCTCAAGGTTACAATTTCAAAGAGTCTTCCTACTTGAGTTTGGTTGTTGATAGAATATGAACAACTCCACTGGACCTTGTAGTTCCTGTAGATGCTGCTGTGCCTCCACCATGACCTGTAGTTATTAGTCCACCTTCTCCTCCGAATTGAGACAGAGAAAACTGGGGGTTCCATCCTGAGTTTTCACAGGTGACCTTGAGAGTCTTATGTCACCTCCCTCTCCTAGGGTCCTGACCCTCTAAGTCACACACCATGCTTGGTCCTCCTCCCACCATGGGCCTGACTCCTACAGGTTAAGGTTTCATTGATACCCCCTGCCTTGGGGGATATGTTTGTCATCTTGTTCCAACCTGATCTTATTAACTGGGGCCTTGCTAGCCTCTTGGTGTTTTCCAACTTCCTCCTGATATTTCTAACAAATCACCTTTGATGTTTTCAAGCAACTGCCTGCTCTCTTGAACCAACCTCCTCCTGAAGTTTCCAACCAATCCTTGCTTTCTTGCATTAACCGCCTTTTGATGTTTCCAACCAACCTCCACCTTTTTTGTTACAACAACCTCCTGATATCTCAACCCCACCTCCTCCGATTGTATATCACCTCTCCTCTTCATCCCTTAAAATGACTTCCTCGCCCTCCAACTCGCGCCAAACTCTTTCAGCTCCTACTCCAATCACCCCCACTGCTAGACTTTGATCCTAGACTTAAATAACCTTGCAGTCTGTCTCATTAGGCTGGGCTTTCAGGGAGGGTCTGCAGATGTGAAGGTAAGTGGGAGCAGGGCTGAGATCGGGTATTTATAATGTCAGCTTCTGAGGGCAGACCAAGGCCCTCATTAGGACCCAGGAGTTAAGAGGTTTACGGCGCCGTAAACGGCGCCGACCCTTAACGCCTGATTCCAAGGTCCCTTTGCGGGATGGTGATTTTAACGCCTGCTTTTTGCAGGAGTTAAAACCCATGCCGCAAAGGGACCTTGGTGCTAATTACGCCACCGTAATTTACGGTGGCGTAATTAGCGCCTTCCCCACTACCATTATGCTCTATGGTTCAAAAATGGGAATGGGGAAGGGTAAAATGGGAAATGGGGATTTACCGCCCCACTCACCTTGGAATGGGGCGGTAAATCCGCCATCCACCATGGTGTAAACGTAGTTTACACCATTGTGGTAAGGGTACGACCCAGGTGGTAACTTACCGCCTGGGTCATAATGAGGGCCTTCTTTAAAAGACTGGTCCACTATTTAGGTTTCTTCTTTCTTGACTGGCGTATCCCTAAAGTGTTTGTGGATGTTCTGAAGCATGTGTTTACAGTTTACTATGCTTGATGAGAGTGAGCAAGAAAAAGGCATTCTTAAACTAGCTGCCATTTCTCTGCCTGTTACCTCGGTTGTCAGTAGTGTAGGGGAGCAAGCATACTATCATGAGCCACACAACAAAACTTGGGGGCCTTTGTTGTCTGCAGGGACTTGCTCAGCAGGTCATGTCGAAACATTCAAAGTGCCCATGATGTCTGAGCAGTACACTATTCGCAGAGCTAGAGAAAAGAATGGTCTCTGCTGCATGTTTTTTGAGTCTTAGAGCTTCGGTCCCGTAAAGGGTCAATGTTACCAATTTTGACTGCTCTCTGAGTTAAGGGAAGGCTCATACTAAAGGACAGGGCAGACCTTATAGTAAGGTCTAAAGTCATTTCCAGCTTCCCTGCTGGCCACTTTTATAGTGTCATGTGACGGTACTCTCCTTTATGGTTGAGAGTAAGTGAGGATGACCAGGAGATCCCCCATAGCATGGCTTTTTCAATCATTAGCTGGATAGGGAAGGGCCCTGACACCCTTGGTCACTCCACTAGATGGACTAGATGTCCAGATGGTCAGGCAGGGGAATCTGTCACAATAGTATGACAAAACTATCTTAAGCTCCCTTGCCTCTTCACATGTTCAGGGAGAATAGTAAGAATTCACAATCTCACGTGTCCCAGGGCCCTCTTCAAAGGTTCAGAGGTAGTAGTGGAACTCAACAGTGTTGAAGCTTCCTTCATCCTAGATCCAGGTCAGGCTCATCGGCAGCTTCAAAGGTGGGTGTCCTCTCCTAAAATGAAAGTGCCTTGGGCGTACTTCCGCCTGCCTTAGGCCTACTTCCACCTACCATAAATGAGAAGGCAACATCCCCTCCTCTGTGTGTCTCATTGGGCCTTCTTTTTGCTTTCAGTGATCTGGGCTTGGATCTCCTGACTTCAGGGCAGCCATGTGATTCTTTTTGGTTATAACGTCCTGGTAGTAGGTAGACAAAGGGGATGGCAAGACTCCTGTACACCTTCTTTGATTTCATTTCTCCTCTGAAATGCAATTGACAGTTTCCTGGCTATTTTCTGGCTCTGCTGCAAGGTGTGGGTAGGACAGGGAGCTTTTTTTTGCTGCATGAGCCTCCCACTGTCGGCTCAGGTCAGGTGCCCACCCTTATCAGTATCTGCGCAGGGGATTGATCAGTGTTGCTTGCTCTCAGCGTATCCACACAGCATGGACGAATAGTGCACGTGCAATCAAGGGTGGTTTATGACAGCGCCCTTTGCAGTTGTTATGGCTTCATCGAATAAATGATCTCCACTAAGGCATAGTGGCTATTGGATTATGACAGTGTTGAATGAGTTAATTCCTTATTAGCAGTGATCTCCCCAAAGGCACACGTGTTCAGAGCTACCAAAGTACTCACAACCCAACCATAGACGTGTGTGAAGTTTGTAGTGGCACAAAACGGTTTCATCTATGTGGCGAAACCTGTTGCCTTTTTATTTATACATCTTTGAACATGTCATGGAAGTTAGTGGCATTGCTTTTTCTTGATGGGCATGAGGCCTTTAGTGTCATGGACATTGATTAACACCACCCCTTTCCTCAAGTGGTAAAAGCTGCATAGTCCAGTGCAGTATATTGTTCAAGAATGTGTAGTCAAGGGGAGACCACAAGGTGGCACCGAATGCAGACCCAGCTCCGCGTCGCTCCGCCGGGGCTGCCCGTATCCTTCATAATCCTGCTGTCTTTTGGTTCTTAAACTGCAAAAAACGACATATACAGAGAGGGGACTGTATCTGCGCCACCCCCGACATCCTGCAAATATCAGAGTTGTTTAGGGTCTCCCCGGCCATCCTGAAGAACCGTCCGCCACAGTTCTGGTGGAGGAGATTGCGTGACAACACTTGCGGGGTGGAGTTGCCACATGCTGTCAAGGGAGGCTACAGGGAATGCAAATTCTTCTCATCGAACCTTGCGGAACGGGGCTAGCAAAGCGATCAAGCCACCCGAAGCCTCAGGACATCTGCCGATGGCACAGTGGGCTTTATTGGAGACCCCGACCGGACAGCGCTACCTGGGAACCCAGCAACTCCGGAACGGAAGTGTTGAGCCTGAATGGGGGTGAACGCAGGCCGTGTTGCTCACCCCCTCACCCGTGGCCAGCAGAATCCATTTGGCTCGACGGAAGGCTAACAGCGGGGAGAGTCCGGCTGAAAACAGCGGCAGCAACGCCATAGCCCGGTGTGCCTTCTACACATCACCCTCACAGGAGCCCCCCTCCCTGGTGCCCGCCATGTGCGCTGTGTGCGAGCGGCCGAGCGGCCCGGGTCGAGGGGTGCCCGTGGGGGCAACAATCCATTGGGAAAAAGGTACAGCTGGGGGGGCTGCACACACTTCTGGCGGCCGGGGGAAGAGCGGTCCAGGCTGGGTCACGAGCCTAAGATTGTGGCAGTCACACCAGTGGGGTGACTGCCTGGCCCCAACACTGGCTGCAGTTAGAGGGGACAGAGGCATACCTGAACTGAATTAAGGAATATGCGGTCCGCAGCAACTTGCTGGGACGCACCAGCTACAGTGGACTGCACTCCACGGCGGATACTGAGCCAGGGCGTGGGTCACCTTGGACCGGGGATTGAAGCACCAAACGGCTATTTAATCTAAGTACAAGGGCCGGCGCCTGGTCAACTGATATCACCGGACCACACGGACACCAGCCACATAAACAAGCAGTGGTAATGACACGGTGGGGCACTGGATAGGAGCCTCTACAACCGGCTCCGCGCCAATTGCGGACACACGAGGGCGTTGGCAGGCCGCATCACCCTGGGGTGATCCATCAAGAAGGAACTGACGCCTGGTGAGACTGGTGAAGCGGGTAGCGGTGGAGGCAAGACTCTGGCACTAGAAAGCCCTCAAACGGCACCTCTACGCACTAACCTGCCCAGGGCCAACTAGGGGCAGATACATCTAACAAATCCCATAGAGCAGGGAATCGAAGGGAAGGAGCCGATGACAACTCTGGTGCTCAGGTGACGGATAGGACAAGTTGTGGCCCGGAAGGAGGCAGAAGAGAACATAGTATGGGGAAAGGACCCCAACCGATACTTACGAGATAGGGTGTACACCCGGAGCAAGGGACCCTCGAAACACTGGGACCAGGCAGGAGCCATACCCCATATGCGGCCTATCACAGACAGTGGCCTGGACACTGGTCAATAAAGTCTGCTACCCCGCAAGGAAATTTATAAGGAGGTACATTGGTGGGGCAAGAGTGACCAGGCGGCAACACGGGCAGAGAAAGTGAGAGAGGCCTACACACGGCAGTCAATCCACCGATAGCGCACAGGAAGAAACAAGGAGCACCACAAGATGGAGTGCTGGGGACCACCTTGCGGGATATGCTCCAGTCCGACGGGACACATCTGCACCTAGAGCCGCCTTATCGGGCCAAAATGGGGAAAAACCTGCACTGCAGGGGAGCAACACAGAATAAAATCGACAGATACACATTGAGTACCCCAGCAAAGCTCCCGGGACCAACAAACGAGGCGGAGGAGGAGACAACGAGTGGGGGCACGGGCCAAACGCTGTTGCTTACAGATATCAAGGCGGCAATCAGCGACTCCAGGACCTCGGTGGAGACAAAAATAGATGGTCTTGCCTCTGAAGTGTCCTTTTTGAGACAAGACATAAGGAATCAAACATCCAGGGTATGTGCAACAGAACAACGAGTATCCGACACCGAGGACACCGTTAAAAATCTGGGGGACCGCCTGGAACAAATGGAGCAGAAAATCACCACGCTGGAGAACAGAGCCGAAGACAGCGAGGGAAGCTCCTGCCGAAACAACCTTCGCATACTTGGCCTCCACGAAAAAGAGGAGGGACCCTCCATGGAACTCTTCCTGGAAGACTGGCTAAAAGACTTGATGGCTCCTAAGAAACTCTCAAAATGTTTCTCCATAGAAGGAGCGCATAGGATTCCAGCGGGCAGACCGGTCCCAGGGCGCCCCCTGCGCACAGTGATTGCAAGACTTGTGAACTATAGGGATCGGGATACACTCATGCACATGGCGAGGGCGACTGGCCTGGTCACCTATAATGGCAATCGGATTGGATTCTTTCCCGATTACACAAGGGAGGTCCAGAAGTTGCGGCAATCCTACGACTCCATAAAAAAGAAACTGATGTCCCTGGGCATCAAATATGCACTTTTCTTCCCTTCAACCTTCAAATTGTATCACAACAGCATGGTTCACGTGTTTCATAACCCCCGAGAGGCCTGGGAGCGGTTAGGAACACAGGTCCTCTCTACCTCATGCCTGACAGATCAAGAGGAAGCACACCCCGCAAGGACAACAAAAGCGATGTCGAACCCTCTGAGCAAACCACACCAGTACGCGGGGAGGCAGGGAAAGCCGGATCCCTGGCCAAAATGGGGCCCACTTGAAATCTGATTGCACACAGAGAGACCCATAAAAGAATCAGAAAGGGACCTCCGAACCTGGCAGCCCTGGCGGGGATGTCGAGAAAGGAACACCTTCCCCCCCTGCCCACTTGGGCTTTTCCACTTATGTTATGTGGTACTCTAAGCCACACGTGTGTGGGTAGGGGGTCCTCCTGACACCCCACCACCCCTGAGTTATTTTTTTTCTTTTTGATGGTTCGATTGTTTAGGGAAACAGGTGCTTCTGGTTGGGGGGAAGTGCAGGGTGGGGGTAGTTTGGGGGTTTCAGTTGTTAAGGGGAAAGGCTTAATGACACAAGCAACAGCACCAAAGGTCAGTGAAACAAAAGATCGGAGAAATCCTTGCACGAGACACAAGGAGGGCCGAAACATCGCTCCCAATGGCCCGTATATTCACATTCATATAGACACGGCCTATGTTTCACAGCTTGTGGTTCTAGGGTTTTCACATGTAGTACACAAAAGCAATCCCACAGCGAGAGAGACAGGCGGGCACCGGGGCCCGGAGTACTTCATGGCAATAGACACGATGGGGACACAGCCAATACATCACATCCTCCCAAATAACCCCAAAATAGGAGACACGCGGACGTAACACAGTTGAGACAAATATCCCCGCTGACCTGGAATGTGAATGGCTTGGGGTCAGGTGTAAAGCGAAAACTGGTACTTCAATACCTCAACCGACACTCCCAGGATATCGCATTCATCACAGAAACCCACCTGATAAGTACCAACAGCGGACTCTTCAAGAAATCTAACCACCCGCACACATACCTTGCTGGGTTTCCCAGAGGTTCCAGGGGAGTATGATCCTTTTGCATCAAAGAGTTCCATTCAAGACCAGAAAGGTGAGAGCAGACCCTCGGGGCAGGTTTGTGAAGGTACTTGGGGATATGTGGGGAGAGACCTCAGGCCTCATAGCATTCTACGCGCCTCCCACGGTGACGGCAGAACTCCTTACCGAGCTCCAAGCCGTAATGTTGGAAGAACAAGCGGACTCGTGGGCAATAGGGGGGGACTTTAATGAAGTCATGTAGATAGCTTGGGTTAGAACACACATGGGCAACAAGCCGGCGGATACCCCGACCAAGCTGTGCACCTTCGCCGAAGCGATGGGGCTATCAGACACATTGAGGGCAATCCACACATCAGACAGTGCTACTCGTTCTATTCCAACGCACATTGATCCCTCTCCAGACTCGATTATATCTTCACTCCGAAGAACATGGCCCACCGACTATTATCTGCAGAATTCCTGGCAAGAGGGATTTCTGACCATTCCCCCCTACTGACAAAACTCAAGGGTTTAGTACACAAGCAGGTACCCACTTGGCGTTTGAAAGCTTTTTATTTGGGGATACCGGAAATACTGGAAGGGCTCTTGAATAAAACGTTGGAATACTTTAACTTAAATGAAGAAGTGGACTGCCCAATAGTTAGGTGGGAAGCATATGAGACAGTCATAAGAGGGGAAGCAATATCCTTGGTGGCCGCTCACCGCAAGCGGCACAACGAGGCAATCACTGAAGCAGAGGCCCAAGTAACCAGGCGGGAAAAACAACTGCTAGAGGAGGGGACTCATGAGGCGCATGACGCCTTAGTGACAGCCCAAGCTATTTTGAAAGACAGGGCCCTAGATAGTGCTCAAACCGCCCAGTGGCTGGTCCAGAGCCAGATATACGAGTGGCGGGATAAAGCTACCAAGACCCTAGCCTGGTTGGAATGACAGGAGCAGAGTAAAGGACGAGTACGGGCTATCCAAACTCAGGATGGGGAAATGCTAACGGGCGACTCCGAGATCGTGGAGGCCTTCGCAAAATACTACAGGGAACTATACTGCCCACCAGTACAGGAACCCATAACAAATACCCCATGCTTTTTAGACTTGATCACGATCCCCCACCTCTCAGGGCTACAGTCAGAACAGCTAGACGCAGCCATTACTGAAGACGAGGTAGGGGAAGCCCTCTCACAATTACAGGCTGGGAAGACCCCTGGCCCCAACGGATTTCCGGTAGAGATGTGGAAAAGACTGAGCAAAACGACAACAAAGCACATGCACAGCATGTTCCTCCGCAGTAGGGAAAGGGGCAGCCTCCCCCCGGACCTCCGGAAAATGACCATTGTGGTGATTTTCAAAGCAGGGAAACCCCCAGAGCGCTGTGCCTCATACAGGCCCATATCTTTAAGAAATGGAGAGGCCAAAATATTAGCTAGAGTCCTCGCAAACAGACTGCTTGGGGTGATCGGGTTCCTAATTCACCCAGATCGGTGTGGATTATGGCGAGTAAATCCACACGAACGAACCTCCGCAGGGTCCAGGTCGCCCTCGACCAGGCAGCCGAGATCCCATCTCCGTTGGCCCTCCTCGCATTGACTTTGAAAAGGCCTTTGATTCAGTGGGGTGGGACGCCCTGTGAGCCATAATGGAACGTATAGGCTTCGGGCAACATTTTATGTCATGGCTCAAGCTCCTCTACACCCTCCTCGAGGCATCCGTAAGAGTCAATGGGAAGACATCCAGGACATTCCCGCTGGCTCGGGGGACCAGGCAGGTCTTCCCCTTCTTGCCCCTACTATTTCTCCTGGCCATCAAACCTCTTGCGATTAGGCTACAAACAGACACAATGGGTGGGGTTTGCTTGGCCAAAGGGAGGGGAGGAACGCGTCTCGCTGTACGCGGATGATCTCCTGTTATACTTTAGCAATCCCAAAACCTCCTGCCCGATTGTGACCAGAACCCTGGAGGAATACCAACACTTCGGGGGACTCCGGGTAAGCACACAAAAAACAATCTACTTCCCGGTCCAAGGGGGGGGATGAAGCAAATCCAGAACCCTGCCCATACTCCATTTTGGTACTGGGCTTCACCTACCTGGGTATACGGGTTAGTGTAACACTGGAAGACTTTCTCAAACTGAACCTGCACCGGATAATGCAAAAGTTCGAGAATGACGTCACCCACTGGCACTCTCTCCCACTTTCACTACTCGGGAGGGCGGCACTGTTTAAGATGCTGGCGCTCCCGAGATTCCTGTATGTCCTCCAAAATGCCCCACTCCCCATCCCGGCCGCAACATTTGCAGACATCGATAGGACCCTACGTATGTTACTCTGGGGAGGGAAACAGCCGCGCGTTGCATTACAAACGCTTCACCGCTCAGTGTGGGAGGAGGGCATCGGATTGCCCAACATCCACACATATTATTGGGCTGCACAGGCAGTAGTGGCAAAAGAGTGGCTACATGGGGGCCCACTGCTCCCACATACCCGGGTCGAAACAAGGGACACCGACTCCCCTTCCCCCTACACATAATGTATGATGACAAAAAGAACCTAAGGGGGGTACTGAGCGGGTCCCTCCACATTCATCGAGTCTGGGAGGAAATACACAGACATATTGGCTGGGGCGGCAGACCAACCTTGATCCAACCCCTGTGGCACAATACATACCTCCCAGAAAATCCAGAGAATGGGCCACTTTGAAACCTGGGAGAGAAAACGGATATCCACACTGGCAGACATAATTCATGAGGGGCGATTGATAGACTTCGAAACTCTACAAACGAAACACGGATTGCTACCTATGGACTGCTTTAGATACCTCCAACTCACACACGCTTTTAACACCCAATTCCCAAACCTCACCAACATACCCACCTGCTCCCCCCTGGAAACAAATGTCCTCCCACACCATATTCCTTCCAAGGTAACCTCCACCCACTACCAGGCAATCAACTCCTTTGGTTCGGGGGAACTCACCCACCTCAGAGAAAAATGGGAACAGGACCTGGGTGCACTCAAGGCGGAAGAATGGGTGGAGGCTCTGATATCCCCAAGGGAAATAGGCATTGACGCTAAACTCAGACTGATACAGCTGCGAATCCTACACAGGTCTTATTACTCCAGAACGCAAAATGGCCAGTTGGGGAGGAAAGGACGGTACCGAATGTCGCTGATGCAAAAGGGCGGAGGGCACCTTTTACCACATGATTTGGGAATGTGGGGTGCTGCAGGAGTTTTGTACAGCATGTTTACTGCGCCTCTCCAGGATAATGGGTGCCATAATTCCGAAGGACCCCAAACTTATTCTGTTGGGAATAGGGGGTGAAACCGACCTCACTAAACACAAAAGGACATTTCTGGGGGTGGTACTAGAGGCAGGTAAGAGACTAACGGCTGCCACCTGGGGCTCGGTAGATAAGATAAACATAGACCGGTGGTCCAATGAAATGAACAGATGCGCCTCCCTAGAAAGACGAATCTACAATGCAAGGGGGTGCCCCCGGAAGTTCCAGAAAATATGGGGGAAGTGAGAAGAATAAACATCAAAACCAGGAAAAATGGGAGAGCCCGAGCACCCTGTGTGCCCACCCAGTGGGTGGAACAAATCTTCTGTTCCTATCGTGTCACTTATTGTCAAATGTTATGATATGTGCCGTGTCCCCGATCATAGGACTCCTGTCATTGTGTACTCATGTTGTTGTTTTCCTGTTTGACAAAACCCAATAAAAAGAATTTGAAAAAAAAAAAATAATGTGTAGTCGAAATGCTGGCCTGGTACAGGTGATGTACCAGGAACCGTTCTACACCAGTGCCAGACAGCAAAGGATTTTCACAACATAGGTGCTCATAGAGGAGATACCGGATCAAGTAAAGTGCGACACAGCGACAAGGCTCCTGGATAAGAGCAATGCAAACAGGCCAGGTGGCATCTGCTACTTGTGCCTCTGGGTGGATGGTTGGCCAAGTGCGATAAACAGCAAGCACTTCGCGGGGCTAACCCCTACTATGGCCCCCTCCCCAGTAATACATCATATCCCCATATACCTTGTCCACTCATAGTAAGATGAGGCAGAGTCTTTTCTGAAATTTTGAAAAACATATTACATTTTATTGGAAAAAACACATGGTTGCTTTTTTAGAGTCATCCTATCGGGCGGTCCCAGTCCTGCTCGGGCCATAAGTATGCTTGGCCCAAAACCATCATCCTTCCCTGGGTGGCTCTGCCGATCCCGCATTACATAGTCCAATTTCCAACCTGGTGAGCCTTTCTCACTTCCATTTCCGCTCTTGCGAGAATGGCCCGCTCTGGTATCCGACTGCCAGTTCAGTCACTCCCATTTAGTCAATAGAGCGTAAAAGGCCACTGCATCAGTTGTTGAGGAGTCCCAACTGTCCCTAGTGGTATCAGTGCCCGTCTCCCACAGCCTGGCTGATGCAGTTAGTGGTCATAGCTCACTGAAAGATTGCAGCGTACCTCCTTCTTTAGAACCGCCCTTGTAACACTGCCACGCTGTGTGGGTGGCCCACTCCTGACCCCCCCACAAACCTCAGTTACATCTCTCATACTCACCATCAAACTATGTACATCCTTCCTTTGACATCACTCTCCGTAGCACTAAGTTGAAGGTATCCATACCGGCATCAGGCAGATGAACCCCATCTTTAGCAAAGTTTGCCGTGTCTCTATCGCACAACATCAGGTGCCTGGTAAAAGCCAGCCCTTCCTGCTTCATAAATCGTTCCATATTTTTATTGACCTGTCTCCTAGACTTTTCCATGGCTGCGTTTAACCCCTCTCCACGCCATACACCCCTCGGGAAGATTTCTGACCATGCTATTTCTGTTTCAGGAAGCATCCGACCTACAAATCTGATGTCCTCCTGCATCTCCTTAAGTAACCCACCCCTATCCAAATCAGCAAGGTCATTACCCCCCAGGTGTACTATGAGCATCCTAGGTGCCCCCATCCTGGACAGTTGACTGCACAACGCGGGGAGCAAAGCACGCCATTGCATGCCTGGTGTGCCCAGCCAGACCCGCTCTGTCTCCTGAAATCCGAAGTGGATCCCTCGCCTAGGCCGTGCCCGGGCCCTCTTTTCCGCCCGGGTGATGAAAGAATGGCCATTGGCCCAGACTTTGCGGCCCGCTGGAATAGAAACAAAACACCACATGTTATAAAGTACGCCTCCTCCAAACCGCCAACCCCCATGACCCCACAGCATTCTTCCTTGAGCTCTCACATCCCAGGCGGCACCCCAGTGTCCTGCCCTCTCGCCCAGATATATTACTTATACCGATCTGACTCTCATCTACCCATCTTCTTGACCCCAGCATACCCACCTGGAATGCTGTCGTTGCTGCCTCTATCCTGAAACCAGGTGAAGACCAACCTTCCCCATGACATCCTTATTTCTTTAATGTTGCTGCCAACACCCAGCGGAATTGAAACATGGTCAAAGGGGACCCATTCTCATGAACCAGGAGGTACCCCCCCCGCGCTGGCCTATACAATATGTACTGAGAGAGCACCAGGTGGAGCAACTGTCTTGATCCACCGCCCCGTACAACGTCACAGAGATACCACTCGCTACCTGATCCGTCTTTGACCTTCTCACCCTTAAACTGACACCCCTGCCCCTAAATGTGACATCCCCCATTGCCAGTGCCCTACCAGACTCTTCATCTTTCCCAGTCGCGACCAGCTCGCTTACCCGAAGTGCCCCAAAAAATGCCACTGCAAATGCGTCCCTGAAGAACCTGACCTAACCCATTGGAGCAAACCCCCTGTAACGCACTCAGTAGCCTCACCAGCACCTCACACTCAATTGGTTTATGGCCATCCTTCTTGTGCCCCTCCAGCTTTCCCCAACCTTTCATTGAGGCCCTCACTGAGAAACCCTTAGTGGGGTCCCCCGCACCCTCTAGTTTGGCATAGAATGCTATAGCAGTAAGGTGTCCCGAGACCCAGCTTCTGGTCCGCCCCTCTCTGTGAGCCCACACGAGAAACCATTCCACCTGGGCCTGTAAATCCTGATCTGCACACCCCAATTCTTGTGCCATGCTCACATACTTACTGTAGCCTCTCTGATATCTGGACAGCACTCCTAGTGTGAGCGAGCGCTCCCCAAGCTCCCAGAGCGTCGGGTCCATGACACCAGCTGCTGCGCCTTTGGATGGGCCTTCCGGCACCTCTCCCACTGAAAACAAGAAAGAGCGTCAGCTGCAACATTAACAGTTCCTGATACATGGCATGATCTAAACTCAATATTCTGATACGAGCACACTTTTACCAGTTTTCGGAGCAATCCTAGGACCACGGGGCATGAGGCAGATTGCAGTTTGATGGCCTGGACTACCGCCTTGTTATCGGACCAAAAACTGACCCTTCTGTTGCACAACTCCTCGCCACAGCAGGAAGGCAATTACAATAGGGAATAGTTTCAGAGCCATTATATTGCCCAATCTCCACTTTTTCTGCCACTGTGTAGGCCATCTCTGAGCATACCACTTTGCGCCTAGGATAACCCTGAAACCTTCCTTCCCTGAAGCGTCCAAGTACATCTGCAGCTCAATGCTGATAACCCTTGCAGGAACCTGCGCCACATGCCTAAATCCTCTTTAATGGCTGCACTGAACCGTATGTGGTGATGTTTGCACATGACTTGCACAGTTGCCCTCGCCAACCTCCTGGCAAATACCCTTCCCGCCAGCACTACCATGGCTGCAAAGTTGAGTTTCCCCAAGAGTTGCTGTACCTCGCCCAGCGTAGTTCTGTCCTAAATTGATGTTAATCTCCTCAATGAGCCCATCTACCTTGTCCTTGGGCAGCCTACGAGTGCCTTTGCCCGTGTCAATTTCTATCCCTAGAAATGTCAATACCTGCACGGGTGCCTGTGCTTTATCCTGAGCCAGTGGAATGCACCATTCGCTCATCAGTTCTTGGAAGGATCCCTGTGCAGCTCAGCAGTCATCCGACCCTTTCCCTCCAATAAACAACAAATCATCCAAATATTGCATGATGGCCCCACTTCACTCCTGTGTGCTTTCTGCCCATTCTACAAAGCAGCTGAATTGTTCAAAGAAGGCACATGAAACCCTGCACCACATTGGTATACACCTGTCAAAGTAAAATTGCCCCATACACTAAAATCCCAGCAAGTGAAAGCTTGTAGCAGTAGTCAGGGTCCAGCCAATCATTAACTGACACTCCCTTTGGGTAGGACAGATGTATTTGCCTTTCTCTTTCTTGGGCACCATCCCCAGTGGGGACACTATGCAGTTGGGTAGGTGTGCTGCATTGAACCGTCACATAATTCTGCCCAAAGTTCTCTCTTTTCCCAATTTTTCTGTCACAATCCCTGGTAACTTGTCAGCCTAGGCGAGTTTCCTTGCTAATTGTGTTGTTAGTGGCCCCTCATAAGGAATAAGGAACCCATCCTGAAACCCTTAATACAACAATTTTCTCCCTTTTGGCTTTGGATAATCCTGTAGCCAACCATGTAATTTAATCCTGTTTATGGGCGAGGGCCCCTTGACCCAGCACCCTCTATCACGCTCCCCTGTTCTGCCCCCCGCCTTGTTGTCCCCCAGCGCCTCGGTAACATGTTGTGGACGGATGTGACTCCTTACATTTCTTGCATGCGTGGGCACATATGCACTCCTGTCCAAAGCCACAATAACCTGTGTTAAAGCCCCTGCAGGTGCCCATGCCCATGTCGCCCCCCATGGAACCCCTCCCGGTACCCTGCACCCTGTTCTTGTGAGACCATTCCCTACCTTGGGAATTCTGCCTGCTCCGAAAGGGCTGCCAGGTCTCCTTCCTTCTCCCGCTGTACTTATCCTGCCAAGCATGAGGGGGAGGTCTGCTCCCATTACTGATTGGCTGGCTGGTTTTCTCTTTTCCCTCATGTATGTCACCCAACACTCCATATCCTTTTGGTCCCAAGACATGCTGGGTACCTGTGCCATTTCCGACCTGAAATCCCAGTCATAATCAATCCAACCCGTTGACCCATAGCGCTTGTGCTCCTCTATTATTGTGTCCCTGTATTTCCATAATGCATTCGCCTGCTCAGGGAACCTTTCCATCATTACTGCTGCTAACAAGGAAAATGCCTTAGTCCAGTTTTCAATAGTCTCCTCTGCTCTATAAATGTTTTGTCACTTCTCTTCCTCCTTAGTTATGGTAACATCAGGGCCCTCTGTCTCTAGTGACAGTAGTGAAAATAAATCGAAATAATCCCTTGCCCAAGTACGCTCCTCCACCTGTCTAGTGATGTACCATGACAGTGAAGACTTCCCTGATAACAGTGGGGCGATTGTTACCAGTGGCACTTCCTCCGCTGCAGGATCTGACCCTAACCCCCCTACTGGCGAGCCTACTGCTGGCACTGAAAAACAAGGCACCGGAGGTGGAACTCCCCCACTTGTCTGTACAATACCATTCACCTGGCCCATCTCCTGAGTTCCTACACCTAGAAAGCCTCTCTGTGTCCCTATGAAACCAGCCGGCCCCACAAGTTGTTCCCAAATTCCCCTGCGTTTGCACCCTGCAGTTCCTCCTCAACCCTTTCCATCGTTGCAGCATTTGATCCATGAGCCTTGTCATCACCATTTGTGCCCACTCCATGCTCTGGTTGTGTGCCCCAACCCCTTGCTCTACTTGCGCCCCACACTGGCTTGGTGCACTACTGGCCCTGCATTATTTAATGTTACCACAGGTAATTCTTGCACCCCAACCATGGGTTGCCCCCCACCAACCACCTGTAAAACCTGCCCTATAGGCAACAAAGGCACAGTGACATCCAGCATCGTGATTACCTCAACCATGACCGTGACCACCTTACACTTTGTTTGCCTTGGCGTCCTCCTCTTTTTAGCAGGTGTGGCCACAACCGGCTCGTGTACCAGTGGAGTAACAGCTGTGGCTGGTGGCGTGTCCTGTGGCTGTTCCTCCTCAGAGTGCCCCAGCAGTCTTTTCGCCCAGCCTGTCCCCATGCCGAGCACCCTCTCATGGAACAGTGCCATCAGCTGGGCTGCCTCCATGCTCTCCTGAGACCTTCCGCTATCTGAGGTCCCCTCCCCGCTGTCAAATAAGCTCAGCGACCCAAGGCTGGACATTATACTTCTATAAAGTACATAAACAAAACAAAAGTGGCTTTTTAGAACCACATCCAAGTTTGCCTCCCTCCCAGTAGCGCATTGAGGCACTTCACTTGTGTATAAGGGCTTTACAAATAAACAAACCATTCCCTTAGTCCCTGGCCCCTGACTCCACTGTTGCTGCAACTACACATTCGCCAATGGCCTTTCACCCCAACCTGTCACTTGGCCCCCTTATCCCTACCTCCTTTGAAAACCTGCAACCTGCAAACCTGGCACCTGCATGAGCCCAGCTTGCCCAAACCGGTGCGCCCTTCTTACTGCTCGTTTTAGCCTTTTGTTCCTTGTGACAAACCTTGAGTGAGCCTTCCCTGGATGCGCGTTGGGAACCTGTAACATCACATGGGTAAACGTGTTAATACCTCAAAGAAGCTTTATTTATCTGATATGATATGGCATTTATAACGCGCATATACACACATTTTTCAAGGCGCGACGAGGCAAGGGAGGAGAACAGAGGGAAGACAGAGACAACGATCTTACTAGGTGACATTGAGACCGCGCAAGTGCAGGTGAGGGGGGTCGGAAGGGGAAAAGTGCGAGGGGGAGGGCAAGTGCAGTTCATAGGATAACAGTGAATAAATAAAAAATAAGAACAATAAATAAGAAGTGCGGCCAGCTGGTGGCAGGTGTAAAGGTAGGGGGCTGTAGGGATACAGAAACAGCCCCATAGTGCAAGTGTTGCCAGGGGGGCAGTGCAGGTGTGCAACTGGTGGGGAGGGGACCTTGGCCAGAGAACAGAGGGTAGCCAGGTGACCAGTGCAGTTTCGGTTTCAGTCAAGAGTTCAGCAGGGGAGAGGAGGAGAGAAAGCAGAAGCAAAGAGTAAGGTCTTGAGGTGCTTCCAGAACCGGAGCTGGTTCTCTTCAATTTTCAGAGAGGCTGTTTCAGAGGGAGGCCCGAGCCGAAGGAAGAGATCTACCACCAACTCGTTGCTTGGAGAAGCGACAGACCCTGAGGGAGTTAGAGGCGGATGAGCGAAGAGCTCGAGAAGGGAGATATTTAGTAAGAGAGAGTTGAAGGTATTGAGGCCCCAGGCGGCCTTGTGGACAATGCAGAGGGTTTTGAACTTAATCCTCGCTGCCATTTGCTTCTTGATCAGTGAGTTCCCTCAGATAAACCATTGTATCCGCCATACAGCCCCACATCCCTATTTCATTGTGCCTTGTTCTACCTATCCACTCTGCCATTGCTCTTAATAAATGATAATTGTTCTCTTATAAGGGGCTTAGCACCGGTGATCAGTCCCTAAGCGCGTGATGGTTGACGAAGTGTGTTGTTACTACTCACCTTCTGGTCCTCACAGATAGGTATTGCGTGCCCACCCACTACAGGCAAAGCAGAAGGAAATGCAGAAGAGCAACTCACTTCCAGACCCCCGAGTAAATTCAGGCCGTGAAGGGCAACATCCTGAAGAAAATACTTAGCTGAACATGCAAAATTAAAATCACCAAGGATACACCCACTGCGGCGTTAGAGCTCCAGCCTCCAAGTCCACGCACTTATCACTTGTGCGCCCTGGTCTCCCTGTTCTCTGAGCTCCTCTAGTGGATTGCGCCAACCGACCCAGGCGCAAAGCCCCACGTAGTGGGGAAAACCGTTACCCTATACAACAGCTTATTCCATCTCTATTACAACCTTGCATTACCCCTGCCCAATGAGCCTTTACTTTTCCCACATTACCCTCTTTGCAGTGACCCCTCGGTAATCCCCAAGCCCATTCCTCACTCAAGGCCGACCACAAATTAGTTTGCATATTTAAAACGAAGCGGCACAGCGACCGCACAATGCATCTCCTATGTGTAGCCGAAATCCGAAGCAAATAAACAAAGGCGCAGCGAAAGGAAACATTTGCTTTCTTTCATTACATTAAAACACATACAAAATTTGCGGCAGCGCGGCGACCGCGCATCCAATATCAAACTTTTGGGGAGCCGAGCCACCCCATACCGCGGCACGGCGACCACACATTTTTTGTACCGCCGTCCTTCCACGACCAATTGCTGGGATTCAGGAACAAGCAGTTCGGCGACCGCCCCATTCTTCGCAAAACATTCACTTAAATATTGAAACTTATAGTGGCGCGTTTCCCGAGATCCCGTTAATCTCCCAGCAGTGATCCACACACCGAAGGAACAAAGTGGCACAGCGGCTGCACATTTCTCTCGAAACCTACATTTCTTCCGAAACCTCAGAGCATTCCCCCCCACATATGGCGGAACGGCGACCGCACATCACATTACAAACACAAATCTCCAGCACTCGAAGCAAGCGTCACGGCGACCAGACGTTTGGGCATCGATATGTTCACCATATGGTGCAACAAAGCAAGAAAAGAGCATGGAAAAAACCGGCCACCAACTCCCACCTTGTGGAGGATATGCCATAGGCCCAACAACAGCCCGGCAAAGGAGGACCCACGTGGCACCCGCCCCTAAACTCCACTCATACCTCGTTTACTCGACTATTCTCTAGCATGTCCTTGCCTGCTGCTGCTGATGCCTGGGTTGGAAGAGAGACCTGGCCCTCTCAGCCCAGGCTATTTAAGCGCCTCCCCACGCCAGGCCATTTCTGCCTAACCATAGGGGAGCATGCACTTCCGCCCCCTCGGTGAGAGGAGGCGAGTCCACTGAGGGAGTGGCCAGAGGGGCGGACCGCTATGCCAGCTGCCCCTCTACCACACCTTGCGTGGACTGGTACATTTGCTGAGTCAGTGTAACAATGTTTCAATGGAATGAAATGCATGTACTTCGCTGTCCTCCCCTCCCCACAGAGCCTTCGTGATCCCTATCTGTCTCTCTAAATAGAATCCAGAATTGAAGGTGAATGGAACAGGGCAGAGATAATTATAATTGGTTATTTATAAGGCACTTAATACCCAGAGGTTTCTAAGCGGGACAGGATCGAACGTCTGTTGCTCCATCATCTAGCTTCAAAGGCGAACGTAAGATGTTGCCCTTGAGCTATCCTCCCGTGATAATAGGTGTAGTATCAGGTGCACGTTCCTATATATCTAGGTAGATGTGGTGCTTAGTCTTTCTTCCGTCCGTGTCTCCCAGCAGAGTGCGTCACCATGGAAAGGGGTTAACCACTCTCTCTGTGAGACCACAGACAGAGAGTTGCTGTTAAATTGATTCAGGGTGCATAGAAAACATGTGTGACACAGCAGCTCGAGCATGCCATGTTCCCCCGTACGTAAAATGTAAACCAGTGTAAACTGAGCATTTGTATTAGGAAATAAAGACAGCAAGAAATATGCAAAAGCTAAGGATGCTGCCGTTATTGGAATGCAACGTTAGATCACAACAAGGGCAATGAATCGGGATCAGATTCAACATTTAAGAACGTACTTGCTTCCAACACTTACCGCTAATACATTTGAAACAAGCTAATGCTCCACAGCCTTTTTTTTCTGCATCCAGACGTTCCAAAGATTCCATGGAGAAAATGTCAGAAGCTGCTTAACAAAAATGTCAGAAGCTGCTTAACAAATACATAGGAGGACTTCATTACAAGTACGGGGTTGTGGGAAACAACGTCAGCAATGCAGTGGCCACTGCATTACCGGCTCGCTGTACTATAACTTTGGTAGTGAGGTGGAGGAAAAACCTTCAGCCAAATGCTGGAGGTAATTCTTCTGCATTATTACGAAAAATCAGCAAAACTGGCGGAAATACCGCTGGCGGTAATTATGCCAAATCCCCATGCACTCCATAAAGGAGGACTAACACTGCCATAGCACCACTTGTAATCTGACAATAATTCCGCCAGACCAAGTGGCGGTAACAGTAACTTGTTTTGGCAGTATTCCGCTGCATATACCACGGGAATACCCCCAAACTTGTAATGAGGCCTAATTATGATTGATATGCAGAGGCAATTAACAGACTTGAAAAATAACGTGTAGGGAACAATAACATTATGAACCATAGAGTTAACTTTTATAGTAGAAAACAAGCTTGGGAGGAAAGCTCAGCTGCAACGTGCTCGCCTTGGAAGCAAGACGACACGGAGCAACACAGGGTCGATCCCCGGGTCCGCGCTTAGAAAGCCCTGGGTATTAAGTGCATTATAAATAACTTATCATATCATAAGCTGCAAATGAATTGTGTCAAAGACCCTGCATGTCCTTGAGATCCCACAGTGAGGTGGTCAACTGGGCCCAGGTGCCACTCTGTCAGTCTAGAAAAATGGATACCTTTCATGATTGACGGCAAACGTATTTTGGTGGCCGAAGGCCAACCGTCTCATGTACAAAACAATAGAAATACAGGTTTCCGAGTTTTACCAATGAACAACCATTTTGGTGTAACAAGGATCGCCATTTTGTTTTCTAACGATTGCTCATTGCTTTCTGTTCAAATTGCTTCGCAGCACATTTTCTGCTTACACTGCTCGACTGTTAACATTGTTGTCTGAACGTGAAAGGACAAGGCCGCAAGGCCGCAAGGCTAATAAGAGTTCGTTGAAACACAACGTAGGCAGCTCTGGGGAGGAATGCCCGGCTTCCTCCCGAATGTAGCCTTGAAGCAGAGCCGCAGGGCATTTAATCATTTCACAGCTGCCAGCCAGTCTCGTTATATGGTAGAATATGTTAGACTAAAGCAGCTAAGCTTGAATTATGCTCTTCTTACGGCCCCCCTTTTCCGAGCCCTGTAGAGCGTGTCGGCTCCCAGGACACGAATAGCACCTCATAGATAGCAAGGTCTGGAATGTGACTCTTCCCCCGTATGTAGCTTGCTTACAAGAACAGAAGCACTGTGTTCTGTTCAACAAAGAAAAGATGTCTCTGCACTTGCAAGGTTGCATATTGTTACTAGAGTAGATATTTGAGGGTGTCATATTCGTCGGAAGTGTCCATCATCAAACCGAGTTCAAAGAAACCCAATAAGGGGGGTGTTAAACATGTCACAGCTGATTGTATGATATGCATTTTGTATATATTTAACTGATGTACATAATTCGCTCTCTTGTGTCCCTCGAGGTCTAGAGATACACGTTGCGGGGCGTGAGACCGAGTTGGCCAACTGAGACTATTTGCTTTGCAATAAACCCTAGCTTTGCGAATACAACCTCGTGTCTGGCGTATCTATCGTGTGTGGTGACTTGCCTTGTTTCCATAATGCAAGGGACCCCTAGGGGCCCCTTCCAACTCCATGCCAGTGGATGCTGGGCCCATAGGAGTTGTATGGGGGATCCTGAGACCAACCACACTGGGTCCCTGCGTTAAGGAAGGGGCAGTCATCGGAATGCTCAAACCCCTGTCATCTACATTATGCTGACCAAGATGCTCTCACACATCAGGGAGGTAACTTCCCAAAAGGTGAATACACTCAGAGAGATTATAAAGTTCCCTAGACAGACCCAAACATCTAGTAAATGAAATGAGGCCTGCCTATTTAAAGAACCAACATTGCCACATTTCAAAGATTGCCACATTTCAAAGACCCTGACAAGCAAGGAACAACACCATTTTCTCCACTACTGATGCCAGAGGAATCATTCCACATTATAGCTCACGCATATACATCCCATTGAAGCCCTGCTGTTACAATGTGTTCAAACAAAGAGGAATGTGCGTGGTATACAGAAGCAATCAAACAACCCTCATTCTCGCTGCAAGGGCCACACAACCAAAGGCATTTAAATCTAGTTGGCAGATTACCAAGACATTTTCCAAGTGCAGATTCACATGCTAGGAGATCTGAGGGACTCAGAGTAACGCAGGCAAAAGCAACATGGCTCCCAGGGTGAGGGAGGCAAACACCACCCACACCTGTCTATGGGCCTTCTGGAATGGAGGATGGTGGCAGACTTATATATAACATCAAGCCAGCCCCCTTCCAAGACACATGACCACCAACCCATAGCCCAATCACCTAACAGTACATCCCTTGGAATGTAGATGTTCTCAATAGCACTAAGCACCACCCATAGGGAAGAGAGTCCCTGCTATATAAAATCGTTCAGTCTGGCAGGTAGGAGTTTGGCAAGAAAGAGGAGTTCATAGAGGGGAGCTGACGGAGAAAGATGGAGGTTGGAGGGAGAGTCTGGAGTAGGTTGAAGGAAGTGAGAAGTGTAATCAGAGGGAGGAGTGTTATTGCCGAGTGCATGACGTGGACCATCTAAGGAAGAGTGGAAGTTTGGATGAGAGGAAGAGGCAGACCACCAGAGCAAATTCGAGTTTGTTTAAGGAGAGATAACATAAGGGGCTCAACCATCCAGGAAGGGGGAAAGGTTGAAACCTTTAAAATCAGTGATGTAGAGGTAAGAGCTATAGGGAGAGATGTTTTACGGAGAATTATGGGCTCAGCCAAGAAAACTGAACTTGCTACCAGAGTATTTGTCACTGTTTCCAAACTGGTATTTCAGGTCACTTCTAATGAGATATAGACTCAATGTATTACTGACTGGAGAAATACTGCAAAGAAGAAACATTTTGAGTAGAAACATAGGGTGCAGACTGTGTGAACTCCTGGGGGAGAAAGAATCGTTAAAACACCTAACCCTTTGCTGTTGGGGCCAAAGCCAGGAACGCGAGAATGTCTAGGGGATATGTTCAGAACTTATCCGACTAGAAGCACGGATGATTGGTGGAGAGCACTGATTGAAGGAGGGAATACTAAAATGAACATGGCCCTCGTAAAGCTGGTAATTACAATGCTCAAAAAACTTGAGGTCACGGATGAAGAGGGAACAAGGAACAGGTAGCAGAGCATTGGACGACCGCTTTTTTAGAAGTTGACACGAGACTCCAACCAGACGTGGACTTGACAAAACTGTGGTAATTGATGGATGTTTAAAGGTTTTCGAAGTGTAAACCAAATGACCTTGAATAAAAAAAAAATTAAAAAATGTTTTACTATATCTGAAGATATGGGAAGAGAGCCGGCTCCCCTTCTAGAGAGAGAGAGCGCAGTGGTGTTTCATTGGACCAGGTCAGTCCATGACAAAACCAAGAGGAGACAGGATGAGGTATGAAACAATGCTATGTCACAGGGGGCAGTGGCCCTGCTCCAGAGCACCAGGCTTTGTATTTTGTTCAGTTAGCTAGTTGTATGGCCTCGTCGAGCGAGTCTGTCGCTGGTTCTGTCGCAGTTAGTGTGGACCATTAATTTGTTGCGCAGAATGTCTTCCTCCAAAATTGCATGTGGCAGCAATTGTGCAGAGCAACACTACATACACCTCTGTGATTTCTCCTTGCTGGCTGCACCTATTGTGGAAGAGGTGTCTTTCCGTTTCTTTCTTTTGACTAAATACTATTTTGCTGATTTGGAAATTGTTTCTTTAAAGGCGTCCCTCTGTATGCCTGGCACCAGTGTGGGGGCGGGTGGTAAATGCCTACAGTGTTCTTGCACCTCTGACCCCATGCAGTGCGTGAGAATTGCTTTGCGTTTTCCTGGTGGGTATTCTGACTCATCTGTGGACCCCAAACAGGTCATGAATTCTTCTTTTCACCTCTATCTGCCTTGCCTTTCTCAGTGCATTATAAATGATGTGTGCTTCTCTGAGTTGTCTACTAACCGCTCTGTCCATTAAAGAGACCCCTATGTGGCTTCCAAATAAGTAATGAATTCTTTGTGTCCACCTCTTTCAGGGTATAGCGAGGATTACTGTCGACTGCAAGAACTTTGGGGGTGCTTCTATGTGCTAGATATTTATCATGTGACCTATGGTCCTCCCTGTTTCGGGTTGTGTCGTGGCAGCGGGTTGGACAGCGCTGCCCAGTTCTACTTCATTTTGGCATTGTGTTTCAGTCTCTCTGCGGTTCTGCATTGTCCTCACTGATGTAGGTTTGGGGCCTCTCGTTATAGTTGTGCTGTGGCCAATGCCCTCAGTTTGTGCTGGGTTCATGGAGTCCTCCTGTGGTGGTCTTGGGGAATTGGATGTCCGTGACCTACTAGGTTTATGGGGCACTGGCTGTTTCCTTGCATTACAGGGCCCGGTTGCTAGGCCGCAGTGGTGCTCCATTCTTTTGGTGTGGGAGGAGGGTCCCAGCTGATCGGGGAACATACCAAATGGAGGTGCAAGCCCCTGGAGGCAGGGTTCCTTAGGGCATGCATGGGTGCTGGTTCCAGGGCCGGGTGGAATGGCAAAATGCCATAAGACAACTGGCTGGCAGGAAAGCTGGTGCAGCGGCAGGTTGGCCTGTAGAGACCGGAGATAAGTTGAAGCTGAGTCTAATCACGGTTGAAGAGGTTTATTGGAGTCAGAGGAGTGTCCCAGAGCGCTGCGGAGCACTGGCCTAGTACGTTGGAGTAACAGACAATTCCTCCTCCCAATACAACACAGAATGCAAGTAAGGGGCTAGGGCGAGGAAGAGGGAAGAGGTACAAAAGGTGGTTGCATGTCCAGGCATGAAGGCCAGTGTAATTGTAACACAATGCTTTTTTGAAGTTGGGGTCTGTTCATCACCAACGATTTGAACCTTTAACCATTCCACTGGATGGAACCTAGGCAGGTTTTTTTCTGTTAGCATGTTGTGTTGCAGACATCTGTCAAACTCATGAGAACACTTGTGCCTATTGTGTGTTTTCATTCAACGTTTCCTTTTTAAAGTTCGTTTATGGTGTGTGTGCTGATCTTGTTTTTATTAAGAAGGTAATTGTGTCTTTTAACTTTTACTTTTTCAGATATATTGATTTTTCCCAAGCTTAGTATGTTTTTTTTATAAACTAACTTTTGTACATATAAGCAGGTCAATGTTTTCCACAATTTCCTGAAGTATTATCACCATTTCTCTTGTTTTTCTTATCCGTCTTTATTTTATTTATGTATTGTAATGCGCAACTCAGTGCGCACTTTATACCCTTTGCTTGGAATAATTGAATGGTAATTTTCTTGCCTAGGTTTGTATTTCATAAAAACTTTAAAAACAAGATGATTTGTTGATATGGAGATTACGCAGAAAACCACTACCTAGCACTGGATCAAGAACTCATACTCAAATGCGGTAGGACTAAAATTACAGACAGAAACGTGTCACTTTCCCCAAGGGTCTGTCCTTGGTCCACTTCCCTTCACTCTCTATACTTCAGCTCCTGGTGCCCTGATCTCCTCTTATGGCTTCTACTATCAACTCTTCGCTGATGACACTCAGATATTCTTCTCCTTTCACCCCTTATCTGATGAGCTGTTGTAAACAATTTTAAACTGTCTATTGGCCATCAAATATTGGATGGCATATCACTCGCTCATGCTCAATTCCACTAAGACTGAAGGTCTCTGCTTCTCAGCAAAACAGACTATCTCTTCCTCGCCTCCTCTTCTTCTCTTCTCTCCTGACTACCTTCCTTACACTACTTTCGCTCGTATCCTTGGTGTTATCTTTGGCCCATCACACAACCTCTCACTGTTTATCTCTAAATCTGCCACTGCAGCCAGCCTCAGCCTCATCTTCTTCCTTTCAATACTGCTAAAGAGCTAATCTCCTCCCTAGTCCTTTCTAGATCTGACTACTGTGCCAGTCTCCTGTATGGCCTTCCCAACTATGCTGTTTCACCTATGGCCAAAGCCCATAACTTCACAGTCTGCACACATTTCAACCTTTCTTGCTTTACTTCTACCTGCACTGCCCATCGCAAGATTGGCTGGCAATTTATGAAACAAAGGGATAAGTATAAACCTCTTCTCGTCATCTTAAAAACTATCCCCCCACCCTACCTATCTGCTCATACACTCCCTACTCACCTCCTTGCTTGTTAAGATCATCCTCTGCTCACCTTCTTGCCACCACTCAAGCCCCCCTATGCTCCCTCTAATTTCCACTCTCTCCCCTACCCTGGAATGCTCTTCATCTCCCTCTGTGTATTACTCCAACTGTACCACTATTTAAATCCAACCTCAAAGCTCTCCTCCTTTTTGACGAATCTGGTTCCTAGCACTCTATGCTACTGCATCACCCTGTTTTCCTCTCTCCCTACCATTCATGGACAACTCCTACAGCACTTTACATCAGCCCCCCACTTTCTCAACCATGACATTGCTGTGTCATTCTATCCTGTCTTGTCCTCGTCCCTGGTTTATGTTTCTACCTTCCCCTGCAACATATGATCTTCATTGCATATTCTCTCACCCCATTGTAAAGGACCCATGCCTTCCGATCTTTTGTCAATGGTAAACTCTGTAAATATTTTTATACCAATAATGCATTGCTTTCCTTGTGATTTTTATGAATAAATAGTAATAAAATAACGTTTTACAAGAACAGGTGGATAACCTAGGTTACACAATCTCAGGTAAAGGCATAAAACCCAAACCTGACTTGGGGGCAGCAGTCAACACTGCACACAGGCCAGTGAATAAGGGCAAATTGCATTCTTTTTTAGGCTGATGGAAATCTATGCCCACTTCATCATGAACTTTCCTACAAGAACGGAACAAATGAGGCAACAGTAACATGTAATCAGGTATTTGATTGGCCGGAAAAGATGCAAAAATCGTGCAAGGACATAAAACTAGGATCTTCGAATGTACAGTGCACTAAGCCATTTGACTCAATGATGTACCCGTGCGTAACAGTTGACGTTCGTGCTTATGGATTAGGTGTCAAGCTGAGCACTCTAGAAAAGATAGTGGCATATGCTTCTTAAACGCTGTCTAATGCAGGGTTAAATTGCTCTGTCATAGAGAAAGAAATGCTTGTATGTGCAACTGCATCTTCTCAATCCTATTTTTGAGGCAAAGACTTCAAACTCTGCACTAACCATAAACCACTAATAGACACTGTATTGTACTGGTCCTTTTTATAGCACGACATTTCCATTATTATAGTTTCAATGTGCTGTTGTAACACCCTAGGAGGACCAAATTCACAATGTTGGAGGTCATGGAGTACGATTAGGATGAGTGTGTGTATTTGGCCAAAAAAGGCTTAGCAGTGCTAGCCAGGTTCTGGTACAGAAGCAACCCATGCGGTGAGGCATGTGGATGGGTGATGAGAGGAGTAGGTGGTGTCAGTGCTAGAGACTCGCTATGTGTTCAGCGTGCCCAAATTTGTCATAAGTCTGCGCCACATTCTGATGTCAGAGGTGTTGAGGCAAAGTCTGGTGTAAGTAGGTGGAGAGTTATGTGATCAGCATGACCACATTTTATCATAGTCCTTGCTGCATACTGATGTGTGTGGATAGCTATGCCTGCGGCCAGTGGAGTGGTGTATTATACGTACCTTGCTGCCATTGATGGCGTTTTGTTTTTAGGGCGCCCACACAGGTACTTAGCTTCTTCTGTCCGGATCTTGCGCTGTAATGAAAACGGTTAGCAGCAGCGACAGTCTATACTCCAACTATTTACCACAGGAGGGCGCACTGGTTGGGCTTCCAGATTCTTCTAGGTGGGTCGGGTGGCAAGTCTAACCAGATATCAAACTCTTGCTGATAATTTTAAGGAGGCACTTTTACCAAGGGCAGCCCATCCTTTGATTCATATTTGCGCAATACCTGCACGTCGCCGCCTTCCTTCCAGATTGGTGCTGTGCTGGCTCTTGATTGCTTCCTTGTGGTGTTGCACAGGGGAACCCCACTTGGCCTGCTGGTTCGGGTAGTGGCCATGGTGGCCCGAATTCCCATGAATTCCCTGCAGTGCATCCCAATCTGTATGATTGCGGTGGTTCCATCACACCACTGTGCTTCTACCATTATTCTTGCGATTTGCCCGTTTTCCATACATGCCTGGTGCAGCCATTCATCAACTTTGTACCATCTTAAATTCAGGAGGCATCAAAACAGTTGCCCTTAGGATGGCTACACGAGCAGCCATATTACAAGAGCTTACTTCCTAGGTTGAGTAGATACCTGTGTGGAACAAAAAACAAGCTAATAGCTCGTCAATACTGCAGTTAAACATAATCATGGTGAAGATGTATTGAATGATAAGTGCATAGGACGATCAGTCGAGGAAATTGAAGAAATAAAATCGAAAGAGCCATTCACATAGAAATCTGAGTAAGGCATGCAATGAAAGACCAAATGACAAAAAGCACCGTGTGGGTATATACAAATGGATGGCCTCCAGAAATAAATGTGCATATGCAGCTTCAACTTGCGTATGTATCTATGAACGTGCGTCCAAAAACAGTCTGCTTGCAAGCAACCACACATTTGTACATTGTGTAGGTTAAAGAAAAAACCTAATAGAAAGAACCCACCAAGTTCTCTTATGTACCAACTTCATAAAAAGAAGGTTAAGAAAAAGATATTTGTGATCTGGCATGAATATCAATGTACAAATCAGAATCGCCAACTGTTTGCCGTATGTTTGGAATGACAACCAGGGAAGCACCCATGAATCAAATGACATATTAGGCCAACTGTGGACAAAACCAGGCTATGAATTTGTACATCCTGTGGTTAAAATTAGTGCAAACCAGGGATGCACCCATGAATCAAATGACATATTAGGCCAACTGTGGGCAACGATAGGTTAGGAATGGGTAGGTCATCTGGTTAAAAGGAGTGAAAGAAATATATGGAATCACCCTGGTAGACTGTCTCGCTAAGTGGACAGAATTATATTTTGTGAACAACATAACTATTTCCACAAAAACTGAAGTTCTGGAAAGCATATTTCAAAGTGTAGAGTATACTGCAGAACTCGTTGCAGACCACCCAGTCCCGCTAATATCACAATAGATGAACCAATGCCTGAAATCTAAAGACATGTAACTGCACTGCTCTCTATCACCCACAAGCAAATGGCCAGGTGGAACACACCAACAGATTTGTCAAAGGAAGCCTGCAACAGATTGCAGCCTCAGGAATGGAAGGGAAAGAAATGGCTCTGAAGGCCATATCTGTGCACAGGATGACACTTTATAATACCAGTGGCATTACTCCATTGATGAGAGGGAGAAGAGGTAGATCATAGTTGTTTCCATCATGAATGTGCTGAGTACTACTAATCCCAATGAAATCGACATACAGGGAATAATGTACAAAAGGAAGCGGAAACATATTGACGTGAAGGCAGGGTATGATGGGAAATATGCAGTAAAAGCACCATCAATTCATACAGGAAACGAAATCAAAATAGGAATGCCTGCCAAGGATACAATTACTCCTTCAAAATATAGCCAGCCGCAGGTAATACAAAAAGCAAGTAAGAACAATGTTGTACTTGAAGATGTAAGGAAATGGAATATAGCAAAAGTGGTGTTATACCAAAGGGCAAGTTGTCCTCACACTTCTAATGAGAAGGAATCCATCACTAACCAAGACTCAGGTAAGATGGAAGAAACTCAGGACAAATCGTTCTTGGAAAGTCCAGTCGGTGAATTGCCCAGAGGAGGGAGAACCAAGTGAAGATTTATTAGCATTGTCTATTTGAAGTACATCAGTGCCGTAATGAAGAGTTCAAGGATGTCCTTTACCGAGCCTGACGAGGGAAAAAAGGTTATCTAACCAACTTAAAGACATCCTTCCCTCTTGTTTTTATTGTCAACAAAGGCAGATGTGTGGCCCTCGGTGTGTCTTCCTCTAGCACACGCCCCAAGCAGTGCATCACCATGTGAAGGGGTTGGGAAAAAGGAGCGCAGCAAAGCTGTGAATGGGAATGGAATTTAATGCATGGAGTGAACACATGCACAACAATGCAACTCGTTGAGTGCTCCATTTGTCCTACACATACTTTAGGCACAAAGAAAAAATGCAAACTGAGCAAACACATGCATTTGTATTTGAAAATAAATGCAGGAAGAAAAATCCAGAAAGCTAAGGACTCTCACTTTATTGAAATGCAGTATCAGATTACAGCAGTAGGGCTTCTGGGAAAAAGAACATAAGGGATTCAACATTGCCCAGGCTACTAAGGTGTAGGCTGTAACACTCAAGTAGTCCAGGGTGGTCAGGCCTAGTCTCCACAGCACTGGATTAATTGCTTAGGAGACACAGGGTTATGGTATACATCCGTCTCACAAACATACATTTGTGTTGGTTGAATGATATCACAGGCAAACGAGAATATGTGTACTTTGGTCAATTACCACTAACATGTGTTACTCAGTAGTTGCAGGAACTTGCCAGGTCAATTTAACTTTGGGTTTAAATTAACCACAGTGTAATATGATGGGCTTGTGTGCTATGACAAGGTTCCCAGCCTGACGCTTATTGTGGGGGAAGGTGATAGGCTAGGGGGGCCACCACCAGCAGTGTGATTCTGGATCTGGATATGGTAAGGGGGGGGATCGCCAGACTACCTCCTTCTCCTATGTGTGGGAGGCTGGAGATTGCCACATAGGTCATAGAGTAACACATGTCCTTGTAAGACCCTTTGTAACACAGCAGGCTCCATTGCCTTGCCAAACTCCTTGTCCCACTAATGAAAGAGGGCGCGAGACGTACCTGCTAACAGAAACATATTGTGACAAGTCAGACACGTGAGATGGACACGTAGGTATACGTTTGTCACAAGTCGCCATTTTATTTAATAATAAAGGGTTGAAAGAAACGCCTATCTTTCCCTAGCCTAACAGAGGTTTCCCTACCTAACAAACTAGAGCTACCTAATGTCCAAATATCTGTCCCTCACACTAATACACAGAACGAATCATACAGGAATAATTTGACAATTTAACTTCACAAAAATAACATTGAAGTTCGAACACCAATGTTATAACCAAGAATCCTTGTAACCAGGGTTGGATCCCCTTCCCCTGAAATAATTCAGGGAACATTCAGTTAAACTTCGATTTCAGTAAAGTTCCAAGTTTTTCTACAAGTAAAGTTAAAAGTTCTTGTTCATTCAAAATATTCTGTATTGGCCAAAGTGACTTCACTTTCTATCCACTCTTCCAATTGAAAGTTAAAACAATTGTAGTTAAACAATATTTCCCGTTTAAAAACAGATTCTTAGGATGGTTATGCCACAGTTAATCAAAAACAATCATGGTTTTGTCACTACTTTTCTGTCACAGTTCATCTAACACAATAATGGAATTGCCACTTCTTCTTTGTTACAACCTTGTACCACATTCATTAAACTTTGTTATCTTCTTCCTGGTCCACTCGTTTGCCAGGACTACTACTAATTGTACCTCTCCTGGTGTACTCTCCTGCCCGGATAAACAAAACCCCCACTTCTACAACTTATGTAGTGTGGTAAAGCTTGTTAACATATTTGGCATACAAGTTTGTTCTCCAACATGCTACACAAAAAGACAATAGGTTTCACATAGATCTGTTTGCCATAGGCATTGCAGGTTATACTTCTCTCCCCCTTGTTCCTTGTCACAAGAAGGGGCTTTCTCCAGCTGTATCAGTCTTTCTTTAATATAACCTTTTGGCTGTTGGTAGTATGGTTCACAACTCCCTCACTCAAGGTATCCTGATATGGGATTCTCGAATCTCACTTGCCTGGATGTCAGTCTCAACCTAGGTTGACTTTGGCAACATAGATTACAATTTCCCTTTTTTAGATAACCGTCTTCAGGAAATGTGTATCTTCTTTGTTTTGTTATTGCCCCTCTTTTGTTTGGACAATGCAAGTTAGAATATTGTTTTACTAGATATCCCCAGTTTGACTTTGGCAATGTGGGTTACTACAATCTCCAATCTGACATCTCATAATAGGAGAGATGCACCCAATTTGCCTACATTCAACTGTTCAGTATTAAAAAATGTTCAGCTGTCTCCCTCAAAGCACCCTGGGATTTCTTACACTAGGCAAACTCACAGGTCTTTCCTGGAGTCTCCTTCTGACACGCTGATACCGTTTCTTGATTTGTTGGGACTTCTGCAGAGTTTGATGGCTCCTGTCCTCGCAGCCTGTACATCCCATAAAGCTCACCGGAAAACTCCACACGCCGGAGTGGGTTGGGGACGCAGGGAGCTTCTCTCTCCCTTGTGGCCACCGGCACCAATATTGATTCCCACTGCGCGTCCTCTGCCTTTAAGGATTCTGACCTCTTTCAGGCTCTCAGCGGCGGCCTCCGTCCCCGCTTCATTCTGCAGTGTCTGCTGCTTCTCCTGGCCCCCTGTTGCTTCCTTTTGGCTCGCATCTTGACAGGTTTTATATGTTTAACTGTCCTTCTCAGGTGTGGGTCATTAGATCAACTAGACTGCACCTCAAGCTTTAGAAACTCTTGATCCCTTTTCTACGTCTCAGTACTAGGAGCATTATGGGACATGAAGTCCATAATTTTCCTAGGTGTTATAACATCCCTTAATATACATTGCCTAGGGATTTACAGGGCACATGTTTAAGAGAAGATTTTGGAGGGCATATAGATTTTCACACAGGTCTGTAACTGAAATGGAGGTCTGCCTATGACAAGATGCCATTAAACATTTAGGTACCATGGGGACCCCATCCTCAAAAGAGGAGGAATACGTGTCTCTCCTGACAGAGTCACCACATTCCCTTGATAGCCTTCTCCCATGTGATCCTCCCTCTTAATACTGCCCCCAGGGTCAGGATCAGGTAGCAACTGCCTTCCTCTGACCACATTGGAGGATACTCTAGGATAGTACTCTGTGAGGACTCTGTAGGATTCATCACTATATTCAGTCCCAAAATTGTTTTCCCTTATCAGGGATAATTTGCGGTGGGGACGAAAATATGTGTGGATACAGAGCAGCACCTCCATGCTTCCACACATGAGCACTGGGCAGGGAAAGAAAGATTTCAAGATGGCTATAGCAGTTTTTAATGCTGCCTTCAAGCGAAGACCACTGTCATGCAGCCCTTTAACATAATGAAAGGGGCATGGAGAGCATTAGTGACACAACATTCATGTATGAGACCTAGTAACAACACACACATCTACCGACTCTTACTCAGAATCCAGCCTTGGAGGAGTAGTGACCGAGCGGACAAGCAATAAGATGGGGGATCCTCAGACAGAGGTTGTTGGTTGCTGGAATTGGGTGGAATGTGATTAGAGAAGACTGCTGACAGGATTGGAGGCAATCGTAAAGGCAGGCAGAGGGGAGGGAGAGAGAGGAGTGTGGGAGAAAAAGGAAGAGAATGACAAGCAAGCAATTTGGAGGCAATAGAGGAAACAGAAGAGAATATCTGGAGAGAGGAGGAGAAGAAAAACGGACTTCATGGTGGGGATTGCCGGTATAACCGGCACTGGTATTACTGGTGCCGGTAATACCAGCAGTTCTTTGCTGGTGGGGGCCTCTGCACGGAGCCCTATGGCCGCTGTGGTTGTCACAATCACTGAAAGTTTAGTGGTGCTCTCGGAGGTGGCTGTAGCAGTGCTCTCTGGAGGTGTCCTTGTGGCCACGACTACTTGGCTTCTTTGGTGCAGCATCATTGGACATTGCAGCATGCACTGTTGCCATAGTGGCACTTGTATGAGCTGAAGCAGCAGATTTGCTGTGCCCTTTCATGGCCTACTGTCTGTCTGGTGTGTTGGTTGGGAGACATGGAACATGGCATGATTACCCTTGTAGTAATATTGTCGGGTGTGATTTCATGAAGTTTAGCAGTCAGGCTCTTGGAATACTTTGTGTGCGGGGGGCAAAGGCCCCAAAAGGGGCTTGTTTGAATGGCAGGCAATGTCATAGGTGACTGGATTGATGTTTGGTTGTGATTTTGAAGTTTTGGGAATGTTTTTCTTGGGTGGCCTATGTTCTCATGAACTTTCCGGTTTTGCAAGCTCATGGGTGCCCATGTAGACCTGGGCCCATGTTCTTCTTGCAATTCGTTATCCTATCGCCTGAGAGGCGCACTTCTACCCTTCATGGTGTGAGTGCGACATTTGGGGGAACACACTGTACATACAGAGGCCTCGCTGCTACTGATCTGTTGCACATGTTATACAGGTTACTAGCATCTGTCGGATTAGCGCTATGCGCTATACAGTGGTTGGTGAAGTACTCTGTGATTCATTTTCAGTCCAGGCTACTAGACTAGCAAGTTTCTAATGAATTTCCTACATGAATGGCCTTCTCTATGGTGGTCCTTTTTGGGGGTTGAGATCTGCCATGCCTCCTTATGTACAGTTCTCTGGTGTCTGATGTGTTGATTGTGCTTGTGCATTGGCTGACCCATGTTCTGCAGGGTGATGCTCTGCAGGGTGTTTGCAAGTGTGTAGGATGATATTCAATTGGGGCTTGTGGGTAATGGGCCCAAGGGTCACTCATGTATTCACCATGGTCTTCCTGGCTGCCAGCTCTGACCTCTGCCGCTCCTACACCCTCCAGGCCTGCCAAGTGGGGTATGTTGCTCACAGTCTCCTCCTCGAGTGTGAGTTGCAGGAGCTCCACTGTCCCTCCTTCAGTGGCTGCTGTTTCCCTACCCTGTTTGGCTACTAGGGTGTGGACCCTGGCTTTAAGGTGATTCCACCTCTTACTGTGGTCCACATAGTCCTGTGGCACTCTCCCCACCACACCGGATTTACTGCCCAATTTATAATGAGGGCCTAAGTATCCACTCAGAATTTAAGTCCAAGTTCCCAGAACCAATTGAAATAGAGACTTTAAGACAGATTATCAGGCATGGAGTAAAGGTCTACAATTTCACAAACAGAGCTGTGACCCATGACCAGGTTACACTACAAGGTCCTACCATCTGACCTGTAGAAATAATAGTTTTAAACGGTTATGCCTGCTCTGTCATTATCATCGTCCAACCTTACCACAAAGTACAATGTTCCTGTCTCCCACTAACCTATCTCGCCAATCGTCCTTACACTGTGCACCAAAATAACCCCCCTTCTGGTAAGATAGTTTGCAGTACAGAGTGCCCGGTTGATATAGAGATTTCATTGCAAACAAGCACTGGATAAGAGACAACGCAGCCACCTGGCAGGAGATATGCACAGGACTTTAACACCTGGTTTGGTGAATACTCGAATTGTGAAATTATGGGCTAAAGGTTACTACTGCTCTGGAAAGGCATGCAGATTTCTACTTTGCTGGCAGGACAGAGTGAATTGTTACTTATCAGATTTGGCGAATAGAAATGGACACTTTGATACAATAAACTGTGTAAAGAGCAACGTTTCTGACTGACAAGAGTCAGGAAAATATCACCAGTTGTAAGCATAACATATCATGTAGAATAAGGGAAAACTCTATTCTTTAGTAGAAAAGAGTAATTCCTTAATGTTTATTTACGGCCTTCATCTCCAGCGCAAATGATCATAGGATTTAACCTCAGAATTACAGCACATGAATAATCTGTGCTGATACACATTTTCATTTTGTGCACTCTAACACTCTAATTTGGCAGATCTATTTTCTACAAAGCATACCCTTGAATCAGAGGATGTCTTCATAATTTAGTTTAATAAATTCTAATGAGTGTTGTTTCATTTAAATGGTTAATCCTTTTCTATTAGCATGGGTCGGACCTCCCTCATGTACAGAAAACCTGGAAACCTTTTCCCAAACAATTCAGAACGTCCAGGTAAAGGTGAATTGAACAGGCCAAATGTTATGGGTAGAAGTTTTGAATCAATCATAACCACTGGCCATGCACTGGTAAACCTTCCAAACCATCATTTCAGCATGCTGAGACGTTACAGAAGACAACATCCATTTGCAAACCAGGTTTGGTTCCACCACCAAAGGGACAGTCACAACCCTTGTGCAAGAGACCACACGCAACCCTAGCGTTGGAACACTTTTGAATGAAACAGATGAAACAGTGGCATTGATTTAGGCAAACCTTCAAACCATTGTTTTTCATCCACGTGTTTCATTACAGAAGGAGAAAAACCACATGCAAATGAGGCACGGTTCCAGAGAGAGAGTGAGAGAGATAGAGAGAGAGAGAGAGGGAGAGAGAGAGAGAGAGAGAGAGAGAGAGAGAGAACACTGTGGTGACAAGGAATGAAGAGCTTGACCAAGTGGTGCCGTGGTGATTGTTATACACTTTTATTTAATAAAAAAAGATAAACCTATCTGTCCTTAACTCTAATGGGGTTTCCCTACCTAAACTAAAGAAACTCAGGTGCTCGTCAGGAAGTCAGTGAAAGTCCAAATCGAAAGGGCCCATCCCAGTCCAAAAGCTCCTATGCTATCCCTGTCACTACAATAAACAATAACAAAGTTTGGGTTCTGATCGTGACCCAGGAGAATGACTCCCTTCTCCTGGATGCAGAGTGTCTCAAAGGTGCCAAGTCTTCTCAAAGTAAAAGTTCCATTAAGGTTCCAGGATTTTTGTAACAGACAGTTCTACAGGATCCTCGTGAGGCTAGGAGAATGACTCCCTTCTCCTAGCTGGTTCCCCAATGTTCCTTATAGTTTTCAACAAAACATGTATTTCCTTCAAGGAAGTCTCAACACATTTTGCTTTCTTTATCCTGCCCCCACCCGGGATGACAAAGATGCTCCCTGAGTCCCACTCGACTCTCCGGTACCACAGTCTTGTGAAACTGCCCAGGAAATTGTGCTACAAAGTGATTCACTACTTCATCTACTTCTTCATGGTTTAATGTTTCGAATCTTCCTGTCACCCTCCCAGACTTGTACCTTTTCTGTTACCTTCTCCAGGGGAACTCTTGACCGGCTTCGCCAGGGGTCGCAAATCCACTCTCTCTGCTTGGATGTATTTCAAGCTACTTCTGCAGCCTGCTTCTCTCCACGGCCAGTTACTGTTAGGGGTCTCAGCACTGTTGTCGGAACATTCAGTCCACCAACAACAGGTCACGCCACCCCCACAGTCTTTTGCACTCTCTGCACACTCCCTTAGCAGCTCTGCTGTAGACTATGGTAGGTGTTCTCTCCAGCGTTGTCGGACCGGATGGTCCACCCACTACAGGTTGCGCCACCACCTTTCCAACTCAGATCTGCCGCGCCAGTTCCCAACCGACTCACAAGGTGCTTCCTGGGCAACCCGCTGTTCGTCTCTTTCATTTTGAAGACGTGCCTTGCTGCAGTCTCTTGAAGTTCAACCTTACGTGCTCCGATGGGGCCACCTTGCTCGCTTCTGGTTCTCACTTTCTCCTTCTGGATGTACAACACCTTTCAGCATACCAGAACCACACGGGCCATTGCTGGACGGGTCAGAAGATCATGAAGAACACTGTCCTTTGCTGTTCAGTTTAAATAGCAGGGACGGGTAACGTCAGTCCAATGGACAGCAGCTGGTCAAGCATTCCTCCCGCTCGATTGTAGCATTATCAAGCTCTTCTTCATCCCTGTACCTATTACATCAGGGTGATTTGATATTGTACAATAACACATAATTTCGGACTTGATCTTATGTGTAGAAGATTCAGGAATTAACATAAGCCTGCGGGATAGGGGTTTAAAGGGGCTGTGTCTCCCACTCGCGTCTTTATCCCCAGGAGGGAAGTTCCTCTCCATGAGGTCCTCCTGTATGTTACCACCCCTAGGGGGACTATTGGTTAGTGGCCTCACCTCCCTAGCCTCATGGAAAGGGGATCACCCCTGGGGAGAAGTGGCGCTATCTGAAGGATTGTCACAGTATGCTTGTGAAGGTGAGACTGCTGATACATGTGGTTGATACATGTGTAACCGGAATTAGCCAAATTGTTAGTTTATAATTGATCGAATGGTACATTTGACCGAATTCTGCCAGTACCATTCGATTGATTATAAAACATACCGAACATGTGGTGTGGGGTTTTGGGGGTGACCCCTGCTCCCCATGTTCAGTTTATTTGGCCTGGGGGGGGGTAGTTGCATGGGTGTCTCCACTCCCTCAACAGGGGAGGCGGGGGACCAAAAAAAAAAGAAAACTGAAAGGGGCCCCTGCGTCGTCGGATTCGACCCGCGTTAGAGGGACGGTTCTGATGCTGCAGGGGTGTAGAGGACGTGGAGGCAAGCAAACAGGTAAGTTGGGGAGGTTGGGAGGGGGCAGCCACATTTCGGTTTCATATTTATTGGGGTTGTTTGTTCGTCTGATAATTGTTCTAGTGCGAACAGATATATTCTGGACAGTTCACCAGGACGAACAAACAACCTCAATCCGTGTAACCTGCTGTCCCATGATGCTTGTGATAAATACTCTACTCAGATAAGCTCCTGAGCCCTTTCCTCTTCTTTAGAGACAATAGAGGAAATTAGTCTGTAGTCACTGTACCACCATGGTCGGGAGATGGTTCAAGTTATGTCAATGCACCAAATTCCAAAACACTTCAAGCGCACAGGCTCACATCAGTGCACACAAACTCCCTCTGTTTTATTCAGAAATTGCTGTACTAACTCAAGAGACCCTTGCTACATCTCCCTGATGACGTACAAGAAAGGCAAAACATGTCTGAGGTCGCTTGTGGTCTCGTGCAGAAAGGATATGACCTAGAAGTTCAGCCTGGACTGTCCCTTTTGGTTTGGGACCAAGTCTAATGTGCATATGGCCTTTCCCCTTGTGTAATGGCATGGCAGGCTGAAAGAAGATGGCCTGGAAGGTTTCCCAGAGTAATGCCAAAGGCTATAATCAATTCAAAACATTCCAGCAATCACCCTGTAGTTGTGCCACCTCAAGCATACAGCTACAGCGGCGGCATAAGTGCTTTAACTCAGGCACACTACTTGTGCACACTGTTAAGATGGATTTCTGGAATCTGGCCTGGTGGACAGATTTTAGGAGGCCCACCCTAGTTATGGTGAAGCGGAAACTCTGAGAGGTTAACCAAAACCCAATCAAGGTAAACGTGGAAAGCAGTCAAGGCTATTCTCAGGATAGTGTATGTGGGATCTGGGGCCCTCAATGAGTCCCCACAATATAATACACAATCATTAAATTCAGACAGGTATGTATAAAAATATGATGATTTATTTTAGTCCTTCTACACACATTGAAAAATTAAACTAACAAGTAATATTATCACACAATACTCAATAATAAACATATAATAGTTTGTTATTTAGATAGAGCATTTTTTTATCCAAAGTGCTTATATAAGGCATATTTACATACATTATTATTACTATCCAATCGAAATTGGTACTCGCTTTATCGACCTCGGAAGGATGAAAGGCTGAGTCGACCATGCTGGGATTTGAACTTGCAACCTGCAGCTCAAACACAGCTCACAGCAACAAACACTTAACCTGCTAAGCCATTTTACCAGCTATAAACATTCACCACAGGGTCATAAATGCATTCAAATCACTTATTCAACACACAAGCTAAGTAAGGTTAAATACAGTAATGATGGAACCAAGTCATATGTTATTTCCCTAACTTAAGCAGTCCAATCCCTAAGAAGAATGGGGCCTTGTTCTCAAAAGTATCAAGAGCCACAATGCTTCTAATGAGCCTTTACAGGTAAGTTATAAATTACTTGTGTTTATGATGGTATAAAATACTCTTCAACGATTTTACTAAGGTAACTAAATAGTGTTCTGTATTTCAGGAGTTACTGCCCAGGTATGACGACCAAATGGCAGTGGAATAGAAGGTGTGAGAAACCTGGGGCAAATCCTCTATTCCTCTATTCAGGTGGCATGGGGGGGCATTCAAGTGGGATGGGGAGGGCCATCGCTTTTGGATCCCAACCCTGGGGCTTGACAAGCGAGGGAGGATCACCTGGATAGGGGAGGCCAGAATTTGCCCTAAGGAGAATACCCTAGGAGAGATGTGGTATTCTAACCAGGTAGTGGTGGAGGAGGAAGTCCCAGATGCCTTCTTGGGATATCTTGATTCCCATAGCCCAAATCCAGGTAGCAAGATCCTTAGATCTCGCACTATCATCGCCCCAGAGGGAGATGGGAAGGAGCTGATTACCCAAGAAGGAGAGGGCGGAAGGCGCAAATAATGCATGATCAGAGCATTGAGAGCAAGATTTATTCGTCCTCTCCAGATCATCAGGAAAACCGCCTAAAACCCTATACCCATAAAACATCAACAGATATGAAGAAGAGGACACAAGCCTTCTTTGAGGTAGAACATTCACATCTGACTCCACTTGACTGTGTGTTCAGCTATAAAAGGAATGGTCATTCACAAACAGATAAACGAGCTGGGGATGCAGTCCGAATCGGTGGAGCTCAGGAGCAGAGAGCAGCAGGAGCTGCAGGCAGGAGGAAGATGGCGTCCAGAAACCCTGGCCCAGTGTGTGTTTGGGCTGCAGCATATCGAGGGAGCCGTGCCTCCAGGGATCTGGGCAGCCGCTGCCTGCATTCTGCTGGCTTGGTCCAGGAAAGCGCTTGTTCCCTTGGGGCCAGTGCCAACCCCCAGGATGCCTGGGAGCAGGTGGTGAGACCCTGACCTTAACCCTGCAACGCCTGGAGGAACCGCCTCTCAACTCAAGGCTGCCCAGTGAGTTTCATAGTTAATGTGAGAGAAACTCGGGAGCGTGATTTAAAATGAAAGCGGAGCGGGAGATAGGCACGGACATGAAAGCGGCACAGAATAAGAAAGAAAAGATTGTGAACATTGAAAGCAAGAATAAAAAGGCTAAAAAGCAAGGGCAAAGCGGAAAACAGAAAAGGCTAAAGGCATTGTGAAAAACAACAGAAAAGCAGATGTGAGCAAAAAGCGAGGAAAAGACAGATTGGAGTAGAAAGCGAGAGAAGGTGAAAACGATATAGTGAGTGACCCGTAACAAGAGAGGGGCATGGGAAAAAGGTAAAGAAAAGTGCCAGAGGCACCCTAAAGAGGGTGCAAGTGTGCACGGAAACAAAAGCAGACAGAAAGATAAAGAAAGGTGCCACAGGCACGTTAAAAGGGGTAAAAGTGTGCACAGAAAGGGAAGCAGAAGAAAAGGGGTGCAAGAAGCATCTGAAGGAAACAAAGAAGTGTCAGAAAGTGAGATCAAGGAAACCAGGACAAGGGCAAAAGTGTCAGAGTGGTCGCGGCTACGAAAAGCAAAGAGCCTGGTGTTTTCGAAAGCCTCTGATTCTACACCATGAAAGGATGGTATGTGGAAAATATTTGTTAATCAGAAAAAGTACATCCTGACCAACGGAATTTGTGTTGTGAATTGGAGAGGCCTAAACCTGAGGAAGGGCACGCTATGAACTCAGGAAAGAACTGTGTTGAATGATATATTGTGTTTGAAAGCTGGAAGAGGCCTAAGGCTTGGGGGTGGGGGAAACCCTGAGAGGCCTATCAAAGAAAGCATCCCGATAACAGAGACTTTGTGTTTAAAGGCTGAAAGGGGTCTGCGCTTGGTGTAAGGAAGGCAGGGTATCAAAGTAAGACAGATACAAGTGATCATAGCTTAAGGGTGTTTATTACACTGTAACAATGGGTGTAATAAACACCTAATCTAAACCTAAATCTAATATGGAAGCAAGCTACAACCATCAAATAATAGTAATGCAGTCCCAGTGGAGTCTAGTCAAATAAAAAAGGGCCTATACTAAAAAAAACTATTGCCAATCCTTACTGCTACGCTACAAAATAGTGTGGGATAATGTTCACAAGAAAAGAAAGAAGTGTTCACAAAATGATAGGTCTGGATGTTATGGCCGAGATCTCCCATCCCCATGGTTTTAGCACGGGGCAAGGCGGGACTCTTGAGCACAGCACACTTCTGGGCTTTTCTGGCACGAGCTTACAATTCCTTTTCTCAATATCAGGACCTTCTGTGCCCAAGTCGCTTTCATGCAAAGTCTCTTGCTTCAGAGGGCCTGATGTGTCGTAAACAACAAACAAAACGTTCCATGGGTTAATCTTCAAGTTGGGTGATTACTCTTCGCCCTTGGATCCTCCTCAGCTGGGCTCCGATCCTTCTCTCAACAATAGCCTCTGTCAATCTGGCTCAGACCAACCATTCACTGTGGACATCCCTTAGTCGGGTTCATGCTTGTCAACACTATGTTCACAGGGGTATTATTGTCCACATTAATTCGCAGGCATCCCTCAGCCGGCATAAATAACACAGTTTACTTTGCTTCCACAACATGTCAAAGACTTTCGACTGTACAAGTGGTTTGGCATAACCCTCGTATGACCACTTCACTTCACGACACCTCCGCTAGGCCCCTTGGTATTTTTAGTTCCAACAACAAAAGTTCCTAATTCAATACCTTCTCTTTCTTCATGAGAGGGGTACCAGTCAGAGACATTCGAATGGGTGCCCACATGGCATCGGAACTACTCTGTCCTTGGTACCAAGTTCGTTCACCAAAAAAACCTCTGTCTATTATGTTCTTTCTTTATGTATGATGTTGCCACTGCAACCTTGAGTCTAACACAGTCTGGTCCACCTTCAATTTCTTCTGACTCACTGGTTGTGCTGAACTCGTTGGTGTTTATTGTTTCGCTGGAGTCAAGGGGGGTACCACGATGGCAACCGCTTCTCCCCGCGCTGGCTATCATTGCGGGAGGGTCCCATGTACCGCTCACATCCGTCACACCATTCACCAGCTGCGATTCCTGGTCTTACGTTTCCTTCTTTGGAGGCTTCGCTGGTCTGGGATGAAAAGGGCAAGGGCAAGTTCCTTCTTGTCTTCCTTTCAGGTCTCACCGCCTTTCTCCTCTGTTTGAACTGCCGTCCCGGAATAGCTGCTTCCTCGTGCGTTTTGCCTTGCTCAAAGTGTGCTCTCCTGCTCTGCCTTTTATCCCTGTGGGGAAGCGAAAGGGTAGTCAGGTGTGTATAGTTATCGGCAATTGCCTGACTCTGCTTGACCCTTGTGTTGGGATATGTCAGGTAAACGGCTCTGGTGTTAATCCGTTTTCACTCACAGAGTGAGAAAGTGTGTCGGAAAAGGGGAGTACAGTTTCTAAATATCCTACTGGGCAGGATGGGGAAAAGGTGTCATAAGAAATAGGATACCGCATCTCACCCTTCGGTGTCCCACTTCCACTCTCCGAAGACCCCCCATCCAGGTGATCCTCCCGCACTGGTCCACCCCTAGGAACTGGATCCAATAGCGATGGCCGTGTCCTGGCCCACCTGGATGACAGATCGCCGGGGACTAGCGGGTGAGACACCTTTGGGTGTCTCACATTGTGGAAGGGAACCCTAAGAGGCCTAGCCAAGTTACAAGACTTGTTCTTTTTTGTTGTACTGTTAACAGCATTGAAGCGTGGGAAAGGGAACCCCAACAAGCTTACAAAAGGAACTGTGCTACAATTCTTTATGGTGTTTTTGAAACTTGATTAAGCTGAAGCTTGGGGAAGGGAATCCAAAGGAACTCTAGAACACTGACGGTAGTTGGAATAACTACAAGGGGCCTGTGGAGAAGGTCCTACGAGTAACCCTGTGGATTGAACTTATTTGTGTGATACTGACCAAGCAGCAACTGGTAAGAAGACCACCTGAAACCAACTCTGGTTCCCATTTTTTTAACCACTATTTTTCTTTATTTTTAAAAGACTTCCTATCACATTTTTGTATGCAGTGAGGGCAAGCATAGGTTTAGACACAGACAGACTTTAAATTTGGCCTCTTAGACAATGACAGCCATTAGAAACATCAGTTAAGGGAATTACCCCTTTAGAGTTAGGGCCTGTCAGGCATTACACCAACCCAGGAAACGTAGTAAATAAAGGTTTTTTAACAAACCCTTTTGAGTCTGTGTCTCTATTAATACTGTGCCTGTCTCACATATGGTGTCATACTTTTTAGATGGGGGGGAAGCACCATTCAAAGCCAGTAAGATAACTTATATACCTTTTAGAGGGGCAGAATACAACTCAAAGGTAAGTATAAACTTAATGACACTTTGTAACTTCTTCTGTCACAGAGATACAGTTACTACAGTAACTTCTTTATCAAGTTAGTACTTTTACATGCTTGTTATAATTTTCCAGATAGAAGCCTTATCTTTTAAAATCCTTCCCTAGTCAATAGCATGAATTTTCTCGGGGGCAGAAGAGGGGCTCTAGTGTTCTAAGAGCCAGCTGTAGGCAGGTCAGGATAGGGTTCAGTTGCAGGAAAGTCAGAGTTCCAGAGGATATCTTCTTAAACAAGTAAGTATTCACATTAGAATTAGTTGAAATTGTTCAGGTACTTTATAGAAAGATCCCTATATGTGTTCTAGCATTAGGCCTGGGCAAGTCATATGGGCAAACACCTAACCCCACGAATCACGCACTCAGCCTCACGGGATGCACACAAGACTTAAGGTAAGTATTACCCAAGCCCACACAGTACTGTAGGAGAAAATAAGAGCTTCTGGATGGATGCCTTTAAGATGGAGCAGCACAGGACCCGGTCCCTAGATTCTTGGTCTGGAGACTGAAGATATGGACACTGGAGGGGAACTTGCAGCAGCAGTCACCAGAGGAGGCTTCCAGCAAAGGAGTCTTCATGCTTTCTCATAGCTCTGTTGATGATGGGCGTGGCTAACCGCCATGTAGGAGAGACGTGTTCGGGGCAGCTCCGCTCGATACGATTATGGATCCGCCGCCAACCATCGTTTAACTTGACTGCAGTCATCCGAAAAACGAACACAGGTCGTGTGCAGGTGTGACCCGCCTGCTGTCGAAGTTTGGGAACCTCACGTCCCTCTGTTGGCCCGCACCAGCGAAAAGAAACAGAACGCCATGCGAGGGCAGGAAATGGCGGCCATGATGATCCCTGGCCCAGCGCTGTAGCGGAGCCCTGTGATCGACCCCAGAGGAGCTCACCAGGGATCTGCCTTAGTGGAACTCGGACTGAAGCGGCGGCGGTGGCCTAAGCTGAGATTCACGCTCCAGCGTCCCGAAGAAGCGCGGTAAGGAGTCGGAGGGGGGGGCACCTGGAGCGGCCTTAACTGCACCATTGCTGGGCCCGGAGCGAAGAGCTTTGCGGCAGGATTGGGCCCGACCGCCCTGCCGAGCGGCCCATTGATACGGCCCGGACAACACACAACCCCCCCTCACGAAGCATCTCACGCCGGCGCCAGTGAACCGTATAGTGCCCAGGCGGATCCCGCGGACAGGACATGTCCACTAAGGGCGCCCGTAGCAAACACCGCCAAACCACCATGGAGTCCTTTGCGGCCGCTGGAGCGACCGAACCCAGGGAGGCTCCAGCCCCTGGGGAGGCATCGGGCTCCGAGAGGCCCGAGCCGGCCAACTCCCAACTGCTAGAGGCCATCAAGACACTCCAGAAAACCATGGAGGACAAAATAGACGCGGTCGCCATCGACCTGAACTTATTGAGGCAGGATGTGCGCTCTATCACCGGCAGAACGGACGCTCTTGAGATCCAAGTCCGGGACAACACAGACGCCAAAACTCAACTCTTAAAGGATGTGGACATTTTGGCGCAAAGAGTGAAAAATCTGGAAGACAGGGCCGAGGAAGCTGAAGGAAGGGCCCGCAGGAATAACATCAGAATCATCGGCCTGCCCGAGGGTATCGAGGGCAGCGACCCCACCAACTACATCGAGAACCTGCTCATTCAGGAAATTGGGGCTGGGAAACTGTCGCAGGGCTTCACCATAGAAAGAGCCCATCGCTCCCTAGCCAGGAGGCCGCCACCGGGGAGCCCATCCAGACCCATAATAGCCAAAGTCCTCAACTACAGGGACAGGGAGGCCATTTTGGCCTTTACTAGGATGGGCGGTTCCATACAGAGGGACGCCGCGAAGATTGCAATTTACCCCGACTACACCCTGCAGGTTCAAAGGAGCAGAGCCCAGTTCCACCACACCAAGGCAAGACTCAAGGAGGCAGGCCTGCGCTACCTACTCCTCTACCCGTCCAGACTCAAGGTCCTGCACAACAATAAGGCACGTTTATTTGACACTCCCGCAGAGGCCTGCGAATGGATGGACAGTGAACAGATCCCAGACGTTGAACGGAGGCAGCGCGGGCCTTAGCCGCCTGTAACAAAGGGACTTCTTCTCACCACTTACTGGCTGCAGTAGCCGTTTGTACATTAATATGCCAGTAAGAGTGGCGACACTGATGGTACCGGAGCCGCGCTGGTCGTGGCGCACCTCCTGATAACACCCTCGGAGGTAGCCCCTCTCCTATCCCCAGGATAATTTGGGTGAGTTCACCCGCCCGTAGGGCACCGGAAGACCTCGGTCTGATGGGGCAGAAACGGGGATGTCAGAGCAAGGGCAACCTCGCTAGACGTGTTGTGTTTGAAGTTGTGTTTGTAGTTAAGTTAGACGTTGTTCTTCATGGGGGTTTGAACCCCAAGTTGGGATCACAGTTTGAATCGGACATAAACCGGACCGGGACCAAGTGCAGCGGAATTGCTACCAGGACGACCAAGTTCACCGGACACCTCAACCTCAGGCTTCCCACAGCAACACGACCACACCTAGACTATGGCTGAGAGGATCAGAGTCATGTCCTGGAACGTCAGGGGACTAAACAGCTACATCAAACAGCGCCGCGTTTACGCCTACATGAAGCGCCACAGAGTCGGCATCGCTCTCCTTCAGGAGACCCACTTATGTGGCCCTAAGCTTGCAGCGCTAGCTAAGGTCTGGCGAGGTACCCTAGTGGGTTCCTCCTACTCCACCTACTCCAGAGGAGTCTTGATATGGATTGCCCCCTCTGTCCCAGTCAAGCTGATCCACACCAAGACGGACAATGAAGGCAGGATGGCCCTAATTCAGGGCACCATAGAGGGGCGTGACGTTCGCCTGATTTGCACTTATGCCCCGAACCATGATGCCACTGTTTTCTTTCGTTCGTTGTACGCCCGACTGTCCCCGAGTAACGAATGTATAACGATATGGGGGGGCGACAACAACTGTACCTTAAACCCTCGCATAGACAGATCGGATGGCAAGCATGGCGACCCCTCCCCACCCGCCAAGATACTGAACGCCCTCACACAGCAATATGCCCTGAAAGACCTGTGGAGAGCGCAAAACCCCAAAATCAGAGGCTACTCCTTCTACTCTCCCCCACATAAGGTCCACACCAGGATAGACTGCCTGTTCATTAGCGAAGAGCACGCGGCTGGGTTTGAAGATACGCAGTACCTGGCCAGGGTGCTTTCAGACCACTCCCCACTGATGACCTCTTGGGTGACCACAGCCCCCCGGCCCCCCATCCCGACGTGGAAATTAAGAAGTGAAGCGCTATTAGATAAAGCCTTCAATGAACAAATCAGGGAGGGCTCCATACACTACTGGCAAACCAACATTGATAGCGTTAGATACTTGGGCACAGCATGGGAAGCCTACAAGGTGGTAACTAGAGGGGAAATGATAGCCGCGGCCGGAGGGGCCTTGAAATCCGTCACGACCCTGCTAGAGCACGCTGAGACCGAACTCCAGGACCTCGAAGCCACCCCGCCCCCTGATCCCGCCCACCTGCAGAAAATGATTGAACTTAAACAAACATGCCTAACACACTGGGAGACGCTGGGGAGGCTCAGCTATGCCAAATTCACGGAAAGGAACCACGCCCTGGGCGACAAACCCGGGAAACTCCTTGCATGGCTTTATAAACGAGAAACCCCCAGACACCCCATATGCTCCATCTGTAATACAGACGGCTTGACCCTTCACACGCAAGTGGGTATTAACGCAGTGTTTAAGCAATATTACCAAACCCTTTACTCCGATCCAGCCCAGCCCCCAGACCACACGATCGAAGACGCCCTGGACGCCATCAGGCTCCCTCGCCTGGAGGACCATTTGGCAGATTCCCTCGGAGGCCCCGTCATCCCAGATGAGGTCGCAGCCACCATTAGGGCACTGCCCTCCGGTAAAACGCCGGGACCGGACGGTCTCCCGGGCGAATTTTATAAGACCTATGAGGACATACTGGCCCCCCTACTGTCCAAAGTATATAACGAGGCGTATGAAACAGGCCACCTCCCCGACTCCATGACCGAAGCTACCATCATCCCCTTACTTAAGCCCGGCAAGGAAAGCTCTGACTGCGGCTCATATCGCCCCTTATCCATGCTGAATGTAGACAATAAGATCCTTACCGCACTACTGGCCAGAAGGCTGCGTACAGCCGTCCCGTACCTTATACACCAAGATCAGACAGGCTACATGCAGGGCCGCTCCATGTCTGAGAACCTGCGAAGGCTGCATCATGTGATACACAGCACAAACGGCATGCCCGGTAAATATGCAGTTGTGTCCCTAGACGCCTCTAAGGCCTTTGATTCGGTCCAATGGACATGGCTCTATGCCACCCTTGACAAGATGGGGGTCGGAACGGCTTTCTTGAATTGGGTCAAACTCATTTACACTAATCCCACAGCCAGAGTGCGAACCAACAACACCTATTCGGAAAAATGGAGTCTGGCCAGGGGCACCCGGCAAGGGTGCCCCCTATCCCCTTTCCTCTACATCCTGGCGATTGAACCAGTGGCGGCATACCTCAGGCAGGAGTATGGAGACGGGGGGATAGTGGTAAATGGAGTGAACCACCTTGTCTCCTTGTATGCGGACGACATGCTCCTCTACCTAAGGGATCCCGAATTTCTTCTCCCCTACATTCTCGAAACCCTAGATGGGTTCCACAGATGCACCGGGATCCAGATTAACCACGGCAAGTCTTGCCTATTCCCCCTGGCTGCACTTAGTGGAACCGAGAAAGAACACCTCCCCCCTCTGGCCCTGAAGTGGGAACCCACCACGTTCAAATATCTGGGCGTCGCGATCCACCGGGACCCCGAGGCCGAACACGCATTAAACACGGGCAGGGCTAAGGAGGGACTGGCTAAATCAATTGACCTATGGTGTAAATTGCCCCTCTCAATGGCTGGCAGGGCGGGACTCCTCAAAATGGTTGCTCTCCCGCGTCTTCTACATTTCTTCACTAACGTCCCCTACAACATCCCCCAACGTTTCTTCAAAGACCTGAGCAAACTATGTAGGAAACTCCTATGGCGGGAGGGGAGGCACAGAGTTGCCCTAGACGTAACTCAAAGACCGTACGAGAGGGGAGGCCTGAAGACCCCTAACTTTGAGCTCTACTACATAGCGGCCCAGCTTAAGCATGTGATCCAGTGGATGGCCGATGATGCCACGACGGACACACGCCTATTGCAGCCCCCAGACGCACCTTGGTTGCTTAGGGACCTCCTCTGGATCAGACCAATACCCAAAACACTGGATGCATACCTCATCCGCCTAGGCACTCGGATCTGGAGTCGGGCCTGCAAATCGGTCGGGTTGACCGACCCCTACTCCCCACAAATCCCTATAGCCGCCATCATGTCCACTAGACCGGAGGACCGGAAGGCGATCCGGAATATGTGGGAACCCTCCGGTGTTGCCACCCTGGGCGATCTGATAGATGACCAGGGCACTCACACATTTTCCGAACTGCACGAGTTGACTGGGGTTCCACTGGGTCAGTTCCTTTTGCATGGGGCGGTGATGGACAGGCTTAGGAAGCGATGGCCGGAAGCGGAATCCCAATGCGCCGGACACGAGTCCATTGAGAATTTGGTGGGCGTTGCAGAGGGGGGACATGAAACCTCTAGGCTTTATGAGATCCTAATTGACAACACCACACATAACGAACTCACATGCAGGGGTAAATGGGAAGCCGAGCTAAACACGCTATTCGGAGACACGGAGTGGGAAACAATAACACATTACCATAAAAAAGTCTCCAGGAATGCCCGATTCCAGCTTATCCAATTTTACATCATCCACAGGGCCTACCTTACCCCTGCTGTCATCTCGAGATTTAATGGTGCCGGCGTAGTTCCGTGCCCCAAGTGCCAAGAACCCGCGGCTTCACTGACCCACATGTTTTGGGCCTGCCCGGATATACAAACCTTCTGGTCGTAAATTCAGACCAGGTTGGCGGAGGAGGACATAACGCTAGACGTGCAATCCCCTAAGGCATGTCTATTGGGCTCATACCCGCGAGGCAAAAAAAACAAACCCCTCAATAGGTTCAAGGACTTGATGTACATCCTCGCAAAAAGGCGCATCGCAATGGCCTGGAAGTGCCCCAGGGCCCCTAGACTTGTGGCATGGTGGGAAGACCTTCGTAGGTGGTCTATGGCTGAAACCGGGGCCTGGGAGCTGGCACAGCGACAGCAGAAGACAGGTGACTCGGAAGACCTCTTGCAATGGATAGCCCTCACGACAGCCCTGTTCCGCCCTACAGAAGTCAGTACCTCAGGTGAGGACCCGGACAGCCCGGGCTCACCCTAACACCAATGGCAGACCGCGCAACCCCGGTCCGGGTTTGCATGGGGGGAGGAGGGAATGGGAAGTTATTGTGGATATATAACTGATGGCTATGTGGATGATGCTGTTTGTATAAGTTTTGTTTTTTGAAAAATCAATAAATATATTTAAAAAAAAAAAAAAAAAAAAAAAAAAGCTCTGTTGATTTGGTGCTTTTTTACAGGAGTCAGAAGGAGAATGAATATTGCCAGTCGGATTCTCTTCACTCTTAGTCCTGCACTCTGGTGAGGGGACTTCAGGGATTTTAATCGTGACTCTAGAGGTCCAGAGGAGTCTACTAAAGTTTCAGTGAGGTTTGGACTTCGGAAGACCATGTATCGCACACTGGCTTGAATTCCCTGGGTATTGGCGGTTTTCAGCCCAACAAGGTTGCAGCTCGTCGTGGGATGGCTCAAAATGCTGGTCTTCTGGAGACTAAGGGGTTTCACCAGTCTCTGGGTAGGTGTAATAATTTTTGGTCACTTGGAAGGAAGGTTTACATCAGGTTCCAGTTACACCACAGGCTCTTCGGTCACTGGAAATGGCTACAGCCGTCGTTTCTTAATATTCCTCTTTAGATTTGCTTCCACTGGTCGACTTGTTAGCAGCTTCCAGTATCAGGGTATTTATCAGGAACTACAGTACAACCTCTGAAAACTATCCCTGCAGTTTACAGAAAGGGGCGGTCTGGCTATCCAATCAGGACCACCAGCCGCCTAGTGGGAACTGGTTCCTTTCAGGCAAGGTGAAAGACAAAGGGCTGCACAATTTTTGACTCCTCCCTCGCTTCCTGCCTTCTCAGATACTCTGGAGCCTTGGTGGGGAATACAAATGATTGAATACCTTTTTCCAGAATTGGAGAGGACATTATTGGTCCACTTGAGCCTTCTAAACTGGGGAACAAATACATATTAATCATAGTTGACTATGCAAAATGGTATCCAGAGGTATTTGTGCTTAGGGACAACACCACCCAGCAGATATGAAGCATCTGATCCCCTTCTTATCTCGGGTGGGATTTGCCAGGGAGATCTTAACAGATCAGGGAAGTACTTTCATGTTGAAGATCATGGCAGAGGTGAAGGAAATACTGCAAATAAAGACGACTTGTCCCGCCACAGATCAGTTCAGGGGTATGATAGTTAATAACCGAGGGAGTGCATTTTGAGTAATTATGGCCAAATTATTTCACCTTTAGGAGCGGTATATTTTTCTGAGGCAGTTAACTACTAGCACATCCACTTGTGATGAGTTACTTCACAGGTTAGTGTAGTGAGCCTTCAATTTTACTTTGTATAATACGCCTACAATTTAAATAGAGATGAAGTCACTAAAATGTATTTATTCTTGTTAAAATGTTCAGAAAGAAATATCCACATTATCAATACCTGAAGAAGGGCAACATGCCCGAAACACATAGTACTAAGATAGCTGATGAATTATTAAGCACACTTAGATAGTAATCCCCTGTCTAGATATCAGGATACCATCCAGTCTTAACCAAAATAGGAGACTGGTTTTTGTAAATCAAAGAAATTGATTCTCAACTGTCTTGTCTATGAAATTTCAGGCTGTGTTTTGATTTTGAAAAATTGTGTATAAAATTGATACTTGAAAAATGCTAATATTTTCCATGTTGAATTGTTTTGTAAATTTGATGTAAAGTACCTTTTCATCAGTGAATACAATTACTAATAATTAATATCATTTAAACTTTCATGCGAGATCTTTTCTAATATTTTTGACAGCTTATTTAGTTGCATAGGCTGTGCCCCGGTTTGTACCTCGAGGAATTCGAGGCACCATCCTTTTTCACTCATATGTTGGATCTGGTAACACAGATCCAACAGGAAGCACCGTAGAATTGATTCAATTTGGTTCTAATTACATCTACTAAGTAACCTTTTAGGCGAATTACGAGTGCACCTCTACAACCAACTATTTCTGTCCAATCAGGACCGCCAGCCCCTTAGTGGGAACTGGTTCCTTTCAGGCAAGGTGAAAGACAAAGGGCTGCAGAATTCTGGACTCCTCCCTCGCTTCCTGCCTTCTCAGACACTCTCGAGCCTTGGTGGGGAATACAAAGGATTGAATACCTTGGTCCACTTGAGCCTTCTAAAATGGGGAACAAATACATATTAGTCATAGTTGACTATGAAACATGGTATCCGGAAGTCTTTGTGCTTAGGGACAACACCACCCAGCAGATATGAAGCATCTGATCCCCTTCTTATCTCGGGTGGGATTTCCCAAGGAGATCTTAACAGATCAGGGAAGTACTTTCATGTGGCAGAGGTGAAGGAAATACTGCAAATAAAGACACTTCGGACATCAGTGTATCATACCCAAACACACGAGTTGGTAGAGCACTTCAACCAGACCTTAAAGAAAATGTTTTAAAAACTGGTTGAAGCTGATGGAAAGAACTGAGACACAATGATTCCAGGGCCACTTTTTGCAGCAAGGAAATCCCCTCACACCTCCTTGGGATTCCCACCCTTTGAACCTTTATATGGTCAGTAGCCAAGAGACATCCTGGATATTCTCCTAGAAACCCAGGAAGAGGCAGTTATACCCATCTCCCAAATTGCTCAACGCCTCTAAACAACACATGGCAACAGTCAGAGAGGTCATAAACAAACATCTGGAGCAGTACCAGGAAAAGCAAAAGGCCCAGTACTATAAAAATGCCGTTCACTGCTCCTTTTCTATGGGTCAAAATGTATTGGTGTTGCTACCTACATCTGAGCAATAGATGATCTCTAAATGGTTCAAAACATACGAGATAATAGGAAAAAATGGCCTTATAACTATGTGGTTGCCCAGCCAGACCATAGAAAGAAAACCCAAATCTATCATATTAATCTGTTAAAGGAATGGCGGGTGGATCCCGCTTAAAACTCCTGCTGACTATGGGCACTCTTCCAAATGATGAAGGGAAAACAGAAAGTCACGTCCCTCCTGAGTTTAACCCTGAAGACCAGTTCCCGGACATCTTTAGTGATAAACCAGGAAGAGTCCAAAACGTCATGCATAACATCAGAACTCCCCCAGGGAAGGTGATAAACCGGAAACCTTATCGGATCCCGAAGCCCAAAAGGAAACATTCTTCAAGGAAGTGTAAAGCATGTCAGAAGCCGATATAATCGAACCCTCGGAAAATCTGTGGTCCTCACCAATAGTCCTTGTTGCAAAACCAGATCAGTCATGGATATTCTGTATTGACTTTTGCAAATATAATTCCATCTCTAAGTTTGACAATTATCCTATGCCAAGGATAGATGATTTAATTGACAAACTGGGACCTGCCAAATACAGCTCCACAATTGATCTTACCAAGAGCTATTGGCAGGTTCTTCTAAACCCTTCAGATCGGGTAAAAATGCTTTTTCCACTCCGAGGGGGTTGTCTCAATTGAAAGTACTTCCTTCTGACTACACAGGCCCCCCGCCACCGTCCCATTTTTATGTGCATACCTTGATGATATCCTCATACACAGTGAAACCTAGAGGATCAACGTTGGCATTGATATGAGATCATGAGATCGTAAGGGCCCTGAGGAAGGCTGGCTTGACCACCAAACCCCAAAAAGGGCCACCTGCCCCAGTTAAGTTAAGTACCTGGGATTTTGCATGGGTAATGGTTTGTTACAACCGCAACTAGAGAAAGTAAAAGCTGTATACCTGACTCCAGACCCAAAAACAAAAAGGGAACTCTGAGCCTTCTTAGGCCTCAGTGGGTGTTGCCACAGGTTTATCCCTAGTTACCCCTCCATGGTGGGGAGTCATAATGTCGAAAAAAAAATGTCGACAGACAAAAATGTCGACAAAATAATGTCGAAAAAAAAATGTCGACTTTCGTTTTTTTTAATTATATATTTATTTTAGGGGTTCGGGAGTAAAAAAAAAAGGGAAAAATCAAAAAAAAATAAAAAAAAGGGGGGCTGGGGGGGAACCCCCCCATTTAAAAAAAAAAAATGCATTGAAAAAAAAAGTCGACATTTTTTTTTTCGACATTTTTTTTTCGACTTTTTGACTGTCGACATTTTTGTTGTCGACATTATGACTATAAACCCCCCTCCATTACTTCTTGTCTCACAGATGAGCTTAAAAAGGCTTAGCCACAAAAACTGAAGTGGGGGAAGAGGGACCAAGATAGTTTTGACACCTTGAAGTATCTTCTATGAAGCAAACCTGTTCTCAAGGACCCAAATTTCAACAAGAAGTGTATCCTCCAAACAGATGTGTCCAAATGTGGCATTGGGGCCCTGCTTTCACAGGAATATGAGGGAGTAGAACATAATTTCCTGTAAATTAGCATGAAACTCTTCCCTCGAGAACAAAACATTTCCACTATTGAGTTAGAGGCCCTTTCTATTAAGTGGGCCGTGCAGTGGTCGAAGTGGGCGACAGTGGTCGGGAGCGGTCAGGAGCGGTGCTCCTCTACTTATTTTAATTAAGTTTTACCACTCCTATACTTTTATTTTAAAAAGAAACTGTTCCGGAACGGTTTCTTTTTAAAATAAAAGTCTAAGAAGAAGTTGAAACTTGCACTTTCAGTGCACTGCAGGACGTTTACTTAAAGAGCACGCACATGTTTTTGGTGGTTTTTATTGTGCATGGGAAGGGGCGTGGTGATGGGGTCTGTGGGGAGCGGTGCAGGCCAGTGGGGAACATAGTTATACTACTTCTTTTCATACACTCCGACCAGTGGGGCCGTGACGTATCTGAAGTATCATTTGATGGGGCGAAGGTTCAGATTAATGACTGATCGTTGCACTCTGACCTGGATAAGTCTAAAAAAAGACACCAACTCGAGGGTAATGCGATGGTTCCTTGACCTTTACCCGAACTGCTTCACCGTAGAACAAAGGAAGGGAAAGGAACAAGTGAAGGTCAATATCCTTAGTAGGTTCCCATCGATGAACAAGGGGAAGGCAGGTCCCTCAGGGCAAGGGGATAGGTGATGATTCACAGGATCTCGTCACTTCTCCCAAAGAGGAGCTCTTCCTTATGAGCTATGGAGTTGACTCCGCTATGCAATAATCCCCCTGGGGTGGCAGTCAGCAGGACCTCACAGGGGGAGAATCCTCTCTTGGGAGCAAAGACTCCCGTTCCGTCCAGGAATGCCCTATGTCCTCTCCTGAGGAGGTAACTATAACATCAAAGAATCATAACATTCCCTCCAAACCAGTCATTATTTGCTACTGTAACATTATCAGTAATCAACTTTCACCAACCACTCATACTGTGAAGAAGAAGGGGAGAACCATGAAGAGTAATCAGTCATTGGCAGCCAGCCACACTGAGACGAAGAATATAGGGCGAAGAATGATGAATGCACCATGGAAAGAAACAAAGGACCCAACACTTCCTCATAAAAACCAAGTAAGGTCCAAGTGACAGAGATTGTGGAGCGGGTGGCCCAGACCGAGGGAAGAGAAAAGCATTTGGGAAGCACAAGCCAGAACTGATACTCCCAAGGAGGCCTGGGGACGGTGGTGTGACCCAGACAGGGTTGACTGAGCAGTCTGTGAACAACACTGAGACTGTACCAGGAGCCACGTACGGAAGAAGGAAGAAGGGAGAAGGAAGACGAGGAAGTCCATCCAGGTTATGTCAGACAGCCAAACCCGACCCCGCAGTAAGAACCGATAACCCCTATCCTGTATTACAGAGGTAACGGGAAAGAGAGAGAGAGAGAGAGAGAGAGAGAGAGAGAATGAATGTGAAACTAAACCCACAGTACAGGGGAGGATCCCAAGTCTTTCAAATGTTGACAAGGAACAGAGAGAGAAAGCTTGGGCTTGAATAAGGAGCTGTGCCAGTAGTTGGAAAGGGGAAGCCCCACAGGCACAAGAGCCCCTTTGAAGAATTAAAGGAACTTGTTGAAAGAATCACCAAAAGCCATCCCAAGAAAGTTTTGCAAAGGCTATAAAAGCCTGTCCAGGAGAAGGGGGTCATTTTCCTGGACCCCTCTTTTCTTTGAGCCTTTTTTTTTTAAAGTGGCGTGGACAGAATAGATAAGTTTGGGATGGAGGACAGTTTATTAATGTGGACACTCTCACTGATGCCCTATTTAGATTTGCGTTCGTTAGGGCAAACACCACACTATTAGGCCTTTTCCTTTATTATTTAAATAAAACAGATTACTAAAAGGCCACCTGTGACCCTGTCTCCTTATGACCTACCACACATCTCACTGTGAAATAGCCCTCTTGCAACTCCAGGCAGTTGATATCTAGAAAAGCTCTCTTTCTGACCACTTCCCTCCTGTCGCCATCTCCCCAGATTGAGCTCTGCAGCCCCGCCGGCTGGCGTCTGACTCAATCACCAGATCTGGAGAGGATCTGAAGATCGCTCTCACGTTCCATACATCCATGTGGTAGAACCACCAAGACAATTCTGTCCACACTTCTGGGTAGAGGGGTACCCTCTTCTCGTAAAAGAGGCCCTGCCTGAGATGCTGGATTTTCAGATGCTGCAATAATGCAGTGCCCCCAGAAAAATTGCTTGAATCGAGGAAAAAAGCCAACCAACCGCTCTCACTAGCTCCCTCAGGGATATCCCATCTCTTGTCATGACTGCCTTGATCTCTTTCTAGATTGCATTCACTTTTGCTAGCGGCAGGCTCAGCTTCCCTTGGACTGCATCCACGACGAAACCCAAGAACTCTATCGACTGAGACAGAGAAGTCTTCTATTTCTGAGAGTTGACCAGGAAACCCAGGTCCTAAAAGAGCGTGGTCGTTTGAGTCACCTGCTCTTGCAGCACCTGCTTGCCCTGACACATTATGCAGATGTCGTGTAGATACACTATGAGCCTGTTTGTTGACTACCGGCTTTAGCAGCTTGGTGAAGCACCACAGCACCAATGCTAGACCAAATGGCAGGCATGGAAATTCCCATCGCTGGCCCTGCCAAAAGAACTGCAGGAAACGACGATGAGGCTGGAAGATTGGCACCATTAGGTAAGCGCCCCTGAGATCTATCTGGCTCAGCCAGTCTCCCTTCTGCAGGATATCCCACAGTAGGTGAATCCCCTCCATCTTGAAATGGCGGTACGCCAGGAAAATGTTTAGTGAACGGAGGTTGATGACTTGTCTCAGTTTGTGCTCCTTTTCACCAGAAACATTGCTCACAAACCTTTCTGAGAGGGCTGCTGCCAGCGCGATCACGTACCTTCGCAGCAGGCCGGCAATCTCTTCTCCCAACAGCCTCTTGTCCTCTCGAAAAAAAAACTATCGAGCCTGGGAGCTGCGCTTGAATCGGCTCTTGATATAACCCTAAGTGAAAGCCTTGCACCGTTTCAAGACCCCAAGCGCCCCCAGTGATTTCTTGCCATTTTTCTATGCACTGCGCAAGTTTCCCCCACACAGCGGCTATGTCCTTAATAAACAAATCACCAAAAAGATTTCCTTTGGGTGGCTGCCACTGCTTCAGAGGAGGCCAGCTCTCCAAATTTGCCATCTATCTTGACCAAGATAGACCTCCTGCCCTCTGTTGCAATGGCACAGTTCGCATTCCACAACAGACAGATGGCTCGCTGGACTAGCTGGCCAGAATGCTGGGATCTACGCTCTCCTTCTCCTCTTTCTCCTCCTCAGCCATCTGAAAACATTTTATGAGCCCTACCATGTCCAACATCTTGCCCTGACAGGACTTCCAAGATCTGTCTATGCCTTTTTTAATGTCCCCCATTTGGTGCTAAGGGTGGCGGGGATGCAGGGGTGTCTTAATCACGCAACCTGTGAACATTTTTCACGGGTGTTCCCCGTAGCCGATCCCAAAAAGTAAAAAAAAAAAGGAAACGATCCTGTGGCGCCGGTTCCCGATCACAGAGTGAAAGGGAACAAGCGTTGCAGGGACACAGCGAGTCGGCGGCACACAGTGAAGTGTGCCGCCACAAGGTAAGTTAGGGTTGTGGGGGTGTGGATGTGGGTGCAGACGGGGGCGTGAGCCAAGTCAGACATATTTTCAGGGGAGAAAAGAACAAAGGTTATTTTCAGAAAAATAATCTACTGTCTTTTCTCCCTCGAACATTTCCGTCACGGGCTTCTAACCCCAATCCGTCCAGTGAGCCCAGGAGGTTGAGGCCCCTGTATGCCTGGCTGGCTTTTTTCCTTCCCCCTAACTTGGAACTGGAATCTTAAGGCTCTCTTGGAGCGATCCCTCTCAACTGTCTCATCCCATGTAAGAAGGCTATCCAGTCCTCAAATGTGCTCAGTTGCTTGCTGAGTGGTCCCAAGTCGGCGCATATTTTTTATTGTACAACCTGTCCCATGCTGGGATCGACCCTGTTATGGACTTGCTGTGGCTTGTCCGACTCCTCACTGGAGTCCCTGTTCCCTCTCCTACTCATGCTTGAGTAGAGTCTATGCGAGACTAATTGCGTAGCTTGCGTTAGGCCTGGCAAATAACCTCTGGGCCTGTGCAGGGAACCGCAGAGTGACTTTGGCCTGCAGCCTTCAGTATTTAGTTTGGTGCGGGTCAGAGGGCTGCCGTCTGCACGGCAGGACATGTTGTCTTGGGTCTGTGCTCTTTCAAGCCACAACAGGGTTGCTGTTGCTTTTTCAGATATTGTCTCAGACTGGATGCCTGAAGGTGGTGCTGCCCACCTGCCTGACTGGGCTGTAGGAGGTTGCCGACCTATTCCTTACGCCTTTAGGATGAAACGTAGATAACGCTGCTTTTGCCAACTGGGACTGTCGTAGGGCGATAAATCTGTATTTTACTCTGACGCAAAATATGTAACTACTCTTAGCGATTGCTGCACTGTAGTAGGTGCACTGAGGAAGTATGCTGAGCAAGTGCCGGAACTCTGTGAGTCCCCTCGCGCTCACCTGCTACTTCTGCAGCACTCTGCCCCAATAGATCTAGGCTGAGGGACGTGTGCCACACCTTGAGAAGCCGTATCGCGCCCTACCGGTAAGTTCATCAGTATCATCACACAGAACTTTCCGCTTGTGACGTGATAGCCTTGATCACCTCTATTTCCCCTCAGTAGACTCCGAGGTGGCCTGCAGTGATCGCCGGCCAAATATGCATGCACAACACACGCACACGCATAGCAAAATAATAGAGAAACACTTATCTGCTGCTGGAACAGCAAAGAAAGAGGAGAATCAGAGAGGGCTGGGAAAGGTTAAGCCCGTCCAGGAGCAAGATTGGTTGAAGGCAAACCACATGGCGATGTTAAAGCCTATTGTGTGGATGCAGCTTCGCAAGATCACAGCTTACGCAGTGATCTCGCAAGACTGCAATGTGGATGTGCGCGGCTTGACAAGAGCGGACCGGGGGCAGAGCGGACGCTCCTCCTGTTGAAGACCTGGGCTTTCCAGTGACATTATGGACAAGAGCTCCAGACAGCCACCTGCCCCTTTAATGTAGCCAATAATAGTGAAGCAACTACTGGACACTTATAATAGAACTTTCAAGGTAGTGTTTGCATTGTGATTTCCATACTTAATTTGTGAGCAGATTAATAAAACCCCTTAATCATCACCCCATGCAGTGTCTTATGTGAAGCCATAACACCTATCAAGTTCATACTACAAAAAAAGACCGTTTTATCTGAATTTGTAGTTTTATTCTTATATTTGCACTTGAGATTGTGGTTTTGTATATGCTGATCGAGAAGTAAAGAGAAGAGTTGAGTGTAGTCTAAGCCTCCAGTCTTGACACAGAATATATCATTTTAAGATCTCTTGAACACTGTAGCTTTCAAAGGATTAAAAACAGAGGGGAACTGGAAAACAGGCAAATTGCACTCACAGTAGTTGTGATGAAACCACCATCCCAATCGCAAAAATAGAGATGCACTGCAGGGAATTGTCTTGGGAGGACGTGTGCCAAGACCATGTCTCACACCAGTAGGCTAGGTGCCCCCACTCCCATGCAATACACCAGGAGGCCAATCAATAACCAGACCAGGAATTGCTTTGGAAGGAAGGTGGGATGGGTAGGTATTTTGCATGTATGAACTATAGGATGGGCTGCCCATGGTGAATGTAACAACTGAAAATGTTCAGTAAGCGCTCGATATCTGGGTAGACTTGCCACATTATCCGCCTAAAAGAATGTGGAAGTACAACCTGCGCTCCTCTTGTTGCAATTAGTTGGAGCATAGACTGTTGCTAACTGTTTTATCAGAGCTGCAAGAATCGACAGAAGCAGCCAATTACCTGAGCGGGCGCACAAACATCAAAAGACCACCAAAGTCTGCTAGGTACGTATAACCCACCACTCCGGTGGACACTGACCGAAGGCATGGTTACCCGCACTTATCAGGATACAGCCAGGACTATGACAAAATGTGGTTGTGCTGTTCACATAATTCTCTGCCTACTTACACCCGACTACGCCTCAACACCTCTGACATCAAAATGTAGCACAAACCTATGACAAATTGGGCATGCTGAACACATAGCAAGTCTTTAGTACTCACACCATCTCCTGACTCCTCTTGGTGCCCATCCACATGTCTAACTGCATGAGTTGGTCTCTACAGAAGCCTGGCCAGCCCTGCTAACTCTGTCAGGATCGGAGGATCTGCCTTCTCAACCTTGGCCCCAACTCTGTGGAACTCGCTTCCCCCTCATATTCGACACACCCAAGACTATATGATGTTCGGCAAAGCTCTAAAAATGTGGCTCTTTCCGTAATACCAACCACGACCTTCTAAAGCGATTAAACCCTAGCAACCCGATGACTAATGCTCATTGAGATCCCGAACATTGTCATCACTGAATACGTTTATTAATTTGCTATTAAGCAACTGCATGCCTAAAATGCAGAAAATCGATCTCCTTAGATCATAACTCCATGCAAACACTCTCCTCCCATATCACTATGCTTACTCTCTACTCTACACCATCACACAATTAGAGTGCAGCTACACCCCTCTATAAATTCGGCCTAGCTGCTCACATACGAACATTACTCCATGAACACCTCATCATTCTAATAAAACGCAGCTATATCTCATGGCAAACCAGCCTACCTGCACACATAAGCGTCCTACAGGCCTAACGCAGCCAGAACCCAGTCTTGGTGTCCACCCGCCAGACTGCACACATTCATCCAATATCAATATCACCACACCTAATGCTAGGATGCAGCTACGATCAGGCAAGTACATCAGCTGCACGCATAACTGGTGCACCCAAGCACCATATGACACCCAACTCTCTCAACTTACCTGGACTACGGTCTCCAAGGGCGATCAACCTACCAACGCTTTGAGGTCATACCAATTATATATATAGCACTATATAAATGCCAAATAACATGACATAACAAAATGTGGTCGTGCTGTTCACATAATTCTGTGCCTACTTACATCAGACGCCACCTCAACACCTCTGACATCAGAATAAAGCGCAGCCCTATGACAAATTGGGCATGCTGAACACATGGCGAGTCTTTAGCACTCACGCCATCTCCTGACTCCTCTTGTTGCCCATCCACATGCCTAACTGCATGAGCTGGTCTCTACAGGAGCCTGGCCAGCCCTGCTAAGCCTTCTTTGGCCAAATGCACACACATCCTAATCTTACTCCATGACCTCCAACATTCTAGACTTCGGTCCTCCGAGGGCGTTCCCACTAATAGCGTATTCAGACTATAATAATGGTAAAAGGCGCTATATAAATGACAAGTACAAGTACAATTAAATTACGAGTACAAAACAATAGAATACATACATGTGTACCAAGTTAATACTCTACTTTTCATGCTCAGTGCTTTGAAACAACCTTGACGGCAAAAATAAAGTGCATTTAGCAACCAACATGACAATGTGACCCCAAGGCAAGGCCTAACTCCTTCCCAACCCAAAGGAATGTAAGGTCCACACAAGTAACAAGGTATAACTGGTGTTTATTACAGCCAACAAACCACAGGGAACACGTACATGGCAGCAATTCCGGGCACCTTTCAATGAGCTCTGGCTTGCAAGCCAGTTTTAACAACAGATGGCATCACAGCTTACGTCATATCCCAGGCTTTTCTCCAAAATCCTAACTCCACTCTGGATAGGCTGTTGAGTGGTAGTTCAGCTGTAGGATCCCATATAGGTGTTAATCTACTGGACTAGACCGGGTCAGGTGTCAGGCTTGCATCACCTCAGAAAATTGTTTCTCTAGAATTGTTACAGTGTGCTGACCCCATGATTGGTGTCATGATCTCTGCTTCCAAAAGATCAGGACTTGCCCGACTCCCTTGGAAGCAGACCCATAACCCCGGTTCCGAGTGCCAGCCAGTCCCAATTGGGACCTTTTGGACCCTGTCCTGGCGCCAGTGGCAGCAGGCTCATAAAGATGCCCAGTCCCAGCGCTGGAAGCGCCGGGCTCATAATGCTTGGGTGGACTTACCTGCAGCAGACCATGCTGCTTACTTACCTGCCAGTTGAACCCCTGATCCTCTTCTGTTTGGGACTACTTTTCCTGTTGGGTGGGGCAGGAGCCACTCCCTAGGTTCAGAACACTGGAACTCTTCTGGAAAGCAGGAACTCTTTTCTTACCTAGGCGTGGCTGTGGAAGGAGACACCTAAGCACTACAGGAGGCTATTTAAACCACACCTGATGGATGAATCTTGCTTTGCGTTATTCTGCATTCTCTGCAGCAGAACGCTCATCGTGTCTTCTGCTTCTGATCCTGGGCCTAAGGGAACAAAGGCTTACCATCCTGGAATCCAGTCTTCAGCAGCACCTGTAAAGACAAAGAAAGAACAGGTTAGCACTACGGTCTTCAGTGGAAGCGCATCTCTTACCTGGTCCATCGGCTGTCACCAACGCCTCGCGCTGCATTCCGGCATCTGAAAGACAAAGGCTTACCTACTCTTCGCATGCTCCGGAGGTCTTCGCACTGCATTCCGGCATCTGAAAGACAAAAGCTTACCAGCTCTTCGCACGCTCCGGAGGCCTTCGGCGCTGCATCCCGCATCTGAAAGACAAAAGAAGGTGCGTTTAAAGACATTGGGCAACTTTATTACTCACGTGCCATTACTCCTTCCCACGCCAAATCCAGTGGGTATTCCAGCACCCTTCAGCTTCTCTAAAGCTCCGAACTTGTACCTGCAAGATAAAAGGGACAGTTAGTGCGCATCGTGAAGCAGGCTACAAGCGCTTACTTACGTGCTTCCAGGCGCTTCTATTCCTCACGCGGGTTCGATCCTCAACTCTCATCAGCCCGCCATCCGCCATCGCCGGAACCCTGCAAAACAAGAGATATCATTACAAAAGACTTTTAAGACATTTGAAGTGCCCAGAACTTACCGTTCGTGCAGTTAACGACGGACAGCAGTCCTCTGAGGTCAAGAGGCCTGCACCCTTATCCAGTGAAGAAACTGGTTACGGCACCCTGCCCCGAGGCAGATGGAGAGCTCGGCGTTCACTCACCTAAGGTGAGGGCGTTAACCTTTGGGGTTCTACAGGAGAAGAGAAGGGAAGAGGAGAGAGGCACCCAATAACCCCAGTTCATTAATCCCATATTTTCTATCTGCAGACATCTTACTCTTCGAGTCAGACATACAGTGCACAGAGGTCCAGCCCAAAGAGCCAACCGTGTGTTACACATCACCTTTGAAGATACGGCATTCACCCAGTCAAGACCGGCGCCTCTGCGGGAATCAGGTGAGCGTTACAATTGGTTGGTGATCCCCGCTACCTACCCCAGCCTGCAAGACACCTGTTCACGGTACATGTGCAATATTCTGTCCATAAGGTGAAACTATGTGTCAACGTCATTTCCGTGTGTGGACCATCATTACCATGGGTGTGCTTCGTTCCCAGCGCAGAACTGTAGTTTGAGTGTAACAATTTTATTGCGACCATTGTCTGGTCCGTGAGACAGTTGGCTCTTCCCAGTCACCGAATGATGGCTACTTATCAAGTCGGCCGGATCATGTGCTCGGAGGCCACGTTTGGGAGCACAGGGGCTGTGAATTATTCTGTAGTTTACATGGAGTGGGACGCTCCTGCGACCAGTGTTACTTCAGTTCAGCATGAGTAATGTCACTTGCAACATCGCGACCTTGGCAGGTTTTGGTCCCGCAGGAGTGAATCTGCTTGCACAGCGTCCTGCGTGGTACAGGTTTCTCTAAGACAATCATGGCCTACTAAGATTTCCTAAGCCATGGTCTGGCTTCTACTGTGTGTCTTCCATGGTATCCATAGGTTAGTGTGTTATGGCTGTCAGGTCCCTCGAGGGGAGAGTGCTCCTGCCATACCATAGGAATATTTGCATGTAAGCCCTTGCAAGCATTGACACGTGTTCTTCTTGCTTCTTGCGTTTCTGCGCTGCTACTGCAAGCTAATGACAAAAATAATAAATGTGCAGACTTTACATGTCACTGTCTTCTAACCCATAGGACTGTATGCAAATATTAATCATGTAGTTGGGTGTGTGAGTGTCCCGAATGTCGGATGCAGCTATGTCGTCATGGTGTCTCTAACGACTTGAGGCATGATTTCTTGACATTTCAGTCGATTCTGTCCATGTAGCGGTCTCCAGCTCCGTCTTGTGCCTCTTCGTCCACCTTCGGTAGCGTTCACACTGCTCCTGGGTTGTAAGGCCTAGTGAAAGGGTATCTCTCGTGGTAAGCATCAATTGGGGGAGCAGTGGGAATTGGCGTGAGCTCGTACATTCAGCATTTTTTTCACCCACCTTTGCGACACAAATGGTTGAGAGCTATGGTATGGCATGTTGTTTTCTGGTGCTTCTTCTAGTTAGAGGGTCCTCCGGGTTGGGAGGCGCATTCTGGCCTTCCCTCTTCAGCGCATTCAGACTATAATAATGGTAAAAGGCGCTATATAAATGGCAAGTACAAAACAATACATACATGTGTACCAAGTTATACTCCAATTTTCATGCTCAGTGCTTTGAAACAACCTTCACAGCATAAAAAAGTGCATTAAGCAACCAACATGACAATGTTATTTTCTTCTTCGCTTTCTCCCTCTAAATGACGATTTTGACATTGTACAGAAACTTGATTATTTTGTTTTTTAAACCCTACATATCTAACTGCTCTTCTTCGTTATGTATCCTGAAAATGTTTAGCTCGTTTTCAAACTTATAGTGCTTGTATTTATCTGCTGGACACAGCGAGTCGCGCCAACCAATTAGAACTCCGCTAGGGTGAGAAGCTGAAGTGAGAAGGGCGGACTTGGAAATCATCAGCAGGGTAGAGAGTGAAACGTCTAGTAAAATGCAGGCCTGACAGCCACGGTGAAGAATTGAGAGGGGGCGCGGCTTACTGGGCTGAGTGGCATGCACGCCAGCCAACAAGCGATGACATTTGAAGCAGCTGAACTTCGGACTTTGTAACGCGGGCGGTCCGTTGTGCAGTAACTGGAGGGGTTGCGCTGCTCTGCACGACATAGGAGGTATTGTGCACAGAGCCCACTCGCAAACACCACCGCAATCGCAAGACAGCCATGGCGGATTCGGAATACAGGGACAAGGCTGCTGACCAGATGAAGCTCTGGCAAGAAAGCCGCGGAAAGCAGGTGAACACATAGAAAGAGGGGCGCTAGGGACTCTGGGGGTGCAGGTCTGTTGGTGGTACGCGTAGCGCCGGGGGTCTATACAGTCTGCGGGGCTGGGGCCGCGAGCTGTAGTTGAGGCACGGAGTAGCGTTGTCTGTGCGTGGAGGTTACCTGGGTTAGGAACGAGATTCGTAGGCATAACGGCAAATGGGCACTCGGTTGCCTGGTGTTAATAGTGCGCTCAGTGAAGGTTGTACTACCGATTCTTGGCCGGAATATGGGGATCCCAGGGAAGGCACAGGGCCCATATGGGGGAGAGGGGGGGGGGGGCGGGGGCGGCAGGCAACAATGTGGATTAGGAAATGGGTATTGGAGGACCCAATGGACACCGACTCTGTATTTGGGATGGTTGGGCCAACGAAAATCCTAGTCATAAAGAATTAATAAGGAGTTTCTTACTGAGGTGTGCATGTTTCTTAAATGAATGTTAGAGTGCACGCTTTTTTTTAATGAAATGCATACCATATGTAAATATGATCTGGGGCTATGCGTCGGAAGGTGGCTCTGGAAGACTGTGGCTTACTGGGCGATCATTTACCTTGTTATTGTGAGCGGTGCGAGCCTCTGCTGTATTGTTGGTTGAACACTTTAAAGTTTGAAACACGAAAGAAAAATGCACTTTTTTTGTAAATGTAATTTATAAATGTTAGCTGTTATGGTGCTGGCTCGTGGGCACACGCACTTTATTTAATGCTGTTGCCAGGAGCAGCCGATCTTCTTATGTAGAGCGCACACGGCTGGACAGTGGCCTGGAAGCACACAGGTTACACACACCGATCTGGGGGGAGGGGCGGGGGTTCGCAGGAGAATGGGGGGGGGGGGGCGCGGCACCTTGACCACACAGAGTCAACCTGCAGGGCCAGTAAATGTGACACGGGGACAGCAGTGCTCGGCGGCATGGAGTCTGCCGCTGCACTCGTGACTCCTTTTATTGGGAGCCTGTCATGACGGAATCATGACACGCATTCTTAAAGGGGACAACACCGCGATAGCCATGCCCGAAAATACGTTTTTAATATAATTTAAATGATAACCATGCCTTTGCTGTCTTTTTTTGTGTACAGTGCTTTTTGTTTATTTGTACGGTGCTTTTTCTTGCTCTGCCTCTCAGACACCCCCTTATCCACCCTATATCTAGTCCTCCAATTAATGTATTTTGTTCGCCTCCCCGAAACGATAAGAAGTAATTCTGGCGGCCAAGCAAACGCCCGTGCCTTCATAGGAACCGAGGTCACTGGTGGAACACGAGCACGAGCTGGCATGAAACGAGGCTTGCATTGATACCTTCATAAACTATACCTGCTATTCAACCCGGTGATTCATATGAATAGTATATATATATAAAGGGGACAACTCTGCTATTCCTACCTTCTTTAAATAAAATATAATTTTGTCGTTTTTGTAATTTTATTTTTATTTCTTGGGTCGAAGGACTTGCTCCTGGATAGTACAGCTGTTGGAAAACCAGGATAAATGTGGATGATGGAGGATTCAAAGCTCAGCACAGCACTCTCTCCGGCTAGGCGGAGGATAACGTTTTTGTCGTGGTAGTTGAGCAGTCTCAAAACCATAATGCGGGGCGGAGCGCCAGGTCTGGGGATCCGGGGCAAGGACTCGGTGTGCCCTCTCAACCAAGAAATGCTGTGAGAATTTGGAGGGATCAAATAAGGATTTAAGCAATTTCTCAGTGAATTGTTCCATCAGCCCTTTGCAGGCCGCCTCTGGGATCCCAACAATGCGAATGTTGTTGTGCCGTGAGTGCGATTCAAGGTCATCGCATTTACTGCGTACCCTGCTGAACTCCTGCTGAAGGTGCGCGATATCCCGGGCATGTTTTACAATCTGGTCCTCCGTTTCCCCAACCCTGGACTCCACCTCTGTGATACAAGCTCCCTCTTTTTCCAATTTGGCTTTCAGCGTGCCATTAGTAGATACGATTTCATCTAATTTTACTTTCACAGCAACAAATCCATTTTGTTCCGTAGTTAGTAGGTGATCCTCCTGGGACGTGGCGGCTGCAGGGATCGGCTCCACTGCAGTGGGGCCTGAATCATCGGCATGGGACTTGGCAGGGGTGCTGGTGAATGCGTCCACTGGTCCCCTCTTCTTAGACAAAGCTCCTTTTGTCATGTCTGCTAAAATAGGGGAACAGGCTGGACTGCAGAGTTCAAGGATCAGGGGCCTCACTATCGGGCACAGGGTAGTCAACTCCCTCCTCACCCCCGACAGCGACCCGCCAGAGTATCCAACCCTGGCGACAGGAGCACTACAACCACCAGTGCTCAATCACTTGGTGCAGGGACATCTGGATCAACTGAGCAATATTATAGTATTCTGGGAAGGTGGTGCATCAAAGTGGGGATCTCACGAGGGCCGGATCCACAGGGTGCTGCCGGCTGTGTGGTGACCAGCTCTGCGGTTGTTTAACAAGGTGGTGCTCAGGAGTATGAGGCCAACCAGGTAACAAGAAGGGCTGGGTCCTTGGTAACAGCGAGTCAGTGGCCGGATTTCGGGCCCCAGCAGTGGTGTGGGCGCTTCAGGACCAAATGAAGCCCGCTGCAGGGGCTAGCAACGTAGTTGCAGTAGGGGGGGCATCCATGGGTTACTTCCACCAGTTCCAATCACCTGCGCAATCGGTGTTACATTCCCTGCGAGGCGCAGGTGCCGCAGTGTCAGAGGGCCTCCAGGGGTGGGGTGCCGACCATGGGGGTAGCCCGCCCGCTACAACCCAAGAAAAGAATCCCAGGTCACCAATGGGAGCTGGATAAGGGAGCCCACCAGGCAACACCCCAATAACTCAGGAGCGGGAGGGATGCAGCCCAACAAACCAGCTCAAAGCAAGCTCCAGCAGTCATCCCAAGACCAAGTCAAACCCTTCATTGGATGGGGACCCAAATCAGCCGTGCACTTCTGTTATGGGCAGGAAGTGTGGGGAGAAACGTAGATCCTCACGGGACTCGCGGCAGCGGGGGAAATCGGCAGTTAAGCAAGGCATCACGGCTCTCAGAGTTGCAATACGTTCCGGAGCAGGCCTCCCCAGCCAGGTCACAGTGGCCGCAATGTGCAGCCCAGGAATGCCCGGCTGACCCAGGGGGTCATCAACGAATGGCAGGAGCAGCGCGAGCAGGTACTCACCAGGAGAGCAGGATCCAGTTGGCAGAGTCAGCGTTGCCGGCGGGCCGCACCGCGTCGCCCACGGAGGGGGAGAGGCAGTCCACCTGCGCCGGTAGCCAGACGAGTAGAAGCCCAAGCAGCCCCAGCGAGCTGCAGTTGTCACGGAGGCAGCCAAGGGGACGTCGCAGGCCACAGTCGCACTCAGGCCGCCCCCAGGTCCGGCAGTGCAAGGCAGCCCCGCAATGTGACTCGCGGGAGCAGCACCCCACCCACACGCCGCAGTCCAGCCACGGGCGGCAATCAGCGGCACCCAGCTCAGATGAATCCAAATGAAGGATGAGGGTCGCAGCGTTGTATGTCTCGGCAAGTGTCCTGGCGCCGGCTCACCCGTAGTGCAGGGATGCAAGCCCAGCCGGGGCGGCCCACACAAACACTGCGACCCCAGCTATGAGGCCCCGATTCTGCACAGAATTTCAACTGTGGTTGCCCGAAGCTTCACAGAATGTGGGGATATCCGCTGGCAGCAGTAAAGATAGGGTAAAATCGGATTTATTAACGAGCCAGATTTCTTAGGGCAGGAGCTATGCACTCAGGCGACCATCTTGGTTGCCGGCTCAACAGCGCCCGCAATGACCATATCTTAGCATTCTCGACTTGGTCCCCACCAGTGAGCAGTGGATAGTTTCACCCACCCCCGCATTTCTCCCCCTATTGTTACTCTCACCAGGCTACATTCTAGTCCGTTTATTTTATAGCAGATCCAATACACCTTTTCACGTCGTCCTCGTTTTTTTTCGTGACCCATCCTTGGGACCCATGTCCTGCTTCTCTGTACTTCTCCCCTGCATGGCTATTCAAATTGTCCCCTCTTGTCTCTCCTTGTAACATCCCTAGAACCTTCAGTCCATCCTCCAACTGGGAAACAGGTTTTTCCTCATTTCCCATGCGAAATTGCAGTCTCGTCGGATATAGCCACCTGTACCTCATTTTCCTCTTGTTCATTTCTTCTGTGAGTGGCTTAAATGATCGGCTCCTCGCCATTGTGGTTTGGGACAGGTCGTCAAACAATTGGGCTTTGCAGTTCCGAACGTAGATCTTCCCCTTCTTTCTTGCCGCTCTAACTAACTTCGGTTTATCCTTGTAGTCGTGCATTTTAACCAGGATGTCTCGGGGGTCTCGTCCCTGGGTCCGCCCTCCGAGTGCCCGCTCTATGCACTCTTTCAATCCCCATGTTTTGAGCTTGACCTGCCTCCACAAGGCTTTCAAACAGTTCTCGGATGCAGGCTTCCAAGTCTGGACCTTCAATTCCCTCCCCCAGGCCTTTGATCCAATTATTGTCCTGCCGGGACCTGTTTTCTAAGTCCTCGCATTTCTCCTCTAGGGCCTTTATTTTCTCCTCCGCACCCTGAGACTGTTGAGCCCATTCCTGCCCTCTAGCGTCCAAATCCGTCATGCGCTTTCCATTTCCATCACCTTCTCCCCCAGAGAGTCCTGTGTCCTTCCTATTGCTTGCGATGGCCTGTGACAGTTCTTCCCTTATACTTGGCCCTTCCGCCTTCACTGTCTCTGTGAGCTCCCCCTTGAATTGGGCCAGCGCTGATGGCGCTAACCAAGGAAGACCTGCTATTTCCCTGTCCAAGTCAGCTGTCGCGTTTCCAAAGGAAAGCTTTGTTTGGATGTGCCCCTTGTGGTGTCCTTCCTTTTCCGGCTCTCCTGGGTTTGTATTATTCTTCTTTGGGCCCATCAGATTTCCTTTATTCCATTCCTGTATGCTCCCTCTCCCTGCTGCTCCTCTGTTGTTGTTGCCTTCTCCCCGCTTCCTTGTACTACTCTGTACGTTCTTTCCCGTCCGGATCCTTGGCTCTTCGTAGGGATTGCTCCTCACTGATTCCACTTATTCCTCCCCTGCTGCTGGGTGGTCCTTGCACCCTCTTTGGGGTCCTTTTCTGGCGGTCTCTGTGCCTCCCACATGTACTGTCCCTTTAGGCCTTTTCCTATTACTTGGAGGGATTGCTCCTCTCTCTGCCCTGCGTTATTGTCGCCTCCTGGGTGTCCGTTCTCCCGCAGATCACTGTGGGCTGGGCCCTAGTGGTGTCTGCCGCGAGTTCTGGGCGCTTCTCCTCAACCTCTAAGCGAGGTAAGATTTGCTCATGCTCTTGCTGTTATCTAGTTATATGGTGCCTGCTGCGCTGAATTGCAAGGGCTGCGTCCTGGCCCCAGAGTCTCTTGGTTCTTTCGGTCCCCCAGCAGGCCCCTTTCAACTTATCTGCCTCCTCTCCTTAGCTCTGTGTGGCTGCTGTCCAGTGGCCAGGGGCTCTGTCTCTTCAGCCGGTGTTCACCCTTTGCGGCCCAGGCTCCTCCTCACCTGCTATTCAGTAGCTCGTCTCGTTGATTCCCAATCCTCCGGACTGCCTCAGTCGGCTGAGCGTCTCACCGCCTTCCCGAGTGCTTCGCCTTCACTCGCCCTCCAGTCTGCCCTAGCCCGGATGAGCGTCTTGCCGCCTTCCCAGGTGCTTTGCCTTCACTCCTCCGCCCCTTCTCTTCCTCCGGTGTTCGGGTGTCACATCTAAGTGGGTTTCCTCTTTTCTCCCCCGAACTCGTTTCTTGGGTGGCACCCGCACCGGCCCAACCCTCTGCACCTTCCCTCCTCTCTTGTGGTGCTGCAGGGCCAGGCGGTGCATGGTGCGGGCGACCTCTTCTTCCCGGGTCTACCTCCTCGCCTGTTTCCTGCTCCCTCGCAGGCACCCCTCGGTGTTCGATCTTCCTCCTGCATATTGCTGGCTAGTCTCTCCGGCCGGACCCTGGAGCCTTGGCACCTCCAACTGGCAGTCTGCTCACTCTGCTTGCCTCCTCTAATGTCAGATGGGTCCGCCCGCCATTTTCTTCAGGTGAGAGCCGCGGCTCCCCCCCAACTGTCTCCTTCGTTTTCGTGTCACCCGCGGGGTAGTTGTTCTCCTCCTTTCCTGCTACTCTTCACTCATATGGTGACGTGCTTGGTGAAAGATTTAACTGCTTTTTCCACGGGTTGGGATGGAGCTCCACAGTTGCACGTCTGCTCAACCCACCCTCTTGGCCACAACCCCCCTACCCCCATGTAATATGTTTTCTAATGAAATGGAATTTTATTTTTGTATATAAATGTAATCCTGGAGGGGACACCTTTTTATCTATTGTTATTGGTTGCTCCGGTCCATTTCAGTTTTGGGGTGTGCCCTTTAGTTCATATATTAAATCATTTTTAAGCATTCAGCTGACATAATGACTTGATTGCAGCTATGAACCAGCTAGTATATTAAAAAGGCCTTAACTAAATCTGTCTTCGATTTAAATTGATCTATTAGCAGTAGGTGTGTTCTTGCATCTGTTAATTGCACTCGTTTCTTGTTAAGAACAAGCACTGGCAAAGCCAACCAATGTTGTTCTTGTAGATGCGTTTGCCAGGCATTGCCAAACTATGCCCAGGTGCTAGAGCCTTTTGGCAGCTGTACCCAAACCTTTGGCCAGATAATACAAATTTGGCAGTGCCTGAAAAATGTCTATCTGAGACCTATGCAAAGCCACATGTTTTGTTGCCAATATTCATTTTCTCTTGTGACTTGCCCAATCTTGCTATCCTAACTTTGTAGCTAGTGGAATGCTAAAGTGAAAGAGGCACAAAACTGGGGTTTGTAACAGGTATTGAAGTTCTTATGTCTCCAATGAAGCTTGGTGAGGACATTTGTGGGGGGCATATAGGGAGCCTGAGTGTTGTCCTACGAGTGTGGCAAATTCCAGAAGGCTAATGGGAGTCCCCTTGGTGCTGCGAGGAGCCAAGGATGAGACTTGTACACACACACTTCATAGTTTTGGCCATGAACTTTTAAAATAAAAGTGGGTTGGAAAATGCCTAGCTGTGCCTCTTCTAAGAGGTGTTTCTCTACCTCAACCAAAAACTAAGGGCCATCAAATGTCAAGATTTCCAAAGTAAATATTTCCTGTGTCCGAAATACTATTCTGGCCCTCGTGTTCTAAAACGAACTCTAAGGTGAAAAGGATAATGTCTTTGGACTTGAAAGTGCACAAATGTTCAAATTGAAAAGGAAAGGCGTAACTCAAGTTCTCTATTGATACATTTCACAGTTCCATGGGCTTTCTCCCTTCCCCAGGTTTTCAAACAATTCAAGACATTTTAAACTCCTAAGGGTATGAGTCTTCCTTGGAATTCTCTGATAAACAAAAATAACTTGTATACAAAACAGCTTGGCTGTTAGTCCCAATTTCACAGGATACCCTGTATACTCACCTGCCAGATTTCTTCTCCACTTTAATGTAACCTTTTCTAATGGTCTTGGCTTTGCCTGGTGTCCTCCCCTTCCAGGACTTCCTCATGTTATTCACGTTACACACTTGCCAACTTGACATTGCCTGGTGTACTCTCCTGTCAGGGCTTTCTAATGTGCTTCACTTAACACACTTGCAAACCTACATATATCTTGCATTCTTTGTGTTATTTCCCCTTTTTAAACATTGGGTCTATGTGAGGGGTCAGAAGCGTGAGGCAGATAAGTAGAGAGTTTTCTCAAAATAAGCTATCTTTATTTAAAAATTAAAGGTAAGAAAAACATCTCACTTTCCCTAACCTAACGAGCATTTCCCTACCTATTAAACTAATACTAAGGGAAAACACTCTAAAAAGGTTTCTGTCCCTCACACTAAAACACATAACAAAAAAATACAGGTATTGGATGGTTGATCAAACTCAGCAATAATATTACCATTGTAAATAGGTATGCTTGTAATCTGGGTCTGGTCTGATTCCCCTTTCCCCAGGATTAAAACGGGATTCTTAAATCACAGTTCAAGTCAAAGTTATTTTCAATGTCAAAAGTCTGTTAAAAAATGCAACACAAAGTTCTCTTCACTCTGTGAATCGTCCACTTGGCACTTGGATAAAGTACAACACAAAGTTTACTTCCAATGTGATTGATCAAAGTTTTCACAACCCTATGCTTCAGCAAACCAAAAGACTTTTATCTTCCCACTCTTGTCTGCTTCTTTATACAAAATAAGATTGACAGGATGAGTTTTTTTTAAAATTTGTTTATCAACATTTTGAAATCTTCACACTATGGTGGCCTTGCCACGTTCTTTCCACAATAACCGCCAACCTCAATGTAGTACTTAAATGTCTTCCTCCTGGTTCACTAACCTACCAGGACTAACTACTAACAAGTACCTTTCCTGGTATAATGGCCTTGCAGGACAAATCTCCTACTACTACTACTGCAAGTACTCAGTGGTGAGGTCTACTTCAATACTTCAGAAAGGTTTTCAACTTTCAACAACTTTGAGATTCATAACTTCTTCCATAAGTGCATAATAGACATTGATGGTATTTGTTCATCTGACTTGTTTGCCTTATGCAATGCAGGTTAAACGTCTCTTTCCCCATGACAATTATCACAAGGAGTGCTACTTTCCTGCCATCCTTGAGTTCTTCTACTTCACCAATTAACTGGTGATAATGTCTCTGATTGTTTTTCTCACATTGAGAAAACGTTGTTCCCTCTTACTTATTGTTGCCTCTCTTTGGATTAGGCAATGCTGGTTCTCCTTATCCAGTATTGCCACCTCTTTGCTTTGGTAATTGTGGTTTGCAAGTCTTGGCACCTTCCTTTGACTTGGGCAATGCTGGTTCTATCAGTCATGTATTACCCCCCATTTTCCTTCGCAATAGTGGTTCATCCCCCTCTTAGAGTAAAAATTATTGCAAAAGTACTAATCAATTTCCAGACAGTGGTCTGTTACAGAGCGCCCTGTGGTCCCCTTGCACAGGCCATCTCATCGGTCTTCCTCTGTGCTTCCTTCCGATCCACTGCTGGTTCAGTTTTTACTTCCCGGGCCTGGATTTAAATTCCTGACCGCTCCGGTCACACCTCCAGTGCTTGCGCCTTTTGTGCAGGGATCCCGCTTCACTCCTCGCCAGCCACTGAAACACTGCACAGAACTAGGAGAGCTCCTCTTTCCCGCGGCACAGTAGACCTCCACACTGCTTCCGGGCTGCACGATCTCTGCATTTAAAAGCCACAACTTCTACGACTCTCTCAGGGCCACAATGTGCTGGAAACACAGCGGAAGCCCCAGCATCTCCTCTCTGCGTCTGCTGCTCACACGGCTGATGGGTTCTCTTGGCCTGTACCTGAGGGGGTCTTAAGTATTCATAATTTCCACTCAGGTGTGGGTCATTGAAGTCATTAGACTGCTTCTCAGAGTTCTGGGCCTCTGAGGTCCTTCCTCATCCCAGTACTCGAGGCATTATGTGGCTTGGAGTTGTGGGATCATAAAGGAGGTTAGTAAAAGGGTTGTCCCAGTTAACATGACCTGGGCCACCCCACCCCCACCCCTGTGACCCTCCCGCAGAACACCACCCCCAGGGTCGGGATCAGGAAGTGTCTGTCTTTCCCTGGCCACATGAGAAGGGTCCCCGGCCAGGGTTTTTTTTGGATAAGCAGCTCTGATTCATCGGTCTTGTATTCCCTTTTCATGCGCTTCTTTTATCTTTATTTCCTTGATGAGGTTGCCAAAGTGCCCCGGTGTCCCAGCTTCCCTCCTGAGGACTCTCCTGCTTTCTTTAGCATTCCTTTGGTTCTCCCGCGGTGAACGCGAAGTGGCTCTTTGGCACTCTGACCCCAATTCCTGGGCTCACCGACTTCGCTTGTCGGCTGCCATGTCCTTTGCGGCTCCTGCCTGCCTGGAATATGCTTCTCTGTTTGGGCGGCGTGGATACGGCTGTCATGATGCCTACCCCCGGGGACCCAAACCAAGTCCAGCAACCCCGGAAGCAGGCATCAAGTTATCCTAAGCAAGCCCAACAACCCCTGCTAGGGGCTATTTGGGTCCAGTCCTGGCGCCTATGGCGGCAGGCTCATAGATTAAAACTTACCTGATGCAGACCATGATGCAAACTTACGTGATGCAGACCATGCTGCAAGAGCTCCAAGCCAAAAGAGGCTTGGGGACTATTTTTTTTTTTACTCGCGTGGGGATGGGGAGGAATACTTACCTGGGACTACTTTGGAGGCTATTGAAACCACGCCCGAAGAGCAGCACACGCTTCGCGTTCTCTGCATCCAGCAGCGTAACGCTCACCGTGCCTGCAAGTCTGCATCCAGCCTTCTGCCCCGCCGACCTCGAGTTTGGAGCTCCTAGAAAAAGGGAGAAAGAAGGAGAAAAGGTTAGAACAAGAGCAATACCTTTTGATCCTTACCTGAATTCCCGATCCATCGCGCCTTCGAGCTGGAAGAAAGAAGTTATTTTAGGCGTGTCACCTCGCCTACTGCAGCGCCGCGCTGAACTCACCGGCCTTCGCAGCATCTTCACATTCCACTGCATCCTCCTGCATGTTTCCGCCGCACTCCGGTACCTAAGGAGAAGACAAGAACAGCAAGGTGAGCCGAGGGAATACACAGAGGAATATTAGTTACCCCCCCATAGACTTACCTGATTTTACCACCGGGGGTACTTTTCCTCCGCACCAGTCGGCGCAGCTTCCACTGCATCTTCGCTGAACCCCGGCCCCTAAGGGGAAACAAAAGGACAGCAAGGTGAAACAAAGGGACTAACAAGGGGAACCCTCCTCACCACAATAAACTTTCCTGATTTTACCGCCGGAGGTATTATTCCCCGAGACTTCATACTTTCTCTCAGCGCCTGAATAAGGGAGAAAGCAACAGGTTACATATTGACATTATTTTATCGAACTGTGTTGGAAAATACAAATTCTTACCAGAATACTACCGGTTGCCACGAGGAACTCTTCATTAGGGTCAAGCTGCAACCTGCAAGGAATCGGACAAGAGTGAAAGTCAGGCATTTGAACTCTTACGAATTTTATACTTACGGCGTCTGGCTGGGAATCTCGGAGTCCATATTATTCTGGAACTCACCAATTCCTTCGAGCCAGTGAAGCAACTGGTTATCAACGCGCCCCTGCGCTCAAAGCAGGATGGAGAGCTCATCTTTTCAAACCATCAGGTGAGACTATAAGAGGGGACATCAAAGGTGACCTGTGGGGAGAACAGCGGGGGTGGGGGGATTTACGCTCAACTCCACGGGTGGTTAATTCCCTTTCTCCATTTGTAGAAGAATATTCCTACGGGCCAAGCAAACGAAGCTAGGTGGGTCAGTCCAGTCCGTCATCTCGGCCCTCCGCGTTACATTGGTGGAGACCGCAGCTGTCCAGTTCCGATCGATGCCTCTGTGGGAGCCAGGTGAGCATAACAACGGCTCTCTGGTTCCCACAAATGTCAGGAGGTCTTCCCTCTCTTCCTCTGTTGGCTTCTATGTGGTGGACCAGTTCCTGCAGTCCTTTTTTTTTTTTTTTTTTTTTCCTCTGGCCTTTCCCTTGAGCCGGTTGGCTCCACGGTCTTCCTTGCACCACAGTAGTCCCTCTTTCAGCACTGAGAGGACAATGCTTCACCAGACAGTCTCCACCTCCACATTCTCAGCTGGTTAGGGTTTTTAAATGTCCTGGCACCTATTATGCGCTCGCAACCACTCGAACACATCTTGTGCTCCTCGCCTTTACTGATCTTCATTATTCCATTCAGCTTTCTCATTGCAGTACTTTCAAATGCATGGAAATGGTAGTCAGTTCTTGGTGACCTGTGTATAGAACATTGGAAGTTATTCCCATGGGCGGTTGAAGGGAGCCATGCCAATATGCCATTAGGACATGGGGAGGGGGAAGAGGTATCCCTAAAAGGAAAAGTGAGATACCATGTCTCATCCGATGATGTCATGTCACCCCTCTGAGGGTCTCCTCTCCCCATGTGGTTGTCCTCATCACAGTACTGATCTTAACCCCCTGTTGAGTCATTGCGGGATCTTTCTCGTCACAGTACTCGGCAAGGGATTTTCATTTAGCTAACTCCTGTTCTTCCTCGTCCCATTATTTTTTAGGGGAATGATAGGATAAGTACAACCCATAAGCCCATCAGTGAAGGGATTGTTTCTAGGGTATAGGAAGGGGTTATGGGGTCCCAGTGTGGATACTGCGTCTTACCTGATGTTGTCATCACCTGTGGGTTGCCTCCCCTCATGTGATCCTGACCCTGGGGGTGGCTATTTGGAGGATATGGTAGCGGCTGGCCTCATGAGGGGTTACCCCTGGGGAAAAAAGTGATGACATCAGTCCTCCACAGTTGGAGGGCTTAACTATTCATCAGGACACAAACACACGGATGCACGCACATAATCTGACACCCTCACACTGGACCTTAATCTGGGAAGTGGTTGCCATCCTTCACTCCCTCTACCCCCATCAACCCCCAAAGAGCAGTTCAGTCACTTCCATTTTGGTTGTTGGTGCTGAACTCCTAACAGCTCCTGCCTCTCAAAAAGAGTACCTGTTCTTCCAACTATGCAACAGGCACTAGGATTCATCTGCCCACACCAGCATTCGTTTGTCCATGTTTCCTCAAATAATTTAGGAAGGGCTCATTTATTTCAGATGTGTACCTCAGATGTTTCCACTTCGTAATTTGACTTGCGTTCTAGCTTGCAGACAGGCATGCTCAAATATTCAAAAGGACTCATTTGTGTAGGTTTGTCCAATGGAGAATCTAAACAAATGTCAAAAGATCCACAATAGGAGTCAGTGAATTCCTAATGGTCATGATATCGTTATCCTGATGACCATGACAGACTTAGCTGAAATAAGGAAATGCCTTTGACAAGATGTTTTTTGTGGAGATTTCAAGAAATCTTCAGGCTAAAGTTTTGTGCAGAATTGAATGGAAGTTCAGTTTTTAGGGCGTCTGTGCAACTTTGCTGCCTTGATTGACCTTGGCAGAATTCTGCAAGTAAGAAATTTGACACAACAGTTTTTTTTCTTAGTTAATGTATTGCCTATTTGATGGTGGTGCCTTTACGTAAGTGCCCTGGAGATATTTCCTCTGCAATGTAACCATAAGTAGGGAATTGTGAAATAGGAAACCTATATACAATATGTACATTTTATGATGCACATAATTAAGACGGTTGGATCCCCAGGTTACAGCAGCCATATCAAATAGTCTGCAAGTTTGGATTTTAGACCTTTGAATTCTACTAACCAGTTCTGATTTGTGCAGTGTCGCATGGCCGAGGGAACACAGAACTATTAACACCAGAATAAAGTTGAAATGTTTTAAAAAAATTAAACATAGGATTTTTGCATAAAATTGTTTCAGCTGTAACATAAAGAATCTTGGAAAACAACCTTGAAAGCAGGAATATAAATGAAGAACCGCAAATAAAAAGGCATACAGAAAGGGCTGGAGAGGACTTTCTAATGGACTGTGTCCTCCCACAGATTCCTCATCTTTGATATCCTGCTTGCATCTTCAGAAAACGTTTTTATCAGCAGAGGGCGCCGTGCACCATCGAGTCGAAGTCCCTTGGCGGCTTCTAACCTCGCACTCCGTGACCTCGACGTTGGTATAAATGGCACGCAACGCACCTGCTGCCTCAGTTCTATTTTTCCCACATGCACAGAACACTTCAAACCATTTTAATCGCCTCCCCGAATTTCTATGCCGTAGTTCTAAAAAAGCTTTGAGTATGTCAACTCTGAAGAGCGGTGTCATAGGTGAAGATGTCGCTGTCAGATCTGCACAGAACATGCCTTTGGTGTCTTCGTGAGGAGCAGAAGGCCGACGATTGTGGGTCGTGCCAGTCCATGACCAGCAAAGCCTTCATGGAGAGGAAGGCTAAGCTCACCTTGGGTCGGTTGGCTTCAAAATCCCCAGCGTCCATTACTTCGAAGAGGTCGTCCAAAGATAGAACTCTGAAGGATAAGTCTCATCGGAGATCAAAAAAGCGCTCTGAACACTGAGCGCTCGAGGTCCAGGAGTGATTTGCAACCCTCTTCATCGTTGTCGTCTTGACATAAATCCAAGAAGAGGTGCCATCACTCATCGTTCTCGGATTCCTCGCTGGACAGAACATAAATCTGCTTCTAATGGGAAGCAGAATGGGAAGACTTCTGTCTCCAGATGATGGAAGACCCTCGACAGCTAAAAAAAGGCTACTGACCCCGTTGCACGTCAGAAGGCCGAAAGGGAGTTGTTGAATGCTACGTCTTGTGCGCTTCAAGAGCCCAGAAAGTTTCTTGAGTGGTGTTGACAGTGTCGTCGACACGAGAAACATCAAAGCCACTGGCTTCCTCTTCTTCCTTACCATCGACATCCCTCTCTGACCCATTGACTGGTTGGTCTAAAAATAAAATACTTTCTATGGGTACAATTTTTGAGGAAGAAGAGGATGTTGCTGCACATTTTTGGATTTCACTGTTTTGGCACACCCAATGTCCCGGAGGAACTCCTTTCGGAGGACTCCAGACTAGAGGATTTAACTACGTGCTTGGGAGATGCCAGCGGGCTAGACACTTCACCAGAAGTGGATTGTGCCACTACAGACTCAGCTGGCCACCCTATGGGCGCATATAGGTCTATTATGTATAAGGTGACTGAGTAGTTGGGTTGGGGCCATCTTGCCAAGGAAATAGAGCAGGATGATCTTACTGACATCCTTGACAAAGGACCACCTAAGGAACCTGTTCTGCCATTTTATTCTGCTTTAAAGAAAAACATTCTTGAGAATTGGCATAAACCAGATACTGTCAACAAGGAGCTGGTAAGAAAGTAAAAACCATCGACCATTGACCCGGAATTCCGCTCTAGATACCATACCCCTGAAAGCTTTGTAGTTCAAGCGGCTAATTCTACTTCTAAAGCAGCTGCCTACCCTACAATTTCTCCTGACGGGAATTATAAAAAAAAAAGTAGACTGTGCTGGGGAAGAGTTTGTTTTCAGCTGGGAGCATGGCTATTTTCATTTTTTTTTTAACTTTATTTGTTTTTAGTACAAAAGACCTTTACAAATAATTCATACGTAAAATACAATTAAGAAATAGAGAGACACACCCTAAAAAAAACATTGTTAGATTATAACAACAATATAAAATTTCAATTTATGATAATCCTGACACATAGATCAACTGGTAAAAACCGTCCGTTTTTCTTTCCCTCTAAATAACTCTTTCCATTTGTGGCTCCCCACATACATGTTAGCCAGATCGATTCTCTAACTAAGATCGTGTTTGCATGCACGAATGAATTCATGATTTTACACCGATCGTTTTCAAAGTAAGGGCAATAAATAAAGAGATGTTTTAAAGATTCCTTTGCTAGATTGCAGAATCTGCATATTTCCGTATTCTTATCAGATGTACCTTTATGCCAGTATTTCGTTCTGACCCTTGTGTGAAATAAGTCTAATCGGAATAACATGAAAGTTCTACGTACATTAGCACAAGGACACAATGTTAGATATGTAGACATTTAGAGTATTCAGCAAATGAGGAATAACTTTGCATTTTTGAACAATTATCAGCCCAATCACATTCAAACAGTTTTTCTTAATTGTCACTTGAAACAACTCTAGATCTTCAACAGAAATGTTAATTTTCTCAAGTAACAAAAACATTCTTGCTTTATATAGAGCCATGGCTGGTGGGTTATTACTAATTAACATCTTGTTCAACCCGATATACAAAGAGTTTTTTGGTGGGACCATCATTTTGGAAAAGTTTGAAAGTAAGCGCCAGTTATATCTGGCTGATAGAGATGAGGCCTAGTTCGTGTCTAACAATAGTATTAGGCATTGAAGCTGGTAAGCCCAAAGTATATTTCCACATGACACCTTGTAAATGATCCCAGAGGGGCCCCAAATCATAAAGAAATAATTCCACACCATATAACATGATTGCCTCAACTTTTTGTAGATAGAATTCAAAAAGTGGAATTAACGAACATTTGCAGATTTTGTGCAATAAAATTTTCATTTGGCACTTTAAAGGAAAGACATTCACCTTCAGGAGTTCTTTCATTCTTTTGAATGACATTTGATTTGTTAAGGTGAGTCCTAAATAAGGTAAGTTAATAGAAATAGCAGTAGGAGAGGCACCAATCTTCCAAGCAAAGTGCCATACTTTTTTCTTGTTAGAAAAAATGATTATGTTGGATTCTTGAGGTTTTACGGTTAAGTTGTTAATATTGCAGAATTGCAAAAAGCTTTCTAACTTCATTTGGAGTCCTGATTGCGTACGATCAAACAGCAGAATATCATCTGCGTACGCTAACCATGATAACGAGAAGGCTCCAATACGCACTGCAAAAGATTTATCCGTATTCCATATTTCCTCAATATCGGCCAGATAGAGGTTAAAGAGGATGGCTGCAAGATTGCATCCTTGTTTAACCCCCGTCCAACTTGGAATGGCCTCAGTGAGTGAACCTTCCCGGTTGATTCTTACCTTAAAGTTCGTTTTATAGTGTAGCATTTCTATTAAAGTAATCAGGTATTGTGGAAAATGAGCTTTATGCATTTTTTTCCAAAGCTTACTTCTTATCACACAATCAAAGGCTGCTTTTAAGTTAAGGGAAGCAACAAGGATGGGGTTATTGGCAGGACAATTAGCATGCGCAATGATGTGTCCAAGAATGCAAGCATTAAGAGGGGTCCCCATGCCTTTACGAAAGCCTACTTTAGCTTGATGTAGACAGTTATTTTTTCGGCAGAAAATGTCAAGTTCTTGTAAAATAAGAGAAGCAAAAATGTTTGCAACATCAATAATAGCCACAGGTCTGTCATTATTAGGATCTGAAATAGACCCTTTTTTGAGGAGTGGAATTATGATTGACGTAAGCCAAGAGTTTGGAATTGTTTTTGATCGAAAGATTTCTTGGAAGATGGTCTCAAAAATAGGTGTCCAAAAGAGCGGATCATCTTTAATCAGACGAGGCGGAAGACCATAAGGACCTGCGCATTTGGATCCTTTCAATTTTAGTATTGCATTGAGTATATCGATCTGTCCCCAAGGACAGTGATTGGGAATTGGATGACATTCGGGTGGGAGTTGAAAAGATCTAAATTCGTCAGGAAGAGCAAACTGCAAGAAAGAAAGGGGTCCAAGTTGAGCCGTCAATTCCTGAGTCAAATTCACGTGTTTCTTCTTTATCTATCGATCTTATAATTCTCCAGATGTCTTTGGATTTACGCTTACATAAAAGATCAATCATTAAATGGTTTTGCTTTATATTGTTTAGTACACGAATCTGTCTTAGTGCACCTTTGTAAGTAGATATCATTTTCTTTTTTCTTAGTATATACTCAGAATTGATGAGACTCCGCCATGACTTCCTTGCCTCATAGAGATCAGCGTTTTTCTTCCTCTTAAGTAAGTTTACCTCAACACTACATTGTGCTCCCTGAATTTTACTTATGCTGTGAGAACCCTTTGTCTCAGAAATTTTCAACAGATGGAATGCAATCATCTTTAAGTTCCATTTTAGAATTATAGCATTCTCAAGATGATTATTCCCATAACCTTTCCAGAGATTGCAATTTACTAATGCAGTACATGTCCTACAGGTAACTGGAGACCAGTTGATTGACTTACATGGTCTGTCACACTGAATTAGCGTTAGGTGGGATTGAGGAGGGCAAAGTTTAAAGTATTGTGATACCGATAATGTTATCATTACTTGATCTCCCAAGAAGGTGTCAATAGTGGTGATTGTGGAAACCCACCCAGATAAATACTTGGATGAAAACTTATGATCGATCCATGATTTTGCACCTCCACGTTTCCACGTGAAGTTCAGGTGGTTACTTGCAGGTGTTACCAAATTCAGGTCCCAACACTTGAGAACATTTCTCCAATTGCCCTTTTGAATTGATGACTGGAGATGCAATGAGTTTTGAACCGAACTACTATTAGTCCAGAATGATGCATTAAAATCACCTCCAATGATGACTTCCGCCAAAGGTGCCTTGACAAAAGCCTAATTGAGAGCATTGTTCAGGATTTTGTAGGCTCTTTCAATAGGGTATTGGTAAGGGTTCCAATACAAAGAAATTAAGAACAAATTTCCGTTCGCTATTACATCAAATGTGATATCCACCAAAATAAAAAGATCCGATTCATATACATTTTTGATCGTGAATTTCAACTTAGTATCAATCAAAACAGTAAACCACCTGACGGTTACCTTCTAGCCCTTTGGTCGCGGGGTGAAAATAAGAAGCAAAGCCATCAAGTTCTAACTTATTAGTAGCCATGGTCTCCTGCACTAGCAAAACATGTGGGAGGGACTCTACCTTTGTCTCTCCCCATTTTAGCAGGTTCAGGAAGCCACAGCAGTTCCACGACACAATTATCAGGTCATGAAATTATGACGCTACAGATGGTAAGGTTGTGTTGGCAACTGTTTTTTGATCAAGGGCTCGAGCCATTTGAGTCCATTTAATGCATTTGTGAGTGCAGCGAGTTGTTCCATCATATTTTTGTTGGTGTCAGTGGAACAAGTTGGATTTTCATTAGTATTTGTAAAGTTTTACAGGAGGAGGTTGGAATTCAGAAGTCCATAGCTTCTTTAATTTGCGGGAATCCCATCATTTCCAACCCTAAGATTGCGAGGTCTCTCTGGTGTTCCCAAATCAATTTCACTATTATAGGGGATAGCTTGGACAACATTTGGTTATTATTTTCATTAGGAAGTCTGATCCATTCGATGTCGTTAGTAACTAAACTTCTAAGCGAAGGGATCTTGAAGAGCGCATTCATTAGAAAGGAGCGATTAATACGCACAGCTCCACTTATCTTGATGTTGCTCTTCCATCCAATGATATTTTTCATTTCAATAGGAATCTTTTGGAATTGTAAGCGAGGTGGCAAAAGGCATCTCCGCACGGTATCTTAAGCTTGGGCTCTTCCATAGAACCCTCTTTCTTTGGAACAGATGAATTCCCAGGAGAATTGTGTAAAGCTTTTCTTTGATCATCCTCTTCGGGTTTCTTCTTTGTAATATGTGATTTCTCTGCCAATTCCATCACGTCAATTGTGATTATGGGCACTGATGGAGGCTGGATTCGAAAGGATTCCATCAGATTCTCGTTGTGAGCAGTAGAGTGTGGTTGCTTAACGTGAGGCTCTGTGTTGTCTCTGTCGCAATTCGAGCTTACTTCCGACAACTTTGTCTTTTTTTCAACCGCTTCATTGGGGAGTTCAGTATTTACACATTTCTCTTCAGTCCTCCTTAACACTGAAGTCGACCCCTCTGTTCTCTCTTTAGATTTAACTTTTTCATTTCTCAAAAGGCCATCTGTTTTTTTTTCGTTGTGATGTCTTTGAAAAACGCAGTTAAATGTGGATGGGTCATGCAGATAGAATTAAGTGACAAGTCTACTTTCTTAACTTCACTACTGTGTCTACACCTTCCAAACTTGACACCGTTGGGTTACCAGCTTTTTTTTTGGTAATTTCCTTTTCAACAACGGCGTTAAGCTGCAAGGCTTTTTTACTTTCCTCGTTCAGCTCACTTAGATTCAGATTTTGTTCAGAGGGAACCGCACTATTGGATCCTTTACTAATGCTTGTTTGTATTTTAGTATCATTGGAACTTCCAGAAGACGGTTCTGTCATTTTTTTCACCACCCTGACATTGACTCCTTTATTTTTATGGCTTCTTTTTAAAGCTTTCAAGTGGTTCTTTTTTGACCTTCTCGAAGTAAAGTAAATATTTTCTTTTGGATTCGGGTCGTCTTTTTGAAGGTCAGTATTATCTTTTTCTATGAGATTAATCAGAGTCGATGGACTATCAGGAGTGGCATCTATGACGCTTGTACTGGGACAGACTATTTCTTCTGCCGCCAGCATCTCCAAGATTTTTTCTTTAGAATTCATCTGTACCAGGATTTTTTTGACCTGGAGTAATCTGCTGTGTTGAGTTTTTGCCACCCCCAGATAATCAATTTTTTCACTTGGGGGAAGAGTTCTTATTCTCCACCATTGGTTCTTCTTTGTGCTGGATTATTTGTGCAAACGTCATCGGTATTTCCTTTTAAAAGAAGAGGATCATCTGTTGTTTGTGAACCTACATGTTTTTTCTCAACCTGTGTATTAAGGTTTGGCCATACATTTTTTTTTACGATTGATGCTACTCATAGATGGCAATCTAGATGGTATTTGTAGCATGCTTCCTGTGCCAGTATGTAACCTTCAATCTTTGCCATTCGTGAAGTGTTTGTAATCAAGTCCATTTTTAACTCTTGTAACAGGAGATGGGAGTATTCATGACCTCGATGCAGAATGTTAAGAATTCTTGTGAAAATCGGTAGATCTTTAATGTGATGATCAAGAAGTTCATCTTCGAGATTTTCTTGTGAAAGGGGTAATTCAGGCAAATTAGAAAAGTTAAACACTGGAACAGATGTGTTTACATTCGTGTCTGCATAAGATTGCTGGTGTGATTTTTGGGTCATGAAAACCTTTCGCGGAAGGGAAATAGTCGAGGGAAATTGTAACTTTTGAGCAAGGTGGTGTTCTTTTTGTTGATGGTCCGAACGGGGACTCATTACCTCCTTAACACTAGGTTTGTGAAAGTGTACATGTTCTCTACAGATCCCAATAGTGGAAACTCGAGTCGAAGGGCCAAGCGATAAGCATACTCTTTTGTCTAGATCGGCCATAATTACAGGAGCAAGCATGGAAATATCTGATATGGGAAGGAATTTATCTTCATGTATTTCTGCTGTAATTTTATGTCCCTTAATTGGGTTGACAACAGCAGCAAATGGGTAATTTGTAATGTCCTCATTCGCTTTTTTTAGGGAACATATTTCCTTTAAGCCTGGATTGATTTCATGATTATCAGGGGGAAAACACTTCGCACTATTGGGAATAATTTCCTGGAAATTAGTAGACATTGATAAGGAGGAAGGTTTCCCATTAAGAGAGAAGGAAGGACTTTTTTTTTTTTTATGTATTTTTTTTTATTTACTTTTTTTGGGGATTCGGTTGTGGGCTGTGTTTTAAGAGCAGTCCTTCCGCTTTTTTCCATTTCCCAGAACCAACTCCATAAAAGATAATTAAAGATGGAGTTTGTTAAAGAAACTGCCTAAAACCAATTACCTTTTAGATGCAAATGGTTCTAACCTTCCTAGTTACTATCAACTTCACAAACACACCGTTTGTTCTCACCTTTTGGAGTAACAGAATAGTGGCAAATGCCTTCAGATTATGAAAATTAAACTCCCCAGAAGCCCACTAATCCCAAGACCACGTATGACCTCGCTCACCGTGAACAGTAAACAGTACTTAAAGTACTTAAACGGTGCGCGCGCGCAGACTTCTGGGTAAATGAGGACTCCTAGGGGGGGGGCGCGTATCTACCACGGGGGAGGGAATCACAGGACACTGGTCCTTCTTTCTTTTTTAGGAGGGCCAGGCAGCAAGCGGTGTCACAGCTGAAGACGTCCTCTAGGCGGGCGTGTGCGAACGCTGTAACAGCGCTCAGTGATGTAGAATCCTGGCGAACTCGAAGCAGTAGAGCAGTCGACCCGCAGTGCACCGTGTCAGTAAACGGTACTTAAAGTACTTAACACGGTGCGCCTACACTTTATGGGATGTTGTCTACCATGGACCTGAACATGTCCAAGGAGGTGGCATGCCAGTATCCCCAGTCGGGACTGGACGCTTCAGATTCTGTTGGTCGTTCCATTGCTGCTGGAGAATCTCTCCCTGCTAGAGAAAGGTGCTGTGGAAAGGGTTCCTGTGGCAGAGTAATACTAAGGTTGGTACTCCACCTACTTTCTGGTTCCCAAGAAAGACAAAGGACTGAATGATGTCACTTGATCTTCAGGATGCTTACTTTCATGTACCCAGTGCTCCAGATAGGATTTTGAAGTGAGAGTATTTTACTCCCAATTATTAGAAAGTAAATCCAATTTGAAGAGAGTAAAAATGATTTTCCTCCTTCGCAAGAGAGTAAAAAGTGTCTGACAAGTATCCCATTCATGCGTAAAATGAAAACGTAGTTTGAAATCGTATGTGACAAAACGGCTGTTTTTCAAAGTGGTTCTAAATGATTAATTGCACCTGTGGAAAACATTTTCCCCACACAAGAACCTTGTAGATGCATACTACCCAGCTTCATCTTCATGATACTTGGGCACGAACTCTATTAAGAGTTACTACAGATGCCAGCTAGTTTCATCGGGTGATTCATAAATAAAGTGCCTCACTCTAACAGCATCACTTCTCTACCTTTCTGGCCTACTGTTGCAATGTGACACTCAATGTTTTTGCTCCATCTCTCCTTCCCTTTGCTACTTTGTTTCCCCTGTCTCTCACTTTCTGACATCTACCACTCACCCTCAAGTGTTGCGATGCCATATTTTGCAGTCTGTTTCTCTGTCACTTTGCCTCTCCCATCTCTGCATTCTATTGTTGCTTTTTCCCTGGCTATGTCTGTTTTTTAATTTTCACGGTTGTGGTTGCTTCTCCTTTTGATTATCTTTCTTGCACTGTCCATGTTATTGGCCTACCCTTCTCTAGTCTTGCTTTTCTGTTTCCATCTCTCCCCACATGCTGTTGATCTGTGTTTTTATTTTACTGTATCCAATTGTATTTTGCTCTGCTTCTGTCCCTCACTCCTATTCTGCATTTATCCTATTATTAACTCTGATTCCCTTATCACTTTCTTTGTTGCCCTATCATGTCACTCAGTGCTCTCATTTCCTGTTGCTTGAATTCCTGTTTTGAATTGTCTAGTATTTTCTTGGTCCCTTCGCCCCTGCTCCCGCCACACCTTTTTGTTCTTTTGTATTGCTTGGGTTCAGAGTTGCTCTTCCTCACCTGTTTTTCTGTTTGTCTTTTAGCATAGCACCAATATCCAAAAAGCTGAAAATGTCTTTTCTATTTAAAAATCTAGTGCAGCGTTAACATTGAGTGCTCCTTTTTAGATTTGTGCAAATCTTCTTTTCGCCATTAGGCTTGGAATTATAGAGTTGGAGGTTTGTCTGACCAGATGCAGCATTTGCTTGAATGCAGACCAACCATGTATGTTATTACAAGTACAAGAGCCAATATGAGATGTGTGTTCTGAGTCATCACAGGTACAGCAGCCCAGATGAAGTGTGTGTTATGAGCCATTACAAGTAGAGCATCCCGGATGAAATATGTGTTCTGAATCACTGAACATTGTTTAGTCCTTTTGATAAGTTGAAAGTTAAGATTAACTCGCCTATTAACAGGATTTGAACTAACAGGTTACAGAATAATCTCTGCAGTAGGGTTATTGAACCAATGAGCTCCCTATCCCAACAGGCTATTGACACTGAAAGGCACATAGGGTTGGGGCACAGGCAGTTCCATGTGAGGCTTGCCCGACATAAATGGCTTGTCAAAAGTTCTAAGCCTCTTTCGACTATCCTGCATTAGTCAGCAGATTCGTAATGATGCTTTGAAATATGACCGAGTAGAAGGGATTGAAGTATATGACAGCAATGCCATCTTCTCACACTGTCGGAGGTTAATTGGAAGAGCTCAGACACTGTTCTTGCTCTGTACTTTAGCTCTCTGCAGAAAATGCCAACACATGTTTGTACTTTCTTAACAGCAGCTCTGTTAAGAAATTCAGGTACGGTCCCAAAACATAGTGCCATGACATGCATACGGTACAGCAGCTCCATTGATAAATGAGGCTATTTTGCTTGAATATATAGCAGTCACGTTGAGCGGTACAGGTAGAATCTGTTCCACTGAAAATATGTACAGCACTGCTTCTGCCTGTATCCATATACCTGCTTGAGGTTGGTGGTTAGAAAGGGAGTTAAAGTTAAGACCACATGCCTAGCTATGCAATTGGTGTGCTTCTGTGATAAAAAGAAAACCATGAAATGCCCATGCTGCTGCAACTGCGCTGCCTCTATTAAAGCCAATTGAGCAGAAATGTAGCCCTTGTTTAAGACTATTTTTATTTATTTTAGTTTTTTTTTATATGCCGTGCCGAACCCTTGGGTATCTGGGCGCAATTCTTACAGCTACACAATGTTACACATTTACATACATGAGCAGGATTACAGAGGCATAAAGGTTTATGTCTCCTTTGTAAGAAGCCATGCTTTTGCATTTTTCCTGAAACTAAAGTAAGAGGGTTCTGCGCTTAGGGCTAGGGGCAGAGTCTTCCATAGTTTTGCTGCTAGAACAGGGAAACTGCTGCCCCCTGCCTTTTAAAGCTTAAACCTCGGGACCAAAAGGCAGTGTAGCTGGGAAGACCTTGTGCGTCGGTCTGAGAGATTTCGTGAGAATTTGTCAGCTGAGTATTTTGGCGCTAGATTCGAAAGACATTTGTGGGTGAGTGATAAAGTTTTAAGAGCAATTCTGGGATTGACTGATAGCCAATGCGTATTGCATCTCAGCTCCGATATATGGTGAGATCTAGGGATGTTCATTGCAGATCTGAGCACATTGTTTTGGAGTATTTGCAACTTTTTTAGGTTACGCTGGTTAATTCCTAAGTACAGGGCGTTGCAGTAATCTAATTCGGATAGAATAAGCGCCATAGCTATAGAAGTGCAATTAGCTGTGGACATGAAAGTTCTGCAGGCATTCATTAATTTGCAGGTATGGGCCGTGGCGGATGCTGTCGCCTTGACTTGTCTTGTCAATGAGGAGTCGAGGTAAATGCCCAGTGTTTTCACATCCTTAGACATTTATGTTGTTGCTGTCAATGTTGAAGGAGTTGAACTGTTCATGTAATCTATTTAGTCTTGTTTGGGATCCAATGAGAAGTAGCTCTGTCTTATTAAGATAGAGGCCATGCTTTGCCATACAGGCTTGTATGTTTAGGTAGATATTGTTTACTAGTTTGGAGTCAGTGTTGTAGTCGCCAGTGATAGGGATGAGAATTTAGAGTCATCTGCGTAGTTGGTATAGGGAACACCCAAATGGTCTAGGTCATCAAAGAAGGGCTTCATGAAAATATTTTAAAGCATTGGAGAAACGCAAGACCCCTGAGGGACCCCACAGGTGACCAGAGCTGGCTCTGCGAACGCCGTAGGTGCGAATTCCCTCATTGTTCTGTTATCCAGAAATGATTATATCCATGTGGTTGCTTTGTCGGAGAAATGGGCTGCGGTTTAGAGTTGGTTGCATAAGACTTTATGATTTACTAAATCAAAGGCAGCCGATGTCTAGTAGCAGTAGGAGAGCAAGATTTCCTTTCATCTTTTATGCCGTCCATTTGTGTTTTTTAAATCTATCCGAGCCGTTTCAGTGCTGTGTCTGGGTCTGAAGACTGATATCCGTAGGCCGAGGAGGTTATTGCTTTCAAGATGTTCCCGAATCTGTAGGTAAGCTGTCCTGTCTCGAATTTTCAATACGGTACTGTGGTGATCAGTCAATAATTTGTAGGTTTTTTTTTAGTGGGAGGACCCAGGCATCTTTCAAGTTGGTGGCGACTGTGCTGGTTTCAAATTAAGCGTTTATTAATGTGATGAAATGTGCGAGATCCCTCACTGCCTCTTTGATAATAGATGCTGGGCAGATGTCCCCCTGACATCTTGAAGATTTCAGATTCATTATTATGCTCTCCACATCCTTAGTGGATAGGGGGGTGAAATTGAATAGGTTACGTGGATTCGGGGAGGATGCTGAAGGTATGTATCGGAGGTGAGAGTTTTTTTTGGTTTTTTTTTAAAACATTTTTAATTCAATTTTGACTTGTAAAAGTGTCATTTTGTCCAGTAGCGCTTTTTGTATGTTGGTACACCATTTGGTGTCTTTAGTACAGGTGTCTAGTGGTGGAGTGGGAGATTGCATTCTCTAAGGATGCTAAATAGTTCTTTGGTCCTTGATTTAGCTTTGATTCTATAATTATAGGTGTCACATTTAGTCTGCTGAATGGCAGCTTTGTAGCTGAGGGAAGCGTTTCAGAATTTGTCTTTGAGTGCTGCAGGAAGGCTTTTCAATAATGTTTGGGATTGTTGGACTCAATCGACACTACAGAGAAACTACTCATTGAAAATCCAGATTTCGTGAAAAAACGGCTGTATGACTGGATTGAGTCCTCAGAGCTGGCACAGTCATCCAAACTTTATGGAAAATACTGTGTAGCTCTAAACAAGCATGGTTTAACTCTGTTGTATTTGAGTAAGTTTCCTTCGGCAGTGTTGCGACAGCAATTTTTAACACTTCGCTGTAACCTCTTTCCGACGAAAGAAATTCTTGAAATTCTTGAAACCGGCTCTGTGGTCACCCAATGGAAACACTTTGCAACCTCATTATGAGCTGTCAGGGCATTAAGGAGATTCTATGTAACCTATTAGGCAGATATTTTGTAAACTATCGAATTCTAACAAAGAAAGATGTTTGGCTACAATTGCCACGTGGTTCAAGGCTATCTGTAACTTTTGCTTTGTTAGAGATGCTACCAATCATTTTCAAAAAGCTTGAAGGAGAGAAGTGACAAAGGTTTACTTTTGTATAATGGGACAGTAGGAGCCGCTAATTTTGTTTGGTTAGTCTTTTTCTTTCTTTTTTTCTTCTCTTATCTTCCTCCTTTTCTTTCTGTAGCAATTGGTTGAAATGGTTGTATCATGCTTTTATTGTTATGGAATTTCCTCTGAATTTACTGGTAACAGTTCTTTTGAAGCTAAAGGCTTAAGAAAAAAAAAAAAAAAGATGTGCGTAAGGTTCTAAGGTGAGGGTTGAACCATGAGTTTATGCGAGCACGTGGTTTGGCTTTGCGCATTTTCAAAGGCGCTGCTGTGTTAATGGCGTTATGTAGTATACAGTTGTACAAATCTACTAAAGAAGAGGGGTCTATGTTAGGGTTAGGGTGACTAATAATCTGTTGTAACAAGTGGAGTAGTTTCTCAACTGTTATATTACGGTTGTTCCTAGTACATGTAGAAGGTGCTAGTTGATTGCAATGGTTAGTTCGGTTGCTGTGTTGTATGGTGAATGAGATGATGAGGTGGTTGGACCAGGCTGAGGAAGTGGTAGAGAGGATATTGTTGCAATTGAGAATTGAGATCCAGTCTATCGTTCTCCCTTTGTTATGGGTAGGCTTAGTAGTGCGATGTGCGAAGCCTAATCCTGATATGGTATTAGCAAGGGCTAACGCACTGTCGTCTTTAGAGTCACGGAGGCCTAGATTGAGGTCACCCTGCAGCATGATTTGTGATCCAGGTTTGGTGTTTGCAGAAGGAGTAGTGGGATATCTTCCTCAATGGTAGATTGTGGTCGGCCAGCAATATCCAGTGCGTGCGCTGTCGGGGATCTCGCGTTTATGAGCGCTCCCTTAATGAGAGGGGTAGTACTATCCAAATAACCTTTCGTTGAGGTAGTGTTTTCTCGCAAGGTAGGATCATTTGCTTTGCTGTTGACAAGATTTGTTATATTTATTCTTGTATTCTTCATGTTAGTTTAACCTTTATGGTTAACTGTGGATAGGTTATCCTGAATCTAGAGCCTATTCTTGAATTCCTGATTTTGGTTGGGCAGGGTTGGTTGGGAGTAGGTCTTGTGGCGTAGAGCTTGATCCATTGGGTCGGTGTGTGAGGGTGAGTTATTTAGGGCTGTCAAGGCAGTAGGGTTAAGTTTAGTTACCTCTTGGTGGAAGGACGGTAGACGTTTAATTGGGTTTGATAATATCGGAAGGGGACATCGATGAAGAGATGCTAGGAGTACTAGGCGAAGTGTAATGGGCGGTAGTTGGTACCTGGATATCAACATATGCAGTGGTGACTCGTGCATAGGATGCTGTTGTGGGCATTGGCATTGGGGTAAATGCAATTAGAATGCACATGATAGTGAAAGTGAGCATGTACGTGTACGTAAGTGATTTATGTGAAGATCAGTAGTGAGCAAGGAGTATATAGCATTCATTTTACACAACACTACCTGTGTCCTAAAGCAAAGTGAAAAGCATGTTCATGATTCAAGATGCTGTAAAAACACTGTAACCTTAATGCAGGCAAGTGAACAAAACACAAATACCCATTTACATTACTCAAAGTCTTATCTTGATAGAATCATTAACAGAGGAGAGTGTTAAAAAAATTAAACCGACCAGGACTCATCCCAGTTGCTTCTTTCAAGGAACTTTGTTGATTACTAAAGTAAAGGGTGGATTTGCAAGCTGCTGTTAGCCAGGCTGTCACCAGTGAGCTCCATTATTCATGGGGCTGCTGCCATAAACAGCCTGTGTAAGTGGTACGCAAGGAAGTATTAAAAGGGCCGCAAAGACAATATTTCTGTGCGTAAAAAGGCCTCATACACACCTTATCTGGAGGGCTGCATGCACCTATACATCCCAAGCACAGGAAGTACCTGAGATTTGCTATTTGTAGCTCTCGCTTTCAGTTTCGAGTACTGCCTTTCGGGCTGTCCTCCACCCTGAGGGTTTTCACCAAGTTGATGATAATAAAAAAAATAATAATAATAATTTGGCATTTATATAGCGCTACGAACCCTCAGGTATCTGAGCGCTGCTTATTATTACCCACGGTGTGTGGTGCTCATTTATCGACCTCGGAAGGATGAAACGCTGAGTTTGGCGCTGCCGGGATTCGAACCTGCGTTCGCAGGCTCTGCACTGATGTCAAAGCGAGCGCTCTACTCGCTGTGCCACTTGACCGGCTAATGATGGTGGTGGTGGCAGCGAATCTAAGGAGGGGAGGGATCCACATCTACCCCTACCTGGACGATTGGTTGATCAGAGCCTGTTCTCCCAAATAGGCTTTGGAACATCTCAGCTGCACCTGCCACTCTCTCCACAAATCTGATGGCGGCGCGGCAATGGGAGAGCTGGGGACTTACTATTTGGGAAGTCACAAGTAACACCTTCCCAAAAGCTGCAAGTCATTGAAGCGGTCCTGGATTCTTCCTACGGAAAGGTTTCGCCCCTCGAGTTGATGGCTCAACACCTAATGCAGATGTTGAAAAAAGCTCCAGAATGGCAAACATTTTCCGGCTTTCGATTTTATTTATTTATTTATTTTGTAATTTTTTTTTTTTTTTTTTGTAGGTTCCTGGGATTCATGGCATCCTGCATTTTCCTTGTGCCCGAAGCCTGCCTAAAGGATGCGGTTCCTCCAGTGCGTCCTCAGATCCCAATGGTCACAATTCTCAGGCAGGAGATGGACCTTCTTCAGGTCCCGAGCAAGGTTGCTCTGGATCTACTGTGTTGATTGATCCTGCAAGGAGAATGTGATGGGAGAATCCTTTTTGCAACCCTGGCTAGAGATAACAGTAGTCACAGATTCTTCCATCATCGGTTGCAGAAACGTTCTCACGATCAGTAGCCTTTGGTCCCCATTGGAATCCAAACACATAGACCTTTTAGAGCTGAGAGCGGTCAGACTGGTGCTAATGGCCTTTTTGCCTTCCATACAGGGGAAGAATGTCCCGATAATGACAGACAACGCAGTGGCCATGCACTAACTAAACAAAGGAGGAGGTGTAGGGTCACTACCACTGTGTATGAGGCAATGCAGCTCAGTTGTGGGCTCTTCAACACAGAATCTCTCCATCAGCTGTTCATCTAGCCCAGAGAAGAGAACATGATGCGGACGCTCTGAGCAGCAGAGCACAATTTCCCACGAGTGGGAGTTGCTCAGGAAGTACTTCTAGAGATCGCCACCCTTTGGGAGAACCCCTCAAGTGGATCTTGTCACATCCAGTGTCAACAGGAAATGCAACCTCTTCTGCTCCTGGGAATATCCACAACAAATAGCCCGGGCGCGCATTTGTGGTGGACTGGAATTTTCCACATGTGTATGCATTCCCTCCAGTCCACGTCATTCCTAATGTCATCAGGAGGTTGAGGACATTCGAAAAGTCCATGATCCTAATTGCTCCAGATTGGGTCAGGAGAATGTGGTACCCGAAACGTATAGACATGTCCATCTGCCCTCCATTTCGTCTTCCCCAGAGAGCGGACCTACTCTCCCAAGACGGAAGCTGTCTTCTTCACCCAGAAATCGGAACTCTGAACCTTCACGCCTGGTTCTAAGAGGTTAAGATGCAAAGATTAGGACAGCCCTGAAGACCTCATGGAGGTGTTGCTTTCAGCCAGAAGGCCAGTAGCAAAAGCAATATACAGCTGCTGATGGCATACATTTTGCAGCTGGTGTAAGACCAACTATATTTCACTTGCAATACTCCTATGGTTCTTTCTTTTCTGCTACACCTGAACCATTATGGGCTGCAGGTGTCCACTGGCAAGGGTTATCTGGCGCCATTGTCCATCCTCAAATGCACTCCAGAGCAAGGCTCTTATTTTAAGATGCCTATTGTTATACAGTTTCTTAAGGTGCTGACAAAACCTCTTTCCACAGTCCCTTTCATAGTTCAGGCTTGGGATCTAAATTTGGTGTTAATGTTTTTGATGGGTGGCTCCATTTCAGCCTCACCATTCCAGACCACTCGGATTGTTCATTTCAAAGACTGTTTTCCTGGTGGCGATCACCCCTGCTCGCAGAGTGAGTGACCTACAGGCATTATCATGCAAACCTCCTTTTCATCACATTTTCCAGAGAGAAGGTTGTTTTGAGGGTTCGTCCCTCCCACCTCCAAACTCCACCTGACACAATAAATTACCTTGCCTACATTTTATCCACCACCTCATCCTTCCAAGGAGAAAGACCGGTTACATAGACTGGATCCTAAAAGGGATTTAAGCTTTTACATTACCAGGCTGGTAAAGGTTAGACATGACAATCAGCTTTTTGTCTGTTATACCAGACACAGATTGGGTCAGGCTGTGACTAAGCAGTCCTTGGATCATCCTGTGTTATTTCAGAATGTGACTGGGAAGAATGTCTGTGAAAATGAAAGGGTATTCTAACAGAGCTGTTCTTCGATACACACCTTCTGAAAACATGAATGCCTTGATTCTTTGTCGGATCAGAACACTAGGTTTGGAAAAGCCATTTTGCAAAATTCAAATCTCCCACCTCCGTTTACGAAAACTGCTATGAGAGTCTATCAAAGATGAGGAATCCGTGGGAGGATGCAATCCATTAGAAGAACAAATGACTTACTCCTGGTAATGTTCTTTCTACTGGAAGTTCATCCCACAGATTCCTTTTTGCCCTCCCAGCCTACCCTGCAGACTGTGGGGGGAATTTTATTACATTGATTATTTCTCTCTTTCAACAACTATGTGGGTTATGTATCCTAAATCAGCTATGCAAGAAGAGGGGGGAACAAAAACTAGAACTGAGGCAACGGGCGCATTGCGTGGTATTTATGCCAACGTTGACGTCCATCTGATTGTGTGGATGGAAGCTGCCGAGGGACTTCGATTCCATGGCACCCTCTGCTAATGAAAAAGTTTTCCAAGCTGCAAGCAGGATATTGGTATATCAAAGATGAGGAATCTGTGGGATGAACATCCAGTAGAAAGAACATTACCTGGGGTAAGTAATTTGTTCTTCTCCTGCTTGGTAAAATCCAGAGCTCAGTTCTTACCCTTTTTGCTGGGTACCACAAGGCCTTGCCGTCTCTTAGGATTTTAGAGCTTTCACCCTTTGCTAAGTGTCAAAGTCCTCCCTTTCTTTGCTTTAGAGGGGTGGACACAAGGGATATTCCGGAACTGGGACTTCCTGGGTCTCCAGAGACCTTTAGATACCTAGGAGTACATATCATGCACACCTCTGAGGGCATGTACGACCGAAACGCAGCAGGTGTGGTAAAATGTTTGAGATGCTCCATGGCATTTTGGTCCAAGCTCTCGCTATCGCTAATGGGTGGGATTGCCATAACGAAAATGATAATATTACCAAGAATTCTGTATTTCTTCAATAATGTCCACCACTACATCAGGCCCCCATAATGTCCACCACTACATCAGGCCCCCATTTTTTCACCTACTTGAGTTACTGCTCAGATTTCTTTGGGGACCGTCCCGCCGCAGGCTGGCACTGGCAACTCTGTGTTTACCCTATAAAGAGGCAGGGGTGCAACTCGCGGACTTTGAGAGGTACTACTTGGCAGCGCAACTCAGTTTTGTCGCAAAGTGGCTTTCAGATGAAGCTACGACCAAATCCGTGTTGCTGCAGCAATTGGTGGCTCTGCTTACCTTAAAGAAATATTGTGTTTGCCGCTGAGCTGCATAAGTACCACCCCCTTACGGGTGATGCTGGGCAGGCAGGTATGGCGCAGGACCCAGACATTGTTGAAACTAGAGTACCCTTACTCACCAGAGATCTTGTTTGCAGTAGATACATGCAAGTACAAGGACGATCTGATGGCGGCGAGGCAATGAGAGAGCTGGGGACTTACTATTTGGGGGGACATGTACGACAATGGTGAATTTAAAGAAATCGGGACCTTAATTGATGAGACTGGGCTACCCAGCGGCCAATTCCTGCAGTACTTGCGAGTGAGGGAGCCGGCTAAATGGAAACAGAAGGAATGGCCTGGGCAGCCAGTGGCAACCCCAATGCTGACTCGGATGTACACGTTAGATGATGCATGGAAACCGGTATCCAGGCTGTAAAGTAACTTGGTAGACAGACCCAACCCTCGGAGTTCTACACTAAAAACACGCTGGGAGGCGGATATTGGGGAGGACATAGGGGAGAAGGAATGGGAACGCATATTGGGTTACCCTAGGGAGGTGTCCGGGAACCTTTTGCTTTAGACTGATTCAATTGAATGTACTATACTGCACCTACATGACCACTAGTACGGTGACTAGATTCAGCAGCGGTACACAACCATCATGTCCTTGGTGCAGTAGTGTAGGGGCGGACTTGATACACATGTTGTGTGACAGTACAGGGGTTCTGGGTACGCATTGAGCAGACATGCAGAAGTGTTGCGGTTACTAGATATGCCTGGAACCCAAGTGTGCTGGTTGGGGTCGTATCCAAGAAATAGTAAGTACAAGCATGTAATTAAATTCATGGACATTGCATGTATACTAGCTAAGAGATGCATTGCTATGTCGTGGAAGTCACCCAGGGGCCCGCAGTACACACGCTGGTATAAGGAGTTTGGGCTGAGACGGAAACCAAAGTGTGGGCAGTAAATGGCACGGATGTGAGCACCAGTGCAACCTACGCGTCATGGAAACTGTTGATCTGGGACATGTTCCACCCCTCAGACGACAAGCCTCTGTGAGAATTGTGTCATATGCTCCATAGTAACAACACACTACTTGTACAGGGGGGGGGTGGCCCAATGGGACACTTGCAAGGTGGTAATCGGTGAGGCGTCCATGTGCACCACAACATATGAAGTGAATACACTGACTGCTGGGCAATCCTGCACATCTATTCTGAGTGGGGGTAATGCATGTTTGTCACCAAGTTCAATGCGGGAGGACAGCTTTGGTATCGTTATTGTGTTAAGGTTGTCTTAAAGACCTGTACTTACTATGCGTGTAAACATACGAAGTTGGCGACGATGGAATCGCCCGAATAAAGCAAAAGTGTATATGTATAAATGATAATAAAAAGACTTTAAAATAAATTAAAAGTCCTCCCCTTCTTCATGGTCTTCTCTCCGTTACTTACTCCCTCTTCTAGGGCCATGGGGCTTGCCCCCTCTTTTACACATTCCCTCTCCTGGGATCAAAATCATGCACACTCTGTTGCTCTTTTCATTGTAGCATACCCCTCTTATGGGCTTGCGGGGCTCTCTGCTTCTGTTGCACATCCCCCTCTTCTGGGGAACTAAAGTACTCTTATTTTCATCCCCCTTCTCTTAGGCATTTATGATATGGCATTTACAACCTGCCTATACTCAAGTGTGTCAAGGCGCGACACGGCAAGGGAGGGGGAACAGTGGGAAGACAAAGACAATGGGCCAGGTGACATTGAGATCGCGCAAATGCAGCAGAGGGGGGAAAGGGAAAGTGTGGGGGGGAGAGAGGGCAGTGCAATACATAGGATCAACAGTAAAGAATAAATAAAATAAATAAACCGATGGGTAAAAGTGTGGCCAGCTTGTGGCAAGTGCAGGGATAAGTGCAGACATCAGGTGTCAAGAGCTGGTGGGGACTGTAGGGATACAGAAACAGCCCCCAAATTGCGGGGGGTTGCCTGGGGGGGGGGCGTGCAGGTGTGCAGCTGGTGGGGGCAGGGGAACTTGGCCCGAGATCAGAGGGTAGCCAGGTGACAAGTGCAGTTTCAGTCAGGAGTTAAGGGGCTGTTCTCCCCCTCAGTACAGCACACCCTCCTGGTTCACAAGGCTTTCCTTCCTTTCACTGGAGCGCACCCCTCTTCTGGGGTCTGAGGGCTCGCCTCTTCCTCACAGCAGCGTGCCCCTTTCTCCAGTTCAGGGGGGCTCTTTTTCCCCCCTCCCTGGAGCATACCCTCTCTGGGTTTCAACAGGCTCATCTCTCCATCACTAGAGCATATCCTTCTTCTGGTGCTCAAGGGGCCGTTTTCCCTCCATCTCACTGGAGTACACTCCTCTTCTAGGGTTCAAAGGGCTCTTCTACTCCACACTCGAGTAGGTCCATTTCTGGGCTCAAAGTGTTCCCCTTCTCTGGTGCTCGCCAGCTTTCTCAGCAACCTTTTCTCCTCGGCACACAACTCGGACACTCTGTAGATCTTCGCCTCAGTTTCAAAACCCTTACTGACCTCCTATTTGCTAAAGCAAACCTTTAAATATATTGGATACTTAGTTTCCCATTCCATGCAAGGGCCAGGAAGTATTTTTAAGGCTTGGCGTCATTTTGGAGTTATTTTCAGTTCTGTTCCAATGCAGGAGCTGATATTGGTCTACTGCTCTGCTCCTGCCCTGCCCTCTGGCTGTCCCCCGAACAGAAGTTCATTTTGTGGGTTTCTGGTTTTTGAAAGGTGATCACAATGGACAGTAAACTCTAGTAAGTTACCACCCGTGCAAAAACATTGTTTTTTCCTTTGAGGAGATGGAAGGAGGCATTTCTCTCCTGAAATTGCACAGCTGCAGAGGTGGGAGAAAACGGTTTTCCTTCACAGGCACTGCTGCTACTGATTGGAGGTGGGGTTGAGATAAGTTCGGTTTTTGCCTTGGAGGATCAACACCTGTTGACTGATGGGCTTCTCTGGAGGTGCTAGTGTTTCCCCATAGCCTACTTCTTTCTGAATCCTTTGAAGATATTCTGGGCTCTGCTCTGTGTTTTGGTTTATAAACCTGATGCATCTTGGGTGATGCTGTACTGCATGCCCAGTTCCTTTGGCACTTAGTAGATCCTAACTAGTTACTCTCTGTCGGGTTTGGGAATAGGCCCAGGCTGGTCCACCTAACATCATAGGCTTGATTTCGGGAGCCTCTCTGGTTGGGTCCTGGGGGGGGTGGGGAAATCCTGCAGGGTTATTCTGCAACAGCCCCAAACCTCTCTTGGGCATACATTTTTCAACTGGCTGTGGATAACTTTCAGCATGCTTTGAACGGGTCAGTTTGGGGTACGGTTCAGGGTCCTGTCAGTCTTTCTCTCTTTTGGACAGGATGTGATGTTGACCCTGTGACTGTCACAGCAGTGTGTTTTAAATTACCAGCACTAACCTTTTTTTTGCAATGCTGTGCGGATATGATTTTGGTAGCAGATTAATGTAGGGTTCCCTTCATTAATGACTATTGCTTTGTGTTTTGTTTAAATGTGATTTTTCTTTTCTTTTTTTTCATTTTAGAAACCGGATTCACTTACAACTGGGGCTGGCATACCTATTTGTGATAAACTGAACGTTTTGACTGTTGGACCCCGTGGCCCCCTTTTGGTTCAAGATGTGGCGTTCATTGATGAGATGGCCCACTTTGATCGGGAGAGGATCCCTGAAAGAGTCGTACATGCTAAAGGGGCAGGTAAGTTATCCACTTTATTGCATCATGGTCTTTTCTTGATCTTTTCAGTGTAATGGGCCTGCTTGTTCAAATTTCATATTGTTGTAGTTATTAGTAAAACATTTTTTATTCAGTTCATTTTTATTAACATTAACGTTGTAATACATCATTTTGCAATACATCATCAATATTGAAGAAGAAAACTGAGCAGCATAGGCCATATTTATCAACTAGGTGTCGGGTAGGGGTAGTACATTCAATTATGTTTTTGTTTAGGCATTTTGGTAGTTTGTAATTATTCTTTTTTCATTGTAAATATATCATAAGGCCCAGGATTCGAGGACTAACCAGATGGGTGTTTAGGCGGGGGCTTGGAGTGACTTTACAAACCAACTGAATTGTTTTACAAGATGCAAGTAATCAAACTACCATAACGCTGTGTGCTCTAAACAGCAAAAGCACGCAAGTCTTAATTCGGATGGCAGAACCACATATGTACAGCTTTGAGAGGCTATAAAATGGAATTTCCGGTCCAAGTTATTGCAGTTAATTACTGTCTATCTAGTGTTTGGTGGCGTACGTGTTGCTGATCTGGTAGAAAGCTCCGTTTAAGGTTTTTCTTTTCCAGCCACCGTGAGCATTGAAGCGGATTGCAGATGCCATGCAATATGACCTCAAGTAATTATTAAGTAAGTATAAAGGCTAGGATCTCCTGATTCTAGAGGGCAGGATTTTTTTCCAATTTTGGAGACTGCAGAGCAAACCTTTTTGAAAGGCAGGTAATCCAAGATTCGGAGGGCAGATGCAACAGATTTAATGAAAAGGGTCTTATTAGGAAGGGCTTACTTTAAAAGGTTATTGTGCTGCACCTACCTGTGAAAGCTCTGATCGGTAAAATATTAACAAAAGAACTGAATCCGCAAATAAATGATATGAGACCTTCACTCCGAAGCCGCCCAAGGTCTGAATAATCCATGGCTATATGGAACGTATTACGGACATGACTGAATTTGAAGCTGGTTTAAGGAATTGTGTGTAACAGGTTGTGACAATTCTGAGGATGGTGCCAATCTGTAAACACTGTTATCTTTTGAATAGCAGGATATGACACAAGCACCCTGATCGAAAATGTCAGCAATTATGAGCTACCCTTCACTGCTTAAGTTAATTCTGATAATGAAAACCAAGCCAGCACCTTTTTTTTCATTACCTCGGAATGCTCAAGTTTGATAACCACCTCGCACATCGCACTACTTTTGATATGCATTATCCTACCAATTACTTAAATATTTCATCCAACCCCAGTTAAATTAATTTTCGAACAGAATGCAAACATTTGTGTTTTACCCAAATATTAATGCTTTTTACACGAAAAGCGTGATCTGAAGGAGTCTCAATTAAGGTAAAGAGAAACGCCTCCTGGCATTTGAGTTGCCACAACTTGCTCTAGCTGAAGAGTGCTGTGGTTGTAGGGCATTCCCTTCTTTTATTATAAATTGTTTTATTCATTTCAACATACAGCGTCAAAGATCAGCATCAGTTGTTAGTAATGCATCATGTGTTAACATCCGTAAGTATTGAGAGGCTTGCCTGTATCTTCTGCGTTATCTGTGTCCTTTTAGACATACCTCTCACTGCAACAAGCAGCTTTGGGTAATTATAAACCACAAACAAAGAACAAAAAGCATAATTCATCTACACCCAGCAGTAATCCAGTCTCCCCACGCTTTAGAGTTGATGGATGAGGGGAAGAGGAGTCCAAGGACTAGTCTAAGGGCTAACCAGGTGGGTCCGGCACCATCTGCAATACATCAATAATGTGGGGGGGTAATGTAATACAGTATGTAGGGTTTTGCTTCATTGTGGTTTCTCAGGCATTGCTGTAGTTCATTTTTACTAGTACCTCCTCCCATTGTAGTTTCATGTCCTGCTCAGTGCGTTGTGTATCTATGTGTATTTTCCCGTAGTATGGTCCCCTCCCCCCTGCCCCATCGTTGTAAGTCTAGCACCCATAATGCAATGGCCGGGTATTTTTCAGATTTTGTCCGAACAGGTAGGTTATTAGCTAGGCTTACCAGCTTATTTAAGCACGTTTTACCCTCTGCTCCAGACCGGAGACCCACTAGGCAGCCACTCGCGTCTGAAGGCATCGTTGTTGGACTCTTCTAGTAATTTTCGTGTTCTCCAAAAGGGTCTGATATTTTGGCATTCCCAGAACATGTGTAGCAGGCCTGCATATTTGAAACCAGCATCTGGGGCAACAATGCGATGAGGCAGGGGCATTCCCGTATTTAATATGCTTAAAAGGCAAATGTTTAGACCAATGAGTTTCCATACCCAAAGACTGCAATGGTCCTATTGCTTAGAGTATTTCAAAATGATGGTACATTGCAGTCACAGGAGGGCATGAGTTGAATTTATTAATAGACGTCCACGTAGAACTGCTCCCAACTTCCACAGACTCTCACCCCACAATCCTATCTCTGTTATCAGGGTTTAACTGTTGCTAAATCTGCTCATCTACATGGAATGTTCTGATGGGTTGTCTGATATATATGTTATAAAGATGCCTGAAAGCAATTGTTGAAAAAAAATACAAATGTAGACCCGTCCATGATGTCCACTTGTAGGCCTATGTCGTAGTACGCTTTTTTTGGGAAACTGAGAAAACAGTAGCAGGGCATAGGCAACAATTTGTAGACATCAATGGGTTTTTCCACCAGCAGTAAGCTGGCTTTAAACACAGAAAGGCCATAAGGTCCGTTTTGGTAGATAAACTTGAAATGGACTCATTTGCCATATTGATAGTAATCTACTTGCAACATCTGACATAGTGGACCATGTTAAACTGCTTTAATGATTGGCAACACAGGCTTCCTTTGTACCGTACTAAGATGGTTGAAGTCCTACTTGTTTAATCAGGGCCAGGTGGCGGCACTTGGCCCTTTCAAATTTCCATTCATCAGAAGTCTAATTGACCTGTAGTGATCCCGATGGATCTGCCCTGCTCCCCACTTCTGTTAATTTGTGTGTTGCTCCACTGGCAGAACTCATTCATTGAGCCTTCACCTCTGTAATATGCAGATGATACTCCAATTATTGCTTGGATCGCAAAGCCGACTCTAAAATACTGGCAGCGTTGAAAGGCTGTTTAACAGCAGTTGATAGAATTGTTTGAAGTTAAATGGGAGTAACCCGATTTTGGTCAACGATTCTTCTAAAGTCTGGTTGGTTAGTTTCTGACATGTCGATTGGCTCATGTCTTACTCTGATTGAAGTAGTAACACATTTGGGAATCCTGATTGATTACATTCTATCTCTGTTGCTACACTCCAGCAGTAACCAGCTCCAGCTGTTTTCAACTTGAATTACTTTGCAAAATATTTACATTTTTCTCAAAGAATGCCAGTCATCGTGGTCCATGCCCAGGTATCCTCTAAGCTAGACTATGGAAATGTTATTTATTTAGGACTACTTGACCAAGCTATCGGTAAACTTCAGCAAATTCAGAATTTAGCCGGTCTTATGTCTGCCCCTGCTCGTGCTTCTGGTTCCCCTTCCGTGAAACCTAGGTCGAGATTGCCTGCAGCTGCTGTGTTAAAAAATCCTCACCTGATCAAGAACGTCACATGACCGGAACGCCTCGTTGGCTCACATATGGAAATAAGGCACAATAACCATATACCCAATGACACGTCAATCGTGAAATTCGATTTCCAAACAAGTCTGGTTTTGTTCAAGGTATCTCAGTTGGCCGACTGGGTCTCAACGCCTCACGACGTGTGTTCCCAGACACTGTGAGATGCGAGCGAGAGAGCGGGCAGCGCTCAAGCAGATATATATATACTTCTGATGTTTGTTAATCTGCTTAGAATCACATGCTGTGCATAGGTCCGACATCCAGTGGTCACTGCGGAGTATTGCATTTTGTTTTTCGTAGTCGAAAAGGGGACGTCGACAAGGCGTGTCTGTAACACTATCCCTATAGTGACGTGCGTTGTACCCACAATCCCTCACGCGTCGAGGTCCCTCAGATTGTTTTTTTCCGCCCAGTTTCTGGTCGCCTTTCGCGGAGCTCCTAGAGAGACATTGCTATACTTACCACGGACCTCGGTCCTTTTGTCATAACTTAATATACTGATAACGATCCCTCCCCCTCGACGTTAGCTGTGAAGCTGTTTCTCCGCCGAACTGATTTTCGACGGAGAGGAAGAGCGGAGGAGATCCTTCGGCGCTGCCGAACACGTGGCCTGGCCTCGACGGCCAACTTACAGTAGGGAGAGTGGGGGTTAGAACTTTGTCTCTTCTCTTTGAGAATGTCTTTCTTTCTCCCTTTTCTTTCCCTTGGGGTTGTTATCGCCAGCTATTATTGCCTCAGCTATGGAGAGGACACCATTTAAGTTTTGCCCACGCTGCAGGGGCAAATATACTTGGAAAGATAAGCACAAGCTCTGTAATCGTTGCTTACCCCTCGATCACATAGAGAACAGCTGCGCAGCCTGCAAGCTCTTAAAACCCAGGACTCTTAAAGAACGTAGGGTTAAGAGGTGGGCGGACTACGCGATGTCGAAGTCAGTTTCCTCACCCGCTGCCGCTGTTACTGAAAGTGACGAGGAGTGCGATAACTCGACGTCCGTTACGGAAGTCATGAACCCCCAGAAGGAGCGCTCCCGCTCCTCGTCCGTCCCCGGCCCCGACGGGCTCGGCTCACGCCCTGCTTATGGGGATGAACACCCCGGCGACAAGGACGCACACAAACCCCATAAGGCTAAACACACTACCCACGGCTCTTCTTCGTCGAGAACGAAGGATCCATCAGCGCCGAAGGGGACGCAGGGCACTCCGGCGTCTACCGCAGACCGTAAAGGTCACAATCCCCACCCGCAAACGCAGCCGCGACCAGCGATTGGGCTTCCATCTAACACGGGCGCTACCCCAAAAACATCCGACGCAACGCTCCATAGAGCGACCGTCGAGGTACAACGCGCAACGCACACAACGTCGACACCAGAGCCCTCGACGGACAAAATCGTGGCCGAGAGCCTAGCGAGAATTGTCGCCGAGGACAAACGTACGCGGACGACGAAACAAACGTCGAATACCGCGTCGAAAAAACACAAAAGTAGCCAGGAACTGCCCCTTTCTCCAAAGGACGCTTCCGAACTACCTGAAGGCTTTTCAGAAGGAGACGGGAACCTCTCGTCGACGTTGTGGGAGCGTTCGAAACGATTCGAAGGCGAAAACACTAATTTCCCCCCTCTAGACTATTCAGGGGTACCCCATGAGACCCTTGAAAGACTCCATTCTTGCATGGAGAAAATGGAAAGGTTTCTAGGAAACCAAGACCCACCCACTCACAAAAGACAAAGAGAATGGCCACAGGATGACCCTAGAGTCAAGATTCCTAGGCTGGTTGACCTCACTGAGGAGGAGCAATACCTCCAAGAAGATGAGGAGTATTTGGGTGGAGAAGAAGAGGTAGAACTTGAGGAAGAGGGGTTCGAAGAAGATCCTTACACCACTGCTACAGGGTTTGAAGAGGATACAGCTACCTCGCAGCCCTGGCATTCACCGTCAGTGCAGCCTTGGCAATCCCCATCAGTACATTCAGACCCTGATGCCTTTCTCCCTTCTCCTCTCAAGGATTCACATGGGAACTCCTCTCCCATAGATGACCAACCTTCCCTCAATGCACTATTGCGCAAGGCAGCAGCGCATTTTGAGATTGATACAGGGGAAACGCTTCCAGACATTGACTTTGTAGAAAAAGTCATCAAAGAAAAAGCCCCTGTTAGCCAATCTATTCCACTCCTGGCTTCTATTAAAAGAAGAATTTCTCCTTCCCTTACTAACCCAGCTTTAGTAAGAGGGGTCAACCCTAGAATAGAAAAGCTCTTCAGCCCTTCATCCTCTGACCCTTTATACATCAGAGGACACTCTATTCCGGACTCCCTTGTGGTTACCAACACAAGAAAAAGAGCAGGGGTGCCACTATCCACTAGTGAAGCACCTCCAGACAAAGAAGGCAAAAAACTCTACGCACTGGGGAAGAGAATCACGACCTCCGCCGCCTTCTCTACTAGAATTGCTAATAACAACTCACTTTTAGCTAGCTACGCAGATGCACAGTGGAACAAGCTGCGCAGCGAAGCAGAGGAAGCACCTGAACCTCTGCGTTCTCGCCTGCTAGCTATAATATCAGAGGGCACACTGGTAAACCAGGGCATCGTTAAAAACTCCCTAGATGCCGCTGAGACTGCTGGCCGCTCCCTAGTGCAGGGAATACTTCTCAAGCGCCACGTTTGGCTACGCAATTCAGGTTTTAAGCCCGAAACCCAAGCCTCCCTCATAAATAAACCCATTGAACAGACGCATCTGTTTGGGAAAGCAGTAGATGAGGCCCTAGAACATGCTAAAAAAGAGTTTGATACCATCAAGACTCTGGATCAAATTTCTAGGCCCCCTAACAGGCGAGGCTATGGTAATAAACGCTCCTTTCGTGGCCAAAGACAGCAGCAGAACCAACAACAACAATATTACTCTGGCTCCAACTGGCCCACTAACCAGGGTAACACCCAGTTCAGTCAAAGAGGCCAACGCCGTGGCAAAGGAAGAGGTCGTGGCTCCAGCCCCAGAGGTTCCACGCCCAATACCAGCAAATGACCCGAAAATTCGGGTCCCCTCCCATGCATCACCGGTCGGGGGCCGGCTAACATCGTTCCTTTCAGCATGGGAGGGAATCACGTCAGACCGTTGGGTATTATCCACCATAGCCCACGGATACTGCATCGAGTTCAACGGTTCCCTGAAGTACAAACCCCCACGGAACCGGCGCATGACACCGCAACACCTCTCCATTCTTCTTCAAGAGGTGGAAGAACTACTGAAGAAAGAAGCTATAGAGCCCGTCCCCCTATCACAGGTAACAGAAGGTATTTATTCAGTGTACTTCCTTGTACCCAAAAAGGACTTAACCATGCGCCCTGTATTAGATCTGCGCCCAGCGAACATATTTGTCAAACCCCAAAAGTTTCGTATGGTGACCTTACAGGAGGTAATCCCACTGTTATCACAAGGGGATTACATGACAACACTGGACATGAAAGATGCATACTTTCATATTTTAATGTTGACATCGCACAGAAAATACCTCAGGTTCAAAATAGAGGACAAACACTACCGGTTCAGAGTACTACCCTTCGGGATAGCATCTGCACCAAGGGTATTCACGAAAGTACTGGCAGTGGCAGCGGCCCACCTGCGCAGATTATCCATCCCGGTATACCCTTACCTCGACGACTGGCTCATAACAGGGGATTCTTACGAAACATGCTTCTCCAATACCCAAAAGACCGTAGACCTTTTGTCCCAACTGGGCTTCTCCATCAACGAAAAGAAGTCCAGCTTAGACCCCAGCCAAACCAAACAATTCCTAGGGGCTCTAATTCGAACAAAGGACGGCCTCGTATTCCCCTCCAACGAGAGGGTCCAAAACATGCTGTTTCAAATTCCCCGTTATGTAGCAGGCCGAGAGGTGACGGTACGCAAAGCAATGCGCTTGCTAGGGATGATGGCGTCATGTATTTATTTGGTACCTCACGCGCGCCTGCGCATGCGCCCAATGCAAGAGTGGCTCTACAGCCAGTGGTGTCAGGCCAGCGGACAATGGGACGATCTAGTGGTGGTCTCGCAGGCCTTGGTTCTCTCGCTACGGTGGTGGACAAAAGAAAACCTGTTATTAGGGAAAACTTTTGCCACACCCGCAGTGGAAGCCACTCTAACCACAGACGCATCCCTTACAGGATGGGGGGCTCACCTATCCCATCAGACGGCACACGGAGTGTGGACTCCGAGTTTAGCATCCAAGCATATAAACCTGCTGGAACTACTAGCGGTGTTCAAAGCACTGAAAGCCTTTCAGGAACACTTACAAGGAAAGACAGTGATGGTCCTCACAGACAGCACCACAGCCATGTACTACCTCAACAAGCAAGGGGTCACTCACTCTCCAGGACTGTCCAAGCTGTCCCAGAATATATGGAAGTGGGCTCTCAAACACAACATGTTCCTACTATCGCAACATGTACCAGGGGAACTCAATCTGCTAGCAGACAAACTCAGCAGAGACTTCCCCCCTGCCCGAAGAGTACGAATGGCAATTGCACGAAGACATCGTCTTAGACGTCTTCACGGAATGGGGATTCCCGGAAATAGACCTGTTCGCAACCCTGGAGAACTCACAATGCCAAAGTTACGCCTCCAGGTACCCCCAGAACCAGTCCAAGGGGAACGGTCTGTCGATTCAATGGTCAGGGAAATTTGTTTACGCCTTTCCCCCGACTCCCCTTCTCAACAAAGTGGTGCACAAGATGCACCAGGAGCAGGTTACCATGATACTAGTGGCCCCAATGTGGGCCCGGCAGCCATGGTTCGCTCACTTGATGGAGATGTCCCTATCTCCCCCAATGAAACTTCCCTGCCCGTACAACATGCTGTCACAAGACAAGGGCAGGACACTGCATCCATGCCCTCAGACCATGAATTTAGCAGCCTGGCTCCTGAGATCATAGAATTTGGACATTTACAACTCCCACAGAGATGTATGGACATCCTCAGGGAAGCCAGAAAACCTAATACTCGACACTGCTATTCTAGCAAATGGAAAAGATTCGTTATCTGGTGTAGAGGTACTAGCATCAACCCAGTTGACTGCTCTCCTACTGACATTATTCTATACTTGACCCATTTACTGGATTCAGGTTTAGTGTTCAATTCCATTAAAGTCCACCTAGCGGCACTTTCTGCATACACCACTTCCCAACTTAAAGTGTCGTGGTGGAAGATACCAGTTATCAAAGCCTTCATGGAGGGGGTAAAGAGGATACACCCTCAGATAGCTAACCCAGCTCCCGGATGGGACTTAAATGTGGTACTTTCCAGACTCATGGGCCCTCCCTTCGAACCCATGCACAAGGCAACTCTTAAAGATATCACCCTTAAGACTGCTTTCCTAATAGCTATCACCTCCATTAGGAGAGTAAGTGAACTACAGGCTCTTTCTGTACTAGACCCCTTCGTAACAGTTCACAAAGATAAGGTGGTTCTACGCACACACCCAAGGTTTGCACCTAAATTCATCTCGAAATTTCATGTAAACCAAACTATAGAACTACCAACGTTCTTTCAAAACCCTTCCAGCTCGGGAGAAAAAAGTCTGCATACACTAGATGTACGCAGAGCTGTCATGTTCTACATGGAAAGAACCAGACCACTGAGAAAGACTAATCAGTTCTTTGTCTCGGTGGCAGCAGGAAGAGAAGGAGATGCGGTCTCAAAATCCACTATATCTAGATGGATTGTTCAATGCATCACTCTCTGTTACACTCTTGCTAAGAGAGAACTACCCTTCAAGCCAAGAGCACATTCCACTCGAGGCACTGGGGCTTCCATAGCATTCATTGCAAATGTTCCCCTTGAGTCCATCTGCAAAGCGGCTACCTGGAGTTCTGTGCACACCTTTACAAAACACTACTGTCTAGACGCACACTCTAGATCTGACTCCCAGGTGGGACAGGCAGTATTAAGACATCTTTTCTCTACTGTTCCTTCTCATAACCCACCGCCAACTCCAGGTACTGCTCGCTAGTCTATGCACAGCATGTGATTCTAAGCAGATTAACAAACATCAGAAGACAATGCATTACTTACCGTAAAAGCATTTCTGATGGTTGTATCTGCTTAGATTCACATGCGCCCACCCTTCCTCCCCGCTCGGATGGAAGGAACATAGACTTCCTTTTATATCTCTCTTTTCTGTACTCACTCACGTCTATAAGGCTCCCTCAGGGCAGAAAAATACAAACAGAGGGACCTCGACGCGTGAGGGATTGTGGGTACAACGCACGTCACTATAGGGATAGTGTTACAGACACGCCTTGTCGACGTCCCCTTTTCGACTACGAAAAACAAAATGCAATACTCCGCAGTGACCACTGGATGTCGGACCTATGCACAGCATGTGAATCTAAGCAGATACAACCATCAGAAATGCTTTTACGGTAAGTAATGCATTGTCATAATGCATCATCATTTGTTAATGCGGTACGTCCCGCCCTTATACATGTCATTCAGGCTAGGGTTTGGTAATTGACAGTTTATGACACATCTACATTCAGTCTAAACATTAGTTATTGTAGCAAAGGCTGCAGAGACAATTTTCTGTTATGAGAAACATGGAGCGGTGGGACAAGAAGGATATCTTGTTCTCAGCAGAGAAACATTCCATACAACGTTATCTGTTTGCCGCTGCTCATGAGCTAAGGGTCAGACAGTTCTGAGGCAGAAATACCATTCTTTGTGAAGGAGCACCGCTAGTTGCATATAATTCATGTTTAACTGCCTTTTACAACAGCTCTTGCAAGACAAACCGGCACCTGGGCTACTGATTAGGCGCGGCTCCTGCACAGCTTCAAGGCCTCTGTGAGAGGGAATGTATTTCTGCATGGCTCTACATTCCTGCCTACGTTAGTATTTCAGAGTTCAAGCTGTGGCCTCGCACCGTGTGTGTCTAAAGCATGCAAAGCGTTTTACTAAAAGAAAAACAAAATGGCTGATATTTACAAAATGGACTCCCTATGGTCACATTTAGGAATCTTGGTTTGTGAAGGTTGTCACATGATGCGATTCGCTTATGGCCAACATACTATTCATATCATTGAGGCTATGTGAGTCCCTTTTTAGTAGCACAAGTTACATCCTTGTTTAACATGCACTGTTTCTGCTTGGTATTCCTTGTAGGCTTGCAATTTGCCTGCTTTACTCCCCTGCCAGGACTTCTCTTGTCCCAACAACCTGGTGTATTCTTGCCAGGACTTCACTTATCTTGCAGTCTCCCTTTATCCCCAAGTAGCGTATACCTTTCTTGTTAGCGTGGTATATCTACTTGGCAAACAATCTTCATATTACTTTACTTTCAGTAATTTCACAATGGTCAAACTCTTCTACCTTTTCGGTTCATGAACATTCTTCTTGTAATTTCACTTTCTGTAACTTCACAATGTTCTATTTCACTTTGGCACATCCACTGAAATGCCCTTTGGTCCCTACTCTACTCTGCTCTACCAAACATATGATTCCTTTCTCTTGAGGGTTTCTTGGGGTCCCGACCCTCTTATAGTGAGTTGCCACCCTTCCATCGCTCCTGTCCACCCCTGGATCCCAAGCTATATAGAAATCGCGTGACAATATAATGTGTCCCTTAGCAAATCTTTCCAGCGTATTCATCATTTTCTGGATAAATCCATCCTGGCCTGAGCTGGGTGCATATATGGTGGCTTGCGTATATAATTCCCCCTTCCCCTGTGGAGTAACCGCCACATATCTCCCATTTGGTGTCTTTTTCCCAGTCCTCAATGGTAATGTCTAAATTATTCCGCACAGCTATCAACACCCCTCCTTTTTTTTTTTTTATTCCCATGTTAGATTTGAAGATTTGGTAATACCCCTGTATTCTTATTTTGCGTTTGTCGCTAGCTTGCACATGTGTTTCCTGTAGAGTCAGTAGGTCTGGTTTTTCCCTTTGAAGAAATCTTTCTAACTTCTTCCTTTTTAGGGGTGAGTTCATCCCATTAATGTTCAGTGACATAATTCCTAAATTATTGGTCTTAGCCATCTACTGAGCAGAGTGCAAGTCTATCTCCACATTCAGTGGATTCTTGATTGGGGCCCCCTCTCCCCCCCTCGCTGGGTGGGCTCAACCGGCCTTTAGCCCCTCCCGATTCACCCTCACAGGGCTTGAGCCCAAGACACAACCCAGCCCCGATAAGTGCAGGTGCACCCAAGCCCATATTTTGATCCCAAATCCCTCCCTCACTCCCGAAACCTATATACTAAAACACTTGCCCTCCCCAGGCTCACATTCTTCATAGCTGTATGTTCTTATCACCTAACTTCAAAGTCCCTGGAGCCCCTTCTTGTCCCCCGGTATACCTTTCCTCTTGGTGTTTCTCTTCTTCACTGCAGTCCACTCCCATCCCTTCTTTCTGTTCTGCGTTTCCTTTGTCGGCACGCTGGTCCCTGCTTCTTTTTCCTCTATGATATGATATGATATGATATATGATATGATATGGCATTTGTAACGCGCCTATACACAAGTGTTTCAAGGCGCGACGAGGCAGGGAGGGGGGAACAGGGGGAGGACAGACAACGATCCTACTAGGCCAGGTGTCATTCAGACCGCGCAAGTGCAGGGGTAGGGGGAAGGGAAAAGTGCAGTACAAGGTAAGTAGAATAGAAATAAATAGATAAATAAATAAATAGGGCCAGCTGGTGGCAAGTGCAAGGTAAGTGCAGACAAGTGCTGGGAAGGGGGGGCCTCTAGGGATACAGAGAACAGTCCCGCAGTGCAGGGGTTGCCAGGGAGGCAGTGCAAGTGGAGAGTGGCTGGGCCCAGGACCGAGGTCGGTGAGAGTGGCCAAGTTTCAGATTCAGTGCAGAATTTAGTGAGGAATTGGCAGGGGAGAGGGAGAGAGAAAGCAGAAGCAAAGAGGAAGGTTTTGAGGTGCTTCCGGAACCGGAGATGGTTCTCAAGTTTCAGGGAGGCAGGAAGGCTGTTCCAGAGGGAGGCTCCTGCCGCGGAGAGAGATCTACCCCCAGCACGTTGCTTCGAGAAGCGGCTGACCCTGAGGGAGTTGGAGACGGATGAGCGAAGGGCTCGGGAAGGAAGATATTTAGGAAGAGAGAGTTGCAGGTATTTAGGCCCCAGGCCCCAGAAGGCCTTGTGGACAATGCAGAGGGTTTTGAACTTAATCCTCGCAGCCACTGGGAGCCAGTGTAGAGATTTCAGTCCTGGAGAGATACGGTCCCTGGGCTTGAGGCCAAGGACAAGTCTCGCAGTTCTGTTCTGGATGAGTTGCAGAGGGCGGAGAGTGGAGGCAGGCAGATTAAGATAGAGACTGTTACAGTAGTCCAGCTCGAGAGAACCAGGGCTCGGGAGACAGTGAGCTTCTGGGGGAAGGAGAGGAAGGGAAGAATACCTCTAAGGAGGTGCAGCTGGTAGTGTGACTTCTTAGAGACGTCAGATATATGAGGAGAGAAGGAGAGTGTGGAGTCAAAGATGACCCTGAGGTTTGTTGCCTTGCAGGTAGGAGCAGGAAGAGGCCCAAGAGAGGCTGGCCAGAGAGCTGCAGGGAAGGAGGGAGTGGGTGAGCCGATGAGTAGAATCTCAGTCTTACTAGCATTAAGGCGGAGGTCGTTGGCAGCACACCATTCCTGGATAGCAGACAGACAGTCGGAGATGAGGGCAGGAGCGGAGGAGGCCGAGGGTAGCCTGAAAATGAGCTGGGTATCGTCCGCATAGAACTGAAAGTTGGGGCAGAGGGCGGCGATGCGGTGGGCAAGAAGTGCCAGATACTGGTTGAAAAGCCAGGGAGAGAGATTAGATCCCTGGGGAACACCACAGGTGGAGAAAAAGATGTCAGAGAGGAAGGACCCAAGTTGGACCTGGGAGGGTCGATTGGAAAGGAAAGAGGTCAGCCACGCCAGAGCCTGACCAGTGATACCCAGGTTATCGCGGAGACGGTTGAGCAGGATGGCATGGTTGACAGTGTCGAAGGCAGAAGAGAGATCGAGCAGAATGAGAACACACTCAGTGTTGGAGTCGAGGTTCAAGAGCAGGTCATCACGGATGTTCAGGAGAGCAGTTTCCGTGCTTCTGGCCGCTCTGAAGCCGGATTGGTGGTCATGAAGACTACCAACAGCTTCAGCATGGAGGTTAAGCTGGGAGATGGCCAGTTTTTCCAGGAGCTTGCCCAGGAAGGGAGTGATGGAGATTGGGCGATAGTTAGCCGGGCAGGAGGGGTCGGCAGAGGGTTTCTTAAGAAGAGGGTGCACAAGGGAGTGCTTGAGGGGGGATGGGGAAGACTCCAGAGGCGAAGGAGAGGTTGCAAAAGTCAGCCAGGGCAGGAGCCAGGGAGTCGATGTGGTCCTTGATAGTTTTGGAGGAACAGGGGTGAACCTGTTTAGACGAGACTTTCATAGATCGGATTTGTCTGGAAACTTCGTCAGCAGAGAAAAGGGGAAAGGCAGAGAAGGATGGAGGAGGGGTGGCTGCAGAAGGGCCGGAGGAAGAGCAGGGAAGCGAGGGAGGGAGGTGATAGGAGGAGAGTGAGGACAGGATGTCCTGAGTTTTAGAGATGAAGTGAGAGGCCAGTGCAGTACAGAGGGCCCGGGAGGGGACAGGAGAGGTAGAGACTGCAGCAGGGGTGGCAAGCTCCTTGCAGATTTTAAAGAGTTCGGCCGAATTGTTAGATGCCGCAGAGATGCCGGCTTGGATAAGGGCTCTCTTCTTGGTGAGAACGGAGAGACGGTACTGCCTTTGGAGCAGGCGGCAGGCCAGTTTGTCAGAGGATGAACAAGAAGCACGCCATTTCCTCTCTGCCACCCTGCACTTGCGTTTTAGGGTGACGAGATCCGAATCATACCAGGAGTTACATTTGGCTTTGGGCTTCAGGCGGATTCTCATGACAGGGGCAAGGATATCAAGAGTATCAGAAATAGCAGAGTGGAGCAAGGAGAGGGCTGTGTCAGGGTGGGAGTCAGCCGAAGGGGGAGGGGGGGGAGAAGGTGGCAGCGAAAGCCTCAACTGACACGCGCTTCATGGGTCGGATGACCGAGAAGGTGGGTGGCAATGATGAGGGTGGCTTGGCCTGTGGGGTAGGGAGGGTGAGGTGGGAGGATAGGAGAAAGTGATCACTCCAGGAGAAAGGAGTGGAGAGAGGGACTGAGAGGGGAAGGTCAGAAGAGATCAGAGCATCAAGAGTGGGCCCTGGAGAATGAGTAGGCCCAGATGGGAGAATAGAGAGTGAGAGAGAGTCGCAGAGGTCACGAAAGAGTCCAGTGGGGGGACAGGAGGCATCTAGGTGGATGTTGAAGTCACCAAGAAGGAGGAGTTGAGTGGTAGTGGACAGGAGTGAGGAGGAGAGGTCAGCCCACTCGGAGAGGAAGGAGGAAATTTGACCAGGTGGCCGATAGATAGTAGCCACGGTAAGGGAATGGCTAGGAGAGAGAGAGAGTCGGCAGACAAGACATTCAAAAGAGGAATAGGTCTGCGTAGGAGTGACAGTGGCAGGAATCCACTCAGGGAAGATAAGGGCAACACCCCCCCCCCCTGCACGGTTGGGCCTGGGCACGGAGAGGATCTTGTAACCGTCAGGTAGGAGTGTGTCAAAGCTGGTGACAGAGCTGGCTGTGAACCATGTCTCAGTGAGACCGAGGACGTCAAGGTCCAGTTCCTCAAGAAGGTGACCGATATCAGAGGAATGCTTGATGGCAGAGCGAGAGTTAAGAGTGGCAATGTGGAGAAGGTTGCCATCCTTGAAGGACTTCCGGGGAGGGGTACAGATCAGAGGTACGCCCTGCGGAGGTGTAGAAGAAGGAGGTGAAGAAGGAGCAAGAGAGGGAGCAGGGAGGGAGGGTAGAGGCAAGGTAGCCGAGGACAGAGGAGGGGGGACAGCAGGAGAGGAGAGGAAGTTGATGAGGCGAGGGAAGCGTCTATCAAAGAGGTGAAGGTTGGCCTGAGGGCCTTGGACCAAGACGGTCCCATTAGCGTAGACATTAATGATGGCCTTAGAAGAGTGGAAGGGGGCCAAGAGGACATCCCAGCGGGTGCCACCATTAATGGGAGAAGAGGAAAAAGGAGAGAGCACAGAGACCATATGAAGGGGCCATAGGTCAGGCGAAGGCACAAAAAAGAGGATGTCGGTGAGAGTTTCCTTAGAGCAGGCACTAGTGTAGGTGTCAGCGATAGGGAGGCCTGGGTTGGAGACCAGGATGTCCTTTTTAAACTTTTTCCTACCGGATTTAGTGAGGAGAGCAGGATAGTCCATAGAGAAGCAGTTAGAGAAGATAGGCGAGATAGAGAGCACCATAAAGTAGGAGGGAGTGGGGGGGGAGACAGACGATGTGAGAGCCTGCAGACAGGAAGAGAGCGGCAAGCACAAGTTTACCACATTTAAGAACAGCAACAGTAATGCGTTTTAGGTACACAGTGGAGAGTCCACCTAAGTTTGAGAATCCTGCGAGGGGAGAAAAACCCTAGTTTACCACATTTAAGAACAGCAACAGTAATGCGTTTTAGGTACACCGTGGAGAGTCCACCTAAGTTTGAGGATCCTGCGAGGGGAGAAAAACCCAAGTTTACCGCAACTGTGGAACACAGTGAAGTGAAGACACCCTGCGAGTGCAGTGGCCAGGCGTAGGTGGGGTGGGCAGGGAGAAGGTGGTGAAGGCAAATTGAACTTGCGTCTTGCGTCCCCTGCGGACACCTGCAGACACACAGGGAGCCGCAACTGTAGGAGTCGCCCTTGGCCTTGGGGCCCTTAGCCACAGGGGGCTGCCGGGCAGAGGGCTGCCCAGAAGGAGGTGGTTATAGGAAGAGGGAGGAGAGGGAGGAGAGGAAGGGGAGGGGGGGTGTGGGCGGGCAGGGAGGCGGGAGGGAGAGGAGAACCAGGAAGTGGGAGGGGAGGGGAGAGCAGGAACAACAACGCGCTCTGAGCGCAGATGTAATTTCACCATTTTATTTTTAAAAGAGCACACAATGTACTCACGGATGCCCGCTAGGGTCGGGCAGGGCTTCACAGGGCCTGCAATTCCCTCGGGGCTCCCGGCGACCGCTCTCCCAGGCTCAGCTGAACAAGGAAGCGAGCAGGGGGGAGTGGGCGTCGAGTAGCCAAGAAGGGAGGCGGCCAGGCAGCCAATCAGAGGGGGGGGTGGGCGGTCAGGGAGGCGGGAGGGAGAGGAGAACCAGGAAGTGGGAGGGGAGGGGAGGGGAGAGCAGGCACAACAACGCGCTCTGAGCGCAGATGTAATTTCACCATTTTTTTTTTTAAAGAGCACACAATGTACTCACGGATGCCCGCTAGGGTCGGGCAGGGCTTCACAGGGCCTGCAATTCCCTCGGGGCTCCCGGCGACCGCTCTCCCAGGCTCAGCTGAACAAGGAAGCTAACAGGGGGAGTGGGCGTCGAGTAGCCAAGAAGGGAGGCAGCCAGGCAGCCAATCAGAGGGGGGGGGCGGTCAGGGAGGCGGGAGGGAGAGGAGAACCAGGAAGTGGGAGGGGAGGGGAGAGCAGGCACAACAACGCGCTCTGAGCGCAGATGTAATTTCACAATTCTTTTTTTAAAAGAGCACACAATGTACTCACGGATGCCCGCTAGGGTCGGGCAGGGCTTCACAGGGCCTGCAATTCCCTCAGGGCTCCCGGCGACTCACACCTTTGTTGCAGGATGAAATCCCCGTTGCCTGCCATCCCATTCGAATACCAGGCTGAGAGGAAATGTCCAACAGTATCGGATATCATATCCGCGAAGAAAGCTCACCACTGGGCCAACTTTTTTTCCTCTTGATCAAAGTTATCTGGGACAAGTCGTGGAAAAGTTGTAGGTTTGATCCATTATATGGTAACTGTTTCACTTTCCTAGCTGCCCCAACATTCTTTTCTTCATGAAGGTCCACCAACATATCTTTCGGTCTTGTGCCCGGTTCTTTCCTCAATGAACCCATCCTATGGACACGATCCAGTTTCAGTTAGGCTTCGCCATCCAGTTCTGCCACGTCAGTGAATATTTGCAAGATTGCAGCCTTGAGATCTTTGTCCTGTACTTCCTCGGACAGGCCCTTAACCCTTCTCCTGGACTGGTTTTCAAGGTCTTCAGGTGTAGCTCCAAGTTATGTGTTAGCTGCGCTAGGTATTCTAACAGTTCATCCGTTTTCTGTGCATCATTTGCAACTTCTTGGAGCGCTGTCTCATTCATATCCACTCTTTCCTCTAATTTCTTCACATCTCCTTTTATCTCGTGCAATGTTGATGCCTCCTCACGCATCTTATCCAGCTGTGCCTGAACTGTCCCAGCAATTTGATTTCCCCCCCTCCCCAAAGTCCTGAAAGTATTGTTTAAGAATGATTTGTGTGGGGCGTGGCTAGCCAGGGATGCCAGCCGATGCGTCCCTGAGGAGCTCCTGATCCTGGGTCCCGTTTCCACCCAGTTTTCACCACCATGCGGCAACCAAAAGCCCTGCTGTTGTGGGTGACGGACCCCCTAATGTGAGGGGTACAGCGGATGGCGGTTGATGAGGTGGGTAGTATGGACTATCCATTGGAACCCTCGCCTCAAACTCTGAGGCCAGCGGAGGAAGGACAAAATGGCGGGCGTAGCAGCGTAAGCCGCAGTGGCACAGCCCCTGATGCTGACAATTCCAAGTAAGGCACCGAGGCGTGCGGATCACACCGGTGGAGAGAAGGGCCTACGTTCCCTTCCAGGCGCATCCAGAGGAGCGGGAGCGAGGGATGACGCCTGGCTCCCGGTCGGTTGTGTGGTGAAGAGGGGAGCAGATGAATGCGGCGGGAGGCGAGCACAAGGAGCATCACAGCGGTAGTCCGCCGTGTGAGTAATTAAATTCCTGACGGAGATTACAAGCTGCAACTTGGAACGTGCCCGGGGGCCAGGTGAGACGGTGAAGTTTCTGGGAAAAGAAAAGTCCTGAGGGAGAAGAGGAAGGGAAGGTAAAGGGGAAACAGATTACTGTAAGTAACAGAGTCGAGGGGGGGGGGACCGCCCTAAGTATAAGTAGCTAAGCAGACGGTGGAGGACAGAGGAGTGGAGGGAATGGTGAGGGACCCGGCCCCTGCCGGTGAAATGTGGAGAAGAGCGGCACATGGGGGTGCACCCCTCTTCTGACCCCTCCCCACTCCCCCCCCCCCCCCCCCTCACGTGTAATCGGACCGGGGCAAACCCCCCCCCCCCCCCCCCCCCCCCCAACCTCCTCACCCCCATGCATAACAGGAACTGAAAAACCCTATACGGCAAGCACAGGTTGAGGTACCATGTTGACAAAGACAGTGAAGAACAGGCATGCAGCATTGACATTGACCCGGTGCAAGAAGATATTTCCTTTGGCTAGCCATAAGGATCAAGGTCACCTCAAATTGAGAGGGAGAGTCAGTGATCCCAGAGGTGTGAAATAAAAGACACAGCAGCTAAGTGGAAGGCGCAGCGAGTGCAGAGGGGCTTCCCTCCTTCTTCCTACACCAGGTGTAAGGAACTAAGTGTGAAAGGACAAAGCAATGGCATACCCGTCGAGGCATAATGGCGACCAAACAATCAATAATGCAGAAAGGCCCTCAATCGGTCGACATCAAGACGTTTATGATGGGCGCAGAGATGCCGAAGCGGGCCCAACAGACTAATGCACAAATCCACTTGCCACCAGGTGTCCAGCAGGAGGGGGAGGATCCTCCACTCGGGTCAGATCTGCATGCCAAGCTGCAGAAACTGAAAAAGGACATTAGAGAGAGCACCGTAGATCTAACAAAAGCTATCTCAAACATCAATAAGAACGTTATGGCAGTGGAGAGGCAAGTGGATGAGCTGGAGACGGTAACATGTGAACAAGGTCATGAACACGAGGTGTTGGTTCAACGGGTAGAGGAGATGGAGCAGCGGATGCAGGCTATCCAGGATAAACAAGAGGATACAGAGAACCGATTGAGACGGAACAACATCAGAATCGGAGGGGTTCCTAAGGCAAAACCAGACGGCGACCTAACGGAATAAGTGCAAGTCTATTCCAGTCCATTTTTAGGCGCAGAAGGTAACCCTGAAATAGTGTTGGACCGTACCCATCGGGTATACCCATCATTTCAATTGAATAGAAACCTAACTCCAGATGTTCTGACCAAGGTACATTTGTACCAAGTGAAAGAAGAAATAATGAAAGGGGCATGTAAGCAGGAGCCAGTGAGGTTCAGGGGCACCCCACTGGTCCTGTTCCAAGATCTGGCACAGCCAACACTAGCTAAGAGAAAGAGGCTGCGAGTTGAAACCAACTGGCTGCGCACTAACCATATTCGATATCACTAGTTGTTTCCATGCGGATTACTCTTAGAGTGGCAGGGGCAGCAGTTTTCATCTCCAAAGAAGAAATGGCCACAATGATGGCAGGAGGAGGGGAGGCCACCTCTTTGAAAGGAAGTAAAGAATGCTGGAAACCAGCCCGGCTACCGCCAAAAGGGAGAAACAGACACAAAATGGTGGACGGGAGGGGGGGGACCCACCATGAGCTTTAATCTTGTACAAGTCCTGTAAACTCTGGTAAGAGATGGGCCACGTGAAGAGTGACGTTAAAGAGGGGCACGTTATTATGATTTGGTGGAATGTTGGGTGGGGTTGGGTGGGGGGAGGGGGTGGTGGTTGGGGTACAGGAATCCAGGATTGGATAAGCCCTTATTGCCCTGGGAGGTAGTAGATCCCAGCGGAGGATGACTAGGTGGGTATGGGAGAAAGGGGGTTATTATTGGTTTGTTGGGGTGGGGGAATGGTGGTACAAAAATCTCAAACGGGCATTCAGGGGAAAAGGGTAGAGAAAGGGGTCAAAGGAGGGATACCTACGGGGATAGGATGACGACCGATTTACATATGGTTTCTCTTAATGTCCAAGGCCTAAATTCCCCTGTCAAAAGGTGCTCCATCCAGAGGCGTTTGCTAGAGTTGCACGCCACGGTAGCCTGGTTACAGGAAATGCACTTATTACAAAAGGACGAAGTGCGCCTCAGGCACGCATTCTTACCAAAGCAATTTTTCCCTCTAGTGGTGCTAAAAAGAGTAGGGTGGCAATTCTCATCGCGAAAGCAGCAGGGATCTCTAAACAGTTTGTAAAAAAGGACCCAGAGGGACGATACCTGGTGGTGGGGGGGTCACTTGCCCTAATGAAAAAGATCAGTTTTTGACTAAAGTGTGGCGGGAAATCTCGGGATGGTGCATGGGTGAGGTTCTGATAGGAGGGGACTTTAATTGTATGATGCACCCACAGATGGATAAGACCCTTCCCCTAACACAAGCGGATGGCAGACAGACAGGCATTGGTGCAATTTCTTAGAGAACTACATTTAATCAAGACCTTGTCGATTTTTCAAACCCCAAACAAGGGCTTGCACACATTATTCGGCGGTTCCCAAAGGTGTTTCCCATATAGATATGATCCTGGTCTCAGACACACTCATTCCTCAGGTAACAGACATAGGGATCGGATCTAGATACCTTTCGGATCACGCTCCAGTGGTTTTACATCTGGAGCCCCTGGCCGGGGCACCAAAGGGAAGGAAACCATGGCGGTTAAATCCCCTTATACTTAAATACCCAGTGGTGAGGGTGCACATGGAAGACCCCCTGAGGCATTACTTCAAGAAAAACGATACAGAGGGAGCAAATTTGGGGAATGGTATGGGACGTAAGGCAGTTATGAGGGGCAAATTTATTGCGCAGATGGTGGCATACATGAGAGGGAAGTAAAAAATAAGGCTGGCTCTTGAAAAGGAAATCAGAGGCTGAGGAACTATACAGGGTTAAAGGATCGAAGAAGGCGTGGAGGGCCCTGATGAAGGCCAGAGCCAAATTGGAAAACACACTTGGCAGATAAATCAGTGCAATCACTGATCCAGACTAAGCAGACATACTACATAAAAGGGGACAAGGCAAATAGGTTCCTGGCGACAAGGCTCAGGAAACGGGCAAGAAATGTTTTCTTGCAGTTGAAGAATAAGGAGGGGGAAGTGACTAGAGAGGAGGGGGAGAAGTTGGAAATCATACAAGATTTGTACTCCAGGGAATTAGCAGGGAAAGGATTACAGAGGGCGAATTAAAAGGAATTTTTGGAAGGCCTTAATTTACCGAGGAAGTCTGTCGCTAGAAGCCCCCTTTACGTAGGAGGAAACAAATAAAGTGATATGTTTGTTAATCAGAAATAAGGCCCAGGGCCCCGATCAGTTTGAGAATGAATATTCTAAAGCGTTCCAGAACATACTAACGAAACCCTTGACTATATTATTCAACCACATAAGGGACACCGGGGGAGTGTCGGGGGTTATGTGCCCGCCCACGACGAAACCGGGGAAGGATACAACCCAGTGCTCCATTTACTGCTTAAATCTCGTGATTGGACAGAGCCGCTAAAGTGTATACAAAAGTAATCTCTCTCTCCGGTTGATGATAATACTTCCTAAAATCATCCACCCAGACCAGGCAGGGTCCACACCCGTTCGACTGCGAATGTGATGGAATGGGGAAAGAGAACCGATCAGAGGTTCTCAATCCTGGCGTTGGGTGCTACAAGAGCGTTTGACAGTATGGCTTGGAACGGCCTTAAAATCACATTGGCGCGGCTGGGGTGTGGGTAAACCTTCATGCGGATGGTTATGGCCAACTTTCAGACCCCATCCACGAAAATCCAAGTAAACGGGAAAAGTACAGAACAATACCTATTTGGAGGGCTACCAGGCAGGGATGCCCGCTCTCCCCCCTGGTTTTCGGCATGGCTATGGAGCCTCTGGCGCAGGCGATTAGGGAGGACCTGACAATGAAGGGAGCAATGGTGAGAGGGTCAGAACATTAAAGTGGCATTATATGCCGATGATGTATTAATGCTCATGAGAGAAACTGAGAATACCCTACCGAAGGTGCTGGCCCTCATGGAGAAATTAGCTGGGATCTCCGGGTTCTGCAAAGTCCAGGGCCTTTAATGTTACGTAGGACCAGACAGAGATGCTAAGGTAGCCGAGGTCCTACCCGCTAATTTGGGAGCGTGATCAACTAGAAATCTGCGGGGCGAAGCTGACCCCCACACAAAGAGAACTTTGATGCCAATATCCCATGCCTCCTGGGCAGCTTTGGGGGGGACTTGAAGAGATGGGATCTGCAGGAGTTATCCTGGTTCGCAAGAATTATGGCGGTCAAGATGACTCTTCTACCTAGATTTCTATATGTTGGGCTCCCTTCCGCTATGGATTCTTCCAAACTGATAGCACGATTAAAGAAATAAATATCGCAGTTTATTTGGGGAGGCAAGAAACATCGGGTAGCCAGAGAAATATTGTTTAGATGCCCAGGAATGGGAGGGGCTGGGGGGTCCCTGAGATGGCACATTACCTGATGGCAGCCCAACTAGCACCAATGCTACACTGGTCCTCACAGGAAGCTGAAGAAAGGAGGGGGAGGGTGGAACAGGCGGCTACAGACATTCAGGTAGGGTACCTGGGGTTTCTAAAAGCTAAATCTAGAGAGGCCGGGGGACGTCTGTTAGAATCCACAAGGAACACTCTTCGATAAAGCACTACGGGGTAAGAAACTTTGCCCAGGGGGAGGGGGGGGCTCTTACTCCAGTGTGCTATAATAAGGAATTCACACCACGAACATCCTCGGGCTTCTCTGCAAATTGGGAGGGGGGGGCACTACCCTGACTCTAAAAGATTTTTTTTCAGGGCGGAACACCTTTGCAGTTTGAGGTGTGCAAGGTCAAATTTGTGTGCTGCCGGAAAGCAAAAAGATTTAATTATGTGCAAATCAGGCACTGGGTCACATCTAAAGAGTGCAAGGAGGCGTCCAGCAGATCTGCGGTGGGGTGTGGAACTCAAAATGAAGGAGGGAGTCCTGAGGAGGGGCATCTCAAGACTGTACCGACTCCTGGACGGGGCGGAGTTAGAAGATGGGCTACAGTACATGGGGAGATGGGAACAGTATCTGGGTATAGTCATATCGGAAGAGGAACGGGGGCAGATTTGGAGGAGGGCGCAGAAAAGCTCTCGATGTTCTATGATAAAAGAATCGGCATACAAGGTAATCAAGTGATGGAACATGACCCCGCAGAAGCTACATGTGGCGAACTCGAACATCTCAAGGGACTGCTGGACGGGTTGTGATGGACATGTCCGAAGGCAAAATCCTTCTGGAAAGAGATCTTTGAGTCACATCCGGTAGATTCTAGGTGTGCAACTACCAATGTGTCCGAAGGTGGTATTTTTGGGTGCAGTGGCGGAGGGCCAGTATGATGCAAGTGAGGCAAGGGCTACACAGATCACCCATATGCTAGCGGCAGCAGGTATAACATTAGCACACAATTGGAAATCGGAGCATGGCCCGATATCGGCAATGTGGCGGTGAGAATGTGGGGGCTCTTGGCCATGGAAAAAGTAAGCTTTGTAAAAATGTGGCTCCCATTCCATGAGTTTGTGATCGACAGACAATCAATTCTACAAGCCATTCATACTGAGAAACATCTTGGTCTTGTGAAATTGGGAAAAGGCTGTCCTGGACATTAGTAGGGGAATCCTTGGACGGATGGTCATTGGACTATACGGGACTCCTGAAGTGCAATGTGGGGATATTGATCAGCGGCCTGTAAAAGTACCATCAATGTTTATGTTAAAGTTTGTTTGGGTGTTAAAAGGGGAGGAAATGGGCACCAATATGGGATGTTGGGTGAAATTGTAAGGTACTTTTAAATGTTGGTGCACTTCAAAATAAGATAACGCTTGTTTAAAAAAAAAAGTGATTTGTGTGACTGCCTGGTCATCACCTTGACGTCCCATATATTCCTGTTTTTCTGGACTTCCTTTACCCTCAAGAGGGGTTCCCATGTCTCTTCTACACATCTTTTGTATGGTGCCTTCCTGGGGTTTCTTTGTGCCTATTGATGGAGTCTGTATCTCCTGTCCCTATTTTTAGACATCCTCAGATTTTTTTAGTCTTTTGCCTAAAAAGTATTCCTCCCACCCTGGAAAGTACTTTCCTGTACAATATCAAGTTCAGCCTGGATTTTATATAAGATCAGAGCCACTCGTGCCTTTGTTGATTGCCGATCCCTTTGCCCCCAATGCGGTCTTCTACGATCAGTCTCTTTTGTGTAGGCGTCTTTCACCTACCCTTTTGTGCGCATTCACTCTCCTCACTCTGGATGCTGCGGCCTAGTCCACTTGGCAGCACCTGAGCACTGCTTTTCCAAGGTCTCAAGTCAGTAGCAAAATGTTCTTCTGATTATCACCGGTATGGCTACGTAGAGAGTACCTTTGCGGCTCTTTCTCCTAGTCCTCCTCACCACCCCCATGTGCCAACGGTGCCGGGCTTCCAGAGAATCCCAGTTGGATGGGCGGGAAGGTGCCTTCTCCAGCAGTGTTACTGCCAGAGTTCTCTCGTGACGGGTGGAGGCGCCATAAAGGAAACCAAACACTCCCAAGTCCTTTCTCTCTTTATGACCGCCCTCCGAAGAGTACTTCCGTAGCTACAAGTCCCTTTAGGTCTCCATTCCGGCCCATGCGCCACCTTTGGTTGGAGGCCACTGGGAGCCATCTCTCTCTTATTAGGCAGTACCTGATGCTCCCACACCCTCGCCGACCAGTCGTTCTGTCCTCCCTTGCTCACACCCACCTGCGCTGAACGATCCCTGCTCCTTCAACGCTGCAGAACCCTGCCTTCTCTGGAGCTCTTCCTTGGTCTCCTTTGGCCATTCAGGAAGCTTCCTGCTCCGATGGGTACCGCTATCCCACAGGGGCTTTCCCTGCCAATTCTGTGGGGTCCCGCAGGACTGCTCCGTTCCTCTTCTCCTCTCGCCTCTCCCTTGTCCCGCTAGTCTGGGAACAATGGCGGACGTGCTCTCACCGCTACTGCTCTGACTTCCGGGGTGATACAATCCACGCCAATCCTCCTGTGTTAGGCCCCAAAGTCAGGCCCAAATCATCCCCTCAGGTAGTCAGTTTCTGTACTCTCTTATGTCTGCGCACGGGGAGGGTATTCACATACAAAACAGCTTAATGAAGGTAGTAGTAGTAGTATTATGACTTTATTTGGAAAACAAGTCACCATCAAAGTACAGTTTAAAAAAACTCAATAATACGCAAATATCTACATTATTCTCATTGAGTGAACATTTTTGTTAAAATGCACATACAATAATAAAACCACTGACTGCTTGCATACATCACACCCAAGCTAGTGTTTACCCATTTTTGCGCACTTGATCGGCCCCATCATTCTATTCTTGAATGCGACCAACAACACATGTTTGGGGATGGTGCAACGTTTCAAAGCTTGAATGGCTAACAGAGTTGGAAAGTGCACCAGGTCGCTCCAAACCGGAGCTAACCAACATCTCCTTGCCAAAGAGTGGGCTTTGCAAAAAAAGATGCGCCTCATCCTCACGCCCTCCCAAACGGAGGGGACATGCGGGTGAGGGGACATGCGGGTGAGGAACAAAGGCCACTCTTCCACTTGGAGGACTCATGGGCCAGTGGGAGTATGCCTAAACGGAACTTGGCAAACCAAGTTTTTAATTTTGCTGGCATCCGGAGGTCCAGATATACCTCCGATCCCCACACGTCCTTGAACAGCAGGTACACCTGTGCTTTTTTCCCCTTGAGGCAGGTGTCGATCATCTTACGCCAGGCCCATTCCCTGAAGTTGTCCTTGAGAACCACCTTATAAGCACAGCCCAACTTAGTATGATTGTTTCAAAGGTCCCCCAATCCGATGTTAAAAAGCATAGTTCTTGCATGCTTCAACCACAGAAGCTTTCCCCCACCTAATGTCGCAAGAACCTCTTCCAAACCCTCCCTGAACAGGGGCAAAGTTCTGTTGTTCCAAATGCGCAGCCAGTAAAACACTGGCTGCATCATAATGGCATATTGGATCTCAATAAGGCCAAATTCGCATGCCAAGGGAGTAGTTGGCACGTTACGGGGTAGGCCCAACAATGCTTAAAGAAGGTTTTGGGAGGCAGGAGAGCTACAATTACGGTGCTCTTCTGTCGGTGGCCATTTTGAAATCCCACAGAGACTTTAAGTTGAACTTACTGACACAGACTATCCTTAGTTTCTTTTGGTAGGGAAATGCCACCTTAGCATAGGGCAAGTTAGGCCTTGCACCTTCCTGACATTTTAAATTAATAGAAGTATTTTTGTTAAATATTGAATCTTTTGTCTGTCATACTTCATGAACCCTTTAGAATATATATATGTCCATGTAGTTATGGTTAAGTTGGTGTTTCCATAGGACGAGCACTTTTTGGGTGGCTTATAACTTCGCTCCCTCTGGACAAATCCTCACCAAACCTTGTATATGGCCCACTCTGAATTTTTTTGGAGAGGTTTGGTCCAAGGGGGGCAAAGTTATAGGTGGGGGTCCCAAAACTTTGTTTTTTCCTATAGACATAATGGGAAAAAACTTTGCACATGGCTACAGCCCGAACCGCTCGACGGATTTACACCAAATTTGCAGCAGGAGCGGCGGCTTGGTCCCGAAAGCGTGCTTTTGCAAATTTGGTGTAAATCCGTCCAGTAGTTTTTTAAAAAAATGACCAAAATGTAAGTGAAATAAATTAGTGATATCTGTGTTCACTTCGCGGACGGACTTCCCTGTTCGCTCCGCGGACAGCACCCCGATTGGCCCATGGGCTTGCGTCATGTCCACGGACATGCAACGTGTTTGCTGATTGGACGGCGTGGGGCGTGGAGCGCGTCAGATTTTCTGTGGCGCCCGCCATCTTGTATTCGCCGGCGACCGCGTACAGAGCGGTGAAACTTGGATTAAAAATTGTATTTAGTGGAGTGTGTTGGTGTGTAAGAGTGTTTGGGGAGGGTGGGGGAGAATGAAATAGGTTCAATGGTTTGTTTTTTTATGTGCTATACGCTTTTGTTGTGTTCGATTTGTCTGCGGAGAACACGGCTGTTCTGACATTTTGTAAATAAACTAAATGGTGGGGTGTTCAGAGGACGGCGTATGTGTCCTTTTTGTTCGCAAGGAAGGTAAAATTGAGCTAAAAACACTTGCGGTGTATTTAAATGTTCGTAAATACACAAACTGGGGGTGTCCTGAGGACGCTGTCCGTATTGTAATCTGTTAAGTTGAATGTGTTCTAAGAACACTCGCGGTGTCCCGAAATGGTTGCAATTACACAAAATGGGGGTGTTCTGAGAACGTTGTTTGTATTGTTCGTTGTCAGGTTGAAAGTGTTCTACGAACCCTCCTTTTGTCCGCTGATAGTACAATTTCCTATGGGCCTCACCCGACTTTTTGTCCACTAAAGAAACGATAAAGACATTATGTGATAATCCAATGACTGGCGCTATTGACATGGCTGACTTGCTTTTGCGACACTAAATCATATCTCCCGCCCCTAAGCCTGATATTATGAAAGCATTCATATTCCCCGCCTCTCTCCGTGACGTTACAGGGTGCGTCATCAAACGTGCCCAGTCGACTCCAGTCCTACGCGACTTTACACAGAACCCGGAAGACAACACACATTATGTCACAACACAGCGCGCCACAATTCGGAATATGAAACTGTGATTTAAAAACAAACAGCAAGATTGTAAATTTTGTAAAGTACATTTATTTGACATCAAATGTTTAGAGAATATTCAGCGATTTGCATTTGTCTTTGTTGTTGATCCGCAAAAGTTCATGTTGAGCCACGCGATGTTCCTTTGCGGTACAGAGGGTGTTAGATCAGCTTAGAACACAGTGCGCCACAATTCAGAATATGAAACTGTGGTTTAAAAGTAAACAGCAGGATTGTACATCTGGTAAAGTACATTTATTTCACATGAAATGTTTAGTGAATATTCAGCAATTTGCAATTGTCTCTGCTGTCGATCAGCAAACGTTTATTTTGAGCCACAAGCTGTTCCTTTGCGGTACAGAGGGTGTTAGATCAGCTTAGAACACAGTGCGCCACAATTCAGAATATGAAACTGTGGTTTAAAAGTAAACAGCAGGATTGTACATTTGGTAAAGTACATTTATTTCACATGAAATGTTTAGTGAATATTCAGCAATTTGCAATTGTCTCTGCTGTCGATCAGCAAACGTTTATTTTGAGCCACAAGCTGTTCCTTTGCGGTAGATAGGCTGTTGGTTTATGATAAAAGCAGTCAATGGTCGCACTGATAATCGGAAGGTTGGTCCAACAACGAGGCATTAGACCACCATAATGGTTGGTATGTTGCTTCTAGCCGCTAGTACTGCGTAAGGGCATATTGGTCCTTGGCGATTGTCCCATTAAAATGGTGAGGGTCATGAAGTTGCTTACATGGAGCTGCACCTGGCAGTTGAAATATCCATCCGCTGGAGTCTGAAAATCGTGACATTGGCAAAATGGGGCAACGTACCTGTTTTAAAAAACATAAATTAGTCTCACCAGCCAATCTTTATTAAAAATATTCATTTTATTTATTAGGGCGTGAAACTATTTGCTACCGAAGATGGTGCAACGGAGTATGTTAATAATAAAATAATAATATTTGCGCATTTATATAGCGCTAAGAACCGTCAGGTATCTCAGCGCTGCTTATTATTACCCACAGTGTGTGGTGCTCATTTATCGATCACGGAAGGATGAAAGGCTGAGTTTGGCCGTGCCGTGATTCGAACCTGCGTTAGCAAGCTGTGCACGGATGTCAAAGCGAGCGCTCTACTCGCTGTGCCACTTGACCGGCTACAGTGAAGTGGCACAGCGAGTAGAGCGCTTGACAGTGCACGGTGGAGCGAGTTATGGTTGCTTATCTTACCATAACTGCCGAATTTCAGGGGTTTTTCGGTTTTACTCTGAACCATAACGTCCCTTTAACAATGTTTTTTCACTGAAAATATATATATATATATATATATATATATATATATATATATATATATATATATATATATATATATATATATATATATATATATATATATATAATCTCTGAGGCTTGTGGAATCTGCTTAGATCACATGCTGTGCATAGGCCGACATCTAGTGGAAGCTGCAGAGTATTACAGTTTGTTTTTCGAAGTTCGAAAATGGGCATCGACACAGGGCGTGCCAGTAATACTATCCCTAGTGTGACGGCCACTGTACCCACGATCCCTCACGCGTCTAGGACGCTCAGATTGTTTTTTTCCACCATACTGGTCGGAAGCATCCCGCAGAGTTCCCTGGCCTTAGCCATAATTTTGCCAAATATCGTAATATTTCACCATTTTCTCCACCCCAATGTCGAGTCACCGACCTTCGACACTCGACGCCGGCGGAGAAGAAAGACAACCGTTGAGAGCTGCACAACGGAATTGGGCCTCGGAAGGCCGCTGGCCTCGGCCCTGCAAGTAGGGAGAGTAGGGGGTGGTACATACTCTACACTCTATATACAGACATTTCTTATATATTCCTACACACACTAGCCCGCTGCCACAGGGTGCGTATGGAGGGTACCCCTTTCCAATTCTGCTCCAAGTGCAACCGCAAGTACCCTTGGGTTGACAGACAGGCCATGTTTAACCTCTGCTTGCCGAGGGAACACCCCGAGGCCAACTGCAGAGCGTGTAGTTGGTTTAAACCGAAAACCCTTAAGGACCGTTCGACCAAACGTTGGGCCCACCACGCCAGGCAACAAGAGGCGATGGCAGCGGAGGGCACCTTCAGCGATGGCAGCGACACCGTGCTTTCAGACGCCGAGGGCAATGTGGTGTCGAGAGACAGCCAAACGCAAGTCCCTGACCTCGGAAGGTTGTCCGGCAGACAAGCTATGGGGAAAACCCCCAGCGACACGAGCGCTACCCACTGCACTTCCACCAAACACGTGAAGTCCCACCGAGACCCGACGCGCATGTCCAGTTCTCGGAAAGAAGCACAATGAGAACGGTCCACCGAATCGGTGTCCTCTGGGCGTTCTTGATCTTGATCGCCGCATGACTCCAGGCAGCCATCCACTGTTGCCAAAAGTGCCTCGCTCCCTAAGGTAACGGAGGTTCGATTGTCGAAGACGAAGCCGACCTTTATCCCCAGGCTGCACTCCAGGTGTCGGCGTCAGCAGACCGCGTGACGGCTGTTCCCAAGTCCCGACCTCCACACTCTAGAGATAGGGACACTACCCCCGAACCTCGACGCCAGACGTCGAAAAGCTCTGAAGGGGCAAAAACACAGGGGAAACATTCTTCCACCCATGGGGAGGGGGGAAAACAACAAAAGAAGCATTCTCAACCACCTTCTACACCACAGAAGCAGTCAGACAGCTCAGTCTTCTACTCCACAAAAACAGACAGACAAGTCTCAGCCTTCTGTCATTTTACCCAAGAACCCTGCACAAGGCCATAGGTCCAGTCGAGATAAAACAGGGAAACTCTCCCAGGAAAGAGTTGTTCCCAGCTCTAAGGAATGGTCTAGTGACGACATAGACAGAGTTATGTCTAGGAGGTCAGCCTTGGCAGACTTCTATGCCAAGAATCCTGAGCATTTCCTCTCCTATACCCCTGACGGGGCTACGCCCTCAGGCTCTAGGGACCCGATACCCCCAAGTAAGAAGTCCCGGGTTGAAACACCAACACAAGGTCGGTCTTAAGAATCTTTCTGTATACAGCCCTACTCTCAATATGAGGATCCACTTTTTATTGAGGATCCAGATTTGGGCACGTTGGGAGACCAAACTGGGATGGGCTACTATGGGGATGACGAGGACCAAGAGGCGGATGAGGACGACCCAGAAACTTACAGGGTAGACTCCCCAGTAGACAAAGAGCCCCCGGTTATCGACTCCCCTGTCGACAACCAGCCTCTCTTGAATGAAGTTTTGTCCAGAGCGGCAGAACCCTTCCACATTGACACCCAGGGAGCACAGGAAGAAAGGGACTTTGCCGAAGAATTAGTGGGAGAAAGGAGACCTGTTGCCCAGGCCATCCCTATCCTCAAATCTATACAAAGGAGAATAGACCCTTCCCTTGTAAATCCTAACCTCACCAGGGCGGTAAACCCCAGGATCGAAAAACTATTCAGGGCAGTCCAATCAGACCCGCTGTACATAAGGGGGCATCTGAAACCGGGACATGAAAGATGCCTATTTTCATATTTCTATGTTCCCAGCGCACAGAAGATACTTGCGCTTCAAGGTGGACAGTCAGCACTACCAATTCAAGGTACTGCCCTTAGGGATAAGCTCGGCTCCAAGGGTATTCACCAAGGTACTGGCGGTGGCGGCGGCACACCTACGCAGGGAAGCAATCTCAGTGTACCCTTACCTGGACGACTGGCTCATCACGGGGGAGACCCCAGTAATTTGCAGAACAAACATTCAAAGAACGATCAACCTCCTCTTCGAATTAGGTTTCTCCATGAACGAGAAAAAGTCAAGTCTGGTGCCAAGCACCTCCAAACAGTTCCTAGGAGCTGTCCTAAATACACAAGAGTGGTTGGCCTTTCCACCAGAGGAAAGAATTCGGAATATACTGCTGAAAATTCTGCAATATCAGGCCGGTCGCCAGATAACGGTACGCAAAGCAATGCGTTTGCTGGGCATGATGGCGTCATGTATTTACCTGGTCCCCCACGCGTGCCTGTGCATGCGTCCCATGCAGGAATGGTTGGCAAAACAGTGGCCTCAGGCAAGTGGTCAGTGGGACGATCTAGTGGTCGTTTCGCCAACACTTGTACAATGCCTTCACTGGTGGACAAGAGAAAATCTGTCCAAGGGGATACCCTTTTACGATCCCGAGATACAGGCGGTAGTCACAACGGACGCACACCATCTCCACCACATAGCTCAGGGTCTCTGGTCTCACTCAGTGGCCAAGAATCATATCAACCTGCTAGAGCTTCTGGCAGTATTCAGAGCACTCCAGGCATTCGAGCCCTACCTGTTGAACCTGTCAGTACAGATCCGGACGGAGAGCACTACAGCCATGTTTTACCTGAACAAGCAAGGGGGGACTCGTTCGCCAAATCTGTCCAAGCTTGCCCAGAAAATGTGGATATGGGCACTCAGACAGAACATCTTCCTGTCATCTCAACATGTTCCAGGGGATCTCAATTCTCTGGCGGACGCCTTGAGCAGAGATCCCCTCCCAGAGGAACACGAATGGTGTCTACACAGAGAAATCGTAGAAGATATCTTCTCTCAGTGGGGTTTCCCCACTATAGACCTATTCGCCACAAGCGAAAACAGACAGTGCCCCGGATTCACATCCAGGTTCCCCCAGCCAGGCTCCCAGGGGGAACGCCCTGTGGATGAACTGGTCAGGGATGTTTGCATACGCTTTTCCACCAACTCCTCTAATCAGGAAGGTGGTCAACAAGATGAACCGAGAATCTATGACGCTCGTCCTAGTTGCTCCCATATGGGCGAGACAACTGTGGTTCCCACACTTACGCAGACTAGCGGTGTGCGATGCCATCAAACTTCCGGCCTGGTACAACCTACTGTCCCAGCACCAAGGTCAGAAAGTGCATCTTCAACCCAACTCAATGAACCTGGCAGCATGGCTCCTGAGGTCATAGGGTTTGGACATCTCAATTTACCGCAGAGATGTATGGACATCCTGAGAGAATCTAGGAAGCCAAACACGAGGCGCTGCTACTTTGACAAATGGAAACGATTTGTTATCTGGTGCCAGAATAAGCAAATCAACCCAGTTGATTGCACTCCTTCCACTATTGTCACATACATGCTCCACCTGCTGGACGCAGGGTTGGTTTTTAATTCACTGAAGGTACACCTGGCAGCTCTGTTAGCATACACCACCTCCCGTAACAAGGTTTTGTGGTGGAAAGTACCAGTGGTTAAAGCCTTCATGGAAGGAGTAAAGAGACTTCACCCTCCAATTTCTAACCCACCACCAGGATGGGACCTTAATGTGGTGCTATCTAAACTCATGGGCCCCCCCATTTGAACCCATGCATAAAAGCAGTCTCAAACACCTGACTTATAAGACCGCCTTCTTAGTAGCTATTACATCTATAAGAAGGGTCAGCGAAATTCAGGCTCTGAGTGCAGGATCCTTTTTTTACGGTTCATAAAGATAAACCGGTGAGAACCTAGGGTGTGTACGTAAAACCAAAGTTTATTTCTAAATTCCACGTGAACCAGTCCATCGATCTTCCGGCTTTCTTCCAAGACCCTCAAAGCTCGGCTGAGGTGAAACTACACACCCTAGATGTGCGTAGGGCGGTCCTATACTATGTAAGCAAAACCAGACCGCTAAGGAAAACGGACCAACTTTTTGTCTCCGTAGCTACAGGCAAAGAGGGAGATCGCGTCTCTAAAGGTGCCATCTCCAAGTGGATTGTTAACTGTATCGAGCTGTGTTACTCCCTTTCTGAAAAAACGTTGCCTTTCACGCCAAGAGCCCACTCTAAAAGAGGCATTGGGGCCACTCTGGCTTTCATCGTAAATGTACCCCTTGACACCATTTGCAAAGCAGCTACTTGGAGCTCTATTCACACCTTTACTCAGCACTACTGCATTGACACCCATTCCAAGACAGATACTCAAGTGGGACAAGCGGTTCTAAGACATTTATTTGCCCATGACCCTTCTCACATCCCACCTCCTTCTAACACTGCTCGCTAATCTATGCACAGCATGTGATCTAAGCAGATTCCACAAGCCTCAGAAGGGACACATTACTCAACGTAATTGTATTTCTGATGCTTGTATCTGCTTAGATTCACATGCGACCCACCCTTCCTCCCCTCTGAGAGAAGGCGCATGGATGCTTGTAGTCTTATCTATCTGTCTGCTTGGATTATCTGTACTCGCGCTACTCCTCATGCTACCTCATGTCAGAAAAAATACAATCTGAGGGTCCTAGACGCGTGAGGGATCATGGGTACAGTGGACGTCACACTAGGGATAGATAGTATTACTGGCACGCCCTGTGTCGACGCCCATTTTTGGATTTTTTCGAAAACAAACTGTAATACCCCGCAGCTTCCACTAGATGTCGGCCTATGCACAGCATGTGAATCTAAGCAGATACAAGCATCAGAAATATATATATATATTTCTGAGGCTTGTGGAATCTGCTTAGATCACATGCTGTGCATAGGCCGACATCTAGTGGAAGCTGCGGAGTATTACAGTTTGTTTTTCGAAACTCGAAAATGGGCGTCGACACAGGCGTGCCAGTAATACTATCCCTAGTGTGACGTCCACTGTACCCAAGATCCCTCACGCGTCTGGGATCCTCAGATTGTTTTTTTCCGCCATAATGGTCGGAAGCATCTTGCGGAGTCCCCTGGCCTTAGCCATACTTTTGCTATTATTGCAATTTACAATTATTTATTAACATCCTTCCCCACCCCAACGTCGAACATCGATCTCGACGACGGCTGGAGAAGATATCGACCGTCGGCTGCTGCACGACGGATCTGGGCCTCGGAAGGCCGCTGGCCTCGGCCCGGGCCTAGTAGGCCGCTGGCCTCGGCCCTGCAAGTAGGGAGAGTGGGGGGTGGTACATACTCTTCACTCTTGGTATATAGGTACACTATATTTTCCTACACTTACCAGCCCGCTGCCTCAAGGTGCGTATGGAGGGTACCCCTTTCCAATTCTGCCCCAAGTGCAATCGCAAATACCCTTGGGTCGACAGGCACGCCACGTGCAATCTCTGCTTGCCGAGGGACCACCCCGAAGCGAACTGCAGAGCGTGTAGTAGGTTTAAACCTAAAACACTTAAGGACCGTTCGACAAAGCGTTGGGCCCACCACGCCAGGCAGGCAGCCATGGCAGCGGAGGGCGCCTTCAGCGATGGCAGCGACGCCGTACTTTCGGACGGCGAGGGCATTACGGCGTCGAAAGACTGCCGAGCGCAGGTCCCCGACCTCGGAAGGTTGTCCGGCAGGGCGGCTATGGGGAAGACCCCCGGCGACGCAAGCGCTACACCTACACACACTAAGCACACTAAGTCCAACCGAACCTCGACGACGTCGACTTCTCGGAAAGAGGCACGGATAGAACGGTCCGACTCGGTGTCCTCTGGGCGCTCTCGATCGAGATCGCCTCATGACGCAAGGCAATCATCCACTCTTGCCAAGAGTGCCTCGCTCCCTAGATTAACGGAAGTTCGATCGTCGGAAGACGAAGACGACTTCCACCCCCAGGCCGCGCTCCAAGAGACCGAGAGCGCAGTTAACACCAGCGAGGCCCCACGCGCGAAACAAGATACCTCTCCCGACCCTCGGCGCCAGGCGTCGAAAGTCTCTGGGGCCTCTAAAGGGCAGGGAAAACATTTTTCCACGCACGGGGAGGGAGGGAAACAGCGGAAAGCTCAGCCTTCCACTCCTGTAAGACCATCCTTCCACCCCAAGCAGACAGGTAAACATAAATCTACTGGGACATCAACATCCAGCAAGGGTACCCTTGATAAGTCCTCTAAGTTGCCTACTAAAGTCATACCCTGTTCCAAAGAATGGTCCAGTGAGGACATAGACAGGGTCATGTCAAGGATGTCTTCCTTAGCGGATTTTTATGACAAAAACCCAGAACATTTCCTTTCGTATGACCCTCAAGGGGCCACACCCTCAGGCTCCTCTGATCCTATCCCCCTAAGTAAAAAGGCCCGGGTCGAAAGACCTGACCCCTTCGAGGTGCAGCCTTACTCTACTCCATACTCTACTCCACACCCCAGTTTCCAAGGACAACCTTTCCCTGAAGGGGACCAGGAGTTTTCAATTATGGAGGAACGAACCGGGTCTGAATACTATGCGGAGGATGAGGACCTGGAGGAGGTAGAAGATGAGGAAATTTACAGAGTAGATTCCCCGGTAGAGAGCGAAGCCCCAGTTACCGACTCGCCAGTTGATAAACCAACCCCTCCTTAATGAAGTTCTTGCTCGCGCAGCAGAACATTTTCACATCGACACCCACGGTGTACAGGAGGAAAGGGACTTCGCAGAAGAGTTGGTGGGAGAGAGGAGGCCGGTCGCTCAGACCATCCCTATCCTTAAATCCATCCAACGTAGAATAGATCCATCCCTGGTGAATCCTAACCTCACCAGAGCCGTCAACCCCAGAGTCGAAAAACTTTTTCGGGCAGCCCAGTCTGACCCTCTTTATATAAGAGGTCATCTTAAACCAGTGGTTACCAACACTCGGAAGAGGGCTGGGACACCCTTATCGTCGTCAGAAGCTCCTCCCGACAAGGAGAGCAAAAGACTGTACGGGTTTGGCAGGAAGGTAGCCTCAACGTCCGCCTACCAAGCAAGGATTGCAAACTCCACCACCCTGTTGGCAAGTTACAACTGCCATCAATGGGAAGAGGTTGCGGCGCTCATAGCCTCTGCTCCTGAACCGTTAAAGGGCCAGTTGGCTCGGATCTCGGCAGAAGGGAGAGCCGTGTCTGGTTGCATATTGAAAGCAACTTTCGACGCTGCAGACAACGCAGGAAGATTGATAGCAGAAGGAACTGTTATCAAGAGACATCCGTAGTTACGGCAGTCGGGGTTCAAAACAGAAACACAGGCTTCATTAATAAACAACCCGGTGGAACCAGATCTATTGTTTGGGAAAGCGGTCGAAGACGCACTTAAAAATGCCAAGGACGAGTACGAGACTCTCAAATCCCTTGGCCAGCTTACCAACAAACCCCCGAACCAGAGGGGGAACAGTAATTTTCGTCGCCCACGCGGCCAAAATTCACAAAGAGGCAACTATGCCCAAGGACAGGGTACACAATGGAACAACAACCAGCAGTCTACCCAAAGTTACAGTAAAGGTAACAAGAGAGGTCGTGGAAGAGGCAGAGGCAGCCCCAACAAGGGAGGTGGCACGCCTCCGCCAAAGCAGTGACGCTCAGTTCAGGGTCCCTTCTCACGCAACCCCAGTAGGGGGACGCATTTCCAACTTCACCCAGGCTTGGGAAGGGATCACCTCAGACAGATGGGTGCTGTCAACGGTGTCCACAGGATATTGTATAGAATTACTGCAGCGTCCCCGGAACCACCCTCCACGACAAAGAATACACTCCTTAGAACATCAGAAGATCCTTCTCGAGGAGATCGCCATTCTGCTAGAAAAGGACGCGATAGAACTCGTCCCAGGACACCAGGTAAACAAGGGTATCTATTCAACTTACTTCCTTGTGCCAAAGAAAGATTTGACAATGCGCCCAGTATTGGACTTACGGCCTGCCAACAAGTATGTCAAGCCCCAAAAATTCTGTATGACCACGCTACAAGAGGTAATCCCCCTCCTAAAAAAGGGGGACTACATGGCAACCTTGGATATGAAAGATGCTTATTTTCATATTTCCATGCTCCCGGCGCACAAAAAATACTTGCGCTTCAAAGTGGACAGTCGCCACTACCAATTCAAGGTACTGCCCTTCGGGATAGCTTCAGCACCAAGGGTATTCACCAAGGTACTGGCGGTGGCAGCTGCACACCTACGCAGGGAGGCAATCCCAGTGTACCCTTATCTGGACGACTGGCTCATAACGGGGGAAACCCCAAGAATTTGCAGGTCAAACATTCAGAGGACTATCGACCTCCTCCACGAGTTAGGCTTCTCTATCAACGAAAAGAAGTCAAGTCTGGTGCCAAGCACCTCAAAACAGTTCCTAGGAGCAATCCTAGATACTCAGAAAGGGTTGACCTTCCCCTCGGAAGAGAGAATTCGGAATATACTACTGCAAATTCCACATTATCAGTCAGGTCATCAAATAACGGTACGCAAAGCAATGCGGTTACTGGGCATGATGGCGTCATGCATTTACCTGGTCCCCCACGCGCGTCTGCGCATGCGTCCTATGCAGGAATGGTTGGCGAAACAGTGGTCTCAGGCAAGTGGTCAGTGGGACGATCTAGTGGTCGTTTCGCCAACACTCGTACAGAGCTTACACTGGTGGACAAAGGAGAATCTCGCAAGGGGAAAACCCTTTTACGATCCCGAAGTACAAGCAGTGGTAACTACAGATGCTTGCCTGACTGGGTGGGGAGCTCACCATCTCCACCACACAGCTCAGGGTCTCTGGTCTCACTCAGTAGCCAAGAACCACATCAACCTGCTAGAGCTTCTGGCAGTATTCCGAGCGCTTCGGGCGTTCGAGCCCCATCTACTAAACTTGTCGGTGCAGATCCGGACGGACAGCACGACAGCCATGTTCTATCTGAACAAACAAGGAGGGACTCGTTCGCCAAATCTGTCCAAGCTTGCCCAGAAAATCTGGATATGGGCACTCAGACGGAACATCTTCCTATCAGCACAACATGTTCCAGGGGAGCTCAATTCCCTAGCGGATGCCCTAAGCAGAGACTCCCTTCCAGAAGAACACGAATGGGTCCTTCACAGAGAGATCGTAGAAGATCTCTTCTCTCAGTGGGGTTTCCCCACTATAGACCTATTCGCCACAAGCGAAAACAAACAATGCCCAGGATTTGCATCCAGGTTCCCCCAGCCAGACTCCCAAGGGAACGCCCTGTGGATGAACTGGTCAGGGATGTTTGCGTACGCTTTTCCACCAACCCCTCTCATCAGAAAGGTGGTGTACAAGATGAACAAGGAATCGATGACGCTCATCCTAGTTGCTCCCATGTGGGCGAGACAACCATGGTTTCCACACCTACGCAGGATGGCGCTGTGCGAGCCCATCAAACTCCCAGCCTGGTACGACCTACTGTCCCAGCAACAAGGTCTAACAGTGCACCAAGAACCCAACTCAATGAACCTAGCAGCATGGCTCCTGAGGTCATAGAGTTTGGGCATCTCAATTTACCACAGAGGTGTATGGACATCCTAAAAGAATCCAGGAAACCAAACACAAGGCACTGTTACTTTGACAAGTGGAAGAGATTCGTTATTTGGTGCCAGAATAAACAAATCAACCCAGTTGATTGCACTCCTTCCAACGTGTTAACATACATGCTCCACCTGCTGGACGCAGGTTTGGTTTTTAACTCTCTGAAAGTACACCTGGCAGCCCTCTCGGCTTACACCACATCCCATAACAAAGTATCGTGGTGGAAAGTACCAGTAGTTAAAGCCTTCATGGAAGGAGTAAAGAGACTTCACCCTCCTATTTCGAACCCACCGCCAGGATGGGACCTCAATGTGGTGCTAGCTAAGCTCATGGGCCCCCCTTTCGAACCCATGCATAAAAGTAGTCTCAAACACCTGACTTATAAAACGGCCTTCTTAGTAGCCATTACCTCCATAAGAAGGGTCAGTGAAATTCAGGCTCTGTCAGTGCAAGATCCTTTCTTTATTATCCACAAAGACAAACTGGTTTTACGCACACACCCTAGGTTCTCACCTAAAGTCATATCTAAATTCCATGTAAACCAGTCCATCGAGCTTCCGGCTTTCTTCCAGAACCCGCAAAGCTCGGCTGAGGTGAAACTACACACCCTTGATGTGCGTAGGGCGGTCCTCTACTATGTAAATAAGACCAGACCGCTAAGAAAAACAGATCAACTGTTTGTCTCCGTAGCTACAGGCAGAGAGGGGGATCGCGTCTCTAAAGGCGCGATCTCGAAGTGGATTATCAACTGTATACAGCTGTGTTACTCTCTTTCTGAAAAGACTCTGCCTTTTACGCCAAGGGCCCATTCTACTAGAGGCATTGGTGCCACTCTGGCTTTCATTGCAAATGTTCCCCTCGACACCATTTGCAAAGCAGCTACTTGGAGCTCTATTCACACTTTTACTCAGCATTACTGCATTGACACTCATTCCAAGACAGATACACAAGTGGGACAAGCGGTTCTAAGACACCTGTTTGCTCATGACCCTTCTCACATCCCACCTCCTTCTTCGGGTACTGCTCGCTAATCTATGCACAGCATGTGATCTAAGCAGATTCCACAAGCCTCAGAAGGGATACATTACTCACCGTAATCGTATTTCTGATGCTTGTATCTGCTTAGATTCACATGCGACCCACCCTTCCTCCCCTCCGAGAGAAGGCGCATGATTGCTTGTAGTCTTACCTTTCTGTCTATCTGCTTGGATTATCTGTACTCACGCTACTCCTCATGCTTCCTCATGTCAGAAAAAATACAATCTGAGGATCCCAGACGCGTGAGGGATCTTGGGTACAGTGGACGTCACACTAGGGATAGTATTACTGGCACGCCTGTGTCGACGCCCATTTTCGAGTTTCGAAAAACAAACTGTAATACTCCGCAGCTTCCACTAGATGTCGGCCTATGCACAGCATGTGAATCTAAGCAGATACAAGCATCAGAAATACGATTACGGTGAGTAATGTATTATATATATATATATATATATATATATATATATATATATATATATATATATATATATAGTTAAATCTAATGTAACACTAGCTAGCCTTTCATAAAAATATGATTTCGATGGCAGATATACTTGTGCATGTATGCACAACTGGAAATTGACCAACTTTAACAAGTTGGGGGCTTTTCGCCAACTTATTTTTTTTAGTCATGGCTCAGATTTCCAATTGTGTTTTAATATCGGTTAGCACAATTCATGCTTGTGTAAGTGGATAATGGAATTGTTGCATGGCATGCTGAAAATTATCACCACTGCATATGACCCTTTTTTCTATTCTCAATAAATATATCTCTCTGATATATGGCCTTGCTTCAGCCGAGTAGACTTCTGAGGAGTACTGCCCACCATAGTTGGTGTCGGGAGTCCATACCATGTTTTGTATGTCTTCCATCCCAGGCTATGGAGCGCAAACACCCTAATCTGTTTCACTCCAGGCAACCTCATGTTTACTTTGGCAAGAGAGCTCTATGGTGTTACTTGGGGGGAGGGGGGGTTCAGACCCCAACAAGAGGTGGATAGCTGGCCCCCAGGTAAGCGCACAGTGCTCCCAACACCTTCTTGGGGGGGGGGAACGGCTGCCGAGGTCCTTGCCGCCCGCTCACCTCCGGGTTTCATGCAGTAGTTTGTTGAACACAGCATTGAACACAAAGCGTCATCATGACGACCTTGTGCGACCGAGTCAGGTTCTTGCCCCTGTGCCATTTCAAGCAAATTTGGGGGTCCATTTGAATGACTCAAAGACTTAACAGCCGGGCCCACCCTGGGATTACTCAATTTAACCCAAGGGGGTGCTTTTATATTCGAGTTGACATAAATCGCAATGCCAAATGAAAGCATAGTTAAAATGTACAAATAAGTGAACATGGTCATGAATCTTACTAATGTGGTGTTTTTGAACAATGGCAAGCTTTTTTTTTTTTAGAATTTAATGGGGAATCACATTTTTAGTTGCCTCACACTCAGCCCCTTTACCAGCATTGCGATTCTTATCGAGATGATGTGCGTTTTTCTCTTAGCCCGCTATGAAGAATGTTAGTTATGCTGGGCCAGTAAGATGTTCCGATTTTCAGTTTTAAAGCCAGTTTCCTTGCTTCACTGAAGGATTTTATTTTCACCTCTGCTGCTGAATCTTGGAAGATTTCCACTTGAAACCCGTTCCATCCCAAAAAATGTAATTGCTTCACCCACAACAAGGTCTTTATTGGAAAGAAAAGTAAAAGTAGCTATTATGTACCCGGGCCAATTGATATTGTTTTCCACCACTCTGAATGCTCTTGTTCCCATATAATTTAGTTATTACATTATGTCGTATTCCAAGTCCAGTATTTGATTTGGATCCTCATTATGGTAACCTTCTATTTTTTTCAGTACGTGCTTGGAGTGAAGGTTCATTTGTTTAATTTTGAACTCGAGTACCATTTTTCTGCCCTAGCCTTTCGGTTTCTGTGATCACTTCCTTGATATCTCTAAAGCTAGCTTTAAATTGCAGCTCGCAGCTTGCAATTCTGCCTTTAAATTTGCTTTTTTTGTTCTGCTGTGGACATTCATGCCTCACACACAGCTAGAGCAGCCACTTACCTGTGAAATGTCCTGTTGAGTTTGCTGCTGTAGCTAGAATATATCCTCAACAGAAGGCTAACAAGTTTTCATCTCTGAGGCAGGTGGTTTCTGTGAAGTAATTGGCCGTTTGCTGTGGCGATGGGGCTTTTTGGGCAAGGAGTTCAGTTTCTTTCTTCTCGGTGGCCATGTTTGGAATTTCCAAGAATATTTTAAGGCCAGCTTGTCACTACAGGATGAGAGCTCCATGTTTAAGATGCCTTCTCTATTAGAGCAAGTTCTAGAAATCCAACATTTACAAACTTTTGATCTCCTACAGATGCTCTGAATATGTAGGTTTACTTGGACATTGGTACTTGTCTTGCCCCTGTCTCTGCCCCACGGGTCCCTGGATTTCTCTGCCAAAACCGACTTTTGATTGTACTAGTGATTTATTGGGGAATATATTTGATAGGGCAGTGCAGTTTTTCATATCCCCATAGAAACACTAACACAATTTGTATCAAAGTGTCAACTCTTATCCTAAGTGTATCTATGCATGAACTTGGATGTAGCTAGGCCAAGTACGGTGTACCTCATTTTACTAGATGTTTAGGTGGCCCTGTGGGCCTCGTTTGTAATTTGTTTTACACCTTTCACTACCACTATATAATGCATTCTCTGATCCTAATAGTCACCTTTTTAGGTGTATGTGTCCTGTGTTTGAGAGGTTGTTGGGACAGCATTTCAATAATTGTACTGGTGAGGGGATTTTATGATTGTGTATGTTCTTACCAGTCTGCCTAGTAATCCCATTTCTCCCCCAGACCCAGTTGGATTATAATGTGAATTTTGCCACCAGAAGTAGGTTGCATATTAGCTATGGGAGTGGGATGGTCTGCTTAATGGCCTTCTCACTGTTTTTATACATGCACTGTTTTCTGTGTGTTGTGTTCTGGCTGGAGTACCTATTTGAACTCCTGCTACATTATTAAGTAATTCTGTAACAGTATATTTCTCCAGCATGGGGTCTGGCATGGATTCACATGCTCATGAATATTCCCCGTCGTCAGGCTGGGAATCCTCGGTAAAGAAAAAATCAGTATCAGTTTGTTTCTGATCTGTCTTTCTTAGTAGTAACCAATCACTGATCTCAGGGTCATACTGCCCCCAGCCAACGACTGCCCTCTCCCCCGCCTCTGGCAGCCATCCTCAGATTTTTACCGCACATTCAAGTGTTGGGAGTCCTCGTGTTTAGCTCTCGAGTTTTTTACTCCGTTTTCACGTTTTTTCAGGAGATTTTCTCATTTTATCGGTTTAATCGAGCCTCAAGCTCCACCGTTTCTACTTCTGATAACGGGGACCCGTTTCGGAATTCTTCTATGCCCCTCAAGGGTGAAGTTTTCGTCGAGTTTATACTTCTTGGAGGATTCCGGAAGATCTGCGGTCTACCTCAACGGACATGGCCCAGGACAAGGGAAGCTAGACGCCCGGATCCAAGCTGTTCAGGTGCTGTCCTGGATGCGGATTACAGAACGTTTTCAAGGAGAACGAGCATTCGCGATGTCTCTACTGCCTCCATGAGGACAAGACGCACATGGAGAAAGACTGTGCATTCTGCAAGACCCTTTCGGAATGGACTAAACAAGATCGTCGTTCCCGTCTGGCTGGAGAAGGGCACAGCAGGTGAGAAGGCGAAGAAGAAGTCTGAGCGGGCTTCTAAGTCCTGTGAGGGCGCCCCGGCGACGGGGGCCCAACAGAAGGCCAAGCACCGCGAGTCTGCGGGCACCGGGAGCGCCGAAAGGTCGGACTCTTCGGTTGCCAAGCAGGGCGCTACTTCCCCGGCACGTTCGACCAAGAGTCAGCGCTCTGGTTCGGGGAAGAGGAAGTCCGAGAACCCGGGTAGGCCGCTGGAGCGGACCTGGTCGATCTCGAAGGGGGAGCGAGGCGCTGACCCTCCCCCCAAGGCGAAGTCCCAGGATGCACCTAAGGTGGTGAGGGCTTTGATCCACCCGGCAAAGGCCTCTACTGAAGTGGTTGCTGCGACCCTGGCAAAGCCGGCTGAGACTACGCATGTGGAAACGCCTGCCGGGCCCAGAGTATCCTGGCCACCGCAGAGGGATTCCTCTTTCCAGCCCATCGCTAAGACCCCCGTGAAGCCCCCGGCTGAAAAAGAGGGGGGGTGAGGGGGTGGACATTACAGACTCGGAATCAGCCTCTGAGGAGGAACTGGTGGAAACAGAGTAGGGCCTCAACGAAAAGGTTCATAGGCCTCAACGCGAGGTTCGAGAAGGTTCGATCCCAGGGGGCGGTCCCTACTGATGTGATCAAAGATAGCGACGACGATGACGAATAGGGCCCAGTGGAACGGCCATCCCGTCCGTCGCAGCCATTGCCCGAGCCCCAGGATAGCTCGGCTGCCATTTTGTTGGCAATCCAATCCTTATGCACCGAGATAAGGACGAGATTACTACGGACCCTGACGGAGGATCCAGAACCAGGCCCTTCGGGAAGCCCTCTGAACAAGCGGAGGAGAGTCCACCCCGCTCCGCCTTTCGTGCCTGCGAGACTGGTGGACCCCTCATCCCCCTCGCCGGACCCTACAGAGGATACGGCGACAGATACAGCGACGGGGACGGCCGATGATGGTGGCGATGACACAGCAGACATCCCGTCGTCACACCCCCCCCCCCCCTGCGGGCGTCTCCAGCCGACGAAATTGGCTCTTTCCACGCAATGATAACCAGGGCATCCAAGCTCTTCCAGCTCTGCCCTGAAGAACAGAAAAAGGAGGGGTTTCTGTACCAACGACGAGAGGCCAAGAGGAAGACAGTCCTCGCGGTGCCTTTACTCGACGACATCTGGGAGGAGGGGCTTGCTGTCCTCAAGAACCCTTCCACGACACCAGCCAAGAGGGACAGGTACGAGAAGAAGTACTGAGTCCCCGATACCGCCCCCTTGTGCTTCAGGGCCCAGCCCACGCCGGAATCTGTCATCTCGGCAGCGGCTAAGAAGAAGGCAGCGGGTGCGGCGGCTTCAACTTCCACCTCCCCGCCGGACAGCGAGGGCAAGAAGTTGGACTCTATGGGACGATCTCGTTGGCGGCGACGACGATTAAGGTGGCCAATGCCTTAGCGATCGTGGCCCGCTACGACAGGGAGCTGTGGTTCAAGATAGCTCCCCTGCTTCCTGCCTGATGACAAAGGGGCGGAGGCCCTAGAAATTCTGCAGGAAGGCGAGGGGGCGTCGGATCACGCCATAACGGTGGCAACGGACATTGCCGATACCGGATTTCGCCAACTGGGCAACGGCGTTTGCCTCTGACGACGAGGATGGCTCAAGGCGACACTTTTGCCAAGACGTCCAGACCAGGGTGTTGGACATGCCGTTCGACGGCAACAACCTTTTTGGTAAGGCGGTGGATGAGTCCCTACAGGCCATCAAGACTGACTCTGAGACGGCCCGGGCCCTGGGGGTGCTTCAACAGCGGCAGCCCTTTTGGAGCTCTGGAGGCAGACAGGGTGCCTCCAAAGGATCCAGCGGTGGCTCCTCCACTTACGGCCAGGCGGCCCGCTCCTCTTCTCAGGAGGCCTACAGAGGTTGCGGCAAGCAAGGGGGTTCCCGTCGCCAAGGAGGCCAAGGCGGCAAGGCCTCCTCCAAGCAAGACTGACCCGGCCGGGTTGTCGGGGCCCCCACCAAAGCACCCCAGTGGGAGGCCAGCTGACGAAGTTCGTCAGCGTGTGGGAGTCCATCTCCACTGACCGTTGGGTGTTGGACACCCTGGCCAACGGGCACTCGCTGGAATTCCAAAAGAAGTGCCCTCGCATTCCTCCCGTGGCCAGGAAGGAGAATCACGTCCCTCAACTGTCAGAGGTAAAGGCGATGCTCAAGAAAGGTGCCATCAAGCTTGTCCCCAGAGGGCTCCGGGGCTCCGGAGTGTAATCGAGGTACTTCCTCGTCAGGAAGAAGACAGGCGGTTGGCGCCCCATCCTGGACCTGCGTTGCTTAAACAAGTACATCAAAGCGCAGAAATTCAGGATGGTCACCCTCCAGCACGTGATGGGACAGCTAGAGGAAGGCGACTTCCTATCGTCTTTGGACATGGAGGATGCTTACTTCCACATCCCTATTCTAAAAAGGCACAGGAAGTTCCTCCGGTTCGTGGTTCAGGGACGCCACTACCAATTCAGGGTTTTCACCAAGTGCCTGGCATCAGTGGCAGCGTGGCTGCGTCTGCAGGGGATCCACGTTTACCCCTACCTGGACGATTGGCTAATCTGGGCAAGGGCAAGGGAACTTGCCGTCGAACACACGGCGAGGACTGTCCGGTTGCTCACAGAGCAGGGGTTCGCCATCAACTACCCCAAATCCCACCTGATTCCATCGCAGATAGCACTGTTTCTGGGAGCGAAGCTCGATACAGTGGGGCAATTGGCCTCCCCTTCAGAGGAGAGGACCAAGACCATTCTGGCCAACGTGCGGCGCCTGCTAGCCACGGACGTGGCCAGGGTGAGGTCCATCAAGTCCCTCCTCGGGATGATGTCCTCATGCATCTACCTTGTACCCCATTGCAGACTTCGGATGCGTCCGTTACAGGAGTTTCTCGACGTCCGCTGGCTCCAAGCGAGGGGCTGTTTCGAGGACAGGATCCCTCTTGACGAGGAGTTCCGTCGGGCGATCTTATATGGTGGGGCATCCGTGCTCACCTCACGACAGGCACGGAATTTCAAATCCCGGCATTTCAGGAGATGATGACAACGGACGCCTCTCTGAAGGGTTGGGGGGCCCACATCGGAGACCTCCACGCAAGAGGCCTTTGGCTCCCGGAGGAGAGGTCTCTCCACATCAACATTCTGGAGCTCCGAGCAGTGTTCTGGGCTCTCAAGTCGTTCCTTCCGTCCCTCAAGGGCAAAGTGGTGAGGATCTTCACCGACAACACCACCACGATGTTCTATATACAGAAGCAAGGAGGCACCAGATCCCCAGCCCTATCCAAGGAGGCCCAGGATCTGTGGCACTGGGCTGTCGCCCAGGGGATGTTTCTGGTTCCCTTCCACCTGGCAGGAATAAAAAAACACCATCGCGGACTCACTCAGCAGGGAGCTGCGCTCGTGCCACGAGCGGGAACTTCGCCAGGACCAAGTGGATCGGCTCTTCCAACGATGGGGCAAACCCCAGATCGACCTGTTTGCGACGGCGACAAACTCCAAGTGCCAGAGGTTCGCCAGCAGGTTCCCACAGCCGAGGAGCATGGGCGATGCTTTCTCGTTCCCTTGGGACGGCCTGTTTCTATACGCGCTCCCTCCGTTGCCGTTGCTGCTCCGCCTCATCAACCAGCTCAAGAAGTCCAGGTGCAGGATGATCCTCGTCGCACCGGCCTGGCCGAGGCAGATCTGGTTCCCGGACCTTCTGGACTTGTCAACGTCCCCACCAGTCAAGCTGCCGGTGGACGCGGACCTTCTCTCCAGAGAAGAAGGTGCCTTCTCCATCACGACCCACAGTCGCTGAACTTGCATGCCTGGCTCTTGCAGCACTAGAGTTTGGAGGGTACGATATCCTGGCTGATTGCAGAGAGGTTCTTGCAAAGGCCAGGGCGTCCTCGACTCTCGTGTTACGGTCATAAGTGGAAGAGGTTCTCTGTCTGGTGCCGTGCACAGGAGATTAACCCTCTGCGGATTATGGCCCCTCAAGTTCTGCCGTACCTACTGTCGCTGGCCAAAGCTGGACTGGCTCACGCCTCCATAAAAATACATCTGGCTGCCATCTCCCGATACACCAGGACTACGGAACGGGCGTCCTTGTGGTCTCATCGCCTGGTAAAGGAATTCATGAAGGGACTATTCCGATCATTCCTGCTGGTGAAGGCCCCTGCCCCGGCGTGGGAGCTTAATGTGGTGCTGACCAGGCTCATGGGAGCCCCATTCGAGCCTATGCATTCGGCGCCTTTGAAGTTCCTGTCATGGAAGACAGCGTTCCTCGTGGCCATCACCTCTGCACAACGAGTGGGAGAGATTCAGGCCCTATCTTTCAAGCCTCCATACTTGACTTTTCATGACACGAGAGTAGTGCTGAGGACGCACCCCTCCTTCATGCCCAAGGTGCCGTCGGACTTCCACCTCAACGAGCCCTTGGTGTTACCAGTTTTCTTCCTGTCGCCTTCAACGCTAGAGCGCTGAAGTTCTACGTGGACCGCACGAAGAGTTTTCGGAAGACGTCACAACTGTTCATGAACTTTGGGTCTGTGAATCAAGGGAAGGCTCTCTCGAAGACTTCTAATTCCAGATGGCTCTCCGGCTGCATCATGCATTGTCACCGGTTGGCAAACCGACCGCTGCCCGGCCGTCCGAGAGCCCATTCGACCAGAGCGATCGCTGCTACCACGGCGTTCCCGTCTGGTGTGCCCCTGCTGGACATCTGCAGGGCTGCTACGTGGAGGTCGACGCACACCTTCACAAGATTCTACTCCATCGATCGGGATTCCAGGGAGGAGTCCAGGGTCGGCCAAACAGTGCTGCGCAACCTGTTCGCTTAAGGTGAGCCTGGTGAGGAGGTAAGAGATGCTTATTGTTGTATTGCTTAATGTTGAGCCTGTTGCCACCTCCTGTGGTTGTGCATGTGTATACTGCTATGTATTATTTTATTCATGAGCATGTGAATCCATGCCAGACCCCATGCTGGAGAAGGTACAAGTTACTTACCTGTAACTGTTGTTCTCCAGCATGGGTCTGGCATGGATTAACATGCGAACCCTCCCACCTACCCCTCTGCGGCTCTTCACTTGGTCATACTGCCACTTGGCGTGCTACCAAATCTGAGGATGGCTGCCAGAGGCGGGGCTTAGAGAGAGGGCAGTCATTGGCTGGGGGCAGTATGACCCAGAGATCAGTGATTGGTTACTACTAAGAAAGACAGATCAGAAACGAAACTGATACTGATTTTTTTCTTTACCGAGGATTCCCAGCCTGACGACAGGGAATATTCATGAGCATGTGAATCCATGCCAGACCCATGCTGGAGAACAACAGTTGCAGGTAAGTAACTTGTTCCTTTCTTTTTCAGTATACCTGTGTAGTGTATTATTTCAGGTTATACATTGGGACCAACTGTACCTGCTTGCCAGCCTGCTGCCCTCTTTAAAGCAAAGCCAAGACTGTTCTGCCATTAATATTCATAGTGATGTAAGTCTATCTTATGTTGGAGCCCTTACTGCCCTTAGGATAAATGTTCTCAAACCCCTCAACAGAGTGCTGTGGAAAAAGCTCCCTAACCTTAAGCAAAATGTTCTGGGCCCGATGTCCCTCAGACCCATGTGTTAGGTTATGGTTACAGGACAGGCAGCCCTTAAATAGGTCATTGCATCATTTATGTAGACTCCATTCATCCTACTGCTTTGAGAATAGGTGCCCCTTTTGAGTTTTAATTGAAATCCATCCTTCCCATGCTATAAGTACATTAAAGTCCAAAGGGGTCCTATTCCAGGTGAGGTGTGTCGTGGCGAAAGCACTGTTTCCGACACTTTTTTCAATCCACTTCATTTTGGCTGCTTTATCAGGTGGAGTTGAGGAGCAGGACGACCATTATGCCTTACCACCACCGTGGATTTTAATGCTGGCAACAATACTATGGATGCTGCTTGAAATTACCACTTGGTAAAAGGACATGTATTCCATAGGAACCCACTCCATTGCAATTGCCTCCTGCAATCATTATTTGCCGGGGGAATTTTCACTTTTTCCACCAACGTAGTGTAAAAGTGAAGAATAAAGGCTTTTTTTTTTTTTTTTGCCTATGGTTTACTCTTCCCTTTTCCTCTGTGGTGCAAATGAGGAAGATGCCGACCGTTTGCACAAATATGCAAATGGGAGCTTTAATGAACCACAAAGTGCATAGTAGCGTTTTAGATCCGGGGAGGAGCAGACCTTGGAAGAGGGTGTCAGATGGCTCAAGAATGATTCCTAGGGGGGCCTGGCTAGCAGCCATCCGATGCAGATGTGCTGATCCTGGGCTACCAGTTCACCATCTGTGTAAAAATATCTGTTCTTGAAACCCCAGCTTTTCTTTTTCTGGTCCGGCGACCCCACGTCACCTTGGAAGTATGATGTTTTGTGCCCATAAACTGGGGATATATTCAGTGTTTCCAATTGGCAAGAAAGCAGGGAGTGCCATTTTGTTGCTCTTGAGTGGAGGAAGGCTGTCTGAACGTGACGGGCCTTGTGCCGCAGAGACCACTGTTGGAGAGGAGTGGATCGCCGAGAGTGGATGAGCACGGAAACGTTGCATCCGGACAGTGGTGACTGGGTGCTCCTGGCAGCAGAGGCGGAGTGGGGTGAGGAGCATCGGCGCAGCGGTGACAGGCTGTGGACCGTGGCAGGAGCAGATTGACTGAAGCCGCGGGGCTGTGTGAGGGAGAGGTAGCGTCTGGGTGTTACAACGCCAGCATTAGCAGCCCGGGCTTGCAGAGGAGAAGTTGTGGAGGGTCTGTACCGCTCACAGCAGAGGAGAGATTTCCCTGCCCCTGTTGTGCCCGTTTATTCATTGTTGGAGGCACCACTGCACTCGGATGGAGGTGACTTCCAGTTATAGTGGCCTTTCCTGCAAAATCCAGAGGGACCTGATTAGGGTCTGAATGCAGCCATTCTAAAGAATACAAGGCAAATGAGATTCAGAAGTGGTGGGAACATACAGGATCCGTTTTTGACAGATTGCTTTAGATATTGCCCTGAAGGGTATATATGACTGTTAATTCCTAGGCCTGCTTCAGTCACAGTGATTCGCCCTGAGCACATGGAGTGTGGTTGCACTTGCCACAGTTTGTGCGGAAGTGTGGGTTGGTGGTACAGCCGTCATGGTGAAGGGGAAGCAGAGGATGGAGCAGTATGTTGTAGCGAGCAAGCAAACAAGCAGATGCAGAGAAAGAAGATGGCACTGATACTAGGGAAGCAGGCAGGGTCACACTGGAAAGCCTGCTGACTGCGATCCAGGACTCTAGGGCATCCCCGGAAGGAAAAATCAAAGAAATAGGGATGGACGTCTTCCTGGTGAGAGCGGATTTAAGGAAAGTCTGTGAAAGGGTGATGGAAGTGGAGCAGAGATTGAGCACTGCTGAAGAGGAATTGGCTGTACAGAAGAACCAGGTACAGGGTTTGGTGGGGGTGACCAGGACCTTGAAGCTGAGGGTGGAGGATGCAGAGGGCCGTGATCTACCTGGTCGGAGTCCCGGAAGGAGAAGGACCGAACGCAGAGTTATATGTGCAAATGTTGATTTTGGAAACTGCAAATTAGGACTCTCAAAGCTCTTCACAGTGGAAAGGGCATTTAGAGTGCCGGGGACACCCCCATCACCAGGAGGATTCCCGAGAGCGATCATGGCCAAGCTGTTAAATTTCAGAGACCGATATGTGATCTTGCAGGAATCTCACAGACTGGGATGCTTTGCAGTTGGCAATGCTGGGATCCTTATTTTCCCTGGCTTCACATAGGAATTCCAGGAACAGAGGAGGTCCTTTAATGCAGTTGGCTGTTGCCTATGGGAGGCGAACATGATTTTCCTGCAAAATTGAGGGTGCTGAATGAAGGGCAATCATTTTTGTCTTTTTATATTTATTATTGTTTTTTTTTTTTTTTTACTCCGCATCTGCTGTATTATTGGGTCGACAAGAGTCTCACATTCTAAGGCATGGAAAGAAGTAGACTGATAAGGGTTGTCATTTGGATGCAGAAAGAGTGCCATGGATCGATTCTGGACCTATGGAGTTTTGCCTCAGTAGGCAGCAGCGATATTCTGGGTATAGAGGAGGAGGAGGAGGAGGTGGATAAATGAGGGTGTTGGGCGGGTTGGTCAGGGGCAGGGTCTGGCTTCTCGTCCGAGGTCCGATATCCAGAGGTAAAGTAATGAGGGTGGATGGAGGAACCGGTTGGCTAGTTATATTGGGAAATGGCTGCGAGGGAGAGGGATGGCATGAAGGGGAGGGGGGAGTGTGAAAAACCAGAAGGTGTTTAACTGCCCAAACCCCAGGGATACTTTACTCAGGTGGCCAGGGCACGGCCATCGCCTTTGGATACAGTCCCTGTGGGTGGACAAGTGGGGGAGGATCACCAGAGTGAGATGTCCTCGGGGCGTGGGGCAGAGACACCCAATGGCGAGATGCGGTATCCCCCTTCTTGCAGTTACCCACAATCTCACAACCCTTCTACCATTTTTGGGCATTTCCAAACGGACATCTTCCCCTCCCCATCTTCATGTAGTACTGTGAAGAAGAGACGACTGGGAGTAGTAAAGATTACCTGTATAAAACACCTTACGACACAGAGGAAAGACTACCACCAGCCACTCATGTTGTACTGCTAATGAGATCATGCAGGGGGTCAGGCAATTAATTGTACACACCTGACCCCTATTATCTCTCCCACATGATTAAAAGGCGGAGCACAAGAGCACACTCTGAGCTAGGCTGAAGCAGTTTCTCCATGGCAGATGCAAACCAGACAACACGAAGGAGAAGGCCAGGAGGCTGCTCGAGAACGCTGGAACTACAGGGAATTCCAGGTGAGGATTCCTTGTGATCAAAGGGTCGTAAGAGTCCAAGCAAAGTAGCGGCGCGGAAGAGGAAGATACTGCTGCTGAACGACAAGGTTGCCTCGTTCCCCTCCCAGATGACAGCTGAGTAGGGGAGGAGAAGAATAATCTTTACAGAGCCTTGACAGCTGCACAGTCAGAAACATGACTTGTGAGTTGGTGAGGGAACAAAAGCCTGGTTGTGTCTGAATCAAACTAAGTTGCTACTGTGAATGAAACTGTTGCAAAGATTGCGAGGCGTTTGTTGAAATCTACCGTGCGCACTGTCAAAATAACAGAGGCGTCCTGCGGCAGAAGCTTGTCTTATCGAAAGACTCTGAACGCTTTTGCAGTTGTGTTGAACTGTAACTAAGTGGAGAGGAATAACGAGATCCCGAGTGAAGTCATGAAAGCATATTGAGAGCAAGGCAAGAAGATGAAAGAAGTCAAAGGAAGATGTGAAATTGTCCAGGAGGGGCACAGCTGCCAAGAACTACAGAAGTTCCAAGTTAGTGGACTACAAGTACCAAGAGGCTTTGGTAAAACAAAGTAAATGAATTGTTGAGAAGTTGGTTCTGGGAAACTACCTTTCTGAAAGGCTAGAGCTCGGCAGAGGAAACTCTATTTAAAATAACATGTGAAATGAACTGTTTATGAAAGCCGAATGGGTTAGATAGTGGTCTGACAAAGCATGGGTGCTTTCTAAGGTACCTAGTTGAGAAGTGATGAAACGAGATAATTTGATCCGAGCCCGGCAGAGGGAGATCAATTTAAAAGAGAGGCACAGAATTGTGAATCGAAGTGGACCTGCAACGGGTCAAGCAAAATCCTCTGAACAATCGAAAGTCTTTGATGTTGATACAGTCAAGAAAGTTCATGGCAAAGTAGATAAATTGGTCCAAGCACGCAAGAGGGAGACTGATTGAACATTGTGTCAAAGTGGATCTGAGCCTGGTGGAGGGGGAGCCAAGGTGAATAAATGAAGAAATTGTGTACATGTGAAATCCTTTGAAGAAAGGAGCTTTGTTAATTGTCGTGTTGCATCAGGCCCTCTGAAATAAGAGACTTTGAGTCGCAAAACGACTTTGGCACAGAAGGCCATGATGTTGACATTTTGAACTGCACCCTTATGCTAGAGAAGCCAGAGACTGTGCTAAGCTCAAGTGTGCTGCCTTGTCCCATGCTGAAAACGTGGGGAAAGTGTAGTCAATAGCTCCGATATCCTGACACATCATTTCTTGAACAATTTTCTTTTGTATAACAGTTTCCCACACTATTTGTATTTAGAAGTACTGATTGTCAATAGGTTTATTAGTGTAGGCCCTTTTAGTTTGACAGACTTGACTAGGACTGCGTTATTTATTATTTGATGATCGTAGCTTGCTCCCATCTTTAGGATTAGATGGACGTTTTTCAAACCCAATTGAAGTTCAATAAACACCCTTGGACGGTGGTCACTCGTATCTGTCTTACTGTTGATACAATACCTTCCTTACAGGGGGCAATGGGAGTGGGGAGTGGGGAGTGGGGTGGGGTGGGGTGGGGTGGGGTGGGGTGGGGTGGAGTGGAGTGGAGTGGAGTGGAGTGGAGGGGAGGGAAAGAGTAATGTTGGGGGGGATTGTAGTTGGATGGATGGATGGGCTGGGGGAGGGGAAAATCAGGATTGGAAGGAGAGGAATACAATTGGGGTTGGGGAAGGGGAGAGTGCGGTGTTGAGTTGGCTGGGGTTTCTTGACATTGTTGTTCGGATCATGTCCAGTCGATACAGTACAAGATTTAGATGGCACAGGTACATTGAATGTATTACATATGGGGGAGAAGCCCCGAATATATTTGATATAATAGATGGAGGTAGTCATTTGAAAGTGGGCATGTGGAATGTAAGGGGGTTGGATAAGAGTGGGAAAAGATTGTAGGTTGGGAGGTTTTTGAAGAGGCACGTTGGACAACTAGCATAGCTCAAAGAGGCGCACTTACAGATGGAAGACTTGAAAGGTCTGGAAGATGAATGGGGAGGCAGAGTATTAGGTACCGCCTATTTCTCCTTTGCTACAGGAGTGCTGATATGGGTGGGCCTGGGTGTACCCATCAACGTTGACAAAGTGATTGGAGATGCTGATGGTTGGATTATTGCATTGGTTAGAAAATTGGAAGAGAGAGGTGTGTGTGTGTGTGTGTATTGTTGCCATGCTTTTGCCAACAAATTTAGCACCTTCTTATGCACTATGCACCTTATCAAGGAATTGGCAATTGTTGCTGTTATAGTTCTGATGCACTAAGTACCTTATAACCTTAAGGAAAATAAGAACAGTACTGCCTACCCTTTCCCTTTTTTCTAAATGCCACAAGCACTTTATGATCATAATATCGGAAAAACTACTGTTTTGGTTTTATTCATGCGTAAAGCATTTCTCAAGTGCTATATATTTGTATTGAATGTATAGTAACTATTGCAGTCATGGCTTTGATGAATTTTAACATTAGATAAGCAATTGTCCTTCTCTGGAAAACCATATTTTCTACACAGGGAAAATACTATTGAAAATGGCCAATCATGTCACTAGTGAGAAGGAAAAAAAAGGCATATTTAAACTCATACATGCACACCACTATTGGTTTGAAAACTAGCTCAAAATGGCTGCAACGATATTCGTGTGTAGAAGGTGGAGAAAAGAGGAAACGGATATCGGACAATTGCAGAGTGGAAACCATAGAGACTACCAATGTGAAAGAGTATATGTATCACCCTGGTGTTTGAAACATTTGTATGTGAACAAGCAGCGAGCATGCTGCGAAACGCGTCATACGAGCGTTCTCCTTTTATAACAAATTTTTAATGGTTTAACAATTAATACAATTTTGGATACTACGAGAGGGAAACAACGGAGTCAGGCTGGTTCTTGAAGTTACAGCGCAACACAGATGTGGGAATCGATTGGAGTGCAGATCCCTCTGGAGCGCCGGAGGTCCGGCTGTTGTGTGTGTGTGTGTGTGTGTATATGAATATGTATATATATAGATTTCGGATTATTACCCGCTGGTGGCAGTTCAAGGACCATTGGGGAGACTGGCCATCTTGCTGTGGAGATTAGGAATGGGGCGCCAGAAGATCAAGCCTGCCGCAAGACGTTGCGAGAGGACATATCTTTTTTTTTTTTTAATTTTTTTTTTTTTAGATAAACGGGGGCTCAGTGGAAGACATGAGGACACACTGGGATGCGTTTATGGTGACCATGTATGTCAAAGACAATCAGTGTTAGAAAAATGTTGAGTCACTCCTTGAGGGGGATTAGACATTCCAGCGCTTGGAGGGGAAGCTAGCGAAAGGAGCCTGTGTGGCCGAAGATTTAGCTGAGTCACTGAGATCGCACCAGGAAGCGCGGTCATCTCTATCCAGGTTAGAACGTAGTCAATATATGGTTAGGATATATGGGGAAGAAGATAAAGCGGGGCAACTTCTGGCATGCCTTTATAAAACCAGAAAAATCCTAGGTCCATAATTACTCCAATCCAAAATTAGGATGGTACCATGATACTGTCCCAACAGGTGTTCTGGGGGTATTATAAATATGTATTTACAAGTGAGGGTACGTATTCAGAAATAGAGGCCACTGACTTGGCGGAACTGGTGAATCTACCGAGATTAACGAGTGGAAGTGCTAATGGGGGAAGAAGAAATCCTGCATGTTATTTCATCCATGCAAAATAATAAAGCACTGGGGACCGATGGGCTCACGGTCGAATTCTTTCGGAGTTTCACAGGTATCCTGTCCTGCTGTCATAATTAATTAAAGGGTTTACGCTACGTCGTTTGAGATGAGAGGGGTAGCTTGCTGGAGAACATGAGGGAGGCGATTTATTATAGCCCTTCTAAAAAAAGACAAAGATCAACCCAATGTTCTTCATGTAGGCCCATATTGTTAAATGTGAACAGTAAGATTTTGGGAAAGGTGCTGGCGACAAGATTGACTGTAATAGCACCAGGGTTAGTACATCAATGTGGATTTGTGGGTGGGGGATGCAATACAACAATGAATCTGCAACGAGTACACCATGCCGTGGATCAGGTGACACGCTCCACAGTGGATATGGCGCTAGCCTCATTGGACGCGGTTAAAGCGAATGATTCATTGTAAGCCGTGGCTCTTTAAAGTTCTGGAGGCATTTGGGTTGGGGGCGGGTATTATGAGCTATTGAAGCTCCTACATACTGACATGATGACGCGAGTAAGGACGGGGCACTGGGTACCTCCACGATGGGTGTTATAAAGGGGCACGAGCAGTGCTCCAGATAAGATTTTGAGTTGGGAGTATTTTACGCATGATTTTTCAAATTGGAGAGTAAATGCAATTTCAAGAGAGTAACAAAGAGTTTTCTCCTCTGCAAGAGAGTAAAAAGTATCCAACACATACACCTAATGTATGCGTAAAATCAGACCTGTAGATCAAAGTTGTCTGGCTTGCGCAGAGCCCTTCACTCCACATCCAAACGGCACATCCTGTCTGAGCACATAGTAACAGCACATCACTCCACTTGATAATGGCATATATCCTCCCTGAACATGCTAGCTACACATCTACTCTTGACACATACTAACGAGTACAACACATACTCTGTGCACATGTTAAAGGCACATTTGCTTTCAGCATTTTCAGAGCAATTTGTGTCATTTGCATGTGTAAATTGCACCTTTACACTGAGCGCATGCTAACAGCACATCTCTATGCATATGCTAATGGAAGACATTGTTTTCATGTATTGATAGAAAAGGTTCTGCTTAGCAAGCCTGATATTTGCACACGTTGGCAGGACATAGTGACCTCAAATCAAATCTCTTCTCTGCGCATGCTATTGGCACATCTCTCCTCGTCTGCTAATGGTTCATCTTCTGCATGTGCACAGAGGAGATGTGCATGCCAACGACACGCCTTCTCAACGTTCATTTCATACCCTCTCTGCACATGCTAACTGCACATCCCATTCCTGCACGTACTAACTGCACATCCTGTGCAGCGATGGGATGTGTAGTTAGCATGTGCACACTCCACATCCTGTTTCTCCACATGCTAACGGCACATCTCGGCTTATTGCACTTCTGTTCCATACTAATGGCATATCTCTTTTTGGCACATGCAAATGACAAATCTTTATTACATACTACGTACTATGGGGATATTTCTTCTCTGCGAGTGCTAACGTAGCATCTCCTTTGCCCATGCTACAAGGGCACATCTCCTCTCTGCCAGTCTTAACAGCAGGGCTCCCTTCTGCACAGGCTAATGTTGGCAAAGCACATGCTAACCGTGCATCCAAAGAAAGGGTCGAAAGCTACTGGGTAGGAGGGCAGCCTGTACTTCCCAAGTACCAATTACGTGGTGGGCTGATGTAGACTCGATTGGTGTGGCGTAGAGGGAACACCCCAGAGGAGTCTCTTCTTTCTTACAAGAAGAGCAATAATGAAGAATGACCGTTCACAGAAGTTACTATCAGTGCTGGAAATGGACAAAATGTACTGGGGCCAAATGTACCCTATTTTTATTTTTTTTATTTTTTTCCCCCTCCCCTTTCCTTATTCAGCCTGACTCGAACACGTCCTCGCCAGCCCCCACCACAATGCCCAACAGTGCTCCCCTGGCATTCTGCTCGGTTCTGGTGTAATAAATCAAGTACCATTCAAAATGGGATAATAACTGTTACCACAGAGCTTAAAAGCTGAAGGAATTTGGCTAAAAGCGCTATGTAAGAACATATATTGCCTTTCCACATGGTATTGGCACAGTCTCCGTACACATGCAGCAGCACATCTCTCTGCACATGCTAACTGAGCATCTCAGGCTAATGGAACCGTTTATCCCTGCATGGGGTAATGGCCCATCCCTCGTGGTATAGCCCAACAGCAAGGGCAACCAGCAAAACATTCTACATTCTACATTACAGAGCAGGTTTGCAACGGGCCATGGTGCAACAAGTAAAGGAATAATTGCAGATGTGTTGGCTCCTGCCCCTTTATTTCAGCACTGTGAGGGGAGAGGTTGGGGTGGATGGTGAAAGTGAGCCGACCTACCTCACATGCAGGGGCACAACAAAACCTACATTTCAGGGGATTGGGGGAAAGAAATTAATTTGTGATGAGTGGCCACTTCAGAAAATAGGCAGGGCAAACTTGGAGGCTTTGCCCCCACTGTTCTACCTACCTCCCCTCACCTCTCTGCCTAACAGAATGCAAGTGCACACATCCAGGGGTGCACCTATGGGTTAATATTTAGGCAGGGGCTAACCCGTCAAATGTTGGGCGAGGCACTAACTTCAGAGACTGTGGAGGAGTGGCAAACTTACTTGTGTAGGGGCATCTAACTTCATTACTAACTTCATTACTCATTGTAATGAGACTATTCAAGTGCAGCTTCAATGTTACAATCAGTTAACTGCTCTCTCCTTTTGAGTCTGAAACACCCAAGGTCCTAGAAAGTGTGAAAATGGCAGATTGTGTGCAATGAAAGATTCAATATCATAGCATTACAGGACATTGCAGAGTGTGGGGCAGTACTCTGGACGGCCCAAGCAACTTCAGTGGCTGGGAGCAACAGGGGAGAAAATGTTATGTTGGTTCTACCACAGTGCACTATACTACAATCTCTGGTGCACTGAAGACTGTCTGCCTGTCAAATCCAGTGTTACAAGACTGGGGGAAGGCCAGTACAGCAATAATGCAATTCTATGCACCAGTATTGGCACCACTAGCAGAGGAGCACCATGGTACACCAATGTGTCCCTACACTTATTAAAACTGTCCTATTGTAAGGGTGTAAACTTAATCATTTATAAGCACTCCTATTTTTTCAATTGAAGTCAGGGTGAGATTACATTATTTGCCCAGGATCACACACTTACGCTAAACGGCAGAACAGGGATTTTAACCCACTTTCAATTTGGGCACGGCCACCTTCTCCCGCGCTTTACTTGGAACAAAAGTGTACGTTTTGGGTTTAAAGACCTACAATAATACTGTCCTAAAGAGTTTACTTGCAAAATAAACACATTGCATAGTAAAGCATCATGACAACATGTAAAACCTTTATAGCAGCATGTTGGGCCAAAATAATATCACTGTACCTTTTTATTTTCCACATCCTGAATGGAAAACTAGAAGATGCAAAAGGCACCCACTTTATTTTCAGCACATTAAAAACGCACAAAAAAATAAGTATTGCTATAAACGCACTTAGGTTTGGAGATTCATCACAAACCTCCAGCGTGTTGTGTGGTTAAAGAACATAAAACTAAGGACATCAAAGCAACCTTTACTTTTTAGAATATCAAGCTATTAGACATAATGGGTATGAACACATTTTGAAACGTTGCATGCTTTGTGTTGCTCACTTTAACAGTTACAGATTTGCAAGAGGACTCGTGGTCTTTCAGTTGGAAATTCACCATCATGCATAAGAAAGGCTATGTTGCTGATGACAAAAAAAATGCTACAGTTCTGTCTAGTGGCGGAAAGTATATATTTTTCAATTAATAAATAGTGTACATGGTACACAGTAGAACATGGAAATATCCGTATTGGCTATAATTACATGTGTAAAAAGGCACAATACGCACCTTATCTAGAGGGCTGGGCACGAGACGGGGCTGGTCGGTATCGCCTATTCTATTTTCAATGGCATTGGAACCCTTGGCCAGATATTTCCAGACATATATTAGAGAAACTGGGATTTCAGTAGGGGGGCGTGACTTCCAACATTCCGCTATATGTGGATGACATTTTGCTATATGTAAAAGATCATTGGAGGTCCTGGGTAACTTCAGGAAACTGTCAGGATTTCAAATTGTCTGTGAAAAATCAATACTATTCCCTTTAGCAGGGCTACATGCCACAAGGAGTGAGGACCTTCCAGATTGAGGTGTACAATGGGATTTGGAATCATTTAAATACTTGGGGGTCCAAATATTCCATGAGATTGAGGAGACGTTTTTGCATAACCCGGGATGGGCATTATGAGGCATAGGGGAGGCTGTCAATTTCTGGAAAACACTACCCCTCTCACTGATGGGGAAGGATGGAATTCTGCAAGATGGTGGTTCGCCCTAGACTGTTATATTTTTTCACAAACATTCCTTACCCAATAGATCCTTTTTTCAGAATGCTTGCTGAGAAGCCATGTGAATTGTTGTGGAACACAGGGAGGCGCAGGGCGGCTATTGGTACACTACGATTTACATATGAAACTGGGGGGTGTTAAATGATCTAACTTTGAGTTCTACTTTTTGGAGGCACTGATCTAGTCGATGGCCCTGTGGAATGCCTCCTCAGAGGTGGAAGTTACCAGGTTGCTGGGTGGAATCCCTGGTCATAGACTGGGAATTGAATTGTTAGGGAACCCCATTTCGGGAAAGGGGACCACAAATTTATTTCAGGTGGTATGGGATCTTGGAGGAGATTGTTGACAATGGGGAAGGTTAAAGGGTTATATGGGGCAGATTTACCTCTGGGTTTTGACATGCAGATTTTGGTGGCCCTGAGAAACATAGGGTTGGCTATCGTGGCCGAATGGGATTTTAAGGTATTGGGGGATTTTTTTTGTTGAGGGCGGTAAGCTCATGACATTTGATCGGTGGAGAACGTACAGTATCTCGAGTGGCCATTTTCTCACATATGCTAAAGTAGTTAAGAGACTAGCAGAATTGTGGGACTGCATACCTGAAGAACCAGAGTGGTGTTCTCCGACGCATACACTGTTGACGTTGGGGAATAGGAAGACGAGAGTTTCGAGTTTATACAGTGCACTACAAAGTGCACGATTGTCCGACGAGTTGACAGTTAAGGGGAAATGGGGGGGGGGAGGAGATGTGGGTTTCTCGATTTCGGACTAACATGGCACCAGATGTGGGGCCAGGTAAAGAAAGTGTCACGAAATGCAAGGTTTCAGTTAATACAATTGAACTATATACACAGAGTGTATATGACACCGGCGAAGTTGCATATGATCAATCCCTACATTTCTCATGCATGCCGTGATGCAGGGTGGGTTCTTTGGCTTTTGGCATATAATAATAATAATAATAATAATAATTTGCATTTATATAGCGCTACGAACCCTCGGCCATCTGATTGCTGCTTTTTATTACCCACGGGGTGTGCTGCTCATTTATCGACCTCGGAAGGATGAAAGGCGGAGTTTGGCTCTGCTGGGATTCAAACCTGCGTCGGCAGGCTCTTCACGTTTTTCAAAGCATTCGCTTTACTCGCTGTGCTATCTGACCTGTGATGTGATATGATTTGGGAATGCTTGGTCATAATTACATACTGGGAGGGAGTGATGTAGCGTATCAATGCCTTGCTAGGGAGCAGTTATTCACGCACTCCAAGAATCTGTTTGTGGGGATTGATTCCGGTGAAGAAAAAGCATAAAACGCAGACGAGACTGGCACAATTTATGATGGTCTTCGCTAAACGAGAGTTGCGATATCTTGGGAAAGTGCTGGGGTGGCTTCAGGATGTACAGCAATGGGGTATGGCAGAGGTAGAGTACTTGAAGAAACAACAAGACCCGGAGGGGGGCAGTGGAGTTCAGTTAGATTCGGGACAATTGTTGAGTGAATTATCGTCTTTCCAGGATTTAAACCCTCCCCTTATCCCCTACGCTCCCACCCCGAATCCCCTGAGAGTGTGGATACTGACAGGGCAGGGCAGAGCGGGGCAGAGGGGTTTTGTTTATAATTGGATTTGATAGAGGTGATTGCTGACATGGGGGAAATGTTTGTTCCCACCGAGAAGCTGGTTGCCGGCAGGGGATATCAGGAATGGTACGCTTAGGACTTTGGGTGGTGGGGAAGAGGATAGAGGTGGGTCAGAGTCAATAGGGATGTAAAGAAGAGAGTCAGATGTTAGAAGGGAATTTACTGTTCTGGTGGGAGGCTATTGGATTCGATGTGCTTGACTGCATTGTGTTTGACATGGTATGTTGTAACTTTGTAAATAATGAATAAAAAAGAAGTAAAAAAAGTATCATTCCAGTCTCGGGTGTGGTTCAAGGTTTTTTTTTATTGAAGACTTTGTGGGGCCTGTGGCCATCTCTCTCTCGTCGGTTTCAACATCCTCCTTAGCCCAGGTGCCTTCAACCCCAGGCTAGCTCTAATGTTTGTTTCTTCCTCATTATGCAAAATGTCTGTATGGAATGCGATGATAACCTAAAGACTTATTAACGCATGTCTACAACTGTCCTTAACAGTACTCTGAGAGCGAAATCCAAACTGTTTAACTCCCATTTAAGAAGGCTATACTAAGTACTCTTTTTCTCCCTATACTTCGCTTCTATCAGTCTAAAGTAGAGCTGACTATATTGTGCGGCTTGCACATGATGTTGCTTGATAAAGGTGTCATCTGGAAAGAAACCTTGTGGTTGTCTATGCCAATCCCTAATGCAGGGATAGACATGAACTAGGGCTTGCTCATATATATCAGGAGGTTGTCGGCATAGAGCGAGACCCGTCTCTGCCCACCACCCTCCCACTGCCATGCAAACAGCATGGGGGAAAGGTTACACCTCTGTCTCATCCCGCACTGCAAGGAGGAGGCACTGGAGGGTGTCCCGTTGACCCAGACCGTTTCCTCGGGTGAGTGATAAAGTACCCGAGGCCAGGCCAGGAAGTTGTCCCCATTCCCCAGGCGTCCTCTGATCTCCCATAGTGAATCCCAGCTGGCAGAATCGAAGGCTTTTTGAAAGTCCACTGCCAGGAGTGCAAGCGGATCCGATATTATACGAGCCTGGCTTATGGCGAACTGCACCCTGCAAAGGTTCATATATGAGGATCTAGAGGGCATAAAACCGCACTGGTCTGGGTGGATCAGCGAACGAATCACTCCAAGAATGCAGTTGGCCAGGATCTGAGCCAGGATAGTTGCCGCCCCATTGATCAGGACTTGGGGAAGACCACTAAACAGCCTCGCCGAAGGTCCGTGGGGAGAAATCTGTCCCGCTTACACTGTGTAAACAAGCAGTGTAGAGGCGTGGTGATCGGCTATCCCCAGCCGCTTCCAGACCTCTACAGAAAAACCATTGGGCCCTGGGGTTTTGCCAGTCTGTAGCTGAGAAAGAGCCTCCCCGTTCTCCTCTTCAGTGACCTCTGCATCCAGTCCCGCAGCCTGCTGCGCCGTGAGGCGTGGAAGGGTCACCGAATCGAGAACTCCCACTCCCTCAGACCAGGACAGCCCCTGCGAGGACCGATGCAGTGCCTCGTAAAACTCTGAGAACACCCCAGCAATATCTTCATCCTTTGTGAGGGCCTTCCCCTGAGAATCTATTATAGCCCTTACAAGCCCGTTCCCTCTATCCCACCTCCAACCATGCAGGCATCTTACCCGCCTTGGCCCCTGACTCGTGGACCTGAGACTGCGTGGCCCAATGTGCCGATTTCACGTTGTCCAGGGTGTCATTGCGCAGCGACTCATGTGCTGTGATGAGGCCCGGTAAGCAGAAGCGAGGGACTCTTCCTCTGCCTGCACAGACTCCTGCTCAGCCTCCTGCGCACGCCGCTTGCGGTGTGCTGCCACCAGCACGATTGCCTCCCCTCTCAGGATCGCCTTATAGCCCTCCCACAGGGTAACAGGACTGTCCTCAGTCCCTTCATTGATTTCAAAGCATTCTGCGGTAGTCCCGGCCAGACCCTCCACGAATTCAGGGAAGCCTAAATAATATGCGTTGAGGTGCCACAGCGCTTTGGGTTTGGCGCATCTGCTTTTAAGCTCAATAAGCAACGGTGAGTGGTCCGAGATCCCTCTAGCCAAAGATTTTGCAGAGAGAAGCAGATGGGTTGGATCTAGTGGGATTAAAAAAAAAAAGGGTGATCAATCTGTGAAATTGAGGCATGTACCCCTGAAAAAAAGGGAACCCCCCCCAGTTTGATGCGTGCAACAGTCTCCATGCGTCCACCAACTCGGTGGCTGTGCCAAAAGTGTTTAGTTTTGTGTGGAGATTTGGGTTTCGCGTGCCCATTTAGTTCCTATCTAGTCTCAGGTCCATGACTTTGTTGAAGTCCCTCTACCCTCCTAACACCTGTAGTATCAATTCCTGGAAGTCATTTAATAGCTCGAGCGTGAGAAGTGGGAGGTGCGTAAACGGCCACTATGCCCCAGATGGTCCCCCACAGTTCTCCCTGAAGCGCCCCTGTTGATCGGCCTAACTTCTATAAGCCGGAAGGGAACCCTCTTGTGTATCAGAATCCATGTGCCCTGTGCTCCTTTTGAGAAACCTGCATGAAAGGCTGACCTATAGTTAGATCTATGAAAGCACTTAGTCAGTTCCTGCATGTGTTTCAGTAAGGTGTGCAAAACTGGGTATGTACCTGTTGAAGAACTGCAGTACTTGTCTCCGCTTTATACCGGAGCGAAGCTCATTAACATTCTACCTAAGGAAGGCGACCACCACCTCATGCAATATCCCCCCCCCCTCCCTTTTCTCACCACAAGATGGGCAGATGGGGAGCAGGTGCAAGTGGATCTAGGTCTCCTGGCCTAAGCCCTGCCCATCTAGTGCCTTCCTGCCTGCCGCTCTTTTTCACCACTTAGCAAGCCCCGCCCACTTGGTGCCTTCTTGCTTGCTGCTCTTTTTCACCACTTAGCAAGCCCCGGCCACCTGGTGCCTTCCTGCTTCCCACTCTTTTTCACCACTTAGCAAGCCCCGCCCACCTGGTGCCTTCCTGCTTCACGCTCTTTTTCACCACTTAGCAAGCCCCGGCCACCTGGTGCCTTCCTGCTTGCCGCTCTGTTTCCTTACTTAAGGAGCCCTCCAGCATTCTTTTCCTTTGCAGATGGGGAGCAGGTGCAAGTGGATCTAGGTCACCTGGCCTAAGCCCCGCCCACCTGGTGCCTTCCTGCCTGCCACTCTTTTTCACCACTTAGCAAGCCCCGCCCAATTGGTGCCTTCCTGCTTGCTGCTCTTTTTCACCACTTAGCAAGCCCCGGCCACCTGGTGCCTTCCTGCTTCCCGCTCTATTTCACCACTTAGCAAGCCACGCCCACCTGGTGCCTTCCTGCTTGCCGCTCTGTTTCCTTACTTAAGGAGCCCTCCAGCATTCTTTTCCTTTGCAGATGGGTAGCAGGTGCAAGTGGATCTAGGTAACCTGGCCTAAGCCCCGCCCACCTGGTACCTTCCTGCCTGTTGCTCTTTTTCACCACTTAGCAAGCCCCGCCCACCTGGTGCCTTCCTTCACCATCACTGTCTTGTGGCGAATGCTGGATTTGACTTTTATGGACTTTATTCACGGTGTGTCACTCTTTCTCAACTCTCTGGACTTCCTTTGTATCTTGTACTTATGGTGACCCTGAATCATGCTGTTCCCATCTTCATCTTGTATCCTGGCTTGCAACATTATGTGTTACTACTGACTTCTGCAATTGTATTCGCTCTCCATTCTTGCTTCTCCACTCTTTTTGACTGCTTACTCTCTTTTTTCTCCTCCTTTCCCTTCTCCTATCTCCTCCCCCTACTTTCTTCTATGCACTTACTCTATCAGAATTGTCCCTGGACCTAGTATGATAGCAACCTCGTCTGTTTCCTCCACCCTCCCATTACTGTTTTTATCCTCCCCACCAGCACTATCTGAAATGTCGTCAGGCCGAGTACGATAGTTAATTTCACATCCTTACTGTTCATGGCTTGTAAGAATGTGGTTGTATTTTCCCTTGTTCCCTCCCTTGCCTTGAAGCACTTTGAAACACATTGTGTATAGGCGCTATATAAATAAACAGTCATGTCATGTCAAGCATGCCATTCCTACGTCGCTGTTAGGGAGAATTCTCATTTTATGGCTAATTTCCCTTACCTATAGAGTCCCCCAGCAGCTTTGCTGGATTTGAAGGGTTTGTTTCTTTTCTCCTGCTAAGAGTGAGACTTTTTCCCACTCTTAGGCATTTTTGCTGTGTGTGTTCTAGGCTATTTTTGTGTTTAATGTCTATGGGGCTTCTCTCATCTCCATAGGAACCATCTTTATTCACATGTGTTACACAGCACCCTCTGTGCAGTGACACAGGGGTGTCGTAGCGACCCCAAACATAGACTCCATACCCTGGGACTGACTACTGTTTCCCAGGGCATGTAAAGTCACCATTGACTTGACTAGTCCAATTTTTGTAAACTAAACCAGTACAACCCATCTTACTATGGAAGTACTGGGAAGGGTTAATAGTTTTTCCCTTATGTTCATTTTCGAGAGGGTACCGTACAGTCCCTCTCAAGTTTCTGGCTGGTGGCAGTGGTTACTACCGCAAATATTTTCCTATGGGATTTTCCCATTGTTCGAGACTACCACATTTTCTGACAGCCTCTAACGTACCGCCGGTGTATTTTAATATTAACTTTACTCCGATAGGTCTTATTTGCCAGAACATTAATGTAACTTCTTTCTCGTGTCTTTCTCTAAACTCCTAACCCAATGGGGCACCTTTTCTTCAGAGGTCATTGCCCCCCCACCCCTCTAACATTTTCAGCAAAGTTTCTCCACTGCGGACCGCGATTTAAAGGAACATACCTTTTATTCGTCGGGCAGCACCGTGGCTGGTTTCATCCCTGGGTAGTGCAGTAACTCAAACTTTCCTCCACAACGAGAGCCTCTCTTCCTCTGCTGGATCCCCGAACTGCAGGGACTACCACGAACAACCACCACCGCAGGAGCCACTTCTTCATTTTAAAGGTACATTGTTCCGCCAGGCCGCCCTTTCTGTGTGATAGAGCTAAAGGTGTTTTAAACCCTTTACCTACCTGTTGGGTTGGCCGCCCCTATCTCTTAACATTGTCTTTCGCCTTCTGCATCCACCTTTTCAAAATCGTTAACCAAAGACCTGACTGCAGCTAAAAGAACATTTTCCTCCTGGGCCCTTGCCCTGTACCACTGACTCTGGCACAGGCCTACTGACTCTGGCTACATTTGTTAGAACTGCCTTCTTTAGATTGCTTCTCAATTAGAACTGTGTTGGTGCACCTACTTCTTATAACTACCCTTTTCTTCCCCTTTCTAAACCTTGTGAAATGCCATTTTGCTCAGTTTTCATTTAAGTATTTCCTATTCTGATGCACTGTCTTGCTTAAACTGGTTCACAAGCTTATGGGAAGTGTTGCTAGGGTGTGTAAGAAGATATTTCTGTATAACTTGTGCTTTCCCTCCCTTGTGAGAAATTGCTAGGGTATCTCTTGTGTGTGGTTTTCACTGTGCCGTTTTGCTCAGTTTTCACTCTGGTTCACCTGGTCTACAATTTAACTAGGGAGTGTGTATATTTTTCTTTGACTTGTTTTAACTTGCTTGATGACTGTGATAAATGTGTTTTACTAGAAGTGTATAAAATAAATATATATCTACTTTTTAATACAAAGCTTTGGTCAGGGTTTCCTTGTGCCATAGTACTGTAGACCTATTGTGTAAACCCTGAATACTGCTCATCTCCCTCTTGAGATAAGTCTGACTGCTCAGCCACAGCTACCAACTAAATCTTTGTTGTACAGACTGATACCAACAGGGATTTATTGCTCTCACCTGTAGTCCTAATCTTCTGTAGTGCTCCCTAAGGGAACTGCACAGGATTCTGCCTTATCAGTCACACACCACCCTGTCACCCGGTGTTCTAAGCAAGGCAACAAACCCCAGTAGAACCATCAAGAAAACTTCCCCAACTATCTCCCTCACCCCTTACTTCCCCCAAACTAGAAGCACCTGGCGCCCTAACCCCGCATCAACCAGACGCGGGAGAACCTCGTCAACCAAGTGTGGGGTGACCATTACCAAGGACGTTAACCCATGTCCCCTGGCAGCAGTCGGAGACCCCAATTAAGTGTCAGAGGGCCGGCAACCAGTTTAGCCATCACCATCTATTTCGGAGACCATCTGTGTCAGCGGGCCACCCCGCAGGCTGTGTTTCGAAGAGGACCAGTGATGCCTCTAATTCCAGCGCCGGCCGTGGTCTTTCCCTAGGTGGCTTGGGTCCAGTCGCTGACCAGAGCTGTGTTTCAATCCAGGCCCATGCATCCTTGGGATTGTGAAAGAGATGGACCGTACCGCTATGATAAACTTTAAGCTGTGCAGAGAAGAAGAGGGAATACTTCACTTCCACCGAGATTAGCTTTTTCTTCACTGAAATTGAAGGATTAGCAAGCCTTCTGCACCTCCCTGGTATAATCCGGGAAAAACCCTATCCAGTTGCCATTTGCAACAGGGCATCCTGATTCCTATAGTTCAGGAGTCTCGCAATTATTGTGCGGGGGGTGTTCCTGGGACTAGTCCACCTGCGGGAAAAGAATTCCGACAGCTTCTTTGGTGCAAAAAGCTTGGGACACCGAGTAATCTAAAAAGAGCTCCATGCTAGGCCCTTCTTCTCTTTCCGACACCCCAAGAATGCATAGGTTGTTACGACGCAATCTTCCCTCGCTCTGCATTCCAGGTGAGTACGCTTCTGCAAGACTGCTGACAATTGTTTTTCCATGCTCCTGATGGTGTCCTCTGAGTTTGAGATGCGCTGCTCAGCACACCCCCACTCATGTTGGGAGTTTCCTCAAATCTTGTCATAAGAAGGACACTTCTGATGCCAGACCATCCATTTTTTTCTTCCCACGGAAGCTCTGGATGCGCCGATCACACTGATGTCAGTGAGGGGGAGTTGGGGATCCATCGTCTCCCCCTACGTCTGCCATCCTCTCGGTGTGAGACATGGCGGGTGAGTGTCCACTGGTAGTATACTAGTCTAGCTTGTTCAGTAGCCCCACTTTTTTGCCTTGTTTTTGACCATGGTGCTGCTCACAGCAAGTCCTGTAGGCCAGCCAACTTGCAGTGGCCCCTCTGCTCCTGGTTAACCTTGGCACCAATGTCGTGAGTTATGTTGTTGCCCTGCCGCCTCTGGTGTATGTCTGTGGCCAGGGAAGCCCATGCTGTCGCCATCACCTTTCCGCTATACTAGGGTGATGCCAGCAGGTGCACAGCCCTGTCCAATGTTGGTGGCCAGGAGGGATAGTGTGCCCTCTAGCAGAGGATGGAGCACTCAAGGCTGTGGCACTTCCAGTCGCTGTTGTGGCATGCTGTGTTGCCCAGGAAGGTTGGGGGCATCCATACCCCAACATGGAGCCCCCACTAGCTCGATCCTCCTTCCACAGTGTGTGCTTCTCTGGCCTTCAGTCCACCCTTATTGCAACAGGGTGTCCGTTCTGCACCTGGGGGTTGGGGGGGCGCCCAGGGGGATGTACATCCCCACATGTCCTCCACTAGGGCAGATTTTCTTTGTCCCTTCCCACCTACAGGCCTCACCACCAGCTCGCACAGTAGGCTCCCCATACACTGGAGTGCCCCCTGGATATCAGGCCTGGCTCCGGTAGTAAGTGTGGGCCGCTGTGCCCCTCTGTAGCCAGCAAGCCCTGTAGTGCCAATGTTTTTCTCAATTCCTTGCGCCGCAGTCGGTGCGAATGCGGCCCTCACCAAGCAGCTCCGGCTGCTGGCGCGCAGGCACCCTTCTGTGTCGCAGAGCCTCTTGTGTACCTTGGATGGGTGTGGTGAACCCCCTCTCCATGCCTGCAGTAGCTGCCCGCCTACCACACCATCCTTGCTGCCAAGATGGTGCCCAAGCCCATGCTCTCGGTTTAGCAGTTGTCGTTTCGGGGTCTCTAAGCCTCGGTTTCTCGAGCAGAGCAGAATGTAGTGAACACACTCCAGTTAACGGGAGTGTGTGTCTCACTGAAGGATTTTCTATGGAGACAGGATTTCAACTTGAGAGGAGCTCTAAGGGCTCCCTGCGCAACAGCCCCAACCCCCCCTGCCCCCCCAACATCCCTCAGTAGAAGCTTTTTAACAGTTTGTACTTTGTTCACACAGAGCAGGTCAGCTTGAGTAGAAACTGTGCAGGCTTTCTTCCCCCCCCACACACACAGAAAAGGCGAATTTGGGCAACCCCAATGCAAGCTTTATTCATGTAGAACAGGTGGAGATCAGTGCAAGGTGTAAAGCAAGGGTAGAAGATTCCCACATAGATAACATTTCAGGAATTTGTCTCTGCAGGAGAAGCTGTGCTCATGTATAACATGTGTAACATAGCCTTCGGTAGTGTACACTCCACTCCTAATATAGAAAACGTATACCATGGATTTCTGTAGATAATGCTTTCTTCACATAGAACAGAATGTTGTGAATTTCAACAATGCAAGACTGCCACACTTGGAACAGATGCATTGTGGGTTGTAACAATGTAAGTTCAACTGGATCACACCATACTTCTGATACCTGTGCAAAGACTACAGAACTCGGCTCACTTTTCCCCAGAGATGGCAGAATGGATTAATTATTTCCTCTCTGTGCGGAAAGCCAAAGTATTCCTCAATGGCTCTATGGCGGATGATTATCTGGTCTCATGTGGAGTACTCCAGGGGTTGTGTATGTCACCTACACTCTTCAACATCTACACAATTCCGCTCTTTGAGATGTTCGAAGAAAAAGGGGCCCTGTACGCAAATTACGCAGATGACACGCAATGTCTGATTTCTCTTTCAGGGGATCATGTCAAAAATACCATCACTGTGAATAACATCTATAACCTGATTGACTCATGGACGGTGGACAATTGCCTTGCTCTCAATAATTGAAAAAACAGAGCTTAAGATCGCGGGTACGGCAACCCCAGCTAAGGACGCTTGGCAGTGAATATCAGTCATTCACCATCTCGGGGATATACCATAGCCATGCTTCCCAAAGTTAAAACTCTGGTGTTGTCCCGCATCAGGAACTGTCAATGAAGTCACACATTAACAGCCTTGTCTCTAGCTCAGCATGTTAACTGAAGCTTCTAGCGCAACCTAGGCTTTTTTTAATCCCTCAAACTGCGCCGTTATTGCCAGGGTAATCATTGGGGCCATCCGGACTACTATGCAAGCCTTCTACAAGGCACCGATAAGGGTGAAATAGTCAGCCTGCAGGTAATCCAAAACTATGCGTGTTGTGGATGGCCAGCAGTGAACCAATCATGTTTCTAACACAAGGAGGGCCTTGCACAGGCTTTCGGTTGAGAGAAGAGTCACCTATTGAACTCTCTGCAACACTCATAGGTGCCTTTATGGCAAGAGCCCAAGCTACTTGGCCGGTGGACTCTCCTGGCTACCTTTTTGGAGTCCTTCGCTCTAACAATTCCCACCTTCTGCAAACCCCCAAAACAAAACAGTCTATATTGTCACAGGGGTCCTTCCCAAACTCTGCGCCCAGGCGTTGGTACGCTCTGCCACCCTGATTTTATGAGCATGCTCAAGCTTCTTGAAATTTAAACATGACCTCAAAACTGCACTCTTTCATTGACTATGCACACCTGTTTCCATGATTCCTGCTGGCTACTTCTAGTTTATTTGTGATGATCTTTATGCGTGGCGCGTCTCAGCGCTATTATGCCTACGGGTGCTGTTTATGCGCTTCACAAATAAAATAAACTTCCATAGAGCAGGAACTGCATGGGATGGAACACTACAAGCACCCCCACACTGAAGAGGTACATTAAGGGCCTCACCACAGCAGTGCAAGCTACACTCAGATATAACTGGAACATCATAGGCCTAGGCAGTCTTAATTACTGTCACAAAGAACGCACCAGTTACATCCTTCTCCCTAGAATGCAAAGGTTGGCTGTCAAGTGTGTAGTTTCAAATGTCTTCACTGTTTGCTGCTCTGACGCGATCAACAATTTGCATTGCTGCAAGCAACAATAAATAAATGGTATAAATCATTATTATACTCCCTTTGAGCCAGGTGGTGTTACGTAAACGTAAATCAATTGAGTATCTATTGTTGTTGTTATCAAGTATCATTTCATATTGTATCTTAAGACATTGACACTTTCTACATTTTTCAATGGCATTTCTTTTTCTTGTAGCGATTTGTGATTGGTTGTTCTTATAGGTTATGTCCTTTTCCAGGTGCCTTTGGTTATTTTGAAGTGACGCACGACATTACAATGTACTCTAAGGCCAAGGTGTTTGAGCATGTTGGGAAGAGAACTCCAATTGCTATTCGGTTCTCCACTGTTGGTAAGATGTTTGCAGTAACTTGATACACTATTATGTAATTTGAAACTGCACAGAATTCAGAATTTGAGTTTTATTTCCTTTATTTCTCCCCTTATACTTGTAGCTGGAGAATCTGGCTCGGCTGATACTGTGCGTGACCCTAGAGGGTTTGCTGTGAAATTCTACACAGACGAGGGAAACTGGGATTTGACTGGAAACAACACCCCAATCTTTTTTATCAGGGATGCAATGTTGGTAAGTCATTTATAGCTGTTCGCTGTCAAGCATTTTACTGCTGCGGGGATCCGATTTAGAACTATAACATGGCATTTACCTGTCACAGTGCTTGGAGGACAAGGGACACAATGACAATAGGTGGCAAGTTGCCATTTGCCATGCGTGACACCTCCTGCCAGTCTTGCACAGCGAATAGTCCTTAAGTAAAATACAGAGCACTTCAAAACTGCAAAAATATATCCTATTTCTTTCTGGGTAGAACTGTATATCCAATGGCTTTGCATTTCCTCATTAGTTGTGGTCTTTCATTCGAAGGGACCTGTGTCGGTTGCAGTTGCTTTTACCAGCTTGGTGTGCTTGAGTAAACCAGATGCTTCAATCTCCATCCAAAAGGGAGACGAGTCTGCATGCGATTAGATCAGACTATCAAAAACATCGTTTATTGCTCTCCTCAACATGAGGCCTGTGTTTAAGCACTATGTAGCAAGACTACCCCCATCCATTGTGAAGATAATGGCCGGAAGATCACTTGCACCCCTCTAAATGTCAATTGCATCGGGAGGATAGCTCAAGGGCAACATGCTCGCCTTGGAAGCAAGACCTGTGGTGCAACACAGGTTGGATCCCCGGGTCTGCGCTTAGAAACCTCTGGGTATTTAGCGCGTTATAAATAACCAATTACAATTACACTCTGCGCATCCCTCCAGCAAGGCACCTTCCCAGATACATTGAAAATGCAGCAGATACTCTGGTTGGAAAAACCCCATGCATAACCTGGATGATCTGGCAAACTATTGCCTGCCTGTCATGTATCTCCCTTTTTTTTTTGGCAAAGACGTCGAGAAGACAGTCACTATACAGTTGCATGAAAGAATCACTCGGCAAACTCTATCGATCTGGATTCTCACCACGATGCAGCACAAACCTATATCCAGGTTATGGACAACTGTCTACATCCTGGCCAAAGGGAACCCCTCATTACTCAACCTCTCTGCCGCCTTAATACTGTTGTCTATGAAGCCCTCATATCCTTGCCACATGCATGGGCTTCAGTGAAACAGTCCTATAGAAGATTGCCTCAAACAGAGACCAACTCGTCCAGATTAGTCCCAACAGATCCCAGGGCTGCCCAGTAATCTGCAGAATCTACAAGGCTCTGCCTTCTCCATGTCAAGATACACCAATACGCACCTTTAACTGAAGTCATGTTGCATCAGCGACTTTTGTTCATTTGAGCAAGTTCAACCGACAAATACCAAATCAATATTCCTAGGAAACCCCACCAAGCATGTCCAACTCCAGAATGTGTGGACTGATTTAACGTTTGATTCATGTCAGACTCTCACCCGGTCCCATATCTTGCCATTGAGTACAAACTCTCATTCAACACGCACATCCCCAGCATGACCAAACCACATGGTACCAGCTCATGCTTTCCCCCAAAGTTAAGCCTCTCTACGGCCCCAAGTTTCAGAACAGTTGTCCAAGCCCAGATCATCTCTCCCCTACACGAGGATAACACCCTACTAAGAGAAGTTCCAGATGCCGCCTTGGCCCTTATGAAAGCTATTCTGCATATTCAGCATGACTAAGAAAATTTGACCACATTGGCCCCAACCTCAAAGAGCTGCACTGGCTACTTCTTCAAGCATTCCTCCTGTTAAGACAGCCTGAATCATCTACAAAGCGGTCACAACCAAAAAAACCACTGCACCCAGAATAGAAATTCACTGCCATGAAAGACCAATGCAAAGCTGAAGCTATGCCATTGCAAGGCTGAAACCAAGGCACTGTAAGAGAAGGAGAATGGAAATGGGCCTTTTCCTACTATGTGCCCCATCTCAAACTAGTTAAGATGCTGATAAGACTATTCTTGCCCCATCCTACACTTAAGGACCTGAAGATCCTACTATTCAAAGAGCATTCCTGCAATCTCTCCACTCGGCGTTGCTTATCCCCCTCCAGCCAAACCCCTTTCTACTCCTATTCCAGCTAAATGTGCTTGTCCGTGCCGCTCCAGTAACTCATTGGGTGCGTTGCCGATGTACAATGCTCTATTGATGCCAAGTTATGTTCACGCTTTATAAAACCCATAATACTGTGATAGTCTTTTGCATGGTTCTGGGGACCAGAAAGGTGTGGATTTAGGATTCCAGAGCATCTTGGGCTCAGGGGCAGTATGGAGAGTATTTTAGTCCCCTCACCTTGGTCCTCGAAACATGGCAGCTGACAATCGGAGTGCAACACCACAAGCCATTCCTGCTCCCCTGGCACAGTAGGCAGCCCAGACCTAACTGCTCTGCCTCTATGCAAACCCCTTGTGAGACCCTGCAGGATACCCTTTGTACACCACCTTCCCCAACTGAGGGAGCCTGAAGCTTGCCTTGAGCAGACCCAAACTTGTAACATTGGAGATAGCAGCCTTCCCTTTAATGAGAAGGGTTTTCCTGCATTAATCAATGGTAGCAAATGTTTAGATACTAAGAACATTTCTGTGGGAGTTTGCAGAACCTATGGTGAACTCTGCAGAACCGCAGATAAAATGTTGCACATTTGCGACTCCCTAAATTCTGAGAGTTCAATGTGGGGAGAAGTTTCCCCCTCCTGGAATATGTTTCTAGTTCCGAGGACGCACAGTGCAACTAATTATTTCAAAAGCTTACCCATTGTGTTTCCACCCTTTTAAAACACAAGCTGGAAACACAGACCAGCTGAGCACAGGCAGCACCCAGGATGTTCAAGGAGGAAAGAGTAAAACCCAGTATGGTAGACAGTCCGGTTATAGATTTCAGACCCCCAATCCCTTGGGTCACAAGCAGCATCCGGTGCACACAGAGGACAGCCCATCACAGCCCTCTTCAAATTACAAGCCAAAGATGCAGACTCTTAATAAAATTCCCATCCATAGGGAGGAAGGAGAATGCGATAAAAGCACCCAGCTTCACTCGGGCATTGTAGGATGTTGGAGCAGAGGGATTGTGTTCGGAGTAGGCTAGAGAAAAGTGAGCAGCGGAAGGAGCAGATTATAGGGAGTTGGAAGCAGTGCAGTGAAGGAAGACGCGAAGCGGGGTCATGGCAAGAGGTGGTCACATCAGCGTGTGTGTATATGCGAATTAGGTACCCCAAGAGGAGGTAATAAGGCAGGAAAAGACACACCAGGAGAACGAAGGAAGTTAAAGTGGAGATAGTAACATCAGGAGAATGACAGTGGCAGGTGGAAATAAGAATATCATGCCAGGAGAGAGGAATTCCAGAGGAGTTGATGGGTGCCCAGGTGCAAGAGTATTTGGCAAGACCCAAGGAAAAAGGAAGTGGCGATATCAGAGTGGGGGGTGACCGAGGAAGTCTCTTCAGGAGGAGAGCAAGACACTGAAGAGGCTGAGAAGAGAATATCACAAGGGAGTTGGCAGTGATATGTAATGTGTTAGAGAGGAGACTGGGGCAAGAACAACAGGAAGGACTAGACAGTAACATAAGGCGTCAAAGAAAGTAATCTGGAAGAAAAGTGCAGCGAGTTAGCACCTAGCTAGTAGGCAAGACCAGAAAGTGGAACGAGGGGCGAATTGGGGAGAAGGGAGTTCATTCTTTTAGAGATGGGGGAAGTGGGACAGAATGAAATCTCAGCAGGCCCTAGCGGACCCCTCTCGATCTCTCCCTACCAGCTAAGTCAACTAATCAGCCTGCTCACAAGAATATACAATCGTTATTCTTGAGGTATAGCACCACAAAGTCTGTATCTAGGTCAGATCAAGAAGAAGGGTTTGGGAGACGCTCCAGTTCGCAATGTCTGGAAGGGTTGAGAACCCCTCATGAACTTGCTTCTGAGACCAAAAGGGCCTAGTTATCCTCGACGTTGGACCAAGCGAGGCACTTTAGGAGAAAGGGACCCAACCCTATTAAGGAGAAAAACCATCCTGACATACTTTTTTCTTTCTATGGGAAAGAGCCCTATTTTGAGTTACCTGACCTTTTTACAATCCCTTATCACAGATAGTAAGCAATGACATCCAGTTATTGGAGTCTTTGTTCATCCCAGATGGTATACTGTGACAAAGTATACATATGACGCAATGACACTCTTGTGTCTCCTGGAGCTATGGGCAGTCTTCTCTCCAGCTCAAAGAGAAATGAGGACCATCTTCAATTAATATGGTTGAATATCTCTGAATTTTGGAGCAGATAAGTGGTTCAGTCTGCCAGTGCCCGGTTGGTGTTCTGATATGAGCCCTCTGCCTCAGGACTTAGAACCATGCAAACCCTCTCACCCCCTTACCTCTAGGAAGAGGCGCCATAGGGAAGGGCATTGTTACCAAGAACCCCATAAATTCTAGTAAGCTAAGCCACTGAGCAAAAAATCTGAAATTAATGTCGGAGCTAGTCCTCTACAAATGCTGAAGTAGGAAGTGGACAGAGCCAGAAGATGATTCGTCCCGTTTAAGACTCAAAGTGGACTTGTCGCTTCTTTGCCTGATGTTGAGCTTTGCCTTGACCTGAAACTCCCACTTAGAGGGTCCGCACATGTACGTTTATTATTTATTTAAAAAAATAGTGTCATTTAAAACGGAAATTACTTACACTAGGCCTGCCTCTGTTACTCCCAATTTGTAAGGCGCCTTTACATAAGCACACTGTTGTATGAATGAAATGCAAGCTATAAGTGTGTAAGAATAGGAACATAAACCAGCAAAAGGGAGTGGGAGGACATTACAACATTTTTAACTTTGAGAGCCATAGGCCGGTATATCCACATTTAAAGATTAAATGGTGTAATCTGAGAGCAGAATGTAGGAGAGTTCGGTTGAGTGTTAGTTTAGAGGAGGATAGAGAGTCTGGGGTGGAGGGGACTGCTCCTCTTGCTAGATGTTATTTACGGCTTGTTTTGCAGAATTTTTCTGAATGGAGGAGTGGTGCAAGTAGGGGAAAGGTGCAAAGGCGGGATGAGGCATGGAGGGGCAGGAGGATTGATAGGTTGTGAAGAGTTGGAACAGAGAATTCCAGAGAGAGACTACGGCAAGATGCATTCAGTGTGGTGTTGGTGCCAGATTGTGCTTGGATTTATAGACTAGTATCAGGAATTTAAAGAGCGTATTTGTGCATGGAGAGCCATCTAGTATGGTGGTGGTAGGTAGAGGTGGGGGGAGGATGTGTGTGTTGCAGAACATTCTTTTTTTTTAACTTAACATTTGTATTGGCATTTTGCAAAACATTTAACAATAACGTATGGTACAGCTTCATGACTGACTACTTCAGCTTCAACTCTCCCCAAGCCTCCCTCCCCCAAATCCAGTGTCATGACTTTGGGAATCGGAGACCTTGGAAAGTTCTGATTTTGCCTTTAGGCGGAATGTTGCTTTATGATCATAGTTATTTCTCCTGGTCCTTGGGTCTTTGCATACTGGTGTTTCTCGGCAGTCTTTTAAATTGTTAATCCTGTGCTGGATTGTCACTCCCCAACCACCTTATGTCTCCTCCTTCCTATCCCTCCACCTCAGTCCCCACCCTCTCAGTCTTAGGTCCTGTATCAGTGTGCAGGTTTCAATTTACTTCCCATCCCCAGGATTGCCTCGCCCCATCCCAGGCTGCTCAGAAAGTTTCTGGGTTGTCGCGGACCATTGCCGTCAATTTGTCCATGAGGAACGTGTGTTTCAGTTTGTTCTGCCATTACTTTTTACTAGGGGTGTTCAAACTCTTCCATTTCTGTGCCAAGGCTATCCTCCCCGTCCATAGCATTGTTTCACACATCCTGGGGTATCTATACACCTCAGTCTTTTTGTGGGAGGCCGAGTAACCTAGTTGGTGGGTCTTGATGGAGGAGTTCCCTGGTGACCTCTTTCATCCATCCCCCTCAAGTCCCCTCAGTATCTCTGTATCTACGGGCAGTGCCACCACGTGCCCCCTTGTACCCATTTGACCCCATCCCCTCGGCCACTGCGCAGAGACCCCCGCAAACATCTTTGACAACTTTAGCGGGTCTCAGTGCCATCCCTGTAGGACCTTCAGATTGTGTTCCATGTCTGCCATGAATAGGTTTCCATGGAAGGCTATTTTATAAACCTTCTTCCACGCCTCCTCAGTGAGGACCTCCCCCGCCAGTTCGTCCCAATAATGACCGAACTCTCTCCTCTCTGCGAGGTTTAGTATTTAGTATTTTATATAGTTTGGACACCATGCCCTTCCTAGAGCCGGGCGAGACTATTGTTTTCTCGAAGGGGATTCGCTTTCTTGTAAACTTTTACTGCAATTTTTGGTCACATGGAATGCTGTTCAGCCAAAGATATTCAAATATGGAGATCATTCCAGGGCCCAGGGCTTCCATAACTTCCTCATAAGACAAGAATGTGCCTCCCTTGAACAGTTGGCCCACCCTTTCCATGCGTATTTCCGACCAGTGCTGCACTCTTCTGAATCCCCTGTTTCCCAGTGTGATTACCGGGCCCCACTGGGATACCAGTGGGGATGGCCATGACGTGACATGATCTGTTTGTTTCCCCTCCCTCCATATAGACCAGAGAACCCCTAGGGTCAGGTGGTGCAATAGTCTACTCGGGATGGTTTTTCGTGGTGCCCAGAGAAGGTCTCGTACCTTGAGAGGGTGTGTATCCATGTCCTCCAGGTAGGTCCAGAATGTGTTTGTGCTATCTTGCATGTGTTTGAAGAGTATCCTTAGCTGGGCCACCCATAAATGGAGACGGAAGTCGGGCAGACCAAAGCCCCCTTCCTCCCGCGGGAGGGTCAGGGTCGTTCTTAGTCCACAGGGGTTTCCCTTGCCAGATAAAGGCATGAGTTCTTTTCTGGAGTTCATTAAAGGTCTGGTCAGGGACTCTCGCAGGGAGGGACGCAAAGAGATAGAGGAGTCTTGGCAGGACATTCATTTTAACTGCTGGCATGCGTCCGTACCAAGATAGAATCATGGTGCCTCATCGCTTCATGTCCGTCTTGACCTCTGCCACTATAGGGTCATAGTTGGCCAATGTCATTTTTGTGAGATCCCTAGAGAGATGAATACCCAAATATAGGATCAAGGTGTTTTCTACTTTTAGCCCCAGGATCCCGTTCAAGGGGGTCTAGTGTTGGGTCCTGAGTACTGATAGGGAGTAACATGGATTTTGATTTATTAATTTTCAACCCTGAGAATTTCCCAAAGGTTTCTATTAAGGAGAGTAGCAGGGGTAGTGATTTGTGAGGCCGCTCCAGGTATCCCAGGATGTCGTCTGCGAACAGCGAGAGCTTAAATTCTACCTCGCCCCTCTGTATTCCCTTTATGCCCGGGTGAGTTCTCACAGCTATGGCGAGGGGCTCCATTGTAAGAGCATATATTAATGGGGAGAGGGGGCATCCCTGCCTTGTACCCCTCGAGAGCTTGAACGGGGCAGAGAGCACTGTTTACCTGCACCTTTGCTGTGGGGGCCCTTACAGATCTGCTATCCACTTCCTCATATGTTCCCCAAATCCCATCTTTCGAGGAGTAGCATCATATATCGTCATTTGACTTCTCTGAATCTATGGATCGCAAGCTTGCGTCGAGGTCTGACACTTGTGCCTAGTGGATTAGATCTATTGTCTTCCGGATGTTATCCCAGCCTTGTAGTCTCCTTATGAATCCGATTTATATAGTTTCTCGTAGTACCTTTGAAAGGCCATTCCCATATTCTGGGTATCATAGCTTCATGTCCCCTCCTCTGTCTTCATGGCTCTCACCATTTTGCTTCTCTGGGCCTCCCTAACCTTCCACGCTAGAATTTTATCTGCTTGGTCCCCTTTTTCATAATATTTTTGTTTGAGTAGCAGCAGCCTTCTCTGTTTTATTCAGCAGAAGTTCTTTCAGCTGGGTCTTCTATTGCTAGAGGGCCGTCACCTGTTCAGGGGAGATGTGACTGTCCGGGGTGCGGCCCGGTTGTAGTTCTGCTATTTTTCTCATGGAGGGTTTTTTCTTGTGCCTCCCTTTTTCCCCTTTTGTTTTGTGCACCCATTTTGATAAGCACCCCCGTATTGTTGCCTTAAATGTATCCCACAGGGTGTGCAGGTTGACCTCCCCATTGTCATTCAGGGCGAAATACTCCACTATGTTGTCTAGGACCATTTTTGCTGTTACCTCGCCTTTTAGTACGGCATTGTTACATTTCCACTTCCCCTTTCTATATCGGCCCCTCCTCCCTCAGTAAAGTGATTCTCACTAGGTCATGGTCGGACCCGGGAACCGGGTCTACCCCGTGGTTTGTTGCAAGTGGAAGCAGAGCGTTGTTTGTTAGAATATAGTTGATACTGGAGAAGGACTTGTGTATCTTTTGAATAGTTTGTGAATGGTGGGTCACCCGTGGCCATGCTCGGGAGCGTATCTTCCAGGCCCAGCTCCGGGTTAAGCCTGCAGAAGCATTGTGACGTGGGGTCATCGGGGGCCTGGGGTGCGTGGGGCTTTAACTTCTTACTATCCCTCAAGGGGTCCAGGGCCATGTTGAAATCCCCTCCCACTATCAAGGTATCTGTGTGAAGAGTTGGAACTCGTCTCTCACCTTCTCCCAGAATTGTGCCTGGGCTTCATTGGGTCCGTAAACCACAGCCAGCGTCAATTGGGTTCCCAGGAGTGTGCCCTTAGGTATCGGCCATCCAGGTCCTTGAGTGAGGTCTCGTTATAAAACCAGTCTTCCTTGCTAACAATATTGCCACCCCTCTTCTTTTTAGATTTGTGAGGCTTGTAGGACTCCCCACCCCCCGCCCCTTCTTATGTTAGGTTCTTTTCCTCTATCCCAGTGCGTCTCTTGCAGGAAGAGGATGTCAAATCTTGCCCTTCGGAACTCCCTATGTATCAGGGATCTCTTAGTGGGGGTGTTCAGCCCTCTTGCATTCAGGGAGCCCACTTCTAGCACAGGAAGTTGTTCAACCATTATTGTAGTCTGAGTTGTCTTTGTTCGTGTTCCCCCAAACACCGGCTTGTCCTATTCCCCTTTGCTTTCGTTCCTCTTTAGCGGAACGTGGGTCGGCTGTGATCCTCTGTAAATTGTCTGGTTTCCACCCCCCCGAATTGAGCTAGAGCTCCGCCCCCGGGTATAGCATGACCCCAACTGCCCCCCCATTTTACCCACAACTTTGTCAAGCAAAGCTTCCTCTGTCACACCTCCCCGACGTCCAGCCAGATAGTTCAGCCATTCCTGGTACTTGGCCGGACCACCAACGTGCCCGCCAGAGATGGGCTATTGAATCATCTAATATTTCCTTTGAGCTCCCCTGTCTCCCCCCCACCTTATCAGTGAGTTCTCCCTTTAGCGGACCCCCCATACTTGCTGCTCTCTGGGAGCGTTGTCATGTCTTTTCCTCGTTTCATGGGTCCATTTTCACGGTCAGGCCATGGTTTCCTTCATCCTTCTGGGCTTTCTCGGCTTCTATCCCTTGGCGAGGGGAGGTTTGGGGGAGTGTTCAGTTTCTTAATTTTTCTGGATCCTGGGATCTTCCTCCTGTCTCTCGGTCTTTCTGTTCCACTCAATCCTGATTCTGCTTCCCCTGTGACTCTTCTCTGGGATTCCGGGTCCTCTACGTAATCTTGGATCTCTGCTCTGATGTCCTCCTCTGTGACCAGGGTTGTTCTTTGACCCATGTATTCAAACGACAGAGAGAATGGATACCCCAATCTATATCTCACCCCCTTCTCCCTCGGACATTGGGTCAGAGGTCGGCACAATCTCTGTTTAGCCAGGGTATATGCGGAGAGGTCTTGGAATATCGTAATCCTCGTGTTGTTGTACGTGATGTCCCTAGCTTTCTTGGCCCCCCTCTAGCACCTTTTTGTTTTTTCTGTGTAATGGTGGAAGCAGACCAAGATGGAGCAAGGGCCTCCTGCTCTGTCCACCGCCTTGTGTGCTCCGTCTGTTGTGGGCTCCGTGGTTGCTTCATTTCCAAAGAGGAGGTTGATCACTTCTCTGATCACTCTACGTATGTCTCTTTCCGTCTTCCCCTTCCGCCTCTAGGACGCCGAAGAATCGGAGATTATTCCTCCTCTCTGTTCTCAAAATCGTCCATTTGCCTGGCTCTCTCTTCCTCTCTTCTCCAGTGCCGCCAGTCTCATGTCTACCTGTATTTCCTGGACAGTGGTAGTCTACTGATTAGGCTTGAGCAGTCTGTCCTCCACTTTATCTACTCTTTGGTCCATTTTTCTCCAGTTTTTGGGCTATGTCTGACCGCGTGTCCCTCATTTCCTGCAACACTGAGGCAAAGCCTTTTTCCATCACTGACGAGGCCTTCGTTGTGTCCTCGGGCTGCGCCATCTTGCCTCCTAGGTCTGGACCGGCCCGGGGTCCTTGTCGCCTCTTGAAATCGATATTCGTGGAGGGCTTCCTTCCAATTCTAATGGCTTCCCCGTGCCCTGTGGTGGTAAGATGGACACTGTACGGGCAGTTCTGTTGTACTCCTCATAGGTTCAGTACTTGGCGTCATGGAAGGTGACAGCTGGTTTTTGTATGTTATTTGCTGTGGGGCTGGGGGAATGATCTCTAATGCCCCGTTTCTGGGTCCTCTGATCCTGTGGAATACTCTGGGGATTAGCGCTTCTGGGTCAGAGGATGATTGTGGCCTCCGCAGGGGTCTTCTGGGCGGGCACATGCCCCAGGCAGGGGCACAGGGGCCAACACCCAAGTTTGTTATCTGCTCCGGGGATTCTCACTGCACCTCTTTTCTCCCTTTGTGGGTCTCCTCTCCTGCCTGGACAAGTGAGTCGTGTCTTTCAGACTTTTCTGGGCAGTCACACACCCTGGGCGTGGGGCCAGGGGCCACCACCCAAGCTGGTTTGGGCTCTGAGGGCTCTCCCCCTATTCGTTTCCTCTGGATAAGGAAGGGGGCTCTCAGGCTATACCCCGGGCCAAAGCCCCTGCCGTTGTCTTCAATCTGGGTTGGCACTCCCAGCGGCGGCTGCGCCCCCTTCTCCTTTATGCCTCCTGGCGCCCTGTTGTCATGGGCCTCTAAGCTGCTCTCCTTCTCCTTTTTCAGCCTGTTTGGTGTTTGCTGAGGTAGATCTATCCCCACAAACAGTTTATGCGCGCAGATCTTTTTAATGCATGGTCCCAGGTTCCGTTGTGTCTGGGCTGCGCTGCTCTGGGGTCCCTCCCCTCAACCCCCCTCAGGCCAGGCATCTGTGAGGGAGGCACCCCTGCTTTTCCCGGGGTATATCGGGCGGTCCCCCGGACCGCCTGATTGGTTATCCGGTTGTGCTTGCGGAGGGAAGCTGGGGCCCTGCGCTTGGCGGTCGCTGAGTCCACTTTCCCAGGACAACGGTTGGGACCTCTCTCCGTGCCGCGTGTGCGTTCCACACCCGTGGCCAGCACTCTGTCTGCTGGGAGATGGGTGTAACGTGTGTTAGCGGTTACATTTTCCTACCTCAGCCGCTTTGTCCCTCTGAGCGCTCCTCTGTGCCCCTCGTCCGGGGACCAGCGTCTGCCCCTGGGCTCAACATCTGTTGGTCTCCTCCCTGCTCTCTCGCCTCAAGCTGGGAACCAATGCTCGTCTGCATGCTCCTCCGTCTCCTCAGTCGGTGGGCGACTCAGGCTGGCAAGCGCCCTCTCGAGGCGTGATCCAGCTGCGCCTCGGTCACCGCACTGGAGCCTCGCGGTCACGGTCCCTGTGGCTCTGTTAGTCCCTGACCCCCCTCCTCAGATGGCCGACAGGGGATGGGGGGGGGGAGGGTGCCCTTCCACCAGCTAGAGGTTCCTTTGTGGACCCGCTGTGGCGTCACTGGCTCCTGCCCGAGGAGTTTCGCAAGGGCTCCCGCTCTCCAAGGCCGGAGGTTTACAAGGGCTCGTTCCTCGGGTCCTGGTGGTCCCCTGGCCTTGGAATTGTTCCCAGGGGGTGCCTGGGGTGCTTCGCTCATGGGTCACGCGGTTTCCAATCTCTGGTGGGTGGTCTGTAAGGGGAGGCTCAGCCCTTTAACGACCCAGCTGGTAAGAGCAGTGCACTCAGGCTGCTATTGCCCGTGCGCCCCCTGGTGACCTCTCTGATGAGCACATTTTTGAGGGGAGCTAAAGAGTATAGGAGTATGCCAAGAAGTAGGCCCGCACAGTAGTCCAGTTTGTGGAGTGATGGAGGGTTTTAATTGAGCGGTGCGTGTGATGTGCACAGATATTTCTAATGTTTAGTTGGGTGATTCTGGCTGCAGTGGCAGGGAATGTTGTGAACTAGAAGAGTTTCAGGTTGCTGCCAAAGAAAACCCCACGGTTTTTAAAAATGGAGGCTGGGGGGGCGCCTAAACGAGGAGCTCCACAACCTGGGACTTTCACATGGCTTAAAACTTGCTTTTTGTGGTGCGCATTGGTTCATACCTGAGCTATATTGTGTCAGAGCAATTGTGCAAGCGAATTGTGCTAAGGAGCCTGTGTTTCGGCAGTGTGCTAGTTCTGATTCCTGGGACTCTTTGTCCATTGATTTGCCGCCTAAGCATTTGGCCTGACCCGCATTGATGTGCTGTGATTGTGCCGCCACTCTGCAGGACCAAGAAGGCACTGCGACAGCCCCCAACCATTTTAGGTACCGAAGCTGCCGGGAGCGCCTACCCGAGGAGCAGACGGGCGGCTTGTGAATACGTGGCTCCCCGCCACTCCTGCTGTGGCCGCAGGGGTGAGAAGCCTGCTCTGTCCCACTCGCACACGCGGCCCATCTTCTCTGGGAAGAATCAAACTGGTTTCGGTGAGAGATTAGAGGGACTACGAGGCTGCTGCTGCACCGGCTGAGCGGACGGCCTGCTCCGGAATACCGAGCTACAAGCTTCATCAACGTTCTGCCGGAAGCTGGCGGCTGCAGCGCTGTAGCTGTCCGCACCCATTCAAGGGTGCCGGTGCTATTGGAGGTACCAGCCCATGGGGAAGACAATGGAGTGTGGTTCTGGAGCTCTCTGCTCTCCCTCCTGAAGCTGCGTGGGGAGAAATTGACCCCGATATCCTGACTAGACATAATCCAGCTACATGTGGAGGAGTGAACATAGCTATGGTGAGATACTATTGACGTGAGGCTGCTATAGTTTGTAATTCAGCATGCTCCCTTGGAATAGTGCAATCATTATGCTGCAGGCCCACGCTTATTAGTGTTACTGTTCAGAGGTGAGAAGGGAGGCAGTCACGGTAGAGCGTGGGCTGTGCCTGGCCCCCTGTGCATCGCTGCACCCTTGGGGCATAAGATCCTGATATCTGGTGGACTGCTTCACTATGCAGCTAAATATTGCAGTGTTTGACTTTTAACAGTGGTACTGCTTTCCTCTTTTCCCCCGAGACCCCTGCTGCACGCTGCACTTGGGCCTGATTCCACCAGACAATTAATGAAAGGCACAGGGAAGAAGCAAAGCTCCATTAACCTGTTTGCTAAAAGTGCACCTATACCTGTGGAAGGGGCGGGAAGCACCATGGGTGACGCATCGGAGCAAGGATAACCTAGTGAATTGCATTGCATGATGGAATATCTGCGCGCAGGTTTCACTGCCATACATCCCATAAATACTAAGCTGAATGGCATGATTGGCACGATCAGTTCCCTAAAGGCCCGTATGGAGAAAACTGACCTTCGCATTAGTGAAGCGGAAACCAGGGTGGGGGCGGCCGAAGATCATGGCACATGGGGCAGACGCGAACTCTTTTGAATCAAGTGCTTACCATCGGCAAGAAAAATTACGATTTGGAATCTTGATCAAGGCGTAATCATTTGCGGTTAGTAGGCACTCCGGAGGATAACATTGGTGGTTCCATGGAAGACTTTGTGGAGCAGCCCCTCTTAACCTTACTGGATGCCCCTAAACTATCTCCACAATTTGCAATTGAACGTGCCCATCGTGCCCTTGCTCCTAAACCTAGGCCAGGCAGGCAACCTCACCCAATAATATGCAATGGGTACATTCATTACACTTCAGGAGCTATCGGGGCCCTCACTGAGAAATTGCTCATGCCGTTTGCAATACGGAGGACTCTGGCGTGCAGTCAAGAATGCATGGATAGGGTTTCCAACACTACCACCTAATGAACCACTGTTAAGCTTCATTATGGAAGCAACTGCAGCCCGTGGCAGAGTGGCTAGATTATATAACATGTTGCAGAGTAGTGAGAATATGCCTCTAACCAAGCTCCAGGATACTTGGGCAAGAGACTTGAGTGTTGATATCACTGACGAAATCTGGGAAGCCATGTGTTTGCAGACTCGCACTGTATCCCTCACCTTTAGATTTCGCTTATTACAATTCAAGTTATTACACAGATTTCACTGTATCCTGGCTAGGCTGCATCTATTTTCTCCAGCACATTCCGCTCTCTGCCCAAGATCTAATTCGGAAGGGGCGGGATACCGCCATATGTTAGGGACTGTTCAGAGCTAAGACTTCTGGTGTGGAGTGTGTGATGCCATGTCTAAGATATTTAATTGTACTGTTGAGGCTACCCCGATGCAATGTCTGTTTCATAAGTTTGAATCAGTGTAACGTTTTCATAAACTGGCAAGCCTTTGCATGTTGCTGGAGGTCTGATGTATACTACTGAAATGGTTGAAACCCGGCAATCCATCAGTTGTGCACTGTGACATGGGCTTCTGACTGTGAGGAGTAATGGTCACGATGCAAATAGAAGGGAATGTGTCTGATACAGAGAGTTTGACAAACTGTCTGTAAACCTCACCCCTGACCGCCAGTACGCTGCCCCAATCTGGGCCAAAATTACCAAATGAGCCACACTTTGTTGTTCTCCTATGGTATTGTATGTAATGTGGGTGTAAATTGATGTGCTGAGTAATGCTGCCATGATTAGGCTGTGTTATCATGTCAAGCACTTAGGTAAATAAAGTATAAAAAAAGAATTGGAGGCAAGGAGAACGATGCTTATGTCTTAGAGGTTAGCACGAGGTAGTGTAGACCCATCCAGTGGCAGATGGCTGTTAGGCAGTTGGTTATGCAGTTTGCAGGGGTGGAGAAGGGGAAGAATAGTTAAAGCCAAAGAGGAAATCCGTTTTTCAAGTGGGGAGGATTGTAGGGTGAAGAATCGTGGGCCAAGGACTGATCTTTGAGGGGCACCAACAGGAAGGGACCCCTTTGCCCTCCATCTTTCTCTTTCATGTTCTCTTGCTTTCTCTTCCCCTCTTGCTTTCTTTCACCCTCTTTCTTCCTTTGTCCCCCACCCTCTTTCTTCCTTTCTCTCTTCCCCACCCTCTTCCTTTCTCTCTTCCCCACCCTCTTCCTTTCTCTCTTCCCCACCCTCTTCCTTTCTCTCTTCCCCACCCTCTTCCTTTCTCTTCCCCCACCCTCTTTTTTTCCTTTCTCTCTTCCCCCACCCTCTTTTTTTCCTTTCTCTCTTCCCCCACCCTCTTTTTTTCCTTTCGCTCCCTCTCTCCTCCATCTTACTCAACAAAGTATATTTCTAGGTAGTGTTTCCTTACACGGTCCTTGCCATCAGTGCATTTAAATACTTTGCATGAAGCCAACTTTAAAAAATACTTTTCACCATTCTCCACTTATGGGGAGAAGACTGGTGGGGAACATTGCAGCGCCACAAATCAATCACGGGCAGTTTCAAGACGGCACCAACAGCCTGGACCATATTTAAAGCCTTGGAGCCAACCCTGTGGCCACATGCCATCTAGTAGTCTTAATACCAAGACCCAAAACGGGAAGCTCAGAGAAGAAATCAAATCCGCCCCCAGCTCATAACTGAGTTCATGTAGCCCCTAACTACAGAGTGTGGTGAAAGCAAGGAGGTAGACTTGCTACTCACCACTCCCTTGATACATGGGGCGACTGCTACCTGGAAAAATATAGTTTGCATGTGGTGCACTCTGCAGCGGGTGCATACCTGAGACCAAGCCATAAATAATAGTGGCAAACCTTCTTCATGGAATCCAGAAACCTGTTCCTTCCTGAAGGATTGACGCAAGAGTGGGGTCCTCCAGAATGAACACCTCCTGACGAAGCCTGAAAAGAACCGCCCCAAGCAGGAGGACAAGTGTAATCTGCTTGAATGAGAGGCAGGGGGAAACGCCCATTAATGTCTACTCTTTTAATTCAACAGAGAACCAGAGATTGTGGAGGGATGCAATGAATTTGGGAGAATCTGAGCTTGTAACGAGACCTACAATTGTGTTACAATCCAACGGGCAGGAGTGGGCCGGAGTGGGACGACATGCTGAGAGAATATGCAGTGAAGAGGCATAAAAAAAATGCGCTGACAGGAGAACTGGAAAAGGTTTGGTCCATGTGTACTCCCCAGAGGGACTACTAATCAAACAGCAGTTGTTTTTGATTCTTTTGTAGGACTGGACTTTAAATGCTTAAGTTCATGAACACTTCTGTTGGCATGACTTGGAGTACATTTCTTTTTTAGTATAGGGTTAGCCTCGATGGTAAAGGACTTCTGAAGTCTAGGTTTGAAATTGGTTGGCAGTCACCTTTTGGACTTTGGTTTACAGGTAAGTGCCTCCTTGGAAGCAGAGACTTGTACATTTAGGATTACAGGTGTTGGTGTAAGGCAGCACCACGCTGCGGTGCAGTAAGCAACTGAAATGTTCCACTTTGTGTTGCCCCAGCAACACAACATAATTGCACCTATGACAGGAACAGAAAAATAAATGCATCTCGCCTATTAAGCAGCCAGATCAAAACTTTCAACACAAACTCGCCTCATAGTTTGATCAGTGGTCCTCTTGTTATATGTCTGCTTTCTCTAGGCGTCTCATGGCTGTGTGCGCATATACAAATTGACTCCTGTTGAAAATAGTAGGTCTATGTGCATCTGAAAAGTATTACCAGTGAAGGAAAATAAATGTATATTTGCCAAATCCTTAATCCACTGTCAGTGAAATGGTATGGAAACAACACACAAAGGGCTTGAGTAGAGTGTCGTCAGGGCTGTACTTGATCCCTGGCTTCATTGATTTTGTTTGTTTTTGTTTGGTCTACAAGGTTCTCTCATCTCTTCCTTCTTTGGAACAGATTATATTAGTAAAGGAGAAAGAAAGTGTGGTTATGGCCTAGATACACAAGAGTCACTGCAGTGCGATCCAGTTGTCCAATTCTGACTCCGTTTTTGACTTTGTACACCAACACCACTTCGCTCATTTGACTGTATTGGACAGAGCAGCAGGGCCTAGTAGAATTTGGTCTGTTGAGCCACATGGTTGCCTCATAAATAGTAAATTGTCAATCAGGATATTTTCCAAGATTTACTGGTTGCTCCACCAGCCTGTCCACCAAACCGTTTGAGTTCTAAGGCCAGAACTATCACTGTAACTTTCAGAGGAATGTCCTGCTCTTTCTCTCGCCAACATCTGACAAGGTAATCTGGTGCCCTCTAGTACAATGTAGTACAATGTTAGGTCTCACCTGCCCACTGAAGGTTAACTTTTGGGGGCGAGTGGGAGGTTTGTGTTTCGGTAATAGATATGTGCATACCTATGAACACACTGATTACTTTTTGCACTGATTTGTTCTCTTTTTCTACACTAGTTTCCGTCCTTTATACATTCTCAGAAAAGGAACCCTCAAACCCACCTGAAGGATCCAGACATGGTGTGGGACTTCTGGTCCCTTCGACCCGAGTCTCTGCACCAGGTATGGTATATTTGTATTCTTTCTCCATTACAAAAATGTAAAAGTGCTTTTATTTTTTAAACAAGTGCATGCAGTGTTTGACATGAGGAATGGTAATAATAGCGGTGTGCCTATGTTGCATCACACAATTTGTACTCTGCTTTTGCATCAATGTTTGCTTTACTCGTCTGGTTTGGGATCTTATTAGAAGCAGGCGTATGCAAGCCAAAGCAGTCAATGTTTTAGTGCACGTTTTGCATTTTGCTTCTATGGTTATTAATGTGCTTTCTATGGAATTGTGAAAATAAGTATTCTGTTTGTGGTGCTAAAAAGTAATGGTAAAACAAGATGTCATGAACTTGGTGGTAAGGCGAACCATTCCTACAAATCATTCGAAGTGTGTGACATGAAAGTCTTGTTAGCATTGGATCTTAAAATGCCACTTGCTCACAATGGTCCAGCGATACACAGCCTTTCCAAAAGTGAAGCTATGGGAAGTGTTGAGTGGTTTTTCTAGAACCACTAACCCTAGTGTAAGGCTTACACCTGACAAGAAAGGTAAGCCATTCCTCTTTTTAAGCGAAGGTTAACATGTACAGAGTGGCAAAGCTTAGCTCTCAGGTGAAGTTTTAGGTCGACACAAAGGTGTACAATCCATCCACACACTTCTCTATAGAAAATATATCACACTTCTTAAATAAAGTATATCATTTTCAGTATATTAATTTATCAGTACTTTGGTACACTGCAGAGTATTAAAAAGATATCCATAAAGTAACAGGTGGTGGGGAAAGTAAGGTAACCACAAAACGTGAAAAGCGGGTAGACCCCATATGACTGTGACAAATTATGTAATGTCTTAAAGAGACAACCCAACCCAGGTATAATTGGAAGGTGATAGACCTGGTGGTCAGCCCCTAACACATATAGGTAAAGGATGAGGGAAAATGGGAAAAGGCCAATTTTCACCTACAAGAAAGTCAGACAATCCCTAAAGCCTATAATAATGCCCCCCACCTTACTTTGGACATGTATGGCATAATATGGCAATTAATGCAAATCTGATAATGCACCAAAGCCTTAAAGGGTAGGAAACCATTTTTAACCGAGGCCACAGGCTTTTTAAGAATTATAAGAACAATTTAAGCACTTTCCTTGTTCATAAATTCCATGGAAAAAAATTGTAAGATTACCAAGGCTAGCCAGAATGTTAAAAATACTGTCCCGAGGCCACCAGGGGTCACATGCAAGATGGCTGCCTGAACGCAATGCTCGTCCTCAGCCTTGGAGTCATTGAGGCGGTATGGCGACTAGCGGTCCTGATCAGTTCTGAAAAGTAGAGTCCCGAACGACAGATGGTGCAGCCCCCAAGAGGGAGCGAAGGAGCCGCCCAGGAGCCAGTGTCTTGACGATCTGCACTCCGATGTCCATCGGCGGCCCCTTGCGGGCCAAGACCAGTGGTGTGGTTACCTGCGTCCCGTTCGGCTTATGAAGGCGTGACGAGCCGGGCAGAGACGGCAGGTGCAGCAGGACACCTTCGTTGGTGTGAGGGTCACTGGTGTGTGGCTTGGGGAGCAGCGGACCCCGCCGTGGTGCCCTGGAGTCTGGAGGGGATAGTTGAGACTCACCCCCCCCCACCTCTCCCACCCCAACAGAATAGCAGCCCACTGACGAGGCCGACGCGGGAGCGCGCCTCGTTGGGAGCGGGCTGCCGAAGAGGCGGCGGGCCATGAACGGCCCGAACAAAGCGAAGCTGGTGAGAAGCAGCAGGGGAGCCCAGCTGGCCAGAGGGTGCCGGCAGGTTCAAGCCCACTACCCCCCCTCCGGCTGACCCCCCGCCCCCTCGGCGGGAGAGCGGCCGTGTGGAGGACTTGGGTTGGCGCGGCCCCAGCAGCAGGATACAGAGCCACTGCTGCATGACGCGGAGCGCTGGGGGGGGGGGGACTGGGAACCACTACCGCCTGCCTGTTCTCCCTACTCCGTGTTTGCAGGAGGAAGTGCACTACTGGGGGGACAGCAACATAAGGAACTGCTGCATGTGGGAGATTGGTGCCCGGGAAGGGGATCCCCCCTGCTGCCCTCCACCACTTTGAGGACAGGCAGGCATCTGAAAAAATAAATGCAATAGACACCGGCTGCAGACATCAGTGTCTAGAAGGAAGACCATGGCCTTTGCAGGCTGAAGAGCGAGCCCTCCCACGTCTGGTCACCCCACAGTCCAAGGGGAAAACGCAAAGAAGGAGGCCTTGCTATAAGGAAAGGAGGAGGGCAGGGCTTTCCTCTTTGGTCCCTCGCCGTTGGGGGCAGCGTTCCCCTGGTGGCACACCTGGAGCAGTACAAAAGTTATCTGGTAATGCGAGAGTAGCAGGCATGTGCATGAAAAAGAAAACCCTTTGAGATTGGAGAACCCACACAGTGTCTGAGCGCTACGGCTTATTTTTGGGAATAACGCTGCCCATGCCCTAATGTGAGCAGTTTGGGGTTCCTGCCCTGGGGCAGAGGAAAGTGTCCAGGGATGGTCCTTATTCAGAGTGGACCAGGGGTTGAGAGAGAGGTGCCTGAAGACCGGAGGAACAGGAGTCTGGATCTCTAGAGGCTGCAGGTGAAAGGAGACCGGAAACCCCCATGACCTGGAGAGAAACCCCGGCAAAATTTCAGTTCCATAATGAGGACACCACAATGGTGACTGGAGGTCCCCCAATGGCCCCGGCGCAGCTTGGCTTAATAAAATTGGACATATCCGTAAAGATCAGCATATCCCACTTCTTTTCGAAATGTTTTCTTTTCATCTGCCGCAAACCCAGGTAAGGCTGCCCACAGCCCCTAGGCCCCCCGGCACCCCAACAACAAAAAACACCCACGGCCAGACCTGCTTCCCTCCCCAGCTCGCCACAACCCTCCCAGCTCCCCTTCCTGGATCACAGCCCTCCCGCCTCCCATCCCGCCCCGAGCCCTGATTGGAGCTCTGCTCTGTGTGTTTGAGGTCCATAGTCCTACGTGAGCCACTCGGCTCACTCCACTACCGCGAACCCAGATAAGGCTGGCCACAGCCCCTAGGCCCCCCGGCACCCCAACAACAAAAAAGCACCTGCCTCCCATCCCCATCCCGCTCCCGAGCCCTGATTGGAGCTTTGCTCCGTGTGACATCTCAGATTGCATAGATAAGCCTTTCTCCCAATACACAGGTCTCCCAAATTTGGCAGGGCTTCTGTTCCCAAATTGTATTGTATGATATTCAGATTGCATTGATAGGCCTCCCCCCTCCCCCCCACCAATAAACAGGTTTCCCATATCTAGGAGGGTTTCTGTTCCGAAATTGAATTGTATGACATTCCGATTGCAGTGATAGGTCTATCCCCTACTATACAGGTCCCCCGAACTGATCAGCGGTTCTGTCCCCAAACTGTATAGTATGATATTCTGATCGCATTGATGGGCCTCTCTCCCACTATACAGGTCGACCAAATCTAGCAGGGGATCTATTCCCACATTGAATTATACAATATTCAGATTGCATTGACAAGCCTTTCACCCACTATACAGGCCTGCCAAATTTAACAGGGGTTCTGTTCCCAAATTGTATTGTATCATATTCAGTTTGCATTGATAGGCCTCTATCCCACTCTACAGGTCTCCCAAATTTATCAGGGGTTCTGCCCCCAAGTTGTATTGTATGATATTCAGATTGATTTGATCTGCCTCTCTCCCACTCTACAGGTCTCCCAAAATTATCAGGGGTTCTATTCCAAAATTGTATTGTATGACATTCAGATTGCATTGATAGGCCTTTCTCCCATTATACAGGTCTCCCAAATTTGGCAGGGGTTCTGTCCCCAGACTGTATTGTGTGGTATTCGGATTGCATTAGGGGGCGTCTCTCCCACTGTGCAGGTCTCCCAATTTTATCAGGGGCTCTGTTCCCAACCTGTATTGTATGATATTCAGATTGCATCGATAGGCCTCTCTCCCACTATACAGGTCTCCCAAATTTAGCAAAGACTCTGCTCCCAAATTTTGGACTCATAAGGACTACAATATTCCTTGGGGTCGCTCGTACTGTATGAGACTCCAGAACATAGTCAGAATTAGTCTCAAGCACAAACCTAGCTTAACCACCTTAACATCCTAGTGAGGAGCAGACCATGATAGAATAGTTCTACCGCCCTCACACTTTCCGAGAGACCTACGTAGACCGCACTAAACTTTGACCTACACCCCTGACAACAGTACGCCCAGCACCAAAACCCCACCGGGCAGGGCTCGGAGCATACACAAACCGACCCACCGGAAGAATAGATGGCACAAAAGCACCCAAGCCTACCAACACAAGAAGAAATACCAGCACTCCTATCACAAGACACAGCAGCCAACCACTCAACTTGCACCTCCGCACTGAGCGCCAAAATTCCCCCGGACCAGAAAGGGACGCCGAGAAAGGGCACAAGACAAGGCTACCACCGAAGCAACAACCTCAAATAGAGAAAACACAACGCCAAAAACCAAAACGACCAGAACAAAATTCCAAAGGAAAAATTCTTTATAGCTCACACCATACCTCGCAACAACCCCAGAACCAGGATACCCCAACGACAGAGACATGAAGACACACAAAGAACATACCGGGACAACCAGGGAAAAGACGGGAACACCCAAGAAGAATGTGGCTAGAGTCCGACCCCATCACCCCATACATCACAAGAACAGAAGGACACCCGCGTCCTATCGGACATAACGACGACTAAGATCTTATAACCAACAACCCAAACATGAACCTAACTGACCAATTCAACGAAGAAGCAGCCTTCGCGGACCTTCACCTAACCTGCACAAACGGAGAAGCAACACCAGTGACCAGCCAAGCTTTCACTCTAGCACACCGCTCCAATGAAGATGCAGCCTTCGCGGATCCACATCCACCCCCAATCAATGCCAACAATGATGCACCGCAACCAAACGACCACAAACCAAAACAAGGAACAACCAACAAACAAAACCACACCAAAAAGATCCACTGCAACCTCATCAATGCAAGGTCAATGTCCAAACATGCCACCGAGATGTACGATCCCTCTGTCGCAGAGCAGAGCAGATCGACATCTTATTTGTAACAGAAACTTGGCTAGACTACAATTACAAGATCACCCTCAACTGCTTGCCTGAATACTTCAAATGCATCCAATCAAACAGAAAAACCAAATGAGGGGGAGGGCTGGCAATCATTCACAAGGAACACCTGGATATCAAACTGGAAGACCCACTAATCATCGATAAATGCGAATCCCTAATCATACGTCTAGCAGTAACGCCCAAAACAAACTTGAAATTCGTACTGATATAGACTACCAACCTACAATGCAACCTTTGTAGACTCCTTCACAGAAGCAATCCCCGTCCTAGCCATCAAACACAATCACCTGATAGTCCTAGGAGACTTTAACATCTGGTTTGAACGAAAAAGCACGACCATACAAAAATCGCTAACCGGCCAACTAGCAGCATTGAACCTACAACTAGTCAAAGGAGCAACCCACTCGGCAGGGCATACACTTGACACAATCTTCACGAACAAACTACTCCTCACCACGGCACCCCGAATTCAAATACCCTGGAGCGACCACCTCATCATCCCCTTCGTAATCAAAATGACCACACTAACAGTCAGTCAACCGGACAAACAACGAAAACCATGAAAAGAAATTGGAGAACCATCAAAAACTCCAAACTGAACGACTTCCTGAAGCTTAACAAACCACACCCAACACTCATGGAAGATGATGACCTGGACAAAAAGGTAACCCTGCTGCATTCCTGGATTATAACTACTAATAGACCACATCGCCAAAGAAAAACCCTTTGCTTCTTCTAATAAAAGGTCAATGGCAAAATGGTTCTTCCCACTACTTAGCACCATGAAAAGAAAAAAAATGAAGACTAGAACTTGATTGGAGAAAATAAAACGATGCAGCGAACAAATTGAAATTCCTACAAAACAACCAGGCTTACAAAAAGGAAATACAAAAAGCGAAGAGGAAACACTACGACAACCGAATCTTCGAAGCACCAAACACCCAAAAAGAGCTCTTCAAAATCATAAACGAAATCAAAAACCCTCCGGGATGTAACACACCAACTCCGTCTGCGAAACTCTGCAATGACCTTGCAGACCACTTCAAAAACAAAATCACCAACATCCAACAAACCATACAAAGCAGACCGTCTGATCTGACCACAACCCCAATCTACACCTGGGAGAAGCACCTAAACAAACTACAAAGCTTTCCAGAAATATCAGTGGAGACATTCGTCAAACTGGGGAAGGAAAGCAATGACTCGGGGTCCCCCGAAGACCCCTGCACACCAGACATATAAAAATCGATTCTTAAACGAGGAACGCCCATGGAATATAACAGAAACATCCTCAACCATTCCATCGCAACTCGGAAATTGCCACAAGCCTTCAAAACTGCATACATCAGGCCACTACTCAAAGATACAGCGGGAAATGTAGAGGACCTCTCCAACTACAGATCCATCTCCAACATACCGTATACAGCCAAGCTGTTTGAAACGTACATATACAAAACAGTTTATAGAAGAGCACGGCCTACTAGACCAGGCACAAGTTGGCTTCAGACCAATGAGGAACGGAATCAGCTCTACTCTCAATATGAGACGATATAAACTTCAACGCAGACTCTGACAACAGCACTGTCTTCATACTCCTAGACTTATCGGCAGCATTTGACACAGTCGACCATGACACCCTCATAATGAAATTAGAAGGACTTGGAATAACAGACACTGCCCTACTATGGATCAAATCTTTCCTAACAAACAGAACGGAAACCGTATGGATGAAACCCCTCAACTCCAGCCCGAGAGATTCCACCTGTGGAGTACCACAAGGATCATCCTTCTCCCCGCTACTATTCAACATCTACTTATCAGAATCATGAAAAGCCACAGCCTCCCCTGCTACAACTACGCTGACGATACACAAAAAATCTTCAAAATACAAGGCAACCCGGAAAGAAACTCAACGCTAGAAAATTGCCTCTGCGATGTATTCTTCTGGATGAACTCCAACTCCCTCAAAATCAACCCAGGCAAAACTGAAATGATCGTCCCAGAAAATAGGAGAAAACCAATTCATCCCTTGGCCAAGGGAACTCGGGACAACCCCAGCACCCTCGCTGATTGTAAAAAACCTGGGGGTGCTGATGGACAGTCTCACGCTAGAGCCACAAGCAAACGCTCTCGTCAAGAAATGCTTCTTCCTCCTGCGAGCGGCAAAGAGAATCTTACCGTTCCTATCGTTCGCCAACAAAACCACCACCATCATCCTCGTCATGTCCAAGGTAGACTATGTCAATAGCCTATACCTAGGCATGCCTGAACGACTCAAAAAACCCCCCAAAAACTACAAAGCATTCAAAACGCGGCAGCCTGACTACTTCGGAAACTACCCCGAAGAGAACACACCGCACCAGCGCTGAAAACACTACATTGGCTACCAATAAAACAATTAATACAATTAAAAACAATGTGCATTACGCACAGAGCAGTACACAACGAAGGTGCTGAGTTCCTAAGACAAACTGCGCCTACATCAACCAACAAGAATGCCCAGATCAAGCATGGACATCTGCCTGGAACCGAAGCCCTACAATAAAAGAAAACTTGGAGGATCGTCCTTCTCTCACCAAGTCCCGAAAACCTGGAACGACCTCCCAAAGTACATACGCAACACAAGAAACCACCTATTATTCAGGACATTACTCAAAACCTGGCTCTTCACGTCATAACTAGAAAGACTGGTCACAGGGGCACCGACATAACAAAGAAACAATCAATGAACGTAGAGCGACCGCGATACACACCGATCAATCTTTGGGAAAAGCCAAGGTAAACATCCCACGACATACTAAAGGACCAAACGGGAGACAGCCACAATACGACCAAAGACAATAAACATAGCAAACTAAGACAAAGACTAGAACGAATCATCAAGAGGACCATGACCTTAACTATTACCTTCCCCAACAGCCCTAAGGACACAATACAGAGAGGGGAAAGGAAGCACTGCACCATGGGCCTCAATGCAATGGGTGAGGAACCGAATGTTTAATTGCTAAACAGTGCCCACCAATACAAAGCAGGAAGCACAATGCCCCACCACACAAAACTACAACTAAACAATAGTCCCAAGGATGTTTACCTCACAGAAACCAAAGAACCAGTCAGGATAGAAGGATACGAACGTCTGAATACACAGGCTCACCAAAACGGATCCACCAGGACAACACATCAACACGACTCCAACCCTGAACCATTCAAAGCCTTAACCGACCAGGGTCACACTAGATAACCTGAGAATAGTTATTATCCACCCAGTCCCACACCTGAAGATTAGGTTCAGATGCACCTACCAATCCAAACTATACTCAATAGGATACAGTTGGATCAGTGCAACATCACCAAAGCGAATCGGCCCACGAGGAACCAGCAACATCCCAACCCACAGCTATACAAACAACTGTAACGGGACCAGAAGTACCTGAATCAGGATACAGACCCCACTAACCCAACCCTCAATCTTCTGCAGCCTTAAACCCACACAAAACCACACAACCACCTCTCCCAGTAATCCGCACGCACTTTACCACACCGCGTCAACAACACAAACTTCACCCACAGCACTCTAGGCCTTCGCCCGATGCGATTCTAGCACCAAAGCCCAGCACTCGGTGTATACCGAGCTGAAGCTGCCAACAAAGGGTGACCATCTTCCAGGACTTCTCGGCCCACGCCATGTTGAGGCGGAAGAAATGTGGGGCTCTCACTAGATGGCTGCTGGAGAAGGGGGTGAGGTACCGCTGGGGCTACCCCTTCTCGCTGGTATTTGAATGAGAGGGGGAGAGGCACCACTTGGTGGTGGACGAAGACATACAAAGGGTCACAGAGGACTTGGTTGCCAATCAGGAGGCCCGCCCTCCGAGCGGGGTGGTCAGGGAGTGGATCCCAACCAGGGGCGCAGAATCCATGCGTGGACAGAGGAGGGCGAAAGGAAGTCAGAAATATCAAAAGTTGAATACCCCTCCTTCTCGGAATGCTGATACCTAAAGGAGATGCCTGTGAACTCCTGCTGAGCAGTTACTTCTTTTGTATACCACCCTTTCCAGGACAGGGAGCCCGTTGTTTGGGGTGTTCAGTTCTTGTTTGCCTCTTATGTGGCTGCCGGAATGGTGATTCAATGAGTAGCCTGACTATGATCTGAGTTGACAAAATGGGGAAAATGTTCTTAGGGGTGGGACGCAAAGTTGGTGAGGTGGGGGAACCGGGAGTCTGGGGATTTGGTTTGGGGTTTAGTTTGGAGCTGGGAGGTGATATCCCGCCAAAGTTGTTGGGATATGGGGAGGTAAAAATGACCATTACGCAGGGGATCCAAGGTGGGGGACGAGTCCCTGATGGTTCAACTACCATGCTCAGTAAAGTGGGAGCATGGGGTAGGATGGTTCGATTCAATGTGGGGGGGAGGGAGTCGGGCGGGGCGAGCCAGGGGATCAACACACTGGAAGGGCCTGGAGCCTAGTTTGATACGAGAGGAGTAAAGGGCGATGGGTGAAGAGGGGACATAGTTGAAGGGACGGTTGGTACGCTGAATGTAAAGGGTTTGAAATCTCAGAACAAAAGATCCCTGACCAGCAACATGTTCTGCAAACAGAAATGAGTGGTCCTCTTCCTGCAAGAGACGCCCTACCGACAAGGGGTGGAGTCACTGATAAAAGGCAAAGAGATGGGAAGGAACTTCTGGGCTTCTCATGTATCTTCTAAAAAGGAAGAGTTGGGTATACTTCAAATCGTTCCATCTGATGGAGATCGAGACCAAGAGGGGCTTCGGGGGAAGATTCTTGGGAATAAAGGGCACATACGAGGGAAGGCAGATCATGCTCTCCACCCTTTATGCACCCAATGGGGGACAGGTGGGCTTTCTGCATCGGGTGATGGACGGGTGGGCAGAGGGGGCCATGATGTTTGGTAGGGATTTCAATTTGATATTGGACCCCAAGCTGGACTGGTAGTCAGCAAAGGGGACAGGGATGAGAGGGGCAACGAAGGACAACCTAGCCCTAAGATACCTAAGATATATTTCTGTTCTCAGGGGATTTGCCGCCGGTTCTTCTGGCCACACACTCCCGTTCTTTCTAGCTACATGTTTTAGCCGCAAGTACCACAGAAATTGTCCTCCTGGTAGCCCCTCTTTCTCACAGGGATTCGAATTCTCTAAATGATCCCTCCACATACATGTCCCCCCAGGTGTACAAGCCCAACCTTTCCCAGTTTCTTATGGTGTGGAGGTCCAAGTGTACTACTCCTGAACCTGCCATTAGTGGAATTTCGGGCGAGTGAGGATGCTTCAGGTGTAGAACTAATTTAACCCTCCTCCATATTAGCCTGCCCAGCGACACTAGCATCGGGTCTTCGGCCATGGGGTTCTTTGGGGACCATAGAATTTCTTTCAAGTGCATTGGGGCGATTAAGTCTTGCAAGAGTCTAGTTTCAGCGGTTACATCGTCCGACAGCCATCTGGTTATATGGCTGAGTTGTGCCGCCAAATCTTTTGTAATCCGGGAGTTGTATACCCCCTTCTTTGTTAGGCAGAGTTGGTGTATTTAGTGCTAACTTGTGATGTGTAGTTCCCCAGAGAAAGTCCCTTATCATTGCCTCAAGGGTGTGAAAGAAAGTGGTTGCCAGACATTTCGTCGAAAAAAATTGGTCGACCAGACAAATGGTCGAACCAATTTGGTCGAAAACCAAATGGTCGAAATTTTTTTTTTTTTATTTTAACCCTTTTTTTTTTTCTTTTTTGGGGGGGTCCCCCCCCAGCCCCCTTTTTTTCTCTAAAAACCCCTTTTTTAACTAAACGAAAACCCGCAAAATAAATATATAAATAAAAAAAAAAATTCGACCATTTGGTTTTCGACCAAATTGCGTCGACCAAATTGCAGTCGACCAGTTTTTTTTTCGACGAGTTGACTGGACACCAAAGAAAGTTAGTCTGATATAGTAGCAAATATTTAAAAAATGGTACAGGAACCTCGGTAGGATGATCATTTTGGTGATTGATGCCCTTCCCATCATTGATAGCAGTAACTTGGACCAGAACTTCATTGAATTACGTAGTCGCTGTATCACAGTCCTAGTGTTGTGTTTGTGTGCGAGTTCAGGTGTATGCCAAATTCGTACCCCGAGGTACCTAAATGTCTTGTTGCCATTGTATTCCCACCTCCGGTAATTCCTTAGTCTCAATCCCCGTCAGACCTGCTGGTGGGAACAAGCAAGACTTTTGTCTGCTGAAGCATATCCCGGAGTAGTGCGCAAAAGCATCTAGTACCTCCAGAATTCTCAGAGAATTGTTGTGGGTCCCTTAAATAGAACAAGACATCATCTGCGTAAAGTGATATTATGTGATACTTCCCACCTATTTGTATCCCGGCGTCAAAGAAATGTTTTCTGATAAATACTGCAACGGGTTCGAATCCTAGGATGTAAAGCATGGGTGACAGCGGGCATCCCTGTCTGGTGCCCCTTTGGATGTCCCAGGTCATAGATATTGTCCTCTCTGTTTTAACTCTTGCCACTGGGTTTTTATACAGCACCTGAATCCATCTCACAAAGCCAAACCCATACCCAATTTCCCGCAAGACCTCAATCAACCATTCCCAATATATGGAGTCGAACGCCTTAACCGCGTCTAGCGACATCACTGCTAGGTGTTCTTTTTCATGTTGAGTTTGCACCATAATATGCTGTAGTCTGCATAGGTTAGCAGTCGTATTTTGACCTGGCACAAAACCACTCTGATCTTCGTGTATCAGACTGCCTATTACTCGGATTAGTCTCTTGGCTAATATGGTGGTCAATATCTTGACGTTATAATTTAACATGGCCAAAGGGCGGTACGAGTGGCATTCATCGGCTTGTTTATTCGGGTGTATCAGTGTTTCCCCTCTGCTTTTCGGTAGTTTTCCCACTTCGTATGCCTCCCTGAACACCTCATGTAGTATTGGGGTTAGCATCAGCTCATATGCCTTGTAGAATTCAGGTGGGAGTCCATCGCTACCCGGGGTCTTGCAGGTGGGCAGGGATCTGATTGAGTCAGTGATATCTTCCACTGTGATTTCCTCGTCTAGGGCCTCTCGTTGTGATTTACCCAGTGTAGGGAGCTCAATTTCCTCTAACGTGTCGCCTATGTCCGTCCATTGCACCTGGGTGTCATGGGCATATAGCTTAGTGTAGAAAGCTGTGAAGGTGTCATTAATAGATTGTTGCATGTTGTGCAATGTCCCGTTTTTTCCCTTTGAGCGTCGTCGTTGGGTGTCTAGGATGTACTCTCCTGCACAGCCACGCCAGCAGTCTACTGGGCTTACCCCCTTCTTTGTCCAAGTTTGACTACATAACACGAACTGCCAGAACACAGTCTCCCCCATGCTTCTTGGCATACAGTTCTGGCTTCCGCCAGTTTCGACTCTTCCTCCCTGGTCCCCCGGCTGACAGATTCCAGCTGTTTTATACCCTCTTCATGTTTCTCCAGCTCCTCTTTCAGTAGTCTCCTAATGCCTCCCGCACCTGCTATGACCTCCCCACGTATTACCACTTTCAGGGCCTCCCAAATTGTGCTCCAATGTGTGGATCACTACCTCGATTTTATAATGTATTCCTCAAGTTTGTCCCCAAGTTCCCTGCTGAAGGCCTGGTCAGTGAGTGCCTCCGTGGGCATTTGCCATATTGGTATGGGTGGCCGGGGCCCTGTCATCTCCCATTTCATGAGTAGGGGTGAGTGGTTGGAAATTGATCTACCCATGTATTCTATCGAGTCCACTTGTGCTAGATGTGCTTTATTGATAAAGAAATAGTCTATTCTCGTGGGCAGGCCGTGTGGTGAGGAGTAGTGCGAGTAGGCTCTGTCATTAGGGTGGCATTCTCTCCAAGCATCTGCCAGGTCCAGTTGTTCTAGCGTGAGGTTCAGCGCCAGTGGAGCTGCCTCAGCTCGGTTTCGTGGTGATTCAGACCTGTCCAGGTCGATATCTTTTACACAGTTAAAGTCTCCACCCCAGATGTATAGACCCGCCCGGTGTTGAAGTATTTCAGTGTAGAGAATGTTCAGGTCTACAGGTATGCCGTGGTTGGGAAAGTAGGAGTTTACAATGCAGATCCAAGTTTGCTCTATTGCTCCCCACAATACCAGGTATCTACCTTCAGTGTCTGCTTCAGTTCCTAGCAACCTGAATGGCACCCCTGGGTTAACCCAGGTGAACACCCCTCTTGCGTATTTGGGGGAGGTGGCCCCATGCCCCTGGACCCCCCAGAAATCTTTGTTTGACCATGGCCTCAGCTGTGAGATGGGTTTCTTGGAGTAGTGCTATCTCCACCTTTTTTCTGTGTAGATAGGATTTAATTATGTTTCTGCGCATATAGGTCCCCATTCCACGTCAACATTTTAAGTTGCATTGCCATGGTCAATTCTCAGTGAGTCCATGTTACGTCTCCCTGTCCCCCTTGCCTGCGCCCGTCAGTCTTGGCAGGGATCCCATCTCCCCCCACCTCGCCATGCACCCACCACGTTGTCCATAAGCCTGGACCCCTGTCACCCTCCATTTTCCATTGTGAAGACATTGGAGCAGTATAAAAGAACAACAACAAATAACACTAACCAAACAGTTGCGCCCACCCACTGCGTCGTGACTGCCCCCCGCATTGTCTTACCGCCTCAGAGTCATCCAGCGCGAATGTTCGCGTGCTAACAGGTCCGCACTGATCATTCTGTGGGGTAGGCTTTCGTGTGCAGGCTGGTCGGCCAGGTGTGGTATCCAGCCATCCAGAAAAAATATTGCTTCAACGGTTGTTACCTTTTAGTGTCTTAGCTCAATTTAAAGTGACCTTGTTAGGCAGAAACCTGTGCAGTTCCCTTAGGGACCACTGCAAAAGGCTTAAGACTACAGGTGTTGGCAGTAAACCCAATTGGTAGCAGTCTGTACCACCCAGATTTACCTGGTAGCTGTGGCTGAGTAGCCAGACTTCTCTCAAGAAGAGTTAGACAGTATATAGAGTATACAAGATAGGTACTAAAATACAGTAGCACAAGCAAGCACTGACCAGAGCCTTGGTATCAAGTATATAATTATTTATTTAAAGACACACTTAGAAAACACTCCAGCACTATTATTATAAGCAAGTTAAAAAACAGTCACTATTAATATATATACATCCCTTATTCCTTATTAGACAAGTCTTAGTTAACAACACTTATTTCCAGACAGAGGTGAGCGCTTAACTAAAGATGGCACGCCAAGAAGTTTAAGAAAAAGGGAGGAAAAGGCAGAAATTAGGAACAGCACACAACACAATCCTTTAGAAGCACTCAGCAAGGCAGGAAAGTCAAAGTCTACTTGTGAGCAAAACGTTCAGAGGCCAGGCTCCCTCTTGGAGAGAGTAGAACACCAATCTAGTAGGTAGTGGAGAAAACGTGGTATCCCGGTTGCCGGGGTGCTTGGCAAAGGCAAGGCGGCCACAAGATAATACGGGAAGGCGAAAAGGCAGGCAAACTGGTTATCCCCACCAGTCAAAGGAAGAAGACTCTTCGGGATGAAGATCTCCTCTGTCGGCGGGAAAAGTGGTGAGACGGTTCAGCAGGGCTCCACCGGTGGTGTCGTCGTTGCAGGTCAGCTCATCTTCTCCCTCTTCGGATTCTTTGGTCCTGTGGCGACGTCTGAAGCCCCAGTCCCCAAAACCCTGCTTTCATGCAGAAAACCCCCATTCACCAGTCCTAGCTGTCACTCAAACATGCTAAGTAGTGAGCCGGGCGGCTCACCACTGGGCCAATCACACAAGAGTGCGACTTGAGTTGCCGAGGCAACTCAAGTCCAGGGTGCCTAAACCCCCTCCCACACCCCCTGTGGTACCCAGACAGAGTGGCACCACTTTTGGAGGCTTCTGTGGAGAAGCCCGCCAAAAAGTGGAACAAAGGGCTCGACTTGGGTTGGAGTCACAGAAGCGAACACAAACACCATTTTGGAACAGAGTTTCGGCAAAAAATACCAACCGGTGAATTTATATTAATTTAATAAACCGGCGGTATGTTCGAGGCTATATTAAAAAGTGGTAGCCTCGAACAATGGAAAAATCCCATAGGAATATATTTGCGGTCGAATATAAAGTAGTATCCACTGCCACCAGCCAAAACTCGGTCGAGGGGAACTGGACAATGTCTCCTCGAACAACAGACCCCGGGGCAATTGAATTGCCCCGACCAGTACGTCCACAATATGATGGTTTGTACTGGTTCTGCTCACAATTTGAGACTAGTAAAGCCAATGGTGACTTTGCATGCCCTGGGAGACAGTAGTCAGTCCCATGGTATGGAGTTTGTTTGGTGGTCGCTACGACACCCCTGGGTTACTGCACGGAGGGTGCTGTGTAACCCACATACCAAAAACATATGAAGCCCTATGGGGTAAAGGACCCCATAGCCCATAAAACACATACAAAGTCAAAGGAACACCTCAAATCATGTCTAAGAGTGGGAGAAAAAGAGTCTCACTCTTAGCAGGAGAAAAAGATAAACCCCAAAAATCCAGCAAAGCTGCTGGCGGACTCACTAGGTTTTGGAAATTAGCCTTAACGGAGAATTCTCCCTAACAGACCTCAATGGTCGCAGTTTCCAGGGTTTGCTTTGTGGTGAGGTTGTGCTTCATGTGCCCTTTTCTTTGTCGTCTGCTAGTTTATTATGTTCTAGCCACATGTTGGCAGCCTCTGGTGTCTCCAGAAATACAGCCCGCCCTTTGTGTATTATTTTCAATCTGGAGGGGTATAACAGCATATATTTTTTGTTCAGCTGTCTTAGTCTTGCCTTGATCGGGACGTAGGAGTTTCTCGCTCTCTGTACAGCTGGTGTGTAGTCAGGGTATATAGTTATTTTGGAGTTGCCTCGCTCTATTATTCCACCCTCTCTGGAGTATGATCTCTCTGTTTTGGAAATTCAGGATCTTCGCGATCTTCGGGTGCGGGTACGAGTCTGGTGGTGGCTTATTTTGGAGGGATCTATGGGCTCTCTCCACAGCAAAGCCCTGCGATAGCTTGCCTGCGCCTATCTCTTGCTGCAATAGTGTCTCCACAAATCTGGTCGGGTTTAGGCCCTCTGTTCCTTCCGGGATCCCAAGCAGCCTAACGTTACTGCGTCTGGATCTCCCCTCTGCCTCCTCCGCCCTTGCTTCCAATATAGCAACCCTTTTCTCTAGTTCTGTTACCTTGGATTTCAGATGCGTTGTAGTCTGTTGTCTCCAGTAGTCCTACTTTAGCGGTGGTTACTCTTTCTGTGAGGTTTCTCGCGTCTCATCTCATTAATTGCATGTCCGTTTTTACTTTATCAATTTTGGTGTCGATGAAGGTTCTCAGGGCTCCGATGGCCAACACTTGGCCATCTCGAGTTTCTGATGCTGCTGTTTTGCCTGTTTCCAGGGGCTGGGGGGGCTTTCCCCTCCTGCTGCGAAGGGCGTGTTTTGGCTGCCGCAAATGAGTCCATGATGGTTGATTTTGCTTTATCCTTGTTCGAAGGCGTGGTGGTTCGTGAGCCTTACAGCGATTGTTCAGTTATGTCAGCCTCAATGTGCGTCTCGGCAGTGTTTCCAATGGGGCTTCGGGGGCATGGCCAGTGGATTGTGAGAGTGGCAGTCCCTGCAGTGCCAGGTATTCTGTTCTGCTCTGTTTTAAGTCGCCCAGTTTGTAGGCACCAAGTGATCAGGGCACATGTCAACCTTTCGCCAATATTCACTCTTCCGCTATTAGCTTCTTCCTTCATTGTGCTCTTGCCCCCTAAACTTGTTTCTCTGTCTAGTCCTGCGTGTGCACCGGGTTATGTGGCTACATCGATCAGATGAGGGAGGGGATTGCTTTGTCAGCCAGTTCAGTCTTGGGCAGGAAAAAGGTGCGCGCTTTGCGCTGTCTTCGTTGTCCTCCTCACGCTATTCACTTGTGCTGCTGTTTGTTCACGGGTGCTCCCTTCTTGTCTGCAGTTGGGTCAATCCCCTTCAGTGTTTTTGTTTCTTAGTTGTAGTGTCCCACCTTGTAGTTGCTAGCTATTCGCCCAGTATAGCTGTTTCACTGCTAGGCAATGATCATTCAAGGCTTGCTGTTTAGGTCATGGGCCAACATCTGCACTAGGACTCTAATCCCTTCGGCGCGCCCTGGGTTCACGTATTATTCACTCATGCGTAGTGGTGCTGCCCCTCTTTTCGCTTGCTCCCTGCCTCAAGTCCCTCACCTTGTTTGCGGAACGCACCCGCTGTGGGTTCGGGTTTGCGATTGGTCTGATGGGCTCCTTCGCCTTGACCAGCGCTTCAGAGTAGTGTGCTTCGTGTTCAGGGGGCAGCCAGTCTGCGACTTCTGGGGGCTTCTCTGCGTCCGCCGGGGTGGTCTGTTGCCGTTCTCCCTCGATCTGGTGTTCGTTGTGCCTGTCATTTCGCAGAGCGCAGACGGCACTGTTTTCAATCCGGCTGTCCCAGCGATCACCACACTGCTTCCATTGGAAGGGGGAGATGTCCTCCTCGGTGCAATCCGTGTCTCAGCGTCTGAACTCGGTCGCCACCTGCTGCGAGCTCCGCACCATCCTTGTGATAGTAGTGGTTGGGGGTCGCCCCCGTGTCCCGATTGGCATCCAATATAGTTTGATTCTGCTGCTGTTTGTCTCGCTTGCTGTGCACCCGCAGCGGTAGGCGGCCCTTCCCCCTTCCCCCCTCCCCCCGCACTTCCTTGGTGCGTACTCGCGTCCGCCATCTTGGCCTGTCCAGGGGGTGTCAGTGTAAGGGTCGTTTCTGACATTCCTCGGCTCCGTTTAAAGTCGCTCTTTCAACCTGTATGTGGAGCAATGTTTCACCTGTCCATCGATGCAACTTGTAGATTTTGTGCAGTTTCACCGTTCGTAAAGGATCTTGAACGAGGATCCTGGCTGGAGCTCTGCACCACAGCCACCTTAGGCCATGCACACTAGACCACACCCTCATGGCAGGGCTTCCTTTTAAGGTGCAAAGGGAAATGTTTTGGCTACTTGGGGAGTCAGGTGACATGATGCCTGAGGGATCTCTTCACCAGCAACTTTCGCACCCTTTGGTCGGCAGTGAAGCGAGACATGGAGAGGTGGGCAGGGTTGGGGTTATCATAGATGGCGCAACTGAACTCTATAAAGATGGTAGTTCTCCCCAAGTTCTTGTTCCAGATGCTACCGATACCAGTGTCTGGGTCATTCTTAATGGAGGTGACGTGAACTATGTTGAGGTTCCTCTGGTCGGGGAAGAAACATAGGATCTCCTGAGATATTAACTAGGCTGAAAGAAGAGGGAGGAGTGGGATTCCCGGATCTAGCAACGTACTACAAAGCTTCCCAGCTGAGAATCCTGGTGGTTCATTTTACCCCAGGGTCAGGGAAACAACTGGTGGCAATGGATAATGAGGTACTAGCCCCGGTCATGTTAGACGAGTGCTTGTGGGTTCCCAAAACCTGCAGGCCGAGGAGAGTCCTGCTGCACTGAGTGTTGGATGTCTTGTGGTCTGTTTGGAAGGAGGGAGGTGATGATATGTGGCTCATGACGTGGCAAGCGCCCTTGAGCTGTATCTGCCCCCCCCCCCCTCAGAGACGGGATTGAGAAGCCATTAGCGTTCCAACTTTGGTATGTAGCTGGGCTCAGCAGGACGGGACAGCTATGTGGGGGGGGACCTTTGTATCTCTGAAGGGACTTGAGGAGGCTCTGGGTCCGGGCCAAATGTCACCCTTTCGATTCCTGCAATTGAAGGGGGCCCTGACCAAGGATATATGGGGGTGGGGGGAGAACCTCAGGAGGGGTGTTTGGGAGAATTCTCATTTATAGCTAATTTCCCTCACCTAGTTAGTCCCTCAGCAGCTTTGCTGGATTTCTGGGGTTTATTTTTTTCCACCTGGTAAGAGTGTGAGCCTTTTTCCCACTCTTACATGTGTTTTGCCATGTGTATTTCTACTTTTTGTGTGATCTTGGGCTCTGGAGCCACACCGCTCCATGAGCCCCACTTTTTGTTACACAGCACTTTCAGTGCAGTGACACAGGGTTGTCTTTTAGACTTCCCACTGACTCTGGGGCTGACTACTGTCCCCCAGAAACATGTAAAGTTGCCATTAACTTTATGTAGTCTCTTTAGAACTACAAACCCAGTACACACCATCTTACATGGAGTATTGGAAAGGGTTAATTCCTACCCCTTTTTGGCTGTGCCTCTTGGAGCTTTGTTTCACTCTCTTAACATTAAGACTTGGCTGGTGGCAGTGGTACCTACCCTAACTTTTCTACCGCGATTATAGTATATTACGTGATACTGTTTTAGGCTATTGTATTAGCCTCGAACATAAACCCGCTTGACCAAATACTTTTTGTTTTGGCTCCGGTCGGGTTTAGTCGCCATTTCTTTTTGTTAAAGTCCTTCTTGTGTTTTACTTTTTGCGCCAAACAAGGTTTGCCGCCTTTGTTTGTCGCCCTTTGGCGGGCTTCTGCCCAGAAGCCCTCCTTTCGCGTCTGGGTATCTAGGTGGGCTGAATGTGAGGGAGGGTTTTAGTCACCCCCTGCACAGGGTCTCCTCGAAGACCCAAGTCGCACTTTGTGTTGATTGGCTGAGGTGATTGTCCGGGCTGGATAACCCCCCTGCTGGGTGATTGACAGCCAGGCTGTGTGAATGAGGGATTTTGGCATAAGTCAGGACTCTTGGGCTGGAAGTCAGAGTCGCCACTGGAACTGCAAGAACCGAAGAGAGGCAGAGAAGAAGACAGCTGCTGCAATTCCCGAGTCCCGGTGAAGCCCTGCTGCAGTCCTGAGCTATCTACCCTTCAACGACCAAGAAGATCCAGTCTGGAGTATTCTTCCATTGAGCCTGGTGGGATCAACCAGCTCACCTTCAACAGCCAGAGGATCCTCTTCTTGGTCGAAATCGCTTCACACAGCTGCAGTGGTCCGGATAGCCATCTGAAGAGCCTCTCCTGTTTTTAAAGGAGCGCACCTTTTTTTCACCGTTGCTTCGCTGCTGCTGGCTTCATCCCTGGGTAGTGCAGATCGCTCCAGACGTCGTCCTTCTTGTCCCCACGACTGAAGCTCCAGGAACCGTGAGTCTGCAGGAACTACCAGAAACAACTGCCGTAGCACCAGCTTTCTTCAAACGAATAAGGTACTGTGTCCGACTTCGAGGAATTGGGGTGAACCCTTTTTCCTCACCAAGGCTTGTCCTTTTCTTCCTTCCCTCTAACTTTTGCTTACCTTTCGACAATATCCAAGTACTCCTGGCAAATCTCGAATCGTGAACTGTTCTAACCTTGTGATACTCGACAGCCAGATTCCTGTTCCATTTGACACTGGCGCAGGCCTATTGACTTTCATCTACTTTTTAGAAAGTGTCCTCTGTTTCTATTTGCCTTGAAAAAGTATTGCCTATGATTTTTATCCTCTATTCTCTTGTGTTAATTCATGTGCTAAGTGTGTTTGAGTTCAGTTACATTTTTTCCTGCAGGTACGCTTTTCTTTCGTAAGACCGAACTGTCATTACTGTCAAAAAGTGATTGTGTATTAACCCACGGTAAAGTCTTTGTTTCACAACAATAGTCTGTCAAATCCCAATGTACTTACCTTGAATTGATCTGCACAAGGGGAATTGGTTGTGTACAGTATATTTGGAGTGTGGTTTTATTTTAATAGAAGTGAAGTGTTTTGTGAACAGATGGTTTAAAAATAAATGTACCTATACATTTTTTTTTAAAACTTTTGTTTATTGGCAGAAAGTGAAGACAGGTACAGTACATCATACACAGAGAGGAACAGAAATTGCATTGTCACGTTCGGGCATTACATCATGCACATATCTCAACAGTTCGAAACATGGGGGGGGGAGGCTTAACAGTCCAGAGGGGCTAGGTGCCCAGGACATCTGGTGCCGGGTGGGCCGGCTCCAACAGTGGAGTGGGGCTTCCGTCCACCTCGTCCTTGTTGTTCAAATAGCTGCAAAACTCTGTCCACACATTTTTTGGGCGAGATGATGCAGGCAAGAGTACAATATAATCCTCCTCGCACATTTGTACCCAGGTAAGGGCTTTCAGCCACATCTCAAAGGTAGGGGGAGAGCGGCGCTTCCAATTCTGCAATATACATCGTTTGGCAACGATTGCACTTATATTAAAACATTTCAACATTTTTTTTTGCATTTTCCCCGGACCATATTCCAAACAGCAAAGCCAGCGGGTCCGGGTCTACTGGAGAACCAATCATCTCTGAGAGAGCTCCTGTCCCCTTCAGCCAGAACGTGCCCAGTGTAGTACAGGACCAGAACTTATGCACGTGATCTGCCTCGCCAAAGTTACATCTCGGGCAGGTGTGGGAAGGGTCGCGTGTGAACTTCGCCACTCTATGTGGCGTGTAGTAAAGCCTGTTAAGAAATGTATATTGTATGCACCGGAATCTAGTGTTAAGGGAGACTTTTCGCGTGTATGCACACATTTTGTCCCACATTTCTTCAGTAATTTCTATTTCTAGCTCCCTGGCCCAAGCTTCACGTGGTTTGAGGGATGTGTTCCCTCGTTTTTCCAGTTGCATTTTGTACAAGGAGGATATTATGCCCCTGCCACCTGTGGAGTTTGCTATATATTGGAGTTCGGGTGCATCTGGGGGCTCGTCTGGGTAGGAGGGCCACATTGGACGGACCACCGCTCTCAGCCTGAAGTATTGCAGTAGCTCAAGGGCTGAGTTGGAGTGTTCGGGCTGCCATGTTTGGGGAGTGATATATTTACTATTTGGGAACAGGTCAGTTAGCGCTTGATATCCCAGAGCCTCCCATTGTCGCACAAAGTGCTGGTCGTGCGTGGGGGAGAGTCCAGGGAACTGCCATATGGGAAGCCATTTATAATATGGATGATGGTCCTGTGTGGTGTTCAAGATCTTGTTCCATGCCATGATTGTGGTGGCCACAGGGTCTGCCGGGGCATCTGTCTGATATGTATGATGTAGCACCAGGGTCATGATATTGGTCCCATCCCCTGCCATTTTCTCCAGTTTGACATGTGGAGGCGGGTTCGTATGTGCGTACCAGTGCGTAGCATGTTGGGCCTGCGCTGCTATCCAGTAGAGGGTCAAATCAGGGGCCGCTAAGCCTCCTTTTAGAGAGGGGTCATATGTTGCCACTTCTTGCGAACGGCACCGGAGTGCCAGAGGAACTGAGCACACGCTAGGTGGAGCTTTTTGAAATATTGCTTCCCCGGCCACACCGGCATGTTGGCAAAGATGTAGAGAAGCTTGGGGACCGCAATCATCTTAACTAGGGACAGTCTGCCCGCCAGGGATAGTGGGAGGTTGCGCCAATTAAGCATCTTGGTTTCAATGAGCCGCGCTGTCGATTCGTAGTTCTCGGCCAGTAGAGAGGCTCTTGAAAGCGATACCTGCACCCCCAAGTATTTGATGCCCCCTGGGGACCAGCGTAGGGGGTATTCGCATGATGGTTGTTGAGTTGCCGCGGTCAGGGGGAATATTTCAGATTTAGAGTAGTTGATCGTAAAGCCGGAGTATGTGCCTATTTTAGTTATGGCTCGGATGATCGGGTCCAGGTGTGTGGAGGGGTTTCTTACATAAAGGAGTACATCATCGGCGTACAGGGAGATGATTTCCGGTGTGTCTTGTAAGCGGATACCCTTGTGAGTGTGACGATCCCTGACGTGGTCAGCCATGGGTTCAATGGCGAGCGCAAAAAGAATGGGGGAAAACGGACATCCCTGGCGGGTACCCCTGTGCAACTGAAAGGGAGAGGAGACAATAGAGTTGGCGAGTACTCTGGCCAATGGGCCCGTGTACAGCAGTTTTATATAGATCATGTTTGGTCGCACTCCCATTTTCCCCAACACAGCCCATAGATACTGCCACAAGACCATATCAAATGCCTTTTGGGCATCTAGCGTGACTGCTACTGCATCCGCCTTGGGGTCGATTCTGGACATTACATTGAACAATCGGGGAATATTAAGTGCTGTAGAACGGCCAGGAACAAAGCCACTCTGGTCCTCGTGGACCAGGTGGGGCATAAGTGGAAGGAACCTGTTAGCAATCATTTTAGTGAATATTTTCGTGTCAGTGTTGATGAGAGACAGGGGCCGATAGGAGCCACATTCGTCTAAAAGGTTTCCCGGTTTTGGGAAGGACGGTGATTAGGGCTTCCCACAGGGAGGGGGGGAGGGTGGGTAGCCGGAGCGATTCGGTCCAGACCCCGTGCAGTACGGGAGCAAGGATAGCAACATGCTCCCTATAGAACTCGGACGTGAGGCCATCAGGTCCCGGGGCTTTATTCTTCGGGAGTTCCGAAATTACCTGGACTATCTCCTCGATGGTGAACGGGGTATCCAATTGCTCCATAGTGCTTTGGGAGATAAGAGTCATAGGGATGCGTTCTAACAGGTCATCCAGGTCGTGGGCGTTGTGTTCCAGCTGGGGGCCATATAGGCTGGCATAAAAACTAGCAAAGGTGTCAGTAATGGCTTGGTCTGACAAGTGTCGCTGGCCCTGCTCATCCAGAATGCTGTCTATCCGGGATCTACCCCCTTCCGCGCGCACTATTTTGGCCAGGGTTCTACCGGGTCTGTCCCCCTCCCCATATCTTCGGGCAGCCACGGGGCAGGGAAAGTACCGTACCTCGCTCAGGGCATGGGATTCGAAGAGTTCCAGTTCTGTCCTAATTTTCGCTAGGGTTGCCGAAGCAGGCGCCGCCGCGTGTTCTTGTTCTAGGGTTTTAAGTTTCTTTTTGGAATTAGTTAGGGCCTGCCTTATGGCCTTGAGAACCCCAGCCTCCCTTGTGATGCACATCCCCCTGATGTATACCTTGAATGCTTCCCACAGGGTCCCCTCAGGTGTGTCTTCCGCTTTGTTGTTCTCGAAGAAAGTGTGTATATCCGAGAGGATGTCCGCTTTAAAGACCATGTCGGATAAAGCCTCAGATTTAAAGCGCCAGGCGGGCCGGGGGGCCAGAGTGTTCCCAAGTTGAATCTGTAGTAGCACGGGAGAGTGATAAGAGAGCGTGTGTGGGAGAATCTCAACGTCTTTCACCCTGCCCACCAGGCACCCAGAGAGAAGGAACACATCTATTCTCGAGGAGCTGTCATGTACTGTAGAGTAAAAGGTGTAGTCTCTAACCTGGGGGTGGAGCGTCCTCCACACGTCGTGTAGATGGAGGGAGTCCATGTATGCGAGGAGTCTTCTGGCCGCTTGTGTCGTGACCCTGCGGGTCTCTAATGTCCTATCCAGGACATTGTCGAATATGAGATTCATCTCTCTCCCCCTCACCCCACCCACCCCCCCATATAATGGGAACCTCCACATACCTCATAAGGATGGCAGATAGGGCATCAATGAATTCAGGGGAGTCGGTATTGGGGCAGTAGGAGTTCGCGAGCAAACATTCTTCATTATCCAAAGTGCAGTGGAGAATAACATATCTGCCCTCTGTATCAATGTGGGGTGTGTGGAGTGCAAATTTTACCGATTTGTGGATGAGGGTCAAGACCCCTCTGGACTGAGTAAAGAATTGGGTGTAGAATCTGTTCGAGCCCCAGGATTGTGCAAGGTTGGATGATAGGTGTTTCAAAGCATGGGTCTCCTGCAGCATGAGCACCTTGATGCCGTGCCTCTGTGCATATGCCGCAATTCTGCGGGACTTCGTGAAATTTGTCAATCCCTGGACATTCCATGTCATTATTTTAATAGCCATATTGATGGTTACAGAACATCCCAACCAAAGGATTTGTCTCTGTCTAACTCGGTATGTATTGCAGTGGCGTAAGTGCGCCTCTCAACAGAACCAGTCCTTCCTTTTCTGCCGATTTTGTGATAACAGTCCCCAACTTTCACGCCCCCCACCCTCACCGCCCGAACCAAACTAGCAGTGCATAAGTACCCACCCTTGGAGTGCCCAACTGCATGCCATCCCCAACTGGGCGACGCTTGACCAATAGCCCAACAGGGGCTTAACCATAAACACTCCGCCTTTAACGACATTGCAGCTGCAGTGGGGGCTACCGCTGCCGTTGACCCACATTGGTGACACATATCATGAAATACATGATTAATCTTGAAACGGCTAACATATGAGGTAACTACAAGATAGCAAGTATGTTCATGGGTAATAAAAGCTAAACAAACATTGGCCCAGTCCAGTGCCAGGCTGTATGGCTCGAGTATCAAGGCATGGGCCCAGTGAGCACTATTCTGGTTAGGATGTCAAAGGGTGTACCCCCACCAAAGAGGACACACAAGTATCCAAACGTGAGGGCTGTGTCAGGCCGGAGCAGGAGTAGAGGAGGGGGGCAGATGCACCCCGGGGGGGGCAGAGTTAAGGTGTGGGACTACTGGTGGGGCTCCCGAAGGACCATGAGAGCCTTTACCGCAGTCATCGACACTGGTTCGTCCGCCGGTGAACGCCCGGGGGATCAATTACATAATGGCCACAGCAGGAGAACCCATTTGCCTTAATCGTTGACCATTGGTTCCTCCGGGGGATCTGTTAGAGGGATTTGTGCCTCGAACTTGACTGCCTCGTCCGGGACCGTGAAGAAATAGTTTATTGCGATGAGTGAATTTCAGGCGAGCGGGGAAAAGCATTGCATACTCAATTTTTCTATCGCGTACCATTTTCTTTACACCTCCAAATTTCCGTCGCTCACTGAAAAGTCAGGGAAGATCCTGATGGTTTGTGATTCTAGCCTTAGTTCCCCCTTTTCTCTGGCCAGGCGAAGAATGTGGTCTCTATCCTTGTAGCTCAACAGTTTTGCAATTATTGGCCTGGGAAAGTCTCCTGGTTTGGGCCGGGGCGCTAGTGAGCAGTGGGCTCGCTCAACGGTGAAGAATGGTGACAACTCAGGATTACCAAGGAGGTCTTGGAGTAATTGTTCAACCGCAAGCTCCATTCGACCCTTTAGCACCGATTCGGGAACCCCCACTATGCGAATGTTATTTCTTCGCGACCTATATTCTAGGTCATCGCACTTAGCTTTGACCTGCTTCATGTCACGCACGAGTTCTGTGACTGTGTTCTGTAGGGCATGCACATTGTCCTCATTGGTGCCAATTCTTATCTCTGCTTCAGTGATCCTGGCCCCGTGTTGGTCTAGTTTCGTTCTTAGAGAGGCGACATTAGCGTTGATATCGTCCAGTTTTTCATGGAAGGCTGCAAAGTTTTTGGCCATGGACTCCATCAGCGTGGTTAGTTCGGGTTGCGGGGGGTCCGGCAGCATGTCCACATCCTCCTGTCCCATAGAGGACGCTTGATCGGCCCTGGGCGCTGCCTTAGCAAATTTGTCCATGGCCCCAACCTTGTTGGCCCCCCTCGATCTGTTGGACATTGCGGTGGTAGGCGGCAGCACCGCACTTGGTGCTTTTGCTGGTCGTCGTGGGACAGGAGTGCCGCAATGGGGGGGGAGTAGCGTGCCACTGGTGTCAGTATACAGGTGACTTAAGCTTGGATCTGCAGGTATTAGCTCCGGATGGAGGAGAGACAGCACGTGGCAGGGTAGTGGTGATGAGGCAGTCCCCAACAAATACCCCGCGGCGGCCGCAGGCACCCCGAGTAGGCGCCAAGTGGGCCTTTATGTGAAAAGTGTCACTCCTTCAATTGCTGTGTAGGTGCGCTGGGTGATAAACTGGCGAAGTAGGACGGTTCCCCCCCTGTCCTGGCGCAGTTGTTGTAACGGAGGCTCCCAGCAGTTTAATCATGTGCTGCCCCAGGCCTGGATGTCCGGGTTGTTGGAGGGAGGGTCCCCCGCTGCAAGGCGTGGGCGCCCGGCCTACCGCCGCAGGGCCGGGCTGGTGAAGCTCTGTGGACGTGCACTTCCCTTCCAGGAGCGAGATCTTCAGTATGAGCGGGCGGTGAGGAACACGGATAGGGGAGGGAGCTGGGCCGCAGGCGTCTCGCTGATGCCGCTGGAGCGCACAGGGGCACATGCAAGAAGGCCGAACAAGCGACAGCGCCAAAAACAGCCGCCCCCACCAGGAGCACCTACTGTCGCCGCCCGCAGTCGGCTGGGGTCCGCGGCGGAAGAAGGGCGGCCTCCGCACCAAGGGGCACCAGTTAGCAGCCCAGCCCCCGGTATGTCCACGGCTGCTCCGCGGCACTCCGGATCTCAAGGGGGGCACGTCAGCAACGCCCGCCTACCCTCAGCAGGCCAGCACAGCCCAGGGCCGCCGCGGTCACGCCGCCCACCGTCAGCCAGGGAGGCAGACCCCGCGGCCCGCGGCGTAGTCAAACGTATCTTCGCCCCGGCTGGTCGGATCTCGGCGGTTTTTGTCCCTGTGTGTGCGGAGCAGTCCCGGGATGCCTAGGAGGGCTTTAGTTGGGCGTATATAGCAGGATTCCGTCGTTGTCTGTGGATTGTAGACCGTGGGTCACGGAGCTCTAAAGCTAGGCAGCCACCTTGCCGGCTGCTCAACAGCGCCCCCCGTACCTATATTTTTAACCAGAAACCTTGAGTCAGCGTTTGCGTGAGTCACAGTAATTGTAGTCCTTTGTGTAATCTCTACTACTGCTCATTTGCTCTTGAGATAAGTCTGGCTGCTCAGCCATTGCTACCACTTTACTGTGTAGTACAGGCGTGTACCAAAGGTGAAATTGTATTACCACTTGTAGTCTTAATTGTGTACAGTGGTCCCTAAGGGCACTGCATATGATTCTGCCTAACAAGGGGATGACGGCATTCGAAAGGTTTCTGGTCACACAGAATGGGTCCAAGGGACTGATAGCCAGACTATACAGACTGCTTCTTCTGGCGGCTCTGAGGAAACCGCCACCTCCCCTACGAGAGTGAGGTGGGGACAGGATCGGGGAAGGGACATCGAGGATACGATGTGGATAGGCAGGCCAATCGGTCCACTACATCGCTTCAATATAGACACAAGGACCTGAAGCTATTGCATAGGTGGCACTACCCCAGAAACCCCCCCCCCCCCCCCCTCCCAACCTCCTACGAGAATAGCCCGGATGAGGGAGGGATATGACCCCTGCTGCTGGAAATGTCACAGTGAGATGGGAGATTATATACACATGTGGTAGAATTGCCCAAGGGTGCAGGCATATTGGAGAGAGAGGTCCTGTCCAGGATAAAGGGGGTGGATGGGATCCAGAGACATCTCCCTGTGGCTCACCCTCTTTGGTGTGAATTCAGAGGGGGGGCCTGAGGCGGAACAGGGCCGCATGTTTCATATTTTAACCCCACAGGTATGGATTCTGCAGCAATCTATCCTAGGGAACACATGAGGAAACCCCATAAGTGTTCGGAGGACAAAGGATGGTCCAAGAGCCCAAAGATACAGCAGAGCAAGAGGGACCCCCAATGGAACTCTTGGAGAATTGCAGTAAAGATGTGCCTCCAAAGATTCTCTACCCTGGTGCAGCGGAATTCCAGAGCGTGAGTATCATGAATAATGCCCACACCCGGACTGAAAAGTAGGTACTCAAATCAGTGGTTTCGATGAAAGCTGCTGCATCAGGATGAAACAACCCAGTAAGTAAACTGCTCCTTTGCAACGGTGGACTTTCACCATGAACCAGTGACGATCCTAGAGACCCTGGAAAGGAACAAAGACTCATCTTGCAGCGTGTACCGTCAAGACGGAAGTGGGAATCTCGTGCAAGGAAGACCTGGGTTCTGCGAAAACATCTCCTGGCAGCTCGGTGGACCGAAGATGAAAGTCGGCACCGTAGCAAACTATCCCAGGTGGGGACAATGGCCTGAGGAGGCACCTTTTGGACATCCTAAGCTAAAGATATGGTGGGGTGGTGAAGTCTCGACATCAGAAGAAACCCACAGCCAAACCGAAGATCCTGGCGGGAAACGGTGGGATGCTGACGTAAATGGCCCAGAAAAAAATTCCAACTTGGAGGGCTCAACCCAGCAGATCTGTGGAGTCAGCACGTGACTTTAAGAAGCCCCGACAGGACCTCTACAGGCAAAAACCTCAAATACGGGATATGCCCATGCCACTGCACTTATTACATTTTGCCAGGGCTTAAAGAATTGTAAAATTGGCAGGAAAACTGCCTCCAAGTTGGTTCCATGTGATATTTTCGCCGGAAAAATATTGCGATGCAAAAATATTGCCATATTTTTGCGGCGAAAATAACACATGGACCCTGCGGGGGACACCCCCGCATCATTTTAATATGTGCGCGGGACACCCCCGCACCTAATATTTTCGCCACCAAAAATATCGCCTATGGCCATTCCCGACGACCATATGTTCGTGATATTTTTGCTGGCGAAAATATTACCTGATACCCTGTTAATCAGTGTCTACACGACATGGCAAGAATGAGATGCTCTTGGTAGCCTCTTGCAGTATGTGATATTTAGCCTGGGGACCTGGAAAAAGAATCTGATCAAATTTGAATTGACAGCAAATGATACAGCAGTCATCTTAAACTTCACCCTGACCTGTATTGTTTACAGACTCCAAAGACACCAAGATGTAAAATGAATGATTCTTGATACTAAAAGCAAGATTTTAATATTTCTTGCTTAAACTGGATTACATAAAAGTATGCAAGTGTTATTATTTAAAAGTCTAGTTGCACCCAGAATTAAACTAATCTTTTGTGTGCCGCAGGTGAGCTTCTTGTTCAGTGATCGTGGAATACCTGATGGTCATCGTCACATGAATGGATATGGTTCCCACACTTTCAAGCTAGTGAACGCCAATGGAGAGGCCATTTATTGCAAATTCCACTATAAGGTACAGATAAGCAATCCTTCTTCATTACAGGTTATTTGCTCAAATAATTAAATCCTTCATTATTTTTGTAGAACTCCCTTTTTGTAATTACCAGTAACCATTTTGACAAGCTACCAATTATAATGTATGGTGCCTTTATGGGGACAATTATATCATGCTGGGTTGCTTGCAGTTAATGGCGATTTGTACCGGACTGTGAATCTAGAATGTGTAAATAGATGTCCCAAATTTCAGAAATGTTTAAGGGTAACATAGAATGCATACTACATTTGCTTTAATAAAATATTTGATAAAACAAAGCCATTTTGTTTGGGTGAATACCAAGTACAACATAGGTTCCTCCTTGGCAGAGGGCTCATCCAGATGGAGCGACTCATTCTCTAATAAGGTGTTTACAGGAGAGCACACAGAGGTCAGCCACACTTATTTTGAAAATGTACTCACAATACACAGTGTTATATCCTGGTCATATGGGTTGGCTTAACACAGAATTCATTGTTTTAATCAAGTATAGTGCTGGATGTTGAGCACATTGTTGATGTCTATGGCTGCAGTTAGGAACTGCCTCTAGCTCTGCATGCTGCACTCTTAATTAGTAGGCATCCCCTAGTAAGCAGGAACTACCTGAGGGACAGGGAGCTGTTACATGCTGTGCTCTGAATCTGTATTCCAACTAGAAGTCATAAAGTTCCTTTAACCATTATTTTAACCTAATGTCAGAGATTTTCATATAAACTTGACCAGCATGTACAATTTATTTTTTCGCAGGCTTCAAGTCAGTATATGTTCTGGCTTGGCACACAACATGTGTATTTCCCATTGGGGCATTATACAGGCTGTATTATGTAGTATGTTCAGAACATTATAATTAATGCTTAGTTTATTTTTGTAACTGTGGGATCATACAATCCTATAGTTGAGGAAAATATTGTTAACCAGATTTTCTTGGGATGAAAAATAATGTTACGTCTTAAAGGAGTTGGGACAGGTGAGGGGGACTTTTTTCATTAAAAGTAGAGTACAAGCAGTATTGTCAGAGTTTTGGTATTTGGAGATCTACAATGTAATCGCGTGTCCTGTAGAAATGTTGTCATCACACCAATGGTGTATTGACCGTCTGGGGAATTTGAGAGGTTGCGGGTAGGCTCTGTGGATGGTGCTGGGGTTATGACATATCTTGGAAGGATCATGCTGCAGGGTCTACAATTGTATTTATTATTTTCTATTCTTTTGTTAATTAAAAATGTTTGTGCATACTGTTACAAATGTGTGGTGTCAACAGCACGAACAGCCACTCAGTTCCCAGCGCATAACATTAAACATTGTTAGGGTTGTCTCAAAAGAAAGATATTAGTTTTAATCTTGGCCCAGCCCTTTACAAGAAAGACTGAAATTTGAGAGAAAACATGGTATGTATTCTAGGCAAAACAAGCTGGAATTGTAAGTAAAAGTTCAGCACTGGTACAGGTTGTTAACAGGTATCCGAGTTGACCTCTGGGTCTGATCGGGGAATAGAAAGGGCTGTCCCATCTTCCCGGTTTGGCCAGTCCATAGTTTATTCCCATGTTGCAGACACTTCTGATCAAATTGACCTGGTAATCTAAGCAGCCTCATATAGCCAGGCTGTTTTTTCCATGTGGAGGAGGGTGACTTCGAACTTGAAGTTGTATTTTCTCGCTGCTCAGGTTACTGTGCCCTGGGATGCCTACTATGTTAGTTTTATCATGTTGACATGCAAAAGGCAGAACTGTATTCTACTTCTCTCTGGTTTTTGCTGTTTTCAGTCAAAATAAATGAAAAGTGTGACATTGACCTAGTTTAAACATACAGTTGTGGTTGATTCTAAGATGTCACAGGCATGGAATTATGACTCCCTATTCGCGAGACATAGAGCTGTGTGGGATTACGTAACCACACTTGTGATTATATTCTCAAATCCTGGTCTCACCTAGGCATTTGTAAGTTGAAAGACCTGTTTCCAGATGGTACATGTGTGACTCGAAGCTTTTAGAAAATGCAGGGAAAGGGGTATACCTTGCTCTTTCAGTTTTCCCAGCTGATCCCCAGGCTTCCCTTTTGCTGAGTTACATGGTAAATGCCCAGAGCTGCAATAAAAGAGTCTCTATTTACTTAATGTTACAGGACCACCCCTAGCCCCCCCCTTAGAATAGGGCTTGTGCAAACTGGGAACAGGATACTTAGTCACACATTGTCTGGTGCTCAATGGGAAAGTCTATTTTCCAAGGGTCTCTAGCAACTCATGCCACAAATCTATACAGATTATGTTGCTCAATACAGTGGCATCTTGGCTGTACAAGTTGCTTGATTTGTTGGTGATAAGCATGCAGTATGCCCAAGGTGTTCTCCAAGCAATGTGAAGTTTTCCCATGTGTCTATTAGTAGCTCAGTTCTGGTGTTGGGTTTTTCAAGGATTTGAGTTTTATTGGGTTAGTTGGACCAGATGGGATGTTTTCTGGACTCATTTAGCGACATAACTAAAGACTTGTATTCCTTTGGGTTCCATATCTTTCCTCTTGTTGTTACTGCATATTTTACAGATCTGGAATGTGAAAACATCCAGGAATGTGTCAAATGGGTTCATGGATGATTTGTGGTATAATTAATGTGATGAAATGGACTGAGGCTAGTTAACACTAAGACAGCATTCCAGGGGCACATGGCTACCGCTTAAGTCATGCCTCACAGCATGGTTTCCAGCCTTCACATTGTGTTTATCTGTTTTGTTTCTTCTGTGCTTGTAAAAGTTATTGCGTTGTGTGCCACCACTGCATTGGATGTATTTATGCATATTTTATATTAAACATTTCTATAGCACGAACATGGCTAACTTGAGCATCAGAGCTCTTTACAAAACACTTATAGTGAAGAATAACAAAATACAACAATTCAATAAATACATTTCACATATATCTTAAGAAAACCTCCTTTACCCTAAATTTCTGTCAAATGATCAGTAACAAAAACTTTTAAACAAACCAACACAATGTCCTGAAAGAAGCAATTCATGGCGCATATAATTATGATCCTGCTGAACTTAAAGACCTGGATCCAACACCATGCTTCTTTTCTTCCCGAATTTTTCAGTCAGTCAAATATCTTTTGGGAGTAAATTACAAAGTTTAACGGCTGCCCCTGAGAAGGATCTTTTCTGAATGAACGAGCATTTAAAACCTGGAACCTCAAGTAGCAGACACTCCTGGCTACGGAGCACTCTGAGGCCTTCAGAGATTTTTTATTTTTGAGCTAAATACTCGGGCATAAAGTGCTTTGTGTACATTACCTTTAAAATGTATCCTAGAATTAATGGGAGGCCAGTGCAATTTAATTAAAATAGGGAAGGTTTGGTCAAATTCACGAGCCCCACTGACCAAACGGGCAGCTGCGTTGAAAACTGATTTTAGTGGAAGCAGAGAATTTTTAGAAAGTCCAAATAAGAAAGAGTTGCCCGTATAAATTCGAGAAAGGACCAACGACTGGATTTAAGTGCGAAAATCAGACTCCAGGATAAAAGGCTTCACTGCTCTTAATGAGAATAGCTGAAAATTTGCAGATTTCACTAAGTCTTTGATAGGAGTATTAGAAGAGAGCCGAATGTCCAAATAAAAACCTAAAGATTTTACTGATGAGGCAAACTGAAGACAGGCACCAAAAATATTTGCTTCCTAAAACTTGTGTAAAAAAAGGGGCCTGGTTTAGTGTGTGAAATTAAAAGCAATTCAGTTTTTAGGAGAATCCGCTTTAAAAAATGCAAAGCCACCCACCCCACGATATCCAGAAGGTTGGCCAATTTTGTTAAATCTCCATCAGGAGATAGTTTCAGATGGCGCTGGGTATCATTGTCAAATTAATGCATGCAAACCTTGTTTGACTATGATGTCCCCTGAAGGCCCCATATAAAGGTTAAAAAGAGTTGGAGATCAAATCGACCCCTGTGGTACTCCAAAAGGGACTGAGTCTGGTGAAAAACGTTCCTGATTGATAAAAAATAATTGCCACCTGGATCTTAAAAAATACTCAAGTCAATTAAGCGCTCTACCCTTGATGGCCATTCTTTGATTCAGTATATCAAAAAGACTGTCATGATCAATATTAGCGCGGGGGGGCATCCAATCCGGTTCTGCGGATTGCAGGCTGAAACCCATATAATCTTAGCCCACGTTTCCTTTTCCGGCTGCCATGGTCATAGACTAGGGGCTCTGTACGGAGGAAACCATGCCTTCTATAACCATAGCTGCCATCTTGGTAGTGTTTTTGCTTCATTTAATGGGATACGCGCAGCATGCTGTTGAATTAAGGAAAATCCCTCTTTTCTTTTAGCACCTTGGGTTACCGCTTTGGTAACCTGGGGTGCTAATGCCATTAAGCCCCTGTTCCAGCTATCAGATCTAATGAAACCAGGTCACAGCATGCCCACTCATCTAAAATCCTCATAATGCCATCTATAACCTGCAACATTGCGGTTTCTGTGCTATGTCCTGGTTGAAAGCCTGATTGGGAAGTAGCTAATAAATTTTGCGATCTAATCCATTCATTTAACTGAACCGATACTGGTTTGTCTAGAAACGTACCCAAGAATGGAAGAGCTGCAACAGTCTACTGTTAGACAATAGATTAGCATCAACATTGGCGTTCTTTTAGTAAGGGGCGTACATGCCCAGCTTTCAAAGAATCAGTGAAATTTAATATCTGCACACAAAGACCAAAGACCTAAAAACATTCTTAACTTTTTTGCTTGGCACAGATCATCTACAAAAACATAAATTTTAAATGATCCATTAAAACCCCAACCTTTATATCCGGTAAAGAGAGTCCCATACCAGTGCTGTTTTGCTGGTAAGATCCACCTTTACAGTGGAAGGGCAGGAGATTAGGGAAGACCCTGATCTTGGATATTTTTTCTATGAAAAATGTTGCAAAATCTCACTTCAAACTCCAAAAAAAGCCACCATATCGCATCTTGGATTAGCTATCTCTCTCACTAAAAAGCATAAGGTTGTTGGCGTGTTTATAGCCCAATCAATAACAGCTGAATAATAAACTAATTTTGCTTCTTTAATATTTCCTGCATAAACTTTCCGAACAATTTTCAGAAATTATATATTCTCCGCTTTAAGGGTTATACTCTGACGGGTGGGGCTGCAGACCACACATGAGGCAAAAACGCCAGGTGTGAATAGGGCAATATTCTCCAGGAAGAATTTGGGAATCTTTCTATGTTGGATGTGCAGGGCAATTGGGCACTGCTGCTAAATTCTCTTAAGTGACTTTGCGAAAGTATTGTTCGGGGAGGGTGATCTGACATTTGAATCGCTCAGATTACTGGTGCGGAACACCAGAGGCTTGAATAGCTTCATGAAGTATGAAAACCACAATAAGATATTTACATTGCGTGATATTGTCATTTTTCACAAAACTTGGCTTCCAAATCAAATATGGATAGATGGTTTCCAAATAGTCCAACAAATGGCTAACAGATCTTTAAAGGGCAGTCCCTCAGGTGGCTTCCTTTTGTGCATTCAGAAATACCAAATTAAATCCCTAGTCAAAGGGATGAACATCATGATTGTGAATCTGTACTGGAATTAAAAAGTTATCAATTGCAAAGATTTTGTTACCCATGTTGAGTGTATTGCGAGTTGGAGAATGAAAGGGGAAATGTATGTTACAATTGCTGGTGATCTTAACTTGAACAATTTGATGGAAATGGAGGATGAAAGATGGCCCAAGTATAGGTGTAAGAGGAGATGGTTGGACATGGAGGATTGGGACCTCTTAATCACTAACGGTAACATGGATGCTGACCTGACAAAGAAACCAACATGGAAAAGAGGACTCGAGTCTTCCAACCTCGATTATGTAATTTTTGATTGAATGCATTGATTTCACTGTGCGTCGGAGCTGCAGGACGCTGTTCTACTTACCTTTACTGCTCCCACAACAGCCAGCCAGCCCCCCCTCCTAACAGCATTGCGAGCACAGTGCTCTTGCTGTCTACAGGGAGGCGGAGCCGCTGAGGAACACGTGACCTGCTCACGTGACTTGCAGAATAACTTTAAAATTGCCGCGAAGCCGCCCGAGCGGTGTTGATTGAAGGCATTGATTTCACTGTGCGTCGGAGCTGCAGGACGCTGTTCTACTTACCTTTACTGCTCCCACAACAGCCAGCCAGCCCCCCCTCCTAACAGCATTGCGAGCACAGTGCTCTTGCTGTCTACAGGGAGGCGGAGCCGCTGAGGAACACGTGACCTGCTCACGTGACTTGCAGAATAACTTTAAAATTGCCGCGAAGCCGCCCGAGCGGTGTTGATTGAAGGCATTGGTTTCACTGTGCGTCGGAGCTGCAGGACGCTGTTCTACTTACCTTTACTGCTTCCACAACAGCCAGCCAGCCCCCCCTCCTAACAGCATTGCTAGCACAGTGCTCTTGCTGTCTACAGGGAGGCGGAGCCGCTGAGGAACACGTGACCTGCTCACGTGACTTGCAGAATAACTTTAAAATTGCCGCGAAGCCGCCCGAGCGGTGTTGATTAAAGGCATTGATTTCACTGTGCGTCGGAGCTGCAGGACGCTGTTCTACTTACCTTTACTGCTCCCACAACAGCCAGCCAGCCCCCCCTCCTAACAGCATTGCGAGCACAGTGCTCTTGCTGTCTACAGGGAGGCGGAGCCGCTGAGGAACACGTGACCTGCTCACGTGACTTGCAGAATAACTTTAAAATTGCCGCGAAGCTACCCTCGCGGCGTAAGCCCTGGTGACAGAAGGGCTGGTGCTGTTTGGCTGTTCGGCGTGGACGGCGATCTTCAATTAGTAAGCCTTCTTTTCTTCCAGACTCACCAATCTGGCTGGCCGCTCTTTTGGTATCGACATAATATCACTTACAAAGCTACTGTCATTGACTATTTTTAATTTCCCAATAATAGAAATTTGTGCTCTTAGTGACAGCGGAGCTGCAGACTAATAACACTCATACTGACTGCTATATTTTTCATCCGGCCACACTCATACTCAGGTTAACCAGATTAAGGATAAACACATTTTATTTTTTGGGGAAGTTCGCGGCAAAGATTTGTTTCTATAACGCTATTTCATTGCTTAAATACTGATTTTATCTAATCTTATGATGAGATCTGGTTTGCGCAGCCAAAAAGGCCCTCTATTATTATCAGATGCTATTATAGTTGACTCGGCTTTACATGTTGACCCTACCTGCATCATGGCCAAGTGTAGATTATCTAACACTGTGTCCTCAATCACTTCTAAGTCTCTCTGTATTGTTCCATCTTAAGTGGAATCTACCCCTCCTTCAAATAATGCCATGTCTTGTAGCCTCACTTCGATAAAGCCTATTACTTTAAACACCCTGGAATCTAGTCTTCCACTAGCCGCTCATAAAGCTATGATCCATAACTCTGAGACTACAGATGTTACTACCAGTGTTTCTGCAGCAGGCGATATTGTAGTACATAAAACTCCTAGAAAACCTAAACTATACCAACAAGTACTTGGGCAGACATACATGGACAAATACATCTTAAAAGCAACCTCAACCAGTACAGAAATTAAACTTCCCAAAGTTTTTAGAGGCAACGCTATGCTAGATCACTCGGCAATGTCTACACAAGCTTTTTTCGGTGGAAATAATAATATCACTGATCTTAGCATAATAGAGTGTGCGGATAAAGTGATGAATCTGCCATATACTACTGGAATTCCGGATATCTCTAGATCCTCTTCTCAAGAGCCAGTGGCTGATAACACACCCACCGCCCTAACTAACATTATTGAAGATATTGAAAACAACATAGCGGACTATGATCCGAACTTAGGCCCTGTGTCCATCAATCGGAACCAAGTAAATTCTCCACAATTACATCATACATTAAAAGACGTGGATGAACGGATTCGATTGATGCATCCGACAGTCTCAGCCCTAAACGTTGTTCTGAGCTCCTTTGTTGAGCTATATGACAATGTTTGGTCCGAGCTTAAATCTGTCAAAACTGCAATGACAGAACTTAATCTGAAAATTGACTGTATTGGTACAGATATCTTAGTGGATCTTACTAACAAAGTGGATTGGATCGGCACTGAGATATCCCAGAGGCGGCAGGTGCAAGCACCACAGGGCGAAAGTTCTCTAACCCCCCCTAGTCAAACAGCCATTGTCAATACCCAAATTATAGAGATATCGGATAACAACTTGCCAGTGGAATCTTCTAATATTGCTGTTGCTCATGATCAGGATCTACCAGCAATTTCTGCTGGTCTTGGTATTCCTGCCATCTCTACAGGCATATTGGCCGACCCTATTCAAAGCTTGCCTAATTCGATTCCCAATCCGGGTCAATCTAACTTTATTTGGTCCCCAGTTACTATAGTAAATGCCATTAATAAAGAAATTCTTTCTGAACAAACTAAGCCCACCTCATTGGCTAATCCCTGCAATACTGCTGAGGACCTATTGAATACTACAAAACCTACTCAGTCGATAGAGTCCAGTCCTATAACAAGCTTGATCCCAACTCAGGTTTTTAAATGTACACAAGACAGTGCTAATAAGCACCCAGCTCTCAAGAAAACGACGGCCCCACGCAAAACGCGCCTTATCATGCGGAAATTGGCTACAAAGCAAAACAACTTACTCTTCACCAAATCTACTGCAAAGGTCTCTACTTTCTTGAATACTGCCTCTATCTCTAAGGGTAAATCAACGAATGTCTTTAAGCCTCCAATGACCAAATTGGTTGATTCCATGGCTCAAACCGATAGTTGTAACCCTCCAGTTACTCATGTTTCTGACATGTGGTCAGGAAACCCTCCAAAATTCTGTTTGGCCCCCTCAAAACAGCCTATAAGTGAAACCCTATACGCCTCCCCTATTTTAAAACTGTGCCCTTTGGTGCCACTTCAACATGGTTGTGGTACAGGCAAATTTAGGTCCAGTGAGCAAACTCTAACGGCTCCGATGGCTGCACAAGCTGCAAACTACAACCTGGAGTTGATACTAGTAAATTTAAAACCTACGAAGCAGCTCTGTTGACTCCTGGCGTGACACAAGCTAGTGGTACTGGCAATTCCAAGATCCGAGAAGAACTTCCCATGGTTCCTGCGATTCCACATGGTGTAAATCATACTAAATTACAGCAGGGGTGTGGTATTGGAAAATTTACAACCTTTGAAGTAACTCCTCTGTCTCGGGTTGTGACTCAAGCTACCGATCTAAATTACTCACAGAGCTCGTCGGTCTTAAGGTCTCATCAAATCCCGGCAAATTGGGGTCCCATTCAATTGCAACCTCCTACGAATATAATACCTAATCAGCCCCTGATCCCTGCTCTTCCTTTGGATCTGGGATTGGAGAGGGGATTCTTTCAGGATATTAACAATCTGCCTGCCTCTACCCACCCCACAATCTCTGTTGGGATTCGCAACCTGGTGGATCGCCCATATAGACCACAGGCCAGACCTTTGCCCCCTGCTGCTGTCAAACACCTTGATATAATCATGAAGGGTTCTCAAAATCTATCAGCGGACACTTTAACACGCCAAGAATGTACGAGTAATAAGAAACCCAATCCTTTACACTTGATAAAGATTCAAAGTCTGCTGAAATTGGAAGAGCCTGTTTGTTTGAATCGTTGTAATGTATTATCTATTTTTTCTGAAATCCCAGCCCTCGCTCTCATTTCCTCTAAGGATATTGATAGTGGCCTTCCTGGATTGTAACTCTTTGGATATGAGCATGATTCTCCTTGCGTCACCACTTGTCAAAGAACTGATTCTTACCCAAAAAGACTCTCTGAAGGAATTGGGATTCAGAGTTGAAGCGGCCTCAGCATGGGAAATGTCGACCAATGGGCCCTCTTTTTCACAATCAGCAGTTAAACCAATAGGGGCCCATGCAGGTGGCCAGGATACCCTGCCCATACCATTAACCTCATTGAATCAACAAAACAAAGATGTTGACTGGGCTGCCATCATCTCCACCCTGTGGCAAAAACTTGTGCCTTAGGCTTATCCCCCCAAATCTGACCTTAGATTCTCAGTCGAACCTTTGTATAAAATCTTGGAATTCCAGAGGCAATCAACACCTATTCTCGAATTTGGAGTGCCTACATCTGTTGAGAGATGCAAATGTTATATGTATTCAAGAGACTTGGATGACCTCAGCCCCTTGTTTAGATGGTTTTCAAATTTTCGATCAGCCGGCCCAATATAATCTGAGGGGTAGACCTTCGGGTGGTTTACTGGTGGCAGTAGATAATTGCTCTGGGCTATCCGGCAAGGCTCTTTTGGGTCTTCCCTATGGGGCATTGGGGGTAGTTCTTAATTCGAGTACTGGCCATCTAAAATTACTAATTATTAACATCTATTGGCACACAGGGGTTGGTGAAGTTAAGCTGTTTGTGTCTCTTATCTCGCAGATTATTTTGGAGTGGGTGCTGGCTAATGACTCAGGACATGTACTACTAGCTGGGGATTTGAACTGTGATTGTTTAATCGACTATTCACCATGGGCATTATGTGAGCTGTATCCCTTTGACCGATGTGACAAAGGGAAAAAACTGGCTAGTCAAACTTGGTACATTGAATTGGGCAATCTAGGTTTACAACCTCTGCGTGACCTCTCACAACCCTCTTCAAATCCTATTAGTTATACCTGGCGGCGGGGGTCTTCCACCTCTATGCTCGACTACATCTTTGTGGACGATTATCTTCTTACAAGATGCTCGAAGTTTGAAATCTTCCTGAACTCCTGGAGTGACCATGGTATATATTTTTTTTTTTTAAATATGTTTATTGATTTTGACACAGTTGACTCATTGATAAACAATGTGGTATGCATAACTCAAGAACAACATTGTATAACTTCCCCAAACCTCCCTTCCCTCCCCCCTCCCCCCTCCCCCTTTCAACCGAAACCACCGAAAAGTCCTCAATCTTCTTTAGGATCTCGTGCCGGGCCGGGACTGTCCGTTTTATCCGAGGCACCGTCCTGCGCCTCTGGGTGGAGTAGTGGCACCGTAAGCGCCACCCAACTGAGCAAATCAGCGCTGGAGTCGAGGCGCTGCAAGTGAATCGCCGTTTCCCACGCTGCTGTCTCAGCAGCTATCCATCTCCTGAGGTCGCCCCACCAAAGGGCCTCGGTCGGACCTCTAGCGCTCTTCCATTTCATAGCTATGCGCCTCTTCGCAGTGATGTAGATCAAGTCAGTGAGTCTATTCAGGGGCCTATTCTTGCTGCTTCGCTTGTATTGCCCCAATATGCAGGCTGCCGGCTCGCGTATTTCTACCTCGATCCCCGCAGTCGCCACCCTCTCCTTCACCTGGGCCCAGAACCTCTGGATCGTCGGACAGCCCCAAAACATGGGGGTCATACCTGCCCTTGGCTCGTGGCATTTTGGGCATGTCTGGGTTGTAGCGCCTTTGAACTTAGATATAGCTTCGGGCGTAAGGTAGGCCCTATTGATGATGTACAGCTGGATGAGTTGGAGACGGGCATTCCTGGAAATCTTTCTATGGTAATGGGTTATTTTCTCCCATGCTTTGTCTTCAAACTCCAGGCCCATTTCTCTTTCCCACTTCCCTTTGCATTTTAGTTCATTCTTGGTCGAGCCCTGCAGAAGGGCCTCATATATTCTGGAGATTTCGTGGCCGCCTTCAGCAGTGTCCAGTATTGACTCAACAATTTCATTTTCTATGATTTGGACGGTAGACTCCGGCCACCTAATCTTCAGGGCCTGTGTCACTGCTCTGTGGAGCAAGAACTGGCCTGTGGGCAGGCCTGTGGATTCACTGAGGTCCGTGAATGTCATAAGTTCCTGGTCGTGAACAAGGTCCCCAAGTATTGCCACCCCATTGGGTTCCCACTGGGTGCGTGTTTCTGTGTGTCCCCATGAGGATCTAGCCATGACTGCCGCAATGGGGATCTGCGGGGAGTACGGGTCTGGCGGTCCCACTGTTCTGCAGGCTCTCTTCCAGAGCTGGGTTCCAAGCTTAATCAGGTAAGGATACTGTCTTAACGCCCCCTGTTCCACCCACAGCAGGTCTCGGAGTAGCAGTCGAGGTAGGGCAGGTTGAAGTAGTCGGGTGTCTGTGGTGGCTTCGTCAGCCATCCAATGCGTTACATGTCTCAGTTGGCTGGCCAGGTAGTACAGTTCGAAATTGGGGATTTTCAATCCCCCTTTTTCATAGGGCCTTTGGAGAGTGTCGAGCGCCACCCTGTGCCTGCCACCCTGCCACAGGAACCCTCTACAGAGTTTGTTCAGCTCCCTGAAAAAGGCGGGGGGGATGCAAAAGGGGATGTTGGCGAAGCAATGCAGTAGGCGGGGGAGTTCCACCATTTTGAGGAGACCTGCCCGCCCAGCGACAGAGAGAGGGAGCTTACCCCAAAAGACCATGGACTTAGCAAGTGCATCCTTCGCCCTGACTGTGTTGAGAATGTGTTCGGTACTCGGGTTACGGTGAATGGTAACGCCCAGGTATCTAAAGGATGTCACCCGCCACTGAAGATCCAGGGGGGGCAGGGATCTGTGCTCCTCGCTAAATAGCGCAGCAAGGGGGTAGAGACAAGACTTGTCCTTATTAATCTGAATGCCTGTGAGTTTGTGGAAACAATCTAAAGTCTCCAGAATGTGGGGCAGTAGGTGCTCAGGGTCATGTAGGTACAGCAGCATGTCATCTGCGTACATGGAGATAAGATGTGTCACTCCGTCCAACACGATGCCTCCGTCTCCATATTCCTGGCGGAGATATGCAGCAATTGGTTCTGCAGCAATAATATATAGCATGGGGGAGAGAGGGCATCCCTGCCGTGTGCCTCTGTAGAGGGGCCATTTGTCTGAGTAAGTCTTGTTAGTACGCACCCTGGCTGTGGGGTTAGTGTAGATCAATTGGGTCCATCTAAGGAAGGCGGGTCCAATCCCCATCTTAGCCATAGTGGCATATAACCATTCCCATCTCACCGAGTCGAAGGCCTTGGTAGCGTCCAGTGACGCTACAGCGTATTTCTGGGGCCCTCGCTCGGTGCTATATATAATATGGTGTAATCTACGCAGGTTTTCGGTAATGGAGCGCCCTGGCACGTAACCGGTCTGGTCCTGGTGAATCAGCACAGGAATCACTCTGCGTAGTCTGTTAGCGAGGAGTGCCGTCAGTATTTTACTATCTACATTTAACATAGAAAGTGGCCTATATGACCCACAGTCCGACCCATCCCTCCCGGGTTTCAGCAAGGGGATAATAACTGCCTCTCTCATGGAGTCCGGGAGCATGCCCTGTTCATAGGCTTCGTTATATACCTGCGCTAGCAGTGGGGCAAGGGTCCCCTCGTGCGTCTTATAAAATTCCCCGGGTAGGCTGTCCGTGCCCGGCGCCTTCCCAGAGGGTAGTGTTCTAATTATTGCCACCACTTCCTCAGGGGTGATCGGATCATCTAGGGCTTCGGCCATCTGTGTATCTAGTTTGGGTAGCCTTATGCAGTCCAGGGCATCCTCGATCCCGGAGTCGGGCGGAGGCAGGGTCGGGGAGTAAAGGTCTCAATAGAACTCAGAAAAGGCAGAGTTAATCTCTGCCTGGGTGTGCGCAGTCGTACCATCAGGTCTGCGTACGTGGCAAATGGGGGTCCTGGGGGTTTCTCGCCTGTACAGCCACGCTAAGAGTTTCCCAGGTTTATCTCCCAGGGCATGAGTCCTTTCCGTGTGCTTAGCATAACTTAATTTCCCAAGGGTCTCCCAGTGCGACAGACAGGCTTGTCGTAATTTGGTTATTTCCTGCAAGCGTTCAGGAGTCGAGTCTGCCTCGCTCTCCAGTTCCCCCAGCTTCTTTTCCGCACCCGCCAGGGAATTTACGATGGATCTCTGGGCGCCCCCCACCGTGGCTATCATTTCCCCCCTCATAACCACCTTATATGCCTCCCATGCGGTGCCAATATGTTCTACACTATCTAAATTATTTTGCCAGAATTCCTCCGTACTGTCTTGTATGTGGTCGCGGAAGGCCGCATCGAGCAGGGCTTCGGCTCTAAGTCTCCACGTGGGAACCGGGGGTCTGGGCGGGAACACCTCCCAGGTGGCCAACATGGGGGAGTGGTCAGACAATACCCTTGGTAAATAATGTGCATCATGGAACATGGCCTGCTGCCCATGACTGATTAGAATGTAGTCTAGTCTCGTGTGGACATTGTGTGGAGGGGAGAAGAAGGAGTATTCTCGCTGTTCCGGGCCCAATTCCCTCCACAGGTCACAGAGTGAAAAGTGGCTTATCAATTTAGCTAATATTTTAGCTGGGGGGGACGGGCGTGAATGTTTAGTGTCTGACCTATCTAAGAGGGGGTCTAGGGTGCAATTATGGTCTCCTCCCCAAATCATAATGCTGTTTGCGTGAGGGCCCAGTCTGGCATATAGGGAGTTGAAGAAAGCCGTGGCATCGTGATTGGGCGCATAAGTGCTAACCAGGCACAGGTCTCTACCCTCCACGGTGCCCTGTACAAGGGCCATCCTGCCCTCATCGTCCGTCTTGGAACCCATTACTCTGAAGGGGACGGACGGGTCGATCCATATCAGGACCCCTCTTGCAAATGAGGAATAGGAGGAGCCAATGAGGGTTCCTTGCCACTTTTTGGTTAGCACCTTGAGTTTTTCCTCTGTAAGGTGTGTTTCTTGCAGCATGGCGATTCCGACCTTCTGGTGTCGCAAGTATGTGTGAATCCGGCGGTGCTTCACGAAGCTATTCATGCCTCTGACATTCCATGTCATAACTCTAATTCCGTCAGCCATAGTTGGCATGGTGTCTGTTACTTCTCTCCAGCCCTGAGCAAGGTCCAATTAATGGTGGATCTGTTGTGAGGTTATTCAGTGTTCTCGGTGTTTGTTGAACAAAATTCCCAACATGGGTGTAAACCCCCCGTTGCTCCCTCCCCTTTATTCCCTGTGTCCCACCCCCCCCCATAACTGCAAACAAGTCAAACATAGAACCAGCCCAGCGAGGTCTCCCTCGTTATGACTAACCCGTTTCTGCTCCTCGGAACCGTACATTGGCTCCAGGTGCCCTACGGGAGGGTATATGTACCCGAAGAAAGAAAGAAAGAACTTTCAAGGGGTTGGAGTGAACCTTGACTCGTGCGTCTCCTAGCGAAGGATCCTTTCAGCTGTATGGAATTTCAGTGCACCCACCGGTGGTGGATGAAGGAACGCGCAGTTCCCAGCAAGTTACTGGGGAGCAATCATCTAGGCTTCCGTTTCCTTTCTTCAATATCCGGTATTTGTAGACCATCCATCCAGTCCCTGGCCTGTGCGGGAGTGTCGAACAAGTGTGCTTTGTTTTTGTGCAGTATTTTAAGTTTAGCCGGGTACAGGAGCATGTAGCGCAGCCCGGCGGCTTTCAATCTGGCCTTCGTGTGTATGAACTGGGCTCTGTCCATTTGAACCTGGAAGGTATAGTCGGGGTAAATAGCGATTTTGGCAGAGTCACGTATTATCTGGCCGCCTGTTCGGGAAAAAGCCAGGATTGCTTCACGGTCCCTGTAGTTGAGAACTTTAGCTATCACAGGTCTTGGTGGGGCCCCAGGTGGTGGTTTCTTAGCGAGGGAACGATGGGCCCGTTCGATCGTGAATCCCTGGGAGAGTTTCCCAGCGCCCACTTCCTGTAAGAGGAGGTTTTCTATATAGGTTGTGGGGTCTGAGCCTTCGGAGCCCTCAGGCAGCCCGAGGAGGCGAATGTTATTACGTCGGGCTCTCCCCTCTGCTTCCTCTGCTCTATTTTCCAAGTTTTTGACCCTTTGTTGGAGTTCGTCTACGTCCCGGAGGAGGTGTGTTTTAGAATCAGTGTTTTCCCTGACCTGTGTCTCGAGCACCTCTGTCCTGCCAGCCAGGGTTCGGACGTCCTGTCTCAGGAGGCCCAGGTCTGTAGCAACTGCATCTATCTTATGCTCCATTGTCGCCTGGAGCAGCTTGATGGCTTCCAGGATCTGGGTGTTGCTGGGCTCGGTAGGCGTTGTAGTTGTGGGGTCCGAATGAGGGTCTGTGGTCCCCCCCCCTCAGGTCCGCGAGGCCTGTTGACTCGCTGGCTGTGTAAGTATCCATGGTTGTCTGCCGCTGTCGGGGCTTGCTGTTTTTACCAGCCATCTCGGGGATGCACAGAGGCCCGGCTCCGGAGGTGCCTAGGGCACAGGCGGCAGTCCGCAGATTCCCGCTGCAGAGGGGAACCTCTCACTGACACCGCAAGGCCCACCCGGCAGCGCCACCCGGGATCGAGGCGAAGATCTGTAGGTGTCTTTGTGTCCTGGGGGCACCCCGGGGTCGCCACAGAGGGGGCAGCGGCACAGCGATATGGGGGGGAAGGCAATGTCCATTCAAGAGGGCAGGTGGAGGCAGCTCGCAGTTCACTGCTATGGGTTGCCCAGAGGTGGTGAAGCTCCGAAGTTCCGCTGTGATGTGGTGATTGGGCACCCCCTCCAGTGGTAGGCGATCCGAGGGCGGGGGTCAGGGAGGCGCGCAATGCAAGCCCTCAGATTAGTGGATGCAGGCCCATGGTGTGGCAAAGCAGGTTGGCCAGTTCGTCGTGGGTGCCGCTGGGCGGGATCCCACCGGCCGCCGGGTGCAGGGTGCCAGGTAAATCCGGGCCGTGGAGGAGCGCTGATGCCTCTTGTTGAGGGGTTGTAGGGAGCGGGTTGGGCAGTCCGGACTGCTAAATCATACAGTTGCGTAGGGGACACTGTGTACCAGGCGGGAACCCCCCGGCCGACGGACGCAGGCAAGGCTGGGCAGCGGGGGAGCTCCGAGGAGCGCCGAGGCCTCTTATCGGAGGCGCTGCAGGGAACGGGCGGGTATTAAATCCAGGGCGCAGGGTCGGGATCCAGGGCTCCAGTGGCTCTAGGGGGGGCAGCCCCGCGTTCCCACCACTCCCGGTATCCCAGTTCGGGCTGGGTCAGCCCCCTTCCGCCTACCTACGCCGCGCCGGCCGGCCACGGGTCTCGCCGGCGCTCCCCCTGGCCCAGCTGGGCTCCGCTGCTCTCCCCAGGCCGGTCGCGGCTCCACGGTGGGCTCAGGGGCCCGATCGCTCCTCCGCGCCGCTCTTCTCCCTCGATCCCAGCGTGGGCTATCAGCTCCAGGTCCGCCGCTTGTCTCGGCGGGCTACGTCCTCTGCAGTGCAGGCGAGCTCCGGTCCTCCAGACGTCAGGACGCGGGAGCCGCCATCTTGGCTCACTCTGCTCGGCACAATTCGTCCGCCGAACAACGGCGTTCGTAGTCTTCGGTCGACTGGCAGATGGTTCGGATGTGTGTAGATGGGGTTCCGTTGCAGACGGTGCCGCTTGCCGGGTTCCGAAGTTAGTTAGAATTAAGTAGAAACAGCTTATATTGGCACATCAACTAAGAGCTCACACGAGACGCGTCCGCTCTACATGGCGGTTAGCCACGCCCCCGTGACCATGGTATATTAACGGCAACTTTTAACATCTGCCTGACAAAGGGGCGGCTGTGCCATTCGATCGGGGTCTCTCCAAATTTATCAGGATCTGCTATTCGGTGGTCCCCTAAAAATATTGAAACTCTGAATGGTAAACTGTGGGACATGCTTAACAAGACTACTCTTGACTGGAAATTGGCAACATTTAATTCTGCAATGGTTACTACCCTGATACAAGTGGCAGTAGATGATATTGGCACTAGCCCTGTAAGCCGAACTCCAGTTACTAGGCATTCACATCAATATAACTCTGAGGTGGCAGCAGCAAAAACTATTAAGAATAAAAATATTAGGAAATTACAAACTGCAATAAGCGACCAGTCCATTCGCCTATCCCTTATTAAGAAGGTTAAACAAGCCCACAAGAACTACTGTAAAACAATTAAACATCAGTTATTACAACAGGACTCGGAATTAATGTTACAGGTTATCATGAAGGCAAATGTGGGAGCCTTCTGGCAGATCGTTAATGGACAGGATGGTAACCAGGCCATTGCTGAACTTAATCCGATTGCGGAACAAGGTTGGCTAGAGTTTTACTCAAATAGATTCTCTCCTAGCCCCCTAGCGGCAATGGCCAGTTTTACTGACTATGATCCATTAGTCCCTCATCCTAAATGGGATCCACCGTTAGAGATTGATACGATCCTGGAGTTAATTCGCAGGTGTAAGAGATCAAGAGCCCCTGGCCCGAATGGGTTAACGAACAATACCTTTAAAGCAGACCCGAATCTTTGGGCCAATCTCTTATGTATTGAGTTTCGGGATATCTTGCAAACTGGGACATGTCCTATTTCTTGGTCCACTGCATATGTTATCCCGATCTTCAAATGCGGTAGTAGGTCCGATCCCAAAAACTATCGGCCTATCGCTTTGATAGATGCGGATTGTAAAATCTTCTCTGCTTTTCTTCTTTCCCACTTAAGGGATTGGGAAAAAACTAGCCATCCTCTGAGCCCCTTTCAAACGGGCTTCCGTAAAAACCACTCCACTAACATCAATGGACTGGTAGTTAAGTGTATTCAGGAGACTGCCTGGAGCTCAACTAGGGGACCTATTTTTATGGACTCAGTGGATCTCTCGGCAGCCTTTGATTGTGTTGACCGAAACAGGCTATGGCAAAAACTTTATGCCTGGGGTCTGCCAAGGGGCTTAATTAGCCTATTGGAGGGGGTATATAACAATTCTACTGTTCGAATCCGGTTAAATAAAAAGGGGGACATGTCAGGTGCTGTCCGTACCCATCGTGGGGTTAGACAGGGTTGTGTGCTAGCCCCTTGGGTGTTTAATCAATATGTTTCAGATGTAGCAGAACACCTTGTGAAAGAGGGGCTATTAGCGCCGAGTATTGGCACTTTGAAGCTTATTTGGTTGGCTTACGCTGACGATTTTGTTTTATTTGATCTAACTAAGGTGGGGTTACAGCGTTTGCTGGATGTATTCGCCAACTATGCTCAACTTAATGGCTTGAATATTAATCCTGCGAAAACCAAAATCCTTGCCTTATCTAAAGGGGTTGTCAGGAAGAAAACAAACCTCTGGAAGTTAGGAGGCGCAACTGTAACCTGCTCCACTTGCCTTACTTACCTGGGCTATTATCTGGGAGCAAGTAGAGGTTCAAAAGGGCAGAACCTTCTTCTCCTGAATAAAGCTAAGGTACTGGCCAGTCAGGTCCTTAAAATTGACCGTAAATATGGCCGATTTTCCATTAGACCTGCTTTACTCTTTTTTGAGGGGAAAATCGCACCGAAATTGATTTATGGCCTAGAGTTTGGCACTCGGTTAACCATCGCCAAATTGGATGGTATTGAAGGGGACATATGGAGACGGGTCTTACTCATCCCCAATGCAGTACCCCTGGCTGCGATTCTCTTCGAGCTAGGCTATATCTCTTTAACAGCACGAGTTGATTGGAGGAAGCTTCTGCTTTATGCTAAACTTAAGGCCCCTACTGCCAACACGTTATATGAATTGGCTGGCAATAACATTCACCGATCTGGATTCCTATATAAATTTGCTATGCTCTGCGAAGATATTTTGGCCAATATCAGTTCTGATTTAGAGCAACTAATCATTAATCCCACTAAAACTAAAATGAAGTTGTGGGACTTTGATTGGTGCCGGACAGTGGATGCTTTTCATGCATATACTTCCATGTCACACTTGGCTCATGAACATAAAAAAAGAGGAACTCTTTCTTCAATTCTTAAGATCTTCCCAAATCGGGATCACAGACAAACACTACTCAGACTGCGGTGGAATATTCTACCTACTCTGGATACTAAACTGAGGTGGAAACAGATTACAGCGGCTAACAGTCTTTGTAGATTTTGCTACTTAGTTCCTGAAACGGCTAAACACCTCATTCTGTTTTGTACTCATCTCAACGTCCTGAGAGACTCTTGTTTGAATGCCTTGAAATTACAATTTCTAGGTCTCCCGATTGACCTAGTATGGCAACGCTGTCTGTGTATTGGACCAAGTAGGGAGGGTCTGGCCTTATCCAGTTTTATTCGTAACCTCCATCTTGAATAGATATGCTTGTTGTTACCATGCTGTCTCAAGATATAGGTTAAAGATATAGGTTAATCTGCTGCTATTGCGTTTGTTCTTGCAATTTTATGATGACTCTCTGATTTCTCCGCTGTTAAATAATTTCAAAGCTTTTGCAATATTCTAAATATGTAATTGTGTATGTATTCTATGTGTTAGTGCTCTTTGTAAAGGTTTAATAAAACCATACACAAATAAAAAAAAAATAAAATAAATAATTTTATCTTGTGCAACACTTGTAGTCTTTTTGAGATCCTCCCTTCACATTAGTCACCACAATATTTTTGTGACCTCATTTTTATTATTTAGTAAGCATCATTCTCCAGCCTTGGATCTTTCATGGATTCACATGCTTAGAATATTCCCCGTCGTCAGGCTGGGAACCCTCGGTACATAGGAAAAATGTCGACACTTCTGTGTCCTATCTATGCCGTTTTGGCCCGCTTACGCATGCCCCAATAGGACGTAGCGGTATAAATGCCCCCCCCCCCCGCGGCTCCCTTCAGATTTCAACCGTCTTCCAAAGTATTGGGATCACCTTGCGTCATCTACTATTTTTACTAGGTTGTTTTGGTTTTTGCCTAATGTCTGGAAAAGCTCTTTTTCGTCCGTGTGCTGTATGCGGATTAAAGAAGGTGTATGAAGGAGATGGCCATATGGACTGTATATATTGTCTCCACCCTCACAATTCGGCAGAAAATTGTGACCTCTGTAAAAGCTTCTCCCATAAGACCCTCAAAGACCGGAATGGGAGGTTGCCCCCCTTCGGAGGTAGGCTCCACGCATAGCTTGGCCTCAACAGCTAAATTGCTAGGGGCCCCCCACCGTTCAGTATCGGCTGAACCTCGGATGAAGAAAGTGCGTTTGATGGAGAAAGGCTCATCGGAAAAACATTCCACGAGAGAATCTTCTTTGAAAACGAAAACCTCGTCGTCTTCCTCCTCATCAAAGAAGGAGAGAAAAGACCTGTCAAGACCCTCCTCAGATGATCATCATAGATCATCCTCGAGTCGAGATTCTTCAAAACACAAATCAAGCTAAAAAAAGGTAGGAACGCCTCAGGGCTCTGTGCATCCACCAGCGTCGTTGACGGGAGTGCGATCGTCGATGCCCGCACTACCATTGGCGCAGATCGTCTCTTCAGGGGTTCCGCCGAGTCAGGTGACGACGACCGTGACGATTGAGAAATTAGCCTCGTCGACAGAGGCTCCACAGGAGGGCTGGACACCGGAGGTCTATGACCCGGTTTTACCAGAAACCTTGTTGCAGCAGGAGGCAGCCCTGTCCATATCCTCTGTGGATGACAAACGTGAGCAGGTGGCTGGGCCTGCGGAACTTGGGTTGCAAGGGGTTAGCTCTCTGACTCTCTCGAGCGGTGCGAATATCCCGGTTACAACTCCGTTGCTTACTCCTCAAACTGTATTATCCCTGGAAGTTCTGTCTACATTACAAAACTTGTTGAAGAAATTAGATGAAGTTACCTCAGGTTGCTGCTCCAGCGAGACCAGTCGACGATGAGCTAGGCCCTTATCGACCGACTCCCATGGCGTTGACGGCGGTGCCGGTTTGTGAAGGCCTTCCAAGTGCGCGCCCGGAAGAACTGCCGGAATCCGAGTCAGAGAGAGAGTCTATATTGGATATATCGTTATCCCCATCTAGGGACCCGACCTGGGAGGCAGAAGCGGAGATGAAGTCTCAAAGAAGCCCAGCCCAACTGTCACCTCCGGATGACATTGGTTAGTTCCACACGATGATGAGTAAGGCTTGTGCCGAATTTGGGCTGGCACAGGAGGAGAAAAAAAGACTGTTTTTTGTTTGATCATGTGGGAAAGAGGAGAAAATCGGTTTTTTCGATCCCCATTTCAGATCATGTATGGCAAGAGGGACTACAAACGTTGCGTCATCCGTATTCGGAGCTGGCGATAAAAGGTAGACTGGAAAAGAAATTTAAGGCTCCCGAGTCTACTCTGAAATGTTTGTCCTCTCAACCTGCTCCAGAGTTGGTGGTATCGGCGGCCGTTGCAAGAAAGGCAAGGTCTCAACATAAATGCACAACTCCTCTGGAGAACGAGGCCAGGAGACAAGATGCCTTTGGCAAAAAGGTGTCGGTGGGTGCAACAACGGTGAAGGCGGCCAATTCTCTAGCTATTATGGCGAGATATGACAGAGAGATGTGGCATCGTTTAGCACCCATACTAGAACATCTGCCGGACGAACATAAAAAGGCTGCGATGTTACTTGTTCGAGAGGGGGAAGAGGCCTCTAATCACTCTATAAATATTGCTGTAGACCTGGCAGAATCAGGCTTTAAGCAGGCTAACAGAGTGGTTCTGAGGAGACAGGCCTGGCTCAAATGCACCAACTTTCGACCTGAAGTGCTATATAAGGTGTTGGATATGCCTTTTGAAGGAGACCTTCTTTTTGGGGAGAAGGTGGATGAGGCCTTGAAAGGCATGAAAGAAGACTCTGACACAGCACGTTCTCTTGGGGCTCTCCAGAGTGGCAGAAGTTTTTGTTTGTTTCGCCCCTTTAGAGGAGCGTCAGGAAATTCCCGGTTCTCGTCATCAAGGGACCTTACTTTCAATAGACCATCGTACTCCTCTCAGGGCTACAGGTGGGCTTCTCAAACTGCAAGAAGACGTCGAGACTATCAAGCCTCAAGGAAAAGAGGAGGTTACTCATCGTCGTCGAAGGACAAACAATCAAAAGACCAGCAATGACGAGTTTCAGAACGTCCTGGGAGGCAGGGAGTCTCACTGCGTCGACAAGTGGGAAAAGATAACCTCGGACCGGTGGGTATTGGACACTGTGAAGTTCGGTCATTCCTTACAATTCAAAAGCCAGCCGTCGCACATCCCAACAGTGTTTACGGCTCAACCCCACCTGAAAATTTTAAAACCGGAGGTAGTACTTATGCTACAAAAAGGGGCTATAGAATTGGTACCTGTGTCAGAGAGGTTAAGGAGTGTACTCACGATACTTTGTCGTGCAGCCCAATGGAAAATGATGCCTCATTCTCGACCTTCGAGACCTCAACAAAACATTAAAAAATCTGAAATTCATAATGCTCACACTTCAGGAAGTGATCCAGTCGATTCAACAGGGGGATTTTCTGGCGTTGGTGGATCTCCAGGATGCATATTTTCATATACCAATGCGTCGACGACACAAAGTTCCTAAGGTTTGTAGTCGGGCGGACCCACTACCAGTTCACAGTGCTTCCATTCGGACTAAAATCATCTCCCAGGATGTTCACAAAGTGCCTAGCCCCATTTGCAGCATGGTTAAGAAAACAGAGTCGTCATGTTTACCCTTATCTGGACGATTGGTTAGTGAGGGGGTCGTCCCCTATGACAACGCAAGCAAGTGTAGAGGCCACCATGGAACTTCTGCGACGACTAGGATTTGCGGTCAACTTCGAAAAGTCCTCATTAACTCCATCAAGAAGCTTAGTGTTTTTGGGTGCGGAGTTCGAAACTCACTCAGGATTGGTGAGACCATCTGTGGAGAGGATCCACAGGCTCAATCAGCTGGCAAGACAGTGGAGAGTCAAAACCAAATTGTCGGTAAGGAGATATATGTCGATATTGGGAGCCATGGCTTCGTGTATCCCCTTGGTGAACTGTTGCCTCTTCATGAGGCCAATTCAAGAATTCCTGGCAGACCGATGGGCCCAGAGCCAAGGACTTTGGTCGGACAAACTGACCGTCAACAACAAGCTCCTACGAGCACTTCGATGGTGGCAAGTCTTCGAAAACCTATCCAGAGGGCTTCCTCTGCAGGAACCAGAGTTTCACATGACCATAGTGACGGACGCGTCGCTGACTGGATGGGGAGCGCATCTGGGCTCTCTCCAAACGCAAGGCCGGTGGTCGTCGGAGGAGTCGGTCCTTCATATCAACATACTGGAGCTGAGGGCAGTGCGTTGGGCCTTGAAAGCTTTTTTGCCGCACATCAAAGGGTCAGTGGTGAGAATACTGACCGACAACAATGTTTTACTTGAGAAAACAAGGAGGTACTCGCTCCAGAACTCTTTCCTCCGAAGCTCAGGAAGTATGGCAGTGGGCTCTACAACAAAATCTTAGTAGCCCACCATCTTCCGGGAGTAAAAAACATACAGGCGGATTCTCTCAGCAGGGAAATGGATCAGATACACAAATGGGAATTGAACGAACATCAGTTGTTGGTCTTCAGAAAGTGGGGACAGCCTTCTTGTTCTCTCTCGTCGCAAAGAGATCCAGAGAAGTGTGAACAGTACGCCAGCAGATGGCCACAGATCGATTCACTGGGGGAAGCGTTCTCCTTCCTGTGGACGGACAAGTTTCTATACGCTTTTCCCCCGTTTCCACTCATACGACGGACCCTGCTATGGATTCACAGATACTGATGCCGAGTATTCTTAGTGGCTCCTTATTGGCCAAGGTAGGCGTGGTTCTCCGACCTGCTACAGCTATTAATAGCGCGGCCAGTAAGGTTTCGGAAGGTTCCGGACCTCCTGACCTGGGACAAGGGAACAGTGTGGCATCACGATCCGGACAGTCTCAACTGGACAGCATGACTCCTGACTTCTCGGAGTTTGGTACCCTAACTATTTAATCGGATTGCCGTCGAATTTTGAAAGCTGCGCGGGCTCCGTCCGCGAACACTTCGTATGCATGCAAGTGGAGGAGATTCTGCATGTGGTGTGAAGATCAGTCAGGGTTAGAACCCCTGAATATAACTCCGGAACAGCTTCTGCCATATTTGCTGCATTTAGCAAAGAGTGGGTTATCTTGTTCATCGATAAAGGTGTACCTGGCAACCATTTCAAGATTCACACAAAGAAGGCATTTGTTACCATTGTTTAGTGATAGGCTTATAAAGCACTTCATGAAAGGTTTATTTTGCACATTCCCACCAATTAAAAAGTTTCCTCCGAACTGGAGTCTTAACCTAGTGTTGACGGAGCTAATGAAAGCTCCCTTTGAACCTATGGCTTCCTCATCTATGAAATTCTTATCGTGGAATGCTGGCTTTTTTGGTGGCTATCACTTCAGCACGTCGACTCTCGGAGATGCAAGCATTAGTCATAGATCCTCCATACTTGAGATTTTTTAAGGATAAAGTGGTGCTGGCGACCAACCTTCATTTCATACCGAAAATTCCTACTGTCTTTCATAAACATTCGTTGATTGTACTACCTACGTTCTTCGCGACTCCATCGGTCGCGGAAAAAGCTCTCCATACATTGGACGTGGGAAGAGCTCTAAAGTTTTTCCTTCTTTGTGCTCAGCAATTTAGAAATACAAAACAACTTTTTGTGGCTTATGGACGGTCGACAAAAGGAAAGGCAATCTCAAAACAAGGACTGGCCCGATGGGTCTCGTCGACGATTGCCTTTTGTCACTCGAAAGCGGGGAAGCCGCTGGAAATGCGTCCGAGAGCCCATTCCACGAGATCAATGTCCTCTTCGGCGGCATTGTGGGCTGGGATTCCGCTGGGAGACATCTGTCAGGCGGCATCCTGGTCGGTGCCACATACATTTACCCGCCATTACTGCCTCGATCGGCAGCATGCAGACGATGTACAGATGGGACGAGCAGTCCTATGTCATCTGTTTCAGTGAGGTAAGCCCTGTTCAGGGGAATGTCCTTTAATCTATATATATATTTCTGAGGCTTGTGGAATCTGCTTAGATCACATGCTGTGCATAGGCCGACATCTAGTGGAAGCTGCGGAGTATTACAGTTTGTTTTTCGAAACTCGAAAATGGGCGTCGACACAGGCGTGCCAGTAATACTATCCCTAGTGTGACGTCCACTGTACCCAAGATCCCTCACGCGTCTGGGATCCTCAGATTGTTTTTTTCCGCCATACTGGTCGGAAGCATCTTGCGGAGTCCCCTGGCCTTAGCCATACTTTTGCTATTATTGCAATTTAAAATTATTTATTAACATCCTTCCCCACCCCAACGTCGAACATCGATCTCGCCGACGGCTGGAGAAGACCTCGACCGTCGGCTGCTGCACGACGGATCTGGGCCTTGGAAGGCCGCTGGCCTCGGCCCGGGCCTAGTAGGCCGCTGGCCTCGGCCCTGCAAGTAGGGAGATTGGGGGGTGGTACATACTCTTCACTCTTGGTATATAGGTACACTATATTTCCTACACTTACCAGCCCGCTGCCTCAAGGTGCGTATGGAGGGTACCCCTTTCCAATTCTGCCCCAAGTGCAATCGCAAATACCCTTGGGTCGACAGGCACGCCACGTGCAATCTCTGCTTGCCGAGGGACCACCCCGAAGCGAACTGCAGAGCGTGTAGTAGGTTTAAACCTAAAACACTTAAGGACTGTTCGACAAAGCGTTGGGCCCACCACGCCAGGCAGGCAGCCATGGCAGCGGAGGGCGCCTTCAGCGATGGCAGCGACGCCGTACTTTCGGACGGCGAGGGCATTACGGCGTCGAAAGACTGCCGAGCGCAGGTCCCCGACCTCGGAAGGTTGTCCGGCAGGGCGGCTATGGGGAAGACCCCCGGCGACGCAAGCGCTACACCTACACACACTAAGCACACTAAGTCCAACCGAACCTCGACGACGTCGACTTCTCGGAAAGAGGCACGGATAGAACGGTCCGACTCGGTGTCCTCTGGGCGCTCTCGATCGAGATCGCCTCATGACGCAAGGCAATCATCCACTCTTGCCAAGAGTGCCTCGCTCCCTAGATTAACGGAAGTTCGATCGTCGGAAGACGAAGACGACTTCCACCCCCAGGCCGCGCTCCAAGAGACCGAGAGCGCAGTTAACACCAGCGAGGCCCCACGCTCGAAACAAGATACCTCTCCCGACCCTCGGCGCCAGGCGTCGAAAGTCTCTGGGGCCTCTAAGGGGCAGGGAAAACATTTTTCCACGCACGGGGAGGGAGGGAAACAGCGGAAAGCTCAGCCTTCCACTGCTGTAAGACCATCCTTCCACCCCAAGCAGACAGATAAACATAAATCTACTGGGACATCAACATCCAGCAAGGGTACCCTTGATAAGTCCTCTAAGTTGCCTACTAAAGTCATACCCTGTTCCAAAGAATGGTCCAGTGAGGACATAGACAGGGTCATGTCAAGGATGTCTTCCTTAGCGGATTTTTATGACAAAAACCCAGAACATTTCCTTTCGTATGACCCTCAAGGGGCCACACCCTCAGGCTCCTCTGATCCTATCCCCCTAAGTAAAAAGGCCCGGGTCGAAAGACCTGACCCCTTCGAGGTGGAGCCTTACTCTACTCCATACTCTACTCCACACCCCAGATACCAAGGACAACCTTTCCCTGAAGAGGACCAGGAGTTTTCAATTATGGAGGAACGAACCGGGTCTGAATACTATGCGGAGGATGAGGACCTGGAGGAGGTAGAAGATGAGGAAATTTACAGAGTAGATTCCCCGGTAGAGAGCGAAGCCCCAGTTACCGACTCGCCAGTTGATAACCAACCCCTCCTTAATGAAGTTCTTGCTCGCGCAGCAGAACATTTTCACATCGACACCCACGGTGTACAGGAGGAAAGGGACTTCGCAGAAGAATTGGTGGGAGGCCGGTCGCTCAGACCATCCCTATCCTTAAATCCATCCAACGTAGAATAGATCCATCCCTGGTGAATCCTAACCTCACCAGAGCCGTCAACCCCAGAGTCGAAAAACTTTTTCGGGCAGCCCAGTCTGACCCTCTTTATATAAGAGGTCATCTTAAACCAGACTCCCTAGTGGTTACCAACACTCGGAAGAGGGCTGGGACACCCTTATCGTCGTCAGAAGCTCCTCCCGACAAGGAGAGCAAAAGACTGTACGGGTTTGGCAGGAAGGTAGCCTCAACGTCAGCCTACCAAGCAAGGATTGCAAACTCCACCACCCTGTTGGCAAGTTACAACTGCCATCAATGGGAAGAGGTCGCGGCGCTCATAGCCTCTGCTCCTGAACCGTTAAAGGGCCAGTTGGCTCGGATCTCGGCAGAAGGGAGAGCCGTGTCTGGTTGCATATTGAAAGCAACTTTCGACGCTGCAGACAACGCAGGAAGATTGATAGCAGAAGGAACTGTTATCAAGAGACATGCGTGGTTACGGCAGTCGGGGTTCAAAACAGAAACACAGGCTTCATTAATAGACAAGCCGGTGGAACCAGATCTATTGTTTGGGAAAGCGGTCGAAGACGCACTTAAAAATGCCAAGGACGAGTACGAGACTCTCAAATCCCTTGGCCAGCTTACCAACAAACCCCCGAACCAGAGGGGGAACAGTAATTTTCGTCGCCCACGCGGCCAAAATTCACAAAGGGGCAACTATGCCCAAGGACAGGGTACACAATGGAACAACAACCAGCAGTCTACCCAAAGTTACAGTAAAGGTAACAAGAGAGGTCGTGGAAGAGGCAGAGGCAGCCCCAACAAGGGAGGTGGCACGCCTCCGCCAAAGCAGTGACGCTCAGTTCAGGGTCCCTTCTCACGCAACCCCAGTAGGGGGACGCATTTCCAACTTCACCCAGGCTTGGGAAGGGATCACCTCAGACAGATGGGTGCTGTCAACAGTGTCCACAGGATATTGTATAGAATTACTGCAGCGTCCCCGGAACCACCCTCCACGACAAAGAATACACTCCTTAGAACATCAGAAGATCCTTCTCGAGGAGATCGCCATTCTGCTAGAAAAGGACGCGATAGAACTCGTCCCAGGACACCAGGTAAACAAGGGTATCTATTCAACTTACTTCCTTGTGCCAAAAAAAGATTTGACAATGCGCCCAGTATTGGACTTACGGCCTGCCAACAAGTATGTCAAGCCCCAAAAATTCCGTATGACCACGCTACAAGAGGTAATCCCCCTCCTAAAAAAGGGGGACTACATGGCAACCTTGGATATGAAAGATGCTTATTTTCATATTTCCATGCTCCCGGCGCACAAAAAATACTTGCGCTTCAAAGTGGACAGTCGCCACTACCAAGTCAAGGTACTGCCCTTCGGGATAGCTTCAGCACCAAGGGTATTCACCAAGGTACTGGCGGTGGCAGCTGCACACCTACGCAGGGAGGCAATCTCAGTGTACCCTTATCTGGACGACTGGCTCATAACGGGGGAAACCCCAAGAATTTGCAGGTCAAACATTCAGAGGACTATCGACCTCCTCCACGAGTTAGGCTTCTCTATCAACGAGAAGAAGTCAAGACTGGTGCCAAGCACCTCAAAACAGTTCCTAGGAGCAATCCTAGATACTCAGAAAGGGTTGACCTTCCCCTCGGAAGAGAGAATTCGGAATATACTACTGCAAATTCCACATTATCAGTCAGGTCAACAAATAACGGTACGCAAAGCAATGCGGTTACTGGGCATGATGGCGTCATGCATTTACCTGGTCCCCCACGCGCGTCTGCGCATGCGTCCCATGCAGGAATGGTTGGCGAAACAGTGGTCTCAGGCAAGTGGTCAGTGGGACGATCTAGTGGTCGTTTCGCCAACACTCGTACAGAGCTTACACTGGTGGACAAAAGAGAATCTCGCAAGGGGAAAACCCTTTTACGATCCCGAAGTACAAGCAGTGGTAACTACAGATGCTTGCCTGACTGGGTGGGGAGCTCACCATCTCCACCACACAGCTCAGGGTCTCTGGTCTCACTCCGTAGCCAAGAACCACATCAACCTGCTAGAGCTTCTGGCAGTATTCCGAGCGCTTCGGGCGTTCGAGCCCCATCTACTAAACTTGTCGGTGCAGATCCGGACGGACAGCACGACAGCCATGTTCTATCTGAACAAACAAGGAGGGACTCGTTCGCCAAATCTGTCCAAGCTTGCCCAGAAAATCTGGATATGGGCACTCAGACGGAACATCTTCCTATCAGCACAACATGTTCCAGGGGAGCTCAATTCCCTAGCGGATGCCCTAAGCAGAGACTCCCTTCCAGAAGAACACGAATGGGTCCTTCACAGAGAGATCGTAGAAGATCTCTTCTCTCAGTGGGGTTTCCCCACTATAGACCTATTCGCCACAAGCGAAAACAAACAATGCCCAGGATTTGCATCCAGGTTCCCCCAGCCAGACTCCCAAGGGAACGCCCTGTGGATGAACTGGTCAGGGATGTTTGCGTACGCTTTTCCACCAACCCCTCATCAGAAAGGTGGTGTACAAGATGAACAAGGAATCGATGACGCTCATCCTAGTTGCTCCCATGTGGGCGAGACAACCATGGTTTCCACACCTACGCAGGATGGCGCTGTGCGAGCCCATCAAACTCCCAGCCTGGTACAACCTACTGTCCCAGCAACAAGGTCTAACAGTGCACCAAGAACCCAACTCAATGAACCTAGCAGCATGGCTCCTGAGGTCATAGAGTTTGGGCATCTCAATTTACCACAGAGGTGTATGGACATCCTAAAAGAATCCAGGAAACCAAACACAAGGCACTGTTACTTTGACAAGTGGAAGAGATTCGTTATTTGGTGCCAGAATAAACAAATCAACCCAGTTGATTGCACTCCTTCCAACGTGGTAACATACATGCTCCACCTGCTGGACGCAGGTTTGGTTTTTAACTCTCTGAAAGTACACCTGGCAGCCCTCTCGGCTTACACCACATCCCATAACAAAGTATTGTGGTGGAAAGTACCAGTAGTTAAAGCCTTCATGGAAGGAGTAAAGAGACTTCACCCTCCTATTTCGAACCCACCGCCAGGATGGGACCTCAATGTGGTGCTAGCTAAGCTCATGGGCCCCCCCTTCGAACCCATGCATAAAAGTAGTCTCAAACACCTGACTTATAAAACGGCCTTCTTAGTAGCCATTACCTCCATAAGAAGGGTCAGTGAAATTCAGGCTCTGTCAGTGCAAGATCCTTTCTTTATTATCCACAAAGACAAACTGGTTTTACGCACACACCCTAGGTTCTCACCTAAAGTCATATCTAAATTCCATGTAAACCAGTCCATCGAGCTTCCGGCTTTCTTCCAGAACCCGCAAAGCTCGGCTGAGGTGAAACTACACACCCTTGATGTGCGTAGGGCGGTCCTCTACTATGTAAATAAGACCAGACCGCTAAGAAAAACAGATCAACTGTTTGTCTCCGTAGCTACAGGCAGAGAGGGGGATCGCGTCTCTAAAGGCGCGATCTCGAAGTGGATTATCAACTGTATACAGCTGTGTTACTCTCTTTCTGAAAAAACTCTGCCTTTTACGCCAAGGGCCCATTCTACTAGAGGCATTGGTGCCACTCTGGCTTTCATTGCAAATGTTCCCCTCGACACCATTTGCAAAGCTGCTACTTGGAGCTCTATTCACACTTTTACTCAGCATTACTGCATTGACACTCATTCCAAGACAGATACACAAGTGGGACAAGCGGTTCTAAGACACCTGTTTGCTCATGACCCTTCTCACATCCCACCTCCTTCTTCGGGTACTGCTCGCTAATCTATGCACAGCATGTGATCTAAGCAGATTCCACAAGCCTCAGAAGGGATACATTACTCACCGTAATCGTATTTCTGATGCTTGTATCTGCTTAGATTCACATGCGACCCACCCTTCCTCCCCTCCGAGAGAAGGCGCATGATTGCTTGTAGTCTTACCTTTCTGTCTATCTGCTTGGATTATCTGTACTCACGCTACTCCTCATGCTTCCTCATGTCAGAAAAAATACAATCTGAGGATCCCAGACGCGTGAGGGATCTTGGGTACAGTGGACGTCACACTAGGGATAGTATTACTGGCACGCCTGTGTCGACGCCCATTTTCGAGTTTCGAAAAACAAACTGTAATACTCCGCAGCTTCCACTAGATGTCGGCCTATGCACAGCATGTGAATCTAAGCAGATACAAGCATCAGAAATACGATTACGGTGAGTAATGTATCCCATATATATATATATCGTAATATATTATGGTTGTTGTTGTTATTTTTAAGCTAGCGTGTAACCGCTGAAGTTTAAAAAAAAAAAAAAAAAAAGAGGAAATAGGTGGTTGGGATGTTATTGGTTTGCATTCACACCGCCAAATCAGGAGTACTGCTATGCAATCTCTATTTCTCCAGCATTGGTATCTTTCATGGATTCACATGCGCCCGCCGGCCTCCCCAACATGCAAACAATATGTACCCCATTCTACTTTGGGGGGTTAAAATCTGAGGGGAGCCGCGGGGAGCGGGGCATTTATACCGCTACGTCCTATTGGGGCATGCATAAGCGGCCCAAAACAACGTAGATAGGACACAGAAGTGTCTGCATTTTTCCTATGGAAAACGTCTTTATAAATGTACTGAGGGTTCCCAGCCTGACAGGGAATATTCTAAGCATGTGAATCCATGAAAGATACCAATGCTGGAGAAATGGAGTTACAGATAAGAAACTATTCCCTTCTTTTGGGTGTCATAAGAACTTAGTGGTGAATAGTGGGAGAAACAGGATCAAGACGTTTGATGAGAAGGGAGTAAAAAAAAATTAGAGGCCTACTTAAATCAGTGCCAAATAGAAGGAATTGTGACAATATGTACCAGCAAGGGCTTTTGCGAATTCATCTGGGAAAGAGACAAGCCTTCAAACGGTGGACATCGAACCACCGGTCATGTGCACGTATTTTAATTAGCGGGTTTATGGGCATAAAAGAATGTATAGGGAGGAGCTCAAACTGTTACGACCGAGGTCGATGGAGAAGTCGACATATGCCATTGAAAAGAAAAGCGGCACTAAGAGAATTAAACAATTGGTTGAGAAATCATAAAGCCCTAATATTCCAACAGGATAGTGAAAGAATGCCTAATGCACTATGCCAGACCAACACAAGGAATTTCTCTCACTGATGATCTGTTAAATCAAATGAACAAAGATAGACTTGTATTAGTAACAAATCCCCTGTTTTATAAAAATGTCACTAAACTAGTGGGACTGGATCGATACCATCAACAAAACACAACGTTAAAACATTCGCTCAACATTCTAGGCTATTGATAAACCGCTAGGAGATTTTCCAAAATAGTTGTTTTCTCTGCCCTATGACAAGAAAAGCTTTTCCGAGATTTTGTTTGAATGTTTTGCCAACCAGTGAAATTCGACAAGTTTGATACATGACACAAGAGGGAATGAATGATGGCTGCACACTGTTTGTTTTTAACCATTTTATTTATGGTTTTAGAATAAACCTACAAAGAACAAAACTACAACATGTTCATAACATCATTACTTTACATCCAGATTGCAAAATGTACAAATCCACTAATAATCATGTACTACCGTTCCTAAATTTATGAAATTGTAAATTCATTAATGACTGTAAATCTTCATTTCACAACCAATGTTTAGACCTTTGACTTGCAATAGACAACACAACATTGATAGGCACAACAGACGACTTCATATAATATTTACACTATCCCCTTAATTAAAATGTACAGAAGATAATACATGCAGTTATTGGCTTTTAACTGTACAATTCATTAAAATATCCCCAAATTCAACAATAATGGCCATCTCTTCCTTGTATTAATAACGTAACTTTTTCATAGTTCGATAAAGTTCGAACGTCTAACAGCCATTCATCCACATTTGGCTTTTTCCTCGACTTCCAAGTACTTGCTCTGCCGCCATTACCAAAACCCTATTGATCCATCTGTTCTTATTCTGGCCTTATCCCCGCTTCCACTGTTTGTTAACAAATTTGTCAAGTTAAAGGTACGCGGAAGAGGCTCTCCCACCACGATATCTAATCTATCTAAAACTTAATTCTGAAAGGTGGATACTCTAGAACACACCCACAGCATATGAATGAAGGTACCCCTGCCACAATCGCAACCCCAACAGGTATCCGCTTCCAAAAGTCCTAACCTGACCATTCTTGATGGCGTCCAATATAGTCTGCAGAGGATCCTCTGTCTAACATACCTGAGCCCCAGGTCCATTTTTGTCTGCACCTCTATATGAAGCAGATACTCCCATTCCTCCATAGGAATATCTATGCCAAGATCATCCATCCAATCCTGACCAAGTTTATCCCATGCCTCCATTTGTGACCTCTCCATTGGCATTAGTTTCATATATGTGGACACACCACACGGGACAGATCGAATAATCTCACATACTGAGGGTCTTTCTCTCATGGTGTCACCAAATATTACTTTCCTTTCTATCAAGAGTATTTAAAACCCTATAACGCTCACGTTCCCTACCCCAATCCCAAAGGATTCTCTCAGTTGATCAAAGGGAACCCTGTGATCATTTTCCCATACATCTCATACTTAAGTATGCCCTTTTTAATCCAACTCTTCCAGCATAAAGTTTTATTAGCTATTTGCAGCCCTATGTTATGCCACAAAGATGCGTCGTAATGTATCCAGATGTTTTCCCCCTCTGTCATAAAATTTTGCAACGCCTCCTTAGTTGTACTCCTAGTAGGTGGTTTTACTGTAGTGTTTGGCATTTTGGACAGTGAGTACATATCACTTGGAGCATAAGGCGAGAATTTTGCATTTTCAATGACATGCCATTTGGGAACATCAACATTTTATTTTTCTGAAATAAATAATTAATTTCTTAAGGATAAACCCAGTGCAGTAATTAATTAGGTTGGGATACCCAAATCCCACTTCCTTGACAGAACGTGTTAAAATATATTTGGGAACCTTTGGTCTGTTAATTCCCTCCACCACCGCCCCCCGAGAAACCCCTGAAAAGTCTCATCAATACTAAGCATGACCTTTTTTGTTAACTTCAGGGGTATAGGCTATGACGTAGAGCACCTTTGGTAGAAGTACCATTTTTATGGCATTAACTTTAGCCCATAGTCCTAGCTTTAATTACCCCCATTTTAAAATGTGTCTTTTAATTTTCTCCAATATTTTTGAAACATTGTATTCTGCCATCCTTTTCAAGTCTCAGACCATGTAAACACCCCAATACATCATTGAACCCACTTCCTATTGACAATTCCAGGAACCCATAACATTCCTGGGTGGTCCAACATCTAGAGGGAAGGCCACTGTTTTTTCCCGATTAATCTTGTGGCCAGATAACAGTCCCACTTCACTAAAAATACATTTGTTTTTCACATCCTTCTGTTGGGTTTAAGGTAATAGCCATGTCATCTGCGTAACACAAAATGTTAACTTCGCTATCCCCAAATTTAAGACCGTGAAGACTCTGCTCTTGTTTTATGTATGCAATGAGCGGTCCCAATGCCAAGTTAAACAGGTATGGTGATAATGGGCATCCTTGTATAGTACCTGTAGACAGTAAAAATGAAGACGACATAGAACAATTTACCCACACCTTTGCACTAATTGATGAGTTTAACATTGTAATAACTCTTATGAATGGTCTCAAAATTCCATTTTTTTTTAGTGTGGTATAGAAAAGCCCAATTGACCCTATTGAAGGCCTTTTCTGCATCCATAAAAATGAATAGTGTCCTGAATCTTTTCCTTTGGTAGTCCCATTATGTCTATTAGTGTTCTAGTATGGTCATACCCATACCTACCTCTCATAAAACCAACCTTGGAGCTACTGATTAAGTCACCAATGCATGCATCAATCCGATTAGTCATTATCCTTATAAATAACTTAAGATCAACATTCAATAATGAAACCGGTCTGTAGTTTCCACATTTTTTGCAATCTCTGCCTGGTTTTGGAAGCACTAGAATACACTACCCGATCTCTCATGAAACCATTATACAGAGTGCACAAGAACGGCACCAGCACCCCACTCAATGCCTGGTAAAACTCAACCGGGAGGCCATCCAAGCCTGCTGTTTAATAGCTGTCAATAGTTCCTCCTCCGTAATGGGACCATCAACATTCGCTGATTATCATTTAAGCTTTGTAGGTTAATTTTATCGTAAAATGTGTCCATACCCTCAGATGTTGGGAATTGTTCTTCCTTTTACAAGGATTCATAACATTGCCTGAAGTTCTCGCATATCTCCCTTTTTTTAGTTTTATATTCTCCACTTTCCCCTTCTATTTTCTGGCCAAAGGAACTCTCTTTTAGACCATGTAGCCTATTTGCTAACAACCTAACATTTTTGTCCCCTTGTTCCCAGAACTTCTGTCTCGTGAAGAACATGCCTTTCTCATATTGAATATCCATTTCCTGTTTAAGGCGCTCTCTCAACCTTCCCTCATTCACCTTGTCCTCTTTACTTTTTAATACTGCATTTTTTTTTCTGGGCCGCACCCAACTCACTTTCCAACCTCTTAAACTCAGCCATTCCCTTTTTCCTTGTACCGGACGTAATATTCATTATTTCCCACCCCCCCCCCCCCTTACGGCTGCCTGATGGCTATCCCAGAGTATAGCATAGGAAGCTGAGCCCTCATTTATATCAAAGAAGTTTTTGGTGAATTCCTCTAGAGATTCAATCACTCCTTGTTCTTGTAACATGTAGCTTTTTAGGTGCCACTTTGAAAGTCCCAAGCTTTCTTACCCCATATTCACACTCATTGTCATCGAGTGATCTGATATCCCTCTTTCCTTAATGTCCACATTATGGTCCTTTTCAGCCAGTCTCTCCGAAATCGGGAAGTAGTCGATCCTTGAATGAGAATCATGGACTGGCGAATTAAAGGAGAACCCCCCCCCACACCCGCCGGGTGCATAAACCTCCAAACATCATCCAGATCTAGACCTTGTAAGAATTCATTAAATTCCTTACTCGTGCTCTCTGCTGTATATCTACACTGTGCAGAACGGTCAATTTTTCATCAAGAACACAGTTAAAATCACCTCCTAGGATTTTGTATTCCCCATTCATTTCTCTCAAAAGCATTAACATCTTCTAAAAGAAGGAGCTTGCACTAGTACACAGTCCATAAATGGACTTTATTTAATCTCCCTTCATATTTAGCGTCAATCAGAATTACCCTCCCTTCCTTATCCGTCACTAACATATTCATCTTCAAATTCAGACCTTTGCGTAACCGAATACCTTCTCCCCTTGATTTGGTGTTGTAACAGTTCAAAAGAGCTCTTGTATACAAGTTCTTCTTTAGAACATGCTTTTTTTTATCTAGCAGATGGGTCTCCTGAAAAAGGCTAATATCTATATTTTCCCTCTTCAGTCTGGTCAGCACTTCTTTTCTCTTCCTTGGGATGTTGAGAGCTTTAAAATTCCATGAACAGACATTTAATTCACCCATCTGTCCCTTCCTAAGATGTATCTAACCACTTAATTCAATTCCATTCCCTGTATAGGATGTGAGGGGCTCAAATAGCATGAGTTGTACATGTGCCGCAAGACAACAAATAACAAGGACAAACGCGCAACTATCAAAACACATATAGATTAAACCTAACATTACACTCGGCCTCTTCGCAAGGTGATATTGAGTTTCAATATTTACAAAAACTCCAACTTCTTGAACTGCAATTACCCCAAAGCCTGCACCTGGTTTCTTGTTTCAATACATATGGGGTAGCGACTTTTCATCCCTGCCCCACTCCCCCATATCATTCCATAAATATCCTAGATTCATTTAACAACGCATATAAGACATCTACCATTCCTTCCTTTCCACTATATCATGTACAATTACCAAGGTACTATCTTTACTTCCCTGTCACCACTAGAAGTCTATATCAGTCTTTATAGTCCATCAGTTTTGCCCCACCAATAATCACCACATAGTGTCATGGTAGAGTTGCACACGTTTAACTCTGATGCCCATTATCCATACCTGCCCTGCTATGTAACCCATTACATATTATCTTGCCATATAGATTATGTATCTCCGTCACTTGTTCTCAACCACCTGCAGCAGATTCAAAAGACAATTGGAAGTATACATGGTATCCCGCCTATCCATCCAATCGCATTTCTTACTCCTGCCTTATTTCTAATCCATATTCCTTGCTGAGTACCCACACCAAGTGCTCTAGACATGCGCTGCTGCTGGTGCTACCACTCCAATAGAGCTAAGCAGTTTATTTCCCCTTAAAATTACTTTAAATAATGGCACCCCTGAGTATGGTGATATTTTTCGTTTTCAAGTAAGCTGGGGGTGAGATCAACAAGCAAACACATGTAGTCTGCACACCAATATAAAGATCAATAGTTGAGGTTAACAAGCTGAAAACACTCCACAGCAGTGGCCATTAAAAAAAAAAAAAACACCATGCCATTTCAAGTCTTTTGAAAGTAAAACCTCCAAAAACAGTCATACATAACAACAAAGCCTTGAATTCCTTCTATTGAATGGCATCCATAGTGCAGTACATTACATGAAGTCAGGTAGCAAGAGTCGGCTCGGAGCTGAAGTCAATTGGAGCACATGAGTCCCACGCCCCTCTCCATTTCACTTCCTATATGTGCATAGATTTCTTCTGTTCACCGAATCTGCGCGACCACAGTGGACTTATTCACCGAACAAAATAGACAAAACATTTGAACCTTTCACCACAGTCCCCCCCCCGACCTTCCCTGTTGCCATCCATACCTCTCCAAGTCACAAAATGCAGAATTTTCAACATACGTGGAGCAAAGTATGAACGTTTGCGTAAGGCCAGTTCCCAAACGCGGTGTAATACTTGCACATACAATTCTTGCAAGTTTGTTTTAATGAAACATGTCCAAAACAACCTGCATTATAAGAGTTGACTTGTTATTATGTAATCAACCAGAATGTCTATAGCTCGGACTCCACCCGGTCTCCCAGAGAGTCTCCTCACCTCCATATTATCGTACCATACATGCTGACGGTCCGGGTCACCTTCTCGCTTGCATTGCGTCCCCTGCCACCTCCGTGCCAGCATCTTCACTAGCAAACAAAGAGCAAACAAAGCCAGCGTTTACCGCGTATTTCCCCTACTACTCGTCCTTCGGAACCTCCTCATCTCCGTGTCGGCAATCAGGTCAGCGTTTCCGTATCCACGTTCTACTTCCTATAAATGTGATGAACGATGCCTTTCCTTTAATGGCCTGTGGCTTGGCAATATGAATCCACACAAAAAGCAACTGCCTTAACGGACCGTTGCGGGCAATAATATCAGTACAATTAAAATACCAGACCAAAAAGAAAATCGTGAATCCAAAATTGTTCAATGAACACATCCAATGACAAAATATGCTTATCTTTTCTTCTTGAAATTACACATTGTAATGTCGCTGAAAGGCCAGAAACCCTCCAACATCTTCTGGCAGAATGCACTGCCCTGGCCGATTCAAGAACACAGCACTTGGATCGCTTCTTTTGTATTAGCAATGGATTTGTACTTGTAGATGATATGTGGAAACGTCTGTCAGCTGGTTCTGAGTAATCTTTAACGTATGCTGTGATCCAAATGCTTAAGGAATTAAACCTATATAGCTAACGTGATCATTCTAACCAAATCTGGAACCATATGTGCGATCTGTGGAAATTGTAATCTGATATCTTGTGTTCTTCCCTGTTCATTTTTAATGTGCTGATTTCAATTTTTATCCTATTTTATCTTCTTTCTATTGCTAATTGTAAAACATTTTATGTACAAATTCTTTTTGCAAAATGTTCTATTTTGTGTATAAGATCACATTTTTGACCAAATTGCACAATAAAAGAAATTCTCATTTATTGGGTTTCCCGCCATTTCTACTCAAAAGCCTTAATGGCTGTTTGAGAGTTTTTCTCTTCAGGAAACCATGGTGCTGATGGTTTATTGCGAATGAATTTGGCCATAGCTGGTGCAATTCTTGTCCATAGTATTAATAGTTACATCATAAAGGTTTTTTACCACTTCGTCGATGGTAGATGTTAGGCAGAATCGCAGGTAGTACCCTCTGGGAAGACCACACACAATTAGGACTACAGGTAGAAGCAAAAACCAACCTTTGGTATGAGTCTGTACCACCCACTTTTGGTAGCGAGCTGAACAGCCAGGCTCATTTTAAGAGGGAATGTGAAAAGTAGAAGAAGTTACACAGAAGTATCACAATTGCAGTTGTTCAAGTAGACACGTACACTCAAGGTTTCTTGGTAAAAAATACTTGCAACATTTATTAAACATTCATTTAGAAAACCTTCACTAGTAGACATCAACTCCATATAAAACACCAATATACTACAGTATCAAACTCTAAGTTTTAAAGACAGTTTGTGCTCCCCTGAAAAAGGAGCCAAATGGCACTTCAGTACTTTTAATGGGAATAAAAAGCATAGTTTTGTACAAAGGGTTAGAAAACACTTCTTTTAGGTAATGCAAACGTTCAATGTACCAGGAGGGTCAGTTCAATTCAATATGCCAGATCAAAGTCAATAGTCTAGTGTTCTTGGCTAGGAAACTTTTTTAGAAGTAGTTTAGATGATAAAGAAAGATATGCTGTGTCACAAGCTGATTAGGCCTGCGAGTGGCGAAAGTTTCACAAACTTTCACAGCGAGAGTTGGGGTCTCAACCGAATGGCACAGTACCTTAAAGTGGAGCAAAAAAGATGCAGCTGAAGACATTGGTTCCTGGCAGGTCCTGCAGGTCTCGCTGTTCCTGAGCCTCAGTCGTGGGGACAAGAGGGAGGACGTCGGGGGGACTCCTGCGCTGCATGGGATTGTCGTTGAAGCAAACAAAATGGCATCACTTTAGCTCAAGTAGCTGTGGCTTCCGAACACAAACTGGCGTCCTTCTCTCTGGTTAACATTAACCAGTTCTGAGAATGGTATCCAGGCATTTGCTGAGTTGATTGGTCCCACCAACTCAAAAGGAGAAGCGTCCTTGAAGGAGTTTCTGTGTGGATTGGGGATCTGCCAATTCGGGATTGCAGCAGGGCTTCACCAGGCAAACCAACGGTCCAGTGGTTGCAGCAGCCGTCCTCTTCCAGCTCGTCTTCGGTTCTTCCGTTTCAGTGGTCGACTCTGCCTTTCAGTTCTGGAGACTCGCCTTCTAAACAGTTTTCTCTTTCATTCCAGCCTAGCTGTCACTCACCCAGCAGGGTGGCTGTCCTTGCCGGACAGTCAGCCTGCCAATCAGGCCAGAGTGCATTTGGGTCTCCTAGGAGCAGATCTCTCTCCGCTGCAGGGGCCTCCCTCTGGAACAGCCTTCCTGCCTCCCTGAGACTTGAGGAGAACCATCTCCGGTTCCGGAAGCACCTCAAAACCTTCCTCTTTGCCTCCCCTTTCTCTCCCCCTCCCCCCTGCTAAAATTACTGAAACTGCACTGAATCTGCAACTGGGCCACTCACCGTTCTCGGTCCTTGGCCCAGCCACTTTCCCCTGCACTGCCTCCCTGGCAACCCCTGCACTGCGGGACTGTCTGTATCCCTACAGCCCCCCTACCCAGCACTTGTCTGCACTTACCTCGCACTTGCCACCAGCTGGCCCTTGTTGTTTATCCTGTATGCTATAACCCTGTACTGCACTTCTCCCTCTACCTTCCCCCCCCTGCACTTATCCCTTCCCCTCTACCCTTGCACTTGCGCGATCTGAATGACACCTGGCCTAGTAGGATCGTTGTCTGTCTCCCCTTGTATAACCACCCCCACCCTCCCGCCTCGTCGCGCCTTGAAACACTTGTGTATAGGCGCGTTACAAATGCCATATCATATCATATATCATATCAAGCACAGGGAGTTTTGGGCACCTCCCTCACTTCCTGCCCACCTCAGACACTCGGACGCCATGGGCGGACTTCAGTCCTGAAGCCTGCCAAAGGCTCACGAACAAAGGGGCCAAACCTGGTTTGGCACGCAGAGTTAAACACCAGAAGGACCTTTCCACAAAGAAACTGCAAAAGATGACCAGAGTCTGTTTTTACAGAGGGGTCTTTGGCGCCGTATTGAAAAACATGGAGGCCCCGATTTATAGCTACCAGTGTTTGCGGTCGGGAAATATCATGGTAGTTCGTTATAAAACCACTACCACCAGCCATTTCAATAGGAAAGGGTAGCTTTCGACAGCTACAAGAGTGTTTTACTAAGTAACCCTCCAGCGCTCTATAGGAAGATAGTTTGTGCTGAGTCTGCGAATTTAAAAAGACTAGTAAAGTCAATTTAACTTTACATTCTCTGGGGAACAGTAGTTCATCCCAGAGAAGGCATTTAAACCTTAGGGCGTCCAATGGATACCCCTGTGCAATTGCACAAAAGGTGCTGTGTGACACAACAATAAAAAGATGATGCCTATGGGGTTATCTAAAACTCCATAACTAAAGAAATAAACTCAGAAAACAAACAGAATTGAAAATTTCAAAGTCCCAAAATATAGCAAAAGAGCTGGAGGGCTCTAAGGTAGAGGGAAATTAGCACTTTGGTGAGAATTATCCCTTACAGCAGAAGCAGCTGTGTCAATATCTAAGGAATGGGAAAAAACATCTCTTTGGAATTCCGTATTAACTAGATGCAGATTTTGCTTTGTTCAAGTAGCTCCTTTTCTCTGGCCTACCATCTGTAATCATTCAGATACAAGGTCAAAAGATAAATGGTCTGACCAGTCTACATTCTGTACTGAAACTGACAGTTTGACATTGTAGGGACTAATAATCAATCTAGAATATTCCATTTTGACATGCGTTCCATTTTCACAATTATGTGGAAGGTTCACCGACTCAAAGAACTGTGCTAACATATTAGCATAATTACAACGTATGATAATATTACTTTGTTTAACCACAATCTTTTTTTTTTCCTCAAACTGAAGCCTTGATTCTAGTCTGTCTTTCTATTTTAGAATGTTTCTTTGTACAGAAATTATAACCTTACTTTCTTTACATTTATAGACTGATCAAGGTATAAAAAACCTTTCTGTTGAAGAAGCTGACAAACTGGCTGCCACCAACCCGGATTATGGCCTACAGGACCTTTACAAAGCTATAGCTACTGGAAACTACCCGTCTTGGACTTTTTACATCCAGGTCATGACCTTTGAGCAAGCAGAGACATTTCCATTCAATCCTTTTGATGTGACTAAGGTAAGCGGATATTGAAGTAGACATTTTTGTTTAGACAAAATTGTACGCGTAGCTTTGTATTACACACTTGCAATATCAGGGCCTGTGAAAGGTGAGCTTCCAGCAATCTGATTTTAAAAAGAGCTTTCAAATTGCTGTAATGCATTTTAAGTCGCACCTGGGTGGCTGCATATCCTGGTTGAAAACCAAGGGGGCAGCAGCTAAGTGCTCTTCGCTCAACAAACATTGCCTGGCAGAGCTCACTTTGTCAGCAGTGCCACTCCTTTTGTTTCCCGTAGCCTGCAGAGCAGAGTGGCTTCAGATCAACCAACAGCAAGTGTTTTGGTTAGTGATGTCTACATAAAACACAAACACACATGCCAACATAAACTATTACAAAAGAGTACAAAATACTGCTTGGGTTTTTTCCATGGCCACCTAAGATGTCAGCTTCCGAAAGGAGCCACACCTAATAGTCATGCTGCACTTGTATATAGGCAACAATCTAACAAAGGGGGTTTCCTTTGGATTGGTAAGAAAGGCAAACATTTAATAAATTATATTTTTTAACTATTAAGATCTTGTTAGTTTAATCAGTGCCATATTTGTATTTAATGTTGGCCAACAAGCTTAAAGAATATTTGTCAACATTTTTTATTAACCGCAGTGATGATTAGAGAAAAAAATGTGCTGAATGATGGTGGACTGCTGTTTTTGCTATTTTACATTTTTTTTTACTGTTGGTTGCGTGAGGCAGGCACAAGGATACACGTTTCAACACCTTTATTAAGTTTGACTGCGGTTGTAGACTTCCTAGCTGGCCCTCATTTTTTTTTTTCTTTGGTTCATTTCAAACTTTACAAAAAGAACTAAAACTTTTAATCTCTTCCACAACATTTTTCCATGCATCGTTTAAAAACGTAGAACCACAATTGGACCCAAAAAAGATAACCAGAATGAACGGAGAATCAAGAGCCACCGTGTAACAGGTTCCAGCTGTCACTCATAACCTTGATGAAACCAAGAGAGTCTCCTCAATTCTACCCCTCTCGTTCACCCTTTGTTAATTCCAACACAGCTTCAAGAAACTTAAGTGCAGCTAACATCATTGAGATGTTTTCACCCAAAATAAGCATATCCCACCACTCCTGACATGTCAAAGTTTCACAGCACTTGGTTGTTTCACTCATGTAGTGCCTTCTTTCTACCTCCAAGAAATGACACTCCACCAATAAATGTTGAAGATTCCTCTGTCTTGATTTTTACAAAATTTACAGAAATAATAATTTAACGGGATCTGACGCCTGAAGTACTTCCCTAGTAGGGAGAATGTTTAGTCTCAATCGCATAAAGAGTCTCTTATGTTTACTAGGGAATTTCAGTAGATATTTAGGAAGGATATCCAATGGTCTCCCTCCATGCTCCAGGTTCAGTGCTAGTTTGTAAGATCTTCTCTGCTGGCGAGTACTGATCCAATCCAGTAATTTCGCTTTCTCTGGATTTGAATTAAGGACCTCCTCTGGTGGATCCAACTGTCTATACATGTACCAAACAAAATACCCACAATTAATGGACACTCGCGTCCCCTGCACACCTATACGTACTGAAAAATAACTTTCAGTCAGGACTTAACAAAATATTTTGAGTCTAGTGACCAAGTAATTTAAATATGTTCAAGCACAAGATCAATTAATGGATCAATTCTCTAAATTAGCTAAATCGAATTCTTCAAATTCAAGTAATTTATTAAGATAAACATGTTGTATATTTCAGTCATATAAACCATCTGGCACGGTTTTAGAGTTTGGAAAAACCAGAACATTCAGAAAAATAAAGAAACGAAATGAGCCTTGTTTTTGCTGCAAAAACGCAAAGACTGGAAAATTAGAAATGTTCACATATCCTGAAGAAGACGCACACAATTATCTGGAAGAAGTTTACTAGAGATTGTAGAGTCGAAACTATTACTTGTTGGGGACACCCATAGTTGATAAAATGCATAATGTTGACAATTGGGATTAGTGGGTATATTACCACTAGGAAGAATATTTGAAAACTTAAAATGTAAAGAATAGAAACAAGATTTATATTCATTTTTCAGCTTCTATAGATGAATTGTTTTAGAATGATGGAAATGAATGGTATGTATGGAATATGAGAGAAATATTAGTAATGTTTATATGAATCTGGTTTTGTACTGTTTTTTTTACATATTGAATAACCATGAAAATAAAATGTTGGTTTAGCCACAACTCTTGCCTCTTCCACCTTGTCCTCCTTGATTCCATTGGGCACTATTTCTGTTTAATACTTAATTGTTCTACCCTTAAGTGCCCGTGAAGTAGGGGTCCCACCTGCGGTTTTTGGGGCCTCCCTTCCCCACATTTTTAATTTGGGACAAGCCAGGTCTCTTGAGCACAGCACACTCCTGGGCCTAGCCAGCATGAGGTTATAGTACCTTGTAACGATGCCAGGATCTTCTAGGGCCAAGTCTCTTTCCTACAAAGTCTCTTGCTTTACAAGGCCTGGTGGACTATAAACAATAAACAAAAAGTATCTTCAATAAGTCTTCATGTTGGGCGATTTTCTCTTCACCCTTGGATCCCCCTCAACCGGGCTCCGATCCTTCTTGCAATGTGGGTCTCCCTCAATCGGGTTCACTACAGCCTTTTTGTTCAGAATATTTTACTGGTCATATTCACGAATCTCAATGTCTAATCTATCCCTGTGGACATCACTCAGCCGGGTTCATACTTGCCAGTTACACAGTTCACTTTGCTTTATACAATGCAGAATTTACTCCACTTTGCTTTCCTCTTGGTTACGGGTGAAAGACTTTCGATTGTAGAAGGGCTTATCTCGACCCTTGTATGACCACTTTGACCTCTTGTGTCGGCTCTCCTAAGGCTTATTGGTTCTCGCAGTTTAAAATAAAACAACAAAACCCAAAAGGGCTCTAGTCAGAATCCTTTGAATGAGTGCCCCCTTGGTGCCGGACCACTCTGCTTCTGGACCTTGTACTAGGGTTTCTTTAAAGTTCATACAGATAAGTTCTTTGTTCAACAATGTTGCTGCCTGCAACCTTGGGCCCACAACAGTTCGGTTTACTATCAGTCTTCTGCGACTCACTGGCTGTGCTGAACTGTTGGAGTTTCTTGTCTCCTGAGTCAAGGACGGCACCACGACGGCAAGCGCTTCTCCCCACTTTGGCTATCAGCGTGGGAGGGCCCTGTGTACCATTGACAGCTGTCGTACCACATGCCAGCTGGACTTCCCGGTCTTATGATTTCCCTTTCTGAGGCTTTGTGGGTCTGAGTTGAGAAGGTCAAGGGCAATCCCCTCCTAGTCATCCCTCCAGGTCTCGCCGCCTTTCTCCTTCATTTGAACTGCCGGCCCCGAATGACTGTGTCCTCGTGCATTCGGCCTCGCTCAGTGTGCTCTTGTGCTCTGCCTTTTATCCCTGTGGGGAAGGGAAAGTGCCGTGAGGTGTGCATAGTTATTGTCAATTGCCGGACTGTCTGACCCTTGTGTTGGGGCATGTCAGGTATTAGTCATTTCTTTCGTGATGTAAGAAAGTGTTTGTGTTTAGAAAAGGGAGGCAGTGGGGTGGTAGAGCTTCTGAATATCCTACAGGGTAGGATGGGGAAATGGTGTTATAAGGAAAGGGGTACCGCATCTCACCCGACTGTGTCCCACTTCCACTCCCCGAGCATCCCCGCTCCAGGTGTTCCTCCTGCACTGGTCCACCCCCAGGAACTGGATCCAATGGCAATGGCCCTGTCCTGGCCACCTGGATGACAGATCCCAGGGGACGAGCGGGTGAGACAGCTTCAGGTTTCTCACAGCATCACAGGTCAGAATCTGAAAAGAGGAAGAGGAGGAGGGTCTAGTCTAGAACTACTTGAGGTCCCATTGGTCGAGACCAAAAGCACCCATAACGAGGGTGACAGCCTACAAAATAGAACGTTTTTCTTCCTTTTGCAAAGGAAAGCAAAGAGTAACTGAAGAATCCCCGCCTGACACTGGGGAATATTCACAGCATGTGAATCTATGAAAGATACCAATGCTGGAGAACAGGATTTACAGGTAAGAACAGATATATATATCTCAATTGGTCGCCCGTACCGTGACTTGGTTCCTTTTTTTAGTGGACTATGTTCGCTTCAGGAACACGCCATCTTAATTTTCAAATTTGTCATGGTCCTGCCCAAACCTGCAAAGACCTCGGGATTCAAACTGTGGCAGACTGCTGCTGGCAGATATGGGCTTCAGATCTGCGTCGGATGTGCTTGTACTGCATGGGCAAGGACCACGGCATCCAGGATTGTGGGTCATCTCTATGCACTTGAATGCCCTCTGAGAATGGGCAGCAAAACATTTCACCTTTGTCCACAAGACGAAGGGTGATATTGCATGGGACACGGGCCGAGGATAGATTCTCTCCTTGCAAGGAAAAGAGGCACTGCAAGTGATCCTGCTCACCGAGTGGATTCTTGCACCAGCATTTTTCCTCCTCTTCCTAAAAGAAGAGCCACCGATGGAGGTTCTCCTGAGCCGGATCAGGTAAATTGTTCTTCCTAATCCTCCACCCCGGAGGAATGGAAACCATTTCACCAAAAGATGCTTGACATCTTCTCCATGGGTGCTGTGGCCTTCAGCCCCAGTATCGACGGGACCAACTGCGTCTTCCGCGACAGACAGGGTAACAGCTATGGACCAATCCCACATGCCTACAAGCTTGGGTCCTGTCCAGGAAAAGGGAAGAGCTTTCCCTTTGTCCTACTCTGCCTTTGGGTGCCGCGAATATCGGTGTCGGACCCGACTTAGTCCCCGATGTTGTCTGCGCCGCGGGCACCGAAGAACCTCAGGAGTATGCTCCTCTTCCATTCATACCCTTTATGTCGAAGATGTGCAACATCTACGATGAGGAGGAGACCAGGCACCTTTTGGGTTTTAACCAGTGGTCTCCAGGAATGAAAGGGACATCCTGGAGGAATTCTATGAAGGTTGAGGACCTCCAGGACTGGCCTCAGAATTCCAGGGGTTGTCCTCGGACCTCCAAGAGGCCAGTGACCTAGACTCCTCCCCTGGGCTAGATATTTTTCCAGCCCTTACCCCTGTTGAGCCTCAGCTTCTTTTCGGAGTATGATGGCAAAGGTGGCTGATACCCTGGGGCTCACAGCCCCGTCCAGGATGAAAATTCAGTATGAATTAAGATATCCTGGATGAGGGTTCCAGAAAGGAAATGCTACTGCCCTACATGGACGTATGGGGAAAAGCCTGCTTCATCAGCAATTGACAGGGAGTTGGCCAGGAAATAGTGCCCTGCTCCCTTTTGACCTGGTTTTTCTGTCCATTCATGCCTCCCTGGAAAGCTTACTGCAGGCCGTGACTGCCCATGGGAAGTCTTTTACTTTCCCTGTCAGGTGGAAGGGGGGGAATGTGTGGGACTAGGTGCTTGGTGGATAAAATGGTGTTTGTGTTGGGCAGCCTCGCAAATCCCTGGGGGGCAGATGAGGGGCCGCGTCCTCCCTATGTTGGCAGATGGCAGGGAAGCTTCCTGCCTTATTCTACAATGCGGACTGGACACTGCTGACTGTGTGTGCAGGTCCTTGGCTTCAAGTTCTGTGCTCAGGTGCCACTCTTAGATGAGAACCTCTGGCTTCTGCGTGCTGTCCAGACTAAACTGCTGGACATGCACTTTGATGGCCAAAACATGTTTGGGGCTTAGGCTGATGATGCCCTACTGAGATTTCAGGCATCAAAGGCCACAGTGAAGTCATTGGGCTTAGCTGTGCAGCAGCCTTCCGTATCTTCAGCAAGAGGCTGGGGCTTTTGTCCTTCTCGCTCCTACACCCCGCAGTCTTGAAGCCAGGCCACCCCAGGTTCATTGCAGGGCTGGTGCTTCCTGAGGGGGTGAGGTAGAGGGGGAGAGATTGCAGCTACCATCTCCTCAGAATCTTTCTGCCATGTCTCCCCTGTGCGGGGAGATTTCATGTTCAGCAGGTAATTGGTCAAGACCACGTCCGATGCATGGGCCGTAGAGGTCGATCAACAGGGTTATTGTTTCCCTTTCATGCAGCGTCCTCCGGATGACAGCCCTTACACCTGCGCCTTGCTTCCGGACGCCATCCTCTTGGAGTTGGTTGTTGGCTTCTCTGGAAGAGTGCAATAGAACTGGTAAAGCACTCAGAATGGGGTGGTACTCTGCCTATTTTCTGCTGCCTAAGAAGGTCTGGGGCTTGCGTCCTATTCTGGATCTGAGGCTGCTGAATTTGTTCCTGCACAAGGACATGGTCAAGATGGTTACATTAGCCCAGATCCTTCAAGCCCTCGATCTACAGGACTGGTTGGTATTACTGAACCTTCAGGATTCCTACTTCCACGTGCCGATTCATCAGAAATGCAGGCAGTACCTACGTTTTGTGTTGCCCAACACCACTACCAGTTCAGAGTCCAGGGTTTTCACTAAGCTGCTAGCAGTGTTTGCGGCTTGCCCCAGGAGAGCGGGCCTTCATGTCTTTCCCTACCTAGATGACTGGCTCGTCGGAGCCCGCTCCCCAGATCTATTCTCTGACCATCTTCTCTGTACATGCACTCTATTGCACACACTGGAAATTGGGGTAGTGCACTAGAATATACATATTACTGCGCTGATCATGATGGTTGGGAGAGTGGGTCCTGCTGAGGTTCTTGGGAGACGGTGCTCTTCCTTCTCAGTGAGTTATAAGTGGGTTTTTGGTTAGAACCCCGTTCACCTTGGCGCTGGAATACTGGTAATATTGGTTGTGACTTGGCTTAACTTGTCAAGCAATAAATGAGGAGTCTTGTCACTTGTTTCTAGGGTATAACAGTAATTTATTATGCACTTAAAGCTGACCTGTGTTTCGACCCGAGGTGTTGTGGGTGTGAGTTCTTGAATAATGGCTCTTGTTAAGTAACCTGGCAGTCCTTGGGGGGGGGGGGGGGGGGGGGGGAGAGAGTCAGCACAATGATATTTCAAAAGATCGTTATGACGGCTCATCTTTGTGCTGAGGCCCCCTAGGCCTGCCAGGTTACTCACCAAGAGTCCTTACTCAAGAGCTCACACCCCCAACAACATTACCACGTATCACGCACACACACCTTGAAAAAGACCCATGTCTGGTCGAAACACGTGTCGGTTTTAAGTGTGTTATAAATCACTGTTATAACCTAGACACCAGTGGCACACTCCTCATGTATTGCTTGCAACACCAATATTACCAGTATTCCAGCGCCCAGGTGAACAGGGTTCTTACCAAAAACCCACTTGAAAGTCTATTGCACAGCTTGGGCTTTTCCCTGAACTTGTAAAAGTCTCTGGTTTCGCTATCCCGGTCTCTTCGATTTTTCAGAGCAGTCTTGGACACTCCTACCCGACAACTGAGTGGATAACATTTTCAGATTGTCCGTGTCCTCCAATCTCAGGAACAAGTCCCAGGCTCTGCCTTTCTTGCTGTCTTGGCCTCATAGCCCCCTAGTGGTACCAGAGTCACGGCTGCGCATGATATTGCTTCAGTGGCTTCTCTGTTTCCAATGGTTGCAGTTTCAGGGTCACTTGTCGGACATTTTACAGGGGCTAATCCTGACGCACAACCCAGTGGCCAACTACCTCAACAAACAAGGTGGTGTTTGGTCCTTGCCTCTGTGCAGAGAATGGAATGCGACTGTGGTTCTGTGAACTGGAGAACAGCGTCTCTGATGGCGGCCCATCTGGCCGAAGAGAGAATGTCACAGTGAATGCCTTCAGCAGACAGACTTTGGCCCCCCCCGAACGGGAGCTCTGTTAGGAACTTCTGGAGCAGATCTTCTCTTTGGGAGCTCCTCAAGTGGGCCTTGTCGCTTACATTGTAAACGGGAAGAGTGATTTGTTTCTGCTCCAGAGCATTTCCTCGTCTGGGAGCCCTGGGGGACACACTGCCGGTCAAGTGGACCTTCGGCCTCCTTTTGCATTCCTGCTGATCTGTTATTCCGGTGATTCTAAGGAGATGGCGCCTATTCAGAACCACGTTGGTCATGATCGCTCCAGACTGGTCCCAAAGAACGGTGGTATCTGTAGTTGCTGATCATGTTCATCTGCCCTCGCTGGCTCCTTCTGAGGAGAGTTGACTTGCTCTTCCAATCGGAGGGGCATGTTCTCTATCTGAACCTCAGCCGCCTTAACCTTCATGCTTGGCAACTGAGAGGCTGAGACACAAGGAGTAGAACTTGTCGGATGACGTTATTGATGTGCTCTCGGATACCCGCTACTATGTTCATTTATGCCTGCAGGTGGCCTGTGTTTGGGCTTGGTGCCGGGAGAGGGATCTGGACCCTTTATCCTGTCAGTTATTCCCTGTTTTGGATTTTTTGCTTTCATTGGGCCAAGCAGGCCTGCAGATTGGCAATGTTAAGGGGATACTTCGCTGCCATTCCGGTTTTCAAGAGGTCCCTGGAAAAGGGCTCGTTCTTCATAATCCTCACTGTCATGCAGCTCTTCCAGGGTTGTGTAACTAGTTTCCTCTATGCCAGTGTGTTGTCATTCCTTACTGGGGATCCGTTTGAGCCCCTCCATTAATGTTCTATTAGATTGCTCACCCGTATGGTGATTTTCCTGTTTGCCTTCACTTCCGCAAGATGGGTGAGTGCACTCCAGGCATTGCCTGTTGAACCTCCCTGCTTGGTTTTCTCTAAGGAGTAGATGCCTTTGAGAGTGAGGCCCATGTTTCTTTCAAAAGTGGTCTCTGATTTTCATCGATCAGAAGATCCATCTTACTATGTTTTCTCCTCCACCTAAGGCGTAGGAGCGATTCCATCGGGTGGACCCCGTTCTTGCGCTCAGCTTCTAAGTCTCTCGGAAGAGAGTCTAAGATAAACAGCTTTTTACTGGTTACCCTGGTGCCCATCTACCAGAGGATTGGCTGTCCTGGACATCTGCCAGGTGGCAACATGGGCATCTCTGCACACATTTGCTAAGCATTACTGCTTGGATTCCTTTTCTGGCATTGACGCCTGCTTTGGTAGGGTGATTTCCCCCAGAGATTTCTGGTCTAAGTGGTGTCCTTGCTCTCCAGATTAATTCGTACTGCTTTGGGAGTCCATCATAATTGAGGAATCTATAGGAGGAAGGAATCCATTTGAAGAACAAATTACTTTGTAATGTTCTTTCTGATGGATGTTCCTCCCACAGATTCCTAATCGACCTCCCGAGCTGATTTTCTTGGCAGATAGCTCATCATCGGTTCCATGGTCCCTCAGCGTCAGAGTGCTGGAGTAAAAGGATGGAACTGGGGTCACTGGCTCCTCTTCATATACTGACCCCAACGTCACGTCTGGCCGGTAGCGTAGAGGTGCCGATGCAGAGCCATCTCTGCGCCCCGTGGTGGTGTAAAGGTTTCTGAAGAACAGCTTTGCTGTGGGTAGGATAGAGAAGTAATTTGAGGGGGGAACATCCATTAGAAAGAACATTACATAGAGATAAGTAATTTTGTTCTTCTGGTGAACTTTCGATTCTCTGGTCTCTCTGGTTCCTCTGAGATATGCAGTCTTATCAATATCAAATGTATCTTCTGGAAAAATTGCTTTTTGATGTCTTTGTAAAATAGTGCCATTTAGCTGAGAATGTTCAAGTCTTTGGTGATTCATTTATGCATGATATGATAGGTTAACGGGTGAACGGGGCTCTAACCAAAAACCCACTTATAACTCACTGAGAAGGAAGAGCACTGTCTCCCAAGAACCTCAGCTTAATGCCCAGAGGTTTCTAATCACAGACCCGTGGATTGAACCTGTGTTGCTCTGTGTCGTCTTGCTTCCACGGCGAGCACATTGCCCCTGATCTATCCTCCCGAGACTGTACATAAAATAAGCTGCTATTCCCTTAGGTTGAAAGGGCACTTACTTTGATCTAACGGATCCCAGTGTCGGAGATAAAACAAGGGTTCATGTTTAAAGAAGGCTGTGTTGCTTTTTTGCAACGCCCTTCGCTGTAGCTCTGAGACACCACTAGAGCAGACACACAGCACGTTGATTGACCGCGCAGTAACAGCACTCGAAACAGTAGTGCTAAAACATTCTTCTGTCATAGTTAGCATTTTTTTAAATTTCAAAATAACCATGCCACGCGCATTAGCATCGAGTTGTACAGGAGTGCAGAGTGACCTCTGACGGGCCCATGGGATCAGAGCTCACCCTAGAGTACCTTTAAGACGAGATAGCTGCACCTTGAGGTGGACGGGGTGTGGGATTCTCTTACTCCAACACCAATCAATAAAGACAACTCAATGGTTTGGCAAAGGGAAGTCCGTTTAATGACAAGTACAAAAAACGGGGAAACAATAGGAAATAATCAGTGATGCGATTGCCAGTCTCACTTCAACTTCCACAATCTTCATTCAAACAGCAATTCTTTTTTTTTCCAATTTGTTTTATTGACAACATACATATAGGGCTGAACGAAACGGTCCGTTCCACCAGTAAGACACAAAAAGAGGAGCAAGTTGTCGGTTTTTCCAATAATAACTCCCTTCCCACCACCCCCCTCTCCCTCCCACCCTCGCCCAATTTCAACATACCAAGTTTTGAGGATTCACGAACAATAACAGCTCTGGGGAGAACGATTGCTTGCCAAATACCAATTAGACAAATCACTTGACACAGTGGGTTCAGATCATGAATTAACCGGTTGGGAAACAATCACAGTCTCAAGGAGGCGTGGAGATGGACATCTTATGGAGGCAACCTAAGATACATTCTACAGGCGCATAGAAATACAATCCTCATGGAGAAGAACTGCAGTCCATTCTTGCACAAAGTCCGTCATGGTGTCGTTCGTTATTGCGGTAAGCTTTTCATATATGAAGATCGACCTGAGTTTGCAGAGCCATTCCTCTTTTGACGGGGCCAATGCACTTTTCCACTTTTGGGTGAGCGCTAGCCTCCCCGCTCTCAACATGGCCCCAATGACCTTAGGGAACGCATTCAGTTCTGTCTCCGGCATGGGGATGCCCCGGAGGATTTCCAATGGCAGTAAGGACGGGCAGAACCCCTCAATTTCCTTAATCCAACTAAGTAGTTCCGACCAATAAACCTGAATGACTGGGCATTCCCACCACAGATGAAACAATGTGCCTCGTTGGTGACAACCTCTGAGGCAAAAGGGGGGCACATCCCTAAACATTTTGGACAGGGTGGCCGGGGGGCGGTGCCATGAATGGAGAATTTTGAAGCTATGTTCCATAGCGGCCGTATACAGAGAACCTGTGAAAATGCATTTAAAGATTGCCCTCCAAGTATGGTCATCCAGAGTCATGCCCAGCCTAGTTTCCCAAATCTTTTTGAAAGGTTGTCTGCCCTCCAGGTCCGCTGTTATCAAGACGCTATAGAACATAGATAAGGAGCCCTTCCGAGTTGTGCTTTTGGCCAGGATAGCCTCGAAAGAGGTGAGGGGGCGTTTGAGATGATCGGCCCAGCCAGGGTGGGTCAGGATCCCCTTCAAGCGTAGGTATTCGAAGACTGAGGAAGGGTTGTCAGCCAATGCTTCGGTCAATTTGTCATATTCTATAAAGCCCTCCTCACGATACAATTGAGAGATTCTCTCCAGGCCCATGCCTGACCAAGATTGGGTGTCTCGGAATCCCTTGGAGCCCAGATCAATAGGGGGGGCCCCAGAGCGAAGTCAGGGGGGATGGCCAAGAGGATAGCTGTTTGTTAGCGGCATTAGGCTTCCAAGCCGCCAAGGTGGGATGAGTTCTGAGATGCGAGGGGAGAGCCCTGGGGGAGCCCACAAAAGGTCTCTGACTTTTCTCTGGTGGGCATGAATGTCCTCAATATCAAACAGCAATTCTTATAGGCAAAATTCGTCATCATTGACGTGTAACACTCGAAAGTTTGTCATGCAAGTCTATTGGTTGGAAAAGGAAACTTAAGTATAGGTACTATATCTGTATATGGTAACTGGGTGTGACGATTGGATAACTCTTATTGGGTGGGCGTCTACACCCATCCCTCTACATCACTCGTGCTAGACGTCATTACAAGTACAACGTCTCATTGTTTCTACTAGTTATAGGACCCTAGATTACTTGTCCATTGTGATTGGGTCGGTTACACCCCCAGGCATAAATCTCCACTTTAATTAGCAGCATGCAGAATGGTTACCCAGATGCAGCATGCCCCAAGATTCAACCTGCCTCCCTTCCATCAGTCAGTACTTTAGGGCTGTGTGTCAGTTAGTTGGCTGATGATGGCCTCGAAACTGTAGTTTCTTATCGGGGAAAAGTTATGGCATCCTCTGGTTTTTGGTGACATCAGACATTGGTACCTCTTCGGGCTTGGCTGCTCACGTGTCAGTACACCGTGAGGCTGCTTCATTTTCCATCTATTTGCTTATTTGATTCTCTCTTTGGCCTCACCACCTGCCTGGGACTCCTTATCTCGACCTTCACGGGCAGGCTGTTGTGCTCTGAAGATTCGATTCTTCGAAGTTGTTTCTCTCCTCCCTTCCGTAGGTTGACCTCGAATTCCCAGGCATGAGCTGCTTCTTGCTAAGTTTTGATTCCGCTCTTTCGTCTGGCTTTGTGCTGGTATATGAATCCTGGCCTGTTTGACCCCTACCATCTTGGGCTTAATTCTGCTTCCATGTAGAGTGGACTGCACTTATAATGTGCTTCATTGAGGTAGATATGTATATATAGTTGGCGCTTGCCGCTCTATTCTTCTACTAAACAAAGCAAGCAGTACTGTTCCCTTAGCTTCTTACGCTCCAAGCCTATTTACAGGCGTTGGCTAGTTGCATATTTTTATCCTACTTCCTGGTTACGTTTCTTTATATTTCAGCACTGTTTCTTCTTCTATTTCAACACTGTTTCTTCTTGTAAGTCTGTGATATCCTTAGCCATGGTGTTTTGTCTTAGTGTCATCTTTTTGGTTGTTGTTTCGTTTATCTGTACGTCTGTCCGGGCCCTTGCGTCGTTATCATTCGCCTTTGATTAAGGCCCTTTGGGTCTCTTCTGGGACAGTCTGGCAGTAGTCTTCATGTCGTGTCAGCTGTTGGTACGGTTGTCTCAATGGGTAGTTAATTGGCATTTCAACAGGTATTGCTCTTCCGATGGACACTGGGCAAAGCCCTAGCGCGGCTCTCTACTGGTTTATTTGCTCATCGTGCGTCACATATCTCGGCGAGTATGTTCCTGGTATTTCAAAATGGGTGGCTGGAGTGCAGGCTATATCTGGGACCTCCTCCACACCCTCCTCTACACCCTCCCCTACACCCCCATTCTCTCCCCACCCCTCCCTCTGGTCAGTTCATCGACCACTTGTGCTTCCTCCTTTGGATTCACCTTACTTGGTTCTTCTATATTCATTTCTTCTTCATCTTCTGGGTTTGTACATGACGGTGTGAAGGAGTGTCTTTTCGGAGTCCAAATTTTTATCACTCCTTTCAAACTTCCTGCTGTTTTTACATGTTCGCCTTTGTTCCAGGTCATTAGCTGGCACTGTCCATTTGGGCTGCAATAAATCCATTTTCCTTCGTACTTTCTTTGATTCCTGGGATGCACAAATTTTGTTCCTTCTGGCGTGTATTCGCTGGCCTTCACAAATTGTCTTATTTCTTCATCAGTCAGGTCTTTGGGGTTCCCATCCTGGTTTGACATCAATCATGATCTTCATCCCTATGGCTGTCTTCGCAGTTTTCTGGTGTTGTGAGATAATTATCTTGATAACACAAAATCCTAATAGTATCATCAATAGCAGGGCTCCCAGAAACTTGAATATGTCTGCCATCCATTGTGGGACCCATGAGAATAGTGTTCCAAACCAGCTGTCATCATTCACTTCGGTTTCATCGATCATCTGGTTCTGTAGGTTTGTCGGCATACCTATAGCTTCCATTTTCTTCGTCATGTGACTGTATAAATGTGCAACATGATTCTCCGATTTTTGCGCAAACTCCTCAATCCATCGCTGTGATCATGTCAAGTAGATTTGTTCTGGAGAGTCATCAGTCGGATTGCTGAACTCTTACTTGATTGTGTTGAATCCCTTTATTGTCAAGTTGATGGTTTGCAGTAATTCCTATCTGGTGATTTGCAGCCATTTAGAATTTGCTCCAACCTGGAATCTTGGCATGATGATCGTTGTGAACACTGATGAGGTGAGGCTGAACAGCCTGTGCTATACGGGATTGCATGGAATGCTGCTTCTGATTTGGCAGAAAAGTAATTTTCTCTCTTCCTTAGGGAAACCAGTTCCACAGATCTCCTTTTCCTTGGGGGAGCATCTGCTTTCAGGAAACTGTCAATATTCAGGTCACTTTTCGGGATCACTAGTGCAGGAACACGGACGTTCACTATTGTGCAGTGCATATGCCTCCCCAGTTTTTTGGCAGTCTTATGTATGCTTTGGATCCACACACCCAATAATGATCCATAATTACTGCGGTTCCATGCGTCATTCCTGGAGCCTCAAAAATTCGCCCACAGTTCTGATTCTCTCCCATCTTCTTCGTGCCATTGTTCCTGAAGCACAATTTCGGGCTTTCCAGTGGAACTATCTGCAGGGGTCCTCCTCTGTCTTCAACCCATGTCAGTAATCTTGTGAGCTTCGGCCATAAAGGTTGGCACAACCTCTGTGAGTTCTCAGTTGCTTCCTTATAGGCTCCAAAGACCATTCATGCTCGGCAGATCACCACTACGTGTGAAAGACAGTGTGCTGTCGGGACTTCAATTTCTATAGCCATGAAGATCTTGGATTTCCCCATGCTGTACGGTAGGGGTGCACAAACAAAGCATTCTTCTGATTTCCTTCTTCCAACTTCTTTCATGTGCTGGTACCAAATGTTTCCTAGATGTGCTGTGCTGTCCAGGTAGTCGTACAGTTCACTGTTATGTTCATGCAGGCCCATCTTGATCCTTAGTATCTTCCTGTAGTTTGCTATAACTACATCTCTAAACGCATCTGTGTGGCTTTTCCTTGCTGGAGGAATCTCTGGCATGCTGGTCTATGGAGCAGGTTCCTTTATCTGCATCGATGAGATAGGTGGAGGTTTTGCAATTCCTTCTCTTCTGGCATTCTTTTCCCGCCCTCTATAAGTGCCTTCATTAGCCACCAGCCTGTCACCGGCCTCGTGTCTGGCTGCATTGTGGGCCTGGTACTTGTTCCTTGTGTTGGAACTTGTGTGATTGTCAGTACAGCCTCTGCAGTTTTATTTTTCAGTTCTTCATGCTGTTTCTTCGCTCTAGCTATAAACGGGAATAAATGGTCTATTAACATTTGTGTCTTTGCAGTGAATTCTCCTACAGCTGCTTCTGTCTTTTTAAGGGCTTTTGTTAAGTCTTCATTCGTTGGCTTTTCTCTTGATTCTTTTCGGATTCTCATTATTTTCTGGGGCTGATTGTTCGGTAGGCAGTCTCATGCTCTCGATTGCCTTCACTTGAGGTCCTGTGGCCATTGACACATGCCCTGGTCGGTGTGCATTCAGTGTGTGGGTGCGTGTAGTTGTCAGTGCTATGTTTTCATTCATTCCGTGCTGACCCTGTCTCCAGCTTTTCTCTTCATTTGTTACCTCAAGTGTGTATGTGTCACTGTTAATTACATTCATTTTCAGTTCATTTACTTTACCATCAGATTCTCTCGGGACTGGAATAACTATGTAGGGTCTGGGTGCTTTTGTGGGACTCGGGTGTACATCATCAGGTGGGTACACTGAAATTGGAACGCTTCGTGCACCAAGAAAAAATGCAGTTCTGATCGTTAATGACAGCAAAATAATGATAAACACAATGCATAGATACATGCTAGTGCGGTAGGTTAAACGGCAGCATTTCCTTCCAGAGAAGCGAGGGCACCCTTCTGCTTGTGGGAGGACCAGGTTACTGTTCCGGGCCTCCATCCCGATCATAACAAAATGTCAATGTTTATTCTTTTTCCCCAATTTAATATTGTTCTCGAACAGTTTGTATCATAAAGTGTCTGGTGATTCACAAATGTCCCCCCTCTTGCGGGTGACGATTGTCTTTTGATACAGGATGCAGTATCCTTGCTAGACTATGGAAAAATAGATTAGACTAACACTTCGAATAGTCACTTTTACTGTGCTTGTTCAAAGTAGGTGAGTTCCCAGTCTACCCCCGTAATCAGCTTCAGTCCTGAGGACATGCTGGACACTGTTCAATGTGAAGAAAACGCCAATAATGGCAATCAAACAAATAAGGGCGAAGTTCTTGTCTCTGCTCCCTCGATCTGTCCCTCGGCGGAAGGTTTCACTGGAATCTCCTCATATAATCTCTCGTGACAGTTGGACAGCTCCACTTGCAGCATGATGCCATGGAGGAGGAGCGTTCCCATCTGTGCAACATTAGCTGGATCTCTGATGAATGTGAGGACGTCAATCTCGATGGGTCTCCCCACCATTTTTGGAAAGTCAGTGACTAGGCAAAAGAGGACGTTGTGCGCCAGTCGGCTGTCCTCGGATGACGGGGACATTTGTCCTGCCTTGCTGGGTTCAGGATTACAGGCCCTTCCCTTGACGTGAACAATGCTTGCACTTTCCGGACGCGTGGATTGCGACCAGATAGCTTAACTTGGTCCACAGCTGGCTCAAAAGTTCAGAGTTTGCTGGATCTCGAATAAACGTGAGTGTCTGTGGTTCTCCCAACAATAGCTGGGCACTCCTCTATGATGCGAAAGAAAAGTGTATTGAAGAGTTCATCTATAATCGCCTGTGGTGGAAGCATTTGTGTCCTTATCACTGTATTCAGGCAGTCCAATGAAGGCTTCCGCGATGACGGTAAGTAGTTGCCAGATTACTTTCTTGTTAGCAGGGTCTTGGATAAAGTCTCTGACAATGTTAACCTTCCCTACCAGCAACTGATATGGTACCAATACTAACTGGAAGTAAGTGAGTATGTCCTTTGTGATGTTTCCACTGGGGGACACCATAAATGCTGCCAAACAAAGTCTTGATAGTCGATGATTCAGGATACTGTGTTTAGCTCTTAAGGTAAAAGTCCTTGATCACTGTCTGTTAGATTCTTGTTTCTCAACATTGCTTAAGTTTGGTTTGATTTACAAGTTCATGTCAACAAAACGTGTTGTGGCTTAAATGTGCAATTTTCTTCACCCTGCAACTAGGATGCAAAGAGTGTCCGGTTATGTCCTTATCCCCTGTTGCTTAGAGGAAATGTCCAGTTTAAGCCACAACTTGCACAAGAGTCCTTTGTCTTGGCTTTGCTGCTTATTCATCCTTCTTCCTCATTGTGAATCTCGTCTGCACGTGCTGAGGTCCTTCCCCATTGTCTGTGGGTTCTTCGCGGTGGGGTGCAGCTAGAGGGCTTTCTCCGATATAGTGTTTAATGTCACTGAGAAAAATCCATGCTCTCCTGCCCTGCAGTTTCACAGCTGACGGAGTGCAGCCCTCTATGATGAAAGGGCCATTGAATCTTGGCTCGTCCCACCTCTTCCTTGTGTGGTTCTTCACCAACACAGCCTCCCCATGGAAAACGAGTGGAACACGTAGACCTTGAGCTGGGTCTGTTGTAGTGTCTCCTGCTGTTTCGTGCCGTGCTGCCCCCTCTTCGTCGTCGCTGCAGTTGGTCTGAAATTACAGTAAGACTGGATGTCCTGCAGTTCAGATATTTTTGCAATTCGGATCCCAGGACCTCTCGGGTTGGCTGGGCATCACATCTAGCTCTGTCTCAAGGGGTTAGGGGAGTATTCTCCTTCTCATGCAGCGTAAAATGATTGTCTGAGCCTGGATGGTTCCAAAGAGCATACAATGCCAGTGGAAGGCAGTGCAACCATCCCCTCTTCAGAGTAAATTTCAACTTGGCTATCCTTTCTTTTAACAAGCCGTTGAGCCTCTCACAGATACCATTACCTTCCAGATGATACGCCGACGAGGACTTGTGCTTTATACCAAGCAACAAGCTAATCTGCTCAAAGACAGAATTTACAAAATGAGCCCCATTATCTGATCTCATCACTTCACACACCCCCCACCTAGGGAACACTTCCCTCACTAGGAATTTGGCCACACAGGTAGAGTCTGGGTGTGTACATGGACCTGCTTCTATCCATCTAGAGAATGGACACACCACTACAATTAAGTATCTGTACTCGTTGCACATTTGAATCATGTTGACATAGTCGATATGGATGTGCTGATAAGGCCCATTTGGCCGGAGGATGACTCCTCTCACTACTTTTAATGTGTCCCCAGCAGTGAATTGCTGGCAGATTATGCAGTTCACCATAAAGAATGCAACATGCTCAGCTAAATTCGGTATGAACCAGTCTTCTGCGAGTGTTGCTGCTAGATTTGACATGTGTCGTGGGTAATGCAATTGCTCCAATGCTATTTTTAGTCGGGCTACAGGCATTGCTGGTTTACCAGTGCTGTCTTGCCGCCACAATCCGTCAGAGGGGTTTAAAGAACACCCTCAATGTTTCCATAGGTTCTTCTCGTCCTGTGATGCCTCCCCTTGAAGCTCCATTAGTTGTGTCTGCCCCAGATTACTATAGGCCTCGGGTGTGGTACATGCCATCATCATTCTCTCATGGGTGCACGCCACTACCACTTCTTTGAACGTCTCATTTTTGGAGGCCATGCGCTTGGCTTCTGTGTCTGCTGCGTGGTTTCCGCGTGACGCGTAATCTGTCCCTTTGGTGTGGGCGGCGCATTTCATGACTGCTATGCCCACTGGGAGCTGTAGTGCCTTAATCAGCCTGTCCAATAAGGCTGCATGTTGCACTGGCGTGCCGTCTGCTCGGAGGTAGCCCCTCATTTTCCGGCGTGCTAGTAATGAGTGCACTATGGACGTCACATAGGCGGAGTCACTGTATACCGTTACTTCCTGGTCTGCGTGATTCTCAATGGCGAGTATCAATGCCAATAATTCTGCAGCCTGTGCTGAATGAGATGGTATTCGTGCACTGACGAGTACTTGAAATTGTCATGATGCCTGCCCCCGGAAGACCAGACCAGGCCCAGCAGCCCCGGAAGCAGGTATCATGCCACTTGGAGCATGCCCAAAAGCCCCAGTTAGGGGCTGTTTGGGTACAGTCCTGGCGCCTATGGCGCCAGGCTCATAAAGATAGTCAGTCCTGGCGCCATGGGCGCCAGGCTCATTATTGATAACTTACCTGAAGCAGACCATGCTGCATACTCACCTCAGGCAGACCATGCTGCATGAAGACTCAAGCCAAATGAGGCTTAGGAGGGACTATTTTACTGAAGGGACTATTTTGTTTCTTGGGTGGGGCTGTGGAAGAATACTTACCTGGATCTTCTTCCAAGGCTATTTAAACCACGCCCGGACAGCCACACGTGCTTCGCGTTATTCTGCTTGCTGCAGCGTAATGCTCACCGTGTTTTCAGCAGCTCCAGTCTTCAGCCACGCCCGCTTCAGTCCTGGGACTCCTGAAACAAGAAGAAAAGAAGGATAAAGGTTAGAACAGGAGTTTTAACTTTAATCCTTACCTGAATCCTGATCCATTTCGCCACGGAGCTGAAAGACAGAAGTCTTTGAAGCATCGCTTCGCATTCCTACGGCGCCATGCTGAACTCACCTGCTTGGCGGTACTTCAGCATTCCATCGCGCTCTCTCCATCTCACGGCCGCCCTCCAACACCTAAGGAGACAAAGACAGCAAGGTGAGCAAGGGGACTCTCTAAGGCTATACAAGCTACCCCCAAGGACTTACCTGATTTACCACGGGGGGTACTCACCTCATCTCGGGTCGGCGCAGTCAACTCTGCTTCATCGCCGTACCTCGGCCCCTAAGGGAAAACCACAATAGACTTACCTGAATCTTACCAATTGCCATTTGGAAATCCTCGAGTGGATTAATCGGCAACCTGCAAGGAATCGGACAGAGTGAAGATCAGACATTTGAACTCTTATGAACAATTGGACTTTAGAGTCAATACTGGAACTCACCAATTCCTCTACGCCAGTGAAGTAACTGGTCATCAACGCGCCCCTGCGGTCGACGCAGGATGGAGAGCTCATCCTTCCAAACCATCAGGTGAGACTAAGGAGGGGACATCAAGAGTGATCTGTGGGAAGACAACGGGAGTGGGGAAGGTGGGTTGACGCTCAATTCCACGGGTGGTTAATTCCCCTTCTCCTTTGCAGAAGAATATTCCTGCGAGCCAGACAAACAAGGCAGAGCTGGCCAGTCCAGTCAGTCATCTCGGCGCTGCACGTCACACAGGTGGAAACAGCAGCGGCCCAGTTCCGGTCGACGCCCCCGTGGGAACCAGGTGAGCGTAACAGAAATTCTCTGTTTGCTATGTGTTTCATTACAGCAACGCCTGTATATCTTTGTCCATCTCCTTGATCGATTCTCGAAGATCCGTCAATAAAAACAATCTCTCTTCCAGCCAGGGCGTTTTCTTTCACCCTGGGGATTTCATCATAGAATTCCTCATAGTTTGCACAGTCATGTATCGGCTCTCTTTCAGTGACTGGCTCAGCTATGAACGTAGCTGGGTTCACTGTTTTACATCAAACTATTTTGATCGATGGATTAGATATGATCACTTCTTATGCAGAAGCTCTCTGAGACGTCAACATGCCTTTAGGTTTCTCTAAAATGGCGAATAGTGAATGCTCGACGTATAGCGTCCTGGAACATCACATCACAATAGTTGTTGGCCTTTCTATGGCGAATGTTGCAGCAACGAAACTTTGTTCGCATGGGAAATGGCCTCTCATTACTGGGTCCAGGTTCCCACTGTAATATGCATGGGGCTTGTATCCCAACAAAGTTTTTTGAGCGAGCACTGCCGTCATAACGTTGCCGTCTGTGTGCGAGAACAGGTAGAATTCCTCTGCATAAATAGGAATCCCGAGAACTGGAGCCGTACAAATCGCTCTCTTGAGTTCAGAAAACCCTTTTTCCATTGCCTCGGAACATTCAATCTTTTCCTTTGTCGCCTGGGCCTTCTTCAGGGCCTGGAGCAAGGGCTTGGTATATGAGCTGTAATCTAAGACCCATGCTCTAACATAATTGCATAGGCCTAAAAAGCTCTGCATGTGCTTTATCGTGAGTGGTTTAGCCGTGCTCATGATGGCTTCAGCCCTTCCTGGGGTCACCTTTTTACCTTCATGTGAGATTAGCTGGCCTATGTATAGCACCTCCTGTTGACAATATTGCAACTTTTTCTTGGCAACCTTATAACCTTACTCAGCCAGTATAGTCAATAGCTGAATAGAATTGCGTCTGCATTGTTCTTCCGTGGGGCTGCAGATCAAAATGTCGTCCACATATTGCAAGATGACACTTTCTAATGCAATATTGCTTAGGTCCATCTTTAGGACTCTATTGAAAATGGATGGGGACTCACAGTACCCCTGTGGCAATCTCATGCTTTTCAGACGCATTTGTCTGAAAGTGAATGATGTCAGGTCTTGAGAGTCACGGTGCAACGGGATAGAGAAAAAGGCATTTTTGAAATCCATCACCGTTAAATATTTTGCCTCGATGGGTATGTTACAATAGGATTGTAGATGGATGAGGGACTAGGGCGAACTCTGCTTCAACCATGTCATCTAATGCTCTTAAATCTTGGATTAAACGCCAAGACCCTCCCTTTGATTTCTTGACGGGATAAATCACTGTATTACAGGGTGACTCTGACGTCACGAAGATGCCCTGATCCATCATGGCGGAAATTGTCTTCGCGATCCCTTCATCTGCATACACAGCATAGAGGACCAACTACCACACTACGCCTGCATCTAGACTGGAAAATGGCCCGTACCAGAAAAGGACGCCGAGAAAGAGAACAAGACCGAGCAACAAGAGACGCGAACACACAACACTGACAGAACCCACAAGAAACAGCCCCATTGCAAGAAAACACGCCTAAAGCAGACACAACCGGAACAAAATCCACAAGAGAAAAATCCCTGTACCTCACACCCTACCTCGCAACAACTATGGTACACCGACACCCCAACACGGAAACCTCGAAACATGCAAAGAATTTCCGGACAGACGCCGCAAAGAATTTCTAAAACAATGATGAAAATAACCCCAACTTCGGCCACTCTCAAATTGAACAAACGCTCAAGCCAAAGAACCAATCACTCGACAGAGCATAAGACATCATGGAAGACAGCCGCAAAGGAAGGCTACAGAGACTGACCACCTAACTAGACCCAACGAAACCTAGACCTACACTCTCCCGCTCTTACGCACCGGACGAACACAGCCAGACTGGCAGACGCATCTAGATAGACGTTGGCCTGCGTCGCATGTGGATAGGACTGTTCGAAGGATAACACGCCCGCGCCTAGGAAACGTGAATGCTAGCTTATGCCACAATCAAAGCCGTGAACACCAACCTGCGTGGCGTTCGGATGGAGTTGTGAACGTTAGCTTGCCCACTCCTGGACCGATCTCTAAACACTAGCCTGCGCCGCGACCAGATAAGTGTGAATGTTGGCATGATCACACCAGTATGGAGCCCCAATCATTGGCCTGCGCCGCGCCTAGATGGGAATGCGAGGACCAACAAGTGCCACTCTCCCCAGAACCGCGAGTACTAGCATTGGTAAAGGTCAGGTAACCCACTAACCAATAAGTTCAAACTCTGCATACTTCTCACTCAAAAACTCACACAACCATCTTCGCACAACAAACCGCAAGCACTTCACAACACTGCAACAACACATAAACCGGAACAACAGCACACGTGGACTGACTCCATTCCGATACCTGCACCAAAGCTCAGCACCCGGTGTATACTGAGTTGAAGCTGCCAACAGCACACCACTTCTCTCACTATCCTACTCCCTTCTTCAACCTACTAACCCATCCCACCTTTATCGTTTGCAGATCCGCCTGAGCGCCTGGGGACCAATTCCGTTGGTGACGGTGCGCGGTACAAATACCTTTAACATTTAACATCTGCCTCTCTGGACATGGGATATTGTCGCGCTCTCGGTAAAATTGCTCCTGGTTTGTTTAATTTGTCACTTCTCCCACTCCCTTCAGGAGTCCTGTAGTCCATACCGAGACAGGTACCTGGGCCATGTCGTCATGAAAGTATTCCGGACATATCAGTGCCAACATCATTCTCTGAGGCACTTCTCTTTTGATCATTTTTACCCAAAATATGAGACTCATTCCACCCTTGTCTCTTCTGAGTCTGGTTGTTCTTCAAACAGACCGTCATCGGTGACGTCAGTTACTGGATACCCTTCTTCGATGACGATAATCGCACACCATTGTCTGCCTTCATCGTCGTAGCCTTCGACCAATGCTACTTTCCCTCGCACTGCTGCGGTATGTATCAAGGGAAATACTTGTCCCTCCTCTACATGAATAGGTATTCTTGGTCTGAATAGAACTATGAGAACCCCTGATAAGTTTCTATCTGCAAGGCCTGGTAATCCTGCCATAAGCACACGCATGCCATATGTGAAAACGTCTGGCTCGAATGATATAGCTCTCATGGCTATATGTCCTGAGTACGCCCTGATCATTTTGCACACATTTGAATAATGCATTCCTGGAGCGGAGCATACTATGCCCTCCTCCGTGAACGAGATCGTCATTTTCAATTTTGTCATTATGTCTCGAACCAAATGTTTACTGGGGTCTGACATGAATATAGTCAAGGTACATTAATTTCGCACTCTACTACGGAGACTGGAAGTGCGCCTGTAAAGGGAACTCAACAGTAAGCTCCTGTAAAACTGAGTATCTATGGCCTCGCCAGACAAGGAAAACTTGCCTTCTCGTATGCACGAGCGTGTTGCACCCGTGTCAACTAAGAAGGCATATTCTTTACCCCCTTTGGCGACATTCACCCTAGGTTCCCTATTAGGGTCTCGTTTCACTGATTGGATAGAGCACATCAGGATTCCCAGTGAGCTGTCCTAGTTCATATATAGGTTCAGTCCACTGTACATTTGTGGATTCTCTCCATTCCCTGGGTTGCCTCCCTTTCCGGAGCTTGTGCCCTGAGACGATTGCGGTGGTGCTTGTTGCAATTGCTCTTGTGGCAAATTCCCCAAGTTCAGGGGTTGAACCCCTTGTTGCGCACCTTGCTGCACACCTTGTGCTTGCTGCTACACTGTGTGATTCTGTGCATTGCCCTGTTGTGAGATCACAGGTGGATTCGCCTTGCCTGCTCCCATAAGCCGGTCAAGTGGCACTGCGAGTAGAGCGCTCGCTTTGACACCCGTGCAGAGCCTGTTAACGCAGGTTCGAATCCCGGCAGGGCCAAACTCAGCCTTTCATCCTTCCGAGGTCGATAAATGAGCACCACACACCGTGGGTAATAATAAGCAGCGCTCAGATACCTGAGGGTTCGTAGCGCTATATAAAAGCCTAATTATTTATTTATTTATTTTTATTCCTTGGCTGTTCTGCCACACGTCTTGACTTCTGCACGTGCGCGCCAAGTGCCCCGTCATTCCACACAGCCAACATACTGGCGGTGGTCGGATTATTTGTCCGGTTGGCATATCTGGCTTGCTCGTTTGCACGTTTTGAAAACCTCCTTGATTACCTTGGAAACCTCCTTGATTACTTTGCCATCCTCTTCCTCTAAATCCTCTTCCCCCTCAGATACAGTCCTACGTTACCCTGGTTGTTCTGCTGTGGGTTAGCCACCTGTTGTAAGTTCTGTTCAGCTGGGCTAGTTAGCATGGCTCCCTCGAGAGCATACTTTGCACCAGCTTCGCTTCCTCACCCTTTCGAGTTGCCTCCTTTTTCTGATTCTTTTCCTGCAACAGTCTACAGTAACGTGCGATAGTTGGCTGTATTTCAGCCCAAGGTTTATCCTCAACTCCTACCAATTTCTTGAGCTGTTTCTGCACTGGTTCTGGCAACCCCTGGCACAATATGTGGTAAAACACTGGTATAGATTTCGTCCAAGATTCATGCGTTTTGAGCACCCACGTGTCTTGGAAGTTCTGGATATAAATCAACAGATCGTCTGACTCCTTCATTTTTCAAGTCATTATACCTCCCATATCGGAAGTGTCCGGGTATAGCACTCGTAGCGCTTTCCATACTGCTGCTCTGAAATTATTAAATGGCGCTCCGTCGTGAGCAGTGTTAATTATGGTTACACCAGGGAACCCTGCCTTTGTCCACACATCCCCAAGTATGGCGATCGGGAGACCTTTAATGTCCACTATAGCTAACGTGACACCCCCTGTCATTTTTTCTAACTCATGTATCCACTTCCCGGCTCCCGATGTCAACATTGGAAGCTTGTTTTTCACGGAATATATTGCGGTCTTGCTCCCCCCTTTTCTAGTAGCAGAAATTGGAATGCGCAGTCTTCCTTCTCTTCTCTCATAGCTCTCCTGTCTACCGCTGGGGTAATATTCCTGCATTGCCGTCTGCCTGGCAATGTCCTCAACCTGTCTACATAGGCGGGTGCTGACACCCCCCTCTGACCATGGGGTGTTCCATCATGCCGGTCCGACTATGTGGCAGACTCTGATGTCTTTGGTGCGGACTCACTAGCATCCGACCTTCGTACCCCTTTGTCCTTTGGGAGCCGCTTTTCGCGTCGTCTCCCTTCATTTGTCTCACACTCCATTTCCTCTCCGGAGTCGGACATTGATTGTTCCCAATTCACACAACTCCTTATGTCATCATCGTTTTTCCTGATTTCTAGTCTGTCCAGGGACAGTCTCCTGCTCCCACTACTTCGAGTTGCATCCTCAGTGTCATACAGTTGAGTGCTTTCCAAGCGCTCGTCTTCCCTCCCCCTTTGGGATATTTGTTCTAGTCCCATTTCATCATATATTTTATCGATCGTTTCCCCGATGCTTCAGGTATCGATGTCGTCTTCAATATTTGCCCTAGTTGTGCCTGGTACTGAGTCTTATGCAGGAAAGAATACTTCAATGTCTTCCCATTCTACAACAGGATCGGGTTCCTTTCCGCTCCAAATATTCGAGATTGCGTGCCCTCTGTCTACGCTTGCGTTCAATGTCAACATCAAATTCTTTGTGCTTCCTAGCCTCTTCTCTGACCTTATCTTCTTCCCTTCTCCTTTCATTCTACGTTCATCTGCCCTTCGAACTTCCTCATATTTTCGTCTCCTTATCCTTTTTTCACATACTCTTTGCTCTTCTTCTAAACTTTGCTGTTTCTCTCTGTCTAAGGCATAGACTGCTCTGTTTGCGAACGAGCTGCTGTTCTTGCTCTTCGCGATATAGCAGTTCACGCCTCAGTCTATCCTTCCGTTTTATCCTTTCATCCCTTAACTCCTTTAGTTTCTCCTTTCTCTATGCCTCATCTAACCTCTCTTTAGGTCTCACATCGTCACTTCCTTTTCCATCGATTTTCAACAATATCTGTCCTCACATCCATTCGTCTTTTGTGGATGCTATCTCATCAGTTCGGCTTTCATCTTCTTTCCATTTCTTTCCCCCTCTCTCCATATCGGGAGATGCACTAATTTGTGCCTGATCCTTCCTCTCATCATCGCGTCTCTCCTGTCCCTTGGGACTGCGGAGGTAAGATTCTGGTTCTGATCCTTCCCTCTGTTTTTGTCACTACTGTAAGTAGACGACTCATATGCGGGGTTGCTATACCCGGTGGCTGCCTTAAGCTCTCTTAATGGGTAGAGTCCCTCAGGCTTACTTCTCTTGGTTTGTTTCAGGCGGGGCAGGTGGCGCGGTAGGCGTCTCACCCCCCTCCGTGCATACGTTTAATATCCAGTCAGCAGGTGGCTCCTCTTCCTTCGACTGTTCGAACATTTTCCAAAGTTCTAGAACAGCAAGGTGTTTCTCGAGTTTTTTTCCTCTATATGTGGCATGCAAGTAAGTCGTCATATGCTGTAAGACTGCTTTAGATAAAGACCCATTTTGTGGCCACGGCATAAACATCTTGTCGGTGGTGCCCTTAATCCACTCGGTGCTATATTTCTTAAGCTTGGGTGCATGTTTCGGCAGTTGCTTACATAAGTGTGCCAATGGTGTAATTTCTTCCATGCTTAAATCTGTTTTACTTTCCTCTTAAACGCCACTTTTCAATGCTTCCATGCAATTTTAACACTGTCAACAATATGAGCGAGCAACAAACACCGCAAGCTCCAATCCAATTATTTCCCACCAAAACTTTTTATCACCAATTTACTCAAGAACATCAATCCATGTGCGATTCCCTCTCGACTATAGAATCGCGTAAAAACCCTATTTGATTTCAAACACAAGACAGAATTTCTTACATGTGACATACAACAGAACATGTATGACAGACACTTGACAGACTAGACAGACCAGCTGGACACGAATATCTCTGCCTCTAATTTGTACCCCGACATGGAGTTTAAACCAACCACTTTTACGACGTCTTTAAACGAGGTAGTAGCCTAGTCGTCCCCTATTATGTGGGCTCTGAGTTCACGTTTCTTCTGACCGCTATATTAAAGCACAGAAATAAGGCGAATCCTCTCTTCTCGGGTGTCTACCCTGGAATCCTCTCTTCTCGGGTGTCTAACCCGGTATTCCCTATTTATTCAATTATTCTCGAGTCATTATATATATATGCTTAAGACATTTGCCAAAGCATTCCATTTTTGTTTCACTCATCGCTTGCATTGTTCCTCTCTGGATCCTCAGGATCACCGCCTCCTTTAGTCTTTCGTCTGTTCCACTGCCCGTAGGAATGGAACGGTTTATGTTTATAAAACGGGTCCCTTCAGACCCACTGCAGTTTTTGGATAGATTTAAACTATCATTGTCCACGGGAAGCTTCACAGTCTACTCGGCCAAATGGCGAAGGACTTGTGATATTGCCGAAGACCTAGAGTTACTGCGTGTCATCGGTCAATAGGTGTCTTATTTTAATCAATAGTTAATAATTGATGGTCAAAACCATCCTCTCCACTACCAAGTGTACAGGAGGGCGGAGCGACCTCTGACGGGCCCATGGGATCAGAACTCACCCTCGAGTACCTTAAAGATGAGATAGCTGCACCTTGAGGTGAACAGAGTGTGGGATTCTCTTACTCCAACACCAATCAATAAAGACAACTCAATAGTTTGGCAAAGGGAAGTCCGTTTAATGACGAGTACAAAAAATGGGGAAACAATAGGAAATCGTCAGTGATGCGATCGCCCGTCTCGCTTCAACTTCCACAATCTTCATTCAAACAACAATTCTTATAGGCAAAATTCGTCATCATTGATGTGTAACACTCGAAAGTTTGTCATGCAAGTCTATTGGTTGGAAAAGGTAACTTAAGTATAGGTACTATATCTGTATATGGTAACGGGGTGTGAGGATTGGATAACTCTTATTGCGTGGGCGTCTACACCCATCCCTCTACATCACTCATGCTAGACGCCATTACAAGTACAACGTCTCATTGGTTCTACTAGCTATAGGACCCTAGATTACTTGGTCCATTGTGATTGGGTCGGTTACACCCCCAGGCATAAATCTCCACTTTAATTAGCAGCATGCAGAATCGTTACCCAGATGCGGCATGCCCCAAGGTTCACACTGCCTCCCTTCCATCAATCAGTAATTTAGGGCTATGTGTCAATTAGTTGGCTGAGGATGGCCTCGAAACTGTAGTTTCTTATCGGGGAAAAGTTATGGCATCCTCTGGTTTTGGGTGACCTCAGACGTTGGTACCTCTTCGGGCTTGGCTGGTCACGTGTCGGTACACCGTGAAGCTGCTTCATTTTTCCATCTATTTGCGTATTTGATTCTAACTTCGGCCTCGCCACCTGCCTGGGCCTCCTTATCTCGACCTTCATGGGCAGGCTGTTATGCTCTGAAGTTTCGATTCTTCGAAGTTGTTGCTCTCCTCCCTTCCGTAGGTTGACCTCAAATTCCCAGGCATGAGCTGCTTCTTGCTAAGTTTCGATTCCGCTCTTTCGTCTGGCCTTGTGCTGGTATATGAATCCTGGCCTGTTTGACCCCTACCATCCTGGGCTTAATTCTGCTTCAATATAGAGTGGACTGCTCTTATAATGTGCTTCATTGAGGTAGAAACGTATATATAGTTGGCGCTTGCCGCTCTATTCTTCTACTAAGCATAGCAAGCAGTACTGTTCCCTTAGCTTATTACGTTCCAACCCTATTTACAGGCGTTAACTAGTTGCATATTTTCATCCTACTTCCTGGTTACGTTTCTTTATATTTCAACACTGTTTCTTCTTCTTCTAAGTCTGTGATATCATTATCCATGGTGTTTCGCCTTAGTGTGTCATCTTTTTGGTTGTTGTTTCGTTTATCTGTACGTCTGTCCGGGCCCTTGCGTCGTCATCATTCGCCTTCGATTAAAGCCCTTTGGGTCTCTTCTGGGACAGTTTGAAAGTAGTCTTCATGTCATGTCAGCTGTTGGTACGGTTGTCTCAATGGGTACCGTGCTGCCCATGGTTGTCTGGTAATTGGCATTTCAACAGGTATTGCTCTTCCGATGTGCCCTGGGCAAAGCCCTAGTGCGGCTCTCTGCTGGTTCATTTGCTCATCGTACGTCACATATCTCGGCGAGTATGTTCCTGGTATTTCAAAATGGGTGTCTGCAGTGCAGGCCATATCTGGGATCTCCTCTACAGAGACATGGCAAAGTTCCCCTACTACATGGAACATTAACACCAGTCCAAAAGAAATGGGGGTTAACGACACCAATAACGCCTCCCCCCCACCCCACCAGAACTCCCTACAAAGAACACAGTTTATGCCTATAGGGGAATAGGAAAGACTGATATTGCTGTGGATTGGCATACCCAATTTACTAACATTACTTCCAGATATTTGGCTGAAGGCAACTCTGAGATCCTCGTGAAATCAATTACTGTGGGAATATGGCATTGAGAATAAAGAGATGAAGCTGAAATGGAGCAAGTAAAATCCTACACAAAGACGAGCCTCGATATGCAAGCGTCCTGCAGGGGCAGAGCCGTGCTACACTGCAGAGCCAGCAGTAGTGTGGAGAGAGCAGAACGTGAGAAAGACGCTGGAAGGATGGTGTTGTGAAAGGTGACCACGCCGAACCCGGAGACAGTGACTTGGACGAGCGAGACAGTCTTGTCTAGTGGCGTGACCTTACAGCAGCAGTGGTGGGCTTTGGGCCCGTTAAGCGACACCAAGACTAGACCGCAACAGGGAAACAATCTCCGGTCTGCAGGCAAGAAGTGTAGAGACTGCCAAGCAGAGCAGGCAAAGGGAAGACAGCGCTCCCAAGAAGGTAAAGCCGGGGAGAAGGATGGACGGTTATGTTCCTGAGTTAAGCAAATCTGCAAGCAAAATGGGCTTAACTAAAGAGTGAGACAAGAAGCTGGAGAACCCAAGGGCGTTACGGGAGCCTGAGAAACAGGATTGCTGGACACTGGAAAATGCTAATGAGTTGAGCAGTCAACGGGCCAAGCAGCTTTGGGGAGCCCTAGAAAAACAAGGAACATTTTTCAATACTTTGAAAATAGGGGACCTGGAGAGTTCAATTACTTAATCCTAAATCATGAACAATTTTAAGGTCAATGTCCAAGTTGGTGGAATCGCACTAAGAGAATTATTTCTACTTTTAAGAAATTGGAACCTTTTGTATTTGTGTAAAGACTTAAATCTTGTTATAAGGAGCTTGAAGAGCGGGCTGAAAACCTTACTTTGATAAACTGTGAAAAACCCATGTTAGACTGATGGACAATAATTGGGAGCAAACCACGTTTTGGCCAGAAGCCTGAGTGGAAGGGCTGTTACTCTGGCTAATTTTTATGTTAGGTTTTAAAGTTAAGTGGTACGGCCAGAAAGAGGTTAGGTTTCGGACTGCAGACTATTTTTATTTGGACAGTTGTCCCTCATAGTAGTATAGGGACAGGTAGTCATGTTCTCTTTGTTTTAAATAAACACCCTTGAAATGTGAATCTCTAGTCTGACTCCTTCTGGTTCGCCACAGCAACCAGCAAGAAAATGTGACTTTTATGGAGAACGTGACTTCTTCCAATTAATACAATAGGTCAATGTGGGAACTGAAGAGCCCTGGTTCTTCTAAGGTTAGTTCTGCTGCCTTCAAGAGATAACCAATGCACTCATTATCCAATTGTAATCGCACTATCAGCATTCTTTTTGAAGTAAGGTTATAAACTGTACTGGAATAAACTTTGGCAGCGTGTGCGTGGATACCAACATGTGTGCTGAAACTGCAGCAAGCATGCATGCAAGTAAATGCTCCTTTCGCGAGACTGGTCTTGTAACTGTTCTTTCAGCAAGCATATATGTAATTAAAAATTAAGTTTCTCTATACCGGACCGGTGCAGGGCATATAAGGCCTAGTTCTCTTAAATCAGTACATTTCTCTCTCTTCATTTGAATTAATTTACAATTGCATTTCAACCTACTCTCTTTTTAAACCTTAATTTCACTCAAATTATTCCTTCATAGCAGACAAGCAGCCAAATTATGGATTCATTTGAATGCTTTGTTTATATCTCACCATCTGCTGCCTTGTGCATGTAACAGAAAAGACCACTTGTATTTGAAATCACAGTAGTTTGGACTGGAAGTGCGGCTGATGCAACTTAAAGAACTGATTCTCCCTATTGGTGCATCCCGGTAACGGCCATAGACGTTAATCGTTTCATTTGAGGTTCATAATTGTGTGGGGTGGGATCTGCAACTGCAGGCTTGATTGGTGGTGGAGAGCATTGCATGTGGAGTTTGGAGCACGTTGTAGCTATAAGCTTACCATTGCAGAAAAAGTGATCTACAATTAATCTGGCATTGTTTACCTAGTTATTGGCTAAACTGCTATCCTCATTGTTGGGCTGGAACCCTTTCTTTGGACGGCGTGTGCTATAGTTGATGGAGCCTGCCTTTAAAAGTGCTGTGACAGTGAGAAGCGTGGATAAGTGCAGTGTAGGTGCCCCTTTACTCACCTGCTCGGTGGTGGACATTGTGACGGTCTCTAGATGGAGAGGTGGGCAGGGGGGGGCTACTATGAGGTTGAAGGCCACTTTTGGTGCATCCAAACACTGTTGTCAGCATGGCCAGCATGATCACTTCACACCGTACGTTCTCCTTTTGGACTTTGCTCTCCATAGTCTCCCTGTCTTCTGGTATACTAATTTGGACAGCAGAGGAGGCACGCTCACCCATGGTAACCATTCAGGGGAGTAACCAAGACTCGCCCCATGCTAATTTCAGCGGTGTCAATGCTGTCAGGGCTACCGGGGCTCTCCGGCAGTGAATCGGTGTGGCAGGTAATGAGGTGGTAGATATAGACTGGGTGAGGTAGTTATTGTTGCCTCCTGCAGCCGTATGAAAACAGAACTCAACAGGGGGCTTGTACAGGCGCCTATATGTCCCCCCTAACATTGGTGATATTGGCATTTGTGGTGTTGGTGGACAGGCAGCAACTTCTCCTATAGTATCTGCAACTCCATCCCAGTGCGTAGGGCTGCTTGTGGTGCTTTTATCATCCCTGTTGGCTTTGTAGACTTTCATTTTACCGTTGCTTGCTCAGGGGTCCAGGAGTGTGGAAACAGGTGAGGCAGATTTTCCAATAATACCAAGGAAAAGGTGCACATCATCAGTCAAGGCATCTGGCTCCCCCGCAGGTCCCATGGTACCACTGAACCTGCCCTTTGGTGCACCATTTTGGGGGGGGGGGTTGGGGCTGTTGGGATAATTCGCCTCACTGTTCAAATGTTCCGTTTAGTGACGGCAGTTGTTTGGGCAAGTGCACTTAGCTGAGCTCTTTCGCTTGTCATATTGGCACATATGTCTGCCATTTCAGTCATTATTAGTTGGGGGGGCAGAGCAAGAATACAGGCGTCAGTCACACAGAAGCTCCACAATCTTTGGGTGTGTTACCCTTCCCTCCACCTACAGGTGCCAAACACCCGCGCCCTTTACCCCGCAGGCTTTGCTGCGTGGTTGATAGCAGCAGGCTTTTCTTCCAGGAGGTGGTGTGGCCAGCAAAACTACAGGGGGCCGGCAGGGCCACTCCAAAACAGGGCACAGGATCTCCAAACACATGTGCACTTTCCCCCCGCAAATTGTGATGGCACGTAGGAAACTATTATGCCTCACCCCTATCCAAGATGACGGCCCTGCGCTCACTGAACCTGCGCTCCTGCGACCACATCAGCGACGTGGGCCTCAAGCACCTGACCATGGGCAGCCTGCGCCTCTCGGGCCTCGATGTCTCCTTCTGCGACAAGGTGGGCGACCAGAGCCTGGCCCACATCGCGCAGGGGCTGGACAGGCTCAAGTCCCTGTCGCTCTGCTCCTGCCACATCAGCGACGACGGCATCAACGGTGTCCAGTCATAATTTCGAAAACATAATTTCGAAAGTCAAAAAAGTCGAAAAAAAAAATGTCGAAAATTCGACATTTTTTTTTCGACGTTTTTTTTTCGACTTTTTGACTTTCGAATATTTTGTATTCGAAATTATGTCTATGAACCGGCATCAACCGCATGGTGCGCCAGATGCACGGCCTCCGCACCCTCAACATCGGCCGGTGTGTTTGCATCACAGACAAGGGGCTGGAGCTGATCGCGGACCACCTCTCGCAGCTCACAGACATCGACCTGTACGGCTGCACCCGCATCACCAAGTGCGGCCTGGAGCGCATCACGCAGCTGCCCTACCTTAAAGTGTTCAACCTGGGCCTCTGGCAAATGACCGAGAGCGAGAAAGTAAGGTGCGGAGGGCCCCCACTGGACTCTATGTAGACTCAGCCCAGGGGGCTGCGCTCTCTGGGAGCGGCAGTGCTACCAATGGACATATCAGCAGCCCGGTCACCCTTCAAGCACAGCACATTCCCGATCGGCCAGCACTCCCCAGCCTTAACCTCCACACGAACTGCTTTAGACGGGATCACGGACCGCGCCCGAGGTGACGAGTCAGAAGGTGCTTGAACACGCACATGTGTTTGAGGGACATGAACTGTCAGTTCGCATCGAACTCCGTACACTCACCCAGTGTTGCTCACTGCCCTGCAATAAGCTGGCCCGCCTTTGATCCCAGACAGTGTTCTGTTGCCCCCCATGCCCCCCTGTGAGTGTTCTGTTGCCCCCATGCCCCCCGTGAGTGGTCTGTGTGCCCCCATGCCCCCCCGTGAGTGTGTGCCCCCTTGCCCTCCGTGAGTGCCTGTGTGCCCCATCCCCCCGTGAGTGTCTGTGTGCCCCCATGTCCCCTCCATAACTCCCTCTTCTACCAAAACTCCCTCCTCTTCTACCATCCTCCTTCCCACTTTCTCCCTCCTCTTAGCCTTCCCCCTCTTAGCACTTACTCTTATCTGTTCCCTGGACTTTTGATAGCAGCTTGTCTGTCTCCCCTCCTCCCCTCCTTGGTTTTTCTCCCTCCTCCCCCCACCCCTGCTCTTTAAATTTGTCTCTGACAAATTTGCACAGTAGCGTGCCTTGTTCACCTCCTTCTCCCTCTCATACCCCCGTGCTCCCCCTCCCACCCCTCTTGTATACCACCTGCACTACATCAATTGTCATCAGACATAGTAATGTTACTGCTTGCTTTGTTCTCCTTTTCTTTCCCTTCCCTCTTGCCTTACTTGTTCTATGCACTTGCACTATCAGAAATGTCGACAGACCTATTACGATAGATATTTTTCACATTCTGTATTGTTTCAAGGACTTTAACTGAATGTAACTGTATTTTCCTATGTTCCCTCCCCCCTTGAAGCGCTTTGAAACACATTGTGTATAGGTGATATATAAATAAACAATCAAATATGCAACCGAAGATTAATTTGATCCATGCTTGGAGTGAGAATTCCCCTTTGCTGTCCTTTGGCTAATGTAAGGGTGCACAAAAAAAGAGGGATAAGAGGAAGAAACTGGCCAAGTCGTGGGAGCCAATGGTTATTATTGCACACAAAAAGAATGCTGGATTGCTAGCTTGTGTACCTGCTGATAATATTTCCTGCATATCAACTATGAATTGATATGAGTTAACTGTGGTATGCCCTTGCAAAAATAAGCCATGCAGCCAACTGATCCAGAATAAACTTATCAACAAAGGTACTCTACGGGGGCGCTATTGCTCGGCACGTAAGATGGCCGCTGCCTGACAAGGCTCCTGCGACAGCATTAACATCCTGGAATAAATTCTTTGTCAAACGGTCTTGCTCGCCCTCCAGGCTTGCACACATAGAGAGGAACCTCTGCTGCTTCACTTCAGCTAAACCCTGTATTGAGAGAGCGAGCGGAGGACCCGATTTACACGTCCTCCCAGCGGTGGCTTCTGGCACCACCCTGTGGAGAAGTGGAGGAGGGGCGGCCCGGCCGTGACTGTACCCGATCGTTTTCCCGCTCCTCTGGCGACCTGCTGAGATCTCCCGTGTGCACAGTGGGGGCATTTTACAACCAGACAATGCCTCTACAAGACCCTCCATGGGTCCCCTGGCATTGCACTGACGCAACCACAATCTAACAGACGGAGGCGCTATCCCACAGCCCAACCAGACACGCAACAAATAAGCACCGGCAACATGACCCCCTCCCCCCCTCGCACCAGGGGAATAACTGCGGCGGAGGGCGGGGTGAGGTCCGGTGCCCTGTACGACCTTCTGACACAGCCGCACACCCCACTGGGCTTGAATTGGTACGTGGATGCGACTTGCAGGGGCTTGCCTGTGAATCCAATAGGCCTGACTTTAAGATCGCAGCCGTGCAACGCCGAATTCAACATCCTCACCAGCCTAATGCGCTCGCCACCCGGTGCAGGAAAACCTCCCTTGATTAGCCAAGTGAGCAGTGCAATTCAACATCCCTTCGCCCTACCTGGGGAGGCTGGCTGGCTTTCTGCGATGCCTGTGAGGTGACTTTCTTTGCGGGTCGCACCCTGCAGCTGTGGCTGGGGTGCTGTCCTGGGACCATTCCCGCTCAGCAGGGAGAGCTGGGTTTCGTAGTACCTCTACTCGGACCCCTTCCTGACGGCGACCGCCATCTACAGTGCAATCCGCCAAAATCGCTGTGGAGGAGACGAGCTCCGCTGGGGTGCCCGAACGCCTTGGAGGAGCCGGGCGCTACTCCGGCCCACCCCTGCACGACTCGGATCCAGGCCTTCAATCTGCAACACCGGACCATGGCCGGGTAGGACCCGCAGAGCGTCCACTTTGAACTAAACCCTACAGTTGATCCCCCCCCCCCCGGGGAGAGGCCGCATAGGGTACTCCGGTGCTGGCACCGCTGGTGCCTGACCTTCATGAAAACAGGCAGTCACCCCCAACTGAGCCAACTACACGCCTCATTATTAGTCTTGTCAACACTTGCTTCCACGACAAAAGACCTAACCTGTTGGCTCCCACATTCCTCTGATGCGCCATTAACCGCTATACACAGAGAATATGAGCCCTCCCCATGGACACATGGCTCAGATACCTGCCTTTCTCCACGGTCCTATGACCACACATCACAACTAGTTCTCCTGCCAGCCCCGACCACCCCCCCCCCCAGTCACCCTCCTTCAATAGGGCAACAAATCGGATCAGGATATTAGGCCAGGGGACTTGAGCCCTGGGATCGCACTGCCTGATCCATTGTGCCCCCATCTGGTTGGGCTCACCATGCCAGCTGGACCGGGGGCCCCACAACTCTGGGCTCTGATTAAATTCAACGCTCACAAGGCTGAAGAGATGAGCTTTCCAAAGGAACACCAGTGAATACCACGGACTAGATGACTGCTTAATCCTCTCCCAGTGCCAACATCAATACGGCGCCCCTAATTGGCCACACAGACGGGAACGGATGACCGGGTGAGTGGGGCCCCGGCTATAGGCCTCAGGGCAGGCGGTAAACTTGGCTCGCTGCTGGCACACGATACCCTTACATCTCCATGCGACCGACAGAGGTGTGTAGCCCCCGTGCTCGACCACGCTAAATAATACTATCCATCACCCCCACCGCCTCAACCCCCCCAGACCCAGGTTGGCATTGCTGTCACTGCGGTCCCACTCGTTCAAGTCAATAACATGGTCAGTCCGAAGAAGCAAGCCAAGATGGACCAATTTGCACGCACTGAACAGTCCCAACCACAACGGTCTACATCTCCAATCCAATTGCCGTCTCGGATTGACGTGGCTGTCCTGAATCAAACATTACTGGCCCTCAAGAACAGCACAGACAGTCTGGGCGCCAAGATAGATGCCCTGTCATACAAAGTGGATACTTCCGCTATACAGATGAACTGTGCGGACGTATGACTCAAGCCGAACAACGCATAGGAGAGGGCGAGGATAAAGTGGCAGTTATTCAGCGAGCTTAATTGAAAGAATACACAAAATGTGGTCCCATTTGCATCCTAAATTGCACTCTGTAGATGCTGGAGATTTAAATTCCTACTGTGATTCCTTGTTTTAGTGGTCAAGTACAAGCCAATCGAATGGTTAACTTGATGTTGGCATGGGCGGGGGACTGCAATATGAAAGACCACCATACCGCAGCGTTGCCTCTGATAGATAAAGGTGTGCGATGGTTAACAGTGTTGGGGGATCTTGGTCTTGATTTCTTTAACCCTTCTAATGTATCTGGTGGCGATGATCGTGTGGAAGTGGGATTGTTTCACATAGACAAATGGTGTGATTAATACTAGAATTGATTATGTATTTGTTTCTTGGGGGTTACACAAATATATAAGGGATCACGTGTTCATTGAAAATAGGCATAGTGAGCATTGTATTTTAAAATTGACGTTGGGAATTTTCGCAAGCGATGTCTGTGAATATACAGCAGTTGCTGATAGGGACAATGCACAGGGAAATAGGGTTGTAGGGAGTGCAGTTGATGTGGATAAGGCTACCGAAAGGTTGGTAGCCAATGATTTGTTACATTATTAATCAGATCAGTTGGACCCCTGCCTCCCACAATTCCGGCAGCTCCACGGCAGCCCCTGCAGCAGCCTCCGGCTACGTCTCCACACCGCATTCACGGTACCCAGCACTCCTCCACCCGCTCAGGACCAGCCGGAAGCTCAGGTCGACACAGATAAGGAGGAGGAGGAGGAGGACCCTGACACGCTGTAGTCAGCGAAGGCCATGCACAACAGGCTGGCAGGTTTGGCAGAATATTTGGGCCTTCCTCAACCCGAGGTAGAGCAGCCGGAGGAGTGGGTCTTGGCAGAAGTCCTCACCCTAAGCCCCCTACCAAAACTGGTACCCCGATGCAGAAAGTCATCATTGTCCTAGCCAAGAAGGGATGGCTCAAGCCACGCTCGGCCCAACCTGTCAATTGTTGGCTAGATGCCAAGTATAGACTGATGGAGGGGGGGATCTACTCTTGCTCTCAGCACACCCTCAACCACATTCTTCGGTGATCTCTGTGGCATCACTCTACTCTAAGCCTCAGTTGTCCTCTGCAACCTCGTCCTCTGCGCTGCTAGGCAAGGAGGAGCAGATCTTGAAGGCACACAGAAAGAAACTGTACTCCCCCCCCCCCCCCCCCCCCCTCTGCACCTGTGTCAATCCAACGTGGATGCCATGCTGACAGCCGTTAAGGCTTTGGCAGGAAATAGCAGACTTCCTTCCAGAACTTCCATTGCAGAGCCGGTCACACCTCAAGGCGGGCCTAGGAGAAGCCAAGCTGGTAGCGCAGGACATCATGGAGGCCACCGTGGCCCACATCGATACCTCTGGCCGGGCCATATGCATCGCCACAGACTTGAGAAGGACGTCTTGGCTCGGGCGAATAAGTTTAACCCTGATGTCCAGGAACGCATAGTGGACCTTCTGTTCTAGGATAGTGACCTCTTTCACTCTACCACCGACGAGGAGTTAGATATAAAGAACAACTCGCAAACCGTGAAGTCTTTATCTATCCTTACGAAGGCCATGCCCAAGGCGTACACCTACGTGCACCAACACTCAGACACTGGGCGCTCGTTCGGCAGGTTTCCGGGGCTTCCAGGAGCAGAGGTCGAGGCAGCCTGATTGTGGCCGAGTCAACAGCGGTGCAAACAACGAAAGGGGGGGCAAGGGCTTTTTCCAGTCCCCCTCCTCCGCAACAGCCTCAGAGGGAAAGAAGGCATGACGCGTCCCTTCGGGTCCACGTGTCTCCAGGGCGGGGGCAGGCTTGCCTCCCAGGTGCAATTTTGGCACCAGACTTTCGAACCTCTGGATCCTCTCTGTAGTATCCTCTGGGTACCGCCTACCAGTTACTGTCTCCTCCTTCCTCCCCTCCACTCCCACAGATTGGGACAGCAACTCCGTTGGCAGAGTTCTGGGCGCTAGTCGAGAGCCAGGCAATGGAGGAAGTCCCAGCCTCCCAGCGAGGCTTGGGCTTCTCTTCCAGGATTTTCGCCATACAAAAGAAGAACCAGGCTGGCCTGAGAGTCGTGCTGGACCTATCCACCCTCAACCTCTCCCTCCCTCTTCAGAAATTCGAGATGGTCACGGCAGCACTCATTGCGGAGACACTAGACAAGGGAGACTTGATGTGAAGGATGTTTATCTACACGTCCTGATTTGGCAGCTGCATCGCTCCTTTCTGCGTTTCAGGATCATGGGCTGCCATTTCCAATAGAAGGTGCTACCCTTTGACCTCATCTCAGCCCCCAGGGTATTTACCAGACTTTTTTAAAAAAATTTTATTCTTGTTTTTAATCATTTATGATTTTTACAAGATTGTTTATACAGAAGCATTTTTACACATTGATTCAGGATACATTATTTTACACAGAATTAGATAAAAAAAATTACAATTTCTTCATGTTAACGAATAAATTCATCAAGTGCCCATTCATGCTATTTAGTTAATCGTCTGCTATCATAGATAAGCAAAGAAACTTACCAGACTCATGAATGCTGTGGCAGCTCTCCTCAGGGCCCAGAGCACCACATCTACCTGTACCTGGATGACTGGCTTGACAGGGCCTGATCTCCAGAGGGGGTTACCCACACCTCCTCTGCACTAATGAATACACTCCACAACCTGGGGTTTACTATCAACCTCAAGAAATCTCAGTTGCAGCCCACGCAGAGCCTCACATTCCTGGGCCTCATCTGGGATACAAGCTCTGAGAAGGTCTTTCCCTCGGAGGACAAGATTGCGGCCATCAAGAGACCCACTACGCACTTCCTTACCAGAGCAGCGACCTCGGCCTGGTGGTATCAGCACTTATTGGGGATCATGGCAGCAGTCTTTCTGGCTGTGCCAAACATGAGACTCTGGATGAGAAGGTTGCAGCGGCATTTCGCAGCCTCACGGAATCTGGAGAGGGGCTCCCAAGCGGAGCTGATCAGCATCCCTCCTCTCCATCCGGACCTCACATGGTGGTCTGAGGAGGGCAACCTGCGGACGGGCAAGCCCTTTCGGCAACCGACTCCACAGGTCACCATCACTAAGGACTCCTCCCTGGAAAGCTGGGTGGCCACTCAAGACAGCCACAGCGTCCATGGAGTTTGGACCCAGCAGGAACAGGAATCTCACTTCAACTGGCTGGAGCTCAGGGCCATTTGGCTGGCCCTCAGAGCTTTCCTCCCGCTCAATGGGGGCAAGACCATCCTTATCCAGACCGACAACTCCACCAGCATGTGTTATTTCAACAAGCAGGGGGGGTACTAGGTCCCCTCCATTGTGCGCCCTAGCGGTCAACATGTGGGAATGGGCCTTGGAGAACAACATCCACCTCACGGCTGTCCACCTCCTGGGGGAGGCCAACTTGGAAGCAGACAGACTCAGCAGACTGGGAGAGGACAATTGCGAATGGCAATTGAACGTCAAGGTGCTGCGGGAGGTCTTCAGCAGATGGTGGCATCCTCAGGTGGATATTTTTGCCTCCTTGAGGAACAGGAAGTGCCAGCAGTTTGCGTTCTGGCAGGGGCAGGGCCCCGGCTCACTGGGCGACACCTTACAGATACGGTGGGACGGCATGACAGCCTACGGTTTCCTCCCATTCCCCTGATATATAGGGTGATCCGCAAGATAAAGGAATCTCGTCACCTCAGCATCATTCTGATAGCTCCCTGGTGGCTGGCGAGACTGTGATTCTCCGAGCTGCTCATCCGCTCGGACAAACCACCCATTCACCTGCCGATGGGGCCAGCGGTATCCCTACATATTATCCCCACCAAAAATATTGCTGTACATATGGTCGTCTGTCTCGCCATAGGCGATATTGTTTGGGGGGATAATTTGTGGGAGCGGCGGTTGCGGGGGAGTCCCCCGCACATTTAAAAATGAGGGTTTGCGGGGGTGTCTCCCGCGCAGGGTTCATGGCTCAATATCGCCGCAAAAATATGGTGATATTTTTGTATCGCAAAATTTTTGTGGGGATATTAACACATGTAACCGGGCCAGCTCATCTCCTATCCCAGCAGGGGGCAGGGTCCTCCACCCCGTCCCGCAGAAGTTAGCCCTCGCAGTGTGGTTCCTGAGCAAGTCTCCCTCAAGCACCTGCACCTTTCGCAGACTAATCTAGAGATCATTCAGGGCGACGGGAACAAGGCTACCAGGAGCCAATACAAGAGTAAATGGACAAGGTTCTGCCACTGGGTGGACTCTTAGGGAGATTGACGGCCCCCCCTTACTTGCATGCTGGATGATGTGCTCCCCTTCTCGGCGCACCTCGCGCACTCAGGTGTACAGGTCGACACATGTCGCACTTATCTGTCGGCCATAGGGTCCTACAGAAATTCACAGGATGAGGTCTTCTCATCTTCCAACCCGATAGTCAAGAAGCATTTGGCGTGCCTGTCCAGGCTTTACCCAACCCGTGTGGGACCTCAATGTAGTGTTGGGCGCCTTAGTGCACAAACCCTTTGAGCCAATGGCGTCCGCAGACATCGGGCTGGTCACCATTAAGATAGCTTTGTTGGTGGGCCTCCCCTCTGCTCAGAGTCGGGGAGATCCAGGCTTTGGTGACCTCAGAACCCCTATACCACCTTTCACAGGGATAAGGTAGTCTTGCGGACTCACCTGGCGTTCCTACCCAAGGTACCCTCATCTTTCCATCTAAACGAGGAGGTGGTCTTACCTTCATTCTTTGCCGACCCCAAGGACGAGGCTTAGAGAGTATTACACTGGGCCTCATTAGGACCCTGGCGGAGTGGGTTTACGCCAGCGTTATTCGCGGCGGACCCGTCCGCCCTACTACGAGTTCCCGTAGCGCCATGGAGCGTTTTCCGCCTGGTTTTTCCGGGCGGAGAAATCCATGGCGCTACGGGACCTTGTTGTTAATTACGCCACCGTATTTTACGGTGGCGTAATTAACGCCTTCCCCACTCCCATTATACCCTATGGGGCAAAAATGGGAATGGGGAAGGGTAAAATGGGGAATGGGGATTTACCGCCCCGCCAAGGTCGGAATGGGGCGGAAAATCCGCCAACCCCCATGGCGCTATCGGCAGCTTTCCGCCGTGCTCCATGGTGCATTTTGCACTGCGATTTCCGCCAGGGTCGTAATGAGGGCCACTGTCTTGATGTCAGGCGTGCTCTCAAATTCTATCTGGACAGGACTAAGGGCTTCCACCTTTGTGGGCTCTAGGCCCGGGTATCAAGCATCCAAGGCCTCTATTGCAAGGTGGATGGTTGCTGCCATCAAGGAGGCCTACGAGGGGCAGCACAAGCCACTACCAGCTGACATGGACGCACACACTGTCAGAGTCAAAGCCACAGACGTGGCATTCCAATGGCAGGTCCTGTGGCAGGTCATCAGTAGGGCGGTCACCTGGGCCACCCCTTTGGCTTTCTGTAAACATTACTGTTGGACGCCGGCTCTAAGTCAGAGGCGGCCTTCGGACAGGCGGTTCTAAGGAACCTATTTGCCTCTCCACCCTGGTGCTAGATTCATTTGTAATCGCCCATGCAGTATGGAGGAAAGGGGATGAGACTTAAGAGTGATTATATATTACTCACTGTAGTGACTAACATACTTAGTCCTTGGTCCCCTTTCCTCCATACATCCCACCATCCTCCCCCCTAATAATTCTGGTGTCATTAGGCAATGTTAAATATTGTCGACGTGTCAATGGGGACTGAGAGGTGGCGCCGGGGGCGGAGTCAGGGTAGCCCATGCTCCCAGGGCTGCACCCCCGCGCGACTCTAAATTTAAAGGGGAAAAAGTGTCCATCTCCCGTCCCTAGGAAGGGATGCCCATGCAGTATGGAGGAAAGGGGACTACGGTGAGTAACATATAATGTACTTGATTGGCTTGAATGTAGCTCAGCAGCTTGTTATTCCTTAACCAGGACTTGCCTTTATTCCTAAGCGAACATTGCTTTTTCTTTTTCAACTGCCAGTCCCCACTTGACTTATTAACTTGCCTCACGTTTGTTCTTAATAAATGTCTCTGAGAACTCATTTCGAGGGGATTGGGTCCTCCGACGTATTCCATATCTTTGACAGTAATCGCCACAGCTGTGCTGCTTGGGAAAAAAATGTCTGCGTCGATGCGCTGTCCCCAAGGACCTCCTCCGACGGCTGACGTCACCCGATGTGAGAAGTAGGATGCACGGCGCCCGTAGCCTCAGTTGTTCCGTTTTTTCCGCGAACGTGTTTGCTTCGTGAATCTCGGTACGCCTCGACTCTTTGGAGTTTCTGTTGTGATCTTCTCGGTTCTTTGAACCTGTTCGGTTTTGTTTAAAAGCCTTTTCGTGACAATGTCTACCTCGTCTTCAACCCCGCGTCCGGGCTTCAAGAAATGCGGGGACTGTGGGTCCAAGATGTCGGTAACGGATTCGCACGACGCCTGCCTCTGGTGCCTCGGGAGGGCCCATAACACGGACAACTGTGTCGACTGCCAGTCGCTCACGGCCAAGGCCTTGCGGGAGCGCAAGAAGAAGTTGTCGGTAGGTAGGGTGTCCAAGCCCCAGAAGTCGGTCTGCGGGGCTTTCGACGGATGATTCGAGAGGTGACTCTCCGCGTCATCGTCGGCGGTCTAGTGGGTCTCCTTCCAGGAGTCGGTCTCGCCAATCCTCTGCCTCTTCGAGGCATTCCCGGAAGCGCCGGCATCGGTTGCCTTCCACGTCCTCTTCCGAGGACTCCGCCCGTCGGCAGGTCGCTTATCCCACCATGCAAGCACCGGAGGAATGGCCTTCCTTCGGGAAGATGTTAGCGATTCTCGAATCGCAGGGCACCAGTCCGTCCGCACCTCCAAGTGGGGTCGGTCGTGATCGGTCGAGAGACACCGCTCGCACGCCTTCGGGCTCGGGTGGTCAGCATGGTTCGCGGGAGAGGTCACGCTCGGACAAGGGTAACCGTTCTCGCCATGCCCGTTCCAGGTCCCGCTCCTCGACGCGCTCGAGACCGCGTGATCCTGTGCAGTCTTCGAGGAAGACGTCAACGCCTGTGGCGCCGAGGTCGTCGACGGTCCCTCTCGAGGCTCCGCCTCCAAGGGGGTCGTCGGCGCCTAGGTCTTCGAAGGACACGCTCAGAGCTCTGGCTTTGAGGCCTGTGTCGACGCCGTCGATGCTGGTGGCACTGCGGCTGACGGCGATTCTCTCGACACCGGCACAGATTCGTTCGGCGCCCTCGACACCTTTCGAGGCGGTGGTGTCGGAGGGGCCCCGTGGCACTGGGGAAGCCCCTAGAAAGGCTCGGGCTAAGGTCAGGCATAGCTTTGTTCCCCAGGTGTCTTCCTCTCACCGCCTGGAGTACATTTCAGAGGGTGATGAGGGCTCTGATGAGGGCTTGGTTCTGGTTACGGTGCCAGATGAGCTTCTCTCGAGCCATAGCCAATTTGATGACGTGAGGCAGTCGCCGCATGATGCCAGTGGACTGGACACCTCTCCGGAGGCGGAGTTTTGTATGCCTGAGCCTGGCACTCATGCCGATTCTTCGTACCGGCGCCTTATGTCTCGGGTAACCGAGTACTTGGGATGGTCGGCTCCCCAGAGGAGTTTGTTCAGGATGATCTCACGGACATCCTCGATCTTGGTCTCCCCACTGACCCGGTACTGCTGTTTCATCTGGCTTTGCAGAGAAGGGTGGCGGCGGCTTGGACTGCTCCGGAGAGTCTCCCGGCAGTGGGCAAGTATTTGTCGCCAAAATACCGTCGAGCCAGTAGCAACCCTTGCTACTTGTCCAGGCAACCCACTCCGGAGAGTTTGGTGGTGCAGGCGGCTACGGCCCCGGCAAAGCAGGCGTCGTATCCTACCATCCCTCCGGATAGGGACAACAAACATTTTGATGGCTGGGCGAAGAAAGTGTTTTCTTCAGGGGGTATGGCGCTTCAGGCGGCCAACTCCATATGTGCCTTGTCTCGTTTCACACACACTATGTGGAACTGTGTTGCATTAGCGGCTGAACATATTCCCGAAGGGGACGAACGGGATGGCTTCCTTGCTATGGTCCAGGATGGCAAAGATGCCATGTGAGGCCGTTCAGTCGGGTTTTGACATGGTAGATTGTGTCAGCCGGTCCATGGCGGCGAGCACCGTAATACGCAGGTTTGCGTGGTTGCTCCTGATGTGCAGTCCCGGCTCCTCAACATGCCTCTTTTTGGCAGCAAGGCTGATGAGAGCCTTGAGAGGTTGCAGACCTCCAAAGCTGCAGCGAAGTCGTTGGGCGCTGCAGTTCGACAACCTCTGCCTTTTCGTCCTAGGGGACAACAATGGAGGGGAGGTTCCTTTCGTTATTACTCATCCTTCAGTAAAGCGAGAGGAGCTGTCAGTCAAAGAGGCAACCGTAGGAGTACCAAAGGTGGCAAACAGGGTACTCGAGGTGCCAAAGCCGCTCGGGCAGTTGCCTCTTTGCCCTCGGGCAACGCCGCAGCCGCTTCCACTCAGTCATGAGGCCATGTCCATGGTTCGCCGGTTGGGGGAAGACTGGCGCAGCATCTTGTAGAGTGGTCTGCCATTACTTCAGATGTGTGGGTTCTGGAGATCATAACCCACGGCTACTGTCTTCCTTTCCGGCAGAGGCCTCACGACAATCCACCTGGGAACCTCTCTTTGAAGAGCCGGATCCGCTCCTTGTGCAGGAAATTCGAGCCCTGCTGGAGAAAGGTGCCATAGAACTGGTGCCTGTAGCGGAGAGGAACAAGGGATGGTATTCCCCTTATTTTTTGATTTCGAAGAAAGACTGGGGATTGAGACCCATCATGGACTTGCGCGGTTTGAACAAACTCCTACGGAAGGACAAGTTCAAGATGGTTACTCTCAAGTCCTCCAGGCCCTTCAACTTCAGGACTGGTTGGTGTCTCTCTACCTCAAGGACGCTTACTTCCATGTGCCGATCCATCCCAAGCATAAGAAGTACCTGAGGTTCGCACTTTCAGTTTCGGGTCCTGCCGTTCGGATTGACCTCCGCCCCAAAGGGTTTTCACCAAGCTAATGGTGGTGGTGGCAGCGCATCTCAGGAAAGGGGGGATTCACGTCTACCCCTACCTGGACGATTGGTTGATCAGGGGGAGCTCTCCTGAGCAAGTCCTGGATCATCTGTCCGTCACCTGCCACTCCCTTCAGAAGCTGGGCTTCTCCCTCAATTTAAAGAAGTCCCATTTGACGCCAACACAGTGGCTCCAGTACATCGGAGCAGTGCTCGACACATCCCTGGGGCTGTGTTTTCCTCCCCAGGTGAGGGCTCTTCACATTCAGCAGATGGTGCACCAGTTTCAACTTGCCCAGACGCTCCCGGCGTTCGAGTTCTTGAGGTTGCTCGGCCTCATGGCATCCTGCATTCTTCTGGTGCCAGAGGCTCGTCTGTGGATGAGATCTTTGCAGCGGGCACTCAAGATGCAGTGGTTGCAATCTTCCGGCAGGATGTCGGACCCTGTTCAGGTGCCGCCCTCCGTCGCCCAGGACCTTCTGTGGTGGGCCATCGGAGGCAATCTGATGAAGGGGGCTCCGTTTTGGCTTCCCTGGCCGAAGGTGACGATCATGGCGGACGCATCCCTCACGGGATGGGGAGCTCATGCCAACGAGTTGACAGCGGCCGTTGGTCTCTGTCGGAGTCCAGACTCCAGATCAATCTGTTGGAGCTGAGGGCCTTTAGACTAGCCTCTGTGCAGGGTGGCGATGCAGTTCGAGTTCTGGGCCATCCAGCAGGAAGTTTCGATCTCGGCTGTTCATCTGGCCGGAGACGACAACGAGACGGCGGACGCTCTGAGCAGGCAGAGCACGATCTCTCACAAGTGGGAGCTGGCTCAGGAGATTTCCCTGGAGATCTTCGCCCTTTGGGGGACCCCTCAACTGGATCTCTTCGCCTCCAGTGTCAACCGGAAGTGCGAAAGGTTCTGCTCGCGGGAATTTCCTCCAAAGGAGCCTTAGGAGACACGTTCGTGGTGGAGTGTTCATTCCCACTTCTGTACGCCTTTCCTCCAGTCCCCGTTATCCCGCAAGTACTGCGGAGGTTACGGAGGTTCGGTTCCCAGATGATCCTCATTGCTCCGGCATGGGCCCGGAGGACGTGGTACCCGGACCTTCTCGACTTGTCCATCTGCCCTCCACGTCGTCTTCCCTACCGAGACGATCTGCTCTCACGGGAAGGGGGTCAGGTTCTCCATCCAGAGGTCAGATCCCTCAACCTTCACGCTTGGCTTCTGAAAGGTTGAGGTATAAGGATTGGGACCTCCCTGAAGACGTGTTGGAGGTGTTGCTCTCGGCCAGACTGCCGACAACAAAGTCTCTGTACCGTTGCCGTTGGCGTAAATTCTGCGACTGGTGCAGAGTTAAGAATGTGGATCCTTTTGAAAGTGACATTCCCATGGTTCTGTCTTTTTTGCTTTCTTTGGCCCACAGGGGCTTGCAAGTGGGTACCATTAAAGGTTACCTGGTGGCGCTGTCCATATTTAAGCGCTCGTCTGAAGAATGTTCCTATTTTATGATTCCTTTAATTTCTCAGTTTTTGAAAGGGCTCACTAATGTGTTCCCTCCGTCACCTTTTCTGGTGCCCGGTTGGGATTTGAACCTTGTTCTTAAGTTTCTTATGGGTGCTCCGTTTGAGCCTTTGCATTCTTGCCCTTTGAGACTGTTAACTCTTAAAACTGTGTTTTTGGTTGCGGTTACAGAGTGAGTGAGTTACAGGCACTTTCAGTTAAGCCACCCTTCACTGTGTTTCATAAGGACAGGGTTATCCTTCGAGTTTGTCCTTCCTTTCTTCCGAAGGTGGTTTTGGAATTTCATTTGGGCCACAAAGTTGTTCTTCCGGCATTCTATCCTCCTCCGCATCCTGGTAAGGAAGAGGAGAGGCTCCATAGGCTTGATCCTAGGAGAGCGTTGAGCTTTTATATTTCACGCATGTCCTGGGTCAGAGTGGACGATCAACTCTTCATTGGTTAAGCTGGAAAGCGTCTGGGACAATCTGTGACGAAACAGACTTTGTCTCGTTGGATTATTTTGGCTATCTCCGAGTGTTACCTCTTGGCAGGTAAGGACCCACCGGCTGGCTTGCAGGTCCATTCTACCAGGGGTATGGCTGCATCTACTGCCCTACAGAGGGGTGTTCCTATTCGTAACATCTGTGATGCAGCCACCTGGGCTTCAGTACATACTTTTGTACGTCACTACTCCCTCGATTCCATCCGAGGACAGGATCTGGCCTTTGGCAAGGCAGTCCTTTATTCCGCAATTTGATTGGGCATGCTAAATTTGTGTTCTAAATTCTTTTCCCACCTCCTTGCTTTGGTGCTGCTTTGGGAGTCTGTCAAAGATATGGAATACGTCGGAGGACCCAATCCCCTCAAAGAACAAGTTACTCTCTTACCTGGTAACGTTCTTTTTCGATGGCATGGTCCGACAACATATTCCATATCGCTTCCTCCCTACCTTCCCCGCTGCAGAATTTCTTATGCGATTGCAGCTTACGTTTCCGCAAGGCCTTGTGTGTCTGACTGGCAGAAGACTGGTGTCACACGTTCTGGGGGAAAAAACTACAACTGAGGCTACGGGTGTCGTGTGTCCTACTTATCACATCGGGTGACGTTGGCCGTCGGAGGAGGTCCTCTGGGACGGCGCATCGATGTCATCGCAGGACGCCGGAAAAAAAATTCCGAAGCAGCACAGCTGTGGTGATTACTGTCAAAGAAATGGAATACGTCGTCGGTCCATCCCATCGAAAGAACGTTACCAGGTAAGAGAGTAACTTGTTCTTCTTTATCAAACGCAGAAAATGTATTGTGAATAAAAAAAATTTCTTCCATCAGGGTAAAGTATGCGTTATTTGTTTAAGCATTAATAACGTATTTGAAAATTTGTTAGGTGTACACACACCTCAGCTCCTTTCTGATGCATCTAAGGAATCCCACCAAGTAGTAATTTGAGTTGTTGACTTGTTCACAATTTTTAGCAAACTGAGACACTTTTCTCCCGGCTGAATTAATGATCAAGTCGACAAACTTGGACTTTTCATTTGGTACTTCAGTGCTTAGGCTGAAATTGAAGCAGATAGAATGGCATGGTCGCTCCTGTTAGTTTTTGTTATGGAAAAGAGTCTGATTTGCGACGGAGCGTTGTTCGCCATATAAATATAATCCATGATGGAATGAAGTCCCATGCCAGACCAAGTCAATTGCGGCTTAGCTGGTGGTTCAAAATGCGAATTCAATTGTCTGAAGCCCCACCTTGGCAAGAATGACTGTCTTTTAAACCCTTTAGTATGTGAGATGGACTCCAAGACATATCAATCAGTCCCTCTAAATTTGCATCATCAGTCAATTTGATGACGCACACTATTTAGGTCTCCTGCAAGAATGATCAAACTCCTCTCTCCCTTGGATGAGAAATCAACTAGCACATAATCTATTTAATTACCAAATTTAACTCCGCTCTAGCCGGATTATAGTAAATGTTGATGATTAGTTCTGAAAAAATGATGCCATCTAGATTCTCTGTTAGAATAGTTGACAAAAGGGATTCTGAGTTTGACTGATATTTCTTAATTGAATGGCCCTGAATATTTCTTATGGATGGTAAAATGCTGCCATGCGGACGACTCACCAGCCCCTTTTTAGCCTTGTTTTCAAACACACAAAAACTGTCAAAAATCAGAGTTGAACACAACTACGTTTCCTGAAGGCAAATAATGTTATACCTGGCACGTTTTTCACTGTGGTCTCATCTCGTAAGCTATTGTAGCCCTGTGTGTTCCAGGAGAGAATCCTCCAGGCCTTACTGTGATTACTTTGTGGGGAAGCTTTTAAACAGTGAGGTAAGCAACACCCAGCCTTCTGGCTCCAAGTCATAAGTGACCTGCCTCCCCCCTCCTTCTTTTTCCATGCATTTAATGTTCAGATTGTCAGTTATGGCTTGACACTTCTTTGCCACCCCCACCAATAACTAATGAAAGTGCACTTCACATTTACTCAATTCATTGTGGTCAAACAAGTGCACAAACCTAAGATCCTTCGATGATATAGTTGAGTTCTGGTGACAGTAGAGAGAGAACCTTTGACGGTTTATAGTGAAAATCTCGAAAACAAAATCTCGAAAAAAAAGCACGAATTCAAAAATCTCGAAAAAAAAAAATATCGAATTTTTTTTTCAATGCGTTTTTTTTAAAATGGGGGGGGTTCCCCCCCCCTTCCCCCTTTTTTCATTTTTTTTTTATTTTACCCCTTTTTTTACTTACCTGACCCCAAAAACATATATAAATAAATAAATAAAAAATTCGATATTTTTTTCGAGATTTTTGTTTCGTGCTTTTTGTCATTCGAGATTTTGTTTTCGAGATTTTGACTGACCACCACCTTTGACATGTTCATGGGTAGGCTTTTTTCTTTTGACATAACTGATTCAAACACCATTGATGTGGAGTCCAATAGTTGGACGCCACTGTCATTCTTACCATTTTGATTTGATGATTGTAGTTCTATTCTGTCATTTTGTCTTTATTTTCCACTATTTACACGGACACCAGGAGAGAGTTCTGAACGATTTGGTGTCCACTTTTTATTTACATTAATTGGATGCACACCAGTTTCTTTTGTCTTGCACACTTGAGGTTTCTGTTATTTTATCTGGGTCAGAGATTCTCAAATCCTTCTCTCTACCTTCATCTAGTTCCTCCAATACTTCTTCTATTACTCTAGCTTTGTTTTTATCTCTTAATTATCTGCCTGCAAAACCATCTTTTTAGTCCATGCTATTTCTTGTTTGCAGTGCCTCTAATTTTTTTCTCACTGCTTATGATCTTGGTGACCGTCTCAGTAACACTCTTGCCCTCTATCTGTACTTCCCTGCACCACCCCTGTGCTACTCTGACTGTCAGTCTGCTGAGACACTTCATTAATGACTATGGTCTCCGGCAAGACGTATCCACTATAGGCTTCATTGTATGTGTCATCATTGTTAGAGGCGTTAAACACTTTTTTGAGGAATTTTCTCGAGCGTCTGTTATTCTGTTTACCTAATGCTTTCATATTCGTGGGTTTTTTTTTAAACTCACCCCCCATGTTATGGTTGATTTGTGAGCCAGCTACTCCTCGTGATTCAACTTTATTATTAGACGAGCCAACAGCTGTACTTGTATTCAGGGAGCATATGCATTCTGCTGGACTCTGTTTCTCTGTTGCAGTTTCTAAATTCCTGTGGTTGGCTGATGCACTACTCATTAATAAGAGCGCTTTTATCTCATTTAAAATTCCTGTGTTGGATCTCACCTCTAGCACAACCATGTCATATATTCTATTAAATGACTGCAGTACCAAGTTAAGTGCCATTGAAGGACTACTCGCTACATCTATTGTATTGGTGCCCCCCTTCGCCGAGTAATTAAAGATATTGTTGACATTAAACTGATAGTTAGAGGTAGACTCCTCCTCTACTTGAGTGTCTTCATTCTGATGAGGGTGACTGATATTTTCCCGTCCAATTGTAGGTGCAATGTTCTGAGTCACGGGAGAATAAAGCAATCTGGCCAACACACTTAGTAGGGGGCACCACTAAGCCCTGAATTTCACTTTTTTCAAGACTAGTGTAAACTTCTATGAAGGACAAGCTAGCACGCCATTCAACCTCGCTTAAAATGGTGCGGGAAATGTCGCAGCTTTCACCAATCTCGTTTCCTATAACTGCCAGAACTTAGTCTGAAATAAAATGCCCTGCTGTGAGAGCCCAACTGTACGTTTTGGACTCTACCTGCGGGGAAAAAAGCCATTATTTTCTGTCATTTAGTAACTTCATATTTTCTGAATGTATATTTTGGATTACCTCTTTAGCAAGCAGGGTCTTATCACCGCTTCTCAAATTAAGTTTTTTCCCTATGCATTCTTTTCTCTGACCAAAAACCTGCTCCTGCGTACAAGCCTTAAATTCAACCACAGGACAACACTCACGGAACGCAAAGATTATAGTAGAACCTGAAGAAAGTCTTCACTCCGTCTGTGAGACTGAGCGTTACACGCTCTGCACTTCTGACGAAAGACAATGGCCAAAAAACAGTGGAAGCAGCTTTTTTTGGTTTGGTCAATTTCACTCTTGCGTGCAGGCAGATCAAAGGGACATACCCCACAGTCTCTACCCGTACTGTGCAATGTTCAAAATCTAGTAAAATCGAAAACGTTAGCAACAACCCTTACAAAAGACATTTAGCAATCTAGATGAGAGACTCCTTCGTCTCTGCCAACAGGGTACTCCGACACAAATGGAAAGATTGTAACCAGTGCCTTCAAGTCTTTCAAAGCAATAGAAGAAAATTGTCCATCTCTGGGCTGAGAATATGTTTTGTATGTTATAAGGCCAGCTGACTGCTACTTGTCAGCGCACTTTTGCGGGGGAAACTCGGTTTATAGTTAGCACCTGGTTTTTAGGAGGAGCTGTAAAACAATCAGCAACCACTGAAGAAATACCGGTAAACGCTGTAGCCCAGGATGCAGACTACCACTAGTCAGTACATTTCGCATACTTAGGCTGATTTTTTTTCAGCAAAGTTTGTTTTTTCAAATATATGTCCGAATCAGTAAGGATTGCGCTGCCTTTTCTTGGGCTCTTTCATGTGCTGTGCACCTCCTTCTCCCAGAGGTGCCCTGGTAACCTGCTCACTCTCCCTATGTTTACCGTGTTTGTGCGGTGTCGTCAGCGTTCCTCGTGTTTCACCGGCATCTGCGCTCCAGGTCCATTTACTGGCAGTACGCCTTCAGAGTAGTTTGCTTCCCGCTTTGCCTTCCTCTGTGTTGGGCAGCTCTGACTGCCCGAAACAGAAAAGCAGTGAACTTTTCCCGACCTTGCTACTCTGCACACAGTGTCAGTTGGCGCCTGCGCTGAGCTCTGCAGTCTTCTCGCCTTCGGCTTCCCCCAGTGTCAGCCTCCGTCAGGTGCCTCTCCAGTCTCTGGCTCCCTCATTATACCTGTTCGGTTCACTTGTGTCCTTTTTAAATGTCCTAGTCTTTCTCTGCAGTTTCCAAAGACTAGAACGCTTTGTTGACTTACTGTGTCCAGTCATCCTCATTACTCCATACCTCTTCCTGGACTCGGTACCAAAAATGGGGGGGGGGAAGGAAAATAAAGTTCTGGGTTAAAAAAACATGGGAAGTCAGTCTCTATATTACAATAAGCCATGTAGGAATGTTGCAATGGCATGTGGATGTCACTAAAAGTTATGGCTGAAGGGTTGTTTTGACTCAATCTTGTATTTTCTCCCTGGAGCTTGTCCTCTCTCACGTGGCCCTCCTGTAGATAGCCACCCCCAGGGTCAGTCGGGTAGTTTCTGCATTGCCCTGGCCACGTAAGAGATGTGTTGTTCCAGGGAATCAGTGACTAGGCTGTCAGATTGGTCAGAACGATTATACTTTTTACACATTGGTGCATGATGAGCATTATTAAATGTACATGATTCTTCCCGGAAGTCCTGGGGTGTTTAATATTACCCCACACCTATTATAACCACTCTCCGGTTTGTATGAAGATACTCTTCAGTTTGAATCTCAAATTTCTGCATATTTTGAGATTGATCGGTTGGTCTCTCTTGAGTTGACTATCTGAGACACTTGAATGTTTACATGTTTCAGATTTATAATGGTGCAGAAAATGGCATTTTGAAAAATATACACCGGGAACTATGCATTGCTGAAAGTGCCTTGTGTTTTTGGAGGCTGTACACGTTAGATGAGGTGCAGTCTCTCTTCTTCTCACCATCAAAACCAACTTGAGACCTTCAGATCTCTAGCAGACAGAGAATCAAGTACTTAGCATGCCCAACAGTGGCTGAGCAATATGGTGAGTGAGATGCTCCAAACAGGACCCTACCTTAATTATTGCATAGGATCTTTTTCCTCCGTTTGCTGCGATAAGTGGATGGAGCCATTTATGTAGACCCTGCTCTAGTCAACTCCCACCTTTTACAAACTGCTACACTTAGTATGTGCTTCCCATTCCCCACCTGCTTCCATAGTTATGGCTCATTATTTGACAAAGATGCCTCCCTAGAAATTGCTTCAAAAGGCAATCACTGAACTTGATGAGCATGTCGCTCTCCACAAACTCCTCCTGGTCAGAGATGCTCTTTCTAGGTCTATGGCTTCCTTACCAGATGGTTTGCCTTCCAGGTTTTTAAGGGGTTTGGTTTGATCCTGGCTCCTTGACACTTGCACGTTGAGGAGGCAATCGAATCGAGATGCATTCCAAGATCAATTTGCAAGATTACCATGGTACTTTTAAAACCCTTTAAAGATCCCCTTCTGTGAAACTACCCCTGTCCACTTTCAGTAGGATTAAAGCATAAAATAAACCGAGAACTTCGCAATAGCGAACACAGTTCTCTTGCACAGATAGCCATTGGGTCGATAAGCGCTCTAAAACCAGTTGAGCTTAGAGACACACACACACACACACGCACGCACCCCCACCCTTTGTAATTATATAACTTGTAATGCTCTGTACCAAACAGTTGACCGCAGATTATGCATAACATTGTTCTATGCCAATACAAGCAACTAAAAAGACTATTATTTGGTAAGTAACGTTTGTCATGTGAGTTCCAATAGGGCGCTCTGACTTTGAACTCCAGAAACCAACTAAGATCATGAGTGATTGATAGGTTTGCCATGGTATATACATTCAATTTATTTTCTGTTTAGCAGTTTGTAAACTGGTGACCTACATAATAGGAAGCCTCTTGTCTTCTCATAGCAATGTAGCTGTGCCATTATCTTTAAATTTCAGCGAGTTGGGCAGCCTACCTGGATTATCACTTTACCATGCTAGACATGTGCTTTTTCTCTCTGTGTACGTTTGTCATATGCACGTGGTACAAGGTGTTCTTTATTTATAGGTTTGGTCTCACAAGCAGTTTCCTCTCATCCCAGTGGGGAAAATGGTCTTAAACAGAAACCCGGTTAACTACTTTGCTGAAGTGGAGCAGTTGGCATTTGACCCAAGCAACATGCCACCTGGTATCGAACCCAGCCCTGACAAAATGCTGCAGGTTAGTGAGATGTAATTTTACACTGTACAGCCCATCAGTGTCTGACCTGAATCCTTCCCATTGTTAATTGTTGCCCTCTAGCCTGCTCTCATGTTTTATATGAATTCTGCAATGAGAAAATTATGAATCTGTGCATCACACCGATGAAGGCCTCGAGTGTATTCATAGATAAATGTCTCTTGTGAATGGATGATGCCCAAATGTCACTGTCTGCTGTAAAGATGTATAACGTACAATGTTTGCACTGTTTTAATCTCACGTTGCTATTGCTCCACTTTGTCCAGTCTTTCAGAAGTCTATTAACTGGCTTTGCCCCATCACTCCTGTTGAAAGTCAGTTCTATACATTTAACATAATTTATGTGGAAAAACGTCGTTGTTTACTCCTCATTTTCACCCTGACAAACCAAACTGTATAGCTCCTTGTCATTAAACCACTGAAATATGTTTAAGATAAAATGGATCTGGTACTTAAGCACGTGCTTCTTATATCAGCGAGACCCACAGGACAAGTTTCATTCTGGGGAGGACCAATTGAGCCTCTATTCTTTTCAGAATACTTTGATGGAGTACCATTCAAATGGATAGTGTGATAGGTCAGAAATAGGAGACCGACAAGGAGGCCTTGTGAGGAACTTCTTTTTTATTTGTACACCAAAACCATGACGTGTCCCTATCGCTAAGACTCTGGTCTACTCTATAAAGGAGTGGATGTCAAAAAAGGTTGCTTGTCAGGATGTCTGTCCAAAATTAAGAAAGTCCTCCATGGGAGCCACCAGGGGGCGCTGAGATGTGCTGAAGCACCTCTGCGGTTCTCCTCACCAGGGTGATAAAAAAAGAACCTGAGCCCCCTCCCCGAAACCCCCAGCAGGGGAGATCTGACCCCCCCCCCTCCCTGGTGACTGTGGATCCCGCAGGCACCAGCTGGGAGAAAATCCAGGCGGTGGCAGAGTCCCTGAGATCTGTGCTGGTTTGCTTGCCGGGGAAGCTACTGGTGGCCCGTTTCCCGCTGCGGCTCCACGGCAGTTGGGGCCTGTGGCCTCGTTGATACGGCGGCACTGAGGTTTGCGGCCAGAGCTCGCCCCTTCTCTTCTCCCCCTTGAAGCTGTCGGTGGCCGCGGAGCTGCGGCGGAGAGGAGTGCTGGAGCCGAGCCTGTCACAGCATGGTCTCCCGGAGCTGGCGGCTTTCACCCCCGTGCGCCCATGATAGCCCGTCCGGCCATAGCAGCCTGAGATTTGTGGTCACTGGAGGGGCGGATGCTGCGGGCGGGTGCCAGGGGGTCCCTGAGGTGAGGATCGGATGAGCCAAGGCTGTGGAGAGGTTCGGGTCATTGTTTTCGTGTGCGTCAGCCTGGAAGGAGTGAGGGACTGCGGCGCTGGAGGGTGCACACTCCATACCCCGAAGTTAAGATGGTGTCGGCGGGGTAGCCCCTCTGTGGCCAAAGAAGGGGAAACTACCTGACTGGGCTACACCCCGCTGGCGCACTGTAGTGGTGAGGGCCCCCCCATCCCCCAGCCCCGGAGGTCATCTAATTGTGCACCTGGATCCCCGCAGGCTCCTTGGTTTCATGTATTTCACCCTTGGACTGGCCTCATCCTCTGGAGATCTCGACCTCTGAGTTGCTGGGGTTGGTGCCCTCTCCAGTGTGTGTGTGTGGGGGGAGGGCAGGAATCTCACTGGAGCTCAGCACGTTGGCACTGGGAGCGCTCAAGGGTCACTGTTTGGGTACCCTTGGGGGGTGGGGCTCGTGCCTGGATGGACCTTTCCGACAGGTGCCGTCCCCTCAGCTGCGGCCTTGCCTTGAATCATCGCCTTTCTCCCGCTTGCCCCTCAACCACCCTTCATCACCCACAGACCCCCCTGTTCTCCACTGACTGGACTGGCAACAGTTGTAAGGTGGTTGTTTCTGAGTGGCCTTTGATTTGCTGCTCCCGGAACGTGGTGGAGTTTACCCCTTACCACAACACATCTCATGGTGACCGCCTTCCCCTTGGCCCCCTGGTGTGGTCTGCTCTCTGTTCTCCTGCAGGCTCAACCCTGTTGGCGTTGTATTGGAACTCAGGGTGGTGCTGAGGTTGTGTAAAACTGCAGGTGCCCGCCCAAGTGGATCGAAGCCCCCATGTCCTAGCGTTGTCTTAGCTCTTTGGCCTTGCTCTGGGAGCCCTGCGCCTCAACAGTTCCATTCTGTGATCTCCTTTGTGACTCTTCTGAGGGCCTCAAGGGCGTCACTATCAATATCCTTGCCTCCCCCTTCAATGGACTGGGCGAAATCTCTGCAAAGCTTCCGCCATTTACCCGTGGCAGCAAAGGAAAGCTGTGCCATGTCAGATGTCGGCCATCCAGAAGATATGGAACCCCAAACGATGAGTAGAGCCATGGCGGCCCTGTTGGAGATCCGTGGGTTCAGGGCGGACACTAGTAAAAGACTTGACACACTAGACAAAAAAGTAGACTCTGTGGATGACCGTTTCCAAGCCCTTGAAGCCAAGCAATCCTCGGTCGACATCCTAAAGTCTCAATTTGATATGGGCCTATTGGAGCTGGAGAGGAGAGAGGTTGCTCTCAAGCTGCCTGACTTAGAAAATAGAGAGCGGCCCTGTAACCTGAGATTCTTGGGTGTACCCGATCGTGAAGGGGAGACGCCGGCGGACATTTCTAAAATAGTAAATGCGGTGGCTGAGGGGAGCACCAAGGAGCCAACAATTGACAGAGCCCACAAGGCGCACCCGCCAGAGGGCCCCGCTCGATTCTGGTGAAATTCCACTATTACTCTGAGAAGGCCAAGATCCTGGAGCTTGCACGGAGGAAGGGATCCATTGAGTCGGAAGGCTCCAAAGTCTCAGTCTACCAGGATCTATCTGCCCTCACTCTGTCGCGCAGGCAGTTATGCAGTCCGTTAACGAAGTGGCTCCAGTCCAGAGTTGTGAGATATAGATGGGGCCACCCTTTTTCTCTCTCATTTGAAGTGGAGGGCCACAAGTACTCATTGGTTTCGGAGGTCGACATACAGAGAGTGACGCAGGAGCTCCTGGGTGATACTGCACCGAGGGATGGAGAACCGAACAGAGGGAAAGCCTTGTCGGAGCCTCGTAATGCTAGGAAATTTGGGGAGAGGAGCCGGGTTCGAGGCCATAGAAAATTCAGAAAGGTGGCGCCTTCGTCTCCTGACCAGCCAGTAACCTGACTGGGACCGGTGTCCATGCTGCTCTAATTTGGGCTGAGTGGGAGTGAGGTTTGATTTATGAAGTTATCTCCAGGTTGCTGGAGAGGTAACCCAATCTCTAGGTCATTGGTAAAGGGATTCGGCCTTTGATGATGCCATCTGGGAGGGAGGGGGTGGAAATGGAGGATGCTGTGGGTTTTGTTTTCAAGGTTGTGGGGGGGGGGGCTCAGAATGTTGTGGGCTTGTTATGTTAATTGCGCTGGTGGAGGCGATCTCTGGTGGCCTGGTCGTGCATCAGGTTCCATGTTGCAGGTATTCCAGACGCTTAGGAAAAGGGAGGGGGATAAAGAGGGGGGGCTCTCTTTTTAATGTAGGGTTTTGCAGTTGGTATCATCCGTTTGGAGTCTCTGTTCAATGGAGAGAGAAATGTTTATTGGGTAACCATGGGCGAACCGGTCAAGGGAGAGGCCTCGGGGGACTTCGCATGCTGAGTGCACTAGAGCTTAGATTCTGCAACCCCAATGGCTGAACCCGTCCTGCTGCTGACTCTGGGCTCATTGAACGCGCGTGGGCTCAACTCTCCCCAGACGCGATCCCTGGCTGTGAAAGAATTCAATAGATTGAAGCTTGACTTTCTTCAAGAAACTCGATGGGTGCGGAATGGGGAACCAACCCTAAAAGCTAGGTCCATACAGAGGGATTTTCATGCATCCTGCCATGCCAAGAAGAGGGGGGTGGCAATAGTGGTTTCTCCGAAGGCTCATTTTAGCCTGAAAGCCCAAAGTAGGGACCCGGAGGGTCGGTTTATAATGGTCAAAGGGGAGATGAGAGGTTCCAAGGTGAACAGGATCGCTTTTGGTTGGGGATGAAGTCCAAAATCATGTCCTTCACTGAGGGTGCCCTTTTGGTGGGAGGGGATTTTTACATGGTCTTGGACCCGGATCGGGACAGGAGATCCGAGCGGCCCTGTACAGATTCCTTGATACAGAAGCGCCTAGCAGCCTCCTTTTCAGAGCACCAATGATGAGTTGGGGCATCGGGATTCTCACTTGACCCGGGAGGGCCAAGACCCGCTATTTACATTCTTCTCTAGAGCCCATTCGTCTTTCTCTAGAATTGACTACATCCTAGTCGACAGGGCACTCAGTGAGAGGATTACGGGAACGAAAGTAGAAGTGAGGCTGTGGTCAGACCACGACTTAGTTAAGGTTCAATTGGGGATGCCGAGGCGGGTCTCTGGCCCGGGGAGGTGGACCTGCAACGATCTCCTGCTGAAAGATAAGGAGCTATTCCAGTCCCTCCATGCATCCATTTAGGAGTTTTTTTTAAATCAATGACGACGGGCAAGTGGGGACAGCTGAAGTTTGGGAGATCTTTAAGGTCACAATTAGGGGTGTTCTCATTGGGCTGGGGGCTGCGAGGAAGCGGGAGAGGTGCAGGGATGAGAAGCTCTGCGCGACAAAATCGAGGCCTTGCAACCAAGGGGTAAGCTTAGGTCCCAGATATCCCCAGGCAAGTGGGCTGAGCTGCAACAATTAAAGGCGAAACTCGCCTCTGTTAGTTGGACAAACGGAGAGAAAGCTTTCTTTCCTTAAGCAAAGGTACATGGAGAAGGGTGAAAAAGCTGATAAAATCTTAGCCTGGAGGCTTCTGGAGCTTAGAAGTAATAAGAGGGTGGATTTTCTGATTCTTCCGTGCGGGTCGAGATGTAATGATGACCCAGGAATTGTGGAGCAGTTTCGTCTTTACTATGAACACCTGTATAGTTCAGAATTTAGTGGTGATGGGACGGATATAGATAGGTTCCTGGACTCCATACCGCTTCCCTGTCTCCTCCCCCCACCCCCTCCCTCCCCCCCCCTGCCCCGAGAAATCGGAGCCCTTGGAGAGGCCCATTACACCGCAGGAAGTGATCAAGACTATCAGCTCAATGAACCCTTTACAATGGCCCAACGGCCAGAGTGGCAGTGAACGAGACAGTCTCGGACACATTTTCGCTGTCCAGGGGGACCTGTCAGGGTTGTCCGATTTCACCCCTTCTCTAAGCTCTGGCGATGGAACCCCTGGCGATGGCTATAAGGCAGAACCAGGGGATTCCGGGTGTTCGCTGTGGCGAGCTCCAGTTTAAACTCTCCTTATTTGCGGACGACGTCCTTGAGTATTTGACCAACCTTCCAACTTCGCTTCCAAACCTTCTAGACTTGATCCGAGAGTTTGATCTCTTTTCGGGGCTGAGAATGAACCCAGGGGAAGTCCAGCTTGATGCCAATGGGTAGAGCCGATGCCAAAGTTGAGGGGAGGGAGTCACTGGGGGGTTATTAGGGTTGAGCGTAGGACTACTTACCTGGGGCTTCTTCTCCCGAGAGACTTGTCCCTTCTCTATGAAGAAAACTATCCTCCCATCCTAGCCAGGATAGAGTTTGACTTTGTTCGGTGGACTCCCTTGACCCTTTCATGGTTTGGGCGTATGATGGCTATTAAGATGAATATTTTACCCAAGCTTCTTTACCTCTTCTCGGCCTTTCCGATCGCCATTCCTAACTTTTTTTTAGATCCCTCAATTTGATGGTCCAGCGCTTTATCTGCAAAGGGAAAAAAGCAAGGGTTAAACACAGAACCTTAACGCTCCCGAGAGAGTGTGTGGGATTCGGTTTACCAGACTTCAGACTCTACCATAAGGCTGCTCACTTAAGAGTAATGTTGGAGCATTCGAGAGATGACATGAGAACTTACTGGTCTTACATCCAGGAAGGTAAGAGATCTCCTATGGTCCCCTACCAAGGATCTCCCGTATAAAATTAGGACTCCCCCTACCCTACCCTGTCTGTGATGTGGGCGCTGTGGAAAGACTATAAAGCAAACTCTGCTCTCTCCTCCTGGCCCTATCCTTTGTCTTCACTGTGGGGCCCCCCGATCGACTTGGGCAAAAGAGATTTGCGTGGGACGCAGGGAAGGTCAGATGTGGGCCTCGAGCGTACCGCGCAGCTCTTCTGGCAGGGAGAATTCATTGAGTATGCCTGCCTGGCGGAGACCATGCAAGACTCGCCAATGTCAATTTTCGATTCTATTCGAGTGAAAGGGATCTTGACTGATAGCCAGTGGGTGCATAGTCTGACCCGTCCCCTTATGCCACTAGAAAAAGTCATTGTTGAATCCACATCAAGGAGAGGGTCCCTGTCTATATTTTATAAGGTCCTAATTACAGCGGAGATTGGGAGTAGACAGAGATTAAAGAGGCTGTGGGAGGCTAGGTTGGGGATGGAGGTGGAAGAAACTACCTGGGCAGCTATTTTTAGGTCCCTTTTCTCGGGCTGTTTGTACATGGCAGCGATGGAGCTCAACTTTAAAATGCTACACGCATGGCACCTTGGGCCAGAGAGATTAGCTAAAATTTATCCCGGTGTGTCCCAAGTCTGTCCGAGGAAGTGTGGCCAACAAGGGACATAGTTCCACTTATGGTGGGAGTGCCCGGTTATTCAGGAATTTTGGGCAACCCTTCAGGGGTGGATTAATGAGATTACGGGTGTCCCTTGATCCCTGCTCCCCCTTGTTTCCCTTTTTGGCATCCCGTCCCCGGAAGGCGGTCTCGGCTCCCTTACCCGGGGTGGTTCAAGGCATGCTCCGGGCAGGGAGATTAGCCTTAGCCCAGAAGTGGAAAAGCGGCTTGGCGCCCGTTAAGTCGGACTGGATGGCCAAGCTCTGGACAATTTTCACTTATGAGAAACTCTCTGCTTTGACTCATGATACTATGAACTCTTTCCTCCAAGACTGGATGGTGGTTCTGCTCCACAGAAACTGTGAATCGGTGAGACTTTGAATCCTCTTGATACAGATTGTTTCTCATGATGTGTGTGCTCTCCAATGTCTGTCATCTCATTTTCTCTTTCAGTTCAAGCCCGATATGTCAGCCATTAAGTGTCTGGTTCTTGACTGTTTCCAATTCGAAACTCCATTAATTTGTTGGATTTGGTTGTTTCTAAGTGGGGGCTGGGGGTGGGTGTGGGTGGTGGGGGGTGTGCTCTACTTGGGGTTTTATTGAGGTTATTGTTGGTGTATTTCTTTGTGAATATGTAACTTTTGTCTGGAAAATGGTCAATAAAAACTAAGTGGAAAAAGAGTTCTCCATCCAGAAACCTGTCCTTACCTAGTCTCGGGCCCTAGCAGTGGTAACAAAACAGAAGGAATTCAACATGAAATGCACTAGGACCCATGGTCTTTGCCATGGAATGGGGGCTGGTTTCAGACCCCCACCCTGGTGTAGTTTTCGCCTTGGGACTTTGTGGCCTGCATGCGCAGTCTGTATCTGAAAGTCTTTTTCAGTCTATTTGTCTGTTACGTAGTTCCAACAAGTTATACCACTCCTTTGGCTCCAGCGTCTCCCGCCCCACCTTGTGGGCATTTTTCTCTCACAGCACCCTTGGGTATGGGTTCTTCTAGCCCATCTTGGGCTCTTTATTCTCTCGTCCCGTCCTGGGGATTGCTTGTTCTCACACTGCCTTGGGGTCTGGTTTCATTTGCCCCATCTTGGGGTTTGGTCTCTTGCAGCCTACCTTGGGGTTTGCTTGGTCTCAACACGCATTGGGGTATTGTTGGGCCTTGCCTCTCCCTTTCTTCGGAGCCACTACATACCTTTATTTTCACTGCAGTGTGCCTCTGGAAGATGGGCAGGATTGGCGCAAGTGTTGCCGTGTCTTTGGCGTCTTTGGTTTCCTCTGCTACTGTGGGAACTTGCGCTTATCTTCAGCAGGCTTCCTGTGGCACTGTTTCTTTATCAGCGTGTCATCCCACGGCTTGGGCCCAGCACTGGTACTCTTGACCGGGCATTTCCAGTTTCTCCTCCAGCAGGTTTGTCAGCATTCTGCATGCGCTGCCTCAGTCAGGTCCGCCACGCTTGTCTTCTTCCTGCCACACCAGCCAGCATGAGGGCTCCACGCATATGCTACTCCGTGGATGTCGCGTCCCTTGTTTTAAGGATGTTTGGCTCTTTATCCATCCTGTTAGGACGTGGAACTTCCCATGTCTTTCATTCTCAGTTGATCCTGTGCACACAGAGGGTCAGAAAACTCACCAAATTTCCTTACAGGAAGTTTACAGTTATTAGATATTTTAACTCCCACGTAGCCAACAAAGGTAGAACTGGAATCTTGGGAATAGGGAGGGCAACTAATATACCTTTCTAGGCACTGCTAGCCCTCTATCTGGGGAGGTTTAATCCCCAGTGGGATCCCGCTTCCCTGTCTCCTAGGGTGTATTATGTTGAACATGCCCATCTCCCTAGTCCCAAAGGGGCTGGCTCCCGCTTGGGGAGAGGTGAAAATTGCCTGGATTTGTTAGAACATGGCAAATGTGTTCTAGCAAGAGTTGTATAGTCTGGACCTTGCATCATGTGCCTGATGATTTCTGTGCAGACGGCACCATCTTGGTAGCGCTCTTCTTCACTGTATCGTTGATTAAATCGCAACCGGTTGTCATAACATCCTTCTACATCTCTACCCTACCTTGTCATACACTTTTAAAATGTCAAGACTGTTCAGTGTAATAGATACTGTCCTATTGATGGCCCCAATACCCTTGTTCTTTGCTTTATTATGAGCTAGTTTCTATGCCACCACAAATGTGAATGCGCACTTGGTTGAAATAAAACTTGGTTTGCACTTCTCTGCCCAGTATTCAGGTTTGTTTTTAGAATCAGTGCAGTTTCTTGGTATTGTCTGTGAACATACATTCAGGAGGCAAGCGTATAAGGGATGGTTTTGATAAGGGACACTTAAATGAGTTGGGGTTTGGTTTGTGGGAGCAAAACATATGTAATCTTAGATGCAGATCATAACCACACAATCCATCCAGTCTGTCTTTGAGTCAGTTTGGTAAACACCTAGATGTTAATTTGTCTCCTGCTCCTCACTGCTTGACACTCGCTGATTTCCACTCTCGGCACAGACTTTGTGCTTCAGATAGCGAGATGATGGTGGCTTTTAGGAGGTTTTGCCAAAGTCTTAAGTACAGACTGACCTAACTGAAGTTGCAGGGCTTGTCCCTTTAATCGGCCTCTCCCAGGGGTAAAAGCAGGGCAGTCAAGACTATGGTCTCCGGTTGTTAGAATGATGTTGAAAGGGTACAGTGTAACCTACAGCACCACGCAAAGGAATAGCCACCGATTATTTCAGTACAAATCCATTCTGATGGATTCCTTCCTTCTACAGATTTCTCATCTTGGATCCATTTTCCCTAGCGCTAGCTGGCTTCAGAAACACATTTTATCCACCGGGGGTTGCCATGTGGCTACGCATTGGCTGAACTTGCTGCCATTCGGCACCCATGATGCCAGATGTGATCATGGGCAGTATATGTGAAGCTGACTGCACCCACTGACCTTGGTTCTTTTTCCAACGCACAGTCTATTTTAGGGACGCCACTAGCACTTTTTTTTAACTGGATTATGCCTATTATCCCTAAGGCTTGGATACCTAAACCCAGCAGTGATTGTGGGGGAAGCTGTTAAAATCTGTCTGATTCCCCCCCCCCCCCAATGCTTCTTTGCTGCCTATGGCAGTAACAGGGGACTCTGTGGCTCCTGTCAGTCCACACACTCGATGTCACAGCAAGGTCCTGCTGCTAAACTTTACACTTTCCTCCAGAAAGGTGGGAAACTGAGGTAGTATATTCCCTGGCATCCAACTCTTCGGCCAAGAAGCGGTTGGTGCCCAGAGATCAAACGGATTAAGACAGCTGCTATAGAGACCACAAGAAAAAGGAGACACAATTCATGAGGTCTTGCTCTCCTAGTGACACCTCAGAGCATCACTCTGTTTATGCTTTCCAGAAAGTGGAGCTGTCACCCGTGCTTCAGGGATGATACCTCGATGATGTTGCCATGTACAGTTAACTTTCCTCACTAGCTTCTCCTCCTGTGGCAATGGGGGAGGATTTAAGGTGCCAGATGCTTGGCCTTTTTGCCAATGTGCAGAGTGCTTTGGCCTACATGTCAGTGCCCACTATGCAGCAGAGCACATATTCGGGCTGTAACTGAATGCCTGCTGGCTCAGTCCCAGCACCCCTTTTTGGAGACTGCTTCCCTCCTGCATTACTCTGCTCAACCTTCTGCGTAGAGGGCATGACACCTCACTGGGCTTTGCTCTGATTTTCAGGAGTTCATTTTCTTTGAAAGGTAGGTCATTTCTTTGAAGAGTGTTTCTATGGACAGTTTCTTTTATTATTCTGATACCGCTGATCCTCCTCCCTACTTTCCCATCTTCACCCTCGGACAGGGAGAGCAAGAAACCTGATGCCATGTGTTGCAAGGTTTCAGCTTCTGGTAGCCTAGTTTTCAGGGAGGGAGGGAGTGAGTTCTGGTAGCCTAGTTTTCAGGGAGGGAGAGAGGGAGAGAGGGAGGGAGAGGGAGAGAGACACACTCATGGTGTTTGATAGTGATCAGTGGCGACTGGTAAATTGTTTTAATGGCTGGGTGTAGCTATTTCCCAGCTGAATGAGCAATCGAGTTTATCGATGGAGCCTGAGCCAACCAAGACTGGTTTGGGGTGTGCATTAAAATTCTGCATTTTATAGATCACTTTATGTGAAAAATGGGTACAAGGCATATATTTCTTGATGACTTTAGCTACCTCCCTCCCACAGCTGCCCAACCCTGGAGAAGCCTGCCTCATACCAAGATTGAAATTGCAATGGGTCTACAATCAGGTTCCTCAGAGGGGGCGCCTGAATGCAACTAAGTAGCAAAGGCCATGTTGACAGCCATCGCGTGGCGCCATTCTCCTGCCAAATAGACCAAAATACCTCCAAGATGGGGTGTCCGTATCCTCCTGGAAATAGTCCTCTCCATAAGGTGTATCCCTTCACAAGGGGGGGAGGTAGTTTCTCTTAAACAACTCCTTAGTGTCCACTAACATTCATCCCCAAGTACCGAAATTCCTCAGCCCAAGCTCTCTACGCATTCCCTTTCCTCCCGGGTCAATGTCCCCACCATATATGCTACCAATCTTTCTAGGGTGATCTTGTACCCTGATAGGGCACCGTACGCGTGTAGCCCTACAAGAGGCGGGGGACAGAGGTGCGAGGGTTGGTAATGTAAAGTAGGACATTGTCTGCAAAAAGACTCTCCTTGTATTCAACTCCCCCTAGAGTGACCCCTGTAATTCCCGAGTAAGCTCTCAGTCCAATCGCCTACAGCTCCATGACCAGAGCACATAGCAGCGGTGAAAGGGGGCAGACCTGCCTAAAACCCCTCTTCAAGAAAAGCACCCGTGATACTGCTCCATTCGCCACCACCCTAGCACTCGGGATGAATACAGGGCTGAGATCCACCCCATCCACTCCGCACCCATACCAACCCTCCCAAGAACCTTCCGCATAAAAGATCGGCTGACCTGGTCGAAGGCCTTTTCGGCATCGAGAGAAGAGTATCAGAGCCCCCTCCCACTTCACAGTCGATGCATTTAATATTTGGAGGGTATTCCGCAGGTTGTCTGAGCCCTGCCTATTGGGGATAACCCCTTCCTGATCCGTGTGGATCAGCCTGGGAAGGCACCTTTCTAGCCTGGACGCTAGTATCCTACTGCATACCTTGGGGTCCGAGTTTAATAGTGATATGGTCCAGTACTGAGAACATTGAGTGATCTTTGCCCGGCTTGGGGAGGATGGCAATCGGTGCCTTTAGGAACGTAGGCGGCACACCATCAGCACCCTTCATAGCATTGAATACTTTGGCTAGGTGTCTCACCAGGGCCTCGTGCAATTGTTCATAGAAATCCGAGGTGTATCCGTCATCCACAGGCGCCTTGTCTGGTTTCAGCTGGTTTATGGCATGGATCACCTCCTCTGGCGTTATGTCTTCCTCAAGCATAGTCTGTTCCGCCTCAGTCAGCTTTGGGGTAGTCCTTCCAAATAACCCTGCAAGTGGATCCCTTCTGGCGCAGGGTGTTGTGCATATAAACACTCGTAGTAGTCCACGAAGCAGTCTGAGATACCGCTTTGAGCAGTAGTCCAATTTCCCCCTTCATCCCTTATACGGTCAACAATCCTCTCTGCCCTCACTGCCCATACCCTGTTTGCCAGCATTGTCCCAACCCGGTCGCTGTGTTTGTAGTGCCTCTGTTTGGTGTACCGCATCTTCTTTAAGACCTCCCCAATCAGGAGTGACTGCAGCTCTTGCCGCTTCTCCCTCATTGTGCTCAATATGTCTGCTCCGTTCAACCCTGGTTTGGACAGTTGCCCCCTCATATCTCGCAATTCCGCGCTCAGATGTCCCTTCACCAGCTCCCTCTCCCTCTTTTTCCTCACCCCTTCTGCAATGAGGAGACATTGAACAGTTGCTTCCCACACCATTTTCGGGTGTACTGTGTCGTTGGTAACAAAATAGCTCTGAATCTCCCTCCCCAAAAATTCTTTAAAAATCAGATCCCGTAGGAGGCCATCATTACAGCTCAACTGCAGCATCCCTTTCAATCCCCTCTCCACTGCCCATTCCACTGTAACCATCTTGTGGTCCGACCAGGTAACAGTCTCCACCCTTGGTGAGGCTATACCGCCCTCCTGCTCTTGGGGCACTAATAGGTTTATTCTGGTGTAGGTTTGATGTGTGATGAAAAGAAGGTAGGAACTTAGACCATCATTCATCCATCCAGAAGTGCTCCTGCAGGAGTTGGGCAAATTCCCTGCTGTCCTTTCCCCAGGTCCTTGTTCCTCACAGCGTGGTGGACCACCAATACACAACCAGGTCAATAATCAAGTAAAAATCGCCCCCATTATCAGTCCCCCCCCACCCCAGCCTAGAAGCACATTAAATACTCTCTTAAGAAATGCCACTTGGTGTACGTTGGGGGCGTATATTGATACCAGGGTTATCAATCTACCCTCTAGATGGCCCTTAATAGCTAAATATCTGCCTCTGAATCCCCTCCTCACCTGCACCTCGTTTAGCGGCATGGTTTTCGCCAGCACAATTCCCACTCCCTCCTTCCGGACTTTGTGAGAGGCCCAGTACGTTTGCCCAATCTCCTTCCCCCTCAGTTTTCCTTGCCTGTCCTGCTTGTAGTGGGTCTCTTGTAGTAACACCACCCTCGGGTGCAATTTGCGGAACATGTTAACTGTTGGGGACCCCTCAGCTGGTCTTCTTGGTCATACTGCCACTTTACGTGCTTAACAAATCTGTAGATGGCTGCCAGAGAAGGGGCTTAGGAAGAGGACTGTCATTGGATGGGGGCAGTATGACCCAGAGGACAGTGATTTGTTTGAAGGAGAAATACAATTTGTAAGTGCAAGTGAAACTGTTTTTTTCTTTTCTGATTATTCCCGGCCTGACCACGGGAAATATTAATGAGCATGTGAATCCATGCTAGACCCATGCTGGAGAACAATAGTTACAGGTAAGTAACTTGTTCCATGTCAAGTTATGATCACTCTAGATTGTTCAGGATACTACAGGAGTACATTAGCAGCTGCGCACCCCCACACTCTTATGTTTACCAACAGGTTCTGTACATATCAGTATGTTTTATGTTCTACATAACAGATATAGATTTCAATCAATTAATGCCCATGTGCCCCCGTAATTGACACTGTGAGTGCAACACGCAAAACAAATGACTCCTGTCTAAGTAACAACACATTACATAAACATACACATAGTAAACGTGGAGCTGACAGTGCGTGACGTCACCACATTACTGATGTCACGTGCGTGACACCGTTGCGTGGATGACGTCAGGCGGACTGTCGCCAAGATACAAACAGGTAAGCAGAGCGGCAATGGCCACCACCATTCTGTCACTCGAGCACGCCTGTGACAAGGTTCTAAACGGGCGAGATAATGACCCAATAATGGATTAGAGATGTTATACCGTTGAGACTGATAAAAGAAATATGATCTACCTTCCCTTAACAGGCGAACAGCACAACATATTTTGGCTACATCCCGAAACACAGGTGATGTAAAGAGTGATACGAGTGATTTGTACGTGTGCCTTACAACCTGAACTTATTCGAAAACGATTGGGTTCTTTTTTACATCTGAGTTTTTCCACAGATGTTTTATTAGAAGAAGCATATTAAGGTAGCATAGTACTGTAAAAACAAATTCGGTTTGAAATGTGATGAAGTGAATACTGCTACTTGCATGCTTTCGTTTACTTATTATTTTTTTATTTTTTGTCTTCTATGGTGTTAATTTTGGTGATGAAACACAGGTGTTCAAGCTCTGAAGACTGGCACATTCGCCCGAAATGCATTGGCTGAATTGACCCTTACTAATCTGTGTATATAAATGTCTGCTTCTTCACAATAAACTGAGTTTTATATATACTTTTTTTGTAAATTGGCTAATTCGATATAAGAACTTTATCATTAAAGGAATTTGAGAAAATGAAAGCATCCACTACAGAAAATTGCAGCTAAGAGTTAGCAAAACGTGAGCACGCAGCTGCCCAAGGTCAACCTTGGGTTTTAATTTTTAGTATTTTGACTCTAGTGCCTAGAGCTATTTCCAGTGTGTTCCAATAAATGAACGCAACGCAACATAGAAATGCTACTTAATTATAAAAACACAAATCACACATAGTGTCCACCTACCCTTCTAATAGGGGACACAATTCCTACCACAGATTCCTCATCTTTGAAATATCCCAGTCAGGACCAGAAAGTACTTTTTTGCCAGTAGGTGGTACCATTTGGCTCCATCGTCGACCATCTCCTCTCGTTGTGGTATTGTCTTGGGCAGAGACGGCGTCCTTGGCGCACAAGAACAGAGACGTCTGTTTCCTTCAGTTCTGCCTTTTCTCACACCGGCAAGGCAAGGCGGAGGAACAGCAGCATAGTTGGCTTCGTCACTCATCCTGCATACGTTTCAATAGTTCCCATCGGCGGGGTAGGTAGGAAGGTGATAAGGAATCTGTGGGAGGTATTGTGTCCACAAGAAAGAACATTATGCAAGGTAAGTCATTTTGTTCTTCTAATGACACATTCCGCCCACGGATTCCTCATCTTTGAAAGATCCCCAAAGCTGTATAACATTGTAGGAGATGTGTATGGAAGTATCCATTTAGTTGAACAGTCTGTAAGACTCACTTTCCCACAACTGCATCATTCTTAAAGAATGAGTCGGACAGATAATGTGAATGGATGCCCAGGTAGCCACACAACGTATCTCTGCAACTGGAACATCCCTTTGAAGAGCTGATGTTGCTCCTACACCCTTTGTGTAGTGTCTCTTGTGCTGTATGGTAACTGGTTCTCATTAAATCCATAGCAAGAAGTAATGCAAAGGATTACTTGGCGTGAAATTGTTCTTTTGGAGACTGCTTGTCCTTTTTTGGGACCAGTAAAATTAATGAACAGCTGGTCATCTTTCCTGAATTCCATAGTTCTGTTAGATAGAACTTTAGTACTCTCATTGGTTCTAATCTGTGTAGTCTCTCCTCTGTTTTTTGATGGATCAGGGGGAGGAGGAAAAAAGGTGGGCAAATGGAATTTCTGTGCTTGGTCGAATTCTGATACAACCTTTGGCAAAAATGAAGCTTAGCGGGACCTTTTCTCAATAGAATTGAATACATTTTGGTGAACTTGTGAAGACTTGGAGTTCTGAAACTCTTCTTACAGAGGCCAAAGCAACTAGGAATGCAACCTTAAATGTAAACATTCCTAAGGAACCTGAATGTATAGACTTAAAAGGAGCTATTGTTAAGAAATTCGGAACCAAGTTAAAATCCCACAGGGGGGGGGGGGGGGGACTACAAATTGTGGGGATGGGAAAATGTTTAATTGCCCCCTCAAAAATGGAATAATCAAAGGTGTCTTAAAATAAGACTCCTACACTGGTGTGCATTTGAATATGGATAGATCTGCCAATCATGCGATCAAGGTCATGGACCACCCGCTTTGCTTCAGTTTCCTCATTACTAGGGGAATCAGCGAAAAGGGAGGGGAACGTTAAAACCAATTTGAACACCTAGGGTAATACCAGCACATCCTCCTGAAAGCACCCCTGAGGAAATTCCTTGGAGCAAAAGGTTTTGCACCTCCTGTTCGATCTGGTTGCAAATAGGACGATTTGGGGTCTCCCCCACATGGGGGAGATTCTCTCTGTTCAGTTCCCACTCATGAGACTTCCCTGGAATCGATTCAATGCATTATCTTGTGAGATCACATTGCCGGCAAGTTGCGAAGCGGTCACTAACCCCTTGTTCTGGATCACCCAAAACCGAAGCAGCATGGCCTCCTTGCATAATTTGGGAGTTCACACATTGCTAATCTTGTTGATTTAATGGATGGCAGTGGTGGTGTCTGTGGGCACCTGGACATAGGGAGGGAGGGAAGCAGGGAGGGAAGGAAGGAAGCCCACAGACCGCACACTGAAAGATCTTGCAGATGAGCTCCCGATCCCTGCAAAGATGCATCTGTGAAGCTGGGCCATGCCTGTTTGAATGGGGCCCCCTGAAAGAGTGAAAGAGGTCAAGGATGCCCGCCGAAGCAGGTCTTGTGAAGCCTGTGGGGGGACGTGTAGCACATCCTTCATGTCCACACTGAATCAGGACCGCAATTTTCTCAGGGATCGCTGTAGAGGCTGAATCTGCATTCTTGCTATGGGACTATGAAGATGTAGGACGACATGATTTCCAGCATCATTTCTTTAATAAAAATAATAATTTTGCTGCGAGTCCTCCTTTCGGTTGGAAAAGCACTGCTGTGATCTGTATGCACATGATTCCTACTGGTGAAGGGAAAGACTTTCCTGGTCTCCGTATCCAAAACTGCAACCTAAATCTGTAACTGTTTTGAGGGGGTCAGAAAGGACTTCTTTAGCTTGATTTGGAAATCTAATTTGTGTAGAGGGTATGTTGTTGCCAGGCTCTGTAGGACCCCTCTTCCGATCTGACTCTCAAAAGCCATTCGTTAAGGTAGGGGAAAATGTCCACCCTCTTGCTGTGATGATGCACCACTACCACCTCCATAACCTTTGGGAATACTGTCTGGGCCGAATGGGAGCACTGCAAACTGGTAATGATTAATTACCACGCAAAGGTATTTTCGATGTTCAGGGTAGATTAGGATATGCATGAAAGTGTCCTCCAACTTCAGAGAGACCAGCTAATCCTTTAGCTCCAAGACCTGCAGAATCTGTGCCAGAGTGACCATCTCGAAACGGTCCTTTTGGAGAAGCTTGGGGAGTCGCGGGTCTAAAATATAGGTCTGAGGCCTCCATACTTCCTTCAAACTAGGAAGTGCCTGGAGTACCAGCCCTTCCAGATTTCCTCTTTTGGCTCAAGCTCCACTTTTCCCTTTTGCAGTAGCAGAGTATGTTTTTCTAATATTCCAGAGGAGAGGAGTAGGCAACATTTTGGGGATTCTGATAGGGCTTTTTTAAGACAGGCAGGCAGCAGCCCTGACCGATCGGTTGCAGAACCCATTTGTATGTTGCACAGTGCCACCATGCCTCTCTGAAGAGTCTGATCCTACCCTCCAATGGAAACTCTTGCTATTTTTGCAACCGCACTAGAGAGGTATTGGGGCTTTAGAGCCTCAAGGAACTGCGACTGCAGGCTTCTTGTTTTGAGATCCTTTGTCCCTAAAGGGCCAGTAAAATCCTCTTTCTCCGGCATGGGGTCTGGCATGGATTCACATGCTCATGAATATTCCCCGTCGTCAGGCTGGGAATCCTCGGTAAAGGAAAATCAGTATCAGTTTTGTTTCTGATCTGTCTTTCGTAGTAGTAACCAATCACTGATCTCTGTGTCATACTGACCACAGCCAATGACTGCCCTCTCCCTAAACCCCGCCTCTGGCAGCCATCCTCAGATTTTTACAGCACGTTCAAGTGTTGGGAGTCTTCGTGCTTAGCTCTCGAGCTTTTGCTGCGTGTTTCGCGCTTTTTCAGGTGAATTTTCACATTTTTTCGGTTAATCGAGCCTCCAGCTCCACCGTTTCTACTTCCGTTAACGGGGACCCGTTGCGGGATTTTCCTACGCCCCTCAAGGGTGAAGATTTTGTCGAATCAACTTCTTGGAGGATTCCAGAAGATTTGCGGCCTACTTCGAGATGGCCCAGGACGCGAGTTCGTCAACCGGACCCAAGCTGTTTCGCAGCTGCCCTGGATGCGGGTTGCAGAATGTGTTTAAGGAGGACGAACATTCGCGATGCCTCTACTGTCTTCATGGGGACAAGACTCATGTAGAGAAGGACTGCCAGTTCTGCAAGAACTTGTCGGAGCGGACCATGAGGGACCGTCAATCCCGTCTCGCCAGCTGGTTGGAGAAGGGCTCAACGGGTGAGAAGAAGAAGAAAGGGTCCGAGCGGGCTTCTAAGTCCTGTGCGGGAGCCCCGGCGACGGGGGCCCAACACCAGGCTAAGCGCTGCGAGTCCGCTGGCTCCGGGAGCGCCGAAAGGTCGGGCTCTTCGGTGGCCAGGCAGGGCGCACCTACCCCGGCACAGTCAACCACGAGCCAGCGCTCCGGTTCGGGGAAGAGGAAGTCCGAGACCCCGGGTAAGCTTCGGGAGAAGCCCCGTCCGATCTCGGAAGAGGGGGAGCGAGGCGTCGCCCCTCCCCCTAAGGAGAAGGCCCAGGACGCACTTAAGGTGGTAAAGGCCCCTACCCAGCAGGCAAAGGCCTCTATCGAGGCGATCGCGGCGACTCTGGCCAAGCCGGCATGGACCCCGCCAGCGGAGACTGCCTCCGGGACTAGAGTTTCCCTGCCGCCAAGGAGGGAATCCTCTTTTCAGCCCATCGTCAAGGCCGCCGTGATGGAAAAAGGGGTGGGGGGCATGGTAGCCTCCTCGAGCTCGGAGTCAGCCATGGAGGGGGACCTGACCGGGGTCGTGAGGGATCTCGAAGCCCAATTCGAGAGGGTTCGATCCCGCAAGGAAGATCCTCGGGAGATAATCGAGGAAGACGACAATGGCAAGGAAGAGCAGCCTTCCCTTCCGCCGCAGCCGGAACCTAGGCCTCAGGATGGCTCGGCAGCCATTTTGTTTGCGATCCAGTCCTTATGCTCTGAGATAAGGATGAGATTACCACGGCCCAGGCCGGAGGACCCGCAACCTGGCCCGTCGGGAAGTCCTCAGAACAAACGACGGAGGATCCAACTCTCTCCTCCGTTCGCCCCCGTAAGGCCTACAGTTCCCTCCTCATCCTCCCACGAGTCGGGAGATGACGGTGCGGTGGGCTCGATAACGGGTTCTGACGGCGACAATGACGGAACGGGTCTCCCGTCGCACGGGCCTCTCCGCCCGACGAGATTGGCTCGTTCCACGCCATGATCGCCAGGGCATCCGAATTGTTCCAGCTCTGCCCGGAGGAGCAGAAAAAGGAAGGTTTCCTCTATCAGCGCCGGGAGGCCAAGAGGAAGACTGTCATTGCGGTGCCTCTAATCAATAACATCTGGGAGGAGGGCCTGTCGGTACTCAAGAACCCCTCCACGGCACCAGCCAAACAGGACCGGTACGAGAAGAAGTACCGGGTCCCCGAGACCGCTCCCCTGTGCCTCAGGGCCCAGCCAACGCCAGACTCGGTCGTCTCGGCGGCGGCGAAGAAGAAAGCGGCGGGGTCAGGAGCCTCAAGGTCGAATTCCCCGCCGGACGGCGAGGGAAAGAAGTTGGACGCCATGGGGCGACGGGTCATTTCGTCGGCGGCGACGACGATCAAAGCGGCCAACGCCCTGGCGATCGTGGCCCGTTACGACAGGGACCTCTGGTTTAAGCTGGGCCCCATATTGGACTTCCTACCAGACGACAAGAGGTCCGAGGCCCTGCAGATACTTCAGGAAGGCGAGGTGGCGTCGGACCACGCCATAACGGTGGCAACCGATATTGCCGATACCGGGTTCCGCCAGCTGGGCAACGGAGTTTGCCTACGACGAGGGGGTTGGCTCTGGGCGACCGACTTCCGTCAGGACGTCCAGACCAGGGTGTTTGGACATGCCGTTCGACGGCAGCAACTTGTTCGGGAAGGCGGTGGACGAATCCCTCCAAGCCATAAAGACGGACACGGAGACGGCCCGCGCCCTAGGAGCCCTTCAGCAACGACGGCCCTTTCGGAGCTCCGGAGGCAGACTGGGGGCCTCCAAGGGATCCGGCGGTGGCTTGTCGTACTACTGCCAGGCGGCATGCTCCTTCTCTCAGGAGGCCTACAGGGGTCGCGGCAAGCAGGGAGGGTCTCGCCGCCGTCGGCAAGGTGGCCAGGGCGGCAAGGCCACCACCTCCAAGCGGGACTGAACCGGCCGTGGCGTCGGGCCCCCACCGAAGCACCCCGGTGGGAGGCCGGCTGACGAAGTTCGTCGGCGTGTGGAAGTCCATCTCCACCGACCGTTGGGTGCTGGATACCCTGGCAAGAGGACACTCTATCGAATTCCTGAAGAAGTGCCCTTACGTGCCACCTGTGGCCAGGAAGGAAAATCACGTCCCACAACTGCTGTTGGAAGTACGGGCGATGCTCAGAAAAGGCACCATCGAGCTCGTCCCGAAGAGACTCCGGGCTCCGGGGTGTACTCAAGGTACTTCCTCATCAGGAAGAAGACGGGCGGCTGGCACCCCATCCTGGACCTTCATCGTTTGAACAAATACATCAGGTCACAAAAGTTCAGGATGGTCACCCTCCAGCACGTGCTGGGACAGCTGGAGGAAGGCGACTTTCTATCGTCGTTGGACCTGGAGGGATGCATGCTTCCACGTTCCCATCCTCAAAAGTCACCGAAAGTTCCTCAGGTTCGTCGTCCAGGGACGCCACTACCAATTCAGAGCACTGCCGTTCGGATTGAAGTCGGCCCCCAGGGTCTCTACCAAATGCCTAGCACCTGTGGCGGCGCGGCTGCGCCTGCAGGGGATTCACGTCTACCCCTACCTGGACGACTGGCTCATCTGCTCAAGGACGAGGGAACTCGCCGTCGAACACACTGCGAGGACCGTCCAGCCACTCACAGACCTGGGATTCGCCATAAATTACCCAAAGTCCCACCTGGTGCCGTCGCAGGTGGCCATGTTTCTGGGAGCGAAGCTCGATACAGTGAGGCGCCTGGCGGCACCGTCGGAAGAACGGACGAAGACCATTCTGGGCAAAGTGCAGCGCCTGCTAGCCACGGACGTGGCCAGGCTGAGGTCCATCAAGTCCCTCCTGGGGATGATGTCCTCTTGCATCTACCTGGTGCGCCTCTGCAGACTACGGATGCGCCCTCTGCAAGAATTTCTCGACGCCCGTTGGATGCAGGCGACGGGCACCTTCGAAGACGGGGTCCCCCTCAACGAGGTGTTCCGGCAGGCGTTTCAGTGCTGGGGCGTTCGAGCGCACCTCACGGTGGGCAAGGACTTTCAGATGCCGGCATACCAGGAGACGGTGACGACGGACGACGGACGCTTCCCTGGAAGGTTGGGGCGCCCACACCGCCCACACCGGAGATCTCCACGCCAGAGGCCTCTGGCTCCCGGAGGAGAAGTTCCTGCACATCAACATCCTGGAACTCCGAGCCGTGTTCTGGGCTCTCAAATCGTTCCTCCCGTCGCTCAAGGGCAAGGTGGTGCGGATCTTCACGGACAACACCACGACGATGTTTTACATACGGAAGCAGGGAGGCAACAGATCCCCAGCCCTATCCAAGAAGGCACAGGATCTGTGGCACTGGGCGGTCGCCCAGGGGATATTCCTGGTTCCCTTCCACCTGGCAGGAGAAAGAAACACCATGGCCGACTCGCTCAGCAGGGAGCTGCGCGCGTGTCACGAGTGGGAGCTGCACCAGGATCAGGTGGTCAACTCTTCCGACGATGGGGCAAACCTCAAATCGACCGGTTCGCAACAGTGACGAACTCGAAGTGCCAAAGGTTCGCCAGCAGGTTTCCCCAGCCGAGAACCATGGGCGATGCGTTCTCGTTCCCCTGGGACGGCCTATACCTGTATGCGTTCCCTCCTTTGCCGTTGCTGCTTCGACTCATCACCCAGCTCAAGAGGTCCCGGTGCAGGATGATCCTCGTCGCACCGGCGTGGCCGAGGCAGATCTGGTTCCCGGACCTTCTGGACTTGTCAACGTCCCCATCCATCAAGCTGTCGGCGGACGCGGATCTTCTCTCCAGAGAAGGAGGTGCCATCTTCCACCACGACCCGGCGTCGCTGAACCTGCAGGCTTGGCTCCTGCAGCGCTAGAGTTTGGAGGGTACGATATACCGGCCGACTGCAGAGAGGTTCTTGCAAAGGCCAGGGCGTCCTCGACTCTCAAATGCTACGGTCACAAGTGGAAGAGGTTCTCTATCTGGTGCCAGGCACAGAAGATCAACACCCTACGGATTACGGCCCCTCAAGAGCTGCCGTACCTGCTATCGCTGGCAAAGGCTGGGCTAGCCCATGCCTCCATTAAGATTCATGTGGCGGCGATCTCCAGATATACCAGAACCACAGGACAGACGTCCCTTTGGTCCCATCGACTGGTAAAAGAGTTTATGAAAGGACTGTTCCGGTCGTTCCCTCCGGTGAAGGCCCCGGCGTGGGAACTTAACGTGGTGCTGACCAGGCTCATGGGGGCCCCCATTCGAGCCGATGCACTCCGCACCAATGAAGTTTGTGTCGTGGAAGACTGCATTCCTGGTGGCCATTACCTCCGCACGACGAGTGGGAGAGATCCAGGCCCTATCCCGCAAAGCACCTTACTTGACTTTCCATGCCTCGAGGGTGGTGCTTAGGACGCACCCCTCCTTTATGCCCAAGGTGCCGTCGGACTTCCATCTTAACGAGCCCCTGGTGTTACCTGTTTTCTTCCCGTCTGCTTCGTCGCCGGCCGAGAGGACTTTGCACTCGCTGGACGTGGCTAGAGCGCTGAAGTTGTATGTGGACCGCACAAAGCGTTTTCGGAGGACATCACAGCTGTATGTGAACTTTGGACCTGTGAATCAAGGGAAGGCTCTCTCGAAGTCTTCTATTTCCAGATGGCTCTCCGGCTGCATCATGCACTGCCACCGGTTGGCTAACCGACCGCTGCCAGGCCGTCCGAGAGCCCATTCGACCAGGGCGATCGCTGCTACTACAGCGTTCATATCTGGTGTGCCCCTGCTGGACATCTGCAGGGCTGCTACGTGGAGGTCGACGCACACCTTCACGAGATTCTACTGCGTCAATCGGGATTCCAGGGAGGAGTCCAGGGTCGGCCAAGCAGTGCTGCGCAACCTGTTCGCTTAAGGTGAGCCTGGTGAGGAGGTAAGAGATGCTTAATGTTGAGTTGTTGTATTGCTTAATGTTGAGCCTTTTGCCACCTCCCGTGGTTGTGCATGTGTGTACTGCTATGTATTCTTATATTCATGAGCATGTGAATCCATGCCAGACCCCATGCTGGAGAAGGAACAAGTTACTTACCTGTAACTGTTGTTCTCCAGCATGGGTCTGGTATGGATTCACATGCGAACCCTCCCGCCTACCCCTCTGCGGCTCTTCACTTGGTCATACTGCCACTTTACGTGCTACCAAATCTGAGGATGGCTGCCAGAGGCGGGGCTTAGGGAGAGGGCAGTCATTGGCTGTGGTCAGTATGACACAGAGATCAGTGATTGGTTACTACTACGAAAGACAGATCAGAAACGAAACTGATACTGATTTTTCTTTACCGAGGATTCCGAGCATGACGACGGGGAATATTCATGAGCATGTGAATCCATGCCAGACCCATGCTGGAGAACAACAGTTACAGGTAAGTAACTTGTTCCTTTTTGGGTAGGTTGTTGTCTTAGTGTGAGGTCTCTAGCCTCTCACTTGAAAACTGTGAGATCTGAACCTACCTCTTCCCAAAGCAGTTGGTCCAGTTCTGTGGCTCGATGAGGCAAATTCCAAGGAGTGCGCAGCCTGTTTACTCGCTTGTAGGCTTTACTCAGCCTTGGTGCCAAACAGGTCTCCATCAAAGGACCTATCCGGGAGCTTGGATGGCAAACCTTGGGCGAAGTTGGCTGTGGGCATCCAAGAAGTCCAAACTACAGATGCTTTGCTCACTGTGCACCAGTTACAATTGGTAGCATCTAGCCACACCTCCAGCATATTAATTGCAGTGTCTTTCCTGTCTTGCACCAGTTGTTTAAAGATTCTTGCATGTCTGGTGAAGGGTGGTTTGTGGCTGTTTCTTCCATTTCCCACAAGGAATGTGTGTACCTTGCTAGCGTGCCTGAGATGTTTACTGTTCTCAACCCCAGACTACCTTGAACAAACACCTTTCTTCACCAAGCATCTTGTTTTTTTGGATGAGCTAACTAGAGGTGCATATGGGAATATTGTAGATTTGGAGTCTCCTGTCACAGCCTCAAACACAAGGCTGTCTGCAGAGGGATGAACAGATGTAATTGGGACCTGCCCTATGTTTTTGGGTGATATCTTTGTCCACATTCAATACTGAGGCTGATTTTACCACTTAATTACGTCAATAAGAGCACCACTGAAAGGTAGAACCAGCACCTTTTGACTACTTTGGTTTTAAAACGTCTGTTCCATGGAAACTACCTCTTCAGAAACAGAGCTTAGACTAAGGGTGTAAATGACTCTTGCAAACACTGCTCTGAAAGAGCCAACATTCTGCCCCGCTGCCCAGATGGGATCTGTTCCTATCTGTGAATCCAGTGAGGTTTCCAGTCCACTTGATTTTTGTAAATACTTCTGTAATTGAAAAAAGTGAGTCTAGATTTTGAGTATCTAGCAACTCCTCACGCCTGGATTGTTTTGGAATGTCAGTTGGAAATTGACAGCTGGGGCAACATCTTCTTTGGAAATGCTTTGTTTTAATTTGAGCAATTCTACTCTTAGGTTTTTAAAAGGAATCACCTGGCTCCGATGGCACAGAGATGGATTCCTATAAGCCGCATTTTGACTTTCTCGACATTCACCGCCACCGCTGATGAAGTCTTCGGTGTGCTGATTATCAGGTTTGGCGTAGACTACCATGACTGCACAAGCGTTATTTATGTGGTTTTTAAAAATATTTTATTGTCATTTCAAATTTTATAAACAAAGAACATATTCCCGAACCACCTTAAACCCACGACTTACCCTCTCTCCCCATCCCCAACCGATATCACGTAACGTCCAGAGAGAATCAAAGTTTATGCAATGCCTACAGCCCTCGGTTTGTTTGGGCGAAGTACAACATTGTAGTCCTCTTGCAAAAATTGCAGTACCATTCCCCATTCTTTTGTGAAAGCCTGTTGCGCTCCTTGGATAGTATGTCAACCACTTTAAGGCAACAAAGTTCCATACACCAGTCGTGAATGTGTGGAGGATCTTTATCTTTCCAATATTGGGCACTTACCACTAGAGCTGCCACCCTAAGAATAACCTGTGCTTTATGTCCATGTTTAGGCCAATTGCTTTCCTCCGATGTACCAATTCCCAACAGGATGTCCTTTGTGTAAGCCTGCAGCCGTTTTCCAAACATACCTTGAATGTGCTTATTAATGGTTCCCCAATAGTTAGCCAGTTTAGGACAGTCCAACCAAATATGTAGCCATTCCCGCCAACATTTATCAGTGCTGATTAGTTTCATTTTGTGTAGCCTGTGTGGGGTATAGTGCCATTGTAGCATAGCCTTATTCCATGATTCTCTAATCTGTAGAGAGCGTGTTAATTTAGGAATTACTCTCCATAGTGTTTGCCATTCTTCGGTATATATCGATATTTCTGGAATCTGCTGCCAGTTCTGTACATATTTCAGGCTACCTTCTTGGAGCTCTTCTGGTAATGGGTGATAAAGATTGGAAATGAGGGTTTTCTCTCCTGGATTTGACATCAAACATTTCTCAAGTGCAGTTAGCGCTCTAAGGGCCGCGGCTTTGTTTGGGGGAGCCAACAGCCAATGTCGAACCTGAAAGTATTGGTATTTTTCTTTTTCCATAAGCCCCAGCTCATTTTTGCATTGTTCAAACAGAATAAAGTCTGCGCCCTGAAACATATCCTTGCATTTTGTTTCTTTCCATTTAGCAAAGGATCCTCTTTCTAAGCCAGGTTTGAACTCTGGGTTATTAAATATTGGTGAGAAAGGGGAGGAATATGTAGTGATTGGGTATTGTTTGACCTCCCTGTCCCATTTATTTTCAACCATGTTAGTAATTTGACCATTCATTGGGCGGTCTTGTTTAGGAAGCCAGAGCAGTCCCGCTATATGTGGGCCACAAATTGCCTTTTCCATTCTAGCTCAAATTTTCTCTGTCGTTGATGATACCCATTCTTTCAGCACACGTAGGTGTGCCTGGTGATATTTTACAAAATTGGGACGTCTCAGGCCCCCTTTCATTGTTGGGAGTCATTAGTGTTTTTTCATTGCTACACGTGGGGTTTTATTGTTGCAAATAAAGTTCAAAATCAAACCTCGTAATTCCTGAAAGAATATTTGTGGTACAAAAATAGGGAGAGCCTGAAATAAAGATAGCACCTTGGGTAGTATCAACATTTTTACAGCATTTATCCTCCCTAACCATGAGATTGTTAGTGGGCCCCACCGCAACAGTAAACGTCGAAGTTCTAACAGGATAGGGGAAGTTTACTTTATATATTGACTGTAACAAGTTGGTTAAGTACACACCTAATAGGCAAATTTTATCCTTTGCCCATGCGAATTCAGTGTTTACGGACACCTGTGCTACTTGAAGGGGCTGGGGGGGTCGAAGGGTTGAGATAGGTAAATTAAATATTTTGGATTTAGTGAAGTTTATTTTCAGACCCGCCACCTTACCAAATTCTAATTCCCGTGTGAACCATCTCAGTGATTCAACCGGATCTGAAACCGTGATCAACATATTACCGGTGTATGCCATTTTTGAAATGTTTTTCTGTCCGAAATGGTATCCCTTGTATTTGATCTGATTGTATGATTTTAGTTAAAAGGGATTCCAGGTGTATTGCATACAAAAGAGGGGATAGTGGGCATCCCTACTTCGTTCCACGACATAGCCTGATCGGAGTGAATATCTGACCATTTATTGATAACCTAATCTTTTGGTTTAATTTCACACGTATCATATTAGGACGGAATCCCATAACCTCTAAGGTTTCAAACAAAAATGACTACTCCATCCTGTCAAACGCTTTCTCAGTGTGTAATGATAAAAATAGAGCTGGTTGTCTCTTCTTGCCCGTTTTTTCACTCAAGTGACTGGCCCGTCTGACGTGAGTTTGTCGAACCTTGACTGGTCAGGGTGTATTAAAGACGGTAATATATCTACTAGTCTGTTGGCAAGAATCTTTGTATACATGTTTGCGTCTAGGTTAATCAGGGCAATAGGTTGATATGATCCACATGCTGTGGGGTCTTTATTAGATTTTGGAAAGAGGATCATTTTAGCTTCCTACATAGATGCCGTTATAGGACAGGTTTCTATAAATGAATTATATAATCTTAACAGTATTTGGGCCAGTATTGATAAGTTTTATAAAATAAGGCAGAATTTCCATCCGGGGTTGGAACCTTATTGCTAGGGAGACTTCGGATTACATGTGAAATGTCTTCTATTGTTATCACTTGTTCCAAATATTCACGTACCTGGGATGTAATAGTTGGAATTTTAACTGAGCGTAGATCTATATTTTGGGCTATAGGGTCGGGATTGTCTGATTGATATAGTGTGGAGTAGAACTCCTCAAATTGTGTAAGTATCTGTGTGGTTGTTGTAAGCAGATCCCTGAGTGTATCTTTTACCGCTAAAATTGTGCATGATGCCTGACTTTGCCTTAGCTGTCTGGCCAACTGTCGGCACGCTTTATTCGCTTTTATATAATATTTGTTTTGTGTATAATGGACCTTTTTCCGCTTTTGATGTTTGCATAAGCTGTAGTCTCCACCTTACGTTTCTATGTGTCTTTTTAATTGCTAGACCTCCGTCCGTTTACATTTCTTTAATTATTTGCTTCAATTCACTCTCCAATTCGGACTGAATGGTCATCCGTTTTTTATGTCTACAGGCCACTTTTGAGATGAGTTCCCGGCGAAACTCAGAAAATTCCTCAATCTTTCCCCCCAACTTCTCCCTCACTAACGGATCTTGAAACAGTTCAGAAGGGCAAACCCATGACCATATATCCATGGCGTTGTCCCTGGAAAGAGGAAGTCCAGTTCCAGTGGAGAATGATCTGATGATGCGATCGGATGAATCTCTTTTTGTAATATAACCCTGCAACATGGTTGATGACCAAATATAATCTATACTTGAGAATGATTTATGGACATAGGAGTAATGTGTGTAGCCTTTCTCTGTCCCTTTCAGTGTTACCCATATATCGGAGATCGCTAACTGCTCTACTTTAGTTCGTAACCCTTGTGAGGGAGAATAATGTCCGAATTGGGTTCTCGCGCTTCTGTCCCTGCATGGGTTCTAGGCCATGTTGAAATAACCAAAGATTAGCCGTTCCCCTAGCATGAATGTTTCCACCTCCACCAGAGTGTTCCTCAAAAAGCTATCTTGGCCAGTATTTGTGGCGTAAATTGATACCAGGGCTATTGATGATTCTATTTCGACTATGATAAATAGGTATCTGCCTTCCCTATCCGCCTTACCATTGATTATTTAAAATTGTGTTCCCTTCTTGATTGCAATTAGAACACTGGCCGTTTCTGTGCATTACCTTGACTAATAGTCGGCTAGTGTTGTATATGGAGTCGGGACTTGTCCTCTTGTCTTATGTGGGTTTCCTGCAAAGCTAATACATCTGGCCGTTGCTGTGTTGGAAACCTCTCTAATTTCTTTTGTTTTACTGGGGTATTTAGCCCCTGAATATTAAGAGATATACTCTTGAATGCAATGAGTTTTTAATATTCTGTTACAAACATTGCCCAATTCCTAGACCTTGATACGAACTTCTTTTCTCTTAAACAAATGCATTTTTTCCCACCCTTCTCCCCAAACTCTGTACCACACCCCCCCGCCCCCACTTTTGTAACTCTTATCCCCATAGTCTTTCCTTCCCCCCTGCCCCCACCCTGGTGTGATCATGGTACCTAGAGTACCTTCAAACATCACTCCTCCGGCATGGATCACCACTTCCTTCAGGGTTCACCGCAGGGTATCCAAAAACCCTCTTCACCTCCTCTCCACTGATTCCAACTCTTGTCCTGAGCCTTCAACTTCACAAAATGTATGGCACAACGCTCAAAAGGTTCCCCTCCAAACTCTGTCAATATCACTTTTTTAGAAGTGTGCTGCAGACCCTTAAGGCGAGGGTTTCACCGGGTTCAGTTTGATCCTTTGCTTCGTATGCTTCCTGTGTCCCCGCTTAATCTTTCACATGAAGTCGCAGACGTGGGATGACCCAATTGCAGCTGATGATTCTGAACAGTTCCACTTTGATCTTCTTCGATTTTTAACAGTTCAATGCCTTCTGCAGGGGAGGTGATCCTATGTTGTCTCCCGTCTAATGGAAACGTTTGGGCAAATGGAAATGTCAATCTAAACTTCATCTTCCTGGATTGCAGTGTTTTAACTACAATTTGCATTTCTCTGCGCTTTTGAAGTGTAAGTGGGGAAAGATCTTGATAACATTTTATATTTGATCCGTTGTATGTGATAGGGTCCGCTTGCCTGGCTGCCCTCAAAATGTGCTCCTTCTGTGGGTAAATCCCCACATGCTGCCAGCATGTGCCTTGGGAGCATTCCAGGATCTGATCTCTTCATGCCCGCCCTGCGGACACGATCTAGTGGTATCTTCTCTTCTTCGTCATTATCCAGTAGTTCTTTAAAGATTGATATTATTGCTTCTTTCAAATATGGGTGTGCACACCAGACCCAAGGGTATATGGGCGCAAGAGCATAAGAAAACGTACAGCTTAGTGGCAGGTTACAAAGAAAACATACATCTTAGTGACAAGATACAGAGTACAGATGTGTTGGTGATGAACAAGCTTAAACAAGATTACATAATGCAGCAATTAAGTTTAGGCAAAATAAACGATTGAAGCATGATTAGAGGTATATACAGTGGGGTAAGTATGTAAGTTTATTTGTTATTAGTTGCCATTAACCAGCTGATCAGGTTTTGCCTAAATAGGTGAAGGATTGTTCCATTCTCATTGAGCTAGGTAGCTCGTTCCATAGGTGGGCAGCTTTGACAGGGAAGCTGGAGCCACCAATGTAGGAGAGTTTGAATCTGGGTACCTGAAGGCGATTAGTGTTTACTGATCTAGTTAGTCTAGGGGTTACTACTCTAGCGAATCTGTCTATTAGGCATTGAGGGGCTTTGTTGTTTAGACTTTTGTGTGTGAGGGCAGCAGTTTTAAGTCTAATTTTCTCATGTGTGGAGAGCCATTTATGCTTCCTTCTTGTTTCGGAAATGTGTTCTCTCTTGGGGATGTTCAGAGCAGCTCGGAGAGCATTGTTTTGTTGTATCTGTATTTTATTGATAATGGATTTGGAAGCTCCAATGTAAAGGGCATTACAATAATCTAATTTGGAGATAATCAAAGCTCTGGCTAGAGTCATGCAACTATTCGAGGATAAGAATTGTTTGCCTGCTCTGATACGTTTACAGGTGTAGGCTGTTGATGAGGCTAGAGAATTTACCTGTCTGGTAAATTATAATGTGGAGTCTAGATATACGCCTTGCGTTTTTACTTCCTTAGCTACTTGAATTACATTCTCATCGATAAAAGGCAGAGTAACTTGAGCCTAGTTTGTTGCGCAAAGGTGTGGTGCCCAGGATGAGAAGCTCTGTCTTGTCATCGTTCAGGCAGAGGCAATGGGTGGCCATCCATGCCTGAACGATACTGTGGATTTTGTTCACCATTTTAAGGTCCTCACTGTAGTCCCCGGTGAGTGGCAGGAGGATCTGGGTATCATCTGCATAGTTGGTGTAGGTGATACCCAGATGGTCCAAGTCATCAAACAGGGGTTTAGAGAAGATATTGTATAGTGTTGGTGATACACAGGAGCCTTGAGGCACTCCACAGGTGATAGGGATAGGGTCAGCTGCCGCGGATGGCGAGAAGACCCTTATGGTACGGTCACTAAGGAATGATTGGATCCATGCTATTGCCTCCCTAGAAAAGTGGACTGCTGAATCCAAGTGATTACATAAGACTTTGTGATCCACTAGGTTAAATGCCGCAGATAGATCTAGTAGGAGGAGCAATGCAGGTTTCCCAATGTCTCTTAATTTATCTATTTGTGCCTTGCGGTCAATGAGTGCGGTTTCCATGCCATGTAGAGGGCGGAAGCCAGATTGACGGGAGCCTAGTAGCTGGTTAGCTACAAGGAAGTTCTGGATTTGTATGTAGGCTACCTTATCCAGAATCTTCAGCAGAAATGGCACAGTTGTAATTGGTGGGTACAGTTGGGTGTAAGGTTTGCTTTTTGACAAGTGGGAGTACCCATGATTCCTTTAGGTTACTAGGTATAGTGCCAGTGGTGAAAGAGGCATTGATCAGTTTAGTGATAAATGGGGATAGATCCCTAGCCACGTCTTTGATCAATTGTGTTGAGCATAGATCGCCTTTGCAATTGGATGGTTTGAGTCCAAGAATTACTTTTTCAACCTCAATTATGGAGACTTTAGGGAAGTGAAATTGGGTGTGGAGTTTAGTATTGGGTGGTACTATAGTTTTGGGAGATGCTGTAGTAGCTAGTAGCTCTTTTTTTAATTCTATTTTCTTTTGGAGGTTTAGGGCTTTATTCGCTAGTGCATGCTGTATTTCAGAGTACCAAGTTTTGTCTTTGATCAGTTGTCTTGGGCAGTTATGGGACTTTCAAGTTCTGAGTATAGAAAATAGCTCCTTTGTACTGGAGTTAGCTTGAGTGATTCTATTGTTATAGGTCTCTTGTTTGGCTAGCAGGATCTCTTTCTTATATTGTGATGCAATGTTTTGTAGTTTTAGTTTATTTTCAGGTGTGGGGGAGAGTTTCCAGGTGTTAACGCAGTTTCTTTTTTCTAGTCTGAGGTTTTTTAGGTGAGGAGTGAACCAGTTGTTCAGGTTATTACAAGGTTTGCTATTTCTTAGTTTGAGAGGGGCAATGTTATCATGAGTCTTGTTTATAATTTTATTGTATTCATCGACTAGAAGGTTGGGATCTAAGTTGGCCGATAGTGCGTTGAGGGTGGGCAGGATGCCTGGGATTAGTTTGACTACTGTCATATTCTTCTTATTTCTGGTAAGTATGGGTGGTGCCAAGGGTTGTTGAGGGTTGGCAGTTTTAGTGTCTATTGTGAAGGATATCAAGTGATGGTCTGTCCAGATCTGAGGTGAAATAGTTAGGGTAGAAATATTACAATTATGGTCTGCGACCCAATCTAAGGTTCTCCCTTTGTCATGGGTTGGCTCATTCACTCTTTGGGTGAAGCCTAGTTCTGTCAGAATATTGGATGCTGCGATGGCATGTTGGTCATTGGCGTCATTGAAGCCAATATTTAGGTCACCCAACAGTAATGTTTGGGATGTGTCTTTTAAGTTTTCTGAGAGAATCGTGGACAGTTCTTCTATGAATGTCTTGATGGGACCGGGGAAGGGGGGGGGGGGGTATGTATATCAAATGAATGTTCAATGTTTGGGAGTTTGCTGTAGGTAATTTAATGGACAGTGTTTCACAAGCTTCAGTGATGGGAGATGGAGAGAGTCTCATGCCTAGCTTAGTTTTGGCAATAATGGCGATGCCGCCTCAAGCCTCACGTCTGTCCATTCTAAGGATAATGTAGTTGATAGGTATGGCTAGTGATAATGCTGGGCCTGATGCCTCATGGAGCCACGATTCAGTAATGGCTAAGAAGTCATAATCTTCAGTGGAGATGGCTTCAAATATTTCTATGGCGTGGGCGACTAGAGATCTGGCGTTTATTAGGGCACCTTTAAGTTTAGGTGTGGGTTTGACTAGAGGCGGGGGATTTGTTGGGCGGCTTATAGTTTTCACTTTATATCAGTAGGTTGTTGTGGCTATTATAGATTTGGATGTGGGTTCAGATGCCGTTTTTGTTCGGATGGTGTTGGTCTCATATCTGATGAGACGATCAAAGATTCTTGGTAGTCGTGCCCTTAGTCTAATGTTTCTAAGAGGTGTATTGCAGGGTGTAGATTGATATGGTGGCGTAGGTTGATTGATTTAGTCAGAGATAGTTGGTTTTTGGCCATGTTCATTATAACTCCAGAGTGGGACATTGTATAGAGTATTGCTGATGTAAGTAGGGTGCACTGGAGTACTAATTTGGCCGACGTTACGTGCATGGTGTGTTAAGTGGATCTGTCTAGTGCAGTGCTCTAAGACTACTGAGTGTGTTGGATGGAGGTAGTAGCGGACCTCAGAAGTATTAGCACCATATTATGTTTAGTAGTTGCTTGGCTATGGGAATATAGTGATGCTGTAGGAATACCTCGGTTAGGTCGTAAAGGTGTGGCGTGATCTGCAGATATCTAGGCGAGTATCAAAATAGTATCTAGTCTGAGCTATGAGCATGCTTAGATTCCAATCTATGTAGGTATAAACAGATTCACTGGGATGCCTGTTTATTTCTGTCATCGGTATGAGAGCAGTTCTAGGTAACTTATTGCTTTTAGTTGTAAGTACACCTAGATATGAATTTCAGCACATGCATTAGGAACAGGTTGTATCTACTCATGGCGATAAGTTATAGAGTAGTAGTCACACACATAGCATACAATTGTTAGCATATAAGCTAGAATACAGTGTACAGGCACGGGTGTGCACTACACTTTGGAGGCAGAACTAAACTTATTAGTTTAGCTATAAGTATGTCTAAAATCAAATTTCAGTATATGCAATGTGAGCAAGTTGGGCAAGGTTGTGTATCTTGGCGTGATCCTAGACAGCTAGCAGTTTAGTTGAAAATACATATAGAATCGACTTTCAGCACATGCAATGGGCGCAGGGTTATATCTACACATGGCAATAATAGTTAGAGTAGTAGTCACACGCATGGAATACAATTTGCTGGCATATGGGCTAGAATACAGTGTACAGGCACGGGTGTGCACTTAAGTCAATAGGTTCGCCTCCAGTCAGATAAGCATTGGTGACAGGCCTGCCAGGGCAGACAGGGTTGCAGGGAATTCCAGGACCCAGTTAGACCGTGCAGAAAGTGTCGGTGAGTCACTTTAAGTTTTAGTCTAAATCCATTAAAAAGAGTAGGCTAAGGTAATAGGTATAAAAACAGCCAGCAGTTTGCAAACAATAATAGCGATGGCATATTAGCAGGCTAAGGTGCGACCCTTATAGCAGCTCAGAAAGGTAGGTGGTCAACATAGTTTTGAGTTGCCAGGGTGTCTGGGCAAGGGTTAGTCATACAGGGAATTATGTGCACTGTTAGAAATGCAGAGCAGCAAATAGGAGCTTGGCTAACAACGTAGGTTGCTGTAGGTGGGGGTCAAATCAATGCACTGCAGGACTTAGGGCGTTGCAGGGTTAAGTAAGGCTCGTAGCCGCACTACAGGGATTTAAAATTGTTGGATGGGTTATGGGCATTTCATGAACAGTACCTTTAGAGATGCAGGATCAGCGTTCCTGGCAGACTCCGGCAAGGGACAGGCATGGACAGGCATCGTGCTTTAGTTCCCGTGCCTTAGTTCCCGTGCCTTAGTTCCCGTGCCTTAGTTCCCGTGCCTTAGTTCCCGTGCCTTAGTTCCCGTGCCTTAGTTCCCGTGCCTTAGTTCCCGTGCCTTAGTTCCCGTGCCTTAGTTCCCGTGCCTTAGTTCCCGTGCCTTAGTTCCCGTGCCTTAGTTCCGAGGCCGGCTTCGCCTTCCGGCGATATCGGATTGGCTTTTAGACCGATGTGCGCCCAATCAGCATGTCGGCCGGGCGTAGGCAGATGGTGAGGCTTGGATTAAATGCCTCATATGGCGGCGGCCATCTTGGAGAATGTAGAACCCTCGTGGTTCGGAATGGCGCTGTTTAACGGTGGAGGCTTTCCTTTTGTAACTGCCTCTATTTCAGCAGTTATATAGACCTCTTTCCTTCCTGTGCTTCGCATGCAGGCTTTTTCGATATTCCTGCAAATGCGCACGATACGCGGGTGTCGGCTGTGGCAAAGTCTTCCTTGGCTGCTGTCATTGCTGCAGGGACAACAGTAGGTCGAGTAGGAGTATTTGGTTGTGGAGACCTGAAAGTTCTAGCCCAAATATCCTATAAGGGGCTTCCCTTAGTTGCTTGAGACGTAGAACGACATGCCAAAGTAGCTTTTTTTGTTTTGTTCCCGGTATAGGGTGCTTACCGCTAGTTGGGCGCCCCCCGGTCCGGACAACTTTTGGCACCACCTATACAGGTGGCTAGTGATAACAGGCTCTACTGGATATTGCTGATGCTCAACAATATGTTGCCATCACTACTATATGATTGACGCTGACTCTGGTTCCTCTGATATGCAACAGCCCATGCAGGTGCGGTTACCCCAGTCTCTGTAGGAATAAGTGCACTATTCTAGCATGTATGGAAGTAGTAATCCAATGTTTATGAAGCATCGCTGTTGACGAGCACACCATGGATCTACAGTGTTCATAAAGTAAGCTGAAGCTTCAGATTAAGCCTTTGGTATTTACTTCAGCGGAAGCTGGGCTGCCAACCTCAAGATCTTGGAGGATCCTGTATCTTGTATGTTGTAGGTTGTTGGCTCACTGGCTAAAGTGTCATCCCCGAGTCATAAATTATATGTTGGTAGTGGTGTGGTTCATCGAGGGTGAACCTCGCTATGACTCAGTTTGCATATGTTTTTGTTGATCGTGTTAGCCAGGGGGTAGGGTGCCTATATTTGTTAAATCTTCAGCTCTGTGCAGCTGCCCGCTCCATTTCTAAGAATCGCTGCATGTGTACGCCGGTACCATTACTACAAGTGACAATGAGTGCGAGTGTCGAGTGGAATAAAAATCTTATCCGTTTTAGGGCTCTTTGCCACGTTATGCTGATATCAACATAAGTGGGGCCTATGAAGTTTTTACATTTACATTTCATAAGCCCACCTATGTTGCCACCACAGTCTCCGAGGTAGTGCTGTTCGATTTCCTCATATGTTTACAATCCTTATGTGCCTTGGATCCACCCAGATTCCACCCAACTGGTTTTCCATGAGACTGCGCCAAGTCTAAGGCACCACTGTGATGTTGACTTGTATAAATGCTGCTGTTTAATTGAGGCTATACCAGTCAATCTACTGTAACAGCTTGTGTCCCACATATTAATAACTTTGCTACCTCTTATGTGTGAAGGGGCCACTGGTACTTTCCAAGGACCATTAAGCTGCTCGTCGCTATGCCACATGAGGACTGTATGCGCAAGAAATCTTTACATGAGGCAAGATGTTTCCTCCTTGTTTATTATACAAATAGCCATGAATTGACTTTGTATATACAAACACACAAAAAATAAATTACAATACATTTTCGAAGATGAACCAATATAAATAGTTAATATACAAACAAATTCTTCAGTTCTATAAAAGGAATCAATATTAATTCAGTACTAATTTAAAAATGATTTAAAATGTATTCAACAGATACCACTAGATAGTTCACTTAGAATATTCCTGCAGTGCCATACATAACATTTATATCATTCCCATCCATAAATTTGCTCCACATATCCACTGGCTATGTCACATTACTATCGTTTCCATATGACTTGATATAAGAAAAACTAATATTGGCAATGCTTTCGCAGTGCACTAAACTATGTTAGTGTTTCAATATTGGTGTTGCCACACAATTGTCAGAGTCTCCTACTCCGAGTGATCCCCATGCATACACCTGATCTCCAAGATCTCACAAACATTAAACTTTAGGAGCAGGTATTGTCACACAACAGCACTTTCATGATGAGCCTTTATATAGACCGGCTTAGTTGTACGCTGCATTCTATATTGGACATAGGGTCTGCTGTTGCATTTGGTGGCTGACTCAACGAGGCCGGTTTCTACACTTTACTCTATGACTTTCCTTTTGAGCCAGCGTTTGCATGAAGCAGGATGACAGTCATTTATAGCGTGTTCAAAACCCTCCAGCCACCGTTGATGTAGCAAAATTATGCACCCCAATGGCCCTTGTGTAGCTTGTCTGTCTAATTTTACAAATTCATCAATGTATAACAATTATAGTATCGTTGCAAAGTAGTCTCACTCTTTCGTACCACATCATCGTTTTTTCGGTCATTAATGCCCATATACTTTTTAAGTCAAACTCCGTCTGATAAATCCAACTGAGCGGGATTTTGGCAATCATAGGAAAATGCGAGTATTTTAGCTTCAGGTTTGCTCCATTCGTCATGGAAGTGTGAAGCCCCCAAACCTCAACAGCATACAGCAAGGTGGGAATGATCTTAGTGGTGTATAGCAACAGCACAGTGTTAATAGAGCATCTCCCATTCCTCCCTGCACTAACAATTTTCATGCACTTGAGTTTAGTATCAAGCCAATGTGGCGACCATTTTAAGTTTCCATTGACTGCAATCCCCAAGTATTTGTAGTTTTTACCCAGCTCCACTTGTTATTAAATGTCCAGACCAAGCTATTTTTCAGCTTAGCCTTTCCAGCCATGTTTATGCGTTTCCTTCTGGTTCTCCTCAGCAGCATAAAGATTTCCCGCTGATTAAATCCGCCCTTATCTTACCGACTGCTAAAGTCTCACGGAGGCAGTTTACAGCGCAACCTTTCCTTCTTCCTTTCTCAGCTCAGGCGGTGACTTTGTATTTCGCCTATCACGGGCGAACCATATTCCCGACTCACCCGTGCTGTTAATAAGAGTGCGCCTTGCTAACTCTCAGGCATGGCCGGTCCGTATGACGCCTTATCCTCCGATAAGTTTTAGTCCAAAGACCTCTGGGTAGTAGCAGGTGGGACACAGACCTCAAAGGAGCATCTTTCTGATTCAGAAATAGCTAGATAGAATATGCATGATGATCCGATGTTAGCAGTGTCGGGACGGAGCTCCGCCTGCACACGTCTTTAGTGCACGGTGGCCATCTTGGAATCTTTGTCTTTTTAATGGGAGTTTTCCCTATGCCCTTTTCACTGATACCCGAGCAAGAGGCTGTGCGCGTGTAGTGCTGATGCTTAGCTTTCCTTTTTCCCCCTCAGAGAAAGGGGTTTTCTAACACCCTCTGTGGCCTGTTGTTTCCATGGAGCCCCCACTCCTTTTGAAGGATGATGTTGAAGGGATCTCGGGCCTCGACCAGCTTCTTTTATGCTTCCTTGACAATGAGGAAGAACGCCTTCTCGAATGGTGATGCCAGGTCTTCTTTCTTTTCCCCTGATCTCGAAGGATGGTTCGACGACTATGGGGTCAGTGATCTTTTTCTCTCCATTTTTTTGTTCCTCTTCTAAGGCATCGATTTTGACGTGGCCATATATAGCCTTGGCACTCTTTCTCTAAGTGCCTTTGCCGTCCTCATCTGACATGATCCGCAGTCCTCTGTTTCATGGTTTTTCCTCAGTAGAAGAGACACGCGCAGTGGAAATTTGTCACAGAAATGGACTGATGGCATGATGTACAGGTTTTAAAATCTTTATTTTATTGTTTTAGTCCTATCTAACATTTTGGTTTTTTTGGACAAGTGAAAATCAGAATTTTCTGATTCATTTCTGTAGAAAAAAGGAGCTAAAGCAAATGGCGCCGATGGCTACGGTCTTGCATGCCTATAATGCCGACTTGACATGAGATGCGACCGAGAGAAGATGTTTGACGACGGAGCTGAACAATGCCACCTTCTGGCTAACATACGTTTTTCCGGGAACGGCTGTGTCATCTGGGACATATCAGAGATGAGGTATCGGTGGGCGGAATGTGTCCTTTGGAATGTTTTATTATCTTGAACTGCCCAAGCCCACTCCCAAGGGTTGACCTCGACTGCTCAGCCAATGCTACCACTATGTTAGACTGGGAAAGCGTGAGGGAAAAACTGTTACCAAGATGTGAATCTGTGCCTCTCAGTCCATGAGCAGAGAGTCGAAAGACTCCTTCCTTACACTGCCCACCATGCAACGAAACCTTTGTCGTGTATACTGCAACTGGGAAAATCGCAAGGCTCAATTTTCTACCTTTCTCCACTGGGAAAGACATGTTCTTGTCTGTCTTCCAATAAAGTATATAGTACATGCAAAGTTTTGTGAAAGGTAACTTGTGCTTTTGTTTGATGTTTAAAATTGAAATGATGTATTTGTATTTCAGGGCCGTCTTTTCTCTTACCCTGATACCCACAGACATCGCTTGGGGGCAAACTATCTACAGTTACCTGTTAACTGTCCATATAGAACCCGTGTGGCCAACTATCAGAGAGATGGACCCATGTGCATGTTTGAAAACCAAGGTAACCTGCATTAACTTCAAAAGTAGCCACTGTTCACTGCAGTGTGTTAGCTAATCCTGGGCAGCTCAAGTATCGTGGTTGACTGACATGTGTTTGCATTTAGGTTTGTGAATCCACTGGTCCTTTAATTATAATGTCTGAGATCACTGTTAAATGATTCTGGACACAAACTATTGCAAATCTTTGTGTGGTCAATCTTTTGTTCATACTTTCCAAGTTGTTTGCACCTTTATTTAACTAATTAGTTGTCAGATATGATGATTAGTGCAAAGGCAATGCATAGATGGCATCAGCATTACGACTCATTAATTGTAGGTTCATTCTGAACCAGAAGCCTGTACACAATCCTCACCTACATATTGTGTAAGGTGCTGTTGAATATAAAGTACCAACAAAGAGTTTGAAAGGGCAGAGTTATTCTGGGTGTTGTGCATTCTGCACATCAAGAAAAGCTTTTGTAGCTGGTAAAAAACAACCATTAGTTATGCCAATGTATGAATCGGCAGAACTATTGCCCGATATAATCAGAGTAAGGTGTGTGCTGAAAACATAGTCCACAAATGTGTTCTTTATTTTTTTTTTATTCAGAATTGGCTTTAATGGCTATGAGAGCACATAGTTGCACTCTTTAAAGCTGTAAAAAAAGTAATTAATTATAGAAAACACTCATGTTTTCTGCAAGTCTCCAGTCATGCCTGGTACCCTGTAATTAAGTCCGTACTATACTTAATGCTGTTTGTGACAGGGTCGTGGAGCTGCCTATCAAGAGGGGATGGGGACCCCTCTCAACTGGGGGCAGGAGGCTAACCAAGGTACTTGCCATAGCCAGTCCTGCCCCAGAGGTGGCGTGTAGGAGTTGGAAGGGTCCCTGTCCCTCTGACCTCTACCTGGTTAAATTTACAAAGTTTCACTTCTTCTTGCCCTATAGCTGTTGTGCACAACGCTGGTCAGTATTCTTTCTCTTTCTCCATACGACCACGAATGCCTGTATTCCTAGTGTTGGAAACTCGAATGCAGCGGCTCACCGGAAAGCGGGGCAGCGACACATGGAACAGCAGACAAAAGTCACGCACATCAAACCGGAGTTCCAGAGGCAACCTGATCCAAAAACAAACTATGAAATTGGCCATACCTGTAGCGGGCTGCCTTTGTCAAACATCGGCGGACCTCAACAAAACGAGAGCGGGCCTAAAGTATGTTATATGCTTTCTACTTACTACCTGTAACCTGGCCCCTGCTGGAAAGAAACACACTGGTTGCCTCAGGAGCCGGCTGAGGTGGGGAACCAATGGAAGGGGGAACATAAAAAGGGGCATACGGTTCAAGGTAGTGTGGGTTGTTCGGGTGAGGTAAAAGGAGAAGGCAGACCGAGAGACCATGAGGAAGCATGGTGCCGCAGATTGTGGAAGAAGATTATAAAGAGCGTGTGCAAGGTACGGTGTCGGTGAGAGAAAGTGGTACTTGGGTGTGAGAGTGCATGCATGGTTGAGTGCGAATGAAGTGGCAGTGTCGGGGAGTAAGGTTGAGTGAAAGAAAGATGACTGAAAGGAGGAGGGGTGGAGTGCAGTGATAGTAGTTGAGGGAAGGGTAGTAGAGGGGAGAGTAGTAGAGTGGCAAGTAGTCACAATGCGAAGAGCATTAGGCGTATTGAAGGGTCAGACAGGGCGAGGAGAGTGGGAGGAAGAAGGGATGGGAATAGAAGACAGGGAAAGGAAGGATATAACATCAGGGAGAGGGATATAAAAGCGTGCAAGTAAATGACCTTGCAAGACCTGTGTAATAGGATGGCACATTTACTTGAAAAACAGTGTTGCATCACCCTGGTTAGGGGTCACCTAGATTGACTGATCCTAGAGGAAGTTGGATAGCTAAAGCGTTTGCCTAGATGTTAGGAGTTACTGATCTCTAGTGACCACCTCGTAGTATAGGGACGTCTGGGCAATGCAGAGAACCGCCCACAGGTGACGAGAGAGTGGGGGATGGCCCTTAGTGAGCTCTTTTTCAGCCCCTTTTATTAAACCCCTTGAATTGTCTTTGAGAGTTGGTGTGTTCTTGAGGTCATTTGTGACATACTGCATTACTTTCTATATATTTCTACATGGATACAAAAAAAAATAACCTATCATAATTAACAGACATACATAACGGGCATATTTGTAAAGCGCACATTCACCCCCGAAGGGGTATCTTGGCGCTAATAACAGATGTTTATTGTTAGCCAACTTAATGGTACTCATTTTACCGACCTCAGAAGGATGAAGGGCTGAGTAGACCTGCCGGGATTCGAACCTGTGACCATGAGGTCAAACACAGGTCGCTGTAGTGGGTGCATTACTCCACTGAGCCACAGACCTGGTTAAATCATTTCAGCTGACCATTTGAAGAGCGGGAAGATGGTGTTTGGCTAGAATTGCACCATTGTTTAGCTGCAGTTGCTAGGATGAGAAAACAAATCTCCAGGATCCAAGCAAATAGATAGTATCCCCATCCAATAATGAATCGTTGTTGTGAAGTGCTCGCCTCAAGCACTGAGACGCCAGCGCCTTTGTTTTGTGTGTAATCATTGGTACTGTGCATCCTATGGCCCCACTGGCCAGAGAGAGGGGAAGGCAGAGAGAGTAGATTTGGTGAGCATGGTGGAAGCACTCTGCAGACTGCTGCTGTAGAAGACTGCAGAAGCCAGTTACAAAAATTGTTGTAAGGGCAGAGCAGAGACAAGTTGTAATTGTGGCACCAAACGCATATGAGCATGGGAATTGGTGTACTTCAAGAATGGAGAAGGCTGTGCCACTGACGGTTGTCAGTAGAACAAAGCAGTATGACAGATCAGCTGACCCCAGCATAACTGCCGGATGAGGCCTGGAAAAGACAACCAAACATCCTGGCTGCCAAGAAAGGAAAGCGGAGGGAGCCAGAGACAGCACTGTGAAACGTTCCCAACAAGACCAGAACATGTTGGAGGGCCCCATACTGAAGAACCGTAAAGCCTATGTGAGTGTAAAGAAATGGAGAAGCACTGACTTGCGAGTCAAAGGCAGAGATCTGAAAAAAAGTCTGTGTAAGGACAGTGGGCAAAATAAAGCGTCGGAGGAGAACCCCAAGTACAGACATGTGAGTCGGGGTAGAAGAGCAAAACATTAGGAGAACCCATATTGGGCAAGAGGAGGTACATAAAGTTGTTGTTTGGAACCAGGAGCAAAGTTTCTTAGAACCCCAAAATAAATCAAATGTCTTTGGGGACTTGTAGTCCAAGTTCCCTGCAAGCAAAAGATCTGGTGGGACTTGATGTCCAAGCTCCAGATCAGCTCGAGAAAGTGGGAAACACCCAAGCAATCTGGTTTTTAAATTCCAAGTTCCAGCGCATGTTGCTAGATTGTGACCCTCAAATGAATGATGAAATAAATCAGTGTATGATTGATAGAATCTTTTTATTTATTTATTTTTTACAAAAAAACTGGATAGATTGTTGGTGGTCTGAAACTCTAGCCTGTTTTTGGTTTTAGAATGTTTCTTCCACAGACTTTGGACGCCCCCATTAGAGTTGTTGTTCATTCTCTTGCGACCTTCAAATCTCATGCCCCGGTTTACAGTGCTTCTCTCGTTGCACATGCAAATTCCAACAGTGAGCACTCCAAGTTGTGCTTTTCCAAAGTGGCTCCATTAGTCTTCAAAATTTGGTTCCTGCATGCAGCATTTCTTTTTACTATTTGCTTCTTGACACTTCTGTGCCCATTCTCTCCTCTTTTCTGATCACTTTGCTGTCCAAACCTTTTTCTCCCTCAAGAGTCCTCCAGATTCTCTCCCCCAAGGTCCTTGTTCGACCCAGTCTGCTGCGTTCTCTCTGCCACAGGTTTTTCTTGCATGACAGAGTCTCTTCTTTTCTGACATATTCATGCCGCCCTCAGTTGGGAGATTGGCATGTGATTTCGGAGGGCTTGCACTACACATCTTTGTTTCGCCCCCGATTTTCAACCCCCTGTAGCTTTGCAGTTTTTCTTTGGTGTCAAACATTCTGGTTCTCCCTTGGTTACCACTGGCTTCCTTCATCTTGTTACTGCTTGCTCTGCTCCTGGCTGGTGTTAGTTTTCACAGGGTCTCAGCAAGCTTTTTTAGACTGTCCTCTCTTCACTTTATTACATGATTGAACTGAGAGCTATTACATGCTGGGAAGTGAAGTCCAAGTTGTTAGACTCTGTTGCTGAAGGGATTGAGTGAAGAGCCACTTCATGTTGGGAATCAAAGTTCAAGGTTCTAGACATAGTTGATACAGAGATTGAAAGGATGTCTTTTGCTATCTGGCAAATAAAGTCAACATTCTCTGGTGCACCTGATAAACAGAAAGACACTGCAGAAGAAAGCACTGTGCCAGTGCCTAGGTCTAGGTTTAGAGTTCCAGTCCATTAGTCAGTATTCTCGTCTTTTCTTTTTTATAAAGTTGTTCAACTGTGTTTTACCTGATTGTCCAAAAATCGTGCAGCATGGTGTTGGAGGGTAAACATTGATTGGAGGATCTGCCAACATGTGTCACATGGGCTGAATCATCCTTGAGTCCTTGAAAGGACACCTCCGCCTTGTCTGGAAACTGAACGTTTTCTTCCACACTGCATCGCCGTAGGTTCTTCAGCTTCAGCTCTGGTGTCCTCCTGCGTTTTGGTGTGAAATCAGCCTTTCAGTTTGAGTTAGGCGGTGCATCTTCTGACAAGGCCACCTTCCATGGTTCTGCGTTTAATAGCCTGCAGGAACTTCCTCAGAGCTCTGTCAGCACAAATTCTTTGGAAAGGATGAAAACAAACTTTTTTTTAAAAGCACACAAATGTGCTATCTGACCCTCTATGCATGTTAAACAAAAAAGGTGCTTCAGGAACTGAGAATAAGCAAGCTCAGACATTGCAATTCATGATTTTTTAAGCCAATAGTTGGCTAAACCAGAAAGACAGAAAATATGAAAAATCCAAACTTCTCCCACCTCCCACTCTCCATATGAAGAAAGCGGGTCCGAGCCATGTTGAGAAGAGATGATTACGCGAACCCACTGGGTTCGTAAATTCTAAAAGTGCTATGGCATCTGCTTGGGTATCCTGCAATGCAGTGGACCGAGTGGTATGAGATGGAATGTAAACATGTTTCTTTTGCCACTATTGTGCCCCAGTAATAATCTATTAATGAATGGACAAAGCTGCTACCTTTCACTCTGCTGCTTAAGACTGTTCTCCAGCATGGGGTCTGGCATGGATTCACATGCTCATGAATATTCCCCGTCGTCAGGCTGGGAATCCTCGGTAAAGAAAAAACCAGTATCAGTTTCGTTTCTGATCTGTCTTTCGTAGTAATAACCAATCACTGGTCTCTGCGTCATACTGACCACAGCCAATGACTGCCCTCTACCTAAGCACCGCCTCTGGCAGCCATCTTCAGATTTTTACCGCACGTTCATGTGTTGGGATCCTCGTGCTATTGCTCTCGAGCGTTAGTGCTATTTTTTCGCGCTTTTTCACAAAAACTTCGATTCTTTCGGTCAAAAGAGCCTCAAGCTCCACCGATCCTACATCCGATCAACGGGGACCCGTGTCGGATTCATCTGTGCCCCTCAAGGGTGAAGATTTCGTCGAGCTACACTTCGGAGGACTCCAGAAGCTTCTCAGGCCCGGTCTCGGAGATGGCCCAGGAGAAGGGAAGCTCGACGCCCGGAAAGCTGTTCAGGGCCTGCCCTGGATGCCAGCTGCAGAACGTCTTCAAGGAGGACGAACACTCTTTCTGCCTTTACTGCCTTCATGGGGACAAGACGCACGTGGAGAAGGACTGTGCGTTTTGCGGCAACATGTCGGAACGGACCATGAAGGACCGCCATCAACGTCTCGCCAGCTGGCTGGAGGGTAAGAGCCCGTCTGGCGAGAAGAAGAAGAAATCTGAGCGGTCTTCTAAGACCTTTGAGGGCGCCCCGGCGACGGGGGCCCAACATAAGGCCAAGCACCGCGAGTCCGCTGGCACCGGGAGCGCCGAACGGTCGGGCTCTACGGGCGCCAGGCAGGGCGCACCCTCCCCGGCACCATCAACCACGAGCCAACGCTCTGGGTCGGGTAAGAGGAAGGCCGAGCACCCGGCGAAGCTCCTGGAGAGACCCCGGTCGAGCTCTAAGGCAGAGGAGGAGCGTGGCAGTGCCCCCTCCCTCAAGGATAAGGCGGTGAGCGCACCTAAGGTGGTGAAGGCCTTGATCCATTCGACCAAGCCCTCTATCGAAACGGTCGCGGCGGCCCTGGCCCAGCCTGTGGAGGCTGCACCAGTGGTGGCGGCCTCGGGGCCCAGAATCTCCCTGCCTCCTCGGAGGGAGTCTTCTTTCGTGCCCATCGATAGGACCCCCGTGAAACCCTCCGTGGGGAAGAAGGGGGGGCAGGGCGTCGTCGTAGATTCGGCCTCAACCTCAGAAGAGGAACTGATCGAGGTCTTAAGCCACGGCCTAGGCGTGGAACAAGACCAGCCCGTCGGAATGGGCCCCGACGCAGGTGACGACGACGACATCGTCGAGGATACCGACGGGGCCCCTGCTCGCCCGTCGGATTCCCCTCTGCCAGCGCCGCAAGACAACTCAGCGGCCATTTTGTTGGCTATACAGTCCTTATGCTCCGAGATAAGGACGAGACTACCGTTACCGACGGAGGAACCTCTCCCGTCGGGGGATCCAGAACCGGGACCTTCTGGTGTTCCCCCTACCAAGAAAGGAAGGATCCATCCACCGCCTCCTTTTCAACCGTCGCGCCCCGTCCAGCCCTCCTCCCCGTCCACCCGAGGGGATGATACGGGGACTGACACGGCAGCGACGGGTACGGACGACGAGGCATACGACGAGGATTTTCCGTCGTCGCCTCTCACCAGGGCTTCTCCGCCCGACGAGATTGGATCGTTCCACTCAATGATCGCCAGGGCATCCGAGCTTTTCCAACTCTGCCCTGAGGAGAAGAAAAAGGAAGGCTTCCTTTACCAACGGCGCGAGACCAAGAGGAAGACGGTCCTCGCAGTGCCTCTGTTGGACGACATTTGGGATGAGGGCCTTTCCCTCCTCAAGAACCCTTCCACGACGCCAGCGAAAAGAGACCGGTACGAGAAAAAGTACCGGGTCCCGGACTCGGCCCCCCTATGCCTCCGGGCGCAGCCTACCCCGGACTCCGTCGTCTCCGCGGCAGCCAGGAAGAAAGCGGGGGGGGGTGCGGCCTCCATGTCGACTTCCCCGCCGGACGGCGAGGGAAAGAAATTGGATGCCATGGGACGCAGAGTCATCTCGTCGGCGGCGACGACGATTAAAGCGGCCAACGCCTTGGCTATCGTGGCCCGCTACGACAGGGAACTCTGGTACAAGATAGCTCCCCTGCTGGATTTTCTGCCGGACGACAAGAGGGCGGAGGCCCTTGAGATCCTGCAGGAAGGTGAGGTGGCCTCGGACCACGCCATCACCGTGGCGACGGACATCGCCGACACTGGGTTCCGCCAGATGGGCAACGGCGTTTGCCTTCGACGTCGCGGATGGCTCAAGGCTACGGACTTTCGGCAGGACGTCCAGACCAGGGTCCTGGACATGCCCTTCGACGGGAACAACCTGTTTGGGAAGACAGTGGACGATTCCCTTCAGGCCATCAAGGCGGATACTGAGACGGCCCGGGCCCTTGGAGTACTGCAGCAACGGCGGACGCCCTTTCGGAGCGGCGGAGGCAAGGGCGCCTCCAAAGGTTCCGGCGGCGGTTTCGCTTCCTACCGTCAAGCGGCCCGCTCGTCGTCGCAAGAGGCCTACAGAGGACGAGGCAAGTCTGGCGGCCCCCGCCGTCGTCGCCAAGGAGGCCAAGGCGGCAAGGCCGCGTCCAAGCAGGATTGAACCGGCCGTGGGGTCGGGCCCCCACCGAAGCACCCCGGTGGGAGGCCGGCTGGCGGGCTTCGTCAGCGTGTGGGAGTCCATCTCCACCGACCGTTGGGTGCTGGACGCCCTGGCCCGGGGCCACGCGCTCGAGTTTCAAAGAAGGTGCCCGCGCGTCCCCCCCGTGGCCAGGAAAGAACTTCACGTCCCTCAACTTCTCCTGGAGGTAAAGGCGATGCTCAGAAAGGGCGCCATCGAACTCGTCCCAAAGAGGCTTCGGGGCTCCGGAGTCTACTCGCGTTACTTCCTCGTGAAGAAGAAGACGGGAGGATGGCGCCCCATCCTGGACCTGCGACGCCTGAACAAGTTCATCAAGGCGCAGAAGTTCCGGATGGTCACCCTCCAGCACGTCCTGGGTCAGCTGGAGGAAGGAGACTTCCTATCGTCGTTGGATTTGGAGGATGCCTACTTCCACATCCCCATCCTAAAGGGGCACCGAAAATTCCTCAGATTCGTGGTCCAAGGGCGTCATTACCAGTTCAAAGCCCTTCCCTTCGGACTGCGGTCGGCACCCAGGGTTTTCACCAAGTGCCTCGCACCGGTGGCGGCGCAGCTGCGCCGCGAGGGGATTCACGTCTACCCCTACCTGGACGACTGGCTCATCCGCGCCAAGACGAGGGAGCTCGCCGTGGTCCACACGGCAAGGACCGTCCAACTCCTCACGGACCTGGGATTCTCCGTGAACTACGCCAAATCCCACCTGGTGCCCGCGCAAGTCGCACTGTTTCTGGGAGCGAGGCTCGACACAGTGTCCCTTCTGGCCTCCCCGTCGGAGGAGAGGACCAGGACCATCTTGGGCAAGGTGCAACGGATGTTGGTGGCCGACGCGGCCAAGGTGAGGTCCATCAAGTCCCTCCTCGGGATGATGTCTTCCTGCATCTACCTCATTCCCATGTGCAGGCTCCGGATGCGCCCGTTGCAAGAGTTCCTGGATGCGCGCTGGATCCAGACGACGGGCAGCTTCGAGGAAAGGATCAAGCTCGACGAGAGTTTCCGACGAGCGATACGGTGGTGGGGCACCCGCGCGCATCTGACGGCGGGCATGGACTTCCAGACCCCAGCCCACCAGGTGACTGTGACCACGGATGCCTCCCTAGAAGGGTGGGGAGCGCACACCGAAAATCTGCACGCAAGGGGACTCTGGCTCCCGACGGAGAAGTCCCTGCATATCAACGTCCTGGAGCTCCGTGCAGTGTTTTGGGCCCTCAGGTCCTTCCTTCCGTCCCTCAAGGGCAAGGTGGTGAGGATCTTCACCGACAACACCACCACCATGTTTTACATCAGGAAACAGGGCGGAACCAGGTCCCCAGCGCTGTCCAAGGAGGCGCAGGACCTGTGGCATTGGGCCGTCGCCCAAGGGATTCTTCTGGTGCCGTTTCATCTGGCAGGGATAAAAAACACCATCGCCGACTCACTCAGCAGGGAGCTGCGCTCGTGCCACGAGTGGGAACTACGGCAGGATCTGGTGGATCGCCTCTTCCGACGGTGGGGCACACCCCAGATCGACCTGTTCGCGACGGCGACGAACACCAAGTGCCGGAGGTTCGCCAGCAGGTTTCCCCAGACGAGGAGCATGGGCGATGCTTTCTCGTTCCCCTGGGAGGGCCTGTTCCTCTACGCGTTCCCTCCCTTGCCTCTGCTAATCCGGCTCGTCAACCAGCTCAAGAGGTCACGGTGCAGGATGATCCTCGTCGCACCTGCGTGGCCGAGGCAGATATGGTTCCCGGACCTTCTGGACTTGTCGGCGTCCCCGCCAATCAAGCTGCCGGCGGACGCGGATCTACTCTCCAGGGAAGGAGGCGCCATCCTCCACCACGACCCGAAGTCGCTGAACTTGCAGGCCTGGCTCCTGCAGCGCTAGAGTTTGGAGGATACGACATACCGGCCGATTGCAGAGAGGTTCTTGCAAAGGCCAGGGCGTCCTCGACTCTTAAATGCTACGGACACAAATGGAAGAGGTTCTCTGTCTGGTGCCACGCACAGAAGGTTAACCCTCTACGGATTACGGCTCCCCAAGTGCTGCCGTACCTGCTGACGCTGGCCAAAGCTGGTCTGGCACACGCGTCCATCAAGATTCATCTTGCTGCGATCTCCCGATACACCAGAACCACGGGCCGGACGTCCTTGTGGTCTCATCGTCTGGTGAAAGAGTTCATGAAGGGACTGTTCAGATCGTTCCCGCCGGTGAAGGCTCCGGCCCCGGCGTGGGAGCTCAACGTGGTGCTGACCAAACTCATGGGACCTCCGTTCGAGCCTCTGCACTCGGCCCCGTTGAAGTTTCTATCGTGGAAAACAGCTTTTCTCGTGGCCATCACCTCCGCACGACGAGTGGGAGAGATCCAGGCCCTTTCCTGCAAGGCCCCGTACTTGACTTTCCACGACACGAGGGTAGTGCTCAGGACGCACCCCTCCTTCATGCCCAAGGTACCGTCGGACTTTCATCTCAACGAACCCTTGGTGTTACCTGTGTTCTTCCCGTCGCCTTCGTCGCCGGCTGAGAGGACTTTGCACTCGCTGGATGTAGCTAGAGCGCTGAAGTTCTACGTGGACCGCACGAAAGGTTTTCGGAAGACGTCACAACTCTTTGTGAACTTTGGACCTGTCAATCAGGGGAAGGCTCTCTCGAAGGCTTCCATCTCCAGATGGCTCTCCGGCTGTATCATGTACTGTCACCGGTTGGCAAACCGACCGCTGCCTGGCCGTCCGAGAGCCCATTCCACCAGAGCGATCGCAGCTACCACGGCGTTCCTATCTGGTGTGCCCCTGCTGGACATATGCAGGGCTGCTACGTGGAGGTCGACGCACACCTTCACGAAATTCTACTGCGTCGACCGGGATTCCAGGGAGGAGTCCAGGGTCGGCCAAGCAGTGCTGCGCAACCTGTTCGCCTGAGGTGAGCCTGGTGAGGAGGTAAGATGCTTAATGTTGAGTTGATGTGATGCTTAATGTTGAGCCTTTGCCACCTCCCGTGGTTGTGCATGTGTGTACTGCTATGTATTCTTTATTCATGAGCATGTGAATCCATGCCAGACCCCATGCTGGAGAAGGAACAAGTTACTTACCTGTAACTGTTGTTCTCCAGCATGGGTCTGGCATGGATTCACATGCGAACCCTCCCGCCTACCCCTCTGCGGCTCTTCACTTGGTCATACTGCCACTTCACGTGCTTCCAAATCTGAAGATGGCTGCCAGAGGCGGTGCTTAGGTAGAGGGCAGTCATTGGCTGTGGTCAGTATGACGCAGAGACCAGTGATTGGTTATTACTACGAAAGACAGATCAGAAACGAAACTGATACTGGTTTTTTCTTTACCGAGGATTCCCAGCCTGACGACGGGGAATATTCATGAGCATGTGAATCCATGCCAGACCCATGCTGGAGAACAACAGTTACAGGTAAGTAACTTGTTCCTTATTGTGCTAGGTAGAAGTAGTAATGTCGAGGTTTAGTGAAGAGGTCTACGATCGTCGATTTCGAGGTACAGCTCTGGGTGAATGCCCTTAACTTGGGTACATTTTTTCCATAATTTCCCAAATAAAATGAACCACGTTCTATCTGGACATGTTAGATTTATTTTTTGCTCTACGAATACCTCGCACTCCACTGTTAAGTAAATAGTGCCTATAATTGGCCGAACGTTGTATTTTTTTTTAATTTTTTTTATGAAGTGTCCAGTGTGCCCCTTTTACAGGCAAGTCATTCCAGTGCATTCGGAAGCCTTTTTTAAGCTTTGTTTTACACTGTGGAGATATCTTCATCTTGATTGTTATATTCCTTTTTGTGCTAATCTGCGATTGCAGCTTTTGAAATTCCTGCCCTTATGAGAGAGTCCGAGCAATAAGCGGGTTACTAATGCATTGGTTTTTGGCCCTTTTCTTTTTCTTAACCTGCTTCAATAGGTCTGTATTTCTGTAGTCTCATTTATTGCGAGTTGGTATTAGTGTATCATTACAATTATTTTTTCGTTAATTTCCCTTGTGGCCATATCGTTTCCACCAGTGAAAACATATGCCTACACAGTTTTCCATGTATCCACACTACATAACTAACATAACTACATGTTGGTTTTATCTTGTAGAATGCAGTTCCTCTATCTTGAGAAATCTGCACATATTGTCTGAGAAACTGACTCAGTTGAATAACATAATCTCCATCTTTCTGATTTTCCTGGTTTGCCGCCCTCTCACCCGCAGACCTATTTAGTAATCCAGGAAATGCTGATCGCCACTCATCCTGCATGCTGCCAGACAAGCATACTAGTAATGTGCTATCTCGGTTTTCAAAGAGCATTATGATCAATTGATGAGGTCAGTCAGGACTAAAAGCAAAGCAATGACCTTTGTTGTCTACCAAACTTTACTGTCGAACATAGTAAAATCATTATGCTAACATCTTCCCCTCCAAGGTGTAAGGTGTAAGGTTGAAGAAAGGTGGAAATAACATTTTAAGTATTCGCCCACAGCAACGTTAGTTGTCCATTTATGGGGTTGTATTGTACACTTTTGCCTTGAGTATTTGGAATGCCTGGTCTGTGTAATTCTCGCTGCTTACTATTCCGTTCTATAAAGCGTAGGGGAAATGTGTTGTCTTTTCAAATTGAACAGCACACTCCTGATTTCTGAAGCACTGGCCTGCTTTTGCTAGGATATGTAGTGCAAATTTAATATTTTTCAGTTTAGTGAGGGGAACTTGCTGGGACTGTCCAGTTTACTTCGAGTGTCAAGCTTACCCAGAATGCCCAAGTTGTCTCGCCTTCTGGAAATGTCAAAGCGGAAACTTGCTCGCAAAGTCAAGTTTACTGAAAATTTGATGGGAATATAAAATTGAGCTTATTGGGTTGTCAAACTTGGACTTTACTGGGAATATCATGGTATGTTCCGATCATGGCATAACACATTAAAGCACTTGAAATAGGATGACTTGGCATGATATATGTCAAGTCCTAACACATGATAACCTGATCTGTCCTATGCGACGATTCATGGGATCACCTCACTTCTCCCCAGGGGGAACCCTTCTGCATGAGGCTAGGGAGGTGAGCCCACAATGCAACATTCCCCATAGGGGTGGCGGAAAGCAGGACTTCATAGGGAGAGACTCCACTCATGGTGACAAGGACTCCAGTTACATATTGGGCCTCCCTAACCCTCTTGCCCTTGAGTCCAAGAAACCCATCCAGTCTGCTGAGAAACAATCTGAAAGCCCTACTGTGAGCTATTGCAATACTTCTTTGTTTCTTCCTGTAAATATTGATACCGCCAAGATCAGGAAGACTAAAATGGACATAGTCTGCTCTCGGGTCATCTTCCAGGAGTACTGTGAAAAAGACGATTGATGGAATTATACAAACTACTCCTTTGCCAAGCACAGAAGGTTCTGGGAAGAGGTGGCCCCAAAGAGGCATGAATACACAGTGGACACAAAGGACTGTGACACTTCGCTGGGGAGGAACCAGCTCAATGAAATAAAAATGGAGAAAAAACCCAATGAGAAGCGAAGCAGGCATGAAGCATGGCAGACCCCGGAAGTTCAATCCTGGAAGCAAGAAACCATGCTGGGGAATCGAACCTCCAGTCAGGGGGACACCGGCAGATTGCATAAGTCTTTTGTAGGCTGACGCAGAGTAGGCCTGACTGGAAGCTAGAAACTGACCGTCGGTGGCGTGACCTCGAGGAGGTGGACCTAGCGGTCCATTAACTGCGCTGACACTGTCTGGCTGGGGACTCCGCAGAGCCAAAAATAGGCAGCGGGAAGCAGAAAGAGAAGTGGGGAGAAAGTTCCATGGGAACGCTTTGGCCCAACACCCCAGGAAGAACAAGCGTCATGGCTCCAGCAGAGAAGAGGTAACTGGAGCCATGGGAGACCCGGTAGGGGATTGGGGAAGGGTGCTGCAGCTAAAGCAAGCATCAGGCGTAATCTCCCTCGTCTCAGTAACTGTATCAAGAATATCACATTTATTTATTGGTCACTTATTAGGCGCTTATACAATTAGCCAAACTGTTTCAAAGCACCCACAGGACAGACTGGGAGGGGACAGGGGAAGACCATGAATTAGAGCAAGGATAAATAATTCTAATAGTACAAACAAATAATGAGCATAAGGGAAGGGGAGACAAACCTACTATGCATTGTGAGTGTTCAGAACGTGCAAGTGCAGAGGTGGGGGGGGTGAGGGATAAGGTGATTTGATGCTCATGGAGTAGTGCTCCGGGTAAGTGCTAAGAGTAGAAGAACGTAAGTGCAACCATGATCAGTGGGGTGAGCCAAGTAAGTGCAGTAGAAAGACAGCAGCTGGGATGAGAGCTCTGGGGGGGGTCAAGGCCTCGAGGACACACAAGGGCCCTGCACATATGTCACGTGGTTGTATGATTAACAGGGAAGAGAGGAGGAGGTAAACGGAAAGGTCTTGAGGCTTTTTCAGAACTTAAGGAGGTCTTGCTCAAGATGCAGAGGGAGGGGGAGGCTGTTCCACAGGAGGGAGCCAGCCGAGGAAAGTGATCCCCCACCAGCTCTCTGTTTGGCAAAGCACTTAACACGCAAGGAGTTGGTGCCGGTGGAACGGAGGAGTCTAGAAGGAGAGTATTTGGTCAGGAAGTGTTGAAGATAATGGTCCACGGCCCCAGATAGCCTTGTGTATGATACAGAGGGATTTGAATTTAATTTGTGCTGAGACCGGGAGCCAGTGAAGGCTTTGTAGGGCAGGAGAGATGCGGTCCCTGGGCTTGAGGCCAAGGATAAGTCTTGCTGCCTATTCTGGCTTAGCTGGAGGGGTCGCAGGGTGGAGGAAGTAAGGTTAAGGAGGAGGCTATTGCAGTAGTCTAGCCTGGAGAGAACCAGAGCACAGGTGACATTGAGTCTCTGGGGGAAGCTGAGGAAGGGAAGAGTCCCTTTGAGAAGGAAGAGCTGAAATTGGGACTTCTTGACAATGTGCTGAATATGAGGGATGAAGGAAAGGGAGGAGTCTAAGATGACTACGAGATTTCTACCTGCAGTGGAGGGGTGGGGGGGGCATGGAGGAAGACCAGAGTGTATGGTGCAGGTGACCCAATAGGGAGAATATCTGTTTTGCTGGCATTGAGACAGAGGTCATTGGCAGTGCGCCAGGCCTGGATGGCAGAGAGGCAGCCAGGGATGAAGGAGTGTACAAGGGCGTCAGTGGGAAGTTTGAAGAAAAGCTGTGTATTGTCAGCGTAGCATTGGAAGTTGGGGGAGAAGGAGGAAATGTCGTGCCAGCAGAGAAATGTATATGTTAGCCAGGGTGAAAAAATGGGGCCCTGGGGGACGCCACAGGTAGCCGAGGAGAAGGGTCCCAGAATGGCATTGGAGGAACAGTCCAGTTAGGAAGGAGGTAAGCCAATGCAGTGCCCGCTCTGAGATGGCAAGGGTGTCATGGAGCCTTTTTATGAGGATGGATTGATTCACTGTGTCAAATGCAGAAGAGAGATCAAGAAGGATGAGAACTGCGGGGGAGTTGGAGTCAAGAGATGCAAGCAGTTCTTCATGGATGTTCAGGAGAGCAGTTTCCGTGCCTCTGGATGCTCATGTAGACCGCCCACAAGTTCGGTATGAGAGTTGAGTTGGGGGAGGGCCAGCTTCTCAAGCAGTTGTCCCAGGAGTTGATGGAAATGGGACGGTAGTTGGCTGGGCAGGAAGGGTCTGCAGAGGGTTTTGTAAGGAGGGGGCACACAGGGGAGTGCTTGAGGGAAGATGGAAAAGAATCAGTAGCAAAGGAATGGTTGCAGAGATCAGCCAGAGCAGGGGAAGAGTGGCAATACTTTCCTTGATGGTTCTGGAGGAGCAAGGAGCAACCTGTTTGGAAGAAACCTTCATGGAGTTGACAACTCTGGTGACTTCTTTAGGAGAGAGAGGAGTGAAGGAGGGCAAGGAGGAAGGGGGAGGGTGAATGGTAGGGGGGAGGAGCGGGAACGGTTGGGTTGGTTCGAGTGTGACAAGGCTGTACAGTATGTCCTGGGTTTTGATAGTGAAGTGAGGCGAATGCATTGCAGAGGGCCTGGGAAGAAGTAGGGGTAGAGGATGCTGCTGATGGGTTGGCAAGTTCCCTGCAGATTTTGAAGAGTTTGGCCATGTTGTTGGACGCATTGGACACTCGTGCCTGAGTGTGGGCTCTTTTTTTTGTTTTTTGGCACGGATGGGGAGTCTGTAGTGTCTCTGGATCAGGTGGCAGGCCAGTTTGTCAGAGGGTGAGCCTGAAGTGTGCCCCTCCTGTTCAGCAGCCCTGCAATTGTTTTTGGTCTGCAAGATTGGAATCTTACCAGGTACTAGGCTTGGAGGTAGGTTTCAGGCAGTCCCTCATGACAGGAGCAAGGATGTCAAGGGTGTTGGTGATGGACAAATAGAGGTTGCTGAGGGCAGAGTCCGCGGAAATGGGTGGGTTGGGTGGGCAAGGGAGAATGAAGATGGAAGAGAAGGCGACAGCTGACACTAGTTTCATCGGACGGATGTTCATGAACGCGGTTGGCAGAGCTTTGAGGAGTTAGCACAGGGCCAAAGGAGCCCAAGTGGGAGGTGAGGAGAGAGTAGTTAGTCCAGGAGAGGGGGCGACCAGGGGAGAAGAGAGTGAGGTTGGAGTGGATGATGGCATCTAACGTGTGTCCAGCAGAATGGGTAGGGCAAGAGGGTAGAATGGAGAGTGATGGGGAGGAGCAGAGGTCAGTGAAGGGGTGGTTGCTGTGCAAGGGGAGTCTAGATGGATGTTAAAGTCACCTACTAGTAGCAGGTTTGAGGTTGTAGAGATTAGGGAGGAACAGAAGTCCGCCGCTCAAATAGTAAAAGAGCAGAAGTGCCAGGGGGCCGATAGATGGTAGCAATGGTCAAGGTGGAAGGAGAGATGACCAATTTGCACACTAGGCTCTCAAAGGACGAATACTGCTGAGTGGGTAGGATGGTAGAAGGAATCAACTCTGGGAAGAGTAAGGCAACTCCACCGCCAGTACGGTGTGGGTCGAGGTTTAGAGGTGATCTTGTAGCCGTCCAGGAGTGAGTCCAAGGAAGTAACTGAGCTGGCGGTAAACCCAGTTTCCGTAAGCACAAGTATGTCCCGGTCAGTGTCTTCAAGGAGAAGGAAGATGTCAGCAGAATGTTTGATGGCTGAGCATGAGTTGAGGGTTGCCAGATGGAGACGGTTGCTACCTTTTTTTCAGAAATACCAATGTAAATGCTTGGGATATTGACGCTGCCCTTCTCAGTGCGCAACATCTGCACCAGTAGTTTTCCAGGTCTTGTTTCCTGTAGCGGCGAGCTGCTGCTGGCCTATCGAAATATCACAATACCCTTCTGCTGCGTCCCGATATTTATCTAGGTGTACCTTTACATCTTCGTTAACCAGTGGCGACGGATGACTGGTGCTCTCCGCTTGCTATCTTGCCAAAGCCTCCTCGCCCCCCGTTTTAGCTCCCTCCTAATATCCCGAAGCACCCCGCATTCAGTCCACATTGCCATGCCCCGAATGTATACCTTGAACGCCTGCCGAAGAATTGCATGCGTGGCGACCGACCCTTCATTATTTTCAAAGTAACTGTCTATATGTTCTGCCATGCACGCACGAAAGACTGGGTCCCCCAGAGATGTAGCCTTGAATCGCCACTGCAGGCGAGGAATCGAGCCCCCAGGAATACCCAGCGTTGGCAACCCCGGGGAGTGGTCAGACAAGGTTCTGGGCCATATGCAAGACTCATCCAACCTATTCAACAGCTCATGCAATGCCAGCCATAAATCAATGCACAAGTGCATATCATGCACCGATGAAATAAACGTAAATGCGCGCTGTTGTTGAGCATACCCCACCATCTCTCATCCCCAGGTCTTCTATGTGTGTGTGTATAGCACATGCCGCGTTTCAGTGACCTAGGTCGAGCCGTACATCTAGTATCGTGTTAAAGTCACCTCTGCAAATGACAAGCGCTGCAGGGTACCTAGCACATCTTTGGAACAATGCGTCATAAAATGCAGGGTCATCAACATTGGGCCTGTAGGCATTCAACATGAGAACTTCAGCACTCCCCAGTGTCCCATGGACTAACACAAACCTACCGCCGTCATCGCGCTCTGTTGCAGAGTGGCTGAATGGCAGTGTCTGGTGTACTAAAATCATAACCCCCCTGTGCCCTTGAAGAGTAAGTTGTATAATAACCCCACCCCGGGGCCATCTTGCGTGCCTGATGTTCAAGCATGTCTGTTGCTTGCAGAAATAATAATTTAATCCCCAGCCTGTTGACATATGACATTACCTTCTGCATCTTTATCAGGATCCCCAAGCCCCGAACATTCCAGCTAAGGAATTTTACATTAGTTGGGTCGTTCCCTGCCATCAGCCCTCATGTGCAACTGCCTACTCCACTCCGTTCTGCCACTCCTCGTGCCTAGATCATAACATTCTATATTCATGTGCAGTTTTTTAACAATTGCATCCCACCTCCCCCCACCCAACTCATCCACCCCCACCCTCATAGTGCCCCGAACTTCGACTTTGTTTGTCCCTACCCTCAAATCCCTTCCCACCCTACCATGCCCAATAATAACATGCACTCGCATTGGGGGTGACTGCAATCGTGGCGAGTGGAGTTCCCCATTCTATTAGTATGTTGCCTGACACAAGCCTTAAAACGAACCAGAACTAGACAAGCATTATCATTTACACACCCATACTGCATAACCTCAAGTGAGACATTTTGATACTTTTAGATGTTACTTCGCCCCCGGGGATTTCCCCGTCGGAAGCGGATTGTTGGCCTCTACGAATGACGCAGCCTCCTCAGGAATGTGAAGAAATAAGTCTTGTTGAATTATAGCCTCAGTCGGGCAGGATAAAGCATGGCATAGGGTGTCCCCCTTTCCCTGAGAGGTTTCTTCACTCCAACAAAAGTACGTCTCTCTTGCTGTACCGCCAGCTTATAGTCGGGGGGGAGGAAGGGCGGGATACAGACTACACTCAAACCCATCCTCAATTCCATTTTTTTTTTGTGCAGCCTAAAAATACTAGGTCCCTGTATCTATATATAGTCCATGAGGTGTGCGATTATTGGCCTGGGGTATCCCCCGACCTTGGCTTTGCCATCAAAGCCCTATGTGCTGGATCCACCACAAACATCTGGGACCAGCCCGGATGCCCCAGTAGTTCCTTGAGCAGTTCCTCAGTTACCATTTCCACGGGTCCCTTCAAGGCATCCTCCGATACACCAATAATTCGGACATTGTTCTGCCTCGATCTAGCCTCAAAATCCTCGCACTTTAACTTGATGCTGCCCATTTCCTTTGCCATGGTCGTTGGGGTACCCTGTAGTGCCGTTATGGCATCTTCCGCCGTGCCTACCCCCATTTCAGTCTGTTTTATGCTGGGTGGCTTTTTCCAGCTGAGTGCGGATTGTGGTTGCATTCACCGTAATGCCATCCAACCTGTCATTGGTAGAAGCGAATCCTTGCTGCATGATGGCCAGGATGCCCTGTAGGTCGACAGGAGGCGATGACATTGCTCCCTCCCCCTGCCCGGATGTCCCCTCACTCGCTGCTTCCACGTGTTTAGGGGAGGGCTTTGCAAACTAAATCATTGCCCCACTCTTCTTGGACCCATCCCCTATAGAAATAGTGCAGCAACCTCCTTTCCTGGAAACCACACTTGCTTCTTGATGAATGGCAGGCCACCAGCGCTATAGTCTACAATGTGCCCCGTTGCGAGCAATATTTCCTGACCAGCGGGCAGCAGTGCGGCAACTCCCTTTCTCAGCCACAAACACCACTGCCACTGGATCCCTTCTGACAGGCCTTCCAGCAATTGCACTTAGTCTGCCCCCTCTGCAATGCTTGGATTCCCCCCCGGGTCACTGTCGCATGTTTCCTGATCCACCCCCCACCACCAACAGGCAGGAGCGCCGCAATAGCAGACAGAGAGGGGATGCCAGGCCCGCCAGGCGCCCTTACACAATGTGTGCTTGTCCAGTAATTCCCAGCCACTGTGCCCCACTGTAGGCACAAAAAAAACATTTATTTTCTTCTTTCCCTCTTTGCAGTGTGGTCCAGCACGCTGCCGGTAGCAGTAGCAGTTCCGACAGGGCTGTAGCACGAGTTCTGGACAGTGAACTGGCCCGCTCACTGTAGCCACCTGGTAAACCCTCCCCCCCCGTGCTGGGCCTCTGATGTGCTGCTGGTGCAGGTGGTATCGGGTTAATGTGAATATAAAAGGGGGAAGAAGCCCACTTGTTTTAAGCAGTTCTGGATGCCAGCACAGTATCTTCTCGGATTCTGCGAGCTTCGTATTGGCCTCAGCAGGCGGGCCTGGGGTGGCTTAGTGGTGGCCGCCTGCAGCAGGGCCTGTTGCTCTGCCGGTGGTCACTGTGTTCTGAGTGCTTCGCCAAGTGCGTGTATAGCGGCCGCGGGGCAGCTCCAGAAGCCCCCCACGCCCCCCCCACCCCCCAACCGGTCGGTCTGTCACACATTGCTGTGTGGGGAGCCGTCCACACAGCGGGGCTCCCCAGCCATTTACCACAGGTCAGGCTCAGATGGTGTGCCGGGCGGGTTCTCTTCCTCTGCCCTCCGCTTGCTGTCCAGAAGTTTCCCGCAGCCAGGCACCAGGTCAGCCGCCAACCCCCCTCCCCACCCCCCAAGCTGCAGGTGGGCCACCAGCAATGTAAACTCTGCACCTCAGCCAGGCCTCGTGATCAGGCCCGCATCTGTTTGCAGCTCAGGACGGCGGTAGGAGCCAATATTTCCGATTTCTGAGCTGGGCGTTAAATGCCCACAACTTTCAGGCAGCTTTCCTCAAATTTGAGTGTCAGGCACACTGCTGTAAATGTCGGAATTATGCCTGGGATTTCCTCACCTCCACGGAGCTCATGCGTATGCCACCATCTTGGTGCAACAGTGCCCCCAGGCATTTTGAGTTTGACAACTACCCTGATGACGAGCACCCAAGTTCTTCTTTAATTAGGTAGGGTAAACCCTTTAGAGATAGGGGAAGATAGGCCTTTTTCATTATTTAAATAAATATTTTCAATATTTAAATAAAGTTTGTTGTAAACATGCCATCCCTTTGTCTGGATCCTTACTCCAACGCGCCACACCTATCTTGTCATGTTGGGATACATCCTGTTTTGCTGTTATCTGTCTTCATTTTGTGCCATGCCGCGATATATCCTGTCATATCAGATCATGTCACAGCTTGTCATTGTATGACATACTGTCTTTATCAGTAACACTTGTCGCATTGTCTTTCACGTCACTGGACCATGTATTTTTTTGCATTATTCATGAATGCCTCATCTTATCTTAGTCGTGCAAGCATGTAGCTATTTCAACCTTGTAACCTAGCTATCACCTTGTTACCTCAGGGTTTTACGTCCCCCCATATTTGCCTTCTGTGTCCCCTCTTGTCATCCGTGCTGGACCAGAAAGCTGGGCTTGTCATACTGTAACAATTAACCATGTAACTCTTAACCACTGTAATTGGCACCTAGATGCTTCCAAGGCTTTGTGTGCTGCCAAAATAATTACAGTAAATGCAAAGAAGCCTTTTTAGCGTACAAGTCTTCCCATCGGGCAGCTCAGCTGTATAGCTTGTTGTTGTGGCGCCAAAAGCTGTTCGCTCCAACTGTGTAAACGCATCACTTGAGCATTACAGGTGACCTAAAGGGAAAAACACATTGTATCTGTTACTCCCTTTTTAGTTGGGATTGTTTGCCTTAGAAAAATACAGGTGGAGCTTTAGTTGTCTGAGCTGATGCCTTAATGCTTTAAACTGCGGGTTTAGCGAGGAGTTTCAAGCAGTTTCAGCATCCGCGGCAGAGATCGGTCACTTGCAGGACACAGTATACAATCCCAGTAAGATGGTTCAGTTGTATTAAGCCATAGTGCAAGGATCTATGTAGACTGCACATCACAAATTACTTTTTTTTCTGTCAATGGGATTAGGCTGTGTAATATCATGGGTACCATATGAAAGTGCTCATTCATGGTATGCACCAACTTGCAGGATTAAAAATAAAAAGTAGAGAACTTCCTCTCGTACAAGTTAACTAAAGCGCGTTTCTAAATACTCTGAACAATGCGGTGGACGATTATTGCTCCCTTCTTATTAGTCCCTTCTACACCCAATGTGGCTAAAGAAATTGAGTTAGTAGAGAGATCCCTCAAGGATGATGGAGATGCCACCTGAGTTGTCATTTTCTGAATAGGAAACTTTAATCATGTGCATTGCCACTCAAGTGTTACATTAATTAGCATCTTTATGGTCTTGCATCTGAAATTCAAATGCAGTACTACCTCATTTATGCCTCCGTAGGTTCCCCAACCCTCACTTCCAACCGTGAGCCTGGCCACCTGGTCCCCTGAGTTCTCGACAGTCTTCACATCTGTGCCAGTCAGACTGCTGGATCTGTTCCTATCAATTTTAATATACACGTAGGTGGATATTATTCTGTCATTGGGCTCTGGACAGGGAAACTAACCCATTGACAGCTGTAACAATGTTCTTTCCTTTATCAGACATGGCAGGATCCAGCATTCAGCCGATGCTGTGGTGCATACCTGGAAGCCCAAAAGTGTTTTCAGACTTTGGTCACTTTAGCTTCCTTCATAAAATGTGGTGGTTTGGGCATTTTTATAACTTGAATCTGTAATCCCAATTTTTCAGCATATTATGATATGATGGTTTATTTATATAGTGCCTATACACAATGTGTGTCAATGTGTCTTGAATGTTGTTTTCTAATGGATTCCTTACTTCAACCTATTCTGTGGGATGTTGGGTGAATCTTCTCTAGCTTCCGTTTTCTTTAGGGGCTTTATTAGACACCAGTGGGCCCAATCCTGCTCTGTCAGTGCCTTCCTTCCACCTGTCCGTTTATGCCTACAAGTAGCATAGTTTTTAAAACGGAAACGGGTAAGGGCACCCCATGATCAGAACAGCAGAGGTCTGACAGAGGTTCTGCTCTCCTATGTCCTTCAAGGTCTTTGTATTGCTGCTGCGAAGATGTACATGTCTACTATTTTGATCTTTAAGGGGATCCAATGGTTCGAAATTGAGCTGGGAGCTTTTTAGCTCCTGCTTCTAGCATGCTAGGGCATGGCCAGTTTGAAACCAACAACTACCAGGAGCTACTTTAAGCTACTAGGGCCAACTGGTGCCTTCAAAACATGTAAATCTGACATTAACTTTGAGGATTTCAGAATGTTAATAAAAAGGAATTAGAACACATCTAATACTCATTTAAACACAATGGTTTATACAAAATTAACAAAAGGTTCAATCCAGCATGTCTGGTAGCACCTGATTCCCCTGTGGTAGCTCCTGCCTACTGGCTGACGCCTGACCCCCCTCCCCCACCCCCAGAAGCTGGTTTTAGCTCCTGCTCATTTCATCTCAATTTTCGAACCGTGGGATCCCCTAAACAGGGCTCATTCTTTTCCATCCCCACTGTTTTGCATTGTCTGTGGGGGTTATCCAGCCAGTTTGTTTTTCCTGCATTGTATTTAAGACTTGCTTTCACATTCGTCATGGCAGCGCCCTTTTAGCCCTTGTATTCTTTTGTTTGAGGTTGCTCACCGTTAAGATGGATTTCTAGAATCTGACCTGGTGGACAGTTTTCAGTAGGCCACCCTAGTTAAGGTGAACGGGGAGCTCTGAAATTTCAGCCACAAACCAATCAAGGTAGCAATGGAGAGCAGTCAAGGCTTACTCTCAGAAGAGTGTGAGTGGGGACAGCAGCCCTGAAGGGGTCCACACAGAATGGCACACAATTCCGCTTAGACAGTCTGTTATAAAAATAGTCATTTTTTAGGCCTTCAGAACACACTGACAAATTAAACTAGTAGGTAATATCACACAATATAATACAAATATATACAATTCACTTAGTATACATCATCAAATAACTTAACCAGGATGGCAGCTACGTAATGTAGATGCAGTAAAATGTATTTATTTATGCATTTATAAATAGCGCACTGAGCCCTTGGGCATCTAGGCGCCGGTTACATCGTAGGTGAAGACAGTAAGTGTGAGCTCAAGAAGATGACGATGAAGTCATTGCGATTTAGAAAGGTATTGGGAGAACAGCCAAGTTTTTAGGTTCTTACGGAATGCCCAGTGTGAAGGTTCCTTTCTGATTGTCTGGGGGAGATCATTCCATAGTTCAGCGGCTGTGACTGGGAAGCTGGCGCCTTAAGCTCTAGTACGTTTTGAAGGTGAGCACTTTGATGTGTGCGTTCGAGCACCGCGGGAGCGATGGTATTTTTCAATGCGTTGAGATAGGTAAGTTGGTGCTGTGTGTGTGAAGCGGCAGTGGATGATGGAAATGGTCTTGAATTCGATCTGTTCACGTATTGGTAGCCAGTGCACATATTTTCGAGGGGATTGTGTCCTCTGACGTATTCCACATCTATGACAGTAATCACCACAGCTGTGCTGCTTCGGACATTTTTTCTGCATCCTGCGTCAATGATATCGATACGTTGTCCCTCGAGGGCCTCCGTCGAGCGCCGACGTCACCGGATGTTAAATGTAGGACGCCCTTAGCCTCAGTTCTGTTTTTTCCGCGAACGTGTTCGCTTTGGAATCTCGGAGCGCCTCGGTTCTTCTCCTGTTGAATTGGTTCTTCTAATTTGGATATTGTGAATGTCTTCGTCGTTTTCTAGCCTGCGGTCGGGCTTCAAGAAGTGTCTGGACTGCGGTTCCAAGATGTCCCTGACGGACCCGCACGACGTCTGCCTTTGGTGCCTCGGCGAGAGCCACGCCACCGATGACTGCAATGAATGCCAGTCCTTGATGTCAAAGGCCTTGCTGGAGCGGAAGAAGTTGTCTGTAGGTAGGGTTTCCAAGCCCCGGAAGTCGAAATCTGCTGGGCTTTCGACCGACGATTCGAGGGTCGATTCTCCGCGTCCGCGTAAGTCCAGGGTGTCTCGTTCTCAGAGTGGGTCCCGCCATTCCTCTGCCTCTTCTAGGCACTTTCAGAAGCGCCTTCACCGGTCGCCTTCCTCATCCGAGGACTTTGACAGACGGCGGGTGGCTTGTCCAAACACTCATTCATCACTGGCGGAATGGGGCGCATTTCGCAAGGAGATGATGTCGATTTTTGAATCGCAGGGCACCGTTCCGTCCACGCCTTCGAGAGAATCAGGCAAGAAATGCGCTAGGGCCACCGCTCGCACGCCTTCGGGCTCAGGTGGTCGACGCGATCATCGGGAACTGTTGAGTTCCTGATCGGACAAGAATGATCGCCACCGTGCCCGCTCCAGGTCCCGGTCCTCTACGCCATCGAGAAAGTTGGAGCCTGTGAGGCCTTCGAAGAAGGCATCAGCGCCATGTCCGTCGAGGGACTCTCTCGGCTCTGGCTGAGAGGAAGCCGTCGATGCCATCAGCACCGAGGCCGCCGAAGAACACGCTCAGGGCTCCGGCCTCGAAGCCGTTGTCGAAGTCGTCTGCGCCTCGCTCGACGTCTATGCCGATTCCATCGACGCCCTCGGTGACTTTTGCAGAGGCTTTACTGGAGGTGCCCCGAAGGGCCGTGGAACCTCAGAGGAAGGCCCTGAGTAAGTTATATTATGTAATGTTATTTTGCACTTAGATAGCGCCTTATATACCATTGGTATGGTCTGAAGGCGCTGGTAGGTTGAAAGCCCTTGGGAACCGAAGTTCTGGTCAGTAGAGGGAGTAGAGCGAGTCCAATGGTGCGTGTGCGCAACTGGTATGTGTGCAGCTGGTGTGGAATTCCTGAGGTAGCTGCTTCCTAGCGGTAGGTGTGGTGGCTGAGAGGTCAGGAGTATGTGTTCGATCTGGCCGGAATTATCCAGACCGAGAGTTGCAGCGTTAGGCCTAAGGGGAACGCCTGGCTGGGGGTGCAAGACCAGCAATGATTACTTAGAGTGATGGGGAGTGAGCGGTAGATGTTGAAATGAGAACAGTTATACCGAATGGTGTCATAATATCTCTGTGTTCTAGTTGAGTGGTGGTGTAAGGAGAGAGTAAGCGTGGGGTGTGATATGAGGTATGCTCTTTCAAAGGATCCATGCATTCCAAGGCATAATACGGATGTCATGCAATTCTGCAATTCGACCGCTCTCCACACTCATCCGCTCTTCGCACTCATCCGCTCTTCGCACTCATCCGCTCTTCGCACTCATCCGCTCTTCGCACTCATCCGCTCTTCGCACTCACCCGCTCTTCGCACTCATCCGCTCTTCGCACTCGTCCGCTCTTCGCACTCGTCCGCTCTTCGCACTCGTCCGCTCTCCATACACATTCACTCTCTATAATCATCCGTTCTCCACACTCATTGGTCCTACACATTCATCTGCCCACCGCATTAATCCTCTACACTCGTCCACACTCGTCCGCTATACAGACTCATCCGCTATACACACTCATTTGCTATATACATTTATCCGCTCTATACACTCATCCGATTTCCAGACTCATCCGCTCTTCGTACTCATCCGCTCTCCACACTCATTCGCTCTCCATACTCATCGGCCCTTCACACTCAGCTGCCAACCGTGTTAGTGCTCTACACTCGTCCACGCTCGTCCGCACTCCACGCTCGTCCGCACTCCACGCGCGGCCGCACTCCATGCTCAGCCGCTCTGCACGTTCCTCCACTCTGCGCTCTCCTCTGCTCTGTAGGCTCCGCCGTTCTCCACTCTCTTCCGTTCTCCTTGCTCCTCCTTTCCCCACGCCCCTCTGCTCTCCATACTCAACCGCTCTCCGCATTCAACCGCTCTCTATACTCAACCGCTCTCCACATTCAACTGCTCTCTATACACATCCGCCCTCCGCACTCGTCCGCCCTCCGCACTCGTCCGCCCTCCGCACTCGTCGCCCCTTCGCACTCGTCGCCCCTCCGCACTCGTCGGCCCTCCGCACTCGTCGGCCCTCCGCACTCGTCGGCCCTCCGCACTCGTCGGCCCTCCGCACTCGTCGGCCCTCCGCACTCGTCGGCCCTCCGCACTCGTCGGCCCTCCGCACTCGTCGGCCCTCTGCACTCGTCGGCCCTCCGCATTAATCCTCTACGTTCGTCCTCACTCATCCGCTCTCCACACTCGTCCGCTCTACACACTCGTCCGTTTTCCAAACACATCCGCTCTCAGCGCTCATCCGCTCTCAGCGCTCATTATTACATTGCTCATTTAGTACTGTTTGTCTTTATGGTTTACATTCGAGTTTATTTAGCTGTAACTTTGTTGCTTCAGGTCGATTGCTGGGTGGGAGTTATTGTGCAGAAGCTAGTTTGGGACCGATTAGTCTTAGGGGAAGAGCCAGGTTTTCAGTAGTTTGCGGAAGGCCGATAGATCTTCAGTTAGGCGGATGTGGGATGGGAGTGAGTTCCATAGGGTTGGGGCCAGGGCTGAGAATGATGATCCGCCTAACCTGACTGAGTTTGTTTTAGGAATTACAAGGTAGCCGGCTGAGCTTGATCTTAGGGTGAGAGTGGGGTGGTAAGGTATTAGCATGTCTTGAAGATATTGAGGTCCAGTTTTATGTAGTGCTCGATGGGAGAGGCATAATGTTTTCAAAGCCACCCTACGGGCTACTGGAAGCCAGTGCAGTGTCTTAAGGGCAGGGGATACGTGGTCTCTTGGACCAAGCGCAAGTAGCATTTTGGCTGCTGCGTTTTGTGCTCTTTGGAGTTTATTTAGTTGGTGGGCATGAATTCCGAGGTATAGGGGGTTTCCATAGTCGAGTCTTGATATGACGATTGATTGGACCGCAGAGACTCTGTTGGGAAATGAGAGGTATGGAAGGATGCGCCTAAGGTTTTTGAGGTGGTAGTGGCAGGATTTTGAGACATTGTTGACTTGGCGCGAGAGTGTTAGGTCGGAGTCCAGGGTGCATCCAAGGTTTTTCACTGTGTTGGAGGGTGTCGGCGATTTGCCCATGGCGGGTGGCCAGGGTAGTGGGTGCGGAAGAAGGTCGGAGTTGCCGCAGACCATGATTTCTGTTTTGGAGGGGTTTAAAAGGAGGTGGCTTTGGGTCATTCAGAGTTCTATGTTAAGGAGGCAGGATGCCAGGTCAGGTCGGGAGTTGGGTTTCGAGTTCAGGAGTTTTAGAATTGAGTGTCGTCGGCGTTGGTTGTAACATAGGATATTGTGTGAACAAATTATTGGTGGGAATTAAGTCAGTGAGGCCTGTGTTTGAGCCTTTTTCTGTACCTTCATCCAGGGATTTATTCCAGCCTTTGGATTACATCTCAGAGGTGGAAGAAGGGTCAGATGAGGAGGGGTTTGTACCTCCTGATGACCTGTTGTCTGGTCATAGCCAGATGGAAGACCTGCGTCAATCCCTGCATGACGCCAGTGGTCTGGACACCTCCCCGAAGGTTGAATTTGGCAGGCAGGAGCCTGGTACGCACGCTGAGTCTTCGTACAGGCGTCTCATGTCGAGGGTGAGTACTTGGGGTGGTCTGCTCCACTTGTGGATTTTCTGCAGGATGACCTGACAGATATATTGGACCAGGGTCCACCCACTGACCCGGTGCTGCCATTTCATATGGCCTTACAGAGAAGGGTGGCGGAATAATTTGCTACCAAAGAAATATCGTCCAGCCAGTAGCGACCCCAGCTACTTGCCTACGCACCCCACTCCGGAGAGTTTGGTGGTGCAGGCGGCTAAGGCCCCAGCTAAGCAGGCTGCGTACCCTACCATCCCTCCTGACAGGGACAACAAGCGCTTTGACGGTTGGGCAAAGAAAGTATTTTCATCTGGGGGTATGGTTCTAAAGGCAGCCAACTCCGTTTGTGCCTTGGCACTCACACTCTGTGGAATTGTGCATCTTTGGCGGCTGAACATATTCCCGGAGGGGAGGAACAGGATGGTTTTCTTGCCCACGTGCAGGATGGCAAGGATGCCATGTGTGATTCCGTTCAGTCGGGTCTGGACATGGAGGACTGTGTCAGCCGGTCCATGGCGGCAAGCACCGTGAGGCGCAGGTTTGCGTGGTTGCGGAAGTTGGGGGTTTGCTCCTGATGTACAGTCCCGGCTTCTCAACATGCCCTTTGATGGTGACCATCTTTTTGGCAGCAAGGCTGACGAGAGCCTTGAGGTTGCAGACCTCAAAAGCTGCAGCAAAGTCGTTGAGCTCTGCGGTATGTCAACCTCTGCCTTTTCGTCCTAGGGGACAGCATTGGAGGGGAGGTTCCTTTCGATACTACTCTTCCTTTGGTAGATCGAGGGGAGCTGCCAGTCAAAGGGGCCAATGTAGGAGTACCAGAGAGGTGGAAAGCAGGTGCCAAAGCCGCTCAGGCAGTTGCCTCTTTGCCCTCAGGCACTGCCGCAGCCGCTTCCGCTCAGTCATGAGGCCATGTCCTAGGGTTCGCCGGTTGGGGGAAGGAGGGCGCAGCATCTTGTAGAATGGGGTGCCAATACTTCAGATGTGTGGGTTCTGGAGATCATAGCCCACGGCTACTGTCTTCCTTTCCGGCAGAGGCCTCGCGACAATCAACCGGGGAAGCTCTCTTTGAAGAGTCCGTATCCGCTCCTTGCGCAGGAAATCAAATCCCCGCTGCAGAAAGACGCCATAGAACTGGTGCCTGTAGCGGAGAGGAACAAGGGATGGTATTCCCCATATTTTTTGATCCCGAAAAAAGACGGGGGATTGAGACCCATCATGGACTTGCATGGTTTGAACAAGCTCCTCAGGAAGGACAAGTTCAAGCTGGTTACTCTCTCAAGTCCTCCAGGCCCTTCAACTTCAGGACTGGTTGGTGTTTCTCGACCTCAAGGATGCTTACTTTCATGTGCCGATTCATCCCAAGCACAGGAAGTATCTGAGGTTCGCGGTTGGCGACTCGCATTTTCAGTTTCCGGTCCTGCCGTTCGGATTGGCCTCCGGCCCGAGGGTCTTCACCAAGCTAATGGTGGTGGCAGCGTATCTCATGAAAGTGGGGATTCACGTCTACCCCTACCTGGACGATTGGTTGATCAGGGCGCGCTCTCCCGAGAAAGTTCTGGATCATCTGTCAGTTACCTGCCATTCCCTCCACAGGCTGGGCTTCTCCCTCAACTTGAAGTGTCACTTGACACCTACCCAGCGGCTCCAGTACATCAGAGCAGTGCTCGATACATCCCTGGAGGATTGTTCGCCTCCCCAGGTGAGGGCTCATCACATTCTGCAGATGGTGGACAAGTTTCAACATGCCCAGAGTCTCCCGGGGTTCGAGTTCTTGAGGTTGCTCGGCCTCATGGCATCTTGCATTCTACTGGTGCCCGAGGCCAGGCTGCGGATGAGATCTCTGCAGTGGGCTCTCAAGATGTAGTGGTCGCAGTCCTCCGGCAGGATGTCGGATCCCGTTCAGGTGCCGCCCTCGGTCACCCAGGATCTTCTGTGGTGGCCGTCAAAGGCAATCTGATGAAGGGGGCTCCATTTTGGCTTCCCTGGCCGGAGGTGACGATTGTGACAGATGCATCCCTCATGGGATGGGGAGCTCATGCCAACAAGTTAACAGTCAGCGGTCGTTGGTCTCCGTCGGAGTCCAGACTCCATATCAATCTGTTGGAGCTGAGGGCCGTCAGGCTAGCCCTGAAGGCTTTTCTGCCGACTGTGCGGAGGAAGAATGTCCTGATTCTGACAGACCATACAGTGGCCATGTACTACCTCAACAAAAAGGGAGTGGCATGGTCTCTCCCACTGTGAAGAAAGGTGATGCAGCTCTGGTTCTGGGCCATCCATCAGGAAATTTTGATCTTGCCAGTTCATCTGGCGGGAGACGAAAACGAGGCGGTGGACGGTCTGAGCAGGCAGAGCACGGTCTCTCACGAATGGGAGCTGGATCAGGAAGTTCTTCTGGATCTTGTCCCTTTGGGGGACCCCACAAGTGGATCTCTTCGCCACCAGTGTCAACCGGAAGTGCGAAAAATTCTGCTTGCGGGAATTTCCTCCAAGAGGAGCATTAGGGGACGCGTTCGTAGTGGAGGGGTCCTTCCCACTGATGTACGCGTTTCCTCCAGTCCCTGTCATTCCGCAAGTGTTGCGGAGGTAACGGAGGTTCGGTTCCCGAAGGATCCTCATTGCTCCGGCGTGGGCCAGGAGCGTGGTACCCGGACCTTCTCGACATGTCCATCTGCCCTCCACGCCGTCTTCCCTACTGAGACGATCTGCTCTCATGGGAGGGGGATCAGTTTCTCCATCCAGAGGTCCAGTCTCTCAGCCTTCATGCTGAGGTATAAGGATTGGGACCTCCCTGAAGACGTGATGGAGGTGTTGCTTTCGGCCAGAAGGCCCGCAACAAAGTCCCTGTACCGTTGCCGTTGGAGAAAGTTCTGCGACTGGTGCAGAGTACAGAATGTGGATCCTTTTCAGTGTTTGATTCCTGTGGTTCTGTCTTTTTTGCTTTCATTAGCTCACAAGGGCATGCAAGTGGGTACCATTATGGGTTACCTGGTGGCGCTGTCCATATTTAAGTGCTCGCCTCAGGAGTGTTCTTAATGTTTCTAAAAGGGCTAACTCATGTATTTCCACTGTCGCCTTTCCAGGTGCCAGGATGGGATTTGAATTTGTTTTTAAAGTTTCTGATGGGAGCTCATCTTTAAGCACGTACATTCTTGTCCATTGAGACTGTTGTCCTTTAAAACTGTATATTTAGTTGGTTACTTCTGCACGTAGAGTGAGTGAGTTGCAGGCACTTTCCACCAAACCACCCTTCACTGTGTTCCATAAGGAGAGGGTTGTCCTTGGGGTACAGCCTTCCTTTCTTCTGAAGGTTGTGTCGGAATTCCATCTGAGCCAGAAGGTAATTCCGGCATTCTATCCTCCTCCACATCCTGGTAAGGGAGAGGAGAGGCTTCATAGGTTGGATCCTAGGAGAGCTTTGAGTTTCTATCTCTCACGGATGTCCCGGGTCAGAGTGGACGATCAGCTCTTTACTGGTTACGCTGGAAGGCGTTTAGGTCAGGCTGTTTCTAAGCAGACCTTGTCTAGATGGATCATTTTGACGATCTCTGAATGTTATCGTTTGGCGGTGAAGGACCCTCCTGTAGGTTTACAGGCCCATTCTACTAGGGGTATGGCTGCCTCCTCTGCACTACAGAGGAGTGTTCCGATTCGCAAAATTTGCAGAGCGAACGCATGGGCCTCTGTCCATATTTTTGTGAAACATTATTCCTTGGACTCTATCCATGGGCAAGATTTGGCCTTTGGCAAGGCAGTCCTCTATTCTGCAATTTGATTGGGCATTCTAAAATTTCTAAATTCTTTTCCCACATCCTTATGTTGGTACTGCTTTGGGAGTCTGTCAAAGATGTGAAGGTTGACTAGAATATTGGGGCAAAGAAGTGTCAGCGCACAGTGAACTACAACCGAAACACATGTAGGCAACAACAAAAAAAACCTTTAATAACACAGAGGGCCACATCTGAAAGACACGAGAGTGTTGGTCTTGAAATTTCAAACTATTGTTTGTTTGGGGACAACTATTACCCATTTTTGAATTTGTATTAGTATGACGATATGTATGAGTGAAGAATGAATGATGAACGATGGGAGAAGTTACATAAAGGTTGAGCCTATTTTTAGTATGCTAAGAATTTACAAACAAATATTCATTGTTTGTTACGTGAAATAAACACCATATCTTATTGAGATTTTGTTAAACCACAGCAGAATCCTGTTCTCTTTACCCTATTGGTCCATATTTTGCTTTTGCTTATGTACTCACCTGGAGGACCATAGATAGTGACCAGGTACCCTTATATTGTTGAAATGGTGGCTCTAGGGGCCTACTTCTCAAACAATGGAAGATTGGGCTTTCTAATCTGCTCATGAAATTCCATTTCTGAGGTTATTTAACTTGTTTCCCTCCTATGCACATGCCCCTTCCGCCATGGAATTTAAATATAGCTTTAATAGCATTGGCCCATAAACTCTTTGAACCCATGTACTCTGCGGATTTGCCTTTGTCGTGGAAGACTGCTTTCCTGGTAGCCATAACATTGATGCATAGATTCAGTTAGTTACTAGCCATGGCTTCAGAGTAGCCTTACACCACCTGTTACAAAGACCTGGTGGTGGTGCTTGGTACATACACCTCATTTCTCCCAGAAGTGGTCCTGAATTTCACATGAACCAAGAAATCTCACTTGCGGTGTTCTTTCTAGACCCTGAGGTGGAGACAGACTTCTGCACTGTGTGGAAGTTCATTGATTCCAGTGGTTCTGGAGAGGATGCAACCTCAACAAGCGTTGGACAGAATTTTTGTCACATTTGGGGTCTCATCCCGGACAGATAAATTGCAAAAACTACCATTGCAAGGTGGATTGAGTCCTGCATTACCCTTTGTTTCAAGCTTCAAGGCAAATGCCCCGTAGTCCAATTACATGTGCACCTGGCCAGGGCAAAAGTATGGCAGTTGCCCATGGAAGACAATATGTAAGGCAATATGTAAAGTGGCCACCTGTGCTTCCTGTCGGCATTCTGTAGGCACTATTCACTAGGCAGCAGCTCTAGAGTGGACACTCCATACGGGCAGGCATTCCTGTGCAACATCTTTTTATTAACTTAGGATCCTTCCACCCGGAAGGGCACGTAGTACTTGACGCTCTCCCATAATTATGGAGAGAAGGAAACAGGATGTATGGCCAGGGAAAAGTTACTCTGTAGTAACTACTGTTCTCCAGCATGGGGTCTGGCATGGATTCACATGCTCATGAATATTCCCCGTCGTCAGGCTGGGAATCCTCGGTAAAGAAAAATCAGTATCAGTTTCGTTTCTGATCTGTCTTTCGTAGTAGTAACCAATCACTGATCTCTGCGTCATACTGACCACAGCCAATGACTGCCCTCTCCCTAAGCCCCGCCTCTGGCAGCCATCTTCAGATTTTTACCGCATGTTCAAGTGTTGGGAGTCCTCGTGCTTAGCTCTCGAGCTTTTACTGCGTGTTTCGCGCTTTTTCAGGTGAATTTTCACATTTTTTCGGTTAATCGAGCCTCAAGCTCCACCGTTTCTACTCCCGTTAACGGCTACCCATTGCGGGATTTTCCTACGCCCCTCAAGGGTGAAGATTTTGTCGAATCAACTTCTTGGAGGATTCCAGAAGATTCGCGGCCTACTTCGAGATGGCCCAGGACGCGAGTTTGTCACCCGGACCCAAGATGTTTCGCAGCTGCCCTGGATGCGGGCTGCAGAATGTGTTTAGGGAGAACGAACATTCGCGATGCCTCTACTGTCTTCATGGGGACAAGACTCATGTAGAGAAGGACTGCCAGTTCTGCAGTCGGAGCGGACCATGAGGGACCGTCGAGCCCGTCTCGCCAGCTGGTTGGAGAAGGGCTCAACGGGTGAGAAAAAGAAAGGGTCCGAGCGGGCTTCTAAGTCCTGTGTGGGCGCCCCGGCGACGGGGGCCCAACACCAGGCCAAGCGCTGCGAGTCCGCTGGCTCCGGGAGCGCCGAAAGGTCAGGCTCTTCGGTCGCCAGGCAGGGCGCGCCTTCCCCGGCACCGTCAACCACGAGCCAGCGCTCCGGTTCGGGGAAGAGGACGTCCGAGACCCCGGGTAAGCTTCGGGAGAAGCCCCGTCCGATCTCGGAAGAGGGGGAGCGAGGCGTCGCCCCTCCCCCTAAGGAGAAGGCCCAGGACGCACCTAAGGTGGTGAAGGCCCCTACCCAGCAGGCAAAGGCCTCTATCGAGGCGATCGTGGCGACTCTGGCCAAGCCGGCAGAGACCCCGCCAGCAGAGACTGCCTCCGGGACTAGAGTTTCCCTGCTGCCAAGGAGGGAATCCTCTTTTCAGCCCATCGTCATGGCCACCATGATGGAAGAAGCGAGGGGGGGGGGCACAGAAGCCTCCTCGAGCTCGGAGTCAGCCTCGGAGGAGGAACTGACCGAGGCCGTGAGGAATCTCGAAGTCCAATTCGAGAAGGTTCGATCCCGTAAGGAAGATCCTCGGGAGATAACCGAGGAAGACGACGATGGCGAGGAAGAGCAGCCTTCCCTTCCGGCACAGCCGGAACCTAGGCCTCAGGATAGCTCGGCGGCCATTTTGTCTGCGATCCAGTCCTTATGCTCTGAGATAAGGACGAGATTACCACGGCCCAGGCCGGAGGACCCGCAACCTGGCCCGTCGGGAAGTCCTCAGAACAAACGACGGAGAACCCAACCCTCTCCTCCACTCGCCCCCGTAAGGCCTACAGTTCCCTCCTCATCCTCCCACGAGTCGGGAGATGACAGTGCGATGGGCTCGACGACAGTTTCTGAGGGCGACGACGACGGAACGTGTCTCCCGTCGCACGGGCCTCGCCGCCCGACGAGATTGGCTCATTCCACGCCATGATCGCCAGGGCGTCCGAATTGTTCCAGCTCTGCCCGGAGGAGCAGAAAAGGGAAGGTTTCCTCTATCAGCGCCGGGAGGCCATCGCGGTGCCTCTAATCGATGACATCTGGGAGGAGGGCCTGTCGGTTCTCAAGAACCCCTCCACGGCACCAGCCAAACGGGACCGGTACGAGAAGTAGTACCGGGTCCCCGAAACCGCTCCCCTGTGCCTCAGGGCCCAGCCAACGCCAGACTCGATCGTCTCCGCGGCGGCGAAGAAGAAATCGGCGGGGTCAGTAGCCTAGATGTCGAATTCCCTGCCGGACGGCGAGGGAAAGAAGTTGGACGCCATGGGGCGGCGGGTCATTTCGTCGGCGGCAACGACGTTCAAAGCGGCCAACGCCCTGCCGATCGTGGCCCGTTACGACAGGGAGCTCTGGTTTAAGCTGGCCCCCATATTGGACTTCCTACCGGACGACAAGAGGTCTGAGGCCCTGGAAATACTTCAAGAAGGCGAGGTGGCGTCGGACCATGCCATAACGGTGGCAACCGATATTGCCGATACCGGGTTCCGCCAGCTGGGCAACGGTGTTTGCCTACGACGACGGGGTTGGCTCTGGGCGACCGACTTCCGTCAGGACGTCCAGACCAGGGTGTTGGACATGCCGTTCGACGGCAGCAACTTGTTCGGGAAGGCGGTGGACAAATCCCTCCAAGCCATAAAGACGGAGACGGCCCGCGCCCTAGGAGCCCTTCAGCAACGACGGCCCTTTCGGAGCTCCGGAGGCAGACAGGGTGCCTCCAAGGGATCCAGCGGTGGCTCGTCGTCCTACCGCCAGGCGGCACGCTCCTCGTCTCAGGAGGCCTACAGGGGTCGCGGCAAGCAGGGAGCGCCTCGCAGCCATCGGCAAGGTGGCCAGGGCAGCAAGGCCACCACCTCCAAGCAGGACTGAGCCGGCCGTGGCCTCGGGCCCCCACCGAAGCACCCCGGTGGGAGGCCGGCTGATGAAGTTCGTCGGCGTGTGGAAGTCCATCTCCACCGACCGTTGGGTGCTGGATACCCTGGCAAGAGGACACTCTATCGAATTCCTGAAGAAGTGCCCTCACGTTCCACCTGTGACCAGGAAGGAAAATCACGTCCCGCAACTGCTGTTGGAAGTACGGGCGATGCTCAGGAAAGGCGCCATCGAGCTTGTCCCGAAGAGGCTCCGGGGTGTACTCAAGGTACTTCCTCGTCAGGAAGAAGACGGCGGCTGGCGCCCCATCCTGGACCTTCGTCGTTTGAACAAATACATCAGGTCACAAAAGTTCAGGATGGTCACCCTCCAGCACGTGCTGGGACAGCTGGAGGAGGGCGACTTTCTATCGTCGTTGGACCTGGAGGATGCTTACTTCCACGTTCCCATCCTCAAAAGTTACCGAAAGTTCCTCAGGTTCGTCGTCCAGGGACGCCACTACCAATTCAGAGCACTGCCGTTCGGATTGAAGTCGGCCCCCAGGGTCTTTACCAAGTGCCTAGCACCTGTGGTGGCGCGGCTGCGCCTGCAGGGGATTCACTTCTACCCCTACCTGGACGACTGGCTCATCCGCTCAAGGACGAGGGAACACTCCGTCGAACACACTGCGAGGACCGTCCAGCTACTCACAGACCTGGGATTCGCCATAAATTACCCAAAGTCCCACCTGGTGCCGTCGCAGGTGGCCCTGTTTCTGGGAGCGAAGCTTGATACAGTGAGGCGCCTGGCGGCACCGTCGGAAGAACGGACGAAGACCATTCTAGGCAAAGTGCAGCGTCTGCTAGCCACGGACGTGGCCAGGGTGAGGTCCATCAAGTGCCTCCTGGGGATGATGTCCTCTTGCATCTACCTGGTGCGCCTCTGCAGACTACGGATGCGCCCTCTTCAAGAATTTCTCGACGCCTGTTGGATGCAGGCGACGGGCACCTTCGAAGACAGGGTCCCCCTCAACGAGGTGTTCCGGCGGGCGATTCTGTGGTGGGGCGTTCAAGCGCACCTCACGGCGGGCCAGGGCTTTCAGACGCTGGCGTACCAGGAGACGGTGACGACGGACGCCTCCCTGGAAGGCTGGGGCGCCCACACCGGAGATCTCCACGCAAGAGGCCTCTGGCTCCCGGAGGAGAGGCTCCTGCACATCAACGTCCTGGAACTCCGAGCCGTGTTCTGGGCTCTCAAATCGTTCCTCCTGTCGCTCAAGGGCAAGGTGGTGCGGATCTTCACGGACAACACCACGACAATGTTTTACATACGGAAGCAGGGAGGCACCAGATCCCCAGCCCTATCCAAGGAGGCACAGGATCTGTGGCACTGGGCGGTCGCCCAGGGGATGTTCCTGGTTCCCTTCCACCTGGCAGGAGAAAGAAACACTGTCGCCGACTCGCTCAGCAGGGAGCTGCGCGCGTGTCACGAGTGGGAACTGTGCCAGGATCAGGTGGATCAACTCTTCCGACGATGGGGCAAACCTCAAATCGACCTATTCGCAACAGCGACGAACTCGAAGTGCAAGAGGTCCGCCAGCAGGTTTCCCCAGCCGAGAAGCATGGGCGATGCGTTCTCGTTCCCCTGGGACGGCCTATACCTGTATGCGTTCCCTTTGTTGCCGTTGCTGCTTCGACTCATCAACCAGCTCAAGAGGTCCCGGTGCAGGATGATCCTCGTCGCACCGGCGTGGCCGAGGCAGATCTGGTTCCCGGACCTTCTGGACTTGTCAACGTCCCCTCCCATCAAGCTGTCGGCAGATGCGGACCTTCTCTCCAGAGAAGGAGGTGCCATCTTCCACCACGACCCGGCGTAGCTGAACCTGCAGGCTTGGCTCCTGCAGCGCTAGAGTTTGGAGGCTACGATATACCGGCCGATTGCAGAGAGGTTCTTGCAAAGGCCAGGGCGTCCTCGACTCTCAAATGATACGGTCATAAGTGGAAGAGGTTCTCAATCTGGTGCCGAGCACAGAAGATCAACCCCCTACGGATTACGGCCCCTCAAGTGCTGCCGTACCTGCTATCGCTGGCAAAGGCTGGGCTAGCCCATGCTTCCATTAAGATTCATCTGGCGGCGATCTCCAGATATACCAGAACCACAGGACAGACGTCCCTGTGGTTCCATCGACTGGTAAAAGAGTTTATGAAAGGACTGTTCCGGTCGTTCCCGCCGATGAAGGCCCGGGCCCCGCCGTGGGAACTGAACGTAGTGCTGACCAGGCTCATGGGGGCCCCCATTTGAGCCGATGCACTTCGCACCGATGAAGTTTGTGTCGTGGAAGACTGCATTCCTGGTGGCCATTACCTCCGCACGACGAGTGGGAGAGATCCAGGCCCTATCCTGCAAAGCACCGTACTTGACTTTCCATGCCTCGAGGGTGGTGCTTAGGACGCACCCCTCCTTTATGCCCAAGGTGCCGTCGGACTTCCATCTTAACGAGCCCCTGGTGTTACCTGTTTTCTTCCCGTCTCCTTTGTCGCCGGCCGAGAGGACTTTGCACTCGCTGGATGTGGCTAGAGCGCTGAAGTTCTACGTGGACCGCACGAAGAGTTTTCGGAGGACATCACAGCTATTCGTGAACTTTGGACCTGTGAATCAAGGGAAGGCTCTCTCGAAGTTTTCTATTTCCAGATGGCTCTCCGGCTGCATCATGCACTGCCACCGGTTGGCTAACCGACCGCTGCCAGGCCGTCCGAGAGCCTATTCGACCAGAGCGATCGCTGCTACTACGGCGTTCTTATCTGGTGTGCCCCTGCTGGACATCTGCAGGGCTACTATGTGGAGGTCGACGCACACCTTCACGAGATTCTACTGCGTTGATCGGGATTCCAGGGTCGGCCAAGCAGTGCTGCGCAACCTGTTTGCTTAAGGTGAGCCTGGTGAGGAGGTAAGAGATGCTTAATGTTGTATTGCTTAATGTTGGCCTGTTGCCACCTCCCGTGGTTGTGCATGTGTGTACTGCTATGTATTCTTATATTCATGAGCATGTGAATCCATGCCAGACCCCATGCTGGAGAAGGAACAAGTTACTTACATTTAACTGTTGTTCTCCAGCATGGGTCTGGCATGGATTCACATGCGAACCCTCCCGCCTACCCCTCTGCGGCTCTTCACTTGGTCATACTGCCACTTCACGTGCTACCAAATCTGAAGATGGCTGCCAGAGGTGGGGCTTAGGGAGAGGGCAGTCATTGGTTGTGGTCAGTATGACGCAGAGATCAGTGATTGGTTACTACTACGAAAGACAGATCAGAAACGAAACTGATACTGATTTTTCTTTACCGAGGATTCCCAGCCTGACGACGGGGAATATTCATGAGCATGTGAATCCATGCCAGACCCATGCTGGAGAACAATAGTTACAGGTAAGTAACTTGTTCCAACCCCTAGTTCAAAGTCCCCTTTGCTCTATACGCCCACCCTCCATCCCCCTAAAAAGAATGTAGTTCTACAATTTCTATCTACTGATAAAGGGACTGATGGCTCGTAGTGTGTGGTGCAGAGCAGAGGGTGTGGCTTTGCTCCCCACATGCAGCTGCCTCTGCATGCAACATTTTTAAAGGGGAAGCTCACGTTGCTGTTCTTGGTCGCCGCCCCCCCCAGACCCCCCCTCTCTCTGGGAACTACCAGAAGTATAGAGGAAAGGGGACTTTGGACTCGGAGTTAGAGTATTCACTACAGGGTGTAACGTTTGTTGTGCAAGACAGTCTTGTTCCCAACACAAGCACTTTGCCCTCGAGCTATCCTCCTGGCGCGTTCAGCTTGAAGTGCAATTCCCTTGTTGGGGTCAAAGGATTACACGTTTGGAATGAAAGCTGGGTCATTCTGCACTAACAGGGAGATCTTAGAATAAGCCAATTTTTGTAGTTTCCAGTTCGATGTGTTTTTCAAAACTCAGTTTTATGGACATGTAAAGCAAGGTACAAGATTCCATAGGTGAAAAGCAACCCCTGCTGGTAATGTCTAGTATAAAAGACCAGTACCGTCCTGGTGGTGAAGTAGGACTCGATTTGAACGGCCAAAGTGGCAGTAAATTTAAAATGTACACCAACATCATCCCACGATTCCCAAGCTCTTGTCCACCAAAACCTTGAGCTGAAGTAGACCGGTTTACTTGACATCTATTATATTTAAAATCATCTTGGGCTAGGGGCTGCACAATGAAAACATCAAGTTTATGTTCATATCAACCTCTTAATTGATTGCAGTTGTTGTAAATATCCAATAGATTCCTCACCTTCAATGTGCGAAAAATCTAGGGGTGTTGTAGTTTGTTGAAAAGTGGTTGGGTTGCTTTTTTGACCCCATTACTCCCAGGTTGCTTTTTTGACCCCATTACTCCCACCATCCGCTGCCGTTGTTTGTGAGATGGCAAACATAACCGGACAGGATCGTAATTCCTGACGCGCAAAGGGGTCGCATTTTGATCAGCGTCTGTTTCTCAGCATTGATTTGTATTTATTTTACATTTTTATCAAGCAATATAAAACTTGATTCAGTTTTATTTTGTGTTTTCCTGGATAGTGATCTTTTTTTGTTACTCAAATCAAATCTATTCCATAATAATGACTAATTTCCTGGATGTGCATGTCTGGCCAATTGCTGGAGAATTTCCACTGGGAATCTGTGCAAATGCAACATGCCCAACAAAAGAAATGGAATTAAATGAGTAGGTTGCTGAAACAATCCTGTTTAGGCATGTTATAAGATCCCGGAAGAGTTGGGCATCCCTAAAAAGTACACTTTAAGCTGAAGATAGAAATGATGTTCTAAAGTGCACCTTAGCCTGGCTAGCGTGGTTTGTTCGGACGCTCGGAGCATTTGAATTCACATATCTGTTAACGGGGATCCAATGCGCACTCTAATCTGAATAAATCCCTTCCCAATTGTATCAATCAATCTAAACTTATTAGAAAATAGTTATTTTAATACATAGACTGCTAAAATCATGTAACAAATGCAAAACCAATTAAATGCAAATGCAATTATACACACACGTACATTCAAATTTGTTTAAAAGGGTTTTTGTCAAAATACATTTACCAATATAATTGCTTGGTATGTTTTAATTGACGAGAAATTATCAATGGTTAATTATTATTAAATGATTCGCAGCTTCATGAAAATGCATTTTGACAAATTCTTTGAATCAAATTTGAATTGATGTGTGTATAATTGAATTCACATTTAATTGGTTTTGTATATGTTATATGATTTTAGCAGGCTATGTATTGAAATATTTTTTTTTTTAATGAGTTTAGTGATTGATGCAGTTGGGAAGGGATTTGTGCGCCTTATATCCCCATTAACAGATGTGGGGCTTCATATGCTCTGAATAAAGTTTAGAGACCTAAATAGCCAAGGGATCTCATCCAGGCACACCAAGTATGATTTAATTAATTTTCGGAAGAGAGAGTGCACTTTTTGGATAATTAAAGGGGTTTTGCACCTTATTCTATAACTTTTGTTCAGACACTAATAAGGATATATAATTGTGAAACCGTTTTCTATAGCGCTATAGTAATCATGTATGCTTGAACAGTAATAGTCCAATAGTTGAAAGCACGAAACAAACTAAACAAGATTAGTTTTACACAATAAATCTTTCCTTTGAAACTGTGTGCATCATGTCATTGTTTTTTTTCCCCCGAATAAACAGATTCAGGAACAGGAAAGACAGACAGAAGGGGATCAGCAAGCATGGAGCATACTGAAGCCACAGGGGGAAAGAGAAAGAGAAAGAGAAAGAGAGAGACAGAGGGAGAGGAAGAGGAAGAAAGCAGGGAGAAGTCACTGCCCACAGGTTCCTGAATCCTTCTCTTCTCCAGTTACTTCCTGGGCACTGCATATACAAAGGTGGGGGGAGGTAATGTGGAGGAGTTGCAACCAAAAGAAACAGAAGTTATGGTTAATCGTTCATAGATCTGTTTTTCTGAGGGAGAATTGTAGGGCACAGTATAGTACTATGGAGGCACCATTACTGCCCCCACCCAAATAGAATTGCATGACTCTTTTGTGTAAACAATCCAATGTTACTCAGTGTCCTTACAGAAAAGGCAATGGGAACACGTACATATTCATTAATCAAGCACAGAGTTATGACTATTAGCAGTTACAAGTCAAGAAGGAAAACCTCTCGTATTCAGGAGCATGACTATATACTTGCATCTCAGCTCCCATGCCTCCACTAATCGTTGGGACAAATGTACAAGGGTAGAATCTGTCGATCATAGAGGTCCAAGAACCTTTGTCTAGTTTCTTCATGGAAGAGACATTCCATCTAGCTTGGAACCCTACTCCACAGTCACAAGACACGATATGGCGTTCAATCCAGCCCACCACATTTAATTCTTCATACTTCACCAGTTTTGTAGGACTTTCTTTTTCCCAACCCATAGCGCTTTTTGCAACCAAACTTTGCCAGGTTTGACATTGCTATTGGTTTGCTATCACAGTAAAGTGGGTCAGCAATATGTCTAGCCTATTTTGAGTGCCTAAAAGGCTTGTTTGTTTGGAAAACCTTCCAGCCCCCTCTCAAGAGGCATCATTTCCAGAATATATTTGAGTAGTTTAGGTTGTTGTCTACCATTTTTAAGTTGCTCATCCTCACGCTGATCTAGTATTGCCTAAAGCAACTTGTCTGTTGCTTCAATCTGTTGTGACTGGGCATGACCAGATCGACCACTCTGACATAGACGGTCTGCTTGCTTCAACTTTGTTTATTTTCCCTCTTAGAGGATAGATTCGGATGGTATCAGTAGTTCCTTGGGGCAAAGGGCATTGGAACTTAGCGCTGGCACCGTCCGCACTCTCTCATTTCCCTTTTGGCTACCACCACCCTAGCCCAGGCCATAGCCCTGGTTAGTTCTAGGGCTCGGTAACGTTATTAGCCTAATTGATGGTTTATAATAGATCGAATGGTACATTTGACCGAATTCGGCCAGTATCATTCGATCGATTATAAAACATACCAAACATGTGGAGCAGGGGTTGCAGGGTGTCCCCCGCTCCCTATGTTCGGTATTTTTTTCTTGTGGGTTGCAGGGATGTCCCCCACTTCCTCAACATGGGAGGTGTGGGACCGCAAAAAAAGGAAAAAGAAGGGACCCTGAAGCGTTGGATCTGACACGCGTTAGAGGGACAGATCTGACGCAGCAGGGGGTGCAGGGTACGTGGAGGCGAGCAATCGGGTAAGTAGGGGAGGGGTGGAGGAAGCGTCGGGCGCATTTGAGTTGAATGTGAGCAGGGATTGGGTTGTTTTTTCGTCTGGTAATAGTTCGAATGCAAGCAGATTTATTTATTGGTTAAAGTGGGAATGAATATTGAAACTAATTCTATGAAACAAGGATTGGTAAGCCAACAATTGACTGATCTCACTTCATGAATAAAATAAAATGTAAAGTCATGGCTGGAGAGTACACCAGGTGAGGAGAAGTGTTTGAAAGATTGCATGAAAGTCCTGGCAGAAGATTACACCAGGCAAACTCGTGTGTGGGTGTGTGGTTCATGCCCTCAAGATTGCGAACTATTGTAAATATGCAAGACCCTGACAGGGGAATATGCCTGGTATAGGACCCACATCCAAGTTGTAATCAAGTGGAAGGAGAATCTCTAGGGTGATGTATACCCTTTAGGATTTTGAATCATATTGAAGGTGGAAAAAAACCTGGGGAAGGGAGCCATTTCCCTGAGAACTGTGAACGCACCAAGATGAGAGATTTATCCTTGTGGGTTTTAAGGAACTTGACTATTCTTTGTTTCAACTTTTCATACTATTAAGAGGAATCTGGGGAAGGGAGCCATTCTTTGCCACTGTAAACATTGTCCATTTAGAACCTTTTGTTTGGTTGTATAACTTTGTGCTGGATTTCAACATTTGTGCACTTTAGAGAATCATCCGCAACAATACCCTTTGCACCATAGAGTTAGTTTAAGAGTGTGAGAGCCAGAGTAGGATTTCGGACACAGGACATATTTATGCTTGGACATCTTGACAAAAGACAGACCCCTTAGTTTTTGGTAGGGAGAAACCTAGATTATGGATAGTGAGGCATTTTCCAACCTTTTCGTTTCAATAAAAGTTTATAACTAAAAACCATGAGTCCTCTGTGTCCACGTCTCATTCCTGGCTCTTGACAGGAGTAAGGGAATGTTGCCTTACACTCACCCAGTTGTAATCCCTGTCAGTCACGCACACTCAACTGGCTTTTCTACTGTTTTTGCTCCTTTGTTCTCCTCCCCGCCACACATTTGCCCTCCGATGTTGCACTCCACCTTTCTATCTCCACCATTAGATGTTACCTGCTTTCGCCCTTCTATTTTCCTTCTCTCTACTCCTCCACTCACTACTGCCACTACCCCCAACTACGACTCTACTAGTCCACCAACTACCTCTCTCCTCCTCCTCTATTACTTCACTTCTTCAAACCTACTACCTCTCCACTCCTACTGCTATTCCACTCCCATCTCTCCTCTTCTACTCCTACTGCTACCACTTCTATCATGTCTCCCATTATAATAGCACTTCTCTACTTCATAACAACTTCTCTCCTCTTTCTCGCCTTTGTACCTTTCTCCTTTCTACTACAAACTATCTTGCACTACAACTACCTGTCTATACTACCACTCCTAATACTTCTCTGCTACTACCGCTGCCACTACTCCCGCCTTTACTTACCACTCCTCTATTCCTACTCTAGCACTATTTCACTCATTCTCCAGCATGGGGTCTGGCATGGATTCACATGCTCATGAATATTCCCTGTCGTGAGGCTGGGAATCCTCGGTAAAAGAAAAAACAGTTTCACTTTCACTTACAAACTGCATTTCTCCTCTAAACCAATCACTGTCCTCTGGGTCATACTGCCCCCATCCAATGACAGTCCTCTCCTTAAGTCCCTCCTCTGGCAGCCATCTTCAGATTTTTACCGCACACTTCAGTGTTGGGAGTCCTTGAGTTTGCTCTCTGAGCTATTTGTATGTTTTTCCGTGTTTTAGAAGGGAAAAAGTTTTATTTTTGTTTCTAGTGAGCCTGTGTGCTCTCTTCTCCATCTGCTAACAGCGGGGATCCGTTGTCTGTGAATTTCAGCGTCCCTCAAGGGCAAAGATCGTCAAAGATTCTAGAAGGCCATCAGGCCTACTTTGCGCCCTCCGACCATGTCAGAGGAGAAGGAGGGAATGTACCTCTTCAAGCCCTGCACCAAATGCGGGCTACGGAATGTGTTGGTGGAGAACAAGCATCTGCAATGCCTCTACTGCCTACACCCTGACCACAAGGAAGTGGTTTGCAAAATTTGCCTCTGGTTCTCCAAGAACACGATGAGGGACAGGCACAGTAGACTGACGGTTTGGCTCAACGCCAAGGCCTCTGGCCCGTGCAACGAGCAGGATATTGCTTCGCCCAGGACCGGCTGGTCCGGGGAACGGTCTTCTAAGTCCTGTAAGGGTTCCTGATTCGTGGGGGTCCAAGATAAGGCCAAGAACTGCAAATCCATGTCCACCGGGGTTGCTGCGGAAGTGGGTCCTCCCCAGCTAAACTTTGTGAGAAATCGTCCCAAGCAGGCCCAGTCAGCTCCGGCTAAGACTTCACCGACAATAGAGTTGGAGATGGCTGCAGCTAAGGGCACTGACCCAGCGAAGGTAGCCCCCACAGCTCAAGTGAACCTACCCCCCCACTCCCACCTCCGCCAAGGTGCGACACGGCCTCAGTGACTTTGGCAAAGTCTGCTGGCATGCCAGGAGGGGGCAACCGGGCCAGGCTCCGGTTCAGGACCCTGAGGGGGAAGAAAGGGAGGGGGCCCAGGAGGCCCCCGAAACAGCCCTCCCAGGTCATAGCCCAAACCATGGAGGTCTTGTCCACGGACAATGAAGAACAGGAGTCCTTACACACGGTCACAAGGACATGGAAGAGGAGGAGGACGACGACGACGATGGCGCAGGGCCACGTTTTCCTGTTCTGCGATCTCAGCCAAGAGACATTTCCTTGGATATTCTGTAGACTCTGCACACCTTGGTATCAGAGGGCTTGTTGTATCAGAGGTGCGAGGCCAAGAGAAAGACTATCATGGCGGTACCCCTTCTGGATGAAGTTTGCACAGCTCAGGCAAAAGGGATAGGCTGGAAAAGAAGTATCGGGTGCCAGACTCTGCACCCAAATCCCTGTGGTTACAGCCATCATTGGATTCGGTGGTAATGGCGGACGCGAGGAATCGATCAGCAAACCAGTCCTCGTCTTCTTCGCTCACTCCAGACAGCGAGGGGAAGATGGATGCGATGGGGGGGGGGGTGATTTACACTGCAGCGTCGTCCCTCAATGCGGCCAACGCACTGGTGACCCTAGCCAGGTATGACAGGGCGCTGTGGTACAAGCTGCATCAATTTTCGAGTTCTTCCCCGATGATAAGAAGATGGAGGCAATCGCTCTTTTCCAGGAAGGGGGAGGTAGCGTCTGATCACGCCATCACAGTGGCATTGGATGTGGTCGACACAGGTTTCCGGCAAATGGGGGAACGGTGTCTGCTTTTGTCGCCAAGGCTGGATGAAGGCACACATTTCCACCAGGCGGTCCAAGGGAAAGTACTGGACATGCCCTACGCAGATAAGCTATTTGAGAAGGTCGTAGACCAGGCCATCAAGGAAGATAGAGAATGCCCGTTCCCTGGGCACCCTACAGCTGCACTGCTCTTTTCGCTCCTCGAGGGTAAAGTCGAGCAGGTCTTCCAAAGCTTTCTCCTCATCGTACAATCGGCCATCCAGATCCACCACTCAGGAAGCTTACAGAGGCCATTTCCAGGCCTATGGTAGCGGAAGACGGCATCGCCGTCACCCGCAAGGCAGGATGCCGGCACCAAAGCAAGCCTGAACCGACCAGGATGTTAGCAAGCGGAGAAAGATCAGTCAGATAGGTGCTGGGCGCTCGCCCAGTGACCTACCCTGTAGTTTCAACACCGGTGTCCGCGGATCCCTCCGTTTGCCTGTCAGGAGTAGCACATCCCTCAGCTTCTGGAAGAGGTACGAGCCATGCTGCAAAAAATGGGCGATAGAGCTAGTTCCCCATCGACTCTGGGGCTCTGCAGTCTATTGCAGATACTTGCAGCGTCTGAAGAAATACCTCAAGTCCCAAAAGGTCAGGATGGTCACGTTGCAACACATGCTCGGCCAACTGGAAAGAGGAGATTTCTTGACGTCGATGAACCTGGAGGATGCCTACTTCCACATCCCCAGTCACAAGAAAAATGTCTACGCTTTGTGGTGCAGGGACAGCACTACCAGTTCAAGGCCCTACCTTTCGGCTTGAAGTCTGCCCCCAGAGTGTTCACGAAATGCTTGGCGCCAGTGGCTGCCCATCTACCCCTATAGGGCATACACTTATACTCATATCTGGACGACTGGCTGATTTGCGCCTTTCTCGTGGGAGCTGGCTGAATGACACACTAATCCGGCTACTAACAGGTCTGGGATTCTCGGTCAACTGTCCAAAGTCCTGCTCAACACCATCGCTGAACGTGCTGTTCCTAGGCGCCAGGTTCAATACTGTGTCTTGCCTGATGTCTCCCTCGGAGGAGAGGATAGCAGCCATTCTGGGGAAGGTGCAGCGGCTGTCGAAGACGGCCATGGTGCAGGCCATCAAGACATTGCTGGGCATGATGTCGTCCTGCATCTAACTAGTCCGGCTCAGCAGGTTGCAGATGCGACCCCTCAAGGAATTCTGGACGCCCGCTGGATACAGGTGTCCGGAAGCTTCATGGACAGGACACCGCTCCATGACGAGTTCTGGCGGGCAATAGTATGGCGCTCCAATTTCGGGATTCCAGAACCCGCCATACCAGGAGACGACGGTCACCACAGATGCCTCCCTCGAGGGTTGGGGAGCGTACACTGGACATCTGCACGCCAGAGGCCTGTGGTTGCAAGAGGAGAAGGATCTTCACACCAACTTCTTAGAGCAACGGGCAGTGTTCTGGGTCCTCAACGCGTTCATTCCGTCTCTGAAAGGCAAGATGGTGAGGATCTTTGCGGACAACACCACCACCATGTTTTACATAAGGAAGCAAGGGGGCACTCGATCCCCAGCGCTTTCCAAGCGATGGGCCGTCGGACAGGGGATGTTTCTCTTTACCTGACGGGAGTCAAGAACACCATTGCAGACTCCCTCAGCAGGGAACTGTGCTCCTGTCCTCCTGTCACGAGTGGGAGCTTTGTCAGGTTCAGGTGGACCACCCGTTCATTGAGTGGGGCATGCCCCGGAAAGATATGTTTGCAACAACGACAGAACTCCAAGTGCACAAAGTTTGCCAGCAGGTTCCATCAGCCGACGAGCCTGGGGGATGTGTTCTCCTTCCCGTGGGAAGGACTGTTCCTGTACGCATTCCCCTCGTTCCCTCTCCACTGCTATGAGTCATCAACACACTCAGACCGTGTCCGTGCAAGATGATACTCATTGTCCCAGCGTGGTCGAGGCAGATTTAGTATCCGGACCTTCTCAGTCTGTCAGCGTCGTCTCCAGTGAAGCTGCCGGTGGCTCCGGATATTCTCACCAGAGAAGGGGGCGCAATCCTGCATCACGAACCAGGATCGCTGAACCTGAGGGCTTGGTTCCTGCAGCCCTAGAATTTGGTGAATGAGTTACCTGCGCACTGCAGAGAGTCCCTCGCCAAGGCCAGGGCGTAGTCGACCTTGAAGTGCTACGGTCACAAGTGGAAGCGGTTCACTACGTGGTGCCAGTTGCAGAAGATTGCCCCGCTGAGGGTCACGGCCCTGCAGGTTCTTTCATACTTGCGATCCTTGGCCAAGGCTGGACTGGCACACGCCTCTACCATGGTGCATCTGGTGGCTATCTCCCGCTACACCAGGTCTCCGAGAACATCTTCACTTTGGTCCCACAGACTCGTCAAGGAGTTTCTGAAAGAACGATCTTTCCTGCCGGAGCAGGCTCCTGCCCTGGCGTGGGAACTCAACGTGTTTCTGAGAAGGCTCATGGGGTGGGTCACCTTTTGAGCCTATTCGTCGGGACCCTCAAGTTCCCCTCATGGAAAACGGCTCTCCTTGTGGCCATCACTCCTACCAGGATGGTAGGTGAGATCCAGGCCCTATCCTGCAAGCAACCATACCTGGTTTTCCACGATTCGAGGATGGTGCTGCGGATGCACCACTCTCATGCCAAAGCTTCTGTTGGAATTCCACCTCAACAAGCCTTTGGTGTTGCCTGTTTTTTACCTTGAAGCTTTTGTTACCAGCTGAAAGGACCTTTCACTCGCTGCATGCTGCTCGTGCCCTAAAGTTCTACGTGACCTGAATAAAGAGTTTTCTGAAGATTTCACAACTGTTCGTGAACTTTGGTCCTGTGAACCATGGGAAGGCCTTGTCCAAGGCTTCCATCTCAAGGTAGTTTTCTGGCTGCATCATGCACTGTCATCGGTTGGCCAACCGACCGGTGCCCGGCCGTCCAGGAGCCCACTCCAGCAGAGCGATCTCTGCAACTGCGTTCCTGTCTGGTGTGCCCCTGCTGGACATCTGCAGTGTTGCTATTTGAAGGTCCATGCCCACCTTCACAAAGGTCTACTGCGTTGACAGGGATTCCAGGGAGGAGTACAGAGTCAGCCAAGCAGTGCTACGCAACCTGTTCACTTGAGGTGAGTCTGTTCCAGAGGCAAGATTTAATTGCTTCTGTTGAGCCTTGCCACATCCTGTGGTTGTGGAATCTTGTACTGCTATGTATTTGTTATTCATGAACATGTGAATCCATGCCAGACACCATGCTGGAGAAGGAACAAGTTACTTACCTGTATCTAGTGTCCTCCAACATTCGTCTGGCATGGATTCACATGTGAGCCCTACCTACGTTCTCTCTACGGCTCTTCTTGGTCATGCTGCCACTTTAAGTGCATACCAAATCTGAAGATGGCTGCCAGAGGAGGGGCTTAAGGAGAGGACTGTCATTGGTTGGGGCAGTATGACCCAGAGGGCAGTGATTGGTTTAAAGGAGAAATACAGTGAAAGTGAAACTGTTTTTACTTTTACCAAGGATTCCCAGCCTGACGACGAGGAATATTCATGAGCATGTGAATACAAACCAGACCCATTCTGGAGAGCAATAGTTACAGGTAAATAACTTGTTCCCTCCTCTCACTCATGTACGACAACCCCACTTAACCACTCTGTTGAGCCACCACTACACTCCTTCTCTATCGTCATCTGGTTTCTTGGTAATCCTCCTTCAACCTCCTGGCCACACCATACTAACCCACCACTAACCTATTCCCAACTTCTTATATAACCGTCGTCCTCCCCCGATTGTCCCTCTGTCACTGACCAATCACTTTCGGAATTCAAAGGGTGTTTCAGGGGTGGGCTTGGGGACGCTTCTTGGGTGCTTTAAGCACTACCTCCCTTTTTGGGCCAATATGACTCATCTTATTCATGGTACAGAAGGTACCATGGGCCATAGGGGGCTGCTGTCCCTGTTATTGTGGCTTCCCTGTGTGCCCTTTTTTAATAATGAAATTCCTAGTGGGCTAATGGGAGGGACCTCCCTCACACGCAGACCCCAACTGGCACCTTATCGGGACTGCTCTCGTTCCATCTTCGGGTCCCGGCTGAGGCTCTCCGCCGGGGGCCGAGTTAGTTTATCCAGCCATGCTGGGCTGCAGCTTTCCCACAGTATTGTCCTGTGGCGCTACCTCCTTTCTCTCGCTGTGATTCTCCACCCACCTTTTGCGTGCCGGGTGGCTGTTGCTCCCCGCCACCCTCTTGGTTGCGTCTGCTGTGGCACCTGCTCCAGCTCTTCCTGGAGTCTTGTTCCCTGCGTGTCCTGCCTTCACAGGTAAGAATGGGCTGGGAGGGGGTCTGCCCGCAGGCACTCTAACACCCACAGGAGTGTTAGTGGTCTGACTCTCTCCCCTGACGGGGACTGAGGACATGCCCTGTCACACTGTTGGTTAAGTTAATATTGATTTTTGGGATGATGGCTATAACGACAGGACCGTGATGTTTGCTGAATGTCCAAACAAAAGTCACACCAGCAAGACTGACATTGGCAGAGAGCAAACTAAAAGGTCATACCTACCCAAGTGCAAGTCCCTTTTATCATTGGGAGTTTCTTGCCAGACTCTGATGGGCAACCTGAGACGGACGAAGTTCCAGAGCTCACCATGTTCAAGGCCAAATTTAGATTGTTACCTGTTAAAGGGCTTCTTTAAACAGTGGGAAAAAGATTTCATGCCTAAACTGCTCCAGGCCCCTCAAACAAGAGGTTGCCCTCAATTAGTATGCAAGGGTTATTCCATATGATTGAGTTCTCCATGTTTGGTGCACCTCCTTAACTTGTATCAAGCACGCCCATTACCCTTTTAGTAACCTTGATGTTGCCCAACCTGCCTGTGATCTTGTGGTTTGTCTGATTCAGAAACTAGTACTTGTTACGCTCACCTGGACCCCACAGGGGTGTCGATCGGACCCGGACAGCTGCGGTCTCCTTCAACGTGATGCGTAGTGCAGAGATGACTGTCTGGACTGGCCCGCCTAGTCTTGTCTGCTGGACCCGAAGAAGTATTTTCCTGCAAGTGGAGACAGGGATTAACCACCTGTGGGTTTTAGTGATGGCCTCCCAACTGTTTTCGCTCTCCCCCACTAATCACCTCCGATATCCCCTTAGTAACCTCACCTTATGTTCGTAAAAGATGAGCTCTCCATCCTGCGTATCTTGTAGGGGCGCGTAGATACCAGTTACTTCACTGGTTTGAAGGCGTTGGGAGAGTTCCGGTAAGTATTGACTCTGAAGTCCCTGGCGGGATTGGTAAGTATCAAGTTCAAAGAGTTCAATGTGCCCGATGTTCACTTTTGTCCCCTTCCTTCCTTAAGTTGCTACTGAGTTCGTGAGAAGAAGGTCTCGTAGCTGCTGCTGGCGTTCAGGTAAGAGTCTGTTACCCAACGCTGTCCGGTAACTATTGCATGCGTTAACGTGTTGTTTTTCTCCCTCTTTACAGATGCGGCATATGAAAATGTGGAGAGTTATGGAATAATACCGCCGGTGGTAAGTCTATGGTGGTAAGAGGTTGTATTTGTTGATTCCCTTGGCTCACCTTGTTTTTTCTTGTGTCCCCTAGGTGCCGGATTACGGCGAAGAAATGATGGAGAAAGTGCCAGATCGAAAGATGCTGTGAGAACTGGTGAGTATGGCGCTGTGCTGGAGCTGGTGAAGCGACGCGTGCAGGACTGATGTACTTTCCAGGTCCGGAGATGAAATGGTTCCGGAATTAGGTGAGGAATTTGAAATAAGTTTGTTTTCTAACCTTATCCTTTTCTTCTTCTTTATTCTAGGAGCTCCGGATTCGAGGCGGGCTTGGCAGAAAACTGGATGCTGGCTACAGGCACGGTGAGCGTCACGCTGCTGGATGCAGAATAACGCGAAGCATGTGCTGCTGTTCAGGTGTGGTTTAAATAGCCTCCAAAGTAGTTCCAGGTAAGAAGTTCCCTAGAGCCACGCCCGAATAAAAAATAGTCCCTGTAACAAAATAGTCCCATCCAGGCCTCATGTAGGCTTGGACTCTTTTGCAGCATGGTCTGCATCAGGTAAGTAAAGTCTATGAGCCTGGCGCCTATGGCGCCACGATTGATTTCTATGATGAGCCTGGCGCCGGGGCTGCTGAGGTTTAAACAAATGTCTGGATGCCTGCTCCCGGAGCTGAGGGCCTTGGTCCTGATGCCCGGGGGTAGGAATCATGACAGTACTACTGCAAACGGGGCCCTAACACGAGTGTGGATCCAGTTGACTGTCTGTTGTCAAGGGTTGGAAACATTGGCCATCTTTAACCAATTCAAAACACTTGTGATTTTTTTTTTTAAGTCCGGTATTCTGAATCCTCCTTGAGCAAATGACAACTTTAGATACTTCAGAGAAGAGGTGGCTTCCCATCACTGCAGGCATTTTTAAAAAAAAATCTGTTAACATGTCAAGTCGTATTTTCCTGGATTATCTATTGGGATTTGTTCATTGTGTATAATGCCTTATGTAAAAGGTTTTTATTGGTTCTTATCCAAAAGCCCTTGATTGAGGCTTTTCCATTGATCAATCCCAGAAACTATGTCTTTGTCATATTTTCAATATTCAAGCTAATCCACTTTGGGAGATTTCTTGGTATGCATAGCCCTAGGTGACACAAGGCCATCTCTTCAAAGTTCCCTGCCAGAAAATATGTCCAGATGGTGGAACGATAGGCCATCAATCTAGATTGGCTCCAATTGTCATTGTAGTTGTTTATTATCAAATCTTTCAAATGTCTCTAAAGATTTCTGGTATGGTCTTCAGGGCAGCACAATGTCTGCCAAAATTAATGGAGGCACCATTCTGAAAGCACATGCACAACCAAATAAAGGGATCGGTAAGGTGCCTTCCTAGTTCCTGGACCTTTGTACATCATTTCTTACTCTGTCTACATAGCTCACCAAACTCCTCCTTGTGCATGTTCTCCCTGTCCCACATTGAATCAGATATGTCTGGTAATATGTGACAATCATGTTCGAAGTACGCCTTTCTGAAAAGCATTTCCAGAATTTGTCAGTTTTAAAAAATAATTTGGGTGGCGGAAATAGTCCTACAAATAACAAAAAGTATGGGAAGGTGGTAGAATGGCGAATGCAGAGTGGGGGTTGGTAGTATTCCCCTTCCTAATAAAAAATAGGTTTAACAGTAAAAAGCGACAGACAAAATGAGGGTGGTGTTTTTGAGGCAGTCGAAATGGTATCGCAAAGAACCATCACATAAAAGCATAGTATCTTCAAATGTAATTTGTAAAGGTTGCGGGCATATTGTCACCTGACCCAATACTGAGCGATAGTTAATACCAATGTTTAGTTGACCTGTTTGGGGGGCAGCTCAAATGTATCTGGAAAATCTCACATTTTCAGACCATTCCAAATTGTGGTTTACTGCATAGATTGAGTGTAAGCATTCCAAATGGGGTCACCAGGCTTGTGGCAGTGCAGCACTCTGAGCTTACGTCATGGAATATAGGGAATTTCAGCAGTCATCAGCGGGCATACTTCCTCCAAGTCAAACGTGTTTCCTAAAGGAAGTAGGGGACTTATTTATTGTTAATACACTTTCAGCCGAGTGGCTTTGTATATACAACATGGGACAAGTTACAATTAAACATTAAAACAGTGATATATAAAATGGTTCCCAACGGTACAATAGTTTTTATAGAAAATACTGATGAGCTTCGGTGCCCCACTAAAAATACATTATATAAAACCATTAAAAACATGAGCTTGTATTTAATCTTTAAAACCATTAAAACATAAGAGCTATATCTAAGAACTCACGATCAAGCCGGAAACTTAATACAACCAAAAATTGGATATCATAGACCTTTCATATTATAGAAAAATAATAAAGTAAACCTTAGCTCGTTAATGCTTTACGAATGGCACCACATTTCCAATAAAATTTAGCAAGATAAATCAGATTATGGTCAGAACCATTTAAAAACATTGTCCGTAGAGCTGAAAGATCTGTACAGTGCTCACTGGATTCTCTTGCTTGGGTGCCACATAGGCGACAGTGCCGTAAATCGCTCTCTACCCCAAGACGAGCCCCTAAAGTGACTAATGCTTCACTGATGTTGAATTTTGATAACAGATACTGTCTGGCGATGGAGCGGTTAAGAAACAACACTATGTAAGAAGGTTTAGTCAAACAGTTTACAATGTGCTCACAAAATGAGGCGCTATTTCGTTTGGAACACAAGATGGCTAACTTTTGTTCCTTACCAAGTGTGGACAGTCTAAATTTCAGACGTAATTGAACCATTTGCACTACACCTTCAGCAGAATGTGTACTGTACCCAACATGCCACTTTGTATAAAGTGAAAACAGGGTGCCATGTGTCCCCATTGTATTACAATTGTCTATCGCTAAGAATGCTCGTAAAAAGCTTACCATCATTGTGCTGTTGCTCAACTTTGAGGTTATCGTAAAACATTACGGTTTTCCCTATAAAGTCAGACTTAATATCATCATATTCAAATTCTAGGTATAAGTATTCAACAGACAATGTCTGTGGCATACAAAGTAAGTTATGCAGTATAGAGCATTTTAGGGCAGTGCCATTTTGGTGCCCCCATATCTCAATTATATAAAAATGTATGGAACAAACTTTAGTCCGGTAAAGAAGCAGAATTGTCTCAATAGAGACACCGCCTTATTGGCCAGTAAGTTGGCAGGTAGCATGGACTACTGTTACTTATAGTCTTAGTTTCTTTCCAATGTGTTTCCCATTTTAAAGTGTCTTGTACATGGCGACCTAAATAATGTGTAGGAGGAAACATGCTTTGAATGGATTGTGTCCTCCAGCGTATTCCACATCTTTGACATGTAATGTCCACAGCTGTGCTACTTCGTAAACTTTTTGGTAGAGGGCGTCCTGAGTCGATGACGTCGGGTCGATGTCTCTCGAAGGCCTCCGTCGAGGGCAACGTCACCAGATGTTATAAATAGGACGCACGGCGCCCGTAGCCTCAGTCTCATTTTTTCTGCAAACGTTTGCTTCGTGAACTCGGCGTGCCTCGTGTATTCTCCGAGAATAGGTCTTCTTCATTTACCCCTCTGACTCCACGGTCTGACTTTAAGACTTGCCGGGACTGTAAGTCGAACATTTCGATTACGGACCCGCACTGCATTTGGTTCTGGTGTCTGGGCGAGAGTCATGACACTGATGAAATGCCAGTCGCTGACTACTAAGGCCTTGAGGGAGCGTAAGGGGAAGTTACAGGTAGGTTGGGGTACTAAACCCAGTAAGTCCCGAAAATCTGCGAAAGGGGTGTTCACCGATGAGTCGAGGGGTGACTCTACTCGTCGGAAGGAATCCTGAAGATCTTGATCCCGGAGTGGGTCCTGCCACTCGTCCTCCTCGTCTAGGCAATCCCGGAAGCAGCGTCACCGGTCGCCTTCCTCGTCGGATGAGGGCACCGCGAGGAAAGCGGCTCGTCCCACTAAATCCTCGACTCCACAGGAATGGGAGGCCTTCAGGGAGCAGACGCTGGCGATTTTTCTTTTTTTTTTTTCAATTCTAGGGCACAGTTCCGTCTGTGCCTTTGGAAAAAGCCAGCAGCGAACGGTCTCGGTCCAAGGCTCGCGCGCCTTCGGGCCCGGATCCTCAGCGCGATACTCATCGGGAATAGTCGAGGTCCCGGACAAGGTTCAGGTTGATCGCCAGAGATGTGCTAGATCCAGGTCTCGGTCTTCGTCCCCGATGAAACCTCAGAAGTCTGGTAAGGGCTTGAGGTTGTGTCCGATGCTTTGCCTTCGTACCAGCCCTCGACGCCGTTGTCGATGCCGAAGCCATCAGTGCCCTCAACGCCTTTGGGGGGTTTTGGCCGGAATTTGCAGATGGAGGTCCCTGGTACAGTGGATCCTCCAAGGAAGGCTAATTCCAAGTCTGTGAAGCCTGTTAAGGAATCCAGACTGACTTCTGTCCCTAGGCAGGAGTTCTTTCTTCCTCTGGATGATATCTTTGAGGAGGAGGAGAGGTCAGATTTGGAATTTTACCCTGTTGAGCCTGATGTGGCTCCTATCTTTTCCGGGGACAGTCAGTTGGAAAACGTACGTCAATCACAACATGATGCCAGTGACTTAGACACATCTCCTGAGGTGGAGTTTGGCAGGCCTGAGCCTGGGGCTCATACTGAGTATCTTGGTTGGTCTAGTCCTCCGGATGAGTTTGTTCCGGATGACTTGACTGATATTTTGGATCAAGGTCCGTCCATTGACCCAGTGTTGCCTTTTCATTTGACTTTGCAAAAAAGGGTTGCAGCTACTTGGCAGACCCCGGAGTCTCTTCCGGCGGTTAACAAGTCGTTAACTAAAAAATACCGCCCTTCCAGTAGCGACCCCAGCTACCTATCCACTCACCCCACTCCTGAGATTTTGGTGGTTCAGGCGGCTATGGCCACCTCTAGACAGGCGGCGTACCCTACCATCCCTCCTGATAGGGACGACAAGCACTTCGATGGTTGGGCACGCAAGATTTTTTCTGCGGGGAGTATGGCGCTGAAGTCAGCCAACTCCACTTGTGCCTTGGCAAGATTTTCATACACTCTGTGGAATTGCGTCTCTCTAGCGGCCCAGCATATTCCTGAGGGGGAAGAAAGGGATGGGTTCCTTGCTCTCGTGCAGGATGGCAAGGATGCAATGTGCGAATCCCTTCAGTCTGGGTTGGACATGGCCGACAGTATTAGCTGATCCATGACTGTGCGCACCGTGATACGGAGGTTTGCGTGGTTGCGGAAGTCGGGTTTTGCTTTGGATGTACAGGCCCGTCTTCTGAACATGCCCTTTGATGGCTCACATTTGTTTAGCAGCAAGGCTGATGAGAGCCTTGATAGGTTGCAGACCTCCAAAGCTGCTGCTAAATCTTAGAGTGCAGCAGTGCATCAACCTCTGCCTTTTCGGCCTAGGGGACAACAGTGGAGGGGAGGTTCCTTTCGTTACTACTCTTTTTTTGGTAGGAGAGGAGCCGCAAATCAAAGGGGTCAACGAAAAAGTACCCATGGTGGTTGGGAAAATAGAGGTGCCAAAGCCGCTCATGCAGCAGCCTCTTTGCCTTCAGGCACTGCAACAGCCGCCCCAAAACAGTTATGAGGCCATGTTCCATGGTTCGCCGGTTGGGGGCAGACTGTCTCGGTATCTTGAAGAATGGCTAGCTATTACTTTGGATACATGGGTTCTGGAGACAATAGCCCACGGCTACTGCCTTCCCTTCCTAAAGCGGCCTCACGACAATCCACCGGGGAATCTTTCTTTGAAGTTTCCGGATCCGCTCCTTGTGCAGGAAATCTTGACCCTGCTGTAGAAAGGCGCTATAGAACTAGTGCCTGTAGCGGAGAGGAACAAGGGATTGTATTCCCCATATTTTTTGATTCCAAAGAAAGACGGGGGACTGAGATGCATCTTGGACTTGCATTGGTTGAACAAGTTCAAGATGGTCACTCTTTCTCAGGTCCTTCAGGCCCTTCAACTTCAAGATTGGTTGGTGTCTCTGGACCAACAGGATGCTTACTTTCATGTGCCGAATCCTCCAAAGCACAAAGTACCTGAGGTTTGCAGCTTGCACTTTCATTTGTGGGTCCTGCCATTTGGATTCACCCACCTCCCCCCCCCCCCCCCCGAGGGTCTTCACCAAGCTAATGGTGGTGGTGGTGGTGGCAGTGTATCTCAGGCGAGGGGGAGGATTCACGTCTACCCCTGCATGGACGACTGGCTGACCCGAGCACATTCTCCCGAGCAAGCTCTGGATCATCTGTCTCACTTGCCGCTCCCTCCACAAGCTGGGCTTCTCCCTCAATTTCAAGAAGTCGCATCTGACACCTTCTCAGCAGCTTCAGTACATCGGGCTGTGTTGGACACGTCCTTGGTAAAGTGTTCGCCTCCCAGGGTGAGGGCTCATCACATTGTACAGATGGTGGACACATTTCAACATGCCCAGAGTCTTCCGGCTTTCGTATTCTTAAGGTTGCTCTGTCTCATGGCATCCTGCATTTTTCTGGTGCCAGAAGCCAGACTGCGGATGATATCCCTGCAATGGGTCCTCAAGATGCACTGGTCCCAATTCTCGGGCAAGATGTAAGATCCCATACAGGTTCCACTCTCGGTATCGCAGGATCTTCTGTGGTGGGCCAACGAAGGGAACCTGATGAAGGGGGAGCCATTTTGGCAACCGTGGCCAGAGGTGACCGTGGTGACGGACGCTTCCCTCACAGGATGGGGAGCTCAGGCCGACGATCTGACCGCCAGCGGTCATTTGTCTCCGTCGGAGTCCAAACTCCACATCAACCTGTTGGAACTGAGAGCCTTCAGGCTGGCCCTGAAGGATTTTCTGCCATCTGTGAAGAGGAAGAGTGTCCTGATCATGACGGACAACAGTGGCCATGCATTACCTCAACAAAAGGGTGGGGTAGGGTCACTCCCGCTGTGCAGAGAGGCAATGCAGCTCTGGTTCTGGGCAATCCAGCAAGAAATTTTGCTCTAGTCAGTGCATCTGGCCGGAGAGGAGAATGCGGCGAAGGATGCTCTGAGCAGGCAGAGCACGATCTCTCACGAGTGGGAGTTGGCTCAGGAAGTCCTCCTTTGCCCTTTGGGAAACCCCACAAGTGGATTTGTTCGTGACCAGTGCCAACCGGATGTGCGAGAGATTCTGCTCAAGGGAATTTCCCCCGAGAGGAGCCCTAGGGGATGCATTCGTTGTGGATTGGTCATTCCCACTCCTGTATGCGTTTCCTCTGGTCCCCATCATTCCTCAAGTGCTAAAGAGGTTCGGATCCCACATGATCCTCATTGCTCCGGATTGGGCCAGTAGAGAGTGGTACCCGGACCTTCTAGAGACGTCCATCTGTCCTCCATGCCATCTTCCCTACCGAGAGGATCTTCTCTCATGTGAGGGGGGATGGGGATGGGGGAGGGGGTCTGGTTCTCCATCCACAGGTCAGGACTCTCAACCTTCACGCTTTGTTTCTGAAAGGTTGAGGTATAAGGATTGGGACCTCCCGGATGACGTGATGGAGGTGTTGCTTTCGGCCAGGCAGCCAGCAACCAAATCCCTGTACCGTTGGCGTAAGTTTTGCGACCAGTGCAGAGGGCACAATGTCGATCTCTTTCAGTGTTCCATTCCCATGGTTCGGTCTTTCTTGCTTTCTTTGGGCCACAGGGGTCTTCAAGTAGGTACCATTAAGGGTTACCTGGCAGCGCTGTCTATCTTCAAACACTTGTCTGAAGAAAGTTCTTATATTAAGATTCCTGATTTCCCAACTTCTTACAGGGCTCACTAATGTGTTCCCACCGTCCCTGTTTCAGGTGCCGGTATGGGATCTGAATTTGGTCTTGAAATTCCTGATGGGTGCTCCGTTTGAACCTTTGCACTCTTGTCTTTTGAAACTGTTGTCTTTCAAGATGGTTTTCTTGGTTGCAGTTACATCCACTTGCAGAGTGAGTGAATTGCAGGCACTTTCATCTAAGCCACCCACAAGGATAGAGTTGTATTGAGGGTACGTCCATCCTTTCTACCTAAGGTAGTGTCCAAGTTTCAGTTAAGCCAGAAAGTGGTACTTCCTGCTTTCTATCCTCCTCCTCATCCTGGTAAGGAAGAGGAGCGACTCATAGGTTGGACCCTATGAGTGTGCAGAGCTTTTATATTTCTAGGATTTCCAGGGTCAGAGTGGACGATCAACTCTTTGTGGGGTACGCTGGACACAGATTGGGCCAGGCTATTACCAAACAGACCTTGTCCAGGTGGATTATCCTCACCATTACTGAATGTTAGATTGGCGGGCAAGGACCCTCCTGAGGGGTTGCAAGCTCATTCCACTAGGGGCGTGGCTACTTCCACAGCCCTGCAGCGGGGAGTTCCTATTAGGTTTATTTGTGACGCAGCTACATGGACTTCTATCCACACCTTTTGTCAAACATTTCTCCCTGGATACGCTCCATGGTCAAGATATGGCCTTTGGTAAAGCAGTTCTTTATTCTGCCATCTGATTGGGCATTCTAAATTCTTCTCCCTACTACATTTTCTGGTACTGCTTTGGGAGTCTGTCAAAGGAATACGTTGGAGGACATAATCCATTCGATGAACAAGTTACTTACCAACTGCTAACATTCTTTCGACTGGATGTTCCTCCAACTTATTCCACATCGTCCTCCCAGCCTGCCCCTCTGGAGAATTTCCTATGCTATTGCAGCTTGCGTTCCCACAAGGCTATGTGCAGTCAAGCAGGTATTGTGTACGAGCAGGTCGCACGTTATGGAGGAAAAAACATAAACTGAGGCTACGGGTGCCGTGTGTCCTATTTATAACATCCGGTGACGTCACCCTCGATGGAGGCCTTTGAGGGACATCAACCCAATGTCATTGAAGCAGGACGTCCTCTGCTGAAAAGTTTCTGAAGTAGCACAGCTGTGGACATTACATGTGAAAGATGTGGAATATGTTGGAGGAACATCCAGTCGAAAGAACGTTACCAGTTGGTAAGCATTTTTTCTTTTTCGCCATCCCGACAACTGGGCAAATGTCATTATCTTGCTCTTTTCAATATTCACTACTAATCCATTAGTCTGCGTACTCTCCTAGTGCTGTGATCAGCCTTTGTATACCTTGAGGAGTGTGGTCTAGCAAAAGGAGATCGGGATAGGCCAACCAGCTAGTCAGGTGACGTCCATTTTCACGGGGTTGATGCTTAGGTTAAGTGCTGCCCCTAGATCTGCCAGGTATAAGTTAAAAAGCGTAGCGGCCTGTTATGTACAAAGGGAGGCTTTCACATAACCAGTAGTTTAAAGGTAAAGAACCTTTTATTTGCAAGTTGATGACATAAGACGACCCCCAGCAGGAGGAGTACAATCTTCCCACTAAGGCCCTGCTTCTTCACTGGCTCTCCTTGGAACCCTGCTACATAAGATGCAGTTCTATGTTCTATAGTATCTAAGTGACAATAGACATAGTGAAGGAAATATTATACACTCATGGTTTAACAGGTAAACATTGGAAACACTGCACATCCTAACACCTCTCCTCCTTAAACATAACAAGTAACTGTGTGGGTGAGGACCCACTAAAATTGAAACCTGTAAAACACATATTGAACAACTGAAATTGAAACCTGTAAAATAAATATTATACACTCGTGGTTTAACAGGTAAAACATTGGATGCGCTGCAAGTCCTGGCACAAATCAAGAGCATAGATATATGACATCTAGTGGTTGATTATGTAGAGTCACAAGCAAGTCCCTGTCTCCAACTAACTGAAGACAAATTAACATTGAAACGGAAAAGCCACCCTTTCCTTATTCCAAATAGCTCCTCCTTTGACCAACACTGACGAACCCAAGTCTTTCACAACTTGCTTGGGTTCAGAAAACAACGAGGCTCCTTTACGAACTTTGGTGGGGAGCTTGACTTTAATCCAATCACCCTCTTTGACCTTGAGTTCCCTACAACAATTCTTCTGATCATACCTCTCCTTGGATCTAACTCCAGCTTCAAAAATTCTCCTTTTTACACTCTCTAGATCCACATCCACCATTTTTGATTTGCCCATCCAACCTGGACATAAATGAGTATTTGGTTTTCTTCCTCTCAAGATCTCAAATGGACTCACGCCTGTGACACTATGGGTAGTTAGCCTATACTGGAACGTGCGTTCCATCACTGTTCTCACCCAATCTCCTCCAGTAGCCACCGCTATCCTAATAGCCTCCATCAGAGTCCTATTAAATCGTTCCACACACCCATTACTCTGGGGATGATATAAAGAAGTATTCACCTGCTCAATCCCATGATTCTCTAAAAATTCTTTAAACTCTCTGGAAACAAGTTGGGTCCCATTGTCAGACAAACACTTTCTTGGAAACCCTTCTCTCCAAAACAGTTGTTCCAAAAATCTGATTATACTACTACTGGATATGTCCTTGAGTACACATACCTCCGGCCATTTTGATAATAAATCTATGACTACTAATAGGTAGCTATCTCTGCCACCACCAATATTAAATGGACCGAGGAGATCCAACGCAATTTCGTCCCAAGGGACACGCGGGGACTCCCTCACTACCATGGGAACTTTTTGCACTTTCAAGCCTTTGTTTCCCTCAATACATTCCACACAGTCTTTGACTTGTTCCTCTATGTCCTTGTCGATACCAGGCCACCAAAATTCAGACCTCACAAGTCCCTTCGTCCTGGCCAGACCTAAATGCCCAACATGGGCCAACTCCAAGACAGACTTCCTCATACCGACTGGCACAACCATCTGGTGACCCTTGTATAAATAACCATCCTGAATCCATAGCTCCTCCCTCACTTTGGCAAAACCATTCATCTCGCCCCTGTGGCTCTTAATTTTACCTTCTGCAACCAGAGCAAGTACTCCTTGATATACAACATCCTCCGTGCAAGACACATCCCACTCACTTTTCTTTAATGTTTCATGCACCTGGAATATTTCTGCACTCTCCTCTGAACTTGTAAAGTCACTATCGTCAGAAATTTCCCTCTGGACAGATCTAGACAAGGCGTCTGCAACCACATTAACCTCCCCCTTTACGTGGAGCATGGTATACTGTAACCCTTGCAATGCCGTGACCCATTTCATAATGCGTCTTGACACTCCCTCCAAACCACCTTTTGTAAAAATTCCAACCAAGGGTTTATGGTCAGTGCAAATGGTGAAACTCCTCCCCCACAAGAATCTTTTAAATTTCTCGACACCCCAAACGCATGCTAGAGCCTCCTTCTCAATAACTGAATATCTAGATTCTGGGCCCTTCAAAGACCTGGACGCAAAAGCCACAGTCTGTAAACCTGTCTGATCCTCCTGCATCAGAACAGCCCCAACACCATAATCACTGGCATCAACAAAAAGCAATGTGGGTTTACTTTCCTCAAATATTTTCAAAATGGGAGCATTGACAATAGCCTCTTTTATCATCAAAAATTCTTTCTTGCACCGGTCACACCATTTAAAAACGACTCCCTTGCGAGTGAGAAATCTCATATTCCTCGACATTTCTGCTAACCCCTTGACAAATTTGCCGTAAAACTCCACCAGTCCCAAAAATGATAGTATGTCCCCTTTAGACTTAGGCTCCTCCATTCTTTTTATGGCCTCAATAGCCTCCTCCTTGGGTCTAACCCCTTCCCCAGTGATCTCATGACCCAGGTACACCACTTTGTTGGCTTTAAAAGTACATTTTTCCAAGGCAACGGTGAGGCCTGCCTCCTTCAAAATATCCAAAACTCTTTTCAAACGAACATCATGCTCCTTCTCATCGCTCCCACATACAAGAACATCATCCTGATAACACATCACCCCTTTTTCACCCCCAAGTAATTTATGCATAATACTCTGAAACACACTTGCGGCTGAGACCAAACCAAATGGCATGCGAACACACCTGAACAATCCAATCGGGGTGATGAAGGCGGTGAGATCCCTGGAATTAGGGTGCAATTCAACCTGATGGTAGGCCGATTTAAGATCTAGTATGGAGAACACTTTTGACCCAGCTACTCCCACCATCAGATCATCTATTCGGGGAAGGGGAAACCTGTCTGCCACAACCATGCTGTTTAGATGTCTAAGATCTATACAGAGCCTCAAAGACCCATTGCCTTTTCTGACTACAACTATAGGACTGACCCATTCAGATGCTTCTATCTTTTCAATGACACCATCTCTTTCCATTCTCTTGAGTTCTTCCTCTACATCTCCTCTAAGAGCAAGAGGAATAGTTCGCAGTTTTGCAATCTTAGGGACAGCTCCTTTCTTTAGGCGAATTACATGTACAAAGCCCTTGAGACACCCCAATTTCCCAGATAACGTGGTTTGTATCTCTGTGGGCTCTCCTCCCACAACAGACATTACCTGCTCGGGATGACTTGCCTCAAGCCTTATCTTCAATTCAGCTTGATCACTCCATGACAACAATTCACCCCCTCTGTTGGTAACATACACACAACCTTTGGCCTTCCTGTCCTTAAACTGTAATTCAGCATCAAAGCAACCTATAATATCTATGGGAACATCTCCATAAGCATTTGCTTTAACAGTATTTTTCCACAGAGTACAACTATCGAATTTGTTCCTCCACACTTCCGCACTTATCAAGGTGTAGTCAGCACCACTATCCATTAGCATGCGTACGGGTACACCTCGAATTACAACCTCAGCATAAGGTTTCTGCATTTTCACTCTGCCATTGACAGCATTCACTGTAAATACCACTTCTCTGCCATCCTCACAATATGACTCATCTTCATAACTTGCACTTATTTCATGCACTTGATTTGACCCAGCATTAAAATTTCTACAACATCGGGCAATGTGCCCTCTCACACCACACTCATTGCATATGATATGAATAGCAAAGCAATCCTTATCAGAGGCTATATGCGACAAGCTTCCACATCTAAAGCATCTTCTCCCTGGAAAACCTCTGGATTGTCCTGAATCCCTAACCATCTTGAAAGAATTCATGTCTTTGGGAATCCCTCTGCTATCTTTTGCAGGAACCCATTGACGCCATCCTCTGCCAGTTGCCGGTCTGTTCTCTTCGCTCCTTTTAGCATTCTGCGAGGCGCGTCTTGGATTCCACGTACTCTGCCTCTGAACAACCTTTGACACCTTCAGCACTGAACCCTGACTCTCATCCAACTTGGGTTTACCATTGTTCACAGTATCCGATTGAAGAACTTCAATGCACTTATCTGTGTGTTCCACCATTTTCGCTATCTCAATTGCTCGATCCAAAGTGGGGTTCCTCTCTTTGCATAGTTCTTTCCTAATACTGTCATTGGAACATTTAATCATTAGCTGGTCTCTCAAGTGCTCATCCTGACAGTGAGTGAATTTGCATTTCACTGCTAAGCCCCTTAAAGCCGTGACAAAATCCTCGATACTTTCCCCATTCTTCTGCTCTCTCGTGGCAAATTTATATCTTTCCAATATAATGTTCTCCTCCACTCTAAAATGCCTGTCCAGTTTGGCTAATGTCCTTTCATATGGACTAGCATCCAAAATGTCAGAAGGCTCCGGCAATCTCTTTAAGACCTCTTGGCCTGCAGTTCCCAAACAGTGAAATAGCAATGCCTCCTTGCGCTCATTGGAGTAGTTGGCACCAAACACTGCTAAGGCATATTTGCTGAATCCTTCCTTCCAGTCTTCCCATCTAACCCTGGGTTCACCTGGCACTGCCAGAAAAAACACAGGAGCAGGCACATTTGCCATGTCTCAAAGTTGCAGAATAGAATAACAAGCTTGCAATTCTGGTTTAACCAATAGAGCTCCCACCCAATCAGGTAGGTGACACTAATTAAAAGATAGCTGCTTGGTTATGTACTCACCCTGGAGCGCCTCACCAGGGTCATCGGCGGCGACTCCTTTCTCAACCTTGCTCAGTGTGGGGCCAGGGTGTCCAATGGCCGCTCAGAAAACACACAACCCAAAATCCAATTATAAAAGTGCCAAAGCCGTGTCTTTGCCAGCCCAGTCTCCACAAGTTCAACAAAATTGCAGGGGTCCAATTCCAGCTCCCACAGACCACGGAGCCTCCAGGGGTTTTCCTCTGGCGCTAGCAATGTCCCTCCGGTGGATGCCACACACTGGATGTCAGGCCGTCAATAATCCACTGAAAAAGGCCCTCCCTCAGGCAAGTCAGGCTGGCTCCGCTCCACAGCCAGCACACTAGATCTGTAGAAAAGGCGCTGGGGGTCGTCCTCCGGGTCCCAGTCAAAATCCTCGTCGCCAAATGTTATGTACAAAGGGAGGCTTTCACATAACCAGTAGTTTAAAGGTAAAGAACCTTTTATTTGCAAGTTGATGACATAAGACGACCCCCAGCAGGAGGAGTACAATCTTCCCACTAAGGCCCTGCTTCTTCACTGGCTCTCCTTGGAACCCTGCTACATAAGATGCAGTTCTATGTTCTATAGTATCTAAGTGACAATAGACATAGTGAAGGAAATATTATACACTCATGGTTTAACAGGTAAACATTGGAAACACTGCACATCCTAACACGGCCACGATGCATCCCTGCTTCACGCCACATTGTGTAGGCATAGAGGTGGACAATTTGCCTTCTGCATCTAATCTGACTTTTACTGTAGTATTTGTATATAGAAGCATCAGCATCTTAAGCAATCCGGGGCGATGTTCCACTGTGACAACTTCTGCCACAGTTTATTTCTCAACACGAATCGAAAACTGCAGAAAAATCAATAAAGGCACTGTACACTGGCGTTTCTCCTGTGCTTCCAAGCGTATTCTACCAATGTTACTAATACGAGCAGATTGTGTGAGGTACTCGCTTTTTTAATAAACCCCATTTGATTGGGAGGGAGTATGTTATTTTCACTAATCCAGGTGTTTAGTTCTAACAGCAACACTTTAGCAAATAGTTTGGCTGGGACGTCTAGCATGGCTAGCATCCTGTAGTTGGTAGTCACATTCCACTGTCCTTTTTTATGGACTGGTACAATGTGACTTTCTCACCATGTTTGAGGATTACAGCCAGATTCACCCATGTGAGTAAAGATTAGATGTTAAGTGTGGGCCCACATACCCGGGGATGCTTTGACAAGTGCATTACAAATACCATCGGGGCCTGCCCCTGGCGATGAATTGCTCAATAATGATGGTTAAATCTAGGATGGTAACTTGGCAGGTCCAAGGAGAAGTTGGAAGGGACAAGGGCTTATCGAGTGAGGACTGACACAGGGTGTTACCAATATGCTGCTGCCAATCTGGTTCGGTGACACCGTTAATGGGTAATGCACGTAAATCGTTGCCTCTTAACACACTCCATATTCTTGAATTCTCCTTTTGGATGGCTAAATGGGCTATTTTCTTCCATTTATCATAATTACATTTTAGACTATGTTCTTTTATCAAATTTAGCTTAACTTCTCTAATATACCGGCTTATCTCGCTGGGTAATAGTGAACATATGGTGGTATGTAGAACTGATTGAGGGACCTTTGTATATTGAGGGCTTATTTAACCAAAAGCAGTGTCTTGTAATGAAACCTGCATTTTATCTTCCACAGCAAAGAAGTGGCAGAGTTAGGTGATGCATGCCTGCTGGAATATTCTCCCAGATATTAACCATTTTGAATTTAGTAATGCAACACAATGACTGTTGCAGATTGTTCAAAAGGCCACCTAACTTGGTCATTTATAGCATTGTCATACGAGACCTAGTCACTTCCTAAAGATGGAGGCGCAAATGGTTGGGGGACCACTGCTCAGAATTGTGTGTGAGTTATAGTGTGGTTATTAAGTAGAATTTGTTGGGTTGAAATGGGAGAGGGAATTTTGTTGGATTCAGATTTACGTGCTTGGATTCTGGAGGAGATGGGTTGGAATGCACTGTGTATGGGGGGGGGGTCGTACGCTCATGATGAATCTGGAATTGGGTTTCAGATTGTACAATGGTTTGGTATTTTTGAGGGTTTGTTTTTGTTTTTGTTGGTCTACTATTGTGTCTTTGTATTTTGTTTTCTGTTGGGGATCCTCGATATGGTATGGTAGTGGGTTGGAATGATCAGTGCTTGACGATTTGTGGCATTACCTGCCTTTACTGCCTTCTTGTTTAGTGGGTAACACTGAACTATAAGATACTGATTTGGTGTATTGTTGGGAATTCGACATTGAGTAGGTTACTTAATGTGCTGGGTACACTAACGGCTTTGACATGGAATGTCAAAGGACTGAATTGCCTGTGTAAGCGTATAAAAAGTTATGGCGAGATTGTGGAGAGCAAAAGCGGATGTTGTGTTTCTGCAGGAGACTCATTTGGTGAGTGAAGACAGTCACTTTTTGCTTAGTTCAAGATTTCGTAAAGAAAACTCTAATTGTCATTTGTCTATGTCGAGAGGAGTCAGTATTTTGTTTAGGAAAGGCTTACAATTCAGTGTTGATAAGGTAGTAATGGATGGGGAGGGCCGGATGCTTTTTGTTGACATTCAATTTAGTGGTAAGAAAGTCACTTTGGGGTGCATTTATGGTCCGTGCTCGCCGGGTAAGTTGTTCTTTGATGACATGTCTTGATTGCTCAGTGAAATGCATGGGGAGATGATTATTTTAGGGGGAGATTTTAACTGTGTTTGTGATTACAAAATTGATCGATCCAGCCAAAGTAGGTACACAAATGTTGGTGTATGTAAGGAGTTTGACTTTTTCTTGAAGAAGTTTAGCTTGGTGGATGTTTGGAAAGAACTTCATCTGTCTTAGAGTATACCTTTTATTCTCCAGTACATGATACATTTTCTAGAATAGATTGTTTTAGTCACTGATAGATTGTTGGATAAAGTAGTTTCTGTAGATATTAGGGAAAGAGAGATCTCAGATCATGCTCTTGTGGGATTACATGTGGGTATGGATAGGGAATGTTCCCACATTTATGAGGTGGCGTCTTCAAGTAGGGATTCTGAATGATGAGGGGGTTCAGGATGGCATTCAGACACTAATGGAGAGGTATTTTGAGGAGAATGAGGGGTCAGTTGACTTTAAGGTGGTGTGGGATTGCCTTATGGCTGTAGTGAGAGGAGAATTTGTAAGTAAAACTGCATACCTGAGAAAGAAACATTTATGTGAATTGAAATCAATGGAGGATAGACTATCGTGTTTGCAACAGAAGTTTGTACAGGCCGGTAGGGCTAAGGATAGATCAGAGATGTTACAAACTCGCAAGTTATTGGCGAATAAGACTGACTGACTGAGAAAGGAGGAGTGTGGGGATAAGAGTGGGAAGCTACCGGCTAGTAGATTAAATGGGATGACAGAGAAGCCGTTTGTTCATAGTATTGTGAGTGAACATGGGGAGGTGATGGTGAAAAATGTTGATATTTGTGACTGTTTTAATAAGTTTTATGAGAAGTTATTTTCGGGAAGATGTTTTTCCTTCCTAGATGGAATTGGAGGATTTCTTTGTGAATTTAGATATTCCTAGGTTGACATTGTAAGAGAGGGGGGAATTGGAAACGGAAATCGAAGTGGATGAGGTTTTGCGGGCTATTGAGCAACTTGGGGTAGGTAAGTCTCCGGGAATGGATGGTATTCCTGTGGAGTTTTATGGGAAATTTAAAACTTATTTAGCTCCTGTTTTTTTATGTAGGTTGTTTAATATGTTCGTGCGTGACGGTGAGTTGTGTCAATCGATGTGTGAGGCAATGATTACTTTGATTCCAAAAGAGGGGAAGGATCTTAAGAATTGTAGTAATTATTGGTCCATTTCATTACTGAATGTGGATGTAAAGATATTTGTAAAGGCCATGGCGAATAGGTTGGAAACATTATAGGGAAACTGGTCCATGAGTCAAGTGGGGTTCATGAGAAACAGATTTGGATATGATAATATAAGAATTTTGGTTGACATAATGAGTTTGCAGCACAAGGAACTTTTGGATACAGCATTGGTTTTTATGGATGCGGAGAAAGCGTTTGATAGGGTGAGTTGGAGATATTTGAAGTTTACAATGGAAAGGATGGGATTTGGGAGTAGGTTTCTGGGGATAATTAGTTGTCTTCAGGGTGGTGCAATGGCAAGGATTTGGGTGAATGTGTTGTCTGAGGCCTTTGAGCTGAGTCGGGGGACGAGACAGGGATGTCCCTTGTCGCCCTACCTGTTCAATCTCGCCTTGAAACCGTTGTTGGCACAGGGTATTAGAGGTCTAATGTTTGGTCATATTGAAATTAAGGTTCTTTCATATACAGATGATATGGTGGTGGTTCTTGCGGATCCTGCACGGGGTAGTGTAGTTCTAAAAAATATATTTGAAGTGGGTAAATAGTCGGGGCATAAAATTAATTGGAATAAAATTGAGGTGTTTCCGATTGCTAGAACTTGTGTAAGGGGTTATTGTGTGGATTGGAATTGTAGATGGAATTAATCGTATGTGAAGTATCTAGGTGTTTACCTGACTAGAGATGTTAAACTGGTAGAATTCAATGTGGAGAAGTTAATAAATACTTTGAAGAAGGATGTTAGGAGATGGGAGAGTTTACCGATGGGGATTTGGGCAAAAATCAATGCAATTAAGATGTCTCTTTTACCGAATGTACTTTGTGATGCAGTCTTTGCCTTTGAAGTTTTCAGAGAAGGCGCTAGATAGTATTGATCAGGTTTTTCAGAACTTTCTGTGGGGGGGGGAAGAAGAGGCCAAGAATTCCAAAGTTTATTTTGCTGCGTGGTATTAAATGCAGAGGTTTTGGATACCCTGACTTGGAGAATTACTATAAAGGGTTTCTATTGAAAAAGGCAGCACACTATATATTTCATTGGGGGTTGGGTCGGAACCCTTTTGGGTACTAATTGAAAGATGTAAACTGAATGGTTTTCAGTTGAATGCTGTTACTTCCATGGGCAAGTTACCTGGGAGAGATAGTAAGCTACCGACTATTACTGTGACTCGAGAAATTTTGATTTGGTGGTTGAATATTTTTCAGGGTAATGTGTATCTTCGTTATGAAGCTTCTCTTTGGCTTAATCCAAGCTTGCAAGTTGCCAATAAACCTTTATACTGGAGAAGTTGTATCTCAAAGGGAATTTTGTGTATCAGTATGTGTTACGGGATGGTCAAATATTATGATTTGAGGAGTTGCAAGGGAGGTTTCATTTGGCCGTGAGGGAAAAAGTAGATTTGTGACATTGAAAGCGCTATTGAATGAGAGGTTGGCAATGTTGGCGAGGCCATTGGAAGAGGTGTCGTCAGGTAGCGAGATTCTTATGTCTTCGCCACGTATGGTGAGCACTTATATTAACTTGATGCCAGTATGTTCTACGGTTCCTGATTCTGGGAAGAAAGTATCGGAGAAGTGGAAACAGGAATTAGAATGTGATATTACAGAGAAGGAATGAGAAAATATGTGGAGTGTGGGATATAGGAGTAAATTAGATCTTAGGTTGCGATTAATTCACTTGACAATATTGGGGCGTCTGTATTGGACTCTGTTCCGAATGTGTACATTAGGTCTATCGAATGATGATCTGTGTTGGGGATGTGGGAAGGAGAAAGGGACTCTGAATCATATGTTGTGGTTTTGTTCTCTGGTGTTGAACTTCCGGGTGGAAATTTTGGATAGGTTAGATGCGATTTTGTCCATAAATATTCCTAGGATGCCTATGCAGGTATTGCTTGTATCAGGAAAGGGACGATGCATGGTTGCTCGTAGATATGGCCAGTGGATTGATAAAGTACTTGTGGTTGCGGTGAAACAGGTATTAATGGTGTGGAAAACAAGGAAGAAGCCTAGAGTGGAGAATTGGATTAAAGATGTTTTATCTGACTTTGAGCGGGTGATGTTTGTGAGACAGGGCAGAGAAGATAGATATCTAGCTCTTTGGACACCATTTAATGATTTGTATGGTGGTTGAGTATTTGGGGATTGGCTGTTTCTGGCCCCACGGACTGGTGATGTACATGTGCATTGATTAAGGATTCCCATTCCTGTTTTTGTTTTGTTCGGTCTGTGAAGTGTCTTTGTGGTGTTTTTTTGTTTGTGTTGTTTTGTGGTGGAGATTACGTACAATGAGTTTTGCTTAGGTATTTTTTTTTTAAATGAGAGGGAGCAAATGTTGTTCCAGTTATTTAGATTGTGGAGATGCTTCTTCATGCTTTGCATTGCTTTTCATTTATTTGCCTGTGTAATGCAATATGATGTGTTATGTATATTCTGTTTAATTTTCTGGTGATGTTATTTAATTACTTACAATTTTAGAAAATACATTTATTTAAAAAAAATTTAAAAAAAAGAAATGAGGGAGTGTGTCCGAGGACTGGGACTTGAACTCTGAATGGGTGGCCTGCCAAGTATTGTTGTTGATACCATTGTATGGAGCACATCAACAAATTGAAGCATCAGTCTGTTGTGGCTGATATTTTAATGATACAGGCAAGCCTGAAGTTGGAACCTCTATGCAAGGAATAAATGTTCTTTAAAAAAAAATGTAAAAGGCAGATTTTGCTCATATTTTTCTTGATTATCATTTCTACTTGTCTGGTTAGCAATCCATTTTGTTAGCATTATTTTCTGTGTCACAGGAAGTTACTGGTAAACCAAAGACCTACAATAAACTTCATATAGCATATTGGTGTTCTTTCTAAACCATTTTGTGTATATAGAAGGGTCATAGGAAAACTCGAAAAATGAAAATGTTAACTGCATGAAGGAGCACAATTTAGGAAACCCTCAGCATCAAATTGAAAACATATTTTAAAAAGCTGTATAATGTTTGAGAACACACTGCTGTGCTGTGATGTAGTCTCAGATGTGCTGGTAAGGTTCGTGCTGGTTTGCTGTTTGTGTGCCACGTTCTTCCTCTATATATGGGGAGAAGTTTAATTTCTCAGATCTCAGTTTGTGATCACATAGAGTCAGAGCTTACGACTAAGTTGTGTGTATGTTGCAGTAGAGGTGGGGAATTGTCTATTTAGACGTCCCTAGCAGTACCCCACGGAGCATTGCCCGGGTCTGTAGCTGACCTGCACGTGGGGGTCTGCTAGAGCCTTGTGTATGGTATATTGTTTATTTGTTCATTTGTAATGCGCAGGAGCCCGCAGGCATCAGGGCACAGATAATTGAAGAATAGAAAGAAGAAACGGGGACAGACAGAGGAGGTGGGTTTTGTCAAAAACAATTGTTTTCTCCCCTTTCCTAAATTTAAGTAGGTTGTTTTCGCCACGCAAGATTTTGGGAAGTTTGTTCCATAGGGTAGCTGCTTGAACAGCAAAAGTTCTGCCCATGCCTATAGCATGCTTGTTACTGGGAAAAGATAAACCAACCCCACCCCTTGATCTGCTGAGTCTAGACGAGCAGTAAACCTTAACATAGGGCCTCATTAGGAGTTTGCCGGTCCAGAAACAAGGGTGCTAGTAAACTCACCGGCACCCTTGTTTCCAGACCAGCAAACCCAGAGTCTGCCTGCCTTGGCCACTGTTCCCAACAGGTCTGATCCTGCCGGGTGCAGCGGCCACGGTAGGCAGACTGGTCACGGAAGCACCAACAGTGCCGGTGCTTCCGTGTCCCCACTCCCATAGAGTCCAATAGAAATCTGTGGGAATGGGGACTTACAATCTGCCGGCGCCTGGCTTCCCGGGCCGCCGGACTCGTAATGAGCTGGTGGCACTGGGAAGTCAGGCGCCGGTAAAATATTACAGGTCCAGCGGCAACCCGCCGATCGCACCGGTAGGGTCACCACCAAACCCGTAATGAGGCCCATAGTCTTTAGGGTAGCCCGGGGCTTGGCCATATAGGCATTTATGTACAATTGTCACAGCCTTGAAATGAATCAGAGCTTCTACAGGAAGCCAATGGAGGCTCCTTCTGTGGGAGGAAATAGGCTTGTGTCTAGGTATGTTTTTGACAATGCGAACTGCATTGTTTTGTAGGACTTGGAGGCGCCTAAGGCTGTTTATGCTAGCCCCCAACATCAAGGAGTTACAGTAACATAGACCTGGCACTTTTAAAGTAGGAACAAGAGTGGCACAATTAGCCTCAGAAGCCTATTAGCAACACTATTGAGGTTGGCATCTAAGCTCAAGGAAGATTCAAAGATGACACCCAGTGTCCTAACCTTGCCCACAGTCTTAATAAGGTAGTTCTCGATATGAAAACGAAGATACTGAGTATCCAATTTGGGTCTCGTCGGTGATGAACCGAACAGCATAATCTTGGTTTTAGTAGTGTTCATGCACATCCCATTGTTAGCCATCCACTGCTGAATTGTGGCATGCACTTTAATGAGCTCCACATCCCCTGGGTACTTGCCGCTCAGTTCAAGGACAAGCTGAGTGTCATTCGCATAGTTGGTAAAATGCACACCCAGCCTGTCCAAGAGATTGCAAAGTGGGCGGCAATATACATTGAAGAGGGAGGGGGACAAACGAGCACCCTGTGGGACACTGCTATTCAAAGGTTCATCAAGCGAGCATGCAGTGCCCCATACTATCCTTGACGGGCGTCCTGTCAGGAATGACTTAACCCAGGCCAGGGCCTTAGCCGAATAGCTGCCAGCTTTCATCAATCTGCATAGCAATTTATCATGGTCGACAAGGTCGAAAGCTGCTGACCGATCTAACAGCATCAGCAGCCCTGCCATGCCATTGTCCATGATTTCAAGCATTTGCGATTTCATATTTAGTAATGCACTCTCTCCGTGCCATAACAAGCTCTAAAGCCTGATTGAATCTCTCAAAATCGCCTATACTGATATCACATGGCCGGCACCCGCCCTGTGCAGGGTGAATGGGTGGGGTTGGTCAAATTTCACTATCGCCAGTACACCCCAGACGAGTATGCCGACCTTGAAGCTTCTCTAATGCTTTCTGTTGTGGGCATTTAAGATTTGTTTTTCTATTGGAAAAGGCAGGAAAATTACAAGAGTCAAAATAATGCAACCAGGAGATACTCGCACATATTAATAAGAGGAAAGCTTGGATTGTCCTGATCAATTTAGCTATGATTAAATCGTATATTCTTAATGCAAGAGCAAACGGGGAGCTAGGAACTATGTATAGTTGATGGGGTTTAAACAAGCAAGGTTAATGGCAGAAAAGGTGGTAAAGGATGTTTGTGGTAGTTTGCTGCTGGTTGGGTTAGATATGTCAAAGCACCACGGTGAGAGCTAAGAGCATGCTTAGGACTTTCAGGGCACTATGGGTTGAGCAGCTGCAACAATGATCCATTTCTATCACACAGAGTGCACGTTCCCATACACAGTGGACCAGCAGGTGAGGCCCAGGATAGGAGCATGATTTAGTGTTTAGACTTATTAAACAAAAGTAGCACTAATAGTGCAGGGTGTTACCGGAAAGAATATGGCTTGCTGCAAACTGATACAGATTTGTATTAATATGATTTACCATTCATGTACGAATTTGCAATTCATGAAAATAAATGAGCCAGGAGTTGACCATCTCTAATGTAGCTATAGTAGAAGGGCAACAATTTACATACCTATTTTTTTTAAATAGGTTTTTTAATTGGCTAAACAACACAACATTGTTAACTCTATGTTCTCCCAACCCTTCCTCTCCTTCACCCTCCCCGTCCCAACCGTGACCTGTTCCATTCCCTCCCATGATCCTCTTCGACCCCATCCGTCCTCCATGCCCATTTGTCTGTCCAGCTCTCGACTGTGACCCGAAACATTGGTGATCCCCCCTGAATGGAGTAAGTGACCCACTCTAGTGCCACAAAGTTCCTTACCTACCCCACCCATTCAGGTTCATTGGTGGGTTCCCTCTTTCTCTACCTCTGGGCCACCACCAATGCCCCCGCCATCATCAGAATCGCATATGCCTTTCTTTGTGACTTTGTTGGTAAATCTTCTAGGATTCCTCCCAGGATGGCCTCTCCTTGAGTGCCCCTATGGTGTACCCCAAAGATCTATTCCATTGCTGTCTGGATCTTTGCCCAGTACGATGGAATGAATGGACACTCCCACCAAATGTGTTCCCATGTTCCCACCTCCCGTATTCCCTCAAGCGTTTATTCGGGACCGACTGATATCATCTATGTAGCTTTTCAGGGGTGTGGGGCCATTGAACTAAGACCTTTGTCCATATTTCTTGTATTTGGACTGCCCTGCTAGCTTGGGGGCTCTGTTCCCATAGAGCGGACCATTGTTCTTCTTCGATTGGATGCCCCACTATGGTTTCCCAAATCTTCATTTATACCCTATTTCACTGTTCCTCCCCCTCTTTGATAATGGCATAAATTGCCTCCACAATGGGTTTGTCCCCTGTGTCTGTTGTGACATATTTTACGAAGGGGGGGTGAGTTCCCTGGTAGCAGTCCTCCTAATCGTGGAGTGTTGTAGCCAGAGTCGAATTTGAAAATAGTTGTATGGCTCCCATTCTCCTAGCTTGAAATCCTGTTTACAGTGGTTGAAGGATTTTCACTCCTTCCCATTAAACATGTCCCTCCGTCTTTTGCAGCCCACCTCTTGCCACCTAACGGATTCTTTGCCCCCAATGTCGGGTGTAAATTGAGGATGCCTAAACAAAGGCGTCGGGGGAAGGTGGTCAGCCCTGCCCATCGTACAGACTCATCCCATGCCTCTCCCACCAGTGCTTCTGTTTCACTACAGTACATGTTTGCTGATCTGTCTTCCTTTTGTCGCCATAGAACCTCCTGCAGTGGTGCCCCCACTACTGCCCTGTCCATGGGTCTCCACACCGTCCCCCTGTCGTCCCTAAACCAGTCCCTAATCATTTTGATCTCCAACACGAGATAGTAAGCTCTAAAATCTGGTTCTCCCAACCCTCCTTTATTCTTCAAGGCTCTCATAACTTGCCTCGATACCCCTTTTGTGATTCCATATGAATGCACCCGTATGTTTTTGTAGGTGACGGAAATAAATGTTGGATACCTGTACTGACAATACCATGGAGCAGCTTCAGTAGGATTACCATTTTGAACACCTTGATCCTCCCTAACCATGATATTGATGGGTGTCCCCAGTCAGCTAGCATCTTTCTGATTTTCTCGAACTGGGGCGGGTATTTCACGCCAAATGAAGTGCTTATCGTTTTAGTGATCACTATTAGGGATTTTATGCCTTTTTCTGCCCACCTGTATGGGAAGGTTTCTTGCAGTTCTTGGGCTTTGTGTGACAGAACAGTCAGGTTTAACACCTGACGTTTGCGTATATAAGCCTGCTACCTCTCCAAAACTGATGCAGTACCCAATCAACTGCTGACCAAACACACCCCTTGCAAAATCCTAGGGGACCTCACTATGCTCCCATGCACTACGACTAACAGAAACCTCAAATTGCGCGCCAGACTTCCTAAACTATATGAGCCTCTGACCAGATCTCTACCTCCCACTAATAAGAAAACTATCTTTCACTGTACCATGATGCCAAATACTGCCAAATGCCTTATCTCCCCACCCGCTCCCATTGCCACGGCTACTCAGACCACTACACCACCCCTAAAGGCATAGTTCTTACCAACCCTTCTCTTCGCCCAAAGCCAGTCAAAATGGACAATCAGCCTCTCAAAGGAGCCCTCCTCAGCGCAAGGTCTCTGGTGGCTCATGCGATTGACATAGCTGACTTAATTTCAGAAGAGAACCTGGACTTCTTAGCCATAACGGAAACTTGGCTACATGACGCTGCAGGTCCCGCTCTTATGCTAGCCATCCCGGAGGGATACACTATCTCCAGACAAGATAGAGATGGATCCCGAGGCGGTGGTATAGCTATCATCTCTAGAGAAAGCCTATCTATGAGAATAACCTCTCCTCAAACCCTGCAACCATGCAAATTCATCTCCATCAAACCCCCTCTAAATAATACCCAAACACTCACCATGCATGTAATATACAGACCTCCTGGGCCCATTGGAACATTCGAGGAGGACTTGCATAATATACTTGCCAGTAATCTCAAACCTACTTCCCAAGCATTACTCCTGGGTGATTTTAACCTAGGATTCAATGACCCTTTGGATAAGCGGGCCTTACAAATTGCCAACTCCCTCAATGCATTAGGAATAATGCAAAAAGTAATTGAAGCCCCTCATATCAAGGGAACAACCCTAGATTGGGTAGCTGAGTATAATTGCACAGCTACCATAACATCCATTACTTCTCTATCTTGGACGGACCACCATCTGGTGTCCATGATCCTATCCACTATCAGACCAACTATCCAAACTCCACAAATAGCCCCATCGTGTCTAACCAGAATGAAAAAGAACATCACAATCGACCGCGTGATTCCAAATATTCTACCCACTCTAAATTCTTTGCCGGATAGCCTCGACCCTAGCACCTTGGTGCAGGAATATAATACGATTATGCTCTCCACACTGAACAAAATTGCCCCCCTAAAACTAAGACCAAGCAAGCCTAAAGCACACCTTAACAAATGGTTCACCCCTCAACTAAAGGACTTGCGGTTACTAAAAAGAAAATGTGAAACTGCCTGGTGGCTCTGTCCTTCCAGCGAGCATAAAACCAAATTAACGTCCTCGGCATCACACTACAAAAAGGAAATTTGTCTGGCAAAACAGAACTTGTATAACGAACATATTGCCAACTCCAACTCTAGTATGAAAGAACTATTCATAATACTAAGAGAACTAGAGTCCTCTATTTCCATACCTGATATCTGCATCAAAAACAAGACCTGGTGCTGTGAGATCCGACAAGCATTAACCAACAAAATAAACACCCTACAAACTAAAATAAAGAATAAGAAAGATTCCCTGAACCTATCACAGCCAACTAATCCTCTCCTACCCAATACTAAAATCATTGCCCATAATAATAGATTCCACTTCACCAAAACCTCTGTCCTAGAAGTTGAAAAAACCATCCTATCACTAAAGCCATCTAATTGTAAAGGAGATGTCTGCCCTTCACACATTATAAAAGATGCTGCGAGAGACCGCTCTCCGTTCATCTCAAAATTGATCAACACCTCATTTGCCTCGGGCACCGTCCCAGTCAATCTTAAACAATCTTGGGTTCTCTCACTCCTGAAGAAACAAACTCTAGACCCTCATCGCCACAAACAACCGCCCTATCACAAACTCCTAGGGGTCAGACAATCGGGTTTCCGTCTGCTACATGGGATGGAAACTGCACTGATAGATTTGAAAACACGGATCGATGAGCTGAGAGACAAAGGGAAAACAGCACTTCTGTTAATTGATCTCTCAGCTGCATTCGACCTGGTGGACCACAAGGTCCTCTGCAGACAACTTGACTCAGCAGCCCATTTCTCCCCAGATGCTCGATAGAATGGATAGAATCATTCCTGAGTGACAGAACTATCGGAGTATTCTCCCCATCAGCAGCGGCTGATCCCACCCCGATCTTGTGCAGAGTCCCCCAGGGCTCCTGCATGTCCCCAACCTTGTACAACATATTCACCAAGCCTTTGTTCGATGATCTGGACCTTCTGGGTGTCACCTACACTAACTATGCAGATGACGCACAGATTCTCCTGCCACTTTCCGGGGATCATGGCAAGGACTTGGCATTGGTGAATAGGATCTACCTCATCATTCAGGCATGGATGGCCACACATGGCCTATGCCTGAATGATGACAAGGCAGAGTTGCTAATCCTTGGCACCCCCTCCAACATATTCAAGTTAGGCCATGAATACTCCTCCTTTATCATTGACGACAACAACATTATAGTCTCTAAAGAGGTAAAAACCCTAGGTTTTTACCTGGACGCCACTATGTCATTCAACAAGCAATTGAAATCCTTAGCCTCTTCCACAGGTTACACTTGCAAGCTTATTAGAGCTGGCAAGCCCTTCCTTTCCAATGTTAGTTGCATTATACTAGCTAGAGCTCTGATCCTCTCCAGATTAGACTATTGTAATGCTCTTTACAGTAGCGCTAACAAAGCCAGTATCCAAAAACTAAAATCCTACAAAACAACGCTCTCAGAGCCGCACTAGGCATCAATAAACGGGCACACATGACTGCAATCAGACGCCAGTTTAGCTGGCTATCTACCCACAACAAAATTCAACTAAAAATAGCCTCCTTGACACACAAAGCATTACATAACGCTGCCCATAGCTACCTAATCAATAAACTGTCCAGAAAAACTTCCAGCAGGCCCACTAGAGCTGTCAACTCAAACTGTCTGGTGGTACCAAGATTTAAGTCCTCCAAGATAGGCGGCAACAGCTTCCCTGTGAAGGCCGCCAAACTTTGGAACTCACTGCCAGAGTTGAGAGCTGATCTACCCTATCCACTCTTCAGAAAGAACCTGATCACCCACCTTAATCTATCCGAAGACTGATCCCTTTTAACTTTGTACTACATGGCACTCCACCCCTAGAGTGCAAACTTCTGTATATTACTATGTAAATAAATCGCCCTGTACATTTACTTTATATGCATAGCACTGTATAGCTCTGCACATTACAATGTAAATAACTTTGCTGAAATCTTGTAACACATTCTGAGCTCTAACGTTTGTGTATCTCACCTGTCAATGGCCCTCATTACGACCCTGGCGGAAAGTGACTGACCGGACCGCAACAGCGTAAATAGCGTTTCCGCCATCGCACGAAGGAGCAAAGTGCGGCCAATCACGACCCATCGGGCACGAGCATTACGCCATGGCGGAATCCGAAAGGCTGCGATGGCGGAAATGACCCCAAAACGGCCCTTACCGCCGCCGTACGCTGCACCAGGTGCAATACCGCCACCCATCTTAGCGGTCACCGTAATGAGCGGTCACCGTAACGAGCGTGCACCGCAAATTACGGCCACCGTAAATATACGGAAACGGAAGTAAAAGCATGTGGCCGGAACGGGAAACAGCACGCCGCACAACTATAAAAACCGAATCCCAACACAACCATAAAAAATCCGACCCTGACACACATCCCAACCCGTTAGCAACCCCAGTTAAAAAAATAAATATGGGAAAGGTAGCCAAGAAAGCGTGTGACCGCAAGCGGCAGGTACACTTCTCCCGAGAGGAACTGACCGTGCTCACCGAGACCCTACAGGAAAATTCCGCCGTCGTCTTCTCCAGCCAAATGACCAGGACGGCCCTTGCCAACAAGAAGGCCATATGGGCCCTGGTGGCACAGCGCGTAAGTGCGGTGGGGACAACACCCCGCACGCCACAGCAATGTCGCAAGCGGTGGGACGACCTGCGGATCCGCGTACGCAGCATACTTTCTGCGAACAGGAACATCGCCACAGCTACCGGGGGGGGTTCAGAGTCGCCCATCAAGTTGACCCCCTGGGAGGAAATCTGCGCCTCCACCATAGGAATGGAGAGCATAGAGGGAGTCGGAGGGATGGAGAAAGGAGTGCCGACATCCGGAGAATCAGGTAGGTTGGCCAAGGGAAACAATGCGAAATCCACAAACCACGAACATGTGCAGTACCATGTGACCCCATAGTGCAATACATACTTAGCCCTGACAGCGCCCTCTAAAAGTCAGAATGAACAAACAAATCAATCAAGAAGCCATAAACAACCCCTACATGTGCAGCATGCACCCCCTAACTGCAGGCAGCCAAATGAATGCATCCTCAATCCACACGAAAATGAGACCACCTCCAAGGCCCAGTCCCAAATCAGCCTCATGTACCACCCCAATGCATTTGATACGTTGCCATTCCAAATCCGACAGACCCATAACTAACGCTCGCCCCTCTTTACTCCACCACAGGGTCCGATACCAACGACGAGCTGCAGGACACCCCTACCAGCACGCCTGCAAAGAGGGCCAGGACCAACGTCCCAAGAGCCTCCACCTCAGGTGCAAGGATCAAGACACGGCAGCAGCAGGAATCAAGTGGCAGCACACTGGAGGGGACTGCAACAGGCACCCCAGCAGCCAGCAAGTCCACAACCCCAGCACCACAGGTCCCCCCAAAGAACGTATCTGATGGCACTGCCTCTGGTGGTAGCAGCACCATAGGTGACACAGCTGTCATGCCAGCATGCTCCGACACGGAAAACAGTGCTGGCGACGTAGGTACCATCCATGACCTTTCCCAATCCCCCTGCATGTTCCATCCCCTACACCATGACGAAACCACGCAGGGGCACCCTGAAGACGACGACTGGCCAACCCCCACAAGTCCTGTGCCAAGGCAACATGTGTTGAGCAGCCCCCCTGTCACACCACCGCAAATGTCCATGGCCCAGCAGAGGCAACAGTCCCTCGACCTGCTGATCGAGCAACAGCAGGAAGCGTCCACGCTACTCAAGGACCATGCAAATGAATGCGGGGGTTCCAGGGCAGCCATGGAAACATCCACCGAGACACTCAGGGCACAAATAGAGAAAAGTAGTGAGAGCCTCAGGGGAGAAATGGAGAGAAGCACCGAGAGCCTGAGAGCACAAATGGAGAAAAGCACCGAGAGCCTGAGAGCACAAATGGAGAAAAGCACCGAGAGCCTGAGGGGGGAACTGCATGCGACGTCCAAAGACGTTTGTGCTGAACTTGCTGCTGTGCGCCGTGTGCTCTCGGAGCTCTCACAAACCCTCAGAGACATGCATGGACGCGAGCAGGCAGAGACCTCATCCGTGGCAAGTTCCGTCCAGGGCAGCCCCCAACGCAGATCTGGCAGGAACCTGCGCTCCACGGGCAGGGGTGCCCCTGATACCCGTAGAGGGGGCTTGCAATAGCGTCTACCCACGGACAGCATGCATATTTGGACACTGGTGTTGGGGGGGGAGGTAGTAGGGTGGAGGGGGTGTGTTGGGCTTCACTGGGTGGCGGGTCCATAGGGTGTATAAATCAAATCACATTAACAATACAGCACCTCATTATCATCCAATGACATGTGTGGACATTGATATTTGCGTACGAGGCCTTCATAGGCGTACAGTCCACAATGTGCCTGTACTACACACACACAGTGCCACAGGTCCCCTTTCCGTGTAATAGGCACCATGCGTGGTTGCTAGAAGCATGCATCTATGATGCTCTGTCGGATTGCACGTGCATCCTGTGCCTCATGGACTCCTTGAGGTGCCTCCACATCCCCACCCTCATCATCATCATCATCTTCAGGTGCATGCAGTACAGCGTCAGGGGGCATGGGCACATTCCTACGTATGCACATGTTGTGCAGCATGACACATGCCATGACCATCTTAGAAACCTTCTCATGGCTGTATATGAGTGCCCCGCCAGACCTGCTGAGGCTGCGGAAACGAGCCTTCAGTAGGCCGAATGCCTGTTCAATGACCACACGGGTACGTGAGTGGGCATGGTTGTAGTCCTCCTCATGCTCGTTCTGTGGGTTCCGGATTGGTGTAAGGAGCCATCTCTTCAGTGGATACCCGGCATCACCTGTATGAGACGAATAAAGGGTGTCAGTGGAATGATAGTGCTAAGTAGCCCCCCCCCCCCCTGCAAGGTCATTGACGCATCAAATGGGCCACGATGTCATGCATGGAATGAGACTCACCGAGTAGCCAGGATCTGTGCCCTGCGTGTCGCTCCATGTAGCGTGGTATTCTTGTGTTCCTCAGGACCATAGAATCATGTGTAGATCCTGGAAATCTGGCACAACAATGCGTAAATATCTTGTTGGAGTCACACACCATTTGCACATTGATTGAATGAAATTGTTTCCGGTTGCGGTACTGGACCTCCATGGCATGTGGGACAACCAATTCAACATGGGTGCAGTCGATGGCACCAATGCAACCCGGGATGCCGCCAAGTGCATGGAATCCCACTTTAGCGTTGGTAATCTCCTGGTACGTGCGTGGTAGTGTGATGTGGTCGTCGGCGTGCTTCAGGAGGGCATCGTGCACTTGGAAGAGTGTCCGTGAGAACAGTGGCTGTGAAATGCCATGCAACTGTCCCACTGTGTGCTGGTAGGTGCCTGTGGCCAGGAAGTGGAGTGCAGACACCACCTTCAGTAGGGGTGGGATGGCGGTTGGGCTATCTATCATGCTCACGAGGTCAGCATGTGTCATGTCCACAATGGCGATTATGGTGTCCCGGTCCAAACGGTAGAGGGTGTGGATCTGCTCAGCAGTGAGGTTGAACGGATCGGCTCGGAGGCGTGGGATTGCGGGCCGCCTGCGTGGTGGTAGTGGCAGTGCTTGTGGGCCTTGCTGACCCTGCCTTGCCCTCCTCCTCCTCCTTCTCCTCCGTCTCCCCTGTGCGCCCGGTTGTTGTACCTGTTGTTGTTCGTCGTCTTCTTGTAGTTGTAGCACTTGCAGTGCTATCTGGTACCCCAGGCCCAACATCGCTAGTCCTGCCGGTAGCATTTTGGAGTGGGAGTGGTTGTGGGAGGGGTTTGGGTCTGCAATATATGTGCTGTCGGCCTGTATGGCCTCCACCTGTGCTGATTGAATGAATCTGTGGCAGATGCAATCCCTTCTGGTCGAGCACGTCCCGCACGTAAGGCTGCATTTGGCCGCATGGCATCTTGGGATTTGAATCATGTATCTAATCCCGATGGCAGTGTGATGTACTTTGACTGATCTTCATGCTATGCTCCCATTGTTACACATGCTATGATTGCAGCCGCTTACATACCTGTGAAGAGTCAGTGGTATGTAGGGCTCGATCGATGGGCGACCCTCATGCAGCACAGTAACGTAATTCACCGACGGGCGTGGCGTACCATTTGTGATTGCAGCCAGTTAGCATCATGACACACAGCCGCACTACATTGATGTAATTGTGAATGCAAGCGTTCACAGAAGCCTTTTCGACGTAATGTTGCAAGTGAGGAATTCGAAGGCCAGCATTTTGGGTTTTGAAGTAGCGGCGAGGATACGCCCACAGGTCTGGCTGGAAATGTAACGTTCTATTGTAGAATGTCCTTGGGACATGGCCCATAACGAGCAGGCAATGAATGATATGAATTGAATGGGATGCGCAATAGCGTAGTGGACGATGAGGCAGGACGTTCCCAAATCCATCTTGCTTCACAACACTACAGATCCGGCCAGGGGCACAGTGGTTTTTGGCGGACTGCATTACGCACAGACGCGATGGAAGTTTCACATATTATGTGAGTGAATATTCATGCGTTTTCATTGCGGGATGAGGGAATGATGTGTGGATGCATGGACTGATGAATCCGTTTAGGGTCTGCCATGTACATGGGTTTTTTGGTTCACTCCCCTTCCCCTGCGTTATGTGATGCAAGGCTGCCATAGTGGGACATACGTCTATCTGCCCTTGTCGGATCCTCCCTGTCTCGACGCGCCTTCATACACTTGTGTCTAGGCACGTTACTAATCCCATGTCATGGGTTCTATCTTGACGGACGCATGCACAGTAACCGACGTTGCCAATGGTGTATTTAGCTCGATTGGTTTCGTTGTGATTCGATACTGATTTAGGGGTGTGTATATTCCTTTGGAGTGGGCTAGCATGCATATGGGTGTGGATTTGGTGTGTTGAATGAAGATTGTAATGCATCATGAGTCCCGTAATGCAATCGGTTGATTTGTGTTTCTTTTGGGTGACAGGTATCTCCTGCCCTATTGCAGATGCCATCTCTACGCCACTCCTCCAGATGGTTTTTACTCTCGACTCCTGCAGCTTCGGGTGAATCAGTGGAGCACCATTTCGATCATATGGGACGATCGCCAATGGGCCACATGCCCTTACGCTGTACTGGTGGCTAGGTGCAACATTTCGGCCTTTCAGCTCGACTAGTGCCTGCCTCATGGGACGGACCTGCGGTTCTTGCCGCTTCCATGTTGCCTTTTGGAACGTTGATGTAAGCCCTGTGTGCCATGATGGTACAGGGCGTCACACAAGTGGAAGCCGGTCAATTATTGCAGATGCAGCCCTCGGTGATGATGGTTGTCTTGGTGGTATTTTGCAAATTGCTGTGGGGCCTTTGTCATTTGGATGTGCATTTAAATTGTATTCCGATATTTGTCGTGTTGCGTTGTTCTTTGCAGGTGATGTGGCGATTTTCGCTTTGTGGCGGTATGTATTGCGTGATGATCTGCATTGTGTTCCGCCTTCTGAGTTGAGTTGTGTGGTACAGTACTGGCCGCGTTTGCCTACGTAGCACAGTATGGTCACGGATAGAGGCTGCCATTGTGACTGTTTACATGATGTGCTGTTCAGGGGCGGGGGATTGGCTTTTGGCCGACTGGTGCCTGTCAGCCAGGTCGATTGGTGGAATGATGGGTTGTTCAGAATGTGGCTGGTCACAGGTGACTGTGTTTGCGTGCGTTTGTTGGAGGGGGACTGGGGTCATGTCCATTGGAATAGCTTCTGTATTGATGCCATCTGTGCCCTGCAGCTCCCATCGGCCCCTCTTGGGATGAGCCTGGCTGCTCAGTCACTCTGCCGACTTGTGTGGTACATGCTTCTGCTGATGGTTGGTTTGTTTACTGGCATGAGTACAGGGCTGGTGCAATCCCCCTCAGGATGCTGTTGTGGATGTTGCCTTGCGCTGGTGGCAAGCGATGGGGGACTACTGTTGTTTTGTGTCATGTGTTCTTGATTTTCATTTTGATGTGTTGTACCTTCACATGCCTGTGCTGCGTCAGTACGGCTATGGTGACATGCCGTACATGGATGCCCACTCACGGGGCGCTTTGAGCCCCTGCATGCTTTTCTACGTTGGCATGCATGGGTGAATTGTGGATTTCACTGGTTGCATAGTGTGAGTACATTGCGCATGCCAGGAGTTGTGCAATGAGGCCAGGGAGTGGAGTACAGGCACTCAGTGGGCCATTTACGGTTGGTTCGCGTTGCCGTATTTCTCGCCATGGTGGAATGGTACTTTACGACGTGCTTGATGGCGTTCAGTACATGTCCGCTAGGGTCAGAATTCGCGTACCGTTGCGCCATGGCGGTGATTCCGGTTTTGCAAGGCGCGCGTGCGTGTACTTGGTGCAGTTAGCGTTGCCGTTCACTGCGGTGTCGCTAATGGCATCGTACTTTACGGTGACGGGTCATGATCGCAACGAGCGGTGTTCGATGGCGGTATTGCATTTCCGCCATCATTTTTCCATTTCCGCAAGGGTCGTAATGAGGCCCAATGTATGCTGTTTACCATTATGTAACTTTGTAAGCTTTGCATATCCTTGCTACGCCCTGCTACCTTCGGGTCCGGTGCGCTTTACAAATTCAATAAACAAACTGCTCTGAAAGTCTTGTCTGGGTCCGTAATCATTAGCAGCAAGTCATCCTGCAACTTTGTGATCTTCCCTGTGTTTCATTTCCTCAGTGGTCTGAATGGTTTGTTTTATTCGTATTTATATAGCGCACAACAGCCCGAGGACATTGTGGCACTTGTTTCAGTACAATGCTTAGTTACAGAGTTATGTATCATGCGTATGTTACATAATGAACAGTTTGAGCAGTGATCCAATTTACAATATAGTTATATTACATTTGTGTTTATATTCCAATATGCATGACAGGAATAAGGTAGAAAGTCACATTACGCGCTGAGGAAAGTGGTCTTGAGGTTGTTGCGGAAGACTGAGATGGAGGTTTCTGCTCTAAGGGTGGCAGGGAGTGAGTTCCAAACTTTTGGTGCAATATATGAGAAGCCTAGACCTCAAGCTGTGTCTCTCTTGATGCGCGGTATGTGTAGTTGGTTGGTGTACTGAGCACTGGTGGCGAGTGGAAGTGGTTCTTGATATAGCTTTGGATAAGTAGGTGGGAGCAGTGTTGTTAATGCATCTGTCTGTGATGGTAAGGATTTTCAGCGTAATGCGGTCTTTGACCTGTAGCCACCGTGCTTCAAGTCTGGCATGGGATATATGGTCTCTTTTTGGGATGCTCAACGCGGCTCTTAGGGCATTGTTTTGTGCGGTTTGCAGTCTATGAATGTTCTTGGCGGAGGTACCAGCTAGGAGAGGGTTGCAATAATCGCGTTTAGCACCTATAGTTGCTATAGCTATGGCCAAGCGGTTGGGAGTGGATAGGTAGGGTTTAATGGTGTTGTTGAGTTTGGTGCGGAGGCTATGGTGCTAACTTGTCTGTTCATCGATAGATTTGCATCAATATGAACGCCTAGCGTCTTGACGGAGGATGATACTGGGATGGTCGAGTTGTCTGTTGAAGTTGGTGTATTGGGGGCTAAGCTTCGTTATTGTGCTTTTCTGGCCAAGGATGAGAATTTCAGTCTTCTCCCCGTTCAGACAGAGGCCATTGATTGCCATCCATGCTTGGATAATAGCGTATATGTTGTGGAGGGTCGTGGTGTCTTGGTGATAGAGTCCAGTTAGAGGTATAAGTACTTGAGTATCGTCTGCATAGTTGGTATATGCAACACCCATGGAGTCAAGTAGGTCGAAGAGGGTTTTGTGAAGAGGTTATAGAGGGTGGGGGCTGCACATGAACCTTGGGGGACACCGCAGTTTATGGTGGTAGGGTCAGCGTTTGCAGTGTCGGAGTAGACCTTCATGGCTCTACCTTCGAGGAAGGATGTGATCCATGATGCTGCTTGTTTAGAGAAATGGGCTGCATGAGTGAGCTGGGTGGTGAGTGTTTGGTGATCTACCAGGTCGAAGGCTGCTGATAGATCGAGAAGGAGGAGCAGGGCAGGTGGCCAGAAGACGCTCCAGATGAATTGCGTAAAGTAATGGGGGAGGGGGAGGCCCCCTTGCTTTGTACCACTCGAGACTGGGATGCTCTCGGAGAGCTGGCCATTAATTGCCGTCGTAATCTGGGATAATGATGATTTGCTTTTGTCATTGCTAGGAATTTGACCCCAAATCCCTTTTTTTTTTTTCCATGGTGTGGAAAAGAAACTGCCATTCGACCATATCGGATGCTTTCTCAGCGTCTAGGGTCAGGATATGTGCTGGGATGCCTGCCTTATTGACATTTTCGATGAGGTGACTGACCCTTCGAGTATTATCGCATGTCTACCTCTGATGAATCCGGATTGGTCCGGATCGACAAGCCCCTGGAGGAGCCGGTCGCTTTGCCAGAATTTTCGTGTACATTTTTGCATCAATATTAATAAGTGCGATCAGTCTGTAGGATCCGCATTGGGTACTGTCTTTCCCTGGTTTTGGTAACACTATTTTTGGTTTCTTCCATGGAAGGTGTGATTTCCCCCGTTCACCCAAAAGAGTTAGATCGGGACCAGATACAGAATAAGGTTTATAGAAGTCTGCCGAGTACCTATCCGGATCCAGTGCTTTCAACATTGGTAGGCTTATTATAGCCGCCCTTACTTCTTCTGGTGTGATGTCACCCTCCAGTTCCTCCCGATTGGTGACCTTTTTTAATGGGCATGTTTCAAGGTATTAATTTTGCACCTGTTCTGACGGGGAATCCATCTTATATAGAGTGGAGTAATATTTTGTGAATGCCCTCATGTCGTCTGGAAGAGATGAACTTTCCCTGCACCCCACTGTCTTGAGTTTCAGTATCGTTCTTGACATTTCTTTCTTCTTCAGTGCCCTTGCCGATAGACGTCCGCCTTGTTAGCTTTAATATAATACTTCTGTTCAAGGTAGATCACCGCTCGTTCGGCCGCTTTCGTTTGTGGGCCCTCAAGTTTACCCTTTTATCAGCCGGTACTCCCTTCTGATAGAGCCTTTGGCTCCTTCTGCCATTAAGACCATTATTTGTTTAATTTTTCCCTCTAGCTCGGTTTCCAGTTGTCTATCCCTCAGAGACTTTAAAGGTAAAAGCACCCCCCTCAATGTGGCTTTAAAGGCATCCCATACCATTTGTTGGCTCACCCCCCACCGACCCTCCAAAGTTGTTATTGCTGAATTATTCTACTATTCTATATTTTACTTCTGCCTTTAGGATCTCATCTTTAAGAATATGCGCTGGATATCACCATCTCCACAGCCCAGGTGTGCCTTCCATCATGTTTATGGATAATGTAATGGGAGCATGGTCAGCCAGGGCAATAGCACCCACCTCTATTTCTTTTACCTCTCCCAGTAAGGCCCTTGACACCCAGGCATAGTCAATCCTTAAGAAGGTTCTAGGCACATGTGAATAGGAAGTGTACCCTTTCGCGTTCCCCCGCTTTTCCCCCCCCAACCGTCCACTAGTGACATAAGTGTCATTTTTACTATTAGGTCTTTCAAGGGTTTGCGCTGGTTATGGAAGACCCTTGCACTTCTGTCTTCGCAGGGATCCCAAGTCATGTTGAAATCCCCCACAAAAATAAGACCTTTCGCAAAGACATCCAGCTTTCTTAGTGTTAGCCTTAGGAACCTGTCCTGTCCCACGTTGTGTGCATATATAGTTGCAAGTGCCTGTCCCCCTCCTTGAAATGTCACTGCTAAATACCGACCCTCTGAGTCTCTCTCTGTGGTGGTGACGTGAAATCCCATATCTCTCATGGCTATCAGTACCCCCCACCCCCATCTTACCCACTGCGTTGGCTGGGAATATTTGCTGGTATCCACTTATTCTCACTTTGTTTGTCTTGATTGCGGATATGTGTTTACTGGAGGGCTAGTATCACCGGTCCCTCCCGCCCCAGAAAATGCTCCCATTTTTTTCCTTTTCACCAAGGAGTTTATGCCCCTAATGTGTTCAGGGAGATTATCTTAAGGGTGTCTCTTCTAGCCATGGTCATGGTATGTCATTCTACTTGCTGCAGCATGATGCAGATGTTGGTTGTGACCCCCTCTTTCTCCCCTGGGTCCCCTCCTCCCCCTTCCCTGTTCACTCCCACCCTGCCCCCTTCTCACCACCCCCCCTCACTGGGCTGGCTTCACCAGCCTCTAGCTCCCCTCCCTCCCTATCAACTTTCCATCTCGGGAGTTGAGCCCCTGCGCCTTCCCAGCAGGTTTTTGTGCAGGTCCCCCCAGACCCATGTGTGATTCCGGTCTAGCCTATATCCCCAACCCCTGCCTCGGTACCAACCTTTCAGACCTCCTTCCCCAGGTGGCTTTTGATCCCGATCCCCAGGGCTTCTGTTCATCTGTCCAATCTGTCCATAGTCTCTGCCGTGTGGCTCTCCTCCCCCTCTGAAGCTTCCTCAGAGGGCTTAGGTGGGCCACTCCGTTTTGGTCCTGGTGTACTTTGATGTGTATTTGGTCCATTCCCACAGCTTCCTCTTGATCGGTTCCCTTGCCGGCTTTTGGGACATCCTGTGGTCCTCTTCAATGTCAGAATTCTCATCCTTTCCTCGCATGTGTTGATTCGGCCTTGATGCCCCTCCCAATGAAACTAAAGTCCAAAGGGAAAGGTCCATCTGTACTGTATCTCCCTCTTCCTCACAGATCTGACCACCTGACCCATCATCTGCCTTTTAACCAAGGTAGTTTGTGCAAGGTCTTGGTAGAGCTTCAAGTCGGACCCATTATATGTAATCACCCCAAATTTCCTTGCCGCTGGCAGCACTCTCTCCTTTTGCTCATAGCTATGTAGGGCGACCAGCACATCCCTTGGCCTTGCTCCCGGTTCACCTCTCTTTGCGATGACTCTATGCACTCGATCTTTTTAGTTGGTACTATCCTCTAGGTCTAACGGGTCCACATACACCTGTTTGGCCATTGAGCTTAAGTCCTTATCTCCCACCTCTTCTGCCAGAACTTTTATCTTTGTTCGTTCTCCTTGACTGGTTCTCAAGATCTTGGTTTTGAATCTCTGCGTTTTGCGTGACCCTTGACAGGTTTTCCACCAGTTCATCGATTTTCTTTGGGTCATCAACGATCCCTTGGCGTGTGTTTTCAGTGGCGTCCCCTCTCCCTTCCAATTTATTCATGCCCACCTTGACCTCTTGCAGGGCCTTAGAGAAAGAAGTCCACTCTCGTTTTGTTCATTTGCACTTGTATGATATTATCAATTTCGTCTCCAAAGTCTTGGAATCACTGTCTGAATACCCTTTGAGTGACCACCTGCTCGATTCCCAACTTATCCTGATGTCCCTTCTCCATTGTTCTATCCGGGTCCTGCTCACCCTGTCGCTGGGTTCCCCCATCTTTGCGCCACAGTTTTTTTTTTTTATAAAGTATTTTATTGTTATTAACATAATAGAATAATCACAATAAAGCAACAAACAAACAAATCAACTTAAAGACTGTCATGGTCATTCATAATCAGTGGAGATAGTACCCATAACATCAGAAGTCGAGCGGTGTCCTCAGTACGTGTAGCAATGTGTAATACAAAACACCCAGTGCACATTCCCCAGCTTGTAGGAGGGACTCTCAGGTCACTCCTTCTTCCCATCTATCCCATATTTTCGAGGCTTTATTGGGACAGCCTCGTGCTGAGTAAATCCTATGCTCCATCATAGCGCATATGTCCATATCTGATTTCCATTGGTCCAGTGTTGGGGAATCAGGGGCTCCCCATTTCTGCGCTATGTTGCGCTTGATTAGTCCCATCGCCGTATGCAGGAGTAATCTCTCCCACTTATTAGCCTCTATCTCGTCAGGCACACCCAGGAGTAAGGCCCTTGGGTCCAGTGGTATGGTGCGGGTCAGAACTCAGGAGAGTTCCCTACAGCATGCATTCCAAAAAGCTTGTATCCGGGGACATGACCACAAAATGTGAATGAAGGTTCCCTCCTCATCCCCGCATCGCAAACAGTTCGGGTTTGGGGCCCGTTTCCAGCCATATAGGCGTGTTCTAGGGTAATAAACCCGGTGCAGTATTTTCAGCTGCACAAGTCGAAGCCTAGAGGAAATAGCGATTTCTCGGGGGTGCATGAGGACTTGTATCCAGTCTTCTGGATCTATCTCCCCCACATCCGCTTCCCATTTCGCCTTCAGCTCGTTCAGTTCAGGGGTAGCAAAGGAGGATATGGCATTGTAGAGGATGGAGGTGCATTTGGTGGGAATATACGCCGGAAGGATGTTACGCTCTATAGGGGTGTAGTCTGGTAGCTGTGTATCTACTGCTAGGTAAGGTCTTAGGGCGTGGGTCAAGCATATGTAGTGGTATCGTTCCGTGTTTGGGATCTGAAATTGCAGTTGCAGGTCATCAAATGAGGTCAATCTCCCCTCTGTGAGCAAATCCCCAACCCTAATGATCCCCGCTTTCACCCACTTGGGCCATGGCTCAAACTTCCGGGTCTCAGCTAGGTTATTGTTTTGCCAGAGTGGTTGTGCGGTAGTAACTTTGTTTTCCCACCCAATGAATCGGTGTGCTTGTCTCCACACCGTAATCATGTGTGTCGTGGTTGTGGGTGGGGGAATTCTCGGGAGGGGTTGATAGAGGAGGGACAGCGGGTCGGTGTTCTGCATAGTGGCTATCTCAGCACCTATATGGGGTAGGTCTTGGTTTCCATGAAGAAGATCATTAACCACTGCCAGTTGTGATGCCCAGTAGTACATTTGGAGACGGGGAACTCCTATTCCTCCCTCCCAGATCGATCTTTGAAGTGTGGTTAACGCAATTCGTGGCTGGCCTCCCCCCATATGAGATCTCTGAGAAGTGTCTCCACTTGATGAAATTCCAGATCTGGGATTTTAAGTGGGGCATTCTGAAGAATGTAAAGGAATCTGGGAAGGGTCATGATTTTAAAGAGTGCTGCTCTTCCCATAAGTGTCAGGGGGAGGAGTTTCCAGTGTTGGACGTCAATAATGAAGCGGTCTGTGATCGGTCGGAGATTGTGTTATATATAACTTGTTAGGTCCCCAGATATCCATATTCCCAGGTATCGAAAGCCCTGTCGTTCCACCCGGTACGGGCACTCGTGGGGAATTGCTTGTTCTCCTCCCTTTACCGGAAAGAAAACTGATTTCTCCCAGTTGATACTGAGTCCGCTGAATTCCCCAAAGCGGATGAGCAGTTGTGTTACAATGGGGGAAGACCTTGGCGGGGTCACCCAGATATACCAGGAGGTCGTCCACATACAGGGATGTACGATCCTCGTGTCCCTCCGGCCATCTGAATCCTTTCCAGGCGGTGTTTTGGCGAAGCCAAAGAGCCAGTGGTTCGATTGCAAGGGCAAATAGGAGAGGGGACAGTGGGCATCCCTGTCGTGTACCCCGACCCAGGGGGAAAGACCTGGAGGACCAACCGTTTACTTTCACTTCAGCTTTGATGTTAGTATAAAGTAACTGCACCCATCCCAGAAAGGCCTCTCCGAATCCCATACGGCGCATGATCTCCCAGAGGCAATCCCATCGAATGGAATCGAACGCTTTTTCGAAATTGATTGCCAACAGGGCCAACGGTTCGTTTATTATCGGGGATCTCTACAGTGCTAAATGGAGGCGGCGTAGATTAATCCAAGTCGATTTGCAAGGCATAAATCCACATTGGTCCGGATGGACCAGGGTGGGTGCAACTAATTGTAATCGGTTCGCTAGTAACTTAGCGAGAACCTTAGCCTCCCCGTTGATCAGTGATATAGGTCTATAGGAGGCACATTCATGTGGAGGTTTGCCAGGCTTGGGAATGACCACGATAGTCGCCTTGCAAAGATCAGGTGGGAGGGTCCCCGGTTCCCGGGCAGCAAGGAACATTCTGTGCAGAGGAGCTGCCGTTTTATCTGCCCCTAGCTTTTGCCAAGTTTCAACAGGGAATCCATTCGGGCCTGGTGCCTTCCCTGATTGGAGTTGAGATAGCGCCTCTGAAATCTCAGCCTCCAATAAGGCAGAGTCCAGCTGGTCTCTCTGTTGCCCCGAGAGAGTCGGCAGCATTACCGCATCTAAGAGGGAGGGGTTTAGCGATGAGGTCGGGGCTCGGTACAAGTCTGCGTAAAACTCTGCAAAGGCCCCAGCAATCCCAGCGTCTGAGTGATAGCTGTCGCCCTGTGGTGTAACTGTTTCCCGGACATGGCGTTGTCCTTCGTCCCTTCTTTGTAGCCAGGCCAGCAATTTACCCGCCTTGTCCCCTAATTCGTACACCCTCGCTCTAGACTGCCAATGGGCCTGCTTAGCATCATCCATCGCTCTGTTCCGGAGGCACTCTTGGGCGCGTTGGAGGGATCGATGGGTCTCGGGCGTGGGGTCAGAGATATGCTTAGTCTCCCAGTTACTCACTTCCTCTTCGGCTTTTAGTATTTCCCGAAGCAGGGTGTTTTTCTTATGTGTCGTCCAGGAGAGAATCTCACCCCTGAGCACTGTTTTATATGCCTCCCATAGTATCACTGGGTTGTCCACCAATTCCTTGTTAATTTCGAAGTATTCGGCAGATACTTCCTCTAGGCGATCTACCAGTTCCGGGAACCCTAGATAGTAGCTGTTAAGTCTCCACGTTCTGGGGGGAAGGGGACCCTGCATACACACTTCAACTAAGAGAGGTGAGTGGTCCGAGATGCCCCGAGGGAGCAGGTCTGCGGACATTGCCCTGTAAAGGTCGGTATGTGGTAGAAAGAGGTAGTCCAGTCTGGACATGGAGCCGTGGGCACCGGAGTGGAAAGAATACTCCCTAGCATTCGGGTGTAACTCCCTCCATACATCTCGGAGCCCAAGAGCAGATGTAAAGTTGGCTAATCTAGTAGGAGTGTCTGGGTTGCGATTTCGGAGATGGGAACGGTCAATGTTATCATTCATGGTGTCATTGAAGTCTCCCCCCAAAACAAGTATATCAGGGTGGTGTTTCCCTATAAGGGTAGTGAGGTCGTCCAGTAATTCTTGTCCCAGCCCAGGTGGAGAATAGATTGAGGCAATAGCCACCGTCTGACCCCAGATCGTTCCCATGACGAACACGTATCGGCCCCTCGGGTCCCGTTCAACAGTTTGTTGATTAAATGGGATGCGCTTGTGTATCAGAATGAGGGTGCCCCTGGAGCCCATTGTGTACCCCGCTTGAAAGGCAAGGTGGTAGTTGGTCCTCTGAAAAAAGGCACAGTTTGATCCGGCCAGGTGGGTTTCTGTCAGAAGGGCCACATCAGGGGAGTGTCTATTTAAGATTTGCCTGAGAAGACGCCGTTTAATTCCTGACCCCATCCCATTCACGTTCCAAACAAGGAATTTCAGAGATTTAGTATGTCGCATGGGTGTTCTGCTAGTCTGTGCGGAGGATCCTTATTACACATGATGGGGTTTTCAAGGGTGTAGCGATCAGTGAGAGATGGCGATATGGTACCCACCTGTATCAGAGGGGCGGGGGTGCACTGTAAAGTGGTACAGAGCATCTTCAACCAAAGATAATGGTTCGTTTGACCTATGAGCATGTGACAGTCTTGAAAAAACAAACAAAATTTTGAACATTCCCAACTCACCCCCACCCTATACTCCACCCCAACACGAAGTACCTGTCGCCCAAACATAGCTGAACCTTCAACTTAAGGTGTCGGCTCAAAAACCAGACCCTTGGGTAGGGTCTAGATAAGCAAGAAAGAGAGAGGGGGGGGAAGGGAAAGAGAAAGGGCTTGACTAGGGGAGGGATGAGAGCTTCCTCCAGAGTTCCCTCCTTTGCGCCCAATGTCAACATCTTCCATGGTGGATTACTTATGCGTCGGGCTCAGAGGTGCGAAAAGTGCACGCCCACATGTCAGAGCACTGCTCCTAGGCCCCGGGAGTAGGGGACAATAGTCCGCTTAGTGTTCTTCCTGTTCTGCCACTGGCTCCAGGATCTCCTGTCCTTCCCGGCCTGGGTTTCTCCTCGGGGAAGCTCGCCTAGGCCTCGGTCGGGGTCTTCCTCTCGGTCTCCTCGGTCCTGCAGTCCAATCGCCTTCTACGTGAGCCTCCGCCCATTTCCATGCTTCTTGTGGGTCATTGAAGTGAACAGTAGTTCCTTTATGGTATATCCTTAGTTGGGCCGGGAAGAGCAGGCCGTATTTCACATTCAGTTGGGCCAGTTGTCTCTTGAGTGGTTCAAACGATTGTCGAGCCCGCTGCACTTCTCGGGTATAGTCCGGGAAGAAGGCGATTCGGGAGCCGTTATGGGTAATCGACCCTTGTGATCGTGACAGTTGCAGGAGGGCATCCCTGTCTTGGTAGTTGAGTAAGCGGGCAATGATAGTACGTGGCGGAGCACCCGGGAGTGGTTTGCCCGGTGGCATCCTATGAGTCCTCTCCACTGAAAAAAACTTTGAGAAGGATGGGGCCTCGAAGATGTCCACGAGCCACTGCTCCAAGAATAGTTCCATGCATTGTCCTTCCTCCCCCTCCGGCAGGCCCAGGATGCGAACATTATTGCGGCGGGATCTTCCCTCTCCATCATCCACTCTTGATTCAAGGGTTTTAAGGCGGTTTAAGGCTTGGGACAGTTGACGATTGATCCCACCAATGTTGTCTTCCACTTCAGAGATGCGGTGTTCCGCCTCTCCTGTTCTGGAAGTTAGTTTCTGCAGATCGTGGCGCAGGAAAGAGACATCCGCCGCCATACTAATAATTTGGTCTCCATGGAGGATCGGGAGTTAGCAATGGCCGCCATTACGTCATGTAGGGAAAGAGAGCCGTCCCCCATGGGGGAGTTCGGTCACGTTGCCGGGCCCGCCGGGGCCGGGGTAGTAGCGACGGCAAATTGGTCCATACTGCTCTGCGTGGATGGTTTTTTCTGCCTGTCTTTCCCTATAGCTTCGGAGGCCGTGGAGCGTCCGGCACAATGGGTCGAATGATATTATTTGTACTCAGTTGGATCCTCTCCGGTGTGTGGTGTTGCAGCCCTGTAGCTGGTCAGATGGAGAGCCGCGAGTCCCCAGAGCGTCCTCCAACAGGCTAATATGTACTTTTGGTGGCAGGAGCTCACCGTCTTTTATTGGGGATTCACGGGGCCTCCAGAGACCGTGCAGGCCTCCGGTGTGTCTCACAGTTCACCCGCTAAGTGGTGGTCCCCTTATGCCTCCTATGCGGCACCAGAGTTCGTTTTCTGTATGGAGCGGGGGGGGAGACCACTTACCTCTGGCGCGGTCGAGCCGAGCCGCTGCCGTCCTCCACCGCACGGCGGTGAGTCGAGACGGCCCGAGAACAAGAGCCGCCTGTCACCGGGATCGCAGGAGGGCTCGGGTCTGTCCGGGTGTCCTCCGGATGTCAGCAGGTTCAGCTGGTGTCTGCCTCGTATACCGCTCCACACCTCACCACGTCAGGCCGCCCCAAGCCCCGGTCATGCGGAGGAGGTCTGCCCTCCGGCCCCGGCGGTCATCTTGGTTTTCACAGTTCGGACGGGGCCGTCGGCCTTCAGCAAACTGTAGATTTGGCCCGTCGGGTGGGCAGATAGGTGCCCAGATTTCAGTCGATCCCAGCCCACAGCTTCACGGGCACAATCGCGGCGTTGGTGTCGCCCGAAATCCCCAGGAATCGGGATAAAAGTACAGGATTGTATCGGCGCTTTCAGGAGCTCACTCGGCTCACGTCCGCATCGTTCGCGTGCTATCCACGCCCCCCCGCGCCACAGTTTTTTGATGTTACCCTCTTGTGACGGTTCTGGGCTTCTTTTTCTGTTTTTCGACATGTTGCCTCTCATTGGTCACTGCGCTATGATATTCAGAATTTGGTGTGGGTCGATTTGTCCCAATCGGGTCAGGAGAGTCACCCTCTCCTCCTGCACTCCCGAGTAGTTCCTTGGGTGGTTGCATTGTGTTGGGGGTGCATCTCCTCCTTTACCTTCCCCTACAGCGGTGGGCCTTGGGGTTTTGTTTTACCTCAGTGGAGGCTTGCGCTAGTTCTTCCTTGTTTTGTCCCCTGTATCGAGGCTCTCGCTGACCCCTCTCCCTGGTCCCTCTGCAAGCTCCTCTAATCTTCAGATGGGGTACTGTTAATTTCTGGGGTGGTTGCCGGGTTAATTGATAGCCCTGTTGTGTTGATTAGTGATGCTAGCAGTCTTTGTTTAGCCCTCCGGGCTGGCTGCCAGGTCTGGGGTGGAGAGGTAGTTCCCCACTACTGGGCACATCTCTTCCCCTGTTGTTTTCTTTGAGCTGAGGGTCTCAGTGGCGGCTATGTAAATAATGGCCCCCTCTCAGGACCTTCCCTACAGTGATTATGTTCCTCCGGGAAACTTCTGATTGCAGCTCCCTATGGCTGCAGGACTCATGTGAGCTGCTGCCTTTCCTCACGTTGCTGGGGGTGAGGGGTGCAACCAGTCCCTCAAGTTCTTCTGTCCCCTGCTCCCTCCCCTGGCCCCCGCTGCTACGCTTATCACCTTGTTGGTCCCAGTGCCCTTCTCTGCTGCACCGTCGCAGGGTTCTGCGAGACGTCGCCCTCCTTCTTTGGGGTTCTCTGGCACTTTCACTGCTGCTCCCGGTGAGGGTGGAGGGATGGGGGACCCCTTTCACTCCTGCCAAACGTTTGGATGCGATATGCCCAGCGGGGTCCCAATCCTTGCAGGCTTCCTCTGCTATGCACCGGGTGACCTCCTTTGCGCCGGCTCACTGCTCCAGGGATGCCGATCTGTCGGTCTGTCGAGTTTACAGCTTGGTGTCGGGCATTAGATTCTTCCGTTTCGACTTCTTCCCTCACCTGCAGAGGATTATAATGGCATTATTCTGCGATTTTAGTCCTCTGGGGGAAGGAGCGCTCCGCGTCACGCAGCTCTCCTCACGGTGACCATCTTGGAATCTAGATATGTATTTTGAGGCGCAACATTGGCTAACTTGTCTGCCCTCTCCCCAGAGGTGTGGTTGGGTGCATTGTGGCTGCAGCAGCCAGGGATACCACAAACAGTGGGGCTCTACTAGAGTTGTACCCTCCACCTCAGCCCCTCACTTCTGATGTGTCCTGTCTGGAATGTACCAAAAAGTCTAGTGTGTCACTCTGTCGACATTGCATGATCCTTACGACTTCTTCAGATTTTTTATAATCTCTTTATGGTGCAGTACTTTCAGTGGATGCTCATCTATTCCCCACTCGCTCCCCACAATGAACCTGTAGTGGTTGGTCCATTGCTTGCTGCTGTAATTGTTAGGTTTTGAGTCTAGGGAGCCAAGATTGTCACTATGTGCCTCACTCAGGGTCAGGCTGTTGCCACATAGACTGCTGTCGGCTGCTGTTTTCACCAAACTTTCACCTTTTATAGACTCATCCAGCCTCACTGCCCAGGCCCCATCCTGGGCTTTGGCCTCTCCTAGATGTTTGTACCACTATCAAAGACTAGACTGTAGAAGTTTGTTGAGGATGATATTTTTTCCTCACTCACTCACTCACTCTCTCTCGCTGTCATCACATGCACGGCTGAAAACCTCATCCTGCAAGTTGCAATGTGGCCATTTTGGGGTCTGGTGTTGAGTATTTATATTAGTGTAACGTAAAATCTTAGTTGTACCAAACTAGATCCAGGACACATGGATTCCTTTTTGTTAGCTACTTACAGATCTCTGTGACGGCTCCTCTGAGATTTCAAATTAGAGAAAGCAGAAGCAAGTCAACCCCTCCCAGGCAGGCTGGCTCCTTGGTTCTTAGTACACCTCTAACCGTGATACCCTTCGCATCACGGATTTGACATGGACTGGTTGACCCACTTACTCTCTGAACGACCTTCCCAGGTTCAACTGGGCCCTTTTCTCTCCCCCATCACACTATCCAGCTGCGGCGTCCCTCGGGGCCCTATCCTCTTGCCGTGGCTGTTCATCCTCTTCTTCCTCTCTCATTCCCAACTGTCTGACTGCTACTCAGGCATGGTGTGCTGCTAACAATCTCTACCTTAATGCCAGCAAGACTGAGCTCCTTCTCATTGGGACCCCTGCTCTCTCCTTCCCTCCTACTCTCTGGCCGCCTGCCATGGACCCCCCGTCCACTCACTCTCTTGTGAGGCAAAAAACCTTGGTGTCCTCTTCGACTCCCCTCTCTCCTTCTCTCCTCACATCGCGACCTTGCCTAGAAGGCCCTCTTTCAACTGCACCTCCTCAAAGGCATTCTCCCTTTCCTTACCTTCACCCAGAATGTCATTGTCTCCAGAGCTGTGGTCCTCTCTAGGCTGGGCTACTGCAACAGCCTCCTCCATCTGCCTAAATCCTTCCTTCGCCCCCTTCAACTAATCCAGAATAGAACTGCAAGACTTATCCTTGACCTCAAGTCCAGGCACCACATCTCTCCAGCCCTAAAATCTCTCCACTGGCTCCCGGTTGATGCAAGGATCAGGTTCCAGACCCTCTGCATCATCCACAAGGCATTCCAGGGCCTGAAACCACCCTACCTCCAACTTTATCCCAAAATACCTCCCTTCCAGAGCCCTTCAGTCTGCTAGCTCCAAGTCTTTGCAGATCAGACACTTTTCCAAGCGGAGAGTGGGAGGTAGATCTCTCTCTTCCGCAGGAGCCTCCCTCTGGAATGGCCTTCCTGCCCCTCTCAGGCTTGAGCCGGATCTCCTTAAATTCCGTAAGCTTCTCAAGACCCTCCTTTTCTCTTCTTTCTTCTCTCTGCCTCTCCTGCTAATGTCCCCCCTGCCGCATTTTGACTGGGTGTCTGTTGCCTTCTGAGTCTCACAAAGAACCAGGCCTTCCTCATCTAGTCCACCCAATCACTTGATCTCTTCTGTTTCCCCAAACCCTTTAACCTGCACTTGCCCTACCGGGCTCCCTCCCCGCCTGAACTAGCCTGGCAGGGCCCTACACCCGTACTGAGCTCGATCGTGCTCAGTCCTCGTACTTCTTGTTACTGCACTTGCACGATCCGAATGACACAAGGCCTAGTAGGACCGTTTTTTGTTGTTTTTCATCCCTGCCCCCAGCTTTTTGTCTTGTGGCGCCTTGAAACATCTTTTGCTGTATAGGCGCATTATAAATACCCAATAAACAGATAAACTCAGACCCGCTCCAGTCACCGCCCTCCCTCCCCATCCGCTTCCACCCTAATTGTAGACTGCCATGGTGCACTTCTGCCAGCTACGGACAGTGCATTTAGTGCATACAAACATTTCAGAAGGGACACTCGACCACAAAATAGAGATCCATGAAGATGGCACTCGACCCTCCCAAAAAGTATTCCACAATAATAGTGATAGAGCACTGCTCTTTTTCATGCCTGCACTGAAAATTGCTAATGTTTTCTTACCCTGTAATTAAGAATGATGTCTGTAACAAGCGCCACGATGCCTCTAGGCTGTTTGCGTGCTCCACAAATGCAAATAGAGCGGATTTTGTGAGGTCTGCCAATGATTTCTGTAATGGAGATTAGTCGAATGGAGCAGAGTGCATGCAATGCTCAGACGCCTCTTCAGTAGTGTTTACACTCATATGGGGTACACCCCTGCCCACTTTTAGTATCGTCATCTAGATCAGATGAGAGCTAAGAATTATGCATCTGACGTCATCTGTGCCCCACAACTGTAAATTCCTTTTGTGACGTAGTCAAAGGAACATGTCTGCTGACTTTTCACTACTTATGAAGGGCTTTAATGGGTCTGAGTTTGGAGTCTTAGAAAGAACATTTGCCTTACTGCCTTAATGCCCTATTAATTGTGCAAATACATGTAGCTAAACATGTAGGGTTTTAGAACAACTCCCTACTTCTCTATTGCCTATGAAAACTGCACAGTCACTGGCACCCGTTTTTCTCATTTTGGTAAAAGAATTTGAACATTTTGGCAGATGTAAATTTTTGTGATAGCTCATGAGTAACGTGCTCGCCTTGGACGCAAGACGATGCGGAGCAACAGAGGTTCGATCCCCTGGTCCACGCTTAGAAACCGCTGGGTATTAAGCATGTTATAAATAACCTATCATCATAATTCGTGGCTATCAATGTCTTAACAATTATTGTCTGTAAAATGCCCTTTTTAATGGCCACCAGCTATGTATGTTTTGTGAGGTGCATGTATATTTGGCCTCTGAATCACACATTTTTCATAGTAATAAGATGGCATTTCCACATTAGAGAGAGATCGATCTGTTGCAGTCACTTTCTGTGCATATCATTACTCTGTAAAACAGTCTTCTGTGTGTTAGGGAGAATTCTCTGTTAAGACTAATTTCCCAAACCTAGTGAGTCCGCCAGCAGCTTTGCTGGATTTTTGAGGTTTAATTTTTTCTCCTGCTAAGAGTGAGACTCTTTTTCTCCCACTCTTAAGCATGATTTGAGAATGTTCTTTGACTGTGAATGTGTTTTATGGGCTATGGGGTCTTTTACTCCATAGGGCTTCATGTTTTTGGTATGTGTTACACAGCACCCTCAGTGCAGTAACGCAGGGGTGTCATAGTGGCCCCCAAACATAGACTCCATACCCTGGGACTGACTACTGTCTCCCAGGGCATGTAAAGTCACCATTGGCTTTACTAGTCGCAAACTGTGAACAGAACCAGTACAAACCATCATATTGTGGAAGTACTGGTAGGGGTAATTCGATTGCCCCTGGGTCTTTTTTCCAAGGGGGCACTGTCCAGTCCCCCCTTGTCGAGTTTCTGGCTGGTGGCAGTGGATACCACGTGAAATATTCCACCGGAATATTTCTTATGGGATTTTCCCATTGATTTTAAACGCAACACTTTTTGGTGCAATGTTAGAGACAGACGAGTTATTTATTTAATATTAATTCCCCGGTTGGGTCTTTTTTATTTATTTATATTTAAATAGCGCGCAAGTAGCCCATGGGCATTGAGGCACTGTTACTTGCAAGAGCTTAGTTACAGGACCAGAGGCATTCAGTGGTACATTATGAACTCCAAAAGGCATAGAGCTGATATTTTGGTTGGAACAGTTAGTTATTACAATACAGTTTATGCATTAGGAACATATATGTATTCAACTGGTGGTTTTCATGGTTTTGCGGAAGGCGCTGAGGGAGGCCTGACCTCGGATTGTGGGAGGTAGGGCATTCCAGTGAGTGGGTGCGAGATATGGGAAGCTGCATCCGCCTGCTGTTTTTTTTTTTTTTTTACTAATGGCACAGAGAGCATGGTAGTATATGGTGATCTGGTTGGCCTCGTAGAGGAGACGGGGTGGATCTTTTGGGAGAGGTAGTCGGGGGCAGTAAGGTGAATGCACTTGTGGGTCAGTGTCAGAGTCTTGAAGATGATCCTTTCTTTTATTGGGAGCCAGTGTGCTAGTTTTCTGGCCTCCGAAATGTGTTCTCTTTTGGCAATGCCTTGGGCTGCCCGGAGAGCACTATTCTGTATGATTTGTATCCTCTCTGGGTTTTTGTTGGAGGTGCCTAGAAAGAGTACATTACAATAGTCAAGCCTAGATCCAGTGATGGCTCTGGCTATGTTAGTGCAGTTCTCTTTGGAGAGAAAGGGCCTGACTGCGTTGATTAGTTTGGCATGATATGCAGCTGCAGAGGCTATAGCGATGACTTGTTTGTCCATGGATAGGTTGGAATCCAAGTAAACTCCAGGGTTTTGACTGATCCTGAGACAAGTATTTTGATGGAGTCTATGGTGAAATGACTGAATTGGGAGTATAGATTTTTCAGCGTGTCGGGTGAGCCTACCAGGAGGAGTTCAGTCTTGTCGGAGTTGAGGCATAGTCCATTGTCTGCCATCCAGGCTTGGATGGTGTTGTAGAGGTTGTTGAGGGTCATGGAGTCAGTGTCATAGTTGCCAGTGAGGGTGAGGAGGATCTGTGCGTCGTTGGTGTATGAAATGCCCATGGCGTCGAGGATGAGAAAAAGGGGTCGTGTGAAGATGTTGTAGAGGGTGGGTGAGAGGCAGGAGCCTTGGGGCACACCGCAGAGTATGATAGTTGGTGAGGCGGATGCTAGGTCCGAGAAAACCTGCATGGTTCTGTCTTGTAGAAAGGAGGTGATCCATGCTGTGGCTTCAGGGGAGAATTTGGCAGTAGAGGAGAGGTGGTGGCATAAGACGTCATGATCCACGAGGTTGAAAGCCGCGGATAGGTCGAGAAGTAAGAGAAGTGTTGGTTTGCCCATGTCTCTGGCATCGTCCATTTGGTTTTTCAGGTCAAGTAGGGCGGTTTCAGTCCCATGTCTGTGGCGGAAGCCAGATTGGCAGAGTCCTAGGAGTTTGTTCTCTTCAATGAAGTGTTGAACCTGCAGGTAGGCTGCTTTGTCCAGTATTTTGAGGATGAAAGGGACAGTGGTGATGGGTCTATAGTTGTTGGGGGAGGTGGGGTTGAGAGTTGGGTTTTTTTTAAGAGAGGGTGGACCCAGGCTTCCTTGAGGGAGGCAGGGACTTTCCCTGTAGCAAAGGAGGCGTTTACAAAGGCTGTAAGGAAGGGAGCTAATGCTTCAGAGCAGTCTTTGATAATGGTGGCTGGGCATGCATCACCTTTGCAGTTGGAGGGTTTGATGTTCCTCATTATGTTGGTGATGTATTTTTCTAGAATGGGTTTGAATGAAAAGGGTTGGGGGGCGGATCCGGAGCTGGTGGTGGGACAGGGGTGTGTGTGTGTGTCTGTGTTGGGTAGGGCTTGCTTAGTGGCTAGTATTTTGTTTTGGAGCAGGCTCAATTTATTTTTCATGGCTGTTTGTATATCATCACACCAGGCCTTGTCTTTGGTGAAGTTCTGGGGGGCGGGGGTGGCTGTCTCTACCTCCCTAAAAATGGCAAAGATTTCTTTAGTGCTGGATTGAGCTTCAGAGATTCTGGATTCAAAGGATTTGGCCTTAGTTTGGGTGATTGCTTTTTTATATCTAGTGGAGCAGGATTTAAGTCATCTTGTTTTTGTCAGAGTGAGACATTTGCCACTGAGTGAGAGCAGCCTTTTTTTTGATGCGGAGAGCAGGAGGTCCGGGGTGAACCAGGAGTTGGACTGGGTGGTGGGTTTGGATTTACCGGGTTTAAGGGGGGCAATGGAGCTAATAGCTGCTTTGATGGCAACTTCATAGGCTGTTGCGAGTGTTTCTGGGTCTGAGGAAAAAGGTGGTCTGAAGGCTGGGCCTTGGAGAAAGGGCAGTAGCCTTTCCTTAGAGAGATGACGGGAGCTTCTGGCAAGGCAGGGTGGCAGTGGTTGTGGTTAGGGGATGGTGGAGCAGGTGGTGAGGATGCTGAAGGTGATTATGTGGTGGTCTGACCATGGGGCGGGAGAGTTTCCAGTGATGATGAGTGGGCAGTTATGTTGTGCGATCCAGTCAAGAGTTCTGCCCTGGTTGTGGGTTGGGCTAAAGATGGGGTTATTATTTTTGCCAGGACTCTGTTTTAAAATGGCGTTTGTGTTCGCCTCTGAAACTCTAACCCAAGTCGAGCCCTTTGTTCCACTTTTTGGCTGGCCTCTACACAGAAGCCCTCCAAATGGTGCCACTCTGTCTGGGGTTCACATGATGTGTGGAGGGGGGGGGGGGGATTAGGCACCCTGGACTGAGGTGCCTTGACAACACAAGTCGCACTCTTGTGTGATTGGCCCAGTGGGGAGCCGCCCGTCTCACCACTTAGCATGTGTGAGTGACAGCTAGGCTGTTGAATAGGGGTTTTTCTGCATAAAAGCAGAGCTTTGGGAACTGGAACTTCAGAAGTCGCCACAGGACCTAAAGAATCCGAAGAGGGGAGAAGCTGAGCCATCTACAAACAACGACACCACTGGTGGAGCCCTGCTGTAGAAACTCGCCACTTCCCCGACGACAGAGGAGATCTTCTTCCAGGAGAGTCTTCTTCCCTTTGAGCTGGTGGGACCAACCAGTTCGCCTTTTTCGCCTTCCAGGATGTCTCATGGTCGAATCTCCCGTGCCAAACACCCCGGCGGCCGGATAGCCACGCTTCACAACTGACCGCGAATAAAAGGGTCGTACCTTTTAATCGGGAACTCCGCGGCTGGTCTCATCCCTGGCAGTGCAACGACCTCCAGCTTTCTTCCTCGTCGAGATCATTTCTTCCTATGGTCGAAGCCACGACTTGCACCCGCTGCCAGGAACAACTGCCACAGCTGGAGCTTTCTCACCATTTCAGGTACTGTGTCCCACCTGGTCTCCCTTGCAACGGATTGTCCAAGGTGTCCCCTAAATCCTTGACTTTCCAACTGGGTTGACCTCAGACCTGTTAACTTTGCCTTTCTGAACGGATCCAACCTCTTAACATTTGCTGCAAAGACTTTGAGTGCATTTCCACTGTGTGATCTTGGGCACTTTCCGCCTTGCTCTCGCCAATAGTGGGCCTGGGCTATGAACTTTGGCTCTACAGTAGATACAGTAGACCCTGCCTTTCTTGACTTGCTGTGGTTTCTTAAAAGTGTTGGTACTGTGTTATTTCCATACTCTGCCTTTTCTGTCCCTTTTTAACGAATTGTTGGAGTGCCATCTAAGGTTACCCGCTCACCTCTGTTTAGCTAATAAGTGGTGTATTAACCTAGACTTGTCGAATAATTAACTAGGGAGGTGTACATACTTATAGTGACTGTGTTTGAACTTGCTTGATATATCAGTGCCAGTGTATTTTCATAAGTGTGTTTTTAAATAAATAATGATATACTTTTAATACCAAAGCTCTGGTCAGTGTTTGCTTGTTCTACTGTATCTTTAGCCCTATTGTGTATACTCTATATACTGCCTAGCTCTTCTTGAGAGAAGTCTGACTGCTCAGCCACAGCTACCAGGTAAATCTGGGTGGTGCAGACTGCTACCAATTGGGTTTACTGCTTACCCCTGTGGTCTTAAACTTTTTGCAGTGATCCCTAAGGGAACTGCACAGGTTTCTGCCTAACACTGTGCAAAGCAAGATGCTGTTTGCAATATTAAATGCATGCAATCTAGCATTGGGGAACATGCTAAGTTTAGACTGATAGTCATGTAGTAGAGGCATACATGCACATTTGGCCTCTGCATGTTACTGATCAAATTCTTAGCTGCTCACCAGAAAGGGGCACAATTACTATGTTAGTGAAAAAAGCAATAGCCTTCGAAAGGGCTGAGTGTCTGGTCTTTTCCTATTTACCTGTTGAGCAGCAAACACTCCCATCACACATATCTAGTGATTGTAGGGCCGTAATCAGAAACGGGGGGGGGGCTTGGTACATATCTGTGTATCTGTGAAATCTTTGTTAAAGCCTTAAAACTTGAGAACGCACCAGTAAGGTATTACGTACTGTTCTTACCAAGGAGCTGAGGTCTTGGGCAATGATTGCTGGTATTCTTGCATTTGAACCGGCTGGTTTCCATCAGTCTTTTTTCACATATCACATAATATTTTTCTGATCCCTTTATTATCCAGGAAATCACTGAGAAAAGGGGAATCCTCCTTTATTAGATACTTTTCTTGATCTAACGGCAGCGTTCCATTCCATCATGTAGATAGACCTATTTTGTGGAGGAAATTCACTTCTTGGAAGATGTTCTTCTAAAACGTTTAATATTTCCTCATCTGTCACACGGGATGATTCACAACCCTACTGTGAGACGCATGTGGTTAAAACTGGAGTGCTTTGCTGCGCCTCTTTTGTTTATACCCTACATAGCTCATTTGGGTGAGGTGTTGGGAAGGTTAAATAACAGTCCCCCGAAATTAGATTCCCGTTGTACTGCTTATGTGGTGTTGAGATGGATTTCCAAAATCTACCGTGTAGGTGGGTTTTGGGAAGCAAACCTAACATGGTGAACATGAAAGACACTAATGTCTAGCCTAACCCAATCAAGGTAGGTAGCAGAGTGGTAAGACTTCGATTTAGGAATGGGGTTTCAGAGTTGTCGAGGGCTACAATGAGTCCACACAGAACACCTATAATTGCTGTTAGACAGGCAAGTGCAAAAATATGCAATCCTTTATTAGGCCTTTAAAATGATACACTATGCAAATGAAACCTTTAGGGAAATTATTATAAAGCGGATAGACAACCTTGGGAGACGATAGAAATAATTTAATTCAGTAACCAGTGTAAAACAGACAATTACCCAGAGACATAAAGTTCCGTAGGAACAAAAGGAAAAAACAAACACAAGGCTACAGCAGAAGAAAACATAGTAATCAACTTAGCAAGAATCTTAACAACGAAAGAGATGCAAACATTACAAAAAGGACTTGCCTTTGTCCCCACATATGATAGCACTTTATTCGACACAAAGATAGAATTATACAAACTGATACGCAAGATGAAACTTAAGTATTTTTCAGCGAACTTGAACATGACCAACCACAAGGTACAGACGATTCAGGCTTCAAAGAATTTAGGAGCAAGAGCACCTTTATTCCACCGATCACGATACCCTCCGTGGACATCTTCCAGAAACAAGTTGCAAGAGATCTTGAAATAGTACAATTTAAACAATCGACCAATCGGAACATGAAACCACATGAATAACAACTGATCAAGAGCCTATATAGTGATGAATCTATTACTATAAGATCGGCCGATAAAAGAGGGGGCCTAGTGCTTTTGAACACCAGACTATGAACAAGAATGTGAAAGACAACTCGGTGACACCAACACTTATGCTAGACATAATGCAGATCCAACAGGAGAGATCAAATGCCACCTGGAAGAACTTTTGAATAAGGCAGAAGAACTTAAGTGGATCAATCATAATACAAAAAAATTCTTAACACACATCCCCGAGTACCACACTTCTACACACTTCCGAAAGTGCATAAAGATCTACAGAAACCACCAGGAAGACCTATAGTAGCGGGAATGAACAGCATTTTAGAACCACTAGGGAAGTACATAGACTTTTTCTTGCAGTCTTTGATCCAAAAAAACAGTACCTATATAAAGGACTCGACACACTTCCTACAATATCTCAATGAAATACCATTTGATCCTAACAATATTTGTTTTACGATAGACGTCAAAAGTCTATACACATCCATTCCTCACGATTTAGGCAGAGAAGCAGTCAAATGGATACTGTTACAAGAAGAAATACTAGCACAAAAAGAATTCATCATGACTCTATTGGAATTCATAGGAAACAACTCATACTTCCGCTACAAAGACAAATACTATCTACAAGTTGCAGGCACTGCAATGGGGGCTGCTATGGCCCCATCCTATGCGAATGCATTTATGCATAAATTCGAGACAGAACATGTACTTCTTAAACATTTGTGGCGACAAGACCTAGCTATTTGGATCAGGTACATTGATGATATTTTTGGAGTGTGGACGAACATAGAATCCAAACTACTAGAATTCTTCAATCATCCCAATAATATGGACTCAAGAATTCAATTCACACATGAATATTCTCAAAAATCTATATATTTCTTGGATGTCAAAATTAACATCACAGATGACAAATCTCAAACAACAATATTCTGTAAAAGCGCAGATCGCAACAACTTACTCCAAAGACTCAGTTTCCACCAACCCTGCCTCATCAAAAACTTGCCGTAAAGTCAGATGTTATGAGTGAAAAGGATAGTAAGCGATCCAACAGATTACCATAATGAGGTTGTAGAAATAGGCAAGAAATTCCTAGATCGGGGATATTCAAGAGAAGAAGTCAAAGCAGCAGAATCACGTGCAGCAACACAGAACAGAGAAGACCTGTTGAAGTCGAAAGCAAAGACAGACACTACATGATCTAGTTTTTGTGTCAAAATATTTGAGACAAATTAATCGAATGAAAGCAATAATCAAGAAGAATTGGAACACAGTGACATGTGACTAAAGAGTTGAACATTTATTTAGAGATATTCCTACCTTTGCTTACCAATGGAGTCAAAATCTCAGACAGACTGGTGAACACAAGACCTCCAAAGAAAAAGAGAAACACTGATTGCATTGGGACCTTTCCTTGCCTTAATTGTAGTAACTGTGGATGCATCATTAAAGGAGAATCAGTCAATCACCCCTATACAGGGAGAAAAATCAGATTGAAGAGCTTTGCAACCTGTGATACACACAGCATCATACATACAATAAAATGCCCATGTGGCCTCTATTATGTAGGCCAATCTCAAAGGGCGGCCAAAATAAAATGGAATGAACATGAATCATGCATATGTAATCAGAATGTTAACTCAGCGGTAGCCAGACATTGGCAAGAAAAAAAAACAAAATCTGGCTCAAATCAAATTTGTAATCCTCGAGGTAGTGCAAAGAAGAGATCAACATGAGACCCTACAGAAGAGACTTGATCAGCGAGAAACATTTTGGATCGACAGAGTCAGCTCGTTGACACCAAAAGGGTTAAATGAGGAGATAAACTACATTTGCTACCTATAACCTTATTTATATCGATATGTACTCTACTGCACACTCTTGACACAGAGTATTGCATACTTTCTCCATATATACCTCTAACCCCCCTGGTTGCACTGATAGTTACCTATATTTAGTAGGCACTACATAATGAGATTGCTCAGATTGAATCAGAATGACTGGTTGGTTTTCAATATTTTACAATAATTGCTTGAATTTTGTTTTCTAAGCGTGCCGCATCTCTCTAAGCAGGCCATCATGCACACTTGCTTCGCTATTTTAATTTTAATATTTCAATTAAAAACATACGCACCATGGATTGAGCCCCACCAAGCGTTCTTTATCATAGAACTACACTCTGTTTTACGGAGCTGCACTTGGGTCTCCGTTTTTCACACAAACCTTGTTTTTGAACGTTTCCCTTCGGTACAAGTAAATATAAGATTTTTTTTTAACATCGCAGTAGATAAAAATATGTACTTATGATCATGCTGCCAGTCCAACACGCCTCAGTGCAGCGCCAAGGTTTTTTGTGTTGCCATGGTGACATCCCTGCCCCTCCGTGACCACACGGGGGGTGGGGCGCGAGGTGTACGTGCTCTGGCAACCCCGCGGGAGCACGACACCTCGTACCGTCGCCATGGCTACATATAAATAGAAACTGAGTCGGCGCGCACATGTGACTTTGCGGCTTCGCTCGACTCCATTCTGTAAGGAATACTGACGAGAGGTGAGTGCCGGTCAGGCGAGAGCTTGCACAAGAGACACACACAGGGTTCAAAGGTTGATAAATGCTATATTTCTCCACAGATTTCGCTTCACTTTCAGTGCGAACACTGATCACATTAGAAGACACTTTATAAGAGTAGAATGCAGTATGATGAAAACTTCCATTTCAGATTATAAAAGCGTTATGAAGGAAATTACTGAAATGCAAACACACGCATTTTCTCTTTTCTCCTATCGTGTGATTTGGGATGACATCTCTTGATGAACTCAATTGGCACACGTTGGTATGTCATTTTTGAATTTTACAATTCTAAAACGCCATGGTCATTGCATAATGTTTTGATTTATTGTGAATATGTTCTGTCAAATGCCACAGATTTGAAATCATAGTATGATACAAAATACAAGTGTACAGCCCTGAAGATGGTTTTTACCGAAATGCATTGGCACATGTACACTTAATGGCCTACTGCTATTATTGTTTCGCCTCACTAGTTGAAATAAGACTAAAGGTTTACACAGGAATGTGCATTAAACAGTTTGTGTTACATGTATAAGAGTCTCTGCATTTCTTTATAGGGATTCTTTTATAAGGATTGTTTTTCAGAAGCGTCATAAGGAATTTGATTGGCCAATATTGCAAAGAAATGAATTTACAGTTACCAGAATTATTTGAATAATGTACGTTTTAACTCTTTTTCAGCTCCTTCGGGGGTCAACTGAGAGTGCCAGTACTAATAGGATGGAGTAACCTTATTTTCTTGTGTACTATTGTGGTCCCTGTGTCATAGGACCATCTTTAACTGGCAGCCCCAGGCTAAAGCAACCACAAAGAATCAAATTTGATTTTTTGAAACCCATAAAATTAGAAAGATTGACAAATAACAGTGGTGCCCACCCCTACTCTTCATAAAGTTCAGTAGAAACACTGTAGGGCAACCATAAGAAAATTCCCTAGCATGTAGTAAGCCCAGCCGTAAAATGGTTTCAAAGTCAGCAGTTAATGTTAAAGGATATTTGTGCCATGCACTATCACCACCGGAGTGGCACTCTGGCGTATCTGAAAACAAAGTGGGAGGGAAGGTTAGGCGTGTTAGTAGGACAAAGTTTGGAGAAGAGCAAGGTAGCTCTGAAGTACTGTTGGCAGCTTCAGTTCGGTTAACACCGTTCGCCGAGCATATTGGTGTGTTATTCGGTTCTGAGTCTGTTGTGTGCTGTTTAGGGGTCTGTGTGGTGTGGTTGTTGCAGTGTGGTGAATTGCGTGCAGTTTGCTGCGACTTTAAGAGGTGTGGTTGTGTTTGGTTGGAGTGTGAGAGGTGTTTGAGGAGCTGTGAGGTTTTTAGTAGTTTTATGGGGTTGGTTAGTATCCTTGTTAGTTTCCTTGATAAGTATCCTTGTTAGGAGAGATGCATATTTCTATTGCGTCTCCTTCATGATTTAAAGAAGGTTGTTTCCTTTCGGAGATTAAGTTTCAGCGTGGTAATGCTGTCTCATCTCTGTCGTTGGCTACATTCGTGTTTCCATCTTTGTGATCGGCTAGCCGTTTTATCCCAGTTTGTCTTTGCTGTAACCTGGTTTTGGATTTATTGACTGTTAGCTACGCCCGTACCCAAGGCCCTTTCTGAGTGGGTAAGGTTGTTGGTAGTGTTGGGCATGTACGCTAATTTTTATCTTCATGGGGTTACCGCTTATGTTCTATTCCACCTAGCATAGTCTCTTGTTCTTGTAGACGTTTCCCTTAGTCAGCCCTGGGTGTTGTCTGTGCTATCTTATATTCTGTCAGTCTGTTCTTTGTGTTTCCTGTTTAATTGTTTTTGGTTGTTTCATTTTGGTTCTGTGGTGTTTAAGAACCAGGTTTTTAGACTTGTTGAAAAAAATGTTGGTGGTCCTTGGTGTTATTTCTTTCAGGGGGTTGTTCCAGGTTTTTGCGGCTAGGGGGGAGAAAGAGGATCCCCCAAGTTTCTTCTTGACGTATGGTTTTGATTCCAGGCGGATTTCATTGCTTGATCTGATGAGTCCCGTTGGCTTGTAGATTTTCTTTTGTAGGAATTCTGCTCCCTGCCCGCTAATTGCCCTGTGTGTTATGCACATTGTTTTGAATGATATAGACTGGATCCCAACTAAGCATTGTAATACTTTTAGTGCTGGGGTGATGTAGTCTCTTGTGGATAGTTTGAGGAGGAGTCTGGCTTCTGCATTTTGGTTTGGATGCGTCGTAATTTTTTCTGGAGGTATTCTGGCATCTTGAGGTAAGGGCTGTTTGCGTAGTCGATTCTTGACATGATGAGGGTGACGATTGTCAGTGTTTTGTGGGTGAAGGAGAGGAACGGTAAGATTCTTCTTGTTGTGTGAAGAAGGAAGAAACATTTCTTAATTATTGCGTTTACTTGTGGTTCTAGGGTTAGGGCGTTGTCTATTAGGACAACGCCCTAATGTCCATTGTAAACCTACCTGAAAAATTGTATTTTTCAGTTAGGTTTACAATATGATTGGACAATGCCAGTGGTTGACTGAAAGTTCAAAAAGTTAAGGCAAGTTCAGGTAAGTAACTCTCTCAATTCCAGTGCACTAGGATAGGCCTACGAAGGGACTCTTCGTCAGGTTACCAGCAACCTAAGTCCGTTCCAGGCACCTTCCAGCTGAACACCATTGCAGAGAAAAGATGAAGACGTCTGCGGTGCAGGCGACCATAGGACACCTCCCGGGAGCAAAGAAGACGGTTTGCAACAGGAGTCGCCACGATCAGGCAGCAACCTGTGATCTTCAGTGGCGATCTACATTTTGATACACTGCTTACTTGTTGGATATGATGTGGCATTTATAATGCGCCTGTTCACAAGTATTTCAAGGCGCGAGCTGTATGGAGGCTAGCTCTTGGGTTACATTGAGATGCACCCTTCAAGTATGTTCAGTCAGATTAGAAGGCTTAGTTTTTTTTGCATATAACAGTCCAAACAAATACTTGACAGGGATTGTTTACAGAATCGGAAGAATCGGGAAATGACCCTGATATGGGTACTTATGTGAATTTGAATGCTCACATTTTAAAAGATGCATTGTATTATGACAGGCATAATATTCATTGCTTGGTATTCAGGTACCTCGCAAGAGAATATATATGGGTTTATCTACCTTCTAGGTCTACTGATGTTTTCCGGCCAGAACTATCAGGTAGATTTGTACGCAATGCCACTTACATTTGCTGGAAACCCTGGAAGTATTGAGGCTGCAAATGTGTATTCGAAGGGATGAATGGCGATCAGAAACCCTGAATTAATATGTAGAATTTGTAGGAGTCAGTCGCATGCGGTTTAAGGTATTCAGTAGAATAATGCATGAACCTAGTTTTATACTCCTGAATTCTGTGGGGGCCTGGCAGTTATCTTTGAGCTTTGCAGTGATTTAGTTTTTGATTACTGTAAAATGTTTTATTGTTGACTATATAGAATTTTTAGCACAATGATGCAGTATTCTTATTTGGTTGTCTTTATAAATTGGGTCTTAAATACTATTGTATTTTTGTGAAATGGAATGTTTTTGTTAATGAATATAGTAATTATTTGTGTGAAAGGTTTTATAGAAAGCTGTGTCACGAGTTAATCTAAAAAGCAAAAATGTTGAACATGGACCCATTGATGGATTTTTACTCTTCCAATTATTGTGGGATTCAAAGTATCCGGTCTGCTGCACACTAGAACTACCATGATTTACTAATAAGTAATGGATTTGGCTTCTAGAGAAATTGCATGTTCTCTGTTACGCTTCATTGTAATGCTTCTTCAAATTCTGTTAATATTTTGGGGGAATACAAAAGATAAATAGATGGATAATAGTTTAGACTGCTTTGATGGTAATGTTAATATTGGGCTACTTTTTTAACCTGAAATAACTTCATAACAAGTTGATATATATGGCTAACTTTAAAGAACTATAATTAAATGATACGTTTAAAGTTGTCTTTGTTTAGAGTTTCTAAATTCTTTTTATTTTTATAGGTGGAGCCCCAAATTATTACCCGAACAGCTTCAGTGCACCAGAAAATCAGCCTCACGTGAGAGAGCATATCTACAGGGTCTCTGCAGATGTGGGCCGTTACAACAGTGCAGATGATGACAATGTTACCCAGGTAAAACTGCTTGGCCTGGCAAGATGCTTGTCCGTCTTAGAATAGATACACATAAAGAGCAAAGGAGCAGCGATAATTGAGGTCCTTTCATTAAATCCTCTTCTGTCCAGTTTCTCAATTTTAAAGTGCCCAGTTTATAAAGTTGTCATTGGTTGCAATGATAATGGTACACATGCTTGAAGTGTTTTCCCTGCTGTTCTAGCAGAATTCCACATACCCTTTGTATATCTATGGCATGTCTGCTTTGAGGGATAAAGAGCAGCAATTTATAGGCCTTGATGACATGATCTTTTCCAGTTTTCTGTGAAGTAGGAACCCTAAAATTATGTGGTTCTGTTAATTTACCCTCTTAGTCATCTGAGCATTATAGTTCTTAGTTTTAGGCAAAGCCTTCTCCTGATGGATCGTTCTGGCATGAAGGTGCTTTTTTAATATCCTAATGTCCCCTTGTTAGAGTGTCCTTTTGAGTTAAGTGTATATAGGGGTACAATAATTAAATTGTCAACAGATTATTCGTTTAATAATTCCGATTTGGAAGACATGTATACAGAAACATCCAATTTGAATAACTTAGTATATCCAACTATATGGCATGTTGCTTGCAATCGGAGATAATAGCAGCTTGTGATGGACAAATGACCACTGACTATTCTGATGGATTGGTGAACAATTTATTAGTAAAAAGCAGATAGCAAGACAAACCAAACGAGACTTCGGCCAAGTGTAAAAAAAACTCACTCCAAGCACCATTCTCTTATACCCAAAGAACACAATTTCAATGGAAGAGGAGGTCCACACAGGACAAGGAATCCTTCTGAAGCAATGTTCCAAATGGGGAGCAAAGCCCCTCTCTCCAAGTCTTTGATACCAGCTGCGTTATTAGTGTTATCAGGTAGGACAGCACAATGTGATACATCTATCAAAGCTGAATATACTCCTCAAAGGTTCACACACGGTCTGGGGCAGGCAAGCCTACTTACAGTATGACCTCCGTTTACTAATGCTGCTTTTAATAGGAAAGCAGGAGCTTAAAACACGCTTACATGTATCCAAAGGGAAACCCGTCAAAGATTTGTAGGCAAGCAGTTACACACTAGGCGAAGAGCTTTGATTGCAAAGACATGCGCAGTAAAGCCTTGACTCACACAGGCAAGAAACAGTGGTTCAAACATGGCAGTTTACAGTACCTACTTGATATTATAATGCAGCAGTACATTAGGGGTGTGCATACAATTTTCAATTCTAGACCTTTCCCCCCAGAAGGGGCACAATGATTAAAATGTGAATAGAATATTTTGATTTTCAAGATGTTTAAACAGAAACCTCCAATTTGAATGCCTTAACATATCCAACTATGTAGAATGTTGCTAGCAATCAGAGATAATCGCAACTTATCCACACAATTCCTGGTTACTCCGAGCTCTGGATGTTATCTAAGCATGCAGTGATGTGGTGAATAGCAACACAGAGTAAATGAAAAATGTAGGATACATCTCTGGATGATCCTAAGAAAGACTGGGGAGACACCATTGAATACACTCCCAAATGTGACATTCCTCAGAATCCTTTGGGCCCATCGCAAATATGGCAGCCACAATCCTCTGAGGCAAAGTGCACAGAGCTGGGGATATGCACATACGAACGAGTTTCGAGGACTCGTCCTACTCTTCTCCCCCTCAAGAGGAGAAAACAAGCTTGCACCCAAATGCTCAAGGTGACAGCAATGTCATAGGTGACAGTTAAACCTTGAGGAGTATTTTGGGATGGGAGGGGGGTGCCCAAAAGAGCCCTCTGCACCATGTAAATGACTAAGATTGGTAGGTGCTGATTGGTGTTGCAGAGAGCAGGTGTAATGCACAGATCCGTGGGAGGCAGAGCACACGCACGTGGAAGCAGGTCACATCATATGATAGACAAGGGTGCTGACATTGGATATTTAAATAAACAAGTGAAATGACCAATAGAGCTACGTGATACGCTTCCGGGAATTAAAAAACATGCTACAGTAACTCTGGGATATTCAAGGTGTGACCATATAGTGCATCAGAATTTATTTAAAACATTAAAGTAATCATGGGTTGCAACTTGAAGCACAACATTAACCATGTGTAAATTAGCCCATAAAAAACATACATTCGCTTACAGGGGCAATTTTAGATTGAATCTATGCTCGTCTTCCTCAACTTTTAGAAAATAACAATAACAGAATGCTGATTGTAAGCTTGACATTGCTCAGATCAGGCTTTGTAGTATCTGAAAATAAACACATGCCCATCTCTTTCTATTTTTCTCTCATGAGGTGTGAGAGGGGTACCTGAAAAGAAATTTCAGTATCATGGGCATTGGGTGGCAGCCAACTAAAATGACTGCGCATCACTGAAGGTCTGAGCCGGGTGGTTGCTTTTATCCCCAGTCCAGCCGGCTATGTAGATCATAAAGAGCTTTGACTAAGCAGCATGTAATCTGAGCAGACTGAATACCATAGCAGCATGTCTTGTGGCGGGACGTCCTGACATCAGAAATGGGACTCCTGTCACAGCATAGCCTCTCCAACTGCTGGGCACATGGCACTCTGGTGGCCTGATCTTGCGCCTCTTCCATACTAAGGACACGTGCTATGAAAGGTGAGGGCGAACAGGTGAGGGCAAGTGCTGGTGAGTCCAGGAGGGAAAGTGCCAAGGAGTGCTAGGGGAGGGGACCACTGGCTAAGTGCAAGGGTGGTGGTGTCCCATGGGGGGGGCTCCTCCACCCGGCAGGGGGCCCACAGGGATGAGGGGGTATGGTGTAGGTGTGTGCTGGTGTCGACTGGTAACCTGTGGGACTCGTAAAGGACCAGGCCGCCAGTGGGGGGTATTAGCATGGGAGGGTGAGAGGGAAGGAGGTAGAGAAAAGAAGCGTTTTGAGACGTTTCTGGAACTTAAGGAGGTCTGGCTCAAGTTTGAGAGGGCAGGGAGGCTGTTCCAAAGAGAGGCTCCAGCCAAAGAGTGCCCTGGCCCCCACTCTCTGAAGTGTTGATAAGCAGAGAGTTTGAGCTAGAAGAGTGAAGGGTTTGAGCAGGGAGCTATTTGGGGAGAGTGAGTTGGAGCTAGAGGGGGTCCCAGGCCAGAGAAAGCCTTGTGAATTATACAGAAGGTGAATTTGATTGTTGTGGCCACCAAGAGCCAGTGGAGAGATGTTAGGGCTGGAGAGATGCAGTCAATGGGCTTGAGGCCAAGGATAAGTCTTGAAGCCCTATTGTGGATTAGTTGAATGGTGTGGATGGAGGAAAGAAGCAGATTGAGAAAGAAGCTGTTGCAGTAGTCCTGCCTGGAGAGGACCAGCACTCTGGACACATTGAGCTTCTGGGGAAAGATAAGGAAAGGAAGAATGAAACAGGGTGCAGGTGTCCCAATCAGCAGGATCTCAGTCTTACTGGCATTAAGACAGAGATCATTTGCAGAGGCGGAGGAGGAGGAAGTAGAGGGAAGTTTGAAGTAAAGCTGTGTGTCATTAGCATAGCACTGGAAATGAGGGAGGAGGAGTTAATCAGGTGTGCAAGAGGGGCAAGGTAAATATTGAAGCGCCACGGTGAGAGGATAGAGCCCTGAGGAACGCTGCAGGTACAGAGTTAAGTGGTGGGGGAGAAAGGGCCCAGTTGCACCTGGGAAGGGAGGTTAGTTAGGAAGGAAGTCAGCCAACCTAGTGCCCGCTCCGTGATGCAGAGTATATCACAGAGCTGTGTTGTGAGGATAGAGTGGTTGACCATGTCAAAGGCAGAGGAGAGATCAAGGAGAATGAGAGCAGCAGGAGAGTTGGAGTCAAGATTAGCGAGTAGATCTTCACAGATGTTCAAGAGAGCAGTTTCCGTGCCTCTGAATGCCCCAAATCCAGATTGATCGTTGTGGAGGCAACCAGCGAGTTCAGAGTTGTTGATCAGTTGGGGGAAGATGCACTTTTCCAAGAGTTTGCCCAGGAAGGGGGTGGTAGGAATGGGGTGATAGTTAGCCGTGCAGGAAGGGTCAGCAGACTGCTTTTTTTAGGAGAGGGTGCCCAAAAAGTGGATCTGGAACTTTCCATATATAAAGTCGCTAAGACATTAGAACAGCTCAAATATTAACAGAACCTCCAAGATGCTGTGAAATGGCACATTTCATCAACAACGTAAGACATTTGTCACATGTTCCCTGATACCTTAACGCACATTCGGTTAATTGTACTGAATAGTTCAACACCTCTGACTCAATCTCGATAGTGCCTTCTCAGCCCTGCAAGACTCGGCTATATGGGTTCTAAATTCTTTCTTCAGATTCCGATCAGAGTACAAACCTGTTGGATCTGGTTTATTCACCTCTGCATATGCTCTATGGTGGGTGATCTCTTTTTGTTTCAGAGATCATTGAGCCACTACAGAGGGCAGACAACCTTATGACACTCTGAAACCCTGACCTTCAGGCAAATCGGCAGGTTTTTACTGCAACTTGGTCTTCTGTTTTCCAGAAAGAGCGGGGCAAAGTGGTGATATGAAGAAACAAGCCTATGAGTGCAAGCAAAACATTCAGAAGTGTTTCTAGACTGTTGGTTTACCAACAACCCAGTCTAAAAACAATTTTTAAACTATGGAACGCCAAACACCAGCGTTTTACGGGAATTAGTTTTCTATATCCCAGCCGCCCATGCCTCCTTCTCAAGCTCCCCATTTGACTCAATTTGATACACTGGTTACTAAAACTGACATTGAGCCTGTTCCTTTAAAGCTGAAGCAGGAAATGACATTAAATTCGACTGACCGCTAGGAAATGTGGAAACCTAGCTAAGAATGTGTGGTCCCTGAAGTGTCAAGTGGAACAGTCCGTCTACACCAAAAGGGCAACGATCGGGTGGAAATGGGCCAGAGTCGCTGACTTGGCGAGCGTTATGACTGAGCTGGGGAGGAGGCAGATAATAGCATGAGGAGAAATGAGTATGCGGTGTACACCTCAGTGTCACCTATTACAAACTGGAAACCTGCATCCATAATCATTGAATTCAGTTTGCAGGACCCAGACCAGCCACCAACTCAGCACATGACAGAACCCACCAAGTACACTATGCTCACCAACAGAAGAAACTTATGCCTGTTTTTTGACCACTTCACTTCTTTAAAGTCATAGATCAAGTTCTCCTGAAAGCCGGGGGTGGCGGGGTGGGGCATATTAGGGGCGCAACTATACTACAATACAGGGACTTTCCACACTTAAAAAAAAATAACTTTAATCTGTATAGCATTTTTTAAACAAAACATTAAATACAGGCCTATTAACATTCACATAAGGAAGAAAAATATCAACTTGCATTTATTCCCCCCACCTGTAAACATAACACTGTATACCGATTTTCTGATCCAGCAACATCTTGTGGGCGTTTTTCCCGCCGTTAATGGAGTTACCTCCTAATCAACAAAAAGAGACAATGTCCCAATATCCCCACCGCCCCTCTTGGACCTACACGCCTCAAAAACACACTTCTTCCTACTAGTCTCACTTGACAGAGTCTTGTGATCAACAAAAACAGAAATTGTTTACCCTTTCGCTGAAACTTTCACACGCAAGTCTACAACTTAGTTATACCACTGGTCTATTTTCTCCCCATTTTTACAAAAACAAGTCCCATTACTGGTGCAAGCTTGTGACTGTGTCATTGACCAATACCGTAAGCTTCTCCATTAGGAACATATCCCACAACTTGCTCATCCAGTTGGCCTTAGTGGGTGTGATTGGACTTTTTCCCTTCTGTGCTAATGCCAAACTTTTCACCCTCAGCATAGCCTTCCAAATCCTCTGGAATCGATAATCCTCCCGGTCTCCCATGGGGACATCCAGCAACACTTGAATTGTGTCCAAGCTAGGGGTCACTCCCACGATATTTTTTTTATCCAGCTGAGGACCTCGGACCAGTATACCTTAACTTTGGGACATTCCCACCACATGTGAAATAGCATACCCACCTGGCCACAGGCTCTGGAGGAGAGGGGGGGGGGGAACTCCTGTATACATTTTAGATCATTTCAAGGGTTCAAAGTGCCACCCATGGAGCATTTTGAAATTGTGCTCCATAGCCGAGGTAAAGAGATTCCCATGGAACATTACCTTTTATAAATTCTTTCCCAAGTACCCTCATCAATTATGGAGCCACTTTGATGGGCCGAGTAATCTTAAAAGGTTTGTCTTCCTTCCATTTTGGCTGACACCGAGATATATTTTGGAGAGCATCCTTTTTCTAGAGTTGGTGCTCTTTATGATGTGTTCTAAGGGAAGTGACAGCCACCCACCCCACAGTGGGTCGTGAACAATACCCTTAAATTGAATATAGTCAAATATGCTTAATGCCTCTTGCCCCAGCATATCGGCCACAACCTCGTACTCCTTAAATTTACCCTCTGAGAACAATTGTTCCACCCTTTCCAAGCCTCTGTCTGACCACAATTGGGAGTGTTTAAAGCTATGCTTGCCTAAATCTAAAGGGGTACCCCACACTGAACTCAGTGAAGACGTCCAGGTAGAGATCCTATGATTTTTATCTCCTTTATTCCAAACCGACCAAAACACCCCCATGATCGGGTGATTCATTACCCTATTAGGGATGGTTTTACGGCGGGACCACAGAACATCTCTAACCTTATTCAGAATAGTGTACATGACTTCCAGATATGTCCAATAGTTACCCATGTCGTCTCGCATGTGTTCCAGACTTACCCTCATTTGCCCAGCTTTATAATAGCAAAAGAAGAGCGGTATACCAATACCCCCAAAGTCTCTCGGGAGAGTCTGCGTAGTTCTTTTAATTCTGGGACGTTTTCCCCTGCCAGAGGAATTTGGCCACCATCTCGTTCAGTTTTCTGAAAAAGGTGTCGGGGAGAGCTGCAAAGAGATACAGCATGCGAGGCAGTATGTTTATCTTAACAGAGACCATTCTGCCATACCATGTTATTGTCCCAATCGATCAGGCATGTTTTAAGCATACTGTAATATAGCTTTATTAGAGCTTGCCCAAGGGCCGTACCGGGCATTATGGGCCCTGAAGGCAGAGTTAAATGCCTGAGCGCAGCGAGGGCCTTTAACGAGGTATGAGGGCCCATAACGACGATACGGCCGAGGGCAAGGTCAATAAAGCTATTGGAACCTGTGGGCAAAGAGAAAGTAGTTCATTAAAAAATATTTTTTTTTTTATTATTACATTGTTTTTTGGGGGCCTTAAATAATCCCTATGGAATATTTAAATTTAAAAAAAAAAAGGAAAAATAACATTACAAAGAGCTATTAGAACCTATGGGCAAAGAGAAAAAAGTTAATGAAAAAAATAATTTGTAAAATTATAATATTGTTTTCTTTTGGGGACTTAAATATTCCTTGTGGAATATTTAAGTTTAAAAAAACATGAAAAATAGCATTACAAAAATATAAGTCATGCTTATTTATAGTAAGCTATTATTTTCACTAACAAACAATTAAACGAAAAAGGACGGTATTTGGTGTAAAATGTAATTTTCACTTTGGCCACTAGAAAGGGCGAATCACTGTTAATGCACAACATTCCGAGCTGAAGAAAGCAAAGGGCAAATTTGCGGGCTATAATGAAACTGCGAGCTATACCGGTTCTTATAATCTGCAAATTGACCAATGGGAAAGGATTATTCACCCACCCAGGTTTCTAATCACGAGGTGCCGGCTCCCAACATGGGGCAAGCCGGACTTGAGAGCAGAGGGACCCAAAGATCCGAGGCGGACACTGGCGGCAACAAGACCCCAGAAGGCAGACCATCACGGCTGAGAGGGGTGAGCAGAGGAGCCTGAGCACCACCAGCAGGCTCCCCGGAGACCGGGAAGACCCGTCCAAGGAGACAGAGTGAAGGAGCAGGGCAGAGAGGCGGAGGAGGATCCCAGCTGAGAGGCTGAGGCCCAGGGGGTCTACTTACGAGAACGCTGAGTGCCAAGCACCAGGGACATATATGCGGCATGCGAGAGAGCACCCCAGATAACGGGAAGAGGCGGACCCAAGGCCAAGGACGGGCAGGGAGACACCCAGGACCCCAGCGGACAGTGCCCGGAGGGGTTTGAATGAGGGGCCAGGGGGAGAGGCCCTCGTAGTGAAGAGGATCAAGCAAAGAACACCTGGGGGCCCAAACGGCAAGGAGCCGTGAAGTCACCACAGCGAGGGGCAAAGCGAAGACACAAAGCAGCAGGCAAACTCTTTCCCTTTCAGGGCCTGACATCGGTGGCTGATGGTTCTGATATAGAGGAGCCAGCACAGCTGGAGGGGCACCGAATACTTCTGGACTGTTGGAGAGGCTTAGGCGCGCTACGTGCACCCGCGAGCTCGGGCACAGCAGGGCACACCGCACGAAGAGCAGGGCCCAGACTGCAGGAGCCCCAGTAAAGGAAGGCCCAGGGGATCAAGAAATCAGGCTCCCGGGATGGGGGGCCCCCAAGGGAAGAAGAGGGGGGACTATGACCGGAGCGGTCCCTGCATTAACGGAACATGGAGGTGCTTGGGGAAGGAAATCCAGAGAGGGGGGGTTGCAGCACACCGGAGGAGTTGGACCCAGCGGCGCCGATATCGCACCAGGATTTCCACAGGGAAATGCTCTCATTGCAGTCCAATCTTGTTAAGACATTCCAGGACCAGTTTCAGCTGTTGCGAACAGACCTGAACTCGTCCCTGGAGGGAATTCAAACATGAATTGAGCCAAAGGGAGAGAGGACAGACATCCTGCAGAGGAGCCTACAGGAAGTGGACAGACACGACAGCAAACCGCGAGTCTATTGAGAAACTAGATGTGGAAACCCGGAACTTGGAACTTCGAATAGAGGACATGGGGAACAGGTCTCAGAAGGGTCAATATAAGACTGAAAATGCTCTTGTAAACGGTACTAGACAAGGAACTGAAAGGGATCATGCAGAGAATCTCTGGAGACCTCATAGGGGAAGCAACTCCGAGTGCAGTGGAATTGGACAGAGTCCACAAAGTGGGACGTCTTAACAGGGACACGAATGCTAGGCCGTGGGATGTGCTTGCAGTATTCATAAGATAATGACAAAAGGAAACCGTGCTGAAGGCAGCAAGACAACAGGAACCGATCAAGTACCAAGACCAACAAATTGAGCTATACCAGGACTTTGATCAAACGTCGTCAGATGGGACCGGTCCTAGCGGTACTTAAAGAAAAGGGGATCAAACACAAATGGACATTTCCCTTCGGACTTCTCTTTGAGTAGGCGGGGGGGGGCAAAGACGCATAACCACACTACAAGGAGTAAATATGCTGCACCTTGACCAGGAGTAAAGGGAGGATAGATCCGAGAGGGCACCAGGAGCGGCGAATGGAACGAGATCGAAGCCATGGGAATGGTCTACAGTCTCAGACAAGAGGAGGAGAAGAACCCCGTTAAGAGGCCCACTACACAAGGAGAGTGGTGGAAAGTCAAATGGAGAAGAGCGGGGAGCACCCAGTGGGGGAGAGCCCCGAGTAGACCACATACGAAGGGGTGGTGGACGAAAAGAGAATAAGGGCATGGAGGGAGGGAGCGAAAACATCATGGGGTCAGTAAGGGCGACGAGACCTGATGAGGTGGGTGGGAGAGAGCGGGGGGGTTGGGAACCCAGTTAGGGAGGGGTGCAGTTCGAGTAGAGAGGCGGATGGGGACAACAGAGGGGGGGGTCGGATCAGAGAGAGCACGAGAGAATCCTATAGGGAGAAGAAACCGGAGGTCACCAGCTGGCAGGGGACGTAGACAAAATAACCATTCAAGTGGCTAACTCGTAACGTTAGGGGGCTTAACTCTCCCCTGAAGAGGAAAAAGCTAGAACAATTCACGAGGAAAGAGGGGCCGGATGTCCTGGGGCTGCAAGAAATGCACCTTCTGCATAAAGATCAGGGGCGATTAAAGTTACAGGAGTTTGACCAGGTCATGCATCAAGAAAGAATAAAACAGGGGGAGTGGGGTTAGCCATCAAAACGCAGTGGATTTCAGGGTCCTCAAAGTCCTCTGGGATAAGGAGGGTAGGTACATTATAGTCAGGGGGACACACCAGGACCACCCCTATACCATAGCGGTAGTGTATGCACCTAACTCAGGCCAGGAGTTATTTCAGAGCTGCTTCTTGGGAGTATTGGAAGACAATGCACGGGGCTAAATAATTATGATGGGAGACATCAATATAGCTTGGGACAGGGAGCGCTATAGGTCAGAGGGACCGGGGGGTGGGGGGGGCAGTGATATCAGCGGGACTGACGGACAGGATCGAGAAGGTGGGGCTACGGGATGTGTGGCGGGAGCTGAAGGGAGACAAGGAGGGCTACACTTTTCTATTGGGAGTTCATGGGTCACAATCTAGAATTGATTACATCTCGGTCTCAACAGGCTTGGTAGGGCAGATTCGGGGGGGGGGGGTGAAGACTGGTCCCATTGGAATAGCAGCCCACAAGATTGTATCCATCCAAATGAACTTGGGGCGTAAGGAAAGAGGGGTGTGGGGATGGAAATATCCAGAGTTCCTGATAGAGATCTAGTAATCAGAGAGGAAATGGAAAGGAAAATCAAATACTTCCTCGAGTCCAATAGGAGGGGGGAAATGAGGGAAGACACCAGATGGGAATGCGTTCAAAGCTATGCTCAGGGGGGAGTTGATAGTGGCGAAGGCACAGAGGTAAAATCAGTTGAAGGTGCTGGAAACCCAGCTGGAGGTGGAGGCGACAAGGCAACGGCCTGGAGCAACCCAGACTAGGTCCTCCATGAGGGAGTATAGGCGGGCAATAGGGCAAATAGATGTCCTCCGGACAAAAAGGGTGGAAAGGGCACTGTTCACCGTCTGCCAAAAATATAACGCCAAAGCAAATGAAACAGATGCACTCCTAGCGCGCCTACTTGAGGGGGGACAAAGACAAAAAACGTGATCACGGCCCTGAAAACAGAAACCGGGGAGCGGGTCACACGGGCGGGGGATATCCAGGAAACTCTCGTAAAGTTCTACGAGTCTCTATACACATCACAAAACTCCCAGGGCCACCTACAGGCGAAGTTCCTGGAAAGGGTGAAGATGCACAGAATTGGGAGGGAAGGACAGGATGCCCTAAACCGGGAGATCACGGAGGACGAAGTAAGGAGAGTGATAGGTAACCTACCATTGAATAAGGCCCCAGGCCCAGACGGCTATACGGTGGTCTTTAACAAAACATTTGCAACCGCACTGATCCCGCACCTGACATATCTGTTTAACACATTTAAGTCAACAGGCAGCATAACCTCATCTATGGAGGAGGCTAAGCTAACCCTCATCCTTAAACCTAACAAAGATCCTGAGGAGAGAACGTCATACAGGCCCATTGCACTGATAAATGTAGATGCCAAGATCTAAACAAAGATCTTGGCAAACAGGCTAGAGGGCCTCCTCCCGGACCTGATCCACCCAGACCAGGCAGGATTTATAAGAGGCAGGCAAACGGCGGACAACATCAGGAGGGTGGCACACCTTCTGGAAAAGGCCCACATGACGGACACTCGCGCGGTTCTCTTTTCACTGGACGTAGAAAAAGCATTTGACCGCGTGGAGTGGTCCTTTCTGTTCAGGGTTATGCAGAAAATGGGTCTCGTGGGGACTTCCTGAAAATGGTCCCGGCCAACTATCAGGCACCCTCAACGAGAGTGGCAGTTAATGGGGGGTTATGTCGCAACCCTTTAGGATGAGCAGAGGCACTAAACAAGGGTGCCCGTTAGTCCCAATCCTCTATGCAATATACTTGGAACCCCTCTAACATGCAATAAGTGAGGCAGACTGGATACAGGGCACCCCGTTTGGCGGGGGAACAACATAAGGTAGCAGCATTCGCTGAAGATATGCTCCTCACGCTAACACCAATGGAATCCATTAAGGTAAGCAGGGTCCTGCTTGAGGAGTTTGGTGAGGTTGCAGGCCTGCGAGTCAATATCAACAAGTCTGAACTATTGAATCTGAACCTGGGGGCAGGGGATCGCTACACACTGAGGGCAGCCACCCCCTTCGTGTGGAGCCCGGGGGGGAAATCTGGAATATGGGCATGAGAATTACAGTGACTCTTGCGTGTTGGTACGCAGCTAATTATCCCCCATTACTGAAAGCATCAAGCGGGACTTTCATAAGTGGAGGAACCTGCGGGTCTCCTGGGTGGGAAGACTAGCCGCATTTAAAATGGTTAAGCTCCTGAGATGGCTCTATCTATTCCAGGCGATCCCACAGGCGGTGCCAGCAAGTTTCTTTAGGGAGTTAAAAGCCCTGACCAATGAGTTCCTTTGGGAGGGAAAGAGAGTAAGGGTCAGCAGACACCTACTGATGGCACCTACTGATGGCACTACCAAACGTCCAGCAGTATTACGAGGCCACGCAGCTAAGAGTGGTTAGCGAATGGCAGCGGTCAGGAAGGCAACACAGTTCGAAAAATTCCTCTTATCCAATGATGGAACCAAGGGGCTGATATCTAACCTGTATAGAATATTCTCCAACGCTTCCCCTAGGCAACAGTGGAGGAGAGAGTCTCCCGGCAGTCGAATTCTTAAGGTTGCTTGGCCTCATGGCATCCTGCATTTTTCTGTTGCCAGAGGCCAGGCTGAGGATGAGATCCCTGCAATGGGTCCTCAAGATGCAGTGGTCGCAGTTCTGAGGCAAGATGTTGGATCCTGTTCAGATTCCAATCTCGGTCTCCCAGGATCTTCTGTGGTGGGCCAACGAGGGGAACCTGATGAAGGGGGAGCCGTTTTGGCAACCATGGCCGGAAGTGACTGTAGTGATAGGGGCTCATGCCGAAGACTTGACTGCCAGCGGTCATAGGTCTCCGTCGGAGTCCAAACTCCACATCAACCTGTTAGAGCTGAGGGCCATCAGGCTGGCCTTGAAGGCTTTTCTGCTGTCTGTGCAGGGGAAGAGTGTCCTAATCATGACGGGCAACACAGTGGCCATGCATTACCTCAACAAAAAAGGGGCGGGGGTAGGGTCACTCTCGTTGTGCAGAGAGGCAATGCAGCTCTGGTTCTGGGCAATCCAGCAGGGAATTTCTCTCTCTGCAGTTCATCTGACCGGAGAGGACAATGCGGCAGCGGACGCTCTGATCAGGCAGAGCATGATCTCTCACGGGTGAGTTGGCTCTGAAGTCCTTCTGGAGATCTTCGCCCTTTGGGGAACCCCACAAGTGGATCTCTTTGCCACCAGTGCCAACCGGAAGTGCGAGAGATTCTGCTCAAGGGAAGGAGAGGCGCCTTAAGAGGCGCATTCGTAGTGGATTGGTCATTCCCACTGCTGTAAGCATTTCCTCCAGTCCCTGCTATTCCTGAAGTGTTAAGGAGGTTCAGATCCTAATTGCTCCGGATTGGGCCAGGAGTGCGTGGTACCAGGACTTTCTAGAAATGTCCATCTGCCCTCCACGCCGTCTTCCCTACTGAGAGGCTCTGTTCTCTCGCGTGAGGGGTGGTTGCGTTGTGGTTGTGGTTGCGGGCAGGGGTGTGGGAGTTGGAGGGCTAGGGGGGGGGCGTCAGGTTCTCCATCCAGAGGTCAGGACTCTCAACCTTCACACTTGGTATCTGAAAGGTTGAGGTATAAGGATTGGGACCTCCCAGATGACGTGATGGAGGTGTTGCTTTCAGCCAGGAGGCCAGCAACAAAATCTCTGTGCCGTTGCCGTAAGTTTTGCGACTGGTGCAGAGGACAAATGTTGATCCTTTTCAGTGCTTTCTTTGGCCCACAGGGGCCTTCAAGGGGGTACCTTTAAGGGTTACCTGGCAGCGCTGTCTATCTTCAAGCGCTCGTCTGACAAATGTTCTTACTTTAAGATTCCTTTGATTTCCGAATTTCTTAAAGGACTCGCTGTTCCCACCGCCCCGTTTGCAGGATCCGGTTTGGGATCTGAATTTGATTTTAAAATTCCTCATGGGTGCTCCGTTTGAACCTTTGCACTCTTGACCTTTGAGATTATTGTCCTTCAAGATGGTGTTCTTGGTTGCGGTTACTTCCGCTCGCAGAGTGAGTGAATTGCAGGCACTTTCATCTAAGCCGCCCTTTACTGTGTTCCACAAGGATAGGGTTGTACTGAGGTCCGTCCGTCTTTTCTACCTAAGGTAGTGTCTGAATTTCATTTGAGCCAGAAAGTGGTTCTTCCTTCTTTCTATCCTCCTCATCCTGGTAAGGAAGAGGAGCGCCTCCATAGGTTAGACCTTAGGAGAGCTCTGAGATTTAATATTTCTAGGTTGTCCAGGGTCAGGGTGGACGATCAAATCTTTGTGGTGTGTGCCAGTCACTGATTGGGCTAGGCTGTTACAAAACAGACCTTGTCCAGGTGGAGTATCCTCACCATTACTGAATGTTACCGTTTGGCGGGCAAGGACCCTCCTGAAGGGTTTCAAGCTCATTCCACTATGGGCGTGGCTACTTCCAAAGCCCTGCAGCGGGGAGTTCCTATTAGGAATATTTGTGAGGCAGCCGCATGGGCTTCTATCCACACCTTTGTTAATCATTACTCCCTGGATACAATCTATGGTCAAGATATGGCCTTTGGTAAGGCGGTTCTTTATTCTGCCATCTGATTGGGTACTCTAAATTCTTTTCCCTCCTCCATTATCTGGTACTGCTTTGGGAGTCTGTCAGATATGTGGAATACGTTGGAGGACACAATCCATTAGAAGAACAAGTTACTTACCAACTGGTAATGTTTTTTCATTTGGATGTTCCTCCAACGTATTCCACATCGCACTCCCAGCCTGCCCCTCTGGAGAATTTCCTATGTGATTGCAGCTTACGTTTCCGCCAGGCTATGTGCAGTCAAGCAGGCATTGGACATGTGCATGTCACACGTTATGAAGGAAAATACACAAACTGAGGCTACGTGCACTGTGCGTCCTATTTATAACATCCGGTGACATCGCCCTCAACGGAGGCCTTCGAGGGACATCGACCCGACGCCGAAAAAGTTTCCGAAGTACACAGCTGTGGACATTACAAGTCAAAGATGTGGAATACGTTGGAGGAACATCCAATCGAAAGAACGTTACCAGTTTTGAGTAACTTGTTCAACATGTCTCCCATCCGCAAACCAACCAAGGGTGATACTGCCTAGCTTCATGGGGCAGGGGCAGCAAATGATTAACAGCATTCAGGGTGGTAGGATGAAGCACTGATTGTATTCGGCTTTACAGCCTGGATTGCCTTGATACTGCCGCCCTGTGAAGCTAAGCAGGATCAGCCTTGTTTGTTTGTGGATGGGAGACATGCACTGGTGTTTTGACTAGCGGCGCAAGCATCTAATGATGTCAGCTTTAGGGGCGGTCCTATGATTTACTGCAGCAAGGACAGATTAGCACAAGATGGCGGCTTCAACTTTCGCATGTGTAAATGTGAGATAATTGAAGGTAAGACACATAGGATTTCTTATTTTCGGATTGATCGAAATATGCTAAAAAAATACATGCCCTGTCACTGGGCCAATAACATTTCTGAGAGAACTTCCCCTTTAAGGAGGAACTCATTTGATCATATTAGGCTGTCTTTGTAAACGTTTTCCCAGAATTGCTGAAATTCCAACACAGCTTCGTCTCACGACATAGCAACTTCTCCAGTAGACCTTTATTGCTGTGAAGTGAGTTTTGCTCAATTTTAAATTTAAATAGCTGACAAAATGTGTACTTGCCCTGTTGGCACTAGTGATTAATTTAGACTTCATCTCTAATGGTGAATACTGTTCATCCATTGATTATGGTGTTCTTTTCAACTTTCATCTTTTGTAGTTGATTGTGCTATGCTGAATTTTGGATGTGACAAATAAGTTTTTGGTTGGGGCGATTTTTCTTTCTCATGTTGCAGTAAGTTATTTTTTTTCTCCTTGGTAGCTACCACAATGACATGGTTGTATTTCTCCAGCATGGGGTCTGACTTTGATTTACATGAATATTTTCTGTCGGGCTTGGAATCCTCAGTAAAAGGAAAAACGGATTCACATTCGCTTACAACCTGTATTTCTCTTCTAACCCCATCACTGTCTTCTGGGTCATACTGCCCCCATCCAATGACAGTCCTCTACCTAAGCCCCTCCTCTGGCATCCATCTTCAGATTTTTACCACACTCTTCAGTGTTGGGAGTACTCAAGTTTGGTCTCCAAGCTTTTTGTATGTGTTTTCAACAGAAAAAGTTCAATTTTTGTTTCAAAAGAAGCCTGTGTGCTCTACCTCATTTGCCGGCAGTAGGGACCCGATGTCAGTGAAGTTCCACGCCCCTAAAGGGTGAAGATCCATCGAACAATCTAGAAGTCTATCTTGGCCTACTTCGCGCCCTCCGACCATGACGGAGGAGAAAGAGGGAAGGTCCCTCCTCAGGCCCTGCACCAAATGCAGGCTACGGAATGTGTTTGTGGAGGACAAGCACCTGCAATGCCTCTACAGCTTGCACCCGGACCACAAGGAAGTAGAGTGCGACATATGCCTCGGTTTCTCCAAGAAAATGACAAAAGACAGGCGTCAGCATGGCTTAACGCCAAGGCCTCGGAACCGTGCTCCGAGCAGGGTCATGCCTCGTCTCGGACCAGACCGGCCCGTCCGAGAAGCAGTCTTCGAAGTCCTTTGAGGGCGCCTCACCCTTGGTGGCCCAAGATAAGGCCACAAGCCGCAAGTCCGAGTCCATCGGTTTTGCCGCGGAAGCGGGTCCCAAAGTTGATAGGGTGCGATCAGCATCACTTTCCACCTCCCCCGCGTACCTTCAAGCTTCTCTTCAAAGAGGAAGTCATCTACCCCGGCCAAACTACGTGAGTGGTCTGAGAAGCCGCGGACCGAGAAGAAAGCCGCTCAGCCCCAGCATGCTCAACCAGCACAAAGACCTCGTCAGAGACTCTGTCGACGACTAATACTTCCACGGTAGCTACGGGTGCTGATCCTAGGAGGGTATCTCCCACAGCTTAAGAAATTGTCCCTGCCCCCAAGGCGTGACACCGCTGCAGTGACTTTGGCAAAGTCTGCAGGCACGCCAGAAGGGGTGACTGGCCCAGACCCCAGTTCAGGACCCTCAAGGGGGAAAAAATGGGGTGGGTGTGAGGAGGCCCTGAAACAACCCTCACAGGCCGTTGCCCAAACCATGGAGGTCTCGTCCACGGACGACGAAGATCAAGAGTCCTTGTATACGTTCCACAAGGATGTTGAAGAGGACGACAGTTCAGGACCTAGTTTTCCTGTTCTGCCTTATCAGCCAAAGGACATTTCCTTGGATATTCTGTCAACTCTACACACCTTGGGGTCAGAGTCAGAGATTCAGATGAGGATGCCTCCGGTACCTGTGGTCCCCCCAAATCCCCAATCAGCCTGCAGCAAAGAAGAGTAAGCATCATCCGACGCCCCCATATCAACCTCCTCCACCACGTCGGGCCCCTTCCCCTCCAGCAGACCCAGACACTAGAATGGACAAGGCCACAACGATGGATGTTGACGAAAACTTCTTCGCAGCAGACAGTGAATTGCAACATTTGGATGCTCAACATAGGTTGTCACTACCAGATGAGGTGGGATCGTTTGACACCATGATCACCGGGGCCTCCAAGCTATTACAGCTGGCGCCCGAGGAAACCAAGAAGGAAGGCTTCTTGTAACAGAGGCGAGAGACCAAGAGGAAGAATATCCTGGCAGTGCCTTTTCTGTACGATGTTTGGGAGGAGGCCCTGGCCATCATGAAGAAAACTTGCACGGCTCTAGCAAAGCGGGATAGGCTGGAGAAGAAATATAGGGTGCAAGACTACACACCCACGTGCCTGAGGTCGCAGCCATCGCCGGATTCGGTGGTGTCGGCGGCCGCAAGGAAACGGTCGGCTAACCCGCTAACCCGTCCTCGTCGTCTAGAGTCGCTCCGGACAGCGATGGGTTAAGGATGGACGCCATGGGAAAGAAGGTAATTTACACCGCAGCGTCCACTATCAAGGCGTCCATCGAACTGGCGATCCTGGCCAGGTACGACAGGGATTTGTGGTACAAGCTGGGACAGATCCTGGAGTTCCTGCCTGACCATAAGAAGATGGAGACCATCGCTCTCTTCCAGGAAGGGGAAGTGGCGTCGGATCACGCCATCACAGTGGCATTGGATTTCACTGACACGGGCTACCGGCAAATGGGGAATGGTGTCTGCCTTTGTCGACAAGATTGGATGAAAGCCATTAATTTCTGTCAGGAGGTCCAAGTGAAGGTGCCAGACATGCCCTTTGGAGAAAATCTGTTTGGGAAGGCCGTTAAGTCCCTCAAGGCCATCAAGACGAATACGGAGACGGCCCATTCCCTGGGCACTCTCCAGCAGCAATGTTTATAGGTCTTTTTGCTCCTCCAGGGGAACGTCAAGCAGGTCTTCAAAAGTGTTCTTCGCGTAGTACAGACAGCCTTCCAGATCCTCAATGCAGGAAGCCTACAGAAGCTGTTCCCAAGCCTACCGTAGTAGAGGACAGCATCACCATAAGCCCGCAGGGCATGACGCCGGCGACAAAGCAAGCCTGAATCCGACCAGGACATTGGGGCCCCCACTTGAGCACCGTGGTGGGAAGCCGGCTGACGAGGTCCATCAGCGAATGGATAAAGATCACCACTGACAGATGGGTGCTGGACACTCTCGCCCAAGGACACACCCTGGAGTTCCAACACAGGTGTCCGCGGATCCCTCTGATGCCCCGTCGGGAGCAGCACATCCCTCAGCTTCTGGAAGAGGTACGAGTTCTGCTGGAAAAAAGGGCTGTAGAGCTGGTTCCCCAACGGCACTGGGGTTCCAGATTCTTTTCCAGATACTTTCTAGTTGGAAAGAAGAGAGGGGGCTGGAGGCCCATCCTAGACCTACGACGTCTGAACAAATACCTAAAGTTCAGGATGGTCATGTTGCAACACATGCTCGGCCAACTGGAAAAGGGGGACTTATTGACGTTGATGGAACTGCAGGACGCCCATTTCCACGTCCCCATTCACAAGAAATATCGGGAATGCCTATGTTTCGTGGTGCAAGGCCAGCACCACCAGTTCAAGGCCCTACCCTGCGGCTTGAAGTTGGCACCTAGAGTGTTCACGTAATGCCTGGCAGCAATGGCGCGTAATGCCTGGCACCAGTGGTGGCCCATCTACATCTACAGGGCATACACATATACCCGTACCTGGATGACTGGTTGATACGCTCACGGGAGCTGGCCGACGAACACACAAACAACCGTCCAACTATTGGCGGAGCTGGGATTCACTGTCAGCTATCCGAAGTCCTGCTTAACACCATTGCAGAATGCATTGTTCCAATGCGTTCTCAAAACTCAACAGTGTCTTGCCTGGCGTCGCCCTCGGAGGAGAGGCCAGCCGCCATTCAAGGAAAGGTGCAACGGCTGTTGACGAAGATGCCACGGTGCGGCCCATCAAGTCGTTACTGGGCACAATGTCATCCTGCGTCTACCTCCTCCGTCTCTGCAGGTTGCAGATGCAGCCCCTACAGGAATTCCTGGATTTCCCTTGGATACAGGTGTCGGGATGCTTCACGGGCAAGATCCCTCTCTCAACGAAGAGTTCGACGGGCGATAGTTGTGGGGCGTATGCTCCAAAATCGCCCAAGGCACAGGATTTCAACCCCTCCCGCCCACACCACGAGACGGTCACCACAGATGCCTCCCAAGAGGTTGGGGAGCACACACCGGATGTCTGCACGCCAGAGGCCTGTGGCTGCCGGAGGAGCAATCTTCATATCAACATCCTGGAACTATGGGCAGTGTTCTGGGCTCTCAAGTCGTTACTACCGTCTCTGAAAGGCAAGGTGGTGAGGATCTTCACGGACAGCACCACCACCATGTTCAACCTCAGGAAGCAGCGGGGCACTCTATTTGCTGTGCTCTCCAAGGACGCGCAGGACTTGTGGCATCAGAGGGGATGTTCCTCGTCCCTCTCCACCTGGCAGGTGTCAAGAATACCATTGCAGACTTCCCTCATCAGGGAACTACGCTCCTGCCACGAGTGGGAGCTTCATCAGGATCAAGTGGAAAGCCTGTTTGTCAAATGGGTCAGACCCAGATCGATCTGTTTGCAACGGCGGCCAACTCCAAATGGCAGAAGTTTGCCAGCAGATTCCAACCGACGAGGAGCATGGGGGACACATTCTCCTTCCCTTGGGAAGGGCTGTTCCTATATGCATTTCCACTGTTTCTTCTCCTGTTACGAGTCACACTGAGACAGTGTCCGTGCAAGATGATACCCAGGCAGATTAGGTATCCGGACCTTCACAGCCTGTCAGCGTCGCCTCCAGTCAAGTTGCTGGTGGTTCCGGATCTTCTCATCAGAGAATGAGGTGCAATCCTTCATCACGACCCCGGATCGCTGAACCTGGGGCTTGGCTCCTGCAGCCTTAGAGTTTGGAGGCTGAGTTTCTACCTGACTGCAGGGAAGGCCTTGCCAGGGTGTCGACCTTTAAGTGCTATGGACATAAGTGGAAGCATTTTGCCTCATGGTGCCGGTCGCAGAAGATTAATCCTTTCAGAGTCACGGACCCACAGATCCTTCCAAACTTGCTATCCTTGCCAAAGGCTGGGCTGGTGCATGCCTCCATCAAGGTGCATCTGGTGGCCATCGCCCGCTACACCAGGTCCCCAGGAAGATCTTTGCTTTTTGGTCCCACCGACTCGTCAAGGAGTTTCTCAAAGGACTTTTCTGATCTTTCCCGCCGTAGAAGGCTCCAGCCCTGGTGTGGGAACTGAACTTTGTTCTGGCAAGGCTCATGGGGGTGCCCCCTTCGAGCCAATGCATCAGGCCCCATTCAAGTTTCTTTCGTGGAAGACGGCTTTCCTTGTGGCCAGCGCCAGACGTGTCGGTGAGATCCAGGCCCTATCCTGCAAGCAACCATACCTAACTTTCCACTAATCGAGGGTGGTGCTGCGTGCCCACCCCTCTTTCATGCCGAAGGTACTGTCGGAATGCCATCTCAATGAGCCTTTGGTGTTACCTGTTTTCTTCCCAAAACCTTTGTTGCCGGTGGAAAGGGCCTTGCACTCGTTTGACGTTGCCCGGGCCTTCAAGTTCTACGTGACACGCACAAAGGTTTTCGGAAGACTTCACAACTGTTTGTGAACTTGGTCCTGTGAACCATGGGAAGGCTGTGTCCAAGGCTTGCATTTCAAGGTGGTTCTCCAGCTGCATCACGCACTGTCATCCGGTTGGCGAACCGACCACTGCCCGGGCGTCCGAGAGCCCACTCCACCAGCGCTATCGCTGCAACGACGGCATTCCTGTCTGGTGGGCCCCTGCTGGACATGTGCAGGGCTGCTACATGGAGGTCCATGCACACCATCACGAAGTTCTACTACGTCGACAGGGATTCCAAAGAGGAGTCCAGAGTCAGTCAAGCAGTGCTGCGCAACCTGTTCACCTAAGGTGAGTCTGTTCCAGAGGTAAGGATTATTGCTTCTGCTTAGCCTTACCACCTCCCGTGGTTGTGTAATGTTGTACTGATATGTACATTATTCATGAGCATATGAATCCATGCCAGACCCCATGCTGGAGAAGATTTAAGTGGTGTCAAATCGGAGTTTATATGTCAGCGATGAATTTTGTTACTGGATATTATCTAGCATGTTAAGGTTATTGCCGAAAGGACAAATGTACATATAGATTTTATCATTGACTGTAGGTTGCATTGTACTAGTGTTGCTGAAACACATAGCAGTTTAGTTCTGAGTTGGTGCCATGCCATATTCGGTAGAAGCAGATCTGTTAGACCGTATGAAGGATGCTATACTCTTAACAAATGTGACATGGAACTGAGACATGACTTGCGAGAAGCTAAAACAATTTTGTGGTGGGTCATGATGTGAATGCCAGGTCACCACATCCCCAAATTGGTGGAAACATAGTATTGCAACATAACATTAATAACAATACAATAACATTTTGATTCCTTTAAAAAAAAAAAAGTTATATGTACCAATGGTAAAACGCTATTTTATGCACAACGCATTGTAATTGTGCTGTCTCAACAAATGGGTTAGGAGGACAAGCTATGGAAATCAAAATGTTGCACATAAAATAAAACTGGCACTAGGACTGACCTCCGAGTTTAGCTTTTGAAGCTCCCATATATGCAATTATAGACTGGGTAACTACCAAGTACGGAGATATATTCCATTGAGTGGTTCTCAGTTACATCTCATAGATAAGGAGAGCAAAGCTAGAGTTGTCGGTCGCTTGGAACCCTGAGGTGAAATGCATGCCACAGTTGAAAGCCATCCTTTTGTTTTGCATGGTCCCTTCGGCCCTCTTGTTCTACACCTGCACTGTCCATTATAAACCAACATTGGAGTGGGTGGACTATAGAGCTCAAAATTCCAATGGGCCTCATCGTGAGTTTGGCGGTGCAGGAATAATGATGTTAAGTCTCACTAATTCCATTACTGCCTCTTTACCGACCGCAAGGGGAAAAGTGGAGGAAATGCCTCCCAAAAATTGAGCATTTACCTGAAATCCCCAGTGGGGTCCTGTTGACTCCAGAAATGCGTTTCATCACTGCCATTCAGCAAATCATCTGCTGAGTTTATTGTGATTGATATGGTAGTGTTTAGGCAGGAAGTACCACCAAACTTGTAATGAGGGCTTCAGGTTCCCTCTCCCCACAGAACCCTAAAAAGGAAAAAAATCTCTGTGCAGAGGAAATGCTGTATCTCCCTGCTGTGATGTCCTAGCACTTGATTATGATTTTCATAATCCTCTGCTTTTACATCACGGTGGAAAGACAGTATTTGTAAAAGGTTGCTAGTGGCTCCCAGTAGACGAGGCATACTTAGCATAAACTTTTCTCGAGCTAATCCTGGCTGCTAGATTTCACTGACCTTTATCAACAGGGTATAGAGAAATGCAGCAAACGGCAGGTCTTGGCACACAATAAACTAAACTAAATCTTTACTGGGAATATCTGTGCACCAGCATTAAGGGTACGTATTTGATGAATTGAGTAAGTAGTTGTATTTTATTACAGTTATGTTTGTGGTCTAACGGTGTGTATATTGTATACTGAGTGATACATTCTTTATGCAGCAACGCCTTTTTTAGAGACAGGCGTTCACTGGTTCTGTCTCGAGCGCCTGGGACAGAAATACATGTTGAGCATTCATTAATTGGATGAATTGGATGATAATATGTCATGCAGCGTTTTCTTTTAAGTACTCTGCTCAAAATAGTGTGATGAACTGTAAGGCTGTATGTAAAATGTGTATGTTCTTATTTCAAAAAGGTATGATTTGACTGCTGCATTTGATTTCCAGCCTCTAATGGCATTTTTGAAATGTGATACAATCTGCATCAGAGGAAAGACTACGGCCCTCATTACGACCCTGGCGGAGAACCATGGTGCAATTTGCACCATGGTCCATGGCGCTAAGCTGCCAACTCCGCCATGGTGGTTGGCGGACTTACCGCCCCATTCCGACCTTGGCGGGGCGGTAAGTCCCCAATCCCCATTTACCCTTCCCCATTCCCATTTTTGCCCCATAGGGTATAATGGGAGTGGGGAAGGCGTTAATTACGCCACTGTAAATTACGGTGGGGTAATTAACAACAAGTCCCGTAGCGCCATGGATTTTTCCGCCTGCAAAAAGCAGGCTTAAAAATCACCATGGCGCTACGGGAACTCGTAGTCTGGCGGAAAGGTACGCCATGCATTACGCCGGCGTAAACCCCTTTCCGCCAGGGTCGTAATGAGGGCCTACATCTTTTACGTATGTGGCCTTTCCAAAGTGTTTTTTTTAACTTCTCAACGGACTGAAAATAGTCACATTTTCATTGCATTAATCGAGTTACGCAATAAATATTCTTTGAAGTTTTCACATTCACAGCCACACTAGATCTAAGCACTGTAGTTGTGAAACCCAAAAGCTCCATTTGTAAATCTTTTAAGCAAGACCTTGCTCCTGAGGACTTGCTTCTCGATGTAATCCTGTTTTGAGGAGAAACGTCAATTATTTTTGAATCCCATCAAAAACTTGGCTCTGTACAATACAAGTGTGCCGTATTTTGCAAACCAAACTCGTCTTGTTTCAAACCTGGTCTGTTCAACCTATCAATCTGGTACAGGCTTGTAAATTAAGAATATTTGATCATGACTGTTTAAACAAGTTTTTTAAGCAAGCTTTTTTATTACAAAAATGACTTGAATTTTTCTTATATTTTTCTTATCTAAAAGAATATTTCCTTGAGGGGTTCAGTGTTTATTTTTTTGTGACCCAGGTTCGTACATTCTATACTAAAGTGCTGAATGAAGAAGAGCGCAAGAGATTATGCGAGAACATTGCTGGACATCTGAAAGGCGCCCAAATCTTCATCCAGAAGAAAGCTGTAAGTAAACCTCTGTGGTCTGCTTTTTCGTGAGGGGATAAAGGGCATTGGGAGTCAGGGCAACATAACCGAGACTATCCAGATAGGTAGAAGTAGTCACTGTAATTGCAAGAATGTTTGTGGCACAACATTGGTCATGTTTATTAGCAGTAGCATCTGTTCCCTAGGTTTAGTGGGCAGGGTGTTCTGTTGCTCTATCAGCTCTGCAGCAATTGTACAGTGAATTGTTGTCCCTACTGACGGCTTGGACGTCACATATGCTGTGGGCAGAACCCTCCCCATGTTATACTTTGGATCTACACGCTTTTGTAACCCTTCTTTTTTCATTGAAAAAATGCATGCTTTTTCTTCCACTGAAGTTCACACTATATTTATTTTTACATTTATATCAGCGCTCTAAACCCATAGGCATCAAGGCGTAGTTACAGAAAATAGGGCAACCGGAAAATATTGGGTCCGGGAAATGCCAGGTTAGATGGGTGCTTGTGTGAATAACCAAGTTTTCAGCTGCTTACGGAAGTTATATAGAGCTCCAAACAAACATTGACACATAAACCTTATAGCATAAACAAGAGTGAGCAGTCCACATGGCAGATCTTTTAAACTGGATGTGTGTTGATCAAATGAAGAAACATGGTTGTCAAGTCTCCGGCCAGCTCTTTTGACTACAGTGGGCCTCATTACGAGTTGGGTGGTAATTCGGCAATAAATCTGCTGAATTACTGCCAAAATCATTTACTGTTACTGTCACTTGGTCGGGTGTGTTTACCATGGGATTTACAAGTGGTGTTGGAGCAGTGAAATTCCCCATTTTTGGAATCTGTGGAATTTTTGGAAGATTTACTACTGGTGGATTATTGGCGGTAAATCTGCCGATTTAAAAACCATTTTTTTTATTTTTTAAAGTAGAGGATTTACCACACACGTATCACGTTATAATTCGGCGATGTGGTAAAAGTGGCAGTAATTCCGTTACAGCCAGAAAAATTGGTGGTAACAGAATTACCACCACTTTTTTACCACATTGCCAAACTTGTAATGAGGTCAAATGTCTCTGAACCTTCTAGCAGAAATATTGTTTCTCACATCTGAAAAGGGGATGCAAACGTGGCCACCAAGGCAGTGTGGCAAAGGAACAGGGACTGCACTCAAGGTCAATATAACTTAATTAAAATGTTAAAAGCTACAGTAATTACAGTAATTTTAACGCAGATGTAAGTTGGTTAAGTGGTTTGGCCCCATAACCCAAGGAAACTAACTTTTTCTGACATTCTTTTACATTTCTATGCACTACTTTAAGGTTGGTCAGCGTTGATTTTTATCTTGCCATGTGCCTGTGTGGTAGATTGAATCTAGACTATTTCCTTTATATTATTGGTGTTCAGTCTTTGCACTTATTTAGTGGTGCTTTTCACTGTGTCTGTTTTGGTTTCTTTCCTGTTTTACGGGTATGTTGTATAGCACTCCTGTCTGCAGTACTAGTACTGTTTAGAGAAATGCCTTTTATGAGTATTGGGTGTATTTATATATGGTATTTCTCTTTATTTACGTTATCGCCACCCCCATCCGTTTTTAATTTGAGTTTTGCCCTTTACTTGATATAATATCTGGATATTGTAATTGACTATCAGTTAACTCACCAGACAGGATTTCATAATGTTGTGTGTGCTCATTCACAATGCCAAGGGTTGGGTGTGAGTGTGTTTTAATCTGTATGTGTACATGATAACACAATTGTGAGTATTCTACAAGATGGCACTCAACTTTTTTTCTTTAGCCATTCTGTTACCCCCCAGTTTACGTGCCGTGCGTGGGTGTCGATGCAGGACGCCCACCTCTATTTTCAGAGGCGGGTTTCCTGCTGTCCCACTCTGCAACAGGACCTTTTTCTCGGTGTGCATATCTACTGGTAAATTATGTTCTGATGTTTGTTAATCTGCTTAGAATCACATGCTGTGCATAGGTCCGACATCCAGTGGTCACTGCGGAGTATTGCATTTTGTTTTTCGTAGTCGAAAAAGGGGACGTCGACAAGGCGTGTCTGTAACACTATCCCTATAGTGACGTGCGTTGTACCCACAATCCCTCACGCGTCGAGGTCCCTCAGATTGTTTTTTTACGCCCAGCTTCTGGTCGCCTTACGCGGAGCTCCTAGAGAGACATTGCAAATACTTACTACGGACCTCGGTCCTTAATTATACTTATTATATTGTTAAAGATCCCTCCCCTCGACGTTAGCTGTGAAGCTGTTTCTCCGCCGAGCAAGTTTTCGACGGAGGGGAAGAGACGGAGGAGATCCTTCGGCGCTGCCGAACACGTGGCCTGGCCTCGCCGGCCAACATACAGTAGGGAGAGTGGGGGTTTGAACTTTTATCTTCTCTTTGAGAATGTCTTTCTTTCTCCCCTATCTTTCCCTTGGGGTTGTTATCACCAGTTATTATTGCCTCAGCTATGGAGAGGACACCTTTTAAGTTTTGCCCACGCTGTAGGGGCAAATACACTTGGAAGGACAAACACAAGCTCTGTAATCGTTGCTTGCCCCTCGATCATAAGGAGGACAGCTGCGCGGCCTGTAAGCTCTTGAAACCAAGAACTCTTAAAGAACGCAAAGTTAAGAGGTGGGCGGACTACGCTATGTCGAAGTCAGTTTCCTCACCCGCCGCCGCTGTTACAGAAAGTGACGAGGAGGGTGAAAACTCAACGTCCGTTACGGAAGTCACTAACCCCCAGAAGGAGCGCTTGCGTCCGTCCCCGGCCCCGACGGGCTCGGCTCACGCCCTGCTTATGGGGATGAACACCCCGGCGACAAGGATGCACATAGACCCCATAGGCCTAAGCACACAACCCACGGCTCTTCTTCATCGAAGACGAAGGATCCATCAGCGCCGAAGGGGACGCAGGGCACTCCGGCGTCTACCTCAGACCGTAAGGGTCTGAAGCCCCACCCGCAAATGCAGCCGCGACCAGCGATTGGGCTTTCATCAAACACGGGCGCTACCTCAAAATCATCCGACGTAACGCTCCATAGAGCGGCCGTCGAGGAACAACGCGTAACGCAGGCAACGTCGACACCAGAGCCCTCTACTGACAAACTCGTTGTCGAGAGCCTGGCGAGAATTGTTTCTGAAGACAAACGTAAGCGGACGACGAAACAAACGTCGAATACCGCACAAAAAGCTATGGAAACGCCGAAAAAGCACAAGAATAGCCAGGAACTGCCCCCTTCATCTAAGGGCACTTCTGAACTACCGGAGGGCTTTTCAGAGGGCGACAGAAACCTCTCTTCGACGTTGTGGGAGCGTTCTAAGCGTTTTGAAGGTGAAGACACTGATTTCCCCCCTCTAGACTATTCAGGGGTCCCCCATGAGACCCTTGAAAGACTCCATTCTTGTATGGAGAAAATGGAAAGGTTTTTGGGAAGCCAAAACCCACCCACACCCAAAAGACCAAGAGAATGGCCCCAGGATGACCCTAGGGTCAAGATTCCTAGGCTGTTTCCCCCTTCTACAGACGCATATGACCTCACTGAAGAGGAGCAATACCTCCAGGAAGATGAGTGTTTGGGTGGAGAGGAAGAACATGAGGAAGAGGGTTTTGAAGAAGATCCTTACACTAGTGCAGGAGCTTTTGAAGAAGATACAGCTACCTCGCAGCCCTGGCAATCCCCATCAGTGCAGCCTTGGCAATCCCCATCAGTGCACTCAGACCCTGATGTCTTTCACCCTTCTCCTCCCAAGGATTCACCTATTGGAAACACCTCTCCCATAGATGACCAACCTTCACTTAATGCACTATTGCGCAAGGCAGCAGCGCATTTTGAAATAGACACAGGGGAGACTCTTCCTGACATAGACTTTGTAGAGAAAGTTATTAAAGAAAAAGCCCCTGTTAGTCAGTCTATTCTGCTCCTGGCTTCTATAAAGAGAAGAATAACTCCTTCCCTTTCCAATCCAGCCTTAGTCAGAGGGGTCAACCCTCGGATAGAAAAGCTCTTCAGCCCTTCGTCCTCTGACCCTTTGTACATCAGAGGACATTCTATTCCGGACTCCCTCGTAGTTACTAATACAAGAAAAAGAGAGGGGGTACCACTATCCACTAGTGAGGCACCACCTGACAAAGAGGGCAAGAAGCTCTATGCACTTGGGAAGAGAATCACGACCTCCGCTGCCTTCTCAACTAGGATTGCAAATAACAATTCCCTACTAGCTAGCTACGCAGACGCACAGTGGAGCAAGCTGCGCAGCGAAGCAGAGGACGCACCAGAACCCCTGCGTTCACGCCTGTTAGCTATAATCTCAGAGGGAACTCTTGTAAACCAGGGCATCGTAAAGAACTCCTTAGATGCCGCAGAGACGGCTGACCGTTCCCTGGTTCAGGGAATACTTCTCAAATGCCATGTCTGGCTGCGCAATTCGGGATTTAAGCCGGAAACCCAGGCTTCCCTGATAAATAAGCCCATAGAACAAACACATCTGTTTGGGAAAGCAGTTGATGAGGCCCTAGAACATGCGAAGAAAGAGTTTGATACCATCAAGACTCTTGACCAAATTTCTAGGCCCCCTAACAGACGCAGCTATGGCAATAGACGCTCCTTTCGTGGCCAACGCCAGCAGCAAAACCAACAACAATTTTACTCTGCTACCAACTGGCCCTCTAACCAGGGTAACAACACCCAGTTCAGTCAAAGAGGCCACCGCCATGGCAAAGGAAGAGGTCGCGGCTCCAGCCCCAAAGGTTCCACGCCCAATACCAACAAATGACCCGAAGATTCGGGTCCCCTCCCATGCATCACCGGTCGGGGGCCGGCTAACATCGTTCCTTTCAGCATGGGAGGGAATATCGTCAGACCGCTGGGTATTATCCACCATAGCCCACGGATACTGCATCGAATTCAACGGTTCCCCGAAGTACAGACCCCCACGGAACCGACGCATGACACCGGAACACCTCACTATTCTTCTTCAAGAAGTAGAAGAGCTACTGAAAAAAGAAGCTATAGAGGCTGTCCCCCCTTCTCAGGTAACAGAAGGTATTTATTCAGTGTACTTCCTTGTACCCAAAAAGGACTTAACCATGCGCCCTGTATTAGATCTGCGCCCAGCGAACAAGTTTGTCAAACCCCAAAAGTTTCGTATGGTGACCTTGCAGGAAGTAATCCCACTGTTATCACAAGGGGATTACATGACAACACTAGACATGAAAGATGCATACTTTCATATTTTAATGTTGCCAGCGCACAGAAAATACCTCAGGTTCAAGATAGAGAACAAACACTACCAGTTCAGAGTACTACCCTTCGGGATAGCATCTGCACCAAGGGTATTCACGAAAGTACTGGCAGTGGCAGCGGCCCACCTGCGCAGGTTATCCATCCCGGTATACCCTTACCTCGACGACTGGCTCATAACAGGGGATTCTTACGAAACATGCTTCTCCAATACCCAAAAGACCGTAGACCTTTTGTCCCAACTGGGCTTCTCCATCAATGAAAAGAAGTCCAGCTTAGACCCCAGCCAAATCAAACAATTCCTAGGGGCTCTAATTCGAACAAAGGACGGCCTCGTCTTCCCCTCCAACGAGAGGGTCCAAAACATGCTATTTCAGATCCCCCATTATGTGGAAGGTCGAGAGGTGACGGTACGCAAAGCAATGCGCTTGCTAGGGATGATGGCGTCATGTATTTATTTGGTACCTCACGCGCGCCTGCGCATGCGCCCAATGCAAGAGTGGCTCTACAGCCAGTGGTGTCAGGCCAGCGTACAATGGGACGATCTAGTGGTGCGATCTAGTGGTGGTCTCGCAGGCCTTGGTTCTCTCGCTACGGTGGTGGACAAAAGAAAACCTGTTATTAGGGAAGACTTAGGGAAAAATTTGTTTACGCCTTTCCCCCAACTACCCTTCTCAACAAAGTGGTGCACAAGATGCACCAGGAGCAGGTTACCATGATACTAGTGGCTCACTTGATGGAGATGTCCCTATCTCCCCCAGTGAAACTTCCCTGCCCCTACAACATGCTGTCACAGGACAAGGGCAGGACACTGCATCCATGCCCTCAGACCATGAACTTAGCAGCCTGGCTCCTGAGATCATAGAATTTGGACATTTACAACTCCCGCAGAGATGTATGGACATCCTCAGGGAAGCCAGAAAACCTAATACTCGCCACTGCTGTTCTAGCAAGTGGAAAAGATTTGTCATCTGGTGTAGAGGTAAGAGCATCAACCCGGTTGACTGCTCTCCCACTAACATTGTTCTGTACTTGACCCATTTACTGGATTCAGGTCTAGTCTTCAATTCCATTAAAGTCCACCTAGCGGCACTTTCTGCATACACCACTTCCCAACTTAAAGTGTCATGGTGGAAGATACCAGTTATCAAGGCCTTCATGGAGGGGGTAAAGAGAATACACCCTCCGATAGCTAACCCAGCTCCCGGATGGGACTTAAATGTGGTACTTTCTAGACTCATGGGCCCTCCTTTCGAACCCATGCACAAGGCAACTCTTAAAGACCTCACTCTTAAGACTGCTTTCCTAATAGCTATCACCTCCATTAGGAGAGTAAGTGAACTACAGGCTCTTTCTGTACTAGACCCCTTCGTAACATTTCACAAGGATAAGGTGGTTCTACGCACACACCCAAGGTTTGCACCAAAATTCATCTCGAAATTTCATGTAAACCAGTCAATAGAACTACCAACGTTCTTTCAAAACCCTTCCAGCTTGGGAGAAAAAAGTCTGCATACATTAGATGTACGCAGAGCTGTCATGTTCTACATGGAAAGAACCAGACCACTGAGAAAGACTAATCAGTTCTTTGTCTATGTGGCAGCAGGAAGAGAAGCAGATGCAGTCTCAAAGTCCACTATAACTAGATGGATTGTTCAATGCATCAATCTCTGTTACACTCTTGCTAAGAGAGAACTGCCCTTCAAGCCAAGAGCACATTCCACTCGAGGCACTGGGGCTTCCATAGCGTTCATTGCAAATGTTCCCCTTGAGTCCATCTGCAAAGCGGCTACCTGGAGTTCTGTGCACACCTTTACAAAACACTACTGTCTAGATGCACACTCTAGATCTAACTCCCAGGTGGGACAGGCAGTATTAAGACATCTTTTCTCTACTGTTCCTTCTCATAACCCACCGCCAACTCCGGGTACTGCTCACTAGTCTATGCACAGCATGTGATTCTAAGCAGATTAACAAACATCAGAAGACAATGCATTACTTACCGTAAAAGCATTTCTGATGGTTGTATCTGCTTAGATTCACATGCGCCCACCCTTCCTCCCCGCTCGGATGGAAGGAACATAGACATCCTTTTCTATATTTCTCTCTTTTCTGTACTCACTCACATCTAGAAGGCTCCCTCAGGGCAGAAAAATACAAACGGAGGGACCTCGACGCGGGAGGGATTGTGGGTACAACGCACGTCACTATAGGGATAGTGTTACAGACACGCCTTGTCGACGTCCCCTTTTTCGACTACGAAAAACAAAATGCAATACTCCGCAGTGACCACTGGATGTCGGACCTATGCACAGCATGTGAATCTAAGCAGATACAACCATCAGAAATGCTTTTACGGTAAGTAATGCATTGTCATCTCAGGCGTGCCAGAGTGCTGTTTAACTTTAACCTTCTGCTCAGACACTGTATATAATGTGATTACAGCTGCATTTTATTACTGTGGCAGTGTTCACACAACCCACTGATTCAAGGAGATTTCCTTACGTTGTGGGATTCTTTGAAGTACATTGCGTTCCCTGGGCTTTGTTGAGGGCATCTTTGGTATCGAGTTAACTGATATACATTATTTTCTTTCTTACCGATGTTGGTCTCTTTTTTTATTATCTGCTCTAAGCGTCTGTTAATGAGACTACGTGTTGTATTCTTAAATACTGATTGTTTTTAGGATATGAAGTTTTTTTGCCAAAAGTTTCAGGTTAGGGATGCATTGGTTGTTTCTCAGTTAAACAAGGCCAACTATGTTTCTTTGGTAATGTATTGACCAAATATTTATTGTATCTTTATTATTTTTACAGAAATACTACAAGGGTGTACTCCTGAAGAAGGAACCTATTGTCCCAAAACTCGTAGGGTAGCCTGTGTTCACTAGTTAGATTTTGAATTTGATCTTTACTCGTACTGTTTTGTTTGTAAATTCGTCTAGCATGTGTACTCTAAGGGAGTGGCTGACGTTCATGCTCAAATCATTTGAAGTAACCTCTACTAGGTCTATGAGAGGTCTGGTGAATATGTTTTGATCGGTCGCTGGCTGTGACAATAATTCACTTTACGTTTTAGGCACTAACTTTGTAACTATCTTCCTCTTGTAATATGAGTTTAATTCATTGTTCTATTAAAATACAAACCTTTGTGGTTCCTTTTTGCTGTCTTTAGTTGGGATCTGGCCAATTTGTGCCTAAACACTTCGTTTCACTTACCAGGATAATGTGCACTTTAAAACAATAAATGTCATTGAATAGAGCTCCCATCACATTTGATTACTCTGTCCCTATGACATATGCCTTTCCCTCTTTCTTTGGGACTAATCTCTGCATTATATAAATACAAAATGGGTGGGTTGAGAAGTCGCATCAAGTCAGTGAGCAGATGCACATGACCATAAAATGGGGTTGCCATTTTACAAAAACGAACAACCTTCTTGAATGATATTGTTTGCTGTTGTCAACCAAATAGTAACAAAACAACCAAAGGAGGTTTGAAGGACGCGATACCAACAGGCAAACCCTTCAACAAGGTTGTCAACCAAATAGTGTCAGTCTAAAGTCCTTATGTGCTAAAATCGAGTGTATGATAACATAAGATGCAATGTCTTGAGGTACTGCCCGAGTTTGCTTCCTTCGTTAGGACTAATCTCCTCATGGAACACTTAGCCAGTTCCCTACAGAACAACCATTTTCCGACTTGATGCAATGTGTCATGTGATGAATCAGCCACAGTGCTCCAGATAAGATTTTGAAGTGTGAGGATTTTACTCCGTTTTTGAATGATTGGAGTAAATTGATTTTTTACAGAGTAAAAACAGGTGTCCGTTCCCAATGGGAGTATTTTATAAACGAGCAAACATGTTCGAAGGGATTGTGTCCTCCGACATATTCCACATCTTTGACAGTAATGACCAGCTCTGCTGCTTCAGAAAACTTTTTCGGTTTAGGCGTCCTGCGTCGATGACGTCGATACGCTGTCTCTCGAGTGCCTCCGTCGATGGTCGACGTCACCGGATGTTATATCTAGGACGCACAGCGCCCGTATCCTCAGTTCCGTTTTTTCCGTGAACGTGTTCGCTTTGGAATCTCGGCGCACCTCGGTTCTTCTACTTTGAATCATGTCTTCTTCTTCTACCCCGAAGTCAGGCTTTAAAAAGTGTCGGGACTGCGGTTCCAACGTGTCCATCACAGACCCGCACGATGTCTGCCTCTGGTGCCTCAGTGAAAGCCACGCCACCGACGACTGCGATGACTGCCAGTCCCTGACATCGAAGGCCTTGCGGGAGCAGAAGAAGAAATTGTCGGTAGGTAGGGTTTCTAAAACCGGTAAGTCGAAATCTGCTGGTCTTTCGACCGACGACTCGAGGGGCGACTCTCAGCGTCAGCGTTAGTCCAGGGGGTCTCGGTCTCAGAGTGCAAACTGCCACTCCTCTGCCTCTTCTAGGCATTCACCGGTCGCCTTCCCCGTCCTCGTCGGAGGACACCGCCAGACGGCGGGTGACTTGTCCCACCAAGTATTCGTCGCCGGCCGAATGGGACGCATTCCGCTAGCAGATGGTGATTTTCGAATCGCAGGGCACCGTTCCACCTTTCGCGGCTCCGAGAGAAGCCGGCAAGGAATGAGCTAGCTTCGGGCTCGGGCGGTCGGCGCGATCATCGGGAGTCGCCGAGGTCCCGATCAGACAAGGTTGATCGTCATAGCCATGGCAGGTCCAAGTCCCGGTCCTCGTCTGAGCCTGTGAGGCCTTCTAAGAAGACATTGATGCCGTTGGTGCAGTGTTCGTCGAGGGACTCCCTCGAGGCCCCGGCTTCGAAGAAGTCGTCGGCGCCGAGGCTGTCAAATGACACATTCGGAGCTCCGGCCTCGAAGCAGTTGTCAAAGTCGTCGGCGCCTCGGTCGACGCCGATTCCATCGGCACACACGACGCCTTTTGAGGAGAATTTAACGGAGGTGCCCCGGAGGGCTGTGGAAGCTCAGAGGAAGGCTCTGAGTAAATCTGTGAGGCCTGTTTTTGAGCCCTACTCTGTTCCTCCCCCCAGGGTGGATTTGTTCCAATCCTTGGAGTATATTTCAGAGGTGGAGGAAGGGTCTGATGAGGAGAGGGTTGTGCCTCCTGAGGTTCCTGATGACCTGTTATCTCGTTATAGTCAGATGGAAGACCTCCGTCAATTTTTACATGACGTCAGTGGCCTTGACACCTCCCCGGAGGTTGAGTTTGGCAGGCCTGAGCCTGGTACGCATGCCGAATCCTCGTATAGGCGCCTCATGTCGAGGGTGACTGAGTACTTGTGGTGGGCTGCTCCATCTGTTGATTTTCTTCAGGATGATCTGACAGACATCCTAGACCAAGGTCCACCCACTGATCCGGTGTTGCCATTTCATATGGCATTGCAAAGAAGGGTGGCGGCAGCTTGGACTGCTCCGGAGAGTCTCCCGGCAGTGAATAAGTCGCTTCTGAAAAAATACCACCCAGCCAGTGGTGACCCCTGCTACTTGTCAACGCACCCTACTCTGGAGAGTTTGGTGGTGCAGGCGGCTACGGCCCCAGCGAAGCAGGCTGCGTACCCTCCCATCCCTCCTGATTGGGACGACAAGCACTTTGATGGTTGGGCGAAGAAGGTATTTTCTTCTGGGGGTATGGCTTTAAAGGCAGCCAACTCCGTTTGTGCCTTGGCAAGATTCACTCACACTCTGTGGAATTGTGCATCTTTGGCAGCTGAGCATATTCCCGAAGGGGAGGAACGGGATGGTTTTCTAGCCCTCGTGCAAGACGGCAAGTTTTGCCATGTGTGAATCCGTTTAGTCGGGTCTGGACATGGCAGACTGTGTCAGCCGGTCCATGGCGGTAAGCACCATGATACGCAGGTTTGCGTGGTTGCGGAAGTCGGGGTTTGCCCCTGATGTGCAATCCTGGCTTCTCAACATGCCATTTGATGGTGTCCAACATTTTGGCAGCAAGGCTGACGAGAGCCTTGAGAGGTTGCAGACCTCTAAAGCTGCAGTGAAGTCTTTGAGAGCTGCAGGACATCAACCTCCACCTTTTCATCCTACGGGACAGCAATGGAGGGGAGGTTCCTTTCGGTAATACTCTTCCTTTGGTAGATCGAGAGGAGCTGCCAGTCAAAGGGGCCACCGTAGGAGTACCAGAGGTGGAAAGCAAGGTACTCGATGTTCCAAAGCCGCTCGGGCAGTTGCCTCTTTGCCCTTAGGCACTGCTGCAGCCGTGTCCGCTCAGTCATGAGGCCATGTCCCATGGTTCACTGGGTGGGGGGGGGATTGGCGCAGCATCTTGGAGAATGGTGTGCCATTACTTCAGATGTGTGGGTTCTGGAGATCATAAACCACAGCTACTGTCTCCCATTTTGGCAGAGGCCTCACGATAATCCACCGGGGAAGCTGTCTTTGAAGCGTCCGGATCAGCTCCTTGCGCAGGAAATCCTGTCCCTGCTGGAGAAAGGCGCCATAGAACTGGTGCCTGTAGCGGAGAGGAACAAGGGATGGTATTCCCCTTATTTTTTGATCCAGAAAAAAGACGGGGATTGAGACCCATCATGGACTTGTGGGGGGATGAACGAGCTCCTCATGAAGGACAAGTTCAAGATGGTAACTCTTTCTGAATTCCTCCAGGCCCTTCAACTGCAAGATTGGTTGGTGTCTCTAGACCTCAAGGATGCTTACCTTCATGTGCCGATTCATCCAAAGCAGAGTAAGTACCTGAGGTTCACGGTTGGCGACTCGCATTTTTAGTTTCGGGTCCTGCCATTCGGCTTGACCTCCGCCCCAAGGGTTTTGACCAAGCTGATGGTGGTGGTGGCAGCGTATCTCGGGAAAGGGGGAATTCACGTCTGCCCCTACCTGACGATTGGTTGATCAGGGCGCGTTCTCCTGAGCAAGCACTATCCGCGTTCTCCTGAGCAAGCACTATCATCTGTCCGTCACCTGCCACTCCTTCACAAGCTGGGCTTCTCCCTCAATTTAAAGAAGTCCCATTTGACACCTACCCAGCGGCTTGAGTACATCGGAGCAGTCCTCGACACATCCCTAGGGCTGTGTTTGCCTCCCCAGCTGAGGGCTCATCGCATTCTGCAGATGGTGGACAAGTTTCAACGTGTCCAGAGTCTCCCGGCATTGGAGTTCTTGAGGTTGCTCTGCCTCATGGCATCCTGCAGTTTGTCTGGTGCCAGAGGCAAGGCTGCGGATGAGATCTCTGCAGTGGACTCTCAAGATGCAGTGGTCACAGTTCTCCGGCAGGATGTCGGATCCCGTTGAGATTCTGCCCTCTGTCACACAGGATCTTCTGTGGTGGGCCGTTGAAGGCAATCTGATGATGGGTGCTCCATTTTGGCAGCCGTGGCCAGAGGTGACAATTGTGACGGACGCATCCCTCACAGGTTGGGGAGCTCATGCCAAAGAGTTGACGGCCAGCGGCCGTTGGTCTCTGTCGGAGTCAAGACTCCACATCAATCTTTTAGAGCTGCGGGCTGTCAGGCTAGCCCTGAAGGCTTTTCTGCTGTCTGTGCGGGGGAAGAATGTCCTGATTATGACGGACAATACAGTGGCCATGCACTACCTCACCAAAAAGGGGGGGGGGCAGGGTCACTCCCGTTGTGCAGGGAGGCGATGCAGCTCTGGTTCTGGGCCATTCAGCAGGAAATTTCGATCTCGGCAGTTCATCTGGCCAGAGACGAAAACATGGCGGTGGATGCTCTGAGCAGGCACAGCACGGTCTCTCACAAGTGGGAGTTGGCTCACAAAGTTTTGTTGGAAATCTTCGCCCTTTAGGGAACCCCGCAAGTGGATCTCTTGGCCACCAGTGTCAACCGGAGGTGCGAAAGATTCTGCTCGCGGGAATTTCCTCCAAGAGGAGTCTTAAGGGACGCATTCGTAGTGGAGTGGTCCTTCCCACTACTGTACGCGTTTCCTCCAGTCCCCGTCATTCTGCAGGTGTTGCGGAGGTCCGATTCCCGGATGATCTGCATTGCTCCGGCATGGGACAGGAGAGCGTGGTTCCCGGACCTTCTCGACATGTCCATCTGCCCTCCACGCTGTCTTCCCTACCGAGACGATCTGCTCTCACGGGAAGGGGGGCGGGGTTCTCCACCCAGAGGTCAAGTCCCTCAGCCTTCACGCTTGCTATCTGAAAGTTTGAGGTATAAGGATTGGGACCTCCCCGAAGACGTGATGGAGGTAATGCTTTCGGCCAGAAGGCCAGCAACGAAAACTCTGTACCGTTGGAGAAAGTTCTGCGACCGATGCAGGGTACAGAATGTGGATCCTTTACAATGTTCCATTCCTTTGGTTTTGTCTTTTTTTGCTTTCTTTAGCCCACAAGGGCCTGCAAGTAGGTACCCATTAAGGGTTACCTGGCGACGCTGTCTATATTTAAGCGCTCATCTGAGGAATTTTTTTATTTTAAGATCCCTTTAATCTCTGTTTCTAAAAGGGCTAACTTATGTGTTTCCGCAGTCGCCTTTCCAGGTGCCGGGATGGGATTTGAACTTGGTTTTAAAGTTCCTAATGGGAGCTCCGTTAGAGCCCTTACATTCTTGTCCATTGCGACTGTTAACTTTTAAATCTGTATTTTTAGTTGTGGTTACTTCAGCACGCAGAGTGAGTGAGTGAGTTGCAGACACTTTCCGCCAAACCACCCTTCACTGTGTTCCATAAGGACAGGGTTGTCCTTAGGGTGCGGTCTTCTTTTCTTCCAAAGGTTGTGTCAGAATTCCATCTGAGCCAGAAGGTATACCTTACAGTGTTCTATCTTCCTCCACATCCTGGTAAGGAAGAGTAGGGGCGCCATAGGTTGGATCCTAGGAGAGCTTTGAGTTTCTATCTCTCACGGATGTCCTGGGTCAAAGTTGACGATCAGCTATTTATTGGTTATGCTGGAAAGCGTTTAGGTCAGGCTGTTTCCAAACAGACCTTATCCAGATGGATCATTTTGACGATCTGAGTGTTACCGTTTGGGGGGAAAGGACCCTCCAGTAGGCTTACGGGCTCATTCTACTAGGGGTATGGCTGCCTCCACTGCCCTATAGAGCTGGGTTCCGATTTGCAGTATTTGCAAAGCAGCCACATGGGCCTCTGTGCATACTTTTGTGAAACATTATTCCTTGGACTCTATCCATGGGCAGGTTTTGGCCTTTGGTAAGGCAGTCCTCTAATTTGATTGGGCATTCTAAATTGATGCAATTGTAAATTCTTTTCCAACCTCCATACGTTGGTACTGCTTTGGGAGTCTGTCAAAGATGTGGAATACGTCGGAGGACACAATCCCTTCGAAGAACAAGTTACTTATCTTACCTGGTAACGTTCTTTCGATGGGATGTTCCTCCGACGTATTCCACATCGTACCCTCCCTGCCTGCCTCTCTACAGAATTTCTTATGCGATTGCAGTTTACGTTTCCGCAAGGCTTTCTGTAGTCCTACTGGCAGGAGATTAGTGCCACACGTTCTGGGGAAAAAACGACAACTAAGGCTACGGGCATCGTGCTTCCTAGATATAACATCCGGTGACGTCGGCCATCGACGGAGGCCTTCGAGGGACCACGTATCGACGTCATCGACGCAGGACGCATACACCGAAAAAGTTTTCCGAAGCAGCACAGCTGTGGTCATTACTGTCAAAGATGTGGAATACGTCGGAGGAACATCCCAATCGAAAGAAAGTTACCAGGTAAAATAAGTAACTTGTTCTTCAACTGTAAAACAGAAATGTTTTTGTGAGAAATACTTAATTGCACAAGTTATTCATGCATATTAAACGATACATTTGACCTCTTCCATCATTACAGTAGTTTCTTCCCCTGGCACTACATGAACTACTGGTCCAAACACTTCCATGGAACGGTTTGGGTGAAAGCAGAGCCACAAGCTCCTATGTTTCCATTTTCCTTTTTTTTTTTTTTTTGGGAGTATTTTTACTCTGTGTTTATATTTATTTTGAGTATTTGCCTATGTTTAGGGAGTAAAAGTGACTGATACACTGCTTATTTTAGGGCTGATCGCCCATATCCACTTTGGCAATAAAGCTTAAAGTGCTGCCTCTATGTATTTAAACTTGGAATTCTGGCAATATTTTTGTACGGGTGCGCGTGTGTGGTCTGTGTTGGCTCTGCATTAACCTGGTGCTCTATGGTGTTCACTGAGACGGCCCGTAATGGAATAAGAGAGGGGTGTAGAGAGGCCAAGACATTGAACAGACAGAGCACCAACCTGCTTATTAAATATTTGTAGTCCAAAATCCACAGCAGGCCTTTTCAACTGACTCATGTTGTGTAATGGGAGAGGTTGGTGGGAAGGAATGATGGGCTAAAGGCCATCCCACAAATCCTAACCCTGAATCAAGGGAGGGAATCCTTGTACCTGTCTGCCAACAGATTAAGGACTATGAAGTGATCAAGTTGGCACTCCATGGGTAGGGGCCGTTCAAAGCAGGAGGACGAAGGACCCATTCAAGTTACACACCCTCTGGTAAGCATGATGAAAATGCACAGAAATGGCTACCGAGCACAAAGGTTGCTATGACTAGAAGCTAACTGACCACCTCTGCTTTTCCAACTTCTTACAAAGCCAAAGGGCTAGGTGCAGCCTCAGAACTTAAGCCGATAACCAAGAGCTTATGCTACGCTTATGCCCCTGAGGAGAACGCTTCATGTCGCTGATAAAGCCAAGATACTAAGGGTTGCTCTGAGAACTAGTCAAACCACTGAAAAGCCACAAGGCTGAGAGTCCCTGAGAGACAGTTTCTCTGACACATGTCTGAATTTATTTTTCTGACATAACTAAAAAGAAATTGCTGTCCTTCTTTCAAATCATGTTCATGACCGTGATTTGTCTGTCAGCAACCAGATCCCCACACTATTTTATTTTAGTTATGTCCCACATGTATACCAGCTAACTTCAAAATTTGAACACATGAGGTTGAGTCAATGGATTTCAACTGTGATGGCTGATATGGGTTGAGATTGGATTTTGTCATAATCTTTTTATTTGTTTCAGTTGTCTGAACGGAGCATTTGCTTGCATTACAGTATGCCAATAATTGAAATCACTGTCGAACAAACAATCTTAAACCCCTTCTCTTTATCCTCCCCATTTCTTGCATCTAAGTTGTCAAAGTGCCCATAGTCTCCAACAGAGGATGTACGTTCTGTACCCCATCACCCAGGATTGCAGGGGCTTGACTAGTTGCATTTCTATCCATCGCATAATTTAAGGTTGTTAGAGGGACTGGGGGAGTTTGGGGTCTAATATCCGTCCTTGGACTATAGGAGCACCTCCTACTCCTAATTGACTCACAGATTCAATGCGCACAGTCTCACTGGGCAAGTTAAAACCTTTTTTCTTTAATTTAAGTTAGTGTTTGAAATCATCACATATTATTAGTCTCTTATGACTTTGGGGGCCTCTGGAGATGTGTCCGCTGCTCTCCGAAGCTGAACTGCGCCCTGTTAAATGCAACAAATTCACCAGGTTCCCACAGAAAGTGTCAGTGAAGGAAGCATTCTCCTTTCCAGGAATATTTGGTGCCTTCTGTAAGGAACTCATGGTGGCAACAGTAAAGATAGTCACAAGTGAGCACAGTTCAAGGGTGTTTATTAATCTGTAAATTCAGGGTGGAAAAACACTTAATAAAACCTAAATCTGAGATGGAAGCAAGCTTCGACTATCAAATGAAAATAAGGCAGTCCTTGTGGCCTTGTCAAAATAAAAAGGCCTATACTAAGAAAAACCTATTGCCAATTCCTTGCAACTAATTACACAGTGTGGGATAGGGTTTAAATAAAGAAAGAAGTGTTCCAAATAAGTCGGGATGTGATTGCATGGGGTCTCCCTTGCCCACATTTTCAGCACAGGACAAGGTGGGACCTTGGAGCACAGCACACGCTCGAGTTTTCCAAGCACGAGCCGACAGTTCGGTTCCAGCTATCCGGTTCTTCGATGGTTAAGTCTCTTTTCAATAAAAAGTTTCTTGCCTTCGAGGGCCTGATGTATTCAACAACAAACAAAAAGTTCCTTTGCTAATGGACTCTGAGTGAGGGCTTTTCACCCCTGGATCTCTCTCAACCGGGCTCAGACCCACTTCACAAGGGGGACTATTCACTTCCCCTGGTCTTCCAATACTTTTACAAGTTATTATGTCTTTTTTAACAGTTCTTCAAGCTTCGCCCCTGATTGCCGGCTTCCGTCTGCCGGGTTCACTCTAGTCAACTTCTACAGGCAGTTCACTATGGGATTTTAGACTTTGCCCCGTCTCGTTGGCATCCCTCTGCCAGGTTCACTCTTGCCAACTTTTGTAACACTCAGTTCAAGTGCTCAATTCACCACGTGGAATTAATTTCCCTTTCTTTCACAATAATCTGTTGGTCAAAGACTTTCGACGGTACAGAGGATTTTACAAGACCCTTGTATGACCACTTTGATCTCTTCTCGCCTTTTACCAAGGCCTTCTGGCTATGGTAGTCTGTACCATCAGGTAATTGCCCAGAGTTTCCTGCATGAGCACCCATGTGCTGCCGGACTGTTTTTCCCCCCTCTTTTATCAATAGTTCCTTTTAAACCTTTCAAAGTTCAAATTGGCCGTTGGCTACTTTTCGTTCAACACAGTTCGGTTTCTTATCGACTCTCCCCCCGACTCACCGGCTGTGATGAACCGCCCGGCTTTCCTTCTCTTTGGAGTCAAGGTTGGTACCTCGGAGACAAGCGTCTCTACCCGGCTTGGTAATCAGCAGAGGAGGGTCTTGTGTACTGTTGACATCTGTTGCAATAGACAATGGCTATTATTCTCAGTCTTAAGTTTCCATCTGCAGAGGTTTCACAAGCCTTGGCGGAAGGGGCAAGGTTGCTTCTCTCCTTGTCACCCCCTCTGTATGCACAGTCTTTTGCCTCATTTTGAACTGTCATGCTGAGTTAGCTCTCACTTTGTGCGGTCTGCCTTGCTTGTCCTGTCCTCTCGTGCACCACCTTTTGTCCCTGTGGGGAAGGGAAAGGGCTGTCGGGGGTGTGTGATTCTGGTCAATTGCCTGACCCTTGTATTTGGACATGTCCGGTAAAAGGCTCTGGTGTTAGTCTGTCTTTTGTGTTGAGCCAAAGTGTCTGTGTCGAAAAGGGGGGGGAATATCCTTAGTGGCAGGATGGGGAAAAGGTGTTGAAAGAAGGGGGATACCGCATCTCACCCATCAGTCTCCCACTCCCCAAAGACCCCCCTCCACCCCCCATCCAGGTGATCCTCCCTCACTGGTCCACCCCCAGGAACTGGATCCAAAAGCGATGGCCGTGTCCTGGCCACCTGAATGGACATGTACCTGGGTACTAGCCAGGGAGACACCTTCAGGTTTCTCACACTTCCTTCCGATACCTTTTAATCAGGAGAGTTAATGAGAACATCGGTCGATACCTTTGTCAGATCGCTCTCATAACCCGGTCATGGGCCAGACAGAGTACTCTACCTAGTCCAGCTGGCAATAGGCCAACGGAGGGCCAACGGAGGACCAACTCTCTGGAGGCAGGAGTTGCATATACCACCACATCCCTAAATCGCTCAGCATGGCAGTGTGGCTCCTGACGTCTCAGAATTCGGACATCTAAATACTCCGGATGAATGGAAGACTGTGCTTCAAGCAATCAGGGCTACCTTCACTACCAAACCTTACACGCTGAAATGGAAGCAGTTTTGCACTGGGTGCACCAATCAATGTTTACACCCCCTTTATAGTGACCTATACTTGTCCTTGCAAAGAGTGGCCGAAGCATGTATCCATTAGTGTACACCTGGCAGCTATGTTAAGGTATTCTCGACTCCTGCTTTCTGGTTAAAGTGAAATAAAGCATTGTCTATAAAGGGGCTGCTATACGTTTTTCTACCCGTGTGGAATCTGTAGACTGTATTGGACGTACTCATGAAGGTACTGTTTGAAACCCCTACACAGAGCAAATATTAAGCTCCTTTCCTAAAAGGCAGCATTTGTATTTCTTTATTTGTATAGCGTGCCTGGCCCAAGGGCATCTGGACGCATATCTTCAGTTACATAGACATTGTGAGATAACAGTTACAGGGATACATGTACAGTCACAGGTAGTTGCAGAACGATGTACAGAACTACATTAACAAGGTTCAGTACAAATAAAAACAAGTTACTGGGTGTATAACTTTCATAAAAAAACATCAATATAGTTGCAAATACAGGTCAGGTATACAGAAGGTGGTTATCAAATTAGAGTTGCAAAGGCGACTTAGGATAAAGTCTATGATGGTAAACCAGGGTGGAGTTAAGGTTGAAGTGACGCGTCATATGATTCCTGGGCAATGAGCCACAATTTGGCATTACTCTTGAAACCCTGGAATGAGGGTTCTAATCTAAGTGTAGTGGGTAGAGGGTTTCAGAGTTTGGAAGCAAGGACCAGGAAGCGAACACCCCCAGATTTCTGTAATTTGAATCTCGGTATGGTTAAGCAATGGGCTTGGGCTGCTCTCAGTGGGCGGCTGGCGGTATGTGGAATGAACCGGCTAGCCAGATATTGTGGTGCCTTGTCAGCCAGACACTTATGAGTGAGGGCAAGTGCTTTGAGAGAAACTCTTTGTGCTACAGAGTACCAGCGCAAATTACACCGAGTATCCGAAATGTGATGATTTTTAGGGATGTTCAGCGTGGCCCTAATGGCATTGTTTTGTGTGACCTGAAGTTTACAAAGGTTACGTTGACTAGTCCCTAAGTAGAGAGCATTGCAGTAGTCTAATTTAGCCATAATTAAGGTTCTGGCCAGGATAATGAGCTCACTGTGGTGAGGAAAGGGTGACATTCTGTGATACGTTTGCACATATAAGCAGATGAGAGACATATATATATTGGTGTCGTTGGAGACCTTAATAAGATTACTGTCCAGAATAAAGGATTTAAATGCGTGGTCTAATGGACTAAGTCGGTTGGGTGAACCCAGGATGAGGAGCTCTGTCTTATCGTCATCAAGACAGAGCTCGTGTGGGGCCATCCAGGCCTAGATGACTTGATAAACATCATTTAAGGCTTTGGAATACACAATGTGATCGCCCATAATAGGGGTGAGTATCTGGGTGTCATCAGCATAATTTGTGTATGTGACACCCAGATGGTCAAGAATATGAAATAGGGGTTTTGGGAACACATTGTAAAGTGTGGGTGACACGCAAGATCCTTGAGGGACCCCACATAGTACTGGTGAAAGTTCAGCCGAAGCAGCAAAAGAGAAGATCCTCCTAGATCTATTTGGCAGAAAGGATCTGACCCATGTAGAGGCTTTATCGAGAAGTGGGCAGACGTTTTGAGGTGTTAACACAAGATTTGGTGGTTGACGAAGTCGAACGTGGCGGATGGGTCTTGTAGTAATAGGAGGTCAATCTTGCCGTTGTCTTTAATATCCTCAATTTGAGTTTTGAGGTCAATAAGGGCAGTTTCGGTTCTGTGCTTGGGACAGAAGCCTGATTGCCTGAGGCCAAGTAAATTGTTACACTCCAAGTAAACCTGGATCTGCAGGTATGCTGCATGGTCAAGGATTTTCAGAAGGAATGGCACGGTTGTGATGGGTATATAGTTGGTGGGTGTGTTGGGGTCTAATTTTGTTTTTTTTAGGAGTGGGATCACCCAAGCATCCTTGAGGTTATCGGGTACAATGCCCGTGCTGAATGATGTGTTTATGAGAGCCGTGATGAAGGGTGCTAGTTCATGGGTGGATTCCTTTATGATGGTAGCTGGGCAGGTATTACCCTGGCAGTTAGATGTCTTGAGTTTATTTTTTTTTTTAAACTTTGTTTTATTGGCATTTTTAATAATACAACAAACAGGCTAAAAAAAAAACTGAATCAAAAGGAAATACAGATTGCTGGCCCAACGACCCGACCCCCCTCCCGCACCGCCCCCCCCCAACCCCCCCCCCCCCCCCGTAGCTTCGCCCGGATAGATCCCCTTCGTTGGGGGGACACTGCCGTCATTTTATTTGTCTATAGCACGTAAGAAAAGTGGTACGTTGGCTGTCTTTGTGGCTGCAACTCATCCGCCTGTTCCCGGGCCGTGGGCTCCCGGTCCCATCCTTTCTCTCCTCTTAGCTCAATGCACATCCCATCCCCAGGACTGCTGTACACCAAACCAGTTCGCCTGGAAAGTACCCAGTTTATTGTTCATCATTGCAGTCAGTTTGTCCATTAGAAACATGTGTTTGACCTTTTTCAACCAGACCTCCTTCGTTGGGGTCTCTGGGCTCTTCCACTTTTGTGCCAGGGCCACCCTCCCCGCCCTCAGCATGGTTTCCCACATCCTTGGGTATCTAAGTATCTCTGTATTCTCCGGGGGGAGGCCCAGCAGCATTGTCGGAGGGTTCTGGGGGAGCATGTCTTCAGTGATTTCAGCGATCCAGCCCCGTACCTCCGCCCAATATGCCTGGACTTTCGGGCAGTGCCACCACATGTGAGCTCTCGTGCCAACCTGATCACACCCTCTCGGGCACGCGGGGGACACTCCCGTGAACATTTTCGCTAGTTTCGCAGGATCTCTATGCCATCCCTGCAGGATCTTAAAGTTATGCTCCATGTCAGCCGTGAACAAATTCCCATGGAAAGCAATCTTAAATATCCTTGCCCAAGCGTCCTCCGAAATCTCCTCCCCCGCCAGATCGTCCCAGAAAATACGAAACCTCCTCCTCTCCCCTAGGTTGACAGTGTTTAGTATTTTGTACATCCCTGATACCGCCCCCTTCCTAGAGGTTGCTGTGTCCACAAATTTTCGAAGGGAGTCAGCTGCCTATTCAGGTTCTGTCCCCAGGCTTGGTCACACAAGATCCCCTTCAAGCGGAGATAATCAAAGATGGAGAGGGCTCCCCGACCCAGGGCTTCTTTCACTTCCTCGTATGGGCGAATTTCCCCCTCCTTGAACATTTGCCCCGCCCATTCCATCCCCGAGTCCGACCAGGCCTGAGCGTTACGGAACCCCCTGCTTCCCAGTCTGAAGGGGTGTCCCCATAGTGATGATAACGGGGACGGCCAAGTCGTTAGGTGTGCTGTCTGAGGGCCTTCCCGCCAGATCGCCCAGAGGACACCCAGCGTTGGGTGTGATCTTAGTCTATTGGGAATTAATTTACTAGGGGCCCACAGGAGGTCCCTAACTTTGAGTGGGTGAGCGTCCATATCCTCCAGGTACGTCCAGTACGTGCCTAGCCCCTCCTTCATGTGTTCAAGAAACACTCGCAGCTGGGCCGCACGAAAATAAAGTCGGAAGTCCGGTAGCCCGAACCCTACCTCCTCCCTCGGAAGGGTCAGGACCGCTCTCACTGTCCTCGGGGTCCTACCTTGCCATATGAACTCCCTCACTGCATTCTGGAGGACCCTGAAAGTGTGTTCGGGTACGTTAGTTGGGAGGGCGGTGAAGAGGTACAATAAGCGTGGGAATACGTTCATCTTCACGGCCGTCATTCGGCCGTACCAGGACAGGATCATCGTCCCCCATCTCCTCAAGTCCGCGGTGACCCTTGCCATGACAGGATCGTAGTTCGCTGGGGCGAGGTTGGACAGGTTCCGAGTGATGAGGACGCCCAGGTACCGGATGGAGGATTTGCCCACCCTAATCCCATCCAAGCTGGACATAGGATCCAAGACCGAGTCCACCGTTCTCATGGGGAGCAGGACTGATTTTGAGGCGTTTATCTTAAGCCCCGAGAGGCGCCCATATACCGCCATCAAGGATGTTTTCAACCTCGGGGACCGTTAGAGATGCAAAGCTAAACGGTTTACAGGTGTGTACGGTATGATTAGTTCGAGGGGATTGGGTCCTCCAACGTATTCCATATCTACGACAGGTAATGTCCACAGCTGTGCTGCTTTGGAAAATCTTTGGCGTCTGCGTCCTGTGTCGATGACGTCGATGCGCCGTCCCCGAGGACCTCCTCCGACGGCCGACGTCACCCGATGTGATGAGTAGGACGCACGACGCCCATAGCCTCAGTTCTGTTTTTTCCGCGAATGTGTTCGCTTCGTGAATCTTGGTACGCCTCGACTCGTTGGAGTTTGCTGTTTTCGATTCTCGGTTCGTTGAACCTGTTCGGTTTTTTGTGAAGACCTGTTCGTGGCCATGTCTACTTAGTCTTCAACCCTGCGTCCGGGCTTCAAGAAATGCAGGGACTGTGGGTCCAAGATGTCGGTTACGGACTCGCACGACGCCTGCCTCTGGTGCCTCGGGGAGGCCCACAATACGGACGACTGTGTCGACTGCCAGTCGCTCATGGCAAACGCCTTGCGGGAACGCAAGAAGAAGCTGTCGGTAGGCCGGGTGTCTAAGCCCCGGAAGTTGAGGTCTGTGGGGCTTTCGACGGATGACTCGAGGGGCGACTCTCTGCGTCATTGTCGGAAGTCCAGTGGGTCTCCTTCCAGGAGTCGGTCTCGCCACTCCCCCGCCTCTTCGAGGCATTCCCGGAAGCGCCGGCATAGGTCGCCTTCCCCGTCCTCTTCCAAGGACTCCGCCCGTCGGCGGGTCGCTTATCCCTCCATGCAAGCGACACCGGAGGAATGGGCTTCCTTCGGGAACCAGATGCTAGCGATTCTGGAATCGCAGGGCATCGGTCCGTCCGTGCCTCTGAGTGGGGTCGGTCGGCACCGGTCGAGAGACACCGCTCGTACGCCTTCGGGCTCGGGTGGTCGGCACGGCTCGGGGGAGAGGTCCCGCTCGAACAAGGGTAGCCGTTATCGTCATGCCCGTTCCAGGTCCGGTCCTCGACGCGCTCGAGACCACGTGATCCTGTGCCCTCTTCGAAGAAGACGTCGATGCCTGTGGCGCCAAGGTCGTTGACTATTTCTCTCGAGGCTCTGCCTCCGAGGGGGTCGTCGATGCCGTCAGCGCCTAGGTCATCGAGGGACACGCTCGGAGCTCTGGCTTCAAGGCCTGTGTCGACACCGCCGATGCTGGCGGCGCTGCAGCTGACATTGACGCTGATTCGCTCGACGTCGACACCTTTTCTGTCGACGCCAGCGCCGACTCGTTCAGCGCCCTCAACGCCTTTCGAGGCGGTGGAGGAGGGGACCCGTGGCACGGGTTTGCCCCTAGAAAGGCTCTGGCTAAGGTCAGGCACTGCTTTGGTCCCCAGAGGTCTTCCTCTCCCGTCTGGAGTACATTTCAGAGGGTGATGAAGGCTCCGATGACGGCTTGGTTCCGGTTACGGTTCCAGATGAGCTTATCTCGGGCCATAGCCAGTTTGATGACCTGAGGCAGTCACTGCATGATGCCAGTGGACTGGACACCTCTCCGGAGGTGGAGTTTTGTAGGCCGGAGCCTGGCACTCATGCCGATTCTTCATATCGGCGCCTTATGTCTCGGGTCACCGAGTACTTGGGTTGGTCAGCTCCCCCAGGGGAGTTCGTTCAAGATGATCTCGTGGACATCCTTGATCTCGGTCCCCCCACTGACCCGGTTTTGCCGTTTCAGATGGCTCTGCAGAGAAGGGTGGCGGCGGCTTGGACTGCTCCGGAGAGTCTCCCGGCAGTGGGCAAGTCTTTGTCGCGAAAATACCGTCCAGCCAGTAGCGACCCCTGCTACTTGTCCAGGCACCCCACTCCGGAGAGTTTGGTGGTGCAGGCGGCTGCGGCCCCGGCAAAGCAGGCGTTGTATCCTACCATCCCTCCGGATAGGGACGACAAAGGTTTTGACAGCTGGGCAAAGAAAGTGTTTTCTTCGGGGGGTATGGCGCTTCAGGCGGCCAACTCCATATGTGCTTTGTCTCGTTTCACACACACTCTGTGGAACTGTGTTGCATTAGCGGCTGAACATATTCCCGAAGGGGACGAACGGGATGGTTTCCTTGCTATGGTTCAGGATGGCAAGGATGCCATGTGTGAGGCCGTTCAGTTGGGTTTGGACTTGGCAGATTGTGTCAGCCGGTCCATGGCGGTGAGCACCGTAATGCACAGGTTCGCGTGGTTGCGGAAGTCTGGGTTCGCTCCTGATGTGCAGTCCCGGCTCCTCAACATGCCCTTTGACGGTGAACACCTTTTTGGCAGCAAGGCTGACGAGAGCCTTGAGAGGTTGCAGACCTCCAAAGCTGCAGCGAAGTCGTTGGGCGCCGCAGTTCGCCAACCTCCGCCTTTTCGTCCTAGGGGACAGCAATGGAGGGGAGGTTCCTTTCGCTATTACTCATCCTTCAGTAAAGGGAGGGGAGCTAGCAGTCAAAGGGGCCATCGTAAGAGTGCCAGAGGTGGAAGCAAAGGTACTCGAGGTGCCAAGGCCGCTCGGGCAGTTGCCTCTTTGCCCTCAGGCAACGCCGCAGCTGCTACCACTCAGTCATGAAGCCAGGTCCCATGGTTCGCCGGTTGGGGGAAGGCTGGCGCAGCATCTTGTGGAGTGGCAAGCCATTACTTCGGATGTGTGGGTTCTGGAGATCATAACCCACGGCTACTGTCTTCCTTTTCGGCAGAGGCCTCACGACAATCCACCAGGGAACCTCTCTTTGAAGTGTCCGGATCCGCTCCTTGCGCAGGAAATTCCAGCCCTGCTGGAGAAAGGCCCATAGAACTGGTGCCTGTAGCGGAGAGGAACAAGGGATGGTATTCCCCTTATTTTTTGATTTCGGAGAAAGACGGGGGATTGAGACCCATCATGGACTTGCGCGGTTTGAACAAACTCCTCAGGAAGGACAAGCTCAAGATGGTGACTCTTTCTCAAGTCCTCCAGGCCCTTCAACTTCAGGACTGGTTGGTGTCTCTCAACCTCAAAGATGCTCATTTCCATGTGCCGATCCATCCCAAGCACAAGAAGTACCTGAGGTTCGCGGTTGGCGACTCGCACTTTCAGTTTCGAGTCCTGCCGTTTGGATTGACCTCCGCCCTGAGGGTTTTCACCAAGCTCATGGTGGTGGTGGCAGCGCATCTCAGGAAAGGGGGGATTCACGTTTACCCCTACCTGGACGATTGGTGGATCAGGTGAAGCTCTCCTGAGCAAGTCCTGCATCATCTGTCCGTCACCTGCCACTCCCTTCACAGGCTGGGCTTCTCCCTCAATTTAAAGAAGTCCCATTTGACACCAACGCAGCGGCTCCAGTACATCGGAGCAGTGCTCGACACGTCCCTGGGGCAGTGTTTTCCTCCTCAGGTGAGGGCTCTTCACATTCAGCAGATGGTGCACAAGTTTTCAATTTGCCCAGAATCTCCCAGCGTCCGAGTTCTTGAGACTGCTCGGCCTCATGGCATCCTGCATTCTTCTGGTGCCAGAGGCTCGTCTGCGGATGAGATCTTTGCAGTGGACACTCAAGCTCCAGTGGTCTCAGTCCTCCGGCAGGCTGTCGGACCCCGTTCAGGTGCCGCCCTCGGTAGCCCGGGACCTTTTGTGGTGGGCCGTCGAGGGCAATCTGATGAAGGGGGCCCCATTTTGGCTGCCCTGGCCGGAGGTGACGATCGTGACGGACGCATCCCTCACGGGATGGGGAGCTCATGCCAACGAGTTGACGGCGGTCGTTGGTCTCCGTCAGAGTCCAGACTCCATATCAATCTGTTGGAGCTGAGGGCCATCAGGCTAGCCCTGAAGGCTTTTTTGCCGACTGTGCGTGGAAAGAGTGTCCTGATTCTAACGAACAACACGTTGGCCATGCACTACTTCAACAAGAAGGGGGGGGGGGGGGCAGGGTCACTTCCGCTGTGCAGGGAGGCGATGCAGCTCGAGTTCTGGGCCATCCAGCAGGAAGTTTCGATCTCGACGGTTCATCTGGCCGGAGACGACAACGAGACGGCGGACGCTCTGAGCAGGCAAAGCATGATCTCTCACGAGTGGAAGCTGGCTCAGGAGATTCTCCTGGAGATCTTCGCCCTTTGGGGGACCCCTCAACTGGATCTCTTCGCCTCCAGTGTCAACCGGAAGTGCGAAAGGTTTTGCTTGTGGGAATTTCCTCCAAAAGGAGCCTTAGGAGACGCGTTCGTGGTGGAGTGGTCATTCCCACTGCTGTACACGTTTCCTCCAGTCCCCGTCATCCCGCAAGTGCTGCGGAGGTTACGGAGGTTCGGTTCCCGGATGATCCTCATTGCTCCGGCGTGGGCCCGGACGACGTGGTACCCGGACCTTCTAGACTTGTCCATCTGCCCTCCAGGTCGTCTTCCCTACCGAGACGATCTGCTCTCATGGGTGGGGGGGTCAGGTTCTCCATCCAGAGGTCAGATCCCTCAATCTTCACGCTTAGCTTCTGAAAGGTTGAAGTATAAGGATTGGGACCTCCCTGAAGACGTGATGGAGGTATTGCTCTCGGCCAGGCGGCCGGCAACTAAGTCTCTGTACCGTTGCCGTTGGAGAAAGTTCTGCGACTGGTGCAGAGTTCATAATGTGGATCCTTTTGAATGTGACATTCCCATGGTTCTGTCTTTTTTGCTTTCTTTGGCCCACAGGGGCTTGCAAGTGGGGACCATTAAAGGTTACCTGGCGGCGCTGTCCATATTTAAGCGCTTGTCTGAAGAGTGTTCCTATTTTTAAATTCCTTTAATTTTTCAGTTTTTGAAAGGGCTCACTAATGTGTTCCCTCCGTCACCTTTTATGGTGCCAGGTTGGGATTTGAACCCTGTTCTTAAGTTTCTTATGGGTGCTCCGTTTGAGCCTTTACATTCTTGCCCTTTGAGGCTGTTAACTCTGAAAACTGTGTTTTTGGTTGCTGTTACTTCCGCTCGCAGAGTGAGTGAGTTACAGGCACTTTCAGTTAAGCCACCCTTCACTGTGTTTCATAAGGACAGGGTTGTCCTTGGAGTTCGTCCTTCTTTTCTTCCGAAGGTGGTTTCAGAATTTCATTTGAGCCAGAAGGTTGTTCTTCCGGCGTTCTATCCTCCTCCACATCCTGGTAAGGATGAGGAGAGGCTCCATAGGCTTGATCCTAGGAGAGCGTTGAGCTTTTATATTTTGTGCATGTCCCGGGTCAGAGTGGACGATCAACTTTTCATTGTTTACACTGGAAAGCGTTTGGGACAAACTGTGACGAAACAGACTTTGTCTCGTTGGATTATTTTAGCTATCTCCGAGTGTTACCGCTTGACGGGTAAGGATCCTCCGGCTGGCTTGCGGGCCCATTCTACCAGGGGAGTGGCTGCGTCTACGGCCCTGCAGAGGGGAGTTCCTATTCGTCACATCTGCGATGCAGCCACCTGGGCTTCAGTACATACTTTTGTACGTCACTATGCCCTCGATTCCATCAGAGGGCAAGATCTGGCCTTTGGCAAGGCAGTTCTCTATTCCGCAATTTGATTGGGCATGCTAAATTTGTATTCTAAATTCTTTCCCACCTCCTTGCTTGGTACTGCTTTGGGAGTCTGTCATAGATATGGAATACGTCGGAGGACCCAATCCCCTCAAAGAACAAGTTACTTTCTTACCTGGTTCTTTCGATGGGATGGTCCGACGACGTATTCCATATCGCTCCCTCCCTGCTTTCCCCGCTGCAGAATTTCTTTTGCGATTGTAGCTTGCGCTCCGTAAGGCCTTGTGTGTCTGACTGGCAGAAAACTGTTGGCACACGTTCTGGGAAAAAACTATAACTGAGGCTATGGGCGTCGTGCGTCCTACTTATCACATCGGGTGACTTCAGCCGTCGGAGGAGGTCCTCGGGGACGGTGCATAGACGTCATCGACGCAGGACGCAGACGCCAAAGATTTTCCGAAGCAGCACAGCTGTGAACATTACCTGTCATAGATATGGAATACGTCGTCGGACCATCCCATCGAAAGAACGTTACCAGGTAAGAAAGTAACTTGTTCTTTTGGTGGATTGGGGGTTAAATTGGAGGTTAGACTGGAGATTACTTTTTTGGCATTCATTTTAGACTGTAATGTAGCGATTTTGCCAAGGAGTGCACTTGGAATGTTTGTGCACCATGTGCTGTCTTTACTGCAGATATCAGGGGGTGTGGTAGGAGTTTCAAGTTCTTTGAGGATCTTGAAGAGCTCTTTGGTATTAGATTCGGCTTGCATGATACGTGTGTTGTGCGTGTCTTTTTTTGCAAGAAAGATAGCTTCTTTATATTTAAGGGTGGCTTAGATGAGGCTATCCTTGTTGGTAAGGGATGGGTGACTTTTCCAACGGGCTTCGCATGTTCTTTTTTCCTTTAGTAATACCTTCTGCTGTGGTGTGAACCATGAGTTGAGCTGTGCGCATGGTTTTGCTTTCCTAGGTTTAATAGGGGCAATGGCATCAATTGCTTTGAGAATGGTCTTGTTGTAGCTATCAACTAGAGCTGTGGGGTCAGAGCAGGATGATAGTACCTTATTCAAGGTGGGTATGATGAGACGGAGGAGATTCCCTATGGTTATGTCTTTTTTTTCTGGTGCATATGGGTGGTGGAATGTCAGGGTTAGATCATTGATAATTGGATGGGATGTTGCATGTAATAGCGTGGTGGTCAGACCAGGCTTAGGGTGAGTTGGCTACAATGTTGATAGAGCAGTTAAGGTCGACCAACCAATCAAGGATTCTTTCCTTGTCGTGGGTAGGTTTGCGAATGTAGTGGGTGAAGCCTAGGTCGGTGAGAGAACTGGCAATTTCTAAGGATGTCGAATCATTAGGGTCTTGGAAGCCCATGTTGAGGTCGCCTTTTTGGCAACCTTCACCTCCGCAAGATGGGTCACAGACATCCAGGCTTCAGCTGTCCTTGAACCACTACCTGCGGTTTTACAAAGACATTCTCAAGAGTAATCCAAGTTACTTACCAAAAGTACCAATGAATTTCCACATTAACACATCCATTACTTTGCCAACATTTTTGGTGAATACTACTTCAAGGGCAGAGATTGCACTTCATTCTTTGGATGTCAGGCATGCCCTGAAATATCACATTGATAGAACTAATAGATTTCGGGATAGATCATTATCCTCTGCAGGTGCTTTCCTCTGGAACAGCCTCCCTGCTTCTCTGTCTGAAGCCTGATCTCCTTAAGTTCCGGAAACTCCTCAAGACCTTCCTCTTCTCTTGCTCTTTCTCTCTCCCTCTCCCTTGTTAACCCCTTCTTTCTTTGTATACTTCCCTCCTCCCTATCTCCCTAACTATGCTCTGTTTGCTGACTGGTCGCCTGTTGCTCTTCCAGAGCCATACAGGTCTCAGGCTCCGCAGCCAGTCCTCGCACTTGGCCCAGGCCTCTGCACTTACCACTACTGCACTTCTGGATTTCATTCCATGAGAAGGGTAACCTCTCTGTACTTAACCAGGGCCCTACTGGACTGGGCGCACTTGTTCCCTTCCACACCCTGTCTGCGCACTTACATTACCCGAATGCACTAGGCCTAGTTTGCTAGGTCTAGAACAGTAGTTTTTTCTCTGTATGTTCTTCTCCTTCTCCTCCCCCTTATCACCTTGCTCTCTGTCACACACTTGCACGATCTGAAATATCGTTGGCCTAGTACAGTAGTTAATGTATTGTATTCTCTTCTCCCTCTCCTCCCCTCTTGTCTTGTACTTGCACTAGTAGTAATGCCGTCAGGCCTAGTTAGCTAGATCATTCGGAAACATCAAGGCCTACGAATGACTCTGTACGCCTTTGTTCCCTTCCCTTCCCTCCTTGAAGCGCTTCTCTGTCATGTGGCCAGGAGTTCCTCTGCAGGACATCTGTTGACTGGCTACCTGTGCGGTGTGTGAGAAACCTGAATGTGTCTCACCCGCTAGTCCCCGGGGATCTGTCATCCAGGTAGCCAGGACACGGCCATCACTTTGGGATCCAGTTCCTGGGGGTGAACCAGCGCGGGAGGATCACCTGGATGAGAGGTCCTTGGGAGTGGAAGTAGGACACCGGAAGGTGAGACTTGGTATCCCCTTCCTTGTAACCCCTTTTTCCCCCATCCCTCCAGGTAGGATACCTCGGAACTCGTGCCCCTCCCCACCCCCTCACCGGGCCCCCACCTTTCCCGATACAAACACATTCTCACTAACAGTTCACTGTGAGCGACAACAGACAAACACCAGAGCCGTATACCTGGCACATCCCAACACAGTGGTCAGGTAGAGTCCGGCAATTACTGAAGATTACACACACACACCTCACTTCATCACACGTCCCCACACAAATAAAAGGCAGAGCATGAAAGCGCACTCAAGCAAGGCAAAACACACAAGGAAGCAGCAGTTCCGAAATGGCAGTTTAATATGAGGAGAAAGACAGCAAGACCAGAAAGGGTTGCAAGGAGGGAATTGCCCTTGGCGTTTTCAGAGGAAGAACACTGTTACTTTCACAAGCCCTTGAGGACAAGAAACATAAGATCGTGAATTAAAGCTGAAGAAAGGTGCATTGGTGTTACATGTACTCGGGGCTCTCCCGCATCGATAGTCTTGACGGGGAGGAGCCATTGCCGTCGTGGCACTGACCTTGGCTTCGACAACAAAGCCGCTCCAGTAAAGTCAGTACAGCCAATCGGAGAGACTAATAGCAGGCCGGTTTGTGTTGGAACCAAGATTGCAAGCGGCAACATTGTATGAAGAAATCTGCAAAGAACAGAGTTTAAGGTGAATATGATGAGCAACAGGAATATAATTGAATATCCAAGGAGTGCGTGAACATTTGAACTGTGAACAAAGTAGATGCCATATACAGAGTTGCCCGGCAGCACGTGGGTGCTCATTCTAAGGTCTCTGTAAGGTATCCAACTGGGTGGAAAAACTGTAAACTGTGAAATTTAAGTGGTCCTGCAACGGGTCAAGCCAAACCCTGTGCACATTCGAACGTCTTAGATAGCAAATAAGAATTGTAATTGGTCCGAGCTCGACTGAGGGAAGACTAATTCCAAAAAGGGCATCTGAGCCTGACTAAAGGGTATCCGGGGGTGAACCGTGAGTCACCCGAGAACAGATATACGAACTGTAATTGGTCAGAGCCTGGCTGATGGAGACTGTGAAAAGGGGATCTGAACCCTGCTGAGGGGGATCCAGGGTGAAGAGTGAATCGCCCTACTTGAATACTTGGAAAGGAAATCTTTTGTTTGTTTGATACATCAGGCCCTCTGGATCAAGAGACTTTTGATCGAGACTTGGCCATAGAAGGCCCTGATGCTTTTGATAGAACTGTGTCCTTGTGCCCAAGAAGAAAAGAAGGGTTTGTTGCTCCCGGATATCTTGCTTGTAGTTTGTGAAATAATTATTTCTGACACCTTGGTTAGTATGAATTACTTCGTTTATTGTTCGTTGTTTTTCTGGGTGATTTTTTCTTTAAAATACATGTGTTTATGAAAAACACTCTTTGGAACTTGACAAGCAAGTTAGGTCAGCCGACACGTGTTTCGACCTTACGGTCGTTCTCAAGGCCAGTTGCGGTTTGCTGTGTGCCCAAAAGCAGCGGAGCACCGCCTAGGACATCAGACGGAACATAGAGGGCCCAACAGGAGCCAGGACTGCCGTAAAGGACAGTTTATATTACAGAACCCCACTTTGGGCACACAGCAAACCGCAACTGGCCTTGAGAACGACCGTAAGGTCGAAACACGTGTCGGCTGACCTAACTTGCTTGTCAAGTTCCAAAGAGTGTTTTTCATAAACACATGTATTTTAAAGAAAAAATCACCCAGAAAAACAACGAACAATAAACGAAGTAATTCATACTAGCCAAGGTGTCAGAAATAATTATTTCACAAACTACAAGCAAGATATCCGGGAGCAACAAACCCTTCTTTTCTAATTTACCAAACTGGGGCTTAGGCTAAACCCCAAAACCGCTCCTGTGATCTTGCCCAAAATCGCAATCATGGCATAATTGGAGCTTAGCACTGGCAGGTTCCATTCCTAGAGCCTAAAACTCACCTCATCTTGTGCCAAAGAAGCCCAAGAGTGTGTTATGCTCGAGTGAACCGCCTTGTTCCGTGCTGAAAATGTGGGGAAGGAAGGCCAACGGCCTGAACATTCTGACTTATCATTTTGAGAACAGTTCTTTCTTTTTCATGAACATTTCCCCACACTATTTGTAAATTAGCAGTAAAGATTGCCAATCGTTTTTTTTGTTTTGTTGTATAGGCCCTTTTATTTTGACGAGACTCCAATAGGACTGCATTTTTATTATTTCGATGGTTGTAGCTTGCTCTCATCTTAGATTTAGGTTTAGATAGGCATTTCTCTCATGCTTGATAAGGTTCAATAAACACCCTTGACTGTGGTCACTTGCGTCTCTTACTTTTGATACCATGCCTTCACTACAGGTGCCACACACCCTGTCAGACGTTACTGCCTGGAAACGCAATCTGAGTGTGATGCTGGTGTGACACGAACAGTGCTGCGCATCTGTATCAATAGGTTGAGCCTCTGCTGCGTACCACCTCTCAGCATTCCAACATGGCTAGTCGCTTAAATGCAGGTACTGTTTTGCAAATCTATTTATAGCATGTGAATCTATGAAAGGTCAAATGCTTGAGAAGTTGCTTACCTTTTAACTTTAGTTTTCCAGCATTATCTTTCATAGATTCACATGCAAAGGCCGCCAAACCCTATAAATGCTGTAAAGATTGCAAGCCATGCACTGTGGGCGGTTAGAATCTGAACATGGTCTGAAGGGGTGGTGCTGAGCACTCAGCGTCCCATTGAAGGAGGGCAACTTAAGGCTGCAGTTGTCACTGCTTATGTAACCAAGGAGTCCCAGACTGATGACTCAGAATTATTCAAAGTAAGTGAAGCTAGGAAACATACCAAATGTTCGAGAATTGGAGTCACAGATAAGAACTGTTAGAAAAGGTTTTCTCTTTGCTGCTTTCACTCTTTAGAAATCTATGAAACCAGGCAACGTTTTGTTGTTTCGCACCTGTCCTGATTTTCGGAGGGCAGGCGAAGTTTTTTTACTCCACTGGCCTTACCAAGCACATCTGTTTTGGGGATATTGATCAGTCCCTATGGCTATCGGAGCATTATGAAATTATCTGTCTATTGTAGTCTGCACTCTTGACCTTTCAGGGATGTGTGGTAGGGAAACTTTGTGTCCATTTAATTCCCTTTATATTGTGTCCAAGACACCCTTGTGGCAGCAGATAATTTTCTAGTGTTTGTTATTCTCGTGTGCACTTCTGCATTTTTGTGCATAGTGCTTTTTAGAGTACCGTACATCCTGAAATGACTGTCGAGAGATTTTCGCCAGTTCTTTGGCCATCTTGTATTTTGGCCGCCTTCTGCTTTCTCTGGGCTGGATTCGACAGCCCTTTTTCTGGCAAAAGCTTGTGCTGGGAAAGGATGTGGGTCCTGAACTGTCTGGTCCCATTCCAAATCCATGCCAGTGTCTGTTTCTGGGCATATCTGGTGGGCAGAGGCTGTCCATGATTGGACAGCCTTTGTCAGTTTGAATGGTCCCGATCTTTACCATTGATTGCTTTGGGGGCAACTCCAGCTCTAATTCTGGATAAAACGAGGCCTTGTTCGAGCTATTTTTCTGATTGGCATTGGATCCAAGACCGCAATGAAGAGGAGCATCCTACGGAAGACGGGGAAATCGTTGGTGCAGCAATTCAGCATTGCCTTCAACTGTCTCCGCAAAGCCTTGCTCCTTTGCTGATCTCCAGAAGGGCTTCATCGTTGCTTTGACCCTTGCGCCAGTGGGAATCCTGCTCGAAGATCCTGCCCTTGAAATCCTTTGGAGGGGTCCCATAACTATTCTATGTGCTGATCACCTTCCGCATGGCCTACCATCCCAAGCTTGGACCTGGGACTCGGCAGACCCTTGAGTTGTGAAACAATAAGCCTCACCTGCAGTTACAGCTGTCCAGCATGAAGAAGCGCTTTGCAGGACCAGTTTCTTGGTTTCTGCCATGAGGCTCAACTTCCATCAGTTCTTCGCAGTGGCCATCGCTGAGCTCTTCCTGCATCGTGTCGTGGGGGTCCTCTGAGGTCATCGACCATATAGTGGTCCTTTCCTAATCCTGCCAAAGTTGTCCACCTGTCTAGCCACTGGGACCGACTCGCCAAAGCGTGGAACCACCAGCTAGCCGGACCTAAAACCCAATGCAGAAAGTGACCTCTGCACTAGCGACACCTGGCCCCTCTTTTAATGGAAACAACACACATGGCATCGAGGACCAGTGATCTCAGGAACCCCAGTAGTGGCCCTTGAGTGAACCACACTACAGGGGGGGAATATCACCCCCACCTCCTTAGGACTTAACAGGCTACTCTCTTGGCTGACAATGACAGGTGATGCTCTTGTCAAAGATCCTCACCTGGGCTTCCCCTAAGCTGGATTGGCAGAGGATCTCCTAAAACATGTCCTGTAATTGTTGTACAAGTTTGAAATGCCCATTGGCTGTGCCAAGACTGGTGTAGAACTCCTAGCCTCCTGAAATGTGTTGGAGCTAGCTAGTGTAGTGCCTTGTATGGTGTTTGTAACAAGTTTATTGCCTACTATTATTGATTCTTTAATTTGGTTCTTACGGAACTTGTTCTTTATTCACTTGCTTGGCTACACAACAGTTGCTAAGATTTTTTAACTGTATTTACAAGTTAAGTGTTGGTGCAGACATTGGTGTCTTTCCCTGTTCACCCGAAGAAGGGGGCCACGGGTGATTCTGAAAATCCATTTTAAAGGTAACTTACACGTGTTTCCAGCTAAGTCCCAGTGAAACCTTGTCTCTGCATCAATCTTGAGAAAACCCTTGACAGTGCTTTCCTGGTCCAGGTGGGATCAACCAGTCTGGATTGCACAAAGATCCTGCCCTCTAAAGCCTTTGGAATTATCCTGAAACCAACCTGTGGGCCGACTAGCTTCATCCAGGGCATCATCCATGCATCATTCACCATTCCGAGTTGTGGCTTGGAACTCTGTATGTAGTCTACTTGTGGCCCAAGATGCATCTGCCTGCAGCTATTTCTCTTTCACATGAAGAGGGGCCTTTCCGGAGCAGAGTTTTACTCACTGCCACGAGTGCCACCTGCAGCCCCTTGATCAGTGTGTTTTTTTTCAATGCTGCCCATCTAAGTATTTTCCTGGGCACCTTCTGTCATCATGGTACCTATGATGGACCACATTCCGAGGTGCCTTGACTTTCCAGTGTCAGGGTATCAGGAATGGTCTCTTCGGAACATGGAACGGCAGCCCAGTCTTGTTCAGTGTAGTTCTGGCCAAGGGTTTCCTCCCCTGGCTTCCCCTAATATGGTGGGACTGGGAAAGTATCCCTAAATTACTTGATTTACCCTAATTTGCATCTTCACTGAAACATTTACTTAACTTTTTTCTTTGCCAATACTTTTACTTCACTTTTGAATACTTCAGCTCCCTTCAACAGGTACTTGCCTGAGGCTTTTGATTCTTGAGCTAAGCCTACATACCATGTGTAGGGAAGGATTTCTGAAGTTTTAGGGGCTTATTGTATAAGGCAGAGTATTTGTTTCCATTGCTTTTCCACTGTGTTTCTTTCACTTAAATTTCTACAGTCTACTGTTTTGTTTCCAAACTGCTTTTGCATTTTTTTTTTTATTGAGTTTATTCAAGTTTGGATATTACAAAACATATATAGCGATACTGTTACGGGATGAGATAGAGTATAGTAAGTGTTATCTGTAAGGGGAATCACAGGGCGATCAATATCCGATTTGACAGTTTGCAGATCAAAGTCATATCCTGTGAGAAACCTGAGGGTTTTCTCACTCTTGAACCCCCTGAGTCCTCTGTGCAGGTGGCCAGGGAAAGGCCACTGACATTGGACCCAGACCCTTGGGGCAGAGAAGAGAGGGAGGATCGTCTGGGTGGAGGGTCCTTGGGACCTAGGAATGGGGTGCCCTTGGCTGAGACATGGCATCACTCTTTTCCTATTTACAGCCAACCCATCCTTTCCCCAACTTTCATAGGCTGTTATAAGCCAGTTTTCCTAATTTCTTCATCATTGACATTTGATAGTACTGGGACGAAGAAGAGCCAACTAAGAGCACTGAAGTGCCGGCTCTTTTACCACTCTGGTACTGGGACAAAGAAGATGCCTGCTAAAAGCTGTCTGGGTCAAGCTTGTTCCTTTAATTGGTGTGGTCAGACAAGGCTCATTGACTGCTCACACCTGCAGCCTGTCCAGGGGCTGCAGGTGTTTAAAAGGAGTCCAAGCGTCATCAGGCGGGGGGGAGACAGGAAGAGCAGCAAGGAGATTAAGGCAAGCAGCAGAGCACCTTCACGGAACGAGAGCTGAGTGAAGAGCTGGAAGCTGTGAGGAAAGGCTATGCCTTTCCCTCATGCCCGTGTTGCTCATTCCCCTGTGTGGAGAGGCCCACACAGGGGTCCCCTAGGGTCAGAAGGAGGAGGCAGGGCCTTGAAAATCAAGGACTGTGTGCTCCGGGCTGCAACGAGACCTGTCGGAACGACCAGTGAACTTTATTGTCAAGAGATATTTTGTAGCGGAGTGGTCATGTAGCTCTCATGAGCACGTTTTCAAAGTCTCTGGTCTTTTACAACTTTAATCACTGAACCAGCGGGATTACTTTGTATCAGAGTGGCCGCATGCAGTATGAGACATGTTTTCAAAGGTCTCGATACATTGAGTAATCCACTTAACACATAACGAACAAACACAGAACGAACAAACATCAGACCATTAAAGAAAAATGTAAAGCGGAACAAACAACATTTGTTGAACAATAGACAAAGTAAAACTAAGTTACGAGTGAAAATCGCCATTATTGAATACTGAACTAAACTAAGGCTTTGCAAAGAGACAGATTCAAGCCAGGGAGGTAACAGGATCCTAAATCCAGGCAAACAATTACATGATGAGTTCCACAGTGAATTTAACTCTAACAAGCAATTTACTACATGTTGTGCTTTAAATTGAACTTCACTCTGAAGAATAAACACATCCTGAGGTTGAATTTATATTGGAACTTTAATCTTAAACTACAGAAAGCAATATTATTTTCAACATTTATGAAAACTACCAAAAGGAATCTTTGTAAATTGGAAACAACAAAACTGTGATTAAAGGGAAGAAAGAAGCTTTCCTTTTGAACTGTGTTTTTTAACCAACTTTCACCTTGGGAAAGCGAACCCTTGAGATACGAGACATTTGCTGAAGTGAAGGCGGAGTCTCAATGTTCCCTTATGTTTGTGGCTTGGAACTTGGGGAAGGGAGCCCTGAGCCTTGGTTAAAACGATATATTCTTGAATCCAAAGAAGGTATCTTTAAGACATTTTGGGGAACTGCTTTACGCTTGGGGAAGGGAGCTGGAAGAAGCTCAGACTTTTGTATTGAACATGGTTTTCTTTTTTTTCTCAAATGTGTTTTTCAAATCAAAGCAGGGTGGTACAGTACAGTTTTCGTAGAAATGCATTGTTCAACATGTCATAAGCCCAATCATTGCCCTCACACCATCCCACCTTCGACCGCTGGGCTGGACCAACGTTTTAAGTCATTTTTGTCCTCTGCTCCCTTTGCGCTCTCCCCCCTGCCTCAGGGGGTTGTCCCTTCGCCCACAGCTCTCCTGGCCCCCTGAGGCTTGTAGGTCAAGGCTCGCAACCTCTGGTCATAGTCTAATATTGGGGCCATGTGTCCTGAAAGTCGTGCAGATGCCCTGCTCTGACTGCTGTTATTTTCTCTGCAATCAGTATGTCCCATACCTTTCCCCACCAGATGGGCATGAGGGGACCTTCTGTGGATTCCCAGCAGCGGGCTACCACTATTCTCCCCACCAGGAAGCATTGGGTCAGTAGTTTGGCTCTTTTTCCCGATCTCATATAGATCCCTGGTACTGGGGCCCCCAGCAAAACGGGCTCAGGGAGGGCTGCCTGGGTGATCTCTCCGATGGTGGCTAGGCATTGTTTCCAGTACAGTTGTGCCTTTGGACATTCCCACCACATGTGGAAGAAGGAGCCTGTTTGACCACAGAATCTCCAGCAAGCAGGGTCAAGTGCCTGATTCACATGAAGTCTGAAGGGGGGTGTGGTACCAGCACAACAGACGATGAATACATTCGGGTCCAAATGTCCACCCAGGATTGGTCTTCTATGGGGTGCCCCAGGTCTGCCTCCCATTGTGCCATACCTCGAGTCTTTGTGGCGAGGAAATCTCCCAGAAAGCGTTTGTATAACGTGGTGATCTTTCCCCGGGTTGGGAGTTCTTTGAGGGTCAATTCATGGGAGGTTGGGGTGTGTGTCACCGCCTGGAGAGTTTGGGGGTGAGAGAATCAGTAGCAAAGTTGGATGTAGGAGAATCTGTCCCTTTCCTGAAGCTGGAAGGTCTCCTTGCATTGTTCAAACATGAGGGGCAGGCCTCCCTCGAAAAGCTTATCTAGAGTTTCTAGGCCTCCTGCAATCCAGTTTTTAAAGTTCTGGGGATTTGCCCCGGGTGAGAACACCGGGTTATGGAAAACTGGGGAGGAGGGGCCGAGACCCTCCAGGTTCCCCATACGCCTCAGGGCCCAGTACCACACGCCTACCGTGTGTTTGGTGGCCGAAAGCAAACCGTCCAATTGCCGCCGCAGCTGGGGTGGAACGTGTGGAAGGAAACACAGGGGAAGAGGTAGACGGGACTGTTACAGTGCCACCCATCTAGGCCGACCAGTAGTTACGTGCCACGCTTGGGTGTGTGCTAGCTGTGCTGCCACTTGGTAGCCCTGTAAGTCCGGGACTCCCAGTCCGCCAAACCTTGGATTACCCAGCATAGTCTTTTGGGGAATCCTAGCCCTTTTTCCCTTCCAGATAAACCAGAGCATCTTCCTCTGAAGACTGCAGAGTGCAGGCAACGGGATTGCAACCGGTAGGGATGAATAAGCATACAGAAATCTGGGAAGGAAGTTCATCTTACAGGCAGTAATGCGCCCCATTAGTGAGATTTCCTGAGACGCCCATAGCTTCAGGTCATCCTCCAGCTCTTTAAAGAACAGGAGGACGTTTGTGTGATATATTTCCTTCGGACTTGCGGGGACCTGTACCCCTAGATTACCTTAACTTTCCATTGAATGGGGCATAGAGGGGCTAGGGACTCTAGTCCAATCCCTACAGCTACAGATTTATCGAAGTTGATAGCGAAGGTGACCCTCCCATAATTATCTATTTCAGAAAGAGTCTGCCCTAACGAAGAACGAGGTTCTGAGATGGTCAGCAAGACATTGTCTGCGTATAGGACGATTTTTTGTTGGGAGGGACCGGCCTGAAGGCCCTTAATATTATTGTCCAGTCTGGTCTTCTGGGCAAAAGGTTCCATGATCAATGCAAATAGAAGCGGGGACAGCGGGCATCCTTAACTGGTTCCGCAAGTTAGGGGAATTGGGCCACAAAGGGAGCCATTAATCCTAAGGAGAGTTTTCGGGGATTTGTAATTGGCTAAAACCATAGCTTGAAACGCCGGACCAAACCCGAAAGCCTCTAGGGTGTAGCGCATGAGGGCCGAGTCAACTCTATCGAATGTTTTTATAGCATCTAGAGCCATCAATACTAGTTTCCGAGAGTCCCGCGAGGCGAGGTCCACCAGGTTTAGGGCTCTTCGGATATTGTCTCCTGCAGACCTATTTTTAATGAAGCCTGTCTGGTCGGCGTGGACGATGTCGGCAAGATCTGTGACAGGCGGTTGGCAAGAATTTTAGAGTAGATATTGGCATCTATATTTAGTAGGGCAATCGGTCTGTAAGAAGCAGAGTCCCTCGGGTCCCTCCCTGGTTTAGGTAAAAGGATGGTGATTAATTCCTGCATAGACGGGGTTACACTGCCATTTTCCCTAAAAGAGCTGGAAAGCGCAAACAAAGGGACAATCAGTTGGGGCCTAAAGATCTTGTAGAATCTTGTAGAGTATCCATCAGGGCCAGGGGCTCAGGATTTAAGCGAAATTCTTTTTTTATGGCTTCTTTAACCTCTAGGCTATGCCGGACAGAGTCCTTCAGCCGGGGGGAGTGCCGCCTTCTGCAGATAGTCCCTCTGTTCATTCGGGTCTCATGGTGGCGTGGTCATTACCTGGTGGTTCGCCGCTGCTTTTCTTGTTCAGCGTAGTGTATTGTATCCTGTTGGCCTTGTGGCCCAATGATGGTATTGCTCCTCCTTGCTTTAGCTAGTTTGGCTACCAGCAGCTTATTCGCTTTGTTGTTCTTCACGCAATAAAATTGCTTGGTTTTAGTCAGTAGTTGTAACGTATGTTCGGCATAGTGGGTCTCTAGTTTCTTCCGTGCAATGTGGATGGCTTGTGTTTTTGGGGTCCAGCCTTTTTCCTTGTGGGTTGTCTCTGCTTCTCGGAGTTCCTCTTCAAGGATCAGGCGGGCTTGTTGTCTATTCCTGTGGAATGCTGCTCCCTGCGCAATCAGTTCTCCCCGAACCACCGCCTTCATAGCATCCCAGGTGTTTGCTGAGGAGGTATCTTGGCTTGGATTTTCTCTAAAGAAGTTCTTAATTGTCTTTGCAATGGAGTCCCTTAGCGGCATCTCATTGAGCATTGGGTCTTATAGGATCCATCTCCGTTGAGTGTTAGGAGTGGTCTCATGTGCCCGCTTCTCCAGCGTTATCGGGGCGTGATCGGATAGAATCCTCGACCCTATGGCCACCTTGTTGACGTACACTAATGTCTAGGGGAATGTTAGGAGGAGGTCAATCCTTGAAAAGGTCCTGTGAACATGTGTAGAAGGAAAAGTCCTTCTCCGAGGGGTGCAGCAACCGCCACAAGTCTACCACCTCTAGGGTCCTGAATAGGCATAGGAGTACAAGTGCGAGGGCGAAATCCCCAGGGGAGGGAGGATGCGATCTGTCCTGTGTGGGGTCTGGGACCCCGTTTAAGTCCCCTCCAATTATAGTTTGACCTTCAGAGAAGGGGCGGTGTTGCCCAGTGAGTCGTAGAAGGCCGTTTGTCCAGAGTTGGGGGTGTACACTGATATGATTGTGTATAGTTGACCCATTAGCAGGCATTTGACCACCACATATTGGCCCTCGGGGCATAGTTTTGTGTCCAGGACCTGGGGGTTCAACCCCTTTGCGAAGAGGATTGCTGTTCCTCCTTTCTTGGTGCTGCCTGAGGCAAATAATTGAAGTGGGAAGAGTCTGGAGCGTAGATGCCCAAAGTCTGCCGGGTGCAATTGTATGTGGTGTAGTAAGGCCACTGCAGCGTCCTCATCCTGAAGTTTCTGCACTATGGATTTGCGCTTGGCGCGAATTAGCCATCATGTCGGGGTAGCAGTGGGCATATGTCACCCTGTCTTTGGAGTTTTAACTCAGGCTTCCAACGGGAGGTCAGAACTTTAACTGGTGGGGGGGGCGTAATTTGGAGTTCGGCCCCACCCCTGGCCAACCGGGCCAAGTGGATTCCCTCAGCCAACATGGCTGGGGCAAAAAACAGGAACTGTGATTGATTCCAAGGACTCATAGGTGGACTGTACCTTGGAAATGGGCATGGGCCATGGGAGGGCCTGTTGCGAGGTTGAGGTTTTCATGTTATTTTTCAGAGTTGGCAGCGTTCCGTCAAAGAGGCATGTCGTCTTAGGTGAGGAAAGGTTTGAGTCTCGCCATCGAGAGTCAATACCGGGCAGCGGATACGGGACCATGCGACCAGGTCTGTGTATCCAGGGACTGGTGCATCCTTAGTGCGTTGTCTCCCATGCCACTCATATTTTCTTACCACTCTTTCGCACCCTCGACCAGGAAGCCGGCCTAGGTTTCGGAGAGGAGGAAGGGTCTTTGCCTCTTGCATCTTCTGAGGTTGAATGTGCCGCCCCATCAGGTGAGTGAGTGCATGATCTTTTCGGTGTCTTCAAGGTGCCTTTATAGGAAAATTGCAGTGCTGTCGGGAATAACCATCTATATCGGATCTGATGGTCTTGGAGGAAGAGAGTCAGAGGTCGAAGGGATTTTCTCTTTTGTAGTGTAAGGAGGGAGAGGTCCTGGTAGATCTGGAGGGGGGGAGCCCTGGAAAGATAGTTCATCACAGGAGTGGCTTATTGCTGAGATGGGCTCCTTTGTGGTGAAGACGTGCACCCTGGTTATTACATTAGGGGGGGGGGGGGGTCCGATTCCAAAGGTGTGGGCACAATCTATGGGTGCGATCCAAAACGATCTGCGGTTTTTCAAGGTGTGGGAGCAGAGATTAGAAAAAGTCACCCACATGTTCCGCTAGGTCTTTGTCTGGGATTGAAGCTGGGATCTCCCGAATCCGAAGATTGCGCTGGGCCCTGTTTTCAATGTCCTCCTGTTTTAAATTCGAGGATTTCACATTTGTCTTATAGGGTCCTGATTGAACGTTGCATTTCCCCCAGGGCGGCTGCGTGGTCTTGGGACTGATCTTCAACCTCCCCAAGCCTTTGTTATGCTTCCGTTACTCTTTGGTCGGTATGTTCTAGCTTTGTGGCGAGTTCGGTCATGTATGACCTAAATTCCGCCTTGATATCAGCCATAAATGCTTGGATATCTTATTTGTTGGCTAGGGATCCCCTATCCTCTGGGGATTTTTGTGGCATAAGCTTGGGGGTGGGGCGGATCATGTTTCCTTCCACTCTCCGCTGAGAGCAGCAACTTTATTTTTTTTTTGTTCATTGTTTTAAAATGTATTTATTTTCATCGTCGCTATGTCCGGGTTTTTGCCAGCTTTCAATTGCTTAGCCATGATGTCTTTAATTGAGTGAAGGGCAAATTTGGTGGCTTCCAAGATCCAAATGGCTGTGTGAGGCTATTGTCCTGGTTTTAATTTGCAGGTCTGTCTGTGCGAGGAGTTGGGGGGGGGGGGTCCACTCTCTGCTATCCGTTTCCACAGGAGAATATGGACGCTGTGTTCCCTTGGTGGGTGGTAGGTAAGGGAGGAGCCCCCTCTGTTCTTGAGTTAGGGGCTGTGGGCAGGATTGTTGTATGTCCCTAGTTAGGAGCAGGGGGGTTGTTGTGTGGGCTGGGGTGACCCAGGATCAAGGGTAAGTGGGGGGGGGGTGAGCAGCCACAGGAGCGTGTGTTCTCCGTTAGCAGTTCCACTTGGGGTGACTTCCCATTCAGCTCAGGTCTCAAGAGCGCTTCCTCAGGTGATATTGCCCGGTGGTAGTATTGGGCTTGTTTCATTTTTAGGTGGGCCTTCCTCACCTCATTATTGTGGTCCATGCTGTATTGTTAAGAAGGTCGTACCCCTTTTCCAGAGTGTGGGGACTGAGGACAAGAATGCCGGCGATTCGGTCAGTAATGAGGTCCAGGCTGGCGCTCCGCTCCTTGTAGGGCCAGCAGAGCCTCCTGGGTGAAGTTAAGTCTGCCTCAGCCCTACCGGGCTGCTGGATCCGCTTGCTTCCTCCAGGAGAGAGGGGGAGAGAAGAGGCACCATATTACCACCTGCAGTTCTGCTCCTTTGCTTCACTGATGGCTCCGGATCTCCGCCCTAGGCCACTGCGCGAGAGGTAGCCCTGGAGCACCCAGCTCCGTCATTCCTGCATTCAGAGCTCAGACGCTGGGAGGAGCGGGCCAGGCTGACACCGCAAGACACCAGGGGCAGTGTTTTGAAGTGGGTGGCAGTGGGGGTTGTGCCCCCCCCAACCCCCTGAGGGAAGAGTGGGAGATGAGAAGCTGTAGCGGGGCTCTTCAGGGCCGGAGACCCCTACCAGCAGGACCTCCTCACCGTTCCACCCGACATCTTGAAATCAGGCGGCAGAGGGCACGCGGGGCAAATTGCGCTCGTTCTCTGGCTTCCCGGGGGCTTGGATATTTATTTTAGTATCGATGGTCGCTCTGGAGTCTCACACATCCTTGGAGGCAACCTGGCTCAAATTTCGCGTGATGGAACCCCACCAGGGTTAGCAGCGCAGCAGGCTCTCCCCGGAGGCCATTAAAGGAGCGACCACATCGCTGGTGCACCAGGCCACGCCCCCAACACTTTTTTTTTTTTTTGGTTACTGACATCCATACACGTTGTACATAATTAGTTGTGCGGGCAAGAATAGGTTTTGGACTCAGATTCCTAAATTCATCTTTGACTCAGACTTTCATTAGTTTTATTTTGGTACGAAAATCCCACCTTAGCATAGGGCAAGCAAGGCCTTTTTCCATCCTGACATTTAAGTTAATAAAATCAATTTTTATGAATCTGGAATCTGTTGTCTTTGTCCTCCTTTATGATACCTTCACAATCCCCAGTTGAATTCCCATAAAGTTATGAGTAGTTTTGTTCTTCAGAGGTTGGGGAAACGTTTTACTTTAGGGAAAGTACTTCCGTATTGCCAGACTTGGCACACAAGAAGCTGAGTAGGTCTTGTGATCAAAGAGAGATGATGGCAAAAAATGGATTTCAGCAAGGCGATAAGCTTGGCTAAATTCGACAGTGACAAAGTAAGTTTGGATGGTTGCAAAACTGAAGTAGTTACTGAAATCTTCTTGTCCGTCATCTCCTTCATGCTTAACTGTAGACCACAACTCCATGTCATGATCTACTTTTTCACTGACGGCACAGCTCAGTCCAGAGTGACCAACATTTAACTAAGAAAGGTGTGTCCTCCTAAGTCTAAGAAGGTGATCCACCAACCTTCACTCCCAAAAGTTGTTCTTCTCCAGCATTGGATCTTTCATGGATTCACATGCTGTGAATATTTCCCGTCAGCAGGCTGGGAAACCTCAGTAACTTTAACCTAGCGTTTTCCTATTGGAATCTTCAACACTTTAGTGTCCTATCAACGTCTTTTTGGGTGCTTTATGCACACCAATAGGACGTCTGGTATAAATATCCCCACCCCACAGCTTCCCTTCAGATTTCAACCGTCTCCAAACTGTTGGGATCACCTTGTGTTTGCTCTCGAGTTACTCTTCGTGTTCTACACATTCTTTCCTTACTTGGGCTATCATGTCATATGTGGGCCTGAAGAAATCGTTGTTTAGGCCTTGTGAAACCTGCAACCTAGGGGGGACGGGCATGCGGATTGTCTGTACCCCAGTCATTCCGCGGAAGCCTGTGAGATCTGTCAAGGCTTTTCTCAGGAAACGATGGAGCGCAACCGCCGGTTGATTTGTTGACAGAACAAAGGCACTTACTCGGGTTCGGCAGTGGGTTCGTCTCGGGGGAGCAAGTCTTCCGGCGGAGAAGGTGTCCACCTACCAGAGGGCGCGGCCCGCGGAACCCCCCTCTAAGATGCCGCGCACAGGAGTGCCAGCGTCTGAGGTGGGTAGAGGCGTCTGAACCTCTGGATCCAGGTCTCATCAGTCTAAAGGGGCGAGTGGGCCCTCTCTGGCCAAGTCGGCAAGAGAGGGCCCACTAGTACTACTTTACAAGTAGAAGGAAGCGAGTGCTAGGCCTGTGAAGTCAGGGCAGAAGGCCACAATGACAGAGAGGGAGAAGTAGAGGTCCCGAGAGTCCTCATCGAAGCACTTGTCGAAGAGCCATCAAAGGTTGTCTTCCCGTGTGACTCTTTGAAACATCATTCCAGCACTTCATGCAAGCGGGCCGCTTCGCCAGAGCAGTCCAGGCCAGTGGAGGCCTTAGTGCCGCTGCCGAAGGGTTCGTCGGCGGATGTTCCTCTATCGACGTTGGTGGCGCTGCCTTCACTCCCTTCGTCGACAGTGGGCTCGTCTGCTCCATCGGCGGCCGGGATGGGGGCCTCGTCGACTACCGTGCCTGACAGTGGGCCGCAGTTGCTATCAGCAGCTCCGCTGGGGACAGACGGTGGTTTGTTGCCTGTGGGGGACCCATGGCGGTCTGGGGCTGACTTTGGGCCTTTGCTCCCGTTGGACATCCTTCAACAAGATCCCAGTCCATATTCTGTGACCTTGAGTCCTGAGGGCGAACATGAGCCATTGTTCGATCCTTCACTGCTGAACCTGCAGCTGGCACGTCCATCTACATCGGAGGTGGTTGGGACTGGCCTGCCCCTCTACCCTTTGGTGAATCCACACTTTCTGCTGTCCATCTAGGTGTTGAGTACTCTCCAGTCGTTATTGGGACAGTTGGATGCTAGGCTTACCGCGGCTCCAAGCCCGGTGGCTCCGGTGGTACACGATGTGCCCGTGGAGGCCCTTCGTCCAAGTCTCCCCAGGGAATCTTTGGTGCAGCTGCCATTACAGTCACTGGTGGGGTTGGGCTTTCCCAGAGGTCATCCAGAGGAAGGGGAGCTGGTGGATTTGGATCCGGAGAGTGATCCTCGCGACACGCTGTCGACGGTGTCCTCATCGCCCATGAGGGGCGATACCTGGGATGGAGCCTCCTAGTAGCCTGGTTCAGCCTTCGCCGCCGGATGATTTTGGGGCTTTTAACGCGATGATGGCCTAGGCTTGCCAAGAGTTTGGCCTTGCTCCTGAAGAGGAAAGAAAAGACATAGGAAAGAGGAAAGAAAAGACATAGGGAAGCGACGGAAGGCAGTTTTTCTCTGTCCCGATTTTGGACCACGTGTGGCAGGAGCGTCTGAGCACGATGCGTCATCCTTTTTCAGAGCCACCGGTGAAGGGGCGTCTTGAGAAGAGGTTTAAAGAACCAGAATCTACCCCTAAATGCTTCACGTCACAACCCACGCCGGAGTCTGTGGTGTCGGTGGCGACTAGTCGGAAGGCGAGGAGCCAGCACAAGTGTGCTACGCCCCCGGACAGTGAAGTCAGGATGCGTTTGGAAAAAAGGTGCCGATTGTGGGTGCTACAACAGTGAAAGCAGCAAATTCCTTGGCCATTATGGCCCGGTGTGACAGGAAGATGTAGCACCGGTTGCCTCTGCTCCTGGATCTCCCGGAGCAACAAAGGAAGGAAGCTATGCTACTGGTTTGGGGGAGGGGGAGGAAGCCTCCAACCACCGCATTGACATTGCAGTGGACCTGGCAGAATCCGGGTTCAAACAAATAGATAATGGGGTTGTTCTCTAGAGGCAGACATTGCTGCGCTGCACTGACTTTTGTCCAGAGGTCCAGCATAAATTAGTAGACATGCCCTGTGAGGGTGAGCAGCTCTTCGGCAAAAAACTCGGCAAGATGCTGAAGGGGATGAAAGAAGATTTTGAGACGGTGAAGTCCTTGGGTATGCTACAGAGTGACTGCTCTTTTCGCCCCTTTTGGGCATTCCGAGGGGACTCTGGAGATGCCAGATTTGCTGCTTTCCGCGACAGCGGTTACGGTCGCTCCAGCTACTCTTCCCAAGGCTTTAAGCGCTCGTTCAAATACACGCAGAAGAACAAGGACTATCAAGTGCAACGTAAGAAGGGCCCAGCCGCCTCGGCTGCTAAAGGCCGGCAGTCTAAGCCTCAGCAATGACAGCCATATAGGCATTCAACTAGGGGACAGAGTTAAGCAACACATCGTCGAATGGCATGTTATTACTACGGACCGCTGGGTGCTGGAAACAGTACGTCACGGCCACTCGGAGTTTCAGCGGCCTCAACTCCCTATTCCCTCTGTGCAGTTGGCGCAGCTGCATCTCTGTGTCTTGCGCCAAAAGGTGGAGCTCATGCTGGTGAAAGAGGCAATAGAGCCAGTCCCGTTGTATTTTGTGATTTAAGGAGCTTTGGCCGTTGAACAAAAATCTGCAACGCCTGAAGTTCAAGATGCTCCCATTGCAGGATGTCATTCGATCGGTACAGCATGGGTAATTCCTGGCATTGTTAGATCTCGGAGACGCTTACTTCCACATCCCGATGCTGCCAAAAGATTGCAAGTTCCTGCGCTTTGTGGCCGTGTCCTCCTGTTTGGACTGAAGTCGGCTTCCAGGACATTCACCAAGTGTCTGTCTCCGGTGGCTGCTTTCCTCCGCAGAGAGGGGCATAATCTGTACCCGTACCTGGACGATTGGGTGGTCAGGGGACAGTCTCCAGAAAGGACGCTGGAGTCTCTCCAGACTTCTATGTGCCTGTTACAAGGGCTGGGATTTGCCGTCAACTTCGCAAAATCCGATCTGACACCATCCAGGGAGTTGGTCTTTCTAGGCACTCAGTTTCTTACGCAGGAAAATCTGGTGAAGCTGTCGGGCAAAAGAGTGGAGAAGTTGTAGTCCAAGGCAGGCGAGTGGGGCCGGGAGCTACAGTCTCGGTCCGGAGGTACATGTCTCTTTTTGGGTCCATGGCATCCTGCATTCAGCTCATCCCGAATTGTCGCCTGTTCATGCGGCCGGTGCAGGAGTTTCTCGCCTGCCAGTGGTGCGAGTCAGGGGTGATGGTCGGACCAAGTGCTAATCTCCTGTGTTCTGGTGGAGGCCCTACAGTGGTGGACATGCACAGAAAATCTGGTACGGGGCATGTCTCTGCGGGAAACAGATTTTCAGTTCACAACAGTGACAGGCGCTTCCCAGGTGGGTTGGGGGGCGCACATCGACCGGTCTTAAGTCTAGGGCCTCTGGTCTCGGGAGGAGGCATTGTTGCACATCAACGTTCTGGAGTTGAGAGCAGTGCACTGGGCGCTGAAATCCTTTCTACCTCTCAAGGACAGACCCCACCACCACAGTGTTCTATTTGCGGAAGCAGGGCAGCACACATTCCCAGCTCCTGTCCATGGAGGCTCGGGAGGGCTGGCATTGGGCTATTGCACACGGGAGTCACATTTTCGTTTAACATTTGCTGTGTGTGCAGAATGTTCAGGTGGATGCCCTCAGCAGAAACGCGGGTCGGTTGCACGAGTGGAAGCTGAAGGAAGAACAGGTGACAACGCTCTTCCAAAAATGGGTATTTCCCCCCTCTCGACTTGTTTGCCACGCCGAACAAGCAGTGCCCTCTTTGCCAGCAGGGTCGCTCATCCGGAATCAAAGGTAGACGCATTTTCATTTTCATGGATGTGCCTGTACACGTTTTCACCGTTTCCTCTTATTCGGAGAACGATCTGGTAGGTGCAAAAGTACCCGTGCAAAGTGATCTTGGTGGCACCGTTCTGGCCCAGGCAGACTTGGTTCTCGGATCTACTTCTTCTCGCGGTGGATGAACCGCTTCGTCTAGGGTTGGAGCAGGATCTTCTGTCACCGGACGAAAGAAGGATGTGGCATCACGACCCGGCATCACTCAGCCTGACAGCGTGGCTCCTGACTACTCCGTGTTTGGTCATCTAGGTATCTCGCAAGATTGTCGGCGGATCTTGGCGGCGGTAAGGGCGCCTTCCATCAATATCTCTTACGGTAGAAAATAGGCAAGGTTCTGTGCCTGGTGTGTGGAGCAGCCGGACGTACAGCCGTTGGAAGTGCCTCCGTCCCAGATTCTCCCTTACCTGCTGTAGCTGGTGCAGGGGGCGGGCTGGCGTCATCAATCAAGGTGCATTTACCTGCCATAACCAGGTTCATGAGAGGGTGCCATGCTGCTCCTCTGTTCAGTGACAGATTGGTTAAGCATCTTCTAAAAAAAAACTTTTTCGGACATTTCCCCCAGAGAAAAGGTTTGCTCCGGTATGGAGTCTCAATGTGGTTCTCTCTGCTTTCATGAAGCTGCCATTTGAACCCATGTCGGCAGCGTCCTTGAAGTTCTTCCCATGGAAAGTTGCGTTTCTGGTAGTGATTACATCTGCCAGAAGGATGTCGGAACTTCAGGCGCTGGTCATTGACCCGCCGTATCTGCGTTCATGAAGGACAGGGTCTCCTGTCTACAAATCCTCACTTTATACCTACAGTGTCGTCGGAGTTGCACAAACACTCTACGATTGCCTTGCCCACATTCTTTGCTAAGGCGGCCACTGCGGCGGAAAGAGCTCTGCATTAACTAGATGTCAAGAGGGCGTTGAAGTTTTATATCAGCCGTACTCGGGTCTTCAGGAAGTCGAGACAGCTGTTTGTGGCTTTTGATACTTCCAACAAGGGGCAGTCTATTTCCAAGCAAGAACTTTCCCGTTGGGTCTCCTCTACAATTCTACAAAACTCCTAAGGCCCATTCTATGAGGTCCATAGCATCGGCGCTATTGGCTGGTATACCGCTCAGTGATTTGCCAAGCCGCATCTTGGGCGGTGCCGCATACCTTCACCAGGTAATACTGTCTGGGCCAGCAGTATGAGGAAGATGTGCAGGTGGGACAGGTGGTCCTCCAACACCTGGCCCCGCAGCCTCCGGGGTTCATTTTGCTCTATCACTTGCTGGTTTGTTATCATGCATGTTGTTGGATGTTCATGGCTGTGGCCTGGGTCTGGGGTTGGTTGCCTGTCATGCACCTCCAGGTCTGTCATACTGCTATGTAATCTATTCACAGCATGTGAATCCATGAAAGATTTAATGCTGGAGAAGCGAGTAGTTTCTTACCTGTAACTCCATTTCTACAGTGTTGGTATCTTTCATGGATTCACATGCTCCTGCTGGCCGCCCCCTGCAGGCAAACCTTGGTTCAGGTTTCCTCTACTTTGGAGGTTAAAATCTGAAGGGAAGCCGTGGGGACGGGGCTATTTATACCAGACGTCCTATTGGTGTGCATAAAGCACCCAAAAAGACGTTGCTAGGACACTAAAGTGTCGGGTTTCCGATAGGAAAATGCTAGGTTAAAGTTACCGAAGTTTCCCAGCCTGCTGACGGGAAATATTCAGAGCATGTGAATCCATGAAAGATATCAACGCTGGAGAAATGGAGTTACAGGTAAGAACTACTCCTTCACCCCTATTGCATCAAAAAACAATGTCCTTCCCAGTTGAAATTGAGACATCCCCACAATCGAGCATCAAAAGTATCTGGTGAGGGTGTGAGGGGCAGGATCTCATTAAAAGTTCATAAATTAAGGCATCCCCCTTCCCGTGCACTTGCGCAATCTGAATGACACCTGGCCTAGTAGGATCGCTGTCCGTCTTCCCTCTGTTCCTCCTCCCTTGCCTTGTCTCGCCTTGAAACACTTGTGTATTGGCGTGTTATAAATGCCCTATCCTATCATACTTCTGAAGAACTTTGGTGAGCAACAATTTTCAGCAACGACCTGCTCATCTGCCTCCTTTCCATGTCACCTACCCACAGGCCCTGCTAATCAGGTAAATGAGCAATAGTTTGTACTACACCCAGAAGTTCTAACAGGATTCCACTGTAGGTCTTTCACAGTGGAGAAAACAGATGGGGGCGAGCCATGCACAATTCTGCATTTCTTCCTCTTAAACAGGAATTGTCCACACGAGAATTTTCCACCAGGCAACTCCAGCTTTTGGTCCATGTAGGCCAAGTCGTCCTATCGCAACACCTGTGCACTTTGACTTTGTGCTTTAGATGTTTGGAAAATTAACTTTCATGTTTCTATTTTGGTTCTGCACCACTAAATTCAAAGGTTCATAGTGAAGGGCTGTGAGGGTACTCATTAACAGAATTGAGTTCCCTCACTCATCCTCCACTCCGCACCATCGCTTCTTAACCAAGAAGGTCAACATTGGCATGGCCAGATCTTTTTCAAACCCTTCCTCTCTATGCATGTATAAGAGAGAAAGATGGAGACAGCACGGTTGTCTAAATGGGTAAAACCCTTGTTGGCCACACTGTAGGTGTTACCCGAAAGATCAGATCAGATTATGGCATTGATGAGGGTAGTAGAGGCGAGATCTGAAACAATGTAACACTAGAACAGCTACAACCGACCGACAAAGGTCCTGTCTATCGAGTTTTTGGTTAACTCCTTGGTAACCAGTATAAACCAAGCAGAAGCTCTGCAAGTGGAATTGTACAAGCTGCTGTAAACCTTTTACAAATGTAAAATGGTGCAGGAAAAAGTGGATCAGATCTGCAAAATAACCATGTGTACATGTTCTAGTACTCTGATCCTCTAAACTAGATTCGTCCCGTCTTCCCATGCAGAGCCTGTTCTTATAAAAGGAGCATTTGGGCTCATTTATAGGGAGGGTTTGTGAAGGGCAATCTGGAACAGGTGATTTTAGCAAGCTTCCAAGAACCAAGGGGAGGTAAAACTCCTAAACTGGTCAACAAACCCAAAGAATAGCTCAGTTGAAGAATGCTTTACTGTTTCCATATCTTAGCCTTGAGACTCGGATAAGTTGGAAGCACATTTTGATGAGTCCCTGATTGACTTGGAAGTATAGCACTCAGTTTTGCAGCAGCCCAGGGTGAGGTTATTCTCCATAGAGAAGTGATTTATGTTCACACATGTTGAGGGTGCCCAGTATCCTTTGGACGAACACTAGTGATTCTCCTGGTTTTATTGAATTTGTATTGTACTGCTTTAGGTGCTTGTACTAAGTGAACTACTCTAAATACTATGTTCGTTGTTTTGAATGTATAACGGTGGATTTAGCTACCAAAACCCTATAGCAATCCTATGTTGAGTGCTACCTGGAGGGGAATGGTGTTATTAGCATCTTTTATTTAAAAGGGCTCCCCTGATGAGGACTCAATTTTCTCTAATATCTTCTTCTGTTCCAGACCCTCCCTACCATGTTACAAGATGTTTTTCAAAGTTAGAATCATGAGTGAGATGAGAAAAGTGAAAATGTGATGAGGTTTATGGGTTAGTGATACCTGTAATATTCGTTATAGGGTGTTAAGCATAGTGCATCATATACTTTTTTTTTTAAATCCTATTGTAGGTTAGAAATTTCTCTGATGTGCATCCAGATTATGGTGCCCGCATCCAGGCCCTTTTGGATAGACACAACACTGAAGCTGCTGGGAAAAGGGTAAGTATGAATTGTGTTATACATACTGGCCTTTTTCAGTTGTACCCCAAGTATTCACATGAACAAGTAATTTGTTTTGAAAAATATTTATTATTGCATTTTAGTTTGCAATTAAACCTTTCACAATAAGATATATTATTAAAACAAGATATCAGCAGTTATCACTGTAATTTAAATATGTTACAATAAAAAAGTTTCATTTATAAACTCCTCTTATATAATCTTTAAGAAATGCTAAGTATTTCCCCATAAAGCTAAAAGGGCTACAGTCTGCAATGTTTGCTATCCACTCATAAATATGGTATAAAACTCTTGAGTTTTAAGCATAATCTTGTATCTAAACAATCATCTCAAACAAAATATATGAAATTGGTCAATAGTAAATGGATGTTTTAAAGTTTCTAATTATGTACAGCTGTTCTACAAGTCCATTTTCAGTCTGTTTTCTTGGGCTCAATCCATATCACAGCCTCTGAGCAGTGCTATAACATGTTTAACTTTGCTGCTGTGCAGGGAAAAATGGGCAAATTAAAATTTTATGCACTACCCTTGTCTGTCACTGCAGTATCATGGTGACACCTGTTTTTCTCTCAAACACTGAGATGAGGGGGAGAGAGACTGGGAGGATGAAGATTACCAACTGGGAACCACAGAAAACTCTGCCCTTTCTACAGAAGACTGTCCCGTTAACGAGGCCAGGCAAAGTCAGGCCTCACTTTGCAACTGGTTTGTAGTCCTTATCGAATTTAGTCCATCGAAATGGAATGCATCGAAACGTATACAACGAAAAATGTTCCATTGAATTACCATACATAAAGTGTAGAGTGTTTATACATCGAAACCCTTTCATCGAAAAGGGTTTCCTTATATAAACACTTTGCATTTCTTGCATGGAAAGTCGATGAAACGTAAAACACTTTAATGTTATATGGAGCTGTCCATTGCTTAAATCTGAACAGCTCTGTATAAGATGTGTAGTGTGCACTTTTATTTTGGGGGGGAGGGGGTCAAATAAAATAAAGGTCCCCAGCCCAAGAAAATAAAATGAAAATGCACACTACACATCTTATACAGAGTTGTTCAAATGTAAGCACTGGACAGCTCCATATAACATTATATGACTACACACTACACCAGTCGGAGAGAGCTGTCCAGTGCTTAAATCTATAATGTATTTCAGCACTGGAATGCTCTCTCTAGCTTGTGTTTATTGGGGGGCACTCCCACGGGTCCCCTTTCCCTAACCTTCCACCCCAACCCCCATTTTCAAAAATTAACCCATTCCTCAATCCATCAAAATTCATTCAATGAATATGCTTTGCAATGGAAAAGCATTTCAATGAATTCATTTCGATGGATAATAATTCGAAAGAAATTAATTTGATGGAAAGACTGGATACCTTTACAACTATGCACACCTGAACCTAATCACCACTCCCACGAAGTATAAACAGCGGAGCAGGAGAGCACACAGCCGGTTGGGGATTCTGGAAGGTGCAAGAAGCTGGAGGAAGACCAAAAAAGCTGCAGAGGCCCCGGGAGTCCTGGAGGAGGGGAAAACCGCCCTGACACTGGCCCTGTGTGTTCACAGACTGCACTGTGGAGAGGGAGCTGTACCTCCAGAAGGCAAGAACAGGGGCAACTGTAGTAGCCTGCCGGTACCCACAGCAAGCCTCCTCCCCTTGGCCAGTCAGGCCAATCCAGGTCTCTGAGGGTCAGCAGAAGAGACCCTGACCTCAGAACATCCCCTTTTAGCTCCTGCAGCTTCCAATGCCGAAAATGCCATTTTGGGGAGCTGTGAAGTGGGAGCGAAAATAGCCCAGTGGGTTCTGGGACTAGAAGTCCCAAAAACCCTGGTTTGCGAATTGTGAACTTTGAAAGGAGGCTCTAGCCCGGTTGTGGGAAGCCTTCTTAGTGAGCAGTGAAGCATGAAGAGAGGCTCGAACCCGACTGAGTTAAGCCTTCAAGGTCAACTGTGCTGTATAAGAGAAGGCTGGAACCCGGCTGAGGGAAGCCTTCATTTGTGAACCTGTAGAGCTGAAAAGGAGGTGAAGCCATCTGACTGAAAACCTTACCCGAAAACAAAGCAGCCAGTGAATTCAGCACAGCCAGTGAGTCGGAGAGACTGATAGCAGAACGGACTGTTACGATCAAGGTTGCAAGCGGAGGAAAGATGACTCGTATGTGATTGAACTTTATGGAACCAAAATAGGTACTATATACAGCGTGGTCCGGCACCACATGGTTGCTCATTTGAAGGTCGGTTTGGTATCCAACTGAGCGTGTGAAAATTATTGAACTGTGAAATCCAAGTGGTCCTGCAGCAGGTCAAGCTAAATCCTGTGCACATTCTAAAGTCTTCAATAGCCTACTAACTGAAACTGGTCTGAGACTGGCTGACGGAGGATAATTGTATAAAAGGGGATTTGATCCCATCTGAGGGGGATCCAGATTAAAGAGTGACTCGCCCAACTTGAATATTTTGAAAATAACTTTTTTTTCGTTGTCTTTGGTACATCAGGCCCTCTGAATCAAGAGACTTTGAACGTAAGAGACTTGGGCACAGGTGGCCCAGATGTTGATAAAAGGAACTGTGTCCTTGTGCCGAAGAAGCCTAAGAGTATGCTATGCTCCAGGAAACAGTCTTGTCCCGTGCTAAAAACATGGGGAAGGGAGGCCAACGGCCTGAACATCCTGACTTATTTCGTGATCCTTTTCGTGAACATTCCCCCACACTATTTGTAACTTAATGGGAATGATTAGCAATAGTTTCTTTTTAGTATAGGCCCTTTTTATTTGACAAGACTACACTAGGACTGTATTATTTGGTTGTAGCTTGCTCTCATCTTAGATTTAGGTTTAGATAGGCGTTTTTCACTCCCTTGATAAAGTTCAATAAACACCCTTGAACTGTGGTCACATGTCTGTCTTACTTTGATACCATACCTTCCCTACAAAGGCCAAGACTGTTCTTGTTAGTTTGTTGACATTTAAGTGTTGTGTCGGTAGACTGAGTTAGTCCATCATTTTACAGCCTAAAAGAGGGCACCATTTTCATTGTTGGCTTTGTTTATTGATTTGGTTTAATCTGCTTTAGATTTGAGTATTTAGAATTTGTGTTGTGTGCGGATTAAAGGTATTGTAGGTTTTCAGGGCTTTAGTTGGTGTGATGAACATTTTTCAAACGTCCTGATTTGGCGCTTGTTGTTATTGAGATCCAGATCCTCCAAGTACCACAGAGTGGTTGGTTTGGATCTGACTCTTTTCAATTTGTGGGATGTCTGAATATTTGTGAAAGAATGAAGTGAGGTGTAGATATTGTCGGGTAGGGAGTTTTTGCGACTGGCCTTCGCTTGTGGATGTGAAAGAAATAGTTGCTTACGCGTATTCCAAGTTCTCCATCATGGGTAACTTCATTGAATTTGTAAACATGGGCTATCCCTGCTGTAGAGCAAGATCTTGGAACACATTTTTAATATAGAGAACTTTTTGTAAAAAGCATTTCATAACCATTGAATCATTCTGAAATAAACACTTCCTCTCTGGCAAGCTGTGACTTTTAGTTGTCTCCTATTAAAAGTGCACATAGGCAGATTCCCTGCATGGGTTGGTCTAACAAACTACAACCATAGAGGATCAGTGCCGATATAGCTGCTAGAAAGGTAGTTTGTTTTGTAAAGCGGAAAGAAAAGCACTGTTGCTTTAAGACTAGATATTTTCAGACTCTGATCATACACCCTTTTTGTCGTTTACCCTGTGTGTGTCCCTGTGTGCCCGTGTCCTGGTCCTTTCGAACCAAAGCATTACGTCTTATGTCCACGTGGAGAAGGGCAGATTGTTTATGAATTTCATGAAAATAGCCCTAATCGAGAACTTGCATTACACGCAAGTAACTTTCCCTTCTCTGTCGTGAGATCCTCATTGATATTCGTAAACGCTAAATTGAATGCCATGCCCAACTCACTGGAAGAAGGTGAGGACATCCAAATGTAGACGAAAACAGGAACGAGAGGACCATGAAGATTCCACTGTTAATGGAGTCCACTGAACAATCTTACAGAAGCCTGGCCCACCCCTTCAAGTGGCTGCCTTGCAGATCCCTCCATCTGGGCATTCCTTGTAGCAGTTGTATGTGCCTTACCTCTTATAGAATAGGCTCTTGGCCAACCTGCAAGGATTTATTAGCTTTTTGGTAGGATAGCAAAATATCATACACTTTCTAGCTTTGGCCCTTTTACAAGCACAGTGCCCCTTGTTAATCCTGCCATAGTCCACAAAGAGTTATCTGGTCCTTATCCCTGCCTTTATTCAATAAAGATAATAACAAAGGATCCCTTTCACATCCAGAGCAAATGAGAGGAAGGATGGGGAAAAAGGGCAGGGAGAGAAATGGACAGATTAATATGCAAGTCCGAATCACCCTGGGAAGTAATGAGCACTGTCTCCCAAGGGCTACCTTTTGATTACGAAACAGTGTAAGGCTCATCTGCGCACACAGCATGAATCACATTAACTTCTCTGGGCGAAGTTATTACTACCAGAAAAGCCACTTCCCAAGTTTAATGGAGGTCAGCTTTATGCATGGGTTTTGGTAAAGAAAAGGACACCATTTAACTCCCAAGAGGGAGAAGATCTTCTATAGGAAGGTAGAGTTAATTTAAGCCCTCTAAAAGCATTGTACTCACCGACATTGTGAAGAAAGAACTTTGAGTGGTGGTCTGTCGGCTGGTCTGGTCTGCATACCACCACTGAGATATCCAGAATCATTGTAGAGTTAATCTGTTTGAATTTCAGGGTCACCTTTAGAATCAGAGGCATAAGAGGAAAAACAGTGAATGTCTTTCGACGAGTCTGTCAAAGGGAACTCTCTCTCAAACCCTGTTCTACAGCTTGAAGGCAAAGTCTCAGAATTTGGCGTTTTCAATTGTCCAAAAAGGCTGAGAGCAAGAGATCCTCATCTGACAAAGATTTCTCCTATTATGTCGTCAGTTAAGACCCCATCAAGCACTGTCTTTAAGACCCCCTTGAGCATGTGTTCTTTATTCCTGAAAGGTGGATTGCTGTAATGGAGAACATTCTCTCCAGAAGCCAATACCTTCTTCCTCCCTACTCATATTTTCTGTTTGTGTGAGAATCTGATTTTGTCTACACGGAAGGTATGAACAACTTCAATGCAAGGGGAACTGCTCATCCTCTGTATGTTTATGCCAAATAAAATGTCCTTCCAGGATAAGTTATCATGAGAAGTCAGGTAATCATGACCTCTCCCCATCCTTCTATTGAAGCATCTGAAACAACACATTGCTAGGTTTGAGCAGGCAGAAAAAAACATGACCTGTATAAGATTATTCCTTATGTACCACCATTTGAGAGAGACATTCCCTGAGTCGGTGAGGCAGCCATGTTCTTCTCTTCAGGATCCATCTATACTCCATGTGTTTTTGCAGAGGTCTCCTGTATATCCTGGCATTGGGGACAAGTAATATGCAAGATGCCCTTGACCCCAAGGTGCAGAAACGGTTCTTTCTCCAGCATGGGGTCTGGCATGGATTCACATGCTCATGAATATTCCCCGTCATCAGGCTGGGAATCCTCGGTAAAGAAAAAACCAGTATCAGTTTCGTTTCTGATCTGTCTTTCGTAGTAATAACCAATCACTGGTCTCTGCGTCATACTGACCACAGCCAATGACTGCCCTCTACCTAAGCACCGCCTCTGGCAGCCATCTTCAGATTTTTACTGCACGTTCATGTGTTGGGATCCTCGTGCTTTTGCTCTCGAGCGTTAGTGCTATTTTTTTCTCAAAAACTTCGTTTTTTTCGGTCAAAAGAGCCTCAAGCTCCACCGACTTTCCATCCGATCAACGGGGACCCGTTTTGGATTCGTCGGCGCCCCTCAAGGGTGAAGATTACGTCGAGCTACGCTTTTGGAGGACTCCAGAAGTTTCTCAGGCCCGGCTATGGCCCAGGAGAAGGGAGGCTCGACGCCCGGAAAGCTGTTCAGGGTCTGCCCTGGATGCCAGCTGCAGAACGTCTTCAAGGAGGACGAACACCCTTTTTGTCTTTACTGCCTACATGAGGACAAGACGCACGTGGAGAAGGACTGTGCGTTTTGCGGCAACATGCCGGAGCGGACCATGAAGGACCGCCATCAACGTCTCGCCAACTGGCTAGAAGGGAAGAGCCCGTCCGGCGAGAAGAAGAGGAAGAAATCCGAGCGGTCTTCTAAGACCTTTGAGGACGCCCCGGCGACGGGGGTCCAACATAAGGCCAAGCACCGCGAGTCCGCTGGCACCGGGAGCGCCGAACGGTCGGGCTCTACAGGCGCCAGGCAGGGCGCACCCTCCCCGGCACCATCAACCACGAGCCAACGCTCTGGGTCGGGTAAGAGGAAGGCCGAGCACCCGGCGAAGCTCCTGGAGAGGCCCCGGTCGAGCTCGAAGGCGGAGGGGGAGCGAGGCAGTGTCCCCCCCCTCAAGGATAAGGCGGTGAGCGCACCTAAGGTGGTGAAGGCCTTAATCCATCCGGCCAAGCCCTCTATCGAAACTGTCGCGGCGGCCCTGGCTCAGCCTGTGGAGGCTACACCAGTGGTGGCGACCTCGGGGCTCAGAGTCTCCCTGCCACCTCGGAGGGAGTCCTCTTTTGTGCCCATCGATAGGACCCCCGTGAAATCCCCCGTGGGGAAGAAAAAGGGGGGGCAGGGCGTCGTCGTAGATTCGGCCCCAACCTCGGAGGAGGAGCTGGTCGAGGTCTTAAGCCACGGCTTCGGCGTGGAAGAAGACCGACCCGTCGGGATGGATCCCGACGCAGGTGACGACGACATCGTCGAGGGTACCGACGGGGCCCCTGATCGCCCGTCGGATTCCCCTCTGCCAGCGCCGCGAGACAACTCGGCGGCCATTTTGTTGGCTATACAGTCCTTATGCTCTGAGATAAGGACGAGACTACCGTTGCCGACGGAACCTCTCCCGTCGGGGGACCCAGAACCGGGACCTTCTGGTGTTCCCCCTACCAAGAAAAGAAGGATCCACCCTCCACCTCCTTTTCAGCCCTCGCGCCCCTCCCAGCCCTCCTCCCCGTCCACCCGAGGGGATGATACGGGGACTGACACGGCAGCGACGGGTACGGACGACGAGGTATACGACGAGGATTTACCGTCGTTGCCTCCCACCAGGGCTTCTCCGCCCGACGAGATTGGATCGTTCCACTCAATGATCGCCAGGGCATCCGAGCTTTTCCAACTCTGCCCTGAGGAGAAGAAGAAGGAAGGTTTCCTTTATCAGCGGCGCGAGGCCAAGAGGAAGACGGTCCTCGCGGTGCCTCTATTGGACGACATTTGGGATGAGGGCCTCACCCTCCTCAAGAACCCGTCCACGACGCCAGCTAGAAGAGACCGGTACGAGAAAAAGTACCGGGTCCCGGACACGGCCCCCCTGTGCCTCCGGGCGCAGCCTACCCCGGACTCCGTCGTCTCCGCGGCGGCCAGGAAGAAAGCGGGGGGGGTGCGGCCTCCACTTCGACTTCCCCACCGGACGGCGAGGGAAAGAAATTGGACGCTATGGGACGCAGAGTCATCTCGTCTGCAGCGACGACGATTAAAGCTGCCAACGCCTTGGCTATCGTGGCCCGATACGACAGGGAGCTCTGGTACAAACTGGCTCCCCTGCTGGACTTCTTGCCGGACGACAAGAGGGCAGAGGCCCTGGAGATCCTGCAGGAAGGTGAGGTGGCTTCGGACCACGCCATTACCGTTGCGACGGACATCGCCGACACTGGGTTCCGCCAGTTAGGCAACGGCGTTTGCCTTAGGCGGCGTGGATGGCTCAAGGCTACGGACTTCCGTCAAGACGTTCAGACCAGAGTCCTGGACATGCCCTTCGACGGGAACAACCTGTTTGGGAAAACGGTGGACGATTCCCTTCAGGCTATTAAAGCGGACACCGAGACGGCCCGGGCCCTTGGAGTTCTGCAACAACGACGGACGCCCTTTCGGAGCAGCGGAGGCAAGGGCGCCTCCAAAGGTTCCGGCGGCGGTTTCTCCTCCTACCGTCAAGCGGCCCGCTCGTCATCTCAGGAGGCCTACAGAGGACGAGGCAAGCCTGGCGGACCCCGCCGTCGTCGCCAAGGACAAGGCGCTAAAGCCTCGTCGAAGCAGGATTGAACCGGCCGGGGGGTCGGGCCCCCACCGAAGCACCCCGGTGGGAGGCCGGCTGGCGAGCTTCGTCAGCGTGTGGGAGTCCATCTCCACCGACCGTTGGGTGCTGGACGCCTTGGCCCGGGGGCACGCGCTTGAGTTTCAAGGAAAGTGTCCGCGCGTCCCCCCCGTGGCCAGGAAAGAACTTCACGTCCCTCAACTCCTCCTGGAGGTGAAAGCGATGCTCAAGAAGGGCGCCATCGAACTCGTCCCAAAGAGGCTGCGGGGCTCCGGAGTCTACTCGAGATACTTCCTCGTGAAGAAGAAGACGGGGGGATGGCGCCCCATCCTGGACCTGCGACGTCTGAACAAGTTAATCAAGGCGCAAAAGTTCCGGATGGTCACCCTCCAGCACGTCCTGGGTCAGCTGGAGGAAGGAGACTTCCTGTCTTCGTTGGATTTGGAGGATGCCTACTTCCATATTCCCATCTTGAAGGGGCACCGAAAATTCCTCAGGTTTGTGGTCCAAGGGCGGCATTACCAGTTCAAAGCCCTCCCCTTCGGTCTACGGTCGGCACCCAGGGTGTTCACCAAGTGCCTCGCACCGGTGGCGGCTCAGCTGCGCCGCGAAGGGATCCACGTCTATCCCTACCTGGACGACTGGCTCATCCGAGCCAAGACAAGGGAGCTCGCCGTGGTCCACACGGCAAGGACCGTCCAACTTCTCACGGACCTGGGATTCTCCGTGAACTACGCCAAATCCCACCTGGTACCCGCGCAAGACACTCTGTTTCTGGGAGCGAGGCTCAACACAGTGTCCCTTCGGGCCTCCCCGTCGGAGGAGAGGACCAGGACCATCCTGGGCAAGGTACAGCGGATGTTGGTGGCCGACGCCGCCAAGGTGAGGTCCATCAAGTCCCTCCTCGGAATGATGTCTTCCTGCATCTACCTCATTCCCATGTGCAGGCTCCGGATGCGCCCGTTGCAGGAGTTCCTGGACGCGCGCTGGATCCAAACGACGGGCAACTTCGAGGAAAGGATCACACTCGACGAGAGTTTCCGACGAGCGATCCGGTGGTGGGGCACCCGCGCGCATCTGACGGCGGGCATGGCCTTCCAGACCCCAGCCCACCAGGAGACAGTGACCACGGATGCCTCCCTGGAAGGGTGGGGAGCGCACACCGAAAATCTGCACGCAAGGGGCCTTTGGCTCCCGACGGAGAAATCCTTACATATCGACGTCCTGGAGCTCCGTGCAGTGTTTTGGGCCCTCAGGTCCTTCCTTCCGTCCCTCAAGGGCAAGGTGGTGAGGATCTTCACCGACAACACCACCACCATGTTTTACATCAGAAAACAGGGCGGAACCAGGTCCCCAGCACTGTCCAAGGAGGCGCAGGACCTGTGGCATTGGGCAGTCGCCCAAGGGATGTTTCTGGTGCCGTTTCATCTGGCAGGTATAAAAAACACCATCGCCGACTCACTCAGCAGGGAGCTGCGCTCGTGCCACGAGTGGGAACTACGGCAGGATCTGGTGGATCGCCTCTTCCGACGGTGGGGCACACCCCAGATCGACCTGTTCGCGACGGCGACGAACTCCAAGTGCCGGAGGTTCGCCAGCAGGTTCCCCCAGGCGAGGAGCATGGGCGATGCTTTCTCGTTCCCGTGGGAGGGCCTGTTCCTCTACGCGTTCCCTCCTTTGCCACTGCTAATCCGGCTCGTCAACCAGCTCAAGAGGTCACGGTGCAGGATGATCCTCGTCGCACCTGCGTGGCCGAGGCAGATATGGTTCCCGGACCTTCTGGACTTGTCAGCGTCCCCGCCAATCAAGCTGCCGGTGGACGCGGATCTGCTCTCCAGGGAAGGAGGCGCCATCCTCCACCACGACCCGAAATCGCTGAACTTGCAGGCCTGGCTCCTGCAGCGCTAGAGTTTGGAGGATACGACATACCGGCCGACTGTAGAGAGGTTCTTGCAAAGGCCAGGGCGTCCTCGACTCTTAAATGCTACGGACACAAATGGAAGAGGTTCTCTGTCTGGTGCCACGCACAGAAGATTAACCCTCTACGGATTACGGGTCCCCAAGTTCTGCCGTACCTGCTGACGCTGGCCAAAGCTGGACTGGCACACGCGTCCATCAAGATTCATCTTGCTGCGATCTCCCGATACACCAGAACCACGGGACGGACGTCCTTGTGGTCTCAGTCTGGTGAAAGAGTTCATGAAGGGACTGTTCAGATCGTTCCCGCCGGTGAAGGCTCCGGCCCCGGCGTGGGAGCTCAACGTGGTGCTGACCAAGCTCATGGGACCTCCGTTCGAGCCTCTGCACTCGGCCCCATTGAAGTTTCTGTCGTGGAAAACAGCATTTCTTGTGGCCATCACCTCCGCACGACTGGTGGGAGAGATCCAGGCCCTTTCCTGCAAGGCCCCGTACTTGACTTTTCACGACACGAGGGTAGTGCTCAGGACGCACCCCTCCTTCATGCCCAAGGTACCGTCGGACTTCCATCTCAACGAACCCTTGGTGTTGCCTGTGTTCTTCCCGTCGCCTTCGTCGCCGGCTGAGAGGACTTTGCACTCGCTGGATGTGGCTAGAGCGCTGAAGTTCTACGTGGACCGCACGAAGTGTTTTCGGAAGACGTCACAACTCTTTGTGAACTTTGGACCTGTCAATCAGGGGAAGGCTCTCTCGAAGGCTTCCATTTCCAGATGGCTCTCCGGCTGTATCATGTGCTGTCATTGGTTGGCAAACCGACCGCTGCCCGGCCGTACGAGAGCCCATTCCACCAGAGCGATCGCAGCTACCACGGCGTTCCTTTCTGGTGTGCCCCTGCTGGACATATGCAGGGCTGCTACGTGGAGGTCGACGCACACCTTCACGAAGTTCTACTGCGTCGATCGGGATTCCAGGGAGGAGTCCAGGGTCGGCCAAGCAGTGCTGCGCAACCTGTTCGCCTGAGGTGAGACTGGTGAGGAGGTAAGATGCTTAATGTTGAGTTTGATGTAATGCTTAATGTTGAGCCTTTGCCACCTCCCGTGGTTGTGCATGTGTGTACTGCTATGTATTCTTTATTCATGAGCATGTGAATCCATGCCAGACCCCATGCTGGAGAAGGAACAAGTTACTTACCTGTAACTGTTGTTCTCCAGCATGGGTCTGGCATGGATTCACATGCGAACCCTCCCGCCTACCCCTCTGCGGCTCTTCACTTGGTTATACTGCCACTTCACGTGCTTCCAAATCTGAAGATGGCTGCCAGAGGCGGTGCTTAGGTAGAGGGCAGTCATTGGCTGTGGTCAGTATGACGCAGAGACCAGTGATTGGTTATTACTACGAAAGACAGATCAGAAACGAAACTGATACTGGTTTTTTCTTTACCGAGGATTCCCAGCCTGACGACGGGGAATATTCATGAGCATGTGAATCCATGCCAGACCCATGCTGGAGAACAACAGTTACAGGTAAGTAACTTGTTCCATACCATTAATTTGATTTTTGTAGGTCGCCTAACCAAAGGACAGATTCAATTTTATTTTTTTCGACCGATTAGACGGTTTACAAAAATGGAAATGACATGATGATGTAGCAGTTATAATGCGCCTATACACAAGTGTTTCAAGGCATGACGAGGCAAGGGAGGGAAACAAAGGGAGGACAGACAATGATCCTACTAGGCCAGGTGTCATTCGGATCGCGCAAGTGCGTAGGAAGCGGGCAGGGACAGTGCAGCACATGGGAATAGATAATAACAATAAGTCAAGTAACGGCCAGCATGTGGCAAGTGCATGGGTAAGTGCTGACATCAGGTGTCACGGGCTGGTGGGGGGACTGTAGGGATACAGAAACAGTCCCCAGTGCAGGGGTTGCCAGGCGCAGGCAGTGCAGGTGTGACGCTGGTGGGAGAGGGACCCTGGCCCGAGATCAGAGGGTGTGCAGGTAGCCAGTGCAGTTCCGGTTACAGCAAGGAGGTCAGCAGAGGAGAGGAGGAGAAAAAGCAGGGGCAAAGTGAAAGGTTTTGAGGTGCTTCCAGAACCGGAGATGGCTCTCCTCAAGTTTAAGGGAGGCTGTTCCAGAGGGAGCCACCAGCCAAGGAAAGCGATCTACCACCAACTCGTTACTTGGAGAAGCGACTGACCCTGAGGGAGTTGGAGGCAGATGAGCGAAGAGCTCGAGAAGGAAGATATTTAGGAAGAGAGAGTTGAAGGTATTGAGGCCTCAGGCCCCAGAAGGCCTTGTGGACAATGCAGAGGGTTTTTAACTTAATCCTTGATACACTCCATGGGCTTGAGGCTAAGGACAAGTCTCGCAGTCCTGTTCTATATGAGTTGCGGAGAGTAGAAGCAGGCAGAATTAGAGAGAGGCTGTTGCAATAGTCCAGCCTGGAGCAAACCATAATTCTGGAGATATTGAGCTTCTGGGGGAAGGAGAGGAAAGGAAGAATACCTCTGAGGAGGTGCAGCTGGTAGTGTGACTTCTTAGAGACGTCAGAGATGTGAAGAGAGAAGGAGAGTGTGGAGTCAAAGATGACCCCAAGGTTTTTAGCCTTGCAGGTGGGAGCAGAAAGAGGGCCAAGAGAGGCCGGCCAGAGCTACAGGAAAGGGGGAAGCGGGTGTGCCGATGAGGAGAATCTTCGTTTTACTGGCGTTAAGGCAGAGGTCATTGGCGGCACACCACTCCTGGATAGCAGATAGACAGTCAGAGATGAGGGAAAGAGAGGAGGAGGCCGAGGGTAGCCTGAAAATGTGCTGTGTGCCCAGACTTTCAGTGCTATGCGCATGACAGAGAGCGGCGATGCGGTGGGCAAGGAGTGCCAGGTATTGGTTGACCAGCCAGGGATAGAGGTTAGACCCCTGTGGGACACCACAGGTAGAGAAGAAGATAGCGGAGAGGAAGGACCCAAGTTGGACCTGGGAGGATCGGTCAGAAAGAAAAAGTCAGCCACGCCAGATCCTGACCAGTGATACCCAGGTTATCACGGATACGGTGGAGCATGATGGCATGGTTGACAGTGTCAAAGGCTGAAGAGAGATCAAGCAGGATGAGGACGCAAGGGGTGTTAGTCAAGGTTGGAGAGCAGGTCTTCACGGATGTTCAGGAGAGCAGTTTCCGTGCTTCTGGCAGCTCTGAAGCCAGACTGATGGTCATGAAGACAACCAACAGATTCAGTGTGGAGATTAAGCTAGGAGATAGCCAGTTTTTCCAGGAGCTTGCCAAGGAAAGGAGTGATGGAGATTGGGCGATAGTCTGCCGGGCAGGAGGGGTTGGCAGAGGGTTTCTTAAGAGAAGGGTGCACAAGAAAGTGTTTCAGGGGGAAAGGGAAGACTCCAGTGGCGAAGGAGGGATTGCAGAAATCAGTCAGGGCAGGAGCCAGGGAGTCGATGTGGTCCTTGAGGACAGGATGTCGAGTTTTAAAGATGAAATGAGAAGCCAGTGCCGTGCAGAGGGCCTTGCAAGGGATAGAGGTAGAAACCGCCGCAGGAGTGGCCAGTTCCTTGCAGATTTTAGAGTTCAGCTGAGTTGTTCGATGCGGCAGAGACATGGGCTTGGATATGGGCTCCCTTCTTGGTTAGGACAGAGAGATGGTATTGCCTTTGTAGCAGGCGGCAGGCCAGTTTGTCAGAGGATGTACATGAAGCGCGCCATTTCCTCTCGGCCACCCTGCACTTGCGTTTTAGGGTGACGAGGGCTGAGTCGTACCAGGAGTTGCACTTGGCTTTGGGCTTCAGGTGGATTCTCATGACAGGGACAAGGATATCAAGAGTATCAGATATAGCAGAGTGGAGCGTGAAGAGGGCTGTGTCGGGGTGTGAGTCAGCCAAAGGGGGAGGAGGGGTGAGAAGGTGGCGGCAAAAGCCTCCACTGATACGTGTTTCATGGGTCGGATGACTGAGAAGGTGGGTGGCAGTGATGGAAGTGGCTTGGCCTGAGGGGTAGGGAGGGTGAGGTGGGAGGAGAGGAGAAAGTGATCACTCCAGGAGAGAGGGCCAGAAAGGGGAAGGTCTGAAGAGATCAAAACGTCCAGAGTGTGCCCTGCAGAGTGAGTTGGGCCAGAGGGGAGAATAGGGAGCGAGAGAGTCGCGGAGGTTGTGAAAGTGTCCAGAGGGAGGACAGAGGGCATCCAGGTAGATGTTGAAGTCTCCAAGAAAGAGAAGTTGAGGGGTTTAGGCCAGGATTGAGGAGGAGAGGTCTGCCCACTCAGGTCTGAGGAGATCAGAACGTCCAGAGTGTGCCCTGCAATGACATTTTCCCCCACACTCTTCCCGTTCTTTATCAAAATTGGGGGGGGGTTTCACCCAAAGAGCCCCCCTCCCTCAGCCCCGCCGCCTCCCTCCTCTCCCAAGCCCCCCCCCCAAAATGCACACAAACATGCACTTACTTGATCTCCCTCATGGCCGCTTCCGGGTCTTGGCATCCCTGTCGGCCCCTACGCACACTCGTGTGCGTTGACAGGGCTGACAGTTCGATTTCGAAAGACTGATGTGTGTGGTCGCAGTGGTCCTTCTAAATGGGTTGTTTTTTTTTTCTTTTTTTTTTTTTCTTTTACAAATGATCTATTTACCAAATAACGCAGAAACATCTCATGCTGTAGGTTGGTTTTCCCTTGTCAGATGTTTGCATTTCGTCCTGACATAGCAACCTCTCTTAAGTTTACATGTAGAGTGTTTATTGCAGCTCTGAGAAACGGAATTATCTGAGTTGGTAAGGCAACAGACTTGTTGATCTGAAAACCCAGATCCTCTAAAACCTCTCATTGTGTTGAATTGCCAGCACCAGTGAATTGGCCTTTATTTGCCAATCTGGATATGGTTTGCCTATCAGTTTATAAGCTCTTGTCAGGCGAGCTGCTACCACTGACCTGCATTTGGGAGACTAATCTTTGCACGGTCCTGAGTCCAAAAGGAAGAATCTTGTATTGTAAATACTTGGTTCCCATCACAAATCTTAAAAATGTTGTTTGGCTATTGGGATGTGTAGATAAGCTTCCAGCACCAGCCACTGAAGGTGGGGTGGCACTATTGTCAACACTTCATCTTCTCAATCACTTTCCCACAAGAGGAATGAGAATCTTTCTTCCTAGGATGCAGGCCCAATGACTTGGTTGTTGTACTAAATTTTCTCTCTGCCAAAAGCTTTATCTGCAGGAGACCCAAACAGCAAAGCGCCAGAGAAAAGCAAATAAAGTATTTTCTGCTGCTTGAACTTTCAGACCATTAAGAAGAGTCCTGGAAGAGCACATCAAAGGGATGACATGTACCATTTGTAAACATTTCAGAAAGATGCTTAGCAGTACGGATCAACTGAGTGCAGGCTGTCGCAGCTTCCTTTATCATCTTAAATAGACATTGGCATTTGCCAGGAAGTATTCTGCCATCTTCTCCACCGACTCTCAAAAGACCTTCAGTTTAGGAATCCGTAGGAAGGTCTTTAGACGGGAAAAGGATCCAACTTGGGAGTACTGTACTTTTTGTCACAACTCTGCTTGTACAAAGGATTGGCTGGAATTCGAAAAGTCTACATAATGGGTCCCAGCAAACCTGTCACTAATGGAATGGGGGATGGGGGGGGGCTTCAATATCGCCATGCGTTGCATGTCTGTAAATGTGATGTCATCAGCAGGAGAGATCCTGTTTAGAGGAGAACCCAGTATCCTGGGAGAAATGGTTGCCTGACAGAGGTGGTGGTAGTAGTAGTCGTTTTAGGAGTAGTAGAATATCTCCTGGGAGTTGCAGGTCTGGGTGCAGACAACGGCTTAACAAATACAGGAGATTATTTAGTTGTAATTTGAGATTATTTAGTTGTAATTTGAGGGTTCCTATGCGTCTCATCCTGGATTTATGAACATTTCTATGATGGAAAAGAATGCTTCAGTGTTGAGATGGAATGTTTCGATATCTCAGTGTTTCAACAGCAAGTATGACGGTGTTGAGACAGTCGCCATAATAGAATGTGCTGTGGAGATGATTGAAGAGGAGTGAGACAACATTGACATCTTTTCTGTTGTAGGAGCCTTGAGTGACAGGGTACAGTGTCTGGTAGGCTGTCGGGGTCCAACCAATGGTGAACAAAATGTCGGCATACCTTTTTAGATTACTTGCCCAAACTAACCCCCAAAACCCCCATGTCAGTAAATGCCAGAGATTGTTAGTGTTTTTTCAGAGCCTCCAAAACAAAATGCGTCGAGTGAAAGTGGTATTTCTTCACAAAAATCTAATATTAGTATAAAAAAGCAGACCAGATGTGGTCCTTGGTCTTTCCTCAAAAGGTCGGATATACGAACTGACTGGAAGTCTCCTGCTGGGATTCCGGAAGTTGACGGTGCTTTTCTTTCTGGTTTACATAACTGTAAATAGCTTTCTAGCACTCGTCTAGCAACTGTTCATCTGTGGTTGTAGTTTTTTAGACGAGCCTCTGCATGGGCTCTGCCCACATGTGATTTTTAAAAGGAGAAAACTAAATGCCACAGCTGGCCAGAAAGTTTGTGTTCATTTCATAATGATTCACTTTGAAAAGTGCGTCGATCAGTGCACTTGCAGTCCTGCAGCACGTTACATATGGAGCTGAGAGCTTGGAGGAAGTAGACTGTGGCCTTGCTCTCAGACATTGGGGGTCATTCCGAGGTTGGAGGTAAGGGATTACCGGCGCCTGTAAGAGCACCCATGGCGGTAATCCCTTACCTCTGTATTCCGAGTTCCCTTTGCGGGTCCCTCTTTACCTCCTGCTTTTAGCAGGAGTAAATTACGGGACCCGCAAAGTGACCTTGGAGTAATTTACGGTGCCGTAATTGCCTCCTTCCCCATTCCCATTGAGCCCTATGGGGGCAGAAATGGGGATGGGGAAGGGCTATGGTGAATGGGGAATTACCGGTCCATCCAACCTTGGAATGGACCGGAAATTACTCCATTCACCATGCCGGTATTCCATGGAGTAAATATCTCCATGGTTGCCAACCATGGAGCTATTTACTCCATGGTGGTGTAGTCCTAACTCGGAATGAGGGCCATTGATTGGCTGAGCCTGGTCTCCATCTGTGCGGCTCTCAACATCCTGCCTGCTAGTGTCTTTAAAATTGGAAACCTGCACATTAGCGCACGTGTTGGAAGTGCATTTGACAAGTGCACCTACAGTCTTGCTGCAATAACGAAGATCATAACGTGTGATTGCTTTTGTCTGCTTTGTTAATCATAATGTATAACTGTACTAAGTAAGCTCCATGAAACGCCCGAAAGAATGCACATAACTCTGTGTATCAAGGCAAAACGGGCAGGCAAAAGAATGTCCAGCCCTGTGTCCACTGATGCCTGCACTAATAGTGGAGCGCCGTTCCCTAAAAAAGATAAAACGGACGCTTCACCTGCTGGACGACTAAGCTAAAATGACTGATTTCTTTGGATTTGCTTCAGCTCCTTCTGTGAGGGATGCAGCGATTGGTGATGCTTCTTCCCCCTCTACCTCTAACCAGATTTCTTCTTTGGCTGCGTTTAACAACTCCCGTGCCATTGATAATAATAATTCACTATTGAATTTGTGTCGCAATTTGAAAGGAGACTAATTTGGAGCCCCTGTGCTGTGTTGAATATGTCAGCCCGCAATGATTTTGGCAACATTAGGAGTACCAATGTGTCTGCCTCACCAGATTTGGAAAGAATTGCATCAATGGCCGAGGCCTTCGATAGTGACTGGGAATCCTTGCTAAGCACCAGGAAGCAGTATTGGCACCCAGTTTGAATGTGCTAGCGGTAATGGTTGATGCCATATTTGGCTTGTGCTCACACATGGGCAAGGAGCAGTCCGATTTTTGAAAAATATCCTGGCGAGAGTGGTTGACGTTATTCTAAAGAATTATGATGGAACAGTACATCCCAGCTCAAGTATTTCTTCTTGGGACTGTCACTCTACTCTCTCCAACTACCCTCGTTCTTAATCTCTTGCTCCCAGAGGGACTGAATTACAGAAGCCCTGATTGCCCCTAGGCATTGTTGTCACAGGCCCCCCACATAAACCTATTAGACCAGTGCAAGTTGACAATCCGCATGTCCTTGGTCCAGCGGCAAAGGAGCTTGTTTCTTCACAGCAGTCACTGTGTCCTGCAGAGGTTGTTTTTATTGAATCTCCAACTCCACAACTTGTGCGCAAAAGGCGACAACGTAAATACAAACCACCTACCACCTTAAAACAGCGGGAAGAAAACCCAGAGCTCGTGCCTGGGGTTGATATCTCCACTAATGATGTAGCACGTCTGCGAATTAGCAAGACACATGAAGTATCCATCCCTACTTGCAACCGTTACTTACCATTACGGAATGCATCACCTAATTCGTTTGGCTCAACCTTGGAGCCCTATGGGTAACTAGTTGCAGTATGGGGAAGGCGGAACTGTGACGACTAAAACTACTTTTGGCATTGAAACCTCACATGGTTCTGCCGTTGCCGCCCAACAAGCTTAAAGGGTATTACCCCAATGCTGCTTAGAACTGGTTGCCTGTGTGGGTAATTTTGAATGTGCCCCTGGGAAGAACTTTGGAGCCTCTTCCTCATTTCCTACATCAATGTCTGACATTCAGGCCACTGCTAAGCCATATTGTGACATTGCTTCTCCATTGTTGGGCAAATGGGTCGATTTGGAAAAACTTTTGCCTTTGGCTGAGAGTCTGTTTTTTTTATTTTTAACTGTAGTGTTATTCTACGACTCCTTCATCAGGTGCCCTCTCTGAAATCCATTAGCTCTGCAGATATTGTGCATGTCGAACTTCCAAATATTGATAGTTTTTCGAAGTGGGCATTGTTAGAGTTTGTTTCACCGATAATTGTAGAATTGTTCTGCTTTAGCTTTTCGCAAATTAAATCACTAGGCTTTAACATGGTTGTTTCTCGTAACATATTCTGCCTAAGAGGCCTACAGAAATTATCCAACCCAAACGTCTTCAATTTAAAGGTCCCTCAATGGCGTACACTCATGACAGAGAGACCTAGTCTGTTAACCTCCTTTTCAAAGCCGCCAGTGAAGAGACTTGTGTTTGGTGGGGTGAAACGTTAGATCTCTGATTCTTAAGCTGATAGTTTTCGATGACATGTAACTTCTTTGGGTTCTGTCAGATGTATTTTCGTGGAACACTCAGGGTTTTATATCTTTTTTGCATCATCCAATTGGTTGCTCTGCTCTTGCCTCTAGTGATAACTTTCATTTACAGGACAATTGGGCCTGTAATGAGTTTAAAATTGACAGCTATGTCATTTGTCAACCTGCTATCATAAAGGAAAGTGGTCGACCCCTTGGGTGGCCTTGCCATTGGTGCTAAAGTGCACTTAAAACGGACTGAATTCACAGAACGTTTTCCGATGTGTTTGCACGATTATAAAACACTTCTGTGAATCAAGCCCTTGGTCTTTTCTCCTTATGTATTGAGTGCTCTCCTTGAAGGCCTCACTTCACCTATTGACGGGTGTTTGATTGTTATTCTTCACACCCCCCATTTCCACCCCCGGGTGGTAGTGTTACTGCTGCAATACAAATATTTGAGGGGCTTTTATACAAATGGTGTGCCAGGAATCCTTGTAAGAATGTAATAATTGCTGGTGATTTTAATGCTCGTTGCCCTTTCCCGACTGAATTTGCCAGGGAAGAATGTGAATCCGGCCCAGGGGAGCTGCTCGATGAGCCAGAATCTGCTTTATCGTCTATGAAAAGATCAGCGGCTTGTAAGGGCTGGGTGAAGCTGCTGGATGTTTAGGACTTGAGTTATTTAAGTATGAAGGAACTGTATGGGAAGGTGGCTGACCACACCTGGGCTAATGGAAGGGCATTCTCAGGGCTTGATAATGTTTTTATTGATTCTGTTATGTTGAAAATGTCTAATGTAGGTTATTTCCTTATACGCTGACATGTTCTCCTTTACGTCCATAAGACATGTCTGCACATAACTTGCATGTTAGACGTTCTGACCAACATAGGAAAGCTATCGGGATTCGCCATTAACAGGAATAAGTCAGTTGCGTTGCTGCTGGGCTCCTTAAAAGGAAAACCGCAAGCAGATCTGCAGGAGATGGGAGTACAGTGGGAGACATCGATACATGGGCATGCAGGTGCACCACAATGTTGCAGACGCGTTCCAGTATAATGTGGGCAGGGCGATGACGGACTTGGAGGACAGGATTACATTCTGCGGAAAGCTGCCCATTTCGCTCATGGGGAAAATAGCGATTTGCAAAATGGTAATTCTGCATTGACTATTATCCATATTCACAAACATACCCTACCTAATTAGACCCCACTTCTTCAAGAAGTTGCATAGTACGATTTCAGAATTTATGTTGGCTGGGTGTAAATTATATTACATAGCCTCCCAGCTACAACATGCAACCAAATGGGACACTCGGGTAGGTGGAACTGACAGACCTTTGCTGGGTAAGCCCCTGCAGCATTATACTGGGTTGGAAACAATATGGGGGCACATGGGGAGGCTCCAGACCACATGCTTCACAACAGTGGTTCAGCAGGTTTGGAGGCTAGCGTGCATTAAGTTGAAGTTAGGGGAGGGATACAGCCCATACATACTACTGAGAGCAGAACCTGAAATTGCGAAAAATCCTGAGCAATATTGGCTTGAAAAGATGCACAAACACAAAACGGCAAAAAGAAGGGCAATTTTTAATTTTCGCACAACTGACTAGGACCCAACGCTACCTCCCTTAAAAGTGAAAGAAAAGTGGAAACTGGATTTGGAGGTTAACATGGGGGGGAAACCTGTTCCAAAATCTGGGCCAGCATCCCAGAGGTTTCACGTAATGTGCACTTTAAACGGATCTAATTTAACATCATACACAGTTTACATAACACCACAAAAGCTACACAGTATGAGCCCAAAGGCCCCATACACTTGCCCAATATTCAGGGGTGCGTCCACAGACTTCTGGCACATGCTTTGGGTATGCCCACAAATAGAAAGTTATTGGCAAGCAGTGATCGACGCAATCAATAACCAATTGGAATAATTGGAATGCATACCCTCAGACATGTTTGCTGTGAAGGCTCCCGGTGGGGGTGGGTGGCGGGGGTGTAAAAGGAAAGAAAGGAAGCACACTAACAAGATAGCAGCCTCCACTTTGCCATCTCATGGAAAAACCCTAAAGGACCCCTGCTGCAGCGCTGGTCCCGGGACATATTGACATGAGCCACTGTGGAAAAGGCAATGGTAAGGGAGCAAAGAACGGAGGAGAACTCACAGGCCTTGGAACTGCAATGGGGAACCCTTCTCAATGACTTCCAAACATTGCCGGACGATCTTCCCCCATGAAGTAACGTGTGGGTGAACACTGATGTAAGGCATGCATAGGCCAGATATGTACCCAAGATCTTGGCAGAACAGGGGTACAGAAAAGGCCCCCAATGAGGCAACGGGTGTAAGAAGTCTTGTAACTAATCTAGTGTGCTTCTGAGTTTAGTGGCCATGCTATTCTTACACGGACTCAGAGTCTTCATAGGAAAAAGGTCAACTGATTCCTACCGAATATTGTTTTGAAAACCCAGGGTAATCGTATAATTTGATCGGATACAATGTCGAGGAATTCCACAGGATGGTCACTTGTGATTCTGTTGAGTTGCTGCAATTAGAAAATGATTGGGACATTCGGGAATTGGTGGATAATTTCACTGGTTCATTTTATTTTATTATGGCTATTGTTCACCATTGTACAGATAATTACCTACATGGGCTTTTCAATGTTAATATTCATTAAAGGAAAAAGACCTATCTTTAAGCGCTTGCTGCCATTCAAAGATCTAACCTGTTTTCTTGGGACAAGAAAAAGAAAATGGGTATCTTATGCACTGGTTCTAAAAATTGGTTGCGTAATTATGAGTATAATCTGAATAACACATGCTGGAAATGTCTGTTTGTTTTACTTAAAACAAACGACGGCAAAACATTCTGGCACTGCATTAGAAAGTTTCTATCGGAAAACTCCCATCAGAAACTTAATCCCATTTCTGAACACTTGGGTTAGCCACATTATTCACCTCTATTTTGATCATGGCATTGTTGGGAAGCCGATTCCCTTACAGAGATAAACTCCTCTTAGTTTTGAGGGATTCGAAATAGGTGACGTATTATTTGTCATTAAGAAAATCAAGGCATCTTGCGCCTCTCGGCCAGATGGTGTAGCAAATATTGTAATTAAAAGCCTGTTATTTTGGGCTCACTTACTTGCTCATTTTGTTTTTCGTATCATCAAACAAGGTATTATCCCTACAAACTGGCACAAACCGGTATTGATTCCTGTGTTCAAAAAGGGTGATACCTCTGATCCCTTGAATTACAGGCTTGCAGCGATGTTGGACTCATGTTGTAAAATCTTCTCTTTTGCAAAAACTAAATAAATGGGTGGATGAGAAAGGTCTATTAAAAAAATACCCAACAGGATTTAGGACTGCTGCAGCACTTCCCATGATGTCTTGGGCTTTGTACTACCTAATGACGGATGTTTTATGCTTTCTGGATAGAAAGCGAGATCTATGTTTTGTGGACTATGCTAGTCCGTTCAGTTGTGTTTCTCGACCAATATTGTGGTACAAACTAGAGCATTGGGGCATTTACTTTTCTTTGTTGTACTACATAAAATGTATGTATACTGACACCTCAGTAGTGGTGTGGGTGAACTAGGATGGAATTATTACTTGCTCCAACTCCACCAATCAAGGATTGAAACAGCGGTGCGTATTGTCACCCGTTATTCAATCTGTGTTAGACACATGGAGCTTGCCGTAATTTCCCTCCTGGCATTGGGAGGGAAACTATACCATGGATGGCATACGCCAATGATAGTGTTGCTGGCAGCACCCCATGGAGGCCTTGGTCACCTTTGCTACTAAGTATAATATTAAGATCAACTCTAACAAAACTAAAATCATGGTTGTCGGTTGCATGGCCCGCAATAAAAAGTGTTTTAATTGGAAGCTGGAGGATAGTTAATAGCTACGTTTATCTGGGCTTCCCTATTAAGCACCACCCTGCTGCTTTGTTATATAGGGGTTATATCTCGCAAAAATCACTTACAAAATGGTTAGTCATTAAGAGGTTTATTGCCAAGAAAGGAGGACACATCTAATGCCTTCTTAACATCTCTAAGATAAGTGTGATTCCTTGTATACTCTGTGGCATTGAGTCTCTTTTGGCAATCCATTCCACCTGATTAGTTCTGATAGAAGGGAAACTCCTTAGTTCCTTATTGGCTGTTCCAAGAGCTGTTCCATTGTAGGCATTAGGGAGCAAGCTTGATCACGCACCTCTCCGGTCTCTTTGTCTGATAAAGCGATGCAAGTTTTACATGAAATTGGGTTGATCTCCTGTAAACAACAATACCTTAATATTATCGATCGCAAATCAGACACACAGTGGTTTAAACTAGTTTATTGTGATCTGGAAGAGTCCGCTTTGGCTCACTTTGAAGAGATTGGACTAACATTATCCCCAGATGATCATTACCCTATTTATAATCGAGCATTGAAAAATAAAACTATGGATTGGGGCAGAACACAAAACCTTGCAAAACTGTGCTAGAAGGAGATGTATTGAGTACTCTACCCAAGGTGTATCTTACTAAAGCATGCTCATTAGATTTTAGGTGTTTTATTACCTATCTTCGTTTCAATATTTTAGACACCTTTTTAATATATTGGAGCTTGGCGGGGCATCACCCATCGTAAAGGATCTTGCTGTCTCTGTAAAAACTAAATTTAAACTAGCATTTATGTTCTTACTGCCTGTATAGTTATGAAGGAAAAGTATTACAAGGCTAGGACAACTTTATCAATCATCCAGCAAGTCTGACATCGGATCAATTTTGGGGTACTGTTTATGCGACTGAATCTATGATGATCACATCAACTACCTATTACATCTGGAAAGAGGCTCTTGCACTTTTTTAGAGTTGTATCTGAAGTCCTACTGAAATTCTCTTCCCTTATTTATAATGCATCATTGATTTATCTGAGCTATGTTTCGTTTTGATTAGCATAGCGCCATGTTTGATGTTTTTATGAGGTGTATTTATTGCTGTGATACACGGTTACGGATGCTGCATTGGTATGGAACTGTTTTTATCGCTAACTTTGGTGCAAAAGGTGTTCTTTGTAAAGCCAAACGCACATGATATAAAAAAATAAAGAATGATTCACTGGTTATGAAATGCTTTTAATTGGTTGACTTTTTATGTTAAGAGTTCTCCCTCTATATTAAAAGCATTCTGAGGTCTCTGCAAGGCAGAAATATTAAGGGCCTGATTCACAGAAGCGTTTTACAATGGTGCAATCCCATAGGAAAAGGCTCTGTGAATCGGGCCCTAAGTGTTTACAAATATCAATCTTGATCCCATGAGGAAGAAGTTAGTAAAGTGTTGTTCTAAGGTATGATGCACATTGTTTGATTCTAATGAAACTAGACATAATGGAGAACCAAGATACCAAATAACCGTTTTCCTTACAAATGTCACACCTATAAACACCCGGAGGCATTGATAATTGAGCTGTCCTTTGGTGTTTGCACATTTTAATGGCATCTGTGTAATTTAGTATCAGAGTAACACAGATGGGGCCACTGCATGCGCAGCATTGGATTGGAAAGTAATGACGAAGGTAGCCTTAAATATGTTGCCGTGATTTTATAGACTGGACATGTCTACCACCCAAGACGTTAGTCCGAGTGTAGTTTCACAAACCGATCAGCATCGTGTCCGCATGAGAGCTGACCTTAACTGGGCAAATTGTAACGCGATTGCCCCTCCGCCAAACCTGCCTATTCATTGTGTACACCGTTTACATTGGTTTTGCATTATGATGCAGCAACGTTGCTGTTCTGGCACTCTAAAGCATTTTCTACAGCCGAGGTCTGTGCACAACAAACCAGTTCATCAGTTTTAGCATTGTCCAGGCCTTAAGACATGCACACTGCCCCTAAACTCTCAAACCAGCTGAATGTATAACTTTTCACATTTTGAATACAAGTTTAACGATGAATAAACAACAAAACATACTGAATGTTACTTTATTAGGCATTCTATGAATTGCATTCGGAAAGCCACTGGTCTGCTTTACAGGGAATTATATAAAATACTATAAAAACTTGGCCATGGAGGAAGATCAAAAAACCAACTTGACAAATAAATGGCCAACATTGTCACTGGCATTTGATCAAGTTAAATGTGTTTAGAGTGATCTGGATCTCAGAGGTCCAAGTCCTTTTCTTGTATTCTTTGTCGTCCTTTTCTTGTATTCTTCGACTGGCATTGTGCCGCCTATTTCCCATGCTTTCCTTGGCCAGCTGATACATTACTACACTAGGGCTCAGAGGCAGCAATTGTAATTCATCGTAGACCCAATTTTCTACAGAACAAGTCTGATATTCTGTGAAGAAGTTTCTGGCTGCTGCCTGTGCTCTCCGGTGCAGAGATGGCTTTAGTCCAAAAGCAACACTTTGTCTTCAACACTGCAGCTCTTTAGGCAGATGCGTACATCTACATTTGTGGTCCCGGTGCACCAAGATGTTTGTGAACTGTACCACTTCCAAGTGCAACGAAACTGTTTTATAGAGCAATTGACCATAGCTTGGACATGTCAGGGACTCAGCAGATGGAGACTCAACATACTGTGATTGGTCTGCATATCTTGATCTTCCTGCATTGTACAAACGTTGCATGTAAATTGCTTTTGTATTCCGGAACACTGCATTTTGATTGCCTTCACCATGCTCGGACAGTCTGCCTGAAACCCTCAGTCATCGTTTTTGGCTTGGCACCCCCTATAATGCAGAACTGTTGCATTAGAGTATAGCCGGGGGAGAACGGCATATGGGGAGGGCCACAAAACGTGTGGGCATTGCTTTATTTACCCACCCATTGACTGCCTATGGCCATGGAAATCTCTATGGCCATTCCCACCCACTGCCTGTCCCTCCCAGCCCAAAACACATCCTCCTGGCATCTCTTTGAGCTTGCTTCATCAAGCCTTACCAAAGCAGTCTTACTTAGAGCTGTAAACAGGATACTGGTGTAAAAGAATATTTCTGAACCAGGTCTGCCTTCAGCCACTCGATGTTTAAGCACTGTGTCCTTCACTGAAGTCCAGTTGAAAACGAGCATTGAGAAAGACAACATTTTTGACTTATGTGTAAGTATTAGGCATTTGCCAGGCACTGCTATTATAGGCCCAGGTGCTTGCACCATATTGCAGCTGCTACCAACAATGGCCAGTTAATACCACTATGGCAGTGCCATGCCAACGACTTTCCCATGTCTAAAATCCCAAACTGTTGGCATTGTCAATACTTGTTTTTAATTGCATTGCCTTTTCTCCGTCTGATTCAAGTAGGTAGAGACTCAATTTGTGCAACTAGATTAACTAAACTGTGAAGAGGGAGTACATCAAAGTAGATTGAAAGTGCAATGTTTCTATTCATCAATGTTTCAACCATTTTCTATGTTGTATTTCAGGATTCAATCAGGACCTTTACTCCACATGGGTCTCACCTGTCTGCAAGTGAAAAATCCAATCTGTGACCTGTGCGCTCGTAACCAGTCCGTCTGGATAATCTGCCACTATTAACCTTAATGAATAAACTGAAGATAACTTTACTGAATGTAGGAAATGAGCAATGATTGCATACACTACGATTCTGCCTCAAAGTATACATAACAATGTTAAATGATGATAGCTGTCCTAAAATCAGTTAACCTTGGAATTTGTAGAGTGCCCTACTTTGCTGACCGTTGCAACTGCTTCAGCTTTAAAAGTTTCCATATCAAATGGGACACATTTTAACAGTGATTTTTATTTTTTTGGACAAGGCATTGTTGAGATGTAGCTTTAAAACGTTAACTTTTCCATTCACATTTTTTATATGGTCAGTTAAATACTGTTGGATCATAAACTCCCTGGAAGCCATCTGAGTTACCACATTTATTTTTTTCTTTATTTCTAAAGGACTAGTTCTGTGTCCACAGGTTGAAACCTTCCAAGAACTCTTACTGTTGAGTGTACATTGCAGTTTATTCGTTTGTAAAATTACTATCCGGTCCCAGTACCTTTTTTATTTGGTCAGTTACTTGCATGATTGGGAAATGTTTTCACTGAAAAAGGTTATTGAAAATATAGCTATTGTGTTGGGATTCCTGGATGCAAAGAAAGTTAACAGCCGAGAAGGGCGTGTGCCTTGTGTGTGCAACCTGCATACACCTTTTGTCCATTTTGTAGCATAATCGCCTTTGAAATGCGAAACAGTATCTGATCGTCACATTTGCTACATTTTCACATATGCATTCTCCGACCTGTATGATTGTTGATCTAATTAGCACATAAAAAGATCATACGCAATTGATTTCTGTAGTATCAAATGCGAAATGTCAGAACATGTTGGAAAAAATGAACATCTTTGTCATTTAGGTCTGTCGTGAGACAACTACTGTAGAAGGATATTGACATTCCATACCGGCGGAATGGAATGAGCTGTAGGAAGTAGGACTAGAATGTGAAACCGCTATTGTAAACGGAGTTTTTTACTTCCATTTCTTGAAATAATGAAGATATTGCCTCTGTGCCTGAAATGCAGTTTACTGGCACACCCGAAGATGGCTTACTTGCTTGCATTTTTGTTTTTTGTATAGCTGTGCATTCATTTGGAATTGATTTTAAGTCATTCATTGTTTTGCAATAAAATTAAATGCACTAGCCACAAAAGCATTTTTTGGAAGAAATGAGGGCTTAATAGCAATGAACTCAAATGCTTTGTTTTGTGTAGCTCATTACTGACTGCTTTTATTCCCAATATCTCAACTGATGTTCTCCCTGGTATCACTCTTTCCAATAAAAAAACTCGGACTCTTCCCTGATTTATCCACATAAGGATGTAAATGTGATTTTAAATATTATGCTATTCACCAGAATTCTAAGATTTTTTTTCATTCATCTTTTTGTCGAATAATAAAAAGATGCCTTCATAAAAATAACACACACGCATACATAAAGAACATTGTTTCCTATTCTCCTGTGCCTCCAAGGAACCCTCACTTTAAATTTTGAGGCAGTTGGTCTGCAGACTTCCAGAATCTTGATCCCCAGGCAAGCAATCTCCATTTCATTTGTATTTGTATACAGAACAATAACGCTTGAACAAGTCTAACATGACCAGACCATCTTATTGCAATAAGCGTTGCTACTTTTTCACCAACTGTGTGTAAACACTTTTTACACCCTCTATGTTATCAAGGATGTCCAGTGGAATATGTATATTATGAAGCCTTGATTTTTATTTTTTTAATTTGTCGGTTTAACTTTTGACTGTAGGGATCCACTCATGCAGGGACTGTGACAGAATACAGCCTTGTGCTCTACTCAGATGAGGCGGCTCCCACTCCCTGCTTAGGACACATGATCACAGGATGACCTAAAGAAATCCCTGCAGCTGTCTCCTGCACATCAGGAGATCGATTCACAACCATTTAACTAGGAAGTAGGCCATTGTGTTTTTAGCTTGGGGATGGCTTCCAGATCTCCAGAAGCCACTGTGCAGGGTTCTGCGTTCTCCCGCCCCTGACCAACATCTTTATTGCAGAGCAATTCACTGTCAATGGTATTTTGTCAGTTTAACCAATTTATTTGAGGAAGGACGGCAATGGAGAATTTCAGAGACATGTATTGTGAAAAGATTAAAAAGCTGCAGCCAGCATTACCGACTAGAAACGTCGACAGACACAAGACTACAAAAGCTTGTGTCTGGTGAGGGGAGGGAGTGGAAAGTCGTGAGGGTAGGGGAATGGATGTAGCTCTATAGGCACGACCTAAGGCCAACCTTTGTGTCTCTCGGAGGAGTGGAAACTGGGTAATAACATGGAATAATAAGCACATTAGAGAGCTCGAACCCCCAAACTGATTGTCGGGCGAAGAGCCACATCAGGTACAGAGTACGTACAGAGCAAGAGAGTGCTTTCTGGGCCAAAGTGACAACTTGACAGAGGCAAGGAGCTGCTTTGAGAGAATCTGGAAATGAAGGAATGGTGCTGTGTAGGATAGGAACAGGTGGCAAATAGGCTGCACATTCTAATGGAATGGGAGTTGGACTGAACGGTTGGGGAGGGTGCTGAAACAGATCTGTCGCTGTGATAGGGAGTCGGACTGTTCAGGGCACTATCTGGAGATTGCAGTTTAAGATTAGGGAGGATGGTGTGGAAGTTAGCCATGTGATTGCTGCAGGGGAGTGGGAGGGCAACTACCTGAAATGTGAGATTCAGATACAGGAAAGGTCCAGAGGAGTATGTGGGAAGTACCTTAAAGCATCAAAAAGGGAGAGAAGTAAGCTTAACCGGCAGAAAGAAACGCAGGGCATTCACAAAAGATGTAAAAAGAGGGGGTACTCCAGTGTCTATTTTTCACCAGCAGAGTATATTGCTGGAGACATGACCTAGAACCAATAATTGTGTGTGTTCAAACACTGCTGCTTGCACAACAGAAGGGAGGGTGAGTTGCACTCTATGAACAGCCGGTAGTCGCAACCAAGAATGAGTCCAAATGATCAGCAAGTGCCTTTATTGGTGCATCAAAGGGTGTTAAAAGCCATCAGCATATGGTGTTATCATAGAATTCAAACCAATTGTTCGGCAGCATAACGTTTTTCGCGACTAGCGTGTCGCTTGTTCACATAAACTGCCGGTGAGCCCTGGTGTATACATATAGGAGGAGCCATGAGCATGAGGGAAAACAGCTACGGACATAATAGTAGGACTGATGTCTCATAATTCATGCTGTCAGTCATGTTGCAATTCCTTTGCTCATATCTGGGGGGGAGGAGGGGGAGGGGGGGGGGGGGTGTGTGTGTGTGTGTGTGTGTGTGTGTGTGTGTGTGTGTGTGCGTGTGTGTGTGTGTGTGTATTTCTGAGGCTTGTGGAATCTGCTTAGATCACATGCTGTGCATAGGCCGACATCTAGTGGAAGCTGCGGAGTATTAGTTTGTTTTTCGAAACTCGGCGTCGACACAGGGCGTGCCAGTAATACTATCCCTAGTGTGACGTCCACTGTACCCAAGATCCCTCGCGCGTCTAGGATCCTCAGATTGTTTTTTTCCGCCATACTGGTCAGAAGCATTTTGCGGAGTCCCCTGGCCTTAGCCATACTTTTGCTAAAAAATTAATTTAATAATCTATTGACATCCTTCCCCACCCCAACATCGAACTTCGACACTCGACGCCGGCTGGAGAAGAAATCGACCGTCGGCTGCTGCACGACGGACTTGGGCCTCGGAAGGCCTCTGGCCTCGGCCCTGCAAGTAGGGAGAGTGGGGGGTGGAACATACTCTACACTCTTGGTATATAGGTACACTTTATACATTTCCTACACCTAACAGCCCGCTGCCTCAAAGGTGCGTATGGAGGGTACCCCTTTTCAATTCTGCCCCAAGTGCAATCGCAAATACCCTTGGGTCCACAGGCACGCCACGTGCAATCTCTGCTTGCCGAGGGACCACCCCGAAGCGAACTGCAGAGCGTGTAGTAGGTTTAAACCTAAGACACTTAAGGACCGTTCGACGAAGCGTTGGGCCCACCACGCCAGGCAGGCGGCCATGGCAGCGGAGGGCGCCTTCAGCGACGGCGTACTTTCGGACGGCGAGGGCATTACGGTGTCGAAAGACAGCCGAGCGCAGGTCCCCGACCTCGGAAGGTCGTCCGGCAGGGCGGCTATGGGGAAGACCCCCGGCGACACAAGCGCTTCACATACTACACACACTAAACACACTAAGCCCAACCGAGTCTCGACGACGTCGAGTTCTCGGAAAGAGGCACAAACAGAATGGTCCGATTCGTGTCCTCTGGGCGCTCTCGATCAAGATCGCCGCATGACTCCAGGCAATCATCCACTCTTGCCAAAAGTGCCTCGCTCCCTAGGCTAACAGAAGTTCGATCATCGGAAGACGAAGACGACTTCCACCCCCAGGCCGCGCTCCAGGAGTCGGAGCCCGCAGTTAAAACCAGCGAGGCCCCACGCTCGAAAGACAGGGACACCACCCCCGATCCTCGACGCCAGGCGTCGAAAACCTCCGGAGCCACTAAAGGACAGGGAAAACATTTTTCCACTCATGGGGAGGGGGGAAAACAGCAAAAGAAACAACCTTTGCACTCTTCCACGCCTGTGAAACACACCACTCCCCCTAAACAAACAGACAAGACCAGGTCTGCTGATATGGCTAAAACCAGCAAGGCTACTCAAGATAAATCCCATAGACTTGCTGAGAGAGTCATCCCCAGTTCCAAAAAATGGTCCAGTGAAGACATAGATAGGGTCATGTCAAGAATGTCTTCTTTGGCAGATTTTTATGATAAAAATCCAGAACATTTCCTCTCGTATGATCCACAAGGGGCAACTCCCTCAGGCTCTACTGATCCTATCCCCCCGAGTAAGAAGCTCCGGTTTGAAACTCCGATGAGGTCAGAACCCTTCGAGGTACAACCATACGCAAGACCATACTCACTGTATCAAGGAGAGGCTTCCTTTTGTGAGGACCAAGAATTTGGTATGATAGAAGAGCAAACCGGGACTGGCTACTATGGGGATGAGGAAGAGGAGGACCTGGAAACATACAGAGTAGATTCCCCGGTAGAGAACTAAGCCCCGGTTACCGACTCCCCGGTCGATAACCAACCCCTCCTAAACGAGGTTCTCGCACGCGCAGCAGAACATTTCCACATTGGCACCCACGGTGTCCAGGAGGAAAGGGACTTCGCAGAAGAGTTGGTGGGAGAAAGGAGGCCTGTTGCCCAGACCATCCCTATCCTTAAGTCCATTCAGCGGAGAATAGAACCGTCCCTGGTGAACCCGAACCTCACCAGAGCAGTCAATCCCAGGGTTGAAAAACTTTTCAGGGAGGCCCAGTCTGACCCTCTCTATATAAGAGGACATCTGAAGCCAGACTCCCTAGTTGTCACCAACACTCGTAAGAGGGCTGGAACACCCTTGTCATCGTCCGAAGCTCCTCCCGACAAGGAGAGTAAAAAACTATACGGTTTCGGCAGGAAAGTAGCCTCAACGTCCGCCTATCAAGCAAGGATCGCAAACTCCACCACCCTGTTGGCCAGCTACAACTGCCATCAGTGGGAAGAAGTCGCGGCACTCATAGCCTCTGCTCCTGAACCTTTAAAGGGCCAGTTAGCTCGGATTTCCGCAGAGGGTAGAGCCGTGTCTGGTTGCATTTTGAAAGCAACCTTCGACGCCGCGGACAACGCAGGCAGATTGATAGCGGAAGGCACTGTTATCAAAAGACATGCGTGGTTACGGCAGTCTGGTTTTAAGGCAGAAACCCAGGCATCATTGTTGGACAAACCGGTGGAAACCTATCTGTTGTTTGGTAAGGCGGTCGAAGACGCAATGAAGAATGCCAAAGACGAATACGAAACACTTAAGTCCCTTGGCCAATTAACCAATAAACCCCCTAACCAGAGAGGGAATAGTAATTTTCGTCGCCCACGCGGCCAAAATTCCCAGAGAGGATCTACCTATTCCCAGGGGCAGGGTACACAGTGGAACAACAACCAACAGTCTACCCAGGGTTACGGCAGGGGTAATTAGAGAGGTCGTGGTAAAGGCAGAGGCAGCCCCAACAAGGGAGGTGGCACGCCTCCACCAAAGCAGTGACGCTCAGTTCAGGGTCCCTTCTCACGCAACCCCAGTAGGGGGACGCATTTCCAACTTCACCCAGGCTTGGGAAGGGATCACATCCGACAGATGGGTGCTGTCAACAGTATCCACAGGATATTGTATAGAACTACTGCAGTGTCCCCGGAACCATCCTCCACGACATAGAGTACACTCTTTAGAACATCAGAAGATTCTCCTCGAGGAGATCGCCATTCTGCTAGAAAAGGACGCGATAGAACTCGTCCCAGGACACCAAGTAAACAAGGGTATTTATTCAACTTACTTCCTTGTGCCAAAGAAAGATTTGACAATGCGCCCAGTATTGGACTTACGGCCTGCCAACAAGTATGTCAAGCCCCAAAAGTTTCGTATGACCACGCTACAAGAGGTAATCCCCCTCCTAAAAAAGGGGGATTACATGGCAACCTTGGATATGAAAGATGCTTATTTTCATATTTCCATGTTCCCAGCGCACAGAGTATTTGCGCTTCAAGGTGGACAGTCGACACTACCAATTCAAGGTACTGCCCTTCGGGATAGCTTCGGCACCAAGGGTATTCACCAAGGTACTGGCGGTGGCGGCTGCACACCTACGCAGGGAGGCAATCCCAGTGTACCCTTATCTGGACGACTGGCTCATAAAGGGGGAAACCCCAGGAATTTTCAGGATAAACATTCAAAGGACTATCGACCTCCTCCACGAGTTAGGCTTCTCAATCAACGAGAAAAAGTCGAGCCTGGTGCCAAGCACCTCCAAACAATTCCTAGGAGCAATCCTAGATACTCAAGAGGGGTTGACCTTTCCTTCAGAAGAAAGAATTCGGAATATACTACTGCAAATTCCGCATTATCAGTCCGGTCAACAAATAACGGTACGCAAAGCAATGCGTTTACTGGGCATGATGGCGTCATGTATTTACCTGGTCCCCCATGTGCGCCTGCGCATGCGTCCCATGCAGGAATGGTTGGCGAAACAGTGGTCTCAGGCAAGTGGTCAGTGGGACGATCTAGTGGTCGTTTCGCCAACACTGGTACAAAGCCTTCACTAGTGGACAAGAGAGAATCTCGCACAGGGGAAACCCTTTTACGATCCCGAAGTACAGGCAGTAGTCACTACAGATGCATGTCTGACGGGGTGGGGAGCTCACCATCTCCACCACACAGCTCAGGGTCTCTGGTCTCACTCAGTGGCCAAGAACCACATCAACCTGCTAGAGCTTCTGGCAGTATTCTGAGCGCTTCAGGCATTCGAGCCCCACCTACTAAACCTGTCAGTGCAAATCCGGACGGACAGCACAACAGCTGTCAACAACCGGATCTACCTGAACAAGCAAGGAGGGACTCGCTCGCCAAATCTGTCCAAGCTTGCCCAGAAAATCTGGAGATGGGCACTCAGACGGAACATCTTCCTGTCATCACAACATGTTCCAGGGGAGCTCAATTCACTAGCGGATGCTCCGAGCAGAGACTCCCTCCCAGAGGAACTCGAATGGGTTCTACACAGAGAGGTCGTAGAAGATATCTTCTCTCAGTGGGATTCCCCCACTATAGACTTATTCGCCACAAGTGAAAACAGACAATGCCCAGGATTTGCATCCAGGTTCCCCCAACCAGACTCCCAGGGGAACGCCCTGTGGATGAACTGGTCAGGGATGTTTGCGTACGCTTTTCCACCAACTCCTCTCATCAGGAAAGTGGTGAACAAGATGAACAGAGAGTCGATGACGCTCGTCCTAGTTGCTCCCATGTGGGCAAGACAACTGTGGTTCCCACACCTACGCAGGATGGCGGTGTGCGAGCCCATCAAGCTTCCAGCTTGGTACAACCTACTGTCCCAGCACCAAGGTCAAACAGTGCACCAGCAACCCAACTCAATGAACCTGGCGGCATGGCTCCTGAGGTCATAGAGTTTGGACATCTCATTTTGCCACAGAGGTGTATGGACATCCTAAAGGAATCTAGGAAACCAAACGCGAGGCACTGCTACTTTGACGAGTGGAAGAGATTTGTTATCTGGTGCCAGAATAGACAAATCAACCCAGTTGATTGCACTCCTTCTACTATTGTTACATACATGCTCGACCTGCTGGATGCAGGACTGGTTTTTAACTCACTGAAGGTGCATCTGGCAGCTCTGTCAGCATATACCACCTCCCATAACAAGGTGTTGTGGTGGAAAGTTCCAGTGGTTAAAGCCTTCAAGGAAGGAGTAAAGAGACTTCACCCTCCTATTTCAAACCCACCACCAGGGTGGAACCTTAATGTGGTGCTAGCTAAACTCATGGGCCCCCCATTCGAACCCATGCATAAAAGCAGTCTCAAACACCTGACTTATAAAACAGCCTTCTTAGTAGCTATTACATCCATAAGAAGGGTTAGTGAAATTCAGGCTCTGTCAGTGCAAGATCCTTTCTTTACAGTTCACAAGGATAAACTGGTTTTGCGTGCACACCCTACGTTCTCACCTAAGTTTATTTCCAAATTCCACGTAAACCAGTCCATCGAGCTTCCGGCTTTCTTCCAAAACCCACAAAGCTCGGCTGAGGAGAAACTACACACCCTAGATGTGCGTAGGGCGGTCCTCTACTATGTAAACAAGACCAGACTGCTAAGGAAAACAGACCAACTGTTTGTCTCCGTAGCTACAGGCAGAGAGGGGGATCGCGTCTCTAAAGGTGCCATCTCTAAGTGGATTATTAACTCTATCCAGCTGTGTTACTCCCTTTCTGAAAAAACTCTGCCTTTCATGCCAAGAGCCCACTCTACAAGAGGCATTGGGGCCACTCTGGCTTTCATTGCAAATGTACCCCTTGATACCATTTGCAAAGCAGCTACTTAGAGCTCCATTCACACTTTTACTCAGCACTACTGCATTAACACACATTCCAAGACAGATACACATGTGGGACAAGCGGATCTAAGACATTTATTTGCTCATGACCCTTCTCACATCCCACCTCCTTCTTCGGGTACTGCTCGCTAATCTATGCACAGCATGTGATCCTAGCAGATTCCACAAGCCTCAGAAGGGATACATTACTCACCGTAATCGTATTTCTGATGCTTGTATCTGCTTAGATTCACATGCGACCCACCCTTCCTCCCCTCTGAGAGAAGGCGCATGGATGCTTGTAGTCTTACCTTTCTTTCTATCTGCTTGGATTATCTGTACTCGCGCTACTCCTCATGCCAGAAAAAATACAATCTGAGGGCCCCACGCGCGTGGGGGATCATGGGTACAGTGGACGTCACACTAGGGATAGTATTACTGGCACGCCCTGTGTCGACGCCCATTTTCGAGTTTCGAAAAACAAACTGTAATACTCCGCAACTTCCACTAGATGTCGGCCTATGCACAGCATGTGAATCTAAGAGATAAAAGCATCAGAAATACAATTACTGTGAGTAATGTATCATATATAATATGCTGGTTATGGCAATAAGGTACTGAGGAAAAGAGCACAGCTCAGAAATGGCCAGGTGGCATATCAAATGTAGCTGATCATAATGTCATACATTTTAAAACAGTTCAATCTGATGTCGAGGAGAACTGGAAACGAATCGAAGTGTCAGGCACCAAAGTGTAGCGTCTGTGCTCAAACATTGCACAAATACTGTACAAGCCCAATGCTTTTAACCAGCATACACAATCACAACCACATTAGAATGAGGATTTGAATACTTTTAAAATCTGCAAAGAGCAAAAATGCATGATTCAATACAAATGACAGACAATATCTGAACAAAAACTGTACCGATAAAGTGCATGATGCTTGTGCAACGTGAGATTGCGAAATAAAGTGCTAATGCAGGATAAACAGTAAAATAGCATGTCATATAGCAGATAAAAACTGCTGATATCTCAGCTGACACCTGAACTTGGTGGTCCAAGTTCAAAGTGCATGGTGCAGGTGCCTTCCTGGTTGCCACTCTTCCCCCCCCCCACCACTTAAGGAACCCTCCAGCCTTTCTTCCTTTACAGATGGGGAGCAGGTGCAAGTGGATCTAGGCCACCTGGCCTAAGCCCCGCCCACTTTATTAGCCCTGCCTCTTCCTTTATGCTTATTTAGATCAAAGGTGTCTCTTGCCCGGGTGTCTGAAGTGAAGGGCAGGTGAAGAAAAGGACAATTCATGTTTGGACCTGTTTGAATCAGGAGGACCCAGGACCCGAACCCCTGCTCAGACAGCAGGTAAGTATGCACCATTGCTGTTGTTTTTTCCCTTACTGACTGCTTTGCTTACACTGCCTGCATTTTCTCCTTTATATTCCTCCCTCATCTAGATCCGCTTTCACGAATTCCCCCGTTTTGTTTTTTTTGTGGTTTTGTATTCACCTCACTGACTGCCCTGCCCTTTATTGTGCTTCTGTTCCCTTGCACTCTTCCTTCCTCCAGGTTCTCATTTGCCTACTGCTTTGTCCTTGTTATTTTTGTTTTTGTCCTCTTAGCAAATCGTTCACTTAGCAAACTCTTCTACTATTGTCTGAGCTCTTGTCGTACTAGTCAATTGTCTGCTATTGTCTTGTCCTCCTTTGTCTCTCTCGTCTGCTTGCACCCCTCCCTGTGTGCTTCCCTAGTGTCTCGCCCCTCCGACCCCCTCTTCATCTCTTCTCTCCCTACCTACTCTATGGTGCTATGTTTCTCCTATCTTTTCTAACTGCTTCTCTATCGACTATCCTGCTCTCCTCACTAAATCGGGTAGGAAGAAATTTAAAAAGTACATCCTGGTCTCCAACCCAGGCCTCCCTATCGCTGACACCTATACCAGTGCTTCCTCTAGGCAAACCCTCACCAACATCCTTTTTGTTGTTTCCTCGCCAGACCTATGGACTCTTCATATGGGCTCTGCCCTTTCTCCTTTCTTTTCTTCTCCCATTAATGGTGGCACCCGGTGGGAGGCCCTCCTGGCCCCCTTCCACTCCTCTAAGGTCATCATTAATGTTTACCTGAATTGCACTGTCTTGTTCCAAGGCCCTCAGGCCAACCTTCTCCTTTGATAGACACTTCCTGCGCCTCTTCAATTTCCTGTCTTCTCCTGCTGTCCCCTGTCTTCCCACCACTGCTTCTTTGCCTCCCCTGCTGTCTCCTCCTTGGCTACCTTGCCCCCTCCTTCTTCCTCTTCTGCCACCCCCCTCAGGCTTCTTCTACACCTCTGCAGGGCGTATCTCTGATTTGTACCCCTCCCCGGAAGTCTTTCAAGGATAGCAACCTTCTCCATATTGCCAGTCTCCACACTCGTTCAGCTGTCAAACACTCCTCTGACATCTGCCACCTCCTGGAAGAACTGGACCTCGATGTCCTCGGTCTCACCAAGACATGGTTCACGACCATCTCTGTCACAAGCTTTGACACTCTCCTCCCTGATAGCTACAAGATCCTCTCCGTGCCCAGGTCCAACCGTAACGGAGGGGGTGTAGCCAGAGTGGATTCCTGCCTCATTCCTGCGCAGGCCTACTCCTCTTTCAAATGCCTAGTCTGCAGGCTCTCGCTCTCCTCGCCATTCCCTTAATGTGGCTACCATCTATCGGCCGCCTAGTCAGATCTCCTCCGTTCTGGCCTCGACCACTCAACTCCTCCTTGGATACTTCAACATCCACCTGGATGCTTCCTGTCCTTCCCCTGGGCTCTTTAGGGACCTCTGCAACTCTCTCTCACTCTCTATCCTCCCCTCTGGCCCGACTCACTCTGCAGGGCACCCTCTGGATGTTCTGATCTATACAGACCTTCCCCTTTCTATCCCTCTCACCACTCCTCTCTCCTGAAGTGATCACTTTTTCTCTACCCCTCAGGCCAAGCCAACTCCAGCACTGCCATCTACCTTCTTGGTTATCCGACCCATGAAGATTGTGTCAGTTGAGGCTTTTGCAGCCACTTTCTCACCCCCGCCTCCCCCCCTTTGGCTGACGCACACCCTGACACAACCCTTTCCATGCTCCTCTCTGCTATATCTGATACTCTTAATGTTCTTGCCCCTGTCATGAGGATCTGCTTGAAGCCCAAAGCCAAGTGCAACTCTTGGTACGACTCAGACCTTGTCACCCTTAAATGCAGATGCAGGGTGGCCGAGAGGAAATGATGTACTTCCGGTACATCCTCTGACAAACTGGCCTGCTGCAAAGGCAATACCGGCTCTCTGTCCACACCAAGAAGGGAGCCCACATCCAAGCCTGCGTCTCTGCGGCATCCAACAACTCGGCCAATCTTTTTAAAATCTGCACGGAGCTGGCCATTCCTGCTGCAGTCCCTACCTCTCCTGCCCCCCCAGACCCTCTGCACGGCCCTGGCTTCTCATTTCATCTCTAAAACTCAGGACATCCTGTTTTCCCTCTTTCTCTCTCTCTTTCTCACTCTTCCTCTCTCTCTCTCTCTTCCTCTCCCTGTCCTCTCTCTGCTCTTCCTCTGGCCCCTCTTTGGCCACCCCTCCTCCCTCTTCCTCTGCCTTGCCCGTTCTACAAGAATGAGGTTTCTAGACAAGTCTGATGTATGAACGTTTCGTCAAAACAAGTTCTCCCCTGTTCCTCCAAAACCATCAAGTACCACATTGACACCCTGGCTCCTGCTCTGGCTGACTTCTGCAACCACGCCTTCACCACTGGCATCTTCCCTTCCCCCCTGAAGCAGTCTTTTGTGCACCCTCTTAAACACTCAGCCGACCCCTCCTGCCCGGCTAACTATTGCCCCATCTCCATGACTCCTTTGATGGGCAAACTCTTGGAAAAGCTGGCCATCTCCCAGCTTAATCTTCACACTGAATCTGTTGGTTGCCTCTATGACCATCAGTCTGGTTTCAGAGTCGCCAGAAGCACAGAGACTGCTCTCCTGAACATCTGTGAAGACCTGCAATCCAACCTCTATTCTAATACCCTGTGTCCACGTCTTATTTCATCTCTCTTCTGCCTTTGACACGGTCAACCATGCCATCCTGCTCAACCTGCTCTGTGATAACCTGGATATCACCAATCAGGCCCTGGCCTGGCTGACCTCTTTCCACTCCAATCGACCCTCCCCGGTCCAACTGGGGTCCTTCCTCTCCTCTAGCTCTCTCTACATGTCGTGTTCCCCAGGCGTCTAACCTTTCTCCCTGGCTGTTCAACCAATACCTCGCACTTCTTGCCCACTGCATTGCCGCTCTCTGCCCCAACTTTCAGTGCTATGCGGTTGACAATCAGCTCATTTTTAGGCTCCCCTCTGCCACCTCTTCTCCATCTCTCATTTCTGACTGTATGTCTGCTATCCAGGAGTGGTCTGCCGCCAATGATCTCTGCCTTAATGCCAGTAAGACACCGATGCTTCTCATCGGCACACCTGTTCCCTCCTTTCCTGTCACTCTGGCCGGCCTCTTTTGGCCCTCTTCCTTCTCCCACGTCTGAGGCTAAAAACCTTGGGGTCATCTTCAACTCCTCACTCTCCTTCTCTCCTCACATCTCCGACGTCTCTAAGAAGTCACACTACCAAAAACACCGCCTCAGAGGTATTCTTCCTTTCCTCTCCTTCCCCCAGAAGTTACCTGTCTCCAGAGCTCTGGTTCACTCTAGGCTGGACTACTGCAACAGCCTCTTTCTAAATCTGCCTGCTTCTACTCTCCGCCCTCTGCAACTCATCCAAAACAGGACTTGTCCTTGGCCTCAAGCCCAGGGATCGTATCTCTGCAGGTCTGAAATCTCTTCACTGGCTCCCAGTGGCTGTGAGGATTAAGTTCAAAACCCTCTGCATTGTCTACAAAGCCTTCTGGGGGCTGGGGCCTCAATACCTTCAACTCCCTCTTTGTAAATATCTTCCTTCTAGAGCCCTTCGCTCCTCTGCCTCCAACTCCCTCAGGGTCAGTCGCTTCTCCAATCAACAAGTTGGTGGTAGATCTTTCCTCAGCTGGGGCCTCCCTCTGGAACAGCCTCCCTGCCTCTCTACAACTTGAGGAGAACCATCTCTGGTTCCGGAAGCACCTCAATATCTTCCTCTGCTTCTGCTTTCCCTCTTTCTCTCCCCTGCTGAACTCCTGGTTGAAATTGAAACTGCACTGGTCACCTGGGTACCCTCTGACCAATGGCCCAGGAACCCTCCCTGCGAGTTGCACTCCTGCACTGGTTGCCCCACTGGCATCCCTTGCACTCTGGGTCTGTTTCTCTATCCCAACAGTCCCCTACCAGCACTTGACACGTGATGTCTGCACTTACCCTTGCACTTGCCACCAGCTGGCCTCCCTTTTTATTTAGTAGTTTTATTTGTTCTACTGCGTGATCCCGTATACTGCACTGCCCCTTTCCCTTTGCACTTTTCCCCTCCCCCTGCACTTGCGCGATCTCAAGATCACCTGGCCTAGTAAGAGTTGTCTGTCTTCCCTTTGTTCCCCCTCCTTTGCCTCGTCGCGCATTGAAACACTTGTGTATAGGAACGTTATAAATGCCATTTCATATCATGGTGCTGTGCAACAAGAAGCAACAAAGTAAAGTGCAAATACAAAATTAACAAACAAAAATGGCACAGTGTAGGTTTAAAATCTTCGTCCATACTCGTATAAAGTATCGATCAGTATACTAAAGTGCTAATGCCAATAGTGTTGCAATAGAACTGTCCAGAATAAACAATTCCATAGCATGTCATCATACAAATTCCAGCTGTTGGTATCTCGGCTGACAACTGAGCCTGCACAGCCAGATTCAAAGTGCATAATGCTGTGCAACATGTAGCAACAAAGTAAAGTGCCAATGCTAATACAGCAGAACCGGGATAGCATGTCCCGATACAGATTTAGAATTGTCGTCCATACTCGTGTGCAATATCGAGCAGTATATTAAAGTGCTGGTGCAAATGCTATGCAATGTCAGGCATGTGGGCGAAATTGCAATGTAGAGCAATATTTCTCTTCATGCAATGTCACCTCACAGCCCAGATGCTGTAAAGTGCTGATCTAAAGTGCATCATGTGCAGCAACAAGCTAAGGCTAGTGCAATACCGGTCTAAAGTGCATCATGATATAGACCATAATTAGAATGCTAAAGTGCTGATGAAAAGCTATATGTATAAGCAATAGTACTCAACATACAGAATCCCACTCTGTCACAGTAGGAATGACCAGGAACACATCATTTAACAAGATCTACATACAGGCTGACAAATCCACAATGCATCAGTATATGTATTCCGATGACAAAAAAAAACCTTGGAATGGTAAGAGATACAGGTGATATACTGCCCTTTAACTTGCATTGCCTTTAATCCAGAACTGTGGCAACCAATGTAGGCTCCACTTCTGATAAAATAGACAATGCATCATGATGGCCAAAACAACTCCTATTGCTAACACTGTGGGTAAATGGATAGAGAAAGAAGAAAGAGAAAAACTGAGAAAGATATAATATAAACTCAAAACAAAAATTATGAAATATATAAAGTCAGTATAGTCAAACCAATAAGAAAACAAGAAGAAAAGAAGGCAGAAAGCTAAAAAGGAAACATCAGCCATAGGCAAACCTAAGTGGTGAAACCGAAAAGGTAGAAGAACATTAATATTCCACCCCAATTAGTCGGTGGTTAACAATGTGAACCACACCATAGAGAGAAAGAAGAGACAGAAATATACCTCTTTCTCATTATCATAATAAAAACTATAACTGTCTAAGTCTAGAACCGAGAAAAAAGGGGAAGAAGGGACGGGGAGGGGGAAAAAGAAGAGGAAGGAGAAGAAAGCCCAAAGGGTAAGACGGAAAAGAGAAATAGATACTAGATACAATTGATTAAAAGGTATCCAATTACATTTTTGAAAACATTTTCGACATGCCCAAATCTCGGGACAAAACCGCTGAAAAAATGTTTTGAATATTTGTATTTTATGTTTGTTTCATTAGTAGAAAAAAAGTGTCAAAAAATGAGGGGTTGGGGGAAGCCCCCCCGTTAATAAAAATAAAATAATAAAAAAAATCATTTTTTTTGCCATTTTTATGTCTAAAAAATGGCATTTCGAAAATGTGCCATTCAAAAATGTCACTATAAACCTGATTAAAAAGCTCAAAGCAAATACAAAGGAAAAAAGAGACAAAGAAAGGAGAGGGGAGATGTAACCACTGCAATATTCAATCTCTACAAAATCCTGTGATGGAGTCAAAAAGTCATGGGCCCAGTACATTAGAATTGAACAAAGAAAAACAATGAAAACACATGGTCAGGCACAACAGTATCTCTGTAGGTCAAGCTGATTTCATTGTCCCAGAAATGTATGCAACTCCTAGTCTGTATTATGTCCATTGGGATTTTTACTCTCAAAGTCCAAGATGCAGCGTGTTTCCTGTTGTCTAAGGGTCCATTCTCTAGCCCCACCTCGTTGGCCAACTTCAATCATGCGTATACCAAAAAAGCCATAGCCTTCCAAAGTCCCTTTATGGAAATCGGCAAAATGTTTTGCCATGGGGTAATTCATATAATTTTTAACAATGTAGGTGGACTTAAAAATGTGTACATGTGCATTGCAAGACATACACCACATAGTCAGACCTGCATGTTATCTTATCAAGTATGGAAATGTTAGGTCCCAAAACCGGATGTATATAAGAACCACAATTCAAAGCATATTTACACATCTTACATCTAGTACACTTGGAGAATCCATTTCTCTGATCATTGAGCCACATTTGGGTATCTACCTTTTTTTCAGGTTGCATGTAGCTACGAACAAGTGTATCTTTGATTGGAACAATTACGTCTGAAACTGATATCCGGGTGTGCATTAAGTCGATTAGACAAGTCAGTGTCAGCCAGTAAAACCTTCCAATGTCTTTTAAGCCTGGGCCTTGCTGCTGAAAGTAATAATGAGACATGCAACTGTTTCTCTGCGTTAGACTTTTTGTCCATATTGGACACTGTAAGGAGGCTCGATCTATCACACAGGCGTGCTTTAATGTAAGTGCGTTCATTGATTTTTTGGAGTTAACATTGTTCTTGAAACCCCCACGCCGTTGTTCTACTTTCCTTGTCGAACACTTCCAAGGTGGAGCAATTCCTACAGAGACGAATAAATTCACCGTAGGGAGCACTCCATATAAGATTCTTGGAATGCCCACTGATGGCATGTAGCAGGGCATTCAACCCTGTGGGTTTCCTATGTTGCTCAGTAGTCATTTGTGGTCCAAACCTTGCAGGTTAACATCCAGGTATGTGAGGTGGGTATAACTATGTATCTCAGGTTTATATCATTGGCATTGAGTAGTTTTACGAAATTCACCCAGCCTTGCTCTGTCCCTTTCCAGATGATGAACAGATCATCAATATAGCGAAGCCATAATATGATGTTTTCTGTTATGGCTTTGTTTTGCTCTGTCCAAACACTGGTTTTCTCTTATAAACCCATAGTTGGATTGGCATAAGAAGGTGCAAAGTGTGTCCCCATCGCAGTGCCCTGTAGTTGCTGAAAATATTTGTTGTTAAACATGAATATGTTTTAGTGAGACAAAGATCTAACATCTCCAGGATTATAGCTGTATGTTGCAGATAATTAAGGGACCAAGTATTCAAATTATGTTTGCAAGCCTTTTTGCCAAAATGTGTCCTATAGAAGTGTATAGGGACACCATGTCCATAGTAGCCAGTATGTAGCGACTTTCCCATGGTATTTCATCAATACGGGAAAGAGTCAGTTGTGTCCCACACATAAGACGAAAGGGAGGAAACAAATGGGAACAGGGTTTCATCAATATACTTGAACATATTTTACAAAAGTGAAACAGAGAGGGTGACAATCAGTCAGCAAGGAGGTTTGGTCATGTTTTTATGAATTTTAGAGAGAAAATAAATGGTGGGCATGATGGAATTGGAAGTAAAAAAAGGAAATGGACAGTTTTCTTCTTCACGAATACTTTTGTGTTACCATCCCTTTAGAAATGTCATCACTTTGTAATTCTTTGATAGGATTAAACTTGATCCTTTCATGCACTGTGCATCACTGAGTTGTTTGTATGCTTCTTTCACATAATCGCACCTATTCATGATAACAATATTGCGTCCTTTATCGGACGGCTTGATAATACAGTTAGCTAGATCATGTTGCCCTGCCCCAGGAGGAGCTGGAGCTCCCCCTTCCCCCCCCACTGCAGGAGCAGTGGCATGCCTTGAGGCACACCCTAACTCAAGGTAGGCATTCTGCCCTATCCTGCTGCATTACTAAGACTGCAGCACAACATTGTCCTTTTTGCATTTTGCTCCGCCATAATTCGTTATTGCCATCTGACTGCTGAATGGGGAATTTTTTTAATTCAATTGGGCTTGATTGCACCGGAGTGTAATATCCACCATTGAGCACCACAAGGTTATTCGCCACTCCAAAATGGCCGCCCGCCATCTTTCTTCCAATGCCTATGGGCTGAACCACAACAGGTCCAGCATCTAACCCTGATTGGCCTACTGCACATACTTGTGAGGCAATTGCGAGCCAGCAGGCTCCAGCTGGCTCACATTCGAAGGCACACGATTTAAGGCACCTTTCCTGTCAGGAGCCATCGAGCCTAAGGCCACGAGTCCTACACCTCACCAACGTCTCTAGCCTACCTGTCGTGTCACGCCACCCCTGCTAAGCTGCCTATCCATCCCACAGGAACTCCGGCCATGCTGATTTACTAACTTTTGCTGCCGCTCCCGGGGCCACCCACATTAATCAGCTCCACCAGTAAGCACTGCCACTGACTTTACTCTGAGACACCTAGTGTTACTGGCTACCGGTTGCACTCGTCACTGTGCGCTATTCCCACTCTCCAGTAAGCAACCAGCCACTACCTTCCATGTAACTGTATGATTCATTATATTGTGTGCTCACTATATCATTGCACAACGTTGCCTGCTTTCAAAGTAGTAGAGAATAATTTATATGCACCTATGACTGTTTAACATTATTCGCCTCAGCCCTATACCACCTACTTGTTTCTTAACGTGTAACATTGTCTTTGCTTGTTTTTATATATGTAGTGCCACACTATTGCCCTGACACAATGCCAGAAACTGCATGAAGTGATTCTCTACAGACCCTGCCAATTATCCCCTATCCCCCTCCCCATATCTACATGCTGCCCAAATTGCTCCAGTTGCTTATGCTGCTCCTGCATTGCCCTAATTGCTCTTTGAATACAATACTCTAGGCTGGCTAAGCTATATCTCAGTGGATTTACTATACACCATGCTGATTTCGCCTTAGACCCTCCTCCCTGCCACTTACCGTTTTAGCTTGGCCCTTTGCCTACTGTTGCTACCCTGTTCTAGAATTGGCGTCATGCATTGCATTACTCTGTACTAGTCTGGCCCCATACCTACTGTTGCTACCTTGTACTAGATTGGCCCCATGCATTGTATTACTCTGTATTAGCCTGGTCCCATGCCTACTGGTGCTATTCTGTACTAGCCTGGCCCCATGCCTACTGTTGCTACCTTGTACTAGATTGGCCCTATGCATTGTATTACTCTGTACTAGCCTCTCCCCATGCCTAGTTTTGTTACCCTGTACTAGATTGGCCCTATGCATTGTATTACTCTGTACTAGCCTGGCCCCATTCCTTCTAATGCTATTCTGTACTAGCCTGGCCCCACGCCTACTGTTGCTATCCTGAACTAGCCCATTCCTACACTTTACACCTGCCGACACTAGACAAATGCCACTACCAACACTGATATGACATCTCCTATATCCAATCTATCCACTTGCTCCTTACCACACATACTGCTCCATCTACGATGGCAGCCCTCTACTATAGACTCCTGGCAGCAAGGGAATTGACTAGTAAGATGCAAACCCTGCCTTCAACCCAACAGCCCTTATATCCCACTACCCAGATCTACCAGAGACCGGTCTGCCCTACCATACTAAGAAATTATAGACTATTATCTAGACTGCCTAAGCCACCGCTAGCCTACCGTTCACACGGCCACTCGAATATGAAGCCTACACTAGCATCCTGTAACACCTCAAAAACCGAACCTATCTGTTTTCAGATGCCCTGCACTAAACCCTCAAACTCCAATCAACAACAACCACACTAGTGATACCATAAAACAATCACATAACCTCAAGGGAGGCCTCATCAATGTTAGATCTCTGATAGCCCACACATCTGAAATTGACGACCTCATCACTTGCAACCAACTTGACTTCCTTGCATTGACCGAAACATGGCTATATAAAGCGGCCGGCCCAGCCCTAATGCTAGCCATACCCACGAACTTCACCATCTTTAGAAAAGACAGAGAAACCTCCAAAGGAGGCGGCATAGCTTTCATCTGCAGAGCCAATCTCACTATTAAAGAAATAGCTCATATGACTATGCCTTCAGCAGAACTAATCTCGCTAAAACTAGGAATCTCGGCCTCATGCACCTGTGCACCTTATCTATAGACCTCCGGGCTCACTAGGAACCTTTTGAAGAAGACATAACTACCCTTCTGAATACTAATGCCAAACCGGGGACACAAATCATTCTACTTGGCGATTTCAATGTAGGCCTTAACGACCCTAAATACACTAATGCCTCAATCCTAGCCAATACGATTATGGAAGCTGGCCTCACCATCCGGAACAACGGCCCCACTCATTCCAAAGGCCGCATCTTGGATTGGGTGGCAGATATCAACTGCGCTTCCCTCATTTATTTATTTTCAAGTTTGTTTATTGGCATTTATCATAATATAATGACATTTGGCAAGTTGACAGTGTCATTTTATGCAATACTTTTGATGTTTTACATTGAGTCGTGAAAGCTGAGCCAAAAAAGAAAGAAAGAAGAGAGAGAAAAAAGAAGAAAAAGGTCAGAAATCAGAAAATGAAAAGGGGAAAACTTTCCCAACATTAACATAACAACATAACCGTCTCCTTGTTTAGGCTCCGATGTCCATTTACGGGGCCCCCGACAGGGTGTGGTGCAGGGGAGGGGGGTAGGGGTTCTAGGCTGCGGCAGTTTCCTTGGGTATTGGGGGGGCCTCCCTTGTGAGTTTCTGAGATCCTGCTGTATTGCACAGTCCAGATTATGTTTGCTCATGGGGGTTTGTCGTCTGAGGGGTAGATTATAGTTCTGGTTATCTCCTTCCATGCTTCTAGGGTGGCGCTTGCCTCGTCAGTAGATCTGGTAACACTGTCTTCCCATGCCCTCGTTTCTGCATTAATCCATCGCACAAGTTCCTTGAGCCAGGCGGCGTGTCTGGGTCCCCCTGGCTTTTTCCAGGACATGGCAATATGTCTCTTTGCCATCATGCACATTAAGTCCATTAGTTTCACCCGATGCTTGAGTTTAGCCGGTCTGGGGTAGGTTCCCAAGAGGCATTCTCCAGGGGTCCACCTGTAGTTGGAGGTGCTCGCCTTCTCATAGGTCTGTTTAACTTTTGCCCATAAGGATTGCACTGTGATGCATTCCCAGAACATGTGCATGAGATCTGCTCTGTCAGCTTTGCACCATGGGCAGTTAGGGCTTGCGTTCTTGTAGAATGTTCTTAGTTTATGTGGGGTGAGGTAAGTCCGATGTAGAACGTTTAGCTGTATGAAGCAAAATCTATGATTTCTGGACACGGCTTTAGGAAACACTAACGATCTGCCCCATTCTCCTTCCGCCATCTCCTGGCCAATGTCTATTTCCCATTTGCTCTTCAGGGTCTCCACTTTTGGGTTAGGGTTGTCATTGAGATGTCCGTATAACTGGGATATCAATTTTTGTCCCTTGCTTAGGTTCTCATAACCTCCATCGAACCGTGCATCTGGACTGATCATTATTTGATCTTGCTTACCATCTCGGATTTTGCTCAATCCAAGACAACTAAACTACCGGCACCACAAGCCCTCACCCGCTGTAAAAAAACATAAGTCATGAATCTCCTCTCTCTGATTCAGCCAATCACCAATCTCTCCAGTCTGATCACTAACCCTAATGATCTGATTGACCTGTACAATAACACCATCAACTCGGCTATAAACGCCATCGCGCCTTTGAAACTGAGTAAATCCAAACCTCTTGCCCATCTCAACACTTGGTTCACTCCAACCCTAAAAGCCCTGCGTAAAGAAAAAAGACAAGCAGAAGCCTGCTGGAAAAAAAATCTCCTCATTGCCCTCACTAATACATACAAGAAACAAATCATAGAAGCGAAAAAAGAAACTTAACGACAATCAAAAAAGCAAATTCAAACACTAGGGAAATCATTTCTATTCTCAGAATTAGAATCCCCTATCGCATCTGTAGACTCTTGCACCAAAGATAAAGTTTGGTGCACTAACATTCAAAATGCCCTATGCAATGAAATCACCATTGCAAAATATCAGCCAAAAGAACCAACCTCCATAACATTGCGCTCTCCACTCAAGAAACCATCCTACATGAACTCGCCATCAACCAAACTAAACCACACTACCAATTCAACTTTAGAGCCATCGCCATTGCAGAAGCTAAGAATATCACTACATCTCTTAAACCCTCTCAATGTCTTGGTGATACCTGCCCAGCCCCTATTACCAAAGAAGCTCCACAAAAACTAGCTCCTTTCGTCACCTCCTTTATCAACTCGTCCTTTAAATCATGCTCTGTGCCTACTAACCTTAAAAACGCCTGGATATTACCCATCTTAAAAAAAGATAATCTAGATCCTACTGTCCCAACGAATTACAGACCCATAACGACAGTTCTGTTCCTCCTTAAAATCTTAGATAAAGCTGCCTATCAACAGATTCAATCCTACTTGGAGATTAATAACTTACTGGGCACCAGACAATCTGGATTCAGACCGAGACATGGAACTGAGACGGCACTCCTCGATCTCAAGAACCAACTAGATGAGCGCAAAGATAGAGGCGACACCTCCATTCTTCTACTCCTAGATCTGTCAGCCACCTTTGATTTGTTAGATCATAAAATACTATGCAACCATCGCAAATTGGCTGCCAACTTCTCCACTAAGGCCACTGTGTGGATAAATTCCTTCCTGGATAAAAGAACTATGAGTCTTTTCGCCCACTTCAGCTGCTGACCCAGTACCCATCACCTGTGGCGTTCCTCAGATGCCATGTGTTTCCCCTACTTTGTATACCATTTTTACAAAGCCACTCTTCGATATCCTGGACAAACTGGGTGTCTCATATACGAACTATGCTGACAACACCCAGATCCTCATCCCAATACATGGAGACTACGACAAAGACACTAACCTCATAAACAGAATCTATCAAATCATACAAACTTGGATGGCCACACACGGTCTATGTCTCAACAGCTATAAAACCGTGCTTTTAATCATTGGACCCACCAGCAAACTAAACAAACTCTCCCACATGTACAAATCCATCACTATTGATGGTATTAAAATAATAATAATAATAATAATAATTAGGCTTTTATATAGCGCTACAAACCCTGAGGTATCTGAGCGCTGCTTATTATTACCCACGGTGTGTGGTGCTCCTTGGCTAAATAAATGTAGCCAAGGAAGTTAAAACCTTAGGATTCTATTTAGACTCCCCTCTCCACCTCGACAAGCAAGTAAATGCCACAGCATCAGCAACAAGTTAAACTTGTAAACTAATTCATGCATGTATACCATTTCTGTCCACTGACAGTTGCATCACTATTGCACAGGCTTTAATCCTATCGAAACTAGACTCCTGCAACGCACTTGATCTAGGTACTAGTAAACACAACACCAACAAACTCCAAACCCTGCAAAACAACGCCCTAAGAACAGCATTAGGCATTCCCAAAGGACAGCACATATCTGACCAAAGAAGAGCTGCCAATTGGTTGGCCATCAATGATAGAATCAAACTTAAAACCCTGAACATTACACACAACTGTCTCAATAACAAAGCACATGCATACCTCACAGAGAAATTCAATAAGCACACATCTGAACGCCCTATCAGAAAGGCTCAAGCTAATAGTATTAGAATCCCTAACGTCAATCTGAAAAGAACTAGAGGCTCAAGCTTCCCAGTACTGGCAGCTCATCTATGGAACTCTAACCTGGATTCCCTAAGAGCCACACTTTCCTTCCACTCCTTTAAAACTAACGTTAAACTCTGGCTACACGCCGACTGCTGACACATTACCCGTGGCTGGCTGGTTTCCACCTACCTAGACACTTGTGTTGAGATTAACAGATTTATGTTCACTCTCCTCTCTGTATTCCTCGGCTAATCCTTTGTTACCGATAACTGTAAATGTAAACCATACATATGTATCCGTAGCCTCATGTGTGATGCGCATAAACATACCTCCACTCTGCTTACCCCTGTTTATTGCTGCTTCAAGCTGCTTATGTAAATACAAACACAACCTCACTTGTAAGTGATACCTCGATTGTAAATGTAAGATATTTATGTAACTGTAACCTAAGACTTCACAAGCGCCCAGTTGCCGAACGGCCCGGTACGCTCTATAAATAAACAAACAATACAATACAATGTAGTTCTTGAAGTGCAAATGTATTAGCCGATGACATATTCTCAAATGGACAACTTCTCTTATTCTTGCGGATGTGTTTTAGGTCCTCTATGACCAATGTTTGCAAGGCCTCAATATTGCTTCCTGAAGGAACCTTGGTATTGAACCTTGATTTTGATTTTAAAAAAAAAAACCTTTAGTCCAATCTGTTGTAATGTCTAAAGCTGCTAAGTCTAGTGGCTCATTGACAGCAGCAGTATCAAGTCCTTCTTCCAAACCCAGTAAGGTGGATAAAGTGCCTAATTCTGCAATGGTGATGTCCGTCTTACCCATGGGAGTTGGTTTGATGGGTCTACCAAAAAACTTGAGTAGTCTTAGTTTATGTATAAAATGATCAAAGTCTATATGTATCTGCACATAATCATAATGTGCAGTGGGGCAGAAATGGAGGCCCAAATGGGGAACTCTTTGTTGATTCTCAGTGTGAATGTGATCAGATAAATTGTTAATCTTCAACCGATTTTTCATCGCTTTCAGAGAGTTGTCTAATTTCCAGAGCGTAGTGATCTGACTGGTGTATTGTTTGTCACATTTCCTGTCCCTCCTTGTTTTTTTCTGCTTCCTTGACCACATGTTGCATTTCCTCCTCCTCCCTGTTTTTGTACTCTGCCATCTTGACGTAAGAGCTGCATCTCGTCTAAAAAAAAAATGTAGACGTATACTGGATTCCTCATTCTCACTCCATCTGACATCAGACTCAGATGTAGAGTGGGTGTCACGGAGCATTCTCTCATTATCTTGCGCTTGTCCCATTGGTTTACTCCTGGCAGTTAGCCGTTGTTGGTCAAATCTTTGGGCAAATGTACAAACCCGCCCTGTCTCATAAGCCTCTTTATCTCGTAAAAACTCTCTGCTTTCCTAGCTTAATCTTGAATTTGTTAGCTGCCTCGATCTTCGGTATAAGTTTCAATTTGGCTTCTATATCTGCCATTTTCAACAAAATCTTCTCGCGGTCACCACTTGCATATTTAACAAATAATTTCAAGAAGGTAGTGGAACAGCAATTGGTGGCAACACACCATTCAGCATCTCCGAATCTTGTTCTTCGAAGGACGGGATTGTCAATATCCGTAGTCTCTGTAGTATCCTTCCTATGTCGATGTAATTTTGTAGGGATTGCTGTTCCCACCACTTTCTCTTTACTTTTTTTTAAATTTTTTTTTTAAGTAATTTTTTAAGTTCCTTTAATAGCAATGGCTACGAAGTGGCGTTGTGGAATGTGTGACTTTCCTATTTTTTATCATTTCAGGTGAAAGGGTTTTTTCAAACCCACCATAACTTTGTGTATGTATATATATACATATATAATAAAACGGGGGGGGGGGAAAGCTGCAACAAGCGGCAGGATCGCACTCCATGGTCAGTTTGTCTGAAGAGATACAGAATGCACTGTAGCATCAGTACCTATTCGAACTGCTGCAACACAATTTTGTATGCGCAATAATATAGTAATTTACACAAAATCTAATAAAAGCCCAGGGCTCGTTTCTGATGTTGATTGGGCATATATATTAATAAACATTGGCAACCAAATCAAAAGGTGTATGTTTAAAGTACATGTACAATCATAAAGTGCGAGTGCATTAAGCAGCAATGAGTGTCGGAACAGTCTGACTACAAAGGCAGCAGAAAACCATTCAGTATGGAAAGTGCAAATGCGGAATGACATTGCGGACCCAAGTAATGTTGTTAAATAACTATTATGGTTGCATTCAAGTGTATTGAGGTGCCTGAGCATTTGCCAGCAGTATAAATCAAAATTCAAACAGTACTGGCACGAATGCCCTAATGCCTATAAGAAAATGTCTATTGGTACATATGCGCAGCCACATCCTTATGCATATAATTTGAACCTATGGTAATGTTTATTTGTAAAGCGCCTATACACAAGGCAAGTTTTTCAAGGCGCTCAAGGAGGGAGGGAATATGGGCATACCATAAAGTGCATGAACCATGCCTTATGGTTTGGTCTCAGCTCATGGTACGCGTACATGGGGCACACACAATTAATCTGTGTAGATGAAGATGAACTCTAATGCTATTAACATTTTGTGACGATGCTGTTTCTTTTTTCCTTACTTTAGTTTCCCTGTATGTGCCTCTGATTTGTATGCATTGTGGGTCTTCATATGTATTGTTTGTACTAGCACACGTGTGTAGTAGGCCTTGAATCGTTACCTAGTTATTACATGTTTAACATTAATAGTCACCCCTGACATCTTGTTACCAACACTATAAACACAACCCCTTATAGGGACTTTTCATCAAAATTAATTTCACAAGTGATGTGATCAGTGATGTCATCAATGGCATTTGTGATGTCATCAGTGATGCCCTGGGTGTTAGTCTTAGCAGTGCTCGTTTTTACCTGTAAACATAACGTCCCTTTAACAACGTTTTTTTCATTGAATTTCATAGGTTTTTTATTAGTGCAACTTAACCATAACATCCCTTACAGTTCCTTTAGGAACCACCTTTCACAGTTAAAAAATAGAACTGAATAAAAAAAATCTTAGACTCCATATACTTTACATTTATCAGTAAAGTACATGGACTCAATCCGTTTTTCCAACATTTCCATTATCATTTTGTGTTATGCTAATGGAATAATGTGCCATTCATCCCCCATTCCAGGGACCAAAACGGGGGTTAACGGCCCGGTAGCCCAAGTTATCGGCCACAGTGTGTCTGTGTGCAGGCTTCGGCGCATTATAAATAAATAATGAGGACTCCGGACCATTATCCTCCCTTGCAGCCCCTGCTTAGCCCCCATTTGACAAGATTCATTCAGTCTTTACACAAACATTGAAGGTTGGGTCTGTAATCTTTCTGGAAACGTGTCCACATTTGTGAAATGCCAACAGTTATAAGCCATCTAAAAATGTTGAGACCCCGCTTGAAAACATCCAACCAAACTTTGCAAAAATATGTATATCTAGATTTAAAGTTGTTTTGCAAACTTTTGTGCAGATTCATGAAATGGCACCACTTTTATAAGCCTTTACAATATTTTTGGACCCCCCCGCCCCGTCTAAATTTGTTCCCTCTTGACAAAACAGCTCCACACTTTCCAAAACCATTTAGAATAAAGTCTAGAATAAAATTCCAAAAATTCCATGCATTTCCATTGAGTGGCGCCAAAGTTATAAGCCATCTAAGAACTGCTTTTGCACCAAACCTGTAATGCAGAAATAGGGATACATGTCCCCGAACATCTGGATTTCGGGGATGAAAACCACCTGTTTTTGGCTTCTTATGGCCATATCCCATCCTCATCACCCCTCACCTCCTCAGAGATTATTTGATAAGTTTGACAAGTGCAATGTTGTGTTTTTTTTTTGTTTTTACTGCGATGTCTACGAATCCAACATTTTCCAAAAATCTGACGCACTTTACGCTTTTCACCATCCACTCAGGGGGGAGCGCCCGATGTCTGCGGACATCACGTCAACTTCTAGGCCAATCGAATCCCCGTACATGGACCGAACAGGGAAGTGGGTACACGGATCGGACCCAGATATCGCACATTTTTTTTTACCTACTTTGGTCGTTTAAAAAAGAAAAACTGGATGGATTTATACCAAATTTGCAAAATTACGCTTTCAGGACCCAGCCGCCGCAAATTTGGTGGAAATCTGTCCAGCGGTTTGGGCTGTAGGCGTGAGCAAAAAAAAGTCCATTGCTTCTATGGAAAAAAAAACAATTTGGCAACCACCCCTATAACTTTGCCCACTCTTAACTAAACCTCACCAAACTTGACAAAGAAATGTCGGAGCGGTCCATATACTTATTTTTGCAAAGTGTGATAAGGATTCGTCCAGGGGGAGCTAAGTCATAAGCCGCCCAAAAAGTGCTCTTCCTATGAGTTGAGCAACTTAACCAAAACTACACACCCGCTACCGCAGCCTGTGTAATATATACCACTTGGGTATGTTTACATACTCAGCTGATGCAATTTGTCAGTGTTAGATTGCCCTCTGCTGTCCAAATGGCAAAGTGCACCCACTTCAACAACAGCTACCGTTTCAACAAACAGAATGGGCACAGTTCTACGCGTTCAGTGTTCATCTTCCACTATTGCAAACATTTTGAAGTTACTTCTTTCCACCCCCACTTCTCTTCACACAGAGCATGGTTGTTCCAGTGTCAATGAACAGTTAATTACCGGCTCAACGGTTCAGTCTCGAAAGAGCAAAACGCTGTAGGATGAATGCCTAACAAGGAGCTAAAACTGAAAGTAGGTGCTGTAATTATGCTACTACGCAATCATATGCCATCACGCGGACTCTGCAATGGAACAAGGTTGACAAATACACATCTACAAAGACACATCATAGGGGCCTGTGTGATGGATGGAACTTGGACACTGTTCTTATACCACGTGTACCTCTCATTCCATCTGATATGTTTAGCCTTTTCAATGACCATTAATAAGTCAGAGGGACCTCCTGGAAGCAATCAGTGGTAATTCCGTTATTTAAGAAGGCTGACAGAAGTAACCCTATAGATTACCGACCGATATTGACCTTGACGATCTGCTAGAGTGGCATGTGTTACGCCGGGAACAGCTAGTGTGTGTGTGTGTGTGTAGAATGCTTTGGAACTGAAATTGTATCCTGATGATTAGTGATTAAGGAGAGTGCCGCTCGACAAACTGATTCCCGATCAGTAAGAAAGAGATATATATATTATTTATTTATGAGAGATCTGTTCCATCTCCTTATCTCTCCTCTGCACTGACATTTTTAGTACCACTGGAAAATAATGTATTGAATCAAATCATTGGAGGAATAGAGATTAACATTATTGAGTTATTGTCTTCTAGTTAAGTCCTTCCAACGTGTACTCTGCTGAAATGTACAGTCATGTTCATGCTGACATACTAGTATGTCTTTTGCAGGTGTGACATTTATCATGTGCTTCTCTCTCAACAAGCTACCATTGTCGGCCTCTTTATGTACCAGCACTGACCATTCCAGTTTACTGAATCCCGAGCGTTGTTTACTCATGTGCAAATTCACAGCTTTTGCTTTCCTCGCATAGAATTTCGGACATGGGCAGTGGATGCAGTATGCTTCCTATTTAGCCTTATAATTAATATGGGGATCCAAAGTCTGGATTTTTCATCATAATTGAGTGCCAGGTGTTTTGCGTTTCTGCATTCTGATTAAGAAGCACAAGACTTTCGCGCAAAGCCCAGCAGTGAAGCCTATTGGTTCCTTTAGGCCTGGGGCCTCGTTGGTTAGGGCATGAATTAATAAAACTGTCGCAGGTTTTAGCTACATCTAAGGTAAACCAAGATTCATCACCGTTGGTAAGCGTTCACATTATCAAAGGCCAATGTTTAAGAATAATAACAGTCTTTCTTAATAAAGCTGTTGGCACAAACGTCTTCGACCATATTCTGACTAAGGGCCTTAGTTACCACTGTTTCTCTGTGTGTACTCTAGGCCTTTTTAGAGTGTATGCATTGTAAAACAAAGGTAATGTATAAGCCTTATATAAAGTGTGGGTTATTTAAAGCATTCACTTGGTAGCTTAATTGCTTCTTGTCACTAGAGAATTGGATAATTATAATCTCTTTTAATTAAAGTAAGTTGCCTATATGACCGGTTACCTTTGAAAGCCTGTGGATGAAGCAATCAAGGGTAACTGTCCGAGGGGAGCAGATGAGACTGTGATTCTGGGTTGTAAAGTATAACTTTGAACAACAACACGTATCCACTCGGAGCTTTGTCAGTCAACCAAATTTGTTTCGGTACTAAAATGCCATAAAATCACATTGCAATACACATGTATACAAACTATAAACCCGATAAAATATCCATAAAAACGTAATTCTTGCCATATAGTAACCAAAAACCAGCAAATGCTTGAATAAAGTCTTATAGCAAACTTGCAAATAGCAAAATTGCCTTCAATAAAGAGTAAATATTCATCGAACTCTTTTTCCTGATGGCCAAACCAGTTCTCAAAGTGGACATTAATGCCCATGAAACCAGAATAAAGCACAGTGCAGGTCTACATTGGGTAAAATTGCATTTATGTAATAGCGAAAGTAAATGCGATTGCGGACATAATAGTGTGACAGAAAAATAGTGCAACAAGTACTTGGTACCACCATTTCACATAACACAAATGACATTGTCTGATCAACAGCCCATTTAGCAATAAGATCCTTCAAGGGTAGAATATAAAGCATATTTGTTGTAATATAAACGTTAAAATGCCAGAGGATGAAATTGCAGGTGATGAAAGGACGTCGTACAGAATATAAAAACGAGCTTCATTCATAAAATATCTTTCGTTTAAAAATCTAGAAAATGTTAGATATTTTTGAAGGCGGAAGTCAATGAGACATGCTGTTGGTTAGTGCTTTTCATAAACTCCGAATACTCCTTGGGCTGACATGATCACCCGAAGACACTTTTTGTATGTCTTGACTGCCTTACAAGTGATACTAGTTGGATTTGTGAATACACTTCCAGAATTCCAAAAATTGAACACCTTCCTTATGTGTCTGAATGAAGGAGTGGATTTCATATTTCCAGAAATTAACAACCAAATAATTATTTGTTTGGTTAAAACATGCCTTTTTTTTAGAGGATTGGTCAGGCAAATCGTCACAGCCGATTTACTAACATTGATTACTAAATCCAAACTATCTCACTCTGCTGTTTATATTAAAATATTATTTCAGTTTATGAAAGCTAGGTAAGAGTGCAAGTGCTGCTATAGATATGTAATTTAGGATTTGGAAAGTCTCAAATCCTTCCGTGCAGCGCTCTCTAGTCTCTGCCATAGTAGTTAAAGTATAATGTAACCTCCTAATGTCAAACTGAGCCCCTAGAAATAGCTTACCATATGGTGCCTCAGGCATTCTGTGCACTCTACTGTCTGTTAATCTCCAATAGGAATTAGTGGGGAAGATGGATGGACTTTGATTGGCTGAACTTGATATTGGACCATATATTGCGCATCAGCCCAATATTAAGTATAGGGTTAATGTTCGAGATAGGGCTTGCTTTGGGACATGTCGGGAGCTTTTCTGAAGGTGAGCCAAGTGGTGGACCAACAGTGCTTTGACCCAGAAGGTAAAGGTCATAGAACAAGCCAGGGCAGCTGTGGAGCTGCTGAACAAGCTGCTATTAAAGGATGAGTCTTTGACCCTGCGATCAAGTTGTGAAATCACCCTTCCAAACCTAGGCAAGCAGGCAATCCTTCAACGGTCACTGGCTCACCTTGCGGTAGCTATGATCACATTCTAATCTGAAGAGTGGTATAGACCAGAGTCCAGGGTATCTATTACTTTGTGTAAATGATTAGCCACACAGTATTATGAGAAACCTTTTCAGCTTGTGAATCATTCTTAGATTGACACGCTATTCATAATCTGCCATCTACTGGTTGACCTGGAGTTTTAAAAGTTGGTTACTAAATTATTATGTGTGCACACCACCTAAAATGTTCCTTCTCGTCTTCGCAGAACAGAAGATCACACACTCCAAACGGGACACACTAAACCTAGCAGCTTGTATCTGAAGTCATAGTGTTTGGCTGTTTAAAAGTGCTACAACATTGTTTAGACATTGCAGGACGCTTGCAAACCTTACACAAGGATCTGCTAATTCCGTAAATGGAGTAGATCTGTTTTGTGAGGCACGCAACAGGTCGACGCACTCCAATAAACGGAAAAAGATTGTCAAATATCTTTTATACCTGTTGATAGACCAGGATACAACAGTATTGCTAAAGAATACATTCCTCCCACAAAATCCTCACATCTAAAATGTCCTAGACTGGCCTAGATATTTTTCTTCTAAGCACCAGGTGACTCTGCCCTTGTGTGTGTGTGTCTCTACTGATGCTAAGATATTCTAAGTAATTCGCGTTTGTTGTGTGTTCCCTTCTCTGATCCATCTCTGGCTTGAAGCCCTGCATGGAATATAAACATATGCCAGTTTCTGACCTGCACACGTTTTTTCCACAAGGACCACAAACCTGAGGAGAGTGTGGTATGTCAATTCATAGACTCCAGGGAGGTACCAGAATGAGTGGCCAAAGTCTAGAATTTTGGCCCTGAGCAAGTAAAGAAAACTCCAGAGAAGCTTCTGAAAAATCCACTCGGAGAAACCAAAATCTCTGAAGTTTGCTCCTGAAGAGACCACTTTGAGATGATCTTCTAGGCCTGAGAAGGGGAGCAAGATAAAGAACCATCACTTAAGAAGTGAGTCTTCAAACATGCACTCCTCTTAGTAAAGAAAACTGTGCCACCAACCCAAGCCTTTGAAATTAAGTGTGGGTGATGAGGCTGCCCCACAAGTCGTTGAGGTAAGTTCTAACATGTCCTTTCCCACTCAACCTCCTCTCTGAATGTGTTTAAGGCATTAAGGGTTGCCATGCTAAAGGTGTTCCAGCCACCCCCACCCCACCCCGGATCCCGATCACAGTCCCCACTTCACAATGGTGCAATTTCAGAGATGAGGAAGATGAGTAAATAACATTTATCTTTGAACCATTTGGAAGCAGAGAGGGACTTTTACTGGCCAAAGATTAAAGTGGGCTGGCCATAGCTCTGGATTCAGTGATCGTTGGATGTAGTTCCCAATTTGCATGGCTAAAGCTGTGCAGTCGCACCCCTATTGATTGGAAGACTTGCATGTTCATGGACACCTTCAAGCCCAAGGTGTCCAAAATGCACTGCTTCCATTCGGTGAGGTCCTTGCTGGTCCCTTGATAGCCTTAAGGAAAAGACCTGCATCCTTACCATCCATGAATAGGGATATTGCTCATAAGCACCAGACGACCCTTTTCGATCCCATATTTCTTTCATCACACCTGACGTCAGAGTCTGGTTGTACACACATTAGGGACTTGATCTCGGGTGCCATACAGATCTTCCAGGACCTACAGTGCTGGGTATCTATCCAACCTTATTTGGGAGACCCCATTTGGTCAGCCGTGGCCCCCTGCCACTCTCAAGATTTCCATGATTGATGGGATGGGGAGCTCACCTAGATATTTTGGTGTGTGGGATGTGGAACGACAGGAGAAGTCTTAATAACATCTTACTGGAGCTCAGTGCAGTTTGTCTGGTTGTGCGGTCATTCTTATCAGGTATGCAGGTCCTCCGGGACAATACCACTAGCATGCACTGCCGTACATCAGCAAGATCGGTGGTATGGATTATTTCCATCTTTGTGTGAAGGACGGCAGCTCCATCAGCAGGGAATCTGAACACCCAGGTGGATGTTGTACATCTACTGTCAGTGGAGAGGGTTACGGGAGTATGAGCTGAACAGGGAGATTGTAGAGGAGAGCTTCCCCAGGTAGGTGTTTATTCAGATTGATCTGCTCACTTCCAGTGAGAACAGTAAGTGAACAATCTGCTTACATAGGTTGCTCTGGGGCATGCACTAGTGATTTAACAGGGAGTTTGAATTAGTTTACGAGTTACCCTTTTCCCACTGACTGCACTAGTGATGAGGAAGTTCAAACAGAGTGTGACAACCATCTTTATCACGTTTAACTGGGCATGGAGGACCTGCTAGCATATCCTACTGGACATGCTGCAGTGTCCTCCCTGGAGCATCCCATGAAATGAAGGTTTTCTGGTGAAGGTTTGCGGCAGGACACTTTAGAGTCCCAACTACCTCCCAATGCCAGGCATCTGACTGTTCATGCCTGGTAATTGAGAGGTTATCAGAATTGAATTCTCTGAGGTGTTTCTTGATGTGATGGTCTCTGCGAAGAACCCCTCCATCTAGTCCACGTATGTGTGTCGCTGCAATAGGGAAATGTACCAGTTTTGACCCTGCAGCACATTTCCTGATGTGTTTTTTTGTCTTTGGCCAAAGTAGGACTGAATACAGTTAAGCTCTACCTGACTGCCTTCCTACCTTCACGAGATCCACTAGGGAAGCGTCCTATTTCTTCGGCCCCCACCGTATGCCATTCTTTAAGCGGCTAACTAATTCCTTCCCTTCCAAGTCCTTAATTTTTGCCTTTATTGGACCTTATTTTGTCTCTTTTGATTGTGGCTCCATTTCAGCTCATTCTCTTTACGACTGCTCTCCTTTAAGGTGGCTTTCTTGGTGGGAGTAACTTTTGCTCCGTGTTCAAGCTTATGCCATTATTGTTTGCACTGCCAGTTTGTATGTACTCCAATTTAATTATTACTTTGAGGGGTGAAGCCTTCTTTTCCATCCAGGTTGGTCTTTTAATTCCACATCCAGCAAAATATCCATCTACCAGTGTTCTTTACTTATTAATCAATCTAAGACGAGAGCACTTCCACAGGATATAACCCAAAAGGGACTTAAGTCTGTGTCCAAGACAAACAAATTGCACCTTGCTGACCAACTTAATGTGGGCTTTGTGGGTTGGTATTGATCAATGATTGCTATAAGCTTGGTCACAAGGGCATACCAGAGAGCCTTGCCCATAGCCCAAGCTGTCAGGCATCTACAACTGCCCTTCATAGAGGGACTTCGAGGTGGACCCTTATCAAGCAGTAACAAGGTTGGCCCGGCATAGGTTTACCAAAATATTAGCAGCTTGACACTCTGGGTGGCGAGGTTGCTTAAGTGGGGCACCCTGACATTCAAAGCTTTCTAATCTAGGTGGTCTACCTAGTAACCTTTGATCCTGGCTTTGGGAGTCTTTTAGATATGAGGAATCAGTGGGAAGAATGCATCCCTTAGAAGGAAAAGTTACTTACCTTTGGTAATGTTCTTTCGAATTGATTGTGTCCTCCCACAGATTCCTCATATTAGATATCCTTATATGTGCAAGGTATCCTTATATCCTCTGCAAGCTCGTAAATGTTTCAAAAGCAGAGGGGGCGATGTGCAGCATGGAGTCGATATCCCTAAGTGGTTACCATTCCCACGTCCGGACGTGATATTGACAAGAGTATAAATGGCACGCACTGCGGCCATTGCCTCAGTTCTGTTTTTTTTACATGCAAAGGATGCTTTTGGAACGGTTCGACTCGCCTCAGCGATTCTAACTTCATAATTCTTTTGGAATTCTCAATAAGTCTATGCCAAAAACAAGCTTTGAGATGTGCGGACTGTGACTTGAAGCTGTCGACCACTGATCGGCACAGGATATGCCTCTGGTGCCTCAGCAAGGAGCATGAAGTCATTGAGTGGGCTCCTGTCAGTCGATGTCCAGCAAGGCCTTAAAAGGGAGAAGGTTGAAACTCGCCCCAGGTCAGTTGGTTTCAAAGTCCCCATCTACCACTCCTTAGAAGAGAAAATCTTCCGAAGGCAGGAGCACTACCTTACACCAGTCTCCAGCAAGGCCTAAGAAATGCTCCAAACATACTAAGCGGTTCAGATCCAGGAGCGATTCCCGTCACCCTGTCTTCATCGTCACAAAAGAAGTTCAAGAAATTTCACCATTGTTCCTAATCTTTGGACTCCTCACCCGACAAGTGTCAGGTAAGTTTTTCCAATAAATCTGCCTCAGCTGCTGAATGGGAAAAGTTCTGTCGAAAAATGATGGATGTGTTCTCGAAGGTGGGCCCTCCTGGTACCTCGAAAGAGCGAAAGATGGCCGGTTATCCCACGCATCTTCCAAGACCGCCAGGGAATAGTCAGTGGCTTTGACCCACGCACCCAAAAGTCAGTGTCCGAAGACTTCAGGGATGTCGCCTCGAGTAGCGTTGACTGTGTCGACCACAGATACAACATCGAAGGCAAAGGCTTCTGTGACTTCTCTGTCGAAGTATTCGAGGACGAAGGGCCCTTCGACATAGACCTGGGATCCAACTTCGAGTTTTAAACCTCATCCAAAGAAGGATTTCTTCAAATCCTTTGGATCCATTTTTGAGTATGACAACAACGTTCTACTCTTTGCGTACAGGTGGTGAGGGAGCCCAAACCAACCAAGGGTTTGGGGGGATAATGGGTTAAAATTGTCCTTTCACAGCATACTTTGTGAAAAAGAAATGGATAAAAGCCACACACCTTTCAATTGATTTTCATGGTAACATGTCGGAAACACCAATTGATGCCAAGTCACCAACAGTGCACAGAAGCATTTTCAAATGTATTTTTTATCAAACATTTGCCCACAATATTCCAATATAAAAAAAACATTAATGCAGGTTTTGCCCATATGCGTTCATGCTGGCTGCACTAATATATTCCAGTATTGCCAAAGAAGATGATGCTCCTATTTGCTAAGCCCACAATGCCGCTAAAGATACTATAAGAAAATGTGACCATGTTGGTTCCACCTATGCAAGAGTATACTCCTTTTAAATTTGCCCATAATGCCAATAAAGGAATGCCATAGTCCTGTAAGAAAACATGGATATATTGGTGGCACACCCACTCAGAATCTGCCTGTGGATCCCCTGTAGTCCATTGGATGAATATTAAGAATTCCTGAAATGCTGGGGAAAAGTTGCTCATGTAAAAACACAGGGAAAACCAAAGAGAGTGATGGAAATTATAGAGAAAACACTTCTAAGCCACAGGACATCTTCTCTGTAGCATTCTAATTCACTGTACCTTTTCACTTATCTGTGCCATTATCAAAAGGAACCAACTATAGTAATGTCAGTCTTTCTAATGTCCTTGAAGGAGTACCCATGTAGGCAATTATGCCAACATAAGAACACTCATGTTGGGGATGCCTATAACGCCAATATGGTACAAAATGCCATGTCACTGTTAGAAAGCATGTCCATGACAGATGTGGCAAGTAATGCAACTGTCTGCAACCATGGGAACATCAAGACAGTAATCAAGCAGGTTGTGGCAATGCCCTCTGCTTTCCTTTTTTGTGAAGGCATGGGTTAAACATTTGCTAGTTACTGCCATGATGGTACTAACCTGCCATAAGATGCCAACAGGCTGAAAATGGTGTGTGCAATTTGGCATATGTTGTTAGTGCCTGGCAAGTGACAATCTATACACAAGCAAAAACGTTTTCTTTGCCACTGCTGGTTGGACCTCAGTGAAAGGAACACATGCAAAAAACGCACACCACCAGTAGCACATTTACAGCTGCAATTGAGCCATTAACTCGCAGAAGACGGCTTAGAAATAATACTGGCTGGCTCTATACAGCACAAAGCTCGATATTTTGAATGGCAGAAAGCATGTATATGGCCAAATAACCCCTGCATACTGTATGGTCCCTCAAACAACTCAACTGTCTCCTAACTACTCCACTGCAATAGTTTCAGCTTACAGGAGGCTCCACCTAATAGTCAAAACTAAAAATGGACAAAACAATCTCTCAGGACTTCTATCATCTACCTGGCCAGGACCTGACCTCCTGTTGCGCTTCCTGCCATTTTTAACCTCAATAATAGCAATCAGTGTTTGCCATTAATAAAACATTTGTTCGTGGTGGCAGAATGAGCACTATGAAAATGTCCATCTCATATGATTCTGGGCCGATCACTGCTTTTATTATTTCATATGAAGTACTTGCCAGATTTTACATTATGAACTACAGAAACCCAAAAATGATGCACAGCTGCAGGTATAGGACAACACTGACAGCTTACCTTAATCATTACAATTTTTAAAATTAACTTTGGGGCCTGAACATGATCCATCCTTATCACAAATGATACAGAATGCATTTTCTGTACTTCGGAATTCAGGTTCACAATGCATGGGATGTCATTAGGAATGGTATGTGAGAAAGTTGTCTAACTGCTTTACAGGAATGAACCTGGAGCAGCCAGCTCAGTGGCTGTAGGGAACACTTGTTTCTCCCGCATTGGATCTTCAGGCTAGGAATCCTTGGTAACATAGAGCAGTTTAAAATTAAACCTCCCTTCGCTCCTCCCTCGTCGGCCATCTTCAGATGTTTGACCACACCTTAGTGTAGGGAGTCCTCAAAAATTATCTCTTCAACTTTTCTACAATTAAAATGTAACCTCTTTGCCCCAAGAAAATCTTTGGACGTCTACTCGATGACTGGCTTTAGCAGCGACAGCACAGCTACCTTTGACCGTCTCCACCGCCGGTATTCTTCGACGAAACTGCATCTGCGTAGTTGGGCCTACCTCATGGCAGAGTCCATGAGGAAAAGCCTGTTCAAGGCCTGTGCCTGCTGTGAACTGAAGAATTTCTATGTAGAGGATCACCATGACGAGTGCAGTTACTGCCTTCATCCTCACCATGTCATCCAGGACTGCGAAATCTGCCAGTAGTTCTCCAAACAGAACACTCAGGGATCGGCACAGCCTTCTCGTTGTGTGGCTTGAGGACGCTGGCGGGTCCTCTGACTGCTTCAGTATGGAGCCCTGCTTTGTTAGGCCGGGGCAGGACAGCCCCACGAACCACCTCTATCAAGAGGTCTATGTCGCATGCGTGAGGCTCGCAGCAGAGCTGCAGATAGGCTATTAAGCCTTTGCAGACCGCCTTCGCTGACCGACTTCGCGTCTCCATATTGGATCTGCTGATTGCGGTCAATCCAGTGCCGCAATGGAGTTGGTGGCCGGGATGGTGGCGCCTTTGGCGGTGGCCATGTTGCCAAGGCCAGAGGCAGCTTCTTCAGAGATTGTGTGCTGTAGCTGGGGGGTACAATCCTGTGTCCCTCGGGGAGGGGATGGGGGGGGTCATGGGTAAGGCTCGTAACAGAGTTCTACTTCTCCTAGACCGATCAGCGGCTTATGACCTTGCAGACCATAAAATACTCTGCCACCATCTCTCATCCTCAGCGCACTTCTCCCCCAACATAACTGCCTGGATCACCTCATTCCTCCAAGGCAGAGCTAAGCAAGTGTTCTCTGACCACGCATGCGCCACCCCAGCCACCATTCAATACGGAGTTCCGCAAGGATCTTGCATCTCCCCCACACTCTGCCATCTTCACCAGCCTACACTAACTATGCCGACGATACACAAGTCTTCCTCCCCCTGTTGTGCATTTATGAGGCAGATGCCAAGACCCTTAACTCTGCCTACTCCACTATCCTGGCCTGGATGACTGTGAACTGGCTCTGCCTCAATGCAGATAAGACTGAACTACTACTGATAGGACCTAAGGAAACCCTCAAGAAACTTAACAACCAATACTCACCCTTCACTATTGACAAAATCCAAATCCCAGTTTCATGGGCCGTAAAAACACTTGGGGTATACCCAGACACTACCCTCTCCATGTCTAGACAAGTCAGCACCATCGCATCCTCTGCAGCTTACTACACAAAACTGCTAAACGCAGCCAAACCCTTCCTTACTACCGAAAACTGCCTGACTATTGCAAGAGCCATAATTGGAGCAAGACTGGATTACTGCAATGTCCGCTTCACCTGTACGTCAGAAAAAAACCTAATGAAACTCCAAACCATTCAAAATAATGTTCCCCAAGCAGCCATAGGCCTCCGCAAAAGGGAACACATCTCATCAGCAAGGAGACGGTCCCATTGGCTACCCATTAGAGAACGTGTCCTTTTCAAAACTCTTGCCATCACCCACAAGTGCATCAGCCACATAGCCCCACCATACCCCTCGCTGAGAGTAAGCAGAACCTGCACCTCCAGACCCACTAGAACACCCTACTCCAACGACTCATAGTTCCTAGAGTCAAACGAGCCAGAGGAGGCGAGGCAAGCTTCCCCATTCATTGCCCCAAGGCAATGGAACTCACTTTTGCTCATCCTAAGAGCACAACCTTCACACCTCGCTTTTCGGTTAGCACTCAAAATATGGCTGTTTGACTGAACCTATACTCTGTAATCTTCCAATTTGCAGCATTCTCTGTAAAATCCATGTCACTATCTTTGTAAGAGCGCCTCCATGCCCCCGGGCTGCATGTGCGCTCTATAAACGTAAAACATAAAAAAATAAATGGCCTCCATGCCTCCAGCAAGAAGAGGCAGAAGGATTCCCCAAGGACATAACGTCCCCCAAGTCCACATATAAATCTGGTGGCCACTCTTCACCTTCAAAGTCCAAAACAAGCTCATTGTTGTCGAAATCGGTGACAGGGACGTTATCATCGACGACCAAGCCTCACTCCAGGTCATCAACCCCAAGGCCGTCGACACCATCCAGCCCCTGTCAACGAAACAGTCTACATCTGCGACCACGACTGTCTCACAGCGACCGTCAACGAAACAGTCTAAAACTACCTCATCACAACCTTAAATGAAGCTGTGAACGACCACAACTACCTCATTGTCAACTAAACCGCCATTGGCTACGATTACCATGTTGTCAACGACTACGCCAATGACCACGCGGATATCGTCAATGATATCTGCATTCATGGCTGTCACACACTCATCGACGACGCCCTAGTCAACAACACCATTGATGGACAAAAATTGACCACCATGCCATTATGACCACGGCAATCGTCACTGGTGTTTCCAACACCAGTACAGTGTCTGCATTGACTGCCTGTCCACGGGCATCTTTCCCTAACCTTGGGGTGGCCTAGCTGCCGGGTGGTATCTTTGTGTCGGAGCCAGCTCTCGCCCTGTTGGAGGCAGAGGAAGGAGAGGAGCAGGCCTTTCTATCACTGCTGTCCTCGCCAGAGCACAGGTCATTGCCTCCCAGAAAGCAGGATGAGGCAAGCCGGATCAGGCTGCCACCTTTATCCCCTCTGCACTCAGATAAAGCCATCACTCCTCCTACATAAAGAGACGTGTCACTTTATCTACTCATACCACTCTGTTGGCAACCCTGCAACAACGTCTGCCTGCACCAGCCCTGGTTACAACACCGGTCAGACAACCTGGCACGAATAGCCCTGGTCCTTCCAGGAAGATGGACGACATCCCCCCCACCCCAAGAGGGATAAACACCAAAGTGGTAATCACCAGTCGGCACTGCAGAAGCTGTCTTATACAGGGATGGACACACACCCTGATGATGGGGCCTCCACGCATACAACCCAAACTGATGAATTTGACTATTTCATCACAGCTGATGGGGCACCAGATGACTTTCCACTCAGGGACTCACCTCCTGATGAGGTGGGGACCTTCCACGCTCTCATGTCCAGGTGGCCAAGATGTTTGGCCATCTGCCAGAGGATCAGTGAAACGAGAATGTGCTGTACCAGCGCAGAGAGCACTGCACGAAATCCCTCATCTTTATCCCGCTGTTGGAAGATGTCTGGGACGATTGCCTAATCACCTTAGCACATCCTGCAACTGCCCTGGCCAAAAAAGACCAGTTCAACAAAAAATACTGAGCCCCAGAGAATGTTGCTGCCTGCCTCCACACTCAACCCACGCCAGACTCTGTTGCCTCGGCTGCAGCCAGGAAAAGGTTGGTTAATCCATCCTCATGCTGCTCTGTCCCTCCATAAAAGGAGGGAAAACGCCTTGACACCTTCGGTAAGTAAATAATCGCCAACGCAGTGACCACTATGAGGACGGTAAATACAATGGCCATAATAACACGTTACGATTGCGAGCTGTGGTACAAGTTAGGTCCCGTGCTGGAGTTCCTACAAGAAGCGAGAGGCATTGGACATCTTCCATGAAGGCGAGTTGGCATCAGACAATGCCATTATGGTCTCTGTAGACATCGCTGACACTGGATTTCATCAGCTGGGTAACTTAGTCTTCCTACGCTGGCAGGGTTGGCTCAAGGCTAAAGATTTTCGACCAGATGTCCAGTCCAGGGTCATAGATATGCTCTTCGGATCTGCCCTCTTTGGAAAAAAGGAGTTCATGGCCTTACAGTCCATAAAAACTCACACTGAACCACTCGCACCTTGGGCACACTACAGCAAAGGTGCCAGTTCTTTCATTCTGGAAAAGACTTATGTTTGTTTATGTTTATTTATTTCTACAGCACTCCGAACCCGGGAGTATAAGGGCGCTTAGTACAAGTTACAGGCACAGTACATAGAATAACAATGATAGTCGAGCAGCAAGTATATACAGAATATGCAGACAATGGAGGTGATAGCAACCAAAAAATGACAAAATGAGACATGTACAGTTTATAGCTAGGTCTAACTTAAAGGCTGACTTTTTGTCAGACGCCACCCAATGGCCTGTTTCCTGAACGACTGGAAGGATTTGGAAGACTTAATATTCAGTGGCAAGGTATTCCAGAGTTCGGAGGCGAGGACAGTGAAGCTCGAGCCTCTGGCTCTTTTAGAGGTAAATCTGGGTACTGTAAGACATAAGGTATTGGATAATCTCGTGGTTCTGATGGAAGTTCTCATGGTGAATTTGTTGGTAAGGTGGGGGTGGCTAGATGGTTGAGAGCTTTGTAAGTGAGGCAGAGGGATTTTAGATCGATTTTATGTTGGATGGTGAGCCATTTGCATGTAATTCTAGTGGCAGAGATGTGCTCACGCCTGGGAATGTTTAGCGCTGCTCGTAGCGCATTATTTTGAAGGACTTGGAGTTTACTGATTATCGCTTGGTTGGCACCTAAGTAGAGGCTATTGCAGTAGTCTAACTTAGATTGTATAAGAGCTCTGGCTAGCGTGAGACAGCTGTTGGGGAAAGAAATGGTCTACAGGCTCTAATTAGTTTTCCTGATTAGGCAGTGGCTGAGGCGATCGAGTTGACTTGTTTAGTGAGGTTAATATTGGCATCGAGATAGAAGCCAAGTGTTTTCACGCTTTTGGCAATCGGGATTGTATTGCCATCAATTATGATGTTGGAATAGTTGGGACTTAGTTTTTGTAGGTTGTGCGGTGTGCCAACAATGAGCAGTTCAGTCTTCTCGTCAATCAGGCAGAGGCTGTGTGTGGCCATCCATGCCTGAATGACAGAGAAGATTTAATTGATCATGGCTACATCAGTGTTGTAATTGCCCAAGATGGTGAGGAGAATCTGGGTGTCATCCGCGTAGTTTGTGTAGGTGACACCCAGACAGTCAAGTTTATCAAAGAGGGGCTTTGTAAAGATGTTGTATAGGGTCGGTGAAACACATGAGCCTTGTAGGACACCGCAAGTGATAGGGATAGGGTCTGCTGCTGCCACCGGAGAGAAGACTCTCATAGTTCTATTGGCCAGGAAGGACAGTATCCACGAGACAGCAGAGGGAGAAAAGTGGGCGGCAGAGGAGAGGTGGTTGCAGAGTATCTTATGGTCGACCAGGTCGAAAGCTGCTCAGAGATCTAAAAGGAGTAAGATGGCAACCTTGCCCTTATCTTTAATTTCGTCAATCTGACTTTTAAGATCAACAAGGGTAGTTTCTGTTCCATGTTGAGGCCGAAGCCAGACTGACGCAATCCGTGTAATTGGTTGGACTCTAGGTAATGCTGAATTTGCAAGTAAGCAACTCTGTCAAGCATTTTTAACAGGAATGGAACGGTTGTGATAGGCCTGTAATTTGTAGGGATGGCTGGGTCCAAGGTTTGTTTTTTTAGTAGCGGGAGGACCCATGACTGTTTCAAATTATTGGGTACCGAATTAGTAGAGAATGACACGTTTATGAGCTTAGAAATGAAGGGGGTGAGGTCTCTAGCTGCATCTTTTATAATCTGTGCAGGGCACTGTCCCCTTTGCAGTTTGAAGGTTTGAGGGAGGTTATGATTGTTTGCACTTCTAATACGGTTACTTTTTTGAAGGTGAAGCCATGGTAAGTGTTGGGGGTAGTGGGTAGGCTAGGGTTAGGGGGGCTAGGGGTGGGGCTACTATTGGAAAGTTGTAGTCTTTTGTTTTCAATTTTTGTTTGAAGGCCAGTGATTTTGTTCGCAAGGGCATCTTGGATGCTAGTGCACCAGAGTTGGTCCTTCACGGACATGTCCGTAGGTGGATTGGGATTTTCTAACTCCTTCAGGATGGTGAATAATTCTTTGGTACTGGAACTAGCATTACTTATTCTTATATTATAGGCTTCCTTTTTTGTGCGAATTATTTCTTTTTTATAAAGGGAAGATGCATTAGTAAGATTAATTTAGTGTTCCTCTGACGGGTTCATTTTCCAAAGGGTTTCCAATTTGGACTTTTTATTTCTTAGTATTTTAAGTTCTGGTGTGTACCAGGAGTTAAGGTGTGCTTTGGGTTTACCTTTATGTAGTTTTAGAGGGGCAACAAAGTCGATAGCTTTGGTCATGGCGTCATTGTAGATGTCTACTAGTAAGTTAAGGTCCGATGAATTGGGGATCATATTTAGAGTGGGTAGAACCAGTGGGATGAGGGCTTCAGTGGTGATGTTCTGCTTATTTCTCGTCAGACATGCTTGTGCAGGAGGGCACTGTGTATAGTGTGGGTTATTCGTGCTAATGTCAAATGAGGGTAGAAAGTGATCGGTCCAAATAAGTGGTTGGGGGGGGTCCTTGCAGATAATGTTGCAGTTGTGGGCAACGAGCCAGTCTATGGTTCTGCCTTTCTGATGTGTGGGTAGGGAGTTAAGTTGAATGTAGTTCTGTTCGCAAAGAGCATTAGCAAGGGAGGATGCTGGAGTGTTGTGAGGATCGTTGTAGCCCAAGTTAAAGTCACCTAGAATAATATTCTGTGATGAGGGTTTAGATTTTTCAGCTATGAGGAAAATGATATCTTCCTCGAAGGAACCTATGGGACCAGGGGGTCTGTATATTAGTTCCAGGGAAATGGTGTTTTTAGGAGTGGTTTGAATTTTAATGGATAGGTGTTACAGGAATTTAGAGGAAGGGAGTTTACGGATCTAATGTCAAGCGAGGATTTGAATATAAGTGCTATACCTCCTCCAGGGGCATTAGGTCTGTCGGCCCTGAGGATGGAGTAGTTGTCTGGAACCGCAAGGGTTAGAGAGGGACCTCCTGCGGCATGAAGCCAGGTTTCTGTAGTGGCGAGGAAATCCAGGTTTGCTGAATGGATAATGTCGGCAATTTCTGTAGGGTGGGCCACAAGGGATCTAACATTGAGTGGGGCTCCTTTGAGAGGCATAGTGTTTGCAAATGTATTTATATTAGTGACTTTAGTTGTAGGATTGTTGGTCACTTTATTAAGTAAAGTGGGGAGTCTATAGCCTAGTCTGTCGTTACGGGTCATGAGGTTAGGGTGGGCTGTGGGCGCTCTTCTAGCATATTGTGTGAGTTCTGGATATTGTCAGAATGGTCATCTGTGATGAGGTTAGGTGGAGGGTTACCTAAAGTAATGCTGATTTTGGTACTGTTGACTGTTGGTGCCCTATAAGGGAAAGGAGCCCGGGAGGACAGGAAGGGTGTAGGGCAGGGAACGGGGTGGTGTCTGGGACAGCCAAGCTAGGCGAGTCCATTGCTAAATGGGATATAACTATTTCTGCTACATGGCATGCAATCGGGCATAATGTAGAAGGGTAGCATGATGAGTACTAGCCAGGCTGGCATAGTTCAGATATGGATTCCGGCGGGCTGCTAGAGGGATCGTGGAAGTTATTGGCTACGCTAATGCTTGTAAGCCCTGGGGTTTACAGGCGGTGATGCTAGATTCGGAATTAGAGCACTTGCAAAGTTTGAGGCTTGTTTGTGGCACAATCAGATGTTGTCTATTGACAACCAAAGTGGTCTGTTAGCGACCATAAGGCACAACACAATCAAAGTGGTCTGTTAGCGACCATAAGGCACAACACAGTCAAAGTGGACTGTTAGCGGCCATAAGGCACAACACAGTCAAAGTGGTCTGTTAGCGGCCATAAGGCACAACACAATCAAAGTGGTCTATTAGCGACCATAAGGCACAGCACAGTCAAAGTGGACTGTTAGCGGCCATAAGGCACAACACAGTCAAAGTGGTCTGTTAGCGGCCATAAGGCACAACACAATCAAAGTGGTCTATTAGCGACCATAAGGCACAGCACAGTCAAACGTGGTATGCTGGCGACCATGCGACACACAACAAAAATGGCAGTCTGAGTATTGCACGGCGCACATTAGCAGGCAGAGGCAATGTAGCATGTGGTGGGTCGCTAGAGCAACTAAATTCGAAAATCACAATGGGTGCAGGAAAAGCATATTTCAGCAGATGCGGTGGGGCACTAGGACATCGCAATTTCGAAAATCACATATGTTTGATAGATAGCAATATGAAAACAGAGAGGTGCAAGTAGACCTCACCAGGTTGTACACGAGAGCCAAATACAGGAATCAACAGCATCATCATAATTTACACGGTACTTCCATTGTAGTGTGCCTCAGGTGGGCAAGGTGCCAGTGGGTCGCCACAGATAAGCACAGAGAGGTCTGACCCTTTCTGTATGGCCCTACAATCGTGGGTATGCAGAGTAGGCAAGTATACATTAAAAAACAGGCACCGTAGGTGGTATGTTCGAGGTGAGTAGAGGCAGCAACAACAAGGTTAATGGTGGGAGGCAGGTTGTACTGGAAGGCACAAAGACTGGTGCTCTACTGCAGTTTATGTAAAGTCCAAATATGTGCATATATGCAGGTTAGAACGGGCAGGCAGTGCAAACAAATACTGTAGTAATGACGGAGGCAATTTAGACAGGCAGATGTTAAACAACACAATGGCTCAAAGTTCTGCGGTGAACCGAACGCAAAAGCATATGACGTGCAGAGTGGGGCGTGATATCAGTATGACTAGCATTTGTAGTATGGGATGATACCGAGGTTCAGTGCATAATCTGGGGCTGCTACAGCGAGGCATCAAAAGGGATAGTGCTTCAGTGAGACCGTAGTGCAGTATGTGTTATCAAGGGTTAGGTTCAGCGCGGAGTACTCACTGCATTTGACCAGCGGTACTGGCCCACGGACCGTACGGCAGCGGACAGGCACAGGACAGGAAGCAGTCCTTTGGTCGTGGTCCTTCGGGCGGTGGGCCGGCTTACGCCTTGCCGGCGTTGGATTGGCCAAAACAATGGGCCATCAGCCAATCAGCTGGAAGTAGCCACGAGAGAAGAGGGCTACCGACGGAGACCCGAAAAACGAAGGCTGGCGGCCATCTTATCAGGGCCAGAATCTTGTGGCCAGTAGTGGATGCCTGTGCAGGAAGGCAAGCGGGCAGCTGGATTCAGGCGCATAGGGTTGCAGGGGCACGTCAAATATAATACAACATGGGCAGTTGTAAATACTGGCGCAATCTGCTCAGTGCTCCTCTTACAAGACCATGTATTCATCAGGGAACCAGTACAGGAAAAGATCCCAGTCTGACAGGGGTTCACAGCGACGCCGTGGCTCAGCCCAATCGAGGGGCCAGTCCCGCAATCAAGCATTACCAGCCTAGGGTCAGGCCCTCCCGTTTCAACACCCCAGTGGGAAGACGTCTGTCAAAGTTTGTCAAAGAATAGACACCTATCACAACCAACTAATGGATGCTATCCTTCCTCCAGCATGGCTGTTCTTGAAGCATTGTTTTGCAAGGTTTGAAGTTTGTTGAGCACTAGTTTATTAGCTCCTGCATAGCGTGCATTGCAGTAATCGAGATTTTGAAAAAGATTAGTGCTCGAGCTGGGATCATACGTCTATTTGCGGAAAGATCGTTTTTACATACATTAATATGTTTACAGATATAGGCAGCAGCCGACGCAATGGCGTTTACCTGTCTACTAAGGTTCAACTCGGCATCTAGATGGAAGCCTAAGGTTTTTGTTTCCTTAGCCGTTATGATCAGGTTGCCATCTATGTTGAATGAGGTGTATTTAGGGTTAAGTTTTTTTAGATAGATGGGGGCGCCTAGTATGAGAATTTGTCTTCTCATTGTTCAGGCACAGGATCTGGGTAGCCATCCAGGCCTGTATGACGAGATATATTTTGTTTAGTAGGTCGTTGTCAGAGTCGTAGTTGCCAGATAGTGGGATCAGTATCTGTGCGTCATCTGTGTAGTTGGTGTAGATGACACCCATACGGTCCAGGATGTTGAATAGAGGTTTGGTAAAAACATTATACAATGTAGGGGAGACGCAAGATCCTTGTGGCACTCCTAAAGTGATGGGAATGGGGTCGGCAGCGTCTGATAGAGAGAATACTCACATCAGTCTATTATTTAAGAAGGACTTGATCCAGGTTGCAGCCTTGGGTGAGAAGTTTGCTGCTGATGAGAGGTGCTCACAATGTATATTGTGGTCTACCAAATCGAAGGCAGCAGAGAGATCTAATAGTAGAAGTAGTGCACATTGTCTGTTGTCTTTTATTTGGTCTATTTATGCTTTCAGATCTATGAGAGCAGTTTCGGTTCCATGGAGGGGTCTGAATCCAGATTGTCTAAGCCCTAGGAGATTGTTTACCTCTAGGTACATCTGGATTTGGAGGTAGGCTGCCTTGTCGATGATTTTAAGTAGGAAAGGGACTGTGGTTATTGGTCTGTAATTAGTTGCGATGGTACGGTCAAGAGAGGCTTTTTTCAGTAGGAGGAGTATCAATGCGTCTTTCACGTTAGTGGGAACCTGGCATGATTTAAGAGGCATTTATTTTCTGGTAATGAAAGGACCAAGATCTCTCACTGCACCCTTTATGATTTGGGCAGGCAAATGTCTTCACAACACGACGGTTTCAGAGAGGTTATGTTTTTTTCAACCTCTATTATTGATACTTGGGCGAATTTAAATTCTGGAAGAGTATTAGTGGGGAAGGTGGTGTCCTGTTTTTGGGCTTTGTCGATGCCATTGATGTTAAGTCTCTTGCGGCAATTTTCTTTTGAATGGTGGTCATTTTGTTGACTAGGGTGTTTTGGATTCTTGTGCACTAGGCTTTATTTTTAGGGTGAGAGTCGTCAGGGGCTATGGGTGATTCTAATTCCCTTAGGATTCCAAATAGTTCCTTGATACTAGAACTGGCATTCTGGACCCTGTCATTATATGTTTCCTGTTTAGTTCTGATGATTTCTGCTTTGTAGCGAGCGGAAATATCTGTTACTATGTCTTGGTTCTCCTTAGAAGGTAAGTTCTTCCATGTAACTTCGCATTTCCTTTTTTCAGATCTAAGGGCTTTCAGTTGTGGTGTAAACCAGGTATTGAGGTGGTCGTTGGGTTTGCTCTTACAGAGTTTCAGAGGAGCAATGTAGTCTAGGGCCATGGTCATGGTTTTACTGAAGAGATCTATTAGTTCTTCAGGATCTTCAGTACTGTTGGAGTTCAGTATTGGTAGCAAGATAGGGGTTAATTTATCAGCTGTAATGTTGCGCTTGTTTCTCGTGAGTAAAGGAGGTACACTGGTCTTAGTTTTAGTGACTGGAGGGTTGGCATTAATGGTGAAAGCGATAAAGGAGTGGTCAGTCCAGGTTTGTGGTTCAATGGTGGTAATTACAGTAGTGCAATTATAGTCTGCCAGCCAATCCAGTGTTCGTCCTTTCGTGTGGGTAGGTTGGTTGATTCTCTGTGTGAACTTCAGTTCACTTAAGGATTCTTCCAAGGATTTAGCAGCCTGGTCGTTAGGGTCGGATAGGCCTAATTTAAAGTCACCAAGTATTAAGATTTGTGACGTTGGTTCGGTATTGTGTGAGAGCAATTTGATGATGTCCCCCCCCTAAGTCTCCTGTAGGTCCGGGGGCCTGTATAGGAGATGGACAGTGAGTGTACTGGAGTGTGAGGTTGTTATTTTGACTGTGAGCCGTTCACAGGATTGAAGCGAGAGGGTGGTCGATGGTCTAAGTGCCAAGTTAGCTCGGGCTATGAAGGCAACCCCTCCGCCTTTGGAATTTTCTCTATTTGCTCGGGTAATGGTTTAGGAGTCCGGAATCGCTAGCATGAGAGAGGGACCTGCGGCGGCATGGAGCCATGTTTCTGATACTGCTAGGAAGTCTAGATCATTGCCGTTAATTAAGTCTGCTATGTCAGTGAGCAATGACGGATCTAGCGTTTATCAGAGCGCCTTCGATGACAGATGACTTGGTCTGTGTTGGTAGGTGAGGCAGGTTGGATTGGGGTCTCAGAGTAGGTGGTTTATCCCGCTTTAGTTTGGGTTTTTTAGGTAGTAGCAAGTAATGGTTGGACATAGTAGGCTCTATGTAGCGATGAGAGTGGGTGTTTATAGACAAGTCTTTTATTTCTGTGGATGCCACGGCATGGTTGGTTTAGGGTAGGCTTAGTGGTGAACCTCTCCATCCATTGCATAGGGGTGAGTGTGGATAGGCTGTTAAGGCTGGTTTGCTTCGTTTGGCAACTTCCCAGGTTTGGGAGCAGTTTGGGTAGGAATGGGGTAGGTTTGATGGAGTCCGAATGCAAAGTTAATTGTAGTGGGGGGGGGGAAGAGTGTCGGTTTGGCCGCGCAACGGAAGGATATTTTCCTGGTGAATTGAAAAGCGGGAGGCACTGCTAGCATATGTAGGCCCAGTATGAGGAAGCCTAGCAGAGAATCAAGCGATAGCTTAAAAAAAAACCTAGTAAGTTCCCTGAATAGTTAGGTTGAAGTAGATAGGATACAAGTTGTCAATGTAGCACACTTGGGTGCAAGTCTAGGCTAAGAAAGCATGTTACCATCGCAACAGTCACTCAGAGAAAGTCTTGACACCCAAACCTGCACTACTGACCCTCGGACAAAAGGGCGGCAGCACCTTTACACAAGGTGTGCTACCTCAACAGCACCCGAGTAACGCCAGTCTGCAACTACAAATTCCTGCTGGGGATGTTATCATCATGCATCCCGTTAATCTCCAACTGCCGATTACACATGAGAATGGTATAGGAATTCCTGGATGCCCGCTGGGTCCAATCCTCAGAGTCCTGGGATGGCCGCATTGCCCTAACACCGGGTTTCAGACAGAGCCTTCGCTGGTGGTCAGTGAGGGAACACCTGGTACAGGGTGCCCTCTTAAGAATGCTGGACCATCAGGCTTCCACCATGACTGATGCTTCACTGGAGGGCTGGGGCATCCACTGTCAAGATCAACACACAGGGGGCCTTGTGTCAGAGGAGGAAAAGAACCAGCATATCAACCGGCTGGAGCTATGAGCAGTTTTCTGGGCCCTGAAGTCTTTTCATCGCCGCCTGAAAGGGAAGGTGGTACGGATTTACACTGGCTACACAACGTCAATGTTTTATGTCCGCAAGCAAGGAGGAACAAGGTTTACACAGCTTTGCAAACAGGCCCAAGCCCAGTGGCACTGGGTCCTACACAAGGCATGTTTCTCATTCCTCTCCATCTACCAACGATTCAGAACACTCTGACGGAGTCCCGCAGCAGGGAGTTACGCTCTTGCCATGAGTGGGAACTGCACAATGGCCAGCTTCCCTTGTTTCACATGTGGGGTAATCCGGAGATCAACCTCTTTGCCACTCATGAAAACGCTGCAAAACCTTTGTCACCCACTTCCCTCATCCGGGGAGCTTGGGGGATGCCTTTGCAATTTAATGGAAGTGTAAGTTTTTTTAATGCATGTACCCCTATTCCTCTGGTGCCTCGAGTCCTAAACACCTTCAGAATGTATTGGTGCAAACTAATATTAGTGGCCCCTGCGTGGCCAAGACAGTTTTGGTACTCAGAACTCTCGTCGGCACCACCAATGAAGCTGCTCCCTCACCAATCACTCCTGTCCAGGAATCTGGGAGCAGTACTGCACCACAACCCGGCCTCTCTCAATCTGGTTCCTGTCTTCTTTGAGTTCAGGGCTCTGTCCCTTCCGCAAGACTGCCAAGTGCCCTGGCCAAGGCTAGAGCCCCGTCCACCTTGCAATGCTACAAGAGCAAATGGAAATGTTTTCAAGTATGGTGCAGGAGCCAGCAGCTGCCGCCTCAAACCATCCGACCGGAGGATCTGCTGCCTTATCTGCTGTCCATGGCTCAGTCTGGGTTAACAAATTCCTCCATTAAGGTGCACCTAGCATCAATTTCTAGGTGCAATCGTGCTGCAGATGAGCCTTCCCTGTTGTCTCACCAGCTGATGAAACGAGTTTTTGCGGGGTTCTTCAGTCTTTTCCACCTGTTTGCCACCCAAGGCCAGCGTGAGAGCTCAATGTTCTACTCACAAGACTCATGAAGCCACCCTGGGCCACGTAGGCCTGTACTCCCAGTCACACCCTTTGCACACATGCACACACATTTATTATACACAAATAGTGTTCCTCGCTTACCTGCACATCGATTCGCCAGTCCAGCTCAACTACATACACTCGGAAGCTGGGACACACACTGACCTGGATATCCCGCCAAGCCATGGTGTATCAACAGTTCACATGCCACTGGTTGCTGTCAATCAGGTGGTCTTGTGAACTTTACACCCAGGCTTAGACCCTATGGGGCCAGTCCTTTGACACCCCACATGCCTTCTGATGATTTGGTTTAGTAAAACAGCACAAGGAGACAAATGTCAAACAGATTAAGGGGGTAATTCATAGAATCCAGCGCACAAGTGGCGCACGCGGCTGGCGTGATTGGCCCTGTGCAAGCGGTGTATGTGTATTACTGGGGTGCGCGTGAAGTTTCACACGCGATTTTGCTGTCAGTACGGGGTATGTGTATCCAGTGGGGTGCGCGTGGAGTCCCACACGTGAATTGGCAGTGTGGGTCCTCCCAGGTGTCCCCTCTACCCCCTCCACGGCCCTTGCAGGCAGCCCACACCACAGGGGACTACCCTGCACCCCTGGTCATGTCCCTCAGGCAGCCCATCCACCCTGGGCATGCCCCCCCAGCCAAGCCACATATCACCTTGCAATATGATCACCAATTTATGTCCCCCAGCACCCACGCCCCCCAGCAGTGAGGGGCACCTGCCAGCAGGCCGCCACTCATGTCCCACTCATGTCCCCCTGCACCCCCACGCCCCAGCAGTGAGGGGCACCTGCCAGCAGGCCTCCCTCATGTCCCCCTGCACCCTCACCCCCCAGCAGTGAGGGGCACCTGCCAGCAGGCCCCCACTCATGTCCCCCTGCACCCCTGCACCCCCCAGCAGTGAGCAGCACCTGTCAGCAGGCCCAAACACATGTCCCTCAGCACCCCCACACCCCAGCAGTGAGGGGCACCAGCCAGCAGGCCCCCACTCATGTCCCACTGCACCCCCACTCCCTAGCAGTGAGCGGCACCTGTCAGCAGGCCCCCACTCATGTCCCCCAGCACCCCCAACCCCCAGCAGTGAGGGGCACCTGCCAGCAGGCCCCCACTCATGTCCCCCAGCACCCTCACCCCCCAGCAGTGAGGGGCACCTGCCAGCAGGCCCCCACTCATGTCCCCCTGCACCCCCAAACCCCAGCAGCGAGGGGCACCTGCCAGCAGGCCCCCACTCATGTCCCCCCCAACATGTCAACATGACCAACAATCGTGGCCCTCATGGCCCCGAAATCCCACGGCACGCCACCCCTGCCCAAATAACCAACCAAGCATAACATACACCCCACATTGAAATGCCCATTACATGAAACAACCCAAATGGCATGTATGTACATCAACACATGTCCGTCACACACACACAATGGGTGCCAGTGAATGTGAAAACCCACATCGTGACATGCATGAAACCAATGATAGAATACCACACATTGAAGTACGGGAACAAATGTATTGAACAAAAAATGTGGTGAAAGAAATCCAAAGACCAAACAATGTACATAAGGAAAACAATGCAGAATGTCACATAATGATAAAAAAAGGAAATCAGAATCCAAAATGTATGAAATCAAAAATGTCTCAAGTCTCCTTCCAACAAAGCAAATCCAAACAGAAATGAAAAAGTAAAATCCATTGCTCCATGGAAAAATCAAAAAAGAAAATGCCGACAAATCCACACTCCAACTATTTACAAGGATGAAATCCTGGGTCCGTGAGCCCAACTGTCCAAATGAAACCTACAAAAATACACTAACTAATGAAGAACTATATACAAAAATGTGGGGTATTGTCCAAGCGCCCAAAACAAAAATGAAAACCAAAATGAAACTTAACACTAACTAACTATTTACAATGGCAGCGGGCTAGTCCGACGGCTCACTTTTTGATGTCCCGGGCCAGGGCATCATCGAAACTCCCGCTCAATGTCCTGGACGTGGTCCTCTTCCATGGCCCCGAGGGTTCGCAGGGACGATGACATATTGACCTCCAACTCCCTGCGAATTGCCTCGAGGCACTCAGCCCGCCTCAATGCCCTCCACATGGAGTTCTCTGCCCTGACCATTGTGAGCCGTGCCTCTTCCGCCCGCTGCCGCTCCGCATCTATGGCGTGGCCCAACCGCTGCCACATGGAAGACACTTGCAATCCTGGGTCTTCTTGCCCTCTGGCCGATGTCGGCCCCTCCGATGTTGAAGGACCCGAGCCATCATTGCTCCCACCATGTTGCTGCTGTGCCTGTGCCTGCGCCCTGGCTCTTGCTGCCTCCACATCCTCCTCTGGCTGGGGTGCAGTTGTCGTGGTGGCCACCCCTGCTGGACGTCCGACTCCCGACTGTGGCAGGGATGTGTCCTCCACCAGCCTGGCCGCTGGGTCAGAGGCAGCTCCACAGGGTACCCAGGTGATACATGGGTGGGAAGATGGCATGGAGGACGACTGGCGCGTAGGGGGTTCAGGTGAGGAGCGGGTTGCAAGAAGGTCCACCGCACAGAGGAATCCAGCACTGCTGACCCATCCCAGTAGGTCAATGCGGTCAAAGAGGCATCCGAGATGACGTGCAATGTCTTCACGAAAACACTGCAGGTCACCTCGCATGCCCCATTGATGCAACGCTATCCCAGCCAGGAGAGGCTCAACCCGGTCCCAGTTAGCCACGTCCGCAGGGAGAGGAAGGCCAGTTGTTGTGTGCCCATCTCCTCCCTGAAAACGGGTCTGGACGTAGGCATCCCTGCTGGTGCCGGAGGATGCAGTCACAGGATCAGGGACAGGATTACACACAGGCACCTCTGCGGTGGCCTTTGCTGCCTCCTGTCGCTGCCCCTGCCCTGCACCACTGGCCCCAGTGGAATCCCCACCTCCAGACCCTGTGTTTGTCCCTTCCACGGCCTCCTCCTCCTCCAAAACCCCCACCAACCTGGATGACTCCATGCCATCTTCCTCCGTCAGACCCTGTGGGGTCTCAGCTGCCCCTTCTGCTGCCGAGGAGTCCATCTCCAACCTCCGCCTCTTGGACCTACCCTCGGCAGCTGCGGCCTGGGACGCGGCACCAGACTCCTCACTCCCCGAAGAGATGACAATCTGGGAGGGTAACCGGGCCTTGCATCTCCGGCTGGTGGTGCGATCACTGCCGCTTTGCTCCACAGCACCCTCTCCACCCTCTTCATCAGTTGACGCTGCAGACAGGGAGAGATAGAACACCGGCATCAGGGCACTGTACAATGGACTGATACACACATGACAGTTGCACTTGAGTGGCAGTGTCAAACTTCAGACATGGCATCACACTCCCTAACACACATGTCATTTCTACTCACACACATGAGCAATTCAGAAGCAATATTGCACCAGGCAGCACCATCCATACACATACAACAGCATCAGAATCCGAAGGGGAGCCTGACGTCACATGAAACGCGGGGCGTACACAACACATGCACACACACCAACACACTTACATGCATGTGTACATGTCCACCAACTGTCAGAGTGATGAGATCACCATCCATGTCACATCTGGCATTCAGCCTTCTACATGTCAGTGCCACATGCATCCATGTTGCATCACAGTAGCACACTCGTCAAATACACCCACATGCACATGTACACAGTGCAGATACATGCAGCTGGAACCAACATCCATGTGACACCACAACCATGCCAACGTACATACACAGTAATTAAAACATGTGTGCTCCCACATCTGCATTTGGCCTGCATGCTTATCCACACATACACCATCCATGTGTCTCACACATGAGAGGACTTGCATGTGTCAGCCTCACGCCCCTGTACATACACATCCATACATGGCCCCACAGAAACACATGTGCAACCTGCACACTACTGGCACACCACGACACGCACAGCGTCCAACCAGTATGCATGTACACTTACCGCTCGACTCCAGACGGGTGTGCCTCTCAAGGACCTGGACGTGGAGCACTGGGCTTATGCGTTCCAGGACCCTCATTTGGTGGTCGGACGGGTGGCCCCGGCACCCCTTGGCATCCACTGCCTTCAAGAGGCGCCGGGCCTTGTCGAGGGTCCTGGACCTGAAGTCTTCCTAGCGCTTCTTGACATGTTTGATGTCACGGACTGCCACCCCCTCCTCATTGATGGCAGTCACGATGTCCATCCAGATCCTGGTCTGTCCTTCATAGTCGGCGCACGAACCTCCAAAGAGGGCATCATACTGCCCCAGGACTTGCTCCACCAGGACACCAACTTCCCTGGCACTGAAGCAAATAGCAGGGCACTTGGGCAGCAGGCAGGCAGGCAGAAGCAGATGGCAGGTGGGAGCGTGCTCGGGGCTCTTGTAATTCGGCCTTCTGGGTAGGAGCGTGGTCTTCCATGTGTTGTCGCGTGGCCAGCTTGATACGGAGTGATTTGGCACATGAAAAAATTGCACGTCAGCGTGTAATTCGAGGAAAGGGCCTTAGCGCGTAAGCGCGACTGTGACGTTACGCGCACGGGTGTTTCCCTCGTGACGGGTGCATAGTGAATCAGCACGTGAATACACCGCACGTATGAAAATTCATTGGACCAAAGGCCCTTTAGTGCGTAAGCGCGTCTGTGACGTGACACGCAAGGGCGTTTCCCTCAAGATGGGTGCATGTTCATCGTACACGTGCAAAAACTGCACGTCCAAGTGTCAGCTCGTGTAGTTGGAGGAAAGGGCCTTAGCGCGTACATGCGTAAGTGATGTTGTACGTGTGGGCCGGTTTAAAAGGTATGTGTAGGACGCCATTTACTTGTACGTGCTTTTCGTGGAGAGCGAGGGGGGGAATTTTGTACTTCTTGTCGGTTCACACGCAATTACTTCACAGCGTTTCAAGTTAGTACTCCCCGTTACCTCTGACAGCGTTCAATTTTTTTGTTGTGCCTGTTTCCTCAAACAGCGTTCACTTCTTCTTTTGTCCTGTTTCCTCAGACAGGGGGTGTTCTTTTTCACATACTTTTTCCAGGCATACGTTGAGTCGCGCACGTATTTACCAACTGTGCTTGCCCCGTGTGTGGCGTACCCCTTCAGAGGTCATTGTAGGCTGTGTGTATTACTCGTATGCTTATTTTTGTATTTCTGGGTGCCACAGCGTAGTGCAGGTTCATTTTTCCACGCACGCGGTCTACGAGGGGTTGCGTGCACGTTAATTTTTGTTTTCGGGGTGCCTGTGCATTGTGTGACCCGTCATCTTCCCCCAGGGGGCACTGACAGCCTTGCTAGAGCACTAGGGTACAAATTCCATCTAGTACCCTACCCCTTTCACCCCCAATTGCCCAGGACAATAGTTTACTGCTACTCCCATACGCACAACATCAGTGCCATGGTTGGGGGCGACCAAGCGGTAAGGGAGGCAAAGGTGGCCGACCTTCAAAAGGTGGGCGTGGTGGGCGCAGTAGGGGACGTGGCCAGGATTTGCAGGGTGCCCCTAGACCCCCATGTGTGGAGGACCAATCAGGGACACCCATGCCCCACCCCCCCTATGATTTGGGGAAACGTAGCTAACACCATCCCAGCTCAGCCGTAGTTGGACCAGCCCATTCTGGCACCTGAACTGGCACAGGAAGACTCCCAGGCTGACTTCCAGGTCAGCAAGTCTAAGCCTCGTGTGGCGGAGCAAGTTGGTGTCACCAGGCCACGTGGATCTGGGGCAGCAATGTCATCTGCTGCCCCAAGTAGGCCGGGTGGGGAGGCTGCAGGGGCAGCTGCAGCTCTCTCCACCCCAGCTCTGAGTCTCCCAGCCGGGACAGTGTCGGTCCAGGTCCATCAAACCGACGTTGCCCCTGCCAACATCACCCTGCAGACAATGCCTGCACCAAGACCTATGGTCATTGTGCCTTCACACACCCCTAGTACACAGTCCACCGGCGCTTCTGCCCCTACTGACCAGAGCGGCGTAAGCCACTCAGGATCCGCACCACCTTTGAAAAAGAAGGGTGCTCTGGCACTACAGGCTGAGACCCCAGACACAGCTACACACTCCGGCACATCAAGGAAGCCTAGCTTTAATGATGCTGAACTTGATGCACTTGTGGCCTATGTGTCGGGACATAGCCGCGAAATGGTGGTGACTGCAGGGTGCAAGACTACACCTGGTCAACGTAGGGCACACTGGCAGACCATCGCGGACCACATTAGTGCCCTTGGATTTGTGAGGCGCATAGCTGATGATTGCTACAACCGGTGGAATTACCTGAAACGCAGAGCAAAGAACAAGCTGGCCTCAAATCATGCCTCTACTCTGGTGACTGGCGGTGGGTCTCCACCAGAGGACAACCAACTCACTGAAAATGAGTCTGTTGCTGGAACCTTCGTCACAGAGGAACAGATCCAAGGCGTGGGAGACCTACCTGATTACGACGCATTGTCCGGTGAGTGCCCATGCATGTGTGTGTAATCCATGTGTATGTTGTTTGGGTGATGGGCTCTGATTGAGTGCCAGGTGAGGGTGTGTACTCCAGAGTGGTATGGGTCACCCATGTGCTTCCTCCAATACATTCACGTGCCTTGGATATGGGTATGACAGTATCCCTTCTGCCCTCAGTAGCCAATTAGAGCCACATTACTGCAGTTGCCCTTGAACTGTCATCTTGCAACAACATTGTTCAGATTTTTTCAGTGTTCATTCAGGCTGATTGTTTCAATTCTCCCATTTTTGCTACGCATTTTTCAGCCCTAATGCCACATATGTGACATGCTTCTGTCATTGATTACACCACAAATTTGGCCACATTTGTTACCTGGTTATGTGAATGATTAGACCATTCAGGCCGATAGAGTATTGGCCTGCTCACATTTATTTTTAGGGCCTGTTTGCATGCGGGACATGATAGTTGTTTCCTGTCATGTTAAAGTGACCAACCATTGATGTGTACATCTGCCTACAATCACTGTATTATTGTACACTGGATGTGTTGCAGTGTGTGGCACATGCAAATTTTGCCACACTATTTAGGATTTTTCATCTGATCATGTCCATCGCACATGGATGGGTGACAGTACTCATTCACTGACTTATCGCTGTTGTTGCCTAATGTACCATGGCTATGCTACATGCCATCTGTGTGCTGGCATGTGTCATGTATGTGTATTGGGCATGCCACTCACAGGCTAATGGGTGATGCCAGTGCTACTCACCATGCAGCAAGTGTGTTGCTTTTCCATCTTGGTGTCCTCAGTGTCTGCTTTTTGCCTCCCCTTCCAACTCATTGACAGGGCATGCATGCCAGGGTTTTAGTCATGTGGGATATGTGTAAATCATGTACAGGATCTCTGTTTTGTCAGGCCTATGTGTGTGCTATGGTGCTCATGCCTGTTTCCATTTGTTGTATTTCATGTTTTTGCAGGTGATGACGCACTTCATGCTGGTGAGGTTGAGGAGATGGTGCAGACCCAGGAGGGATCTCAGCCATGACCGGGCACCAGTGGAGGACGTGGTGTAGTGGTGGGTGAAAACCCTTTGTTACTGCAGACCATACTGTGCAGGGGTGTCTCTGGGAGCACCTCCCCAGACCTCTATTCAGGTGCTGAATCGGATGATGAGACTTATGTGGTGTCGCAGGTGAGTGCTTCTGGCAAGGATTCTGTTCTGTCCAACCCACCTGCACCAGGGGTAGAACCCTCTATGGGGATGTCAGTGTTGGTAGGTCCACCTTTGGCGGTTATGGATGCAGGGTCACACTCCACAATCATCTGATCCTGTTCCTGGGCCAGCAGATCAGAGGGGAATGCAGTCCTGCAGCCTCAGGCAGTGCCAGCACAGCAAGGTGCAGATCGCCTTGCCCCAAACAGGTGTGGTGCCCGCCGACGCGGTGGCCGTGAGCCACCAGGGAATACTGTATGGGAAAACTCCATGTACGGTATGGCAACCCAACAGGCAGCATCAGTTGAAATGATGGCTCGGGCAATGGAGAGGGTGGCCACTTCCATTATCCCACCTGAAAGGCAGATGGAGCAACAACAGCAGGCAACAGACTCCATTTGCCAATCACACAGGGAAGACATGTTGGCGCCCAACAGGGACCAACTGGCGGCACTGGAGACTCTGCGTGAAGCCATATCAATAGAGTCACAGGGCCACAGGGAAGCCCTGAGGGTAGAACTCCATAACGTCAGGGAGACTCTGCTTGTACTTGAGGCTTCCCGAAATTTTAGGGCAGAACAGCAGCTGGAGCAGCTCACACGTTCGCTCTCAGCTGAGCTGCAGGCAACCCATGAGGAGATCCGGGCATCACGCGAGGCCATGCGTGCAGAAATGCAGGCAACCTGTGAGGTGCTGCATGGGGATCTCCGCACTATCATCCTCCAGAATCAGACCTTCTAGACCCGCATGCTTGCTGCCATGGAGGACCATACCAGGGCTTTGCGTGGGCTGCCTCCCATAGCACCACCACCTCCTGATGCAGCAGCAGAGGGTGAAGAGACCGACAAAAGTTCTCCCACAATGGCATAGCCGTGCAGGCCATGAGCCCATGGAGGTATTTTTTTTTCTCGCAACATCCACACAGGTGGGTGTTGGTGTGCACCCTGTCCTCGAACCTCCTGGGTGGCCTACCCCCCCCCTCCTGGCCCCCACATGGCCATTTTTGATGTTTTCTTTTTCTTTTTCTTTTTTTTTTTTATACAGTGTGTTGCCTTGCGTGGCTCCCGTGGGCATCCTCTGTGTATTCCGGCTGGGCACATGCAGGCTTGTCCTGAGTTTGGGTTAGATGCTTGGGTTTGGGACACACACACCCTTCCTGCTTCCCATTTCCATGGGCTTGCACAAAGGGTTGTGACCAAGTGACAGTGACTTACACGGTGACATTGGGCTCCCATGAGCTGTGTGGGCAGTCTGTAGTCAATACTGTGTGGACATCCCTAGTGGGTATTGTTGTATTGAACACTGCATGGTGTATTGATTTGTGATTGTGCATCCATGTCTTTCTCAAAATCCGCAGGTACCTTCTTCATGTCTTCACAAGGCCGTCTCCTTTGCAGTTGGAGTTCATGTTGTATGCAGTACACTGACACATTTGCATGGCAGCAACATTCTGCAGTTGGAAGGGGTCGATGTGATGGCTTATTCAGGTTGTAAGACTACCACTACTTTGACTTTGTACTGTCATGTTTTTGCAATGTTTCATGCTGTGTTGCTGTATTGTGTTGGTGGTAAGTATTTGGTCATGTGTGCTGTGTGTTATTGATTACTGGGAGCATATTGTCTGTGGGCTGTTTCCATTTGAAACAGTGCACTTTGTGACGCTTGTGTCAGGTCTTGTGCATTGCTTTGTGTGCTTTCACATTGCATGACATGCCATGGTGTGTTGGGTGGCGGAGATGGGGGGGCGGGGGGTTGGGTGACATGGCCTATTTTCATGTTGTATTTTGCTAGGGGGTAGTCATTCATGCAGCATGACTGTATGTCTTTCAATGACACAGCATTGGTTGTCTTTCGGTAGGTAGGGATGCACACAATGTAACACTTCCAGGTGACCAATCGCAGGCTGGTATGGTTGTGACAGTTGACTGTCCCTTATGTCCTCATCATTGATTGTCAGCTGGTATGTGCCAGGGCTGTGTGCACTCCACAGGGGTGTGATTTTAGGTGAAGTAATTAGCCACCAGCTGCGTACGGGCTGCCTCACCACGTGCTCTTTCCCCTTCCATGCGCAGCGGCCGTGCATGTGGTTAGGGATGTGGGGGCACCACCATGTCCACCGGCAGGCCCCGACGTGTTGCAACGTTGTGCAGGACACATGCTGCCACTATGATCCTGCACACTACTGGGGGAGCGTATAGCAGCTGCCCACCAGAACGGTCAAGGGAGCGAAAGCGTGACTTGAGCACTCCGAATGTGCGCTCCACTATGCCCCGGGTGGCAATATGGGCTGTGTTGTATCATACCTCGGGTGGTGTGGTGGGGTTCTGAATTGGTGTCATCATGTAGGTGCTCAGAGAGTAGGCACAGTCCCCTGGGGAGGTGATGATGGGTATCATTAGTGGGGTTGTGACATTACTCAGTATGTGACATGCATGCCTGTGCAGTGGCATTTATACTCACCAAGCAGCCATGTATCGCCATGCCGCCCAGCTTCTAGGTCCCGGTTTAGGGTTGACATTCTGTATATGAAACCGTCATGGGTGGACCCTAGATAGTTGGCATATACTGAGGTGATGATTCCATTGGCATCACATACTACCTGCACGTTGATGGAATGCCAGTGCTTGCGGTTTCTATATATGTGCTCTGATGCCCTGGGAGGATGTAGAGCCACATGGGTGCAATCAATGGCACCTAGCACTTTGGGGAAGTGTGCCACCCCGTGAAAATCCTGGATAACAGCCTGCCTTTCTGCAGGTGTTCTGGGCAGGCATATGTGCCTGCGGACTGATGGCCGTGCAGACATGATGGCCAAGACATGGTGTAGGCAGCGTGACTGCGTGGCCTGTGACACCCCCCCACTATGGCACTTGTCTGCTGAAATGACCCAGTAGCCAAGAAGTGCAGTACATTGAGCACCTTTTCCAAGGAGCTCAGTGGTTGGGAGCACAGGGTGGGTGATGTGAGGTCTTCCTCCCACTCACTCACCAGGTCGAGTATTATGTGAGGTGGAAACCTGTACCTCCCATACACCTGGTCATCAGGCATCCCAAAAAGCCTGTTCCTGGGTTTAAAAATTCTGGCCCTGACTATCCTCCTCCTCCTCCTGCGGTATCCCATGACCACTGCTGCGAGGAACGGTATATTCATCGGAGCGTCTGAGCTTGTTTGTTGTTTGCGCGCACTTTTATGCTGCACGGGTCCGGGTACGCCTGCTTCCTGCTAGCGTATGTGTTTCCGGGTTAGTGCATCTTTTTTGACACACGCATTAGCCCGGTTTGATTCCATGAATACGTGTTGTAGGCACGCGTGTGGGCGTTCTGCGCATTTGCCTCCTGTACTTCCCCCGTAACGCCCACATTTTCACGCCTTGTTTCCCATTCCGCGTGTTACGCCCCGTGTTCCGCCTACTTTTGTTGTGTGCGCCGCGCTATGTGCGCTTTTGCTGTGCGCATAGCACATGCTGTTTGGTGAAGTGTGCGCCCGCGTGCGCCACACAGGATTTCAGTGCACATCTATGGATTTACACGTGCACGGACTTCCATGAATCGATGTGCACGCGTTTCGCTTCGATTTTCACACTTGCGCTGTGATTCGCACGCTTGCGCAGAAATTTTCAGCGCACATTAATTCCATGAATCAGCCTGTAAATGTTCGAACCACGGGACGCGCCCCTTTACACATAATCATAAATGCATGGGCTATGGCCACAAAGGACCAAATGATGATGATGTGAAGCGCTGAAAGATAGATTAGTTCGGTGTACATTTAAATAAAAATGTGCATTGTTTTCTGCTACTGAAACATGGAGGGCTCCACCCCTGCACCCATTCATACCAGCCACCACTGTTTGGGTATAAACATTTGTGTTCAAGAAGAATTGATCTCTGATCAATCTTGTCTAGAGGACCTTGCTAGCTGCCTGAAGGAAGACAGTGGTCTAGATACCTCCCTTGAGGTGGAATTCGACACACCTGATGTCAATGTTCACCCAAATTCGTCATATTGAACCATTATGAACAGGGTGGTTGAATAGTTAGGTTGGAGGTGTGGGATATTTTAACCCATCCAAATGTGCCCCACTGCCTCAATTTACAAATGGTAAAAGAAACGGCCAAAAATGGATGCGCTAACCACTGGGCGCGTAAAAAGCTGCAAAACTGCGTTTGGGTCACAACCACAAAAGGCTGCACACCCTGCCACACAGTCAAAGTTGGGGTAAAGACAGAAATCTCACTGCAGGAGCATGCCAGTGGGTGCTGTCACATTCCAACATGGAGCAAGGCAGCAGAATTGTCCTGAAAATCAGAAATGCCTTTTAAAAAGGTAGCTTTGCAACCTTCAAAGTGCTGTTTTTGGCGCTCAATCCATTTATTTTCCAGTGAATCCTTGAGAGTAAAAGGGTTACAGATCACCCAGTATGGCCCAAAGGAGCCGGGCCGCATTGACTGACAACAGCTAAGAAATGTATCTTATGAAAATCCAGCTCAATAACATTTGCTTCCATTTGCACAGCCGAAATGCCGCTAAAAAAGGCCACATGTAACAATTTCAACTGTGCAGGCAGAAACTACAAACAAAAGGCTGGATACATATCTCCAAACTGAAAAACAAATCCCAGCAATTCAGGAAAGAGCTGGTGCTGCAGAGGAAAAGCTGATGTAAAAGACTCGGTTTAAATGTGCTTTTTCCCTGAAGAAAGTGCAAAATCGCCCGTTTAAAAGTATGTTTTGTGGAAAGGCTTAATTCTTTAAATGTCAAAATCCCCTATAAACTGTGTTCATTTTCTCTGTTTTAATGAAGATGTAGGTAACTTCAAGTTAAAACACAGTCTTGAGTAATTACAAGTCTGCCTGACAGTTCTCAGCCTGGGAAAGATGACACTTCAGGTTAACAATCCACTGCTAGCAGGAAGGCTTAATTGATGCTGGAGGTTCTCGCATATTTACAACAAAGAACTCCTCAGACTTTCATCTGTGGCTCAAGCAAAGACAATGGCAGGCTGCATACTTATCCCCACGGGGGTGGGGAGGGAACTTCCTCCCTCTCAAGAGCAGAGGACCCCACCCAGATCAAAGGAATTTGACAGTTGTTGCCAGTTTAATGAAAGTAAAAAACAATTGCCAAGAACTTTTGCTCTTTAAATGCCTATTTGTAATTAAACTTTAAAGACTTAACTTTGCCACAAGAAGGAGTATAAATCTTAAAGTTGGTAGTTGTAAATCTAATTGTATGCTCTTTCTTTGAAGACGTGAGTGAACCCTCTACTGCATAAGGAACCAAAGATACACCAAAACACTGATTGTGGCAAAACTATTGATGCTGCAAATATAATATTGTATACCCGTGGGCTAGGGATAATTGCCCAGATATGTACTGAATTAGGAATTGTTATGCCAAACCGTTATGATTAAAATTGACAAAATTCCACAGAACGACAAAGCCAGCTCTCACTGAGATGGGAATTGAATGTAAAGATAACCCATCAAATATGTAATGCATGTGTCCAATTTTATTAGAGGGCATAGTTATAGAAATGTTTATTTGTAGAAAAGTTCTTTTTTGGTCCAAATCACTGTGGGAGTTCCTAAATCGCATCATAAATTATGACAGCTGTTTATGGCTTCCAACCATAAAAAGGCAAGTGTCTCGGACCTATCACAGCCCAGTGGGTGAGGACTGTAATTCAGCCCCTACCATAAACTGAGTGATGTCACTTGGCATGATAAATATGGGAACCTCACAAAACAGACAGACTGATTCCTGACTCCATCCTGATTTCCGCATGACGCCCTGTTCCAGAATTTGACAGCAACCCGAACACAGCTCGGGACACAGACCGGCTCGATAGACACAGCGCTTTCAGCTTGGTATTGCTCAGTGTGCCCGCCTACGCACGAGTCCCCAGCACATCCTGGGCGCCTGCGTGGAAGACAGTGATTTTTTCCTTGGGACTTAGCTCAACACAGGCTCAACGCTTCGCGAGATACCTTTGGCCAGAAAGCAACATCCGTAGGTCCAGATGAATGTAGTCTTCACTGCCCGCTGAAACATCTTTGGACACGTAATCTAGTTGCGGCCCACCTCAAAACACCAGGAATACATCTACTGACGTTGACCTAGGACTGGTCTCTACACAACCACAGTACTCATAAATTGACCTTTGAGTCCACCAGGACATTAATTCTTCCCTTCCTTTTGAACTGGCTCAGTACTAGAAGAAGCTTATGTTTAGGCTACAAAACTAAAAACTTTCCTTATATACCAGTTTCCAAGACTCCTGTGGGTGCTCAATTCGTTTGTCTCCGTACACCACACATGACTATGGCAGACTGTCTAATGTATCATGTTCATAGAACAAAGGGTGCTGTTCTAGACTTGTGGTTTTTGTGTATTTGAAATGAATTTATTTACAAATACTTTCCTTTGTTATACTTGGGGTATTGTCTGTGACACTTGATTTGTTCTAATCAATGCCTATATGAACTTATGTTTGTTCCCCATTTGATGGTAAAAACTTGAAACACAATATGTACACCATTTATTGGTGAATACCTCAAATGGAAACTGTTTTACATGAATAAATGTAGGATATAGACTCATTGATATATCCAGAGCTTTTTCTGGGCTTAACATTTATTGCTCTTGGAGGCGAACTTTATATGAGCCTCACCTCTAACTAAGTAATCACACAATAATTAGACGTGTTCTAAGCAACCCATGTGGGTAGGTCAGTTCTCCCCTTGTGTATCAGTTTATAATGCCCTTTTCTGACCTCCCAAGTGTATAGGGCTTTCCCTTCTGTTTACCCTGTTCCAAAATTCTTCATCTTGTCCTGTTCCAGAACTTTTAATCTTGTCCTGATCCAGGCTACTTTGCAAAACCAAGGCCCAGAAATTCCTGAACTCTTTTTCAGCTAGGCCCTAATCCTGAACCATCCTAAACTTCAGGAAAGAATAATTCTGATCCAGTCTGACTTGCTACCATTCAAGCTTGCCTACTGAACTCCAGTGACCAGAAGGGCCAATCCAATCCAATCCAATCTGAGGTGCAGTTCAATTGACAGAACCGCCCAGCTGACCGATCTCTCCAGAAGTGCCCTACTGCCTGTAGACCCGATCCGGATGACCAGAACCCTGATGGTCCAATCTTAATTTATAAGTATCAATAGGAATCCTAGTAACCCATAGTAGATTTGCCTTGTCCTATCCCAATCTCTCAACCTATCCTCTCTTTAACTTAAGAACCTTTAACCTTGTCAGACCCATTCTTGCAACCCTGTTTGGAAGCCATAGTGTTAGCACAGATTTTCTCTCATTTGATTTACAAGACCATAACCCATTAGTGATTTGGATTAAATATAGCAATTCCCATAAAGAAAACGTAGTATCCGCCATGTGAAGAGTTACAAGCGGCTGTGCGTAACTGTGGAGATACCTGGGTGGCATTCTCTCTTTTCTTAGTCAGTAATCTAGTTTAGATCAAACCAATCTTTCATTTTAAAGCCAAATTTCTGTTTTTCTCTGTTCTATTTTTTTCAAAAACGTCTCTCGTTAAAACTTGCATAACGTCTTCAATTTTATAGCTACAGACGTAATTCCAACTCTCAGTTAAACTTAAGACCTGTAGCTGCATCCACAACCAAACCGCATTGCGAAACAATATATTTGACCCATTTTTTATTAAAAATCGCATAGTGAAATTTAGGCGCGAATTTGCATTTTGCAAAGGTTTTACACATGTAAATTCCCATTCAAAGTGTTCTTTAACTTCCATTCTGATTTAAAGTGTGTTCTGGTGCTCATCTTGTAGCTCATGTTTGTTAGGACCTGTTCAGTGTTGCTCTCATAAGAATTTCTATCAATTTAGGGATTTTTGCACACTTGGCTTTGTGAAACAATGAAATTTGCAACTGTCATTTTAAAAAGTGTAAATTTCCCAAAAACGCTTTTCTCTCTTGTTTGGGGACGAAAGATTATATTCAAACACTGTACTCTATTCTTATTCCTGAATACCTGCTGATTACTTACATCTATGTAGAATTGCTCATTTGTGAATTGACAACTTTGCAGGGTGAAATCTTAACTTAAAAGTTATCTTTCACCAACCAAAACGGTTCTTTTTCCTGTGTCCTGTGTTTTATCTTCTGTATTACTATAAGTGAATTCAATTGCTTTACATACTTCTGAATTGTTTTGTCATCACATTGCTGATTGCTGCCCTATATATATATATATCAAATTTGTGTTGATTTGAATTTTAAATAAATAACTAAATATTTACCTTTACCAACCAGCCTGATTCCTGGTTCAGTGTGACCTGGGGGGGGGGGTATTTTGAGATGGGTGTGATATGAGTGGTATATCACTCAGAATATTGAACCTATAGACACAATAAATCAGTATTTCATTGTGCATTGCATGCTAGGCTGAGACCTGGGTGTATTGCCTGATTGAAATCCTTAACAGATGTGGGGGCGCGTGCCGTGATTCTGAGTTTGAGTTATCACCCTGACAGTCTAACACAGCATACTAGCCTGTAGGGTACAGACACCTTGTTGGGTTGGTGTACTGTACTACACTGTACAAGCACCTCTCAAAATAAATACTCCAAAATCAGACCTGTTTGTAAAAGTAAATTAACCCTAAAATAAGACATAAGGAAATTGATATTTCCAAAATGGTGATCCCAGTAGAAATTAATATGGCTAGGGAACACCTCACGCACAAACGGTTAGTCATGTGTGAGTGGCCCGAACAGAATGAACAGGTATGGCTGCAGGAAATCAAAGAACAGGTCACTGCCATGGAGCAGAATAAAATTGCCAAAATAGCGGCTTACCTGTACCTCCATATAGGAGTAACGCAGTAAAAGCATGCAGAAAATGTAGTTCGGGCAAATAATCAAGTGGAAACACTAGAAAGAATCCAGACTGATCAGTAGCCTTTGCTCTGCAGAGTCCAGAAGAGCCAAGAATCAGAGACAGAAGCTAGGCAGTATCTGACAAAACTAAAAGATCATCTGGCTCTCCTACAGTAAGAGAAGGCAGAGCAGGATACCCAATTACAGTTACTGAAAGATGAGTATCAGGCAAGGGTTGACTCTTTACAACAGAGTCAACAGAAACTGGCACATCAATTAAATTATAATAGAGACTGCGCAGAACAGATAGTCACCTTACAGAACCACATAGAATCCTTGAAAGAGGAAAATAATAAATTAATTATTAAAGACATCCACTCTCAAGAGGAGTTTGATGAGGAGTGCCAGAAATCTAGTGCATTTAAAAAACAAAGGGACGAACTGGCTGAACAGAGGGGCAATCTAAGTCAGGAGAGGGACGCTTAGGCCAGGAAGTAAGCCAATAAAAAAACAAGCTAGAGGAAAGAAAGCTGGACCTCCAGGAGCTCAGTGAATTCAAAACAGAATATGAGAAGCTACTAGAGCACACCAGGCGGGTGGAGGATGCTCTGGAAAAGAATAATCAGACCAATGATGCCAAAACTCAGGAGGTAAATCTCCTGCAGCAGAAATTGGCCCAGTATTTCCAAACCAGGCAGCAAGCACAGAGAGGCCAGGAGGCTCTCTGTGAAAAGCATGATAGGCTCCACCAACAGATAGAGATGTAAGAGCAAATTATTGAGACTAGTAAGGCCCTGATAGAGGAGCAAAATATTCAGATTTTGGCACATCACCAGGGAATAGGGGCTGAAAGAGAAGTAATACAGAGGGACAGAGAAACCCCTATGCATCACATCAGGACCCCTGTACTCAGAGACTCTAACCCCTTCAATGCAATGAACTCTGCCACCTTCAAGTCCACTGACTCATATGAACCAGGGGTCATGGGGATGGTAAACTCCAACAAAATTGGTAAGATAGGACTGACATATCAGCGCCTCCCAGAAGTTGATGGGCGGGCGTGTCTGTACAGATCTCCAAATTTTAGGGCTAACCTCTCTGATCAGGAAGACTCAGAGCAGGGGAGAGTCAGGGAATTGGATCTTCAAAAATACAGTCTACCAAAAGATCAGTTTGTAAAATGTGGTGGGGAACTACAGGAAATCAAGCCCAAAATGAGTATCCTCAATACCTGTTCCCAGATAGAGCAGTGGGGGGTGGGGGTACTCTGCTAATACTGGGAGCAGGGGAGAGTCAGAAGACCCGTCTGAGCGCCACAGGCATCAGGAAACTAGGCCCCCACATTCTGCAAGCCCTTCTCAAGCTCGCAGAATCAGGGAGTGCTTAGAGGATCAAATAGCCACCTCCTGTAGTAGTGCCTCTGAGTCAGAGGATGAGTGGACATTGGTGACTAAGACCAAAAAGGCCAACAAAATTAAGAGGGCTCTACTAAAAGATCCCCTGAAACAGGTCAAGGCCATTAGGAGTGTTATAACTCCCTATCACAAACATTCCAAGTATTCAGTCTGGGAGCACCTTGAGTTATACGAACAGCTGATGGATCCCTTTCATCTAAAAGATAGTCAGAGTTGCATCCAATATGTAAAATGGACATTCTCCCCTGACTAGTCCAGCTTCTTTGCGGGACTGGATGATATGAACCACTCAAGATGGTCCTTTTCACGGCGGCCATCTTAAAACACTTTTCTGTCCACAGAAATGCCCAAGAGTCCCGCAAGGCGGCCTAGAGTCTGCAGTGTGAGGAAGATCAGGCCCCACAGGAATTTGTGCAAGAACTTAAACGTGCCTTTGCGCAGACCACCAGGAGTGTGCGCACAGACAGTAGGGAGTTCATTAACACCTTCTTCCATGCACTCCCCAAATACATCATGACCCAGCTGGTGAGGGACTTTCACGAGAAGAGATCACTGGACTGGGTCATTGAACAGGCGCCCGTATTTATGAAGTGCAGAAACCTGTAGAGAACAAAAATAACAATAAAAACCCCAAACCAGCCAACACCCCTGCTGCTGCTAAGGTGGTGGAGGTGAAGGTTGCCCTCATTTTAGATCTGGAGATGGGGGAGCCTAAAAATATACTGATACAGAACTTACCCAACCAAAGAACCAGAAGGCCCTCGTTCCAATCCCAGACAGGTAGCCGGGGAGGTAATCCCACAAATGGGACCCTCAACTACCCTGATTATATAAGCCCCAGATACAAGGGCAACAAACCCATCCTGATGTGTGTGTGGACTCCCCCAGCCCAAGGGGTGGGGGGATCCAACCAGGTAACTACCAACCCAGGAAACTTCCCTCCTAACTTTCCCCAGGAGGGCAGTAATCTCCCAAAATGCCGGGTCGAGCTTATTTTCCCGGTACCCACAAAACTGCAACCCACAAAACAACCCTCCTTTCTTTCCCCACTTTCCTGAGCCCAGACAGCCCAATCCGGGAGAGGGGAGGCCAAGGGTGGAGGGTTACCAGAACTATCCTAACCCAGGGTATTATGGGAGAAGGGACAGTTACCCTTCCCTTGATCCCCCTAGGGTGGACTAGTGACCCCCGTACCAGCCAGAGCAGGTGTCCCAACTGGTGTGCCAGGTCCAAAACTTGTCACAGGATCTGGGTTGCATGTTGAGGGCTCAGCAGAACCCTCAGATGAACATGGCGGCTCCGAATGCCACACACCAAGGGTCTGGTACTCCAGAGCAATGACGGGGAGAGAATCCTGATAACCCACCAGTTCCAAAGGTAGAGGCACGGGGGAAAGAGGGTTGTAAAGCCTTAGTGGAAGCTTCCTTCCTCACTTGTGAAAAGCCCCTGGAAACCCAGGAACCGGAACCAAAATCTCCTGCCCCGAAAGTCTGCAACCTTAGGAACAGAGAGGTGGGTAGGAGAAATAAAGGACCTAAAAAGACCCATTTTTTTGGAGGAGGTTAGCATCCTGCAATTTGAAGGAGAGGGCTCCTGAGAGGACTCTGGGGAAAAGGATCTTCTCCTTCAGGGATGGGGGAACTCTTCCCAAAGAAAAATGGGTCCCGAGAGATCATAATAAAGACTGGGTAAATGTGGGGACTGAGTTAGACCTGCCCATCATCGAATCCCAGAATGATTGCCTGGAGAACCACCTTGCCCAAACTTACTCTGGAAACTGCCTCCAAAAAGGGAGGGGTGGTGGCCCAGAATCAGAACCAGGGGATCCCAAAACTCCCCCAATATCCAACTGCCATATTTTTCTTACAGATCCCCAAGCTCCCACACAGAATCCTGCCCAAACTACCCGGTGTCAGAACCAGGAAACTAACCCACCAACTGGCCCAAAATGCACATTATCTTTGCCCCCTTGAGAAGGAGGGAAGATTTTATGCCCCGGTCCAAGTACAAGGGCAATGTATATTTTTGCCACTGGTGACACTGGATCCCAAGCCACTCTCCTGTCAAAGAGAGCCTTTGATCAACTGAATTCGGGAAGGGGGGAGAGATACCACATCCCGCTCACCCCTCTTCCTGGACAACTTAAGAACTTCGACGGGAATGAAATTCCTGTCGGGGGGGGGGGGGGGGGGGAAGGACTGCTGATATGGAAATTAAAATTGGACGACACAAGGTGAAACACCCGGTCATAGTTGTGACTCCAGAGGGCACACCATGCTTACTGGGAATGACATCCTGCGTAGATTGTCTCCCCTAATAGACTGTGTAAATAAGGTCCTCTGGACACAGACTAACCGACCAATAAAATTAAAACATAGTGTCAGCCATGTTAGTTTAAATGGCACATGTCACATGGTTGAACAAAAACCTGACCAAATTATGTTCTACTTTCAAAACAACCGAATCCCTGGCGTGAAAGTAATTGCAGTAGGACAGCAAACTGGCGATGGGAATTCCATTCCATTTCTGAAAATCAACCTTCTTTCCAGTTTCAAGTGGCATTCCACACTGGAAGGAAATACTCTGAAATTCTATACCTATTCACAATCAGAAAATGCCACTTTCAAAGTCCAAAATGATGAGACACCAGCTCAAAGTTTAGCTGACATACTGAAGATTAGATAACAGTTGTTTATCCATATTCAGTTAAATGAGGGAAAGGACTCTGTTCTCGCCTGAGTTTTGATAAGTTTCATTTCATTATGTTCAAAGGGAGACAATAAATTATTTGATTAAAAAGAACACAAATGCTGAAAGAACTCGGAATAACAAATCAAATTAATTACTACAGCTCCTATTGGAGCCAACTGAGAGCGCCAGTTCTAATGTGGTGGTCTCACCTTGTTTTTTCGCTACCATATTTTTGTGGTCCTTGTGTCATAGGACCATTTCTTTTCTGGCAGCTGCAAGCTAAAGCAAATGAATGTATAACTCAAATTTTGAAGAATTATAAGACTAAGAAAATTTGAAACCGAAAAGTTGTGCCCACCCCTACCTTGAATTCTCAATTGCTTTGCCATTAGTTTGGACCTGATAAACTTCAAAGACTGGTCCTGGTTAGGAGGTAATCCCATGGACTTTGATGATCCAGAAAAAGCATTTCGGTCAGCTCAATTGCTGCCGAGGAAGTCACCATCCCAGAACGGACCTGACTATTCCCACTAAAAGTTAAGAGGACAGAAAGAGCAAAATCTTGATGCATATGTTCACCTCAACACCCATCTCCAACAGCAAGGGTTGGGGTTAAACCCAACACCATTAGTCAATATAGAACAACACACCATTCCAATAGTGGTGGATAACAGTGACCTTAGGAGTAGTACTCTGGGCGCAGGCACCATTATTGGAATGGCGGTTGATCTATTTTCCATAGATGTAGGTATCAAACTGATACGACCAATCCCCAATGACTGTTTTGACCGTGATAGAGACAATGACGCAACACCAGACAGGATCTTCACCCGGCATGGGGGAATTTCCTGGTGTACTCTTCCTGCCCTTATGTTGAGGAAGAGGTGACCTGTGACTTCAGGCGGGATGAGGTCCACCAACACTGCCTTCCCCACCTGAAGAAGTCAGTACTTTAACCAGAGACTTCTCCACCCAGCTGGAGGAGCCGCTGAGATAGCCAAACCAGAAGTCTTTCCGGGCTTGAGGCAGATGGTTGAAGAGAGAGTCAACCTAGCTGATGCCTGTGAGACTCTGGAGCAAAAGCAAAAAGTTTTCTTAGATTTTCAAGATCTCTTTGCAGTGGACTCATATGACTGTGGTTGCACCGAAATCCATACAACAATTATTCCCACGGACCCTGGTATGACTCCAATGTTTGTTAAGCAATACTGCTTGCCTCTCGCATCCATGGTGTCCCTCACAGAAATAATTCAAAACGTAGGGTCCCGTGGGATCATTCATCCAGTCCACAGCACCTTTAATAATCTGGTGCTGTGGATTTTAAAACCAAACGGCCAGTGGAGACTCTGTGCTGACCTGAGGGAGCTGAACAAATGGGTCCACACGTCCCGATGGCCCCTTCCCTACATTGACCAAGCGCTGGCCCAGATTCAGGGTTCAAAGGTATACACTGCCATTGACCTGACCAATGGGTACTGTACCATACCTGTCAGTAGGGAGGACCAATACAAGCTGGCCTTTACCTTCGGGGGCAGCAGTACACTTGGACCCGGACTCCCTTCGGATACATCAACTCCGGCAATGAATTTAATATATTCTTGCATAAGGCCATGCCCGACTTGGGTGAAAGGGGTAACCTGGCCTATGTAGATGATGTTCTGATCAAAAGCACAAATGTGGAGGAACACATAGTGGAGATCTGTTATGTTCTGACACAGTTGAGGGCTGCCAGAGCAAAACTATCTTTCCAAAAGGAACGGTGGTGCAGGACCTGTGTCAATTTCATGGGGCATGAGATAACACCTGAGGGTGTAAGTCCCCAGGAAAAGAAAGTAGAAGCACTCCTGAAACTAAAAGACCCCACAACTCTGTGTGAGTTAAGGAGCATCCTTGGACTGACTAATTACAGCAGAAAGTTCATTGAGGATTATGCAGAGATCACAAGACCCCTGATCCATCTGTTGAATGGGGGAGGTCAAGTGGGAATGGGGTCCAGAACAAGCTGAGGCAGTAAGACCACTCAAAAGAAGCCTCTCACAAGCACCCTGTCTAACTTACCCTCTCAAAAACAAGGAGTTCTTCTTGGAGACAGGGTTCTCAAATACATGCTTGACCGCAGTATTATACCAAAAGCATGACAAGGTCAATAAAGTCATCTCCTATACAAATAAGACTTTATCCTCTGTGGAGGAAAAATTCAACGATTGTGAGAAGGCACTCCTGGCAACGGTGTGGCCATTGAAGAATTACCACCCGTTCTTCCAGGGGGAACACATCATAGTGGAGACTCCACACCAGCCTCTGCAATATATTCAAAGTGACAGAATCTGGGCCAGAAATGTGAGTAATTCCTGAATTACTTCCTGGATTCTGTCAATGCAAAGCTTTCCTGTGGAGGTCAGATATGGCCAAAACAAGAAGAGTCCCCTCGCGCAAGGTCTGGCTGACTTGCATGATTGTGCCAGAAAAAACTGTTTTGAGGACGAAAGTCTTAAAATCCAGGACAACATGGAACATACCTCAATTCCCAGCACAGAGTCTATGAAGAAGACAAGTGTGAGGGAATGCCCACTGTCTACATGTATGGGTGCTCCTACCATGTTGACATCAACAGGGAAAAGGAGCTAGTGGCCGGCATGGGGAATGCCTGGGTGAATGATGCCCCAGAACCCTCCGCTGGGTACAAAATGGGTCCCCGTAGTAGTCAAGTGGCAGAGTTGATGGCTGTGCATCAAGCCATCCTCATTGCTGTCCAACACCTACTCCACAACTGGTCATAATCCCTGATTCAGATTATGTCCGGAACGGGTTAGTGGAGCACCTGGTTAATTGCAAAACCAGAGGCATGCTATGTGCTAGCAACAAACCACTGAAACTTGGAAAATGAATACAGAATATTGATGATCTGGTCACCTCTAGTGGGATGACCATCTACTGGAAAAAGATCAAAGGTCATTCCAAAGTAGAGGAACCAGAAAAAAATGGAAATGACCTAGCTGATCAACTGGCCAAAACAAGGGGATCTCCTGGAGATCGAGTCCCTGTTGGGGGAAATCCAGGTCACTGCTATCACTAGGTCCCAGACAAATATTCACAATTAACTCTCAACTGCCCCGCGGAGTACGGAGACCCCAGATGCTGATTTAATCACAGCTCAAAAAGGGGATCCAATAATTGGTAAGTTTTATAAACACATTGAGGACCCTGAGAACTTTCCCCCTGATGGATACTGATTGCAGTGGGAAAGAGGACCTCACAGTGTTGATGAAATGTCCAAAAATGTTCTGAATCCAAGACGGTTTGTTGGTGAAGAGATCCATATCTGGCTGTGACCAGTGGGTGGTCCCTACCTCATTCCGAAGCATGATGCTAAATCACACCCATGATGCAGCCACAGCCGGTCATCGGGGGTTTCATACTACATTAGAAATCTTGAGAGAGGTTGCATACTGGCCACACATGGAGCAGGACCTCGACCAATACTTGAAGTGGTGTTGTGTGTGTGCACAATTTCAGCCAACATCACTCACACCGTGCTCCCCTCCAAAAGAGGGGGGTGACACTGCCTTGGTCAGATTTACAAGTAGATTTCATCGGGTGCGTGATTCGCTCCTCTAGGGGGAACAAGTACATGTTAACCGTAACATGCTTGTTTACTAAATGGGCGGAATGTCTCCCGGCCCCAAATTGCAAGGCAGAAACAGCAGCTGCCCTGATGATCAATCACATCTTCTTGTGTTTTGGACTACCCCAAAGGATTGAGTCAGACCAAGGTAGTCACTTCACCAGCGAAGTGATGACAAAGATGTGGGAGATACTTTGGGTAAAAAGGAAACTACACATTGCATACCGCTGTCCTCTAGTGGTGGAGTTGAGAGGTATAATAAAACTATTGTGAGCATATTAAAAAAGTTTGTGGCAGACTGTGGGCCAAGTTGGGATATTCAATTACCCCTTGTCCTGATGGCCATCAGATCTACCCCCTTCTTCTGCAACTAAAATGTCTCCATTTGAGCTGATGACTGGACAAAGGATGGTGTTACCCCAGCATCTGCTCTACAGAACCCAAGAGCAGACATTGATAAATGCCTCCACAACTCATGAGTATGTTGAGAATCTGAGAAAACACCTTCAACAAGCTTTTGTGTATGTTCAGAGGAATCTAGAAAGATCTGCAGACAGTATGAAGACCCACTATGACCTTAAGACAACCAAAAAGGAATATCAAGTAGGAGACAGGGTCTACTTGTACAATTTCCAGAGGAACCAAGCCAAGGAGTGCACATTTTTGCCCAGCTGGTGGGGTCCTTTTGAAATTGTGGACAAAATCTCACCAGTCGCCTACAGAATCTGCATCCCCAAGGGAGATTTGACAGGAGAAAACAAGTGGGTCCACATAAACCAGCTTAAAAGTTGCCATCCCAGGTATACTTTGCGGCAAATAGAAGAGCCTACATGAAACCCAGATGAAGAGAATGATGTGACCTAGAAAAATTTGAGATTGTCAGTAAATACATGCGTGATATATTGTAAATTGTCACTGAATGGATGCAACTATCCCAGTGCTGAAATCCCCATTGGAGCAGTAGTGGGAACAATTTCATAACTGCATTATGTTTTGTTTTTTATATTGGCACTAAATACACCTAATCACCAAGGAGGACCTCCTTGGGGACCCCGGAGGAAAAACCCAAGAGATCCGGAGTGTCACTCCACACTGGAAAAGAAAGCAGGAGAGAAGACCGGCATATCGTTCTTATTCCAGCCAGCGAGGAGAGTGTGTCGCATCCATCGCTGATGGGAGAAGAACCTACACCTGAAGAACCGATGTTCTTCATCTGGACAGAAAGAAAATTCCCACATGCCCAACTTCCCCACGACTGGAAGTCAAGCTGAAGTCGGGGGGGGGGGGGGTTATGTGGGATATTTTAACCCATCCAAATGTGCCCCACTGCCTCAATTTACAAATGGTAAAAGAAACAGCCAAAAATTGATGCGCTAACCACTGGGCGTGCAAAAAGCTGCAAAACTGCATTTGGGTCACAACCACAAAAGGCTGCACACTCTGCCACACACAGTCAAAGTTAGGGTAAAGACAAAAATCTCACTGCAGGAGCATGCCAGTGGGTGTTGTCACATTCCAACATGAAGCAAGGCAGCAGAATTGTCCTGAAAATCGAAAATGCCTTTTAAAAAGGTAGCTTTGCAACCTTAAAAGTGCTGCTTTTGGCGCTAGATCCAATCATTTTCCAGTGAATCCTTGAGAGTAAAAGGGTTACAGATAATCCAGTATGGCCCAGAGGAGCCGGGCCTCATTGACTGACAGCAGCTAAGAAATGTATCTTATGAAAAACCAGCTCAATAACATTTGGTTCCATTTCCACAGGAGAAGGCTAAAAATGGCAACATGTAACAATTTCAACTGTGCAGGCAGAAACTACAAACAAAAGGCTGAATACATATCTCCAAACTGAAAAACAAATCCCAGCACTTCAGGAAAGAACTGGTGCTGCAGAGGAAAAGCTGAAGTAAAAGACTCAGTTTAAATGTGCTTTTTCCCTGAAGAAAGTGCAAAATCACCTGTTTAAAAGTAGGTTTTGTGGAAAGGCTTAATTCTTTAAATGTCAAAATCCCCTATAAACTGTGTTCATTTTCTCTGTTTTAATGAAGATGTAGGTAGCTTTAAGTTAAAACACATACTTGAGTAATTACGATTCTGCCTGACAGTTCTCAGCCTGGGAAAGATTACACTTCAGGTTGACAATCCACTGCTAGCAGGAAGGCTTAATTGATGCTGGAGGTTCTCGCATATTTACAACAAAGAACTCATCAGACTTTCGTCTGTGGCTCAAGCAAAGATAATGGCAGGCTGCATACTGATCCCCACAGGGGAGGCGCAGGGAACGTCCTCCCTCTGAACGGCAGAGGACCCCACCCTGATCAAAGGAATTTGACAGCTGTTGCCATAATGAAAGTTAATGAAAGTAAAAAAAACTGCCAATAACTTTTGGTGTTTAAATGCCTATTTGTAATTAAGCTTTAAAGACTTTTTTTAAAACTTCTTTTTATTATTTTCATCATGGAAAAAAAAAGATCAAAACAGCAAACTAAGAACCCCCCCAACTTCTGCCATAGTGCCAATGGTCGGTCCCCATTCTTTCCCCTTCCAGCCACTTAACCATGGATGTCCACCAGCTCAAGTCTTTGAGGGCACCACTGTTCCCTAAATTCCCCTTTCAAATAGGCCAGTGTCTCTCCCCAGTCCGCTAAGAAATTCTCCAACTTATTGTTTGCCACATACTTTGCCCATTCCATCAAGACTATATCCCACATTTTCCTTAACCAGTCTTGATCTGTCGGGATGGTTGGACTCTTCCTCCTCTGTGCAATAAGGGCCATCGCGGGCAGAGTGAAAATCACTTTCGCCTTAGCATTCCCTCGCCTCTTCTCTTCGCCCCCCAGTGCGCTCTTCCCCAATAGAATCTCCCAGGGATCCTGGCTGGCTCCCTCCCCCAGTGCCTGAGACAGGGCCCGTGTGATATCGCGCCAAAAAGGCCGGACAGTGGGGCAGGCCCACCAAATATGAGTTGCTGTACCTTCTCCCCCACAGCCCCTCCAACACTCCCACGATTTTGCTGGGAACATCGCATGTAAACGGGCCGGGGTGTAGTGCCAGCCGTACATGTACTTATACCAGGCCTCCTGCAACTGGGTTGCTTTTGCCACCTTTGGTACCAACTTCCATAACCTCTCCCAATCCTCTTTCCATTCTAACTCCCGGTTGCTGTTCCCATCTCCTCATATACGCCCAGGTGATTTTCTGGCCAGTACTCTCCAACTGCCTGTAGAGGTCCGAAATTAACCCTCTTGACCCTTCGTGCGTTAGAAGAAACCGTTCAAATTGTGTTAGGTCGCTTCAAGATGGCCGCCGTGGAGGGAGGACGCGTGTGAGCCGAGCTCCGTATCCCCTTCCGCGCCACAGCAGCGCCTAAAGAAACTCGGCTCGCACGAATGACCTAAACCGGGCTTTGAGCCTTGCAGCACTCGCCGAGACCTCACCGAAGCAGGAAACGAACGGCCCCCCAGGCGCATCACCTCGAGGGTGGACGCATCAAGCTGCGGGAGGGCCTCCCGCCGACCACCACTGCCGACGTCCCCATCGAGGCGCAGCGATCGGACCAATGGAGAGCCAGCCCCATCCGACTCGCTCGCCGGCGGGGGGACATCCACGGACCAACACTACCTCCCCATGTCAGAAATCCAGAGACATACCCAGCAAAATCCGAGACCCGGAGGAGAAATCCACCCGATCCACCGGCCCGAGCCGGATGACATATCACGGGCCCACACGCTGCAGACGAAGCGGTGGCGGAGGCCGGGCCCGAAGGCACGGCAGCTCCGGCGAGCCCCCCTAACACGGCCTCCTTCACCCGCCTACCCAGCGACCCGAGCGACATCACCGTCAGAGGTAACCGGGCAGGGAGAGCCCCTATCAACGGATCGGGGGATCGGCAGTGACGAGTTTCTCGTAGAGGTCCTCCATTGTCGTGGGAGGCCGCGGGCACGACGGCCCCTTGCCGCCCCTCTGACACCATCTTCAGGGGACTGGCAACACAACGGACGAGGAGCCCGCTGCAACGAGGTGGGGGGGAGACCTCTCCCTACCGGAGCAATAAGCAAAAAGCCTGCAACCGAGAGCTCAGATGTCACAGACAAGAGGGAAGCAAAAACAGGCAACCCCCTCGTCCCACACGCAGAAGCAGGATCAGAACCTGGTCCATCTCTGGGGGGGGAGACAAAGGGAACCCCGACCAGGCCGGAGCACACAAAGCAACGAGGCACCCCGGGAGTAGACGCTCCCCACGCCGAGATGGCCACGAAGGAGGACCTAAAATCATGGTTCGGGGAGTTCCAGCTGCAATTTATGGACTCCATGAACTCACATCTAGATGCCATGAAGAACGAATTTAAATCAGCGCTCCAGGAACTAAGAACAGAAGTCGATGGACTGGGTGAAAGAACGGATACCCTAGAGAAAGTAGTACAGAACATCGAGGAAGAAACGCAACAAATGGCAGAATTGCAGGAACAACTGGCCCGTCGGACACATAATTTGGAGATTCAATGCAAAGACTTAGAAAATAGATCGCGTAGATCCAACATCAGGATCAAAAACATGCCCGAGTCGGTCGAGGATAAAGATCTTAAATCGGCCGTGCAACAAGTTTTCCTAGACATCCTTGACCTGCAGGAGGAAGAAGAAATACCGATAGATTGTATACACAGGGTGGGCCCAAGGAGAACGTCGACCCAAGGTAACCGCCCGAGAGATGTCCTGGTGGCCCTCACGAGATATGCACAGAAGGAGCAGATTCTACGGAAGGCCAGGGCAATGGACCATATCCGAATGAATGGAGAGAAGGTACATTTCTATCAGGATATGGCATTATCAACGCTTCAGAAAAGAAGGGACATGGCCCAAATCACAAAAGAACTCACCACGCGGCAAATTAGGTACAAGTGGACGTTTCCATTTGGACTACTGGACATGTACTATTCACCTGGGACGGTGCGCAAAAAAGGATAACCACAAAAGAGGAAGGTCTGACCATATTAAACATACAGGAGCAGGACGACGTTTCCCCACATGCAAGCGGCACGGCCCATTCGAGAGGAAGAGCAGGGGGGAATGGAAAACGATAAACAAAAGGGTGCGGCACCCCAGTAAAAGGAAATGAAGACCGACAGAGAGCAGGAATGGGGAACCGTAAAACTTGACAAGGTGGCGCTCAAGGAGCCGAGAATATGACTGCAGGAAAAGCGAGTCTGATATAACAGGTGCCGGGAGGGGAGGGGAGTGAGGACCCGGGGTGTTGGAAGTCATGTGGAAGGGTTTAGGAACCCCTTCAAAGTTGTCCCTGAGAGTGTTAGAGGGTATGAAGCACAAGGCGACACGCCTGAGCCTTAATAGGAAATCATGCCATCCTCAGGGTTGTTGGGGGAGGGAAGAGGGAAATGCGCCAGTTGGGGATTGCGCAAGTTTTGGGGAGGGGAAGGGCATTGGGGACAGGGGGAGAACCGAGCATAACTCAAAAACGGAGAAAGGGAGAAAGGATCATACTACATGCCAGATAGCCCGCAAACACCAATGGGGTTAAAGATCTTGACACACAATATCAGAGGCCTCAATTACCCCGTTAAGCGTAAAAAAGTGGAACATTCCATCAGGCAGGGTGCATATTATATTGTAATGCTTCAGGAAACACACATTAGAGAGCGGGATAAACAGAAGGTGCGTCTCAAGGGCTTCAATCAAATATTTCAGGCGAATGCACAGGATAAAAAAGCGGGGTACTGATAGCGCTCAAAGGGCCTCATTACACGGTAGGCGGTGAGCCATGGCGCTATTAGCGCCATGGCTCATGCCGGTAAAATACCGGCACCGCTTTGGCGGAAAGGGGATTTACCGCCCCATTCCAAGGTTGGAGGGGCGGTAAATCCCCCTTCCACCATTGCCCTTCCCCATTCCCATTCCTGCCCCATAGGGCTCTATGGGAATGGGGAAAGCACTAATTACGGCACCGCAATTTTGCGGTGCGTAATTAGCTCCGAGGTCCCTTAGCGGGTTGGATTTTAACGCCTGCAAAAAGCAGGCGTTAAATCCCCCAACCCGCAAAGGGACCTCGTAGTAAGGCGGTAAGGATTTACCGGTACCGGTATTTTACCGGTACCGGTAAATCCCTACCGCCATCCGTGTAATGAGGCCCAAAGACTCTTTACATGCACAGGCTAACTCGTCCTGGAGAGACAAACAGGGAAGATGCCTAATAATAACTTTTTGAAGGCAGACCCCTCACTTTGGCCACAGTATACACTCCCAACACTGGTCAGGAGGGCTTCCTGAGTGATTCCCTGAATAGAATAGAACAGCAAGCGGTTGGGGACATCATACTGGGTGGGGACTTAAACATGGCGTGGGACCCATCCCTAGACAGATCCGGACCCAGACATCGAGATCAAGGCACCCCATCCAAAAACCTAAAGCAGAAATTCACGAACCTAGGGCTGACAGACGCATGGAGGAATGGCAACCCCAAACAGAAAACCTTCTCCTATTACTCACATGTACATAATACAGCTTCGAGAATAGACTACCTATGGGTATCAGCGGCGTTTCTAGGAGGGTAAAACAGATTGATATGGAACCCATCACACTCTCTGACCACGGCCCGCGGTGGGCAGATATTATCTGGTCAAGACATGGCCACCGTTTATGGAACTGGTGCCTCCCAGAGGACATCATTAGAGACCCGGTGATGAGCCAGACGCTAAGAGAACACATCCTAGAATACTGGGCCATTAACAATCTCCCCGGAACAAATATGGATACACTATGGGATGCCCACAAGGCAGTCATTAGGGGACATCTCATAGCGCTTAAAACACAGAAAGAGAAGACGCACCGTCAGTGGGAAAAAGAATTAGAAGAGCAAATTGGGGCGATACAAGCAGAACTAATTCAGACGCCCACCAGAAAACTCATGCGCACGATGAGACACGTTCAGGGGCAATTGGAAACACGCAGATCGAAAAAAGCAGAAAGGGCATTACTCTACACGAAACACTGGTATTATGTAAAGGCAAACAAAGCAGACAGACTCCTGGCAAGACATCTGAGGGGGAAACAGCAGGCCCAGACAATACGAGCTATGAAAGAAGAATCAGGCCAACTTAGAACTCAGACGGAAGAAATATGAAGGATACTAGGCTGATATTACCAAAAATTGTACTCCTCTGACCATCCGAAGGAGGACCAGCAGGAGGCCTTCTTGGCTGGGGTCCACCTCCCCGAATTGACGGAAGACGATAGACAGGCCTTAGATAGGGACATCACCATAGAAGAAGTACATGCAGCAATTCAGTCCCTCCCGAATAACAAGGCCCCGGGCCCGGACGGGTACACTGCCATATACTACAAGACATATAGGGATATCCTTGCCCCGATACTCACATCCCTGTACAATGAACTTGGGGAGAAGGGGGATCTGACACGGTTTATGAACGAGGCAAAAGTGCTGGTCTTTCAAAAAAAGGGAAAAGAAGAGCAACTCCCTACCTCGTACCGCCCTATAGCTTTAATCAACCTGGATGCTAAACTGTACACGAAGATCTTAGCGACCAGACTGGCCCTAGTACTTCCCAGGTTAATCCACCAAGACCAGTCGGGATTTGTACCAAACCGACAGACACACGATAACATCAGAAGAGTCCTACACCTAGTTCAAAAGATAGGCATCAAACAAACCCCCGCAGCACTGGTAGCCTTAGACGCCGAAAAGGCGTTCGATAGAGTAGAATGGTCCTACCTTTTTAGGGTACTGCAAAAGATGGGAATGGGCAAGGGCTTTATAGATAAGGTTAGGCCCAACTACAACTCCCCGTCCATAAGGATAGCGGTGAATGGAGGGCTATCGAACATAGTGCACCGAGGAAGAGGGACGAAGCAAGGGTGCCCGCTTTCCCCCCTTCTCTACGCCATTTACCTGGAACCTCTACTGGCAAAAATAAGGGATTCGCCGGAGGTGGAGGGAATAGAGATGGCGGGGCTGACCCATAAAGCGGTGGCCTATGCTGACAATATGCTGGTGGCCCCAGGAGATCCAGAGAAGTCCCTCCCACACTTAATGGAAACCATAGAACGGTTTGGAGAGATTTCAGGGCTGAAAATAAATAGGCAAAAATCGGAGGTGTTGATTCTGGCGAGGAATAGAGAAAAAATCGCCACAGCAGCCACAGACTGTCAACTGAAAATTGCCACCTCGGGCGTCGGATATCTGGGAATCACCCTCACGCACCACATAGACAAATTGTACTCCCACAATTACCCGCAAATCCTAGAAAAAGTAAAAAAGGACCTGCTAAAATGGAACCCGTTAGCGATTTCCTGGTGGGGGAGAATCACGGCAGTCAAAATGACAATCCTCCCCAAACTAATGCACATGTTTCAGGCCCTCCCGATAAAGCCCCCAGAGGCCTTTTTCAAAGCACTTAGAAAGGCGGTTTCCAAATATGTCTGGCAGAACAAGACCCCAAGAATCTCTAATGCGGCATTAACAGCTCATAGGAAGGAGGGGGGATGTGCTATGCCACATTTCAAAAAATACTACGAAGCGGCCCAGCTGTGGGTCATGAGGGATTGGATATCGGAACAGGGGGAGAAAATCTGGGAGAGGCAGGATAGGGTGGTAGCGACAACATCCGCCAAGCACATGCTATGGATAAATAAACGATTCCGACATGCACACACCCACATTAGCGAAATAATGAAGACGGCATTGGGGGTATGGGACGCCGCCATGACAAACGAAACCCTGACCAAGGACCCCGCCCATTCATGCCAATATTTGGAAACCCCGAATTCCCCCCTGGAATGGTCAAGGGAGCGTTTCGCAAGTGGGAGGAAGGGGGATGCAAGATGGTGGGAGATATGCAGCAGAATCAACAGATCAGATCCTTCGAGGATTGCAAAACACTTTTGAATCTGACACCAAAAGACAGATATAAATATGATCAGATACATCATTGGCTGAGCACACCACGTATAAAAGAAGCACTGACTAGGGACTTGAACCCCTTTGAGAACTACATCATGACGCACTCTGGATCTCGTAAATTTGTTTCCAACACTTACAAATGTATTAATGCAATGAAGGAACCTACCACGTGGCTACATATGAAGAAATGGGAGAAGACCCTGGGCTACGCACTCCCCAAAGCGAGGTGGGAATACGTGTGGGGCTTGATGCCAAAACTGACGAGAGCCATTCAAACGAGAGAAATGTGGGTGAAGATAATGGTGCAATGGCACTATACACCGGAGAAACTGAATAAGATGTATCCTACCTCCCCAAAAAACTGTTGGAGAAAGTGTAGCGGGCTGGGAGATTGGAAACATATCTGGTAGGACTGCCCGAGGATAAAACCATTCTGGGGAGAGATAAAAAAATCAAATGATGGGAATGTTCCAGGGAACGGAACACCTGGGAGAAGAAATATGGCTAGGGGGCTTTTGGGATCCAAAAGACAAAACGCTAACTACCCCGCAGAAAAGAAACTTCATGGGCCTTCTAATAGGAGCTTGGTTGGAAATTGCTAAAAACTGGAAGCACGAATCCCCACCATTGGTGGTTGATTGGACACGAAGAGTCTGGTCACATCTGGCTTTAGAACTAATAACTTATAACATCCAAGGGGACCAAGGGAAATTCCGAGAGGACTGGGGAGGTGTACTGGAATTCCTTCAAAAAGAATATAAAGAACAATGGTGCCCACACAATATAAGACTATTGGACTTATTCACGTGAACGAGGAAAAGATCTTCCGATTTAAAACATATACATACTGAGTTATGCAGGTGGGGGAGGGGGGAGGGAGGGATTTCTGTGTTTTCTTTGAATGAAGTTCGATTTTTGAGCCTTCCATGGTATAACATTGTGCAAATAGAAACTTAATAAAAACATGTTAAAAAAAAAAAATGTGTTAGGTCGCGTGTAGCAGCCTTCCTTACCTCCACTGACATAACCCAGTGCCTAATCTGGAAATATCGGTGCCTCGCTCGCTCACCCGCCCCGAACTTCAGCTTGCATTCCTTAAACGTTTTCACCTTCTTGCCGCGAAACATGTCCCTCAGAGTTCTACATCCCCCCTCTACAACTCCAGGAATGCCCCTTTTTCCATCCCTGGTGTGAAGTCCCCGTTATTGAAGATGGGGGTAAATGGCGACGGGAAGCTCGTGATCCCCCGTTTCTCCATCGCCCTGTCCCAGCTGTCCACAACTCCCTTCGTTATGGCACTCAGGTAAAGATAAAGTGTTCTCAGCATTCGTGGAAGCCACAGTACTTCCCCCAGATGGTGTCTAGCTACTGCTCTGTCCATTTTCACCCAGTGTTTAAGGTAATCCTCCGGGAACCATTCCCTAATTACCCTAAGCTGCGCAGCTTCATGGTAATGGTGAAAGTCGGGAAAAGCCAGGCCCCCTTCCCCCTGGACTCTGAAAGTAGTCGCCTAGACAAGCGCAGCCTCTTGCCCTCCCAGACAAACTCCTTGACCGCCGGATCTACTTCCTTAAAAAAGCTTGCCGAGACAGGTAGGGGAATAGCCTGAAACAGATAAAGTACACGAGGGAGAACCACCATTTTAAGGACTGCCCCTCTTCCCAACCAGGATATCCTTAGGGCGCCCCATTTCCTTAGGTCTTTTTTGATTGCCGATAACATGGCTCATAGTTTGCTCCGTACCAGCCCGCCAGCGTGGGGGTTATTCTGACCCCTAAATATCGCAACCCAGCCGGACTCCACTTGAACGGGGAAATTGACCTCGTCTCCTCCACTTTATGCTCCCCTAGGGACAGGTTCATTAACTCTGATTTCTGAAAGTTAACCCGCAGACCCGAAAGCTCCCCATATTTGGTCAGTAACTCTATGCCTGCCTTGATGGACTCCTTTGGGTTCATCAAAGTGAGCATCATGTCATCGGCAAATGCCGCCACTTTATGCTGGCCTCCCCAAAATGGTATTCCCTGAATATTGTCTGCCTCTCGTATTGCCAGAAGAAGGGGCTCCAAGTATATTGGATAAAGCAACGGGGAAAGGGGGCACCCCGTTTCGTTCCCCGCTTCAGACTGAATGGGTGATACATTTCTCTGTCTACTAAAATACGCGACGTGGGGTTCTTATAGCTTGCAGTGACCATACTTATGAAACACGTCCCCAGGCCCATCTTTTCCATAACCTGAAACAAAAACGACCACTCCACCCAATCGAATGCCTTTTCACTTTAAAGACTTTTAACTTTGCCACAATAAGGAGGATAAATCTAAAGGTTGGTAGTTGTAAATCTAATTTTATGCTTTTACTTTGAGGACATGTACTTCATAAGGAACCAAAGATACACCAAAACACTGATTGTGGCAAAACTATTGATGCTGGGGTAGTTGCCCAGATATGTACCGAATTAGGAATTGTTAGGCCAAACCGTTATGATTAAAATTGACAAAATTCCGCAGAACGACAAAGCCAGCTCTCACTGAGATGGGAATTGAATGTAAAGATAACCCATCAAATATGTAATGCATGTGTCTGATGTTATTAGAGGGCATAATTATAGAAATGTGTATTTGTGGAAAAGTTACGTTTTGGTCCAAATCACTGTGGGAGTTCCTAAATCGCATCATAAAATATGACCGCTCTTTCTGGCTTCCAACCAGAAAAAGGCAGGTGCCTCTGACCTATCACAGCCGAATGGGAGTGGACTGTAATTATGCCCCTATTATAAACTGAGTGATGTCACTTGGCATGATAAATATGGGAACATTACAACACACAGACACAGACTGATTCATGACTCATCCTGATTTCCGTGTGACGCCCTGTTCCAGAATTCTTCATCTTGTCCTGTTCCAGAACTTTTCATCTTGTCCTGATTGCTGAACTCTTTTTCAGCTAGGCCCTAATCCTGAACCATCCTAAATGTCAGGAAAGAATCATTCTGATCCAGTCTGGCTTGCTACCATTCAAGCTTGCCTACTGAACTCGCAATCCCGTTAATCTACTGTGTGCAGTGACCAGAAGGGCCAATTCAATCTGAGGTGCAGTCCAATTGACCAGAACCACCCAGCTGACTGATCCCACCAAAAGTGCCCTGCTGCCTGTAGACTCAATATGGATGACCAGAACCAAGATAACTCCAATCTTAGTTTACAGTGGACTAGAAGTATCAATAGCAATCCTAGTAACCAATAGTATATTTGCCTTGTCCTATCCCAATCTCTCAACCTATCCTCTCTTTAATTTAAGAACCATTAACCTGGTCAGACCCATTCTTGGAACCCTGTTTGTAAGCCATAGTGTTGGCGCTGATTTTCTCATTTGTTTTACAAGACCATAAACCATTACTGATTTGGATTAAATAAAGTAATTCCCATAAAGAAAATGTAGTATCTGCCACAAGAAGAGTTACAAGTGGCCGTGCCTAACTGTGGAGATTCACGGGTGGCATTCTCTTTTTCTTAGTCGGTAATATAGTTTAAATCAAACCAATCTGTCATTTTAAAACCGAATTTCTGTTTTTCTCTGTTCTATTTTTTCAACAACGACTCTTGTTAAAACTTACATAACTTCTTCACTTTTATACCTAGGGACTTCATTTCAACTCCCAGTTCAACCTAAGACCTGTAGCTGCATCCACAACCAAACCGCATTGTGAAACAGTATATTTGACCTGTTTTTATTAAAAATCGAATAGTGAAATTTAGGCGCGAATTCGCATTTTGCGAAAGTTTTACACGTGTAAATTCCCATTCAAAGTGTTTCTTAACTTCCACTCTGAGTTAAAGTGTGTTCTGTTGCTCATCGTGTAGCTCATGTTTGTTAGGACCTGTTCAGTGTTGCTCTCATAAGAATTCCTATCAATTTAAGGATTTTTGCACACTTTTCATTGTGTCACAAAGCCATTTTCAACTGTCATTTTAAAAAGTGTAAATTTCCCAAAAACGCTTTTCTCTCTTGTTTTGGGAGGGAAGATTATATTCAAACACTGTACTCTGTTCTTATTCATGAATACCTGCTGATTATTTACATCTGTGTAGAATTGCTCATTTGTTAATTGAGAACTTTGCAGGGGGAAATCTTAACTTAAATGTTATCTTTCACCAACCAAAACTGTTATTTTTCCTGTGTTTTATCTTCTGTATTACTAAAGTGAATTCAATTGCTTTACTTACTTTCTGAATTGTTTTGTCACCACATTGGTGACTGCTGCCCCATATATATATATATATATATATATATATATATATATATATATATATATATATATTATATATAATATATATATATATATATATATATATAAAAAATGTGTTGATTTGGATTTTAAATAAATAAATACATATTTACCTTTACCAACCAGCCTGATTCCTGGTTCAGAGTGACCTGGGGGGGTTTTTTGAGACAGGCATGATATGAGTGGTATATCACACAGGATATTGAACCTATAGACACAATAAATAAGTATTTCAATGTGCATTGCATGCTAGGCTGAGACCTGGGTTTATTGCCTGATTGAAATCCTTAACAGGGGCATCCTGCAAAGGACATAACTCAGTATGACCTTACAGGCATCTTGGATAGAGGCCCTCCTAAGGAGCCTGTGCTGCTTTTCCATACAGCAATGCATTTTAGAAAATTGGCAAAAGCCAGAAACCACTCCTGCGGTGAACATGGAGTTGGTGAAATAGGACAGACCTTCCCCTGTTGACCCAGATTTTCTTTACAGGCACGGTACTCTAGAGAGTTTGGTGATGCAGGTGCCTACTTGCTCCTCCAGGGCCGAAATTTATCTGACCATCCCACCAGATGAGGATGATAAAATGTATGATGCACTAGCTAAAAGGGTATTCTCTGCAGGAAGCATGGAATTGAAAGCCATCAACTCATCTTGTGTTCTGGTGAAATGTGCATACATTTTATGGAATGTAATTTCCCAGGTGGCAGAAAACATTCCGATGGGTTTAACAATCTCATCAATGATGGTAAGGAGGCTACTTGACAGTCCCTTCAGTCAGGCCCTGAATTGTCAGACTCAGTCGGCTGATGTATGGGCTTCAGTACAGTAATCTGGAGATTTGTGTGGCTACGCAAGTCTGGATTTGCCTCCAATGTCCAATCAAAGTTTGTGGACATGCCCTTTGATGGTCCAACCTTTTTGGAGCAAAGGCTGACCGCTTAGAAAAGCTTCACGCTTCTAAGGGTGCTGCACAATCTTTAGGCAGAGCAATTCATCAGCCACAACAACACCCCTTGCATATGCAGGCTTAGAGAGTGTGTTCATTTTGCTACTACTCATCTTTGGACAAAGTGGAAGAGTTCAGGCTCCCCAAAGCAGACAAAGGTGGTTCTCACGTGCCCACAGAATCTGTGGAGGAAAAACTGCCCAGGCAGCCACCTCCTCACTGTCCTCTGCCACTGTCCTCTGCCCCAGCCCAAAAACCTCTCTGAACATTTTGCGCACAGGACCCCAGTGGGAGGCAGGCTCACTCAGCATCTGCAAGAATGGCATTGCTTTACTTCAGATGTGTGGGTACTACAGACAGTGGCCCACGGGGACTATCTCCCATTTATGCAAAGGCCCCCAGATTGTACCCCGAGCGAGGAATCTCTTTGGGAACCAGTTCCACTTATTCTACAGGATATTCTCTGCCTGTTTGAGAAAGGTGACGTGGAAAGGGTGCCCGTAGCGGAATAGTACCAAGGTTGGTACGCCACCTATTTTATGGTTGCCAAGAAAGACAGAGGGCTGTGACCCATGTTGGACCCGAGACCCTTGAACAAGTTCCTCAGGAAGGAAAGGTTTGAGATGGTCACTCTTTGGCAGGTCATCCAGGCCCTTCAGCTCCAAGATTGGTGGTGTTGCTTGATCTTCAGAATGCTTACTTTCATTTGCCTATGCATCCCAAGCACAGCGTACCTGAGGTTCTTCACCAAGCTGATGGTGGTGGCAGCGAATCTAAGGAGGGTAGGAATTAACATCTTTCCCTACTTAGATAATTGGCCGATCAGAGCTCAGTCTCTCAAACAGCCCCTGGAACACCTCAACACTGCTCTCTCAACAAAGTTGGCTTCTTTCAACTTCAAGAAGTCCCAGGTGACACCTTATGAAAAGCTGCATTTCATTGGAGCGTGCCTGGACTCTTCCTCAGGCAAGGCTCTGCCTCCAGAGTTGAGGGCTCAACATATCTTGAAGATGGTAACGAGATTTCAGAACATCCAACATATACCAGCATTCGACTTTCTGACGTTGCTGGGCCTCAGGCATCCTGCATCTTTCAGGTATCAGAAGCCCCCACTAAAGATGAGGTCCCTCCAGTGGGCCCTCAGATCCCAATGGTCACAATTCCCTGGCAGGATGATGGATCTTCTTCAGGCCCCGAGCAAGGTAGCACACAATCTTGTGTGGTGGGCCTGCAAGGAGAATATGATGACAGGGGACATGTTTGGCAACCCTGGCCGAAGATAACAGCAGTCATAGATTCTTCCCTCACGGGATGGGTGTAAAGACTAGAGGGGGGTGTCTGTACTTCTGCTCTCTATATGGCAGAGGGGGGAGGCACAGAGGACCACAGCCAATATTCTCTATTATTGGTACGTGGTCGAGCAATCAAGGCCTAGCTTCTCAGAAGGTGATGCAGGCTGGTTGTTAAGTACAGTGTAGTCCCCAAGCCCCCACAAAGGAATGTCCACATACTGTATTTGTTAAAACACAGTCTTTATATAATTAATATTCTAGGTTATGTACACTATCACAATAACTCACTTTGTGCTCAGAGAATCTACAATGGCAAATATATACAGTTCTAAAGTGGTACCACAATTATTATCAGATCTCATTAAAGTGCATCAAATATACTCTGGTCAAATGTCACACGGATCAAGGAATAAAAGTAACCAACAATAGATAGAAGAGGAAAGCAGTTGGTTAGAACAATAAGCAGAATACTGGCCCCTACCACTAGACACAGTTCTGTGTGGAGAACCCCCCACCTGGGCAACCTGTAAAATAAAGATATACCACAAGCCCAGTCCATATATTGTTTACAAGAGTCTTTCCAATAGTTCCGCAACCCCAAAGTACCTGGTGTTGTCGAGTTCCTCGTCGGGAAATCGACGGCCCTTCTTGAGTGCACTCCCTTTAAGGCAGGAGCCACGGGTCGTCGAACGTCCGGCGAGAGGAAGGGTGAACTACGGCGGTGAAGTGCCAGCTTCGTTCCTAGTGGTGCTAATCAACGACGGAGCGTAGGCATACTGCAAGGAAGAGGCGTGTGGGACACCTCGGTGACAATAGTTTTAGACCGCAAAGAGTTTGAAGAACTGTGGCCCAGCAAGCGCCTCAAGCCGTCGGCGTCCTATGGTCTTCGGGTGGCAGGAAACCCACCGGCGGATGCTCCTCAGCGCGTCAACGGTCAGGCCTTCTCCAGCAGGAAAAGATAGGCGACAATGCAGACGAGAGCGTTCTTGGATCAAATGAAGTTCTTGGGCAACGGGAGCACGGCGGCTCCGGTCGGCGACGGCAGTCGTCGACAGTGGCGGACAACAGCCCGGGCACTTCTCCTTGGGATTCTGCGGCAGTCCCTGTCTCGGATCCGCAGCCTGTCATAGGTCTGTCTACCAGGGAGCTTTAGCAAAGATAAGCTGGTGCACGATGGTCCCTCGTAGCTTGGGAAGAGGTGCCCTACCAGGTCCTCTCTGGGTCAGTCCTTGGAGACACAGCAGCTTTCTGATTGATGAAGAAGAGCAACAGCAATTCCTCTCTTCCAGCAGGGCTTCAAGGTCAAGCATCAGTTTCACTCCAGTTACTCTTCAGCTTCGGAACACAAATTCTAGCAGTGAGAGGCCCCCAGATATACTAGTTGGTCTCCCATTCATTCCGCTGGGTCACATTCAGGCAACCAATCGGTCAGAAGGGCATTCATACAGGGAGGCAGCCAATCAGGTGCAAAGTGCATTCAGGCCATTCACTTCTCTACAGACATTCACAACAAGTTATGTGTATTGGGACAAGTACCCAGCCATTCAACACTCCACACTGCATTCATACCAGTTTTGGGCAGGGCTACCTCAGTCATTGTGTCAAACACCAGATACTAGACATCCACAACACAGAATGCGTATTCGTCACACAGTCCATTCACCCAGGTCCCACCCACAGGCGTACCCACAACATACGGACGTTGGGAAGGCTCCAGCCAGTCTGGTCAGCACTTCCCCACACTACCATATATGGAACTTCCACCCAACAGCCAGTCAGGGGGAAGGGACAAAGTCAGGGTTTCCCGGGACTCCTGGAAGATCAAGGTAACAGGCGATGGAAGGCAAGAGGCCACGGGGCCATCTTGTCTCCATCAGGCATCTTCCGATTCCAATGACAGGGCCTGGGCATCCCAAAATGGAGGACACTCAGGGCACCAGTCAATTCAGCACGGAGCTGCCACCAGCCCATACCCTGCTCTGTGGGCCACACACAGGTGCCCAAAAACAAACACTAGGGGTACAGGGTTGTACTCCTACCCATGGATGCCATAAGGGTATCCCATGGGTACGTTCACCAAAACCAAAGGAGAGAGCTGCACCGCCAGGAGTCCCACATGAACTCCTGCGCGGAAAACACGTCAGAACACATGATAAAAAGCAGTAAATGACAAGGATACGGAGGCCCTGTCCGTCCGATGCATTTCCAGCATCACAATGGGGAGCTCACATGAACGATCTCGGGATCAGAAGACTTTGGTCCCCATCAGAATCAAGATTTCACATAAACTTCTTAGAGCTGAGGGCCATCAGACTAGCGCTAATGGCCTTTTTACCTTCCATACAGGGGAAGAACATCCTGATAATGATGGACAACACAGTGGCCATGCATTAACTCAACAAAAGAGAAGGTGTAGGGTCACTACCACTGTGCAGGGAGGCAATGCATCTCTGGTTTTTGGCTTTTTAACAAATCGGATCTTTGTCGGTAGTTCACCTAGCCGGAGAAGAGAACACTATGGTGGATGTTCTCAGCAGGCAGAGCAGAGTCCCTCACAAGTGGGAGTTAGCTCAGGAAGTCCTTCTAGACAGCTTCACCCTTTGGGGAACCGCTCAAGTAGATCTGTTTGCATCCAGTAGTAACAGGAAATGCTACCATTTCTGCTCCAGTGGATTTCCTCTGAGAGGAGCTTTGTGTGACACGTTCATAGTGGACTGGGAATTTCTACTCCTCTACACGGTCCCACCAGTCCCCCCATCATTCCTCTTGTCATCAGGAGATTGAGGACCTTGGGGAAGTTCATGATCCTAATTGCTCTGGATTGGACCACGAGGAACTGGTACCTGGATCTTCTGGAAATGGCCCTCTCTCCTCTATCCTACCTTCCCCCGAGAGTGGACCTACTTGCACAAGAGGGAGGCTGTCGTCTTCACTCAGAAATCAGAACTCTGAACTTTTATACCTGGTTTCTGAGAGGTTAAGATACAAAGATTGGGACCTCCAGGAAGACGTCATGGAGGTGTTGCTCTCGACCAGAGGATCAGCAACAAAAGCACTATAACGCTGATGTTGGAATACGTTTTGCAGCTGGTGTAGAGCTAAATATATTGATCCATTCACTTGCAATACACCTACAGAGCTTTCCTTTTTGCTGCACATAGCTCATCAGGAGCTGCAGGTGGCTACTGTCAAGGGATAGCTGGTGGCGTTATACATATTTAAATGCACATCAGAGCAAGGCTCTTACTTTAAGATGCTGATTGTCTTTCAATTCCTCAAAGGACTGACAAATACTTTCCCACTGGTCCCTTTTCGGGTTCCCTCCTGGGATTTGAATTTGGTACTAATCTTTCTAATGGGAGCTCCATTGCAACCTCTAGATTCTTGTTCACTCAGGGTATTAACCTTGAAAATAATATTTTTGGTGGCCATCACTTTCGTTCACAGAGTGAATTAGCTACAAGCTCTGTCATGTAAACCTCCTTTTACAGTAGTCTTGAGGGTTCATCCCTCCTTCCTTCCCAAGGTAGTGTCCGAAAACCATCTCACACAGTTAATAACCATACCAGCCTTTTACCCCCCAAATCCCTCAAATTTCTAAGGATGAAGAGAGGTTACACAGGCTAGACATGAAAAGTGTTCTTGGCTTCTACATTTATAGGATGGCAAAAGTATGGTAAGATAACCAACTATTTATTGGTCATACCGACCACAGGCTAGGCCAAGAAGCGACTAAACAAAACAAACTTTATGACGTTGGATCATCCTTTGCATTTCAGAGTGCTAGTCCATTGCAGGAAAAGATGTTCCTGAAAACCTAAGATCCTGTACCACCAGAGGAGTGGCAACCACTTTGGCTCTCCAAAGGGTTGTACCAGTGCGAGACATTTGTAATGCTGCAACTTGGTTCTCCCTACACACTCTCTCACAGCATTACTGCTTGGACATTCCGTTGGAGTCAGGACGCTCTGTTTGGAAGAGTGGTTCTGCACAATATCAATCAATAATGAGAACATTGGACAAAAATCCACTGCTCCGACCTCCATTTAGAAAACTACTATGGAAGTCTAAGATGAGGAATCCATGGGAGCATACAATCCATAAGAAGAAGAAATTATACTTACCCCTGGTAATGTTCTTTCTACTGGATGTTCCTCCCATGGATTCCTCATCGCCCTCTCAACCTACTCCTCTGACTGTGGGTGAATTTTTAATACACTTCTCTCTTTCAACAGCCATGCGGGTATTAATCAAGTCAGCTGTGCAGTAAGAGGGAACACTAGAACTGAGGGTACAAGCACATTGCATACCATTTATGCTCTCATCAAAGTCACATCCGGTCGATGGACATCAACTCTATGCCGCACAGTGCCTGTCGAAAACATCAGAGACTGCAAAGCAGGATAAGGATTAATTTTATTATTTTTTGTTATCTATTTTGTTATTTTCAAATGTTCATAACCAATTCAACAAGTCAGCATACACTAATCATTACATGTTCTCAACATCCTCAATGCTATTCACGTGTACCGTGCATCCATAATTCATTAACATAGCCCCCACTCAACCCATCCCAATACCTTTTGGCTTGCATAACTTGTTCCCTCAGAGCTAAATATCAATGTGATCACCCTCCTATGTTCCACCATGGTTCCTCTGGGGGATGCCCACCACACCCCTCATTCTTACCTATTCATCCTCCCTTTCTTGCCATGCTTCCTTTTCATCCCATTAATTGACCGGAGACCTCAAGGGGGTTTGTCATCCGATGAGAGAAACATCCTATGTACCAAGGCATTCCAGGCCACCACATTATCACTTCCCTCCTTCATTCCCCTTTGCAGGGCTCTGTACCATACTACTGACCCTGCCACTGACCAGCGCTTCAGGTACCTCCACCAACAGTCTACCTGCGAGCACTGTCGGGACTTCCATGTCATGGCATCCATCCCTTTGCTAATATACATGCCAAGTATATTATCCTAGTGACCGGTCTAGAACCCTTCGGCCTTGGGAACATTCCCAGTAGGCATGCCATTGATGTCCAGCTACGGTTTTGTAATTTCTCCCTTCTGCCTCCTAACCTCTCCCCAGAACTTCTTGTTCACTACACACTCCCAAAACATATGCATCATATCTGCTGCCTCCCTCAATTGTGCATCAGGGACACCCAGTATCTGAGGCTCCTGGAAACATTGATAACCTGTAGGGAGCCAGGTAGGCCCTATGCGATACACATAACTGAATAAGCTTGAACCTTGCATTTCTCAAGATTAAGCCCGAGCAAGTTAAGGGCAATTAGCATCTTACCTGGCTATTTGGCTGTTCTTGTGTTAGCAGCCTTTCCATTGCGGTGATCGAGTGAAGCGGATTGAAGCCCTGCCCCCTTCAGGAAGTGCAAGCCAAAAGGAGCCCCCATCCACCCTTGCGGCGTGAAGCCTGAGCAAGTTAAGGGTGAGTAGCATCTTACCTGGCTGTTTGGCTGTTCTCGTGTTAGCAGCCTTTCAATTGCGATGATTGAATGAATCGGATTGAAGCCCCGCCCCTTCAAGAAGTGCGGGCCAAGAGAAGCCCTCATTCGCCCTTGCGGCATGAAACCCGAGCAAGTTAAGGGCGAGTAGCATCTTACCTGGCTGTTTGGCTATTTGCTGCTTTGTTGCACTTCCCCCGGTAAGAACTTGAACATTTCCTTTACGGTCTCAGGGCCTCGGGGACACCGTATGATTGCTGAATCCATCGGTCTACCACAAGTGTATTGTGGGAAGAAAAGGAGAACAAGCAAGCACCATGCTTCATGCTTGCGAGAGAAATAAAACATCTCAACCAAGGACTCGTGCACAAATGCGACGGGATCTCATGTGAGTGAGATCTGAACCTGAACCCACAAACAAGCAGACTGAAATTGGGTTTGTGTCGTTGCCGGAACTTACATCAACAACAAATTCACAAGTAAGTGGCCGCCTGATGGATATGAGCTGCTCAAGTTCACTAGGCGAGGCAACAGCAAACTTAGACATTCCTAATAATAGCTCCACTAGTAAAGAAGGATCCAGGTTATATGAACTGCTGAAACCGGGTGGCCAAATCTCAGATTTAAACTCACTCGGTTTGTAAACAGCTGGTGATAGTATTGGTGCTTCTTTGAATTTGCAAAACATTGTTAGGGATGGCTCTATTGAGGGCATTAGCGATGTTAGTAAGTCATATGATCAGTGTCATCGCATAACCACAATTCTCCATGATACCCAACCTGGGGCTTTGACTCAGGACTTATTAGCCTCACAGGTTCCATATCTTCGCCTACTGGCGTGGTGTGCCACACAATGTTTGGGGGGGCCTGTCTTCACCCAGCAGTTTGGGCAAATGAACTCACCTGGCCATACTGAAAATCACATCTTCATAAGTGGTCAAGACTCACGTTGTAAACGGTCTACTCAGTGGTCTTCCAGAGCCCCTGACAAGGTCACAACACCTTCGGTGACTTTAGACTTACACTGTGGCCAGTTGGTCAATTCTGATACATGCAGTGACCCGATGGCTTTAACTAAAGGCCCTTTGAAAGAACGGACGGCTGTGTCACATGATCAGAACACGCACAAACTACAATCTGTTGGCATACGAGAAGGAGAAGTAGAAAAAGAAGACCAGGTATTTTGTGTCCATTCACCTCACTTGCATCCGGAACCCTTTAAGGGTGTTGGAGCCATAGCACTCGAAACAGAACAGGAAAGCAGGTGTGAAAGACGCAACTCATTGGAAATCCTAAACAAACTGCTATTTGACATATCACACTTAAACAAAATACGGAAAGACAAAAACCTAAAAGAGATACCGAATATACTAAAGACTCTGAACCAATTGACACTCTCAACAAGACTCTCAAATCTACCTTGAATGAAACTAGGCCGAAAAACAAATGGCAAAGTGACCGGTACAAAAGTCGAAGGCTTGATTTGATTTCATCACCTAGCCCAAATTGCTCTCAACTAAGAGACTCAAAAAACAATTACAGCCTGTAGCGCAGAATGACATCATTACATACAAACATGATCGAATCAGATTGAATAAGAGATCCTCCTGGACTATCGAATCCTCATCTCCTGACTCATCAATAATGGAACTTGCATATCCGAAAATCAGAAAAACCAAGTTTTGGAATCGGACCAAACCAGACGACTCCATTTTGATGTCGTCAATGGCTATCACTATTTCGCCTTTCATTAAACTTTATGAACAGCTTAATGAGAACATCAAAGACTTGAGGACTTTGGATGCCCTAATAAATTCAAAAGTTCTAAACCTGGAAAGCAACAACACTTTGTTCAAGTATACCTAACATGACATGAATAAAAGGATTGAAGGATCGTTGAATCTGTTAACTGAACAAGAGAAATGTGGTACCATGGACAGAAAACTCTTTGCCGAAGGAAGCTTTGCTTCTACTGAAATTAAAAGAATCAACGGGGTGCAGCTCGCAGAAAAATGCTACTCCCATGGCTGATCAGCAGACCGCTTCAAATGAGTGCACAAAAGACTTGGTTTCTCATGACAGCCTCCCAACCTGTATTTCACAAGTAGATGCTTGCGGAACAGCAGGCTCCCTTGATGACAGGAAAACTGGCATTAATCACACGGAGCGACCAGTAGATGAGTCAAATACAGCCGCTCCTCGGCTGGTTGAACACACCATGGTTAGTCCCACCCGAAGCTGTGAAAAGTCTGTAGGAAGGAAAACTGCAGGCCTGTTCCCTCTCACAGAAACATCTTTGAAAGAACCTGAACTAAAGTAGTGTGTTTCCATGACTGCAAATTCTGAAGATGCAGTTATCGTAATCGAGGATATCCAAGATTTAACCATGATGTCTTTGTTCTCTAGCGCAATGAAGAGCAGCTTGGGAAAAGACAACCCAGCTATTCCGGACTTCCAGCTGCCAACCACATCAAGTATGGCGGGAGGTGTTAGCACAGAACCTGCTGAAAACAACACTGAGTGCGTTGAACCAAAAGAAAATAACTCTGAGCCAACTACATCTGTTTTGGTGGGAGGTGATGACAGAGGACTCGTTGAAAGCAACATTGAGTACAATAAAATAAAAGAAAAGAACTCAGACCTATTTTCCATCTTTAACAAAGATACTGTGAAACCTAGTACAAAGGTTGGCAAAAATGTGGAAACAAAAAAAGAAAAATCAGAATTAAAAAAAACAACGCACAACACACTCATCGAGGAAATTTCTACGTAACATCAAGACGATAAACGGTACTGTTAATACTAACAATAATGTTGTGAAGGATAAAACAACCAAAGGAACATGAAAGCTTGAAAACAAAATCTGAAAAGGAGATAGTTGCCATTGATGAGGCCTCAATTGATCTGATGGACTTGTCCACTTATGAAAATGATGCATCAGATGTTCAAGTGGCGATATCTCCATCTAGGACTCCTGCGACCAAATCCAATGTCGGTGTTAAGCTCACCTGGTATCCACGGGGGCGCCACACAATACTAGATGGGGGCAAAGCGCTATCCCAGACCCCTCTCTGCTTGGTTATGTGCCAGACGTTGGGTAGTGCCTTAGGTTTTTGTGCGTTGAACACTCCATCCTGCGTCTCAGTGGAGGGGCGCGTGGTTGGTGCGGGCGTTCCGTTGACCTAGTTGCTTCACTGGTCCGTGTGCCCTTATGACGGGTCCAGACCGGCTGTGACTCCGACTCTGCTTGCTGTCTTCCAGGTGAGTTATAATGTCTTTTCTGTCTTTATTTTGTCTCTTTCTTTCCCTCTGTTTTCTCTGTCTTCTCAGCGTCTTGCTCCACTACGCTGTTCCCTAACAATGTCTCTTGTTTTCACAGGGATGGTTGCGATCTCGGAGTTGCTGCACCGATGGCGAAGACCACGGTGAGTTATTGATGCGTGGAGCGCTGCACTGTTTATTGGTGTTAATTGCTAACCTGTGTTCTCTTCTCTTCTTTGTACAGGTTGCAGTGATGTTCCGGAGTGATGCGTGATCGAAGCGCTGCTTGTCCAGGTAAGTGCTTAGTTAATGCTGACCTTGTTCCTTCTCCCTTGCAGATTGCGGTGTACCCGGAGATGGGTGAGGTAAGAGAAGCGCAGTGTGCTGCCAGGACTCGCTGCTTGCCCAGGTAGGAATTTTTATTAATGCTGTCCTTGTTTCTTTACCTTTGCAGGTTGCGGCGAACTCCAGAGATGGGCGAGGTAAGTGAAGCGCAGGATGGATTCAAGGCTGGTTACTTCACAGGTAAGTGTTCTTGCTCGCTAATGCTGTTCTTGTTCTTCTAGGTTATTAATGGAATCCGGATCTAGGCTTCAGGATCGGGTCACCGGAGAAGTAGATGAGCAGGAGCTGGACACGGTGAGCCTTACGCTGCACGAGTACAGAATAACGCGAAGCGTGTTCTGCTGTTTTGGTGTGGTTTAAATAGCTCAGGTAAAGTAGTTCCAGGCCAAGTAGTTCCAGGCCCAGCAACACCCAAAACACTAGACTCCATGGCTTGGTTCTAAAGAACGGAGCTGTGTAATAGGCCTCCATTTTGGATTAAGGTCCAAAACTGGTATTATTTTATTCCTGATAATGAGCCTGGCGCCAAAGGCACCAGGACTGACTCCATGTATGTTTCTGATGGAGTTTTAAGGCCCTTGGGGCCAGTGTGAAGGGCTTTAGCCCCACTGCTGCCAGGGGGCTGTTATACCTGAGGGGGTCAGGGGCATGGATCGCGACAGCACTCCCCCCTAAGGCCCCTCTCAAGGTATTTCCTCCACCTGGCCCTGGTTTGGTCGGATCGTTCCGATGAAATCGTCTTACCAGGCGTGGCGCATGGGCATGCTCGCTAGGCTCCCATGTCCTGTCCTGAGGGCCATATCCCTTCCAGTTCACTAAGTAATATAACTTGGACCTGGTGAGTTTAGAATCTAGGATGTCCTTGACTTCAAATTCGGGTTCTCTGTTAACCAGTACCGGATTTGGTGGTGTTTTGACCCAAGTTCCAGGCTGAATAGGTTTTAAGAGTGACATACGGGAATACGGGATGGATCTGCATATTTAGTGGTAAAGCTAGTTTTACTGCAACAGGATTTATAAAAGCCTTGATGGTATAGGGCCCTAGATATCTGGGACGAAATGTTCGAGTTCCTCTTCTGGGCACGTGCCGAGACGCCAACCAGTCTGGGGCTTTTCTTTGGTGTTGATCAGAGAATCTTTTCCGTCTTTCTTTGGCTTGGATCAAGTGTTCTGCTCCCTTTTCGAAGGCTTGAGTGATCGTTGTATGTAAAGTCTTCACTGCGGGCATTTCCAAGGCCATGGGGTTATCTAATTCAGAAGTACATGGGTGCCTTCCATACACGGTATAGAATGGACTCTGTCCGGTACTGGTGTGTAGCGCATTGTTGTAGGCATATTCGGCTATCCACAGCACATCCTTCCAGCTTTCTTCCACTTGATGTAACATGCACCGTAGGTATTGCTCTAGTGTCTGATTCGTCCGCTCCCTTTGGCCATCAGTTTGGGGATGGTGACTAGTGGACAGACGAATATCGATTTGGGCAATTGCACTACTCTTCCTCCAGAAGTTAGACACAAACTGACTCCCTAGGTCAGAAATCAGGACGGAGGAGAAACCATGTAATCGTACGATTTGCTCTAAAAACACCTTTGCCAGACTAGATGCGTTTGATAGACTTTTAAGTGGAATGAAATGGGCCATTTTAGAGAATAGGTCAACAACCTCTAGGATAGTGTTGAACTCTTGACAGGGAGGCAGATCTGTGATGAAATCGAGGGAAAGTGTGTGCCAAGGAGCAGGTGGATTTCCAGGGATTGAAGAAGGCCCGCAGGTCTTTGTTTCTGGGATTTATTCTGTGCACAATTGCCGCATGACAGAATAAACTGCGTAATGTCCTTTCGCCAGGTCGGCCACCAATAATTTTTTTTCACCTTGGCTAGGGTCTTGGCAATTCCCGGATGTCCTATCAGGGGGTCGTGATAACCAGAAATGACTTGTTGTTGTAGTGCCATATTCGGTAGATATAAACGCCCTCTGAAATAAGGGAGTTGCTTCTTTGTGGTGTAATGTTCACCTTGAGTGGTCCAGTCTTGCAGAACCTCTGTGTTCATTAGTAGCCAAATTTCCTTTTGGAGTTCGTCCAGAGATAACATTGTTGTAAATCCTAGTAGTTTGTCACCTGGAATAATGGCCACTGGGTCTGGGGTTGAATATGCGTTCTCATCAATACCCATGCGGGATAGGGCATCGGCTTTTCCGTTCTGGACTCCTGGTCGGTACGTGATTATGTAATCATATTCTGTGAAGAATAAAGCCCATCGTAGTTGACACGACAATTGAGACTTTGCAGTCTTGAGGTACTGTAGGTTGCGATGGTCGGTGATTACTGTGAGGGTATGTCTGGCACCTAGGAGGTAATGCCGCCAAGCCTTAAAGGCTGCCTTGATCACTAGGAGTTCCTCGTCTGTTATTGCATAGTTATGTTCAGGTGTAGTAAAATTTCGTGACCAAAAGGCCACGGGATGTAACTGGCCTGTTTCGGGATCCCTTTGGGAAAGAACAGCCCCCATTGCCATGCTGAAGGCATCTGTTTCCACTACATATGGGAGATCTGGATGGGGGTGTCGTAGCACCGGGACTGAGGTAAATCTTTTCTTGAGTTCCTGGAAGGCCTTCTCCGCCTCTTCTGTCCATTGGAACAGTTTATTTTTTCGTAATAAAGAAGTGATCGGGTGCACAATCTGGAAGAAACCCAGGGTGAATCGGCGATAAAAGTTTGCAAAGCCGAACATACTTTGGACACTTTTGACTGAAGACGTTGATGGCCAGCTAAGGATGGTGTCTACTTTGTACATATCCATCCGGAAGCCTCTGGGAGTGAGGACAAAACCAAGGAACTCGACTTCGGTGACATGGAAGGAGCATTTTTCAAGTTTGGCGTATAGCTGGTGCTGTTGGAGTTTTGCAAGGGTGGAGTGAACATGCCTGACATGGTCCTGTTTAGAAGAGGAGTACACCAAGATGTTGTCGATGTAAACCAGGGCACATACATCGATCAATCCCCGTAGTACATCGTTAATGAAGTACTGGAATGCGGCAAGAGCGTTGCAAAGCCCAAAGGGCATCACCTGATATTCGTACAGCCCATACTTAGTACGAAAGGCGGTCTTCCATTCGTCTCCTTTCTTTACACGCTCGAGATGGTATGCCCCCCTGTGGTCCAATTTGGTGTAAATTTGGGCATCCTTAACTTGGTCCAGCAGGTCTGGGATAAGGGGTAGAGGATAACGGTTTTTAACTGTTACCTGGTTTAGTGCTTGGTAGTCGATGCACTATCTCAAGTCCCCCTCCTTCTTGGGTACGAAGAATAGGGGTGAGGCTGCCGGGGATTTGGACGGGCAGATAAAACCGTTTGCCAGGTATTGGTCCAGATATGATTTCAAGTGGAGATTTTCAGGTTCGGTGAGTGCATATATTCGACTACACAGGATTTGTCCACCAGGTACGAGGTCGATCTGACAGTCATATGGCCTGTGAGGGGGTAAGGTATTAGCCTGTTCTTTTTTACAAACATCTTGGAAATCGTGGTATTCGCTTGGTAGTGTACTTGTTACACCTAGTACCAATACCTCTCTATCTTGGACAGGTGTCTCTGGGTCAGACGATGGCATTTCCACTTGGTAGCACGCATGAGCACAATCATTGCAGAAGGCTAATTTCTTGGCTCGCCAGTCGATGTTAGGATTGTGAGCCACCAACCACGGCATTCCTAGAATCACCCGGAACTGAGGGGCCTTGATAAGGTCGAAGGCAATGGCTTCCCAATGTCCGTCTTGGCACAGAAGGGTCAATTCTGCTGTGCGTTGAGCTACAGGACCAGAAGCTATCTCCGTGCCGTCGACAGTGGTGACCTTCTCAGTTGTCGTTTTTTGACAGAGAGGAAGCCCCATCCTTGTTGCCAGGCCTTGGTCTATGTAGTTACCAATGGCTCTGCTGTCTATTTATGCCTCCACAGCATGCATCCAAGACGGTTGTTGGTGACTGATCAAAAACACAGGCAGGGCAAGGTGTGAGGTCTGTGGCTCTTTTCCTTTGCTCGACAAACAGACCTCTACACTTGCCGGGCCTGGAAGTTTTCCGACTCTTGTTCTCCTCCTTCTTTCTCTGTAGCTCCAACTGTTTTCCTAGGGGGTTTTACGGGACATTCTCTGAGGAAGTGACCTGATTTCCCGCAGCACAGGCATAATTGCTGTTGTCTCCTTTTGTCTCTTTCGGCCTTGGTTAATGGGCTCCGTACCCCCCCCAATTTGCATGGGTTCCGAAGTGTTTTCTGATGAACACGGACTGTTCTCCTTTGAGCATATATACACAGTCCGATTCTCCATTCTGGCTCGATCTGTCCTTCGATCTTTCAGCCTGGGGTCTAGCTGCACCACTAGGTTGATGAACTCTGCACAGTCTTTTGGCGGGTTTACCACCTGAACTAGGACGTCTTTCAATTCCCCCCGTATTCCTCGTTGGAATAACTTTGTTCGTTTCTCCTCAGGCCACCCAGTTTCAACGACAAGTCTGTTAAAAGTGGCGATATATGTTAACAAATCTTGGCTGCCTTGGCGGAGGGACAGAAGTTCGTTATCCAGAGCTTGGCCCTGGGTATGTCAGGCGAACAGCTTCTCCATCTCCTGTTGAAACCCCCTGAAATCCCGCAGGAGTGGGTCATCCTGGCTTACTAACGGTATGGACCAATCCGCGGCACTGCCACTCAGATATGACAGAATGAAGGCAACCCGTGACTGATCGTTACGAAAGGCTCCGGGTCTACAAAGAAAATGGAGGCGGCACTGGTTCATGAATACTGCATATTTTCTTGGGTCCCCCGTAAAATGTTCCGGTGGGGCCAAAGGAACTGCCCCAGGGAGGTCCACCTGCACTGGATTGACGGATGTGGCTGGAACCGACGGAATACTTCCTGGCAACGGAGCCTACCCGGCCTGTGTTTGGAGAAATTGTCTGGCTAATTCATCGGTGCGGTCTTTGGTGACAATCAACTCTCTCCTAAGGGCATTGGTTTCTTGCCGGCCGTAGTGCAACTCGGCCCATAATTCTCCCAGTAACTGGGCTAGTTGGTCATTCTCTGATGTTTCCATGACGCCCAGGTGGATGTTTTAATTGAGGCTTTGCGTTCTGTTACGCTCACCTGGTATCCACGGGGGCGCCACACGATACTGAATGGAGGTCTAAGTGCTATCCCGGACCCCTCTCTGCTTGGTTATGTGCCAGACGTTGGGTAGCGCATTAGGTTTTTGTGCGTTGAACACTCCGTCCTGTGTCTCTGTCCAGGGACACGTGGTTGGTGCGGGCGTTCCATGGACCTAGTTGCTTCACTGGTCCGTGTGCCCTTATGTCAGGTCCAGACCGGCTGTGACTCTGACTCTGCCTGCTGTCTTCCAGGTGAGTTTTAATGTCTTTTCTGTCTTTATTCTCTTTCTTTCCCTCCGTTTTCTCGGTCTTCTCGGCGTCTTGCTCCACTACGCTGTTACCTAACAATGTCTCTTTTGTTTTCACAGGGATGGTTGAGATCTTGGAGTTGCCACGCCGATGGTGAAGGCCACAGTGAGTTATTGATGCGCGGAGCGCTGCGCTGTTTATTGGTGTTAATTGCTGACCTGTGTTCTTTCTCTTCTTTGTACAGGTTGCGGTGATGTTCCGGAGTGATGATCGATCAAAGCGCTTTCTTGCCCAGGTACGTGCTTAGTTAATGCTGACCTTGTTCCTTCTCCCTTGCAGGTTGCGGTGAAACCCGGAGACGGGCGAGGTAAGAGAAGCGGAGGGTGCTGACAGGATTCGCTGCTTGCCCAGGTAAGAATTGTTATTAATGCTGTCCTTGTTTCTTTACCTTTGCTGGTTGCGGCGTACTGCAGAGATGGGCGAGGTAAGCGAAGCGCAGGATGGATTTAAGGCTGGTTACTTCACAGGTAAGTGTTCTTGCTCGCTAATGCTGTTCTTGTTCTTCCAGGTTATTAATGGAATCCGGATCTAGGGCTTCAGGAACGGGCCACCGGAGAAGCAGATGAGCAGGAGCTGGACACAGTGAGCATTACGTTGCAGGAGTGCAGAATAACGCGAAGTGTGTTCTGCTGTTTTGGTGTGGATTAAATAGCCGAGGTAAAGTAATTCCAGGCCAAGTAGTTCCAAGCTCAGCCACACCCAAAGCACTAGACCGCATGGCTTGGTTCTAAAGAACTGAGCTGTGTAATAGGCCTCCATGTTGGTCCAAAACTGGTATTACTTTATTCCTGATAATGAGCCTGGCACCAAAGGTGCCGGGACTGACTCCATGCATGTTTCTGATGGAGTTTTAAGGCCATTGGGGCCAGTGTGAAGGGCTTTAGCCCCACTGCTGCGAGGGGGCTGTTATACCTGAGGGGGTCAGGGGCATGAAACGTGACAGCCAGGGACCCCGAAGATGAACCTGCTATCAAGACTAATAAGGACAAACAAGTAGACCTGCGTCCCCCAATGGCCCTACCAACAAGCACCAACATGTCACTCCAAAGGGATAAAAAAATCGATGAAAATGATGAAATCAAATTGGCTCCATCAGGTTGGAAATGGACTTTTATTCAACCAGTGGTCCAAATGGCATTGGTTCCATTGGATCACTCTACCTCGACCTTTATTTCCTTAAGTAAACGATGCGGAAAATTAGCTCTCAAATCTTGTACCATGACTACAAGTAAAGGCGCTGCTTCTTCAACAAAAACTCTTTCCACTAATGAGGTAAGAGGCAATCACAATCTTACTAATGTCCCCAAATTCGCAACAGAATCTCAAATTCCTGGAAACAATATGCTGAAAAAACACATGATTGGAGACAGGAGGCTTAAGGACATGGGTGAAAAAACCACAAAACAACAACAGAAAAGTTTGACAAAAAAACACAGGCTCCATTTAAAATCGGCCTGGAATGTATAGTAAGTAGTGCCAATTTCATTTTGAATCGAAACAATGTGTTCTGCCTACTTCATTACGTGCCTAGCTTATGAACCATTGAATCCAATGACTTAAAAATTGTGGAGTTTGTGGAAGAAATGCAAAACGATAAGGTGATCTTACTTTTGAACTCAAAGATCATTTTGAACATTCTGTTGGATGCAGCGCCCACACTCATGTCACTGGGTTTCGATATATTCAACATTTCAGACGATCTTGACATTAAAGGGTTGGGAGAGTCTCCTAAACCTACAAAAACATTAAAAAAACTGTGGAATACAACCTGGAACAAGTTGCAAGCTGCCGGGATGAGGCAACTAGAGGATCTGTACGCTCAAAAACAAGTGAAAATTGCCTGGAGAAAGCAACTCTTTGGAAAAATGGTTGGATATACAACCAATTAAAATAACCTTCACATGTGAAAACCAGGTGAAAGTGGCCAATACTGATCATGATGAATGGAAGTCCTTAAATGAACGGAATAATGACTAGTTGTGGGTGGTGGAAGCTCTTTCAATGAACACCCAGAAAAACAATAAGTAATGCCAGATAGATTCGGTTAAGAACACTATCGTGGCTGGCTCTTGGAACACCAGAGGATTCGTACATCTATTTCAGAACAACTGGTTAACTGGCATTGACTTAATGTGCATACAAGAATCTTGGCTCTTGGAGTGCCCCTTGTCTGTGGAATTTAAAGTTGCCTTTAAACCCGCCATAGGGAACTTAAAAGGACGACCCATGGCTGGGTTGATAACTCTCATTAGGAAAAACTCGGGTCAAAACTTGGAATACATCATCATATATGCACGTCTCAATGATCGGTACTCCAAAACAAGGACTAATTCATGTCATCAATATATACTGGCACCATTTATTAGCAGGGACCTTGACATTTATTGATCAGATTTCAGCATTAATTGATGACATATTTGAAGCCGATACTAAGTCAAGCATCATAATCTGTGGAGACTTTAACATCAATTGCATTAATCTACACCAAGGCAAAACTCAACACAGCATCCAGGTGGTGTCTTGAAATGGGCTTGCGAAAATTGCACATGTTGAATGGGAATACCAGAGGAGACATACCAGCCAACTACACTTGGAGTAATACGAGAGCAAGCTCAGTCCTTGATTACTTTTTTGTTTCGGACACCTTACACGAGCAAGTAACACACATGCAGGTTGTGGTAGGACCTTATAGTGACCACATGTTCCAAATAACACTTAAAATGGGCAAAGAACAAGAGAGCAGTCGGTGGAATTGCCGTGTAAATGTTGACTCCAATAGAGTAAGTCTTCGTCTCAATGATGATGATGTAAACTCAATTTCAGATGATGTAAACTCAAGAGCAGAAAGGAGTTGAATATGCTCAATTACTAACACAATACATGGAAAAATGTCAAGGTCTAAAAAACTGTAAATTCATACCAAGACACAATTATGATCTATAAGTCTTAAAGCGAAAAAAGCTAATGCGTGCCAAATCAGGAACCAGCATAGCGCTAATAGAATTGAGTTGGCAGAGCTCAAAAGAGTTGCAAAGCAAACATACAGGAACTGGGTTAAAGCCCACAAAGCCCTAATGCTCCAGAAGGACTCTGAACTTATGATGCAAAAACTGAAAGATAAAAATTCTCGAGAATTGTGGAAGATAACTAACATGGAGAGTGCTTCTCAAACAGCTTTGCAGACCAAATCTGTAAATGAAGCAGACTGGATCAAATTTTACAGCGAATTATACAGCAAAAAAGGCAACGTCAAAGAGTTAGATCTACCTGCCCTAACTTCCTTGAACCTAGAGTTTGAAAAGAATGACAGCCTTGAAATCATAAAGAAAGCAAGCTCTTCCATGGCTCTGGGGCCTGATGGGCTAACCATTTATACCTTGAAGGAGAACCCCGAAAAGTGGGTGGTGTCATGCCAAGAACTCTTCCACAGAATCAACAGCACATGTACCTTACCTTTGTCCTGGAAAAGTGCAGTTATTGTGCCTATATTCAAAAAAAGGCAATCAGGCTAACCCAAATGATTATAGGCCAATAGCACTGCTAGATGTTCTTGGGAAAGTCTACTCTACATTATTACAACATAATCTTCTTAAGTGGACCACAGCCGCAAAACACATTGATCTTAAACCATCTGGTTTTGTGAAAGGCGTCAGATGCAGTCTGAATTTGATAGCAACAAATCTAATCAAAATGGAGGCAATAAGAACAGGAAGTAAAGTTTACCTGGCCTTCATAGACTTCTCACATGCATTTGACAGCATCAACTGAGAAATGCCTTGGTCAAAGATGAAACAGTGGAATTGCCCTGCAAGTCTCTTGGCAGCAATAAAAGAACTACACACTTGTACCAACATAAGAATTTGATTAGATCTGGAAGGTACGCTCTCAGCTGAAATTAACACCTTTTGCAGTGTGAAACAAGGTTGCCAGTTAACATCAATCATCTTCAACTTGTTCATATCTGACATTGGTCATACAATTGAGGAGGCATCGTCATTTCCACCTAAGATCAATGGGAGTCACGTGAGTTGGCTCCTATACGCTGATGATCTGATCTTACTCGATGTTACTCCCATCAGACTTCAGCGGAAATTGAATGCAGTAGAAACTTATATGAAGAACAATGGCCTGCACTTTCATAAAAAGAAGTGTGAGGTATTATGGCATAATCTAAGAACTTCTCATAGGACAAATGGGAAAAAATTCACATGGCACCTTGGGACTGAAACTTTAAATATCGTGACTATCACCAGATATGTAGGAATGACGATCAATTCCAATATCAATGATAGTCCATGGGTTGAAATGATGAAAATAAAGTGCCATCAACTAGCATGTCAGGCATCTATCAACAAGAAATATGGAAAGTTTTCATTAAAACCTTTGATCAATTTCTATAATCAGAAAGCGGTTCCAGCAATTGATATTTGGCGCAGAATGCGCCCTGGGATGTTTGGGATACACTAGAAAACATCTTTTGGACTAAGGTGCTCAAGCTCCCTAGAGGTACTCCAACTGTATGCATAATATATGAGCTAGGGCTCTTATCTATTCATGCTCGTGTTTGCTGGAATACGTTAGCTCTATACCGCAAAACAACTATGTAAGTGGTAGTCCTTCAATTCAAGATCCTACAGAATCTTGGAAATGGCAAACCAGGAAACATTACAACCATATGGGCTCAACGTTTTGAGGCCTTGCTTATGCACTTAGAAATTGAGATTACAACTTTACACTGCAATCCGACTGAAGCAAAAATCAAACTGTGGAAGAGCGATTGGATTTCAACACAAGAAATAAGAGCCAAGAGAAGACTGATGAAGGATGTACCATGCGAGGCAAGAGCCTTCAATGAGTGCACAAAGCTTGTGGAAATCTATCCTGATCCTCGTCTAAGATCTTTGTTTTTGAACTTTCGGTTAAACATTTTTAAAACCAAGGAAAGACTAAGTTTGTGGGTACAAGATCTTAATAAGGACTTAACCTGCAGATTCTGTATGAAAAAAGAGGAATCGCTAAAACATCTTGTGTTGTACTGCAGTGCTCTTTCGAAGGTTAAGAACCAAACATCTTGTCCCAAATATTGAAACGTATCCATCCTTGAGCGTTGAAGAATGGTGGACTTTGATGCTCAACCGGCACATTAGAAAACTTACCTATGCCCTGAACACCTTCCTGGGTGATTTAAGGGACTTACTACTAAACCCTACTGATGGGTGTGACTAAGCAAATCAGTTGGTGATTACTAACTACCTGGAATAATGTTAAAAAAGAACTAGATCACTGTAGTTGACACACTCACAAGTATTTTCAATCTGATGCTTGTGAGATATGGTGGGTACTTAAGAGATGGGATAAAACTTCTTGTTTTTATATGTTTTTGTATGTTTGTTTCTTTTTAAAGGTTTGAATAAACCGTATGAAAAAAAGGTCTGAAGACCTTCTTCGTGTAAAGCAATGTTTTTGTCCAGACCTGCTCAGGGAATTCACGACCCAAGTCTGCCTCCCATTTAAATTTCAACCCTAGTGCATCCTGGTGCAGCCTCAATAATAGTACCTGGTATAGCCTTGAAACCCCATGGCACCCTCTGACATACCATCTAACAACCCAAAATGCTGTCTTCCTCCAAGAATCATCCCCACCTGGACCTAGCCACATGGAGTATCCTGTTATATGCTAAAATCTGTGCAGTGGTCACCACTGTAGTATCCATGATACGCTCAAGCTCGAGTAGTTCCCCGTCCTGAAATAGATCTCCCCATATCGCTACCCCTTTATCTTCCCATTGAGTTTGAATAAGTGCAAGGTCCGTTTGGTCCTTTCCATAAATAGCCACAAAAGTTATGTTCAGGGAATAAGGATCTCCCAGATTAAGTATTCTAATGGTTTGTTGCATGATCTTCCCATCGAGCTGCAGCAAGTATGGGGTATGTGGAATTCTCCCATCATGTAACCAAAGCACTTCCTTCAATGGAAGTGGTTCTATGGCTGCCTCGAGAGCTTAGGTTCCTGCATCTCCTCATCCGAGAGTCACAGTGCGATGTTCTGCAGTCACCCGCTAAGTAATATAACTCTAGGTGTGGGAACCTCACGCCTCCCTCTGTATAATCCCTGTGTAATGCCCAAGACCAATTCTGCACTTCCCTGAACCCCCAGATGAATTGTCCCAATGTAACATTCAGCTCTGTAATAAAGACCTCTGTATATAGTATGGGATGTTGATAAAATGATACAATAGCTGTGGAAGGACCACCATTTTAATGAGTGCTATCCTCCCCATCACCCACAATGGGAGTTTCTCCCAGAAGGCGACAGATTGTAAAACTCACTTGCGAGCCTTGACCGCGTTTAGCTCATGCGACAGTTCCACCTCATGGCATATGTTTACCCCCGGGTACTGAAACATTTTGGGTGCCCATTACAGCCCCAGGTTTGGTAATTGTGTCTCCTCCATACCTGCCCAACCTGCCAGTGAGAATATGCAAGATTTGTCCCTGCTAAATAATCCCTGAAAGCACAGCAAGGATATATGGTAGATTGTCCTCCAGGTTTTGGACTTACAGTAGCATGTCATCGGCATATAGTGAGATGACATGGTCCACTCCATCCACCTGCAGTCCCGCTTCCTGAAATTCTGACATGAGAAATACAGTGAGGGGCCTGAGTACCAATATTAATAACATGGGGGACAGAGAGCATCCTTGCTTAGTGCCCCTTTGCAAGTCCCATTGTTCCAATACATGAGTGCCCATCCTCACCCTAGCCGCAGGTTCTGCATAAATTAGTTTGACCCACCTAAGAAACTGTTCTACACCAAAATGTCTCATAGCTGCATAGAGCCAGCTGCATCTCACTGAGTCCAATGCCTTAATGGTGTCCAGTGAAATTGCTACGCATCTATCATCCCGCAATCTCGTTCTGTCAATGACCATATGCAATCTCATGTCCGGTGATGTGGTTCTCCCAGGGACATATCCTGTCTTGCCTGGGTGAATTAGCGGTCCGCCAACTGTCCATAGCCTCTCCGCAAGGAGGGCTGTGAGGATATTGCAGTCCTGATTGGCCATGGACAGCTGTCTGTATGATTCACATTTTTGTGCCAATTTACCTGGTTTTGGTATAGGAGCAATTATGGAATATTGCATACTACTAGGTAGTATCCCTTGCTCCTAGGCTTCCTCAAAGGTTTCTAGCAGTCTCAGTGTCACTATGTCAGTGAACTCTTTGTAGAATTTCACCGGCAGTCCGTCTCACCCCGGAGTCTTCACCGTCGGCAAAGCTCTGATCACCGCCCATATCTCTTCCTCTGTAAGCGGTGCCCCCAAAGCCTTCCTATGTGCATTCCCTTGTCTGGGCAACATGGTCTGAGATAGAGTATCTTTTATGTTCCTCAGGTCTTCCGCTGCGTCTTGGCTGCACAATTGCTTGTAAAACCTCCAAAAAAAAATATTAATCTCATGCTGAGATCTCAACAATTGTCCACACTCATCTACCATCTCCATAATCACAGTGCTCTTTGCCTCCTGATGGCAAAGCCATGCCAACAATCTTCCTGGTTTGTCTCCCTGATATGCAAACCTTCAGTATACTTCGCATTACTATATCTAGCCAGTCTTTCCCATTCTTCCAAGCAGTTTTGCTTGAGTGCATGGAGTTCTACTTCCACTGTTTCATCCTTCACGCCTATGCTCTCTAAACGCGCAATCTTCGCTTCTGACTTGGACAGGCTCTCCAACAGTTCCTGCTTAACTCCACCCGCCTTTGCGATTGCCTCCTCTGTCGCTACCACCTTGAATTCCTCCCACAGGGTGTGACCATCTGCAACACTGCTCTCAATCCTAAAATACTCCTTCATCCTTTCTCCCATGTGGTCCCGAAAGGGTCCGTTCTATGTGTGTGTGTGTGTGTGTGTGTGTGTGTGTGTGTGTGTGTGTGTGTGTGTGTGTGTGTGTGTGTGTGTAAGTGTGTGTAAGTGTGTGTGTGTAAGTGTGTGTAAGTGTGTGTGTGTAAGTGTGTTTGTAAATTGTGCAGACCAAAATGACACAAATACTCCCTGGCATCCCCTTTCATCCACCTCCAGACATCCATTAACTCCAGATCATCCAGCAGTCCCCTCAGCACCTTTGCTGGTGGCACCAGTTTGCTAGGTTTATTATCTGATCTATCCAGTCGGGGTCTAGTGTACAATTGAAGTCCCCTCTCCAGATCCACATGGTGCCTCTAAAAGTGGCTAGTCCAGAATATAATGATCTAATGAAGGCTGAAGTTTTGGGATTCGGGGAATATGTATTGATTATGCACACTTCCCTAATTATGTATTCAGATCATTCGTCCTTTGTCATCCTTCTGCACTTTTATAATCTTAAAGGGCGCTGTGGGTGCCACCCAAATCAACACCGCTCTGGCGTAGGTGGAATAGGTTGATCCATACCCTATGACTCCCCATCGTTTCAGGATATCCTTTTGTTTCTTTGACATGAGATGTATCTCTTGTAGCATGGCTGTCCCAACTTTCTTCCTGTGTAGGAATGTCAGCACCATGTTGTGTTTTATGTAGCTATTCAACCCTCTAGCATTCCAGTAGCTACTCTGAGCAGTTCAGGTATCTACTGTTCTTGCTTCCTCCTGCATCCCACTCACCGGTGTAACCTCCAGGTCAGCAATTTCAACAGCCTTGGGCCATCCCCCTACATGACAAACTCCCACTAATTGTGACATTCCTTCTTCCGCAGTCCCGCCTTCATACCTGTAATGCCATGCTCCCCCATTTTCCCTGCCCCTTTCCTCTGCTTCTGTGCAAGCCGCTTTTTAACCAAAACTTCAAACAACTAAACAAACCAACAAATCTACTCGGTATAACATTCCCATTCCGTTCTGGCCAGTCTGTCATTTATCAACCCATTTGGGCAGTACTTAACAGGTGGATACCCTAGTATCCTAATACAAACGTAACATTGGAGCCTCGCCAGCCAGCATTCAAGCAGTATGAAAAAAACAGTTTGCATAGACTTGTGCCATCTGCTCAAGCTCTCTACTTGTTCTACCACTCATGTCTGTGTGATTAGTCATTATTCAATGTGGGCCCGAAGCGCACATTCAGCAACAGGTTGCACATTAAGTCAGCGATTGTGCCTCCTCTTATCCATCATGGGTGCCATTTTGTTAGTGTCCGTCCACGGATTAACTTCCTCCGGGTTGTCGAAAAAGAGCCTTCCCATTATACAGCACTTTTAATTTGGCTGGGTACAGGAGCATGTACTTCAGACCTTGTTGGTGCAGCCTTTCGTTTGTTGAAACAAATTGATTCCTGCATCTCTGTACTTGGGTTGTATAATCCGGATAAATAGCCTCAGTTGCGGATGCCCTTTTTTAATTCCTTCCCCCTTCCCTAGAGAAGGCTAAAATCCTCTGTGTCCTTGAAGCTCAGGATTTTTGCGATGATCAGCCTCAGTGCTACTCCTGGGGGCAGCCTTTTAGACAACGATCTGTGGGCTTTTTCCACTGTGAATCCTTGTGTTAGTGTGCCCACCTCCTTCAGCAACATGTTTTCAACATAAGTAGTCGGGTGCCTGCCTTCCTCTCCCTCGGGCAGTCCCAGAATTCTGATGTGCTTCTTCGCACTCTTCCTTCTGCATCCTCTGCCCTCTCCGCCAATGTATGAACTTTCAGCGTTAAGGTCTTCACAGTAGACTTGAATTCTTGCATGATATTGGACACCCCTTCCACCTTCGACTGTTTTGCTGACCTTAGCATCACATTTCACCTCGTCAATCCTTGTTTCCATAGTGGTTCTCAGTGCAACAATGGCTTCTAGTACATGCTTGTCAGTCCCTTCCTGCACTTGTCCTCGCCCAGCCGCTTCTTTTGATTCTTCTCCTGTCGTTGAGGGGCCACCCCGCCGCCTCCTTCTTGGCATAGGCATGCATCCTGGTTTGCTTCGGCTTCCCATGGAGCCTCCTATCCAGCATGTGTCCCGGCCCGGGACAGACTCACCGTCTGTTTCACTCCCTGATGTGGCCACTGTTCCTTTCTGTGTGCCTGATCTTCAGGGGGGGGGCCTCTCGTGCTTCTTCCATGCAGGCCTCTACTGTGCCCCAATCCTGCACATTTCATTAAGGAGTTTGTGGCTAGAGTTTACAGGCAGCCTTCAGAGGCACCACCCATAGTGCACCTTCCAACCATGGGCCCACTCTTCCACAGATCGGGTCCTTTACAGGCGTGTAGCACCCTATAACTCTGTCCTAAATTCCAACCCCTGCAGGGCATTGCAGTGTCCGTGGTGTTGATCCTGCATGTGTGACCACAAGAGGTGCGCAATATCCTTGACTGTGGACCACCACAGTCAGCCTGCCATGTAAGATGCTTCTTGTGTCCCCTCACTGCCACATGGTGTGCAGTCTTAGCCTCAATCTACTTTTGTCACTCACTGCACCTGTACAAGCACTTACTTCCCAGGCCCAGCCCCAGCTCTACAAGCATGTATGAGCCATACTGCAGCACTCGCCCAGGTCTCTCAGCGCTCCTGTATGCTGGGCGCTTCACCTGCTGTCTCGATTCCCAGGATCCAGCCCCCGTGGTGGCACTCCAGTCTCTTGTGTGGGCCCCACCCCTCGGCTCGTCTCACTGTTCTGCACTGTCCTTATCAAGAGCAGTCTGTGACCCTGACCGTCAAACGACTCTGTAGTATAGACGCCACCATACACTGCGTCTCTGTGCGGATCCCGGGTACTCTGTGCGTGGCTGTTTCGGTCGCCGCAATGTCAGCACCCCAGGCCCTCAGGAAGTGCTGCTCTGCCCGCCATCTGGTTTTTGCGGGTGCCTTTCCCCAACGTGTTGCTTCTCTGCTGGCAAAAAGCAGCTTCCTCTCATAAAAACCCTGCCATGTGCAGCAATACACTAATCACAATCGGAGCTTCTCCATAAACAGGATCTTTAAGATCAGTCTTGACTCATCTTAAGCCTCTGTACATAGTTCACTCACATAAAGGGACGGCATGCAACCCGTGGTATTGGTACTCACTATTCAGTGTAGTACCGAGAGGAGATTTTAATACCTCCATTCAATCCACAGTTCTTTTGGAATAAGACCACGAGGAACAACAGGGTCTACCAGCCCAACTGTTTGGGTGGGTTTATCAATACACAGACCTACCACCAGACTAATAGTCTTTTGGGTATCCCTTTTGTCTCTCCAGAGGCACTTCCGAATACCAGACACCATAGAACCCTGTGGCCACAATCTCCTGTACTTTGGAAAAGTAGGACCAGCTCACCAGCTTCTACCGTGGAGCGGTAAGCCAAGTGATGTGTTCTATTGACATCATCACTGCTGTTTAGAAATGTCAGCATTAATACGCTTCTGAACCCACATACTTTCTGAACCACGCATCTCTTGTCATTGCTTTTACAGAGATCAACAGGACACCTTCTCTTTCATACCTGTTCTTCCGTCCTGATGAAGGCCAACCACATGCCAGCTCCATTAGATGGCTGATCATTTTGCCAGAAACACAGTAGTCTCGCCGATCCATTTGTTTTGCACCAGTGTCCATTACCAAGACTGTCAATTGTGCACTGTTATGTATTGTGCTCACATGTTATCCATACATTGAATTCCCCAGATGTTGTAAGGGAAGAAACATGCTTACCATTATCCAATTCCAGTCCAAGATGACTGGACTGTACTGTTGTGTATTTTGCACAGAGTTTTATAAGTAACGAATCTCCTGTTTGTTCTTTGATATACTGATGTAAATTAAAAACTTGGGGTCAAAATATTCTCTCTTGACCCAGTCAGCATATTAGAACAATGTAATTCTTTCACTAGGGGTACTATTAAGTAAAGTATGTGTTTTCAGTCACCCTGATTATTGTGTTATTATATTATTGTGGACTCATCTTTTCTAAATGACTGCTAACCACGTCCCCCCAAAGCAGGATAAGGATTGTACAGAAGATGAGAAACATTTTCAACAGCAGGAGGCGCTGCGTGGCTGCACTGTCGAAGTCCCTTTTCGCTCTTCATATCTATGTCTGGGAGTGACGTAGCTGTCAATATAAATACCTCCCAAGGTGCTCTGTTGTATGTACAGCACGCTTCTTGGAACGCTCGGTTTTGCCTCAGACATTCTTTTGACTCATGTCTGTTATTTCTCTTGACATTTTTGGTCACTATGTCAACTCCAAAGCTTACAGGTTCCAAAAGGTGAAGCCTCTGAGTTGAAAGTGTTAATTACAGAGCCTCACAGGATCTGTCTCTGATGCCTCGGCACAGCCATGATGTCATTGAGTGCGGCTCCTGTCAATCGACGACGGCCAAAGCATTGAAAAACAGAAGCTCGCCTAGGGTCGTTCGACATCCTAATCTCCAGTACCACGCCTTCGAAAAGTAAATCCTCCAAAGGTTATAGTTCTCTGGGTGAAAAATCTCCTAAAAGATCCAGGAAGCGAAAACATTCTAAGTGTTTGCGGTCCAGGAGTGACTCATCATTCCTCTTCATCCTCTCAGAAGAAGAGATGTCATCACTCTTCTTCAACCAATTCCTCACCTGACAGGTGCCAGGTAAGTACCCCCATCAAAATCCACCTTTTTGGAAAAATGGGAATCCAGGTTGTTTCACAGGAACCAAGTGCTGGAAGGCCTGCTCAGCTTCTTTGTAGTGAGGCGAGCTACTTGTCTTTATTTTAGAAATGTTGGCGTTCTGCCTGCAGCCCGGGTGCCCCCCACCCCCACACGTATCCATCCACAGTGTGTAAGAGAGTGAGAAGAGCCTAAACTGCAGGTGCATGTTCATACCGCCATGTGACTATGAATGCATTTAAATGCATTTAAATGACAGATTCTATGAACCTGAATGGTAATGTTTGTACGACTCCACCCCATACACCATTGGTCTGTTAAGACTCAGCTGCTTTAAAGAGTCAGAATTGACCCTTTTGTGCATACTAAAAATGTATAGTAGTGGTATGAGCCACCTAATACTCCTTCCATAAAATAATTTTCAGTTGAAACATGAATACAATTGGCATGTTTCATTATATTCAAAGTCCATGGTCCAACACCAAATTCATATGGCCAAATGGCAGCGTCGTATGCGAACACGTGTTTCGACCTCGACAGGTCTTTTTCAAGGCAAAACTCCCTTTTAAAGTCTTACTGGTGACTGTCCTCTTGAAATTATGTGCAAAAGTTGACTTTTAGTTCTGGTCGGTGTCCTTTAGAATGAATGAATTATTCCTTAGCACTCATTACAAGATAGACGGTTACGCATGAAAGACTGATTATGTAATGCCACTTAAGGCAGGCTGTTTCACAGCATGACGAAATCCAGGAATTAAACACGCCAATTGTATTCATGTTTCAACTGAAAATTATTTTATGGAAGGAGTATTAGGTGGCTCATACCACTACTATACATTTTTAGTATGCACAAAAGGGTCAATTCTGACTCTTTAATGCATTACATGGGTAGGCTGCTGGAAGAGTTGGCATTAGAGATGCCCATGTTTTCACTGTCTTAACATGGCCCTTTGTAAAAACGTTGTTTTCCCTGCATTGAAGGTAAGCACCTGTGCTTTCCCTCTGTAAATAATAACAGGTTTTTTAAAAAATTGGGGTAAATTTCGATGTTTTACTTCATCTTGGTAGGAGGAGGTGACGGGTGGATTTTCTGCAGGCTGTCTGCCTCAAATAATGCTGCTGGTATTCCCTTGGAATACTGCTGGTGGTATTTGATCAATCCCTGAATTGGGAGGATGGTAAAATCGACAGTATTTGCCAAATACTATCAATTTTACTCTTACCACCTAATTCTGAAGGACTTCCCAAGTCTGTGATAGTTTTTGTCTTGTCCAGAACACGCTTATGTGACAAACAAAAGACAGATGCAAATCAACAACAGATTCAGATGTATAGAAACATTGTCACATGAGCATTTCTACATTCTTCCACCTATACGTTACAATCACAAATGCATGCAAATGCATCACCGCAGTCACAGAAACTGAAACATAGACACAGACACAAACAGAGATACAGACACATGCACTTGCCATCTTCCTCGAAAACACACATGAATATGATAGATTGCTTTTGCTCACTCATCAACTGATCACAGGTGGGCTCCCCTCACAGCTCCCTCTGCTTCCATGAATTGAAATATTTAGTCGACTTTCCAAGAAAGTACAATTTGGGAGCATGCTGGAAGCCAGGCCCCTTTTGGTGTCTTTCACTCTACATTGTCAAAATAAGACCTGCTATGCTGACTAGCAAATCGAGGTGGTCTGCTGTCTACGTGTGCACCAAGGCAACGGAAGGGGTGAGTGCTAAGGAATTGCTGACTGAGCAATGTGGACAAGGGAAAGGGGTGAGGGGCAAGATAAGGGAAGCGGGTAAAGTGAAAGATTAACAAATAGAGCAAAGGGGTAACAGAGGTCTGAAAGTAAATTTGGAAGAAAGGAGGTAAAGTGGCATCAAGGATCTGGGGCAAGGGAAAGCCACCGGAGGGTGATGGGTAAGGAAATAAGCGTACATGAGATAGAGGTACAAATCTGGAAATGTAGGGCAGGAGGTTAATTGACTGTTGCCGGGATCTGTGCCTGCCATTGAACCCAATTATGGGACTGGCTCAAACAGTTTTTTTGACAGTAATGTATGCTTGCTTCATGAACATATGTTTCAATTGAGTCATATCTTATATTTTTTCAGGTTGCTTTATTATGTGGCTTGGTGCTTTGAAAGTAGGCACAATTGTACAGACTAAGCTTATAATTAAAGTGACATTTCATTACAATTAACGTCAGAGTCTTTATAATTGTGTGTACTTTCAGATGTTTTTTCATCATGATACAGAATATTAAGAGGCTTCCCTCTTTTAGATACATTGATGTTTTGAAAGCCAGATTTATTGAACAGTGTACTAGTCTAGTCCTTGCAGAAAGCCTTTTGTTGGTTCTAATATTGAAGATAGAATAGGAGATGATTAAGTCTCCTCTGCTCTCTAAAGTGGAAACTATGGAACCGTGAAGACAGGGCTCAAATCCCCACCTCCTACACTTAATAAATTATGAAATAGTGAGCAGATCAATTTTCTCCACTGTGCCTCATTTTGCTTAGCCACCTGTAGGGAAAGGCTGCATGATATGGCTTCATAATTTGGATTGTTAATTCATAAATGATTAATTTTATAACCGTTTATATAATGTGAACTTGTGGGGAGGCAGGTTGCCAAGTGAGGGTATTATGTGTATGGGATGAGGATGGTAGACCTAGTGCCAGGTATGGGTTGTGGGATGGGGAGGCGGGTAGCCAGATAAGAGTATTTTTCCGTGCCAAACCATGTTTGGCTCAGAGAAAGAAGACAGACCCCTGGTTTAGCTATGGCTCAGCTCTACCAATGAATTCTCTAGCTTCGCCACCTCTTTACAGTGGTCGAAAACTAAAGATGGGTTTGGGAGGGCGAAGATGTAGTCTGCTGTCAAATTATAAACTGGAACATGGGGAAATCTGGGCTTAAAATACCAGCTTTCCCATTTCACCAATTATATGATCATGGTTAAATAATTGTACTATGTTGGATATGTGTGTTTTTCATTAGAAGATTTTGCATATCGGCACAGGTTGGGAGTTCACGAAAGCTCTGGCTTCCACATTTCTTGAACTCAAACAGAAAGTGGTGGATTTGGAACAAAGGGATGGACGGGGTGAGATTGTTCACACTGAAGTGAGCGAAGCTAAGAAGGAACGAGCAAGAATGCGGGAAAGATTAAATGTCCACGACTTTGCCGGGTATGTGACAAGACGACATACAGAGGGCGACAAGAAAGGTAGGCTGCTTGCCTGGCTGGTTAGGAGAGGCAATGAGAAACCACTCTGTAAAGGGATCAAGGACAGAACTGGGATGTTGCTCACTGACCAGGACGACATTTGCAGAGTATTCCAAGAATATTATTCTGGCCTCTAGGCAAAGAGGGACGGAATGGATTGCAGGAAGGCTAAGGCATGGCTAATGGAAACTGAACTAGATAGGCTTATGGATGAGCAAATATATCAGCTGGGTGCAACAATTACATTAAACAGTGTGGAATAAGCAATCGACAATATGGGAATGGGTAAAACACCTGGGATAGAGGGGCTGACTATAGAGGTCGATAAGACACATAAGGAGCTGCTTGCCCCCAAACTATTGGATGTATATCTGGTGTATCGGGAGGTAGGCAAACTACCAGAGTCCATGTTAGAAGCGCTTGTAGTTGTACTTTTCAAAGCGGGTAGGGATGGCAGCACATGTGGATCGTACAGACTCCTCTATGATAAATGTAGACGTTAGAATATTGTGTAAGATTTTGACTGGTAGACTGAGCTCAGTGAGCACAAAGATTGCTCCATCCAGACCAGACTGGTTTATCCCAGGTAGAAGCACCATTCATAATCTGAAGAGATTTTTTTTTAATGATAGATAAATATAGAAACTCATTGAAAGGTATGGCATTAGCTAGTCTGGACTCTTTAAAAGCATTTGATTCTATAAATTGGGACTTTCAATGGTGGGTATTGGAAAAGATGGGGCTGGATTTGCTAAATGAGGGGTCGACGTCTAGAGTCGGGGTCAAAAGGATTATTTCTAATGCATGGTATGGTTTTCAGGGCACCCCGGGTGGGTTGTCCACTCTCACCATTGATCTTTGGTTATCAAGCCATTGGCAAGAGTAGTACACAAGAGATACAATGCTATGGGAATACCCATGTGGTGATGTCCATATCACTATGCAGTTGATATTTTATTGTATATTTGCGATCCGATAAATAATATGGAACTGGTCTTAAGAGTGGTGAGAGAATTTGTGGCATTATCAGGGCTGGAGATAAACCGATCTAAATCTACCATTTATGCCATACAAGAGGAATTGGGTGATAGCTTATTGCAGCTACAAATGGAGATCTCGGAGGGAGGATTTAAATATCTGGGGATTCGGATAAGTGCAAACTGGAAATGGGTCTACCAGCAGAATGTAGAGCAGGGACTTATAGTAGATATGGAAGGGAGGCAATCTGAAAATATGGCTACTTTGCAACTGTCACGGGTACGGGAGTCGTCGATCTCCCATGCTTCAGATCGTATTATTGGGTGGCTACATGTAGCATGTAGTGGACTGGTTCATTCGACGACGAACCGGCATGGTTACCAAGCTAATAGTGGCAATGTGTATACCACGTTGATTATTTAAACTTGTAGGGGCCCGGAGAGGTGAACCTAGGGCACTACCGTCCCCAGTGGCCACATTGATGCAGGTCTGGTGGCAGGTGAAGAAACTTCCAGGACAGAGATTGATGTTTTTACCTGAAATGCATCTGAGTAGCGTCAGGATGGGATATTCAGTTGATGGTAAATGGGGTAATAGGATAGCCCATAAGGAATATGGAGGATGTGTCGATCATCTATATGTGGACGATTAAAGCTATAACATATAGGGAGTTCCGACGGGCACATCCACAGATAAAGATGATCTTCCTTGAATGACTGATTTGAGACCGTTGTGGCTGGACTTTCCTGAGAAATCGGAAACATGTGCTGTAAATGATATGCTATAGCAGTTGGCAGGCAGAGCGAAATGCATTACTGAAATATAGGCAGCTGACCAAATGTGCTGGCAGGATGAAATTAAGAAACACATAGGGGAACAGTTCTCAGATGGCAAGTAAAATAGAGTACTGTGGCATGTGAAACAAGTATCTGGGAATGCCTGTTACCAGTGGATACGATATAAATGCATAATGAGGGCATACGTTACACCATTAGTGTTTGCCAAGTTGTCTCAGAACAAGGATCCGAACTGCAGGCATTGTAAGAATGAGTTATGGACATGCATATGTGATGTGGGCTGTGCTCTGGTAAGATCCTTCTGGGGTAGAATAATAGAGACAATGTATGAATTAGCCAGGATATGGATCCAAACAGTGAAACCATGCATATTAGGTCTGCTGGCAGATAAGAAGGAGAAACGAAATAGGTTGTTTAATAAAGTTTTTTTTCTGGGGATGATACTGGCCAAACGCACTATAGCAATGTCATGGAAGACATCCGGTGAGCCCCACTTTATCAGCTGGCGAAGAGATGTTGGGAAATGGGGGAGAGCTGAAATGGATACTGAAGAGAGATGGGCCAACCCCATGCGCGAGGTTGGGCATTATAGTGCCTGAAATGAAATATGGGGTATCTTGAAAGCCCCATAAGATCTGAGACCCCCATGAACCATGTGAACACATGACTTATACTGGGTGAATCAAGGAATTTATGTGGTTCTAGAGGAGGTTGCCTCAAGCAGGGTTACATTACTAGAGTCAACAAATGATTCAGAAGTTGGGATCCCAGGGTGGGGGATCCTATCGGACTGCGCAATTATGTAATGGGGGAAAAGAAATGGGGAAAACAGGTTGAACGGGTATATATTCTCTCTAGATTGTCTGACAGCTCTTGATATGTCTTCGAAGAAACAAGTTATTTCTTCTCTTCTGCTTATTACAGTCTTCTGCTCATGTATCATTACGGATTGCTATCGACCTGTTAAATGCCTCTTGTCTGATTTAATTTGAAACAATAACAATGAATTATTTTTAAGAAATTGTCATTATTTCCAACAATTGATCAGTGCAACCAATTTTGATACATATAGTTTCTATCCTGACCACAATGCATTCCAACCCAATGCCATTCGCCATGTGTCCATCAAACGTGTCTCACACACACAATCCTCCAGGCTCTGTTTGCAACTATTTTCCAGGTTGTAGACGCCTGTGCCTCCTTACAAGAGAGCACAATCAGCACCCTAATAAAGTCTGGTTTAATGACTTTCTTACTTCCTTCAAAACATATGGCCCAAATTGAAATCAACCATCAATGTTACGTTGTTGTTATGTTATGTTACGTGGTTTTGTAAAGCGCGTGGTCGCCCGAAGGCATCATGGCGCTAGAGAGATAGGAGCCCAAGAACCAGGCAGAAAAAAAGCAGCAGGCAGACCAGGAATCAGAACAAAAGATTTTTTAGAGCCTTTCGAAAAGATAGGTGGTTAGGTAGAAGCTTCATTTAAGGAGGTAGAGCATTCCAAAGCTGGGCGGCAGCAATGGAAAAGGGCCGACCCCCTAACCGAGGTGAGCCGAAAGGACGGCACGCAAAGCAGACTGGAGGCTGCTGACCGCAAGGGGAGATCAGTAACATAGCGCACAAACTTAGTGCACAAATATTTCGCTCCTTGGTCATAGAGAGTGCGGTGCACAATGCACAGTGCCTTAAACTGAATGTGCTGGGCCACCGGGAGCCAGTGCAGAGAGCGCAGTACGGGGGTAATATGGGCCCCATAGGGGACCCGGTTGCCACCCGAGCCCCCATGTTTTGAAGGTGTTGCAACCGGCCTACCAGCCCCTTAGGCTGGGTCAGATAGAGGTTGTTGCAATAGTCTAACTTGCTCATAATCATGGTGGCTACCACAGGGGGACGAAGTGTGCCAGGGATCAGATGGAGGGTCTTTCTCAATATTTTCAGCTGAAGATGACCGGTCTGGCAGACTGCCGATACCTGAGCTGCCATTGACAAGTTGTTAGTCATAAGGACCCGCAGATTTTTTACTTTAGTAGAGGGCACCGGGAATGGGCCCAAAGAGGAGGGACAGAAGGACGTAAACCAGAGTGAAGGGGCAGGGGGGATCCCACCACCATCACCTCCATTTTGTCCCCATTCAGTTTCAACCAGTTGTGGCTCACCCACGGCCGCCAAGCACTTATTCAAGCAAATCGACGCCTCAGCCTGATCGAGGTCGAGACGGATCAGAGGCCTAGTATCGTCGGTGTACGAATAGCAACTGACGCCGAAGGAGCGAATGAGGCGCACCAACAGGAAGATATAAATATTGAACAGAATGGGAGACGGGGCAGACCACTGAGGGACACCGCAGCTGCGGTGGCAGGACTCGGGGCTGAACGGAGGAAGAGAAAGAGTTTGGGACCTATCCGTCAGGAAAGAAACAAACCAAGCAAGTCAATGAAACAATTACTTGTTCATATCCTCCCACCCCACCCAGCTGGGAGGAGGGATCCCTTTGGATAGGTGGTGATGTGAGATTAAGTCCCTAAAACACTGTCTGAAAGCTGCCTGCTATCTGGTAGGTATGTCACTATCCAGAGAAAAAATATCTTTGCCTTTTGGGTAAAAGTGGTCCAGTCCCTGGCTAATACGCGAGCTTTATTATTGACCTCACCAAGAAACCAGGGAAAATAGTATGCCAAGGTATTTCCTAGTAGACAAATGAGTGGAAGCAAAATACCCCTGCCTTCTTGCTTCTATTTTTTTAATGTATTGTTATTTATACAGCGCACCTAACCTGGAGGTATCTAGGCACTTATGCTTAAGAAATTGGTTACAGTGCTCATGGTTACAGGACAGAATGCACAGGAAGTAATTACATCATAGATAGCAGTACAGAAGGTAATTACATCACAGGTGAAAGTGCAAAAAGAGTTCAAGTGGGAACATTCATAGAGCCTAACCCTATGTTGCAGGGCGGCTGCAATACAACGATGCATTAAAGTCAATCAGATGGGAACATTCATGGATCCTAACCCCATGTTGCAGGGCGGCTGTGACACAGAGAGGCAGTAAAGTCAATCAGATGAGCACATTTATGGAGCTTAACCCCGTGTTGCAGGGTGGCTGCGACACAGAGATGCAGTAACGTCAATCAGATGGGCACATTCATGGAGCCTAACCCCATGTTGCAGGGTGGCTGCGACATAGAGATGCAGTAACGTCAATCAGATGGGCACATTCATGGAGCCTAACCCCATGTTACAGGGCGACTGCGACACAAAGATGCAGTAATGTCAAGTGGGCACAAGGGAACAGCTGGGTACAGGGTTCAGGCACACAGGCACATGCATACAGCAGGGGGACATCAGGTACAGGGTTCAGGCCTACAGGCACATGCATAGAGCAGGGAGGGACAGCAAGGTACAGGGTTCAGGCACACAGGCACATGCATACAGCATGGGGGGACAGCAAGGTACAAGGTGTCACCTGAGAGCGTCCGGGCAGAGGAGAGGGAGCAGACAGGGGCCTCGCTATGGGCCTTTGCTGAATGGCCAGCTCCCGCCTCCCAGTGCCACCTGTTGGCTGAAATAGCAGTGGAAATCCAATGAGGAGGGGGCACGCCCAGATAGAACAGCGCAAGATCAGCCGGCAAGCATAATGAGAGGAAAACCAACGGCAGGCATTTGAAGGGCCAGTAAGTAGATAATGTTTAAGATGCTCTGCGCTATGACTTTATTTTTAAGAAATGATCACTGTTGATCCCCAGGTGAGCTATTTTCACATACTATCACAAGCACTTATGTTTTTAATAAGAGGAGCTCATTGGCATTTCAAGGTTCTTCATTTTCACTTAAAATATGTGGCAAGAGCTTTTCTCAATTACCTTGCAACTGGTGTCCAAGCACACGAGCAGCCATGGAATTTACCTAAATCCCTACCTAGATGATTGGGTATGAAAAGGATCTTAACATTGATAAGGGAGGCCCTGCATGCAGCCATAAAACGTCTGCTCGTTTTGGGAATTTCCCTATATTGGGAACAATCCAGTCTTCTCTGTGTGGCCCTTGTTTCCCATGTGCCGGCATCAATCTACACAGGTACAGTGAGTCTATGAAGGGAGTTGCCTTGCAGTGCACCAATTCTTTCAGGTTTCTCCGATGCCAATACGCCTGCCTTTTAGCATGCCTTCTTTGTCATTTATTGTAGTGCGAATAGACCCTCAGGGTGACAATTTCACCCTTGGGGTCTTCACTCATTAGGAGTTTGGTGTTGGAAATTTAACAAAGGGGTGAGACCCACACGAGATCTGTCTGTTCCCTGCCTTTGGTCCCTAATGGCGGTGCTGTCACATCAACTTTCTAGAGTTGCGAGTGATTATCAGTTCAACTCAACACTCACTATTTTGTGGGAAGCACTCCTTTCCATCTCTGCTCCTCATGAAAAGCGTCAACACATTGTATGTATGATAACTGGGAAAACAAGAGTCTCTTAATGGAAGCTCATGTGATTTGTAGTTGTCTCATGTAATGGCACTATTGATCCAGAATATTTTGTTCATAAACACCTTATATGTTTTACCCTTAGGTCCACTTTGCTCAACATGCAGTCTCCTCTACAGTCAACTGGTGATATGGTGGCACTTCAGCTACTCAATGCTCCCCTTGTAACTGGCAGGAACGTGAATGGTGGGACTGCAGCACAGGCGGAAGCTTTCTCACCAATGACATAATCTGGCCTGTCTCTTTACGTGGATATGTTGGTTGGTCTAGGTTTTTAGCTACCACTCTGTTGTAGCACTACCCTCTGCCCCCGCCCCATTATTGTTGTTGACCCTTTGTGAGCTGGTTGACATCTGACAACAAAAATAAATTAAATAAATAAATATAACCTTCTTGCCACATAACGGCTTCCAGTGGCTGATTCTGCCATGTTACTTAATCTGAAACTTCCATTATAGTGATCCAAGTGTCACGTTTAGCTGCATGCTTTTTAGCCAGATTATGGGAGCACACTTCACAGCATTTTCCAGGTCCTGTGGGTTCACCATACTCATTAATTAAAGCCTACCAACTATAAAGGTGACATTTGCCCTGCTATTATGGTGAAGTATTGTGCCCCCCCCCAATTGGTACCCCTTATAACCAAATGTGTCAATGTGTCTTTTAGGGAGAACCTTGTCCCCAGTGACATAAAACCTGGATTCTGCATCTAATGAAAAAAACCTTCCCTTGACCCTGGTTTACCGGGAAATTATCGACCCATTACAAATGTTCCTTATCTACTCAGTAAAGTAGCACATCTACAGATTGAGATCTTCCTATATGAACATGACATCCTGGGGCCTAAACAATCTGGTTTCAGACCAGCTCATAGTACGGAGTCCACTTTACTCAAATTTAAAACTAATATACTGCAGTTCATGGTGAAGGCAAACACCACAGTGCTTATGCTCCTAGATCTCTCCTCCGGTTTCGATCTGGTGGATCATACCATCCAGGCGGAGAGACTACGGGATACAGTGCATTTTTCCTCTGCAGCCATTGAATGGGTGAAATCTTTTCTGGCAGATCGTAGAGCAAGGGTTTTCTTTGAGGGTGGCCGGGCTGAGGAGGAACCTTGTCACTTGTGGGGTACCACAGAGCTTGTGCGTATAACCCACCATTTTTAACATCTTTACACTCCCCTTGTTTGAACAACTTGACAAACTTGGTATTATGCCAATTACGCAGATGATATGCAATGCCTTGTTCCCCTCACGGGTGACTATATCACTGACTCGTTTACTCTGAGCTCCACCTACGAGTACTTCCAAACATGGATGCAAGCTAACAAGCTCGGCCTTAACAGATCAAAGACAGAACTCATGATGCTGGGTACCGCTACACAGTTGAGGAAGCTCAGCCCAGAGTATCTTTGCTTTAAAATTGCAGATTGTAACATTCCAACACAGCCCAAGGTTAAGACACTTAGGGTTATCTTGGATAAGGAACTATCCATGAAAGAACAGGTTAATAGTCTTGTGTCTAGTACTTGCTACCATCTTAAATTACTGGCTCCGCTACAGCCCATTCTTTCCCCCACAAACTCTTTCCCTGTAAACTACGCCACAGTTGCCCGAGCAATTATAGGAGCCAAATTGGATTATTGCTCTAGCCTTCTGCTTGGCATCTCCAAACATGACTTTACTCACTTGCAGGTGGTACAAAACACTGCAGTATGCATCGTTGCGGGTCTGAAAAGGAGAGAGCATGTTAAGGCAGCGAGGAGAGCACTAGACTGGCTCCCTGTCTGTAGAAGAATCACCTTTCGTGTGATATGCATTAGGCAAAAATGCCTTTTTGGGCAGGTTCCTAAGTACTTGTCAGCTCTCATATCGGCTCGCAGACTATTGAGTTCGAGTAACTTTTGCCTTCTGGAGACCCCAAGAACTAGGCTCTCCTATATGGAACAGAGAACCTTTCCTTATGCAGCACCTTGGATCTGCAATGCCCATCCCCTGGACCTTAGATCATGTCCTAGTTTTTCTCTCTAAGTGCAGGTTAAAAACGGTTTTATTTAACCAATGTCTCTATCATGCTCTTCCCGATCTGCTTGCTTTCGGACTGTACTCCAGCTTTTTGTGTTTTGTAGTCTTGTCTTGACGCCTCTATGCCTCTGGGCACTTGTTCACACGCAGTATGAATAAAATAAATAAAAGAACATGGTGTGTTGTTCATTTCAGTCTATGCGTTAAGCTCTTTTTTTTTCCCTGCCCTTGCAATATAAGTGATGGTTTGTGGATTCAAGTATTTAGCACACAGCATTGCCAGCGTTTAGCATGACCACGCCCCCCCCAACCCTTTGAAGTTCGTGTGAGGCTCATGGGAAATGTGAACCTGGTTAAGTATCAGATTTCCTTTACCTGCTTAGACTGGGAATTGAGGTATATGCAAGAACTTGTTTTTGCAGGCAGGAAAGCATAGCTAACTGGCCTAACTGGGGAAGAGCCACTCCTTCAGCTCAGAGACTGGGCCCTAACCAATGGGAGGACCCCTGCATGAATGATTTAATCAATTTAAATACAACTTACCCCACCCAAAGAGCCTTAATGCCCAAAGTTGTACCTGCAAATGATGACTGAATTGGGCATCGTTCCCCATAGCCGCATAACGCAAGATCTAGCAAAATGTGAAATTGCCACCTCTCACGTTTTCGTTGTTTGTCTTGGCTGGGGCCAAATCCTTTCCCAGTTTTCCACCTGTTTTTCTTCCCCCTCTGCAGACTTGGCTTCATGACAATGCCCTCTTTGTTAAGCAGTAGCCACAGCATAGTGATGCAGTTTGGGGGAAGAAGACTAGAACTTGGCATTTCACACCACCGGTGGATCCGAAAAGGAATCTTAAACTACCACGACGGAAAGGCTGCCGGGTGAGTGTGTTGTGTCCCCCTCTAGCTGGGACACGTGTGATGCATTGGACAGGGTACGGGGCTCTGTAGAACAGCTTGTGCCTATGCCCAGAAACAAAACAGAGCCATGTATGGTTATAACCTTCTTTTATTCCCCTCTACAGGATTCTGTTTTTCCCAGGATCTAGTACCCCCTCCTCTTCCTCCCTTCTCCCCATGCTACCCCCTTCTGTCTTGTCCTTAATGTCGTTCCTCCCTTAAGGTCGTCCTCTGCCATTCCACCTACAACATCTCCCCCCTCGTTGACATCCTTCATGGGGTTGATATTCCTTTTTATGGTTTCTGGCGGTCTCTGCAGTATTGTTCTGGGTCCTCCCCTCTGTAGTTCTTCGTCACCTCCTCTTCTCCGAGACCGCAGTGTCAATTCCACCGTCTGAAGTATGGTATTCAGTCATACGCTCTTCTGCCAACTCCCCAACTTCACATGACCAGTCACTATGTCCTGAGTTGGAAAGGGTCATGGTACAAACCGCTGGTGTCACCTCTTGATCCTTGGTCCCATTCTAGACGATAGGCTTGCATCCCTGGTTCACCCTTGGCGTGATGGCCTTTCTCCAACTGTTTCTTTGTTAGCACAGCTGTTTCTGTGGTCTTCCACTTCCTCATCTGTCCATTGTTATTTCCAGTTCCCTGATGCTTCCGTACGTTCTCTACTCCTGCTCTTTCCATCTGGGTACTGGATCTCACTTGCCCTTCCCCGGCTATTGTATATATTTCAGCCAGCCCTGGCCCGTGTGTCATGTCATTCCACATACTTGAAGGTGGCAGATCATCCTTTTTAGTTTCATCCTGTTGCAGTCTCTCTTCACCCCCTTCTTCCTCGATATTTAGGTTTCCACTTGCTTCTTGGGCCTTCGTCTCCTTCGTTTCCGTCACATTTTGTTGGGTCACATAGTCATCCGTGATGTTCATGATGCACACGTTTCATTTGTGACGTGCCTTCCAGCGCTCATGCTTTTCTGCCTTTGACATGAACTCTCCTTTCTGTTTGTTCTACTGTCTCTGCAGTGACACCTCGTTCTGCTAGATCATTAGGCCTCCATTTGCTGCTCAGCTCCCCTATTTTGTTTCTCTCACCTCCTGGTATGTTCCCTGTCACCTGCTACGGCTGTTGTTCGGCTACCTCATTGTTAGCCCCCTTCCTTTGTTCATTCTGCTCCTTCCTACTCTGGCACTTGGGGTATTCTGTGTGAGTGTGATTGACCTCTAGTTGGAAGGTGTTTTGTTCTTCCCCTCTGCTATTGATCTCCTCTTTGATTCATAAGGGTTTTCATTGATATGCGGCAGATCTGTGTCACAGCCACCCTTATGTGCTATGGTTCCTACTTGTCCTGTCTTGTTGAGATGTCTGTCATTGTGAGACAATTCTGCTTCCTCAGTATTGTCAACGTAGACCGGGGTCTCTAAGATCAAGTCTTGTACCACTGCTCAAACAGAGATGTCACTTCACCAGGGAGCTAAGATACCATGGTCATCTGGGTAATAATCCCCACAGCCTTCCCCTCAGGACACCAGCCTTTGGAAGCCGGGTCCTCCAGGGTGTACAGCAGTTTCCCTCCTGACACTTGCAGCATAGCTTCCTTGCAATGTTCAATGAGGTCAAACTCCTCTGCCGCACCATTGTTGGATTCATTTGTCACTGGCAGCGATGGGGGCACATTGTGCTGGTCTGTCATCTTTGTCGTGGGACCAATTCCTTATGATGATCACGGTTTGCCATGATATTCGTCAGGTGCCATGCTCCTCCTGTTTATGTGGGGCTCTTTCTTTGGCAACGACTGTTCCTCTTCTGGAGTACCATACCTGGGAGATGTTCTGTGTGTGTACAATACGTACAACCGCTGCCTCATGGCTGTATTTCTTCCATGCGCAATGTTCACTGCATTTGTGGCCTTTCATTGACATTGGATTTTAGCTGTGTGTATATACATTCTGCACCCTGATTCATTGCATTTAGGGCCTTTCATTGAAATTCGATTTTCGTTGTGTGTATTTACATCCTGCACCCTGCTTCACTGCATTTCTGGCCTTTCCTTGAAATTCGATTTTAGTTGGTGTATTTACATCCTGCACCCTGATTCACTGCATTTGTGGCCTTTCATTGAAAATCGAGTTTAGCTGTGTATTTACATCCTGCACTCTGATTCACTGCATTTGTGGCCCCGCATTGCAAATCGTATTTAGCTCTGTGAATTTACATCCTGCACCCTGATTCAGTCCATTTGTGGCCTCTCATTGAAATTCGATTTTAGCTGTGTGTATTTACATCCTGCACTGTAACTTCATTGCATTGTGTTCTTTGATACTGCTAGGCCACCTGTGAGATTAAGTCAGAAATGTGCAGTGAAGTCACCCTTCTCCTTCAACTTCCCTCTGTCACCCTAATGGCACTCACCATCTCTCCTATCTTCTCTAATTCATATTCTATCTCCTATCCCCCCTTCTTTCACTAGGTCTGGAATGAAAAAGCACAAAAAAGACATCTTGCGTGCAAACCCTGGCCTTCCCATCGCAGATACGCCAGTGCAACCTCCAGAGAGGTCTTCATGGACATTCTCTGTCCCTCTCCAGATGTTTCGACGCCTCATCTCATCTAATCTCTACTCTCTCCCCTTTCACTTCCTATACCATTAACGGTGGGACCAAGTGAGAAGTCTTCTTGGCTGGCTTCTCATCCTCACGCTGCATCGTTAAAGTCTACCACACTGGCACTATCCTGGTTCAGGGTCTTCAACCCAAACTCCTACTCTTTGACTGGATCGTGCCTTCCCTCATTAACTTCTTTCCTTCTGCAGCCTCTCCCCTCACCTTTCTCACTGTCCCTCCTCTCCTGACTGGAGTACCACACCCCTATACTCCTCCTCAGAAAACCTTCAAAGGCAGAGACCGCCTCCACCTTGCAACTCTTAACGCCCGCTCTGCCAGCTAACACTCTGCTGACATCTGCTTCCTTCTTGAAGACACTGACCTTGACTTTCTCGCTCTCACCGAGACTTGGTTAAATGCCAGCTCAGTCACAGCTTTTGACTCCCTCTTCCCTGTCAGCTTCAAGATCTAGCCCTCCTTACTTTCATCTACAACCTCCTCTTGGGTGATTTCAACATCCAATTTGATGCCTCTACCTCATCGTCCATTCTGTTCATTGACCTCTGCGCCTCCCTCTCTCTCTCTCCATCCTCCCCTCCGGTCCAATCCACTTGGCTGGACACACCCTGGACGCCATCATCCACTCCGACCTATCACTCGCTCCCCCTCTGTTCGCCCCTCTCTCCTAGTCAGACCATGATCTCCTCTCCTCCCACCTTAGTCCCTTCGGCCCTCCTAACGCACCCACAAAAGCCCTGCCAACTTCGTTCTCGAACATTCACCCGATGAAACAAGTGTCAGCCGCTGGCTTTGCATTTACCTTCATCCCCCTTTCCCCCTACCTAAGACTCCATCACAAACTCCTCTCTCAGCAATCTTCACAGAGCAATTGTTAGTCCGTAAAACAAATCCCTACCACGGTCTTGCCCCCATGGGCAACCATGCACCGGTCTTAGACAATCTTAGACAATCTCCTAGCGGGGGAGTGGATTACTATACCCCCCCTGCTTTCGTATCTCAGGGCCTATGTGCACTGTGTTACTCCTATTTTACGCCTAACAATATACATCTATCTTACTCCTATGGACATAAAACACAAGACACAAAGAAAACACATGAATCTATTCAATTATAACAATAGAATACATTTATTTATGCACAGCAAAGCGCAATGATGATGCAAGCATTCCATTAAACTATGCAAATCTCGACTTTGCACCTTTTATGCTTCTGGTGCAAATCTACCATGCAATAACTATAAGCCTTACTGGTTTCTAATACAAACCTGTGATTCTTTTTTTTTTTACTTTTCTTTATATGGCTTGGCAACACAAGAACAGGCGAGAGCATACAAGGCAAGTACAATCAGAACAGCGCAGGCAGTACAAACATGTGAAGTAAACTCTAAGCCAGTTTATACATGTGGGGGGTACAGCAGAGGTGGGTATGAGGCAGAGGGGGAACAGAGTTCAGGAGACGGAAGGGGACTGGCGGGGAGAAAGGGCTGGAGATCCAGTGTCTGAGGCAGTGTCGGTGGGAGACAAGTATGACCGAAACTTTGACCAAATATCTCTGGGTCTTGAGTGAGCTGGTTGTTGTACGGCCCAGGATTCTTCAGTATCTGAGGCACAGGTGACCGCTCTGAGCCATTGTGCGTGGGTAGGTGTGGTAGGCCGAAGCCAGCAGAGCAATATACAGCGTACTGCGAGTAGCATGCATAGGCCCGCTAGCTTTTTGGAGTCTCGGTGGAGTTCAGGAAAGTCATGGAAGAGACATCTCATCGGGGACGGAATGATAGAGTGTTTGAGAATAGCTGACATAGTGGAGCATACTGCACTCCAGAATTGGATGAGGCGGGACAAGACCAAATCATGTGGATGTAACCAGCGTTATCAAACCCGCACCTAGGGCAGCCGAGGGAAAGATCACTCGAGATATGGTGCAGTCTGTTCAGGGTGTAGTGGTATCTATGAAGCACCTTGAATTGGATCAGCTTAAAACGGGAGTTGAAAGATACCCCATGAATGCGAGCACACATATGGGCCCACAGTTCATCGGTCATCTCCAGCCTGAGGTCGTCCTCTCAAGCCTGTCTTAACCCGGTGAATGCCGGTGCAGTTCAGGACTGTACCAGGGTGCAGAGTCTGGAGACTTGGCCCCTCATGGGTGTGGGAGAGGTTAGTTACGTAATTGTAAGTTCATCTGGTGGTATTGGCGGAAAGCTTGGGTATTTGTGTTTAAGGGTTTTCCGGAGGGATGAGTACTGGAGCCAGACGGATGGCCGCTGCCTCAGGGACGATGGGAGGTCTGGCCACCCTATGAAGTTGCCCTGTTTAAAGACATCATGGAGAAGTTCAAAACCAGCCTCAGCCCAGCGGCGAACAATAAGGAGAGGGACGTGTGGGACCCCCGGAAGGAAGTTCCAAAGTGGTAGGTTGCCATGGAAGGGATGGGTGATTCCTAGTAATTTCCAGGTCTTTGATAGGGCCAAAGACGTGCAGGCCACCGGGTCGAGTGACTCCAATACCATCGGTGTGGGTGTGACTATCAAGGAACGAATGTCACGGTCGCTGACCGACAGCCTTTGGAGCCTGACATGGGGTGAAGGGTCCGACGGGTTAAACCAATACGATGTGTGTTGAAGTTGTGCCACTAGCCAATATTTGAGGAACTCAGGAGCGCCTAAGCCGCCAACCTCCATTGGGGTGGCCAAGGTTTTAAGCTTAAGCCGGACCGCGCCTGAGTGCCAGAGAAAGGTGTTAAGAATGCGAGTCAACTCCTGGAAAAATCCGCCACCCGGCCACTGTGGGATGTTGGCGAACCTGTACAAAAGCTGGGGCAATACCACCATCTTCAATAACCCTATCCTGCCCGCAGGTGAAATTGGAGGTTTGCTCCAACCCAGTGATTTCGTTGTAAGATTTGTGAGGTATTTATTTATTTATTTATTTATTTATTTATTTATTTATTTATTCTCAAATACCCGTTCGAAGTGACGAGAAACTACTATGCCTAGGTAGGTAAAATTTGACTGGGCCCAGGTGAATCCTAGGGTGTCAGGAGGGGGCGTGTGCAGGCAGTGAGCGGGAATAGGGTAGATTTAGAGCAGTTCACTTTGAGGCCGGAGATATGTCCAAAAAGATTAATATCGTCCAGTATCGGAGCCAGGTTGGTGTCGGGAGAACGAATGAACAGAAGGGCATCGTCCGCATACAGGGACACTATATCCGAATGACCAGCGTTTCGCAGGCCCCTGTGTGCATGGGATTGGCGCAGCATGTCTGCAAATGGTTCCATCGCTATGGCGAAGATTAGGGGGGAGAAGGGACAGCCCTGCCTCGTCCCTCTAGCTATCTGGAAGATGGGGGAGCATCGGTCTTCAGTGCGAACCCTAGCCACTGGTTTGGAGTACAGTAGCCTGACCCAGGAGAGGAAACAGGGGCCAAATTTGCATTTTTCGAGGACCCGCCAGAGATACTTCCACGAGACAGAGCCGAAAGCTTTTTGCATATCCAGTGTTGCAGCTACTGCATGGACATTTGGGTTAATCCTGCTCATAATGTTGAAGAGGCGCCTAAAGTTCTGGGAGGTAGAGCATCCCGGAATGATCCCGCTTAATCTGGATGAATAATGTGTGGCATGTAGGGGACAAGGCGTAGTGCTAGTAGTTTGGCGTAGATTTTGACATCGCTATTAATAAGCAAGAGTGGACGGTAGGAGCCGCATTGTGTAGGGGGTTTACCGGGCTTCAGCAAGACGGTTATCATGGCTTCACGAAGTGAGGAGGGGAACTGGCCCGCCTCCACTGATTCCTCCCAAAGGGCCAGCAGGCGAGGGAGGAGGAGAGATTTAAAGTGTTTATAAAATTCAATGGGGATACCGTCTGAACCGGTGGATTTGCCTGATGATAGTGAGTCTATGGCGTCCGAGAATTCCTCGAGGGTGAATGGATTCTCGAGGGAGCCGATTGTGTCAGTAGAGAGGACCGAGAGGTTATCAAGGTAGGAGTCAATCTCTGATGTCAAAACGCTGTCCGCATTGGCGTACAGCGATTTGTGGAAAGAAAGAAATTCGAAGTTAATGTCCTGTGGTGACGTGGCCAGGGAACCATCGGGTCTGTCCACTTCATGGATGGGTGGGGTGCCAAAATCTCGGCGGAGAAGCCTCGCCAAAAAGCAGCTTCGCCGTATTTCCTTGCAAGGCCAGGACTGTCCAGGAACCTCAGTTCGCGGTCCACCAAGGAGCGGAATGTGTCAAGTTCCACACCGATTGATGCCAGGAGTTCCGGAGTTTGGTGTAGCGAGCACTGGGGCTCCAGTACGGATAGCTTTGCCTCACTTTCAACGATGTCTCTAGAAATTGTTTTAAGGATGCCATTTTCCTTGGACAGGGCGATACCTCTGATATATGCCTTAAAGGATTCCCAGAGGGTAGCTTGTGAGGATACCGTATTGGTGTTAATTTAAAAAAACTCCTCAATAGTGGCCTCTAACTCGGAACTAAAGACAGGGACGAGGAGGGAGCGGGGTTTCATTCTCCAATGTCTGACCCTATCGCGGTCTGGGCCCCAATAGAGGGTGATGGTGACTGGTGGATGATCAGAAAGGGTTATGGGGAGGATCATTAGGCGAGACACATTCCTTATAAGTATGTCAGACACTAGCCATCTATCGATCCGGGAGTATGAATCGTGTACGAGGAGTAGAAGGAGTAGGAGCGGGAGTTGGGGTAAAGGAGTCTCCATGCATCCACCAAGGCAAGACGGGGAGAGATGGCAGTGTGGTGTAAGCTGCTTTAGAAAGTTGGCGAGGTCTGGAGCCGGATCTATCTAGGTCTACATCAAATATTGTGTTAAAATCACCACCCTAGAGGATTGGTATTAGCAGAATGCTGTCAAGGAGGGATGTGAGATGTGAGTAGAACTCCGGGTCATCGATGTTGGGGCCATAAATATTTAACAGTACCATCTCCTTGTTTTGCAGGATACCATGGAGTAGCACATATCTACCCTGGGGGTCAATCCGTGTAGATATGGAATTAAATTTAATGCTCCCGTGAATTAGGGTCATGACGCCGCGACTTTGGGTGGAGTAGTTAGTATAGTACCTTTGAGGACCCCAAATTTTGGCAAACCTTTCACAGTGCTCAGTGCAGGCGTGTGTTTCCTGCAGAAACAGGATTTTGACCCCATGTCGTTCGGCCTGGAGCTGTAATTGTCTCATGTTCTTATAGTTTCCCAGTCCCTGCACATTCCAACTCATGAATGTCAAGTTATCCTCGGCCATCGGAACAGTAGCATTTGTTAGAATTTACAGGATAACTGGGTGGTGGCCCCCAAGGTTGGTGCATTGCCTGCACAGTCCCGTGGCAGCATCAGATATACACCGCCTCCCGCCCCACCTTCCTCACGAAAACCAAGCCTTTTTTTACATACAACCCAACATAACCCACCCCCACCCACATCCCTCCCCCAAACAGAGGAATTACAACCCCAAACCCAAACAACCAAATCCAAACCAATGGCATCAACGCCTGTGAACTGGCCTGGCGGTGATGCTCCGGACCCTAAGGCACTTGAAGGATGAACATGGTGCCTAGTAGTGACATTGTGCAAAACCCGTGCAGGACCCTACGTGGGTGGGCAAGGCACGGTCGATCAAAGAGAAGACAATGTTCTCGAAGTTGGGAGGGACAACCTCCTTCATAATCAGGTAAAACAGGCAACTGAATTCAGCAACAAGTGATAGAGGAACTTTATAGCAGTGAGTAAGCGCAGTAGAGGAGCACCAGACTAACAGGGCCTCCAGCGATGAGCCCAGAGACCCCCTCCAGGGCCGCAGGGCCAGATTTTAATTTGTTGATTGCGCATCTCAAGATCCAGAGGGTGCCCCAGACTGCACACAGACAATCGAGGGGCGTAGCAGTAGCGAGCGGGTGCATCCGAAAAAAAGGGGGGAATCAGCCGGGGAAGTGTTCATCAATAAACCTAGAGGCCACGTCGGGGATTGTAAAAATGTACACTTGGTTGAGGTGTTCGATCCTCAACTTGGCCGGGTATAACATAGAGTATTTGACCTCTAGGTCCCACTCCTCTTCACCGCTAGGAATGTTTTACGCTCCTATTGAACTGCCACTGAAAAGTCCGGATATAAATGGATCCTGGCGGCCCCCATCATGAGTTCACCCTTGGCTCTTGCCGCCCTGAGAAGGGCATCTCGATCGCGGAAGTTTAGGACTCTGGCTATAATGGGTCTGAGAGGCACACCAGGCCTGGGTTTTGCAGTAAGGGCACGGTGGGCCCTCTCGATCGCAAATTGTGGAGAGAGCTTTGGAGAATCAAGCAGTGTTAGTAACGTGCGCTCAATGTAATCCTCCATCGGTTCCTTCATGCCATCTTCGGGTATTCCGATAATGCGGAGGTTGTTGTGCCTCGGGCGCGATTCAAGGTCCTCATTCTTTTTCTCAACCTCAGTAACTCGGATAGAGAGCACGGAGACCTGCGCCCTCAGGGAGCCCAGATGATCCTCAGTGGCACTCACTCGTGTCTTGATCTCAGCCACACGGCCATCAGTCCTCTCGATATGGGCTTTAATGGAGGACATGGTGCCATTCATGTCGTCCAGTTTGATGTGGAGTGTGGTGAATCCCTCCCGAATTAATTCCATCATTTTCTGAGAGTCAGAGGGATCCAAGGTCGATGAGTTGGACGGTCCCTGTTCAGGCTCCTCAAGCACCGCTCCCGAGGGAGCCTTTGTAAACATATTGATTGAGCTCTGTTTCTTTCCTGTTCCTTTGGTCATGGCGCCGGTTGGATAGTAGGCCTAGAGGCCTTGGGGGTGGGGGGGAGTAGATGTACTGAGGCAGATCGAGGAGGAAGAGAGGGCTCCGAAGGAGACCAGCCGAGCTGTGCGGGGTGTCCAGGGGGCCCAGTGGCTCGTCAAGCTGAAGCGTAGTGCGGCCTAGTGGTTGAATGTGGAACTAGTTGAATTGCGGTTGACCGCCTGCCGATGAAGCCGGGGGGGGGCCACTCTAGCCAATGATAATGTGCGCACACTGAGAGGACCGTGGGTGAATCCACTGATATGAATTGTGTTGATGCAACCGAGAGAGGGCCGGGGGCCGGGGAGCCAATTCTGTAGCACCATTGAAAAAAACAGTATCTGTGGGCTCTGGTGGGAGGGTGGGAGAGTTCGCCGCACTCACCAGGGAACAGGGTGGTAGAGTGCCTCAGCACGATGATTGTGGGCGAGCCAGAGGCAGGCAGGTATGTAGACAGAGCTGGGGCCCCTGAATCACAGGACGCCTCGATGTAGTCGAGGGTCCGACTGCCACGCAGCACGGCCAGAGGCTCCGGCACAGTGAGTATCCAGTCCCGGCCGTGGGGGCCAGGACCAGGGCCTCCAATAGGTGTATGTATGTAGAGGATACAGCCAGCGTAGGTCCGCAAGGGGCCCCCACACGAGCGTTCCAGGGAGGTCAGCAGGATCCAGACCGGGGGGTCCCAGCCCAGTGGACCGAGAATGGGCCTGGTATGTCAGCGCCGTGGAGGAGCGTAGAGTATGCAGTCAGCTGCACGGGGAGACTGCGCCGTCCCGGCCGTGGCTACCCGGGAGTGTTGAGTGTCAAGGCCCCCGGGCTCCAGGAGTGTGGTGGAAAGGCAGAGCCTCAGTACCAGCCACCTTATATGTTAGTGAGGGGGTGCACAGGTGCCGGTAGTAGTCTCAGCTATGCAGCGACCCCCAGGTCCGGGCAGGCATCTGGGTCCCCCGGGCCCCAGCACCAGAATGCCGTCCAGAAGCGGCAGCAGGAGCGGGACACCCAGTAATGTAGAGGACCGCCGGATCCAGACAGGCGATCAGGCACCCCAGGCAAGATGCCAGAGTGCCACCCAGGAGGGGTAGCAGAGCGGGATGCCCTGTGTTGAAGGGGACCCACGGGTCCATGCAGGGGACAGTCCCCCCCCACCCAGGCCGCTGCAGGCCTCGGGCAGACGGGGGGAGGAAGGCAGCGCCGCGCGGTCCCAGTCCCCCTCCCCCACAGCAGGCCTCAGATGCACGGCCCCAGGGTCGAGCTGCGCTGGAGCGGGAGGGCGGGATGGAGCAACGACAGCTCCCGGCCCAGCCTCAACGGGGTATATCTCCGTGTCAGGGCAGATTTAAGTCCCGGGGTTCAGGCAACGTCTGCACGGGTCCAACAGCAGTCTGTAGAAGTGGGTAGCGCAGGATGTAGAAACGCACCGAAGGAGAGTTACAAACGAAAGACACCTCGTGGAACAGAGCTCTGAGTCAGGTGGCCATCTTAAACTAGCGCAACAGCGCCCCCTACAAACCTGTGATTCTAATGCAGCCTAATGCAAGCGTCATTCACCATTCCTCTCCAATCCACACCATACTCCACTCTCTCTCTATCTAAGACAATCCCTGTCAGATTTCCCCTTTCCCAAACCCAAAGCTCTTTGTGTGAGTGTCTGTTCTAATCAATCAGTTTAGGCCATAAACCATACTTTCCATTTGCTTGCCTTTGTCTCCAGCTCTGTCTTTGTCAAGTCTCTCCTCTCCTGCTACTCTGCAATCAGTCAGTCAGTGGCAGGCCCTGGTCTCTCTCTCTGCCAGATCGATCTCATCAAGGCCTCATCAGATTCTGCTGCACCAAGACACCTCTCCCTCATCGCATCAAGCGCCATCTCCAACAGCAACTCCAACTAACTCCAGAAACTCTCTCTCTCCCCTCGTTATACTATTCCATGACGCACTCATTCCCCATGGTTACTTATATTCTCTACTAAGAATGTCTCTTTCTCTGTCAGCATATTCTAAATATTAACGTGCCTGAAAGTCTGTGTTCTTGTCGTGTTCTGTGTCAATGTCACATTTCAAAGCATATCTACTAGCTCATGGCCTTCTGTCTGCGGTGCCTGCCTCCTATTTCTCCATTCATACCCATTCACTATCCCTGTTGGTTCACAAAATCCTCTCTCTGTGCCTGTGTGCAAGACTTCTCCCTGCCTGAAAAGGCTCCTCTCCCATCTCCCCATATGGCGCTGCTTCCCACCTCTCTCTGCGAACACCTGGCCATGCCATGCTGATTAGGCTTCCTTCGCTCTCCATTCGGACATGGGTTGTGTTATCTGTCTGCCAAGCAAATGTTTATGAATACTTGTACTCAGTGTAATTGAAAACAATCTTTGCACACCGTGGCGCTTCTCTGTCTCATTCAGTGGAATGGCTTTATAATGCCAGCTAAATGCTTTCTAGCGTTTACGAAATCCAAGCGTTAGCTACATCATTCAAACTCTACATGCATACATGTGTACATGACAGCCTCTACATGTGTAACTACAAAGCATAACAATGCGTCATTCTAAATGGCTCTACATGGTATTTCAAATATGACAGTGTGTCATTCTTAATGCAAATGGCTAATGCATACAAAGTGGCATTCTAATATGTGCATAGTGTAATGTTATTAGTCAGTACTAATCAGAACTAAACAGAATATGGAAAACTAAACATGATGAATGGATAACTGGAGTCCTAAAGGGGTAATACTAAATACTGGTTCTCTAACAAGGGATAATGATGGGTAATGGTGTGTAACAAAGAGTAATGATTCTCTACCAAAGAGCCTCATGATTCTATAATGATAACAATCAAGGCTCCTCATTTTATCAGTTTTTACACAATAAACAATACCCTTGATATCCTTACCCCAGTCATGAGGATCCTCATGAAACCTGACTCTAAGCGTAACACCTGGTATGACTCTGAACTTGCAGCTCTGAAACGAAAGTGCAGAGCAGCAGAACGTAAGTGGCAAACCTCAGGTTCACCCTCTGACAAACTGGCCTGCCGCCTGCTCCGAAGGCAGTGCAGACTCGCCACCCGTGCCAAGAAAAGGGCCCACATTCAATCACAGGTCTCGGGTGCATACAGTAACACGACTGAACTTTTCACAATCTGCAGGGGGCTAGCCAAGCCCCTACCTCCCCTATTTCTTCCCAGGCCCTCTGCAATGCACTGGCCACACACTTTGCCACCAAAACTCAGGACATCCTGATTGTTACTTACCCACCTAACCAATCCCACACTCCCTTCTCTCCCTTGGCCACCCCCCTCCTCCTTCTGCTTTCTCCTCCTTCACCCTTGTCACACCTGAAGAAGTTACCAGAGCTGTCTGCTCTATGAAGGCCTCTTCCAAACAGAGTCCCCCCGATTCATCCAAAAGGGTTCGATGGCCAACACAGGCTCTCTTGCCCCAGCACTCACTGATTTCTGCAACCGCTCTTTCCCCTCCTCCCCCAAGCACTCCCTTGTGTGCCTACTATTAAAAGAAGCCTTCAGCAAGACCCTACCTGTCCATTCAAATACTACTCTATTTCAATCACCCCCTTCCTGGGGAAACTGCTGGAGAAGCTGGCCTTGCCCCAACTCAACTCGCACATTGATCTTGTCAGTGGTCTCCACAATCATCAATCTAGATTCCGAGCATCTAGAGGCATGAAAACTGCTCTTCTGAACACCTGTGAAGAACTGCTTGCCTCCTGGACTCCAACTCCCTAGCTGTCCTCACTCTACTTGATCTCTCTTCTGCCTTTGACACTGTCAACCATTCCACCCTCATACAAAGTGTCCACGATTCCCTTGGTATCTCGTAACGAGCACTGGCATGGCTGACTTCTTTCCTAACTGACCGCTCATCCCATGTAATCCTGGGCACCTTCGCCTCTCCTACTTCCCTCTTCACCTGTGGTGTCCCATAGGGATCTATCGTCTCCCTCTGGTTCTTGAACATCTACCCTGCTCAGCTGGCATGCTTCATCTCCTCCTTCTCCCCCAAATTCCAGTGTTATGCAGACAACACAACTCTTTTTTAGACTTCCTGCTGACTCGCTCGCACCTTCCTTCATCTCTGACTGGCTATCGGCCATCCAGGATTGGTACTCTTCCAATTATCTCTGCCTGAATTCCAGCAAAACTGAGATCCTTTCAATTGGTATGCCTGCTCCTTCCTTCTTGCCTTCTCTCTGGCCTCCCACTTTGGGCTAGCCCCTGCTCCTTCTTCTGAAGCCAGAAACCTTGTTGTCCTCTTTGACTCCTTATTATCCTTCCTCCCTCATATGCAGGACATTGCCAAGAAGGCCCACTTTTGCCAAGAAGGCCCACTTCCAACTCTTCCTTCTGAAAGGAATTCTTCCATTTTTCACTTTCCCCCAGAAGCTCAGTGTTTCCCGAGCCCTGGTTCTCTCTAGGCTTGGCTATTGTAACAGCCTCCTCCTCAATCTACCTTCTTCCACTCTGCGACCCTTTCAGCTAATCAAGAATAGAGCAGCAAGACTTATCCTTGCCCTTAAACCCAGGGACTGCATCTCCCCTGCCCTAAAAAGCCTCCACTGGCTCCCACGGATGCACGGATCAAATTCAAATCCCTCTGCATCATCCACAAGGCTGTCTAGGGCCGGGGACCACACTATCTTCAACTCTCTCTTACCAAATACTCTCCTTCTAGACCTCTACACTCCTCTGGCACCAACTCTGTGTGTTAAGCATTTCGCTAAACAGAGAGCAGGAGGCTGCTCGCTTTCCTCAGCTGGATCCCGCCCCTGGAAAAGCCTCCCTCTCCCTCTGCGTCTTGAGCAGGACCGTTTGAAGTTCCGAAAGCATGTCAAGACTCTCGTCTTTTCCTCCTCTTTGTTAAGGATTTCAAAGGCACGGGACACTCCAGACCAGGACTCTTTCTACTGGCCGTGGATGCAGCGCACAATTAAAACACTTTTATTTTATTTATTACAAATTCAGTTTGAGAAGGCACCCAACCCGTCTCACACCCCCCTTTACCAATATCCCGGGTCGCAACAGACCATGAACCAAGCCGGTGTGTAATAATACAATATTTATTTATTTTAAAATTCCAATGAAAATCACACAAATGTAATATAGGGCAGCAATCACCAGGGCAGTGATAATTACACTGTAAATTGATAGAACACACTTAGTTTGACCTCGTTACATAAGAGATACAGGCCCTCATTACAAGTCAGGCGTTAAGTGTTTTACGGCGCCGTCGGCGCCGTTAACCCTTAATGCCTGATTCACACTTTAACGCCTGCTTTTTGCAGGCGTTAAAGTCCAAGGCGCTAAGCGACCTTGGTGCTAATTACGGCACCGTAATTTACGGTGCCGTAATTAGCACCTTCCCCATCCCCATTATGCCCTATGGGGCAAAAATGGGAATAGGGAAGGGCAAATGGTGAATGGGGAATTACCGCCCCACTCACCTTGGAATGGGGCGGTAATTCCGCCATCCACCATGCCGGACTCCGGCATGGACCATGGTGCTAATAGCACCATGGTCCAGCGCCGGACTTGTAATGAGGGCCAAAGTGTGCAATTGAATAAAGGCAAGATTACCTTTCGAGTCGTATTTTCCGATAGCACCACAGATAATATTTCCCCCTGCAACACTCCCTCAAACCTATTTTACCTGAATTTTGTGTGGGTAGAAAGGAGTAGCAAGGAGTAAGGTATAATATGCAACAAACTGAATGAAGATCTGACCTTCCAACTCTGAATGGGAGGCAGAATTGGATTGAAAACCCTTGAAATTGAGCAAAATAGCTGTCGGAATTACTAAATATTTGCTTTACGGGTGCGGTTGAATGAATAAGGCAAAAATGGGCATGGCAGGATCAAAGAAGTCAGAAAACTAGCAAACTACAAGGCAATGTACTAACAATGGGCATACAGTTCAGAAATCAACTTTAGAAGGAAAACAATGTGCAAAGAAATCACACGTGGTGAAATTGAATTTGATTCATTTCACGGGTTCAAATAGCAAAACGGTTTGGAATTTGGTCTAAACAGGCAAAATCGGATTGATGCTAAAGTACAAAGACACTTCACAGGTAGGATGTGAAAGGGTAACTCTGAATGAATGACAGTATGGGATTATTGAAGGGGAATGAAAAATCGTTTTTTAAAATCACAGCAGTTGCACAGGGAAAATCGGTTTGAAAAGGAAAATGACAAGTTTTAGTAAGACTATATTTTAGTGGCTAGAAAAGAGGAACGCCTTCCGTGAAAAGGGTTAAGCTGCAGTTTTGACCTCCTCCCCCATACCGTGTGTCTCTTTATGTGGGAATTAATTAATTTATTTATATAATGGACTGAAAGTATTGAAAAGAATGGCTCTAACACATGTAGATTAAAGGACAAGATACACAGAGGATTTTGACAATTTTAAGAATTTTGCTAGGGTAGTTATAGGATTTCTATGGGATTGGACCTAATACAAGGTAACAAAGTAAGGGATGCTGTTTGTGGTTACTGTGGAAGGGAAATACTCGCAACAAGCACTTGAATGGGGTAGCTTGGACAGCTAACCAGGTTTCTGGACAGTGAGGCAAGATCTGGTCACTGCGCAGCGGGCTTTCCTGGAAGGGACAGCTGGGCCTAGTCTGTTCACTGGATAGCGAGGTGCATCAGCTGGGCAAGCAGGTAGCGGGGCAAAAAACAGTCTGCTTGCAGAATACTCCCAAAAAAGGTTACCACAGCTTTTCCCCCTTTCTCCCTGAATTATTGGGGTTCTAGTAGGCTTTTAATTCTGGATCAGAGGTTCAGCCTGGGTAAGATCAGCTACTTCTCGCCTGGCTTCTGGAATCTGGAACATTGCCAGGTGAATGGGGAATATCTGTATTCTGGATGTTGAGTTGTGACTGCTGGATTTTCTTGAATGTCTGTCGGATTTTCTGGAAGGTCTGTTTCTCTGTAATCTGTGTGTGTCTTGAACTTTGAATGTCTCCTCCTTTATAGGCCGGATGACATCAGAGTATTTTTACTATGTGGGCAGAACTAAGCTAGACATACCTCTAAATCAGATAGGTCAGCCTATGGAAGTCACCTCCTCCCTGAAGGAGGTGACTCATTTTTAGGCTGGGTATTTTATGATGTACCTTTGTTTCACCAAAGTTCTTTTTGCCAAAATAAGTTATGGAGGAAAACACATATTTTTATCATGTCACCCATATAAAAATTAGATAAACAGATCCCATATTTTACAAAGAATATACCATTCAAATCCCAAAAAGGTGCGATGGTGTTTAGTCATTCTGACAATCTTCCGCGATTTCCATGGAAAACATTTCACCTAAAATTCTTCAATTGTATATATGTATACATATATATATCACAGGGCATGTGTTCATTCATTTTCAAAGCTGGACCATGTATGCTTTTCCCAGAAATGACATTTTCCTGGTGTTTGCGTTCCCCAACATGTTAGGAAAACATATAACGTCTTATTTTAATGGCACAAACTTGACATTTAAACGGTCATAATTTCACATTAATATGTCTTTTGATTACTGAAATAAATGACATGATCTGAACAGTCGCTGAAATCAAAAGGGCTTGCTTTGTTTTCCAAATATGGGCATTCCTTCCAACCCCCAGCCAAATGTCAGGCTCTGGTCAGCTTAACCCAGTGTTGCCATGGATTCGCCTGAAGTTAGGCTGTTGAAGCTGAGGATAAGTGTCAGAGGATTTCCCACCTCAAGGGCAGTCCATTGTCTCATGCTGGAGCAGTGCTGCTTCGTCTGACGAGGGTGCTATATTCTCCACCTTGGCCCATTCATAGTGTCCAGGGGGCTACTCCACTTGGGAAAGGTGATCCTGGGCCCTTTGATGCCAGGGCCTGCCAAACCTGTTCTGCTGGCCTCTAAGAACTTTTATTTATTTATATATTTTCCTTTCTTTCCCAGAAAGCAAGTCTTTTGGGAATAATATCATGTATATATTTTAAAGCAAACCCCCATCACATGTCTATGCAAGCACAGGGCATTAGTTTAACATTTCACTTTTCAAAAGGCATTTTTTTGCTTGGCAAAAACACCATTTTACACGTGGGTTAATATTCTTGGATGTCACTTTACAAATGCGGCTTTTTCTCGCACCTATATTTTGAACATTATTTATACCCCTAGTCAATTTCTAATACACAGAAATCTGTCCAACACAAGGGCTCCCTGAAACTGACATCAATCAAATGGAGAGAGAGAGCTTTTTCTGAAGAGTTTGACTGTGTTACATTGTTGCAAAAGTAAAACGTTTGCCGTGCGGCCTGGAGTGACTGTCTCTATAGATTTTCCTTGACACAGAATGCCTTTCTGAGGGGACTGCCCTACTTTGCTGGTGTATAGCCTGAAGGTAAATGGGTATGAATGTGCCTTACTGGAACAAACTCTGTATTGTTAAAAAAAAAAATGGAAATGGCATCAGTGCAAAGCCATTTCAACTGCAGACCATTTCCTTTTCTTTAGTTAGATGTTTTAAGCTGACAGCATAGCAGCACTGCACTAGGCTGCTTTGGAATTCTTCTTTTTGATGCAGATGAAGAAAATGACTTGCAGCAATCCTCTGGGTGTTCCAGGTTCCATCTTGTCCCATATTTGCCTGGCAAAGACAGCGCAGCCATTATTTTGGTGACTGCAAAATGCAGTTTTGATGCAAGGCAATAGTGCTCAACATAGGCAGTGCAGCCATTCTGCTGGTAACTGCTGAATTGCAGTTTGGTGATGTAAAGGAGTTCTGCTGGGCTGGTGAATGTACCCCACAGATCCTCCCCCCGGCTTTCCCAAGACTTCTTGTTGAGGGAGAGTAGGGCAAAGTGGGGTTCATCAGGCAGAGTTCTTCCATCAGGGGGCGGTACGGCACGATCCTCCCTTCATCTTTTATTGGAGAGTGTGGAGCGACAGTCCCTTTCCTTCCTTCCCTTTACGGGTCCCCGTGGAGGTCCTCATTGGTCTAAGAGGGAATGAAATTAGTACTCTCATAGGAGATAGATAAAGACAGGTTTTAGAATCTTTCACTGTCATTCTCCCCGGGGAGTTCTGCTGGGATGGTAAATGTACCCTACATCCTTGCCTTCTGTTTCCTCTGCTAATCCCACAGTTGCTGTGATTGGTGTATTGGACCCTTATGCATCCTCTGGGCCTCTAATCATTCACACCCAATCTCCCAAGCATCTGTCTTCCTCAGCACTTGCCTCGGCACACCCTCCACACTGGAGATTAGCACTTTCCATCTGTTGCGGCTCCTGGCCGTATAGCACTTAACATACCTTGCTCTTCAACTGTGGCTCACCTCAAGCATGCACACCACAGCACCTACCGCACGGCCCTCTTCCTTCCTGCACTTGCACGTTCTGAATACTCACAAAGCATAGTAGCTTCAGCCATCCCGTCCCCCTCTTTATTTGTTTTTGTATTTAATTCTACTGCTATCCCATGTTCCCTCCCTGCTGCCCTGTGGGCACTTTGAAATAGAATGTATCTCCTGTATAAGCGCCTAACAAGCAAACAATAAATACATAAATAAAAATAGGGTGTACCTGTTTCCTTGTAGTATATCTTGTTCTACTTCTATGGTCAGCTGGTGAACTGTTTTCCACGGACTGACGCCTTTATGAGTCTCCTTCCTCGTGTAATGTTGGTGGTTCCCTTGTGCTGTGAACTGCTTGGAGAGTGGATCTGTCATCCGATGTCGGTTTGGAATGTCGGTGGTTGCCGTGTGCTGTGCACTGCTTGGAGTGAAGGTTGACCTGCCTTCCTGTGTCAATTTGGAACCATAGCTCCTGTGGACAGCGTTGCAAAGTGTAGTTGGGGGCCAGCGGGGGTGGAGTGCCTGCGGCATCGATATTTGCTATACATGCTGGCCTGAAGATTGCCGACTAGCTGTGATGATGAAACAGGGCATTGTGACCGCTGATAGGCAGGTTCCCTTTTTGTCCAAGTGGTCGAGGGAGTTCCAGGTGCAGGCTCTTGTACAGTCACTCTCGTAGTTTCCTTTGTTGATCTGGGTGGGAAGAGTTGCGACCTTGTTGGGACATAGTCTCTTTTGTCGTCGTCCTGATGCTGTTGGTCCTTGTGCCGGTGCGCGTGCTCTGCCCCCTGGCGTGAGCACTTGTACTCCTAGGGGGAGTGTGACATGCAGTGTGCTTTGGTGAGGATCTCTTTGTTGTTGAATGAAGAGGAATTTTCTCCCTTGTCAGCCCCTGTTGTCCTCTCATTGGCGCACCATCAGCTGCTCAGGTCAGACTTTCAGCTGCCCTCATGTTTTGATCTTGGAGGGTTCAACTTGGGTTCCGATCAGAGTGTTAAGCGATAGGTTTACTCCAAGTTCCTCGATTAAAGTGATTTGGCATGTGACTAGCACGCTTTCTTGAGTGCATCTTGCTTTTGTCTTCTTTTGCAGTGGTCCATCTAAATACATGAGGTCAAATGCACTTGGCGGACTGCTTTAGTGCTTATTCTGCTTGTTCGGTGCTGCAACGCTTATTCTGTGTTGTACACCGAATGCTTTTGTGCCAGATCATTACAGACTCTACCCCTCGACCTCGCACCCACTCTTTGTTTGCATGGGCCGGTGGGCAGGTGAGCCGTCTCTACCTTCTTCTTCATGCCCACGGCAGAAACCGGCAGAGGAAGCAGAGGATGGATTGCCACTTCCGGTTAACATGCTCTGCTGGGACAAAGAGGTTGGCGGGTATATGGACCCAGACAGCAAATGTCAGGCCATGCGTCTGGATGTGACCCACTGCAGCACGCTCCTGTCAGGTGCCGTTTTGGGAGAATTGAGTGCAGGTGGCGGATTGCCGCCGGCAAATCCTTTGCTTGAGCGGTGAGCAACCATACAATGGGTCTGTGACAAACGGATAGCTGCGTCTCACGGAAAACGGTGGAGAGCAATATCACTGTAGCCGAGATCGGCAGAACGGTAGACTGTCGTGCAAAGCAGAAAATGGCCGACTGCCGTGCGATATCGTGCTGGGATCGGCAGAGGGCGGAGTGCCTATTTTCTTTATGCTGGGATCGGCGGAGGGCAGAGTGCCTATTTCCTTATGCTGGGATCGGCAGACGCTGGGATCGGTGGAGGGTGGAGTGCCTAATTCCTTAAGCTGGGATCGGCAGACGGCGGAAGGTGGAATGCCTATAAGTCTGTCACGTTGACGTCTCCGTTACGATGGGGGCCGGCGGAGGGAAGAGAAGGGAAGTGACGCATGGGGAGGCGGGGTCGGGGAGTTCTGGAAGAAGGTAGAAATAAAGAAGACGTTTGATGAAGAGCTCCGTGTCTGCCTCTTCATTCCTGCGACACCGCAGGCCTGCTGCGTGCGAGGGCCGCTACACTGGTGACGAGGATGGGATCGGTGGCACGGCAGCACGCAATGAAGCTGCTGTAGCCCGCCCACGGACCCCATGAGCGTGAGCGCGCGCAGCGCGAAGAGGCCCAAAGAACGCTGGACTACTACGCGGCTCGGGCCGCGGCGGTGAAAACACGTGAGGAGCGAGAAGACCTCGCGGAACAACCAACGGGTGAGCGCACAGGACACGTGTTTTCCCGACTGCAGCTACGGGTGCCGGCAGCACGAGCGCACGTGCGCTGAGCACGCAGCTGTGGCATACACCGCCTGTGTGCCTCGGAAGCCCTCACATCCCACGGCACGGGACACGGCCAGGGAGGCACTCATTGCACGTGCTCTGCAGGGCCAGGGAACATCATAGTCCAGCAGCCCAGACCAACGGGCCCATCAAGGCCCCAACAGCAGAGGGCACTAGAACCCCGGGGAGGGGTAAGACCAACGGATGGTGCTCGTGCCAAATTGGCGGCCATCCCTCACGGACCAGTGAAGAGACTAACCATAGGAGGACACGGGTAACCGCCACCAGAGACCCGCAAGGAAATATTATCAGCACACAACACACTCAGCGCCATGTCAAGCCAAGATGGTGGGCAAGGAGGACAACCGCAGGCAAATGCACAGCCAGTTCCAGGCGTGCCAGCGACGGACCACATACCTTACCAGCTGCCGGACACGCTGGCCGCCCAGATGCCGGGGGCATTTGATGTGACGGACACCAGCAACATGGGTCAGAGATGGACCAAATGGATCAGAGACTTTGACCTATACATGGGAGCCACAGGACCTATTGCCGATGCAAGACAGGTATGCCTACTCAAACTAGCTGTAGGATCTGCCACCCGAGACATAATTGAGGAAATGCCCCAAGACTCGATTGACTCAATTCAAGACCTTAAAGAGGCGCTTGCTGCGTACTTCGCACCACATACCAATGTGGACTACGAAAGACATCTATTCCATAGCACCAAGCAGGCCAAAGGGGAAACCATGGACGCATATGTGATGCGCTTGCACACCAAATTGAAACATTGTGATTTTGCGAACTATTCGAACACGGAGGCATTAAGATCACAAATTATCTCCGGATGCGAATCCCAGGCTTTCCGCCGGAAGCTGTTGCAAAAATCGCGCACGCTGGAGGAAATCCTAGCACTGGCCAGAGTCGAGAGAGCCATAGACTCCCAGGTAGAGAGCTTTGGAAGCACAAATGTGGGGGAAAGCGTGAACAAACTGCAGCTAGAGAAAAGATCAGAGGAACTCTTCTGCTATAAATGTGGATTTGAATACCCACATGAAGGAACCTGCCCTGCGATAGGACAACGATGCACATCCTGCGGCGAAGAGGGACATTTCAAAGCCATATGCAGGCTGTTCCGTGACCGGGGGAGAGACCGACCCAGGGACAGCATGGCTCGCCCGAAAAGCCGATACGGGGGAACATCCAGCAACAACCCAACCCCCAACACGTCAATCACCCCGAACCAGCCCATAGGTGATCAGCGAGAGCGCGACTCGGGAGAAGATCGGCAGAGGAGGAAGGACAGAAGGAGGTTCGTAATGCGTGCAAAACCAGAGCGCAGGTCCCGACGCCATGTACGATACCTAGTGGAACAATCCCCCACGGACTCTGATCCTAGCTCATCCGGAAGCGACCAAAAGAAGAAGGCCTACGTGTATGCTCTGGGCAACCCCACAGCGACAGCACACAGCCCTACTTTAATAATCAAGCTACAAGAAAGGCCGACGGAATTTCTCATTGACACAGGAGCCACGGTGAAAGTGGTGAGTGAAAAAGTCTCTGGACCATTATTTTGCACTTGGGGCACGTTTCCCCTTGTACCTCGTGCCGGGCCACGTAGGATGCATCTGACAGAGCAGGGCTCTATGGAACAGCTAAGGCCCATGTCCAGAAACAAAATAGAGCCATGTTTAGTTATAACCTTCCTTTATTCCCCTCTACAGAATTCTGTTTTTCCGGGTTCTAGTAGCCCGCCTCTTCCTCCCTTCTCCTTGTGCTGCCCCCTTCTTTCTGTTCCATAAGGTAGTTCCTCCCTTTGGGTATTCCTGTGACATTCCACCTACAACACTGCTTTCAGTTGAGAACTTATGAAGTGAAGCCCAGTCTCCAGAGCCGATCACCATCCGCACATGTACAACACTACGTTCTGAGTTTTTGGGCAGCCATAAGGGCCTTTGCACATAGCGTCTGGTGCGCCAATACCCTTGTTTTTTTGGGATGTCTGTATGTTGCATCCTTTTTGCCCTGGTGAGACGCTACAGTGCACAAACGCTAGGAAGCCGCTGGAAGGCATTGTGTTAGCATTACATAAAGCACCAAACATGCATCTCCCATTTTGCACACATGCTGCTCTGCTTCTTGCATTTATTTACTCATATATTTACCTGGTTAAATATTAGGTGCATCATTCCAATGTTATTTCAGAAGCAATTCCGATTTAGGCTTGTATAAAATACCTCCTATCCCCCTCCCTGCCGCAGCTGCTAGTTGTTGTTCGTTGTTCGCTAGTGTGATGGCATGCGCAGGGTTTCGGTGCGAGAAGGGGGCTGAGCAGTAAACTGATGGGAAGAGCGCAATGGACCTGCGCCAGGCTCGGACTGGCCTATAGGGCAATGCCCGAACCAAAAACGCAAAATGCTTGTGTGGGCCAAATTGATGAGCTACCTCACTATGCAGGTAGTAGTTTTGACCAGTCTTGCTCAATAAATATCTTTAAAATGTACAATGTGCATCACATTTTATCAAAATCTTCTCCTTGGGTACTATCCAGTCTGTCACAAAAGGAATGAATTGCCATTTGCAACTGTAGGCCGCTTTTTCATTGGTGCCTGAGACAATTGTATACCCCAGTCCGACGCTAGCCCGTGCCAGGGCTGTGCACCTGACACATTTTTGCAGGGGTGCTACTAATGCACAAATATGCAAAGAAGGTTCTGGTTAAGTTTGCCCTGGCTGCCTCTTTCATATGCAAAAGTGTAGAATCCACCCCCCTGCCTTTTTGAACTCCTCCCCTTCCCTGCATTTGCAGATCTGAATGTCAGAAGGCCTAGTAAGATCGTTGTTTTGTCCTCCCTCTGTTTCCACCTCCTTGTCTTGTCGTGCCTAGAAACACTTGCGTACAGGCGTGTTATAAATGCCATCTTAAATCATATTTCTGAAGTACCACCGCGGTGACATTTGGCCACAACACTTTAGCAGCAACCACATGAGGATCTGAACTGAGCCACCTGCCTCTCCACCTCGAGAGGCTTGTAGGCAATGTGGCCAACTTTACAAAATGGTGTTTCCGGGGGAGCGTGGCTTGGCACCAAAGGAGACAATCGCTTCACTGGCCTGCTCCTGCCCATAACGTTTTTATGTTGGATCTGCATCGCTATTTAGTGACTTATATTTGTTGGCTACCTGCTCACAGTTTGTGTTGTGTGGTCCGCTCTCTGCACATATCAAAAGATATTTCCTTTGCTGCAGTGCAGGTTGAATCTCGGACGTATGCTCTTCTGAGGCAGGGAATGACTGCTGGCTCTCCCTCTTCGCGAGGAGAAGTATGGACACAGATACTACTTTAACTCAATGATCTGACTGAATTGGGCCCTTGGTGCAACTGCGCTGCCACCTCATGGACAAATAGGAGTTCATAGGCTATTTTTTTACTGAAGTAATTATTGGTTGCTCTTCGTCTCTCCCTCATTTTGGCTCACCTTTTAGGCCATTTTAACATTATTAAACCAACGCACTGCCCGTGTTTAAGGGTTTGGCACTTCATTTGTTCCTGCACACAGTGTATTCTTCCTGATACAGCCTGGTAGGTCTTCTCTCTATCTACCATGTCAGCAGGCAGAGGTGGGCAGAAAGTCCCTCGGGCACCAAACATACCCAAGTACCTGCCCGCTCAGCTACCCATAAAAGGCTGAAGAGTGATTCACCTCCCCCGCTTCCTTCTCTAGTTTCAAATATGGATGTTCTTCTGCAGGAAATTAGAACTCTTAAACCCTTCATTATAACAACAAATCAAAACCTTCAACAACTTGATGACAGATAGTGTTTGAAAGTAATATGGTCGAGCTGGAGACCAGAGTCAGTCATGTTGAAGATACTGTTCCTAGAGTTCTTCATTTAGAAAATGCAGTTAAGTAGTTGCAGAAGCACAACGAAGAGTTAGAAAATAGAGGGAGACTCAATAATCTTTGCATTTCTGGCCTCCCGGAAGGCTGTGAGGGGAATGATGCTATTTCTTTATGAAAATGTTTCCTGCGCTGCTCCATATCGCACCCAAAACTGTTTTTAACATCCAACTGGTCCATTGCATTGGGCCCTTAAAGAGCAATCGAGCGTAACCCTCAGCACCACACACTCTTATCTTCCTTTTGCTGGAATATACCCAATTGCAATTCATCATCTCTAAAGCCAAATAAAAAACACCTTTTTCTGGCATGGCAGTCACATTTATATCTCTCAGGATGTGGCTAAAAGGACTGCACAGCGAAGAAATGAATTTGTATCTTTTCGCCCTGCTTTGAAGCAATGGAATGCTCGATATGGCCTTTTATCATCCTTGTTCATTCAAGGTTACCCTTAATGGAAGAACGTTGGTCTTTGATGATCCTGCCAACCTCAGGTCTTTTATTAAGTCCTAGAAATCCGAAACTATGGATACTTCGACTCCTCCTAATTCTTCAACCACAGGCTCTTGACTCCTTTAAGTTGAATTAACTGTATCTATACATACGTGTTGCAGATTGTTGTAGTTTATTGGTGCTTACTCAGGCAGTTGTGCTCTCGAGGAGCACATCTGCATAATGGATCTTGTGCAGATCCTATCTGGGGTCGCCTAGACTTTTATTTCTTTTTGCAGTTTCTTGTGTAAACTTGACTATTCCTGTCTATTATACATATTTTTTGCTCTATTTTTTACTTCTGCTTATTTATATTTTTTAACGTGTTGTTGTCAAGTATTTACACATTCCCCTCTCCCTCTGTGTGCTTCCCTCATGTGTCTATTTTTTTGCATTGGGGTATCTTCCACTTTTATATTCTTCAAATTGTGAAATTGCCATCATATTCTTGTTTTATGATGTCTGTTATATTTGCAAACATATTTATGTATATCCATATATTTTTATTACATTTCCATAATGGTGTTTAAATCTATATCTTGGAACATTAAGGGTGTCAACAATCCTATTAAAAGGCAAAAAATAATTTCTCACCTTAAGAAGTTCAACCCATCGGTACCCTGCATTCAGGAAGCCCACCTCTCCATGGCTGAATCCATGAAACTTAAATCATTCTGGGTTCAATATGTTATAGCTAGTCCTGCTATAGGGAAAAACAATGGTGTAGCTATATTAATTGATAATCATTTTCACCGCATTTTATGTTGTCAAGCCTCTGATAATGAAGGGAGCTGGGTTTGGGTGAAATTACAGATTGGACATAATGTTGTTACTTTTTTAAAATATTTATGGCCCAACCAAACCTCACCCGGAGTTCTGGGAAAGTGTTAAACTAATTATCCTGCAATCCAACCTCACTAACCTTATTCTTTGTGGCATGGGCATAGGACATGGGGGGGACAAATCCCCCCACTATTTTAAGTGGGGGGATATAATGGCATTTATCCCCCCCCCAGAAAATGTAAGTGTTGTGCACAGTGCCCATGATTCTTGTGGTGTCTGTAAAACGTTTGCAATTCAGAGGAGGTTGCTGTCAGAAAACTTTTGTGACGACTTTTCGACTTTAAGGGGTTCATGTAATAATGTCCCCTCAAAAATATTGCCATGCAAATCAATCGCCAAAAAATGGCAGTTTATTGTGGGGAAATTATTACATGGAACTATGGGGGACACCTCTGCAACCCCTAAACCCTTTTTTATTTTTCATGGGGGGCAGGGGACAACACCGCAACCCCTGCTGCCACGTTTCTATATATATATATATATATATATATATATATATATATATATATATATATATATATATATATGGTCACATATATAATGTCGCCACAACATTTTCCCAGCGACATTATATACAGCGACCATATATATAGGGATATTATTACTTGATACCCTTTAAGGGCCCGATTTAGGATTTTTTGCACCGTTCAAAGTGACTTTGTACTGCTGAAAAGTGACTGCACTGCCAACCCAAACGCTGATTCATGGAACTGCATTTTTGCAGTACAAAATGACTTTACACTGTAAAAATACACTTTGCACGGTTCCATGAATCAGACTTTGGGTCAGCAGTGCAAAGTCACTTTCAACCGTTCAAAAAATTCCATGAATCAGGCCCAAAAATGTGTCTTTACATAACATTGGTGACGAGTCGGGATTGACACACACTTCCCTGCAACACTGACACAAAACTCTCTAATGACTATCAGTGCAAAATGGCACAACCCTGTCGCTGTTTATGCCATACCTAGGTAAACTAGCTATTCCTTGGAGCATTTGGCATAGCAGTGAGAAACTTCATAGTTTGGTATGAAATTTAAACCATCCAGAAAGACTGCCAGATGGCACACCACGAACCCCTGCTGACGATTAGGATGTATATCTGTATATGCTAAAGCCATTAATGTGATAGAAAAGTGATTTGGGAACAACCAAAGCATGATGCGCAGCACACAGGCAGGTTTTCCGTGTGCAGAGGGCAGGATTAGCAACAAGTACGCTTCTTCCGCCCTAGTGTCAGCATGAAAACCAGATAAAATCATCAGTTTATCTGTTGACGGGTGGCTCACATACCAATACGCATTCTCTCAAGCACTGAGACAGAGAGCTGGGTCTCGGACAACCTTCTTTATTCGAATCTCCAATCTAACTCCCTTTTCTCTCCCTCTGGTCCCTCCCCTTCCGCCCCCCTTCCCGCCATGGCGCATGCTTCTCTCTTAAAGGGGTCACACCAATTTAACTGACTCACAACATCTCCCCCGCTCTTAACATTAAAGTCGGAGCTTACATTTGTTCAATGAGTCTGGCGGGTCTCCGTACAGTTCTCCGCGGTCTGCCCGGAGACTCTCTCGTCTCGCCTGCTGGCGAGGTCGGCGGATCTGGTTCATTGTCCTCTTCCAGGTCTGGATCGGTCTCTATTGCCCTTGGATCTTCTGTCTCTTCGAGATATAGTCTCTTGAAGAATGAGGCGTTTCTCGGGATCTCACCTGGCTCTCCCACTGCGGTCACCATAGGCCCTTTTATTGCCGTTATCACTCGGGGTTCCGCGCCATATCGTGTATCGGTCTTCCTGAGCTGTCTTTGGCGGACCAGGACTGTTTGTCCTACCTCTAGTTGTGGCTCTTTGGCTTTCCTCTTCTTATCGGCCCATTCCTTGGCTTGCGCCTTCTTTTGTGCATCTCGCTCTCGTATCACCGCATCTTGCTCTGGGGTATAGTTGTCCCATTGGGGAATGCGAGTCCGGGGCTTGTAGTTTATCATAAGTTCAGCAGGTGTGTGTCCTGTTGCGTTGTGGGTCGTGTTCCGGTAGCTCCGAAGCATCTGACATATTGCTTGGTTGTGCGGTATTTGGTCTACTAGGGCCTTTTGTCGCGTCGCTTTGATGGTTGCCATGAAGCGTTCGACCATCCCATTGGCCTGGGGCCAGAGGGGCGTGATCTTCTGGTGTCGGAACCCTAGATGGTCAGCGAACCTCGCAAAGTCTCGTCCCTGAAAGGGGGATCCATTATCCGTCTTAACTACTAGCGGGATGCCCCACTCACTGAATGTTTCGTCGATGACTGGCGCCGTTTCTTGGAACGACGTAGAGTTCGTTTGCTTGACGATGGGGAATCGAGAATACTCATCGATCATTACGAGTAGGTAACCTCCTTCTTCCAGCGGGCCATAGAAGTCGATAGATATTCTTTGCCAGGGTTTCTCAGGGAGTGGTATCGACCTTAGCGGGGTTGGGTCAGATCCTCTCGCCGATTGCTGGCACGATCTGCAGTGTGCCAGGACGTCCTCTACGATTATGTCCATATGTGGGAACCACGCGTAGCTTCTTAGGATTTTCTTGGTGTTTTCTATTCCCCTGTGTCCTTCATGGGCTATGGTTACTAGAGTTTTCCTCAGGTCTTTTGGCGCCACTAGTTGGTTTCCTCGCAGCAGGATCCCTTGGTCTGTTGCCACTAGTTCGGGGTGTATCTTCGCTATGCGGTCTAGGTCTTTCTTATCCGCCTCTTTTTCACTCTGACTCGCGTGGTGGGCATTTTTCCAGCTGTTGGTACGGGTGAGGTGTAGGGCTGCTCTGATGGTGGGGTCAGCTTTGCTTCTGGCTGCGAAGGTTTCCAGGGAGATCGTGGGTGGCATGGCGTTGGTGGATAGGTATGCGATGTAGCTCTCCGCTTCATGAGCCAGTGAGTTGTCCTTTCCTTCCGTCGGGTGTCTTGACAGATAGTCAGCGGGATTGGCATCCCCTCCCGGCTTGTGGACGATGATGAAATTGTATTCTTGAAGCCGGAGGCCCCACCGTTCGATCCGGGGTGGCATTTTCGTCTTTGGGTTTCCAAACAGTGATAGCAGTGCCTGGTGGTCTGTCACAAGGGTAAATCGCCGTCCTATTATGAAGTGATGGAATTTTTCGGTGGCCCAAACTGCTGCCAGACTTTCTCGTTCTGCCTGGGAGTATGCTCTCTCGGTAGGGGATAGGGCCCTGCTAGCATATGCTACCACTGCGTGTTGTATGTGGTCACTGGGGTTCGTCTGCGCTAGGATAGCCCTGAGGCCCACCGGGCTGGCGTCCACTGTGATAATGGTATTCCATTCCGGGTGGAAGTAGGCTAACTGGTGATGACTTGCCAGGTTTTCTTTAATGATCTGGAAGGCTGATTGGCATTGAGTGTTCCAGGAGAACGGGACATCCTTCTTAAGGAGCGCTCGTAGGGGGTCCGTGATGGTGGCATAGTTGCGCAGGTAGCGAGCGCAGTACCCCGCCATCCCTAAGAAGGACCTTAGGTCCGCTGCCGATTCTGGGGGTCGAAGGTCGTTGATAGCCTTTATCTTCTCCAGGTCAGCCGTGATGCCTTTGCTGGAGAATATGTGACCAAAGAATCGGAGGCTGGATTTATTGATGTCACACTTAGGGCCGTTCAGGGTGAGACCCGCCTCATGTAGGATCTTGCATACAGACAGGAGGGCTTTGTCATGTGTTTCTTGGGTGGTTCCAAAGATGAGGATATCATCGCTATAATTTAGCGCATTCACTTCAGTAGATATGAGTTGTCGGATAGTTTCTTGGAAAATTTCGGCTGCGGAGGATATGCCGAAGTTGAGGCGTTTGTATCTGAACAAACCCTCGTGTGTGGCGAATGTGGTTATTGGGCGGGACGCGGGGTCGATCACTAGCTGATGGTACCCTTGGTTAAGGTCCAGTTTCGAGAAATGGGTGGCTTGGTTTAATCTAACCAGCATGTCTTCCAGGCTCGGGCCTGGATGTCTTTCACGTTGTATGGCCTTGTTAGGTATGCGCATGTCAACGCATATACGCAAGCGTCCATTGTCCTTGGGTACTATCACAATGGGCGACACCCATGGTGTTGGTCCGGTGGCCCTCTCGATGATGTCATTTTGTAGGAGTAGTTGTATCTCCTTGGACACCTGTGCTTGAAGGTGGAATCCTATTTTCCGTGGATGTTGTGGGACTGGGGTAACTGCAGGGTCGATGTGTAGGTGGATGACGGAGTGTTTGAGCATTCCCACTCCTTCAAATAGTTTAGGAAATGTGTTCATCAGAGTGTCTTTGCCAATGGGGTCGTGGGTCATCGTTCTAATCTCCTGCCGGTCAGGTGGGTGTCCTTGGATGATCTCGTCGTTTTCATACTGTAGGTCAATGAGTGCCAATGCTCTGGCCGTCTTGTAACTGAGAAGGCATCGGCCTACGGAGGGACTCTGGATGACGTGTATGATTGTCGGCACCGCGAGTCCTCTGTGGGTTAGGTCACAGTGGAACTGTCCTCTCGAAGTCAGCGGTAGAGTGGCGCCCCATTGGAAGATGTGAGTTTTCGTTTGGTATAGGGGAAACTCTGCCTCTAGCGGGTGATATAGGTCTTCATTCATGACGTTGACGGTGGCGCCTGTGTCGACGATGAATACGTTGCGGGCATTTCCCAGCTGTACTGTCACCTTGGGAGCCGATGCGTCCTCTGCGGTGGTGTCAAGGAGCCTGATGTACTCCCTGTCATAACCGTCTTGGAGGTAGATAGGCTGTTGGTCGTCGGCCAGTGGTGTTCTGGGTTGTAGGTTGTTGTAGGGGTCGCATTCCGGCATCCTGGGAGCGGTCAACCTTCCTTGTATTGGTTCTGTTGTGTGCTCTCCTAGGGCATATATTCTCGGCAGGTCGTATGCCTGATGGTCATATAGTTCGTGGATCTGCCTATCGGGTTCCACTTGTAGGTCCTGGAGGGCTCGGACAGTGCTAGGGCGCTGGTAGGTCGTTGTGGTGTGTGGTGCACTTCTGTCGGATATTCTTCGGTCTTGTTGTTCTCGCGGTGGTTCCGGCTGGGTAACGGGATTGTGACCGGCTATCGGGCGAGCGGGTCCTGTCTCCGGAAGTATTTCTCTGGACATGGCTTGAAAATGGTTTTCCATGCCACATCTTAGGCATTTCTGTCCTATTGCGCGACAAGGTCCTCTGTGCGGGAATTCAAAACCACATCGATAGCATTGCCGGTCTCCTTGGGGTCTCCCTGGTGGGTATCTGGGGTACGATCTGTTCTGTGGGCTTTGTAGCCTCCCTTGTGGTGACATGGCGGCGATGGTGTCTCCCTTTTTCGGGTTCTCGATGGCAGCCGCTTGGACATCTACCCTTTCATATACACGTGCGAGGTCCAGAATTTCTCTCAGAGTCAGGGGTTTCTTTAGGAGATGCTTCCTGAACATGGAAGATATGCAGCCCTCTATTATTCGTAGTCTAATGGCTTCGTCGTCGTTGAAATTGGCAAAGTCGCATTTAGATATTTTCCTCTGGAGACGTATGACAAATTCACCGATGGATTCATGGGCTAGTTGGGTGCATCGGTTGAAGGTATATCTTTCGTAATCCCTGTTGGGAGTGATCACCAGTTTTTCATTGATGGCTGTGAGGAGACGTTGGTATGTTGTGCGGTCTTGAGGCGGAATTGTTCTTATGATGTTTTTTATTTCACCGCCGGCAACGTTGGTGAAGATACTGATTTTGTTCGGAGGGTCTTGTGTGCCGATGGCGCCCACAAAGTCTTCAAATTCTTCGACCCACTCCTCCCATCGTTGGCCCTGGTCATGGTGCGGGTTGAGCGTGAAGGGGCTGGGTCTCCTCATGAGACTGGCATGTGAGGAGAGGGCTGGTGGTTGTGGCCCTGCTGCTGCGGTGGCTGGTGCCTGGTCAGTCATGGTTGTTTCCACGTGGGGAAATGCGTTTGCGCGTCGCCGTTACTCACTGAGCCGGTCCTCGGTGGTATCTCCCTTGCTGTCTGGCGCTGGTGTGCGGCCTTTCTTTTCCACCTTCGTGCCCTGTGGCACTGGGCTCTGTCGCAGGCGCTCCGGCCTGCCGTCGTCGGGCACACGGGCCTATCTGGTACTTTCGTGCGTCGTCCAGGTTTGATGGCGTGTTCGGGTGTACAGGCCTTCGTGGTTCCACCTGCTTTCCGGAGCGCGCGGTTTCCGAACTCCGCGCTCTTCGGCTGCTGCCGGACGTGCGCAGGCCCTTCAGGATGTCGGGCTTACTGGTCCGTCGCGAGGCACTTGGGCCTCCACCTCATCTGCTGGGCACGCAGGCCCTCCTAGGCGTCGTGCGAACTGCTGGGCACACGGGCCCTCCGGGTGCTGGGCACGGCCCTCCGAGGCGATGTGCGAACTGCCGGGCACACAGGCCCTCTACAACTGCCGGGCACACGGCCCACCTCTATATTCAGGCGCCCTTCGTCAGGTGTGACGCATGAGTCCTTCTTCCGCGCTTCGTCGCCAGTTGTTGACGGGTGGCTCACATACCAATACGCATTCTCTCAAGCACTGAGACAGAGAGCTGGGTCTCGGACAACCTTCTTTATTCGAATCTCCAATCTAACTCCCTTTTCTCTCCCTCTGGTCCCTCCCCTTCCGCCCCCCTTCCCGCCATGGCGCATGCTTCTCTCTTAAAGGGGTCACACCAATTTAACTGACTCACAACATTATCATTTTTAGATATTCTCCGATTACATAAAGTAATCATTGGAAACCTTTGCCACAACATTTCAACTTTATATTTGAAAGCTCCTTTGCAACACAACACTTGCATTGGTGTGTTTACAGCAACAGGGCCTTTTCAGTTCCTGCATTTGTGCATCACTAATCCAATGCTTTGCTGGGTGCATGGTGTTATGAGAACATAGCTATTTATTTATGTATGTATTGGGTATTTATAAAGCGCCTGGACAGAAAATGGTGTTTCAAGGTGCCAAAATGGTGTTTCAAGGCGCCACTAGACAAAAAAGGGAAGAACATACCAATGACAGTCAAACTAGGCCTTGCTGTTAAAGATATAGCAGCTAGAAGATGCTGTCTGTCAGACGTCAGTGAGATAATAAGTTAGTAGCTCCTGACCCTTATTCACATGATTCCTTCTCTTAAAATATCTCAGTGAAGCAACTGCACATGGTTGGGCAACCAGTAAAGCTCGAAATAGAGAAGTATCCAAAGCGACCTTAATTCTAAATTTCACTCAGCCTCATGGAGCCTCACCAGTCTGGAACCCAGGGTCTTTAGGTCCTTTAATCACTGCTTAGTTGAAGTTCTGTCCCATTCAGCCGCAGCACGTCGCAGAATGCTGGCAAAAAATGCTTGCCTACACCAGCCTACGCCAGCTCCCACAGATTGTAGGCACAAAGCTGAGAAATAGATGTCGCGGCTGCTAATGCTCTATTGGTGTAATCAAAATGTCATAACCAGGTTCATGCTCAGCCACTCGATTTATAAGCCCCATGTGTGTCCTTCACGGAAGTCCTGGTAAAAACAAACATTGGCAAAGCCAGCAGTTTTGGCTTGTGTACAAGTATCAGGCATTTACAAAGCACTGCTGTTAGATGCCGAGCTACTCACACCACAAGTGACTTTGCTGACTCAAAAGCCCAAACTGTTGGCATTGTCAATGCTTGTTCTTTTTCAAATCAATTAGGATAAAATCAATCGAAGAAGATATTGTGTGAGTACATGTACTCTATTGGTGTAAGATGCAAGCACTTAGACGTGGGACTTCAAAAATAAGCTATTGACAGTAGAATAAACATCTGCAAAAAAATCCTTATAATAAAATAAGCTTTATATATGGTGGGATAGGGGATGCAGGTATAGGGAACCTGAGGCTGACTAGGGCAGTTCCTGTATATGGGGAGCCCTCGCAGCCCTACTTTACGTGATGCTAATGCAGGTTTTGGCTAATGCATTCTGCTCACGGGTGTGGGCAACAAGAGGCCTGGAGTGTAGGAAATTGCATTATCATGGACCATGTGTTTTGGTTCGATTGAGCCCGCTAGCTCAGGAGCCGAGATTTAAACCAGCTGCAGTGGTTCAACCACTGCGGTTTGGTGGCGCTCAGGCACCTCAAAGAGGAAGGGAACTTTTATTTTTATGTGGAGCACAACCTTTTGTTATTTTGTGGACATAGAATACCTTATAAGGTCGGGACTTTGCATTTGACACCCTTCTAGGAAGGACTTGGAATGAGGGAGCCATATGAGCTCAAGCAATGACAAAAACACACACCTCCTCTTAGTACACATATTTGAACAATGTCTCACATGCACTTTGACCACCTTTGAAGGTTCCACACTGTATATTTCAAAAAAAGCCCCTGCATGGCAAGCCTCAAACTCATCTCCCAGCAACCATCATTCCCAGACTCCCATGACCTTGTGTGGAGGTTGGTGCAATCAACTCACTCTTTCATGGATCGCCTCCTTGCCTTGTCCACATCACTTGGACTTGCCATTTGCACTGCATCCATCAGGCAGCGATTAACACTTTCCACCACCCCATTACTTTGGGGAGGTACAGCCTGCCCTCCTGTGTTTTATACAACTTTGCAAAGCTACCTTTCTAACTCCTTAGTCACAAACTGTGGACCAGCTGACACACAGTGCACTGGCTGGCTGGGTTGGGCTGTCACCTGAAGCACACAGAGCTCTCACTCCAACAGCCCGCTGCACGCCCTGCTCGCTATACAGGAGAGAGGGCTCTTTAACTTAAGGCTTCTGCATGGCCTGGTGCCACACCCAATAGACACTGTGCCAGGCAAGGGGATGCCTTCAGTCCTACCTCAATAGTTTGATCCTAACTGCAGTACATGCTGTTAATGGCTTCTCGTATTCACTAAGCAATGCTTAGAGCACGCAGGGCCTGATTTAAATAAATGTTGTTACATTGGGTGTCTGTCTTGAGCCACCTCTCCAATATATTCAAATTGCACATCATGACTCAGAAAAGACTCAATCATGTTTGTGTGTGCAATATACACAAAGATATAATGGATCTGGTTGAGACATACAAACAAAAGCAACAGAATGTATCATGCGTACCGATCGCCGGAAAAAAAATGTGGTTTTTTTAACAAATGCTCATGATCATCTCTCACTAAAAAATAATTGGCAGATCATTTTACTTTGTGGTTTGTGTCTACAACAAAATCCCAGTCGAGGGTTGTAAAGTTTGTGAGATTTATGGACAAGGAATGGTGGGTGGATACACAATCTTTTTGGGACCAGCTATGCTCAGGTCGTGAAAGCCTTTTGACTTGAAATGGTAACCTTTTTACATGAACTGAGCCTTGTGAATTGAGACGCAAAATTGAAGGATTTTATACTGTGAACTGCTTTTCTTTTTCTTAATTTTCTTCTGTTTTCTTTTCTTCTTTTCTCTTGTTTTATACAGTGATGATATATGTAATTTAATACATACTGCTATTTTAATTTTGTGAAAAGTCGAGTTCTTTGACTAAAACACAATAAATAAAAATAGAGTCCCCAAGGTGTCTCCTGTCCCCCCAGATTCTATGTGTCTCCTACGCCCCTGCTTTGTGGTGATTTTAATGATATCATTAATCCATGTATGTATAGGAGATCCAAATGTATTTTCAAAAGCTCCAGGTCCCATAAGGCTTTTTCACAGTTTATTTCTAAAGTGGGCCTGGTTCATACATGGAGGCTGTCCCATTCCCTGGATTTAGACTTCACTTTTCATTCCCTCTCACATGACCCCTTATCACGATTGGATTATATCTTTGCTGCAAAATCCTTGTCGGCTACCATTGTGGACTCTTTAATTGCTAATATAGTTATTTCCGATCATGCCCCTGTTGTTACTGTTTTTGAGCTTAATGATATCTCAACTCACTCAGATCGCTGGAGATTTAATAATTTTCTACTTGTGGATACCTTGTTTCTTTAGTCCTCCGTCTTCCAGCAGCGATTCTTCTCTAGCAACCGTGAATGTGATACCTCTACAGTTAATAACTGGAATGCTTTTAAGGCTGCTCTGAGAGGACATGTCATTGCGTTTATGAGCAGGCGTAAGAAAGAGTATAAAATAGACTTAGATGCCCTTTTTCCTCCAACTCACTAATGCTGAGAAGCTTTGCTAGCAAAGCCCCTCTGAGTTTGAACATCGCAAAGTTCTTAACTTGCGCTGTCAAGTTAACAATATGTTAACTGAGTTGGCGTCCGGTGCCATTCTAAAATACAAATCTAAATTCTGTCAAACCTCTAATAAAGCTAGTAAAGCGTTGGCATCCTATCTTAAGGCCAAAACCTTTATTTCCAACATCAAAAATAATTCAGGTACCACTGTCACTAATCCTACTCCAATATTAGATGTTTTTAGTATTAGTAGAAAATCTTACCCCACATAAGATCTCAGTGGTTTGGATGGTAACATTACAATTGAGGAAATTAATTGTGCTATTAGGGACTTTTAAAGTGAAAGCCCATGGCCATGGTGGCTTATCCATTGAATTTTCAATCACTTCTCCAATTCACTCTCCCCTAAACATGAGGCGCCTGTTTTTTACATAAAGGGTTTTCATCTGGGTCATTTGCTGAGGCGTAATTCATTATTTTTCCAAAAGCTCAAAAGGATGCTCTTCTCCCACGGAATTACAGACCTATTTCTCTCATTAATGTTGAGTGTAAAATCTTTGCCACGGTATTAGCTAATAGAATTGAATCTTTCTTACCGAAACTAATTAAGTCTGATCAAGTCGGGTATGTTAAAGGATGGAATATCTCCTCAAATACGAGATTCTTATATGATGTCCTGAAAAGGCCTTTGACCGTGTTAATTGGGATGATCTTTTTCAGGCCTTCCGTTGGCATGGATGTGGTGATGGTTTTATTTCTTTACTCAAACTTCTCTATTCTGGTCCCAAATCCTCTATTTTTATTAATGGTCCTCCATTGTTTTTATCCCTCAAAAGAGGGACTAGGCAAGTGTGCCCCATCTGCCCTATTTTATACATACTGTCCCTTGAACGTCCTTTACAATATATTAAGAAGGATATTCTCATTTGGGGCATTCAGTGTGGTGAGCATGACAGTAAAATTGCTGAATACGCAGATGATATTTTTCTCAAAAATCCTAGGAAACAACTACCTGATCTATTATCCATGTTAGATGCCTCTTCTTTGGGCTGGGGGGAGGCTGTGGGGAGAAATCTCAATAAGGACAAATCAGAGGTTTGGAACATGATATTGATGCATTTGTGTGACAACTCTTTTAAATACTTGAGCCTACATTTGACCTCTCTAGATAGCACTATTAAACTTAATATAAAAGCCCTCCTTGCGACAGTGAATGTTACGAGACTATATTCGTGCTCGGTGCGAAAGATATTTTTTGAAATAATCTTATACAAATCAAAATAAATCTATTAATAGTTGAATTGACTAGGAAGGATCTTGAAATAAACAATATCATAGAATGCAAGAAATATTGTCTTTTTATTCCTTATTGTTCAGAAGAACAGCTGACACGTGTTTCGACCAGCTTGGTCATTATCAAGGCCTGAATTGGATTACGTTATCCTCAATCTCAGGGACCAGTCCGTCCCACTTCTGTGTAATTAGGGTGTATCTTGAAGATCACTTATGTTCATGCAAAGTGCACAGTCCATGCTTGTTTACGTCGGACGTAAACAACCATGGACTGTGCTTTTGGGGATTTAACCCTGTATACAATCTGGTCGAAACACGTGTCGGCTGTTCTTCTGAACAATAAGGAATAAAAAGACAATATTTCTTGCATTCTATGATATTGTTTATTTCAAGATCCTGCCTAGTCAATTCAACTATTAATGGATTTATTTTGATTTGTATAAGATTATTTTTAAAAAATCTTTCGCCCTGAGCGCGAATATAGTCTCGTAATATTCACTGTCACATTTTCAATTTTTAGAACCATAGTGGGTGGTTCTCAGTTATTGAGATTTTCGCTGCTGGTCTTTTAGTTAAATGTTTAACATAGTTTAGAGAATAGCGCACAGTCACTCGTATCCAACCCACTGCTACGTATATCCTCTAAAAGCCCTCCTTGATAGACTTTCTGAACTGTCTTCTGTTTGGTCGCCTCTGTATCTATCTTGGTGGGGCAGACTAGAGACTATTAAGATGTTGCTCTCTCCTATCGTATTGTATTACTTATAACTACAGCCGTTCCCCCTTCCTGCCACATTTTTTTACCTCTGTGGATGCTATCGTAACCAATTTCCTCTGGGGTAAAGGTAAATAAAACTGAATTGCAATTGCTAAGCTTAGGGCCTCATATGGAAATGGGATTATCCGCTTCCCTAACTTTAGGTATCACAATGCTTTTCTCCGCAAACAATCTCATACATGGTATGCTCGGACTGATGGATATGAGTTCCCTGCTTGGTTTTCTTTAGAAAAACAATTGGTTCCCCTGTTAGTTTGTATGATCTGGTATATGTATTTGGTCCTTTCGTGTTCAAATTTTCGAGTACCATTAAAGCCTCCACGTATGCACTTAGGGTTTTCTTTATTCCCGGCCACAACTTTCCCCTCCCAAAGGTTTTCATCGTACTTATGGCATAACAAATCTATCGTTCATAATGAAAGACTTTTATATCGAAAGCTATGGATAAATAAAGGGATTAGATTTATTCATCAAATATTCTCTCTTCCCTTATCAGAGTTCAATTTCTATAACAATTGGTTAATGTTTGTCTTGACAAAATGGATCATTTCATGAAAATTCTGCTAGTTTCTGATCCTGCAAGACTAATTATGTTAATCATGCCATCCGAGGTCAAAGCTGCCCTTATGTATAAAATCCTTGCTGTTGATAAAATGTGTATTGTCAAATGGGCTATTCAGTACCAGTGGGAGAATGACTGTGACATGGTGTTTGATGACAACACATGGTCTTTGATATGGGCTAAGGTGAAAAGGTTATCCACCTCCGCTAACATTACACAACATATTTTCTTCTTCCTACATAGAGCATGAATCACTCCAATGAAGTTATGTAAGACTGGCCATGGTTCTGATGGAAATTGTTAGTCCTGTGGTAATACTTTGGGGTCCTTCAAGCACATGTTTTCCGACAGTCCATTTATTCAAAAATTCTGGAATGATGTATGGTCTTCCTTGAAAACTATTTTTAAAGTCAACCTTACACTTTCTTTTGCCAACATTCTATAGGGCAGCATTGCTTTGCGCGCACATTTGGCTGATGATATGTATGCTGTTGATGTATGCATTGCCATGGCTGTTAAGTTAATTACTGCCAACTGGAAACAATTTCAAAACATTTCTATTACAGGTTGGTGGAACAATGTGTGTCAGGGACAAAAGCTTGAACAGTGTATGGCTGCACGTCTTAGTATGATTTCCATATTTGATGCCAAATGGGCTTCTCTCAATAATTATCTGACATTTCACAACATGTCTGCACATTGGCTCATGAATTAGTATTCTTTTTTTTAGCTATTTCAAAATATGTCTGGCCATTTTGCATTATTAGGTGGTTTGTACACCAGTCTACCCTGGATTGAGCTTAAACATACCCATCCCCCTTTCCCGTTCTTCTTTCTTATTGTATCGTGTTAGTCTCTTGTCTTCCCCTGTTTTTCCATTTTAAGTTTCCTTACTGTTTGTAGTTCTGATTTACTGGCTGCAATCAAGTGCTACATTTCTGAATATCTCATCATTTATCCCAGACATCTCTGCATTATACTCATGAATTCTTTGCTCATTGTTTCCTTTTCCCGATGCTGAGCCATGTCGATTTTTCATGTTTTTGATGTTTTATAGGTTGTCAATGCTATTATACCTCTTTACCATGGTGCCTTTTTCTGATATTTTTGCTTGTTTGCATTAGACTTATCCTTAACTGATGAACTACTGTTATTTAACTTATTTGTATGCTCACATTTTAATATTTTAATAAAAATTATTAAACAAAGAAACCCAAAAATTGTGTTTAAAGATATTTTAGCCACACAGGGAGGCACATCAGAAGAAATGTGTGTGGCGAGCAGGTTGTACAGTATCCACTTTTATGGTAACTTGATTGGCAAAGGCATTTCAATAGATACATAGCACAAAAAAACACATCTTTTGAATTGTTTTGCATACAGGGGACTGGCCTGTTAGATTTTTCTTGAGGGCCCATCCGGGGGCTTCTGAGGCCATGTCCGACAAAAGACATATAAACTCCCCTAATTTGCATTGGTATTTACTTTAGAAGTGACATCACAGAAAATAACCGAAGTATTGTCATCAGTCTTTCATACTGTAGAACATCATTTGAAGTCACGGTAAAGGCTGTTAACATACGTAAGTCAAGAGATAACTAAATGTGTGTTGTGTAATGTATGAATGGTGACTATTATTATATATATCAAACAGCAAAAAATGCATCACTTCTAGAGACACCCTTATTTGGCAAAGATCCACGCTGCAATTAGTGCAAAAACGTACCTTTTTTATATCGCTTCATTCTACCCTTCTTTTTTTTAAAAAACTTTTCTTTATTGGCAAGAAGTAGCAGCCGATACAGTGTAAATTAGCACAGTGACACACATTTCACATTAAAGCATGGATTATGGCGTACAAATATTACAGAGGGTCATATACAGTGCCATCAGCGGTTAACCGCGGTAGAGGCGTGCTTCATGTAACGAGATCAGCCCCCCGATCAGGAGAGGGAGGGGAAGACAAGAGCTCCAGGTCCACCTTATTGTTCAGGTAACTACAAAACTCCGTCCAAATGTATTTAGGGCGAGCATTGCTAGGCAGCATTTTAACATAGTCCTCTTCACAGGATTGTGTCCAGGTGAGGGCCTTGAGCCACATCTCCAGAGAGGGAGGGGACCTGCGCTTCCAGCACTGCAGAATGCATTTCTTGGCCACACTCGCCGCCACATTCAAAAACTTGGCTACCCGTTTCGCTTCAGTCCGCTCCCAGAGCCCAAACAGGAGTGGCAGGGGTTCAGGATCTACACAGAACCCCACAATTTCAGTGAGGGCATCGAGCACCGCGTTCCAGAACGGGGCCAGTGCCCCGCACAACCAGAACATGTGCGCATGGTCCGCGTCGCTAGCCCTACATCTCTGACATGGGTGCGATTGCTCTCGGGCAAATTTCCCAATCGCATGAGGGGTGTAGTACAGGCGGTTGAGCAGCTTGTATTGGACACACCTAACTCTAGAGTTAAGGGAAACCTTGCGGGTGTGCATGCACATTTTGGACCACATATCATCTGTGATGTCTAATCCCAGGTCCCGGCTCCAGGCATCCCGGATAGTGTGGGGAGGTTCAGCAGCCCGTGCCATCAACATTTTGTATAAGTAGGATACGATACCCCTACAACCAGCGGAATTGGCTATATAGCAGACTTCGGGGTATTCAGGGGGTTCGTTCGGGTATGAAGGCCACAGGCCCTGGACCGCCGCCCTAATGCGGAAGTATTACAGCATTTCTAGTGGGGATCTGGAGTGGCCGGGCCTCCACGTCTCCGGGGTGATGAATTTCCTGTCAGGGAACAGATCGGAAAGTGATCTGTATCCCAGGTCCGACCAGTGGCGTATAAGGAGCTTATCCTGTGTGGGGGTGAGGCCCGGGAAAGACCAGAGGGGAAGCCATTTGTAGTACAGGGGGGAGTCCGAATTAGGCGTCAGGATCTGCCGACATGCTTTGATAGTGGAGGCCACTGGGTCGGCAGGGGCGTGCGTCTGATACGAGTGAAATAGGATCAGGGACATGACATTCACCTCCTCGGTTGCTAGGATTTCGAGTTTAACATGCGGGGGGGGGTTCGTGGTGGTGGTACAAATATGTAGCATGTTGGGCTTGGGCCGCCGTCCAGTACTGGGTGAGGTCAGGAGCTCCAAAGCCCCCCCTCTCGTAAGGGAGGGTCATGTGCAGCCACTTCCTGCGCACGGCACCCGAGTGCCAAAGAAAACGGGCGAACTCAGAGTGTAGGTCCGAAAAGTATTGTTTCCCGGGCCAAAGAGGAACATTAGCGAACACATACAGGAGTTTAGGCACGATGATCATTTTAATTAGGGATAGTCTCCCTGATAGTGAGAGGGGAAGGTTCCGCCATCTCTCTATTCTGGTACGAGCGTACTGTGCGGCGGCCCCATAGTTATCAGACACTAACGAGGCTTTTGAGAGGGCCACATGGACCCCTAGGTATTTGATGCCCTTGGGCGCCCATTTGAGAGGAAATTCACATGCAGGCTGGGGGGTAGCAGGAGTAATGGGAAGAATTTCTGATTTAGAATAATTCATGGTGAAGCCTGAGAATGTGCCAATTTTTATGATTTCACGTATGATCGGATCGAGGTGGACTGAGGGGTCTTCATTCTACCCTTCTAAACGCTCCAATACATAGGTGTTATTATCCAATTAAGTGGTACTCAATATCATATCTTCTCATGTATGTACTGAAGGCACCAAATTAATGAACAAAACTTGCTTTTTGGTTTTAGCTTTTTGTACGAGACAAATAGTGTATCCTGGTAGGCTGGTGAACCTAGTTGAACTTCATTGGTTGTACTAAACGTATACCTTTGCAGAAATGAATACTATTCTGTGCTATTGATGTTTTCGCATCTGCCAGGCTTCATTAAATACTCATTGACTGATCTTATTGTTAATTTCCTACGTAGGCTGAAGGCTGACCTCAATTCAGAACTGCCTTCAACCTTTGAAACGCTGCATCATCACATGAGCAGGGTTCATGTTTACTTCAGCAAGAATATTGCACAATGAAAGGATTATTTTATTTTCCAACGCCAAGAACATGCAAACTTTTAATGTGTAGCTTTTGTGTTTACTGTAGTAAACCCCTTCACTTCCAATCCTGATACCATCTGTTTTATGGCTAGACAGAATTTCACATAATAGGAAAGCCCAACTAAAACGTAGCTTAGAAAAAGTATTTAATAACCTTGATGTACAGAATTTTGTATTAGTCAATCCATCACACTTAATACATTTTAAAACAACATATTTTATTTGTTGAAACGTGTACTTTAATTTCAAAACTTCTGGAACATATTCCTGCTTTTAATCCTGACCGTTCACTTCCGGCTTCCTAATTGCGTGTGTTTTATGGCTTTTTGCCTTAAAGATGTGAACCCTACAACTGAAGTATTGCGCTCTCTCGATTGTAACACTATTATAATCTGGAATTGTCTACTGTTCCACCATGAGTTGGGAAAATAGCCATAAACAAAGCACAACTGTCCCATCAAAGCTCCATCACATGTTGAGCAATACCTTCATATATCTTGCAGCATCAGCAGGCGGTTTCGGTCTGATTCTATCATAGCAAAGTACCTCCCAACATATTCCGGAATAGAAACTGATTTTTCATCCTGATCTGTCAGAGCAGGGCATCTGCTGGGGGAACAGGGTGTTTTCCGTCTTCAACTCTCCCTGCCACTTTTAGGACGCAAGTAATTTTTTGTTCTCACAATGTTACATTAAAGCATCTGGAGGGCTGTGCAATGGCAGGAGCTGTAGGGGGATCAATAGAAGACTCAAGAGCATTTAAGAGTTCATGATGTTTGTTTGATTCACAGTTAGGCGGCTCAGGTTCTGAGTACTTCACATTTGTGTCTTTCCCTAAACACCATAGAATCGTGATGTTCAATATCTACCTTCTCCCACCTTGATTCAAGACCACCTTTTTGGTGGAAAAAACACATACAGGCCGATTCATGGAATTAATGTGCGCTGAAGACTCCTGCGCAAGCGTGCGAAACCGTGCGAATCGCAGTGCAAGTGCGAAAATCGCAGTGCAAGTGCGAAAACCGCTGCAAAACCCGCGCACATCGATTCATGTAAGTCCGTGCGCGAGTAAAATCTGGGATGTGCGCTGAAAATCTGCGAGGCGCACGCCGGCGCACAGGTCATCTAACGGCGTGCGCTACGGCCACAGCGAAAGCGCACATAGCGCGAACACATAACAAAAGTAGGCGTAACACAGGGCGTGACACGCGGAATGGGGAACAACGCGTGAAAATGTGGGCGTCACGGGGGAAGTACAGCAGGCAAGTGCGCGGAACGCCCACACGCTCGCCTACAACACGTATTCATGGAATCGAATAGGGCAAACCAGCGCACGGGCGAAGATGCGCACAGGCCAAAACACGGGCGAAGACGTGCACAGGCCTAAACACGTCTGCCACATGAAGGCAGGCGGTAGCGTCCCTGCGCATGAAAAAAATGTGCGCCAAAATGTGCGCTAACAAAAAGCACGTATTTACAGCTCTGATGATTGTCCCATACTGCGGCCCTCTAGGACAAATGACGTGCAAAGGGGTATGCGACAAACATGGACACCCGCTGTGTCAAAAATAGCATGTGTGTGTATTTCGGGGGTGCGCGGGAAGTTTCACATGCGATTGGCCTTGGGCGAGCAGGGTACGTGTAAATCTGGGGTTCGTGGGAAGTTTCACACGCGATAGGCCCTGTGCGAGTGGGGTGTGTGTATTCCTGGGGTTCGCGGGAAGTCTCACATGCAATTTCAGCAGGGTACGTGTATTTCGGGGGTGCCGTGGAGTCCTACACGTCAATTGGCAGTGTGGCTCCTCCCAGGTGTTCGCTCTACACCCTCCAAGGCCCCTGCAGGCAGCCCACACCACAGGGGACTACCCTGCACCCCTGGTCATGTCCCGCAGGCAGCCCATCCACCATTGGCATGCCCCCCAGGCAAGCCACATGTCAGCTTGCACTACTGATCACCAACGCATGACCCCCTCCACCCCCACACCCCAGCACTGAGGGGCACCTGCCAGCAGGCCCCCACTCATGTCCCCAAGCACCCCCACCACCCAGCACTGAGGGGCACCTGCCAGCAGGCCCCCATTCATGTCCCCCAGCACCCCCACCCCCCAGCAGTGCAGGGCACCTGCCAGCAGGCCCCCACTCATGTCCCCCAGCACCCCCACCCCCAGCAGTCAGGGGCACCTGCCAGCAGGCCCCCACTCATGTCCCACACATGTCCCCCAGCACCCCCAACCCCCAGCAGTGCAGGGCACCTTCCAGCAGGCTCCCACTCATGTCCCCCAGCACCCACACCCCCTAGCAGTGCAGGGCACCTGCCAGCAGGCCCCCACTCATGTCCCCCCAGCACCCCCACCCCCCAGCAGTGCAGGGCACCTGCCAGCAGGCCCCCACTCATGTCCCACTCATGTCCCCTTGCACCCCCATCCCCCAGCAGTGCAGGGCACCTGCCAGCAGGCCCCCACTCATGTCCCCCAGCACCCCCACCCCCCAGCAGTGCAGGGCACCTGCCAACAGGCCCCCACTCATGTCCCACACATGTCCCCCAGCACCCACACCCCCCAGCAGTGCAGGGCCCCTGCCAGCAGGCCCCCACTCATGTCCCACTCATGTCCCCTTGCACCCCCACCCCCCCAGCAGTGCAGGCCACCTGCCAGAAGGCCCCCACTCATGTCCCCCAGCACCCCCACCCCTAGCAGTGCAGGGCACCTGCCAGCAGGCACCCACTCATGTCCCACACATGTCCCCCAGCACCCACACCCCCCAGCAGTGAAATGGCGATCTCATGACACAAACCAAAAGTCAACTATGTACATCAACACATGTCCGCCAGACGAAGTCAGGCAGTAGCGTCCCTGTGCATTAAAAAAATGTGCGCTAACAAAAAGCACGTATATACAGCTCTGATGAATGTCCCATACTGTGGCCCTCTAGGACAAATGACGTGCAAAGGGGTACGTGACAAACACGGACACCCGCTGTGTCAAAAATAGCGTGTATTTCGGGGGTGCGCGGGAAGTTTCACACCCGATTGGGCCTGGGCGAGCGGGGTACATGTATTTCAGGGGCTTCTGGGAAGTTTTACACGCGATTGAGCCTGGGCAAGCGGGGTACGTGTATTTCAGGGGCTCGCAGGAAGTTTTACACGCGATTGGGCCTGGGCGTGCGGGGTACGTGTATTTCAGGGGCTCGCGGGAAGCTTTACACGCGATTGGGCCTGAGCGAGCGGGGTACGTGTATTTTAGGGGTTCGTGGGAAATTTTACATGCAATTGGGCCTGGGCGAGCAGGGTACATGTATTACTGGGGTGGGCGGGGAAGTACAGGAGGCAAATGCGCGGAACGCCCACACGCATGAGCCAAATAAGACGCGCTAATCCAGAAACACGTACGCTAGCAGGAAGCAGGCGTACGTGGACTCGCGCAGCATAAAAGTGCACGCAAACAACAAGCAAGCTCAGACGCCAGGATGAACATACCGTTCCTAGCAGCAGTGGTCGTGGGATACCGCAGGAGGAGGAGGAGGATAGTCAGGCCCAGAATTTTCACACCCAGAACCAGCCTTTTTGGGATGCCTGATGACCAGGTGTATGGCAGGTACAGGTTTCCAATTCACATAATACTCGACCTGGTCAGTGAGTGGGAGGATGACCTCACATCACCCACCCTCTGCTCCCAAGCACTCAGCCCCCTGGAGAAGGTCCTCAATGTACTGCACTTTTTGGCCACCGGATCATTTCAGCGGACAAGTGCCATAGTGGGGGGGGGGAGGTGTCATGGCCACGCAGTCACGCTGCCTACACCAGGTCTTGGCCATCACCTGCCCAGAACACCTGCAGAAAGGCAGGCTGCCGTCCAGGATTTCTATGGGGTGGCACAATTCCCCAAAGTCCTAGGTGCCATTGATTGAACCCATGTGGCTCTACGTCCCCCCAGGGCATCAGAGCACATCTATAGAAACCGCAAGCACTGGCATTCCATCAACGTGCAGGTAGTATGTGATGCCAAGGGAATCATCACCTCAGTATATGCCAACTATCCAGGGTCCACCCACAACAGTTTCATTTACAGAATGTCAACCCTAAACCGGGACCTAGAAGCTGGGCGGCATGGCGATACATGGCTGCTTGGTGAGTATAAATGCCACAGCACATGCATGCATGACAGATACTGAGTAATGTCACAACCCAACTAATGATACCCATCATCACCTCCCCAGGGGACAGTGCCTACCCTCTGAGCATGATGATGCCAATTTGGAACCCCACCACGCCACCCGAGGTAAGATACAACACAGCCCATATTGCAACCCAGGGCATAGTGGAGCGCACATTCGGAGCGCTCAAGTCACGCTTTCGCTCCCTTGACCGTTCTGACGGGCAGCTGTTATACGCTCCCCCAGTAGTGTGCAGGGTCATAGTGGCAGCATGTGTCCTGCACAACGTTGCAACACGCCAGGGCCTGCCGGTGGACATGGTGGTGCCCCCACATCCCCAACCACATGCACGGCCGCTGCGCATTGGAGGGGAAAGGGCACAGGGTGAGGCAGCCCGAACGGAGCTGGTGGCTAATTACTGCATTTAAAATCACACCCCTGTGGAGTGCACACAGCCCTGCCACATACCAGCTGACAATCGATGATGACATAAGGGACAGTCAACTGTCACAAACATACCAGCCTGAGATTGGTCACCTGGAAGTGTCACAATGTGTGCATCCCTACCTACAGAAACACCACCAATGCTGTGTCATCAAAAGACACATATGCTGCTAAATGCATTACCCCCTTGCAAAATACAACATGAGAACAGTGCCATGTCACCCAACCCCTCCCCAGCACCGCCACCCAACACACCATGGCATGTCATGCTATGTGAGAGCAAACAAAGCAATCCCGAAAACCTGACAAGTGTCACAAAGTACAGTGTCCCTAATGGAAACTGGCCACACACAATACGCTCCCAGTAATGTTAAACTAACAACACACATGACCAAATACTTACCAACAATACAATGCAACTACACAAGCTCAAACATAACTAAAACATGACAGTACTAAGTTAAAGTAGTCGTAGTCTTACAACTTGAATATGCCACCACATCGCCCCCTTCCAACTGTAGTCTTGCAGGCTTCAAAACTTGTCTGTGTACTGCATACAACATGAACTCCATCTCCAAAGTAGACGGCCTTGTGAAGACATGAGGAATGAACCTGCAAATTTAGAGGGAGACATGGAAGCAGAAGCATACATAATTACAACATGCAGTGTACAATACAACAACAATATAAACAAGGAATGTCTACACAGTATTGACTACAGACTGCCCACACAGCTCATGGGAGCCCAACATCACTTTGTACATCACTGTCACTTGGTCACACCCTTTGCAAGCCCATGGAAACGGGAGGCAGGAGGGGTGTGTGTCTCACAAACCCAAGCATCGAACCCAAACTCAGGACAAGCCTGCATGTGCCCAGCCGGATACAGTGGATGCCCACGGGAGCCACACAAGGCAACACACTGTCAAAAAATAATAAAAAAAAAAATGAAAAATAGCCATGTGGGGGCTGGGGGGGGGGGCACCCAGGAGGTCCGAGGACAGGGTGCACACCAACAGCCGCCTGTGTGGATGTTGGGAAAAAAAAACACTTCCATGGGCTCATGGCCTGCACGGCTATGCCAATATGGGAGAACTGCTGCTGTCGCTCTGAACACTCTCTGCTGCTGCCACAGGAGGTGGTGGTGCTATGGGAGGCAGCCCACGCAAAGCCCTGGTATGGTCCTCCATGGCAGCAAGCATGCGGGTGTGGAAGGTCTCGTTCTGGAGGATTATAGTGCAGAGATCCCCATGCAGCACCTGACGTGATGCCCGGATCTCCTCCCGAGTTGCCTGCATCTCAGCTGAGAGCGAACGTGTGAGCCGCTCCAGCTGCTGTTCTGTCCTCAAGTTAGTGGAAGTCTCAAGGTCAACAAGTGTCTCCCTGAGGTGATGGAGTTCTACCCTCAGGGCTTCCCTGTGGCCCTGGGACTCTATTGATATCGATTGGCGTAGAGTCTCCAGTGCCGCCCATCTGTCCCTGTTGGACGCCAAAATGTCCTCCCTGTGTGATTGGCAAATGGAATCTGTTGCCTGCTGTAGTTGCTCCATCTGCCTTTCAGGTGGGACAATGGAAGTGGCCACCCTCTCCATTGCTTGAGCCATCATCTCAACTGATGCTGCCTGTTGAGTTGCCATACCGTACATGGATTGTTCCCATGCGGTATTGCCTGGTGGCGTACGGCCACCACGTCGGCGGGCACCACACCTGTTTGGGGCAAGGTGATCTGCGCCTTGCTGTGCCGGCACTGCCTGAGGCTGCAGGACTGCATTCCCCCTCTGATCTGCTGGCCCAGGAACAGGATCAGATGTTGTGGAGTGTGACCCTGCACCCGTAACCGCCAAAGGCTGACTAACCAACACTGACATCCCCATAGAGGGGTCCACCCCTGGTGCAGGTGGGTTGGACAGAACAGAACCCCTTCCAGAAACACTTACCTGCGACGCCACATAGGTCTCATCATCCGAATCAGCACCTGAATAGAGGTCTGGGGAGGTGCACCCAGAGGCACCCCTTGACAGAATCGTCTGCAGCAAGAGTGGGTTCTCACCCACCACCACACCACGTCCCCCACTGGTGGCCGGTTGTGCCTCAGGTTCCTCCTGGGTCTGCACCATCTCCTCAACCTCAACAGCATCAAGTGCGTCATCCCCTGCAAAAACATGAAAGACAAAAAATGGAAACTGGCATTAGCACCATAGCACACAAATAGGCCTGACAAGCTACAGAACCAGTACATGATTTACACATGTCCCACATGACTATAACCCTCCCATGCATGCACTGTCACAGAGTTGGAAGGGGAGGCAAAAGTCAGACACTGATGACACCAAGATAGAAGAGCAACACATTTGCTGCATGCTGGGTAGCACTGCCATCACACATTGGCTTGTGAGTGGCATGTCCTATACACATAAATGACACATTCCATCACACAGATGGCATGTACCATAGCCATGGTACATTCCACAAGTACATCCATATGTCAGTGAATGAGTACTGTCACCCATCCATGTGAGATGGACATGAAGAGATGAAAAATGCCACATAGTGTGAAAAGATACGCCATGTGCCACACACTGCAACACATCCAGTGTACAAAAATACAGTGATTGCAGGGCCATGTACACATCAATGGTTGTGCACTTCAGCATGACAGGAAACAACTAGCATGTTCCACATTCAAACAGGCCCAAAAACATCATGTGATCAGGACAATACTCATTCAGCCTGAATGGTCAAATCATTCAACTACCAAGGTGACACATGTGGGCCAATGTGGGGTTCTTCAATGACAGAAGCATGTCGCATATGTCACAATAGGGCTGAGGAATGTGTTGCAAAAGTGGGAGAATTGAAACAATCAGCCTGAAAGAACACTGAAAAATACAATGTTGTTGCATGATGCCGCCACAAGGGCAACTGCCGTAATGTTGCGCTAAATTACTACTGTGGGCAGAAGGGATAGTGTCACACCCAAATTCAAGGCCGCAAAATGTTTTGGATGAAGCACATGGGTGACCCATACTACTCAGTCACACACACCCTCACCTGCCACTCAATCAGAACCCGTCACCCAAACAACATACACATGCATCACACACACACACGCATGGGCACTCACCGGACAATGTGTCATATTCGGGTAGTTCTCCCACACCTCGGATCTGTTCCTCTGTGACGAAGGTCCCAGCAACAGACTCATGTTCAGTGAGTTTGTTGTCCTCTTGTGGAGACCCACCGCCTGTCACCAGAGTAGCGGCTTGACTTGAGACCAGCTTGTTCTTTGCTCTGTGTTTCAGTTCGTTCCACCGCTTGTAGCAATCATCAGCTGAGCGCCTTACAAATCCAAGGGCACTTATGTGGTTGGCGATGGTCTGCCAGTGTGCCTTACGTTGACCAGGTGTGGTCTTGGACCCTGCAGTCACCACCATTTCGTGGCTATGTGCCAAAACATAGCTCACAAGTGCATCAAGTTCCGAATCATTGAAGCAAGGCTTCCTTGAGGTACCGGAGTGTGTAGCCGTGCCTGGGGTCTCAGCCTGTCATGCCAGAGCACCCTTCTTCCTCTTTTTAGAAGGTGGAGTGGAGCCAGAGTGGCTAACGCCGCTCTGGTCAGTAGGGGCAGAATCACCGGTGGACTGGGTTGTTGGAGTATGCGAATGCACATTGACCATAGGACTTGGTGCAGGCATTGTCTGAAGTGTGATGTTGGCAGGGGGAACATCAGTATGATGGACCAGGACTGACACTGTCCTGGCTGGGAGAGTCAGAGCTGGGGCGGATGGAGCTGCAGCTGCCCCTGCAGCCTCACCACCCTGCATACTTGGGGCTGCAGATGACATAGCTGCCCCAGATCCACGTGGCTTGGTGACAACTTGCACCGCCACACGTGGCTTAGACTTGCTGACCTGGAAGTCAGCCAGGGAGTCATCCTGTGCCAGGTCAGGTGCCACAATGGGGTGGTCCAACAAGGGCTGAGCTGGGATGGCCTCAGCCATGTTTCCTTCAACCATGGGGGGGCATGGGTGTCCATGAGTGGTCCTCCACACATGGGGGCATAGGGGCACCCTGCAATTCCCGGCCAAGTCCCCTACCGCGCCCACCACATCCACCTTTTGAAGGTCGGCCACCTTTGCCTCCCTTACCGCTTGGTCGCCTCCCAACCATGGCACGATTGTTGTTGTGCGTATGGGAGGAGCAGTAAACTATTGTCCTGGGAAATTGGGGGTCAAAGGTGTAGGGTACTAGATGGAATTCGTACCCTAGTGCTCTAACAAGGCTGTCTGTGACCCCTGGGGGAAGATGACGGGTCACGCAACGCACAGGCAGCCCAAAAATAAATGTGCACGCAACCCCTCGTAGACCACGTGCATGGAAAAATGAACCCGCACTACGCTGTGGCACCCAGAAACACAACAATAAGCATACGCGTGATACACGCAGCCTACAATGACCTCTGAAGGGGTACGCGACACACGGGGCAAGCACAGTTGCTAAGTACGTGCAGAACTCACCGTCTGCCTGGAAAAAGAACGTGAAAAATACACGCGTGTGCGCGTTGGCAACACCCCCGCCAAAAGAAGAATTGTACGCTGTTTGAGGAGACAGGACAAAAGGAGAAGTGAACACTGTTTGAGGAAACAGGCCCAAAAAAAGTAGAAAAATGAAAGCTGTCAGAGGTAACAGGGAGTACGAATTTGAAACGCTGTGAAGAAATCGCGTGTGAACCGACAAGAAGTACAGAATCCACCCACTCGCTCTCCACAAAAAGCACGTACAAGGAAATGGCATCCTACAAGTACCTTTTAAACCGGCCCACATGTACACGTCACTTACTTTCCTCCAATTACACGCACTGACACTCGGACGTGCAGCTTTTCCACGTGTGCTCTGTCATCACGTGCTATGAGGGAAACACCCGCGCGTGTCACAATGCGCTTACGCGCTAAGGGCCTTTGGTCCAATGAAATCGCGTACGTGCGCTGACGCACTTACGTGCTAAGGGCCTTTCCTCGAATTACACGCTGACGTGCAAGATTTTCACGTGCCAAATCACTCCGTATCAAGCTGGCCACGCGTACACACACGGAAGACCACGCTCCTGCCCTGAAGGCCATTTTCCTGCCCCCAAGAGCCCCGAGCACGCTCCCACCAGCCATCTGCTGCTGCCTGCCTGCTGCCCACGTGCCCTGCTATTTGGTGCCTGCACGTCAGCCATCTGCAGGGGTGCAGTTGCTGTGTCCACCCCTGCTGGAACAGAAGACTCCCGACTGGGATTCCATCGCTCCACAAGCCCAGCCCCAGGACCCAGTTGCCCACCCACTCCTTCCTCTGGGGTTGCCATGTCGGGCAAATCTCCATCTGGCACCACTGGCAACCCCAAGCCAGAGAGGCAGAGGGCCACCAGCTTCACTGCCACCGAAGTTGGTGTCCTGGTGGAGCATGTCCTGGGGCATTATGATGCCCTCTTCGGAACAAGACGCGCCAACAAGGAAGGACGGGAGAGGATCTGGGATGACGCAGTGGTTGCCATCAACGCGGAGGGGTTGGCATCCTGCAACTGCCAACATGTCAAGAAGCGCTGGGAGGACTTGAGGTCCAGGACCCTCAACAAGGCCCGGCGCCTCGTGGAGGGGGGCCGGGGCAGCATGAGTACCATCCAGATGAGGGTCCTGAAACGCGTAGGCCCAGTGCTCCACGCCCAGATCCTTCAGAGGCAGACCCGTCCGGAGTTGAGCAGTAAGTTGCCAAGCATTGCTGTGTGAGACAGGGCATGTTGCAGGGTGCTGATACTTGCATGTATATGTGACATAGGCCATGTACGTATGTGTGTGTGCAGGGACATCATGGTCATGCATGTGAGACCAGTAATGTGTGAACCACATGGTTGATGCATGTGTTCCAATGCAACATGCGGAGAAGCATGGGGAATGCACACATTAATGCATGCCTGTCTCTGTTATTGCACATGGATGGGGTGTGAGAGATGGGTGCTGCTGTCATGGACATGTATGGTGTCCATGTCTGTGTGTCTGACTTGCGTGTCTGTGACTTGGAAATGCCATGGATGCATGACACATGTCTGTGACAATGTTCAGATTCACTGATGCAGCCTACTCATCCTTGTATCCACTGTGTCTGGGGTGTACGAGGCCAGATGGATGACACTAGGGTGTAGTGTGTGCATGTGATTGGCATGACCCATGATGCATGTGTGTTTCAAACCAGCATTGTATGTTTGAAGAGTCCCTTGGACATGTATGTTCATAGCATGCGCCATGCCTGTTACTGCATGTGTTTTGCCTGCACTGTCCCATGTGTTGTGGAGGGACATGATGGAAGTGATGTTTGACAGTGCCACTCATCTGCTATTGCTTCCTGTCTAGGGGACCATTGTACAGTACCCTGATGCTTGTGTTCTATGTCTCCCTCTACACAGCGGCAAGTGATGAAGAGGGAGGAGACGGCGCTGTGGAGCAAAGCGGCGGGGATGCCCCCACCGGCCGGCGACGCAAGGCCCACTCACCCTCCCAGAATTTACCATTGTCCGGGAGTGAGGGGACTGGTGCTCGTCTGCCACTACGGCTGCAGCAGAAGGGGTGGGTGAGCCCCCACAGGGGCTTGCAATGGCGGAGGACGGTGTGGAGCCATCCAGGTTGGTGGTTTCCACAGAGGAGGAGGAGGCCGCTACTGAGCCGCACATGGGGCCTGGTGGGGGTGGTACCACTGGTGCAAGTGGTGCAGTCCAGGGCCAGGGGCAGGAGGCAGCACAGGTCACCGCGGAGGGGCCTGTGCATGTCGCTGTCCCTGACCCTGTGACTGCACCACCATGCACCAGCAGGGATGCCCCATCCCAGGCCCGTCCGCAGGTAGGGGGGATGTCCATGTCATCTGACACTCCTCTACCTGCGGACGAGGGGACCCCTGGCCATATGGAGAAGGTCCTGATTGTTGTCGCATTGCGCACGTGTGACATTCGCGATGACGTGCGTGCTTCCCGGGGGGAGCACGCACGTCATCACAAAGAGCAGCGTGCCAACGTGGCCCAGTTGGGAGTGTCCATGGTCGGGGGTTTTGTACATGTGTCGGCCACTCTGGTGGCCCTCTCCTCCTCTGTGGAGACTATGCGCCAGTCATTCTCCATGCCGTCTTCCGGCCCAGATGCCACCAGGGCCCCCTGTGGACCTGCCCTGACCAACGCAGCCAGCTCGGTGGGGATCCCATCCCTGCCACAGTCGGGAGTCGGAGGTCCAGCAGGGGTGGACACCACAGCAACTGGACCCCAGCAGATGGAGGATGTGCCGGCATCATCGAGCAGGGCACGTGCACGACGGCGTCTGTGGATTCCATCAGCCTGGATGCCGTCGTGCTGGCAGAGGCAGTTGCGTCGGAGGCAGTGGCAGGCTCAACGTGGGAGGCATCATGGCTTGGGGCAATCTACATCAGAGGGGCAGGCATCGGCCGGAGGTCAGGAGGACCCTGGAATGGGAGTGTCATCCGTGTGGCAGCGGTTGGGCCAGCAGATAGGTGCAGAGCGGCGGCGGGCGGAGGAGGCACGGCTCACGATGGTCAGGGCGGAGAACATCCTTGCGCAGGGCGCTGAGGCGGGCTGAGTGCCTCGAGGGAATTCGCAGGGAGTTGGAGGTGGACATGGCGTTATCCCTGCGGGACCTCGGGCCAGAGAACAGGCCCGCCTCCAAGACATTGAACAGAAGTTCGATGATGGCCTGGCCCATGACATCAACAAGTGAGCCGTTGGACTTGCCCGCCGCCATTGTATATAGTTCATTACTGTTAAGTTTCATTTCTTTTTTATTTCATTTGGGGCGCATGGACTATGCCCCACATTTTTGTATATAGTTAGTAATTTGGTAGGTTTCATTGTAGGTTTCATTTATGTCGTTGGGCTCATGGACCCTGGATTTGCTATTTGTACATAGTTTTACAGTGGATTTTTCTCCTTCATCTTTATTTTTCTTCACCATGGAGCAATGGATATTACACTTTTCTTTCCCTTTGGATTTGCTTTGTTGGACGGTGACTTTGGACACATTTTCATTTGGATTAATTTGGATTCTCATTTTTTTTATTTATCATTTTTTGGGACATGCTGCATTTTCATTATTATTGGCATTATTGTGTGTTTTTATTTCATTCCCTTCATTTTGACTTGGGTAGGGGTGCAAGGGGACATGAGTGGGATATGAGTGGGGGCCTGCTGGCAGATGCCCTGCACTGCTGGGGGGTGGGGGTGCAAGGGGACATGAGTGGGACATGTGTGGGGGCCTGCTGGCAGGTGCCCCTGACTCTTGGGGGGTGGGGGTGCTGGGGGACATGTGTGGGGGCCTGCTGGCAGGTGCCCTGCACTGCTGGGGGTGGGGGTGCAAGGGGACATGAGTGGGATATGAGTGGGGGCCTGCTGGCAGATGCCCTGCACTGCTGGGGGGTGGGGGTGCAAGGGGACATGAGTGGGACATGTGTGGGGGCCTGCTGGCAGGTGCCCCTGACTCTTGGGGGGTGGGGGTGCTGGGGGACATGAGTGGGGGCCTGCTGGCAGGTGCCCTGCACTGCTGGGGGGTGGGGGTCCTGGGTGGCATGTGTGTGGACCTGCTGGCAGGTGCCCCTGACTGCTGGGGGTGCAGGGGGACATGTGTGGGGGCCTGCTGGCAGGTGCCCCTGACTGCTGGGGGGTGGGGGTGCTGGGGGACATGTGTGGGGGCCTGCTGGCAGGTGCCCTTGACTGCTGGGGGTGGGGGTGCAGGGGGACATGTGTGGGGGCCTGCTGGCAGGTGCCCCTGACTGCTGGGGGGTAGGGGTGCTGGGGGACATGTGTGGGGGCCTGCTGGCAGGTGCCCCTGACTGCTGGGGGGTGGGGGTGCAGGGGGACATGTGTGGGACATGTGTGGGGGCCTGCTGGCAGGTGCCCCTGACTGCTGGGGGGTGGGGTGCTGGGGGACATGTGTGGGGGCCTGCTGGCAGGTGCCCCTGACTGCTGGGGGATGGGGGTGCTGGGGGACATGTGTGGGGGCCTGCTGGCAGGTGCCCTGCACTGCTGGGGGGTGAGGGTGCTGGGAGACATGAGTTGGTGATCATATTGCAACGTGACATGTGGCTTGGCCGGGGGCATGCCCGTGGTGAATGTGCTGCCTGCGGGACATGACCAGGGGGGCAGGGTAGTCCCCTGTGGTGTGGGCTGCCTGCAGGGGCCGTGGAGGGGGTAGAGGGGACACCTGGGAGGACCCACACTGCCAATTCACGTGTAGGACTCCCCTCGCACCCCGGAATACGCGTTCCCCGCTCTGACAGCAAAATTGCGTGTGAAATTTCATGCGCAGCCCGGTAATACACGTACCCAGGCCAATCGCGTGTGAAACTTCCCGCGCACCCCTGAAATACACGTACCCAGCCCAATCGCGTGTGAAACTTCCCGCGCACCCCTGAAATACACGTACCAAGCCCAATCTCATGTGAAACTTCCCACGCACCCCGGAAATACACTTACCCAGGCCAATCGCGTGTGAAACTTCCCGCGCACCCCTGAAATACACGTACCAAGCCCAATTGCGTGTGAAACTTCCCACGCACCCCTGAAATACACGTACCCAGGCCCAATCGCGTGTGAAACTTCCCGCGCACCCCCGAAATACACGTACCCAGGCCAATCGTGTGTGAAACTTCCCGCTCACCCCTGAAATACACGTACACAGGCCAATCGCGTGTGAAACTTCCCGCGTACCCCTGAAATACACGTACCCAGGCCATTCGCGTGTGAAACTTCCCGCGCACCCCTGAAATACACGTACCCAGCCCAATCACGTGTGAAACTTCCCACGCACCCCTGAAATACACTACTAAGCCCAATCGCGTGTGAAACTTCCTGCGCACCCCCGAAATACACGTACCCAGGCCAATCGCGTGTGAAACTTCCCGCGCACCCCTGAAATACACGTACCAAGCCCAATTGCATGTGAAACTTCCCGCGCACCCCTGAAATACACGTACCCAGGCCCAATCGCATGTGAAACTACCCACGCACCCCTGAAATGCACGTACCCAGGCCAATCGCGTGTGAAACTTCCCGCGCACCCCTGAAATACACGTACACAGGCCAATCGCGTGTGAAACTTCCCACGCACCCCTGAAATACACGTACCCAGGCCAATCGCATGTGAAACTTCCCGCGCACCCCAGATATACACGTATCCCACTCGCACAGGCCCTTTCACATGTGAAAGTTCCCGTGAACCCCGCAATACACGTACCCTGCTGGAATCGCATGTGAAACTTCCCGGGAACCCCAGTAATACACGTACCCCACTCGCACAGGCCCTTTCACATGTGAAACTTCACGCGCACCCCAGTAATACACCTTCCCCGCTTGGCGTTTGCTGTTTGGCAGCCCTGTAAACTGGTCCAGGGTTAGCGCAGCCCTTTGCGCTGAATTGGGAATTTTGATGGCATTTCCTTGCGCGAGGGCGTTCTTGGGGGCGTAACTGGCGCTGCTGCAGGGTAGCTGCGCCACTCTGCGCCACGGCTGGTTTTGGAGGCTAAAATCCATGAATACGCTGTGCGCGGAAATCGATTTTAGCGCACGCGGCTGGCGCAGACATTCGCACGCGCACACTGTGCACCAGCCGCGTGCGCCACTTTTGTGTGAAATTCTATGAATTACCCTGTTAGTTTGTGGTATTTATTTGTTCCCACTTCTTTCTTGGCCTCTGCTGACTTTTTCTTGCTTGTTATTGGACATGTCAGGACAATTCATTGCTCTTCCAGGACTTGTGGTTTACTTGGCACCGCCTCCGCCAGTACCCTAAGGAAGAGTAATGTGTCCTACTGTAATGATTGATTTGATATATGAAGTATATCTTGGCTTTTAACATAGGTTTTACAGAAATGGCATCCCCTGATTTAACACCACCTCTACAAGAATATCACCACAACATTATGGGACATGAACCAGGCTGTTTTTGATCTTATTATTCTGTTTTATTCAAAATCAAAACCACAGGTGGTGCCCTAGCTTCGTGCTGGGGGAAGTCACCCACAGTATTATTTGCAAATAAGTACAGGCCACTTGTCTGCAGAAAAGAAAAATAACCTGCCTGCAATTTTCACGCCAATAGGTTCAGAATACACCCAAACATTCATTCCTATAAAATCGGATGTTAATGACTATTCTTGTAAAGCAATATGCAATTACCATTACAATTATCACTGCTGCCCTGATTCCTTATTTTCCTGTGCTCCCCTCAACAATGAATAATACACTTTATTTTCTCTAACCTCATCAACAAGTGTTGGGATCAGAGAACATTTTTATAACATACATTTCCTTGTAGTTTATCTAGTGCCATTGATAAGTATTAGCATCAGAGAAACAAATACATTGTAATCATATAAAACTTGTTTACTCTCAAAACAATCCTATTCTGAATGTAGTTTATAGTCGATTGCTATTTGGGGCATGTATGTAAAATACAGATTGTAATGTTGGACAACATTGTGTAAAGACTTGGGTTTAAAATAGAAGTTTTCATTTTTGGGGAGCACAAGTTTTAGGTTCATTTAAAGTGCCCTACTTAACATTAGAAGTCTGCTTAACACAGATTCCCCTCTTTTCTGCGCTGTTATTCAGAAAAATTACAATGGGCATTTAATTTGATGTCATTTCTCTTCCCACTTCACTTTATGGGTACAGCTTAAATTGATTTATTTGGCTTCTGTCTGAAAACAATATATGTGCATTTTGCACTACCACAATCTATGGCATTCTGTTTTTAAGTCCCATTCTCCAATGTTTCCCTTAAAGCCCAGTCCCCATTTAGTGGACTAGCTGATAAAGTATTTCTCAAGTCATATATGTAATTGTGCAGGCATTTTTTATACTCCTTTTGGGGTTTGTCTTTTGAAGCCACAGGGCATGTAGGAATATCAAAAACTAAAGCCAATCCCTGCCATGTAAATCCTGGTATCAGTCCTTCCCCTGCTTCCAAAGTCCTTTAGTAAGTCTGGTGCTGTTTTGGGCAAAGTTACTGCATCAGGTCCCCTCTGGACAAAAGACCTAAAGCAGATCCTCCAGCTATCCCCAAGGTATAATCCCACATCAGCACTCCTCTAGTCAAGCAGGGTTCCACAGTCTGTAGGCTTGCTAAGAATCCCCACACTCTCCCTACCTTCTGTGTGTTTTTCCTAAAATAGCTGATAAGTTTCACCCATGCAATGTCATATAATGCAGTATTTTCTCATTGGCTGAGTTTCAACATTGGATTTCTTCGGATTATGACACTCCCAGTGATACACCTGCCTATCTGAATAGGCCCAATGTATTTTGCCATGTGACAATGGGAGGCTCAGCACCTTCCATCTGTAGTTTTATATCGTTTTTCTCTCATACTTTCTGCTATGCATATACCACATTACTGAGGCTTACATTTTCAAAACTGCAAAACAATGCTGAAACCAATGACATGCCTCAGTAGCTTGAAATATGAAAAAAGTATAGAAATGGGTACATTTATTAATGATGGATACATAGATTAATATATGATGTGTATACTTATATTATGAGGAATGCTCCACCGAATGCAAATCTGTTTTCACATTTTAAAACAAACAACGTGTTGGGAAGTTATAAACAAATAAATTAATACATTATTTGTGCTGTTTCAAGTGGACCCCATGGCAATTTCATTTTGTATCGCTGTGCTAAATCCATTTTAAAGCGGACAAGGGGTGTACTGAATAGTGAATTTACTGTTCATCCAAATACCAAATAGTTGGTCCAAACATTTAATAGGAACGGAAAAGTGAGCCGAATAGTATTTTTCTTTATAGAACATAATAAAGCACATGATAAATATTTTGCAAAACTCAGAAAACTCATCCAGTTACATGTGCACTTAAGTTTATTGATCACAATTAAGTTTATCAAAGATCAAGAGATTGTGTTCACTTGGTCACAGATATCCCAATAATATGTGAAACCTATCTGTGGGATGTTACATTTAAGGAATACCAGGCGCTCTGCATTTTCTGGTAGTAGGATTGAGTGCTGTACTTAACACCCTTTCACTGTCCTCAGTTGCAGGAGGGGGGAGCCAAGTACACTAGGGCAACCTTCGATAGTCCTGGAAAGTGTGCACTGTGCATTTCCACCACTTCAGTGGTGCTTGGCTTTTAGGGAGCAATGGCTCACCCAAAAAGATTGTCAGTTTGATGTTTAGTGAACTAATTGACTCACAAACACACACTACTGTTTGCAGACTGTTCACCAACAATGTCCCTAAAGGACCATATTCCTCCTGGTGATATACCCTTTCTTGGCCAGGGGCTCTTGGCTGTCAGTTCCAAACTCTTCAAATGGGGCAATTTGCTCCACTGAGTGTTCATCTAGCAGTTTTAGGGAAATTGAGTGGATTGTTCATTTGACATAGTGTGCAACAGCTATTCTGTTCCTGTCACCACAGAGTAAATTGGCATTTCAAGTTCACTAATCCGACTCTGTGTTGCCTTCAGTAGCTCTGCTTTCACAAGATGAAAACCTATGTCTTTCACCTCATCAGAGCTCAGGTACACAGTTATAGCTTTGACAGCTGGAATAACAATTGAAATGCTTGCTGTGTGTGCGCAAATCTCCTTTGTAAGGGCTGAAAAGGGCGACGGCAAAGAGTACATTTTCTGTCATAAGCAACTGACTGGGAGAAAGATTTGGCACTTTATCATCTTCTGTACATTAAAGGTTCAATGGCCACCTCTGCGCCACCAAACGCTTCAGCGTCAAAAAGGAAGAGTTCCAATGTAGTGGTGACACATCTTGTATTCGATGCTTTTCAGCAGACCTAAGATCTTTCTGTATAGAGTACAAGTAAGAGGTAGCAGAACTAGAATGTTTAAAATGTCCAACAAGCCTTTGCACATAGGCCAGAATGTCCGACACAAATCTTTGTGTAAAAAGTCAATTAAATGCTTTGCACATGTTTGCTGCATTGTCTCACATAACAACATGTGCTTTAGAATAGGCTATTTTCAATTTCTGGAGCATTTCCTAGAAAGCTAAACCTATCTGAGCCCCAGTATGGCTTCCGTCAAGTGTTTCACAGTGCAACAAAACACCATGCCTCCCCATTTTAGTATCCATTCAGTGGCCTGTCAAATTCATAAATGATTTCACAATGTTTTCCGAGGTCCAAATGCCTGCTGTAAAAACCATATTCTCAGCATACTGCACAACAACTGCAATTTTATCGCACACTTGTTGGTAAATATTGGGGATTAAATGGGTGGAAAAATACTTTAGGGGTGGCATTCTGTAACATGGCTCCAGCTTATTTAACACATGCTCAAACCCTGTATCTGCTACAATAGAAAACGGTTGCAGGTCTACTGTGAGTATTTCACCAATGGTCTGGTGCAGAACATATGCATAGGGGTTGTCCTGACACCAGCCTTGTTTTTTTCCATTCAGTGCTGGATTGTGAGCTGGCCCAATGGCTTTTTGCTTTTCTTGCTGTCACTTAAAGTGCAGTGGGTGTTACCTGCGACTGCTTCTCTTTTCCATTCGTACTCTGCAAAGTAATTGAGTTTGCTGACCCATGTGATAAAATTGCTGAGTACACTGCACACACAGCTTTTGAGTTAATCACCAAGCTTGACTATGAAGTAATTCCAAAAGGGCTGTTTTTCTCATTGTTGCTGCTCCTGATGATGAAAAGCTTGGGGCTGCCTCTGAAGGTACATAGTGTATGGAGGCCTTGCCTGGGGTGTTGTCTGGGGCTGGGCTGATGTCTTATTCCTGTCTGCAGCAGCCCTTCAAGGATCTTGCCGCAAACTGAAAGTCTACTGTGCCCAAAAATAATTTCAAGCAAAAATCATGTGACTGCACAGATTATGAAAATGGTCTACCTAACGATGGCTTGAATCAGCATTCAGCCGCTGGAAGGTTTTAATTCAAAACGTTGAAGGAAATGCATTGGAAAGCTGTACAGTTTTACCTCAAATACTTTAAAAAACAAAATACTTGGCTAGTCGGCTCACAATATTGTACTGGCAACTCTACAATTTTATTTTAATTGTATTTATTGTGCTTTGTGGTTGAGAGAAGGCGCACGTTATGTGTGGGGGTCTAGTGTTTGCTATGAGAGAGCGTCATGACATCGTCATGATGCCTCTCCAATAAAAGGGGCTCTGCTGGCACGCCCTAGGCAGTGCAGCAGAGCCCCAGGAAGCGGCAACTCGTGTCTGTGTCAGTGATTGGGGTGAATGCTGCTGCGTGACCGTGGCCTGGTTCAGCAGCGTGGCCCAAGTGCCCTTGGAGCCGCGACTGCCAGCATTGGGGTCATCCCCGAACTGTGGAGCTCCGGTCTGGTGATCCGGGCATTGTAGACTGTGACTCGATTCGCTGGGCGCACCCAGCGCGGCTGCCGCGTTGGGTGATCCTGACATCATCAGTGGCTCGCCACGTTGACCATAGGCGGCCCACAACATTGGCGAGGAGGAGTCTCGCCCACGCACAGCCGTGTGCGGGCCCCAGTGTGGTTTTCCCCTTGTGGGGAAGAGGCGCAGCAAAAGAACCGCGTGTGTGGTGGCGGCCAGCCTGCATGTACCGCAAGGCGAGGCAGACTACCAGTAAGGACACAGTGGAGAGAGCGTCGCCTACGGCTGAGTGGAGGTGCGGCTGTTGAAGAAAGTGTTCAGTGGTGGCCTGAGCCGCGTGGAAGACGTGCGGCATTGGCCACGGTCCCGTGTGTTGAGGCACCGCCTAAGCCACAGGACAAAGGAAGGGGGCGGGGCCAACCCACAGTTGGTCTCCCGTGTGCGGAAAGGGGCAGCGGGAGTCAGCCCTGGTACGGGCTGACAGCCCCCATCCAGACCCAAGCTGGGAAAGGGAGGCGCGGCCTCAACGGTATCCCCGACAAGGGGAGACAATGGAGGGGGCATGTGCGCACCACCCGGGCACACGACGGTGAGGAATCCCAATGCCCTATCAGAGTGGGGGTGGTGAGCGCACCCCAGTGAGACCCGGGCTGCAACAGGGTGAAAACGGCAACACTGCGTGTGTTTCTCTGGCTCGTAGTGGGGCCTGTAGGGGGCGTGGCCTCAATTTCAGAAGCCCCAGGCACAAAGAAAAGGGGCATGGCCGACTGAACCGGGCTGCGACAAATAAAAGAGAACATCAGGCTGCTGGCCCGCAGACAGGGGTCAAGGAATAGCCCCAGAACAACAGGCCAACTTTAAAGAGAATAACGTTTTTTTCTTATCCCTTCGACAATGGGGAGGTAATACAACAGAAGAAGGCCATCCTCTGGAAAAGGGGTGAAAGGGATGTCATCAACCCCTCCTGTTTTCTGCATCTGCCCCTAGCCCAAGGGGTAGCGGCTCCACCCCGAGTGCTCATGCCCCCTCTGGGACCAGGTTATCAACAGCGTTGAGGGACAGCCGCTGGATAATCACCAGCAGTTAGTAATTAACTGAGGGTAGCGGCTCCTCAGGGTGTGCTTGTGTGCCTTCAAAAGACTTCCACCGGAGGGGTCAAGCCACCTGAGGCCGAGTGACTGTGAAAGCACCCTAAGACTCACCAGTGGTGGTCACATCCAGCATCCCGCTGAGCGTTCATCATGTCGGACGACGAAGGGACATGTCGAGGAAGGCTTGCACCAATACCTTACATTGATGTCGTGGGTACGCCTGCCAGTCTGGGACCCCGGTGGACAGCCTGGGTAGAGAACCTAGTATAGAGAACTATACTTTGAGGCGGTAGAATTGAAGGACAATGCCAAACGCCCAACCCTCCTGTACTCCACCGGACTGGCCGTCCAGAGGCTGTTCAAGACACTAAGGCCCGTGGATCAGTCCTATGACTTGGCCATCACAGCCCTGAACGAGTATTTCCGACTCATGGTCAACAGGGACTACGAACGGTTCAGGATGAGGTGCGCGAGGCAAGAGGAAGGGGAGAGCCTCGATGTATTTCATGGGAAGCTGCGCGGCATTGCACTGTCCTGTGCCCTGGGAAATTTTGAGGAAGACGAGATCAGGGTGCAGATCATCTACGGCTGCAGTCCTTCAAAGCTGCGCAAGCAAGTCCTGAGGGACCCAGCGCTAACCCTCGAACGGATCCTAGACCTTTGCCGTGCCCAGGAGCTAGCAGAAGTGTGGGCCTCCGTCATGGACTCATCCAGACAACACCTCAAGTTGGAGGCCCCCATGCAGCAGGTCAAGCTGGAGGAGGTGTCAGCTGTCGGCAAGTGGCAAGGAGGAAAGCCGATTAGGGGAGACTGGCCAAGGAGGGACCCCAGTGCCACAGTATGCCATGAGTGCGGGTGGGATCTTCCACACCCGCAGGACTGCCCTGCGAAAGGACATATCTGTGGGAGGTGTGGGAAGGTGGATCACTTTGCACGGGTGTGCCTCGCCCTGACACCAGCCAGCCTGGCGGGGACATCGGGAGGGAGTGAGTCGAAGGGGAGAAAGACCCCCAGAGTGGCTGCTGTCCAAGGGGCGGAGGACCAAAGGAGGACGCAGTATGATGTCGGAGAGGAGGAAGATGAAGAAAATGTATTCTTGTCCTGCAGCAGCGCCACTGGCCAGTTCGATCCTGGAATTTTCTGAGTTGTAACAGCCTGCTGTCGGGCACCATGGTGTGTGGACTGGAACACACCTGTTTGTTTGCAGTGCTGAAAAGTTTTAAGTAGTTAATAGGTGGTGCTCGGACTGGAATACAACTTGTGTTTGCAGTGATGATGTTGGATTACAATGGGTGCGCGGACTAGAATGCACCAAGTCAGACCCAGGATTGGGTCGCGGTTTTGCAGTGGGGCGTGCTTTTTGTTGGTTATAAGAAAGGAGGGATGTTATGTGTGGGGGTGTAGTGTTTGCTACGAGAGAGCGTCATGCCATCGTCATGATGCCTCTCTAATAAAAGGGCTCTGCTGGCACGCCCTAGGCAGTGAAGCAGAGCCCCAGGAAGCGGCAACTTGTGTCTGTGTCAGTTATTGGGGTGACTGCTGCTGCGTGATTGTGCCCTGGTTCAGCAGCGCGGCCCAAGTGCCCTTGGAGCCGTGACTGACAGCATTGGGGTGATCCCCGAACTGTGGAACTATGGCCGGGTGATCTGGGCATTGTAGGGTGTCCCCTAATCTCGGGCCGCTGGGCGCACCCAGCGCGGCTGCCACGTCAGGTGATCCCGACATCATCAGTGGCCCGCCCCGGTGTCCCTAGGCGGCCCACAACAGCGCACACAGGTCCCTGATGAAGCACCCTCATGCGCAAACATTGACAGGGTGCTAATTTATAAAGACTGTGGCTCAATCATGTGCGACATCAGACTGAGGTGGAGAATCCATTACCAAAACAGCATGATGCATACTTTGCCAGATTGCACATTGGTGGCCCAGAAGTTCTTTTGGGGAGGTAAAAAGCAAATTGAGGGCTCTGTTGCAGATTCCATGGGCCCGGAAGTGTTTCCGTATTTGGGAATTTAGATCTGTCCTTTGAAAGAAGACCTACTGCCGCACTTCCCTTCCCCCCCTCTTTCCCTCCCGCCACCTCCACCTTTCTCTCCTACTCTCTCATTCCCTCCTCCTTATGTCCATTACCCTCTTTAATCCCCTCCCCCACGTTCCCGTCCTACACCTACCCTCTCTCACCGTCCTAACCTTCTCTACCCCCCTTCTGGCCAATCCTCCAACCTCATGAACATTGCTCTCTGGAACGCCAGATCCATCTGTAATAAGACTGCAGCAGTTTTAGACATGTTCCTTCGTCTCAACCTTCATTTCCTTTGTCTCACTGAAACCTGGATACCCCCTCACAACACTACTGTCCTCGCTTCCCTAACCACCTGATCGTCCTCCTCCTCTCACACATCTCGCGCCACTGGCCACGGCGGAGGTATTGGCTTCCTCTACCACCCTAGACACCTTTCCTCTACCTCCTCACCATCTCTTCCTTCCTTCCCTTCCTTTGAATTTCTTTACAGATCTTTTTCCTCTCCTCACCCCATCTCCTTTCTTATCATCTATCGTCCCCCTGGCCCTCTTTCTTCCGTCTACGATAACCTTGATCACCATCTTTCGCTCATCTCTCCCTCCCCCTCTCCTCTCACTGTACTCGGCGACTTTAACCTTCACCTCCCTTCTCCCCCTCATTCCTCACCCCTTTTCTCAATCCTTGACTCCTACCTCCTTTCCCCTCTTCCCTCGTCTCCCACTCACTCCTCTGGCTCCACTCTTGACCTTATCTTCAACTCTTCCTACCCCTCCTCCTCTGTCTCTACACTTCCTATCTATCTCTCTGATCATGCATTACTCTCCTTCTCCAGCATGGGGTATGGCATAGATTCACATGCTCATGAAGATTCCCCGTCATCAGGCTGGGAATCCTCGGTAAAGAAAAAAATCAGTATCAGTTTTGTTTCTGATCTGTCTTTCTTAGTCGTAACCAATCACTGGTATCTGCGTCATACTGCCCCCAGCCAATGACTGCCCTCTCCCTAAGCCCCTCCCTTGGCAGCCATCCTCAGATTTTTACTGCACGTTCAAGTGTTGGGAGTCCTCGTGCTATAGCTCTCCAGCTTTTACTGCGTTTCACGTTTTTTCAAAGAGTTTAATCTAATTTTTTCGGTCAATCGAACCTCAAGCTCCACTGTTTCTACTTCCGATCAACGGGGACCCGTTTCAGAATTTTGTACGCCCCTCCAGATTCGTCAAGTTACGCTTCTTGGAGGATTCCAGAAGATCTGAGGCCTACCTCGTGGACATTGCCCGGGACAAGGGAAGCTCGACACCCCGATCCAAGCTGTTTAGGAACTGCCCTGGATGCGGACTACAGAATGTTTTCAAGAAGGATGAGCATTGCCTTCACAAAGACAAAACGCACGTGGAAAAGGAATGTGCGTTTTGCAAGAACTTGTCAGAACCAACTACGAGGGTTCGTTGGATCTGCCTCGCCAGCTGGCTGGAGAAGGGCCCAGCAGGTGAGAAGAAGAAGAAGTCTGAGTGGTCTTCTAAGTCCTGTGAGGGCGCCCCGGTGACAGGGGCCCAACAGAAGGCAAAGCACCGCGAGTCCACGGGCACCGGGAGCGCCGAAGGATCGGGCTCCTCGGCTGCCAGGCAGGGCGCACTTTCACCGATGCCATCAACCACGAGCCAACACTCTGGCTCGGGGAAGAGAAAATCCGAGAACCCGGGTTAGCTTCTGGAGAGGCCCCGGTCAATCTCGAAGAAATCAGCCGAGGGGGAGTGAGGCGGTGACCCTCCCCCCAATGTGAAGGCCTCAAGCGTGCCCAAGGTGGTGAAGGCCTTGATACACTCAGCTAAGGCCTCTATCGAGGGAGTAGCGGCGGCCCTGGCGAATCCTGTGGAGGCTACCCCAATGGAGGCAACCTTGGGGCCCAGAGTTTCCTTGCCACCACGGAGGGAATCGTCTTTTCAGCCCATCGATAAGACCCCCGTGAAGACTCCGGTGGGAAAAGAGGGGGCAGCCGGGGGCCGTTACGGACACGGATACAGCCTCTGAGGAGGAGCTGGTTGAAGTCGTGAAGGGCCTCAATGTGAGGTTCGAGGAGGTCCGGTCCCACGGGAGGAACCCCGAGGAGGCGGGCGAAGAAAGCGACGGTGGCGCCAACGAGGCTCCCATGAAGGAGGAGCAACCATCGCGCCCGTCAGAGTCAGTGCCCGAGCCTCAGGACAACTCGGTGGCCATTTTGATGGCAATCCAAACCTTATGCACAGAGATAATGACGAGGTTGCCTCTAACCCCAACGGACGACCCAGCAGAACTGGGCCCGTCGGGAAGCCCTCCAAACAAGCAGAGGAGATTTCACCCCCCCGCCTTTCCAGCCCTTGCAGCCTGCTCAGCCCTCATCTCCTGATCCTAGGGATGACACAGGAACAGATACGGCCACGACGGGGACGGATGATGACAGTGGTGACGACAGGATGGGCCTTCCATCACCACTCCCTCGGGCCTCCCGGCCCGACTAAATTGGCTCCTTCCAAGCCATGATTGCCAGGGCATCCAAGATTTTCCAGGTCTGCCCCGAAGAACAGAAAAAGGAAGACTTCCTCGATCAGCGGCGCGAGGCCAAGAGGAAGACGGTCCTCGCAGTGCCGTTGATTGATGATATCTCGGACGAGGGACTTGCTCTCATGAATAACCCGTCCACGACGCCTGCTAAAAGGGATCGGTACGAGAAGAAGTACGGGGTCCCCGATTCCACCCCTTTGTGCCTTAGGGCACAGCCGACCCTGGATTCGGTCGTCTCAGCGGCGGCCAAGAAGAAAGCGGAGGGGGCAACGGCTTCAACTTCAACCTTCCCACCTGACGGCGAGGGAAAGAAACTGGACGCCATGGGACGACTAGTCATATCGTCTGCGGCGACGACAATTAAGGTGGCCAACGCCCTAGCGATTGTGGCCCGCTACAACAGGGAGCTGTGGGTCAAGATCGCTCCCCTGCTGGACTTCCTACCGGATGACAAGAGGGCGGAGGCCCTGGAGATCCTGCAGGAAGGTGAGGTGGCGTCAGACCATGCCATAACGGTGGCCACGGACATCGCTGACACCGGGTTCCGCCAGTTGGGCAACGGTGTTTGCCTTAGACGACGGGGATGGCTCAAGGCAACAGATTTCGACAGGACAAGCAAACCAGAGTTTTGGACATGCCCTTCGACGGGAACAACATGTTTGGGAAAACAGTGGATGAGTCACTTCAGGCCATCAAGACTGACACAGAGACGGCTTGGGCCTTGGGAGTTTTGCAGCAACGACGTCCGCCCTTTCGGAACGCCGGAGGCAGACAGGGTGCCACCAAGGGATCCGGCGGCGGCTCCTCGACGTACCACCAAGCGGCCTGCTCCTCGTCGTAGGAGGCCTATAGAGGATGCAGCAAGTCAGGAGGATCTCGTCGTCGTCGCCAAGGAGGCCAAGGCGGCAAGGCTGTTGCCAAGCAGGACTGAACCGGCCGTAACGTCGGGCCCACACCTAAGCACCCCGGTTGGAGGCCGGCTGGCGAAGTTCGTCAGCGTGTGGGAGTCCATCTCCACCGACCGTTGGGTGCTGGATGCCCTGGCCCACGGGCACACTCTCGAATTTCTAAAGAAGTGCCCCCGCATTCCTGCCATGGCCAGGAAGGAAAATCACGTCCCTCAAGTGCTGTTAGGGGTAAGGGCGATCCTCAAGAAAGGTGCCATCAAGCTCGTCCCGAAGGGGCTCCAGGGCTCCGGAGTATACTCAAGATACTTCCTCGTCAGAAAGAAGACAGGCGGTTGGCGCCCCATCCTGGACTTGCGTCAGTTGAATAAATACATCCAGGCCCAAAAGTTCAGGATGATCACCCTCCAGCACGTACTGGGACAGCTGGAGGAAGGCGACTTCCTATCATCGCTGGACTTGGAGGATGCTTACTTCCACATCCTCATTCTAAAAGGACACCGAAAGTTTCTCAGATTCGTAATCCAAGGGCGGCACTACCAATTCAAGGCCCTACCTTTCAGATTGAAGTCGGCACCCAGGGTATTTACCAAGTGCCTAGCACCAGTGGCGGTGCGGCTGCGCCTGCGGGGGATCCACGTTTACCCCTACCTGGACAATTGGCTCATCTGTGCAAGGACAAGAGAGCTCACCGTCGAACACACAGCGAAGACCGTCCAACTGCTCATGGATCTGGGATTCTCCATCAACTACTCAAAATCCCGCCCGGTTCCGTCGCAGGTCGCACTGTTTCTGGGAGCCAAGCTCGATATAGTGTCGCGATTGGCTTCTCCGTTGGGGGAGAGGACGAAGGCCATCCTGGGCGTGGTGCAGCGCCTACTGGCCACAGACGTGGCCAGGGTGAGATCCATCAAGTCCCTGCTCGGAATGATGTCCTCATGCATCTACCTGGTGCCCCTGTGCAGGCTACGGATGCGCCCTCTACAAGAGTTCCTCGACGCCCGTTGGATAAAAGCGACGGGCCGCTTCGAAGACGAGATCCTGCTCAATGAGGCTTTCCGCCAAGCGATTCGATGGTGGGGCACCCGCACGCATCTCGCAGCAGGAAAGGACTTTCAGACCCCAGCACATCAGCAGACAGTGTAGACGGATGCCTCCCTGGAGGGATGGGGAGCGCACACCGGAGATCTCCACGCAAGAGGCCTTTGGCTCCCGGAGGAGAGGTCACTCCACATCAACATCCTGGAGCTCCGAGCCGTGTTCTGGGCCTTCGGGTCGTTCCTTCCGTCCCTCAAGGGCAAGGTGGTGAGGGTCTTCACTGACAACACCACCACGATGTTCTACATCCAGAAGCAGGGAGACACCAGATCCCCAGCCCTATCCAAGGAGGCCCAGGATCTGTGGCACTGAGCCGTCGCCCAGGGGTTGTTTCTGGTGCCCTTCCATCTGGCAGGAATAAAGAACACCATTGCTGACTCACTCAGCAGGGAGCTGCGCTCGTGCCACGAGTAGGAGCTGCATCAGGATCAAGCGGATCGACTCTTCCAACGATGGGGCAAACCCCAGATTGACCTGTTTGCGACGGCGATGAACTCCAAGTGCCAGAGGTTCACCAGCAGGTTTCCCCAGCTGCGGAGCATTGGCGATATATTCTCGTTCCCCTGGGACGGCCTGTTCCTGTATGCGTCCCCCCCGTTGCCGTTGCTACTGCGGCTCGTCAACCAACTCAAGAGGTCCCAGTGCAGGATGATCATCGTCGCACCGGCGTGGCTGAGACAGATCTGGTTCCCAGACTTTCTGCACTGTCAGCGTCCCGCCCAGTCAAACTATCGACGGACGCAGATCTTCTCTCCAGAGAAGGAGGCACTATTCTCCATCACGACCCGGGGTCGCTGAACTTGCAGGCCTGGCTCCTGCGGCATTAGAGTTTGGAGGGTACGATATCCCGGCGGACTGCAAGGAGGTGCTTGCAAAGGCCAGGCCGTCTTCAACTCTCAAGTGCTATGGACACAAATGGAAGAGGTTCTCTGTCTGGTGCCGTGCACAGAAGATTAACCCTCTGCAAATTCCGGCCCCTCAAGTGCTGCCTTACCTGCTGTCGCTGGCCAAGGTGGGGCTGGCTCACGCCTCCATCAAAATACATCTAGCAGCAATCTCCCGCTACACCATAACTACGGGACGATCATCTCTGTGGTCTCATTGCCTGGTGAAGGAGTTTATGAAGGGACTGTTCCGTTCATTCCCGCCGGTGAAGGCTCCGGCCCCTGCGTGGGAGCTCAACGTGGTGCTGACCAGGCTCATGGGGGTGCCTTTCGAGCCTCTGCATTCGGCACCGTTGAAGTTCCTTTCGTGGAAAACAGCTTTTCTTGTGGCCATTACCTCCGCACGACGAGTGGGAGAGATCCAGGGCCTATCCTGCAAGCCTCTATACTTGACTTTTACCGAGACGAGGGTGGTGCTGAGGACGTACCCCTCCTTCATGCCCAAGGTGCCGTCGACTGCCATCTCAACAAGCCCTTGGTGTTACCAGTTTTCTTCCCGTCGCCTTCCGAGAGGACTTTGCACTCGCTGGATGTAGCTAGAGCGCTGAAGTTCTACGTGGACCGCACGAAGAGTTTCAGGAAGACATCACAACTGTTTGTGAACTTTGGACCTGTGAACCAAGGGAAGGCCCTCTCGAAGGCTTCCATTTCCAGATGGCTCTCTGGCTGTATCACGCACTGTCACCGGTTGGCAAACCGACCGTTGCCCGGCCGTCCGAAAGCCCATTCGACCAGAGCGATCGCTGCTACCACAGCGTTCCTATCTGGTGTTCCCCTGCTGGACATCTGCAGGGCTGCTATGTGGAGGTCGACACACATCTTCACGAGCTTCTACTGTGTCGACCGGGATTCCAGGGAGTAGTCCAGAGTCGGCCAAGCATTGCTGCGCAACCTGTTCGCCTGAAGGTGGGCCTGGTGAGGAGGTAAGAGATGCCTAATGTTGAGTTGTTGTAATGCTTAATGTTGAGCCTTGCCACCTCCCGTGGTTGTGCATGTGTGTACTCCTATGTATTCTTATATGCATGAGCATGTGAATCCATGCCAGACCCCATGCTGGAGAAGGAACAAGTTACTTACCTGTAACTGTTGTTCTCCAGCATGGGTCTGGCATGGATTCACATGCAAACCCTCCCTCCTTCCCCTCTGCGGCTCTTCACTTGGTCCTACTGCCACTTTACGTGCTACCAAATCTGAGGATGGCCGCCAGGGGAGGGGCTTAGGGAGAGGGCAGTCATTGGCTGGGGGCAGTATGACCCAGAGACCAGTCATTGTTACTACTAAGAAAGACAGATCAGAAACGAAACTGATACTGATTTTTTCTTTACAGAGGATTCCCAGCCTGACGACAGGGAATATTCATGAGCATGTGAATCCATGTCAGACCCATGCTGGAGAACAACAGTTACAGGTAAGTAACTTGTTCCTTCTCCCTTTCTCCCCTTCCTCAGCCTTCCACTTTGCCCTCTCCTTCCATCTCCTCACTACGTGACCTTTTCAACTTTGATCCCTCCCTCTTTCTTGACACATGCTCTTCCTCTCTTCCCTCTCTCCAAGATTTCTCTTCACTGTCGGCCAATGATGCACTTTCCACCCTCTGCTCCTCTATCTCCTCCTCTCTTGATCTACTTTACCCCCTTTCCTTCTTCCGTCCAACCCGGAAACCCTCTCAACCGTGGCTCTCTCCACAACTTCTCTCTATGCAACGTCTCCTCCAACGTCTTGAGAGACTCTGGCTTAAATATCCCACCCTTCCCAACCAAATCTCATACTTCTCATACCACTCTCTTTACACCTATGCCTCGCCTCGGCTAAACGCTCCTACTACTCTAACCTTCTCCACTCCCAAGCCTCTCACCCTCGCTGCATCTTCCAAACTCTCTCTCATCTTCTCTCCCCTCCTACCCCTGATCCCTCAACCTCTTCCACCCTTTATCCTTCTGACTTCGCTAACTTTTTCTCCTCCAAGATTCTTGCCCTTCGGCAAAAAATCAATAACTCCTCTTCTTCCCCCGTCCCCTTCTCCCTTCTCCCCCTCATCCTGCATGTCCGACTTCTCGCCTGTCTCTCCGTCCAACGTCTCCATCCTCCTCTCCAAAGCCCACCCCTCATCTGCTCCAACTGACCCTCTCCCCTCCCTTCTTATCCCTAAGATCTACCCTCTTCTTATTCCTTACCTAACTTCCTTCTTCAACACCTGCCTTTCCTCGCTACCTTCCCTTCTGCTTTCATGCATGCCACTATCATTCCGATTTTGAAGAAACCTTCTGCTGATCCCCTTCTCACCTCTAACTTCCGTCCTATCTCTCTTCTCCCATTCCTCTCTAAGCTTCTCGAGTGCCTTGCCTACTCTCAACTTTCAACCTTTGTCTCCAATCTCTCTCCCCTTCCCCTCTCTCAATCTGGTTTCCGCCCTAAACACTCTCCTGAAACGGCCCTCACCTACATCCTTAACTCCCTCCTCTCCGCTCAACACTCTAAGCAATCCTCTGTCCTTATTCTTCTTGACCTCTCTGCTGCCTTCGACACTGTCGATCACCTCCTTCTTCTCAACACTGTTTCTTCCTTTGGATTCAAAGGCTCTGTTCTTAACTGGCTATCTTCCTACCTCTCTTCCCGCTCTTTTACTGTTTCCTGGGGAGGCCGGTCCTCTCCTTCCCAGCCTCTGGAATACGGCGTACCCCAAGGCTCGGTGCTTGGCCCTTTCCTTTTCTCACTCTACACCTCCCTCCTTGCCCCTGTTATTTCCTCGTTCGGCATTTCCCACCATTTCTATGCTAAAGACACTCAGCTCTTCCTTTCCTTCTCTTCCTTCTCTCCCGACCTCCACCTTAAACTCTCTTCCTGTCTTTCCACCATAAAGAATTGGATGTCTTCCTGCTTTCTCTCTCTCAACACTGACAAGACTGAGGTCCTATTCTTCCCTTCCAACTCTATTCCGCCTCCCTCTCCTCCACCTTTCATTCACTTTCCTCCTTCTAATCTCCCTATCTCTGCTCACGCTCGCAATTTAGGAATTTACTTTGACTCTTCTCTCTCTTTTTCCCACCATATCTCTCTCACCTCTCGTGCCTGTCGCTACCACCTCTTTAACATTTGCAAAGTCCGCCCCTCACTCACCTTCCATGCTACTAAACTTCTAATCTCCTCCCTTATCTTCTCTCGCCTCTTCTACTGCTCCTCCTTACTCTTTGGACTACCTAATTCCCATCTCTCCCCCTCAAATCTATCTACCATTCTGCCGTCCGTACCCTCTGTCTCCTCACCTCCCGTGACTCCATCTCTGCTTCCCTTTCCTCTCTTGGCTGGCTCCCCTTTCACTCCCATCTTAAATTTCATTTCCTCTGCTTAGTCTTTAAATCTCTCCATGGTCTTGCTCCCCCTTATCTCTCCTCCCTCCTCTCTTTCTACACTCCCTCCCTCTCCCTTCGTTCTGCAGACCACTTCCTTCTCACCATTCCTCTATCCCCTTGTGCCCCCTCCTGCTTCCGTTCCTCCCAGCTTCTTGCCCCCCCATGCACTGGAACGCCTTACCTCTCTCTATCCGCTTTATACCTTCCTTCTCCTCTTTCCGCACATCCCTTAAATCTCTCCTTCTCCATTCACCGCCATGAAACCCCTTCCCCCTCATTGCTCCCCCTCCTTCCTTCCTCTTTCCCCCTGATCATCTCCTTCCCCTCTCCCTCCTCCCCACTCTCACCCTTTTCCCTTTCCCTTCCCTCCCCCTTCTCCTCCTCACCCCTCCCTGTCCCTCTCAGTTCTACTGGTCAGCTCTCCCTCTTCCCTCCAGTTTAATTGCTCTTCTCACTGTTTTGTTGGACTGATTCATTATCGTAATTTGCTTCTTAAGTTATTGTTGTATGTATCATCTTGTTATAATGTTCAGCGCTTTGTGTAAGGCGCTATATAAACAAAATAAATACAAATACAAATGACATATACCCAAAAAATGACTGGGTTAGAAAAATTGATAGAGTTCTGAAATAAACTCCCAACATGATGATAAGGCTATTCCTGGTGAGGGTGGATTACTGCCCTGTCTGTTGTATGTGTATTAATCTATGCATCCCACTCTGATACCCCTGAAACGTTTAAAAGGAATAAATGCAATCATGATTGAACTACTCTGGAAGGGTAAAGTGATTACATAAGGTGTGATGATGGTGGAGCAATGTGCAGGATGTTTACTCTTTGAATGCCTCTTGGAGAGTACACGAAAGGGGACAATGCCTGAATTGCTCCAACCACGTATCAGATATGGAGTAGGATAAATATGAGAATGGCGTTTGGGGTGCCATATGACCTGGACCGAACCACTAAGGTAGAGATTCCAAGTAACGTATCAGCATGAGAAACAGATATCTGGAGGAAGAAGGTTGTGGTAAATAAGGATAATTGGACCAAGAAAGTAAATCTAGGTTGTTCGCAGAAATCTGGCAAGATTGCTGCATTCCAGTTGGTCAGCTCCTAAAGTTCAGGAAGCTACAAGCAGCTGCGAAATGGATGTGGCTGGACTAACCCAGACAGGGTAGGTGGATGGGTTTCGGTGTTCTACCAAACTCTGACCTCACTTTACTAAACTCGGTCCGCGGTGGTATCTCAGGATTTGATAGACTGGAGGCAAAATGGGGAAGGATATGCTTGCATGTTAACCAGGTTTCCCCAAACACACATTTTATGCTCCTACAGTTTAAGATTGTACACAGACATTCCCTCCCTACTCGAGATGCCCTAGTTGTGGATATGAGAAAAGCGACTTTATGCACAGCCTTTGGTTGTGTGCACCACTGCAGAACTAATCGAATAGAGTTTCAGACTGCATCACCACAGAAACAGACTGGACACACCAGCGCTCGGTAAAGGCATGTGTTTTGGGCCTCCTATCGGTTAAAAAGAAATGACAGATGCAGGGAAAGTAATAGTGTAGGGACTCTGGCTATAAAAAAAGGCTGATTGCCGTTTCCCACAATGATTGGGCGGAGTGCCAACCCAACGATGAGCTGAGAGATATGATCAGATGAACCACGATGGAGGAAATATGGCTAAAACGCCGGGTGAGGTGGAGGTGCAGAGTAATGTGTGGAATTGCTTTTGCAGCATAACAATTATGCCCTGGGAGGAGAGCAGAGCTAGACATTCCAACTAATCAGCATCAAATAGGCTTTTGTGATCAGAGGAAAGGCGATACATATAATGCTGCACCTGGGTATCGCTTTTCAGGATTATACATGTTGTTAATCCTGTTTTATGGCCTGATTTGTGGTGCTGCTGGCCTTCTTTACTCGTACCCGGATTGTGATTATGTCACAATACCTGTATGACTGATCACCTGATGTTTTGTGTTCTTTCTGCTCTTTTTGTGTTATTGTTGCACAATGTTTTCCTGAATAATCCTGCATTAATAAATGCCTAAATAATTGTAAAGTATATGACTTTGTAATTTCACACATAAAAGCATATTGCAAGAAGCAGACATAAAGCAGAAAAGCACACCCACCGGACTACATGCTTTTTAGTACATATCTGTACATTTACACAGTAGCTAAATGGTGAGATCGGTGCCACCTTCAGGACTAGTTCGCTCTCCTCCTCCCACCACCCTCCCGGAATTCCATCCTTCCTCGAGTACTTGCTATGCGTGCAAAAGCAGCATTTTCGTGCCGTGCTGGTAGCAGGTACTCAGCGAGGGATACGTGGGGACATCCTCTAATGCGATGGACAAATGTTTCAAAAATGAAAAGGCAATAGATTGGGTAGGTGATGTTTATGTAGGATGCACCCAGGGCACACACCAGAAAGTGGTCTAAGGCATCTTTCTCAAGGCTAGCACTGCTCTCTTGAGCAGATGTGGTGTAAATGTACAGTAGGACATGGTTTGTGTGCCCCAGGGAACGGGGCATTCTAATGGTCAAGTATCTGGTATCAAAGGAGACGTAGCTACTCGATAGGCTTCCTAGGGGCGTACCCTAACACCACCCACGTGTAGAGTTATGACTCATCCACTAGCACTCAGGAACCTTTGATGTGGCCTTGCTCTAGCAGTCACAACTGAGGAGTGTGTTTGAATGCGATGCGAGGGAAGGGCAATGGGGTTCAGGACACGTTCCCCTGCCTCGTTCCTTTACCTGGAGAGATATGATTAGCAGTGTACTTGGTGGTAGTCAGGCACGGTTTGCTGTCCATTTTTCCTGTATCTGCTCTTTGGATATTTTCAAGACCATTTACCCACTGTTTATATCTGACATGTTAGAGGGCCAAAAGGATCAACCGGACTAACTCATCAGTTTAAATCATCCAATGCCTTGTGTTTCTTTCTGCATGTAAAGTAGGGTGCTACAAAAGGATTCACACGACCAGGAATGCTGTGGAGTGCATGCTCCCAGGGGCAGTGGGAGGGCAGGGTCTGCCCTTACAGTATGAAGGGTGGAGATGCACTGGGGCTTTGAAGGCCTTTCTCCTCTTCCCACCCCTGCTTGACAATACCTGCTCATGATGACATTGCATTGCAACAACTGTTAAATATCTAATCAAATACAACGCCTGCCCAAAAGCCAAAACGATTGGTCTGGTCAGTGCTTGTTTTTCAAGAATGTTTACTGTAAATGACTTTTAATGTTATTTTACTTTAAGGTTTCTAGACACATCTATCATTTTGGTTAATGGACGCTTGCAGGAAAGTGAGATGTAAGCATTTTGTGGTACGTGCTCATACCTGAGTTAATGATATTCCTTCCGAAAATTACATGCCACAGTGTGGAAAATGCAGGTGCAAGGGTTTCTGCTTTCGTGTACTGTGGAGTTAGCTAATCTTCTAATGATTATCTAATTCTGAACAGTGATGGGGTCATTCTGCTAAGGTTTCTGATAATAATTGCCTACATTATAGCTGAAATGCAATTGCCTTTGTTGAATATCCTTTAAACCTGGACATTTCATCGTTTGGAAAATCATACTTTACTAGCGTTTTATGGTTGAAGATCAGGATCTGATCCAATATGAACAAGTGATTTTCTAACAAAATCTGAAATAAGCTATTATTTGTATTTTAAGCTAGAATGCATTCAAATGCGAAAAAACAGGTATAATTTCCTATACGATTTAGAGTGCAACATTTCCCTCTGACATCACAGTTAAGAGTTACTGTTTGAAAGGGTTAAAATATAATAAACATTCACATGCATATTAATGGGGGCGCTGTTGTGCGCCAGAGAGATGTAGACGGGAGCCTGCATCGCTCAGTGAAAGCCGCAAACATCCTACAGTATTTATCCTGTTGCCAAGCAGAAAGACGCAAAAAAACACCACCGTCTGCAAGCGGAATACAGCTGCAACCGACTGCTCTATCCCAGAGTCGAAACGGAGAAGGGAAACCAGAGAACGACCGCTCGGCGGGAAATCGGTGGGGAAGAGGGACGGCCAATGCCATTTTTTTAATTACTGCCGGACACTGAGCGGAGCAGCAACAGGCCAACCTGATACTGCGTCCCCTCTCCCCGGTGAGAACTTTGCTCCCCCCACCGCTTGGCAACACTGAATGCGCAGGAAGACCACTGCCCAGAAACAGGAGCGCAACAATGGCGTATTTCCGGCTCACCTGGAGCAGAGCCAGTGCAGACAGCCAAGACCCAGCTAAGGGGAACCAGCAGGGCAGAGACCCGTAGGCCCAGGCGAGAGGCCCGGATCCGAGGAGCGTTCCTGGGAGAGGCGGACGCCAGGGACTCAGACACCAGCACGCGCATGGAGCGCAAACAGAGAAGAAGGGCAGGTTCTGTGCTGCAGCAATACGGGGAGTTGAAACTCCTCCACTAAGCCCATGACCCACCAACTCTGACCAGAACACAGCAGGTGGGTGCAAGAGCTGGCAGTAAACCCTAAGTTCCCACTCACCCAGAAGACGGCTTTACAAGCCGCTTACCTGCTCCGACCACGGGGCATATCCAGAGACCAAAACTGCTGCTGGCGGTCACGTACCGCAAAGTGGGGGCAACCAGGGGAGCTGGGCACTCACACTTTCATATTGGGGCCTCTGACCTAAAGACTCTGTGGCATATCCTCCCCTTGGTGGAAGAAGTGGTCTGGGGCAAGCAAACAATATCCAAACCACGGCAAAGAGAGGGCAGCAAGGTGAAGTGGGTACTGACACCTACATTTTGGCCCCTCTGAACCAAGACTCTGTGACAGGCAATTTTGGTAGAAGAAGAGGGCTGTGGCAAGTGAACAGTAGCCGAGCCATGGGGGGCTGAGAGGGAGGGCGTACAGCAGGTTGGTCAGGCTCGCAGCTATCATCAAAGGCTGCAGACGCAATTGACACACTGGTGGTCCAGAGGGTGCAGACCCAGCACGATAACTAAAAGGCAAGTAAAGGAGCAGAGGGGGCTGCAAGCGACTGCCTACTGAAGCCAAATGAGTGTGAGACCATGGGTGAAGACAAAGGAAAGAAGATGGGGCTCCAGTGCAACATCTACCTGTACACAGTGGGGTTCCCCAAATCCCCACGACTAACACCATAGGGACAGCAAGCACAGATGGGGAATTGCAATGCTCTCAAAACTCCCTTAGTGACATCATGGGAGCCATAGGGGAATCCAGGTCATCCATGGAGGAGAAAATTGATGGCCTCTCGACAGAAGTCTCCTTCCTCCGGCAAGATATGCATAACATGGCCTTTAGGGTCAGGGCATTTCAGACTCAGAGGACGCAATTAAGAAAATGGAGAAACAACTGGCGACAGTCACCCAGAAGCTCACGCACCTGGAAAATAGGGCAGAAGACAGTGAAGGAAGGGTACGACGCAACAACATTTGCATCCTTGGAGTGCCGGAAAAGGAAGAAGGGCTCAGCATGGAGCTCTTCTTGGAGCAGGCCCCATCACGTACAATCGCTACCGGATCAGATTCTTTCCAGACTATACCAGGGAAGTCCACAAAGCACGCCAATCTTTTGAATTGTTCAAGAGGCAGATGCACTCAATCGGCATGAAATACAATGTATTCTTCCCGGCGCAACTTAAAGTCTACCACGAGGGAACCATGAACCTTTTCAACAATCCGAGGGAGGCTTGGTCATGGCTTGAGACAAATGTTCTCTTATCTCCTCGACATCAGCCGCCAAAGGGGCGGCCCAGACAAGTGCCAGATCCGAGTCACTACCCAATTCTGTTTGAATCACAGACAGTAGACCAAACGGCGCCCTTATAGCCTGTGCTGGGGGCAGCAGGCAATGGATGACCCGGTGGCCCAGAAGGCACCGGCTCACACGTTTACAAAGACACTCAGGAGTAAACGGATATAGCGGCAACAGATCGCGAATGGAGGCTCGCACAAACTGCAACAGCAGGCACGCCGCAGATGGTTGACTCGGTTCTTTCGCACCCGTTTGGTGCTGTGTTAGGGTGACAGGTGCTTCCAGTTGGGGAGGAGTACAGGGTGGGATGTGGGGGGGTGTTGGTCAACCGTTGTTGGCCTGATTTTGGTTAATCTTTGGTGCCTAACAGATGCAGCGCATAAGGACACTCTGCTAGGAGGCGGCATGGGGAGGGTAGTGCTAACGGATGTCAGGGAAGGAAAAGAAAGGGGGTGCAATGATGGGACAACCACGGTAATAAGCTGGAATGTCAACGGGCTATGCTCAGGGGTTAAAAGACGGCTGATGCTACAGTTCCTTAATAGGCTGTCCCCTGACATTGTATTTCTCACAGAGACACACCTAGCTGGAACGGAATGCAAATTCATTCTTTGATCCAACTACAGGCTGGCATTTCACACAGGCTATGCAAGGGGGCGCTCATACTGCTACATAAAAGGATCCAATTTCAGCTTGCGGAGGTGAAGTCCAACCCCAGGGGGTGCTATGTTCTGACAAGGGGAATGGTAGCGGTGTATGTGCCTCTACCGCTTGCATCCGATCTCCTAGCGGAGCTTTGAGGGCTTATGTATCAGAATCACGCCGACGTTTGGATCCTGGGGCACTTTAATGAAGTGATGGACCAGAGCTTAGAATGGACATATGCGGGTACTAGAAACCTGGCACCCTACACCAAATTGTGCTCATTCACTCAGGCCTTGGGGTGGATGGACACATGGAGGTGGCTGCATCCAACTGAGAGAGGCTACTCCATCGTTTCTGGGGTACAAGAATTGACTATTTTTTCATCCCATCCAATATGACCCACAAGCTCCAATCTGCCAAATGTTTGGCCAGAGGGATATCAGACCACTCCCCATTAATCATGGAACTGAAGAATGAGGTATCCAAGCCCAATGGGAGTTGGCGCCTCGACACTTATTACCTGGGGGACCCACAATTTGTGGATGGCTTGGTTGTTAAAACCGCAGAGTACTTTGACCTAAATAAGGGGTCAGTTGACAGCCCAGTCACGCTATGGGAGGTGTACAAAGCCACGATACGGGGGGTGGTGCTTTTGATGGTGGCAGCTAAGCCTAGGGAACACAAGCAAAAGGTCGAGGAGGCTAAGAGAGTGGTTCAACAAGCAGAGGAGGAATTTCTTTCCTCAGGGTCACAAAAGGACAAGCTGACACTAGTCACAGCGCAAGGAACACTGCATAATGTGGCAATAGACAATGCAAGGGAGGCGCACCGGGCTAGACAAAGTTAAATTCCATGAAGCTGGGGATAAAGCAGGGAAAATGTTGGCCTGGCTTGAAAGAAAAGAAAAAGGGACTGGACCGTGCGTGCCATATGTGACACCCATGGGGAGGAACTCACCAATCACGTAGACATAGCTGAGGCCTTTGCACAATACTATGAGGCGATATATAGTTCGGGCATTGGGAACTGCGAGGCAGATGAGTCGAACACACTAGATCAGGTGCCTCTCCCGAGGCTCACGCCCAACATGCTCTAGGGTTGGAGGCAGACATATCGGAGGAAGAAATCTCAGAAGCGATCACACCACTACAGTCAGGTAAAGCGCCAGGGACCAACGGGTTTCCGGTGGAGATATGGAAGCGTCTAGGAGAGAAAGTAATCTGTGCTCTGCAACGCCTCTTTTGACAATGTAGGCAAGATGAGGGTTTACCACCTGATCTCAGGCTGGCAAGCCTAGTGGTTCTCCTGAAGCCTGGCAAACCACCGGAACTGTGTCCTATATAAGCCAATATTTATCCTTAATAAATGGAGAGGCCAAGATCCTGGCCCGAGTATTAGCCAATCGCTTGTTGGGGGTTGATCAGGTCTCAGATACATCCAGACCAGTGCGGGTTCATGCCTTCTAGAACCAAGTGAATTAACCTGCGCTGAGTGCAAATCGCCATTGGTCTAGCAACCAAAATACCGGGCACCTTGCCACTCCTTGCCATACATTTTGAGAAGGCGTTTGATTCCGTGCGGTGGGACCCGCTTTTGGAAATTATGGGTTGCATGGAATTTGGCGGAAACTTCCTGGCCTGGGTTTGCTTGCCATACACTTCCCCCAAGGTGGCAATAAGAGTAAACAGGGTCCCTTCCCAATCTTTTGAACTGGGGCGAGGTACACGGCAGGGATGCCCCCTCTCTCCGCTGCTGTTTACTCTGGCAATAGAGCAACTAGCAATACAGCTCAGGGAAAGCCTGGAATGGTGGGTGATTTAAATGGCCATAGGGTGGGGAAAACAGGGTCTCACTCTATGCAGACGGCCTCCTAATATACATGAGTAACCCAAAGGTTTCGTGCCCGGTGGTGACTGGAATAGTGCAGGCATACCAAAGCTTTAGCGGGCTCAAAATAAATTGCTAAATATCAGTCCTCTTCCCAGTGCAGGGAGAAGTAATAATGCTCCTGCAGGAATGCCTGTACACAATTACAGCCTCAGGCTTCAAATATCTGGGTATCCACCTCAGCTCACGCCTGTCCGACTTCATCCGGCTCAACCTCTCTCCACTGGTGAGTAGGTTTGCACAGTATAATTATACACTGGCAATCCCTCCCGCTAACTCTGCTGGGTAAAGTTGCCCTTTTCAAGATGATGACATTACCTACATTTCTCTATGTTCTGCAGAATGCCCCGCTCCCGAAAAAAGTTTTTGCAGAAATTGAGGGAACCCTGCAGGGGCTCTTACGGGGGGGAAACAACCACAGGTGGCACTGAAGACGCTACAACAGTCAGTATGGGAAGGGGGCATAGGTCTGCCCAACCTGCGCAGATATTACTGAGCAGCACAGCTGGGGGTGGTAAATGACTGGCTGCACGGGAACCAGTCACTCCCTCACATCGAAGTGGAGAGGAAAAGAATGATAGGCCAGACACCCAGACAGATACTTTATGGAGGGGTAAGATACATGAGGACTCTCCCCAAGCCAACAAGGCACACTTGCCAAGTGTGGGTGGAGGCGCACCAGGACATTGGGTGGGACGAAAACCGATTCTCGACCAGCTCATCTGCATAACCCACGCCTGCTGGAGCTGCTAAAGATGGGGTACTTTGAGAGCTGGGCAGCAAAAGAAATAGACACCCTGGTGGATATAACATACAAAGGGAGCCTCCGGCCGTTCAAAGAGCTGCAAGGGCAATATGGCCTCCCGACAAGGGGGAGATTCTATTATATGCAAATAACACATGCTATGAAAGCCCAATTTTCCTCATTGGGAGAGGTCCCAAAGAGTTTTCGGCTGGAAGCCAATCTGTTCTCATCTGGGAAATCCCCACCAAGGGTCACTTCTACATTGTACCAAGTGCTCACTGCATTTGGGACCACAGATATCACCCGACTGAGGGAGAAATGGGAACAGGACTTGGGGTGGTTGGAGCCGGAGGAATGGGTGGAGGCCCGATGTTCCCAAGGGAGGTGAGAATAGTGGCTAGACTGCGGCTAATACAATTCAAGATCCTTCACAGGGTATACTACTCCTGCACTGCGATGACCAGCTGGGGCACGATAGACAGTAATGCATGTCTTAGATGCAGTCGGGAAGGAGGTACATTCTATCATACATTCTGGGACTGTGTTCAGATGCAAGTCTTTTGGGGGGAAATACATGCAAGAACTGTCCACTGTAATGGGTGCTCAGGTTCCTCTGGAGCCGAAACTGGCATTGTTGGGGATATCGACAGACACTGGGTTCACGAAATATGAGAAATAATTCCTGGCTGTGGCACTGGGGCTTGCTAAGAGACTGATTGCAGCATCCTGGGGCTCTGCGGAGCGTCCAAGACTAAGCCAGTGGGTTGCAGAAGTGGACAACTGTATGGCCCTGGAGAAGAGAGTATATAGGGCAGAGGCTGTCCCCTGAAGTTACGGGGGAAGTGGAGGGGAGATAGGTGCAGTGGCGTCGCCAGGAATCAAATTTAGGAGGGGCGCAGAGGGGGCCAAAGACAAAAGTAAGGGGGGCACAGACAAAAGTAGGGGGAGAACATTGTCACTGCTCGTCTCAGGTAGGGGAGGCACAAGGGGGCACAGGGTTTCACAGGGGGGCCCCAGCCCCCCCAGGTACCTCTCCTAGCGACGCAACTGGATGGGTGAGGGGCTTGACAGTATGGTTTGCTCTTCTTGCTGCCAATGTAATGTATTAGAATCCCATAGCACTCCCATGCTAATGCTAATAGTTATCCTACTGTATTATGCTCAAGGTGTACGGATGCTTGCGTTTGTTCTGTTCTTTTATGAAAATAATAAACAGATTGGTTAAAAAAACCTGTATATTGTTTATAGAAAACGTTAGAACTGATGGTAAAACTAAACATTTTTCAGCTACACAGGCGGTAACGGGTATCATGTTCCTGTCTTCTCATTATCCACTCACCTACCATTGATGCCTGGACATATCCATGCCCGAACCTACGTTCTGATGGCACCTGTCGCAGTGGCCTTGCCTTGACATGGCGGAGTGGGGCTTATATTACTGGAATCGTTTTCCTTTTTGAGCCATATTTATTATCCACTTTTATGTGATGTTGTCTCATTTGTTTCCCCTGCTCAAATTTGCTGTAAACAACACTTTCATAAATGTAGGGTCTTCTAGTAGTTACTGTTTTCCTTTCTCCCGGCCGTCGCTACATGGACTCCTTTCTGCATGCCATCGCATCGAGCCATTCTCCCGACTCATGCTATCAGTGATGCTCCTTTCTACGTACCAAAACCACCCCTTTTTTCTCCCTTCACCGGCCTGCTGCTATACCATTTCTTGTTAGCATCTTTCCACAAACTACAACCTGCGTTTCCCTCTCCTTTGTATTCTCTCAGTTGGACCCCTTTCCCGATCCCAATTCTACTATTACCCCTTCTTTATAACATGTCTGTGTGGACTCCCCACCCCCCACCACCTTACTACTGCTGAAAGATATCCCCACTTTGCACCAAGTCTGATTGTATGCCAGTTTCCCATACTACTGGTAGTGGTTACCTCTCTGTTCTACCATCAGATTAAACTTTGTTCCCCATAACACTGCTACCCCTTTTTTATACCATGTCTGTGTGTACTTCTTTCCTCCATACCACTCTGTACCTGTTCTGGCTGGACTTGTTTCCCTTTAAACTGCTAGCAGTTACCCCTCCTTACTACCAAACCATTAAACGTTGTTCTGCATACCAATGCAAGTCATACTGATTGATGGTCCTGAGGTCTGGTTAACACCACAGTTAGGCATTTCCTCTATCATGTGCAGCCTACAGTAGTCTGCATTCTGTATACTGCTGCTATCAGTGCTTCCAGCTTTATTCCACTTTCAAATCCTCTGGGCTTGTTCCTTCCTCATTAAAATGTTTTTTTTTCCTCCATAGCACAGATAGTGGTTCTTCGGTCTCCTTAACACTGCTGGTCACTCATCAGGCCCACTTTCTCCATATGTTGGTGGTAGTGCTCCCTAATTGGTACTGCACTAGTTGTGCGTCTTCATCAAGCATATACAACTGTTATGATCGATTGTCTGTATCGTGGCTCATTGTGCTCCATTCTGACTTTTCTAACTTTGCCATATTCCTCTGTCACTCACACCTCCATCTTCTGGAAATATGCCTCACAAACTACAGATGCAAGTTGGCAGGGTCAGCAGCAGAAGGAAAGCAAGATATAGAACTGAGAGAGTAAGAGAGAGTAAGGTTTGGATATGGGTGGGGTGAACCGGTGATTCAGTGGAAGGGAAATGAGGGTCAGTCTGTAGCTGACAGCTCTATCCTTTTGTCCACATGCCTAACGCTCTTTGGCCTGATGAGAGAAGATTGAGTGCTCCCTTGCTTGCGTACATACAATATGGCTGTGGGGATTTAGGGGTCTGTAGCGTTCTAGTTGTTGTCAGAGAAATCTGTCCTGTTTCTCTGCCTGGTCTTCAGAGGACTGAAAACACGTGACTGGGAGTAAGGAGGGTAGTACACCTTATGTGAGCTGAATAAAGAAGATGTGTTAATTGCTCCTCTTCCCTGTGGCCTCCTTTTACCACACTCCTCTGATCTGCCACGGCGAGGCCTGCCGAGTGCAGAACACAACACTGGCGATGAGCGTTTTTAGTGGGCTACCCCCGGTCCACCGGATTAGCCTTCCCCTGGTACCTAAGTCATCCGACCAGGATACCAGTGCTGTGTTCAAGCAGCAAACACTTAGCAGGGACCACCCTGCTTTCTCAGATCACCGGCTCTCACCACGTGGGCTGGGGGCACCCAGCTCACCACAACCGAAGCTCTGGGTTCACCCAGGCCGGGGTTGCACACTCAGCCACACTCATGTGGCCACGGCATTCATAGGGGACGGTGTTGCCCAGCAGGGGCACCGTCCTCATGCTGGCCCCCGTCCTTGGGCCCACAGCATGCGGTGTTGCACCAGCATGGTGCCAAGAAAAAAGACACTGGAGTCAGGATAGGATCGACCGGAAACAGCTCGTCCCTTTTATTCACTCTGTCACATGGTTACCCCATGTGACCATGACATCTGGAAGGTACCATGTACCCTGAAAGGGGTGACATGCAACACTCCTCCTTTTTCATAACAACAAAACAAACTCCGAAAACCACGGCACAATACACACACTAATCCTAATACCACGAGCCCTACTAGTTTTCACACCCTTTATTAACCTGAGTGAGTGGGCATTGCTCCACTGACACACCACCACGCTTCGCCCCTGGCACCCCATACTACAACAAACCCCACACACGTGAACACCGTCCCACTCCACACTTGGGCAGGGCCTATTTCAGTCTACAGACTCCCAACCATTGTGTGTGCAATCGCAGGGTCCACAGGGTACCCATCCGGCTTCCGCTGGGGTGTCTCCAGGGCCATCACACGTTCAGGGGATGGTAAAGCCACACCTGGGGTCACCAGGGGCCACACCGACCCAGTCCTGGGCTAGTGGTAGCCGGATGACAGGAAAGCACACAGTTCGGGGTGTGCACCCATGTGCTTGGAAGAGCCAGGGGCCACATTCCCCGATGGAGCAGGCTGATTGGTGAAGAGGACGGGAGGCTGGCTGACAACCCACTCCCTTCACTCCCCCCGTGTACTGCGGGGCTGCTGGCAAGGTGACATCGATGTAAGGGTGTCTGGGCCAGTGACGATGCCTGGCTTGATTCCGAGAGTTCTGTGACCCTGAGGGCGCACGAGCACTCCTTTTGGGAGCACCCTCCTGACCCCCACCTAGCAATGGCAGGGCCCCTTCATGGTGGCAGGCGGAAGATGCGCTCCGGGGGTTATCGTTCGCGTTACCCGCCCCCTTCTTGATGGGATGTGGTGGGCACCTACAGGTCTTCTGTCTGGCCGGGGATCCGTGACTCCTTCCAGGGAGCATTGTCAACAGATGTTCGGGACGCTGCTGACCCCCAAACTTTCCATCATGTCCCCTTTTTTATAAATTTATTTCGTTTTGCACTGTTGCAGGCCGGTCGTCATGGGCCCCGCCCCCAACCTCTTTTGTTTAGGGGTGGCCACATGTCTCTGTTTCATCTTCTTCACCTTATTATCTCTCAAACTGCTCCGTAGCAATGTTCACTTTCGATTGTGGGCCTCTGCCCCAGCCCACGGCCTCCCCTTCCCCGCTCCCGATGCTATTTTAGCCACCGGAGCAGGCGCGGGAGATCCCGCCATTTCATCACGGCTCCAGGACCGCTGCCTGTGGCGCTGGCCCTTTAAGGGAGCGCACGCGACGGGTGACGTTCACTCCGTCGCGTGCTCTGCATAAATAAAGAGGGCGTTCCCCGGTGGCGTCAGAACCACCGTGGAGCCCACACGAGCAACATCTCGGCCTCTGTGTCTTTGTGTCACGGGGTCTGGGGGGCTCACGGAAGGCTGTGTCGGAACACCGCTAACAGTGGTGACGAAGATCGGATCACTCCCTGGGATAGGTGGCAAAATTCGCTCAGTACGCGGATGATCGTACATGAGCACATCAGCGATATTTGACCGCGGAGAGGGGAGAGATACACGCGGCCGGCGGCCATTTTGTTGAATAGGCCTCGGATGTTCACAGCCTCATAACGAGCTATCCGTGAGCCATCCGGACCCAATTTTTGGATATTTTGGTGGAAAATAGCCACTGGATGCAGCACGTGTCATTTTTCCAATGACCTATTGACAGTTTCACTGTTTTTCACCGAGTTAGTGGGTGTGACCCCTCTGGAAGACTGCAGGTTTCAAATTGGGGCCTACCCTGCTCAATTTTTGGACCCTCTATTGTCTGTCGGCTGGCAAAGACTGTGCTTCCTGGATCTGTGTAATGCTCACCTGATTCCCGCAGAGGCGCCGGTCTTGACTGGGTGAATGCCGTATCTTCAAAGGTGATGTGTAACACACGGTTGGCTCTTTGGGCTGGACCTCTGTGCACTGTATGTCTGACTCAAAGAGTAAGATGTCTTAGGTAAGTGAACGCCGAGCTCTCCATCTGCCTTGGGGCAGGGTGCCGTAACCAGTTTCTTCACTGGATAAGGGTGCAGGCCTCTTGACCTCAGAGGACTGCTGTCCGTCAACTGCACGAACGGTAATTTCTGGGCACTTCAAATGTCTTAAAAGTCTTTTGTAATGATATCTCTTGTTTTGCAGGGTTCCGGCGATGGCGGATGGCGGGCTGATGAGAGTTGAGGATCGAACCCGCGTGAGGAATAGAAGCGCCTGGAAGGACGTAAGCAAGCGCTTGTAGCCTGCTTCACGATGCACACTAACTGTCCCTTTTATCTTGCAGGTACAAGTTCGGAGCTTTAGAGAAGCTGAAGGGTGCTGGAATACCCACTGGATTCGGCGTGGGAAGGAGTAATGGCACGTGAGTAATAAAGTTGCCCAATGTCTTTAAACGCACCTTCTTTTGTCTTTCAGATGCGGGATGCAGCGCCGAAGGCCTCCGGAGGGTGCGAAGAGGTGTTAAGCTTTTGTCTTTCAGATGCCGGAATGCAGTGCGAAGACCTCCGGAGCATGCGAAGAGTAGGTAAGCCTTTGTCTTTTAGATGCCGGAATGCAGCGCGAGGCGTTGGTGACAGCCGATGGACCAGGTAAGAGATGCGCTGCCACTGAAGACCGTAGTGCTAACCTATTCTTTCTTTGTCTTTACAGGTGCTGCTGAAGACTGGATTCCAGGATGGTAAGCCTTTATTCCCTTAGGCCCAGGATCAGAAGCAGAAGACACGATGAGCGTTCTGCTGCAGAGAATGCAGAATAACACAAAGCAAGATTCATCCATCGGGTGTGGTTTAAATAGCCTCCTGTAGTGCTTGGATGTCTCCTTCCACAGCCACGCCTAGGTAAGAAAAGAGTTCCTGCTTTCCAGAAGAGTTCCAGTGTTCTGAACCTAGGGAGTGGCTCCTGCCCCACCCAACAGGAAAAGTAGTCCCAAACAGAAGAGGATCAGGGGTTCAACTGGCAGGTAAGTAAGCAGCATGGTCTGCTGCAGGTAAGTCCACCCAAGCATTATGAGCCCGGCGCTTCCAGCGCTGGGACTGGGCATCTTTATGAGCCTGGTGCCACTGGCGCCAGGACAGGGTCCAAAAGGTCCCAATTGGGACTGGCTGGCACTCGGAACCAGGGTTATGGGTCTGCTTCCAAGGGAGTCGGGCAAGTCCTGATCTTTTGGAAGCAGAGATCATGACAGCACCCCCCCTCAAGGCCCCTCCCAAACCGGGCTTCTCCGGGGGTTTGGGCTTGTTAGGAAATGTTCGATGAAATCTTTTGATTAGACGAGGCGCGTGGACATATTCTGCAGGTTCCCAGGATCTTTCTTGGGGACCGTAGCCTTTCCAGTCAATCAGGTAAAATAGTTTAGATTTGGAGATCTTGGAATCCAGGATGCTTTTGACTTCAAACTCGAGTTCTCCATCAACTAGAATAGGTTTTGGAGATGTAGTTAGTCGGGTTTGAGGTTGCACAGGTTTTAATAGAGAGATGTGGAAGACCGGATGTATCTTCATGTGAGGGGGCAAGTCCAACTTGACCGCTACTGGATTTACTATGGTAGTGATGGAATAGGGACCAAGGTATCTTGTGTTGAATGTGCGTGGTCCTTTTAGAGGTAGATATTTGGTGGATAACCAGACTTGATCTCCTACTTGATATTGGGGGGCTTCCTTCCGATGTTGGTCTGCTCCTTTCTTGTATTGTTCTTTAGCCCTTTGAAGGTGAGAAACAGCTTCCTTAAAGGCTTGGGTGATTGTAGAATGCAGGTGTCTACTGCTGGTGTTCCAAGATCTTGGAGTGGATCCAACTCCGAGGTTCGAGGGTGTCTACCATATAAAAGAAAAAATGGGGTCTTCCCAGTTCCCGAGTGGACAGAGTTATTGTAGGCATATTCGGCTATCCAAAGGATATCTTTCCAAGTTTTTTCAGTTTGTTGTAGCATGCAGCGCAAATACTGTTCCAGAGTTTGATTGGTCCTCTCGGTTTGTCCGTCGGTTTGAGGGTGGTGGCTGGTCGAAAGTCTCACATCAATTTGAGCCGACCGACAGCAACTTCGCCAAAAATGAGAAATAAATTGACTACCTCGATCCGAAATTAGAACTGAAGGAAAACCGTGCAGTCGGACGATGTTTTCGAGAAATTCTCGGGCCAGAGTTGCTGCTGTTGGTAAGCCTTTGAGTGGAATGAAATGCGCCATCTTGGAGAATAGGTCCACGATTACTAGGATCGTATTGTATCCAGAGCATGGAGGTAGATCAGTGATGAAGTACGTAGAAAGCGTATGCCAAGGGCGAGGCGGGATGTCAATAGGGCGTAAGAGGCCAGCTGGTTTTTCCTTTTGACTCTTGTTTTGGGCGCATACTCCACAGGTCATTATAAAGTCTCTGATATCTTTTTTCCAAGACGGCCACCAGAAGTAGCGCTTGATCTTTTCCGAGGTCTTGGTCATACCGGGATGTCCTTCCATTAAAGAATCGTGATAACAAGAGATTACCTTTTTCTGTAAATCTGTGCTGGGCAGGTATAACCGTTCTTGGAAATATAATAGGTTGTCCTTCACCGTAAAGGCCTTTCCCTGCAGATGCCAATTCTGTATGTCTGCTGGAGTTACCAGTAGCCTGGCTTTATCCTTAACTTCCTCTATGGATTGTGTGGCGATTACACCTAGAATTCTTTGTTCGGGAATGATAGGTACAGGTTTAGGATTGATCAAATGTTCTTCCACTCCCATCCGAGAAAGGGCATCAGCTTTACCGTTTTTTGTATCAGGTCGATAGGTAATTATGAAGTCAAACTCGGCAAAGAATAGTGCCCAACGGAGTTGCCTAGAGGATTGAGCTTTTGCGGTTTTCAAATATTGCAGGTTTCGGTGATCTGTAATCACAGTAACGGTGTGTCGGGCCCCCAGAAGATAATGCCGCCAAGCCTTAAAGGCGGACTTGATAGCTAGAAGTTCCTTATCAGTAATAGTGTAATTGATTTCAGGAGGCGAGAATTTGCGGGACCAAAATACCACGGGATGCAACTGATTGGTTACTGGGTCCTTTTGTGATAGAACTGCCCCCATGGCAAGGCTCGAAGCATCAGTTTCAACGATGTAGGGGAGTTCTGGGCGAGGATGTTTTAAGATCGGTGCAGAGATAAATCTAGTCTTCAAATTCTGGAAAGCTTGTTCCGCCTCGGTAGACCATTCAAAACGTTTGTTTTTCTTTAACAAGGCGGTGATGGGCTGGACTATTTGAGAGAATTCGGGGATAAACCTGCGGTAAAAGTTAGCGAAGCCTAACATGCTTTGAACACCTTTTACGGAGGATGGCGATGGCCATTTGGGAATTGCATCGACCTTCTTTGAATCCATACGCACTCCGCTAGGTGATAATATGAATCCCAAGAATTCAACTTCAGTCACGTTGAAAACACATTTTTCCAACTTAGCGAAAAGTTTGTGTTGACGCAATCTCTCGAGGACCATTTTCACGTGTTTCCGATGTTCAGTTTCCGATGAAGAATAAACGAGGATGTCGTCAATGTAAACAACAACACACACATCTATGAGCTCTCTGAGGACATCGTTCATAAAATATTGAAAGGCGGCCGGAGCATTGCAAAGTCCGAAGGGCATGACCTGATATTCAAATAGCCCATACTTGGTGCGGAAGGCCGTCTTCCATTCATCGCCCTCTTTTACTCGTACCAAGTGGTAGGCTCCTCTAAGATCCAGCTTTGTATATATGCATGCTTTTCTGGCTTGGTCCAGGAGTTCAGGGATCAAAGGTAACGGATATCTATTCTTAACGGTGATCTGGTTCAGGGCGCGATAATCTATCTATACAAGTTCTAAGGTCCCCTTTTTTTTTTGGAACGAAGAACAAAGCTGAGGAAGCAGGGGACTTGGAAGGACGAATAAACCCATTCGCTAGGTATTGATCCAGGTATTGTCGGAGGTGAAGATTCTCAGGCTCGGTGAGGGCATACATTCTACTACAAGAAGGAGTAGATCCAGGTATCAGGTCTATCTGGCAGTCATAAGACCTATGAGGAGGTAGAGAGTTAGCCTGATCCTTCCGGAAAACATCTTGGAATTCTAGGTATTCAGGATGTAACTGGGGAGCCTCCGAGGAAATTGCTGCCAGTGCAACACCAGGTCGAGGGTGACAAGTAGAGACACATTCTGGAAACTGAACCGTTCTTGCTCGCCAATCGATCTGAGGATTGTGCTTCTCTAACCAAGGAATTCCTAGAATAATCTGGAACTGAGGGGCCTTGATCACATCGAACACGATCTTCTCATGGTGTCCATCTTGACTTACTAGCATCACTTCTTGGGTGGTATGCGTTACTGGTCCGGAGGCTATCTCCGTACCATCCACCGTAGTAATGACGTCCTTTACAGCCTTTGGACAAAGAGTCAGATTCATCCTCAAAACCATTTCATGATCCACATAATTGCCGATGGCACCGCTGTCGACGTAAGCTTCAATCGCATGTAATCGATCCGGATGTTCAGGGCTAATGAGGACCATAGGTATCACGAAATGTGAGGTCACGGAACTGGTTTTAACGCTCGGCAAGAGGACCTCTATTCTTGTCTGGCGAGGTTGTTTCCCTGCTCAGAGTTTGTGACCCTGGTAACTGCAGCTCCTACTGCCTTCTTGGCTGTTTTCACCGGACAGTCTCGAAGAAAGTGTCCCGAGTTTCCGCAATAGAGGCATAATTGCAGCTGTTTTCTCCTTTCCCGCTCCTTTTGTGTTAGTGGTCCTTTCAGGCCCCCTATTTGCATGGGTTCCCCGGAGTCTACTCCTTTGGTAGGAGTTGGTGGTTTGGAAAATACTCGAGCATCAAACTTGGAACGATCGGCCTTCCTGTTCTGCAGTCTGTGGTCAATTTGAACGACTAAGTCAATATAGTCCGAACAGTCTTGCGGGGGATTCACTACTTGGGCTAACACATCTTTGAGCTCTCCACGTAGACCTCTATAAAACAGCGTAATCCTTTTGTCCTCAGGCCATCGAGTTTCCACTATCAGTCTGTTGAAAGACGCAAAATAAGCCAAAAGGTCTTGATTACCCTGTCGCAATGAAAGGAGCTCATTGTCCAAGGCCTGCCCCTGTGAATGTCTTGCAAACAGTTTTTCCATACTGAGCTGAAAAGCTTGAAAATCATGGAGAACCGGATCATCTTGATTAACTAGAGGGATCGACCAGTCTGCCGCATTGCCACTAAGGTACGAAAGCACGAAAGCTACCTTAGCTTGATCAGTTGGAAAGGCTGCTGGCCGGCATAAGAAGTGCAACCGGCACTGATTAATAAATACTGCAAACCTCTTTGGGTCACCAGAAAATCGTTCGGGCGGAGCCAGAGGTACATTCCCAGGTAGGTTGATCTGCACTGGGTTCGTAGAGGATGTTGAAGGAAGATTTTCCCCTGATGCGGGTAACAGAGTTTGTCCGGCTTGTGACTGTAGCAATTGTCTAGCGAGATCGTCTGTTCGCTCCTTGGAAATAATCAGTTCCCTTCTTAGAGTATTCGTTTCCTGACGGGCTGCATGCACTTCTGCTCTTAGTTCCCCAAGTAACTGGGCTAGCTGGTCGGTATCCGAGGTTTCCATAGCGCCTGGGTGGGAGTTTTGCGGTGGGCTTTGTGTTCTGTAACGCTCACCTGATTCCCGCAGAGGCGCCGGTCTTGACTGGGTGAATGCCGTATCTTCAAAGGTGATGTGTAACACACGGTTGGCTCTTTGGGCTGGACCTCTGTGCACTGTATGTCTGACTCGAAGAGTAAGATGTCTTAGGTAAGTGAACGCCGAGCTCTCCATCTGCCTCGGGGCAGGGTGCCGTAACCAGTTTCTTCACTGGATAAGGGTGCAGGCCTCTTGACCTCAGAGGACTGCTGTCCGTCGTTAACTGCACGAACGGTAAGTTCTGGGCACTTCAAATGTCTTAAAAGTCTTTTGTAATGATATCTCTTGTTTTGCAGGGTTCCGGCAATGGCGGATGGCGGGCTGATGAGAGTTGAGGATCGAACCCGCGTGAGGAATAGAAGCACCTGGAAGCACGTAAGTAATCGCTTGTAGCCTGCTTCACGATGCGCACTAACTGTCCCTTTTATCTTGCAGGTACAAGTTCGGAGCTTTAGAGAAGCTGAAGGGTGCTGGAATACCCACTGGATTCGGCGTGGGAAGGAGTAATGGCACGTGAGTAATAAAGTTGCCCAATGTCTTTAAACGCACCTTCTTTTGTCTTTCAGATGCGGGATGCAGCGCCGAAGGCCTCCGGAGCATGCGAAGAGCTGGTAAGCTTTTGTCTTTCAGATGCCGGAATGCAGTGCGAAGACCTCCGGAGCATGCGAAGAGTGGGTAAGCCTTTGTCTTTCAGATGCCGGAATGCAGCGCGAGGCATTGGTGACAGCCGATGGACCAGGTAAGAGATGCGCTGCCACTGAAGACCGTAGTGCTAACCTGTTCTTTCTTTGTCTTTACAGGTGCGGCTGAAGACTGGATTCCAGGATGGTAAGCCTTTATTCCCTTAGGCCCATGATCAGAAGCAGAAGACACGATGAGCGTTCTGCTGCAGAGAATGCAGAATAACACAAAGCAAGATTCATCCATCGGGTGTGGTTTAAATAGCCTCCTGTAGTGCTTAGATGTCTCCTTCCACAGCCACGCCTAGGTAAGAAAAGAGTTCCTGCTTTCCAGAAGAGTTCCAGTGTTCTGAACCTAGGGAGTGGCTCCTGCCCCACCCAACAGGAAAAGTAGTCCCAAACAGAAGAGGATCAGGGGTTCAACTGGCAGGTAAGTAAGCAGCATGGTCTGCTGCAGGTAAGTCCACCCAAGCATTATGAGCCCGGCGCTTCCAGCGCTGGGACTGGGCATCTTTATGAGCCTGGTGCCACTGGCGCCAGGACAGGGTCCAAAAGGTCCCAATTGGGACTGGCTGGCACTCGGAACCGGGGTTATGGGTCTGCTTCCAAGGGAGTCGGGCAAGTCCTGATCTTTTGGAAGCAGAGATCATGACAGCCTGCATGTGCCTGGCCACAGTGAAAAAGGGGTGCCATCGGTGTTGGCTGTATCTGGTGGTGAGTTGCAGCCCCATCAGTTGGATACATTCGGGGTGCCTGTGCGCTTGCCACCATGAGCCAAGCTGCAGCGGCCGCAGCTGCTGAGCAACAACAGGCTGCTCCCGCTGTTCAGCCTCCGCCTGTCCTGCCGCCAAGACCTCTGCTTAAGCCACCTGGTTCCCTACAGCCAATGCCTGAGTTTGATATCTCGGGCACACCTTCAAGTCTGGGACAGAGGTGGAAGATGTGGATGGACAGACTTGAGATGTACTTGAGGGCCACGATGGAGACGAGCGACGACAGTAAGTTGGCCACCCTCCTATATTCTGCTGGCCCGGCAGTGCATGAGATATTTCTGTTCGAGCAACCATTGGATGGGTCATCTGCCAATGGCGAATGCAGATTATGAACGTTTCCTTATGGGCACTGCTCGGCAAAAGGATGACGAGACTCTTGATGTCTTCTATGGGCGGCTGCGCAGACTGGCGGCGCCATGTGCCTGGAACGATCCGGACGTCATGATCCGGAACCAACTCATACAAGGGTGTGCCTCTGGCAAACTGCGGCGCCAAATACTTTGTGAGCCTGGCATCACCCTTCCCCGCATACTGGAACTTGGAAGATGCCATGAGGTGTCCGACCTGCGGGCAACCAGAATGGAAGCGGGCGTGCGCCCCGGCAAGGTGGAGGAGGTCTGCGCAGTCAGCAGGGGCCGTGGATCTAGACGCCCCATGAACACCCAGGGTACACGACCAGAAGTAGCACAATCCTCGTGCCAAAAATGCAGGTACGACCTCCCGCACCCAGCGTTATGTCCAGCCACGGGAGTGAAGTGTGGTCGTTGTGGGGGTGCAGACCATTTTGCCAGGATGTGCAGGACAACAGCTCTGAAGATAGTCCCCAGGGGGCCTGTCCGGGCCGGGTTCTTCCGCCCCCAGAGGGCGTCAAACATTGCCCAGGTAGACCAAGGGGACGAAGGGGCCCCTCAAGAGGGTGAAGAGGAAGAAGAGGATGAAGAAAATATTTTCTTCGTGTCAAGTGTGAGCATGCTGAGAAATCGCTCCAAGAGACAGCCCAGGTGCAACGTGCTAGTCAATGGGGACTCAATACCAATGCTGGTAGACACCGGTGCATCTGTAAATGTGATGGCCAGACAGCATTACGACGCAATGCAGGCCCCGCCAACACTGACTGCTCCGAGGGCACGCATCTTTACGTTCGGAGGCGACCAGCCCATTCCCCTGGATGGTGTGTTTGTGGCAGAAGTTCAGTACGCGATTCGTTCATCCGTGCTAGATTTTACGTCACACCGTTAAGCAACAACACGCTGCTGTGCGGCTGCAGAAGCCCTTGGCATTGTGACATTCGCCTATTCGGTGTACCTGGACGACATACAGGTGCTCCTTGCCAAGCACACCTCCCTGTTTGAAGGCATTGGACAGTTGATGGGTGAGCCGGTACGGATACACAATGATGAATCGATTCAACCAGTGGCGCTGAAGCATCGGAGAGTACCGTTTCACCTCAGGGACCTGGTGGAACAAGAACTCGACAACCTTGTAGGCTTGGACATTATTGAAAAGGTGGAGGGCCCCACTCCATGGGTCTCACCCATCGTCATCGCACGGAAGCCCAAACAGCCTGATGCCGTGAGAATCTGCATGGACATGCGCCTCCCCAACAAGGCAATAAAGAGAGAGGGACAAGACCATGGGAGGTGGTGCATGCGGACTCGGGGTCCACATCACGGGGCACTCACTTCCTAGTGGTGGTGGACGAGTGGTCTCGATATCCTGAGGTTGAATTCATAGAGTCGGTGGCGTTTGACAACGTAGTGCTAGCACTGGAGAAAATGTTCGCCACTCATGGACTACCCTCGGTTCTGTGTTCCGACAACGGGGCACCATTCCAAGGCGAGAGCTTCGCTGAACTCATGAGGGGCATTCAACACAGAAGGGTCACCCCGCTCTGGCCTAGGGCAAACGGGGAGGCAGAGCACATGATGCGTACACTGAACAAGGTGTTCAGGATCGCCTAAGGGAAAGGCGAGTGCCTACAGAGGGCGCTGTACGTATTTCTGCGGGGGTATCGGACCACACCCCATTCATCAACTGGTATGGCACCTGCTGAGGCCCTATTCCAACGGTGCCCGAGAGACATAATTCCTGAGGTGGGGGTTCGGGAGCCGGCTGTCATTGACAACGAACAGGTGGAGGCGGACCGACTGGCTAGAACGCAGACGGAAAACATCCGGAGAGGGCTGAGACCACCCACTATTGCCCTGGGTGATGAAGTGCTAGTGAAGAATTGCCACCCACAAGGCAAACTCTCCCTCACGTATGAACCCGCTCCCCTGGATGTCGTGGCGGTGAAGGGGCCATGGTGACCGCCTCTGATGGGACTTCATCAGTGACCAGGAATGCCAGTTTCTTCAAGAGGTTGGGTGAGCCGAGAGTGGACAGCACTGACGACCGAGAGGGCGAAGAGGCACTGGGCGAGGGTGGGGGTGAGGCCCCCCCCATGAGCTCTCCCACCTGGAGCGGACCAGGTCAGAGCACACCGGTCAGAGACGTCGGCAGGAGGTACCCCCTGAGAACAGGGCATGGGAAGCCTGCCTGTCTCACTGACTATGTGACGGACTGAGCCGTGGAAAACACCACTGAGGGATCCAGGGTGGCTGTCAATAAATGGGGGTAGTAGGTTTGTATTGTGTGCTGTGAAATGTTTTATTAGTTAGATTCTCTCCTTTTTAATTGTTGTTGTTATGGAAAAGGAGGAGTGTGGCGCTGGCCCTTTAAGGGCGCGCACGTGACGGGGTGACGTTCACTCCGTCGCATGCTCTGCATAAATAAAGAGGGCATTCCCCGGTGGCGTCAGAACCACCGTGGAGCCCACACGAGCAACATCTCGGCCTCTGTGTCTTTGTGTCATGGAGGGTGGGAGGCTCACGGAAGGCGGTGTCGGAACACTGCTAACACTGCCGGCCTCACAGAGCAGCGGCCATGCCCCCTTCTTTGTTCTCCTCAGGGCCGCCGATGTCTTCATTTCCATCTGTTTTTTTTCTTTTCACACTCCGGACCAGAGCACTATTCTTTCATCGCGGGCCCAGGTGGTGATGGGCCCGCCTCATGTTGGGGGCCGCCTCAGCTGTTTGGCGGCCCCCTTGGCAACTTTTCTCCGCTGCCTGCTCCTCAGAGCGAGGTCCTTCCTCCGTGGTGCCGGCACACTGCACTGCAGCCATGCCTCCTGACTAGCGCGGCCGAGGCTGCTTCAGCACCTCTACTGCGCGGCTACCCTGCCTCTCCATCAGTGGTCGAGGCCCAGTCCCTCATGCGGGCACCAGGCATCCTGTGTCCGCAAACACAGGGTACTCGGCCACCCGCAGATCTCTTCTTCCTCAGCGGCCGACGATGCGTGCTATCGTGCACAAGAGCAGCATGGGGCCTTGGGCCACCCGCAGAGCCACCTCCTCCTCATGAGCGGCCGACGCCGTGTTGACACACACGGGCCCCCCGCAAGCACCAGCTCGCAGGGCCCGGACCCCTCGTCGCCATTGTTAGGGGGCTTCCCCCGGACCACCGGATTAGGCTTCCCCTGGTACCGGGGTCAACCGACATGGATACCACTGCTGTGTTCACACAGCAAACACTTAGCAGGGGCCACTCTGCTTTCTCTGGATCACCGGCTCTCACCACGTGGGCTGGGGGCACCAAGCTCACCACAGCCCCGGCTCTGGGGGAACCCAGGCCGGGGTTGCACTTCACAGGGGACGGTGTTGCCCAGCAAGGGCACCGTCATCGTGCTGGGCCCCGTCCTTGGGCCCACAGTATGCGGTGACATGCAACAAGCGTGGGCATGTTCTTCTATGGGTGCATCCGCACTATGAGAGCATATAAGGATTGACACAGAGCCAGGCCGCTATGCAGCAAGCGGCCCGTCATCCGCCCCATGAGCGCATGTAGAGAATTTGTCACACGGCCAATTTAATCCGCAGACAATGGCCCACCTGCTCCACGAGAGCGCATGTGCTGTGACGCAAGATGGCCCAGGTGCTCAGCCGACACACACAAGTGGTGGGGAGCGACCCCTATGGAGTACAGGGAGCACTGCTGAACCTGAGGACCAACTTGGCCTGCTTCAGAGGTGAGATCCACAAAGGCTTGTCAGTGTGAGGCCAGCTGGAAGCTGTGTGAGAGAAAGAGGCACAGGTGCAAAACGCACAGATACCACAAAACCAGATGAGACACCAGAGCACTTACAATGTCGGCTGATGAATCTATAGCATCCCGGCCTCTACAGCAACCTCCACGTTCTCCTCAGTACTGCTTGCCCACTCTGAGGAGCTCCATGAAAACCTACAGCTGCAAGTGGTGCCACCTTTCGATATAACTGATACCAGCAGCTTAAGGCCAAGATGGCCAAACGCTGAAATACTTTTATGTCTATCTTGAGGCAATGGGGGTGCGAGACCAAAGATGCCTGCGAGGCATTTTGATGCATTCACTGGCTCCCACAGTGTGACACATGGTGCACGAGATGCCGGAGGATGCCTCTGACACATACATTGGTGTAAATGACTCTCTCAACGCATATCAAACGAACTCTACAAGTGTGCACTCTCACCAAAGGGTCATTCATGCAGGCCATCTGCACTCTTATGAGAGATTACAGAATCACGCGGCACAGCACCACTTGCACGTGTCCCTCTGAGTTGTTGTTTAAACAGAGGGTTCTGACCTGTTTACCACACACACCGATGGAAAAGGGAGATGACCCGGTAGTGCAATGTACCAGTGAGACGGATGAGGCGAACACAAGGAAAATGAAGAGCAATTTAGATGTTCAGCGGAAGACTAAGGAATCTGACATTCAAGAAGGAGATACTGTCCTGGTTTGGCAGAACCAGATTTGTAAGGAGCTACCCGCTTTTCACTCCATGCCCTTGAGGGTAATTAAAGTAAAAGGCTCCATGGTCTCATCAGAGGATGGTGAGTACTTCATCACTCAAAATTCCTCATTCTTTCAGGCAAATAGAACCTGACATAGCCAGCCCCTGCAAGCTCAACCCTGAGTCTGACTACTCTACATCTTCAGAGAGCTGCTCCAATTACATGGATGGAGATGTGGATACACCTGTTGGGCAGAATTATATGCAGTACCCTTTGGGAACACTACACACAATTAAGACTACAAGTGACAGTACAATTTCACCTTTGGTACAAGCCTGTACTATACAGTTATAGTGGTAGCAGTAGCGAAGCAGCCAGACTTATCCCAAGAGTAAGTGAGCAGTACAAATGGTTACACAAAGGACAGCAATTACTATGATTCAGGCAAACACTGACTCAAGGTTTATAAATAAAAGAATATATATTTATTTACTCAACAGTTGTATAACATTTCACTATTCTAAGCAAGTCAAAAATCACAATTATAAATACACCACACCACTTCCCTTAAATTCCAGACAAGTTAAGGTCACAAAATGAAGTGGGAGCAAAATGGCACTCCAGCAATTTAAAAGGAAGGGAAAGACAAAGTTATTAGAAATTAGGCAACACCAACAGGTAAGTAATCAGGGCACGCGAAGCACGTTCTGTAGCTTGGGTGTGGCTTATATAGCCCTCTGTAAAGTAGTCCAGGTAAAGTAGTAAGTAATCAGGGCAATGGAACAAGAGGGACTACAAGGTTAAAATCCGGATGATGCTGCCAACTGGATGGAAGACCGCGAGCAGCAGGGATCGACGAATGGAAAGTTGCATGTAAGCATAGACTATTAATGATGTTCTTTTGTCTCCTCTGCAGGTGTGCTATTCAAGGATCGCTGGGTGATGGTCTCTGGACACGATGAGCATCACGCTGCTGGCTGCAGAATAACGCGAAGCACGTTCTGTAGCTGGGGTGTGGCTTATATAGCCCTCTGTAAAGTAGTCCAGGTAAAGTAGTAAGTAATCAGGGCAATGGAACAAGAGGGACTACAAGGTTAAAATCAGATAAAAAAGGCTTAGGGCCAAAGTCAATGATTCAAAATTCTTTTGCTCAAGATAATATGGTTCAATGTAGTTTGCGGTAAAGTTCGTGGCACAGATTCCGGACGAGGTTGGTTGGTAGAAACGTTAGTTCAAAGAGAAGAGAAGGACAAGCCCACGGATTGGAGAAAGATTTCAAACACTTTCACCGCGGTTGAACGAAACGGACAACCGGATTTGCACAGTACCTTAAAACGGAGAGGGTGTTCCGCTCACCTGGTATCCACAGGGACGCCCTTATGCCCTGGTTGCCGGATTCACCCTGGACGTTCCCAATTCGTGACGATGCCTTCTATGGCGGTTCGCCTGAAAACACAGGAGGACTGACTTAGGAACAGATTTGTTTCCTCCCACCAGCCCCCTGACTCGACCTGATGGCCCACTGCTCACCTTCGTATGATGTCTGGCGTGCTCTCCGTCCTGCCTTCTGTGCAGGGGCGCGTAGTTTTGTGCGGGTTGAAGCAACCGAGTTAACTTCACTGGTGCTAATCCATTCAAGTGTCTTTAAGGAGGTAAGTCTGGTTATAGCAGTCTTTAAATGTCCTTACTTTCCTTTCCTGCTATTAATGTCTTTTCCTTTTTGTTCCCCCTTAGGTGCGCGGAAGTTTGGTGGTTGCGCTACTTGGACCAGGCTCCTGCCAGGATGAGGGACGCAGGTGCGTATGATGGATGGTAGGTTAAAGCGCGAAGTGCGGCGCGGTTATGTCTTTTCTTGTTAACTTGTATTCTTTATTCCTTTTGAGGTCGCGATGATCTTTCTGGGCGTGTGAAGATCTCCGGAGCGGAACCGGTCAAGAAATGCCCAGCCAAGTGAGGATTTTGTGATTACTGCCGTGAATGCCGTGAGTAACCTGTTTAACGTTGTCCTTCTTTCTCTCTCCCTCCAGGTGCTTCGTTCCAGTGCGTGCGTGGTGTCCGGATGATGCTGCCAACTGGTTGGAAGACCACGAGCAGCAGGGATCGACGGATGGAAAGTTGCAGGTAAGCAGAGACTGTTAATGATGTTCTTTTGTCTCCTCTGCAGGTCCGCTATTCAAGGATCGCTGGGTGCTGGTCTCTGGACACGATGAGCGTCACGCTGCTGGCTGCAGAATAACGCAAAGCACGTTCTGTAGCTGGGGTGTGGCTTATATAGCCCTCTGTAAAGTAGTCCAGGTAAAGTAGTCTGGGCTACCACACCCTAAAACACTGCACTGCACAGTCTGGTTCTCAGGAACTAGACTGTATGGGTGCCTTATGATGACTGTAGGCCTTTACAGAAAAGTAGTCTCTTCAAGGTAAAGTCCCAATCTGAACAAGAGCCTGGCGCCAAAGGCGCCACGACTGACTCCAGGAGAGTCCATGATGATAATGCAAGGCCCTTGGGGGCCCAAATGAACCCCCGAGTCCTAACCCTACCTGGCATGTGACCATGCCAGTGGGGTTCTGGGTCATGGGTTGTGACAGCAGAGCTGTAGCTGAAGCAGACGTTCCTGGTGGTTCCTGCAGGCTCACGGTTCCTGAAGCGACTGTCAGACTGACACGAAGTAGGAAGACTGGAGGGTCCTGCGCCACCCAGGGAAGAAGCCAGCAGCAGAGCAAAACAACGAATAAAAGGTGCGCTCCTTAAAACCCAAGCAGGGTCCGACTTTCCTGGCTATCCGGCCCACTGTAGCTCTGTACAGCAAATTCGACCAGAGGAGGGGTCCTAGCTTGTAGTTTGAGTGAACTGGTTGGTCCCACCAGCTCAAGGGAAGAAGTTTCCTGGAGGATCTTCTCTGTCATTGGATTTGGAGATTCGGACCTGCAGCAGGGCTTCACCGGGCGGTTCAGTCGTCGTAGGGGTCCTCTTCTTCCAGTTCCTCATTGGTTCTTTCATTCCAGTGGCGACTCTGTTAGGGTAGATACCACTGCCACCAGCCAAGTCTTAAAGTTAAGGGAGCGAAACAAGGCTCCAAGAGGCACAGACAAAAAGGATAAGAATTAACCCTTTCCAGTACTCCATGTAAGATGGAGTGTACTGGGTCTGCAGTTTAAAGTGACTATATAAAGTTAATGGCAACTTTACCTGTTTCTGGGGACAGTAGTCAGCCCCAGAAAAAAGGAGTCAGGGGGAAGTCTCAAAGACAACCCTGTGTCACTGCACTGAAGGTGCTGTGTAACACACACAAAAGGTGGTGCACATGGAGTAGGTGAGGCTCCAGTGCCCAAGATCACACAAACAGTGAAAATACACATAGCAAAACACACGTAAGAGCGGCAAAAAGGCTCACACTCTTACCAGGTGGAAAAAAATAAACCCTAGAAATCCAGCAAAGCTGCTGGGGTACTCTTTAGGTAAGGGAAATCAGCCATTTATGAGAATTCTCCCTAACAACACCTGATACCAATGGCAGTGAGTCAGTGCCAATGGCCATTAGTTCGAGTCCCTCCAAGATACTAATTAGAAGGCCCAGGAGGTGGATTGAAGAAATTGATTTATTTGTGTTAGGTGTTGATTTAAGTGGGAGGGGCAGGGGATGGGGGGTGGTTAGGGGCTAGGGGTTTAGGTTGTAGTTGTGGTTAGTCATCTGTCCTGTTTCTCTGTCTGGTCTTCAAAGGACATGAAACACGTGGCTGGGAGTAAGGAGGGTAGCACACCTGACGTGAGCTGAATTAAGAAGATGTGTTATACGCACCTGCTCCTTTTGACCTCCATTTGTCATACTCCTCAGATCTGCCACAGCAAGGCCCGCCGAGTGCAGAACACAACAGGGCAAAGAGGGGCATGCTTTCAGTTTATTATGGGATGAGCACTTGTAAAACCGCATTCAGTTACAGAACATATTTGTGGAGGGTTCTGTCACTGGGGAACATAAGCTGGTTATAAGTACAGACAACAGGGTTTTACGGGCTTCCATACAAAGTTGCAAAGGATGAACATTTCACTTCAAGGCCTTGTATAGAAAAGGGGGATGTGTCTCTGCCGCAAATGCAATGCGGGTCTTCACTGCGTGTAAAGGAGGCGGGTAAGCGGCATTTAGGCGGTAGGGCATCAAAGGAACTTCAACTAGACTGAGCTGAAGAGGAAGCAGACTCATGGCGTGAGACAGAGGTAAGTGACGTGTGGGCCAGTGGACGGTGAAAGGGGGAGTGAACACCGGTTTGTGGGAGCTTGATGCATCTGGTGGAGGATGACGGGTTAAGTGTGGTAAGTGACGTGTGGGACGGTACAGATCAAAGGGGGGGCGCCATTCCAGGGAGCTTAAGGCAGGCGGTGCAGGATGGACGAGCGAACCCCCTTTGAGGTAGCCAGTCAAGGTATGTCTGGGCAACAAGGGAAAGAGCTCTGATGTATTTAGTGCACTGCAAACACTTGAACAGTAAATACATGCACAGTAAAGACATGGAACCGGAAAGAAACTGCTGACCAAGAATGTTCTCATTGGATCACCATTTTGCTGTACCTCTCAAGAAATGGGCATCATGGTTTCCTGGTTATGACAGCAGTCTAGATGTGGCATGTCAGAGGGAGCAAATGGGGGCATGAAGCTAATGTGTCTTCCCCCAGGTTGTATATGTATTGATGTTTTTTGTTTTTTGTTGCTCATATGTATTTTTTCAAATATATTCTCTTGAATATGATTGAAAGTGGGGGGAGACCGTCCTTTGGCCCACTGACCCTACACGTCCCTGCAACCCACCCCTATTGATATTGCCTAACCTCAATTTACCATCTAAATTATTCATGCAAAAACTAAACGATGAATAGACTTACTGAGCTGGATGAGAAAGTCTAAACCCTTTGTCAATCTCTGACAGACCCTAATGGTCTTGGGTGATGAATCTCCACTAAGAGTGGGTCATTATTGGCACATGACACAGTTGGCCTTATGGGAATCAACTCTGTTTCTTAGGCGCCTGTGCCCCAGAAAATAAAAGATGCCCTTGCCTGAGGATTGGATATGGATTCTTCTTTTTCGGAATAGTCAGTCTCACTACGAGTTTGGTGGTAATATCACTGAGATACCACCAAACGTTATTACCATTACCATCACTTGGTCTGACTGTATTACCACTGGTGGTATTGCCACCGGGCTACAAGTGGTAGTAGGTAGTGTTAGTCCCCATTACTCCATGTACATTCTGGCATTGTTACCACTAGCAGTATTACCACTGGTGGTAATACCGCCCATCTGGCTGTTTTGGAGTGGTAAGCTGGAGGAATTCCCTACAGCATTCTGCTGGAAGTGTTTGCTCTGCTTTACCTGCAAACCTGTAGTTTAGTGGTGTGGTAATGTGGCAGTAATGCCCTGTTACCACTGCATTGCCACAGTTTTTACCACACCAGTTTGTCAGTAAATATTAAAGGGCCTGGTAATATCATTTACCAGCACTTCTAACATAACATACCGGCAACATGAATCTGACCTTCTGGAATTACCGTCGCCGGCAATATCGGCAACGGAATACTAGATGACCAAGACCCCTCCACCGGTATTACCAGCACAACGATGATACCGGCAAAGTACGAGTACAAATTTGCCAGTAATACCAGCAATAATTTGCCAGTACTACTGGCAAATCTCAGGCGGAGATACCAACAGAGCAGCCGGTAAATGGATACAGATGATGTCAAACAGGCCACAGGGGTCCCAATGCACACAGGAAGAGTACTAAAGGCGCACACCTTCCCCAAAAACACTTACCAACACAACCATGCTGCCACTCATTGCTGCAAACATGGACCTGGAGGGGCAACATGTTGATTTACAGCTGCCGGGGCTAGAGTACAGCAGTGGCGGCAGGAGGCCAGGGAGAGAAGGACGAGGAGGATGCTGCAGATGGGGATGCAGGTGATGAGGAGGAGGAGACGAGTGATGATCCCAAGCACGAGGGCCACACCATGCACCCTCACAGACACACAAATCCTCATCCTGCACCGCCTTGACAGAGAGACCATCAGAGAACTCTTCACCCACATCCAGGCGGACATAGGGAGCTAGATCAGCATCAAGACAGCCATACCACTGCTGGTAAAGCTGGTGTTGGCCCTGCACTTCCTGGCCTCTGGCACGTTCCAGCACTCTGAGCCAGCTGCGAGGCATATCGCAGCCTACATTCTCCAGACTGCTGATGGAGGTGCTGGAGGCCCTCCTCTGCTATGTGGGCCAACACATTGCCCTCCCCACCACCCTGGCATAAATCAACGTCATCAAAGTCTGGTTCCATGCCATTTTAGGCTTGCTCATTATTGTAGCAGCATTGTATTGGACACATGTGGCGTTGGTGCCCCCCCCCGCGAAGTCTACAGGAATCTGAAGCAGTTCCATTCCCTCAACATTCAGGTGACCTGTGACGCGAACCTGGCCATCATGCACGCTGTGCCTATTTTCCAGACCAACCCACGATGCCATGACCCTGTAGAAACAACACCCTGCCGGCATACATGGAGCGTCACAGAGACCCACGGATCTGGATGTTGGGTGAATACATATACAATTCCATCTACCTTGCAGCTTGAGTGACAGCCAAGAGGGGGGTGGGTGCATTGTAACAATGCAACAAATGCCTGCCCGGAATGTACACTGCACATGCAGGACCCACCAGTGCACCCCTGAATTGACAGGCCACAACACACAGGGGTTGCACATGACTGAGTTAGTGGCAGTCACTGAGCAGGTCATGCAAATCCAACACGGCATCCACACTAAATGTACCCCAGGTAACAGGATGCAACCACCCCCCATATTGCAAAGGCAATGTATGATCAGACATGGCCACCTACGGTCACTAAATGCATGTCCTGGGACAACAACCTGAACAGTGCAATACTCATGCGAGAACTGGAATGTGAAACACAATAGCACCATGTGAAATGGGACATGCATGCACAGACTGACCATTCCAATGCCAACATCACAGGCAATGCTGTTACCAATCAACAGTGCCCAAACCTGTGTCTCTCCACCTTGTAGGTGACTGTGGATAGCCACTGCTTCTGTGGCTAATGACCCCTCGGAGGAACCCCAAGCCATTGCAGGTGGTGGCATACAAGTGTACCCATGTGAGGGCCAGGGTGGTGATTGAGTGGAACTTTGGCCTCATGAAGGCCCGATTCAGGTGCTTGCACAGGCCTTGGGGTGCGCTCATGCACAGGCCAGAGAAGGTGGGACAGATTGTATTGGCCTGTGCAATGTTGCACAATATCTGCATCAGGCGCAACATACCGCTGCCCCCAGATCTGGACATTCCTCCCCAGAGGATGATGATGCTGTGCCAGTCAGTCAGCCAGTTGCACCTGCGCAGTGAGCGCATTGAGGCCAGGGATGGAGGCATAACCCGGCAAGAACTCATTGAGAAATGTTTCTGAATATGCCCTCGATTCAGCACATCCCTTTCACCTTATTTTATATCATGCACATTCACAGTAAGGAGGAGAACAGCAGTACAAATGCAGCAGAAGTGATCCAACCCTGTGAATATTTTAGGCAACAATTGGGATCTAACCCAGTGAATTGGACACTTTTGGGATTTAGCCCAGTTATATATATTTTTTCTTTCTTCAGGTAGTATATTGGCCAGGAATTGGAGTGTGCGCCTCACCCCCCTTTGTTTTTCCATGTTATTTGTGGAGATCCGGACTCCAGAGGCTGCAGAAGTGGGGATATTTTGCCCTACAGTGGAGAACCATAGTTATGCTTTTCCTCCCTCCCCCTGCTAAGGGTAAGGTGTGTGCTCCTGAAGGGGAGTCTTTCCTTGGTCACCTGAACAGAACAAATGTTTTCACTACAGCTCCCATAATACTTAGAGACTGAATTAGCAATTTAATTGGATTCACCTGAAAAGAAAGGCAACACAGCCTCCCTGGAGAGTGTTGGGACACGAAAGCTCTAGGAGGAGGAGAACAGCAGTACAAATGCAGCAGAAGGGATCCAACCCTGTGAACATTTTTGGCAACAATTGAGATCTAACCCAGTGAATTGGAATCGTTTGGGATTTAACCCAGTTATATATATGTTTTTCTTTCTTCAGGTAGTATATTGGCCAGGAATTGGAGTGCAGGCCTTACCCCCCCTTTTGTTTTTACACATTCACAGTAAACACTTGTTTGAATAAATGGAATGTCCAGTCATGCCTACACGTGAAAAGAATGTATTAAACAGAAACGTGAACACCCCCCTACCCACTCACACACACACCCTTACCCACACACACCCTCTTCCCAAACACACGCACTCATAACCACCCCCCCTACACACACAAACCCCCTATCCAAACACTCAGAAGAGAACCCTGTCACTTCCAGGCCCTCTTGGATATGGGACTCTTGCCAGACTCCTGTGTAGGCCGTAGCCTCTGTGACTGGCACCTTGGGATGCCTTGCTGGGGTCCTCTGTGGTGGTCACTGATGTGGGTGGATCTGACCCCCTGGCCTGCATGTTGTCCATACAGAGTTTTACTGCGTGTCTCATTACCACCATCTCTGAGGAGGCAATCTCATTCCCTTCCCTCAATCTTTGTGTAAGGGTGAGGAGGGCTGCGGTTGCACGGCCTCAGGACTTTGCACTCCTGCGGCTGGAGGCCTGCATGCACTCCCTCATCAGTCTCATCTCCGTGAGCTGTTCTTGGGCCATAGTGGTAATTTCCCCCTGGGCTCTATTGCATGCAGGTGTGCATCAATGGTACAGAGGCTGGGTAGTGATAGTGGTGGGGGTCTATGGGGTGATGAGTGGCTATAACAGGCAGAGGGGTTTGGTGTACCATCGTTGTCATACTCTTCCTCCTCCTCTGTGTCAAACCAGCCACAATTGCCTGGTGGCTGCTGTGCTTGTGGTGGGGTGGAGGGCACAGGAGGGACAGTGGGGCCACTGACAACAGGTGTGGTGGTTGTAGCAGTGCCACATGCAGCAGCGGGAGGCAATGGTGTTGGTGGTGGGGCTGATGGGACCGGTAGTGGGGCAGTTGTACTGCCCTGCTACCTGAGCCTTCTTGCCTTTGCACGACTGCCTGATGACAGTCCTGGGCCGTCACTGTCAGAGGACTGTGAGACTGTTGGGAAGAGATGAGCATGCTGTTAGTATTCTGGGTGTCACGACTGCAGCCTTGCATGCCATTCATGCCACATTGTGTGTGCACAGCTCTTGTTATGTGGCTTCTCTAGTCTGTTGCCTATGATTTGTGCATCTCCATGTGGGTGGTGGGAGTGTACATTGCATTTTGGTCTGCCAATGTGGCCTGTTGTGTGTGCGGTGGACCAACGATTAGTGTCCTGTCCTCCCTTGGCACATCTGTGGGACTTTACATATTGACAAGCGTGCTTATGCATGGCTACCTCTGCCTGCATTCCCTTGCAAATGTCTTGGATCAGGCCATTTGCTGTGTCGTTCTGGAGATGCATGTATTTGGATGCAGGAATGGCATTTACATGGGGGGGGCTTTGTACTAGCCACCATCACCTTGGGTCCCGGCTCTGGCCTCTGCCATCCCAACACCCTCAATGCCCTCCAAGTGCCAATTTGAGTTGCACCCTTCCTCGCAGGGCATGAGGGTGAGTAGTGACAACGTCCCTCCACCTGTGGCTGGGGATTCCTTCCTGTGGGTGGCGATGATCTTGCGCACCCTCAGCCGCAGGCCGTCCCAGTGCTTGTGGGAGTACCTGGGTGTGTGGGGGACGGTGGTCGGTCAAAAAACCGAAAACAAAATATCGAATCACCAAAATCCCGAATCCAAAATCTCGAAAAAAAAAAATATCGAATTATTTATTTATTTATTTATATGTATTTGTGGGTTCAGGTAAGTAAAAAAAAGGGTAAAATAAAAAAAAATAAAAAAGGGGGGTTGGGGGGGGAACCCCCCCATTTCGAAATAAAAACGTATTAAAAAAAAATTCGAGATTTTTGTTTTCGATATTTTGGATTCGAGATTTTTGTTTTCGATATTTTGTAATTCGGTTTTTTCACTATAAACCGTGGGGGACAGTCCCCACAGCTTTTACCTTTTACACTGTCCGCTAGCTCACACCATATGATGGTCTTACGCTTCTGGCTGGTCTTGCAGTGTCTAGCCCCAAAAAGCTCATTAGCATGCGGGACATCTGTGTCCACCAATGACGTTCAGTCTCAGAGAACTTTGGTTTCCTGATGTGGATGTCAGGGACGAATGGCTCACTTTCCCCAGACATGGTTTTTGCCTCCTCTCACACTGGATGGTAACAGGAAGTGGGGGATTCACAGTGGATTGTAATTTTCAAGATGGCCACCGGTGAACTTCCTGTTCCGTTAATAATGCTATTTCCGGCGCCGATAATACTGTTGTCGGTAATTCCAGCGCTGGTAACTCCGGTGCCAGTAATTTAGGCAATTTTTGTGGCAGTATCTGTGTTAACGCCACATATCTGCCAGTAATACCAGCAATTTGCTGGAGTTGCCAGTAATACCAGTATGACAGTATTACCGTTATTCACAGAGGATGTGCTACTTCTACCTGCGGACTCGTGATACGCCAGTAATTCTAGCAATCGCACCGCCGGTAACTGTAATGCCGCTTTTATCGCCGTTTTACCAGCATGTAATGAGACCCAATATGCCGTTTAAAGAGTGAACTTTAGAAAGATGAACTTAGTAATTTGGGGGTTTACAATAAATATAAAGATAATTGAGAAAAGGTTATGTGCTTCTCGCTACTTTGTATAGAATGCCCACAAAACAATGCCTAAGGAACGGCATCTCAATTACTGACTTGTGAACCACAAATTAGTTGGTTATGCATGTAGAATGTAACTCAGGATTTAAGGAGAACACGTCAGAGGGTAGCAAGGAGAGGCACCTCCCAATGAACGAAAAAAAGGAGATATAACGTTTACTTTTGTGAGGGGCTGCGATTTTGACAAGCAATTGCTTGGTGCTTAGAACCCTGTTTTCTAATAATGTTTGTTTTGCTGCATCCAGCTGAAGGTGTTTTCCTTGTCCCTGTGCGAAGTGAGAGGGTGGGACAGCTTCTCCTATGTGTGCGCAGAAAGAATCCTAAGCACACCAGAAAGGCAGAATTGAAGAGGTAAGGCAACCTGGGGCTGGACGTCACATAGAGGCAAGACCTGCTGGTTCCTTCTTACTGGAAGTGACTGTGTCGCAGGATGCCCCATAAGCGCACTTCTCTGTTCCACAGTTGAGCAGTTGGTGCAAGGTCTAGTGGAGTACAAAACGAGTGTCGTACTTGTACCAAGTCTCGTTTAGCCTAGCCCTTGTTTGCAGCCTGTGGGTGACTGTGGTTGCAGCCCCGTGGTATACTATCATCCATTTTGAAATAAAGGCCTGAATCTATAAGTCGTTGTTCAGAACGTCTACAACACCATTGTGCTATTTGAGACTTGCTGCAGATCGCGAAACAGTTTTCCTTGTTATGAAAATATATATATACGGTCTATAAAATTCCAGTAGCAGTGCAGGACACGCCTCGGAGGTTTAATCTGGACCAGATAAAATCTAAACAGCAATATTAGTTTAAACATCTTGGCGTTAAAAGAACCAATCTTATTAACTACAGTATATGCCATTGTCAAAAGAATATTCTCAAAAGTTATCTGTTAAATGTTTGTAGACGTTGCATCCAATTGTATGCTGGAACGTGTAGTGGCAAAAAAAAAACAGGCTGACTTGAAGAGACCAGAATGGAACTGTTAAAGCTGGGAGCTATAGTCTAAGGTGTCAAGGCCAGAGTCCTGGATGGCCCCTTCCATTCCGGTGGGGTCTCCCTCTGTTCCTGGAAGGAAAAGCTCCAACGCACCACGGCCAGAGCTCCAGGACAGCCATTCTGCTGCCCCTACCCTCAGCACCCTTTGGTGGTTGCCTCGCACATGGGTCGCCACCCCCGTGCTCAGTGATGGTCCCGGGATGCCCCAGCGGATTCCCTGTCCCACCCTGGAGGGCCTGCCGGTCCATTGCCAGGAGCCCTTCTCACCCAGGTGCATTGGAAGGTATTACCCAAATTGACTTTTTACAATTGACCTTTTGTCCTAATTGACCTAATTATAGTGGTCCTAATTTACCTTCTGCACAATTGACTTTTATATTATTTTAGTTATTTTTTATATGTGTTGGTTTGGTTTTGGATTAGAAATAATATAAGGGGATTGGGTGGGGGGTTGCCAGGGGTTTTGGATTGGGTGGGGGTTGCGGGGTATTTCCCCCTACATATATGTCCTAATTAACCTTTTAAATTAGGTACATTCTCCTGAGGTCAATTGTGAAAAGGTCAATTAGTATGCATCCCATTGGAATGCATCTGGTAGTTTCCCATAGGAATGAATGTGTGAACCAGATGGCCGAGCTTCTCTGGAAGTCCTGATGGAGCCAGTTGTACATTTTTCTCCAGTTGGATCTATAAGGAAGCTGGACACTTTTGTCCAGATCTCCCCCTCCATCGCCCAGGTTACACAGATTACAAGAAAGCCCAGTCACCTTCCCCTGGATTACTGCAGACAGTGTGTCAGGATCCTGTCTGCGCTCCATTGGTTCTTGTTGCCCCACCCCGGCTCCATGGTGAAACAACTTCACACGGCGTTCCCCACAAGATGTCCCAGCATAGCCGGTCTGGTGGAGGTGCCCTGTCAGCCCACGCAAAGCCTTTAGTGCTCGTCCAAGAGGCCTTCAACAGAACCTAAACTGTCTTGGATGCAGATGGCAGACGGCCTGCCTGCCAGCCCGCCTGTGTTCCTCCCCAAACTCCACATGATCGATTTGGCACGCTTTGGTGATAAGAAGGGCGAGTGAAACAGCACAAGATTGAACAATGGAGAACGTGCAGACATCACCTCTGCAGTTAGTTTGGTTTATTCTCTCTAAGATATTCAACTTATCTGCTTCCACCACCTTCCTGAACTTCAGCTGAGGCAAAGAGGCAACTGGTCTTCCGCAATTGACCGTAAGAGAGCAACCATTCAAGGAGCCTAAATTGGCCATGATGTCACTCTTGATTTTCTCGATTTTGTTCAGCATTGCATTCTGAATTGAGGTACACTAGTTAGAATCTTTCACAATTGTTTGAATGAAAGGGTTAAGGTTTTCCAACTCTCCCAGGATTTTAAACAATTCCCTAGATTTAGATGTTGCCTTTTTAATTCTTTTGTTTTAGGATGATTTTTTAGCTATGCAGATGGTTTTGCATGCATTCATCAGACCAAGACCAATCCAGGGTTGCCCGGCTGCTTTGGTGACTTTAGATAACTTTGTGCTGATTGCATGTCCCCATGAAGGTGACAATACATTCTGATTTCTTCCCTGTCAACTTTTGATGGTACTTTCTGTGCCTACCATGGTGACCATAAGCAATGGGAATCAGGGTTTGATTCCGAAGAGGGGAGCCTAAGAAAGATCTACCAAATCCAAGGAAGGCAGCAGGGGTGCAAATTACCCCTTCTTGACTCGGGGAGGCAGTGACGGAAAATAACAATGCAATGTTAATTGGAATGAGTACACTTTAAATCCTTTAACGAGGATCCATTGGGAGGCAAGTTGGAGCCATTAGCTCCAATAGCATATATTAAAGTTGCTGCAGTTAAAAATCTTGTAGTTGGATTTCGGGATGGACCTGATGGTCTGTCGCATGTTTCCACCTGTCCCAGCCCCTGCCTATTGGCACCCCCTTGATGCTCTTGACTGAGTCACCAGGAGTCTATAGCATTTACTTTGAAAAAATTAGGGTGTTCAAAGCAGGCGGTCACCTGAGTTTTTCAGTTAGAATAATGTAATAGGACTCTGGTTCGATTTTGTTGGTTTTCAGAACTGGTGCTATGATTAAGAGGGATGGCCGGGGGCCATTCATTGACTACTGGAAGCAAAATCATTTGCCAGGAATGTTTTCATTCATTCAAGAACAAAAGTCTGAGGTTCGAAGACAATCCAATACTGTTGTAGTTACGACCATAGCCGATGCTGACTAGCAATCCGTCAGCATTATTCCCATGACTCGCCGAGCAGCTTCCGGGAAGCCAAAGTCTTTGGGTTCTGGGGTGAGTATGGTTACAAAGCTGAAACTTAAAGGAATTGATGGAAGGGCACCATCAGGAGTAGAGCCTGTGGCTTAATTCGCCTCAACAGAGGAAACCTAACCCGGATACGGAAAGGATTTGCAGATTGATAGCTCTTTCTCGATTCTGTGGTTGGTGGTGTCTGGCCGTTCTTAGTTGTTGGAGCGATTTATTTTGATTAATTCTGATAACGAACAAGACTCCTTCATGCTAACTAATTACACGTCCCCCAGTTGTCAACGTTCAACTTCTTAGAGAGATAAGTGTCATTGAGCCACACAAGATTGAGCAATAATAGGTCTGTGATGCCCTTGGATGTCTGGGGCTGCACATGCGCTAAACTGAACTGATCAGAGTGTGTCTACCCTTTGCCGTGTGGATCACCCGCTGAGCCCCATTTGTGATAGGGATTGGGGATTGCAATTATTTCCCATGAATAAGGAATTCCCAGTAAATGTGGATCATAAGCTTGCATTGATTAAGTGCATGCCCTTTGTACACACCGCCTGTCGCTACTACCGATTGGATGGTTTGGTGAGGTTCTCGTATTGGTCCCATCTGCAACGGCCCTGCCTGGTGGAGCACCGAGAAGACATTAAAAGTTGACTATCTAGAGGAAGTAAAATTCGTAACAAGGTTTCTGTAGGTAAACCTCTGGAACAGTCTTTAATGGCATAGCAGCGAAAGGGAGAGCCGCAGGCCTGACCACGGTTTTGTCCCAGAGGTGCACATCCACAGCCTATGGGGCACCCCCCACGCTATGGTGCAGCCAGCGGAGCGGTCTGCAGCCAGGGCACACGGGAGAGCAGGCTCTGGGGACAGTGTCCCCTCCCAGAGAGGTCAAAGTCCAACAGACACATCCAGCAAGTTTGGCTCAACCTCCTGAGAGAGCACCCCCCCACACACACACACACACAAGAGGAAGAGGGCCCAGAGTGGCCCCCTCTCTGAACCAGACCCCAAGCTGTCATGCCAACTAGACCCTCCAGTTCTGACCCTGCGGCATCAGTGGGCGAGTGGGCATTCATGGGGCCCGGTTGGCAGGAAAATCCAGAGTGGGGCAGCCGGAAGCTGAGGAAAGCCTGGCTGTTCTTGAAGGACGCCTCCCTAGGTGGATGGGGCCCAGCATGCCTGGCGATCTCTGAGCCAGGGCAAAGCTGGGACTACACGACAGGCGGGCACCCAGGTCCAGGTGCTCGCCACCGTGGTAGAGCGATCACCAGGTTAGCCAGTGCAGCATGTGAACTTCCCTCGTCTCCTGGTACCTAGAGCTGGGCCCTATGTGACCTGACTGGGGATTGAAGACTCTAGCGTTCCTACTGAACCTCCTGCTGCCTCTATCCTTCCTCTCCATTCCTTGAAGGGTAGGAGGGGAATGTACGACCTCTTTGTATCTGGGTGGGCTGGCAGCAGAGCAGCATGCCTCTGTTGCTGTGAGAAGCATCTCGTGCTGCTGCTGATGGGAGGGGGTGCTTCCCGGGCTGAGCATCTGTAAAGTCATCCTAAGGGATGTGTGAGAAACCAGAAGGTGTCTCACCCACTAGTCCCCGGGGATCTGTCATTCAGGTGGACAAGACACGGCCATCACTTTTGGGTGCAGTCCTGGGAGTGAGCCAGTACTGGAGTATCACCTGGATGAGGGTTCTTCAGGGAGTGAAAGTGGGACTCCAGGTGGTGAGACGCGTTATCCCCTTCCTTATAACACCTTCACCCCATCCTACCATTTGGATATTTAGGAACTCCAACACCCTCCCCTTTACAACACAAACACTTTCTCACAGATAGTCCGCTCTCAGAGAAAAAGCAGATATACCTGACATGTCCCAATACAATGGTCAGGCAAGGTCAGGCAATTACTGACCATCACACACACCTGACTTCAATTACACTTCCCCACACGGATAAAAGGCAGAGCACGAGACAACACTCTGAGCGAGGCAAAGCCCATGAGGAAAAAGCACTTTCAAGATGGCAGTTTAACAAGAGGAGAATGACGACGAAACAGAAGTGGATTTCAAGGAGGGAAGTTCCATTGACCTTTTTGACAAAGAACCATTGCTTTCATGAGCCCTCTAGATTGGAAAGCGTAAGACTAGGAAAACAGGCTGAAGAATCCTGCATTCTGTGTCAGAGATACCTGGGACCCTCCCCCGTCAAGAATCAAGGCAGGGAGAATTGCCAGCTGCCGTGTTACTGTCCTTGGCTCCAACAGCAAAGCAACGTCACACCCAGGTCAACAAAGCCAGTGAGTTGGTGAGAACGATGCAGGACCGGTCTGTGTTGAAGCCAAGGTTGCAAGCGGCAACATTGTATGACGAGCGCTGGAACAAACATTGTTTGAAACGTGTGTGTTAACCAATGCGAGTAAAGTTGAACTGCAGATGAGTGCTTGAACTTTGAAACCAAGATATGATACCTTTGACAGAGTGTTTGGGCACTGCGTGTGTGCTCAATCAAAGGTCTCAGTAAGGTATCCAGCTGGGAGTTGACAAAAGTGAAAGAGTGACAAAGGATTGTGAATCGAAGTGGTCCTGCGACAGTTCACGCAAATTCCCACGCACCATAGAAAGTCTTCGATGTTGATACAGTAAAGAAAGTTTATGGAAAAGTAGATCAAGTTGGTCCGAGCCCGGCAGAGGGACATCAAATTAAAGCTTTGGGTTAAAGCAAGTTTGTATTTAAGTAGATAAATTGGTCCGAGTCCAACGGAGGGAGACTGATTGAGGATTTTGTGTCAAAGTGGATCTGAGGCTGGCAGATGGGGATCCGGGGTGAACAGTGAATCACCCGAAAAATTGGATACGTGAAAATCCAGAGAAAATTGTATTAAAGTGGATCCAAGCCCGGCAGAGGGGGATCCGAGGTGAACAGTAAATCACCTAGGAAAATTGTCTACATGTGAAAAACAAAAAGGAAAGGAACTTTATTGTTTGTGTATTGCAACAGGCCCTCTGAAAGAAAATACTTTGAATGGCAAAGAGACTTTTGCACAGAAGGCCAGGATGTTGAAGTTTTGAACGGCACCCTCATTCTAGAGAAGCCAGAGACTGTGCTAAGCTCGAGTCTGCCATCTTGTCCTGTGCTGAAAACGTGGGAAAGGGAAGCCTACGGCTTGAATATGCTGAAATATGATTTCTTGAAAACTTTCCTTCTGCATAACATGGTTTCCCACACTATTTGTATTTAGAGGTAAGGATTGGCAATAGGTTTATTAGTATAGGCCCTTTTATTTTGACCAGACACCACTAGGACTGCGTTTTTATTATTTGATGGTCATAGCTTGCTCCCATCTTTAGATTTAGGATTAGATAAGCGTTTTCCAAACCCCTTATTGTTCAATAAACACCCTTGAACTGTGGTTACTCGTGTCTGTCTTACTGTTAATACCATGCCTTCCTTACACGTGGTGTCAGGAGTGGGAGACAAATTGGGGAACCCTAAAATTCCAGAAGCTTAGTCATAGAGCCTGAGATCCCTCTATCACCACAAAAGAATCCATAGACTTTGATATCTGTAGCAGTAGAGAAGGTACTATCCCTCCAGGAAAAAGAGGAATGATTCCCACAGACTTGGTTCTAATACTCCCTCCTGGGTGTTATATAAAATTGGCTCCAAAATCTGGCCTGGCAAGGAAGTTCAGTCTGGATGTCCTAGCGGGTGTCACTGATCCCGACTTCCGGGGAGACATAAAGGTTCTCCTACAGAACCATGGCGAAACTCCATTTGAAGTAAATCATGGGGACAAAATTGCACAGGGAATTCTTGAAAGGGCTCTATTTCCCATTTTATAGAGAGTGAACCAGAAGAGACAGAGAGAGGTACCCTAGGCTTTGGAGAAGCTGATGAACCACCCATCACTGAGGCAAAGAGGGAAAAAGAACCTACCATCCTTCCTGATCTAGGCTTCTCCCAGCGAAATGATCCAGCACTTGTAGAGACTTTCTTGCAGGTGATTCCTAAGGGGGAAGGGTTAGAGAAGGGATGTCCCTTTTTTCTTCCTAAAGCAAGGATTACTGTGCAGAAAGGAATCCTCCAGAGAAGGCCTAAGTGAACCTCAATTAGTAATCCCCAAAACCTGGTGGAAGATCGTGCTAGAGATTGCACATTCTCATTGGACAGGGGGATACTTAGGACAGTCTAAGACCCAGGGGCACATCAGTGGGAAATTTTACTGCCCAGGTACCCATGCTGATATAAAGAACTTAATTCAGACATGTGAAATATTTCAGAACACCAGTACACATATTCCCTTGCCTGCCCCTCTGAACCCCTTAACAGTAATAGAAATTCTTTTCTCCCGAATTGGGATAGATATCATTGAACCATTGGAAACCTCTAGACTGGGTAACAAATATGTTGTTGCAATCGTTGATTATGCTACCTGATACCCAGAGGCGTTCCCCATGTGGAACAACACAACCCAACACATTTTAAAACATTTGTTAACATATTTTTCCTGGGTTGGTTGCTCCAAAGAAATTCTAATGGATCAGGGATCCAATTTAATGAGCAGAATCATGGGTGAGGTCAAGGAATTGCTCCATATTTCCACATTAAGAACCTCAGTTTACCACCCCCAAACTTTCGTATTGGTTGAATGATTTAACGACACTTAAGATGATCCTTAGAAAGTTGGTCGATAAGGACAGGAAATACTGGGATGGTACAATTCCCTGAGACCTATTTGCAGTGAGAAAGACCCCTAAGGCGTCTGTTGGATTCTCTCCTTTCGAACTACTTTATGGTAGAGAACCAGGAGATGTCCTAGACATGCTCCAGGAGACCTGGGAGAAAAGAGAAGAGGCACCTATTCCCCTCGCACAAGTAGCTATCCGATTGCGAGAGCATATGAATCTTGTTCGAAATCTAGTCTATACTTACATGGAAAAAGCCCAAGCACAACAAAAGTCCACCTATGACTAGAAAGTAAACTTAAGCTCTTTTTCAGAAGGACAAAAGGTATTAGTCCTCCTACCTACCTCTGAAAATAAACGTGTTTCGAAGTGGCATGGGCCATGTGAAGTGCTAAAGCAGGCAGGGACCTATACCTATAAAATAGCCCAACATGACAGGAAACAAAAGACCCACCTCTACCACGTGAATCTCTTAAAAGAGTGGAAAGAAAATCCTTCCGCCACCACTGCCTCAATACTATCTTGTTTAGTACCAGAAAAAATAGATAATTTTGAATTAATTCCCCAAGAGTGATCTAGTCAAAAACAGGAGGACTTAAAAGATTTAGTCACAACATTTGCCAATGCATTCTGTGAGAAACCAGGGAGAGTGCATGGCACATATCATTATATCAGAACCCCAAAGGGAAAAGTGGTACATAAGAAACATATAGACTCCTGGAAGCCCGAAGACAGATAGTGGTTGAGGAAGTGAACAAAATGCCATGGGCAAATATTATCATACCCTATTCAAACCCATGGTCCACCCCTAATGTGTTGGTCACAAAACCTGATCATTTCTGGAGGTTTTGCATAGACCTCCGACAGGCCAGCGCCATCTCTGACTTTGATGCCTATCATATGCCACGCATCGACAAATTGATTAATAAACTTGGAAATGCCACCTTCATATCAACCCTAGATTTAACCAAGGGGTACTGGCAGGTCCAAGTACATGGACCTGATAAAGAAAAGACAGCTTTATCAACGCCCCTGGGACAATTCCAGTTCAAAGTCCTCCCTTTTGGCTTACACAGGGCTGCCGCCACTTTCCAATGGCTTATGGACAGGATATTACAGCCCTACTCAATTTGTGTGGGGCTTATATTGACTACCTAGTCATTTATAGTAAGACTTGGGAAGACCATCTTTTCCATCTCTTTACTATTATGAGAGCCCTCAGATAAGCCGGCTTAATTGCCAATCCATCCAAATGTAAGCTGGCACAATCAGCCGTGAAATACCTCGGCTTCTATGTAGGGAATGGCAGTGTCCAGCCTCAATGAGAAAAAGTGAAAGCTGTTCTAGACACCGCCACGCCTAAGACGAAGAGAGACTTGAGAGCATTCTTAGAGTTAATCGGTTATTACGGTAGGTTTCTCCCTAAAGCTTTGGGTTAAAGCAAGTTTGTATTTAAGTAGATAAATTGGTCCGAGTCCAACGGAGGGAGACTGATTGAGGATTTTGTGTCAAAGTGGATCTGAGGCCGGCAGAGGGGGGTCCGGGGTGAACAGTGAATCACCCGAAAAATTGGATACGTGAAAATCCAGAGAAAATTGTGTTAAAGTGGATCCAAGCCCGGCAGAGGGGGATCCGAGGTGAACAGTAAATCACCTAGGCAAATTGTCTACATGTGAAAAACAAAAAGGAAAGGAACTTTATTGTTTGTGTATTGCAACAGGCCCTCTGAAAGAAAATACTTTGAATGGCAAAGAGACTTTTGCACAGAAGGCCATGATGTTGAAGTTTTGAACGACACCCTCATGCTAGAGAAGCCAGAGACTGTACTAAGCTCGAGTCTGCCATCTTGTCCTGTGCTGAAAACATGGGAAAGGGAAGCCTACGGCTTGAATATGCTGAAATATGATTTCTTGAACACTTTTCTTCTGCATAACATTGTTTCCCACACTATTTGTATTTAGAGGTAAGGATTGGCAATAGGTTTATTAGTATAGGCCATTTTATTTTGACCAGACACCACTAGGACTGCGTTATTATTATTTGATGGTCATAGCTTGCTCCCATCTTTAGATTTAGGATTAGATAAGTGTTTTTCAAACCCCTTATTGTTCAATAAACACCCTTGAACGGTGGTTACTTGTGTCTGTCTTACTGTTAATACCATGCCTTCCTTACATGTGGGGTTAGGAGTGGGCGACAAATTGGGGAAGCCTAAAATTCCAGAAGCTTAGTCATAGAGCCTGAGGTACCTCTATCATCAGAAAAGAATCCATAGACTTTGATATCTGTAGCAGTAGAGAAGCTACTACCCCTCCAGGAAAAAGAGGAATGATTCCCACAGACTTGGTTCTAATACTCCCTCCTGGGTGTTATATAAAATTGGCTCCAAAATCCTGCCTGGCAAGGAAGTTCAGTCTGGATGTCCTAGCGGGTGTCACAGATCCCGACTTCTGGGGAGACATAAAGGTTCTCCTACAGAACCATGGCGAAACTCCATTTGAAGTACATCATGGGGACATAATTGCACAGGGAATTCTTGAAAGGGCTCTATTTCCCATTTTATAGAGAGTGAACGAGAAGAGACGGAGAGAGGTACCTTAGGCTTTGGAGAAGCTGATGAACCACCCATCACTGAGGCAAAGAGGGAAAAAGAACCTACCATCCTTCCTGATCTAGGCTTCTCCCAGCGAAATGATCCAGCACTTGTAGAGACTTTCTTGCAGGTGATTCCTGAGGGGGAAGGGTTAGAGAAGGGATGTCCGTTTTTTCTTCCTAAAGCAAGGATTACTGTGCAGAAAGGAAACCTCCAGAGAAGGCCTAAGTGAACCTCAATTTGTAATCCCCAAAACCTGTTGGAAGATCGTGCTAGAGATTGCACATTCTCATTGGACAGGGGGACACTTAGGACAGTCTAAGACCCAGGGGCACATCAGTGGGAAATTGTACTGCCCAGGTACCCATGCTGATATAAAGAACTTAATTCAGACATGTGAAATATGTCAGAACACCAGTACACATATTCCCTTGCCTGCCCCTCTGAACCCCTTACCAGTAATAGAAATCCTTTTCTCCCGAATTGGGATAGATATCATTGGACCGTTGGAAACCTTTAGACTGGGTAACAAATATGTTGTTGCAATCGTTGATTATGCTACCTGATACCCAGAGGTGTTCCCCATGTGGAACAACACAACCCAACACATTTTAAAACATTTGTTAACATATTTTTCCTGGGTTGGTTGCTCCAAAGAAATTCTAATGGATCAGGGATCCAATTTAATGATCAGAAGCATGGGTGAGGTCAAGGAATTGCTCCATATTTCCACATTAAGAACCTCAGTTTACCACCCCCAAACTGTCGTATTGGTAGAAAGATTTAACAAGACACTTAAGATGATCCTAAGAAAGGTGGTAGATAAGGACAGGAAATACTGTGATGGTACAATTCCCTGAGCGCTATTTGCAGTGAGAAAGACCCCTAAGGCGTCTACTGGATTCTCTCCTTTCAAACTACTTTATGGTAGAGAACCAAGAGATGTCCTAGACATGCTCCAGGAGACCTGGGAGAAAAGAGAAGAGGCACCTATTCCCCTCCCACAAGTAGCTATCCGATTGCGAGAGCATATGAATCTTGTTCAAAATCTAGTCTATACTCACATGGAAAAAGCCCAAGCACACCAAAAGTCCACCTATGACTAGAAAGTAAACTTAAGCTCTTTTTCAGAAGGACAAAAGGTATTAGTCCTCCTACCTACCTCTGAAAATAAACATGTCTCGAAGTGGCATTGGCCATGTGAAGTGCTAAAGCAGACAGGGACCTATACCTATAAAATAGCCCAACCTGACAGGAAACAAAAGACCCACCTCTACCACGTGAATCTCTTAAAAGAGTGGAAAGAAAATCCTTCCGCCACCACTGCCGCAATACTGTCTTGTTTAGTACCAGAAGAAATAGATAATTTTGAATTAATTCCCCAAGAGTGATCTAGTCAACAACAAGAGGACTTAAAAGATTTAGTCACAACATTCCCCGATGTATTCTGTGAGAAACCAGGGAGAGTGCATGGCACATATCATTATATCAGAACCCCAAAGGGAAAAGTGGTACATAAGAAACATATAGACTCCTGGAAGCCCGTAGACAGATAGTGGTTGAGGAAGTGAACAAAATGCCATGGGCAAATATTATCATACCCTCTTCAAACCCATGGTCCACCCCTTATGTGTTGGTCACAAAACCTGATCATTTCTGGAGGTTTTGCATAGACCTCCGACAGGCCAGCGCCATCTCTGACTTCCATGCCTATCATATGCCACGCATCGGCAAATTGTTTGATAAACTTGGAAATGCCACCTTCATATCAACCCTAGATTTAACCAAGGGGTACTGGCAGGTCCTAGTACATGGACCTGATAAAGAAAAGACAGCTTTATCGACGCCCCTCGGACAATTCCAGTTCAAAGTCCTCCCTTTTGGCTTACACGGGGCTTCCGCCACTTTCCAATGGCTTATGGACAGGATATTACAGCCCTACTCAATTTGTGTGGGGCTTATATTGACTACCTAGTCATTTATAGTAAGACTTGGGAAGACCATCTTTTCCATCTCTTTACTATTATGAGAGCCCACAGATAAGCTGGCTTAATTGCCAATCCATCCAAATGTAAGCTGGCCCAATCAGCCGTGAAATACCTCGGCTTCTTTGTAGGGAATGGCAGTGTCTAGCCTCAATGAGAAAAAGTGAAAGCCGTTCTAGACACCACCACGTCTAAGGCGAAAAGCGACTTGAGAGCATTCTTAGGGTTAATCGGTTATTACGGTAGGTTTATCCCTATCTTCTCAGACAGATAGCTAGGCTGACAGACAAATGAAAGAACGCTGAACCCCAGATAATTCATTGGACTGACAAGGATGATGTATGTTCAACAGCTTAAAACAAACCCCATACCAGAAACCGATCCTAAAGATAGTAGTTTTCTTGAGGGAGTTTGTGTTACAAACTGGCGCCTCCCTTACAAGGTTAGGAGCAGTTTTTTTGCAGGTTTGTGATGGATTAGAACACCCTATCCTATTCACTAGTCGCAAACTCTTCCCACGTGAAATAAATTAATATGTGTTGGAATTAGAGGCCCTTGCCATCAAGTGGGCCATCACCCACCTTACATACTACCTCCTAGGAAGGAAGTTCACACTCGTCATGGATCATTCTCCATTAGTATGGATTAGCCAGCAAAAGGACTCGAACCCTTGTGTCACACAATGGTTCTTAGATCTGCAACCCTATTGTTTCACTGTGGCGCAACGAAAAAGAAAAGAACAGGGGAACGTAGATTTCCTATCTCGGTTTCCTTGTGAAATAGGTTTGGCTTCATTGCTTAGGGGAAGGGCATGTAAGAAACCAGAAGGTGTCTCACCCACTAGTCCCTGGGGATCTGTCATCCAGGTGGCCTGGAAACAGCCATCGCTTTTGGATAAAATGCCTGCGGGTGGACCAGTGCAGAAAGATCACCTGGACGAGGGGTCTTCGGGAAGTGGGAGTGGGACTCCAGATGCTAAGATGCGGTATCCCCATCCTTATAACACCTTCACCGCATCCTAGCAAGTAGGATATTTAGGAACTCCAACCCGGTCCCCCCCTTTACAACACAAACACTTTCTCATGAACAGCCTGCTATGAGAGAAAAAACAGACTCGCACCCGAACCGTACTGATGTGTCCCAATACAATGGTCAGGCAAGGTCAGGCAATTATTGACAATCACACACACACCTGACTTCCATTACACTTCCCCACACGGATAAAAGGCGGCGTACGAGAGCACACTCTGAGCGAGGCAATGCACATGAGGAAACAGCAGTTCCAAGATGGCAGTTTAACAAGAAGAGAAAAACGGTGAAACAGAAAGGGATTGCAAGGAGGGAAGTTCTCTTGACCTTTTCGACAAAGAACCGTTGCTTTCATGAGCCCTCAAGATTGGAAAGCGGAAGACCAGGAAAACAGGCTGAAAAACCCTGCATTGTGTGTTGGAGATACCCAGTGCCCTCCCGCATCAAGAATCAAGGTGGGGAGAATCACCAGCTGCTGTGGTACTGTCCTTGGCTCCAACAACAAAGGAACACCACAGCGAGATCAACACAGCCAGTGAGTTGGCGAGACTGGTGCAGGACCAGTCTGTGTTGAAACCAAGGTTGCAAGCTGCAACATTGTATGGCGAGCGCTGGGACGAACATGGTTGCAAGCGGCAACATTGTATGGCGAGCCCTGGGACGAACATTGTTTGAAGTGCATGTGATAACCAACGCAAGTAAAGTTGAACTGCAGATGAGTGCTTGAACTTTGACACTAAGATACAATACCTTTGACAGAGTGGTCCGGCACTGCATGTGTGTGCAATCGAAGGTCTCTATAAGGTATCCAGCTGAGAGTTGGCAACAGTGAAAGAGTGGCAAAGGATTGTGAATCGAAGTGGTCCTACGACATGTCAAGCAAAATCCTGCTCACAATCGAATGTCTTCGAGGTTGATACAGCAAAGAAAGTTTATGGCAAAATAGATAAAGTTGGTCTGAGCCCAGCAGAGGGAAATCAATTGAAAGCTTTGGGTTAAATCAAGTTTGTGTTCAAGCAGATAAATTGGTCCGAGCCTGACGGAGGAAGACTGAGGATTTTGTGTCAAAGTGGATCTGAGCCTGGCGGAGGGGGATCCGGGGTGAACAGTGAATCACCCGAGAAATTGGATACGTGAAAATCCTGAGAACATTGTGTTAAAGTGGATCTGTGCCCGGATGAGGGGGATCCGAGCTGAATATTAAATCATCTAAGAAAATGTTGTCTATGTGAAATACAAAAAGGAAAGGAACTTTGTTTGTTTATTGCAACAGGCCGTCTCAAAGAAGAGACTTTGAATGGCAAATAGATTTTTGCACAGTAGGCCATGATGTTGAAGTTTTGAATGGCACCCTCATGCTAGAGAAGCCAGACACTGTGCTAAGCTAGAGTGTGCCACCTTGTCCCGTGCTGAAAACGTGGGTAAGGGAAGCATACGGCTTGAATATGCTGACATATGATTTCTTGAAGACTTTTTTTGCATAACATTTTTTCCCACACTATTTGTATTTAGAGGTAAGGATTGGCAATAGGTTTATTAGTATAGGCCATTTTATCTTGACAAGACACCACTAGGACTGTGTTATTATTATTTGATGGTCATAGCTTGCTCCCATCTTTAGATTTAAACCCCTTATTGTTCAATAAACACACTTGAACTGTGGTCACTTGTGTTTTTCTTCCTGTGGATACCATGCGTTCCTTACAGATGGAAAATGGCTGCTTAGTCCTGATCCTCTCATCCACCTCAATACTTTCCCAAAAATGTGAGCGGGTGCAGGGCGCAATTCGGAATCCAACATACGGGAATCAACGGTGGAAGAGTTGAGGAACAATTAAGTATGGTCCAGAACATTGTTTGCAAACTAAAACTCCATAAATCACAGAGGTCTTGTCCACGGAAAAAGCAACAAAATGGTGGCTGGTTGCCCCAGACCACTCACCTGCAGTTCATTGAGCCGATCCAGTTGAGGAGCAGAAGCGCAGGTCCCTGGCAGACAGAGGTAGGTGCCCGAGCCTGGAGAAGGAGAGGAGACATCTGGAGCAGACATCTGGAAGGATCGGCAGAGTGGGCAAGGTAAGCTTAATGTGAAGCGGAGAAGCATTCCAAGGCAGGTTGCGCACAGCATGCGACTGAGCAGTAGGAATGAGGCAAACGTGTTGGAGAAGCTATAAGAAAGAGCACTGGCAGCAGCCAACATTCAGGAAACTGAAAGCACCGTAGCAGTTTGGAGCTGTGGGGAGAATTATGCTCACCATATGAAAGTTGGAAAGTGGAATGTGCATTGAAACATGGACATAAGCTAAAAACGGAGCGGTGTCAACTAAGTCACTGTGAGCTCTTCTTTTTCCATTACAGTGTGGCTGTGTGATTGTTCCGTGCGGCTCCCCCTCTTGTTTCTATTGCTTCTGGTGCCCGTGCACACTGTATTTCAAACCTCTCTGATGCTAATGTCTGGCCAACTGCCCCACTAGTTCCTTGCTTCAATCCTCTCTTCGGTGGGCTTGCTGATCACTGGAGGCTCCCGCAGTTTCCATGCCAGAGGGATGCCCCTCCCGCTAATGTCACCCTGGCCTGGTTGTCCTTAGCTGGCTTGGTTTTGGGGGTGCAAAGAAGTGACATTGCTGGCTCCCCCCCGTGTTGGTGAGGGATTGTGCTCCGTGGAGGGATTTGGTTCGGTGCCTCCCACTTTTGCTCCTTCATGCCCTGATGGCCTGGGGTTTTGGTCTCCTGGCTCTGTGTGACCCAGTGTGAATCCGAGAGGGGCCTGCTTGAGGGCATTGTGGCTTGCCAGGCATCGATGTCTTGGTTCCTCCTTCTCCTTGTGGTGGGGAGCTGGGTCAGCTGCTTGGTACTATTTCAATCTAAGCTATGTTCTTAACATTCTGTGTGTAGTTGGTCATCACACTGACATAGCACTCAGACTCCTCCTGTGAGGCCTTCACCTGAGAGGAATCCTTAATACCTAAGGCACCGTGGTCTTAATAACCTGAGGCCTGTGCCCACTGCATCTGTGCATCTGCCCTGCTGGAAGGAGGGCCTGATTGACCAGAGGTTGCCTTTAAGACTCCTTACAGGTCACTTTCTGCACCTGACTTATATACATCTGTCTGCTGCTGAGCCGCCTGGTGATTTTGTCATGCATTGTGCAGCTCTCTGTCTCTCTTCCCCTTTTCCATCTCTCTGCTCTCTCCCTTCATCCATGGTGCTCTCCATCTCACCGATATACTCCAGCAGCTATTCTATCACCTATCTTACCTCCCGCTCGAAATTGGGAAGGAAATGTTTCAAAAAGAAGCTCCAGATCTCCAATCCAGACCTGCCCATCACTGACACCTACGTCAATGCTTCTTCCAGGCACACTGTGACTGACATCCTCTTTGTCGCGCCCTCCCTGGACCTATGGACTCCACATGGGGTCTCTATTCTCTCTCCTTTCACTTTGTCTCCCATTAATGATGGCGCTAGATGGGAAGATCTCTTGGCTGGCTTCTCATCCTCTAGATGCATCATTAATGTCTATCACAATGGCACTCATGGCCGAGGGCTCTCAGCCCAACCTTTCCTTCTCGATAGGCGACTCCAGTCTCTCATCAACTTCTTCCCTTCTCCCGCCACTCCTCTGGCGGCCACCCCCCTTGCCCGTCCTCCCTCTTCTATGGGCGTACCATATCCTTGTACCCTTCCTCAGAAGACCTTCAAAGTTGGTAATCAGGTCCACCTAGCTACCCTCAACTCTGCCGTCAAACACGCTTCTGAGATCTGTCTCCTTCTCGAAGACTATGGCCTGAGACGTGGGTCACTGCTGGCTCTGTCACTGCTTTTGACACTCTCCTTCCTGAGGGCTACAAGATCCTCTCTAAGCCCAGGCTTAACTGGTCAGGAGGCGGAGTGGCCTTGATCTTCCCTAAATGAATCCCTGCTACTATCATTCCCACTCAGACCTATTCCTCGTTTGAATGCATCATCTGCAGGCTTGTTGTCTCTCCAACCCTCTCACTGACTCTCGCCACCATCTATATGACCACTGCCCCAGTCTCCTTCTTCCTCTCGGAGTGGTCTGACCTCACCAATTCCCTTCTTGCCTCTACCTCCAAACTTCTCCTCAGTGGCTTCAATATCCATCATGGCTCTCCCTAGGTGACCACTGGACTCTTCTGCAACCTCTGTGACGTTCTTTACCTCATCATTCATCCCTCCGGTCCGACGCACTCTGCTGGACATACCTTGAATGCTCTCATCTCTTCTGGCATTGCTATCTCCAACCCTCTTACTACACCTCTCTACTGGTCTGACCATTCCCTCCTGTCTTCTCTTCTGGTCCCCATGCTAAGCCTCTGCCTGCACTGCCTGTCTACTTTTCCGTCATTAGACTGATGAAGCAAGTGTCAGTTGCTGCTTTTGCCGCCACTTTCATTCCCTCGCCAACTCCTGCCACAGACTCCCACACTGATTCTGCCATTGCTAATCTACACCTCTCTATCGCCAACACCCTAGATATCCTTGACCCTGTTATGAGGATCCGAATGAAGCCTTCCGCCAACCGCAACACCTGGTATGACTCCAAACTTTTACTTTGAAATGCAAGTGTAGATGGCTGAGAGGAAGTGGCGGACATCAGACACATACTCTAACAAATTGGCCTGCCGCCTTCTCCCAAGGCAATACAGACTCTACATCCACTCTAAGAAGAGGGCTCACATCCAAGCCTGCATCTCTGGGGTCACTAACAACTCTGGTGAACTGTTTAAAATCTGCAAGGAACTTGTCAATCCTTCTGCAGTCTCCACATCTCCCCTGCCATCCATGACCCTCTGTACCTCATTGGCCTCCCACTTTCTTTCCAAAATTCAGGACATTCTGTCCTCACTCTTCTGCACTCCACTCCCTCCACCCTCCCCAGCTCTCATGTCTCCCTTGACTCCCCACTCCCCTTCCCTAGTTATCTCCTCTTTGTCGCCCATATCACTGGATGAGGTCTCTATACAAGTCCTCTCGATGAAAGTTTCCTCCAAAAAGGTGCTCCTCCAGAACTATCAAGGACAACATTGCCTCCCTTGCGCCTTCCTTGGCTAATTTCTGTGACCACTCCTTTGCCACTGGCTCCTTTCCTCTCCCCTCAAGCACTCCCTTGTGCATCCCCTCTTCTGACCCCGCTTCTGACCCCTCCTGCCCTGCTAATTACCACCCTATCTCCACTACCCCCTTCCCCGGGAAAACTCCTGGAGATGCTGGCCATCTCCCAACTGAACCAATACCCTGAATCTGTCGGTTGTCTCTGTGACCACCAGTCCCGCTTCAGAGCAGCCAGAGGCACGGGAAACTGCTCTACTGAACACCCATGAAGACTTGCTCTTGACTCAAACTCCCCATCCGTTCTTATCCTCCTGGATCTTTCCTCTGCCTTTGACACGGTCACTCCTTCCACCGTGAGAAATCGGCTCTGCGACACCCTTGGCATCACAGGCATGGCACTGGACTGGTTGACCTCCTTCCTCTGCGACCGACCTTCCCAGGTTTAACTGAGCCCTTTTCTCTCCGCTATAACACTCTCCACCTGCCGCGTCCCTCAAGGCGCTATCCTCTTGCCGTGGCTTCTCAACATCTACCTTCCCTCTGTAACCCACTTGATCTCTTCCTTCTCTACCCACTTCTAGTGTTATGCAGATGACATGCAGCTCTCCTTCAAGCTTCCCTCTTCCTCCTCTTTGCCCTCTCTCATCCCTGACTGACTGCTATTTAGTCATGGTGCGCTGCCAATGATCTCTTCCTTAATGCCAGTAATACTGAGATCCTTCTCAGTGGGACCCCTGCTCTCACCTTCCCTCCCTCCCTCTCTATGTCCCCTCCCCTCATTCTCTTGTGAGGTATAGAACCCTGTTGTCTCTCTTTCTCTACCCATTTTGCGGACCTTGCCAAGAAGGCCCACTTTCAGCTGCAGCTCCTTAAAGGCATTCTCCCTTTCCTCACCTTCCCCCAAAAACTCATTGTCGTCAGAGCTCTGGTCCTCTCTAGGCTTGACTACTGCAACAGCGTCTTCCTCTCTCTCCCTAAATACCTCCCTGCTAGATCCCTTCGGTCCGCTAGCTCCAACTCTCTGCAAACCAGACGCTTAGCTAAGCAAAGAGTGGGGTGGGGGGTAGATCTCTCTCCTCTGCAGGAGCTTCCCTCTGGAATGGTCTCCCTGACCCTCTCAGGCTTCAGCCAAATCTCCTTAAGTTCTGGAAGCTCCTCAAAACTCTCAATTTCTCCTCCTCCTTCACTCTTCCCCTACCCTGCTAACACCTTCTTTCTGCCTCAGTGATTGGTGGCCTGGATCCCTCTGAGTACTACAGGGCTCCAGTCACCCCCCTCCCAGTCTTCCCCCACTTCCCTGCCCTTATCATATTGACTCACACCTGTACAATCCCTGGCACTTGCCCTCTGGTCTGGCCTCCCCTTAGCACTTGCACCTTGCCTCTTCCCCTTTTCCCCTCCCACCTTAGCACTTCGCTTTTGCACATTCTGGCACTCCCCCGATGCCCCCCCTCTCCCTCGTACTTCTTGTTCTGCACTTGCACAATCTGAATGTCACAAGGCCTTGTAGGACCATTATATCCCCCCCACCCGCCTTTTTGTCTTGTGGTGCCTTGAAACACCATTTGTTGTATCGGCGCCTTACAAATTACCAATAAATAAATAAACCCTTTTTTTTAAAGAAAACCCTCATGGTCTCAGCTGGCTTCCAATTGGGGAAGCTAGAAGGGGCACTGTGACACTTGCTGCACTGTTGGGGCAGTCAGCACTGCCCCACACCCCCCACAGCCTTTGCTGCACCTGCATGTCAGACTGACATCTGAAAGTTGCCTGTGAATGTTGCTGGTGCATCACCCGACTCTCATGTCAATGAAGAATGCAGCTAAGTATGAGAATTAGTGTGAAGGACACATTGATCATCAATACTTCAAACGCACTTTACGGCCCTGTGTTCCTTCCGGGTCTATGCAGCTGGCCTTGCCGCCTGGGGCTGTCTGTGGTGTCCCATGGCTGTCTGCGCAGGATGTTCCTGGAGCGCAGACCTCGTCTGGTGGGCACCCTCTCCAAGACGGCTTTGGAGCAGATCGAGACACTGCACATTCCACTGTCCTAGAAGTGTGAGGCTAGAGTAACTGCTTCCTGAGCTTCGGTTCCCGACTACGTCCTCAGATCGGAAGTGGCGACCCGCTGAATTTAAGCATTTTCCTAAGCAGAGGAAAAGAAATTAACCAGGATTCCATTTCTTTTTGAAGTAATGGGGCTCCCCTCAACCCCATGATGTGTGCCTGTGTGAGTGTATGGTGAAAGGATGCACTCTTAAATGTATAGGTGGCTGTCTGTGTGAGTGTATTGTGAAAGGATGCACAGTGACATGTATTGGTGGCTACCTGTGTGAGTGTATGGTGAAAGGGTACACAATTAAATGTATGGGTGGCTGGGTGTGTGTGCATTGTGAATGGTGTATGTGCTTGTGTTGAGGGGTGCAATGAAACCTAAATTTCGGAGTGGCTAACCCTTCAACTGTTGGGAGAGGTGCTAACTTCACGGGTGGTGGGGGAGGGACAAACGTATTTGTGTGGGGGCATCTGACTTATTTATGCATTCTAATGAGACTATTCTAGTGCAGCTTCAATGTTACAAGCAGTTAACTCTCTCCTTTGAGTCTGAAAGCACCGACTTATGGACTGCTGAGAGAATAAGCAGTCTCCTGTCCCTTCCCTACCCTTCCAATCACTTCCCTGGCACGCAAGTACTAAACCCACATGAAGATTTCAATAGGCCAAAGAATTATGCATTTGAATGCCGATACTAACAGTGAAATGCTTCACGTTAGTAATTACCAGGCCTTTGTTAACAGTGCTGTTTAACATCTGTGTCCTGTTCTGTCTGGTAACGGCTCTGTAGGTCATCCAGGTCGAGTCAACATAGCCCAAAATGTCAGGGGGGGAGAATGGGGTGGAGGGAGGGCTGAAGCCCAGTCAGGTCAATGGTGTTGCACCACTACTTGTGTTTATTCCCTTGATTACTTATTGCTAATCTTCATTACTCATAGCCCTATTCTTCCTCGTCCCAGTACTTGTGTATGAGGCACTTGGGGTAGAGGGACATGGAGGTATTTCCTGGCTTAGTTGCATGTAATCTTCATTACTTCTAGTTCCACTCTTCCTCATCCCAGTACTTACCTATGAGGCAAGGAGCCTCACATGTAAGCACTGGGACAAGGAAAAGGGATGTGGAGGTAATTCTGGGCAGAGAAGCTGATTTTGGGGGTTGGGGGCAGGGGGTGGGAGGGAGAGGGGATGTGTGGGGGTGGGTTTGGATGGGATTGTGTGATAAATCGTGATGGTCCTTCATGTCCAGGCTAAGCAGGCACGATATGTGGTATTAGTGGCTAGAGAGGCATTTTGGTGCAGCCAGTCTAGTCATTTCTAGTTTGGATTGACGTTTTTTAACTGGGCATCTCTGATGAAGCAGTCCTGCTAAGTGTAATTACTTGGCTAGACTGGCATTTGGGTGCTGCCAGTCTAGCCGTTTCTTACTGTGACATTGTATGTATTTCTGGGCGTCTGTGATAAAATAACCATGATAAGTGTTATTGCTTCGACTGGCATTTTGGTGCAACCAGTCTAGATATGTCTAAATGTGGCCTGGCATGCTTTACTGTAATATGTTATTACGTGTCTAGAATGGTCTACATTGTGCAGCCAGTTGGAATTTAAGCATTAATAAATATTCCTGTGCATGTATTGGATTTTTGGATTGAAAACAATTGCAAACGCCCTTTTAGCCAATTTTTCTCAAGTGTGCTGTATAATGCATTTAAACACATATGTATATCTTTCTCCTAGTACAGTGTGCAGCGTACTCCTGCAGCAGCACGCTCGTGCGTATTGCGCAAGCATGGTAACCTGGGCTGGGCCAGGGTGTGGCGCAACCTGTGATTTGTTGCCGAATTGGGAGGGTCCCCCTCAGCACTGCTCGCAGGGTGTCCCCAAAATGTTGTGCTACGCCACTGGACAGAAATAGCATCAGCAGATTTCCAGTTAGCTGTTACAGTTTTAATTGCAGTGGACGATAACAAATCCAACAATTTATTATGGTATGACTTTAGGGAGAGAGAAGCATCTGCTGATTTAAGAACGATACGTGCAAATGAAACAGTTCCTTGGATTGGGAGACTATCAGTGATCATTTGTCAAACAGCTTTCTAGAAATGATAAATGACTGGACAATCAAAAAACATGTGTTTTAGGGTTGCTGGACTGGAGCTTCAGTGCTAACAAGATGCAGCGGAAATCAGTTTCCTCTTATATAGTTTGTAAAGCGTCCATAAGGCATCATGTAAAATCAATAAGTTAGTCTGAGAGAGATGTGGGACCAATTGACTTCATATTTGCATTCCAGGTGTTACCCCAAGAGAACTCTACACCTACGTCTAAATCATCAACCCAATAATCTCTAATGATATTATAAGCTTTAGTGGCCACCTGTACTTTTATTTCGAGCATATGCATAACACTAAAAATAGAAGTTTGACGAAGATTGGAGTTGGACCTTCTGATACATCTAGAAAGCAGAGTTGTGAGCAAAATATTTCGGCTCAACCTATCTGGGGAAAGTTTGAAAAGAGACTGTAATTGTGCAAAAGGCAAATGAGCAGGTGAACCACAGCTTTTGCCTACAGTAACAATGCCTTTTGAGATCCAAGAGTGACAGAAGGTGACATGCCCTCTAGTTTTGATTGTTGGATTCTTCCAAAGGGAAATATTACGAGATCATCTGATATGACTATCTAAAGTTGAGTCAAGCACCCATATTGCCTCCAATGTGGTTTTGATAACATGATTAATATATTTACTATCTGGCTTAAGCACTGTTACCAAATCAGTACATGTTCTACCACCAAGAAGCCCTTTTACAAGCAATAACCTCTTCATTATTAAATAAGATTTGAAGTTGCTACCTGTGGCTTGCAATGTTTCGAACTACAAATGCTGCATGCCTATTTAATTGGCGACTAATAATCTCTACAGTATTATTGGAAGCCTGGAGCATTCATAATTTCCTTGACTTCCGAAGGGTAAAAGGCTGAGTCCTCCTTGGCCGTTCTAGATTCAGTGAGCTACTGTAGGGAATGCCATCACATGCCTGCAGCATGTTGTTTAACCCACTCTGCTGTTTAGGAACGAGTAATAGGATAATTATTATATTGCTATAATGCAAATGTATATGGCCTTCCTTCCAATTCTTTGGTGAGAGAACTTAGGCAGTTAACAAACCTACTGGCGTTATCTGTGTATAACCCATGCAGCATTTACTAAACACGAACCCATGACATTACTAGTGAACCGTGTTCAGGTTTACAGTCTGCATATCGAAGCTGAACATGAGTGTGCGCAGCTCAAGTGAATCGTAACCTCTACCCCAAACCTGCTTTCATGTACAGCAAAGAGAAAGGAGGCACACCTACAGTTCCTCAGTTTAGTACTGCGTCATCTGAGTTTCAGAATCAGGGCACCAAATCGATGAACACATGAGTTCTTCTTGGCAAATGGGCGAGTAAAATGGTTCAGGACATGCCATTGGGGGGAATTCATATTGTATATTTGGAACAAGGGGAAAAACTCATGTTAGTATTGTGCATTACCTTACACCCTAATGCATTATAACAAAATAACATCTTTTACTCTGTGGGTTTGCTGAATAGCTGTCTGGGCATTAAACAATTGACACAGTTCCAATACTACTAATAATAGTGTGTTTTTATATAGCACTTCATGCTAGATTCCTCCAGCTGTTAATTTCTGTAGCAACTGATGCTATCATTACTCCACTATCAATGGTCCTTTGTTTATCGACCTCGGATGGGGGAAAGGGTAAATCAGCCCTGCTGCCGAATTCGGACTTGTGACATGAATGATGTTCTCATGTCCATGACCAACAATTTACAGTTGGATGCATGCACCCTTGGCAGTTATCAAGCCGGGCATGCGAGCTGCATGCCATAATTACACTGTGTCAACATTACGTATATAATTGAAATGTGCTAGGTATATGGTTTTTATAATAATCTGTAAATGTACGATTATGTAAGAAATGTGGTAATCTAGCATCATGACAGCATGTACTCGCATCAACGGTATTGTGGGTCTTACTATGGTACAACTAAGGAATTATGTACTCGAATTCAAAGAATTCCACATGTAAACATGACAGACTGCTCCCCAGAAATAGCGCAACTATTGCTTGAATATGTACAATTTATATGCTTCTGCCTCACAGCAGAAGTCATTTAATGGGAATACCGAATGACAATATACCTGCATTACCTATAAGCATTATGCCTGGTTCAGGAAAAATGACTCAAAATGCACAGACAAGCGCATGGACTATCCCCAAGTGCGGCTGCGTTAAACACATAAAGAACACAAACAAAATGGTGGGCAGCATGGGATGACATCACGCATGTAGTGACGTTATCACGCCCGGAATCGCCGGCGCCATTTCTAGCACTTAAATCACTCTTCTGGACACAGGAATCACGAGCACTCAGATCCTCTTGTCTAAAGGCCAGAGGAGCAAAGATTTAAGGTAAGAAAATTCTAAGGACAGATCATGGGGACCCACCACACATGACTAACCCTTAACTGAACTTTAAAGTGTTATTTATCCAAAATGTCTAGCCAGAATATTTACCAAACTCGTTCACATTGATGCCCTCTTACAGGACAACAGGATAAGGCACTACACGCAGGAGAATACCTTGTGTCCACAAGGTACGTTTTGCATATTTTCTTAAAGAAACCATATTTTGATAAATTACCTGAGAAATGGCATTAAAAGCCTGAACATTATCTTACATTACAGGCTATAGAAAACCAATAGGTGCATTTCCCTCCTCAAAAAAGCCCAGCAGTGCCAAAGAAAGGACAACACATATGAAGCATACACCAGTGAGATAAAGTCACAGGCAGGTAATTAGCATTCATACAGAGAACAACTGGAATAAGATATGATCACAATGTCTGCCACTACTGACACAATGGGGGCGATTCATGGAACAAACGTGCGCCGAAAATCCCAGCGCAAGCAGGCGCAAGGTGGCGCAAGCGTGAGAAAGCACGCGCACGCATGCGATTCAAGGAAGGCGCTGTGCGTGTATACCACTGGTTGTGCACCAAATCCATGCGTGGCGCACGCGGGCGCACACGTCATCAAATGGCGTGTGCTACCGCACAGCGAATGCACACATAGCGCGGCGCACACAACAAAAGTGGGCGGAACAGTGGGCGTAACATGCGAAATGGGGAATAACGCGTGAAAAAGAAGGTGTAACTGGGAAAGTACTGCAGGGAACTACACGGAACGCCCACACGCACGCGAACAACCCGTATTCATGGATCCGAATACGGGAAACCTGCGCACGGCAAAAGACGCGCATAGGTGTCAACGCGTCCACCACAGGAAGGCAGGCAGAAGCGTCCCCGCGCACAGTATAAAAGTGCGCGCAAACAACAAACACGTATATACCGCTACAATTAATGCCCCATTTGTTGCAGCACTGATCGTGGGACACCGCAGGAGGAGGAGAATAGCCAGGGCATTTTTTCACCCTGGACAGGCCTTTTTGGGATGCCTGATGACCAGGTCTACGGCAGGTATAGGTTTCCACCTCGTATCGTCCTAGACCTGGTCAGGGAGTGGGAAGATGACCTTACATCCCCCACTCTCTGCTCCCAAGCATTGAGCCTTGAGCCCCTTGTACAAGGTGCTCAATGTCCTGCATTTTTGGCCACTGGGTCATTTCAGCGGACTACTGCCATATTGGAGGGGGTCTCACAGGCCACGCAGTCACGCTGCCTACACCAGGTCTTGGCAATCATGACAGCGCGCCCCTCAGTCCGCAGGCACATATACATGCCCAGAACACCCGCAGAAAGGCAGCCCGTTGTCCAGGACTTTTACAGGGTGGCACACTTCCCCAAAGTGCTCTGTGCCATAGATTTCACCCATGTGGCCCTACGTCCACCTAGGGCCACTGAGCACATCTACCGAAACTGCAAGCACTGGCATTCCATCAACGTGCAGGTGGTATGCGATGCAAAGGGAATCATCACCTCTGTCTATGTAAACTACCCTGGCTCCACCCATGACAGTTTCATATACAGAATGTCCGCCCTGGGCCGGGCCCTGGAAGCTGGGCAGCATGGCGACACATGGCTCCTAGGTGAGTACAAATGCCTGTGCACATGCATGCATGTCACACACACACACAAATACACAAACCCCAATAATCACAACCATCATCACCTCTCCAGGGGACAGTGCCTACCCTCTGAGCAACCACTTGATGACGCTAATCCGGAACCCCACCACACCACCCCAGGTAAGCTACAACGCTGCCCATATTGCAACCAGGGCCATAGTGGAGCGTACATTCGGAGTGCTCAAGTCACGCTTCCGCTCCCTTGACCGCTCTGGCAGGCAGCTACTCTATGCACCCCCAGTAGTGTGCAGGATCATTGTGGCAGCATGTCACAATGTTGAAAAACGGCAGGGCGTACCGGTGGACATGGTGGTGCCCCCACATCCCCAACCACAGGCACAGGCGCTGCCCATGGGAGGGGACAGGGCACGTGGCGAGGCAGCCTGGACACAGCTTGTGGCCACATTTTTTACCTAAACTCCCACCCCTGCGGAGTGCACACAGGCCTGGCACATACCAGGTGACAATCGATGATGACAAAGAGACAGTCAACTGTCACAACCTTACCACCCTGAGAATGTTGCCATGGAAGTGCCACATTGTGTGCATCCCTAGCTACTTAAACATAAGCAATCTTGTGTGACCAAAAGGCACACATGCAAGGTGTGAATCACACAGACCTGCAAAACAGGCCATGACTATCACTGCTATGTCACCCAAACCCTCCCAAACCACAACATGACATGGCAAGCAATAGCTAAACATCAACACGGTACCAATAAGGTACACATTGACATGTGAAAAATGTAAAGTGGCATCACACAATGATGCCTGACATGGAATCAGACGAAATGACTGACCAACAACCTCCCACCCAAAAGAAGTCATACCCAAAGGCATTTCAACAGTTGTAGATGTAACATAACAATGAATGCCTGTCTACAAGCACATTGTGCATTGCAAAATCAACACTGCAGCTTTTGTGTGCCTTGCCCACCTCATGCAACACACTGCTCAGCGCACAGCATAGTGAACAGCCATTGTGTGTGACGCACACCCTGAGCATCACATCCAAGCGACAAACTACATCAATAAGCAAAGTACGCATGTACAGGATCCACAATTGGTCATAGATCATGTGCTGCAGGGACACAGTGGGCACCAGAAGGCAAACAGAGTGTACATGTGGACATGGAAGGGTGGTTGTACATGTAGTGGATCATAGAGTGAGTGTGTGGGTCAGTAGGGACAGGCACTCAATATATGCATGTGCAATCAAGTGACCATCAGTTTTCTCTACACATCACATGTGAACATTCACCATGTGTACACCCCAGCATGTCAAGCCACAACTATTCCCTCACAGCTGAAAGGTAAACACAACACATGAACAGGCATTGATCAGCAGAATACATCATGTTCATAGGATACTGCAATTACAATGTCAGGGTGAGCATCACACTGTAGGGCAAGGCAACTGTCAACAAAACACCCCCCGTCCCGCACAAATCACCATGACCCACTGAACAACTGCACCTGGGTTATCTAGCCTTCATCCTTGAAGTTCACCTGGCCACAGGATCACCCTTCCCCTTTGTCATCATCTCCCACCTTGTGTGCAAAAAGTGTCCAGCACCCTCAGAGGCCACCTTGACTTGCAAAAACACCACATCAAAGCGAACTAAAAGCAGGCCAACACAGAAGCCAAGCAAAAAGCCTGCAGGCAGCAAAACAAACCAGAAGACCCTCCAGTAGATGACTTGAAGTAGCAGTACGTCACAAAGCCAAAGTACTACCACAATGACGTAACAACCAAGGTAGCACAGTAAAACAATGTCACAACAGGATGTGTACCATGTGTGGTACATAACACATAATAATGCACCACAAACTGATGTGTACTGTCACTGCTCCCGTGTACAGGTGCAGGAGTGGCACAAACCAACCACCCCCACCATGGCTGGGTGCCTGCAAGGTCAAACTCACACAGGCCTCTGAGACCCTGGTGGGGAAGGAGGGTCAGGGATATGCAGTCGGGACAGGCATTGCTATACTGGATAACCGGAATGAGGGGCAGGAGAGGGGAATAGGATTCACATGGGAAAGTAGGAAATGCACAAAACTGTACCACTCACATTAACACATACACAAGTACACCAAACCTGATCATCATGCACATAGTAACAAATTACTCAAATGGAAGACAAAAAGAAACTTATCTCTGGGGTGAGTGCTGGCCTCCTGCCTGCGCACTCTCAGGTCCGGTAACAGGAGCAATTTAATGCTGCAAAGAGAGCCACAGTTACTAATCTGTGTGTGCCTATAACACACAAACACACCACCATATATGCCCCAAAGTAACAAAATACTCTAAAATCAAACAATCTGGTGTGTATGCTTCGTACCCATACGTAACATTACCCCTGTGATGGTTCATACACAGTCAATTCAGTAAGTCATGCACCGCTGGTTGCGTTGCAAATGGAAGGCCAATGTGTCACGAACACAACATGCAATGTTCCCTGGGTAAGCAGCCAGACGCATATAGCAAGGAATGACTTCAGAACAAGTCGTGTTCCACCATGACCCAAAAAAGGTAGGTAGTGCATGTGTCAAATTCTACATGTTAATGAAATGCACTGCACAAGAGTCTGTCCCTTACTGTCTGTCCCTGCGAGCTGCTTCTTTCCATGTCTCGGAATGCTACATGGCTAATACAAGTGCCTCAATGGACCATGGTGGACCGGAGGGTATGTGCCACTGGCCCTGCAGGTGCCCCAGACAACTTTCCCATCAACTAGCCATTAGTCCACCAACACATCTCAGCTGTATTGTGCGCTTCAACACCAATATTTGTCCAAACTCACTGTCGGTGCTGCTACTAAGCATGCATGTGCAACTGGCCAGGTAGAGGGTCTGCTGCGTTGTGGCCCCCCTGTCCTGCTCACCTTGCCTGGAGTCCCTTGAAATACGTCAGCTGTTTTCGGATGTATGAACGCAATCCCTGTGCCTCTGCTTGCGCACACATGCGCATGTCGGCACCACCAAACGTGTCCAGCTTCCACACGTCCAATGGCCCATGTCTGCTGGCAAGGGTGGTCTGGAGGCTCATCCCCCTGCAGAAAGGGCATAAAACACATGATTAATGCTTTAAAAACATCTGTGTGTCTCTTCAAGCATTACATGACTGGACCATGTCAGAGAAGTACAACACAAATCACACCATCAGTCCTTCTTTCACAGGCAAACTGTTGAACACACCATCTAGACCATGAATTGCAACAAGCACATGTACAGTATAGATAATAAACATACTACACAATGAATAGCAATGAATGTACACATCAATCATGAAACCCCCCATCTAGCGAATGAAGAACAGTGGTCAATAACACCCGTATCATCCCCACTAGGGGTGTTAACACAAGTTTCACAGCAGCAGACATGCCACAGATATGACAGTCCAAAGCCCTTGTGTAATAGGCTGTTACACCGAACCATCCTTGCGAGCCCATGGATAAGGGAAGCAGGAGTGGCATATGTGAGTCAAGGACCCCAAGCTGCAAACACATACACAAGACAAGCTTGAAGGGCCCAGCTGGAACAGACAGTGGATGCTCTCAAAAGCCACAAAGCACCACACCGTCACATGAAAGCACAATAGACAAACAATTTCAAACTATATTAACTAATTACACTAACTATGAAAAACCTACATTACCTATTTAAACTAACTATGAAAATGAAACTAAACTAACTAAACTAAAAGAAAAATCAAAAATGACCAAATACGACCCAGGGGGGGAGGCACCCAGGAGGGGGGAGGTACAGGGTGCTGCTCAACACCCACATGCGATGATGTTGAGGAAAAAAAACCTCCATGGGTTCAACGCCTGAACAGCCCGACCTATGTGGGAGATAGATTGTCCGAGTCGTCCGAGTCTGGCTCTTCCTGGAAAGGAGGACGTGGCACAGGAACCTGACCACACCAAGCTGCAGCTTGCCCCTCGTCGGCAGCAAGTCTGCCGGATGGGTGAGCCTGGTTCTGTGCGGCGATCACACGTAGGTCTGCATACAGAATCTCTCGTGATGCAGGTGCTTCCTCTTGCAAGGTAGCACGTGGAGAGCTGCTGCACCTCCTGGCAAGCATGTAGCTCAGCCGAGATGGTACACTCAAGCTGCGCAAACCTCTCCTCTGCCCGCTCCCTCTGGGACATCAGAAGGACACCCAGAGTTGATCTGAGGGAAGCATACTCTTGCCGCAGGGCCTCCATGTGTGCCTCTGCGTGAGCAGCAATTGCTTTACGCAGAGACGACATTTCAGCCTGGCGTGCCTGTCTGAGGCCGCCATGCCCAGCCTGAGCGAGCGGGCCGTGGACCGTGCCGCCTGCTGCTGGAGAAGCACCTGCCTAGCAGGGGGGAGCATGGATTGGGCCAGACGCTCCATGCTCTATGCGATGTTCTCCATTGCTGCCCCCTGCCGTTCAGAATTGGCAGTCATGTCTTGCTCCCACTCAGTATACTGCAGTTGCGCGCGGTGACCACGTTGCAGGGCTTGACCCCTGCGGGACCCAAGGACTGGGTGTCCTTGTTGTGTTGGCACCGCCCGCGGCTGCACGACTACATGCCCCTGTCGACGTGATGGCCCAGGCACATCAGTGACTGGTGTGGAGGGTGACCCTGTGTCCCGATCTACCACAGGTGGAGGTTCCAAGACTGTCTGACCCCTCAGTGCAGGTGTCGCGGACAGAGGAGTGTCCACATCAGAATCACTCACCCCTGACATATGGACCTGATGCTCATCCAACTCGACATGGACGTCATAGTGGTCATCATGGCTGGACTCATTGCCAGCCAGAGACAAGATGGACTGTAGCACATGTGGGTTTTCGTGGCCTACCACCTCATGACCCCCACTTGTGCCAGGTTGCTGTAGTGATGGCAACCCCTGTGCCTGGCATGACAACACCATCCTCTGGCTCCATTGCGTCATCATCTGAAAAGTAGAGAGAAAAAAGGTCACTACACATGTTAGAAGCACACAACACACACACACAGACACCAAACACATCAAGCAGGCATGTCACACAAAATAGAACCTGCCATGCATGCTGGGTCAACTTGAAATTGCTTCTGTGATTAGGCATGTCGAAAGGTGTCAGTTTGCACTGAAGTGGGTCGATGCAGTGCAGCAAATATGTACGTTACCCACTATCTACATGTACAAGAACTTCATGATGTGTGTCAGAAAATGTGAAGGCAGTGCAAGGTCAGCTTCAGGCATCACGTGTAATGTGCATTCAATGGGTAGCATGTCTACAAGTAAACCACCCCTCCCCCCAAGTGCAAATGCAGGGTTGCCTAGCATGGTATGAAAAGGCTGAACATAGACCTGTGTATTTACAGGGAAACAAAGTAACAAAAAGCTCAATTACCCCTCTTTCCGTCCGCCTTGCAAGGGAACAGGGACAGAGGGACTTTTTGATAGATATGTTTCTTATCTATCTAGAAGTCGCATGGAAGCATTTCATTATTCAGAGAGCAGTCAAAGTAAAAACACAGATTTTAATAGTTTAAGTTATACACTTTTATAAGTAGTCGGTGCTTTCCACAAGACACCTCCAAACTTAGAAAGAATTACATAAAATTGAAAGGTCCAGCAAAAACACACACATATTCTGCTCGTGGTGTCTAGGGTTAGTAAAGTGACAATTCTGATAAGACACTTTGCCAAATTAATTGTTAAATTCCTTGTTCAGTTTGGGGAATCCAAGACATTAAATGTACAGCATAGAAGTTTTAACGCTGCAAAAAACACAATTATTTTAGTGTCAGGATGTCTACATATGTTTTGGCACACAGTTTGCATCAACACCATCCCTGGTGTTCTGCTGTTTTAGTTGTGGCCCTCTTCAGGACGAGGTGTTGTTTTTCAAAATTAAAAAAGTTCAGAAAACCCCAGGTATTTACGCTGTTTTACAGTGCTGTAGGGAATGGAAATATGGAATTTGTGTTAGTGTTGCGTCTAGAACTCTACTCACATTAAAAGCTCTTCTGGTAAAAGTTTGTGCGACATGGATACAAAACTTCTCCACACTCCCACTTGCCACTGACCTTTACATGCTTTTATAGTCGGACTCAAGATATTTAGTTTTATTTGTAGCGACAGGTGGATTCACTTCCATTCCCTGTATGTCGTCATACAATGGATTGCTTTTATCTTGTTTGGGCTTAGTGGTTGGTCCTTTCGTCAAAATAATTCAGACTTCAAACCTACGGACACAATTCATGTATTGAAAAAGTTAAAAAAAAATTTGAACATTTTAAAAATTTTAACGAATCATTGTTGCGTTTGTACATATTGATGTTTCCAAGCACAAAAGTCATCTTCATTGTTTACTGACCTGATAGTTTTATCGGAGTCATGTAATTCAGTTTGACACTGGTTATTTTCACAATTACACGTTTCCCCTGTATGTGATTTCCTAGGGGTACCGTCTTTTTCTCTTCCAAAGGCCTGTAGGGACAGATGGAATAGAACCTACGTTAGGAGAAATAATCTCCACATTAGCTGAAAAATGCTATACTCTGCTCGTTTGTTAGCGTAGTTCCGTTGTTGTTTTTAAGTTTGAAATCTTCGGCGTTTTAGTTTTGTTTACCTTCTGAATGATTCAGTGGGACGATCTTTTCTCATCGCAGTGCAGCTCCTCTCAGTTTCGGCGCGGGAAAACCAACTCGTTTGAATTTGGTGCTGCGAGAGAGGGGATTATATTACTTCCTTGTTTGAATGTCATGTGACTGCCACGTACGTGTACAAAAAACCCGCCTATTTCTTTCTTGATGGCGCATGCGGCCATCTTGAAGGGTGTGAGCAAGATGGTGGGTGCTCCTTATTTAAAATGTGTTTATGTTTTATTCGTTGGAGTGAAATGAAATGATACATAAACACACATGTTGAAAGTGTTTTCATAAAGTACAGCCCGTGTGTTTATTGTAATTGAAAAAATATATCTGAAGAAAGGCCATACAGACTCAAGACGTTCTTCTCAGAAAAAAATGCCCCACTCAACTGATGAATTAAGACCATTTTTCACTGTATCCAAGTCAAAAATCCACTTCTGTTCACATTTGCGCAAAGCCAAGTCACGGTCTCCACCTCTGTTCGAAATTTGAACTGTTTGAATAATAAACCAGAATATTTCACGTGGTTTATGTTTTAGGAGGAGATAGTGGGCAACAAGGGGTTTATTAGGTGTTTGGTTCCTGATGTTAGTCCGATGTTCCCCTATGCGTATTTTAATGTGTCTTTTTGTTTTCCCAATATACAGAAGTTGGCATGGGCATTGGATCGCATATACTACCCATTGTGAATTGCAGTTTGTGAATGATCTAAATTGCCAGATTCTTTCTTTCAATTTTACACTTTTCATATTTTTCGTGAGTGAACAGACCGAACACATACCACATTTGAAATGTCCTGTTACCGGTGGGAGGTCCCAGAGAGTATTCTGTGAATCTGCTTTTTTTACTTGAGGGTATGTATGGACCAAGTTATCCTTCAGGATCTTCTGTCTTTTGAACGCAAATCTTGGGGGTACTGGATTAAAGTCCTCGGTTTTTATAATATGCCAGTTCTTTAGGACTAGTTTGCGTAACTTGTGGCTAATCGGGGTGAAGGTTGTGATGCATGTCATTTTTTCCACAGTAGTATTATTTGGCGGATTTAGACATGTTTCTCGATTTTTATTTTTCACACTTTTGTATGCCACGTTTACATACTTTTTCGGATATCCTCTTTGTTCCAGACGTTTTTTGAGTTGTTTGCCATGTGTCCTGTAGTCCTCTAGTTTCTTGGATGCATCTGCCCCTGCACTTGCCAACACCCGGCTGGTCGGGGCAGCAGATGACATTACTTCCCCAGGGACACGTGTCTTGGTCAGAGCAGCCCTGCGTGCACCTACAGTTTCCCTCCTGGCCTGTTGGAAATCTTCCAAGGGCTCTTCAATGCCAACGCAGCCTGCGCTGGCAGACCCAGAGCCTGGGTGGTGGTGTCCACAGCTGCACCTGCAGCTACCACTACCCTTGAGCCCGTGGCAGTCGATGAAACAGACTGCCGGGTCACACGGGTGCCAGTGCCAGATGCAGAAGCTGGACCTCCCAGAACCACAGGGGGTGGTGGCAAGACTGCACCGACACATGGCACAATATCGTGCTCAAGTGGCGCACCCCTGCCTCTTCCCCCTCTGCAGCCACCCTGGATACCCTGGAGTCCCCATACTCCCTGGTCACCCCAGCCACGTCCCTGACCACGCCCGCCATGAGGAGGACGCCCAGCTGAGGCACCCCTCACTTTTGGTGGCCTCCCAACCATGGCACAGATGGAGTAGTGCCGGCACAGATGGAGGAGTACCAATGGGAGGTGTACACCACAATTGTCTTGGGCAATTGGGGAGAAGGGGGTGGGATGCAAGATGTTAACAGCCCCCTGCACCTGCAAGGCTGTATGTGACTCTGGTGATGTAGTGACGGGTCACGCAATGCTCAGGCACCCCAAAACTGCAGTACAGTAAAACCGTGCACGCAATGCAGCCTACGTGCATTGAATCAACCTCCCGCAGTATGCGGTGGCACCCACGAACACGAAAAACGCGTACGCGTGGGACACGTAGGCTACTATGACCTCGAAAACGGGTGCGATACACAGGGGCACTTGCATTGGGAAAAATAGCGTGCGCGACTCACCGTCTGACTAGCGTGATAATGAAAAACATGCGTAGCCAATACCCCCGCCAAAAGAAGAGATACGTCCTCGATCTGCTGTGAAGTTGTGATGGCGCGTGAAACAACATGAAGCAGCAACACACGTCAGTCTCCACGAAAGGCATGTACAGCAAACTGCTGGCTCCGCTCACCTTTAACCCGTGCTGAGGGAAACGCTGAGGGAAACGCCCGCGCGCGTCACTTCACTTACGCGTAGGCCCTTTCCTCGGATTATACGCATTCACACGCGGACGTGCAGTTTTTGTGTAACGTCACAGATGCGCTTACGCGCTAAGGGCCTTTCCTCGAATTAGACGCAGACGTGCAATTTTTTCACATGCCAAATCACTCCCTATCAAGCTGGCCAGGCAACAACACATGGAAGACCACGCTCCTGCCCAGAAGGCCGAATTACTGCCCCCCAGAGCCCCGAGCACGCTCCCACCTGCCATCTGCTGCTGCCTGCCTGCCTGCTGCCCACGTGCCCTGCTATTTGCTGCCTGCACATCAGCCATCTGCAGGGGTGCAGTTGTTGTGACCACCCCTGTTGGAACTGAAGACTACCGACTGGGATACCATCACTCCACAGCCCAGCCCCAGGACCCAGTTGCCCACCCACGCCTGCCTCTGGGGTTGTCGTGTCGGGCACACCACCATCTGGCACCACTGGCAACCCCCAACCAGAGAGGCAGAGGGCCACCAGCTTCAGTGCCAGGGAAGTTGGTGTCCTGGTGGAGCAAGTCCTGGGGCAGTATGATGCCCTCTTTGGAAGTTCTTGCACCGACTATGAAGGACGGACCAGGATCTGGATGGACATCATGACTGCCATCAACGAGGAGGGGGTGGCAGTCCGCAACATCAAACATGTCAAGAAGCGCTGGGAGGACTTCAGGTCCAGGACCCTCGACAAGGCCCAGCACCTCTTGAAGGCAGCGGATGCCAAGGGGCGCCGGGGCCACCTATCCGACCACCAAATGAGGGTCCTGGAACGCATATGCCCAGCGCTCCACGTCCAAGTCCTTGAGAGGCAGACCCATCTGGAGTTGAACGGTAAGTGTACATGCATACTGATTGGACGCTGTGCGTGTCGTGGTGTGCCAGTAGTGTGCAGGTTGCACATGTGTTTTTGTAGGGCCATGTATGGATGTGTATGTACAGGGGCGTGAGGCTGACACATGCGAGTCCTCTCATGTGTGAGACACATGGATGGTGTATGTGTGGGTAAGCATGCAGGCCAAATGCAGATGTTGGAGCACACATGTTTGAATTACTGTGTATGTACGTTGGCATGGTTGTGGTGTCACACATGGATGTTGGTTTCAGCTGCATGTATCTGCACTGTGTACATGTGCATGTGTGTGTATTTGACAAGTGTGCAACTGTGATGCAACATGGATGCATGTGACACTGATATGTAGAAGGCTGAATGCCAGATGTGACATGGATGGCGATCTCATCACTGCGACAGTTGGTGGAGATGTACACATGCTGTAAGTGTGGTGGCGTGTGTGCATGTCTTGTGCACTCCCTGTGTTTCATGTGATGTAAGCCTCACCTTCGGCTGCTCATGCTGTTGTATGTGTATGGATGGTGCTGCCTGGTGCAATATTGCTGTGGAATTGCTCATGTGTGTGAGTTGAAATGACATGTGTGTTGGGGATTGTGATGCCATGTCTGAAGTGTGACACTGCCACTCATGTGCAACTGTCATGTGTGTATCACTCTATTGTACAGTGCCCTGATGCCTGTGTCCTATCTCTCCCTGTCTGCAGCGTCAACTGATGAAGAGGGCGGAGAGGGTGCTGTGGAGCAAGGCGGCAGGGATCGCACCGCCAGCCGGAGATGCAAGGCCCGGCTCCCCTCCCAGGTTGTCATCTCGTAAGGGAGTGAGGAGTCTGGTGCCGCGTCCCAGGCCGCAGCTGCCGAGGGTAGGTCCAAGAGGCGGAGGTCAGAGTTGGACTCCTTGGCAGCAGAAGGGGCAGCTGAGACCCCACAGGGTCCGATGGAGGAAGATGGCACGGATTCATCCAGGTTGGTGGGGGGTTTGGTGGAGGAGGAGGCCGTGGAAGGGACAGACACGGGGTCTGGAGGTGGGGATTCCACTAGTGCTAGTGGTGCAGTGCAAGGGCAGGGACAGGAGGCAACAAAGGCCACCGCGGAGGTGCCTGTGTGTAATCCTGTCCCCGATCCTGTGACTGCATCATCCTGCACCAGCAGGGATGCCTACGTCCAGACACGTTTTCAGGGAGGGGATCCGCTTACAACAACTGGCCTTCCTCTCCCTGCGGACGTGGCTATCCAGGACTGGGTTGAGCCTGTCCTGAGTGGGATGGCGTTGCGTCAACGGGGCATGCAAGGTGACCTGCAGTGTTTTCGTGAGGACACTGCACGTCATCTCGAATGCCTCATTGACCGCGTTGACCTACTGGGACGGGTCACCAGGGCCGGATTCCTCTGTTTGCTGGACCTTGTTCCGACCCCCTCCTCACCTGAACCCCCTATGCCCCAGTCGTCCTCCATGCCATCTTCCCACCCATGTATCACCTGGGTACCCTGTGGAGCTGCCTCTGACCCTACGGCCAGGCTGGTGGAGGACACATCCCTTCCACAGTCGGGAGTCAGATGTCCAGCAGGGGTGGCCACCTCAATAACTGCACCCCAGCCGGAAGAGGATGTGCAGGCAGGGCCGAGTGCCTCGAGGCAATTCCCAGGGAGTTGGAGGTCCACATGTCATCGTCCCTGCGAACCCTCTGGGCCATGGAAGAGGACCGCCTCTGGGACATCGAGCAGGATGTTCGAAGATGCCTTGGCCGGGAAATCGGGAAGTGAGCCATCGGACTAGCCCGCTGCCATTGTAAATAGTTTTTAGAGTTAGGTTTCCTTTTCCTTTGATTTGTGGTGAATGGACTATGCCACACACATTGTTATAGTTTTTTTATTAGGTAGTTTCTTAGGTAGGTTTAATTTCTTTCGTTGGGCTCATGGACCCTTGACAATGGATTGTACATAGTTGGACAATGGATTTATTTTAACTTTTTATTTGATTTTGAACATGGATTAATGGATTTTTCTTTTGGACAATGGATTGTACATAGTTGGACAATGGATTATTTTGAACTTTTCACCATGGATAAATGGATTTTTCTTTTTACGTTTCCTTTGGATTCGCTTTGGTGGAGGGAGAGTTTGGACTATTTTTCTTTCGGATTTCTTTGGATTGGTTATACTTTTCATTTACTCATCTTTTGCACATGCTTTTCATTTCATGTTTGCTATTTTGTTATGCTTTAATTTCATTGCTTTATTTTTGTACATAATACATTTGGATATTTTAGATCCATGTGTGGGATTCGCTCATTGGGTTAATGCATGTGAAAATGTGGGTTTACACAATCAATGCCAACCAGTGTGTGTGTGTGACGGACATGTGTTGATGTACATAGTTGACTTTTGGTTTGTGTCTTGAGATAGGCATTTCAGTGTGGGGTGGATTGGGAAATCATTGCATTTAAAGAATGGGGTGGCATGCTGTGGTATTTTGGCGTAGAAGTGGGCCATGATTGTGTATCATTATTTCATGTAGGGGGGGCATGAGTGGGGGCCTGCTGGCAGGTGCCCCTCACTGCTGGGGGGTGGGGGTGCAGGGGGACATGAGTGGGGGCCTGCTGGCAGGTTCCCCTCACTGCTGGGGGGTGGGGGTTCAGGGGGACATGAGTGGGACATGAGTGGGGGCCTGCTGGCAGGTGCCTCTCACTGCTGGGGGGTGGGGGTGCAGGGGGACATGAGTGGAACATGAGTGGGGCCTGCTGGCAGGTGCCCCTCACTGCTGGGGGGTGGGGGTGCTGGGGGACATGAGTGGGACATGAGTGGGGGCCTGCTGGCAGGTGCCCCTCACTGCTGGGGGGTGGGGGTGCAGGAGGACATGAGTGGGACATGAGTGGGGGCCTGCTGGCAGGTGCCCCTCACTGCTGGGGGGTGGGGGTGCAGGGGGACATGAGTGGGACATAAGTGGGGGCCTGCTGGCAGGTGCCCCTCACTGCTGGGGTGTGGGGGTGCTGGGGGACATGAGTGGGGGTCTGCTGGCAGGTGCCCCTCACTGCCGGGGGTGGGGTCCAGGGGGACATGAGTGGGACATGAGTTGGGGCCTGCTGGCAGGTGCCCCTCACTGCTGGAGGGTGGGGGTGCAGGGGGACATGGTTGAGGCCTGCTGGCAGGTGCCCCTCACTGCTGGGAGGTGGGGATGCTGGGGGACATGAGTGGGGGCCTGCTGGCAGGTGCCCCTCACTGCTGGGGTTGAGGGTGCAGGGGGACATGAGTGGGGGCCTGCTGGCAGGTGCCCCTCACTGCTGGGGGTGGGGGTGCTGGGGGACATGAGTGGGGGCCTGCTGGCAGGTGCCCCTCACTGCTGGGGGTAGGGGGGTAGGGGTGCAGGGGGACATGAGTGGGACATGATTTGGGGCCTGCTGGCGGGTGCCCCTCACTGCTGGAGGGTGGGGGTGCAGGGAGACATGAGTGGGGACCTGCTGGCATGTGCCCCTCACTGCTGGGGGGTAGGGGTTCAGGGGGACATGAGTGGGACATGAGTGGGGGCCTGCTGGCAGGTGCCCCTCACTGCTGGGGGGTGGGGGTGCAGGGGGACATGAGTGGGGGCCTACTGGCAGGTGCCCCTCACTGCTGGGAGGTGGGGGTGCAGGGGGACATGAGTGGGGGCCTGCTGGCAGGTGCCCCTCACTGCTGGGGGGTGGTGGGGGTACAGGGGGACATGAGTGGGACATGAGTGGGGGCCTGCTTGCAGGTGCCCCTTACTTCTGGGGGGTGGGGGTGCTGGGGGACATTAGTGGGACATGAGTGGGGGCCTGCTGGCAGGTGCCCCTCACTGCTGGGGGTGGGGGTGCTGGGGGACATGATTGGGGCCCTGCTGGCAGGTGCCCCTCACTGCTGGGGGGTGGGGGTGCAGGGGGACATGAGTGGGACATGAGTGGGGGCTTGCTGGCAGGTGCCCCTCACTGGTGGGGGTGGGGGTGCAGGGGGACATGAGTGGGGGCCTGCTGGCAGGTGCCCCTCACTGCTGGGGGGTAGGGGTGCAGGGGGCCATGAGTGGGACATGAGTGGGGGCCTGCTGGAAGGTGCCCCTCACTGCTGGGGGGTGGGGGTGCAGGGGGACATGAGTGGGACATGAGTGGGGGCCTGCTGGCAGGTGCCCCTCACTGCTGGGGGGTAGGGGTGCAGGGGGCCATGAGTGGGACATGAGTGGGGGCCTGCTGGCAGGTGCCCCTCACTGCTGGGGGGTGGGGGTGCTGGGGGACATGAGTGGGACATGAGTGGGGGCCTGCTGGCACGTGCCCCTCACTCCTGGGGGTTGGGGTGCTGGGGGACATGAGTGGGGGCCTGCTGGCAGGTGCCTCTCACTGCTGGGGAGTGGGGTACACGGGGACATGAGTGGGACATGAGTGGGGGTACTGGCAGGTGCCCCTCACTGCTGGGGGTGGGGGCCTGCTGGCAGGTGCCCCTCACTGCTGGGGGGTGGGGGTGCAGGGGACATGAGTGGGGGCCTGCTGGCAGGTACCCCTCACTACTGGGGGGTGGGGTTGCAGGGGGACATGAGTGGGACATGAGTGGGGGCCTGCTGGCAGGTGCCCCTCACTGCTGGGGGGTGGGGGTGCTGGGGGACATGAGTGGGACATGAATGGGGGCCTGCTGGCAGGTGCCCCTCACTGCTGGGGGGTGGGGGTGCTGGGGACATGAGTGGGGGCCTGCTGGCAGGTGCCCCTCACCGCTGGGGGGTGGGGTGCTGGGGGACATGAGTGGGGGCCTGCTGGCAGGTGTCCCTCACTGCTGGGGGGTGGGGGTGCAGGGAGACATGAGTGGGGCCTGCTGGCAGGTGCCCCTCAATGCTGGTGGGATGTGGGGGTGCAGGGGGACATGAGTGGGGGCCTGCTGGTAGGTGCCCCTCACTTCTGGGGGGTGGGGGTGCAGGGGGACATGAGTGGGGGCCTGCTGGCAGGTTCCCCTCACTGCTGGAGGGTGGGGGTTCAGGGGGACATGAGTGGAACATGAGTGGGGCCTGCTGGCAGGTGCCCCTCACTGCTGGGGGGTGGGGGTGCTGGGGTGCTGGGGGACATGAGTGGGACATGAGTGGGGGCCTGCTGGCAGGTCCCCTCACTGCTGGGGGGTGGGGGTGCAGGGGGACATGAGTGGGACATGAGTGGGGGCCTGCTGGCAGGTGCCCCTCACTGCTGGGGGGTGGGGGTGCAGGGGGACATGAGTGGGACATGAGTGGGGGCCTGCTGGCAGGTGCCTCTCACTGCTGGGGGGTAGGGGTGCAGGGGGACATGAGTGGAACATGAGTGGGGCCTGCTGGCAGGTGCCCCTCACTGCTGGGGGGTGGGGGTGCTGGGGTGCTGGGGGACATGAGTGGGACATGAGTGGGGGCCTGCTGGCAGGTCCCCTCACTGCTGGGGGGTGGGGGTGCAGGGGGACATGAGTGGGACATGAGTGGGGGCCTGCTGGCAGGTGCCCCTCACTGCTGGGGGGTGGGGGTGCAGGGGGACATGAGTGGGACATGAGTGGGGGCCTGCTGGCAGGTGCCCCTCACTGCTGGGGTGTGGGGGTGCTGGGGGACATGAGTGGGGGCCTGCTGGCAGGTACCCCTCACTGCCGGGGGTGGGGTGCAGGGGGACATGAGTGGGACATGAGTTGGGGCCTGCTGGCAGGTGCCCCTCACTGCTGGAGGGTGGGGGTGCAGGGGGACATGGTTGAGGCCTGCTGGCAGGTGCCCCTCACTGCTGGGGGTGGGGATGCTGGGGGACATGAGTGGGGGCCTGCTGGCAGGTGCCCCTCACTGCTGGGGTTGAGGGTGCAGGGGAACATGAGTGGGGGCCTGCTGGCAGGTGCTCCTCACTGCTGGGGGGTGGGGGTGCTGGGGGACATGAGTGGGGGCCTGCTGGCAGGTGCCCCTCACTGCTGGGGGTAGGGGTGCAGGGGGACATGAGTGGGACATGAGTTGGGGCCTGCTGGCGGGTGCCCCTCACTGCTGGAGGGTGGGGGTGCAGGGGGACATGAGTGGGGACCTGCTGGCATGTGCCCCTCACTGCTGGGGGGTAGGGGTTCAGGGGGACATGAGTGGGACATGAGTGGGGGCCTGCTGGCAGGTGCCCCTCACTGCTGGGGGGTGGGGGTGCAGGGGGACATGAGTGGGACATGAGTGGGGGCCTGCTGGCAGGTGCCCCTCACTGCTGGGGGTGGGGGTTCTGGGTGGGACATGAGTGGGGGCCTGCTGGCAGGTGCCCCTCACTGCTGGGGGGGTGCTGGGGACATGAGTCTGGGCCTGCTGGCAGGTGCCCCTCACTGCTGGGGGGTGGGGGTGCATTGGGACATGAGTGGGACATGAGTGGGGGCCTGCTGGCAGGTGCCACTCACTGCTGGGGGGGTGGGGGTGCAGGGGGACATGAGTGAGGGCCTACTGGCAGGTGCCCCTCACTGCTGGGAGGTGGGGGTGCAGGGGGACATGAGTGGGGGCCTGTTGGCAGGTGCCCCTCACTGCTGGGGGGTGGTGGGGGTACAGGGGGACATGAGTGGGACATGAGTGGGGGCCTGCTGGCAGGTGCCCCTTACTGCTGGGGGGTGGGGGTGCTGGGGGACATGAGTGGGACGTGAGTGGGGGCCTGCTGGCAGGTGCCCCTCACTGCTGGGGGTGGGGGTGCTGTGGGACATGATTGGGGCCCTGCTGGCAGGTGCCCCTCACTGCTGGGGGGTGGGGGTGCAGGGGGACATGAGTGGGACATGAGTGGGGGCCTGCTGGCAAGTGCCCCTCACTGCTGGGGGGTGGGGGTGCAGGGGGACATGAGTGGGGGCCTGCTGGCAGGTGCCCCTCACTGCTGGGGGGTGGGGGTGCAGGGGGACATGAGTGGGACATGAGTGGGGGCCTGCTGGCAGGTACCCCTCACTGCTCGGGGGTAGGGGTGCAGGGGTGCAGGGGGCCATGAGTGGGACATGAGTGGGGGCCTGCTGGCAGGTGCCCCTCACTGCTGGGGGGTGGGGGTGCTGGGGGACATGAGTGGGACATGAGTGGGGGCCTGCTGGCACGTGCCCCTCACTCCTGGGGGTTGGGGTGCTGGGGGACATGAGTGGGGGCCTGCTGGCAGGTGCCGCTCACTGCTGGGGAGTGGGGTACAGGGGGACATGAGTGGGACATGAGTGGGGTACTGGCAGGTGCCCCTCACTGCTGGAGGTGGGGGCCTGCTGGCAGGTGCCGCTCACTGCTGGGGGGTGGGGGTGCAGGGGGCATGAGTGGGGGCCTGCTGGCAGGTGCCCCTCACTGCTGGGGGGTGGGGTTGCAGGGGGACATGAGTGGGACATGAGTGGGGGCCTGCTGGCAGGTGCCCCTCACTGCTGGGGGGTGGGGGTGCTGGGGGACATGAGTGGGACATGAATGGGGGTCTGCTGGCAGGTTCCCTCACTGCTGGGGGGTGGGGGTGCTGGGGGACATGAGTGGGGGCCTGCTGGCAGGTGCCCCTCACCGCTGGGGGGTGGGGTGCTGGGGGACATGAGTGGGGGCCTGCTGGCAGGTGTCCCTCACTGCTGGGGGGTGGGGGTGCAGGGAGACATGAGTGGGGCCTGCTGGCAGGTGCCCCTCAATGCTGGTGGGATGTGGGGGTGCAGGGGGACATGAGTGGGGGCCTGTTGGTAGGTGCCCCTCACTTCTGGGGGGTGGGGGTGCAGGGGGACATGAGTGGGGGCCTGCTGGCAGGTTCCCCTCACTGCTGGGGGGTGGGGGTTCAGGGGGACATGAGTGGGACATGAGTGGGGGCCTGCTGGCAGGTGCCTCTCACTGCTGGGGGGTGGGGGTGCAGGGGGACATGAGTGGAACATGAGTGGGGCCTGCTGGCAGGTGCCCCTCACTGCTGGGGGGTGGGGGTGCTGGGGTGCTGGGGGACATGAGTGGGACATGAGTGGGGGCCTGCTGGCAGGTCCCCTCACTGCTGGGGGGTGGGGGTGCAGGGGGACATGAGTGGGGGCCTGCTGGCAGGTGCCCCTCACTGCTGGGTGGTGGGGGTGCCGGGGGACATGATTGGGACATGAGTGGGGGCCCCCTGGCAGGTGCCCCTCACTGCTGGGGGGTGGGGGTGCAGGGGGACATGAGTGGGACATGAGTGGGGGCCTGCTGGCAGGTGCCCCTCACTGCTGGGGTGTGGAGGTGCTGGGGGACATGAGTGGGGGCCTGCTGGCAGGTGCCCCTCACTGCTGGGGTGGGGTGCAGGGGGACATGAGTGGGACATGAGTTGGGGCCTGCTGGCAGGTGCCCCTCACTGCTGGAGGGTGGGGGTGCAGGGGGACATGGTTGAGGCCTGCTGGCAGGTGCCCCTCACTGCTGGGGGTGGGGATGCTGGGGGACATGAGTGGGGGCCTGCTGGCAGGTGCCTCTCACTGCTGGGGTTGAGGGTGCAGGGGGACATGAGTGGGGGCCTGCTGGCAGGTGCTCCTCACTGCTGGGGGGTGGGGGTGCTGGGGGACATGAGGGGGGGCCTGCTGGCAGGTGCCCCTCACTGCTGGGGGTAGGGGTGCAGGGGGACATGAGTGGGACATGAGTTGGGGCCTGCTGGCGGGTGCCCCTCACTGCTGGAGGGTGGGGGTGCAGGGGGACATGAGTGGGGACCTGCTGGCATGTGCCCCTCACTGCTGGGGGGTAGGGGTTCAGGGGGACATGAGTGGGACATGAGTGGGGGCCTGCTGGCAGGTGCCCCTCACTGCTGGGGGGTGGGGGTGCAGGGGGACATGAGTGGGACATGAGTGGGGGCCTGCTGGCAGGTGCCCCTCACTGCTGGGGGTGGGGGTTCTGGGTGGGACATGAGTGGGGGCCTGCTGGCAGGTGCCCCTCACTACTGGGGGGTGGGGGTGCAGGGGGACATGAGTGGGGGCCTACTGGCAGGTGCCCCTCACTGCTGGGAGGTGGGGGTGCAGGGGGACATGAGTGGGGGCCTGCTGGTAGGTGCCCCTCACTGTTGGGGGGTGGTGGGGGTACAGGGGGACATGAGTGGGACATGAGTGGGGGCCTGCTGGCAGGTGCCCCTTACTGCTGGGGGGTGGGGGTGCTGGGGGACATGAGTGGGACATGAGTGGGGGCCTGCTGGCAGGTGCCCCTCACTGCTGGGGGGTGGGGGTGCAGGGGGACATGAGTGGGACATGAGTGGGGGCCTGCTGGCAAGTGCCCCTCACTGCTGGGGGATGGGGGTGCAGGGGGACATGAGTGGGGGCCTGCTGGCAAGTGCCCCTCACTGCTGGGGGGTGGGGGTGCAGGGGGACATGAGTGGGACATGAGTGGGGGCCTGCTGGCAGGGGCCCCTCACTGCTGGGGGGTAGGGGTGCAAGGGGCCATGAGTGGGACATGAGTGGGGGCCTGCTGGCAGGTGCCCCTCACTGCTGGGGGGTGGGGGTGCTGGGGGACATGAGTGGGACATGAGTGGGGGCCTGCTGGCACGTGCCCCTCACTCCTGGGGTTGGGGTGCTGGGGGACATGAGTGGGGGCCTGCTGGCAGGTGCCCCTCACTGCTGGGGAGTGGGGTACAGGGGGACATGAGTGGGACATGAGTGGGGGTACTGGCCTGCTGGCAGGTGCCCCTCACTGCTGGGGGGTGGGGGTGCAGGGGGACATGAGTGGGGGCCTGCTGGCAGGTGCCCCTCACTGCTGGGGGGTGGGGGTGCTGGGGGACATGAGTGGGACATGAATGGGGGCCTGCTGGCAGGTGCCCTCACTGCTGGGGGGTGGGGGTGCTGGGGGACATGAGTGGGGGCCTGCTGGCAGCTGCCCCTCACCGCTGGGGGGTGGGGTGCAGGGGGACATGAGTGGGACATGAGTTGGTGCCTGCTGGCAGGTGCCCCTCACTGCTGGAGGGTGGAGGTGCAGGGGGACATGGTTGAGGCCTGCTGGCAGGTGCCCCTCACTGCTGGGGGTGGGGATGCTGGGGGACATGAGTGGGGGCCTGCTGGCAGGTGCCTCTCACTGCTGGGGTTGAGGGTGCAGGGGGACATGAGTGGGGGCCTGCTGGCAGGTGCTCCTCACTGCTGGGGGGTGGGGGTGCTGGGGGACATGAGTGGGGGCCTGCTGGCAGGTGCCCCTCACTGCTGGGGGTAGGGGTGCAGGGGGACATGAGTGGGACATGAGTTGGGGCCTGCTGGCGGGTGCCCCTCACTGCTGGAGGGTGGGGTTGCAGGGGGACATGAGTGGGGACCTGCTGGCATGTGCCCCTCACTGCTGGGGGGTAGGGGTTCAGGGGGACATGAGTGGGACATGAGTAGGGGCCTGCTGGCAGGTGCCCCTCACTGCTGGGGGGTGGGGGTGCAGGGGGACATGAGTGGGACATGAGTGGGGGCCTGCTGGCAGGTGCCCCTCACTGCTGGGGGTGGGGGTTCTGGGTGGGACATGAGTGGGGGCCTGCTGGCAGGTGCCCCTCACTGCTGAGGGGTGCTGGGGACATGAGTCTGGGCCTGCTGGCAGGTGCCCCTCACTGCTGGGGGGTGGGGGTGCATTGGGACATGAGTGGGACATGAGTGGGGCCTGCTGGCAGGTGCCCCTCACTGCTGGGGGGTGGGGGTGCAGGGGGACATGAGTGGGGGCCTACTGGCAGGTGCCCCTCACTGCTGGGAGGTGGGGGTGCAGGGGGACATGAGTGGGGGCCTGCTGGCAGGTGCCCCTCACTGCTGGGGGGTGGTGGGGGTACAGGGGGACATGAGTGGGACATGAGTGGGGGCCTGCTGGCAGGTGCCCCTTACTGCTGGGGGGTGGGGGTGCTGGGGGACATGAGTGGGACATGAGTGGGGGCCTGCTGGCAGGTGCCCCTCACTGCTGGGGGGTGGGGGTGCAGGGGGACATGAGTGGGACATGAGTGGGGGCCTGCTGGCAAGTGCCCCTCACTGCTGGGGGGTGGGGGTGCAGGGGGACATGAGTGGGGGCCTGCTGGCAGGTGCCCCTCACTGCTGGGGGTGGGGGTGCAGGGGGACATGAGTGGGACATGAGTGGGGGCCTGCTGGCAGGTGCCCCTCACTGCTGGGGGGTAGGGGTGCAAGGGGCCATGAGTGGGACATGAGTGGGGGCCTGCTGGCAGGTGCCCCTCACTGCTGGGGGGTGGGGGTGCTGGGGGACATGAGTGGGACATGAGTGGGGGCCTGCTGGCACGTGCCCCTCACTCCTGGGGGTTGGGGTGCTGGGGGACATGAGTGGGGGCCTGCTGGCAGGTGCCCCTCACTGCTGGGGAGTGGGGTACAGGGGGACATGAGTGGGACATGAGTGGGGGTACTGGCCTGCTGGCAGGTGCCCCTCACTGCTGGGGGGTTGGGGTGCAGGGGGCATGAGTGGGGGCCTGCTGGCAGGTGCCCCTCACTGCTGGGGGGTGGGGTTGCAGGGGGACATGAGTGGGGGCCTGCTGGCAGGTGCCCCTCACTGCTGCGGGGTGGGGGTGCTGGGGGACATGAGTGGGACATGAATGGGGGCCTGCTGGCAGGTGCCCTCACTGCTGGGGGGTGGGGGTGCTGGGGGACATGAGTGGGGGCCTGCTGGCAGCTGCCCCTCACCGCTGGGGGGTGGGGTGCTGGGGGACATGAGTGGGGGCCTGCTGGCAGGTGCCCCTCACTGCTGGGGGGTGGGGGTGCAGGGAGACATGAGTGGGGCCTGCTGGCAGGTGCCCCTCAATGCTGGTGGGATGTGGGGGTGCAGGGGGACATGAGTGGGGGCCTGCTGGTAGGTGCCCCTCACTTCTGCGGGGTGGGGGTGCAGGGGGACATGAGTGGGACATGAGTGGGGGCCTGCTGGCAGGTGCCCCTCACTGCTGGCGGTGGGGGTGCAGGGGGACATGAGTGGGACATGAGTGCGGGCCTGCTGGCAGGTGCCCCTCACTGCTGGGGGGCGGGGGTGCTGGGGGACATGGGTTGGTGATCATATTGCAACGTGACATGTGGCTTGGCTGGGGGGCATGCCCATGGTGGATGGGCTGCCTGCGGGACATGGGCAGGGGTGCAGGGTCATCCCCTGTGGTGTGGGCTGCCTGCAGGGGCCGTGGAGGGGGTAGAGGGGACACCTGGGAGGACCTACACTGCCAATTCACCTGTGGGACTCCACGCACACCACACTGGATACACGTACCCCTGCTCTGACAGCGCAATCGCGTGTGAAACTTCACGCTCACCCCGAAATACACGTACCCCGCTCTGACAGCGAAATCACGTGTGAAACTTCTGACAGCGAAATCGCGTGTGAAACTTCACGCGCATCCCCGAAATACACGCACCCCGCTCTGACAGCGAAATCGTGTGTGAAACTTCCTGCGAACACCAGTAATACACGTACCCTGCTCGCACAGGGCCAATCGCGTGTGAAACTTCCTGCAAACCCCAGTAATACACGTAACCCGCTCGCACAGGGCCAATCACGTGTGACACTTCCCGCGAACCCCAGTAATACACGTAACCCGCTCGCACAGGGCCAATCGCGTGTGAAACTTCCCGCGAACCCCAGTAATACACGTACCTCGCTCGCACAGGGCCAATCGCGTGTGAAACTTCCCGCGAACCCCAGTTATACACATATCCCGCTCGCACAGGGTCAATCGCGTGTGAAACTTCCCACGAACCCCAGTTATACACGTACCCCGCTCGCACACAGCCAATCGTGTGTGAAACTTCCCGCGAACCCCAGTTATACACGTACCCCGCTCGCACAGGTCCAATCGCGTGTGAAACTCCCCGCGCCGGATTGTACCTGTATTTGGAGGGGTGCGTGGGGAGTTGTACAGGCGTTTTCGTGGTTGGGGGCCTGTGCGCCATGTACGGGATTTGTGCGCTATGCATGGCGCACGGGGAGGGGTTGGGGGCGTAACTGGTGCTGCTGCAGGGTTGCTGCGCCACTCTGCACCACGGCTGGTTTTGGATGTTGAAATCCATGAATACGCTGTGCGTGGAAATGGATTTTAGCGCACGCGGCTGACGCAGACTGTCGCAAGCGCACACTGTGCACCAGCCGCGTGTGCCACTTGTGTGTTGGATTCTATGAATTACCCACTAAATGTTTGGTTTTTGTAGACCTTTCTCCCTGAAGATGATCCATGGGACCAAAATGCATTTAACACCATGAAAATGCCAATGTGCTAAGAAATTAAAGCTTCATTTTTATGAAAAACAGACTGAAAAAGGAATTTATTTACAGCAAAAATGTTTGAAACGTATTCCGGATAAATGTATTGAATATTATTGAATGGCAAATAACTACATGTGATAGATTCACTTGATGTCGTTCCAGACGTCTGAGTAACTTCAACCCAGACAACACCTATTTGTCAACAAAAGCAACAAAACAATATTTTTAAAAAACAAGGCCAATTTTAAAAGGGCATTCGGCTTTAGCATTGACTGTGCCCTCTCCTTCGTAGTACACATTGTGAGAAGACACAGTAGCATTGCCAGCTCTCACTCCTATGCCGAATCAAACCCTTGATCCTCGTCTCAGACTTCAGATCCACTGTCTGGGCGCTGGTGCTCTTCCACTAGAATAGTGACAACACCCTCCTAGCAGGTGTCCCATTTACTTCTCTGGCCCCGCAGAAAGCTGGCCAGCACACCAGAGCATGCCTCATTGCAGGACTGAAGAAATGTAACCATATTCACTCACTCTAAAGAATTACGCTGGTTACTCCTCCAAGCTCGTTCAAGATAGCCTGAATCACATACAAAGATCTAGAGTCCAAGATATTATAATACTTAACGGAAACAATCACCCTCTGCGCAGGTCAATGCAATGCCAGAATATCACCAGACTGGAATCTAAGAACTGCAAGAAGGAGAAGACCAGAAAGACAAGCATGGCCCTGCTATGCTCCCATGCTCTGGAACAACCTTCCTGCCAACATCAGGGTATATGTATTTGCATTTATTTTATTTGTATTGCGCACCCGACTCAAGGGCATCTGGGCGCATTTCTTATGAGTACATGGTTACAGGAAGCATAAAAGAGGAGTGACAGAGTAACATACAGGCAATAGTGGCGTGAGCCAACACGTATACATTAGATATTTTATTTACAGGTATTTACAGGTAAGTTGGAAGGGAATTACATTTGGAAATGCTAGCAATTAACAATGTTACAGACAAGTACAGAAACAGATATTGACAGTGTTACAGACATGTGCAGGAATAAGTTACAAGCGTGTGCCAATTGGATACGGAAAGTATGAAGATCATTTCCAGGTGGGAACATGTGAAGAGGAAGTTGACCGGGTTAGGTTGAACCCAGCCTATAGAGAAAAGTGTTAGGTGCGAGACTGGGCACAGTCTTGAGCAGAGAGACAGATTTTAGAGGTGGCTTCCTCCTGCGATTCAGGAAAGATCTGAAGACCTTGCTCTGCAAGGAACACTTCACAGACAAATGAGGACCATAGACAAGATAATGTCCCCCCCCCCCCACTCCTTTTATTTAGCAGGTCTATGTTGCTTTCTAGCTAGGTTTGTACTACAGACATCACCTACATACATTTATACATGGCACTAGAGGAGGTTGTATTCAAACCTAACTCTCCCAACTTCTCACTCGGATGTGTCCTAACCACTTAAATTCCAATTCCTTATGCCTGAAGCCCATAGAAGCATAAATGCTCGTTAACACATCCAGAAATATCACCATGTGCTTGGCTCAGCCAAAACCTTTCAACGGGGCAGCACAAGTGCGTTTTCTGCCTACTGCTACACGCTGGCGAGAGTTGAGAGGTTCTGTTGGTCTCTCTTCAGGCCCATTGGCTCAGGAAAAAAGAAATAAATCACCCAGAGGTGGCTTGCCCAGACAGCAGGTCTTGTATTGTGGAAAATGTTGCATCGTGTCAGCCAATATTTCAAATGCTGATGACTAGTTCTGTTTGCTTAATATCTATGCCTAAGCATGTTAAGCCTACACAATGCCTATGCCCAGGTTTTCAAAGCAGCTTAATTGCTTACGATTGAAGATCGATATATGCCGAGAATTTATTCATTTGCATTATGCAAACAATGCAGTATAATACCTTGCCCAAATATATATATATTTATATATATATATTTTAAAGCATTCAAAAGTTAAAAAAGAGATTAAGTTGTGCCACAGCTAAATGATTGAACTAGGGCAAAAACAGCCATGCTTTACTCAAGCGATGTTCTTCCAGGCAAAGGGATAGATTGCCAGATATTAGCGTATTCATAAAGTGTGAGCTATTCCTAATGGGGTGTCCTGGAGCCAGGGCAGGTACCACCTCACCCCTTAACAGCTGTTTACACTATAGAAGCCAGAAAGGAGGAGAGAGGCTGCGGAGCTGTCTCTGAAGTACATGTGGTGTTGACTAAATTGTGCTCTTACGTTTACAACTTTCACACAAGTTAGTAAGATGTCCGAGGAAAAATGTCAAAGAAGGCAGTACAAGTACCCCACACTCGCATATATCACTGTTATTTTCATACAGTCTGACCATCCTAACTCCAATATTGCATCAACAATCATTCTGCACTTGTTGTTACTATCGCTTAGTGGATCACAACTGTGTTTTTATGCAATAAATACAGCTAAAAAGCTGAAAAACACAGGACGAACTGCTCACTGGCACAGGTATCACTCACAGCTGTGCTTTTACGCAACAAATATATCAGAAAACAATTGAAAACACATGCAGAGCTTCTCACTGCAGACAGACCTTATTGAATGAGCGCAGATCCTTAAAATGAGAATAGGCTTGAACAATATCAACCCCAGTCTCAGTTTTCAAATGGGGATTGACTCAAAAGCGGGATACTGAACTCGCAACCACAGGAGGCCTACTCTTGCATAGTCACCCCAAAGAGGGACTTTAAATACTCTTCTTAACCTCATAAGCCTATCAGATTTCACCCATAGGGAAAGTGTGCTCTCTGGGTACCAACACAATAATACCCATTACTACCTTGAAAGTTGTGTTCTTAATGGAGTAAATATAGTTGAAAACACAATGCATTTTACTCCAAAACTGAACTCCATACATGTGTAATGGTACGTGGGTATCGGTTAGGATACAAAGATGAAAGTTATTTGATAATCACGGAATAAAGTTGCAAACATCACACACTAAGTTGGAGGTGTAACATTTTGGAGACATTGCATGACATAATAAAGTGAAGCATTGCATGCCACATTGATGCAAACTTTGCATATGGGATGACAGAAGGTGGAAGTAAAGGTCCATGAGCATATTCACCTTTGCCTCTCAAGTGCATTCCAATACACATTGTACAACAAGCATCAGTTGCTGGCAAGTGAAGAGCAAGGTGGCTATGTGGGAACGCCCCCTGTTTCCCTGAGTACCTTCCTTTACGGGTTCTGGGAGGCTTGGAATTGTAGGCTAAGAATGAATACTCCCTGGGATATGGAAAATGCAAATCCCCCCCCCCCCATGAATGTGTAAAGGGGAGCAGAGAGCATGCTGATGGTAATGTTTATTTATAAAGCACCTATACACAGGCAGTGTTTCAAAGTGCTCAAGGAGGGTGGGAACACAGGGAAAAAACAGTCGCTCAGAGACATTGAAATTCTGAGACGATAACGGCCTGCACAGGCAGAGTAATTGAAAAGGATACATTTAACAGTTGAGATGCAGAAAATAGGCCTGATGGCGATTCTGTGTGTTTTTCAAGTGCACATTAAGGGGTGAAGACAAGGGAGAACAGACAGACGATCTTCAGACAGAGATGAATTCAGATAATGGAAAATAGACAAGGGATGGGGTGGGCGGGTTCAAGTTTACCCAGTCAGTAGAGACTGGGATAAGTGCGGAGAGAGAAGCTCTCTTGGATTTATTTGGAAGTGCAGTGAGTGGGATGGGGTGCAGGGCCCTCAGGCAAGTGCAAAGAGGAATGGCGGGGTGCCAGGGACCTGTGGGACTCTGAGGTACACCAGGCGGCCAGTCAGCAAAGCTGTATGGAAGAGGAGGGAGAGATGGAAAGAGCAGAGAGCTAGGTTTTTCAGGGTAGGGGAGAGAGAAGGAGGAGGAGAAGAGGAAGGTCTTGAGGAGATTCCGGAACTTAAGAAGATCAGGCTCAAGACTGAGGGTGGCAGGGAGGCTATTCCAGAGGGAGATGCCTTTGAGGTTTTGATTGATTGTTTATTTGTATAGCGCCTATACACAATGTGTTTCAAAGCGCTTCAAGGAGGAAGGGAAACAAGGGAAAATACAATACATTCTTACAGGTCCTTGAAGCAAATCAGAATGTGAGAAATAACTATCTTTTCATAACTGATAGTATAAGTGCACGAGGTTAAGGATTTTCCTCCAAACCTCTGCTTGGAGAACCAGCTCACTCGCAGACGGCTTGAGGTAGATGAGCGGAGGGCTCGAGAGGGACAATATTTAGGTAGGCAACGTTGCAGCTAAGTAGGTCCCAGTCCCCAGAAAGCCATGTGGACAATGCAGAGGGTCTTGAATTTGATCCTTGCAGCCACGGGGACCCAGTGAAGGGATTTTAGCGCCAGAGAGATGTGATCCTTAGGCTTGAGGCCAAGGATAAGTCTTGCAGTTCTGTTCTGAATGAGTTGCAGAGGGCGTAAGGCAGAAACAGGGAGGTTGAGGAAGAGGTTTTGCAGTAGTCCAGCCTAGAGAGAACCAGGGCTATGGAGACAGTGAGCCGCTGGGGGAAAGTGAGAAAAGGTAGAGTGCCCCTGAGGAGGTGTAGTTGATAGACCTTTATGAAATGTCAGAAATGTGAGAGGAGAAGGAGAGAGTGGAGTCAAAGATGACGCCAAGGTTTTTGGCCTCGCAGGTGGAGGTGGGCGCGGGGCCAAGGGAGGCCAGCCAGAGTGAAAGTGGGAAAGTGGAGCAGGGTTCCCAATGCGAATGATCTCAGTTTTACTGAGGCAGAGGTTGTTTGCAGCACACCATGACTGGATAGTGGACAGACAGTCAGATATGAGTGAGGAAGAGGAAACGGCTGAGACTCCCTTTCAAAGCCATTCTTCATGCCGAAAGGCTGGTATTAAATTGTCAAGACGCAACAGCGCAGTATGAATAACGGATTCGCAAATGATTCTTTGGCAAATGAGCTTTCAAAATAAATGGTTTGGTGACCAATCGGAATACTGTGAGCCTCAGAAGAAGAGCATTGTTTGCTCGAAACACGTATCAGGCTGATCTTTGAAAGAATAAACACTTCTGCAATTTTGCAGTAAACATTACAGTGATTGGCACAGTGTGATTGTAAAACTTGTTCAACCTTCTGTGGAGTATTGGGCAAAATACCTGCACTCTACAATCACCCGCTGCCATCTAGAGAATATATATTGAGAACGCAAGCGCTTGGGTTTCTTTGTCTTTTTGCCACTGCATTGTCTTTAGCTTGAAAGATGGTTGTGTGTCATACGCATAACACTGGAAATTAGAGGTGAAAGTGGCAATCACATGTGCCAAGGTAGCCATATAGACGTGGAAGAACCAGGGGAATAGGTTTGATCCCTGGGGAACGCTGCAGGTTGAGAGAGTGATAGTCGAGAGAAAGGCTCCAAGTTCCGCCTGGGATGGGCGGTCAGAGAGAAAAGACGTTAACCACGCCAGAGCCTGACCTGCGATTCCGAGGGTGTCACAAAGACGTGCGATCAGGATGTTGTGGTTAACCGTGTCAAAGGCGGAGGAGAGATCAAGGAGAATGAGGACAGAGGGAGTGTTAGCGTCAAGATTTGAGAGCAGGTCTTCACAGGTGTTCAGAAGAGCAGTTCCCGATGCTCTAAAGCCAGACTGATGGTCATGGAAGTCACCTATTGATTCAGTGTGAAGGTTCAGCTGAGAGATAGCCAACTTCTCAAGGAGTTTGACCAGGAAAGGAGTGATAGAGATCAGACGGTAGTTTGCCGGAATGGAGGGGTCAGCAGAGAGTTTCTTGAGCAGAGGGTGCACAAGAGACTGCTGAAGTGCAGTTGGAAAAACTCCAATGGAAAAGGGGAGATTGCAAAGGTCAGCCAAGGCTGGGGCGAGGGAGTCAATGTTGTCCTTGATGGTTTTGGAGGGGCAAGGGTCCACTTGTTTGGATGATGTCTTCATAGAACGGACTTGTCTGGCGATCTCATCGGGTGTGACGGGTGAGAGAGAGGTGATGTGAAGTGGAGGTGGGGCCAAGTGATGTCTCACACTGCCTTGCACAGGTTCTGTCCTCCCACTGGGGCTTTCTTAGTCTTTACCTGTGAGGTCAAAGAGCAGTATTTGTCAGTTTATCAGGCTATCCCTGGCCATTTGCTCCTCAAATCTGCACCAGTAGTTCCAGCAAGCTGAGAGACCTGCAATATGTGAGAGGAAGGAGACTGGCAGGGTACACAGAGTTTGCAGGGTGACGATGTGTCATCTGTAGTCACAAAAGGTTCCAGAGCTTACCATGCCTGTACATGCCCCAAATAAGTCACTCTCATGCAACATAAGACACCAGAAATGCACACAGCCAGTCAAAAGAACTCTCCTTCTCTTTCCACGGTTCCCAAATTGACTTGATGTTGATGCATCTCCTTGGTGGTCAAATTGCATCTGCTGGCTTTTCATTTTTCTGTGTGATGAGAGCAGGCAGGATCACAGAGAGAGAGAGAGAGAGAGAAAGAGAGAGGGAGTAAGCCAGTGTGAGTTGAAAGGGATCAATTGAGGCATAAACACTGTATTTGTATATGGGCTGGGTTTTAAATAGCACTATATATTGCTAACCTAGTTGTGAAGCAAGATGGCACTGTACAGCAAGATCATACATTAGTAGGGCAGAATAAAATGCAGACAATGAGGAGGATAGACTATTGAGGGGTACAGTCGAAAGGTCTTGGGGAGAAGAGATACAGACTGTTACAAACAGGGGATACAGCTAGGGAGGGAGTGTCTAACCCAGTCTTGATTAATTTGTTGGTGGAGATGCAGCTGCGCTCCTATTCGAGATGGGCCTCATTACGCGGTAGGCGGTAAGTAACGGTTCTTACCGGCATGGCGCAAATAACGTGTCCGTGTAGTAACCAGCCCGAAATTGCGTGCCATTAGGAGTACGCGGGCACAAGCTTTGCGCCATGCCGGTAAGGACACTACCGCTATGCCGTTAAAGGCCCCAAAAAGTCCCTTAGCGGCATCAAGGAAAGCGCTGATAGCACTTGCACCATCCATGAATCCGGCATTAGCGGTGACCGTAAATAAGCAGAACCGGAAGTAGCGTCATCGCACAGGAACGGGAAAGAGCACGGCGGCCATCTTTAAATAAAAAAAACATTGCCATCCTCTGCCCCCAGGACCTGCAGCAACACTACAGCTGGACAAACTTAATCGTACAACAACTGAGAATGCCCAAGGCCCTAAAGCAAGGTGCAGCGCGCCAGCGCAAGGAACGCTTCTCCAATGAGGAACTGACAATGTTAGCAGACACACTAGCTGCTAACGCAGAGGTTGTTTTTGCGCACGACATGCAGCGTCCCACACTGATAAAAAAAAGGGGATCTGGGCAGAGGTGGCACGGAAAGTCAGTGCGGTGGGCTCCCCACCCCCACACTGTAAAGGACGTACGCAAGCGGTGGGATGATCTGCGCCTCCGTGTACGGAGCATACTAGCAGCCAACAGGAGCTTGGCCATGGGTACAGGAGGCGGAGGAGGATCCCCAATCAAGATGCAAGAGTGGGAGGAGACATGTGCCAGCACCATTGGCATCGAATCCATTGAGGGAGTGGGTGAAATGGAGCGCGGTGTGCCGTCATCGTCAATGGAGGTGAGTGTCCACACAAAGCACTGCAATGCAAAGCATGAGGTACTCCCCCAAATGTGACCTGGAAATTAGCTAATGGATGGGGCATCACACACCCATGTACACAACCCTGCCCATATGCTGTGCACATCCCCACACAACCACATGCATGCAGCACCTCAGACTCGTGTCACCCAGACTCATGCCTGTATGACCCACCCATCTGGCTAACAACCTGTATGGCCAAACTTGAAGTCCAAATGCACAGAACTGCAGCAACAACAACATATGCATGATGCACGTTGACCCATCACCAATGCTATCCCTCTCTTGGTCCCCCACAGGCTCACAATCTGACAGTGAGGAGCAGGACTCTGCGACGCAGGCCCCAACACCAAAGAAGCAAGCCAAGGGCATGGAAGTAGGGACCAGGCCCAGCACATCGAGGGGCACTGGGAAATCTGGACTGCCGCAGAGGGCCAAAGCCACACATGTACCCACGTCACCAAGGCGTGAAAGGCCATCCGACAATGTGGTAGCACCCACACCATTTATTCCCACCACGCATGAGCCAGTTGCAGAAGGATCACTGTCCGCCGCAAACAGCTCGATTGGCGAGGCAGCTGCCACGGCACCCATGTCAGAGGTCGAGGAAACGTGCATAACACCAGTGGAACACCACACACCCAGCCCGCAGCAGTCAGCCCAACACAGCCCACGCCCCACATCAAATGCCAGCAGCCAGGAGCTGTCTGGCGGTGAGTTTGTGGCAGGGAGCTGGAGTCCCATGGGGTCATCACCTGATGGCGGACACATGCCACAAGCTGCGTCAAGAACCACCAAATGCAGGCCCAGAGACCATGGCATCAGCATCATACGACAGTGCCAGGAGGAGCTGACTGCGCTGGTTGGCCAGCATGTGAGCGCAGGTGCCCTGGTGAGGGAGGAGTGCAGGGAACATGCCAAGGGCATTAAACAAGCTATTGAAGCCAGCACCAACCACATTTGCGAAAAAATTATCAGCTGTGAGGCAGGTCCTCACCCGCATCGCAGATGCTATGGAGAGCCAGCGTCTCGCACAGGGACTGGATCAACCGAGCACCTCCTCCTCTGCCAGCTCAAGGCAGACCAGCCCCCTGTGCAGGTCCGTGCGGGCCATGCGGCGCACAAACTTGCAACCACCCAATGCTGGTAGAGGAGGTGGGAAGTCGGGGCAGCCTGATGTTGGTGACTCGTGACCACTAATGCTGCAGAGGGTGTTTGGGGGATTTGTGGGGGGAGGGGGGAAAGGGTGTTTGGGGGAGTTGTGGGGGGGGAATGGTGTTTGGGGGATTTGTGAGGGGAGGGGGAAAGGGTGTTTGGGTGAGTTGTGGGGTGAGGGGGAAAGGGTGTTTGGGTGAGTTGAGGTGGGAGGGGGGAAAGGGTGTTTGGGGTGGAGTGTCCATGCACTTCATAATCTTATAATACTTAATACACCCATTGTGTCATGAAAAATCACATGAGTGGACATTCTTCATTGTGTTTGTGTGCTTTATTTCCGGACAGTGCACAGTGTTCTTTTCCCCCACAACACCCAGTGCCCTGAGTCCCACATCCATTGCACCCTCTTCATCCATGTGTATTAGAAATATTGGTCTATCAGATGCTGGCACACAGCACGTCCCTCCTGTGCATCGCTACCTGCATGACATGCAGCCCCATCTTCTCCCTCCTCATCCTCATCCTCACCAGGTGGTTGGAGTTCAATGTCAGGGGGCAGAGGCACGTTCCGTCTGATGCACATATTGTGCAGCATGACACATGCCATGGTGATCTTGGCCACCTTCTCATGCCCGTACAGGAGAGCCCCACCCGACCTGCTGATGCAGCAAAACCGTGTCTTCAAAAGGCCAAATGTCTGCTCAATCAACACACCGGTAAGGGTACGTGCACGATTGTAGTCCTCTTCGTGCCTGTTCTGTGGGTTCCGGACAGGGGTAAGGAGCCACCTCTTCAAGGGATAGCCAGCATCACCTGCATGGGTGCAACAATGGATATGTGTAAGTGATTATCAAATGGAACGAGTACCTATCACACACAAGTCAACTTTGATTTGTGGATGACATCCACATATCCCTACATGCATGGAGGTAATCAAAGTAACTGCAATGTGGGAAGGTGATCTAGTCCTTGCAAGTGTTCATGCACTATGCATGCCTACGGCAGTTGTTGCCATGAACTAGGTGATGTGTAGTCATTCGTATCCTTTGGTCCTGTCCCTGTTGGAACCAGACTCCTAGTGATCTGCCATTCCAAACTTGATGTCCCCATGCTGGCATGCAGCACTTCTGTTGTGGTGTACGGGTGAGATTCTGTATATTACCTTCAGGTGATCCCTTTGTATGCACTCAAGGTCGCATTTCCTTGTGATGCTGTTCAGCGGACATTTGCATTGGCCATATTGGCAGCATGTTGCTGCATTGTGTTGTAGAGGGTACGGTCTGATGATGTACAGTGTACATGTGGATGGATATGTCATGGTTACAGTAATGGCTTATTGTCATTGTTGTGCAGTTTACGTCTTACATATTGTTTTCATGTGTCAGGGTCAGTCTGGCCTGCCTTGGGGGACAGTGGTGTATTTCAGTATGGGCATTGTTTAGTCCGTCAACTCATCACACCCAGTTCGAGTATACATCTCTCCCCCCCTCTCAATCACACCCAGTTGGAGTATGCATCTCCCCCCCCCCCATCACACCCAGTTGGAGTATGCATCTCTCCCCCCCAATCAGGCCCAGTTGGAGTATGCATCTCTCACCCCCCCAATCACACCCAGTTGGAGTATGCACCTCTCCCCCTCCCCCCAATCACACCCAGTTGGAGTATGCATCTCTCCCCCCCAATCACACCCAGTTGGAGTATGCATCTCTTCCCCCCGATCACACCCAGTTGGAGTATGCATCTCCCCCCCATTAACATCCAGTTGGAGTATGCATCTCTCCCACCCCCCCCCAATCACACCCAGTTGGAGTATGCATCTCTCCCCCCCCAATCACACCCAGTTTGAGTATGCATCTCCCCCCCATCACACCCAGTTGGAGTATGCATCTCCCCCCAATCACACCCAGTTGGAGTAGGCATCTCCCCCCCTCAATCACGCCCAGTTGGAGTATGCATCTCTCCCCCCCATCACACCCACTTGGAGTATACATCTCCCCCCCAATCACACCCAGTTGGACTATGCATCTCTACCCCCCCAATATCACACCCAGTTGGAGTATGCATCTCCCCCCCCCAAATCTACTCCCCACATCACACTTCCTTGTGCTTGCCATGCTACTCACCGAGTAGCCAGGAACGTTGTCCAGCATGTCGCTCCATGTAGCGTGGTATCGTTGAGTTCCGCAGGACCATAGAATCATGCGTTGATCCGGGATATCGGGCACAACAATGTGTGATGATCTTGTTAGAGTCACATACCATTTGCACGTTGATGGAGTGGTATTGCTTTCGGTTTCGGTACACTGCCTCCATGGCATATGGGACCACCAATTCCACATGGGTGCAGTCGAGGGCCCCGATGCAACTTGGGATGTCTGCCAGTGAATGGAAGCCAACTTTGGTGTTAGAAATCTCCTGGGCAGTCAGTGGCAGGGATATGTGTTCACTTGTGTGCTTCAGGAGGGCATCGAGCACCTTGTTCAGCGTGCATGAGAATACTGGTTGTGATATGCCATGCATCTGCCCTACCGTGTGCTGGTAGGTTCCTGTGGCCAGGAAGTGGAGCACAGAGACCACCTTCAGTAGAGGGGGGATGGCGGTACGGATGTCTATGAGGCTGACGATTTCGTTGTGTATCATGTCCATAATGGTGGTGATGGATGCCGGTCCAGACGGTACAGGGTGTGGATCTGCTCAGGGGTTAGGTTGAATGGACTGGCTCTGATTCTGGGGATTGGTGGCTGCCTCTGTGGTACAACTGCCTGCACTGGTGGGGCATGCTGTGCCTGTCTCGCCCTCCTTCTCCTCCTGCGTCTCCTCTGTGCTTCCTGTTGTTGTTGTTGCTGTTGCAATGCAATCATGTCCTCCTGCCCCAGGATTGCTACTAGTATTGGAATCATTTTGGTGTGTGAATGGGTGTGGGAAGGGGTGTGATGTTCTCCTTTTGTGCTGGCCCAGTCTACATTGCCTCCACCTGTGCTGATTGTGTGCACCTGTGGCAGTTGGGAACACTGCACATGGCCCTTTACGGGTGGTTCGCGATGGCAGTATTCCGGCCATGCCGGTATCCGCTTTTTGGGCCTGATTCATGCCGCTATTTGCATGTCCGCCTGACTTGTGATGTACTCCTATTTCCACCATGCCGCTATTTCCGGCATGAGGGGCCATGTGCCCGCGCCCATGCCGTTATTAGAGGCACCGTTCTTTGCTGTGCCGCTAATAGCGGGCATGCGGGTCGTAATAGACTGGAGCGGTTAGCGATGCCGGTAATCCTTTACCGGCATCGTTTTTCCCTTACCTCCTATCTCGTAATGAGGCCCTATAGTCCAGTGAGCCATTTTATGTGCCCCTATCGATGTACATTGTTGATTGCCAAAGCTATGTTTGCATTAAATACCCCAAATAGTCAAGAAATAGTTATTTCAAGATTTGTGAATGAAGTATGGGACAACAATGGCCGCTATGATAGCCGGTTTGTCTAGAAACGGTGTGGATTGCACTGGAAAAATGAGACTCAATATCGTTGAGGTCAGCGGCCACAATGGACTTCAGAATCACAAAATACAAAAGGGAAGCTGGCAGAGATTCTCTGTCTCGTCTGAGGCGCCTCCCCATCAGTACATAGACACTTGACCTCAGGAGGGGATATGAGTCAACTGGGGCTCCTAAGGAAGAGGACAATCAGTGTGCACCCATGCCATCAAAATACAGATTCTGCCACAGGTTCCAGTCAATCAATAGTGCAAGTGTAGGGTGTGTGTAAGCTGGACTCCCTGGAACAAAGGGCCTCATCAGGGGTTGAGCGGAGCGTTAAAAATGCAGCAGTAACGCTATTACCACCGCATTACTGCTTCACCCAATCCTGAGTTTGGGCGGAAAGTGGGAGGTTTACCTCCAGCTTTTTGCTGGAGGTGAAAACCTCCCCTTTCCGCCCATTTTTGGGCACTATTACCGCCGGTGGTAATAGCAGAGAGAAGCACCAAGAGTCATATTTACTCAGAATAAATGGGCACTAATAGCACCACCGAAACTCGGGATCTAGCGCAAATTGCACCAGACCAAGTTGCTGTAACGCTAATAGTGTTGGCCGGAATCCAGGTGCATTCACCGCCGGGATACCGCCCAACTCGTGATGAGGCCCAAAGTCTGCCGTTCTAATCACACTGACCTTTACACAATGATATGCTTGTGTCCCACACTAACAATAACCTGCATAAGCGTCTATCAGTTGTTATTGCTGAAATGCTATGTACTGGGTGTTATTGTCATGGTCTCGTGGCGCTTCAAGGGAGGGTGAAATTCTTGACTATAGTTACCTCCTATACAGTAACTCTCTAGCATAGAGGTGATATCGTGCTCATTGTAAAGCTCTTATAATATCAACTGTAAATAATGAAGAACAGATAATAATTAGATGTGCTCCCTTTGAGGCAATAGCTGTTTTGTGCTTCTTCATTGTGTATTTACTCGATTCCCACATGATGAAGCTACCCTGTGACAGTTATTTACTCTACTGTGCAAGCCTGTCCTTCCCTTGCGGCTGATACGGGGTCATGCTTGCATAACGTTCTAGCTACGCCTCCCTCGTCCAAAACCCACAATGAACCCTGTCTTCTGGCTCTCTCTCTTTTAAAGAGAACTTCATCAGCTGCCAAATAAGTGCTGTGTGTGTGGGTCAACCTCCTGGCTCTCTCTGTCCAGCCCACGCCCTTCCACGTATCACACACATTTAGAAACCACTGCCTCACCATGACTTGCATTTTCAAAATACCAATTTCCACATTCTCTTGGCATACGTAGAGAGCTGCGCAATACGGCAGATCAGGGGTTCAGTGTGCCATGGCTTCGACCCTCTCCCCAACTTTTAAAACGACAGCGTTCTGAATTTGAAATGGTATTGAAACAGAACAAAGGGAAATAAGCTAGCTTATTTTTTTATTTATCACTTGTTAACGGGCGCCAGTGCTTCAGAAAGCAATGTACTGAACGCCAACAGTGTTTTATGCACAGCGTTTTTCTTTTTGGTTTTCAGATTAGGAAGGAGCAGAGAAGCATACAAACAACACATCGAGGAAATGTACACTTGGCAGCAGCAGAAGTGAACTCTCCAAATGTCCGTAGGAAATATACAAGGAAAAAACAAGTATTTTGTTAACTGACAATCGTTTTTCCATTGACGACAACCATCTCTCCAGATATTCATCCCATATCTAGCTATCACGGGTTCAGAAAAGTAATTTGGAAAGAATCTAAGGCTTTTCTTTAAAAAAACGTACATTCGACACAAGTTGACTGCGAATGAAGAAAAAAGACCTTAAGGGCCTGATTCATGGAATTTTCAGCGCGGTGCATAGTGACTTTGCACTGCAAAAATACACTTTGCACTGCTCAGTGAATCAGGGTGTTTAATGGCAGTGCAACCTCACTTTACACCTGTTGCACCACACTAAAAGTTCCATGAATTAGGCCCTAAATATCACAAACACTGTACAGGGTCTCTGAGATTTGAAACGCAAACCTTAGCGTTTGGCTTTTTGCCAGCAATGCAGTAAATTTCTACGAGGATGTTTAAAAAAAGATCTGTCAATTAGTCCTCATGGCGCCAATCGGTCAATTTGTGAAGTAAACCATTGCCACACCATTATGATGGTTATAAATAACTAAATAATGACGCAGCTGTATAAATGCTCAATTGCTCATGGCATTCACCTTCCCCTCTGAACCCTGGTCTGCGTCCCGCACTGATGGAACCGCGAGGCCTCCATGGCTCCATAAGCTCTTCTACATACCTTGGGGCGGGAGAACGGGACAAGAACTATATATCAGGGTAGTTTCTAGGTTGTCACCCTTCCTAAAACGGGCCCTACTCCATCTACCTAGAAAAAGCTCTTGGGTAGGTGAATTGTGAACATTACCCTTACTGTATCCTTGAGTGGTTACTTTCTATCCCATTGTTTTTCGCAATGAGAGCAGTGCTGAGATCCGGCACCAGATGTGGAGCCGGATCTTGGGATCCGGCCAGAGTCAGCCGCCCAAGCCCTTGAACCGCGCTGTAATACTTAAAAAATTAAAAAAAGAAAACGAAAAAAAAAACGCCCGCGACTGCAGCATTGCGGTTTACCGCTGGCTTTGGCATTGGTGTGTAATGCACAAAGCTCGCTACATGTGCAACTGAAAGAAATCAATTGTACATGTAGCGAGCATTGTGCATTACACCAAAGCCAGCAGTAAAAGGCAATGCTGCCGTCACGGGCTTTTAAAAAAAATGTTTTTAAGTATTCATTTCATCGGATGGCCACTACCAACCCCGCCTTTCTTGATCACACCCCCTCTGGCACCGCCCCCCCACCCCGGCCCTTGTGGGATCCCCACCATATTTTTTCCATTTCCACCTCTGAATGAGAGGGGTAGGATTTAGCCAATGTTTCGTCATAATCACTTATAAAAGAACTCAGGAAATGTTCTATTGTAGGAATAAAAAGGGTTATTCAGCATCAATAATATATTTTTCCACTGCTGAGTATCTCAAATCTGGGTGCATTTCCACTACTGCGTGTTTCAAATCGAGGTGCACTCTCCCACTGTTGTGTGTCTCAAATCTAGGTGCATTTTTCCACTGCAGTGGGTTCAACTCTAGGTGCATTTTTCCATTGATGTGTGTCCATATCTGGGTGAATTCTCCCACTGCTGTGTGTTTCAAATTTTGGTGCTCTTCTCACTGCTGTGTGTCTCTGGTTGTTTGTATATTGCCTGACTGTGCGAGTTCCTGGTATTGCATTTCGCCTGATAGTGCTGGTTGGCCTAGAAATGCAGGTTGTCTGATTGGGTAGGTTGGCCTGATTTGGCATCTCGCTTGACTGTACTAGTCAGCCTAGAACTGCATTTCGCCCGCTTGAGTAGGGTAGCCAAATGTCGCATTTTGCATGACTGTGCTAGTCAGCCTACAACTGCATTTTGCCTGATTGAGCAGGGTAGCCTAATATTGCATTTCGCCTGATTGTGCAAGTTAGCCTAAAACCACATTTCGCCTGAGTGAATTGCAGATAGACCTGAGTTCCTACTGGATCTAGAGGTTCCTGACGCACCAGACGCTTATGAAGAGGAGCATAGTTAAGTCAGTAGACACAGGAAGGCAATCAGGGAGAGGGTGGCCTCTTTCCACCCCACAGATACTCGTACGTATCTCCCACTACCCTCACTCTCCGCTCAGCACCTGCAGCTCTAGAATGCAGCTATCCCCAAAATCAATTCGGTCTAGCTGCATACATAATTATATACCACCTTGCACACTGCAACAACCTTTGGAATGCAGCTATCACCCACGATAAATTCGGCCTAGCTGCACACATAATCTCACATACTAGCACCACCTCTACTAGAAGGCAGCTACCCCCACGACAATTGGGCCTAGCTGCACACATACTACCTGTCTCACATACCCTGCACACTACTTCCTGCATTAGAAAGCAGCTATCCACCACGAACAATACAGTCTAGCTGCACACATACAGAGTGCACACGCGCACTATTTACTGCTCTGACTATCTCCACTGACCTGGGCTCTGGTCCCCGAGGGCGTTCAACCTACAGCGCGTTGAGACCATACAATGGTGAAAGGTGCCATACAAATGCCCATTAACATAACATAACACAACATACATTTGCTGTATACTTTGGCAACTATCCGCAGAATGTAATCATCCAGTGCTGATCCATCATCCTCAAAACAGAATCCAAACATCATTGGAAATGGCGATGATTCTATCTATGCCAAGGACTCTCTGTGAATTCAGAATGTATCTTTCCCGTGTGATGTCCTTGGAAATAGTGAGGGTAACCATATATATTTGTACTTATTAGGTTTATATAGTGCTTTACTCCAAAGCGCTGTACATTTTAACAACAGGATACATTTAACAATAACGAAAATAACAGTAACAGTAGAAGCAAATACAATTTTGAATCAGACCAACAAAACAGTATGTAGAGCAATTAGACAGAAGGGAAGGGAGTGGTGGAGTAGAACTGGGAGGAGGAGGGAGGGATGGGAAGGAAGAGGAGGAGGGCGACGGAAGGGGTAAAGGGAAGAGGATAGAGTGAAGGGGAAGTGGAGGGAGCTGATTATGGGGGAAGAGGGGAAGGGTGGGGGAGGGGAGCGGAAGGAGAGGGGAATCATGGCGGGCAATGGAGAAGGAGAGATTTAAGGGACGTGCGGAATGAGGAAAAGGTAGGAATAGAGTGGATTGAGAGAGGTAAGGAGTTCCAGTGAAGGGGAGCTAGGAGTTGGAAAGAGTGGAAACGGGAGGAGGCACAAGGGGAAGGAGGAACAGTAAGGAGGAAGTGGTCAGCAGAGCGAAGAGAGCGAGAGGGAGTATAGAAATAGAGAAGGGAAGAGAGATAAGGGGGAGCGAGATCATGGAGAGATTTGAAGACTAAGCAGAGAAAATGAAATTTAAGTTGGGAGTGAAAGGGAAGCCAGCCAAGGGAGGATAGGGAGGCAGAGATGGAATCTCGGGAGGTGAGGAGACAGAGAGTACGGATGGCAGAATGGTATTTACCGTCAATTGAGCTCTTAATATATACATTAAATATGTCAGTATACCAATAGGTATAATTTGCCAGCTTGAGAGCTACTAACATGTGCAAAATTTGCAACACTCTCTATCCCATGGCTTAACATTAATGTTTGCAACACATCCTACTTTCTCCACATATCACTTTGGAATGTATGACCGAACCCCTTTGCATCCGATTGGAGTTAGCCACTTTCTCACTAAACAGCATTTTAATAGCACATCCAAGATGGCTGCCGACCACGGGCATATGACGTTGTGATGTCATCACGTTTTTGCTTGAAAACGCATTACGTCATCACACCATTGTCAACACACATACTGATATATAGGATGGCCCCCAGCCACCATATATTCATGGCAATCGGACCATCGTGATGACACAGTCGAATCTTGCATCATCACAAAATCCTATAGAGGTAAAACCTACTTTTTGAACCAAGTCTGACCATATTTAGCGACTATCCCGTACACAGTCTCAGCACCAGTACTTAAAACCATTTTTGAATCTAGCATGATTATGCTCTCTCATACTTACCTAACAGCCTGACAACCCACTCCATGGTGCTGCCATATTATTAGCGCTGCACCTTTCTGAATTCTCCTGAATTAAATTACATTTAAAAATGTTAATGTATTTTTTATTTTAGCATGACTCCGTGTGCCTTAGCACAACACAATACACAGACTGTTTTTCACATCTGTTTCAGAGATATCGCGCTAACTGTATCAGAAATTAAACCAAGGATTAAACGTTGAACTATCTGTTGTAAACCACTTTACAATCATGTAGACACAACAAACCACGTGAGTATATTCAATCTGAACTCTGCATTGTTAAACATTCAAACAGAGAGTGTGCACATCATCACACCCTGAAACCTTATCCTTTTCAGGTAATCTACGCAAGTAATTACTTACCATCTACTCCTTCAGAGACTATTATTGGAATTACTAAATCTTCATTTTCAGTGGATCCCTGTCCATCAACACTGAAGAAACACCCTGAATTTGCAGTGGAGAAACACGTGTCGAGGACCCCAGAGGACTCCCAGGATTTCCTCTTAATTAGAGGCCACAATCCCAAGAGGGCACCAGAGGACCCCAAGGATCTCCTCATAATTAGAGGACCCAACCCAAAATACCAACACCACAATCTTGGACAAGGAGCTCAGGCATCTACCAGCCAAAATAATTATTCTTTCAAAAATAACCAATACCACAATCCTGGACAAAGAGCTCAGGCATCTACTAATAAAAAGGACTATTCAATAACCAACTCAAGGATCTTCCACAAGCATCAGAATTCCACTAATCATAAGGACCATCCACTCAAGGACTTCTCACACAAATCAGTAATTTGGAAAACAGCCCTAATCAAATCAAACGAAGGAATCAATATAAACAAGATTTTTGTTTTCTTAAGAATTGAGAACATTTAAGTAATTCTTTTTGCACTTGTGGGACCCAGACTATACATTCAGTCTCAAACTGACCAGTCTGTGCAATTACTTTTCTTTCTTTTTCAAATTTTCCTTTTCCGTTGTAATAGTGAATTAACTACAACTTCTTCAGTTTTTTTATAATGTCTGTTTCTCTATATGAAAAAGTCCACCTTTTGTTTTTGTTGTCATATATTAAATACCTAAATCTACCCCAATATATTCCTGTACTTGAATTAATTATTTTCAGAGACGCGCAACCTTGGGATCTATATTTTCAGATTTTTTATTTCCCAGGTCGGCCTCTGTGGTAACCCTGAGTTGCAGCATCTCTGTTTCAGAAACAGAACCCCTTTTCCCTCCTTTTCCTTTTTGTGTGTAAACATAGATTAACCCAAGAGGGCGCAAGCACTGTCCATAAGGCTGACAAACTTTTATATTAAGAAGTGAGGAAGGGTTGCTCTCTGATCATTTCTGGAATAGAATCATCTCCGGCCACAAAACCCTTTTGACATTTTCCGTAGTCGAATTGCTAAAGCAATGCAGATTTATTCATTAGATTTTTAACCTATCCTGAATATTGACTTATGAAAATATGACTTTTTGAGTGAAGAACTGAAAGCTAGCATATTTAGCAATCAGAAACATCGTAAGCTAGGATTGCTCTTTTTAAAATGTTTTTTTTTAGGAATTTGACTACAAAAATGGATACGTCGCTGGTGCTACAGTACAGTATAATTGTTGAATGTTTTTGTTCTGTTATTTTTATGTTATCCTTTTTATGTTGTTTTGTAAAGGTTTTGTAAAACCAACACAAATAAATAAAATTTTAAAAAAAGAAATTGAACAGCTTGACACCCAATGGAATGAGCGAGGAATACAGTTTGGGTTCCTTCATATGAGTAAACACATGAAACATCTATACATATATATTTTGATTTGTCTAAACATTTCTGAATTTAGTGTGCATTTTTTTGAGTCTTGCGGATCATGGCACTGCCTATTGTCTAGAATTAAACAAGAGACAGTCCTTTAAGTTATTTATTGTCCTCATAACGGATAAGACTGTGAGCATGATTTTGACTAGATAAACATCTGGATGTTCCACTGTATATCACAATTGTGTATATAGATTTACCAAATGAATGTCATCAGATTACCGTTGGATTTGACTAGCTCAACACCTGAATGTCCCTCTGTAGATCGTATTCAGATTTATGGATTTACCAAATGATCATCAGCATATCACAGTTTAAGATATATGGCACATTAGGCTATTTAAAATGACATATAGAGATACCCTCCACATACTGAAGATGCTCATGTTGTGACTGAACATCTAAGCTCACTGAACATTGGTTAGATCCATCAAGCCTTATTTTAGGCTACCCAGGACTTATTTTACCCAATATTGATAGGTAGACTCCTATAGTACAAGGACTAATCACAGCCTCTGAACGGTGTAAATGACTGTATCACATATATACTATGAGAATCAGTAGTGTATATATGTATCAATATGTTGGATTCACTGATCATCCCAAATTCATTATTGAGAGGTAGACTCCTATAGTACAAGGACTAATCACAGCTTCTGAAAGGTATAATTACGGTATTACATTTATACAATGAGAATCATAAGTGAATATATGCATTAATATGTTAGAATCCCTGATCATCCATCCTGACATAAAGAGGGATGTTATTTGATTATTTACATCGGATACCCCAATCGAATCTGGAAGAGACAGAGACACATCACAACCTTTATAATGTGAAGCAAACGTAATTCCATCTGCATAATAAGATTCATATGTGCTTTAAACATTAGAATCCCTGATTTTCCATTGTGACAAAAAGAATGGTTAATATTTTAGTTTTACATTTAATATTCCTGTTGACTCTGGGAGATACAGTAATATGGGACAACGTACAGTTATTGAGAGTAGTTATTTTCTCAGTCCAGCGGGACGACTTACAACTACAAAATGACATCATCACGCTATGTGATCACAATTGTCAACAACGTGACAGCATCCAATATATGACGGCCATTTTGTTTTGTTGCTTTTCTCGTGGTGAGGAAAACACAAGACTTGTCAATCCCACTGCTCCAGGTAAGAAACCTCTACAAATAGTATAAACTTGAGTTATTAGGGATAAACATTGAGTGAGTAAATATCTAAGGTTGTCAGATATGGACACACTACATACCACTATCTCTATTTCCAGGTAGAATTCTAATTGAACTCCCCATATGCATTTGGATATGCTACCACTCGGTGACCCACACAAGCTCCAACTACTCATTATGTGGTAAGATCACTTCACCATGGTGAGGTTTTGTGTTATTATGGATATATGGGTGATACACTCAAATAGTGGATGAACCTGATAGCCACTTTGCTCCATCTCTACCTTTAGATACGGCGCAAGAACATATTAACCGCCATATAAACTCTGGAACTTTTGACCATCATTATTTGGCACAGACTAAGAGATTGATGGGAAGCACCATACACAGGTAAAGGCTTCAACAAGCTAGGGTTCTTGAAATCCCGCCCCTCTTACCATGATCTCCTATTTAAGATAACTAACAGGAGTTAGATACAATGTGATTATTGATTGTTTTTACCAAGGCTTATTAGCATTTTACACATATTAGCTTTTTTTTGATTGATTTCTTTACTAAATTCTACACCTTAGAACATGGGAATCAGATAGGACAAGTAAAATTGAAACATTTTATCAGTAAAAGGAAGAAATACTTGAAGGACAGTACATTCAGGTGATTATTGGTTACTGATCTATGAATCATGACAGAATATTATTACAAATGGAATGTACTACTGAAACTTGATTATTAATTATGCATTGTAGATACACTAAAGACACAGAGAAGTGGGTAAACAGCTCCCGATAGAAGGGGGATTCATCACCCCGAAACGCGTAGAGTGAAATATTACATAAGGAACCACCAGTTCACATATGAATACATGATTGTGAACTTTAACATATGTGAAAATTGACGAGAATCCAATGTGCTAATTTGCTTACCTGTAATTAATTCAAACTGATATATACCAGGAGTGGTTATTTAAAACTAACCTTTGGTTATTTGAAGACTTGACCTGATTTGCAATCTGGAAGTGATTATGATAGATCAAATATGATATTATGATTTTGTGGAAAACAAACTGAAATTCATATGAGTTTTTTTACATAAATTGTGTCCGAAATTATATTATTGAATACGCTTTATTAATTGATATGATAAATTGATTGTTTATACAATAACAATTGGGTGTGGAGGGGACGGGAGAGTTCCACAGGATTGTGGACATCTGCTTTTCTTACATTAGTTAGTACAACCCAGTGTCAAAGTTGGTTTTCTCTCCGGCACCCCACTAAGTACCTTAAGTTTATTAACACTTTCTAACTGATTAGTTGTGCTCTAGGCTCAGTAGGATATAGGCCTCCTCCCACGTATTCCTCATCTTTAGATAGACTCCCAAAGCAGTGTTAGGTTTTGGAGGAGGGAGTACACATTTTCAGATTTAAGATTTGTCATGGATTGAATATAGGACAGCTTCCCCATATCCTCTTTCCTGGCTAGAAGATGAATCCAGATAGTAATGCTTTGTAAATGTGTGAATGGTAGACCAAGTGGCTGCCGCACAAATGTCTTTTATAGGCACCCCTCTTTGTAGAGCAGAAGATGTTGCCATGTCCTTTGTTGGATGAGATCTCAGACTTTCAGGGGGATTTTTCCAGCCAATCTGTAGCATTCTGTGATAGCAAGACTTATCCATCTGGACAATGCTGGTTTTGTAACTGAAAGTCTCAGTTTATGTCCAGTGTACGTAATGAAAAGCTGGCCATTGTATGATCAACGGCATATCGAAATATTATACCTCTTCGGATGTGCGCTTGAAGATTGAAAGCCCTGCCAAATACCCTTTTATTGTTCCAGATTTGCCAAATGCAACAAAAAGACAACACCATAGGTTCACTGCACAGAAAAGGGTCCACTTTCGTTTCCCTGCACCAGCTGCAGAATTTATTCTAATGGTAGCAGTACAAGGATGATGTTGTTGGCTTCCTGGCTGAAAGCAAAATCTCCAATACATCATCCAGGAGGTCCCAATCCTTATATCTCAACCTTTTAGAAACTATGCGTGAAGATTGAGTGCCTTCACCTCTGGATGGAGAACCCAACCCTCTTGTTGCGAGAGAGGGTCCGCTCTTGGTGGAAGACACATTGGAGGGCAGATGTACATGACCAGAAGGTCCGGGTACCATGTCCTGCTGGCCCAATCCGGAACAATTTGGATCATGGATTTCCCAAAATTTCTCAACCTCCTGATCACATGAGGAATGATGGGGACTTGAGGAAATACGTACAGGAGTGGAAATTCCCAGTCCACCACGAACGCGTCCCCTAGAGCTCCTCTTGGGGGAAATTCCCTGGAGCAGAACAGATCGCAATTCCGGTTGACACTGGTCATGAACAGATGTACTTGCAGGGTTCCTCAAAGGGTGAAGATCTCCTGAAGTTGTGAAAAAAACAGGGAGTGTTTCACAACCTAGTCCTCGGGGATCCCATACTCAGGTGGCCAGGGGAAGGCCATCTCTTTTGGATCCCGACCCTCGGGATGGACAAGTGAGGGAAGATAACCTGGGTAGGGGGTCCTCAGGGAGTGAGGGTGTCACATTGCTCAGGTCCAAGGCGCAGGAGCGACGCAATACCAACCACCCCCACAGTGGTCGCGGAGCCTGCAAGTCAGAGCTTACACAGACTTCCTTGACCAGAGCAGGGAAGGAGGGTTAGGGTCTCGATGGTTGGATGGATAGGGGGAAGTTAGGAAAACCAGATTGAGGGTGAGGTAGAGGTTGTGGCTAGGATGGGAGAATTTAGGGAAGGGCTGATAATTGCACACTTTTGTTCAGGCTGTACTTGGTACCAAGTTAGCTGTTTCACATTAGCACCATATTGCATAAAAGATAGCCCCTCCACTAGCAAACTCTAAGTCATGAGTTTTGTATATTGAACAGTCTAAATCAAGATAAGCATTACAACTCAGCATGCAGACTTAGCTCTGGCTTTTAGTGTTCTGTCCGTGGTAGGCCCGTCAAGTCCTATGGCACGTCGTCCATAGGGTTCAAACAGCTGGTCCAAGCTAAAAGAAAGGACAAATATTAGTGTATGTCCTCAGAGTTTGTAAGCATTCACTCTCATGCCACACTCACATGCACACTACACATAGCGTTCAATGTTATCCATCTGTGAGCGGTACTGTGCGTGGATGGTTGCACCTAAATTAGGAAAGGTGCACCAGAATTCACAATCCGCCACAGGTTCGTTTCTTCAGATCCCAGGTGGTGTGACCACTTTTACGAAATTCCCACGAGTGGTCTTTCTTCAGACACCCGCAGGCCAATGCCTTTGAAATGTGGGCTGTCACACGTGTTTTTGCCTCATGTGCGCCCTGGCCTTAGGTTCCAGGAGGCGGAAACACACGGAAGGTTGTGCAGAAGTTTTAATACTTCAATTCCCCGGTGAAAATGCAAGCGCTGTACTGCGGCGTGGAAAATACGTACACTTATCTCAATTTGGAGGTGCAGGGGCTTTGGATGGGCAAACAATGGCCCTCTACGCTTTCCCCAGGTCCTTCTGGTTCGAGAATAGTAGAAAGACAGTTATCTTGCAAGCGCGAGGGGCCAGGCTGCTGCTCTGGAGGGGCTGGGCCCCTCGCAAGTGATTTCTCAGGAGCTTCGGTTCGCAAGTCCTCTCCCCGTGAAGTCTCAAGCACAAGCCCCGTGCTTCGGGGCTTGCGCATGCGCATTGGTGTGCCCCGCCCGGCTCCCGATTGGTCCAAATCGGCCCAGAGCATGCTGGGACTTGTAGTCAGGGAGCACCTTCTGCTGGGCAATGTCGTTTTAAGAGGCTGCTTTCTTGCACAAGGGGCAAAGCAGTCTCTTATAAGGCTGCAGCTTCTTAGATAAAGTTCCTAAAGCAAACCCAGGCATAACAACCCCCACTACACCTTTCTGTTTCGCCTGTCCTTGTCTTTGTTTACCCTTATCCCTGACAGAGGGAGAAACACCTTATGGTGAGACATGGTATCGCTCTTTTTCTACAGCCCATCCAACCCCTATGGCTACCTATTTTATGGGAAACTGCAGCGTCCATAATTCCTCCCCGCTTTACCTTGACAACACTACTGAGCCGAGGAAGATGAGGAATGAGACCAGGAAGATTACCTCTAGTGACTTGCAATGGCTCTCTCCCTTTAATGAGACCAGGCAGAGTCATGCACGTAATCCTAACTACACACACCTGTCACTTGTTAACACTCCCTCTCAGGATAAAAGGTGGCGCCCACAGGCACACTGTGAGCGAGGCTGGGCATGAGAAGAAGCAGCTCTTCCGGGGCTGATGTGAACAAGGCTATCGAAGTTGGAAGGCCAAGGGGCTGATCGGCATTTGTGGAAAACGAGAGAGAGCCAGATGAAAATTCCAAACTTTTGGAAAACCTTAAGCATTCCCAGACTGAAACCGATTCAGAAGAAAGGATATGCGGCCCGCTCCCCTCCCGGGTGAACGACAGAGGTGGGGAAGAGCAGAGGAGGCTTTGGTAACAGCCTTGACTGCTACATGAAAGGTGTTGAAGAAAGAAATCCAAATAACATGACCAGTGAGTTATCAAAGGCAACAAAGAGCCAGTGTGTGCTAAGAGCAAAAGTAACTGTAACAAGGTAAGGTTGTGCATGTACCGATAAACGCGTACTGGAAGAGACAATTGCTGAACTGTGATGAGAGTATACAAAGTAACAGACTGATCCTGTGAGGCGGAATCGCACATTCAAACGTCTCTTTAAAATGTTTGAAATGTGATATGCTTACTTATTCTTAATTTTCAATAAAAATCAATTAACTAAAAAACAAATGTGATAAAACGGGAAACGAAGGCAAAGTAACCGCAATCCTGAATGAGAATTGATTGAGTGAAAGCCAAAGTATATGAACTTGAAACACCCCAAGAGGGCAAAGTATGAACTTTAAGCACGCCAACAGGGCAAAAGTAAAAAAATGATAATTCCAAGAAACTACAGTTACCAAGAGGCATTGATGTTGGTGTTAAGAGTTGATGACAACAATGGAGGAGCTGAATTGATGGACTAGACCAGCCTGGGGAGACGGGGGGGGGGCGTGATTCCCCATATGTGCAAAAAGTACTAGACTAAGGAGAGGCATAGAGAGAGCCAAGTGGTAATAAAGAGGGGACAATGATACACAGGCGAGTACACCCCCAGGTGACTCAGAAGTTGGCAGCAGCATAAATCTGAGTATAGGCTTGGTGTTCAAAGCCCAACAAAAGATCGAGAAGTAAGCAGCAACAATGGGCAAAATGCAGAAACAGGAGGGACTGACCCGGGCCACGGAAGAAGGGGCGACAGGAGGTGGAGATGGGGTGACCCTGGATGCATTGATTGAGGCGATCCAGGCCACCAGGTTGTCCCTGGAAGGGAGCATCAAGGAGATGGGAGTTGATGCAGTCCTAGTACAGGCGGACCTATGCAAAGTCTGTGAACGAGTCAGCACAGTGGAGGACGATATCCAGCACCTCAAAAATCAAGTGGCGGGCCTGGTGGGGGCGACCAGGACCTTGGAGGTGAGGGCAGAAGATGCAGAAGGCTGCTCTGGGCACTGTAACATCCAGCTGGTCGGAGTACTGGAGGGGGAATAAGGGCCCAGTGTAGAACTATTTGTGGAAAATTTGATCCTGAAGGTGCTAGGTATAAAGGGCCTGTCAACATTTTTCACAGTTGAAAGGGCTCACAGGGTGCCGGGGAGAGCCCCGCCACCGGGTGGCCCACCAAGAGTAATAGTGGCAAAGATCCTGAATTTCAGAGATCGTGACTCAATACTAAAGGAGGCCCGCAAGGTGGGATTTTACAAAGTTCAAAATACGAGACTTCACATCTTCCCGGACTTCACTTTGGAGGTGCAGCGCCAGAGAAGGACGTATGATGCAGTACAACAGCGACTTCGAGAACTGAACATAAAATACATTATTTTTTTCCCCGGCTAAAATGAAAGTCATATCAGGGGGGAAGTCGTGGCTGTTTATGTCCCTGGGGGAGGTGTGGGACTGGATAGAGGCTTCATCACATGGAAGAGAGCCACAAACCGAGAGAGGGTCGGGAGGAGCACAACCTCAAGCTGGGGACTGAAAAAAGAAAGAGCCTAGTGATGGCCCTGGTAACATGTTGGGGCATTATGGCTGGGGGAGAATGTTGGGGCAAGAGAAAGGGTCGGGGTGCAAACTTCAGCAAAAGATGGAGGGTAGACCGCTGGTGACCATGGCTACAAGTCAGGGATTTAAGGTGGATGTGGAATATTAGGTTGACTACAGGGTACGGAGGAGATCTGGAACAGGTGAGTGGGAGCAGGGGCAACGTAGAACCCCCCCTAGATGACACCACTGGCTGCTAACCCACAAGGAGAGGGGAAGAGGTGGGATATGCCAGTCAAAGGGTCTAGTATGTGGGGGTCGGGGAGTGTGGAACCCGGAGAGGGGACACCCAAGGGACACCCAGTCGGAGATGGGGGGAAGGAGTTATGGGGGTAAGAGGGAGGGGGAAGAGGGAGGAGGGTGGGCATGGTGGGTAGTCAGGGGGGAGTTTCGGAGGGGGAAAACCAAGTTGGGGATGGTTAATGTCTGGGGTACAGTTAAGGGGCAGAAAGGGAGCAGGGAAACTGAGGAGAGACCGAACACTGAGATGTATGAGACCGGAAATGGGATCGAGAGGGAGGAACGTCAGCATAAAAAAGGATGGTGGAATTGCCAGAAGGAGGATGGGTGGGGACAAGAGGAGGATCCTGAGGCGAGGGGACCCTGGAAGGAGGGGGACAGGATATGAAACTTAACCGATAAAAATGGTGGAGATCAGAGATTTGCAAAGCGGAACAAGGAATGTTCGGGGACTGGTGAAAAAGACAGGGGATACAGGTGGCCCTGATACAGGAGACACACCTTTGTAAGGCATACCTATTGGCATTTGGGAGACAATGAAGCAGACAGGTGCTGGGAATGTCTTACTCAGCACAGGCAAGGCGGGTATTGATCTGGGTGGCAGCAGGGGTGCCACTGCAAGTGGAAAGGGTACTGAAAGACAAGATGGGGAGGAAAGTGGTTATGGTGGGGAAATGGGAATAGCGTTCAATATGTTTAGTGAACTCATACGCACCGAATACTGATGATAAGGAATACTTCCCCTCACTGCTATATATGATTGGAGCGCTTAGAAATGAAATGATCGTATGGGGGAGATTTTAATTGTCATCTGGATACACACCTGGATGGAATGGGGGAGCAGGGCCCAGTAACAAATGACAGCGTAATAGAGGACCTGATGGAAATATGGAGAGAAAGGCATGGTGAAGAGAGAGGGTTCTCGTATTACTCGGGAGCACATGAGTCGTACTTGCGCTTTGATTATTTACTGACAGGTAGGGATAATTGTCAGCAATTTGAAGAACCAGAATATTTGGGACGCACTCTTTCTGATCGCTCCCCTCCTGGTGGTTAAGCTGATGGAGAGGGGTAGGGGACCCCCATGACGGGTTGTGGCGTATGCAGAGAGAAACGTTAGAAGATGGGGGCTTCAAAAACGAGATACGTAAGGGAATTGAAAGCTACTTCGAGTTAAATGCAGGGTCAGTGACATCAGTAGGGGTGCTTTGGGAGGCCCTCAAGGCAAATATAACGGGGGTTTGCCTTTCAATGATGGTGGAGATGAGAAAGAGATTGCAGAAAACACTACGACAAACAGAGGAGCATGTGGCGGAACTGGACAGGGAGGCTGCCAGGGGAGATCTGGTGGGGGACAGACTGACCCAGAGCCTGGCGCTTTACCACAAGACCCTAACGGACCTGACACACTTTGACAACAGTAGACGTGACGTTCAGCTACATAGAGAGGGAGACAAGGCAGGAAAATTGTTGGCCTGGCTGATAAATAGGGAAACTCCAAGGTGTGTTAAAACTCAAATTAGGACCAAATTGGGGGAAATAGTGGGGACCCAGGACCAGATTAATAGGGCGTTTGCAGAATTTTATGCAGAAACTGTACACAAGTGAAGGGGATACGTTGAAGAGGACGTGGAGGAGTTGTTGGGCATGATTCGGCTACCAAGACTAGGGGCGCATATGAGGGAAGAATTGGAGTCTCCAATAGTGGATGCGGCTATCCGAGGGGCAGTACATTCCATGAGGAAGGGCACTGCACCTGGTAGGGATGGGTTTCCTATAGAATTCTACTCTGAGTATATAGATCTCCTAGCCCGTGGCTCAAGAGGGTGTATGACGAGGGGACCTCCCAGAGTCCATGAGGGAGGTCATCATAACAATAAACTTGGAGGAGGGGAAAGGTCCACTGGATTGCATGTCGTACCGTCCTATTTCCTTATTGAATATTGAGCGGAAGATCCTGGGGAAAACCCTGGCAGCCAGAATGGTGAGAGTAGCTCTGGTACTGGTTCACCCAGACCAATTGGGTTCATTGGCGGGAGGAATAAGACAGGTAATATCAATCGCCTCCATCACATGATGGACCATATCAAATTTCAGAAGGAAGGTGTTTGATTCGCTGGAATGCAAGTGGCTATTCCGGGTGCTGAAGGAGTTTGGGTCTGGGGAAAATATCTGTAAATAGGCCTGATTTACAACAAACCAGTAGCGATGGTGAGGACCAACGACTGGGTCTCGGGGAAAATAAGAACTAAGTAGGGGGATAAAACAGGGGTGTGCAGCATCCCCAATGCTATTCGCTCTGGCCCTAGAGCTGTTGGCGGGGTTTCTGTGACAGGAAATGATAGAAGCGGGGATCGAAGCAGGAGGTGTGAGACATACAGCATCACTATATGCCGATGATCTACTGTTGTATGTAAATAACCCACGGGAGAATCTCCCAACGCTGCTGGAGGTGTTAAAGAATTTCCGGCAAATGTCAGGCTTTCGAATCAACGAGGATAAGTCGATGTTGTTCCCCTTAGGAGGGCTGCACAGATGTCAGGCCGGGGACTTTCTGGAGGTGGAGATAAAATGGGAGACAGAGTCATTCAAATATTTGGGTATACAGATATTCCATGAGATGGACGAAACTTTCATGCACAATAAAGGGAGGGCACTATCGAGAATAGGAGAATTGGTGGCACTATGCAAAATGGTGATCCTCCCAAGATTGCTTTACTCTTCACCAATATACCGTATGTGGCGAAAAAATGTTTTTTTAAATGTTGGATAGTAAGATGGGTGAGCTACTATGGAACACAGGGAGGTGGAGGGTGTCCTTAGCGATATTACGGAGAGCAAGGGTGGAAGGCGGACCGGGCCTACCAGACTATGAGAAATATTTCATAGCAGCGCAGTTGCAAATGGTCTTGGAGTGGGAACAGCCAGGGGGGTAGTCCACATCGAAGAGAGATTTAACTGTTATGGAACCCGATGGGGAATAAGGGGACTACAATCGTGTTCGAGGCAGCCAGATCTGGGGGGCTCTACGAAGGGAATCTACCCTGTGGGCTAGACCAGAAGCTGCAGCAAGCGATAGGGAGGGCACGGATACAGAGAATCCAGGAGAAGGGGTGTGGAGTGGTGGGAGATCTGTTTGAGGGAGGGAAACTGCTCACGTTCTCAGAATGGTGCGCAAAATTTGAATTGCCAAAGGGACATTTCTGGCATATGGAGCAGTTGTTAGGAGACTGGCGGAAATATGGGATCAAAATCCGAAGGAGCCGGACATAAGCCCTCTGTTGCGGATACTGCTGGAGCAAACGGGTGGGAGGGGAGGCGACGGTCTCGCACATCTACAAGGCTCTACAGGAGGGGGAACCCAGAGGGGAATTGAAGGCAAGGGAGAAGTGGGAGGTGGATATGGGATACCAGATACCAGAGAAGAAATGGATAAAAATATGGGATCAAGTCCAGAAGGTATCACGGAACACCAGATTCCAATTGGTCTAATTTAATATCATGCATAGGACATATGTGACCCCCAACTAGGTTGCGGGCAATGAAAAGAACCCTAACGGACGAGTGCCCATGGTGCAGTAGGCACCCGGCAGGATTCTGGCACGTGATATGGGATTGTGGAGTCATAGTGAACTATTGGGATAAAGTGATCGAAGGGGTGAACGGGTTGTTGGGGACAAAAATGGAATGTAACCCAAGAATGTGCACATGGGGAATGCTTTCAGGGGGAAAGAGGCATAAATCACGGAACAAGAGGGTGAGATTTCTGCTGATATTAGCTAAACACTGCATGGCCATCGCGTGGAAACACCCACAGGGACCATCAATAACACTGTGGCAGGCACATGCTCATAGATGGGGAGTACCCGAACTAGAAATATTGCGAGGGGCGAGGGCTGATACAAAGGGGGATGGGGTAACGGCAAACTGGGGCCAATTGCTAAATGATCTGGTTGTACCCAACGATCTGAAATCACCATGAGGTGCGGGACAGGGGGAGGCGAAGCGACAAAGAAAGGGGAAGGAAGGACAAGGATGTGGAAGGGTTTGTGGGCGATCCTTTGGGAAGATGCTGATACATGAAGCTGGCTAGTTACATGCAATGGGGGAGGTAAGAGGGTGAAAAAGGGATGATACAGGACAGGAGGCCTCACAGGAATCAGTTAAGGAAGGAGGGGCGGTGGCTGGGAGGGTAATGTTGGACTTGTTTTTGTCTGCCTTGTTTACAAAAATTCAAATAAAAAGTGTTTTAAAAACAAAAAGATTTGAACTGTGCATTTGTGGCAAGGCGTACAAGGCCTAAAGAACTTATTGAAGAGCCCAAGCCTGAACTGTTGAATTGTGCAAGTATCCAAAGTGTGCCAGGTTGATAGAACCGTGCCTTTCACCTATCCTTTTAAGAAACTCTCGAGACCCCTTGGTTCTGAACGTGGGTAAGGGAGGTGTTACCTAAGCCATTCTGACATTTTTTTCTTTCCTTTTATATACCCTTCACACATTTGTCATTTAAGAAGGAGGGCAAGGTTCGTTTTTTTAGTACATGTTAAAGATATGAATAATATCCTGAGGACTGAACTTGTTGAGGTCTTTAGTTCAGTGTTGCTGGAAGTTGGATTCCGCAGGAGGACTGGAGTTGTGAAAGATGGCTGCTACCTGGAGTGTAAAAGTAGAAACTTAGCGTGTGTGGTTTGAAAGGTGAAGTCCATGAATGAGGTAAGAGAAAGCAAGTACCCATGTATCCCTGCTGATTGGTATGCAGTGGGATCCGCCTGTGATGGTGACAGAAGCCAGTTCTATAATAAACAAAATAGAGCGTAAGGAAAAGAGTCTAGAAGTTAGAAACCTCTGGGAAAAGAGTTTCCTACCTCATATGGCTAGATGCGTGTCTACGCAAAGTAATCCCTTCTGAGGCACGAGAGTTGGATAATAATGATTCTGATTTATGAAAAGCTAAAGATAGGAAAGTGAATGTAGCCCAATATGAACTTATAGTTGAATGTGTGCTACTGTACGTAAGACACGATACCATTGCCAAACAGAATTCTCGGATCGGGGATAGTCTTTAACTTTCTTTCAATAGTCGAATCTTGAAAGTGCACGCTGTGGTCAAGTTCTAAAAACAAGATTCTAAGCATGAGAGAACTGAAAGAGAATGCGTGTTCACGTCTATTACAAGTGATCAGGGTCGTACTGTTGCCGGGTAACGAGATAGCGTTCTTGTAAGAATGAACTGAATTCAAGATTTCCCGGGGAGGATTTTGTAAGTCCTTGCCGAGGTCCTAATGAGAAACACAGAATTAAGCACAGATAGAAGAAGATAGATATAAGACAGATTGGGGTAAGCCTAGTAAGTGTACTTACGAAGCGTCTACTATGGGGGAAAGTGATGCGCTGACAACAGGGCTACACAGATTTATAACAGTTTCTGAATACTGCAATGGGCGGGTGCCTTGGGGAAGGTAGCCAGCAGCCAGCATGCTGACAGTGCTTCCAGGCGCCATCTTGGAAATGGCACAGAAAGATACTCCAATGTGCCCCTAACGCTACCAGTGCCGCCAAAGAGACCAAGGCAACCCCGGAGTCCTACCAGTATGCGCCCTCCGAAAGGGAGGCCCCCCTGGCTTGCCCGGGTGAAGGAGATGAAAACGACACACCATGTGGGAAGCATGGACACCCAAAGCTGCCTACCAAGAACGATCAGCTGGAGAATACCCCTTCCAGCCGAACAAGTATTGGAGGGAGCCGTGAAAATAGCGAGAGTCACAAATCCCCAAAACCTTAAACTCAGGACCCGCAATAGTGACCACCGGTGGGGGTATGACACCTGCAGTCCTCCCAAAATGATCCAGAACATTGGGTTTCAACTGGGAGGTATGAAAGACCGGGTGAATCCCTCACCAAGAGGAGGGAAGACGTAACCGGACAGCTGCTGAACACAAAAGACGGAGGATCTCAAAGGGACCATAGTATTTCGGGGCCAGTTTGGAAGGCACCAAATGACGAGGCAGAAAGCGAGATGTCAACCAGACCTTGTCCCCCGGGGCTAGTACTGGGGCCGGGGTGCGATGACGGTCCACAAAGCGTTTAGCACAATCCTGGGCCATCAACAAGGAATCCCGTACTTGACAGCCCCACTCTGGATCTGATGAATCAGATCATCCACTGCAGGAAATCGTGAAGAGGCTGGAGGAACTGAAGGAAAGATCGCCAGAGGAAATCCATAGGTACAGAAGAATGGACTGGACTTCAAGGCTTTATGGTAAGCATTATTATAAGCAAATTTGGCCAAGGGGAGCAGACCGGACCAGTTGTCATGGGCAGATGAAATGAAACAACAAAGATACCCTTCCAGGGTTTGATTGAGCCTCTCAGTCTGTCCGTTTGTTTGTGGGTGGAATCCTGAACTCAAGGCATGTCTGATCTCCAGTATCGAGCATACCTGTTGGCAATAGCGAGAAGTAAACTGGGAGCCCCTGTCAGACACTATAGTGTCTGGTAAACCATGGTGTGAAAAAAAATGTGTTCCACAAACACCTGTGGCATCCGGGCAGCTGTAGGAACTAGGAAGGGGAACAAAATGTGCTAAAACCTGGTTATTCAATCAATTTTAAATGGAGCAACGACCCCAACCTGCCCGACTTGACCACCACCGTCCACTGCTTATAAACTGCTTGTAACATTACCTTGTTTTTTTTTGTACTCTGTTATGTTTAATATGAAGATTGTATTTACCCACTGTCTGTAACTACGCCGTGATACCTCCGGGTCTGGGCGTAGTATAAATGTAAATGTAATAAATAAATAAATAAATCTATGTGAAATAATCAATTACGAGCATAATTGCTGTACAACCATCAGAAGGAGGGAGATCTACCACAAAATCTGTGGAAATGACCTGCCAGGGATGGGTGGGAATGGGCATTTTTAACAGATTTCCCAAAGGAGGTCTGCGTGGAACCCTGGACTGCAAACAGATGATACATGAGGACACATAACCCTGAACATCCTTTTGCAATGAGGGCTACCAAAAATGTCGCTGTATTAAGTCAGTGGTGTTACACACTCCTCTGTGTCCTGCTGTCTGCGTATCATGACACATATGTAGAATCTCTTTCCTGAGTATATCTGTGGGTCTGTAAACCTGATACTCATGGAAATCTATGTCCTTGGGCCTCATTATGACCCAGGCGCTAATGGGTTAACGGCACCGTAAAAGGCTGCGGCGCCGTTAACCTATTAGCGCCTAATTACGAGGTCCCTTTGCGTTGTGTAGACCAGCCGTTTAAGTAGGGACCCGCAAAGGGACCTTGGTGCTAATTGCGGCACCGTAATTAGCGCCTTCCCCATTCCCATTGAGCCCTATGGGGCGAAAATGGGAATGGGGAAGGGCCATGGAGGAAGGGGGAATTACCGCCCCGCCAACCTTGTAATGGGGTGGTAATTCCCCCTTTCTCCATGGCGGAGTCGGTAACTTCCCGGCATGGACCATGGTGCTAATAGCACCATGGTCTTCCGCCAGGGTCGTACTGAGGCCCCTTGTCTTTGAGAAGAGAGTACTGGGTCGTCATTGCTTGGATTTCTGTATACTGAGATCTTGTGTCATTGACAATCTGTTGTAGGAAATTGGAGATGAAATTAACAAAGGGAGCCTTTGGAAACAATTGTTCTGGACAGAATTGAGAAGGGCCTTCTGGATCCATCTGTGAGAGGGCATCCGCTCTTAGATTTATTCGACCTGGGATAAAAGGGAAAATATTATCATAAGGGAAAAAGAAATGGTCCCAATGAGCTTGAAGACTATTCCGGGTTTCTACATATTGTAACGCTCACCTTGTATCCACAGGGACACAGCCAGACTGGTCTGGAACACTTCTGGGATAGATTCACCTCCCCCGGAGACTCAAACTGATGTGGGTCTATTCTGGAAGACAGGAGTTCAGTTTTAGCTACAGTCACCTCCTCTCGGTACCCGCCTCCCAAATGTTCCCCTTGCAACCCCCTTAGAGCCTCCCTCACCTTGAATTTCGATAAGATGCGCTCTCCGTCCTGCCGTTCTGGGCAGGGGTGCGTCGTGGCTGGGCACCTTTCGGCCAAGTTACTTTACTGGCGTGGGCCCGGGAGTCCAGGCCGGCTGCGACTCCACTCTTGAGGTAAGTCTTTAGTTTTTAAAGGAATGTGTGTCCGCAATTGTTGTTGTCCTGTTGACCTTCTCCTTCTCTCGTATGATGCAGAAGGGTGATGAAGACGTCGAGCTGATGGAGAGGGCAGTGCTCGAGAAGATAAGAGAATTTGCGGAGCGCGGCGCTATCAGCGTCTTTTGGAATAATGCTAACCTGTGCTATTCTTCCTTGCAGGTCGCCGAGAAGCTCCTGGATGAAATGGGGCCAGATGGAAGCTGAGTGTAGGATGGAAGATGTCTGGTCGGCAGTTGGAATTTCCAGGAAAGCTTCGGTAAGTAAGCGGAGACTGGGGGTGATGGAATGGGAAGATGAGCGCTTACTAATTGTCCCCTTCTTGTCTCTTCTCCAGCATGTTGCTAGCAGAAGAAGACGAACTCCAGGGAAGATTCCAGAGCGAACGAGGAGCTTGGTGCGAAACAGGTAAGGAGGAATAATGGTGTTCTTCTTCTCCCTGAAGATGCAGGCCAAGGATACTGCGAGCAGGTCTTGGTGAACGTCACGCTTTACCTGCAGAACAACGCGAAGCGCGTGCCTCAGCTCGGGTGTGATTTAAATACCCAGCAGGTATCCCAGGTGTCTCTAGGGTGGGCCACACCCTGGATGCTAGACTGCATGATGCAGTTCCACGTCGATCCTTGTGGGGGCAGCCATGTTAGTCCATTACCCAATGAAAACTCCACCTGTCTTATGAGCCTGGCGCCAAAGACGCCAGGACTGGCTCCAGGACAGCCGAGAGGGGCATGATTGGGCCCTTGGGGCCATGCAGGAATACAGTGGTGAAGGCCAGAGAGCCCGAGTTCCCAGGCCAGGGGTTTTAGTCGTGACACATATTGAAGTGCTCTTAGATTGTGATGATCAATGTGATCCTCCACAGGAAATGTTGCACCCAAAAACAAATGTCTCCATTCCTCAAAGGCCTTTTTGATGGCCAAAAATTATGTTTCAAGCTCCGAATACTTGAGCTCTGGGGAGGTCAATGTTTTTGAAAGATAAGCCACCGGACATTCTTCGCCCTGATCAGATTCCTGAAGCAAGACTGCCCCAAGGCATAATGGGATGCATCAGTTTCCACTATAAATCTTTTGCCTTGATCTGGAGTTCTCAAAATGGGTGATTTGGTAAACTGGATTTTTAAGGCTTCAAAAGCTTCCTGTGATTCTTGTGTCCACACAAATGGTATGCCCTTCTTCAATAAACCTATGATTGGACGAGCTATATTGGAAAAATCCTGGTATAAACATCCTATAAAAATTGGCAAATCCTAAAAAACTTTGGATTTCTTTTATGGTAGTCGGACTGAGCCAGCCCAAAACAGCAGAAACTTTAGCCTGTTCCATGGCCATTCCTTGTGGAGCCAACACATATCCTAGGTGATGTACCTGGTTCTGGTGAAACTCACACTTTTCAAGTTTACAGTCCAAGTGTTCCTGGTGCAGACGTCTTAGAAACTCCTGAACATGTCGGACATTCTCCGATTCTGAAGCTGAAAATATAAGAATATCGTCGAAGTAGACAATCATGAAATGCAAAAGGATATCCCAAATGATGTGGTCCATGTAGCGTTGGAAAACGGCCGGGGCATTGGATAGGCCAAAGGGCATGACCCTGTATTCATAATGGCCAAAAGGAGTATGAAAGGCTGTCTACCATTCATCACCTCCTTTGACCCGAATCAGATGGTACGCCCCTCTTAGGTCCAATTTTGTATAGATTGAAGCCCCTTTGACAGCCTCCAAGATGTCGGGGTTCAGCGGCATCGGATATCGATCAGGATTCGTGATCCTGTTCAGTCCGCGAAAATCAATACATGGACACAGTTCCTCTGTGTTCTTTTTTTAAATGAAGAACAGAGAGGCCACAGCTGACAAGGTTGATTCTATGATGCGCCCATTTTTCAGGTTGGTATGGAGGTATTCCTTTAGAACTTCCTTTTCTCTAGCAGACAGAATATACATGCGACCAAACAGCAAAGGTTGATCAGGTACTAAGGTAATCGACTAGTCGTACCTGCAATGAGGTGGAAGTTCCGAGTAGTGAGGCTTGGCAAATATACTTTGGTAAGAAAAATAAGGTTTAGGAATTCCTTCCAAATTGTTGAGGATACTAGAGTTACCTGAAGCAATCGTTGTCAAGATAGACGGAGTGAGAAACCCAATAGAACCTTGTGATAAACAGTTTTGGAGACAATCTTCTGGACCCAGAAAGAATATACCAGCTGTCCAATTTATAAATGAGTTATGGAGCCAGAGCCATGGAAGCCCCAAGATCACCGGGTAATGAGCCAGCGTTATGATATCAAAAGTTATGTGTTAAGAATGTGAAGCAATCGTCATGCAAACAGGAAGAGTTTGTTTACTAATAGGCCCTGAGGTCAGAGGAGACCGTGTTGATGTGCCCAGTGGTCATCCACAAAATTCCCTGCAACTCCACTGTCTACCAGGGCTAGGATCTTCCCCTCCTTCGACAAATTGATTAAGAGAGTAATCTGTAGAACCACCATAGGGGAATTGGACCCTTATGCCACTGGAGCAGGCGTCTCTGGAGGTGGGGAATCTTTGCTTTCATCCCGAATCGTGGTTCCCGCTATGATCGGGCCCCGGCGTTTCCTGCCCTCTGTGGGTGAGCAACAGGACAAGCATTCCCTAAATGTTCCTTCGATCCACAGTACATACATAGCCCCTGTGTTTGTTTGCGAAGACGTTCTTCCTGACTCAAAGGGCCACCGTTCACCCCCACTTGGATAGGTTCATCATCTGGTACTGTCTTCAGGATAGAAGGTGAGGAATTGGGATGATCGCAATGGCCTCTGTTCCTTCTTTTCTCACGATGTTGCTCTTGTCATTGATAATCCAACTGCATGGAGCATTTAGCATTTAGCATTTAGCTCAGCTAGATTGGGAGATTGTGGGACCCGAGCTACCTCATCTTTGAACTCTTCGGAAAGACCCCTCCTAAATAAAGTGATGAGGGCATCATCGGGCCATGCAGTATCGGCCGCCATCTGCTTAAATCATGATTTCTTGCCTTCCAAACATAGTCTTTAGCCTGTGTGTGAAGGCTGGAAATTAATCTAAGATGCTGTTATTAGTAGTAACTAAAGGTGTTGCCCAGGCTAAGGCAGCTCCTGATAAATGTGAGATCATATGTCCCACCTTGTCACGATCTGTAGGATAAAACAAACCTTTAAACGCAAACTGTACGGTACATGAGTCTAAAAACTCCTTCAGTTTGTGAGGGTTTCCGTCAAACTTCCCCCCAGGCAATGGGCCAGGAGGTAGTCAGAACTCTGCGGGGCCCTTACCATTTGTTGGCGAAGGACTGCGTTGTCTTGTTTCAGACCTTGTACTTCTCGGGTCTGAGTCTCGGGAAAGATTCTGCCCAGCAGCAACCAATTGTTGCATCTGATTCTGATCCATGGTTAGGCACCAAGTGGTTTTTTCAGCGTCACTTTCTGTTAAGCATATGAATAATATCCTGAGGACTGAACCGTAAGCAAGGAAGTGACAAACCTGAATCAGGATGAGCTCACGGATGTGCTGGAAGAATCCCCCCAGAAGACCTGCGCTCTCCCCTTCTAATGAACAGCGCAAGAGAACCCAGGACCCTCAGGGAAACCCTCTGGGGAAGAAAACCCTGGATGGTCGTGGTCTTAAATTCAGTGTCGCTGGAAGTTGGATTCCGCGGGAGGACTGGAGTTCTGAAAGATGGCTGCTACCTGGAGTGTAACATTAGAAACTTAGCATGTGTGGTTTGAAAGGTGAAGTCCATGAATGAGGTAAGAGAAAGCAAGTACCCACGTATCTCGGCTGATTGGTATTCAGTGGGATCCGCCTATGAATGCGACAGAAGCCAGTTCTATAATAAAGGAAATAGAGTGTAAGGAAAAGAGTCTAGAAGTTAGAAACCATGGGGAAAAGAGTTTCCTACCTTTGTCTGGCTAAATGTGCAAAGTAATCCCTTCTGAGGCATGAGAGTTGGATAATAATGATTCTGAATTCTGAAAAGTTAAAGATAGGAAAGTGAATGGAGCCCAATATGAACCTTTAGTTGAATGCGCGCTACTGCATGTAAGACGCCATACCATTGCCAAACAGAATTCTCGGAACAGGTATAGTGTTTAACTTCTTCCAATAGACGAATCTTGAAAGTGCAGGCTGTGGTCAAGATCTAAAAACAAGATTCTAAGCATGAGAGCACTGAAAGAGAATGCATGTTCGCATCTATTACAAGGTATATGGGTCGTACCATTCCCGGGTAACGAGATAGCGTTCCCGGAAGAATGAACTGAATTCAAGATTTCACAGGGAGTCCTTGCTGGCGTCCTAATGAGAAACACAGAATTAAGCACAGATAGAACAAAACAGATATAAGACAGATTGGGGTTAGCCTAGTAAGCGTACTTACGAAGCGTCTAGTATGGGGAGAAGTGGTGCGCAGCAGGGCTCCACAGACTGATAACAGTTTCTGAATACTGCAATGGTAAGGTGCCTTCGGGGAAGGTAGCCAGCAGCTAGCATGATGATGGTGCTTCCACGCACATCTTGGGAGGGGCGCAGAAAGATACTCCTATGCGTCCCCAGCGCTTCCAGCTCCGCCAAAGAGACCAAGGCAAACCTAGAGTACCAACTGTATAGGCCTTTTGATTTTGACTAGACTGACTTGGACTGTTTGTTATTTGTTTAATGGTTGACAATACTCCCATTCTAGAGTTAGGGTCAGTTAGGAATTCTCCCAACCTTACTAAATACAAAATAAAGGTTTTTGAAACTTGCATTAATATTATCTGTGTCTGCTGTTGATATCATGCCTTCCTTACATATGGTGTCAGGAGTGTGAAGCGACTCCATTGAAACAAGTTGGGGAATACTAACATTTCAGAAGTGGTTGAACCTCAAAACCCACTACAGCTACAAAAGGTTCTATTGGATTTGACATATGCAGCAGTAGGGAAGCATCCATTCCTCCAGGGAAAAGAGGTCAGATTCCCACTGACTTAGTTCTGATATCTCTCCCTGGATACTACATCAGACTAGCCCTGAAATCAGGTTTAGCTTGGAAATTCGGACTAGATGTACTCGCAGGAGTTATTGACCCGAGATTTCAGGGGAGATGTGAAAGTTCTTTTACCCAATCATGGGGAGATACCATTTGACATTCATCCTGGGGATAAAATAGAACAAGGGATTCTTGAAAGGGCCTTTCTTCCCCAGTTAAAAGAAGAGACATAACAGGAGGGGACAGAGAGTGGAGATCTAGATTTTCTAGAGGCTGGTAAAAGACCTAATATCAATATTAGCCATGATGAACAAACCATCCTTCCAGACTTGGCTTTTGCTCAGAGAAACGATACATTATTGTCAGCGGCTTTCTTACAAGTAATCGCTGAGTCTGAAGGCAGTGATAAAGGAGGTCCCTTCTTCTTTCTATAACAGGGACTATTATATCAAAGGGAAACCTCAGGGGAAGCATTATGTAAAACCCAGTTAGTAATACCCAAAAGCCATCAGAAAATAGTTCTGGAAATTGTCCATTAACATTTTACAAGGGGTCACCTAGGAGAAGTTAAGACCCCAGCCCATATCAGTGGAGAGTTTTATTGGCCAGGAATATATGCCGACATTAAACATTTTGTTCAGACATGTGAAATATGTCAAAAGACCAGCACCAATATTCCTCCACCTGCCCCTTAGGGTCCACCACCTATAATAGAGGTCCCATTCTCCCGAATCAGGATGGGACATCAATGGACCACTTGAAACCTCTAAATTGGGAAAATACATTTTTCTTAGTGATTGTTGACTATGCTACCAGTTCTCCTGAAGCCTTTCCCATGAGAAATAGTATGACCCAGCAAATACTAAAAAATCTTCTACCATTATTTTTCAGGGTTGGGTTCCCAAAAGAAATTTTAACAGATCACAGAACGAATTGTATGAGTGAACTCATGGGAGAAGTTAAATAATTACTTCAAATCACTACATTAAGAACCTCAGTTTATCATCCTCAAGCAGAAGAATTGGAATAACGATTTAATCAGACCATTAATACCATTCTAAGAAAACTAGTTGATGAAGGCCGAAAAGATTGGGATTGCATGATTCCATGGGCCTTTTTTGCAGTGAGAAAAATCCCTCAAGCATCTACTGGAATTTCAACTTTTGAGCTACTCTATGGCAGAGAGCCAAGGGATGTCTTGCACATGCCCATGGAAACCTGGGAAGAGGCCCCAATGCCACTGTCTCAAACCGCAAATGCGGTTACAAGAGCACACAAACCTAGTTAGATCCCTAGTCCATACCCACATGGAGAAAGCTCAACAGAAGCTTTCATATGATAAAAAAGTTAATTTAAGAACATTTTCAATGGGACAAAATGTTCTGGTTCTCTTGCCCACTTCAGAGAATAAGTTAATCTCGAAGTGGCACGGACATTATGAGGTGTTGGAACAGATGGGAACATGCAACTTCAAAGTAGCCCAACCAGACAGATACCAATATACTCATATCTACCATGTCAATCTTCCAAAAGAGTGGAGGAAAAATCCATCATCCTCCCACACTCGTATATTTTCTTGTTTCGTACCTCAAGAAATTGATAATATAGAGCCTATACCCCAAGAACTTCCCAATGATAAGAAAGAAAGTTTGAATGATCTTAATAAAAGCGGATTCCTCTATCTTTTTTTTTTTTTAAAGGAAGAAAAAGGAACAACCGGAACGGAACGTTTATTTTTCATTTAATTTGCCCTTTCAGTATTCATCTTGCCACGCATTCCGCTCTCCCTGCCCATTATACACCAAGCACACTGCCTGAGGTGAGAGCCACATTAGTGGGCCTTTTTTCTCTACCTCCCTCGTGGCAAGTGGAAGATGGCTGCCGCCTTTGCCTAATACCAAAAGGCTTTCTGCAGACTTTAGCTGGCCCACCCCTCATAGGCCCACTTTCTAAGGCCCCGTCTGTTCCCCTGTCAGTTGCCTGTGGATCCTTGTCTACACCCCCCCACCCCAATGTGCACATGGAGGCTGAGGAAAACTCCATGGGCCTCATTATGACCCAGGCGGAACGGGTTAACGGGTGCCACAAAAGGAGGTGGACCCGTTAAACCTGTTCCGCCACATTACGAGGTCCCCTCGCAGGACACGGTAAGCACGCCTGGTAAAACCAGGCGTGCTTATCGGGTCCCGTGAGGCGAAGAGGGAGCAAACAACGGGCCAACTCGTAATGTTTGCTCCCTCTCCCATTCCCATTCAGCCCTATGGGGGCTGAAATGGGAATGGGGAAGGACCGGGTCCGGGTCCTTGGAGGGAGGAATTACCGGGCCTTCCGAACTCGGAATGGCCCGGTAATTCCTCATTCTGTGGACTCGGACGCGATTTAGGCGGCAGCCATGCCGCCAATAGCAGCATGGCTACCGCCGAGGTCGTAATGAAGGCCCATGTCTCTGATACACTGTAACAATGGACCACCTAGCATTTCACTGAAGGCCAGTTCCTTTAACTATTTTCATTGATCCTTTCCTTCACACCTGGGACTGTTTGTTCACTTCACATCACCTGGACTCCCACTAATCTAGCTGTGCCCAGTTACTGAATGTATTTCACCTTGCCTTTCTGAAATTTGTATTTAGCCTTGCCCAGTTGCTGCATGTGTTTCACCTTGCCCTGCTCAAATTTGTATTTAGCCTTGCCCAGTTGCTGTGTGTGTGTCACCTTGCCCTGCTGAAATTTGTATTTAGCTGTGCCCAGTTAATGAATGTGTTTCACCTTGCCCTGCTGAAATTCATATTTAGCTATGCCCAGTTGCTGAATGCGTTTCACCTTGCCCTGGTGAAATTCGTGTTTAGCCTTGCCCAGTTACTGCATGTGTTTTCACCTGTCCTGCTGAAATTCGTATTTTGCTGTGCCTTGTGGCTGCTAGTGTTGTTCACTAGCTGGTGCACTTCCCTCTGTCTTCCCCCTCCTTTGTGCCCCTCACCGCCCCCCTTTGCCCTACCTCCAAGTGCATCAGTGCTTCAGACGGGGAAGTGCCTCCCCCTCCATTGCACCCAACTATGTCGCTATCTATCTCTCCTATCCTCTCCAACTGCTTCACTATCTTCTATCCTGCTTCTATCACTAAACCTGTACGGAAGAAACTTAAGAAGGACATACTGGGCTCCAACCTAGCGCTTCCTATTGCAGACACCTATGTCACGGCTTCTGCCAGAGAGACTATCACTGACATCCTCTTCTTTTTTAATGCACCTGACCTATGGACTCGTTACATGGACGGCTTTCTATCTCCTATCCCCTCTTCTCCCATTAATGGTGGCACTCGCTGGGAGGTTCTCCTTGACCTCTTTGCTATTTCCAAAGTCATCATTAATGTTTATCTCAATGGCACCATCATGGTTCAGGGTCCTCAACCCAACCTTCTTCTCTTCAACTTGCTCCTCCCTTGCCTCTCTCACCTCACCTCTCCCTCTGTCCAGGCTCCCTTGCCTTCTGTGCCGTCCTCCTTCTCTGTACTAGTGACCCTGCCCTGCCGTTCTGTCCCGGCTCCCTTGTCAGCCTTGGCTCCTTCGCCATCCTCCACTATCCCCCTGGCCCTCTTGCCACCCTCAGTGGGGTCCACTGTCCCCAGGCCCTGCCGAGGAAGCCCCTTAAAGATGGCAAGCTGCTCCACATTACCACTCTCAACACACACTCTGCCGTCAAAAACTTGACTGACATCTGCAACATCCTCGAACTGATGGATCTTGATGTGCTCGCCATCACCGAGACATGGTTCAGGGATAGCTCTGTCACAAGGTTTGACACACTCCTCCCTGAAGGCTACAAAATCCTCTCTGTGCCCAGGCTTAGGAAGAAAGGTGGGGAGTGGCATTTATCTTCCCAGAATGGATGGATACCTGTGTCCATCATCCCTACTCAGGCCTTCGAGTGCCTAGTTTGCAGACTCTCACTCTCCCCAAAATCTTCTCTCACTATGGCCACCGTCTATTGGCCACCAGGTCAGTCCACTCTCTTCCTCTCGGAATGGGCTGACCAGAACTCCTCCCTACACTCCTCCTCTTCTCAACTCCTACTGATGGGTGATCTGAACATCCTTCTGAACTCTCTTGACTCCTCAGACCCTTTCCGCAACCTTTGTGATTCTCTCGTCCTTTCTATCATGCCCTCTGGCCCCACGCACACCGCGTGCCACACCTTGGATGCTCTCATCGCTACTGGCATCCCTCTCTCTATCCCTCTCACTACCGCCCTCTCTTAGACTGATCGCTCTCTTCTCTCTATGCACCTGAAGCTCTCCTCACCTCTTGCAGCAATACATCCGGTACAGCCACTTGGTTTCAAAGTCACCAGACCCATGAAAAAAGGGACAGTGGCTGCTTTTGCCTCCTCCTACTGTCCTCCACCCATTCCTTTGGCTGACTCCCACCCTTACACAGCCCTTGCTAATCTCAATCTCTCTATCTCCAACACTCTTGCCCCTGTCATGAGGGTCCGACTGAAGCCTTCCAAAAAGTGCAACTCTTGCTACGACCCCAACCTGGCTGCCCTTAAATGCGAGTGTAGGGAAGCTGAATGGAAATGGAATGCGCCAGGTGAACCATCCGACAAACAGGCCTGCCGCCTCCTTCAAGGACATTATCGACTCTGCATCCGCACCAAGAAAAGAGTCTTTATTCAATCCTGCATCTCCGTGGCATCAAACAACACGGCCGATCTTTTCAAAGTAGTCAAGGAACTGGTCAATCCTGCAGCAGCCTCTTCTTCTGTCACACCAACCTAGGACCTTTGTTCGACCCTGGCTGCACACTTCACCAAAAAAAACCAAGACATCCAAGGGAAAGTTGCTCGTGTGCCGATAAACGTGTACTGGAAAAGACAATTGCTGAACTGTGATGAGAGTATACAAAGTAACAGAGTGGCCCTGCGAGACAGAATCTCACATTCGAAAGTCTCTGTAAAATGTTTGAAGTTGTGATAAAGCGAGATACGAAGGCAAGAAAGTAACCATGATCCCAAATGCGAGTTGATTGAGTGAAAACCAAAGTATATGAACTTTAAACACACCCAGAGGGCAAAGTATGAACTTTAAGCACACCAAGAGGGCAAAAGTAAAGAAATGATAATTCCAAGAAACTACAATTACCAAGATGCATTCGTGTTAAGAGTTGAAGAAGACTGTCAAATTATTTAAATAGAAGTCGAAGTGGTCATGTAGAGGTCTATGTAAAATCCTTGCAGTTTTGAAAGTCGACAGTTAAAAGTAAAGTAAGAAAGAAACTGGTGTAACAAAACATGGGGAAGGTATCCACAAAAAGAGGATAGAAAGGCACAAGCCTGGCAGAGGGAAGCCTGTAAGTGAGAAGTGAAAGAAAACAAGGCTCGAGCCCGGTGGAGGGAAGCCTGTATCTGAGAAGTGAAATCATAAATGTCTGTGAAAAGAAAGACAGGCTCAAGCCCGACAGAGGGCAGCCTGTATGTGAAAAGTGAAATTACAAAAGTCAAGTGTGAGAAGAAAGACAGGTTCGAGCCCGGCAGAGGGTAGCATGTGTCAAATTGTGGTAAAATAAAAGTCAAGATTGTAACTGTGCACTTGTGGCAAGGCATACAAGGCCTAAAGAACTGTCAAAAGCTTGGAGCCCAAGCCCGAACTGTTGAATTGTACCAGTAGGCCAAAGTGTGCCAGGTTGATAGAACTGTGCCATCCACCTATCCTTTTAAGAAACTCTCGAGACCCTGGGCTTCTGAACGTGGGGAAGGGATTTGTTACCTAAGCCATTCTGACATTTCTTTTCAAGACATTATTTTTCCTTTCATATTCCCTTTACAAATGTATCATTTAAGAAGGAGGACAAGGTTATTTTTTTTAATATAGGCCTTTTTATTTTGGCTCGACTGACTCGGGCTGTTTGTTATTTGTTTAATGGTCAAGAATAGTCCCATTCTAGACTTAGGGTCAGGTAGGGATTCTCCAAACCTTATTAAATATAAAATAAAGGTTTTTTGAAACTTGGATCTGTCGTGTCTGTGTCTGCTGTTGATAGCATGCCTTCCTTACAAAGGACTTCTTGAGCTAGTTCCCACTCGTGAGAGACTGTGCTGTGCCTGCTCAGAGCATCTTCCGCTGTGTTCTCCTCCCCGGCTAGGTGAACTGCCAATAAAGAGATTCCTTCTTGAATTGCCCAGAACCAGAGCTGCATTGCTTCTCTGCACGGTGGTAGTGACACTACATCTACTCTCTGGTTGAGGGAGTACATGGCAAGTGTGTTGTCTGTCATTAACAGGACATTGTTTCCCCGTACAGAGGGCAGAAAGACCTTGAGCGCTGGTCTGAGCGCCCTCAGCTCCGAAAGGTTGATATGTAGTTTTGACACCGATGGAGACCAACGACCGCTAACTGTTAGATTGTTGTCATGGGCTCCCCACCACGTGAGTGTGGCATCCGTAACTACTGTTATCTCCAGCCATGGTTGCCAAAATGGTTCTCCCTTCAGAATATTGTCCTCACTGGCCGACCACAGAAGATCCTGTGCGACTCTGCTTGGAACCTGCAGTAGGTCTGACATCCTGCCCGAGAAGTGAGACCACTGCGTTCTGAGGGCCCATTGGAGGGAACTCATTCTCAGGCGAGTCTCTGGCACCCGGAAAATGCTGGATGCCTTGAGGCCTAGCAACCTCAAAAAGTCAAAGGCTGGGAGATGCTGGGCACTATGTAATTTGATGACCATCTGCAGAATGTGTTGAGCCCTCACTTCAGGTCTTGAGGCTTTTCCCAAGGATGCATCCATTACTTCCCCAATTAATTGGAGTCTTTGAGATGGCATCATGTGGGACTTCTTGTAATTGAGGGAGAAGCTCAGTCTGTGGAGAGAGTGGCAGGTTATGCTGAGATGTTCCAGGGCCTGTTCGCGAGAAGGAGCTATGATCAGCCAATCGTCCAGGTAGTGGTAGATGTGAATCCCTCATCTCCTGAGACTAATTGCCACCACCTCCATCACCTTGGTGAGTACCCTCGGGCGGAGGTCAGCACAAATCGCAGAACTCGAAAATGATAGTGAGAACCGCCAACGGCTAACCTCAGGTACTTTCTGTTCTTGTGACGGATCAGAACATGAAAGTAAGCATCCTGAAGGTCCAATGACACCATTCGATCCTGGAGCTGGAGGGCCTGAAGGATCTGAGAAAGAGCAACCATTTTGAACTTTTCCTTCCTGAGGAACTTGTTCAAACATGAGTCCAAAATGAATCTCAATCCTCTGTCCTTCTTGGGGAATTAGGAAATAAGGAGATTACCATCCTTTGTTCCTCTCCATTACAGGTACTGGCTCTAGAGCAACTTTCTTGAGCAGGCACGACATTTCCTGCACAAGGAACTGATCCAGAACTTTGAAAGAGTGGCTCCCTGGTGGATGGTCCTGAGGCCTTTTTAGAAAGGGGAGGCAGTAACCCTGGGCTACTGTTTCCAATGCCCACACATCTGAAGTAACACCCTGCCATTCTTTCAGATGCAGTTCGAGTCTGCCTCCCACCGGGGTCTTGTGGGCTGAAGCCTCAGAGAGGTTTTGAGATTTCTGCAGCAGCAGCTAATGGTAAAGTAGCTGTTGCTTGGGTGGCCTTTGCACCTCTCCCTCGCCCACCAAGATGGAATCTTCTTTGGCCCCTTTGACTAGCCAGTGCTCTTGCTCTTCCGACAGAGAAGTGAAAGGACTTACCACTCCAAGAAGATCCACTGGTGAGAGATTGTTGTGGCTGTCTGATGGTGGCACCAAAGGATTTGGCTGCCGCCTTTGAGGTCTGCAGCTCCTCCAGGCTTTCATTGGCCTTGCTGTCAAACAGCTGGCTGCTGTCAAAGGGTATGTTGTAAAGCCTGGACTGCATGTCTGGTGCAAAACCTGACTTCCTCAACCATACAAACCTGCGCATTACAGTGCTTGCTGCCATGGCTCTGCTGATGCTATCAGCCGTGTCCAGTCCTTATTGTAGAGAGACTCCTTAATGTCTCTTACAATATTCAGGAAGTCATCTCTTTCTTCCTCTTTGGAAATATATGGTCAACCGCCACAGCTATACAGTTGCACAGGGTGAATGTAAACTTTGCTAAGGCGCAAGTGGCATTTGCAGATTTTAGAGGCATGCTCCCGGTAGAAAATACCTTCCTTGCCCAAGCGTTGAAACGCTTATCATCCCTATCTGGTGGGATGGTTGGGTATGCAGCATGTTTGGAAGCAGACATTGCTGCCTGAACTACCAGGCTATCAGGTGTTGGGTGCTTTGACAAGTAGTCAGGTTTGCTGCTTGAAGGCCTGTACTTCTTGGTGCGATTCAATTTGCCATTACCCTTTTTTGAAGGCCAACATGAAATGGAAGATGGGGATCCTTCGGTGGACGTTTGTCAAAAAGGTCTGTCAAATCGTCTTACTTGAATGGTGGAGCAGGTCTGCCCATCCCAGAAAATCAACAACTCTGGTCATAAGTTGCTTATAACAGGCATCTGCATGATTTGCCAGGTCTGGCTTGCCAAACTCAAGTTCAGGTGATCTGTCAATACCACTAGCAGATTGAAGGTTTTCATATAAGGCTTTTAACCTGGACAAATTAGGTATAAGAGCATCAGAGACGTTAGGAGTGCCAAACTTCAGCCCAAATGGAGGAGTCTCCTGGTCCGTTGGCTCATGCTCCTCATAAATGGAGGATAAAGATTTGAAAAAATCCTTCCTAGGTAAAGGCTTTTAGGATTTTTCAATTTCTTTCGAAATTAGTGGTGATTTTGTGGGCAAAGGTGGTGATTCCGTAGATGGCTTCAAAAGTAATGGGGTTGATGGCGTCAGCATTCTCAACGCTAATGGAGTCAATGCCTTCGATGATTTATGGATCGATCTTGGTGTCAACGTAGCCCTCAAAGGGCTTGACCCTCAACTCGATGGAGTCTGCGACAGCTTTTCATCGTGTTGAGATCTTGATGGTTTTCAAGGGGACTCCGGCCAGCTTCCCAGGCTTGAAGGTATGAAGGATTTGGCTTTTTTCTTTTTCTTTCGAGGGGTTGGGCCTCCTTTTCAAAATCTTTTTAGGATTTCCTACCTGAATCCCTCCCACTGTGCTGGTGTCGAGGATTTAGTTGGACAGGTTATCCTTCTCTCTGGAGAGGAATCGGGTGAAGAAGTAGGCGACCTATAGTGCTTTTTCTTAGTCTTCTTCGATGAGGACGAGGAATGGTGTGGTCCGCTCCTTGAGTGTGAGTGCTTTTTTGATCTCTTCATCCGAGGAGAGTCGTCTCTTGACTCGTCAGACAAGCGTTTCTTCGACTGAGTCATTGAGGGGCTTTAGTAGGGGGCCTACCCACTGCTAATTTCCCTTTACACTCTTTCAGAGCCTTACCAGTCATGGATTGAGAGGACTCAAAGTCCACCATCCTTTGATCCACGGCAGAGCACCACAGACACAACACACTCGATGAGGGTCCGTGAGGGACATCTTGGCGCTGCAGTTGGGAAATTTCTTTAACCCAGTCTTCGGGGTTGATGGTGTCAAAGACAAGGTCCTTGTACTCGATGTTGTTGTTTCTTTTGTTTATTCTCACAAAAAAAGAAGCGTGACATATTTCTCAAAACGTTAGATATTGTGGAAAAATGAAACTGAAGCCAATGGGTGCTGCATGCGCTATATTTACTGACAATGACGTTGACCCTGAGACGGGAACCCTCGAGGGACACCAAGTCGCCCCCATCGCCACACAGCTACCTCTGCCGAATTCTTTTTTCCAAAACAGCTAAAGCTGGAAGGGAAGATATCTAAAGATGAGGAATACGTGGGAGGACACAATCCATTTGAAATGTATTTTAGATCTACATTCGCTTTTAGTGGCACCATGGTATAGAGCTGGGATTCAAGTCCATCCTCAATAGTTATATTGCGAGAGCCTCTGGATGATGTTATTGCAGGTTTCTTTCTAGTTAAGCGCATTTGTTTCCTTGGAGAACAGCATCAATCAAATCTCGTATTGCGCAAAATATTTCTCTTCCATTTTTACCCTTACCTTGTCCATGGGCCTCATTACGAGAATGGAGGTAATGAAAATAGGAAGGCGGAATGGTATTACCGACATCGTTAACGGGTCCGGGCCATTACGACCTGACAACCCGCCAATACCGCCACCGCCCGTACTGTGCCCATTCATACTGGCATGTGCGCGTACACGTGCCCCCTTCCCGGAGGAAATACTGGGATGCCGGTAATAGGAGGGCATCACAAGTTACGCGGGCATGCACTTACCGGCATCCCGAAGGTGGTAGATAGGGCCTGCATGACGGCGGCCATACAGGCATCGCGGACCACCCATAAATAGCAACCTGCTGTGAAGGCAACTGCCACAGGTGCACACAATCACCACAGGAGGAGTCAATGGAGCCTGTCCCAGTATAAAAGGAGCACCCCCACACACCACACCCTTTCCCACACCAAAATGATACCACTAGCTGTTTCAATCATGGGGCTGGAGGACATGCCTGTACTGCTACAACTACAGCAACAACAGCAACTACAACAACAACTACACCCACAACAACAGGCAGCACAGAAGAGATGCAGGAGGAGAAGGAGGGTGAGACAGGCACAGCAATTACCACCAGTGCAGCCAGTAGTACCTCATAGGCAGCCACCAATCCCTCGCATCAGATCCAGTCCATTCAATCTAACCCCTGAGCAGATCCACACCCTGTACTGCCTGGACCGGGACACCATCACCACCATTGTGGACATGATACATGACGACATCGTCAGCCTCATTGAAATACGCACTGCCATCCCCCGCTACTAAAGCTACTAAAGGTGGTGTCTGTGCTGCACTTCCTGGCCACACAGTGGGCCAGCTGGATGGTATATCACAACCACTCTTTTCATGCATGCTGACCCAAGTGCTGGATGCCCTCCTGAAGCACGCTAGCACCCACATATCCCTACCACGGACTGGCCAGCAGATTGCCGACACCAAAGTAGGCTTCCATGCACTGGCAGGCATGCCCAATTGCGTTGGTGCCCTCGACTGCACCCATGTCAAATTGGTAGTCCCTCATGCTATGGAGGTGGTGTACTGCAATCGCAAGCAATACCACTCCATCAATGTGCAGATGGTATGTGACTCCAGCAAGATCATCACATATTTTTGTGCCCGATATCCCGGATCGACACATGATGCCATGGTACTGTGTAACTCCACGCTACCCCGTCACATGAAGCGACATGCTGGACGACGTGTCTGGCTGCTTGTTGAGTTGCCTGACTGGCCCCTGGCAGTGCATCTGGGTTGTGATGTGGGGGGATGCATACTCCACATGGGTGGGAAGGGGGGGGGGTGCATACTCCACCTGGGTGGGAAGGGGGGGTGCATACTCCACCTGGGTGGGAATGGGCGGTGAATGGACAATGCACTCAGAGCCAAACACTTCTGACCTGAACCTCCAAACCCGAACATGACACATCACTGCCACACATTGGACCAATGCCATACATCAATGACAACATGTAAGACGCACAACCAGGCCACCATGAGTATGTCAAGCGATGCATGACTAAACATGATTACAACTGTGCCAATGTCGCTAGTGTGATTAGGCACAGAGTAGCATACACTGCAATAATGGGAGGCAAGACATTGTTCCTCATCCACAGTACATCGGGATCAGCATGCAAGTCAATACCCTGCATCATCTGTACAACGCCATCCAGACTAGCAGACCATATTGCAGTAGACAATGCATTCAAATAATCTTTGTGCATATGTACAGGGACATGTGCATGTCAACAGCAAATAGCTGTGGCCATGGCTATGAATCCTGAAGGTGGCAGCTCAGAATGACTCACACAAACCTCTTTGTACTCCCATGCAGGTGATGGAGGATATCCCCTGAAGCCGTGGCTACTTACCCCTTTGCGTAACCCGCGGAACAGGCATGAAGAGGAGTACAATCGGGTTCATACCTGTACCCGTGTTGTGATTGAGCAGACCTTTGGCCTGTTGAAGGCACGGTTCCGCCGCCTAAGCAGGTCTGGTGGAGCACTCCTTTATAGGCCTGAAAAGGTGGCAAAGATCACCATGGCCTGTGTCATGCTGCACAACATGTTCATCCGGAGAAATGTACCATTGCCACCTGACATTGACATGCATGCACCGGGTGAGGATGATGAGGATGAAGATGGGGGAGAAGCAGCACCCCTGCCAGTACGTGATGCACAAGATGGCCGTGCTGTACGCCAATCACTGATTGACGAATACTTCTGAACCACAGGGACGTTGATGGATATGTGTCAGCGCTACACTGAGCAATGGGTCCATGTGGACATGCACACAGGGTATGTGGGAAGTTGGGCACTGTGCACTGTCATAAATAAAATGAATACACACGAAATGAACAATGTCCAGGCAAGAAATGATTTTCTACACAACGGGTGTATTAATTTAAACTACAGAAAAGCGCCTCACCCCTCCACCACTCACACGCCCACACCCTACCCCCAAAACACCCGAACTCCCCATACCCCCAATGAACTCCCCATACCCCCAAAGAACTCCCCCTTAATCCCCTATACACCACCACACCACCTCCCCCATTCCCATTGTTATCCCACACTATTTGCGTGTTTTCTTGCTGTCCAGGGGCAGCATTTCAGTCTGCCTCGCACTCCGCCTTGTCAGTCGCACAGGGCTGGAGGGTGCGGAGGATGCGGGTGTTGAGGATGGGGTGGATGCCATAGGGATTGGCATGGCTGGCGCAGGTTGGTGTTGTTGCATTTTTGCAGTATGCCAGTCAGTACCTGCGTGACCGCCCCCAAGCTGTCACGTATCATCGCAACACAGGCATTGAATGCAGCAGTGTTCCCTGCAGTGGCCTGACGGATCTCCCGCCTTGTCTCCTCCCCGTCAGCCACATATTGGCGCACAATGTTGATCATGGTGTCCTGCCTTGCCTCCACCCTCGACAGCCATGCCTCAAAGTGAGTGGGAGCAGCAGAGGTTGATGGTGCTGTGGCAGGGCGTGCCATCGCATGCTGGCCTCTGGGGTGGTACTAAGTTCGGGGCTGTGCAGCAGGACTGCAGATTCAAGCATGGGGCTGGTGAGCGAGGCCCGAGTGGCGTCTTGCGGGGTAGACGGGGGGCTGGGGTGTGTGGACATGCCACATGGATTGTGCCTTCCTGGTCCACATACTCCTCCGCTCCAATGTCAACGTCTCTCAGTGGGGCTGTGGCTGCTGCCTCACCCACTGAACTAGTTGCAGCAGAATGGGTGCCACTGGCCTCCCCTTCCACTGCAGTTGGCAGCTCTGTGCTTGCAGTCTGATCCGCAGCTGTGGGACCCTCATGTGCCGGCATGGCCTGTGCCCTTGCCCTGGCTTGTACTGTGGGCCTCGATGCTGCCCCAGAGGTGGTGTTGCCAGTGCCAGGTCGTTTGGCCCGGGACGTGGATAGCCTTGTGCCTGGGTCTTCACTGCCATCTTCTCGATCGCTGCCTGGGGGGCGGAGAACAGATTCAGGCCATCAGCGATGGTGTTACATGCAAGATGCATGAGATGGTGCTGTGGAGTTTTTCATTCCTCATGCATTGATATCTTACAGGTGTGTCACACAGGGTACTTTGAAGGGGGGGGACATTTTTCCATTAGCCGTGACGTCACAATTCGGCAATGTTGCATGGCAGGTGGAATGCCGTTATATTAGGGTTTGTGTGATGTTTGACATGGGAATGGTCCCTGTGTGTTGGCTGTATGTTGGTAATGGGATTGGCACTCAGCATGCATTTCACTGTGGCAGGGTTTGGGCCTCCATCTGGACATCGATAGGGTAATGTGTGTGTGATGGGCCATGCATTACCTTGCCTAGGCTCAATTCCACATCACTTGTGCTACGTCATGGTTTGCCCCACTGGGGTCTGCAGGGTCACTCACCTCCATCTCCAGATGTTACGGCACCCGTCTTCATCTCCCCAAAGCCCTCGGTAGACTCCATCTGGATGGTAGCACTGCATGTCTCCTCCCAGCGCATTAGTTTGACAGGGGAGTGGGCACCCCCGCCTGTGGCCATGGTCTCCCTCCGATTTCGAGGAGGGAGACCACGAGCCTGATATTAGCATGATGTTATTATCGGGTTGGTATTAAGGGGTGCCTCCTAGGCAGAGGCGGTATCGGTGGGTCCCGTGAAGCCGCTATCGGGGGGTTGAAGGGCCTTTAGCGGCATGGCGGTATGGCCATTACCAGCATGGGGGTTCACGCATTCTCGCGCACTCGTAATCAGCCGCTATTAGCGGCGTCAAACGAGCACGGACCCGCTACTTCCCCCTTGCCGGTAATGGACCCATTTTTAGCGGGATTCTTGTAATGAGGCTCTACATCTCCCAAAGCCATACTGCCATATTATAAAACATTGCCACACTAAAGTACACCCGAATGTCTGGGAGAGAACAGACCTCCCCATTCCTTGAGGTTGTACGCGTAATTGTTCTTTCTGGGCTTTATTCCGTCGAATATACATTTTATTTATGGCTCTGTCTTCGTCCCGGTGATCATGATGGGAAAGTGGGATGGGTGAGTACTTAAAGAGATAAAGTGATCAGGGAGATGCTCATTTTAATTATTGTAATGCTGCCTTGAGAGAGTGTGGGAGAAAGTTCTAACCATCTAGAGCTTCGTGAAGCTTTTGTAAAGGCGCACAGAGTCATAGTTTTCTTTGTACAGGTCATGCCTGTCACTAGTGATAATGACCGCTAGGCAGTGGTAGAAGGGTGTCAAAGAAGTGGTGGAACTGTGACTCCAGCAGGGGTTGGGGGTATGCAGAAGGGAGCAAGTTGCAACACATTTTGCAAATGGTTGTGGATGAGCCAGACTGACAGCCAAGTGGGGGGAACAGGTAACATTACATCCTCAGTATTGTTTTTCATTAATTTCTCTCAATTGGTCAGTCAGTTGGCACATTTATATATGGCCATTGTGAAATCAATCACCACTAGTCGCCGATCTTAATTTTGCTTGAACCCATACTTAACACCTACCTAAACAGCAGCTGTTTCAACAGGGGTGTGCCACAAGACAAATGTGTGCTGTTATTTTGAGAATGTTTTGATTTATTACAAAGCCTGAATTCCAAGACTGTAGGGGCCTCCTCACGAGTTGGGTGGTATCCCGGTTGTATTACTGCCAGAATATTGCCGGGGCTTATAGCGTTACCGCCAAACCCCTCGGCGCTAATAGCGGCATATCACAGGTTTGGAGGAGCGGGAATTCCCCATTCCCCATTGGGCCCAATGGGGGTTTTTCAGTGGGATTATCGTTGGCGGTATTACTGCACGGTAATAGAACCGAAAATCGGCAAATTCACGGTGGATTTACCCGTAGCTCAGAGCTGGGGGTAAATGCTGCCAAACCCGTGATTTGATGGACCCTTAAATGCACCGGTAATAGCATTACTGCCACATTTAAGGGTTACCGCCAAACTATTTTATCTCTTCTGGCCTGACAGAGTCATAGGGATAAATGGTCTGTAGTCCTGAGGTTTCCCACCAGAGTACATTACAGTAGTCCAAGTGACTAGTCACTAAGACTCCTACTACAACTACACACTTGTCCATTGGCATGAAGGGGCAAATCCCATGTAGCCACCCATTTTAAAAATGAAATCCATGAAAATGGCCTGAATCTTTATCAAATGTTTCACATAAGCAATTAGTCTGAGACAACAAATTGACAGGTTTTCAAAAAAGCAGGAGGAGCTACTGTGTCAGGAGAGATAATTTCCGAGTGTTCACAGGACCTCCTCCATCTTCTGATAATTAAAATGAAAAATGAAGCCAGATAGAGTACATCCAGGCTGACATGTCATCCATTGTCTGTGAATGTCTGATGAAACATTTTTAAGTATGGCTGTTACTGCCATAGGCTGGTAAAATGAAGAGGTTTGCGTTAACTTCAAAAAGAACAGTTCCTGAATGGTGAAAGTGGTTGTAAAACGTATGTGAACTGTTAACAGAAAAATAATAAAAAATAGTGGCACTCCCTTCCCGATAGCTACTGCCCACTTCCACTTCTGATGCTAGGTATTTTAAGGTACTATACGTGAAGTCAATCCTAAGAGATCCTGAGTCATAGGTCTCTTGGGGCCCATCTCATTTTGATTTGCAAATAGGGAGTGACTCTGTTTTCATATAATTAGATTTGTATCCTGAGTCCCTTCAATATTCTCTAAAGATTTCTTCTAGTGCAGGAACCAGGACTGCCGACTCTGTCAAACATTGTAGCACATTGTCGGTAAAAGGGGAGATTTTGTTGACTGTCAGACACCACGATTGCCCTAACTCAGGGGTTCCCCCTAACAGCTGTTACAGGAGCTTGATTATGATCATAAAGTGGAGAGAGAACAGAGGTTCACCTCTTCAACGCAAAAGCCTCCAGTCGTATCCCATTTACAAGCCCAGGGCTCTTAACTCATCAATGAAGGGTCCTGGGAAGTTCTTGATCTTCTGCCTACTCCATAGGAAAAAAACAAAATATACCAAAGCCAGAGTCTGTCAGTGACTGCATACCAAGCAGTCTACGAGTTTCATCATTCCCCTAATAAAACCTGATTTGTCCTGGTTAATTAAAGAAGCGATATTACTGTTTCATCTGGCAGCATTCAGATTAATGTATACTTTGTCATCTATATTCAGTGGAGTTATAGGTCAATATAATGTGAATTTATTAACCAGCTTGTCCACGAGGGAAATCTGTTATAGTGGTGTGGAACCACTCTTTAGGCTTTGGAATCCCACCAAAATAAAATGTGTTCAAAGACATGAAGAAATAAGAGTGCCGGGGTGTAGCAGTTTATGTTGCATTCCTGTCGCAAGCTGTCTGATCCAGGCACTTTACCTGGTTGTAGCCCCTTGTTCATGAAGGATTCCACAAACTATTCTCCCCATTCCTTATCCACCATGAGAGGAGGTAGCCTATCTAGAAATGCTTCTGCATCACTGGTGCTCATAGGCTGCTCAACATCGTCCTACTTTTCAAAAATGGCAGCCAAACCCCTTTAATCAGTTACATCCCTCCCCTAGTCATTATCTGGTTATCTGAGAGCTCTAGAATCTGTGTTTTAGCTTCCTTTTGGGGATTTTCTTTGGTGAGTCAGAAGCCACCCAACTTTGTTACTGTGTTCATAATATTCGTCGACAAATCAGTCCTTTTTCTAATAAAATTTAAAAGAAGCACAATGGTGGGCATGGCCTAGGGGCACGAAAAGGCAGATGCTGCCTAAAGGAGCTCCGGATCACCCAATCTATTCAGATGTTGTGGAGCAGGCAGCTGAGCCCTATAAGCAGAACGTGTGTGGCATGGTGAGGGGCAACATCGGTGACCCCCCCACTTTGTGATCCCTGGAGGCTGGGACAATTGACAGCGCAGGGGAGGTGGCTTGCATGTCTTAAGCAGCATCAGACAGCCATGTTGGACAGAGCCTGAGTGGTGCTGTGGCCCCACTGTCCTTTACACGAGGGACCAGCAAGCAGAGAAAACACTTGAATGCAATGAATTCTGACTTTAAAACCCTCCTTGCAGATCTCAAATCTAAAATTCAGTACAGCATGACAAAATTATCCCAGAAGCAGCTCCTGGAGATGGAACATAGGGGGGATGAGATTGAGAACTTCTCCTGTGACCAGGTCCACAAACCCTCAGAACTCACAAATAGAGTAAAAGCATTGGAAACACATGGTGAGTCTGGCTTTAAGGTAAGTAGATCTGGATAAAAGATCCACGAGGAATAACCTTGGGATTCAAGGAGGGCCCAGAAAGATCTTGGACCAGAACCTGGAAAGAAGCATCCAGGACCTCTTCCTGGAAAACCTTGACAATCCCAGAATAAAGGATCCGATCTAGCTAGATTCAAACCCACTAAGTCAACTCCACGTTGTTGGCTACATTGACCCACTCAGCAGAATTCCCATCCATAACCAAGCTGCGCTTCTGCAGTCAACAGCAAAATGGCTGCAGTGGCTCCTTGAAGCACAATTGCATCAAAACTGCATTTTGTAGCGACAAAAGGATGGCTGCACCATCTTGCCAAACACCTATTGGGCAAGTAGGAACAGGGATCACACAGAGAAAGGGGCCAGTGTGTGTTCTTGTGTGAACGTGTGAACCAAAAGAAGCAAGTCAAAGCAGTGCTGCTCTGCTGCTTGCTAAAAAAAAGGTTCCCATTGAAAAGGGAATATTTTACATGAAAAAGGATGCTGCCCTGACGCTATGTTCATCTGTTCATAATCACACTACTTTTATAAGTGAGACCCTGCCATGTCCATCCATATTTACTTTGTGCTCCAGCAGAAGAGAGCAGTATCCCTGAATGACAGGCTGTTGTTCAGAACTGGGAAATCAAAAGACGCTTTACTTTCAACCGTGCAGGAAAACCCTTTACTTTTGGGCTACAAAATATCAAAAATCAATGCTTCAAAGAGGCCCTGGCACTCTGGGCCTATGTCAATTTCAGTGGATCTGTGTTTTAAACAAATTACTGTATAAAAGAAACTGACTATGACTGCAGAACAATGTGGAAAATTCAGATGGAACCTTTTGAAAGGAACATGCCAGCAGGCCTCACAATGTGTTTAAATGTACTTCTCCAAATAAGAAAAATACCTGTTTTAAAAGTGTATGTTGGATAAGGCCCTGCTTTGTCTAACAATGTAAAGGGGTTTGTGCCCAGAAACATACATGGGATGTTTTATTCAACAGGCTTTCTTCTGATTCAGAACAAAATAAAATAAAATCAAGAATTAAATGCATTGGCTGGCTGCTTTGGGAGCTCCAGAAAAAGGTTTTTCTGCTGGCTAAACTGAGGCCTTCCCTCAAAAGGACCCACCATAAACGTCTAGGTCACATGCATGCTAATTGCCACCTTTGAACATTTCAAATGGACCAAAAGCACTAAACAGGTCAGGCTCATTAGACTTTTGTCTGGGCTGAGGCCTCTTACAATAGAGATTCTGAGAAACAGACATGTGAAATAGGATATCACACGTACCTGCAACTTCTACTGGCAGCTTCAGAGCCAACTCAAGAGCAGCCTTGTAAGCTATGCCTGTATATGGTGAACAATGCTGACCATTTGCCTAAAAAGAATATTTTATTAATAACATTTTAAGACTTTTATCTCTGCAACAGAACTTCGCAGGAATGTAAAAAGTTAATAGCTTAAATGTAATATTTGTGGTTTTTAAACAAGACGAGGAAGCCTTCACTGCCATGGAAGGAGTATAAATGGCAGAGAAGTGGATATTCTGAGGAAAGTGTACATGATGCCACTCTGAAATTCAGTACTTACATGCCTTATGATAATCTATACCCATGTATAAAGTTATAGAATATTAGGTCGAATATTTATCACTGAAAATCATGAAAAACTATTAGACAGGCGAAACAAAGTCTGATAAACGTGAGAATTGGACTGCCATGCTCTACGTAAAATATGTAATCTGCCTATGTAATTTGTTAAAATGTCACAACTGTACAAATGTGTAAATTATGTTCAGATTGATTTTTGGCAAAAAGGACTGGGGGAAGGATTTGCACATCATAAAGTACAACCGCATGAACTGAGTCACCTCCTAGAGGAGGCAACCAACATTGGCTGACCTATCCAGGCCTTGGGGGTAGGCCTAGGTCAGTTCTTCCCAACAATAAACTGATGATGTCACCATGCCTTATAAATAAGGGCGGCTGACAGAACTCTAGATACTCTCTCCTGAATTTCCAGCGCATGCATATCATGATATTCCACATTCATCTTTCCAGATTCCAGATCCCACTGCAAGGCCAAATCATAGCTAAGCATGATTCCAGCAAGGCCTTGATCCAGAAATTCCACTAGAAATCCCACTAACCAGTGGCAAAAGCTGTGGTACCCCTTTTGGGTAGCATCCTGTGACCAGACTGGCTTTTTGCGTCCACTACCTGCAAGCCCGCTGTACCTTTGCCAGCCAGCGACCAGACTTGCCCAGCTGTTTGATGTAAGGGGCGCCCGCCGTGCGGTGACCAGAACCCGGTTGACTGTCCTAAAATCCCAAACTCAAGTGTGGAATGTGTGTATTTCCCCACCCCATAGCAATATAGCCTACGCCCTCCTGACCCCTTGTCTTTGTTCCATTCTCTAAGCAACCCAATGCATGCCTTGGTAATTTGTTCAACTGTCGGAATTCTCTGTGCATCTTGTGAGTGATTTCCTAGTGTTAGCGCCATTCTTTCATTCACCTCATCTTGTAACTCCTTAGCAATATTTTGAATGATTTAATTAATTTTCACATAAAGAGACACGTGGCGTGGAGCGGGTTAATGTGGCCGACTTATTCTGTTTCATGGGCAGCACTATCTTCTTTATAAACTTGTGTAAGTAACAGTTGTCATTTTCTTTCCAAACTAATTTTATTTCTCTTTCACGGCTTCATTTTACCAAAACCGAACCTCCTTTTATCTTGCAAATCTCGTCCAGTTCCTCAGCTATAGCCATCCTTACACTTCTATATTGTCCCTGTGATGTGAGTCTATCCCTAGCCCAAAAACCGCATTCTGATTTCAAGTATTTCACCCATTTTTCTTAAAAAACATGTGTGCCATTTAAAACTGCATCCGTATAAAATGCAACTTTACAACGTGCGATTCCGGCTGTATTGTATTCTTACTTTCAATTTGCTTTTGAACTGTATGCCTTTCTGATACTGTTACGCTCACCTGGTATCCACGGGGGCACCACACGATACTGGATAGAGGTCTAAGCTCTATCCCCGGACTTCTCTCTGCTTGGTTATGTGCCAGACGTTGGGTAGCACCTATAACAGGAGAATGGAGGGTTAAGATACTGGTTCTGTGATGGGTGGACTCCCACCTCCCTCTGGTCCAAATCCCCTCCCTTGGGGTTATTGCTCACCTTAGGTTTTTGTGCGTTGAACGCTCCATCCTGCGTCTCTATGCAGGGGCGCGTGGTTGGTGCAGGCGTTCCGTGGACCTAGTTGCTTCACTGGTCCATGTGCCCTTATGTCGGGTCCAGACCGGCTGTGACTCCGACTCGGCTTGCTGTCTTCCAGGTGAGTTATGTCTTTTCTGTCTTTATTCTGTCTCTTTCTTTCCCTCCGTTTTCTCTGTCTTCTCGGCGTCTTGCTCCACTACGCTGTTCCCTAACAATGTCTCTTTTGTTTTCACAGGGATGGTTGCGATCTCGGAGTTGCTGCGCTGATGGCGAAGACCACAGTGAGTTATTGATACGCGGAGCCCTGCGCTGTTTATTGGTGTTAATAGCTAACCTGTGTTCTCTTCTGTTTGTACAGGTTGCAGTGATATTCCCGAGTGATGAGCGATCAAAGCTCTGCTTGCCCAGGTAAGTGCTTTGTTAATGCTGACCTTGTTCCTTCTCCCTTGCAGGTTGCGGTGAAACCCGGAGATGGGCAAGGTAAGCGAAGTGCAGGGTGCTGCCAGGACTCGCTGCTTGCCCAGGTAAGAATTGTTATTAATGCTGTCCTTGTATCTTTACCTTTGCAGGTTGCAGAGACCTCCGGAGATGGGCGAGGTAAGCGAAGCACAGGATGGATTCAAGACCGGTTACTTTACAGGTAAGTGTTCTTGCTCGTTAATTCTGTTCTTGTTCTTCCAGGTTATTAATAGAATCCGGATCTAGGGCTTCAGGATCGGCCCGCCGGAGAAGCAGATGAGCAGGAGCTGGACACGTGAGCGTTATGCTGCAGGGGTGCAGAATAACGCAAAGCGTGTTCTGCTGTTAGGGTGTGGTTTACATAGCCCAGGTAAAGTAGTTCCAGGCCAAGTAGTTCCAGGCCCAGCCACACCAAAAACACTAGACTGCATGGCTTGGTTCTAAAGAACTGAACTGTGTAATAGGCCTCCATGTTGGATTAAGGTCCAAAACTGGTATTGCTTTATTCCTGATAATGAGCCTGGCACCAAAGGCACCAGGACTGACTCCATGTATGTTTCTGATGGAGTTTTAAGGCCCTTGGGGCCAGTGTGAAGGGCTTTAGCCCCACTGCTGCCAGCGGGCTGTTATACCTGAGGGGGTCAGAGGTGTGGATCGTGACAGATACCTTGCCTATTGATTGCCAGTGTTTATACATTCCTGTTATTGTGAGAATTCATATTTGCTTTGTTGATTTAACTACCTGCTACTTCTTTCTATCCACTCAGAATTTGAGTAACTGTGGGTTGAGGGAACATTGCAGGAGGGAACCTTAATTTGGGTGCTATCTATCCTAATTGAAAAAGTGTTCAGATTCATTTGTGCTTTGGATATTTTCTTGTAGAAGGTTAACCAAGTGTATTTCAGTGATTTTCATTGTAATTTCCCCATTGGTGATTGCTGCCCAATATTAAAATTTGTGTGATTTCTTTGAATTTTAAAATAAATAAATATTGCATTCCCACTAACCGGCCTGGTTCATGGTCCATTGTGACCTGGGGCATTTGTAAAAGGGGGTGTGAGACGGGTTGTGTGCCATCTCAATTTGAATTAGTAGAAAATAAAGAGAAGTGCATTTCAATTGAGCACTACATCTAAGGCTAAGGGCAAGGGTCATGGTCCGTTTGAGTCACCCATTTGAAATCATTAACAACGTTTCAACGGGAGAGGGACTTAATCCCGGACATCCTCACAAGAGTACACTTCTCCAGGAGATAGAGCACATACTGAAAGCCAACAGAACAAAAAAAAACATTTCCACTCCACCCCAATCTCTTTTTTCCAAGATTCCTCTCTGACAACCCTTTCTAAACACAGATACCTCCAAGCAGAAACAACTGGACCCAATCTAAGAGCATCAAATGCCACAGGTCACCGTAAATACCCTCTTGTTTGTTTTTTATAACCGATAATGGTCCATTTTGACCCCCCAAAAAGCAGAAGAGTTGCTCCAATCAGTATCTCCAGATAATACAGTGAACCCCCAACCACGGTAGCCCAAACGTAGAAGAATAGGGTAAACTCCTTCGGGGTGGTCTTGGGCCTCAAGAAATCCAAAGAAGGGTTTCTTAATGGACCGCTCCAACCCCAACAGCCCTCCCAGTTGCTGCTATCACCTGATGGACCTGTTTTCGTCTGTGCCGCTGCCTGCAAGCAGCCTCAGGAACACTGATTTCTTGACTTTCACTAATGAAATGCTGCTATCGTTTGTGGTTCTCACAGACAGGTGTGGTGATTCGTTCATTTCTCCCCAACAGCCTTAAATGTACTTAACAGATTGCAAACTCTATAACTTGTTTGCTTTCTCCTGTTGTTCTGTTAATTCCTTGGCTAGGTTTCCATGCCTAAGCAGGTTAAGTGTTTCCCAAATTACACCATGACTCACATCTGGTCACTAGGGTAGGGTGTTATCCTGGGTAGAAAACGAGAGGAAGGAAGACGGCTGCTACTAGTCATTCCACCAGTCCCTTCGATAATCCCATCTTGACCCCAACTGCTCTAATAACAGTCTCGCTGAGTGTCCAGGGGTTGAATTCAGCAACAAAGTATAAGGGGATCTTCTCCAGTCTCTCCCAACTAGATACACATATAGCAATCCTCCAAGAAACTCATCTCTTTAAACCTATAAAGGTTGTCTAAGGTCTAAAGTATTCCACTTCTAATTCTTCGCTATGGCAGGTGAAAAGAAAAGAGAGATACCTACCCTTTGCCATACATGCTATTCTTAGAAACCCGAGGGGACGATATTGCATGGCCAGGGGAATCCTTCATGCGCATTTATATACTATAATTGGTTTCTACGCCCCAATGACAAACAAGATGCCTTCTTCTTAGATTGAACCCCCCAAATTGCTACCTTTGCGAAGGGATACCTTAAAATCGGAGGGGATTTCAATACAAAATGAAACCATGTAATGTATAAAATGCTCCCACCACCCGAGTGATTTTAGAAATGCTCTGGCCCTACTAACACCAATGAAATATTCAAATCTGCTAGACATTTGGAGATTTCATCATGAGGGGGCGCTGGATTACTCTTTCTTCTCACACGTCCATAGAGGACACTCCCGGGTAGACCTGGTTCTGATCTCATCCAGACTAGTTCCATATACCCGGGATTCAAAACTTTGCTTTAGAGTCCTCATAGTTCATGCACCCATACTGACCATAAAATGAACAGACCGCTTAGAGGCAGAAGTGGAGCAATGCAAGAGCATTTTGAAAGTTAAAACCATAATCAAAGCCTAGAGGACCTTAAGCTAGCACGCACCCAACTAGAGGCCCATCTTTCGGAGAGAACTGCACTGATTCTAAGTCGGACCAAGCAAATGTATTACACACAGGGGAATAAAGCCAACAGACTGTTGGTGTATAAGCTGCTAAAAATGAACACCCAGAACTACATTTCAAATTTGAAAGATGTTAATGGGGACATATATTTCGATGACTCCTTCAAAACAAATGTAAATGACAACTACTTCTCTGAATAATGTCCAGGGGCCCTGTGGTGATGGGAAATCCCAAAGATTACCTATGGGGAATCAACCTCTCCCAGTTTACTGAATCCCACTATAATTTACTGGAAGCCCTCATCGCAACAGAGGAGATAGAAAAGGTTATCCTAAACCTAGCTCTACCATAAAGCCCCAGGCCCTGATGGCTTCTCTTCATTGTTTTACAAGCTATTTAAACCTCAGCTCACACCCTTCCTCTCCAAACTCTTTAATTCCTTTTTGACTCTAAAGCTACTTCCCCACCTATGGAGGATCCCTAATCATGCTATTCCTAAAACCGGGAAAGGAAGAGATGGATTGCTTTTCATATCGGCCAATTTCATCATTAAACATAGATGCAAAAACAGTTGACAAAATCTTGGCAAACCACTTAGCAAAGGTCCTTCCCTCTCTCATTCATCATGACCAAACCAACGTCATCAAAGGGAGATCCACTCACGCGAACATTCGAAGGTCTATCAATTTAATTGAACTCAATTTCCATACAAACTCACCTTTAACCCTCTTGTGGTTCTATGCCAACAAGGCTTTTGATAAGTTAGCTAGGCCCTTATTTTGCAAAACTATGGAAAAGATGGGCTTTGGGGCCTTTTGGGCCCAACTTCTTGATCTGGATCAAAGCGACACTAAGCTCCCCATGACAAAGTTGAGGGTCAATGGCCACTACTCTCCCCAGTGAAAACACCCAGAGGCGTTTGGCAGGGTGCCCCTTTCCTCACTGCTATTCGCCCTCTTTATCGAGCCGCTCCGATCACGATAAGATCTAATTGTAACATAACTGGCATCATAATAGAAGGTCATACACATAAAATTGCATTATATGCTGATGACGTCATCTTCTTTCTCTGCAACACAGACACCTCATTGCCAGCCATAATGTCAGAACTTAAATGCTTTGAGGAGGCAGCAGGGATCTCTATCAAATTTACCAAATCTAAGGGCCTGAACATATCTGAAAATGAAGGTATGACATAAATGTGCGCTACAATGGGAGCCTACTGCTCTAGACTACCTAGGAGTTAAAATTCCTTGGAACACTAAACTCCTACAATGCAACATCAACCCATTGTTTAAAGACTTTGTGCGTGACTTGGTGAGATGGTCGGCCCACGGGAGCCCCTGGATTACCACTATCCAGGCCCTTAAAATGAACGTGGTTCAGAAACTGCTTTATATCTTCAGCAACCTCCAGATTAAGATACCATGCCACCTATTGAATCCTTTACAGCGCAAGATGTTCCATTTTATTTGGCGAGGTAGGACCCCCATGGCGGCCTAGAGCATTCTGACACACCTACTGCTTTTTGGAGGACTGGGAGTTCCGGATACCAAACAATACCTCTTTGGGGCCCAGGCTGCTCACATCTTTGAATGGATACACAACCTGCAGAATAACGGTTGGGTGCATCTCAAACAGATTCCCATACAGATCCTGTTAGACAACCTACTGTTTGTGGGAGAGAAACTGATGCAGCTCCATCGGCCGGCCCCTTGTAGCCACCATTTCCTCCCTACAATACTGGGACAAAGCCCAAATGCTTTGGCCGATATCTCTGGGCCTGGACCCACTCTCCCCACTGATGGGGAATCCATATTTGTATCCTGTTACCCACAGAGAAGCCTTTACAGAGTGGGTGGAGACTGGAGTGTCAAAGCTGGGAGCCTACTATCATCAGGGCCTCCCATTGGTATTTGAAACATTCAAAGAGAGGTTTGGTATCCCTGAAACAGAGAGATAACGCTATATAAAGCAATGTCACAGGGGCGGCGGGTGAGTCAAAGGGGTTGTGACTAGACAGGGTAACAAAAGGGACTGCTCAAGGATTGTGGAAGGACTTGAGAGCTAAGAACTATTGAAACAGGAGGGTGGCTCCTACCACAAAAGTTTATGTTACTTTACATGTACATTTTCTGTAAAGATTTTCACATTTAACATGCTTAGTATTAGTGGAGCTGTATACTTTAGCTCAATTGAGAAGGGAGCAAAAAACACATGTAGAGTGAGTTTTAGCTTATTTATTTAGCCAAAATCAAGTGGGTGCGGATTTAGTTTTTTGGGCAAAGCCTGCCTGTTATTTGACAGACATATTAGCAAAACAAGAAAAAGCAAAAGGACAAGACATAAATGTGTTCAAACTACTCATAAATGAACATTAACATGACAGTGTACGTACAGTTGTTTAGCAGTAGATTCTTCCGGGCTTGACCTCTCTATACATCACATTCAAATACTTTAAATGTTTTAATAGAGCAGCCACCATGTGATCCCATAACAATAATGAGTGAACTGTAAGAAATGGGTTCAAACTAGTCTTCACTAGTACATCCTTCTTGTTACTTCCGAGGTGTACTACAACTTGGGAGGTAACCTCTTCTTTGGTCTACATCTAGCTGTAGATCAGGTGATGGTACGGGACAGGAATGGAATGCCCATGTGTTGGAATGTCCCTTGACGTTTCGATGAAAAAGCCTTCTTCATGGGCCTGGACCGGGTCTCCCTGGACAGAATGAGGTAGGATGCGTCCTCCAATGGCGGAGAGGCATGAATGCCTGGCGTCAAGTTTCTGGAAGACGTGGCTATAGATGGCACACTTGGCTGATCCACTGTGCGGGCTCAAATTGAAGGTCTGGGCTCGTCAGGTGCCAGGAAACAAAAGCCTGGTGGTTGGATAATAAATGTGCCCCGCTGCAACCATCACAGTGTGCTCAGTAAAAATTGCTGGCTTCAAAATGGTGTCAGATCATGGATTTAAAGATTTTAGTGGGAGGCGTGATATCCTTCTTGTTACTTCCGAGGTGTACTACAACTTGGGAGGTAACTTAGTCTTTGGTCTACGTCTAGATGTAGATCAGGTGATGGTACGCCCCCGCCAGAGGAAGATTCCAGAGAGGGTGCAGAGGAAGAAGAGCCAGCAGAGGTCAGAGCTTTACACCAGGTGAGAGCAGCACAATACCCACCAATGGGGGGTAGAACAACGTTTTTCTGGAACAATTGGTGCACGCTTTCCAGCGATGTATGGGTGTTGCAAACCGTCAGAAGGCTGCGCCTAGAGTTTATCCAGCAGCCCGTACAGACTGGTTGGCCTTCGCAGCCGCGCTTAGCACAAGCTGAGCAGGAGAGTCTAGACCGAGAGGTCTGGCAGCTGGAGGAGAAAAAAGCCATGCAGAAATGCTGCACGACGCCCCAGTTTTGTAAGCAACATGTTTTGGTCCACAGAAATGAGAAGGTGCGACCAGTGATAAACTTGAAGGAACTAAACAGCTGAATAATGTATCGCCATTTCAAAATGGAAGGGATACACCAGCTGAGAGATTGTCTGAGAGAAGTGAAAAAGGGTTTCTGCGCCCATCTATTACTGCGCCACAGTGAAGTTCAGGTATCAACCAAAACTAGTTTTTCTTGATTCTTCTTATATTTATTGATAGCCCATAAGGATGACACGTGTTTCGGCACCCTAAGTGTGACTTTTTCAAATCTGGGCATTAAGGCTTGATATACTATATACAAAATAGCAGAATTTCAATAAAATTAAAGTGAAAAGGCAATTTATGTGATGTATAGATAAAACAGATTCCCATGGGTTTCCAAAAGACTAAATGCACATCAATCATATTATCCAGCATATGACCCGAACAGATCAGCATTTTTGTTAAAAACACAAAACAGAATATATCACCAGTTTGTTTCCACAACATTATGATTCTGAGAAAACATGTGTAAATCCATCAAAACATAAAAACATAAAACATACCATCATGGCGCCCAAATGTGGTGACGGGACATGAGAAAAAGTCGTAGCGTGAGCGATCACCGTGGGAGAGGAAGGGGAGGGAGGTAAATATCATTGGTAGAACAGGAAAAAAATAACAGAAAAGAACTAGAGATTAGTTTATATTTCACTTGCTAGTTAGATTTAGAATAAATCTGTCTCCAGATAGGGCTTACCTATCGTCGGAATGCGTGCACTGATCTTGTGTTGTCAAAGAGAGTCCCATCAGACTCATAAGCGCTGCGAGCACTTCAACAAGAAAAAAGTGCATAGTGGGAGAATATGTTAGTTTCCCCTACTTGATAACGTGTCGAAGTTTTCTTTTTGTGTTAGAGTTATATTTCTATCAGGATTCGGGTATCTGGCAATCCTCCTATTTATTATAAAATGATTATTTAATTATTCATACTCAAGTACCCGACCTGAAGATGTTGCATTTAAATCTTAACTAGGTTACGTTTTCTCCAAGTTTTTAATAGGAGCAGAAACTCCAGCACAGAGATTAAACTTGGTCATTAAAAGTGACGTATATTCATAAAGCATACATGTCTTGTATTCCTCATTCAGATGGATGAGCGTTCGTGAAGTAAATAAGCACCAGGACTTTTAAAGAGTGTTCCGTGCGTATGCATATCGTATCGTCCACAAAACAAAGCGGCATGTGTAAACCCGCCTGTTTAATTGCGGACCTGTTTGTGATTAGGAGGCTAATTTGGGTGGGCTTCCGCTGCCCTTCAGCGCTTACCTTAACAATCTGGTTTCCTGCTTCACGCGTCGGGTTCTACTAAGGGGCCTTTACGGCAGCCGCGGAGCGTATATGTAGTGTTGCCTAGGCAACTGAGTTGTCCTACTTCCATTTCCGTCTCAGTAGGTCTGTCGGCCATGTTTTGGGATAAAAGGCTCAATGACAGTCTAAATTACGTTAAGTCACAATCTATTCTTGACCATTTAAGCATAAACTTGTCCTTTTGATATTTAAAGGAAAAGGATGAACCCTAGGTGCACGGGTGAGAAATGGGCTTCCGTAATTTTACTGCCAGTGCCACGTGTATTTAGGAAGACATGCTCCCAGAGATAAAAGGGAAATGTAGGTTTCCGCCGAGGGGGAGACAATTTATTATGTGTGCTCTTTTCTGAGGTTTTTTATCCACTTTTCCATATATCATTCATTTAAATGTGCACATTATGTTCGTTGTCCTACTAGTCATTGCTCAATGCCTTGTGGGAAATGTAGTGTCATATATATAAATACAGGCAAGGCTAGTACCCCCTTGAGGCACTTGGGTTTTCTATCAGATAACAAATTGGTGGTTCTAATATTATTGCCTAATGCCTTCTCGGAAACGGTAAAATACAGAATTAACCCCAACATTGGGGTACCTTCCAAACGTGTCAGATTGTTATTTCCAAATTTTAGGTGAAAAATCTTGAAATGCATGTCATGTCATGTGTATGTATGTTAATGCGACTATAACAATGGGGTACTTGTATTCTCATATGTACATTACAGTTGGTGCAAAATCAGTTTGGACATTCCATTTCATAATTCAAAACATTTTTTACAGACAACTGGACATTTCATTGTCCGTGTTCAAACCAGTTTCTATACATCTAAAATAGTTTATTAGATTTGCTTCTTCCTGACGAAGTCACAGTTCTTGATTTCCCCCCCTGCGTCCCAGTGTCACCTTTTGGAGTCCAATAAATTTAAGTTTTGCTTGAGTCTATCTGGTGATGCCGCTGCCAGTGTTCAGCTAGTGGCATATTTCTGTCTTGGCTTCCGATAGCTGCTAAGTGTTCCCGAATCCTGGTACGGAGTTCTCGAATCATACTTCCAATGTACATTTTCCCGCAGGTGCATATGATAGCATATATCACGTACCTAGTACGACAATTAATCTGTTCTCTTATTCGCATCTGAATTCCATTCTTGTTTTTGAAGTTATCTGTCATCGTAACCGCATGTTTACACATGGAGCACATTCCACATTTCCTGAAACCCGGTCGAGATTCCTGAAGCCAGGTACCTGGCGTTTCTTTGTTGTCTACGGGTAATAGTGAAGGGCTAAGGCTCCTCTTCAGAGTTTTTGCCCTTCTGTAAACTAATGAAGGATAGTCATGAATAAATGGTCCTATATGAGGATCCAGTTTAAGCAGATCCCAATGTCTTTTAAGGGTTTTCCTAATCACATGGTAATTAGCACAGTAGGTTGTGATAAATTGAACCTAATTTTCTTGGATTGCTCTGTCTTGCTGGCTAAGTGTTCTAGGTGTCTGTTTGGAGATATTCCGAATTATGGGTTCATAATGGCAACTAGTGGCATGTAATGTTGAATTCACTTCCATACTTTTCCGGTACGTTCTGGTTTCAAGATGATCTCCTGATACATAGATTGGCAAATCTAAAAAGTTAATCTCTGTATTGCTGCATTCCCCTGAAAACTCAATACCTAAATCATTATTGTTGATTTCTTGCCTGAACAGTTCCAGTTCTTGTGGTGTGCCTTTCCATATGAACAGGACATCGTCAATATAGCGGGTCCATTTTACAACATGTTGACTGTATGTTTCTTTAGTATAAATTTGTAAGTCTTCGAACATGCCCATCACTAGGTTTGCTAAGGCTGGTGCATACTTCACACCCATGGCTACCCCACGTTTTTGCTTGAAGAAGGTGTTATTAAATGTAAAAATACTGTTGTCCAATGTAGCCATGAGCATTTCTTTAAGCATACAAACGAACAGGAAATGTGATGCTGATTCTTGTTTGAATGTATAGTCAATTGTGTCTAAGGCAAGGTCATAGCCGATGGAGGTATACAGGGCCCTGACACCCCAAGTTGCTAAATAATGAGACGGATGCCATTGTATACTTTCAATAATATTGATTGCTGAGGTCGAATCCTTAAGGTATGCCTGTACCATTTTTACCTTTGGCCTCAGTATATTATCTATATACTCTGAAATGGATTCCGTGGCCCAGCCTATTCCACTCAGTATGGGTCTGCATTCTGGGATGGTTGTGAATGGTTTGTGTATTTTTGGAAGAAAATAGATCGTAGGTAATATTGGTTTTGGTATGAACAGGAATCTTTTCTCCTCATCAGTGATGAGGCCTTGTCTGTGCCAGCCATGTATTGAGTCCTTAAGGTCTTGAAAAATCTGAATCTTGGGATTGCCTGGTAGTATTTCATAACAATTTGGTGTGTCCAGATGGTTTTGAGCCATCTTAATATAGTCTAGGCGGTTCATGATGACTATATTTCTGCCTTTATCAGCTTCTTTGATGACAATGGTATGGTCTTTCTCCAATTTCTTTAAAGCAGTTTTCTCCTGAGCTGTTAGATTTTCCCGTTTGTTTTTTCTGCCCATCCTCTTCTGTTTGTCCTCTATTTTTTGTAGATCTTTCGTCACTGATTTATAGAAGGCATCAATCATGTTATCCGGCGAAAATTGAGGTAGGAATTTAGAAGTTGGTTTGAGTTCTTTTTGGGTTAAGCTGATCGGTGCAATTGTTAGTTCTTGCCTTGTTTGGTGAATTGGAAAGGTTTCTGTCTCTTGTAATGATCTCAAGAGATGAATATTGCCTAGTTCTTCTATTGTGACTTCGCTCCTTGTGGCTACATCTCTTGGTTGTTTATATGCGGTTATTTGGGAAGCAAAGAACTTTGTAAGTTTAAGTTTACGCACAAATTTAAAAAGATCAATATGCACTTGCATGGATTCCATGTATGCTGTAGGAGCAAATGATAATCCTTTATTCAGCAGACTGATTTCATCTTGATTTAGTTCAACGTCTGATATGTTCATCACTAGGTTAGTTATTGACTCTTCTTGGCTGCTTCCCTTGTTGCTGCTCGTGTTAATCTTCGGTAATCTTCTAAGGTGTCTGGGTTGCCGAAGTCTACCCGACCCCCTCCTTCCTCTTCTCCGAGTAAAGGTTGTTTCTTGGTAGGTAGGTTTGTTACTTGAAAATTGTCTTGTTTGGGTGTTTGGATTCTATTTCCTTTTTTATATCTACGTATCTGATTGAGGAAGCCTTTGCCAGTCCTACTTCCGTCTTCTTCTGTGTTCGGTTCACCTTCTGCTGTTTCCTCTGCATCTGAGCTCAGTGCTGAGCTGGCAGGTGATGTATTTGGTGTACTCTCCTTGGATTGTGATTCAGGAAATTTGTTATATTTCTCCTGAAATGTGTACACTCGGTCATCATTATAGTCTCTTTCGTCTCTGAAAAATGTTCGTAATTTGCGCAGTTTGATGTCATCTTGATATTCTTTTAGTACCTCGTACATCTTGAGGTAGTTTTTCTCTTTCGTTACTTCTAGTGCCTTGGGGTCTGCAATTTCCTTTTTAATTATTTCTATTTGTTGACTGGCTCTCTTTTGCTCGCGAGTTGCATGTTCCACCAACATCTCTGACATCCATGTGGAACATGCTCCTAGATTTCTCTCCCAGTCTTCCGCAAGGTCTTGGTCTTCGTCTTTATTAAAATCAGGAAAGATCAAGATTCGTAAACCTCTGGGAGAAGGGCACTGCCTGACAAGGTTAGACCTCAAAGTCGCACACTTGACAGTACTGGTGCAGCAAGAATTCAGAACATTCTTAGCGTTTCGATGGGGCAACCAGCTATGGCAGTTCAGAACTATGCCATTCGGGATGGCATCAGCGCCTTGGGCCTTCACCAAGCTAATGAGATCCGTTGCAGCAGCGATTCGTGAGAAGGGCATCAGGATGATTATATATCTAGACAACCTCCTCCTGTTAGCAATGGAGAGAGAGACGTTGGTGTACCAAACAAAGTGGCTACAAGACCTGCTGACATCTTTAGGCTTCCTAGTAGATACGAAGCCACCGCAAAGGATAGATTTCCTGGGTTTCATGCTGACACCAAGAAGGCGACGCTAGAAATACCAGCATGGAAGATAAGAGATATCAAGAAGGAGATCAGGGACTGCTTGAGCAAGCAGACAGTATCGATCAGAATGCTAGCAAGAGTAGTGGGGATGTTGGCGGCATCGATACAAGCCATCTTCCCAGGACCGCTACATTACCGAGCACTTCAGAGACTGAAGATCAGGCATCTTCAGCAAGGACTGGAGTATCATCAGCAGATACCTTTAGATCAGGATGCCATCACAGAACTGGAGTGGTGGTTGAAGAATATGGACCAATAAACACTGAGGACTGATAGGGGGACAACCTGTGCATTCCCCTAAGGACGTTTTCACACTATGAAACCAGGCATAGGTGAAAAAGTGTTTTCAATATTTTGTAGGTATTTATGCCTTTTGTGCAACCTTAGTCGCAATTGCACTCCAGGGCTATTCAGTGAACACCTCTGTATTGGATTAGACCATGGGGCATCTCCTCGTCTGTACAAAATGTGTTGCAAATGAAACACGTTAATTATATTTATTTTCCTTGTTCTCCATTTATACAGTTTTGCTGCTGCAAATTTATTTAAAAATGTGTTAAACCAGAGCAGGTCATGATTTGGATGCTCCGGATCTCAAACCATGAACCTTAGTTCTTAGTGTCCACTTCGACACGCCTGCTACCATTTTGCAAGTTCCAGGGTGTGGCTATTGTGTCGACAAAACAATCTAAAAAATGCTCTCTACCTTATCAGATAGAGGGGCACATGGTGCTCATAAAAATCATCTCTTCTACCTGTTGCCCCATTTCCCTTTTTCTTGGGGGCAGTATTGCCCCAAGAAAAAGAAAAATTAGAGACCGTAGGGAAGTGGAGTGAAGAAGAACTTTGCTTACACATAAACTGTTTAGAACTTCTAGCGGGTTCATTCGCCATCAAGGTGTTCACCAGAGAAAGAGTGAGTTCATGTGTCCTGCTGAAGATGACCAACATATCGGCAGTCAAGTATATAAATCATCTAGGAGGGACAAGATCCCGACTACTAGCAGAACTAGCGAAAGACTTCTGGCATTATTGCCTGCAGACAGGAACATCAGTGACAGCAGAGTACCTGCCGGGGCGCTGAATGTGGTGGCCGACTGGAACTCACGATACCTGACAGACTCCAGCGACTGGAGACTAGACACAGAAATCTTTCAGACTCTGAATCATCTGTGGGGTCCAGTGCACACAGACCAGTTTGCATCGCGTCTCAACGCACAGACACCCAGTTACTTCAGCTGGAGACTGGACCCAAGCGCAAGAGGAACAGACGTATTCCTACAGCAATGGTAAGGGGACTTGCATTATGCGTTCCCTACTTTTGTGATGCTGAGCAGGCTCCTAGCGAAATGTCTGAGGGAGGAGGCAGAGTTGATCTTGGTAGCGCCCTTGTGGAAGGCACAGGTATGGTGCCCAACACTGATGGAGCTGTCAGTAGACATACCGGGGCTTCTTCCAGTCGAGGAAGGACTCCTCACGGACCCAGCTGGGTCATCTCATCTCATCTCATGAGAAGGACACTGCCACTAATAGCGTGCAGGATATCAGGAGATGCTGGGCACTGCCAGGCATTTCGGGGCAGGCTGCAGAACTCATCGCAGAGTCATGGGCACCATCCACTAGGAGGAGTTATGATGCGGCTTGGGTCAGGTGGCCGAACTGGTGTAGAGAGAGACATTTTCATCCCGTTTCGGCGCCTCTAGCAACGATATTGAATTTTCTAGCTTTCCTCTTACAAGACGGGAAAGCATTTCGGACTATTGGAGTGTACAGATCAGCCATTTCAGTTGGGCATGTACCGATTGAAGGAGTACCAGCAGGGGAACATCAAGCGGTAGCAAGACTCATAAGAGGAGCGAAATATAAGGCTCTGCCACACGCAAGATATAGTAAGGTTTGGGACGTGACTGTAGTATTACGTCTGCTAGAGAACTGGCCGGCAGACAGATACCTCTCTCTGAAGCAGCTGTCCGGTAAATTGGCAATGCTATTATGCCTGGTATCCTGTAAGAGAGTTGCAGACGTTAGAGCACTGGAAATTAATAGGAAATCCTTCATGCCTGAAGAAGTCACATTCTCAATAGTGAGAAGAACTAAGACAGGCACATCAGTGCATTATCTGTATTTTCCGACTAATCTTAAGTGGTGTGTAGCGAAATGTATCAAAGAATACAAGAGTAGGACAGCGGAGCATAGGGCAGCAGGAACTATGCAGCTATTAATTGCGCGAAGGAGGCCCTTTCAAGCAGTAGCAACAGCCAACATAGCAAGGTGGGTAAGAGAAGTAATGCAGGCAGCAGGTATCGACGTGAAGGTATATGGAGCACACTCAGTGAGAGGGGCATGGCGTCCAGAGCATTTACAGCTGGGGTATCCCTGTGGGAGATTATGTTTGCAGCCGATTGGGCGAGTGATAATACTTTTAAAGAATTTTGTTTCAAGCCAATTGAAAGTGTGGCAACAACTATATTGGGGAAGCTTTGAACAAGCATAATGCTCGCCTCCAGTCGTGCTATAGAATAAAGATTACCCCTGCTAATAGCGCAGGGAGTATTAATTCTATTAAAGACTAAGAGGGGAGCATTAAATTCCTGCCCTGTCACGTATTGTCAAAAATGTATATGATTGCTATATGGATATGACAGTACATGAACGCTACCCTAATATTGTTGTTTGTATAATCCTTAGGGGAAGATCAGAAGAACAATTGAATGAGGAATATCAGAGGATCAAAGTTTGACGAGGATAGTCATCAGGTTCAGAGAGCAGCTCTGTTGAGCGAGCACCAAGTTGGAACTGTTCGCCCTGTTGGCGGGTGGTTATAAAGAAGTTCAAGAGGCAGTTCAGAGCCGTAAAAAAGAGCAGGAGCCCAGGAACAGGAAGTGTGTCATGGCTTGATGGGGCAACATAGAACTACTGGGACATTGGGCCTTGTAGTTTCAAGAGAAGAAAAGTGCTAAAGGATACTTTTTTCCTAATGTTATGATATGTGTTTGTTGAAACTGCTGGAGGGTAAAATAAATGAAGATGAAGCATAATGCTCGCCTCCTAGTCTTTAATAGAATTTATACTCCCTGCGCTATTAACAGGGGTAATGTTTATTTGGCATCATAACAAAGTAAAGAGAATATCGGATCGTAGACTGACGAATACCAGTAGCTATTCGGTGAATGTGAAACTGCTGATTAGGATTGAGCATCACAAGAAGAAACATTTTAATGTGAATATATCATATCTATAGAACAAAACACGTGTCAGCAAACTTTACCAAAGGAGAAATGTAACCAAGGAATTTCTGTTTTTCATTTGCAAAGGGAATCCAAGGAAGTTACACATAGGGCCTCATTACGACTTTGGAGGTAGCCATGGCGCTATTAGCCTCCAAAATCATGTCTGGGTTCCCTGAATGGGGAATTACCGGGCCATTCCGAGTTCGGAGAGCCCGGTAATTCCTCCTTCAGGGAACCCGGGCCTGGTCCTTCCCCATTCCCATTTGAGCCCCCATAGGGCTCAATGGGAATGGGGAGGGAGCTAACAACAGGCCCACTCATAATGGGCCCGTTGTTAGCTCCCTGGTTCCCTCGAGGAACCCGCTATGGACGTCTGGATAAACCAGACGTCCACAGAGGGTCCTCGTAATAGTGCGGAGTGGGTTTAACGGCGCCGGGACCATTACCGGCGCTGTTAAACCCATTCCGCACATTATATGATATGATATGATAGGCTATTTATAACGCGCTTAATACCCAGGGGTTTTCTAAGCGCGGACCCGGGGATCGAACCTGTGTTGCTCCGTGTCATCTTGCTTCTTGCTTCTGCATATCAGAGTACCAGCTATTCAATGTTTCTACATTCAGGTCGTCAGAAATAGTGTCAAAGCCCAACCCCTTTTGTAAATCATACGTCATTCATACTTCCCGTTTCATTCGTCTAAGAAAACTTGGAGGGGTGGCCGGCAAAAAGTGAGACATTTTGTATTTCCTTTTTTATAGACATATTAGCATTATAGACATATTAGCATTTTTTTTTCTTTCCCAACTGTCCATCCCCCCCTTTTATATGGCCCCCCATATAACAAACATCCCTTCATCCACTCCAACAACCACAACCATTGTCATACAAAACAACATAGTATGACTACATTTCTAAACTTAATAACATCTTTATTTATCATTATCCCTACATAACAGAGAGGTTGGTCAGCCATCTTTGCTTATTCCTGGAGAGCAGAAAAAAGGTTATCAAGAAAGAGAGAGAAAGAGAAAAAGAAAGAAAGAGACAGGATGAGAGAGAGAGAAGGGAGCGAGAGAGAGAGAGAGTGAGAGAGTGAGTGAGAGAGAGAGAGAGAGAGAGAGAGCGAGAGAGAGAGAGGAAAAGAGGGAGACCCTTTTTCCACCAGGGCCGACCGGATTCTGGACCTTCAAAAAAAAACAAAAAAAAATCAAATAAATAATGGTCAAAAGAAAAAACAAGAACAAAGTAAAGCATTTCAAAAGAAAGAAAAAAGCAGGTGTGTGCCCCTGCACACCACTCTGGCATGGATCCTCAAAAATGTCTCTCTTTTGGCTATGCCCTTACTAAACATTACCTTTTCTCAGGTGCTCTCATATGCATGACGAGAGGAGTACAGAACACCACCACATATGGACCTTTAAACCTGGGGCTGATCAGGTCCCCAGATAATAATGGTGTGTATGGAACCATGGTTTCGCTTTCTGCAGGGGTGGTCACTATTTCTCCCCCCCTTTACCGTGTCCCACTACCGCCCTTGTGTGCTTCCGTCCCATCCCCCGGTCAATTATTTATGATCCATCACCATATAATATGTCGCCTTCTGTCAATTCATGAGCCGTTCATCAGAGTGGGAAAATAAATAAAACTTCTGTAAATAATCCAGAGTTGCTAAAACAGGGACTGTGCAAATAGCTTAAGTCCTCAAATTGTCTAGTCATTTTGTCAGTCCATTAAAATGTACTTTTAAGTCCTCTGTATTCCCTGAGACTTTGTAACAGTGGCCTTGTGTAGACTGCATAGTCTAGGATCCATGCCCTACAAAAATTACATAAACCCAAATAACTGATACATTTCTTTCACAGTACTGGGCCTAGGGTCGATGCGTACTGCCGCCGCCATTGTCTGATCATTTCTATTTTTTTCCCCATTACAAAAATGAGTTGTCCCAAGTATAGTCCCTCTTGTTGGCAGTATTGTAGCTTCCTTGTATCTGCCTTGTATCTTTTGTGAGCCAACACTTACAATAATGCAACAGAATCCCTCCTGTACTGATGTTTATTTTCACTACATCCCAACCGATCATCCACATACTGGATGATTTGTGCTAAGCACCTTACTTCAATGTAATCTGTACAGGGGTCACAGCTCTCAGAAACCCAACATCCTATGGATTAACAGTCCATAATTGTGCTGGCACATATCCCATGTCCTCCTCAAAAATAAAAACATCTGGGTTACCACTGCCATCAGGGGGCACTGTACCTCTCTATACTGCACCATGATATCAAAGGAGATGCACTTTCCCAAAATAATCTCCCATTTTGTTCACTGTCCTCAAATAACTTCTTATCCATCATTTCCTTTAAATACGCTGTCGGGTCTATACATAATATGGTGCGCCACTGACACCCGTCCTGGTCTTTTCCCATCAGGACTACTCTTTTTCTGACACTACTAGTCCTTGAAAATCTAATGACAATATTGTCCTTGCCACCATCTCGGGTGGCACAATGGGTCAGAAAATAAAATCTGTGGGTACTTTCCAACACTTAGTCACAATTTGAGGCACTGCACTTACTAATACCTTTCCTACCAAGGAAACACAAATATATCTAAGACCACAGGAACGCCATGGACTACTGACTCCCTTGCTATTGCATTGATTATTACCATGGCTTAAGTTACACACATTCCTGGAGTGGAACACACTACCCCTTGATCTGTGACTGATACATTTCTATTTAGTTTACTGAGCAGATCCCTACCCAACAAGTTCACAGGGGAAATCTCTGACTATAACAAGGGCTTGTACCACCTCCCCTCCGACTTTTATATCCAGCTCCTCAGTCTATGGAACTCTAGAAATAGCCCCAGAGAATCCCTGCAATTAAAGAATCTTTACCTGATAACGGAAACGTCCCTTCCATGATGCATGATTTGGTTGCACCTGAATTTACCATAAATATAAATTGCCTGTTTTCTATGTCCTCTTCCACCAAGGGCTCCTCTTCAGGGTCTGTGGCTATCAATAGGATTGGACACGCACGTGCTTTCTGTGGGCTGTCCTAATCAGAATATGTATTTGTCCTGGGGAATGAAAAGGGGCCACCCTCATCATTGTAACTCCTTGGAATGGGGTGCCTTTCCCCCCTGCCATCCTGTTAAAATGTGTTCCCTCACCCTGCTGTAGTTGTTGCCCATGTTGCCCTTTCCTGTCGGCCCCATAAGGAAACTTATTTTGACCCCCTCGCCAAATTGCTGTTGTCTCCTTCCTTGAGGCTCTTTGAACCCCTGCCCTGAAGGTGATGGCCCATAATTAAATCTCATCCCAGGCCTGTTCCTGCATTCCCTTGCGAAATGCCCCCATTTCCCACAACACCAGCACTGTGATGGTCCCAACCCTCCTGCCCGAGGCCCTATCCTCCCAAAGACTCCTGCTCTTGCTCCTCGAAATCCCCCTTTTCCCCTTGGTGCCCTTTCATATTGCCACTGTGGGTTTGGATACTGTCCCCCCCCTCCCCATTGTCCCTGTCCTCCTACACCCTATAGTGCCATAATTGTGGCATTCCCAATTTGTTCGGTTTCTCCTGTCCTTTCCCCCTGAGCCGGTGCCTTCACTGGTGCTTGAATGACAACCTTATTTAGTTTCTTTTCCACTAGTTTTGCCTCATCCATTTGCTGCTTCTGGGCTGCCTCCCTGCCCTGCTCCTTGATTCTCTTACAATTGTGGACTATTATACTTTGTATCTCTGGCCACCCTTTGGCTTCAATTCCCACAATTTTATCTAGTGCCTTCTGGACCTCTTTTGGTAGTCCCCTCTTTACAATAAAATAGAAAAATCGTACTGTCTCAACTCTCCACATTTCCAGTAACTTACGAATAAACCTAACTGGGTCCTCAGCATCACCCATTGTGCAATGCATTAAAGAATGTAAGTCAGGGGTATATGGGTACATCCTTCGTATGGCATCCCATACCCTTGCCCTTACCTCATCAAAGGCTGCTCCATCATGTCCATTATCTGCAAGACTTACCCCAGACCTTGCCCATATGTCCCCAGCCTGGTCCACGACTATGGTGACTAGTAAACTCTTAAAGTCTCCTACTGCTAAGGTGTCCCCTGCTGTTGTTTTTCAAATTCATAAATCCAGTTACTAGCTCTGTCTATAAGCTGGGGAGAGCTTTAGTCAAATTATTTCTGCCCTTTTGAGGCCATGGCACATACTGCGTTATCCCTATTTCTTTATGTGTTAGAGGCATCTGCATATCTATTTTGTTTTCTACTCCTTTAGTATTCTTCTGATTTTGTACTACCATGATTAAATCTGGTCTATTTCTTGGTCTGTCCATCCCCACTGCCTCTTGTGGCAAGGACAGGTTTCTCACTACCTCCTCTCCTTGATCCCTTTCTTGCCCTGCCTCTTCATTATTTTGACCACCTTGATCTTCCCCTCCATTTTCCCTTGTTTGTTCTACTTCTTATCTCAGGACCATTCCTACACTCTGCCCATCATCTTTTTGAACACAAACATTTCTTATTGCCCCAGGGTTTAACCTGAACAAAAAATCTCCTGAATTTCAATCCCCTGTTTTCTGCACCGGTACCCTTATTTCTGGTGATACTTCTTCAGGTTCTTGTAACCTGGCCAACCTTTCCTGCAATGCTCTTAGCTTGCTGTCAATGTCTACTTGTGGACCCTCTGGGTACACTAATGATACGGGCATATTAGAGCTTTTGGATGGGTTATATGGAGGTTCAAAAGCTCTTAAATCCCCCCTCCTAGTTCCTAATCCTGATAATCCTGTTGACACTCTCTCTACCTCTGGAGGCTTATAGACTGGCTTTTTATACCCTACTGCAGGTTTAGGCGTTACGGGGCATATCCCTTTACATAGGATCTCTTTTTCACCTTCCTGATCTCCCATTTCCTCAACTAGAATCTCTTCTCTTTTTTGGAGCCAATATTTTCCAGGAAGGATTATAACCGCTAACAAGGATGAAAGCATGGAGAAGAGGAAAAGTTAGACACACACCTACCGGAACTTTGGGAAGGTAGCATTGAGATGCGCAGAGCCGCGGGCGTGTGTCTGTTTTCTAGGAAATGGCAAGTCAGTTGAAATACTAGACCGGTAGCTATGCAATGACATTGGCCATGTTGGGAATATGCTCGAAAAGGTGTTGCGGTGTCTGATGGACCACATAGTCCAGTGGATTAAATGGAATCATGACAGCATGCCCCCTATTAAACTGCGATCCACCTGGTTTACCTGGATGGATTAAATGGAACCTCTATAGCAAACAGGTGGCATTCATGTTGGATACCGGTTCCCAAGTACGTTCGCTGGGTGGATAACCTTTCCATTCCACTAAATACTGCAGTCAACCTCTTCTATATCTCGAGTCACATATCCTGGAAACTTCAAATTTGTTTTGATCATAGTACGGGGGTAGGTCAAACAGTTGTCCTGGTGGTTTTGGAATAAGGCTTAAGCAAGATTGTGTGAAAAACGGGATGAATCTTCTCCCATGAATCTGGTAATTGTAGTCGAAAGGCCACAGTGTTAATGATCTCTTTTATCGCAAAGGGCCCATAGAAACGTGGAGCCAACTTGTTGGGTCTTAGATGTCGAGGTAAAAGTCTAGAGGAGAGCCAGACCTTGTCGCCAATGGCATACATCAGAACAGGTCTCCTCCTGGTATCAGCATAACGTTTGACATCTATCCTGGCCTTTTCTAAATGTCCTTTCACATCCTTGTGTAATGTGACCAAATGTTCTATCCAGGAATCAACCGATGGAGCTGGGATGGAGTGAGGTAGGAGTGTTGGCACAACAGATGGATGAAATCCTTGAGTACAAAAGAAGGGACCTATCTTAATGGCAGAATGGTCAGAGTTGTTATATGCAAATTCCGCCACTGGAATCAAAACAGACGAATCATCCTGGACCTTGGAGGCAAAACATTGTAGGTATTGTTCTAGGGTCTGATTTACTCGTTTGGTTATCCCGTTGGTCTGAGGATGGTATCCTGAAGACAAGGGACATTGAATACCCAACATCTTGCACAAGTATTTCCAAAACTGAGAGATACATTGAGGTCCGCAGTCAGAAATGATTTTGGAAGGAAGGCCATGAAGTCTAAAGATGTGGTTTAAGAAAATTCCTGCCATTTCTTGTGCTGATGGTATCTTATCCAAGGGAATGAAATGAGCCATAAGGGAGAACAGGTCGATGGTAACCATTGGATGGTTGTAAAGCCCTTGGATGGAGGTAATTCCACAATGAAATCAGTGGCAATTATCTGCCAAGGTCGATCTGGTAATGCAGGTTGGTGAAGAAGACAAGCTGTTTTTTTTATTGTCGCACTTGTTCTGCAGACAGCACAGGTGTGGATGTATGCTCTTATATCATCGGACATTCTAGGCCACCAAAAGTTCCTCTGGATGAGTCGTAGGGTAGCCGTAATGCCCCGATGCCCGGAATGAAAGATATCATGACAGAGGTTTGTTATCTTGGTTCTCAATTTTGGTGTAGGTATAACCAGACACTTGTCCTTAAAAATGTAACCGTCCTTAGCAGTGAGAACCCATCTGTTCATCATAGTTTATTCCTTCCAAAGATCAGAGAGTGGAGTCTCACTGCGGATGGGTATCCAATAGAGAGTTGGCCTGGACAATTGTCACGTCTTCCGCACAACCAAGTGCACCCCCTACAGGTACATGTCTGCACCCGCCTTCAGCCTCCATTCATCCCATCACCCGACACACACACCCAGGCACACAAACATCTTTACGTTCTCTCGCCCCTAGTAGAGCACGTTATGACAGACCTGGCGTGTATCGCCCCTCCCGTCATTGGCAACTAAATTGGAGAATCCCGCTTGGTCACAACACCCGACGCCTTCCACGGAGATCTGCGCGTCACGGATCACGTGACGTTCCATCACGCTTCAGCGCTTCTGTGTTATGCATCACATGACTTCTGCTATTGGTTAAATGCGTTCGGAAACATGGAAGCGTTGCTTCACAGCTGTTTTTCCTCCAGGATTGCGTGACGCTTTGTTTTTCATTGTGAATTTGGATTTCCCTCACGACCACGTTTCATCTCACGGACTGTCTTTGCCCACCCTCCGAATCTGCTTTGGAACTTTGAACATTTGTTGCCAGACCTCAGAATCGTCTAACGGACTGTCTTTTGCCTACGTCCCAAAGCTGCTTTGGAAACTTTGAACATTTGTTGCCAGACCACGGAATTGTCTTTTAGATACTCTACGGATTACGTTTTGTTTTGGAACTTTGGCCATCGGCCCTACGCTAGGTGTTTACCTGTCTGTGCCCCTGACATCAAGCTATCCCGGTGGCTCACTTGGGCCAAAACCCCACTAGGAGAAGCTAGCCCGGATCATTGCCCGGGGTCCAGTCCTTCTCCCATCTCTGGGTGACCTTTCAGTGCTCATAGGTAAGCAGTGCTTAGATACCTATTCCTGTATTCTTGTGTTATTACATTTCTGCCCTGTACATAAACATTTTTGCCTTACAGCATTCAAGGGGTTCTTCTGGCTGTTCCCGAATCCAGGCCCGACAGACTACCACACCTGTGGCCTCAAAGATTGCACAGGCAGTGTTTCTGGTATTGCCTGTGTGATACTTGGGGACGGAGGTATTCATACTCTGCACGACCAGCAAGTCCGTAACAGCAATAAACACAGACTCGGGAAACATCTTTGGAAGGGCACAGGTTTCATCAGGTTGGTGATGAGGACATCTGGATAACGCGTCAGCTATTATGTTGGTTGTTCCGGATACATGGTGTATGTCAAACTGGTATTGGGAGAAAAAGAAGGCCCAGTGAGCCTGATGACTGTTTCTACACTCCAGGGACTGAAGGACCTGTAAATTCCGATGATCTGTTCGAACTTGTACAGGAAATTTGGCACCCAAGAGCAGATGACGCCATTCAGTAAAAGCCTGCCAGATGTCAAGCAATTCCTTCTCCATTACTGAGTAGTGAGTCTCGCTAGGATTCAAAGTATGAGATAAATATGGAATGGGATGTTCTTCCTTGTCCTCAGATTCCTGTTTTAGAACTGCTCCTATAACGTAATCCGAAGCATCAGTTTCCACCAGGAAGGGTTTATTGATGTCAGGTTGAGCCAGGATGGGTCTTTGAGGAAATCTTCTTTTTAGTTCTTGCAAGGTGGACACTTGGTCTGTCGACCATTTGAAGGGAATATCTTTCTTCAGCAATGCAACTATAGGCTGGACTATGGCAGAAAATGTAGGGATGAACTTCCTATAAAAGTTTGCAAGTCCCAGGAAGGATTATAATTGTTTTACTGATGTAGGAGTCGGCCATGAAAGGATAGAGGCAACCTTGTTAGGATCCATTTCTATTCCTTGAGGACCTAAGGCGAAACCCAGATAATGAACAGTAGGGACATGGAAAATACATTTCTCAGGCTTAGCCAACAGTTTATTCTCTCACAAGCATTGTAAGACCAGAGATGTAGTATGGTATCATTGGAATAAATCAAAATGTCGTCCAGATAAACAATAACAAAAAGGAATAGCATGTCTGAGAATACTCTAGCCATAAAGCGCTGGAAAACTGCTGGAGCATTGGCTAGACCGAATGGCATCACTAAATACTCGAAATGTCCGAAGGGTGTCTTGAAGGCAGTCTACCACTCATCGCCTTCCTTTAACCGGATCAAATGGTAGGCGCTCCGTAGATCAAATTTGGTAAAGATGACAACGCCGCGTACCGCTTCCAGGATATCAGAAATGAGCGGCAATGGATAACGGTCCTTACGAGTGCACTGATTAAGACCCTGATAGCCCAGACAGGGTCGGAGTTCCTTGGTATCCTTCTTAGGTACAAAAAATAAGGATGCCCCTGAAGAGGACTTAGAAGGACGAATGGTTCCATTGGCGAGGTTGGAGTCCAAGTATTCATGTAGAGCTCTTTTCTCGGGTTCAGAAAGTATAAACATCCTTCCAAATGGTATAGCTACAGAATCCTCAGTGTCCATAGCACAGTCTTCAGGCCAATGGGGAGGTAGTGATTGAACAATAGCTGATGAGAATACATCTGAGAATTGTTGGTATTTCTCAGGCACCTGGGTAATGTTGGACACACTAATGGATGATTTCGGTAATAGCATGAAATCCAACGAAGTTTCATGCTATTACCGCTGGCGGGAAATCCGCCGACAGTAAGAGCGCGAAAATTCCCCATTGAGCCCAATGGGGAATGGGGAATTCCTGAATGGGCTCAGTGGGGAATGGGCAATACACGTTCCACCAAACCCGTGATCCCGCACTATTAGCGCCGGGGGGTTTGGCGGTAGGACTAGTAACGCTGGCACTGATAGCGCTGGCATTACCGCCCAACTCGTGATGAGGCCCAATGTGATAGACAAAATTCTGAGCCTAGAAACAAGGAACCTGCTGCCCAGTTGATATATGGGTTGTGTTTTTGGAGCCAAGGCATGCCTAAAACCATTGGGTAATGGGCTGCCTTTATGATGTCAAAACAAAGTGTCTCCTAGTGATTGTTTATTGACAGAAGTAGTTCCGTAGTTTGCTGAGTTATGGGCCCCGATGATAATGGTTTCCCATCGATTCCTTCGACTGCCTGTATGATATCCTTGGATTCTCTGGGAATATGGTGTTTCATAGCCCACTCATGATCCAGAACAATACCCATTGCTCCTCAATCTACCAGGGCCAGGACGGAGTGTTTCTCCTTATTGGTGGTTGACAGGAACACCTGAAGTATCACAAAGCTATTTGGATGTTGACTGTTTTCGCATGGAGAAGAGTCAGAGCTTGTACCTTTCTCCCGAAGCTGGGCTCCGTTCAAGACCGGGAGCTGGCGTTTCCTGAACACTGAGGTGGGGCTATTGGGCAATTTCTTACAAGGTGTTTGTCAGAAGCGCAATACATACAAAGTCCAGTGTTTATCCGACGAGTTCTTTCCTGTGGAGAAATGGGTCCCCGTAAAGAACCAAGTTGCATAGGTTCAGGATCCGGAGAGTGAAGAGGGGCTGTTTACTTAGGGCTGGGATAATCCAAGGGAGCCTTTGATGGTAATGACAGTGTCTTACTCTTTTCTGTCTTTCTTTCCTGGACACAGAAGTCGATCTGTAAGGACTAATCTAACAGAGCCTGGAAGGAACTTGGACGAGCCACTATGGCCAATTCATCCTTGACCTCATCATTCAATCCTCGATGAAATAACGCGAAACAAGCTTCTGGAGTCCAATTTGCCTCCTTGGCCAATTGTTTAAAACGGGTAACATAAAACAACATATCTCGATTGCCTTGTTGAAATTCCAATAGTTTCTCTTGAGCACTGTATACTTGTTCTGGGCGGTCAAACATGGTTTTAAAGGCGTCCACAAAACCATCATAGTTGTCCAGAAGCGGGTCTCCTGAATTCACTAAAGGAGTTGCCTGGGCCAAGGCGTTTTCAGAAAGGTGAGAGATGATGAATCCCACTTTAGCCCTGGTTGTGGAGAAATAGTATGGTTTGAAGGTAAAATGCACTAGACAAGAATCAAGGAAGGAGCATAGTGTCTTAGTGGTTCCATCTTATTTGTCCACTATGCCCCCAACCATGGCATATTCTTGGAATGCCGAGTCCCTGGATAGCACAAGCTGTTTCAATGCTGCATTTTTGGCTATAAGGTTCTGTACTTCAGAAGTTAACTCTTGCATCCCTCTCATGAGATCCTGAACACCCGCTTCATCTTTGTATCAATATCAAATCCTCGGCGTCTCAAACTGTCACACTTTGCCTCAAATCTCACATTTATATCCTTTGAAGTCTTGTTCGGAGGTGTCTCCTTCTTCCTGATTACTAGGGATTTGTATAAACACGGGCGAGTGTCCTCTGTCGCCAGTGTGCAGGTAAGTATCTGTCCTGAACAGATGCAGGTGTTCAGAATCCCCGGGAGGATCGGGAAAGGATAAGCGGAGTCCCGGAAGGGTAAGGAAACCAGGAAGGATCTGGAACTCATACCGTACAAACAGGTAGAGTACGAGTGCACAATGAGTCCGGGCAAGGACCCCAAGGAGGAGGTGGAAGAACCGTTTACAAGCGGTAAGTGTGGGTGTAACCAATATTTTCCAGGAAGGATTATAACCGATAACAAGGATGAAAGCACGGAGAAGAGGACAAGTTAGACACACACTTGCCGGAACTTCGGAAAGGTAGCTCTGAGACGCGCAGAGCCACGGGGGCGTGTCTGTTGTCTAGGAAATGTCAAGTCAGTTGACACACTAGACCGGTAGCTGTGCAAAGGCGTCGGCCATGTTGGGAATATGCACGAAAGGGTGTTGTGGTGTCTGATGGACCACGTAGTCCAGAAGGGACAGGAACGGTGAGTCATGACATCAACGCACTTTTTCCCCACCCCCTTTTACACTTTCTCCACTTTGATTTCACACATACAAACACACACACAATGCGATTTATCCACCTTCCTTACTTTTTTACCACAAAAGACAGCAATAGAAAATATTAAAAATTGACTAAGATCCAGGCTCATTCCTTATACCAAGCTACTATTTAATACCACTTATTGCTTTTATCGTCATAAAAAGAATAAGGTGTGGTACTACCTCACAGTCCTTATAAGCTGGGGAACCCTTTCCTGGTTCAAAAACAGAAACACGCAACAATTTCAATGCATAATCCACTTCTTGTCCAATCTACTCCTCAACACATCACCTGAAATCCAATCTATCTTATTCCTCATTACCAAATGTCCTACTTCGTCACCAGTACTACATCACCAAACGTCCTATTCCATTGACCTCGTACATCACCATACCTTATCTTTCACATCACCATACCATATCATACACGTTCCCATTTTGTTACCAACTGCAAGAGTATTCTCACGTGAGCGTTGTTCACTTGAGTTTCCCTCTGTTACGAAGTCCCCATCCCTGTCGTTCTGGAGCTACGCCCTGCTCCAGTGAGCAGAAAGGATTTCTTTTAAAATAGCTTCTACTAAAGTCGCTCAGGATACATGGGTTTTTTGAGTTAGGAGTCTGGTCACTACAGTTGGGCGTGGCTGACCTGCCTGGGGCTTCACAAAGTACAGGGGAAGAAACTAGGTAACACGTTGCGGTCACCACTGAAAGCGAACCCCAATTTACAGGGGCACCCCTTAAATATATTTGGGGTACCCCCTCATCACCCTCAAAGCAGAGTAAATGCAGGTGATAACAAGACTTTAATCTTTACAGATCATGAGGATTGGGGAAATGACAGAGGACTCTGCCATTTCAGACCAGCATTCTGTCGTCCTTCACTGGCTCCCAGGTCCTGAGGACTGATGCTGGACCTGGGACTTAAATACTCTTTTCTTGGTCACTGGATGCCAGCAGAGCTCCTCCAAAATTGTCTTTCTTGCCATACAAGGGATGCTGCAGTGTGCATGGCAAGGTTCTGTTTGGGACAAGCTACATAACATTATGCTGTATATGCAGGAATACTTTGTTGCTCTTATTTAGCATAATTTACTATGTAATAAACATTCATACATAAACACATCTTCACGCCATGCTCTCAGCACTTAACTCAATAAACTCATATTTGATCTGGTCCAGTAATTCCTACAAAAAAAACCTGTTTTCCCATAGTATTATGTCATGCCATGACTCTTTTTTCGTCTCCATTGGCTTGTGATTGACAGGAACAGCAGCTGAGTTACCTCGTGCTCTCTGCCAGCCTGCCTGTAGTCTATATTTAGCACAGCCTCACTTTACTGTGCGCTTTGAGCAAAGCTAACTTACAATATAACAGTTTTCCATATATATATCCATCTGAATAGTTGTTTGCACTTATGTTTTAATCCCAATTATCTTTATTTAGTCACCCTCCTCCCCCCTGGACTTGTGTAGTGCTTAGAAAACAGTTAACAGAAATCTTGCCTAGTTCTAAAGCGCTTGGAAAGTTTGGAAATGAAGGAAAGCACTAGGCTCCTTCCCAACAAGAGCAAGAGAAAAATGTGCCCGTGCAGCTATCTCACAATTGTTAGCTCAATGCCAAAAGCAGTAGAGTTGGCTATCATGGAACTAAAATAAAGGCCAATATTTTAATGTTTCATAATCATCTTAAAATATGAAAAGTTCACTATTGAAATCAATCTGATTTGTCTCAATTACCCGTTTTATCTGTCAGTCTATATAAAGCAATTATCAGATAGGGTAGAAGTGACACCCAGATGTGTAAATTATTGGAAGAGTGCCTGTCACTGCTGGGGTGCTGCTAGATAATGGCCATAATGTTTGGTTTGGGGAGATTAGAAATGCAGTAGAATATCTTCCCTGAGGTTAATCCTGGGTCCTCCCATTGATTCTGCAGCAATGTACTTTGATAGGTGATACGTGATCTGTTACAGGGCACTGGGATAGACCATGGTGTGCATGGCCTGCACAATGAGTCTTGACTCCTGAAGTGAAGTCACATTTTGCATCCCCATGCCCACTGCTTGACCAGGTTGTTGTGAAAGCCCCCCTTGCGTAAACCTCACCCGCCCTAATTTCTTGGGAAAAGGCTTGGTTTGTTCACCAATGCCACTAAACAGGGATTAAGTGCTGCAATCTTCTGGATTAATTTGTCAAAGCAGATCACATTTCAAAGAAACATCGTTTTCAAAATAAGACATAGTAGCATTTGTAAAACAATGTGTGTGCAAGTTTCTTTCCCCTCAAAAATGGTAGGAGAAGGCAATTGCAACAAGAGCCCAGTAAAACAACATCTGCCTTTTTGGTGACACATTTTACTGCTGGTGGCCCAGTTACTTAATGTGTTAGGCCGGTCCTAATAATCTATGACTGTGTGAGGATTTGTGAAAAGAGTATCTTGTGAATTTGTGTGTTATAGTTGATGCATGGCAAGCAGGTAGTGTCCACCTCAACATGTGCAAGATGCCACCAGAGGGAGTGTCTCAGTCAATGCTTGTTTGAGGTAGAACTGAGCAGCTAGGGCGTAAGTAGAGATAGGGCACAGTAGCGGTGGGTTGATTGAGAGTTGCAAGCACATAGTAGAGATTATATAAAATGTCAGTTCGGGGTGTAGCAGGACCTAACACAGCAGCCACAACAGAGCAGCGATGGTGCAGATCTTACTTGCGGAAGAGGTGTGCATATGAACCATTGGGACATGGTGGAGGTGGCACCAGAGTGCAGCAGGGGAAATGGTTGCACTATTCTGAGAGCCTCAGGGTTGAAGGTGGATGCTGGCAGAATATGGAGCGAGGAAAGCAGTTTTGGTGTAGATTCCATTGGTCTGCTATGAGCAAAAACAATCAGCATATTGTTTGCTGTTAAATTGTTAGCCCTGCCAGGGAAATGCTGAGATTTTAATTCACTGAATACAAGTTGACGAAATTATTTGCACCAGGATCACATTTAAAAAAATATCAACTGCAAGCACAAACTCCCCCCATAACCGAGCTCCAAACGAGTTCACGGTTCCAGAAATGGACACTGAACTCCAGAAGCAATTCACGGGATTCTCTATGGTTCCCAAAACGTGGATCACATCTGTTGGGAACAGACTTGTTCTATCATTTGTTTACAAGGTTGTGTTCCTATCAGGTTGGCATCCTTCCCACCCGCATTTCAGGAAGGTAAGAAGATATAAAACGTTGACTGCTTTTGACCATCCTGCATCAGATTTCGGTGTGTATAAAGGGTGCATGTTTATTGTGCATACTGTGCCTTCTGTGTCTGATAGAAACGTGTACTGCTGTTTGTACTGAATCTATGCTGTGTCTTACGTACTTATGTATGGCTGCTGTTCCACCCATGTGTCTAAGGAAGATATATCTGACAGCATTGTATGGCAGGGATAATATCCTGTTGCTACCAATGGCATGCATTCCCTTTGTGTATGTGTGAGGGAATTGTCCGCTGCTATTTTCAATGCTGCAACAACTCTGTGTGAAAGGGATGCCAACATTGCTGCAACCCACTCTGTATCTGCTGTGTTTGTGTGAGGGAAGCTTGAACTACTGTTATCAATGCTGCAGTTGCAGTGTGTGAACTAAGTTTGGACTTCTGTTGCCTATCCCAACACTGCTGCTATCCATGCTGTATCAGTTGTGTGTTTGTGTAAGAGAAGCTTGAACTGTGCTGCCCATGCTGTACCAGCAATGTGTATGTGAGTACAGCTTGCACTGCTGTTGCCCATATGAACACTGCAGTTCTCGTGTTTCATAAACTGTTTGCACGAGTCAAGCTTGCACTGCTGCTACCATGCTCTATCACTTGTGTATGTGTGTGATTGTGGGAGGGAAGCCTGAAGTACTGTTGTCCATGTTGTACCAGCTGTGTGTGTGTGATTGAATCTTGCAATGCCGCTGTCCACGATGTACATTTTCATGAAGCATATTCTGCCTAGTTATTGGGATGTAGTGAGGTAACCAACAAGGCATGGCCTGAAGATGCTGAAGGAATTGAGGAGGGTGGTCAACATCATGAGGAGTTGGTGGAGAAGGCGGTTGGTGGAGAGATCAGGAGTAGGTTAAAGGAAGGTTTAAGGACAAGATTGGTAAACATAAGGAGTAAGTGGAATAAGAAAGTGAGAAGGAGATTGTTGAACATTAGGAGGAGGTGGCAGAAGGAATTAAGGACGAGGTTGGTCAATGTCAGGAGGAGGTGGGCAAAGGAATTAAGGAGCAAGTTGGTGAAGATCAGGAAGAGGTGGTAAAGGAAGACTGAGAGGGTGGTGCTAAATGAGGTGGTAGAGGAAAATCAGGAGATATTTGGAGAAGAGGAAGGAGGAGGTAGCAGAAGAAGGTTTGAGGAGGCTGGGTGGTCCCCAGGTAGACAGTAGAGGGTGGACCCCGAAGCAAAGGGGTAGGACCTGTGGCTAGAGCTGGCGCAAGAGAATGACATAGCGTTGTGGAGGACCCGGAGCAGCATAGAGAGACATGCAGGAGAGGACACTCTAAGACTTTGAGACCATTTTCTGGGTCTCTGGGAAATATGAATTTGTTTCAGGCCCTTCAGCTCTTCTTAATGCTCCTTGATAAACTCCTGCAGATTTCCCAGACTTTGAAGACAGCCCCCCCATCATGTACAAGAATACTTGAGTACCAGCGAACAAACGTTGAGAGAAGAAGGGTGTGGGAAACGCTTAAGCCTCAGTCTAAGAGACAGAGAAGGATGATGTGGGAAACCGTTAAGGCCGAGAAACTGGGAGTGAAGAAGAGTGAGGAAATCCACAAGCCCGATAGCAGTGAATTGGGCACAGACCTGTACCTCTCGGACTGACAGAATGTAGAAATGTAGAATGTAGAAATGTGCAGGAAACATTAAAGGCCAGCTCAACGGGGGTCAGAAGGCAGTCCAGTGAGAACAGAACAAAGGACAAACCCCAGTTGCCTTTTTAAACCTGGATTTTGGGATGCTTCAGACAGTGCTGGAACCCAAAGTCTTGAGTTGACTATCTATAACCCTTCCCCTCCTTAGCAACGGTGCAGTTTTCATTTTTTGGGGGTTGGTCTGGTTTCTGATCCCTGTCAATCTCGTGACAACTGACACTTTGTATTGAAAGTAATTGTTATTTTGTTGAATTGACTACAATACAGTTCATTCATATGTTCCACGATTTAGCTGTACATTTCCATCTAGTTGCAAGTAAAATTAGATGAAAAATCTTTCCCCTTATAGCGGAATTGCACCTTTAATATATTATCAAGACTTTTAAAGCTTTTGTTGCAGACAACTTGTACGTTTCATTTGTGAATTTTGGAAAAAGAAACGCTTAGACTTGTGTGTTTTAATATTCCCTTTGCTCACTAAAAAAGCTAAATTTAACATCTGACATCAACCATAATTGTTCTAAATAACATAACACATACATGTTTTCCTAATTCACGTACATATTATATTTAAACGATCCCTCACTTTGTCAAACGTGCATGTTGTCCTCTCTGCTCAAGAGCAAAGCCACCTACATATCATTAACTTGTACTTGGCCTTGATAGGCTCTGTTCATAGACAGCTCATGGCTAGAAGCCTGTTGTTCATTGACCTGTTTAAAGGCCGTGGGCCAAAGCGCTTTACGCTCCAGTCGCTGTGTCAGCGTTTTCCACTTGGCAAATAAAGTGAGACCCTTTTAGCAACCTCAGTCTGCTCAAGACATTACAACAATCACATTTCGTTCACATTTGACGTTGACCTGAATGCCTTTAATCAGTTCTTCTGATCGTTTAAAGGGGCATTTTTTTACACGTTTGTATGGCATGCCATTTTACCCGAGAGCCATCAGTGCCTGCCTCCCCAAAAGGATCTTGGGTAAACAACGCAAGCGGGAGTGGGGGGTTGGGGAACAAGATATTTCCGTTGTGGCAACTTCACTGCTCGGCTTTGATAATGTTTTAGAAGTTATATTTATTGAGCAATTTACGATTAAAGTGTTTTTTTGATTTTGCAATATAAAGAATGACATATTTGGTGAGCCATTTTTTGTAATCGTATATTTCAGATTTAGCATAGCGACACTAACAAATATTCATTTAGATTGTTTGCATGATTATCATTAAGGGCTAGTATTGCCGCTAATTCCGATGCACAAGGTCAAGCACTACAAGCACAGTACCGTTATAGTATGTGAATCATGGTTTCAATGTAGTATAACTACACAAAGTCCTCAGCTTAAAAATTAATACTGTCACTGAACAAAAAGAACCACCCCAGGTATTTGATGCCATCAGTGATGTCATCGCTGATGTAATTTGTGACATCATCTTTGATGTCCTGGGTGTTAGTGATAACAGTGCATGGCAGTGGCGCGAGTTATGGTTGCATAGCTTACCATAACTGGCACATTTCTTGGGTTTTTCAGTCTTGTAACCATAACGTCCCTTTAAAAATGTTTCTCCCCTGAATAAATATATTACATGGCCTGCGGTAGCAGCCATGTAGGTATGGTTAAATTGCTAAACCCACAGGAAGAACACTTTTTGGGCGGCTTATAGCTTCGCTCTTCCTGGACGAATCCTCACTAAACTTTGCAAAAAAAAGTATATAGCCCACTCAGAATGTTTTTGCAAAGTTTGGTGAGGTTTAGTAAGGGGGGGGGGCAAAGTTATAGGGGGGGCCCAAAATTTCTTTTTTTCCCACAAACTGAATGGAGAAAAAACTTCGCTCATGCCTACAGCTCAAACCGCTGGATGGATTGCCACCAAATTTGCGGCAGGAGTGGCAGGTTGGTCCCGAAAGCTTTTGTAAATTTGGTGGAAATCCGTCCAGTAGTTCTTTTTAAAACGATCAAAAAGTAGGTCTAAAAATATTAGTGACATCTGTGTCCGCTCTGCTGACACACTTCCCTATTCGCTCCGCGGACAGGACACCGATTGGCTAATCAGCTTGCATCGTGTCCGCAGACATGCAACGTGTTCTGTGATTGGTTGGGATGAGGCATGAGGTGTGTCACATTGTTTCAATGCGCCCGCCATATTGTCCACGGACAGTGCGGCGTCGAACTGAGCAAAAATGCAATTTTGAGGAGTGTGTTGGTGTGTAGGAGTGCTTGGGGAGGGTGGTGGAGTAAGAGATGGGTCAAATGCTGTATTTGTTTAGGTGGCAGGAGCTCTTGATGTGTTCGCGGTGTCTGCGGTCACCGCGGCTGTCTGGGACATACTAAATACTGAGCGCACTACTAGCTATTTTACTTTTGTATGATGTTGGTTTTGGGTTGTTAGTAGAGCCTTGATTGTAATTAATATCCCCTATAAGCAGTCCACATACTACAGTCAAAATGTTTGGTAGCATGGGTGTGTTATGCTGTGGTGGTTTTGGCCAGGGCCTAGAGTCTTGGGTGCATGGCCAAATGACATGCACCCAAGACTCTAGGCCCTGGCCACAACCACCACAGCATAACACACCCATAGAATCAAACACCCATCAAATATCCACAACCCAAAAGTTTGTGTACTGTTTCATTTGTAGAGTCTGTATGTCAAGTTTTGGCTAGGCTAAGCAGTTAGGATTGCAGAGATTGGTAACAAGCACTGCAGCATAAGATACCCATGGAAGTAAACATTTTGGATTGTGGTCTATGGTAAGATGTTTGCTTGAATGGGTGTGTTATGCAGCAGTGTTTGTGAGTCCATTTATTATATACTTACTGTTTGACTTTTTGTGGTTATATGCAGTTTTTCATGACATGGGTAATTGGAGCAGACATTCTTTTTCAATCTCTGTGATGAAAGAAAAGATCATATGTTAGTGTAGGTAGTTCATAATGAGTTATTGCATTGCATAATAGACCTTTCTGTATTTTGTCGACCCTCATATTTAGTACTTTAGAAGTACTATAGTTCAAACCAGTGTACTGTGCAATTTGCCCAGTTTCTGTGTTTGTTTATTAAATCATTGGGTCTGTGGGAAGAAAATCCATGCTGGATTAAAAAAAAACTTTTTATGTTGTGGTACAATACATTTCTTTCATTGTTTTCAGTGTTTATTTCTTGTTTCTTGCTAATCTTCTATCTGATGGCTTGTTGCAGATTTTTGGGGCAGTTAGATACCTGTTGGCATATTCTAATTGGTTATTTCTTGTTAAATTTTAGTGGTATTCATTTATCTCTTTGCTTGTTGCAGAATCTTAGGGCAGTTAGATACCTGTTGGCGTATTCTAACTGTTTATAGTTTTGAAATTGAAGTTTTGTTAATGTTTATGCACAGATTAGCTATTAAATTTGGGTTTTAAAAATATTAAATAAGCGTTAACAAGATTTGCTGGTAATCTTTGTTTTAGAGAAATTGTAGTATCATTACATTCAAACCATCCACATTTCTTTTTTACATATGCAGTGTAGTGACCTGCATTGGTTGTGGCTCCTGCATGGTAGATTATACCTATTGTTGTGAAGGTTTTCTTACCAAGTGATACTTGCCCATGTATGAATCCAGTTAGATTGCAGTTGTTTTTGGTACCATCTGCATTGTAACGTAAAAGCATTACTATTACGTATTTACTATGTGTCTGTATTTGTAAGGTGGAACGAATATTGGAATTGCATGTAGTACATAATCTGACATGGTTTGCATTTTGTACAAGTTGCTGAAATGGAATGGATTCACAGTTAGGTATGGATACATACAAAAAGCGTTCATTAGGGACTTCTTCCTGTGCCACATGGCTGCAGAGAGTGCATGTATGTTTCCACATGTATGAATCTGCAAGATTTCATTTAAAGGTATGTTTTTATTTTCCATTACTTGTAGTAAGTACATTATACATTCTTGTGGATCTTCTTGGGAGTTTATAGTGAATTTGACCATTCCAGCACAGTAGTCCAATTCCTGCCTTATTCTTCAAACACTGTAAGTGTTGTCAGGATTGTTGGTTGTATTTCTATGAAGGACTAACATTTGCAAACACAATTGGTCTGTACTGTATAAACAAATGTTGTCAAAAATTGGTGGCAATTGGAATAGAATATTTATTGCTACATTTGCGTAGCAATTTACACCAGTTGTATTTGAAAATTTGAATGGACCTGACAGTTCTGTGTCAAAGTCATTTGTTTGGAGTGTGTGTTGCTTCTTTGAAGAAGTAGTTGAGTTACTTTGAGCAGTAGATTCTTCTTTGGTTGTGGTACTTGATGAAGTATTAGCTTCTTTTACTTTCTTTGGAGTAATTGCAGTGAGATCCTGTATCGTTTCAGTCTGCAGTCCTTTTCTTTTACAACGTTTTGCTTTTTGCGGAACAGGATAGGTTTTTAGATGGGGGTGTAGAGTGAACGCAGTCTGTTGTATTCTAGAATGCAAGGAATATCAGCATTTAATTTACTTGCATCAAAGTTGATTAGAAATAGTGTGTCAAGTGTACATAAGCGTGATAGTGCTACATAGCTCATGCCTTCTTTAAAGACTGTGCTACCAATATCTATCAATGCTTTATCTAGGGTAAGACCTTGTGATTTGTGAATGGTGACTGTGTATGCTAAAGTTAGTGAAAATTGTTCTCTGTGTACATACATGTCTTTGAAAAGAAGGAAGCGTGCTGTTGAGCGTCCTATCTTTTTAACTTCTGATAGTTTGTAAAAGAGAATATTGACACACTGAATGTTGTTGTCACGTGGGTATGTTTGAAAGCCAATAACTGTACCAAGTGCTCCGTTAACTAGTCCTTGCTCAACGTCAAGGTTACGTTTAAGCATTACTCTACAGTTTAAAGATCATTTTAATATTTTCTCCAAACCAGCTGTGTTGGAGATAGAGTTTTCTAAGCTATTTAGTCTTGTTGTGGCTTGTTGGCACATGGGTAGTGTCATACCATGTACGTCCAGTTTGTCTGTGGAGAAAATTTCAATTATTGGTTGCATTTCTTTTTTCAACATTGTTTCATTGAATTTTGAACGGCTTGCAAGAGTTGGCATCAAGGACATACAATTGACATATTTGTGTGCTAATTGTTCCATGACATCAGTAGCGTGTGAGTTATGGCCATAGAGTGCATGGATGTCCCTGGTTTTTAATATTGATTGTGCTTCTTTAGATAGTACACCAACTATAATACTTTTTAAAATATTGGCGTATGTGAGGTCTGCAGACTGGCGCATGTTTTCAGTTAATTCTCTGTATTGGAAATGTTGCCAAAGGTTGACATTTCCTATGCTGCCAAGAGTTTTACGGCACAGTTTGTGCCCTAAGGTTTTAAAAATAGGTTCAGCTTTCACTGATGTTAATTGAAGAAGATCTCCGAAAACAATAATGTGTTTTCCTCCAAAGAGCTCTTCGTAGTCTGTTTTGAGGACCTCTTGTAATCTGAAGTGAATCAAAACCAACATTAGTTTAGAGACCATGCTCACCTCCTCTATTAGTAGCATTTTCATTTGTTTGAAAACTCTGCGTAGTTCCATTGCAGGTTCTGTAGAAAGTTTGTAATAGTCTAATTTGTTTTGGTGTTCTACTGGAAGGAGTCAGTGTAAAGTGACACCGCCTATGTTGTAGGCAGTTAAACCTGTGGGGGCAGTTACAACAGCTGACAGTCTGTTGTTCGTCAATTGTTGGAGGAACATGCTGATGAATTTGATGAAGAATGTTTTGCCTGAACCAGCTTGACACAGACGTATAGCAGTATGGGTTTGTAGTCTTGGCAGGTGCAGTTTTTATTTTCATGCTGCACACCATGTTCAATTTGTTTTGTTATTTTTGGGAAAATGCTACGTTGCTCATTGTTCAGTTGTGATTTCAGTACAACAAAGTGTTCTGTAGAATGATCATACTGACACAAGGTGTTTTCTACTTCTGTCATGGCTAATTCTGCCTCATTTGCTATTAGTGGCTGTCCAAGTGGTTCTTGGCTTCCTGTTACAGAAGGTTGACTACTGTCGGGAGTGTCCACATCTAGTTGGGCCTGGAGTTCTTCTTCGTGTTGCTGTTGATTGTGCAACATTGTTTTGTACTGTGTAAAGTATACATCTGTTATAGTACTTTCATTTGCTTTGAAAGCATCTTCATGAGAGTCATAGGTTTCTAGTAACTCTTCTTCTTTTCTCCATGGTTTAAAAAGTTGTAACAGAGACATGTAATACAGTTCTTTATGTTGAGGAGTTTTTAATGACAATTTGATATGATTTATTAAGCTTTGTATGGTAAATTTCACTAAGCTACCTTCACAATTTCCCACTATGTATCTATCTTTTTTTTCATCTGGTTTTATATGATTTTTGTATGTGAAGTTTTGGGCTACGTGGAATAGATGCATGTTTTCCAAAGTGGTACTACTGTTTGGGTATATTTGTCTAGTAAATTGTTTTTCAAGCTGTCTTGGCTGTTGGGATCATTTTTGGCTATTGTTTCTATGTCCTCATATGATTTGAGAACTCTTTTTCTACATTTAGCAGGACCAAGACTTATCCATACTATATTTTTAGATTTTCCACACAAGGCAGTACCGGTTAAACGGTCTGCAGCTTCATAGCAGCCACATTCTCTATGAGAGAGCATTTTTATGCCTAAGCTGTGCAATTTCTGTGACAGTGTTTTGTCAGATGATATGTCATCCCAGAGGTCTTGAAGCTCTGTTGTTTCTGCTTTGGTTAAGTAGGCTGTGACATATCTTGCAACTGCAGTGTAATTGTCTGCAATGTACTGCACATCTATGTTTGAATTCCATAGGATGGCATTGTAATCATTGATATATTTTGATTCTTCTGTTCTTTTTATGTAATATGTGTTCTTAGGTGATTTACCTTTGACACTATGTCTAACTGAAGACATGAAGTTGTTTACTTGACCTGTTGTTGTAACTGGTCTAGGGAAACCAAAGCGGCATTTGGTGTAGTATTTTCCTTTGTTTTTATATTTGTGACGACAATATTTCCCACATTTGTGTATTTGAAATTGTAAAATTTGTGGATGAAGGTCACTATGTGTTGTTTGTAAAGGAATTTCACAAGTGACATATTTTTGGATAAACTGCAAAACAGTGGCATCATTGTCCTGACCAAATTTAGGAGCATCTTTAATCCATAAAAGCATGTGGATGTGTGGTGCTCCTCTGGCTTGGTATTCTTTTCTCCAAAAGAAGTGTTGTACTTCTCCGAGGAGAGGAACAGTTTTATTACAAATAAAGTGTAGCATAGCAATGAAGCGATGATGGAAATATCTTGATACATTTACAGGATCTAGAGAGCAGAGTTCTCTTGGTGTTTTTATATCTATGTTTGTTTTGTTTTTGTTTGCAATGCGTAGGAAATCGTGTAAATCTTCCCATTCATATTTTGCACAACTTAATGTAACAAACCAAGTGGGTGGGCCAAGGTTTCTTATCATACAGCATACATCTCCATGACGTCGGAACCAGTATTCTTTTGTACCACGCATGTTTGCTAAAAGATTTGTAATACTTGACTGTAAAACCTCATCTTTTTCTTGCACTTTTTGTAGCAATTGCGTAGCTGACACATTTTGAAAATGGGTACCTGATTTTAATGTGTGTGCAACTCTGTAACATAGAGTTGCTAGTTCACTTTCAAAGAGAAGGTGGAATATGTATTCCACGTTTTGTCTGAATCTCGGGTCGTCAGAATACCTTCGTAAAGAGTGATATTCTGATGCTGCTATTTGTGTGGGTCTATCATCGTACCTTCCACCTTTTCCAGTAGGAAAGAGTAGAGGAAAGGCATGTGTTTCTATACTTTTTTCCTATATGCTGATTGGAGATCCTTTGGCTTGTCACATTTGGTACGTTTCCAGTGCATCATCTATGGTGTCTTTAGAGTGTAATGGATGAATTGTATAATGGTCTAAAATATTGGATTCTCTAGCAGGATCTAGAAGTTGAAATTGACCAGTTTCTGGTGACTCTTGAATTATTTCAATGGTTTCTCTCAGGTTTTCTTCAATATTAATTTCTTTGTAGTATTCATTGTTGTCTTTTAGATATTGCAGGGCTTGTCTAACTTTATGTAAGTCCACGAGTTGTCGCCAATTTGTTTTTTCTTTTGTAGGTATGCCATTTCCTAAGACAATTAAAGATTGATCTATTGGACATTGCACTTCCAGAGTGTGTACATTTTATTTGAGATCTATTGGTAAATAAACTACTTTGCCATGAATGCCTTTCACTAATTCAGAGGGAGGTAATTTTGTTGTTTTTGGGTGAAGGCGTATTATTGCTTGAAATGGGTGCACTGTTTGAATTATGATGCTCTCATATAAATGTAGTTGTTGCAAGGGTTTTGGTAGTGGGAATAATTCCAAGTTATTTGTGATAGCACGTGAAGGTGTTTGGTTGTTGTCAAGTTTTGCAGTGCAATAATTGCAAAGTATTAAGGGGTCATTGATTTCGTATTTGTTTTCTGCTATAAAGTAGAGAGCTAATTGGTAACATTTGGAATCTTCATTGTCTTCTATTTTGTACGTTATGTCTACAGTTTTTGTGCTACTTTTATAAAAAGTCCTGTGGCAGCACACCCACACATGGTTTGGTACTTCAGCTGATGTACTTTTAAACTTTAGTATTTCTTTTTTGTATGTGTGTAATAGAAGGTTGCTATTTGTAAAGTAGTTGCTAGTTTGTTGTAAAGCTATTGCATTTTGTAAGCGGCTTTCACTTCCAAAATATTTTCTCTTGATATGCTCTATTTCATCGAGTAGTTGTTTGGCTGTACCATGTAGAATTGTTATTTAAATTGGCTAGTGCTAAAGTAGGACTTGTAGCATAGTAGAGTTTATGGACCAGATTTCCTATCGTTGAATGATGTGTTGATATCATTTTGATATGATGGAAGGTGCTTTTGCAAATAGTTCCTGAAATGCAGGCTAATGAATGTCCTTGTAGTCCTGTGTATTTGCACAATGGACAGGCATCCATATTTTGTAGTAGTTTCATTTTGAATTTGTCTTTGCTTTTCACATACTGATTGAGGAACTGGCGTAAATATTTGAAAGATTTTTTGGCAATGTTACACATTGATGTGCACGGCCATTTGTAGACTGGACGTTTTGGTTCAGTGGAATGGAGAGGTGATACTGAGTTTTCTGGGGATATTTTTGTGAGCAACATTTCTTGTTCCCTAATGGTATTATTAAGTTTTTCAGACCCTCGTCCACTGCTATGTATGGCAATTGGGTTTGTTTGATTTTGCTTGTATGCTTTTTCATTAAAATATTGTTCTGTGCTCATGGTGTGACTCCATTCACCTCCACAGATGTTTAAGAAGCTATTTTTGTTGTTATTCCGTTTATTGAGAAGTCTTTTTTGTAGTTTAGTAGTTAATTACATTAGTGGTTTCATTATGTTTAAAACTAAAATAAATAACTTCCTTTTGAGAAGGATTGCACTGTCTATGAGAGCTTCTAGTATACATTTTCTATGGTAGGTTTTAAGGGTTGTGCATGATTTCTCTCCTGTTTTTATAAGGTTCTGAAGGACTCTGTGGCAGAACATTTTTTGTAAAATATTTTTTTTGGTATGGTAACTTGCCACAACATCAAGATGTATAGGTGCATTGTTAGCAGTAGTGGTAGCTGAAGTCTTGTTAATCACTTTCTGTTTCATTTTACATTTTGAAAGAGGAGGCAAAGTTTCTGTACTGGAAGCTTGTTTTGTTTCACGTAATGACTGTATTAGCGGTTTTGTTTGAACTTTTTGTACAAATTCTCCTAGAGATGGATGCTTATTTTGGACACTTTTATTTTGATTTGCTCTAATTCTGTGTTGCTTTCTAGAGAGTTGCTTTTTGGTAGGCATTCTTTGGGCTCTGTTGGAGAAAAAAAGAAAGCGTGGGTTGGGCTGTTGTGCATTTTATGTGTGCTTTGTGCATGAGTGTCTGAGAATGATGGTAAGGATGTATGTGGAGATGTGTGATTGTGCAATGGGCAGCTACATCAAGTTGGGAAGGCTATTCTTGTATTTTTGTGTTACTATACTGGGGTTTAGATGACAATACAAAGTATGCAGCTGGTGAGGGGAAGCACTAATACCAAATCTAATGGGACAGGGTTAATACACTTGTTTGTTCTACAATACTAGATTTCTAGTGGGTTTGAGTAACAGAACATTATGGTAGTATTGCACTTACTTTTTTGTATGGAAAGAGTAGGTTTCTTCTAAATTCTTGTTCGTACTTCAGATGCTGCTGCTTTTCAGGGGAGTGCTCTTCACTGCAATTGTAAAAGAAAGAAGTAAATGTGTGTGTTTATAGCACTGTTGTTAATGTAGACATTGGGCCTCATTACAACCCAGGCGTTAAGGGGTTAACGGTGCCGTAAAAGGTGTTGGCGCCGTTAAACCCTTAACGCCTGATTACGAGGTCCCTTTGCGGGTTGCACTTTAATGCCTGCTTTTAGCAGGCGTTAAAAAACCAACCCGCAAAGGGACCTAGGAGCTAATTACGGCACCGTAATTTACGGTGCCGTAATTAGCGCCTTCCGCATTCCCATTGAGCCCTATGGGCCAATAATGGGAATGGGGAAGGGGCCATGGTGAATGGGGAATTACCGCCCGCCAAACTTGGAATGGGGCGGTAATTCCTCCATTCACCATGGCAGACCCCAGCATGGACCATGGTGCTAATAGCACCATGGTTTAGCGCCGGGGTCGTAATGAGGCCCATTGATTTGTTTGTTTTTGCAGTAGTAGTGTTTTCTGATAACTGACCATAGTATGTACATGCACTTTCCTTGCCTGTGTGCATCCTGTATATTTTACTTAGAATCTGTTAGTTGAACATGCTTTACAAATGAGTATAATAGTAAGTGTACAGAGTACAAAATGGCTTCTTAAGGCTGTGTTATTGGATGTTAGGAGATAGAAGGAATAATCATATGCTTTTTTTGCTCTTTTTACAGGGTTAATGGCAGGAACTGTACAGAAAAGCATGCAATGTATGCATTTGTGAAGGTGTGGGAAATAAAGCAGAAGGATTTGATGTAGAGGCAGTGATGAAGTTTCAGCTGGAAGCCTTTGTAATGATATTGTCTATCTGTGTGTATGAAGAAAGATGCATGTACTTATCCTGGCTGTGTGCCATTTTATAATACACTATAGAGCCTTTTTCCACAATTATACTGTTATTTCTCTCATCTTTTAATATGAAATGACATTTTTTTAGATAGCTGTGTGTCTAACCAAAAATGTGGAGAGCAGACAGGTTTGCAAGTGACACTTGATCATAGCAAATGGGAGAAATTACAGTAAGTTTATTTTACAGGTTATACAGGGTAAGTGGCAGTTACTCTGTTTATATGCACAAGAGCTGTACATGTACTGTGCCGAAAATATTCATACCCGTAGTTTATGTTCATGCATGTGGATGTGCATGAATCGGCAAGTAGAAATCTTGGGGTGTTTTATAGTAGTTGTTGCTGTAGGTCCTTTGCAGTCACAGCTCAATTATACTGACAGTGATCAATAGTAGATCTAAAGTGCCGATCTGTCATGATGGAGTTAGATGTAGAGTTCTTGCATGTGATTGGTGGATGGTTGTGTGACTGCTTAACAGTAGCCAATGAGGGAATGGTGCAGAGAGTGAAGTGGAAAGGGTAGAAGGGCTGCCCCATTGTTACGCGCTCCTCGGACACCGAAGCTGTCTGCGGACAGGGCGTGCCACATACAGGACTTCTCAACAAATCTGGCATGGAAATAGGACTGTAGGGATCAGCCAATCAGGTGTTGAGGTTGTGGTTTGTATTGAAAGAGGCTGTGTGTAGTGAAGAAAGTCAGGGTGTTGGTGCTCGGAGATATTTTTCTTGATAGTTTGGAGCAGCATGCATGTAGGAATGTGGCAAAGAATTTTGATGTAAAAGGAGTGGAGGGGGTGTGGAGTACTGTGCCTGGTTTTAATTTGCAGGCAATGTTGGAAGTTGTCAGGATATGGCTAGGTTCAATAGTCCAGATGTAGTTGTCCTGCATTGTGGTGCTGTGCATTTGGGCTATGTCAGTGCCCCTACTGTGTTGCAAGATCTGCAAAACTTGTTTCAGGCAGTCATGAAAGTCCTTCCAAATGCCAAGGTTATTTTTTCTGCTTTGTTACCTAGGGCAGCATGGGACAATAGTTCTGTTTTTTGTCCTCAGCAAAATGTTGCTAGGTGTTTAATTAACCAAGGCATGTTTGCTTTTATGATTAGAGCTGGGATGTTCTTTTGCAATAATGACAACATTGAATCTGGTAATGTTTACTTTAAAGCAGATGGCATTTCTTTATCTTTCATGGTAAATGCCATGCTGTTTTGGAATATAAGGATTGTTTTGAAGAAGCTAATGTGAAGATATTTTGAGGAAAATAAAAAATAAATTAAAAAAATACAAAATAAAAGGTGTTTCTGAAGCATCTTAAAAAAACCAAAAAAGCTCTTTTCTTAGGCAGCCTCAAAGGGGAAATGGGGTACACTATTTAATTTCCCCACTCTCAGATGTCATCAATGATATTTGTTATGTCATCTTTGATGTCTTTGGTGTTAGTCTTAGCAGTGCACGGTGGTTGCGCGAGTTATGGTTGCTTAGCTTACCATAACTGGCGAATTCCAGGTGGTTTTCGATTTTACTTGTAACCGTAACATCCTTTTAACAATGTTGTTTTACTGAATTTCATAGGTTTTTATATATATATATATATATATATATATATATATATATATATATATATATATATATATATATATACATACACACCCACACACACACACACACACCTCCCCTTGTTCGGAAATTCATGCACATCTGGGCTGCCTCAGTCTCTGACTAGTGGGCCCGGTGAACATAGGGTTTTGGGTAGACTCATATAAATGAAGTCTGGTGATGGACTGGGGATTCTCTGTGTACTTCTCCAGGTCCTACATCACAGAGTGGGTGGTGGCTGCCAGCCCACAAGGCCACCCAGTAACATCACCTAGCATGGAACTTCGTCATACATAGTAAGTGGGAAAAAGTGCTATACTACAGTAATGTGATATACACGGGGGAGGGGGCTATACACACAAGGGCACTGTATGTTCTATCCATTAACAGCATACTCCTTTATGGAACCATTACGCATCACACTTTCCGACCTGTATAGGTTGACACAATTATGTACGTGTTGCAGACTTAGAACACTAGTGCACTCCACATTGGCTACTGCTGAAAACTCAGTGAGGAATTGTATAGTCTTCCAACAGCACACAGTCAGATACCCCTTGTTGTGGGTGGCCTGCCATGGACATCCGGCAGGCCCCCATAGTGCTGCAACCATGAGCACACGACAGGCCTAGTGCCCGTGGGGGATTGGGGCCTGCCTTGGTCATCCGGCAGGCCCCATGGTGCTAGGTGACACCAGCACCATTGGGGGTGGGAGCAGCACTTGCCATGCCCCTGACCAAGCAGACCTCTGCCACCATGCTGGCCCGGGGGTCCCATGGCATTAGGGCATGCAGGCCGGGTCCCCCACGTGTAGGCCTACAGTCCTTCATAAATGAGACACAGACTCAGGAGTTCCTCTTCTGGAGTCTGCAGCGTTCTGTTTACGTGTCTGCAGATCCCCCTTTTATTGGCTTGAGCCATGACACAGTCATGACCCATGTTAAAACGGGCAATACACAAGGGGAAGGATACATCCCCTTAAAGGGGCAACACTCATGGGAGGGACCCACACCACACTCCTCCTTTTTCATAACAACTTTTTTCAAACAAACAACTATTGCTACACCTAGATGATCCCCTGCCCCCCATTACAAACCAACCATATTTGTGCTACTTCAGAATACTAGGATCAACAACAACTAGGTTATGCCACGGCCACACACACAGAGCTTACCTGATTGTGGACATACTATACATACTTACACACTATCCACACATCTCGCGGGTGACAGTCGCAATTGGTGAACCGCAGGTGAAATGTTGGCAGTCCGACCACATGTTTCAAAACCCTTTATTAACATTGGATGTGGAAACTACAACCACTGAATGACACCATTGTTAGTTGCTGGCACCATATAGCCCACCCCCACAAACAGCAGGAACGCTGCTTCCCCCGGTTGTCCTTTACTGAAACCACTTTGAGCATACAACTAAGGGGCAGGCTCTCAGCATCAAAACATGTGTTTGAGGAGTCCTCATTGAGCAATTGCAGGACTGCTGGAAACCAGTTCACTTCCCACCAGTGTCCGTTCGGGATGTTTATTTTCATGGGTCCAGGTCCGTCGGTATTACAGTTCACAGAAACTGGCAAAGCCACGCCTGGAGAAACCAGGGGCCACATTGGCTTAGTCCAGTGTGTCTGGCTACCTCTAGTCTTCCTCCCACCGGTGCCATGCCCAAAGTCCTGGTGTCAGAACCAAACCGACACCCCGCCTCACCTCCCGTAGATGGCACTGCTACCGACTACACCTTGGAGGTGTGTCACGAGGAAAACCATTTGGAAAGATGCTGGGCAATCTCTGGAATTCACAAAAGGGACCTCAGTGTGGGGCCTTTGGAGGTGGTCAAACCTTGAGGGGCAGCGCAGGGATCCTAGGACTTCTTCGATGCCTTTTGCAAAACTCTGCTTGCAAGTCTGGATGAAGACCGTGCGTGACTATGCAGCTGCTGTTAAGGTTCCTTTGGTTGTCTTGGCAGCACCTCCCGGTGTTTTTCAACAGCGTGTTCCTTTATTTTACATTTTTTTCACAGAAATCCTCTGGCATCCGATGATGGTGCATACTCTGGCATACCAGAGGGTGCGATGGACAGCACGGTGAAGATCTGGCACACACACCGCCCACGGCCACCAGGGGCACCACAGGGGATTTGCTGGTGCGGCCCTGTGCAGGAAGACACTGCCCCCTGTTGGTCCACAGTGCGGGCAGCCAACGTCTTCTAAAGTTTCCCCTGCTCCACTGCAGCATTGAATTCACTACTTTGCCAAGTATGTGCCTGGTTGGTTGATTCCAACACTCTTCTATCGTAATGTCAATCTTATTTCTGGAGGCAAAGATGTATATCTGAGAGGCGAGGGCAAGTTTTCTGGGGATGCCATTGGACTTGGACAAACACTCTCCAATCTTCCGGAGGACTCTTTGAGGGATGCGAGAAATGTTTGAGCCGTGTAGCTACGACTTTCATAAACTGTCCTGGTGATGGCCCTGGAGGGGTTCTGAGCCAGGATGACGTGAGTTGGATACATCGGAAACGGTGCTCTTTCTGGTGGCTCTGTCCCTCAGACCATGCAGCGAGATGCAGAAACTCCGTGCTGGCCACCTGCCCCATATCACATGCAGATGGGGTTCAGTTTGTCCTGTATTGCGTTATAGATCTGTGTGCCCACTGTCACTGAGCCACCTCGGCTGCCGACGTACGTGTGGATAGGGTTCTGGCTGCTCTCGGACTGCAGGCACAGACCACTCACCACATCATGGAGCCGGCACTCGCTTGCCTCTATTTCTTTCACCAGGGCGGCCCGGGGGAATCCATCCTGCGCAGTTGGGTCTTACTTTCATCTCCGACGACTCAGGTGTTTCTGTTACATTGGTCCGACCTCAGACCACCTTTCAACTTTAGCTCCAACACGGAGCTGCTGTGCCACCAGTGCGGTTGTCCCAGTCCCACTTCAGTGGGGCCACCAGCACAATGGAGTGCTGCCCGCTCTGCCTGTTGCAGCGGTCAGCCCCTGTGCATCCACGCTCTGACTTGGAGCAACTTCTTCATCTCGCCACCCACATAGCCCAGGATCTTCATGAGGGCTCGGGCGGGTGGACGGTCAGCTGGAGACTTCGTGGGGCCCTCGTTGTCGCGTGGGGGTGTCAGGGAGGATAGGAACTCCTGTGGGGGATTGGGGCCTGCCCTGGTCATCTGGCAGGCCCCATGGTGCCAGGTGACACCAGCACCATCGGGGTGGGAGCAGCGCTTGCCATGCCCCTGACCATGCAGACCTCTGCCACTGTGCTGTCATGAGATTCCCACGGCATCAGGGCATGCAGGCCGGTGCCCCCACTTGTAGGCCTATAGGCCTACATAAATGAGACACAGACTCAGGAGTTCTTCTTCTGGAGTCTGCAGCCGTTCTGTCTACGTGACACGTGTCTGCAGATCCCCCTTTTATTAGCTTGGGCCATGACTGTGTCATGGCCTGTGTTAAACGGGCAATACACAAGGGGGATAACAAGGGAGGATACATCCCCTTAAAGGGGCAACACTCGTGGGAGGGTCCCACACTGCACCCCTCATACAAGATACTTATTGTCATGTTGACAGTTGTTCCGGGTACAGGGAGGCAGGAGGCTGGGAGGAAAGTAACGCGGGAGGGCGGGGTGTCGGCAGAGTTTGTCTGTTCGAAAATAAAGGAAGGCATGTTTCGGAACGCTCCGTGTCTGCCTCAATTTGTGCTGCATAGCTAGGCGCAGGCAGGGCCCTGCACCTAGGTTCTAACACTGATTGAAAAATATGAGGACAGCGATCTGCTCTCCTGGGACATTCCTTGGTCACGTTTGGTAGACATGTACATAGCCTAAAAACACAGGTAGCCAGAAAAAGGGCGAGTAAACTAGTTGCTTCTCGTAACGTTCCCTGGTTACTCTTAGCATACACAGCTTCCCCCAAAAGGCTGTCCCGACATGCCTGCGTTATTATGCCGTGATTCAGGCTTTATACCAAGTAATTCTTGTTGTGATAGGGCAGCTGTGGCAGATACTTGGTGTGCCATGCATCACAATGAGGAAACTACTGCGCAGGAAGCTATTTTCCCACCACAAACCATGTCAATGCCTGTTTACCCTGCACCACAATGGGTTAAAGCACAAGCCCTTGCACACTCACCACACATCGAGCAGATTATCCCCATGCTCAAAAGTTGGCAAGGTCCAGCTGAAATGCAATCTGTGTGGTGTAGGAGTTCAATGCGGCTGTGTTAGTCTATTTCAAAGGGAGCTGGCCTTATGCCCATTAAGCAACTTCTTAGTACTGTGTGGCCATCAGGGCCGGTCTTACAAGAGATTGCACCCCAGACGGGAAGCATCGTTGGCGCCCCTTCCCCCGACCTGTGATCTCATGCATGTGTCATGGGCTGAGCAGCGGGAGTGGGGACTATGAGTTAACAAAATTGTCAATGCTGGCATCTGCTGAATTTCAAGAACCTCAGAAAACAGCAATAAGAGGGTCAAACCCGAACAGGCCTGGTTATGTTAGTCTGCTTTTGCTCTTCATTTTTAGTAACAATGACCAGTTTGCTGCTGTGACTCAGGTCAGAGAATCGACAATTTCAGATCTACACTAATGTCATTCGTATGACCTCAAACATTTAGCCACTCTTAAAAGGTGATGAACTGGTCTTGAACAGTGTTACTCAAACCTCCAAGAACAAGCACCGGCAACATACCCACCGATAGCTGTACAAGCCTGTCTATTTTAGCATTAAAATACATGCATTTATGCAATATGTATTGCATCAAATATTTCACGGGAAGTTAAATATATTTAGGAGGGACACACGTAAACAATATCACTACCTCATGTGAGTGGTAAAGTCTACTTTAAACATATGCAGAGAGTTAACATGCATGTACAATTCAACATAGCTCCCAATGTTAATGTTGGAGAGGTGGCGTTCTAAAATTATGACATTGCAATGTGGACTTTACATTGAAACACACTGCAGTGCATTACCGTGGCAGAGAAATGGCAGTTCGAGTATTGGGGTTTGTTTCGCTTAAGCTTGTGAACTCTCAAAATCCTTAAATGTTTCCTTCGTGATCACTCATTTTAGCTCCCGACAGCACCATGAAACTGTAAAATCACAAAGAAAAACGATGTCTACCATCCCAACATAAAAACAAAAACAATCAAATTCTTAAAGGGTGGAAGATGACCTTTTCTAGGGACTTGTTAAGTTTACTTTTTGCAAATTAGTAGTCGCGTGCTGCTTGAATAACAGCGGCCCTTGCACATTGTGCAGTGTATAGACGAATTTCATTTCAAGGGACTTGGAGTACTGCGGGTATCAGGGGAAGCATCTCCAGTGTACTCCAAGCGTAATGCGCTTTGCCCTCCACCCTCACCCCCCAGCCTTGCAGCCCTGTGCTTTTTCACATTCTCCATTATGGTAAAGAACATTGTCCCGAGCTTGGGAGAGAAATGGACTATGCAGAAGGAACTGCCTCCCCAGGGTGTGTTTAGCTGCTGGTGTATCAAATGCAGAAATGGGTGGCATCAAGAGCCCCATACTCTGAAACATCTTTTGCGCACTGGTTGGTCACACGACAGAAAGTGTGAGCAGGTGATTCCCCAACACTTGAACCATTCTTTAGAGACCTGGCTTTGATTAATGTGGCGTTAGCTAGTCATGGCTATTTCCCAGCGTTTGTGTTAAAGGAGATCGGAAGCTGCACCGTTCAGGATATTTTAAAGGCCATGAATTGATGCTACAGCATGTGCCCCCAAAGGAACAAAGAAAGTGAAGCATGCATCCTACAAGTCTGGGTATTTGCATTATACGGAAGACGGGCCAGCCGTCCACGGAGACGGTTTCTACTGTAGTTGCTGAGTCGCTTTCCCAAGCCAGTTGCTGTGCAGACTTCGCTCAGCTTTTGGTCCAGCGCCTCCATCCATCCTTCACACCATCATTCACAAGGCACGTTCGTGTAGGTGTTTGTTTATCTCGTTAGACTAGCATGATTGCTATTCCAAACAAAAGAAGCACAACGACAAAGAAGAGTATAAGACAAGTCTGAGCGAACAGTGAAATGTATGAAACTCTTGCACTAAAATAAAGTCAGCACTGCATGCCCAGGAAAGAGGGAACGACGAACAGTATGGTCAGGAGCGGGAATTTAGGGGGCGTAGTAACCCCCAAACCGGCCCAAGCTTGGTACCGGCCCCCAGGACCTCACCCTCGAAGTGATTTTGGCCCGGCCAACGGACCGACCAATCCAACCCCGCTGGAACGTGCAACTGTCTAAGATCTGCTGACGGCGACACTATGCCCAGGTCTTCCGAGAACCGGCCTTTTGATCTCCTGAGGAGAGTCCACCACCAGTGCTCACTTCCTTTTTCATGACTACTTGAGCCCTGACAAAAGTGTCTAGCTTTGTGGCCTCCAGAGGCTGTTCTTGGATGGCCCAGTCATCTCCGCAATACCATTTTAAAATAAATAAAATGCCTATGCAGCAATAGGCCTCACCTGCGAGGACGGGAGCAGGAGGAAAGAAGAGTGCTTGCTTCGGCAGGCTGTAGTTACTGCCGGGTTTCCTGAAACAACGCCAATCAGCGAGGGCAGGATGCAGCAACTGTTTGTATTTGCTGGTTCTGCTGCTGCTTGGCAGTGTGTGCTTGTGATGGGAACAACTTCAGGATTTAGTGACCCACTCACTCCTCTTTTCTGTAATGGCCGGGGCAGTCAACACCAGCCAGCAACAATCGATCCACACTTCAGTATCAGTGTGCGCCCATAGCCTGGAGGAGGGCACACTGCACGTGCGTCCATGGGCCTGGCTGGCACCAGCAGCGCCGGCGCCACCCGGGGCCGGGAGAAGGTAATAAAGCAACAAATGTTGCTAATTTATTTGCCAATTGCCCTGCCCTGCCTGAGGGCCGAGGCCAGGCCTGTTTCTTGGCCCGGACGAGGCGGGCAACTGCTCGGGGCGCAATAGCCCCGGGGGACGCAATTGCCCCGGTCCCTGGAGCCTCTGGAGTGGATGGAATTCTCTAGTTTGTGGGGCGGCACATTGACGTGGGGAAAGTTCTGCAGGTCAGGTGCTGGCGCTGCCCCTTCGACTGTAATGTCACGTAGTACAAAAGTACTACGTGACATCACAGAAATCAGAGGCTCCCTCTGACCACTTTTGCGGCACTTGGGGTGGGGGCATAAGCACACCAATAAAAACACTTAAGGTCCCCCTGTAAGACCAGCCCCTTCCATCACAATGCCGGCAGGAAACTGCTAATGGTGGCCCATTAGTCACTAAATGGTTTTGTGCTGGCATTGGGATGGGAGGGGAGGTGCAGTGGGCTGTGGGGAGTGTGCGTGCCTTGCAGGGACGCACCGTGGGCCCCGACACGGTACAAACAGAGACCCGTTTGGGCCCATGGCGCGTCCCTGCAAGCCCAGAAAATGGCCAAAATAATAATTTAAAGCAGCGCTATTTCTTTCATGCCGCTTCTTTTCCAAACTAAGGGGTCGATTCATGGAGAAAACATGCGCCGAAAATACCAGCGCAAGCAGGCGCAAGGTGGCGCAAGCGTGAGAAACGCAGCGCACGCGCACGCGTGCATTTCAAGGAAGACGCTGCGCGTGTTTCCCGCTGTCCGTGCGCCCAATCCTGCCATGGCGCACGCGGGCACACACGGCGTGCGCTACGCGCACAGCAAAAGCGCACATAGCGCGGCGCACACAACCAAAGTGTGCGGAACAGTGGGCGTAACACGCGGAATGGGGAATAACGCGTGAAAAAGAAGGCGTAACTGGGGAAGTACTGCAGGGAACTACACGGAAAGCCCACACGCACGCCAACAACCCGTATTCATGGATTCGAATACGGGAAACCCGCGCACGGCAAAAGACGCACACAGGCGTCAACGCGTCCGCCACACGAAGGCAGGCGGAAGCGTCCCCGTGCACAGTATAAAAGTGCGCGCAAACAACAAACAGGTATATACAGCTACGATGAATGCCCCATTTGTCGCAGCACTGATCGTGGGACACCGCAGGAGGAGGAGAATAGCCAGGGCACGCATTTTCGCACCACGGACAAGCCTTTTTGGGATGCCTGACGACCAGGTCTACGGCAGGTATAGGTTTCCACCCCATATCATCCTAGACCTGGTCAGGGAGTGGGAAGATGACCTTACATCCCCCACCCTTTGCTCCCAAGCATTGAGCCCCTTGGAGAAGGTGCTCAATGTCCTGCATTTTTTGGCCACTGGGTCATTTCAGCGGACTACTGCCATAGTGGGGGGGGTCTCACAGGCCACGCAGTCACGCTGCCTACACCAGGTACTGGCAATCATGACAGCGCTCCCCTCAGTCCGCAGGCACATATACATGCCCAGAACACCCGCAGAAAGGCAGGCCGTTGTCCTGGATTTTTTCAGGGTGGCACACTTCCACAAAGTGCTCGGTGCCATAGATTGCACCCATGTGGCCCTACGTCCACCTAGGGCCACTGAGCACATCTACCGAAACCGCAAGCACTGGCATTCCATCAATGTACAGGTGGTATGCGATGCAAAGGGAATCATCACCTCTGTCTATGCAAACTACCCTGGCTCCACCCATGACAGTTTCATATACAGAATGTCGCCCTGAGCCGGGCCCTGGAAGCTGGGCAGCATGGCGACACCTGGCTCCTAGGTGAGTACAAATGCCCTTGCACATGCATGCATGTCACACACACACACAAATACACAAACCCCAATAATCACAACCATTTACACCTCCCCAGGGGACAGTGCCTACCCTCTGAGCAACCACATGATGACGCCAATCCAGAACCCCACCACACCACCCCAGGTAAGATACAATGCTGCCCATATTGCAACCAGGGCCATAGTGGAGCGCACATTCGGAGTGCTCAAGTCACGTTTCCGCTCCCTTGACCGCTCTGGCGGGCAGCTACTCTATGCACCCCCAGTAGTGTGCAGGATCATTGTGGCAGCATGTGTCCTGCACAATGTTGCAACACGGCAGGGCGTACCGGTGGACATGGTGGTGCCCCCACATCCCCAACCACAGGCACAGGCGCTGCCCATGGGAGGGGGCAGGGCACGTGGCGAGGAAGCCCGGACCCAGCTTGTGGCCACATTGTTCACCTAAACTCCCACCCCTGCGGAGTGCACACAGGCCTGGCACATACCAGGTGACAATCGATGATGACAAAGAGACAGTCAACTGTCACAACCCTACCACCCTGAGATAGTTGCCATGGAAGTGCCACATTGTCTGCATCGCTAGCTACTTAAACACAAGCTATCCTATGTGACCAAAAGGCACACATATGACATGACATGATATGGCCTATACACAAGTATTTCAAGGTGCGATAAGGCAGGGAGGGGGGAACAAGGGAAGACAGACAACGATACTACTAGGCCAGGTGTCATTTAGATTGTGCAAGTGCAGGGGTAGGGGGAAGGGAAAAGTGCAAGGGGAAGGGGAAGGGGGAGTGCAGTACAGGGTAAGTAGACTAAAAAACAAATGGGCCAGCTGGTGGCAACTGCAAAGGTAAGTGCAGACAAGTGCTGGGAAGGGGGGGCTGTAGGGATAGAGAGACAGTCCCGCAGTGCAGGGGTTTCCAGGGAGGCAGTGCAAGTGGAGAGTGGCTGGGCCAGGGACCGAGGTTGGTGAGAGTGGCCCAGGTGCAGATCCAGTGCAGTTCCAGTGAAGAATTTTGCAAGGGAGAGGCAGAGAGAAAGCAGAAGCAAAGAGGAAGGTCTTGAGGTGCTTCCGGAACCGGAGATGGTTCTCCTCAAGTTCCAGTGAGGCAGGAAGGCTGTTCCAGAGGGAGGCCCCTGCCGCGGAGAGAGATCTACCCCCAGCTAGTTGCTTTGAGAAGCAGATGACCCTGACATGCAAGGGTGAATCACACACACCTGCAAAACAGGCCATGGCCATCACTGTTATGTCACTCCAACCCTCCCAAACCACAACATGACATGGCAAGCAATACCCATACACCAACACAGTAACAATAAGGTACACATTGCCATGTCAAAAATGTACAGTGGCATCAGACAATGATGCCTGACATGGAATCAGATGAAATGACTGACCAACAACCTCCCACCCAAAATAAGTCATTTCCAAATGCATTACAAGAGTTGTAGACGTAACATAACAATGAATGCCTATCTACATGCACATTGTGCATTGCAAAATCAACACTGCAGCTTCTGTGTGCTGTGTCCAACTCCTGCAACACACTGCTCAGCGCACAGCACAGTGAACAGCCATTGTGTGTGATGCACACCCTGAGCATCAGATCTAAGTGACAGACCACATCAAAAAGCAAATTAGGCATGTATAGGATCCATAATTGGTCACAGAACATGTGCTGCAGGGACACAGTGGGCACCAGAAGGCAAACAGTGTACATGTGGATATGCACGGGTAGTTGTACATGTAGTGCATCAGAGTGCAAGTGTGTGGGTCAGTAAGGACATGCACTCAACATATGCATGTGCAATCAAGTGACCATCAGTGTCCTCTACACATCACATGTGAACATTCACCATGTGTACACCCCAGCATGTCAAACCACAACTATCCCCTCACACCTGAAAGGTAAACACAACACATGAACAGGCATTGATCAGCAGAACACAACATGTACATAGGATACCACCATTACATTGTCAGGGTTCCCATCACACTGCAGGGCAAGGCAACTATCAACAACAACCCCCCCCCCTCACAAATGACCATGACCCACTGAACAACTGCACCTGGGTCATGGAGCCTTCAACCCTCAATTTCACCTGGCCACAGGATCACCTTTCCCCTTCGTCGCCATCTCCCACCTTGTGTGTAAAAAGGTGCCTGCACCCTCAGAGTCCACCCTCATTTGCAAAATCACAAAATCCAAGCCAGAAAAACGAACCAGAACACCCTCCAGTAGATGACTTGACGTAGCAGTACCTCACAAAGGCCAAGTACTACCACAATGATGTAATAACCAAGGTAGCACAGTAAAACAATGTCACAACAGGATGTGAACCATGTGTGGTACATAACATAGAATGATGCACCATGAACGGATGTGTACTGTCACAGGTCCAGTGTACAGGCGCGGGAGTGTCACGAAACAACCACCCCCACCGTGTCCCGGGTGCCTGCAAGGTCAAACTCACACAGGCCTCTGAGACCCTGGTGGGGAAGGAGGGTCAGGGATATGCAGTCGGACAGGTGTTGGCACACTGGATAACTGGAATGAGTGGCAGGAGAGGGGAGGAGGAATGACACATGAAAGTAGGGAATACACGAAAATGTACTACCTGCATGAACACAGACACAATCCAAACAAACTTGGACATCATTGTCATGGCCTTCTGTAGTCCATGCTTAGGAGTGGCACGAACCAACCACCCCCTCTAGGGTTTTAGCGCCTGCAAGTTTGGGGCTTACACAGGCATCCGCAACCCCAGCGGGGAAAGAGGGTTAGGGAACGTTGCTTGGATAGGTCCGGGAAGCAGGAACACCGGGTAGAGGGTACAGGGTTTAAAATTGGATAGGACTCCGGGTGATTAGGGGAAAAAAAACATACCAAATTGAATTACACATTCATCCATGCATTAGTGCACCCCCCAGCAAGCCTATGCAGAGCAATTTGAAAGAAAAACAACAAGACACTTAGCTCTGGTTTTGAGTGCTGGCCTCCTGCCTGCGCACTCTCAGGTCCGGTTACAGGAGCACTGCAATGCTGCAAAGAGAGCCACAGTCAATAACCTGTACGTGCCCATTACACAAAAACACACCACCAAACATGCCCATAGCAACAAACTACTCTACAAACAGACAATCTGGTGTCGATGCTTCGTACCCATATATAACATTACCCCTGTGATGGGTCATACACAGTCAATGCAGTAAGTCAGCCGCCGGTGGGTGCGTGGCAAATGGAACACCAATGTGTCACAATTCACACAACATGCAATGTTCCCTGGGTAAGCAGACAGTCCCATATAGCAAGGCATGACTTCAGAACAAGTTGTGTTCCACCATGACCGAAAACAAAGTTGGCAGTGCATGTATCAAAATGTACATAGAAATTAAATGCACTGCACCCGAGTATGTCCCTTGCTGTATGTCCCTGTGAGCTGCCCCTTTCCATGTCTCGGAAGGCTATATGGTTGATACAAGTGCCTCAATGGACCTTGGTGTACCGGAGGGTATGTGCCACTGCCGCTGCAGGTGTCCCAGACAACCTTACAATCAACAGCCAACAGTCCACCAACACATCTGAGCTGCATTGTGTGCTTCAACACCAATATTCGTCCAAGCTCACCCTCAGTGCTGTGACTAAGCCTGCATGTGCAACTCGCCTGGTGCAAGCTTTGCTGTGTTGTGGCCCCCCTGTGCTGCTCACCTTGCCTGGAGTTCCTTGGAACACGTCAGCAGTTCGAGGATGTAGGTCTGCAATCCCTGTGCCTCTGCTTGTGCACACATGTGCATGTGGGCACCAACAAACGTGTCCAGAATTCAGACGTCCAATGGGCCATGTCTGCTGGCAAAGGTGCTCTGGAGGCTCATCCCCCTGCATAAAGGGCATGAAACACATGATTAATGCTTTAAAGTCATCTGTGGGTGTCTCTTCAGGCATCTCATTACTTGACCATGTCAGAGACTTACATCAAAAATCACACCATCAGTCCGTCTTTCACATCCAAAGTGTGGAACACACTATCTACGGCATGAATTGCAACAAGCACGTGTACAGTAAAGATAAGAAGCATACTACACAATGCATAGGAATGAATGTACACATTAATCATGAAACACCCCATCTAGCAAAAGCTGAACAGTGGACAATAACACCGCAATCATCCCCACTAGGGGTGTCAACACAAGTCACACAGCACCAGACATGCCACAGATATGACAGTCCAAAGCCCTTGTGTAATAGGTTGCCACACCAAACCATCCTTGCGAGCCCATGGATAAGGGAGGCAGGATTGGCATATGTGAGTCAAGGACCCCAAGCAGCAAACACATACAGAAGACAAGCCTGAAGGGCCCAGCTGGAACAGACAGTGGATGCCTTCAAAAGCCACAAAGCACCGCACCATCACATGAAAGCACAATAGACAAGCAATTTTAAACTATATTAACTAATTACACTAACTATGGAAAAACTACATTACCTAATTAAACTAACTATCAAACAGAAACTTAACTAACTAAACTAAAAGAAAAATCAAAAATGGCCACATACGACCCGGGGGGGAGGGGAGGCACCCAGGAGGGGGGAGGTACAGGGTGCTGCTCAACACCCACATGCGATGATGCTGAGCCAAAAAAAAAACCTCCATGGGCTCAACGCCTGCACAGCCCGACCTATGTGGGAGATAGATGGTCGTCCGAGTCTGGCTCATCCTGGAAAGGAGGACGTGGCACAGTAGCCTGGCCACGCCTAGCTGCAGCTTGCCCCTCGTCGGCAGCAAGTCTGCCGGACGGGTGAGCCTGGTTCTGTGTGGCGATGTGACGTAGGTCTGCATGCAGAACCTCACGTGATACACGTGCTTCCTCTTGCAAGGTAGCACGTGTAACACGGAGTTCCTCCTGCAAGGCCTGGCTGGACAGCCGCTGCACCTCCCGGCAAGCCTGTAGCTCAGCTGAGATGGTACGCTCAAGCTGTGCAAACCTCTCCTCTGCCCGCTGCCTCTGGGACATCATAAGGACACCCAGAGTGGATTTGAGGGAAGCATACTCCTCCCTCAGGGCATCCATGTGCGCCTCTGCGTGAGCAGCAATTGCTTGACGCAGAGACGACATTTCAGCCTGGCGTGCCCTGTCTGAGGCCGCCATGCCCAGCCTGAGCGAATGGGCCGTGGACCGTGCCGCCTGCTGCTGGAGAAGCACCTGCCTAGCAGGGGGGAGCACAGATCGGGCCACACGCTCCATGCTCTCAGCGATGTTCTCCATTGCTGCCCCCTGCCGTTCTGAATTGGCAGTCATGTCTTGCTCCCACTCAGTATATTGCGGTTGCGCGCGGCGACCGCGTTGCTGGGCTTGACCCCTGCGGGACCCAAGGACCGGGTGTCCTCGCTGTGTTGGCACCGCCCGCGGCTGCACGACTACATGCCCCCGTCGACGTGATGTCCCAGGCACATCAGTGACTGGTGTGGAGGGTGACCCTGCGTCCCGATCCACCAGGGGCGGAGGAACCAAGACTGTCTGATCCCTCAGTGCAGGTGTCGCAGACAGAGGAGTGTCCACATCAGAATCACTCACCCCTGACACATGGACTTGATGCTCATCCAACTCAACATGGACATCAGAGTCGTCATCAAGGCTGGACTCATAGGCAGCCAGAGACACGATGGACTGTAGCACTTGGAGGTTTTCGTGGCCTACCACCCCACGACCCCCACTTGTGCCGGGTTGATGTAGTGTTAACAACCCTGTGTCTGGCATGACAACACCATCCTCCGCCTCCATTGCGTCATCACCTGAAAAATAGAGAGAAAAAAGGTCACTACACATGTCAGAAACACACAACACACACCGACAACAAACGCATCAGGCAGACATGTGACACACAACATAAAACCTGGCATGCATGCTGGGTCAACTTTGAATTGCTTCTGTGATCAGACCTGTTGAAAGGTGGCAGTTTCCATGGAAGCGGGTCTATGCAGTGCAGAAAATGTGTACGCCACTCACTACCTACATGTACAAGGACTCCATGGTGTGTGCCAGGAAATGTGAAGGCAGTGCAAGGTCAAATTCAGGCATCACGTGCATTGTGCATTCAATGTGTACCATATCTAGAAGCCAAGCACCCCTCCACCCCAGTACCAAAGCAGGGATGCCTAGCATGGTATCAAAAGGCTGACCATACACCTGTGTATTGACAGGCAGTGTTGACTGGCATCAACAGCTTAATGTGATTCAAGTGACAACACTGCAAATGATGATGGGACAGTAAGCAGGACACATGATGAAAACTCTGGAGGCCGCCCACGTGTGAAGAAGACACAACAACAGTTGGACAGAGTCATTGGCCATTGAACAGGCTGAGGCCTGTCAGCCACACAGATTGTCAGACCCTAAACATGTGTGCAACGCAGTACTGAGCCACAGTTGACATGGGAAGGCTGATGAGATGCCATGCAATGTATGTAACCAAGGACTTGTATTACAGTGATCATCCAGTCAAGGACACATAGGGGCATGCGTGCAATGCACATGGAGCATGAATGGGTATAACAGTACAAGTGAGATACCCTGCATCAAGTACTAAGGCTGTACCACACGGCATATTTCTGGCAGATTCTACGCTGGAAGTTAGCATCTACACAGGACGCATGAACAGGAAAGTACACATTGGCAAGATTGAAGCAGACCAGTGCAAAGGTGGAACTGGGGTGCAGAGTGGCAGAGGAGGGGCAAGGGAGCATGCCTACATGGAGTCCCCGCATGCAGGCAGAGGAGACATGCATCACGGAAGCATTGCATTACTTACACATCAGAACCATGTACACGTCACATGTAGTGGCAATCATGCACAACACATCCCACAAGTGAAACACACACGTCCTCAACAAACACGCATCAACACTCGCTGGACTGGGCATCAAAGTCCAGCATCTCTCCCACTCCTTCGACCAATTCAGGTGGTATGAACTCCGCAGCGAGTGCCTCATGCGGAGTGAGCTCTTCCTCCTCTGGTGCAGGCCCACCGCCAGTCACCAGAGTCAAGTTGTAATTAGAGGCACGCTTAGCCTTAGTGCTGCGTTTGATGTCATTCCAACGCTTTTTGCACTCTTGCGCCGTGCGCCCCTCATGGCCGAATGAACTGACATGTTCCGCAACATGCTTCCAGTGGGTGTCACGTTGGGCAGCCGTAGTCTGACTATTGGCAACCACTACCATGTCACGGCTGTGGCCCCACACGTAGCCCACGAGGAAGTCCAGTTCCTGCTTGCAGAAAGGCTTCTTCCTCGACGTGCAGGAGGTCGTGGCTGTGTGTGGGGTCCCAGCCTGTGCTGCAGGTGCGACCTTCCTCCTCTTGGACTGTGGCGCAGACCCTGGCTGGCTAATGCTGCCCTGACCAGTATGGCCAGTGGGTTTGGTGGATTGAGCCAAGGGAGTGGCAGGTGGAGGGACGACCAATGGCCTGACTTGTGTCAGTGGCAGCTGGGTGCCCTTTAATGGACCCTGCGCAGCAAAATCAGCTGTGGCAGGGACATTGACCGCAACGGTCCTGGTTGGCAGACTCACAACTGGGGTGTTGTTGGGTGCATCTGCCCCTGCACTTGCCAACACCCGGCTGTTCGGGGAAGCAGATGACATAACTGCCCCAGGGGCACGTGTCTTGGTCTGAGCAGCCCGGCCTGCCCCTATGGTTTCCCTCCTGGCCTGTTGGAAATCTACCAAGGGCTCCTCAAGTGCCAAAGCAGCCTGCGCTGGCAGACCCTGAGCCTGGGTGGCGGTGTCCACAGCTGCACCTGCAGCTACCACTACCCTTGGGCCCGTGGCAGTCGATGGAACGGACTGCCGGGTCACACGGGCGCCAGTGCCAGATGCAGAAGCTGCATCCCCCGGAACCACAGGGGGTGGGGGCATGACTGCACCGACACATGGCACAACATTGTGCTCAAGTGGCGCACCCCTGCCTCTTCCCCCTCTGTGGCCGCCCTGGACACCCTGGAGTCCCCCTACTCCCTGGTCACCACGGCCACGTCCCCGACCACGCCCGCCACGAGTAGTACGCCCAGCTGAGGCGCCCCTCACCTTTGGTGTCCTCCCAACCATGGCACAGATGTAGTAGTGCTGGCACAGATGGAGTATTGCCAATGGGAGGTGTACACCACAATTGACCTGGGCAATTGGGGTGAAGGGGGTGGGAAGCAAGATGTTAACAGCCCCCCTGCACCTGCAAGGCTGTATGTGACCCCGGTGATGTAGTGACGGGTCACGCAACGCTCAGGCACCCCAAAACTGCAGTAAAACCGTGCACGCAACCCTGCAGCCTACGTGCGTGGATTCAACCTCCCGCAGTACGCGGTGGCACCCAGTAACACGAATAACGCGTACGCGTGGGACACGCAGGCTACAATGACATCGAAAATGGGTGCGATACACAGGGGCACCCGCAGTGGGAAAAAGAGCGTGTGCGACTCACCGTCTGACTAGCGCAATGCAGAAAAACACGCGTAGCCAATACCGCCGCCAAAAGAAGAGATACGTCCTTGATAGCTGTGAAGTTGTGATGGCGCGCGAAACAACAGGAAGCAGCAACACACGTCGGTCTCCACGAAAGGCACATACAGCGAACTGCTGGCCCCGCTCACCTTTAACCCGTGCTGAGGGAAACGCCCACGCGCGTCACGTCACTTACGCGCATGGGCCCTTTCCTCGGATTACACGCGGACGTGCAGTTTTTCATGCGCGCTGAAACGCCCATGCACGCCTGCGCGCGTCACGTCACAGGGGCGCTTGCGCTTGAAGGGCCTTCTGTCCAATGAAATTGCGTATGCATACAGACGCGCTTATGCGCTAAGGGCCTTTCCTCGAATTACACGCTGACGTGCAGAATTTTCACGTGCCAAATCACTCCGTATCAAGCTGGCCACGCGTAAGCACACGGAAGACCACGCTCCTGCCCAGAAGGCAGAATTACTGCCCCCCAGAGCCCGAGCACGCTCCCACCTGCCATCTGCTGCTGCCTGCTGCCCACGTGCCCTGCCATTTGCTGCCTGCACATCAGCCAGGGGTGCTGTTGCTGTGACCACCCCTGCTGGAACCGAAGACTCCCAACTGGGATTCCATCGCTCCACAGCCCAGCCCCAGGACCCAGTTGCCCACCCACTCCTGCCTCTGGGGTTGTCATGTCAGGCACTGCAACATCTGGCACCACTGACAACCCCCGGCCAGAGAGGCAGAGGGGCACCAGCTTCAGTGCCAGGGAAATTGGTGTCCTGGTGGAGCAAGTCCTGGGGCAGTATGATGCCCTCTTCGGAAGTTCCCGCGCCGACAAGGAAGGACGGACTCGGATCTGGACTGAAATCGTGACTGCCATCAACGCGGAGGGGGTGGCAGTCCGCAACTTCCAACATGTCAAGAAGCGCTGGGAGGACTTCAGGTCCAGGACCCTCAACAAGACCCGGCGCCTCTTGAAGGCAGCGGATGCTAAGGGGCGCCAGGGCCACTTGTCGGAAGATCAGATGAGGGTCCTGGAACGCATATCCCCAGCGCTCCACGTCCAGGTCCTTGAGAGGCAGGCCCGTCTGGAGTCGAGCGGTAAGTGTACATGCATCCTGATTGTAAGCTGTGCGTGTGGTGATGTTTCAGTAGTGTGCAGGTTGCACATCTGTTTGTATGGGGGCGAGTATGGGTGGGGGTGTACAGGGCCGTGAGGCTAACACATGCGAGGGCTGTCATGTGTGAGACATGGATGGTGCTTGTGTGTGTAGGCTTGCATGTCAAATGCAGTTGTGTGGGCACACATGTTTGGATGAATGTGTATGTAAGTAGGCATGTTCGTGATGTCACGCATGTATGTTGTATTCAGCTGCATGTATCAGCACTGTGTACATGTGCATGTGTGTGTATTTGACAAGGGTGCAACAGTGATGCAACATGGATGCATGTGACAGCGGGATGTGGAAGCCTGATTGGCAGATGTGACATGGATGCCCATCTGAACACTGCGACAGTTGGCAGAGGTGTACACATGCATGCAAGTGTGGTGGTGTGTGTACATGTGTAGTGCACTCCCTGTGTTGCATGTGATGTCTGACTCACCATTGCCTGCTCATGCTGCTGTATGTGTATGGATGGTGCTGGCAGTTGCGATATGGCTGTGGCATGGCTCATGTGTGCAAGTTGAAATGACATGTGTGTTGGGGATTGTGATGGCATGTCCGAGGTTTGCCAATGCCACTCATGTACAACTGTCGTGTGTGTGTGTCCATTGTACAGTGCCCTGATGCCTGTGTTTTATTTCTCCCTGTGTGCAGCGTCAACTGATGAAGAGGGCGGAGAAGGTGCTGTGGAGCACAGCGGCGGGGAACCCACCACCAGCCGGAGACGCAAGGCCCGGCTCCCCTCCCAGGTTGTGATCTCGTCGGGGAGTGAGGAGTCCGGTGCCGCATCCCAGGCCGCAGCTGCCGGGGGGAGGTCCAAGAGGCGGAGGTTGGAGTTGGACTCCTCGGCAGCAGAAGGGGCAGCTGGGACCCCACAGGGCCCAACGGGGGAAGATTGTAACGCTCACCTGATTCCCGTAGAGGCGCCGGTCTTGACTGGGCGTATACCGTATCTTCAAAGGTGATGTGTAACACACAGCTGGCTCTTTAGGCTGGACCTCTATGCACTGTATGTCTGATTCGAAGGGTAAGATGTCTGCAGATAGAAAATATGGGATTAGTGAACTGGGTTATTGAATGTCTCTCTCTTCTTCCCTTTCTCTTCTCCTGTAGAACCCCGAAGGTTAACGCTCTCACCTTAGGTAAGTGAACGCCGTGCTCTCCATCTGCCTCGGGGCAGGGTGCTGTAACCAGTTTCTTCACTGGATAAGGGGAGCAGGCCTCTTGACTTCAGAGGACTGCTGTCCGTCGTTTACTGCACGAACGGTAAGTTTCGAGTAATTCTAATGTCTTTAAAGTCTTTAGTAATGATGTCTCTTGTTTTCCAGGGTTCCGGCGATGGTGGATGACGGGCTGAAGTGAGTTGAAGATGGAGCCCGTGTGATGAATAGAAGCGCCTGGAAGCACGTACGTAAGCGCTTGTTGCCTGCTTCACGATGCGCTCTAACTGTCTTTTTATTTTGCAGGTATAAGTTCAGAGCGGCTGGAGGGTGCCGGAATACCCACTGGGTTAAATGTGGAAAGGAGTAATGGCACGTGAGTATTAAAGTTCCCCAATGTCTTTAAACGCACCTTGTTTTGTCTTTCAGATGCGGGATGCAGCGCCGAAGGCCTCCGGAGCGTGCGAAGAGTTGGTAAGCTTTTGTCTTTCAGATGCCGGAATGCAGTGTGAAGACCTCCGGTGCGTACGAAGAGTAGGTAAGCCTTTGTCCTTCAGATGTCGGAATGCAGCGCGAGGCGTTGGTGACAGCCGATGGACCAGGTAAGTGAAGAGCTGTCACTGAAGACCGTAATGCTAACCTGTTCTTTCTTGTCTTTATAGGTGTTGCTGAAGACTGGATTCAGGATGGTAAGCCTTTTTCCTTAGGCCCAGGATCAGATGCAGAAGACACGATGAGCGTTCTGCTGCAGAGGATGCAGAATAACGCAAAGCAAGATTCACCCATCGGGTGTGGTTTAAATAGCCTCCTGTAGTGCTTAGGTGTCTCCTTCCACAGCCACGCATAGGTAAGAAAAGAGTTCCTGCATTCCAGAAGAGTTCCAATATTTTGAACCTAGGGAGTGGCTCCTGCCCCACCCAACAGGAAAAGTAGTTCCAAACAGAAGAGGATCAGAGGCTCAACTGGCAGGCAAGTAAGCAGCATGGTCTGCTGCAGGTAAGTCCACCCAAGCATTATGAGCCCGGCGCTTCCAGCGCTGGGACTGGGCATATTTATGAGCCTGGTGCCACTGGCGCCAGGACTGGGTCCAAAAGGTCCCAATTGGGACTGGTTGGCACTCGGAACCTGGGTTATGGATCTGCATCCAAGGGAGTTGGGAAAACCCTGACCTTTTGGAAGCAGAGATCATGACAGTACCCCCCCTCAAGGCCCCTCCCAAACCGGGCTTCTCCGGGGGTTTTGGCTTGTCAGGAAATGTTCGGTGAAATCTTTTGATTAGGCGAGGAGCGTGGACATACTCAGCAGGTTCCCAGGATCGCTCTTGGGGGCCGTAGCCTTTCCAGTCAATTAGGTAAAATAGTTTAGATTTGGAGATCTTGGAGTCCAGAATGCTTTTGACTTCAAACTCGAGTTCTCCATCAACTATGATAGGTTTTGGAGATGTAGTTAGTCGGGTTTGAGGTTGCACGGGTTTTAATAGAGAGACGTGGAAGACCGGATGTATCTTCATGTGCGGGGGCAAGTCCAACTTGACCGCTACTGGGTTTACTATGGTAGTGATGGAATAGGGACCAAGGTATCTTGGGTTGAATGTGCGTGGCCCTTTTAGAGGTAGATATTTGGTGGATAACCAGACTTGGTCCCCTACTTGATATTGAGGGGCTTCCTTCCGATGTTGATCTGCTCCTTTCTTGTATTGTTCTTTAACCCTTTGAAGGTGAGAAACAGCTTCCTTAAAGGCTTGGGTGATTGTAGAATGCAGGTAGTCTACTGCTGGTGTTTCAAGATCTTGGAGGGGATCCAACTCCGAGGTTCGAGGGTGACTGCCGTACAAAAGAAAAAACGGGGTTTTCCCAGTTCCCGAATGGACAGAGTTATTGTAGGCATATTCGGCTATCCAAAGGATGTCTTTCCAAGTTTTTTCAGTTTGTTGCAGCATGCAGCGTAAATACTGTTCCAGAGTTTGATTGGTCCTCTCGGTTTGTCCGTCGGTCTGAGGGTGGTGACTGGTCGATAGTCTCACATCAATTTGAGCCGACCGACAGCAACTTCGCCAAAAATGAGAAATAAATTGACTACCTCGATCCGAAATTAGAACCGAAGGAAAACCGTGCAGTCGGACGATGTTTTCGAGAAATTCTCGGGCCAGAGTTGCTGCTGTTGGCAAGCCTTTGAGTGGAATGAAATGCGCCATCTTGGAGAATAAGTCCACGATTACTAGAATCGTATTGTATCCGGAGCATGGAGGTATCGGTGATAAAGTCCATAGAAAGCGTATGCCAAGGGCGAGGTGGGATGTCAATAGGGCGTAAGAGGCCTGCTGGTCTTTCCTTTTGACTCTTGTTTTGGGCGCATACTCCACAGGACATTATAAAGTCTCTGATATCTTTTTTCCAAGACGGCCACCAGAAGTAGCGCTTGATCTTTTCTGAGGTCTTGGCTATACCGGGATGTCCTTCCATTAAAGAATCGTGATAACAAGAGATTACTTTTTTCTGTAAATCTGTGCTGGATAGGTATAATCGTTCTTGGAAATACAATAAGTTGTCCTTTACTGCAAAGTCCTTTCCCTGCAGATGCCAATTCTGTATGTCTGCTGGAGTTACAAGTTGCCTGGCTTTATCCTTAACTTCCTCTATGGATTGTGTGGCGATTAAACCCAGAATTCTTTGTTCCGGAATGATTGGTACAGGTTTAGGGTTGATCAAGTGTTCTTCCACTCCCAACGGAGTTGTCTAGAGGATTGGGCTTTTGCGGTTTTCAAATATTGCAGGTTTCGGTGATCCGTAATCACAGTAACGGTGTGTCGGGCCCCCAGCAGATAATGCCGCCAAGCCTTAAAGGCAGACTTGATAGCCAGAAGTTCCTTGTCAGTAATCGTGTAATTGATTTCAGGAGGCGAGAATTTGCGGGACCAAAATGCCACGGGATGCAACTGATTGGTTACCGGGTCCTTTTGTGATAGAACTGCCCCCATGGCAAGGCTTGAAGCATCAGTTTCCACGATGTAGGGGAGTTCGGGGCGAGGGTGTTTTAAGATTGGTGCAGAGATAAATTTAGTCTTCAAATCCTGGAAAGCTTGTTCCGCCTCGGTAGACCATTCAAAACGTTTGTTTTTCTTTAACAAGGCAGTGATGGGCTGGACTATTCGGGAGAATTCGGGGATAAACCTGCGGTAAAAGTTAGCGAACATGCTTTGCACACCTTTTACGGAGGATGGTGATGGCCATTTGAGAACTGCATCGACCTTCTTTGAATCCATACGCACTCCGCCAGGTGATAATATGAATCCCAAGAATTCAACTTCAGTCACGTTGAAAACACATTTTTCCAACTTAGCGAAAAGTTTGTGTTGACGCAATCTTTCGAGGAACATTTTCACGTGTTTCCGATGTTCAGATTCCGATGAAGAATACACGAGGATGTCTTCAATGTAAACAACAACACACACATCTATGAGCTCTCTGAGGACATCATTCATAAAATATTGAAAGGCGGCTGGGGCATTGCAAAGTCCGAAGGGCATGACCTGATATTCAAATAGCCCATACTTGGTGCGGAAGGCCGTCTTCCATTCATCGCCCTCTTTTACTCGTACCAAGTGGTAAGCTCCTCTAAGATCCAGCTTTGTATATATGCATGCTTTTCTGACTTGGTACAGGAGTTCAGGGATCAAAGGTAACGGATATCTATTCTTAACGGTGATCTGGTTCAGGGAGCGATAATCTATACAAGTTCTAAGGTCTCCTTCCTTTTTTGGAACGAAGAACAAAGCTGAAGAAGCAGGGGACTTGGAAGGACGAATAAACCCATTTGCCAGGTATTGATCCAGGTATTGTCGAAGGTGAAGGTTCTCAGGCTCGGTGAGGGCATAAATTCTACTACAAGGAGGAGTAGATCCAGGTATCAGGTCTATCTGGCAGTCATAAGACCTATGAGGAGGTAGAGAGTTAGCCTGATCCTTCCGGAAAACATCTTGGTATTCTAGGTATTCGGGAGGTAACTGGGGAGTCTCTGAAGAAATTGCTGCCAGTGCAACACCAGGTGGAGGGTGACAAGTAGAGACACATTCTGGAAACTGGACCGTTCTTGCTCGCCAATCGATCAGAGGATTGTGTTTCTCTAACCAAGGTATTCCTAGAATAATCTGAAACTGAGGGGCCTTGATCACATCGAACACGATCTTCTTATGGTGTCCATCTTGACTTACTAGCGTCACTTCTTGAGTGGTATGCGTTACTGGCCCGGAGGCTATCTCCGTACCATCCACCGTAGTAATGACGTCCTTTACAGCCTTGGGACAAAGAGTTAGATTCATCCTCAAAACCATTTCATGATCCACATAATTGCCGATGGCACCGCTGTCGACGTAAGCTTCGATTGCATGTAATCGATCCGGATTATCAGGGCTAATGAGGACCATAGGTATCACGAAATGCGAGGTCACGGAACTGGTTTTCACGCTCGGCAAGAGGACCTCTATTCTTGTCGGGCGAGGTCGTTTCCCTGCTCAGAGTTTGTAACTTTGGTAACTGCAGCTCCTACTGCCTTCTTGGCAGGTTTCACCGGACAGTCTCGAAGAAAGTGCCCTGAGTTTCCGCAATAGAGGCATAATTGCAACTGTTTTCTCCTTTCCCGCTCCTTTTGTGTTAGTGGACCTTTCAGACCCCCTATTTGCATGGGTTCCCCGGAGTCTACTCCTTTGGAAAGAGTTGGCGGTTTGGAAAATGCTCGAGCATCAAACTTGGAACGATCGGCCTTCCTGTTCTGCAGTCTGTGATCTATTTGAACGACTAAGTCTACATAGTCCGAACAATCTTGTGGGGGATTCACTACTTGGGCTAACACATCTTTGAGCTCTCCACGTAGACCTCTTTAAAACAGCGTAATCCTTTTGTCCTCAGGCCATTGAGTTTCCACTATCAGTCTGTTGAAAGACGCAATATAAGCCAAAAGGTCTTGATTACCTTGTCGCAACGAAAGAAGCTCATTGTCCAAGGCCTGCCCCTGTGAATGTCTTGCGAACAGTTTTTCCATACTGAGCTGAAAAGCTTGAAAATCATGGAGGACCGGATCATCTTGATTTACTAGAGGGATCGACCAGTCTGCCGCATTGCCACTAAGGTACGAAATCACGAAAGCTACTTTAGCTTGATCAGTTGGAAAGGCTGCTGGCCGGCATAAGAAATGCAACCGGCACTGATTGATAAATACTGCAAACCTCTTTGGGTCACCAGAAAATCGTTCGGGCGGAGCCAGAGGTACATTCCCAGGTAGGTTGATCTGCACTGGATTCATGGAGGATGTAGAAGGAAGATTTCCCCCAGATGCGGGTAACGGGGTCTGTCCGGCTTGTGACTGTAGCAATTGTCTAGCGAGATCATCTGTTCGCTCCTTGGAAATAATCAGTTCCCTTCTTAGAGCGTTCGTTTCCTGACGGGCTGCATGCACTTCTGCCCTTAGTTCCCCAAGTAACTGGGCTAGTTGGTCGGTATCCGAGGTTTCCATAGCGCCTGGACGGGAGTTTTGTGGTAGGCTTTGCGTTCTGTAACGCTCACCTGATTCCCGTAGAGGCGCCGGTCTTGACTGGGCGTATACCGTATCTTCAAAGGTGATGTGTAACACACGGCTGGCTCTTTGGGCTGGACCTCTGTGCACTGTATGTCTGATTCGAAGGGTAAGATGTCTGCAGATAGAAAATATGGGATTAGTGAACTGGGTTATTGAATGTCTCTCTCTTCTTCCCTTTCTCTTCTCCTGTAGATCCCCGAAGGTTAACGCTCTCACCTTAGGTAAGTGAACGCCGTGCTCTCTCCATCTGCCTCGGGGCAGGGTGCTGTAACCAGTTTCTTCACTGGATAAGGGGAGCAGGCCTCTTGACTTCAGAGGACTGCTGTCCGTCGTTTACTGCACGAACGGTAAGTTTTGAGTAATTCTAATGTCTTTAAAGTCTTTAGTAATGATGTCTCTTGTTTTGCAGGGTTCCGGCGATGGTGGATGACGGGCTGAAGTGAGTTGAAGATGGAGCCCGTGTGATGAATAGAAGCGCCTGGAAGCACGTAAGTAAGCGCTTGTTGCCTGCTTCACGATGCGCTCTAACTGTCTTTTTATTTTGCAGGTATAAGTTCGGAGCGGCTGCAGGGTGCCGGAATACCCACTGGGTTAGATGTGGAAAGGAGTAATGGCACGTGAGTATTAAAGTTCCCCAATGTCTTTAAACGCACCTTGTTTTGTCTTTCAGATGCGGGATGCAGCGCCGAAGGCCTCCGGAGCGTGCGAAGAGTTGGTAAGCTTTTGTCTTTCAGATGCCGGAATGCAGTGTGAAGACCTCCGGTGCGCACGAAGAGTAGGTAAGCCTTTGTCCTTCAGATGTCGGAATGCAGCGCGAGGCGTTGGTGACAGCCGATGGACCAGGTAAGTGAAGAGCTGTCACTGAAGACCGTAATGCTAACCTGTTCTTTCTTGTCTTTATAGGTGTTGCTGAAGACTGGATTCAGGATGGTAAGCCTTTTTCCTTAGGCCCAGGATCAGATGCAGAAGACACGATGAGCGTTCTGCTGCAGAGGATGCAGAATAACGCAAAGCAAGATTCATCCATCGGGTGTGGTTTAAATAGCCTCCTGTAGTGCTTAGGTGTCTCCTTCCACAGCCACGCCTAGGTAAGAAAAGAGTTCCTGCTTTCCAGAAGAGTTCCAGTGTTCTGAACCTAGGGAGTGGCTCCTGCCCCACCCAACAGGAAAAGTAGTTCCAAACAGAAGAGGATCAGAGGCTCAACTGGCAGGCAAGTAAGCAGCATGGTCTGCTGCAGGTAAGTCCACCCAAGCATTATGAGCCCGGCGCTTCCAGCGCTGGGACTGGGCATATTTATGAGCCTGGTGCCACTGGCGCCAGGACTGGGTCCAAAAAGTCCCAATTGGGACTGGTTGGCACTCGGAACCTGGGTTATGGATTTGCTTCCAAGGGAGTTGGGAAAACCCTGACCTTTTGGAAGCAGAGATCATGACAAAGATGGCACGGAGTCATCCAGGTTGGTGGGGGGTTTGGTGGTGGAGGAGGCCGTGCAAGCAACAGAGACGGGGTCTGGAGGTGGGGATTCCACTGGTGCTAGTGGTGCAGTGCAGGACCAGGGACAGAAGGCAGCACAGGCCGCCGCGGAGGTGCCTGTGTGCAATCCTGTCCCTGATCCTGTCCCTGCATCATCTTGCACCAGCAGGGATGCCTACGTCCAGACCCGTTTTCAGGCAGGGGATGAGCTCACGACAACTGGCTATCCGGGTCCGGGTTGAGCCTGTCCTGACTGGTGTGGCGTTGCGTCAACGGGCCATGCGAGGTGACCTGCAGTCTTTTCATGAGGAGACTGCACGTCATCTCGAATGGCTCGTTGACCGCGTCGGCCTACTGGGACAGGTCACCCAGGCCGGATTCCTCCGTTTGATGGGGCTTGCTACGACCCCCTCCTCAACTGAACCCCCTATGCGCCAGTCGTCCTCCGTGCCATCTTCCCACCCATCAGTCACCTGGGTGCCCTGTGGAGCTGCCTCTGACGATGCGGCCAGGCTGGTGGAGGAGGCATCCCTGCCACAGTCAGGAGTCGGACGTCCAGCAGGGGTGGCCACATCAACGACTGCACCCCAGCCAGCAGAGGATGTGCAGGCAGCAGGAGGCAGTGCACGGGCAGAGGCACAGCAGCAGCAGCAACGTGGTGGGAGCCATGATGGCTCAGGGCCTTTGACATCGGAGGGGCAGGCATCGGCCGGAGGGCAGGAGGACCCAGGACGGGAAGTGTCTTCCGTGTGGCAGCGGTTGGGCCACGCCATAGATGCGGAGCGGCAGCGGGCGGAAGAGGCACGGCTCACGATGGTCAGGGCGGAGAACTCCATGCGGAAAGTGCTGAGGCGGGCCGAGTGCCTCGAGGCAATCCGCAGGGGGTTGGAGGTGGACACGTCGACGGCCCTGCGGTCCCTCGGGCCATGGAGGAGGACCGCCTCTGGGACATTGAGCAGGAGTTCGATGATGCCCTGGCCCGGGACATCCAAAAGTGAGCCATCGGACTAGCCCGCTGCCCTTGTAAATAGTTCTGTAGTCAGTGTTAGGTTTCCTTTGGTTTTGCATTTTTTTTTGGACCTTTTGGACAATGGGCTACATTTTTGTATATATTTTTTTTTATTAGGTAGTGTTATTAGATAGGTTTCATTTCTTCTGTTGGGATCATGGACCCTGGATTGTTTATCTGTATATAGTTGACTGTTGGATTTTCATTTTTTTTTTACGATTTACCCATGGAGCAATGGTTTTCAATTTTTATTTTCCATTGGATTTACTTTTGCGGACTGTGACTTTGGACACCTTTCCTTTGGATTATGATTTGTGGTTTTGCATTATTTCACGGACATGCTGGTTTTTATTTTTTTTAATTCCCATTTTTGTTTGTTTATTTTTGATTCAATTTATGTTTCTTTTAATACATATTTTTTGTTCAAACTTCAATGTGTAGTATCATCTCATTGGTTTCATGCATATCATGATATGGGTTTTGAGATTCACTGACACCCATTGGGTGTATGTGAGGGACATGTGTTCATTTCCAAACTTGCAATTGGGGTTCTATCATGTTATTGCCATTTCTAAGTGGGTGGAGGCAATACTCGGGTGGGTGTTTGGCATTTGGAGGCTGACCATAAGGGCCAGGGATCTAGATTGTGATGACATGTTGGCTGGGGGACATGTGTGGGGGCCTGGTGGAGGGTGCCCCACAGTGCTGGGGGTGGGGGTGCAGGGGGACATGAGTTGGGGCCTGGTGGAGGGTGCCCCACAGTGCTGGGGGGTGGGGGTGCAGGGGGACATGAGTTGGGGCCTGGTGGAGGGTGCCCCACAGTGCTGGGGGGTGGAGGGGCAGGGGGACATGAGTTGGGGGCCTGGTGGAGGGTGCCCCACAGTGCTGGGGGGTGGGGGTGCAGGGGGACATGAGTTGGACATGAGTGGGGGCCTGCTGGCAGGTGCCCCACAGTGCTGGGGGGTGCGGGTGCAGGGGGACATGTGTGGGGGCCTGGTGGAGGGTGCCCTGCACTGCTGGGGGGTGGGGGTGCAGGGGGACATGAGTTGGGGGCCTGGTGGAGGGTGCCCCACAGTGCTGGGGGGTGGGGGTGCAGGGGGACATGTGTTGGACATGAGTGGGGGCCTGCTGGCAGGTGCCCCACAGTGCTGGGGGGTGGGGGTGCTGGGGGACATGAGTGGGGGTGCAGGGTAGTCCCCCATGGTGTGGGCTGCCTGCAGGGGCCGTGGAGGTTGTTGAGCGAACACCTGGGAGGACCCACACGGCCAATTCACGTGTAGTACTCCACGGAACCCCTGAAATACACGTACCCTGCTGAATTCACGTTTGTAACTTCCAGCGCACCCCTGATATACACGTATCCTGATGGAATCGCGTGTAGAACTTTCCACGCACCCCTGATATACACGTACCCAGCTGAAATCGCGTGTGAAACTTCCCGCGCACCCCTGAAATACATGTACCCTGCTGAATTCGCGTGTGAAACTTCCCGCGCACCCCAGTAATACAGGTACCACGCTCGCACAGGGCCAATCGCGTGTGAAACTTCCCGCGCACCCCAGTAATACACGTACCCAGGACATTCGCGTGTGGTACTTCCAGCGCACCCCTGATATACACGTACCCTGATGGAATCGCGTGTAGAACTTTCTGCGCACCCCAGTAATACACGTACCCTGCTGAATTCACATGTGTAACTTTCCGCGCACCCCGAAATACACGTACCCAGGACATTCGCGTGTGGAACTTCCCGCGCACCCCTGAAATACACGTACCCTGCTGAATTCACGTGTGTAACTTCCCGCGCACCCCGAAATACACATACCCAGGACATTCGCGTGTGGAACTTCCAGCGCACCCCTGATATACACGTACCCAGCTGAAATTGCGTGTGAAACTTCCCGCGCACCCCTGAAATACACGTACCCTGCTGAATTCGCGTGTGAAACTTCCCGCGCACCGCTAATGTACACGTACCCTGATGAAATCGCGTGTGGAACTTCCCGCGCACCCCTGAAATACACGTACCCAGCTGAAATAACGTGAGGAACTTCCCGCGCACCCCAGTGATACACGTACCCCGCTTGCCATGCTGGTACAGGGTTAGCGCAGCCCTTTGCGCTGGATTGGGGATTTTGATGGCTTTTCCCTGCGCAAGGGGCGTTCTTGGGGGCGTAACTGGCGCTGCTGCAGGGTCACTGCGCCACTGTGCGCCACGGCTGGTTTTGGTGGCTTGAATCCATGAATACGCTGTGCGCGGAAATGTATTTTGGCGCAAGCGGCTGGCGCAGGGATTCGCACGTGCACACTGTGCGCCAGCCGCGTGCGCCACTTGTGCGCTGAATTCTATGAATTACCCCCCAAATATCAATTACACTTTAAACCACTTCCATGGCACTGGTGATGAGTTACTTCACTATGCGGACAATAGTTTTGACCAGTGTTGCTGAGTAAATATTTTTTAAGCTACGAACCGGTTTATTTATTTATGCAATGTTTGTCGGGTACATGGAGACGGATAATTTATTTATTTATGCAATGTGTGTTGGATACCTGTATCCCACACACATTGCATAAATAAATAAATATGCAGGTACCCGACAAACATTGCATGAATAAATAAATAATCCTGGTCCATGTATCCTTACAACAGTCAAGACTTTACTGTATCAAAGCATAACCCTTGATTCCCATTCAAAAAATGTTAAAGTGATTGTTTATTGGGTTCAGGTGTCTCCTTGCCATTGCCTTTTTGGCTTAGGTTACCTCCAAACCCCCTTCAGCATCTTGTGTTCTTTGATGGTTGTATATACTGCATCCTGTGCCATATTCATGGTCTCTTGGTTGGTGTGCCCAGTCCTCATTATCTGCAGCCTAAGTGGGACCGGGGCATAAAATTGTCTTGGGCACCAGTGAAAAAGTGGCCACCGTTGCAAATGGCAATTAATTCCTTGTGTGACGGACTGTTTGACTTTGGGTAGGAGTTCCTTAACGGTGTAGTTTGGGAATGGCGCGCAGGGTGCAGTGGGAGTGGTGCGCGGGGTGCAGTGGGAGCGGAGCGCGGGGTGCGGTGGGAGTGGTGCATGGGATGGGGTGCGGGGGGGTGCATTCCTAATGTTTCTCCCTGGGCACCAAATGGACTAGAAACTGCCGAGGTCACAGCCTGTAGCAGTGCCAGTGGTAGAATACACGTGTAACATGTTTGTTTCGTAACATTATAAAAATGAACAGGCGCATTCACTTTTATAATGTTAGGAAATGAACGTGTTAAACGTGTATTCTAGCACTGTCCTGCCTGAGGGCCGAGGCTGCAGTCTGCAGTAGTGCCAGTGGTAGAATGCACGTGTAACACGTTCGTTTCCTAACATTATAAAAATGAACAGGCACATTCATTTTTATAATGTTAGGAAACTAACGTGTTACACGTGTATTCTAGCACTATGGACTACTGGTGCAGCACCCCCCAGAGGCTGACTGACGTCAGGCAGCCGCCTGGGCTGCCTGACGCAAAGCCCGGCCCTGGCGGCCATCCCCCATTTCAATGCATGGAATGGTTTACTAATTTATGGGGCCTCAGCAAAACACAGCGGCCATACAGCATGCCATATCAGGCCACATCTCTTTCTGAATCCAAGCAGCAGTGTCGAACCATGATAGGTGTCAGCCAAAGAGTGTAGATAGGGGTGGTGTTGCATGCACCTACCCAGCAAAAGGCTCCCCTTGTGACTAGTGAAATAAACATGCATATCCGGGCATACATGGGTGTATGTGTCAAGAAAATGTGTAATCTAAATTGGAACAATGGAACAATCAATGTTTTCCACATTCCACAATATACTGACCAAATCATAACCAAGAGATAGTCCGACTTGACCACACATAGAAACCATATTTGCATGCATATTAAAAAATATCCAATCCTGTCAAACCTTCAAAAACTGCAATATTTTGTTTTGTATCACTTATGCTACATGTCAAGGCATCACCATAAACTTAATTCCGAAACATTTGATAGCTGTTTGGTCCTTCCAAATTGATTACACATTGTAAATGTTTGCTTTTTGCGTGAAGTATGAGCTAAGTGTAGCAGTCTGCAGTGGTACAGAGTTAAAAATGATTCTCTTGCCAATCATTTATTTGAGAGTATGAGTAATAGTAGGTTGTCTCTCCTGTCTTTCATTTATTCTCAGAAAAATGAAAACAGCAATATTGCTTCCACACCATCTCTACCTCCTTCCTCTCCTTTGCAAGCTTTGCATTTTACATTTAAGGCACTTGTGCAACTGCGCCAGAGTTGAGAGCGCAGTGTGAGTTATTGGAGAAACTGGAAACTGGAAAGGACGCATGGGCCATTTCACTCAAGAGACAAACGCTGGAAAGGTGACGAAGGATCACAACAAGAAACTGTAACAATGCTAGACACTGTTATTAAATCAAGGATCCCTGCCCTCGCACTTGGAGTTGAATTTGGATCCACCAACTACACAGAGGGTAAATTAGACTAGGGCACGCATAATCCGAAGGACGGTCTATAAAACTCTGATTATATTAATGGACAAAAGTGCGGGAAAACTGAGCAGACCCGGCAAATGCAAGGAAAAAAAGGCTAAGAAAGGAAGGAAAAGGATAATGGAAAAGAGATGGTATGTTTATGGTACTGACGCGTACACTCTAACCATGGGTCAAATGGTGGCCACTCTCATGTTAATATTAAAGATTAAAAAAAACAATACAGCATTTGAAGAAAGCTTAGAAAGGAGCATATTCTTGACTCAACAGCTAAGTAATCAAACTCTGCTGGGGTGTTAAACAAATATCTTCCTCACAATAGGTCTGTAGTTCAGACTCATAATGGTGAGGCTAATGAAGAAACAAGAATGTATGACCCCATGATCGAAGTTAATTAAATCAACGTGATTACAACTATGTTACTCCTCACAGAAATTAGGACACGCTTTTGTGAGGAGAAAGCCATGCTTAAAGCAATATACTTGATTTGATTAAAACAACCACCTCTATTACATTTATAGAATGTATTAGAATACAGAATGCCATTCTGAATGGCGCACAAATCCCCGTTTTTCGGCGCAAATAATTCCATGAATCATCTGTTTGCTACTGAGGATAGTTGTCTTATTAAACACATATATAACCTGTCAATACGTTCAATGATATCTCCTCTGGAGTCATAACGTTTCAAGATATTGACTACATTGCATTCTTACAAGATGAAGGCATTCGTGCCATCAGAGTGCATTGCAAAACCAGTCACATGATATGATATGATATGATATGATATGATATGATATGACATGATAAGGCATTTATAACGCGGCTATACAAAAGTGTTTCAAGGCGCGACGTGGCAAGAGAGGGGGGAACAGAGGCAAGACAGACAACGATCATACTAGGCCAAGTGTCATTCAAATCGCACAAGTGCAGGGGAAGGGGGAAGAGGAAAAGTGCAGAGTGGGAGGGGGGCAGTGCAGTACAAGGGAAAAATAGAATAAATAACAATATGAGAAGTAGGGCCAGCTGGTGGCAAGTGCAAGGGTAAGTGCAGACATCAGGTGTCAAATGCTGGAGGGGGACTGTAGGGATACAGAGAAAAGTCCCCAAGCGTGGGGGTTGCAAGGGAGGCAGTGCAGGTGTGTAACTGGCAGGGGAAAGGACCTGGGCCCGAGATCAGAAGGTGGCCAGGTAACCAGTTCATTTCAGCCAGGAATTCTACAGGGGAGAGGAGGAGAGAAGGCAGAAGCGAAGAGGAAGGTTTTGAGGTGCTTCCGGAACCAGAGATGGTTCTCCTCAAGTTTCAGGGAAGCTGTTCCAGAGGGAGGCCCCATTTGAGGGAAGAGATCTACCACCAACCCGCTGCTTGGAGAAGCGACTGACCCTGAGGGAGTTGGAGGCGGATGAGCGAAGAGCTCGAAGAGGAAGATATTTAGGAAGAGAGAGTTACAGGTATTGAGGACCTAGGCCTATGAAGGCCTTATGGACAAAGTACAGGGTTTTGAACTTAATCCTCACAGCCACTGGGAGCCAGTGAAGAGATTTCAGTCCTGGAGAGATACGATCCCTGGGCTTGAGGCCAAGAACAAGTATCGCAGTCCTGTTCTGGATGAGTTGTAGAGGGCGGAGAGTAGAAGCAGGCAGATGTAGAAAGAGGCTGTTGCAGTAGTCCAGCCTAGAGAGAACCAGAGATCTGGAGACAGTGAGCTTCTGGGGGAAGGAGAGGAAAGGAAGAATACCTCTTAGGAGGTGCAGCTGGTAATGTGACTTATTAGAGACGCCAGAGATGGGAGGAGAGAAGGAGAGTGTGGAGTCGAAGATGAACCCAAGGTTTTTAGCCTCACAGGTGGGAGCAGGAAGAGGGCCGAGAGCGGCCAGCCTGTAAGTGACAGGAAAGGAGGGAGTGGGTGTGCCAATGAGGACAATCTCAGTCTTGCTGGCATTAAGGCAGAGATCATTGGTGGCACACCACTCCTGGATAGCAGACAGACATTCAGAGATAAGAGACGAGAAGAGGTGGCCGAAGGTAGCTTGAAAATGAGCTGTGTTTTATCCACATAGCACTGGAAGTTGGGGAAGAGAGCGGCAATGCGGCGGGCAAGAAGTGCCAGGTATAGGTATAATTAACATGCTTATGACTTATGGGGTGAGTTATCAGAAAATTGGGTATGATCTATGTATGTATTGATGATAAAATTGGAATTAATACCCGAATTGTGTTTTGTGTATTACTACCCAACATTTAAATCTGATCAATTCTGTGGTGTCTAGCGGGGCGACACATATCACTTATACTCACATTAATGGAATTGTGGTTCAGCATAGAAGTAATGCTAGGAAGTATGTGATACTATTTTATTGACTTTAATGCATCATGTGAGGATAATGAGATTGAATTTTCTAAATGTATGGTATTAATGTGTACCATATTCTGAGTGTACATGGTGTTATTTTAATTACTAATATGTATAGAATGTTTATGAATGTAACTGTATCAAACCTGTAATAATACAAAAAACAATAATTAGTGGATACAGGATTATCTAGGATCTAAGAGTATTAGGTTTAAAGAACAATTGACCAATTGGTGGAGACATTTTCGGCCTGTTACCGATTGGTGGAAGCTAACAAAAAAGTACATGGATGGACAATTGTCTTTATAAACAACGGGAAACATAGATGGTGGCAATCTAGCACAATTTCAATAGCTGTGGCAACAAACAATTTTAAGAGGATGTAAACACTCAACGTATCTGGAGAAACCAAAAGGGGAGATGGAAACACACTATGCTCCAAATGAGAGTACTGCCTTGACAAAGCATTAGCCTTTCTAGCACTATACCTGGACATGTACGTAATAGTAAAATTGTACTGATCACAAATGCAAGCATCATTAAGATTCAAAATAGAGTGTCCTAAATTATCATTCACCTAAACCTACAGCAGACCAGCACACATAACTTTCATCCAAGACGTAATTTTCAAAAACAATGACATTGGAAGAATTGGGTTGTCTCAAAACTGGACCAGATGTAATGTGTCCTTTTGTGCCCTATAATTTCTCTCAACTAAATAACCACACTGAGCCCCCTGCACCTGGTTCCCCCTTTTTCACATTTAGGAAATCTCAAGAGCAAAATTGGAGTAGTTTTGAATAATTTGCCTGTAAAAATGGTAAAATGGCAAATAAAACACTGCCTTCTTTACAAAAGAAGGCAAATGCCACCTAAGCATGGCAGCTTTCTTTTTAGATTTCATAGCCAGTCCACTAGTCAACACGATTCACTCTAAATATCCAGACTATACTTTACTGGGTTCATAGACAGTTGATTAGTGCATAGTTGTTCCAAAACATATGTCATATGGTATTTATGCTATCATCCAAATACATTATTAGAACATTGTTTAGTAAATCAAATGACAAAGAGGCTATAAAACAATGAAAAAAGGAAGTGTCATTAAATGAACAAAAGAGGCTCACAACAACCATAATTATGATAGGATATCTGAAATTGAGTTTTAGACTCAGCGTCTATGTAATACGTATGTTACAGGTGATGTATATCTTGCAAATTCAGCTCAGTGGAGATGACTCAAAAAAATCACCAACCAATGGCTAGGGATAGCAATTATTTGCTGCAATGCTATTTTGCAAACAATAGTCCACACAATGCCACAATTAAGGGATATGTTTCTGTGCAAAAAAAGTAATGATGCCCCAGCAGGAGACTTTAAGGGAGCCATTAACAAATTCTGAAGTTTCTCCCATAGATACTTCTTCAGTTTGTCTTCACATTCTCCATCGTAGTATACATGTAGCCAAATGAAACCACATATTAAGGCTCCCACTCAATAGCATAACCATACTCCCTGTGCTGGAGCAACACAGCAACACCTGATACTGCAATTGTCTTTTGCCACCATCTTGCAAACAAGTACAGTCCATAGTCATTTCTGAAACACTGGAATCCAGGAAAGAAGGTGCCTCAAATGTAATTCCACAAATAAACACATTTACCTTTATTATCTGCAGCGAACAACATCCAACCTGTTGATTGAGTCCAAATGAACTGGAAACCTGAGGAAGTACTCAACTTCTCATTACTCAATTTAAATGAATGAACTTGTTTAGAGGCAAAGTAGGCACAGCCACAATGCCCAGAATTGACCCTTCTCTTTCAACAAAAGTTTGGGCCAAACTGTGCCTACCTGCATGGGTTCATCAGATAGGCAGGCTTTGGACTCCTCCCACTGTCATCCTTCTTTAAAGAACTACAAACTGGGGAACGTGTGACTCCAGAGGTCTGTTCCTTAGACTTGAAATCCAATTTGCAATCTACCACTGGATGAGTGCTAGACACACAAACTCTGCCTGCACATCCTTCATTTAATCTTTCAATCCCCTAAAGAACAACATGTACTGTTTTCATACTTTGACTCAGCAACTAACTGCTTGAATCTCATACTGTAAAGATGATATCTATGGGCCACCAATGAACGTCACATTTTGTCTCCTTGACAGACATTTCCTGATCAGGATTGCAAAACATCTGAAAGCCACCAAGATTGTATAACTGTCAAGACTTTAATCAGCAACTTTAAATAAATGGAAAGCCCACTTCTATCCAGTCAGTGCCAAATAAATAAGAATGAAACACATACTGTACCCACACAGAAATCAAGTAAATCTCTGAACCTGTTTGGATCACCACTAAACTTGGACTCAGAAGGGTGGATGCCCATGTTCTTAATTTCCACCCCTGATAAGCCAATATGGATACCACCTGCAGGGGATTAGAACCGTTATTGTCATCATCAGAATGTTAGGATTAGATTCTACAGGAACCACATTTCGGAATGTAAGGAGATCTAGATTCTCCAGGAAACGGTTGGTGATTGTCAGTTGAGTCCCCCTTCTTGGGGGTTAGCAGCTGCTGGCAGGGCTGTTACTTGGAATAAAGGTATTTTACTACCTTAACTGCCTCTGTGCCCTTCATTCTAGGATTCATAATGAGTATGGCTAATCCAAATCCATGCAACAAAAAAAAGGTGAATGATCTTGAACATGGATGCTGTTTTAGGAGCCTGTCCCACTGTTGCACTTTTCGTCTACAGACATTCTACCAGCCACAGCAGCGTTTTAGCTCTGTTACTTCCGCTATTGTTGGTGAGTGCATCCTTGCTTTCAGAACTTGGAGGAATCTACTCCACATGCTGGATTAAAGGTGGAGGAGGGGTATAAGAGAATCCTTGACAGAGTAAACTTTATTTTCAGGGGTTGAAATAGTTTAGGGGAAAAGTACCAGTGTTGCCAGGCAGACTTTGATAGAAAAGCTGAAAAGTGGCCTTCACTACATGGATACAGCAGATAGAGATATGTGTGGGAGGCTAGATGTCAGGAGACAGGACTGGCGTCAAGACACTCAATTTTTAGGAAGTGCAGGACAAGGTGCTCAATCTGGCTTCTGGTGGACTTAATCTCATCAGTTCCTCTACAAACAGTTATCTAAGGTGCAAAATAACTGACAGCAAAATCACTGGTCATATCTAACACAAAGCATCCCATTCTGGGCCCTTCAGAAGAGCTGCCTTATTCACACCATTCCTGGTCTTTCTTGGGTTGTGTGAAGGCATCATGAAGTAGACCCAGACAACTGAATTAAAGTTTTGGGCTATACGCTTTAATTCAACAAAAAGAAGGTTTGAAAAATACCTAACTTGCCCTATACTAAGGTGCGATTTCCCAACCTAAATGAAACTACAGTAAGGAAGTCCAAAGTAAATGTCTGTCTGTGTCCAAAACCTATAATTGCCCTCTACTCTATTTGTATATAATGTGTAGGGATGTCGGCCTCAAAATAATAAGTGTTCAAATAACAGTTCAGAGGTTCTTCCAGCTCTTGGCTTGTAAAAGGTTTCCCTTTCCCAGGGTTCAAATTATTTCACAGTGCAAAAAGGGTTCCCTTCTCCAAGCTTTCAAGTCTTTCAACAATTACAAAAAAACAATTTCTTGGGATACTTCCCAGCTCTTCTGTTTTGGTTATCTTTCACCAATTTCACAAAGTTCAATTCCTTAATAACAGTTCATACAAGATTTCCTTTATGTTCAATCACAAGCTTCTTTGCAAGTATTTAAGAGGCTTTTCCATAGGTATGTGTACTCGGTCTAGGCTCAGTTGTCGGACCACGCGGTCCACCCACTACAGGTCATGCAACTGATTTGTTTCTCCTTCATATGCATATTGCCACTGTTTCAGCTCTACAGTGGTGCTTTACTAAGTCTCAAATCACATCCTCATGATGCCTTAGCATTGCTTGTTTTGCCACTATTCACTTGTTGCACTTTCCTATAATCTTATGGCTCTTGCCAATGCTTGTTCTCTCAAGCTACACAGTTTCTATAACGGTATTCAACTGTATTTGCTTTCATTCTGGTCGCTATTCAAAAGACTTGTTTTCATTCAGATCAGTATTGAAAGTGCTTTCTTTCATTTAGATCGGCATTCGTTAACTTTCTTTCAAGTCTTACATGCTCGCCTGCCGTCCTGGTGCCCCCTTCCTAGGTTAACTCACCGGGCGGTGGTTACGGCATTCCACCGAGGATTCCGGATGCCACAAGCTCTCTCTCTCTCGTGCAGCACCTCGCTCTGTCTCTCCAGCGGCTCTCTGTGGCTTCGCTCCCACCACTGATACGTTTCTTGCAGCTCGGGCCTCACATTACAGCTTCGCCTGGTCAAGCCGATTCCTTTTCCGTATTCTGCCAAAGGCTTCCTGCTTCCTTTAGCCTTCCTTTAGCCTCGCTTCCCGCTGCATGCACTCCAGGGTCCTCGAGCACTCCATCTGCCACACCGCCCTCCAGGAGAAGTCTGCTTTCATCCAACAGTCCGTCGACCTGCTTCCACAGTTCACCACATTTCCTTAATTCTTGCTGCTTTTAAACCTCCAGCCATTATGGATGTATGGTTAATTACTGTCAGTGTCCACTGGGGTGCTGAAGGTGATTAGACTTATACTACAGGAGATGGAGAAACAATCGAGACGGTTAGAAAATTAATGCTCTGTGTCCAATAACTGGGTGCTGTTGGGGGTGATTAAGGGTAATGTACTGAAATTCCAGGAGCTGGCGGATAACGAGGTTCTGTAAATGGCGAAACCTGCCATTGCTCATAGCTATGGGGAGGTTTACAGGCCCGGAAGGTTCTTGGCGGGCGTGGTGAGAGATGAGAGTAGGGTGCAACCTATTACTGAGATAAGTGGTGGCAGTGCTGAGCTCAGATGTAGGAATAAAAGCAGAGTTTTTGCACTTTTATACAACCCTATATGCTAATGCTGACAGGTGTATGGATGCAGAGCTGGACCAATACTTGGGGGGGCATTGTTTTCCCACGAGTGCCTGTGGAGGCGTGTTTTCTCTTGAACCAACCCATGACAGTGGAGGAGGTAGTTGCTGCGTTCACGTCCACTGCATCTGGGAAGGCTCCGGGCTCAGATGGGTTAGGGATTAAACTTTACAAAGAATTTAGGCAGACCATGGCACAGCGATTGCTGCAACTAGGAGAGGAATCGTTAGAGCTTAGCCGGCTCCCCGTCCCTCTCAGAAGTGTTTATAACAGTATTTTTGAAACCGGGCAGGCCACGGACGCTAAGGTGCTTGCAAAAATAATGGCGACCCGGCTTCTTCCCTATATGTCACTGCTGGTGCCCCCGGATCAGTCAGGATTTATCCCCAATAGATCCACAGCACTGAATTTACAAGGGCTGTTATACATAATTTTGCAGATTAGTCCGCAGGTGTGAGCAGTTGCTGCCTCGCTGGATGCGGAAAAAAGCTTTTGATTCAGTTTCTTTGAAATTCTTTTGTAGGATGCTGCAGCATTTTCTGTTTGGAAGCTTCTTGGTTAGCTGTGTACGGTTGCTATATGTGGGCCCGGTTGCTAAGGTTCACTCCAACGGCACAATGTCCCAGGCACCTTAACCCTTCTATTGTTTGCCCTCCCGATCGAACCCTTCACGCTGTTGGTGTGAATGTGACACGTGCATCCGTATATCTGGGCCACCCCAGAAGATTTCACTCTATGCGGATGATGCCCTTTTATACATACGGGACCTGGAGCAGAACCATGGCCCTGTAATGGTGGAGTTAAACAAATGTACATACTACTCAGGCTACAAAGTTAATAGCGCTAAGTCTGAATTGTTCCTGCTTACAGATGCAACCATGGCACCTAATTATCTTATGGGGCTCCGATGGGTCCTGCTTCAGTTTAAAAACCTGGGTATAATGATTTCCAGAGTGAAACATTTGCTATATGCTGACAATCACAAGGTTAACTTGAACTGTCTTACCACCAAATTGCAATTATGGTCCGGGCTCCCCATGTCAATGTACGGGTGAGTGCCCATATTGAAAATAATTGTTGTTCTGAAACTGCTGTACTATTTTAGTAATGTCCCAATATGGGCCAGGCATATGTGTTTTACTAAGTTGCAGTCCCTGGTGGGGGAATTTGTATGGGGCAGGGGAAGCCCGGTTGAGCTGGAAGAGACTTGTGGAGCTTTATGAACAAGGGGTTGGCTGCACCAGATTTTGAATGATATTATATAGTGGCACAAGTGCAGGTCACTGGCCACTGGTATTCTCTGGACTCTGGGATGCTGCACCTCTCACTAGAACACTTTGGGGCAGCACCCACGGACCTCAATATGGTCATTTTCAGTGACCGATATTTGGACTCCTGCTCCTTTTACCCAGTCCGCAGGACTGTGAATGCGTGGTCGAGGCTATTTTGAAGGCTAGATTGGACAGCGCTGTATAGCAGTGCGGTCCCCCTGTGGGATTTCCCCAGACTCCCCCCCCAACATATGATGCAGATGAGCAGGCTTCTTGGGACACTGCAGGGCGGTTGGTCCTGGGAGGCCTATATCTGGGGGGGAGGTTTGCCATGCTAGAAGATTTCATTTCGAAGTTGGGAAATAGCCCCATATAAATTCTACAATATTACCGGACGAAGGCAGCGGTCCAGGGTCAGTGGTCAACGTTCCCACAGGAGCCTGACACTCACATCTGTATTGAAGCTATAGTGTCAGGCGGAGACGCCAGGCGACTGGCTTCCAGACTTTATAAATTGATTTAGGCTAGCCTAACCTCCATGAACGTGGCACGTGTAAAGTGTGAATTGGATTTGGGCACAGAGACACAGGATGTCCATTGGCATAAATATTAGGCATCATTACAAGTCCAGCGGTAACCCACCGGTGCTACTGGCGGGTTGCCGCCGAACGGAAGCACTGTTTCCGCCGCCTGATTTCCCAGTGCCAGCAGGACATTACAACTCCTGGTTGCCCGGGATATCAGGCGGCGGAAAAGGTTAGTCCCCATTCCCATGGAGCCTCATTGGACTCCATGAGAGTGGGGACACGGTAACACCGGCACCGTTGCTAACGGTGCTAGTGCTTCAGTGACAACTTTGCTTTCTAGGGCCGTTGCACCCAGCAGGTCAGACCTGATGGACGCACAGGCCCAGGAAAGCATAGTGTAAGTTTGCCGGTCTGGAAAGGGTGCCGGTACGTTGCTACCGCCACTCTTATTTCCAGCAGACTTGTAATGAGGCCCGTTGTCTCTTAACTAGAGAAATGTCAATAAATGTGCGATTCTGACTAATACAATTTAAAAAGTTAAATCAGTTATATTACACCCCGGCTAAGCTCTCTGGATGTGAATGATGGCTGCGCAAAATGTGGGAGGGCAGGGGCGGACCCTGTCCACGTGTTCTGGGATTGCCCAATGGTCACACAGTTCCGGAAAGACGTAGCAGAGATGTTACATGCTATTGTATGTATACCCCCTGTGCTCTCCCCTCCTAAATACCTTTTGGGTGATATTGAAAACGTTTCGATAACTGTGCGCAGATTCTTTAATATTGCTTGCATTGTTGTGAAAAAATGTATATTGCAGTATTGGAAATCCAAACAGCTCCTGCATGCTCAGAATGGCTAAAGGAATATATATATGCCACCGAAAGGGAAGTGGGATATGTAGCAAGGTAGTGGCGGCATGTCGACCAAAAGATATTTGGAGTCCGCTTCATAGTTAGAAGAGGAGGAATCACACTGAGGTGTACCCTGGATGGACAGTGACATTTACACTGAAGCTTTTCTCTCTGCTACTCGCGGTGATGATTAATGTATGTATCTATGTGAAATTCCTGATATGGCCTGTCTGTTTCATCCTGATGCTGCCATTGCTTGTGCAACGTAATATACAATATGTCTGTCTGTTTCCTAAATAAAGTTTTTTTTAAAAACAATATGAAGTTACTGAAAATTCTTGACCTTTACCAGAGCATGGGTTAAAAATTATTGACCTCCGTGCAGGTGGGTCTGGCTTTGTGCAGAGGACCTCAAACATGCTTATCTTACATCTTTATTTGACCTCTGCCTACCGCTTTGAGTTTGTGGCAGGGGATTCCCAATTACAGCACATAGGTGTTAAGGATACCAATCGGGCGTCACACACCGGACCAGGACACTCAGTCTTATCCTGTGATGTGGTGCTCAATAGGAATGCTTTTTCTTTAATTTCAATGAATTCAAATTGAGCCAATACCCGACCCATCTCACACCCCCTTTTACAAATACTCCGGGTCACAATGGACCATGAACCAGGCCGGTTGGTGAAAATGGTTTATTTTTATTTTTAGAATTCACAAAAATCACATACATTTTAATACGGGGCAGCAATCACCAATGGGGTGATAATTACAATAAAGCCTACTGAACTACACTTGGTTAACCTTCTACATGAACATATCCAAAGCGCAATTGAATAGGAGCACTTTTTGAATTAGGATAGATAGCACCCAAGTTAAGGTTTCCCCTGCAATGTTCCCTGAACCCACAAATAATCAAATTCTGAGTGGATGAAAAGAAGCAGCAGGTAGTTAGGGATAAGAGACAGCAAACAGATTTTAAACCCCTTGCAATGGCATAAAATGACACTCGGAAATTGACAAATAAATAACGAATGTACGGTTAAATGTATGAGGCACATATGATTTCTCACAAAGGCAGTAAAGCATAAACACTAACAATCACCAGGCAATGGATCAACAAAAGGCATACAATTCTAAAACAAGTGGAAAGCTAGAACATGCTGCAGCCAAATTCACACGTTAGAAAATTGCATTTGTTTTCAATTCCCGTTTAAAATGACACAAACTAATTTTATGAAAAACAATTTTCAATGTGTTTTTTGGGCTGGGAGACCGATGTATATCACAGGGATAAGATAGAGGTGAAAGGATCTCTCTAGCTACGAAACTGGATGAGATATGCAAGATAGAAAAGGGTTCAATTTGGGTAAAATGAAGCCCTGAAAGAGGAAAGAAACTCTGCTGTGAAAGTACAGGTTTGACTTAAACTAGATTATCAAGACTATATTGATAAAGAGGGAAACAGTAAGATCCAAGGTTGATTCGCGACGTCAGCCCTGTCAACCCAGTGTTCAACCTTATGCAGAAATTACTTTGATTACTCAAAATAAGACTAAGGATTTATGATCTAGGCAGGACAAAAAGGAATAAGAAAGTGGTGCTAACGCGTGGAGATAAATGACAAGATACACAGAGAATTCTGACAGTTGGACAAGTTATCAGGATATGGATAGGGTTGCTTAGAGAGTGGATCGAAATCACAAATCAAGATGGGGTAGACTATGTGTGATGGGATATGGATACTCACAGTCCGCTCTTAAATTTGGGATTAGGCACAGTCAACCGGGTTCTGGACTCCAGGGCTCGGGTCACCAGACTCTCCTGGCAAAAGACAGCTGGGCAAAGGTCTGGTCACAGCACAGCGACACCTCAGCGTGATGGAGCAGGTTGCAGCGGGCATCCAGTTAGTGGGCAAAAAGCTGGTCTGGTTTCAGGATGCTTCCCAAAAGAACACCACAGCTTTCCCTTTGGTTATTAGGATTTTTAGATCTGGGGTCTCTGGATTGAGGCCTTGCTGGGATGGTCAGCGATGCCTTGGCCTTCCAGTGGGATCTGGACCCATCTAAGCTTTGGCTTTACCGGGGGATCTGGAATCTGGCAAGATGAATGTGGAAAATCAGGAATGCAGGTGCAGGAAATTCAGGAAAGAGTGTGTCCTGAGTCCTGGAAACCACGCTTTATATAAAGTGGGGTAACATGATAGAACTATACGATGGGGCAGGCTTAGCTGAGCACGCCTCTAAACAACTTGATTGGTCAGGTGAATTGGTTGATGCCTTGCTCTCCGTTGGTTGTGTTTCAAGGGCATGCTGTCAGATTAATGTTGTTTTACAATGTCCATACCCTCCCACAGTTACTTTAGCTAAAATCCAGTTTTGCCATAAATGGCACATTTGTACAGTGGTAGCATTTTAACATTTTAACAAATTACATAAAGAGGTTACATATTTTATGCACCACATACCTGTCCAACTCTGCAGTCTGTAAGACATTGTTTCACCCTTCTAATAATTTTGGTCATTTATAGGGTGAAATATTCAGCCTAAAATTCTATAAATGTATACATGTGTGTGGATTATCATTAGGCATGTCATCATTGAAATTCACAGTGGCATCGGGTATACTTTCCTTAGAATACCCAATTCTGTGCCATTTCTGTTCCCAAGGTGGCAGTGAAGGCTACAACATCTTAAATTACACTCCACAAAATTACATTAAAACTGTTAACTTTTTACATTTTTGTGAATAACTGTCTTCAAAGTTTCTTAATAAAATAGTCTTTTGAAACAAATGGGCTGGCTTTTGTCCTTCACTGGACCATTTGTTTTTCTTCAGCTACCACCAACTGTCATTTCACCTCAGTGTGGGGACTGGGGGTTTCCCAGTTTGATTGAAGGTTTTATGGCCACTTCCACTTCCCAGGTTAGTGTCCCAGATTTCCACTGTCCCAGGCTGGAGCAAAGACGAATGTCTGACTAGCGTGTGAACTTTCTTTGTCTTGGTCCATTCAAAGTTTTTCAAGCTAGCAATTATCACTTTTGTGTCCTGGAAGTTTACGGTGGTCCCTTTTGGGGGAAGCCTTAGTTTAGCCAGCAGGGAAAAACCTGTTCAGGAGCTTGCAAAATTCAGCCAATGCAGTTTGATTCCTTTTATTTTATTTTATTTTGTCCTGGATCAAAACAAACCTGTTGGATAAAACATCCCCTCTATGGTTCCCAGCAAGAAACCCCTTTACATTGCTAGGCACAGACATGTTTTGTTCAACATGGTACTTTTAAAGCAGGCATTTTTCTTGCAAATTCAGTTTGTCTCTTCCATCTGCACTTCCACATTGTTTTGTAGCCATAGTTAGCTTCTTGTACACAACAGTCTGTACAAGGCCAAGGTCTCTTGAAATTGACATGTGCACAGAGAACTAGAATTTCTTTTAAAGCAGTGATTTTTGACATTTTGTAGCAAAAGTCAAGCGTTTTTCCGTGTAACTGAAGTAAAGCTTTTGTTGATTTTCCCAGATTTGGCTGACAGAGCCTGACATTCAGGGATCATGCTTTCTTCTGCTGAAGCACAATGTGGATATGGATGGGCATGGCAAGGCCTTATTACTAAAAGTAGTTTGATGAAAAACAGATGTAAATAGTGTCAGAGCAGCATCCTTTACAATGTGAAATATTCCCTTTTTCAATGGGAACTTTGGGCTTGCAGCAAAGCAGCACTGCTTCTTCACTCCCCTTATTTTGTACATGTAAGCAACACATTGGCAGGCTTTTTCAGTGTGGCCCCCTTGTTCCATCCTGCCTAATATGTGCTTGGCAAGATGGTGCAGCCATCTTTTTGTAGTTGCAAAACGCAGTTTTGGTGTGAGGCAGTGGGGTTCAAAGGAGCCAGCGCAGCCATTTTGCTGTTTCTGCCAAAGTACAGCTTGGTTATGGAGAAGAATTCTGTTGAGTGGGTCAATGTAGCCCATATAGGGCCTCATCACGAGTTGGGCGGTATCCCGGCGGTATTACCGCTGGGATACCACCCAGGCTACCGCCCGGTCTAATAGCATTACCACAACCTGGTCCGGCGCTATTTGCGCCAGATCAAGGGTTGGGCGGTATTGGGTAATAGCGCTGTGCTAATTGCGCCCAGAGATTGGCGTTAAATTGGCGCATTAAGCCCCATCTTAAAGCTGGGGGTAAATGCTGCCAGACGTGTGATTGGGTAGAGCCTTAAATGCAGCAGTAATAGTGTTACTGCCGCATTTAAGGGCTATTGCCCAACTCGTAATGAGGCCCAAATTCCTTTGCTTTGGCTTCAGCACAGCCCCTCTCAATACTTCTTAGTCCGTATTTCTAATGGGCATCAAGAATAAAAGCAAGCATGATAAGTGTTATTACCTGGCTAGTCTGGCCTACCTTGGTACATCCAGTCTAAATATATTTTCTGGCATGGCATTGCATTTTTACTAGCATCAAGGATAAAGCCAGTAGGATGAGTGTTCTTATGTGGCAAGACCGACTTATATTGCTGCAGCCAGTCTTGACAAGTGTTCTTATTGTGGCATGGCTTTTTTACTGGCAAAGGTCGCAGGAGTATTTTCTTACATGGGGATGCTGGCATATATTGGCAGAGCCTGCTCGGACGTGTTTGCTTATAGTATCTTTACTGGCATAATGCACAAAGCAAAGATGACTATGTTCTGGTATGGGAATGCTGGCAGCTATTGGTGCAGCTTGCATGGAAATGTATGGGCACGGCCATGGATGTCATTTGGGGGTCACCAGGGGTTGCAGCTTCGATCCCTGGTTGCTCATCTGCGAACCCTGATCGAGGATGGTCGAGGATCGCAAAGGCAGGGTTTTAACTTGTGATTTTAATGGAACACTGCAGTTTTGCAAAATTATCTACTTAGATGCTTATGTGACTGATATGTATCATACTAATTGCATTGGCTGGCCATTGGAATGGCTTTCTGACTGACAACTCTCAACACCTGTCGCCAATTGCACTCTGCATAATTTGTACCTTTTGCCCTTTTTGCATAATTTGCACACTTTGCATTTGTAGATGCTGGTAATTGTCTTGTTTTATGTATTGTAAAGTACTGTATTGTCTGTATGAGGATATACTAATTTGTCTATGTGGATCAAATTTGAGTAGTATTGTATTTTCTGTATATGGACGTATCGACTTGTTTTAATTATCGATTCTATTCAACTGATTTTGCTTTACCATTGAAGCATATGTACTCAAAGCTTTGTAAAGGTTTTTTTGAAACCATAAACACAATTTTTAAAAAGGCAGTGTGCAAATAAATATAAAGAAAGTTCTCAGAGCCCTCTTTATATTCATAAATCACCCTATGAAGTTTAGCTGTCTCTAATGTGCTGTATTTGAAAAGGTGAAGCTGGAGATTCGTGTTTTTCTATACAGAACAGACAGAATGTGTGCCCCAGATCCACTTCTTTCAAGTAACTTGATTGTTTTATGTTTCTGAAGCCTATAATTTTGTGTGAAAATACTCTGCTTTTTGAAGCTATCATGGCCTAGATTTGAAGTGCTGTAAAAATAGGTGTTATTACTACAAAATGTAGTAGTACTTCATGTATCAACCTCAGAAGGATGAGGCACTGATTTAGCCCAGGATGTCACTTGTCAGAGCTGAGCTTTTAACTCACTGAGCTATCCAATTGCGGCACAGCATGTTATTTAATTGTGCAGTTCAAATAAACATTTCTAAGGATATCTAAGTAACACCGTCTCCTGTTCCCTCTAGTCCCCTTTCAAGCAAATATAACAATACTATTATCAAGTCTCCTAGTGGGCCAGGACATATTCATCCTGCTTCTAAGCACTAACCAATTTATTTATTTTTTTCATTGTATATGGTTTACAAAGAAACCTTTACAAAAAGAAAAAAAAATTTAGAAAAAAAGAACACATTCCACATAACAATCATTACATCTAAATTTCAAGTATACAAACATATGTTTAAAAACATAGATCCAAAAAAAAAACAACAAAAAAAAGATTCAGTGCACTTACAATTCAACATTAAAAATGTACTGTTTAAAAAAAACAATGGGCCTTCAAGAATTGAAAATTTCATTTACTCAAGCATAATCATAAAAGGGGGGCGTATAAATCTAGAGCTTTAATGAAACCCGCCACAGCAAGTCCATCCTTGATATTAGTAATGGCCAGACACTGTGACCAAATTAGATTATCAGCCCCCATTTGACCCATTTTCTTGAATCTAGCTAAATATTTGTCCCTTAGGGATGTCAGAGCAGCACAATCTAAAAAGAGATGCCGGGAGGTCTCAATCACTCCCAAAGTTTTACAGAAGCGACAGGTAGAGTCTAAATCTGAAAACTCCTTCCTTTTATCTAGGACTTCCCGGGTGGGAAGGAAATTCCATCTGAGTTTGAGGAGAAGAGAGCGGTAATATCTATTGGGGAATTGAGACAAACTAAAAGACAACAGACCTCTTTTCTTATGATCGAATTGTAGGTCTCTCAGAGAGGAATAAGAATGCATTTTTTCAATGGTGTTGCTCCAATCATGACTAAAAAGACACTCCTTAACCTTGTTGGAATTCGTTAAGAGAGTGTCCCTATCAGTGGAAATATCTGACAGGGTCTTGTTACAGAGATCACTGAATGCGTTAAGATATAGATTGCGAACCAGAGGTCCCTGGGAAAAAGTTGTAAGACCCACATCAACATAGAGTGTATCGAGTTTGGGAGAGAGCAGAGCTGAAAAGAGAGTAAGGACCCTCCAAAGAATCCTGGCTCGCAGTGAAACTAGCCCTAGTTCATATCTAATAGCACAATTGGAATAGAATTCGGCAGTTTCAAAATTTTCCTCCAATAGATACCCTCAAGAGAATCCCAAAAAGTCAAAAGTGCTGAATAGTGAAGTTCCATACCATAGAGTAGCTTAGGGGTAACCTTACCCTTAAAAAAGTCTACTACAGGCTTGAAAGAGAACATGCAATATTTGTTGTCCAGTCTAATGGATTGGGAGATGAGTGGGAGCAGTTTGTGTCTGAGAAATCGTCTGAGTTCAATCACCGAGGGTTGACCCAGAATGAGAAATCCGAGATAGACGATTTTATGTGCTCTGATGATATTTTCGCTACCTATTTTCTATACTTTGTTATTCCCTTTTCTCCCCTTTGAAAAGACCATGGTACGAGTTTTGCTCGGGTTAATTTTCAGCCTATTAAGAATGGCGTATTCTTCAAATTTGCAAATGAGCCTCTGCAGGCCAACTTTAGTGATCAAAGAGAAGAAAATCATCGGCATATGCCAACCATGAGATCCTCAAGTCCCCCAGTTTAGTGCTCACCATACCTGTATTTCCCAGAAAGTCACCCACGTCAGCCATATAGAGGATAAAAAGATATGGAGCTAAAGAGCAACCCTGTCTCACCCCAATACGGGTCCTTAGCCTTCTGGAAAGAGTTCCAGCCAAATCAAGCCTAATATGGACCCCCAAGTTTTCATACATTGCCATAATAAGAGTCAAAAGACACGCCGGGATACCCCATTTGGTTAACTTTTCCCAGAGTCTTGACCTAATTACCAAATCAAAGGCATTAGACAGGTCGATAGACGCAACGTAGAGGGAACCATCATATTTACCCCAGGTAGAACTTTGCAGGGCAGTAATAATAAGACCACTAAGATTAGTTGAGTGGCCCGTCCTGAAACCTGTTTGTTGTTTCGGGAGAATATGATTTTCCTTGATCCAAACGTTAAGGTGGGAAAGAAGCATAGAGGCAAAAAGCTTACAGTCCACATCAATGAGGGAAATAGGTCTGTAATTTTTGACCAAAGTGCGTAAACCTCTTTTAAAAATTGGAACAATGTGGGCAGTTTGCCAGCTGATGGGTACATTCCCAGAATTAACGACGTCTTGGAAAAGCAGGGAGAGGAGGTTGGCCCAGAGATCTGGCTCAGCTTTAAATGTGTTATTAGTTAGGCCATTGGGCCCTAGAGCCCAAGATTTCTTGGCTTTAGAAATAAGTCCAAGTACTATTTCAAAATCAATTACAGGCTTCCAGGAATCCTTAGACAGATTCTTCCCCAAAAGACAATATTCTAATCCCTCACCCCCTATATCAAATAATTCGGTATAGTGCTCTACCCATTGAACCTCTGGGATAGCATTCAACTGGTCAACCTCTGACACACCGTCAAGGCTGGACAGGTAACCCAAAATGCCCTCAGATCTCGTTTTATTAGTACTGCAAGCAAATGCTCTGCGTCATTTTTTAGCATAGTAGCTTTTCTTGACTTACAGTAATTTTTATATTTTTGACGAATGGTTTTAATTTTTATTTTTTTATCAACCCAATCAGAATCTAGGGCTTGTACACCTCTAATGATTTTCCGGGTGAGGACCTTTACATTAGCCAATTCTTGATCGAATCTTTGAGGGTGAGATGTTTTATGGATGCCCTTCCTAAGCTGGCCATGAATACTACTATGTAGAGCATTAAGAAAACTGTCAAAAAGTGCTAATTTCCAAGAGAAAGAGGAATGATTAAAGGAAGAGATCAGTTTACGATTAAGTAAACTGATATTGACAGGTGACCAACGTACCCCTGTCCCTTGTCCCACAGTATAAAGATGGCTTGGACCCCCGGTGGGCAAAAACTTAATGGGAAAAGGACAGAAGAATGAAACCCAGAGGATACCATGGTCACTCCATGGATTAAATGAAACCTCAACATTGGTCGAGAAAGGAGTAAGTGAATAATCTACAAAGACATAGTCTAGAGTAGTTGTTGATAAAGATCTACGCCATGTAGGACAAGATAAGTTAATGGCATCATAGTAGCCATTAATACAAGTTAGACCAACCGAGTCCAAAGAGAAATTCCAAAGACGACCCCATACATATTTCAGGCCTAGGCGAGAGTCATCCTCCATAGCCAGTCCCAAGTCATCATATTTGGAATCAGAAGAAATAGAGCAATCAGAGTTGAGATCTCCTGCCCAAATCAATTTCCCCCTAGGGTACAGAGATCTCCAGGAAAGAAGCATGTCCGTTAACCTTTCCAGAAACGGCTGAAGAGCAGAAATTCCCTTGTGCCAATATACATTAATCAAGAGTAGACCGACCATTAGATCAAGAGAAGTGACCTCCAGGGCCAAGATGCCAAAAAGCATATACGGAAGAACCCTATTCCTAAAACCAAAGGAGGTTCTAATTCCTATAAGAAGATCCCCAGAGGGCCTCCCTCCCAAACTGGGTTTAGCATTTTGAGAAAAGATATCAAACCCATCTAAGACGGGAATTGAGAGCATCCAGGTTTCCTGCAAAAAAAACAATGTGAGGCCCTAATCATAGTTACAGTGTCCAGGTTCTTAAAAAGATGGGAATTACCTCTGGAATTCCAAGATAGAAACATAAAACTGTTCACGGGGGGAGTCTTGGGAGAAAGTTCTGAATAAATCGGATGGTACTCATTTCCACAGACCTGCGGTAACCTGTGCCCAGTTTCGAAAGTTTCCATTAGATCTAGGAGTAAATTGCCTCCGTTGGAGCTGTGGAGCTCTTTCCGGATGATATACCATAGTGAGGTTTCCCCTATAGTCTGCACCCCCTCCGTTGTTACTGGAGAACTGAGTGGATTCTAGTAGGTTTGCTTCGAAACCAAGTTGCTTTAACCCTTCTCTATGCCCCATAATCAAATCCAGGACCACTCTTGATTTGAGAACGATATTACTCACATCTACCCGACCCTGAATAGGGAAAAAAATGCTATCTATGTCATAACTGGAGATGAGTGAAAGCGAGGGTAGTTGATGAAAAATCTTTAGAATATTACCACGGTTAAGACAAATTGACATTTCTTGACCCCAGAGACTGGTAAGATGTAAAATATCAAGAGGATCTTTCACTTCTGCTAGATGGGGTAAAGAATCAGTGATCTTTTTAGTGAACTGAGTTAAAGAGTCAGACTCCAAATCAGTGCCCCTTGCACCCCTTAATATAGTCCTATTTTGGATTGCGTTCGTCCCACAGGAAATCTTTCGCATGATTTGAAGGAATTACTATAACGGAGAAAATTGGGCCCATGAAGGACACCTTCACGGCCCATAACAGGGCCAACACTTGGGATACTTGCATGAGCTAAATTAAGAGAAATGGGAGCAGAAGAACCCCCCACTGATCGGGCTCCCATACCGCAGTCCCTCATTGTGTGCTCGATGTTGGCCAAATGACCCTCAATAATAGAAGAGAGAGGGGGGTCCAAAGATGGAGAAGGAATAGATGGGGCCCCATCCTGAGATGGGGTTATAATTGAATTAGGCACTGCCCCACTGGCAGTTTTAGGAACCGATAGTGCCTGGAATAGATGTTTAACCATATCAATATTGACCAAATTTGCATTGATCGACGGAAAGGTGGTCTCTGAATTACTCGAAACTACCCCAGATATAGGGTTAGAAGGAATAGTTAGGATTTCTGCAACTCAGGAGGAATCCTGGGCCTTGACAATAGTATTGATGGTTAATTCAACTGAAGCATTAGTGGAAGTCGACTCTGGTAAAGTTGGAACTATTGTCGAAGGGCTGGAGACTGCAGTGTCCACAATCCCCTCAGTATTAGGTCCCACTACTGGAGGGACCAAATTGATGGTAGTAGGGCCATCTACCGAGGTGGCCACCATATTAGGAATGGGGGTCACAGAAACCACTGGTTCGACAGGATTCCCAATCCTCTTGGGAACGAGAGAAGGAGTTGAAGAAGCTGGATTATTAGCCAAGAACAGATTTTTAAAGAATTGATTGGTATATGAGGTGATATTTTTCAAATTCTTCTGATTTTTAGTTTTCTTCGTTTGCTGTTTGGTTTTTCTTTTCTTTCCTATGCAAAGCAGACCTTTTTGATGTATAGTTACTTTGGTGAGGTCAATAGGCTCAGATGGATTCTCTGAAGTCGGAATGGAAATAGGGTCCACTGTGGAGGCGATATGGACACCCTTAAATGGATCAGCCAGTTCTAAAGTCTTCCCCACAGGGGGAAGACCAGGAGCAGTGGGATTAAGAGGATAGCCTACTGACTCCTCTTGGACTTTCTCCTCCCTTAATTCCGTAATGAGTTTGGGATGAGGGATAGGGAGTTTTACCTCCAACCCAAAAACCTCTCGCCCACCCTCAGGAATAATTGGCGGAATCATAGAAGGATGATCACAGATATCCTGATTAGAGCATTGGGGAACAGTGGTACCCTGACCTTTATCTGCAACTACCCCAAGTGTAGTCGGCGATTTCCCAGTGAGCCCTTGATTTGCAAAAAGGGCATCAGCCGTTGACTGGTTAGAGAGGATGGGATCAGAGCCAGATGTGGGCAAAGGGAGGTGGTCTTCCTTAATAATTTTAACTAACTCTTCAAATCTATCGAGGCCCTCTAACCTAGAGTATATTTCAGAAAAGAAGAAGAGAGTGTGATCTAACCTCTGACCATATGTCATCACTTGTATTATAAGTGTTATGCTAATAGGGAACAAAACCCCCAGAGCTAATGTGATACTAAATGCTGTGGTATGCAAATTTAAGGAGGAATCATTGGTAAGATAGCTCAGTAATCTATGTGTGTTCTGCAGGTCACTGGTTTGAATCCTAGCAAGGTCTACTCAACCTTTCATTCTTTTGAGGTTGAGAAATTATTATCAATTTTGGTTGCTGGGTAACATTATCTTTTATATGAGAATGTTTTACGTATGCCTTTGTAGGAAATTAACCAGGGTATCAGAGGATTGCAGAGGGATGGGGGAGATAGCTGAATGGATTCTGCCTGATTCATTACACTATGGAATTGTTGGTGATTGTTATAGATCCCATAATATGTCTCTGCTTAAAGGAATTTGTCTAGTGATTTATCCGCTGTATTTACCTTACCTGTGTGTAGGCCTTGTTTGAAAATGTTTTTAAACTCAACAAATACATTTTTTTTAAAAAGAGTGTTTTATGTAAAGTGCTTTGGTCAAAGCTCTGTGTAAGTAATGGAATATTTTAAATGTCTAAGGGTTACCATCAATAAATCCAAGCATAGGCTCAGAATAATGTCACAGTTTTAAATTAGTGTTGCTTTAAAAAGTATTTCTTTGCTTCCTTGAGATCTGTGTGAATTGAATTTCATTCTGGCATAACTGAAGCTGAGTGAGACTGGGTTATGGATGCATTGGAATAAGAAATATATATATGATATAAATTGCAAACTTTGTTAATGTTGTGCAAACTTTGTAAATTCCACCTTTGCCTTTCCTGATGTTTTGGACATCTCCGATTTGGCTTATTCAACATAGTCAATTGTGAGGTCGTATGGGAGGCATAGGCTAAAACATGTGATTGGCCACATGCTACAGACCCCTGATGGTAAAAATGGCATGAGGCATTTCATTGGCATAGGACGATAGCAACTGGTCATATGGTTGCACATTACACATTACAGTGACATACCATTTACTTGGGCATTCATTGTCATTTCTTGGGACGTTTGATGCTGCACATCACCCATGGTAAAGATAACATACATCTTAGGAACTATGGGGTGTTAATGGATCATTTGAGTTTGAGCATAGCACACGATGGAATCAATTACGTGAGAGGTTGCACATATGGTATTAATATACTATGCAAAAATACATTGAATGGCATTACATAGCACTTGAGGCTGCACTTCCCATATGATGGTAGCAATTACATATGGTGATCATACCAGTTGTATGAAGCATTAACTGTCATTGAGTGGTATTACTGGACATTAAAGGATGCATTTGGCATATGACAGAAAAAAACTTGATATATAAAACTGTTACCAATATATTTTGACTGTACCTATGCTGTCCGGCTAAGACAAACATAGCATGGCAGTAACCTCAAATAGAGGCTACATTTGCCATACTGTATTATGGCAGCACCTGACATGTGCAGCTATAAATGGCAGACGATGGCAGTAAATTGCCATATGAGGCTGTAGTGGCATATGTATGGCAGTTCCCCTGGCCTTTGTTGATTCTTCCAGGTCATCCCACATCGTAACATGAGCCCCTTCATGACATATCAAGGCAGCAGCCTACATAAAATATGGTTGGTTTCTAAAACAATCTCAAGTCTGTTTTAGTACCGATTTGGTATTTTCTGAAATGTGTATCTATTTGCCTTTTGACATCGGGATTAAATGTCATGTGATGTTATTTCATCATGTTCAAATGTCATATGACATCACTTCCTGTGATGTCATTGGTGCGTGAAGTCACATCCGGAAACCTCAGACATTTTGGTGAATTGACGTACCTGGGCACAGCCAGCATAAACATGTTTTTATACTGATATATGTATACATTGTGGTAAAAGGCATAATGAAAATGCTCCTGTGCACTGTTCGTGACTTGCATTGGATCGTGAGTTACCCAACAAAAGAAACTGCAAACTGGGTAGCTTTTTAACAGTATTTTCAAAAAAGGGTGTTAACCCATCATTTTTAAAATACATTTATATTTATTTTTTATCCTAATGCTGCAGAACAGAGGAAACATGTTTGGTTTTTGGGCGCCCACCAGGAGACTCACACATAAACAGGCAGAGCAGATTCTTGGTCGGAACACAGGTGCCCACACTTCCCAGCATGACAACTTAAAACACCAAAGAGGGTTATGTTATGCACCAACCTCTACTGGCAGGACCCTATCTCTGCGTCCTTACAAGTCATCATTTACCCATTAGGAATAGAATGAAATGATCCTGCCACTTTGCATGTACCCTGTTCTTTAAACAGTATAGCACAACTATCAGTGACAGCACAAATCCATTCAAGGGGAGAGTCACTTATCCATTCCTGAAACGCTAATCTGCCAGGGCCATCTTGTCATCTTCTGACGGGGCCCTATCACCACCCCTTGCCCCGCCAGTACAACCGCTGCCTCAAAATGGGCTCTTCTGGAGGAGAAAAAAGACAAAGCGGTGAGTCAGTATGTGTGTGACAAGAGGGAGAGAGAGTGAGAGAGACAGAAAGAGGGAGAGGTACTTATCCTTTCCTGAAATGCCAGTCTGTCACAGCCTTCTTGTCATCTTCTGGCGGCGCCCCATAACTACCTATCACCCTGCCAATTCCACCGCTCCCTCACAATGAACTCTCCTGAGGGCAAAAAAACGTGTTTAGGCTGTGTGTGTGCGTGTCTGGGTTTGAGATAGAGAGGGTAAAAAGTATGCGCCTAGGTGTCATCGTGCTCCTACTGATCCTGTCCTCCTCTGCCCTGATGAGTCTCGGTCAGGGTTGGGGCACTCTTCTTCCTGATGCATTGCTCCTTGTGCCTGGTAGCCCGGTATTCTTCGGGGTGGTGCTTCTTGGTGTGTTCACGGCAAACAGGCAACACACTCCCATGTACAATCTTGCCACACCCCAGAAACAACCCACAGAACCGCCATGATTGAATCGAGTAGCCAAGGAATGGCTTGCAGCCTTGTGTCGGCACTACTTGGGCCCCACATCCAACAGAGCAGGAACAGCAGGTCTCTGATGAGCGTGTTTCAGTGGCGTGCTTACCTTCATCACCGGAGGTTGTAGGCTCCAGACTGAGGTCCTTTGAGATGTACCTGCAGTGTTTGCTGCTGTGCCAGTTATTGTGGTGGTATGTATGATATGATACGATTGGTTATTTACAACGCGCTTAATACCCAGAGGTTTCTAAGCGTGGACATGGGGATCGAAGCTGTGTTGCTGTGTCGTCTTGCTTACAAGGTGAGCACGTTGCCCCTGAGCTATCCTCCCGAGACAGATGGTCATCATGTGCGCCGTCGTGGTGGTGGATGCAGTGCCTGTATTCAGTGACGCTATGCCCTTGGCTTCTTTGAGGATCTTGTAGTGTCTTTCCAGATGCAGACCATGGCTGATGTGGCAAGCAAAAATATGCCAGAAACGACTCCCCTCCTAACTTGTTGGCTGCACTGGAGGTAGATGGCAGTTGACACAGTCTTCCTGTCAAATCCGTCGGGAAAGGGTTAAGTGGCTCCAGGTCCATGGCTTACCTCCATCGGTGGTGGTGGCGACTGCTGGTCTATCAAATGCTGGCACAGCAGTGGTGGTGGCAGCTGCTGGTCTGGTGGTGGTAGTGATGGCTGCTGGTCCGGTGGATGATGTGGGAGCTGCTAGACTGCCAGCTGCTGGTCTGGTGGTGTTGGCGATGGCTGCTGGTCCAGGGCTGCTGGTCTGGTGGTGCTTTCACCATCTGCTAGTCCAGTGCTGCTGGTGGCAGCTGCTGGTCTGGTGGAGCTGGCAGTGGCTGCTGATCTGGTGGAGCAGGCAGCGGTGCTGGTCCAGTGGTGCTGGCGGTGAATATTGGTCCAGTGAAACTGGCTGCAGCTGCTGCTATGACAAATGCTGGTCCTGTGGTGCTGGTGGTGGCTGCTGGACCAGTGCTGGTGGCGGAGGCTGCTAGTTAGAAATCGAAGTGTATGGGTTGTGATTACTCCTCCTCAGACCCTTAACTGGCGATGGAAGATCAAGCGCTATGAAGTAGGATGTTGAAGGAGCGGGGACCTGATATGCTACCTCCTCTTCGTCTTACTGTCTGATGATGGTGGTCTCCTCAAGAGTCAGATATGGTGGTGGAGGTGTGGAATGCAGGTGGCATTGCTGGCTGGTGAGCATGCTCTCGCTGAATATGACATTGGATAGTTGGAAGCAGAGGCTTTAATTTGCTACTGGTGTGGCTCTGCTTCGAGGGAACATCAGGTCATGCTCCTTCTTTGGTGGTAGTGTGCTGCTCCTGCTGCTGGCTGCAAAGGGTGGTGAATACCCTCTTGTCACCATCTCAAGCTGGTGCCTGGTGAGGGTTCTCCTCCTTCTGCTGGTCGTCCTGCTTCTGGTGGTGTTGCTGTTCCTCTCCCACATAAGTGGTGTGGTGGAGACTTGGAGCTCATTTATATAGCCTGGGCCAAAGACAGCACGAGAAACCATGTGAAACGTGGCACACTGCGCATGCGTGAGCAGTTGACCCAAAGGCGTGAAAGGTGATGTAATGCACATGCGCGTGATATAGAAAAGTTACAGTTCGCGTCACTCAATGCGTTTGTTTCGCACAAGTTTAAGCTTCATTCTGCCATTGCATGCATGCGTGTGAAAAGGAATCGCAAGGTTAGTGGCAAACTCCGGGCTAAATAGTAAAATTCTGCTCTGTGTGCCGCGCTCACAAAATCGTAAAGTTTACGATAATTTTTCCCAGATCAGCCTTTCCTCCCCACTAGTGGAAATACGTCTTGATTATCGTGTGTGGTCAGTGGATCAAACACTCAGTCGCTGCCAAAACTAAAACCACGTTTTGCTTGCCATGTTTCGACTTGCTTCGTTGGGGTAATTCGTAAGCAGGCGTCTTGTGTCCCGCTTTCACTTCAGACGACGGACGCAGGTCATGCAATTTGTACTGGTGCGTGTGATGGTGTGTGTCAGGGCCCCAAGGGTTCTGTTGCCGCCTCCGCCGACGCGCGGGGGCGGGCGATCTCACAGCGCAGCGCGGGGGCAGCCGCGCGTAACAAACCACGCGACTCGCGGCTTGGATGCATAAACCCGGACTGACTCTACGTCAGTCCGGTGGTTCCTTTATTTTCTCTTTCCCCTGGTGTCACGTGCTTGCGCACGCAGGATCACGTGACACCACATTCCTCCCCAACTTGGAGATATTTATGCATTACACTTAATAACATGGTAATTAACACGGGATCTTATATACAGTTCTGACTGGCAGAGTAGCATGCGACTTAACTGTCTCTGCTGTCCTTCTCGGGGCTCATCTTGGTTTGGGCGTTCGCCTGTAGATTCCGTCTACTATGTATCCTTGGAGGCGACACAACGGTTTGGGCTTTTCTCTCAGGCGATAGTGGGTGTTCCTTTCTGTAGGCCTGTCTTTCCCCGTGATCTCTGCTTCGGTTTCCCTGTTGGGCGAGTGTGATCCGCCTGCGTTTCTTGGTGTGGCTAGACTCTCCGTTGGAGCTGGTCCTTGAGGAGTCTGCGGTGTCCTTCTGCCCTCTTCCCTTGGGGGTGTTGACGGTTCTTCCCACATCTCCGGAGGTACTTTTCTGAAGTGTGATACGTTGCGTGTCACGTTTTCTCTCTCCCGGGTGGCGGTGACCATGCTGTGGTTGGTTGTGCTGACTGTCCACGGTCGTGTTTCAAAGTTTAGGGACATCTTCTTGGGCGGTGCCCGGTTCTTGACAATGACAGTGTCCCCTGGGATTAGTTCTCGGTGGCTGGCTCGCCTGGCGATGCTCTCCTGTTCGTTTCTCCTTAGTCGCCTGGCGTCTATCGCGGGGATGTCAGGTTCTGGGGCTGTCCAGTGGGGGTGTATGGGGAGTTCTGCTTGTATAGGTACCCCGAACATGAGGGCGGCGGGGCTGATCCCGGTGGCTGAGTGCGGGGTCTGTCTGTGTGTCCTCAGAAACCGGTATACGGCCGTCAGCCACGAGTGTCTTTGTTCTTTAGCGATTCTGATGACCTTGTTAAGTGATCCCATGAATCTTTCTGCGTCTCCATTTGCTTGGGGCCATCTCGGGGTGATTCGCTGGTGTTTGACGTTCACTTCCTTGAAGTAGTCGCGTAGTTCTTGACTGGTGAAAGAGGGCCCGTTGTCGCTCTTCACTTTCCTCGGGATTCCGTGGGTGGCGAATATCTTCTCCAATGTGAGGATGGTGGTTGCGGCGTTGGTCGAGGTTACATGTTCGACTTCTGGATACCTACTAAACTCGTCGATGACTACGAGTAGATACCCTTCTCCCGCGATGGTGCAGTGGTCCATGCTGACCGCGTCCCAGCGTGTGCAGCTCCTTGGGGTACTGCTGATTGGTTCGGGGTGTTCGGGCCTCCTGGATGCTTGGCAAGCCGCGCAGGATTCGACTAGCTCTATTACTCTTTGCTGCATGTTCGGCATCCACATCCTGGACTTGACGTAGGCCGTGGACTTCACAATTCCTTGGTGTCCACTGTGTGCTAATCTGAGAGCCCTTTCCTCTAGGGACTCAGGCAGGATAATGCGGTGTCCTTTCAGCAGCACTCCTTCGGGAGCTATTGAGAGTTCGTGCCTGATCCCAAACAGTGCTCTGAGCTTGGTTTGGGCTGGTGTTGTGCGGTGGGCAATGGACGTAAGATAAGTTTTCCAATTGCCAGACTGGATGGCTGCCGCCGTGTGTTGTAAGACGGTATCTTCTTCTGTCTCCTGTACGACTTCTTGTAGAGTCAGTGCTCTCGGTCTTGCGCAGGCGACTATCTGACAGACATGCTCATTGGTCTCTTTCGCGTTGGGCTGCTCACTGTCAGTAGCCGGTCTTGGGTGACGAGACAGGTAATCTGCTGGGTTGTCCGATCCTGGGCGGTACTCCACCTCAATGTTGTACGGTTGTAGCTGCAGCATCCATTTTTCTATGCGTGCAGGTGGGTGGGGGGCTGAGCCTCGGAAGATCGGGATTAGTGGTTTGTGGTCTGTAAAAACTTTAGCTTGCTTCCCTAGCAGGTAGACCTTGAAGTGTCGGCATCCCCACAAAATGGCCAATGCTTCCTTTTCAATGTGCGCATAGTTTTGTTCGGGTTTTGTGAGAGCTCTGCTGGCAAATGCGATGGGGAATACTCTGCCCTCATTGTCAGTTTGGGTTAACACTGCTCCTAGGCCACAAGGGCTGGCGTCCACGAGAAGCTCGGTCTGTTTTCTTATGTCGAAGAATGCCATGGTGGTGGAGGTAGATAGAGTGTCCTTGATTTGTTGGAACGCTTGTTGGTGCGTAGCGGTCCATTCCCACTTCTGGTCCTTCTTTGTTAATTCTCTGAGTGGACTTGCGACGCTTGCGAGGTCAGGGATAAAACGTGCGCAGTAGGTAGCCATCCCCATGAAACTCCTCACCGCGGAGGCAGATTGTGGAGCTTTGGAGTCCTTGATGTCTTGCACTTTTGACGGGTCGGGGGAAACTCCCTCCGCACTGAATATGTATCCGAAGAAACACAGCTCACTCTTGTCGAATTCACACTTCTCTGCGTTGAGTGTCAGGCCTGCGTCTTCGAGCCTTTTCAGGACCGCTGCTAGGAGTTGATGGTGTTCTTCTTTATTTGGGGCATATACGAGGATGTCGTCGCTGATATTGGTGGTTCCTTCCAGGCCTGCGATAACTTTGCGGATTTCATGTTGGAACACTTCTGCCGCAGAGGATATTCCAAAGTTTAACCGTTTGTATCTCATCAGGCCGAGGTGAGATGAGAAGGTAGTGATGTACCTGGATTCTTTCGATAGGCGTAGCTGGTGATAGCCTGATCTGAGGTCGAGTTTGCTGAAGACTGTAGCTCCGGTGAGGTCGACGATGAGTTCGTCGATCGTGGGGGTTACGTAGTGTTCTCTCCCGATCGCGACGTTGGGAAGTCTCATGTCGATGCAAATTCTTACTGCATTCGGCTGTTTGGGTTTTTGCGCCACGACCATGGGAGAGACCCACGGGGTTGGTCCAGATGTTTTTTCAATGATCCCTTCTTCTACTAGCTTGGTCAGTTCTTTTTCTACCGCACTTCGTAGGTGGAACGGGATCCGTCTGTGCCGAACTGCTTTCGGTTCAATTGTGGTGTCTATGTGGAGTTTGATGGTCCTCCCCTTGAGGCACCCGATGCCCTGGAATAGCTTCTTGTGTCGTTTTAGTAAGTTGTTGAGTTTGTCTTGTTGGAGGCTGAACGCGAACTGTATCAGTTTCAGCTTCTCTGCTGTCCTGCAGCTCAGCAACGTCTCGCAGCCGGCGTCCACGACATATATGCGTGTGCGGCAGTTGGTGTTCTCGTGGGCGAAGTTTGATTTGAATGACCCTCGCACAGGGAGGGGTTTCTTGCAACCGTAGGCGTACAGCCTGACTCTTTTTTGTTGGAGCTCGGGCTTTGGGTGAAGTTTGTTGAATGCAGCTACCGGCATGACGTTCACTGTTGCGCCGGTGTCGATGACCACCTTCAGTGGAGAAGACGGTGCACGACGGTCTCTTCCTCTGCCGTGACCGATGTGGTTCAACTGCAGATATGAGATGGATTCGGTGTATCCGTCTGCTCCCTTTTTTCCGTCTACTCTTGTCACCTCTATCGGGGGACGTGCTGCTGTCGCTGTCGTCGCTGTCGCTCGAGTCTGGGGACCTCTGGGACTCATCGACGGCTCTGGCTTTTCCTTTTCGTGTCTGGGGGTGTGAGTTTTCTCTGGGCACGAACTTTTTCCGGCGTTCTTGTGCCTGGCGCGGGGTAGAGTCTTTGTCCGGTGGGTTTAGACAGACCGCGGCAAAGTGGTTAAGGCGGTTGCATTTCCTGCACGTGGAACCCCATGCGGGGCATGATTCACCTTTGTGCTATGGTCCTCCGCACCATTTGCAGCTCTTGTCCCGCCCTTGTGGTGGGTGGGGCTTCCAATCTTGTCTCGTGCGAGTGTTCTGGCGCCTGGAAATGGCTGCTACATCTTCCATAGGTCCGGGGCTGTCTAGTGGTAGTTTTTGGATTGCTGCTTCCATGACTGCTACCTGGTCCTCCGTCTGTTCGCGGAGGCGCGCCATTTCAAGGATCCGTGATAGGCGTATGTTACGTTCTGAAAGTATAGCTCGTCTCAGTTTCTCCGAGCATATTCTATTAATGATCTGGAGACGGATGGCGAATTCTTCGTCTGGGAACTCACAGCCTACCACCATTTCACGAAGGCGGGCGTGAAATTTGTCCACCGTCTCTTTCTCTCGCTGCCTCGCCATGCAAAAATGAAAGCGTTCGTAGTCCGGGTTGAGGTCGGGCTTGAACATATTCGTGAGTGCGGATCTCGCTGCGTCATAGTTGTCTGCGCTGCCACGGTTGGGTGTTGCATTGAAGAGACGCAGGGCTGCAGCACCAATGTTCAGTAGGAGGAAAGTGCGCATTTTCTTGGGCACGGTGATGTCTCTGGCCTCGAGGTGCATCTCGAATTGTTGGAGCCAGATTTCCCATCTGATGGCGGCGCCGGAGGTGAAAGGGTCGAATGGCGGCATAAATGATGTTTGTGTTGGGTCAGGGTGTTCGTAGGAGATACTCCTCCTGGAAGAAGGACTCGAGCCGGCTCTCCCGGGGCTGGTGCTTGGGCTCGACATGTTACGTTATAGGTAACCTTGGTGTTGGAGCGTGGGCCTAGGGTGCTTGTATGCTGCTGCGCAGTACCTGGTCAGGGCTGCTGGACTCCTCCAGGGGTGTCCGGTGGATTCGTTGCAGCTGTGTGTGGGAGCCCCTGTCCAGGCTGGAAGGTGGGGCTTCAACCACCTCAATCACAGCGTTATTCCTGGCTGTGGGTTGCTTGTTTTCAGTTCCTTGATTCACAAAAAAAAAAAATTTTTTTTTTTTTTTTCTGATGCGGGCGGTGCACAGCTCCGTGTCGGGGTCGTAGTTCCCCTCGTCGCCAGTGTGATGGTGTGTGTCAGGGCCCCAAGGGTTCTGTTGCCGCCTCCGCCGACGCGCGGGGGCGGGCTATCTCACAGCGCAGCGCGGGGGCAGCCGCGCGTAACAAACCACGCGACTCGCGGCTTGGATGCATAAACCCGGACTGACTCTACGTCAGTCCGGTGGTTCCTTTATTTTCTCTTTCCCCTGGTGTCACGTGCTTGCGCACGCAGGATCACGTGACACCACAGTGCGCATACGGCTTTGTGTCGCTTCACACAAACGTTGCGTTTCCGTTTATTGTTTGTATCTGCATGCTGATTGTTGTAGTTCTCATTCACCAGTTTCTGCTATGGTCTCGGATTCACCAAGTGGCCAAAAAGTGACATGGGTGCTATACAAAACATATAAATACACAAGAAGGAATAATGTGACAAAATATTGTAATGAGAGATCATGAACTCATCTGTACATTTTCTTGTCTTTTTACAAATGTGACATGTTTTGTTTTTTCCTTAATCAAAATACAAATAAAATGCAGAGAAGATAAGTGAGTAGGTTGGTTAATGCAACTGCTGCACATATCTGTTTTCTGCCGCTGAGGTAAATCTTGTCTGTTTTAGATAGCTAGAATAAGGACAATTTGGTTGAGTAGTGCGAACACATGTCATTAAAAGTGCTATGAAGCCACAAGGCGTTGCAAGTCATTGCTCCATATGTGGTACGACACACCCAAGCCCAGCCCCTCCAATGTCTGGGCAGCATGATTCCGGGTAAACGGCTAGAGCAGAGCAACTCTGCGCATTCACAAGATCTGGGTGTGCAGATGGAGGAGCGGCCAGCATGGAGGAGGAACACTATCTTCCAGGGCTGGTCCTGGACTTTCCTTGTATGTTTGTTAAATTAAATCTAGTCGCAACCTGGCTGATTGTCGTCTTTACTGCCAACTACTATGCCTGTGAGACACAACTCCACATTGGTGACGGGCTACGAGATGACATCCAGCTACCACCCACTAGTACCATGAAAAGCGATAAGCCATTCGCCGCTATTCCTCCCATAACCTGTAGAACCATCAATTCAATAGAATGTTCCACCCTGAACCCCACGTTAACGGCACAATAACCTACCGTGCCCCAAGTTCAATCTGCTAAATCTAGTTTGTAGTACTACGGCACCAGCCTACTCTGCGAGGGCTCTCGACCATAGCGCCCAAGCCGACTGTGGTTTCTGCATTGACTTCTGCTATCAACATTCAGTGCTTGTAATTGACCTGCTGCATCCTTCTCCGACCATATCTGTTACCTGACTATTGCTCACAGTGTTTTGTGCCCAACCGGATCTCTTTTTGCTTCGCTAACCATTGTGTTCTCTCTTAAGCATTGATTGTGGATCTATCCAACTCCGCACAGCCAGTGTGTGCTGCTCAATTAGTGAATTAATTCCTGTGACTGAGGCCCTAGACTGCCACTCACATCTTAACAGCATTAACACTTTGTTATGTACCCATAGCGTTGCTAATGTCTTGTCCGGCGCTGCTGTATGCATGTTAACTCAAATATACGCTGAGTTTATAATGATACCACCATATTATTAACTGTATATTCTTTAATTTGACCCATTAGGCTTACTGTGTCCCCAACAGATTACTATGCACTGTACTAATGAATAATGTATTGTATTAATTACACTACATGTAGTATTGATGTAATGCTAGTAGCACAACGTAATCCAGACTGTACACATAGCATTGTGTAGGCCCCCCACACCTGAGCCACCGTAGTTGCTATACATACCGCTTGACTACACTGTTCCTATCACTCAGAGACAGCAGTCATGTTAGGCTGGGTACTCTATACCATGTTTCCATTTTGTGTGGTTCTAAACTGCCTACCGTGTACAGGAAGCACTTTCACTACCTACCAAAATGGCATAACTAGACTAGGTTGCCCCCGGCATCACCCCATCCCCTGCCCCACCCTTTTCTCACCCTCTACAGCACCATTCCCACCTACTCAGGACTATGCCAACACTCCTAATAACACCAAAATCCCTAACATTATTGAACTAACCACCATTCCATACAGATCGCATCACAATAATACACAAAAGACCATTGACGAATCATCTCACTACCCTACACAGGGTAACACCAGACTCTTTAGACTTAGATCACGCACACAAAGGACTGCGCTACACCTTAACGCAGACATTACCAAGTCCACTCAGATTAAGTTGATCCCCATTCAGGGTCTCACCAGACTATTTCGCCTCAGATTACGCACTAAAGTAAGCACCCTCCATAACAATCCTGCCATAATTACCCCTACTCATGCCAATCCCCTCCCTGATTGCCAAACTAAACCACATAACACAAATGCAACAGTCACCACTAAACAATCTGTCAGTCCCTCAGACGCCCAAGCTCTGACTACCAATACTGCACCCAAAATCGTGCATACTGTCCATCTTAAAGGCAGTCTCATCAATGCACTATCAATAGGAGCCCATGCATCTGAGATACATAACCTTATCATCGATCAACAATTAGACATACTAATAGTCATAGAATCTTGGCTTCACCAAGCGTCTGGACCCCTGCTCGTTATTGCCATCCCACAAAACTATACTGTCCTCAGAATTAATAGATCTCACGCAGTTGGAGGCGGTGTAGCCATCATAGCCAAATCCAACCTTCAACTAAGATCATGTCCCATTGAAAACCCAGAAGGCTACGAAATCTTACTAGCTAAATTCGCAACTAATTTTAAAATGACTATCAACCTAGTGGTGATCTACAGATCGCCTAATTCCAATTCCCAGCCAGAGGTAGACATACCTCTTTTATTAGCACCTTTTATCAAACCTAATACTAAATGTATTATTCTTGGTGACTTCAACCTAGGTTTCAATGACAGCCATGACCATAAAGCCGAAGCCCTCCATAGTGCCCTTAAAGATATGCATTTCACACAACTTGTGAATGCCCCCACCCATTTTAAGTGTAGGACATTGGACTGGATACTCTCAGTTAACGCCACCCTAACTGTTGAGTCAATCTCACCATTAGTCTGACAGACCATCATAGTGCGAATTTCTCCTTCACATGCAATGAAATATGCCCTCCCAAGACCAAGCTAATGGACACCTGCGAAACGAGAAACATCTGTAAGCTCTCAGCTCAGAACCTAAACCCTATCTTAAGCTAAGCCCTAACAGCCAACCTTATCACTAGTTATAATACAATCCTCCTGGCAGACACCAATCATAACTGCCTTACCACTACAATAGATTCCTTAGCACCCCTCACAACTAAAACAAGATGTGTTGATAAAAAAACATCGTTTTGGTTTAATGAGGAGTTAGTATCGCTAAGGCGAACTAAACGCTCACTTGAACATATCCATAAAAAATCTCTCACTATAGAGTCCGCCAATGCCTTCAATGCTGCAAACAAAACGTACAAAGCAGCAATTATTACTCATAAAGCCAACGCCTACTACACCCGTATCAGCAATGCCTCCCCGCACTCAAAATAACTGTTTTCTATCCTTAGAGAGTTGGAGAACCCTATCCCAGCATCCATCCCAGTGAACACTAGCAAATAATGGTGCACTACTATCCAAGATGCATTAGCTTCTAAAATTGAGCTGCTACAAAAGAAAATAACCACTAAAAAAAGAATACTAGCTGAAAGAAATAACCACTGTAACGCTCCCACCAACTCTAATGACCATAATACCCCATTATTCCATTTCATTCCAGTCTCCCAAGAACAAGTGAATAATACTATAGTCTAGCTGAAAGCCTGTAACTGCAAAGGGGATAACTTCCCAGCCCACCTAGTTAAATAGTGTGTCTCCTCCCTTACCCCTATCATTACCAATTTTTTCAATGCCTCTTTCAGTTTTAACTTGGTCCCAGCCAGCATTAAAGAAGCCTGGGTCACTCCGTTGCTAAAAAAACACCCTTTAACCTACCGTGCCTACTAATTACTGACCAATAACTACAGTCCCGCTTCTACTAAAAATCATAGAAAAAATAGCATACTCACAAATCCAAACCCACCTTGAACAAAACCATCTCCTGGGAGCTAGACAATCAGGATTCAGACCAAACCACAGCACGAAAATGGCACTCATTGATCTAAAAATCCAGATGGACCCCATTAGCGACTCAGGGAAACTCTGTATTCTACTGCTGTTGGATTTATCTGCAGCTTTCGACCTTGTAGATCACGATAAACTATGCTCCACTCTAGCCAAAGATTTTAGTTTCTAAAAAAATGCTACTCTCTGGGTTAAATCCTTCTTAGCCGAACACACATCCAGAGTCTCCATTGGCAAAGATGCCACAGAGCCTATAGCAGTCCCCATTGGTGTACCGCATGGCTCTTGCCTCTCTCCAACCCTTTATAATGCCTACACAAAGCTCCTCTTCTCTGCATTAGATGATATAGGTGTCATCTACACCAATTTCGCAGATGAACCTCAGATCCTCATTCCTATCTCTGGGAACTATGACCAAGACACACTTACCATTATCAAAGTCTATGCTATTATCCAAAATTGGATGGCCTTGAATGGTCTATGCCTTGACGATGAGAAGGCAGAGATTCTCATCGTCGGCTCCCAACACAAAATAGGCACCCTTCACCCTGATTACTCAGCAATCAATATTGACGGCACACTGATTTCAGTACTTAAACAAGTTGAAACATTAGGAGTATACCTAGATGCCAACCTCACTATGTGCAAACATATATCGGCATTTGCATCCTTCACATCATATACTTGCAAATTAATCACATTAAGCCGCCAATTCCTCACACCCACAAACTGCGTTACCCTGACCAGAGCACTGATTCTATCAAAACTAGATTATTGTAATGCTCTACTACTTGGAACATCCAATACGAACATTAGTAAACTACAACTAATGCAGAACAAAGCATTATGGAAAGCCCTAAGAATAAAAAAAATCTGACCACATATCCAACATTAGGAGGGAGACTCACTGGCTTCCCATTAAGGGCAGAATTATTTTCAAAACATTATGTGTCACTCACAAATGCCTCACTAATAAAGCCCCCATTTACATTAACAACACCAGTAAGAAAAAAAACGCCAGGACTCTCAAATCCAACAACAACGCACTCCTGATGATCCTGCGGTACAAATGCTCCAGAGCAGGAGGCAGCAGTTTCCAAGTTTTTGCCCCCAAACACTGGAACTCCCTCCCTCTGGACATCAAAAAGGAGGAATCTTTCCAAGGCTTTAAAAAAAACTTTCATGACCCCTACCCCTGGCCCTAACAGGCAAGCCATCTGGACTGCACCACAGCTTTCCATCATGGCCTCAAGGGCCTTACCATTCCGGCCAAGACTCTCTTGGAGTCAGTCCTGGCGCCTTTGGTGCTAGGCTCATATGTGATGCCAGGGAACTTGAGAACTGGGACTTGCAATAACCTTGCACAACATGGATGCCCCTGCATAGCTCAGTCCCAGTACTGAGCTATGCGGTCTAGTGTTTTAGGTGTGGTCAGACCTAGGGGCACCTGGGATACCTGCAGGCTATATAAGCCACGCCCAAACTGAGGAACACGCTTCGCGTTACTCTGCTAGCTGCAGCGTTAGCTCACCACGTTCTGTTCAGATCCTCATCTGCATCCTTGAGCCTGATACCTGCAAGAACAAGAACAATGTTAGCATACACTTACCTGCGAGTGAATCCTGCTTCTGTCCTCCGCTCCTGGGTCTTCAATATACAGCATCTCGGCGAGCGCTCCTTCGATCAGGAATGCCGCACCTGGGAAGAAAAGAGAACGGAAAAGCAGTGCTAGGAAGCGTTTATTCTCCAATATCGAACACTATCATAACAAGCGCACGCTTACCTAGAGTTGACTCACCCTTGGCCAACGTCCATTCTGGGGCCATTTAACGACCTGCAAGAGGGAATAAAACACTAGTTAGCACACATGAGATCAAGAAGGCGGCACGTGCTACGCTTTACTCATCGCTCTTCATCTTCACGGCAGCATCCATGCCGGAACACCGCAGCGGCCTGCAAGGAAGAGAGAACAAACAGGACAGCACAAGAAAAGGCACATAGCGCTGTGCATCGCGCTTTCACTTACCATCTCGTGCACAGCCCCAAGCAGCACAGCACCACCAGAACTCCATTCGCACCTAAGGAAGAAGGAGAGACATTAATAGGGGTAATTGCAAAGTAAAGGACAAACTGCCAAACCAGCAGTCTTACCTGGACAAATGGGAGTCGCAGCAGGTCTGGACTCTGAGGGGCCGCACCAGTGAAGCAACTAGGTTGTGCCGCGCCCATCCAACAACGCGCCCCTGCACAGAGCAGCAGGACGGAGAGCTCACCATATAATAAAGCAAGGTGAGGAGAGCACTAACGGGGTCATTGGGTCCACAAGGGAGAGACAATAAAACGAAACCCCAAATTCCTGTGTTTCAGACCCGGTCCTCGGCCGAACAAGAGTCCAAGGGAGGGGGTTCAAGGTCAGAGCTGGTCCAACCAGACTGAGTGGCGTCCCCGTGGATATCAGGTAAGCGTTACAGAACGCGAAGCCTCACAAACTATAATCTACCTGGGCGTCATGGAAATGTTGGAAACCGACCAGTTAGCTCAGATGCTCGGACAGTTACGTGCTGAGGTGCATTCAGCTAGACAGGAAACCAACGCCCTGCGGAGGGAATTGATAGTGGCTAAGGAACGCACTGACGACTTAACTAGACAACTCCTCCAGTCACAGGCCGACAAGCCCCATTGCCTGGGAACGTCTCATCAATGTCAGTGCCTCCAACCAATCCGGTACAGATAACCCTGCCAGGAGCAGTTCCTTTAGCCCCACCTGAGCGCTTCACGGGAGATCCTAAAAAGTATGCAACATTTATGAATCAATGTCACCTCCATTTTCTGTGCAGGCCTGGGACCTTCCCTAATGGTCAGTCGTGGGTTGCCTTCGTGCTATCTTATCTGAGTGGCAGTGCTGCGGACTGGTCTGTACCTTTCGTTAGTCAGGATGATCCACTGCTACGTGACTTCGGGAGCTTCCAGCAGGAGATGGAAAAGCTCTTTGCTCATCGTTCTCATGGACAGGCACTAGACAATGAACTGTTGTCTCTTCGTCAAGGAAACCAAGACTTATTAACTTATATAGCGACCTTCAACAGGCTTGTGGTCTAAGCAGGGTGGCCTGTGGAGAAGAGAGCTACGCTATTCCACCGGGGCCTAAGGGGGGAGCTAAAAGATGTTCTTGCCCAAGTGGTTGATCCACCAAAAGACTGTGTAGAGTTTATTGACCTTGTGGTTCAACTAGATCACAGGTTGCAAGATCGAAGGGCAGATCGGGGTAGACCGGACACTTGCCCTATGTACGTACGGTCAAAGGACAATGCCCCATGAGTGGCAGACAATTTGGTGGAGCCCATGCAACTAGGAGGGGTAAAACCCCCTTTAACCAAAGCTGAAAGAGACAAGAGAAGGAAGCAACAGCTATGCCTATACTGTGGAAAATCAGGTAATTTCCTCAAGGTGTGTCCAGTAAAACTGCTGAGGAGAATTGTGGGAGCCACGGATAAGGAAAACACGAATGAAGATTCGGAAAACTACCAAGCCCGGCAAATGTAGGGGTCCATTTGTCGAGCGAAGAAAGTGAACTACAGACCTCCCATTTTGCGTTGCCCGTGATCCTAATCAACCACCAGCAACCGTCTAGGATGCATACCGTAAAAGCATACATCAACAGCGGAGCGGTTGGGAATTATATGGACCAGGATCTTGCAGCAAAGATGGGGCTTCCTCTGTGCCCTAAGTCGACCACCAAAACAGTTACCACCGTTGATGGTACGGAAATAGTTTCCGATCCAGTATCCCAATGCACAACAGTCTTAACCCTTCTGTGTCAGGATGGTCACTGAGAATCTCAGGCTTTCGACCTCATCAAGGCGCCTCAGTTCCGGTTGATCTTAGGGATGCCATGGTTGGTCGCGCACAATCCGCATATCGATTGGCGTGCAAAGGAATTGTTTTTTTCCGAAGGCTGTACTCACACCTGTTAGTATAAAGGAAGGAAGTCAACAAATACAAGCCCATCTGTCCATGGAACAGCAACAATAACGCTGGGTGTGACCGGTACCCTACCAAGTGAATACAAGGACTTTCAAGATGTATTTCAGAAGGAACAAGCTAATACCTTGCCACCGCACAGGCCTTATGATTGCCAGATCGACCTGGTACATGGTGCACAAATCCCTTGTGGTCGAATCTATGCGCTCACAGAACCTGAGAACCAACATTTGAAGTCCTTCAATACCTGGCTAATGGATTCATCTGGCCTTTGAAGTCACCAGCAGCATCTCCCCTATTCTTCGGGCCGAAGAAGGAAGGAGATTTGAGGACTTGCATCGACTATCACGCATTGAACCAAATCACCATTAAAAATCGCTACCCCTTGCCACTTATTCCGGAACTGTTAGACCAAGTCAAAGATGCCCGAATCTACACTAAATTGGACCTTAGGGGAGCGTACCATCTCGTCCGGGTAAAAAATAGGGATGAATGGAAGACCGCGTTTCGTATCAAATATGGCCGATACGAATACCAGGTAATGCCATTTGGACTTTGCAATACCCCCGCTGCATTTCAGTATTTCATGAACGATGTCTTAAGAGAACTGATTGACGTCTGTGCCCTAGTCTATATTGACGATATTCTAGTATACTCAGCTTCAAAGCAGGACCACATCAAGCATGTCCGTTCTGTTCTTATGAAACTTGGTCAACATCACCTCTATGACAAACTCGAAAAAGGTTCATTTCAAGTCACTGAGGTAGAGTTCCTCGGCTTCGTCCTCACCCCAAAAGGAATCCAAATGGATGTGCATAAGGTCGACGCCATTCTAAACTGGCCAGCCCCAAGCTCGGTCAAAGGAATCCAGAGCATGTTGGGTTTTACAACTTTTTACCGCTGGTTTATTACAGGATTTTCTCAAATTGTGTACCCGATCACATCACTATTGATAAAGAACAACAAGAGGTTTCAGTGGACGGAAGAGGCAGAAAAGGTTTTCCAAGAACTTAAGGTGAGGTTCACTTCTGCCCCGATCCTACGACATCCTCGCCCATATCTTCCATATGCGGTGGAAACAGATGCCTCAAGCATGGCGATAGGTGCTGTTCTCTCGCAAGGGGACCAAAAAACCGGTCAGTTACATCCTGTAGCTTTCTGGTTGCGCACATTTTCACCACCTGAACTCAATTACGCTATCACGGACAAGGAGCTCCTAGCCATCAAATTAGCCTTTAAGGCCTGGTGCCACTATCTTCTAGGGGCCCGGCACACTATCACCGTGATAACTGACCATCGAAATCTACAATATCTCAAGACAGCAAAAGCTCAATCCTCACGACAGCTACGTTGGGCCCTTTTCTTTGCGGAGTATGATTATGTGATCACGTTTCGACCCAGAGTCAAAAACGGAAAAGCCAATGCCCTTTCCCGTATGGGTATTGATGAACAGGTGTACACGACCCCCGACCCAGCTCCTGGCCATCACAACCACAATGACTCAGGACGAACTACAACGAGAGATCCGACGCGGGGTGAATTCCGAGTTGTTACAAGAATGGAATACACGGGGAGAACACTATACTATCAAGCACCAACTACCATATTTCAGGGATCGTTTATTCTTACCCAAAAAGGAACTACAGGAACAGGTCATCTCAGGGTAGCATGACTCTTTAATTGAAGGCTACCCTGGAATTGCTAAGACTCTAGCCAAGGTAACACGAAGCTACTGGTGGCCCACGTGGCGTAAGGACGTCATTCAATGCATCCTGTCCTGTGGTGTATGTGTGCATAATAAATCTTCAAAACAAAAACCAGCTGGACTCCTTAGACCATTGGAAATTCCACCGGTGCCCTGGCACACATTATCACTTGACTTTATCACTGATCTACCACCCAGTCAAGGATACAATACTATTCTAGTGGTTGTGGACTTATTCTCTAAAATGGCCCACTTCCTGCCGTTTAAAGGTCTCCCAAATGCATCTAGCCTGGCAAAGGTATTCCTCGAACATATCGGATGACTTCACGGGTTCCCTTCGGTGCTAATCTCAGATCGAGTTACCCAATTTGTATCCAACTTCTGGAGAAACTGCTGTTCCATGGCTCAAATCGATATACGACTATCCACTAGCCACCACCCCCAAACGGATGGTCAAACAGAAAGAACGAACCAAACGCTCGAACAGTACCTGCGTTGTATGCTACATCAAGTGGAAGGAAGTTGGAAAGACTTGCTGTGTGTAGTTAAATACGCCTATAATAAGTCCTTGCATAGCAGTACGGGACAGACTTCGTTTTACAAAATATACGGCAGACATCCACGCACCTCCAAACTGGACGTTCCCACTACTCTGGAAATGCCAGCCATTAAAACTTTGCCCACCTGAATTTCTCAGGCCTTCACAAAAGCAGTTGAACATTTATACCTGGCTAAAGACAGCCAAAAGAAATACACTGACCAGCACCGTGAAAGGGCTTCCAACTACCAGGTTACAGACGAAGTTTGGTTAACATCAAAACATGGGCCTATAAAGGGAACCCAGACATTTCGCCCACGATATTTAGGTCCGTTCGCCATCAAATCTATTATAAACCCAGTAGCAGTTAAACTGACCTCGCCTTCCAACATGCACATTTATCCTGTGTTCCATGTGTCTCTGTTGAAACATGTCCAAACTGGAACTCGAGTCACTACACCACCCAAACCAGTAATGGTCAATGGAGAACCGGAATTCGAAGTCAAGAACATTCTGGACTCAAAGTATGTCAGAGCTAAACTATATTATTTAGTGGACTGGAAGGGGTATGGCCCGCAGGACAGGACATGGGAACCCCGTGATTATATCCATACACCACGTTTGATACAGCGTTTCCATCACGATCATCCCACCAAGCCAGAACCAGACGGAAGAGCTACCCTGAGACGGGCCTTGGGGGGTGAGTGCTGCCATGACCCCTATCCCTGTCCCTAAGGGGCAAGCCACCTGGACTGCACCACAGCCTTCCATCATGGCCTCAAGGGCCTTACCAATTCTGCCCAAGACTCTCTTGGAGTCAGTCCTGGCACCTTTGGCACCAGGCTCATATGTGATGCCAAGGAACTTAAGAACTGGGACTTGCCATAGCCTTGCACAACATGGATGCCCCCGCATTGCTCAGTCCCAGAACTGAGCTATGCGGTCTAGTGTTTTAGGTGTGGTCAGACCTAGGGACACCTGGGATACCTGCAGGCTATATAAGCCACGCCCAAACTGAGGAACACGCTTCGCGTTACTCTGCTAGCTGCAGCGTGGCCCTCACCACGTTCTGTTCGGATCCTCATCTGCATCCTTGAGCCTGATACCTGCAAGAACAAGAACAGTGTTAGCATACACTTACCTGCAAGCGAATCCTGCTTCTGTCCTCTGCTCCTGGGTCTTGAATATACAGCATCTCGGCGAGCACTCCTTCAATCGGGAAAGCCGCACCTGGGAAGAAAAGAGAACGGAAAAGCAGCATTAGTAAGTGTTTATTCTCCAATATCGAACACTATCAGAACAAGCGAACGCTTACCTGGGGTTGATTCGCCCTTGGCCCACGTCTATTCTGGGGCCCTTTAATGACCTGCAAAAGGGAAGAAAACACTGATTAGCACACAAGAGATCAAGAAAGCGGCACGTGCTGCGCTTTACTCACCGCTATTCATCTTCACGGCAGCATCCATTCCGGAACATCATAGCGGCCTGCAAGGAAGAGAGAACAAACAGGTCAGCACAAGAAAATGCACATAGCGCCGCGCATCGCGCTTTCACTTACCATCTCGTGCACAGCCCCAAGGAGCACAGCACCACCAGAACTCCATTCGCAACTAAGGAAGAAGGAGAGACATTAATAGGGGTAATTGCAAAGTAAAGGACAAACTGCCAAACCAGCAGTTTTACCTGGACAAACAGGAGTTGCAGCAGGTCTGGACTCTGAGGCCCCGCACCAATATAGCAACTAGGTTGCCCCGCCCCCATCCAACAACACGCCCCTCCGCAGAGCAGCAGGACTGAGAGCACACCATATAATGAAGCAAGGTGAGGAGAGCACAAGGGAGGTGGGCTCCAGCCTGGAAGAGACAATAAAACTAAACCCTAAATTCCTGTGTTTGAGACCCGGTCCTCGGCTGAACAAAAGTCCAAGGGAGGGGGTTCAAGGTCAGAGGTTGTCCAACCAGACTGAGTGGCGTCTCCGTGGATATCAGGTGAGCGTTACAAAGCCTTAAAAACTTGGTTATTTAACCAATTCTAGTCAAGTCAAGCTGTTCGCCTTAGGTCCTCTTAGTCACTCCAAGGCTAACATAACCTTCACCCTGTGGGGCACTGAACTGAATCTGTAAATATATATGTTTGCCGTATTGTTTATCCTATGTATACCAACAGTTTACGCTTTAAGAACTACCTTGTAACGTTATCTATTTGCTATTATTTAACTAACTATGCCCAATTCATATGCCAAAGATGTCTGTAACTACGCCGTGATACCCCAGGGTCTGGGCGTGTAATAAATGTAATAAATTAAATAAATAAATTAAATTAAATTAAATAATAGCTTTCACTGTTCGAGTCTTATGTGGTGGCAATAGAAGGTATGGCATTCAATGGATTCATTGAGAGTGACAATACCTGTTGCAGTTAAATGGTACTAGGATATATGCAAAGTCTTTAAAGAAAACAATTCAGGTCGAATTCATCGTTAATTCCTCTTGGTGATAATGATTCTAGTCGATCAATCCAGTATGCTTCTCTCTGTTGCCTCTTCTTTTTAGTATCTCTAGAGGTATTGTCAATTAGTTCAAGTTTTCTTCACTTTTCTGTGACACCTGGGCCAGGCAGCAGCTCGGAAGGAAAGGCACGAAAGGATCACATTTAGCGATAGCAAAGCTCTTTAGGTAAGCACAATGAAATAACAAGAACCAAGAGCAGCAGTGCTCCTTATTATCACGAACACGTTAAAGCACGCGTTCGACTCATATTATTTAACCTTTTTTCAGCGTTACACGAACGCCTCCGACAACGCTGACCAGCGCTGATATCGTCTGGGACACAGAAGCACTGGCAGGTTAGTGCTCGCATATGACATAAGGGAGAATAGATATATATAACATTTGGTGAGAGCTGACAATGTTTAGTTTAACTACCAGCGTGAATCAATACAGATTGACTAGACAAAATGTATAATGATCCTTAAGATTACGGAGAAGATTGAGTTTATGGTTCTCTATGCTGAAACAACAAGTGGAACAAGTTTCATCATTGCATTATGAGTGCGCAAGGAATAAGTTAAATATGGATCTTGCATAAATTTACAGGTATTTTTACACAAGTCACTAACAGCGGCATATGTTGTTTTCTCTCTCTCTTTACGTGTTATTTGTCAATCGTTTTTGTCCCCTGTGGGTACCCTGTATTTTCCAAATGTTCTTGCAATACGTCTATTGGAATATGAATGTATATTTTTTGATTCTTTTGATGATGGTAGAACACTTTAAGTAATCCTGAGTAGATTTACCCGGCTCTGAAGAAGGAAACTAGGTTTTCCGAAATGCATTAGCCATAGGGTTATCGTTTGCCTACAAAACAGCAAATTACAAATTGGTGTTTCTTAACCAATGACAAGCTTTTATTAATTCACATAGCAGTGGATTAAAGAAAATAATTTCAAAATCATTTTCAACTGTGTTCGACTCTTCATTAGATATTTTTTGACAAAGCATAATACAAAACATTTAACCATCCGTGGTAATTACAGGTGTGCGGCCCGCACCGATGGCTAATCAGCCTAGGTCCTTTTTCCTTCAGTTCATTACGAGAGCCCAGCACGGAGGCACTATTTAGTGGGCTGCACCCTACTAAGCAATCTTATAATAATAAGAAGTTTGCATGGAGTCAATTTACCAAATCACAGAGTACATAGCTTTGCACCCTCTCCCTTCTCAAATTTCAATAATGGAATTACTGCCACTTTCCCTGCTTTGCCATACTACGAGCATGGTCCTGGAGTGTAGGGATTACCTCCAGCATAATGCTGGAGGTAAATCCATTCACTTTCTGTTGAAAATCGGCAAAATGGGTGGAACTACTGCAGACAAATTCTGTCAAAAATGCACCATAGAGTCCAATGGACTCTCAAAAAAAGGGGATTAACTCTGCCGCCACCACTTGTAATCCAGCAGTAATTCTGCTGGATCAAGTGGCGGTAACTGTAATTCTGTTGGGTGATATTCTGGTGGATTTACCGCCAGAATACGGCCCAACTCGGAATGAGCCCCAATGTATTTTCTCCAACTCTAAACCCTCCTTCTACTTCCCTGGACAGAGCCAATGGGCCTCATTCTGAGTTGGGCGGTAAGGGTTAACGGTCACTGGTAAGGAGACCGGTGCCGTTAAACCCTTAACGCCCAATTCCGAGGTCCCTTAACGGGACCCGCAAAGGACGTGTGGTCTGACCACACGTTCTTTACGGGACCCGTTAAGGGACCTTGGAGCTAATAACGGGCCCGCAAATATTTTTTGTGCCTTCCCTTTGAGCCCTATGGGGGCTCAAATGGGAATGGGGAATGTCATTTGGAATGGTGACTAGGTCGGAATGACCCGGTAAGTCCCCATTCCACCAGACCGGACCCGGTTTTGGAGGCAGCCATGGCGCTAATAGCGCCATGGCTACCTCCAAACTCGGAATGAGGCCCAATGTATTTTGTCGTCAAGTCAGTCAACCTAACCTACATGACAATACTGAAAAACCAGAAAGTACAAAGTATCATGCATATAGCTTTAAAACTGGTACTGTGACAAAGAAGATGGCCAGGAGTCCATGGATCACTTGCACGGAGCAGAACGAGCAGTTTAGCTTCCTAATGCCAGTGATTGGTCCAAAGCACCAATCCCACGGGGGAGTTTGAAAGCAGTTCAAGCTCATCTAGGACGCGAGCGAGAGACGTCCTCCGAAAGAGGAACAGCCGGCCGTGCATGGGAACAGCTGACGCAAGCCCCAAGGGAAGCCCGAACCGGAGGAAAGAGAGAACCCAGCGTGGTCCATAACGAGAGGACTACCCAGGTTGCTGCCAAGTGAATCCTCTGTGCCTCCCAGGCCCCGGCGAAGCACGGAAGAGACAGAACACGCAGCTGAGAAAAGGCATCAGCCTGCAGAGGCGCTGCAGATCCCGTCAGATGCCCGAACGCTACCGCAGCCTCCAGAAGGGACACAGCTGCTCAGGAACTGCCAGTACCTCAGAGAAGGAAGCAAACAGGTGTGTGGGCTGCCTGGCAGCTGTTAGAGGTCCGGGGAAGCAATGGGGGGAGCTCAGGAACTGGAAATAGAGGGTCTGAGACCTTGAAGCAAACAAGAGAGAGTTGTATACTTGGCAGGAGAGTGAACCAAGTAGACACAATGCAACAGAGCAAGTCTGGGACCCGCACCCAAGAATAAGAGTGCCTGTAACCCTAATGAAAGAGAGGGTCTGGGACCCTCAAGCAAATGAAGGAGAGTTGTATACTTAGCAGGAGATTGAACCAAGCAGATACAACATAACAGTGCAAGTCTGGGACTCGCAGCCATATGAGAAACCAACATTTAAAGCAAATAGGGTCTTGGACCCTGTGACAGAAAAAGAGACATCCATGAGAGGATACTTGCTTGGCAGGAGAGTGAGCCAAGCCATGGAAGGTATTGCGAGTCTGGGACCCGCACCCACATGAGAGGTTGACAATACGAGGGTGAGGAACACTAGGCCTGATAAAAGGAACCCTACGTGTGGTAACGGAGCGTGCCAAGGTGGTAGGATACAAAAACTGTGAAGCCTCATGAATTATCCGTTGACTTAATATAAGAAGAAGTCTAGGGTAAAGGAGCACAACCCTAGCATTGGTATCTTGTATTTTGGAACACTATTTTGCATCTCTTTTTATTACCAGTGAAACTGGGAACGTTCTGTTGGTTGAAAACACAAAGAACACTTTTCACTTTGAGAAGAGATCATCCTTGCACAGTTGTCTTGGATTATTAGTTTTAGGGACAGATGTAGGTTTTGGGAAACAACAGTGACAGACCTTTTAGTTTCAGACTTACAGAGGCATTTTTCCATCCCTCTTTTAATTAATAAAAGTCTATATCCAAAAACATGCCACCATTTTGTCTGAGCCATACTTCTGCACCCTTAAATATGGGATCTAGGGTGGGATCTGACCTGGTTGACACAAACAGGAGGATCCATACTATTACCAGACTTAATGAGCTTGCTAGTACTCCCACAGTAGTCACTAAGGAATCCATAGAATTTGGTCTCCCCAGTAGTAGGGAAGCAGTCCTAGAACCTGGTGAAAGACAATTAATGCCAACAGATTTAGTACTGACACCCCACCCACAGGACCTACATCAGGTTGACCTCGAAGTCAGGTCTGGCATGGAAATTTGGCCTAGATGTAATTGCAGGTGTAAATGACCCATATTTTAGAGTGATGTCAAAATACTACTTCAAAACAATGGCAAACAAACTTTTGCCAGGGTACAAGTAGCTCAACGTATCTTAGAAAAGACCCTGTTCCCCAGAATAGTAGAGAAAACTGAACTAGAAGATACAGAGAGAGGAACCAAAGGTTTTGGGGAGGCAGACTTAGAACCAGTAGTTGGCCATGAGGTGAAAAAGATCCCCTGCCTCAGTGAAGATGACACCAAAGTAATTCCTGATTTAGCCTTAGCCCAGCGTAAAGGCCCAGTACAAGAGAAGGCCCTCGTCAAGGTTATTCCAGAGGAAGAGGGACGAACCAGAGAGGGTTCATTTTTTTCATTAGGCATGGGTTACTCTATATGGGTGATGTTGACCAGCATGGGACCCCTCGCTCCCAAATTGTAGTGCCATAGAGCCATGGGAGAATGGTTCTAGAAACTGCCCATGTCACCCTTACAGCCAGACATTTAGGGGTTGCCAAGACACAGGCCAAAATATCAAATCGCTTCTATTGGCCAGGGGTTTATGCAGAGGTCAAAAAAAGTTATTCTCACTTGTCCACTCTTTCAGAAAACCACCACTCATACTCCCCCACCAGTTCCTTTATAACCACTCCCCATTATTGATGTCCCTTTTTCAAGAAAAGGAATGGACATTGTTGGCCCTTTGGAACCTTCCAAACTTGGGAACCAATATATCTTAGTGATAGTAAAAAGGTTGGCTGAAACAGATGGGAGAAATTGACACTATGGTACCCTGAGCCCTGTTTGCTATTTGAAAGTCTTTGCAAGCCTCCCTAGGCTTTTCTCTATTCGAGCTTCTATATGGACGAGACAGCAGGGATGTTCTCGATATGCTTAGAGAAACATGGGAAGAATGGGAAGAGGCCATGTTACCCTTATCCCAGACCGCCTAACGTCTAAAAGAACATATGGCTATAGTTAGATCTATAGTACACTCCCATCTTAATAGATCCCAAGAACGTCAAAAGGGCAACTTTGAACGCCATTGCCCGTTCCTTTTCTATTGGTCAGAAAGTATTGGTAAGCCTGGCGTGGCAAAGATGGCAGAGTAGTAGGAAGCCTACCCACTACTGCTCTGACCATCGTCCCGACATCATGCTGAAGCTGCAAACTAACTTGATGTAGCTGACTGTCCCGCACTCGAACGGGACCCGGAGACCGCAGCGACTGCCTGGGAGAGCATTACAACTCACCGCAAGAAGTGCACAGTGTGTGAGGAAGGTCTGGGGGCAACCCAGTATCCCAAAATGGCAGCTACTGCGGGCTGCGGCGGGCCTTGATGAGGGAGGTGGAGGCAGCTGGAAGTCCTACGGCCCCTGCAGGGGCTTGAGAAAGCAGGGCTCGAGGAGTGGCTCCGGCAGGTGCTGCAGACTGATCCCAGCCTCCCTGACTGTGACGGGCCGGGCTCCACTCCTCCTGCACAGTGAACTGGTGTGTCAGGAGCGGGGGAGGGTTCCCTCGTGCTGCTGAGCCCAGGGAAGACAACAAGGCAGTGAATGATATGGCTGCTGGGGGAGGGTTCCGTGTCCCCCATGGGAAAAACGTGAAGCAGCTCTGCATGAGGCAGGGCTCGAGGGGGGCCCCCGCCTGTAGCAGGGACCAGTGGGGTTGCCCCTGCAGCATTTTCAATCTCCCGGCTGGCCACCAATGATCACCGCTACTTGGCAGCAGTCAAGCCCCAGCTTCTGTCTCAGCATTCAAGCCCCAGGTTCCATTATAGCAACAGGGACAGCATTTGGCAAGGAACTGCTGATAGTGTACTCGCAGGACCACTGGCCCCAGAAACCTCAAGAAAAGTATGAGTTGCAAAACCCCCTTGCTTAAAGATGGTAGGTGTGCGCCCAAATGCCTGAAATCTCCACAGCAGAGGAAAAGCTTTCAGCCTGCATAGCGCCCATCACTGACCCTATAAGCTGCAGCTGCACAGTGGGACGCAGACTCAACTTCTTCCCATGCAGGGAGGGCTGGAGCTTTGGATTGCATCTCTGGACCGGCCAGCTACGGTCAGGCAACAACAACAGCTACCACCGTGGTGAAGACCCACCAGTCCTCATGTCAGCTCAGTGGGTAACAGCTTTAAACTACCACAGCTGGCCCACTGCAACACATTGAAGGTGATGTTGGTGAACCAGCAAGCTCGGGATATTTAAATGGGCACCATGGGCTCCTGCAGCCATCATCCTGTGTAGGGCTACCGCACATTAGAAAAGAAGAGCAGCACCGGATCTGATTCAGGGAAGCAACTTCAAACAATTCAAGGGAGTTGGCAGACTGTCCCATCAAGAGGCGCTCCCTAAACCCTGTCCCACCAACAAGTGTTCCTAGGGCCCTGAGTATAGGGGCTCTGTGCACTCCATGAGCTGGAGAATGGGTGGGGAGATCGAGTAGTAGTGGGCGAGACAAACTGATAGCGACCGCCTTCAGGGGCGAGTACGAAGACCTGCAACTAAAGCAGTATGTCCTCTAAAAAGTCTAAAGGCTCCAGCATCCAGGCTTTCTTGAAAATGCCTGCAAAGCAGCTCCCACCCGCAGAAGGTATGGCAGGCGACACAACTGCATGGACAGACCCCCCCACCGAGTGCGCCACTTCTCACACCTGAATTTCTTACCCAGTCTCTTGACCTGCTTTGGCAGGACATAAAGGACTCAATAAATACAGAGATAACGACCTCCTCAAGGAAATGCTGGAGGTTACTACAGAGGTCAGGAGGGAGGTGGTGTCTCTGGGTGACAGAGTAGCCCACAGCGACTGCTCCCTAACAACGCACGAGTTGGAAATGAGAGAGGTGCAAGGAAGAATATCATCCCTCCAGGACAGCAATGACCTTCTCAAGGCAAAGTGCGATGACCTGGAGAACAGGGCCAGGCAAGACAACCTCAGGGTAAAATTCCTTTGCACAGGTGCAGAGGGGGACGACATAGAAGAATGTGCTCGACAAGTCTTCTTCCGTTGCAGGTGGACAAACCCCTTCGGCCTCCAGTTCAAAATGAGGCATTTGGTGCACCCAGTTTTCACAGTGGAGGAATGCACTCGATTACTGAATCTCACGTTAAACAAGGAGGGGGCAGCCCAAGTCGCAGCGAGCCCTGGGGAGAGCTGAGGAGACGGTTCCTGGCACACTGTGCCCTCAGGCAAAAAGAGGGCCGACCGATGAGCTGGCACTGGTCAGGATCTGCCCTCCCTACACCGACCCATGGAGGAGGAACAGGCTGGACATTCGTATTTGATGCTGTGTACAAGGCTGCAGCAGTTCTTGAAGAGTTCTGTTTCAAGTTGACGATTTCACAATGCTTCTCCAGTGTTCTAAACATTATATTAATTGTGCTGGGATTTATAGCAATCTTTTGCCACTATTAGCAATTATTGTTGGGTCGGGTCATATGGGAGGGGGGTATCTTCCAACTCAGTTATTTCACTGACTGGCAGATACAATGGGGATGATCCAGGAGTGCAGAGAGTTTATTAAGCCAACGGCAGAAGCTACCAAGGAGAGCGATTTCACAGGGTGGATGCAGCTTCATATCACACTGGGGATCTCATGTAGACACAGTAGGGGGCATGGAATTGACGGGCTTGCTATGGATGGTGATATTTAACGGGAGGGGGATATTCTTGCAGAACTTCATGATGGTTAACTTAGGGACCATTAACACCTGAGGTTTGAACACCCTGAGTAAACATTCTCTGTTTTGTAGGGAGTTGAAAAGGCTCCAGTTGCACATAGTGGTGCTCCAGGAAACCCACCTGCTGAACAAGGATCAGGGGAGGCTTAGAAATAGGCTCTTTGCACACCAATTTCACTCCTCCTTGGACAGCAAGTGACCAGAAGTGTCGCTATTGATACATAAAGAGATGGGATTTACGCACATTGCAACCAACAAAGACAAGATTGGCAGGTACATAATGGTAGAGGGGGAGTTCCAAGGCAGGCGATGTACAATACTCTCATTCTACGCACCCAACTCAGCACAGGAACCCTTCTTGCAGCAGTTGCTGGACGAGGTGGGAAGAAGGGGCAAAGGGGAAGTCCTTCTAATGGGTGACATGAACCTAGCAATGGACGGGACTAAAGACAGGTCATCCCAGACCACCTACTCTACCACATGTTTGGTATCTCACATTCTGTGGAACCGCATAACTGACCTTAATGTGGTGGATTTATGGCATTGTGTACACATATAACTCCCATGTGCATTTGTCATCCTCATGCATTTATTACATTTTGATTCCGACGTGCATGACTAAATTTGTCTTCTCCTCAGAGATTGAGCCCATGACCCTTACTGACCACAATATGGTGACAGTGCGACTGAAAGACTGGTCTCACATCACAGACCTTATCAATGGCAGCTTCCGCCAGACATTTTGCGGTATCCTGGGTGCTTGGAGAATTTAAAGGGGGCAGTTTGTGAATACCTTATTAATAACCGCCCCAAGGACACCTCAGAGGGCGTACATTGGGACGTGCAGAAAGCAGTTGCCAGGGGAGTCATTTCGGCAAACGCAGTCGCGCTGAAACGTGCTCAGGGCCAGGTGGAAGAACAGCTATTAGGGGGAGTAAGGATAGCATAAAAAAAGCCTATGCCAAAACCCCCACTGGACATTATCTTAGGGCACTGACCGCAACCAAGAGCCAGCTGAGACTCCTAAGTATTCAAAAAGCAGAACGCATTATGCTTAGGGGTCGGCACAAATTCTATGGCCAGGGGCACTTCTAGCACACCTCCTTAGGTAGCAGATGAGCCGATCGTTTATTCACACTATCTCAGATTCCCAGGGGAAGGAGTGGGGAGATGAGGGCAGAAAAGGGAGCTATTCCATGCCTTCTACACAGAGCTCTATACCTCCAGTGCCCCGAACTCTGAGGAGATCCAAGCATACTTAGAAGAGGTGGAACTGCCTCAAGCAATTAAAACGCTGAAATCAAACAAGGCCCCGGGTCCTGATGGCCTCACAGCCAACTTTTACAAATCCCTGTGTCAGATATTAGCCAAACCGATGGCCGTTGTGTTTAACTCTAAAAGAGATGGTGGCCACCATCCGAACTCAATGACGGAGGCTCAGGTAACCCTACTACCCAAGCCGGGTAAGGACCCCACATTATGTTCTTCATATACGCCCATAGCTTTGTTAAATTTGGACTCCAAGATATTCACGAAAAATGTTACCACTATGTTAGAGAAGTTTACGCCTCTGCTTATTCACCCTGACCAGTCTGGGTTTATTAGGGGAAGGGGTACTGTGGATAATATATGGAGATGACTACATTTAATGGACAAGTCTGGGAGGAACCCAAGTCATTCGCTCTTATTGGTGCTCAACACTGAAAAAGTGCTTGACGGCGTATAATGGGGTTTCTTGCAGAAAGTCTTGCAGAAATTCTATTTTGGTCCCAAAATGTCCCAGATGATCCTCTCCAATTACGAGGCTCCCTCAGCAAGACTGCTGGTCAATGGGGCTCTGATAGCACTGATCCAACTCAGCAGAGGCTCCAGGCAGGGATGTCACCTTTCAACACTGTTATTCGTGCAGTTAATGGAGCCCCTGGCGGAGTGGGTAAGAGCCAATGAGCGCATTGTGGCGATAGAATTTGGGCGTTCCCACCACAAGATAAACCTTTTTGCAGACAATGTGATTCTGACCCTGTCGGATCTCCTAGACTGACTCCGTAGCGTAGAAGACGAGATAGGACGCTATCGACGGGTCTCTGGGTTTAAAATAAACAATGCCAAATCGGAAATCCTGGGTTTAAACATACCTCCCCGACTGAGAGAAGATCTTCAACAGGGACTCCCCTATACATGGGCCACTAAAACGATTAAATACCTTAGGCTAACATAACCAGTAAAACCGGGGACCTTTTTGGGGCTAACTATCTGGCCTTAGTGAGGACTATCAGGAAGGAATTAGATCAGTGGGGTGCCCTGCGGCTGTCCTGGTTTGGCAGAATGGCGGTAGTCAAGATGAACATCCTCCCACAGTGTCTTTACCTCTTTCAGTCGATTCTTATTGATACATAAAGACATGGGATTTACGCACATAGCAACCAACAAAGACAAGATTGGCAGGTACATAATGGTAGAGGGGGAGTTCCAAGGCAGGCGATGTACAATACTCTCATTCTACGCACCCAACTCAGTACAGGAACCCTTCTTGCAGCAGTTGCTGGACGAGGTGGGGAGAAGGGGCAAAGGGAAAGTCCTTCTAATGAGTGACATGAATCTAGCAATGGACGGGACTAAAGACAGGTCATCCCAGACCACCTACTCTACCACATGTTTGGTATCTCACATTCTGAGGAACCGCATAACTGACCTTAATGTGGTGGACTTATGGCATTGTGTACACATATAACTCCCATGTGCATTTGTCATCCTCATGCATTTATTACATTTTGATTCCGACGTGCATGACTAAATTTGTCCTCTCCTCAGAGATTGAGCCCATGACCCTTACTGACCACAATATGGTGACAGTGCGACTGAAAAACTGCTCTCACCATCACAGACCTTATCAATGGCAGCTTCCGCCAGACATTTTGCGGGATCCTGGGTGCTTGGAGAACTTAAAGGGGGCAGTTTATGAATACCTTATTAATAACCGCCCCAAGGACACCTCAGAGGGAATACATTGGGACGTGCAGAAAGCAGTTGCCAGGGGAGTCATTTCGGCAAGCGCAGCCGCGCTGAAACGTGCTCAGGGCAAGGTGGAAGAACAGCTATTAGGGGGAGTAAGGATAGCATAAAAAAGACCTATGCCAAAACCCCCACTGGACATTATCTTAGGGCAGTGACCGCAACCAAGAGCCAGCTGAGACTCCTGAGTATTCAAAAAGCAGAACGCATTATGCTTAGGGTTCAGCACAAATTCTATGGCCAGGGACACTTCTAGCACACCTCCTTAGGCAGCAGATGAGCCGATCGTTTATTCACACTATCTCAGATTCCCAGGGGAAGGAGTGGGGAGATGAGGGCAAAAAAGGGAGCTATTCCATGCCTTCTACACAGAGCTCTATACCTCCAGTGCCCCGAACTCTGAGGAGATCCAAGCATACTTAGAAGAGGTGGAACTGCCTCAAGCAATTAAAACGCTGAAATCAAACAAGGCCCCGGGTCCTGATGGCCTCACAGCCAACTTTTACAAATCCCTGTGTCAGATATTAGCCAAACCGATGGCCGGTGTGTTTAACTCTAAAAGAGATGGTGGCCACCATCCAAACTCAATGACGGAGGCCCAGGTAACCCTACTACCCAAGCCGGGTAAGGACCCCACATTATGTTCTTCATATACGCCCATAGCTTTGTTAAATTTGGACTCCAAGATATTCACGAAAAATGTTACCACTATGTTAGAGAAGTTTACGCCTCTGCTTATCACCCTGACCAGTCTGGGTTTATTAGGGGACGGGGTACTGTGGGTAATATATGGAGATGACTACATTTAATGGACAAGTCTGGGAGGAACCCAAGTCATTCGCTCCTATTGGTGCTCAACACTGAAAAAGTGCTTGACGGCGTATAATGGGGCTTCTTGCACAAAGTCTTGCAGAAATTCTATTTTGGTCCCAAAATGTCCCAGATGATCCTCTCCAATTACGAGGCTCCCTCAGCAAGACTGCTGGTCAATGGGGGTCTGATAGCACTGATCCAACTCAGCAGAGGCTCCATGCAGGGATGTCACCATTCAACACTGTTATTCGTGCAGTTAATGGAGCCCCTGGCAGAGTGGGTAAGAGCCAATGAGCGTATTGTGGCGATAGAATTTGGGCTTTCTCACCACAAGATAAACCTTTTTGCAGACAATGTGATTCTGACCCTGTCGGATCCCCTAGACTGACTCTGTAGCGTAGAAGACGAGATAGGACGCTATCGATGGGTCTCTGGGTTTAAATTAAACATTGCCAAATCGGAAATCCTGGGTTTAAACATACCTCCCCGACTGAGAGAAGATCTTCAACGGGGACTCCCCTATACATGGGCCGCTAAAACGATTAAATACCTTAGGCTAACGTAACCAGTAAAACCGGGGACCTTTTTGGAGCTAACTATCCGGCCTTAGTGAGGACTATCAGGAAGGACTTAGATCAATTGAGTTCCCTGCGGCTGTCCTGGTTTGGCAGAATGGCGGTAGTCAAGATGAACATCCTCCCACATTGTCTTTACCTCTTTCAGTCGATTCTTAAGGTGTCTCACCCGCTAGTCCCTGGGGATCTGTCATCCAGGTGGCCAGGACACGGCCATCGCTATTGGATCCAGTTCCTGCGGGTGAACCAGTGTGAGAGGATCACCTGGATGAAGGGTCATCGGGCAGTGGAAGTGGGACACCGAAGGATGAGACGCAGTAGCCCCATCCTTATGACACCTTTTCCCCATCCTACAAAGTAGAATATCTAGAAACTCACCTCCTCCCCTTTCCTTGACATTATCACTTTCTCACAGACAGCTCTCTATGAGAGAAGACGGACTAACACCTGAGCCGTATACATGACATATCCCATTGCGATGGTCAGGCAGAGTCAGGCAATTACTGACCATCACACACACCTGACTTCCACTACACTTCCCCACACAGATAAAAGACGGAGCACATGAGAGCACACTCTGAGCGAGGTAAAGCGCACGAGGAAACAGCAGTTCCAAGATGGCAGTTTAATACGAGGGGAAAGACGGCAAAACAGAAGGGGATCGCAAGGAGGGAAGTGCCCTTGACCTTTTCGATGAGTAACCGTTACTTTCCTGTACCTTTGAGAATAGAAAACATTAGACCAGGAAACAAGGCTGAAGAATCCTGTATTGTGTGTCGCAGGTACCCGGGGCTCTCCTGCATCAATAGTCAAGGCGGAAAGAATTGCTTGCCGCTGTGGTACTGTCCTTGGCTCCAACAACAAAGCAGCGCCAATGAAGTCAACACAGACGGTGAGTTGGGGAGACTGATACCAGACCAGTCTGTGTTGAAGCCAAGGTTGCAAGCAGCAACATTGTATAGTGAACGCTGAAGCGAACAATTTATGAAGCGTATGTGATAATGAGCGCAAGTAAAATTGAACAACAGATGAGTGATTGAACTTTGAAGCCAAGATACGATAACTTAGAGAGTGGTCCGCACCACGTGCATGCACATTCGAAAGTCTCTTTAATGTATCCAACTGAAAGGTGGCAAAAGCGGAAGAGTGACAAGAATTGTGATTCATAGTGGTCCTGCAACGGGTCAAGCAAAATCTTGTGCACAATCGAAAGTCTTTGATGTTACTAGCATAAAGAAAGTTGATGACAAAGTAGATGAAGGTGGCCTGAGCCCGGCGGACAGAGATCAGATGAGAGCTTTTGCTTAAATTAAAGCAAATTTGTGTTAAAAAGATAAATTGAAATTGGTCCGAGCCCGGCAGAGGCAGACTAATTGAACATTGTGTTAAAGAGGATCTGAGCCCAGCTCAGGGGTATCCGAGGTGAATAGTGAATCGCCTGAGAAATTGAGCACTTGTTAAATCCTAGGAGGAAAGGACCTAATTGTTTGTTTGTTGCATCAGGCCCTCTGAAAGAATAAACTTTGAAAGGCAAAGAGACTTTGGCTTGGAAGGCCCTGATGCTAAGGATTGAACTGTATCCTCGTGCTAGTGACGCCAGAGACTGTGCTAAGCTCGAGTGTGCCGCCTTGTCCCATGCTGAAAACGTGGGAAAGGGAGAAAGGGAGGCCAACAGCCTCAACATCCTAACATATAATTTTGTGAACACTTCTTTATTTTTCGTAACACTGTTTGCCACACTATTTGTATTTAGAGGTAAGGATTGTAATAGGTATATTAGTATAGGCCCTTTTATTTTGACAAGACAACACTAGGACTGTGTTATTATTATTTGATGGTCGTAGCTTGCTCCCATCTGTAGATTTACAATTAGATAGGCTTTTTTCAAACCCTTTTTCAATAAACACCTTTGAACTGTTGTCACTTGTGTCTTTCTTACTGTGTATACCAGGCCTTCCTTACACTATCCTCAATGCAAAAAATATGATCAAGAAATCGGATGCCATGTTGCTACAGTTTCTGTGGATGGGGAGCTCCCTAATAGTCAGCATGACCACACTGTATTCAGCCAGAGCCCAGGGAGGTCTGTCATTTCCAAAGCTTTGACATTATTACAGAGAAATTCTGGAACAAAAGGGGCCCTGTAATTATATGGTATCACAACCAGATAGACAGGCCAAAACATAGATTTATCACATCAATCTGTTAAAGGACTGAAAGGAGGACCTAATTGAAACAACTTCTGTATTGATAAATAAACTACTACATAGTCTCCTGGCCTATGTAGTAGATGGAATTCATTTAGTCCAGAGTGATCTACCACCCAGTAAGAAATAGGACATACAAACACTGTTAGACCAGTTCCCAGATATCTTTAATAGAGAACCAGGAAGAGTAAAAGATCTTTTCTATTTAATCCATACTCCTCCTGATAAAGTTGTCAATCTAAAACCCTATCGAATTCCAGAGGCCCATAGAGTAATAGTCTGACAGGAAGTGGGGGAAATGTTGGCTTCAGATATAATAGAACTATCACAAAGTCCCTGATGCTTGCCAGTAGTCTTGGTAGTGTGAGGAGCCAGGAATAAGACGTTGACACAGAGGAGACATGTTTGTGGCTATAAACGTTTATTTAAATGAAAAAGGGGTTGGATAATGCCTCACTATCCCTACTCTAATAGGAATTTCCCTACCACAACCAAAGGCTAAGGAGTCTGTCAATGTCAAGATGTCCAAATAAAAGTAAGTTCTGTGTCTGTAATACTATTCTGGCCATCACACTGTAAAATAAATAAGGTGTAAATAATAATGGTCCTCATTACGAGTTGGGTGGTATTCGGGCAGTAAATCCACCAGTATACCACCCAATGGAATTACCGTTACTGCCACTTGGTCCGGAGGAATTACCGCTAAATTACAAGTGGCGGTGGCAGAGTTAATCCCCATTTTTATAGAGTCCATTGGACTGCAAACGTTTTTGAAAAAATAGTCACGTTACAGATACAGGAATATGTGGAAAAGGAGAAATTACTGGATCCTTTACAATCAGGTTTCTGACCAAGATTCAGTACAGAGACTGCATTATTGACAGTTTGGGATGTTCTGGAGATGGCAGACCAGGGGGACATATCACTGTTGATTATGTTGGACCTATTTACCGCATTTGATACAGTAGATCACAAGATCCTGTTGAGTCGTCTTAAGGAGATGGGAAAGATCTCTGCACAAACCTTACAGTGGTTTAAGTTGCTTTTGACTGGAAGAGAACAAAGGGTTACGTTTGGAGGATTCCTCTCGGATTCCCTTATGCAAATTTGCAGTGTCCCACAAAGTTCTTCACTCTCCCCTCTCATCTTCAATTTATATGTTAAACCTCTTATGGATATCTTGAGGAAACATCAAGTTAAATTCCACTCATATGCTGATGATACTCAAGTGTTTCTGAGAGTAGAGAGATTGGAGGAGACTTTTGAACTAGTGGAACACTGCTTAAAGGAGGTGCAAGCATGGGTGTGTGCCAACCAGTTGTTGCTAAATGCCAATAAGACAGAGGTCGCATTGTTTGGTTCCAAACATAATTTGCAACATAACAAGTAGTTATTGTTGCCATGCTTTTGGGCTCACAATTGGATTCCTCCCCAAAAATAAAAAATGTGGGTTGTATTTGGGAAGATAACATGGGGAGTAGGGCACAGGTTAGTGCGAAAGTACAATCTGTGTTCTGCACCATATGGATGTTAAGACAGATCCTTCCGTTTATAGCAGACAAGAACCGGGCAACAGTCGTGGGGACTCTCATCAACTCACGACTGGACTATGGTAATGCTCTGCTGACAGGAATCCCAGCATCCCAACTACGGAGACTGCAAGTGGCACAACATGCGGCAGTTAGGTTGGTGTTTATGGTGGCAAAATCATCCCCTACCCCCAATCTAAGGCAGTCACTACATTGGCTGGCCGTGAAGGAATGCATAGATTTTAAAACTCTCTGTTTTATCTTTAAATGTGTGAACCAGCTAGCCCCAAGTTATCTGCCGGATACAATTAAGGCTTACACTCCAGGCCGCCAACTACGCTCATGTGACAAGAAGTTGATACAAGGGCCACAGTCGAGATACTTTAATAAAGGGGACCGAAGATTTGGAGTCTATGGTCCAAAACTTTGGAACAGCCTCCCGAGAGTCATTCGAGAACTTAAAACTCTCATTGCATTCGGAAAGGCTGTCAAGACCTACCTTTTTTGTTAATGGAACACCGATGTTTAAGTTACTGGTAATGCAAATTTTCTGAATTGATAACATTCTTATAGATGGTGGATTTATTACGATGTGATACATCTGCACCCAGATACGATTAATTTCATCAGGAGCGCATTTACAAATAAATCAAATCAAATCTATAGGGCTTTTTTGCCAGAATTACTGCCACAGTAATTCTGCCGTTGTTGCTGATTTTCGGCGGAAAGCTGGAGGATTTACCTCCAGCTTGATGCTGGTGATAAATCCCCCACTTCAGGGCCATACTCACACCGCCATTCTTGTAATGAGTCCCATTTTTCTTGTCTTCTTTAAGTGTTCAGAATGTTCAAATATCAACACAAGAGTTCAAAATCCAACAAAAAGGGTTTCTTCACTGACAAAGTTCACAGTTCTAGGAAGACCTTTTCTAGGTAATTTGCTTAAAACATCCAGTTCCAAAAAGAATCACCAAGTTTCTTGGAGGATTTCTCTCTTCCCTTAGAGCATTCACATTATTTGAGGAAATGGCTCCCTTCCCCAAGGTTTCTCTTTACTTCCAGTCCCAAAGGTTCTTTTCTGTTAAAACAAAATACATTCTGTTTATTCAATTTCAAGAAACATACAATATGCTTAATTAACACATGGACATGTATACAAAGCTCCAAACAACTAAATCCCCTCCTCCCATCTCTCCCCTAGTTACCCTTCCTCCTCCCTGGGAAGATCATCCCGTACAGATGCCGGGGGTGCCCCTTCACAAAGGTGCGGCGGACCCGCACAACGGTGCAGCGGTCCCGTCACCGCGTACGATTACCTGCCACGATACACCTGATACAGTGCCCACCCTGCAACCATGGAATAGTGTGCCGGGAAGAGGCCCACTAAAACTACCCGCCCGCAACCCTGGTGTATTCGCTGGGGGCAGGCTCTCTACCAAGTTCACAGGACCGACAATCAGGACCCCCTCATGGGCCCGTGAGGCCCAATGTGGAAGAATGGACGCATCCTTACCGTTGTTCCTCTCGGGGATCCGCGGCGCTCCCACGCCGCCTCCAGGGCATCTGCCGACACAATCCTTTCCAGCACACGAGGGGCTCTCAGTAACTAGGACCAGACAAATGGCGACCATGACATCGGGCAGGGCGTTCACCGGTGTACCGGGCCGGGGCGCTTCCTATGAGGATCGCTCTGATAGGTGGAATACTGGCTATCGGGCTACAAAAGAAAGTGCAGGCTCTGACCCATGGTTGTTGCTCTTGTTTTCCTGCAGGACAGTCGACCGAGAGACCAGAAACCAGAGGACTGGTGGGCCAATGCAGATTAACAAGAGAGGCAGACTTATGTCCAACAATCCCTTATTTTTGAAATAGAAGGACTACTAATTTCCAGAGAGGTTGAAGAAACCTGGTTGGGGAAAGTCACTTCTGTAACTTCTAGCCGAATAAAGTATACTCAACAGGCACGTCCTGTCTCCCAAACCTCTGTGTGCTCCCACTCCCCCAACAAGATCTCTGAATCTAACAAAGTAGGGGGGGGTCAATGCCCGTTCGGGGTCGTAGGACAAATCAGTTTTAGGCACTGCAAGCACCACTTTGAGAAATGTTAGTACCTCACTCCATTTGTTAGCAAAGTGAGACACTTTATTTTACATACCATATGACGCCCATTTAAGGACCACGAAGTGCCAGACCTTCTGGATCCAGTCTTGGAGAGTCGGAATTTCCGCCCCTTCGATCTTTGCGCCATTAGCAGCATTGCTGAAAGTGTGAGTACTATGCAGGCTTTTTGTTGTGGTCTGGTCATACCTGCCGGGGCTCACCCCTTCCAATCCCAGCAACACTTCCTCCAGGGATGTCATTGCATCAACCCTGAACACCTGGGCTTGTGCAGCCTGAACTTCGCTCCAGAAGGGCTCTATTCTGGAGCATCTCCAACAAACATGGGACCAGGAACCTGCATCCCTGCAACCCTCATGCATACCTGAGAGGACTGAGGAAAAATATTTTTGAGCCTAGCCGGGGTGTAGTGCCATCTGTATATAATCTTATACAATGCTGTTGAAGCTGCGAGGACTTAACCTGTTCAGGAACAACTCTCCACATCTCCCGCTTTTCACAGGGTTTTACCCTCCCCGGGTTTGCTTCCCATTCCTCCATGTATGGCCATATCTTCAGAGGGTTAGACATATGCAGAATTTTATACAAACGCGATATAAAACCCCTTGAGCGGTCCTGAGTGATAATAAACTTTTCAAAAGGTGTGAGCGGACGAACTGCCGCCGCTTTGACCTCCAGGCATGACAACCATTGTCTGATCTGGAAATATCTCAGCATCTCTCTTTCATCTAAATCAAAGCTCTGTTTGCACTCTACAAATGATCGGATTGATTGCCCCATGGAACATATCTCTCAGCCTTTGGCACCCTCCCGTCTGCCATTTGTGAAATGCCCCCGACTCTATACCGGTGAGAACCCCGGATTTAGAAAAATCGGTGTGAATGGGGAAGGGAAGGAAGTAATGCCATATGTTTTAGCCAGTTTAGCCCAGGTGTCTGCCACCAGTTTGGTGATGGTACTTAGGTATATGTAGGGAGGTCTGTCTGGTTTCAAGAGCCAGAGGACATCCTTCAACTCGTGATGGGTGACCGCCCGGTCCATGCCCACCTGTAGCGTCCCATAGTTCCTGGTGAACCACTCCCTTATAATCTGGATCTGGGCAGCTTCAAAATGCAGTTGGAAATTCAGAAATGACATCCCTCCTTCCTTCTTAAGTGATGTTAAGAGGTGGCAGCTGTTCCTGGGCCAATTGCCTGTCCAAATAAAATTGCTTGTGAGTTTTTGTAAGTCTACAAAAAACCTTTTGGGTATGGTTACCAGCATGGCCTGGAATAGGAAGGGAATCCGGGAAAGGGTGATCATTTTAATAGCGGCCAACATGATATCCTAAAAGAGCTCCATTTATGGAGTTCAGCCTTAATGGAAGACAGCATTGGGGGAAGGTTTGCGTTGTACCAACCAGCTAAGGTTGAGGAGATTTACTCCCTGGTATCTAATTTCCTTGGGGCTCGGCTTTGACGTAGTAGCTTTGCCTCACAAAAAGTAGGGCCTTTTCCGCCCTCTTGGTGCTGTGCAAATTCAGTTGGCCTATGGCTTGCCTATACTCCATATGCCCTTTCCTGGAGGGGGCTGATGAGGACCGTTTCGTACAGGTCTCCACCTCGACCATTAGCTGGGTTTCGAGTGTCCTCAATTGTGTATCCCTCTCTGCTTTAATGGCAATGAGCTCTCCCCTCATGGTGGCTTGGAAGGCGTCCCACCTAGTGCTCTCCCCAGTGTCCTTGGGACTATTAAAATAATCAGATTATCTTGCCTTCCTTGTCCTTCCTAATAGTGGAGTGCCGTAATAAATCTCCCACGGTACTCTACCCCCACAGACTGGACTTCTGTCTGGGAATTTGCAGTTCCATAGTAACCACTGTATGATCGGCTATCGCCACCGGCCCACCTCAATACCCTTAATCTTGCCTAGTAAGAGTGCCGAGACCCACACGTAGTCAATCTGGGAATGGGAGTTATGGACATTTGAGAAGAATGTGAACCCCTCCTCCCAGCCCTCTCCATGCACCTTGCAGGCCCAGGGCATCATCTGTTTCACGCAGTTACTTGGAGGCCACCCCTCCCTAATAGGAAGTCTCTCCTGAGCACCTATCCAACTCCTGTGACCAGGCCAGATTAAAGTCACCCATCATTATGATGCTGTCCTTCCTGAACCCTTCCAGTGCTACTACAAGTCTTTCAAAAAAGCTTCTTGGCACATATTGGGGGCGTAGGTTGATGCTAGGGTATAGACCTTCCCCTCAGCCTCCCTGTCACCATTATATACCAACCCCCTTTGTCTGCATTTGAGCCCATAATTTGCAAGTCACTGCCGTCTCTGAAGGCAAGCGCAACCAGACTCATCTTGTTGGGGCCCGACGCATGGAAGTTCTAAGAGAAACCTTTAAGATGGAGTCTCCCCTGGTCTTTCCGCAGTAGGTGGATTTCTCGGAAGACCAACACGTCTGGTCTGGATGCCCTTGTCACCTTCTCCAGTTTTTTCCTCTTCAGAGGGGAATTTAAGTCCCTCAAATTATGCATTGCCCACTTAGGGTTGTGAGGCTTTGTATCTTTCGCCTCAGGTCTCCCATGGCTCTAGTGAAGAACCGTAGGCTCCTCCAGAACCCTGTAGTGCATCCCGTCCCCCTACACAAAAGTCTTGTTGTGACACCAAACCCCCACAACAACCCCCTTGTTCTGCCTTCAGCCCCAGAAACCAACCCCCCACCCCTCTCCATGCTCCAAGCCCAACCGCCCTTACGGTAAAAAAGATGGAAGAATTCACACACCTCCTGCACCCCTCCGGCCAATGACAATACACACAACTCCCACCACCCCTCCATATTTTCCTGATATGCTCTCAACAGACCCCCAAACAAGGTCACTCAGGGAGGCTCGTGCCACTTGCCTCCCCCCTGTTTCTCTCAGAGTGTCCTCGTGGTGGGGCTCTCTTTCTTCTGTGATTCCCCACAGTCGCTCATTCCTGGGGCCTGGGTCTGGTGCGGGCTTCGGGTGTAGGACGTGCGCCCTCCTGTTCATCCTGATCTACATAGAGCTGGAGAAAAACAGCGCCTATCTGGGCAGATGCAATGCGTCTTTGCGTTCCTTCCCAGTCAAACAGCAGTCCAAAGGGAAATGTCCATTTGTATCGGATGTTCCTTTTGGATAGCACCCAAACCACCGGGCCCACCAATCTCCTTTTCAGCAGTGTGCCCCCACGCCTGGTCCTGGTACAGTTGAATCAGTGATTCCTGAAATGTCAATGGTTCCTTAGCTCTTACTGCACAGAGTACAGCTTCCTTCATTGCGTACAGAGTGAATGCTGCCAGGATATCTCTTGCTCTACAGTTGGGACCTCTTGCCACTCAGCCAGTTCTTTGGATGCGGTCTGAACCCACCTCTTCTGGTGCCCTATCTCCCGATATATCCTCAAAACTCTTCTGGACCTGTCACTTATGCTCCTGGTTCGTGACTTCCTCCGGTAGGTTTTTAATACGAATGTCGATCCTTCGCGACCTGTTCTCCAGGTCTTCAGTTTACAATTCCAGCTTTTGCGTGGCAGCATTCAGCCTCTCAATTTCATCACTTTGCTCCCTGGAGTCTGTTTCTACCTCTTGAAGGACCCTTTCTAGGAGGTCTGTTCTTTTCCCCACTTGACCCATTTCCTGTTTCACCTCGACCAATGCTGAGTTGAAATCTGAACGCAACAACTGAAAATCGTCCTGAAAGGCCTTTGTCAGGGAGGATTGTAAGTCTTTCAAATCATTATGCAGATCTTGTTGCGAAAGGGCTTCTCCAGATGTCGCTGCTAAAGGTTGCCCTGACCCTGCTATCATCTTCCCTGTTTTCGTGTTAGGTCTGGTGCCACCGGGACCCCGTATGGTGGGAAGGGCGCCTAGCAGGTCCCCTGTATTGGAAGACTGCTTTTGAGAATTAGTGCGGCTCTTTGACATACAATAAGCTCTGCCCGGGGCCTGGGCCACCTAGCTCTGGGGACTGAGACCAGCTTCAGCACTAGTGCCCTTGCTTTCTGTGGGGATCTTCTGTCCCTTCCACAGGGTCTGCCCAGTCGCCACCAGCCACTGATGCCCTGGGGGGAAGACTCCCTCCTCACTCACTCTGGGCCAGCCCCCCCACAGGCTTGCCCTGGCCCTGAGTGTGCAGGCGGTGTCAATGGCAACCTTAAGTCCCGGAAGTTCAGTTATCAATGGTTGTGGTAGTTCTCCCTTCCAACACGTCCCCATGCTGCAGGCCGCCCCCAGGTGATCCAGGCCCTTTGGTATCAGGGGCTTTGGAGTCTTATAGTGGTTCCACCTATCAGCCAAGACACCCCTTGGCAGATGTGTGCTCTCTCACCTACCCTTGCTCCGAGGTTCCTCTGGGTGGTCGGCTTAGTCCTGGCAATGGGTCACCGTGGGAAGGGGGAACCTCCTCTGTTCTCTGCGGCGGTCCGACCTGCTGTTGTGCCCACTGAAGATGGTCCTCGACGCTGTGGGGGCCTCCCGCAGTGTCCTCACCACTTCTTCCCCAGTGCTTTCATTTGGGCACCTACACCGCTCCCCTCTTTCCCGCGGGAAGATCCCTTACAGCGGCCCGCATCGCCCTGAGTGCTCACGTATTGGGTAGGAACCCAAACCAATGTCGCGGTGGGCTTGAATTTGCTCTCCTGGTTGCTGCCCCTGCCGGTTTCCACGTGTTGCCCGGGGCTCAGGCACGGTACAGTCCTTTTCCAATCTGCTGTGTACACGGTTAACTGCTTATGTTAGCAGTGTGAGTCCCTTTCGTTCTCTGACCACGCGCCGGTCTCGCCTGTCGGTTGTTGTCATCTTTCCGAGCTTCCCACTGCTGCGGGAAGCAGTGGCGGTGTGGCGGTGTCCGCACTCAGCCTCTCCGGTGCCGCAACTGCACACAGCCCCCAGAGCACAGGTGGCATGGATCTTGTGGGCCTCTCCTTTCACGCTTGCCCGGTGCTTCTGGCTCTGGTGTATAGCCGGGATGGAGGTACCCTCGCTAATGGCGTTGGTGCACTCTGTTGGGCCCGCCGCTTTCATTTGCCTGCCAAGTTTGCATACGGCGGCTGACCTGATGCTCCTCACTTAGTCTACTTATAATCTGGAGCCAGAGTCCGTCCACTATCATCGGACGGCTTGTACGCACGTTCCAAGGCTGCAGGTGGTGGAAAGCCTACAGAGAATGGAGGGTGCATGGAGCAATGGCCGACTCATCTATCGGATGTCAGCGGCCATCTTGAATCCCCTTTCCTTTCTTTTAAGCACTTTGTTCACAGTTCAGATTTCACACTTCACCATGTTATTATCTTTCTTTAACTTCCTGTTCTACTAATTTACAGTTCATAAATATTGCTTTCTTTTCAACAGTTCACACAATATTTCACACACACTTATCTTCACCAGGACTTCATATATGAAGCATTTAACTTTCCTTCACCTGGTATACTCTCCTACCAGGACTTTTCTACACAAATACCTTATTTTCCAGGTAGGACTGTATTGATCTGCTTACAGTTTGTTTAACAAATACTTTCACTCGATTAATGGCTTCCCATGTGATTTCTCTTTGCATGTTTCTCGAAACACTTGTGTATAGGCGCGTTACAAATGCCATATCATATCATATCATATCATGTTCATGAGGGGCTATAATTTATTATACCATCCGGCTTCCCACTTACGTATATATTATGTTCCTGTACAGTCAAGAGCTTCCCCTCGCTTTCATTACTTTCCTTCCAATTTGTTTCTAAGTAACCACATCAGTGTACCATCAACCCAGTAACCCTTTTACTTTCCCTGGGCTTACCGTTTGCCTTTGGGGCTGTTTCATCTTTGTCTGCTTTGCTGTATTGGCTTGGTGTGCGCCCAGTTAAGCGCAGCCTTGCTACTGTTCCTGTTTCCTTGGTGCGCGGTTCCTGCAGAGTTTCCCTTCCTCACAGTGAACCAATGGCACTGCCTTCTGTTTTCTCCGAAGTCGGGTTGGCCTCTCTTGTGTCTGTGGCCACGCGTCTTCCTTCCAGGGTCCAGACCGGCAGGCAGGCAGACCCGCGTCTGCAGCTTTTTCCATTCATTCTGATTCTCTTAACTCTCCTTCCCTTCACCCCTGTCAGCGGTTTAGATGACTAATGTCGTCCACTCACAGGCTAGAGGAAGAGGATAGCAATCTGACTCTTCCAGATGTGAATGACCCAGATATACCACCTATGATGAATGAAGGAATGGAGTCAAGGGATGATAATATTCTGGTTCCTGATGAGGACAAAGTGATGGAATTACAAAACGCAAGATATCTGAAAAGAGAACACAAACGCATACACAGGAGTCTAGAAGACTATGAGCCTCATTACACGGTAGGCGGCACTGCTTTGCGGTACCGTAATTAGCTCCCTGGGTCCCTTTGCGTTAAAATCCCCAACCCGCAAAGGGACCTCATAGTAACGCGGTAAAGATTTACCGGTACCGGTAAAATACCCTTACCGCCCACTGTGTAATGAGGCCCTATATGATGGACAAGTGACAGAACCTTAGCCAGAAAAGTAATGTTCACAGATATAGTCGAATAACAGGACTTGTGGGCAGGTGTGATGGATACATTGGGAGCGTATTAGTTGTATATGTTTTTCGTTTGCTTATGGCTAACAAGGGATGTGGTGATGTCCACTTGTCTTAGACGGTCACCACGTGACGTGACGTGCATGTGGCATGGGCAAACATGACGTTTCGGGAGGTGAATAAAGGGAGATACCCTTCCGGACAGGAAGCAGTCTCCTACGAGCTCCAGTCTGTGTCGGTGTGATTATTTATGTTTGCACTAAGCACTCACTGACTGGGGGGCCTTTTCACCGACATAACACACAGAACTCAGGAGTTTTGGAAGTGAGTTCCTAAAAAGATAAATCATGTTCTTGAGAGAAAAAGCCCACTACTGCTTTCCATTTACTCCCCTCCATAACCTGTTCAGAATGTCCCTTAGACTCACCCCATTATAAGAAGTTCACTGCTTCCTGTCAAATCTGATTTCTCATCTATTGTAGGTTCTTTTGTGATCAAAAGAGCATTCGTCGTCCTGTATGTAAATAAATAAAATAAATTAATATTCTGTGTAGCCATCCCAACTTAAAGTTCCCTACCCATTTTCGCCCACCCTTCCCACCGACTTACAGCCTTAGCATGTATAGTAATGTTGACTATGTAAAGCTTTAGCCAAGATGGTGATATTTTGGGATATGTTTGTTATATTAAGGTTCATATCTGTAACCACACATTTGTATTCCTATTATTAGGTTGCTAGGCACAGACTTACGAGAAGTTGCAAGGGTGTCGGAGGAACCAGGAAGACTGGAGCAATATCAGCAGGTTAATGGGGCTGCAAAGGCAATGATTAGGATTGTGTTCTATGGAGTGGCACAGCCCCAGAGAAACAACCATATCCCAAGAAATACCTAGGTAGGCAGTTCCTGCAGGCAACACCACTAACTGAGGAAGTGAAATGAGTTTCCAGGAAGATAAGCACTTCAGGACTTGAGGGAAGTACATTCAAGGGTTGAGCAAAGGTGAAGGAATGAGCAGGGGAAAGGAGCCAAGAAGGCTCCAAGACGATGAGTAGCAAAGTTGATGGCTATCTCTGGTCAATACAATTGCGCATTGATACACAATTAAATGGTTTACTAGTACTTAAAGTTTGGAGGAACAGTTCCAAAGGAGGTGTAGTAGTCAGAGGTACCCACAAGGAGCCTAGACAGAGCAGGGGAGGAAGAATGAGCAAGGTAGCAGCGGTGTATGCTAGAATCAGCTTCTGTCAGGAAAGAGAGCAAAAGGAGGGCAGAGGACCTGTCAATGGGGGCAACATATGCCAGGAGCAACCAATGGGATTCATGCAAGGAGCAGACAGGGCGCGTGAGGCTGGCATACTCAAAATGGTGGCGGCATATGAGAATTAGAAGTGAAAAGAGAGCAGCAGCACAGGGGCTAAGGGGACGAACATGTTGCAAGACCCAGGCACTCGCTCCTGTTGCCTTGATATGGCCACACACTGCATGTGTTAGCGTCTATGTGGCCACAGGCCCATGCGCCAGGGAAACCTGAAAGTAGCCCCCAGGAAAGTGTGGGCTTCAGAGGGTGATGTGCATTAAAACAAATGCACAAATCTGTCAGTTGTGATGGATGTGCCAGGTTCCCAAGACCTTTCCTCAGGACTGCAACTCTTCCAATTAACTAAATGCTTCACCCCATACCCTATACACCTGGAGTATAGGATGGGTGACAGCTGGTCTGGTTTCAGAAGGCATACATGGACCACATGGTGAATAAGCCAATGCTTGGGCAAACTGAAGGGGTGACAGGGCAGACAATTAACTGGTCCTAGAACAGTTAGGTAATGCATACATACATACAGAGGTGCAGGGAAGGTGAGGGTATGGAGGGAACAAAAAACGAGTGCAGTCCAATAGGGCCCTGGGTTAAGTGCAGAGAGGTTGCCCCACTCATGACACGTAAGCTGAAAGTGCTGTAATGCTGAAAAAAGTGCAGCGGGCTGGAGGCAAGTGCAAAATACTGGTGGGGGAGCCTGGGACCCGTTAGGCTCAGAAGGTGAACCAGGCAACCAGTCAGCAAAAACTGAACAGAGTTAGGGGGTGGAGAGAAAGGAAACGAGGTTAGCAAGGGAGAGGGAAAGAGGAGGAAGAGAAAAGGAAGGTATTGAAGAGTTTCCCGAACTTAAGGTGTTCCGCTCAAGACAGAGAGAGGCAGTGAGGCTGTTCCAGAGGGAGGCACCTGCAGAGGATAAAGATCTACTCCCAAATCTCTGTTTGCAGAGGGCTCTAGCGGGGGAGCATTTAGGAAGAGAGCGTTGTAGATAGTGTGTGCCCCGATTTTAAAGCAGAGCAAGTCTCTCTTTTGTCTGCAAATGTCTTATACAGTTACTTACCTTTTCGGAGATTGAGTTGAGCTTTGTTATGTACATCTAGTATTTGTTTTGCAACCTCTTGTACAGCCGGGATAGAATGAGCTGAGGGTGCATGTGCAGGTAGAGACTTGGGATGGAACCCTTCAGGCAAAAGAACAGAAACGTACCCATGAGGGAACGATAGTGGCTAGTGAATGCAAATTCAGCCAAAGGAAGTATATCAGTTTAATTATCTTCAGTATGATTGCTATAACAGTGACCGTGATAGCAATTGATTTTGCTCACTGACCTGATTGACCCTCTCAGTCTGGTTATCGGTCTGTGGATGGAATTCAGTTGAATGTAGTACTTGAAAGCCTAACAGTTTTGCTAATGTGTGCCAGAACTTGGCTGCAAACTGTGGTACTCAGACACAAATGATATGGTTAGGAGGTCCATGTAGCTGAACTGCACGTTCTGTGGTCAGAAATCATCTTGTCAGAAAGTCCATGCAGCCAAACCACACATTGAATGAAGCGGAACCCTAGAGCAGGGATCCCCAACGTGTAGCTCGGGAGCAACATGTTGCTCGCGGCACCCTAAATTGTTGCTCGCCAGTTGCTCTGGGCCATTGTGTGGAGGCCTAGAAGGAGGTGCTGAATGGATGAGACCTCCGTAGCACTGTAGTCAGTACAGAGTCCTGGACTGTGCAAGGATGTTGGCCAATGAGCCGCTGTGTTTCCAGCTGGCTTATTTTTATACATGCAAGATTTGTGTTTGGTGCCACCATGCACATAATTGTACAGTAAATGTCCTTACTAGTTATGGTAGTCTCATTGCTAAAACCCTGTCATCCCCAGTTACTTTGCCCAGCTGATAAATGTATTAATGAGTACATTATTTGAACCATGTTTGTGTCATGGAGAAAATTGGCCTATTCCGTTCCTTGGTACAGCTAGTATGAGCATAGTGGACAAGGAAGTGGTATGCATACCCAACTTTCATTTATTAAATAATGTGCATGCACACTTTCTGTACAAGTGAGGTTTGTGTTTGATGCCACCATATTTATCGACAACATTCATTTTGGTGTCACCTGTATTTATATTACATAGTGTCCTAGTGGAAAAATGGTAATCGTTTGATACTGTGCCCATCTGGCACATGGTTAATGGGCAGATACGGCAAATGCATGCCCACATTTTTCATAATCAATTTTCCCTGTATTCCAATCCAATTAAGTTATTGTTAACTTAAGGCAATTTTTTATGCCATTTTGAAACTATAAATCTGACCAGCAGTGTACATACCCCTCATTAAATCATGGTTCAGTTTTCTTTTTGAGATTCTACATTCTGCATCGAACCATGGTGCATCCCTTTCTATAACCTGGAGCTCCTAAACTTGGGGGCATGGTTTGCCAATAGCTCTGTCCTGGATAGTTTCTCCTAAAGACTCAAACAAACTCTCGCTTTCTTTTGTGGCCTCTGAACTGTTCAACATTTTTAAGAGAATATCTTTATTTCTTGTGAATTAGTAATTCTTTCCAATGCCTCCTTTTCGAGCGTAGGCATCGCCAACCAGCCGCTCTGGCTGTCAGATATCTTCTTCGTGGTGCCTAGTCTGCCCATTGGAAAATGAACTCCAGAGGATTGTGTTTACTCTTTGTTCAATAAGAAATGTAACATTTCATAACATTCCTGAAGAAAAAAAACATCACAATACAGTCATCAATGACTGTGGAACAGTATTGCTGATCTCGTATGCTTAGGAATGCACCATTTGCCATTAAAGATCCCATAAATTCCTAGGCAAAATCTCAGTAGATCTGAAAAATCAGTGCCCCGTTTATGGCCCTTTTTACTGTCCATACATTTGCACTAATATTTTGCTCAGGAACCTGAAACCCCTGGTAATGTTTACTTACTCCTACTCTATTTATGAACAGCTGAACTGGTCCTATATGTCTAAAAATGTACTACTGACCACTCAATCTCCTCAACATTTCTTGGAAATCACTAAACGTCAAATTAAGTTAAAGGCCTTCCACATTTCCTTGACTAGAATAACACGTGGTCTAGATAACTATTAAGTACTGCAAATTAAATGTTCTATACACAGTTTTAACTTTGTTACATTTCTAATTTGTGTTGCAAACAATTTGTCCGCTACTGTGCGCCGATATGTTCCGTCGAAAAATTGATGTTGCTCACCATTTAATTTGATATGCCAATTTTGCTCATTGCACACAAAAGGTTGGGGACCCCTGCCCTAGAGTCTCTGCCTAAGGCATGGTATTTAATGTGATGAAGTGACCCATCTTGGTGTACGCGCCCATAATGGCCCAAATGGCCACCTTCTTCGTGGAGGGGGGCACATGTGTCACACAATCCAAAGTAATCTTTCACCAGGATCAAGAAGCTTGGTTGCAAGAGACCTGTGGGAGCCTACGTATTGTGCTTTTGTTAAGTTCGGTTTGGTACTATTATGGTTGTATTCTTTGATGTATTTACACATCTATGGCCACCAGAACCAATGCTGAACCATTTTGCAGGTTTGTTTTTGATGCCAGGTGTCAATCTAAAGAAGAGTATTAACACCATTGCAGTATTTCCTCCTGTGCATCTTTGGCCAGAACATACAGTTGACCGTGATACAATAGCAATCCTGCTAGTATTAGTTGAACATTTGAACACTGCTGGAGTAACTTTAAATCATGTGACTCCTCAGGTTCAGAAAAGCTTCCAGGAAGCCCGGTTACATGTTTACTGGGTATCTCTGGGCAATAAACCTTTAAACACATACATGGCCTAGGAGGTCTTTCGGTTCCGATTAATGCACCAAAGCAGGTGCATTAGACAAAGGAGACCACAAGGAGTCTATGCAGAGGAAGAAGGGAAGTCTCAGGAAGGTTGTGGCTGTGTATGTCACATGCAGTCACTGGCAGGCAAAAGAGCAAAAGGAGGGTGGAAGAACCCTTATCAATGGAGTCCACATATACCAGGAGCAACAGCCTGGAGTTACGAGTGAGTAGGAGAAAAGAAAGGCAGCAGCCTGTAAAGGAAGTGTGGAGACTACCAGAGTTAGAATAGGAATAATGGAATCCCAGGGGTGTGGCCGTTGGGGTTTATGCAAGGATTGGACTGGCTGTTGGAGGCTGGCAGAACCAAGGCAGTGGCTATGTATGCCAAAAGGGCTGAGTTTATGAAAGGAGTGGATTATGTATGCCAGAAGGTGTGACAGGACTATCGCTCATTGTGGGGTGTGTTGGTCCAAACGGCCAAAATGTTCCTAAAATAGTATTTCAATTTGGTGACTTGTTGTCTGCTTCAGTTTCACTGCATTAATGCAGTAGAACAACTATTTTCACGCTTGAATGCGTATAACGCTTGAAGTTGCTGCTGTCGACGAAATAAATTGAAATACTATTTTTAGAACATTTTGGCCGTTTGGACCAACACACCCCACAACGAGCGATACATTATGAATGACGGACTAATTTTGTCCCAATGACACTATACTGCCAATTATCAGTTTAAACTACGTAAAACTGAGCAGCTGCATGAATAATGCCCATAATCTTCTTGGTGAAATATAAGCATATTTGAATGAAACCAATTCAATTGATGTTTTGACTGTTCACCATTGGTTATATTATTGTCAGCCATACTGGACTAATTTCAGTTATACCTTTGTACGCCCTGAAGACGGCCCAGATAGGGTTGAAACACCTGTTGGCGTGGCGTTTTTTATGGAACATTAAAAATTACCGGTGCAAAGCAAACATTTGTTAAGTCAAACTACTTTTCAGGTTGAAATCTAGTGAACTTTATATATGCGTAATGAATCTTCTAATCAGCCATAAATGAACACCAGTTGGAAGCGCAATTAGTGAGGTGTTTCTTAAATGTTCTATTCAGGTTTTTGAAGGGTTTCCTGAGAAATTACCCTTCAGTCCTCACTACTGACGCATACCACATACACTACAGTGCACATATCCACCACTAATATATGAAGTATTCTAGATATCATTGCTCTTGTGTGCACGTCCAAGCATAGGATTAATTTCTCAGTATTTGATTTCTACACTCTCAAACAAGACTTACATTCCTAGAAGGCTACACAACTTCGATGGAACACAAAAGGCCAATTACCAAGGATAAAAGTATTCAAACTCAGGACCTTGTAAAGATGCCTCATGAAGCTGTACACACACAAACGGAACCACTGATAGCCAAAACATTTCACTTTTCGGCATCCAGCAACTCGGTGCAATCTGGCAAACTAAGTCAAATGTTATTATCTTTGCCATTACTTGAACTAACCCAACATTTGAAACTGCAGCCCCTAAACAAGTCAAACCATCACTTGTCATGAAGCACGGCCTGCCTACCAGTCAGCATGCTTCTATGGTCCTTGCGCTAGGCCATGACCGAAAAACCACCCTCAAAACCAAGTCCATCCTAAAACCGCCTAGAGAAAACGGCTGCATAATCCACGGGACTCACCTTTCACTTCACATTTCTAAAGATTGACCCACTGAAGGCTCCCCTCATTTCAAAATTATGATGAAAGGGACCTTAGGTCAACAAAAACTGGAGACAGTCTTGATGGCCCAAAAATCTGCTACATCAAAACAGTCCACACCTATCTTTGAAAAGAGAACAATACGAAAAGGATGCAGACAACTACAGCCTTTGATAATAGGGCCAACACAAAATAATCATGGCACGTGTAAGGAATTGTCGTCACCAAGGGAAAGCAAAATCATGGACTCCTTACTAGACCTTACTTAACACTCCATTGAGGCCTCAGAATCCGAACTAGCGGAGAAACTTCAAGGCAAAAGAAAAGCAGTATCCCCACTCCAAAGTCCGTCACATGGTGAACCAGAAAAAAAGCTACTAATTTCAGACCCAGAATCTCCAGTATTCCTCACTCTTGAGGAAAAAAAAGAGAAGGTGCTATCAAAGAAGGAGGAAAACAGGTCACTCAAAAAGACTACCACGGACAACAAAAAACAACAAGCTGGTTTACCATAGGCCGCACATACAGCTGTGATCATAACGAGGGAAAGCTGGACAAAGATAAAGGGAGTGCCCTCTGTCAGGAGAAGCCGAGGTCTCCTATATGGAGATCCAAAGTACATACAAAACAGACGTTAAGAGACACATTTCCAGGTCCTAGATTTCCAACGACTGAAACACTGCAGACAAGCGGATGGATAGACACATGAAATGAGCACGGCTCGTGAGAACAGAAAGATCAACGATAACACGCTCCTTTATATTGTAACGATTGCTGGAAGAAGGAGGCCGCATTATCTTAAATCGGAAAACGATAATGGCCCTTCTACACCATAATCCGTCCTTCAGGTCACTTGCCTCAGATGACATCGACTTCATTGAGTTTACACATGCAAACTCGACTGACAGTTTCTATCTGCACATTGCATCTTCAACGGTCAAACAACTGTTGAGAGAAGCCAGAAACAAACTGGGATCACTCAGTTATGACCAAAGTGAAATTAATCACCATAATTCCGACGCAGAGGGGGAGAGATCAAGAACAAGAACGAGACTGTGCCCTTTCCAACAAAGGGTAATTGTACCTGGAAAAATGAGAGCACCACCTACTAACCATCCGAGGACTCTGGAGGCATCAAGAAACAAATGTCTTGACACCGAGCCACCAATGCCAGACAAGGGGTGCAAGATTATGCTACTCCAGAAATAGACAAGCTAAGCAAGGAAAAAAACACTGAGCAGGCGAGGTTCGGCAGACTCTCCAAGTCAAGGCAAAGAGATCGTTCTAACCCCTGGCGTCACAAAAATAGATATGGAGACCTCCCTCGAGAATGAATGAGTGCCACATGGCCCCCAGCAAAACTTGACTATAACTATAGATCAAGATAAAACTAGATCCAACATATGGAGGCTAACAACGCTGTTCGGCAAAGACTTAAAGATAAGGACCAAAGGAGATGGGCCTGGCTCCTGGAAGTTCTGGCAAACCACCACAGATCCTAGCAACCAAAAACTTTGCCACACCCAACAAAAAAACAAAAAAAAACAGGGCCCAACTGTTCATCAAACCAGGTGACCACGGGATTGTGGAACACACGTGGCTTCACCCACCTTATGAACACATCTGATGTTAACTTCGGTTCATTTGATCTCTTGTGTCGTATAAGGCTGGCCACTGGCCGCAGCCTTATACGAAGCTTATATTGGTGTTTTCCAGTACTCAGAAAAAACTATCACAGCCTTCCCACCAAGTGTGGTCAAAGAAAAAATAAGCAGATTAATGTACGCGGATGATGATATCATCCTGATCGACCAAACTGCTGAAGTCCTGCAAAGAAAACTGGACGGTCTCCAAGCTTATCTCCAGTCAAACGACTTAGAGATCAATAGCAACAAAACAAAAGTGATGATCTTAGAGAAAACATCTAAGAGAAAGGAAACACCTTTCTGGCAGATAGCAGGAGAGCGCCTTGAAAAAGTTAAGTCTTTCATATATCTGGGTGTCACAATCAATGGAAACCAACAAGAATTACCGATGCAAGAATCTCTCCTTACTAAAATCAAAAGTCTGACAACTCAGACGAAGATCTTAGACAAACAGCTTGGTCGCTTCTCTCTCAAAACATCATTGACTTTTTACAAAACAAAAGTGATGGCAGCAATCGTCTATGTAGCCGAGGCTATGCCAGCGATACCGTCTGACATCTGGAGAAAACTTGAAGGTTACTATCGGAGGAAAATACTATTGCTACCTTCCTCCACTCCGGTGGCGTCAAGGCACAGTGGATCTTAATGGCCTAATGCTTTTTGGAAAAATCCGAACTTCAAAACAAAGAATACATGATTTTATTTTTGAAGAAATGAACAGGGGATCCAACAAAATGCTGTCAACATGGGCTCACAAAAACTATGCACTTTTAAAAGAAATTGGTAGCTCGGAAGAGGAACTTGACAACAACCCAACGAAAACTGCAAGAAAACTTAAAGAATCAGAGTGGTGTAACACTTTGGAGATGACGGCTGGAAACAAACTAACCACGCAGCTACCAATCAATGCTCAAAAAATAAATTAACCAATGAATTATCTGATGAAGTTTCCAAACAAAAAGCTCTGATCGATCTTCATGAGCTCACGGCTCAATCTACTAAAAACCAATGAAATACGGCCAATAAGAGATAAAGCCAGGGAGAACACTTGTTGATTTTGCTACCAGGGGAATACGGTAGAAACAGTCAGACAACTGCTTTTCACGTGCACGGGATTGTCATCCAAAAGAAGGATCCATCTGGGTCACCTGCTCGTCTAGTGGAAATAATGAGAAATGGCTCCATAGAATCATCTGACAAAGATACAAATGAGGTGGAATATAATTTCCTAACACTAGACCAAAAAAGATTGCTAGTGGTTCAACAAAGTGAAAAATTCTGGAATTAACACGAGAAAAAAGAAGCGATCAGGGAAAAAAAAAAGGTGTAATCCAACAATGCCTGGTGAAAGTATCAGTAAAAATACTAGTGGAGGACTTGAGTTCAAACAAAACACGACAAAGTGGACAGATGCTTTAAAGATAGTGATTGAGAACATTTTACCTGAGAATGATGTGTACAACTTGAATCGGAAAAATGTTATGCAGCTACTACAGTGTGTCCCTGGATTTAGATCAATAAGGTCCAAGGATATAGCAGTTGTGGAACACATAGATGAGGAGAGGGTTGATCACGTGATTCTCCACTTCACGAACAGAACAACAAAAACATTACTGCTTAAGGATGCAAAGGACCTTAAGAAAAGAGGATACGATATGAGGGATCACCACAAAGACACTTCTGTGGTCTTAATTGATGAGAAGATGTGAACCTGTTTACAGACTTTCAACGTTTGGATGAGGAATATCGGTGGAACTACCTGATGAGGTTAAGCCCTGTCGCGTGAAGGGCTGCGTTAATCTGCGCTGTTTGGCTGTGCTGCGTGAGAGGAGCTGTAAAGAGAAGCTCACCAGCATTTGCTGACAGCTTTTTGTGGACATCAGCTGTCTGAATTGTGGTTACGGGCTACAGAAAACGAAGGACCTTCTGTGTCTGATAGGCATAAACACTACCCAGTTAGCCCGGAAGCCCCGCCCATTGCTCCGCCCCTCCAGGAAGTCGGCGCATCAAAAGAACGCCCCAGCGACCCTTGCAGCGTTAAGTCCTGTTGCGTGAAGGGCTGCGTTCATCTGCGCTGTTTGGCTGTGCTGCATAAGAGGAGCTGTAAGGAGAAGCACACAAGCATTTGCTGACAGCTTTTTGTGAACATCAGCTGTCTGAATTGTGGTTACGGGCTACGTAAAACGAAGAACCTTCTGTGTCTGATAGGCATAAACACTGCCCAGTTAGCCTAGAAGCCCTGCCCATTGCTCCGCCCCTCCAGGAAGTCGGCGCATCAAAAGAACGCCCCAGCGACCCTTGCAGCGTTAAGCCCTGTCACGTGAAGGGCTGCGTTCATCTGCGCTGTTTGGCTGTTTGCTGCGTTGCTGCAGCGCAAGGGAAATACAGCCGGTTCACATCAATGGACCAAGGAAATCAAAGCACATAACTTGTGGTGCAGCAAGAGGTGTTTGTGTCTCTCTTAGGTGGGTATAGTACCCATTATGGCTAAAACGAGTCTCGTCGACATGGCTGTTCCCCGACATAACACCAGAGCAAAGTCAAGGTTACCCACACATTCCCGTGCAACGCTGTCATCTGTTATGCCATCGCAATTGGCCTGCTCAGGTACAGGTAAGGAGCGGGATCGAGTTCCTTCTGTGTTACAGCATGTTTCCACGCTAGATAATTCTGTCCTGAGCGGGCAGCTGGAGAAATCTAATCTCTATGATCAGACTTGTACTGCTCCGATGGAGGTGCCTCGACCTATTGTGGTGAATAGTGATACACAGATAATTTCAAAAGACACTACACTGCAAACACAATTAAAAACACAAGTATTGTCGGAAGGCAGGTCGCAGGAAATGGCTACCCGCTCTCTGGAGGTTAATTGTGGCTCTCAGCAAAGTGCTGGCAGTGTCCTGAAATAAAGGGCATTGGTGCAACAGAAAACATGGTGTGAGATACAGGAGAAATCAAACAACATTGACAAAACAGAGGCACTTGCACTGAACGTTACGGATGCCGAGCTAAACAAAGTAGGATCTCAAGTTGATGGTGTCCTTGCCCAGTCACAGAGGGGAATCAGTATTGGAAAGAATTCAAGTGACGACAAATTTACTGGTATTAATGATTCAAGGAATATTCCACAAGCTTCAAATACAGTGGAGACTTCAGTGGAGAAGGTAAAAGTGCAATTAACTCAAATTACTCTAACTCAATGCTCTGCAACAAACTTGGATGACTCCATTTATTCTGACGCATGAGACGTAATGATCACTGCTGATCGATATGAGGATGTGATTCCCAACAGACAACCAATGACTGAGGAAGTAATAATCAAAAACCTTGTCACTGTATCTTCAAGTTTCGAAGATCAATTCAAGGACGGTGCCAGGAACCACATGCTGGACGAAGGAATAGAGGTTGGAGCTATTGTGGCCCACGAGTGTTGTGAAGATCCACATACGATTGTCAGTGGCATTGTCCATGGAAATGCACACAATGGAACGGACAAAGTAATGGAACGGAGATCAGTTCCCGACAAAACTAATGAAAAAAATCCAACTAAAATCTGTAAAAGAATTGACCTTAAATATGAACTATAAAGAAAAAGAGTTATTAGGAACGGAAGGACTCAAAACTCCTACTAAAGAAAAAAATGCCATACAACCTAGAAATCTACACACTCAAGTGAAACGGCTCCTAGGTGAAGTGAAAAGTAAAGCAGGCTCTCCTCTAATTGGGAAAAGAGTCAGACTTCAAAGCACAGGCCATCATGAACTATCCATTGCAGATAAAGTTTGCGAGCAAGAAGGGAGAGAAGAATTCATAAAAACGATGAAAAGAAATACCAGGAAAAATAAGCAACACGAAACTTCTGATAAAGTGTCATATTATAATGACCTTCCAGAGTTGGAAGGAGGTTCTGATACACAATTATTACCACCATTGCATCAAACACTAACATCAAAGAAGCCACACAGCGTGCCACACTTATTGAATAGCTTAGAAGATGTGGATATGGTCAGATCTCTACAGCAGGATAAATATTGCCTACAATCTATGTTTGTGTCAAAAGGAAGACACACATGTGGTGCCAAATTGAAAGATGGAAATAACTGGCTAAAAGAAAAAAACAGATCAATTGCGACTCAAACAGTAAATGTCATCATCAGTCCAAAAGATTCTCAAAATGAAACTTATGTGTCTATTGGAAGTGACAACAAATCCAATGAGGATGCAGACAAAAGCAAACGGTTAAAAGAGTCGTCCAAAAAAGAGACTGATCGAATTGAGAAAGAGGAAGCGAATCCAGGAAACAAAAACCATCTCTCAATTTCAGCAGGCATGCAGATTCATAACAACGTCATGGCCACGCTCTCAATCTCCTTGGCACCATATACGAAGCTGTATGAAAATATAAGTGACAGCTTAAAAGACAACAATGCATTACTGGCGTTAATGCTAACAAAACTGTCAGCACAAGAGATAATGTCAGTAAATTTGGATGGCAAACTAAATCAAGAAGCAGACAATTCTGCGGTCTGGCAACAAAGGCTTTTTGATCTAGCAAGTGGCGAAAAAAATGAAAAAGAACAATTATCGCAAGCACTAGTGGACTCCTAAAAATGGAAGAGGAAAACATGCGAAAGCAGAGACATTGATAGAAGCAGAGTGTACAGTAAAGAGACCATCAACAATAACAAGAAAAGAGTGCTCCCTGACTTGGGAAGGAATTGTAGCACTTCTGAAATCCAAAAAGAAAGTGTTAACAGACTTGAAGGAAACCAACCAATGAAAGTAGCAATTACCAAAGGAACAACCATGACACCAAGTGCACAGAATGGAGAGGCTCTATCACAAGGAATTATGGAGACTAACTCTAGTGATGCCAACGAGGATAATCAAGAAAAAGACACAAACATAAACACTTCTACAACCTCAATAGAAAAAAACGAGGTGGAGAAATCAGTCCCACTAATGGAAATATCGGGTAAACCAGCAAAAGTCACTGATAGGGATGAACTGTTCCCAGTCTTTGGAGGAACCCAAGGCCCCTTACTGTCCAGAACTCTTCAGAGTACAAAAAGTACAAAAAAAACATAGAAAATGGAAAAAGAACAGTAAAAGGTATTGCCCCAAAGGAGGCTCAGAAATCTAAAAACATTAAAGGAACCCAACAGAATCAAAATACAGGAGTAAGATCATTTTTTAGAAATATAAATCTAAACACAAACATCAGGATGGTGGAAAACAAAGTCAGTAGGCCGGATCAAACAGTCAACAAGAGAGCAAGGCGAGTTGCAGAGAGTTGCAGAGAGTGATGAGGACACTGACTCTGAGCCAGAATTACGATCTCAAGATCTGATTGACGATGTGTCTTTCTACATCAATGAAGCGGAACAGGGGGCGTGGCCAACATGCAAGCGCAGAGGACGTGAGCTCCGTGAGCTCCTCTTGCCGCCGACAACATCCTGAGGAAATTATCCTGTTTGGTGGGGCGATACGATTTGCAACTTCAGGATTAGCTGCATGAATGCCAGAAGAAGCGCCGTGTGCATTCTCACCCTAAGAACCCTGCTCTGGGCGAAGGAGAACGGCAGAGAAGATTCGGCGCGCAGGGCGCGAATAGCTGACTTCAAAATGGCCGCCGCGGCCCGATCCCTGTGTTAGACCGAACTCCTGAAGGGGGAGGAACCCTCGGCTGCCTAGCCCGGAGCGGTGTGCCATGCTGTGTCCCGACACCCGGTCGCTGGGAAAAGGAGAGTTGTGAGACTGTCGGAGCTGTCCCCGAGAGCGAAGGGACCCGGTGGCGCCTTGTGAGCGGGAAGGACGCTCGACTGACGGAGGTCGGGCTGTCCGCACGCACCGGCGAGGAAGACCCACGGGGCTAGATCACACGAGAAGCTAGAACAGGCACCTTCTGGCTGGTCTCCTGCACACAGGCACCCCAGCAACCGGTGCTTACGTAACTTGGAGGGCTAATCACTGCGGACAATTGGCGGCCCTGGTCCAGGATGGCCTGCGGTGCCCGGTGACGCCGTACGTAGGGGACCCCGCGTGAGGAGTGTGCCTGCATCGGAAAGCGCCCTCTGGAGCAGCAAGCAAGTAAGTGGGACTTTCCCACCCCAACCACCCCATCTATCCCGGGGAGCGCCTGGGGTCTCGCAAGCCAACAAAGGGGAAGGGACTACACCGAGTACTCTCCGCCGGACCCCCGGGGCACTGGCCCTTCCCTGCGGAGCCACGGAACAGAGCATAACTGGGGTAAGAATCACCGAGGTGAAGCACACCGCCGGCGCCCTGCCCCGCCAGGTTTTCGCCGTTGGGCCTAGTGGGAGACGCGGTCTTCGACGCACGGCACGATGGGGAAGGACAGGCAGAGAAAAGCATCTACCCAAAGCAGTATGGATCAGTTTGCGATAGCCACGGCCCCGGCTCCCGCGGCGTCAACAACACGAGCGCTCCCTCAACCAGAGGATGAACCTCTCTCACTGCGGGACATTATGGCGGCTATTGCTAGCTCGCGCTCCTCCATGGAGATTAAGATGGATAGTATAGCAGCAGATGTCTCCTTCCTGCGGCACGACCTACAAAAGTTAACTTCCAGAACGAGTGAGGCCGAGCACCGTATCTCAACAGTAGAAGATAACGTCACTGGGATCAACAGGCAGATGTCCCAGGCACTGGCCCGCCTGAAGTCCCTAGAGGCCAAGGTCGATGAGGGGGAGGGAAGGTCTCGTCGCAATAATGTTCGCATCCTCGGCCTCCCCGAGGGGGAAGAGGGGCAGTGCATGGAACTGTTTCTAGAACAATGGCTCACTGACATTTTCGAACCCTACTCTTTCTCAAAGTTTTTCTCGGTAGAGAGGGCACACAGAATGCCCTCGGGCAGACCGATACCGGGCACTCCGCCCCGAACAATAATTGCCAGGCTGCTGAACTATCGTGACAGAGATGCACTCCTGCAATTGTCCCGCTCCCAAGGGTCGATTACACATAATGGGTCGCGAATAGCCTTTTTCCCAGACTACACCCGAGAGGTGCAACGCGCAAGGCAATCCTTCGAGCCTCTCAAAAGACAGTTGGCGCAGTTGAAGGTGAAATACGGCCTTCTCTTTCCGGCCCAACTAAAGATTCACCATAAGGGGACGACAGTGCATTTTACAGACCCACAGGAAGCCTGGAAATGGGCCGAGGCACACATTGAAGGGGATTGGTCCACGAGACCACGACGACAGAGGGGCAGGGTCCGACCCGGGTCACGGCAAATCTCCCCGAGGAGAGCTCCGGAACGAGGGGAGCAGGAAGCTCCGGAGCAACAAGCAGAGCAGGACGCACACTGAAAACGCTCAAAGCCGGCAGCGAAGAGAAAGAGCGTTCAAACGCAGCATACGACTGAGCCACGGGAGACACCCCACCATACAAAACACCAACATACGGCACAAGAAGGAGAGCCCCCCTGGGTAGGTCCCTTCTTGGAGTTTCTCTTAAACTTAAAGTCAAGCCACACCCGCGTTACAGGTAGACACCTGTACCGTTAAGGTAGTTTGTTTCATGTGAGTTGTCCAGTTGACAACTTGGTTTCTCATGTTCGGGCGACAGATGCTTCTAGTTGGGAGGAGTATAGGGTGGGTAGTTATGGGTTTGTTATGTTTAGTTATGAATGGGGCCAGACAAGCAGGGGAGATACGAAAGTTCAAGATAGGGGCAGCACTAAACAAACACACGGAATCCCGGCGCCAGGCGTCGCCACCAGTGGCATATACCTTCTCGTCTACAAATAGTCATGGCCTCCAATAGCTTTGGGACCAGCAAGACCAAGTCACTTAACCTCATGACCTGGAACGTCAACGGACTCGGCAATGTAATCAAACGCCGACTGGTAGGGCAATACTTGAAAAGGCACACGCCAGATATAGTTTTTCTGGTAGAAACACACCTCGCAGGCACAGAATGCTCTTTTTTCAAACGCACTAACTACAGACTTGCACTCCATGCGGGCTTCACAATGGGTTCACGAGGTGTCCTGATCCTGATACATAAAAACCTCCCCTTCCATCTGAATACGGTGACTCAAGACACCGGAGGCAGGTACATACACACGACAGGCACGCTCTGGGGAAACTCCATCACATTGCTCGCTGCCTACGCACCACCAACTTTGCTAACACCACTACTCACCGACATTTCCCCCATGATTACGGAGGATAACTCCGACATCACGATACTTGGAGGTGACTTTAATGAAGTCATGAACCCAACCCTAGACCGCTCACACTTACGCAATAGAAACCCTGAGACACGTACCAAACTCGCCACGTTCACGAACGCCCTAGGCTTGTGTGACGTGTGGAGAGAGCTCCACCCCGACTCCAGGGAATATTCCTTCCACTCTGGGGCGCATGCCTCGCTCTCCAGACTGGATTATTTCTTCATTCCTTCAACAGACCTTCATAGAGCACAAGAAGCTTACCTATTACCCAGGGGAATCTCTGACCACTCCCCAGTGGTGCTGAAAATTATGACCTCTAGACCGACACCCCCGCCAAGTTGGCGCCTGAATAATTATTATTTGGGAAACCCAGACCTGGTAGAAAAACTCCAAGGGGCGACCGAAACGTATTTTGAGCTAAACACGGAGTCTGCAGCAGATCCAGGGTTACTGTGGGAGGCATATAAAGTAGTTCTAAGGGGGGAACTCATTTCATGGACTTCCGCACATAAGAAGAAACACCTCCTCAAAGTACACGAGGCAGAACAACAAGTTAAATTGGCAGAGGAAGCCCACATTGCCCAGGACACGCCTGAGACGAACCGAGCCCTACTCCGAGCACAGAAGCTGCTCCAGAACACAGCACTTGACAACGCCAAACAAGCACACACAGCAATGAGGGCACGTGTTTATGAAACAGGCGATAAAGCTGGCAAATTGCTAGCGTGGCTGGAGCGTAAGGAGCAGGGGAGCAGGTACGTGCATCAGTTACAGGGGGGGAGTGCAGGGCCACTATTATCGGATCAAGCCATTTCACAAGGGTTCGCTGACTACTACGCTGATCTCTACAAAGAGCCCACAACCTGCATGAACACGTCAATAATAGATGAAATTAACCTTCCCACTTTGGACGAGACCCAACAAGAACTATTGGACAGGGATATAACGGAAGAGGAAGTGGCTTGTGCGATGTCCGCCCTCCAATCTGGCAAATCCCCAGGCCCAAATGGCTTTCCGATCGAACTATGGCGGAAGGTGGGGACCAACGTAATTGCCCCACATCTCCTGAGAATGTACCAGCATGCAAAAGAACGGGGTACCCTATCCCCAGACCTGAGAGAAGCCACGATAATAGTATTGCCCAAACCGGACAAGCCCCCGGACAGCTGCAATTCGTACCGGCCAATTTCACTCATAAACAGCGAAGCGAAAATTCTAGCTAAGCTGCTAGCGGACCGTTTACAGCAGGCGATAACAGCGCTGATCCATCCGGACCAGTGTGGGTTCATGCCCCAGAGATCGACGCGCATGAACCTCCACAGACTGCATGCGGCACTGGAAAAAACTGACAGCATTCAAGGGCCGCTGGCCTTACTATCAATCGACTTTGAGAAGGCCTTCGATTCAGTGAGATGGGAGGCCATCTGGGACATAATGAGACGCATGGGGTTTGGAGAAAACTTCATGAGCTGGGTGCAGTTGCTGTACAGCGGGCCGGTGGCCAGGACTAAGGTTAACGGTTGGCAATCTGATCCGTTTAGTCTGGGCAGAGGCACAAGACAGGGCTGCCCCCTGTCAGCAATGATCTTCGCAATAGCCATAGAACCCTTGGCTATCCTCCTACGTGAAACGCTGCTCTGGGAAGGGTTCCGCTGGTCGGAGACATGGGAAGACAGAGTATCTCTCTATGCGGATGACCTGCTGATATATTTGAAAGACCCGTGCAACTCCTGCCACCGCGTCACACAGATGTTGAAGGAATACGGAGACTTCAGTGGCTTGCGGGTAAACTGGTCAAAATCCACCCTTTTTCCCATCAGCAACGTGGCAGCTGCTAGCCCCGCGGATTGCCCTTACCAGGTCGTGACAGATCAGATTAAATACCTGGGGGTAATCATCACGAAGAACCTGATGGACTACACATCGCTGAACCTACACCCGGTTGTGACAAGGTTTGCGGAGGACACTCGCCACTGGTCTTCCCTGCCACTAACGCTGATGGGCAGAGCAGCCCTATTCAAGATGATTGCACTCCCAAAGTTTCTGTACATCTTGCAAAACGCTCCACTACACATCCCACACCAGGAATTCCTGAAGATAGACCGCATCCTCAGAAAGCTGTTGTGGAGCGGGGGTCATCCGCGGATTGCCCTCTCTACCCTGCAAAGGTCCATCTGGGAAGGGGGGATTGGGCTGCCCAGACTGCAAACTTATTACTGGGCCAGCCAGATGGCGGTGGTGAACGACGTGCTCCATGGGGACAGGAATTTGCCGCACATCAAAAGGATCAACTCCCAGAGTGGAGCTGCCCCCTTGGAACTTCTGTATCGCGGCCGGGGCCGCAGACCAGCTCTAGATATGGACACTAGCATCACAAGCATCTGGTCGGAAGCGCATCGCCACATAGGATGGGACGCGAAACTGACTCTAGCCCAACCTCTGTGGCACAACAAATTTCTCCCCGAAATGTTAAAACTCCCCAAATGGCACGCATGGGCCAGTAGAGGTATCACCAAAATTGGAGACGTAATAAGGGAGGAGACACTGGTCACATTTGAAACACTATGTTCTGAATTCGCCCTCCCTCCTTCTGAGGAATACCACTATACCCAACTGAAACACGCACTGCACGTCCACCGTCACACCATCAGCGATATCCCGGAATGCACCCCGATAGAACGAAACATTGTCCAAGACCGTATACAGCGCAAAGTCACCTCAACCATGTACAACGTGATCACATCCTTTGCTACGCCTGAATTGCTCAGCCTGAAAGCCAGATGGGAGCGCGACGTGGGCTCGCTCCAACCTGAGGACTGGACAGAAGCACTGATGTATCCCCGGGAAGTGGCCATCTCATCGAGACTCCGGCTGGTGCAACTTAAAATCCTACACCGCATCTACTATCCCAGAGTGGCACTTTTCCGCTGGGGCAGAATCCCGGACGCGCGTTGCCTACGCTGTAAACGGGAAGAGGGCACCTTCTTCCACATTATATGGGAATGTGACAAAATACAGCAATTTTGGAGGAAATGCTGTGACAAGCTATCCAGAGCCATGGGCAAACCAGTGCAAAGGGGACCAAAACAACTCCTGTTAGGGATCTCCGACGAAAGTGATCTGACCCGCTACGAGAAATTGCTCTGGTCGACCGCAACAGCAGTCCTCAGAAGGAACATTGCGCAGCTATGGGGATCCGAGAGAACACCCTGTTATGACCAGTGGGTCACAGATGTGGACATTTGCGTGATAATGGAACGCAGGGTGTATGCTGCAAGGGGGTGCCCGCAGAAAGCAGACAAGATATGGCAGAGATGGGAAGAGGATGACTGAGTCCCAGACGAGATGTAACGAGTGTAACGAGTGTAACGAGACATATCGGCGGGCGACGCCAGGCTAGCGAACCTGGAACGCACAAACTGCCTCACGAGCCTCCTCACCGCAGAATTGATGACCCCGAGAATTAAAGCCCCATTCTTTGTTTTCTTTGCTTTCTTTTCCTTTTCCCTTTCCCTGGAGCTATTTGCCCCTCTCCTCCCCCCCCCTCCCCCTTCTTTGTTATGATGGGATACTTGTAATGTTATATGCATGTTTTCAAAACCAAATAAAGTTTTTGATTAAAAAAAAAAATGAAGCGGAACAAATACCAGCAGTAAGTTTAGCGGTTCAAACAAAAGAGAAGTTGAGTTCAGGAAACATTCAAAATGCTTGTCTAGTGGAAATAATGAGAAATGGCTCCATAGAATCATCTGACAAAGATACAAATGAGGCGGAATATAATTTCCTAACACTAGACCAAAAAAGATTGCTAGTGGTTCAACAAAGTGAAAAATTACGGAATGAACACGAGAAAAAAGAAGCAATCGGGGGTAAAAAAATAATTTGGAATCCAACAATGCCTGGTGAAAGTATCAGTAAAAATACTAGTGGAGGACTCGAGTTCAAACAAAACACGACAAAGAGGACAGATGCTTTAAAGATAGTGATTGAGAACATTTTTCCTGAGAATGATGAGTACAACTTGAATCGGAAAAATTTTATGCAGCTACTACAGTGTGTCCCTGGATTTAGATCAATAAGGTCTAAGGATATAGCAGTTGTGGAATACGTAGATGAGGAGCGGATTGATCACGTGATTCTCCACTTAACAAACAGAACAACGAAAACATTACTGCTTAAGGATGCAAAGGACCTTAAGAAAAGAGGATACGATATGAGGGATCACCACAAAGACACTCCTGTGGTGTTAATTGCAGAGAAGATCGCGTCTCCATTAAAGATGGAGAGCGAAGGCTGTTTCCAAATCAAAAATTCAAATGATTACAATAGAAACAAAGAAGAATTCAAAATAATGGTAACAAATAACCACATTGGGAATATCAACAAGACCCCAAAACAAAATGTGAGAGGATTATTAAACAACAATGAGGACTGATCTTGGATAGCAACTTCCTTGGCAGCAAACAATAAACAGAAGTAGCATGACGCAAAAATCGACTCAAAGCAGGACACAGTAATCTCCTGGAACACAAGGGGTTTTAATCACTTAATGAACACGGAAAATCAATATCTAAACAACTCTTCTCTAATATGCCTACAAGAAACATGGCTAAGCGATTTCCCAACTAGCAACACCTTTGACATATACATGAACAAAGCAATAAAGGGTCAATTTAGTCGACCATTTGCGGGTTTATTGATATTGGTTAAAAAGGAAATGGATACCGAATAATAAAGAAGGGTAACCTAAATAAATACATACAGTGGGTACTACTAGAAAACAGAGAGATTGATAATGAGAAAATCACAATAACATTAGTGATTAATGTTTATTGGAATCACGTCGGCAGAGACTCTATTGCCAGCCATAACAGACATACTGCGAACCAACACTGCTGATCACACCAACTTGGATATACTCATTTGTGGTGACCTAAACATAAGATGCTTGAATGCCAATGGACTTCAGGTAGACGATCTAAGTATGGATGGGTCCAATGCAGCAATGGTCACAAATGGCATATGAGAATAACTTATCAATGCTGAATGGACAGACAAAGGGTGACATTCCCGGTGGTGCCACATGGTCCAACGGAGTGGTGGAATCAACAATTGATTACATGTGGACCTCTGCCTCAATGCTGCAAAAAACAAAAAGGTTTAGAATCATTGACCAAGAAGACAGTGACCATAAAATACTAGAAGCAACCCTACTGCGGATAAAAAGAAAAGAAAAACAACAGCTAACTTGGGATCAGCTAATCTGTCACTGAATGCAGGGGGTAATCGGATGCGTCTTACCATAAAAGACATTACGAACTTAAGTGACAAACTTATAGTTTCGAATAAACATCTGGAATATGAGTCCTTGCTTGCAGTATACCTGACAAAAAAACTGGCCTAAAACAAGGCGCGATGGTACCTAAGTATCAGTATAGCGTCAAATTAGTGTCTAGAAGGAAACAATTAAGGCAAGAAATAAGACAGTTAAAAAAAAAATTATATCAAAAAGCCTACGATGTCAATGAAATAGCTTGAGCCAAACAACGATACAAATCTTGGCTCAGAGAATATAAATTTAGGAGACTGAAAGAACAAGGGGAGCTATTGTTAAGGTCTCTATGAAATGCAACAACACGAGACACATGGAAGATCATTAATGAGTGCTCCCTAAATCAACAACAGAGGCTAACTGTGGGGGTTGCCGAAAAAGACTGGGTTTCACACTATACTCAAGTATTTAAAGCTTATGAAGATGATGTGACAAAGTGTGAAGAGGATACAAAGACTCCATGGACGGGTAGGATGGAGATAAAAGATCTTATAGACACAATAAAAAATTGAAAAACTCTACTGCGGCCGGACTGGATGGTCTAACCAACATACATCTGAAAAAAGACCCAAAAAAGTGGGCCGCATTAATTAACAACATAATCAACCAGATAGTAGTGCAAAAGAGAATACCAGGAATGTGGAATAAAAGCATTGCAGTCCCAATATATAAAAAAGGGAATAGGGATGAGGCGAAAAATTACAGTCCTATTTCCCTTTTAGCACCAATTGGAAAGATCTTTGCCACAGAACTTCAACGGCAACTGACAAACTGGGCAGAAAATAACAACATCATCGATCTCAGACAAACAGGGTTTACTAAGAGAACAAGTACAAACTTTTGAGGCCGATTCATGGAATTAATTTTCAGCGCAAGTGTGCGAAAGTGTGCGAAAGCGTGCGAATCACAGTGCCAGTGCGAAAATCGCAGCGAATCCCATGCACAGCGATTCATGGAAGTCCATGCATGTGTAAATCCCAGGATGTGCGCCAAAATTCTGCGTGGCGCACACGTCTCCAAACAGCGTGCGCTACGCACACATCGAAATCGCACATAGCGCGGCGCTCACAACAAAAGTAGGAGGAACAGAGGGCGTGACACGCGGAATGGGGAACAACGCTTGAAAATGTGGGCGTCACGGGGTAAGTACAGGAGGCAAATGCGCGGAACACCCACACACACGTTCAAAACACGTATTCATGGATTCGAACGGGGCTAACGCGTGCGCCAAAAAAGACGCGCTAATCCGGAAACACGTACACCAGCAGGAAGCAGGCGTACGTGGACCCGCGCAGCATAAAAGTGCGCGCAAACAACAAACCAGCTCAGACGCCAGGATGAAGCCAGGATGAATATACCGTTCCTAGCAGCAGTGGTCGTGGGATACCGCAGGAGGAGGAGGAGGATAGTCAGGCCCAGAATTTTCACACCCAGAACCAGCCTTTTTGGGATGCCTGATGACCAGGTGTATGGGAGGTACAGGTTTCCACCTCACATAATACTCGACCTGGTGAGTGAGTGGGAGGATGACCTCACATCACCCACCCTGTGCTCCCAAGCACTCAGCCCCCTGGAGAAGGTCCTCAATGTACTGCACTTCTGCACTTCTTGGCCACTGGATCATTTCAGTGGACAAGTGCTATAGTGGGGGGGGGTCACAGGCCACGCAGTCACGCTGCCTACACCAGGTCTTGGCCATCATGACTGCACGCCCATCAGTCCGCAGGCACATATACCTGCCCAGAACACCTGCAGAAAGGCAGGCTGCCGTCCAGGATTACTACGGGGTGGCACAATTCCCCAAAGTCCTAGTTGCCATTGATTGCACCCATCGACCCCTTCCAACTGTACAGTGTTGCTGCCACGCAAATGTGTAAGTGCACTTCTTACAACATGAACTCCATCTGAAAAGTAGACAGCCTTGTGAAGACATGAGGAATGAACCTGCAAATTAGGAGGAAGACATGGATGCATAAGCACATATCATATCAATACACCATGCAGTGTACAATACAACAACAATATCCACTAGGAATGTATACACAGTATTGACTACAGACTGCCCACACAGCTCATGGGAGTCCAACGACACAGTGTAAGTCACTGTCACTTGGGCACACCCTTTGCAAGCCCATGGAAATGGGAAGCAGGAGGGGTGTGTGTCTCACGAACCCAAGCATCTAACCCAAACTCAGGACAAGCCTGCATGTGCCCAGCTGGAATACAGTGGATGCCCACGGGAGCTACAAGGCAACACACTGTAAAAAGAAAATCAAAAATCAAAAATGGCCATGTGGGTGTCGGGGGGGAGGCCACCCAGGAGGTCTGAGGACAGGGTGCGCACCAACAGCCACCTGTGGGGATGTTGGGAAAAAAAAAACACCTCCATGGGCTCATGGCCTGCACGGCTGTGCCAATGTGGGAGAACTGCTGCTGTCGCTCTCATCACCCGCGCAGCCCGCGCAAAGCCCTGGTATGGTCCTCCATGGCAGCAAGCATGTGGGTGTGGAAGGTCTCGTTCTGGAGGATTATAGTGCGGAGATCCCCATGCAGCACCTGGCGTGATGCCCGGATCTCCTGCCGAGTTGCCTGCATCTCAGCTGAGAGCAAACGTGTGAGCCGCTCCAGCTGCTGTTCTGTCCTCAAGTTAGTGGAAGCCTCAAGGTCAATAAGAGTCTCCCTGAGGTGATGGAGTTCTACCCTCAGGGCTTCCCTGTGGCCCTGGGACTCTATTGATATCGATTGGCGTAGAGTCTCCACTGCCGCCCGTCTGTCCCTGTTGGACGCCAACATGTCCTCCGTGTGTGATTGGCAAATGGAGTCTGTTGCCTGCTGCAGTTGCTTCATCTGCCTTTCAGTGGGGACAATGGAAGTGGCCACCCTCTCCATTGCTTGAGCCATCATCTCAACTGATGCTGCCTGTTGGGTTGCCATACCGTACATGGATTGTTCCCATACGGTATTGCCTGGTGGCGTACGGCCACCATGTCGGCGGGCACCACACCTGTTTGGGGCAAGGCGATCTGCGCCTTGCTGTGCCGCCACTGCCTGAGGCTGCAGGACTGCATTCCCCCTCTGATCTGCTGGCCCAGGAACAGGATCAGATGTTGTGGAGTGTGACCCTGCATCCGTAACCGCCAAAAGCGGACTTACCAACACTGACATCCCCATAGAGGGTTCTACCCCTGGTGTAGGTGGGTTGGACAGAACAGAATTCCTGCCAGAAACACTTACCTGCGACGGCACATAGGTCTCATCATCCGAATCAGCACCTGAATAGAGGTCTGGTGAGGTGCACCCAGAGACACCCCTGGACAGAATGGTCTGCAGCAAGATTGGGTTCTCACCCACCACCCTACAACGTCCCCCACTGGTGCCTGGTCGTGCCTGAGATTGCTCCTGGGTCTGCACCATCTCCTCAACCTCAACAGCATCAAGTGTGTCATCGCCTGCAAAAACATGAAAGACAAAAAATGGAAACAGGCATTAGCACCATAGCACACGAATAGGCTTGACATGCTACAGAACCAGTACATGATTTACACATGTCCCACATGACTATAACCCTCCCATGCATGCACTGTCACTGAGTTGGAAGGGGAGGCAAAAGGCAGACACTGATGACACCAAGATGGAAGAGCAACACATTTGCTGCATGCTGGGTAGCACTGCCATCACACATTGGCCTGTGAGTGGCATGTCCAATACACATACATGACACATGCCAATACACAGATGGCATGTACCATAGCCATGGTACATTCCACAAGTACATCCATATGTCAGTGAATAAGTACTGTCAGCCATCCATGTGAGATGGACATGATGAGATGAAAAATGCTAAATAGTGTGACAAAATACGCATGTGCCACGATTGCAGGCCGATGTACACATCAATGGTTGTGCACTTCAACATGACAGGAAGCAACTATCATGTTCCACATTCAAACAGGCCCCAAAAATGTATGTGATCAGGCAAATACTCAATCAGCCTGAATGGTCAAATCATTGACCTAACAAGGTAACACATGTGGGCCAATGTGGGGTTCATCAATGACAGAAGCATGTCACAAATGTGACAATAGGGCTGAGGAATGCGTAGCAAAAGTGGGAGAATTGAAACAATCAGCCTGAACGAACACTTAAAAATACAAACAATGTTGTTGCAAGATGCCACTTCAAGGGCAACTGCCGTAATGTTGCGCTAAATTAATACTGTGGGTAGAAGGGATACTGTCACACCCAAATCCAAGGCCGCTGAATGTTTGGATGAAGCACATGGGTGACCCATACCACCCAGGCACACACACCCTCACCTGGCACTCAATCAGAACCCGTCACCCAAACAACATACACATGCATTACACACACATGCATGGGCACTCACCGGACAATGCATCATAATCAGGTAGTTCTCACACACCTTGGATCTGTTCCTCTGTGACAAAGGCCCCGGCAAGAGACTCATGTTCAGTGAGTTCGTTGTCCTCTTGTGGAGACCCACCGCCAGTCACCAGAGAAGCGGCATGATTTGAGGCCAGCTTGTTCTTTGCTCTGCGTTTCACTGCATTCCACCGCTTGTACCAATCATCAGCTGTGCGCCTCACAAATCCAAGGGCACTTATGCGGTCCGCGATGGTCTGCCAGTGTGCCCTACGTTGACCAGGTGTGGTCTTGCACCCTGCAGTCACCAACATTTCGCGGCTATGTGCCGACACATAGGACACAAGTGCATCAAGTTCCGCATCATTAAAGCAAGGCTTCCTTGACGTGCCGGAGTGTGTAGCCGTGTCTGGGGTCTCAGCCTGTCATGCCAGAGCACCCTTCTACCTCTGCTTTAAAGGTGGAGCGGAGCCAGAGTGGCTTACGCCGCTCTGGTCAGTAGGGGCAGAATCACCGGTGGACTGGGTAGTAGGAGTGTGGGAATGCACAATGACCATAGGTCTTGATGCAGGCATTGGTTGCAGGGTAATGTGTTTTATCTCTCCCTGTCTGCAGCGTCAACTGAAGAAGAGGGCGGAGAGGGTGCCGTGGAGCACAGCGGCAGGGATCATCCCGCCAGCCGGAGACGCAAGGCCTGGCTCCCCCCCCAGGTTGTCATCTTGTCGGGGAGTGAGGAGTCTGGTGCCGCGTCCCAGGCTGCAGCTGCCGAGGGAAGGTCCAAGAGGCGGAGGTCGGAGTTGGACTCCTCGGCAGCAGAAGGGGCAGCTGAGACCCCAAAGGGTCTGACGGAGGAAAATGGCACTGAGTCATCCAGGTTGGTGGGTGTTTGGTGGAGGAGGAGGCCGTGCAAGGGACAGACACGGGGTCTGGAGGTGGGGATTCCCCTGGTGCTAGTGGTGCAGTGCAGGGGCAGGGACAGGAGGCAGCACAGGCCACCGCGGAGGTGCCTGTGTGTAATCCTGTCCCCGATCCTGTGACTGCATCATCCCGCACCAGCAGGGACGCCTACGTCCATACCCGTTTTCAGGGAGGGGATCTGCTTACAACAACTGGCCTTCCTCTCCCTGCGGACGTGGCTATCCGGGACCGGGTTGAGCCTGTCCTGGGTGGGGTGGCGTTGCGTCAACAGGCCATGCAAGGTGACCTGCAGTCTTTTCATGAGGAGACTGCACGTCATCTCGAATGGCTCGTTGACCGTGTTGACCTGCTGGGACAGCTCACCAGGGCCGGATTCCCCCGTTTGCTGGACCTTGTTCCGACCCCCTCCTCAACTGAACCCCCTATGCGCCAGTCGTACTCCATGCCACCTTCCCACCCATGTATCACCTACGTACCCTGTGGAGCTGCCTCTGACCCTGCGGCCAGGCTGGTGGAGGACACATCCCTGCCACAGTTGGGAGTCGGACGTCCAGCAGGGGTGGCCACATCAACAACTGCACCCCAGCCGGAGGCGGATGTGCAGACAGCAAGAGCCAGGGCACAGGCAGAGGCACAGCAGCAGCAGCAACAAGGTGGAAGCTATGATGGCTCGGGACCTTCGTCATCGGAGGGACAGGCATCGGCCGGAGGGCAGGAGGACCCAGGACTGGAAGTATCTTCTGTGTGGCAGCGGTTAGGCCATGCTATAGATGCGGAGCGGCAGCGGGCAGAAGAGGCACGGCTCATGATGGTCAGGGCGGAGAACTCCATGCGGAGGTCCCTGAGGCGGGCCGAGTGCCTCGAGGCAATTCGCAGGGAGTTGGAGGAGAACATGTTGTCGTCCCTCTGAACCCTCGGGGCCATGGAAGAGGACCGCCTCCAGGACATTGAGCAGGAGTTCGATGATGCCCTGGCCCGGGACATCCAAAAGTGAGCTGTCGGGCTAGTCCGCTGCCATTGTAAATAGTTTTTAGAGTTAGGTTTCCTTTTCGTTTTCCTTTTATTTGTGGTCAATGGACAATGCCACACACATTTGTATATAGTTATATTTTTAGGTAGTTTCCTAGGTAGGTTTCATTTGTTTAGTTGGGCTCATGGACCCTTTACATCGTTGGACAATGGATTGATTTATTTTTGGGATTTTTGCACATGGATTAATGGATTTTTATTTTGGACAATGGATTGTGTATAGTTACATCATGGATTCATTTGGATTTTTTTTTTCATTATGGACATGGAGTAATTTGTTTTTCTTCAGGACAATGTATTGTAAATAGTTGGACTATGGATTGATTTTGCATTTTTATTTATCATTATGAACATGAAACAATGGATATCTTTTTTTTACCTTTTTTGGATTTGCTTTGGTGGAGGGAGAGTTTGGACTGGTTTTCTTTCAAATTTGTTTGCATTGCTTATCATTTTCATTCTTTCATCTTTTTCACATGCTTTTCATTTCATGTTTGATATTTTGGTATGCTTTCATTTCATTTATTTATTTATGTACATAATACATTTTTATATTTTAGTTCCATGTGTGGGATTTGCTCATTGGGTTGATGCATGTGAAATTGTGGGTTTACACAGGCAATGCCAACCAGTGTATGTGTGTGATGGACATGTGTTGATGTACATAGTTGAGTTTTGGTTTGTGTCTTGAGATAGGCATGTCAGTGTGGAGTGGATTGGGAAAACCTTTGCGTCTCAAGAATGGGGTGGCGTGATGTGGTATTTTTTGGTGTAGAAGTGGGCCATGACTGTGCATCTTTATTTCGTGTAGGGGGGACATGAGTGGGACATGAGGGGGGGCCTGCTGGCAGGTGCCCCTGACTGCTTGGGGGTGGGGGTGCAAAGGGACATGAGTGGGACATGAGTGGGGGCCTGCTGGCAGGTGCCCTGCACTGCTGGGGGGTGGGGGTGCAGGGGGACATGAGTGGGACATGAGCGGGGGCCTGCTGGCAGGTGCCCTGCACTGCTGGGGGGTGGGGGTGCAGGGGGACATAAGTGGGACATGAGTGGGGGCCTGCTGGCAGGTGCCCCTGACTGCTGGGGGGTGGGGGTGGAGGGGGACATGAGTGGGACATGAGTGGGGGCCTGCTGGCAGGTGCCCTGCACTGCCGGGGGTGGGGGTGCAGGGGGACATGAGTGGGACATGAGTGGGGGCCTGCTGGCAGGTGCCCCTGACTGCTGGGGGGTGGGGTGCAGGGGGACATGAGTGGGACATGAGTGGGGGCCTGCTGGCAGGAGCCCTGCACTGCTGGGGTGGGGGTGCAGGGGGACATGAGTGGGACATGAGTGGGGGCCTGCTGGCAGGTGCCCTGCACTGCAGGGGGTGGGGGTGCAGGGGGACATGAGTGGGGGCCTGCTGGCAGGTGCCCTACACTGCTGGGGGGTGGGGCTTCAGGGGGACATGAGTGGGACATGAGTGGGGGCCGGCTGCCAGGTGCCCTGCACTGCTGGGGGGTGGGGCTGCAGGGGGACATGAGTGGGACATGAGTGGGGGCCTGCTGGCAGGTGCCCTGCACTGTGGGGGGGTGGGGTTGCAGGGGGACATATGCGGGGGCCTGCTGGCAGGTGCCCTGCACTGCTGGGGGGTGGGGGTGCAGGGGGACATGAGTGGGGGCCGGCTGGCAGGTGCCCTGCATTGCTGGGGGGTGGGGGTGCAGGGGGACATGAGTGGGGGCCTGCTGGCAGGTGCCCTGCACTGCTGGGGGCTGGGGGTGCAGGGAGACATGAGTGGGGGCCTGCTGGCAGGCGCTCTGCACTGCTGGGGGGTGGAGGTGCAGGGGGACATGAGTGGGGGGCTGCTGGCAGGTGCCCTGCACTGCTGGGGGATGGGGGTGCAAGGGGTGGGGGTGCAAGGAGACATGAGTGGGGGCCTGCTGGCAGGTGCCCTGCACTGCTGGCGGGTGGGGGTGCAGGGGGACTTGAGTGGGACATGAGTGGGGGCTGGCTGGCAGGTGCCCTGCACTGCTGGGGGGTGGGGGTACAAGGGGACATGAGTGGGGGCCTGCTGGCAGGTGTCCTGCACTGCTGGGGGGTGGGGGTGCAGGGGGACATGAGTGGGGGCCTGCTGGCAGGTGCCCTGCACTGCTGGGGGGTGGAGATGCAAGGGGACATGAGTGGGACATGAGTGGGGGCCTGCTGGCAGGTGCCCTGCACTGCTGGGGGGTGGGGGTGCAGGGGGACATGAGTGGGGGCCTGCTGGCAGGTGCCCCTGACTGCTGGGGGGTGGGGGTGCAGGGGGACATGAGTGGGACATGAGTGGGGTCCTGCTGGCAGGTGCCCTGCACTGCTGGGGGATGGGGGTGCAGGGGGACATGAGTGGGACATGAGTGGGGGGCTGCTGGCAGGTGCCCCTGACTGCTGGGGGGTGGGGGTGCAGGGGGACATGAGTGGGACATGAGTGGGGGCCTGCTGGCAGGTGCCCTGCACTGCTGGGGGGTGGGGGTGCAGGGGGACATGAGTAGGGGCCTGCTGGCAGGTGCCCCTGACTGCAGGGGGTGGGGGTGCAGGGGGACATGAGTGGGGGCCTGCTGGCAGGTGCCCTGCACTGCTGGGGGTTGGGGGTGCAGGGGGACTTGAGTGGGACATGAGTGGGGGCCGGCTGGCAGGTGCCCTGAACTGCTGGGGGATGGGGGTGAAGGGGGACATGAGTGGGACATAAGTGGGGGCCTGCTGGCAGATGCCCCTGACTGCTGGGGGTGGGGGTGCAGGGGGACATGAGTGGGACATGAGTGTGGGCCTGCTAGCAGGTGCCCTGCACTGCTGGGGGGTGGGGGTGCAGGGGGTCATGAGTGGGACATGAGTGGGGGCCTACTGGCAGGTGCCCTGCACTGCTGGGGGTGGGGCTGCAGGGGGACATGAGTGGGGGCCTGCTGGCAGGTGCCCTGCATTGCTGGGGGGTGGGGGTGCAGGGGACATGGTTGGGGCTGGCTGGCAGGTGCCCTGCACTGCTGGGGGTGGTGGTGCAGGAGGACATGAGTGGGACATGAGTGGGGGCCTGCTGGCAGGTGCCCTGCACTGCTGGGGGGTGGGGGTCATGGGGGACATGAGTGGGGCCTGCTGGCAGGTGCCCTGCACTGCTGGAGGGTGGGGGTGCAGGGGGACATGAGTGGGACATGAGTGGGGGCCTGCTGGCAGGTGCCCTGCACTGCTGGGGGGTGTGGGTGCAAGGGGGTAGGGGTGCAAGGGGACATGAGTGGGGGCCTGCTGGCAGGTGCCCTGCACTGCTGGGGGGTGGGGGTGCAGGGGGACATGAGTGGGGCCTGCTGGCAGGTGCCCTGCACTTCTGGAGGGTGGGGATGTAGGGGGACATGAGTGGGGGCCTGCTGGCAGGTGCCCTGCACTGCTGGGGGTGGGGTGCAGGGGGACATGAGTGGGGGCCTGCTGGCAGGTGCCCTGCACTGCTGGGGGGTGGGGGTGCAAGGGGACATGAGTGGGGGCCTGCTGGCAGGTGCCCTGAACTGCTGGGGGTGGGGTGCAAGGGGACATGAGTGGGGGACTGCTGGCAGGTGCCCTGCACTGCTGGGGGGTGTGTATGCAGGGGGACATGAGTGGGAGCCTGTTGGCAGGTGCCCTGCACTGCTGGGGGGTGGGGGTGCAGGGGGACATGTGTTGGTCATCAGTAGTGCAAGCTGACATGTGGCTTGGCTGCTGGGCATGCCCATGGTGGATGGGCTGCCTGCAGAACATGACCAGGGGTGCAGGGTAGTCCCCTGTGGTATGGGCTGCCTGCAGGGGCCGTGGAGGGTGTAGAGGGAAAACCTGGGAGGACCCACACTGCCAATTCACTTGTAGGACTACCCGCGCACCCCCGAAATACACATACCATGCTGAAATCACTTGTGAAACTTCCCGCGAACCCCAGTAATACACGTACCCCACTCGCACAGGGCCTATCGCGTGTGAAACTTCAGACAAACCCCCGAAATACACATACCCTGCTGAAATCGCGTGTGAAACTTCCCGCGAACCCCAGTAATACACGTACCCCACTCGCACAGGCCCTTTCGCGTGTGAAACTTCCCGCGCACCCCTGAAATACACGTACCCAGATCCAATCGCGTGTGAGACTTCCCGCGAACCCCGTAATACACGTACCCTGCTCCAATCGCGTATGAAACTTCCCGCGAACTCCAGTTATACATGTACCCCACTCGCACAGGCCCTTTCACATGTGAAACTTCCCTCAAACCCCCGTAATACACATACCCTGCTCCAATCGCTTGTGAAACTTCCCACAAACCCCAGTTATACACGTACCCCACTCGCACAGGCCCTTTCGCGTGTGAAACTTCATGCGAACCCCAGAAATACACGTTCCCCGCTTGCCGTTTGGCAGCCCTGTAAACTGGTCCAGGGTTAGCGCAGCCCTTTGCGCTGGATTGGGGATTTTGATGGCTTTTCCTTGCGCGAGGGCGTTCTTGGCGCTGCTGCAGGGTCGCTGCGCCACTCTGTGCCACGCCTGGTTTTGGAGGCTAAAATCCATGAATACGTGTGCGCGGAAATCAATTTTAGCGCACGCGGCTGGCGCAGACATCCACACGCGCATACTGTGCGCCAGCCGCGTGCGCCACTTGTGCGCGAAATTCTATAAATCATCTATTCATACTAAACATGCTTAAAACAAATGCACAAAAATCGAACAGAGAAGTGCATCTTGCATTTACAGATCTTAGGCATTTGACATGGTACATAGAAACAAACTATGCGACAAATTGGAAAAGTGGAAGTGCCCGAAAAATCTTATAAACCCAATAAGAGCTTTACATCAAAACACAACAAAACAAATACGGCTTGATAATAAAGGAACAGTGTCTCGAGATGTAGCCATAAAAAAGGGAGTAAAACAAGGATGCCCGCTGGCAGCTACCCTTTTCAAGCTATCTATAGCAGACCTTCCAATAATAACAACGAATTTATGACACAATCAAAAAGTACCAATCATATGCTATGCAGACGACATAGTACTATTGGACGAGACAAGAATCGGATTGCAGACTGTTAACTTATTTGGAGGTTTATATGACATCTACCAACCTGGTGATAAATAGTGAGACATCTAAGATCGTCACAATTGGAGGAAGTAAGAAACCTTCCATAAAAAAATTTAATGGCAAATTGGAGGAGTACAATTGGACAAAGTTTCTGAGATTCGTTATCTTGATATCAGGTTTAACAGCTCTAGCATAGAAAGCAAATGGGAAGAAGAGCTATTGTCAAAAGGAAAGATGTTATGCTCACAGGGTAGCATTATAAATGGAAGATTTGGCAAATTTTCACTTGTCCCGGTGAGAATGTTTTATTCTCAGAAAGTGGTGCAGTCGCTAACGTACGGAAGCAAGGCCGGTATGAACCTCAGTCATAAAATATGGCCAAAACTAGAAAGTATGTTTTGGAAGTCCATACTTAAACTGCCAAAAAATATTCCAATAGTTGCAATAAGAGCGGAATTATGCTTTGAGTCCATGGAAGCAAAGATGAAATGGAACTCTCTATGTTTCTTGAGGAAAATCAGCAAAGATAAACCCGTAGAAGGGTATAGAATTTTGGTAAAAAATGGTAATGGAAAAAACGCAGAGCTCCTAAACATCTGGAAAAAGGAGTGGGAAGAAGTACTAGCAGAGTTGGACTCATCTGCGAAAGAACTAATATCTAATCCAAACCAAGTGAAAGAGAAATTCATAGATATGACTGGATTGCAACAAGAGAAGCCAAAATGGCTCTCAAAAACAGTGTGTTCTGACTTGAGAGTCGTGTAGACCGACGAGACCTCCGTCCCCAAGTGACGCACAGGGGAACTAATAGAAACCCGCTGTGCGACCTTTGAGGCCACAGGTGAGAGATGTCTTCCCAGATCCACGGAACCTCTGGAACACAGATGCTGCTATCAAAAGGGAACGAGGTTAAGTACCAGGCAATTACAATACGATCAGGTAAACAATAGGATCTAAAGAGTCTTACCTATCTGGTGTTGGGGAAACCCAGGTAACCTAGTAGAGAGATTCGAGACTCAGATGATGCGGCGGTCCCAGGAATAGTAGAACCGCAGGTGAGCGTGGATGTAGGGTTAACCACCTGTAGAAGAGAGGGCTTAACTTGAATCCCAAGAAGGGAAATGGCGTAGAAGCTCAGCAAGGTATCAAGGGATGATCCAAAGACAAGTCGAGGTGAAGTCCAAAAATCCGGCAACAGGTAAACAGTTCCAAGCAAAGGTACAAAGGGGTGTCCGAAGGAGTCCGAGGTAGAGTTCCGTGATCAAAGTAACAAGGAGCAATCCGTAACGCCAAACAGGGCCTGAAGACAGCTGAGAAGCAATGAGCATTCTGTCTCTCAGACCTTTATACTGTGTCTCTGGGTCATGTGACGTCTCTGGGTCATGTGACGTCCACCAAGGTCACGTGAGGAACGCCACACTGGATCACGTGACCGACGTGAAGATGTAACGCCGCTCCTTCTGCTATACGTTCTCCAAGGCAATTGCCAATGCAGAAAGGGTTGCAATCGAGCCCGTACACCAAAGCTGGTACGGTGTTTTCGGTCCCTTGGGTTCACCGAATCACTTGAGCCTCGAACCGTGGGAGGAGATGTTGGGGGAATGTGCGCAGTGTTCTGATGTGGAGTGGACTGGTGTGCAGAGGATCGCCTAACATAGCCCCCCCCAACGGCCCACGACCCCGTGGGCAGGACGGATGATCCTTATGGAATCGGGCCACCAACCGAGGGGCGTTCAGATCCAAGGCGGAAACCCATGAACGCTCCTCCGGGCCGTAACCCTTCCAATCCACCAGATATTGGAGCCTACCCCTAAACCATCTGGACCCTAAAATGGCCGACACCTCAAAGACATCAGGAGAGGTCAGGGACACAGGCGCAACAGGGGCTCGAAGGCGGACGGAATCAGGACAAAGTTTGAGGAGGGAGACATGGAACACAGGTTGGATACGCCAAGAACTAGGAAGCACTAGACGAAAAGCCACCGGATTCACAACCTGAGAGATCACATACGGGCAGACAAAACGAGGTAGCAATTTCCGGCAACCCACTAGGCGAAGATGGCGTGAAGACAACCAGACCCTAGAACCCACCACCAGAGGGGGAGTAGCTCGACGTTTGCCATCCACACGGGCCTTCATAGAAGCCTTTGCTTCAGTGAGATGAACCACAGTACTAGCATGTACAGCAGACAGATCCCTAAGACATGTCGCGGCCGCAGGATTCGAAGAACTAGAAGCATCAGGGACCGGCAAGACCTTGGGATGTTGGCCATAGAGGGCGTAAAAGGGAGAAAAACCAGTAGCTGAATGAGCCGCATTATTGTACGCGAACTCAGCAAGCCGTAAAACGGCCAACCAGGAGGTCTGATGTTGCAATATAAGGCAGCGAAGGTACTGCTCCATAGATTGATTCGTCCTTTCGGTCTGCCCATCGGTCTCAGGATGATAGGCCGAAGAATACCTGGTATCAATGCCCAGTAATTTCGTCAACGACCTCCAGAACCGAGAGGTGAACTGTGATCCTCGATCGGATATAATGACCGAAGGAAGGCCGAATAACATGAACACATGTTCAAAAAACAAGTCCGCCAAGACCGGGGCCGAAGGAATGCCTTTACAAGGAACAAAACGAGCCATTTTTGTGAACGTGTCCACCACTACCCAGATGGAATCAAAGCCTTTCGACTTGGGGAGATCGGTAACGAAATCCATAGTCAACGTATGCCAGGGCCTGGGAGGTACCGGAAGCGGAAGTAACAACCCAACCGGTCGATCCCTTCGATGTTTAGCCTGAGCACATACTGCGCACGAATTGACATAACATTCTACATCGCGCTTCATAGAGGGCCACCAACACCAACGCTTGAGAAGATCTAAAGTGCGCGCTTGACCGGGATGGGCATTAAAGGGAGCATCATGAGACCACTCAAGGGCCAGATTACGAGTGTCAGGTGTGGGAAGGAACAGACGTTCATGTACGAAAGGTAATCCATCAGAATACACTGGGTCCCATTCTCGCAACTGACCGGAATGTTTGCTCGTCCAGGATCGGACCGAGTCTAATAATGACAATGAGGGTGTACAAAGACAAATCACAAGACTCTTTCCGAGGACAGTGTCAGGGAAGGTTGGCAACTCGACCCCCCCCCGGGGAACGTGACAAGGCATCTGCTTTTCCATGGGAAGTGCCAGGACGATGCATAATATGAAAATCAAAAGAGGAAAAGAAAAGATGCCATCGGACCTGTCTGCTATTAATGCACTTCAATGAAGCCAGATCCTGTAAATTCCGATGATCTGAGTATACAGTGATGGGATGTTTGGCCCCCAGAAGATGATGTCGCCAAACACGAAAGGCATCCATGACAGCCAAGAGTGCCTTCTCCGTAATGGTGTAATGAGTCTCAGTACTGGAAAACTTACGGGAATGGTATGCCACTGGGTGTAACTTGCCTGTTGTAGGACACGTTTGAGACAGTACCGCACCGAGAGCAAAAGAAGAGGCATCCGCCTCAACTATGAACGGAAGATCAGGATTGGGGTGCTGGAGTACCGGTGCAGTAGTAAAGGCGGTTTTCAAAGCCTCAAAAGCCTCCTGATGTTCTCTCTGCCACCGATAGGGTACCTGAGGACTGGTCAGAGCCGTGAGCGGGGCAACAATTGTGGAAAAGGAAGAAATGAAACGTCTATTAAAGTTGGCGAATCCCAAAAAGGCCTGCAAGGACTTGAGTGTTTGAGGTACTGGCCAATCTAATACTGCTTTGACCTTAGATTCGTTCATGGACAACGCCCCAGGGGTAATGTGGAAACCCAGAAACTCAACAGACGTTTTATGGAACTGACATTTCTCAGGTTTGGCGAATAAGGAATGTACTCTCAGACGGGATAGTACTTCTCGGACATGCTTTACATGGTCATCAAGACTACGAGAAAAGATTAAGATGTCGTCCAAGTACACAACCATGTATACATCCAGAATATCCCTGAATATGTCATTCATGAATCGTTGGAATGTGGCCGGGGCATTACATAGGCCGAAGGGCATGACTAGATATTCATACAAGCCGTAACGAGTACAAAAAGCAGTTTTCCACTCGTCTCCCTCGCGAACGCGCACTAAATTGTATGCGCCGCGTAGGTCAAGCTTGGTAAAAATAGAAGCATGTGATAAGTGATCTAGAAGTGGTGTGATTAACGGGATTGGATATCTGTCCTTTTTTGTGATAGCGTTAAGACGCCGATAATCCACACAAGGACGTAAATCCCCCTCCTTTTTGGGTACAAAGAATATAGGGCTTGCCGCTGGTGAAGTAGAGGGGCGGATATGTCCTAAACGAAGGGCGTTCTGTACATACTCTTTCAAAGCTTGTTCCTCCGAAGGGGACAAGGAATAGATCCTGCCCGAAGGAATAGTGGAATCAGGGAGTAATTCGATTGGGCAGTCATATGGTCTATGTGGAGGAAGTACCTCGGAAGAGCCACGATCGAAAACTGATTCGAATGCTTTGTAATCAGGTGGAATCCCAGACACCAAGCCCCCAACAGTATGAGAATGCACAATCTCTGGATCGTCAACAGTCAGCGTGAGTTGAGCTAAGGCTCCCAAGGCCCGAGAAGGTGTGTCAGTGGTTTGATGGACCGGGAGACAATAATTCTGACAGACCTCGGACTCAAAGAGCACAGTGCCTGACTGCCAATCGATCAGCGGATTGTGTTCACGTAACCATGGAATCCCTAATATGATACCGAATTGAGGTGTGGTAATCAAATCAAAACTTAAGGTCTCTGTGTGAATTTCTTGTATGTTCAACAAGAGAGGTGCAGTTTGGTGTCTAACAGGACCAGAAACTAACGCAGAGCCGTCTACGGCTTGGACATGTTCAGGTCGCGTTTTTACCACTAGAGGTAGGTTGAGGGAATGGGCCAAATCAATGTCTATGTAATTACCAGTAGCACCTGAATCAATGATGATATTGACTGCATAAAGAAGGCCTGTAGAGGGACATAAAGGCTCCTTTACAGAGATGGGTTGAACACGAGCAAAGGCAAGAGGGCTACCCGGAGATGATGACGGAACACTCGACCTGTTCTCCGGATCTAAGGTCGAGCTGTCCGAAAAACCTGGCTCTTCTTGGGACGTCGAGGACACTCTTTCACAAAATGTCCAGTGGTGCCACAATAAAAGCAGGCATTATCCACCCTCCTACGTTCCCTCTCAGAAGTTGTAATAGGACTACGTAAACCTCCCACTTGCATAGGTTCTTCTGTACTGGGAGCAGGAGTACTAGCAAGAGTAGGATGGGAAGAGACCCCCAATTCGGCTCTACGCTCCGATCGCCGTGCATCTATCTGCAGGGCGAGATCAACCAATTCCTGATACTGAGTGGGTACAGAAGGGATTACTGCTAAAGCATCTTTCATGGTGTTACTCAACCCCCTATAAAAGACCACCGCCCGCTTGTTTTCTGGCCATGATGTTTCAGCAACTAGTTGATTGAACTGGGTGATGTAGTCTATCAAAGTCCTTCTACCCTGAGTTAATTCTAACAACTCCAAATCCCGAGACTGTGCCTTGTGTCGGGTATCGAATACTCGAGACATTTCCAGAACCAATAGATCAAAGTCATAAAGGACTGGGCTATTATTCTCCAGCAGGGGATTAGCCCAAGCGGCAGCTGTCCCGGCTAAATGGGAAAGGGCGAAAGTGGCTTTAGCAGTGGAAGTAGGAAAGGCCAAAGGTCTGCATAAGAAATGTAACTTGCACTGATTAACAAAGGTTCTGAATTTCATGGGGTCACCTTGATAGCGTTCAGGAGCAGCCAGGGGGTAAGGGGCTGGGAGGACCACCGGAGTTGGGACTGTAGTAGTAGCCAAGGGAGGAGGTGTAGTTGAGGGGTTAGCATCTCCAAACTCAGGGTCTGCGGGAAGAGAATGCTGAACACTCTGTATGGAATCTAACCTTTGGTGGATCACCGTGTTCGCGGCGGCCATATCTGCCCTTAATATTGTAATTGCCTGGACTAAGGCAACTATGGGTTCTTCCGTGGATCCCTGCATCGTCAAACACGACTAAACGGCTTCTCAGTCTGTTCTGACTTGAGAGTCGTGTAGACCGACGAGACCTCCGTCCCCAAGTGACGCACAGGGGAACTAATAGAAACCCGCTGTACGACCTTTGAGGCCACAGGTGAGAGATGTCTTCCCAGATCCACGGAACCTCTGGAACACCGATGCTGCTATCAAAAGGGAACGAGGTTAAGTACCAGGCAATTACAATACAATCAGGTAAACAATAGGATCTAAAGAGTCTTAGCTATCTGGTGTTGGGGAAACCCAGGTAACCTAGTAGAGAGGTTCGAGACTCAGATGATGCGGCGGTCCCAGGAATAGTAGAACCGCAGGTGAGCGTGGATGTATGGTTAACCACCTGTAGGAGAGAGGGCTTGACTTGAATCCCAAGAAGGGAAATGGCGTAGAAGCTCAGCAAGGTATCAAGGGATGATCCAAAGACAAGTCGAGGTGAAGTCCAAAAATCCGGCAACAGGTAAACAGTTCCAAGCAAAGGTACAAAGGGGTGTCCGAAGGAGTCCGAGGTAGAGTTCCGTGATCAAAGTAACAAGGAGCAATCCGTAACGCCAAACAGGGTCTGAAGACAGCTGAGAAGCAATGAGCATTCTGTCTCTCAGACCTTTATACTGTGTCTCTGGGTCATGTGACGTCTCTGGGTCATGTGACGTCCACCAAGGTCACGTGAGGAACGCCACACTGGATCACGTGACTGACGTGAAGATGTAACGCCGCCCCTTCTGCTATATGTTCTCCAAGGCAATTGCCAATGCAGAAAGGGTTGCAATCGAGCCCGTACACCAAAGCTGGTACGGTGTTTTCGGTCCTTTGGGTTCACCGAATCACTTGAGCCTCGAACCGTGGGAGGAGATGTTGGGGGAATGTGCGCAGTGTTCTGATGTGGAGTGGACTGGTGTGCAGAGGATCGCCTAACACAGTGCAAAGATGGCGACCGAACATCAAAAAAGAAATGAAATGCCTGCGTATTTACACAAATTTCCCTTTAGTTTCTACAAAGAAAGATTGATGAAAATTAGGTTGGATGTGTACCCAACCAATGATTATATGAACCGGACTGGTAAAAGAGGGATTTCTAACAGGACCTGTAGAGGGTGCTAAAAACCAAATCAATTGGAAACAACATTTCATTTGTTACTAGAATGCAGTATAGAAGATAACGCGCGACAACAACTGCTGAGGACTTACTTGTCTCTAGAAGGAGGAAAAAGGATATAACCGCAAATTCACATGTCAGGGGATAAACTTTCTTGAGAAGACTCTCATGAACATTGAGACCACCGCGATGACATCCGTTAATGATGAATTGAATATCCCAACGGGGAACCGGTGAAAGATTTGTGTTTTTGTGGGAGAGATGGGTTTTATCGATTGGGAGTGTGATAAATGTTTTTCAAATGTAAAACAAAATGTCACATAAAATAAAATAAAAATAAAATAATAATAAATTACTTGGAGAGCCTTGACCTGGGAAAAAAGATCAACCAGGACTTGGAATCAAGCAGCGGCAGTCAGGGCGACTTCTGCAATAATCCGACAGGATAAAGGATAATCTACTTGTAAAAACTGGTAAAACACAGTTAAACCAAATATAAAATAAAAAATAAAAATGGGCCTCTGACTTCATGTTTTGTTTTCTGTCACTGTCATTACTTCTAGCCTACTGTTCTAGTGTCCTTCCCTCTGTCTTCTCCGGGCCTTGAGGTAGTTGTGTTCTGGCAACCCTGCCAAACATAAAATCCATTGGGCACACCCCTGTTCTGCTTTGCGTCAATAATCTTGCAGCAACTGGTATAACAAATGCTCAAATGGACTGCCAGTGATGTGTGCAATCTGTAGTGTTTCTTGATGTTGGCCATAAATCGCTCTGCCATGCCATTGGCTTGAGGCCACAGGGGGATAGTTTTCCTGTGCGTGAATCCCATATATTCTGCAAGGTTTGTGAAACACTGGGTGGTGAATGGAGGACCATTGCTTGAGTATGTGGTCAAGCACCAGAATTATGTATGTGGCAGACGTGGATGGTACTAGCTGCAATTCAGGGAACCTTCAAATCTCGTCTATGACCACTGGAACGTATGTTCCTTCCCTGGTGGGTCCAGAAATGTCAATTGCCAGTTCTTTCCATACCCCTCTGGGCATTGGTGACATTTGCAGAGGACTGGGCTGAAGTGGTGGGGTCACTACACAGCATGCAGGGCATTTGCGTAGGGTCTCTTCTACTTTGGTGTCTAACTTCGGGAACCAATTTCTTTTTCTCAACAGTCTTTTCATCGCCAGCTCAATAACTTGCTGTCTAAGTTACATGGGTATTTCTATTTTTCAGCCTTTCAATGCAACGTGATCTTCTTTAACCATGCGTTCATCTTGTACCAACAATAGGCTATTGATATCTTCTTGAACCATCCCATCTCTGTCACTTGCCATTCCTTTGGCATGTTTCAATTTACAGATCTCGTTATGATGCTTAGAGCTTGATCCTGCTCAGATTCCTTTTTCAGCATCACCAAGTTGATCAGGACGGGTTTCATTTGATGTATGATGTAATTGATATAGGCATCGGCAATGGAGGGTCCTGTCCTTGCTGGGCCCGTGGGGTGGAGCGACAGGTAGTCAGCCGGATTTTCCTCCCTGGCTGGTCGATGTCTGATCGTAGACATATAATCCTGTAGGCAAAAGCCCCATCTTGCGATCCTCGTTGGTATTCTGGCTTTTTTGGTTGCTGTATAAGGTAAGGAGTGCCTGATGGTCAGTGGCAATGGAAAATTCCTTCCCATATAGGAACAGGTGGAAATATTCACAAGCCCATACTCCCACCAAACTCTCCTTCTCTTGCTGAGAATATGCTTGCTCGATAGCGTAGAAACGTCTGCTGGCATATGCCACAACATAGTGAGTGTTAGGTGTTTTGGCATCATGCTGAGCCAGGATGGCCCCTAGTCCCACCAGTGACCTCCGTTTTCCTGTCAGTATTGAAATATGCCATGGCTTCTGCAGCAGGAATGCTTTGTCTGATCTTTTCAAATGTTGGTTGTCATTCGTCAGTCCATCGAAATTCCTGTTTGTTTTTTGTGAGTTCATGTAAAGGTGAGCAGATCGTGGCCTAATCTTGCAGGTACCTCGAACGGTAGCTGCTAGCCCTAGGAATGACTGCAGATCTGAGATGTTTTGTGGTCTTGCTGCTGTATTTAATGCATCCACTTTATTGAGATCTACATTCATGCTGCATGCATGTTAAGGGGATATTCTGTGTGTGAAGTGGCTTAGGACAACATGATACAGGTCAATGCTGGCTTAGGTTGCCACTGCCAGCATGAGAAGATCTTCTTAGAATGGTAATATTAGCATTATTAGGTACAGTCAACTTGACAGCGTTCTTACAGTGGCAATACTGGCCCTATTGTGGCTATAGACATTATAAACCTGTGATTAGCAGTGCTGACATATATTGTAGACAGGCATATATTGTAGACAATGCATCAAGAAGTGTGTTTTACAGTCCAATGCTGGCATATATTGTGGGCACATACTTCATACAAATGCATTGGAAAAGGCTTGTGTGCTGTTTCTGACTTGGCATTTGTTGTATTTTTTCATGTATTACCCTACAGAAACGACTGTAAAATGTATGGCATTTTACTCAATTTTAAAGAAAAGGTGTAACGTAAAATCCACAATTTTAAGCCATTTAAAAAAATTCTCGGGGGTCTGAACCCACTTCTCCCTCTGATTCCGGCCTTGACTTGTTCCGCTCTCTTGCCATGATTGATCACTGTGCCGTGTCAGAAGAAGGAAGCAGACAATCTCAGGACATTTTCAAATTGTATTTATTAAAGAATAAGGCCATCTTTCCCTATCGCGTTGGGTGTTCCCTACCTGCTTTACCAACTAAGGTGCTCGTCAGTGAATGTCCCAAAAGGAATACGTCTGCTGTCCAAAACTAGCCCTAACTGAACCCTACCACTAGTTTAATCAACTAAGGTCAGGGGAATGGCTCCCTTCTTCTGATGGTTTCTCGTCCCTTCATTAAGAGTTCTTGTTAACTTGCAATTTTTTAAATAGTCTCTTGTTATCCACTGTATCAGTTCCTGTAACTTCCTTACAGGACGGGTAGTACCGCGCCACTTTAGCATGGATTTTCCTTGCCCCTATTCTAGGAACCTCTCTAGTCTTTAGTTCAGTTATCTCTCTCTCTGTTATGTTCCACTCTTTGCTTCTTGGACAATGGGTTATTTTCCCCTCTTCCCAAGGTAGTGATACTTCAATTCTATTGTTCTCACTCCTTAGGGTTTCTATGCTTCTCTTTATCACATTGGGACAGTTCAAGTTCAATTTAGGTTTCACGCTTTCGTCATTTCTCTCTGTTACATTCTACTCTTGGTTTCTTGGATAATGGGTTATTTTCCCCTTCTTCCCAAGGTAGTGATACTCCAATTCTATTTCACTATTTGGGGATTCTATGCTTCTCTTTATCACATAGAGGCAGTTCAAATCCATCAACTTGGGTTTCACGCTTTTGTCATTTGTACTGGAACGAGTTTTTCTGATTCTATAATGAGTCCCTTTTGGCCTCCAGATATTCATGTTTTCCCGGTTACCTTCAGTATTGCAGGGGAATGTCTCCGGTGACTGTAGATACTTGGGGCCTTATCCTTCATTCTGTTTGCTTCCCAGTTTCGGCTTCTCGATACTGCTATGGGTAACCGGACCATTAGTTGCCTCCTCCTGACCACCACGATTGCTTCGTGGTCACGCCACCACTGAGCTTTCCACTCCAGCCGTCTCGGCCTCAGGCTCCTCATACATGCCGGTCTTCCGGCGTTTCCTTCTCCTGCTCGAAGCAGTTCTGAACTTCATGGGCTCTGCTGTCTGCTTCAGTTCTGCCCCTTCAGGTGTGCTACTCACAAAGAGCCTCCCCTGTCTGCGTCTGCCTTCCTCCATCTCTTGCTCTCTCTCTCCTTCCTTTGGCATGTCCTCCATCTTTAACATACTCAATTTCTGTTTAAAGAGCCTTGCGGTCTGAAGGCGTTGTCTAGTAGTCAGCAATCCGCTATTTAGTTCATAATAAAAACCCTGTACTCAAAACATGGAGCACAAACCACGCAAGAAGTAACGCTGTTTATTACAGCTGGGTGAGCACATATCAAACAGAACAGTGGATTAGCTCTGATCAAGAGGCTGACATCTGAATGGACTTCAACAAATGTTTTTTATACAAGAAATACAATAGTCAGAAGTTAGGAGAAACACTTCCAAGTTGTTTTTTCTGTGCTTCCCAGGGATATGATTGGTTTGCAATCTCCTCCACTTTGATAGTTACATTAATGAGAACATCATTAAAGCAAACAGTTCAATAGTTTACCATCACCTCATCTCCCCATGTGGTACCACTTTTCATTCACAAACCACCCTGGAACATTTTGTTATTAAAGAAGCAACATTTGTGCTGACCGCCGGAACTTTAATACACTGCCATCGGTCAGCACCTTTGAGAACTGGACACATGACACGCTGCAGTTGGTGGGAAAGGGGACATTCACACGATACCTGTTAGATAATGACCTTCGCAAGCTCTGTCATAGATAATTTGTGGGCTGCCTATGTCATCAGAGCTCAAGAACTTACTGTCTGATTGGTTCTCCCAGGAGCACTTACTCCATCCACTGTTCCCGCCCCACAGCCGCCTGCAGATGGGCATCAGCGGTCATGTGACCGGTACCCTGGAACCGAGCCCCCTTCCCCGCTGCCGTTCAGGGTGGCTTGTTTGGCTGACCGCCCTGCAGTTACATCACCCTGTTCTGGTTGTATTGATTCCCATATGATGAGTAAATCCAGCCTCCTCCCACCTTTGCACATCCCTGTCGTTGTGGTCATGTGTTTTAAATTAAAAGTCCCCAGATCCAGCCCGCCAAGGGATTCCTCACTATGCATATTTGTGATTGTGTCATTTGCACCCCTCCCCTCCTTTTGCTAATCATAGAGCAGTGTTTTGGACCAAATTTACATCCCATGTATCATCACCCCCTACAATTCCCGGTGAAGTCATTTAAAGATTGTGTTTGTGGCTGCGAGTATCTGTGTTACACCCCATGTGGCCACCCCCACTGTGTATCTTCTTTACTACTGCAGTTGGTAGGTGCGCCCCCCTATCCGGTGCTGAATTAGCACCTTCAACACAGTTTTACCATGCCGGTGTAATGGTGTGCTCAGTTCTGCCGCTCCTGTGTCATCTTTTCCTGGTTGTGAAGGCAAACAACAATCAGCATTGCAGCCCTTCTGAAGGTCTGCCACTTGCTTGCCTGCTCCTCCATGATTTCTGTACACCGCTCCAGGGTACTTATGCCGCAAGTTTGAAAAACCTAGACACGCCCCATTGTCGGCCTGCCCAATGGCCACAGACCTTACATAACATAATTTCCAGTCTACTGCCTGGACTGAAGTCATTGTCTTACTGTGCTTGTGTGCTGGGTTCTGCCGCTCCTGTGTCTTCTTTTCCTGGTTGTCAGGACAAACTATGATCAGCATTGCAGCCATTATGAAGGTCTGTAATTTGCTTGCCTTCTGCTCTGGATTTCTGGATGCCGCTCCTGGGTACTTTTGGCACGAGTTTGAAAAACCTGGACACACCCCCTTGCCAGCCCGCCACCCGGCCACAGACTTTACATAACATAATTTCCTGGGCAGAGCCTAGGCAAAGTCCAGATAAGTCTGGGCGCAGCTGTCTGCTGCTGACCGCTGATGGACGCTCTCTGCAATACTTCTTCATACCCTTTACTAAATACTATGATTTCTGCCTGTTCATGTCGTTCTAGTCCATCACGGTTGGCTTCCTCACTTGCTGCACGCCCAGCTTGCCTATTAGCTGGTGACCTGTTCTATTCTATCTTAGTGCTGCTCCCATCATTACACGGTTCCTCTGATATTTGTATTAATCATACTCCTGCTGCTATGCCTAGCCCCATTCCCACACGCTGGATTTGCCATAGCCATTCTCCTTCCTTAGCTTCTCGTAATTTTTCTAATCTAGTTTATTTGTCTTCTGACTCTCAGTTCTCTTGCACAAATGTTGCACTCTGTAACGCCCATTCTCTCGCTAAAAAATCTCATTCTACCCTGATTTTGCATTTTAACCTACACTTTATGTGGATCACTGAGACTTGGCATTCTTCTTTTAACTCTGCTATCATCTGATACAGTCTTTACACAGAGAGCGTGCATTTGTGCCGTCTGTTCACATCCGATACGGTCTTTACACAGAAAGCGTGCATTTCGTGCCGTGGTGGAGGCTCTGGTATTCTTTATCGGCGATTCTCAAACATTCACTCTATTTCTCATTCCTTTCCTACTTTTACTTCTTTCGAATATTCTCTTTCTACTTTTTTAAGCCCTGTGCAGTGACTTTTCTTTTAATTTAGTGTCCTCCTGATCCTTTTACCACCTTCTGTGACAACACTGACTCCCTACTTAGTGAGTTTTGCCTTGCTCAAATTCTTTGATACACTTGAGCAATGTTAATCGTCATCTTTCCTCCACTCATGCTTCTACTCCATCCCTTGCCATTATTGATTCTTACCACCTCTCAGATCTCCCCACTTCTCCATCTCACATTTCTGGTTCCTGCTTGGATCTTATCTTTGCCTCCTGTTTGTCCACCCTGTCTATTCTCCTGAAATCACTTGCTTTTCTTCTCAATTTTCTCCTATGTTTCTGCTACTTATTTTTCTCCTTCTGTCTCTTCTTTTCTTCATCGCAATCTTTGTGCTTTTAATACTCCTCTCTTTGTATCTTCTTGCCTTTCTACTCTTCCATCTCACTCTGTTTTTCTTGCCCTTCAAATGGACAAAGCCGCCTCATCCTCTCCACTGATCTTTCATCGTAACTTGACGCCTCAAACCCTCTCTCTGCATTTTCTCCTTCTCGCAAGCCTTCTAAGCCTTGGATCATCTCTCATCTTCACTCGCTTGCGAAGAGCTCTCCGTCGGCTTAAGCGCGCTGGCACAAGTCTCGCTCTGATGTTGATTATGTATTATTCTCTTCCTATCATACTCTCTATGATGATGCACTTCTTTCTTCCAATAGCTCCTACTACTCTGACCTCCTGCACTCTCAATCTTCTCATTCTCGTTGCCTTTTCCAATCTTTTTCTCATCTGCTGGCACCTCCTTCTCCTGACTATTCTCTTTAATGGACGCTTGCTGCGCCTGACTTTTCGACTTTCTTTATTTCTAAAGTTGACTTTTTTCAAGCAGCTATTTCTCTTACTTCTTCTACTATGACTTTTTCTTCCTTCTCCCCTATTTCCAATTCATATACTTCATTGATCCTTTCGCGGACTCATCCTACTGCCTCTCCTAAACATCCCGTTCCTTTCACTCTAATTCCAAAAATCTACCCTTCTCTCAATTCTTATCTTATCAGTCTCTTTAATATTTCTCTTGCTACTATCTAAAATGCGATTATCCTTCCTTTTCTGAAAATGTCCTCCCTATATCCATCTTTGCTCTCCAATTTTCATTTTCTCTCTCTTCTTCCTTATTTCTCTAAATTACTGGAATGTCTCGTTTACTCTCAGGTTTCCTCCTTTGTCACGCCAAACTCTATTCTTCATCGCTTTCAGTCTGGGTTACCTCTTCACTCTACCAAAACTGCTCTTCTCTCTGTCTGTGATTCTTTGCTTTCTGCTCGCTACTCTAAATACTCTTCTATTCTCATACTTTTTGATCTATCCGCTGCCTTTGACATGGTAGAACATACACTAATTCTTCAGTCTCTTTCTTCCTTTGGGTTCTCTGTTCCTGTATTATCTTGGTTTCAATCTTATTTTTCTAATCATACTTACTCCGTCTCTTGGGTCGGCTCTTGCTCTGATGCCTTTCCTCTTTCCCATTGCGTTCCACAGAGGTCTGTCCTTGGTCCTTTTCTCTCTTTAAACTTCTGCACTCGCTAATATTATTTCTTCCCTTGCGTTATCTCATCACTTCTATGCTGATGATACCCAACTCTTTTTATCTTTCTCTACCTTCACATCTACTATTCACTCTAATCCTTCGGCCTGCCTTTCTGCTATTAAACCCTGGATGTCTGATCACTTTCTTGTTCTTAATGCTTGAAAAACTGAAGTTCTTTTCCTCCAAGCTTGTACTATCCCATCTTCTGTCTCTCCTTCCTTTGTTATGTTTCCACCTTCTCATCTTCCCATCTCTCTTACTGCCCATAATCTAGGTCTTCATCTTGATACTGACCTTTGTTTCACCTATATTTCTATTATTTCTCGTTCTTGTCGATTCAATCTTTTTAATATATGTAAAGTTAGGGCTTTCCTTACTTTTAGCACTACCAAAGTTCTGATATCCTCTCTAAATTTCTCATGATTATTCTATTGCTGGACATTTCTCTTTGGCCTTCTTGTTCCTCACTTAGCTCCTTTAAAGTCTGTTTTAAATTCTTCTATTTGCCTCTTGTACTCTGTTCCTATTTGTGACTCGATTTCTACTTCCTTAGCCTCTCTCCGATGACTACCTTACCATTCTCGACTGAAATTCTCTATATTGTATTCAAGTCCCTCTATGCCAAGGTACGTTTATGTTCATTGTTTTTATTTAAACATGTGTATGGATGCGTTATGAGTGAGTGTATGGTGATGGATGCTCATGTGAATGATAGAGTGATTGCTGTATGAATGTGCAGCGCCTTGCATATACACATAATCATGTTCATTGTGTTAGGACCAGTGGGGCCCAGGGGACAGGGATGGTATCTTTTTACCGGACATCTATCATTCAAAACCCTCTGCCTTGTCCACAAGGCTTTCTGGGGCCTGGGTCCAAAATACCTTCAGCTATTCCTCCGCAAATACCTCCCCTCTCGAGCTCTTCACTCCTCTACCTCCAACTCCCTCAGGGTCAGTCGTTTATCAAAGAAACGAGCTGGGGGTAGATCTCTGTCTTCGGCTGGGGCCTCCCTCTGGAACAGCGCCCTGCCACTCTAAAACTTGAGGAGAACCATCTTTCTTCCTGCACTTATCAGACCTACCCTGTCTGCTGCCTTAAACGTAGCACTTGCAAATTGCTGGCTGCACTACCACTGTTTGTTGCCTTTATTATTTATTTATTGTTATTTATCTGTTTCTCCTCTGCTTCGCACTTTCCACTTCTCCCCCCTTCCATGCACTTTTCCCCTCACACTTGCGCGTTCTCAATGTCACTGGGCCTAGTAAGATCGCTGTTTTATTCTCCTCTGTTCCCCTCCCTTGCCTTGTCACGCTCTGAAACACTTGTGTACGAGCGCGATAGAAATAAAATATCAATGCCTGCCCCCTGGACTCCCAGCAACAATTGCAAACTGTTTGGCTATTTACCCATTTTTTGTTAAAAGTATGCTCTACAATGCAACATTTTAACCTATTATTTAAAAAAAAATTCACAGGGGGAAACCCCCCCGAACCTCCCCTTAATGCCCCTCCACTTAAAAAAGATTCACCAGCCGCCACTGGCCCTCAGACTGTGTTGGGAACGGGATGGGGGAACCGAGGGACTATGGTGGGAGCACAATGGGCGGGAACCATGGGATAGTGATGGGAGCAGAGTGGGGAGAGCCCTGGGTGTGTGATGGGGTGGGGAGAGACCAGCGACTGGGTAGGAGTGGGATGAGGGAGCCCAGCGACTTTGATGGGAGCAGGTGACGGCGCGCAATATATACTGTCCATTTGGCATTTCTGGGGGGTCCCGACCTGCCCAAATTTTGCTCAGGGGGGCCCTGGCCAAAAAAGTTTGAAGACCACTGCTCTATGGTCTTACGCCTGTCTATCTTTCATCCCTTGTTTCTTTCTCTGTCCCCGCCCATGTTCTTCGTTCTCAGTCCTACTTTTTCTTAACTGTGCCTCATCCTTGTGCGCAATCGTGCTTTTGCTCTTGTTCTTTGCTTTCTCCACTCCATTGGAATGCTCTCCCTCTTTGATCTATTGACTCATCCTGCCTTTCTTGCTGCTTTAAAAACCTTTTTACTCCAATCGTAATTGTGTACTTCTACTAATCTTGTTACTGAAAGTATTTACCTGTTGTGTATTGTACTACTACCTACTTTAATTATTGTACTGTACATTGGCATCTGTTCAGCGCCTTGTGTAAGGTGCTATATAAATAACAAATAAATACAAATACAACTTCTCTTTATTTCTGGTAATGGCATAAGTTCATCTCAGTCTTGGAACTTGTAATTATTTTGTGTATTAGATAGTCCCATATATGCCATCATGTGGAGGGCATCAGGGAGTTCCTCATGGGGATGGGAAACCTTGTCCCCAAAGGGAGAGTCTCTCCTGGTGAGGCCCCACTTGCCTTGATCCTTAGAGAGTGTATTGTGGAGCAGGTTCAGCTCCCTAGACTCACAGGGGGGGTGGTCTCCCCCATGGGGAGAAGGGACGAATTCCCTCGATAGGTCACCCACCCTTCCCCTTACGTTCATAGCTTGCCCATCTCCTTTTAGAAGGTAACTTTTTGTCTCTGTTGTTCAAAGGTGTGGTTTTGTTCTCTTTGGGCCTGGAAACGTGATCTATATGGAAGTGTCTGAGCGGTCAATGGAGGGTTCCCAAGATTGAAAGGAGAGTATGAAGGTTTTGGGTTTTGAGTCCTGGAAGTTAGCAGTTCCCTAAAAGTTGGGTAGTTCGTACCTATGATTACGTCTTCTGGCTTACCAGGTATTAATGCAGTTTTCATAGTTGTGGGTTGGTCCCTAACTCTCAGGGACAGAGGTACTTTAAGATAGGTGTCCACATCCCCATGTACACAGGTTATGTATACGTGTTGGCTGCCTTGTATGATCTCGGGATACAGGAGGGGCGCTCTGACTGAAATTGGTCGGCTTCCTGAATCTATGAGTGCATTAGCCCAAATTCCATTTATTTGCACCTTGTCAATGGTCTTGAAAGGTTAGGACCTCCAATAATATATTTCCGAGTTATCAGGGTCAACCTCTGTTTCTTCGTTCCACTTTTCCAATGGCTCTGCTGTTAGCCATCCAATCTCCATACGCTCTTCTGAGTTATTCTTGGGGAAGAACCTAGTGATATTTCCTTTTTCTCAACATGAGAAACATAAAGGGGGCCCAGGGAAGGTGGTTTTCATTTGCCCTAATTGTTCTCGAGTTGGCATTCGAGATTTAGTTCGTTGTATCGGAGGGCTTCTTTTATGGATTTCTTCCTTTCTCAGATTTCCCCGGGGTGGAATTTTCTGTCCTTGGCCATTTTTCTTGTGACAAATTTCACATCTCTTTTTACTTCTATGGGTTTCCCTATTTGACTTGTAACTGTATTTCTCTAGCATTGATATCTTTCATAGATTCACATGCTTGAATATTCCCCGTCTTCAGACTGGAAATCCTCAGTGATAAAAATAATAATATATTTTTTTTAATATACACAGATTGCTAATAGCAATGCATGTACATAGCCCATTATGGCCTATGAGCCATTCTATTGTGTAGTCCCTCCACCTCACTTTGGCCCTTTATGACCCCAACCAATGAGGTGGCAGGGCTTAAGCTCCGCCCCAGGCAGCCATCTTCAGATTTTGAACCGTAGGAATTACAGTATGATGGGTGCTGAGCGTAGGAGCAGCCTCTTAGGGGAGGCCGGTGGGCGCATGTGAATCTATGAAAGATACCAATGCTGGAGAAATACAGTTACAGGTAACTAACTAAGACTCCTCCAGCATTGGATCTTTCATAGATTTAGATGCTTAAATAGAATACCAAGCAGTTAAAAACAGGCCACCATCAATATACATATATGCATAAATACAGAAAAAACATATTTCAGATCAAACCTTTACCATGCAGCAACACAAGGTTACATACTCAGGGAAAGGTGGGAAAAGGAGGCTGGTCCTACCTTATGCAAAGAGGTGGCGGAGCACTGCCTGTCCAACTGCAGTTTCTTTGTTGGTATCTTCAACCAGGCAATAGTGTTTAGCGAATTTGTGCAGAGTGCTCCACGTGGCAGCTCTGCATGTCCTTCAAGGCCACCCCTGCGTGGAATGGTGTTGACGCCATTCTCCCTCTGGTGGAGGGCACTGAGGGCGGTTTGGGAAGGGGGTCGCCTTTCGTTAGATGGCTGTGGGTGATGCAAGAAGAGACCCAGCGGGCCAGACCTTGTTCGGAAATATGCTGGCCCTTTGTATGGCCAGAGAAGGCGATGAACAGTCTATTTGAAGAACGGAACTCTTTGCAAATAGAACTTTAAAACTCTTGGTATGTCCAGAGAATGCAATGTTCGTTCTGCTTCTGAAGAATGATTCTGGAAGAAAGTTGGTAAGACAATGCGTTTTGTGAGCGTCATTTCCGATACTACTTTCGGGAGGAACTTAGGGTGTGGACTCAAAATGACACGGTCCTTATGGAACGAGGTGAAGGGAGGTTCAGATGATTAGGCTTGTAACTCACTGATCCTCCGGGCCGAAGTAATGGCTATCAAGAAAGCCGTTTTCCATGACAAATATTTTATGTCGCACCTGTGAATGGGCTTGTAAGGAGGCTTCATGAGGGCTGTTAGCACAGTGTTCAAGCTCCAGGTTGGAACCGGCGTGGGCGTAGGCGGGTATGTACCCAAAATCCCCAGAAGGGAAAGTAAGGACTGCGTCTCCGGGGCCGTCGTGTAATGGCTGATCGGTGGACCTTGATCGAAGACAGTGAAAGACCTGTTTTGGCTAAGTGCAATAAGTAGGGAAGTACTTGCTCAACCGAGGCGATGAGAGGATCAATAGCATATGTCTCACACCACTTGAAAAACAAGTCAATTTCCTAGTGTAAGTGATACGTGTAGAAGGAGCCCTTGAGGCTCTGATTATGTCCCAGTACACTGTAGGCAGATTAAGATTCAAAAGCTTACGCTTCTCAGGAACCAGGCTTTGAGAGACAGGCTCGCTGGATCGTGATGGAGGACCTTGCGGTTCTGTTGCGTCAATATGTACTAATGCGCTTTGAGGCGAATCGGGGGCCATCGGGACAGGTGCTGTAGGGTCGAGTACCGGACCTGCCATGCCCAGTCCGGTGCAATTAGGATCATAGCACACCTCTGTTCTTTCAATCGGAGTAGTATCCTGGGAATGAGGGGGAAGGGGGGGCATATAGGAATTTCCCCGTCCAATCCACCGAGAATGCGTCTCCTATTGACTGGCTCTCTAGGTATCTGGAGGCGAACATTTTGCATTTCTGGTTTGCCCTGTTGGCAAAAAGATCAAGCTGTAAATGGCCCCATAAGGCCAAGATCTGTTGGGCTTCCTTCTCGTCCAGCTCCCACCCGTGGGAGGACGTGTAGTCTCTGCTTAGTTTGTCCGCTAGGACATTGTCCACTCCCGTAAGGTGTTCCGCCTTCATTTGGACTCTGTGGTGCAATGCCCATGCTCATAGTAGTTGAGCTTCTTGAGATAAAATCTCTGAATTCGTGCCTCCTTGCTTGTTTGTGTAGTGCATGGAGGTTGTTTTGTCCGTCTGTAAAGTGAGGTACCTGTCCTGAAACTACCGGAAGGAAAGCTTTCAGTGCCCACCGTATGGCCCTGAGTTCCAACACATTGACGTGCAGTTGGGACTCCTGGGTTGATCAGGAGCCCTTGGTTTGCAGGTCCGCAAGATGAGCGCCCCAGTCCGAAAGAGACGCGTCCATCCTCAAAAGAAGGGTTGACGTTGTTGCCTGAAACGACATCCCTTGTAAAAGGTTCTGCGGAGCATTCCACCATCGAAGAGCTTTGTGCAGCGTCGTTGGAATCTGGACGATGTCCTCCCAAGAGCCGAGAGCTTGTTTCCATTGGTGGTCCAGTGCCTCCTGGACAGGCCTCATGTGAAGCCTGCAATTTGGCATGAGGAATATACATGAGGACATCATGCCCAGGAGGGATTTGTAAGAGTGCACCAATGTCGTTTCTCTCGAGGTCAAGCGGAGGATTGGTGTTGCTCTTTCTGCCGACTGTCTCACCCTAGGAATGTTGGTGTCGAGCTCGGCTCCCAGGAAAGAGACTGTCTTGCTGGGAACTGCGCAGGATTTTGCATTGTTTATGGTGAAACCTAACCCTCTTAAGAGATTTGTCGTCTTTGAGACTGCCAAGCGTGCGCTTGAGGCGGAACTTGCTCTTATCAACCAGTCGTCCAGATATGGAAAGACTTCTGTTCCTGTCCTCCTGAGTTTTGCAGCCACTGGTGCCAGGCATTTTGTAAAAACTCTTGGTGCCGATCTCAGACCGAATGGGAGCACTCGAAATTGAAAATGAAGATCGCCCACAGTGAACCTGAGGAATTTTCGGTGTGCTGTGTCATGATCACTGCTTCCAAGGAGCCAGGACCAACCCAAGGTCTTTGGAAGCAGGCCCCTAACCCTAATCCTAGGCATCAGCCGGTCCCCACGGGGACCTTTTGGACCTTGTCCTGGCGCCGATGGCACCAGGCTCATCAGAATCATCGGTCCCGGCACTGGAAGCGCCTGGCTCATAATATGTGTGCAGATGTTTGGGTGGACTTACCTGCAGCAGACCATGCTGCTTACTTACCAGCCACTTAGAAGTCCTCTGTAAACAGGAACTACTTTCTTACCTGGGTGGGGCAGCTCCATTCCCTGGATTCAGCATGGGGAAAGCTTCTGGAACTGGAACTCTTTTCTTACCTAGGCGGGGCCGTGGAGGAAGACGCCTCATCACTCCAAGGCTATTTAAACCACACCCGATGGATGAAACGTGCTTCGCGTTATTCTGCATCTGCAGCAGAACGCTCACTGAGTCTGTTCCAGCCTTTCTTCCTCAATCTGCAAGAATCATACTCACCATTCCTGTATCCAGTCGACAGCAGCATCTGCAGAGACAAGAAACAGCAGGTTAGCAAGGCAGTCTTAACTCGCAGTGCTTACTCACCTGATCCATCGGCTGCGGTCATTTCGGCACGCTGTACTTTCGCCTGTGAAGACAAAAGCATTGTCATTACTTACCGGCACTCCGTGAACTCTGGAATTCTTCACGCTGCATCGCCATCTGCGGAGATAAAAGCATCGTATTTACTTACGGGCCTTCTGCGGACTCCGGCGCTGCAAACAAGCTTCTGAAAGACACAAGAAGAGACATTAGACAGGTATTTACTTACGCCCATCGCGCTCTTCACAATAGAACGCCTGCAAATACTCCGGTGCCTCTTCAGCACGAACTACTCTGCAGGGGAAAAAACAGCTAGAGCGCTTGCATTTACTCACGCATTTCCAGGCGCTTTATTTCATCTTCCTCAAGAGTCCTGCAAGCAAAAGGGGAGAAAAGCATCATACGAAGTCCTGTTCAATGTTAACGTGCCTTGCACCTAAAGACTCTAAAGACTATAAAGACTAAAAAGGTGTCTGGAAACTCACCGCTCGTGCGATTAACGACGGTAAAGGTCCTCTGAGTCCCAGAGGCCTATGTTTCACCAGTGAAGGAACTGTAAACAGCGCACTGCATCAGACGCAGATGGAGAGTCCAGCATTCACCTATCTAAACTGAGCACGTTGACCTGGGGGCTCTACGGAGAAGCTTGGGAGAGAGAGGAAGAGAGACATTAAACAACCCAGGCCATTAACCCCTATATTCTTTCACCTGCAGAAACCTCACCCTACGAGTTCGTCACACAGTGCGAAGAGGTTCGACCCCAGAAGCCCATCGAGTCCTTCACATCACCTTTCGAGTCACAGACACCTTCCTGCCACTACCTGCGCCTCCCTGGGAATCAGGTGAGCGTTAATGAACGCGAAGCCCACCGCAAAACTCCTACCCAGGCGCAATGGAAACCTCAGACACTGATCACTTAGCCCAGTTGCTCGGAGAATTAAGAGCAGAAGTACATGCAGCTCGTCAGGAAACAAGCTCTCTAAGAAGAGAACTAATACTTTCCAAGGAGCGAACAGAGGACCTCGCTAGGCAATTGCTACAAACGCAGGCCGGACAGACACCTCTGCCCGCTCCAGGAGGAAGCTATCCTTCTGCACCATCTGTAAATCCAGTGCAAATCAATCTACCTGGTAATGTGCCCTTGGCTCCGCCCGAACGTTTTTCTGGTGACCCAAAGAAATATGCAGTGTTCATCAACCAGTGCCGCTTACATTTCTTATGTCGACCAGCTGCATTCCCAACAGATCAGACCAAAGTGGCTTTCGTGCTTTATCTCATCTCAGTGGCAGCGCCGCAGATTGGTCGATTCCTTTAGTCACCCAGGATGATCCGGTTCTGCATGATTTCCAGGCCTTCCAGTCCAGTATGGAGAAACTGTTTGCAAGACATGCACAAGGGCAGGCCTTGGACCATGAACTTCTTTCATTACGACAGGGTAATCAAGACCTCTTGACCTATATAGCCTCATTCAACAGACTCATAGTGGAAACTCAATGGCCCGAGGACAAGAGAATAACGCTTTTCTACAGAGGCCTGCGTGGAGAGCTCAAGGATGTGTTAGCTCAAGTTGTGAACCCTCCACAAGAATGTTCAGACTATATTGACTTAGTCGTCCAATTGGACCACAGATTACAGAACAGGAAGGCTGATCGTTCCAAATTTGATACCTGAGTGTTTTCTAAACCACAAACTTCTACTAAGGGAGCTGACACTGTGGAACCCATGCAAATAGGGGGGATGAAAGGTCCTTTAAGCCAAAAGGAGCAGGAAAGAAGAAGACAGCTACAATTATGCCTCTATTGCGGGAACTCAGGGCACTTTCTTCGAGATTGTCCAGTGAAACCAGCTAAGAAGGCTGTAGGAGCCGCAGACACCAGTGCCACAAGTTCAAAGCAGAGAAACGACCTAGCCCGGCAAGTGTAGAGGTCCTCTTGCCGAGCGTTAAGATCTGTCCCGTGACCTCGCATTTCGTGGTGACCATGGTCCTCATTAGTCCAGCACGTCCGGATCGTTTGCATGCAATTGAAGCTTACATCGACAGCGGAGCAATCGGCAATTATGTGGACTGTGAAATGGCATCAAGGATGAATCTACCCCTTGTCCCTAAGGCAGTAAAGGACGTCATTACTACAGTGGATGGCACGGAGATAGCCTCCGGACCAGTAACGCACGCCACCCAAGAAGTGACGCTAGTGAGCCAAGATGGACACCGGGAGAAAATTGTGTTCGATGTGATCAAGGCCCCTCAGTTCCAGATCATTCTGGGAATCCCTTGGTTAGAGAAACACAATCCTCAGATCGACTGGCGAGCAAAGACGGTTCAGTTTCCAGAATGTTTTACCACTTGTTATCCTCGGCCTGAAGTTTCAGTGGCGGCAATTTCTTCTGAGGTTCCTACATTACCTCCCGACTACCAGGAATTCCAAGATGTCTTTCGGAAGGATCAAGCTAACACCCTGCCTCCTCATAGGTCTTAGGACTGTCAAATAGACTTGATACCCGGAACAACTCCTCCTTGCAGTAGGATTTATGCCCTCACCGAGCCAGAGAATCTTCACCTCAGACAATATCTGGACCAATACCTAGCTAACGGGTTTATCCGTCCTTCTAAGTCTCCAGCTTCCTCGGCTTTGTTCTTCGTTCCGAAAAAGGAAGGAGACCTTAGGACTTGTATAGATTACCGCGCCCTGAATCAAATCACTGTTAAAAACAGATACCCGTTACCTTTGATCCCTGAACTCCTGGACCAAGTCAAAGAAGCATGTATATATACAAAATTGGATCTCAGAGGAGCCTACCACTTGGTACGAATAAAAGAAGGCGATGAATGGAAGATGGCCTTCCGCACCAAGTATGGGCTATTTGAATATCAAGTGATGCCCTTTGGACATTGCAACGCTCCTGCCGCTTTCCAGTATTTTATGAACGATGTCCTTAGAGAACTCATAGATGTGTGTGTTGTTGTCTACATTGATGACATCCTTGTCTATTCATCATCTGAAGAGGAACATCAGAGACACGTTAAAAAGGTTCTCGGGAGACTGCGTCAACATAACCTTTTTGCCAAGCATGAAAAATGCGTTTTCAACGTAACTGAAGTTGAGTTCCTGAGATTCATATTGTCACCTGATGAGGTTCATATGGATTCGAAGAAGGTCGATGCAATCATCAAGTGGCCATCACCAACCTCGGTAAAAGGAGTTCAAAGCATGTTGGGATTCGCTAACTTTTACCGCAGATTCATTCCTGAATTTTCCCGGATAGTCCAGCCCATCACCGCTCTGTTAAAAAAAAAAAAAAACGTTTTGAATGGTCTACTGAAGCAGAACAAGCTTTTCAGGACTTAAAAGCTAAATTCATTTCTGCACCTGTTCTGAAACATCCTCGCCCAGAACTCCCCTACATCGTGGAAACAGATGCTTCTAGTCTTGCTATGGGGGGAGACTTTGTAATCTCCTGCGGTGTGTGTGCCCAGAATAAAAGTCAGAAGGAGAAACCAGCCGGCCTTTTACACCCTCTGGATATTCCTCCCTGTCCATGGCATACCCTGTCCATGGATTTCATCACGAACTTACCTCCATGCTCAGGGTACAATACCATTTTAGTTGTCGTGGATCTATTCTCCAAGATGGCTCATTTCATTCCCCTGAAGGGCCTACCTTCGGCTTCGGTATTGGCCCGAGAATTCTTAGAAAACATCATTCGGTTACACGGTTTTCCCTCGGTTTTAATCTCCGATAGGGGAAGTCAATTCATCTCCCACTTTTGGCGAAGTTGCTGTCGTCTAGCCCAAATTGATGTAAGACTTTCAACCAGTCACCATCCCCAAACTGACGGACAAACCGAGAGGACAAATCAGACTCTAGAGCAATATCTGCGTTGCATGCTCCAACAAACTGAAAACCCTTGGAAGGATATTCTGTGGATCGCTGAATACGCTTACAACAATTCGACTCATTCTGGAACCGGGAAGACTCCCTTCTTCCTATTATACGGACATCATCCTAGAACCTCTAATTTGGATCCTCCCCAAGAATTCGAAACACCAGCTGTGGATCATTTACACTGTGAGATTACCCGTGCTTTTAAGGAAGCCACTGCCCATCTGCAAAGAGCTAAAGCTCAAGTCAAAAAGGGAGCAGATCGACACCATAAAGAGGCCCCTCACTACGCAGTAGGAGACGAGGTCTGGTTATCCACTAAGCACCTGCCTCTAAAAGGATCCCGCACCTTCAACCCGAGATACCTTGGACCCTACACCATCTCTACCATAGTTAATCCGGTGGCGGTCAAATTGGAATTACCTACGCATATGAAAATACATCCAGTATTCCATGTCTCCTTATTAAAACCAGTACAACCAGAAACTCGATTGACTGAACTCCCAGAACCCGTTTTGGTAGACGGAGAACTCAAATTCGAAGTAAAGAACATCCTAGACTCCAAAATCTCCAAATCTAAATTATACTATCTGGTTGATTGGAAAGGATACGGTCCCCAGGAAAGGTCTTGGGAACCCTCAGAATATGTCCACGCACCTCGTCTGGTCAAGAGATTCCATCTGAATCACCCGACAAGCCAAAACCCCCGGAGAAGACATGCTTAGGAGGGGCCTTGAGGGGGGGTACTGTCATGATCACTGCTTCCAAGGAGCCAGGACCAACCCAACGTCCTTGGAAGCAGGCCCCTAACCCTAATCCTAGGCACCAGCCGGTCCCCACGGGGACCTTTTGGACCTTGTCCTGGCGCCGATGGCACCAGGCTCATCAGAATCATCGGTCCCGGCACTGGAAGCTCCGGGGTCATAATATGTGTGCAGATGTTTGGGTGGACTTACCTGCAGCAGACCATGCTGCTTACCTACCAGCCACTTAGAAGTCCTCTGTAAACAGGAACTACTTTCTTACCTGGGTGGGGCAGCTCCATTCCCTGGATTCAGCATGGGGAAAGCTTCTGGAACTGGAACTCTTTTCTTACCTAGGCGGGGCCGTGGAGGAAGACGCCTCATCACTCCAAGGCTATTTAAACCACACCCGATGGATGAAACGTGCTTCGCGTTATTCTGCATCTGCAGCAGAACGCTCACCGAGTCTGTTCCAGCCTTTCTTCCTCAATCTGCAAGAATCATACTCACCATTCCTGTATCCAGTCGACAGCAGCATCTGCAGAGACAAGAAACAGCAGGTTAGCAAGCCAGTCTTAACTCGCAGTGCTTACTCACCTGATCCATCGGCTGCGGTCATTTTGGCACGCTGTACTTTCGCCTGTGAAGACAAAAGCATTGTCATTACTTACCGGCACTCCGTGAACTCTGGAATTCTTCACGCTGCATCGCCACCTGCGGAGATAAAAGCATCGTATTTACTTACGGGCCTTCCGCGGACTCCGGCGCTGCAAACAAGCTTCTGAAAGACAAAAGAAGAGACATTAGACAGGTATTTACTTACGCCCATCGCGCTCTTCACAATAGAACGCCTGCAAATACTCCGGTGCCTCTTCAGCACGAACTACGCTGCAGGGGAAAAAACAGCTAGAGCGCTTGCATTTACTCACGCATTTCCAGGCGCTTTATTTCATCTTCCTCAAGAGTCCTGCAAGCAAAAGGGGAGAAAAGCATCATACGAAGTCCTGTTCAATGTTAACGTGCCTTGCACCTAAAGACTCTAAAGACTATAAAGACTAAAAAGGTGTCTGGAAACTCACCGCTCGTGCGATTAATGACGGTAAAGGTCCTCTGAGTCCAAGAGGCCTATGTTTCACCAGTGAAGGAACTGGCAACAGCGCCCTGCATCAGACGCAGATGGAGAGTCCAGCATTCACCTATCTAAGGTGAGCACGTTGACCTGGGGGCTCTACGGAGAAGCTTGGGAGAGAGAGGAAGAGAGACATTAAACAACCCAGGCCATTAACCCCTATATTCTTTCACCTGCAGAAACCTCACCCTACGAGTTCGTCACACAGTGCGAAGAGGTTCGACCCCAGAAGCCCATTGAGTCCTGCACATCACCTTTCGAGTCACAGACACCTTCCTGCTACGACCTGCGCCTCCGTGGGAATCAGGTGAGCGTTACATGGGTGGATTGGTACATGGAAGTATGCGTCCTCCAAATCTAGAGTGGCCAAGAAATTGTGCCTGTTTAACCAAGGGAGCACTCCTTGCAAAGTTATCATCTTGAATTTGATGCGCTTGATATATTTGTTTAGTGCTCTCAGGTCCAAGATGGGTCACCATTGACCATTCTTCTTTTTGATGAGGAAGAAGCGCAAGTAGAAAACCTTTCCCCTTAGAGAGTAAGGTACTGGCTCTATTGCTGCTTTGTGCAGCAACTTCTGGATTTCGGCCATGCCTTGTTTTAACATATGCACCTTGCGCGGCGTCGGGGGCAAGGAAGGAGGCTGGTCTAGAAATTCCAAGGTGTGTCCCTCGTGGACCACCTGCAACACCCATTTGATGTTATTGACTGCCAGCGTTGGTAGAACTGGCTCACCCTTCCCCCCACCGGGGTGTGACATTGAGGGGGAGGAGCTGGACTGTCAGATTTATTTGCTCTGTGACTTCCCTTGAGCGGAGCCCCACCTCCCTCTCTGGCTGTATTTGTTGGAAGACTGGTACTTGGTGTCCTGGTATGAACTATCTTGCAACTTCTGACAGTAGGAAAGACTATTAAAACCTCTGTACTTCGAGGATGAATCTCGAAAAGGATGAAAAGACCGGCGATCTCTGTCTTTATCTTTCAAAGAGCTGATGGCACGTGCCGTGTCCGTTTTGATTGCTTTGAGGTGGTCATCGATCTTTTTGCGAAGAGTTCTTGACCATCGAAGGGCATGTCTAATATCTGAGCTTGGACTTCAGGTCTGAAATTGGTAGCCTTCATCCAGGCCTGCCTACTCAGCACTGTGCCGTGGGCCATCTGCCGGAAATATGACTCCGCCACATTGACTGCTGCGTCAATCATGTGATCCGAAGCTGCTTCCCCATCGGCGATAATCGACCTGGCTTCCTCCTGGAGTTCTACAGGTAGCCGTTTGGTCAGCTTGGACATGTGGAGCCAGAGCTTGCGGTCAAACCTCGCCGTCATGGCCAGCGCGTTGCCCGCTCTGATGGTAAGCGATGCTGATACTTTCCTGCCCATCACCTCCAGTTTGCGACGGTCCTTGTCCGGTGGGGATGATAGAGGTGATGCCGGATTGGCCAACTTTTTTCTAGCTGCGACTGTAATGACCAAGTCCGGTTTTGTATGACCTCATAGACAAAGAGGTGCAGACTCGGGGCCGTGTATTTTTTCTCTGGCCTGGAAACTAGAGCTGGAGTGGATAGGGCTTTGGCCAGTATCTTGGATCCGGACTCCCAAATGGTGTCGAGGAGAGGAATGGTAGTAACAGTTCTCCTATGTTTGTCCCTGTGCTCATAAAGCACCGACTTCTTTTCCTCCGATGTGACCTGTAACTGAAACAATTCTGTGGCTTTGCCGATGATAGTATGAAAGGATACTAGATCATCTGTTGGTGAAGAGCCACCCGGAGAATCTTTCTTCCTGGGCTTTTCGACAATTTAATCGTCCCATTCGCTAGTATCAGGCTCTTGCGTGATCTCGGCTTCTTCCGGTTCAGAAAATTCTCTGAAAGGATCTTCCTGCCAGTCTGAGACCGAAACAGAGGATGGTACAATCGTTGGATCTCTAACTGGAGATCGTGTTTTATGTGACGAAGCTGGAGAAGGGACCCTTGTCGGTGAAGCACTGAGTGTCCTGCTCCTAGATCTGTGCGGAGGTTCCGTTGAACGTACCCTTTTCTGTGGCCTACTCCTGGAAGGCGAATGTCTTGGTGTGCTTTGTCGAGGTGAAAAATCCCTCTGCCTGGGGTTTGGCTCCCTTGGTACAGCTGACTTTCTTTTTTCATTTTGACATCTGTTGAACTCCTCAATGATCCTTTGCATTGATAACATGAGCACGGGATAATAAGGATCAGCAGGCACCTCTTTAGTAGGCTGCCAAGGAGGACTGTGTTCCTTAGGTGTAAAACAATGCTGTTCTACAACAAACTCAGTGTCTGAAAACTCCTCCTGCAGGATGACGTCAAGTATTCTGGCATTTCTCTTAAGAGAGATAATTGTGTTCCCTGAGGTTCGAGAGCGTCTACAAACTGAGGCGGCACTTCTATAGACTCAGGCAGACTGTCTTGATTGGATGGTGTAACAGTGTTGTCAGCTAGGGGCATTTTGGGCCCTAAATCCTCTGTCGGTAAATGAGCTTGCAGTGCCGTCGACGGAGCCGTGGTCGAAGATTTCGTCGACGACGGCCTCATCGAAGGCGGGTCCGTGGACAAAGATTTTGTGGACGGTAGTTTGACTTTATCCGTCGACGAGTGCGTGGTCAAAGATTTCGTGGACGGTACCTTATCCGTCGAGGAGTGCTTCGTGGACGAATGTCTTATGGATGAGTGCTTCGTAGACGAATGATGAGCTTCCTACGTCGATGATTGCTTCATGGATGATAAACTTGCCGACGAGGACTTAGTCGTGGACGAAGCGGTGGTGGTCGTCGATGGCTTGGTGGACGACGGGCCTCTATCTTTACCGCCGCACATAGACGGCTTCTCGGTGGATGACTGCCACCACCCCTGTTTTTTGCAAACTCCTCCTTACCTCTGGAGGTAGTTTTTGCCGTAGAATGATTCACCTTATGGCTTGTAGAGTCCAGGGGAAGTAGGAAAGGTATCATTTCCAGCTTCCTTTTACTCTTGGGAGTGGGAGAGGAACCCCTTTCCAATGAAGAAGCCTTTCTTTTAGAAGTTTGCTTCTCAGATGATTTGCTGGAGTGAACAGGAGCTGTCTTTGCAGATTCCTCATCTGAAGTAAGTTCCTTGGCTTCTAGATGCAGAAGAAGTCTTCTATGTCTGTCTTGTAGGGTTTTAGTTGAAAAGGGCTTGCAAATGTGACACTTCTGGATGTCATGAGGGTACAGACAGTATATACAGTGATCATGGGAGTCTTTCATGTAAACCACCTTTCTCCTGCACCTCGTGCAATCCCTGAACAGGGAAGGTTTCTTAGTTGGCTGAAGTTCAGCCATCTGAAGAAAAAGTTCACTCGATGAATTCTGGTCAAAATAAAGTTTTTTGAAATCCCAAAACCTAGTAGAGATAGCCCCTAGCCAGGAGAATGTGGTAGAGTATATAGAAATATAAACTACTGTGAAAATAGAAGGATATTCGAAAAAAGCTCAGAGAGCTTGAGGATTCCCTGTGTCAATTATACTGCAGTGAAAAATCTGAAGATGGCTGCCTGGGGCGGAGCTTAAGCCCTGCCACCTCATTGGTTGGGGTCAAAAAGGACCAAAGTGAGGTGGAGGGACTACACAATAGAATAGCTCATAGGCCATTATGGGCTATGTACATGCATTGCTATTAGCAATGTGTGCATATTAAAAAATGTTTTAATAATTATTTTTATCACCGAGGATTCCCAGTCTGACGACGGGGAATATTCAAGCATCTGAATCTATGAAAGATCCAATGCTGGAGAAATTTCAAATATCTGGCTGCCTCTGAGTGGGCTTGTGCTACCTGATTGGCCATCTCCAGCGAGGGTTGGTGTTGTTGCAACATCCCTTGTTGTAATGACGGAGGAACAGCGATGATTAATTGTTCTAATGCTACGGTCTCAAGGACCTCTGGTAGGGTTTTCCTCCCTAGCCATTGGGTATGCATATTCTGTACTTGTCCTGCTAATTCTGATGGCCTTTCATTGGGTAAAAGATGGATCTCTCAAAATTGTAACCGCTAAAAGTAATCCGTCTGTTCCACCTGCTGTAACAATGCTAATTTCAGGAAACGGTGTGGTCCCCAATAGATTAGCATTTTGACAGGAGGCTTGCAAGTCTCCTTTGAACAAAGAGGCCAAATACCAGGTCTTTAGGGCCTCATCCCAATTAAATTGGGTGGCAAGCTGTTCAAAGTGTAAAATAAATGCTCCCAAATCCTCCCCTCACTGGTAGGGTTGGAAGTACACCATTGCAAACTATCCGAAGTGAGGGATTACTTTGTACTTGATCCAGCCCATCCTGGAGTTGCCGATCTACTTGGATCTGATGTTCTACTAAACGCTGCATGAGGGAGTCGAGTACTCATTTCTATGTAAGGGTTAATCGAAGATGAGGAAGTCTCAGAATAATCATTACCTGCTTCTTCCTACTCGCCCGAATTACCACCGACCTCTGCATCATCTTATACTCCCTCCTGTTCTGAATTGTCGAGTATTTTGGAACTATGGGATTTAGATGAAAAGGGGTCAACTGGGACACAATAGGTTTTTTCCCCCTATGGAAGATTTTGTGCCCAGGTGTCTGATCGGTGAAAGGTTATCAATAGATATGGCAATACACTTTTGGGGGGTGGGAGTTGTCTCTATCGCAGGACTTTAGCATCACACTTCTGACACCATATGTGGTGGGTCAGAAGAACGCAGACACTCTCAGGACATTTATGCCATGTGTTTATTTAGGAATAAGGCTTATCTTTTCTTATCGTTATGGGGTGTTCCCTACCTACTAAGGTGCTCGTCAGTGGCATGTGAATGTCCCAAAATAAATAAGTCTGCTGTCCAAAGCTAGCCCTAACTGACCCTACCACTAGTTTTGTCAACTAAGATCAGGAGAATTACTCCCTTTTCCTGATGGTTTTGCTTTTGCACTTCTCTCACCTTCTTTTATAGTTTTTGTTAATATGCAATTGATAAATAGTCTCTCGTTATCCTCTGTATCAGTTCCTGTAACTCCCTTACAGGACTGGTAGTCTTTCTTTCCTCTTTAGTATGGGCTTTCCTTGCCTTAGTCTGAATCCGTCCTTTATTAGAGGGTTTTGCAAAAACGGTATAGTGCCTTCTACACTGGCGTTTTGGCTTTCCAAATAAATGCAGCTCACCTTTTTCTGGTATGGACTGTTACGCTCACCTGGCTCCGACAGAGGCGTCGATCTGGACTGGACTGCTGCGGTCTCCACCAATGTGACACGTAGGGCCGAGATGACGGACTGGACTGACCCACCTAGCTACGTTTGCTTGGCCTGTAGGAATATTCTTCTGCAAATGGAGAAAGGGAATTAACCACCCATAGAGTTGAGTGTAAATCCTCCCACCCCGCTGTTCTCCCCACTGATCACCTTGGATGTCCCCTCTTATAGTCTCACCTGATGATTTGAAAAGATGAGCTCTCCATCCTGCATTGAGCGCAGGGGCGCGTAGATAACCGGTTGCTTCATTGGCTCGAAGGAATTGGTGAGTTCCAGGACAATATTGACTCCGACATTCCCGACAAGACGCCGTAATTATGTAGTTCGTAAGAGTTCAAATGCCTGGCTTTCACTCTTATCCGATTCCTTGCAGGTTGCAGCTTGACCCTACTGAAGAGTTCCTCATGGCAACCGGTAATATTCTGGTAAGAATTTGTATTATCCAACACAGTTTGATAAAATAATGACCATATGTAACCTGTTGCTTTCTCCTTTATTCAGGCGCTGAGAGAAAGTATGAAGTCTCGGGGAATAATGCCTCCGGCGGTAAAATCAGGTAAGTCTTTTGTGGTGAGGAGGGTTCCCCTTGTTAGTCCCTTTGTTTCACCTTGCTGTCCTTTTGTTTCCCCTTGGGGCCGGGGTTCGGCTAGGATGCAGAGGAAGCTGCGCCGACCCGTGAAGAGGAATAGTACCTGGTGGTAAATCAGGTAAGTCTATGGGGGGTATTCCTCTGTGTATTTCCTTGGCTCACCTTGCTGTTCTTGTCTTCTCCTTAGGTGCCGGAGTGCAGCGGGAACATGCAGGAGAATGCGGTGAAATGTGAAGATGCTGCCAAGGCCGGTGAGTTCAGCGCAGCGCTGCAGCAGGCGAGGCGACGCGCATAAAATAACTTCTTTCTTCCACCTCAAAGGCGCGATGGATCGGGAATTCAGGTAAGGATCAAAGGTAGTGCTCTTGTTCTAACCTTTTCTCCTTCTTTCTCCCTTTTTCTAGGAGCTCCAAACTCGAGGCTGGCGTGGCAGAAGACTTGATGCGGTCTTGCAGGCATGGTGAGCGTTACGCTGCTGGAAGCACAGTAACGCGAAGCGTGTGCTGCTCTTCGGGCGTGGTTTAAATAGCCTCCAAAGTAGTCCCAGCTAAGTATTCCTCCCCAGCCCTACCCGAGTAAAAAAATAGTCCCTAGGTAAAATAGTCCCTTCCAAGCCTCTTTTGGCTTGGAGCTCTTGCAGCATGGTCTGCATCAGGTATGTTTGCAGCATGGTCTGCATCAGGTACGTTTTAATCTATGAGCCTGGCGCCTATGTTATATTACACTCTTGGTTTCCTGGATAATGGGTTATTTTCCCCTCTTCCCAAGGTAGTGATACTCCACTTCTATTTCTCTCACTCTTTGGGGATTCTATGCTTCTCTTTACCACACTAAGACAGTTATAATCCATCAACTTGGGTTCATGCTTTCATCATTTGTATTGGAACGAGTTTCTCTAATTCTATAACTGGTCCCTTTTGACCTCTCAATATTCCCATTCTCCCTGTTGCCTTCAGTATTTCAGAGGAATGTCTCTAGTGCCTGTATACACTTGGGATCTTCTCCTTCCTTGCTTCTCAGTTCACTTTCCGCAACGTCCGAATCTTGTGAGTTTCTCTCACCTTTTCGATACCGTTATGGGTAACCACACCGTTCGTTGCTTTCTCAGTGGGGTGGTGTCGGCATTGTTGAACGGCCAACCTGCCAACCGTGTAGTCACACCACCACTGAGCGGTCACGCCACCACTGAGCTTTCCGTTCCAGCCATCTCGCCTTTTGGCTTCTCGTACACACCGGGCTTCCAGCGTTTCCTTCTCCTGCTCACAGCAGTTCTGAACTTTGCGGGCTCTGTGGTCTGCTTCAGCTCCACCTCCTTCAGGTGTGCTACTCACAAGGGGCCTCCCCTGTCTGCGTCTGCCTTCCTCCGTCTCCCGCTCTCTCTCCTCTTCCTTTGGCGTGTCCTCCCTCTTCAACATACTCATTGCAGTTAATTGGAGATTTTGATTTAAAAAGACTTCTCTTTCTTTCTGGTAATAGCATAAGTTCACTTTTTTTTCATCCCAGTCTTGGAACTTGTAATTATTTTATTTATAAAATAGTCCCATATATTCCAACATGTGGAGGGCCTCAGGGAGTTCCTCACGGGAATGGGAGTCCTTGTCCCCAAAGGGGCAGTCTCTTCCGGTGAGGTCCCACTTGCCTCGACCCCTAGGGAGGGTGTTGCGATGTGGGCTCACCTCCATAGTCACACAGCAAGGGGCTCCCGCTTGGGCAGAGGGGACACATTCACTCAATTTGTTATCACTCACACTTATTACTGGGAATATTTATAACCTTCTAGTTAGAATAATTCACCAGATGCCACTGGAGTTTTTGCCTGTTTGGACCATAAAATGTCCTCTTTTATAACCATAAAAGGTTGATGAGCCTTTCATTTAAAATATGAATTGATGAGCCAACTGCGTTTGCTTCATTTTGCATGATTAGATGTATTTGTAGCTTGTGTGCGTTATCCAGAATGTGCCTATAAATAGTAATTTTGCTAGTATTATGACAGGAAAAGATGTTTTTATTAAAGCCATGGGGGTTAATAGAATGCACTTTACTCTTTTCTTTATTTGACAGCAGCAAAATGTCAAAGTGAAACTTCAAAACCCATAGTTTACGGGCACTGAAAGTCCCATAATTCCCTGGTCTAGAGTATGGCCATCTTGTGGCAGCCCTTATAATAATTTCTTCTCCTTCATGCTAGTCCTCCCTTCTTTACCATACTCAGTGTAAGGGTGCAGAAGGAGGAGACTAACACACAGGTGGCATAGTGATTGCTATTGACTTTTACTTGAAATGAAAGTAAAGAGAAAATGTACCTCTCCTATTATCTATGAGGGGTTTCCCTGCCTCAACTAAAGTGTTAATGAGTCTGTCAGGATGTCTTATTTACCTAAAGAGCCCACCGTCCTGTGTCAAAATGTCCCTATCTCTGTCCCTTACACTTGTAACTAACTAAACAGTTGTACCAACGTTCTTGGTCCAGGAGAATGACTCCCTCCTCCTGGACTAGGTGGCACAGTTCTGGCAGAAAGTTCTCCAGCAGGGGGAATGGCTCCCTTTCCCTGATTCCGGCACCTCACAAACAAAAAGGATGCAGTTCTTCCAACACTCTGCATCACAAAGTTCAATGCTTTATGTTCCAGGAGGAATGACTCCTTTCCCCTGGATTACAAGTTTAACCCTCCTTGCGGGTTGGTTTGCCAGGAGAATGACTCCCTTCTACTGGTCTTCATTAGTTTTGCTTTCCTAGTTCACAACACCAGGGAGAATGACTCTCTTCCCCAGGCCTTTCCTAAGCTCTAATTCACAGTCCACAACACCAGGGGGAATGACTCCCTTCCCCAGGCTCCATTTCACAGCTCACACCACCAGGGGCAATGAATCCCTTCCCGTGGCCTTTATTACGCTCCATTTCAAAGTGCACACCATCAGGGGCAATGACTCCCTTCCCCTGGCCTTTCTTAGCAAGTAAAGACCCAACTGTGATAAGGGTCCCGACCCTGGCTTCACTTCTTTCTCCATTTGTACTTGGTGTACTCTCCTGCCAACTACTGCAATGAGAAAAGGGGTTTGTAATCTTCTCTTGTGGGTGTGGGTTCCTGACCCATACTTCTCTATGGCTTGTTTTTGGCAGACCTGGTTCACTCTCCTGCCAGGTACTGTCATGAAGAAAGCAACTTCCAATGTGCTGTCTTTCACTGTTTGCTTTGGGAGTGGTCTGTGACCAACCACTGTGCCAAGGAAGATGACTTCTGATGCACTCTTTCGTACTTCTATTCTCAATAGTGGGGTGATAGCAATCAATTATGACCTTAGGTTCATCCTGGAACTTAACAGGATCTTATTGTATCTTTGAAAATCTCTGAACAATATTAAACAAATCAGTGCCACTTCAGGCGGTATGGACAGTAACTAAAGTATTTCCCCTCCTGGGAGTATTCTAAACGGGAAAGCACTAGTACTGGCAGTCAAATTCGGAAACCCTTCCAACGTGGCTGAGGAAGGCAAAAAAAGTTTAGAGATCTGAGCTTGTAGTTCAGGGGTGAGCAGACTGACCATAGAGTTTATTGGGGTGGACTGATAAGTTGGCGGTTGGGTGGAGTCTAGGCTAGCCAGTTGTTCAGGTGTAACATTTGGAATGGCAGGACTGTAAGTGTCCAAAATGACTTTCCTTTAACAGGGGCACCCTTTGGATTACAGGATATAATTGTTTGTACCCAGTTTTATGGGCCGGTACCTGCAGGTTAGAATACTCGATTTTCAGGGATTTAACTTGCTAATGGAGCTTTTCTTGAGTGTCTTTCAATGCCCGGGTCTTGGATTCAGTCTGTCTCTTAGTAGCTTTGATACACCAATCTAGATAACATTGACGCTGGCGTACACACGCCCTTTTCTTTTTTAATGCCTTTCATAAATTAATTATTCTGTGAAATGTGCATTCCTGGGGAAAGTGTCTAGGAGACTCACTCTGAGTATATTTGTGCCATTGATCCAGGTACTTACAAGCTTTGGGTGAACAGTGAGTAAACATGAAGTGTGCTGGACTTCCTTTAGGAGGAAGCTGCACTTGTCTAGAATGCCCTGAACCCATTCTCACAGAGAAGAGAGGGGGAATGACTTATTACAGATCCAGGTCTGTCCCTGACTTCGTCTACATCAGGACACTCTTGTGTCCCGTGGCTGGCGGCATGGGTATGGTTCTTTGACTGACCGCTCTGCCACATCTAATCAGAGGCTCAGGTATCAACACATGACCATATGTTCCTCTCCAGTACAGGCATTTCAGTGACACTCACAAGTGTTGATCAGATTTCAGATGGCTGCTTGTTCAGTCTATATCCTCAATTATGCTATCCACAATGCAGAGCGGTTTTTAGCTTATTCAGAGACTTGGGTAGTTAAGGGTCAAATACAAGACACATAATCGGCAGAAAAAAAGCCTGTTACAGCTCTCGTACTAGGATAGAGGAGAGTGTGAAATATAGAATAGGGTTGCAACTGAGTTGCACATTTAGGGTTTCAAATATTAAGATACGGGTTAAGGAATGACAATTATGGGGCTCTCATCCAAATTATGTTCTTCACACTCATACAGAATACATTCTACACTACCCTGACCGGCACAGTGGTCTCATGTTCTCTTAAATCAGTAGGGAGCATGGATGTGCTGCTTTCATATTTTTTATTCTAATCTGCGGTGGCCAAATGCTTTTTCTTTTTCTAATTCAGATAAACATTCTATAGGCCAGGTACTTTCCCTCATGTATTCTCGGATAATCACAAAAGATTGTAGACTTCAGAGACAAACATTAATATCAACCAGTTTCAAACAACACTTTACAAGACATAACAATACACTGACACAATTACCTGTTTTCACCAATCCACGATTTTCTGTCGGTTCTTTCTTCCACATCTGCTCTGTCCTCCATCCTCGAGTCTCTGGACGCTGTGGCCAGCTCTCTCCTCTGAAGAAATCATCTTTCCAGGGCCCATGAGGATCACCGGGAACTGCACCTGATGGTCCCTTGGACCTGGCCACAGAGCAGCGGGAATATGACGTCTATGGCACCAAACTTATCGTGAAAAAAGACTGCTGACGATTATGGCGGATTGGTGAACAATTTATTAGTAAAAGAAAAAGAAGGACAAAAACAAACCAACATTTCAATGGAAGGGGTAGTTCAGACAGGGCAAGGGATCATACTCAAACAATGTCCTACTATGCAAGTCTTTGGTACCAGCTGTGTTCTTTCATGTTGGACAGTGTTATCAGTGTTATGCTCACCTGGTCTCTGCAGAGGCGTTGGGGCACGGTTGCAGACCTCCCGGGGGTGAGGTCGCTCGGGTCCGACTTCGCCCTCTGCGCTTATGTGGTGACTGGTGGTAATAGGTGATTCTGCTCGGGACTGCTCCTGCTGATTAGTTTTGGCGAGCACTCCGTCCTGCTGCTTCTGGACCGAGTTCCTTCACTGGTCCCTTGCACATGGTAGTCCAGTCCTGCTGCGACTAAGCCACTATACTTCCGGTAAGTGTTTCTGTTTGCCTTTGTCTTTCCTCGTCTGTTTTTGTTGTATTGTAAAATGTGTTGTCTTGTATTGCTGTCCATTCCACTTTTGATGTTTGCTCTTTTGCTTTCTTCCCTTGCAGGTGATGTTGCCGGCCCGGCAGAAGCTGCAGAGCTCGAGGCGCAGTCGGAGGGAATGAGGAACGAAGCTGCAGCGGTACAGTAGCTGGTAAATTGTTAACAAGGGGGCGCGCAGGGTTGAAATGCGGCATGGCCCTAGGATGGATGTTCTAACCTTGTCTTTCTTCTTCTTCACAGGGTCCGAGTTCATGGATGCCGAGTGCGGTGCTGCGGCTTCGGGATCAAGATCACTGGATGTCAGGAGATGAGTCTGCAGATGAAGCGATGAAGCACCGGTTTCCTGAAGCTGAGTATGCAGGAGAATGCCTGGTTTCAAAGGTAAGTAAACTGGTCCAAGCAGCGGTGAGCGTAACGTTGCATGCGAGTGCACAGTAACGCGAAGCATCGGCCTTAAGGATTGTCAAGAACTCACAGGTATTAGGGGTAAGCGTGCAGTGCAGAGTTGCCACTGATAGTATTGGACAAATGTGTGGTCACAGTAAACAAAGGGTTAAACACCTTTATTTTAGGACATTACTTTGTGTCCCATGTAGGCAGAAGGCTTGGAGTGGGCTAATTGGGCTGAAAGCCCTCTGGAGCACCATAAGAAGCAAAAGGACTTCATTTCCCAGGAGGCATGCATGCCCACGAGCCTCTGGGATCTATCAGGGCAACGCCCGATCAACCGCGCATGCGCGCACGGAGACCTTTGCTTGCGCTACAGATCTTTGATTAGATAAGACGTGTCCCAGAGGGCTCCAGCAGGCTGCCAACTGCGGGGCCACTCCCTGCCTGCGAACACTGCAGGCCCCGCTCGCGACATCAGATAAGTGCACTAATAACCGCTTGGTTACGTTTTAGAAGCGCGAACATCAGCAGTGTTCAGGCGGCTTTGGGAATATTGCATGCAGGGTGTTTATGGACAGCTAGACGTTGAAATCCTTAGTAGCACTCAAGTCGGGGGAAAGCGGCACCATTAACCATTGATGCTGCATAGCTTCCGAACTCCCCAGTAGAACTTGAGTCAGGGCACCAGCACCATTAACTCTTCATGTCACATGCTATAGACAGCTGGAGATGAGGTTGTGAAACCAGAATGTTATTACGCGATCCCACAATGCACGCTCATTAATGTTTTGATTTCCTTGTAGCAGCGTTCCGTCATTCTCACAGCACGGCTAAAACATTGGTCGGTTTATGGCAGAATCAACCGCTGCACGACAGAAGCTAAGTGCCTTCATTTTGTTTCAGTTTCTTGAAGTACATATATGGTTGTGATTTTCTAACAACTAGAGGGTCATGCATCATGTATGTTATTGATGGGTATGTTCAGATAATAGTCACTGTAAAGTCAATTGGTGTGCAGTAAAGACCATTGGTGTGCTGGTTGTGGAAACTAACAATCAGCACCAAAAGGGCAAAGTGAAAGACTTAGAGGTGCCAAAGTGCTTGAGGCCCAACATAGACACTAGGCTAGGCAGGGGTTTGATAACCAAGTGTGTGAGTCTCTGCATGTGAAGGAGTGTGTGGACGGAGCTCCAGCTGCTTCAGGAACCCCAGGAGGGGTATCAGAGCGAATTAATTCATAACTTCCCTTACCCTTCCATTACCCTTTCCTACCCCACAACCCGGTTTCGGTAACTTCCCCTACCCATCCAAATCAACGGACCCTAACCCTCTTTCCCCGGCGGGTCAAGGAAGCCTGTGTTGTAAAGACTCCAGACCCCAAGACCCAACGGTGAGGCATTTATACGTCCTACCTCCATGCAAGACCGCAACCTTGACAAGGATGGAGCAGCTTATATAGCTGGGCTTCTGAAGCCATGCCCACCAGGTTCAGCCTGCCTGCCACACCCTTCCACACCCGATGAGTCTGCACATGAAGACCAGGCCTAGGGAGCCACACCCGATGAGTCAGCACATGAGGATGTTCTCTGGAATAAAGGCTTTCAGCTCCTGGAAATTTCTTGTAAAATAAAAGCACTCCTGTACTGAAATAAAGTAAAAGCACTCCTGCACTGAAATAAAGTGTTCCTGCTCATATCTCTATATGAGTCTGGCGCCAAAACGCCAGGACTGAGTCCAGCCAGGGCCCCTGTGTTTATGGGTCCCAAAGGGACAGAAGTGAGTCAAGTGACCCATTGCCCCCATCGGTAGATGGTGTGTTTTTTGTGTTCTGGAGCCTGTGGCCATGACAATCAGTGAGGACAGCATAGCGTGATACATTTAGTGAAATCTAATCTACTCCTCAAAGATTCACACATGCTCCGAGGCAGGTTAGAACGCTTACAGTATGATGAAGTCTGTCTACTAATGCCGCTTTTCCTAGACAAGCGGGAGCCTAAAACATGCTTACATATGGCAAACGGGAAACATGTCAGAAGCGATAGATGTAAAGGTGAGCATACTTACACTCCAGGCGAAGAGCCTTTGTCGCAGACAGGCGTAGTAAAGCCTAAAGCCTTACCTTGCACAACAAGAAACACTGTTTATATATGGAGGTTTGCCGTATCTGTTCACTATTAGAATGCAGTAATGTGCAATGGGAGTACATACAATTTTCAATTCCAAACTTTCCCCCACATCCGCTATGTTGACTTTGTTTTAAGCCTGCATGAGATTTTAATGCAGGTATAATACAATTATTAGATTACTATGCAGTGGTCAACGGCCATTGGGAAAAAAATTAGGCTTTAGACCCCACCCGCTCCCCCACAAAATGTTGGGTTATGCTGACTTGACCTGGCTCACCTACAGGGTCGTGAGCAGGAGGGACACAGAAGATAAATGGTGATGGCGAAATAAAGAGTAAACTGCATAATCTTAAGTCTCAATGCTGACACAATTTTGTACCATTTTTCCAGAATACGGTGTCCTTAGTTTGATGTTTTGTCCAGAATTGTTGTAGTGACTGTCAAGAATTAACATCTTTGCCAGGTGTTCACCCTAACCCAACGAGACTACACTAAACATTTTATTTGTATTTGTATTTTATTTATTTGTAGGAGCACTTAGAGGATCAATTGAGAGACTGATATGACCAATGCATATATATATATATATTACACGGTCCGCGGTAGCGGGCGTGTAGTTATGGTTAAGTTGCTAAACTCATAGGAAGACCACTTTTTGGCAGCTTATACCTTCGCTCCCCCTGGAGGAATCCTCACCAAACTTTGCGAAACAAGTATATGGCCCAATTTGAATCTTTCTGGCAAGTTTGGTGATGTTTCATGCACAGGGGGTTCAAAGTTATACTGAGGGTCCCAAAACATTTTATTTTTCCATAGAGTGAATGGGCAAAAGCTTTGCGCACGGCTACAGCTGAAACGGCTGGATGGATTTTAACCAAATTTGCAGCAGAAGCGGGGGCTTGGTTCCAAAAGCGTGCTTTTGTGTGTTTGGTGGAAATCCCACCAGTACTTCTGTTGCAAAGAACTGAAATGTGCATCTCAAAACAAAACATTTGTGATATCTGGCTTCACTCCACTGACCCATTTCCCTGTTCGCTCCGCGAACAAAAGTCTCATTCGCTTGCAGTACGCCGTGATGTCGGCGAATATTGGAACTGGCCGGTGATTGGCTGGAGGGAAGCGTGCTGTGCGTCAAAGTTTTGCGAAACGCCGTCAAGGTGTATCGGAGGACAGTGCGATGCCGAAAGGTACTGACAACCATACTTTGCGCCATGTGGTGGTGGGAAGAAGGGATGGAAAGGGTGGGGGAGTGAGAAGTGGTTCATCTGAAATATGTGATTATTAGGTGGACAAAGACAGTGGTGTGCCTGCAGTATCCGTGCGTACTGCGCCAATTCGCCAGCCCCTGCACAGGCGACTACCATGTGTGGTGAATGTAGGCAGCCTTCGTTACGGCAATACAGCCTGTGCCGCAACCTCTTATCGTGGTGACTGGTGGCAGCTCAATTGCAGAAGGGGAGTGCATTGCAAAACATACATTACGCCATGTGGTGGTGGGAAGAAGGGATGAAAAGGGTAGGGGAGTGAGAAGTAGTTCATCTGAGATATGTCAATAGGTGGACGAAGACATTGGTGTGCCTGCAGTATCCGTGCATAAAGTGCCAATTTGCGGGTCCCTGAACAGGCGACTACCATGTGTGTTGAATGCAGGCAGCCTTCGCTACGGCACGATAGCTGGTGTAGCGACCTCTTATCGTGTTGACTGGTGGGAGTTCAATCGCATAAGGGGAGTGCATTGTACTTGACGTGAAGATTGTAAAATAGCATGTATTACGGTGTGTTGCATGTGGTAACCCTGTGGGATGTTCTTCTGCAACAATGACCACATTAGTTGTGGAAATGCAGAGTTTTTCCATGCAAATGCATTTCGTTGTCGCCCATTGGTAAAGCTGTTTTGTTTGCTCATCTACAGGATGTGTTGAAGAGTTTACTGTAACAATGTGAGCACAAGAAAACACAAAATCACATAAAAACCAAAAAAAACTGTGTTCTTCTAAAAGCACCTAATATTTATTTTTTTAAAAGGCTCTTTTCAGAGCCATCTCTAATAATGAACTCTCCTACTCTGGTTGCAAGTTATTCCCCCACACAGCACGAAATCCACATTCAGGGATTTTTAGGATTGAGGCCATGGAAATGGGACTGTGGAGGCTGAGGGATTGCGCGATAACTTTTATGGGCATGGTGTGTACGCAGAGGACTGTTGTACAGAACTGTTGTACAGAACTGATACTGTGAGATGGAGAGATGTGGGTAATTTTCCTTCCATGTGGCAACCCCTAAACTTTTTGCTGTTGTTTTCACCAGGATCTAGACTTTGCCAGAGAAGTGCAGCCTTCTGCCGCACTCCTCTGGGCTTTCGCTCCATATTTACGGGGAAACTGACATGCCCTTAAGACAGTAAGTACCGGGAAACGTTGTTTTCCATAGTTCTTTAATCATGTTGCAGCTTTCGCGCAACGTGACACAAGAGGGCACTGTAAGCTAAATTACTGCTCTCTTGGGTCTCTAGTCTTCTACAGGCCCTAGATACTCTCTTGGGATTGTTAACGAATGGTGCAAGTGAATCACGGACGGGACTGGTGGCAGCGATAGTTTATTTGTGTTTTTGAGCTCCTTTTGGCGTTTAAACGCGTTTCTCGCGCTTAGCCCAAAATGGTGGCCTGGCTCCCAAAATGGCCAGACCACGAGGCTCGTTGTCCTGTCCGCTGACCGTCTTGACCCTTCACCTTCCCCAGGTCGAGCCGACCCGGGGCCTTCCTTATTTGGGCATGTACTTTCCCATGCAACACAGATGCTTTCGTGGGCTTCTACAGGCCTTGTGTGCGCCTCCAGGATGTGGGCTGGGATGTCTGGTCCCAATACACATTCTGGGTGCCAGAGAGTCTAGGGTGGTGTGAATGCCTGGGACCTCCAAGGTCCGTGATAGGTTCACGTATGGTGTGAGTGTTTTGTGAGCAGATCTCCCATTGGGTCCCCTCCGTTTTGGCGCGAAGGGAACCGTGGATAAGAGGGGGCTGGAAACACCACTACCATGTCGATCTCCTGAGTTCTCACGAACGAAGGAATACAGGAGCCAAGTATCCTGCAACCACAAAGCTGAACTGAGGAATCGCTGGTGACCCGCTGAAGGACTGATCCTCTGCACTGCTGTCGCTTGGTGAAACCCTTTCTACCTCTGATCGAACGAGAAGGCCTGTACTGGTACTTCGACCCTTGGAATAGTGGGAACAACTATTCTCGGCATCTTCACCATCTCCTGCACGTAAGCCTTTGGAAGTGTCTCTGGGCCAATCAGCAGACTGACCAGCCTACCCAGGAGTCTTGCTCTGTAACCCCCGTCAGGTTGTGTTGTATTACGAGTCCTTGTCACTCTCACACGATTCGTACACTTGGCATTCCCAGGTCTGAAGTGAGTAGTGTACATTTAGCTGAAATACACACGGGCGCTCCGTTGCCCTGCTGTGGTAACAAACTGTGCGGGTTCACTGCGTTTGGGACGTCCTCAACTCAACTTCTGCTGCTGCGGAATCTACATGACGCTGAGACGTCCCCTGCTCGTATCTGAACCTGCCAGCACTGAAATTGACGCGGAGAAGCCTGGGTCTGCTTGCATCGGGGACCGGTGAGTAGCATCGCTAGGAACTGGTCGCCCTCCTACAGGAGCCCATAGCTTTTCCCCGCTGTGTCTAATAGCACGCCTTTCCGTACTTGCGCTCTGCTTCTGCCCACAGTGGAGGCTGCGCTTGAGTCGCGGAGCTCTGTTCATCTTCATTTGTTCACCGAACTAAACTGCCTGATTCCCTCGAAGAGACTCCCCTTTTTGCCCGTTAGCACCAGCGTGTGCAGGTACTTTTGAGCACAAGGCTCCACTCTTCGTAGGGCTTGGACTTCCTTTTAGTTAGGTGCCTCTGAAGGGGGACTCGGTCTAATTATTATTCGCACTGCCTGTTTTCCTCTCCATCTAGGTGGTCTACACATTTCATGCGTCTAACTCGTTAGACTTGTTTGTATTTGTATATATATTATATTGGTTTGGTATGTGTTGGTTTACTTGAGTTTTATTGTGATTTCTCGCTACGGTCAATGTTACAAAGGCCTTGTAATAAATGTGTATATATTTTTAATATAACACCAGCTTGGAGTAATTTATAAGTGTCCTTGCTTTGTGTACTCATTGCGGGCTTTCAGTCCCCCTCACCCCTCCTGAGACCTAGTCTTGACCGCCGCGATCGCTACCCTGATTGGTCTGGCTTGTCCAGAGGTTACCCTGTTCCAAGAAACTAGGCTGGCCTTCTGAACCTCTGCCCCTCCAGGACAACACTACCCAATGACGGCGTGCTGGAAAGAAGAAAGTGGAAAAGGAAGAAGGAATGTTTCTGCTTTATTGGGGCACGGCCCTCGGCGTACTTGGGGAAACACACATGCCACATACTACCGTTTTCAGCATGCTACCTATGGGAATGGGACAGTGGGTACTATCGCAACTGAGGATGTGGTTCACAGGAAGGGCAGTTAATACTTTTCTCCATTACTGTGCGTACTGAGCCAGGCTGAAATGGTTGCCATTACTTGCAAAGGCAATGAGGCACAGCAGATTCGGTCCAACATCAATTACAGGGCAAACCTATGTGGCCTGCTACTCTGTTTTGAAAAGGTACAAACAGATTGTGGAGCAGCTCTGGGGTGTGGCCTTTTGTAGGGCTGCTGTGGAGAACTTGCACCCATAAAACAGGCCTATATTGTTCAAAAACATATATACATGTGCCAAGAAACTAGGCTGGCCTTCTGAACCTCTGCCCCTCCAGGACAGAGTTCAGAAATCCGTCTTAACAAATTGGTGTACAGCTGTGGGATACGACTGAAGGTATCCAGTGTTGCGCACGAGTGAAGGCATTTCAAGTTATTCCTACCAGGACACATAGTGAATTGTCATAGTATAACTTTTAAAAGGCCATATACCTATCTAACAGCATGGAAACAAATACCTTGTTAACTTTAAATGCTTCTAAATCCGAAACATTGAAAAAGATGTGTGCAGGGAGAGGTGTCTCCTCTCAAGGCACCAAAATGGATATGATCCAAAGAATCGTGGCGTGGCAAGAAGCGCAGCTTGACGCTATAACTTCTGAGGACAGTGCGGAAGGAGGTGGGGCTGCTCTCACTGGTAGAACCGACGGTTCTGCCGCTGTACTGGGCCACCCCGACCACGAGGAAAGGGAGGATGAGATGTCTAATGTTTCCTCTGCCAGTGTCGATGGGGAGACCATGCTTGAATTCAAGAAGCAAGAGCTGCTGTTTAGGCAGAAGGAGCTTGAGTTCAATATGGCCAAACTACAGGAAGAGCTTGAGTTCAATAGGGTCAAGCTAAGAATCGAACAGGCAGAGAAACAGAAAGACAGGGATCACCAGTTGGAACTGGCCAAGCTTCAGGTTGCAAATGGATCCAAGGGTCCTGGACATGGGTCTGGGGCCTCCTCTCATCCACGGTTTCCAAAAGATCTGCTCAGTGTGTATGAGAAAAAGAATGACATTATGGACTGGCTGAATACATTTCAGTATGCATGCGAAGTTCAACAAGTTGACAATGCTGATAAGATTGCCTGGTTACTCAGCAGACTGCCCCATTCTGGCTGTAGTGCCATTATGGAAATGTCGAAGGCTGAGCGAGCGGATTTCGCAATGTTAAAGCAAACTCTCATTTTAAAGTTTGGAAAGACTCCTGCCCAATATTTAAAACGATTCCGAGAGTATAAGAAGAAAGAAGGTGATACTTGGGTATCTTATGTAACCGAATCCTTAAAAAACTTGACTGGCTGGGTCAAAGGTTATAAGGTTTCTACCATTGAAGGCATGATAAGTCTTGTCATGCTGGAACATATTTTTGCATCTTCTTCCCCGGAGCTTAAGCAGCATTTGGCCGATTCAAAGGAGATAGATCCTAAGAAGATGGCCATTGCCGCAGATTTATGGGTGTCACATCCAGTGTCCCATAAGGACAAAACTCATCCTGGTAAGCAGGAGGAAGGGAAAAAGTCCAAAGATAAGGAGGGTGGAGAATCTGATAAATCTTCTTCTCAAAAGGGCCACAAAAAGAAAAATAAGGGTAAGACACAAGAGAACTCACAGGGTAGTGGAGATCAGCCTCCAAAACAGAACTCTGGTTACAATAAGCCTCCCTATGTAAACAGACCCAATGGATCTTGTTTTGCTTGTGGAGCAACTGACCACGTGAAGGGGGATCCCCGGTGTAAGGTTAAACCTTTGGGGGTCCACTCCGCTAATCTGGCCTTCTCCTCCTTCGAGGAAGAAGAGATTACAGGAGCATCCTTCTCCTCAGATTCCTTCCCCAGCGGGATAGAAGCTGAGGTAGTTTTAGTTTCCCTAGGTTCCTGGGAGCCTAAAGTCGCAGAGGCTTATGCTAGGATTCCAGATAATACCAAGCACTACTTTAAAGACAGTGTGCTGATCATTGGAGTGGATACTCCAGCTCTTAGGGATAGTGGGTGCAGTCGAACTCTAGTGGATTCTACCTTGGTAGACTCAGAGGAAGTTGCAGAGCTACTCTGATGCCCACTAAGTTGGCTGACGGCCAGCCTCGCATGTTTCCAGTACTACCTGTACATTTTACTTTAAATGGTACAGCAGTCGGGATTCCAGTGAGCATTCAGAGAAACGTCCCAGGAAAGGTCTTGTTTGGCAATGATCTCAGAGCTTTAGGGCTCGTAGGAGACACTGCCGACAGACCCTGCACACGGTCTCAAACACGGGCAGCATTGGCCAAGACCAATACGTCGCCCCAGCCGAAGGGGAAACCCAAGGCGAAAGGAGTAAGCAAGTCAAGATGAGGGAAAGAGAACATTCCCCCGAGCTCGCCTACCACTGCGGTGGAGGAAGTTGGTCAATCGTCCGGGCCTGACGAGGAGGTGGCGATGCCTGAAGTATTTGACCCCAACGACCATCCTGAACTAAAAGACTTGTTAGTAGAAGGTGGTCCTGACAGGGAAGAATTTAGTAAAGGCCAACGTGAGTGCCCATCTCTGGAAGGCCTAAGGAGACAGGCCTGCTCCCAGCTTGAGGGTGAACCTCCTGGGACGCATCGGATTTATTGTTTATAGTGAGCCCACAGAGTCTACAGAAGGAGACCATAGGAGGTTGGTGTTTCCCCTTGCTGTAAAACCCTTCCTCCTGCAGCTGGCGCATGAAGTGCCCCTTGCTGGTCACCTTGGTATTAAGAGGACCAAGCAAAGGTTATCCATGCACTTCTACTGGCCCAAGATGGGGGTGCAAGTAGAAACTCACTGCAGGAGTTGTGCTTCCTGCCAGTTATCTGGTAAGAGTGGCTCAACAATCCAAGCTCCATTGGTACCACTCCCAGTTGTGGGAATACCATTGGAAAGGGTAGGGATCGACATTGTTGGTCCCCTTGACCCGCAGACATCCTCAGGCAATAGGTTTATCTTGGTGCTAGTCGACTATGTTACCAGATATCCTGAGGCCATCCCATTGAAAACTGTAACTGCCAAGTCAGTTGCAAAAGTATTACTTGGCATCTTTACTAGGGTTGGCTTCCCTAAAGAAGTTGGGTCTGACAGAGGCAGCAACTTTATGTCAAAGTATATGCAGGCTATGTGGAAAGAATGTGGGGTCACCTAAAAGGTCTCTTCTGCATACCACCCCCAGACCAATGGTCTGGTGGAACGTTTCAACAGAACGTTAAAGAGCATGATTGGGGCTCTGGAAGAACCTCAGAGAAGAAAATGGGATCTTCTTTTACCATGCTTACTGTTTGCCTGCCGAGAGGTACCACAGGATGGTGTTGGCTTTAGCCCCTTCGAACTTCTGTTCGGTCATCCTGTACGGGGACCCTTAGCCATAGTCAAAGAGGGATGGGAGATGCCCTCTCCCCCTGTTACTACCAACGTAGTAGATTATGTGCTGGGGCTCAGAAAACAGATGGTACTTCTGATGGGCTTGGCTAGTGATAAATTGAAGGTAGGACAAGCACTGGTGAAACATTGGTATGACCAGAAAGCTTCCCTCATCAACTTTACACCTGGTCAACAAGTCCTGATCATGAATCCCATAAGGCCTCAAGCTTTACAGGACAAATGGTCAGGCCCGTACACAGTGGTGGAGCCCCTGGGTGAGGTTAACTATTTAGTGGACCTTGGAAGGCCTGGACAGGCTCCAAAAGTGTTCCACATAGACTGAAGGCTTTCGTCCCAAGAGTCGAAATCGCAGCACAGCTACTGGCTTCAGATGTTGAGGAAGAGGAGTCTGAACCTCTCCCCGACCTGTTCCAAAGCGGTCCTTCAGATAGCTCCTTTGAGGGTGTCCGAGTGGCCCCTCACCTGACTTCTAATCAGCAGGCTGAGGTGAAAAGTTAGCTTCGGCAGTTTTCCCCCCTGTTTTCACAGTGCCTGGTTTGACACCTTGGTGCAAACGTAACATAGACACAGGAGACAGTGTACCTACCAACAGTAGGGGATACAGGATGTCAGACAAAGTACGGTCTTACATTAAGACCGAGGTCAACAAGATGTTAGACCTTGGGGTGATTGAACCCTTTAGTAGTCCTTGGTCCAGCCCTGTGGTTTTGGTTCCAAAGGCAGGCACTTCTGAATTGAGGTTCTGCGTGGATTACAGGGCTCTGAATGCTGTCACCAAGACAGATGCACACCCCTTGCCTCGAACAGATGAGCTGGTGGATACTTTGGGTGCCTCCAAGTACCTCAGCACGTTTGACCTCACTGCGGGCTATTGGCAAATAGCTTTAGCAGAACATGCCAAGGAGAAGGCAGCGTTTTCTACTCCAGACGGCCTTTACCAGTTCAGGGTAATGCCGTTCGGGTTGAAGAATGCACCTGCCACTTTTCAGAGGCTTGTGAATCATGTGTTGAATGGGTTGGACGAATTCTGTCTTGCATATCTGGATGATATAGCAGTTTTCAGTGCCACCTGGGAAGACCATGTGAAATACCTCGGGATTGTGCTCCAGGCTCTTCAGAACGCACACTTGACCATAAAGGCTAGTAAATGCCAGATTGGACAAGGCTCAGTGGTTTACCTTGGACATGAAGTAGGTGGAGGGAGGATACAGCCTCTTCCCAGTGAAGTACAAGCAGTACAAGACTGGCCTACCCCCACTACACAGACCCAAGTGAGAGCCTTCTTAGGACTCACGGGGTATTACCGCAACTTCATGGCAGACTATGGCACCATAGCTGCCCCTCTGACTGCCCTCACTACTCCGAAGAAACCCAAGAAGGTAACTTGGACCGACGAGTGTGAGAAGGCCTTCAACGGCTTAAAAGAATCCTTGTGCCAGGCCCCTGTCCTCAGGGCCCCTGATTATCAAAGACCTTTTATTGTGCAGACGGACGCCTCTGACACTGGGATAGGAGCTGTACTATCGCAAGTAGATGAGAAGGGTAAGGAACACCCTATTGGTTTTATTAGTCGCCAGCTTAAGGACAGAGAGCTCAGAAGGTCCACAGTGGAGAAAGAATGTTTCTCTGTTGTGTGGGCCCTACGGAAGCTGAGGCCCTACCTCTATGGGACCCACTTCACTGTGCAAACTGACCATAAGCCCTTAAAGTGGCTAATGAACATGAAGGGAGAGAATCCAAAGTTGCTTAGGTGGTCCATAAGTCTACAAGGCTTTGACTTCACTATTGAGCATAGGCCAGGTGTTCAACATAGCAATGCTGATGGGTTGTCCAGAATGTTTAACCGACCTGAACAAGAGACTCATCCAGGGGTGGATTAGTTCCCCCTGTCCATAGTCTGGGAGGGGCGAGTGTTAGGAAAGATTTCTTAATTGTGGGTAATTTTCCTTCCATGTGGCAACCCCTAAACTTTTTGCTGTTGTTTTCACCAGGATCTAGACTTTGCCAGAGAAGTGCAGCCTTGTGCCGCACTCCTCTGGGCTTTCGCTCCATTCTTACGGGGAAACTGACATGCCCTTAAGACAGTCAGTACCGGGAAACGTTGTTTTCCATAGTTCTTTTATCATGTTGCATCTTTCGCACAACGTGACACAAGAGGGCACTGTAAGCTAAGTTACTGCTCTCTTGGGTCTCTAGTCTTCTACAGGCCCTAGATACTCTCTTGGGATTGTTAACGAATGGTGCAAGTGAATCACGGATGGGAATGGTGGCAGCGATAGTTTCTTTGTGTTTTTGAGCTCTTTTTGGCGTTTAAGCGCGTTTCTCATGCTTAGCCCAAAATGGTGTCCTGGCTCCCAAAATGGCCAGACCACGAGGCTCGTTGTCCTGTCCGCTGACCGTCTTGCCCCCTTCACCTTCCCCAGGTCAAGTCGACCCGGGGCCTTCCTTATTTGGGCATGTAATTTTCCGCAAAACACAGATGCTTTTGCGGGCTTCTACAGGCCTTGTGTGCGCCTCCAGGATGTGGGCTGGGATGTATGGTCCCAATACACATCCTGGGTGCCAGAGAGTCTAGGGTGGTGTGAATGCCTGGGACCTCCATGGTCTGTGATAGGTCCACATATGGTGCGAGTGTTTTGTGAGCAGATCTCCCATTGGGTCCCCTCCGTTTTGGCGCGAAGGGAACCGTGGATAAGAGGGGGCTGGAAATACCACTACCAGGTCGATCTCCTGAGTTCTCACGAACAAAGGAATATAGGAGCCAAGTATCCTGCAACCACGAGGCTGAACCGAGGAATCGCTGGTGACCCGCTAAAGGACTGCTCCTCTGCACAATTGTCGCTTGGTGAAACCCTTTCTACCTCTGATCGAACGAGATGGCATGTACTGGTACTTCGACCCTTGGAATAGTGGGAACAACTATTCTCGGCATCTTCACCATCTCCTGCACGTAAGCCTTCGGAAGTGTCTCTGGGCCATCCAGCAGACTGACCAGCCTACCCAGGAGTCTTGCTCTGTAACCGCCATCAGGTTGTGTTGTATTACGAGTCCTTGTCACTCTCACATGATTCGTACACTTGGCATTCCCAGGTCTGAAGTGAGTAGTCTACATTTGGCTGAAATACACACGGCTGCTCCGTTGCCCTGCTGTGGTAACAAACTGTGCGGGTTCACTGCGTTTGGGACGTCCTCAACTCAACTTCTGCTGCTGCGGAATCTACACGACGCCGAGACGTCCCCTGCTCGTATCTGAACCTGCCAGCACTGAAACTGACGCTGAGAAGCCTGGGTCTGCTTGCATCGGGGACCGGTGGGTAGCATCGCTAGGAACTGGTCGCCCTCCTGCAGGCGCCCGTAGCTTTTCCCCGCTGTGTCTAACAGCACGTCTTTCCGTACTCGCGCTCTGCTTCTGCCCACAGTGGAGGCTGCGCTTGAGTCGCGGAGCTCTGTTCATCTTCATTTGTTCACCGAACTAAACTGCCTGATTCCCTCGAAGAGACTCCCCTTTTTGCCCGTTGGCACCAGCGTGTGCAGGTACTTTTGAGCACAAGGCTCCACTCTTTGTAGGGCTTGGACTTCCTTTTAGTTAGGTGCCTCTGAAGGCGGACTGGGTCTATTTAATATTCGCACTGCCTGTTTTCCTCCCCATCTAGGTGGTCTACACATTTTGTGCGTCTAACTCGTTAGACTCGTTTGTATTTGTTTATATATTGTATTGGTTTGGTATGTGTTGGTTTACTTGAGTTTTATTGTGATTTCTCGCTACGGTCAATGTTACAAAGGCCTTGTAATAAATGTGTATATATTTTTAATATAACACCTGCTTGGAGTAATTTATATGTGTCCTTGCTTTGTGTGCTCATTGCGGGCTTTCAGTCACCCTCACCCCTCCTGAGACCTAGTCTTGACCGCCGCGATCGCTACCCTGATTGGTCTGGCTTGTCCAGAGGTTACCCTGTTCCAAGAAACTAGGCTGGCCTTCTGAACCTCTGCCCCTCCAGGACAACACTACCCAATGACGGCGTGCTGGAAAGAAGAAAGTGGAAAAGGAAGAAGGAATGTTTCTGCTTTATTGGGGCACGGCCCTCGGCGTACTTGGGGAAACGCACATGTCACATACTACCGTTTTCAGCATGCTACCTATGGGAATGGGACCGTGGGGACTATCGCAACTGAGGATGTGGTTCACAGGAAGGGCAGTTAATACTTTTCTCCATTACTGTGCGTACTGAGCCAGGCTGACATGGTTGCCATTACTTGCAAAGGCAATGGGGCACAGCAGATTCGGTCCAACATCAATTACAGGGCAAACCTATGTGGCCTGCTACTCAGTTTTGAAAAGCTACAAACAGATTGTGGAGCAGCTCTGGGGTGTGGCCTTTTGTAGGGCTGCTGTGGAGAACTTGCACCCAGAAAACAGGCCTATATTGTTCAAAAACATATATACATGTGCAATGGCACATTGTGGTGTGTTTGTAAGCGTGTACTTTCTGAAAAAACTCTGTACATTCCACAACACTGTATTTTTCCGCTGTCCGAGGGTCCGGATCGTGTCCCCAAAATAAGTTGCATGGTGATGTCGCCACTGTTCTCCCTTGGGACGGCTGTCCTCAGGACGCGTTTTGGGCAGAATACATTGTGCGCCTGTGCATAAGTGTCCTATACACACCGTTGCCACTTCTCTACTGATTAATAGTGTGACACACTTGCGACACACATGCTCCCACCGCTGGGTGTTTATAGGGTATAGTAGGTGGCATGTGTATCTGTATAGTTACCTGTAGGACATGGGTTGGCGGCTCAAACTAATTAAAGTTTGTTTGCATATGCTGCACAGTGGCAGTGTTACCAGGACATAGAGGAACAGATACACATGTGTGTACTTGCACAACGAACAAACATCTGCTCCCACATATAATTATAGGTGGTGGACAAGATGCGGAAATGCGGGTCGTACTGGCGTTTTACGGATGCCTCCATTGTCATTGCGGATAGGCCGGGCAGGTGCGGTGTCCATACCTTTTGCTTAATTGGGGTCATTCCTACGAGGATTGTGCGCCGCTGAGTCATAACGGCATTTTTAAAAAAAACGTACCAAATATACACTCGGCAAGAATTTCAATATCAACATTTACTTGCACACATTCATACACACCATTAGGAAAGGGAAGGGTTAGCAGAAGTGGATACTTATTGTGGAGAATTGGGGATTTGCACAAGTTGGTCGTGAGGGGAAGAAGGGATTGAGGTATCACCGTAACGTCTCCCATCACACGGGATGGCGGGCTGTGACATGGGGAAGGGGTACACATGCAGGTCTGGCAGTGCTATCTAATTTTGTCCATAATATACCCTTGTACGCAATCTTTTAAGGTGGCACAATTGTTCACCAATTCCTCCATTTTGGCTACCAGGCTGTCCATTTTGCTATTTACAGAGTTTCTTTCATTTCATATGCCTGTATGCTGTAGTGGAAGGGCTGCCGCTTCTGCTGCCTTGCTTTCCTTTCCAATATGTTTTCTTACAGAAAATAAATGTGTTAGGTGTACATAAAGCAATAGATATTAAATATTTTACGTTTCAGACTGCAGTGCGATTGCGTCATGAGGGAAATTTTTTCCAGCCATTCTAAGGTGCTTGCCATTGCTGCTTAAAAAAAGAAACAGTATGCTTCTCTATTATTGTATACTGCACCACCTGTGCAATTATCAGACAAACTTTAGTGTGCTTACTACGTTGTAGTGACGTTCTGGTCTTAGTACTTTCCAGTCCTTACTCTGGCCGTTCGTTCTCTGTTCCCATGTAAAGTAGCAGTGCGGTAAGATTGTTGAAGGTAGACATCACTTCTCTTGTTGGTGCATTCCGTTATGGTGTACTCCCTATGCCTTTGTGCTCTTCGTGTCATAAGTACATACTGTGCAGACCGGCAGTATTTTCCCTTGCAATTCATGTACATGGTGCTGTTTGTATATGTCACTTGTGTTTGCTGAATGGCACCACTATCTAAGAGAGCCCCTGCCTTTCTGAGCAGGTTGGATGCTGCACAATGTCCGCAACGCATAGTCTGTGACTGCTGTGCGCATTAACATGGTGCCAGCAGGTTCAATATGTTGTACAGTACATCTTTACAAACTAAGGGTATCCTGGTAAAAACCTATGAAATTCAGTAAAAAAACATTAAAGGGACGTTATGGTTAAGTTGCACTCATAAAAACCTATGAAATTCACTTACAAAAAACATTATTAAAGGGACGTTATGGTTAAGTTGCGCTACTAAAAACCTATCACCTTTACTGAAAAAACTATGGTAAAGGAACCTTATGGCTAAAGTTCCCTACTAAAAAGATTTGTGATGTCATCTTTCATGTCATGGGTGTTAGTCTTGGCAGTGCACAGTGGTGGCGCGAGTTATGGTTGCTTAGCTTACTATAACTGACGAATTTCTGGGGTTTTTTGGTTTTACGTTTAACCATAATATGGATAGGTTGTTTTAGTGCAAAATAAGTATAATGTTCCTTTCAAGTACTTGTTGCACTGAATTTGATAGGTTTTTCTTGGGCAACTGAACCGTAACGTCCCTTTAACAATGTTTTTTGTCAGTGAATTTCATAGATTTTTAGTAGGGCACTTTAACCATAATGTTCCTTTACCTGCTTAAACGATGACAAGACGGAACTGCTGATCGTCGGTTCACAGGTCCGTCTCAACAAACTCGACCCCAGACACCAATCCTTCACCATTGATGGCAACATTACAAAAGCGTCTGAAGAAGTCAAAACACTGGGTGTGTTTCTTGACTCCACTGTCTCTTAAAAAACGAATTAACGCCACCATCTCATCTACAGCCTACACCAATAAACATATTAATGCCTGTAAACTATTCTTATCTACCAACTACTGCCTCACACTGGCTAGGGCCCTCATATTGTGCAACCTGGACTACTGTAATACACTCTTCCTCAGTACCACTAACCACAACTTGAACAGACTACATACTCCAAAACAACGTCCTCTTATGCACCCTTAATCTCCCCCGCAAGGCCCACATTTCCACCCTCAGAAAGGAATTTCACTGGCTCCCCATCCGTGAGAGAATGAAATTACGTGCACTGGTCATCACACACAAATGCCTCTATCTTACAGCCCCATCTTACTTATCAGACAAATTCACGAGACAGAACTCTACCAGACCAACTAGATCCCCATACCTACACCAACTTAACATCCGAAGTTCAACCTGAAAAAGGGTGGGGGTGCAAGCTTTCCTGTGCTAGCAGTGAAATGCTGGAACGCACTACCGATGACAATCAGAGCCGACACGTCGTTCTGGTCATTCAGAGACAAGGTAAAGGAACTGCTCATAATTCAGCAATAGAGCTAAATTCTGTTTCATTGCATCAAATGTATCTTTGTTTCAAATGTATGCCTCCGCTGCGGCGGACCAACTTGTAACTTGGTCCCTCTATAACTTTACTATGCCCCTCTTCAATGACCATTCTGTAACCTGGTCCCCCACACCATTTATTGCACTGTATCCTCCCTGGTGGTCCTTTGTATGTGCAACTTTCTGTAACCATTGCTGCTCCTAAGGACAAAGCGCCCAATTACCTCAGGGTTCGGCTGCGCTCTACAAATAAACAAACTAAACTATTGTTTTTTTCAGTAAAGGTGATAGGTTTTTAGTAGTGCAACTAAACCATAACGTCCCTTTAACTATGTTTTTTTTAAAGTGAATTTCATAGCTTTTTAGTAGGGCACTTTAACCATAACGTCCCTTTAACAACCTTTTTTCACTGATGTAATATATATATATATCCCATAAAATGCATTACAAAATAACGTTTTTTAAAAGAAAGAAGAAGGGGAAACACATTGCAGTTTGCACAAGAGGCACGCCCGTGACAGAATATTAGGCTTGGCACAAAAGGAAGTTAAAGAGTTTCCAATTTCTAAATTTGGGGAGGGGCTTTACACACAAGGGAGGTGGGCGGGCAGGACGAGGGTGGAGCTGTCTTAATATATAACGGGCTGCTCAAAGCAGTCAATACAGCAGATAAACAACATCTTTTCCCTCAGGCAAAGGGTTCGTAGTACAGCTTTCTGGCAGAAACCATTCGGCTTCACCATGGCTCAGATCAACAAAAACAGCCACAGTGAGGTAAGCAAGCGCCAGCAATGACATGCCATCGTTACCCGTGCTACTAAGACCTAATAAAACAACTCCTGGGCACGCTACTATCGCCTAAAAACAGCTTTCAACCAAACGTACGTGTTCCGCTCACAACTAGCCAAAACTGCGCCCCGCGCTCTCCTGTCAGCTCAGAATGCGATAAACGAATCTAACGTGCGCCGCAATCACGTCAGAAGACACGGTCCAACGCCCATTGGAAAGGGCGTGACGCACTGCGACCCCCTCCACTTTTGCCGCGTGTATTCCTCGATTGAAACCGTGGCATGTATCCCACATATCCCCTTACTCCAGTTCTCAGAGCAGTTCGTCAAAGGTGGTGTGGCTGCTGTTGTTTTTTCAATTCGACCTTTCCAATTTGGACGATTTCCCACTGTCCAACCGAAACTTCAAGGAGGTATATTAGTCGGAAAGAAAGTGGAAAGGACATAACAGTTGTGCGGTGGACGTCTCACTCAGTGGATGTGAGTGAAATGAAGCAATCCCATGTGACCCCTAGTTGGATCATCTGAGATAAATGTTTGGTAGGCTAGTGTGGCGTCATCCGCTAGTTAACTCCTCTACTCCTACAGTCTCTATAATTGTAACATCCTAGTTAGAATTGATTATGGTATGACCAGTATTTTAGCCCATCTACTAAAGAAATCTTTCTTGTTGTGATCCTCTCATATTTGAACTTTGCACAGTCTTGGTCATGTCAAGTTTAGGTTGGGCTAATTTTAAAAGGCAGAACGGTATAATTTTTTACTAGACTCCTATCCCAATTGCACATAATAGCCTTGTCACGCGATCAAATGTTTTTCTTACCTGCTGCTTGCTCCCACTGCTTTCTGAGCTCTTGGGCTTCTGCACAGTCCGTAAGACTTTTTCATTTTAAAAGGCAGGTAACTGTGCAGAAAAGGCTCACAGACCAGTATGTTCTATTTTCTGTTAAAATAAACATTTAGGGATCCCTGAGTTCTCTGGTATAAAAATATCTCGAGTTGAATTGTTAAAATGTTGTGCAAGTATGTCTGCGACTCTCAAATGTGGGATATGGTGTTTGCCAACAATACATATTTTGAGGGGTTTTAATGTAGTCATTCTACAGGACCCACAATAATGCTCATCTCTGTGTACCTAATATGTGTGTGTGTGTTTTTTTTAAAGTGTCATCCAAGGAATATTTATCTCAATTACGGCATTCTGTTGTTCTCAAAAGACACATTTGGCGGCCCCTGGGAATTTTTGACAATGTCCTGAAAGGAATCAGTGTTTTTTTAATCTCATGATTTTTGATTTGGAAAATATTTCAGTGGCCCTTACTGAGATATATTGCGGTCCTCCTTTAGGAGCTAATTTGAACCCCTCCAACACAGGATATTTTGTTTCCACAATTATAGGTATACCCTTTAGCCTACATTTTAAGAATGCCCGAAATGATAGCAGGTCCCAAAGGGACGTGTATGAAAGGGCTTGCAAATGGTCTGAACTGCCAATATTCATATGCAATATGCTGCTCAAATAATTGCATAATTTATATACTTGGATGCTAATCAGTGGTTTACCCCTTATATATATTAATAAACTATTGTAGTACACAAATGTAGAAATTGTGCATTTCAGTAGTGTGCAGCAAAGAAATCTGTCAAAACAGTTCCACAGCTCTCGAGTCATTTTATGTGTGAAGGTGTCACCCTCATTTATACTATCAAAGTCCTACAAGAGAACATTTGCCTGTGGTATTTACGCCTTCTATAATATTTGACTTTTGATGTATATAAAGTAAAGCCGTAAGGCCATCCTATTCCAAAATTGTATTTGTTACCAAATTACCTACATGTTAACAAAATAATTTGACAGTCAATTTACATAAATTCATTAAATGATATATGGTTGCTTTGGTCTTACGGAACATTAATAAAATTAAATATATACAAATGAAAAATAAACACTGATCCTGTAATTCAGCAGATAATACCAGTTAGGACAGTTTTGCGACGTCGCCATCAACGCAGTGTCGGATAATTTTATTTCCATTGGGATGGCCTTTGAAGATATTCAACACATGACTTTCTAAGTGCCAAAAGTGGTCAAAGCACTATTGGAGAGTGATTGCTGTTTTGATGGAAGTCACTCCTTTACAGCTTAAATTTGTATGTCTTTTGTCTATTTCTCAGTCCAAAAAATGGGACTCAGTAAAAACAAATTGAGGGTTAAAAAAGTTTTTTTAAATGTAGCATGGGATGAATTTAACAAGACCACATTTTGCAAAGGTACAAATAAGGCACATGTGTTTAATTTTTTCATAATTGGCAAATGTAACGGTGGTAGCTGAATGGTAGAATACATTTAAACCAAAAATCAAGATTTTATTGGTGTTTAAATCATAACACGCTCCAGAATCATCCGGTATTGAATGCATAACATTCTTAACAGTTGAGTATAAACTCCACCCATCCATTCTCCCCTTCCCTCCCCCTCAGGAGTATTCCAACCAGAGATCAAATCGAGTGCTTTAGTAGGTACCATATACAGCTTATTATACTCGGTTACTCAGTCAGGGTAGATCAACTAGGTTCAGTGCCCGTAGTCTCACCAGGCAGGAGAGGGCATTAACATTTTTTGCATGTAAGTTAAGAAAGGCATTTGCACAGTCATGAATGGCATCAGGGAGTCATTGATATTAGCCGACAATGTTCCCATTTCTAGAACATTCCAGGCTTTGTCGAGCCACAGGTTGATCGTTGGGGGTTCCGACTTCCTCCTGAAGTGGAGAACAGAACGTTTGGCCGCCAGCAGGAGGTGAATCAAGTTTCAGATTGGCCGTAGTGCTATCCTGCTGCAATGCATCAGTGAGCCCCAGAACACACACTATGGGCTCACCTCTAGCCAGAAATCCTGTATCAGCGGGCAACTCCATAGAACATGCAGAAGTGTACATTGTAATCCACACCCTCTCCAGCATAGTTTGTTATTCGGGTTGATACGGTATAGCAGGGGTTTTGTACCATTGTGTCAGTATTTTATATTGGGTTTCTTGCAGGTGCGGACAGATCGAGACCCCATTTCCACTGTAAATCCTTTCCCACTCCTCTGGGGGGACGCTAACTCCCAAGTCCCGCTCCCAACCATCAGAGTTCAGCCGCGTCCCACCCCATTGAACAAGTGTATTGATTTGTAAAGCTTAGAGATTAGCCTCTTGGAATCCTCTGCTTCCTGGGACACCCGTTCTAACTGCGTTAGCTCCCTTGTCACCAGCGCCATGTTGGCAGGGTGGAGGACCCAGTGCCTTGCCTGCAAGTAGCAGAATCTATCGGTCTCCTCAAGGCTCCTGCTCCCCTTACCATCCTCAAAAGTGCATATTTACCCATTCAAAAATAAATCCCCCATTTTACTTATCCCCCTTTCTAGCCACCGCAAAAACCCTCTGTCCGTCTTCCTGGGAGAGAAATCATCCTTGTGTAGTAGTGGGGTATATGGGGAGGGGAAAGTGGTGGCCTCCCTCTCCTGGCTAATACTGTCCCATGCACCGAGGGAAACCCTATTGATAGGGTACAAGTAGAGGTACTGAGCTTGTGCGCGCTGCGGCAGCCAGGGCTTCGTCCACAAGTGTTTTCCAGCTACAACTTGCTCCATATTTACCCATCATTTCTCGCAATCCCTTTGTACCAAGTCAATAAAGGGGCAGATTTGTGATGCTCTATGATAGTTCCAAAGCTTAGTGAATAACAGTCCCCCCTGTGCGTGTTCCTAGCATCCGAGTTTCCAATCATACCTTTAGGGTTAGGAATCGACTGAAAATGGTAGAGAAACTGTTGAAGTTATTCCTGATATTCCTCACTAAAGCCAGATTTTGACTCCCAAATGGTCACCAATTTTACTGATTAAGTTGACCACGCAAGGTATTTAATCTTTTTAGCGGCCCAGGCGAGGGAAGCCTCTGCTGAAGAACCTCTCTCGGGGAGATGGGGGTGGGGTGGTATTTAGACCCAAGATTTCTGACTTGGAGTTCTTAATTTTAATTCCAGAGACCCATCCATAGCGGTCAATTTAATCTTTTACACTGCGTAATGAGTCTGGGGGGGTCCATCAGTGTTAGGATCACATCGTCTGCAAAAAGGTTAATGTTATGTTAGGAACCTCTGAATTTTATTCCCACGATTCGCTCATTGGCTTTTACGCATGCCGCCAGTCAGTGAAATACCTGATTTGGAAGATGAAGATGAACCCCCTTCCCATTCGATCCGACCTATCAATAATTTTGTTCCAACTTGTGAAAAATCACTGTAGTTCCCAACAGAACAAACAGAATTTGAAGCAAATGTGAAGCATTGTAATTTCCTCCACATAAAACAGAACTCTTGAATAACTTATAAACAGTTATCTGCCAAGAGATGGTTAGCGGCGGGTCATAGTACCAAATATGGCAATCCAGTCCGGTCCCGTCCCATGGCGCGGTGCGAGTTAGACAGATCAAAAGCAATCTCAGCTCATTGTTCAACCCTTTTTTTGCCTGAGTACACTGTGTGGCAGGAGCTTTCTCCTCTGGTCCAATTAGCAACTTCTGCGGCTGGGGCCACCCCTCCTTGTTTAACTATATGTTTAGTAGTCAAGCTCCTTCTTCCACCATGAAAACCATGTGCACTGCATCCCCCATTTTGAACTGGAGGCCGAAGAGGTACGTCCATCTGTAACAGTGTCCTGTCGCCGTAGCTCCTCGGTGATAGGCTTCAGCAATCTTTGTTTTGCCAGAATGGGCTGGGATACATCCTGAAATATTTGGATTGTGCCATCTCGAAACTGAATTTGGGTTCACCCTTCTTGACTCCCCCAGGATTGCTTCCTTGACTTTGCAATCGTGGAATTTCACCACAATGACCCTGGTGGGAGGTTCTTATAGGCTCTCCTCTTGGCCACTCTGTATCCTGTCTACCTTGATAGCCTAAGACACAATCTTCTATTTCGTCCCCCTTGGCTCCCTCACGAAGGAACTTTACCCTAAGATTGTCTCGCCTCACCCTGTTCTCACAAGTCGTCACACTATGCCTTGAGAAGATCGTTGCTGTCATGGAGGGCTGATACACTTTCTTGAACCTCTCTCAGCTCAGTCTCAAGCATGGTCAGGGAGCACTCATTGTGGTCCACTCTGTCCCCCAGAGCCAACACCCTCCTGATTTCGGTGGTAGAATCCAGCATGTCTTTGCAGAGTTCGGCTATCTCAGTAGTGAGTCCATTATGTCTTGAGACTGGGTGAGAAATTCAGGCGTAAGAAGTGGTGTGATGGGTGGGGGATGCGACCCTGTCGTTGTGTCGTCTGCCATGATTTCTGTGGGTGGAACTTGCTTTGCAGGTGCTGTCAAAAAATGCCTGAATGTTGTAGCCTTTGGACTTTTCAGAGGACTTGGACATACTGCTGCACTGACAAGTTTTTGTGTTTGCCAGCAAGTCTATCCAGCCCTCTGCTGCTGTCACCCCCCCCCACCAGCTCCTCAGGTTATGGAGGGCCCAGCGCCCACAGGACATTTTTGGAGTGCATCTTACTGAGACAGGACTTTCAAAGTGCGTCTTGCTGAAACTAAGTCTGCCTTCTCATATTGGGTAGTATGTGCTGCTTACATGGGAAGGGTCCAGGTGCACCTCTTTTGCCTCACCCTGTGGCAGCCCTGCAGGAATCTGATCTGTGTTTCAGAAGTCCTGTGTGGGGGGGCACAGAGCCCCTCACAACAGCGCCAGCAGCCGCGCCACGCACCTCTTCTCTCTCACCCTGGGCCCGTCAGCCAGGCGGGAGCCATCCCCTGCACTCACCACCTCTCTGTGCTCGCGTTTTCAAGTCTGGAGGGCCAGGAGCCGCGCCCAGCCAACGCAAGGGCCACACTACTAGGCCCGCTCCCCTGACCCGTCACAGGCGTCTGTGGGAGCTCACGGTCACCTCCGTCCTGCCTCAGGGGTGGCTGCGGCTCGCAGCAGTCGCCATCTTGGGGAGTCGGGACGCCTCCACGGCTGCTCCTCTCTGCCCACTCTTCTTGCCGCCGCAGACTTCAGCACCCGCCCAGGGAGCCTACGCGCAGACACCTCCAATATATGTGCAGGTGACACGGTTGTGAAGTTTCAGTTTGCCGCCATCGGTCAGGCCGATGGTCAGAGCGGGTTGGGGATAGGCGCCATCTTGGCCACGCCCATGTAGAATACATTTTGAGTTTCAATAAGGCACATGTTGACTTCCTCATGGAAAAACATTTTGCTATGGGGGTCTCGTCAAATGGAAGTTTCACACATGTTTTTCAGCTTATCAGCATTGAAAATGTCAGACAAATGGCATAACCAATACATTTCTGTGGAGATTGTGTGGTTTTTTTGTGGTCCTTAAAAAAAAAAAACACTAGAGTTTGTAGTGGGTCGCACATGCATCCCTATCTTTCAATCTAATATATATTGCACTACAGGCAGCGCTCCAGATAAGATTTCTTTATTTTTCTTATTTTCTGTTACAGTTGGGAGTTAACTTATTTTTTAGGGAGTAAAAAAGTCTTATTCTCAATAGGAGTACTTTATAGGAGAATAGAAACATGTTTTAACTAGTCATGCACATTACATTAAAGATACTTCTATGGATCAGGCAGTAATAATAGTAATTTCTTCCTGTGGCACTAACGTGTGCTACTGGTCCTAACATATCCATAGAGCTCCCATGTATCGGTTTTACATTTGTTGTAGGGGGTATTTTTGCTCCCTATTTTTCTTTTTTCTCGGTAGTTGCCATTTTCTAGGGAGTTAAAGTGGCCTATACGCCTTATCTGTAAGCTGAATACAGTAATTTAGATTGTGATTATACATATAAAAAATGTTTTGGGGATTTCAAAGTAAAGCTAGGAGAGTCGTTTTTCTAAGGAAGATTAGTCGGCAGTTAAAAGATCTTTCCAGGAAGAGTTCTTAAAAGTTGAATCGGCTATGAATTGTCAAATACCTATATTTTAAGGGTCATTTTCAAATAAAACATTAAAGAACCCTCCTGTTGACATCTGCTGTCCTTGGTCATGATGCATGTTGGTTAACTCTTCTCGTCAGAAGTCACATGTTTAAGTGTATCATGTTGACGTTCTCTAGGAAGTGGGTCAGTGTCTCTATGTTTGGAATAATAAGGAGGTCACTGCATTGCAGTAGTGTTTACTCTAAAGTGGTGAGGAGCAATGATGATGCACCCCTTGGCAGAACACAACAGTTACGCAGGTTCATCTAGTGTTAGAATGATGAAGCTTTATCTGGTTTAGTATTCATCCCTATTTAATGAAAACTGATTCTCTGAAGTAAAGGCCATTACCGTTGACATCTAAAGCGTAACTCCCAGAATAGAAACAAAGTAAATTCTTAATACTGGTGCAATTCCACAGGCTGTGTATTGGCTTCATAATAGTGTAAGTCTCAAAACCTATCTCCAATTTACAAAAATAGTTTCAAAGACTGTGACCTTTGTAACAGCATGTGGATTAATAGACAACCCAGGAGTCTGACAGTCTGGTTCAAAGGGTTTTTATTAAAGAAAGGTCAAGGGTTTCGGCTAGACTTGTAGACAAGGTGAGCAATTCCTGGTTGCTCAAGGATCATAGTCCGTCCCTATCTGCCCTTGAACTCTGCCTCCTGGTAGTCAAATGAAGTGACTCAATCTGTGGGGTTTCAAGTGTATTCTGCACTTCTTGTTTGGGCTGAGTGCTCCCACTAGCTGTCATCTGATCAGGATATTGGTCTCCAAGGTGATCCTTTGCACCGATCAGGGCTGGAGGGACCATATGTCGGTCAGTCTGGCTTCCCAAGTCTGAGTGAATAGACACTAATCCTTCCAGTGGCTCTGAACGATGGCGCACAGGTACCACAGAGCCTTTAGCAGACTCACAGTCTCCATAGATACTGTAGTGGTAGGCATTTTTTCAGACAGAGCTCTCGTGGCTGGAATCCTACCATGTTTTTTTCCTTTTTTTGTGTTTCATATCTTGTTACACCAAAACACGTCCAATGAATCAAATGAAATGGTATATAATGATATGATGCTAAGCAAAGAACAGGAAAGAACCAACACAGTGGAAATGAGAGAATACCGCAACATGATTCAATGTAATTATGATTCAGTAATCTGTTCAAGATGAAAGTCTAACAAAATATATGAAATTTGGAATACCTAGATAGGTCTCCTGTCCCTTCACCAGTATTGAAAGGTGTGGGTTGGGGACTCATCTATGGGGTTGGAGGACCAGGGAAAAGCCATTGGTGCTTAAGGCAAAAAATGCACTAGAAGAAGACAACTCTGAAGATGGAACGCTGCTGGCATAATGATGGCAAATTAAGATAGCTGCAGCAACTAGACTCAGCCACATCAGGGAGCATAGGATTTTCTACTGGCCCAGAAACACACCGGTTGAGGGGTAGCGGAAGAGTCCAGAGTTCAAAATACAGATTTCAAGCTCATTGGTAAAAATCACTGACTGTGCCACTGTCTGCACAATGCACATTGCACACTAGAGTTTTGCTAGCACAACACAGACTTAGCTGCCCACTTCCCTCACATGGCCTGAGCCACAGCTCGAAGCAAACGGTTGGTGGAAAGGAAGAGGACGGATGAGGGCTGCGCCATGCTACTTAGGCAGCCAACTCCATCTCTGTCAACCATCTCTCCCCTTTGTGATGAATCCTATGGAGTCATCACTGATTCCCTGGCAAGGACCTCCTCCAATGTGGGACGGCAGCAGCTACTTGACTCAGGCCCTGGCAGTGGTACTATGGAGGAGGATCACATGAGAGGAGACGGCTGTTGGGGGAAGGTGTTACCCCATCAGGGGAGGCGGGCTATTCTTCCCTTCTTAGAGAAGAAGACCTAACAATTCCTAAGTTCTTTATGGCTTGTTATCACCAAACAAATCCCTCCCATTCTAAAACCCTGAAACCCCTTCCTGCCAATCACTCTAGACAAAATACCATTCATACTTCAAACACACATAACACACACCTACCATCTCCTGTTTATAATGTTTTTCTAAGTAAAAGTCCTAAACAACATCACTTTAGAAATCCTACAAATTCTATGGAGTTCAACTCCCATAAAGCCTCAAATACAGAGACGAGGAAGAAGCAGTTGAGGCAGATTGAAGGAAACAAAGTGGAATATGCAGATTAGTTGTTTTGGTGAATCACAAGTGTGTGGGACATTTAAAAATGGTATCCACACTCAAGGTGCGGGCAGAGCCAGAGAAGGAAGCAATACGCAAAAGGACCGTGCTTTTGGTGATTGAGAGAGCTGGCACTTCCTGGCAGCATTTTACAACTGTGAGAGCTACATACCGGTGTGGCACAAGGACAGGAGAGACGCTGCAGGCACTGTTGGAGGACCGTCAGAGCACCGGAAGCAGCAGCAGAGCTACCAGAGTTACGGTTGTACCAAGAACCGGCAGTCTTTGGTCTTGGTCACAGAGGGAAGCCGGCAGGGGAGTGAGGAGCTGCTGGGAGCGCTGCAGGAAGGTCTGCCGTGTGACGGAGCCCATCCAAACAGAGGAAGCTTTATCGCAGCGACGTGCCATGGGTTGGCAACGCTGCAAGATATCAGTGAGTCTGCCCAGAGCCATTGGGGACCCCGGGACGTACCAACAGGCATGGAAGCAAATAAATGAAATAAGGTTATTATTATTTTTTTAAAAAACTTTATTTAACATATGACAGTGACAGGCATTAATAAATACATCGTACAGTGTAATGGACATGCATCTTCGTTATAAACCAGTTATAGTTCAGAGCAATTATGGACTCCCATGTTGCAATTCAGCCTGTAAGCCCGTGGGGCATAAATGTCCTTCACACATATCATGCTGACAGTTTTTGCATGTGGGAGCGGTACCAAATCCATATGTCTTTTGGTCTGCACACTGCTACAACAGTTTGTATGAAATTAACCTCATTATCATTCACTATTGCCATTTCATGATACCACTGATTCAGCGTTGGTGCTTCCCTGGCTTTCCATTTTTGCAGAATGCATTTCTTTGCTATCATGAGCCAACGTTAAATAGCCTGCAGACTTTGATGTTTATTTTGCCTATGTCGCCAATAAGTATTTAAGTGGGAGGAGTGTTGGGGGTATACCCACCATTTCGTGGAGCGTCATGGCAACATGATGCCAGAATTCTGCGATGTAAGGGCATCTCCACAACATGTGTATGGTGTCCGCGTCTGTGGAATTGCATTTTGTGCATGTTTGTAATTGAGCCGCGTTAAACTTGGAAATACATTTGGGCGTGTAATGTAGCCGGTTGAGTAATTTACATTGTATCAGCCACAATCTGGTGTTCAGTGACACTTCCTTGGTCAGGCTACAAATCCTTCCCCACTTGTGATCATCTATTGACGTCCCCATGTCCTCCTCCCATTTCTCAGGGTGTGATGTTGGGGCATTCCCCGTTGGGTCATGGAGTATAGCCTCGATTGGAGATTACGTTTGTTGTTTGGTTGTACTAGCAGTTAAATATAGTAATTTGGTGCAGGTTCAGTTGGGAATGACTGCCATTTTCAGCACACTGCCGCGCGCTTGCAATAGTATTGTAATGTCTTAATGGGGTTACCTCCCAGTTTTCTTTTGAATTCGGGTAACGTGACAAACTGTCTTGTGGGGAAGAGGTCCCCTAGTTTCATTTCGCGGTTCGGGTCCCAGGAATTTCGGATATCGGGGTCCATCGTGGGGGGAAGGCTAGGATTGCCCCAGAATGGAATGTATTTAGTGTAGGGGTCAGTAATATTTAGTTTGGTCTGTATTCGTCGGCATGCGTCTAGTGTGGCTCTCAGTGGATCGAAGGGGCACGGGTCTAATTCATGTTTGCTTATTAGTGCAGTTTTTATTTCGTTTGGTGCAGAGGACTGTTTCTCTAGGTTAGCGTGTGAATACACAATGGCCTTCATTACAACCCAGGCGTTAAGGGGTTAACGGCGCCGTAAAAGGTGGCGGCGCCGTTAAACCCTTAACGCCTGATTACGAGGTCCCTTTGCGGCTGGCACTTTAGCAGGCGTTAAAAAACCAACCCGCAAAGGGACCTAGGAGCTAATTACGGCACCGTAATTTACAGTGCCGTAATTAGCGCCTTCCCCAGTCCCATTGAGCCCTATGGGGCAAAAATGGGAATGGGGAAGGGCCATGGCGGCATGGGGAATTACCGCCCGTCAACCTCGGAATGGGGCGGTAATTCCCCATTCCGCCATGGCGGAGTCGGTAAGTTACCGGCATGGACCTTGGTGCTATTAGCACCATGGTCCAACGCCTGGGTCGTAATGAGGGCCAATGTCTGGATCATATCACGTACCCGCGTATTGGACCTAGGCTGAGAGATAGTATAGTTCGTAATCGGGAGCTGCTAAGCCCCCCATATCGTATGGTTTAGTAAGGGAGCCCCATTTTGCACATGCATTTCTCCCTCCCCACACAAACCCTGTTGAGAGCTTCCTCAGGGTATCAAAGAACTGTCTACCTGGCCAGATGGGGATGGTGGTGAAATAGTACAGGAGTTTGGGCGCCACTATCATCTTTAATATAGCTATTCGTCCTATTAATGGATAATAATAGTGGAAATTTGCCCCATAAATTGAGTTTATGTTCGAGTTTACCTAGACAGTCAAGGTGTTTTTTATCATATAGTAGTTTGCCGGACCGCGCTACTGCGAACCCTAGGTATTTTACTGCCTCGCCGGCCCATTTCATCCCATAGGTTTGGGCTGGTTCGTAGTTTTATTGGTAAGCGGGTACAACTCTGATTTATTAGTGTTTATCTTGTATCCCGAATTGTTAGTGAAGGTGTCCATCTCTGCTAGTATGGGACCTATATTTCTTTCGGGGTGTTTTAAGTATATCATGGTGTCATCGGCGTACAGTGAGATAATCTGAGGGACTCCACGTATATTTATCCCTATATGACCGTGATGTTTTCCTATTCTGCTGGCAAAGGGCTCTATTGTTAGTGCGAACAGCAAGGGGGAGAAGGGGCAACCCTGACGGGTGCCCCTGGCTAGATTTATTTCCGCTGAGAGATTCCCATTTGTTCGTATCATAGCCTTGGGTTCATTGTAAAGTAAATTAACATATTTGCAAATGCTGTCCCCCAGTCCCATGCGCCAGAGGACAGTGAAAAGGAAGTTCCATGATTCAGGGCCTCATTACAACTCAGGCGTTAAGGGTTAACGCCACCGTTAACCCTTAACGCCTGATTCTGATTTTAACGCCTGCTTTTAGCAGGCGTTAAAATCCATGGCGCTAACCTGCCATGGTGCTAATTACGCCGCCGTAATTTACGGCGGCGTAATTAGCGCCTTCCCCACTCCCATTATGCCCTATGGGGCAAAAATGGGAATGGGGAAGGGAAAATGGGAAATGGGGATTTACCGCCCCACTCACCTTGGAATGGGGCGGTAAATCCGCCATCCACCATGGTGTAAACGGAGTTTACACCATGGTGGTAAAGTTGGTGCACTTAGCACCAAGGTTGTAATGAGGCCCTCAGAGTCGAATGCTTTTTCAGCGTCCAGTACCATCGCCGCTGCCGCCAGAACTTCTGAGAAAATAAGGTTATTTGAATACCGACCAAATAAAGCACAAAGACAGAACTTGAACAAGTCCACATGTATGAGATGTCAATGTGGGGAAAGTTGGAACAAGTAATACCTCAAACAAATAAAGTATAAACACAGGGAAGTAATACAACTGTGCTATACTATAGGGCAGTGAAACAGAGAGTAAGTCTTGGTGAAAGACTCCCCTTTCTTCTCATTTTCTCTTCGCCTCTGCACACTTATACTTTCTCTCCTTATCCTGTTTGTGCTTCACTACGTTGGTTCTCCTGCTTCCTTTCTGCCACTTTTTCACCTTATCACTTCACCTCAGGGCACGCAAAATCTACTAGCCCACGCGCATTGGCAAGCATATTCTGTGAATAGCGACCTCGACCTTGTTGGAGAGTATGAGATGTTTGAAACACTTATTTGACATTTACTGCAAACAAACTTTATCTAAAGTGAATTGCAAATAAAAGATTCATTGGGCATGGCTGGACTTTGGTTGGCAAAATTGCACCAAATATGAAGTGGGATTATGTTAACATGCTCCACTTTACAGAAAGCACCGGTGGTCAATATGTTGTCACCCATCACCATGGGGCCAGTGCATTTTTCTTAGGTCGAGTATGTTAACCAAGGAACTCGGCTTGCAGGTCTAGTGGGATCTTTAAGAATTTGCAAGGCCCACTTCACCTGAATGCTATGTTGTCTCTCCGAACTTGCTCCTGTGAGACGTGGACCCACCTCTTGGGGAAGCAATTCATGGAGCATGCTCATCCAAAACAGACGGGTGCAGGGATTGGTCCACTACAATCAAACTGGACTTATGACTCATGATTGGTCCATGCAGATTAACAGACCATGGGCCTCATTCCGATTTGGGCGGTAAGGGATACCGGGCACTGTTAAGGAGACCGGTGCTGGTAATCCCTTACCGCCCAATTCCGAGGTTCCTTAGCGGGAACCGTAAAGGACGTGTGGTCTGACCACATTTTCTTTACGGGACCTGTTAAGGGACCTTGGAGCGAATAACGGCCCGCAATTACACCCATTCCATAGGACCCTAATAGCGCCATGGCTACCGCCGAACTCGGAATGAGGCCCTATGACTGCAAATAGTCCCTACCAGTATCATGATTGTGATGTTCAAAATGCTTTTGGTAGTGCTGGCTACCTTCCATATAGGGTTAGGCCAACCAGCTAACAAACTCCTCTACAGGTATTGAAATAAGGATTGATTGTGCAGGAGCTAAACGTAGCCCCTTGGTATACAGCATCACCCAGTAAGCAGGAGCTACCTCTAGGAAATGAGAGGCTAGTACATAACAAGTTTCAAATTAAACTGCCACTCGAGGGGCAAACTATAACCCTTTCTCCATTGTATGTGGCCCATTATGGTTTAAATTCCTTCTAGTTGAGCCCTAATGCTTTTTGCTACCCATTCCCCAACACCCGAAGTTAATGTCACATAGGTATGTTTGTAATGCACAAGTTGGCCTGGGGAGTCGAAAGTAGCTCCTGGTAGCTGTTACTATCAAGCTAAAGCGTTCCTTCTGGGGTTACGACGGGGAGCTAAACACCTCCCAGCTACTGTCAATTTCGAACCTTGCTTCTCACTAAAAGGGTCTTAGGGTTACCTTTGTGGGGTGAGGACCATTAAGGTATTTTTCCTGCTTCTCAATGATGGTTAAGTCTCACCAGCATTCTGATTTCACTAGATGTTCTTTTGTAATGGGGCTTGGAGTCTCTCACTCGGTCGCCCCTGTCTTGGTGTTTCATAGAGTTGAATGACATGGTCTTTTTTTCTGGAGGATCTTGTTTATCTCCTCAGGGCCCCACATCACGGACACTGAACACCCAATGGTCACCCTTACACCATCACCCGGCCTAAAACATCTTACCTAAGAGATATAAATTCCACTGTAAATGTACAATGCAGGGGCACATTTAAGGCTTTATGGTCAGTGCCAAAAACCTAATATCTGATTAAAATAAATCCTATTAGAACTCAGGATTTAGTGATCCTTAAAAGCACAGTTAGATTCTATGGACTTCTGCCAGTAGTGCCAGACCAGCCCTTTTAATTATCCCCCTAGTGTTTTTCTTTTCCAAATTGTTGCAGCATCTATTCCCCACTAATCTTCTGAAAAGTGTTAAAATGTCCAATAAAATGACTCTTAACAAGCACTGTAGGTGGGCATGGCAGTAAATGAAGCAAACTATTAACGATGAGTCATACATCTTAGTGATGAGATATTCCAAAAGAGTGGGCAGCCGTAGATTAAATGAGCTACCATCAGACCCTCTTATAGTTGTTGTGTGGGTGGGTTCAAGGATTTCAGATTAAGTACGTTTTTGATACCCCATCCTTTGTAATGAGATCGGATTTTTTTAGGGCCATCGACACTCCCTAGTCTGGGTATACTTGTGGCTACCTATGCAGATTCCCAATTTCTTATTGTGGAAGTGGCTCAGTTAATTGTTATTTTGGTGCCTTTGCATTGCCTGAGAATCAGTTTACTCCCATCTATTTGGATTTTCCTTCATTGCAGTGGAGTTGATGTACCTGACCTACCACGCCAATCCCGACATGGACGAGGTGCTGCATGAAGTGCCTGACAATAATGAGCAGGCTGAACAGCAGAGTTTACTTTCGCAAGGGGGACCCTGAAGTGCAGTACTAATTATAGCCCAGAGATACGTGGCCATCTTTGGAAGGCTGAAGGAGGATGTTGTGGCACGTGTGATTTACACAGTTAAAGTAGGATTCCTGTTAGTACTAAATCACTGAGCTAAATCACTCGCATTGGGCTGACAATATTGATATAGTTATGGTAGTGCAAGTTAGAATGGTGAATTGAGTTGCATAGGATCACCAACCTTTTTATTGTTGAAGCTGGGATTTGAGAACATTTTGCAATTTCGACACTTGCGCACACTGCTTTTATAAGGTAGTACACCAGAGGAGACCAGAGGTTCACAGGGTACCAGGTAGCTCTTTTATTCCACAAGTAAGTCCTAAAGCGACAGGCCCTCCATTCAGCACCAACACACAGCACAATTTCTAGAACTCACAGGGCACAGGTACATATACAAATGTCAAGAGAATGTTGTGGAACATTATATCAATGGTAAACCTGCAAACAACCTGGCAGAGCCCAGGCAAATGCACAACTTGAAGGCAAACACAAACACATTTGAAAGAAAACACAGATCCTGTAATTGATAAATACATACACCAATATAACACACCTCCCCTCCACACAATCTCAACGGGATCATCCTCTCACGGCAGTGCTGCCCTTGTTCCAAACTTTTCCATCATCACGCACCACAGCATCACTCATTACCTTAGTTACCCGCATGGGACCAGCAAATTTCCTTTGACCCGTCAGCACAAAACCTGGTTTTTATACCCAAACGGTGTCCCCCTCTTCTTTGAATCTAACCTTCATGTCACTGTTCCTCTCTCTGACACGCTCTTCAGGGGCCTCTCATCCCACTCCACAAATCTCATTCTCCCCATTCAAGCCGGACACACTGCAGTTGCTTTCCTTCTTCTAAGTACCTCATACAGGATCAAGCCCGTACTGGAATGTGCTGCAAGCCTGCTAGCACATACCCTTCTTTCTACATCTGCTTCCCACTCTTTACCTTCTTTAATTGCCATCTGAATTTCCCTCCATGAGGGTCCTATTAAACCTCTCCACTGCGCCATTGGTGGAGGGATGAAACAGGTTCTAAGATGCACCACCCTCACCCTGGCCAGAAATTCCTTTGTCACCCTGGAGTTAAATTATACCCGGTTATCAGTCAATAGCCTGCTCGGGAAAACGTCCCTCTGAAAGATGTGGTCAAGAAATGCCACCACAGCCTGTGAATCGGCTTCTTGCACTACTTTAACTTCCACCCACTTAGAATATAAGTCATTTAGGACCAGCACATACTTCATATGCCCCCCACTACCACTAATGGGCCCCAAAACATCCATCGCCACAAATTCCCTAGGAAATTTGAGAAATTCTAAAGGCGTCAGTGGTTGAGTGTATGTCTTCAACACTTTGTCAGACTTGCTGCACACAACGCAGAACTTCACCATCTCCTATACTTTGCTGCCCAAACCTGGCCACCAGTAATCTTCTCTGAGGTGAACTTTCACATTTGTCATTCCTAAATAGCCTTCATGCGCCACCTCCATAATTCTACTCCTAACCCCTGAAGGGGAATAATGTTTCCTGATCTGGAAACTTGACCCTCTTCCACGTTTATCTCGTCCTTTACCCTATGAAACACAGCTAGTCCATAATCACTAGTCCAATGTTCCCAATTTGGCATAACCCTGGAAAGGATCTCATCAGACCTGTCAGCATGTTCCCACTCTTGAGCTGTGATGGCGCCGTCATATACGACAAAGATATTATCCTGCGCCAGCTCCTCTTCATCCACTTGCTCAGCCACAACCACAGAACTAGTAGCGCTAGATAAATAAGCTACCAGAATATTCTCCCTCCTAGGGACAAATTCCACCTATGTATTGTTTTAAAGGATAAAATATCTGTTATTGTTTTACTTTGCTGAAAAAAGCTACACTTTGTTAGTAGACCTGGTGTGCAAAGTTAACAAATCACGTAATAAACATTAAAATAATGTATAGTATAATCTTAAACTGGGTTGAAATGATTTTGGATTCATTTACTCACTCATCAAAGCAAGAATAAAAGGACCAGAACATTAATTGTTGTGAGCATGATAAATCTTATGTTTTTTAAAGCTCTTTCCAACACACGGGTTGATGTTAGGAATAGCACGTAGGGTGTCAATACTAGTCTAATGGTAAATCTACAGTCAATCGTCTGATTTACCACCAGATTTGTTTACTGTTACAGCGAATCACTCCCATGGACGAATTACCATGGGATTACGAGTGGTGGCACATTGGTGTTAGTACCCGTTTGTGAAGTTCATATGACTCATTGAGGATTTTTAGTGGATTTACCACAAGCGCTAACATTGCTTGGTAAATCCAATGAGATTTGGCAGTAAAATGGACGATTTCCCTCCAGTTTTCTGCTGGAGGTAAATCAACCAGAACCTGTAGTGTGGTGGTGCAGTAAAGCAGCGGTATTGGAATTACTTCCACTTTACAACCAATGTTTACCTCACCTCCAGCCATAGTTTAGTTTATTTACAGTATACACCAAGCGCATGACAGTTTGTTAAAAGGGCAGAGGTCTAGGTGTAAGCAAATGCTGTTAAAAAATGAACAAAGAACACAGCACTAGTTTATTCAAACCTGCTACTTAGTTTGGCGACAATGACAGACTTTTCCCGACGGTCCGTTGTGTTTTTGGGCATTGTTTCTGCACACGGACGGAACCTCATTTTTAGACCACGTGTTTCCACAGCCAAGGCTGCCAAAGGGAGATATTGATATTGATATTTTATTTATATTGCGCTCGTACACAAGTGTTTCAGATCACACATAAGCTCAAATTCAGTTTTATTGAACAGAGACTTTGCAACCCAATTTCTTTTTCTTTTTGTAAAGGCCAAACCCTAAAGCAAATTCACCCCCTTTCATTCCCATTGCATCACCTACTGTTCTTGCCTGTTGTTTATTCATTTTTCATTGTGGGCAAGCACAGATAGCTGTGTCCTCTCCTCCATGCTATCAATGTTGAAATACAACCTTTTGGGATGGTATTTGAGGCACTTGTCATACAACCCCTCCAAATCCCCTGTGTGGTCAAATTCTCTGAGGCCCTTCAAATTGGAGTCCTTTCTCACTCAAAAGATCTATATGAGGCAGCGACCCAAGCTCCAGCCACTTCTTGCTCCTCTGCTGTTTCTCGCTTACTGGTGGATGTGCACAGGCATGATAGTGTGTGTTGGCCTCCCATTTATGTTTCTTGGCAGCATGGTGCAGAAGTAATTGTCACTTTTCAACCAGTAGGCTTCTGAATTTCCACAACTGCCAGCAGTCCACCAGAGATGATTCCTTCTGTAGTGTGACCATTTGAGTAGTTCTTCAGAGCTCTTATTTAGTCCAGAGCATTTACTTTCTTGGTAACAGATGTTCGCACATGCCAAACGTTGAATTAATGCTGGATCTGTGGGAACTCTCTCACATGACTTTGGAAATGCTCATATGTCTGGTAGGAGCTATTAATTCCACTTGTAATCCTCTGGCTAGAAGGCGGTCAATAGATTTCACAAAAGCATGCTTCTCAATTGTAACCGAAGAAGTACATTCTGTGACCTGTACCAGCACAGAGCTTACCATTTTTATTAAAGCCCAAGTCCTGAGGCTCTGCAATACTTAACACTGATTCCCAGACTGTCACACTGTCTATCACCTGCCAACCAAAGTCTTTATCCAGTTAGAGCATGGTCCAGTGCTGCCTGCTCGTTTAGCCAGGCATCATGTGTTGCAGAGAAGAGGTATTTTCTCTTGTATTTGTAGTAGGGTTCTTCAACATGAATTTGTGTCCCAAATATTCACAAAAACTAGATTTTAGACAACGTTGACCCACTAAACAACAATGTTCATGAACTCAGCAGATTGTCTGCTGGAACATTCCGAAACAGTGGCTGTATAGATGAAGAAAGGCTGCAGTGTTCATCCTCTCATGTACCTTTAATGGGTATGTTTGTTCTTATTACTTTTTTCTTTTAAAAATGATCAATGTTTTGCCACAGCTTTTGCCCCGAGTGAACATGTTGCATTTCAGTATATTTAAAATATCAAGCAAGCAGCAGTCAAAGAACAGTATATTTTAGTTCTCACAGAATCCATTCGTTTTGCACTATCGTTGGCCTCAAACGTGGTGGGAATTGCCTCAACACGGCTTGGTCTGAATTTATATATTTGGTATCTGTAACATCTTGAAGCTCTTTGGTTGACTCAAATGGGTGCACACCTATAGACTGTGATGCGATATGTGGGAAAACGCTCTCAGAACATTGAAAATTGCCCTTTGAAGGTGTAAATTATGTCACTGTTCCGATGTGAAATCGGTTAACTCTTTTATTGATAATGGCAGATGACTAGGACCTATTGTGGTGTAGCAATGGTCTTTCATCACCTTCCATGGCTTCGTAGTGCTGTTTAACTCAAATTCACGTCACTGCATGTAGGCTTCCCTCTTGACAACCTTGTGTTGACGCTCCGATTGCTGCAACAATTCCTCCCAAATCCCTATTGTTCGTCATCCTGCGATACATTACTTGTGGTGTAATCTGCGTTTTCCTGTTCTTCATTTTCCTACGCCCCTATTTAAGAGTAATTAAAAACAAAATTGTAAACGGTGTGCCATACCTTTGGTGGAAAGAAATACCCTTTCAAAATAGCAATTGTTGTTTTTCAACCAAAAGCCCAAAAAGTAGGTTGACTGTGTCATCCGGTCCGATACGGCAATATTTCTGCAATACATTATTTAAAAAATAAGAATTGCAGTAACATATGCACTTCCCCTTGATTTTCTGATGCAATGGGTTACAACAACCGAACTTCCACCAGTGTCAGTCTCAGACTACAATATGGTAATTAGTAGAATGTAAAATGGAGCATCACGGTTTTACCTGCACTCTATTTTGTGTTCATCTACACGGAAAAGACTCAAAAGTTCCTTTGTGTTTAGATTTCTCATTTTGTGGCAAACATTTGCTAGAACAATTAGTAAATCAATAAACATACACAGTTCTAAGTTTGTGAAAGGGAACATTATTATAAATGCACCAAAAAACATTCATGGCATGCCTGTTTTCCTTACATTGTATCATAAGGTTGTGAGAGAAGAGTTGCCAACATTGTCTCCTCCTGCTAAAACAAGTGATGAACAGAGACACAAGTCAAAGGGACAATATTGACACAAGAAAATGACATGGTGCTATAGTTTCCACTAGGCCTAGAGGCAGCATGGACTCACACTTTTGAAATGCATGCTTCCACGTGCAGCTGTGGACACCTTCCCTTAGCAAAGCACTAAGCAAAATACTTGGCTTACCTCTTCTCCTTGGGTTGTGTCATATGGTCCTGAGAAGAGTCATCACACGGTACCCTCGTATGAGAAAATAAAATAACAGAAAAAAGAGTCAAAGGCACAATACTGACCTAAGTAGATGTCATGGTTCTATAAATTCCACTTTACCCAGAAATAGCACATATGTGCACTAATGACATGCATGCTTCCACTTTGCAGCCACAGACACCTATACCCAGCAAAGCACTAAGCAAAAGCACTTGGCATATCTGTTCTTCTTGGGTTGTGTTATATGGTCCTAAGAGAAGTCACCATCCTGGTGTCCTCCTGTGGGACAAAATATAAACAAATACACAAGTCAAAGGCACAATATTATCAAAAGAAAGTTGCATGGTGCTATATATTCTACTAGGCCTAGAGACAGCATGGACTTAATAGTGAAATGCTTGTTTCTGCTTATAAGCGCAGAGATTAAACCCCCATAAAGCACAATGGTAACCCAATCGGCATAACTGCACTCTGTGTGATGTGTCAGGTGGACCAGATAACAGAGGCTCTGTTACGGTATGATCCTTTTGAAATGTAATCAAGAAGGACCAGACCAAATGTCAGAATTTACGCAGAAGCAAATGTGAAGGGGCAATACTTTCTAATTGTCCAACACACTACCATGAGAAAATGTTTAAACCCATCTGGTCCAATTTGTCACACAATGAAACACGTTAGCAGTAATTAATAAAACAATGGTAAATCTTATGAAAACATTGAATGCCAGGTGTCGTAGGGTAATGAAACTGATTTGCAAGAACATGTTATTTCCGGCAGGACACAAAATGAAAGGAGAATTTTGTCAAAGGAGATTTTATGATGCTATCAAATGGGATGGGGCAAAAAACGAATTCGGCCCCCAAACTATAAAAACGGATATTGTTAACATTCAAGCTCTCCATTTGACACCCATAAACCTGCTTCCATAATACACAAAGCAACCAAGGTTAACATACTTGTGTATAGTATCTTCAGCCTTGAAACACTTGAGTATAGTCGCGTTATAAATGCCATATCATATCATATAACATAATTCTCGGTACTTACCAAGGATGCTTCGAACGTTACTGATGCCCCACCTCCACCTGTATCATAGAAAATAAATATGAAGAGAAACACATTTTCTAAAAGGGCAGTTTTGCTTTGTGAAATAGGTTGTACTCATGCCACACAATCAGAGGTCTGGGGTTAGTCAATTCAGGCCTCTCCGTGGCAAAGCAGTACATAACAGTAATGTGCAAGCCAAGCACATCAGGTACACCTGCATATCAGTGGGAAGGAGACACAGATGGCTGTTGCCTGCTTTTCTAAACGATAACAAATACCATCAGGCATGTAATGTTGGCACAAGAGTAAACTGAATACAAGACAGTGCATACATAGGTCAAGGGCAATACAAAGAACAGTAATAGTGGCCTACAGTTTATCAATTGTCAAAATACAGTCTGTTCAACCGAACAGACACAACAATGCTGTGTGGGATACCTGACCAACTTGTGAAGTATGGGGTGGTTCGATAAAGGCGCTTGACCTCAGCAAGAGGCAGTAACCTATAATATCATATCAAATTTGATTAGTATGCACTTTGCTAACAGCCGAGTCATCACAGGGACAACTACCAATGACATGCCTGCTGCAATTCAAAAGACCATACACGGACCAGCACAATGCACAAAGTAACCCACAGTGCAATACCTGCCCTCCAAGACAAGTGTGGGTGGTGCTGAAAGAGTATTTGATATCCATGACTCCTGCTATCTCAAAGACAATAAAGGGGCCAAGAGAAAAAGTTAGTTATGAAATCAGCAATTTTGATGGAACAACACTTATAACTGTCCATGGTTCGCACATAGACTGATATTGGTGAGATGCCCTATAAGAATTATAACAAAAACTTTCACGTACAACACAAAACAACCGTGACCGTAAATTACTCTTTTAGTGCAATCTGTTGAAGTGAAAATATAAAGATTTTGCTGGATAATTCTCATCCATTGTTCAATAAATGAAATTCAGGGGGCAAGATGGAAGTTTAAACCTAAATAAAAATACTGGGACTGGACCAATACTTCACACCATTGAACTATATTATACTAGCTTGTCCGAGGCCGTGAACAAAGATACTTGGTACATCTGTTTCAAGTAACTTCTGAGTCAGTCTTGGCTGGCCCTTCTTTGTATGTTCTGAAGACTCGTACATGTGGCAAGACATCTTTACATTGAAGGAAAGCTACAGTTGACTAGCCATTGTATCTGCGCCCGCTCTTTTGGAAAAATGTGTAGCACCGCCCTGCTCGTCTTCAGATGCGTGTTGATGGAACATAGCATGACAATGCAAGAAGGCACTTATGTGACTGAAACAAGTTCTGAAATAAAACAATACAGAATCCAATTACATACAATAAAATTACATGACATAATGAATGTTTATAGAATCAGTCAATTTTGTGAAAAATGGAAATGATCCATCTCTAAAATGTAAAACCCTACTAGAAACAGTATTCTAAGTAACAATTTGGATGATATTGATAATAGGTGGTAAAAAGAATGAAGAGGGGGATAGTTTGTGGAACCAATAACAGCAATTGCTGTCGTGGATAGCAGTGAGTTTGCAGTCGCATATTGATTGATAATTAGATGTTAGAGTCAGAGTCAGCTTTGATACTCTATACTCGGGAGGTATATATGTGAAATGTGGGCGCATACAGTGTGGGCAGGTATTTTGATTTGTTTTGAATTGACTAGTCTGCAATTTACATAACAGACACAGGATATGATACGATGAAGACGGCTGTCAACAGGGCGTATTGTGGAATTGCTTTGAAAGATGTTCAACGAAAAGGAACATCAAAAAGTCACATGACCTGATCAGGAGACACTGTAACCAAAGATGCCATGTGGCCACCTCAAAAAAGTGCACCACACAATGTTAGTACAAGATATAATGTGACATCCTTCTGAATTGAATTTCAGTATATTGACCTTCTGCAATTGGCCAGCATGAGACTCTAGCGGTGGAGCAGATATTGCATGCCAAAGAAATAAAGTAGTCAGTTGACTTTGATGAGAAGACTATAGTGGAATCTTCTAGGACTTGTGCCACATCCCAGTATTAGATACTGCTTAATTAATTTAGCCCATGCTATTGTTTAGTGTTTTCACAGGTCAGTTGATGATGGAAGAATACCAGCAGCAGACACAGTGTTTGCGAGGGCAGACACGTGCATGTCATTGACTAGTCTATCCCTTTGAGCAGTCAATTGACTGTTAAAAGAGGACTCTTTTAGCATCTTCTTTGACTTGTGGCATACCCAGTATAGGATCCTGACGAATTTAATTTGCTCATGCATATGTTTATTGTTTGTGGTGGTCTCCAGATGATGTGAAGCAACTGTTGGTTGGATCCAGTGCAGTCTGTTCACATATATTTGTTTGTTTACACTGTCAGCATTAGACTTGCAAGAGTCACCATGCCATGGGCGATAGATATTTGCATGCCGTTGAAGCTTGTATCTCTTTGAGTATTCAATTGATTGTGATGATAGGACTGTTGTGGAACATGTTGCAGCAGGGGCAAAAACTTTAAGTTGCAAACTACTAGCCAGCCATGAAAAAAAAAATTAACTTGACACCTCAATTCTATAGATACAGACAACACACCATTTCCTCCTTACCAAGCGCCAATCATCACTAGCCAATGGCTAGTGGTGATTGCAAAGCTTGCTGCCTGTGCTGCATATTTGATTTAGTTACTACTATTGTATATGTTTGCTGAGATCTCTATGTTGATGTGAAGTGACTTCTAGCTGCAGGCTGGGCACATGTATGCGTACTTACACCTTCTGCTTTTGACCAGCAAGAGACACCTTGCCTGTGGGGCATTTATTTGCATGCCTTTGTAAACAATGTAGGGTTAAATATGGGCAGCTGGCACATCAACTAAGACTTTCACAGTCAACCATGGTGGGACCTACTGCTTATTTAATTGAGCAAGTGCCATTGTGTAAAGGGGTATATTGAACTATTTATTAAAACAGTTTGTAGATGCATGGTTGTAGGTTCTTTACCTTTTAGAGTATGTGGTATCCCAGGGGCAACATGCTTGTCTTGGAAGCAAGACAATGCAGATCACATGGGTTTGAATCCCGGTTCTGTGCTCAGATGCTGGCCTTCGTATTAAGTGTGATATAAAGGCTAATTAATCATATACTTTCATATTCTAATTATTGACAGTTTGTGATGCCATTTTTAAAACTTCATAGTGAATTGGTAATGTGGAATGTATGTATTAGACCAGGAAACAAAATGAGGAGCATAATGAAGGTAATTGGTAACATTTCTAGATCAGGCCAAGTAGCTGCATCGCTCAAACATCAGATTGAATAATCCCAGTTTGGTTTTTGCTAGACATTTCAGTGAAAATACACCTCACATTGCACAAATCAGATTCCAGATATTAGAGGTTGTAGGTACAAAGAATGTAAACTTGAATATAAGCAAGAAATTGAAACAAAGAGAAGAATACTCAGTCTTGTCCGATGGTATAAATGAGGAATTGAATTTAGCATACTTTCTTTAAATGGGATTAGTAATTAACACCATGCATGATGTGAACAAGATATACCTGTCCAGACTCTGACAATGCAGAGTTGAACGATGAACAAACAATGAACTATGGATTAAATGGATTATGGTGAACACTAGTTAATTTACTTTACTCAGTTTCCGTTGAGATACTATTTTATACCAAATTGATATTGTGAGAATATTGCATACAATGGACTATGTACAAATAGTGTTGGAATGATCAGTGAATAGTTAAGTCGATAATTAGATTTTATGCAACCATAATTTGACAGAATTAAAGCATTGCTCATTAACTCTTGGACGATCCTATTTTAATGCAATATTTGGTTACATTGTATACAATGTATGTATTGTCTGTACAATGTGTCTGTCATCTTTACAAAAAATGTACTAGCTTTAAAATATGAATGCTCTGCTTATGCGGCCAAGTAAAACCATCAAGGACCACATTGACACCCTCGCTCGGGCCCTTGCCGATTTTTGCAACCACCCCTTTGCCTCAGGATCCTTCCCCTCCCCTCTGAAGCACTCCCTTATTTATCCTCTATTCAATAAACCCTCAGCTGATCCTTCTTGTCCTGCTAACTATCAGTCAATTTATATTACCCCCTTTCTGGGCAAACTCCTGGAAAAGCTGGCCATCTCTCAGCTTAACCTTCATTCTGATTCTGTTGGTTGTCTCCATGACCACCAGTCTGGCTTCAGAGCTGCCAGAAGCATGGAAACTGCTCTCCTGAACATCTGTGAAGATCCTCTTTCCAATCATGACTCTAACATTCCCTCTGTCCTCATCTTACTCTATCTCTCTTGTGCCTTCGACAGGGTCAACCATACCATCCTGCTCAAACGTCTCCGTGATAACCTAGGTATCAATGATCAGGTTCCGGCCTGGCTGACTTCTTTCCTCTCTGGTCGACCCTCACAGGTCCAACTTGGGTCCTCCCTATCATCTATCTTCCTCTCTACCTGTGGTGTTCCCCATGGGTCTAACCTCTTGCCCTGGCTTTTCAACCAATACCTGGCAACTCTCGGCCACTGCATTGCCATTTCCTGCTCAAAGTTCCGGTGCTACGCTGACAACACCCAACTCATTTTCAGGCTGCCCCCGGCCACCTCCTCTCCCTCTCTCATCTCTGATTGCCTAACTGCCATTCAAGATTGGTGTGCCGCCAATGATCTTTGCCTAAATGCCACCAAGACGGAGATCCTCCTCATCGGCACACCTTCACCATCCTTTCCCCTCACTCTCTGGCAAGCCTCCCTTGACCCTCCTCCTACACCCCCACAGGGTCATCTTTGACTCCACGCTTTCCTTCTTTGCCCACATCTCTGAGGTCTCTAAAAAGTCAAACTTCCTACTGCACCTCCTCAGAGGCACTCTGCCTTTCCTCTCCTTCCCCCAGAAGCTCACTTTCTCCCAAGCTCTGGTTCTTCTAGGTTGGACTATTGTAACAGCTTCTTTCTAAATCTACCTGCCTCTACTCTCCGTCCTCTGCAACTAATCTAGAACAGGACTGCGAGACTTGTCCTTGGCCTCAATCCCTGGAATCGTATCTCTACAGCTCTGAAATCTCTCCATTGGCTCCCAGTGGATGCAAGGATCAAATTCAAAACCATCTGCATTGTCTACATGGCTTTCTGGGGCCTGGGTCCAAAATACCTTCAGGTATCCCTCTGCAAATACCTCCCCTCACAAGCACTTCGTTCCTCTGCCTCTAACTTCCTCGGGCTCAGTCGTTTTTCAAAGAAACGAGCTAGGGGTTGATCTCGGTCTTCGGCTGGGTCCTCCCTATGCAATAGCCTCCCTGCCACTTCAAACTTGAGGAGAACCATCTCCGGTTCCAGAAGCACCTCAAAACCTTCCTCTTTGCTTCTGCCTTCACTCCACCTCTCCCCTTCTGATCTGCTCTCTCTTGGCACTGTGCACCTGGCTACCCTCTGTCCCCTGGGCCCAGGTACCTGCCTCCTGGCCACCCCTTGCGTTGGTGTCATGAGCACTACTCCCGAGGAGCCAGGACTGGCCCAGCGCCCCCGGAAGCAGAACCTTTTTCCACATCTCCGGACCCAGCAGACCCCTACAGGGGCCCTTTGGACCGTGTCCTGGCGCCTTTGGCGCCAGGCTCATAAAGGACTTCAGTACCGGCGCCATAGGCGCCGGGCTCATATTGATAAACTGTGTAATAATGCTTGGGTGGACTTACCTGAGGCAGACCATGCTGCATACTTACCCAGAACAATCCAGTCTGGCTGAAGTCCCCAGCCATCAGGGCTGGGAGGAACTATTTCCTCTATTCAGGAACTCTTTTCTTACCTGGGTGGGGCCGGTGGAAGAACGCACACCTGAAGCACTTCTCTGCTATTTAAACCACGCCCGATGGAATACACGTGCTTCGCGTTATTCTGCATCAGCAGCAGGACGCTCACCGAGTCGGCTCCTGCATCCTGGCTCCTGACACGCCCGCCAGCCCCCGGAACACCTGCAAACAGACAAGAAAAGAGAAGGCGAGCATTAGAAATTATACTTACCGAAATCCGGCCTCAGCAATCCTACCTCCGATGATCCTGCAAAGGAAAGGTACAAGATTAGCAGCGCTCTTAAACGCTCGCAGCCGCGCCGCCTTGCCTTACCCATCCGTGGCCTCGCCGAACTCCACCGGGGCCACGACGCCGGCAGCATCTCGGCACCTGAAAAACAGAAAAAGACAGTCATTAGAGGTGCCCGCTCTAAAGCGGCCACATTTCTTCCACTTACTTACGTGCCTCATCACGCGCGACAGCGGCTGTGTCGCCGGCAGCATCTTGGCACCTGTAAGCAGAAAAAGACAATCATTAGAAGAAAGCAGTCGCTTTTCTTTCACTTACCTTCCTCCACCGCGGCCACGACGCCAGCTACATCCCAGAACCTGCATAAGAGGAATACATGGTGAGCACTAACTAAGCACGGAGAACAAATACTCACCAAGAGACTTACCTGCTTTAGGTTTCTGGGCCCCGGCTCCTGTGGAGAAAAGACACTCATACTTACGGCTACTGCAGGAGAGACGAAAGGACACAGTGTCCGCAACTATCTCCCATCCAGTGACGTAACTGGATTCTACGCACCCCTGCACCTGAAGCAGGATGGAGAGCTCATCTTTACAATACCTAAGGTGAGAGCTCGCAGAAACCAAGTTGGGGGTCAAGAAGAGTGAGAAACGGGAGATTGGTGGGAGCACATATCCACCCCAGCTGGTAATCAATCCCTTTTCTTCCACCTGCAGAAAACTTACTCTACAAGCCAGGCAATCCAAATTCGGAGGCCCCGTCCAGAGCATCTTCCGGGCCCTGCGCCTCACGATAGAAGAAACGGTAGCAGTCCAGTTCGGGTCAGCGTCTCTGTGGGAATCAGGTGAGCGTTACAAAACGCAAAGCCTACCAATATTCTCCTACACAGGCGCTATGGAAACTTCTGATACAGATCAACTGGCCCAGCTACTGGGGGTATTAAGGGCTGAAGTTCATGCTGCTCGCCAGGAGACGAACGCCCTCAGGAGAGAGTTAATAGTGTCAAAGGAACGAACTGACGACCTTGCCAGACAGTTATTAGAGAGCCAAGTGGGGCAAACCCCTCTGCCCAATCCAGGGGGGAATTTTACCCCAGTTACTTCAACCAATCCCGTTCAAATCAACCTACCTGGAAATGTGCCACTGGCACCACCTGAACGGTTTTCTGGAGACCCTAAAAGATTTGCAGTGTTCATAAATCAATGCCGATTGCACTTTCTCTGCAGGCCCGCGGCCTTCCCGAATGACCAGACCAAGGTAGCATTTGTACTTTCGTATCTTAGCGGCAGTGCCGCCGATTGGTCAATTCCACTGGTTACACAAGATGATCCATTCCTTCGGAATTTCCAAGCCTTCCAGACGAGTATGGAAAGACTTTTTGCAAGGCATTCCCAGGGGCAGGCCCTGGACAATGAACTCCTTTCCCTACGACAGGGGCAACCAGGATCTCTTAGCCTACATTGCATCCTTCAATAGGTTAGTTGTGGAAACTGGATGGCCCGAGGAGAAAAGAATCACGCTATTTTACCAAGGTCTACGCGGCAAACTCAAAGACGTCCTGGCCCAGGTCGTAAATCCACCTCAGGACTGTTCGGATTATATTGATTTGGTGGTCCAATTAGATCACAGGCTTCAAAACAGGAAGGCGGATCGATCCAGGTTTGAAACCCGAATCTTCACTAAGACTCAGAGCAACTCCAAAAGTGTCGATGGCACTGAACCTATGCAGATTGGGGTTGTAAAGGGCCCCTTAACCCAGAAAGAGCGTGACAGAAGACGGCAAATGCAACTGTGTCTCTATTGTGGGAACTCGGGACATTTCCTTCGAGACTGCCCTGTAAAACCACCTAAGAAGACCGTAGGAGCTTCCGACAAGAATTCCGAAAAGTCTGAGCCGGGAAACGACCTTGCCCGACAAGCGTAGAGGTCTGCTTGCCGAGCTTAAAAACCAGTTCTTTGACCTTGCACTTCATTATGCCAATGGTCCTCGTAAATCCGAAGCAGCCAGAAAGATTGCATGCAATTAAGGCAAACGTGGACAGTGGAGCTATAGGAAATTACGTGGACCACGAGTTGGCTTCCAGGATGAACCTACCTCTTTGCCCAAAAGCTGTTAAAGATGTCATCACCACTGTGGATGGGACTGAGATCGCCTCCGGGCCGGTAACCCATACCACTACTGAAGTGACATTACTAGGCCAAGACGGGCATCGGGAGGTAATAGTGTTCGACGTGATCAAGGCTCCGCAATTTCAAATAATTCTGGGAATCCCTTGGTTGGAAAAACACAATCCTCAGATTGATTGGCGAGCAAAGACGATAACGTTCCCAGAGTGTGCACAAACCTGCTATCTACGATCAGACATTGGCCTAGCGTCAGTAACGGCCGACAGCTTGCAATTACCGCTAGAGTATCGAGAGTTTCAAGATGTTTTCCAAAAGGAACAGGCTAACACCTTACCGCCCCACAGGTCATACGATTGCCAGATAGATCTACTACCCGGTGCAACTCCTCCTTGCAGCAGGATCTACGCCCTCACCGAGCCCGAGAACCTTCACCTGCGACAGTACCTGGACCAGTACTTGGCCAATGGTTTTATTCGTCCATCGAAGTCCCCTGCATCCTCGGCTCTGTTCTTCGTGCCAAAAAAAGAAGGTGACCTCAGAACCTGTAGAGACTACCGCGCTCTGAATCAGATAACGGTAAAAAACAGATACCCTTTACCTCTGATCCCGGAACTCCTTGACCAGGTGAAGGATGCTTGCATATATACAAAACTAGACCTACGGGGGGCTTATCACCTAGTACGGATCAAGGAAGGCGATGAATGGAAGACGGCGCTTCGCACTAAATATGGGTTATTTGAGTACCAAGTGATGCCTTTCGGACTATGTAATGCACCGGCCGCCTTCCAATATTTTATGAATGATGTCCTCAGGGAGCTCATTGACGTCTGTGTTGTCGTCTACATAGATGACATTCTTGTTTACTCCTCTTCGGAAGCAGATCACCGAAATCATGTTAGAACAGTACTTGAAAAACTTCGCCAACACAAACTATTTGCCAAACTTGAAAAATGTGTTTTCCATGCCACTGAAGTCGAATTTCTGGGTTTTATCCTGACACCCAAAGGCGTCCACATGGACTCGCGAAAGGTGGACGCTATTCTCAAATGGCCATCACCTACTTCTGTAAAAGGCGTTCAGAGCATGTTAGGCTTTGCCAATTTTTATCGCAGATTCATTACGGAGTTTTCACGAGTGGTACAACCCATCACGGCTCTCTTAAGAAAGAATAAACGTTTTGAGTGGTCTGAAGAAGCTGAACAAGCCTTCCAAGAGCTAAAAGCCAAGTTTACTTCTGCGCCAATACTGAAGCACCCACGCCCAGATCTCCCTTATATCGTCGAAACCGACGCATCCAGCTTAGCAATGGGAGCGGTCCTCTCACAAAGAGACCCAGAGACTAACCAATTATATCCCGTGGCGTTCTGGTCTCGAAAATTCTCGGTGCCTGAGGTTAACTACGCCATCACAGACAAGGAACTGTTAGCTATTAAATCCGCCTTTAAGGCCTGGCGTCATTATCTCCTTGGGGCCAGACACACCATCACGGTGATCACCGATCATCGGAATTTACAGTATCTGAAAACCCCCAAGGCTCAATCCTCACGACAGCTCCGCTGGGCCCTGTTCTTTGCCGAATTTGACTTTGTGATCACTTACCGCCCCGGCAGCAAAAATGGCAAAGCAGATGCTCTTTCCCGGATTGGAATGGGAGACACCATTGTCAACCCAGAGCCTGTACCAATAATTCCTGAAAAAAGGCTCTTGGGCCTGATTTCTTCACAATCCATCGAGGACATTGAGGCAAAACTTAAACAATTTCTGAACCCAACAGACTTGCAGAACTGGCTACAAAAAGGAATGGATTTCACTTTAAACAATGACTTGCCTTATTTCCGAGGACGATTATTCCTACCACACGCCGATTTGCAAAGGCAAGTAATCTCCTGCTATCACGATTCATTGATAGAGGGCCACCCTGGCATTGCCAAAACAGAAGACAAAGTGAGAAGACAATTCTGGTGGCCTTCGTGGAGAAAAGAGATAAAAGAATTTGTGATGTCCTGTGGTGTGTGCGCTCAAAACAAGGGTCAAAAGAAAAGACCGGCTGGTCTTCTCCAACCATTAGACATTCCACCGTCTCCCTGGCACACCCTTTCTATGGATTTTATCACAGACTTACCCTCCTGCTCCGGGTACAACACTATTCTCGTTATTGTGGATTTGTTTTCCAAGATGGCCCACTTCATTCCGTCAAAAGGCTTACCCTCAGCTTCGGTACTAGCCATAACAATTCCTTGAAAACATTGTCCGGTTACATGGATTCCCATCGGTACTAATCTCAGATAGAGGAAGCCAGTTTATTTCCCATTTTTGGCGTAGTTGCTGTCAATTGGCTCAAATCGATGTAAGACTCTCAACCAGCCATCACCCCCAGACCGATGGTCAAACTGAAAGAGCTAACCAGACTCTCGAACAATATTTACGATGCATGCTACAACTGGAAGGACATCCTTTGGATAGCTGAGTATGCATACAATAATTCCGTTCACTCTGGAACTGGGCAAAGCCCCTTCTACACTTTGTATGTAATTCATCCTCGAACTTCCAACCTCGATCCACCTCAAGATCTTGGAACACCCGCCGTGGATCAGTTACACACTGCTATTACCAAAGCCTTCAAAGAAGCTGCTCCACATTTACAAAAAAAAAGGTACAAGAGAGGAGCAGATCAACACCGAAGCGAGGCCCCTCAATACCAGATTGGGGACCAGGTCTGGTTGTCCACCAAACACTTATCACTCAAAGGACCTCACACTTTTAATCCCAAATATCTGTGGCCATATCCAGTTACGGCCATAATAAACCCAGTGGCCGTTAAACTAGGATTGCCAGCTCATATGCGAATACATCCTGTTTTTCACGTATCGCTTTTGAAACCCATGCAATCTGGAACCAGACTAACCAAACCTCCAGAACCAATTCAAGTGAATGGAGAACCTGAATTCGAGATTAAAAACATTTTGGACTCTTAAGATCATCAGATCAAAGCTGTTCTACCTGATTGACTGGAAGGGTTAGGGGCCTCAAGAGAGGTCATGGGAACCCTATGACCACGTTCATGCTCCTCGTCCAATCAAGAAATTTCACTGAACCTTTTCGGATAAACCAAAACCCCTGGAGAAGACAATTTTGGGAGGGGCCTTGTGGGGGGGTGCTGTCATGAGCACTACTCCCGAGGAGCCAGGACTGGCCCAGCGCCCCCGGAAGCAGACCCTTCTTCCAAATCTCCGGACCCAGCAGACCCCTACAGGGGCCCTTTGGACCGTGTCCTGGCGCCTTTGGCGCCAGGCTCATAAAGGACTTCAGTCCCGGCGCCATAGGCGCCGGGCTCATATTGATAAAATGTGTAATAATGCTTGGGTGGACTTACCTGAGGCAGACCATGCTGCATACTTACCCAGAACAATCCAGTCTGGCTGAAGTCCCCAGCCATCAGGGCTGGGAGGAACTATTTCCTCTATTCAGGAACTCTTTTCTTACCTGGGTGGGGCTGGTGGAAGAACACACACCTGAAGCACTTCTCTGCTATTTAAACCACGCCCCATGGAATACACGTGCTTCGCGTTATTCTGCATCAGCAGCAGGACGCTCACCGAGTCGGCTCCTGCATCCTGGCTCCTGACACGCCCGCCAGCACCCGGAACACCTGCAAACAGACAAGAAAAGAGAAGGCGAGCATTAGAAATTATACTTACCGGAATCTGGCCTCAGCAATCCTACCTACGACGATCCTGCAAAGGAAAGGTACAAGATTAGCAGCGCTCTCAAACGCTCGCAGCCGCGCCGCCTTGCCTTACCCATCTGTGGTCTCGCCGAACTCCACCGCGGCCACGACGCCGGCAGCATCTCGGCACCTGAAAAACAGAAAAAGACAGTCATTAGAGATGCCCGCTCTAAAGCGGCCACATTTCTTCCACTTACTTACGTGCCTCATCACGCGCGACAGCGGCTGTGTCGCTGGCAGCATCTCGGCACCTGTAAGCAGAAAAAGACAATCATTAGAAGTAAGCAGTCGCTTTTCTTTCACTTACCTTCCTCCACCGCGGCCACGACGCCAGCTACATCCCAGAACCTGCATAAGAGGAATACATGGTGAGCACTAACTAAGCACAGAGAACACATACTCACCAAGAGACTTACCTGCTTTAGGTTTCTGGGCCCCGGCTCCTGTGGAGAAAATACACTCATACTTACGGCTACCGCAGGAGAGACGAAAGGACACAGTGTCCGCAACTATCTCCCATCCAGTGACGTAACTGGATTCTACGCACCCCTGCACCTGAAGCAGGATGGAGAGCTCATCTTTACAATACCTAAGGTGAGAGCTCGTAGAAACCAAGTTGGGGGTCAAGAAGAGTGAGAAACGGGAGATTGGTGGGAACACATATCCACCCCAGCTGGTAATCAATCCCTTTTCTTCCACCTGCAGAAAACTTACTCTACAAGTCAGGCAATCCAAATTCGGAGGCCCCGTCCAGAGCATCTTCCGGGCCCTGCGCCTCACGATAGAAGAAACGGTAGCAGTCCAGTTCGGGTCAGCGTCTCTGTGGGAATCAGGTGAGCGTTACAGTTGGTTACAGTATCTGTGCACATACAGTCCCCCCAGCCCCCATTTTCTTCTTTTTCTGCACTTATCAGGCTTACCCATGCTGCTGCCGTAAACACAGCACCTGCCACTTGCTGGCTGTACTACCACTGTCTACTGCCTCTATTTATTTATTAGAATGTTAATATTATTTATCTGTTCTCCTCTGCTCCGCACTTTCCACTCTCTCCCTTCCAAGCACTTTTTCCCCCTTTCCCTTCCCCATGCACTTGCGCGTTCCCAGTGTCACTAGCCCTAGTAAGATCGCTGTTTTGTCGCGCTCTGAAACACTTGTGTACGAGCGTGTTACAAATAAAATATCATATCATATCATTGTATATTGAAATGCCATTACACTGTACATAAATTAGAAAGAATTAGGTATTTTATGAAACAACTACAGAATTGTTTCAAAGCTGTTGTCATAACAAACAATTATTTTAACTATGTTCGACCAAAGATTGTTTACCTTCATGACAAGTCAGCCCTGCTTTTTTGGCAGGATAACGCTATTATGTCACAAATGGTAACGCCATTACGTTGTAATGATGCCACACGTCTGCCAACAGCCCGTGGGTTATTAGAAAAGAATAAAAACAGACACCGCTGAGTATCTACTTTTGAAGGCTTTTTCTTTTATGCAGGTGATTTCATCACAGAAGACTTGGTGAGTTCTTATGAAATATGTTTGCTGATACATTCATTAATAGACATAGAACAAATACAGACCACTGATAAATTAAATATAGGTTCTCATTTAGTTTTTGCAATGTATTCTCAGTGTCTTCTCGTAGTCACAAATTGCTAGCAGAGATTTGAAATCAGAGGATAAAGTAGATAGATTTTTGTTTGATCTTTTGTTCGATTTCTTTGTTTATGTCTATATATTTAACTGGATTTCAGAATTGTGTGCACGAATGGGCTATTTTACATATATACATCGTTTTTAATAGTCGTGATTGCCATAATAATAACCTCAGCTGATAACAGGTATGAACAATGTGCTTTAGGACAATTACATGTGATTAGATGACCCCAGAACATGTGACATAAACTATATATACTCCGTCACTCTTATGTTTGTAGAATCCACCCTGATGAAGGACGCTGTGTCCAAAATGCTTTGGCCTAGATTCTGCCATTCAAGCAATGATGTTTAAGAATATGAAGATCTAGGACATGTATTTATCAACATATAAAATTGCTGTGGTGTTTACTACAAGAGTGTAGCCAATACTGGTGGTGTTCCCCCAGGTTTTCATGTGTGCTTACTCACAGGATTGTCAGCAATTGGAATTAATTTGATATTGGCATGGTCAAGAAAAGTGTTTCAAAGCATGCTTTATCCATGACATGGATAATTGGCCAGGGCGAACGATTTGACATTTCATTTCTGTGTTCCATGCACCTTTCATTTCTAAGGAATATGGAATGTTTAAATGAATCGCTATGGTGATCTTCTGTGAAATATCACTACACAAACTGTATTACTGGTACAAAGCATCATGATTTCTTTATGATCCAAAACCTAATTTGTTTTCATGCAATGCTTCCCACAATGTTACAGTGTAACTTCTGAAAAGGACTCTCCGTTTCTGTTTTGGCTTGAGGTGTTTGGTGCACATATAGTTTGTGCACAGCAATGCGGCATACAGACAAGCCTGCTTTGCTTACATAATACAAATGACTCTTAAACACATATTTACTGTAAAGTAATGTCTATAACATTTGTGAAAACAATTACCAAGTGTCTATGGTTGGAAGTCCAAGCAACAGCCAGGTAATCAATCACACATGCACAGTGTGGCAATTGTACCATTTGGTGGTTGTCATTGTAATAAATAAGATGCAACTTATTACCATAGTGATATCTTTTTTGGTGATCTATCGATGTTTTTTTGTCTTCTGGGCACAGTACAAGTCCGGGTTTCAAATCATATTTGTAATTACCTCTTCGCACAAAAAGTTAACTCATATGTAACAGCATTCCAATGTTTCACTGTCAATTGGTTGCTTTGCACTTTTATCAACTTTGAATCATGTTTAGAGAAATAAAGGACGAATGGAGGAATACAAAGAATCCCATAAAATATATGAAATACTTTAATAGCACAGATCTCCAAAGAAGTAAAATGACCATTTGACAGCAAATTATCAATTTTCCCAAAAATCAGAAACAAATAAACTATCCATTCAAAACTCATTGAATATCATGAATTCTCCTGACGCCGACATATCGACCTTTGGAAATGTATCCCTTAACGCACGTTCGCCTCACGCTAGTGTATCAGGGGCCCTCCGATCCCATCATATAAAATAGTAATCCAAAAAGCAGTACACACCAGGCAAGAATCAAAACTGTTTATTACAGCTGGATGAGCACAAATCAAACAGAACAGTGCACTGGAACTGATCGATGAGAGACGAAATCAGGGCATACAGCAAACATTAGTTTTGTACTTCAAATACAATGGTCAAGGCAATAGAAACAGTTATTGCTCAAATGTTCGTGCTTTCCACTGTTCCCGTGAAACTCATTGGCTATACTACGTCAAATCCTTAGTGCTAAGTGTACGTTAGTAGAACGTTATTGGAGCAAACAGGTCAACAGTATCCCATAACATTGCCGAGCCATGTGGCACCACATCTTTCTTCACACCTCACAGAAACTATTTGCAATTAGTCAAATAAAATTTGTGCTGACCTCTGGGACTTTATTATTCTGTCAGTGGTCAGCACCATTACGGAATGAACACAAGACATCCTGCTTCTGGTGGGAAGGGAGACATTCACACAGCACCTGCCAAATAATGGCCTTCACAGACCTTATGTTGGATACTGTGAAGTCTGGCCACCTCCCAGGGACATGACAACTTACTGTCTGATTGGTCCTCCTGGACATGCCATTCTGTGCAGCTTCCCCATTACCACCTGCTGCAAGGCACTCTTGGCTATGTGAACGGTTTGCTTGCTCAGGTCCACTCCCCCTCTACCCCTAAGTGTGTGTGGGATTCGCTTGCCGCCCCGTCATTACATCCCCCATGCTGTCTGAGCTGCTTCGCTCTCCCCATGTTGCACATCACGAACCTCGTTTCCCTCCTCCCAAATCTGTGATGTGTTGATTATGTGTTTAGGACAGGTTTCCTGGGCGAGGCCCACCCCGGGGGTCTGCCTGCTGTGTTTATTTAACCGGGATTTTCCCCATCTCAGAACAGTGCACCGGGTCAATGACAGACACAGTGCAATCCCACCCCCATGTTTCCCTGCAAGGCCTTCATTCATGGCATAGCTACAGTTTGTTAGTGGGACCGTGTTTGTTCCCCCTAGGAGGTCCCGAATCCCTTCTTGCTTACTCCTGCAGGTGTTAAGTGTCCCCCCCACCCCATCTGGCATTGGAGTAGCACCTTTAATACACTAGCATGACTCACTTTGACTCCAGGTCTTCTGTGAATCCACCAGGTATAGGCTTGCTATGTTTGGTGCCATCTGTTGAAATGTTTCAATTTACAGAAGAGAAGTACATTGAACACTGCTTGAGGCTAATAATTAATACATATTCGGTTTAGGACATTGAGACTATAAATGACATGGAAACATGCCTATACACCAAAAATATAGGCCAGGGTCCAGCGTAGTTTTGTGTGTATGGGCGGGGTTCAGTTCTGGTTTCTCATTGTGTGCCCCCCACACTCTGGGGCTTACTCTGGCGGGTCTCACTAGCACCCAGGGCCTCCATCACTCTGTCTCCTCATTTGTTCCTCCCAGTCAACAGGAGAGGAGCCACTCTCTCACTAACCCGCTGTTTCAGGAGGGCCGCATGTCTGGGTCTCCGGCTCATCACCTGGCTGTGTCCGTGTGTTGCACCACACGGGGCTCAGACACCGGGGCACAGCACTTAGTGCAGTCCTTTGCTTCCTTCTGCACTGTTTCCAGCGCTCCCACCATGCTCACTTCCCCAGGAAGCACGTTGTTCACATCTCGAAGGAGCTGCACCCAGCTCTATGTCAATGGAGCTCCACGCAGGAGCCACCCGTCGGGGCAGCTGCCGTTCTCTCCTTCCCGGTCGCTTGCAAGGACCCATCCTCTTCACTGCTGTTTTAGGTGAGCAGACAGCCTCCCAAATGCAGAGGCAGCCTCCAGAGTAGTTCCTGCCTCCAGCGTTGCTGTCTTCCCCTGCCTCTCAGGCCTCAGGCACAATGATGGATTCCTTGTGCTCCGGAGACACGCGGCTCTTCCTGCTCACCCGGTAGCTCTCGGGCGCAAAACCTTCCCCTGCATGACTCTGGTCACCAATACTCCTCTTATCTCAGCATACAAACAAGTGGTAAGTTAACCTTTTGGCGATCATGCAGGAGCTTACAGTAGTCTCTTCCTTATCGCATGGCTGCTGGGCACACCCCTGACCCCCGGTCCCATGTTATGCCCAAAAGCAGAGCGCCTCTGGTCCATTTTGGTTACAAAATTCCTTTGAGCTGGGGCCGAGCCTGTAGGCATGCAGTTGCGGTCTCTGAAGGGGTTCCTGCTGGCTCGTCCATGCTTGGTAGGCCTCGTCAGATCAACCAAAGCGGTTTTGATCAAATGTTCAACATCTTTAGTCTAAAGGCCCACCATTCCTCCAGTGTGGAGGATTGGGTGGGAAACGGTACCTGTTGTGCTGAATGATCTGAGGAGTCCTTAGATCGATGGCTCCTCTTCTCTGAAGAAGAAGAAGAATGGGGTTTTGATGAACTGCTCTGCAATCGAGACCTCTTATGGTTCTTCTTCTCTTTCCGGCCTTTTCTTCTGACAAAAGGTGACAAGCTTTGCAGAATGCTCCCACAAGGCCTTCGAGTGTATCTATTGGCATGATCCGCAATCCTGCAGGTCGTGTTATTCCCCCAGGTAGTAAAGACAAATCATATAGGGTTGGAGACCGACATTTGTCTCCCGCAATCCACGCAGGGTTTAATGCCCGAGGCCTTACTGGAGTGAGGCATGACGCAGTTGAAAGGTTTTAGAATGGTGTTCCCAAAGCATACTGAATGCGTGGAAGAAAGGAACTGAGTTCATGGGGCTGGTTGCCTCGCTATATACTGACCCCATCGTCCTTTGCAGTGCTGGGTGCGTAGAGCATCAAGCAGATCACGATGCATCCAATGGCTGTGAAAAAATGTCCAAAGGGCAGCTGTGGCGAGATAGAAAATCATAGATGAGGAATCCATTAGAAATAGCATTCTGGTAACTGAAAAGCACAGGTCCTCATGTCTCCTTTCTTAGCATGCTAAGGGGCAGGTTGAGAGGGTCTTGTACCTTATCCTCCTTTGCAGCGGGTGTTGTGCACAGTGGAGTCTCAGAGTTTCTAGGCCTAGAAGGGTATTGCAGTTATAAATAGGATAAAGAAAGCATTGAAATCAAGCTTGGAGTATTTGTATCTCCTGCCCCATGCTATCTAAAGCTCTTTGCTTGAGGTCATTCGATAGCTGCCCTCAAGAGCAAAATCATTCAAACGCAAATAGGAAACACATCCTTGTGGCACTGCACAGGGACCTTAATGAATGTGAAGCCTGCCAGTGGCTGTAGTAGGCAGCATACACAGTCATAACGCAGTTCCAGAATTCTGCTGAAGCCTTGGTAGGAGGGTCTTCAATGTGTCTAACGAAGCATGGTCCATCATCCCTCGACCAAGAAACCTCCAGTTTTCAAAAGATACATGTATTGTCAAGCGAGCATGTAGTATTTATCTAATGTTAGCTGTTTGCCCTTCCTAGGTGAAGGTAGGGCAGAGCCTAACTATTTAGAAGAATAGTAATAACTAGATTTTCTCTTTCTAACAAGAGTTCCTGCTTTAACAGTAGTAGTAACTAGTAATAACGCCACAAACCTTTTAATATGTCTCCTGATTGCAGTTGCATCGTTATCCTAGAGAAAAAGGGGGCCAATGTATGTATTACTGATAGTGTGTGCCCTGAGCTGTAATAATTCAGGTGGTACAATGCACATTTCTTATATACATCTAATTAATGTTTAGCAGAAATTTCAACCATTTATGAGTGATGAAATTGTGACTATTTCAAGGTATATGAAAGAAATGTGCCTTTGGATCCCACAAGGGACGGTTTAATTGGATAGAATTGGTTTACAAAAAGAAATTGGAAGTCCTGACGAAGACCATTTGAATATGGTTGAAACACGTGTCGGCTGTTTTGCCTTGCCTGAATAATAATTAAAATGGTATCATTTCTAATAAGTTTCTGCTTTTTGGAATTATAAAGGCAGTTATATACTGTGGATTGTGGCGCAAGGGGCAGTTCGTTTTTTTGTAATTAGCCGTTCACATTTTACACATGAAGGTGGGATGGGGGTCTTTGAATTAGTAATGCTCCAGGAAACCTGTTCAACTGATGGAATAGCAATCAATGGATGTGTCCATACCTGTACTAGATATCAAAGACCCAATATGCTGACCGAGAGGCAGTATTCTCACTACAGTAAAAAATAAGTGAGATATTGAGAAAATAAATTGCAGCTGTGATAATGGTGGATTAGATCTCTAATACAGCTTTCCGGACAGTGATATTTGGGTCCTTATGACCCCTCCTCCCCCCTTTAACTGGTGGCATGCATGCCGCTGCCTTGAGAACTGTAGAGGAGGTATTGGCAATTATTGGCACTGGCATCCCGGTAATTATCAGAGGGGACTGTATTGCCTGAAGCCCTGCACACACAGACGTATACAATCAAAATGTGTCTTCTGGTCCTGTCCTGAGTTACCCGATCCCAAGGGTAGAACATGGACCCATCTAGTGTACAGATATGGATTTTTAAGCCTTAGCTGCATTGCAAAGGCAATGATACATGTGAATATACTAGGGTGGATGACGGAGTGCTTCCACTATCAACTATATCTTTATCTGCCAGGCTGTTCTGCCTCTTGTGATTGACATGGGTATCGTCTATCAGGAGGAAAGTGACCACTTCCCTAATGTGTACGATTTGCTATAAAAAAACACAATTAGCGAACACGATAACAATGGTGTGGTATCTGTTAATAATGCCGGGAATCGCATTAGATGGAGTGTGCCCAAATTAGCTATGACCAATGATATAGCGTGCCACATACTTTTTAGATAAGTTTATGATAATAGGAGACTTGGAATCAGCAATGGGGAATGTAGCAGTAAATTTGAAAATATTATGACTCATGTAAATGAGCAGGTACATAAAACGCATAAAAGAAAGGATAAAGGGACCTTATGCAACATTCGCTCTAGTCATATTTATCGTTATGATGTGAAGAAACAAGCAGAAATGAAGGCATTAAGACAAGGCATCGAGTGTATAGTTAGTCTACATAAGTGGAATGGAGGAATCCAGAGAACGGTGAACAACTAATAGCGATTATAGAACAAAAAAACACCTAACGCACCTATGTGCGTAGCCACCTCAATTTAAAAAGAGGGCGATGTCGCTCTCGTTAGCAGCATGTGCCATCAGTGGTAATACCACTGGGTTTTGGAAAATCATAAAGGATACCAATAACTCGTATTCTTTGCTATCGGATGCGTCTAGTAAAGAGTGGGCGTAACATATTGGCAACACACTTGGAAAAATAGCTGATGGCATTACTTACTCTTTGCAGTGTCTTGATCAAGATACGAGGTGGATGGTTGTTCCTACAACTCTGGTACTCATGGGTATTATTTTTTTTAACATCTTTTTATTAAAATTTTTAAGCATGAACATTCCCAACAGATCCCTCCCTCCCGCCCTCCCCCCTTCTCCCCTAGGAAAAGGAAAAAGAAACAAGAAACAAACAAAGCAGCCACTGCCAGTATTCATTAACCCTCCAAATTGTTAACAAAGTCCCTCTCCACTCACTGTAAATCCAACAGTCTGAGATGCCAGGCAATCCTAAAATCGTCCCGAAGAAAAGCCAACACCTCCCCCCAGTCATTTGCAAAGTTCGGCAATGCATTGTTCATAGCGTATGTCGCCCATTCCATCGCAACTATGTCCCAGACTTTCCGGAGCCAATCCTGGAAGGTAGGTATCGTCGGGCTTTTCCAGTGCTGAGCAACCAAGGATATGCCCGCGAGGGTGAGCAAGGCCTGCGCTCTAGCTCTATCTCCCGAAGCACCTTCTGTATTCTCGTGCTGGATGCCCAGCAGGATCATCTCCGGAGGTCTGCATCCCCCGGGGCCAAAGGCCTGCTGCTGAGCTTTCTATATCTCATCCCAAAAGGGTGCTATTTTGGGGCAGCCCCACCAAATGTGCTCAGCAGACCCAACTGCCTCACACCCTCTCTAGCAGTCCCTTGATGACCCAGGGTAAAGACTGTGTAGGCGAGCCGGTGTGTAGTGCCACCTATATATAGGTTTGTACCAGGTTTCTTGGGTCTGGGAAGCCTTCGCCAATTTCAGGATCATTCTCCAAAGATTCTCCCATTCTTTCTTCTCTATTCCCCTTCCCAACGCCTTTTCCCATTTACCCATGAAAGCCCAGCTTTGGCTCAGTTTGGTTTCTTCAAAAATTCTGTACAGACGCGAGATTAGCCCCTTCGAGCCGTCATTGGACATTAAGAATCTTTCAAATGGGGTGGGGTCTCTAGTAGCTGCCTCCTTATTTCCCGAATGTATTAGCCAGTGCCGCAGTTGATAGTACCGCAATCTTTCCTCTTCCCCTAGGGCAAAATCCCTTTTACATTCAGGGAAGGAACTCATTTCCTTTCCTATAAACATATCCCGCATCCTCCTACACCCCCCTTCCTGCCACTTGTTAAAGGCCCCCCTCTCCAGCCCTGATGTGAAGTCCCCATTTTCGAATATTGGTGTGAACGGGGAAGGGAAGGGAAGGTAGTAATGCCTCTTTGTTTGGCTAGCTTGTCCCAGTTGTCCGCCATCAACTTCGTAATGGAACTCATGTACATGTGTTTTGGGCGATGACACTTCGGCAGCCACAGTACCACATCCAAGTCTTGCTTGGCTACTGCCCTATCCAGTTTCACCCAAAGTTTTGCTTCCCTTGCTGTAGCCACTCCCTAATAATTCTCAACTGTGTCGCCTCATAGTACTGGCGAAAGTCAGGGAGGGCCTGACCCCCTTCCCGTTTTGGGGCTGTAAGTAGCTGCCTGCTAACCCTAGCGTTCTTCCCCCCCATATAAATTCATTCGTTATTGATCGGAGCTCTCTGAAGAAGCGTTCCGGGACCGCCTGGGGCACTGCCTGAAAGAGATATAGGAGACGTGGGAGCACGACCATCTTTGTGGCTGCTATTCTCCCCAGCCATGAGACACGGAGATTCCGCCATCTGCGGAGGTCCTTCCTAATGTTTTCCACAAATGGGGGGGTAGTTGGCCGCATACCACCTGGGAGCGTCGGTGTTATCTTCACCCCCAGATACACTATTCCCCTGGGGTGCCAAGAAAACGGAGAAGATCCTTTGAGCTCCGCCCGCTCCCCATTTCCCAGCTTCAGCACCATCAGTTCTGATTTGCCCATATTAATACGCAAACCCAACACCTCCCCGAATTCCTCAAGCAACGATTACTGGCCCGGCAAGAGTGGAGTGGATCCGTGAGGGTAAGCAACATGTCGTCGGCGAAGGCCGCAACTTTATGCTGGGTCCCCCCAAATGGAATACTCCAAATGTCCCCTGACCCCCGAATGGCTTGAAGGAGCGGCTCCAAGTAGATAGCGAACAATAGAGGGGACAGGGGGCATCCCTGCTTCATACCTCTCTGAAGTTGGAAGAGTCTGGATGCTGACCCGTTAACCATTACCCTCGCCCGTGGATCTTTATAATTAGCTTTAACCATCTGAAGGTAAGTCCCACCAAGACCCATGCGTTCCATAACCTTAAAGAGAAACAACCATTCCACTTGGTCAAACGCTTTTTCAGCGTCGAGAGAAAGGAGAACCGCGTGGGTGCCTGTTTTTTTTCCACCTTTTCGAGGAAGTGGGCGACCCTCCTGATATTATCCGCCATTTGCCTACCCTTAATGAAACCTGATTGATCCTGATGAATTAGTTCAGGGAGGAGCCCTTCCTGTCTTTTCGCTAATATCTTAGTAAAGATTTTCGCGTCTACATTAATGAAAACTATCGGTCTGTAAGAGGATCTCTCTAGCGGTTTTTTTCCAGGTTTTCGAATCAGGGAGATTCTAGCCTCCTTCATAGAGGGGGTTATTTTCCCAGAAGTTTTGAAAGTATTAAATAGGAAGATTAGATGCGGCACCAGCAGATCGGCAAACTGTTTATAAAAGGGTGCTGAGAAGGTGTCGGGACCGGGCGCTTTACCTCGAGGCAGCATCCCTATCACCCCCCTCACTTCGTCCTCCGTAATCTCTTGATTCAAGAGTGCTTGTGTTTCGCGTCCTATCGCTGGCAACTGAATGTTATCTAGAAAGGAGTCTTGACGGCAACCCTGGGGATATTGGGACCCATAGAGGGACTCATAGTACTCCGTCATAGTCTTCTGAAGATCTTCGAGTTGGGTGACTCTGTCCCCTTCTCCCGTGAGGAGGGCTGTGATTGTGTTTCCGGTCTCCGTCCCCCGAAGAAGGCGTGCCAGGAGGGTGCCCATCTTATTGGCCTTGGCATAGAATTTTTGCCTCACAGATAAGAGGGCTCCTTCTGCCTTTTTGGTTCTTAATAAATTTAGTTGGCCCACCGCCCTCCTATAGTCCCTTTGGTTGCATCTACTGGGGGTCTTGGCAACCTTACACCTCGCTACTTCCACCTCCCTTTCCAGCTGTGTCTCTAGCAAGAGGGTCTGTGCCCGATGCCGTGCTTTAGCCGCTATGATTTCTCCCCTTAGCGTGGCTTTAAATGCGTTCCACCGAATGTCTTCCCCTGTTTCCCCCCGCTTGTTACTGTCGAAAAAAATCCCTTTATCTCACTCAGAAGAACAGGGTCCCTGAACAAGTAATCCGGGTATTTCCAGCCCCACAGCCGCTTTCTCGATACGCTTAAATCGAGCGGCATAGTGTGTATTCTATGGTCTGCTATGCCCATGGGGCCCACTTCCACCTCCCTAACCTTCCCCACCAGGCTCGCCGAGACCCAAAAGTAATCTATTCTCGACTGTGAGCCGTGAAAGGAAAGTGAACCCCTCTTCGTTTCCTTTTCCCTCCCTCCAGACATCCCGCAGGCCTACATCTGACATTCTATCCTGCAGGGCCGGTGAAGCCTTCAACCCCCCACCTCCAAGCCTACCGCCTGATCTGTCCCTTGTCCTATCCCAGGCAATGTTCAGGTCGCCCATTAGGATTATTGGACCCTTTGAATGGTCTTCTATCCTCCGCAAAAGCTGCCTAAGGAACGTCTCCTGTCCCGAATTGGGGCATAGACCATGACTATTGTGTAGTATCTCTCGTCAGCAGATCCTATTACCATCACATATCTGCCTTCTTTGTCTTTAATCGCCTCCTCAAGTTTGAAATTAGCCATATTATTTATTGCCAGGGCCACCCCCCCTGATTTTGTCTCACCCGAGGCTTGAACTATTTGGTCGCAGCCTCTCAATCTAAGCCTGTGCTGGTCTCTCCGCAATAAATGGGTTTCTTGCAAGCCTAAAAAGTCCGGACGGTACCGCTTCGTAAAAAGCTCGAGCTTCTTCCTCTTAAAGGGGGAATTAAGCCCCCTGACATTATGCGTGATCCACTTGAACTACAAAACTTCTTTTGGCGCTCCCCTCTCGGGCAACCCCGGTGGGCATCTCATCCCGCTCTGCCGGTAGGTTTACATTCCCGCGTCCCCTTGTTGCTAGGAGGTTGAACAATGTGTGGCAAAAACTTAACACCCCCCTTTTCGAAACTACTAAGTCATTTTAGCGTAATGTTGATCCGCCTGTAGCGATTTTCCAAGTCCTCCATTGCTATCTCGAGATTCCGAGTTGCCACGTCCAGCCGATCTATCGCTTCGCTGTTCTCTGTGGTGTCCCTGCCGACCTCCTGTAAGCCCCTCTCCACGATATCAATCCGCTCCCCCACTTGGTTAACTTCCCGTTTGATGTCAGAGAGAGCCTGGTTTAGGTCGGACCATATCAGTTGAAACTGGTCTTGGAAGGTCTTCGCCAGTGAGTCCTGCAGTGAGAGCAGTTCACCATGCAAGTCTTGTCGAGTGAAGTGGGGGTCTGCTGTGACCCCTCAGGTTGAGTCATTTCGGAGGCCACCTCCCGCTGGCCGCAGGTCCCCTCCCGCATATCCTTACTCGCCCACATGGACAAGAGAGGGCCTGATGCCTCTGTTTGTGGGAGTCAACTCCTGGAGGGTCTGCATTTGTTCTTGGTAGCCATGTTATCTGAGCCCTGTACCAGGTCCAGTAGCTCCCCGTTTCGCTCTGCACTGGGTGCTCTCTTGGCTCTCGGACTGGACCTCACACTCACAGAAAAAGGGGCGGGGGAGACCCCACTGACCTTCCGCACGAGTTGGTGTTTAGCAAGACCGTGGCTTAAGTTGGATTTTGCACAGTTTTGGCCAAGGCGCGGTCAGACTTAAGAGTAACGTGTGGAGACAAGATGCGCCCGCTTGAGAGCCGTGCGAGGAAGTGTCCCTGCGGCTTGCATATGAAGGCCAACCACCACTCATTTATTTATGTGGTGGACGTAGTAGGATTCACAAATGCAGAACAAGGAGACCTCCAGGCGATCCTGTTTCCACTTCAGAGAGCCCACCCTCTCCAGGCTTCCCCGGTACTGGCCTTCCCCCTGGGCTTCCAATTTGAAGGGAGAGCCCCTCCTCTGCCAAGATGCCTAATCCTGGGGGCCCAAGGCTTCACCAGTTTGTCACCGCTGCTGGCAATGTCCCGGAGCCCTCCGGGTCTCCTTCACCCTGTGGGCCTCAGAGGTAATCCGAAGTTAGCTGTCAGAGCGGGGGCTGGCCTTCCACCTTGCTTTCCCCTTGGTTCCAACACCGCCCGGGGCAGGGGTCCCACCGTGGTGCTCCCATACATGGGCCTCCGGGCCCTAGCCTCCCAGTGGCGGCTCCAGCGATGTCCGCGGGTGTGCTGTCAAACTCGAGGAAGGGGGGCCCGGATCCCCGCCGGCAGCCGCCCCACACGGTGGTCGCCACTTACTCCTTTAACGATGCGCGGGAGGGTGCCTCACTCCCCGGCATCCCTCCAGGCCGGGCCCTCTGAGGAGGAAGAGGGAACCCCCCCAGCTGTTGGCGCTCCGGGGCCCGTGGGAATGACGCCGGATCCCCCACCCCCTGGGGGCACCAGAGCACCAGGGGCCACGCCGGATCAAGAGCAAATCCCTCGGGGCCGGGCGCAACTCAGCCGAGGTCCCGGCGTTCACTGCAGCTCACTCTGCCGCCGTTATTTTCGCCCGCGTCTCTGCCACTATCCTCGGCCTCCCGGGCACAGCCCCTACAGGCGCTGTGTATCACAGCAGCAATGTAGGCCTCTCTCCCCTCTCCAAAGCGGCATGCGGGATAAACGGGGCATAAAGGGCCGCCTCTAGGTCCTCGGCTGTCAGAGAGGAGGTGGTGGTATGCCTCTCAATCCCGGGGGAGAACGGAGCGCCGCCGACACACGTCTACCTAGCGTTGGCGGCCATCTTGGAATCCCCTAATGGGTATTAAGAGTCTGACTTGCTCTCGGACGGTGGGACCTGATGGCTCATGTAATGCCTTAATCAGAAATAATGTGTGAAATGGGTAGAAGCACTACATAACCTGATGAGCTGCATTAGTAACACTGGCCGTATACCTAGCACATGGAAAGACAGTAACATCATGCCGGTGTACAAAAAAGGATGTAGAAGTACCCCCAATAACTATTGCATGCTTGCGATGTTTGATATACAGTCAAAGATCCTTGCTAGTATCTTGCTTAATGAACTTAACGAATGGGTGAGTGAAAACAACATAATACCTCCAAACCAGACTGGTTTTAGAAAGGGATCCTCGACTGTCTGTAACCTGATTACATTAACATCATTGATAGAGCACACTTGATGTAGATTCCAAAGAACTGTGTATGCAGCATTTATCGATTTCTCAGCGGCATACGATATTATCATAATAGTTACTAGTGCCGTTAAGTATGGGTCACATTGGTATCATGGCTGGGGTATGCGGTTGATATTGAAATTATGGATTATATCACCACTTGGCTACAAAACCGGTTGAGCGCATTGGAAAATGATGCTACACTGAATGGGCTACAGATCAACGTTAGCAAGACTAATGGAATGGAATTCAAGAAGGGCCGGAAGAGAAAATGTAATTTTACTTGGATTCTGAATGGCAGCCGGTTTGAGGTGGTCTCTAAATACAAATATCTGGGGATCATTAATGATGAACAACTATTATGGCGAGCACCATGAGACTACATGCATGACAGGGTCCATCAATGATTTGGTGCACTTAGCAAACTTGTGGGAAACATGAGAGTTACGGGATACTTTGTATAGTGCAACTTGTTACGCCTTGCAACTTCGTCCCTTTAAGAATTCTTGGCGTGACGCAAAATTGTCAGATTTGATTCGGAGGAGAGAGATATCATTAGCTACTGATGTGTGGAAGATTCGTACCTATTAGAAGGAGAGACGGCACATAATAGTAATTTTAATGTTAGGAAGAAATGCTGTGAACGTGCAACATTTGAAATGCATTCATAACTGAGCGAGATGCCTTAAACAAGACGGGCGCACCACATAGTGAGAATAATTAGCTACTGATGTGTGGAAGATACGTACCTAGTAGAAGGAGAGACGGCATATAATAGTAATGTTAATGTTAGAATCAAATGATGTGAACGTGCAACATTTGAAATGGATTTACAATTAGGTATTGTGGCTTATGGGGAGCACTAACGTCGTAACGCGATATGATTTCTTGGTACGAATAATAAGATTCAAAAACATTTGCTCTATTGTACGACTGAATAAATATGTGAAACTAACAACGAACCGATCAAATATATTGCAGTGGGGATTGTAAGCCCACAAACTTCATACCCATACTGGATATAACCAGAAAATAATGTACCTATCATTGGGGTAAGAACTTTTATAAAACATAAGGACAAGACATTACAAGGGTGATCAAATGGCACAAGTTAACTGTGTATAATGTATGAGCACATTGAAGAGAGTTAATTCCCTAAAAGCGCACGTGAGACAATGGGGGTCATTATGAGGTTGGAGGTAAGTAACAGTCCTTACCAGCATGTTGCAAAAACCGTGTCCGTGTAGTAAAGAGCCCGCTAATAGAGCGCTATTACGAGTTTGCGTGCACAAGCTTTGCGCCATGCCAGTAACAACATTACTGGCATGCTGCTAAAGTCCAAAAAAAGGCCCTTAGCGGCATCATGGAAAGCGCAGACAGTACTACCGACATCAATGGAAACGGCATTAGCAGTCACCGCAATCAGCGGTGATCGCTATTAGCGTTGCCCGTAAATAAGCGGAACCGGAAGAAGCGTCATCGCACAGGAATGGGAATGAGCACGGCGGCCATCTTGAAAAACACAATCCATTGCCAACCTCAGCACACAGGACCTGGAGCATATTGCTGACTACAGACATTAACCTTCCACAACAAAATCATGCCCAAGGCAGTAAAAAAAGGGGCCTCCTGCCAGCGCAAAGAACACTTTAATGAGGATGAACTAACAATGCTGGCTGAGACCCTGGCTGACAATGCAGAGGTTGTTTTCGCAAACAGCCTCAAGAAAGAGGCAGTGATAAAGAAAAAATAAATCTGGCAACTTTTTGCCCAAAGAGTCAGCGTGGTAGGCAACACCCACCGCACAATAAAGGATGTTCGGAAGTGGATGGGATGACCTGCGCCTGCGAGTCAGGAACATCCTGTCCGCAAACAGGAGCCAGGCTATGGCTACTGGTGGAGGACCTCACTCACCAATAAAGCTAAGCCGGTGGGAGGAGATCTGCGCCAGCACGATTGGCATAGAGGCTATAGAAGGTGTGAGCGAGATGGAGCGTGGCGCCACCTCATCGGCAGGAGGTGAGTGTCCTAAGAAAACACTGTAATGCAAATTATGATAGTCCACCAATTTGTCTGTCCAAAGAGGCAATGCATGGCCCAATAAATACACATCTTCTGCCTAGATGTCATCCGCAGCACAGACAAATGCACATGCATGCAGCATGGCAATGCCATGCCTGAATTGGAAAGGGTGGGCAGAGCTGTGCTTAATTAGAGTTGCTTTGTTTTAACTCAATTCATGTACATATGTTTGAGGCACACCTTAAAACCTTGGCACAAGGTGAAAAGTAGACAATTAAAAAGGGATCAGAACTGAATCTGGCCCTAGGTGTGCTCTCCCCTGCTCTCCAGTGCGAGTTGCTCAAATTCAAATCAATACTGTAGTATTATTTCACAATATTATTTCACAAACACCACTCTGTACTCTTTAGTAAAATTCTGAAGAATCTTGTCTTCTCTTTATTATTGAGGCTTAGGCATCCTTCGCTAGTATTGTGCCTATTAGGTGTTATGCCAATTCATTTCGGACACTGTCCGACATCAGGGCTCTAGGCACTAGCCTTCATATCATTATGCAACATACCAGTGTTTATTATGTCAAAAACAAATATTAAATCATAGTCACATTTAATTCATGTTCAAAGTGATCCATCCCCATTTCCTGTCAAAGAGAAAAACAGTGTAAATGCAACACAGTTAGGTCAGTTAAGAATATTTAGCAATGATGTCATTCACACAATACATATATCCATATTGTAAAATTTCATTTACATTCAAGACAAAGATGTTCAATAATAAGGTAAGGGTAAACACATACCATTTCCCTTAATTTCAGTCAAAGGGTTTGTATCACCGCAAAATAGCAGAAGACAAAATAAAATGAAATAAAGGTAAGCTTGTGATTGACTACCCATTATGGTGCGTTGTCATAAGAACTTCATAGGGTCTACTTGTCTTAGCGGCGGTGAATGTGCCTTCCGTCCTATGTCATCCCGTGTTGCCTCAATGCCATACTCTCATGAGATGGCCTGTGAAAAATAACAATTCAATATTTAACTTTATATGCCCCACACACTGACAGTATTGTTGTCTCTGCTATCCTTGTCCTTTCGCTTACCTGTATTACAATCCGATTCGCGGAGTGCGCTGCATTTGAAAAAACCTGCGTCCTGTGCAGATGCTGGTTCTAAGTGTTTACCTTTGTTGCCTGGCAACCCGCGCTTGCGCAAGTCAAATGGAAAAGTTAGTTTTGTATCTGCACGCACATAGCGCGTTCGCGTTGCCGCCGACTGCACTGTCAATTAAAGTGACAGTATACTCGGTCTCTTAAATGTGTTCTATGCATGATGTAATTAAAGCTTTAACTGACCTGCCAATCGAATGGCAGGCAATACGATCTGTCAACAATATTCTCTATGCATTCATTATAATCAAACAATAAAGCAAGCTTCATCATTACTACATCTTATAACCAGGTACTGTGGATGAAGTTGGGAGCACATTCCCACTCCGTGGTTGCCAATTGTTATTCATGGACCTTCACAGTGAATGTCCTAAGTCTCAACAGTCTTAAGGCGCGAACACTCAAAGACAAATTATTACAATGCAGTATCCAAGAGTGAGTACATGTAAATCATAGTCACAATCACAGGGTGAATTTTGGCAGTAGACACCGTCTCTGCCTTGGTTCCTGTTTGGACAGGTGTTCCAAACAGGAATCTCACACCCTGTGAGTTTTTCGAGCCATATTAAAGTTAATTCTGTGTATGTTGAAATTAACCTATGCAATTGCAGATCCAAGATAGTAGGTACAATGAAGTTATAGTCCAATGTCGAGAATATAGTTCACATTACCACATTAAAAATCCTGCAACACCAAGTCTCGCCCCATCCCCCTGGCTCACACCTGTCGACTCCTACCACGACACCACCCCGGAGCAGTCTGCGGGGGAGGCCGTACAAGGGAGCATGAGTCCCGCAGAGGACCCACATGGATTTTCCCATGTCACACATGCACCCTGCACCCTCCACTGGTGTACAGGCGGGGGTGCAGCAGGCAGGACACGCAGCGCAGCACCAGGAGGAGCTCACTGCCCTAGTGAGGCATTTAGTCGCAGACAGTGCCCAAGCAAGGCAGGAGGGGCGCGACAACACTGCGTCACAGACGCAGGTCATTGTGGAAAGCACCAATAGATTATGCAAGGAGGTGTCTTGGTCCTCACCTGCATTGCGGATTCCATGGAGGCTGAGCGTCCAGCCCCCAGACTGGAGCAAGGGGCCACCCCTTCTTCGTCCAGCTCCACCCAAACTAGCCCCCTACGCAGGTCAGCGCACACCCTGCGCCGCTCGGACATGCCACCACCATGTGCAGGAAGTGGAAGGATGTAGACGGGGCAGCCTGTTTAAGGCAATAGACACTGACACATGAAGCTTTTGCTTGGACACCATGTGTGGGGGAGTTGTGGGGAGGGGGAGGGAGTGAGGGTGTGTGGGGTATTTGTGGGGGGAGGGGGTGAGGGTGTGTGGGGGAGTTGTGGAGGGAGGGAGAGCGGGTGTAAGGGTGTGTGGGGAGAACGGGGTGAGGGTGTGTGAGGTGGAGGATTTGGGAACTTAAATCTTATTTTCAACAGTTAAATACACCCGTTGTGTGAAAAAAAAATCTTTAGTGGACATTCCTTATTGCATATGTGTCATTTATTGATATACAGTGCATAGTGTACATGTACTCCCACACCCAGAGCCCTCTGTCCAACTTTCATGTCAGCCTCTGCACCCATGTGTGTTAGAAATATTGTGCTATCACTGACTGACGCACAACACGTCCCTCCTGTGCATCGGCACCGCAATGATGTGCACCCACATCTTCTTCATCCCCTTCATCATCACCAGGTGGTTGCAGTTCAATGTCAGGGGGCAGGGGCACGTTCCGTCGGATACACATGTTGTGCAGCATGACACATACCATGATGATCTTGGCCACCTTCTCATACCTGTAGAGGAGTGCCCCACCCGACTGGCTAAGGCAGCGAAACCGTGCCTTCAACAGGCCAAAGGTCTGCTCGATGACCACATAGGTACAGGTATAGGAACAATTGTAGTCCTCCTCCTGCCTGTTCTGTGGGTTTCGGACAGGGGTGAGGAGCCATGGCTTCAAGGGATAGCCACTATCACCTGCATGAGAGGCAATAAAAGGTACATGTTAGTCGATTCATGATGGACAGCTGTACTAGTCACACATGCCTGCAGATTATCGTTGGTCACATGCACATGTCCCTGGTTGTAAGCACACAATTTTCATGCCCTCAATGTGTTCTGTACCATGGACTCTTGGTGTGGGTTGCATCTCCAAGAGGGTACACGGCGTACACTGCCTTGATGTTGCTCATGCATTGTGGACGCATACTGCTGTGTTTATGTCAAATTTGTGATGTGTAGTGTTCTGTATGATTTCCTAACTGGCAGCGTTGGCAGTAGGCTCTGCAATATTAGCCATTCAGCGCTGATTATTATGATGGTGACATGCTGCACTTCTGTGGTGGTGGCGGCCCTGTGACATGCAGTGGATTCCCTTGGTGATTTTGTTCAGTGCACTCCCATGGATGCTTGTCCTGTGTAGTTATTTGCTACAGACATTTTTATAGTGAATATTCACAGCATGTTGCTGTATTGTGTTACGGAGGGTGAGGTAAGATGATGGGTGGTGGACGTGTTGTGGGATGTGGGGTGGTTTTAAGTTTGGCATGTTGTGATAGGTGTCCAGCTTACTTCATTGCTATGGGATTTGGTTGTCATGTTCAGTTTGGGATGCTTTGGGGCATAGTGTTTTGTGATGTGCACATCGTGCTGTCACATCAACAATGACACCATAGTGGTGTGTGCATCTATCCCCCCATTTCACTGCCATGTGCCTGTCATGCAATTTACCAAGCAGCCAGGCACGTCATCCTGCATGCCGCTCCATGTAGCGTGGTAGCGTGGAGTTCCGCATGACCATTGAGTCATGAGTTGATCCGGCATATCGGGCACCCCAATGTGTGATGATCTTGCTGGCGTCATATACCATCTGCACATTGATGGAATGGTATTGGTTGCGGTACACCACGTCCATGGCATGCGGGACCACCAACTCCATGTGGGTGCAGTCCAAAGCACCTTTACATGCCTGCCAGTGCATGGAAGCCAACTTTTGTATCAAAAATCTCCTGGGGGGTCTGTGGTAGGGATATGTAGTCCCTTGCATGCTTCAGGAGGGCATCCAACACTTGGTTCAGCATGCGGGAAAATAAGGGTTGTGATATGCTATGCATGTGCCCCACTGTGTGCTGGTAGGTGCCTGTGGCTAGGAAGTGGAGCACTGACACTACCTTCATTAGAGGGGGGATAGCGGTGCGTATTTCAATGAGGCTGACAATGTCATCGTGTATCATATCCATGATGGTGGTGATGGTGTCCCGGTCCAGACGGTACAGGGTGTGGATCTGCTCAGGGGTTAGGTTGAATGAACTGGCTCTGATGCAAGGGATTGGGGGCTGCCTGCGTGGTACTACTGGCTGCACTGGTGGGGCATGCTGAGCCTGTCTCACCCTCCTTCTCCTCCTGCGTCTCCTCTGTGGTGCCTGCTGTTGTTGTTGCTGGTGTAGCAATGCAAGCATGTCCTCCATCCCCAGTATTGCTACTACTAGTGGAATCATTTTGGTGTGGGAAGGGGTGTGGAGTGGGTGTGCTCCTTTTGTGCTGGCCCAGACTCCATTGCCTCCACCTGTGCTGATTGTGTGCACCTGTGGCAGTTGGGAACACTGCACATAGCAGTTTACGGGTGCTTCGCGATGCCGGTATTGACGGCATGCCGGTATTCCCTATTAGCACCTTCATGATGCCGGTATTTGCATGTCCGCCTGACGTGTGATGTCCTCCTGTTAGCGGCGTCCCGGTATTGCCGGCCTGAAGGCCCACGTGCCCGCGCCCTTGCCGCTATTAGAGTCACCGTTATTAGCGGTGCCTCTAATACAGGGTTCTTAGGTAGGAATAGCCCTGAGCAGTATGTGATGCGGGTAATCCTTTACCGGCATTGTTTTTCCTTTACCTCCAACCTCGTAATGACCCCTAATCTCTTTATACTCTGTATGGCAAACAAAAAATGTTTGGTGTTAGAATTAGAAAACAGCACAAATATTAAAGTTCTTCTTTTTTTATAAACAAAACAAGTATATAGCCACTGCACACGAAATGTTATGATGAGCATTCAATGTATCATGATTTCTTTATTCATATATTGGGGTTTTTTCTTATGGGCTTTTTCTTATTTCTTTTTGTCTATGTGTTTCTGTTTTCCAAAACCCTTCCAATCCCTTCCTTGTCCCCGTCCTACTTCTCTGTCAAATTTAATGATACCAAAAATAACCTTGTTGTATATTTTTGTGAACAGATGTAATGGGGATGAAGTATATAGGCCCTAATGGCTTGAAAAAAGGCTGAGTTTTAAGACGAAACACGTGTCAACGTTCTAAGGGAATTTATGTTATTTTTGTCGAACAGCAATAAGACTGTGAAAATCCAAAACATTTGTGGCGCATTATTTATGTGAGAATATTTTTTCATTTGTTGGGATTCATGCAAGCTGTACTGCTAATATTGTCCTTATCATCTATCAGGCAAATATAAGATCTCTCATGAAATATGGAGTGGAGGTATGGGGGAAAGGATATATCAAAGAACCAAAGATATTGGATGAGAGTGAGTATATTAGGCTTGAGTGTGGGCTGACCAGTATTGGCACTCTGATCTGTATAATATTACTGGTGGTAATCCAGTGAATGTGCGAGATGGAGCACAAAGCCCTTGTACATATGATAAATATGTTCTATACTAAACGTGATAACTCTATTCTATGCGTAATAACTGGCTGGAATGGGCAAAGAAGATCGAGGCACACTGGACCCAGCCAATTGGCAATGGCATAATGGGAATGGAATTCTTCAAATACAAATGCAGAGTAAAGAGACTATTGCAAAACTATTGATAAAGAGCAGCTGTGGGTGGAACTGGCCACGAAGAGAAACAGCAAAGAATACATATGTTATAATGTGGAAAGGCAAACTAAACCTAAATATCTGAGGGCCTATCCCCAAGCCTCGATTATCAGGAAATATATGTTGATTAAATTCAATTGTATGCCAACTTTTGAAATTACAGTTGCCCACATTGTTATTTCCCATTATCAGCGGAACTGTAGGCTATGTTTGCTGTTTGTTTGTTTATTTATTTGTAATGCGCGACAGACCCGAGGGTATCAGGGCGCAGGATACAGGAAGGGTTACAAGAATACTTTCAGCTTAGTGATAAGTGAGTTACAGGAGCAGAAATGGTATGCACCGATCCCTAGTCCAGGGCAGATTAGGGATAAGTAATAATTGAGATACAGGCATTTGCAATATTTACAGTAGGCATATACATATACAGAATGTTCAGGCAGTTGTTTCAAAGCGATCTGTCAGTAATTACACATTTCCTATAAAAAGGTACAATATGTTAGATAATTTACAATTTACAAACATTATATACAGTGAAGTCTATACAGTAGCGCTGCTATTAGAGCGGGTACAGGATAGGCACTAAAGTGGTTAGTGGTCGTTTTCTCTGAGCCATTTGATAGTATTGTATCTGAGTTTGAGAAAAGTTTGATCCGCCCTGAAGGTGGTGGGGAGGGAGTTCCATAACTGTGCTGCTTTGACAGGGAAGCTGCCCCCTGCTGCTTTTGTCAATTTGAATCTAGATATGATTAGACAGTTAGCGTTGGCAGTTCTGGTGGGACAATTATATGTTTTTCTGTTGATTCTCTCCAAAAGGTAACGAAGGGCCACATTGTTGAGGCATTTATAATAATAATAATAATAATAATAATAATAATTTAGCATTTATATAGGGCTACGAACCCTCAGGTATCTGAGCGCTGCTTATTATTACCCACAGTGTGTGGTGCCCTTTTATCGACCTCGGAAGGATGAAAGGCTGAGTTTGGCCCAGCCAGGATTCGTACCTGCGTCAGCAGGCTCTGCAGAGATGTCAAAGCGAGCGCTCTACTCGCTGTGCAATCGGACCGGCTATGGATTAGCGACACCGTTTTAAACCGGATTTTGTCATTAATAGTTAGCCATTTATTGTGTCACCTTATTTCAGAAATATGTTCTCTTCTGGCAATGCCCATACGTTCTCAAGGCGTTGTTCTGGAGAATTTGAATCTTATTAGTAATGTGTTTGCTAGCGCCCAGATAGAGGGCATTATAATAGTCCAGCTTGGACTAAATTAGGGCTCGGCTAAGTGTAGTACAGCTATCTTTGGATAAGTAGCGTTTACCGGCTCTGATTAGCTTACAGGTGTATGCCGTGGCCGAGGACATGGCATTGACCTGTTTAGTAAAGGTAAGGGTAGAGTCGAGGTACAAACCTAAGGTTTTTACCTCTATTGCAACTTTTATGATGTTACAATCAATGTTGAAGGATGAATATTTAGGGCCAAGTTTGTTGAGGTTAGATGTAGTTTCTAGGATGAGGAGCTCAGTTTTGTCATCATTCAGGCATAGGCCATGAGCGACCATCCATGCCTGAATGATGAGATAGGTTTTATTCACTAAGGTATATCCGTGTTATAATCCCCGGAAAGCTGTATGAGGATCTGAGTGTCATCAGCATAATTGGTGTATGTGACATCCAGGTGGTCCAGATCATCGAATAGAGGCTTAGTAAATATGTTGTACAGTGTGGGTGAAACACATGAACCCTGTGGCACACCACGGCTGATAGGAATGGGGTCTGCTGCTGCAGATGTCAAGAAGACTCTCATTGTCCTATTGCTCAGAAAGGATTGGATCTAAATATTGGCATTCTGGACAAAATGAGCGGCTGAGTCAAGGTGGTTACATAGAACTGAGTGGTCCACTAAGTCAAAGGCGGCCGAGAGATTGAGGAGGAGTAATAGTGCTGTGCTCCCCTTGTCCCTAAATTTGTCGATCTGAGTTTTGAGATCGATCAGCGCAGTTTCAGTGCTGTGTCGGGGCCTGAACCCAGTTTGACGAGTTCCCAAGAGCTGATTTGTCTCCAAGTAATCCTGAATCTGTTCGTGGGGATGATCTCAAGATTGTTTTTTAAGGAGGGGGAGGACCCAGGATTCCTTTAAGTTACTTGGGATGGGGGCCGAAACAAAAGAGGCATTAATCAGCTTAGTTATGAAGGGTGAGAGGTCTCTTGCAGCGTCTTTGATGAATTGGGCCAGGCATTTGTCGCCCTGACAGTTTGATGGTTTTAAGGATAGTATCATTTTTTCAACATTTAGGCAGTACAGTTGAATTCGACCTCCCAGTCTAATGTTCTACCTTTATTGTGGGTAGGCAAGGTAGCTCTTTGGGCGAAGCCAAGTTCAGTGAGCATGTTGGATATTACAGTGGCTTGCTGGTCATTAGGGTCATTGTATCCCAATTTGAGATCCCCCAATAATAATAATCATGGAAACCATGAAACACCTATTTGCAGATTACACAGATTTGAGCGCTATCAGGGAAAAACATTTTGTTAAGTATGAGAATGATGGTAGAAGATTTTATAACCAGGAGCTCTGGGAGTGTTTTATGGGGGTGTCGGTGGGAGGCATCGTTGATGATTTTAATAGTTTGTAATTATGTATTATCGTGTTAAATATTGTGTATATTTTTTAAGTTCTGGTGGAATTCGTTTTAGGAATTGGATCTGATCAAATGTGTATATATTTGAAACAATGGTTGAGTTTGTATTATGAAATGTACTTGTATTCTTCTTGAATGATTGCTTATAGGGATATATTGGTTTTATATGTATTCTGTATAAAGTCATTATTTGACCATATGTCCAATAAGCACAAAATAAAATATGTCACTTGCTTTGGCAAGCGACAGATTTCCCTACATCATTCCTTTACTTCAATGGTTTGTAAACATTTTATATGCTTTTCCTCCAAATGCCATATGAGAGATTACTCGCTGATCCTCCGAACAACAACTTTTTAAAACATTTTTTTATTTTTATTGGCAGAGGCATATAGCAAACACATACATCAGAGCGATCAACGGGTTCAGTACATGCATAGATTAATACAGTCACATATAGAGACAATGGTTCACCACAGATGGGAAATGGTACAACACGATGCACTATAGGGCACTTGCACATCAATGAGAGGCACGGGAGGTACCACCCTCGGAAGAGTCCTCCTCCAGGCTATGGATGTAGTTGTTGAAGGCGGGCCAAATGTTTTTGGGGCGAAAGTGGATTGGGACCATGTTGAGGTATTCCTCCTCGCAGTTACGAGACCAAGTGAGCAGGATCAGCCACTTCTCGACCGTGGGGAGAGAGGGGTTCTTCCTGCTCTGAAGAATACACTTCTTGGACACCACACAGCCCACATTCAGAAATTTAACCATATGTTTAGCCCCCTCAACCTGCCACACCCCAAATAGAACTAGAACTCCCATTGGGTCTGGGTCAATAACAGTGTCACTGAGTTCAGACAGTATCTCAAGGATCTTACCCCAATACTCTCACAGCCTCGGGCACTCAGAGGACATATGTAGGTGATCGGCACCAACCGCTCCACAGCGAGGGCAGGATTGCGGGGCAGTTCGGGCAAACTTAGAGATCCTGAGTGGAGTGTAGTACAGCCTATTTAACAGTTTGTATTGTATGGCGTGATATCGGAAATTAAGGGAGACTCTGTTGGTTTGTGAGCACATTTTCCCCCATAAGTGATGTGTGAGCTCAATGTCCAGTTCAGCACCCTACACAGCGCGGGCTCCGAAGGGCCGGGCCGGGGAGCCCTGTAGCAGCAGTTTGTATAGTGAAGAGACCACGCCTCGGGCGCCACCCGAGTTGGCAATGTATGCGACCTCCGGGGAGTCCGGGGGCTCGTCAGGTAAGCCCAGCCAGGCAGCCCGGAAGGCCGCACAGAGCCTGTGGAGCTGTAAATATTCCAGTGCCGAGCCTGAATGTCCCGGCCTCCATGTCTGTGGAGTTATAAACTTCCCATCAGGATAGAAATCCGCTAGTGCACGATACCCCAGGGTTTCCCAGTGCCGCCCCAATGCTATGTCATGTGTGGGTTCTAGCCCGGGGAATCTCCAGGCCGGGAGCCACTTGTAGTAAGGCTGCTGTTCGGCGCAGACCTCAAATATTCGACCCCAGACATGTAATGTGGTTCCGACCGGGTCAATAGGCGAATCCGGTATATACTGCTGGTGTAGTATTAGTGACATTATGTTAATGCCGGCTGCTGCTAAGACCTCCAGCTTGACATGGGGGCGAGAGGGGGGCCCGGGATACCAATAGGAGGCATATTGAATTTGTGCCGCCAGCCAGTACAGCATCAGGTCTGGGGCGGTAAATCCTCCTCTGTCGTATGGGAGTGTTATATCTCACCATTTTTTGCGCACAGTGCCAGAGTGCCATAAGAACTGAGCGCACATCCTGTGTAGTCTAGTAAAATATTTCCCCCCTGGCCAGACGGGCACATTGATAAATAGGTACAATAGCTTGGGAAGCAGTATCATCTTGATGAGGGAGAGCCTCCCGGCAAGTGATAGGGGGAGGGAGCGCCACCGAATCATTTTGGCCTCGGCCTGCTGCCCGGTGACCAGGTAGTTGTCTGCTAGGAGTGTGTCCTTGGCGAGGGACACTTGAACCCCCATGTACTTAATCCTGCCGGGCGACCAGCGGAGTGGGTACTCAGTGGGAGGTTGTTGGGTGGAGCTAGTGAGGGGAAAAAGCTCAGACTGGAGTAGTTAATGGTGAATCCAGAATGGATACCTATGCGGGTAATATCACGCAAAATTGGGTCAAGATCGGTGGCGGGGTCTCTGATAAACAATAGCACATCGTCCGCATAGAGGGAAATAATCTCGGGAGAGTCTTTCAGGCGTATCCCTTTGCGCGAGTGGCATGCTCTGATGTAATCAGCCATCGGCTCTATCGCCAGGGCGAAAAGGATCGGGGAGAATGGGCAGCCCTGCCAGGTGCCTCTAAAAAGTGGAATCAGGGTTGACGTCAGGGAGTTGACTCGGACCCTGGCCACCGGGGAAGCATATAGCAGTTTGGTATATCTAATCATATTAGGCCCGATGTCCATGGCCTCCAATACCAGCCACATATACTTCCAGGACACCATGTCAAAAGCTTTCTTGGCGTCAAGCGTGACCGCCACAGCATTCGTATCCTGGTCAATGTGCGCCCTGACGTTGAGCAGCCTGCTGATGTTATGTGAGGTGGATCTCCCGGGCACAAAACCCGACTGGTCATCATGGACCATGTATGTCATAACTGGAAGGAAGCGGTTCGCTATTACCTTAGCGAAGATCTTAGTGTCCAGATTCAACGAGAGGGGCCTTTAGGAACCGCACTCATCGCTGGGCTTGCCGGGCTTAAGTAGCACCATTATTACGGCCTCCCGTAGTGTTGGGGGAGGTCAGACAGCCAGAGCGATTCATCCCATACCACAAGTAGCTTAGGGGCTAGGATGGCCACATATTCCTGATAGAATTCTGCCATAAGCTCGTCGGGGCCCGGCGCCTTACCCTTAGGGAGACTGAATATGGTCAACTATTTTGTCCAATAGGATTGGGGAATCCAGTTGGTCTCTGGTTGCGGGGGAGATGCATGCCGTGGGTATCTGTTCAAGGAGGTCCCTCATTTGGCGCTCACTATGTTCGGGGGTTGGGTATAGAGCTCCGTGTAGAAGTCCGTAAAGACCTCCAGAATCTGCTGGTTGGACCACTGCGTGGTACCCCGTCCGTCCTTGACGGAAGTAATCTGAGTCCGACCCTACTCACCCCTAGTTAGGGCAGCTAGTGTTCTGCCGGGTCTATCGTCCTCTCCATATTTCCACGCGGCCTGTGGGCGGCTGAAATATTGGACTTCTCTTGTGGCGTGCTCATTAAATAAATGAAGTTCTTCGCTGATTTGAATCGCCGGGTCAACTGATGTTGGGTGTTCCTGCTCGAGTTCACACAGTCTGGACTCGGAGCGATTGAGGGTTGCTCTTATTGTCTTGAGTACTCCCGCCTCCCTGGATATGGACATACCTCTGATATATGATTTGAAAGCGTCCCATCGAACTGCTATGGTGGTAGACTGGGGTGTGTTATGCTCAAAGTAGGTCTGAATGTCCACCAGGATGTCTGCCTTAAAGACGATGTCCCGTAAGACAGAGGACTTGAATCGCCAGGTATTGATAGTCGGGGCGGTCACCCCCAGCTCCAGGGATAATGTGATTCGATCATGATCCGACAGAATGCGAGCGAGTACCTGCACTCCCGTCACCCTGCCCAGCATTTCACTGGACACCAAGAACAGGTCAATTCTGGAGGAGCTATCATGCACTGAGGAGTAATGGGTATATTCCCGAGTATGCGGGTGTAATGTCCTCCAAGCATCTCGGATACCCAGCGCTACACTATGCACCAACAGTCTGCGTGCTGCGCCCGACAGAAGTCTGGAAGCCGTACCAGTTCTGTCCAGTGTGGTGTCCAATATGAAGTTCATATTCCCGCCCCAGATGATTGGAACTCCCACATAGCCCAGCAAGATTGATGCTACCAAGTCCATAAAGTCAGGGGAGTCTACGTTTGGACCGTAAGTATTCACTAAGAGATATTCATTATTGTCAATTGCGCAGTGTAATATAATATATCTACCCTCCGGGTCTATGTAGCTCTTGTGTAGTACAAGCGTGAGTGATTTGTGAATCATCGTTAACACCCCTCTGGCCCGAGTGGAGTAGGAGGTAGAATACCTGTTGGGGCCCCAGGAAGGAGCCATACATTTTGTTAAAGGGCCCATAGAGTGTTTCCTGTAGGAATAGTATTTTGCATTTGTGCCTATTAGCGTAGGCCATGATTTTACGGGCCTTAGTGTAATTGCTCAAACCCTGGACATTCCAGGACATCACTGTAGTAGGCATTTCAGGTGTCTAGGGGACATCCCAGCAGCGTTGTCGTAGGATGTGTTTGCCACGGGGTCCGCCGCTCTGGGGGCGCCCTTATGTAGTGGGCTCTGCCAACAAGCCTCCTCCTTTTCCAGTAGAACTATTGAGCCCCTTTCCCGACCCCCTACTCCCCACCACCCTTCCCTGACAGGTAGTGTTCCACACCTCCCCCTCCCATTAGAACCAGAACTTCCCCGGAAACAGGGGTTAGCGGGCGAGTCCCAACATGAATCCGCCGCACTGTAGGCCCAACCGGGGCCAACACCCAACATAAACAATACAAAGATGAACATTGCAATCGCAGCGGGGTATGCTGTTGCCGTGTGGTTGGCACTTGGACAATTATAGGAGACATAAAGTACCAAATGGTATATGTGGCAGCGGAACGCATAGTGATAGCATTTTCCGACGTCATCGTATAATGTGGTAGGACAGGCTTGATCAGGGATTAGAACACCCCACCATGGTTGATCAGCATGCTGGGACCTGGAAGCAATGATATAGATCTCAGAGACAGGTATAGGCCAGGGATAGGAGTGAGCATCATATATTGACAAGCAGATAATGGCCTCTGGCGGACTGCTACCCAGGTGGGACTGTCTCGAGTGTCAAATGCGTGTGCATGGCTAGGACAAGTAAATCGTTCTTACCATCAGAGCATTAGTAAGCAAGCAATAGTGACCAAATTATATATCCTCCAGGTGACTGGAGCTCAATCATTGTTCATGGGGTCATCTATGGAATTGGAGGGTGGTATCTGAGACTCTATAAACTTCACCGCTTCCTCCGGGACCATGAAGAAGTACAGTTTTTCTTTGAAGTTGATCTTGAGCCGGCCGGGAACAAAATCGCATAGGGGACATTGCGTTCACGTAACAGTTTCTTGACACCTAGGAACTGGCGCCTCTCCTGTTGCACGCTGACAGAGAAATCGGGGAATATGCGGATAGTGTGAGAGTCGTGCCGCAGGTCTCCCTTCTCATGTGACAGCCACAGGATAAGGTCCCTATCCCTGTAATTGATGATTCTGGCGATGATTGACCTGGGGAAGTCTCCTGGTTTGGGGCATGGTTATAGGGCCCGGTGAGCTCGCTCGACCGTGAAGTAGGGGGACAGAGTAGAGTTACCCAACAGTTCTTTGAGTAGATTCTCGACTGCCATTTCCATACGCCCCTTAAGGGCATTCTCCGGGACCCCGACAATGCACAGGTTGTTCCTGCGTGAACGGGATTCGAGGTCATCACACTTCGCCTTCACCATTTTCATGTCACGGGTCAGGGTGGCCACTGTGTCCTGCAAAGTGTGCAGTCTGTCCTCGTTCACCCCAATTCTGTTCTCCGCCTCAGTGATCCTGGCCCCAGCTTGATCCACCCGCGATTTGAGTGATGCAACATTGGCGTTTATATTGTCCAGTTTCTCATGGAAGGAGGCAAAGTTCTTGGCCATTGATTCCATGATTGCAGTGAGGTCGGGGGTCAATGCACTGGGGTGAGGTTCGGGCTCAGGTTCCTCCTGGGCGGATGTGGCAGCCACAGGGTCCGCCCGCGGGGCCACCCTCACAAATTTGTCCATAGCGCCCGTTTTACCAGCCCCTCTGACTCTATTAGGCATAGTAAGTGTGGCAGGGTGTGCCGAGGTGACAATGGGGTCAGTGGCTTGTCCGGTCCCCTGGCGCTGGAGATGTCAGGGCAACGGTAAGCTGCGATGCCACGCCGCAGATGAAACAATAGTTGAGGAAATAGGATCTTGGCGTTCACCGGCCAGTAGGGTAATGCCAATGGAGCGGTGTTGTTATGAGTCCCCAATGTGTCTAGCAGCAGGTGGGTAGAGACCGCAGCCCTGTAAACTCAATTGATCTCCAATTGCAGTTGGGGTCCCCGGGGCCAGATACAGCAAGATCACCCAGTAAGACTGGCTGGCAAGAGGAAGAGTCGTAATGTCCGTCTGGCCTGTAGTTTGATGAGAGCAGGGGGCCGCAACCAAGGGTCCCAGACATACGGGTGGAGGGATTAGGCAGTTGGGGTAGTCAGTTCTCAGAGATCGCTGGGGCCCGAGGGGGCCATATGTGTCAAGGCTCACCACCCAATGGAGCCAGCAGGAGGTGATACCTGCAGAGCAGGTCCAGCCCGCCGGCGGCCCACGCACTCCAGCGGGTGACAGCAAGGAGGCAGCAGGGCCGGGAGGCCGACAGAGTGAATTCCAACCGGGGCCCGCACCCCACCCGAACTCCCCACCTGAACTGCGGGCCTGGAACCCTGCCCGCGGGAGAGAGGAGCTAGGATCCGCGGCTGCTGGTGGTCGCCGATGCAGGTTGTAGCAGGTGAGTGGGGGCCCGGCACTGATCCGGGCACCAGGCGCACAGGCCACGAAGGCAATTCCCCAGCTAGCAGGGCAGGAGGGAAGGCGGCCAACGGCTTCAGGCCAGATGCTGTCCCGGGCCCCCCGGTGCAGCGCCGAAAGGCGGCAGGATCACCGCGGCACTTGGGGGGGGGGGAGATGAAGGGGAAGCTGCCCACAGGGGTCCTATGTAGGGTCGCAGCTAGGCAGGTCCAGATATGCCGCAGACGGGAAGCGGCTCCCGGCAAAGACCCAGACAACGCCGGGGAACGCCCACGCGGCCAGGCCCCAGGGAGTGGGCGGCCGCAGCGGGGCACACAAAACTCGGATTCCGCAGAAATCAAAGCAGGGCAGCCAGCAAGGAAATGGGAGCAATCTGGAGCAGTTTTGGATGCAGGCAACAACACGGTCCGCTGATGAGGTCCGATTAGTTTCTGTGCCTCCAGGAGCTCACAGGCTAGGCACCCATTTTCGGGCTGCTCAACAGCGCCCCCCCTCCGAACAACAACTTTGATCAGATACACTCCGTAAATATGATGTTGCTGACTATGGCCAATAGTATTCAGCTTGTGAACGGTTTGCAATCTTGAATTCAGTGCACTTTCATTTGCATATGTCATGGACAAAGATCTCACACCTACCAGCAGTTAGATTCTTTTCGGCTAGGAACGCCAAAGCAACAGGGGTAACGAATTACCATCATTCAGGCTAATCATGTCCAGGTGCATTTAGGCTAATCATGTCCAGGTGCATTTAATAGTAGGTGTTTTTGGAAAGAAACGGTTGACAAGACTGGCAAAACTGACATCATAAATGATATTTGTGGTTTCAACTTCAGGTGGATGTCTGAAATGAAATCCTGACCATTTGCTTGTTGTCCAGGAGATACTATGGTGTGTCAGCCTATTATTTACACATCCTCTAATTATGCTAAGTATTGTTTAGCAGGTTTCTCAGTCGTGTTGACATTCCCCTGAAGTATCCGTAAGTGTGCAATTACTGACTATTTGTTCGTGCTTAAAAAGTGATTCTGTTATATAAAATACAAGTAATAAAATGCATCTGTTCGTGGCAGCCCTGGAAATGGTTTCCCCAAAACGGAGCTCATTTTTTTAATGAATGAGACTTTTCTTCCTAATAACATTAGCACCGACATGAGGCCCTAGCTTTCTTGTAAGATACTAAAACCCTGCCCTTTTCCATTTGATAGCAGATATGTTTCCCTTTTGATCAATTTATCGTTTTCGGCAGTGTAAAATTAATGACATTGATCAAATTACCTGCTTTGGATGGGGTTCAATTTGACGTTTGTCTCTTGGTCACCTGGCGGCACCGTTGCACTCTTGTCATTCCTTTAGTCAGATAGCGAGAACGGCTCATAAAGCAGAATCTATGGGTTGAAGGAATAGGTCATGACATGATGGAACTTCTTTGCATTTTGGAGGGGTTGTGGGAGTGGAGGTAGGTAACATCTTTCTGGCTGCCACATGTTCTATTTGCAGATGCACTTATTAGGCAGTATCTGGTGTTAGTTGGCATTGGTTGACCTGTTTAAACAGTTTTTTGAAGTCTGATTGCCTGTAATTGTTGTTTCTTGGACGCTACTTTACATTGTATTGCTTCTCTAGAGCTAAAAGAAAAGTTCACAACATTATTGGCCTGCCTGTCTCGTTGATTACAATTAATTCATAGCTTTTCTACCCATCCCTCTTCTGTGTTGCAAAGATGCCATACATGTCACGGGTATGCCAAGACATGGGTCTCACACTTCAGTGTTCCTGGAGGTCAAGCTACACATCACTTGTGCCCAGTAAAGCAGAAACATGTTTCCTATGTTCCATGCAGAAGCAATATGTCCTAGCAGTTGGGGGCTGAACTGCCACTTTGTGGTGGGACCAAGAGTGAGTGCATATGATTCTTCCACTTCTGTAATGTCATAGCAGTCTGAATAAATATGCTATACAAGGCTGTCGAGAGTAATTGCCGGTGGTTATGATTATTTCAGAGCTTTTTCATCTATCGCTCTTCATTGTTTAGTGAAATGGATTCTCTTTTCCAACAATAGCTAATAAACCGAGAAAAATGTTTCTTTGCGGCCGCATTACACTTCTGCCTGGTCTGCTTGTTTGGTCATTAATGCTAACTTAAACAAAATTTAAAAAATTACGTTTGAAAATCCAAAGGTTTGACATTGAAAGCAATGGTTTTAAAATATGCAACCCAAAATAAATGTTGGGGAGGAAATGGGTCAAGTGGATGCACGTGGAATTATATGGTACTGAGCAGTCCCCCCCCCCCCCTGTTGAAATAAAAAAGGATCATTGCTTCAGTGAAGGGAATGTGCAGGGTCATGAGGGTAGGTAGTAAGAGCAATTGGAGGTCAACCCTGTTATATGTGAAAGAAAATGAATAACTTTGGGGCAACGAATATGTAATTGAGGAAAGGAGGGAGTGATTGGGATAATGGAATATTTCCAGATTACCATGCATCTTGAAAATACAAATTAGAAATCAACAACCACTCAAAAACATATTTTCAAACTTACATTTGGAATGTATTCTAAATAACTAAAACCCCAGTGCCAAATCTCAACATGCACACACCACACCTTAGAGTGAATGATCAATCACAAATGGCTAGGGGTGAGTGTAATTTTTAATGCATGCCCTTTTCTCTACATTGAGTAATGCTAGATGGGGCATGGGCTCATCCACACTAGTTTTGCCTCTGCCTTATGAGGTTTGAGGGGGGGACATATTGCAGTGTTCAAGACAACATTACCCATCCAAATGTTGCCCTGTCCTTTATGTAGAGGCATCCCACAAACCTTTTTTTAGCAAAGTTTAACATGCCAATATGGGACAAGTGAGGCAAGTCTGAGAGGCAGTCTGGCAGGCAGGGCTATCTGCCTATCAGAATTGATTGCTCAAGTGTGCTCTAGTACATTTTTTTGGTGATCTACTCTGTTGCCTGCTGCTTGCTTGCAACTTTCCTGTGGGATAACATCCCTTTTCCAGCACGCAGCGCGTGTGGACAAGTGAGGCAAGTGGGAGAGGCTGTCTGGCAGTGAGGGCTATCTGCCTATCCGAAATTAATTGCTCAAGTCTGCTCCAGTTCATTTTTTTGGTAATCTACTCTTTTGCCTGCTGCTTGCCTGTAAGATAAAATCCCCTTTGCAGCGTGGAGCACGCGTGGACAAGTGAGACAAGTGAAAGAGGTAGTCTGGCAGTGAGGACTATCTGCCTATCCGGAATTGATTGCTCATGTCTGCTCCAATTTTTTTTTTGGTGATCTACTATGTTGCCTGCTGCTTGCCTGTGGGATAAAATAAATTTTCCAGCACGGAGTGCGCGCGGGCAAGTGAGGCAAGTGAGAGAGGCAGTCTGTCAGTGAGGACTGTCTGCCTATCCAGAATTGATTGCTCAAGTCTGCTCCAGTTCGTTTTTTGGGTGATCTACTCTGTTGCCTGCTGCTTGCTTGCAACTTTCCTGTGGGATAACATCCTTTTTCGAGCACGGAGCGCGTGTGGACAAGTGAGGCAAGTGAGAGAGGCTGTTTGGCAGTCCGGCTGACGGCTGTCTGAAGATTCAGAACCAAAGGTACTCTTGCAAGTTACACTTATTTTGCGTTTTTTCTGTGGGGGTGGATTTCAAGGATAGCCGGTTAAGGGATAGTGTGAGTGCCCGCCCCCCGCCATGGTGTATGGACTTAGAATCAGCAAACGTCCCATGGAGCACAACAATCCATTGACGACTAAGGAAACTATGCCAAAGTCACATTCAAAATCTACACACAATAAAGGTGTTATAAGTGCATATTTTAAAACAAACATTTTGGAGGACACTATAACCCTGGCGCAGGTAGTGGCGGGGGGATGTGCTGAGTCATCCCTAAAAGAGCAGGGACTGTTAAACTCACTGCTCAGTTCTGCACTCTGCCCTGAGGACACAGCTGCAGGGAAACCCACTAGGGAATCATGAAGACTCAGGTGCATCCTGCTCGCTGGCTCATGTGGACCCTGAGGATTTGTTGAATCTGTTAAACACAAACTTTGTTTCTGACGTGTCGATATTGATACCAGTTATTTCCCACAAGTTGGTCAAAGGGGTACGCCAGTCAATGGGTCTTCACCCACCATACACTCCATTGTGGGATGGCAGGGACAAAGTCCTTTTACATAGACCAACCCCAATATCACGGTTGAACAATCCAGCACATTAGCCAATAACATCATCGGCATCCTCTCCAGCGAAATTTGGGAAGTTAGTACATAATACGGACCCATTGGGTTTTGGGAGGCATCAAGTCCGCCAAGCCAATCTGTCATGAAACCAGTGACCGAACACTCGCTGGCAATTAGCCATGATCCATCACGTGAAGACCAAACATTTGATGCTCTTACATTTGCGGTCCTCTCGCGGGTTTTGAACTCCATGGATAGGGGTCATGACATAAAACAATATGAAATCTGTGAAGTACGATCCACACTAAAAGAATTTTGTGAAAATCTGAATTTCATTGAAGGCTTCATAATGGCCTGCGGTAGACCCTTGATGAAACCAAAACCAGAAGAATCAGCTGGTCCATTGCCTAATGTTTTTGCCTGCCATAACATGCAACACCCTACAGCTATTCCAATAGCTTCTCTGACAATACCACCCAACATGTTGGCGCCTGTGTTACAGTCTGCCTCAAAGGCAAATTAGATTTTTCAAACTGATCAGGTGGCATTGAGTTGTGTGGAAGCAGTACCTTTAGTAGCTGTGGATTCCCCCGGAGATCTGGGGTTTTACATGCAGGACGAAGACCTGGTTGAAGCACAGGAAGTCACAGAGCCGATTTTGCAATCCTATGAGAGAAAGAAGAAAAAATCAAAACATTTGAAAAATGTTCCCAAACAAGGCTGAAGTGGCTCACGAAAGTTCTTGCAATCCCTAAAAGCAAGCCCTGCGCCTGGGAATTCTATACCACCTACAGCCTGAACAGTTCTATCTTCATCAGAAGGATTGAAACACATAGCAAAGAACGCTATTTTGTCTTCACCACTACAGGCTCATTTAGTGTCTAAGGTAAAGGAAATTAAATCCCTAACCGTCAAACAACCAAAAAACTCTAAGCCCAGTGGGAAAGGCTTGATCTCAACCTATCTGAAATCTAAGGAGTCAGCTGTTACTATTGACATAGTTGACTCTGGTCTACTTGCAACCCATTTGGATGGGTCGGATGAGGACTTGAACAATTTCATGCAGCATATAAATAAAGAGAGAAATGGTGACCTGCATGTCAATTCAGCTTTGGAATTGGTAACATCTGGAGCAGGATTGCTTCACCTTGACATCAACTGCACCATTTATTGTGCCACCTTCTCGCCCTATGCACTCAGATGATAATGTATTCCCTGCCATCTTCTCTTTGGAGGATAGGTGTAAAAAATATTTGGCTCAATCTCTCCCGGCTGTGGCATCCCCAATTGCTCCAGGCCTGAATACACTATTGATGTGACATCGTGTCCCCTAGAAAGTAGGAAACACAGGCTACAATAGGTGAGCCACATCGTGCCAACATGTCACTTTACATCCACTTCTGAGAGCTGAAAAACTGGAAGCATACGGAAAGGAAGTGCATAATAATATTAAATCTGAATGCACCCTAGGATACAAAGGCGCATCCTTAACAATGCAGCCCGCGCTTCTTGGCAACACTCCAGAAGCTGACCTGGACATGCCCGACACCACGGGTAACAAAGCTGGATAAACACTAGTTAGGAATAAGCCGCTACATAGACAGTGAACCATCTGGACCCCGGACAACCAACAGGACGCCTTGCAGCTAGGTTATAGAATCCCCACATGGCCCCAAGGAAGAGGGGCTGCTGCCACAATGGGATTGCTTGACGCCCCCATACAATACAATTTTAAATAACCTTGCTGCAACAACAGGATTAATCTCTCTGCCGTGCCAGCATAATAGGAATCGAATCAACCTCTCACACACCACTGCCTACCACTGGAGGGTTGGAGGCAGCGGGAACACCCAACTTCCTACACATTATAGGGTTCACGTCGATGCCCTGATGAAGGCAGCATGATTTACACTACTTGATCGCCAAAATGTGCGGCAGACCCTAGTGTAGGAAAATCAATTCTAGACCTTGTAAGAAAGAAAGTTTGGACACACTAGTGGCAAACTGAACTAATAATATGAATTCTAGATGAAACTGAACTTATAATATTAATTCTAGATAAATTCACCTGCACAACTGTGATACACTGAAAGAGTGAAATAATTGTCCCTTTACGTACTTCTCTTCACCTTTATTTATCTATTCTCTCTCTCTCGCCCACCTTTGGATTGATATTCTATCTGCCTCATATTTATTATGATCAGATCCAATCTAGCCACCTGTGATAAATGTCTACTTTTTGTTACTATCTTATGTTATGTTATGTATGTGTTAATTCTAGAATTGTGTTATTAATGATAAATACAATCCTGATTTTTTATGGATGACTTCAACTTGTCATTATCCAGATGGTATGTGTTCTTTAGAGACAGTCATGCTATTTGCACAGACCGGGATATGTAACATAGCTACCTGTACCCACAGATTCAAATTTATGAGTAAATAATTTAACAAATCCCAACAGTGGAATTTCTTTTGCTTCGATAACGTATTCCCTGCCTTCCTCTCTTTGGAGGATAGGTGTACAAAATATTTGGCTCAATCCCTCCCAACTGTGGCATCCCCAATTTAGGGGCTACATGTGCAGTGTTTAAGCCATCCAATCTATTTAAGTTGCCTAGATTGGGGGATTTGACTTCTGATACAGCAAAATCAAATGTACAATTGTCAGGGTCTTCAGGAGGTGAATAGACTAATATATGTATACCTTGAACAGGCCTTTGCTGTTAGAGGTGCGTTCCCATGAAATAGGCAATACATATTGGCCCTATTCAGGGAAGTTCCTAGTTTAAACATATATTTTATTTTTATTTATTTATTTAACGTGTTACATAGTTATGCAAGAATGACAACTTTTCAACACAAAGAGAAACACACAATCCTAAGGAAATACAAAGAACAATCTCCCTCGCCACCCTACAGTCACCTATCCCCTAATGCTCACCAGCCCCTCAATGCACATGGAAATCATTCTGAATCAACACCATCTTTCCCCACATAATCGTGAAGAAGATGATGCAACATGCATTGCCATTCATTAGCAGTGGCCGCATTCCCTAGTTTACAGTTTCAGGCTCAGTTCCAGCTGCTTTATAGGCAACCATCCTCGGTACCACCACTGCTTCACAGCTCATTTTCAGTTTCAAGTTGAAGATCCCCACATAATCTACAGTAGTGGAGAGACCGTGAAGTGTTGGACCAAGCTCCAGTAAACATATTTCAACAAAGGATCTACCTTTTGTTGAGTTTTTGGGTAGCTTACGTGTTGATGTGGTGAAATGACGTTTTTATTCACAGTTGGTTAAAAATATGGTCCTGCTATAAGCGCCTCACTTGGGCTATGTAATTCCAGATTTTGAATAGGTCATTTAATGAACTACAGAACCATTACTAAGCAGCACTTGTCGGTTCCATAATACCAGCTGGTAATCAACATAAGAAAGGGTTATCGCAGTGTGCAGAAGGCATCCCCAACCAAACCTCGGAATGCTCAGTGTCCCATGACTGGGCTTTCATTTTAAATTCCTTGCACGATTAGGGGAATGTAAAACCCACTCATAATTGAAACCCGGGTATAAAGGTGGGGTCTTGGAATGCTCATGACTTTCTCCATCTTACCGCAAACTATGATGTTTGCCCAACTTCTGACTTGATTTGTTTACAGGAAACCCTGATGCTTGAAATCCCTGTATTAGATGGGTTTGCAATTGTTCATGAGTCTGCTAGAAGGGGTGCATGGGGTCTGCCATATGGTGGTTTACTATGTGCTTGGGGCTTGGCTTCTGTGACTTCATTGGAAAATGTGTCTTTCGGTAGAGCTGACATATTGGGGGTTAGAATAGTTTGATGGGATTACTCATCCGTTATTTGGAGAACGTGTATCGTATTGAAGATCTATGATAATCCCTTGTGAGCTGATTTTATTTGTTTGCGATATCAGATGTACTTGAGTTTTATTTATTTCTTTATTTTGTCATTTGTAAAGCGCACCGAACCCGGGGGCATCTTTGCGCTGGCTTATATGAGTGCAGTGGTTGCCCTAGGTTACATAAGATTACAGTCATAGGTGGCACTTTAGTTACAGGTAATGGTTACAATGGTTACACTGGTTAAGAGCATAAATGATACGTACATGTTATCTAAAGCTACATTTCTAAACAAGGTGCAGGTGGCGGTGCCAAGAATTGTCGGGTTGGGTAGGTTCAGTTAAATTTGGGGATCTTGTGAAAAGAGCCAGGTTTTGGGGCCTTTGCAGAAAGACCAGAAGCATTCATCTGATCCTAGGACTAGATGGAGGGCATTCCAGAGTTTGGCCGCAAACACCGGAAAGCTGCTTCCTCCTGCTTTCTGACGTCTGTATCTAGGAATGTCAAGTAGATGCGAGTAGGCAGCTTGGGTAGGTCTGAATGATTGGGACTTGGAAATGTTTCTGGACAGGTAGGTGGGAGCAGTATTTGAGATACATTTGTGGCTCATTGCTAGCTTTTTAAACATGATGCCTTCTTGGACCGGGAGCCAGTGAATGTTTCGTCTGGCTGTGAAGATGTGGTCTTATTTAGAAATGTTTAGGGCTGCACTTATAGCGTTTTTCTGAATGACCTGAAGATTTTTTTTTGTAAGCATTGGTAGCTTCAAAGAGGGAGTTGCAATAGTCAATCATGGATAGCATGAGGGCTCCAGCAAGTGTGATGCAGGTGTCCATGAATATGAATGGCCTGCAGGCATTGATCAGTTTCACAGTATGTGCTGCTGCTGATGCGTTAGCGTTTACCTGTCTAGTTAGCGAAAACGTGAAGTCTAGGTATACTCCCAAGGTCTTTACCTCTTTGGCAATAGTGATTATGGAAAAGGATTTGTTTGAGTCATTGAGTGTGTTTAGCTGAAATTGGGTACCGATGAGGAGCATTTCGGTTTTCTCATCGTTTAGGCATAGTCCGTGTTGTGCCATCCAGTCCTGGGTGGTTTGGTATGATTTGTTTAGTGCATTGGAATCAGTGTCATAGTTGCCGGAGATGGGTAGGAGGATTTGGGTGTCTTCCGTGTAGTTAGTGTAGGTGACACCCTGGACATCGAGGAGGTCAAAGAGGGGTTTGGTGAAGCTATTATACAGTGTCAGTGAAACACATAAGCCTTGAGGCACTCCACAGGTGACTGGTGCAGGCGGGGATGCTGATGCGGTGTAGAACACACTCATTGTGTGGTTAGATAGGAAGGGCTCTATTCAGGCTATGGCTTTAGCTGAGAAATGGGCAGCTGAGGAGAGGTGTTGGCAGGGGATTTTGTGATTGACCAAGTCAAAGGCTGCAGAGAGGTCAGGTAGGAGGAGGATGGCCATGTTGCCATTGTGTTTGATTTCATCCATTCAGATTTTTAAGTCCAAGAGGGCGGATTCCGTACTTTGACATGGGCAGAAGGCTGATTGGCGGAGGCCAAGGAGATTGTGGGTTTACAGATAATTTTGGATTTGCAGATAGGTTGCTCTGTCGAGTATTTTGAGGAGGAAGGGTACGGTCATGATCAGGCAGTAGTTGGTGGGAATGTTGGCGTCTAGTGTAGGCTTCTTGAGGAGGGGGGAGTACCCAAGCTTCTTTTAGATTCTCTCGAACATTGCCAGTTGAGAAGGAGTTGTTGATTATCACTGTGATGAAAGGAGTGAGTTCTTCAGCGCAATCCTTTAGGGGGGCAGCCGGACAAATGTCTCCTAGGCACTTTGAAGGTTTCAGTCCTTTAATAATCTTGGTAGTTTCGAACCTGGGTGTGGATAGAGGGTAGGGAGGCAGCTGGTCTAGGGGCTGGTCTGTTGTAGGGAGTTGTTTTTTGCAGTGATTTTGGTTGGAGTAGAGAAGTCTTATCAAGGAGAGCGTTTTGGATGTTCTTGCGCCAGCAGAGATATTTGGTGGAATTATCAGGTGGGGGAGCTGGTGTTTCAAACTTGCATAAAATACGCCCACTGCTGATACCGGGATAATCCTTTTGGGAGATTTCAACAGTGAATGCTTGGGTGAGCAACATTATAATGCTGATGATGGCAGGAACGTTTCTGAAGCGTCTAGAGTTAGAGGATGATCTGTTAGATCAATGCTTGACGCATGGAAAATGCGGATTCTAAATGGCAACTTATTGTGTGATATACTGCCCAAACGTACTTGATTTAGTGCTGCTGCTCAATCAACTATTGATTACATATTTGTTTCGTGCAATATTGAGACTCCATGCTTAAGGTTAGAAATTGCTGACCAAGAGAGTAGCGACCATTGTCAGGTAATCATGACTCTAGCGTGGCTAATTCGATCGGAGCCCAAGGTTTTTGCTAACCTGCAAATTTAAATTAGATCCAGAGACCATGCAGTCTTATCGCATCTCTCAATGGCTTTAAGGTTTAACCCCAAGCTTGATGAATGTCTTAGAGAAGGCTGGTTTGCGATGGGTACTCCTGACGGTTTTGTGCCACTGCTTCAAAATCTGTTGAAGGCCTTAGTAATGGTCAACAATTTAAAGACAGGGCCCACTAATCTATTGCATCTTCATAGGTTTGATAAACAAATGCAGTTTAGAAAAAACTATTGAGGAGGGAGATTAGAACAGCTCTTAATTCGGGCCCTGCAGGTCATCTCAGAGTTAAAAAACAGAGACAAGCTCATGCTAATTAGTATATTAAATGTCTTTGATCTTTTTTCAGCATTACCCAGAGGCAATGCTGAAATGTTTTCATTTTTAGGGACGCCTCTTTATGTTGGTCGCAAATAAAATCAACCACCCAGCAGAGATACCTGCAAGCACAGCTGATAACTGGGGCACAATGGGAGCTGTACTTTACTAGTCTTCTATGCGGAAGGCGAGGCATATCAAAATATGAATTCTGAAACACTAGATTCCTCTTTTGCAAAAGTTTCTTGGGACATTCTTGATGTGGATTTAAATGGAATTATTTGTGCAATGTCAATTCATTCTTACCTTAACCCACAAATGCCTAAGCCTTTCTGCCCCCTCCTACCTCTCCGGAACCATTAACCGAGAGACTTCCACACGCCCCAGAAGGACACATCACTCCAACCAACTTAGCATACCCTCATTCAAAAGGGCCAAAGCAGGAGGCATAGGCTTCCCCTACCTAGCTCCCAAACTCTGGAATGCCTTGCCCAACGCCCTGCGAACCGAGACCTCGCTTGCCACATTCCGCAAAGGCCTCAAAACCACTCTGTTCAACTGACTCACCCGATCTCCTATTGTTTTCCCCTGATACTGACAATTGTAACTAAGTATGCATGAATAACTGTTACTGTACCTGCAATTCTTATTCATGCATGTAACAGCTTTTGCTCCACTGTAACCAGAATTATTGATGCTGTTCTTGTCACCTGTAACAGATTCTTGCCTGTAAAAGCGCCACAATGCCTTTGGGCTGCTGTGCGCTTTAAAAATGCTAATAAATAAATAAAAGTCAAAGCTTTCAAATGCTCCAGGACCTAATGGCCTCTCCAATATGACTTTGAAATCAGCTCCACTTTTGTGGGCAAATGTTCTGCTTGAGTTATATAAAAATATTTTTTTGCTTTCATCATTTTCCGCCATCATGGAAGGACGCTACTATAATAACTTTTAAGAAAGGGGATAGGGCAGATCCTATTAATTACCGACCCATTTCACTTTTGGTTGCATCCTATAAAATATTCTCAACTTTTATTTTAAGGTCACTTAACACTTGGGCTAGGCAATCCGAGTCTTTTGATTATTACCAATCAGGTTTTAAGAGTGGCACTAATATTTCGTTCAGTTGTTTTATGATACCACGTTTGCCCAAACAAGCGGCAGTGGCTAAAAGGTACCTTTATCTGGCATTCCTGGATAATAGTAAGGCATTCGACTGTGTCATTAGATCTAGACTATGGAATAAAATGCGTATCCAGGGATGCCCAGAAGCCCTGCTATCGACGCTGGAAGTATTTCATACAGATAATCGGCTGAAAGTGAGGTTAGATCAATCTGGTTCATTTTCTGATTGGATTCACAGTAAGCAGGGCCTACAGCAGGGCTGCATTTTGGCACTGTTTCTTTTTAACATATATAGCTCTGAATTTTGTCATTGTTTAACAGGAATTGGGGCCCATCCCCCTAAACTGTGTTCTGTAGTAACACATTATCTTCTGTATGCGGTAGACTTGGTCCTATTTAATTATACGCCAGTTGGGCTGCAGCGATCCATAAAGGCAGTGAATGTTTATTTTCAGAATCTTCACCTGGATCTAAGTATCCCAAAGTCAAAAATCTTAATTTTGAATTATTATTCAAAGGGAATAGCAGGATTTGAAACTGAGGGGGGCTGGGAGCGATTTAGATCCTGCTTGTAGCTTAGAAGAGCCTGGTTAGCTTGATACCAATAGCTACCAGGAGATACTTTTGGGTCCCCAGGCCAACTGATGCAAAACAATCACAACTCGTGAATTTAACTCTGTACATTTAGGACAATCTATAAAAGAACTTTAGGAGACATCTATATGACATCTAAAGCATAAGGGGGGTCATACATAATGGATACAATTATATGTTTGCATGTTATGTGGAAGTTAGATTTCCGTAACACAATATACTTGCTACTCGTTCCCCAGTGGTATCTCCTGGTGACTGGTTACTGCAGGATACCCAGGAGCTGCTTGTAGCCCCTGCTTATCCAATCCTAATTCGAGCCCTGGAATAGTGCGTACCAATTTGTACAATTGGAAAATATCTAATCAAAAATTGAAACTTGTGACCATTTTTAAATATTTGGGGGTTCCAATTTACTCCAAAATCTCAAAATGTGATTTAAATGTTACAGATGCCTTCACTGCTGCAGCTCAGCTGCGTATGCGTGACAGAACATATGCATGTTTTTCATTAAGTCTGGTCATTAGAATGTTTAATCAGAAGATTGTGACGAGAGTAATTCATGGTGCGGAGACAAGGGGTTAGGGAATATATAAATTAGGTCCAATTTCCCTAAATGCGCAGATTGAATGGCACAGGGTGCAGCGATTTAGATTCATTCTTATTCCCCCCGAAAGGTCATTGTTTAGTAATTTAAAAGAAATATGGACTAATCGCTCATGTAAAACTTTAAATGAATGTATAGAATCTCGTCTAAATGCCCACATAGATGGCGACTTATCTGAAACAGTTTAAGTACAGTCCCAGTTGAGAGCGAAAAAAAAGATTTTTGAAAAAAAGACTGGATATATAACAGAAAAATGCTGATGAAGTATAAGCTCTCTGAACATTTTAAACCCGCTAATATCCTGCAACCATATCTTAGAAAACATGTATCTAGAAAAATTCAATCTCTTCCCCACCAATGATATGTTGGGTGCAAGATTAAAGATTCAAAAGCAGGATTGTATGTGCCAATAACAAGTCATTGAAACATTTTATTACAGAATGGACTACCCGTTTAGATTTCTGCTTAGCTATTTTTAGGACTTACATGCTACAAACAGGTACTCCATTTTGGGATTGGATGTGATAATGTGTAATATCAGAACCACCAGATCTGTGTATTGCTGTAATTAAATTTGTTGAACTGATTTTTCAATGAAAGTTAAGACATTGAGTGAGTTTTAGACATGCTGCATTTTAAATTTTAAGATTGGTATATGTATTGTCCTTTTATATGAACATTAACTTTTTGACACAGTCATTGTATTATACATGGATTGCTGCTAATTTTCCTGGTTTCGCACTGCTTCTCTTTGCCCTTCTCTTTTAACCTTTTTTTCATTATTTTAATAATATTTATATTATAATATGTTATTGGATATTTCTTTTTATTCATACTTTTCTTATGCTATTAATGTGTTTTATTGACTATTTCTAATCTGTAGTAATGTGTGAAACGTTTCTTTTATGCCTGTTTTCTTCTGTTTGAAACTAGAACACACAATAAATAATAATATGGGATTTCCCACTAAAACATGCTACTTCCTTCTCATGAAACACACAGTTAATGATTTCCATCTCAAAGACTACATTGACAGAATCAAAGAAGTCTGTTTGATTTCTTGAGCGTGAAGGTGCCTACTCCCCGACACAATATCCAAAACTCAGAATAATGGACGCACCCCAGTAGGGAATGAGACAAGGAGATAGATTGCAAGTAGAACAGAGTTTATATAAGGTAGATTGTGCACACAGAGAACTCTGCTGCCCAGAGAAATACACAATTCTACAATACAATTGGGTTGAGTCGTCAGTACTGTGTAGAAGTGTAGGCGCTGACCACGTAGGATTGGCTGTTGCTTGGGTGACACTCCCACAGCATGTGGGTCAGCTGGGCACATCTCCATGAGGTGAAGGTCAGGCCAGCAAAAATGACACTTTCCCTGACTAACTGATTTTACAATAACAGGAACTGAGAGCATGCGACAAATGACAATCATAAGGTCTGGTAGGAATCTGGGTGCTTAGGCATGCATTGTACCCTCTGCACCCTGGTACCCATAAATCTAGAGTTCCTGACCCAGGTGTCCATCTTGGAGGTTTTTATCTACCTAATGCATCATGATACGAATAGACAAGTTTTAGGATTAGAAAGAATATATGAGTGTCTGAGGTCAGGGCTCTCAGGGTGTCTTCGTTTAGCCCCTACAGGAGGTCAGATATGTATCTGTATCAAAGAGCAGAGGGGCATGGGCCTGGTAGATTACAGCTTATCAGAGTGGGGGTCAGAAGGGGCACAAGCAGGTTAGAGTAGATGGATGGGCACTCAGGCGGGGGCCTGTTCTGGTCTCACACGGTGCAGTGAGCTCATCTGTTCTGGGGCGGAACTAAAAGTTGCAACATTGAATGGGGTTTGTGCGAAGCTGGCAGGAGACAGTGTGGTGGGGGTCTGGGCTGGCAGTGTGAGGCGCTGGGCAGAGGGAGAGACAAGCTTTTAGAGATCATTTTCAGGCCTAGTAAAATATGGCGTTTGGTGGATTACCTAAAATTGAGTCTTTGCACATTAATAAGGCTTAGTTACATGCTTTCCTTGTTAGTAATTAATAGGTGATTAACACAGATTACAGTTGGGGGGGAAGGGGGACGTCTCCCCGCTTCAGCACAAGTGAGATCTGTGCATTCGGGTGTGGTGAGAGGGGCGGGTAAGACCACCTCTCTCCAACAAGAAGTTGCTTTTCTCAAGACTGCTGTTCCAGAAAATTGACATCTTTGCATTTAGGGACAGTTTCTTGTTGCTCGTTCTAGTAGACTATAGAAGAATTAGCATCTTTTATAAGTCAGTTTATTTTCAAACAGATTGAGCAGGTGGGAGACCCTTATTACACCTTCTAGAGGTTCAAAATCCTCTCTACCTACATGTCATTAAAACAGTACTATTGTATTTCAGTGGCTAGGGCATATACTCCTGATGCAATCAGTTTACTCTTGATTCTATAAGCTTAGCATATTCTTCGCTAAAGAAAATCGTAGATCTTTACCGAAGCACATGTACTATCCTTCATCAGGAGGGAGACTATAAACAGTAAGTCTCCAGGTTGCCTACTGCCACATCCCAAAGAGGGATTGCGATGTGCAGTATGTTTGATTTACTGTAGGATACCTGCATAATCCATTACCCGGTAGCTAGAATGCAGAAACCCAAGTGTTGGTGTCAGAGATAATCAACAGGCATCAGGGGACCGTATGCCAGTCGTGACACACTGTGCATTTAATTTAAACCCTGTGCAAGGTTTCTTATAGGGCCAGCTAAAATTACACTTGTAATCATCACGCCATCTTAGACACTGTCGTGTTTTCACTGAGGGCTAAGCGTCTGCAAGGAAGAACTGTCCCTCCTTATCATTCAAAGGGATGAGGGAACATGTATATGTTGCCTCAAGTTTTCTGCATTTGGGGCACTCAATCGAAACAGCACTGTAAAAATATAGCAGCATGATTTAAAGCATCCTACGACCCCAGCCACACATTTACCCTGCCTAGGAAAATGTTAATAGGTTTCTAAAAACAATAATTCTTGGGGGAATACGTTTTTTGGCTACTACATCTATTCATCTGTCCATCTATTCGTTTCAAATGTGTCTAGTGCTCCAGATTTCAACAGATTCTTCAGTGTATATTTTGACATAGATCACATGGAAAACATTTTGAATGCACTTCTGTCTGCAGAATTCGATTCCATGTGAGGAAATACATTACAAAATGAACGTTAGCGAGCTTATCACAAGTAAACCCTGAATTATTCTGCCCACTTGGGGAAATAAAACATTGCTGAATAGTCTAGGTACATATACATAGTGTAGGCAACACCAACATTGTAAAGTACTATTTTGTGAAGGAACAAATAAATATTTACTGTACTATACACTGTTGTGCCATTGTGCTGCACTTGCATATGTCAGTATCTGATATCAGCAACTCAGTTATGTTACTGCAGTTCAGTACGTCAGCCTGATGCCAATAGTTTGAGTCTGCTGTAAAGTAATTTAAACAATAAAATTACAATGCTAAAAAAAGAAAGCAACTTCTTAAGCAAATCATGGATGTAGAAAGTAAACAGTAAGTCATTCATGATATGCTGCTGGCAACTAAGCATTCACATTCTAAACATACATTTTATTTATACATGTAATTATGGAGGAATTACCAGATAGGGCTGCATACACATACAAATATGAAGTGACCATACATTGTTTGAATGTCTACGTGTGAACACATGCAAATTAAAAGTTAAACCCAATTGTGCTACACCAGGGTGCAAGATTTCAAGTTGCACGCTTCTGGCCAGCCATAAGAAAGTCACCACCTGAATTCTATTTATACATAGAGGTAGCACACCATTTCCTACTTGCAAAAAGGCAATCATCACTAGCAAATGGCTAGTGGCAAGTGTAAAGGTTGTGACTTGGTAACAATGTACATTATGTTCAAACATTAATGCACAAAAGGCACGATATTGTACACGATATTGTATGCAAGTACTGTCACATGCCAATCATTTACACAGTGAGAAAGGAAAATACACCAATAATGGCAAAATGATCAAGTAAGTATAGAGGGGAAACGGGGGAAACCTGAAAATGCATGCATACTCTTAAAACATTTTATATTATAGAAATACAAATAAGATAAGATCTCACAATGAAAAAGATGACCTCCAACGTACAATTTCAAAAAGTAAAAAGAAGCAAATTGGTCAGAACCCTTACTAGGGGCTCTAACAAGTATTCCCAATAGCCAAAACATTAGCAGATCATACATATTCAGATTTGTACGAAGGTGATGGATGAACTGACCGGCCAGTACAGTTTAACTAAAGCTTCTTCATTAAGGGTAAATTGACACAGGCTGGCCAAAGCAGCAAACCTGACTGGTCTTCACGAACTATAATTTTCAAGATAGTTACTCTCTAGGGTCTGGGTAATGCTTTGTGGAACCTTACAAATGAAAGTGACTCTTGGAAGTAAAGTGTTAAAGAAGGAATGTTCTTTCAGTGCTCAGTAAGTCATAGAGTGGGTCCCCCTTAGTCTTCAATTGCAGGTTTGTAGGGCTTCTCAAACCATAGTTTTGCATGTTTTTGGGGCTTCCCAAAAACATATCTCCATCTCAATCACTGTCTTGGGGTTCCCCACACCCTTCTTATTGAGGTCGCAGGCAGGTTCCTCACAGGAGCACCTTATGTGTTTTCGTGTCGTAGATTGTTTATACATAAAAGAGAGAGCAATGAAGAAGCACTAACTGACTTCAGCAATCATTATGACCTATCTAGAAGACAGGATTAAGTGTTATATCCTTATTTATTATTTTGCGTTAGTTGGTTATTGTTTAGATATTCCTTTCTAATCAAATAAATAAAAACTAAGAAAGATTATAATGAACTCTACCTCTGAAGTTTGTTCAATAAGGGATAGACCAGTCATGCAGATCACACATCTCCCCGCACCAGAACAGTTAATGTGGAAGATATATGAATCAAGGTTCACCTGACACTGACAAGTCTATGGAGTTGATGAATAAATTGTTCATGTGGATTACATGTTACTTAAGCAATAGAACGAGAAGGCAGGCCAACATAAGGGCAGTGTGACTCACCAGGCACACTACCCCCGATCACCATTCTCCGAGACGCCAAAGAGACAAATGGGTAAGTAAAGAATGTTTTGGTGATGCTATGAATTAGGGTAATATGTGTGTATATAAATTCAAATTATGTTAAGAATTGAATATATTTTACTTAGAAACTGAGAGTTTTGTATTATGTGCCTGCCTTTCAAGTGATTATATATACATAAAGAAGAGTACTTTATATTTGATTCTGCAACACACCTGTTATGAAATGTTATTTAAAGTTATTCAAGCAACTTTGGTATTACCCATTGTAGAACTATCCTGGTGACACATGTGCACTATCTTCCAATGAATAAATGTAAATGATTTACCCTTGTTGCATGTTCTGGCTAAGAGTTGTACATTCTTTTGATTTGTGTGTTTCCAGATGATGCTAAAATGTCTTCTTGCAAGTCAGCTGGTGTGTTTTTTTGTTTCCTCAGTGAGGTACCAAAGTTGTCAAAGGTGAATAGGTTTGTGGGCAAAATGTGATATCTTTAAAGAAATATTCAGGTCCAGGGGAAACCAACGAAGAACGTTAATGAGATAGCTATGGTGCCTTTATTTTATTCCACAGATGAGATAAGGTGAAGTGGTGAAGCGATTTTGTAAGGTAGTGGCACCTCTGGGAAATGTAACAAAATGTATGTTATTGCTCCCAATAAACGGAATCACCTGCTTTTGGATCAATACACAAGTCGTTCAGTGGGATGAAGGGTTGGACATTTTGCAGCCTGTGCATTTTAAAGGAGAATTATTTAATTAACTTACGTTTTCTTGGGGGGCATCAACATCTAATATAACAGCCATTGAATGTGCTGAAATTGATATTTTAAGACAAGTTACTAAAGGGACACATTCAGCGTTATGAGCGTTGAGCTTCAGGAAGAAAGAGGACAACCATATGAGGCCATATCTGAGGTGTAAGATGTGGATGCAAAAATAGACACTTGGGTTTAGTTTGGGAAATGTCTGTATGCTATGCTAATGGAAATGCTGAATGGCTCAATGTGTAGGGCCAAGAGAAGCAAGATTGAGGCATTGTATACACCACAGCTATGGGGGTGATGATTGAAGGTTTTAATGTGTTTAATTTGTATGAATTGGGATCTTCTGGAGAGGAATAACGAGAAACCATACAGCACCCCGCCCTCCATACCCCCTTCTGTCTGCTGACTTGATCTGCACAGCCCTTCCTCCAACCCCATTGTGTGCTGCTCTACTCAATTTATATCCAGTAAGGTTAGCTTTTAAAAAGCCTATGGATTTAAAGTGTCCCATGACTGAACAAGTAGACTAAACGATTTTAATTTTCTTTTTAATCTATAAAACTCCTAATCCTAATTTTGTGGTTTTTGAGAATTTAACAGATGATATTGGTAATATCTTATTTTTTCTTTTTATTGTGTACTACAAAACTTAACATAACCCCCCAATTTCCCCTTCCACTCCTCCCCCTTGGGCTTGTATTTTCTGTACTCCTACGTCCCGTCCCTTTTCCTCCATACGGGACCGGAGCACTTTTGTTAAAAAGCATCAAAAATGAAAATTTGTGTCCTTCTGTTTTTACGCGGGGTACTGCACGCGGCTGTAATCCCGCCCTCCTGAGTACCGCCCTGCGCATCGCCCTTCGGTCCTTTTCTCTGCGCGGTCGGGGCTGGACGCACTTGCATCACCGGGAAAGATTTTTTGTTCCCGTTGTCCTCCCCTTCTGCCGGAGCATCTGGGATTTGTGTCCTGTTCTTCATTCGAACGTTGCTTTGCTAGGGTGGAACCCAATGCTCTCTGCTTGGAGTGTCTCAGTCCGGACCATCGCTGGGATTCGTGCTTCTACTGCGATTCCCTCGCACTCCAGCGCCCTCTTCTTCGGTGGGAGGAGGTCTTTCCACGTGTTCCTCCACCTCATCTTTAGCTTTTCATTGATGAAAAGAAGAGACGCCCAGTAAGTTGTTTTTTACGTTTTAAGGCACCCCGGCCAGTGGACTCCTTCCCGGGGTCTTCTAGTTCCGGGAGGGGCTTGAGCAGCTCTACCACCAGGGGTTCCCCTGAGGTGCCTCGCAGGCCTAATAGGCGTACCAGAGTTTTCTCAGAGGGCTCCCACGACAGACCTGCCTAGACCGGACCACGTTCCGAGGTTCACCTGTCAGGTACTAAACTTCAGCCCAGTTCATCTGTGGCTTTGGACACCGGAGTTCACTCCGAGGTCTCAGTTTCTGGAGCTTTCCATACAGACAGCTTTCTGTGGGGTGGATTCCTCAGCATTCCCGTGCTCAAGGACGCAGTGATATCGGTTCTGTCGAGGGGGCAAAGAAGATGTTCAGTAAACATCTGAGACCCCCCAGTACCGGCTCTGCCGAGCATCCTTGTGTCAAGGCTAAGGTATTACTTAAGTCCCCTGACCTGCCTGAGGAGACGGTTGCCTCATCTGCACATGTGACACAGTTCTCTTCAGGCATCGTCAAAATGGCGGCCCTACTCTCATGGTCCACGGCGGCCATTTTGGATTCTTCCCTTACACCTACGTTCCCGACAACAGGTGCGGGGAACCTTCTTTTTGGGGCTGCGCAGCCGTTTCCACCTCAGGGGGAAGCTGCGGCACACAATGTAGATACCTCAGCTCGAGGCTTTATGGTGGGAATTGACCCCTCCTGCCAGGCATGTCTCTATGTGACAAAGTTTTCGAAGGAGGTGCAAGATAAAGTTCTGGACCTTCCCTTTGACAGCAAGGAATTGTTTCATTCTTCTACGGATGAGGAACTTACAAAGACCAAGGCGAGCACCTAAACCGCCAAATCTTTGTCGGTCCTGGTGAAGGTCCCAGCTAAGGCACCTTATACACAGAGGTCAGGGTCTCAGTCTCGATCCTTCTCTGCCTTTAGGGGGTTTCAGGACCGCCCAGCACGCAAAAATGAACCTCCGGTTGGCGGTACCTGTCGAAAACGACAATGTGGTTGGTTTTTCTCTCAGCCATCAGCCTCCTCTCCAGGGACAGGTAGTCTCCTTGCCGACAAATCTGCCGGTCGCACGAGACTCCGGTTGGAGGACGAATCTCGTCTCATCTGGTGACGTGGCAGACCATCACTGAAGACCGGTGGGTTTTGTCTATCAATTGGGCGGGCTTTTGCTTGCCCCTCCCCTCTCCCCCGCCTTTCAACCCTCCCTTCCAACAGATCGGGACACTCTCCCTCAAAGCCGAGGTTAATAATCTTCTAGACCTCAGGGCGGTGGAACCTGTTCCCCTTGGGGAACAAGGGGAGGGCTTCTACTCTCGTCTGTTCATGGTGCCCAAACCCAACCAGGGTGGCTCAGTGTAGTGGACCTTCAGGACGCATATATGCACATCCTAATATGGAGGCTGCATCGAAAATGTCTGCAGTTCTCCCTGGGAGGGGAGCATTTCCAGTTCTGTATGCTCCCTTTTTGCTTGGAGCCGCGTGTATTTACAAAGATGGTGTCGGTCATCTCAGCTTTCCTTCGGATACAGGGTGTTCATGTATATCCGTATTTGGATGACTGGCTCCTACGTAGCCCTTGTCCACTGACGGCTTTGAGCAATCTCCAGTCTCTCCTCCAGCTCCTGTTCCATCTTGGGCTATCGGTGAACTGGCAGAAATCTTCCATCATGGTCTCCGAAGACCTGATTTTCCAGGGTTTCCGTTGGAACACGATCGACTCCAGGGTGCATTTGACAGAGGACAGGTTTGCCAATCTCTTCACAATGCATCAGCTCTTCATCCAGTCAGAGCACATGACGGCTTGGTGGTTCCAGAGACTTCTGTGCCTCATGGCTTTGTGCGTACTTGCTCTTCCTCTTGCGCGTCTCTAAATGAGGCATACGCAGCTGGCTCTTCGGAGCTCTTGGTGTCAGGCTTTGGACTCGGATTCCAAGAGGATCCCAGTTCCATCCTGCATGATGGTGGTCTTCGACCAACAATCTTACAGTGGGGGCCTCCTTTCAGGAGCCCTACCCACAAGTGACGATTACCATGGACTCCTCCCTTCTGGGGTGGGGTGCGACGTTGGTTCATCTCCAGGTTTTCGATCTGTGGACGCTGCAGGACAGGCATTTTCATATAAATTATTTGGAACTCCTGGTTATTTTTCTGGTGCTGAAAGCTTTCAAACCATCAATCACGAACACGGTGGTCCGCATCCGCACAGACAACTCTGTGTTATTGTTTAATATCAACAAGCATGGTGGCACCAAAACACCACCTCTTGTGGACCTTGCCATTCAGATTTGGGAATGGGGCATCCAGCACAGCATTTGGCTACTGACGGTACACATTCTGCGTGAATTCAGTATTACTGCCGACTCACTCATCCAACAGATGGCGGCCAGCTACGAGTGGGAACTGAACTCAGAGGTCCTCTCCACCATCTTTTGACAGCGGGGCACTCCGGAAGTGGACCTTTTTGTGAATTCTACAAACAGGAAATTTCCTCTTTATGCATCCAGGAACGTTCTCGGGGCCTCCTCCCTAGGGGACGCTCTCGAAATTCTGTGGCACAACATGAAGGCCTATGCCTACCAGCCTCTTCCTCTGATTCATCGATCACTTTGCAAGCTCAGGAATACATCGAATTGCACTCTCCTGTTCATTGTTCCTTGGTGGCCAGCCAGATTCTGGTTCTCTGAACTTCAGCATCTGTCGATTTGTCCTCCGATCAGACTGCCGTTGTTTCCCAACCTGCTTCACCAGTGCGATGAGCAGATGTGGCATCCCTCCCCTCAATCATTCAGCTTGGCGGCCTGGTGCCTGAATTCAAAACCTTAGCGCGGTTTAATTTGTCCAAGGACAATATGCGCATTATCCAAGCGGCCAGGAAATCCTCTATGAGGTCTCCGTATAGGAGCAAGTGGCTCCGGTTTTGCCACTGGAGTTACCTAAGCAGCTGGACCCCAGACATGCTACGATTGACACTGTCCTCTCGTTCATATCTCATCTGGCAGCTTTGGGCATTCATGTCTTGTCTTGTAGGACTTACGTGTCGGCTATTGCCGCCTACCTGTCCACTGACAACTGTTCCTTTTCTTTGACAAACCCAGTCATTAAAAGTCATTTCACAAGTCTATTACATCTTTTTCCACCTGTTTGTAATCCTCATCCAAGATGGGATTTAAATGTGGTCCTCAATGCCTTGTGCCAAAAACCATTTGAACCCATGGCTACGGCGGATCTAAAGTACCTTTCATGGAAGATTGCATTTCTCATTGCAGTGACTTCGGCAAGGCGAGTAAGCAAGCTTCAAGCTTTGTCTCTGGAACATCCGTTCCTCACCCTCCATAAGGACAAGGTTGTGCTCCACACTCATCCTTCTTTCCTTCCTAAAGTAGTGACTGATTTTCATCTGAATAAATCTATATCATTACCTGTCTTTTTTCTGAACCCGGCCTCAGATGCCGAGAGAATATTGAACAATTTAGATGTCAGGCGAGCTCTGAAGTTCTATCTGGACAGAACAACTGAACTCAGGGGCTCCTCCCAACTCTTTGTTAAGTTCGGAGAGCCAAAAGGGAAACCCGCTTCAAAAGCTATTATCTCCTGATGGATTGCCTCCTGTATCTCAGAGGCTTATACCAGGGCTTTCAACCTCCGAAGGGCATTCATGCCCATGTTGTACGTGGCAAAGCGGCTGCTGTTGCCTTCCAAAAATATGTCCCCTGGGAAACCATTGCCAAAGCGGCCACGTGGGTTTCCCCATCAGGTTTTTGTAAGCATTACTGCTTGGACCTGAGCTCCAGGGCCGATGCTCAAATCGGCCAGGCTGTTCTTAAAAACCTTTTTCAGTAAGGAATTTCCATCCACCCGTATTACCTGTGAGGAGTGCTCGGGAATCTCCTACAAGTATGGAGGAAAGGGAAAGGGACATAGGAATATAACAAAGTTACTCACCGTAGTGACTGCCGTACTCCTAGTCTATAGTTCCCTTTCCTCCATACTCCAGCCCGCCGTCCCCTCTAATAATATCCTCTATTATTGCTTAAATGGTCGTGGACCTGGCGATAGAAAAGGACGGCCGGGTGCGGTACCCCGCGTAAAAAGAGAAGGACAACAATTTTCATTTTTTATGCTTTTTGACAAAAGTGCTCCGGTCCCGTCCCGAAGGACAGATTGTCCCACAAGTATGGAGGAAAGGGGAATATGGACTAGGAGTAAAGTAGTCACTACGGTGAGTAACTTTGTTAAAATCTTGTAGGGGCCAAGGGATTATTTGAACGCATCAGCTTAAATCCAGCAACTTCATGCACTGGGGGCACCATTGCATTCTGTAGTCTTCTTTCAGGAAGGTCAAAACCTCCTCCGGTCTCTTGCGAAGTGTGACAGGGTATTGTTCATAGCATATGATGCCCATTCTAGTGCTACAAAGTCACACACTTTCCAAAGCCAGTCCTGCAGCGTGGGGATGGCTTCCCCCTTCCATCTTTGGCCGATTAGTAACATAGCGCCCATAGTTAGCATCGTCCTCGCTTTCCTACGGCCCCAGCTGTCTCCCTCCTCATTCCTATTCCCAGCCCCAACAAAATCATTTCCGGTGGCAAAGCCTCTTTATCCCCAAATGCCTGGGCTTGGGTCTCCTGTACCTCCTTCCAGTAACAAGTCAGTTTGGGGCATCTCCACCAAATGTGCAAACACGTTCACTCCCCTCCACACCCACTCCAACATTCCCTTGACGACTCCGGATATATTTTCTGTAGGCGTACCGGGGTGTAATGTCATCTAAATACTAACTTGTACCAGCACTCCTGCAGCTGGGTTGCTTTGACTAATCTCGAAATTCTCTTCCATAGTCTCTCCCATACTTCCCTCGGGAGTTCCCTCCCTGTCGTGCCTTCCCAGTGTCTAATATAGGGCCAAGTCGCCCAGGGATTTCCTTAACCAGTAGTTTTTACAGTTTGGAAATCATACCCTTAGAACCATCCTGTGTCACAAGGAATTTTTCAAACTGCATGAGGTCGCGGCAAGCTGCAGCCTTGACCCTAGGGTTCTGCAGCCAATGCTGTAGTTGGAAGTATCTGAGCCTTTCGGATTCACCCACCTCAGAGCACTGTTTGCAGTCCGCAAATGGTCTAATGGTGGACCCCTGGAACATGTCTCTCACTTTCCTGCAGCCCCCACGCCATTTCCCGAACTCGTCTGTTTCTGTGCCTGGTGAGAAATTTGGGTTGTTAAATATTGGGTTGAACGAAGAATGGAATGTCATGATCCCATATTTTATTATAAATTTGTCCCATGTTTCCGCTACCAGGATCGTCATAGAGCTTAGATACATGTGTTTCGGTCTATGTAGGAAAGCATGAATCTGTTTTGCAAAGTACTTGGGTTTTATGGTCTTCCCACGGTGCTCAAAAGTATGAGATGTCCTGGGGTCTGGGCATGCCACCATCTCTTTTCAAATTTACAAACTCGTTTCTTGCTAAGGTTAAGATCTTTTCAGTGTAAATCTGATTATTTAAATTGGATTTATTGGCCCTTCAAGTGAGCAAGGAGGTCCATAATTTCTAGTGGTTTTGAGATGTAAAGAGCGGGGAAGTATTTGACATTAGGCAAATGGGGAGGAGTACTCATTGAAGGTTATTGTTTGGTTTGGCAAATTAACGTTTACAGATGTTGGGAGAAAGAAGTTTGGTTTGGTTTGACTTCACCTTTGACGATGGGTTGAGTGGTAGGGATATAAAAGGGGGACGTCTAAGTGGTTGCCTGTCAGGCATGATGGGAGTAAGGCTGGAGATACAATTATAGGAAGAAGAGTATTATTACCCTTAGAGTGCATGAGAAGAGGGTAGTGTAGAGTGCAAATATTCATTAGGTAGTTGTCATGTGGTTTAAGATACCGGTCTAAGTAACATTTAAGTCACTAAGCTAGATGTTCTGGGAGTAGTAAATGATAATGGGCCTCATTACGAGGTTGGAGGTAGCCTTGCCTTTTTACTGGCACGGCTACCTCCAAACTCTCATCCGGGTCCGGCACCCGCGTATGGGCAATTAACAGGCTATTCCGGCCCAGCCGTACCTGGTAATTGCCCTTTAGCGGGTGCCGGTCCCGGTACGTCCCCATTCCCATTTTAGCCCCATAGTGCTCAATGGGGATGGGGAGGGTGGTAGCACTGGTACCGTTAACAACGTTACCGGTGCTACCATCATGTTCTGCTCACGGGTGCCGGTACGGCCACCAGGTCAGACCTGGTGGCTGCAAGAGCACCCACGAGCAGAATTCCTAGTATGGTGGTACGGTAGTAACGGTGCCGATAGCGAAACCGGCACCGTTGTTGCCTTACCGCCATACTTGTAATGAGCATTTGTTATTTAAATAGTGCGTTTGCCAAAGTGCATAGAATATATTTACCTACAATTATCACCCAACTAAAGTTGGTACCCAACCTCAGAAGGATGAGCGACTGAGTTGGCATTGCCGGGGTTCGAACCTGCGACATTCAGATCAGACACAGATTGCAGTACAGAGCTCTCAACCCACTGAGCTATTTTAACGGAAAGTTACATTCCAGTGTTTAGGTGAGGAACCTTTTTAAACAATTGTGTTACGGACTAGTAGTGAATAGCAATATGAAGGCTAAGGATGCACAGGCTAATGTGGGAAGGGGGATAGTCATGAATTCAAAATAGGCACAGGAAGTGCAGTCAAACTTTACCAGAGTATCCCCCTCCATTACTTTTTCCTCTTACCATGTAGGATAGATTCATTTTCCGGAACCAGTCTGAGGAAAACTTCAGCGAACCAGATCTTGGTGAGGAAATGTTCAGTAAGATTCAGTGTCAATGCCCACAGTTTTATGGGGCATGTGAACTTTGTATAAGCTTACATAATTTGAAGAAGCTGAACAATTAAGGTGAGGATGGCAGGACGAAAAAAGGATCAATATTGGAGACATTTACAAGGTATTTTCTCATGCAAGGTGTGCAATATAGACCCATCATTTTGCATTTAGTTTGGATTACGTTTAATTTTTCCTTAAAGTTGCCGATGTTGAGCCTGTAGTAGAGGTTGGCCTATTTGGCTATGAACGGAGCAATTAGAAGTTGAGGGACTGAAAGATAGTCCAAACAAACATGTGCAGTAGATGCCACATTCAGGAATTCGTTGGTGTTGATAATTATATGATATCGATGAGAACTGCATATGCTGGCTTCAATATGATTTGCCAGTTTGCGCAGTTTATTATATTCCCACATGTTATGAATGTTATGTTATTTGGCACTTATATAGCACTCTATATATCATTGGTATGACCTCAAAGCGCTGGTAACTGGAAAGCTTTCGGGGATCGTAGTCCAGGTCAGTTGAAAGATTAGGGTGTTGAAGGGTGCTTGGGTGCATCAGTTAAGTGTGTAGCTGATGTAAATGCCTGATGGCAGCTGCATCCTACCATGTGGTGGTATTGGTATCGGTTCAATGTGTGCAGTTTGCGGGTGGACACCAAGACTGGGTTCTGGCTGCATTAGGCCTGTGGGACGGTCATGTGTGCAGCTAGGACATTCTTTCGTGGGGTATAGCTGCGTTTTATTAGAGTGATGAGGTGTTCATGGGATAGTGTTCGTTTGTGTGCAGCTAGGCAGAATTGATTGAGGGGCGTAGCTGCACTCTAGAGAGTAAGCATAGTGATAGGATATGATATGATGGTTCATCCACACAGCACCCACACACAATGCGCTTCAAAAGCGCTTTACGACAAGGGAAGGAACAAGGGAAGATGCAAAGACACTCCCACAGGCCATGCACAACAATGTGAAGACTAGGCACTGCACTCGGTCTAGCGACACCCAGAAAGTGCAAGTGCCAAGACACAGTCAGCGGGGAATGGTACAAGAGGAACGGAGGGCTGGGGCCATACAGTGACATCACGGGGAGCCAAGGGGGCTGGGGGCACACAGCGACATCATTGGGCACCAGGGGGAGGGTGGCTCAGTGACGACACAGGAACCAGATGGTCAGGGCACACAGTGAAACACAGGGAGCCAGAGTGTCTGGGGGCACACAGCGACCACACGTCTTAGGGGACTAGGGGGCTAGGGGGCACACAGCGCGATCAATGGGACCAGAGCTGGCTGGGGGCACACTGAGACATCACAGGGACCACAGGGGGCTGGGGGGCACACAGAGGCATCATGGGAACCAGAGGGAGCTGGCGGGCACACAGGGACATCACAGGGGTCGAGCGGGGCACTTGGGCACACAGCAACATCACAGTCGGCCAGAGGGGGCAGGGGCACACAGCGACTACACGGGAACCAGAGGGGGCTGGGGCCCCACGGGACAACAAGGGGATCAGAGGGCCTAGGACACACAGCGACATCATCGGGGAATAGAGGACCTGGGGGACACAGTGACATCACAGAGACCTGAGGGGTACACAGCAACAACAATGGGGATCAAAGGGGTTGGGGTGCACACAGCAAAATCATGGTGGACCAGAGGGGGCTTGGGTGCACACAGTGATAGCACAGGGGACTGGAGGGGTTGGGCAGACATAGCGACATCATGGAGGACTTGAGGGAAATGGGGGTGCCCAGTGACAACACGGGGAACCAGAGGGGTTGGGGGGTACATAGCGACATCGCGGGGGCGGGAAGTGTAGTACGGTGGACATCAAGACTGGTTTCTGGCTGTGTTAGGCCAGTGGGACGCTTATGCATGCAGCTTGGCCAGTTTTTCGTGGGGTATATCTGCGTTTTATTAGAGTGATGAGGTGTTCATGGGATAGTGTTTGTATGTGAGAAGCTAGGCAGAATTGATCGAGGGATGTAGTTGCACTCTAATTGTGTGATGGTGTAAAGTAGAGAGTAAGCATAGTGATAGGATATGATATGATGGTTCATCCCCACAGCACACACAATGCGCTTTAAAAGCACATGACGACAAGGGAGGGAACAAGGGATGACGCAAAGACACTCCCATAGGCCATGAACAACACGAATGTGAAGACTAGCCACTGCACTCGGCCTAGTGACACCCAGACAGTGCAAGTGCCAAGACACAGTCTGCGGGGAACGGTACAAGAGGACCGCAGGGCTGGGGCCATACAGCAACATCGCGGGGAGCCAACGGGGCTGGGGGCACACAGCAACATCACTGGGGACCAGGGGTTGGGGGATGCAGTGACGACATGGGCACCAGATGGTTAGAGCACACAGTGAAACACAGGGAGCCAGAGTGTCTGGGGGCACACAGCGACCACACGTCTTAGGGGACTAGGGGGCTAGGGGGCACACAGCGCGATCAGTGGGACCAGAGCTGGCTGGGGGCACACTGAGACATCACAGGGACCACAGGGGGCTGGGGGGCACACAGAGGCATCATGGGAACCAGAGGGAGCTGGCGGGCACACAGGGACATCACAGGGGTCGAGCGGGGCACTTGGGCACACAGCAACATCACAGTCGGCCAGAGGGGGCAGGGGCACACAGCGACTACACGGGAACCAGAGGGGGCTGGGGCCCCACGGGACAACAAGGGGATCAGAGGGCCTAGGACACACAGCGACATCATAGGGGAATAGAGGACCTGGGGGACACAGTGACATCACAGAGACCTGAAGGGTACACAGCAACAACAATGGGGATCAAAGGGGTTGGGGTGCACACAGCAAAATCATGGTGGACCAGAGGGGGCTTGGGTGCACACAGTGATAGCACAGGGGACTGGAGGGGTTGGGCAGACATAGCGACATCATGGAGGACTTGAGGGAAATGGGGGTGCCCAGTGACAACACGGGGAACCAGAGGGGTTGGGGGGTACATAGCGACATCGCGGGGGCGGGAAGTGTAGTACGGTGGACAACAAGACTGGTTTCTGGCTGTGTTAGGCCAGTGGGACGCTTATGCGTGCAGCTTGGCCAGTTTTTCGTGGGGTATATCTGCGTTTTATTAGAGTGATGAGGTGTTCATGGGATAGTGTTTGTATGTGAGAAGCTAGGCAGAATTGATCGAGGGATGTAGTTGCACTCTAATTGTGTGATGGTGTAAAGTAGAGAGTAAGCATAGTGATAGGATATGATATGATGGTTCATCCACACAGCACACACAATGCGCTTTAAAAGCACATGACGACAAGGGAGGGAACAAGGGATGACGCAAAGACACTCCCATAGGCCATGAACAACACGAATGTGAAGACTAGCCACTGCACTCGGCCTAGTGACACCCAGACAGTGCAAGTGCCAAGACACAGTCCGCGGGGAACGGTACAAGAGGACCGCAGGGCTGGGGCCATACAGCAACATCGCGGGGAGCCAACGGGGCTGGGGGCACACAGCAACATCACTGGGGACCAGGGGTTGGGGGATGCAGTGACGACATGGGCACCAGATGGTTAGAGCACACAGTGAAACACAGGGAGCCAGAGTGTCTGGGGGCACACAGCGACCACACGTCTTAGGGGACAAGGTGAGGGCTGGAGGCCCACAGCGACATCAGGGGGACCAAAGCGGTCTGGGGGCACACTGAGACATCACAGGACCAGAGGGGCTGGGGGGCATACAGAGACATCACAGGGACCAGAGTGAGCTGGGGGGGGTGGACAGAGAGTGGACGTTGGCTTTGTTGTGGGCCTAATATGGTGAGGAGGCAGCAAGGATACTGGAAAGGATATGTGAATATCGGTAAGGAGAGGGATTGCGTGGACCTATGATCTAAGGAGATAATTATTCTACATTTCGGGCATGTGGTTGCTTAAAGGCCAAATAAATTAGCGTATTCATTGATGACATGTTGGGAGTTTCACTGAGCATTAGTCATTGGGTTGCTAGAGTTTCAATCACTTCAGAAGGTTGTGGTTGGTATTACGGAAAGAGCCACATTTTTAGAGCTTTGCGGAATGTCATATAGTCTTGTGTGTGTCGAATATGTGGGGGAGGCGAGTTCCACAGAGTCGGGTCAAAGTTGAGAAGGCGGATCCTCCGCTCTTGACAGAGTTAGAGGTTGGAATCACTAAAAGGAGGGCAGTGCTTGATCTTAGGGTGCGGGATGGGAGGTACGGTTTTATCTTTTCTTGCAGGTATAATGGGCCAGTCTTGTGCACTGCACTGTGAGTGATGCACAGGGTCTTGAAAGTGGCCCTTCGTCCGACTGGGTGCCAGTGGAGGGTTTGGAGAGCTGGAGAGAACTGGTCTCTCGGACTTAGGGCAAAGAGCAGTTTAAAAGCAGCGTTTTGCGCTCTTTGGAGTTTATTAAGATGGTATGCCGGGGCTCCTAGCTATTGGGAGTTGGCATAGCCCAGTCTTGACATCACAATAGACATAACTGCGGCAAGTCTGCTCGGGAAGGAGAGGTAGGGAAAGATGCGTCTGAGGAGTTTGAGATGGTAGTGACAACATTTTGAGACATTGTTGATCTGACGGGAGAGGATTAGGCCAGAGTCCATGGTGCAGCCTATGTTTTTTACTGTTTTGGGGGGGGGGCAGGGTAGGGGGCCATGGGAGCAGATGCGGCAGAAGGGCAGTGTTGCTGCACACCATGATTTCAGTTTTAGTGGGGCTTAAGAGGAGGTGGTTTATGGTCAATATCTCAAAGACAGGCTTCGAGGTCGGGCTGGAGGATTCTTTGAGCCAAGAACATTTTTGTGCAACCATTTCTTTCTGCAATTGTTCAAAGAATGTTTTGACTGATGGCAATAAACTGTGCTTGGTCTAAGGCAAACAATTAAAAAGCTACAGTGGGGTTTAGATGGTATTTAAAATTAGATGGATTCATTTGCAGAATAGATTCAGCCCAAACACCCAGAGGAAAATCGCAATGAATATGTGCAGCACTGTGGGCGTGGGGTGCACAGTACATTTGGATGTGGTGCTCAAAGATAAGAGCTGAGCCGTGCAGTCGTATCTCCTTGCTTCTTGGCAGGAACAGTATAGCTTCATGGTCTTTGATAAAGGTTGCTGAAAGTTATCTTAGAAGATATCCATATTCTATCCTTGAAAACTTGACAGTCGTTGGCCACGCAGTAAAAATGCATTTTCCTTGTTGCAGTTGAGTGGGAGCCCGGCGTTTCTAAAAGGAAAAATATTATTTTCTGCGAACCAAAATGCTATCACATTTGAGTGAAATGGATTCTCAGCACCAAGCACAAACCTGTGTAATACATTGCCTGCAAAGAACTTTTGACCAACAAAGCTCGGAAAAATGTGCATTATCATGTCATTGAATGTGTTCTCTTGCGTTAGCGACCTTGTGTTTTGTATGTTCTTTGCAGGCAGGAAGTTGGTGTTTGTGGTCTTGGACAGAGGGGAGGGTGTCATCCTTGAACCTACTCTGGCCGATTTTTTTTTTTTTGTTGCTAGCTATCATAGGACTGGGGCAGCCATTTCAAGGGTATTTCGATTAAACCTGATAGGTTGAGCAGGCATAATCGTTTTTTTTCACTCAAATAAATGTACTGCTGCTCCATTGGCACACAAGATGACACGTGAAGGGAACACTTAACTAGATCAGGCCTCTTATGGTAAAGTTGTACATTAAATGATGTAAATAGAACATGATTACATTTCAGTCAATGCGTTCTTGTTGTTGAGGTACATAGGTGGGTGTGCACCAAGAAACACTGTTCAATCAAGAACATTGAAATACTCATCGATAGCAAAAAACATGCATTCATCGTCTTTAATCGTATTCCAATGCTTGAAAGATATCTACCTACAGTGGACAATAATAATAAAATATGTATTGTTTTTCATATAGAAACCGGTACTGACAACTGGAGCTGGGATCCCAATCGGCGATAAGCTTAACCTTTTGACAGTGGGCTCTCGAGGCCCTCTTCTGGTTCAGGATGTTGTTTTCACTGACGAGATGGCCCATTTCGACCGGGAAAGGATCCCCGAGAGAGTGGTTCACGCCAAAGGAGCAGGTTAGTGCATAATAAAAGTGATTAGAAACCTGTGCAGACATGGTAATGAAAATATCACAACGTGTTTGTTTAAAATCCTTTTATTAAACCATGGTAACCAGTTTTATTTACTTAATCATTAGTATCTCTTCTATTGACAGGCAACTCGGTGAACAATAATATCCAATCAGGTTATCCACAATTAATTGTTATTATACAGGTGTACATAAAACAAATGCCCCTTTCATTGGCAGGAGTACTGGATAACCTCCTGCCGATCAAGTTAATAGGCCTGGCCATATCGAGGGCCTTTAACACAGTGGGCAGGCAGTTGCCTTCTGAGCTGTACCTGCCAACGGGGGAATTAGTGCGTTTGTACTCCTAGGTGCTTCGGGCATTTTTTTGTGTTGAGAAAACAAGCTTATTTTTTAGTGTAAACCAATCTCTTCCTGCGAGACATATTGACACTATTGTCAGTTGGTAACATATAGGGGTGCTTTTCCACTGAGCAGTGTGCAAAATGAAAGTGTAAATGCAAGGCGCAATGCTTTTAAGCTTTACTTTTTGCGCTCCAGTTTATTTTCATGCCCTTCCAAGGCACAGGATGGGCACAACGCGGAGTTTCCATCTCTGATTTGATTTTCTCCTCCATCTTGGATGAGCATCAGGCTTTACACCTGCCTGAGATGTTCATCAGGTGTAAAAGAAATGGAATCTTCTTTGCATTTGTACCTGCTAATTAGCAGAGTGCCATGGGAATTCATTAGTATGCCTCCTGCAAAGCGTAAACTGCAGGCTGTACTTACTTTTTTGCAAAACGGAGCACAAACGTGATGAGTAAAGGCAAGTTTGCTCTGTTTTATTCTTCACTTTTAGACTCTGCCTCGCAAATGTTTATAATTGCAAACAGGAGACCCAACAGCATGTGCTAACGTTGGTCCCCTGCATGCAATTAGCATTTCTTGTAATGTGAACTCCATAGTGTTTCGTTACCAAAGGGTCTAAAAGTGCACTTAGCGGCACTAGCCATCACAGGTAAATATTCAATGGCATTATTACCCTCTGTCTAGTCCAAGAATTGTGTAATGTGGAGGGAGTTTCTATTTAAAAAAAAAATAGTAACAATTTTGTTATTGCAGTAATAGTGAGGTTCTTGCTAAATGTAAGAAATGCTGGGATAATATTGTTAACAGTGAGACAGACCTCTATTGTAATGTAAGGAAATTATGTGATATATAAACGTAGGTGGGATTTGTGGAATTCTCAAGGTTTTGTATTAATGGTAGCTTTATTTCTGACTGTAGTTATTGGCCATGATGAATCCCCTGTATGAGGGCTGAATGTAAATCAACGCACATTTAGATATTAGAAGATATTTGTAGGCGCATATTCACTGTTTATTTTCGTTTGAGTTGGTGAAAGTTTTATTCTCACAGTATGGTTTTAAGATAGGCTTCGCATATGTTGGTGTCACCGGCATTCGTGTATATGCTTTTAAAAACATTTGATGTAATGGTGTTGTAAAATGAGGCTTTGCTATATTGTTATCTACAACCCATCATAGTTTTTTTTAAATCACATTGCACTGACCACAAATGTGGTGTGTGTGTGTATATATAGAAACATATATAGCAGACCAGACCCAGAATGAGAAGGTGACATGAGGGCCCCAAGTCCTAAACACACCTGCAATCTCAGGGACTGCCCTGCCTCTTCATGTAAAGAACTCTAGTTGTAGTCAGGAGGTTGCTGTTGCCCATTTTGAGAGATACTGTTTATAATGCAATCACAGTGGTTCCTAAAGAGGCCAGCATAACTTGTTAGTTACAGAAAAGAAGTTATGATGTTGGCAAAGAGAAAGATTCCCAGCGACTCCCTGCCTACATGTTCATGCGGGACAGCTGCAACAGTATGTGAGCAGTATAATATGATGGTCGTTCACTGCGTTTCCCTATGCAGCTGCATGCATGCATGCCTCATTAAAATTTCCGGAAAGCAGCACAGCGCTAGAAAGTGAAAACTTAACCAGTTCTTGGTATTACAGGTGCTCACTTCAAAGGAGCGACCTTTCATAGAAGCTAAACAGATTAATGCAAAATGGTTCTTTTTTTTTACTCTCCCAAATGGTGTATCCAACAATGATTCAACGTCAAAGTGAGTGGCATGATGAAGTGCCTCAGAGTTCTAGCATAATCTAATTTCTCTGACTTACCTGCCCCGTGCAGCAGGATGCGTGTGCTTCCTTTGCAGACCGTTATCTGGGCTCATCTTCTTCTTCTTCTCCTTCTTGTTAGAATGACTCCAGAAAGCTGAAGCTGGCGATTTCCATCTATTAAGATGATGTTCTCCAAAAAGAGAACCAATCAGCCATCAACCTCCACTAGATCTAATCCCACTTCCCAGTCTCCCGCACAAACTGAAGCAGGAACCTACACTGTTCATTCACCACCCCTCTTTTCCAACTGAACAGATCAGATAACCCCGGTACAACTACCCCAATGCCACTCATCCGGACTCTGAGTAATTCCTGCTGCACATCAAACCTCACACAATCCAACATATAATGAAGTACAGTCTCTGGGCACCCGCAAGCCTCACACGCCGCTGATGTAACTCTACCTATGAAACACTTCCATCCCGCCAATCCTGCATGACCCACCCTAAGGCGATTCAAAATAGTTTCCTCTCTTTGTGTCAACTCTACTTCCCTCAAATGCCAGAACCCGCACTTCCGTGCACAATGCATACAACTGCCGTCCCTTTGAACTCATATCCCATTGATCCTGCCACATATCCTTAATTTTTCCACGCACCATCACCTGTATCTCAGCCACACTCAATGGAACTTTCACATCCACCTCCCCTGCAACATGGCATCATACGCAGCCCGATCCACTAACTCATTACCGAAGACCCCACAATGACTGGGAACCCAAGCCAATTCCACCACAGTACCCCCTGCAACACACTCCTCTAATCGCTGTCTAATGAGCACAACTATATCCCTCCTATCACAATTCCCCTCCTTGATAGCCAACAACACACTCATCAAATCCACAAACACCACCACCCTAGCCAACTGTTTCCCTTTAATTCCGAACCACGCCATTTTAATAGCCATTAACTCCGCCGTGAAGATGGATAGATCATCCGACAACCTAGCCACCCAAAACTCCTAATTCGCCTGAAAATAACATGCCATACCAACCCTGTTCCTCTCCGGATCCCTGGAACCACCCGTATGTTTGTTTGTTTGTTTGCTTGTTTGATTATTTATAATGCGCGAGCGTACCCCGGGGTATCAGGGCGCAGAATTTACAAGAAATTTCAAAGCTTGGTTACAATACACAGAGAATATACATGATACAGAAATAAGGTACATAGTGTTATATACAAATCAGCAGTCATATTATAGGACCGTAATGTACAAGTAAGCAAAAAGGCACACGTGGTTACAAAGTGTACGAGTAGCGCTGGGCATTTCATTGTCCTAATGGGACTCCAATTTCAGCCAAGAGACTACCTTGGATCGGAAGTTCAGATAGGGTAGGTCTGCTCTAAGGTTTGGAGGCAGCGAGTTCCAGAGCTTGGCAGCTTTTACCGGGAAACTGTTGCCCCCTATGGTGGCCCTTTTGTAGTGGGGAACAGATAAACCGTCTTTGTATATAGTTCTGACGGGTCTTGAGGAGGATTGTCTGTGGAATCTGTTGATCAGGTAGATTGGGGCAGCATTGTTAAGGGACTTGTGGTTGAGTGATACCATTTTTAAAATAATTTTTATCTCTAGTGGAGAGCCAGTTGTTCTGTTGGCTGAGTCCTGTAATGTGCTCTCTTCCGGAAATGCCCAGAGCTGCTCTGAGAGCGTTGTTCTGTAGGGTTTGCAATTTATTGGTGGTGGCCTTGGTGGACCCCAAGTACATGGCATTGCAATAGTCGAGTCGAGACGATATGAGGGCTCTGGCAAGTGCCAGGCAGCTGGAGTTCGACAGGAAAGGTCCGGCTGCACGGATTTATTTACACGTATAAGCTGTGGAGGATGGAAGAGAGCTCACTTGTCTTTTAAGGGAAAAAGTAGAGTCTAGGTAGAATCCCAATGTTATGACCTCCTGTCCGACTTTGATGTTGTTCCCGTCAATCATGAAGGAATCATAGGCCGGGCCAAGTTTATTTATGCTGAATGTAGTACCTAAGATGATAAGCTCTGTTTTATCATCATTCAGGCATACTCCATGAGTGGCCATCCTTGCCTGGATGATGATGTACACCCTATTTAGCAAGGCCAAATCCTTTTCATAATCTCCTGAAAGCGGAAGGAGGATCTGAGTGTCATCTGCATAATTAGTGTAGGTGACACCAAGATGATCCAAATCATCGAAAAGGGGCTTGGTAAATATGTTGTATAGTGTGGGGGAGACACAGGAGCCCTGAGAAACACCACAGGTGATGGGTATAGGGTCAGCTGCCGCTGTGGGAGAAAAGACCCTCATGGTCCTACCATTAAGGAAGGATGTGAACCAGGTGATGGCTTCAGTGGAAAAGTGAGCTGAGGTGTGGAGGTGTGAGCATAGGACAGAGTGAGCGACCAGATCAAAAGCTGCAGATAGGTCGAGGAGGAGGAGTAGGGTACTTCAGCGCCAACTTTCCCCTCCACATACTGCACCGCCAATCTCTTAATCACCCCTCTATCACCACCCTTCTTGGTCACCATCTTGGCCAGATCCATACAGACAATTGGATCATGCTGCATCCAAATCGGTTCTACAACCCTATCCACATCTTCCAACATACACAACCCTTCCACCCCCAATCGTTTTACCAGTCTGCATGGAATCCAAAAGTCCCCCCTTTGCTCTCCCAACTCCCAATCTTATAAGCATACATCCAATTAACCTCCAGACACCTCTCCACAATTTGCCACACACTGAGGGACTTACAACGTAGCCAATACCTAGCACTCAGCTCCTCTCTTCTCAGATCCATTGGCAACATCCCTGCCAACACTTGCACGGCCTCTGTGGGGGATGACCGAACAGTCCCAGTCACAATTCTCATTGCCCTTGCCTGGACACCATCCAACACATTCAGCTGAGTCCTACTATAACGGCACTGCAGCTGAACTCCGAAATCCAGCACACTCCTGACCAACCCCACATACAACATCCTCATACTCCTCTGCCCTCCACCCCACTCCTGAACCGACACGGCCTTCAACAAATTAAGACGCTGTTTACACTTTGCCACAGTCTTTTCCACTTGCAACTTCCATGACAGGCGCTGCTCCAAGAGCACACGAAGATACCGAAATTCCATCACCTGAACCAACTCATCCCGTTGTACTTGAGATCCAAACTGACAACACTACGTCGTCTGTGGAACAACATACACACCGTTTTAGAGGAGGACACCTTAAATCCTCAATCCTGACACCACCTTTCCATTACCTACAAAGCCTCCTGCAACTTTCCTTGAATTACTCCTCCAACCTTACCCCTAACCCAAATCACTCCATCAACTGCATAGAATCCCACCTGACCATGACACTCCCAAACTCTCTCTATAAAGCCATCCACCGCTACAAGATACAAAATAGAGCTGATAACACTACCGTGGGGCGTCCCATTTATCATCAAAAACTCTCGGGACAACACGTCCCCAACACGCACTCGAAACACCCTATTCATCAGAAAATCCTTAATCCAGGAAAACATCTTCCCCTCAACACCTTTCTTTCTCAACACAAATAGCAACCCATCGCTCCACACCATATCTTACGCCTTCTCCATATCAACAAAGATTGCCCCCACTATTTCTCGACAGGGCAATGCCTCCTCCACATCTGTTGCCAATGCCATAACTGCATCCATCACGGATCTAGATTAACGAAACCCGTGCTGATACACACTCAGTCACTGCTCTGACTCCAGAAAGTGCACCAGATGGCCACACACCATTTTTTCCATCACCTTGCACAACACGAATGTCAGAGCAATTGGTCGATAGGACCCGCACAAACCAGCCGGCTTCCCCAATTTCAGAATCAGAAGGATGACAGCCCTCTTCCACCCACTAAGCAATGTACCATGATCCCACACAACATTAAACAGCCACAACACCTCCAGCAAGCAAACATCCGGCAAATGCTGCAAATAAATATACCGTACCCCATCCTCCCTCAGACTTGAATCCCGTCGGCCCCTTAGCACAGTCCGCAGTTCCTCTGGGCTTATCCAAAATGGCTGGTGTTTATATAGTGACGTCATCTAACGTGACACATGTATGCGTGGGACGCAAATGCTAATATAAACAAGTTCAAACGTAACACTCTCACCATATTATTGGAGCCTGATCAAAGCGTACTGGTGTTTATTTTAAATGCTGTCCCAGAAGCATAATTCAGGGCCTTAGGAAAAAAGAATTGCAGTGAGTGGCCAAAATTACAGGTTTTCCATTCCGTAGTTGGATCCTCACTACTTATCCTTCAGAACAGTAGGTATCTTGTGCAACCAAGGCATACATTAGTTTTCACAAATTGATTAGCAAAGTTTATTAATTAAAACATTTTTAATGTGCAAACAGACCCATTCGAAGGGATTGTGTCCTCTGACGTATTCCTTATCTTTGATAATACGTTTCCAGCTTGCTGGCCTCGGAAATTTTTTCTGTAGAAGGCGCTGTGCGTTGACGTCTGCTGAGTCGATGTCCCTCGACGGCCACCGTATCGGCGCCGACGTCATCATGCCCATAAATAGCCACGCGCTGCGTCCGTTGCTCAGTTCTGTTTTTCCGCGCTTCGTGGGGCTTCAGAACGTTGTTGCTCAGTTCAGTCAGGATAACTAACTATATCTATTCGAATATACCTTCTCGTTCTCGATGGCTTCTTCATCGGAACCGACGATGCTGCGATCCATCTTCAAGAAATGTCGAGACTGCGGTAAAAAAATGTCGATAGCGGATCCACACAGGATCTGCTTGTGGTGCTTCGGATCCGAGCACCATTGTTCGGAGTGTGAGGACTGCATGTCCATGACGGCGAAAGCCTTGAAGGAGCGCAAGGGGAAGCTCGAGAGAGGTAAGTTAGTCAAAACCTCCTCGAAGGTTTCTTTGGCTGAGTCGAGGCATTCGTCTCCTCGCCGTCGAAAACATTCCCATTCTAGATCTCGAAGTAGCTCCCACCATTCGTCGAGATCAAGACACTCAAAAAAGAGACGTCGAAGATCCCCTTCCTCGTCGTCTTCTGTGTCCACAGAAAGGGTCTCCTGTCCCACTAAACACAGTTCTCAAGCTGAGTGGGAGTAATTCAGAAAGAAAATGTTAAGCGGCTTCGAGAACGCGGCCTCGACCCCCTCGAAGACAGCTGAGGGTGATACCCCGGGTGAAAAACCCAAAAAATCAAAACGCCGCGAGTCGCAGCACCCGGCGAAACATTCCACCCGAGAGCGCCATGAGCCATCGGGTAAGAAGGCACCATCTTCAACGCCGTCGTCGAAGATTTCTTTGACGCACAGATCGGCGCCATCGACGCCGTTGTCGAACGGTTCTTCGACGCATCGGTCGATCGACTCGACGCCATCGTCGACACCGACATCGACTACGATGAAAGAGAGGACCAAGGCCACTCCACAGCCAACAGTGATTCCAAGGGCCTCCGGCACGACGCTGAGACCGTCGTCGATGCCCTCGAGTAGGATCCCGATCCTCTTGAGTTCTTCGAGACCCCTTCCAGTTTTTTCCACGCCGTTCTCGGCACCTTCGAAGCCTATCACATCGGCGTCGACGACATCGGCGTTTTCTCGCCGAATAACGACGAGTTTGGCTCCTTCTGCCATAGAGATGGGTTTTACACCATTTCAGAGGTCAGAGTACCCTGGACTATCTTCAATTTATGAAGAGAGGGAAGATTTTGACCAGGAAACATTTGGGTTACAGAGGACCACACTGCCTATTTCAGAGGAGTTCACCTCTGAGGAAAGAAGGCTGAAGGACCTACAGGAGTCACTACATGAGGCAAGTGGGCTGGACACTTCCCCAGAAGTGGAATTTGTTAAGCCAGACCCAGGGGAACATGCCGAAACACCCTATAGAACCCTGATGGCAAGAATTATTGAATTTATGGGTTGGTCTACGTATTCACCCGTTTTTCAACAGGATGACCTAACAGACATATTAGACAAAGGTCCACAGGAGGACCCTGTGGTCGCCTTACAAAGGAAAATTACATCTAATTGGGAAACTCCTGAAGTTATCCCTGCGGTCAATAAAAGATTGTCAGCCAAGTATAGGGTAGCGGCTGCTGACCCTGAATACTTATCAAAACACCCGACTCCAGAGAGCCTGGTGGTTCAAGCGGCAACTTCATGTAGCAGTAGGACCGCTTACCCTACTGTCCCACAGGATAGAGATGACAAGAGGTACGATTCTATGGCGAAGAAAGTCTTCTCTGCCTGTAGTATGGCGTTGAAGTCCATCAACGCCACCTGTACGCTCACCAGGTTCAGTCACACACTATGGGAGTGTGCTTCATCAGCGGCTGACTGCATACCCAAAGGAGAGGAAAAGGAAGCCTTCCTTAACAGTATTAAAGATGGCAAAGATGCCATGTGCGAATCACTTCAAACTGGCATCGATTCCGCTGACAGTGTCAGCAGGGCCATGGCGGCCAGTACAACAATCCGCAGGCATGCGTGGTTGCGAAAGTCTGGCTTTGCTCCAGATGTACAGGCCAGACTTTTGAATATGCCCTTTGACGGCTCTTTATTATTCGGGAAAAAGGCTGATGACAGTCTGGAAAAGTTGCAGACTTCTAAAGCAGCAGCAAAATCTTTAGGAGCTGCTATCCGCCACACTCCTTTTCGCCCCTTAGGAACCTCTGGTAGAGGAAAGTCCTTTCGCTATTATTCCACATTCAGGGAAGGCAGAGGACAGCTGGCTCAAAGAGGCCAAAGGAGATCCACCCGAGATGGACGGGTCAAAAGTACTAAAGCCGCAGCAGCAGCAGGTGCCTCTTTACCCTCGGCATCTGCATCAGCCGCCGCCAAACCACTCTGAGGCCTTCCCACACAATACACCTGTAGGGGGCAGGTTAACTCACCATCTGACGGAATGGCAGGCTATAACGTCAGATGCTTGGGCATTGGAGACAGTTGCCCAGGGTTACTGCCTACCCTTTCTACACATTCCTCAGAGTCATCCACCGGGGCACAGCTCTCTAAAAGTTCCAGATCCACTTCTCTTGCAGGAAATTATAGACCTTCTAGAGAAAGGTGCCATAGAACTGGTTCCTGTAGCGGACAGGAACAAGGGCTGGTACCCCCCCTACTTTCTCGTACCAAAGAAGGACGGAGGACTGAGAACCATCCTCGACTTACGAGAATTGAACAAGTTCCTCAGGAAGGACAAGTTCAAGATGGTAACTCTCTCTCAGGTCCTTCAGGCCCTCCAGCTCCAGGACTGGCTGGTATCTCTGGACCTTCAGGATGCTTATTTCCATGTGCCAATCCATCTCAAACACAGGAAATACCTGAGGTTCGCAATTGGCGACTCTCATTATCAATTTCGACTTCTACCATTTGGGCTGACCTCCACCCTGAGGGTCTTCACCAAGCTGATGTCGGTAGTGGCGGCGAGTCTAAGGAGGGAAGGGATCCACGTCTACCCCTAGCTCGACGATTGGCTGATCAGGGCTGTATCTTCGGAACAGGCCCAAGCCCAGCTAGATTATGTCTGCCACTTCCTTCACAAACTGGGCTTCTCCCTCAATTTAAAGAAGACACAGATGATACCATCACAGACACTCCAGTTCATTGGAGCGGTCCTGGACACTTCCCTGGGGAAAGCCTCGCCACCAGGGGTCAGGGCTCAAGATATCCTACAGATGGTCACCAAGTTTCAAAATGCCCAACGTTTCCCAGCCTTCGACTTTTTGAGGTTGCTAGGCCTCATGGCATCCTGCATCTTCCTCGTGCCAGAGGCTCGCCTGAGAATGAGATCTCTTCAGTGGGCACTGAGAAGTCAGTGGTCGCAATTCTCAGGGAGAATGACAGACCTCCTCCGGATTCCGGACAAGGTAGCCCACGACCTTCAATGGTGGGCCTATCCAGAGAACATCTTGAAAGGAGAACTGTTTTGGCAACCATGGCCGGAGATAACAGTAGTCATAGACGCCTCACTCACGGGGTGGGGAGCCCATGCCAACGATTTGACCATCAGCAGTCGTTGGTCTCCATCAGAGTCCAGACTACACATCAACCTATTGGAGCTGAGAGCGATCAGACTAGCGCTGAAAGCTTTCCTGCCATCAGTACAGGGGAGAAATGTCCTGATAATGACGGACAACACGGTGGCCATGCACTACCTCAACAAGAGAGGAGGTGTAGGATCACTGCCACTGTGCAGAGAGGCCATGCAGCTCTGGTTTTGGGCAATCCAAGAAGGAATCTCTCTATCGGCAGTCCACCTAGCCGGAGAGAAGAACTTGACAGCGGACGCTCTGAGCAGGCAGAGCACAGTCTCCCACGAGTGGGAGCTAGTTCAGGAAGTCCTTCAAGAGATCTTCGCCCTTCGGGGAACCCCTCAGGTGGATCTGTTCGCCACAAGCACCAACAGGAAGTGCGATCTGTTCTGTTCAAGGGAATTTCCCCCGAGAGGAGCTCTAGGGGAAGCTTTCGTAGTGGACTGGGAGTTTCCACTCCTTTACGCGTTCCCACCAGTCCCTGTTATTCCTCAAATGATCAGGAGGTTGAGAAGATTCTGGAAAACCATGATCCTAATTGCCCCAGATTGGGCCAGGAGAACGTGGTACCCGGACCTTCTAGACATGTCCATCTGTCCTCCAATCCGTCTTCCACTCAAAGAGAATCTTCTCTCGCAGAAGGGAGGTCAGGTTCTCCATCCAGACACCAGAACCCTCAACCTTCACGCTTGGCTTCTGAAAGGGTGAGGTACAAGGATTGGGATCTCCCTGATGACGTCATGGAGGTGTTGCTTTCGGCCAGAGTCTTTATACCGCTGCCGTTGGAACAGATTCTGCAGCTGGTGTAGGGAAGAGAATATCGACCCTTTTTCATGTGGTACACCAACGGTGTTATCGTTTCTACTCTAACTCAGGCCTTCAAGTTGGCACTGTAAAAGGCTTTCTCGCAGCGCTTTCTATCTTCAAGCGTACTGCGGAGGAACCATCGTATTTCAAACTTCCTCTAGTGGTACAATTTCTCAAGGGATTAACTAATGTTTATCCTCCAAGACCATTCCAGGTTCCCTTATGGGACTTAAATTTAGTCTTAAACTTCCTAATGGGCACTCCATTCGAACCACTTCACTCTTGTGCGCTGAGATTTCTCACGCTTAAAACTGTCCTATTGGTAGCACTAACATCTGCTAGGAGAGTGAGCGAGCTACAAGCTCTCTCCTGTAAACCCCCACATACAATCTTCCACAAGGACAAAGTTGTCCTACAGGTGAAGCCTAATTTCCTCCCAAAGGTGGTTTCTGAATTTCATATGTCTCAGAAAATTACCTTACCTTCGTTCTACCCTCCTCCCCATCTGGGGAAAGAGGAGGAAAGGCTACATAGGCTGGACCCAAGGCAAGCTCTCAGCTTTTACATCAGCAGAATGGCTAGGATCAGGCAAGCAGACCAACTGTTTGTAGGATACTCAGGTCACAAGTTGGGACTACCCATAACAAAACAAACCATCTCCAGGTGGATTATTTTGGCCATTCTGGAATGTTATAAACTGGCAGGGAAAGAGCCACCCCAAAATCTCAGGGCTCATTCATCCAGGGGTGTTCCAGCCTCTTCGGCTCTCCAAAGAGGGGTACCGGTCCGAGACATATGTGCGGCTGCCACATGGTCGTCCGCACATACATTCACAAAATTTTACAATCTGGATTCCTCCGCTACTCAAGAGACCAGATTTGGCAAGGCCGTATTACATTCGGTCCATCCCTAAAGTGATACATAACATTCTCACTCCCACCTCCAATTACATGCCACTGCTATGGGAGTCTATCAAAGATAAGGAATACGTCAGAGGACACAATCCCTTCGAAGAACAAGTTACTTCTTACCTGGTAACGTTCTTTCGACGGGATGTTCCTCCGACGTATTCCTTATCGCCCCTCCCATCCATCCCCGCAGTGATACTTCCCTTGTGGTTGCAGCTTACGCTCCTTCAAGGTCATTAACCAATTCAGGCATGACTTTTCTTATGCTACAAAACGGAACTGAGCAACGGACGCAGCGCGTGGCTATTAATGGGTATGATGACGTCGGCGCCGATACGGTGGCCGTCGAGGGACATCGACTCGGCGGACGTCGACGGGCAGCGCCCTCTACAGAAAAAATTTCCAAGGCCAGCAAGCTGGAAACGTATTATCAAAGATAAGGAATACGTCGGAGGAACATCCCGTCGAAAGAACATTACCAGGTAAGAAGTAACTTGTTCTTTGGTAGCAATGTTGTGCTAATATTGTTAATGTCACCAGATGTTATTTGTTCCCAAGACATGAAATGAGCAACAATACAGCATTTTTCCGCACCGCTGAAATAAGACATTAGTTGGAGGAGTCACACCTTGCAAATTATTTCAAATTCAGCTAGACTTGCAGGTCGGGTTACTCAGTTTCCCTATTCAGCCTAAGAGAAATGCACTCAACCCGTAGCAATGGAGGACAACAAATTTAAAATGCGATTTGTGTACAATGGTGCATGACACTACAAACTCGCTTTGTTTGGCACACTGCTGCCAGCCAGAGGCCAGCCATGTACAGTGAAATTTTTGTTTGACATTTACTGCAAACCAAGTTAATGTAACATAAAAGTTTCAAACATCTCTTTCAAATGCTACTGGCCGTTATTAAATGTACTCGACTATGCGAGTGGGCAAAAAGACTTTGTGAGCCACAGCTGAGTGTCTATAAAATGTAAAAGGTTAGCTGCAGGAATGGACACAAATAAATAGATATGATAGAAAGGCTCTGAAAACAGTTTGGCCAGCTGTCTCCTGCAGGTGGTAGTATATAATGCAATCATAATCATAAAGCAAAGTGAGCTCTGGAGGCTAACTATAGTGTTTGGTATTGCAATAGATCTGTAGATGTACAGATTGGATGGAACTATTGATCACTACTTTGCGTAAGCATCTAATTTGCTTTGTGTATTGATTATGTAAGAGGAAAGAAAGAGAATAAGCAGAATGGATTGCATAGTAGGCAGAGAGATGGTCATACTAGATGGAATATTGTAGCTTGTGGTCATCTCAATTTTAGGGTACCTGGTATAAAGCAACTGGGTGATAATATAGAATTTCAAGGAGTATGGGTTCGTTCATGGGTTGAGCACCAGTTGCAAGATGTATGCAACCCGAAGGTTACGGAACAAGGTTTTCCATCAAAAGCATTTGATCCTGTGATCATATACATTTTCAAAGTGTTCAGTCGTCAATATGATGCATCTTCCCCTACAAAATGAAATATAGTTAACAAAATGAAATTTAGATACACGTGCCTAAACTTTGGAAATTATGCAGTGTTTTACAGTATCAATACTCTAATCATGCATTATGAAACAACCTACATTTTAGGAATGGAATTGCATGACTGTCTTTTAAAAAATATATAAAGTTGACGCATACTGGTTTTTACCAGACCGCATATAGCAAGCTTAATAAAAGTAGCATCCAGATTATTTCTGGTTTGCAATTATTTGAAAAATAAATTCTTGCCTAGCACTCCCACACATGCCTTTGGCACTTAAGAATAGAGGCGATGATTACTGAGCACTTTCTCTCCATTAGGACTTGAAATGAACAGAGAAAAGAGGGGGAAGAGAGCACAGATGGCAAGAGAGGAATGCAGGGCGAGCTGTGCTTTCATTGAAGAGGGCAACTTAAATAGCTATTTTTGCTACACAAATGTCTATTTGATTAGCAAACTGGCAGAATTGCATAGCAAATTGCTATGTGACACTGCTTATTTTATGCCGTGCTAACAGTGATTACCATGCGTATCAATGTATATATCATGCCTTATGGTAATTGGAAACTCGTTTCAGTGTTCCAGCCCTTATGTTTAAGGTGTCCTTTCCACAATGGCTTATCAAATGCTGATTAACCTGCTCTATTGTACAGATGGTTCTAAAGGCCATTCATCATTTATATTTTTATTTAAAGAATTACATCCAATCTTAAAAGGTAAGACTTTTATTAGCCGGTAAGACTGTCCAGAAGAGGGTATATCTAATTTTATAAGACTTTTCTAGTTATGGTATTAACAAAGAAGATCATGCTACCATTCTAGAGCAATTCAACTTTTGCTTTCTGCTCCCATAACATCCTAACCTATGCAAGCAAAGTATTCAAAGACATTATAGGACAATGCAAGACAACTTCTGAAGACCTCATTTCATATACAGTGCTACCCGATTACCATTCCTTGGGCTATTGATATTCATATAGGGATTGGGGTTGTTAGTTAGACTGATAATTGTTCACAGTGAACTGTCCGCAATCAATCCGCTTGCATTAGAACAATTATCAGACAAATAAACAACCCCAATAAATATGAAACTGAAATGCAAACGCCCACCCCCACCCACCCTTCTTTACTTACCTGTTTGCCTGTCTCCACATCCTCTGCACCCCTGCAGCGTCATATTTGTCCCTCTAACGTGGGTCGGATCCAACGCCGCAGGGTCCCCTTTTCGTTTTTTTTCCGGTCCCCCTCCTCCCATGTTGAGGAAATGGGTCAAATGTCCCATTCGATCAATTATAAACAAACAATTTGGCTAATTCCTTCCTATAGTGTGCCCCTCTTGTACAATCCCAACTTTTCAGTTACTCATAACAATTGTTACCTAACCCTATCTTACATTCAAGTATGTGTGATAGTACGAGGCAAATGTATTTTGTTGTTCCAGCTGTACAGTCTTAAGGGAGTCTTCTACTGCAGGGCTCATTCCATTCAGACCTATAGATGGTCCCTATTCTTGACTTGCAGGGCCTGCACAACCCTCAAAGTCTCGTTTTGGGGTGGAAGGGACCATTCCCAGTATATTTGCTCCAGGACCTCTAGTACACTACACACAAATCCCTCTGCATATCTGAGAATGTTGCAGCATGCCAGAATTTAAGAAAGATCACCCAACGGACCACAGGAAGAGTTGCGTGGAGTAAGGACCTTCTGTTTCACAATGCAAGATTCTTAGCCCACATAATCTGAGTCATGACAACACTATCGCCTCACAATCCGGCTCAAAACCTTCCTCTCCAGTAGAAACTAAGTTGATCGAAGACCTTGCACTGACAAATGTGCAAGGTTGTGGAGACTTGGGATTTTCTATCCTGGTTAGACCATCTTTCCAACCTAGAATGGATTGATGTACTCTGCCTAGATTGAGCTCTGTGAGATTGTCCATCCTTCATCAACTACATGAAAGATGCTACTCTCTTGGAGACCACTGGCACCAGTATTTACTCAGTAGCTGCCAGCAGATCATCTGCCAACTGCTAGAGCTAGGGGCCCACCTGGTGGTCAGCAGGAGTGTCTGATATCCACATTTCACTCCTCAATGATATCTCCAGCTATGAGGATTTATGAGGATTGTTTTTAAATCTCTTAAAAGGTGTTATTCTTGAGCAGCTTCAGGCTTCTCTACAGGCAGTTCCTCTGTGTGCTCCGGTGGGTACCACCATAGCCATTTGCTCCTGTGGCCCATTGGTTCTGGTTGTCCCAGCTCCTCTTCATCCTCCACCACTACCATCTCCTCATAATTAAGATGTTCACCAGATTCCTAAGGATCCAAATCCAGCCACTTATTCCTCTTAAAGGTGGCCAAGGAGAAGAATTCTATACTTGAAAGGATCCAAGAAAACATAGTAATTTGTGCTGTATGGTAGGTAACTCTTACAAAAAATGTTGATGCAATGTTCAGGACTCGTGTGAATAAAGCTGTGTTTGAGTGTTCTAGTTGGTAGGCTCAGCAGCTTTAGCCAAGGGCAGACTTTGGTCTTCCTTGTAGTCCTTTCACTGCCCAGCCATTTGTGGCTCCAGCAGGGAAAGTACAAAATATATTATGATTAATGTGGGAGTGTAGGTCTACCTTAAAAGTGCTTTGCACCATAGGCAAGTTGATTCATATGCGATCTCAGCTGTCTGTATCTTTAAACTCTGGCAGATGATTGCAGATTTCACACAAGTCCTGCTGCCAGAGAAGGAACAACACAGTTTGTTTTTGTCATGCTACAATCGGGGTCTGGACGTGTCAAAGCAGTGGCTAGAGGCATGTACCTCTGGTTGGATGTCCATTGGTAAGTGTTATGATGTTTTTTTGTACAACCCTCTACAGCTACGGGTGTATATTCACACCTGTGGGCTAGCTCGCCAATCCTGGCGGCACCACTCTGAATATATTTTTTAAATGTTAGTGTGCCACAATGGGTACACATGCATTACTGATTGGTTGCTTTAACATTTTAGAAGTGGATAGAATAGTAGGATGCTGGAGTCTGTTCAACACCTTCATTGCGGATCTTGGGAAATGTATATTGTTTGACTATACTATTAAATGTTTATATATTATTCTTACAAGATCATATCTGTGCATAAATGATAAACAAGAGTATTCTTAATGTTATTTTATTGGAGTATAAAAACACTATTTCACAAGTGTAAATGCTTGTTAGTTTAGTCAAAAATATGTAGGGAAGGGGCATGGCCAATATGGCAGAGAGGTAGGACACCTTACCCTTACCTCATCCGACCATCGACCCGGCCGAGATGATGGCAGCGTCTTCAGGAGCCCTGGGAGCGCCTCCTACAGGGTCGCTGAAGGCGGGGGCTGTGGCGAGTACGTTGAGGAGAGGTGGGCAGCGCTGAGGCGATGGGAGTTTGCCCGCTGTGCATCATGGCGACTGCAGCATAGCACGGTGGCCCTGCAGAGGAGCCGAAGGGGCAGCAGTGAGTAGCGCTGCCCCTGTTCAGCTTGAAAAGGAACTCCTGAGCCAGAGACGAAGCCTGCTGACTCTGCGGTGCCAAGAGGGTCCGCATGCAGGGGTGACTATCCCCCCAGTGGAAAGAAAGTGAAGAGCGCCGAGGCTCGGTTCCCATAATTCCAATGGCCGGCAAGTTAATAAGGCAGTGAGTCTGAGGGTTTGCACAGGCTATTGGGACCCGTGCCCACCTGAAAACACTGCGGAGGAGGGGGGCTCTGTCGCCCTGCCCAAGGGGACCATTACACCAAGCCTCATCGGTGGGCAGTGCAGCCCCCCCCCTTTCTATTCTTTTCTTTTCTTCTGAAGAGCCTAGCATTCGGGCTGGTGGCAATGGCTTGGAACCCTAGGTGTGAGTGGTGGTGAGGCCTGTGGACCCTGCCCAGGGGCACATGAGGAGCTAGTGAATGGATTAAAGCAAACTGGTGTGCAAATACCCAAAGCTGCCCCCTGCGCCATCAGCAAATCCTTTGAAGCTTCCAGGATCAATGGGCCTGGACCTGGTCCCCTTGAGCCCTTGAGTCCTTGAGCCAAGGGGAGTGAGGAGGAGATGCCTACAGTAGAATGAGGGGGAGACTGGAGGTGCCCCCTGCCCCCCATGCAGGAGATGCACATAGACTTTCATCTGAGACAGAATGTCAAAGGCCTCAAAAGAATCTAAAAGCTCCAGCATACAGGCATTTTTGACAGCGCCCGCCAGGCAGGGCCTTCCAGAGGAAATCATAGCTGCTGATACACTGATGGAGTCATGCTCTGCGCCCAATGTGCTGCTTCTTATGCTGGAATTTCTAACCCAGTACTTTGACTTGCTTCGAAGGGCCATAAAGGACTCGCTGCACTCTGAAATAACTGAGCTTCGAAAAGAGATGTTGGAGTCCACCACCGAGATCAGGAGGGAGGTAGTGGCCTTGGTAGATAGGGTGGACCACAACGAGCATTCCAACACCACGCTTGAAACGGGCATGAGAGATGCCCAACGAAAATTGTTGGCCCTCTAGGACAGTCACTAGAGTCTCAAGGTGAAGTGTGATGACCTGGAGAACAGGGTGAGGTGGGACAACCTTAGAGGGAAGTTCTTGAGAGAGGGGGCCGAGGGCAACAACATCGAAGGCTGTATCCGGAAGCTCATGTCGCAGGTCATGTGCGCCACCCCCCCCCCCCCCCCCCCCCCGAAACCATCAGGATAGATAGGGTGCACAGAGTGTGCCCGAAGAGGGACAAGTACCGCCCCCAGAGGCATTGTGGTGAAATTCCATGACTACAAAGTCAAGAAAGCAAACTTGGGGGAGGCAAGCAAGGCACATGGCATCCAGTTTCTGGACTCCACAGTTCAAATATTCCAGGACGTCTCCCAGCCCACCCTAGCAAAGAGGAGGCTTCTTAAGCCCATCACTGAAGAACTGCAGCGTCAAGACATCAGATACAGATGGACCTATCCATTCGGCCTTCAGTTCAAGAGACGGCAGAGGATGGAGCCCGGCTACTGAAAATCACACTGGGCAAGGAGGGTGCAGCGCAAAGTGCTGCTGCCACGGATGGGCACGAGGAGAGGGCTCCGGGCGCATGGTGCCACCAGGGGGATAAAAGAGCTGACCAATGAATAGGCAACGTCCAGAACCTGCTTATCTTCCGGGAGCCGGGGGCGGAGGGGGGGCAGTAGTCCAGACATGTCTGCCGATATTTGGATCACTATATCACCCATGGGCGAAGAACTGGTCTAGCAGTCTGGACGGCACTTGCTCAAAGTTGGGAATCTTACAATGTTTTCACTGTTATGTTTGGAAATCGACTAGTTTTGGATAGAAAGCTACTGGCAGGCTTGGTCGGATGAGAGGGGCATGGGGGACTATCTTCCAGATCAGCTACTTTGCTGACTGGCAGATATAGTGGGGGTTTCTTTGAAGTTACCAAATAGGTGGTGAGCTAAGAGCAGCAACTGTCATGGGAAATGTATATCACAGGTTTGGACCAGCATTATTCTTCAAAGGTGGGTCTTAAATGGATGCAATGGGGGGCAAGGAGATGAGCGGGTGCGCTATGATCTATGGTAGTCTGAGGGGTGTGGGACGCTTTGTAGTGTACTCTGGTAATTCGTTTAGGGACAATAAACACCTGTGGCGTGAACACCCCGTGTAAACGTGCACAGCTGTTTAGGGAGCTGAATAGAGTCCAGCTGCATATAGTTGCGCTCCAGGAAAACCACCTCTTAAAAAAGGACCAAGGACGGCTCAAGCATAGATCCTTATCACACCAATATCACTCCTCGTCAGGCAGTAAAAGGGTAGGAGTCTCATTACTAATACACAGGGTTGTGGGGTTTACACACATAGCAACCAGCAAGGACACTGAGGGCAGGTATGTTATAGTTGAGGGGGAGTTCCAGGGTAGGCGAAACACCATATTGTCTTTTTATGCCGCTAATTTGGCGCAGGAACCTTTTATGCAGCGCCTGTTGGAGGAGGTTGGGAAGAGAGAACAAGGGGAGGTTCTCTTAATGGGTGACATGAACCTGGTAATGGATGGTTTCAAAGATAGGTCTACTCGGACCTCCTACTCTACGACAGGCTCTGCATCTTCCATTCTTAAGAACTGCATAGCCAACCTCAATGGGGTGAATGTGTGGTGTAATCTGCACCCTGATAGCTCTGCCTATATGCACACTTCACATGTACACTACTCAGCATTGTGAATCGACTATATTTCTATCACAACAGGTATGACTCATTTTGTCCTCTCCACAGACATTGAGGCCATGACCCTCTCAGATCACGACAGGGTGACAGTGAGAATTAATGACTGATGGCGACAACATTAACACTCACCAGTGGCGGCTCCCGCCTGGTATCTTGCGAGTTCCGGGATGCTTAGAGGACTTAAAATGGGTGGTCCGGGAATACCTCACTAACAACCATCCAGAGGACACTGCGGAGGGCATCCATTTGGATTTGCTGAAGGTGGTTGCTAGGGCGGTAATATCGTCAAGCGCAGCTGCGATGAATCGGGCGAGGGGTCGGGCAGAGGAGCAGCTTATAGAGAGGTGAGGAATAATCTGCTGCGACTCCCACCAGGCGACAACTTAGAACCCTGACTGTAGCTAAGAGGCAACTGAGACTCCTGAGGACTCAAAGCCGAAAGGATTATGCTCAGAATTCGTTGCAAATTCTATGAGCAGGGTAACTTTTCCGGGGATGCTGCTAGCTCACCCCCTTAGGCAGCAGACAAGCAGGGCGTTAATTCACACCGTCGTTGACATTTGGGGGAAGGAGTGGGTGAATGAGGCAAAAAAGAGGGAGTTGTTCAATGCCTTTTATACAGATCTCTATACCTCCACCACCCTGAGCCAGGGGTTATACAAGTTTATTTAGAAGGCGTGGAACTGCCACGACTGGCGGGAGGGGAGAGCACATTTTTGGAGGCCCCAAAATAGACCCTCAGGCGGTTATTCAAGCTATCAAATTTCTGGCTCTGATAGACTCACGGCTAGTTTGACAAATCCCTGGGTCTGATACTGGCCAAGCCCCTGGCCGATGTGTTTAACTCAGTGAGAAATGGGGCCAGGGGAGAACTGGTGGCCAAGCTCTGCTCATCATATAGGCACATAGAATTATTAAACCCAGACGTCACAAAAATCCTCATCACTAGCCTAGAGAGGTTCATGTCTAGCCTTATTAGCCCAGATCAGTCGAGATTTAATAGGGGCCGAAGTACGCTTGACAATATACGGAGGGTCATACACCTAACAGACAAATCGGGGAGAAATCCAAAACATATGCTTTTGCTGGCGCTCAACGCTGAAAAAGCATTTGACCTGGTTGAATGGGGATTTCTAACGGAAATTTGACTTCGGGCCCAAAATTATCCAAATGATCCTCTCTAACTCCGAGACTCCTTCAGCTAGGCTTCTGATTAACAGGGCAGTTACTAAGCCGATCCAGCTCAAAAGAGGTACTATGCAGGGGTGCCCCCTCTCACTGGTCCTGTTTGCGCAAGTGATGGAACAATTTGCAGCACGGGTTGCAAGCTACTGAATGCATTGTGGGTATAAAGTCTGGGGGTTCTCAACATAAGATTAATCATTTCACGGACAGCGTGATTTTGACTTTATCAGATCCCCTATACTCGATTCAACATGTGATGGTAGAAATCAAGAATTATGGCAGGGTTGTTGGGTTTAAAATTGATAACGCTAAGTCAGAGACCCTGGGTCTAAATATCAATCCGCGCCTGAAGGAGAACCTCCAGCAGACATACCCCTACATGTGGGCTGCTAAAAGCATCAAATACCTTGGGGTCAATATAACTAGTAAAATCAGGGACTTGTTCAGAGTCAACTACCCGGCCCCAGTGAGGAACATCAAGAGAGACTTAGATTGTTGGAGAGGCCTGCGACTGTCGTGGCTGTGGACAATGTCAGTAATCAAAACGAATATCCTCCCACGTTTTTTATACCTGGTTCAGTCAATCCCTATCTCTAATGCTAAAGGGACGGTTGGGAACTGGGAAGCTATTTTGCTACAATTTCTATGGAACAGGGATTCCCCTAGAGTCAATAAATCCACATTGTATGCAGGTAGGCACCGGGGAGGGGACTTTCATTCCCCAAGCTTTGGGACTACTATGGAGCCTGGCAAGTACATCCATTGATTGACTGGATGCAAAGAGACTTGGAGAAGCTCTGGGTTAGTATGGAACAAGCCATAGCGGGGAGACATCTGTGGACGCAATTGTGGCTTTCGCAGCGGGTTCGGGCGCAGAGCCTCTATTTGAACCCCGTCACTTCTCTCGAGGCCTGGTATAGTGTTGGAAGGGGGAAAGACACTTTGGCCCTCATTACGACCCTGGCGGAAAGTAACTGACATGACCTCCATAGCGCAAACAGCGTTTCCGCCACTGCACGATGGAGCAAAGTGCGGCTGATTCCGACCCATCGGGCACGAGCATTACGCCATGGCGGAAGTGCAAAGTCCGCGACGGCGGAAATGACCCCAAAACGCCCCTTACCGCCGTCGTACGCCGCCCTAGGTGCAATTCCGCCACCCATCTCAGCGGTCACCGTAATGACCGGTCAGCGCAAACTACGGTCACCGTAAATATACGGAAACGGAAGTAAAAACATGGGGCCGGAACGGGAAACAGCACGCCGTACACCCATAAAATCCGAATCCCAACACAACCATTGAAAAACCGACCCTGAGACACATCCCAACCCGTTAGCCACCCCATTCAAAAAAATAAATATGGGAAAAGTTGCTAAAAAAGCGTGCGATCGCAAGCGGCAGGTCCACTTCTCCCATGAGGAACTCACCGTGCTCACAGAGACCCTCCAGGAGAATGCTGCCGTCGTCTTCTCAACGCAAATGACGAGGACGGCACTTGCGAACAAGAAGGCCATATGGGCCCTGGTGGCACAGCGGGTAAGTGCGGTGGGGACCGCACCCCGCAACCCACAGCAATGCAGAAAGCGATGGGACGACCTACGGATACGCGTCCGAAGCATACTCTCTGCCAACCGGAACATTGCCACAGCTACCGGGGGAGGATCGGAATCACCCATCAAGTTGACCCCCTGGGAAGAAATCTGTGCCTCCACCATTGGAATGGAGAGCATAGAGGGAGTCGGAGGGATGGAGAAAGGAGTGCAGACATCCGAAGAATCAGGTAGGTGGGCCAAATAAAACTATGCTAAATCCACAATTACCAACCATGTGAAGTACCATGTGTCCCCATAGTGCAATAGAAACACATGTCCAGGAGAACGACCACATACATTGCCATGACAGCGCCCTTTAAAAGTCAGATTAAATACATAAATAATTAAAAACACACTCTACATGTGCAGCATGCACACCCTAACTGCAGACTGCAAAATAACTGCATCCCCAATCCACACAAAAATGAGACCACCTCCAAGGCCCTGACCCAAATCACCCCCAGGTACCACCCCAATGCATGTGATACATTGCCATTACAATTACCACAGACCCATAAATAATGCTCGCCCTCCTTTACTCCACCACAGGGTCCGATTCAAACGACGAGCTTCAGGACACCCCTACCAGCACACCTGCAAAGAGGGCCAAGACCATTGGCCAAAGACCCTCCACCTCAGCTGCACGGATCAAGACACGGCAGCAGCACAAATCGAGTGGCAGCACACTGGAGGGGACTCCAACAGGCACCCCAGCAGCCAGCATGTCCACAACAGCAGCACCACAGGTCCCCCCAATGGATGCCACAGAAGGCACTGCTTCTGGTGGCAGCAGCACCCTAGGTGACACTGCATTCATGCCAGCATGCTCCGACACAGAAAACGGTGCTGGCGAAGTAGGACCCATCCATGACCTGTCTCAATCCCCCTGTTTGTATCATCCCGTACACCATGAGGAAACCAAGCAGAGGCACCCACAAGACGACGACTGGCAAACCCCCACAAGGCCTGTGGCAAGGCAACATGAGGCGTCCAGCCCGTCTGTGACACCACCGCAAATGGGCATGGCCCAGCAGAGGCAACAGTCCCTCGAGCAGATGATTGTGCAACAGCAGCAACTGGCCACGCTCCTCAAGGAGCATGCTGCTGAATGTGGGGGTTCTAAGGCAGCCATTGAAACATCTACTGAGACACTTAGGGCAGAAATGGAGCGAAGTACCGAGAGCCTGAGGGGACAAATGGAGAGAAGTACCGAGAGCCTGAGGGGACAAATGAAGAGAAGCACCGAGAGCCTGAGGGGGGAACTGCATGCGACGTCCAAAGACGTATGTGGTGAACTTGCCGCTGTGCGCCGTGTGCTCACTGAGCTCTCACAAACCCTTAGGGACATGCATGGACGTGAGCAGGCAGAGACATCATCCGTTGCAAGTTCCGTCCAGGGCAGCCCCCAACGTAGATCTGGGAGGAACCGGCGCTCCACAGGCAGGGGTGCCCATGATACCCGGAGAGGGGGCTTGCAATAGCGTCTGCCCACTGACAATGAGCGACTTTGGACACTGGTGTTCGGGGGGGAGGTAGGAGGTTGGAGGGGGTGTGTTGTGCTTCATTGGGTGGCGGGTCGATTGGGTGTGTAATGTCATTTCACATCTGCAATACAATTCTTCATATTCATCCAATGAGATGTGTGGACATTGATCTTTGTGTACGAGGCCTATCTTGGCGTACAGTCCACATTGTGCATGTTCCAGACACGCACAGTGCCACAAGTCCCGTGTCCATGTAACAGCCACCAGGCGTGAGTGCTAGAAGCATGCATCTATGATATTCTGACATAATTCACGGGCCTCCTGTGCCTCGCGGACCCCTTGAGGTGCTGCCACATCCCCACCCTCATCATGACCATCTTCAGGTGCTTGCAGTTCTGCGTCGGGGGGCATGGCCACATTCCTACGTACGCACATGTTGTGTAGCATGACACATGCCATGACCATCTTTGCAACCTTCAAATGGCGGTACAGGAGTGCCCCGCCAAACCTGCTGAGGCAGCGGAAACGAGCCTTCAGTAGGCCGAATGCCTGTTCTATGACCACACGGGTACGTGAGTGGGCATGGTTGTAGTCCTCCTCATGCTGGTCCTGTGGGTTCCGGATTGGTGTAAGGAGCCATCTCTTCAGTGGATACCCGGCATCACCTGTATGTGGACAACAAAGGATGTTTGTGGAATGTCATTGCTACGTACGCATCCCCCCCTCTTCCTGCCAGGTCATTCACGCATCACCTACCCCACATACTCATGCATTAAATGAGACTCACCGAGTAGCCAGGATCGGTGCCCTGCGTGTCGCTCCATGTAGCGTGGTATTGTAGAGTTCCGCAAGACCATAGAATCATGGGTTGATCCTGGAAATCGGGCACAACAATGTGTAAAGATCCTGTTGGAGTCACACACCATTTGTACATTGATAGAATGATATTGTTTCCGGTTGCGGTACTGGGCCTCCATGGCATGTGGGACAACCAATTCCACATGGGTGCAGTCGATGGCACCAATGCAACCCGGTATGCCGCCAAGTGCATGGAATCCCACTTTTGTGTTTGTAATCTCCTGCTCCGAGCGTGGTAAAGTGATGTAGTCGTCTGAGTGCTTCAGGAGGGCATCAAGCACTTGGAATAGTGTCCGTGAGAATAGTGGCTGTGAAATGCCATGCAACTGTCCGACTGTGTGCTGGTAGGTGCCTGTGGCCAGGAAGTGGAGTACAGACACCACCTTCAGTAGGGGTGGGATGGCGGTTGGGCTATCTATCATGCTGACAAGGTCAGCGTGTGTCATGTCGACAATGGCGGTTATGGTGTCCCGGTCCAAACGGTAGAGGGTGTGGATCTGCTCAGCTGTGAGGTTGAACGGATTAGCTTGGAGGCGTGGGATTGCGGGCTGCCTGCGTGGTGGTAGTGGCTGTGCTGGTGGGGCTTGCTGGCCATGCCTTGCCCTCCTCCTCCTCCTCCTCCTCCTGCGTCTCCTCTGTGCTGCCGGTTGTTGTAGTAGTTGGCGTTCGTCTTCTTCTTGAAGTTGGAGTACTTGCAGTGCAATCAGGTCCCCCAGGCCCAACATCGCTAGTCCTGCTGGTAGCATTCTGGAGTGGGTGTGGTTGGGGGAGGGGGTTGGGTGTGCAATTTATGTGTTTTCAGGCTGTATGGCCTTCACCTGTGGTGATTCATTCCACCTGTGTCAGCTGCAATGCCTTTCGTGCGAGCACGTCCCGCACACGACGCTGCAATTCGACGCATGGCATCTTGCATTTACATTCATGTTCTTAATCCCGATGGCAGTGAAATATTGGTTTATATGTTAATTCTGCTATGGTCCCATTGTTGCACATACTATATTTGCATTCGCGAGCAGACTTGTGAAGGGTCAGTGGAATGTAGTGCTCGATCAACGGTGGACCCTCATGCAGCACTGTACCGACGTTCACCGACGGGCGGGGAGTCCCATTAGTGATTGAGGCCAGTTACCATTTTCACACACAGCCGCACTACATAGATGTATTTGTGAATACAAGCGTTCACAGATGCCTTTTCGACGTGATGTTGCAAATTAGGAATTCGAAGGACAGCGCTTTCGGTTTTCAACTAGCGGCGTGGAGACGCCCACAGGTCTGACTGGAAATATAACGTTCTATTGTTGAATGTCCTTGGGACAGGGCCCATGACGGGAATGCAATGATTGATATGATTTGGATGGGATGCGCTATAGCGTAGTGGACAATAAGGCAGGACGTTCCCAAATACATGTAACTTCACTACACAAGGAATCCGGGCAGGAGCACAGTGGATTTTGAAGACTGCATTACGCACAGACTCAATGGAAATTTCGAATGTTATGTGAGTAAATATTCAGGCGTTTTCATACCGGGATGAGGGAATGATGAATGGATGCATGGACAGATGATTTAATTGGGAGTCTGCCATGTACATGGCTATTTGGAATCTATCCCCTTCCCCTGCGCTATGTGATGTAAGGCTGCCATAGTGGGACCATCGTCTGTCTGCCCTTGTTGAACCCTCCCTGTCTCGACGCGCCTTCAATCACTTGTGTCTATGCACGTTGATAATCCCATCTGATGGATCCTGTTCTGACAGGCGCATGCACACAGACACTCGTTTGTAATAGTGTATTCACCTCGATTTATGTCGTTATGATTCGCAAGTGATTTTTGGGTGCAATTGATCCTTATGAGTGGGCTAGCATGCATATGGTTGTAGGTTTGGTGTGTTGAATGAAGTGAGTAATACATATGAAGTTCGGATGCCCATACTATTATTTTTTTCATTTGGGTGACAGGTATCTCCTCCCCTTCTGCCGCTGCCATCTGTACGCCACTCCTGCAGATGGCTTCTACAGTCGACACCTGCAGCTTCGAGTTAATCAGTGGAGCACCATTACGATCTTATGGGACGATCGGCAATGGGCCACATGCCCTTACGCAGTACTAGTGGCTAGGAGCAGCATACCTACCTTCCAGCTGGACTAGTGCCTACTTCATGGGACGGCCCTGCGGTCCTAGGCGCTTCCATGTTGCCTTTTTGGACGTTGATGTAGCCCCTGTGTACCATGAAGGTACAGGGCGTCACACAAGGGGAAGCTGGTCATTTATTGCGGATGCAGCCCACAGTAATGATGATCATTTGGGAGTTTATGTTCAAATGGCTGTATGGGCTTGGTGATTTTGATGTGCATTAAATTTATATTCAGATATTAACCGTGTAGCGTTATTCTTTGCTAGTAATGTGGCATATTCCGATTTGTGGCGCGATGTATTGTGAGGTGATCTGCATTGGGTTCCGGCTTCTGGGTACAGTTGTGTGGTACGTGCTTATGCTGATGGTTGGTTTGACTACTGGCAAGTGTACAGGGCTGGTGCAGTCTCCCTCAGGTTACTGCTTTGAATGTTGATTTACACTGGTGGCAAGCGATGGGGGACTGTTGTTGTTTTGTCTCATGGGATTTTCAGTTCATTTTGGTGTACTTGCACCTTCAGATGCCTGTGCTGCATCAGTACGGCAATGGTGTCTTGCCAAATGTGGATGGCCACTCACAGGGCACTTGGGGCCCCTGCATGCATTTGTTCGTTGGCATGCATGGGTGACTTGTGCATTTCACTGGTTGCATGGTGTGACTACATTGCGCCTACGAGGAGTTGTGCAATGTGGCCAGGGAGTGGAGTACAGGCACTCAGTAGGGCCATTTACGGTTGGTTCGCGATGCCGTAGTTCTCGCCATGGCGGAATGGTACTTTCCGCCATGCTTGATGGCGTTAAGTGAATGTCCGCTGGGGTCAGCATTCGCGTACTGTTGCGCCATGGCGGATATTGCGGTTTTGCAAGGCGCGCGTGCGCGTACTTGGTGCAGTTAGCGTTGGCGTTCACTACGGTGTCGCTAATGGCATCGTACTTTACGGTGACGGGTCATGATCGCAACGGGCGGTATTCGATGGCGGTATTACATTTCCGCCATCGTTTTTCGTATTCCGCCAGGGTCGTAATGAGGGCCTATCTCTTTCTCCTCTCCATTCACCCCATTTCTTCACAGTGAAGATATTTCGCCCGAGAAGACTAATAGAGGTTTTTTGCAGTGGGCAGATAGAGGGTTGAGCAAGATGGGAGATTTATTCGGTAAGGGAAACATCTGCACATTAGAAGACTGCCGGGGGCAAGAGGGCCTTGAGGAAATGGACAGATTTCGGTACATGCAGGCAAGGCACTGGGTCATCTAACCTGTGACGTAACACAAGACTTAACAAAGTTGGAGCGGGTATTTTAGGAAGTTGCTGACACCAGAGAGCTTATCTCTAAACTCTACAAGTCGATTAAGTCACCTAATGGGGTGGTGCGCCGCTCATACTTTGATGGCTGGGAGCTGGATCTGCGATCCGGCATTCCCAAGCAGGATTGGGAAAGGATATACGGGGGCAGTGAGATTTTGTTGTGCTCGCGCTTGCAAGAAACTAGATATGAAATATTGACAAGGTGGTATAAAACCCCAGTCCGCCTACATCGCCTGAACACAACCCGAACAATGATGGGTTATTTTGGTGGGGTTGTGGGCTGGAGGGTACACTATATGTCTTGTGGGGGTGTCGATAGGAAACCTTTGGCTGGAGGTGAGATCCAGGCTGAAAGAGATTCCATTCATAGACATTCCAGATGACCATTTACTTTGCATGTTTGGACTCACAGGACTGTACTACGGCGGATCGAAGGCTGTTAACGTATCTTCTGCTGGTGGCAGAACATTTGATCCTCCACTTTTGGAAGAAGGTGAGCCCCAACGATCAACGTGTGGCTTGATAAAGTCTGTAATATATTGGCAATGGAGAAACTATCGGCCAATATAAAAAAAACTCTTTGATGGCGTTCATAACTACCTAAAAGCCTTGTTTGGATTGTATGCAAAAGGAGTGTTGGATAATATGCAAGAGGGCTAATATGCCCTCTCATGCCTGGTGAGATTACAGGCGCTGAACCTGGGTCGACTTACCTTGATGGTGAAATCCCATGTACTATGCCCAATGATCTGCTTACTGAAATTCTTTAAATGCTCAATGTTTTTCTCTTTCTATACTCCTGAGCGAGGAAAGGAGGTGGGTTTGGAGGGAGGGGGTCAAGGGGAAGGGTGGCTTTCTATACAAAGGTATGAGCTTTATATGTTCAATTCCGGTTGAATCTGGAGCTTGTTATGATTTAAAAATGTTATAAAATCTTGTTAAGTAAATATTTAGGGAAGATATCAACAGTTAATGATTATCATAAATACAAGGGTAATAAAAATGCATTCCTAGATGCTCTAGAGGTAGAGACAGAACAATATTGCTGTCCAATAGTAAGCCTGCCAGGTACAATGGCTAGTGGTTTCTCTTGTCCTAGGAGTAGAGATCCAACTCTCTCTAGATCCTTTGGCTCTGTTCTCTGATGCAAAACTTCATACATAAGAAATGAGGTAGGGATAGTCCTTTAAAGCATTATGTGGATTGGGACATACGAAAAAAATATATTGTTTTTTTTTTTCAAAAGATTTTGATTTTGAAAACAAATAAACTATACAAACCAAACTTGCAGCATTATTTACAACAGACTCGTGAACATCAATTAACGCTCATTACTGCTCCCCAAATCCCCCCCCCAAGAGCTTATTTGCATTTCTCGTTCTGTATCCGCTGCGTGTGGCTGGGTATCGCTTCCTTCCGAAGCTGCAGAATCCACTACTGTGCCAAACAATCCTGTTATTAACATTCTCCAAGCCATCAGGTTACCCACTTCTTCTTCCCCGCACTTGCTACATGCCTCCTGCCACACCACCGTTTCAGCCTCTGCCCATTTTTGCAAGTCCCGCCACCATACCTCTACCCGTGGCTTGTGGCATTGCTTCCAGCCCATGGCAATCCTTCTTTTAGCAAGCACATATGCCAGGTCCCTCAGTTTCCCAAGATGTTTAGTATTCCGTGGTCTGGGAAACCCGCACAACAGGCAGGCCCAGGCCGTACCTATGTTGAGCGTGACCCCTTTATCTGCTAGTTTCCGTGCCACTTCCACCCAAAAAGCTTCAATCACTGGGCAAGACCAGAACATGTGTGTCATATCAGCATCTTCTTCATCGCATTTTGGGCATGCTTGTCTTCCTGCGTTTGCAAACTTAGATATTCTCTTCGGGGTCATATAGGCTCTATGCGTTATGTATAACTGTATCTGCTGCAATCTGGCGTTTCTGGACACCTTCTTGTGGTATCCTATAGCACGTTCCCACATTCCATCGGTCATCTGTGCCCCCACCTCCGCTTCCCAGTCCAGCCTCAAATGAGTCAAATCCTTCCCCACCCGGGTCATCACCATCTCATACAGGCCCTCATTCTGACTCAGGCGTTAAGGGGTTTACGGCGCCGTAAACGGCGCCGACCCTTAACGCCTGATTACAAGGTTCCCTTTGCGGGATGGCTTTTAACGGCTGCTTTTTTGCAGCCGTTAAAATCCATGCCGCAAAGGGACCTTGGCGATAATTACGGCACCGTAATTTACGGTGCCGTAATTATCGCCTTTCCCCATTCCCATTATGCCCTATTGGGCGAAAATGGGAATGGGGAAGGGTAAAATGGGAAATGGGGATTTACCGCCCCACTCACCTTGGAATGGGGCGGTAAATCCACCAACCACCATGGCGTAAACCTAGTTTACGCCATGGTGGTAAGGGTACGACCCAGGCGGTAACTTACCGCCTGGGTCGTAATGAGGGCCACAGTCTAGAGATCTCGTGCCCTCCTTCTGATATGTCATATATTGTTCCCATTAGGACGTCTGGCTCTTCCACCTGTACAGTCTCTGGCCAGGATTTGCGAATAGTCTGCACTAGCCTAAGATACGTGACATATTGGCCTCCATGCAAACCTGTCTCTTCTCCCAGTTCTTCGAAATCTTTAATAATCCCTTCTTGCCATATGTCTCCCAATGTGACCAGCCCAACCGATTCCCAATAGGTCCTGATTATCATCCTGAGTTGGTTGTCTCCCCCAGCTAAGGCGACTAGTGCCACCTGTGGGGAACACGGGCACGGGTTCTCCATCAGTTGGCATACTCTGTGCCACATCTTCCACCCAAGCAACAGCATACCCGGGCGTTCTTTCATTTCGAGTCTAGGCACCCAGATAATCTCCTTTAGGTAAAACGGGGTGCAGTCCTGCCCAAACAGCCTAGATTCAGGAGTTTCCTCATCAGAGAGCCATTTGGTTACATATTGCAACTGACTAACTACATAATAGGCCTCAAAATTCGGCAGCTTAATGCCCCCTCTATCATGGAAATTCTGTAGCTTCCATAGCGCCACTCTATTGCGAGTGCCGTGCCATAGGAAGTCCCTGCACATGCTGTACAGTTTGACAAAAAACTTTTAGGGTATCAAGTATGGTATATTACTGAAGAAATGTAACAGCCTGGGTAGGACCACCATTTTGAGCATCGCCCCCCGTCCCATCATCGCCAGCGGCAGCTTCTCCCAAAACTTCATATTTGTTCGGATTTTTTTCACAGCCATCTCGGTATTATGCAAGTGTTCCCCCTCCACCGTATGATACACATCTATTCCGAGGTAGCGGAAGGAATCAGCCGCCCCGTTCCCGAGGGGCTCCTATGTAGCTCCCCAATGGGAAAATGCTCGATTTTTGGGGGTTTACCGCTATGCCGGACAGTTCTGCATAGTTTTCCATGACCTCTAGAATATACTGAAGATTTTCTTCCTGGTATTTCAAATACAGTAGTAAATCGTCAGCATACAAGGATATTAGGTGTTTCTCTCCCCCTGCCTCAATACCGACCATGTCATATTGCTGTCTGAGGTACACTGCCAGGGGCTCCAGGGCTAGAATGTATAACATCGGGGACCAGGGGCACCCTTGTCTGGTGCCTCTACTGAGTTGCCACCTCTCAGATATCACCGATCCTGTGCGTACTCTGGCCAGTGGTTCACTGTATAATAATTTTGCCCACCTAACATAACCCGGCCCCATCCCGTATTGTTCCAGGGCCGCTAGCAACCATGGCCACCTCACTGAATCAAAAGCTTTGACTGCATCTAGGGACACCACCGCCATTTCCCCATCGCTCCTGTTTCCCTCTTCAATCACCCGGTGGAGTCGCCTGTGGTTGTGGGTTATATTTCTGTTGGGGACATAACCTGTCTGATCCGGGTGTATCAGTTTGCTAATAACCCTTCACAGCCTATTGGCCAGGACCGCCGTCAAGATCTTGCTATCCTGGTTCAACATTCACAACGGCCTATAGGAGCCGCAGCTATGCCCTGGCTTGTTGGGCTTAGGGAGCGGCACAATTAGTGCTTCTCTGAGCGATTCCGGTAGCCGACCCTTCTCAAAAGACTCATTGAGCATCTCTAGCATAGGGGGGAGTACTTCCACTTTATATATTTTGTAAAACTCGCCAGGGAATCCGTCCGCGCCCGGGCTCTTGCAGGTGGGCAGCTGCTTCACCACCTCCTCTAATTCCTCTAAGGTAATCGGTGTGTCCAGCTCCTCCCTTTCTTCATCACTAATCTTAGGTAATTCCATGTCTTTTAGTGTTTCTCTAATCTCCTCCCGATTGTACCCTCCTCTGTCTTCATATAATGTTCTATAATAGTCCAAGAATGCCTCGTTGACTCCTTCCTGGGTGTCAACCACCTCCCCGTCTTCTCTAGTTATTGTCCTTATCGGGGGCCTGGGGGTTTCGCTCTTATATAACCACGCCAACAAGCGGCCTGTTTTATCCCCACCTGCATGTTGCCTCTCGACATACTTCTTGTAGCCAAGGTTGCAGAGCCTTTCCCAAAGCTGTGCGCACCTTCGCTGCAACTGGAGTACAAGTTCCGCGTCCCCTCCCGCCCTGTTGCTTTCGAGCTCCAGTTTCTCTTCCGCTTCCTCTAGTTCCGTTAGGACCCCACCCTGTAGGCCTTTTGACTTAGCAATAGCAGCACCCCGCAATACCACCTTAAAGGCTTCCCAGAGCGTGCACGCTGAATCTATGCTGCCTGTGTTTACCTCAAAGTACTGTGAGATCGCATCCCTGATATCTTCCCTGAAGACTGGGTCTCGGAACGCCTCCGCCCGGAGGCGCCATGTCGGTATCCGCGCCCTGGCTCTATATTCTATTTGGGTGGTCTCTATCACCACATCTGGCGTGGCAAAAAAGTAATCCAGCCTCGTGTGCAGGTGCTGCGGAGCTGAGTAGTGCGAGTACTGTGTTTCATTAGGGTGTTTCAGTCTCCAAACATCCACCAGCCCAAAGTCATCTAGTAATGTCTGCAATACCCTGGCCGCTGGGGTGGGCCTATCAATCTTCCCATCAGATCTGTCTGCCTTTGGGTTGAGCACGCAGTTGAAATCCCCTCCCCAGATAACCCCTCTTTCCATACACGCGCCCAGAGGAGTACATAGGGTTCTAAAATACGTTGCAGTGTTTTGGTTGGGGGCATACGTATTTATAATGCACACCTCTCTATTCTCTACCAAAACCTTTAATATGACCAACCTCCCCTCCGTGTCCACCACCTCTTGTGTAAATTGGAGCGGAACGTGCGGCGCCACCCAGACCAGCACTCCCCTAGCGTAGGCAGAGTACGGAGAGCCTACTACAGTACCTCTCCACTTCTTCCCCACCAGTTCCAATTTTTGCTGGGTCAAATGTGTTTCCTGCAACAACGCAATATCAATCTTCTGTCTTTTTAAGTACATCATAACTTTGTTTCTTTTTAAGTAGCTGTTCAGTCCCCTGACATTCCATGTTACGATCTTAAGGTCTCCCATGGCTCATGAGTGTCTTCTTGCCTTCCATGTAGCGACTCCCCTTTGCCCACGTGATAGAGATACAGCCCTCCATCTTTGCTTGTAGCTTCTCGTACCAGCCCAAACTCCCCATAACTATGTACACGGCAATTCCCCAACTTCCCTCCCCTCCCCCACCTGTCCCTTCCCCAACATCACACACCCCAACTGCTGCCCAGCTCCATTCTCGGAACTCAGGCATCCCCACATCTAGCCCTGCAAGCACCAAACAATGCACAGTAGGGTGAAGTCGCCCAAATGGCCACTTAACTAAAATTGTTGTGGGGTAGAGAGAACCGCTCTGTAAGGCTCCCGTTAATTCAACATTAACTACAGTGCTTATAACATTTAGTGCAATAGTCTGACCTTCTCTACTGAAAGCTGCGCAAGCGACTATATTCAAGTCCCACGTGCCGCGCCATCTTGTGGCACCTTCTTTGTGCATTACTTATCTCTTCCGTGCTCTTTCTCCGTCCGAACTTCTGACTCCTGGGGACATCCTTGCGCATCGAGCCATCCCATGGCATCCTCCGGGGTCTCAAAAAACAAAGTTTTGTGTTTGTGAATGACTTTCAATTTTGCCGGATACAGTAACATATATTTGTGGCCCGCCTCTCTCAATCTCCGCTTTACCGTCCCAAAGTTCATGCAGCTACGCTGCACAGACAGGGTATAGTCCGGGTAGGCCGTGATGTTTGCCGCTCCTCGTGTGATCGTTCCTCCCTTACGAAAGTGTTCCAATATCTTCTCCCGATCTCGGTAGTTGAGAATTTTGGCTATCACCGGCCTAGGCGGGTTCCCCGGCGGCGGCCTCCTTGTTAGAGCTCTATGTGCCCTTTCCACTGCAAATCCTTGGTATAGGGCTCCTCCGGGTATCTCTTGCAGTAGCATGGATTCAATGAATTCCTTGGGATCGTGGCCCTCCAATCCCTCCGGCAGGCCCACGATACGGATGTTGTTTCGTCGGGCTCGTCCTTCCGCCTCCTCCGCTCTGCTCTCCAAGTTGCCCACTCTTTGTATCAGGGCATGCAATTCGGCCTTATGGGAGGCGCAATCCGCAGTATTCGGGCTAACTTCCTTCTCAAGGGACTCTGTGCGCCCACCAAGGCCCTGACATCCTGTCGGAGTAGATTAACATCCTCCTGCACCTCTCCGACCTTGAGGTCCAGTGCCGTTTTCAGTTCAGTGACGGCTAGTTTGAGTTTAGATTCCCAGGCCGCCCTTAGGTCCGCAATCGCAGCTAGGACTTCTTAATTAGCGCACGAAGTCGTCATGCCGCTTGCAGGCGGCTTGTCCCTGCTCTTGGTATTGTCTTGACCCGGGGACGTCTTAGCAAAGTCGTCTAAGGTGGGCTGTTTCGCCTTCGGCCTCACCGTTCTATTCGACATAACCCAGAGGACCTGTATTTTGCACAGATGACAAATGTGCACTCAGTACGCCACTTTCGCTAGGTCACCGTGCGGCCTGCTTCTTCTTTTGTTCCGGACATTGGTCGGCCATTTTGTGTCGTCTTTCGTCTCTGGTGCTCCTTATCTTTTCCGCACCGATCTCTGCCGCCGTTCCTCCTGCACCATCCAGAAGTTCACCACGCGTGGCCCAATCATTCACACACCGACATGTGTATTTTCAGCGGTCGTCGGCCCATCATTACGCACTTTTTTGCCCGGATCATTACAGGATCTCGGGAGCTCCTCCAGATCACGTCCTCCTACATGGCCCTCGTAGCCACGCCCCCGAAAAAAATATATTGTTATACCAGTGGTATCCACTATGCTGTTGTAGAAAAATCTAGAATTAGTTTAATTGATTTAGTTCCGTGTGTATCCCAAACAGCGGATATCACAATTATTTTGCGCCCTATAAATACTGAAAACAGTCCTTATTCTTGAATCAATTTATTAATGAGACAGATTTTGAAGTTGGAAAAATAAGCAAACATAAATAGTGCTAAAAACTTTGATTCAGTTCACATAAAGACAAGATAAAAGTATATATCTCAAATTTTAAACAGGTCAAAAAAAGGCTTTGATTCAGTTCACTTAAAAACAACAAAAATATATATATATGTCTCTGGTTTAGAACACAAATGCAAAAAATGCGAAAGAAGAAAGTTTGAACCAAGTTCAGTAAAATCAAAAAGGTTTCTGTGAAATCAGAAAGGATTATGCGGCTCAAATTAGTATTGCAGGTTCCGCAATTCCATAAACACAGGTCTGCAATATGCAAAACTGCCACAGCCCCAAGTTGATATTTACACTGCCTTTGGAGTGGAGGTTAGGCTCTGGTATATAGGGCCTGATGAAAATCATGATAACTTGAAATGTAATGTGCCCTTGCATCTGTTTCCTCTGTTGAATTTCTGGTTAAAACAAGTGCTGGAAAAGCCAACCGTTGGGACTTTTGTTTAAACTCATTTGCCAGGCATGTTTTGTATATGGAGGTATTCTAATCATTTACCAGTTGTTGCGATTTTATGGCCAGGTTTTGCCAATGCTTGTTACCTTTAAGTTTCAGTTCAAAGGAATTTCATGTGCACTCTGTAACCATCCCCGGCACAACAGGTCTCTCTAATATGTTTGCAGTGCAGGGGACACAGAACGAGTCTTCACATTGGAGTCATTAGGCTTTGGTCACTAATGCTTTAGTCAGGCTCCTCTTGAAAGTCAACATGGGGGTACAAAACAGTTGAAATAGGGGACCAGCAAGCTGACTGCTTAGATGCTTTTGTAAATCCACAGGGGGATGAGCCTTCAGTAGGCAGGTTTCTTTGTCAGGACAATGGGCCTCATTACGAGGTAGTCAGTAAAAATCCTTCATTACCGGCATGCCGGTATGAACGTGTCCGTGCAGTACCCACTCCACAAACAATGTATGATTATGAGTCTGCGTGCACGCGCGTCCCTGCATGCCGGTAACGGCTGCACCCCCTTGCTGGTAAAGCCCCCCCCACACCCCAATAGCGGCATCAAGGATTGCGTTGAAACCTCCCCCGCCACCGTTGGCACCCTAAATAACATTACCGCTAATAACGGTTCCATCATTACTGGTACTGTCATTACCGGCACCGGAAGTAACAGCATCGCGCCGGAACAGGAAATGCACCGGCGGCCATCTTTAAAAACACAATCCATTGGAATCCTCTGCAGACACGACCTGAGCACCCTACTTCGCAATCCCTACTGGTGGACAATGTCAAAGTCACTAAGAAAGGCACAGCACGTGTGCGAAAAACATGTTTCAGTGATGATGAGCTTAATATGCTCGCTGATACGCTACTGGAGCAGGCGGATGTAGTTTTCAGTGCAGACCTGCGCCGTCCAGCACAGCTACAGAAAAAAAGAATATGGGAGGAGGTTGCCAAAAAGGTGAGTGCGGTTGGAATCACTGCACACTCCGTAAAGGACTGCAGGAAGCGGTGGGACGACCTGCGCCTGTGAGTCTGTAACATCTGATCGGCCAACCGCAGCCGGGGGCACGCAACAGACGGCAGTCCAAACTCCCCCATAAAGCTGTTGAGGTGAGAGGAAACCTGTAGCTCCATCATCGACATCGAGACCATTGAAGGAGTTGGTGGAGCAGAGTTTGGAGTCCCATCATCGGCTGATGAAGGTGAGTGACCCTTTGCGCACCACACAAGTCCCCACAAACACCTGACATCCAAAGTACAATCTAGGCCAACAAATGTGATTTTGATGAGAGCAAATACATGGCACATCATACACACATACACACATCCCTGTCGAGATACTGGACCCACCACTGTCACATCAAAACACATGCTGCATGCGGCTCCTATACCCAATACACACCCAATACACAAAAATCACATGTCATACAGCACGCAAGCCACAACACACCTGTTAGCCACACAGCAGACACCATGGAACCATGGAAAACATGTCTACACCTGAGGGATGCCAAAAATCCCCCCCCCCCCAATCTTGCAAGCACCCTGTCCTCCATGCCAACAAGCATGCAACGGAGCAAAAGGCCCAAACTGCACAAATACCAATGCATGCATGATGCAAGTACTCCCATCACTGATGCCCTGCTTCTCTGTCCCCCACAGGCAGGGATGCAGACAGCGACGAGGATGATGCAGTGGCACATCCCAGGACACATTACAAGAAGTCCAGGTGTCAGGACGATGGCACCAGGCCATCCACGTCCAAGGGCACAAGGTTGAGCCAAGGGGCTCACAAGGCACATGCCAGTGCCCAACCGGCTGCACAGCCCCCAAAACAGGTCCATCAAACACCTGCCCCTGCCCCCCTGGAGACACGCATTTCACTGGATGGGCCCACATCTGTGGCAAGCGACCATGACGGCACGCAGTCGGCAGCCACAAGTTAAGTTGGAGAGGTTGCTGCATCCGCCCAACATAGTGCCGATGAGGACAAGGAGGCATGAGGAGGTCACCTATGAAGGGGGCAGCATGTTGGGGGATGGTGGAAAAATGCCCAGGCCGCAGGAAACACCACAGGGTACCCCTCAGCATGAGCCTGAAGGCCAGGGCAGCCAGGAGGAGTGGTCTTCACCAGAGGACAGCCCCGTCTTGTGCACGTCCACACCAGCCATGCAAACATCCACTTCCCCGCAATACGGGACCTCGAGGGATGTTTGTCGAGGATGGAGGGCCATCAGGAGTCCATGTGCATGCGCTTGTGAAGCAATATGTTGCCGATGGGGAGGCAACGCGACGGGCAATGAGAGAGAGCACTGAGGCCATCATCAAGGCTGTAAATCAAAATTCAGAGCGGGTCCATGAGGGCTTTGCAACTGTGGCCCAGAATGGCCAACACCATGGAGCAGCGGCATCCTGCGGCATCCGAGCCACATCCATCCACTTCCTCGACCACCATGCCTGCCATCTCAACACAGACAAGCCCCGTGTGCAGGTCCCTGTGCAGCATGCGGCACACAGACATGCAACTAGAAATAGAAAAGTGGCCGGCAGTAGCAGGGGTACCCTGCACGTGTTGCGTGCCAGTGCATCTGGACACATGTTGTGCTCTTGATGTGTGGAGATGTAGGGGGGTGGAGGGTGGTGGGTGGGGGAGGAGCTGTGTGGGGGCACTGTAGGGTGAGGGAAGGGGGTGTGTGGGGGATGGAGGGTTCATTCATGTTGAAAATACTATCTGTTCAATACACCCGTTGTGAAAAAAAATTCACATGACTGGACATTGCTTCTTCAGCGTGTGCCAGTTTATTGCATGACAGTGTACAGTGCCCATTTTTTACCAAACCCAGTGCCCAGGGTCCCACAGCCATAGCACCCTCTGCATCTCAGTGCATCAGAAACTATGGTCTATCAGTGATTGGCGCACAGCACGTCCCTCATGTGCATCGCGACCTGGCCGATGTGCAACATCTTCTCCTTCCTCATCTTCATCTTCACCTGGTGGTGGCTGGTCCATGCCAGGTGGCAGAGGCACGTTCCACCAGATGCACATGTTTTGCAGCATGGCACATACCATGATCTTGCCCACCTTCCCAGGCCTGTAAATGATGGCGCCACCTGACCTGCTGAGGCAGAAAAACCGTGCCTTCAACAGGCAAAAGGTCTGCTCTATGACCACACGAGTGCATGTATGGACACGATTGAAGTCCTCTTCGTGCCTGTTCTGCGGATTCCTGACAGGGGTGAGGGGCCACGGCTTAAGGGGATAGCCAGCATCACCTGCCTGGGAGCAGAATAAGGTATGTGTAAGGGTATTTTGTCTATTCCATTTGTGCTCAGCCTGTACATCGTTCATGCTCATATGCAGTACATCGTCAATGGCAGCTATTGACTTCACATCTGCGCAACTGTCTGCCCTGTACACAACTTGGCAATCCATGGTGCTGGACTTGGGTGACGTACACGATTTAGGGGCCTTGACTTTGGAATCACCAACCACCCAGATGGAGCGACGAGGTCCATGATGTACTCACACGTGAGGCTTGTGTGGCAGGGGATGAGACCAAATGCATGTTGGGCAATGTTTGATGCATTAGGCTGCCCATCATGATACAGCTTGTTTGGACTATCACGCTTTTGGATAATTGTTGATGCCATGCACGTGTGTCTCAACGACTTCACAATAGTCACAATGGCACAATGTGATTGTTGGTAGGGCCGCTAGTGTAGGGATGTGTTCCTTGGATGATGCAGGGTGTTGACTTGAATGCTGGTACTCATGTGCTGTGGTTGATTCCCGCACCAATCACACCCATGTAGGTGTTGTTCACTAATTGTTGGGTCCAATTTGAAGCATCCTTGTCACATGTGTTTTCCCATTTGTATTCATATGCACATGTTGCCATGGTGTTATGCAGTGTTACTTTTGGGGAGGGGCAGTGACAGGGGATTTCCCTGATTGGGAATTCACACTGCGCACTCATGGATGCATGTCCTGCGAGGTGCTTCGAAGTAGTCATGTGTATTCAGCTTTGTGACTGCATGATGGTGCATTGTGGTGCTGTGGGTACGGTCAGGTGATGTCCAGTGGACAAGGTCAAGGGTGTGCGCTGATTGTAAGTCTGACATTTACACATTGGTGTGCGGCCAGAGTATGTCGGCCTCCATTGTCAGTGTCATGCATCTTATTTGAATGATTATGGGCATGGTGTTACCAGCATGGACAGTGTCCAGACACCCCATTGAGGACACTCCCATGGCCCAGGGAGCAGACAGGTTGTATATACATGTTACCTCCCCCCACCGCCTCCTGCCCCCCAAAATACACTCCCATGGCCCAAGGAGCAGGCAGGTTGCATATGCAGGTACGCCCTCCCCCCCCAAATACACTCCCATGGCCCAGGGTGCAGACTCAGCCAGCAGCCAGGCACGTCGGGCAGCATCTCGTTCCATATAGCGCGGTAGCGAGGAGTTCCGCAGCACCATTGCATCATGCGTGGATCCTGGGAATCTGGCACAGTAATGTGTTATCATCTTGCTGGTATCACACATCATCTATATATTGATGGAGTAGCTTCTGACTGCGGTACACCACCTCCACGGCATGCAGGACTACCAACTCCATGTGGGTGCAGTCGAGGGCACCAATGACATTGGACATGCCTGCCAATGCATGAAATGCTATTTTGGTCTCATTCACCTCCTGTAGTGTCCGTGGTAGGGATATGTAGGCCCTTGCGTGCTTTAGGAGTGCATCCAGCACTTGGTTTAGCACACTGGAGAAACATGTTTGCGAGATGTCATGCAGCTGGCCCACTGTGTGCCGGTAGGTGCCTGTGGCCAGGAAGTAGAGCACAGACGCCACCTTCAGCAGAAGGGGGATGGCGGTGCGGATGTTGATCAGGCTGACCAAGTCTTCATGTTTTAGATCCGCTATGGTGGTGATGGTGTCCCTGTCCAGGCTGTACAGGGTGTGGGTCTGTGCTGGGGTTAAGTTGAATGGACTGGCCCTTATGCACGGGATTGGTGGCTGCCTGCGGGGAACCACAGCCTGCACTGGTGGAATTTGCTGGGGCATTCTCACCCTCCTTCTCCTCCTGCGCCTCCTCTGTAATCCCTGGTGTACTAGCTGCTCAAGGAGTAGCAGTGCAGGCATGTCCTCCAGCTCCAGTATCGCGACTGCAAGCGGAATTATTTTGGTCTTGGAAGGGGTGTGGTGTGTGGGTTTGCTCCTTTTGTGCAGGGCCAGCCTCCATTGCCGACACCTGTGCTGATTGTGTGCACCTGTGGCCGTTGGGAGCACAGCAGTTTACTATTAACGGGTGATCCGCGATGCTGGTATTGCCAGCATCATGGTGGCCCTTCATACTGGCATCTGGATGCCGGTATGTGTATGTCCGGTGTTACTGGCACGGCGCCCGCACACGCATGCTGGTATGGTGGTGCACGGCCACAGCGGGTCCCTGTCGATGCTGGTAGGTCCTGCTTTGCAGGTCGTGATGGGCCGGTCCAGTAAACGATGCCGGTAATGCCTTACCGGTGTCGTTATTACCGGAACGCCAACCTTGTAATGAGGCCCAATGTCTTGTCTGCAGTAAATAGTTTCTTGTAGTTGCTTTTTTATACTCCTACGCCCCGTACCCTTTCCTGCATACTTATGTGATATTTCATCCTTGGGGACAGGAATGGAGCACTTTTTGACAGCAACAAAAAATATTGTCCCTTTTCTATTTTTACGCGCGGCCACTGCGTGTGGCTTTAGCCCTGCCCATCACATCACCCTCCAGCCCTTTTCTCTGTGCAGTCGGGATCGGATGCACTTAGCATTACAGGGGGGTTTCTTATCCTGCTTTTTGTCCATCAGTTTGTCTTCCTGCCTCAGTAGAGCAGCTGTTTTCTTTTCCTCCGCCTTTGCCGGAATGTAAGGGCTTTGCTCTGTGTGTTTCCTGTAGCTGTCACTATGTGGTGGCGGACCCACACAATCGTTGCCTCGTGTAGTTAGGCCCAGACCATCGCCGGAATGCATGCTTCTATTGCGACTCCCTCTCGATCCGTGCACTCGAAAGAAGGCTCATCAGGTGGGAGGAGGTTTTCCATTGCGCTCCTCCGGTACACTTATGGGAATTCATCTAGGAAAAAAGATATTGCTGAGTGAGAGCCTTCCTTTTCAGAGCACCCCCTCCGGTTGACTCCTTCCCAGGGGTCATCCAGTTCAGGGAGGAGTCGTACAGCCTCTAGCGTCACCAGGGCTCACCCTGAGGTGCCCCAATTGGGGTCTAAGCTGGATACCGGAGTGTCCTCCGAGCTTCCCCCTCTGGGGGCTAAAGGTACCAGGGTCACCCCGAGTTTCCCCAGAAAGGGACTAAGCAATCCACCAGCAATGCCCAAGATCTCCATTCCGGGGTTAATAAAACCAGATTGATTTCCTAGGTTCCCCTCAATTGGGCTAAACTTGTTCCGGCCAGTCTGAGGGAGCAATAAGGACAGAGGCTTTTCCAAACCCCACTTCTGCTGGCTCTGCTGAGAACCCTCAAAAAGGGCTAAAGAATCATCGAAGGCTCCTAAAATAATGACCAAACCCACCATGGCCTCTGACAGATATGTGACGCATGTCACCACAGAGTCTCAAAATGGCAGCCCCTCCAGTGTCACTGACATTGGGCATTTTATTGGCTCCTTTAGCTGCATCAGGTGCGGGTGCCAGGCTCAAATCTTTGCCGTCTGCATTCATGGGGAGAACTCCTTACGGTCTGAGAATGGATAGGAATCTGAGAATACCCTTTCCACCTACAATATCGCTTCCTCCTACATGGGCACTGTTACACTATGTTGATCTGTGGATGTGGGGGAGCCTCTTGGCAGCCGGTGCCAACGGAATCGTGGAGGCATAATCCGTTCGATAGACCGGTTCCGACTCCACAGACAAGACCGTCTTCGGAAGAGGCTTTCCCAATCCACCAAAACCTCCAAAACCAATGGAAGTACCGCCTCAGCGTCCTCCTCCAAGGCCAGTAGACTTTCCACCTCCATCCCCTCTTCCTCCGGTGGAGCATCCTCCTGAACCTAAAGAGCCCGTACCTGCACCTCGAGCTTTGCGCTTGACCCCGCCTGCCAAAATTCCCACCAAAAAGGGTTTGATGGATGTGCAAGAGGATGAATATCCACCTTCGTCAATCGGGGCACTTGATCGGGTGGTTGATATGATATTGCATTTAGATATTCCCACTACTGAACCTCCTACTCTGCAGCTGGGTGTTCTATTAGGAGCTCTTACTTTGAAGACGCAGGAATGGTCAGGCCTTTTCCTTCAAAAGGATATTTGGGCTGAGGCCCAGAAAGTGTGGGCAAAGCCATCCACGGGCCAACACCTAAACAAAAAGATAGATGCACAATATAGGCTTCAAGCATCTGAGGAAATTCCCCTAACCACATGTCCCCTCCCGTCTTCTACAGTCGTGCTGGTGGCAACCCTCCATTCCAAGTCTTCGGCATCGTCCTCCTTGGCATCCCAAGTGTTGTAAAAAGTGGATAAGAGTTAGGAGGGGATTGGAAAGAAAGTCTTAGCAAATGCGGCCCTCCAGCTCCTTCAAGCAAATACAGAAGCGGTGCTGGCTGCGGCAAACCTAAAACTCTGGAAGGAGATTTCGGAATTCTAACAGTTCATCCCCCAAGACAAACTTGAACATTTAAAAATCGTTTTATTGGATGCCAGATTTCTGCCTCCAGAACTGTTAGAAGCCGCTGCACATCAAATTGATACTTCGGAGCATAGCCTTATGATCAGTGTACATGTCACATGCCAGGCGTGGCTACACACAACCAAATTCATGAAAGAAATCCAAGACAAGTTTCTGGATCTTCCCCCTGAGTGTAAAGATCTTTTCCACAGTTCTACTGATGATGAGTTGGCCAACACCAAGGCGAGTACTTTGACGTCAAAATCACTGTCTGTTCTTGCAAAAGCTTCTGCTGCAAACTCCTCTTAACCCCAAAAATAGGAATTTCATCCCAGATCCTTTTCGGGGGTTTCGAAATTTTCAGGATTGAATATCGCGCCACACACACTTCTCCCCAAGCAGTCCAAGGCGTAAACAGCAGAGAGTAAGTGGTCAAGGACTCTTCTCTCACTCAGCAGCATCCACCTCTGGAAGCAGTACCTCCTCTTCCGACAAAAATACTGATTGATGGTTTGGAATGGTCCCACTCGACTCCGTTAGGGGAACGCATCTCTTTACACCTGGAGGCCTGGCGGACCATTACAAAGGATCTGTGGGTTCTATATGTGTCCCATATGGGTTTCCGTCTTCCCCTTCTGGCAATTCCTCCAGCCGTCCTCCTCTACAGCAGACAGGATCCCCCTCGCTTCGTTCATAGGTTCAGAAACCTCTTCATTTAAGGGTGATAGAACGCATCCTTCTGTCAGAGGACGAGGGCTTATACTCTTGCATTTTTACAGTGCCAAAATCCAACCAGGCTGGCCTGCGCACTATTTTAGACCTGTCAGATTTCAAACTCTACATTCCCCAGGAAGGATTCAAGATGATCATGCCCACATAAATCTGCTCGTCCCTTAGAAAGGACAGTTGGCTCTGTGTAGTAGATCTTCAGGTTGTGTACCTTCATATACCAATATGGTCCTAATACCACAAATACCTTTGCTTTTCGGTCGAGGCGAACACGTTCAGTACTACGTCCTCCCTTTCGGGCTGAGTCTTCACAAAGATAATGGCTGGGATAGCACGGTTTCTCAGGCTTCATGGAGTCCATGTCTATCCATATCTGGATGACTGGTTCCTAGGGAGTCACTTTCCTCAGAAAGCAGCTTCACAAATGCATTTGTTACTTCAGCTTCTCTTTAAACTGGGATTGTCGGTGAACTGGAGGAAGTCTTCAATGACGGTCTTGCAGGGACTGGTTTTCTTGGGTTTTCGATAGAACAAAGTCAGTGCCAAAGTCTTTCTAACAAACAGGATGATGGACATAGTGCATACAAGTTCCCTTTTTCGAACTCCACCCACAGGTCAGAATGGTGGTTCCGGAGGCTTCTAGGCCTAGTGGCATCCTGTGTATTTGCCCTTCCTCTAGCAAGGTTGAAGGTCAGACATACACAGTTGACGCTCAGACAAAGCTGGTCTCTGGCGACAGACCTAGACTCCCAATTGATTCGGATGTCCCCGGAGATGACTCCTGACCTCCTCAGGGTGTCAAACTTTACACACCATTTTGGTTGGAACTCCCTTTATGGATCTGTCTACTCATATGTTGTTGACAACGGAATCCTCTCTGCTTTGCTGGGGAGTGACACTAGGTCACCTTTGAGGTGTTCTATCTGTGGTCGTCCTCGGACAAGGAACATGCTACCTTGAACTGCTAGCAATATTTCTTACCTTGAAGGCTTTCCAGTCCAGTGTCCCCAACAAAATTGTTTGAATCAAGACAGACAACCCAGTTGCAATGTTTTATGTGAACAAGCAACGGTTGAGCAAATCTGTGCTCCTGGTGAACCTTTCCATTCAGATAGGGGAATGGGCGGTGCAAAAGAGAATTTGGCTGCAGGCGGTACTATACCTGAGGAGAACACAGCAGTCGATTCCCTCATTGCTGGTCTACGGCAAACCATGAATGTGAGTTAAACGTTCAATTTTTCCCTCAGATCTTTTCTGAGTGGGAGACCGCGATTGTAGACCTGTTTGCAACACTCTCCAAAAGGAAGCTTCTGCTTTATGCCTCCATAGAGGGGCTGGGACTATGCTCTCTTGGCGATGCAATAGAGATTTCCTAGAATGGAATGTCGGCATTCGCCTTTCTTCCCCCTCCCCTTGATTCATTGCGCTGTGCTGAAATTGCAGGAGGCGCAGAACTGTACGCTGATTTTTATAGCACCCTGTTGGCCAGCCAGGTTCTGGTTCTCTGAGGTAAAGACACTGTCAGTCTTTCCCCGATCCAGTTACCGGAGATTCCCAATCTCATGCTCCAGAACGATCACGAGGTGTGGCATCTCTCCCCACAATCTCTCAGCATGGGGACCTGGTTCCTGAAATCAGGTAGCTGGCACAGTTCAACCTATCCGATGATAACATGCACATCATCCAGGGAGCGCACAAACCCTGTATGCGGACACAGTACAGAAGCAAATGACTCTTCTTCTGTCACTTGTGCTTAGGCAAACAAATTGATCCTCATGAAGCTTCAGCGGACTGCGTCCTTCCTTTCATCTTGGACCCTGCATCCATAGGCATTCACATATGCTCGTGCCAGACGTTCCTGTCGGCTATCGGGACATACCTCAACACTGACTCTTATTCGTTCGCGCTCACAATCCCTGTAATTAAAATCATTTCACTGGTCTTCTTCATCTCTTCCCTCCCATCAAACCTCCTGAGGCTAAATGGGACCTCAATGTGGTGCTCAATGCGCTCTGCCATAAACTTTTTCGAGCCCATGACGACAGTGAACTTGAAATTGCTCACCTGGAAGTTGGACGTAAGTCGCCATTACAACAGCCAGAAGGATTGGCGAACAACACGCTCTCTCCATTGAAGAACCTTTTATGTTTTTTCATAAAGATAGAGTTTCTTCCGAAAATCTTTTCAGTTTAATATTGATCAGTTGATCACCTTATCAGTATTTTTTGCTAGAACCCGCATCAGACGCAGAGCGGGGCTTACACAAACATTGACATGAGGAGCGCTCTCATGATCTAACTGGATAGGACAAAGGACTTTAGAACCTCTTCTCACCTTTTCGTGACTTTCGGAAATACAAAGGGAATGCAAGCCTCAAAGGCCTCTATTTCCTGCTGGATAGTCTGCTGCATTACAGAAGCCTACACAGTAGAAGGCCTGCAGGCCACCAAGCGCATTCATGCACATCTAGTTCGGGATAAAGGAGCCTTGGTCGCTTTCCAAAAGTACGTTCCTTGGGGAACCTTCACTAAGGCGGCAACTGGGGCCTCCGCCTCGGCGTTCCTTTGAACACTATTGTCTTGATCTCAGTTCATGAGCTGACGCTCAGTTTGATCAAGCGGTCCTCAGAAACCTCTTTATGGGAGTTTTTCTATGCACCCAGTTCTATATATCAGGGCTTGTGAATCTCACACAAGTATGGCGGAAAGGGGATGGAACATAGGAATAAAATATAGTTATTCACCGTAGTGACTAACATGCTCCTAGTGCATAGTCCAGTTTCCTTATACGCCCACCTTCCCCTCTTAAAGGTTCCTTAATGTTGCTAAATATGTTTACCGACCTTGGCAATAGAAAAGGACTGAAGGGCGATGGGTTGGGCAGGGTTCAGGAAGGAGGGGCTAGAGCCACAGGTACTGGATCCTTTCTTTTGTAATTCCTTCATCGCATTTGTGTTCGAGTCAGGCTTTTAGAAGCAAGTAACTGCACCTTTGGCAGATGATAACACACCACCATACTCCTACGTCCCGTCCCCTTTCCGCCATACTTTTGGGGCATGCCATCCATAGGGACGGTACTGGAGCACTTTTGAAGCATCAAAAAGAATGTTGTTCTTCTTTTATTTTTACGCGGGGCCACTGCATGTGACAGTAGTCCCGCCTTCCTGAGCGCCTCCGCACTCCGCGCTTCACCCTTCAGTCCTTTTCTCTACATGGTCTGGTCAGACACACTTACATCATAGGGAAATTCTTTTTTTGTTCCCTTGCCCTTCATCTTCCTGCTCTGGCTCCACAGTCTTCTTCCTCCGTCTATGCCGGAGCGTCTGGGATTCATGTCCTTTTCTTTGTGCGAACATCGTTTTGCAAGGGCGGATCCCCATTCTCTCTGTCTGGAGTGCTTGGGCCCGGAACATCGGTGGGACTCTTGCTTCTACTGCGACTCCCTCTCTGTCCGGGCATTCAGCGTAGGCTTGTTAGGTGGTAGGAGGTGTTCCAACTGATTCCTCCTGCACATTTACAGCAGTTAATCGACAAAAAAAGGAAGAGTCTGGTAAGATCCTTCCTTTTTAGGACACCCCGGCCAGGGGATTCCTTCCCGGGGTCTTCTAGTTCCGGGAGGGTTGGAAGTGGCTCTGCTACAAGGGTTCTCCCTGAGGTGTCCTGAAGGGGATCTAACCTGGATTCCGGAGTTTTCTCCGAGGCCCCCTGTCAAGGGGCTGTCAGGACCGGATATTCATCCGAGGTGCCCCATCTGGGGGCTAAGGCTAAGCCTAATTCTGGGGCTGTTTTGACCGGGGTTATTCCCAAGGTTTCCAAGTCTGGAACTAAATGTACCGAGCCTAGTCTCGATGTTTCCTGTACAGTGACTAAAGGTACCAGGGTTATCCCCGAGGATCCCCGGTTAGGGGCTATAATTAAAACAAGCAAGATCGAGGGGCCTTTTCCAGGGGCTCTGGCTACGAGGTGTGACCCTAATCCTTCCCATAACAATCTTGTGGTTGAACCGATCTGGCTGAGGGGGCAAAGAAGGAGGGCAAAGGCCCTAAGTCTTCAAGTACTGGACCGGCTGAGGTTCCCTCACGAGGGCTAATTCTTCCACAGGATTCAAGGGGGCTCAAAAGTGCTCTAGATCTGCCTGTACCGCCTCTGCTGAGGTTCCTTGTCATAAGGCTAAAATTGATTTAAAAAAAGGTCCTGAAACCCCTGTGGTGACAATGGCCTCACTGAAACCTGTGATGGAGTTCACCTCAGGCAGTGACAAAATGGTGGTTCAACCCATTTGGTCTGAAGCGACCATTTTGACTAGCTCTCTCACACCAATGTCCTCAACGGCTGATGCAGAGGGGCCTATTTTTCAGGCCGAGCATCATTTTCCTCAGAATGTGGACAATAGGAATCCTTTCCGCCCTCCAATGGATTGGCGTGCTCGGTTTCTGCTGCCACACACAGTCTTGCTTCCTCCTGCGTCCACTCTCTTAGTTTATGTCGATACAGTTGGTGGAGGGCCATCCTGGCAACCGGCCTCTTTACAATCCTGGAGGTATGCCCCTCCAGAGCGGCCTCTAGCCACTCCTCTGCCTAGACCTTCCTCTGAGGATGCGTTCTTCTGCAAGTTCCAGGCCCTTATGCACTCTGACCCGATGAAGGCATACTTTAAGGATCTATTTAAATAAATGTATCCTAAGCCTCTCGAGCCGCAGCCTGCTCCTACTGCCCCTCAGCAGATTTCGGTGGTGCCGCCCCCTGCTCTTCCGGTGTGGCCCCCTCCTCCACTACCATCCCTGCCTCCACTTTCACCAGTGCTTAAGATACCAGCTGTGCAGACAAGCAGGCCCAGAGTGTCTGAGGTACCACGTGCTGCGGATCAGTTTTATGTTCCCACCACAACTGACGAGGACCAAGCTGACCAGAATAGCGAAGACCCACGCCGTCTGTCAGAGACTTTCATGACCCGAGCCTCCGGCTCCACAAGAAGGTGTACTTTCAGGAGCTTTAACGCTTGTGGCACAGGAGCGCATAGACCTTTTCCTTCAAAAGGATGTGCTTGCTGAAGCCCGCATGGTCAGGGAAAAACCTCACTCCGGGCAGCATGTCAATAGGAAAATTGATTCTCGCTACAAGCTACACTCACCAGAAGACATACCCTTGAATGCATGTCCACTCCCCTCATCAACGGTGGTGGTAGCAGCTACACTCCAGTCTAAGCCGTCCTCAACATCCTCCATGGCTGCCTCTCAGGTCCTGTCCAAGGAGGACAAAATTATTGACGCCATCGGGAAAAAACTATTTTCCAATTCTGGTCTTCAGCTGCAGCAGGCATCCTTGCAGCTGCAAATCTCAAGCTGTGTAAGGAACTTTCCGAATTTCAGGAATGTATCCCACTGGACAGGCTAAAAGATTTTAAAGAGAGCTATGTGATGACAGAGTTCTGGCTCAGGACCTGCTGGAGACCCCGGCCTTCATGTAGATACTTCTGCTCTGGGCCTTATGGTTGGGGCAGATATTTCCAGCCAAGCGTGGCTTCATGCGACAACATCCATCGAAAGAGGTTCAGGACAAAGTATTTGACCACCTCTTCGAAGGCAAAGAGCTGTTCCACTCCTCCACCGATGAGGAACTCAATAAAATAAAGCTAAGCACGCAAATGGCTAAATCTGTGTTGGTCCCTGCAAAACCCCAGCCAAAGCAGCCTTTACGCAGAGGTCTGGGACCCAGACATGGTCCTTCTCAGGTTTTAGAGGGTTCCATGAGCATTGAGCATCCCGGGCAGAAGGTTCCTCTGGTGTACCTCGATGCAAGCAGCAAAGGCAAAAGGGCCGTTTTTTCTGTCAGTCATCAGCCTCCTCCTCTGCAACAGGAGGTCTCACCCCTAATAAATCATCCAAATGATGTTTTCCATCGGTCTTACAATACTCTGCTGGGAGGACATATATCATCTCATCTGGAGGCGTGGCAGACCATCACAGAAGATCCAATGGGACCACAAGGACTGGATTTTCCACTGAGGTTCCCCTTCTCGGGGATAATAATAAGCCCAACGCTTCTGGGGCTGCTTCAACTGGGGTGATTCCTGAGGTAAACATACCAAGCCTAGCCTCAAGGTTTCCTGTCAAATGACTAAAAGTACTGGGGTAAAACCATGAGGATCCCCAATTATGGGCTTTTTCAAACACCAACATATCGAGGAGCTCCATTTAGGACCCTAAGCTTTACCACATTGAATCTTGTGGTTGTACTGGCCCTGCTGAGGGGGCAAAGAAAGAGGGCAAAGGCCCTAAGTCTTTAAGCTCTGGCACTGCTGAGGTTCCCTCATTGAGGGCTAATTCTTCCGCAGAAACCAAAAGGGCTGAAAAGCGTTACAGGTATGCTAGTACCAGCTCTGCCGAGGTTCCCTGTCAGAGGTCTAACACTGATCCAAACGCCCCTACAATCCTTGTTGTGACAATGACCTCACTAAATCCTGTAATGCAGATCACTTCAGGTAGTGGCAAAATGGCGGTTGAACCCACGCGGTCTGAAGCAACCATTTTGACAAGCTCTTCTACACCAACGTTATTAACGGCTGGTACAAAGGGCCTACCTTTGGAGTTAATGCCAGTGTTTTCCTAACGGAGGACAGAATCGCAGATTTATCAACCACATGCTTTCTTTTCCTGAACTCCTCCCACAGGTCAGCATGGTGGTTCCAGAGACTCCTGGGCCTGATGACTTCATGTGTTCTAGCCCTACCTCTAGCAAGACTGAATAGGAGGCACGCACAACTCGCGCTGCAGAGCTGCTGGTCTCAAGTTTTGGACCCAGACTCCAAAATAATTTTGATACCATCCTTCATGACGGCAAATCTTCAGTGGTGGTCAACCTCCTGCAACCTTTCAGTGGCAACCTCCTTCCAGGAGCTCTTCCTACAGATTATGGTTACAACAGACTCCTCCCTCGTAGGGTGAGGAGCGACGTCAGGCCACCTTGAGGTGTACGATCTGTACTACCTGGAACCCCAGGCAGTTCTGCTGGCATTGAAAGCTTTCCAGCCTTCAATCATCGAAAAAGTGGTGCGAATTTGCACAGACAATTTGGTAGCTGTGTTCTACGTCAACAAATAAGGGGGCACTGGGGCGCCTCCTCTGGTGGTTCTAGCTATACAGGTTTGGAATTGAGTAGTCCAACACAATGCCTGGGGCTGCTTCAACTGGGGTTATTCCTGAGGTTTCCCAGTCTGGGTCTAAATATACCGAGCTTAGTCTCGAGTTTTCCTGTCAAGTGACTAGAAGGGGCTAATCCCGAGGATCCCCAAAGAGGGGCTATATTCAAAACCAGCTGGATCGTAGGGCCCCATTTAGGGGCTCTGGCTTTCGGATGTGACCCTAAGCTTTCCCACAAACAATCTTGTGGTTGTACTGGTCCTGCTGAGGGGGCAAAGAATGAGGGCAAGGGTTTTAAGTCTTTCATGAACCAGCCCTGCCAAGGTTCCCTCACTGAAGGCTATTTCTTCTGCAGAAACTAAAGGGGCTGAAAAGCGGGTCCCAGGTCTGCTAGTACCGGCTTTGCCAAGCTTCCCTGTCAGAGGGCTAAAATTGATTACAAAGCCCATACAATTCCCCCGGTGACAATGGCCTCACTAAAACCTATTATGCAGATCACTTCAGGCGGTGACAAAATGGCGGTTCAACGCACGCAATCATAATGCAGGAGGCACATATGCCTTCTACAAGAGCGCAGTACAAAAGTAAATGGCTTTCTGTTGACTGTGTCTTGTCTTTTTTTTAAAAACATCAATTTTGGGAATTTACAACAATGTTAAAGGCAAATTGCTGCAAATTGTTGTTCGAAGCTTAGGTGGCCCATTCCAAGGCTACCAGTTCCCAAATTTTCCAGAGCCATTCCTGTTCTGTCGGTATCGTGGGCCCCTTCCACTTTTGTGCTATGAGGGTCATGGTCCCTAATGTTAATATCACCCTGGCCCTGTCCCTTACCCGGTATCCCCCCTCCGCTACCCTCATACCCGTGCGGACTAGTATGGGGTCCCTTTCTGTCGCCTCTTCAAATGCCTGTGCCTGTGCTTGGAGGACTGCTCCCCAGAAAGGGCGGATCCTGGGGCATTCCCAGCAGATGTGTGCTGCAGTTTTCTCCGCTCCACACCCCTTCCAGCATTCCTGCAATGCTCCCGGAAACATCCTATGAAGGCGTGCCGGTGTGTAGTGCCAACCGTACAGGTATTTATACCAAGGCTCCTGTAACTGTGCAGCTTTTGCTACTTTTGGTATTTTCCTCCATAGTTTTTCCCACTCTGCAGTTGTTATTTCCTTCCTAACATTCGGTCCCATCTGTCCATGTATGATCATCTTTGTAGCGGCGCTGCCCCTTCCAATATTTTATAGAGGCTTAATATTAGGCCCTTGGTGCCATCATTTGTCATAAAGAATTTCTCAAATTCTGTGAGCTGTCTGGGAGCCGCTTCTTTCACTTCTTTATTCCTGACCCATTGCCTTATTTGGAAGTACCGCAGCCTTTCGCCCTCCCCCACTGCAAAGTCTTGTTTACATTCTTGGAATTAATCCTGTCCCCCATGAATATATCTCTGATCTTCCTGCAAACCCCTGTCCTCCATAGATCAAAGGCCCCCAGCTCCCTCCCCGGGTGAAATTCCTTGTTATTAAATATCAGGGTTTATGGAGAAGGGTATGTCGTTATCCCTTTTTCTTTTACCGCTCTATCCCACGTGTCCGCAGGGTTTTTGTAATTGCGCTCTTGTAAAGGTGTTGTGGTCTGCTATTGCGAGCGAGCCACAGGACCCCCCCAGATCATGTTGGGCCACCGCTCTGTCCATCTGGGTCCATTGCTTCCCCTGATCTTGAAGGAACCATTCCCTGATCACTCTCATTTTCCCCTTTACGTAGTATTGGTGGAAGTTAGGGAAGGCCAATCCTCCCATCCTCTTTGATGCCTCTAGTAGATTGCGGCTTATCTGCGCCTTTTTACCTTCCCATACGAATTCCCTTGTTGACTTTCCCAGCTCCTTAAAGAAATCCTGGGGTATTAGTAGTGGGATTGCTTGAAAAAGGTAAAGTAGCCACGGTAGCGTGACCATCTTAACCGCTGCCATCCTACCCATCCAAGACACCCTCTGACCCCTCCATCTCAGGTACTCTGCCTTGATAGCTTTTAGAGTGGATGGGAAGTTTGCTGCGTACCACCCTGATAGGGACGGTGTGATTTTGACCGGCAAGCATCTTATCCCTCCCAGGCTCCAAAGGAATGGTTATATTGCCTTCAATTCCCCCGCTAATGATGATTTGGGGCTTGTGAGCGCTAAGAGCATATCATTAGTGAATGCCGCCATTTTATGTTCTGACCCCCAATGGGTACCCCCCTTATTTCCTCCTTTTCCCTTATTGCCTGCAGCAGGGGTTCCAAGTAGACTGCATATAGGAGGTTGGAGAGTGGGCACCCCTGCTTAGTTCCTTTGCCCAGCTTCACTGGCCTGGACATTGAGCTGTTCACTGCCAGGCGGATTGTCGGGTTCCTATAATTTACTTGTACCATTTTGAGGAAGTCTCCCCCAACCCCATTTTCTCCATGACCCTGAAGAAAAACGGCCACTTCACCCGGTCGAATGCCTTCTCTGCGTACAGCAATAATAGGACCACCGGAGTGGCCGTTTTCTGCCCCTTTTCCACCAGATGAGCCACTCTCCTAATATAATATGCTGTTTGCCTACCCAGGGCAAACCCTGCATGGTCTGGGTGGATCAGAGCCAGAAGCAGAGTTTCTTACCTTTTCGCCAAGATCTTGGTATAAATCTTGGCGTCTATATTTATGAGTACAATAGGCCTATACGAGGTACACTGTGCTGGATCTTTTTTGGGCTTCTTGATTACAGTAACATCTGCGAGAATAATATGCGAGTTTCAATCTCTCAGTCGAACACCCATTCTTGACCTTTCACAAGGATAAGGTTATGCTTCGCACTCATCATTATTTCCTTCCAAGAATTGTCTCAGAGTTTCACATAAATCAGTTCATGTCCCTACTGGTTTGTCTTTCTGAACGCAGTCTCAGATGCATAAAAGGTTCCACATTACTCCTACGTCCTGTCCCCTTTCCTCCATACTTGTGGGTCATTCCGTCCTTCAGGACGGGACCGGAGAACTGTTGTAAAAAAGCATCAAAAATGTTTGATTTTTGTCCTTCTTTTATTTTTACGGAGGTACCGCACGTGGTCGTAACCCCGCCCTCCTGAGCTCCGCACATTGCCCTTCAGTCCTTTTCTCTGCGTGGTCGGGGCTGGACGCACTAGCATCACTGGGATTTTTTTCTTTTTATTCCCTTTGTCCTTCCTTCCTGCTCCAGTTCCACGGTAATTTAGTCCTCCGGCTATGCCGGAGCGTCTGGGATTCGTGTCCTGTTCTTCATGCGAAAGTTGTTTCGCGTGGGCAGATCTCCACTCTGTTTGCTTAGAGTGTCTTGTCTCGGAACATCGCTGGGACTCATGTTTTTATTGCAATTCCATCTCGGTCCGGGCACTCAACGACATCTTCTTCGGTGGGAGGAGGTGTTTCAACACATTCCTCCACCGCATTTTCAGCTCTTCATCGATGAAAAGAAGAAACGCAGAGTAAGATCTTTACTTTTTAGGGCACCCCGGCCAGGGGACTCCTTCCCAGGGACTTCCAGATCCGGGAGGGGCCCGAGTAGCTCTGTTACCAGGGGCATCCCTGAGTTGCCCCACAACGGGCCCAATAGGCACACCAAAGGTTCCTCCAAGGGTTCCGCAGTGGACCTGCCCAAACCGGACACTGTTCCAAGGTTCACCGTTTGGGTGCTAAAGTTCAGCCCAGTTCTTCTGTGGCTCTGGATACCTGGTTCGCCCTGAGGTCTCCATTTCTGGAGCTTTCCACACCGATACCAGGGTACGCCCTGAAGTCTCAGTTTCTGAAGCTTCCCACACCGAGTCACGGCTCGAGGCCCCTCTTGAGGGAATTATACGTCCTGGGTTAGATCCTGAGGTTCCTCTTCTTGGAGCTAAATCCAGTACCGACAGTCGAGGGATCCTCTTTGAGAGTGCTGTCAGTGGGGTACATTCCTCAACCGTGTCACGCTAAGGGTTGTGGTGGTACTAGTTCTGTCGAGGGGGCGAAGAAGGCGGTCACGCACCACAGGTCTTCAAGTACCGGCTTTGTCAAGGTTCCTCCACTGGAGGCTAATTCTGGGACAGTACCTAAGATGTCCAGTAAACATCCTAGATCTGCCAGCACCGGTTCGGCCGAAGATCCTTGTTTCAAGGCTAAAGTGTTACTTAAGTCCCCTGACTCCCTTGAGGGGACAGTTGCCTCACTTTCTCCTGTGATGCAGTTCGCCTCAGGTGTCGACAAAATGGCGGCACCTCTGTCTCATACAGTCTCGCTCCCTCCTGGTTCCGCACCACTGATCTATGTGGATTCAGCTGGTGGTGGGCCTTCCTGGCAACCATCCTCATTGCGTTCATGGGGGTATGCCTCTCACGAGCGGCCTCTGCCTACTACAGTACCTAGACTTTCGTCTGAGGATGCGTTTATTGGGAGGTTTCAGACGCTCAATGCACTCTGATCACACAAAGGCATACTTTAAGGGTCTTTTCAGGGAAATGTACCCTGAACCTCCTGTACCGCCTCCTGTCCCGGCTGTTCGTACGCCGGTCCCGGTGGTGCCACCTCCAGCTCTTCCCGCCGGACCTCTGCCACCACTATCTCCTCTGCCTCTGCTTTCTCCGATAGAAAAGACATCAGCAGCACAGGATAACACTTTAAAACCTGAGGCGCTACGTGCAGTGGAACAGTCTTCTGTTCCCGCTTCACTGGATGAGCCCCAAGCGCACCAGGACAGCGATGAACAGCCCCGCTCCGTTAGAGCATTCCATGACCAAGTGCTGGATATGATGCCACTGCTTGATATTCCAGTACCCAAGGCCCCCACTCCACAGGAAGCGGTGCTTTCTGGAGCCTTTACTCTGTCACCTCAGGGGCGCACCGGCCTGTTCCTCCAGAAGGACGTCTTGTCTGAGGCCCGTAAAGTCTGGGACAAACACCATACCGGGCTGCATCTCAACAAGACATTGACGCTCGATACAAGCTTCACGCCTCGGAAGATATGTCCTTGTCGGCTTGTCCGCTCCCATCATCAACGGTGGTGGCAGCAGCCACACTCCAGTCCAAGCCGGCCTCTGCATCATCCATGGCAGCGGTCCAAATCCTCTCCAAAGAGGATAAACTCCTTGACGCCTTTGGCAAGAAAGTCTTTTCCAATTCGGTGCTCCAACTTCGTCAAGCTACCACCAAGCTCTTCCTGGCAGCTGCCAATCTTAGGCTGTGGAAGGAGCTAGCCGATTTCCAGGAATATATTCCTGTAGATAGGTTAGACGACTTCAAAGCCAGTTTGTTGGACGACAAAGTGTTAGCACAGGATTTACTGGAAGCTGCAGCACACCACGTATATACCTCCGTTCGAGGCCTTATGGTCGGGGTTGACATCTCCCGTCAAGTGTGGTTCCATGCGACAAAGTTCTCAAAGAAAGTGTAGGGCAAGGTGCTGGACCTTCCTTTTGATGGCAAGGAATTGTTCCATTCCTCCACAGATGAGGAACTCACAAAGACTAAGGCGAGTACTCAAACTGCCAAATCTTTATCGGTCATGGTGAAAGCTCCAGCTAAGGACCCTTATACACAGAGGTCATGGTCCCAAACTCGGACCTTCTCTGGCTTCAGGGGGTTTCAGGATCGCTGTGCGCACCAATCTGAAGCTCCGGTAGTTGGGCCCCGCCAAAAGCAACAACGGCAAGGTGTTTGGTTTTTCTCTCGCCCATTAGCCTCCTCTGTAGGGACAGGTGGTCTCCCTGCCGACATCCAAATTAAATTTTTTGTCGGTCGCACAAGACTCAGGTGGGGGGGTTGAATCTCATCTCATCTGGAGGAGTTGCAGACCATCACCGGAGACCGGTGGGGTTTGTCCATCGCACGGGCGTGTTTCCATTTGCGCCTCCCTACGTGCACTATCCTCGATCTTTCCCAGTTCAATCTTTCTCTTCCCCAAGAGAAATTCAAGATGATCACGCCTTGCCAAAATAAAGTCCTCTCTTCGGAAGGTTGACTGGCTCAGCGTAGTGAACCTTCAGGATGCATACATGCACATCGTGATATGGAGTATTTATCGGAAATATCTGCGGTTCTCCCTGGGAGAGGAACACTTCCAGTTCCGTATGCTCCCTTTTGGTCTCAGCTTGGCGCCACGTGTCTTTATGAAGATGATGTTGGTCATCGCAGCTTTCCTCAGACTGCAGGGGGTTCATGCATATCCATATTCGGACGATTGGCTCCTGCGCAGTCCTTGCCCACAGATGGCATTGATCAATCTCCAGTCTCTCCTCCTGCTCCTGTTCCACCTTGGGCTTTTCGTGAACTGGCGGAAATTGTCCATGACAGTCTCTCAAGACCTGATTTTCCTGGGTTTCTGTTGGATTACAGTCAGTACCAAGGTGTTCCTAACGGCGGACAGGATTGCAGAGCTATCAACCACGTGTCAGCACTTCCTCCAGTCTTTGCACATGATGGCTTGGTGGTTCCAAAGACTTCTGGGCCTCATGGCCTCTTTTGTACTAGCCCTTCCTCTTGCACGTCTGAAGATTAAGTGTACTCGGCTGGCTCTTTATAACTGTTGGTCTGAGGCTTCGGACCCGGATTCCAAGATAATCCCAGTCCGTCCTGCATGACGGCGGATCTACAATGGTGGTCCTCGATCAACAACTTTCTGTGGGGGCCTCCTTTCAGGAGCCCTGCCACCAAGTGATGGTTACCACTGACTCCTCCCTTCTCGAGTGGGGTGCGACGCTGTGTCACCTCGAAGTATTCAACCTTTGAACACTTCAGGACTGGCAGTTTCATATCAATTATCTGGAACTCCTGGCTGTTTTACTAGTGCTCAAACCTTTCAACCGTCTATCATGAACAAGGTAGTCCGTATTCGCACAGACAATTCTGTGGCGATGTTTTACATCAACAAGCAGAGTTGCACCAAGTCACCTCTCCTTGTGGACCAAGCCATACAGATTTGGGACTGGGCCATCCAGCACAAGGTTTAGCTCCAGGCTGTTCACATCCCAGGTCATATCAATGTAACTGCGGACTCACTCAGCTGCCAGTCGGCAGCCAGTTACAAGTGGGAATTGAACAGCGATGTTCTCTCCAACATTTCTCGCCAATGGGGCACTCCAGAAGTGGACTTCTTTGCGACTTCTATAAACATGAAACTTCCTCTGTATGCATCCAGAGACTGCCTCGGGGCGATCTACCTGGGAGACGCTCTCGAGATTCCGTGGCACAACATGAAGGCTTGTGCCTTTCCTCCACTGACTCTGATTCATCGGTCACTCTGCAAGCTCAGGAGTGCATCGAATTGCACTCTCCTCTTCATAGCTCCTTGATGGCCAGCCAGATTCTGGTTTTCGGAACTTCAGCATCTGTCGATTCTTCCTCCGATCAGATTGCCACTGATTCCCGACCTTCTTCACCAGAGCGATCTCCAGATGTGGCACCCTTCCCCACAATCATTCAGCTTGTCTGCCTGGTGCCTGAATTCAGATCTTTAGTGCAGTTTAATTTGTCTGAGGACAACGTGCACATTATCCAAATCTCTACGAGGGCTCAATATAGGAGCAAATGGCTCAGTTTTTGACATGGTGCTTGGCTGAACAGCTTGACCCTAGGCACACTACGGTTCATTCAGTTCTATCATTTGTGTCTCACCTCGCAGCTTATGGCATTCATGTCTTGAATTGCAGGACTTACTTATCTGCCATTGCGGCCTACCTGTCCATGGAAAGCTATTACTTTTCATTGTCTAATCTGGTCATTAAAAGGCACTTATTCATCTCTTCCCGCTGGTGCACACCCCTCATCCCAAATGGGATTTGAATGTGGTCCTCACCGCGCTATGCCATAAACCATTTGAACCCATGTACACTACTGATCTTAAATATCTTTTTTGGAAGGTTGCTTTTCTGATCGCAGTGACATTGGCGAGGCGAGTAAGTGAGCTCCAAGCTCTTTCTGTGGAACATCGGTTCCTCACTTTCCATAAGCATAAGGTTGTGCTTCATACTCATCCTTCCTTCCTGCCTAAGGTGGTTAGCGATTTTCATTTGAACCAATCGATCTCCTCACCTGTCTTTTTTCCTAATCGGGCATCGGATGCCTAGAGAGTCTTACTTAACCTGGACATCAGGCGAGCCCTGAAATTTTACCTCGATAGAACGAGTGAACTCAGGGGCTCCTCACAACTCTTTGTCACATTCGGAGACCTGAAAGGGAAACCGGCTTCCAAAGCAACTATCTCCACATGGATTGCCTCATGTATTTCAGAAGCCTATAGCACCCAAGGCCTTCAACCTCCGAAAGGCATCCATGTTCATCTTGTACGTGGCAAAGCGGCTGCTGTTGCCCTCCAAAAGTATGTCCCTTGGGAAACCATCGCCAAGGCAGGTACGTGGGCTTCCCCATCTGCTTTTTGTAAGCATTTCTGCTCGGACCTGAGCCAATTTGGCCAGGCTGTTCTTATGAACTTATTCCAGTAAAGGTGTTTTTCCATCTACCCGAGCTCACTGTGGTGCGTACTTGGGAATCTCCCACAAGTATGGAGGAAAGGGGACGGGACGTAGGAGTATAACAAAGTTACTCATCGTAGTGACTACCTTACTCCACCTTACTCCTAGTCCATAGTGTGGTGTGTATATTTATATATATATACACACACGCACGCACGCACGCACGCACGCACGCTCTCTCTCTCTCTCTCTCTCTCTCTCTCTCTCTCTCTCTCTCTCTCTCTCTCTCTCTCTCTCTCTCTCTCTCTCTCTCTCTCTCTCTCTCAGTGGGCAGCGGGGAATTGGCATAGGTAACCTGGATGCAGCCCCTCTGGAGCTACAAACTCCAGTAACATGTTTAGATGAAAGAGGGGTGGCAGGGGCGCTATATATATTTATATATATATTTCTGAGGCTTGTGGAATCTGCTCAGATCACATGCTATGCATAGGCCAACATCTAGTGGATGCTGTGGAGTATTACAGTTGTTTTTGAAAGTCGAAAAGGGACGTTGACAGGCCGTGTCAATAATACTATCCCTAGTTTGACGTTTACTGTACCCATGGTGCTTCACGTGTCGAGGTCCCTCAGATTGGTTTTTTCACCATCATAGTCGCTTGCATATTGCAGAGTTCCTTCTGGCTGTCGCCTTTTGCTTGGAAAAATTAAATCTTGTATATTCTTTCTGTCCTTTGTTAGCTGTTTTCCCGCAAGATCTTCGGTGACGGCATCGAGGACAAACTACTATCGTTGACGACTACACCAACTCTTCTCGACGAACCTTTCATACGGCCTCTGAAGGCCTCAACAGACTCGGCCCTCAGAGTGGGGGTGGTTCATTCTTAAGTCTCTCTAAGATAATGCATATTCCCTTCTCCACCCACTTATTTCACCAGGCTGCCTTCCCAATACACAAGTTTTACTCATCCTGTAATCGTAAATTCCCCTGGAAAGACTCACAACGGGTGTGCAATTTCTGTCTCCCAAGGGATCACGATGAGGAACAGTGCAAGTCGTGCAAACTGTTTAAGCCCAAAACACTTAATGACCACCAAACAAAGCGCTGGGCCCACCACGCCATGCAGGCCGAGGCCGGCATGGATGTTGAGGGAGCCTTCAGCGACAGAAGCATCGACGTCTTCAGTGATGCCGAGGCTGATCGGGATCCGTCGGATACCCGCGTTCAAGCCTCTGACCCTAACAGTCAGGCCGGCGGTTCTGCTACGGGGACGACACCTGGCGGCACTAGCACGACCAAAGCACACCACACAAAACACACCTCCCGCGGCCATAAGTCTACCTCAACGCCGACCGGAAGCCACACACAGGATCAAGGGGGAGGTCCGAAAGTACCCTGTCCTCTGGGCATCGCGCTCACGGTCACCTTAGGACAGCCCCCCGAACTGACAGGCAAGTCCGTTTCTGACACTGTGTCTGAAGTCACAAAGTCCTCACACACAGACGATCGGGCATCGAAAGATGCATCAACGGCCCCCTCGGGTGCCGAATATCGACCATCAAGGATGCGTCCAAGGCCCGTTAGAAAACTACACCGAGCTTGAAGATGAGTGAGCTCATTAAGAAACATGTCCCAGTCATGCTATTGAAATGTCAGATGTCCCAAAACCATAAGTCTTCTAAAACACTGGGAGAGGGCTCTGGTTTGGGGACTATGACCCAAGGGGAGGGCACCATTTTAGGGGCTATGCGTCATAAAAAAAAACCTGCACCAGAACCAACACCCACTCCACTTGCCTCTGTTCCCACTGTAATCCCAAGTTCATCACAACGGACAGCAGAAACGATTGATAGAGTCTTGAGACGGATGTTTTTCCTAGCTAATTTCTTTGACTACCCCGAGGTCTTAGTAAATCTTCAGGGTGCCCCACTCAGCGCTCCAGCTACTACTCAAAGCAAGGCAGCAGTTACCCAGCCCCACTAAGAGAGCCCGCACTGACCCCACATAAGCTTCCACCTCGCAGCAGGACTTAGGGCAGCTTGCCTATTGTGAGACCATGCAAGACTTCCCGAAAACTGGAACTTACACTGACCCAGAAGACCAAGGGGACATGGGTGATTTTGACCAATTTTATGATGACGACGATGAGGATGTCTACCTCATACAGTCTCCAGATCACTCAGACCCACCGGTGGCTTACTCACCAATGGATAATCAAATACAGTATATTGGCCTGCTCCAAAAAGCAGAACATTTTAAAATTGATACAAAGAGACACAGGTGGACAAGGACATTGTTGAGGACATACTTGGAGATAAAAGGTCTGCTACCCCATTCATCCCCCTACTTCAATCAGTACAGAGGCACATCAAACCCGCTCCAATTACTCCAAATGTAACATGGGCAGTTAACCTGTGCATTGAGAACGTTTTACGGCCAGCTCCCTTAGACCCCCTTTACATCAGGGGACAGTTAAAACTCCTTAGTGGTAACAACTACTAGAAAGAGAGCAGGAACACCTCTGCCCTCTTCCGAGGCCCCTCCAGATAAGGAGAGTAAAAAGATTTACACTTTTGGAAGAAAGGTAGCCTCTTCTGCAGTTTAGCAGGCTAGAATCGCTAATAACACCACCTTATTATCTAGTTACAACTGCCACAAGTGGGATGAGATGGCCAAGCAATTAGCTTCAGTCCCAGAGCCCCTGAAAACACAACTGTCACTCTCCGTTGCAAAGGGTAAACAAATAGCAAACTGCATCCTCAAGAAAAACTTGGATGCAGCAGACAATGCAGAATAATAGCAGAGGGCACGTTGATCAAATGCCACTCTTGGCTACGCCAGTCTGGCATTAAGCTCGAGACTCAGGCTACCCTCCTTAATATGCCCATAGAGCCCAACGTGTTGTTTGGCAAAGCGTTGGAAGATGCTCTAAAGAGAGCGAAAGAATATGATGCCCTAAAATCATTAAGGTAACTCACCAATAAACCCTCGGAACAAAGAGGGGGCTACAATTTTCACTGTTTTAGAGGGCAAAACTCTCAACGTGCATCATGTTACAACCATGGTCAAAGCTTGTCCTGGAGTTCATCACAGGGACAGTCCTTGCAACAAGGGTTTCAAAGAGGCCAAAGAAGGTCTTGCCGTAGGGGTATATCCTCCTCCTTCAGAGGTGGCTCAACACCCCCCAAGAAATGTCCACCCGCTACAGGTACCCTCCCATGCTACTCCAGTAGGAGGCCGCATTTCATACTTTACCAAAGTATGGGAGGGAATCACCTCAGACAAGGGGGTACTTTCAACCGTGGCATGCAGTTATTGTATGGAACTGTTACACCAACCACCCACCAAGACAAAGGAACACCTCCAAGGAAGAACAGTGTATCCTGTTGGAAGAGGTGACAGCGATGCTCTTAAAATACACCGTAGAAATCGGCCTGCCGAACCAGGTAAACAAGGGTATTTATTCATTGCACTACCTTGTGCCAAAAAAAGACATTACAATGCGCCCTGTCTTAGAACTGTGCCCTGCAAACACCTATGTGAAGCCACAGCAATTCTGTCTGACAACGCTACAGGAAGTAATCCCACTGCTAAAGCGGGGGGACTACATGGCAACCTTGGATATGAAAGATACAGACTTTCATATTTCAATGTTCCCAGCGCACAGAAGATTCTTGTATTTCAAAAGAGGAAACCAACACTACCAATTCAAGGTGCTGCCCTTCGGCATAGCATCCGCTCCAAGGGTATTCAGCAAGGTACTGGCGGTGGTGGCGGTGCATCTACCCCGGGAGACAATCCCAGTGTTCCCTTACCTGGGCCTCTGGCTGATCACTAGTGAAAATCCCCAAATTTGCAAGCGAAATACCCAAAGAACAATCAATCTACTTTTTCACACTGGTGGACAGAGGAAAACCTTTTAAAGGGAAAACCATCCACGAAACGGCAGTGCAAGTGGTTGTCACAAAAGACGCATCACTCACCGGTTGGGGAGCCCATTACCTTCATCTTACAGCGCATGGTCTGTGGACTCAAATCACAGCCCAGAATAACATCAACCTTCTGGAACTTCTAGCAGTGCCAAATGCATTACAAACCTTCCAAGCACGCCTGACAAATCAAACAGTACAAATATTTACAGACAGCACCACTGCAATGTTTTACATAAACAAGCAGGGGGGCACACATTCGCCAAGTCTTTCCAGGTTAGCACAAAAAATATGGAAGTGGGCACTCAAGCCGGGTATTTCCTAACATGTTCCAGGAAAACTCTATTCTCTAGCGGACTCACTATGCAGAGAACCTCTACCAGAAGAGCACGAGTGGCAACTCAACAGATATCGTAGACTACTTTTTCACACAATGGGGTTACCCCCCGTTAGACTTGTTAACAACAAGAGAAAACGAACAATGCCCAGACTTCGAATCCAGGTTTCCCCAAGACGACTCCAAGGGGAATGGCCTGTGGTTGAACTGGTCAGGGAAATGTGCCTACGCTCCCCCCCCCCCCCCCCAACTCCTCTAATGAGCAAAGTGGTGAACAAGATGCACAAAGAACAAGTGACATTAATCCTAGTTGCTCCTATGTGGGTGAGACAACCTTGGTATCCACATCTGCGCAAACTGGCGATGTGCGACCCGATCAAACTCCCGTGCCCCTTCCTTCAACATTCTCACACAGCACAGGGGGACAGCATTACACCCTCAACCTCAGTCTATGAACTTGGCAGCTTGGCTCCTGAAGTCATAGAGTTTGGCCATTTAAATCTACCTCAAAGATGTATGGAAATCCTCAAAGATGCACGTAAACAAAACACTTGACTGTTACTTTAACAAGTGGAAGAGATTTGTAATTTGGTGCCAGTCAAAACAAATAAACACAATAGATTTTACTCCATCACACATTCTTAATTACATGCTTTACTTACTAGACTCAGGGCTATTATGTAACTCAATCAAAGTTCAGCTAGCCGCTCTATCTGCGCACACCACTTTTCAAAGTAAGGTGTCCTGGTGGAAAGTCCCGGTCATTAAGGCATTCATGGAGGAAGTAAAAAGACTCCACCCTCCTATTTCAAACCTGCAGCCAGGGTGGAACCTAAATGTAGTACTTGCAAAGCTCATAGGACCCCCCTTTGAGCCTATACATAAGTCCAGCCTTAAACACCTCACATATAAGTCAGCTTTTCTGGTTGCTATCACCACCATAAGAAGAGTCAGTGAACTGCAAGCTGTGTCAGTGCAAAACCCTTTCTTTGTTATCCACAAAGACACATTGGTATTAAGAACGCACCCAAGGTTTTCACCAAAGTTAATTTCAAAGTTTCATGTCAATAAGACAATCAAACTACCTGCTTTCTTCCAAATTCCATCAAGCTCGGCCGAGAAAAAGCTCCATACACTAGATGTAAGGAAGGTGGTTCTTTACTATGTAAACAAAACACAACCTCTAAGGAAAACAGACCAACTGTTCCTCACCATAGCTCTCGGCAGGGAAGGAGACCACATGTCCAAAAATGCCATCTCCAGATGGATAATCAGATGCATACAGCTCTGCTACTCTCTATCAAATAAAACACTGCCTTTCACACCAAGTGCTCACTCCACCAGTGGTACAGGAAATACCCTGGCTTTTATCGCAAACGTCTCGCTGGATGCCATTTGCAAAGCAGCTGCATGGAGCTCTATCCACACTTTTACTCAGCACTACTGCATTGACACTCACTCTAAAGCAGATTCCCAGGTGGGACAGGCGGTGCTAAAACATCTATTTGACGCTGTACCTTCTCACAACTCACCACCTTCTCCAAACACTGCTTGCTAATCTATGCATAGCATGTGATCTAAGCAGATTCCACAAGCCTCAGAAGGGATACATTACTCACCGTAATCGTATTTCTGATGCCAGTATCTACCTAGATTCACACGCGCCCACCCTTCCTTCCCTTGGAGAAGAAGGTGCATAGATGTTTTCTGGACTTTATCTGATACATAATCTGCTTTACTACACCTGTACTCAAGCTACACTTCATGCAACCTCATGTCAGAAACAAAACAATCAGAGGGACCCTGACGTATAAAGCACCATGGGTACACTATACGTCACATTAGGGATAGTATTACTGGCACGCCCTGTTGAGTTTCGAAAACAACAACTGTAATACTGTGCAGCTTCCACTAGATGTCAGCCTATGCATAGCATGTGAACCTAAGCAAATACAAGCATCAGAAATACGATTATGGTGGGTAATGTATCATATATATATATATTCAGTAAAGAAATTTTGTTAAAGGGACGTTATGGTTAAGTTGTGCTACTAAAAACCTATGAAATTCAGTAAAAAAACTTTGTTAAAGGGACGTTATCGTTAAGTTGCGCTACTAAAAATCTATGAAATTCAGTAAAAAAACTTTGCTAAAGAAATGTTAGGGTTCCAAGTAAAACCGGAAAACCCCTGAAATTCGCCAGTTATGGTAAGTTAAACAACCATAACTCGCGCCACCACTGTGCACTGCTATGACTAACACCCAGGACATCAAAGATGACATCACAAATGTAATTGATGACATCACTGATTACATCACATGTGCATTTACTTTTCATAAAAAGTCTGTCCAATGGATTCTTATTATAATGTTCGCAAAAAAGTGTCAAGGATCATTGGAATGAATATCATGAGCTGCTTAGTGCATTAATCAATACATTGGGCCTCATTACGACCCTGGTGCTAATGGGTTAAAAGCGCCGTAAAAGGCTGCGGCGCGTTAACCCATTAGCGCCTAATTACGAGGTCCCTTTGCGGGACCCAACCTTAATAGCTGGTCTAGACCAGCTGTTAACGTAGGGACCCGCAAAGGGACCTTCGTGGTAAGTATGGTACCGCAATTTGCGGTACCGTACTTAGTGCCTTCGCCATTCCCATTATGCCCTATGGGGCAAAAATGGGAATGGGGAAGCGCCATGGGGAAATGGGGAAATACCGCCCGCCAACTTTGGAATGGGGCGGTATTTCCCCATTTCACCATGGCGGACACGTTACGATACCGGCACCAACCATGGTGCTAATAGCGCCATGGTTTAGCGCCGGTATCGTAAAGAGGGCCATTGATCTAAATACATTCTATTGTATATAAATTCTATCAAGTATACTAACGTACTCATGTAGAAACATAGGCATTGTGTGCAGCATACATGATGGAAGTGCAATATTCATAATTTTGCCATATTCAATACTGAAATTATAACTACTTTCTTATTAGTTTTGCATACTGTCAAACATGTAATAAGTAGCTAATAAAACCTACTTACTACAGACAAAACACAAAGAAATAACAACACATACAAATATGAGTATATATATGGAAAGTGAAGTAAGCAAAAAAGCAATAGTTGTAGCAGAAAGGGTTCATAACCTAACTAATTATCTTTATGCAGAGAAATGATTGCTCTGTTTTAAAGGTGCAATTTACCCTATGTATATGTATCATATGATGTGACTGCACCCTAAAGAAAGTAGTGTGAGTACAATTTATACAAATATGAATATATAAAGATAGGGAAAGTACACTAATCAAAAAACAGAACTATCAGAAAGTGGTGATAATCCTACTGATTATCTTCATGCACAGAAACCATTGCTGTCTTTCAAGCCTGTGTCAACCCTTATGTATATGTTTCATATGATATGACTGGACCCTAAGAGAATTACTGTAAGAACATACTTGAGGGATAACTCTACAAATATAGTACCTTTTCAATAGTTATTTCCTGCCTGTTACTGAAGAAAACCATGTGCCCTAGATATGTCAGTTAAGGAATAAAGGGGGAGCCAGACGTGATGTAATCAGTGATATCATCAATGACATTTGTGATGTCAGCTTTGATGTCCTGGGTGTTAGTCTTAGCAGTGCAGAGTGGTGGCGCGAGTTATGGTTGTTTAACTTACCATAACTGGCGAATTTCAGGGGTTTTTTCGGTTTTACTTGGAACCCTAACATCACTTTAGCAAAATTTTCTTACTGAATTTCATAGGTTTTTAGTAGCGCAACTTAACTAAAATGTCCCTTTAACAAAGTTGTTTTACTGAATTTCATATGTTTTTAGTAGCACAACTTAACCATAACGTGCCTTTAACAAAAATATTTTTTTGAATTTCATAGGTTTTTAGTAGCACAGCTTAACAATAATATCCCTGACTTTATATACATGTAACTTAGAACATACTGAACCCCTGCTACTGAATTTGATGTCCGCTGACAGACGCAGACAACAGCAACATTAGCCAAAAAGTCAGGGGGTATCTTAAATTGTTATATCATACCATATGAACACTGCACAAGTTCACAGACTAGCACACATTGTTACGCTCACCTGGCTCCCACAGGGGCGTCGGTCGGACCCGGACGGCTGCGGTCTCCACCAACGTGATGCGTAGTGCAGAGATGACTGACTGGACTGGCCCTCCTAATCTTGTCTGCTTGACCCGTAGAAGTATTCTCCTGCAAGTGGAGGGATGGATTTAGCCACCCGTGGATTCAAGTGATGGCACCCCCCACCGTCCTCCCCACTAATCACCTCCGAAGTGCCCTCTCAGCAATCTCACCTTATACTCTTGAAAGATGAGCTCTCCATCCTGCATGGATTGCAGGGGCGCGTTGATGCCAGTTACTTCACTGCTTTGAAGGCGTGGGAGAGAGTTCCGGAGAGTATTGACTCTGAGGTTCCTGGCGAGGACTAGTCATAGAGTTCAATATGTACGATGTTCACTCTTGTTCCCCCCTTCCTTCCTTGTCTTGCAGCTGAGTTTGTGAGAAGATGCTCTCGTGGTAGCTGGTGACGCTCAGGTAAGAGTCTGTATTACCCGACGCTGTCCGGTAAATGTTGCACGTGTTTAACGTGTTGTTTTCTCTCTCTTTGCAGGTGCGGCACATGAATGTGTGGAGAGTTATAGAATAATGCCTCCGGTGGTAAATCAGGTAAGTCTATGGTGATAAGAGTTATATTTGTTGGTTTTCTAGGCTCACCTTGTTGTTTTCTTTTGTCCCCCAGGTGCCGGAGTTCAGCAAAGAAATGATGGAGGCAGTGCCGAATCGAAAGATGCTGTGAGGACTGGTGAGAATGGCGCGGCGCTGCAGCTGGAGATGCGACGCGTACTGAAATGATGTTCTTTCCAGGTCCGGAGGCGAGATGGATCCGGAATCGGGTGAGGAATTCGAAAATAGTTTGTTTTCTAACCTTGTCCTTTTCTTTCCTCTTTGTTTTAGGAGCTCCAGATTCAGGGCGGGCGTGGCAGAAGACTGGATGCTGACTGCAGGCACGGTGAGCGTTACCCTGCTGGATGCAGAATAACACGAAGCGTGTGCTGCTGGTCGGGCGTGGTTTACATAGCCTCCAAAGTAGTTCCAGGTAAGAAGTTCCCCAGAACCACGCCTGAGTAAAAAATAGTCCCTGTAATAAAATAGTCCCATCCAGGCCTCACGTTGGCTTGGACTCACTTGCAGCATGGTTTGCATCAGGTAAGTAAAGTCTATGAGCCTGGTGCCTATGGCGCCAGGACTGATTTCTATGATAAGCCTGGCGCCTAAGGCGCCAGGACTGAACCGAAACAGCCCCCAGCCGGGGCTGTTGGGTTTTTAATAAGTATCTGGTTGCCTGCTCCCGGAGCTGATGGGCTTGGTCCTGATGCCCGGGGGTAGGCATCATGACACACATACACATTATATGTAGTAATAAATAAGAAGTGTAACCCATATATGTAACACATCAACCATTTATTTAAATACAATATGCACTAAAATGGAATATACCAAAAGAAGAAAGATAGGCTTCCAACATAATTACCTCACAGAAACTGCACAACTAGGAGCAATAGCAGAGCTACAAACCAGTAAGAACACAAATTACCAGAAGCTAGTAAGTGTACTTCATTTTTATTATATATTTGTAAAATGTCTGTATTAGATACAAAAAAAGTGATATAATTTTCTTTTCTCACAGAAATGTCCAGTACTTTGGAGTGGCTTGGGGAGAATTTCCCACGTGAGGAAATGTCTGAAGATAGTGAACCTAATGGTAGACACTTCTCTACATAAACCAATTAATAGGTATTGCTGTATGTACACTTAACATATAAATCTTTTTTTGTACAGACCATACAAACATTGGAAATAGTACACCAAAAGAAATATTGGATAAGACTCTCCAGCGCATGGAAGAAAAAATGGACATGCTCATGGCAAATTTCAACAATTTGAAAAACTTTGTGGAGGACCCAATGATTTCAAAAACAAACACAGAAACTGAGCAAAATGCACAGTACACTGGTTTGTAAACCAAATATGAGGGTAAAAAAAAGCGGAAATATCTATTATGAAATGTAATAAGTCTTTATAGAATACATACACTAACACACTCTTTTCTTTTATCACAGAACTTGAAAATGAATACTTCCTCCAGGTACCAAACTCATGTAATAAATGTATTGAATGTCAGCAAATCATGCATAAGTATAATTGAAACCATTTGAAAGATAATCAAATCTATAGGTGTGATCTATGGCTGTGATATGGTGCACTGGTTGTGGTCAGGACCTAGAGTATTGAGTATACAGCCTTCAGCCTTCACCCATGCACCCTGCCACAACCACCACAACATATCACACCCATAGTAGCTTATAACTTCAGTACTTATAACTTCGGTCTTGGGTACACTCTGGCCACAACTCCAAAACATATCACACCCATACATCACACCCATGTTTGATTCTATGGGTGTGATCGATGGGTGTGATATGCTGCGGTGGTTGCCGCCAGGGCCTAGAGTCTTGGGTGCATGGCCTTCGACCATGCACCCAAGACTCTAGGCCCTGGCGGCAACCACTGCAGCATATCACACCCATCGATCACACCCATAGAATCAAACATTTTTAACTATGATCACACCCATAGAATCAAACATTTTTAACTAGGCCTCATTGCATTTTTAATGTCCGCGGACACCTTGGGTGTCCTTAGAACAGTTTCTACTTGCCTGCGAACAATACAGACAGGTATAGTGTCCTCAGGACACCTCCATTTTCATTTATTTGCGGACATCCCGAACACCACGTGTGTTCGTAGAACAGTTTCAACTTGCCTGCAAACAATACGGACAGGTAAAGTGTCCTCAGGACACCTCCATTTTCATTTATTTGCGGACATCCCGGACACGCTGTGTGTTCTTAGAACAGTTTCAACTTGCATGCGAACAGTACGGACAGGTATAATGTCCTTAGGACACCCCCATATGGGATGATTGTGGACATCAAGGACAGCGCTACTGTTCGCAGACACAACGAACACAACAGCGGTGCCTACCACCTAAATAGATAAAATATTCGAACCATCTCTTACCCCCCACCATCCCCAAACAGTCCGCGGATACAAGATGACGGGCGTTTCCTAAAATCTGACGCACATTACGCTCTTCACCATCCAATCAGCGGACACGTCGTATATCTGCGGACATGACGCAAGCCGTTTAACCAATCAGGACACTGTCCGCAGAGCGAACAGGGAAAAGTGTCTGCAGAACGAACATAGATATCACTAATTTTTTGTGACCTACTTTTTGGTCATTTTTTAAAAAGCTACTGGACGGATTTTCACCAAATTTACAAATGCATGCTTTCGGGACCAACCTGCTGCCCCTGTCGTAAATTTGGTGAAAATTCGTCCAGCGGTTTGGGCTGTAGGTGTGAGCAAAGTTTTTCCCCCATGCAGTCTATGGGAACAAAAGACGTTTTGGGCCCCCCTTATAACTTTGCCCCCCGGAACCAAACCTCACCAAACTTTGCAAAATAATTCAAAGTGGCCCATATACTGTTTTTGCAAAGTTTGGTGAGGATTCGTCCAAGGGGAGCGGAGTTATATGGAACCAACAACTTAACCATAACTACACAGCCACTACCGTGGGCCGTGTAATATATATATATATATATATATATATTCAGTTTTACTTGTACTGTGTTAGCCAAGCATAACAGAAAAAATGTTGATCCAAAAAGACAAAATATATACATTAATTAGGCTAACCAATGTGAATTTGCAAGTTTTCTGGACCTTCTGACCACTTTTTCAGGCTGAGATGAAAAGAGGCTATTGAATAAATAAGCTCATTCATCATGTGGATGATCGTGCCATGACTGATATCGCAATGCTAGCAGCCTGTCAAATGACTTGCTCAATCCCACCCTGACGAGCCTCTAGTAGGCACTGAATGGTAATGCATCCCACAGGCTGGTTGGCCTTCGAAATGCAATCGTCTAACACAGTGGTGGGACAACCTGTGGCCGTCCAGGTGTTTTGGCCTACAGTTCCCATAATCGCTCATGATGATCTATGCTGGCAAAGGCGATTCATTGGCGCATGTTCCTTCTCACTGGTCTCATATAGGACTGATAGAGCCTGTTATCCCTGGATTAAACATAGATGGACATAGCTGCCAGCAGACTCAGTCTAGATGGGCATACAACCGGCTATACCTCTAATTTACTGGCCTTCAACAGGATTTCAGCCACTGTGACTGAAACTATCCCATCCATTCACAGCTTCCAGAGAGAAACATAGCAGTGCATCTTTCTCTCTCCTGTCCCACGTAGTTCATAGTGTGCCATCCAGACTGCAAGTGAGGGGGGTCAACCTCGAAAGTGCTTGCAAATAAATTACGTTATTAGCACTATTAAGGTATGAACTTGTCGATTTTCAGATCAGCATACATGTGTATATTATTGCTGTTCACCAGCCCAACATTGTACACTCTTTATTGGCATTTCCCCCATGTACCTTAAATGTACATGCTTCACATTTCCATTTCCTGAACACTAAAAATAAGCCATGTTTTCACATTACGTTTTAAAAGGTCTGTGTTTTATCTCTTCGGTAGGATTCTTTCGTTATTTTAATCCACTAACACAATGCTATACATTTATTTATTTATTGTGAATTTGTAAGGCGCTTGTACAGCAAGTAAATTGTGTTGTGTTTCGATTGTATGTAACTACTGAAAGGGAGAATGGAACACTGGGTCGGGTGTAAAGGGTTCGTCAGGAAGGATACTGGGTTGTGGGTAGTGAATGTGCTACTTTCAGAGGAAGGTCTTGATTTTGTTTCAGAATTGCTTGAGGGTGGGGAGAGATCCGGGTTTGACGGATATCTTGTTTGAATCATGGGAGTGCGGGGGTGTGACACATTAAATGGCATAACCACATACCTCCCTAGCAATTTCACTTCGCAGAGCTGTAAACGGTTGTCCTTTGTCAGTGAAAGTGCTCTGAAGATGATGCAAGAACGCATGTTTGGGGTTCTATGAAAAAAAATAAGTACATCTATTTCCTAATCCGTCACCTATAAGAAAATGTATTTCATTACTGAGCTAGTCCTGGCACCATTTTGGTTTTAGTGGACCGAGTGCAGCCTGCAAGATGTGTTGGGACTTGGACACTGGTAAGATTATAAAGTGTTGTTAGGAAATGATCCTCGAAAGGTAACATGTTATATCTTTTAGCACTATATTGGAACTATAGTAATATTGTTAGCTGCACACCAGGGCCCCATAAGGATTATAGGTGTTAACTGCAAATTTCGGGTCATGGAGCTCCGTGTGTCATCATAAAGGGGGGGGGGCGAAACTTGCCACAAAGAACTGTTCAGACCAACCTACAAATGCAACCATGACATGTTATGACATTACCATCGAACGCCTACTATAAAGTTATATATCACGAATTCCCGTAGGTTTCAATAAGGGTTTTTACAGAGTTTGACAAGAGATGAGGTGACCTTTCATCACAGCACAGAGGTGATTAAAGGCAAAATCTCTGCAGAGTCAGAACACTTTAGAGCCAAAGCAAAGGTGAATATTAAAGGGTGACGTCCACCTTCTCGTTATAGTCTGTGGCCAGAGTTTTTAAACCGTAATTAGAGATGAGATGCATATGTGTTTTTTGTTTATCCTGCAGTTCCTGAATTTGAGGCAAGGATGAACATGTCCTTTAATCCATCAGTAGCCGTGCCAGAGATGTCACCTATTTAACAGCTCAAAGGTTGGCTCAGTGGAAAAGATAATCACTGTTGTGTCTTGGAACATGTGCGTGTTTTCTGCAGGGCACTATCAAATATTTGCGGACTGGCAATCGATGGAATACCGGTTTTCATGTTAACATTGGCAAGGGAATTTCTGAGAACACGAGACAAAAAGCCATGCTTATTATTTATTAATTAATGTAGAACTTGAGTGTCACAAAGTCAACATGACACCTACTTAGGGAACTACAAATTGAGTACTTCAAAAGTTAGAATGGATAGAGGACACATAATTGGGTGCAGTGATCCATGTTTCAACACAGTATATAAATGGTAAGTGATGCAGTTGTGCTAGTTATTAACTGTTAGACTACGTGGTTGTTTCTGCATAGATTGAGGGAGGCGCTAAACTTGCAGTCAGTAATCAAAGTGCGTGGGGGTAGGTCCCAGATATACAACTTTCTTTCTCCAGAAAACAATTGGCTATTAAAGGGGATAATAAGACGAGTTAGCTTGAGGGTGATCCAATCACAACTATTGATCATTGTCTGTTTGAAATTTCTAACACTGGTGTGATTTTTCAGGTCAAACCTGCTTGCTGAAGCGGTTCTAAAAGAACAACCCAAAGGACATGATCTAATGCCTGGCAATAGGCATAGCACAGCTTCTCCTCTTAATCAGTTTGCCATTTCCTCCAGAGCCATAGCCATAGAGGTGTTTGCGTCCCTAGAGCCTACATACCAGGCTCCCTAGGGTGTCTTCCAGACCACATCTAGGATTGTGAATCCTAGATAAGTGTCCCATACTTTCTTGATGTGGTGAAATCAGTAATTCAATGTTATATGAACTATGGATGCGCAGAAGAGCTCTTATCATTTACACGCTTTGGGGCCAGTATTATTCGCCTTGGTCAGAGAAGGCAAGATGCAGTGGCACCATTAAGCATGTTTCCAAAGGTGGTCCCTGGTCAAGTTAATCGTGGATCTCAAACCATGAAGGATGCAATGCCATGCAACAATTCGATAAATATTATCACAGGAGTCTGATGCTTTACCTTCCCAGACTGCAAGTAATGGTGTCTTCCATCAATAATAAAGTTTCTATTTAGCCAAATAAGAGCCCCGGAGGCCAACCCCTAGATATGTTTTTCTCTTGTGGATTATTCTTCAAACCGCCCTGGTGTCTCTCTAGACTGGGTTGGTTGTTGGAAATTAGTGACTGGCCTATAAAGTGTAATGTCAAGAGAGGTTGAAAAAGGAAGTCTTCAAAACGATATACATCTCTGAGCCTTTCATTTAAGGACAAGAGACGTGTTCCAGTGACCCTGCCGAGGTTTCCTCGTTGAGGGCTAAAGTCGATTCCAAGGCTAATGAGACGGACAAATGTCTGAGGTCTTCCATTAACCGCTCTGCCGAGGTTCCCTCACAAAGAGCTAACATTGATTCCAAATCTCCTGCAATATCTGTGGTGACAATGGCCTCACATAAGCCTCCGCCCCAGTCTCCACAGTGAGCGACAAAATTGCAACCCCCACCTACGCAGTCAGAGGCAGCCATTTTGTTGGGTCCCTCCAAATCAACCACTGTGTCAGGCAGACCGGGGATGGGGGCCGAGCCGCCCTTTTCATTGCCCACCCTGGATAGCAGAAATCCGTTTAGGCTGGCGCAATCGACTGGCACTTGAGGTTACCTCTGCCGCAAACACTTGTGCTCCCCCAAACGTCCGCTCCTCTGCATTATGTCGATCCAGCCATAATCAGACCATCGTGGCAGCCTACCTCAATGGAGTCCTGGGGATATGGTCCGTTAGATCGGCCATTACCTGATCCTCAGCTAAGGCGTTCCACAGAGGATACGTTCTTTGACAAATTCCAGGCCCTCATGCACTCGGACCCGATGAAGTCATATTTTAGGGATGTGCCCTAAGCCTCTCGAGCCTCAGCCAGCTCCACCACTGCCTCAGTAGATACCGGAATTGCCTCCTCCACTTCCAAGGCCTCCTCCTCCAGTGCCTCCCCTGCCTCCATTGCTCCCACTTTCTCTGGTGCTGCCAACTCCTGTTGTGCAGCCACCTGAACTAAAGGGGCCTGATACACCACATATTTCGGAAACAGCCTTCAGTTCCCGCCAAAAAGGACGAGGGGCAGATGGACGAAGATAGTGAGGACACGCCCCATTCCATCAGAGCGTTTCATGACAGGGTGTTGGATTTGATGGAGTTGCTAGAAATTCCAACTCCGATCCCCAGCTTTCCAGGGGGGCCCTGACCTTGAAGTCACAAGAGCTCTCAGGTCTGTTTCCTCAAAAAGACGTGCTTGCAGAAGCCCGCAAATTTTGGGAGAAAGCCCATACCGGGCATCACATTAGCAAAAAAAGTGACTCTTGGTATAAGCTCCAGTCATCAGCAGACATACCTTTAGCTTCCTGCCCACTTCTCCCTCTACGGTACTGGCGGCACCTAAGCTTCAATCTTAGCCTTCCTCCTCCTCCTCCACCGCTGACTCCCAGGTATTGTCTACAGAAGACAAGATCCTCGAAGGTATTGGGAAAAACGTTTTTGCCAATGCTGGGCTTCAGCTATGTCAGGCAAACACAGTGGTCATACTGCAGTAGCCAACCTCAAGTTATGAAAGCAATTTTTGGAATTCCAAGACTGTTTTCCTCAAGACAAGCTGGAGGACTTCAAAGAAGGCCTGTCTGTTGCCAGGGTTTTGGCTTAGGACCTGCTCGAGGCTGCAGCCCATCACGTGGACACTTCAGCCCGGGGCCTTAAGATCTGGGTTGATGTTTCCCGCCAGGCATGGCTCCACACTACAAGGTTTTCAAGGGATGTCCAAGAAAAGGTGCTTGTGCTTCCCTTTGAGGGAAAAGAGCTTTTTCATTCTTCTGCTAACGAGGAACTTAATAAAAACAAAAGCGAGTACGCTAACAGGCAAATCTTTTTCTGTATTAGCAAAACCTGCAAAACCTGCTCTATCTAAAACCTATACTCAGAAATCAGAATCCCGACCAAGATCCTTTTCGGTTTCAGGACCAAAGAGTGCGCCAGGCAGATCGTTCCTCCAGTGGGCCTCGGCGCAAACAACAGAGACAAGACGGCTGATTTTTCTCCTGGTCCTCAGCCTCGTCTTCGTCTACAGGAGTGCTTGCCTACGATAAATCTCCAAAATGATGTTTCTCATTGGTCCCACGAGTCTCCAGTGGGAAGTGTTAGGGAGAATTCTCTGTTTAGGCTGATTTTCCTAACCTAGTGGGTCCCCCAGCAGCTTTGCTGGATTTCGGGAGTTTGTTTTTTCCATCCTGCCAAGAGTGAGACTCTTTTTTCTCCCAATCTTGGACATGAATGTGTGTAATTCCTTTGAATGTCAATGTGTTCTATGGGCTATGGGGTATTTTACCCCATAGGGTCTCATATGTTTTTCTATGTGTGTTACACCGCACCCTCCGTGCCTTAGCACTGGGGCGTCCTAGCGGATCTCCATCATAGACTCCATACCCGGGGACCGAATACTGTCTCCCCGGGAATGTAAAGTCACCATTGGCTTTACTAGACCTAAATTTACTAACAGAACTAGTACAAATCATCCTATTGTGGATGTACTAGTAGGGGTAATTTGATTACTCCTGGGTCTGTTATTCGAGGGGGCACTGTCCCGTCCCCCCTCGTCGAGTTTTGGCTGGTGGCAGTGGAAACTACTTGTTATATTCGACCCCGAATATAACCCTATGGGATTCTTCCCATTGTTGGAGGTTAATACTTTTTCTCGTTAATCTCTAACATACCACCGGTCTATTTATCTTAAATAAATCTATCGGTTGGTATTTTCTGCCAGAACTCGGTTTTTAAAATGGTGTCTGTGTTCGTCTCTGTGACTCCTAAACCAAAGGTTGAGCCCTTTGTTCCACTTTTGGCGGGCCTCTACACAGAGGCCCTCCAAAGTGGTGCCATTCTGTCTGGGTACCACATGGGGTGTGGGAGAGGGTTTAGGCACCCTGGACTGAGTTGCCTTGCCAACTAAAGTCACACTCTGGTGTGATTGGCCCAAGTGGTGAGCCACCACGCTCAGCACTTAGCGTGTTTTGATTGACAGCTAGGCTGAATGAATGGGGGTTTTCTGCATAAAAGCAGGGCTTTTGGGACTGGATCTTTAGAAGTCGCCACAGAACCTAAGAATCCGACGAGGGTAAAGCTGAGCCGACCTGCAACGACGACACCTCCGGTGGAGCCCTGCTGAACCAACTCACCACTTCCCGACGACAGAGGAGATCTCACCGCCGGAGAGTCTCTTCCCCTGACTGGTGGGAACAACCAGTACCCTTTGCTTTTTCTTCGTTCCAGGACGTAGTGGTCGAATTGCCCGTGCAGAGCACCCCGGCAACCGGATAGCCGCTACCCCTGTACCGCGACCAAAAGGTGGTGCCTTGTGACGGAGCACTGCGCGGCTGGTCTCTTCCCTGGTGGTGCAATGATCTTCAACTTACCTTCGACGACGAGATCATCTCTTCTCTTGGCAAAGACCCGACGTGCATCCACCACCAGGAACAACTGCCCCCGCCGGAGCTGTTACTCCACAAACAAGGTACCGTGTCCGCCTGGCTTCCCTTGTGTCGGTTAGTGTGAGGTGTCTGAATCCTCGCCTCTCCATTGGGTCGCCTCCAAGCTTTCTTAACTTTCTGTTCTGAACTGGTCCAATCTTTCTATAGCAATTTGCGACAAAGACTCGAAGTGCATTTCCACTGTGATACTTTTTGGGACATATCGCCTTGACTCTCTCCGAGTGGGCCTGGCCTCTGAACTTTGCAATCTACAGTAGACCCTGCCTTACTTGCCTTGCATTTGTTCGTAAAAGTGTTGGTACCGAGTTGATTTCATACCCTGCCTTTTCTCTCCCGTCCTGACGAATACTAGAGTGCCATCTAGGTTAAAGCATTCACCTCTGTCTGCAAATAAGTGGTGCCATTGAACCTAGACTTGTGGAACTATTGTTAGGGGGATTGATTTTTCTTATAGTAATTGTGCTTGAAGTGTTTACCGAATTAGTGCCAGTGTGTTTTTCATAGATGTGTTTTTATAAATAAATAACTATATATCTTTACACCGAAGCCTTGTTCCGTGTTTGCTTGTTCTACTGTGTAAATTGCCCTATTTTGTATACTCCACATACTGCCTAACTCTTCTTGAGGGAAGTCTGACTGCTCAGCCACAGCTACCAAGTGAATCTGTGTGGTACAGACTGCTACCAAGTGTGTTTACTGCCAAACACCTGTAGTCCTAAATCTTTTGCAGTGGTCCCAGAAGGATTTTGTCTCATCTGGAGGCGTGGAGGACCATAACTGACAACCAATGGGTTTGTCCATCACCCGGGTGGGCTTTAGGCTACCCCTGTCATATCCTCCACGGTTACCAGTCAAATGGTCGAAAACATTTGGTCGACAGGACAATTGGTCGACACCATTTGGTCGAATGCCAAATGGTCAAATTTTTTTTTTTTTTTAACCCATTTTTTGGTTTTTTTTGGGGGGTCCCCCCCCAACCCCCTTTTTTCTTTTTTTTTTTTCCCCCCACACGAAAACCCACAAAACACATATATATATATAAAAAAAAAAAAAATTCGACCATTTGGCATTCGACCAAATGGTGTCGACCAAATTGCAGTCGACCAGTTGACTGGACACCATCCTCCACCTTATCACACCTCTTTATATCAGACAGGGTCTCTCTCTCTCAAGGCAGAGGTGCAAAACCTCTTGGACCTCAGGGTGTTTGAGCGTGTACCTCCATCGGAAGGGGAGGGATTCTATTCCCGTCTGTTCACAGTGCCTAAATCCAATTAGGCTGCCCTGGGCACTATCCTAGACCTGTCTGTCCAATTTCAACCTTTCCCTTCCCCAAGAAAAATTCAAAATGATCACGCCCACCCAGATCAGGTCCTCTCTTAGGAAGGGCGATTGACGCAGTGTGGTGGATCTCCAGGATGCTTACATGCATATCCTGATATGGCCTCAACACCCCAAATTCTTTCGCTTCTCAGTAAGGATGGAACATTTCCATCCGTACCGAGTCCTCCCCTTTGGTCTCAGTTCAGAACCACAGGTCTTTACAAAAATGATGGCGGCCATTGCAGCGTTTCTCAGGGTCCAAGGTATCCATCTCTATCCATATTTGGTCGGCTGACTGCTTCGGAGTCACTGTCCACAGACTGCAGAGAACAATCTTCAGTCCCTTCTCCAACTACGGCTCTGACTTGGGCTGTTGGTAAACTGGCGAAAGTCATCCATCATGATGGTTTCTCAGAAACTGATTTTCTTGGGTTTTTGCTGGGACACCATCAAAGCCAAAATCTTTCTAAAAGAGGACAGGATAGAGCACCTGTCAGTCTCTTGCCAACTGTTTCTCAGCTCATCCCACAGGTCAGCCTGGTGGATTCAAAGGCTCCTGGGCCTCATGGCCTTTAGTGAAACTAAAAATAAGTCGCACACAACTAGCACTTCGAAGCATTTGGCCTCAAGCTTCAGACTAAGACTCCCAAATGATAGCAATCCCATCATCTATGCTGGTGGATCTCCAATGGTGGTCAACTCCTGCCAATCTTTCAGTGGGAGCCTCCTTTCAGGAGCCTTCACCGCAAGTCAAAATAACGATGGACTCCTTCATTCTGTGCTGGGGGGCTACACTAAATCATCTGGAGGTTTTCGACCTATGGACACCTCAGGACAGGATGTCTCGTATCAATAACTTCAAGCTCTTAGCAGTGTTTTCTGGCGTTAAAAGCTTTTCTTCCTTCCATTGTCAGCAAGGTAGTGAGAATACGCATAGTCAATTCGGTGGCTATGTTCAATGTTGAAAAACAGGTAGGCACCAAAGCTCCCCCACTTGTCTGGCCATAGATTTGGGAATGGGCAGTGCAGAACAATATCTGGCTACAGGCAGTGTACATTCTGAGGTGGAACTATATTGGGGAGGATTCCCTCAGCCATCAGTCTATAGCGAACCAGGAGTAGGAGATCAGCAAGAATGTTCTTGTCCATCTTTTCTCACAGTGGGGCACTCCGACTGTCAACCTGTTCGCAACATCAGCCAACAAAAAGCTTCCGTGCTATGGCTCCATGGACGGACTCAGTGTATCTTCCTTGGGGGATGCGCTCGAGATTCTGTGGGACAACATGCTAGCGTATGCCTTCCCTCCTCTGCCATTGATTCATCAATCGCTCTGTAAATTCAGACGTGTCAACAATTGCACTCTGCTGCTCATAGCTCCTTGGTGGCTAGCCAGGTTCTGGTTCTCGGAACTTCAGCAGCTGTCCATACGCGACCCAATCAGGTTGCCGCAGATCCCCAATCTTCTGCACCAGAACAATCAACAGGTGTGGCATCCCTCCCCACAATCCTTCAGTTTAGCATGATTCCTGAGATCAAATCCTTATCGCAGTTTAGGCTCTCAGAAGACAATATGTGTATAATTCAACAAGAGCCCAGTACAAAAGCAAATGGCTTTGGTTCTGTCACTGGTGCCTTGCCAAGCAGCTTGACTGTCGTTGAGCTTCTATTGACTGTGTCCTGTTGTTCATATCACATCTAGCGTCTACGGGCATCCACATTTTGTCATGCAGAACTTATTTGTTTCTCCATTGGGGCCTACCTTAGCACAGATAATTGTTCTTTCACTCTGACAAATCCGGTCATAAAGAGCCATTTCGCTTGGCTTCTTCTTCTTTGTCCTCCGGTCAAGCCACCTCATCCTAAATGGAATCTCAATGCGGTCCTCCCCGCTCTCTTTCACAAACCCTTTGAGCCAGTGACCTCTGTAGAACTCAGTTTCCTCACCTGGAAATTGGCCTTCTTGATAGCGGTTACATCGGCCAGAAGAATAAGTGAGATGCAAGCCCTCACTACTGAGCATTCTTTCATGGTTTTTCATAAGGACAACGTGGTGCTTTGCCAGTCTTCTTTCCAAACCCGGCTTCAGATGCAGAAAGATGCAGAAAGAGTCCTCCATAACTTGGACGTTAGGAGGGCACTGAAGTTTTACCTACAGAGAACAAGCCACCTCAAAGGCTCTTCTCAACTCTTTGTTACCTTTGGGAATCCAAAAGGAACCCCTACATCCAACGCTTCCATCTCGCGTTGGATTGCTTTGTGTATCTCGGAAGCGAATAGGCCTGCAAGCTCCAAAAGGCATCCACGCGCATCTAGTGCAAGGGAAAGCAGCCACTGTTGCTTTTCAGAAATATGTTCCATGGGAAACCTTTGCCAAAGCAGCTACATGGTCCTCACTTTCGGCTTTCGTATGCACTATTGCCTTGATCTGAGTTCCCGGGCTGATGCCCAGTTTGGCCAGACAGTGCTCAAAAACCTTTTTCTGTAAATGATTTCCATCCACCCGCCACATAGGTCAATGCTTGGGAATCTCCCAAAAGTATGGAGGAAAGGGGACGGGACATAGAAGTATAACAACGTTACTCACCATAGTGATTAACTTACTCCTAGTCCAAAGTCCCCTTTCCTCCATAAGCCCGCCCGCCTTGCCCTCTAAAAAGATTCCTCTATTTTCTAAATTGTCCTTCAACTTTGATGATAGAAAAGGACTGAAGGGCGATGCGCTGGGCGGGGCTCAGGAAGGTGGGGCTACAGCCATGCACGGTAGCCCCGTGTCAAAATAAAAGAAGGACAACACATGTTTTTGGGTGCTTCAAAAAGTGCTCCGATCCCATCCCGCAGGACGGAATGTCCCAAATGTATGGAGGAAAGGGGACTATGGACTAGGAGTAAGGTAGTCACTACACTGAGTAACTTTGTTAAACTCTTATTGTTGGCTTCTAACTGTTACGTTCACCTGGTCCCTGCGGGGCCCTGTGGGGATGTTGGGGCACGGTTGCACCCTTCTTGGAACTGACTCCCCTTGGTCAGGCTTCCTCCCCTGCTCCTGTGTTGTGGACTGTGCAGGTTGTTGATATTGCCTCTGCGAGAATACAGTAGGCAGTGAGAATGCCGTGATATGGCTGTGGTCTCCCTCGAACCCTTCTTCCCAGAATGTGGTGAGCATGCGCTTACCCATATAGTCTCACCTGTTTAATTATGATGGCAAGCTCTCGGTCCTGCTTCTCACTGCAGGGGCGCTTTTAAATAGACCGAGTTTCTTCAATGGTCCATGTGCGTGGCAGCCAAGACTGGCTGTGGCTGAACCACTTCAAAGGTAAGTATCCTTCGACAATGATTATTGTCCATGTTCTTTTGTAATGTCTTTTCCCTTGATTATTGTCTGTATCTCTTGTAATGTCTTTCCTTCTTCCCGAATTGCGGTGCAAGAAGCGAGCCCCAATGGAGAAAAAGAGAGGTCACGATGTCCCAATAGGTGGTAAGTTTGGTTCTTAGGTCAAGCGCGAGGATTGGTTTGAGCGTGACCTTAGCGTAATGTCTTTATAGTTTTTCTAACCTTGTTTGTCCTTTTCTCTTGCAGGGGTGGGCTGGCGAATTCAGACCGGGATGCTGTTATCCGAAGATCTGCTGACGCGTGAATCTGCGATGATGCTGGCCGAAGATGGACTCCCGAGTAAGTGTTGAGGCTGGAAGTCGGGATCAGGTAAGGATGCGCTCCAACTGCGGTTGCTGCTGGAATCAGGTAAGGATGCGCTCCAACTGCGGTTGCTGCTGCAATCAGGTAAGGATGCGCTCCGACTGTGGTATCTACTGGAATCAGGTAAGGATGCACTTCAGGCGATGGCTATTGCTGGAATCAGGTAAAATGTGCTTCAGGCAATGTTTATTGCTGGAATCAGGTATGATGTTCTTCAGGCGGCGGTGAGCGTTACGCTGCTATAAGCAGACTAACATGAAGTGCTTGCATGCGGGTGGGGGCAGGCTTAAATAGCCTGGTCATGGCCATGCCCATTTGTTCTGACTTGTGGCCCCACCCTGCCACTCAGAAGATGCTGCATGTACAGCCCAATGCTCTCCTATGGCCACGCCCAACCTGGAGGCACATGGAGGCTCTACAGGGGAGAAAATAGCACGTGCACCAGAATAAAAGTGTGCAGAGCACACTTTCTCATGAGCCTGGCGCCAGAGGCTGGGTCCAACTGGACCCTTTATGTAGTGGAGCTTGTGGTTCTTGCCAAGTGACCATGACACTAACCCTATTAAGAGATATCTAAAAGGATTTACACGTGTTCTCTCCATTTAAGCCACTGTACCCTTCCTAGGATTTGACTGTGGTCCTTACTCCATTACCACACACATTTCAAAGCCATGGCATTGGTGGTGTAAGGAACCCATGGTGGCAACAGTAAAGACAGTCACAAGTGATCACAGTTCAAGGGTGTTTATTAAACTGTAAATGCAAGGTGGAAAAACGCCTAACCTAAACCTAAATCTAAGATGGGAGCAAGCTTCGACCATCAAATGAAAAATAAGGCAGTCCTTATGGCGCCTGGTCAAAGTAAAAGGCTATACTAAAATAAAACTATTGCCACATCCTTACAACTAACTACAGAAAGAGTGTGGGATAGGGTTTCAATAAAGAAAGAAGTGTTCATAAATAATAAGTCAGGATGTGATTGCCAGGGATCTCCCTTCGCCACATTTTGAACACGGAACAAGGTAGGACTCCTGAGCACAGCACACACTCAAGCTTTCCCAGCACGAGCCGACAGTTCTTTTCGTTCTTTTCTATCGTCAACCTCCCTCCTTTGGGTTCACAACGGCTTTTCCACAAAGGTCTGTTTTCAATCGTCAGCCTCCCTCTTTTGGGTTTACAATGGCTTTTCTTGCATTCACTAATCACAATGTCCTTTCAAATATTTCACTGTGGACATCCCTCCGCTGGGTTCACTCAGGTTCACTCTTTGCCAACCTTTACAACACACTGTTCGTGTAAAACTTTTACTGTGCGGGATTCGTTCCCCTTCGCTTCAAAATCATCTGTCGGTCAAAGTCTTTCAATTGTACAGAGGATTCAACAAGACCCCCGTATGAGCACTTTGACCCGCTTTCGCCTTTTCCTAATGCCTTCTGGTTACGGTAGTTTCTATCGTCGGGTAATCGCCCAGAGTTTCCTACTTGAGCACCCACGTGGTGCCAGGCTTCTCTGTTGCTGGATTTCCCCTTGTTTAATAATAGTTTTTTTATAGTTGAAATCAGTCGTTTCCTACTTTTCGTTCAACACAGTTCGTTTTTTTTATTGAGTCTCCTGTCGATTTACCGGCTGTGATGAATCACTTCTCTTTCCTTCTTTTTGGAGTCTAGCTTGGTACCAGAGACAAACGTCCCTCCCCAGCTTGGTAATCAGCCTAGGAGGGTCTTATGTAGCGCTGACACCTGCTGCAACACATGCTGGCTTTTGTCTGCGGTCTTAAACTTCCGTCTGCAGAGGTTTCACTGGCCTTAATTGGAAAGGGCAAGGTCGCTTCTCTGCTTGTCACCCTCTCAATATGCTCCGTCTTTCGCCTCCTCTTTAACTGTCATGCTGAGTTAGCCCTCACGTCGTGCGTTCTGCCTTGCTTGACCTGTGCTCTCGTGCTCCACCTTTTATTCCTGTGGGGAAGGGAAAGGGCCGTCAGGTGTGTGTGATTCTGGTCAATTGCCTGACTTTGCCTGACCCCTGTATTGGGACATGTCAGGTAATTGGCTTTGGTGTTAGTCCGTTGTCTTTCGTGTTGTGCAAAAGTGTTTGTGTCGGACAAGGGGGCGGGGGCAGTGTTTTGGAATATCCTATGTGGTAGGATGGGGAAAAGGTGTTTAAAGAAGAGGGATACCGCATCTCACCTATCTGTGTCCCACTGCCATTCCCCAAGGATCCCCCATCCAGGTGATCCTCCATCACTGGTCCACCCCCAGAAACTGGATCTATAAGTGATGGCCGTGTCCTGGCCACCTGGATGACAGATCCCCGGGGACTAGCTAGGAAAACACCTTCAGGTTTCTCACATACCCTTCCTCCATGCGATGTAGCCACATTTGCTTCATAGGGGAACCGGGAAAGAAAAATCTACATTTCCCTGGTCTTTTCCTTTACGTTGTTCCACAGTGAAGCAATAGGGTTGTAGGTCTAGGAACCATTGCATGACCGGAGGGTTGGAGTCTTCGCATTGGCTAATCCAAACTACGGGTGAGTGGTCTGTAACGAGTGTGAACGTTCGTCCCAAAAGGTGGTACCTAAGATGGATAATGGCCCACTTGATGGCCAGGGCCTCCAGTTCCAACACAGAGTAATTTATTTTCATGTGGGAACAGGTTGTGGCTGGTGAATAATATGGCATATTCCAATCCATCGCAAACCTAGGATAGGACGGCTCCTAACCCTGTATACACTTGTGTACGGGCACGTTATAAATGCCATATCATATCATATCAAGAGAGGCATCTGTCTGTAAAACAAACTCCTTAGAGAAGTCGACTACCTTTAGGATTGGGTTCTGACATAGCGTCTGCTTTAAGGTGTTATAACATATCTCATCTTTGTCATCCCAATTACGTTTCTGGGGTTCGGCATTCTTAAGTTTATCTGTCAGCCGGGCTGTTTTGTCCGAAAAGTTGGGGATAAACATTCAGTAGTATCCTATTAACCAGAGAAAAGCTCTAAGATCTCTTTTGGTCTTGGGAGTTGGAGTATCTAAGACACCTCAGACCTTCTCATATTAGGGTTGTAAATTCACATTCCCTGCAAAGAAGCCAAGATATTTTATGGCTAACTGGGCCAATCTACACTTAGCTGGATTAGGAATTAGGCCAGCGTTTCTGAGGACTTTAATGATGGTATAAAGATGGAAGAGATGGTCCTCCCACATCTTACAATAAATGATATCGATATTGTCAATATAAGCTCCACAGAAATCAGAATAGGGTTGTAGGATTTTATTCATGAGGCGTTGGAAAGTGGCTGGCGCACCGTCTAGACCGAAAGGGAGGACTGTGAATTGGAATAATCCTATTGGCATTGAAAACGCTGTCTTTTCCTTATCTGGTCCTTATGCGGAAACTTGCCAGTACCCCTTGTTTAAGTCTAGGGTCGGTAGAAAGGTGGCTGCTCCGAGTTTATCAAGTAGATTGTCGATGCGTGGCAGGGGATAGGCATCAAAATCTGATATGGCATTAACTTGACAGAAGTCTATACAGAATCTGCAGGAACTGTCAGGTTTATTAACCAACACGAAAGGAGAGCACCATGGACTTGAGGAGGGCTCAATAAAGTTGGCTTCCAGCATTTTGTTGACTCCTCGATCACTATCTGTTTACAGGCGTCAATATGGTTTTGAGTGTACCACTTTACCTTTAGGTGTTCTAATATAGTGGTATGTACCTTTTACTCTTCGTGGTTTTTCTGAGAATACATCGGGAAATGAAATTATTACATCTTTTGATCTTATTGCTGTTCAATAGATAATTCAGAAGGAATTAAATCAAAATTATCTATGTCTCCGGGAACCAGACAGGATAATACTTTGGCATGGGTGCCTGTGATACTCTTTTCACTCTTTCAAGAGATTTACATGATATAATTGGATTTTCTGTTTTCTATCTAGTTCGGCTACTCTATAAGTACAGGTTCCGGTTCGTTCGACTATCTCATAACGTCTGTGCCATTTGGAGACAAGCTTGTTCTCTGATGTTGGTAAGAGGACCAGTACTTTTTGCCATATGGAGAAGATCTTAAATTTACTTTCATGTCATAAGTAGTCTTGGTTGGCTCCGGGCTTTTTCCATATGAGTCTGAACTAAGTCTGGGACCAATTTTATATGTTCTCGCATTCGGGTCGCGGTTTTGCGAGATGGGACTAGGGGCCTCCTTAAGTTCTTCCCAGGTTTCCCGGAGCACTATACACCGCAGCTGTATGGCCCTGCTAACATGGCTGCCCTCTGTGCAGTCCCCCTGATGGTGTGCCTGGCCTGAGCCTGCTCCCACTCCCATTGGCTGGCTACAATCTTTTTAAGCCAATTACAACAACCGGGAGACGGGAGCCGGCCCGTGTAATCTAAGGCTTGCATCGATGCCTGTGGTGCCCCTCCATTTCTCTGTTGCGGCATGAGGAGGAGCAGCTGATCTGTGCTCCGGAAAACACCGCAGAGCACCCCTGGCCTATTCATCTGTTGGCCACCTGCTGGTAAGACCCACTGTGAATATGGGCGATGCGCTCCACCGAACCCATTTTGCTTTTTAAATTGCATACTGTATTGTGAGATCTCCACGGGCAAAAATGTGATCCGTATATCTGTATCCAGGTGTTTCTACAACTGAAGATGCCTGCGTTGTTACTATACACCGTAGCTTTATGGCTCTGCTAACATGCCCACCTTCTGTGCAGTCCCCCTGATGGTGTGCCTCGCCTGAGCCTGCTCCCGCGCCCATTGGCTGGCTACAATCTTTTTTAGCCAATTACAACAACCGGGAGGCAGGAGCCAGCCCATGTAATCTAAGGCCCTGCCTGCTCCCTGACCAATGCCAGGCAGGGTCTGGGGCTTCCCCTCACCCCTCACCCCCTTCATGTGCACATAGAGTCGGAAGAAAATGTGTACACCGACAGAGCCCACAGAAAAAACAACGGGACCCTCACCATTTCCTGAAGGTCAGTTCACTCAACAAAAACACTCGTCCTACCTCTGTACCACTGACTGCCCCACTCCTCTCCTCTCAACACCTCCTAAAGGTTAGCTGTGCCCAGTGGTGGCACTGCATTTTCATCTGTTTTGCTAAATTCGAAGTAAACTGTGCCCAGTGGCCGCGTTGTGTTTGCAGCTGTTTGGCCAAATCTAAGTTTGCTGTGCCCAGGGGCTGCACTGCATTTTCATCTGTTTTGCTTAATTGAAGCTTAGCTGTGCCCAGCGGCCCGCTTGTGTGAGCATCTGTTTTGCCAAAATCTAAGATAGTTGTGCCCAGTGGCTGCACTGCTTTTTTCATCTGTTTTGCTAAATCCAAACTTAGCTTTGCCCAGTGGCCACGTTGTGCTTGCATCTGTTTTGCTAAAATCTTAAGTTAGCTGTGCCCTGTGGTTGCATTGTGTTTCATTTTGTTGCGCTAGAACTAATCCTAACTGTGTGCACTGCCCCCCTGTCTCCAACCCCTTGTGCCCCCCTTTCCTCCTTTTTGTGCCTCAGTACCTGAAGCTGATAAGTGCGCTCCTCACCACTGCTGCTAGCTATGTCGCTATCTCTCCCCCCTATCTTTTCTAACTGCTTCTCTATCACTAAAACGGGCCGGAAGAAACTTAAGAAGGACATACTGGGCTCCAACCCAGGCCTTCCTATTGCAGACACCTATGTCACAGCTTCAGCCAGAGCGATTCTCACAGACATCCTCTTTTTCGTTAACGCACCTGACCTATGGACTCGCTACATGGTCGGCTTTCTCTCTCCTATCGCCTCTTCTCCCATTAATGGTGGCACTAGCTGGGAGGTTTTCCTTGACCTCCCCGCCATTTCCAGAGTTATCATTAATGTCTATCCCAACGGAACCATCCTGGATCAGGGCCCTCAACCCAACCTTCTTCTCTTTGACAGGCTCCTCCCTCGCCTCTCTAACCTTACCTCTCCCTCTGGCCAGGCTCCCTTTCCCACTGTGCCTTCCTCCTCCTCTGCACAGGCTCCCTTTACCACTGTGCCTTCCTCCTCCTCTGCACAGGCTCCCTTGCCCACTGCGCCTTCACCCTCCCCTGCACAGACCACCTTTCCCTGCCACACTGAGCCAGCTCCCATTTCGGCCTTGGCCCCTCCGTCATCCTCCACTATCCGCCTGGCCCTCAGGGGGGGGGGCGGGACCAAAATGGCAAACTACTCCACATTGCCACGATCAACACCCGCTCCTCTGTCAAACACTTGTCTGGCATATGCAACCTCATTGAACTTGTGGACCTTGATGAGCTTGACATCACGGAGACATGATTCAAGGATAGATCTGTAACAAGCTTTGACACACTCCTCCATGAAGGCTACAAGATCCTCTCTGCACCCAGGTCAAAGAAGATTGGTGGGAGAGTGGCACTTTGATCTTCCCAGAATGGATACCTGTGACCATCATCCTCAACCAGGCCTACTCCTCCTTCAGGAGCCTAGTCTGCAGGCTCTCACTCTCTCCTAAATCTTCTCTCCTTCTGGCCACCTTCTATTGGCCACCAGAACAAGCCACTCTCTTCCTCTCGGAATGGGCTGACCTGACCTCGTCTCTGCTTTCCTCACTCCTCCTAATGGGTGATCTCAACATCCATCTGGACTCTCCTGTCTTCCAGGACCTTTCTGCAACCTATGCAACTCTCTCTCCCTCTCTAACCTACACTCCACGCACAATGCTGGCCACACTTTAGATGCTCCCATCCCCACTGACATCCCTCTCTCTATCCCTCTCACTACCTCTCTCTATTGGACTGACCACTCTCTCTCTTCACACTTGATGCTGCCCTATCCACTTGCAGCAGCACACCCGCATGGCCACTTGGCTTTAAAGTCACCAGGGCTATGAAAAGAATCACAGCGGATGCCTTTGCCTCCACCTACTCACCTCCTCCTATTCCTGTGGCTGACTCCCTCCCTGACACAGCCCTCTCTAACTTCAATCTCTCTATCTCCAACACACTCGACACTCTTGCCGCTGTCATGAGGGTCCGACCAAAGCCTTCCAAAAAGTGCAACTCTTAGTACGACTCTGATCTGGCTGCCCTTAACTGCAAGTGTAGGGCAGCTGAGCTGAAATGGAATGCGTCGGGCGGCCCCTCTAACAAACTGGCCTCCTTCAAAGGCAATCTGAACTCTGCATCCGCACCAAGAAAAGAGTCTTTATTCAAGCCTGCATCTCTGCAGCATCAAACAACACGGCTGAACTCTTCAAAGTCTGCAAGGAACTGGCCAACCCTGCAGCAGCCTCTTCTTCTGTCACGCCCACCCAGGACGTTTGCTCGGCCCTGGTTGCACACTTCATAACTAAAAGCCAAGACTTCCTTTCCTCCCTCTCTTCCACTCCACAGCATACACCAACACCTGAGCCTCCCTTGCCCCCGCCTCCTCTTCCCCTTTTTTCTCTCTCACCCGTCACTCCCGATGAAGTCGATAGACAAGTCTGGTCTCTGAATGCTTCATCCAAACAGGTGGACCCCTGCCCCTCTAAAACCATTAAGGACAAAATTGACTCCCTTGCTCCAGCCCTGGCTGATCTCTGCAATCTCTCTTTTGTCACTGGAGTTTTCCCAACTGCTTTTAAGCACTCCCTTGTGCTCTCTCTGCTCAATAAACCCTCTGCCGACTGCTCCATTCTGGCAAATTACCGCCCAATCTCTATCACTCCTTTCCTGGGCAATTTCCTGGAGAAGTTGGCTATCTGTCAGCTGATACTCCACACTATATCTATTGGTTGCTTCCCCGACCATCAATTTGGCTTAAGGGCATCCAGAGGCACGGAAACTGCTCTTCCTCTTTTCATTCCCTGTGCGACTAGAGTTTATTTCCCCTTAAGGTTGTTCCCATTTAAGGGCGTATGCCGTTTCATTTGGTGAAAACAAGGACCACACCTATAAAACATCAGCCTGCCATCTTGGAATTAATTCTGCAACTCCCTGTAGATAGGTGGTGGATGCTGCACTTCTGAACAGTGGCTTGCCTGCCGCAAATGATTGTCAATCTCATTTTCCTTCCTGCAGAACAAGGTGTACTGGACGCAAGAAGGGTAAATAGCTATTTGAATATCCTCATCGTGGTTCCATGTGTTTATAACGAATGAAAATATAACGGCAGTGTTTTCAATATTTTCATTATTTTATTTAAATGCACCAAACACCCTCCCCAACATATTTTAGGACTTACTTTTTTATTTACTAAGTTGGGTCCTAGAATATTTGGGGAAAGTGTTGGATAGTGCATTTAAATAAAATAATGAAAATATCTCAAACACTGTTATTTTCTTTTTTCATTCGTTATAAAGACTGCATACCCCTCACCATGCTGCCTTTGGGCCCATCATCCACTGACTCTTGGAGGCAGCGGAACCCTTCACAGCAATTCAGGGAACTGTGTGTGTGTGTTCACCCATTTGTAAATTTGTTATTTACAGCAGTATGACAATAGCAGAATTTGTATTGTTGTATTGTAGTCGCCGTTTATATAGCGCTATTTTCCCATTTGTAGGGCCTTAATGCGATTTGCAATTGCAATGCTCTCGCGGACCGAAGTCCAGGTATGGGAAAGTTCTAAAAGTTTAATTTAAGATGTTTGTTTGCATTTTGCCAGGATTAGGACATAGGTGGGCGGGTGCTCTCGATAGTTGAGGTAAATTGCTAGTGCAGGAAACTCAGAGGGTGGCCAGCTTGACCGTAATTTGTCATAGGTTGTCGCTGCATACTAATGGCCGAGGTGTTGAGGCACGTTGGGGGTTTCAGTGCGGACGGCTATGCGAGCCGCTAGATCGGATTTGACGTAGGCATAGCTGCATTTTAGAGTGCATGGATGGGGAGCCCTGCCTGCGGCATGTGTCCACAGATGTGGTGAGATTTATACATACCTTAAACTCGGACTGAGTTTATCTTCAATGTCGCTTTCCTAGTTCTCCCAAGGCTATTGGCTGGTCTCACAAACTGAGAGCCACCTAGTTTTGAGAACTTGAGCAGTGGGAGAAACGCCTACGTTTGGGAGACAGTATTATATGGGAAGTGCCTAAACATGAAATATAGCATTTTATGGTGAGCCACCCAAATTTGAGACACCCGAGCAGTGGGAGAAGCACCCAGATCTGAGACACAGTAGTAAACAGAGAAACATCCAAATCTGAGACTCAATAGTAAATGGAGAAACACCTAAATTTGGGATACAGCAGCAAATGGAAAGTGGAAGAAAACGCCACAATCTGACAATCAACACATTACATGGTGAAACACCTACATTTGGGATACCTGGGTAGTGTTGGAAAATAATGACTAGCTGACTAACAAGGATGTGCTATGTTATTTAGGATAATAAGAGTGGTAGGGTTTTACTGGAATACAGTAATTGCTATACTCCCCACCCAAACCACAGTTACTTTATCCTCTTTCTTCAACACCCATGCAGGTTATTTGCTCAAGGCGGCTTAACAAAAGAGGGAAAAACTAGTAACTGAGGCAATGGGCGCGGTGCGTGCTATTTATACTATCATCAAAGTCATGTCCGGTCGTTGGAATTGTAACCGCGAGGGACGTCGATGCCAATGACATACAGCACCCCTGCTGTTGAAAATATTTTGGAGACTGCAAAGCAGGATGCAAATATATCCAAGATGAGTAATTCCTGGGAGGGACAGCCATCGGAAAGAACATTAACAGGGGTAAGTAATGTGTTCTTCTCATAGCAATTAAATTAGTGAGACAGGTATGCAAATGTTTCTCTGCCTGTCTTTTTCCCCAGCCTGTCTTCTGAGGCAAAAAGGGTTCTTCAATACCTGGACGTCAGGAGCGCATTACAATTCATCTTGGATAGAACTTTAAGGTCATCACAGCTACTTGTAATCTTCAGGCGGAGCAAATAAAGGGTCTCCAACATCCAAAGCGACAATTGCCAAATAAGTTGTATCTTTTATATTAGAGTCCTATGCCTTCAAAAATTGCCTCAACCTAAAGGCTTGAATGCTCATCTGGTGAGGCTCAGGGCGACATCTGTTGCCTTTCAAAAGCACATCCCTGCAGACTTAATCCCACATCCCTGCAGACTTAATCCCAAAGGCTGCTGTGTGTACCTCTCCATAGGTTTTCTGTAAACACTACTGTTTGGCCGTGTTGTTTGCAATTATTCAATCATAATTGTGTGTATACATATTTCTGAGGCTTGCAGATCTGCTTTGATCACATGCTATGCATAGGCCGACATCTAGTGGTAGCCGCAGAGTATTACATTTTTTGTTTTCCAAACTCGAAAAGGGGCGTTGTCAGGGCGTCCCAGTAATACTTTCCCAAGTGTGACGTCCACTGTACCCATGGCCATTCACCCGTTGAGGTCCCTCAGATTGTTTTTTTCCTTTATCGTAGTCGGACGCATATCGCTGAGTTCCTTCTTGGCTGACGCCATTACTTAGTAAAAGTTTAAACTTAGTTTTTCTTTCTGTCCTTTCGACAACCGTTTACTGCAAGATCTCCAGCAACGGCTTTGAGGACAAGACCATCCTTCAACGACAGCGACTTCTGTCTCGATGAACGTTTGCCTGCTGCCTTTCAAGACCCAAAGGGCCTCAGCCCTGTACAGTAGGGAGAGCGGGGGGAGATTCATATTCCAGTCTCACTAAGAGAATGCATATTCCCCTATACTCCCATTTATTTCGCCAGGCTGCCATCTTTATACACAATGGAAAACACTCCTTGTATATTCTGCCCTTCCCATAACAGGAAGTTTCCCTGGAAGGATTCACACTGGGTGTGTAACCTTCTTCTTCGTAAGTACCACGGCGAAAAACAGTGCAAGTCTTGAAAACTTTAAAGGACTGCAAGACTAAACGCTGGGCCCACCACGCCATGCAGGCTGAGGCCGCCATGGACGTCGATGGTGCCTCCAGCAATGGCAGCATCAGCATCCCTAGTGATGCCGAGACCGATCGGGATCGAGCGGATTCCCACGTGCGAGTCCCCGTCCCCAACAGGCAGGCCGGCAGTTCTGCTACGGGGATGACACCCAGTGGCTCAAGCACCCCCAGTTTGCACCACACCAAGCACATCCCCCATGGCCGAAAGTCGACCACGGCGTCGATCGATATGCCACACCCAGTGTCGAAGGGAAGGTGCAAACATCCCCTGTCCTCTGGGCCATCGCGGTTGCAATCACCACATGACAGGCCCCCGAAGCAGACACCTAAATCTGTTTCTGATACTGCATCTAAATCTGGGAAGTCCTCGGGTTACGGCGACCGGGCATCGAAAGACATTCATTCATTCTGTCCAGAGGCGTATTCAGCCCTCTCTGCTTACCCTCAATCTAAAATAGGCAGTCACCCCACGCATCAAAAAGATGTTTAGACCAGCCCCCTCATACCTTTTATACATGAGGAGGCAGCTGTCAGGTTTTCACATTTGGTACCTCACATTGATAAGATTTCTAAGAGAATAGGGACTTTCAAATATCTTTCCAGGAAAGTTAGAGAGAGAGTGTGTGGTTGAAATACTAAATAAATTCTGTTTAGAGAACAGGAAATTTCTTTTTTACATTATTCTATTGTCCCTTAACTAACTTTCATTTAGAAAGATGAAATGCCCCCAAGCCAAGATGATGGAACACTTTTGCAGTAGTGATTGGTTTAGCTTACAACATACAGTATTGTGATGCCATTTAGAATGTTCATGGCAATTTTCAACTGGCTTTCATTAAAGTTTGTAGCTGAGTAGGTCATAAATGTATTAGTTCCTGAGTAATTCTTATTAAAGTTTCCATTTTTAAAGAATATTAGTATCCAATCCCAAAGATATCTTAGTATTAGTTGTTAGATAACGGATGGGTCGTCTGCAGTTGAAGAAATCCAGTTCCAGTCAGCTGCTGAACTTGTGAAGAGTCAAGCCCTAGGAAAAACTGACAAGCTTAGTGGATTTCAGTATTTTAATTGAAGACTCATTATTTTTTTAACTGAAGTTGTAGAGAAAGACTTGGGGAAAAAATATACATTCGTTTATTTTTTCAATGTATATAATTGTTGATAAAAAATTCTATTAAGAATTATTTTTCATTTAAGAGTAAATTAACTTTTATTACTAATGAGGCGCGCTGACTGTATTCGCAGCGTATTTAACATTTAACATAGTTCGGGTAACGAATTAACCTTAGTTTTATTATTCGTTCGGTTGGCGAGAGAGCGTCGCGTACTCCTGAAGATTTCCAAGCGCGGTTAGAAGAAAGGACCCAGCGACGTCGCGCGTGCGTCGTGGCCATTTTAAAAGTCAATTGTTTTCTCTTCATTTTCTTCGTTGTAAGTCGTTGTAAGTCTAACGGAAGAAAGCAAGAATAGACAGCCTTTGAAGTTCGAGCGAGCAGCGATTCTTTCGGAGTGTTTAATGGAAAGAGACATTCTCAGTAAGAGGCAGTTTTAGATGTACGCTGCACAATATTGTTTTGTTAGAATTTTAAATATTTCAGTCATTTTACTAAGAGTCATCTGAATCACAAAAGAAATTAAATTCAAGAAAGTAAAGAGAACAAGAGTGCAGACAGACAAAAAGAGAAGAAAGTTCTATGAGTAGCTACAGTCAGCCACACAGAATATACCTCTCTGAAGCAGCCTATTGGCAAATCAAGCTTAGGCAACAGGAACATCCCATCTGAGTGAAAACCTTCCAGGAAGACGTTCTGAAGTACCTGCAGTGGGAGTTCTTGTCATTTGTTGTTTTATCCATTCCCCTTTCCCCTTGGGTTTGCCAGAAGCAGGATTGTTGAGCAGGCAGGCTTTGGGGGCTAGGTGGGCCAGCTTCACTCCTGCAGGATCCCACTACTTCAGTAATCTGACAGCAGCTAAAGCCCGACTCTCAGGTAGTCACCACCACAAGAAAGAGAGCGGGAGCCCGACTGGCCTCTGCTGAAGCCCCTCCTGACAAGGAGAGTAAGAACATCTACACCCTGGGCAGGAAAGTAGCTTCCTCGGCTGCCTTGTCTCGGGAGGATAGCTCAGGGGCAACATGCTCGCCTTGGAAGCAAGCCTACATGGAGCACCACAGGTTCGATCCCCGGGTCCGCGCTTAGAACCTCTGGGTAATAAGCACGTTATAAATAAGCTATCATATCATAGCATCATATCATATCATATATCATATCATATCAAACAAGAATAGCTAATATACTACGCTATTAGCCAGCTAGAATTGCCACAGGTGGGACGAGATCGCACAACATATAGACTCAATCCCAGAGCCCCTAAAAACACAGCTCTCACACACCATCGCTGAGGGGAGACAGGTAGCAAGCTGCATCCTTAAAAATAACCTAGACGCAGCAGACAACGCGGGGAGAATCGTGGCAGAAGGCACACTAATCAAATGCCATGCATGGCTCCGTCAATCGGGTTTCAAATTGGAAACCCAGGCTTCCCTATCAAACATGCACATTGAGCCCAATGCTTTATTTGGCAAAGCAGTTGAGGATGCACTTAAAAGTGCAAATGAGGAATATGATACCCTCAAATCCCTGGGACTGCTCACTAACAAACCCTTTGTCCTGGGGTTCTTCACAAGGGCAGTCCTCCCAACAGGGTTTTCAAAGAGGTCAAAGAAGGTCTAGAAGTAGGGGCAGATCCTCCTCCTCAAGAGGGGGCTCAACCCCTCTTAAACAGTGACCACCTGCTACACGTTCCCTCCCATGCCACTCCAGTAGGAGGTCATATTTCACACTTTACCCACACATGGGAGGGGATCATGTCGGACAAGTGGTGTTAAGCTCACCTGACTCCCACGGAGGCACTGGCCTGGTTCGCGCTGCTGTGACCTCTTCTAAGGTGATGCGCAGGGTTCGGAAGACGGACTGGACCAGGCCCCAAAATCTGGCTTGTCTGGCTCGCAGAAGTATCCTTCTGTAGGCGAAAATAGGGGATTAACTGTCTGCTGGGTAATGCAATCGGCCTCCCACTTTCCCCTCTCACCCTCCTCAAAACCCTTCTGTGATTTCTCGTAGCGTCTCACCTTAGGGTCTGGAAGGACGAGCTCTCCATCCTGCTTCTGATGCAGGGGCACGTTGGTAACCAGTTACTTCACTGGATTTTCGGATTGGTGAGAACCAAACTTGCTTGGCTTCCAGGTAAGTTTTTTGATAAGAGGTTCCCCTTGTGTCCATGCATTAATGTACTAATGCTAGTGTCTTTTTCCCCATAGGGGCCGGGGTACGGAATGCCGGGGAACAGGCACCGACCCGAGATGAGAGGTGAAATCCTTGTAGAAATCAGGTAAGTCTTTAATGCGCGTTTTTTGGTAATTTCTTTTCATTCGCTCATTAACGCTGATGTCTCTTTTTCCCCATAGGGGCCGGGGGCCGGAAATGCCAGGATGCGGCGCGGACCCGAAATGAAGAGGGAATGAATCAACAGGTAAGTCTTAACATGGAGATTTAGCTTTCCTTATTCCCTTCTCTCTCTCACCTTTTGTTCTGGTCTTTTTCTCCCTAGGCGCTGGGGCGTGACTGCGAATCCGGATGATCGCTGCTGAACATGGAGGCGCCCTGTAAAGGTGAGTGGAATGCGGCGCTGCAGCGATCGACGCGATGAGCTTTTAAATAAAAGTCTTCATTTTCAGGATTGCCGGCGAGATGTCTCTGGGATGCGGATTTAGCAGGTAAGGACTTTTCCTTCTTCTGTTCTCTTCTTTTCTTCCTTTGCAGTTGATCCTGGATGCTGGCAGGCGTGGCAGAAGTCAGGATGCAGGAGCAGACACGGTGAGTGTCCAGCTGCTAGATGCAGAACAACGCGAAGCATGTGTGGCTGTTCGGGTGGGGTTTAAATAGCCTTGGAAGAAGTTCCAGGTATGTATCCTTCCTCCAATCAGGTATGTATCCTTCCCCGACCATGCCCGGATGGTAAATTAGTCCCAGAGGTAAAGTAGTTCCTTTCAGGCCTCAAGGAGGCCGGGATCCTGCAGCATGGTCTGCATCAGGTAAGTGCACCCAAGCACTCCCATAATGAGCCTGGCGCCTATGGCGCCAGGACTGATGTCTTTTATGAGCCTGGCAACCATAGGCGCCAGGACACTGTCCAAAGGGCCCCTATATGGGGTTGCTGGGTCCTTCCTTGGGGACTGGATGTCCGCTTTCGGGGACGCAGGGCTTGAACCGGCTCCCCGGGAGCGGGCATCATGACAAGTGGTTACTTTCCACCGTGGCGGGGGGGGGTTGCATAGAGCTAATTCAAACACCAGCCAACCACCCGCCAAGACAAAGATAGACTTCACAGGAAGAACAACACATCCTGTTGGAAGAGGTCAAAGCACTGCTAATAAAGGGCGCCATAGAAATCATCCCAGCAAACCAGGTAAACAAGGGTATTTATTCAATATACTGCCTTGTGCCGAAAAAAGACCTAACTATGCGCCTGGTCTAGACCTGCGCCCTGCAAACACCTACGTCAAGCCACAAAAATTCCACATGACAACGTTACAGGAAGCAATCCCACTGCTGAAACAGGTGGACTACATGGCAATCTTGGATATGAAAGAGGCATACTTTCATATTTCAATATTCCCAGCGCACAGAAGATTCTTGCGCTTCAAAATAGCAGACTAACACTACCAATTCAAGGTGCTACACTTTGGTATAGTATGCTCCAAGGTACTATCGGTAGTGGCAGCACATCAACTCAGAGAATCAATCCCAGTGTACCCTTATCTGGATGACTGGCTGATAACAGGAGAATCCCCCCAAATTTGCAAGCAAAGTACCCAGAGAACATTCAATGTCCTGTTACAATTGGGATTCTCAATCAACGAGAAAAAAATCAAGTCTCGTTCCAAGCAAGACAAAACAATTTTTAGGAGGTGTCGTAAAGACAGAAGAGGGTCTAGTCTTTCCATCAAACGAAAGAGTGCAAATACCCCAGTATCTAGCTAGGTGTCCAAATAACCGTACGCAAAGCAATGTGCTTGCTCGGGATGATGGCTTAATGCATTTACCTGTTTCCGCTGGCTCGGCTGCGCATGCGCCCAATTCAAGAGTGCTTAGCGAAACAGTGCTCTCAGGCAAGTGATCATTGGCACGATCTAGTGGTTGTTTCGCTAACCCTAGTTCAAGCGCTACGCTGGTGGACAAAGGAAAACCTGTTAAAGGGAAAACCTTTTCACAACCCTGCAGTGCAAGCAAGTGTCATAACAGACACATCACTCACCAGGTGGGGAGCCCATTACCTTCACCACACAGCGCATGGCCCGTGGACTCAGATCACAGCCCAAAATCACATAAACCTGTTGGAGCTGCTAGCACTGCTCAAAGCCCTGCAAGTTTTCGGAGTGCACATGTCAGGTCAGACAGTACAAGTCGTCATGTACAGCACCACTGCCATGTTTTACATAAACAAGCAGGGGGGCACACACTCTCCAAGTCTGTCCAGGCTAGCACAAAATATGTGGAAGTGGGCACTCAAGCGGGGCATGTTCCTAACGTTGCAACATGTTCCAAGGGAACTAATTTTCTGGCAGACTCATTAAGCAGAGATCCTCTACCCGAAGAGCACGAGTGGCAGCTCAACAAAAATATCTTAAACGATATCTTCTCCCTATGGGGTTACCCCCCCTTTAGACTTGTTTGCCACAAGCCAAAACACACAATGCCCAGACTTCGCATCCAGATTTCCCCAACACAGATCCAAGGGCAACGCCCTGTGGATGAACTGGTCAGGGAAATTTGCCTACGCTTTTCCCCCAACACCGCTAGTGAGCAAGTTGGTGAACAAAATGCACCAGGAACAAGTGACACTATTCCTAGTTGCTCCTATGTGGGCGAGACAACCTTGGTTTCTGCATCTGCGCAAACTGGCGATGTGCGATCCAATAAAACTCGCGTGCCCTTACAACATGCTCACACAGCACGGGGGACAACGTTCCACCCACACCCTCAGTCTATGAACTTGGCAGCTTGGCTCCTGAAGTCATAGAATTTGGCTATTTAAAACTACTTCAAACTTGTATGGAAATCCTCAAAGAGGAATGCAAACCAAACACCATACACTGTTATTTTAACAAATGGAAAAAATGTGTAATATGGTACCAGTCATAAAATGTAAACCCAATCGAATGTACTCCATCACACATTCTTCATTACATGCTCCACTTACTAGACTCAGGGATAGTATTTAACTCCATCAAGGTTCACCCAGCGGCTCTATCCGTGTACACCACTACTCAAAGCAAGGTGCCCTGGTGGAAAGTCCCTGTCATTAAGGCATTCATGGAAGGAGTAAAAAGACTTTACCCTCCCATTTCAAACCTGCCTCCAGGTTGGGACCTAAATGTGGTACTTGCAAAGCTCACAGGACCCCCCTTTGAGCCTATGCACAAATCCAGCCTTAAACACCTTACATATAAAACAGCTTTTCTGGTGGCTATCACCTCCATAAGAAGAGTCAGCGAACTACAAGCTTTGTCAGAGTGCAAAACGCTTTCTTTGTTATCCACAAAGACAAGTTGGTACTAAGAACAAACCCTAGGTTTTCACCTAGGTTCATATCTAAGTTCCATGTCACCCAGTCCATTGAACTACCAGCTTTCTTTCAAAACCCTTCAAGATCAGCTGAGAAACAACTCCATACACTAGATGTAAGGAGGGTGGTTCTTTACTATGTAAACAAAACACAACCGCTGCAAAAAAACAGACCAACGGTTTGTCTCCATGGACCCAGGCAGGGAAGGTGATCACGTTTCAAAAAACACCATCTCCAGATGGATAGTGAAATGCATACAATTCTGCTACTCTCTATCAAACAAGACTCTGTCTTTCATACCAAGATCTCACTCTAGCAGGGGTACAGGGGCTACTCTGGCATTTATTGCAAACATCCCGCTGGATGCCATTTGCAAAGCAGCAACATGGAGGTCCATACATACTTTTACTCAGCCCTACTGCATTGACACACATTCTAAAGCAGATTCACAGGTGGGACAAGCGGTGCTAAAACATCTATTTGGCACTGTACCTTCTCACAACCCACCATCGTCTCCAGACAATGCTCGCTAATCTATGCATAGCATGTGATCTAAGCAGATCCACAAGCCTCAGAAGGGATACATTACTTACCATAATCATATTTCTGATTCTTGTATCTGCCGGGAGCATGTGGTAATGGTTAAGAAAGGATGATTGGTGAAGGTTTGGGGCTAGGGGATAGCGTTGTTATTTTTTTCAATTTTATTTTTAGTGTTTTGCCGAGATCGAGAACCAGCGCAAATGGCAATTAAAATAGAGTGAATACTCAAACTGTGATACAGTGAGATGTGCCAAATACTGTGCTAGTTAGGGGAAGATGAGTATTTCAAGTTAGTTTAGGAACCATTTTTTGTGACAAAAATATATATTAAAAAAATGCTTTGTAAATTCACTTAAAATCTGTAGGGGGTTGTACTAAGGTGATTTAACATTCTGCGTTTGTGTATTGAGATCGAGAACTGTTTTATTTAACTTTGTTTTGTGAATATAAAGTGTGTCACTGAGACGTGTTCATGGCTGAGCCATGGTTACATTATCGGTTGTTTTAATTGTATGATTTTAGAATGTTTTAATGTTTGAATTGTTTGAAGGGAGGATGTGAAGGGTATAAAGGAGGTAGATTTGCCAATTTTGGAAAAGAGGCAGTGGGCAGCGAGATGAATCTGCACTATTATTCGTGATTTCTCAATTCATAAGATGTGACTAACGAACAGTATGCATTGTAAAAAAGGTGAATTATCAAATGTAAAAAATGGATTGAGATCTGCCTTATAAAAGTTTCTTTTCCGAAAATAAACAATTTATGAGTATATGTTCGAGAAATGTGATTCTCGATTTAGATTGTATATTTGTATATTAGAAGTTGATAGTGTTGTATTAACTTTGTAATATTTATATTTATATGAAAAAGAGTTCAGGAGGATTGGGCAGTGGTGCAACATAAGCTCAATCTATACTTTTCTTTTCCATTAGCTCCCTGGAAGGGGGCGCTAGCCAATCAGGATGCTCAGAACGCAGGCTGTGTTCTCTGGTATATGCCTGCACTACAAGCAGCCTGAGTACTGTTGGTCAGCGCACCTTCCCAGCTCATTCTTCACCTCTCCAGTCCCCCCATCTCTTGGCACCCATATAGTTCCTAGGCGGGAGCTAAGTGTATTTAAATACACAAGTGTTTAAATATTTCTATTGAATCGCTTATAACTTCTTTTGACTGTAGAGAGTGGATAGTGTATCCTTAATATAGGTTTTCTGTATTTTGTAGTTCAACCTTTTCAAGCTGTTGCTGTTTTTCTGTTACATCTTCAAGGTTTAGATTCATGTTCTTCAACATTTACATTTTTCATAATGTTTATTGTTTGCCTTTAACCATTTTAAAGTTTGGGATTCTGCGTACATATTTCAAACGAGACAAGCAAAGGGCACATTATTAAGTGTGTGGGATAAATACTTAGAAGAATGCCTTTAACTTGGGCCGCGGGCCTATACCACCCGATCCGGCCTGCCGGGTCAGGTAGTAAAGCTTAAGTAAAGCCTTATAGAACGAGCAGGGCTCATTATCGTGGGATAATGACCCGCTCAAAAGATATCGCAGACGGATATAAGTTCAGAAAGGGTTATCATCCCAAGCAATAATGACCATTCCTGAGGTCTGTGTTAATATTAGCACATAATACTATTAGTATTAGTATTAAAGGTTTTAGTTGTATTGTTGAAGTAAAGCATGTTAGTTTGATAATGAATGAAGTACACAAGCGGAATGATTCTCTGCAGCACCAAAAATGGGTCAGGGGAACTGGGCTTCGGTGAAAACGGCCTACGGGAAATCATCATAGAGACAATTCATTGTGGTTTCATTCTGTAATATTTAAATTCCTAAATTGTCTTTTATAGGGTTAGCTTTTTAATTGTGAACTTGGTTGAACTGGAATAGTTGTCCCTTGTTATGTTAAAATAGGTTGGAGTGCCTTGTTGAAAAAACATGTTGCTGGGGGATTGTATTGCTGTTTATTTCATAAAATGTCGGGAATATTCTTCTAATGCACTACAAGATGCTTGCGGCTTCAAAGCATGGAATTAAGATTGGCAGGGTTAGTGGCTTTTTATGATTTAGGTCTTCCGACCTGTATCTGAGAACTGGTGACATACAAAAAGGAAATAGGAAGTGGGTTTTGTAGATTATTACTAAACCCTGAATAACATAGTATGAAAAGTGAACTTAATGATCCTGAGTCTCAATTTTGAATGCTGGCACGTGTCTCAGTGAACAGAGAAATTGCCAGTACATAGTGCAGCATCCTGGCTATATTTTGCCAATCCATCTAGCTAAGCATTCAAAATAGAAGGGGGAACCAATGTTATAACCTTTTGTGAATTCTTGGTACAGTCACTCAAATGACCTTAAGTCGATTTCCTTTGTAGAACTGCACTATGTACCTTAGAATTCTAAATACATAAGAATTCTATGACAGGCATTCAAGCTGTCCACAACTTGGGACTTCATTCAAGTGGCTGGTTCTTCAGACAGTGAGAATGAATATTTTAAGTTTATAGATGTAAGAATGATTAAAATTGGCACAGATATCTAATTTGCTTGTGAACTGCAGTTCCACTCAAAGGATTTCAACAATTCTGCCATGACTGTGCAGCTCACAAACCACTTACTTGTTTGTGTTAAAAGAAAGTGCATCTGTATACACCGGCATTCCGACCAGATTGTGGGGTGGGAGTAAATGGAACAGTCACCAGGGACAATACATAAGTGGCCATACATAGATTGAGGACAACGAACACTGAAAGTTTAGTGCAGGTAGGCTGGTATGGCCAGCTCTGCTCGGGATGTGACCATGATATGTAACGTGCTAGAGTGGAGGCAGAGGAAATGGCGGACATAGGCAGGTTAGAGGCGAGGGGAAACATGTTAGCTAGCAGGCAGATGAGAGGTAGGTTAAGAGGGTAACTCGGAGGCGAGGCATAGGCTTTTTGTTTGGTTTTGAACAAATCCATGTGGACTGTTTCTCGGATGTCTGGGGGAAGAGAATTCCATGAAAGTGGAGCAAGAGGAGAGAAAGAGCGGAAGTGAGAGGAAGCACAGGGAGGGCAAGGAGCCACAAGGATAGTCGATGAGGCAGAGCAGAGATTACGAGAAGGCTTGTAGAGTTCGATTGAGGAGGATCGAAACAGTGGTGCCTTATCGAGCTGTAGGTCCTCATTGAACTCCCCTCCCCACCCATCCCCTGCTAGGTGTTCCCTGAAGAGCAGGGTCATGATTTCCTTCATGAACATCCAGAGTGTTGGCACAGTCCTGATTGCCACTGGGATGTTATGGTGTTCCAGTGGGCTGGGGCGTAGCAAGAGATGGCATGTTTCCTAATTTTCTTTTAATCAGCCAGTTTAGATTCCAGCCTCGAAATGGTCTGGTTCCTAGAGAAGCCATCCCACTGGAGCCTGTGAGTTTCGTGACTATGTAGGCTGATGATTGAGCGGTAGTTGTCTTCTGTGTTATACAGGTAGTTTTGAAGAGTATCCTGACTGGGATAGTTTCTTGTAGACTGACGGGAAATTTGGTCAAATGTTCTAGTTCCTTGTAGGAGGATGTCAGCAGTGCGTTGAACGGCCCTAAACTGGGCCGGTACACCAGTGAGGAGTATGTTTCCTCAATCGGGGTGTGAGGTTACCACAGCCTGGACCATGTCCTCAGGTGGGAAGAAGACTTATCTTCCGAATTAGAGCTAGTTGATGCCAGGAAGTTTGGGCTTTTATGTTGACATGTTGCCAGAAGGAGATATTGTTGTCAATGTGTACCAGAGTAGTGTCACATGGGGCCATCTGTGGTGTGAATCCATCAAGGTGCATATCATTGAGCCACCCGTGGATGGCCTCCAGTTTAGATGCGTGGCCTAGTAGGACGGATTCCCTATTGTGTGACTGAGTGTCAGGTAGGTGCTTGTCCTCCAAGCCTGGATGGAGGTGAGGCATAAAATGTCAAGTACAGTTCAATGTTACGAATAAATGAGCATCATAGGTGTATTAATGAAGTGAGATATTAGGGTTGTTGAAGCATCCCAAGTGGTTCCATGCAGAGATTTAAGATCACTGGGGAGAAAATAGATCACTGCAGGACTCAACAAGTGAATGGGTGGCGCTTGGATCGGAAGTTATCCATCTGGCCTGCTTTGTATCTCTCCTAGGTATGCAGTGAACCAGCTGAGAGCTGTGCCTATGAACCCTATTCTATCTGCAAGTAGACTTGTAAATGGGAACTAGTCATCCATGTCAAACATGCCAGACAGGTCAAAGCAAAAACGGGCAGGAATCGCCATTATCCCTGGTTTGGAGAGCATCTTTTATGACCTGTATGGTGGTAATTTCCGTACTGCATTTGTGTCTAAATTTAGATTGCTGGCTGTGGTGCATGGCATGTTGGTTAATACCATCATTGAGTTCATTGGCAACTGCCTTCTGAATGACTTTACCAATTAATGGAAGGCTCTTTTTTCGTCCTAGTAGTTATCAATGTTGTCTCGGTCTAGAGTGGGATTTTTGAGGAATGGTTGGATTAATCTTGTTTAAAGTGATTGGAAAGGTGCCCTGATCCAGAGAGCCATTGATTATGTCAAAGGAGGTTACGGCAGATCCTGCAAACTGTTTTGTGACTAAGGTAGGGAAGGATGCAGTCCTTGCCCTTGTAAGTTTTAATGACACAAGAGTATCAGAGTTCTTAGATGTGCGGGGGGTCAAGGTTGTGCGGGGGGGTCACTTGCAAATTGCTGGCTGCATTACCACTGTTTGTTGCCTTTATAATTCATTTATTGTTATTTATCTGTTTCTCCTCTGCTTCGCACTTTCCACCTCTCCCCCCTTCCATGCACTTTTCCCCTCCCCCTCTCCCATGCACTTGCGCGTTCTCAATGTCACTGGGCCTAGTAAGATCGCTGTTTTGTTCTCCCCTGTTCCCCTTCCTTGCCTTGTCGCTCTCTGAAACACTTGTGTACGAGCGCGATAGAAATAAAATATCAATCAATCAAAGGTTGTCCAGTGTTGTCTCACATGGTGGAATCATGAATGGGCGGCCACGGATTTTGAAACATCAATATGTTGTCTAATTTGTATCTATCTTGGGGATTAAGTTGCTAATTGCTTTACATCTTTCTGTGGACTCAGTAATTACTGTGGTGATAGTCATAGAATATTACTCTGCTTTGGCTTCAGTGATGAGTGCCCCAGCAAGTACTGCCTAAGGCCTTTAAGGTAAGGAGGTCCTCATGTTTCTATGTTTTGCACCACAAATGTTCATGTTTTCGGATAGTTTATAGTCAGACATAGTGGTCTTCCCTTATTCTATATCATTTGGGAAGTTATGTATAAGGAGACTAGGGATGTATGAATAGTCTGTCCAGTAAAGTGGGATCAGATTAAGGCATTTTACCAGGGGAGACCCAAAGAAGACCAGGCAGCTTATGTTTCCCCTGATATGGGTATGGTTCATATAAAATTAGGAGCAGGGTCCTCAAGAACTGAGAAATGCGCTGCCTTATCGTTACTGGCAGATCATATGCAAATCCACAAGCCACCTAGGTTGTAGTAATTCAAGGTACACTGCACTTTTATGCCAGTGAACTTTAGTTGCTAATCAGTAAGCAGGTGTGTAGAGATCAGAACATTCAGATAATACTCTAGGACATTGGTCTTTCAGACGACTCGGGCAATTAAAATGAAGTTGTGTTGTTTTTTGTTTTTTTAGTGTGGTGATCATGAGTACCTAGCAGTGAAGTGGACTGACCCCACAGAATCAATAATTATGGTCCCCCAGAATTCCTCAGATTACACTAGATTTTAACCATGCCCTATGGGGCCAATCTCGGAACACTGATTTGAAAAAGCAAAATGGTGTGACACTGTTACAAACCTGTCAACTATCCAGTTTCAGTAATGTTTTTCTTTTTTTCAGGAGCATTTGGTTATTTTGAAGTGACACATGACATAACAAAGTACTCAAAAGCCAAGGTATTTGAACACATCGGCAAGAAAACGCCAATAGCTGTCCGCTTCTCCACCGTAGGTAAGGCCAAACTACTTCATTGTTTGTTTCACTTGCAGACATTTCTTGCAAAGAGTAAATTGTATAGGACTTCAGCGTACATTGGTTCTACTTACATTGCTGGATCTCACATTCGGTACACATACGCCAGCGTTTGAGTGGGTCTTGTTCCATTTGGGGGACAGTCAGATTGGAGAATTACAGGTAAAATGTTCTTGGCCAACATTGTTTACTCATCCAGTATTCATGCAGTTTGAAAGGTTACTTGCGTTAACGGGAAGTATACATAGCCTGGTGTAATGGAGCATTAATCTGTTTCTGTCTTTGTGTTCAAGTGTTTTTATTTTTATTTTTGTAGCTGGTGAATCTGGCTCAGCTGATACTGTCCGTGACCCCAGAGGGTTTGCTGTGAAATTCTACACAGACGATGGGAACTGGGATTTGACTGGAAACAACACACCTATCTTCTTTATTCGGGATGCTTTTCTAGTAAGTATGATACTAGTGAAAATGCTATTTGTACCAATATTTTGTTGTGTGTAAAAAAAAATGTTTTTTTTGCAAATGACTTTTGAAGCATTTGGCATGTGTCCTACAAAATCCCAAATATACATTAAAAAAGGAACAATTGGGGTATCCAAGATGGCCGCCGTGTAGGAGAGACGTACACTCTGTCGCTCCGTCCGAGAAAAATGCTTTGAAAGGTAGAAAAGTATCTGCGGAGGTTCTCGTCCCCTTCAAAAGGAGCCCGGAGCACATAATATAATCACCTTACACCTGCGGAGCTGCGAGGGGCCATGTAGTGAAGTTTGCTCAAACTTGACGCCCGCAGCCTGTCCCGTGCGCTGATCCGGCTGGTCACGTTCATTACGAACACTGCGGTGGTTTGGCTGGGACAGCGCGGGCATCCATCTGCTGGCGGCAGCCCCTCTTGCCCCCCCAACCATAGGAACGGCAATTGCAGGTGCAGCCGTGCGGAGAGCGGCCCACCGTCCGGAAGCTGAGGGGCGAGCGGCCGCGGCGCTGGGAGGCTCTGGAGAGTGCGCACGGACGCCTCCTCCTGCGCCTGCTTGCCTACGGACCCGGAGGGGTGCTGTGCTGAAGGTACGGAGCCTCCCGGGGAGGGGGCGATCCTTGGAGGGGCGCAAAGTCGGCTCGCCAGCATTATCAAAGTGGGGGCTGTGAAACCTGGGGGCCTTCGCCTCCAAAGCTAGAGACACTGTCATCAACCCAATAGGGAGCACATCCGTGGTACAAGACCCAAATTGTTGGGGGCACGAGGTGGGGTGCGGAGCCCTGTGGCCCTCGGGAGTTCCCTCCCACTCCCCTCCCCATCCTAGCGAATCAGCCAAGGCGCACAAGCGGAGGCAGCACACGTGATATACCACAGGCCAGGGAGTGAAGATTGTAGTCCCCTGAACATATAAGTGTACTACATTAAATAGTACGTCACAAAGATTACAACTGAGCCTCGGACACATCGCCCCATTTGGAAGACACCTGGCATTGGATTGGCCTGCCCCTGATGATATTACAAGTCAGCCAAGTGAACTGGGGGTTGAGTGCGAGTGACATTTGGTAATTAGAACACGGAAACAGAGGGCATATTGGGCACACTAAGCAAGGGATTTTCGCCAGATATCCCTAATCATAAAATTGCAAAGGAAACGAAAGGGGGTATCTGCTTCCCTGAAGCAGTCAAAGCTAAACCAAGCCGCACAGCTGGTGCCTCACTCGAGTGTTAGACCTGTGCAATCTGGAAGAGGCTGATGCCAGGTACAAAATCCAGAAGGGCCCCAAGCAAGTCTAAAGGGGTACAAGCCCAAGTGGGATTCCAGATTGAGAGGTGCTGGAGAAATAAGCAAGTGGAGACGGTCCTAGCACCAACGAAACATCAGAAGAAAACAGATACCGAAAACGTAGGAGCGCCAGTAGACATGGCCTTGGATAAGGAGGAACTATTAGCATCCCTGAAGGGAATGGAATCAAGAATGATGAGCACATTCCAGAATCAGATTGGCCAACTGAAAGATGAGCTGAAGCTGGCACTACAAGACATCAAGAAGGAAATTCATGATCTCGGGGAGAGAGTAGATGCAGTGAAAAACAGCCTCTCTTCTGTGGCAGAGGATACTAAACAGAATAGTGTTTTGCTGGAACAATTGGCTAGAGCCATAACCAATCTGGAAATACAGGCTGAGGACTTAGAAAATAGATCCCGCAGATCGAACATTAGAGTCAGAGGCCTGACCGAGGCAGTTCTTGATGTTGGTCTTCCCACCACGCTACAACAATGCTTCAGCAGTCTCATGAAGGATACCCCCCCGTGAGAGATTTGCTTCGACAGAATACATCGCATTGGCCCGCGATGAAATGAACCGGGACACATGCCGAGGGATTACATTTGGAAGAGAATACGGAGCAGCCAGCAATGGCCTCACGACATTCCCCCCGGAAACACGGAAACAATTAATGGGAATGGTTGATGGAGAAGTCGATGAGAAAGGCCAGAGGGAGTGGCTCCCCGGTGGCTTCTCGCCCAAGCACAATCTGAACTACAGGAACTGATAGATCTGACAGCGGGCAAATTCATATCTCTTGGAACTGTGAGAGGATGAGCAAGAGTAAGGCTGCATAAAATATACCTACAAGCGAGGAGGAAATGCGACGGAGAGGCAGTTTTGGATCTCTATGCTGGACGAGTTTGAGTCCAGGCGAAAAAGAATGTTTGGAGGGAGGAAGGCCCACAAACCTGATCTAGAATCAAGCACAGGGCGGTGGGATTCTAACCAAACAGGGGGGAGGGGAGGGACGGAGAAGAGGTAGGGGAGGGGGGAGAGGGGATAAGGGTGGGACTGTGGAAAACTGGAAATGTTAGAGGGGATAAAAACTCATTCTGGCCCCGATTGCAATTCTGGACTATGGAGACTGGTGATCTTATAAGGAAAAACGAGAATCCAGGGGATACGAAAAATATACCTGAGCGGCACAATTTTCAGGGCATGATCAATAAATGAAATGGTAATACTATCTCTCAATGTGCAGGGATTAACTTCTCCAGCAAAGCGTTCTGCTCTCCTGGGGAGGTTGGAACAGTTGAGGGTATCGGTGGCGATCCTACAGAAGACACATCTCCTCCCGGTAGACCAAAAGAGGATGTCCCACAAGGTTGTTCCGACAACAATGTTTTGCTTCAACGGGAAAGAAATCAAAGGGAATGGCAATTCTGTTGAGCAGGGAACTGGGGTTCCGGAAAGGATCGCGCGCTTGCAGATCCAGAAGGCAGGTTTATTGTGGTTAAGGGGCGGATCAAGGAACGGAGGTATACAATAATAGCATTATATCTGCCTAATGACAATCAAGATAAATACATCTAGGGGGTACTGGAAAAATGTGATGGCTGGTGTGAAGGGCAAACGATAATTGGAGGGGATTTCAACTGTGTGATTGACCCCTTGCTAGATAAAACTCTACCATCAACATTGGCAGATGGGAAGAATAGGCAGGCATTAGGCAAACTTTTCCGAGATCTAGATGTGATTGAGACCTGGAGATTCTTCCACGAAACCGACAGGGAATACACCCACTTCTCAGCAGTACATCGGGGATATTCTAGAATTGATATGATCTTAGTATCTTCCACTTTGATCCAGCAGATAATGAAAGTCGATATAGGAGTACAGTATCTGACAGATCACGCACCAGTAATAATTTGCATGGACATGGGGGAAAATAAAACGCAGAAGGTAAAGCGCTGGACCCTAACTGAACTCATTTTGAAAGACATTGCCCTTAGAGCCCATATAGAGGAGTCGATCCTCAATTATTTCCGGGAAAATGACAGGGAGGAGACAGACTTTGGAACGGTATGGGATGCCGGAAAGGCGGTCATAAGGGGGGAATTCATCTCACAGGCAGCACTATACAAGAGGGAACAGGCACTAATAACACAAAGATTAGAAAACGACCTGTGAGAGTCGGAAGCCCAACACAAAAATAAACAGTCACAAAAATCGGAGACCGCTTAAAAAAAATTAGAGCACAACTGGAGGCCCATACAGCAGATAGGGTGGCACAATCCCTCCTACGTACCAGACAGTCCTATTATGTCCACGAGGGAAAAGCAAATAAATTCTTAGTCGCCAAGTTCCAAAAACAAAAGTCCCGCAATTATATAGCAAAGTTAAGGGGAGAACGGGGAGAACTGTGTTTGAGGGAAAAGGGAAAAATGCAGATAATGACAAATTACCATACAAAGCTATTAAAACAAGAGGAACTTATTCCCCAAGCCCAGGAACGGTATCTGGCGGGATGGTCCTCCCCCAAATCACAGCAGAAGAAAAACAGATATTGGAGTCGGAGATAACGGCACAGGAGATTAGTGATGCGATCTCGACTCTACCTTCGAATATAACCCCAGGCCCAAATAGTCTTGGAGGAGGATTCTATAAGATGTTCCGTGCACAATTGCTGGCCCCACTGGTAAAACATTTTAATCTAATGAGGGAGAAAGGTACAGTAACCCCGGATATGGGTAGATCCTTAACCTTACTAATTTCAAAACCAGGAAAGGACCCCTTAGAATGCTCTATCGTGCCATAGCATTGCTAAACTCAGATGCTAAGCTTTATGCCAAAACTGTAGCAACTAGATTGGGGAAGGTCCTCCCACGAATCATAAATTTGGATCAGACCAGTTTTATAATAGGCAGAAGCACCCAAGATACCGTGCGTTGCGCTATAGACATCATTGAGCTAGGTACCCGAACAACCCAACGCTTCTCATTGGCAGCCTTAGATGCCAGGAGAGCGTTTGACAGCTTAGACTGGAACTATTTGAGACTGGTATTGGAGAAGTTCGGATGTGGGCCCCAGTTTATTACTATGGTAATGGCAAATTTTCAGATTCCTTCGACGAATCTACTGGTTAATGAGCACACATCTGAGCAAATTAGGATAGAAAGAGGCACCCGACAAGGCTGCCGCCTCTCCCCACTAATATTTGCCATGGCAATGGAACCATTTGCAGCACAACTTAGGCATTGGGGGGGTTAGATGTGGCGACATACACAATAAAATTGTGTTATACGCAGATGACCTTATGCTGTTCATTTCCAATACCAGGGACACCTTGCCAAAGATAATGCAAAGCTACAGGATTTTGCGGGGGTATCCGGGTTCCACATAAATTATGAGAAATCCAAAGCCCTGAACATTACTGAAAGCCCAGGAGATATTGTGGAGGTAGAGAGATCATTCCCATTATCCCGGGAAAAAGAGTCCCTGGAGTATTTGGGGGTTTGTTTAACCCGAAAGGTTAATGACCTATATGAAGTAAATATTAAACCATTATGGAAGCAACTGCAGGAGGATCTCCGGTGTTTGGACGATAAGGGAATTGTCTTGGTTTGCCCGAATAACGGCTGTGAAAATGACCCTCTTACCCCATATGCTATATACTGTTAGTTCCCTTCCAATAAAGATCCCTCCGTGGGTCTCTAAAGATTTGCAAATAGCTATTTCGGCCTTTGTATGGAAAGGTAAGAAGGCCAGGTTACAACGTAAGCTCATGACGCGCCCCCCGCTACTTGGAGGTCTAGGATTGCCGGATATACAAAGATATGTCCGGGCGGCACACATAGCACCCATGCTGCACTGGGAGGACCCAAATCCATATCTGGATTGGACACAGATAAAACAGGAGACTACTAGGACGCAACTACAAATTTTACGCACCCTTCCACTGCACCACAAATGCGCAGGAGGTCAATTGTTAGAAACCACTAAAGTAGCGCTCAATAGCTGGGATGATGAGCTAAGAAGGAGGAACATTCTGCGAGGGTTGGGCCCACACTCCCCAGTATCTTATAATCCAGAGTTCACCCCGAGTCTCCAAACTAAGTTTTGGGAGGGTTGGCCAGCACCTGAATCTCTGGTTCTGTCGGACATGTTTCGAGACAGAGAACCACTCTCCTAATTTCAAGTGGGAGAGAGCCAGAGATACAGATATATCTAAATAAGACATTTGATCTCTCACCAAACTGTCAGATTAGCGGCCAATAGACCCCTAACAAGCCTTGAATTATTTATACAAGGGGGTGTAACAAAAAAGGGAACTTCTAGGCTTTATAAATTATTGGATAGGGCCCTCCCAGAAGACACCTTGCAATATAAAACGAGTTGGGAAAAAGACATTGGGGCCACCATCGCAGTGGAAGATTGGGTAAGGATATGGGAAAGAGCCCATAAAAGCTCCAGGTGTACGCTCATCAAGGAATCGGCATATAAAATCGCCTATCGCTGGTATTTACCCCCTGCCAGATTGAACAAAATGAACCCTAGATACTCAATGCTCTACTGGAGGAAATGTGGGGAAATAGGATACTTCTTCCACATGTGGTGGTCCTGTCCAAAGGCGCAGATATTTTGGAAGGAGGTCCTGGGGCATATTAAAAAGGTGACGGGAATTGAGCTCCCAGAAGATCCGAAAGTTCTCTTATTGGGGGCGACAGCAGCGAACCGATATGCAGCAAAGGGGCACAAAGCTACATTAATTACACATTTGCTGTCGGTGGCAAGACTGACCCTAGCCCAAGGGTGGAAAACTGAACAAGGTCCTATAATTACATGGTGGTGGGTTAAAATATGGGGGGTTCTGGCAATGGAGATGATTTGTGCATTACAAACTGTACTTACCTAAAATATTTGTCAATTTAGGAACCATTCAGTGAAATGGTAAAGGACAAAGAACCGCACTATTTTAGACCCAGGATACTCAGAAATCCAGACTCTTACTAAAAAAGAAATAAGAAGTAATTAATCAGAAATTAACACTGGACTCCTCTCAAGAGCAAACATGATGGGAGCTGAATGGGTTGGGGGTGGGGAGGGTAGGGGGGGAGGGAGTGGTGGGGGGGCGAGGCAGGAGGCTGGGGGGATGTTTGAAAAGTTAAAACCCGCGGACCTAGCAGAGCCAATTAACGGGAATATAAAGATGTAATGTTTGTAATGGTAAGGTAATGATCTATGCGTTTGTTGAAACTTTGTTCTCTGTACGAGTCTGCGGAATAAATAAACCTTGATAAAAAAAAAGGAACAATTGAGATTGCAAATTCTGTTTTTCGAAAACTGAACAAAGTGAAAACTAAATTCCATAACTGAAGTGAAAACCGACAGACATGATTTAAAGTGCTTGATTTATTTTGAATTGTTCCTTCTCAACATATGTTGTGATGTGATATGGCATTTATAACGCGCCTATGCACAAGTGCCTCAAGGCGCGACGAGGCAGGGAGGGGAATCAGAGGGAAGACATACAACGATCCTACTAGGCCAAGTGTCATTCAGATCTTGCAAGTGCGTGGGAAGGGGGCAGGGACAGTGCAGTACAAGATGATAACAATAAGTAACGGCCAGCATGTGGCAAGTGCATGGGTAAGTGCGGACAACAGGTGTCAGGGCTGGTAGGGGACTGTAGCGATACAGAACAGTCCCCAAGTGCGAGGTTTGCCCAGTGGGCAGTGCAGGTGTGAGATGCTGGCAGGGGAGAGACCTCGGCCCGAGATCAGACGGTGTCCAGGTAGTCAGTGTGGTTCAGGTTTCAGACAGGAGGTCAGCAGAGGAGAGGAGGAGAGAAAGCTGAAACAAACAGAAAGGTTTTGTGGTGCTTCCGGAACCGGAGATGGTTCTCCTCAAGTTTAAGGGAGGCAAGGAGGCTGTTCCAGAGGGAGGCGCCGGCCGAAGAAAGAGACCTACCACCCACACGTTGCTTGGTGAAGTGACTGACCCTGAGGGACTTGGAGACGGATGAGCGGAGAGCTTTTCGAAGGAAGATATTTAGGAAGGCAGAGTAGAAGGTATTGAGGACCCAAGCCCCAGAAGGCCTTGTGGACGATGCAGAGGGTTTTGAACTTAATCCTCGCAGCCACCGGGAGACAGTGCAGAGATTTCAGTCCTGGAGAGATACAATCCCTGGGCTTGAGGCCAAGGACAAGTCCTGCAGTCCTGTTTTGGATAAGTTGCAGAGGGCGGAGAGAAGAAGCAGGCAGATTTAGAAAGAGGCTGTTGCAATAGTCCAGCGTAGAGGGAACCAGTGCTCTGGAGACAGTGAGCTTCTGGGGGAAGGAGAGGAAAGGAAGAATCCCTCTGAGGAGATGCAGCTGGTAGTGTGACTTCTTAGAGAGGTCCGAGATGTGGGGAGAGAAAGAGAGTGTGGAGTCGAAGATGACCCCAAGGTTTTTAGCCTCGCAGGTGGGAGCTGGAAGAGGGCCAAGGGAGGCCGGCCAGAGAGCTACAGGGAAGGAGGGAGCAGGTGTGATGAGGAGAATCTCGGTCTTACCGGTATTAAGACAGAGATCGTTGGCGGCACATCATTCCTGGATAGCAGACAGACAGTCAGAGATGAGGGAAGGGGAGGAGGAGGTCGAGGGTAGCCTGAAAATGAGCTGGGTGTCCGCTGCATAGCACTGAAAGTTGGGGCAGAGTGTGGCGATGCGGTGGGCAAGGAGTGCCAGGTATTGGTTGAACAGCCAGGCAGAGAGGTTAGACCCCTGGGGAACACTACAGGTAGAGAAAAAGATAGCGGAGAGAAAGGACCTGAGCCTGACCAGTGATACCCAGATTATCACGGAGACGGTTGAGCAGGATGGTATGGTTGACAGTGTCAAAGGCAGAAGAGAGATCAAGTAAGATAAGGACGCAGTGGGTGTTAGAGTCAAGGTTGGAGAGCAGGTCTTCATAGATGTTCAGCAGAGCGGTTTCCGTACTTCTGGCAGCTCTGAAATTTAAGCATTTCATATATGTTCACATGATTGTAATTCTTCTATATCCACATGCTTCGAATCATTCCATGTCGAAAAGGCTGGGAATACTTGGGGCCTGATTCACAGAGCATTTTCTTATGGATTTGCGCCATTAAAAAATGCTTCTGTGAATCAAGCGATTGGTATCTGAAATACATGTAAAGATGTGGATTACTCCAATTGACATTTGGTGACTTTTAATTTCTATTATGCATAAACAATCTTAGAAAGGTTACATTTTCATGTTCGTAAAATTAATGTTTCAGTTAACTGCCGATGTATAAACATCATATCGATATAGTCCTAGTTTAAACCTCTTTATTTGCATTTTTGTGCATATTACTATACCGCTTCATTGCCACTTCAAATCACTGTGCATGTGGGGAAGAAAGAAGGACTGGCATTCTAGAAAGAAAGTCTACTTTAAGGAATCTGGTCCTTTGGATTTGCGGTTCTAGCGTGTCTTAAAAAGTGAGCGTTAGTATAAAGTATACATTTGCGGTGTTTGTGTGTGTGTGCGGGAGCAGTGTAAGTGTATTATACTTATAATGTGTAGTTGTGATAATTTGTTATGATATGCAGACTAAATTAATTTTGCTTTATGATTATACTGAATAGATGTTTGTTTTTGCAACTTTCGGACCTCTGGTTTGGCACCTGGGGTGCTTGGAGGTGAACAGAGGGTGATGGGACAGAGCAGAGGCTGAAAATGGAACCTTTGAATTCTTTTAGTGAGTTGGGGAATGCTGTTGCTAGCTTTGCGTATACTATACATTTATGTGAATGTGTGCTGTGCCCCGATGGCGAAGGTGTTAGTGGATTGAGGGGTTGGGTCATTGTAGTATTATCAGAGCTTTATTATGTGTGGGTGTGCACGGGTGCGCTGGGACATTGCTTGTAGTTTGTGTGTATTTGATGTTATTATGGTCAGATGAACTGAGGCATTCTGTTTGGCATTGTGACGAGGGATTTACAGACTGTTCACATGTTTGTATTCCTAAAATGCCTTTATGCTTGTTAGCTCAGATTGCTCTATTCATACATGCTAATATTTTCTTTTCTTTTTTGGCGGGGATTCGTATACACTTGGGAGTGATTGGTTGATTCTTTGCATCTGATGAAGGGAAATGTCTACATGTTGTATGTTGAAAGAGGGTATTCTGTTATGGTAGTTCAATAATGGAACATTAGCTTCTGGGGGGGCGGGGTATGGTTCGAATTGGAGTGTGCATTTTATATTTACATGCTCATGTACAGTCTAGAATTTACCAGACTGCTGTTGTGGTAAAGCGCCAATGTTCTTTGTTTCTTTTTCTCTTTGTTTTCTGTGTTGTTTGGTGTGTTGTTTGTGTTAAGACTGTAGTGTGTGGTGTATGTCAATGCCCAGGTTATAGGGTTGGTTTTTGTCATGTTGCTGGAATTATGGTTTATTCCGTTGGTTCATTGGACTATACTCTTGGGTGGTAGTAGCCGTTCAAGTGTGTGTTCATGTGTTTTGGGATGAAGGATGTTTTTGGTGTGAAATGGGGAAACTTTCGTTTATGACATGGAACGGAACGTGAAGGATTCGGAGGGCAACGGCTGATGTGGCATTTCTGCAGGAAAAGCACTTGCTTGATGAATCAAAGGGATTTGTACTTGACTCGAGATATTCGAGGGACCTGTCTAGCTGCCATTCTTCGAAGTTGAGGGGAGTTTGTATTTTATTTAGGAAGGGTATGAATGTGGCAGTTGAGATGGTGGCAATAGGTGGTGAGTGACGGTTGGTTTTTGCAGATATGCTTCATGGAGGAGGAGTGCACAGGTTAGGGTGTTTTTATGGCCTGTTTTCACAGGGAGGTCTTTCTTTGATGAGCTCACTTGTTTGTTGCGTGGCATGCATGCGTAGACTATCATCTTGGGTGGGGATTTCAATTGTCTTTGATCATGAATTGGATCGTTCGGCATCATGCAGGTTTACTAATGTGGTGGCTAGTAAGGAATTTGATCTTTTCCGCCAGAGGTTTGATCTAGTAGACATTTGGAGAGTTATACACACAACTATGAAGGAGTTCACTTTTTTATTCGCCTGTGCATGATTCATTTTCTAGGCTCGATTATCTATTGGTATCTGATAGGCTTATTGATAGGGTCCTTTGCATTGATATCAGGGAACATGAGATCTCAGACCATGCGTTGGTGACTTTGCATGTGGATCTAGTGGATGGGGGTCAATGTTTGTTAGGTGGTGACTTTGGGCAGGTATTTTGCGTGATCTTGAAGTCTAGGGCATTCAGGCATTCATTGAAATATTTTTTAGGGAGAATAAGGGCTCAGCAGATATCCTGATGGTTTGGGATTGTTTTAAGGCTGTGATACGGGGGTAATTGATTAATCGGACTTCTTACGCTAGGAGAAAGGGTTTGGCGGAACTAAAGTTGTTGGAATTTGAGCTTTCTCATCTGCAACAAACTTCTGTTTTGACCAAGAGTGTTCATGATAAGTTGAAGGTGGATCAGGTGAGGTAACATTTTAGCAATAAGGTTGATATACAGGCAGAGAAGGGATTATTTTATATGAGACATATATTGGGAATGCAGTGATAAGAGTGGTAGGTTATTGGCTAGCAGGCTAAAAGGGATGATTGAGAGATCATGTGTTCAGGTTGTGGAAGATGTGGTCATATAGTTGTGAAGAACGGATATTTGCAGGCGCTTTCGTTCATTTTATGAGTCACTTTATACGAGGATGCCTTTTCTTTGAAGTCTGACCTGAGTGAGTTTTTCCTGTCCTGACACCTGAGTGTTGTACTATTTTGGATGCACGGTTTGAGATGGGGGATGTTGTGATGGCAATAGATCAACTGAATGTTGGCAAATCTCCAGGCCTGGATGGTCTTCCGGTAGAGTTTTATAGGGCTTTTAGTACTGAGCTGGTTCCTTTTTTTATGTGGGTTGTATAACCATTTTGTGCAGAATAGAGTCTTATTGCGCGACTATGCGGGAGGCTTTGATTACGTTGATTTCCGAAGCCGGGAAGGGATCATAGGAAGTGTGGGAATTATAGGCCTAATTTGTTACTCAATGTAGTTGTGAAGATATTCTCAAAGGTTTTCGCGAAATAGGTTGAACAACTGTATAAGGAATCCTATACACTTTGCCCAGGTTGGGTTTCTGAGGGACCGGTTAGGGTATGATAGTCTCAGGACTATTGTATTTATGGATATTTATGGATGCTGCGAAGGTGTTTGTTAGAGTCAACTGGGTGTTCCTGAGGTATACTATGCAGAAGTTGGGATTTAGAGCTGGATTACTGAGTGTGGTGAGTTCTTTACACTTTGCGGTGGCTGCAAAGGTCTGGGTAAATAATGAACTGTCTGACTCTGCCACTAACGAGGGGTACAAGGCAGGGGTGTCCTCTGTCACCCTTTTTATTTAACATTGCTATAGAGCCGTTGGCAGCATATGTTCGCCGGGAGCAAGGGATTCAAGGTTCTGTCTTTGGTGGTAAGGGGTTAGAGGTGTTATCCGATGCGGATATGGTGGTGGTTCTCTCGAATCCAAGTGAAGGTAGTGCAATATTGAAGGATGCCTTTGAGGGTGGACAGGCTTTTGTGTCATAAGATCAACTGGGAAAAAACAGGGTTTTTTTCCGCTCTCTGTGACCTGAAGGAGGGGGTATTTTGAGACATGGAACTGTAAATGGTCAGATTATCATGTAAAATATTTGGGGATTTACTTATTTCGGGATCTGAAGAAAATTGCTGAGTTTAATGTGAATCGCTTAATTGAAGGGATAGTAAAGGATGTGCGGAAATGGGAAAAATGTCCCTTGGGAATCTGGGCATTAATCAATACCATCAAAATGTCCCTTTTACCAAACGTTATCTATGTCATCCAGTCGCTCACCTTACATTTCTCGATGATGTTGAAGCAGGTTGATAAGTTGTTTTAAAACCTTTTGTGGGGGAGAAGCAGAAATCGGAAATTCCTAGATACATGTTAATGCGTAGTGTTCAGGAAGGTGGCTTTGGTTACCCGGATCTTATTAAATATCGTAGAAGGTTGTGTTAAAGAAGGAAACACGCTATTTTGCGCCTCACGGTCTACCAGAGCCACTTTGGATGATGCTGGAGAAGGATAGGTTCTCTTCTCTCTTATTAGATAATGTTTATTCCATGGGGAAAGTACCAAATATAAATGATCAATTGATGCGACTCGGGAGGCCTTTTACTTTGTGTTTGACGGCCAGTTATCAGAATGTGTGGCTACACTTCAGATTGCGAATAAAACATTATGTTGGGGAAGATGGATCTCGAAGGGGGGGACTGAGGGTCGGTGATGTGTTGTGGGTGGGGCAGATGGTTCCCTTTGCCCAGCTCTGTCATATGTTTGGTTTGGGAAATAGGGAATTGGGTACGTTCAGGGAGTTGGAGTCACTTCTTTCACAGACGCTAGGTATGTTATCCGCTCCATTGCTTGTGCTGTATTTATTTTATTTTTTTATTTATTTTATTTTTTATTGTGATTTAGCCGAGACTAACAACTTTTCACAGTTACAAACATTAAAACCATATACAACAAAACATTTTTCTTAAAGAAGAAAAAAGAAAATTAAATACATTAATTAATTTTGGTAATAAAACCTAAAACCCGAAGAATTGTCAAGACTTCAATGGCCAAACTTATTTCATGCCCAGCTATGATATGATATGATAAGTCATTTATAACGCTCCTGTACACAAGTGTTTCTTGGCGCAACAAGACAAGCTAGGGTAGACAGAGGGAGGACAAAACAAACGATCTTACTAGGCCTTGTGTCATTCAGATCGTGCAATGAGTCTTTCCCAAAATAAGTCAGATGACACCCGGTCCAATTTATCCACAAACCTACCCAGAGAGCAAGCGTGCAGCTCCTCAGTGCCCCTGCAAACGATCAAAAAATGATATAATGATTGCACTATTATCTCGTTGCAGAAACAGAAATTAGTGGGTCCAAGCAAGGACTTATCACTAACTGACTGAATTTCACCAGAATTAATCAAATTCAGGCGAAATCTTAAAAACTCAGATCTCATAATTGTGCCTGGGGAACGTGTCAAGTAATTAGACAAAAAGCCTCATGGCTTATCATAAGTTGACAGGGATCTGAAAATGGTCAGACTGCGCACATGCGTTATAGTTTGAATCCAGGTGGTTTGTGAAACATCCAACTTGACACCCACTGGTTTTATAATTAAATCATTCACTGAACGATCACATCGCTGCAGGATCTTACAAACATATTTATCCAACTGAGACAAAACAGTACTGGATCTCTTTTTTAAATCAGATAACACATCCTCATCCAAAGAGCCTGCCCACGGCGTAACTATACTTCTATAGAAAACAAAGAAAAATAAAGGGATTTAGGTTTAGTCACTCTAAGTTTCCTGTGGTCATCCAGACGTGTACCCCTTGTTCACTGTGCTCAGAGAGGCTCCACCTCCCTGATGAGGCCCAACACAAGGCTGAAACATGTGTCTGCGGTTGCTGTTGGTACTTGCCACAGAATTTTGGTGCTGGACTGCCCATGTGGGTGGGACAAAGACTTATATGCAAATGGATATTTCCCTTCTGTGAAAGGTACAGTGAACTAAAGTGCCCTGGACCAGTTAAGTGTTTGTGAATTGGGTAAGATGGCCAAACTGTGCAACAGAGATAGAATGACCTTTTTGGTCTATCCTATCGTATTAGAGGACACAGTGACGATTTACAGTAAGTGGTATATAGTTTCTTCATTTGAGCCACCAACAGAACCAGTTCCAAATCTGATTCCAGTACGCCCAACGTTTGGGTATGATGTATCTTAAAACCTAAATAGGTGAGTTCTTATACTACAGGCACTGTTTGATAAAGAAGAAACCACGTGAAACTTGGAGCAATGTTGCAGGGTGTTTTAAAGATGATATTAGATTTAGCCGGATTTACTAGGAGCTAAATAGCCACTGTATAGTTTCCAAAGGGTGTATCGTCGGCATAGGCAATCTAATTAATAAATTGCTTACCGATCTTTGGGCTTACTAACGATTGATGAACCATGAGCTTCAGATAAATCGGTGAGTAGAGTTTAAAGAGGCAGGGGCAATTCTACACCCCTGCCTCACCCCTCTCTTGTGCTGTATTTGCATCTTCAAACCATCAGGTTTCCACATTTCCAAATATGATGCCTATGGATCCTTTCTTTTGTTGAATCCTGGGAGTTGTTGTGAAGGACTTGGGAGGCCGAATTGGGATGTGACGTTTTGGATAGGGAGTGGGGTTGGCTGCAGAAGTCTGGTTTTAGTAGATTGGACCTGAACTTATGACTTACCCAGTAGAAGATTTTAGGACGTCTGTATTGAACCCCAGTGTGCACGCATTCTTTGGACTTATTGGACAATGAGGAATGCTGGGGTTGTGGTAAGGAATGGGGGACTTTATTACATGCTGTGGAGTTGCCATGGGGTCCGTGAATTTTAGAAGAGTTTATAGGACAGGAAAGATGCGATTTTAACTATGAGTTTTCCGAGGATGCCTTTGCAAATTCTTTTGTTGTCTGGAAGAGGGAGGTGTGAAATAGCTAAGCAGTATGGGTAATGGATAGACAAGGTACTGGTGGTGGCGGCGAAACAGATTTTGAAGCTGTGGAAGACCCGAAAAAAGCCACAAGTGGAGAATTGGTTGAATGATTTACACGTTTTGTCGAATTTACAGAAGGTTTTGGTCCGTAAGCAGGATCGTGAGGTCCTTTATTTAGAACTTTGGACACCTTTACATGGTATGCACGGGTAGTATAGCTCAGTGGCAATGCATTTGTCTTTGAACACAGGTTCGAATCCCGGGTCCGTGCTTAGAAACCTCTCTGGTATTAAGCGTGTTATAACAAAAAAAAACAATTAAAAACCAATTATAGTGGTTTCTTTGCGTTGTGCAATATTTGGAATAGCAATGGGGGACCTGGGTGAATTGTGTGAAGGAGTGTGTATGTGGGATGGGCGTGTGTGTGTATAGCAGGGCCCGTCAAGGATAAGGAATGGTGCCAGTCCATCCAAAATTTTTTCTTAAACATGGTGTGTCTCATCAGTCTAATATCCAATGGATCAAGGATACGGTGGATGTACTGGTGTGGGATTCTACAGGGGAGTTGCCATCTGAGGCCACTTCCCATGTTTTCCGTTTTTACCCCCTGTTCTGAAACATTCATCACAAAAACGATCGCCAAAATGAAACGCACCTCATGTCAAAGCGATGTTTGCCCATCCAATCTGATCATAGCGTGTAAGGATATGCTTGGTCCTTGGGTAACCAAGTTTATCAACTGCCCCTTCGCAGAGGGCAGCATTCCCCTCTTTTTGAAGGAGGCATGGGTGACCCACCTGCTAAAGAAGGAGTCTCTATACCTGTTTATTTTGGACAATTATCGTCCAATTACGAATGTACGTTTCTTGTTGAAAATTTTGGACAAGGAGGCACACACACAATTTCAAATGTTTCTGGAGGGTAATGATATCCTATTGTCTTGTCAATCTGGTGCTCGATCTGCAGACTAATCTATTATTAAATATGGACCAAGGACAACTATCGATTCTCATGCTGTTCGATCTATCGTCAGCATTTGACCTTGTGGAACATGAGCTACTCAAAGGCAGACTACAGTCCTTGGTTGGGTGTTCCTCAAAAGCAGCTGGTTGGATTTCCTCCTTTTTGGGCTCCAGAAAGTCCAGGATGAACATAGGTGAAGTTTGCACAAACCCCCTCACCCGTCACCTGTGGGGTGCCGCAGGGAACCTGCATCTCGCCTACTTTGTTTAATGTTTATTTGATCCCCTTTCTGCTTTTTTTAATCAGTCTTGGAGTTTATGTGGCCAATTACACCGATGACACACATGTGACTGTCAAATTGTCAGGCTTGTATAATGCGGATGCAGTTAAGCTGAACACCATCTACAAAGCCATCCATTGCTAGATGGCAGCAAACTCTCTGGCTCTAAATGCCAAACAAAATGAGCTTCTAATTGTTGCAAATACTTCGAGTGTGAGGTCCTTGCCAGCTGAGTATGATCAGTTTTCACTCTTGGGTACGCTGATCCCAGTGGCAGAGAGGTTAAAAACCCTTGGTGTGGTTCTGGACGCCGAACTGTCCATGTCACATCATGTTGCGCTGATCCGGTCCTCTTGTGGTTCATTACAAAACTTCTTTGGAACATCCGCCTCTTTCTTTCCCACGAGAACCTAGCGACTTTGGTCTCTGTCCTCATCAATACACGCTTGGGCTACTGCAATAGCCTACTCAGTGGCTGTGCACATTCCTCCATAGCAGCCCTGCAGTTCTCTCAGAATGGGGCAGTCTCAGGGCTTGTAGGCGAGAGCGTGTTACTGCAGCGAGGCGAGGCCTACACATAAATGTGTGATGAACACGGAACCCCGGTATCTGGGAGCCTGCCTTCAACTTCAGGTATATTCCCACCTTCTCAGGCCCCAATACCGCATGAGATTGGTTAAACCCAGATTTAAACTTGTAAAGGCAGGCGGACGTAGTTTCAGACAGCAAGGTCCTGATCTGTGGAATCTGCTTCCGTTGGAGTTCAGAGTTGTGGATACAACAATCAAGTTTAAAAAAGAGCTAAGGATGCTTCTGTTCAAGCTTCCGCCTGACTAGGTACTATTGCCCGCTTCCCCTGGTGCTTTACTGTCTGACTCAGAGTTTTGCCCTTGGTATCCCCTCTCGCATCGTTTTAATGCTATCTGTGTTGGCTGTCTGTCTGTGTCTTATCTGGGCGCGCCCTGAGGCCTACGGGCGTGTGGCACGATGATATAAGAATTTTTAATAAATAAATATGTGGTGTGGTTTCTTGTTTTATGTGCTTAGTTGTATTTGTTTGGGGAAGATATGTTTGGATATGGCTTGCATTATGTTTTTCTTTTCTTGTTTTTTTAGTAAGACTGTTTTTGGTACTTTGAGTGGTGTTACTTGGGATTGTGTGATAATCTGGTATTGCTGGTTGGTTTTTATTCCTAGTGTAACTTTGTATCTTATATACCTTGTTTATTTTGGTTTCCTTTATGTCATAAGTTGTAACATGTGTAAATACATTTTTTTTTAAAGTGAGCTTTTAGTCCAGTGTGATATTTCATTTTTTAGGCACAGGGATAGTAGGGCGATTTTCCAAAGTGTGGAAAGATGTTTCCTCCTTGATTGGTATTTTTTAGGTTTTGTGAACAAGTGAATGTGGGTAATGCAAAACTGAGAAGTGAATGGAGGGCTTTTAATGAATTATAACAACTGACATTGCTAACCCTCAACACCACTGTGTTTCAGCCTGCCATGCCATTCCAGAAGAGGAAGACCATTCTATTCACGTATGATCCCACCCAAAAAGGGTGTCAACAATAACATGGGTCTCTAGTCACAGCAGGTTTGGGACTCAGATCTGGACATACCCATCACTGAAGAGCAATGGTTGGATGGTTTTGAATAAATCTTGACCATTTCTAGAGACGAAGGTTGCATGCTCCTAGGACAGCATTGTCATTGACTTGTGGACAATGTAGTGCATGGTTTAGGTATCCTATGCCCACCCTGAAATCCAAGGCTTTCCGGAAAGGGAAGAAGTGGACGGAGAGAAGGTTGCCCCAAGGTAGCTGCCATCACTGCGGATTGATCAGGCAGATTGGATGCAATGGACAGTTTCATAGTGAGGGGTACCCCAAATCTTCTTAGCTTCTCTTATACATACGGTTGTCAAGGGACACACCATCTGTCTTGTTTCCCAGCGTATACTGATGAAAGAACACTGGTCCCAAACAATTCTGACAATTGAAGTCCATGACTCAGTTGTTTGGTTGTGGATAGTCTTGGCTGTTCTTGGAAAATATTCTTCCTCTGGGATATCACCTTGGATTGGAGGAATCCCCACCTGATGGATTGTGTTGTGGTGAGGGTCCCAGCAGAGCAGCGAGTGATTGAGGAGCCTTCAGCATAGCCTCCTGTGGCCGAAGACAAAGAAGTGGAGTGGAGGCGGAGATTGAGGTCCCAAAATCTGCAGAACTGGGAGCATGACCTCTGCAATGACCACTTTGGACAAAGCCTGCACCTGTTATAAAGTTCTTAAACGTTGTTAGAATTGACTCTGATAGGCTATGCAGAAAATCATATTGCATAGTAAGATGTTGGTACTGTCAGGCAGTTAAGAAGATGAGCCCTGATATGCGACTTGTTACCTCCTCTGCTGTGGTCGAAGTGGCCTTCGCTAGGGGAACCGAGGGAATGTTTTTCTGTTTTTTTTTTTTTTTTTTAGCAAGACTGAAGAGTTGCCAGAGGCAGACTTAACCCTGCCACCTAGGTCCACACACCCTACACTCCCTGCCTAACCTGAGACTGAGTGATCTGCTCCCTGCTGTTTTCACCCCTGGTTGCTTGTAAACCCTTGCTGCCAAATTGTCACCTTCCCCACCCCACCTGCCCGGTTGTTATCACTCCACTTCCTTGTATTGATCCTTGCTATTTGCTTTCCTCGCTGTGTACTTCCCCCTATGACTTGTAAAGCACATTCCTTCCTGAATCTAGGTCTGTGCTCAATAAATGCCCTAATAATAATCTTTGCAACTCCCCTGTAGCAAGCATGAAGCAGAGCAAGAATTGATAGAGGGAGCCTCCCTGCTGTGTGGAGCTGGTCATTAGGGAGCCCTTGAGGTAGCAAGAGGAGGAGCTAGCCCTTGGCTGTCTGGGAGCATGTAAAAGCTTTTGCCCTAAGGGGGAGGGGCAGTGGTAGGTTCCCCCTGCCAAATGAAAGTCTTTGGACAGGCTTGAAATATGATGACAGTCCTTGTGGCCTGTGGAAGAGAGGGTGGTAAAGTACCCTCAGACAATGCTTGGTAATGGCCAGACCCTGTTCCCAGGACTGCCAGGCACCTCAACCAGAAGGCTGATCAGAGGCCACTGGAGTGAGCTCTACAGATCACTCCTGTCATAGGCCAAGGCAGACCCTCAACACAGGAGTCGATATTTGTATTTGTATTTAGTATTTTGTTTATTTATATGGCGCTCCCAGCCCAGAGGTATCTGCGTGCATTTCTTTCATATACATTTCTTTCATATACACATTTACATGCTATACATTTATATATTTACAAATGTTACTTATTTTGTGGAGGATTCAATGAATCCCTCCATTTCTGCGAATTGGGGGAAAGGAGTCACCTTGATGGTGTGCCCCGGAAAAAAAAGTTGTTCAATTCATTTCTTGCTGTCAAAAAATGCTGAAAACCTGCTGTGTGGGGTACCCGCCAAACTTAGTGTTTTGCTGTAAAACATCTAAAAAACAAGGAATCGTATGGGCTCTACTGGAGTGACTGCAGATTGAAACCTGCAAGTGATCTGCTCCAACTTGCGCAGTGTATGTTCCAAGGGGGCATAGATTCAAGGAATCACACAAAAAATGAAAAATAGTTACAACTTAAAAATGCAATGAGAACCTCACAGCCACTTGCCCGTGTTCCCTCCCACCCATACAGAGAAAAGAACTGGGGTTTGCAGTCAGGCGCATGCGCGAGGTAGTGCACACAGGAGCTTGTCTGCCTATAAGTACCAGCACCATATGTATTTCTGCACTATGTGTATTTCTTTCAAAGCCTCACATTACAACTTCCTACAAATATGGAGAAGAGGCAGCGGGATTAAGGATAACTTTCAGTTCAAATTTGAAACACGCTCTCATTGTATTCCAACCCTATGTCTGACACAATGTTAATGTAGCACCATCCTCTCCTGGGCCATTCTCTAATTGTTTTTCATCTTCCCTCTCCATCCTGTCCTTTTAGTAGATGGATTCACCACCGTGGCCCGTTTACAGACACACCCACTTCCTAATGCTGCTGTTTGGCCAGATCTGCCAAACATCTTCTCCATTCTGCATGCATTGTCAGGTTGTTCCTGTGCTCTGCAACTGACTGTTGATAAGGGATTCCTCTAGCACACTGAATTACAAAACACTAATACTTAGCTAAGGCTTAGTTAAGATTTGTCAGAAAACCCTGTCAAATGATGATATAAATAATTTTATAGAAGACCCAGGTAGGCGACACATAACTGACGGATATGTTATGGTACAAAGGTGAGACAACAAGGACACAAAGTCTTGAGAAAAGGATGTATTTCAATACACTGCCTTCACAATGTTGATAGTTATGTCATACCGAGGTGTTGTATAAACAAATATACAAACAATAATGTCAGACATATCATTTGGCCACACTCAAAAGGATGCATGGTGCAGGATACAGTGTACAGTGCCATATTTCGTGTGTTAAAGCCTAAAAGGATGGTTAAGATCCATCAACCTCTTCTACCGACCAAGGATTGGTCAAGAAATGCTCTTGACAAGATGAACAACGAATTGAAAAAATTACTAAATGTATTAATATTTTTTTGATCAAACACTTTTATTGATTTTATTACATCATACAAGAAAAAACAGTGACCCTGAAGGGTCCAACCATCAATAATAACATAAACAGTAGAGAGTATATGGTCCGTTTTACAACATCTTGAGGACACATTGTCAGCGTTATGCACATTCTTGCTATGCCATCACATGCTGGCCATCGGCCTAGTTCCTACAAAAGAATTTCATACTGCATTCTCCCACTTTTCCCAGATTTTCCCCGCTTTCCTAGGACATCCCCTGGCCGCATATACCCTTCGCTCCATCGCAATGCATGCTTCCACATCATTTAGCCACTGTGCGTGCACAGGGGTGACGCTCGAGCCCCACAGCCTGGCAATGTTGCGCTTAATCAGTGCCGTGGAGGTTGCAAATAATAGCTTATCGGAGCGAGACATTTCGCCCTCTTCCTCCACTCCCAACAACATCAGCTTTGGATCTCTGAGCACAGTTCGACCCAAAACCTTACTGAGTGTGTCACAGCAGTGCTGCCAGTATGTCGTGATGTGTGGGCAATCCCATATGATGTGAAAGAAGGTGCCCTCGTTTTGTAGGCATCGCAAGCAGTTTGGGTCTGTGGTCTTGCCCCATCTGTACAACGCTACCCGCGGGTAATATATTCTATGCAAGATTTTGAGTTGTACCAGGCGTAGCCTGGCCGAGATGGCCGTTTCTCTTGGGTGCATTAGGATCGTTATCCAATCTTCGGGCAGTATCGCTCCCACATCCCTCTCCCACTTAGATTTTAGGCTTGAAAGCTCCGGCGTGGCAAACGAGGTGAGGACATTGTACATTACTGAGGTAATCTTAACATCTATGCTCTCCAGAACCAGGTTTCTTTCTATGGGGGTGCAGTCCGCCATATCTCGTAGTGCAGGTAAATGCTGTTGTAAAGCATGACACAGTTGCACATGCCGATATCGGTCCGTGGCAGGCAGATTAAAATCCTCCACTAACCTCTCAAATGTCACCGGACTCCCCTCCCGGAACACATCTCCTACTTTGGAAATTCCCGCAGCCACCCAGTTCCGCCATTTTGGAAGTTTGCCCAGCTCCGGGATATTTTTGTTCGCCCACAGTGGCTGTACTGGTGTGGTTCTCCCCTCCCAGTGTATGTGCTTGTGTGCCTCTTCCCAGACTAGCGTTCGGTGATTAGCCATTGTTTTGTTACTATTGCTGTTAGTTTTCCGGTATAGGGATTCTAATGGGGTTGTGCTGGTCCCATCGAGAGTATCGAATTTTATGTGGGGTAGCGAGGGATCGCCGTGTAGGAGGTCGTTTATCACCGCCATTTGACTCGCCCAATAGTATGTCTGTATACGCGGCAATCCTATGCCTCCCTCCCAGATGGAGCGCTGCAGGATGTGGAGCGCCAGTCTTGGGTGCCCGTTATTCCACAGGAGTTTCCGAAGGATCCTGTCAATTCTGTGAAACTCTTGTCTGGGGATGTGTAGCGGGGCGTTTTGGAGTATGTACAGGAATCTAGGTAACGCCAACATCTTGAATAACGCTGCTCTCCCTAATAGGGTCAGTGGAAGGGCGTTCCAGTGTTTGACGTCGTCCGCAAAGCGATTAGTGACCGGGTGGAGATTCTTCTCTACATACTCGGCCAGATTCGTCGTTATCTGTACCCCTAGATAGCGGAATTGGTCAACTTCTATGCGAAATGGGCAGTCCTGTAATTCAGCGCTGTCCAACTCTCTCAGTGGGAATAGTGTGGACTTCGACCAGTTCACCTTCAACCCACTAAAGGATTCATAATCCTTCAATATACCAATCACCACTGGGCACGAGACTATGGGGTCCGCTAGATACAAAAGCAGATCATCCGCATACAGCGAGACCCTATCCTCCCAATTTTCTGTCCACCGGAAGCCCTTCCATAGTCGAGATTCACGTAATAGAATTGCTAGTGGCTCTATGGCCAGCGCAAAGAGCATTGCAGACAGGGGGCACCCCTGTCGTGTTCCCTTGCCCAGTCTGAACGGTTGCGAAGACCAACCATTTACTCTGGTCACAGCTTCAGGGGATTCGTATAGTAGTTGTACCCATCCCAGGAACTGGTCACCGAACTAAATGTATTAATATTTGTTATGACACTCCTAATGTCTTGTTACGCTATGTTTATGCACAAATATTGATTTATCAACTGTACTATGTATCAGAAAGCACCTTAAGCATCCTCTAAAGAGATGCTTAACATCTCTATCCAAAAAAGAAATACAATTGGGCCAATTAAAAAAGGCCACAAGAAAAATTACAAATTGTTATGTACTCCTTTACACAATAAAACACTGTTGAATGCATACAGTAAACTATAAATGCATGTTGAAAATGCCAAGGCAGGATACCCCTTGTTATAATATAACTTCATTGTCCAAACTTCCTGCAAGAATAGGGCTACCCTTTAGTTTCCTACCTACTAGGCCTTGGGGCATTTGGACGTGCAAGTGCAGTGAGGAGAAGTGCAGGAGGGAGTGAGGGGGAGCAGAGGAGTGGGCATGTGCTGGTGGAGGGCCCGGGAGGGATGTGCTAAGGGCAGCCAAGGAGGAGAACCTCAGGGTAAGTGCGAGTGCAGGCGACTCCCAAGGGTGTGGCCTTCAGGGCAATGCAGTGTGGGGGTGGGGGGGTTCTGGTATCGACTGGCAAGAAGGGCCTGGGATCCGGTGAGATTCATGTGGAATAGGCCACCAGTCACAGCTGCAGTGGGGTGATTAGCAGGGAAGGGAAAGAGGTAGAGAAGAGCAGAGTTTTGAGCAGTTTCCAGAACTTGATGAGGTCTGGCTCAAGTCTGAGAGGGCAGGGATGCTGTTCCAAAGGGAGGTGTCAGCCGAGGGGAGAGCCCTGCCCCACACTCTCTGCTTAGAAAAGCGTTTGGCAGTCAAAAAGTTGGAGTTAGAGGAGCGTAGGACTCTAGCAGGGGAGTATTTAGGGAGGGAAAGTTGGAGATAGAATGGTCCCGGCCTCCAGAGGTTGGGGATAGCATGGTCGCAGGCCACAGAAGCCCTTGTGGACGATGCACTGGGTCTTGAATTTGATCCTTGCAGCCATCAGGAGCCAGTGGAGAGATTTTACGGCTGGAGAGATACGGTCCCTGGGCTTGAGGCTAAGGATAAGTATTGCAGCCCTATTCTGGATTAGCTGGAGGGGGCGTAAGCAGGAAAGAGATAGATTGAGAAAGAGGCTGTTACAGTAGTCCAACCTGGAGAGAGGACCAGAGCTCTGGAGACATTGAGTTTCTGGGGCACTTGAGAAGGTCCGGCTCAATTCCTAACAATTCCTTCTTTCCCTTCAAGAAAATTGAACCCATGCTCCCAGCTTTCTAGGTTTTGCTTTTGATCTTGTACGTATCTTCTTTAATAAGTAAAATGTGTATAATTCGCTGGCTCGATCCATTCAGAGGTATCCACTTCCTTCCTCTCAAAACAGAATCCTTATCCACATTTAACTATTTCCTAATTTCCCAGAATTTCGTTTCCACCTTCTCTGTTTACTTTCTACTTGGCCGTCTTTGAATGACTCAGCTGCCATTGTTGATCCCGCAACTGCTTAGAAAGTGTATGAATGTGACATACACATTATAAATGCATTCATACCAATGATGGTTACCACTGCAGAAAAATAATAAAGGGGTTAATTAAAGCCTTATTCACTGAAATTGCAACTTTCCACTTACTGTGTTATGGCACTCATTTGCTTTCTGACTATGCAAGCTACGACTTATTCTTCCCGCATGCAGGCTTAAGCAATAGGCACTCTCGGCAACTATATGCTAAACAGTTACTTTTGCCTGGTAGATTCTCTCATTTAAAAGCATACTCTGTTTATTTTAAATGTAATGTTGCTACTCTGTGGTGCGCTTGTCAACCCTTCGACAGTAAAATCTTCTTAGTGGCTGTGGACAGTACTATATCTGCGAAAATTCACAACTGCCCACAAACAATCTAGAAAGTCTTTTTCCATTACTGAATACCTTGATTCTGGCTTTTTTGTGGCGCTAGAGGCATACTAAACAATGTCTTCCATTTTACCTGTTTTTGCTGTGCCTATTGGTGTTGCCATCATTAGTGATCATTTGAATCCTCCTAGGTCAGGGACCTTGCAAATGTTCTTCCTCTAACACAGTTTTACACGTTCCATCAAACACTATATTCAGCCTTCTTCATTTACTGGGTGTAATATTCATTAACTCCAAGAGTACTCAGTCCTTCACCTTTCCTTTCTACTTATGAGATGTCGGCCCCAGGAATAGAGTGGGACCAGAACATGTTTTGCAGCAGCATTATATAGTCCTACATCCGATCCACTTTACTCTATGCTTTTGGATGTCTGTCCCATTGCATCAGGACCAGCACGTTAGCAAAGCAAAAAAGCATAGGCAAAGCCAATCATTTTGGCGTTTACTGCTGTTCTTAGCACTTTGCATTTATAGGTACATGGGTGCAAAGAGCAGAGTGCAAAGTTTCAAAGGAGGATGCAATGCGGTGCGCGGGTGTGCAAGATGGTGGGGTAGATAAGAATGTGGGTGGGGGTAGGTTGGAGGTAAGGTGGATGGACGGGGGTAGAGTGGTGATAGGGTGCGTGGGAAGAGAGAGTGGTGGTAGGGTGTGGGTGGGGGTAGATAGAGTGGAGGTATGGTAGAGAGAGTATAAGTAGGGCGGATGGGGGTACAGCAAATGGCTGTAGAGTGGGAGGGTGAGGATGGAAAGAATCAGGGTAGGGTTGGTGGGCATAGAGAAAAAGGTTGTTGTACAGAGAATGGGGTTAGGGGAGTGTGAGAGGATGAAAAGCAGCCTTGGGAGGACTTGTCAAAAGTACACCAAAATAGCCGAAACAAAACCCAACCAGCACACATGTAATAGGGGTGGGGTGGGTTGGATGGGGTAGAGAAAGTGGGGGGTAGATAGTAATAGGGGTGGGGTGCGTTGGATGGGGTAGAGAAAGTGGGGGGTAGATAGAGTGGGCGTGGGGTGGGTAGGTGGGTGTAGAAAGGAAGCTGTAGGAGGACAAATAAAAAAGACATGCCATCAAAGGATGCCCATAAGTAGACAAATAGTCTGCAGAAATATCCCAAAATAGCCCAATATGGAATCATGGCGCAGCTGAGAAATTAAAAGCCAGGCACCTGACTTGCTTTTAACTAAGCTGCTAATTGGAGCAAATATTGTTAGGGAACCTCTTGTTGGGTAGTACGGCTGAGGAGTTTGGAAAACGATTTTAGTGATTTGGCAGGTTCATGCCATGGCATTTCCTGTTGCTATACAAACTAGATATGCTCAGTTCAAAACCCCCATTCCCTCTCTTTCTTCTGTAACAATGGTTTTGGAAATTTTATGGCAAAAGTGCCATAATAATTCACTGAAAACAAAAATGTCCTTCATATTTGAATTTGGGGGGCAGAGTCAGTGCAAGTGCAGGGCGTGGTCTCATAGCACAGTGACTTCAACCATGAGCAATGCTCCCTAATTAAGGGGACCAGATTTTCCAAACCAAAAGCTGAAACAAGTTTGCAAAATTAAACACAGAAAGGGAGATCAATAGTGGGGCCCTAAAAATGACCAATCACAGTGGCTATGGTGGGCTCATTGCCCCACTAATATGACACGTAATGTATTTATTAGAGCCTTTTATCATTCTGGCATAAACAAAATCTGTTTATTACAATGCCTGTGTCACACATGAGAGTTTTCCTGCAACTGGAATTTGCCCAGTGAGATCCCACTTGCTTTGTCCCCTAGGGGGCATTAAGCGGAGAGGGCTAATTTCCTTAGTCCCAATGGGGGTAGCTTCACCTTGGGGAGAAGGGACGAATTCCCTGGCTTTGTCACACAACATGGACACTCTGTTGGAGGCTAGAACAAGTGATAAGAACAATATAGTTGTATCCACGGGGACGTCACTCAGCCTGTTTTGACCTCTTATGACCTCGAACCCTTCCCTGGAGTCTACTCGACTGGAGACTGGGCCTGAAACACAGGATTGGTAGAGTTTAACTCCCTATTGTCTCTGTGTGCTTGAACCCCTTCTTCCCCAGGGTCCAACCCTTCCCTTTGATCCACAGCTCACCTCGTTTTCTTGGAAAGTGTGCTCTCCGTCCTGCTTTCAGCGCAGGAGCGCGTTGATTGATGCGGGCTTGTTCCTGCCTAGTTACTTCACTGGCAAGAGTTCGACAGGCAAGTATAATGAGTCTTTTGAACAGTTCTCTAACTTCGTTCCTTTCCTTCCTTAGATGATGGCCGGCGTCCGGGGATCGCAACGTGCTGCTGAGATGAGTAGCGCTGAAGGTGAGTGAGAGCGCGATGCGCGATGCAACCTTTTCATATTTGTATTGAACTGAGTTATTTTTCTGTGTCTTTGAGGTGCCGCAACGTTTTCAGTGTGGATGACGGTTATAAGGAAGAAATGCGGTGAGTAAGCGCAGTATGCGGTGCCTCTAGATGTTTCCACGCTAACCTGGAGTGTCTTTTCCCTCTTGCAATTGGATGAGAAGTTCTGGAGACAGAGTTCCCCCAGAGCGGCTGGGATTCAGGTAAGCGTTTGAAGCTCATACAGTCTTTAAAAATAAGTGAAGATTTGCTGAATGCTTACAAATGCCCTTTTTCTGTTCTTTTCCCTTTTCTTTAGGAAACAGCGTGCCGGGATGGGAATGACTCTGCCGAAGATGCCCGCAGAACAGAAGAAGTGATGAATGATGGGCAGAAGCTCCGCAAGGTAAGGCTGTTCCTAACGGTGTTCTTGTTCTTGCAGGAGCTGAGCGCAGAAGAAAGATGCAGGCCTACTGGAGACCGATCCGGACACGGTGAGTGTCACGCTGCAGGTGCAGAAAACACAAAGCATGTTTCTCAGCCTGGGCGTGGCTTAAATAGTCTCTGGGTATCCGAGGTGTCTGTGGACTGAACCACACCCAAAAGACCAGACTGCACATGCAGTTCTGGGAACCGAAATATGTGGGGGCATCCATCTTGTCCGAGTAAAAAGGATTGTCAGCAACCAAAGTGAATACGAAATAGCTGTCAGAGAAATGGCTAAAAAACTTCTTGCACGGGGTTATTCAGAAGAGGAAATTACATCGGCAGAAATACGCACTGTTGCACACGATAGAGAAGAACTACTCAAACCAAGAATAAGCAAACAAGATACCTCACTCCCACTAGTTTTCGTATCCAAGTATTCACGTCAAAGCAATCGGATCAAGTCAATCATAAAAAAGAATTGGAACACTGTGACATGCGACAAAAGGGTAGAACACCTATTTAAAGAAACTCCCACATTTGCTTACCAGAGAAGTTCTAACTTGAAAGATAGATTAGTCAATACCAGACCCCCACAGAAGAAAAAAAAGTACAGACCGCATAGGCACATTCCCATGCCTGAACTGCAGCAACTGTGGGTACATCATGAAAGGACAAACCATAAACCATCCCTACACTGGAGAAAAAATAAAGCTTAAATGCTATGCCACATGCGATACAGCAGGAATTATATATGGAATCAAATGTCCTTGTGGTTTTTACTACGTCGGACAAACAGAACGCACAGCAAAGATCAGGTGGAATGAACATAGATCCTGCATCAGGAACAAGACTGCAAGTTCTGCAGTAGCGAGACACTGGCAGAGCAAACAACATAATTTGGCATAGATCAAATTTGTAGTCCTGGAAAGAGTCCAAAGAAGAGAGAAACATGAGGATCTACAAAAAAGAATTGATCAACGGGAAACATTTTGGATAGACAGACTAAGTTCCATTACACCTAAGGGAATCAAGGAAGAGATCAACTATATGTGTTTCCTCTAAAAAAGGCCAAGTTTACAGATTGTTCAGGAATATGGCTTTTCTTCAATGTGTTGGCTTCGGTGGCGAGGCGTTATGGACCAAATTCCGATATTATTGAGGACACATTGAAAACGTGTGATTGAACTTGATTTTGTATCTTTGTATTCTTGTACTTTTATGGACATGCATTGATTGTACATTATGAAATACTTTGAAATATTTGGAATAGTTTTTGATGGTCACGCGATTTACTCCACATAATCAGATTTCCGACCAAGGCTAGCACCAATATAATATTTGTTGACTTGAATAGAACACGTATGTGTTAATTGCACTTGGAAACCTTACTAACCACATCTAATTACCGAGGACATGTCCACACCTATACATACCAGTTAGAGCTTCCAATAGCAACGCACAACACGCATACACCTGAGGGCCATGGCAACAGTCCCCCCCCTGCGCTCCCGCAGGGCGGTGGGTCCCGAGGCGTACGTGCAGCGGCAATCGCGCTGCTGCTCGACGCCCCGCCCACGTTCCCATGACAACCCTTAAAAGCATTATTGCTCGCGTGCGGTTTACTTTCGCTTCCACAGCGAATGCGATCGGTTCTGCGCGCGAGTCATACGTGTGCAGGTAAGAGCTCACTGATCTTATCGGCTTAGTTACACATCTGGATATAGCGACAGAAATAGTAATACATACCTCCCCTTTGGTAATCAACAGGAACTTTGGAGACATTCTTCGAACGCATTCACAGGAGAGGACAATTTGCATTTAGCAGGTACAGGTTGCTGTATACAAAGATGGTAAATAACTGTACTTACTTAGTAATATGGCGATTCTGACACACTTTCCTCTACCTTCCTCCCACATTTTCAACATTGATTTGGATCTACCTGGGGTATGTGCTTTACTTTTTTTCGAACCATGAATTGCATATATGTGCCTTTCGATAAATGAATTATGTTAACACTGTTTAGATTTTATATTCACTTCAGTACAGCCCTGAAGATGGTCATAGACCGAAATGCATTGGCATATGTGCTTTTTTGAATAATTGACCTATCTATTTCGAGTTGCCTCGCAATATTTGAACTAATTAAGAAACATAATACCAAGAAATGTGAATTAAACATTTCTTTTGGAGAACCATGTACCGTCTGGTGATACATTTGTTTGACATTATAAGTACTTCACGCAAGAGTTATATACAATTGTGCAACCTTATTTAAGGTCAACTGAGAGCACCAGTCTTAAGTACGGTATTATTACCTTACTTTTTCTTTAAATCTGTTCAGTGCGATCCAGATGCCATAGGATCTCTTACAGACTGGTAGTTCCAGGTGAAAACATTGATTTTTACAATTTATCTAAACAAACATTACCTATATTAAAGTATCTTATTACCGTGGTGCCCACCTGCACATTGGACTTCTGTAACTTGGCCTAGGCATACCCAAGGTGGAGGCACACACTTTCTGAACTAAAACAATTTTTCTGCAGAATTATAATTATCAAGAATAATGTCATTTGCCGACATTGAAGGCTTAACGACGAATAGAGCGGACACGTTAGGCTTCACAGCCGAAGAGGCGAACGAAATCCTTGGTCTCATCACCGACAGTGGATTCAGTGCAACAAGCAACAAAAAACAAGATCCAACCAGCCAAATAAAACAGTTGGAATATCTGATAAGAAAGGAGATCAATCGTAAACTTCAAGCGATAACATTGGGGAGATACTATAAAAGCCAAAGAATACCAAGAGGCCTACGCCTACAACTGAGAACTACCTTATGCAAGGAGAGTAAAGCTTTCGTAAAGAAATGGGAAGCCATACTAAACAAGTGTTCCCTAGACCTGATTTTATTAACCATACAAGAATTGGCCAAAGATCTTAAAGATCTGGGAGAGGAGATCCAAGAAATCGAGAAGGCTTTAGTTGCAACATTAAACAGAGAAGAAGTAGACTCTATTCTGGAGGATATCAATAATAAATTATCTGGATATAAAGCGGAACTAGAAGCTAAAAAAATCCGAAAATTTAAACGCGGTACGTATGATTATCTGAAGGACGAAATTTATACATGGATGGAGAAATATGGTCCTCCACTAAGAAAACCTAAACAAAACTTCACAAGTGAGACATCCAGCTCCGGAACCGATACCGAGAGAGAAACACAAGAAGAAGAAGCTACACCAGGATCATCGAGCACAGCAGACACAACTGAAACACCCAACAGAGGAAGAGAGCCTTTTTTAGGAATAGGAAGAAGAGAACACAAAGGGGGAAAAGAAAAACAAAAGGCAAAACCAAATACGAGACAACAGAAGAAAACATAGTGATAAATTTGTCCTCTAGAAATCTAACCTTAAGTGAAATCAAAACATTACAAAAAGGACTCAGCTTTGTTCCCACGTACGACAGCACCTTATTTGATTCCAAAATTGAACTATACAAACTGGTTCGTAAAATGAAATTGAAGGTTTTCTTCAGCGAGCTAGAAGAAGAAAATCCAAGAAATATAGAGAACTCAGATTTCAAAGAATTCAGAGGCAAGAGCAACTTCATCCCTCCGATCTCAGTCCCTTCGGTGGATATCTTCCAGAAACAGGTCACAAGAGACCTCGAGAAGATCAAATTCAGACATCCAAGGAATCAGAACATGAAACCCCATGAGCTTAAACTCATAAAAAACCTTTATGGAGATGACACGATAACAATACGGTCTGCTGATAAAGGAGGAGGCCTAGTTCTACTCAATACAAGCGATTATGAAGAAGAATGTCATAGACAGCTCAGTGACATCAATACTTATGCAACACTTGATTCAGATCCTACAGAAGAGATCCGGTGCAATTTAGATAAACTTCTAGAAAGAGCAGAGGAACTGAAATGGATTAATCATAACACAAAGACATTTCTGACCAATACACATCCGAAAATACCACATTTCTACACTCTTCCAAAGATACATAAGGACATAAGGACATACAGAAACCTCCGGGAAGACCTATAGTAGCAGGAATCAACAGTATCCTTGAACCACTCGGTAAATACATTGACTATTTTTTACAGCCATTGATTCAAAAAACAAGTACTTACATTAAAGATTCACTCATTTTTTGCAACACCTTAGAACCATCCCATTCAGCAACAACAACATCTGCTTCACGGTAGATGTTAAAAGCCTATATACATCGATTCCTCATGACCTGGGTAGAGAAGCAGTGGAGTGGATGCTCCTGAGAGAAGGAGAAATAGCTGCACAAAAAGAATTTATCATGGGACTTTTGGAATTTATCAGTAACAACTCATACTTCCAGTTCAAAGACTCATTTTATTTACAGGTTGCAGGCACTGCCATGGGGGCAACCATGGCCCCTTCATATGCGAACTCATTCATGCATAAATTTGAAACTGAACATATCCTGACGAATAATCTATGGAATCAAGACCTCATCATTTGGATCCGGTATATAGATGACATTTTTGGCATTTGGAAGAGCACAGAATCACACCTGCTAGAATTCTTTGGCTACATTAACAACATAGACCCACGGATACAGTTCACATATGAATATTCACGCAAATCCATCCATTTTCTAGATGTTGAGATCATTGTCACAGAAACAGAATACCAAACAACAATCTATCGGAAAAGCACAGATAGAAATAGTTTGTTGCAGAGACTGAGTTTCCATCAACCCAGTCTTATCAAGAATCTACCCTACAGTCAATTGCTCCGAGTAAAAAGGATTGTCAGCAACCAAAGTGAATACGAAATAGCTGTCAGAGAAATGGCTAAAAAACTTCTTGCACGGGGTTATTCAGAAGAGGAAATTACATCGGCAGAAATACGCACTGTTGCACACGATAGAGAAGAACTACTCAAACCAAGAATAAGCAAACAAGATACCTCACTCCCACTAGTTTTCGTATCCAAGTATTCACGTCAAAGCAATCGGATCAAGTCAATCATAAAAAAGAATTGGAACACTGTGACATGCGACAAAAGGGTAGAACACCTATTTAAAGAAACTCCCACATTTGCTTACCAGAGAAGTTCTAACTTGAAAGGTAGATTAGTCCATACCAGACCCCCACAGAAGAAGAAAAGTACAGACCGCATAGGCACATTCCCATGCCTGAACTGCAGCAACTGTGGGTACATCATGAAAGGACAAACCATAAACCATCCCTACACTGGAGAAAAAATAAAGCTTAAATGCTATGCCACATGCGATACAGCAGGAATTATATATGGAATCAAATGTCCTTGTGGTTTGTACTACGTCGGACAAACACAACGCACAGCAAAGTTCAGGTGGAATGAACATAGATCCTGCATCAGGAACAAGACTGCAAGTTCCGCAGTAGCGAGACACTGGCAGAGCAAACAACATAATTTGGCACAGATCAAATTTGTAGTCCTGGAAAGAGTCCAAAGAAGAGAGAAACATGAGGATCTACAAAAAAGAATTGATCAACGGGAAACATTTTGGATAGACAGACTAAGTTCCCTTACACCTAAGGGAATCAACGAAGAGATCAACTATATGTGTTTCCTCTAAAAAAGGCCAAGTTTACAGATTGTTCAGGAATATGGCTTTTCTTCAATGTGTTGGCTTCGGTGGCGAGGCGTTATGGACCAAATTCCGATATTATTGAGGACACATTGAAAACGTGTGATTGAACTTGATTTTGTATCTTTGTATTCTTGTACTTTTATGGACATGCATTGATTGTACATCATGAAATACTTTGAAATATTTGGAATAGTTTTTGATGATCACGCGATTTACTCCACATAATCAGATTTCCGACCAAGGCTAGCACCAATATAATATTTGTTGACTTGAATAGAACACGTATGTGTTAATTGCACTTGGAAACCTTACTAACCACATCTAATTACCAAGGACATGTCCACACCTTTACATACCAGTTAGAGCTTCCAATAGCAACGCACAACACGCATACACCTGAGGGATATGGCAACAGTCCCGCCCCCCTGCGCTCCCGCAGGGCGGTGGGTCCCGAGGCGTACGTGCAGCGGCAATCGTGCTGCTGCTCGACGCCCCGCCCACGTTCCCATGACAACCCTTAAAAGCATTATTGCTCGCGTGCGGTTTACTTTCGCTTCCACAGCGAGTGCGATCGGTTCTGCGCGCAAGTCATACGTGTGCAGGTAAGAGCTCACTGATCTTATCGGCTTAGTTACACATCTGGATATAGCGACAGAAATAGTAATACATACCTCCCCTTTGGTAATCAACAGGAACTTTGGAGACATTCCTCGAACGCATTCACCGGAGAGGACAATTTGCATTTAGCAGGTACAGGTTGCTGTATACAAAGATGGTAAATAACTGTAATTACTTAGTAATATGGCGATTCTGACACACTTTCCTCTACCTTCCTCCCGCATTTTCAACATTGATTTGGATCTACCTGGGGTATGTGCTTTACTTTTTTTCGAACCATGAATTGCATATATGTGCCTTTCGATAAATGAATTATGTTAACACTGTTTAGATTTTATATTCACTTCAGTACAGCCCTGAAGATGGTCATAGACCGAAATGCATTGGCATATGTGCTTTTTTGAATAATTGACCTATCTATTTCGAGTTGCCTCGCAATATTTGAACTAATTAAGAAACATAATACCAAGAAATGTGAATTAAACATTTCTTTTGGAGAACCATGTACCGTCTGGTGATACATTTGTTTGACATTATAAGTACTTCACGCAAGAGTTATATACAATTGTGCAACCTTATTTAAGGTCAACTGAGAGCACCAGTCTTAAGTACGGTATTATTACCTTACTTTTTCTTTAAATCTGTTCAGTGCGATCCGGATGCCATAGGATCTCTTACAGACTGGTAGCTCCAGGTGAAAACATTGATTTATACAATTTATCTAAACAAACATTACCTATATTGAAGTATCTTATTACCGTGGTGCCCACCTGCACATTGGACTTCGGCATCCATCTTGTCCCTATCTATGCACTACAAGTCAAATCCCCAATGTTATCCTATGGGAGTGAGTGAGTCTGGTGCCACGAGCGCGAAGTCTGACTCCAAGTGGGTCTTTGGAGGGATGGAGAGTCCCTGAGGGCCATGCAGGTGATCGTGGCCTGGCTCCAGCCTGACATCTTGGAGGGCTGGGGACATGAGGGGCAGGAATCATGACAGCACTCCCCCTCAAGGCCCCTCTCAAGGTGACTCTTCTGTCTGGTCCTGGTTTGTTAGGATGGTTTTGATGGATGAACTCATCTAAGCAAGCGAAGTGCATGGATGTACTCACAAGGCTCCCATGTCCTGTCATGTGGACCATACCCCTTCCAGTATAATTTGGATCTGACGTACTTTGAATCTAGGATGTCCTTGACTTTGAATTCTGGCTCACCGGCGACTACTACTGGCTGCGGTGGCGTTGCTACCGGGGTCCCAGTTTGAACAGGTTTGAGAGACACGTGGAACACAGGATGAATCTGCATGTTTGACAGCAAAGCCAGTCTGACCGCCACAGAATTTATCATGGAGGTGACGGTGAATGGACCCAGGTATCTTGGACGGAAAGTTCGGGTTCCTTTAATGAACACATGTTTAGACGTCAGCCAGACTTTGTCTCCCACTTGGTAGTTGGGGGCCTTTGTTCGGTGTTGATCAGCAAACTTCTTTTGGCGATTCTTAGCTTGAAGTAGGTGTTCAGCTGTCCTGTTAAAGGTTTGAGAAATGGTTGTGTGCAAGGTTTTGACTGCTGGCATTTCCAGGGTTGTAGGAACGTCCAACTCAGAAGTACGTGGGTGCCTGCCATACATGCTATAAAAGGGTGTCTGCCCAGTGCTGGTGTGTAGGGAATTATTATAAGCATATTCAGCTATCCATAATAGGTCGAACCAGCTTCCTTCAGCTTGGTGTAACATGCAACGCAGATACTGCCTGAGCGTCTGATATGTCCTCTCAGTTTGACCATCCGTTTGGGGATGGTGACTGGTGGATAGCCGTATGTCCATCTGGGCCATAGAGCAGCATTTTCTCCAGAAGTTAGATACAAATTGATTACCTCGGTCTGAGACTAAAACTGAAGGAAATCCATGGAGCCGTACGATGCCTTCAAGAAATACCTTTGCCAGAGTGGAAGCATTTGGGAGCCCCTTAAGAGGAATGCAATGTGCCATTTTTTTAAAATAGGTCCACGACCACAAGAATAGTGTTAAACCCTTGACTGGGTGGTAAGTCAGTAATAAAATCGAGGGACAACGTGTGCCACGGTGCTGGTGGGATTTCCAATGGTTGTAATAGCCCAGCCGGTTTCTGCTTGGATGACTTGTTTTGAGCACACACTCCACAAGATAGGATGAATTGGATAATGTCTTTACGCCACGTGGGCCACCAATAATTTAATTTTACCTCGGCTAGGGTTTTAGCGATTCCCAGGTGGCCCTCGATCAAGGAATCATGATAACCAGACATGACTTGTTCTCGTAGTTCTTGGTTTGGTAAGAATAAACGATTCCTGAAGTAGGGCAACTGATCTTTTATCATGTAATGTTCTCCTTTTACACTCCACGCTTGTAATTGCTCCGGACTCATCAGGTTTTGGATTTCTTCATGTAATTCTTTCTGAGTTATGGTTGCTGTGATTCCTAGGAGCTTGTCACTCGAGATGATTGCTATTGGGTCCGGGGTCTGATACCCTTGCTCTTCCTCCCCCATACCGGAAAGGGCATCGGCCTTCCCATTTTTCACCCCTGGTCGAAATGTAATCATGTAGTCATATTCAGCAAAAAAAAAGAGCCCAACGTAGTTGTCGTGAGGATTGGGCCTTTGCCGTTTTTAGGTACTGGAGGTTCCGGTGGTCAGTTATTACGGTGATTGTGTGTCTGGCGCCCAAGATGTAGTGCCGCCATGCCTTAGAGGCTGACTTAATGGCCAGGAGTTCTTTGTCTGTGATAGCGTAATTGAGTTCAGGGAGTGTGAATTTACGCGACCAGAAGGCAACAGGGTGTAACTGGCCCGTTTAGGGTCCTTTTGTGAGAGGACGGCTCCCATAGCCAGGCTTGAGGTGTCCGTTTCCACCAGGTATGGGAGATCAGGACGAGGGTGGCGTAAGATTGGGGCAGATGTGAATCTTGTTTTGAGTTCCTGGAAAGCTTCCTCTGCTTCTGTTGTCCGCTGGAACTTTTTGTTGCTTTTCCTTAGCAATAACGTGATGGGATGCACGATTTGCGAAAATCCTGGGATGAACCGGCGGTAGAAGTTTGCAAAACCCAGCATACTTTGAACCCCCTTGAATGAATTTGGGGATGGCCAGTTCAGGATAGCATCTACCTTGTGTACATCCATTTGGATTCCATTCGGGCTGAGAATAAAGCCCAGGAATTCCACTTCGGAGACGTGGAATGAGCTCTTTTTGAGCTTGGCGTAGAGCTGGTGTTGACAGAGTTTCTCCAATACGGATCAGACGTGTTTAACGTGGTCCTGCTTTGATGCAGAATATACTAGAATATCGTCGATGTACACTAGAGCACAGACATCAATCAATTCTCGTAGGACATCGTTCATGAAGTATTGAAATGCTGCAGGCGCGTTGCAAAGGCCAAAGGGCATTACTTGATATTCGTACAAGCCGTATTTGGTGCGAAAAGCGGTTTTCCATTCGTCCCCTTGTTTTTTTTTCCACTTTGTATTTATTAAGGTTTTCAACAATCAACATTTCCGTCAGCAAACATCTGACGATAATCAAAGAATACTCCCAACAAAGAAAACACCTTAGACCCATTCCCTCCCCCTTCCCCTGCCCCTAAACCCCAACCCCCCCTTCCCCACCCCCCAACCAAGAGCTACACGTGATACAAAAAGCAAAAGACACACTAGGGTAGTGCAAAGGCATAAAACATAGTAAGACTTTTCAGTAACACATTCACGTCGGTGGGATCCCGGGTGACGACCACAGATCCCCCGACTCGCCCGGTCGCCGGCCACCTTCCTCCAACCTTGAGCCTCCCACCATGCCCAGGAATGTTATAGTTTCAGGGCTTTACAGTCAGCATTTAACAATACAATAGTCCATTCCTGTAGGAAAGAAGACATGTTATCATTGGCTATTGCCGCCAGTTTCTCGTATGTAAAAATTGCCAGAAGTTTATTAAACCACTCTGCCTTTGTGGGGACCTGGGGGCTTTTCCATTTCTGGGCCACGGCCATTCTCCCAGCTCTTAACATGGCCCCTGTCACCCTAGAGAAGGGCAGTGCCTCGTTCCCGGGCCCGTGGGTGCCCAATAGGACCTCCATGGGATGACCGGAAGGGCTCGTTCCCAGAATGCCCTTCATCCAGCCAAGCAGATCCACCCAGAATACCTGAATGACCGGATATTCCCACCACATATGGAACCATGTACCACGGAGAGCCCACACCCTAGGACACATTGGGGACACATTAGAAAACATTCTGGATAAGGTGGCGGGGGGGCCGGTGCCAAGAGTGAAGAATCTTAAAATTATGCTCCATGGCTGCAATATACAATCCCCCCTAAACGTTGCCCTAAAAACCGCCTCCCATGCGCGATAGTCCAGGATAGCCTCCAGCCTCTTCTCCCATGCTCGTTTAAACATTTGCTTGCCCTCCAAGTTGGCTGCGACCATCACATTATAAATCTTGGAGAGAGACCTCTTCCTGGACTTAGCTTCCACAAAAACTTTCTCGAAGGGTGTCAGAGGACGGGACAGGGCAGCCACCCAGCCAGCCTGGGTGAGAATACCCTTGACCCGTAGATAGTCAAAGATGGAGATTGGACTTTCTGGCAACGCCTCCGACAACTGAGCATACTCAATAAATCCACATTGTTGGAAGAGTTGTGCAGCCCTTTCCACCCCTTGTCCAACCATGATTGCGTCTCCCGAATCCCCCTGGTCCCTAAGTTAAGTGGGGGACCCCAGAGGGAAGAAAGGGGGGAAGGCCAAGATGAGAGGAGTTTATTGTCCCTATTCGGCTTCCATGCCGCACAGAGAACCGACAGGATTGGATGGGATTTGGCCACCAATGGTAGGGAGCGTGGGGGCCCCAGAGTAAGTCCCTGACTTTGTATGGGTGGACCTGAACGTCCTCAAGATACGTCCAGTATGTCCTAAAATCATCCCTAAAATGTTCAAGCATCGCCCGCAGTTGGGCTGCCTTGTAATACAGTTTGAAGTCGGGTAAGCCGAACCCCCCAAATGACTTTGGAAGGGTCAGGGTATCATATTTCACTCTAGCCCTCTTGCCACTCCAGATAAAACGGATAAGACGGGATTGCAGCGAGTCAAAAAAGGAGTCCGGAGTAATACAAGGAAGGGACGAAAAAAGATAGGAGCCGGGGGAGTATGTTCATTTTCACCACGGCCATACGCCCAAACCAGGAAAGGGTAAGAGGAGCCCATTTAACCAAGTCGTTGAAAATCTTGGCCTGCAGGGGAGGAAAATTGAACTCATAAACTTTACCTAGGTCTTTAGGGATATTGGTACCCAATTATCTAGTCCTTTCCCTCTCTATTCTCATCTCCAGCACCTCTGTTCTACCCCTGACATCACGATCCAGCCGACTCATTGGCATAATACAAGATTTAGATACATTAATCTTGAGGCCAGAGAGCACCCCAAAGCGGCGAATCAAGCCTAACAAATGCGGGAGGGAGTCATGAAGCCTAGTCAGATACGCCAAGATGTTGTCTGCAAAAAGGGATAACTTAAATTCAAAATCCCCACACTGCACACCAGAAACACCTCTGTCTGCTCTAACAGCGATGGCGAAGGGCTCCATTGCCAGAGCATACAAAAGGGGGGGGGGCACCCTGGCGTGTACCCCTAGAGAGCAGAAAACCCGACAAAGTACAAACCTTCACCAGTACCCGCGCTGAGGGACCATTGTACAGGGCCGCAAGCAACCCACAGAATTTGTCGCCTAAGCCCATCTTACAAAGAACCTTCCCCATATAAGGCCATTCTACCCGGTCAAAGGCCTTTTCGGAGTCCAGCGAGAGGAGGTAAGCCTCCGATTCCCGCTTGGACACCTCATACATGAGGCCCAGAGTTTTCCTGATATTGTCGGATCCTTGCCGTCCGGGGATAAAACCAACTTGGTCTCCATGGACCAGAGAAGGGAGGAGTCTAGATAACCTACTCGCCAGGAGCTTGGTCAGTATTTTAACGTCCACATTAAGGAGGGAGATGGGCCTGTAGGACTGACAAAGCGAGGGATCCTTCCCTTCCTTCGGGAGGACCACTATGAGGGCCGACATCATGGTGGGGGGTAGGCAACCCGTGTCCAAGGCATTATTGTACACCTTAGCTAAATAAGGAGCCAGCGTGGACCGAAAGATCTTAAAAAAACAGACTGAGAACCCATCGTCTCCTGGAGCTGTACTGCTTTTCATAGAAGAGATAGCATCTATTACTTCCTGGGGCAAAACGGGGAGCTCCAGTGAGTCAGAGCCCTCTCGAGCGAGACAAGGGATTGGAAGAGAGTCCAGGAACCGGTCCACTTCAGCCCCATCCCCCGCATACTCGGAAGAGTAAAGCCGTTCGTAGTACTGCCTAAACTGCTCAGCTATTTGGTTGTCTTGTACGAGTTTCTCCCCCGACTGGCCAGAGATAGAGTTAACTTGTCTGCTATTACGAAGCTCCCGCAGCCTCCAGGCTAAGATCTTGTCTGCCTTTTCCCCTTTCTCCATATAACACTGTTTTAAAATTGCAAGCTTTTTCTCCGCCTGACCTACAAGGAGGGCAGACAGCTTCGCCCTAAGATTTTGAAGCTCCTTGCGCTTGCCTGGGCCCATCTGAGTTTTCAATTTACCCCCGGCTGAATGGCAGAAATCTGCTCCCTTAACTTGAGCTCCTCTCTAGCCCTATTCTTTCTCCTAGCTCCCATCTCCATCAGGACACCTCTGATCGTGGCCTCAAATGCATCCCAAACACCTCTAATTTCCACTTCACCAGTATCCTTCAAGAGGAAGAATTCTTCGATGGAGGCCAAAAGGGACTGCCTCAGCTCCCTATCCAATAACAAGGAATTGTTACATACCCACCGTGTCTTACTCTGGGCCACAGGGGGCACACCCAAGTTGACCCGGACCAGGTCGTGGTCAGACCAAGGAACGGTCTTCACGCCGAAATTGGAAATGTAGTCGCGAATCGAGGAATCAAAGGATTGATGCACTTTGGAATAATAAGTATAGAGGGGTTCTCGGTTACTCCCAAAAGGATGTGCATCAACCAAGCCCAATTCCCCATTCACCCGGCGGAATGAGTCCACCAACTTCAATTGGGACCTAAGATCGGGGCAAGGCTTGGGAGATTTCCTGTCTTTTTCTGGATACAGAACCATATTGAAGTCCCCCCCAACTATTAACAACCCTTCTGCGAATCCTTTAATTTTGTCCCCCACCCCCTTCCGAAAACAAATCCTGCCCTTCATTCGGGGAATACACCCCCACAAGAGTTAAGAGGCGACCCTTTACCTCTCCTTTAACCATAACATACCGCCCTTCCGGATCAGCTCTGAGGACCCTGAGCGAGAAGCAAGCATTTGGGGAAACCATGAGAACAACCCCATGCTTTTTTGCCCCTTATGAGGACCGAAACACATGCTGGATATCCTTAGATCTGAGAGTGGGTTCCATCCCGCTAACCCAATGGGACTCCTGCAAAAAGAGAAAATTAAGTTTCAGCCTTGCAAACTCCCTCAACATCAAAGATCTCTTAGTCGGAGAGTTCAAGCCTCGTCCATTCAGGGACCCCACCGACAAAAGCTGAATAGAATCACCCATTAGAAAAGTCAAGTAGCACATCTGCCTCCTGTTGGAGGCCTTCGTGAAAGCCGAGCCCCTTGCCCCCAGTGCACAAATGGAAACCAAGCAAAACATTACAAAACCCCATAAACCAGGTAGCTCCCAACCCCCCCTCCCCAGCAGAACCAACTCCCCCCACCCCCCACCCTCCCAATCCGTGAGCGCTTGGAAGGACTCTGACATCTGACCGCCGAGCTCCCAGGCCACCGGGGATCGCCTCCACCGGGGCGAAAAACATCTCTAACCAACACAGTATCCTGAGACCGCCCCCGCTGCAAGAGCCAAACCCGAGAGTTCCACACCGGCCCCACAGCCGATCGCTCATTCCCAAAACATTAAGGCACGATTGTCAAACAAAAACCTGCTTCCCATTTAGGTCGTGGACTGCCCTGGAATGGGCAGAGTCATCCTCCTGAATTTCCTGTGTCCCCGGGTCGCCGGCCCACAAACTCAGAGGATTCCTTGTGACCTCCTTTCTCAGCTCTTTCACCCCCTTTGACAAGCCTCTAGGAAGAGTCCCCAAGGAGCTCATTCATTACTCTCCGAATGTCAGCTTCCGTGGAGAGAGAGTACTTATACCCATCCACCTCAAAAGAGAGCGAGAACGGGTGACCCCATCTGTACCGCACTGCCTTGGCCTGCAACCACTTCGTCAAAGGACCACAAAGTCTCCGGCGCGCCAGAGTAAGTGCCGAAAGGTCTTGGTAAATTGATGTTTTAGCGCCGTTCCAGTCAATTGGACCTTTCTCACGAGCCAATTCCAGAATTCTGGTTCTCTCCACATAATAGTGTAACTTCACAAGGACAGACCGAGGTCCGCCTGCACGACCTCCCGCTCTATGGGCCCTGTCAATAGTAGGGACACTGGTATTTTCTCCATCAAACAGAGAACTTATGATTGCCTTGACCTTTCTCACGATGACCACCTGCGTCTCCCCATCTTGCTCCGGAATGCCAAAGAATCTCAGGTTGGAGCGTCGCTCTCTATTTTCCAAGTCTTCCAGCTTAAGCGCGATCTTTTCCTCCCTCCTTTCCAGTTCTGCCAGCCGCATATCAAACTGAGTTTCGAAAAGGTCGGCCGAGGATTGATTGGCCCCCAGGGCCTGGACTCGGTCCTCCACGGCATCCAGCTTCTTGTCGAGGGAGTCCAGCCTTCTGCCTATGTCCGCCCTTGTTAGGCAGAAACCTGTGCAGTTCCCTTTGGGAACACTGCAAAAGATTTAGGACTACAGGTGTTAGCAGTAAACCCACTTGGTAGCAGTCTGTAACACCCAGATTTACCTGGTAGCTGTGGCTGAGCAGTCAGACTTCCCTCAAGAAGAGTTAGGCAGTATGCAAAGTATACACAATAGGCACTCAGATACAGTAATACAAACAAACACTGACCAGAGCTTTGGTATCAAAGTATATAATTATTTATTTAAAAACACTGTTTGAAACACTCCAGCACTCTTATTGTAAAACACTCTAAACACAGTTACTATTATAATATATACAACCCTTATTCCTTATCAGATTAGTCTTAGCTAACACCACTTATTTCCATACAGATGTGAGTGCTTAACTATAGATGGCACTCCAATAAGTTTATGAAGAAGGGAGGGAAAAAGACATAATATGAAAAGGTACACCACTCTAAGGTTTAGGAACACTTTTTAGCAAGGCAGAAGAGCAAAAGTCACTGGTGAGCCAAAGTCCATAGGCTGGGCTCACTCTTAGAGAGCAGAGTACAAATGCGCCCAAGATCACACAGTTACACTAGGCTTAGAAAGTCTTGCAGAGAGTTCTAAAGAGTTTAGAGAGGCTCAGAAAAGTTTAGCCAGGGTGTCCCAGGCTAACCCAGGTTCGAAAGCCGGGGGCTAAATCTACCCCGTACAGTCGGTGGCAAGGGAAGCCAGGCGGGACACGGTACCTTAAGTGGGAAGGAAAGATGAAGGTCGTTGCACTGCCAGGGAAGAAACCAGCCGCAGAGTTTTCCGGTTAAAGGTATTACCCTTTATTTCGCGGTCGTGGTAAAACGTGGTATTCCGGTTACCGGGGTGCTTGGCACAGGCAAGGCGGCCACGAGATGCGTCGGGAAGGCGTAAAGACGGTGAAACTGGTTATCCCCACCAGTCAAAGGAAGAAGACTCTCCGGCGGGAGATCTCCTTTGTCGTTGGGAAAAGTGGTGAGACGGTCCAACAGGGCTCCACCGGTGGTGTCGTCGTGGCAGGTCGGCTCAGCTTCTCCCTCGTCAGATTCTTAGGTCCTGTGGCGACTTCTAAAGTTCCAGTCCCCAAAGCCCTGCTTTTATGCAGAAAACCCCCATTCACTCAGCCTAGCTGTCACTCAAACATGCTAAGTGGTGAGCCGGCCGGCTCACCACTTGGGCCAATCAGGACGGAGTGCGACTTGAGTTGCCTAAGCAACTCAGTCCAGGGTGCCTAAATCCCCCTCCACCCCATCTAAGCACCCCAGACAGAGTGCCACCACTTTGGAGGGCTTCTGTGGAGAAGCCCGCCAAAAAAGTGGAACAAAGGGCTCAACTTGGGTTGGAGTCACAGAAGAGAACACAAACGCCATTTTAGAACCGAGTTTTGGCAAAAAATACCAACCGGAGAATTAATATTAAATAAATAAACCGGCGGTATGTTCGAGGCTATCGTAATTAAATTAATAAAGATAGTAGCCTCGAACAATGGGAAAATCCCATAGGGAAACATTTGCGGTTGAATATAAAAAGTAGTATCCACTGCCACCAGCCAAAACTCGATCAGGGGGGACGGAGACGTGCCCCCTCGACTAACAGACCCCGGGGCAATTGAATTGCCCCAGCCAGTACATCCACAATATGATGGTTTGTACTGGTTCTGTTCAGAATTTAAGAATAGTAAAGTCAATGGTGACTTTACATGCCCTGGGAGACAGTAGTCAGTCCCAGGGTATGGAGTCTATACTGGGGGGTCACTATGACACCCCTGTGTTACTGCACTGAGCTTGCTGTGTAACACACATCACAAAAACACATGAAGCCCTATGGAGTTAAAGACCCCACAGCCCATTAAACACATCTAGAGTCAAAGAAACACACTCAAATCATGTCCAAGAGTGAGGTTAAAAGAGTCTCACTCTTGGCAGGAGATAAAAATGAACCCCAAAAATCCAGCAAAGCTGCTGGGGGACTCACTAGGTTAGGAAATTCAGCCTAAACAGAGAATTCTCCCTAACAGCCCTAAACCCCCGAATCTCCTCCAGCAAAGCTTCCATGCTGCGACTCATAGACTGAGCAACTGCTACCTCGGATTGTTTTGTGTCCTGCATGGTGAATTTTCCCTCAGATTGCTTAGGAGAATGCCGAAATCTCTTCAGGGCCTGTGCCCAGTCCATCCAAGGCAAATCAGATGCACCCACTGGATGTAGGGCCGGAGGTCCCGGGAAGGGGCAAGGGGGAGCAACAAAGTCCAATCCGGTCACAGAGTACCACACAAACCTCCTCTCTACCTCCCGAAGCCCTGGAACCTCAGGACAGCCACACCAAGATCTGCTGCCCGGCAAGCTAGCTCCTACCGGGTTGACACCAGAGACCTCCGGGTGCTGACTGGCCTCTCCAGCGAGGGCGATTGAGAGGCACCACTGGCGAAAAGTGCTCCCCCCGCCCCACTGAGTCTACTGCCCACAGGAATGCTCAATCACCTAGACCTCCCACTCCAAAAGCCAAGTACGGGGCACTACTCGAGGGGATTGCCAAAGTCCTTATAACTGCACAGGAGAGCTCAGACAGACAGAATGTTATTACAGCTCCGGGCACAGGACCATTGTGTGAGAATGCAGAGACGGTAGGATATAGCGAAAAGGGTGGGTAATTAGAGAGGCAGGAGTAGGCCCACGGGAAACGCAGGCTGCCGCCCCAACAGCAGCGCCAGAGGTCCCAAGCACAGTCCAGACTTGTCACCACGTGAGCGGGAGCTTAGCCACCTCCTCTGGCCCTCCGATCAAACCCCTGACGGGGGAAATCCTTCACGCTCACTGGGAGGGTCACTCCAGCCCTTACACCCAATGAACAGGGAGAGGGGGGGGTCAGCCGCCCACCCGCGACTCGCTCACCAAATGAGAGGTCCCGCCCCCTCACCTGCACTCCTCGCCCCCCACAAGCCGCACAGCCGCCACAGACAGCGGATGACCTCCCAGAGTGCACCGACACCTCTTCGCACCTCGGAACAGCGGGGAAGCGAGGAACTCAGTCTGCCGTCAAATCCTCCTGCCTCGAGCTCCAGCGGTGCCTGGGATCAGCCACACTGCAGGCACCAGGCTCCGGGGCTCCCCACAAGAGGACGAGAAATGGGGCTGCACGGGGCCCGCAGCGTCGCCTGCAGGCACTCTGCTCCTCAGGCTGCGAGGCTGAACCACAGGCCGCTGCACCTCCCCCACCAGCAGACGGTACAACCAGCCTCCTCTCGCCACGGGATCCTCTGCTTCAGGACACCAAAAGCACTTCAGTAAAGCAGTCGAGCCACACTCAGATCAATGGCTCACTGCACCTGGACGCCAGACATGCAGCCTCAACAGCACAATGCAGCATAACGGGGTCAGCAGCCCCGTCCGCAGGTACACCGATCTTCAGGCAATATGGCCGGCCAGTGGTCTTCCGCCCCTCCCCCACCACCAGTCAGCCGGGTTTTGCCTGGTTCTTTTGGCGGGGACGCACACTGCACTGCGCCCACCTCTCGCTTGGATGTCGGCAAGCTCCGGTTCCCCAGAACCCTCGAGCACCAGGACTGCACTCCGACGACTCTCTATAGCTCCAGGCAGCCTCTGAAGGGGACGGGGGTCAGCTCCCACAGGACTGGGGGTGCCCAGTATCGAAAGTTTACCGCCCCGGGGAGGAGATCGGCTGAGAGGCTTCACCACATCTCAGCGCCCCCTGGTGGCTCCCCCCTGTTTTACGGGAACAAGGTGATATGCCCCCCTCAGGTCTAGTTTTGTGTAGATTTGGGCATCTTTGACTTGATCAAGCAATTCAGGGATCAGTGGCAGGGGGTAGTGGTTTTTTATGGTAATCTGGTTCAGTGCGCGATTGTCGATGCAAGTTCTCAAATCCCCCTCCTTTTTCGGTACGAAGAACAGAGGACTGGCTGCTGGAGACTTCGAGGGACGGATGAACCCGTTGGCCAGGTATTGGTCAAGATAGGCCTTCAGGTGCTGGTTTTCTGGTTCCGTGAGTGCATAAATTCGCCCACAAGGAATTTGTACACTGGGTATCAGGTTGATTTGGCAATCGTATGGTCTATGCAGTGGCAGGGTATTAGCCTGTTCTTTCTGAAAGACATCTTGAAAGTCCTGGTATTCACTTGGTAGGGTGCCGATTGCCACAGTCGCAAGCCTGGAGGTTCTGGTGTCTATTGGTTGTTTCTCTTGGCAATAATATGTGTGGGCGAAAGTCTCGGGAAAGGCCAATTCTTTTGCTCGACAATCGATTCGGGGATTGTTATATACCAACCACGGCATTCCCAAAATCATCCGAAACTGTGGTGAATTAATGAGGTCGAAAACAATAGATTCTTGGTGTCCATCCTGGCACAGAAGGGTTAGAGCTGCAGTGCATTGGGATACTGGACCAGAAGCTATTTCCGTACCGTCGACAGTGGTAAGAGTGTCGGTGGTTGATTTAGGGCATATCGGAAGCCCCATCTTTGCCGCAAGATCCTGGTCGATGTAATTCCCAACAGCTCCACTGTCAATGTATGCTCTTACTGCGTGCATCCGAGATGGTTGTTGGTGATTGATTAAGACCACAGATAGTGCAAAATGGGAGGTCTGTAGTTCACTTTCTTCGCTCGACAAGTGGACCCCTACACTTGCCGGGCTGGGGAGTTTTCCGATTCCTTGATGGTATCTTCCTTGTCCGTGGCCCCTACCGTCCTCCTCGGTGGCTTCACAGGGCACTCTTTAAGGAAAAGACCTGACCTTCCACAGTACAAACATAACTGCTGCTGTCTCCTTTTATCCCTTTCTGCTTTAGTCAAGGGGAATCAGAATCCCTCGATTTGCATTGGTTCTCCTCAACCTTCCTTTGTGCGGGCAATATTGTCCTTTGAACGCACATACATAGGGCGAGGGTCCGGTCTGGTTCGATCTGCTCTTCGGTCCTGCAACCTATGATCCAGTTGAACAACAAGGTCAATGAATTCTGAGCAGTCTTTCGGGGGGTTCACTACTTGTACGAGAACATCCTTGAGCTCCCCCCGCAAACCCTGATGAAATAACGTGGTTCTCTTCTCCACTGGCCATTCTGCTTCAACTACGGGTCTATTGAACGTGGCTATGTATGTTAATAGGTCTTGATTCCCTTGGCGTAGGGACAGAAGTTTGTTGTCTAATGCCTGCCCATGAGTATGACGGGCGAACAGCTTTTCCATCTCCTGCTGAAAGCCCCTGAAGTCATGCAGCAAAGGATCGTCTTGGGCCACAAAGGGTACAGACCAGTCCGCGGCACTACCACTCAGGTAGGATAGCACAAAAGCGACCCGTGATTGGTAATTCGGAAAGGCCCCTGGTCTACAAAGGAAGTGCAGGCGGCACTGGTTCATGAACGTTGCAAACCTCTTGGGATCCCCCGTAAATCTTTCGGGCGGGGCCAAGGGAACTGCCCCAGGAAGGGTTATCTGAGCGGGATTGGCTGATGGTGCTGGCATCGAGGGCACGCTTCCCGGCAATGGTGCATGCGCTGCTTGTGACTGGAGAGGTTGCCGGCTTAAATCATCAGTGCGTTCTTTGACTACTATCAGCTTTCTCCTCAGGGTGTTGGTCTCCTGTCTGGCTGCATGTACTTCGGAACGTAGCTGCCCCAACATGTGGGCTAAGTGGTCGGTTTCTGATGTTTCCATGACGCCCAGGTGGATTTTGATGTGAGGCTTTGTTTTCTGTAACGCTCACCTGGTATCCACGGGGACATCACTCAGCCTGTTATGACCTCTTACGACCTCAAACCCTTCCCTGGAGTCTACTCGACTGGAGACCGGGCCTGAAACACAGGATTGGTAGAGTTTAACTCCCTATTGTCTCTGTGTGCTTGAACCTCTTCTTCCCCGGGGTCCAACCCTTCCCTTTTATCCACAGCTCACCTTGTTTTCTTGGAAAGTGTGCTCTCTGCCCTGCTTTCAGCGCAGGGGCGCGTTGATTGATGCGGGCTCGTTGCTGCCTAGTTACTTCACTGGCAAGAGTCCGACAGGCAAGTATAATGAGTCTTTTGAACAGTTCTCTAACTTCGTTCCTTTCCTTCCTTAGATGATGGTCGGCTTCCGGGGATGGCGACGTGCTGCTGAGATGAGTATCGCTGAAGGTGAGTGAGAGCGCAATGCGACCCTTTCGTATTTGTATTGAACTGAGTTCTTTTTCTGTGTCTTTGAGGTGCCGCAACATTTTCAGCGTGGATGCCGGTTGTGGAGAAGAAATGCAGTGAGTAAGCGCGGTATGCGGCGTCTCTAGATGTTTCCACGCTAACCTGGATTGTCTTTTCCCTCTTGCAGATGGATGAGAAGTTCTGGAGACAGAGTTCCCCCAGGGCGGCTGGGATTCAGGTAAGCGTTTGAAGCTCGTACAGTCTTTAAAAATAAGCGACGATTTGCTGAATGCTTACTAATGCCTTTTTTCTGTTCTTTTGCCTTTTCCTTAGGAAACGGCGTGCCGGGATGGGAATGACTCCGCGAAAGATGCCCGCAGAACAGAAGAAGCGTTGAATGATGGACAGAAGCTCCTCAAGGTAAGGCTGTTCCTAACGGTGTTCTTGTTCTCGCAGGAGCTGAGCACAGAAGAAAGATGCAGGCCTACTGTAGACTGATCCGGACACGGTGAGTGTCACGCTGCAGGTGCAGAAAACACAAAGCATGTTTCTCAGCCTGGGCGTGGCTTAAATAGTCTCTGGGTATCCCAGGTGTCTCTGGGCTGAACCACACCCAAAAGACTAGACTGCACATGCAGTTCTGGGAACTGAAATATGTGGGGGCATCCATCTTGTCCCCATCAATGCACTACAAGTCCAATCCCCAATGTTATCCTATGGGAGTGAGTGAGTCTGTTGCCACAAGCGCTAAGTCTGACTCCAAGTGGGTCTTTGGAGTGATGGAGAGGCCCTTGAGGGCCATGTAGGTGATCGTGGCCTGGCTCCAGCCTGACCTCTTGGAGGGCTGGGGACATGAGGGGCAGGAATCATGACAATAGTACACCTTTCTATATTGTAATTAATTTATCAACTTGACTGCCAGTGAGTCAGGTGGTGATTTGTATAGTGACTAATTCTGAAAGGTTTTAAGGTGCGGGGGAGAAAAGCTCAGCTTTGGTATCTAAGCTGGACAAAAAATGCAAAACAAAAGGAGTTCCAATTAGAAACCCTGCGTCCCCTGCACACTGTTGTATGGCCAAAGACCTATGGACTCTTAGACAAGTCCAGTCTAGTATTCCCCTTAGTGAGGAGGACAAAGTGGACCGTCTTGTGTTTCTGAGGGTATTCATGGATTCATTCACTGTTTTTACATGGCATGTGGTAACATATCATATGGTAACACATGAATAAATATTTCATTAGACAATTTAAATCATTGGACAAATTCAATTATTAATAATCAACAAATTGATTTATTGGAAGGAATAGCCCAATGCGTTTCGAGTAGTTTTCACTCTTCATCGGGGGATAAAAAATCAATTTGTACAAGAATTTTTTTTTTGATAATATTAATGTGTACCAACAAATCAAGACATTTAGTTCATTAGTTAAAGACAGTTATAGTAATCAACCAGAACAAATTGAACAAATTGATCTCTGACTAAGGTTATTTCATATATCAACAGTCTAGATTACGGGTGCACAACATGCGGCCCGCGGGCCATGTGCGGCCCGGCATGTTGATTTTCCTGGCCCGCCAGTATGAAAGGCTTTCCTAATGGAGGGCGCCCGTAAGCAGCTACGGCCGTCCTCTGTTAGGAAAGCCTTTATTTATTTACTTGCTGGGCCGGGAAATGCTGACCCTCGATTCGTGGACTGCATTTACTACGTGGCTCTTAGGAGTCACTTAGTACATATGCTCCACCAATAGAGGGTCAGCACTGCAGCTGGCGTGGCGTGGACTGTTACTGGAAGGCATTTCAGCCTTGCCACACCGGCTGCAGCGCAACAACATCCACGGTGCTAAGTGGGGCGCTCTAATGTTCTTTTTTGGTGTGTGTGTGCTTGGAGTTTGGGGGGTGGGCGGTGGAGTATCCAGCACTGCAAGAGTGGGCTGGGTGAGGCGCAAAAAAGTCCTGCTACTTTTTCCCCCCCAAATACAGTGTGGACAATTCCATGCATACGGCCTCATTTAAGCAGCTTTCCCTCCCATCAACTTTTTTTTGGTAACATTAGTGGCAGATGGCATGTTAACACCTACACTTGGATACGGATTGCACCAACAGAAGTGACCTCACAGAAAAGGACGCTGCAAGGAGCATCATCAGTCTTTGGTACTTGGTGGCAGCAATGCGAAGTGACTTTAGAATAGGTCGCCATAAGTAAGCCAAGTGGCAAATAACTTTGTGGTGTAAAATACTTAAGTGGCATTCTTATTATATATTCAGCAACTCTATAGTCATTAGAATGATTTTTTTTATAGCCTCATGATATGTTAACATAAGCTATGAAGTGAATCACTGCAGATAAGGCACGGTGCGATTACATGATTTGCCCAGGATCACACACTTTGGTTAGTAGTGAAACCGAGATGCAGACCATTTCATTTTTTTATGCCAATGCTATTTAGTTCACTGTCTTTGTGAGGGGGTGCAAGCCATGGGGCACCGTTTTTAGTTGTGGGATTGTGGTTGTGGGGCATAGTGTTTGGTTGGTAGGTGGGGGCCATTGGGCATAGTGTTTGGCTGGGGGGTGGGGGCCATGGGGCATAGTGTTTGGTTGTCGGGGTGGGAGGCATGGGGCATAGTGTTTGGTTGGGGGTGGGTGTAATAGGGCAAAGAGTTTGGTTGGTGGGTGGGAGGCATGGGGCAAAGTGTCTGGTTGGAGGTTGGGGGCCTTTGGGCATAGTTTTTGGCTGGGGGGTGGGGCCATGGGGCATAGTGTTTGGTAGGTGAATGGGAGGCATGGGGCATAGTGTCTGGTTGGAGGGTGGGGGCCATGGGGCATAGAGTTTGGTTGTGGGGGTTCGAGGCATGGGGCCTTGTGTTTGGTTGGGGATGGGTGTAATGGGGCATAGAGTTTGGTTGGTGGGTGGGAGGCATGGGATAGTTTCTGGTTGGAGGATGGGGGCCATTGGGCATAGTGTTTGGCTGGTGGGTGGGGGCCATGGGGTACAGTGTTTGGTAGGCGGGTGAGAGGCATGGGGCATAGCGTTTGGTTGGGGGTGTGGGAGTAATGGGGCATAGAGTTTGGTTGTGGGGTGGTGGCCATGGGGCATGGTGTTTGGTTGGGTGTGGTGGCCATTGGGCATAGTGTCTGGTTGGAGGGTGGGGGCCTTTGTGGGTAGTGTTTGGTTGGAGGGTGGGAGCCATAGGGCACAGTGTTTGGTAGGTGGGCGGAAGGCATGAGGCATAGTGTCTGGTTGGAGGGTGGGGGCCATTGGGCATAGTGTTTGGTTGGGGGTGGTGACAGTGGGGCATGGTGTTTGGTTGGAGGGTGGGAGGCATGGGGCACAGTGTCACTCTCAAGAGTGAACCCAATCATAAAGTTAAATTAGGCACAGTTAAGAGATGTACCTCCTTTGCCTTTTGTGGAAACTTGACTTAACGAAGGCCATACTCCCCAGAGTATGGTCAACTCAAACAGCAAAGTATAGCAGTCCAAAATAACGAGCTTGTGTCTTGCAAATCTAAAGCGGCATAATGCGTGAAATGTTTGAGCGCAGTGTTTTTTCTCCTGAAATATTTGCTACTGTGTCCACTATTGCCAATATATCCTTATGAAAGAAATGAATTATAAAAATGGAAAATCTGTAGTACAAAATGTATGTTGGAAATACAAAAAAAGACCGGCACACCTAAACATTTATTCTTTTTCCATGTGTTTAATAAAAATGGAGGGTTGAAAAACCGCATTTACTTTTCGGCCCACTATAGGCAGCACGTAGGGTACATTCGGCCCTCTGACAAAATCAGTTGTGCACCCCTGGTCTCGATAGAAGAAATCAAACTCCCTAGCTAAATACAGTAGACAAGGCCCTTGTGTGAGGATAATAGTTAGAAAATATCAGCCATAGGTTGATCCGTGAATCTGCATAAAAAAGTGTTTTAGCCTATTAGCTCATTCAAATTCATAAGTCAGTTATGGGTGTTGCATTTTATTTGTATTAAATCATACAGTATACTAAAATGTAGTAATTAGTATGGGTACTACATGTAGACGTCCAATGCTGCGAAGTAACCACTAATTGTTAGAGTCACACTCTTACCCCTATTGTGGTGGGTGACTTCTAAATGTCCACATTATTTCAACTTCTTGCCTATGTTCACTGTGCTCGATGTGCTGAGGGGAGCCCAATCACACTTAGGGCGCAAACCAATTTTGGAGTACACCAAATATAATTCAAGGGGTCGAGTGCTAAAGTGTAGAACAATTTGCCTGTAGTAAATTTGTTTTGAAAAGCGTACAGGAATCTGAACCTAATTCCAGCATGTGTGTATTAAATCAGCACTTGGGGCGGAACCAATTTTTGGAATACATTAAATATGATTCAATGGGGTCAAGTGCTGAACCTGCCATGGTGTGGAGGCCGGAAAAGCCAATATGTATTGACTGGTCTCATATGTCAATGTTACGGCAGATGAAAAATAGCCTAAGTCATTTTCTTGGTAAACCTATCTACTTAAATTGAGCCTACGGAATAAGAGAAGCTGGTGATAAACGTCTTACAGTGGAACAAATCTGACTGAGTAATAATTTTGTGGGATAACTAGCCATAAAGTATTTAGTTCTTATGAGAAAATATGCCTAGTTCAGACATTTGACCCCCATCAACGGGGTTGCGCAGGTGTTAACATATTTCCAGGACCCTATGGAGCATAGGACGGGCATTAGTTCTAGAGGAGTTCAAACATCTAATCAATTATTAGCATGGCAAGTAAAGGTGCTCACCGGGTGGGCTCAGGTAAATTAGGTGTACAGAGTCTCCAATAGCTGATAATCAACTCAACTGAGTTGCTGGATGTCCTGAAGCATATTAGCCCGAAGATCACCATCCAGGAATGCAATAGTCTGCAATGGTAAGATAGTAATAAGTGTTTGGATGGTCTTTTAAAAAAAGAACTGTCAATGCTGCTAGGGATCAACACTTACAGAAATAAAGTATTTCACAGTGACAAGCCACCCGGTGATGTGGAAGCTACAGGGATCAGCGTCGCAGGAGCTGCGTCCGTCCTGATCCCTGGGCAGCCATCTTAATATACGTATGTTATGGATGACCTCACTCACGCATGCGCGAGTGACGTCATGTAAATTTTATCCCTATGAAATGAATCTGGGTTTTTTTTAAAAAAATCTATCAGGATTGCCGGTTGGGAATAAATCTTACCTACACTGAAGGTTTGATGTATTGTGTACTATTTAGAAAAAGTTACATTGCGCATGCGCGATACACGTCATGAGAAATGACAACAACTTGCGTTAGAACTCTAACCATGGGGTCTGTGCGTAGTGGAACTATCTGTGACGTCACTTCGCGGATACAAATGTAATATGTTCTACTGTTTAGAGTGTATATCAGTTTCCCTGCAGTGGATTTTTTTGAAAAATATACAGGAAACCGAACCTAAATCCAGTATTCGTGTATTGAATGAGCACTTAGGGCGCAAACCAATTTTGGAGTACACCAGATATAATTCAAGGGGTCGAGTGGTAAAGTGTAGAACAATTTGCCTGATTTGGATTTGTTTTGAAAAGTGTACAGGAATCTGAACCTAAGTCCAGCATTCGTGTATTAAATCAGCACTGGGGGTGGAAACCAATTTTTGGAATACATTATATATGATTCAAGGGGTCAAGTGCTGAACGTGCCAAGGAGTGCGGGCCGGAAAAGCCAATATGTATTGACTGGTCTCATATGTCAATGTTACGGTGAATGAAAAATAGTGTAAGTAATTTTCATGGTAAACCTAACTACTTAAATTGAGCCTACGGAATAGGAGAAGCTGGTGATACAAGTCTTACAGTGGAACAAATCTGACTGAGTAATAATTTTGTGGGATAACTATCCATAGAGTATTTAGTTCTTACGAGAACATATGCCTATTTCAGACATTTGAGCCCCATCGACGGGGTAAGCTGATATTTTGGTTCTTGATAATCTACATTATGATTACACAACCTACCTTGTGATGAGTTTTGTTTAAAGAGTGACACATTGAAATTCATCATTATTTAAAACACATTTTTGTACAACACATTTTATATTTTTCTAAAATACAAACCGACTGGGCTGAAATGGTCACTTTCATTGCTGTAATTGTGCAGATATCTTCAAACCGTTTTGGGCAACAATATTCATGGATTAACACATAAGATTCAAGTATGTCTTTCTGACCCAAATCCAAGGGTTTACAATCTGTTACGCAGAGCCCAGCTCCCCACGTATCGGTTTCATAAAAACTAAAACAGGTATAGCCATATCTGGATACCCTAATAGAAGGATTTGTATGGGAGTCAAAGTAATGTTATTTCATCATTTATAGGAAGAGTCCTAGGTAGTACTCTTCGTTGAGACCTAAAGGTGTCATTGCATCCAATTTGTGGATCCAAAATAGCTCTCTTTGGGCTAGGATTTTAGGTAGATTGCCTCCCCGTTGTGGGATGTGTACTACTTCCAAAATCACCACTCTCATCTGTGCAATGTTGTGTTTGTTGTCACGATAGTGCCTGAATACAGGTGACTTGATATTTTTAGTCCTGATGCAGGACTTATGTTCCGTCCATCTCTCTTTTGCTTTTCTGATGGTCTTCACTACGTAATATATATCACAGGGGCAGCAGAGTGCGTAAATCACATTTTTTGTGTTGCAGGTAGCGTAATTTCTGAGCTTTATCTTCTTCCCCGTATTGGGGTGTCTGATATGGTCCCCTTTGATAACATTAGAGCAGTGCCGACAGGTGAGGCATGGAAATGTTCCAATTTTCTGTTTACTTAGTGTCCCTTGAGTCCGTTGTTTTGGTTTTTCTGCATTGATCAGTTGGTGTTAGGTAGAATCCTGTGCAGTTCCCTTGGGGAACACTGCAAGAAGATTAAAACTACAGGAGTAAGCAGTAAACCCAATTGGAAGCAGTCTGTACCAGCCAGATTTACCTGGTAGCTGTGGCTGAGCAGTCAGACTTCTCTCAAGAAGAGTAGGGCAGTATACAAAGGATACACAATAGGGCTAAAAACACAGTAGAGCAAGCAAACACTGACCAGAGCTTGGTATCAAAAGTATATAATTATTTATTTGACGCACAAATAAGGAAGTACACTAGTACTATAAATCAAAGCAAGTTCAAACACAATCAGAAAAGTATACACACCTCCCTTAAGAATTATTAGACAAGTCTAAGTCAAAACACTACTATTTGTAAAAACAGATGTGAGCGAGTAACTGAGATGGCACTCCAATAATTAACTTAAAGGGAGAGAAAAAGGCAGGTCATGAAAATAAAACAGTTCCCAACACTTTTCTAAGACCAAAACAAGTTAGTCAAGGCAGAGTCTACTGTAGAGCCAAAGTTCATAGGCCAGGTCCACTTTAAATGGAGCAAGGTGAAATGTGCCCAAGATCACACAGTTTAGAAATGCATTCAAGTCTTTGTAAAAATGATTCAGAAGGTAAAGTTAGAAGGTCTGGGGGCCAACCCTGTTAGAAAGCCAAGGATTTAAGGGTCACCTTTAGCAAACCGTAGAAAGTGAGGCCAGGTGGAACACAGTACCTTTAAAGTTAAGGAAGCTCCAGCGGTGGCAGTTGTTCCTGGCAGCGGGTGCAGTTCGTGGTTTCGACCAGGGGAAGAGAAGATCTCGTCGAGGAGGAAACTTGGAGTCGTTGCACTGCCCAGGGAAGAGACCAGCCGCGGAGTTCGTCGGTTAAAAGGTGCGTACCTTTTATTCGCGGTCACAGTGGTGAAGCTTGGCTATCCGGCCGCCGGGGTGCTTGGCACGGGCGATTCGACCAAAGAGACGGCCTGGAAGGCGAAATGGCCAACTGGTTGATCCCACCAGCTCAGAGGAAGAAGACTCTTTCAGCAGAAGATCTTCTCTTGTTGGGAATGTGGTGAGGTTGTTGCAGCAGGGCTCCACCGGTGGTGTTGTCGTTGCAGATGGCTCAGCTTCTCCCCTGTTTGAATTTCTGAGGTCCTGTGGCGACTTCTGATTTTTCAGTCCCAAAAGCCCTGCTTTTATGCAGAAAAAAACCCCATTCAACAGCCTAGCTGTCACTCATACATGCCGGGCTGCTCACCACTGGGCTAATCAGAACAGAGTGCGACTTGAGTTGCTAAGGCAGCGCAGTCCAGGGTGCCCATTCCCCCACCCACACATCCTGTGGAACCCAGACAGAGTGGCACCAGTTAGAGGGCTTCTGTGGAGAAGGCCGCCAAAAAGTGGAACAAAGGGCCCGACCTTGGTTGGAGTTACAGAGACGGACACAAATGCCATTTTGGAAAAGAGTTCTGGCAAAAAGACCCAACCAGTGATTTTATATTAAATAAATAAACCGGCGGTATTTTTAACATTGCACCAAAAAGTGGTGCGTTTAAAATCAATGGGAAAATCCCATAGGAAATTTTCCGGTGGAATAGTTTGCGTGGTAACCACTGCCACCAGCCAGAAACTCGACAAGGGGGGTCTGGACAGTTCCCCCTTGGAAACAGACCCAGGGGCAATCTTATTAACCCCTTCCAGTACTTCCACAATATGATGGTTTGTACTGGTTCTGTTTGCAATTTTGGACTAGTAAAATCAATGGTGACTTTACATGCCCTGGGATACAGTAGTCAGTCCCAGGGTATGGAGTCTATGTTTGGGGGTCACTATGACACCCCTGTGTTAGTGCACTGAGGGTGCTGTGTAACACATACACTAAAGCACATGATACCCTATGGCGTAAAAGACCCCATAGCCCATAAGCACACAGTAAGTCAAAGACATACCTCAAATCATGCCTAAGAGTGGGAGGAAAAGAGTCTCACTCTTAGCAGGAGATAAAAACAAACCCCAAAAATCCAGCAAAGCTGCTGGGGGACTCACTAGGTTTGGGAAATTAGCCTTATAAGAGAATTCTTCCTAACAGTTGGTCTCTGAGGTTTCTTCCTCTTTTATACGCCATCATTGGAGGATTCGGAAAAAGTTCATTGAGTATCCTGTCTGACTTAATGAGGTCCCAAGTTTTATGGATTATCCTTTTGACTTGGGAGCTCTGGCTTGAATATTTTAATGTATGTATTAAGTTTCTATCTTCCTTTCTTGTGTTGCTTTCCAGTAGGTCGCTTCGTGTTTGGGCATTCGTTCATACTATTGCCTTATTGATGGTTTCAATCGGGAAACCTAGATCTCTCTTTCATGGTGTTGTACTCGTCTTGCAACATATTTGAGTATGATGTAATCTTTTTGAGTCTAAGCAACTGGCTGTAGGGTAGGATCTATTTTAGGTGTTTCAGGAGGAAACTGTTATGATGTAAGCAACTGTTCACGTCAGTTGGTTTCCTGTAGATTTTAGTGTTAAATCCTGTGGCTATCCTTTCTATATTCACAACCAAGAAATTTACTGACGGTGTACCTGTTTCAATGGTGAAGCTGATTGTTTTGTTACATCCATTGAAAAACTGCCAAAATTGGATTAGTTCAGTGACTGTGCTGATCCAAATTCCGAAGATATCATCTATGTACCTCTGCCAACATTTTATTTTTCCTTTCCATTTGGGATTGTCTAGTACATAGGTTTTTTCAAATTGGTACATTAAGATGTTTGCATAGGAAGGGGCTACTGGGGAGCCCAGTAGAGATGCCGGCTATTTGTAGGTTATATTTCCATTGTATCTGAAATTATTATTGTAAAGTATGATGTTGATAAGTTCTAATGCAAAAATGTTTTGAATGAAAACAAAAATAGCTTTCATCCACTGATTTCAGGGAAATTGTTCTACACTTAAGCACTCGACCCCTTGAATTATATTTGGTGTACTCCAAAATTGGTTTGCGCCCTAAGTGCTGATTCAATACATGAATACTGGACTTAGGTTCGGATTCCTGTATATTTTTCAAAACAAATCCACTTTAGGGAAACTGATCTACACTCCAAACAACAGTAGATCACATTACATTTGTATCCGCGAAGTGACATCACAGCTAGTTCCACTACACCCCAGACCCCATGGTTAGAGTTCTAACGCAAGTTGTCATTTCGCATGACGTGTATCGCGCATGCGCGATGTAACTTTCTCTAAATAGTACACAATAAATCAAACTTACAGTATAGGTAAGATCAAATTTACCTGACGTCACTCGCGCATGCGCAAGTGACGTCATCCACAACATACGTATATTAAGATGGCTGCCCAGGGATCAGGACGGACGAGCTCCTGCAACGCTGATCTCTGGTGCTTCCACATTAACAGTTGGCTTGTCACTGTGAAATACTTTTTTTTAAAAACTTTTATTTATTTAGTTTGACAACACAAGAGAAGCGAGCAGCGTACAAGGCAGTTAAATGTCATACACATTGCATACAGTACAGGTACAGAGTGTTAATATACTTTATGACAGTAAACATAGGGATTATATACAACCTAAGGAGGAGATCGGGGAGCCAGTATTTCCCGAGAAGGTCAGTGGGAGGGGGGGGATTCAACATCCGAGTCGGGCCATGTAGGATCGAAACTTTGACCAAATGTCTCTGGGCCTCGAGTGGGTTGGCTGCTGAATACCCCAGGATTCTTCGGTATCTGAGGCCCAAGTGACCACCCTGAGCCACTGTGCGTGAGTGGGTGGTGCAGGCCGGAGCCAGCACGATAGGATGCAGCGTTCTGCAAGCAGCATACAGAGGCCAACCAACTTTTTGGAATCACGGCGCAGCTCAGGGAAGTCATGGAAGAGACACTGGCCCTCATTACGAGTTCGGCGGTAACCATGCCGCTATTGGCGGCATGGCTGCCGCCGAAATCGCGTCGGGGTCCGGGTCCTCGGAATGAGGACTTACCGGGCCATTCAGAGTTCGGAAGGCCCGGTAATTCCCCCCTCTAAGGACCCGGACACGGTCCTTCCCCATTCCCATTTCAGCCCTCATAGGGCTGAATGGGAATGGGAGAGGGAGCAAACAACGGGCCATTACGAGATGGCCCGTTGTTTGCTCCCTCCTCCCCTCGCGGGACCCGGTAAGTACGCCTGGTTTTCCCAGGCGTGCTTACCGTGTCCCGCGAGGGGAACTCGTAATGTGGTGGTACGGGGTGAACGGCGCCAGCACCATTTACGGCGCCGTTCACTCCGTACCGCCAGGGTCGTAATGAGGCACACTGTGTTGGAGACGGAGTGATGTTCTGATCAAGGATTGTTGACATGGTAGAGCATATTTCCTCCCAATACTGTGTGAGGCGAGGACAGGACCATATCATGTGAATGTAACCAGCATCGTCGAAGCCGCACCTGGGGCATCTGGGGGAGTGTTTGTTTGACATATGGTGTAGTCTGTTCGGGGTATAATGATATCTGTGTAGTACTTTAAACTGAATCAACTTGAACCGGGAGTTGAGAGATACATTGTGAGTGCGTGCCCACATAAGGGCTCAACGCTTATCGGTCATTTCCACCCCCAGGTTATCCTCCCATGCCTGTTTCAGTTTAGTGAATGCGGGGGTAGATCCGGTCTGTAACAGGGAATATAGTCTAGACACCTTACCCCTTGGGGGGTTTGAGGCGGAAAGCTCTGCGACCACAGGGTCGTCGGGTGGTAACGTTGGAAAATTGGGGTATTTTAGTTTAAGAGTTTTCCGTAGGGCCGAATATTGGAGCCGTACGGATGGCTTCCGTCTCAGGGATGGTGCGAGAGCCGGCCATTCAATGAAGTTGCCTTGTTCAAAGACGTCCCGGATCAATTCATAGCCTGCTTCAGCCCACCGATGCACAGTGAGTGGTGTTACACGCAGAACCTCCGGGAGAAAGTCCCAGAGTGGTAGGTCACCATGAAAAGAGTGGGTCGTGGTTAGTAGTTTCCAGGTTTTAGATAGGGCAAAGGATGTGCATGCTACTGGGTCAAGTGAGATATCTCGATCACTAACCGCTAATCTCTTGAGTCTAACGTGTGGGAGGGGATCCAACGTGTTGCCAGTGCCACCAGCCAGTATCTGAGGAAGTAGGGGGCGCCGAAGCCACCCCGCTCCATAGAGGTGGTCAGTGTCCCAAGCTTAAGCCGAACCGTGCCTGAGTGCCACAGGAAGGTGTTGACAGTACGAGACAACACCTGAAGAAGCCCACGCCCGGCCACTGGGGGATATTAGTAAACCTATATAGGAGTTGGGGTAGTACTACCATTTTAAGCACCCCTATCCTGCCCGCAAGTGAGATAGGGCGTTTCGCCCAGCCCAATGCCTTTACCCCGAGAGTCGTGAGTTATTTCTGATAGTTCTCCGCGAACACAAGCTCAGTCTGGCGAGCCACCTCTATACCTAGATAGGCAAATTTCGATTGGGCCCATGCGAACCCCATGGTGTCGGGGGGGACGCGTGCAGTCTGTATGCGGGAAGAGGGTGGATTTGGAACAGTTAACCTTGAGTCCGGAGATGCGTCCGAAGTGGACTACGTCTTCCAGTATTGGAGCTAGGTTGGTGGCCGGGGAGCGGATAAATAGAAGGGCATCATCAGCGTATAGGGAGACGATGTCCGATTGGCCGCCAGTTCGTAGGCCTCTGTGTGCATGGGATTGACGCATCATGTCCGCAAACGGTTCCATCGCTATGGTGAAGATTTAATGAGAGAAGGGGCAGCATTGTCTTGTTCCTCTCGCGATACGAAAAAGGGGCGAACATCTGTCCTCAGTGCGGACCCTAGCTACTGGATCGGAGTATAACAGCCTAACCCAGGATAGGTAGATGGGACCAAATTTGCATTTTTCAAGCACCCGCCATAGGTATTTCCAGGACACAGAGTCGAATGCTTTTTGCATATCAAGCGTGGCAGCTACTGCTTGCACATTAGGGTTGATTCTACTCATTATGTTGAAGAGCCGTCTCAAGTTCAGGGAGGTAGAGTGTCCAGGGATAAAACCTGCTTGGTCTGGGTGGATAATGTGCGGCATGAAGGGGGCTAGGCGCAGGGCTAATAATTTAGCAAACATGTTAAAGTCACAATTGATGAGTGAGAGAGGGCGGTATGAACCGCATTGAGTGGGGGGATTGGCGGGCTTAAGTAAGGCCATTATTATGGCCTCACGGAGAGAGGGGGGTGCTTGCCCACTTCCACTGATTCCTCCCATAGGGTCATCAGATGAGGGACTAGGAGAGATTTGAAGTGTATATAAAATTCGATTGGGAGGCCATCCGAGCCCGGGGATTTGCCTGATGCTAGTGAGTCTATGGCTTCTGAAAACTCCTCAGGGGCGAACGGGCTCTCGAGAGAACTAATGGTTTCAGGGGAAAGGATTGATAGGGGGAGGTTGTCTAGGTAGGACTTGATCTCTGCTGTCGGAACATTCTCAGTGCTCGAATAGAGGGATTCGTAGAAGGCCTGGTACTCAGAGTTAATATCTTGCGGTAGCGTGGCCATGGTGCCATCGGATCTTTCCACTGCCGGGATATTTGGGGAGCCGAACTCTCAGCGGAGAAGCCTGGCCAGAAAATGGCCTGGACGTTCGTCCTCTTTGTATTTTCTAGTGAGACCGGGGTTGTCAAGGAATTTCACCTCACGGTCCACAAGGGAACGAAACGTGTCAAGTTCCGTGCCTAGGAATGCTAGGATTTCAGAGGTTTGATGTAGTGCGTATTGGGATTCAAGGGTGGCAAGTATCGCTTCACTTTTCGCGATATCTCCTCAGAGTGCTTTCAGGATGCCATTTTCTTTGGCTAGAGCAATACCCCTGATGTAGACTTTAAATGACTCCCAGAGAGTGGCCTGCGATGATAACGAACCGGTGTTGATTTCAAAGAAATCCTCAATGGCAGTGTCAAGGAGAGAGAAAGGTTTAATTTTCCATTGCCTAATTCGGTCCCAGGAAAGGGAGATGGTCACTGGTGAGTGGTTGGATAGGGTTCTGGGAGAATCGTTAGGTGTGACACTCTCCTTATTAGTATATCGGATACTAGCCATCTATCGATTCTTGAGTGTGAGTCGTGTACTGAAGAGTAGAAGGAGTAGGAGCGGGAGTAAGGGTAAATGAGCCGCCATGCATCTACAATCGCAAGACAGGGAAGGGATGTTTATATGCAATAAGTTGCTTTGGAGAGTTGACATGGTTTCGAGCCGGATCTATCCAAGTTGACGTTCAATATTGTATTAAAGTCGCCACCCCATAGGATTGGTACCAGAGGGAAGCCATCTAGAAGGGAGGCTTGGTGTAGGTAAAACCCGGGGTTGTCAATATTGGGACCGTATATATTTAACAGAACCACTCCCCTATTCTGCAGGGTGCCCTGGAGTAACACATATCTGCCCTGGGGGTCAATCTGTGAGAACTTACAACTGAACTTAAGTCTTCTGTGAATTAGTGTCATAACTCCCCGGCTTTGGGTAGAGTAGTTAGTAAAGTACCTTTGGGGGCCTCACATTTTGGCAAACTTTTCACAGTGTTCAGATCAAGTATGCGTTCTTGTAAAAAAAAGGATTTTGGCGCCATGACGCTCAGCCTGAAGTTGTAATTGTCTCATTTTCTTATAGTTACCCAACCCCTGCACATTCCAGCTCATGAACGTTAAGTTATCATCATACAGTAGTGTAGAGGTACTTATTAGCCTTTGAAAGTTGGTGGAATTGTGGCTTCCGAGTCCGGGGAATCGGAGAGGGAACAACCCATATAGGACTGACCTAGTACTGCCATATCCTCCACTCCTCCCGTGGACGCCAAGCCTTTTTTTTACATAACACCCAACCCCTCCCACCCCCAACCACATCCCTCCCCCAAACAGAGGAATGATAACCCCATACTCTTTTAACCAAGTCCAAACCAATGGCATCAACGCTGGGGGCAATTAAGGATAAGACATGGTGCCTAAGGAATAGGGCGTGTGTGATCTAGGTGGGAACTGACACAGAGGAAAACAGCCCAGACCCGCGTTGGTCAAAGAAGTAACTCATAACTGTATGGGAAAACGCCCACACTTCTGGGACAAGGAAGTGTCCCAACCCATAAACATTCAATAGAGAAACATAATACTAGCAAATATACATTTCAGAAGAGGGTCAACCGGGGAAGTGTTCATCGATGAACTTAGAATCCTCCTCAGGGATTGTGAAAAGAACACCTGGTTGGAGTGTTCAATTCTTAACTTGGCGGGGTATAGCATAGAATATTTGACCCCCAACTCTCGTAGCCTCCTCTTCACTGCCAGGAAGGTCTTGCGCTCCTGCTGAACAGCCACAGAAAAGTCTGGATACAGATGGATCCTGGCAGCCCACTGAAGGGGTTCACCTTTGGCTCTTGCTGCCCTGAGGAGGGCGTCCCGATCGCAGAAATTTAGGACCCTAGCTATGATAGGGTGTGGGGGTGCGCCCGACCTGGGCTTTGCAGTTAAGGCACGATGGGCTCTCTCGATTGCGAACTGTGGAGAAAGCTTTGGGGAGTCAAGCAGTGTTAATAGGGTGCGCTCGCCGTAGTCCTCCATGGGTTCCTTGATGCCATCTTTGGGCACTCCGATAATGTAGAGATTATTACGTTTCGAGCGCGATTCGAGGCCCTCATTCTTTTTCTTGACCTCGGCTAGAGAGTGAGGAGACTTCCGCCCTAAGGGAGTCCAGGTCATCTTCGGTAGCACTCACCCTCGTCTCGATCTCAGCCACCCGGCCGTCGGTCCTCTCGATGTGAGCTTTAATAGAGGATATGGTGCCATTCATATCATCAAGTTTGCTATGGAGCGTAGTGAAGCCCTTGCGGATGTATTCGATCATTTTCTGAGAGTCTATAGGATCCGAGGGCGTTGAGTTGGTCGGCTCCTGCTCTGGTGCACCCTCAGCCGATCTCAACAGTGTTTTTGCGAACATGTTTATTAAGCACTGTTTCTTTCCTGCTCCTTTAGTCATAATGCAGGCCAGGGGCAATCCCGCAGGCCCGGGGAGGCAGCAGGTGCGCCGAGGCAGGCCGGAAGGAGGGAAGGTCACAAGGGGTGCTCCAGAGGGTCAGCCGGGGCGTTCTGGGTGCCCAGTGGTTTTCGGGTGTGTAGTGAGGTGCAGATCTATAGTAAGTTGTAGGGCCACTGAGCAACCGGTGGTCGCCACCACCCAAGGCCGAGGGGACCACCCAGACCACCAGACCTAGACGTACCGAGTGCTCAGTGAGTGGATCTTCTAATAGAAACCGTCTTTAAGGAACCCAGGTGAGGCCTGAGAGCATGAGGCCCATGGTCTGCAGCGGGGTGAGGCAGGAAGTGTTTTTGGAAACTGAAGCGCTTGAGTGGGTAGAAGTGGCAACTACTTGTGTCAAACAGGTCGGCTAGGTATCTCAGTGCAGGAGTTGTGGGTTGCTGGGGGTCAAGAAGGGAGCCCTGAGCTTGTCAGCAGAGAGTTAACCACAGCGGACGTCGGCGAAGCGCACCAGTGTCTGCCTCTGAAGTCGCAGGATGATCAGATGGATCGGATGATCAGGGTGCCACGCGCCGTGATGAGGGAACCAACACGGCGCGCATTCCCCCACCACTTTGTTGGGCTATATATCCCAGGTCTCCAGCATGTGTATGTAAGCAGGAGGTTCGGAATTCTTAGACCCACAATAATGTCCTCCAAACGGTCACCGCCGTACTGGATAGTGTGCCCCAGGAAGAGATCCACACAGAATAAGATGTTCAGGCCAAGGCAGGGGGTGGCGCTGAACTGCTGAGGCTCCCAATCGTGGGGGAGTATTGACGTGTCTGTATCTTAGGGGCACGTGTAACCCATGGGCCCGCAGCACAGAGTCATAGCATCCCCCCTGCGCCACCCGCTGGGTAGTGTTGGGGGCAAGGGCCCCAGAGGTGATAGGATGACAGGGAGTGGTGGGAACGTGGCTCTGGGTGCACAGAGGCCGGCGAGGAAGGTTGTCGGCTGATTTTGGCGTCACTGCGGGTAGAGCGACCAGGGGCCCCGGGGGCCTCAGGGACTCACTGTGGCTGCTGAGGGGCGGGCGTGTCACCCGAGTGGGCCCCAGGGTCAGAACTCCACAGACCAGTTCTGGTGGGAGTGCCGGGTATCAGCACTCTACCCAGGAGGGGCAGTGGAGCAGACCGCTCGATGTCCGGGTCGGCCTCCGAGTCCCAATGTTGGCGTGGATGCTGTCCAGGCGGTCGGCGCCCCCTCGCAGGTCCAGGCCGTCTCCGGGGGAGAGGGGAAGAGGCCAGCGAAACGCAAGCACAGCGCCCCTGCCCCACAGCAGGCCCTAGATCGGAGTCGGAGGCACTTGTCTCTGGAGAGGAGGAGCGGGACGGGGCAGCGCCGGCTCACGGTCCGGTTTCACTGGGCTGGATCTCTGGCATGGGACCCAGGGGCGATTCCCGACATGGGACCCAGTCAGATCCAAGCCCAGATCTTTGGCAGTCAGCTCCAATAATTGGTGCAGGATTTAGTAACGCACAGTAGAAGGATTCGGGAAGGAAGGCGCCTCCCAGCATGGAGCTCACGATTAGGCGGCCTTCTTCTGCAAGCGCAACAGCGACACCCCCCCCACCCCGTCACTGTGAAATACTTTATTTCGGTAAGTGTTGATCCCCAGCAGTATTGACAGTTCTTTTTTTAAAAGACCATCAAAACACTTATTACTATCTTACCATTGCAGACTATTGCATTCATGGATGGTGATCTTCAGGCTAATATGCTTCAGGACATCCAGCAACTCAGTTGAGTTGATTATCAGCTATTGGGGACTCCATACACCTAATGTACCTGAGCCCACCCAGTAAGCACCTTTACTTACCATACTAATAATTGATTAGATGTTTGAACTCCTCTAGAACTAATGCCCGTCCTATGCTCCATAGGGTCCTGGAAATACGTTAACACCCGCGAAATAACAAGCCCATGTGTGCTTGGGCTCCCCCTCAGCACATTGAGCACACTGATCATAGGCAAGAAGTTGAAATAATGTGGACATTTAGAAGTCCCCCACCACAATAGGGGTAAGAGTGTCACTCAATAAAAATTAGCAGTTACATCTCAGCATTTAACATCTACATGTAGTAGACATACTAATTATTATATTTTAGTATATTGTATGATTTAATACAAATAAAATGCAACATCCATAACTGACTTATGAATGTGTATTAGCTAATAGGCTAAAACCCTGTTTTATGCAGATTCACAGATCAACATATGGCTGATATTTTCTAACTGTTATACTCGCAAAAGGTCCATGTGTACTGTATTTAGCTAGGGAGTTTTATTTCTTCTATCTAGACTGTTGATATATGAAATAACCTTAGTCAGACATCAATTTGTTCAATTTGATCTGATTGATTACTACAATTGTCTTGAACTAATTAGCTAAATGTCTTAATTTGTTGGTACACATATTAATATCATCAAAAAATGTTTTTCTTGTACAAATTGATTATTTTTTGTGAAAACTACTCCTCACAATAAATCAATTTGTTGATTATTAATAATTGAATTTATCCAATGATTTAAATTATCTAATGAAATATTTCTTCATGTGTTACCATATGATATGTTCCCTCATGCCACGTAAAAACGGTGAATGAATCCGTGAGTACCCTCAGAAACACTAGACTGTCCACTTTGCCCTCCTCACTAAGGGGAACAAATACTAGACTGGACTTGTCTAAGAGCCCATAGGTCTTTGGCCATACAACAGTGGGCACGGGACGCAGGGTTCCTAATTGGAACTCCTTTTGTTTTGAACTCTGTTGGAGGCTGCCAATCACTGGCTCTAAAAAGAACTAGCAGTGTTCCAGGGAGACCTTGCTCAGGAGAAACAAGCATTCTTTTGAGCTTGTCTGGTTGATGCCAGGACTATAGCTCATGACCTTTTGGGGGCTTCTGCTCATCATATAGACTCTGCAGACAGTGACAGCGCCATGTTTCTTGCAGTGGTAATGTATAGGATGGTGTGATTGCACTCCTCTTATTTTGCTCCAGATGGAAAGGGCAAGAATTTGGATCTACCCGTTGAGCATACTGACCTGTACCACAGCTCCACAGATGAGGTGTTTAATAAAAGAATTCCACACTAACCGCCAAAATCGCTAGCTGCTCTTACAGAGCTTTCCTCAAAACCTTTTCAGTTAGCTTTCACCTCAAGGCTAGATTTCAGTGCCAGGACTTCAGGTGACTTTAGGGCCTTTTTAAAGAGGAGCCAAAGGCAGCCAGACCATAAGCAAAAAGAAGCAGGGAATTCTACTTATGGCCTCTGCCATCAAGCCACCACCCCGTCCCCCCAAACAGAACAAAATCAGAAAAGAGGTTTGTGTCCTGTTCCACAAGTCTGTGGTTGGGGGCAGGAACATGGACCTCTTAGCTGGATGGGTTGCTATTTCTAAGGATTCTTGGGTTTGGTCTGTAGTCACAAATGTTTAGTTTGGCACTTTCTCACTGTTCTCCCCCTGTTCAACAGTTTGGTCCCTCCGCACTTCTGCAGGAGGTACAAAATTGTCATATGCCAGGGTTTCTCTTCAAGGCTGTTTACTGTTCCCTCAAAGTAGCTGGTCTACTTGAGAACATGCCTCCTCAGTTCTGTTCCTTCCTGACTCAAGGAGACTGGTTATGCACAGCAGACGAGAAGGACGCTTATTTAAATGTACCCATGTGGCCCCCTCTCTGTAGGTTCCTCAACCTGCCTTTGTGCAATATGTGCTTCCAGTACAGGGTACTATTTTTTTTTTTATTGTATTCTTTAAAGTGCTGACCTAGCTAGATAGCAGTGGAGTTCTGTACAGGCTGTGGGTAGCCAGCATTTGGTCTGCATCTTTTAACAGTAGCGTAGAACTGTGAGTTGCGGTCTGTATGTCAGTCTTTGCATTCTTTGGGATTAGTCGTTGGTCAGGTGTTGAAAAAGTCACGTTTTGAGAGAATTGTGAAATTGGAGAATTGTGGGGACATTCCTAGTCGATGCCGAGATCAAGTTCCAGAGGGTGGGTGCGTGACAAGAGAATTATTGTGTGTGGGTCCTTACTTTGCTTTGTTTTTGAAGCCGGTTTCTCGATTTGTTGCGTGAGTAGCATGTGCCACCAGATATTTGGAGCTTAGCTGCTGAGTATGATGGTGTGCTACTTGTGAGTGCTTTGTAGTTGATACATGTAGTCTTGAACATTATCCTGGCCTGGAGAGGAAGCCAATATAGTTCGAGTAGGACAGGGTGATTTGGTCACATTTTTGTGCACCCCTAATAAGGTATTAATAAGGTGAATAGTAAATTGCATTTTAAAATCTTACTCTTTACAGGGCAGGCCTTCTTTCTCCTAGATGCATTCGCATTATCATGGCTATAGCTGTGGCTGTGGCTGTAGCATTCCAGAGACGTGTTCCATGGGAGGTCATAACAAAAGCTGCCTCATGGTCTTTCCTGTCAGCACTTTGCAAGCATTAATTTATGGATTTGAGCACTAGAGAAGATGCTAGGGTGGGCCAGGATATCCTTCAGATCCTATTTGCTTAGTTGATTCCTTCCTCCCGGGATATTAGTGATGGTATTCTCCATAAAGTAATGAGGGAAAGAGATGGGCTGTAGGAGTAAGAAAGTTTCTCACTGTATCGACTATTGTACTCCTAATGCATAGTTCCTTTCCTCTGTATGCCATCTCCATCCCCCTTATAAGAGTAGTTACCCATCCAATGGGGAGGGAAATAGGGACAAGCCAGTGTTGTTGGTGGCTGAAATTTGGAGACAAGATTGTGCTGTGCAAATGTGCCGTCTCCTCCCATTAGGACAGGATAGGTTTGGAGGAAAGGGGACTATGGACTAAAAGTAGAAAAGTCACTACATTGAATAGATTTTCTTTATAAAGAAAAAGCCACATGGGCATGCCTCAAGCCTGGGACCTAATTATGCATGGTTTTGGTCTCAACTGCTATTCCTTTTCTCCACAAAGATTTGACTCATTTGAACATTTTGAGACTACCGGCGCTTAAGCCTCATGAATCAGGCATTAAGCAATGGACTACAGGAGTCCTTTTTCTGCTGCAGCACCCTCACCTATCTATTACTTTTGGGACAATTGTTTTGGGACACTTCAGGCACGTCTCCTGAAGGAGGAAGAGCTTTTGCACAGGATCCCACTGTCATCATATTTAATCTCTTCTCACAGGCACCCTAACCCAGGGTTACATTCCCTGCATGTTACCCTGTGTTACTTTTATTTTCTAGTGGGGCACATCCTGGGGTACCCTCTGTGCCAGTGTCTGGTGTTTTGTTTTTGTCTAGCAGGTTTTGTCCTGTGGTACAGCTCCACTGGTCTAACAAGGTTAGAAATCCAAGGACCATCTCACTCTTAGACAGAGCAGAGTATACGCTTAGTCAACTATTGGAGGGACAGTAACAGCCCATATAGAAAAAATAGACAGTAAACGTGAATCATAGTCCTAATCCCTTTTTTCCTCTCTGTAATTTGCCTTTGGTGCACCAGGGTCATCTAGGTGCTCCAAAGCTCCTCTATCATTGGGCATCTTGCACCATTAAGGAGAATTGGAAGTGCAGGATTGCTCAAAGTTTCATTTCCATCCTTGTCCTCTGAGAATTCTGGGAAGTAGTGGTACAAAATGTGCAGGGTAGAGGATTCTCTGGATTCGTCCTGCCATCTCAGCCTGAGCTTTTCGCAAGAGTGGATTTGTCAGTGCAATTGATGTAGGATCCAATTTTTGAATCACTGACCCATGCCTTTGTGTACAAGCTTCTGAATCAGCATTTGGAGTTATCCAAAGCTTTGTCCTCCTACCCACAAACTCTTCTTATGGGTCAAATTTCTTCAGGTTTATAGTAGTCATAAGAAACCATTTTTATCCAGAGTCCAACCATCTTCCCATCTTCAAACATGAGGTCCTTTTTCAGAGACATAATCCAGGAGGGTGTGCATGAGTTGCCATCTCCTTCACCAAGTATACACACTCGCCCTTTGCAACCCACTCCAAGGGCGCCACCCTCTCCTCTGCCATTGCCACCTGTTCCAGGGTGAAAGCCTTCAGGTACCCTTCACTTAATTCCTCCTGCAGTCTACTCTGGATCTGTCACAGGTTACCGAAGGAGGCAGCACAGAGTAAGGAGAATACTTTGTTACCCATCAAGGCCTTTCATGAGGGGTTTCTGGGAGTGATGGATCTCTTGGCTTTGTCAACACCTATGCCTACCCTGGTGGAGATGCGAGTTCTAACAACCATTCTTTCATTCAAAAATTGACAAGACTGGTATCCCTCTTCAAACTGATGTCCTCAGCAAGACTAGAAATTGTGGGTGACTGATCTGTGTGGTTCCTGAAAAAAGATTGTGCCTGGGAGCCAATTCTCCTGATCACCCTGCACATTTCTCCATAGGCTTCCCTTCTTCCACCTCTTTCCAAACTTACTTAATGCCACATAGGAAAGAGTAAAACACAACTGATGCTTTGGGTAAAACCTTTATCTCAGTTGTTCCTGTCATCTTATGCGGGCTAATGTGGATGCAATCCTTGCAGGTTGCAACATTAGGCTCTAGGTGAATATAGCAGATTGTGTTGCTGTTTTGCCTATGCTGCTTGTGGAACAGTTGGTTTGTCTGTAGCAGAAATGGTTGACAATGACATGCTCAAGGTATCCACAAGTGGCTGCCAGGTAGAAGAAAGTGCTTAGGTCTGGATGTCGGGTGACATGCTAGGCTAGGAGGGACTTGGCTGATCCAGGTTGCTCAGATCCAAGTGGCTCAAGAGCAAGTAATGGGCATTCCTTTTGATGGAGAACAGTTGTTCCATCCTAATCCCCTTAAGGAACTAACACAAGAGAATGCAAACATTATCACCGCCCAAAGGTTGTTGGCCATAGTCAAACCCATGCCCAAGTCTTCACTGTAGACTTTGCAAAAAAACGATGGAAGCCTGCAGACCATCCAAAACCGTCTGGCGCCTTCAGGCAAGGTCACAAGAAAGGGCAAGGCATGTTGTTAGATTGCTTGATACAGAAAACATCAGTAAGGGCTGCCTTCATAGAGCAACAATATCTACTGATGGCATGCAGGACATAGACATGTGTCTAGTTTTGTCTGTGGGGAGGCAAGATCTGTTATTATTCTGCCTGGCAGCTGGTGATCTGGGACCCTTATCACATCCCTGATTAGAAGCAGTTACAGGCTTCTTCTCTCCCTCAGTAGCTTTATATAGCCAATCACGTTTTTCAAACTTTTCAAAGGAATTGCAGATATTATAATAGATCAAGGTAATCGAAACAGTTTGTACCACATAGCACGTGTATGGCATGTTTTGTAACTTTTTCACATACAAACAAGTGTAGCTGGAGGACTAATTTGTATCGCTTGCAATTGGACACTAATTTCCAGCGGAGAAATTCAAGGTGGTTACATTCACTTTGATTCTGCTGACGTTGCAGGAGAGATACTGGTTGTGCGAGAACGCCCTGGGGGAGGCTTGTATGCACTTTACAGTGTGGCTCCCATATCGTAAATGTCCCAATTCAAAAGGCTTTCCTTTGACATGAGTTTCAATTCAAGAGGTTTTACCAAGGTTGGCAGCACCAATGGCCTTCCTTGGGCAGGCAGTGGCATCCACATTTGCCCCTACTTAGACGACTGGCTCATTCATGCAGCGACCCCAGACAAAATCAGTTCAGTTCCTCTTTGATTTAGTGTCTGCACTATGTGTTGTATCTGTCTTGTGTGTTTGTGCTGCTAAATGTCGATGTGCGTGATGTCAGAGTGAATGTTAGGTCATACTAGAATGTTCAGGTTATGAACAAGGTTCCAGTGAGAGAGTCAGTTGGCGCGATGGGACCTGGGTGGTGGGGACTGGTGTGCCCTCCACGTAATATCATAGAGACTTACTGAGATAGCCTTGTAACCTAAATAAAGCTTACCTAAAGTGACAACTGAGGCCTGCAGAGTGTTGTTACAACACTATGCCTGTCAGTAAATCTCAAATCTACTCTTCTACCAACACAATGCATTCTCCATATTTCACTGATCTGGGACACCAATTTAGACAGAGGATTTTTATTCAGGAGAGAATGCAGGACATTTCTTACACTAGTTGTCAGAGATATGAAGCCATAACTGCTTATGGGGCACTATTTTCAGTGGCCCTTGGTTCTGATGGCATCCTGCATTGTTGGTTATTCTCTTTACACAAAGTTTAACATGACATACCCAGTAACTCTTAGACAGTGACCAGTCTCAAGATACACCACCTGAATGTTTAGGTTTTGGAAGCAGTCAGGCAGATCTTCACAATCTGAGTTCCAATCGTCTCCCTGCCCTAGACCCTTCTCTAACTGGCTCAGAGCCTTGATGAGTGAGTTCTAAATATACATCTTTTGAGATGAGGCAGGCCAAATCCTCCACCTCGGTGTGTTAGAGCTGATGGGTATCTTTTTGGCCTTTGAAAGCTTTGCGCCACCAATTTCCAGAATCTTTCCTTTTATTAATAGCCTGTTTATGACAGACAGGAAGACTCCTTTGTTTTTTCTGAGCAAGCAGGGCACTACTATATTATCTCAATTTGGCAGGGCGGTGATAGACATATGGAACTGGTACATTGGCTACAGATATTCCAGTTGTAAAAATCCTCTATATCCTTTAATAGAGTCAACTGGTAAAATGACTGGTGGTTTGGGAGGGGATCTGGTGTAATGGAGGACCTAAATGGGAGGCGTTTCCACAAACTCTAATGCAGCATCTACAACTTTTTGGAAATGTAATTATGCTAATCAACATGCTCAAATCCGGATTCCATCCTGTGGATGACCTCCCATAAATATGGAGCAAAGTGAAGTATGGACTAAGAGTACAGTAGTCGCTACAGTCAGTAACCTTCACTAATTGCAGTGGGAAGCCCTCAGCATGAAGTGGGTAACTTAATCCCAATATCTACAGCTCTTTCTCAAACTGATTCTAGGATTAACTTTGTTTAAAATGAGGCAGTACACATATACCTCCAGACTGCTAAATCCTAAAGCCATATTTGTGGAGCGTTGTGCTTGTGCAGCTTGAATAACTTTGGTAAAAACTGTTTTCTCTGTGTATTCAAGTCCTTAGGAATCACGAGAGGTCATGGGAGTCCTAGTCTAGTTGACCACAATACATACTGTGGTTTCTGGAATCTAGATGGACAGTTTAATTGTTGCTCCTGTGCCCCATGATAAAGTCCACAATTGCCCTAGTTCAGATACGTATCTGGATGGACTGCTTATGCCATGATATGACTAAAAACATTCACAGGCTCACCAAGAGAGCAGCTAATTGTTTGGAATGAGTGTCATGAAATAGTAAAATGTACTAATCTGTAAGCATTCACATGATGTGCTGGCAGTACCCCTTCCAATTGTTGAGATTATACAAACCCAAGTGCATCATTATTGCAACTGTGTGCTCCAAACCTCTTTTTTTTAAACGTGCAGGCTTCCATTTTTTAACACATCCATGTGTCTGAATATTATAACTTTCATAAGACTGGTGTGTCTTTAGAATTCTGTGTCTTTAGAATTCTGCCCGTGTCTTTAGAATTCTAAAGACACGGGTAGTGTTATGAAAGGTATAACACTACAGTATGTTTTTCACATTAATTTATAAAGACACAAACATCTCCTTTATAGCGCAGCTATACAGGACATGTTTGCCATGTCTTTAGAATTGAATTTTAAAAACACACTGTAGCAAAATTACATCCTAAAAACATGGCAAACATGTGATATGTTTGTTGTGTCTTTAGAAGTGAACTCTAACTTTCATAAGACTGGCGTGTCTTTATAATGCAGTTCCTTTCTAAAGACACAGCAAACATATCATGTATACCTCGGTTATACAAAAGTCATGTCTTTAGAATTGAACACGATAACTTTCCTTGGACTAGTGTGGAAGACACAACCAAGTCTTCTGAAAGTTTTAGAATTCAAGTTTAAAGACAAGCATTCCTAAGATGGGGTGTATTTTTTAAATTACAAAGCATACTTTGCAGCACTATTGAAGTAAACAGCTCCGTGGCCTGGATTCAAACCCAGGCTGTGGGGCGAAACCCTTAACCACATGACTACACAATTCCCTTGCCATAAACTCGCTGTTTTAACTTTCATAAGACTGGTGTGAAAGTCACACCCCGGTCTTCTGAAAGTTATAACACTACAGTATCTCTACAAAATTGAATTCTAAAGACTCGGCAAACATGGTTACATGGTTATATTATTGATTTATAAAGCATGCCTAACCCGAAGGTATCTGGGAGCATTTGCAAATGGTTACATATTTACATTAGCTTAGTTACATAAATAAATATAAGATGTACTAAGGTTGCAGAGGATAATACAGTCCAGTATCCATTTACGTAAGCTTGCATACAAAATATAGGTTTAGGCTGATTTTCCTGAAAAAAAATGGTCGCAACGACCAAAAGTTCTAAAAATGCTATCACCAAAGGTTCTGAAGGCGAGCGTCCCCTGATAGCACGATCCTCCCCACAATGAGAGACAATAATGGACTCTCCCAAGATGGGAATAAGGCTAAGACAAAGTGCGGGTGATCTTAATGGGAGTTTATAGGTCAAAATAGGGCATGCAAAGGACTCTGCAAGCTCCGAGAGCGCTCTGTCTGACACTAGCAAAGACAGGCGTATACATTTACAAAATGCGTCATAAGAACCTACACACTATAGGGGGCACGTGTTCATGGGGATTGGGTGGCGACGACTAACTATAGGTGCAGCTGTGATGTGGTGCGCCGTGGTTGGTGGACGTCACTGGTTGCGAACGTGGGCCGGGCAGGTCAGCTGGGCTCATCCGGGTGGTGCTGTTGTGCCAGGCGTGGCAACTGTCATTGATGAACGTCTTCCTTGGCTTTCTGCCCTAAGGGCCACGCACACCCCATTCATTCAATACCGCAATATTATCTTTCCCTGTAAATCCTACAATAGGTTATTCTACAGGTTAATGCAACACAGGAGGAATGCACCTAGAGCGTGATCCCTTGGTGATACGTCAATACATGGTTACCATCATCCTGTTGGCCGGGTATCATAGGTCACGAGGTTGGGTCTCAGGGCAAGGGGTGAGCTGTCCCAAGTTTTCGTTAGAAGTCATTATGGATGGGTTCCTACAGTGTTGCTATAATATTGGGTGTCCTAATTTTACAGGGGCCATTAACCTGGGGTGAGCTGGTGGGTCGTGGAGCCTAAGAAAGGGCACCTTTTGGCCTGCGTTTATGGCCAGTGTTTACTGCTGGGTTGTAAATAATTCAGGTGGCTGGTTGCGGCCATGGGAGCTGCGGGGGAACGTGAATGCTTGAAACGGCTCCAGCCGAATTGGGGGAGGTGAGGCAGAGCAGCCCGGGCCTATGTTTTTCATCTGGCAGGCTTCACTGGGGAGGGTGGGGAAGTGGCCTTGGATATGCCCAGAATGGTATTTTCCTCGTGTGTTTGCAGGTTATACAAAAAGACATCATAATTCGTATACTGTACAATACTCATTGAGCTTTTTCTTCAAAGTTTACATGTCTACATCGTTAGTGCCTTTACATGGCCATTTCAAAATGTGTTACCTATACCAATGTTGCTATTGTTAGCTATATGTTAAACATTTAACAACCACAACATTTTGTTACACTCTATGCATGCACGATAAGCGAGGTAGTGTTAAGGTTGGTGGAGCACGCAGGAACAACTGGCCAATGAGACTGATGGTAATGACACATGGTGAACTGGAATATTCGAATACATTCTATGCGTTTTCTTACACAATTTACTTGAGCTTCCAATGCGGTTGCACTTGTTTTCCGTTGCACTCTAGCAGCATTAGTTCAGTTATGGCATAGGGCCTTGGAGTACATTCTTCTGGAAAAACATATAACATAAAACCCGGGACACTTCTACCATTTGCGCATAGCTACGGGGATGTGGGTATTTCAACCAGAATGCCACATGAACACACATTCTGCCATCTTCATGGAGTTTACATATTTCATCAAAAAGGTCATGGAGAGAAGAGTTTCATCACAGGCAGTTTGCATATGAGTATTTGGGGTCTCTACTTTTGTTGGGGGACCATTTTACAGTTCTTTTCCACCCCGGCCCTGCTGGCCGGGTCATACTGAGGACAGTGATACACTGCGGAAGGTGAATGTTACAGTGTTTGTTTCTAACACTTGCTCATGTCCGTCTGTTCGTGGGAATCAGCGGATCTGCCAGGGAGCTGCGGCCGCAGGGACAAGTGAGAACTCTCCAAGGGTGGGGGCCGCGCTACGGCGCACAGGGGCTCATGTCATTCTGGTTTCACAAAATGGTTTCCAGGGCCTAGCATAATACAGCACGTTTGGTCAATGTGTCAGCCAGTGGTCCACCCGCCAACTGGGCCCTGGTGGCGGGGGGGGACCCCTGACGAGCCATGGATCCCACAAGGGGGGGACTGCAGGGGAGGGGGGGTCCCTTGGACCTATCCTCCCATACATTTCCCCCCTTTCGTTACTTAAGTAACGAATACTGTAACTGCCCCAACCTCTGGCGTTCCTCTTCTTCAGCTACTTCCTCGTCCCACGCAGGGGTGCCTTTTATGGGCATCCATGCCCTACATACCCCTCGCAGGCTTTCCCCCCTTCTAGCATACTCGTCTGGTGTACAGGTCATATATATACAATCCCCGTCCCCTTCCAGATCCACCCACACCTCCTTATACCACTCAAGTTCACGGGGCTCTTTAATTGTGGTGTGCCATAGTCTATCTACCACATCCCCACTGTGGTATATGGGCACCATCTGTAATTTTCGGCAAACACCTCCATCCATTGCTGTTAATAGGTCTAAGACATACCTATTTTGCATGGTCATTAGCCGCAGTGCTCTCAGCACCACTTTTATTACGTTAAATCCTTCTTCAGTGTCATTTGCCAGCTGGATCAGCTCCCAGCGTGTGATTTGAAGCCATTTTGCATTTGCTCGTGCCTGGATGCTGGGGATGAGTGAGGCGAAGAAAGTCTCTGCAGAGCTTAATAATCAATATCTGTCTGGGATCTGTGCCAGTAGTTCTGAGGATGCTTTTGATATATAGTTCGCCCCGAGACAGCATCTCCCCCTTATTGCCGGAATACAGAACATATAATTGTGATTCTGCAGTTGGTTGGGCCTCATTCTTCTGAGGAATCTCTTGCATTTTCTTGCTCCCACCAATGTGGCTCTTTTGTATCACCATTAGCGCAGAATGTAGGGTGGCCAATGAGCAGATGCCGCTCCATGATTGTGGGAGGTGCAGGTATGCTTGGTTGCCACATACCCAATAACTGTCCATGAGGGCCGCTGTCCCTTTTCTCATGTCCGGGATTGTGAGGGTCTTGTTGCAGTTTTTGTTTAACCCCATGATAGTTTTCCCGTCTCCCTTGAAACACAGTTCATAGTCTATTTCATTCTGTAGTTTAAATGGCTTTTCAATGGCAGTCACCCAGGTCAATTTTGAGATGTGTTCTTTCCATACTGGTGTACATGTTTTTTCTATCCACTGCAGTTTCTCTGGTGCCACACCTCGCACCGCCTCAGCTTTGCACATTATTTCTTCATCTTTCCACTTATTTTCCGAGAATAATGTCCCTTTTATTATAAAAAATGGTTCTTCCAAACATATCACTCCTTCCGCTTTCGGGTAACAGGTCTTCTCGTCCTGTAGCATTTTAAAAGTTACCTCGTGTGCCTGGAAGGTGTTCTTAATTCTGCACAACGTGAGATGTAGGAGACATTGGGCATCTACAATAGGCAACTCTTTTGGTAGCAATACTTTGGGTGTACCTGAAGCATGGGGAATAAGGGAGCAGACATAGCAACTCTCATTTGTTGTTTGTTTTGCAGTTGCACTCATGTCTGCATACCATTTATTTGTCTGGTGGGGGTGTCGTGGGTCTTCCATTTGGTCCAGTCCCAACCCGTAATACTCGTCGTATTTTCTCCTTCCCACCTCTGTTTTCCTCCTATTATTTCTAAGATATCTCCCGGCTTCACTTCACAGGCGAGGAACAGTCTAGGCCCCCCTTTCTTCCCTCCGCCCCCCTTCTCCTATTCATCATATAATGCTGTGTATCTCACTGCCATCTCTTCATTCTCTTTCTTTATTCTATCAGGTAGTGGGTTCTCTGTTGTGGGGGTGGTTACATATGTGGGCACGCTGGTGGGGGTGTTGTACAGCCATGATATAACAGAATGGTTCCGATCGTTTAAACTTTGGGCATTGTAATCGGAGACATTTGGCGGGGAAGCATTTGGTGGGGAAGTTGTGCTATCCTGCATTTTATCCTGCGGTCTTTCATGTGGTAAGATAGCTGAGCGGTTTCGTGTTATATCCCCATACAAGTTTAGATCTGTCCCACACCAAAAAATCATCTTCTTTAGTATTTGCAGTTGTAGTTTGCTTTGTTACATTAGTCCGGTTATTCCCTCCCCCCTCGTTCATCTTGATAGAGATGAACGCTATAAACCAATAGGTAACCAAGCCAAATAGTATTGTAAAAAATAAAGTAATGCATACAGACAGTCCACACTCATACGAATATCTACACCTTTCAGCCAAAGCATCTCTACATTTAATCAATCTATTTGTTGCAGGCTGCCCATTTGTTGCCATGGTAATTCCTGTTTGAAATATAAAAGTGCATTAAGTACGTGCATGTAAACATTTTTGATGGCACTGTATGTACCAGGAAGTTATAGAAAGGGAGATGGTCAAGGAGGGGGGGAAGGGGTGCACAGAGAAGGGAACAGAAATTACATGTATTTTACACCGTTATTTTCAATTAGACATTTCTTTTTTTTTTTTTTAGCTTTAATTTTTCTCATTTATCTTGATCAATAACCTGTAATGGAATTGTTTCGTTAACAGCTTAATTTACCAGTTACATTCCTCCCTTTATTTGTTCACGTTTACTCATTATTTCCATTATTTTGGTTTGCTGTTGTCTGTGCCTCCCCATCCACTTCTTCCTGCACACTATTATATGCCTTCCGCACGTCTGTCAAATGTATCCAGTACCTGAGTCCCTTCACCTTCACAGCTGTGGGTGTACAAAACACTACTCCGTATGGCCCATGGAACATTGGGGAATTCCACCGGCGCACAAAGCTCCGGACATAAATGAACTCTCCTGGCATCAATTGTACTTGCGTGTCCGGTTCCACAAGGGACACCGTTGTGTTCCCTTCTTCCCTTGTAAATGGTGGTGAGAGCTGCCTTGAAATTGCGCGCGCTGCCCTAGTTAGCTTCTTTAGGTAATCTCTGAATTCATCTCCTAATATCGTGGCGCTGCTGTGTGCATCTGAATGTTGCGCAGTGGGGAATGTGCTGTGTGCATCCGTCTCCCTGTCACGATCTCGTGCGGGGACAGATGATGATCCTTGCTTGGCTGATTCCTCAGCTCAAACAGTCCAAGGGGTATGCAGTAGATCCAGTTTTTCTTTAATGAAAAACACAATTTAGACAATCTTCCTTTTAACAGGCCGTTCATCTTCTCAACAATGCCATTACTTTGAGGATGATAAATCGAGCAGAGTTTATGTTTTATTCCTAGTAATGCAGTTACCTCCTTGAAGAGTTCGTTCACAAAATGGGTGCCGTTGTCTGAGCGAATTACATCACATATCCCCCAGCGTGGGAACACTTCCCTCACTAGGAACTTTGCAGCACTCTTAGCATCAGGGCACGCACATGGACCCGCGTCCACCCACCTGGAGAATGGACATACAACCACTATCATGTAGCATGCCCCATTACACCTCTCTCCCATGTCTGCATAATCAATATGTAGTTCTCTGAAGGGCCCGATTGGTTTTGGAACTGTCCCCCTGAGTGTTCGTAGGGTCATCCCTGAGTTATATATTTTGCAAGTCGTGCACTCCATTGTCAATCTCGATATGTGTTCCTGGAGACATGGCACAAACCAATCTTCCAGTATCTCTGCCGCAATGTGTTGTTTTGTGTGCTGGAAAGTGTAATTGCTGGAATGCTATCTCTAACAGTTTTATGGTCATTACCACTTTTCCTGTGTTATTTTGGCGCCACAATAAGTCTGTTGCCGATTGGATGCATCCCCTTTTATCCCACAACACTTTTTCTTGATTACTTGCATCTTCCTGCAGCTCTAGTATTTGCGATATGGGCATGGCATTGTATCCTACTGGAAGTTCTTTGTTCGTCTGATGCTACAATAAGTACTCACCTGCTCCATGTCTTTCGAAATACGAAGCCTGCTTGGCGGCAGCGTCTGCTGCTGCGTTCCCCAAAGACACAACATCGGTATTAGACATATGTGCTTGCCATTTCACTATTGCTACCATTGTTGGGCCTTTCAGGGCCTCAATCAATTCTTTCAACAGTTCGGCATGTTGTACTGGGGTCTCTTCCGCCCTTCAAAACCCTCTCTGCCCCCACCGGGCTAGACCTCTGTGTACGGTGGTCGTCATGTAAGCTGAATCTTTGTATATCGTCACTGCACATCCCTTAGCTGCATGTAATGCTTCTATTAGGGCGATAAGTTCTGCTGCTTGGGCTGAGAAATGGGACGGAAGGCGATATTGTACTAACACCTCATACTCACCTTCTTCTAGCCTCACTACTGCTAGTCCCACATGTTTCTCTCCTGTGTCCATGTCAATTGACGCTGACCCATCTACAAGTACACCTTTCCCTCGCTCAGGGCTTTTTCACACACCACCGTGCCCTCCCCTGTTTCTCCTGTGTATGTTGCACAGTTGTGTTCTTGCATGTCTTCTAGTGTGCATGGTTCTGTGATGAATGTTGCTGGGTTTACTGTCCTGCATCTCACTACGTGAATATTGGCACTGGACAATATTATCTCATAGGCAGTTGCTTGTTGTGTAGTCAGTGTACTTTTTGATCTTTCTAGTATTGCAAACAATGCGTGTTCCACAAACAACGTGACAGGTCATCCCATTACTATTGTGGCACTTTTCTCAATGGCGAACGCGGCGGCAGCAAAAGACTGCTCACACGCGAAGTGACCTTGCATTACTGCATCCAATGTGCCACTATAGTAGGCCAATGGTTTGTGTCCTAGGGAGGTCTTTTGTGTCAGCACAGCCTTCATAAGAGTCCCCTTGCAATGTGAGAACAGGTAAAATTTGCGCTCATAATCAGGATTGGCGAGTACTGGAGCACTCGGAATTAGCTCTTTTAGGGACCTGAACGAGTCACTCATTTCTTTTGACCACTCTATTTTCCTGTTCTCTTGCTGGGCCTCTTTGAGTGCTTGCAGTAGAGGTCTGGTGTAGACTGCATAATCTAGTATCCATGCTCTGCAATAGTTACACATTCCTAGGAATTTTTGCATCTCCTTAACTGTGGTTGGTTCTCTCACTGACCTTATTGCTTCCACTCTGTCAGGTATTATCCTTTTCCCATCCTTAGATGTCTTTTATCCCTTCCTCAGCTTCGCGTGACAATGGGTATTGCTTCACTCGGGGCACAATTGCCCCTGGTTTGAGTTTTATTACTACTGGTTTCACTCCATGCAACAAGCCTACATCATGGGGGCCCGTTGTCCACAACTTGTTTGGCACCAGTCGCATGTCATCATCAAAAAATGACGGTGGTGCTCCCACCACTGCCATCAACTGGACGGGCACTTGTCTTGTTTGAATTAAAATGTCCCAGGGTATTGCTATTTCCATTATTATTTCGCCATCACTCTCTGAATCAGAAAAGAGATCCTCATCAGACAAGTCACGTAGGGCGATATCAGCATTGGTGCACAGTACAGTGCGCCATACGCACCCGTCTATGTCCATCCGAATTACTGCAATCCTTTTGGCTGATATTTGCACAGCATGCAGGCCTAAGGATACCACTGAACCTGGTACTATGTCTGGGCGTACTATTGGGCGGAAGATGAATTCTGCTGGTATCCTCCATTCTAACTTTTTTAGCTCGGGCACTACTTGGGCTAGTGTTTTTAATCCTTCAATGAACATTCTCTCGTCTACTGGTATGCCACGTATTTCTGGTGCTGTTGCTCGGGCATGTACCACCAGCATCACGCGTAATGGGCATATTTCTGGGGTTGAGGACACTATCCCTCTCTCTGTGAACGATATTGTCATATTGAGCTTGCTGAGAAGGTCCCTTCCAAGCAGGTTTATTGGTGATTGTTCATAGTACAGTAAGGGTGTCTTTACCGTTTGACCCCCCACTGTCACATCCAAATCTTCTGTGTAAGGAACTTCAATTACAGCCCCAGAGAACCCCTGCGTCTCTAACTTCCGGTTAGATAATGGAAACCAGCCTTCACGGATACATGATTTCTCGGCTCCTGAATCCACCACAAATATGAACTGCTTGTCTCCTATCTGCGCCCCTACCAATGGTTCCTCTGCTGCATCGTAGGTGGTAGATAGTACAGGACACGCAAGTGTTCTCTGTGGGCTGTCCTATGCTGGTTGTCTCATTGTCTCCCTCTGGCTAAAGACATTTCCTGAAACTACTGACACACCACTATAGGGGGCCGGGGCTGGTGCTCCGTTGGCACTCGTTGCAAAAGGGTTGCCTGGGGTGTATTGCATATTGTCATTGTTTTGTGGGTGATTCTGTGTCCTATAATGATGTGTTTGTCTTTGTTCTGCATACCCCTGTTCTTGTTCCCTCTGTTGTCGTCCCATTGGAAGACCGTACCGGCTTCCCGGGTGGGGGTTACCATACTGTTCCATCTCTTGAAAGCCGTTGTTTGGCCTGTTCCTGCATTCTCGGGAAAAGTGTCCCCACCTCCCGCAATTCCAACAACTTCCCTGCACCCCTCTGGGATCTTGCCATCCATTCCCTCCGTTTCCTCCATATCCTTGTCCACCCCCTCTGCGACCCCTGTACCCACCTCATCCCCCTCTAGGGGCCCAATCTTGCCACTGCGGACCTCCGTTCTGCTCCTGCTCGTTCCACTGCGGTTGTCTTACACCTGCCCAATTCGTTGCCATCCTCCCCTGTATTGCTACCAGCCCCTCCTCCTCCTCCTCTCCCTCCCTGCTGTGTGGGAGCGCGGCCACTGCTGCAGCGACCTTCACCAGTTTTGTTTGTACTAACTTTGCCTCGTCTGCCAATCTTTTTTGTGTTATTTCCTTTTCTCTCTCCTTTATCCTTTTGCAGTGGTGAACTATTATGCTCTGTATTTCGGGCCACCCTTTCGCTTCAATACCTGCAATTTTGTCAAGTGCTTTTTGTACCTCTTCAGGGAGCCCTCTCTTTATTATGAAGTAAAATAATGAGGCTGTCTGATACCATGGCCTGCCCGTTTCCGCTCTCCACATCTCCTGGACCCGAAAAATGTAATCCATAGCATCTTCTCCATCGTTCATCGTACATTGCATGACAGACTGCAAATCTGGGGTGTCTGGAAATGTTTCTCTTAATGCGTCCCACACCCTTGCACGTACTGTGTTAAAAGAGGCACCATCATGGCGATCGCAATCTAACGTTACCCCCGGGAAGCCAGCCTTTACCCATACTCCGTCAGCTTGTTCCCCAACTGCCGATACTAGCAAACTCTTCACGTCACCTATTGCTAGCGGTACCCCGGCTGTATGCTTCTCAAATGCATAAATCCACTTGCTTGCCCCTCCTGATAGCGGTGGTAATAACTTTAACAAATTAGCCTTGTCCATCTTAGCCCAGGGTATGTAATTTGGCCTCCCTCCTCCCCTGTGTATTAGTGGGAGTTGTAACTTCCCCTTTGTTGCCTTACCTGTACTCCCCTCCATTCCTTTCTTTCCTATTGGCGCCATTTTCCCCAGTCTATTCCTTAATCGTCATGCCCATTCTTCTTCCATTGTTCTTCCCGAGCATGCACCATCCAACCCCTCATTTCCTCCTCCCATCGCCATACTTAATCTTTCACCTTCCTTTGAGTCCTCTTCTATATTGCACAATAATTCCTCTCTATCACCTGTGGCCATAATCTCATCGTCAATATGTTCCTGCCTTTCCTCTACTTCAATTATTCGCGTTGGCTCCTCTTGTATTCTGAACAGTATCTCTCCCTTCTTCCACCCTTCCTCGATAGTTTTATGTCAGCTCTGACCAAGCAGTGTTAACCCCACTCTGTTCACATATGCTTTTTATCCTCGAGAGCTCATCTTTTGCTACAGAGAGCCTAGACTCTAAGTCTTCTGTTAGTTTCTCTATATTTACTGTAGGTGTGCTTACCTGGTCGCGCTGTCTATGGCTCTCATACAGTGGGGGTGCCGTTGGCGCTCGAGTCGTAGTGACTGTTGTTGGGGGCACATATGTTGGGTCACTGTATCCTTCTACAGGCACTGGCTTATTTAGTATTGGGTACAATTTAGTTACCTCTACTGGTGGTGCCCCTGCTTGCGACACCTTGTCGTCTTCAGGTATCAACAATCAGTGATGGACGGCAAATCAGTACTTAGCTCTCTTTTTTTGGGAGGTGGTACTTCTTCAAACAATCTCCATAGATCTAATATTTCTCTCCTATTATGTAACTGCTTCCCCTTGTATTTTAAACAAATGCATGTGGCTACCATGTCCACGACACTCTTGTCAAACGATCCTCCTTCTGGCCATATTTCGGGTAACCCTTCCCCCTTCAGTTTTGTAATCCACTGATCGTGATATTTCTTAATACGTTCAGCATACCCAGGTAGATTCTTACAAATATGGGCCAGGGGTGTTTCTGCCCCCATGGTGTGTAGTTGTCCTATATATCACTAGATATATCTATATATGTATATATCTCTGCGTGTAGGGACCTGTGAATTTCCGCCACCTGGGCAATACGGGAGTGGGTGTGCACAGCTTATACTCTGTACAATTTAGGGGACACATACAAGAGCAAACCACTTTTTGTACACTACCAATATCTCCAACATAGTTACTCAAAAAATAGTCATTTTAATGCATCAGGCTCATTCCCGTAAAATTTCTTCTGGTCACACTTACCATGACCACACCATAATTATACACATTTTACCATTATTCCATATTCGTCTCAACAAACTATGTTCGAACACACATGATGCACACACACACCAATAAGCAACACTCTATTCATAGTTCAACTCGTAATCCTTTTCCTCCCTCCCTAGTTGTCTCTTTCTTTCTTAATCTGATATAAACACGTCTTTTTAGTTTGATATAAACTCGTCTTTTTACTTAGGTTTTCGTCTCAGTACTAACCCTGTTTTTTCCCCATGAACCCAGAGAGAAGAATAGAAAGAATAGCAGTTACTAATGTATTTAGTGTCTCCCTTTTTATTTACCAGACACCTTTATCTTATTTTTCACTTCTTCATATATTCCCAGTACTAGTCAAGATAGTACTATGCAGCACTGCCTTCTACCCCCTTGCGGAGCTAGGTTCCCGTCTCTTTATCTCTTTTCACCTCTTGATCCTAATGGTCATATGCAAAGAAATAGTAAAGAAAGTCTAGACTGGTTCTTAGTATTCCCAAAGTGTCCCTTTTTAAATAACCTTGTTCCCTGTCCTGTTTTCCTCCCCTACTCCCTTTATGGTCGCTCGCACTTAATACTCACGTGCCCGTCTTGAACCGAGAGTCTCCGAACTGGGTCCGTCCAGGCAGTGTTGCCGTACGCTCAACGGTCAGGCCCGGCTCCGGCGAGCGGTACTCAAAGGGGATTTTTCAACCGGGATCCCGTACCCTCTTTCTGTTGAGTGCGCACTTCTAAGCGTACCTGTCGCCGTTGGCGGGCAACCTACCGGAGGCGGCGCACCGTGCGTATCCCTTTTCGACCGAAGATTTTCGTGCCAAAGGGGACGGTAGGGATATATTTAAGGAAAAAAAATAATCATGTCGTCGGGGTCACCACTGAAGGCGAGCGTCCCCTGATAGCACGATCCTCCCCACAATGAGAGACAATAATGGACTCTCCCAAGATGGGAATAAGGCTAAGACAAAGTGCGGGTGAGCTTAATGGGAGTTTATAGGTCAAAATAGGGCATGTAAAGGACTCTGCAAGCTCCGAGAGCGCTCTGTCGGACACTAGCAAAGACAGGCGTATATATTTACAAAACGCATCATAAGAACCTACACACTACACTATAGGGGGCACATGTTCATGGGGATTGGGTGGCGACGACTAACTATAGGTGCAGCTGTGATGTGGTGCGGCGTGGTTAGTGGACGTCACTGGCTGCCAACATGGGCCAGGCAGGTCAGCTGGGCTCATCTGGGTGGTGCTGTTGTGCCAGGCGTGGCCACTGTCATTGATGAACGTCTTCCTTGGCTTTCTGCCCTAAGGGCCACGCACACCCCATTCATTCAATACCGCAATATTATCTTTCCCTGTAAATCCTACAATAGGTTATTCTACAGGTTAATGCAACACAGGAGGAATGCACCTAGAGCGAGGTCCTTTGGTGATACATCAATACATGGTTACCATCATCCTGTTGGCCGGGTATCATAGGTCACGAGGTTGGGTCTCAGGGCAAGGGGTGAGCTGTCCAAGTTTTCGTGTTTCGTTAGAAGTCATTATGGATGGGTTCCTACAGTGTTGCTATAATATTGGGTGTCCTAATTTTACAGGGGCCATTAACCTGGGGTGAGCGGGTGGGTCATGGAGCCTAAGAAAGGGCACCTTTTGGTCTGCGTTTATGGCCGGTGTTTACTGCTGGGTTGTAAATAATTCAGGTGGCTGGGTGCGGCCATGGGAGCTGCGGGGGAACATGAATGCTTGAAACGGCTCCAGCCGAATTGGGGGAGGTGAGGCAGAGCAGCCCGGGCCTCTGTTTTTCATCTGGCAGGCTTCACTGGGGAGGGTGGGGAAGTGGCCTTTTCAAACTGTGTTACCTATACCATTTCAAACTGTGTTACTTATACCAATGTTGCTATTGTTAGCTATATGTTAGACATTTAACAACAACGACATTTAGTTACACTCTATGCATGCACGATAAGCGAGGTAGTATTAAGGTGGGTGGAGCACGCAGGAACAACTGGCCAATGAGACTGATGGTAGTGACACATGGTGAACTGGAATATTCGAATACATTCTATGCGTTTTCTTACACAATTTACTTGAGCTTCCAATGCGGTTGCACTTGTTTTCCGTTGCACTCTAGCAGCATTAGTTCAGTTATGGCATAGGGCCCTGGAGTACATTCTTCTGGAAAAACATATAACATAAAACCCGGGACACTTCTACCATTTGCGCATAGCTACGGGGATGTGGGTATTTCAACCAGGATGCCACATGAACACGCATTCTGCCATCTTCATGGAGTTTACATATTTCATCAAAAAGGTCATGGAGAGAAGAGTTTCATCACAGGCAGTTTGCATATGAGTATTTGGGGTTTCTACTTTTGTCGGGGGACCATTTTACAGTTCTTTTCCACCACGGCCCTTCTGGCCAGGTCATACTGAGGACAGTGATACACTGCGGAAGGTGAATGTTACAGTGTTTGTTTCTAACACTAGCTCATGTCCGTCTGTTCGTGGGAACGGGCTCTCAGCGGATCTGCCAGGGAGCTGTGGCCGCAGGGACAAGTGAGAACTCTCCAAGGGTGGGGGCCGCGCTACGGCGCACAGGGGCTCATGCCATTCTGGTTTCACAAAATGGTTTCCAGGGCCTAGCGTAATACAGCACGTTTGGTCGATGTGTCAGCCAGTGGTCCACCCGCCACCTGGGCCCTGGTGGCAGGGGGGGGACCCCTGACGAGCCATGGACCCCACAGGGGGTGGACTGCAGGGGAGGGGGGCATTTCCCTTGGACCTATCCTCCCATACATTTCGAACAGCAAAAGTTCGAACCTTTGGTGGTAGCATTGTAAAATAAAAACAGGGGCTGTGGGGGAGTCCCCCGCATCGCTCCGCTCACTATACTTTATGGTATAGTGAGCGGGGGCTGCGGGGGACACCCCCGCAGCCTTCTGTTTTAAAAAAAAGAGAAACAGGAGTGCGGGCGTGTCCCCCTCATCGCCCCGCTCACTATACTTTATGGTATAGTTTACGGTATAGTGAGCGGGGGCCCCTGGGGACACCCCCGCAGCCTTCCGTTAAAAAAAAAAAAGAAAAGAAAAGGACTCTGCAGCGCTGGTTACCGATCACGGAAGTGAAAGGGAACTGGCGCTGCAGGAACCCAGCGTGAAGATGAAGGTAAGTGGGGTTTGTTTATGTTGGGGGTGTGGGTGGGGGTGTGCTGAGGGTGTGGGTGGGGGAATGTTATCGGTGTGTTGTGTGTGAGAATGTATGTGTGTTCGCATGAGAAAGGTGCAAACTTTTGGTAGTTCGCACCTTTCGAGTGGATTGTGTCCTCCAACGTATTCCTCATCTTAGATGTATTCCATCCAGCTTTGCTGCTCTTCGGAAATTATTTCGCCAGAGGGTGCCGTGCGTCGATGTCGTCGAGTCAATGGTCCCTCGAAGGCCTCAGTCGAGGGTGATGTCATCGGGTGTATAAGTAGCACGCGCGGCGCCCGTTGGCCTCAGTTCCGTTTTTCTGCAGTATACGTTGCTTCGGACATTCGGCACGCCTCGAGTTCTGTGAGAATATGTAATAACGAACTATGTCCTCGTCATCGACACCGACCACAAGCCCGAAATCGGGATTCAAAAAGTGCAAATCGTGCGGGTCAAAAATGTTGATCACGGACCCACATCGAGAGTGTTTGTGGGTGCCTCGGAGAAGGCCACGACATGGAGGCCTGTACGAAGTGTCAGGCGATGACGAGATCCCGTGAAGAGAATTCTACTCAACGCGAAAGGCATCGATCAAGGTCCCGTAGCGATTCCCATCGCTCGTCGTCTTCTTCAAAAAGATCGAAGAAACGACGCCACAGGTCCCCCTCCACCTCATCGTCAGACGAGTCTCCAAAAAAGATGAAATGCCCCACGAAACATTCGTCTACCGAAGAGTGGGAAGCATTCAGGGTCAAAATGTTGGAGGTGTTTGAAAAAGCAAAGCCTTGGTCCGCGCCTTCTTTGGAAGCTGGCCGGGAGCGTCATCGCTCCGACACTCACGCGCCCTCGAGCCCGGGTGATCGAAAAAGGAAGGATAGGGAACCTTCCAGGACGCCGTGTGAAAAACACTCGAGTCGAGTCGACCGCTCAAGGTCATCAACGCCGTCCGAGACCCATCATAACTCGAAGGGAAAATCTTCGAAGGTCGCCTCGAAGCCCTCGAAGCAGACCCTGTCGATGACCATGATGTCGTCAACGCCGTTATCGACGTCGACGCCGAAACCCTCGGCGCCAAAGGCTCCAGCCAAGCCAGGAAAACCAGAAAAAGAGAAGGATAAGGTTACAAAACCTGTTTTGTCCTCAGAGCCAGGTACTAGACCTCTTCCTCCTCCTCTCCCAGAAAAGGTTTTCAAGCCTCTCCCCAGAAAGGAGTTTTTCCAAATCCCTGACCTCAATTTCTGAGAAACAGCAGAGATCTGATGAGGAGAATGTACCTTTTGGGCTGGAACATGGCACCCCAAATGTCCCAGAATGCTTGATTTCAGAAGAAAGCAGAATGAGGGACTTGGTGGAATCATTACACAATGCAAGTGGCATTGACACATCTCCTGAAAACGACTTTGGCAGACCAGAACCAGGAGAGCATGCCAGTCCATCATACCGTCAATTAATGACAAAGGTAGTAGATTACTTAGGATGGGCTAAACCATCAGACCAATTCATCCAGGATGATTTAACAGATATATTGGACCATGGTCCCACCGAAGACCCTGTACTACCCTTTCATGTAGCCCTGCAAAATAGGGTGGCCAAGAATTGGGAAACTCCGGATTCTATTCCTCCAGTAAATAAATCCCTCACCTCAAAATACCGCCCGGCCAGTAGCGACCCCGGCTACCTGTCCAAACACCCAACTCCCGAGAGTCTGGTCATACAGGCAGCCACAGCATCTAACAAACTTGCATACCCGTCTATCCCTCCAGACAGGGACGATAAGCGTGTGGATGGTTTGGCACGGAAGGTATTTTGAGCCAGGAGCATGGCATTAAAATCTGCCAACTCCACATGTGCCTTGGCAAAATTTTCGTACACTCTTTGGGAGTGCATTGCAATGGCGGCGGAGCACATACCAGAAGGGGAAGAAAGGGAAGGGTTCCTAGCCATCGCTAGAGATGGAAAGGAAGCCATGCAGGAATCCCTTCAATCTGGATTGGACACTGCAGATAGTGTAAGCAGGTCCATGGGCACTAGCACGGTAATGCGCAGATTTGCGTGGTTACGGAAGTCGGTTTTGCACCATACGTACAGAACCTCCTTCTGAACATGCGTTTTGACGGGTCTCACCGTTTTGTCAACAAGGCTGACGAGAGCCTTGAGAGGTTGCAGACCTCAAAAGCAGCTGCCAAATCTTTAGGAGCTGCTATTAGGCAACCTCAGCCTTTGCGTGCGCAAGGACAGTCATGGAGGGGACGATCCTATCGTTCTCCAGCATGGGGTCTGGCATGGATTCACATGCTCATAATATTCCCCGTCGTCAGGCTGGGAATCCTCGGTTAAGAAAAAATCAGTATCAGTTTTGTTTCTGATCTGTCTTTCTTAGTAGTAACCAATCACTGATCTCTGGGTCATACTGCCCCCAGCCAATGACTGCCCTCTCCCTAAGCCCCGCCTCTGGCAGCCATCCTCATATTTTTACCGCACGCTCAAGTGTTGGGAGTCCTCGTGTTTAGCTCTTGAGTTTTTTTGCTGCGTTTTCAGGTTTTTTCAGGAGATTTTCTCATTTTTTCGGTTTATTGAGCCTCAAGCTCCACCGTTTCTACTTCCGATAACGGGGAACCGTTTTGGAATTCTTCTACGCCCCTCAAGGGTGAAGTTTTCATCGAGTTTACACTTTTTGGAGGATTCCGGAAGATCTGCGGCCTACCTCAACGGACATGGCCCAGGACAAAGGGAGCTCGATGCCCGGATCCAAGCTGTTCAGGAACTGCCCTGGATGCGGATTATATAACGTTTTCAAGGAGGACGAGCATTTGCGATGTCTCTGCTGCCTCCATGGGGACAAGACGCACATGGAGAAGGACTGTGCGTTCTGCAAGAACCTTTCGGAACGGACCAAACAAGATCGTCGTTCCCGCCTCGCCACCTGGCTGGAGAAGGGCACAGCAAGTGAGAAGGCGAAGAAGAAGTCTGAGCGGTCTTCTAAGTCCTTTGAGGGCGCCCCGGCGACAGGGGCCCAACAGAAGGCCAAGCACCGCCAGTCCGCGGGCTCCAGGAGCGCCGAAAGGTCAGGCTCTTTGGTTGCCAAGCAGGGCGCTACTTCCCCGGCACGTTTGACCACGAGCCAGCGCTCAAGTTCTGGGAAGAGGAAGTCCGAGAACCCGGGTAGGCCGCTGGAGCGGACCCGGTCTATCTCGAAGGGGGAGCGAGGCGTTGATCCTCCCCGCAAGGCGAAGGCCCAGGGCGCACCTAAGGTGGTGAGGGCCTTGATCCACCCGGCTAAGGCCTCTACCGAAGTGGTCTCTGCGACCCTGGCGGAGCCGGCTGAGACTACGCCAATGGAAACGGCCTCTGGGCCCAGAGTATCCCTGCTGCCGCAGAGGGAATCCTCTTTCCAGCCCACCGCTAGGACCCCCGTGAAGCCCCCGGCTGAAAAAGAGGGGGGGCGGTGGCCGTTACAGACTCGGAATCAGCCTCTGAGGAGGAACTGGTGGAGACCGAGAGGGGCATCAAAGAAAGGTCCATAGGCCTCAACGAGAGGTTCGTATACCTCAATGAGAGGTTCGAGAAGGTTCGATCCCAGGGGACGGACGTGATCGAAGATAGCGACAAGGAAGACGAACAGGGCCCAGTGGAGCGGCCATCCCATCCGTCGCAGCTATTGCCGAGCCCCAGATTAGCTTGGCGGCCATTTTGTTGACAATCCAATCCTTATGTACCGAGATAAGGATGAGATTACCATGGACCCCGATGGAGGATCCAGAACCAGGCCCGTCGGGAAACCCTCCGAACAAGCGGAGGAGAGTCCACCCTTCTCCGCCCTTCGTGCCCGCAAGGCCGGTGGACCCCTCATCCCCCTCGCCGGGAGAGGATACGGCGACGGGGACGGACGACAACGGCGGCGATGACACAGCAGACATCCCGTCGTCAACCCCCCCCCCCGCGGGCGTCCCCAGCCGGCGAGGTTGGCTCTTTATACGCCATGATAACCAGGGCATCCAAGCTCTTCCAGCTCTGCCCTGAAGAACAGAAAAAGGAGGGGTTTCTGTACCAACGACGAGAGGCTAAGAGGAAGATGGTCCTCACAGTGCCTTTACTCGACAACATCTGGGACAAGGGGCTTGCTGTCCTCAAGAACACTGCCACGACACCCGCCATGAGGGAAAGGTACGAGAAGAAGTACTGAGTCCCCGATGCCGCCCATTGTGCCTCAGGGCCCAGCCCACGCCAGACTCGGTCGTCTCGGCAGCGGCTAAGAAGAAGGCAGCGGGTGCGGCAGCTTCAACTTCCACTTCCCCGCCAGACAGTGAGGGTAAGACGTTGGACTCTATGGGACGACAAGTCATCTCATCGGCGGAGACGACGATTAAGGCAGCCAATGCCTTAGCGATCGTGGCCCGCTACGACAGGGAGCTCTGGTTCAAGATAGCTCTCCTGCTAGATTTCCTTCCTGATGACAAAAGGGCGGAGGCCCTAGAAATTCTGCAGGAGGGCGAGGTGGCGTCGGATCACGCCATTACGGTGGCAACGGACATTGCCGATACTGGATTTCGCCAACTGGGCATCAAGAGTTTGCCTCCGACGACGATGGCTCAAGGCGACAGACTTTCGCCAGAACGTCCAGGCCAGAGTGTTGGACATGCCGTTCGACCGCAACAACCTCTTTGGTACGGCAGTGGATGAGTCTCTACAGGCCATCAAGACCGACTCGGAGACGGCCCGGGCCCTTGGGGTGCTTCAGCAGCGACGGCCCTTTCGGAGCTCTGGAGGCAGACAGGGTGCCTCCAAAGGATCCAGCGTTGGCTCCTCCACCTACCGCCAGGCGGTCCGCTCCTCTTCCCAGGAGGCCTGCAGAGGTTGCGGCAAGTAAGGGGGTTCCCGCCGTTGTCGCCAAGGAGGCCAAGGAGGCAAGGCCGCTTCCAAGCAAGACTGACCCGGCCGGGTGGTCGGGCCCCCACCGAAGCACCCCAGTGAGAGGCTGACTGACGAAGTTCGTCAGGGTGTGGGAGTCCATCTCCACCGATCGTTGGGTGTTGGACACCCTGGCCAACAGGCACTCGCTGGAATTCCTAAAGAAGTGCCCCCGCATTCCTCCCGTGGCCAGGAAGGAGAATCACATCCCTCAACTGCTGTTGGAGATAAAGGCGATGCTCAAGAAAGGTGCCATCGAGCTTGTCCCCAGGAGGCTCTGGGGCTCCGGAGTATACTAAAGGTACTTCCTCGTCAGGAAGAAGACAGGCGGTTGGCGCCCCATCCTAGACCTGCGCCGGTTAAACAAATACATCAAGGCGGAGTAATTCAGGATGGTCACCCTCTAGCACGTACTGGGACAACTGGAGGAAGGCGACTTCCTATCGTCGCTGGACCTGGAGGATGCTTACTTCCACATCCCCATTCAAAAAAGGCACAGGAAGTTCCTCAGGTTCGTGGTTCAAGGACACCACTACCAATTCAGAGCCCTACCGTTGGGATTAAAGTCGGCACCCAGGGTTTTCACCAAGTGCCTGGCACCAGTGGCGGCACGGCGCGCCTGCAGGGGATCCACGTCTACCCCTACCTGGACGACTGGCTAATCCGGGCAAGGTCAAGGGAACTCGCTGTCGATCATACGGCGAGGACCATCCGGTTGCTCACAGAGCTGGGGTTCTCCATCAACTACCCCAAATCCCACCTGGTTCCGTCGCAAGTAGCACTGTTTTTGGGGGCGAAACTCGATACAGTGGACCAATTGGCCTCCCATTCAGAGGATAGGACCAAAACCATCCTGGGCAAGGTACGGCGACTGTTAGCCACGGACGTGGCCAGGGTGAGGTCCATCAAGTCCCTTCTCGGGATGATGTCCTCATGCATCTACCTTGTACCCCTTTGCAGACTTTGGATGCGTCCGCTACAGGAGTTCCTCAACGCCTGCTTGTTTCAGGCAGGGGGCTGCTTCGGGGACAGGATCCCCCTCAACGAGGATTTCCGTCGGGCGATCCTATGGTGGGGCACCTGGGCTCACCTCACGACGGGCACTGACTTTCAAACCCCGGCGTTTCAGGAGACGGTGATTACGGACGCCTCTCTGGAGGATTGGGGGGCCCACAGCGTAGATCTCCACGCAAGAGGCTGGCTCCCGGAGGAGAGGTCTCTTCACATCAACATCTTGGAGCTCTGTGCAGTGTTCTGGGCACTCAGGTCGTTCCTCCCGTCCCTCAAGGACAAAGTGCTGAGGATCTTCACCGACAACACCACCACGATGTTCTACATACGGAAGCAGGGAGGCACCAGATCCCGAGCCCTACCCAAGGAGGTCCAGGATCTGTGGCACTGGGCTGTCGACCAGGGGATGTTTCTGGGTCCCTTCAACCTGGCAGGAATAGAAAACACCATCGCCGACTCACTCAGCAGGGAGCTGCGCTCGTGCCACGAGTGGGAACTGCGACAGGATCAAGTGGATCGACTCTTCCAACGATGGGGCAAACCCTAGACCGACCTGTTCGCGACGGCGGCGAACTCCAAGTGCCAGAGGTTCGCCAGCAGGTTCCCATAGCCGAGGAACATGGGCGATGCTTTCTCGTTCCCTTGGGACGGCCTGTTTCTATACGCGTTCCCTCCATTGCCGTTGCTGCTCCGCCTCATCAGCCAGCTCAAGAAGTCCAGGTGCAGGATGATCCTCGTTGCACTGGCGTGGCCGAGGCAGGTCTGGTTCCCGGACCTTCTGGACTTGTCAACGTCCCCGCCAGTCAGGCTGCCGGCGGACGCAGATCTTCTCTCCAGAGAAGGAGGTGCCATTCTACACCACGACCCACAGTCGCTGAACTTGGAGGCCTGGCTCCTGCAGCGCTAGAGTTTGGAGGGTACGATATCCCAGCTGATTGCAGAGAGGTTCTTGCAAAGGCCAGGGCGTCCTCAACTCTCAAGTGTTACGGTCATAAATGGAAGAGGTTCTCTGTCTGGTGCCGTGCACAGAATATTAACCCCCTGCAGATTAAGGCCCCTCAAGTGCTGCCGTACTTACTGTCGCTGGCCAAAGCTGGACTGGCCCACGCCTCCATAAAAATACATCTGGCTGCCATCTCCCGATATACCAGGACTACGGGACGGGCGTCCATGTGGTCTCATCGCCTGTAAAGGAATTTATGAAGGGACTATTCCGTTCATTCCTGCCGGTGAAGGCTCCTGCCCTGGCTTGGGAACTTAATGTGGTGCTGACCAGGCTCATGGGAGCCCCATTCGAACCAATGCATTCGGCGCCCTTGAAGTTCCTGTCATGGAAGACAGCGTTCCTCATGGCCATCACCTCTGCACGACGAGTGGGAGAGATTCAGGCCCTATCTTGCAAGCCTCCATACTTGACTTTTCATGACACAAGGGTAGTGCTTAGGACGCACCCCTCCTTCATGCCCAAGGTGCTGTCTGACTTCCACTTCAACGAGCCCTTGGTGTTACCAGTTTTCTTCCCGTCGCCTTCGATGCCGGCCGAGAGGACTTTGCACTTGCTGGATGTAGCTAGAGTGCTGAAGTTCTACGTGGACCGCATGAAGAGTTTTCGGAAGACGTCACAGCTATTCGTGAACTTTGGGTCTGTGAATCAAGGGAAGGCTCTCTCGAAGACTTCCATTTCCAGATGGCTCTCCGGCTGCATCATGCATTGTCACTGGTTATGAAACCGACCGCTGCCCGGCCGTCCGAGAGCCCATTCGACCAGAGCGATCGCTGGCACCACGGCGTTCCTGTCTGGTGTGCCCCTGCTGGACATCTGCAGGGCTGCTACGTGGAGGTCGACGCACACCTTCACAAGATTCTACTGCGTCGATCGGGACTCCAGGGAGGAGTTCAGGATCGGCCAAGCAGTGCTGCGCAACCTGTTCGCTTAAGGTGAGCCTGGTGAGGAGGTAAGAGATGCTTAATGTTGAGTTGTTGTATTGCTTAATGTTGAGCCTGTTGCCACCTCCCGTGGTTGTGCATGTGTATACTGCTATGTATTCTTTTATTCATGAGCATGTGAATCCATGACAGACCCCATCCTGGAGAAGGACCAAGTTACTTACCTGTAACTGTTGTTCTCCAGCATGGGTCTGGCATGGATTCACATGCAAACCCTCCCACCTACCCCTCTGCGGCTCTTCACTTGGTCATACTGCCACTTGGCGTGCTACCAAATCTGAGGATGGCTGCCAGAGGCGGGGCTTAGGGAGAGGGCAGTCATTGGCTGGGGGCAGTATGACCCAGAGATCAGTGATTGGTTACTACTAAGAAAGACAGATCAGAAACGAAACTGATACTGATTTTTTCTTTACCGAGGATTCCCAGCCTGACGACGGGGAATATTCATGAGCATGTGAATCCATGCCAGACCCATGCTGGAGAACAACAGTTACAGGTAAGTAACTTGTTCTTTACTACACCTCATATGGAAAGGCGAGAGGAATGGTTAGTCAAAGGGGCCAGAAAAAGGCCACTCTTGGTGGACGAGGAAAACGTGCTAAACCAGCTCCAGCTGCAGCTTCTCTGCCATCAGCGGCTGCAACATCCGCCACAAAACAGCTTTGAGGACTTGCATCACAAAACACCTGTAGGGGGCAGGCTGTCACAGCATCTGCAAGAATGACGAGCCATTACTTCAGATGTTTGGGCTCTAGAAATAATAGCCCAAGGTTACTGCCTTCCTTTTCTAAAACAACCTCAAAGCAATCCACCAAGGAGACACCCGTTGAAGTCTTCAAACCCGCTCCTACAGCAGGAAGTTTTAACCCTGCTGGAGAAAGGTGCTATAGAACCAGTACCTGCAGCAGAGAGGAACAAGGGAGGGTACTCCCCGTATTTTTTGATAGCCAAAATGGACGGAGGACTGAGACCCATCTTGGACTTAAGAAACTTGAACAATTTTCTCAGAAAGGACAAATTCAAGATGGTTACCTTTTCTCAGATCCTTCAGGCGCTTCAACTTCAGGACTGGTTGGTGTCTTTGGACCTCCAGGATGCTTATTTTCATGTGCCGATTCATCTCAAACACAGAAAATACCTGAGGTTCGTAGTTGGCGACTCACATTATCAGTTTCGAGTCCTGCCTTTCGGGTTGACCTCTGCCCCAAGGGCCTTCACCAAGTTAATGGTAGTGGTGGCAGCGCACCTCAGGAGAGGGGGGATTCATGTCTACCCATAATTGGACGATTGGTTAATCAGAGCGAGTTCTGCCGAGCGAGCACTGGATCATCTGAAAGTCACCTGCCACTTCCTCCACAAACTGGGCTTCTCCCTCAATTTCAAGAAGTCACAGATGACACCTTCCCAACAGCTTCAGTACATAGGAGCTGTATTAGACACGTCCTTGGGAAAGAGCTCGCCTCCCAAGTCGAGGGCTCAAGACATTCTTCAGATGGTTTCCAAATTCCAAAATGCCCAAAATCTCCAGGCTTACGACTTTTTAAGGTTACTCGGCCTCATGGCATCCTGCATCTTTCTGGTGCCAGAGGCACGCTTGAGGATGAGATCCCTTCAATGGGCTAAAGACTCAGTGGTCCCAGTTCTCGAGTCAAATGACGGATCTTCTTCAGATTCCGAACAAGGTCAGACAAGACCTTCTATGGTGGACATGTATAGAGAACATCCTAAAAGGAGAACCTTTTCGGCAACCATGGCCGGAGATCACAGTAGTGACGCCTCACTCCTGGGGTGGGGAGCTCTTGCCAACAATTTAACAATCAACAGTCGTTGGTCTCCATCAGAGTCCAAACTACATATCAACCTTTTAGAGCTGAGGGCAATCAGACTAGCGCTGAAGGCCTTCCTGCCATCTGTCAGGGGAAATAATGTCCTGATAATGACGGACATCACAGTGGCCATGCACTACCTAAACAAAAGAGGAGGTGTGGGGTCACTACCCCTGTGCAGAGAGGCAATGCAGCTCTGGTATTGGGGCGATTCAGGAAGGAATCTCTTTAACGGCAATTCATCTAGCCGGGGAAGAGAATATGACGGCAGATGCTCTGAGCAGGCAGAACACGGTATCCCACGAATGGGAACTGGCTCAGGAAGTCATTCAAGAGATCTTGCAACCGGAATCAACAAAAAATGCGAAAGGTATTGCTCAAGGGAATTTGCCCCGAGAGGAGCCCTGGGGGACGCTTTCGTGGTGGAGTGGAATTTCCCACTATTGTACACGTTCCCTCCGATTCCCGTCATTCCTCAGGTCATCAGGAGGCTGAGAAGATTTCAGAGCCGCATGATCTTAATTGCCCCGGAATGGGCCAGGGGAACGTGGTACCTGGACCTTCTAGACATGTCCATCTGTCCCCCAGTACGTCTTCCTCAGAGAGAGAACTTTCTCAAATGGAGGGTCAGGTTCTCCATCCAGAGGTCAAAACGCTCAACCTTCATGCTTGGTATCTGAAAGGCTCAGATACAGGGATTGGAACCTTCCAGATGACGTTATGGAGGTGTTGCTTTCGGCAAGAATGCCAGCAACAAAGTCTCTATACCGTTGCCGTTGGAAAAAGTTTTGCAACTGGTGCAGAGAAAAGAATGTCGATCCTTTCCTATGTTCTATTCCGGAAGTATTATCTTTCCTTCTGACCCTAGCACATAGAGGTCTGAATATCGGAACAGTAAAAGGTTACCTTGCGGCGCTTTCCATTTTCAAGCGCTCATCAGAAGAATTCTCCTACTTCAAAATTCCTTTGATAATACAATTCTTAAAAGGACTCACTAATGTGTTTCCTCCTCACCCATTTCAAGTACCGATATGGGATCTAAATTTAGCCCTAAAATTCTTAATGTGTGCTCCTTTTGAGCCAATGCACACGTGTCCATTAAGATTACTAACGTGGAAAACAGCCTTCTTGATTGCTCTAACATCAGCAAGAAGAGTGAGCGAATTGCAGGCACTGGGCCTCATTACGACCCTGGCGCTAAGTGAAAAACGATGGCGGTAAATGGTTACCGCCATCGTTTTCCACCAGGTCCGATCATGACCCGTGACCGTTAACTGCGATGCCATTAGCGGCATCGTAGTTAACGCCACCGCTAACTGCGCTAAGGGTGCGCGCACGCGACCGGCCACACCGTACTTAGCGCCATGGCGGAAAGGTACGCAAATGCCGACCCAAGCGGACATGCACCTAACGCCATCACCCAGCCCGTTAAGAACCTTACCGCCATGGTGCTAATTACGCCATCGCGAAACAACCGTAAAGGGCCATGTAAAGTGAATGCAGCTGCCACAGGTGCACAGAAACAGCACAGGTGAAGGCAATACAGACTCAGGAAGTACAAAAAGAGCACACCCCACCCCTTCCCACACCCAGTCACACTCCACAATGATACCAATATGACTAGCAATGTTGGGGCTGGAGGACCTGATAGCAATGCAAGTGCTACTACAACAACAACAACAACAACAACAACAGGCTGCACAGAGGAGACGCAGGAGGGGAAGGAGGGCAAGGCAGGCCCAGCAAGCCCCACCAGCACAGCCAGTGCCACCACGCAGGCAGCCCCCAATCCCACGCATCAGAGCCAATCCATTCAACCTCACTGCTGAGCAGATCCACACCCTGTACCGTATGGACCGGGACACCATCACCGCCATCGTAGACATGATACACAACGACATCGTCAGCATGATAGAAACTCCAACCGCCATCCCCCCCCTACTGAAGGTAGTGTCTGTACTCCACTTCCTGGCCACAGGCACCTACCAGCACACAGTGGGGCACTTGCATGGCATTTCACAACCATTATTCTCACGAACACTCATCCAAGTGCTCGATGCCCTCCTCAAGCACACAGACGACCACATCTCATTACCATGGACTGCCCAGGACATTGCAAACACCAAAGTGGGTTTCCATGCACTAGCCGGCATACCCGGTTGCATTGGTGCCATCGACTGCACCCATGTGGAATTGGTGGTTCCACGTGCCATGGAGGTACCGTACCGCAACCGGAAATAGTTCCACTCAATCAACGTGCAAATGGTCTGTGACTCCAACAAGATCATCACACATTGTTGTGCCCGATTCCCCGGATCAACCCATGATTCTATGGTCCTGAAGAACTCAACAATACCAATCTACATGGAGCGACATGCAGGCCCAAGATCCTGGCTACTCGGTGAGTCCAATGTCATGAAAGTGGGCAGGTGAATGACGTACCGATGCATACTCCACCTGGCTGAAGGGGGGGGGGATGATGCATACTCCACCTGGCTGTGAGCAACACAGAGAACGGAGACAGAGGATGGCCACTCACAATGCACTCAACCCCTCTGCATACATTGGGTGATGGCATGCAAAACAGGCCATGGGAGCCATGAGCATATACTGGTTGCATTGTGTGAATCAATTAGTGCATGTAGAAGTGAGCCGAAGTAACAGTTGGATGCAAGCCATGGTGGCACATCATGTTCTTGATCAGACGACATGACTGACACATACATTCTCGCCTACATACAGGTGATGCAGGCTATCCCCTGAAGAGGTGGCTCCTTACACCAGTCCGGAACCCGCAGAACCAGCACGAGGAGGACTTCAACCGTGCACATACACGTACTCGTGTGGTCATAGAGCAGACATTCGGCCTATTGAAGGCACGGTTCCGAAGCCTCAGCAGGTCTGGTGGGGCACTCCTGTACCACCATGAGAAGGTGGCAAAGATCGTCATGGCATGTGTCATGCTACACAATATGTGCGTCAGACGGAATGTGCCCCTGCCCCCTGACGCAGGACTGCAACCACCTGACGATGAGGATGAGGAGGGTGCCGATGGGGCAGCACCCCATGGAGGAGGCGACGCACAGGAGGGGCGTGCAATGCGCCAAAGTATCATCGACCTCTGCTTCTAGCACACACGGCTGGTGTGAATCACATGGAGACTGCACTTGGGGCACTGTGTGTCTCTGGGACATGCACACTGTGGACTGTACACCAATAAAGCACACATGTGCAATGAAAATGTCCACACATTTCATTTTGGGAAAGAAAAAAGTGTATTCAAACTATGAAACGTCGTGACACACCCCCTCCCCCCTCCCCCCTGAACACCCCAACACACCCCCTCCCCCCTGAACACCCCAACACACCCCCTCCCCCCTCCCCCCTGAACACCCCAACACACCCCCTCCCCCCTCCCCCCTGAACACCCCAACACACCCCCTCCCCCCTCCACCCTAGAATCCCTACGAAGGTGCGGTAGTGTCTGTGCAGCAGGGTGTGCAGTAATCCTGCTCGACTGTCAAGCCACTAATGTGAATCCCCTCCCCTGGCCCCCGGGGCACCCCTGCCCGTGCTGCGTAGATTGCGCCCTAATCTGCGGATGGGGCTGCTCTGTGCCGAGCTGGCTGATGAGGACGGTCCGGCCTGCACATCTGGACGCATGTCCCTGATGGTCTGGACAAGTTCTGTGAGGACATTGCGCACAGCCGCGAGTTTCGTGCATATGTCCTTTGTGGAGGACTCTATGGCAGCTGTGACTCGGTCTGCCAAACTCTCCATGCCATCCCTTGGCACCCCACACTGTGCAACATGTTCGTTGAGGAGGGCGGATAGCTGCTGCTGGCGGGTAACTATATCCTCAAGTGTCTGCTGGTTCCGCTGGCCCATGCCCAGTGGCATTTGCATGTCTATTGGGCTGCTCACCTCAGGCTGGGGGGATGGGGTGGCTGGCCAATCCTCGGCCTCCGACTGCCCCTGTGTGGCATCCGCCTGCAGGGGGCTTAGGGATGTGCAGGGGGAATGTGGCTGGGCAGTGGGCCTTCCCTCATCGATGACCTCGATGCTGCCTGCCTCACTGTCGGAGGTTGCCGCTATGGCAGCGATTTCACCCAGGGTGCTGCTTGCAGCAGAGCCTGTCCCTTCAGTGGGCACGACTAGTGACATGTGCGGTGCTGCTGCTGGGTCTGTGTTTGCTGTTGTGGGGGCTGGCACTTGCCTGTCCTCTTCCCCAGGCAGGGTTTGTGGCTGCTGGTATGTTTCCTTCAGGACGGCTGAGGTGGATGCCTGTGGCCTGGCCCTCTTGGTGGATCTGGATGCAGTGTTGTCCTCTTCCTGGAGGTCTGTGTCAGATCCTGTGGTGGAGCAAAGGAGGGATAGTGTTATTGATGGGTCCGCGGACATTGGCCGTGCATTGTGAGGGATGACATCTATACAGTGGGTACATGCAGCACATTTCAGGCAGGGGCATACAGGTTTTGTGCCTTTTGTGTGGAGGTAGCATGGTGGTATGTGTGTGCCAGCAGTTAGGGTGTGCATGCTGCATGTGTACAGGGTGGAGTCTGGATGTGTCTGTGGACATACACCTGCCGATGTGTTGCATATGCACTATGGGGCTACATGGTACTTCACATGATGGGACTTTGTTGAGTTTAGCATGGCTTGCTCTGGCCACCTACCTGCATCTCCTGAGGTCGGCGCTCCTCTCTCCATCCCTCCAACACCATGGATGCTCTCCATCCCGATGGTGGATGCACATATTTCCTCCCATGCTTGCAGCTTTATGGGCGAATCGGATCCACCCCCAGTTGACGTGGCTAGGTTCCGGTTAGCTGAGAGGATGCTTCGGACACGGAGCCTCAAGTTGTCCCAGCGCTTTCTGCACTGCTGGGCAGTGCGGGGTACGGCCCCCACTGCACTCACACGCTGTGCCACTAGGGCCCATATGGCCTTCTTTTTCGCTTTTGCCGGCCTTGTCATCTGCGCGGAGAATACAGCTGCAGCATTTTCTTGCAGAGTCTCTGCGAGCATGGTTAGTTCCTCCCTTGAGAAACGGTCTTGGCGCTGCCGATCACATGCTTTTTTAACGGCTTTGGGCATTTTTACTTGGCTAATTGGGTGGGTGTTGGGTGTGGATAGGTGTCAGGGTTGGATCAGGTATGGTTGTGGAGGATGGCAACGGGTTGTGTTTTTCAATATGGCTGTCGTGCAGTTTCCCGTTCCGCCGCGATGACGCTATTTCCGGTTCCGCCTATTTACGGTGACCGCTAATTGCGGTGACTGCTAATTGCGGTCGCCGCTATGGTGTGTGTGGCGGTAGTGCTCCTTGCGCGGCGTGCGATGGCGGTAAGGGCCGTTTTTGCCCCATTTACGCCATGCCGTACTTTACATTAACGCCATGGCGTAATGCACATGCCCGATGGGTCGGAATATGCCGCACGTTTACGCCATCGACCCACGGCGTAAACGTTGATTACGCCATGGCGGTAATGTTCGGTACTTACCGCCAGGGTCTTAATGAGGCCCACTGTCTTCTGGGCCACCCTACACTGTGTTCCATAAGGACAGAGTTGTGTTGAGGGTAAAACCATCATTTTTACCGAAAGTAATATCTGATTTTCCTTTAAGTCAGAAAGTCGTTTTACCCGCATTCTATCCTCCACCCCACCCTTCGAAGGAGTCTCTAGAAGGAGTCTCTAGACTTTCCAGACTTAGAGTGGACAACTAGCTGTTTATAGGAAGGAAACTGGGTCAATCGGTGACAAAACAGACAATTTCACGCTGGATTGTGCTTTGCATTTTAGAAAGCTGCAGACTTGCTCGAAAAGACCCTCCGGAGGGGTTAAGGGCTCATTCCACCAGAGGCATCGCCTCCTCCATGGCCCTTCAAAGAGGTGTTCCAATAAGATCCATTTGCGAAGCAGCAACTTGGTCTTCGCTACACACCTTCTCAAAATTCTATAACCTGGATGCTTCCCAGTCTAGGAAGCTAACTTTTGGAAAAGCAGTACTATACTCAGCCATCTAAGAGTATCGCAAAATCTACCCCCTCCTCCAGAGGAATTGTTCATACTGCTTTGGGAGTCTATCTAAGATGAGGAATACGTTGGAGGACAAAATCCACTCGAAGAACAAGTTACTTACCAACTGGTAATGTTCTTTCGATTGGATGTTCCTCCAACGTATTCCTCATCGCCCTCCCAGCCTACCCCTCTGTAGATTTTTCTGGGTTATTGCCATCTCAAATCTCGCAAGGCTCATACCTGTCTGCCGGCACAATCTACACAGTACAAGATCAAAGATAAAAAGGGGAAAAACAGAACTGAGGCCAACGGGCGCCACGCGTGCTACTTATACACCCAATGACATCACCCTCGACGGAGGCCTTCGAGGGACCATCGACTCGACGACATCGACGCACGGCGCCCTCTGCCGAAAAAATTTCCGAAGAGCAGAAAAGCTGGATGGAATACATCTAATATGAGGAATTCGTTGGAGGACCATCCAATTCGAAAGAACGTTACCAGTTGGTAAGTAACTTGTTCTTCTAATGCAAAAGTTTTGCCAGCGGTACTTTCAGCCTCGGGCAAATCACTTGGATTTGAAATATGCAGTAGGATACAGAAAATAATACCGTCTGGTGTGGGTTAACGCTTTGATAGTCACTGGCCTAATGAAACAGAGGAGATTGTTATATGATTATGGGACAGTGAGTCAGAGGCAATCAAGGCAAATCAGTGGTCCTTCGTCGAAAGCCAAATAATGTTATTTCGCCTAAAGTTAGGGAAGGACTGGTCCGAATTCCGAGTGGGGGGGAGGGCGTTCCAGAGCTGCGCAGCCATAACAGGGAAGCTACTCCCCACCAGGCTTTTTAAAGTTTGTACCTGGGGACTGCCTGGCAGAATGAGTGCGCCGTCCTGTTGGGACGAGATGAGGAGCTTTTGACAAATTTCTCAGTTAGGTATAATGGGGCACCAAGATTAAGACATTTATGAGGTAATGAAACTGTTTTATGCTGAATTTTATTGATAGCCATTTCTTTTGTCTCCTAGTCTTAGAGATATGTTCTCTCCTTGGTATACTTATGGCAGTTCTAAGTGCATTATTTTGTAGAATTTGGAGTTAAATGACAAAGTACTTACTCGCATCTAGATATAGGGCATTGCAATAATGCAACTTTGAGAGGATTAAGGCTCTGGTAAATATCATACAGCTTAAGTTAGAAAGAAAGGTTTTGCAGGCCCGTATCAGCATGCAGGTATATGCTGTGGCCGAAGCTGTAGTGTTGACTTGTTTCCTCAGATCCAGGGCTGAATCTAAGTAAAAACCTAGTGTGTTTACATCGTTTACCACTTTGATGTTGTTCCCATCAATGTTAAACGAAGCATATTTATTGCTGAGTTTGTTAAGGTTACTTGAGGAGCCTAGAATCAGGAGCTCTGTTTTATTGTCATTCAGGCAGAGGCCATGGGAGGCTATCCATGCCTGGATGATTAGATACATTGTATTCACTAGGGCCAAGTCGGTATCATAATCTCCGGTCAGAGGAATGAGGATCTGGGTGTCAACTGCATAGTTAGTGTAGATGACATCCAGATGGTCAAGGTAGTCAAACTTTGGCTTTGTGAAGATGTTGTACATTGTTGGTGAAACACAGGACCCTTGCAGCACTCCACAAGTTATTGGGATAGGGTCTGCTGCGGCTGCTGCTGATGTAGAGAAGACTCTCATGGTCCTGTTATTAAAAAATGATTGGATCCATGTTGTAGCGTCCTGGGAGAAATGGGCTGCTGAGGCAAAGTGATTACATAACACTTTGTGGTCCACCAAATCAAAAGCGAAAGACAAGTCTTGTAGTAGTAGTAAGGCAGTTTTCCCTTTGTCTTTGAGTTCATCAATCTGGGTCTTTAGATCAATCAATGCCGTTTCGGTACTGTGTTGTGGCCTAAAGCCAGATTGTCGAATCCCTAGGAGATGATTGGTCTCTAAGTACTCCTGGATCTGGATGTAGGCTACTTTGTCTAATATCTTAAGCAAGAACGGGACAGGAGTAATCAGCCTATCGTTTGCAGCGATGGTGGGGTCCAGGGCTGTTTTTTTTAGAAGGGGTAAGACCCAAGACTCCTTTAGGTTACTAGGGACGATGCCAGTTGAGAATTAGGCATTTTATTAATTTAGAGACAAATGGTGCCAGATCTGTGGCAGTCTCTTTAATTATCGGAGCTGGGCAGCTATCTCCCTGGTACCTTGACGGTTTCAGAGAAGCAATAATATTTTCTACCTCAGGCATAGAAACTTGGGAAAATTTGAACCATTGAGGGGGTCGAGAAATGTGCTATTGGGTTTTGTGGTTGGTACCCAGGTTCGGTTTGTTCAATCCTTTGTCTGCAATTTTGTTTTGGAGGAGTGTGATTTTGTTGGCTAAGGCATTCTGGATGTTAGTACACCAGAGTTTATCCTTCACGCAGGAGTCTGAAGGGGGGATAGGAGTTTCCAATTCTCTAAGGATAACAAAGAGTTCTTTGGTGCTTGAATTAGCTTTGTTAATTCTTTCGTTATAAGTCTCACGTTTGGTGCGTAATATTTCTTTTTTACATTCAGCTGAGCTATTCATCAGGTTCATTTTTCTCTTTTCCACCCGCAAGGCTTTTTGTTGAGGTGTAAACCATGAGTTCAGGTGAGCTCTGGGTTTTCCTTTGCGCAGTTTGAGCGGAGCAATGATGTCTAGGGCTTTATTCATCAGGGATTTGTATGCATCTACTATTAAGTTTGGATCAACGGTGTACGTCAATGAGTTAAGGATCGGGATTACATGTGGAAGGATCTTGTCCACTGTAATATTCTACTTGTTCCTAGAAAGGAGTGGAGGAGCAATTAAGTTAGCCTTAGTAGTGGGGATATTGGCTGGGAGGGTGAAGGATAGCAAATGATGATCTGTCCAGGATTGCGGTGTAATCGCAGTAATTAAGGTTTTGCAATTAAGATCAGGTACCCAGTCTAAAGTTCTGCCTTTTTATCATGGGTAGGCTGAGTAACTCTTTGAGTGAGGCCAAGTTCAGAAAGGACGTTAGACACTAGTAATGCTAATTGGTCAAAAGGGTAATTGAAGCCTAGATTAAAGTCCCCTAATAGTAGTATTTAAGAGGTGGATTTGGTGTTGTTAGATAGTATTGTAATAATGTCTTCCTCGAAGGAGCGAATGGGCCCTTGTGGTCTGTAGATTAGGTGAGCAACTAAGCTACGGGAGTTCGAGATGGGAATTTTGACAATAAGAAGTTCACAGGACTTGACAACTGGTGAGGTGGCTGCTCTCATATCTAGGTTGGACTTCGCAATGAAGGCAATACCTCCACCTCTGGAGTCAGCTCTTAGGATATTGTAATTATCTGTTACTGCAAGTGTAGCCAAGACTCAGTAATTGCAAGGAAGTCAATGTTTTCAGCCGTGATCAGATCAGCTATGTCTAAGGCATGAGCAACCAAAGATCTAGCGTTAATTAGTGCTCCTTTGATTGTGGGTGTAGTAGAGTCGGTCGAATTTGATGGTGAGTTTACTCAGACTCGCTCTCTTATTATTGGGGTTGCTAGTTTTGGATCTGTAATTGTTACCTGTCACTCTTATTTTTACTTGTGGTAGTGATGTTGGAACTGTGATTATTCCCAAGCGTGGGAGGATTTATTGTATCTGGTGTACTAGTCGAAGGCTCAGAACACCTAGGCAGTCTGGATCCAAGTCTGTTATTTCTAGTTCTAGTAGGGCAAGGTTTGTTGGGTACAGGTTTCGTTGCAAAACGGTTAATCCATTGGATAGGGGTTAGTGGGCAATCTGGGCCAGTGGGCATGGTATATTCTACATTGGAGAGCTTTATATCTGGTTTCAGCCTAAGTAGGAATTTGGTAGGTTTAATCGTCGGAAGCTGGCGATAATGCTTGAGTGGTGGCAAGAAGGTTGTAGGTTTAATCCCGGGTATTGGTATGGTGTGGTTGGACATAGTTGTATGCTGATGGTATGAGTGTGTGGAGTTAGCAACTTTGGCGTGAAGGCTTGTAAGGCATTCATCAATTTTAGCAGCAGAAATGTGAAGGCATGCATAGTACAATTGAGAGGTTGCTTGGGATTGGCTAAGGTGTTCAGTGGTGCCTCAGGCAAGCTAGGCAGTATAGCATATAGGTCAGTACCAAGTAACAACATTAAAATTACAACTTCTCAATACACGTGGCAATAGGAGGCACGCTGGGTATGTTAGGCAGAAACAAATTAGTAGTACAGTAATGTTTCAAAGTAGTAGTACAGTATTGTTTCAGGCCAGATAGACAGTAGATGTATGGCCCAATACCAAGTATAAACATTAGACCCCTTACTCCACCCCACTATTTTTATTAAATTCAATATTTTTTTTTTTTTGTTGATTCATTCAAATTTCTAATTCGTTAAAATCACTGCATACTGGCAAACATATTCTATATAACTATAGAGAACATGTTTGCTGTGTCTTTAGAATTGAACTCTATAACTTTCATAAGACTGGTGTATGTTTTTCACCTCCTGGGGTCTCTTTGAGCTCACTCTATCAAGAAGTAACCTCCAACATTAGCCTGCAAGTGTTTTTTCTAAGCAGTCTGCTGAGAGGTAATGGCTCTTAATTCCATCTGCAAATCTCTACTGGCTTAATACAAATGTTTTTGTTTAACCAACTTTATTTATTCACACATCGTCATATTCAGATACTGTATAGGTCAAAGATTTAAAAGTAACACATGTCATTTGTTAGGGCCACATATTAACCTTTGGCATTACAATTTTTAGGTGTAGCTTTGAGCAATAACTTAACTTTAGCTGCAACCGTTCAACGACCCTTCCCCTGTCCTCCCCTCACCCCCCGGTTCCCCAATGGCATGGACCAGTCCTTCTGTTGTCGGATGACATTGCTGTGCTCTGGTTAGTTGACTCCTGCATAGAAACAAGGCTCCTGTACTTAGTTTGTTAGTGCTCAATTGTGAATTGGTCCCAACAGGTTTGGCCTGAAGAATTATGCTTCACCGTCTCTGACATAGTCGAAGAAAGGGTCCCAGGTTGCCCGGAATTTCAGATCCTTGCCATCCTTCAGTTCCCCTACCTTCTCCATGGCCATAACGTTCCAGGTTTTCACCCACCAACATGCTGTTATTGGGCCTTGTGGATTTTTCCACGCTTGTGCTAGGGTCATCTTTGCTGCCATTAACAGATGGGTGATAAGTGCTGCATTATTACCAGTTGCCGAATATGTATCTAATACAAATGTTTTTAACCATGTGTGCCTTCAGCCACTTCATTTATATATGTCCCTTGCACTGAAGTCCTGTTAAAAACAAGCAATGACAAAGCCAGCAGTTTTGGGTTGTTATATTTGATAGTCATTTGCCAGGTACTGAAATCATTTACCAAGGTAATCGCTCAATTTTCCAGTTGTTGCGATGTAGTGGCCTTGAAGTAACTTTATACATGTGCCTATCCCATACTTATACAACATGAGTGGGAGTGCTAGTAATACACTTGCTTGCTCTGACTGTAGCAATGCACTGATGTAGGAGACCCAGTTACCAATCCTAGCTTCCTCACATCACCAGAATCTTGGGATCCTGGGCACATGACTGTATCTTCTTCTTTGCTCAGTCTACTTATGTGTCAAAATAAGGAGTGCATAAAACAGTGACCAATAAGAAGTGCTAAATAAAAAGAGAAGCTATGCTAGCATTAACTTCCCAATTACAAACTGGGAATTCTGGGCTCAATTGCCAGCTGCTCCACTTGAACATGCGATCCTTGGCAAATCACTTTTCCTCAGTGTCTAATTTTTGCTAGGTGCTTAGTGATAACACCTCCTAGAAGTTTGTTGTGTTGAGCTTTGTTGATGTCACCTGGTTTAGCTGGAGGGCGTACTTTAGCACCCACCACGCATACCTTTTTAATTGAACTTAAACCTACTGCTTAGACACTTAAAACAACAATTATATAATGTGCAATGGTATAGTGTTAGAAACAGCACTGATAGTAAAACGGGAAATACTCAGGTAAAATCCTATGCATTTTCAGCTCTAACAAGTGTTTTGCACATTATATTTTAATGATGGAGATACTCCATCAGAAACGTAAGATGTTATGGAAATGTGTTTTGCTTGGATTGCATCATCCTTGTGTATGTTTGGTTTTTTATGAGGTTTATGCAAAAATATAATCCGAAAGATATTTACTTTGTTCATAATGCACATTTTGCTGCTAAAATGAAACAATCTTGTGCATTGTCCAATTCAGTGTCTACCTGCACCAGACAGTGGTGTAATGCAAACGATGGGAGACTCCATTAAATTTGAGTAATGTTCAGAGGTTTAATAATAACACCTATAAGCATTTAGTAGCAATCTGGCATGAAAACATGTATAAAACAGTAATTAAAATATCTGACAGATTAAAAACTAAAATGCAAACTTCTCAAAAATAGGAAGCAGCATGAAAGCACTCTGCGTGAAACCCAACTTCATTTAGAAAAACAAAACAGATTGCAAGATGGCCGCTGATACACGACAGACATGTCGGCCATGGCTCTGTGCACTCTCCACGTTCAGTAGGCTTCCCTACGACCCTGGAGCCTCGGAACAGTCGCAGTAGCCACCCAATGTGACTGAGAGAGCTCTGATCCCCAAAAACCGACAGACCGAGAGTGGTGCGCGGTGTCCGCCTCCTTATACAAACTTGGTGGGTGGATCAGAGCGGCACCCTGTCCACTCTTCAAGCTCTGAGGCCACCGTCAGGGGAGGAGTGGGTTCAGGGGACGAGCCTCCACCCCGACCACACTTCGCTGTCCGTGGAGCCACACCAGCGGAAGTGAGGAAATCTGCGATATTCATTTTACTTGTTCCCTGATATCCCTGTCAGACTCGCGCTCTCAGTAGCGGGGTTTGTGAGGCAGGGTGTGACCATGCCAGCAGAGTACCCCATGGCAGCAGGATGAGCGGGGGAGCTGCTGTTCGTGTACACATCTACAGGGAGCAGGGTTGTGCCTCGTTTAAGGCACTGTGCAGCACGCAAGGACCCACAGGCATAGCAACCTGGGCAGAGGAGCATCTCCACAGCCACAGGGGAAGAGGGCTGGATGACTGCGAAGAACGATAGCACTGGGGCGGTGGGCCGCAGTTGAAGTCCCTCCGACCCCCTCACCCCTGGTGAAGAGGAAGAGGTGCCTGGGCTCATGGGAAGGCCCTCGGCATGTGGAAAGAAGAGGGGAGCGCCCCGCAAGAGGCCTCAGCAGCATTGAGGAGCACCCCCACTGAGCACAACAGCGGGACGGACCGCAGCAGCAAGGGGAGGTGGTCCTTCCGCCCACATAGGGACCTAGCCAGGACTGGGTTGGCTGCCCTGGCAGCCAGGTGCAGGTGTGGTGATGGGGACTTGCATCCTTAAAAGGGGGACAAGGCTGCCAGTTGAGACCAGCACAGGACCTTTCAGACCTGATATCAAATACCCTGGGTTACCTGGGGTTGGACTTCTGCGGACACCCAAGGGCGCGATGGATTGGAGATCTACAAAGCCCATAGAAATAGGTAGGTGTCTTACCGATACTTGGAGACCTGAGGTTGCCACAGATACAGCCCACACAGCAAAGGACAGGGATGGGCAGCGGGGTGCCAGCCCAGAGGGACTAGGGAGGAAGCTGCCCTCCTAGAAGAATAGAGGTTGGTGGCGAATGAACAGACCCAGGGGGGGGGCACAAGAGCCTGCCTGGAGCCATAGGGGGAACACAGAACCTGGCCCCAGCCCCAGAACTCAAAGGGCCTAGCCCTGGGAATAGCCACTTGGATATCAAAGGGCCGCACCACATCTCAAAAACAGTCTTCCAATACAGGGGGCATGGTAGGCTCCATCACCACCATATGCAGCCCTGGCAAAACCAGATCTAACATCAAAACCTGGAAGAAGATGGCAGGAGTGGGGGAACCCATGGCAGCGACATAGGGGGAGGCCCTCTCGCGGGAAGACCTGCACAACGATTTGCAATACTTACAATCCTCCCTAACAAAGGCCTTTCAACACCAGTTTGACTTGATGCGGTTGGATCTCAGCACGGCGCTGGTAGAGATGAAACAAGAAATGGACCAACTGGGGGAAAGAACGGACCGCCTCAAAAGGGGCCTTCAAGAGGTAGAATCGGACTCTAGGGAACACAGCAAAGCGATTGAGAGGCTGAATGCGGCCACGCTGAACCTGGAGATGCAAATGGAGGATCTGGAGAACAGGTTGCGTAGGATCAACACCTGCATAAATAACATACCGGAAGCAGTCACAGATCATGAGCTTAAGACAGAAGATCTTTGCAGATATTTTGGGAGGGATTGCACCAGAGGAGGTGTGCCTGGACCGCGCCCACAGAACTGGGCAAGTAGCAAGAGGTCCCATTGGTAGAGCTAGAGATGTCGGGCAGCATTTACGCTGTACTCACACAAAGAAGCTGCACTCTGTGCAGTGAGAGCTAAGGAGCCGCTGTAATTTCAGGGAGCATCGATCCAGCTTCCAGCTGTACCTGGCAGGAACACATTGCTGAAAAGGAGACTGATGGGCCCAGTGGTCTGGGAGTTATCCAAAACGAACATCCGATACACAGGTATTTCCCTTTGGACTGGTGTTTGACTGGGAAGAAATGCAAAGGCGCATCACATCGGCCCAGGAGATTGGGATGAACAAGAGGGCCTGCGACCACCGGACGAAGGTTGCGCTAGACCAAGGCCCTGGGAATGAGCAACAGCGGGAAACCGCAGAAGAAAGAGGCCCCGCCATGAGGTCCCTCTCCGAGAAACAAGGGGGATGCCGATGACGTGAGCCCTTCTAAGTGAGCTGGATATCTGTTGAGAATGCACAGGGACTAACTGTAGGGATTGTCAATAGCCGGAGGGGTGCAGGAGGGTTGGGATTTTTCCATCTTGTTTACCGTAAGGGCAGTAGGGCCCGGAGTGAGGAGGGGAGGAGGAGATGGGAGCACGGTGGAGGAACGGGGGGGGGGGGCGCGGAGTGGTTGGGAGTCTCGGGAGATGGGGCAGTGCAGAGGGAGACACAAGGGGGTTCTTGTGGGGATTTGGGATCTTGGGGTAAGGGGACGCAATGCACTACGGGGTACTGGAGAAGGCTAAGGACTTGGGGTAGGGCTAGGAAAGACTTGAGGTGAGAGGGCCACATCTTACAATCTTAAGTAGGTGATGCATAATGTGAGGGGCTTAAATTCCCCTCTAAATAGGAAGAAACTAGAGCAGTTCACTAAGTCATCCAGTCCAGACGTGTTGGCCCTCCAGGAGACCCACCTTCTGCAGCAAGACTTAGATGCTTCTCCAGGGTCTTCCAGGTGTTGGGCCCCCAGAAGACGTGTGGGGGTGGCACTCGCTTTCGGAGATGGCGGGGACCTGTGGATCGCGGGCTCAACGGTAGATAAAGGGGGTCGGTATATAATGACTGTGGAGGCTGGGGGGAAGGTCTACACGATAGCTTCAATCTACACCCCAACATGGGCTAGGAAGCTTTTTACAAAAGATCTGCTAGTTACACTGGAGAGGTTTGTGATAATGATAATGATGAGAGGCTTTCATTTGGCCTTGTCATGGAAATTGGATAGGAGCTCAGGTGGGGCGTCGCAGAAGGGTGGGGTGGCCTCCAAGTAATTGCATGAAAAATGTGATGCTCTGGGCCTCTGGGATGCATGGAGAGGCGTGCAAGGCGAGGAGGGGGGTTCACTTTCTTTACAAATGTCCATGGATCTCATTCCCGTGTTGACTACATGTGGGTCTCTGTGCCCTTACTGGGCGAGATCAGTGGCATTGAGGTAGGTCCGTTGGGGATAGCTGATCATGCAGTGGTTATCATGGACCTGCAAGTTCATAGACTCAACCCTGGCATACGGAAGACCCCGGGCAAACTAATATGGGCCCCATTATCTGGAAGATTATGGAAGACAAGATAATCTGATTTCTTTCTTTTTTTTCTTCTTTTGTTTTACCTCAATTGCAAAGACAGGGGAAAGCACTAGGTGGGACACCTTCAAGTCCACCATTAGGGGGGGCTCATTAAATGGATGAGGACTCTCGTATGCCAGTTGGAAGCTGAGATGGAGGCCTGTATCAAAAGGTCCATAATAGACCCCTCCAGGAAAGGGCATAGTGAGTATAGGCAAGCCATAGGCCAATTTAATGTGCTTAGAAGAAAGAAAGCTGATGTTCCCTGCTATTTGTGTGGCATCGCTATTACGCCAAAGCTGATAGGGCTGGGAACTCCTGGCCAGGTTACTGAGGGGGTATCTGAATACAAAGTCATACCTGCCGTTGATGTCGACCAGGGTATTAGGAGGTCCCTCAAAGGCGACATCCAAGAGTGCTCAGGGCGATTGTATTAAGATCTTTACTCAACCCAGGACCCTGTGGAACAGCTATAAGGCGAGTACCTAAATAAGATGCATCTGCCCACATTGGGGATGGAGGCCAGGGTAGGGCTAGGAGAGATCTTTTCAGATGACGAGGTCCCCGCAGTTATTTAAGCATTGCCGGCGAACAAATCACCAGGCCGGATGGCTTCACAACAGCCTTCTATAAGACTTTCGCCATGGTCCAAATTCCACACCTTACAGGGTTATTCAACTACTTCGGTAGAACTGGCCAAATTACAGCGTCAATGGAAGAGACAAAGATCATGCTTATCCCCAAACCCAGTAAAGACCCCACAAAATGCAGTTCATATAGGCCGATAGCTTTGATCAATGTTGATGCCAAAATGTATACTAAGATTCTCGCCAATAGTCTAGAAGGCTTCCTTCCCACCTTGATTCACCCAGACGGGGTTCATCCAAGGGTGCCAAACTTTTGATAATAAGAGTCGCCCATCTAGTGGAAAAAGCACATAAAACATCAACCCCCACTGTCTTTCTCTCCCTTGATGCTGAAAAAGCTTTTGACCAGGTGTAATGGCTCTTAATGTTTAAAGTAATGGACAAAATGGGTTTGGGGACGGAATTCATTAAGATGGTTCAGGCCTACTACAAATCTCCCTCAGCATGGTTCCTTGTCTGGAGTATTTCGGTTGAGTAGGGGCACCAAACAGGGGTGTCCCCTTCACCTTTGTTATATGTGATCTACCTGGAATCTGTACTACAGACACTACAAGACTCTGACGAGGTCCAGGGGATTCCCTTTGGGGACGCTCAACACAAGGTGGCAGCTTTTGCAGATAACATGCTGCTCACACTCATGGATCCAGGGTCGTCACTACAGGGTTTGGTGGGTGGTGGTTGTCTGATTTCAGGACAGTCTCTGGGCTAAATATCAACTCAGAAAAAATCAGAGCTGCTCAATCTAACACTGAGGGGGAGAGAGGTGGCTGCTTTGAAGGCTTTCTCACCTTTTATCTGGGGCCCCAGTGGAATTAAGTCCCTGGGAATACATATTTCTCCAACCTTGGAGGGCTTGGAGGGCTGGTACAATGCACATTTTCCCCCGATGTTGTCTTCTATTTAGACTGAACTACGTAAGTGGAGCTCCCTTAAGATCTCCTGGTTGGGCAGATGTTAGGCAGAATTGTATGCAGTACCCTTTGGGAATTCACCTTTGGTACAAGCCTGTACTACACAGTAAAGTGGTAGCAATGGCTGAGCAGCCACACTTATCTCAAGAGTAAGTGAGCAGTATCAAATTGTTACACAAAGGACAGCAATTACTATGATTCAAACAAACACTGACTCAAGGTTTCTGAGTAAAAGAATATACATTTATTTATACATCAGTTGTTTAACATTTCACTAAAGTTAAGTCGTCTAAAAACCACACTCTTAATACACCACAACACTCCCAATAAGTTCCAAACAAGTTAAGCTCACAAAATGAAGTAGGAGTAAAATAGCACTCCAGCAATTTAAAAGGGAGGGAAAGACAAAGTTAAGTAGAAATGTAACCACACCAACAGGTAAATACGCAGGGCAATTGAGCAAGAGGAACTACAGTGATATAATCAGGTAGAAAAGGCTTAGGGCCAAAGTCAATAGGACAAAAGTCTTTTGCTCAAGATCACACATTTCAGGGTAGTTTGCAGTAAAGTTTGTGCCAAGAGTTCCGGACGAAGTTGGTCAGCAGAAAAGTTAGTGTTCAAAGAAGAGAAGGACAAGCCCTCGGATTGGAGAGAGATTTCACACACTTTCACCACGGCTGAATGAAACGAACATCCGGATTTGCACAGTACCTTAAAACGGAGCGGGAGCTGAGGCGGATGTTCCTGGTAGTTCCTGCAGGCTCACGGTTCCTGAAGCGACTGTTGGACTGACAAGAAGTAGGAAGACTGGAGGGTCCTGCACTACCCAGGGGAAAAAACAGTAGCAGAGTAAAGCAACGAATAAAAGGTGTGCTCCTTAAAGCCCAAGCAGGGTCCGACCTTCCTGGCTATCCGGCCCACTGTAGCTCTGTACAGTGAATTCGACCAGAGGAGGGGTCCTGGCTTGAAGTTTGGGCAAACTGGTTGGTCCCACCAGCTCAAGGGAAGAAGATTCCTAAAGTATCCTCTGTGTGGTTGGAGTTTGAAGATTCGGACCTGCAGCAGCGCTTCACCGGGCGGTTCAGTCGTTGTAGGGGTCCTCTTCTGTCAGCTCCTCGTCGGTTCTTTCCAGTGGCGACTCTGCCTTTCCAGTCCCAGAGACCTGCTTTTTATGCAGTTTTCCCCCATTCACGCAGCCTGACTGTCAATCGCACAGCAGGGTGGCTGTCCTGGCAAGGACAGTCACCCAGCCAATCAAACAGGAGTGCGACTTGGGTTACCAAGGGAACCCATGTCAGGGGTCCTAAGACCCCTCCCTCACATCCTGCCTACCCAGACTTTCAGGTGCCTTAGAGAGGGCTTCTGTGCAGAAGCCCGTGAAAAGACGGCGAACAAAGGAACCAAACCTGTGGTGTGCAGAGTAAAACACGAGAAAGACTTTTACAAAAAGAAATGGCGAATAAACCCAGCCGGAGCCAAAATAAAAGATATTTGTTAAACAGATTATGTTTGAGGCTAATATAATAGCCTAAAACAATACCATGGTTATTTAAGATAACCGCGGTATGAAAAATAGGGTAGCCTGGGGCGGAACATACTGTGGGGCCAGCCTCTGGCCCGGACGCTCCAGACAGGGGGGCCTTGGCACCAATCCCACCACACAGTCAGGGGCACAGCAAGTCTGCGGGGGGCCCTGGGCCCACTCACCCATGCCCCCCGGCTGGGGGGGGAGCTGCGCTCTGGAACCACCACCAGAGGAGCAACGCGCCCTCGGGGTGTCTTCCCCGCAGTACAAGACCCTCCTGGCGGGCGCAGCGGCCCTCCCGCATCCATCACCCCGTGGCCGACAACGGACTGAGGCGCTCCTGGAGCCTAGGGCAGGGTTCCGGGGTCAAGCTCCATCCATCACCCTGCAGCGTATGTTCTGGGGTCTGCTCTGGGCCCGCAGAGAGGTAGGGCGGCACCTACCGCAACAATCCAGCATCTACCAGCCCTGGTAGCCCAACGGCGGCATACAACAAGGGGGGACCAGTGACCTTTCATAGCAGTGGGGCCAGTGCTTTGTGACCCACGCCCATAGCCCTAGCACGAAGCTCTCAGCTCCCAAGACCACCTTCTAACCCTGGGGGTTCCTGGGAAGTCTCCTAACCCATCCGAGACTGCAATGGACTACCTTTCTCCCATTGTGCGGTCTCTGGAGTCCCCATACATTAACACCACTAGCCTCTAGCTCTGAGGAGGTTCTGCTTGGGGAAATCCGGGAATCCTGTTACCCCGCAGAGGGCATCACTGAATATACGCTCCGCCTAAGGGTTAGCTACTGGACTCAGGGAGGGAGCCCGCACTAACTGCCAGACTCCGAAGGTGGAAATCTACTAAGGCCCGCAACACAGAGGGGGTCCTTCTCCCCATCAGACGCCTCCCTGCACGCCCTGGACTAAGTGTGCCAATTGGCCCTACAATCCATTGGGTGGCGAAACTCCAATTCGGGTGGCCCACGAGGTCCCCCTGTTCTGCTGAATGGGGGGGCAGCAGCCTGGGTGCAACGGGGGAGTATCTCAACTGCTCGTTCCCCCCCGCTGCCTCACCCGGGTAAGGGTGGACTAAATCAATATGGCCAAGACCCTCAAAGCGACTAAGCAAACAGACATTACAGCATTATTAGCAACGCTGGCGGGGGAGCAAAAGAAGTGAGCGCTATGAAGGTGGGGCAGGAAGTAATCCGCCGGAAAGCCAGTCCTCCATGGGGTCACAAACTGTCACAAAATCAGACTTACAAGAGCTCCTATCTGCTCTCACCAAAGAATTTCAGAAAGGAACTGAAGAGGTAAAGAGTCAGATTGCAAGGCTGAACAAGTGAGTGGAGGAAATCGAATCAAGAACGGAAGAAATTGAGACCACACTGTATGAAGAGAACTTTGAGATCGGAGAAGGGGCAGATAGAATCAGAGCTCTGGAATCCAGGTGTGAGGCACTAGAGGCCAAGCAAGAAGATGCAGAAAATCGCTCTAGACGTAACAACATCCACCTGCAAGGAATTCTAATGTCGATCTCGGAGAAAGAGCTTCCCGCCTACGTAAGTGACCTCTTCCACTTCATTATTACCCTCCCAGATGCCTCCTCACTGCAACTCTATCGAGTGCACAGGGCAAGAACCAGACAAAGTTCCACCTCCGCAGCAGACGTACTAGTGAGAGTCCACTTCTACAGGTTTAAAGAGGAGATAATGCGTGAAGCCAGGGCCATGGAGCACATTCACTTCAGAGATGCATCAATCTCCCTCTTTTAGGATTTAGCAGCATCCACATTAGCCAAATGAAAGGCTCTCAGGCCCATGACTGACTGGCTCCGGGAGCGGAAAATCGTTTACCGATGGAACTTTCCTAAAGCCCTTGCCTTCATGTGGGAAGGTAAATCACGACAAATCCTCTCCCCGAAAGAGGCGGAAACCTTCTTGAACCTTGACTCAGAAGAGGAAGCCCCTGGGCACTCAAAGCCAAATCTCGAGGGAGTGGAGAGGGAACCCCTTAACGCCTGGTCCCGGTTGGAGGGTCGCCGCAGAGTGCGTGGACCTTCGGCCAAAGGGAAAAAACTGAACAACCGCTGAGACTGCCCTCCAGTGGCTCAGCGCCCTATCAGCAAGCCACAGATGTCAAACTGGTTTATGAGGAGCTCCCTTTGCTGACTCCTCTGGGACCCCACACCTTCCCCCGGGGGTCCCCGGAATGGAAGCCAAGCCCTCACAAATAGCCTCGACCCCTGGGGCCCCAGAGAGGTCAGTCTCCCACAACAACACTCGCCAAAGAAACCAAAGAATGCACACCCGCATTCTAACATTTTCACTGATACTGCCTGAGGCCCCCGGGCCTCGTACCGAATTGGTAGCTGTGGCCCAGCCGTTTGCCCCGTTCGTAGAAGGCTGGTCCCCAATACCTGTTTTTGGTTTTGTTCATGTTCTTGTTCTTTTTCTGTTAGTTCAGCTGGAGAAACGTGGGGTCCGGGAACCAAGAGGACATCACGATGGGGTGGGGAGCCACTCAATAAGAACTACAGCACAAGGGAGGATGACCATCACAGCAGTACTACTGAGATAATGTTCTTCCGCCCCACCGGGGATGGGGAGGCTAGGGCTTTGCAATCCAACAGGGACAGGATAAACCCTTCAACCATCTTATTCACAAATGGCCCAGCTGGATAGCGAACTCTCAGTGACGTCCTGGAATGTCCAGGGTCTAAATGCCCCTCGTAAAAGAAAATCGGTGGAGCACAGACTTTCTCAGCTGGCACCGCACATCATCTACTTACAGGAAATGCACCTCTTGGCGACAGATGAAAACCGTATCTCTTTCCATCAATACCCATAACGCTATTTAGCCTCTGCGGATCAAAAGAAAAGAGGGGTAGCCATACTAATAAGATGAGACCTGCCGCTAAAACAAATCACTGTTAAAAGAGACCCAGAGGGGCCCAAACGTCGCGCAAGGCACATTCCTCTGCAACCTCCTTCCCATACTCATAACCTTCACAGAGGGCCATTTAATAATGGGTGGCAATTTCAACTTAACACCAGACCCGAATCTGGAGAAAACGCTCCCCCCAACAAAGGACGACTTCGGCAAGGCTCTCGCCATGGCAGAATTTCTGAGAGAAACTGACACCATAGACGTATGGAGTCTTTACAACAGGGGGGTGAAGGACTATACATTCTTCTCTTATGCCCACCTCGGGCTCTCGAGGATCGACCTGCTGCTCCTTTCCAGTTCCCTCATCCCCTGTGTCGAAACCATTCAAATTGGACACAGAGCTCTATCGGACAACGCCCCGGTGACAATGACCCTAAGGGTACAAGGCTCGCCCGAGCTGGCTCAGCGATATTGGAAGCTACAGGACCATATTCTGTCAGACCTAGCCATCAGAATGGAAATTGCAGAGGCCCTCAAGTATTACTTCAAGGAGAACACCACCAGGGACACATCGGAATAGATCATTTGGGACGCAATGAAACCGGTCATTAGGGGCGTCGCAGGTGACGGCACAGCAAGGCTCCGACGTCTGAATAAGTTACAGCAGGATAAACTTGAGGGGGAGGTAATAGAAGCAGAGCTCAAACATTGCCAAACTAGAAAAGCTAGCCGCTAGTTCAAGAAAGTGAAAAGAATCCTAGAAATGCACTTAGCGGACAAAGCAGCCAGAGCATTAACTTACACCAAGTAATTCTACTATGTGAACAGCAACAAAGCAAACCGGCTTCTGGTCCACAAACTGAAAAAGCTCCAGTCGAGAAACAATATTCAGTGTCTCCTCGATAGCCAAGGGATCAATCGCCACTCCAACGCAGAGAAATTGGAAATCATGACGGCACACCACAAGGGGATCATGACAGGGCCACCAACGACAAAATCCGCACAGGCCTGATATCTAGCAGATATCTCCTCGACCCCCCGTATCCTCAACTGAAAATCCTAGAAGACCCAATCTCAGCGGAAGAGGTGAGCGAGGTTATCTCAACATTAATAAACTCGGCCCCGGGTCCAGATGGGCTCACGGCCCAATTATATAAGATGTTTGCCTACATCCTCGCTCCCCAGCTGGCAGCCCTGTGCAACTCATTCCTCTCATCGGGAACCACCACCCCCTCCATGGAGGAATCGCTAACGGTGCTCATACTGAAGTCCGGAAAGGATCGAAACCTCTGTGCCTCCTACAGACCCATCACACTTGAACATTTTTGCAAAAACCCTAGCGAACAGGCTGGCGCCCCTACTCCCAGACATTATCCACCCGGACCAGACCGGATTCATCCCCGGCCAGAGCACCCACGAAAACATAAGACCACCATAAATATCATTGAATCCGCCAACAGGAAGAGCCTGGAAATGATGGTCCTATCGCTTGACGATCCTAACGCCTTTGATATGCTAGACTGGGGCTGTATCCAAGAAACACTAAGACACTATGGGGTCGGCCATAATTTTATAAAATGGACACTTGCCAATTATCAACATCCCTCCACCAGGCTCCGAATGAATGGGACTAGATTGGATACAATCAAAATAACAAGCGGCACGAGGCAAGGATGTCCCCTTATCCCCCTCATCTTTGCACTGTCCATTGAGCCATTCGCAAATAGAATATGCCACAACGCGGCAATCCACGGCCTGGAAATCAAAGACCAAGTCTATAAAGCTGCCCTATACACCGACTATGTCCTGTTAACATTGGCCCAACCCAAGGAGTCCATAAAAGCACTGTGGTCGGAGCTCAAGGAATTTGGCGAGGCGTCAGGATTCCAGGTTAATCTCTCCAAGTCCACAGCAATGGGCGTCAATCTCCCTCGGACTCTGACAATGGGGCTGGAAAATGACTATGCAATACCTTGGGCGAAAGGGCAACTGCCCTATCTAGGGGTACAGCTTCCAGTCAATCCGAACAGAATATATAAAACGGACATCCCTCCTCTGTTTAAAGAACTCAAAAGCGACCTGGTACGCTGTTAGAAACAGGAAATCTCCTGGTTTGGGAGAATCACAGCCCTGAAAATGAACCAAATTCCCTGACTGTTTTATCACTGCTCAGCCTTGCCTACAACCATCCCAAAACAAGCGGTACAGAAGCTGCAAAGGAACATCATGAAATATATATGGGAAGGAAAGAAACTCCGAATTCCAAGGAGGATTATGCTCAGGGGATGGGCGTTGGGAGGTCTGGGAGCACCAGATGTAGCAAGATATATCCTGGCATCGCAGCTCTGGCAGGCCTTCACATGGAACGCTGTCACCCCAAAACCATGTTGGCTGGAGCTGGAGGAAGCCTGGAGCCCAGTCCCGATAAACTCACTACCGCACAGGAAGAGTCTCAGCAGTCGAACAAGCACGGAACCCCTCTCAGCAACCGAAAACACAGTGCAGAACTGGAGGAAAGCAGCGCGACTGTGGAAATACCGAAGCACAATAGGCCCTCTCATCCCAATCTGGGAGAACCCAGACTTCTCTCCTGGCACTAGCCCCAATAATTTTCATACATGGACAGAAGGAGGACTAGAGAAGGTTCAAGACTTTTTTGAGAATGGAAACCACCTGGACTTTGAAGCCTGCAAGGCGAAATTCAAGGTTCCGGAGACGGAGAGGTTCCGATATGCACAGCTGAGCCACTGGCTCTCAAGCAGGATTATGAAAAAGCACAGAAGCAGAGATCTCACAGCCCTGGAGCTAACTCTCACAGAGACACCCCCCAAGGGAAGAATATCAACCCTGTACAAGATCCTGGATAGAACCGACCCAGCCTGCAAGGAACCATACATGCGCAGATGGGAGGAAGACATAGGGAGGCCCATCAAGCCTGAGGAGTGGGCCCACATTTGGGCCAGAGCGAACAGAAGCTCTAAATGCATATCTAACAAAGAGGGGGTATTCAAGGTATGCTGTAGGTGGTACCGGACCCCGGAGATGCTCAATAAATGGGACCCAGCGATCCCTCCGCTTTGCTGGAGAGGTTGTCCGGACAAAGGCACGCTATATCATCTACTACGGTCATGCCCCAAAGCCACCCAATTTTGGAAAGCTGTGTTAGACCAGATCAAAGCGATCACTGGCCTCACAATCCCATGGGAACCCGGAATTGTCCTACTGGGAGCAAGTGGTGAGGGCCAATTCCCCATGTCGGGCCGCAGAGCAGAACTATGTGCCCACCTACTAACGGTGGCCAAAATCTCAATAGCCAGGCTCTGGAAAAACTCTGAAGGACCGGCAACCCAGATATGGTGGCCGAAATGCTGGGACATAATTGTGGCCGAGAAAAGAACAGCACTTAGGTTTGGAAACAGAGACAAATTCTATCAAACCTGGGCCCCTTTCCTGGGCTACACGCAGCAATATCCAGGCCTGGCTAGACGGGCTCCCACCCTCCGTTGGATGGACAAGCAAGATTAAAGAGGAGGTTGGAAAAGCAGGACACGACACACAGCCAGGGGGATCCAGCGGGAAAAGACATATGAGCCTGGAACTGCTACCTGCCTGCCGCCCCCCCTCCCGTCCGAAAGAGCCTTCTCAGCCCATTGAAGGCTCATGGCCACGGAGAACCTGCTCCCTCCCCATCCAAAGTCGAACTGCAAACTGCATCCGCTTTATCCCACCCCAATTTCCTGACCCAGCCCTTCTCTTCCCCCTTGTTCCCTTCTGAGACTCTATAGTTTTGTTGTTTATGTTTATTGGCTTCCTTAATGTCAAGCAAGCGAGGGCTGCATTTGGCGCATGTAATAGATTGCCACAATGTACTATTGCTTGTATAAAAACAATAAAAAGAGGTTTTGAAAAAAACAACACACACAGCAAAACACATGTAAGAGTGGGAAAAAGGCTCACACTCTTACCAGGTGAAAAAAATAAATCCTAGAAATCCAGCAAAGCTGCTGAGGGACTCAGTAGGTAAGGGAAATTAGCCATTTTGGTGAATTCCCCCTTACACTGCCCCCCCGCTACTCCCCCAGACTAAGGGACAGGAGGATTTAATCCACTCCTGGATGAACCTTTACCCCTAGTCGGTTAAAAACATCCTAGAGAGATCATCAGCATTTTGGTGGTGACATCCTGCTCTGTGCTCAATGGTGAAATCAAACCCTTGCAGGCAGATTGGCCATCTTAGAAGTTTTGAGTTTTCTCCTTTCATTTGCATTAACCATCTCAAGGGTTGGTGGTCAGTTTGAATCACAAAAGTAGATCCATACAGGTATGGTCTAAACTTCTTCAAAGACCACACAATGGCAAAACATTCACGCTCTATGGTTGCCCACCTTGTTTCTGGTTCCTTAAGTTTCCTACTGATGAAGCAAATGGGGTGCTCCATACCCTTCACATCCAGTTGACTAAGGACTGCACCTATAGCTGTATTGGATGCATCTGTCTGCACAATGAAGGGTTGGTGATAATCAGGAGCTCTTAGGACTGTAGCTTGACAAAGGGCTTTCTTCAGGTTTTCAAAGGCTTGAATGCACTCCTCATTCCATCTAACCTTTTTAGGGAATTTTGGAGTGGACATCACATTCAAGGGAGAAGCTAAGGTCCCATTGTTCTCTATGAAATTCCTGTAGTACCCAGTGAGACCTAGGAAAGCTCTCACTTGGGTTTAAGTAGTAGGAGTGGCTCAGTTTTGTACAGCTTGTACTTTGCTAGGCAATGGCTTTATTTCACCTCCTCCTACCTCATGACCAAGGTAGACCACTTTGCTCTGACCAATTTGACATTTGCTTGCCTTTATGGTCAGATGGGCCTGCTCAAGAGCCTGCAAAACATATCCCAGGTGATCAATATGTTCTTTCCATGTAGGGCTGAACACTGCAATGGCATCCAAGTATGCCATAAAGAAGTCCCCCATCCCATTCAGAACTTGATTAACCATCCTTTGAAATGTAGCAGGTGCATTTATTAGTCCAAAAGGCATACCCTTAAACTGATAGAGGCCTGCTGGGGTGGAGAATGCAGTTCTCTCCTTGGCATGGTCTCTCAGTGCTATTTGCCAATAGCCTGAGGTTAGATCAAATGTACTGAGGTACTTGGCTGAACACGTCTATCCACCAGTTCATCTGTCCTTGGCAAAGGATGGGTATCAGTCTTGGTGACTGCATTTAGAGCTCTATAGTCCACACAGAATCTCAACTCCTTGGATCCTGCCTTTGGTACTAGAACAACTGGACTAGACCATGGACTTGGAGGGCTCTATAACCCCGAGATCAAGCATCTTGTTGACCTCTTCTTTGATGTGGGATTTCACATGTTCGGACATTTGGTAACCTCTGCTTTTCACAGTTAAACAGTCACCAGTGAGAATATCATGCTGGCCCCAAAGGGTCAAGCATGGTGATAGTGAAAACAGGGAGACAAACTGATTCAACAGAACTGTGCACTCATCCTGTTGTTCAGAGGTCAGCTGAGAAGATAGATTAACTCCTTCTATTTTTTCATCTAAAGGTTGGCCTCTGAGGAGGTCAGGTAGAAGTTCACTCTCCTCTTCCTCTTGAGCTGAAGCTAGAAGCAAAGCTTCCACTTCTGGTCTCGAGACATATGCCTTTAAACGGTTGGTAGGAAAGACTCTGGGAGCCTCTTTAGGTCTGCTTAAGTCCACCAAATAGTCCACCTCTCCAGGTTTGCCCACAACCTTGAAGGGTCCTATCCATTTGTCCTGCAAGGTCCTCTGCCTTGTTGGCACCATAACTAATACAAGCTGGTCTTGAGTAAACTCAACCATGCTGGCCTTCTGGTCATGCCAATGTTTGACCAGAGCCTGACCTGCTTTCAGGTTATCACTTGCTTCTGTCATCATGTGTGAAATTCTCCTCCGGAGACCTTTCACATAGTCAGTCACTGTGACTGGCTTGGGGGAAGGAGCACTCTCCAACCCCTCCTTAATCAGGGCCAATGGACCTCTGGCTGGATTGCCATAGAGAGGTTTAAAGGGAATGTAACCAACTCCCTCCTGAGGGACTTCTCTATATGCAAAGAGAAGGCATGGCAGTAGAAGGTCCCACTTTTTTTTAAAGGGTTCTTCTAAAGCACCTATCATGCTCTTCATAGTATGATTAAACCTCTCTACCAGTCCATTTGTCTGTGGATAGTAGGCTGTAGAAAACTTGTAAGTGACACCACAGTTTTTCCACATGGCTTGCATGTAGTGGGACATAAAATTGGATCTCCTGTCGGATATCACTTCCTTAGGAAACCCTACTCTGGTAAAAATACCAAGTAGAGCCTTAGCCACAGCCTGAGCCGTAACAGTTCTCATAGGTATGGCTTCTGGGTATGTTGGTATGGCTTCTGAGTATCTTGTAGCAAGGTCTACTATAACCAGGATAAACCTGGTCCCTGAAGATGTAGGAGGGTCAAGGAGACTGATCATGTCAATGCCCACCCTCTCAAAAGGAACTCTCACCACTGGGAGATGGATGCATCAGGGGTGCCATATTCTTGGCTCCACTCTTGCCAGAGGTTTGGCAAGTGTGACAGCTCCTACACTTCTGAACCCATCTTGGGTGAATAGAAGTAGAGGGAGAGCCTTTCCTTGGTCTTTTTGAAACTGAAATGACCAGCCAACGGTATCTCATGGGCTAACTGTAGGAACTGGAGTCTGTTAGCAAGGGGCACTACAATTCTTTTGCAGTCCCCAGGGATAGACTCAGTCGGTTCACTGTAGAAGAGGCCATCTTCCCAGCTTAACCTGTGCTTTCCAACTTCTTGTCCATCAAGTTGGTTAGCAGCCTATTGTTGAAGACGTTCAAGGGTAGGACACTCTCTCTGTCCTTTGCAGAAATCTGCCCTGTTGGGTCCACCTTCTACCAGTAAAGACTGCAGCTCTGGATGGTCAACAGGGTCAAGATCTCCAACTAAGACAGTGTCTTCTTCCAGATCTTATTCTTCAGAAACTGGCTCAACCACACAAGGGTGTACCTCATACTCTGCCTCAGCAGATGGAAGAGTCACAGGTGTGACTTTGGACAATCTTGGGGATGTCCTTGTTGGTAACATAGGGGTGCTGTCTGACTTTTTCCTGGAGGTCTTGGGTTTCCCCTTTGCCTCTATGTTCGTAGAAATAGCAGTGAGCAACTCCTGTGGAGTGGGAGTGATAGTTCCCTCTATTAACTCCTCTGGAGAGCTTCTCAAGGTTCTCTCCCTTACAGACCCAGTGAGCTCCTGTTTCCTTTTACTGGGAGACCTGGGGGTGCTTGACACAACTCATAATCCATCCTATCCACCTCCCCACAGCTCCATCACAACATCAGATGAAACAGTGGGTAGCCTAGAGAAGGGCCAGGGAAGCAATTGATTCCCTGTAAGACCTTGAATACCATGGTTATATTCATACATTGCCAACCAATCAAAAATATCAAGCTTAACCTCATACATACCCACAATGTCTTTAGGCATACGGGGTCTCTTAGGACTGGAAGACCTAGACTCTGAGAAAGAAGCATTTTCAAGAGATAATCTTTTCATTTCTAGTTCATGATTCAACTGCATTTCTCTGAGCTTAAGTTCTCTGTGTTTTTGTTCAGTTTGAGCATTTAAACGTTTGAATTCAAGTACAAGCCTCATTTTCTCTAGAGCAGTGAATTCAGGACTGGGTGTAGGACCTGTGGGGGTCCCAGTGGACAAGGGTTTAGGTTGCTGAGCAGGCAGGGGAGCAGGGATGACTACTTTAGAGGACACATCTGCCTCTTCCAACTCATCAGTAACAGACATATTATCATCCTCAATACTTTCCACATTTGCTAGAGAGTCAGGTATTTCAGACCCACTCTCCAGACTTTGGTTCTTTAACAACTTTTCAATCAATTCAGACTTTTTACCTTTGGCAGAGAGTTTCCTTTCTTTACACAGATTTCTTAGATAATCTGCAGTGTAATTCAGGAAGGTCTCCTGACTGTGGCTTTCCATATCAGACATGATTAATGTTGCTTTTTAGTGATGTTAGCCTTGTGGTTAGTTGATCCAAGGTAATAGCAGCACTCTAAGGGCCTCATTACACGTTGTGCGGTAGGGATTTAACGTTACCGGTAAGGGAATACCGGTACCGTTAAATCCCCATGCCAATTACGACCTGGCCCACCGCTATTTGCGGCACTTCTAAGTACGGTGCCACTAATAGCGGCCAGGCCGCGGGCGCGCATCCGTCTATTCCGTAAATAACGCCATGCCGCTAATAGCACATCATCACAAGCCAGGCAGACGTGCTAATAGCGGCATGGAAAAGCCCCGAAAACCCTTTACCGGCATGGCGCAAATACCTGCATCGCGAACCACCCGTTATCAGAACCTAGCAGTGTTCCCACCTGCCACAGGTCGACAAAATCAGCACAGGTGGAGGCAATGGAGACTGTGGCAGCACAAAAGGAGCACACCACACCCCTTCACACACCCATTACCACACCAAAATGGTTCCAATACTAGCAGCATTACATGGGCTGGAGGACATGATTGCAGTGCAGCAGCAACAACAACAGGCAGCACAAAGGAGACGCAGGAGGAGAAGGAGGAGGATGGCAAGACAGGCGCAGCAAGCACCACCAGGGCACCTAGGCATACCACAGAGGCAGCCACCAATCCCCAGGATCCGAGCCAGTACATTAAACCTAACCCTGAGCAGATACACATCCTGCACCGTCTGGACCGGGATACCATCACCGGCATCATGTACATGACACATGACAACATTGTCAGCCTCTTAGACATCAGAACTGCCATACCCCCCTCTACAGAAGGTGGTTACTGTGCTCCATTTCCTGGCCACAGGCACCTACCAGCATACACTGGGGCAGATCCATGGCATCTCACAACCAGTATCCTCACGCACGATGAACCAGGTACTCAATGCCCTCCTGAAGCAGGCACGGATCACATATTCCTGCCACGGACTGCCCAGGAGATCGCAAACACCAAAGTTGGCTTCTATTCACTGGCAGGCATCCCAAGTTGCATCGGGACCAGCGACTCTACCCATGTGGAATTGGTGGTCCCACATCAAAATGAAGTAGTCTACCAAAACACCAAAATATTCCACTCCATCAAAGTGCAAATGGCATCTGACGCTAAGAAGATAATCACACATTGTTGTGCCCAATTTCACAGATCAACCCATGATTCCATGGCCCTGCGTAACTCAAACATGCCACGCTACATGGAGCGACAAGCCGGTCAACGTTCCTGGCTACTTGGTGAGTAGCAGGGAAAGCACATGGCAGTGTGATGTGGTGGGGAGAGATGCATACTCCTACTGGGTGTTGACTGTCGTCTGTAGGACAAATGGACATACAGATGTAGGCCAATGTCCATCAGGGAAGGCCGCAATGTCCTTGAGGAGAACCCACATGCAATTATGAGCTGCACAACATAGAGTACAATCCAGGTTTCCGAATATTGCACATCCATCCACATCCACATTGCACATCATGCCACACCACATACCACACAAATCAGCAACATGGCGTCAAGATGGTACTACAGAATCAGCACAGCACAACATCAAGACAGCAATGTGCCCTTCAATGCATGCAAAGGTAACACCCCTAGCCATACCATTGAACCACACACCTATAGCACCACTGAATTGATGCCACACAGCATGGCAACATCCTGGCCATCGCCTCTTGCATGGCCAGGAGGGACACGATGAGCGTCACCATCTGATGTATCAAATGTAATGAGATACAAGGGAGAACTATTATGGATGGAGATGGGTATTGTTGCCCTGATGTATGTGGTGAGGCCCACAAAGGACTGTCCCCAATGAAGTACACATACACAATGATGGAGACCAAGCCTGTGTTTCAAATTTTCAACAGTGTATTGTGATCATAATGTGTACAAAAAGTGCATGGCCCCAACTGTGCAAACACCCTTTTCCCCTCCCTCCTCCCCCCACAACACTCCCAAAAACACCATTTCCCCCTCCCCCCACAACACTCCCAAATACACCCTTTCCCCACTCCCCCACAACACTCCCAAAAACACCCTTTCCCCCTTCCCTCCTCCCCCCACAACACTCCCAAAAACACCCTTTCCCCCCTCCCCCCACAACACCCCCATGTGAGTTTCATAGTGTGCAGGTGTCCTGCTCGACATGTGCCAGCAAGTTCTTGATGGCCCTAATTCTCATGGGCTCCTCCGCCATTGGGTGGTTGGGATGGCGTGCTCCTCATGGTACGCAGAGGGCGGCGCCAGGGGCTTGTTTGTCGGGAACTCGCAGAGGAGGAGGTGCCCGGTTGATCCTGTGGTGGGGGGGGGTATTATCGCTCCATGGCATCCGCAATACGTGTGAGTGCCTGCCTAAATTGGGCCATTTCCTCACAAATCCTGTTTGTGCAGGCCTTCATGGCATCCCTTGTCTGGCTTGCATACAAACTAATGTCATCCCTCAGACGGGCTGCCTCTGCCACATGCTGGCCAACCAGCGCAGTTATTTCAACCCGCCTCTCGCTGATGGTAGCAAGGTCGTGTTGACTGGATCCAGCTGTTGGGGTGGCTGCTGCGCCCTGGTCCATGCCTCTGGCATCAGGTGAGGACACCTGAGGGCTCCATCGCCCTTCCAAAGGCTTGTTGCCTGATTCTACATGGCTACCTGATGGTGATAATGGTCTTGGGCTTGGCTCAATGGACCGTGGTGGGCTGGGGGTCTGGCTTTGAATCAGAACATCAATTGCCTCCTCAACGTCCGAAAGCGGGGCGGTGGCTGCTGCCTCACCAGTGGAACTGGTGGCAGCAGAGTGCAGGCCCTCTGTGCTGGTTTCCAATGTCATGGGGTACACTGCCGTGGGTGGAACAATTGCAGCAGCCGTGGCCTCAGGCTGTGTAGAACTGGTGCTCTTGCTGCCTTTGCCTCTCTGCTGCTGATCACTCCTCCCAGTTCTCCTTGAGGTGGTGGCGGTGTCCCGTCTGTCATGTGTCCTGGGCTTTTTCTTAGCTGGTGGAGCAGGTGTCACAGTGCCCGGCTCATCAGTGTCTGTCTGTGACCCTGTAGGGGACAAAAAAAGGGAATATCATTGTTTATGGTTCTACGTGCCTTATGCAGAATGTTTACGTCATGCCGCTCTATGCATTGGGGCCTCTTTATTTTGGAATCCGGTAATGGGGATGTCGGGTGGGTCATGCATGAATGGTTCTGTGTTGCATGTGTATGTGGTGATGCGTGTATGTAGGTTTGTGACTGGATCGATGGCCTGATTATGGACTCATATTTGGGGGGCCGATCACCCTTCACTGTGCATTGTTTGATGTATACACTCACCTCCATCTGATGAAGTGGGCGCACCATGCTCCATGTCTCCAACACCCTCGATCGATTCCACACCAATTGTGGTGGCGCAGGTCTCCTCCCACTCCCGGAGTTTTATAGGGGAATCTGCGCCATCTCCTGTGGCCATTGCCAGCTTGTGATTCACGGACAGGATGTTTCGTACACTGACCCGTCGTTCGTCCCACCGCTTTCGGCAGTCCTTGACAGTGCGGGTGGTGGTGCCCAACGCACTGACTTTGTGGGCAACCACTGCCCAGATGGCCTTTTTCTTGAGGAGGGTCTCCCGCCGCATGTCATTTGTAAAAACGACATTGGCATTTTCCGCAAGTGTCTGAGTAAGCATGATCAGCTCCTCGTCGCTGAATTTTTATTTTCGCTGGCGATCAGCGCCTTTCTTGAGGGCCTTGGGCATCTTCGCGCTGTCCTGGATGATTTTGCGTTGGAGTCTTGCCGAAAGAGGTCCTGGATGCAGAGGATGGCAATGGATTGTGTTTTTAAAGATGGCCACCGTGCTCCTTCCCGTTCCTGTGCGATGACGCTATTTCCTGTTCCGCATTTTAACGGTTACCGCTAATAGCGGTGACCGCTATTTGCATGCAGAGTGAGGGCGGAGGTGCTATCTGCACTTTCGTCGAAGCCGGTAAGGGACTTTTTTGGGTCTTTAGCGGCATGGCGGTAGGGTCATTACCGGCATGGCGCTATGCTCGTGTCCGCATACTCGTAATGGTACGCTATTAGCGGACACGTTAATAGCGCAATGCCGGTAAATGTTGATTTTTACCGCATGTAATGAGGCCCTAAGTGTAATTACTTGATCCTCACCGCTGTACACCAGTGTTAGGCAGAATTATATACAGTACCCTTTGGGAACACCACACACAATTAAGACTACAAGTGACAGTACAAATTCACCTTTGGTACAAGCCTGTACTACACAGTAAAGTGGTAGCGATGGCTGAGCAGCCAGACTTATCTCAAGCGTAAGTGAGCAGTATCAAATAGTTACACAAAGACAGCAATTACTATGATTCAAACACGCACTGACTCGAGGTTTCTGAGTAAAAGAATATACATTTATTTACACATCAGTTGTATAACATTTCACTAAAGTAAAGCAGTCTAAAAATCACACCCTTAATACACCACAGCACTCCCAATAAGTTCCAGTCAAGTTAAGCTCACAAAATGAAGTGGGAGCAAAATGACACTCCAGCAATTTAAAAGGGCCTTCAATTTAAAAGGCAGGAAAAGACAAAGTTAAGTAGAAATTGAACCACACCAACAGGTAAGTACTCAGGGCAATTGAGCAAGAGGAACTACAGTGATAGAATCAGGTAGAATAGGCTTAGGGCCAAAGTCAATAGGACAAAAGTCTTTTGCTCAAGATCACACAGTTCAAGGTAGTTTGCGGTAAAGTTCGTGTCACAAGTTCCGGACGAAGTTGGTCAGAGGAAAAGTTAGTGTTAAAAGAAGAGAAGGACAAGCCCTCGGATAGGAGAAAGATTTCACACACTTTCACCGCGGCTGAACGAAATGAACAACCTGATTTGCACAGTACCTTAAAATGGAGAGGGAGCTGTAGCTGAGGCGGACGTTCCTGGTAGTTCCTGCAGGCTCACGGTTCCTGAAGCGACTGTCGGACTGACAAGAAGTAGGAAGACTGGAAGGTCCTGCACTACCCATGGAAGAAACCAGCAGCAGAGCAAAGCAACATATAAAAGGTGTGCTCCTTAAAACCCAAGCAGGGTCCGGCCTTCCTGGCTATCCGGCCCACTGTAGCTCTGTTCAGCGAATTCGACCAGAGGAGGGGTCCTGGCTTGAAGTTTGGGAAAACTGGTTGGTCCCACTAGCTCAAGGGAAGAAGATTCCTGGAGGATACTCTCTGTCGTTGGAGTTTGAAGATTCAGACCTGCAGCAGGGCTTCACCGGGCGGTCCAGTCGTTGTAGGGGTCCTCTTCTGTCAGCTCCTCGTCGGTTCTTTCGTTCCAGTGGCGACTCTGCCTTTCCAGTCCCAGAGACCTGCTTTTTATGCAGTTTTCTCCCATTCAAACAGCCTGGCTGTCAATCACACAGCAGGGTGGCTGTCCTGGCAAGGACAGTCACCCAGCCAATCAAAAAGGAGTGCGACTTGGGTTACCAAGGGAACCCATGGCAGGGGTCCTAAGACCCCTCCCTCACATTCTGCCTACACAGACTTTCAGGCGCCTTAAGGAGGGCTTCTGTGCAGAAGCCTGCGAAAAGACGGCGAACAAAGGAACCAAACCTGGTTTGGCACGCAGAGTAAAACGCGAGAAAGACACGGAGCCGAAATAAAATATATTTGGTCAAGCGGATTTATGTTTGAGGCTAATAAAATGGCCTAAAACAATACCATGGTTATTTAAGATAACCATGGTATGAAAAATAGGGTAGGTACCACTGCCACCAGCCAAGTCTTAATGAAAAGGGAGCAAAACAATGCTCCAAGTGAAACAGACGAAAAGGGATAAATATTAACCCTTTTCAATACTCCATGTAACATGGGGTGTACTGAGTCTGTGGTTAAAGAGACTAAATAAAGTTAATGGCACCTTTATCTTTTCTGGGGGACAATAGTCAGCCCCAGAAAATGGAGGCAGAGGTCAGAAGTCTAAAAGACAACCCTGTGTCACTACACTGAAGGTGCTGTGTAACACGCAGTAAAAATGATGCCCATGGAGTAGGTGAGGCTCCTTACCCCAAGATCACACAAATTGTAAAAACACACACAGCAAAAAACATGTAAGAGTGGGAAAAAGGCTCACACTCTTACCAGGTGAAAAAAATAAATCCTAGAAATCAGCAAAGCTGCTGAGGGACTCAGTAGGTAAGGGAAATGTGCCATTTTGGAGAATTATCCCTAACAGCAGATTTGCCGCTATTAATATGGTTACCCTTCCCCAGTTTCTCTATCTATTCCAGGCCCTACCAGTACCCATTCTTAACGGTTGTTTCAGCGATTTAAGAAAAATCACCAGCAACTTTATTTAGGCAGCAAGAGGCCCAGGATTAGCCACCAACTTTTAACAGCACCCAAGAGGGGAGGAGGGATGGCACTTCCAAATTTCCAACTGTATTTCGAAGCAGCCAAGATTCGGATAATAAGGGAATGGTTTGCAGGGAACTACGGAAAGTTGTGGGTGGGCATGCACCGGGCTGTCACTAAACATGAGTTGAAGGACGTCCTTTGGCTCTCGAGACCAGACAGACCCTAGCATATTTATCTGAGCTCCATCACAGAACTGGTAACTGTCTCCTGGGGTAAACTGGATAAAAAAACATGGCATCATCTCCTTTACTTCTCCCTTCATGCCTATGTTCCTAAATCTGTTATTTTAACTGGGAATGGCGCTGGGGACATTTTACAAATGGCAGACCGGTGGGTGCCGAAGGCTGAGAGACATGTTCCAGGGGCAAGCAATCCGATCCTTTGTAGAATGCATCAGAGCTTTGGTGTGGACGAAAGGGAGAGGCTGAGGGATTTCCAGATCAGGCACTGGCTGTTCTGCCCTGAGGTCAGGTCGGTGGCTCTTTGCTCGCTTACACCCTTTGAAAAGTTTATTGCCACTCAGGACGGGTCAAGGGGTCTCATATCGGGTTCATACAAAGTTGTAGATGAGGCTGTCTGATGTATGGCCATATCTTCTGTGGTTACTGGGGAAAAAACCACTGGGAAGGAAGATACCCTAAGAAAAGACTCATTCCCAAATTGCTTAAGTGCTTGCAGCTTCAGCAAGCATGGTACAAGATAATATATAGGTGGCACTGCACCCCGGCCAGGATTAAAAAGCTTTTTACAGAGTCTTCTCAGGTTTACTTGATGGAGTGCAGGGGTATGGGTTCTTGGTCCCACATATGTGGAGATGGCCCAAAATAGGGCCCTTCTGCAGGGAAGTCCAGAATGCACAGGCCCAGGTGTTCGGTGTAGATGCAATGACATCCCCGGAGGAAGACCTGCTGGGGCTGGACGTGGTGTCCCCAGGAGGTATGACCAGAACAAAACGGAAAGCCTGCATAGTTTTCACACTTGCCACCATGCTGCTAATTGCGCAATGATGGAAGGGGGCGGAAATTCCATCTCTACAAGATTGTATCCGGGTGGTCTGGGACTTTGTGGCCCTCAAATGGGCTTCATATGCCATAAATAATTAAGTGTCTTGTTTCGCTGGTGACTGGAGGGAAGTTCTAACATTTCTCAAGGAGGACTTTAAAGTGCAGTGGTGCCCGCAGCGACTGAAACTTCTAGAAATTACTTGTACTATTTCCCTGAAGGGGTGTTGAACCCATAGTATGTTAGGCTCAGAGATCTTGTCTGGGGGAGGGGGAACGGGAGTTGGGGGGGAATGGGAGTTTTGTTTGGGGTTATTTGGAGGTTTGTATTCTTGTCCATGAGTTAATTATGCATATTGTTGTCCCCTTGAACTTGAATAAACAGAATTTAAAAAAAAGAAAAACAAAACATTCAGTCAATACATATATTTGATCTTTGGTAGATATATTTTATCAGCAGAATGACCACATTTTTCATGCCACGATAGGTCAGACACAATTGCATTTTAAAACCTCTTTCAAATAGGAACAGGTCTCGCTTATCTGTACCTGAAATAGAACCAGCAACAGCAGAACTGTGCCAGCTCCATGGCAGTCTGGCTACATTGGATTTGGCAGAGCAGTGCAGCAATCTGACTGCACAAATACAATTAATCACAGTTTTAATTCAATTGCACTTTAAAGTATATGTTGCAAATGCAATCAGGGAATAAGCAGTCAAGACCCTGTTCATTTACATACAAAAGGGCAAGTATCTTTGGAGATATACTGGTGATCAGTTACAGAAATGCTGGCTTGCTGTACTTGTGTGTTCATTATTTCGTATTGGAATGTTCAATTACTGGAGTTGTTATGGATTGTGAGCAGTGAGAGGGCAAGTTAGTGGACGTGACTGACAACTTGTGACCATTTCTCTCATTGATGATAGAAATCAGATGATCTGACCAGGGTGCCCAGAGGGGCTGGATTGTTCAGGTTTCCACCCACCATCCAGTGCCCATCTTCAAGTTCCAAGGCCAAACAGCAATAGGCTAGAACTGTTTTTCCTTTTTTTGGTTAATATTAGTACATGTTGTAAATGTTTCTTGTTCTGACTCAGAACATGTGGAAGTCATCACTATTACTAAGAAAGCATCAAGTTATTCACAGAATAATTTATGAAGGCATTAGTAAAATACAACAGTGTTTCTTCGTCCTGAAAGCGTTTTTCCATTTGTCCAAAAAGCCGTTTTCAATTTGTCTCATAAGCATTTCAGGTGACAAGCACCACAAAGATTCAGTTCCGTATAGAATCAAGGGTAAGGGACTTCTGTTCTTAATTGTCACCCAATTGAAGACTCTCTACAGACTTGGAGTGGCCTATAGGGCAATAGGGTAATGGCCGAACCAAAAACGCAAAATGATGATTTGGGCCCGGTTTTTTTGGTCAAAGCGGGCCACTTTTTTGGCCAATGTCGACCAGGTTGATAAGTTACTTCGCCATGCGGGTAGTAGTTTTGACCAGTGTTACTGAATAAATAGTCTTTAAAATGCACAATTTGCATGGCATTTTATCAAAAAACTACCCCTTGGGCACTACTCAAAGGGTCTGTCACAAAAGGAATGAATTGTCATGTGCAACTGGGGCCACTCTTTAATTGGTGCTAGAGACAATTTTATGCCCCAGTCCGACCCTGCCTCGTATATTCAGGTGCATACATTCCCAAGAGCAGAGGAGATGATGCCAGGGACTTAGAATGCTGAATAATGCTTTGTTCTAGGTCTTCATCAATATAGTTTTTCAAATTTTTAACTTTCTAAGTAACGAACTAATCATGCTGCATTGAAGTGTGGCCCCATAATGCAAATCAGTCTGGCAATCAAAATCTGCACTCTCAAAATAAACGATATTTGGAACCTTGATGCTAAATAGTAAACCGTGAACACCACCTCTGTTACTGGAAGGGAAATGACACTCCCCAGGTTGAGCATGACCCTGGTACAATATTTTAATGTGAATAGAGGATGTTTTTCCTATTCAGTGGTTGGGTTGGGATCAGTTATCCAGTCAATCTCTATGATCATGCACAGCTTTGGGGCATCAATTGTGAAAAACAAATGCTTTTCTCTATGACCATCTTAAAAATAAAAGCATGGAAAAAGGTCTCAGTATGAAGAGTTCTCAGACCTGACATTAAGTTAGCCTCATTGTTTTTCCAGATTTTGGATCTACAAAATGTCCAGTGGCCCTAAAATCTAACATTGCTAAAACCCTATTGTCCAGTATTAAGTAGATTTTAAACTTGCAACAGTGTTCATGTAGGCCACAGAGGACAACAGAGTGCACCTTAAACTCTATGAGGTGTCTTAGGTGTTACTGCCCCACATCTTGACGCGGTTTCCCTGCTCTGATGTCTTTGGTTTTGCTACAGACAAAATGACCTGCGGCTGCCGTGTAGACACTGTATCTATGCTCTTCACTAACTTATCCATCGATAAAGGGCCCAGTACGCCCCAGACATTCATGGGTTCTAGTAACCTGTGCTGTCCTTATGTACATCTGCCAAAGCTGAACCTTTATCCTACCTTACTGTCACTACTTTTAAACTATTAATTGGGAGACATGCGCCACATTTATCGGAACAGAATTCAAATTAGGATTTGTTCATTTGTGTATGTTTGAGCTCTCCCACCTGCGCTAGTATGTCTTTTAAATCATTATGTGAAACTTCACAATATCCCAGGAAACCCCTTCTGTGAAGGAAAACTACCATCTGCATATCTATTGTTGGTGGTTCTACCGAACTATCCTGAACAGGATCCACCCATCTTTTGTGCCCTCAAACCCCTGACAGTACATTTTGAAGTATAGTGCTGCCAATGCGTGGCCTCCCAAAGCGCCACCACTGTACTGAGGAGCAAGACAGGAGTTGGTGAGCAACAAAAGCATGGTGAAGTGGGTATGGGGAAAGTGTGAAAAAGGAGGCTAGGGGAGGCTAACAAAAAATCTTATGATACCAGGGCAGAGTGGTGGAGGAACGGGGAAGTCCCTATGAGGGTGTGCATTGTGAGCCTGGTGCTGTGACTTTCTTGAGGGACACAGTAAAGAACAGATCACCACGGTGGTGTTTAGGCAGGTGCCCTGGAGATTGGTAGCAAGGGCGAGAAAAAGGTACCAGCACCAAACCAGCCTAGACTTGTGGGAGGCTTTCCTGGCCCATGTGGCACTGTACTTGTAGCCATGTCGATGCATCTACTATGTACAGCTCACACACGCTTCTCAGCTAGGTTTATGCTTTACAAAATTCTATACTTGCAATCAGTCGTATCCATTTTGAACATGGAACCTATCTACAAAAGCAGCTACAAAAGCAGCTTGATCAACCGTATCTTGTGACAATACCTGCCTTCAAAATAATGCATTCTCAGTCTTTAATACTTTGCTCCATTAATTCCCCATCGACACTAGTCCCGGTATATGGTGGATTATCACTGCTTGGTTGGTACAATATTCTTGGGCTTTGCAGTCTATCGTCAAGATTAGTATAATGCCTGAATGTTATCCCACAGTCACCATCGAGATCTCATGCGTACCACCTTCGTGAGTATCCGACGAAGTTGCAACACAACCCCACAGATAATGTTTTTTTGGGAATGGCCTCGCCTAGGAAAGTATTTTTCTGTTCTACTTTAATTAATCAGATTGGACGTTCGCTGGTGCACCAGCAGCATTAAAGACTGCAGGGCTGGTCCCTTCATGATTTAGGGCTACTTCTCTGCGTGTGATTTCCCTCATCTTCCTTCTCATGCCAAGCTGTCTATGATAATAATAAATAGTACAAAGCTAGCATTTTGTAAAGAGAAGTTTTTTGTTCACAGAAATCTTTCCATGGCTACTTAATACATTCAAATACGTGATCTAGATTAGCGCTTTCTGCTTATCTATTTGTGTGGTACTTGCAATGGACCTCAGTGCACATTGCAGCCGAACTTGTTAAGATTGTTATTAGGAGGCGCCAAGGAGACTTTGCTATATGTGGGTACTGCACTTTGTCCTTGTGATTCTTTCTGGTGTTCATAAGTGTTTGTGAGCCCAGCTGGAGGCTAAATGACTTTGCTCCAACTTAACCAACCAATGCGTATGATGACGTGTCACCTAATCCGCCCATCAAAGGAACACATTGGTGAGAACACCTACAGGAGAGGCCTGCTGATGAGTGACACTGAATACTTGGCTGATGTCTGTTGCCTCCCCATCTCATACCAGTAGTATAAGACCCACACAGATATGTCACAAGACACTTTTTTGTATTAACATTACATATATATATATATATATATATATATATATATATATATATGATTTTAAAATGTGCACCTCCTTATGCACATGCTTAGTAAAGTCACTCCTATGCTCTACTGCAACCAGAGAGCGGATTTAGTTGGTGCCACAATACGATATATTCTGTTTTCTTCAAACACTTGAAAGGGTTGCAATTGGTCCAAAAGCATACTGCTGCTCTGCAATTCATACACTGGCTTCCGATAAAACATTGGCTTGTCTGCAAGCTTTTGTGCAGGACTTGTAGGTCATGCAGTACCTACTGGCGGCGGTTTCCAGGTATGTCTGCTCGCAAATGCCCCTTTCCAACCTGGTCCAGAACCTGAGTTCCGCCTTGGAACCCATAACCATCCCATGATCATTCAACCAAATAGTTTGGGAGGCAAAGCTATGCAGTTAATAGACATAGTGGTTGGAACAAATTGACTCTAGCATGGATTACCTGAAACTCTGTAAAGGACTGGAAACTGTTCCCTTCTGCAAAGCCTAAGGCCATAAGTAACAACTAACAAGACCTAGAGTGCAATTCTGAGCCTAATCTTAAATTTGTCCACGGGTCCACTGTAACTCCCCTTTTAGTTCCTTCCCATAATTTTACTTTTTGACCCTGACCAATAAGTAGTGAAATAGAAAATGTGGTCAGATCTTTTCTCTTCATAGTACTTTTTTGGGATTTCTACGACCCATATGCCAGTTATCTCAATGCAGGAATATTTGGGAGCTACTTGTTTGTGTGTTTGCAATTGTGTTATTTAAGTACTAGTGCAATCAACTGAATGTAGGCATGTTTACGGAGGAAACTTTGTGACCTACTTGTACAGTATAATGTACAGGCTGTCTGCAGACAGTACACCGATTAACTTTCCTGCTATGCCTTTTTTTGCTGTTGTAGTTCCCGTCGTTTATCCATACACAAAAGAGGAACCCTCAGACACATATGAAGGATCCTGACATGATGTGGGACTTCTGGAGTCTTCGTCCTGAATCTCTGCATCAGGTAGTTAAACCTAATTTTAATTTGTTGCACATATCGGAAGAAGGTAATTATCAAGATGTCATATTTTCACATCTTTATATCGCATTGTAACCTTTGTTTTTTTAGTTCTTCTCTGGTTGACCTGAAAATGATCAGTTGTATGCCGGTATAAAGTTTGGCGATTTGACAATGTATAGTAATTGAATATTGGAGTTTAAAGAAGTGCATTTCGTTGTAAGCTGTATTTTTGTATAATTGCACCCCATCATGGTATGTCATTTTCACATGGCGAGATACCCGTTCTATATCATATGGACTTTCATAGTTCTCTGTAGTTTTAAAGCTTTGTATAGTAAGTACATTGCACACTCAGACTTTTGTGCATAAACATGATTTTTGTTGTTCTGGAGGTACAGATAATTTCAGTAACATATTTGGCTGTACCCGATATTTGTTTTCATGTATCTGCAAAAATATAATTTCAATCTGCATGCCCTGTGACTAATATATTCCATTATGTCACTATCACTGTAAGCACATTTCCATGCGGGCTGCCCCCAATAAATGTTAGTATTGCCACTGAAAGAAAACGTCCTTGCTTGATTTTCCCTATACGTAGCATGCACCTGCAGGCAATCCTTGTCAGTAAAACACAAACACACGCACAGCCACAAACACACAATGCTTACCTTTTCCCTCAATGATGGTGTCCGCTCTCCCTTGGGGGCTTTTTCTGGGGGCAGGCAGGTGGTGGCAGCACGATGCTGGATTGAGGGGTTTAGTGCCTACCTTCACTTTTCCCTCACTCTGGTTAGTATTCAGGTTGGGTCTGCATTTTCTCGCCACCCGTACCGTGAGGCATTTAGAGAGGCAGGTAAAGACTTTCTTCGGGTCATATGGGGCTGTAATTTAAACTTGTAGCGTCAGTAAGTGGATCTCTAGCCTGCACAGTGCTGTGTATGAGTTAGGGTTGGTGCTGTTTTACAATTGCCCTTCCCCGTGCATAGTGCTGGTCAGGGAGAAAAGAATACTAGTAATTACATCTGCAGACTTTTGATATTGTCCCCTTTCAGCATGGAGTGAGTGAAAGGGAATCCCACCACATTGCAAATGGATTGCCTTGTAGGAAACAGGGTGATGAAAAGAGAAGGTAGTTTCTGTCCCTTCAATACACACCAGTTGCAACTCTTTGCTCCATATACAATAATAATAACAATACCCCAATGGCGTAACACAAAATGTGGGGGCCCCCCTGCGAGCCATGCTAAGGGGGGCCCCCCAACTCAGCAACAAATCCAGGGTCGCGCCACACTCTGTGCCGACCTAGATTATCACACTTGGGCAATACGCACGAACGTGCTGCTGAAGGGATATGCCACACACTGCACTAGGTACTTAATATAATATACAGCACACTTTCTGAGAAAAATTGGCTAACAAGCCAGAGTGTTTGCAATTGTTTTGTATGGTAACACCAATCCAATAGGTGCAAGTCACCAACAGTGTACAGGAACATTGATGCTTTGCTATTAAAAATGCCATGCCACAATAAAAACATGTCCCACTGGCTGCACAATGTAGACCATTGTAGACACGTAATCACAATATAGTAAAGCTTGCCAGGCCACATTTAGACATATCTAGACTGGTTGCACCAAAATGCCAGTCGAAGTAATAACACTCATCAAGAAAAGAACACAAATTCAAGCCTGTGTCTCTGTGGCCTCTAGCAACACGGCCAAACTTTTTAAAATCTGAAAGGAACTGGTCAATCCTGTTGCGGTCTTTACCTCTCCTGTTCCCTCCCAGGCCCTCTGTATGGCTATGTCATATCACTTATCTGCCAAAACTCAGGACATCCTGTCCTCCATCTCCTCTTCCTCTCCCTCTATCTCTCTCGGCCCCCCTTTGGCCATCTCTACCACTCTTCCTCCTTTCTCCTCTTTCTCTCTGACAAAACCTGACAAGTTTTCTAGTCCGATCTATGAAAGTGTCATCCAAACAGGTGCTCTCTGCTCCCCCAGAACCGTCAAGAACCATATTGACACCCTTGCTCCAGCCTTGACCGATTTCTGTAATAATCCTTTCCCCACTGGAACGTTCCCCTCTCCCGTTAAGCACCCCCTTATGCACCCACTCCTCAAGACGCCGTCTGCCAATTCTGCCTGCCGGGCAAACTATCGCCCAATCTCCATCACCCCTTTCCTGGGCAAACTGTTGGAAAAGCTATCTCCCAGCTTACTCTCCACACGGAATCTGTTGGTTGTCTCCATGACCATCAGTCTGGCTTCAGAGCTGCCAGAGGCACAGAAACTGCTGTCCTGAACACCTGTGAAGATCTGATTTCTAACCTTGATTCCAGCATTCCTTCTCTCCTCATCCTCCTTGATCTTTCCTCTGCTTTCGACACGGTCAACCATGCCATCCTGATCAATCCTGATCAATCGACTCCATGAGAACCTGGGCATCATGGATCAGGCCCTTGAGTGGCTGACCTCCTTCCTCTTGGACTGCCCCTCCCAGGTCCAACGTGGTCCCTTTCTCTCTGCTCCATCCTCTCACTCTGGTTTTTAAACCTCTATGTGGCCCCTTTGGCCCACCTGATCTCTACATTCTCCTCTAACTTTCAATGTTATGCGGATGACACTCTGCTTTCCTTCAGGCTCCCCTCAGACTCCTCTCCTCTCTCGCTCATTCCCCACTGTCTATCTGCGATTCAGGATTGGTGTGCCTTCAACAATCTCTGCCTTAATGTCAGTAAGATGGAGGTCGTTCTCATTTGGACTCCTGCCCCTGCTTTCCCTCTCTCACTCTGGCCGCACGCCTTAGGCCCTCTTCCTTCGCCTTCCTGTGAGGCAAACAACCCTGGTGTCATCTTTGACTCCACTCTCTCTTTCTCTCCTCACATCTCGGATGTCGCCAAGAAGTCCCACTACCAGCTGCTCCTCCTTAAAATGACTCTTCCCTTTCTCACTTTGCCCTAGAAGCTCACTGTCTCCAGAGCCCTGGTTCTCTCTAGGCTGGAACACTGCAACAGCCTATTTCTCAATCTGCCTTGCTCTACTCTCCAGCCTCTGCAACTAATCCATAACAGGACTGAGAGACTTATCCTTGGCCTCAAGCCCAGGGATCGTATCTCTCCAGCCCTGAAATCTCTCCAATGGCTGCCAGTTGCTGCAAGTATCAAGTTCAAGACCCTTTGCATTGTCCACAAGGCTTTGTGGGCCCGGGGCCTGCACTACATCCAACGCTCTCTTCCAAAATATCATCCTTCTCAAGCCCTTTTCTCAGCTGCCTTCAACTCTCTTAGGGTTAGACACTTCTCCAGACATAGAGTGGGGATAGATCTCTCTCCTCTGCAGGTGCCTCCCTCTGGAATAGCCTCCCTGCCCCTCTCAAACTTGAGCTGGACCACCTGAAGTTCTGGAAGCAGCTCAAAACTTTCCTCTTCTCCTCTGCTTTCTCTCTCTCTCCCTCCCCTGCTGGCCTACCTGACCCACCTGTCTGCTGTACCAACTGGTTGCTTGGCTACCCTCAGAATCTAACTGAGTCCAGTTGAGAGTGCTTGAGAGTGCCCAGGTAACGGGGTGTATCTGTATCTGTTTTGATGGCCCACAGGGACTTGTTGACAACCTTCCCAAACAGATTCTCTTTGTTGAAGGGCATGTCCAGCACCTTCGCTTGGACCTCCTGATGGAAATTCGTGGCTTTTATCCAACCTTGGCGATGAAGGCAGACACTGTTCCCCATCTGCCGGAACTCCGTGTCGGCGACCCCCAATGCCAGTGTGATGGCGTGATCCAACGCCTCTTCCCCTTCCTGGAAGAGAGCGATTGCCTCCATCTTCTTCTTTTAAAAAAAAAAAATCTTTCTTTATTAATTTCATATACAATCAAAACACAACTTAACAGCCCCCTTCCCACAACCCACACCCCTCGTACCACCCACCCTCCCAACAGTCCCATCCTGCAATATCACACAGTCTGATCTCAGATGTACATAATAGATCCAGAGGATATAAATGTAGTCAGTTAACCAGTAGCCCATTATTTCACTTAAGTTCGTGAGTCCAAGGGCTGCGAGCCCCATCTCCAGTAATTCACAATTGTCCATCCGGCCTCGCGCCCGAGTGGGTAGACCCAGCATCCATTTCTACCAGATACAGTCGGAGTGGAGGCCAGTAATCAAAAGGGCGGCTTGTAGCCGGCATGGTTGTACCATACCTGGTTTCCCTCAGCTCACACATTTTCATGTACTCTAGCTAGGAAGTGAAGGTCGGGGGGTTTCTCTTGCCCCATTTTCTGGCCACCAGGTGTCTGGCTACCCCTGATGCCATACTTCGCAATTTCTGTTCTGTGCGGGACCCCCCCATCAATCGAGGCCAACAGCCATACCTCTGACGTATATACCCACGGTGTCGATAGCATTGCACTCACTGCCTCTTCAATCTTACTCCAGAGCAGTCTAATGTGTGGGCAGCTCCAAGCCACATTAAAAAAATCAGCCGGTTCCCCACCGCATCTCCTACACCCCGGGGAACTGTCGGTATAAATTCTAGTCAACTTCAATGGGGAATAGTAGACCCGGTGCAAAAAGTTAAAGTGGGTCAGTCTAAATCTGGCATTCAGTGATATTTTCCGAGTCTGAGTACATATGTGTTTCCATTGTGCATTGGTCAGATCATATCCAAGGGAGGCTGCCCAAGCACTCCTGTAGACAGTGTGCCCCGCAACCATTGCACTCCGGATCCTCTTGTAAATGGAAGAAACTAATTTACTGGGAGTCGGGGGTTTAATAATGAGTTGCTTTACCAGATTGGGAACTGGGGCCCTCGGAAATTTGGGCCACTTAGCTTTTAATGCCCCTCTGAATCTATAATACAAGAACAGGGTCACTGCATTGTGTTCACCTATATCCCGCAGTTCTTCCCATTGTTTAAACCGCCCATCTTGTATCATGTCGCCTAGTGCTTGCACCCCAAGTTTGTGAAAGTGCTCCTCAAACACTTTTTCGTGTGTAAGTGGTATGCCTATAACTTTATAGATTGGCCAGTCTGGATGAAAGCATGGCGTAGCACCCGACAGTCGACACACACGCTCCCAGGCCTTACACGTCACGCTTACTGGCTAAACCTCTCCCCTCGGAGCAACGTCTCTATTCCCCCAGAGCATTCCTAGTATGTTGTTCGGATAAGAAACCGCTTTCGCCGCCATGTCGTGCGGTTGAGCCGTGCTTGGAGAAACCCAACCCACTACATACTGCAACTGCGCTGCCAGGAAATACCAATGCATGTCTGGGACCTCCAGACCGCCCCGCTAACGTCAAAGTGTCTTATGCGATGCGTGATTGCTTACCAGCCCACACCAATCTGGACATCATTGTCCTGACACAGGTCCAAAAAGGGGCAGGGGGCCAAATGGGGATGTTATTGAAAACATATAGCAGTTTGGGTAGAACAATCATCTTACCCAGAGCCAATCGTGCTGCCTGCGAGATGGGGAGGAGGATCCACGACTCCACTTTCTGATCTAACCCCTCCCGCACTCTAATATAGTTATCCTTGTACAGCGACTTGACTTCCGTGGTGACAGTAATGCCTAGATACTGCATCCCTCCCGGGCATTAACGAAAGTCACTGCCTACATCGCTCTGCAGAACCCCTGGAGTCAGAGGGAGGACCTCAGATTTGTTCCAATTAATGTTTAGGCCAGACAGTTCCCCAAACCTGAGCACTTCCTGCATTAAGGGAGCTAAATTCTGCTTAGGATGCCTGCCATATAAAAGGATGCTGTCTGCATAAAGCGCATAGACCAAACCCCGAGCCCCTCACCACCTGAAAGAGAAAGGGCCACTCAACCAAGTCAAATGCCTTGTCGGCGTCAAGCGCCACCAGCGCTATGGGGACCTCAGGGTTGACATTGTGCACCAGGGTAAACAATCGCCTTAAGTTGTACTGGGTGGACCGACCTGGTATAAAGCCTGCCTGGTCGGGAAGGACCAAGGCTGGCATGTGAGGCAATATACGATTAGTTAATATTTTGGCTAAAATTTTGTTGTCAGCGTTAATCAAGGACAGTGGTCTATATGACGCTAGCTGTCGGGGATCTTTCCCTGGCTTGGGGAGCACTGTCACAAAGGCCAATCTGGTCGACTCAGGAAGTGTATCCCTAGACAAGGCGTCTTCATACATTTCCAGTAGATGAGGAGTTACGATGTCAATATAAGCCTTGTAAAATTCGGCTGTGATACCATCTGACCCAGGCGCCCTGCCATTGGGAAGAGGTTTTATAGCTTCCCGGATCTCCTCCTCTGTAATGGGGTATTTAGCGCACCACCCTGCTCACTATCCAGCCACCCCAACGCTACCTCATCACGGTATTCTACCAGCTTATCTTGCTCACCAACCGAACGCGTAGCATACAACTGCGCATAGTAATTATAGAACTCCATATTTATCCTGTGTAAGTCTTTGACGACATCACCATTCACACCCAGAATCTCAGCTGTAGGAGCAATTTGTCTCTCCCTTCTAATGGCCCAGGCCAGAGCTCTGCTTGGGCGATCTCCCTCCCCATACCGCATTGCCATTATAGGATCTCCCATATATTTTTCTTCGCTCGCGGCTATTTGTTGATATTCCTCCCAACGTGCCCTCAGTTCGTCCTGTATCTCTGGGTCATCAGCGCCGCTCTGTTTAGTTTCTAAGTCCCAAATAGAGCCCTCCAATCTCCTCATGCACCCCCGCAGCACTGTTAGAATCCCCCCTCTCTTGATATGCATCATCCCCTGACATAAACCTTAAATGCCTCCAATATCATATTTTGGCTCGGCCCTGAGTCAGTGCCGGCTTGGAAGTATGTTTGGATGTCTCGTTCTATGCCAGCATGAAAAGCCACGTCCTCCAGAGATGCAGCCCTGAAACGCCACCGGGGCGGGGATGAAGAGCCTGCAATATTTTTAATATGGGCTAGGACAGGGGAATGGTCGGAGAGGGTGCTCGGAAGTATCCTAGCTTCCACAGCGCTCCTAGCGATGGCGACAAAAGCCATGATATAGTCAATCCTGGAGGAGCTGCTGTGAACCCGAGAGAAAAAAGTGTACTCTCTATCAGTTGGGTGCTCTTCCCGCCATAGGTCACAAAGATTATGGTACGCAGCTATAGAGGACCATGCCCTAGCTGTTTGCGGAAGTGTCTGCAGTAGTGTGGCTGAACTATCCAGGTCGAGCGTAAGGGCTCAGTTGAAGTCGCCCGTCCAGAGTATTTCATAAGCTGGGAATTTATGAATGTGTCTAGCACATGGATGAAAAAAATCTGGGCTGTCTACATTAGAGGCGTATATATTTATAAATAAAATTCTCGTACCACTTATTTCTCCCACCAGAAGTATATAACGGCCCTTGTCATCCTTAATTTGTTCATGTAGTCGAAACTGAAGGGACCCGTGTATGTTTATCGCCACCCCTCTAGCATGTGAAGAAAAGGATGAACAATACCTGTGTATGCCCCAGCCCACTAGCTTAGGAAGTTGCGTGTCATTGGCCAAGTGTGTTTCTTGCAGACAGAGCATGTTGACCTTATGCATCCTGCTGAAGTTAGCTATGAGGCGAAATGTCTTTTGGTTCGTGAATCCTCTCACATTCCACATCATTATTGTAAGCTGCCCACTCCGTCCACCACGCATCCCCAGTGCGACCATAAAGTACAGAATGCTAAGCTACTCATCATTGCACTGCCTACATTCAGCACGATATTAAGGGACCAGGACCCACTACATTTAGAACTTGTGCCAGGACGATACATTAACCCCATCAATACCCAATTTACTGTGAACATCCCACCTCCCCCTCTCCCTCCTCACCCCCTAAACCCACTCCAGCAACCATAACCTACCGGCCACTTGCCCTCTCCCAATAACTCTACCCCCATTCCAACCATAGTAGGAAAACTTTAACCTCAACTAAACGATTCCGCTAAACATGCGGCAACAGGGGCCTCTGAGGGCAGCTCTAGTGCTCCTAATGGCCACGGCTGACTCAGTAGACTTCTCCCACCCCCTCATTCCCCACACTCCTTCCATCAAAATGTAGGAACATTGCCCCAATATTCCAACACTCCTCCTAAAAGGATATCAGCGCCGGCTCAGGAAGGATGCCGTGGAGAGCCCCCAGTGTCTGGTAGATTCCTGGCAAATTACTCTGCCGCATCTGGAGATGTAAAGAAAACCGCTACCCCTTTATGCTGCACCCGAAGCTTAGCCGGGTACATCATGGAGTATTTTGCCCCCTTACTCCGGAGGATGCTCTTATCCGTTTGGAAGGTCTTCCGTTGGTCTTGGACGGCCAGGCTAAAGTCAGGAAACAGTCGTATAATGTGGCCCTCCCATTTTAACTCTTTCTTCTCCCTGGCCGCTCGTAGTATGGCATCTCTGTCCCGATAACAAAAAATCCTTGCGATGATAGGGTGTTCCGGGGCGCCCGGTGGTGGCCTAGGGGCCAATGAGCGGTGCTCCCGCTCCACCATGTACATGCTAGAGAGAGGCGAACTATCCAGCATATCCACCAACAGCTGCTCAACAAACTATTCCATGTTGTCTGTATTGGTCAACTCTGGCACACCCATGATCCTTACATTGTTCCTCCTTGAGCGACCCTCCAAATCCTCATTCTTCGCAGCTATTTTCTTGACCAGTTGCTGAAGGGCTGATACCTAGCGCTGTGACGAGGTGACGTTGTCCTCTGTAGTTCCAATCCTCTGCTCCGCTTCTTCCATGCGCCCACAAAGTTTTTCTATCTGCATTGCCGAGACATCAACTTTATAAGTGAGAGCATCTATTTTGACCCCAAGTCTGTCATTGCTTCCCTTCAGCGCTCGCAGCGTCTGGTTTGAAGCCACAATGTCCACCTGTTCCGCAACCGGTGCCTGCGAGGGCGCAGCCTGGGACTGGCCCTGCTCCGAACGGGCAAACTGTTCCATCCTTGCCTGTCTCTTCTGATTTCCCATAGAGCCAATAGCAAGGGGGTACCGAGCCGGGTACTCCAGCTCAAAGAATTCCAGCTGATGTACAGACCCCGAATCAGTCCAGGGAAAGCTTCACGCCCAGCTGCCCCCCTAGTTACCCGAAGGATTGGTAGTCCAGTGAAATAGGCAGCAGGGGCTCACCTCCTCAGACAAGTTATAAACAGCAGGAGCTGCAGTTGTATGTCTATGTGGATCAGGTTTCAGGTGATCAGATTAACAGGAAGCACTCAAGGTCAACAAGAAAGTCTATGAGGACTGAAATGCGTATTCAAGAGCGCCACTGCAATCTTACAACAGTTATTACACACTGCTTGCATAGCCAGTGCAGCTTTGGGTCCTCCCCTACATTTCCACAGCAAGGAGCAAATGGCACATTGACCGGTACACAATCCCCTGGTGTCAGCGCCAAAGTTGCTCAAAATCTCAACCTCCGACGAAAAACTAGGTTGCCCCCAGCCTGGATACACCCCCAATGGACAGGGGCAGCCACAGTTCCAACAGGCGCACCCTGCAGGTGATGCCAGAGGCTTGCAAGTGGGGTGCACAACACGTGCCACTAAAGATGCACACATATTAGAGGAGGGGTGCCAGTGTAACCACAGTTCTCAGCAGCACATCGTTTCAGAGGTGCAACCCTGGTGCCACAAGATTGCAATTATGGGCATTTCGGATTACGGGCAGGAGAAAAAAAACAGGCAGTTTATACAAGCAGCATCCAACATTAGAATCAGCTCCACTCCAGGCACGTCGGGCACGTCTCACCCCGCCGTCAGAAGCCCCCGGGCAGACCAAACAGCATGGGGCACATGGTCCGCAGATGCCAGGACACTCTCCAGAAAGAAGCACCACCCCAGCACTTTGGCCGACCACAGCAGCGCCCACGGCTCACGGGTCCAGCCGCACCATGACCAGCCCAGAGCAGCGGAACGGAGGATACCAGCCCGTGTCACAGCTCGGCACACACGGCCATCCAGGTCTGCCAGCCGCGGACCGCTCACCCCCTGTAGCGAGCGGCGGCCCCGCCGAACACAGGGAGGCACTGGGCTCTATGCCCTCACTCACTGCAGCAAGATCACTGGCGCCGCATAGGCCAGCACACCCCACCAGCAACTGCAGCCGGCCCTCGCAGATACGCCAGCCACAAGTCTGCTTGGTCCGACGGCTTTGCCTCGATCGGCTGGGCCATCTGCAACTGGGTAGTCGGGACCGCCGCCACAGGCACTGGCTAGCCGGCCACCTTCCACACCGGGATTAACCTCTCCCCCACTTTCCTCGATCCGGCCGCCAGGCTCTCTTAGTTATTGTGCCTCAGGATGCAGTAGTTGGGCTTGCAGGATCATCCGGGGGTGCCTACTGTTGTGCTGAATCCCACCAGCATCCGTCAGGGGGTAAGGGGTGGAGAAGCCAGGATAGTAGATGGATTTTAAATTCAGCCGTTACCGGAGCCTCTCAGGCAGCGGCCATCTTGGTCTGCTGCGCATCAGCGCCCCGCGATAGCCTCCATCTTCTTATCGTCGGGGAGGAACTCCAGGATTGGCCCCAGCTTGTACCACAACTCCCTGTCACACCTGGACAGGATCGCCAGTGCGTAGGCCGCCTTGATAGTGGACGCTGCGGTGTAAATCACATTCTTTCCCATGGGTCCATCCTTTTCCCCTCGTTGTCGGGAGGAGCCGAGGATGACCAGGGCGGGTTGGCTGACCGATTCCTCCCGGCCGCTGATACCACCAAATCCAGCAATGGCTGCGACCTCAGGCACTTGGGTGCAGAGTCTGGCACCCTATACATCTTTTCCAGCCTATCCCCTTGGCTGGAGCCGTGCAAGTGTTCTTCATGAAGGCCAGGCCCTCTTCGGAAACATTGTCCAGAAAAGGCACCGCCATGATCGTCTTCCTCTTGCCCTTGCGCTTTTGATACAAGAAGCCCTCCTTCTTGGTTTCCTCGGGCACCAGCTGGAATAGCTCGGAGGCCCTGGCGACCATGGAGTGGAACGATCCCACCTCATGTCGTGGGGACACCATGTGTGGAGTATCCAATTGTGGCGATTCACCGTCTGCTGCGACAATGTCTTCCATATCATCCATCATCGTGGCTGGGGGAGAAGAGACCCGACGTGGCGGCGGAGGTTGAAACGGGGGCTTCGGATAACGCTTTCTCTTCTTCGCTGGAGGCTGATCGGGGACCTGGGGGACCGCAGGTACCGGAGCCAGAGGCATTCTTATCTGGATCTCTGACACCAAGGTGTGTAGAGTCGACAGAATATCCAAGGAAATGTCCCTCAGCTGTGAAGGCAGAACAGGAAAACTAGGCCCTGCGCTGTCACCGTCGTCCTCCCCCTCTTCAATGTCCTTGTGGACCGTATGCAAGGACTCCTGATTTACGTCGTCCGCATACGAGACCTCCATGGTTTGGGCGACGGTCTGGGAGGGCTGTTTCAGGGCCTCCTTGGCCCCCTGCTTTTTTCCCCCCTGAGGGTCTTGAACCGGGCCTGAGCCGGTTTCACCACTTCTGGCGTGCTTGCAGACTTTGCCAAAGTCACTGTGGCGGTGTCGCGCTTGGGGGTAGGGACATGTTCTGAGCCGTGGGAGCTATCCTCGCAGGATCAGCGCCCTTTGCTGTTGTGGCAGTAACAGCCTGTTACGCTCACCTGGTATCCACGGGGACGCCACACAGCCAGCTGGTCGCTGATGCCCTTCCTGATGGTTCCCCTGTGGTCTCGGTGTCAAGGGAATTCTGCCTGGAAAATGAAGACTGTCAGGACTGGGCGACCAAGGTAAGCAGTTTAATTCCCCACCTCCTTATATTTCCAGCCCCTCCAGGTTCTCCTCTCACCTTGTTGCCGGAATCAGTGGGCTCTGCTCTCTGGGCAGGGGCGCTTTGGCTTTTGTGGGCGCTGGCGGTCCAGTTACTTCACTGACTGCGGATCTTGTAGTGTCTTTCAGGTAGGTCTTATTGCAATTAATGGCATTGTATTTCTTACATGCCTTTTGTCTGTTCTAATGTCTCTTTTTATCTCCACTAGGGGCGTGGAGTGTCCACTCGGAGAACCGGATGTGCTGGTTCTCACCGAGAAATGATGGCGCGCTACAGCGCTATGATGCGGTAAGGAGGCGCTTTGCGTAGCGCAGCGATGTCTTTTCCTCACTGACATGTGTTTTTCCCTTTTTGTAGGTCACGGAGAGTACCCAGCGCAGATGGGGGTTCCGGATCAGTGCCGGTCGAGAAGTAACCAGCCAGGTAAGAAGTCTTTAAGCGCTTTTATGGTTGTAATGTCTCTAGTACCTCCGTTAATAATGTCTTTCTCCTTTTCTCAGGTCCCTCGATCCGAGCGGCAAACTCCTCCTAAAGAGATGCCCAGGAGCTGTGAGCAGAGATGGATGAAGATTGCAGGTAAGATTCTGCTGCTAACAATGTTTCTTTGTTTTTTCTGCAGGTCCGGAATTCGTCGGGTTTGCAAGAAGCTGGACACGGTGAGCGTCACGTTGCTAGAAGCAAAGTAACGTGAAGCGTGTGTTCCTGTTCGGGTGTGGTTTAAATAGCGACTGTAATGTAGTCCAGGTAAAGTAGTCCCTAGGCCACCACACCAAAGCACTAGACAGCATAGCTTGGTTCTAGGAACCCAGCTATGTGGATGCCTCCATGTTGGATGAAAGCCTTAATAAAGTAGTCCCTTAAGCAGATGCCTCTCCCAACTGATGAGCTTGGCGCCAAAGGCACCAGGACTGGCCCCAAGAGGGCTTGAAAAGTGGAAGTCTGGCCTTATTAAAGATCTGAGCCCTGATTCCACCTGGATTGTGGGCTTGCCAGTGGGGGTCATGGCTGAGGGTCGTGACACAGTCATCAACAGAATCGCCGGCTAATTCTTAACCTGTACCAGTTGAGCCTGCTTGGGCTGTTGGGCCTTCTTCTCCTCCATCCGCAGCTTCTCAGATTTCTCACGGAGTTTAGCCGGGGTAGATAACTTCCTATTCGAAGAGGAACTTGACTGTCTGCTGGCAATCGAGGCGGAAGGTGATGCTGATCGCGCCCTATCCACTTTGGGACCCCCTTCCGCAGCGAACCCGATGGACTCAAACTTGCGACTTTTGGCCTTATCTTGGCCCCAACGGATGAGGCGCCCTCAAATGACTTAGAACAACGCTCCTCAGACCGTCGGGTCCTGGGTGAGGCATGACCCTGCTCGGAGCACGGGTCAAAGGCCTTGGTGTTAAGCCAGTACTCCAGCCTACTACGCCTGTCCTTCGTTGTTTTCTTGGAGAAACCGAGACAAATCTCACACTCCACCTCCTTGTGATCTGGGTGCAGGCAGTAGAGGCATCGAAGGTGCTTGTCCTCCACAAACACATTGTGTAGCCCGCATTTGGTGCAGGGCCTGAAGAGAGACCTTCCCTCCTTCCTCTCTTCCGTCATGGTCGGGGCGCTGTGCATCAATGCCTGTCGACTCGATCTCCCTCGGAGGCCTCCGTTTCGATGTTTACGTTACCGAAGGTATATATAGCGCATGCAGCGCCCCTTGGCTTCAGTTCCGTTTTTCTGCGCTAACGCTTTGGATGCAGTACGCTTAGTTCCTTTGTGAATATAAATCTTCGAAAAATCGTTGAAAATCTTCCAGTACTATTCGAAAGAATGGCTTTGTCATCGGCGTCTTCCACTCCCGTCGGGTTTCAAGAAATTCTGTGCGGTTCGAAGATGTCTGTTACGGACCCCTACAGAATATGCTTGTGGTGTCTGGGATCCGCTCATCCTTCATCGGAGTGTGGGAACTGCCTGTCCATGACGTTGAAAGCCCTGAGAGAGCGCAGAGGGAAGCTTGCGGCAGATAGGACACATAATGTAACGCTCACCTGATTCCCGCAGAGGCGCCGGTCTTGACTGGGTGAATGCCGTATCTTCAAAGGTGATGTGTAACACACGGTTGGCTCTTTGGGCTGGACCTCTGTGCACTGTATGTCTGACTCGAAGAGTAAGATGTCTGCAGATAGAAAATATGGGATTAATGAACTGGGGTTATTGGGTGCCTCTCTCCTCTTCCCTTTCTCTTCTCCTGTAGAACCCCAAAGGTTAACACCCTCACCTTAGGTAAGTGAACGCCGAGCTCTCCATCTGCCTCGGGGCAGGGTGCCGTAACCAGTTTCTTCACTGGATAAGGGTGCAGGCCTCTTGACCTCAGAGGACTGCTGTCCGTCGTTAACTGCACGAACGGTAAGTTCTGGGCACTTCAAATGTCTTAAAAGTCTTTTGTAATGATATCTCTTGTTTTGCAGGGTTCCGGCGATGGCGGATGGCGGGCTGATGAGAGTTGAGGATCGAACCCGCGTGAGGAATAGAAGCGCCTGGAAGCACGTAAGTAAGCGCTTGTAGCCTGCTTCACGATGCGCACTAACTGTCCCTTTTATCTTGCAGGTACAAGTTCGGAGCTTTAGAGAAGCTGAAGGGTGCTGGAATACCCACTGGATTCGGCGTGGGAAGGAGTAATGGCACGTGCGTAATAAAGTTGCCCAATGTCTTTAAACGCACCTTCTTTGTCTTTCAGAAGCCGGAATGCAGCGCGAGGCGTTGGTGACAGCCGATGGACCAGGTAAGAGATGCGCTGCCACTGAAGACCGTAGTGCTAACCTGTTCTTTCTTTGTCTTTACAGGTGCTGCTGAAGACTGGATTCCAGGATGGTAAGCCTTTGTTCCCTTAGGCCCAGGATCAGAAGCAGAAGACACGATGAGCGTTCTGCTGCAGAGAATGCAGAATAACGCAAAGCAAGATTCATCCATCGGGTGTGGTTTAAATAGCCTCCTGTAGTGCTTAGGTGCCTCCTTCCACAGCCACGCCTAAGAAAAGAGTTCCTGCTTTCCAGAAGAGTTCCAGTGTTCTGAACCTAGGGAGTGGCTCCTGCCCCACCCAACAGGAAAAGTAGTCCCAAACAGAACAGGATCAGGGGTTCAACTGGCAGGTAAGTAAGCAGCATGGTCTGCTGCAGGTAAGTCCACCCAAGCATTATGAGCCCGGCGCTTCCAGCGCTGGGCATCTTTATGAGCCTGGTGCCACTGGCGCCAGGACAGGGTCCAAAAGGTCCCAATTGGGACTGGCTGGCACTCGGAACCGGGGTTATGGGTCTGCTTCCAAGGGAGTCGGGCAAGTCCTGATCTTTTGGAAGCAGAGATCATGACACATAAATCCCCTTTGACTCCCTTGAAAAAACAAACTTCTGACAAGTCGAAAACTGTTTCTCCTCACTGTAAGAAAAATAAACGATCCCGATCGCGTAGTGGTTCCCCCACCACTCGTCATCGTCTAGACATGGAAAGAAACGGCGCCATAGATCGCCATCTTCCTCGTCTTTGAGTTCCTCTCCAGAATGGGTCGTATGCCCGACAAAGACTGCTTCGCCAGCTCAATGGGAAGAGTTTAGGCTTAAAATGTTGAAGGTGTTCGAGAATGCGGCCTTGACCCCCTCGACTACACCCAAAGGTTATGCGTTATGCTTCGGTCAAAAGACCTCATAAGCATAAAAGCTGTACGTCTTCGGACCCGGCAGGCAAAACTCCTCGAGAGCGGTCTAAGGATCCCTTGAGTCGAGGAAAAGTCCCTTCGATGCGTCAAGCTCCTCGACGCCACTGGTGTCAAATGCCGTCAATGCAGCCATCAACGTCAACAGTTTCGACAATTACGGCTCCTTTGTCGACAAACATTATGACTCCATCAAGTACTATGGAGAAGACATATACCCCTTTGCCTAGGGCTGAATATTTCAAGTCTCTTTCCTCTATTTATGAGCATGCAGAGCCATCTTCAGATGAATCTAGGCCTTTTGGCCTCCAATATGGTATGCCATCAGCTCCTGAAGCATTAATTTCTAAATTGTCAAGAATAAAGGATCTACAAGAGTGCCTGATGCCAGTGGTTTAGACACCTTACCAGAGGTAGAGTTTGGCATTTCAGATCCTGATGATCATGCAGAGGTTACCTACAGACAGTTGATGTCAAGGGTTATTGAGTATATGGGTTGGGCTAGACCAAGTCCAGTCTTTGAACAAGATGACTTCACCGAGCTTTTGGACAAGGGACCTCAAGATGACCCTATTTTGCCGTTCCATGCAGCTTTGCAAACAAGAAGTTGACCTCAAAATACAGGGTATCAAGCAGTGACCGTTTTTATCTATCAAAACACCCGACACCAGAAAGTCTGGTGTTTCAAGCTGCCACCTCAACCGCTAGACAAAATGCCTACCCTACTATCCCTCCTGATAGGGATGACAAGCATTACGACGGCCTAGCCAAGAACGTTTTTTCGACTGGAAGTATGGCCCTCAAATCGGCTAATCCCACGTGCACGTTGGCAAGGTTCACTCACACCCTTTGGGAGTATATACCCATGGCGTCTGACCATATCCCCGAAGGGGAAGAACGAGTCAGGTTTTTAAACATAGTCAAGGATGGGAAAGATGTGATGTGCGAATCCCACCAGACTGGTCTCGACTCTGCTGAAAGTATCAGCAGAGCAATGGCGGCTAGTACAGTTATGCACAGGTTTTCCTGGTTGAGAAAGTCAGGATTTGCTCCAGATGTACAATCCAGACTGCTCAACATGCCCTTTGACGGCACTCATTCATTCGGAAACAAGGCTGATTAGAGTTTAGAGAAACTCCAAATTTCAAAGGCAGCAACCAAATACCTTGGTGCTGCGATTAGACAACCTCCAAATCGCCCCACAGATACGTCCTAGAGGGGTAGGTCCTTTCGTCACTACTGCACATTTGGAAGAGGCAGGGGACAGTCAGTTCAAAGATGCCAAGGAAGATTTCCCTGTGGTAGACGGGGAAGAGGTACTAAGATCGCAGCATCAGCAGCTACTTTGCCATCAGCCACTGCGTCAGCCGCCCCAAAACCTCTCTCAGAACTCAGTCCAGAAGACTGCAGTGGGAGGCAGACGGTCACAGCATCTGACAGAATGGCAGGCTATTACTTCAGATGCATGGGCATTGGAAACAGTTGCCCCGGGTAACTGCCCTCCTTTTCTAAAAAAAGCCTCAGAGTCATCCACCGGGGGAACAGCTCTTACAAAGTTCCAGATCTGCTCCCGATGCAGGAAATACTAACACTGCTAGAGAAAAGTACTATAGAACCAGTACCTGTAGCTGAGAGGAACAAGGGTTGGTACTCCCCACACTTTCTAATACCAAAGAAGGACAGAGGATTGAGACCCATTTTGGAATTGAGAGACTTGAACAAGTCCCTCAGGAAGGACAAGATAGTTACTCTTTCTCAGATCCTTCAGGCCCTCCAGCTGTACTTGAGGTTCGCCCTTGGCCGTTCTCATTATCAGTTCCGGGTTCTGCCATTTGGGCTGACCTCCACCCAAGGGTTTTCACCAAGTTGATGGCGGTTGTGGCAGTGAGTCTCAGGAAAGGGGGAATTCCCGTTTACCCCTACTTGGACGATTGGCTGATCAGGGCCAGTTCCCCCAAACAGGCCCTGGATCATCTCAGCTCCACCTGTCACTCCCTTCACAGATTGGGCTTCTCCCTAAACTTCAAGAAGTCTCACATGATATCTTCTCAAAGGCTCCAATTCATTGGAGCAATCCTGGATGCATCCCTGGGAAAAGCCTCGCCACCAGAGGTGAAGGCTCAAGACATTCTGCAGATGGTAACCAAATTCCAGAATGCCCAGCATCTGCCAGACTGTGATTTTCTGAGGTTGCTCGGCCTCATGGCATCCTGCATTTTTCTGGCGTCAGAGGCTCGCCTGAGAATGAGATCTTTCAAATGAGCTCTCAGGACTCAGTGGTCCCAATTCTCAGGGAGGTTGTCAGACCTCCTTCAAATTCCGTGCAGAGACTCACAGGACCTTTGGTTCTGGGCCTACCAGGAGACCATTTTGAAAGGAGAACCTTTTTGGCAACCATGACCGGGAATAACAGTAGTGATGGACGCCTCTCTCACGGGTTGGGGAGCTCATGCCAACAATCTGACAATCAGCGGTCGTTGGTATCCATCGGAGTCCAAACTACACATTAACCTTTTGGAATTGAGGGCAATCAGACTAGCGCTGAAGGCCTTTCTGCCATCTGTACTGGGAAGAATGTCCTAATAATGATGGACAACACAGTGGCCATGTACTACCTCAACAAAAGAGGAGGTGTAGGGTCACTACCACTGTGCCGAGATGCAGTGCAACTCTGGTAATGGGTGATACAAGAAGGAATCTCCCTATCGGCAGTTCACCTAGCTGGAGTGGAGAAAACAGCGGCGGATGCTCTGAACAGGCAGAGCACAGTCTCCCACAAGTGGGAACTAGCTCAGGAAGTCCTTCAAAAGATCTTCACCCTTTGGGAGATCCCCTCAGGTGGATCTGTTTGCGACTGCTGTCAACCGGAAGTGCGAGCTATACTGCTCAAGAGAATTTCCTCCAAGAGGAGCTCTAGGAGTAGTGTTCATGGTGGACTGGGATTTTCCACTCCTGTACGCGTTTCCTCCAATCCCCGTCATTCCTCAATTGAGCAGGATGTTGAGAAAGTTCGGGAAACACATGATCCTAATTGCCTGGGCCAGGAGAATGTAGTACCCGGAACAGATCAAAACAGTCTTAGGCTGATTCCGGCGCTCCTCATTGTATCATAATAATGTGGGTGCAAGCAGCGGAGCAAAGTTCTATTACCCTTAGACTGTAAAGGGAAACGAAACTGCACGAATGGTTGTTTAGACCTGGAGGTGTTCCGCGCTCTGCTTAAAGACAGGACAATTTATACAGTCAGCAGGAAAAGAATTTCTGTTAAAGTTTTAAAGCCATTTTCAATCATAAAGTGAGCAAAAATATTGGTTTGTCTTAGGCTTTGTTTTATTCCAAAAGAAAATGTTTGGTTGAATTGTAAATTTCATTCAGTTCAATACTGTTGCTTGACAGAATTTATCTATTTCCAGAACACATAATTGGTTGGATTTATAAGTTTCATTCAATTCAGTACTGTTGCTTCACATTTCCAAACTGTTCTTAGTCTATACCCAGTTTCTTTCAATTCAGTACTTTTACTGTACAGTTCCAATCTGATCTTAGTCTATACCCTCCGCCTTTTGTTTGGCGGTTCCTCAGGGGATTTTGGACAGTAAATTCATTCAAATGAAGAACAAATGCTAATTCGTTTTTATTCGTTGTGTCTATGTTATTCTACATTCTACAAGGGTGCTTGAACAGCCAGCCTGCGTAAGGAGATGTATAGAGTTCGGGCTGTCCACTGTCAGTGCTGTTCTTAATTGTTCTGAAAGGTGTCACTTTGTGTGGAGCGATAATTTGTTTCCAAATCGAGTAGATCCGCGGTACGATTGCCGTTCGTTCGTGTTGTGAACACGTGAACGTAGTACCCGGACCTTCGGGACATGTCCATCTGCCCTCCAATACGTATTCCACAAGGATAGGACCTTCTCTCACGAGAGGAGGGTTGGGTTCTCCATCCAGATATCAGGACGCTCAGCCTTCATGCATGGTTTCTGAAAGGCTGAGGGACAAGGATTGGGACCTCCCAGATGACTTAATGGAGATTTTGCTTTCGGCCAGAAGGCCAGCAACTAAGTCTTTGTACCGCTGCCGTTGGAACAAATTCTGCAGCTGGTGTAGAGATAAGAATGTTGATCCATTTGCATGTAATACACCGATGGTGTTATATTTTTTGTTACACCTAGCTAATCTGGGGCTCCAGATTGTTACCATTAAGGGATATCTTGCGGCGCTTTCTATATTTAAGCACACTTCAGAAGAAGTTTCTTACTTTAAAATATCTATGGTAGTCCAATTTCTAAAGGGTTTAACAAATGTTTAACCTCCAATCCCTTTTCAAGTGCCGATTTGGGATCTCAACTTGGTGTTGAAGTTCATGATGTGTGCTCCTTTCGAGCCTTTCCACCCCTGTCCTTTGAGGCTACTAACCCTGAAAACCATCTTTTTAGTAGCTATTACTTCTATCCGAAGGGTGAGTGAGCTTGAGGCTTTATCCTGCAAGCCTCCTTACACTATGTTTTATAGGAATAAGGAGGTACTGAAGGTAAAACCCACATTTCTACCTAAGATTGTCTCTGAAATTCTTCTCAGACAGAAGATGACTTTACCATCATTTTACCCTCCTCTTCACCCTGGGAAGGAAGAGGAGAGGCTTCTCAGGCTTGACCCTAAACGTACACTAAGCTTCTATATCACTAGAATGGCAAAGTTAAGACAGGATAACCAATTATTCGTTGGCTATTCGGGCCACCAAACAGACATTATCCAGATGGATCATATTGGCAATATCAGAATGCTACAGACTAGCAGGAAAAGATCCTCCAGAAGGCCTTCGGGCCCATTCGACCAGAGGCATGGCAATTTCCTCTGCATTACAGAGGGGAGTACCAATAAAAGAAATGTGTGCGGCTGACACATGGTCTTCTGTACCTACTTTCACCAAACTTTATAGTTTAAACTCTTCCTCAGGTCAGGAAACTGTTTTTGATAAAGCAGTGTTGCATTCTGTGCACACACACCCATGAAAGCTATTAAATTGTCATGTAAAATTCAGACTCCCTCCTGCAGTAAAACTAGAAACTGCTTTGGGAGTGTATCAAAAGATAAGGAATACGTGGGAGGACACAATCCATTCGAAGAACATGTTACTTACCCCTGGTAACGTTCTTTCGATTGGATGTTCCTCCCACATATTCCTTATCGCCCCTCCCAACCTACCCCGCAGTAGAATTGCCCTTGCGATTACATTCTGTGCTCTATCAGGAGGAGTAGCCGTCAGGTATGGGATAAATCCTTCTTTCGTAAAAACAGAACTGAAGCCAACGGGTACTGCGCACGCTATATATAGAGAGAAGATCCTGGCTACCTTGCACTGGTATATTTGGAAAGGATGAATTTCTACACTAAATGCAGTTGTTATGGTGTATGTTTATTAAAGTGAAGACTGTTAGTCTTGTAGTGGTCGGCTGACCACTACCAAGACATCAAGACGGAGGCCTCTGAGGGACATCAAGTCGACATGCATCGACGCACAGCGCCCCCTTCTGAAAATTCTTTTCCGAAGCAGCTAAGCTGGATATTGGAAATATCATAAGATAAGCAATACATGGGAGGAACATCCAGGTGAAAGAATGTTCGCAGGGGTAAGTAACTTGTTCTTTGAATGAAAAGATATTTAGAAGATTGTTTTAGGGTCACTTCATCTGTTACTAAACCATGTGCTATTGATCATATTTGTTTCCTCTGACTATTTTTGGAAGTAGTTGGAGGAGGATCAACCAAAAAGGGGTGCTGGCACACAACCAGGAATCCTGATGCAGGGAAAGGGGTTTAGACAGGGATCTTTTTTTTACAATATCTGTAGTAATGTGATTGTGTGCATATCCTAAATCTCAGATTCTTCCGTCTTCAAAGATATTTACTAGCTATATGGGCAACATGTAAGTCATCATCATTTTAGACTTTATTTCAGCATTTTAAAGCATAAAAGTTCACATTAATGAATAAGGTTAACTAAACAACAATATGGATGATAGCCGTTCAAATCCTGTTATGTTATGAGTATTTGTAGAGCACACATACACCTAAGGCATCTTGGCAGTGAGGACACAACAGTAAATCTAGGAAGAATCAGAGGACCAGAAAAGATGGGTCTTAAGCAGGTGACGAAACTGTAAGTGGTCTTCGGTAGTCCTGAGTTGGAGTGGTAAGGCGTTCCAGAGTTTGGCCACTGCAACAGAAAAGGAATAAAGTGGGGGACAAGGCTGAGCCCTGAGGGACCCCATCGGAAAGGGTATAAGAAGAAGAGTAGAAGGAAGATACCGTAAGAATCTGGCCCCTATCAGCCAGGAAGGAGGTGAACCAGGACAGGACCGTGCCAGAGAGTCCGGCGGAGCATAAACGGCTCAGCAGGAGGGAGTTGTGGACTGTGTCAAAATCTGTTGATAGATCTCTCTAAGATTTGTTGATAGATCTTAGAGAATCAGAGCTCCAACTCACTCTGATTGACCAGCCGGTTAAGGTCATCCAACGCCGACACCAAAACACTCTCCGTGCCCCGGCACGGTCGAAAAATCTGACTGAAAAGGGTCGAAGAAATCAGAACTCTCCAGAAAAGAACTTTGTAATGGGGAGATCAGGGATTCAAGCAACTTCATAAGAAATGGAAGAAGGGAGATGGGACGAAAATATGCAGGAATAGATATGCAGGAATAGCTGGGTCTTAGTAGGGCTTCTTTAAGAGAGGGATAACAAGTGCTTGCTTAAGTGTCGTAGGAAAAGTACCTGTGAAGCAGGAAAGATTTACTGCCTGAGTCACCAGATGGGCAACAGATGGCATAATTTCCTTAAGGACAGATAAAGGGAGAGAGTCCAGTGGGGAGGCAAACTTTCCAGTAGCCAATATGATGTTGTTGAGGTGAAATATCGGAAAGGAGGACCAGAGACAGGAGGGGGCCGCTGCTGAGTGACTGTCCAGAGGAGCACTGGTTCTAGGCCCCACTAGCAAGATATTCTTCCTGATGTCTTCAATCTTATTGATGAAAACTTCCAAAAGAGAGTCGCACATTGCTCGCGAGTGACCCTAGCCAGGGGCATGGTCTTCATAGACAATGACCGCACTACGGAAAATAACTCCTTAGCTTGGTTCAGTGCAAGGATCATCTTGTCAGCATAGAAGAGGCATTTGGCCTGTCTGATGGCAAGGTGGCATTGTTTGAAAGTAAGCTGGAACTTTCTTTTGTCCACATCGGCATAGGCGGAGTGCCACTTGCACTCCGCTTGCCTTTGTGTAAGCCGACGGGCCGGCTCTGCACATCAGAATTTGAGGGAACAGGACCCTCACAGGACAAGCAGGTTAAATCTGCTGCATCAAAACCCCGGCATCCCTTTGGTTCTCCCACTTCTGACTGGATTGTCAACACTGTGCCTTCTTCCTTCTGCTTCTGATACTGCTGCATACATTCCAGCCACAGTTCCAGCTCCTTCTAATTACCTGCACCTGAGAGGGCATTTTAAGCCTCTCAGTTTCCCTCAGGTGTGGGCTATAAGGCTTAATTGCCTAAATACCACTGCAACATGCTTCTTCAGCCCTCTTCCTCATCCCAGTAGTTATCGGGTTATGGGACTTGGAGTCTTTGTCAGCAAAATTAGGTCTTTTTGCCAACTGCTTAGTTTTAAGGGTATATTTATTTCCATCAGAATAAATGGAAATAAATATACCCCCTCAGTTTCCCTCAGGTGCGGGCTATCAGGCTTAATTGCCTGACTACCAGTGCAACATGCTTCTTCAGCCCTCTTCCTCATCCCGGTAGTTATGGAATTATGAGACTTGGAGTGTCAGCAAAATTAGGTCTTTTTGTCAATTGCCTAGTTTTAAGGGTATATTTATTTCCATCAGAATTCATTGTTAAATAGGAAGACAGTTTTAAATGTCCTTCCATTATACCTTCGGGAGTAAGGAGGATTTTTATCATTAGGTGCCTCGAATGGTCTTTCTGTTCTTAGGGTTTGTTTAGATGTTATGTCACCTATGCCTATAGCCACAGATTTTAAATGTGGTTCAGATACATCATACCGACAATAGGCCATTACCTGCTTTTGGAAACTTTAAAAGGTTCTGCCTTTTAAAGAACAAATACTGCATCTCATCCCACGGGATCTCCTCACCACCCTGGCTTTGTCTCCACCCACACTACACCACCCCCGAGGTCATGATAAGGAATGGTGTGCCTTTCTCTGGTCATCTGGGAGGAGACTTTAGGCAGTTGTTTAGTGAGGGATCTGTAGGATTCATCACACAGTTCCTTGCAATACCCCTGTGTGCTGCTACATTTCCATCAATTGATCCACCAGGCTTTAGCTCCCTTGTAAAGAATGTGTGTCTTTCTAGGATCACATTGTCCTTTTTCATTTACTGCTTGTCCATTCTAGCAACTAATTAATCATATACATTTAGCCCTTCCCCTTCTTGTCCTTCCAGTATTGGTGGTGGATGCCGACAAACCACCCTCTAATCACAAATATGTTTTTTTTCCTTTAAGGTGATTATTTCAAACCACCAAGTGTTTTGGAAACACTTGTATATGAGCGCGATACAAAGAAAATATCAATAGACTCAAAAGTATGTGTCAAGTGCTGGTTTAAATATTTGCCACAAAATAGGTGGTATCCCTGGGTTCTGAAGAAACTTTGGGGGTGACTAGAGCTGTTGCATCTTGTTAGACTATGTGTTCCAGTGAAGCAGTGTTTATGGTTTGTTTCCTGTCAGTGAATTAGCAGATTGATTGGTTTTGTTTTAGTTAAACCAATATTAGTTAGGCTGTGAAATGGTAGAACAGCACTATAGAACCTCCAGTTCTTCTATTTATTTTTTCCAGCCCTCGGACTTCCCTGTCATTTGAAAGGGGGATTGAGGTAAGTGCACCTCGGAGCGTCTCATCTTGCTCGGCAACTGTATGTGGCAGCAGCATGTAACAGTATGTTAGAGAGTACGTTTCTGTAAACCGCCGTGTTTCCCTTTGAGGGAGCCGCAGCGGTTGCAATGGCACGCACTTGTGCGCCGCACCTGGACCCATAAGGGGCAAAGTGTCCTAGTTTCATCTAGATTATTGCAAAATGTGTACCCCCGAGGGCCTGTCCAATGGTGTTGTCCTTTCCGGAACAAATGTTGTATGACGTGGATGCAGTGGAGTTCCTCACAGGCAGGCCTTACTTAGGATGAGGTGGTGCAGGGGAGGTCAAGCTTGTCCAACGCTGTTGTGTTCCCTGCACAAACACGACAGGCTTCAGGTAAGCTTTATTCACTTCTGCTGCGCACACACCTCTGCCTCCTCCTCCTCCTCCTCCTATGTCTGGAATGGTGTGCTGTCACCAGCTGTGTCACAGGACCCTGCCCATCATTCCAAAACAGCAGAGCCAGTCTATATGATTAGTGCAGCACCTCTGAGCTGGTCTATATGATTAGTGCAACAATGGAAAGGCACATATAACAAGTTGGTTATATTTGGAGCTTGTAGGCATTTAATCAATTACAGCATTAACCAGTATCCTATGAGAAATAATAGACACTCAATGGGCAAATGCAGCAATGAGCTTAGAATTAGCCACAGGTGGGGCAACAACCCCATGGTAGAAGTAACAACAATGCTATTCCTTAAAGGAGAACCTGCAAGATTAGATGTTGCAGGAGACTGGCTTTACTTAATGAACAAGAGAGGAAAGTCTAATTTGGATACATAGTACCAGCCACATATAAGCCTCTAGGTATAGATCAATTGGGCTGGAAGGACCAAAACACAGAAAGCAGAAAAAAAGGGAGGCATCCCATAGTACATTTGACAAATCAAACCTACCCAAAATAGCAGATGGAGATAAGATGGCTCAAGGCATCGACCTTGACAGAGCAATCTCATCTAAAAGAATTATTTTTAATCCTAAACAAGGGTTCAGTTGGGCAAAGGAGTCGGGTTTAAAACTAAAGGTCCAATAACAGTTACAGATACTCTCAGAGGTACAATTTAGAGAACCACAAAGGTTTAGAGATGAAGAATAAACTTTCAAAGGGATTGTGTCCTCTGACGTATTCCTTATCTTTGATAGATCATCTCCGAGCTTGCTGGCCTCGGAAAAAAAATTCAGTAGAGAGCGCTGTGCGTCGACGTCCCTCGAGCCAATGTCCCTCGACGGCCTCTGTATCGGCGCTGATGTCATCACGCGTATAAATAGACTTGTGCAGCATCCGTTGCTCAGTTCCGTTTTTTCGCGCTTTGTGGAGCCTCGGAATATCGTTGCTCAGTTCTTCAGTCAAATATACTTCATTATTCCTCGTGAATACCGACTCGTACTCGATGGCTTCCTCACCCGAACCGACGACTCACGGTCCGGCTTCAAAAAATGTCGAGACTGTGGAAAGAAAATGTCGTTGACGGATCCTCACAGGATCTGTTTATGGTGCCTGGGAATCGAGCACCATTGTTCTGAGTGCGAGGACTGCATGTCCATGATGGTGAAAGCCTTGAAGGAGCGAAAGGGGAAGCGCGAGAGAGGTAAGGCAGTTAAAACTTTTTTGAAAGTTTCCTCGGCGGAGTCGAGACATTCGTCTCCTCGCCATCACAAAAGACATTCTCGTTCTAGGTCTCGAAGAAGTTCCCATCACTCTTCGAGATCTAAGCATTCAAAAAAGAGACGTCGAAGATCCCCTTCCTCGTCTTCTACTTCTTCCATTTCCACAAAAAGGGTCTCCTGACCCACAAAACATAGCTCTCAGGCTGAGTGGGAGGAATTCAGGAAAAAGATGCTGAGCGTCTTCGAGAAAGCGGCCTCGACCCCCTCGAAGACTGCTGAGGGTGATATCCTGGGTGAAAGACCCGAAAAAATCAAAACGCCGCGAGTCGCAGCACCCGGCGAAAGAAGCCACTAGAGAGCGTCACAAACCCTCAAGTAAAGGCAAAGACACGTCTCCGACGCCGTCGTCGAAGATCCCTTCGACGCATAGATCGGCGTCTTCGATGCCGTTATCGAAGGGTTCTTCGACACACAGGTCAGTCGAGTCGATGCCGTCGTCAACGCTGTCTTCGACGCCGACGACAACGCTGAGAAAGGACACACCCACGGCCACCTCACAGCCAGTGGCCATACCCAGAGCCTCGATCACGGGAATGTTGTTGACAACCTTGAGTAGAATCCTGATTAGTGCAACAATGGAAAGGCACATATAACAAGTTGGTTATATTTGGAGCTTGTTATCGAAGGGTTCTTCGACACACAGGTCAGTCGAGCCGATGCCGTCGTCAACGCCGTCTTCGACGCCGACGACAACGCTGAGAAAGGACACACCCACGGCCACCTCACAGCCAGTGGCCATACCCAGAGCCTCGATCACGGGAATGTCGTTGACAACCTTGAGTAGAATCCTGATACTCTCGAGTTCATCGAGGCCTCCACCACCTTTCTCAACGCCTTTTTGATGGCTTTGAAGCCTTTAATGTCCGCGTCGACGACGACAACATTTTCTCAGCCAATCATGATGAATTTGGCCCCTTCTGCTCTGGAAATGGGATTTATACCATTTTCAAGACCTGATCACTCCAGAGTCTTATCATGAAGAAGGGGAGGATTCGGATCAGGAAAGACCTTTTAAGTTGCAGGGATATGCAACTCCTGTACCAGAGGAATTTACCTCTGAGGAAGGTAGGTTGAAAGACCTCCAAGAATCCTTACAGGAAGCAAGTGGGTTGGACACTTCCCCAGAAGTGGAATTTGCCAGACCAGACCCAGGGGAACATGCTGAAACCCCTTGTAGAACTTTGATGGCAAGGATAATAGAGTTTATGGGGTGGTCCACACCCTCACCTGCTTTTCAGCAAGACGACCTCACAGACATCTTGGTCAAAGGTCCACAGGAGGATCCTGTGGTGCCATTTTATGCGGCATTACAAAGGAGAATATTGGCAAACTGGGAAACACCTGAGGTAATCCCTGCGGTTAACAAAAAATTATCAGCTAAATATAGGGTGTCTTCTGCTGACCCTGAATATTTATCCAACACCCAACTGCGGAGAGTCTGGTTGTTCAGGCAGCTACTTCATCAGGTAGTAAATCGGCTTACCCTACAGTTCCACAGGACAGGGATGATAAGAGATATGACTCTATGGCCAAAAAAGTCTTTTCTGCATGTAGCATGGCGTTGAAATCCATCAATTCCATCAATTCTACGTGTACGCTGGCAAGGTTCAGCCACACACTTTGGGAGTGTGCTTCATCAGCGGCTGACTGCCTCCCGGAGGGAGAAGAAAGGGAAGCGTTCCTAAACATCATCAAAGATGCTAAAGACGCTAAAGACGCTATGTGCGAATCCCTTCAAACTGGCATCGATTCTGCTGACAGCATCAGCAGGGCCATGGCGGCAAGTACAGCAACCCGGAGATTTGCTTGGTTGCGAAAGTCTGGTTTTGCTCCAGATGTGCAAAGCAGACTTTTGAATATGCCCTTTGACGGCTTTTCTTTGTTTGGTAAGAAGGCGGATGACAGTTTAGAAAAACTACAAACATCAAAGGCAGCAGCAAAATCCCTAGGAGCTACAATCCGTCAGACACTATATCGCCCTTCAGGAACCTCTTGGAGAGGTAAGTCCTTTCGCCTTTATTCCGCATGCGGAAGAGGCAGAGGACAGCCGGTTCAAAGGGGCAGAAAGAATTCACCCGAGGTGGACGGGGTAAAAATAGAAAAGGCATCTGCATCAGCCGCCTCCAAACCGCTCTGAGGACTCTCCTCACAAGACACGAGTAGGGGGCAGGTTAACTCAACATCTGACGGAATGGCAGGCTATTACGTCAGATGCTTGGGCATTGGAGACAGTTGCCCAAGGTTACTGCCTGCCTTTTCTACGCATCCCTCAGAGTCATCCACCGGGGAACAGCTCTCTGAAAGTTCCAGATCCGCTCCTCTTGCAGGAAATTGTAGACCTGCTAGAGAAAGGGTCCATAGAACCGGTACCTGTAGCGGAGAGGAAAAATAGCTGGTACTCCCCCTACTTTCTTATACCGAAGAAAGACGGAGGACTGAGACCTATCTTGGACTTACGAGAATTGAACAAGTTCCTCAGGAAGGACAAGTTCAAGATGGTAACTCTCTTTCAGATCCTTCAGGCCCTCCAGCTCCAGGACTGGCTGGTATCTCTGGACCTCCAGGATGCTTATTTCCATGTGCCAATCCATCTCAAACACAGGAAATACCTGAGGTTCGCAATTGGCGGCTCTCATTATCAATTTTGAGTTCTGCCATTTGGGCTGACCTCCGCCCTGAGGGTCTTCACCAAACTAATGTCGGTAGTGGCTGCAAGTCTTAAGGAGGGAAGGGATTCACGTCTACCCCTACCTGGACGATTGGCTGATCAGAGCTGTATCTCCGGAACAAGCTCAGATCCAGCTAGATTATGTCTGCCACTTCCTTCACAAACTGGGCTTCTCCCTCGATTTAAAGAAGTCACAGATTAGACCATCACAGAGACTCCAGTTCATTGGAGCGGTCCTGGACACTTCCCTGGGAAAAGCCTCACCACCAGAGGTGAGGGCTCAAGATATTCTGCAGATGAACAGCAAGTTTCAAAATGCCCAACATCTCCCAGCCTTCGACTTTTTGAGGTTGCTAGGCCTCATGGCATCCTGCATCTTCCTTGTGCCAGAGGCTCGCCTGAGAATGAGATCTCTTCAGTGGGCACTGAGAACTCAGTGGTCGCAATTCTCACGGAGAATGACAGACCTCCTTCAGGTTCCGGACAAGTTGGCTCGAGACCTTCAGTGGTGGGCCTGCCAGAAAAACATATTGAAGGAAGAACTGTTTGGGCAACCATGGCCGGAGGTAACAGTAGTTCACCTAGCCGGAGAGAAGAACTTGACGGCAGACGCTCTGAGCAGGCAGGGCACAGTCTCCCACGAGTGGGAACTAGCTCAGGAAGTCCTTCAGGAGATCTTCGCCCTTTGGGGAACCCCTCAAGTGGATCTGTTCCCCACCAGTACCAACAGGAAGTGCGATTTGTTTTGTCCAAGGGAATTTCCCCCGAGAGGAGCTCTAGGGGACGCGTTCGTAGTGGACTGGGAGTTTCCACTCCTGTACGCGTTTCCACCAGTCCCTGTCATTCCTCAAATGATCAGGAGGTTGAGAAGATTCCGGAGGACTATGATCCTAATTGCCCCAGACTGGGCCAGGAGAACGTGGTACCCGGACCTTCTGGACATGTCCATCTGCCCTCCGATTCGTCTTCCACTCAAGGAGAATCCTCTCTCACAGAAGGGAGGTCAGGTTCTCTATCCAGACATCAGAACCCTCAACCTTCACGCCTGGCTTCTGAAAGGTTGAGATACAAGGATTGGGACCTCCCTGATGACGTCATGGAGGTGTTGCTTTCGGCCAGAAGGCCAGCAACAAAGTCTTTATACCGCTGCCGTTGGAACACATTTTGCAGCTGGTGTAGAGAAGAGAATATCGACCCCTTTTCATGTGGTACTCTACTTGGCAAATTCAGGCCTTCGAGTTGGCACTATCAAGGGCTATCTCGCAGCACTATCGATCTTCAAGCGCATAATCCCGCATTTAGCCTGTGCCTACCTGTGATTGCTTCATTTGAACTGCCCTTTTGCACCTTAGTTATAATCTCGAACTTAGCCTGTGCCTACCTGTGATTGCTTCATTTGAACTGCCCTTTTGCACCTTAGCTATAATCTCGCATTTAGCCTGTGCCTACCTGTGATTGCTTCATTTAAACTGCCCTTTGCACCTTAGCTATAATCTCGCATTTAGCCTGTGCCTGCCGGTTGTTGCATCATTTGAACTGCCCTTTTGCACCCTAGCTATAATCTCAAACTTAGCCTGTGCCTACCTGTGGTTGTATTACTGAAACTGCCCTTTCTGCACTATAACAACAATTTCAATCTGTAATTGAAGTTGCCCGCCTCCACACCACACCAGCTAGCTCGAACCTAGCCCCTGCCTACCTTGCCGTGTCAACAACCAAACTGCCCACTCTCTCCTCAATTCCAATTATGATCCATTGGCTCATACTCACCATGTTCCCTTTCTGTATCTTAAACAATAACACTCCATGTAGCAACAACAGATACATACCATACAACAATGGACTAGCCAAACTAGGCTGCCCTAGGCACCACCCCATCCCCTGCCCCACACCCTTCCTCCCCTCCCTTCCACCCTTCACACACACCCCTCACCAACAACTCATCGCTAAAAGCAAGGCCACATCAGCCAACATCCTACCTAACAGTACCAACTCAACAAATGCCAACCACACTGCCTCCAACCCTCTCCTTCCCAACCCATTAGATCACTGCCCCACAACCTACCCCACCTTCCAAGACCGCAATAATAGACTCGACGCTAGACTCCCCACCACATCTAGCAAATTGCCTACCAAAACCATGACTAAGACCTCAACCACTAAGGATAGCGCTAAGACCACTAACGCAACTTCTCTAAAAGGTGCACTACTCAATGTTAGATCTCTAGTAGCCCACCCCACTGAAATCGCTGACATTATCCTCTCAGGAGACCTCGACTTCCTTGCTACTACAGAAACTTGGTTACATGAAGCAGCAGGACCCTATCTCACTCTTGCTGTCCCCGACAACTACTCTATCCTCAGAGCAGACAGACCTAATGCTTGCGGAGGAGGTGTAGCTATCATTTTCAAATCCTCACTCGACTTCAGACATATCACCCCCCCCGCTAAAGTTAAAGTCCTGCGAGCACCTCACCTTCAAAGTACAAACCACCCCTAAGAGTACCATTACCGTGCAACTAATATATAAGCCCCCAGGCCCCACAGGATCCTTTGAGGAAGACATTACCACTCTCATAGCAGAGAACTCCAAACCCCACTCCCAAAATATCATTCTAGGAGACTTCAATTTAGGATTTAATGACTCTAACGACTCTCCAGCTGCTTCCCTGGCCAACACCTTATCCGAGCACGACTTCATTCAAGTCGTTACACTACCCACCCACCAGAAAGGTAGAACCATAGATTGGGTCGCAGCCCACAACTGCAATATCACCTGCAAAGCCCCACAACCCCTTGTATGGACTGACCACTCCCTCAAATCATTTGAAATCAACCTAAATAATCCCAACCCCAAGCAGCGCCCCTATGCACCAGCCTGCCTCTCTAGAAACAAGCGCAATATCTCTGCGGAGACCCTCACACCTCTGATCCTCCCATCTCTAAACACACTCCCTGCCACCGCCGACCTTAGCCTTCTAGTCAACACCTACAATGATGCCCTCACCAGCGCCATTGATGCTGTTGCACCCCTAAAGGAACGCAAAGGTAAACCCATAGCCCACTTGAACCCTTGGTTCACACCAGAACTCAAATCTATAAGAAAAAAGAAAGCCAAGATGGAAACCTTATGGAAATCCAACCCCACTGCAGAAAATAAATCTAATCTCAAAACCATTTCCTCCTTCTATAAGAAAGAGATAATCCACACTAAAAAAGAAACCTACAATACTAGAATAAATAATGCCCAATCTTCGGCTAAAGAACTCTTCACCATCCTGAAGGAATTAGAAAACCCTAACCTCCTACCGATACCTGCGTGAAGGACAAGCCCTGGAGCACCAGTATCCAAAATGCCCTGGCCAACAAAATTATTGGTCTCCAAAACAAAATTGAGGCCAAAAGACTACAACTCTCAAACAGCAATGCCCTCATACCTAGCACACCCACCCCGACCAGTAACACCTCCGGCTTTACTTTCAAACCGGTTACTATACCTGAAATCCAAAAAATCATAGCATCCCTTAAACCTTCTAATTGTAAAGGGGACAGCTGCCCCACCCAGATCATCAAAGATGCTGCACGAGACCTAGCCCCCTTCATCTCCAAACTAATAAACCTATCTTTCTCGACCAAAGACAGGGGTGGATTAGTTCCCCCTGTCCAACAGTCCTGGGTTCTCCCCCTCCTAAAAAAACAATCTCTCGACCCGGCCATACCCACCAATTACAGGCCCATCACTACGGTCCCTTTCCTGCTAAAAATCCTCGACAGAGTCGCCTAACTGCAAATCCAAGATTACCTGGAGACCAATCAACTGTTAGGCCTGCGTCAATCTGGCTTTCGTCCTCAACACGGAACAGAAACGGCCCTTGTTGATCTCAAAAGTCAGATTGATGACATCAAGGACAAAAACAAAGCAGCCATCCTACTCCTTCTAGACCTCTCAGCAGCCTTTGACCTGTTGACCATAAAATACTCTGCAACCACCTCTCTTCTGGTGGCCACTTCTCACCCTCTGCTGTCACTTGGATACAATCCTTCCTAGCCAACAGAACCATGAGGGTTTTCTCATCTGTGGCTGCAGCAGACCCCATCCCCATCACATGCGGTATCCCACAAGGGTCCTGCGTCTCCCCTACCCTCTACAATATCTTTACTAAACCCCTCTTTGACAAACTGGACCATCTGGGTGTCACCTACACCAACTACGCGGATGACACCCAGATACTCCTCACCATCACTGGCAACTACAACACTGACGCCACCAGGATCAACGAAATCTTCGCCATCATTCAGGCATGGATGGCCACACACGGCCTCTGCCTGAATGATGAGAAGACCGAGCTCCTCCTGGTCGGGTCCCCCAATAACCTACAGAAACTCAGCCCTGACTACTCCAAATTCATCATAGATGGCAACATCATTCCAGTTGTGAATCATGTGAAAACCTTAGGCTTCTACCTTCACGCCAATACCAACCTCTCCAAACAAGTTGATATGACCGCCTCAGCTACCGCCTACACGGGAAAATTAATTAGGGCTTGTAGACCCTTTCTATCTACAAACAGCTGCCTCATTCTGGCGAGGGCCCTCATACAATCGAAGCTTGATTATTGCAACAGCCTCTACCTTGGTGCCAACCAAGCTATGATCAAGAAACTTCAGATCTTCCAGAATAATGCGCTGAGAGCAGCACTAAATATTCCCAGGAGAGAGCACATCTCCCACATAAGAATATCTTGTAAATGGTTATCTATCCAACAAAAAATCAACCTGAAAACCCTCTGCCTCACCTATAAAGCCTTAAATCACCGTGCCCCCCAGTACCTCACCAATAAACTCTTGCTCAAGCCTAACACAAGACTCACCAGATCATCCAATACTCTCTGCCTCACCGTGCCCAGATTCTCCGCCAAAAGAGCCGGGGGCTCAAGCTTTACTGTCCTCACCCCTCAACTCTGGAACTGTTAAGACAGATTTCTGAACTCTGTCCTGGTGGCGCAGAAGTTCAGAAGGCCAACCTAATTACTTGGAACAGGGTAACCTCTGGACAAGCCAGACCAATCAAGGTAGCGATCGCGGCGGTCAAGACTAGGTCTCAAGAGGGGTGAGGGTGACTGAAAGCCCGCAGTGAGCACACAAAGCAAGAGCGCTTACGAACTACTCCAAACAGTTGTTATATCAAAAATAGATACACATTTATTTTAAGGCCTTTAAAACAATGACCGTAGCAAGAAAATCACAATATCACAATATTAAACCAACACATACCATATCAACACAATATATATACAAATACACAGTCGCAAGCGTTTAAAGCACGAAATATGTAGTCCACCTGAAAGGAAAGGAAAACAGGCAGTGCGATAACGCTTTAGACTCAGTTCGCCTTTAGAGGCACCTAACTAGATGGAAGTCCGAGCCCTGCGAAGAGTGGAGCCTTGTGCTCAAAGTACCTGCCACGCCGGTGCCAACGGGCAAAAGGGGGAAGCTCTTCGGAGGAAGTCAGGCAGTTCGGGTTAGTGCACAGCAGAAGGAGAACAGGTTCCGCAACTCAAGCGCAGCCTCCACAGTGGGCAGAAGCAGAGCGCGAGTACGGCCAAAAGGGTGCTGTTTTTACACAGCAGGGAAAAGCAATGGGATACTGCAGGAGGGCGACCAGATCCTAGCTAAATTACTCCCCGGTCCCCGAAGCAAGCAGACCCAGGCTTCTCCACGTTAGTTTCAGCAGCTGGCAGGTTCAGAAGAGCAGGGAACGCCTCGTAGTCGTGTAGAGCAAAAAGACGTCCCAATCGACGAAACCAGCACAGTTTGTTGCCGCAGCAGGACAACGGAGCGGCTGTGTGTATTCAAGCCAAATGTACACTCCTCCCTTCAGACCTGGGGACGCCAAGCGTACGAAGCGTGGGAGAGTGACAAGGACTCGAAATACAACACAACCTGGCGGCAGTTGCAGAGCAGGACTCCCTTGTAAGCTGGTCAGTCAACTGGATGGCCCAGAGACACTTCCGAAGGCTTACTTGGCAGGAGATGATGAAGTCGCCGGGAATAGCTGTTCCTGCTATTCCAAAGGTCGAAGCACCAGTACAGGCCTTCTGGTTCGATCCAAGGAGGAAAGGGTTTCACAGGACGACAGCAGTGCAAAGGAGGATTCCTTCAGCGGGCCACCAGCGATTCCTCGGTCCAGCCTCTTGGTTGCAGGATACTTGGCTCCTGTATTCCTTCGTTCGTGAGAACTCAGGAGATCGACATGGTAGTGGTGTTTCCAGCTCCCTCTTATCCACGGTTCCCTTCGCGCCAAAACGGAGGGGAGCCAATGGGAGATCCGCACATCAACACACATACCATACGTGGACCAATCACGGACCACGGTGGTCCCAGGCATTCACACCACCCCAGACTCTCTGGCACCCAGGATGTGTATTGGGACCAGACATCCCAGCCCACACCCTGGAGGCACACAATCGACATGTAGAAGCCCGCGAAAGCAACCACGTTTCGCGGGAAAGTACATGCCCAAATAAGGAAGGCCCCGGGTCGCCCGACCTGGGGAAGGTGAAGGGAGCAAGACGGTCAGTGGACAAGACAAAGGAGCCTCGTGGTCTGGCCATTTTGGAGAGCCAGGCCACCATTTTGGGTTCAGGGCAAAAACGTGCTCAGAACGCCAAAAGGAGCTCAAAATAAACAAAACGATCGCTGCCACCATTCGAGTCCCTGAATGACTTGCACCGATCAAATACCATCCTAAAAGAGTATTTAGGGTCTGTAGAAGGCTAGAGACCCAAGAGAGCTGTAACTTAGCTTACAGTGCCCTCTTGTGTCATGTTGCACTAAAGCCGCAACACGATAAAAGAAACTACGGGAAACAGCGTTCCCCGGTACTGACTGTCTTAAGGGCATGTCAGTTTCCCCGTAAGAAAAGGAGCGAAAGCCCAGAGAAGTGCGGCAGAAGGCTGTACTTCTCTGGCAAAGTCAAGAACAAGGTTAAAAACAATAGCAAAAAGTTTAGGGGTTGCCACATGGAAGGAAAATTCCCTACAATTACGAAATCTTTCCTAACACTCGCCCCTCCCAGACTATGGACAGGGGGAACTAATCCACCCCTGGATGAGTCTCTTGTTCAGGTCGGTTAAACATTCTGGACAACCCATCAGCATTGCTATGTTGGACACCTGGCCTATGCTCAATAGTGAAGTCGAAGCCTTGTAGCCTTATGGACCACCTAAGCAACTTTGGATTCTCCCCCTTCATGTTCATTAGCCACTTTAACGGCTTATGGTCAGTCTGCACAGTGAAGTGGGTCCCATAGAGGTAGGGCCTCAGCTTCCTTAGGGCCCACACAACAGAGAAACATTCTTTCTCTACCGTGGACCATCTGAGCTCTCTGTCCTTAAGCTGGCGACTAATAAAACCGATAGGGTGTTCCTTACCCTTCTCATCTACTTGTGATAGTACAGCTCCTATCCCAGTGTCAGAGGCATCCGTCTGCACGATAAAAGGTCTTTGATAATCAGGGGCCCTGAGCACAGGGGCCTGGCACAAGGAGTCTTTTAAGCCATTGAAGGCCTTCTCACACTCGTCAGTCCAAGTTACCTTCTTGGGTTTCTTCGGAGTTGTGAGGGCAGTCAGAGGAGCAGCTATGGTACCATAGTCTGCCACAAAATTGCGATAATAACCCGTGAGTCCTAAGAAGGCTCTCACTTGGGTTTGCGTAGTGGGGGTAGGCCAGTCTTGTACTGCTTGTACTTTACTGGGTAGAGGCTGTATCCTCCCTCCACCTACTTCATGTCCAAGGTAAACCACTGAGCCTTGTCCAATGTGGCATTTACTAGCCTTTATGGTCAAGTGGGCTTTCTGAAGAGCCTGGAGCACAATCCTGAGGTGTTTCACATGGTCTTCCCAGGTGGCACTGAAAACTGCTATATCGTCCAGATATGCAAGGCAGAATTCGTCCAACCCATTCAACACATGATTCACAAGCCTCTGGAAAGTGGCAGGTGCATTCTTCAACCCGAACGGCATTACCCGGAATTGGTAAAGGCCGTCTGGAGTAGAAAATGCTGTCTTCTCCTTGGCATGTTCTGCTAAAGCTATTTGCCAATAGCCAGCAGTGAGGTCAAACGTGCTGAGGTACTTGGAGGCACCCAAAGTATCCACCAGCTCATCCGTTCGAGGCAAGGGGTGTGCATCTGTCTTGGTGACAGCATTCAGAGCCCTGTAATCCACGCAGAACCTCAATTCAGAAGTGCCTGCTTTTGGAACCAAAGCCACAGGACTGGACCAAGGACTACTAGAGGGTTCAATCACCCCAAGGTCTAACATCTTGTTGACCTCGGTCTTAATATAAGACCCTACTTTATCTGACATCCTGTATCCCCTACTTTTGGTAGGTACACTGTCTCCTGTGTCAATGTTATGTTTGCACCAAGGTGTCAAACCAGGGGACTGTGAAAACAGGGGGGAAAACTGCCTAAGCAAACTTTTCACCTCAGCCTGCTGATCAGAAGTCAGGTGAGTGGCCACTCGGACACCCTCAACGGAGCTATCTGAAGGACCGCTTTGGAACAGGTCGGGGAGAGGTTCTGACTCCTCTTCCTCAACATCTGAAGCCAGTAGCAGTGCTGCGATTTCGACTCTTGGGACGAAAGCCTTCAGCCTATTCACGTGGAACACTTTTGGAGCCTGTCCAGGCCTTCCAAGGTCCACTAAATAGTTCACCTCACCCAGGGGCTCCACCACTGTGTAAGGGCCTGACCATTTGTCCTGTAAAGCTCGAGGCCTTATTGGATTCATGATCAGGACTTGCTGACCAGGTGTAAAGTTGATGAGGGAAGCTTTCTGGTCGTACCAATGTTTCACCAGCGCTTGCCCTGCCTTCAATTTATCACTAGCCAAGCCAATCAGAAGTACCATCCGTTTTCTGAGCCCTAGCACATAGTCAACTACATTGGTAGTAACAGGGGGAGTGGGCATCTCCCATCCCTCTTTGACGATGGCTAAGGGTCCCCGTACGGGATGACCGAACAGAAGTTCGAAGGGGCTGAAGCCAACACCCTCCTGTGGTACCTCTCGGTAGGCAAACAGTAAGCATGGTAAAAGAAGATCCCATTTTCTTCTCTGGGGCTCCTCCAGAGCCCCAATCATGCTCTTTAACGTTCTGTTGAAACGTTCCACCAGACCATTGGTCTGGGGGTGATATGCAGAAGAGAACTTGTAGGTGACCCCACATTCTTTCCACATAGCCTGCATATACTTCGACATAAAGTTGCTGCCACGATCTGACACAACTTCTTTAGGGAAGCCAACCCTAGTAAATATGCCGAGTAAAGCTTTTGCAACTGACTTGGCAGTTACAGTTTTCAATGGGATGGCCTCAGGGTACCTGGTTGCATGGTCGACCAGCACCAGGATAAACCTATTGCCCGAGGATGTTTGCGGGTCAAGGGGACCAACGATGTCAATCCCTACCCTTTCAAATGGTACCCCCACAACTGGGAGCGGTACCAACGGAGCTTGGATTGTCGCGCCAACCTTACCAGACAACTGGCAGGAGGCACAACTCCTGCAGTGACTTTCTACTTGCACCCCCATCTTGGGCCAGTAGAAGTGCATGGATAACCTTTGCTTGGTCCTCTTCATACCAAGGTGACCAGCAAGGGGAACTTCATGCGCCAACTGCAGGAGGAAGGGCCTAACAGCAAGGGGAACCACCAACCTCCTATGGTCTCCTTCTGTAGACTCTGTGGGCTCACTATACAGGAGTCCACCTTCCCAATAAATCCTATGCTTCCCAGGAGGTTCACCCTCAAGCTGGGAGCAGGCCTGTCTCCTTAGGCCTTCCAGAGATGGGCACTCACGTTGGCCTTTACTGAATTCGTCCCTATCAGGACCTCCTTCAACTAACAAGTCTTTTAGTTCAGGATGATCGTTGGGGTCGAATACTTCAGGCATCGCCACCTCCTCGTCAGGCCCGGGCGATTGACCAACTTCCTCCACCGCAGTGGTAGGCGAGCTCGGGGGAATATTCTCTTTCCCTCGTCTTGACTTGTAGACTCCTTTCGCCTAGGGTTTCCCCTTTGGCTGGGGCGGCGTATTGGACTTGGCCAATGCTGCCCGTGCTTGAGACCGTGTGTAGGGTCTTTCGGCAGTGTCTCCTACGAGCCCTAAAGCTCTGGGATCATTGCCCAACAAGACCTTTCCCGGGACGTTTCTCTGAATGCTCACTGGAATCCTGACTGCTGTACCATTTAAAGTAAGATTTACAGGGATCACGGGAAACATACGGAGGGGGCCGTCAGCCAACTTAGTGGGCATCAGAGTAGCTCTGGCAACTTCCTCTGAGTCTACCAAGGTAGAATCCACTACAGTGCGACTGCACCCACTATCCCTAAGAGCTGGAGTATCCACTCCATTGATCAGCACACTGTCTTTAAAGTAGTGCTTGGTATTATCCGGAATCCTAGCATAAGCCTCTGCGACTTTAGGTTCCCAGGAACCCAGGGACACTAAAACTACCTCAGCCTCTATTCCGCTGGGAAATGAGTCTGAGGAGAAGGATGCTCCTGTAATCTCTTCTTCCTCGTAGGAGGAGAAGGCCAGATTAGCGGAGTGGACCCCCAAAGGTCTAACCTTACAACGGGGATCCCCCTTCACATGGTCAGTTGCTCCACAAGAAAAACAAGCCCCAGTGGGTCTGTTTACGTAGGGAGGCTTATTGTAACCAGAGTTCTGTTTCGGAGGCTGACCTCCACTACCCTGTGAGTTCTCTTGTGTCTTACCCTTGTTTTTCTTTTTGTGGCCCTTATGGGAAGAAGATTTAGCAGATTCCCCACCCTCCACATCTTTGGACTTTTTCCCTTCCTCCTGCTTACCAGGATGAGTTTTGTCCTTATGGGACACTCGATGTGACACCCATATGTCTGCTGCAATGGCCAGCTTCTTAGGATCTATCTCCTTCGAATCGGCCAAATGCTGCTTAAGCTCCGGGGAAGAAGAAGCAAAAATGTGTTCCAGCATGACCAGATTGATCATGCCTTCGAAGGTAGAAACCTTATAACCTTCGACCCAGCCAGTTAAGTTTTTCAAAGATTCAGCGACATAAGATACCCAAGTACCACCTTCCTTTTTCTTATACTCTCGAAAACGCTTTAAATATTGGGCCGGAGTCTTCCCAAACTTTAAAATGAGAGTCTGCTTTAACATTGCGAAATCAGCCCTCTCAGCCTTCGACATTTCCATAATGGCACTGCAGCCAGAATGGGGCAGTCTACTGAGCAACCACGCAATCTTATCAGCATTGTCAACTTCCTGGACCTCGCATGCATACTCAAACGCATTCAGCCAGTCCATAATGTCATTCCTCTCTTCATACACACTGAGCAGATCTTTCGGAAACCGTGGATGAGAGGAAGCCCCAGACCCATGTCTAGGACCCTTGGATCCATTTGCAACCTGAAGCTTGGCCAGTTCCAACTGGTGATCCCTGTCTTTCTGTTTTTCTGCCTGTTCGATTTTTAGTTTGGCTATGCTGAATTCAAGCTCCTGCTGCCTAAACCGCAGCTCTTGCTTCTTGAATTCAAGCATAGCCTCCCCATCAACACTGGCAGAGGAAACATTAGACATTACATCCTCCCTGTCCTCGTGGTCGCGATGGATCAGTGCAGCGGCAGAACCGTCGGTTCTGCCAGTGAGAGCAGCCCCACCACCTTCTGCACTGTCCTCGGAAGTTATAGCGTCAAGCTGCGCTTCTTGCCACGCCACGATTCTCTGGATCATTTCCAATTTTGTGCCTTGAGAGGAAACACCTCTCTCCGCACACATCTTTTTCAGCGTTTCTGATTTGGAAGCATTTAAAGTTAACAACGTATTTGTTTCCATAATGTTTGATAGGACTATGGCCTTTTTAAAGTTATATTACAACAATTCACTACATGTACTGTTTGGAATAACCGGAAATGCCTTAGTTCGAGCGCAACACTGGATACCTTCAATCGTATCCCACCGCTGTACACCAATTTCTTAAGACGGATTTCTGAACTCTGTCCTGGTGGCGCAGAAGTTCAGAAGGCCAACCTAATTACTTGGAACAGGGTAACCTCTGGACAAGCCAGACCAATCAAGGTAGCGATCGCGGCGGTCAAGACTAGGTCTCAAGAGGGGTGAGGGTGACTGAAAGCCCGCAGTGAGCACACAAAGCAAGAGCGCTTACGAACTACTCCAAACAGTTGTTGTATCAAAAATAGATACACATTTATTTTAAGGCCTTTAAAACAATGACCGTAGCAAGAAAATCACAATATCACAATATTAAACCAACACATACCATATCAACACAATATATATACAAATACACAGTCGCAAGCGTTTAAAGCACGAAATATGTAGTCCACCTGAAAGGAAAGGAAAACAGGCAGTGCGATAACGCTTTAGACTCAGTTCGCCTTTAGAGGCACCTAACTAGATGGAAGTCCGAGCCCTGCGAAGAGTGGAGCCTTGTGCTCAAAGTACCTGCCACGCCGGTGCCAACGGGCAAAAGGGGGAAGCTCTTCGGAGGAAGTCAGGCAGTTCGGGTTAGTGCACAGCAGAAGGAGAACAGGTTCCGCAACTCAAGCGCAGCCTCCACAGTGGGCAGAAGCAGAGCGCGAGTACGGCCAAAAGGGTGCTGTTTTTACACAGCAGGGAAAAGCAATGGGATACTGCAGGAGGGCGACCAGATCCTAGCTAAACTACTCCCCGGTCCCCGAAGCAAGCAGACCCAGGCTTCTCCACGTTAGTTTCAGCAGCTGGCAGGTTCAGAAGAGCAGGGAACGCCTCGTAGTCGTGTAGAGCAAAAAGACGTCCCAATCGACGAAACCAGCACAGTTTTGTTGCCGCAGCAGGACAACGGAGCGGCTGTGTGTATTCAAGCCAAATGTACACTCCTCCCTTCAGACCTGGGGACGCCAAGCGTACGAAGCGTGGGAGAGTGACAAGGACTCGAAATACAACACAACCTGGCGGCAGTTGCAGAGTAGGACTCCCTTGTAAGCTGGTCAGTCAACTGGATGGCCCAGAGACACTTCCGAAGGCTTACTTGGCAGGAGATGATGAAGTCGCCGGGAATAGCTGTTCCTGCTATTCCAAAGGTCGAAGCACCAGTACAGGCCTTCTGGTTCGATCCAAGGAGGAAAGGGTTTCACAGGACGACAGCAGTGCAAAGGAGGATTCCTTCAGCGGGCCACCAGCGATTCCTCGGTCCAGCCTCTTGGTTGCAGGATACTTGGCTCCTGTATTCCTTCGTTCGTGAGAACTCAGGAGATCGACATGGTAGTGGTGTTTCCAGCTCCCTCTTATCCACGGTTCCCTTCGCGCCAAAACGGAGGGGAGCCAATGGGAGATCCGAACATCAACACACATACCATACGTGGACCAATCACGGACCACGGTGGTCCCAGGCATTCACACCACCCCAGACTCTCTGGCACCCAGGATGTGTATTGGGACCAGACATCCCAGCCCACACCCTGGAGGCACACAATCGACATGTAGAAGCCCGCGAAAGCAACCACGTTTCGCGGGAAAGTACATGCCCAAATAAGGAAGGCCCCGGGTCGCCCGACCTGGGGAAGGTGAAGGGAGCAAGACGGTCAGTGGACAAGACAAAGGAGCCTCGTGGTCGGGCCATTTTGGAGAGCCAGGCCACCATTTTGGGTTCAGGGCAAAAACTTGCTCAGAACGCCAAAAGGAGCTCAAAATAAACAAAACGATCGCTGCCACCATTCGAGTCCCTGAATGACTTGCACCGATCAAATACCATCCTAAAAGAGTATTTAGGGTCTGTAGAAGGCTAGAGACCCAAGAGAGCTGTAACTTAGCTTACAGTGCCCTCTTGTGTCATGTTGCACTAAAGCCGCAACACGATAAAAGAAACTACGGGAAACAGCGTTCCCCGGTACTGACTGTCTTAAGGGCATGTCAGTTTCCCCGTAAGAAAAGGAGCGAAAGCCCAGAGAAGTGCGGCAGAAGGCTGTACTTCTCTGGCAAAGTCAAGAACAAGGTTAAAAACAATAGCAAAAAGTTTAGGGGCTGCCACATGGAAGGAAAATTCCCTACAATTACGAAATCTTTCCTAACAGGAACACCCTGCCACCAAGTATTAAATTGACCAAATCCTTCCAATTGTTCAGAAGATTAGTCATTAGTTGGCTTCTGGAGAAGGAAATCCTCAGATAAACTAAGCTCAGTCCCTACTGCATTTATTGTACATACTTTGAATAGATTGACTAGGATCAGTACCAACTGTATATATTGTACATACTTTGAAATGTTCCTACTACCTGCCTGTACATATTATATTTGGCATCTTAACACCACAATTGTATAACTGATTATTTACTGTAACTATGTAACTTGTCCTTAAGCGCCCATTTACCCCTGGGTCTGGAGCGCTATGCTAAATAAAACAAACAAACAAACAAACAAGCACTGCAGAGGAGCCTTCGTATTTCAAATTACCCTTAGTAATACAATTTCTAAAGGGATTAACTTATGTCTACCCTCCAAGACCTTTCGAGGTTCCTTTATGGGACTTAAATTCAGTCTTAAATTTCCTGATGGGTACTCCTTTCGAACCACTCCACTCTTGTTCGCTAAGATTTCTCACCCTTAAAACTGTCTTATTAGTGGATTTAACATCTGCTAGAAGGGTGAGCGAATTACAAGCTCTATCTTGTAAACCTCCTCATACAATTTTTCATAAAGACAAAGTTGTCCTACAGGTGAAGCCTAATTTCCTCCCAAAGGTGGTTTATGAATTCCACATCACTCAGAAAATGACCTTACCTTCATTCTATCTGCCTCCCCATCCGGGGAAAGAGGAAGAAAGGCTACATAGGCTGGACCCAAGGCGGGCTTTAAGCTTTTACATCAGCAGACTTGCTTGGATTAGGCAAGCAGACCAACTGTTCGTAGGTTACTCGGGGTACAAGTTGGGACTACTGATAACAAAACAAACCATTTCCAGATGGATTATTTTGGCCATCGTGGAATGTTACAAACTAGCAGGGAAAGAGCCTCCTCAAAATCTTAGGGCTCATTCAACCAGGGGTATCGCAGCCTCCTCGGCCCTCCAAAGAGGGGTTCCGGCTCGAGACATTTGTGCGGCTGTCACATGGTCGTCCGCATATACCTTCACAAGATTTTACAACCTGGATTCCTCCTCTAGTCAAGAGACTAGCTTTGGCAAAGCCGTATTACATTCTGTTCATTCCTAAAAGGAAACATGGCGTTTTACTCCCACCTCCAATTAAACACCACTGCTATGGGAGTCTATCAAAGATAAGGAATACGTCGGAGGACACAATCCCTTCGAAGAACAAGTTACTTCTTACCTTGTAACGTTCTTTCGATGGGATGTTCCTCCGACTTATTCCTTATCGCCCCTCCCATCCATCCCCGCAGTAATACTTCCCTTGTGGTTGCAGTTTACGCTCCTTCAAGGTCAATAACCAATTAATGTAAAACAACTGTTAACGTCAAAACGGAACTGAGCAACGGACGCTGCGCAAGTCTATCTATACGCGTGATGACATCGGCGCCGATACAGAGGCCTTTGAGGGACATTGGCTCGAGGGACGTCGACGCGCAGCACCCTCTACTGAAACATTTTTCAGAGGCCAGCAAGCTGGGAGATGATCTATCAAAGATAAGGAATACGGCGGAGGAACATCCCATCGAAAGAACGTTACAAGGTAAGATGTAACTTGTTCTTCTCTCACGCACAGAAAGAAAAAACAGCTCAGTATCGAAGGGAGAGCAGAAACATGTGAGTAAGCAAAACAAGAAGGAAGAGAAAAAGCAGAAAGTAGCTCTTCAATCAGACAATGGATAACTCAGGATCTGCATAATAATCCCAGTAACTAAAGATACCAGTGACTGGATAGAATCCCTTGGAAATTCTGGTTTGGACATTTCCAAATTTAGGGGTAAAACAAAAACACCATTTAATTAGTATTCCTACACATCAGCAAGTACAAAAAACTACTGTCATAGGACAAGTGGCAGCAAATAATGAAATTAATTTAGTTACATTGTATCTATGGGGGGAACAACAACTAGAGATTGAGGCACTGTTTTGTCCAAATCTGCATTTAAGACAAGACTGTCTTTTGGAAGCTAAAGACGCCCCCCCACCCAAACACGAGAGGACGTCCTGGGGGAAAAGAGGTTTTAAGACAAGCTTTTTTCAAAAGAAGCGGTGGAACACTTAATCTATGTATGTGCAGAATCTTGGACTGCTCGAGGAGCAGCTCAACTATTCAAGAACATATTGGTAATGAAATTGACTGTCCACGACATATAATACTGCTGTTGCAATAATCTAGTCCTCTGAAACAATGCCCCGTTAAAGCACACACTATCACTTACATAAAAAGCAATAGTAGACCAATTGTTAAACCAAGGAGTACTAATACAACAGGCTAGTCCATATAATGCGCCAATTCTATCAGCAGCTAAACCAGATTGTACTTATTGTTTGGTTTTGGACTACAGAATACTGAATGCACACACATGCACTGCAGAAATTTAAAATGTAAAGTTTGGTCTGGAGTAACATCCAGAGGTGCAAATACACAATAATGTTAGATTTGCGTTATGAGTTCTTCGCCCAACCTTTAGACCCAGAGACTGTCAATTATACCACATTTACCTTCCAAGGGAAAATTTACTGTTTCAAAAGAATTCCTCAGGGCTACACAAACATCCCAGGAAAATTCTCAAGTAGAATACAGAGCCTACTAGAAGGCTTTCCAAATTGTTGGCAGTGCGTAGAGGACATCTATTGTAACGATAAAGATTGAAACAAACATATATAAAAAAATATATTTAATCATAAACAAAGTGGCTTCTAAAAGATGTATATTCAATTTTAAAAATAAATATTTGCACAAAGAGAAGTTACTTTTTCAGGCTTGCTTTTGGTTGTCAGATGGGAGGTGGGCTCTTCTCATGATTTCTAGAAACATGTGTACACTTAGAGAATCCTCGCACAATCAGACAGCATCAAGCTTTTATGGGTTTGCTAATTTTTACAGATGCAAGTATAGGCCTAACTGCATCATTAGTAAAATCACTTTATGCACTAGCGAAGGTGAATTTCTGTCCATCAGTTTGGAAAAAAGAACAGACAATCATTCTGCAACACTTTTAAGATCGAAGACTCAATGCACTCCTCTGCAAGACAGGAACTCGGATAAGGATTTAGAAGCAATATTTCTTCCTGGTCAAAAAGCTTTTACTTGTACAGTTTGTAACTATGGTGAAACCAAGCAAATAGCAGATCATTCACATGTTTACACAATAAAAGAACAAAAGTTTGCTCATGAAGAGATGATCTTAATAGCAGTGCAGTTTAGTAGAGAAACAAAGTTTCACTAGTTTTTTTTTTTTTTTAATATTTTTATTTGCATCAATAATTTATTTGAGCAAAAATTAGATAAAATGATACCATTCCCTTCCAATCCATTCCAAATGTACAGGTTGAAGGGAGAAGGGAAGAAAGAAAGAGGAGGAAAACACAAAAACAGTGACGTTAACCTTAAAATTGCAGTTAAAATTTGCAAGACAAGGCACTCTCAGGGAGGACCTCGGACAGAAATTTCATTACTTCTAAGACATGAGATATTTTTTGACCTGACATTAAACATGACCACCAGACTTTCTCTTCCATCAAGTTGAAGTCTGAGAAAAAAGAACAAAAGTGTTTTGAGCGTTGGTCTTTCAAGCCAGGGCATTGAGCTATCGGGTGGAAAAGAGACTCCGGCGACCCCAGATCTTGACAGTACCGGCAAGAATTGTCATCCACCTGGCCTCTGATTGCTCTGATTTGATTTGTTGAATGCAATTCAATCTTGTTCGCAAAAAGAAGTCCCTGGCTCTTTTGTCCGGGAAGAGTTTCAAGTAAGCACAGGGCATGTTACAGGTTCAGCAATCAGCCGGCACCTCTGCAGCTAACTTACACCCTCTGGTCTGCTCTAGAGTTTTGATCCAGTCATACTCCTGGGCTTTTCTCTTTACTCTCTCGGGATCAGCCAGGAGTTGATCCATAGAACTACCAATTTCTTCCAACAAGGACAGAGAAGCCGCAGACCATTTCACAAATGTTCGATTTAAACCAATCTGGATTTCTCTGTAGACCAAGTCAACAACTGCAGGCCGGGACTGCTCATGGTATTTTCTGAACAAGGCCAGAGAATTCCAGCTGACTATGTACTTCAGGGAGTTCAAAGCCAACTCACGCCGACCAAGGCCATTGGGGTAGAAGATAGTAGGCTCAAGACTTTTTTCCAGAACCCCCCTTCGTAGCAGTTCCACAGGTGGTCCTGGAGGTTCACCAGGGCTTCTGCCCTGTATGTTAGAGTTGATACTACTTTGGCCTTGTAGAACTTCAATAGCAGAGTTAGCGAGAAACATCCATACTTCCTATTGACCGCCCGTGCTTGACTTGCAAGCAGTTTCATTCTGCTTTGTAGATGGGCAGACATTGGGGCTCCTATAACGGAGTTGCTCAGCCACACTCCTAAATACTTAAAGGCCTGAACCTTTTCAATCTTTTCGCCATCTATAAACCATGTATGGCGGATTAGACCCTTCGCGCTAAGGGCAAATGTCAGGATTTTAGTCTTCCCCCTGTTGATCTCCAAATCGTTTTTGCTGATATAACGATGCAAGGTGTCAAGTTGTCGTTGGAGACCGACAGGGGTTTGGTCAATCAGCACAACGTCATCGGCATCAAGCAGCCGTGACAGATAGACTCCCCCAACCCTTGGAGGAAATGCTTGTGTGTCTATGAAAGCATCAGGGAGATCCTCCAGAAAAAAGTAAAAAAGACTTGGGGCCAAAAGGCAGCCCTGCTTTTCTCCACGAAAGGTTTTTATTTCCTCTGAAAGTAAACCGGCTTTATTAAGCCTCACTCGCAGAGATGTGTTGGTGTGCAGAGCTCTGATGGGGTGGAGTATAGATGACGGGCACTTCTTCAAGATTAGTTTATACCATCATTTGTCCCGATTGATCTGGTCAAAGGCCTGTGCTAGGTCCACAAATGCTATATAGATCTTAGGTTTGGCGGGGCTCAGGCTGCCCTTGTGGATCTGAAGAAGAAGGATGTTAATGGAGGTGCCAAGACCCTTAACGAAACCCGTTTGCAGAATGTCAGTAGATCCCGATTTCCTGCACCACCCAGTGAACTGCTCCAGTAGGATTGAACTGAACAATTTGCCTATCACGTCGAGCAAGGAAATAGGCCGGAAATTCTTCGGCATACTCCAGTTCCCCCTCTTATGGATAGGGACCATTATTGCTTCAGTCCATGAGGAGGGTAGGAGATGGGCCAGTGCTATTTGCTCAAAGAAACGTGAAATTAATACAGCCCAATCGTCTGGGAACCCATTCAACATAGCGTTTGACAAACCGTCAGGCCCAGGAGCTCTAGAGTTTTTCAGGTTCCTTATTCCTCGGCTCATTTCCTCTTGACAAAACGGAACAACCCACACGTCCGTGTCATCGTTGCTGTTAAATGGATTTGCAGGCCCATCCGGGGTAGTGTACAGTTTGCCAAAGTGTGAGGCCCAGATGTTTTCCCCATTCAGATTAGTTTGATCTACTAGTAGGGTGCAGTCGTAATTTTTAATCAAGGACCAGAATCTATTAGGATCTCAGATCCCCAGGGCAGATAACATTGCCTCAGCATCACGGTGAAGGCGCAGATGTCTAGACTCGCATAGCCAGGTCTTTTAATGTGATTTAGTATTTCTGGCTACTAGAGCATCCTCTACGAGGCCTGATTTTATGGCTCTCCGGGCAGATTGTCTTGCCACTTTCCTACGTGAAACTAGTTCGGGGTCAAAGCCGTGCCTGAAAGTTTGGGCTGTGTCACCCCTCCTTGCGTCACGATGAAATTGCTCCAAGAGGGGGCCACAGTTTACAGTTTCTCCTATTTGTGAAAATTCTGCTGCGAGCCGGTTGATATCTGGAGGACCGAGTTTCAAATAGCGACCTTTGTTGCAAGTGACAAGGGCAGTTGAAAAGTACTCTCGAACTGAGCGGTCAGTGGCGGACCACTCCAGTTGGTCACTGTTTATGGTTTTGATGATTTGAAAACGCTCGATTAGAGGCAACAAGCTTTTTGAAATGTCGATATAGTCTATTATCAAAGTTGTCCCCAGGTTTTCCCACGTTGGCTGTGCTGGCTTGTCTCCCAAACAGTTTCCATTCAAGAAGTGCATGTTATAGGCATCCATTAAATTACACCAAAGTTGACGTCTGGTAGAGCGAGGATCGTCTAAGTTCCAGCTCGGGTCTTGCGCCACCACCGCTAAATCCAAACTATTTAGGTCCCCACATAAGATGACGTGAGCTACGTCATGTTGCCTTAAGATTTCGTCCAGAACTTCAGCAATTTGGTCTGTGAACTCTTCCAAGTCGATCCATACAGGATTCCAGTACACGTTAATCAGGCTTATTACATTTGTGGGGTTTGTTATGCTCTGTGGGTTGTGATTTTCACATCTGATAGTAGATACTTGGATGAGCAAGTTCTTATTTGCTGAATTTATTAGTTTGAAGGAGCCACCCGCTCTCACTTCCGTCATGAGACCGGCATACAAGCGGCACATGCTCTTAAAAGCCGGATTAATGGTGACCTCAAATCCATCCAATCCCAGGATCTCCCTCAACCAGGTCTCCTGTAGGCAGATCAAATTAAATTCACCCAAATTAATGTTTTATGGCACAGTGAGGTGGGAAAACCCCTGAGTATTCCATGAGATTCATTTTACCTTTCTTTTCGGAGTGAAAGTAGTGCTGGAAGTTGCTTGGGCAGCCCTTGAATGATACCTTTCAGTAGCTACTTGGAGCTGCTCGCCGCTAAGACCCCAGATAGCCACGACCAGTCTCTGTTGAGCAGGGCTGGTTTCCTTGCACTTTCTGATGAAGGCGGTTAGATGAAGCAGCTTCTACTGACACATATAGTTTATAAAGTGGCCCAGTTGGAACTGTCCCAACTCCCACCAGATCTTTATAGGCTATTTTTCCCGTCAGGCTGTGTTGCATCAGTCCTCGTCCAACTGGCATAGCCTGAGTATCGGTGAGATCTGATCTAACTTGTTGATGGGAAGGCTCATCATCTGAGAAATCCACCAATCCTCTGCCTTTATTACAGTTTGATTGGTGCTTGGGCAGGATCACCTCCGAAGCTAAAATCTTGCTGTTGGGGTGACCATCGTCCACTGAGACAGGGCCGTTAGAAAATGATGTCTGCTTACCCAAGGTAGGCCTGGCCACTTCTCCTGGATTGACGGCGGAAATGTCGAAAACCCAAGGTCAGTATACTTTCTGTCGCCGCCATCAGCATATTCTTTACCACTGGAGAGGTGATGTGAAGGAAAACAGCATCAAGCCGACTGTCTTCACAGAATTCGATGAACGCTAGGTCGTAGGAACACAAGGATCTCAAGTTCGGATTGAGTGCAATAGATCCAAAATCATTCTTCGATTAAGAATGGTCCTGTCATTTCTGTCCAAAAATGTTTCAAGTTTAAGAAACTGTGTGTGAATGATTTTATTCCCTAGCTTGCCATAAGGTCTCGTTAGTGGGAGATGGGGCTGCACATACTTCCAAACCTCTACTTCTTTTTTAGATGGATAGAAAGGCTGGTTCTTGAGGACTGGGTAAGTACCAGATAACTCTTCTCTTAAGGTTAGGCGTTGGACCCTTGCATGAGCTTGCTGACGTTTTTCATCTAATGTCTGAAAGATAGGCGAGTCAAGATCTCACTCCTCTCTCTCACTGAAGAACTTTGACTTGTAGCGACTCCCATGGATGTCTCCACCTTCTCTGATCTTATACTGTCCTCAGGATCGTTCAAAGAGTAGGTGGATAAATCCAATAAGGCCTGCGAGGTCGGACTCAAAAGCACTGACACTGGAATCGTCGTGTGATGGATTGTTTGGGTTTTATTTGCAACTACACTTCCCACCACCAAGCTTTGGAGGCCAGATACTGTGGTCAGCCTTCGCGGGGCGGGCTTGGGGGGGCCTGAGCTGCCCAATGGCACGGTTTTCTGTGATGCAATTGCGGGCCGAGGTTTGTTAGATGTTTTAGGGAATACACCTGGCACAAGGTGTCTGGGAGGAATAAAGATAGGAAAAGACACCTCACCTTGCAGGTCTGCTTCCGCCTTGACAGTGATGGTGCTTTGAAACAAGACATTGGGCCTCATTCTGAGTTTGGAGGTAAGGGAAAAACGATGCTGGTAAAGCTTACCGCTACGGACTATTCTGACCAACCAGACCGCTATTAACGGCACCGCAAAGTACGATGCCGTAAATAGTGGTCAGGCCGCGTGCACACGACACATCATGCCGGCATTAGCGGCATGCCGTAAACCAGAGTGGATCACAAGTGAGTCAGACATGCAAATAATGGCCTCCTCAAGGCCGAAAAGGTGCATACCGGCATGGTGTAAATACCGGCATCGCTGACCAGGTGTAAAGAACCCTGAGCAGTGTTTCCAAGTGCCACAGGTGCACACAATCAGCACAGGTGGAGTCAATGGAGTCAGGGCCAGTACAAAAGGAGCACACCCACACACCACACCCCATCCGACACCAAGATGATACCAATAGTAGTAGCATTACTGGAGCTGGAGGCCCTGCTTGCAATGCCTCAACTACAACAACAACAGCCGTCACCACAGAGGAGACACAGGAGGAGAAGGAGGGTGAGAGGATGCTGCAGGTCTGGTTTGCAACGTAGCCGCAGCCACCACTGTGGAGGAGGGAGGCGGACAAGACGACAAGGCCACTTCTTCCGAAGAATGCAGCCTGTACCTCGCGTCAATCTTTTTATTGACAAAAAGTCCCGAGTGTGGCTTTTCCCAAACTCTTCGGACCTCGGCCAGAACGTCCTTCTGCAGGAACAGGCCGGTACGCTCCAAGGGAGACAAGGTGAACGCCCCAGAGAGCACACCCTCCTGCGGAGCGGGTGCCTCGGGCACCGGAACATCTAAGAAACTCATCATGTCCAGTACCCGGTCATGAAAGGCTCTGATAGAGCGGGGAAGGTCCTTGTTGCCCTGATCGCCTTGAGGGTCATCTGATTGGTTAGGATCCTGCTTAGCCGTGTCAGGCACTGCCTTGCCACTGGGGACAATGGTGGCAAAGGCGGAAGAGTAGGGGGAGGCACCACGGGCAAGGGAGGCGCAAGCAGAACCACCAGAGGAACAGGTGGAGCCGGAGGCGCAGGTGGCATATATCCCTGAAAAGCCCTTTGAAATATTCCCTCATGTGGTCGGTGTGCATAAGCGCTTGAAATTTACCAAAAAAAGCGTCCTCAGGAGATTGTTTCGGAACCTGAGGAGGCCTCTCATGAGGTGCTGATGAACCTCTGATGAAACTATTGATGAAACTCATGAAACTGCTGATGAACCTATTACAAACACTGTATAAATATGCTTGCCTGACTCATGCCAAAGTTAAGATACTAATTACCTACGGCCAATTCTGTATTTCATTGCCTCTGCCGACTGCTCTTCCACATCTTGAAGGCGACTCCTATTTGTGTAGCGACTACAGCCTGTGTAGCTAAACACAATACTGTCTAACAGTTATCGCCAATACCTATGACCACCCCTACCATATTTAATGCCTTTAATCTCAGTGAATAACTGCTGCCGGCATATACCACTGCATAAATTGTAATCAGACTGCCGTCTAATAAAATCAACTATATACACTGTTGCCTAGTCGCTGCTTACTATTACTGCTGTACTCATTGTTGCCTCGTTGTTGCATAATATTACTGTTGTTCCTATTACCAGCACACTCAATGTCTCAAATGTGCAAGACTATTGTCAATATGCTGCTTTCTGTTCACCTCGATTGTTAACTGCTGACCATTACTGCCAACGACCACTTACCAGCAACTACTTTGATACTCAACAATTGACAACCGCTATAATTATGGAAGGAGGATCTCTAGTTCTTGTGCCTCTCCTCTAGGGTGGAAATATGTATCCTCAGAATACCCAGTTGACTTTATTAGCGCTTACGCTACTGGTAACCATCCAGCAGACTACAATCCTAACAATGACCAACGCTATGTGCTTGCACTGCCCTCTCTCGGCTAGAAACAATAGTCAATTTAAAGGCCCCCTGGCTTAAATCCACACATAGTCTAGACAATGAGAGCTCTCCCAGAACCTTTAGTTCTGCCTCTGATCTCCTCCCTAAAGCTAAAACTATTCCACCTCAACCTGAACTCAATACTCCTCAGGATCCTAAAAATACGACCTTGATCACTGGAGCACTAATTAACGCTAGATCCTTAGTGGCACATGCCACCGAAATAGCAGACCTGATCTCCACAAATGACCTTGACATTCTAGTCGTCACAGAGTCATGACTGCATGACGCTGCCGGCCCTTACTTTAGCAGTCCCTGATAATTACCTAACACTTAGAGCAGATAGAACACCAGAGGAGGCGGCTTAGCCCTCATTGCCAAATCCAACCTCGCCATAAAACTTAAACCATCACCCTCACTCAAATATTGCGAAATTCTCACTGCCAAACTTCCAATCTATAACTGTCGCACACTAACTATTTACTCATTATATAGACCTGCGGGCCCTATTGGTACCTTTGAGGAGGATATATCTAGCATTCTTGCTAACAACACTAAAGACTCCTCACAAATATTAATACTGGGTGACTTTAACCTTGGATCTAACGATCCTATGGACAAAAATGCTCAGGCAGTAGCTAACATCCTCTCTCAACATGGACTGGCCCAAAGAGTAGTTACACCGACCCATGTCAAAGGTCCTTAGACTGGGTGGCTGACCTGAACTGCGAAACCTCTATTACCGCTATAACCCCGCAACTGTGGACTGACCACCACTTGATTGCCTTTACCCTAGCAATAAATCAACAACTAACCAAAGATAAAGTTATGGCACCACCCCTACCCGCTAGAAGCAAGAAAAATATCACGGCGGATAGGCTATTACCACATATCTTATCATCTTTAAACTCACTCCCAAGTGCCTCCGACCCCAACGTTCTAGTCGAGGCTTATAAGACCATGTCTAATGCCCTAGATATTATTGCACCTATCAAGTTGCGTATAAGCAAACAGCGTGCACATCTTAAAGCCTGGTTCACACTACATCTCAAAGCCCTTAGATTACAAAAAATAAAACTCGAAACCTCATGTTGACATACCCCTTCTGATGAAAACAAGATGCACTTGACTAACCTTGCAAATAACTATAAAAAGGAACTAATTTGCACCAAACAATACATCTACAATGAAAGAATCACCAATGCCAGATCCAATAATAAGGAATTATTTGTGATTGTACGAGAATTAGAATCCCCCATTCCTCCCATGAACAACGTGCCCAAGGACAAACCTTGTTGCACAAGCATACAGAACGCCTTAGCAAACCAAATAACTTTGCTCCAAAATAAAATCGCTAACATGAAAGCTTCCTTGGGCAATCATGAACTGCAATCTACTAGTCCTAGTATACCCCCTAGCACAGTAGAACCTTTCAGTTTTTCTAAAGTATCCATCCTCGAAACTGAAAAAAATGATATCCTCCTTGAAACCGTCTAACTGCCAGTGCGACAATTGCCCCGCTCAAATAATCAAAGATGCAGCCACAGACTTGGCGCCATTCATCTCAAAATTAATTAACACTTCCTTCATAATGAATATTGTCCCAAGTAACTTAAAAGAGTCCTGGGTCTTACCATTGCTTAAAAAACAGACTCTTGACCCTTCCATCCCAACGAACTATAGGCCCATCACAACGGTGCCCTTCCTTTTTAAAATACTTGATAAAGTAGCATATTTACAAACTCAGAAATTCCTGGAAACCAACCATTTCCTAGGTGCCCGTCAATCTGGCTTCAGGCCACAACATGGCACGGAAACGGCATTAATCGACTTAAAAAACCACATTGATGAGCTCAGGGACAAAGGTAAAACGGCCATGCTACTCCTCCCCCGACCTGTGGTCGCATTTGACCTGGTGGATCATGAAGTTTTGTGCAAACACCGGGCCTCAACTGCCCACTTTTCGAAGGACGCAATTACATGGGTCCAATCCTTCTTAAATAATAGAACAATGAGGGTCTTCTCCCCATCAGCATCTGCAGACCCAATCCAGACTACATGTGACGTTCCACAAGGATCTTGTGTATCGCCAACCATGTATAATATATTTACAAAGCCTCTGTTTGACAAATTGGACAGGCAGGATGTCACCTACACTAACTATGCAGATGACACCCAGATCATCATTCCCCTCTCGTTCAATTACTGTAAGGACACAGCTTTAGTACATAAAATATACCTCCTCATTCAGGCATGGGTGGCAGCCCATGGCCTCTGCCTGAATGACGATAAAAAGGAGCTCCTGATTCTCGGCACAGCTGCCAACCTAAAAAAATTTAACTCCAACTACTCTGCCTTCAGCATCGACAGTAGTACAATTAAGGTAGTTAAAGAAGTGAAAACGCTAAGCTTCAACCTCGATTCTTCACTAACCTTAAGTAAACAGGTAAACTCCATAGTTTCAGCAACTGCCTACACATGTAGGCTTATCAGCGCCTGTAGGCCATTTTTATCCAAAGCCAGCTGTATTACCCTTGCTAATGCCCTGATACTCTCAAAATTGGATTATTGTAGCACCCTTTACCTAGGGGCCAATAAGTATATCCTAGACAAAATCCAAATCCTACAGAATAATGCGCTAAGGACTGCACTGAACATACCCAACAGAGACCATGTATCAGAAGTTAGAAGAGACCAACATTGGCTGAAGATAAATGATACAATTCTGCTTAAAACAGTCTCCCTTACCTTAAAGTGTCTTAATAATGCGGCACCACCGTACCTATCAGAGAGAATTGTTAAAAGATCCTCCACCCACCCCTCCAGAGCAGCCAACTCCTTCTGCCTGAACATAGCCAGATTTAAGCTAAAGAAATCTGGAGGTAACAGCTTCCCAGTAAAAAAAAGGTCAGTCTTGGAACACACTACCATTGTCACTCAAGAGTAGACCAATCCTTCTGTAGCTTTAGACGCGACACGTTGAATTGGCTACGATCCAATGATATATGATTGATGCTGTACCTACTGCTTTGTGTATGTTTTACCTACCTGCTCTGAGTTATCCACTGTATAATCTTCTGTCTTCCTTCTGTATTATTCTTGCTGCCTTACTGTCGCGCCTTGTAACCTAAGCTTAAAGTATTCTTGTACCTGTTGCGCCTAGTTACCCCTGGGTTTGGTGCACATTACAAATTAATAAACAAACACAGGCACTACACTAGTTGAGGGTCCACAACCCAACCTCCTTCTCTTTGACCTGATCTCATTTGCTTCCTTCCTTCTCCGGCATCTCCCCCTTCTACTCTCTCTCTCCCTCCTCTGACGGATGTACCACTCCCTGCACACCACCTCAGAAAATTTTCAAAGGCACAGGCCTCCTACACCTGGCGACTCATAACGCCCGCTCAGCCAACAAACACTTTGCTAACATCTGCCTCCTTCTTGAAGACATTGACCTCGACATTCTCGCTCTTACCGAGACATGGTTCAATGCCAGCTCTGTCAATACTTTTTACCCCCTCCTCCCTAACGGCTTCAAGATCATCTCCAAGCCTCAACCTCACAGCACTGGCGGGGGTTGCCATAATCTTCCCAGAGTGGGCTCCCGCTTCCATCTTAGCCACCCAGCTCTACTCTTCCTTTGGGAGCCTGGTTTGCAAGTTGGTCATCTTTCGCATCCCCACCCTGACCATTGCTACCATTTACCAGCCTCCAGGCACCACCACTCTGTTCATCTCTGTATGGACTGATTTCTGCTCTTCCTTACTTACAACCTCCTCCTCCTCCTCCTGTGTGATTTCAACATCGAACTGGACTCCCATGGTTCTGCATCCATCCTCTTCATGGACCTCTGCACCTCGCTTTCCCTCTCCATTCTCCCTTCTGAGCCAAACCACTCATCTGGACACACTCTGGACATCCTCATACACTATGACCGGTCTCTTTTCCCCCCACTAGTCACCCCTCTCTCCTGGTCAGACCATTCTCTCCTCTCCTTTAACCTGGGTCCCTTTGGCCCTCTGACCACCCGCCAAACTTGTTCGCTAACATCCGCCCAATGAAACGAGTGTCAGCTGCTGCCTTCGCTTTCTCCTTCATCCCCCCTCAATCTCCTACCTCTGATTCTACCTCTGACTCTACCCTCAGCAACCTCCACTTTTCCATCACCAATACTCTTGACATTCTTGCCTCAGTCATGAGGATTTGCACAAATCCTACCTCTAAGCATAACACCTGGTACAACACCGAACTTGCGGCCCTGAAACAAAAGTGCAGGGCGGCAGAACAGAAGTGGCAAACCTCAGGCTCATCCTCTGACAAACTGGCCTGCCGCCTATTCCAAAGGCAATACAGACTCTCCATCCGTGCCAAGAAAAGAGCCCACATACAGGCACGGGTTCATAGTGCATCCAACAACACGGCTGAACTTTTCAAGATCTGCAAGGAACTAGCCAACCCTTCCACAGTCTCCTCCTCCCCTTCTCCTTCCCAGGCCCTCTGTAATGCACTGGACACACACTTCGCCACCAAAGCTCAGGACATCCTGATCACCCTTGCTACACACCCTCACAACCCACCCCACACCTCCTTACCTCCCTTGGCCTCCTTCTCCTCCTTCTCCCCTGTCACACCTGAAGAAGTTACCAGAGTTGTCCGCTCCACGAAGGTCTCTTCTAAACAGGTTTCCGCTTGGTCATCAAGGACCATCAAGGATAACATTGTCTCTCTTGCCCCTGCACTCACTGATTTCCGCAATCACTTTTCTGACACTGGATCTTTCCCCTCCTCCCTTAAGCACTCCCTTGTGCGCCCACTCCTGAAAAAACCTTCAGCAGACCCTACCTGCCCTGCCAACTACAGCCCTATTTCCATCAGCCCCTTCCTGGGGAAGCTGCTAGAGAAGCTGGCATTGCCTCAACTAAACTCACACACCGAACTTTCTGGTGGTCTGCACAACCATCAATCTGGATTTCGAGCATCCAGAGGCACGGAAACTGCTCTTCTGAACACCCGTGAAGAACTGCTTGTATCTCCGGACTCCAACTCCCCAGCTGTCCTCATCCTTCTCGATCTCTCCTCTGCCTTTGACACAGTCAACCATTCCATCCTCATACAAAGGCTCCACGATACCCTTGGTATCTCGGAACGTGCACTGGACAGGCTGACATCCTTCCTTACTGACCGCTCTTCCCAAGTCATCCTGGGCACCTGCTCCTCTCCTACTTCATTCTCCACCTGTGGTGTCCCCAAGGGTTCTATCCTCCCCCCTTGGCTCTTTAACATCTATATTCCTCTGCTTGCACACCTCATCTCCTCCTTCTCCAACTTCCACTGTTACGTAGACGGCACACAGCTCTTTTTCCAACTTCCTGCTGACCCTCCATCATCCATGACTGCCTATCTGCCATCCAGTTCTGGTGCACCTCCAACAATCTCTGCCTTAATGCCTGTAAAATCGAGATCCTTCCCATCAGGACCCCGGCTCCCTCTGTCTTCCCTTCACTCTGGCCTTCCTCCTTCTGCTCTCCCCCTGCTCCTTCTTCTGAAGCCAAAAACTTTGGAGTCATCTTCGACTCCTCTCTCTCCTTCCCGCTCACACTCAGGGCATTGCCAAGAAGTCCCACTTTCAGCTCTTCCTTCCCAAAGGAATTCTACCTTTTTCACTTTCCTACAGAGGCTCAATGTCACCCGATCCTTGGTTCTCTCTAGGCTTGCCTATTTCAATAGCCACCTCCTGAATCCACCATCTTCCACCCTGTGACTTATCTAGCTAAACCAGAATAGGGCAGAAAGACTTATCCTTGGCCTTAAGCCCAGGGACTGCATCTTTCCTGCCCTAAAAAGTCTTCATTGGCTCCCAGTTGCTGCACAGAATCAATTCAAATCCCTTTGCATCATCCACAAGGCTGTCTGGGCCCGGGGACCAGACTAGCTTCAACTTTATCTTACTAAATACTCTCCCTCTAGACCACTACGTTCCTCTGGCACCAACTCCTTGTGTGTAAAGCGTTTTGCTAAACGGGTAGGTAGTCGTTCGCTTTCCTTGGCTTGCTTCCTCCTATGGAACAGCCTCCCCCTCCCTCTGCGCCTTGAGCAGGACTGTCTTAAATTCTAGAAGCTCCTTAAGACTTTCCTCTTTACCTCCTCCTTCCCTTACACTCTCCTCTGCTAATCCCACAGTTGCTGTGATTGGTGTCTGGGGCCCTTATGCATGCTCGGGGCCCCTGACCTCCCACACCCAATCGGCCCAGCTCATGTCTACTGTTAGCACTTGCATTGGCACACCCTCCGCCCCAGAGGTTCGTACTTACACCTAATGTGGCTCTGGCCGTGTGGCACTCAAGAATCATAGCACTTCATCTTTGGCTTACCCATGAACTCAGACTCCCCAGCACTTACCCCTCTGCCATCTTCCTTGCTGCACTTGCACGTTCTGAATACTCACAGGGCATAGTAGTTTGTCCTTTTTCCTCCCACTGCTCTTAGATATTGTGTTTTGTAATGTGTTTCACTCCCTTATTCCCTCCCTTCGCCATGTGGGCGCTTTGAAACTTTATTTTACTTGCTGTATAAGCGCCTAACAAGCAAACAATACATAAATAAATAAATAAATGACATGCCCTGCTCAGACTGTTTTCATTAAGTGAGCCTTGTTTTGCATTGTCTGTTACACTGCTCAATCTAGAAAATTAATCACAAGTACTGTATTTATTGTGTTCCAATTTATGCTTTATTTTGCACTCCAATTTATGCTTTAATCTTGTGCTTTTATGCTTGTATGTTAGTTAACCCCCGACACGTGTTTCCACATTGCTCTCAGTGGTTCTTCAGGCGGGTATATGCATTTTATAAACAATCATATTATAGTTTCCAATATCACAATGGTTCTGCAAGTAATGGAACAAGATACACAGTAATAATATGCGATACTCCTGACATTGAATTTAAGCCAAAACACAAAACCATATGCATTCTGAATCCGTGAACAAAATCTTGTTCTTTGCTACTTGGAAGGAGTGCTTGGTACTTTGCAGTCTGCTCCTTTGACTGCCATTTCCTCCTGAACGCAGCACTGCGAGCGCTGCTCTTGCTGCCTGGCCACTTCCTGGAGGGGGCGGAGCCTAATCCCAACACGTGACGGATCACGTGACTATCTCCCTCCTCATATTGCCGGCACAACCGCTCTTGCGGCGTGTTCTTTGCTACTTGGAAGGAGTGCTTGGTACTTTGCACGTCTGCTCCTTTGACTGCCATTTCCTCCTGAACGCAGCACTGCGAACGCTGCTCTTGCTGCCTGGCCGCTTCCTGGAGGGGGCAGAGCCTAATCCCAACACGTGACGGATCACGTGACTATCTCCCTCCTCATATTGCCGGCACAACCACCCTTGCGGCGTTAAGCCCTGGAGGCAGTAAGGGCTGGTGCTGTTTGGCTGTTCGGCGTGGTCGGCTGTTGGTTGCGGTAAGATAGGTACTGATTAATTACCGCCAGTGGACAAGTATCTGCCACTTATTGTCCCAATTCGGATCAACTACGGTCTGTTCAACAGCCTTAAGAGTATTAATTCATTGATCTGTTTAGCCGGTCTTTGGGGAGGAGAGACGGACTAAGGCTGCTCCTCAAGCCATCGGGCGTTCCCTAGACGGCTAAGAATTTTATGTGTAAAATCAGCACAAGCAAATAACTAAGGTACTGTTTGGCGCATTTGCAAGAATTCAGTTCCACTCTCCATTTTTTAATTTTTTTTTTTTTCCAACTTTTGGACCCTCTCTTTTAAGCAGCATTTATCTATCTTGTTTTAGTATCTATTTGTCTAATCATAATTCTTATCTATTTGTATTTATACTCTGTGATAGTATTACTATAAGGTGACATGCGTACCCTAAGAAGTGAAATTTTGAATGGGCCTATTTTGGTTCAGGATAATGCCGAAACACACAAGCGAAAACAAATGGGCAGTACGCCCCGGAGGCATCCCCCTGCTAGCGCCTCGAACAACAATAGACATACATCTCCAGCTGATATAAAATGTTTCTTTTTGAGTCTAAACCCTTATCCTGTGACTTCACTGGTAAACTAATTGACCCTTGTTTTAAGTTCACCACGAGCGCCCAAGGCTCGAATGTAAAAAACTTTATGGGAGTTTCTGATAACACTCTTATTAAAGAGGGCGTAATCCCTCTTTTAAAAGAGCTTCATCCTATGCCTGTAATATGTGAAGCACCTGGATCCCCAGGGTCCAACACCAATTCCAACAGAAACCTAGAGCCTCAAACACTATGTCTGAATTCTTCAGGTCCTGCTGGTGCGGGTAGTTCATCATTACATGACTGTCATGCTCCCCCTCCACTCCTCCTGATCGAAAGCTGCTGCGGTTTATCGGATCCCCAGCCTGCAGTAATTGAATTAAGCTCGAACTCTTCCTTTTTGGAAGGGGATGATTGTCGGAATTCATTAGAGCTACCCGAAGTTTCTTTCATATATTCAGATACAGCACATAGTTTGGTCGCTTCATTTGCTGCCCACACTCCCAGACGCGTCCCTGACATCTCGGCTAGACCACCTGATGACCCTATTTTGCCTTCAGTCATTTCCCCATCCATTTTGATTGAGACCACGTTGCATGCCATGAATTTGGCCATTTCTTCCCTTTTTAAGCTGTTTGAAACGCTTGACCGAAAACTGCAGGCACATGATAAACAGATTGAGAAATTATTACATTGGCAAGCAACGCTTAAACATAGTATTGAAACGAATACCCGAAAAAAACTAAATCCAAATCTTGACAAATCACTAATTTTTGACAAGCCGCCTATCGACCCTATTACACAATCACAAGCTATAAAGTTTAAGACCTTACCTGCTTTTCCGAATGTAATTCACGACGATTTTTCTCTGCCCCAAGGCATTGAAAATCCTAAAGGACAGGTCTTTGTCGGACCCTGTAGTTCCTGGAGACAAACAAGTGTATAACATATTCTCACTTAGTGGATCTAAGCCACGCGAAATAATACTTAAGCCAAAAAAGAACCTGGTTTGTAAAAAAACAAAAAATGCTAAAGATATAACAAAAACGGCAACCTCAGCAACTAAAGCCTTCATTAAAGCCCTATCCTTGCCCAGGAAGAACACCACCATGGCTGCGGAAGCAGTACAAAAAAAATATAGCGCCTTGGCTAATGCTAAGAAAGCTAGTAACAAGCCGATGGCTTGCCCTGACGACATAATAGCTTATGACCCACTAGACGCGCTGGTTGAGGCCGCCGAACATGATAGGGCGGTGAATACACAAGCTTCATTTTCTTTAGTACCCCAATTTGCGGTGGTACAAGTAAAAGAGGGTGCTACCCTTGCAGCTTCATCACCTTGTTCTCCTGAGAGGATCTTAGATTAGAATGTTGAAGCCAGACGGAATGAAATCAGAAAGGAGATTGACTACTATATGACTAAACAAAGACCCTTGAATGCCCAAGCAGAGATGCTGAAGGATCCTAATATTCGGGAGATACCCCATATAACAGTCCATACAGAAAAGAATCATGTGGCACAGTCACTCATTACGCCCCTGATCCCTGAGCTTTCCTCTTTAAAGAAAATGTCTGCTCCCCTTAAAATTCCTACTAACTCTGTTAATACACCCACCACCAAGCAACTCACATTTGGTGCATATGAAATGCCAATACAACAAGTAATAAAAACTGCGGTGGAAGAATATATGACCAACTTGAACAGAAATGCTACATTACATACGAAGTTAGAGGTTGACCAGCATACTATGCATTCACAAATAACTGATCTGAGCTGTTATCCAGCTGGTCCTGTTGCAAGGGCTGATACACTTCCTCAACAACAAAACCACTCACTGGGTACAAACTGGTTGCATTCTAATAGATTTTCGTCTTTCCCACCAAAAAACTTGAAAATATCACCCAAACAAACGCTATATCCATTGATCATCCGATGCAGAGATATACCTTATGCGAAGTATGATTTAAATCGCTCTAGTATACTTGTATACTAGCTGAAATTCCTGCGTTAGACGATCTGCAATCCTCCGATATTGATTTGGTGGAATTTATCTTCGATAATGATATCTCTGTTGCACGGTTTTGGGTGTCCTCACGAGTTGTGTTAAACACTTTGTGGCTTGCTAAACGAGAAATATATGAATTAGGGTTCGAGCTTCTCACTGCTGTGACAACTCAAGCTCCCATTTCTGCGGTGCAAAATCCATCAACGCAGACATATGTCTCCAATCAGAGACAGGGTTTATGTGTTCAGTCGATTAACCAAAATTATCATCCAATATCTCAATTTGTATCAAAGCAGTCGTAACTTACTTTTCAATATCCTCTGCCATCTTTGTCTATGATAAGTTGGAACACTCGAGGCCACGGGCACTTATTGAGGAATGGTTCCAATAAGTTATCGCAGCATGATATTATTTTATTTCAAGAAACTCGGCTCACGGAGCGGCCAGTGTGGGACAACTTTGAAATAGTTTTTAACCCTGCAATACGATCTGTGAAAGGTCGGCCCATGTCCCGTCTCCTTATGGCCTTAAACAAATCCTCAGAAATTGTTCTAGAACACCAGTCTGCGCCAAATCGATATACTCAATTGATAATTATCACAATAAGAGAACAAAGATATGCAATAGTAAATATATATTGGAATCCAGCTGCAATGTCCACCAAAACATTTCTTAAAGATCTGGAAGAGTTATGGTTAGAGATTATTAAACTCCCTATATACCCGCATGTTATTCTGGCGGGCGATTTAAATTTGCACTGTCTGGATGCCCCCCATAAACGTATGGATAGCAGACTGGTCTCCTGGGACACTTTTATTGAGACAAAAAACTTGGTTATGTTAAATGGTTCATGCCCTGCCGATAGCCCGCCACAGAACACATGGAAAAAAGGACATTCCAGTGCATTATTGATTTCATTTACGTTAATCATGAATTATTCTCTGATATTAAGTTGTTTTGTGTGATCCCCACTGAGGACAGTGATCATAACATATTGAATGTGAAATGGCACTGTATGGCTTCTCAGGGAAAAAAGGAGATATATAATACATACCACCCCCTATTAGTAAACAAAGGTATGAATAGATTACACTGGACTGAATACAATTTGGCGAAATTCGCCAGGGTATTTGAACAGACAATTGTGTATGAGAGGATCTCAGGCACTAATAAGTCACTCGAGTATAGTGACTTATTGCATACATTCGGTACAACAAACAAGGCGAAGACAAAGCACTTTCCCTTGCACTGTTTTGACAGAGAAGTACAGCGTCAAAAGTCTTGGTTTAGAAGGGAAAAAAAGGTAGTTTTGGCTTTGCCTATCCAAGTGCAATGGCAAGCCCGTAAATCATTGAAAACAAAACGTAAAAATTGGATGAAGGCCCATCGATCTATTCTTTATCAAACTGATGGAGAATGTATGCTCCAAAAGATGGGATCAAAAAACTCTGCGCAAATATGGGCACTAATTAATAAGACCAACCCTAATACGCAGATTTCATTACAAATCAATGACGTAGCAGAGGCTCAATGGGTCGAACATTACACAAATTTGTATGCCTGTCGTGAGCCTATAATTTCACCACTTAGTCAGTGTGATCCAGGAGTTTTTACTTTGCAATTCTCAGTAGCAGACATTTTATTTTATATTAATAAATCTAGTAGATCGCGTGCCCCTGGTCCAGACGGGATCTCTAATTACATGATGAAGCAAGATCCGAACCTATGGGCAAAGATTTTATATCAACTCTACTCCACAATCATGCGCACTCAACAATTGCCTAAATCATGGTCTCTCTCTATTATTGTCCCGGTGTTCAAGAAGGGTAATAGACAAGACCCCTCAAATTATAGACCGATTGCCCTCCTTGATACACCGGGCAAGATCTTTGCCCGATTGATTCTCAGAGACTTGCAGGCTTGGATAGAAACCTCTGGTAATGCCGATGTATTTCAAACTGGATTTGTTGCAGGTAAAGGCACGGCAATAAATATCACAGCAATCAATGCGATCAAAGCTAAGTGTGAATGCCTTAATCAGCCCTTGTTTTTAGCTTTCGTGGATTTTAAAGAGGCCTTTGATTCAATCGATAGACATCTTTTAATTAGTAAATTGATTAAAATGGGCTGCCCCGGTTCACTAATTAAACTGATTGCGCTTCTCCATACAAATACTGCAATTCAGATAAGAACTACTTTAGCTGGGCATTTAACCACTAAAATCCCGACAGCAAGAGGTCTGAAACAGGGCTGTATTCTGGCGGCCACTATTTTTAACTTGTTTATACTGGACATGGGCAAGAATTTTATTGATATCAACTCAGATGCTCCAAAACTCGGGTCTCATCAAATTGCATGGTTATTATATGCAGATGATCTTATTTTAATCTCTAAAACGCTGTCAGGTCTACAGCGGCTGATAAAAGGCCTTTCACTGTATGTTCAAAGCAATCATATGGCTATTAATTTAAGCAAAACACAGATCATGCAATGTCATAACAAAAAATGTCGCCCCTTAAAATCGTCCATCTGGACTTTCCAAGAAGAGCTCATCTCTATTACCCCACAATATAAATATTTAGGAGTGATTATTAACAATCTGAAGTGTGATATTCCTTATGTCCAGGATATAAAACAAAAGCTGCAAACACTAATATGCCAAGCTAAAGTCCTCTTGCATAAATTTGGTAAATTTACATGTTCTTAGATACTTTTATATTATGCCCAAAAAGTTCTACCGATAATAACATACGGCTCTGAAACTAAATTACCAAGAGACCGTGTGTTTTGGGATCGACTCGAGGGAAAATTTTGGCGAGCAGTGTTTAAGTTACCGAATTCAACTCCAGGGCCTTTGATACGTTATGAGCTAGGAGTCCTTTCAATGTTTGTGTTTTATGCGTGGAAATTGTGTTCGTTAATGAGGACATTTTTGCTGTGTATAAATTGTTCAGATTTATCTTATATACTGGCTATATACATGCTGAAATCCACACATCTTTTTCCCAATAAGTGGAGAAATGTTGTTACCAATCTTTTAGTAGAAGCCGACATTACTATTGAATTGCTTTTAATCAATCCCAATCGTGCTCAGAGAAAACTATATCAGCATGACTGGATTTGCACTTTAGAGTTTTGCTCACGGTATAAAGATTATAGCGGTCTGCCTTTCGGTACGAAAAGAATGAGAACTGCTGCCTCTTATTTACTTAAATTCCCCTCGCCCACTTCAGAAACAACTATCTCCGATTTAGACTCAATCTATGGCCCACCAGAGAAATTTTATCTTGAAGAGGTCAAATAACAAAACAAGAAAATATTTGTCGGTTTTGTCAATTACCAGAGTGTGAGGAAACTTTAAAACACTTGATAGTAGGTTGCTCTTCATTAAAAGAATTACGCTGTACATTCTTTAAAAAACTGTATGAAAATTATAACTGCTTAACTAAAGATGTACTTTGGTTTAGAATATTCTCCTCACCTCTGCAAGCTGTCCGTATAGCTACTGTCCAATTTATGTTAGCACTAAATCTTGAGAGATAACAAGTACAGCTTAAATATGTGTGTTATGTAATTAACGTCCTCTTCACATGTGGTTTATTAATGGTTTTAACGATGTGGTAATTCGAACCTATTTTAGATTGTTTTTATAAATGATAATTCAGATGATGTACATATATGAATTGTGATTTTGCCACCTTATGCTGTTGTTGTAAAATGATGAAATGCTGAAGCAGAGGGGTTGTAGGGTTTTGTTCGGTACTGATTTGAGCTTGATTTTATTTTGAATTCATTTTGATGTTCAATGTGATTAACTTGTGTTATATATTAAATTGAAAGGTTGATTACCAACCAACCAATAAAAAAAAAAAAAAAGAAGAGTCCGTGCCTGATCTATTCAAGAACTTGTGAATCTACATGCAACCCGACCGCCTAACCCGGAATGAGACTCTGCACTTCGCATTGTCAAAACCTAAACATGGTGTCAGAGCTTAGTGGCAAGTGCCCCATTGGCTTAATTGCAAGGGGTCTGAAATGAAGCTGATAGGGCACTAAAGTGAATGCAAGGTTTATGTGAACTACTTTGTTAATGTAATGAGGATTCCCAGACAGATTACTGTGACAATTCAACACATGTGAGTCTAAGAGATACCAATGCTGGTGAAGACTAATTACAAGTAAGTAACTTTTTCGTACTTTCAATTGATAGCACTTCACTGCTGTCTCCTATTCTGGTTAGTGACTATTAGTGGTAAGCTTGGCATCAGATTGGAAGACTAGGCTTTGGGGCATTGACATGTCCATCACCCTCTTGACATGTGCAGCAATTAAGTTGCATTGTGTTCAAGAACACTGAAAACTCATTTGACCAGTAATCATTTCCCCCAATCATCTGACTGATCAACATGGGTTTATTCCAGGTGAGCTTTTTGTTCAGTGATCGCGGAATCCCTGATGGCCATCGCCATATGAACGGTTATGGATCCCACACCTTCAAGCTGGTGAATTCTAATGGAGAGGCCACTTACTGCAAATTTCATTACAAGGTACACATCTTAATTTCTCCAAGCATTGAAAGGTATATTTTACTTGGAACATCAGAAAACAAAATGTTGGGACCCTCTGCTATGCATTTATCACATTAACTTGTAATGTTTTTATTAGTGGTATTTTTTACATTATGGTATAAAACACAACATGCTCTTATATTGTTCTTCCTTTCGGAATATGTCAGTTATTGCATTTTGTCTTCTAATGCTTACTGTAGAAGGAGGATGCTGATATTTCCTGTGTTTCTATTTCACAGGGCATATGTTGTTTAAATCAGGACCCACTACTGTATCCAGGGCCAGAAAACTGTATCCCATAAAATTTAGGACCACACAATTCTACTTCTTAGAGGAATATACATTATAAACCACGTTTATATCTATTTTTTTGTCAAACTTGCACACAGTATCCAATGCCTCACATTCACATATCATACTGCGAAATGTCCTTTATAGAATTACAAACACATAGATCGGTAAGTAGACATATATTTATTATATCATGCAATGAAATTAACTACTTAAATTAACCAAACAAAATGCATGAAATATATAAACACAGGAGTAGTGTTTGCTATTTAACAAGGTGACCGTACATTTATTAGAATTTGACAGTGAATTGTAAAGAATACGTATGTGTTACGTAGCAATTAACAAAATTAAATTTTACCTTCATTTTTCAGCACATTACAATATGCGATAAACACACAGTAGCAAGAAACCTTCTTAGAAGAATAAGACATACTTGTTCTCGGGCAAATATCATATGTGGTGCCTTTTTAACATATTCACTCATGATGCATATGTCTAGTCATTCTATGGCGATTTTCCCTACTGCAGCATATGTCATCTGCACGAAAAATGTAACATTTCAGCAATGTAATGTTACCTGTGAAAGGAATACACTACAACACACAAATCCTCTTCCTTTTTAAATCCTGCAATCTGAGGCATTTTTACCATGAGCAGAAATGTATAGATTTTCAGATATACTTGGCCCTGTTTTGGAACCCATTTCTCACAGTTTTGGAAATATGCATCGGACATGACTGCTGAAATAATATAAATACGAATATGCTGTGAGCAGTGAAATATGTTGAACTACTCTGCAAGCTCACGGATCTCTAGTGTACATGTATAGCAGTGAAATAAGATAATCACAGTACTACATCCCTTGTATGCCAGGAGTGCAAAAACTCTCATTACCATTTCCTTCCCTCTCACTTTTGCTTTTTTACCAGTTGAGGAAGATCTCTGAAAGCTCATGCATTATTCCACCTAAGAAAATATGCTATAATTTAGAGTTAAATCAAACTTGGTTTACAGAGGTATGATTGCTTAACTAAAACAGGAAAACTTTGTGCACAAGATTTCAGATATGGAAGACTTGGTGAATGATGGTGTTATGCAGATTGTTAATATTATGAGAAACATTTAATGCGAGCTACTATTTCACAATATCGGAGTAGATGTGATTATCATTATGAGGTGTGGGAACAGAGCAAATTAATATCATTGTAAAAAAGTTTATTTCAGGAATACAAAACCTTCCCATTAAAAAAATAACAATTGGTAACATAATTACATATCACACAGTACAAAAAATAAACTGTATTCCACCCTCATAAAAACCATGCAACATACTTAAAATACAAGAGCATTCAGTTCAAACAAATGTCATAAAAAAGTCATCAAAGTTAGCGCTTCATTTAAAAATGATAATAAACCCCAACCCACGCAAACTGAGTCCACCCATAAAAGGTAGCACAGTGCCCCTGGCCCGCAGAAGCGGTTTAAGCGTATGTTCTCTAATTAAGGAGAAAGCTGGACAAAATAGTAGGCAATGGGCCAAGTCTTCCCTGGGCGCATCACAAAAAAATACACGATTGATTTTCATTGCTATTCAACCAGGCCGCCACCACTGCTCTTAGATGGATACAATTAAAGCGTACCCTGGTGATGACAACATGCTGAGAGGGATTATGTGCCTGACGGCTCCCTATCATCCAGAATATGCGGAAACACCCTTACTCCTACGTCCCGTCCCCTTTCCTCCATACTTGTGGGACATCTCTCCGTCCTGTGGGACGGGAACCGAGCACTTTGTAAAAAGCATCAAAATTTTTCCAAAAATGTGTCCCTCCTCTCTTTCCTGCGTGGGGCCCGACACGCGGCCGTAACCCCACCCACCTTGGCTCCGCCCCGCGCATCGCCCCTCAGTCCTTTTCTCCGCTCGATCGGGACCGGACGCACTTGCATCCTCGGAAGACTTTCTTCCCTGTTTTCCTCTCTGGCTCTCGCTAGCGTTCGTCTTCTAGTCTGTCTATGTCTTTTCAATTAAACTTTCCAGACTGTTCTTCGTGTCATCGTCGCTTCGCGAGGGCGGATCCCCATCCTCTTTGTTTAGAGTGTTTGGGTCCGGAACACCGTTGGGACTCCTGTTTTTACTGTGACTCCCTTTCGGTCCGGGCTCTTCAACGTCGGTTGGAACGGTGGGAGGAGGTGTTCCGACGCACTCCCCCATCTCATTTTCAGGCGTTCATCGACGAGAAGAAGAAACGCCCGGTAGGTTCTTTACTTTTCAGAGCACCCCAGCCGGGGGATACTTTTCCGGGTTCCTCTCGAGCCGGGAAGGGCGTTGATCGCTCTGTCACCGGGGTTCGCTCTGAGGTGCCTGTCGGGCCTAATAATGCTACCAGAGTTTTCTCCGAGGGTCTCCGTAAGGGGCCTGTGTACACCGGAGTAACTTCCGAGGCCCCTCCTGCGGGGGCTGTGTGTAGACCCAGTTCTGCTGAGTCATAGGGTACCGGAGCTTGCTCTGAGGCCTCTCTTTCGGCTTCCCTCAAAAACAAGACCGGGGTGCGCCCCGAGGCCTTGGCTGGGCTTGTGTTTACCGAACGGATGTTCGAGGCCCGTGCCGATAAGGCTATTACCGGGCCTATGCCCGAGGTCCCTCGTACAGAGGCTAAGGCAACCAACAGTTCTGAGGGTCCGGGCAGGGCCCTGTCGGTGAAAGCCGTTTCTCACCGTTCCCGCTCTTGCGGTGATACCAGATCTGTTGAGGGGGCAAAGAAGCAAGGTTCTTCTTTTACCGGCAGTGCCGAGGTCCTTCCTTCGAAGGCTCAGTTGGCGGTTGGTATGTCGCAGAAACATTCCAGGCCTCACAGTACCAGCTCTGCCGAGGTTCCTTATGTTAAGGCTAAAATTAAGACCCCCTGATCCATTGACAGGGACCCCTGCCTCACTTCCTCACATGCCGCAGTTCCCCTCAGATGAAGACAAAATGGCGGCCATTCCTGCCACGACCACGGCGGCCATTTTAGGTACTACCCCTACAACTACGCCATCGGCCCCTGGTGTAGGGTTCGGTCCTTTGGGTGAACCTAAGGTCACTTGTGTGTATTCGTACCGGCCCGTTTATGATTGGAACGCCTGGATGCCTCCTCCGCACAATGTTTCGTTGCCTGCAGGGGCGGCCCCTTTGATTTATGTGGATACGTCGGCGGATAACCTGGCGTGGCACCTTTCTCTGTTACGTCCCTGGGTTTGTCCACCTCATGAGAGGCCTCCTCAGGTTCCGAAGCAATCTCCTGAGGACGCTTTTTTCGGTAAATTTCATGAGGGAGTATTTCAAAGGGCTTTTTAAGGAAATTTGTCCACCAGCGCCCCCGGCTCCACCTGTTCCTCTGGTGTTTCCGCCGGCGCCTCCTTTGCCCGTGGTGCCTGCCCCTGCTCTTCCGCCTTTGCCGCCGTTGTCCCCAGTGGACAAGGCAGTGCCTGACACGGTTCAGCAGGATCCTGACCTGTCAGATGACCCTCAAGGCGAGCAGGACAAGGAGGACCTTCCCCGCTCTGTTAGACCTTTTCATGACCGGGTACTGGACATGATGATTTTCTTAGATGTTCCAGTTCCTGAGGCACCTGCTCCACAGGAGGGCGTGTTTTCTGGGGCGTTCACCCTGTCTCCTTTGGACCGTACCGGCCTTTTCCTGCAGAAGGATGTTTTGGCCGAGGTCCGAAGGGTCTGGGAGAAGCCACACTCAGGACTTTTTGTCAATAAAAAGATTGACGCGAGGTACAGGCTACACTCTTCGGAGGAAGTGGCCTTGTCGTCTTGTCCACCTCCCTCCTCCACAGTGGTGGCTGCGGCCACGTTGCAGTCCAGACCTGCAGCATCCTCTTCCGCGACGGCTACTCAGGTCTTGGGAAAGGAGGACAAGCTCCTGGACTCCCTAGGGAGGAAGATCTTTGCCAAGTCGGCCTTGCAGCTCAGGCAGGCCAATGCCGAATTGATTTTGGCGGGAGCTAACATGCGGATGTGGAAAGGTCTGTCGGAGTTTGAGGATCACATTCCGGTCGAGAAGTTGGAAGACTTCAGAGGTGGCCTTTCCGATGCCAGGGTCTTGTCCCAGGATCTCCTGGAGGCTGCGGCTCATCACGTAGACACCTTGGCTCGGGGCATGATGCTCGAGGTTGATACCTCGAGGCAAGCGTGGTTGCATGCCACTAAGTTTTCGAAGGAAGTGCAAGACAAAGTATTGGACCTTCCATTTGATGGTAAGGAGCTTTTTCATTCTTCTACTGATGTAGAGCTCACCAAAACCAAGGATAGCACTCAGACGGCTAAATCATTGTCTGTTCTGGTTAAGCCTCCCTTCAAGGCTCAAAGGCCGTTGTCGCAAGGGCGACCTTCCTCTGGTTTTGGGGGATTCATCGACCGCAAGAATCGCAGAGTGGATACTCCCAGGGGAATAACCACCGTAGAAAACAGCGTACGGAGTATTTCTCCTGCTCCTCAGCCTCCTCATCAGGTTCAGGTGGCGCCGCCACCGATAAACCTGCCAACTGAGGGTTTTCCGCGCTCACACGAGACCCCGGTGGGAGGGCGCATTGCGTCTCATTGGGAGGCATGGCAGACCATCACAGAAGACAGATGGGTCTTGTCAGTCGCTCAGGCGTGCTTACGCTTACCTTTACCCCGTACCCCACCCCTCAACCCTCCTTTTCAGCCGTTGGGCTCGCCCTCCCTCAACGCCGAGGTTCAGAAACTCCTGGACCTCAGGGCTGTGGAACCCGTTCCCTTTGGGGAGCGAGGGGAGGGCTTCTACTCCCGGCTGTTTACGATGCCCAACCCAACTAGGCTGGCCTGCGCACCATCCTAGACCTTTCCCAGTTCAACCTCTTTCTACCCCAAGAGAAATTCAAGATGATCACGCCCAGCCAGATACGCTCCTCTTTGCAGATGGGCGACTGGCTCAGCATAGTGGATCTTCAGGACGCGTACATGCATATCCTGATTTGGGCTCCACACAGGAGGTACCTCCGTTTCCCTTTGGGAGAGGAGCACTTCCAGTTTCGGGTGCTTCCTTTTGCCCTCAGCTCGGCGCTGGATGTCTTCACGAAGATGATGTCGGTGATTGCGGCCTATCTTCGTCTTCAGGGTATCAATGTGTGTCCTTATTTGGACGATTGGCTTTTACACAGCCCTTGTCTGCTGGCGGCAGCGGGCAACCTCCAGTCTCTCCTTCAGCTCCTGTTCCATCTTGGGCTGTCGGTGAACTGGCGGAAATCCTCCATGACGGTCTCTCAGGACCTGATTTTTCTGGGTTTTCGTTGGAACACGATCGACTGCAGAGAATACCTGACCGGGGACAGAATGGCAGCTCTGTTGGCCACGTGTCAGATGTATGCGCAGTCGGAGAGCATGTCGGCCTGGTGGTTCCAGAGGCTTCTGGGCCTCATGGCCTCGTGTGTGCTGACTCTTCCTCTTGCTCGTCTCAAAATGAGACGGACTCAGATGGCCCTTCGGAATTCATGGCGTCAGGCAGTGGACTCATACTCCATGCGGATAATGATTCCGGATTCCATGAGAGTGGACCTGGACTGGTGGTCATCTCTCAGCAATCTGTCTGGGGGAGCGGGGTTTCAGGACCCGGTCCCTATGGTGACGATCACGACGGACTCCTTCCTCCTCGGGTGGGGTGCGACGTTAGATCTCTTTCAGGTCTCGGACCTCTGGTCGCCTCAGGACAAGCTCCTGCACATAAATCATTTGGAGCTTCTGGCGATTTTTCTGGCGCTCAAGGCGTTCAGACCTCTCATTGTCAACAAGGTGGTCCGCGTAAGAACGGACAATGTGGTGTAAATGTACTACATAAACAAGCAGGGAGGAACTAAGTCTCCCCCTCTCGTGGATCTGGCCATTCAGATTTGTGTATTATCCAGGCAGCCAGAAAACCCTCGACCAGATCTCAGTACAAGAATAAATGGCTCATGTTCTGTCATTGGTGTCTAGAGAAGAAATTGGATCTGAGGGGGGCCACGGTTGACACAGTGTTGTCCTTCGTGTCCTCCCTAGCAGAGTCAGGGGTTCATGTTCTGTCATGCAGGACTTACCTTTCAGCGGTCTCCGCTTATCTTTCTACGGATCAGTGTTTGTTTTCTCTGACTAACCCAGTGGTAAAAAGGCATTTCGCTGGTTTATCACGCCTTTACCCTCCAGTTCGTAATCCGCACCCGCCATGGGACCTGAATGTTGTCCTGACAGCGCTGTGCCATAAACCCTTTAAGCCAATGGCTACTGTGGACCTCAAGTACTTGTCTTGGAAAGTGTCCTTTTTGGTCGCCGTCACATCGGCAAGGAGAGTGAGTGAGCTCCAGGCATTGTCGGGGGAGCATCCTTTCTTGGTCTTTCACGAGGACAAGGTAGTCCTTCGAACTAATCCGGCTTTTCTGCTGAAGGTAGTGACCGAATTCCATTTGAATCAATCTATCTCCCTACCGGTCTTTTTTCCGAACCCCACCTCTGAAGCGGAGAGGGTTCTACACTGTCTTGATGTCCGAAGAGCTCTTAAGTTCTACCTAGATAGGACTTCCGAGCTTAGAAGTTCTTCTCAACTTTTTGTGACTTTCGGCAACCCTCAAGGCAAGCAAGCGTCTAAGGCTACTATTTCTAGGTGGATTGCCGCCTGCATCACGGAGTCTTTCACTATCCAAAAGCTGAAACCTCCTAAAGATATTCATGCACACCTGGTGCGGGGCAAGGCAGCTGCGGTTGCTTTTCAGAAGTATGTTCCCTGGGAGTCCATTGCTAGGGCAGCTACTTGGGCCTCTCCATCTGCTTTCTGTAAGCATTACTGCCTCGATATGAGTTCTAGAGCTGATGCTCAGTTTGGTCAGACTGTGCTGAAGAACCTTTTTCAGTAAGGTGTATTTCCATCCACCCGTAGTTCCTGTAAGGAGTGCTTGGGAATCTCCCACAAGTATGGAGGAAAGGGGACGGGACGTAGGAGTATTACCAGGTTACTCACCGTAGTGACCATCTTACTCCTAGTCCATAGTCCCCTTTCCTCCATACGCCCGCCCGCCGTCCACTCTAATAAGGTTCCTCTGTTATTGGTAATGGGTTTCTGACCTGGCAAAGAAAAGGACTGAGGGGCGATGCGCAGGGCGGAGCCAAGGTGGGCGGGGTTACGGCTGCGTATCGAGCCTCGCGCAGGAAAGAGAGGAAGGACACATTTTTGGAAAAATTTGGATGCTTTTTACAAAGTGCTCCGGTCCCGTCCCACAGGACGGAGAGATGTCCCACTAGTATGGAGGAAAGGGGACTATGGACTAGGAGTAAGGTGGTCACTACGGTGAGTAACCTGGTAATACTTTTATAGCTCTTAAAACAATACACAGCATAACATCCCTCAGGAGAAAATATTGAGCCATACGTCCTTCTGACAGAATTGCCTTTATGTGCCTAAGCCAGGGAATCTTCAGGTAAGGGTCCCTATCTAATTAGGTCCTGTGTTAAACCGGCTTTGCTGTTACCCCCGACTTTAAGCCAATGGTTGACAGGCTGGGCTGCAATAGAGTCACTAATAAACCTGCAGCCCAATTCCTGATGGACTGCAAAATTAGGGGCCGAGCGAGGAAGCCCCAATACTTGTTTCAGGAAAGTGTTCTCCACCACCTGGATGGATTCATCCTTGCTGTATCCTCAGAACTCCATGCCATACCTGGCAACACAAATAGCTTCCCCATTATAAACCTTGAGTGCCAGTGTGACCGGTTCAGCCTTAAATATACCCATGGCAATCCTCTCCCCCTATAGCCTGTTTGAACCTAGCAGTCTGCTTGACAAAATTGGCTTCCGCATTAAAGTTTGAAGGAAATCTGATCCCCAGGTAGTCAAAACTAGAGACTCTGGGAATCAAGACCCCATCTACTAAACATCACCTGGAATTTTGAAGGGCACTTGCCCTTGCTACAAATCATAACTGCTGATTTTTGCGCATTGACCTTTAGATCCAGTGAATCCATGAATGTAGAGTAATCATCAATCAGGCGCTGCAAGGCACTGGGAGTACAGTCCAGCAAGACCCTATCGTCTGCATAAGCCAGTAATGGCTCACGCCACCTACCCAGCCTGGGGACATCCGGAGTAGAATTAAGTAAATGGGTATAAAGCCAATTAATTTACAAACAAAAAAGCAGGGAGGCCATCACACAACCTTGGCGCACACCTTGCTCACCTGACAAAAAGCAGCGCACCGACACTACATGCCGCTCCTTACACAAGCCACTGTGGATGAATGCAGTCTCTCCAAAAGATCCACCAGTGCACATGGACAATTCATGGATCTAAGCATACACCACAACCTATTACGATTGACCTTGTCAAAGGCGGTGCTCATATCCATGAAAGCAAGGAAAATGGGTTTGTCCTTAATATACAAAGAGTGAGCCACCACCAGATAGAGGTTCAGGGACCTGGTCCGCTGTTCCAACCGGAACCCCAACTGAATGGGGGAAAGAATATTGTAACATTCCACCCAAGGCTCCAGTCTCCCCAGAAGAGCCCTCACCATGATCTTAAACACAGAGTGTAAAAGCGAAACAGGTCTATATGACGCTGCTAGCGCCCTCTGCCCCTTCTTATATATTGGCTGAATTACTGCATGCGACCAAGAGACAGGGTGCACACCCCCTTCACAGATTGCATTGTCAAAATCAGGGCCTAGAAGTATAGGTCTGCTGGAACATTATCAGGGCCTGGAGCCCTATTTCTTTTTTGACATTTTATGGCTAAAGCAATTCCACCTACTTTGAAAACAATATTTCCATTCACTGGGTATGGCAACTGCTGGGGATCTGTGGCCAGCGGTCGGTCAATGGCCGTGACCACATCACCCCCACTATATAGGGCAGAAAAATTAGCCACCCAGGCCTGATCAGAAACTATGACATCAGCATCTCTTGACTTAAATTTGTAGAAAGGCCCATTGTTCACTATGTCCCAAAAAGGCTTGTGCTCATTAGTGACAGAAGAATTGACCCAGACCTCCCAAGACTCAGCTTCAATTCAGTCTTTCTGATGGCGACAGCCCTTTTAAAAATAGCCCAGGCACGAACGATATCCCTTTTTGAAGACAGGCTGTTCTTCAAGGTTTCAAGCAAAATACTCCTGGATTTCGAAAAATCTGAATTAAACCAACCCGGCTGCCTTTTTACCGATTTTCTTCTAGCCTTCTGAGTAAATGAAGCAGATAAATTAGACATTAGTGAAACAAAATTAGTTGGTATAACAGTCTGATTGGAACTGCCTGAAAAGAAGTTATTCAACTCCCGCAAGATGTTAATAACAATCTCCCTCTACAACCTCTCTCTGTCTGCTAACTGCCATTTTAATCTAAACTTTTGGTCATCCGGGGCTACCAACGGCTGGTACGACATACCCAGCAGTGCTTGTTTGTCCTGTGTTTTGTGCACAAGCCGGATAGGAAAATGATCACTACAGATTTCGCCCAGCACACTGAAATTGATTACATTTTACTGGGACACATAGGTAATTGATTGTTGAGCAACCTGAGGCTGACAAGAAAGTAAAATTGCCTGGGCTATCATCAGGGAAATGGCCATTGGCCGAACGTAATCCCCATTCATGCAGAAGCTTCCACAGCCTGAGCCCCTCTGTACAAATTCTAACATCCCCCATAATAATATGGAAAACCTACAACCACGACGGCGCCTGTGGTGAGATACACATGGGGTCCAGGTTGGGCCCCCCCGCTATCCCTACCCCCTCGCAACTCATGCTTCCCCCTAGGTTGAAAACAGTTTGCGCTAAACTATATGGCCAACACATGGAGACAGTCAATGTTGTTTTTTCTTTGAAAAGTTGTTGTTTTGTTACATGTTGCCTGCAGACTTGCAAACAACAGTATGCTAACTATGACATGCCAAAGTTGTAACCATAGCAAAATGCCAATAAAGACATTTTAAAATAGATAATATGCAAAACCTATTATAATAAATCAGCAGGTTCACAGTGCTCAGATGGATCCGTGTTCCGTTATTGTTTAAATTCATCAGATAAAATTAGATTTTTGACCGAGGGCATAGAGGAAGTGAAGCAATGAGGGAACTCAATCTGAAAAAGATGAGAGTATGATTAGACATTATGAAATAACAGGACATCTGATACATAATTCTAATAAGTTAGATGAAAATAAACAACTTCCCATGCGCTGCTTATATGGCCTTCAAGGCAATCGATAAAATAACAGACTCATAATCGTACCTGTCAAAGGTGAGCATGGCCTACAGAATGAAACATAGTCCATGTACATATACTTCACTGTACAAAGGGTGTACACTGACATTTATCATTATCATAGAGAACACAGTGGCAGTGGAGTTTATCCGGGGTAAAGTGTTGGGTAAAAACCGCAGTGAGTTACTGATTAAGCCCCAGCCAATGGGACTATTTATCTTGGAAGGGCCTGGGACAGCTAGTCGTAATAGTTTGTGTTCTATTGTGGCTCATATATTCATCTCTTTCGTCGATTTACAAACATTAAGGATCTAAGATGGCATTCAGATCATCGCAGTTGCCCATTCAGCAACCAACATCCGAAATGTATGAATGTATATGTAAGCGTATCCTTCTTAATAGCTATACTCAATAAACATAATTCTGATAACTTTAAATATTTGCTCGCCACCCTTTCCAGCTCAGTCATGATTAAGCCAATAAAGTCCCCAGTACCAGCCATGACCAGATCATATGGAACAAGATGGCACTCGGGCTAGGGCACTTTGGGAATATGTCTTGTGCAACAGTCGAAGGTATGTCATGGGTTTCATCTGGATCCACTCACAGCAGAGCCACTGCACAAGCTGAAAAGCTGTCTATCTGCAATTGGGGAATGGATGGCAAAGAATTGGCTGAGGTTAAACAGGGAGAAAACGGAGGTCCTAGTGATTGGCCCTCCTGAGGCAAATTCCTTTTGGAGTACAGAGTACTGGCCAGAGTCTTTTGGCCCCACTCTGAGCTCAACACTTCAGTGACAAGTTTGGGCATGAAACTCTTATCATCTGGCTCGAGAGAGGCGCTCAGATTACCTCAGTGTGTAGCGCAGGCTTTGGTAAACTAAAAGCTCTTAGAAAAATTCTCCATCTCCTGCCCGCAGAATGTCGGACGAAGGTAGTCAAGTCAACAATCATGGGATTGTTAGACTACTGTAATGGCATATACCTAGGGCAACCGTCATATCAGATTCAATGCCTACAAATTCTTCAAAACTCCGCAGCCCGTCTGGCCCAGGATGCACAAAGACTCACCTCTTCTCAGGTTATGTTCCAATGGCTTCACTGGTTACCTGTGAAACCCGGAATTGAATTCAAGATCTTGTGTGTCGTTCATCGGGTAACTCACAATACAGAGGAAGATTATTTACAGGCCAAACTGAACCATTATTGTCCTATGAGGTGCTTATGCTCAGCTTCACAAAATCTTTTAATAGTGCCACAGTATCATAGAACTCGGATGGGCCGACGCTCGTTCTCAGTCCTTGCTCCCACTCTGTGGAATGCTCTTCCCTTTTCTCTCTATGAGACCGAAGGTCATCTGCAGGTCTGCAAAATGCTAAAAACGCCTAGATGCCTTTGTGCATTTGTTTGCGCTCTATAAATACAGTACCATACCATACCATGGCCAGAATGTTGTACCAGAATTGCTTGAATCTAGAGTGGCGAGATACCTTCTTAATGTTTGAAAGCTTTTTATCATTCTAGTTCAGAGTTATTTGCCTATGTCCTGTTGCTATTTATTCTGGACATTTAGGCACATCTGCCTCAATGGGCTGTCTTCTATTGGTGATTGGTCTAGCGCCCAGTGCCCTGATGTAGCATTAGCACATATAAAATGTGACTCTTTGGGTTCCCACAAGATTTCATTAAGTCTAGACAATTTTAGGAAGTAAGTATGAATGTCACAAACTGTCATAAATTTCCTATCCATGTGCACATCTGAGCAATGTATGCATCAAGCATTTTTCCAGCGGTACAAATGAACTAGGGTAGCAGCATTTTTGAGTCCTGGGAGGACCATTTGTGACTGCTTTGCTTGAAGAAAAATTAGGCATAACTGCTTCTATACCTAACGTGATCAAATGTTGAACCTTTAAAGCCTTCTTGATGTGTCTGTCATCCAATGTACCCATCCGCCCTGTGTAAGGGAGGCATGGTATCACAAATAGACACTGACACAAGAGCTTCACGTTCAAAACCTTTATTGATGGTTTAAAAGGGGTTGGAAAACTCCTATCTTGCCCTATAACTAAGATGTCCTATAACTAAGATGGGAGTATTCCGATCATCAAACAAAAAGAAAATACTGTCCTAGTCACTCCTTAGTCGAAATAGAATGGCCTAATAAACTTAATGTCTGCCCTCTTTCTAATACAATAAATGTCTAAAGGGAATGTGTAAAGCAAAAAGGAAAATCAGTGTTCAAAAGAAATGTCAGTATGGCTGAGTAAACTCCCTTCTGCACGTTTTGTAGCACAGGGTAAGGTGCAACACTTGGACCTTACGACACACTCTGGCTTTGGACACAAGGATGCAGTTCGTTTCGTGGACAAGGGCCCACTTGGCCTCCCACGAAAAGTCACTAGTTTATCTGCTGGACCTCTCAGCTTTCTCTCACTCCAGCCCAGGTCACCTCACTCCAGCCCAGGTCACCCTTTAGCTTGTAATACAGTTTAACAAAAGTTTGTTTCCTTCTCGTTACCACAATTCAGTACAGGTATCCCTCCGCCAAGCTCAAACCTTTCAATCATAATTTGTGCGGGTTCCCTTTCCCCAAGCTTCAATCACACCTCCATAAGCTGCCCCCCATCAGGCTCAAGCCTTCTTTCACTTTCCTTACATTGACATGACCACTTCAACCTTCTTTCCTCAAACCCCACTTTTCCTGTCCTACACCAAGGCCTCTTGGTAAATGAAGTTTTGAGCACAGTCCTTATTTCAAAGATATCTCTGATATCCAGGTTTCCCTCTGCTGGGATCAAACCTAACAGTTCAAAGACATCTCTCACATCCAGGTTTCCCTCTGTCGGGATCAAACATAACAACAGTTCAAATCTTGCATCTCAGTTTCTTTCTCTTTCCGCCGCTTCTGCAGCATCAGATATTTCACAGAGACTTTCGATTGGGCAATCTTCTTTCACCGGACCACTCTGTTACTTTGTATCTTAAATTTATAGTTCTTTACAATGCTTTGCTTTCTCTCGCGTCTTAACGGACATGTGCAACCTTCATTCATCGGATAGTGTTACCGACAAGTTTCATTTAACACAGACCAGACTTTCATTGCTTTCATCAACTCAGCGGCTGTGTTAATCCTTTTTTGTCCTTCGCGGCTTTGATCCTGAAGTCAAGGCTGATACCACAACTGCTGCTGTACCACCCCAACTCTGCCGTTCAACCAGGAAGGTGGCTGGTATCCTTGGAACACAAAAGAGGTTTGTTTCTTCTTTTTCGCTGGGCTTCCTTGCGCAAACTTCAAAGCCCTTCAGAGGTAACAATCTCTCGCCGGGGTGTCCAAGGTTTCTCCGTACCTCGGTTCCGTTCCTCGGCCTGTCACTCTGCTCCGCCTGGTTCGCCGTCGCCCTGAAAGAACTGCTCTTTCCCATGCATCTCAGTGTCTCACCTTTTAACCATGTGGGGAGAGCTAATAGGTACCCGGTGTATGCAATTAAGATCAAGTGCCTGACCCTGCCTGATCTTATTAGTAGGACATGTCCAATGTATTGCATGGGTGGTACTCCTTTCAGCCTCAGACCTCCTCTTCCTCAGCTTTTTGTGTAGAAAAGGGGGGAATCTGGAAAGTTGGAATATCCTATAAAATAGGATGGGACAGAGGTATTTGGAAAGGGGGGATACCATGTCTCGTCATCAGGCGTTCCTCTCCCACTCCCCAAGGACCACTTGCCATGTGATCCTCTCACACTTGTCCGCCCTCAGGGTTTGGATCCAAAGGCGATGGCCGTGCCCTGGCCACCTGGGTAGGATCCCCAGGGTTTAGGCAGTGAAATGCCCTTTGGTTTTTCATACCTGGCACTGAGGAATTGCCTATGGCTGAATCATGCGGTTTTGGTTTCTTCAAGCATTATGCAGCAAATTGCACTTGCAGTGCTAAAATGTATGTCTCAAAGTCTGGGACCCCTATTTGTTCCTCGCTAGTGAGCCTATGCAGAATTCTCAGTGACTATCTACAACGTTTTGGTACCCATATTGAGTGATGAGTTTACCTATTTATTTGAACAGTTTGGTGGGGACGTACACCATTGATCCAGTGAAAAAGTGTAATCATCTGCACCTCATTACAATTATAGATGGTGATGCCCAGAATTCCACAGAAAGGCCTCTTTCCACGCTCAGAATGTTGTGTTCCAATTGGTCTGTGAGGTTGTGGTGCTTGCAAATTCATATGTAAGTGAATGTCTTGCTTCCATTGAAGGTTGGGTAGTGTGATGAATCATGCAAAGTCATCACTGAATCCCAGATGATGAGCTTCTGCCACATGGCCAGGGGTCCCTATCTGATTCTGACCTTGGGGGTGGTATTATGAGGGAGGATCATGTGGAAGAAGATGACTGCCGGGAGGAGATGGTGACTCCTTTGGGAGAGATGCATTGTTCCCCCCCTCTTTTGAAGACAGCACTATATCACCTAAACTGCTGATGGCATAGTGCCTTTCTGAGCAAATAGCCATTCACACCTCCTATGTACATAACTCACAAATCACATCTCCTATCCCTGATGAGGTTGTATTAGGTAAAAATCTCCTTAGCAGTCCTGTTCATTCTATGGACTCCACCTTCCATAGTGTCTCATGTACTGAGATGAGGACGAGGAAGAGGGAGAAGGAGTTAATGTGGATTGAAAGAAAACCTAAGCAAATCATGTGGACTAGCTTTTGCAAAATGAATCAGCTGCACGCAACATTTAAAGATGGTTTTCATTGGCAATCAGAAGTTGGAGAGAGGAGACGCGGCTTGGGAGAAGCGAGAGGCAGAACCGCAGGTGAAGGCAGACGTGAGGGAGCAGGCCATGTTGAAGCAGGCAGGGGTTCCCAAGCTGCTGCTGCTTATCAGCATTTTGCACCAGATTGGTGAGAGACCGTAGGAGCATGGCAGGCTCCAAGGAAAAGCTGCAAGGGGACCAGTAGCAGAGGAGAAGCTGTGCAGGACGCGGCCGAACCGAAAAGCAGCCACTTTACCGGCAAGTGAATACAAGACTGTGGGAAGAGCTGAAGGCGAGTCTGCCAAACGGGAGAACGCCATTCCCGCATTAAGACTTTTTAAAAATATATATTTTTTTGGCTCAAAATGGTTTGCAAATAATAAAACCTTTAGCCAGGTAACGAACATCAATATAAAACACTTCATGGTCAGTATGGGACAGAACATTAAAAAGAAGATTATCCTCAGATAAGAATATCATCTGCTTTTAAATTAAAATTTACAATTAACAAACAACACAAGAACTTAAAGGCAAGGAAAGCATAGGACAGAGGCTTTGGAAAAACCAAAATAAGGCATCAGCGGGCACAGGAGAATCGTTTAAATGATTAATATATGCTTTGCTCTTCGATTCATGAGAGTGTTTTGAACGTTAGTACCTACTGCCTTCTTCTTCGATGGACAGCGTTGGAGGACTTTACTGTGGTCTGTTTCTGTGCCTTGTTTATAGTTGTTTCCAGTGTTCTTTCCACATTTGGCATAGGACACATAAGAACCAGGTGTTTAAGAGATTCAACCACATTTCCTTGTTGGCACAGTCTGCAGGTGGAATTACTCTGATTTCCCTTCCTTCTGTTTAACATTATGTTTGTCGGTAGGATTTTAAAGCTAAAACATATGGAATGCAATCTCAGGAACCAGTTTGGAAAGATTTGAATATATTTTGTGAGCACATAACTTTTGTGACCCAAACCAAAAGTCTTCACGGTTTTTGTAGTTGTAGATCACCTCCAAAGTCTCGATCCAGTCATTGGTAAAGAGTTTCTTCTTGATCGTCCCTGGGTCGCGGACCAGTGATTCGTCTGACTCATTTAAATCAGTGATTATCGTTTGACAGATGGTTTGCCATTCCTTGAGGAATTTTTCCCTTGGGTTGTTCATTACCTTTTTTAGTAGCTGGAAGCCTCCTTTCGGGAATTCTTAGAGACATTTACGATACAGCGATAGCTATTTCCACTTGGCAATCGCTTTTAATGATGTTAGAGCCAGTTCTCTCCTCACTATATGTATCGGGATGCTTTTTGGCAAACCCAACACTATTCTCCAAAAGATTCCTTCAAGGCATGGCCATATGTCGTCCGCTAGCATGAAGGATGTTTCAGCACCATAGGTCAAGATTGGTGCCACTTTGGATCGATAAAAGGATATTGGAGGGATTCATGAGAAACCACAGTATTTTTTTAGTAGGAGCCTTCCCTGGGCGACCACATACTTTGCTTTACCCCACGGGGCTTCACATCTGCTTGTGTTAAGGCCGATCTTTTGGCCTTTTAGGAACCAGGAGGGCCTTGCCTTTGATCTTGCCCTATCCTGTTCTCCAAAGACCATGATCTGTGATTTGACCGGGTTGATTATTAGATGATTAGATTCCAGATATGCTTGTAGGGTGTCAAGCTGCCTATGTAGCCCTATTGGGGCCTGGTCGTCCGCTAGCATGAAGGATGTTTCAGCAGCATAGGACAAGATTGGTGCCACTTTGGATCGATAAAAGGATATCAGAGGGATTAATGAGAACCCACAGTATTATTTTAGTAGGAGCCTTCCCTGGGCGCCCACATTTTTTGCTTTACTTCGCATTAGGGCAATCCGCAGGGCTTCACATCTGCTTGTGTTAAAGCTGACTCCCAGGTACGTGAATGATTTTGCTACGCTTATCTTTTGGCCTTTTAGGAACCAGGAGGGCTTCACCCTTGATCTTGCCCTATCCTATTCTCCAAAGACCATAGTCTCTGATTTGACCGGGTTGATTATTAGATGATTAGATTCCAGATATGCTTGTAGGGCGTCAAGCTGCCTCTGTAGCCCTATTGGGGTCTGGTCCATAATGACAATGCCATCGGCATAGATTAGTCTCCCAGTGTCCTCTAACCTAGGAGGAAATGAGCGTACTTGGAAAAAGGCGTTCTCAATGTCTGATAGGAACAGATTGAAAAGTTCAGGTGCTAAAGGGCATCCTTGTTTCACCCCGATTTCTTTTCCGGGATTGCACTTGTCAGCTGGCCTGATTTATCTAACTTGACTTTAATCGATGTATCCTGGTGGAGGCCTTTGATGTTATTCAAGATGGTAGTAGGGCATCTCCAGGCCTCAAGATACATTTTTTGCCCTTTACTCTGTATTACTTTGACTTTCAGAAGGTTTATTATAAAGATGTTAACAGAGGTGCCAATACCTTAGACAAACGCTGATTGACATTGATCTTAATGTCCCGTCTTCGTGCTCCATCGAGAAAGGGATTTTAGCAAGATGGACTCAAACATTTTTCCAGCCACGCCAAGTAAGGCGATCGGGCGGTCTGTTCGAAGCCCTTTTTTTGAATATAGTGACAACTACTGCCATCTTCCATGACAAGGGTATCAGGGCCGAAGCCAAGATACTTCTGTCCAAGCGGTGCAGAAAAATTGCCCATAACCCCGGGTTTTGTTTCAGCTGGGCGTTGGTCAGCCCGTCTGGGTCTGGGGCTCTAGAGTTTTTGAGTCTATTTATGAGTCCTTCATTTGTTGAGATTTCAATATCTAGTGAGTATTCTACGGTGCGCAAATTAACGGGCTGAGTTGGTACTGGGTTAGCTCTTGGAGTTTCATCTTTTTCCTCCTCTTGTAGTTTGGCATAATGAGTCAGCCATGTCGTTGCCGAAATGGTGTTTGTCATCAGCACATCTAATGGGGCATCTTATTGATTTATAGTAGCCCATATTTCCGCGGTATTCGTCGTTTTGATATTATGTAGCATACACTGGGCATCTTGATTAACCATGCGCTTTCTGTGTATTTTCAGCCAATTGCGATATCTTTGTTTTAGTTTATGGATTTCCTCTGAGTTGTTAACCGTCTTAAGGCGTTTTAAATGCGTAATTTCTTTTCTTACATTTTTTTCCTTCCCACAGTTTGGTTGTCGTACACATGCTTATGTGTCATTATTGGCTTAGCAACACCCCCTCGATATTTGGTTGTAAATTCTTGAAGCAATGGGGCATAGTTTATGCGTTGGTTGTCCTCTCCCTCCAAAGACCATTTGATTGAGCTGGTTAGTTTTTCTATTAAATTTGGCAGATCTTTTCATTGAATGTGCAGTCTGTTTCGACTGGGGTCTATCCTCAGTTTTGCTTCGTAGCTCACTGGTCCTTCCTTACTGATGTTGTGGCCGACCATTTTTAGTTGGTTGTGGTCACTCTTTTTGGTTTTACAGACCTTCTTTCTTTTTATGAGCCCGCTCATGTTGGAGGAGACACATACGTAGTCATATATTTGTTCACTCACTGTGCCCTTCAAGGTGGCTTTCCCCAGGATGTCTCCCTCCATTATCCCGTTAAGGATTGTGCTGTCTCTAGATTGCAATGTTTGCCTCCAAACAATCCCTCTTTTTTCTTTATCATTCGATGTTATAGCTTCTTCAGTAACCGGATTGTTGCGGCTGTCAAGGCACATACAATTCAGGTCACCTACAATTATTATTAGTGGATTTTTAAACGCTGGGTTTAGTATCACCCACTGTCCCTCTAGTACTTCTAGCAGGCATACTTCTTGGAAGCATATGATGTCCACTTCAGGTATTAGGTCTTCACTCTCTTGGAACAAGTGGGACGAAGTGAGTTCTTCCGCCAATAGACCTACTAACCACTTCCAATTAGATTATTCTCCGTAAACGTTGGTTTTATTGTCGCTCAGCTCTCTTGCCATTCCTTCCCTGAGTCTTGCCTCTGTAGTCTGTCTTCCGGAGGGTTTGTCTTTTTGTGTCGCCCTGCCTCCAGCAACCTTGTGATTGGACGGTTTTCTGTTTAAAAAAAAAAAAATTCCCTCTCTTAGGTCAAACCCCATTGGTCTTAGATGGTGGGCTTCATCAAGCCAACGCTGTTTCACTAGTTTGGAGGCTAGGTGTATGAACACTTTATCTGTGTGCCGCTCCTCTGGGAATTGAATTACTGTGAAATCTTTGGATGATACTAGACTAAGTGTTGCAACGTGGTGTAGCAGCCTTACCACATTCACTCTGTTCAGCAGTAGGCCACCGTCACAGTAGAACATTATCTCTAAGCAGAGCATTAGATCACCCTCTCAGGGGGGTATCCTTTTTATTTTGTTTTCTTGGTCTTGCGAAAATTTAGCTTTTGCTTTTGCTGGAAGACTTAAACTAACCTTTATCTTAGGAAATTTGTCAATAGACCCTTCTTCGTTTTCAATGTTGTTCACACACAGGGCGCAGTTTTGATTCAGCCCCTGTTTAGGTGTCAGTTTGACCGGCATGTTTAATTTAATTTTTGTCTTTGGTGCTTCATGTGTCTTCCTTTTCTCAGGCCACTGAGCCAGTTCTTGTTTCTTAAATCTTACAACACGCGCAGATACCAGTTTATCGTTCTCATATGTCCGTTCTCGATTTTTAACAAGCTGTGTTGCAAGAGTTACCGTTCTTGTCCGAGCTTTCGGACTGTCCTTGTCCTTCTCGGAGGTCACAGGTCCTGTTTCCTCGCTCACACTTGATTCGTTTATCAGCACGCTGTTCTCCGACTGGCTACTCCCTTCGTCCGAAATACTGCAGGTAGAGGGGTCCATGAGATCAATTTCACAAGAATCTTCAGGGCTGATCTCTTCAGGCACCTTTGTTTTGTCAGCGATGGTTTTATCCATATTTGGTGTTATTATCTGGTTATTGATCTTTGTGACATCCCCTGATCTGAGGTGTGTGACAGACAGGTATTTCATAAAGGTGCAATGACTGTTCGACTTAGCATTAGATGGATTAGCTTAATTTTTTGGTTTTTTTCGTTGTCAGTGCCTTTTCACAAAACCCGTTCTTTCTTGTTTTGAGCTGCTTCAGTTTATGTTTGAGCCGCAGCCCTTCCTCCTGTGGTAACACTGATCTAGTTTGGTTTCTTTGGGAAAACTTTGTAGGTTTTCCAGTGATGTTTATTGGTGTCTGTGCTCCCCACAGCTTCGGGCTACTTTTGGGTCCTACTAACCGGACCTGGAGCTTCTCCATGGCTCACTGGTTCTTTGTTACTACTTTGTTCAGCCTCCTTGGCCCTTCCTCCCCTCCCATTTGGGGACTGGTCATTATTTGATCATTGTTCCTGGCCTATCTCCCCAGTTATCTTGGGGGGGGAAACATCTTCCACCCTTGACCTTGCGTAAGCGTTCTCATTGGTGTTAGGATACCGCTCGATATTGACCATGTCTGAACTAAGCTGCGGAAGTCTGTTGGAATCTAAAATATCTTGGCTACTCGGCCTCATGAAATCAGTGCCTATTCTATGTACGTCAAAAGGATCCAATCCTCTATCACCTTCTGGTCTGAAAGATCCTGTTCCAATCGATGGTTGGGACATTTGTCTTTCATTTTTTTCCTTTATAATAGGGTCCAGTATATCATGAAGTAGTTAAGCCACCCCTGCCAAGCTGTTCTCCATATTTTATTGTTCGTCCAGTTGTCAGAATCATTCAGCCTTTTTATGCGTTCTAGCATTTTACGAATTTCATTTACCATTGTAACTGAGTTTTCTAGTAACATTTCATCTGGTATTACAAGCTCCTTCATATCACTGCGAGGGATCAATGTCTTGTTGCCTCTTTTTGCAATCTTTGGCCGGTTTCAGTTGAAGTAGAATCGACACCCACTTATTTCTTCTCCTAAGGCCAGACTGGGAGGATTCCATGCATTATTGACTGTGAAAACCTGCCTAAATGTTTTTTTTGCTGTAGTACCCACTTAAGTGTTTCTATGCCAAGCTTTCCCCACTCTTTCTGGGAATTGCCGTCCATCTGGTCATTCTGATCTGGGTATAGTTTTTGTCTCTTTTCTTTTAGGTTCCCCCTTTCCGCCCATGGGGTCGAAGGTGCCGGCTTAGCCAATGGGTCTATGGAGGTCTTCCAGTCTATCATGTTAGACCCATCAGGGATAGTGGGCATTTTTCTTTTCACCAGATTTCTCCCTTCTGCCCCAGCGGAGAGGGGAGTACTGGTGGCTGGCTCACTCCCAGTCCGCCCATGCCTGTCTGGCAATAGTTGATGTTCCTGGGGCGGTTTATGCCGCTGAGACACAACCTCGTCAGCGGCATCCTCTTGCAATATTACCTGCCCTGTGTTCCCCCTTCCAGGCTACTCCTTTCTTTTGGGAGATCAAGGTTTGGGGCGCTGCATTGCCTGTCCCTGCAGGCTCCCCACTTCGCTCTTATGTCCTTTATAACAAGATGTTGTTCAGTGGGAGGAGTGGGCCTCTGGACCTCGCCCTCTTCAAAATTCTCCTCTTGCAGTGTTTCTTCGGCCCCATTTGCCCCCTTTCGGGCCCGCTCCCTTCCTTGGGGAAATCAGGATATGACGCACTGCACTGTCCGTCCCTGCAGGTGCACCTCATTACTTTGTTCACTCCGAGAGGAGCGTCTTTGTCCAGGCCCTCTGATATGGGGACATAGTTATCCATAATTGCTGCTGTGCTCAGCCCTACTTCAACAATGATGTTTAGCGGGCAGCTTAAGCTGGCTATATAACTTGCCATTGGGTTGCATAGATCTGTCTCCTCGGGAATAGCAATATCGCTTTTCGTATTACAGGGGCTGCAGGTTGTAAGTTTACTTGGGGTTACGTTCTCGAACGTTATCCCAATGCTCCCCAGGGAGTCTCCCCTCTCAGACTTCCCCGTTGCGGGAGATTGTTGCTTCGCTGACGGTGGGGGCAGCCGTTTAAGTGGTGAGTGCATTACAGGGGGTGGGGCTGAGTTCCGTCATCCCCTTATGGTATTTTATTGCAGCCCACCTCAAAGGAGCTTGCACACGCTTACCGTATTTAATAAGGTTGTCGATGTGTCCGTCAGGCCGCCTCCTTCCACCGAACACCAGACACTCTGCACACAGTCTGCTACGCTTCGCTACATGGGCGGGATTTATGGTGAAAGCAAGCATAGCAGGAGGTGAAGCATGGTGTCCGGCTGCAGAAAGGTACTGCTGGAATTGTAGTCCTTTACAAATGTGTAGTCCTTGGTTAAGCGCTGGGACAAAAAGCAATTATCCACAGTAATCCAAATGAATGCCACACACTAGCAGAGTCTGTACTGCACACCAGACATTCTGCACACTCTCTGCTACGCTTCGCTAGAGGGGCAGGTTTAATGGTGAAAACAAGCATAGCAGGTGGTGGAGCATGGTGTCCGGCTGCAGAAAGGTTCTGCTGGAATTGTAGTCCTTTACAAATTTGTAGTCCTTGGTTAAGCGCTGGGACAAAAAGCAAATATCCACGGAAATCCAAACAAATGCTGACAGTAGCAGAGTCTGTACAGCACACCAGACACTGTGTGCAGACTTTGCCGCAGCGACATGCAGGAGGTTTGAAACGCCATGAGACACCAGTGATTTGGCCCAGAGATAGCGAGAACCCCGGGGTGTACAAACAAGCACAGAGACAATTGAAAGTGCTTTTTGAAAATTAACCAAGTACATTTAAAAGACTGAATTTGCACAATTCTTCATGCCTGAAATGTCCATATGAGGAAAGCTGGAGCAAATGTGATTATAAGCAGATGAATGTTAATGAAATATCTGAAAGACAAGATTTTTGCAAGTCTCCATATATGAGGAGTACATTTGTGAAAAGTTGGAGCAAGTATTGCCATAAGCAATTAAGTACTGGTAATGAAGTTAGAGACACTTTGCCACCTTTGAAGCAGTTGTGTAAAAGAGTCACTTTGCCGTCTGTGAAGCAGTTGTATCAAAGAAATGTTTTTGCTAGCCTTAAGAAACTGTTACTTGGAAGAGTCATTCTTGTCATCCTTAAGGAAACATTATTTGAGAAAAGACATTTTTGTCATCCTTCCTGAAATAATCCAGGGGAAGGAAACTATCCTCTGGATCCAAGGACTTCTCTTTTGGCAGAATTATTTGTGTTGGATTTATTTGTTTCACCTTTGAACATTTTGATTAAATATATGTCAGAGATACGTTTTCCTTACACTTATTAGTTGTTAATTTTAGTGTAAGAGTCAGATATGTTTTGGATACAAGGGCAGTGTATATAATTTTGAAGACAAGACACAGACTGATCTTTAGTTTTATTTTCCTACGCAGGGAAACTTTCTTTAGGATACGGACAGAGAGGCCATTATCCCACCCTTTTCTTTTAATAAAGATATCTGACGTTGAGAATACTACCACTTTGTGTCTGTCTCTCATTTCTGACCCCTCCTAGTCGACCCCTGTCGATTGCGAAGACAACATGAAGGGAACAGAGAGGACTTGCTCCAATTCTCATTCAAGCCAGAGCATAATCCATAAACTTATCTGACTGCCAGTGCAATTGGCATAGCATGAAGTAGATCATGTAAAATTAATAACATACCAGCATATAAGGCTGCAGTTTGTTCATAGCCTATCTCTACCACATCCTTGCCCCTCACTTCGAACCTAAGGTGGTTAGCTAACAGCTCCACCATCTGGGAAAAGTGGAGCAGAGACAGCGGACACCCTTGCTTGGTTCCACACGCCACTACCCACTCCTCGGACATGGCCACCCTTATTGATTTATTTGTTCAGTATACATGAGAGATTAGATTTTTGATCTGCGTGACAAAGTTCAGATTTTCTAAGACCCAAAGCCTAAAGAACTAGCCCATTGAATCAACGCCTTCTTGGTGTTCAAGGAGGCGATGGCAAAGTGACGCATTGAATGGCTGAATTTCTGTAGGACATATGCACATCTCTGCATAGGATCAGCATTGTATAGCAACTCGGAATGAATCCAATCTAATCCTCATGTATTTGCGATAGGAGAAATCATTGAATTCTTCAGGCCAGAACTTAACTAAATATTGTGGAATCTACATTCAGTCGGGATACCGGGTGATTAGTGCAGAGACATGGGTCTTTGCTCACCCTACCCAGAACTATAATCAGGGCTTCACACATTGACCTTGGGAGGATGCCTATCTTATCAGCTCCGTTTAAGACCTCTTCAAGTACGGTTGCTTGAATATACCTGTTCCTCATAAAACTCTACCGGAATACTGTTGCAATGAGTTTTTCTGAGACACAACTCCTGAACCACACTCCGGTTCTCCTTTTCAATGACCTGACCTTCAAAAGAATCACTGTCCTATTGAGACAATTTAAGCATATGTTTCTCTGCATCAAGCATTTGCTCACCATCAACCAATGCGGTACTGGGTGTAAGCAGCCCTAAGTCTCATTTACCAGTTTATGTGAACACTCCAGGGTTCTGTCACGTCTGTACATAGCAAAACAGAGTGCCTATCACCTTATCTGAGATTTCAGGCTAGCATGTGCCTGGATTTGGCCTGATGTTGGTGAGACATGAAGCCTGCCTCCAAGTGCAATTCCTGGAATGACTCCGACCTGGCCACTCTGAAACACAAACGCAGAGTTGCTGAGTGGAAGTGGCAGGCTTCATACACATCCCTTGACAAACTGGCCCACCGCCTGCTCCAAAGGCAATAACGACTTTCCATTTGCTCCAAGACGAGGGCCCATGTCCAAGCCCGCATCTCAGGGGCCACCAATAACACGGCAGAACTTTTCAAAATCTGTAAGAAACTTGCCAATCCTACTGCAGTTTCCACCATTCTCCCCACCCCTGCCGGACCTCTGCACTGCACTGGCCTCCCACTTCACATCCAAAACTCAGGACATCCTGTCCTCTCTCTCCTCTTCTCCCCTCCCAATTCCCCCCTCCCTTGTCCACCTTCTCTCCTTTCCCCTGCCCCTCCAGAACCTCCAAGGACAACAGCTCCTCTCTCGCCCCTGCCTTTGCTGATTTCTGTAATCACTCTTTTGCCACAGGCTCTTTTCCACTACCCCTTAAACACTGCCTTGTGCACCCTCTCCTAAAAAAGCTGTCTGCTGACTCTTTCTGACGGCTAAATATCACCCTATCCCCATCACCCCTTTCCTGGACAAACTCCTGGAGAAGTTGGTCATTCCCTAACTGATCCACCACACTGTATCTGTTGGCTGTCTCTACGACAACCAGTCTGGCTTCAGAGAATCCAGGGGCACGGAAACTGCTCTCCTGAACACAGGTGATGACCTGCTCTCAAATCTTGATTCCAACTCCCCCTCTGTTCTCAAACTCCTAGATCTTTCCTCTGCCTTAACACGGTTAATCATGCCACTCTCATAAATCGGCTCTGTGACTCACTCAGCATCACGGACCGGGCACTGGCTTGGCTACCACCTTCTTATCTAACCAACCTTCCCAGGTGCAACTGGGCCCTTTCATCTCCTCCACCTCTCACTCTACCTGCAGCGTCCTTCAGGGCTTTATCCGATCGCTGCGGCTCTTTAATATCTACCTTGCCCCTTTGACCTACTTGATATCCACCTTCTCCCCTCACTTCCAGTGCTATGCTGATGACACACAGCTCTCTTTCAAGCTTCCCTCCTCCTCCCCTTCTTCCTATCTCATAGCTGACTACCTCTCAGGCATGGTGCAAGGCAAAAATCTCTGCATTCATTCCAGTAAGACAAAGATCCTTCTCATTGTGACGTCTGTGCCATCTTTCGCTCCCATTCTCTGGCCACCCTCCTTGGGAACCAACCCTCCTCACCCTCCTGTGAGGCTAAAAACCTTGCTGTCATCTTTGACTCTTCGCTCTCCTTCTCCCTTCACAAAACGACCCTGGCCAAGAAGGCCAATTTCCAGCTCCATCGCCTCAGAGGTATTCTCCCTTTCCTCACCTTCCCCCAGAAGCTCAGTGTCTCCAGAGCTCTGGTCCTCTCTAGGCTGGACTACTGCAACAGCCTCTTCCTCAATCTGCCTCTATCCTTTCTTCGCCCCCTACAACCTATCCAGAATAGGACTACGAGACTTATCCTTGGCCTCAAATCCAGGGACCGCATCCCTCCAGCCCTAATATAACTACAATGGCTCCTGGAGGTTGCAAGGATTAAATTCAAGACTCTCTGCATCATTCACAAGGCGTTCTGGGGCCTGCAACCCCGCTACATCTAACTCTCTCTCCCTAAATACCTCCCGGCTAGATCGCTTCAGTCCTCTAGCTCCAACTCTCTGCAGATTCGTAGTTTCTCCAAGCAGAAAGTGGGGGTAGATCTCTATCTTCAGCAGGAGCCTCCCTCTGAAACGGCCTCCCTGTCTCTCTCAGACTTGAGCCGTATCTCCTCAAATTCCGTAAGCGGCTCAAGACCCTGCTCTTTTCTTCTTCCTTCCCTCTCGCCTTCCCGTGCTAATTCCCCCCTGCTCTCTGCTGTGACTGGTGGCCTGGCCCCTTATGAGCTTTTACAGGGTTCCAGGCCCCCTCTTCCAGTCTGCTACAGCACCCGCCCAAACCCAGCACTACTTCTCCTGTCCCACCCTCTGACCAGCCTGGATGGTTGGCACCCCCAACCAGTCCAGTCCACCCTCTTCCTCCACGCACTTGTGGGTTCCCCTGCCACTTGCCCTACTGGTCTCCCCTTACACTGCCTCCTAGACTTTCCCAAGCACTTGCCTATCCCTGGGCCCTCCTTCGCCTGACGCACCTCCCCCACTCCCCACATGCACTTCTTGCTGCTGCACTTGCACATTCAGAATGTCACAAGACCTAGTATGACCGTTATTGTTATTCCATCCCATTTCCCCCCAGCCCCATCTTTGGTATTGTGGCACCTGGAAACACATTGTGTATAGGTCCCTTATAAATATGGAATAAATAAATAAAATAAAAACTCAGTTAAGCGGTTAATCCACCTGGTTGGCTTTCCTGAAGTTGGCTCTGCCTCTCTCACACATCTCGGGCTCTTGTTTCTGAAACGTCCTCTTTCACAGGGTTGCCACTCTTCCAGGCAGATCACACTAATCTTAGCCAGGCTGCTCTATTTCCTCTTTTATTATCACTGGGTCCACTAACAGCATCCCCTGCCGTTGCTCTTGGCTGAAGCAAGTCCTTCCTTCACCGGAGTGAGTACCAGCTGATCACCTGTTTGGCAGGGGCTCATGCTGCTCTGCTCATCACCTACTAGTCACCAGTGAAATGATGGTCAGGGAGGCCATCAAAGGTACAAATAGATTGGATTCATTTATTGTCAGGCTACAATAAAAGAACCCTGCACCAGGCATTATATCATGTCTCTCCCACCACCTCCACCACCACCCCCAGAATTTCTCCCTGTCAAAGGCAGCAGCCAAATTCTCTGTTACAATCGCTTTCAATGTATTCTTTACAGAGTACATAGGTTTATTTTGGTGCGGCCTTCTAGGATTGTACTAACCTGTATATATCACTCCTCTACCAACTTCATTGAGTGCTTGTGACCAGTAGACATTTGTTGCTAATGTCAATGAGTGTGTTCAGTTTGAAATAAACTCTCTGTGTTTGATTATATATAAATGATAGCTAAGTTAATAGAAGAACATGTTTGCTGGCTTTCTTCTATTGCCATTGTCTACTGGATGTTTACACTCAAGCTCAGGTAACTGAAACCAGGAGTTCATTGAATACCTTTCCTGTGCATTAGATACATTCAAACCCATCTCTGTCACACCCCACTTCGTTGTGCTCTGCGTTTGTCATTTAGACATATTACATGTTTTCATTCAGAATGAGAAGGAAAATTAACCTAAGTATAATTATTGTTTCTATAGTTTTGTGTCCTAAATTTTGTGATTTTTGATTTTATTTTAGACTGATCAAGGTATCAAAAATCTTTCAGTTGAAGAAGCAACCAGACTTTCAGCCACCGACCCAGATTATGGGATACGTGATCTTTTCGAAGCTATTGCTAATAAAAATTATCCTTCGTGGACTTTTTACATCCAAGTCATGACCTTTGAGGAAGCTGAAAACTTTCCGTTCAACCCCTTTGATGTCACAAAAGTAAGTATTTTTATTATTATTAGGGTATTTATTGAGCACGGGCCGAGCTTCAGAAAGCAAATAATCGCTTTATAAGTCATTGTGGGAGAGCACAGTGAAGGAAGAGGTAATACAAAGGAGCAGGGAGCTAATAGTGAGGGAGGCAAAGGCAGTCAATATGGCAGCAAGGGATCTAAACGAAATCATGGGAGGAAGCAGGTGATAGTAGATCCCAGTGTCAGGTAAGGTGGTGAGTGGAGGGTATGTGGACCAAGGTGTTAGAGAGGAGCCATTCCTTGAACAGGAGGGTCTTGGGGTCCTCTCTGAAATGTAGACATGAGGGACTGAATCTGGTTTTGATGGTGAGGAAGTTCCAGAGTCGGGGACATGTCTTCTGGTTCTTTCCTTCCTGCACCTGCAGAGTTCATGTCTGCACTTGTCCCTAATTCTGGTCGAATTTAGGCCTCTGGAGATGCAAAGTTTCTTAGTGAGGTAACTTGGGAACTTCAGGATGTCAGATTTGTAGGTGGTGTAGCAGATTCGGAAGATGATGCATGCTTGCGGTGGGAGCAAGTTCAGTTTGTTGCAAGTCTGGGTGTTGTGTTTGAATTAGCAGAGTGCTTTTATGAGTTGTGCTGGAGTATGTAGGACACAATCTCAGGGGTGCCAAGGTAGTCACCAGAGGGTTTTCCAGAAGGGCATTGCCACCATACAGGTGGGATATGACCAAGGTTTGGACAGCAGATCTGAAGTTGTTGTCTGGGATGAAGCGCTTGATTTTTCACATGGGAGAAGATTGGCATCAAGCTGTTTGTGTATTCCTTTCTTTGTGCTCCTTGAAAGAGAGGTGTCCATCAATGTCGAACCCAAGGGACTTGGCACAGGTGGTAGGCTGGAGTGTGAAACCCTCAGAGTTAATATCAGAGAGCCAGGTCTGGACGTCATGGTGTTTGGTGTTGTTGGACATAAATAGGAGTTCAGTCTTGGAAGTGCTGAGATTCAGATAAGCACTGGACATCCAGGACTGGATCAGTGTGACACAGGCCTTGAGCCTGTGGATGTCTTCAATGTAGGATATCCTGAGGTAGGGTGTATGAAGATGTTGTGCAGAGCCAGGAGGGGATGGATCCTTGCAGGACTCCACATGTGACAGGTAGAGTAAGTTATCTGAAGGAATCAATCTGGACGAATTGGTGGTGGTTAACAAGGTAGAATTTGAACCTGCTGAGGATGATCTCACTGATCCCCATTCCGCACTGTAAAATGTTGGTGAATGTCTTGTGGTTTACAGTTTTGAATGCTGCAGAGCAGCAAAATGGCTAAAAGAGCGGTCCAGGAGAACGAGGAGGTGAGGATGGCCATCATTGAGGATGGTAAGGGCATTATCGATCACCTTGATAGAAGTCATTTCCGTGCTGCATCTAGGTCCTGCCAGAATAGTAGGTCTGAAGGAGATTGTTGGTTTTGATGTGTTCGTGGAGTGTCTGCTGCTTTCTCAAGACACTTGCCTATTGTGGGAAGATGAGGGATGGGTCGGTAGTTGCTGATGTCATCAGGGTCCAGCGTTGGTTTCTTGAGAAGCAGGAGGGTTTGTTGCGTCTTGAGCATCCAAGGGAGAAGCTGTTGATGATTGTCAGGTAAGGGCGGAATGCTTCAGTCCGAAGCACCTTGAGTTACAGAGGCAGGGAGGATGTCATCTATGTACGATGTGGTCTTGAGGGGTTGTAAGGTGGCAGTGATGTCTTCCATAATGTGGGTTTTGAAAGTTGTCCAGATAGTGGTGGTTTTGTGAGATGGCATATGTAGTGTGCTGTCAGTTAGGGCGTTGGTTCCCATAGATCATGATGATTTTGTTGATGAATTGATGGCATTGGAATTTTCGATGGAGTGCACTACAAGTGGGTCGGGCAGAGGGTTGATGCAATGCTTAATGTTTTGAAGAGGGCTCTGCTTTAACTTTTCACCTTCAATATAGTGTTTTGGTAGTAGCGGACCTCAGCAGTGATGATCAGTTGTGTGCATGTAGCTTTGTGTTCCTTGAGCAAGGTGAGGTCGAAAGCGCTGCAGGATTATCCCCATCTTTTCATGTTTTCTGAGTGTTCTTGAGTGTACCAGGGTGCAGAAGGTTTAGGCTTGAGGATCGTTGTTTCACTGGGGCATATTGGTTGATGTTGGTTGTGAGGGTGGTGTTGAGTTCTTGGAGAAGCGAGTCACAGTCCAGGTCAGTCTGCGGTAGATCCGCCCATGTGAAGTAGAGGTTGGGAAGGTCTTCCTTGCCAGCCTCCACTGGGATGTTCTTGAATTATCTGAAGGCTTGTTTGCTGGGTTTTGTTGATAGATGTGCTGGACTGGTGTTCCTTGACTAATGTAAAAGGGGATTGACAGATGTTCCGATCAGGCGAGCGGGATTGGAGAGCTCTGACTGAGGGTGGGCAGGACAGTTATGATGAGGTTGAGGATATTACTTTTCTGGTGGGTTGGGGTTTTCATGTGCTGTGTGAGGTTCAGAGTGGCGAGAAGGCAGTGGAGATCTTATTTCATTGGCTTGGTTTCTAGGCTGCCTGGCATGTTAAAGTCGCAGATGTTGGCATGTGTGGGAGACATGGAGGTGGTGAGCAAGTCTGTGTAGTCTCCGATGAAGGAGGTGTTAGGCTCATTATATGCATTTTGTTTTCTAGGTTTGGCCGCATAAGGATTATCCCCTCATTCCAGTGGGTAAAATGGTCTTAAACAGGAACCCTATCAATTATTTTGCAGAAGTGGAGCAGTTGGCCTTTGACCCAAGCAATATGCCTCCGGGCATTGAACCTAGCCCAGATAAAATGCTGCAGGTAATTGCAAGCTCTTTTATGTTCTCTTACCACATGGCCATGACGCCAAGTGTGCTCCTATTTATTTCATGGTGCAAAGCGGGTGTACTACCCCTGCATAAAGTAGCCAATGTAATATGTTATTGTTCCTATCTGTTGCTTAATTGAACCAATTAGCATGAAGTAATGCAAAAAATACACATAAAATCAAAGCATCGTTATGTCCAAAATCACTGTGCATATATTTCCTATGTATCCTTTTCAGGGCTTATGTGGTCTTTGTATCAGTGGGATGTCCAGTGTCCCAGCAAAGACATTTTCCACACCAAATGCATAACACCTGTAATCTTCCCCCAACTTCCCCTTCCCTCCATACTTGTGGGATGTCGCCCCCTGTACTCCTATATCCTGTCTCCTTTCCTCCATGCTTATGGGGTGTCTGTCCAGGGAACGGGACATGAGCCCTTCTTTCACAGCACTAAAAGAAGAATACCCTTTGAACAATCTTGTGTGGTGCGGCAACGTGGGCATGGACAGCCCGGTTAACCCTGCTCACTGGCAACACCGGTTAGTCCTTTTCTCCACGTCGATGTACCTGGATGCATTCACAGCGCATTTCCCTAAAAATGTTTTGAATTTCTCTCACCTCACCTCCCAACAGCATCAGTATCTACTTTTATGACAGGCGTAACCGGGTTCAAATCGTTTTCCTCCTGCGGTGGACATGATGCAGCGGCAGACTCGCATAGGCTATGTCTGGAGTGCCTGGGCCCCGATAGGGCTACTTAGTGTCCTGTCACACGTTTTCTCTGCGTGCACCTTGACGAAGATTAGGCCGTTCGGAGGAGGTTTTCAGCAGGTCTCCTCTCAGTCACATCACAGATTTCATTCGTTCAAGGAGGACACAACCTCAGATAAGTCCAGCAGCACCACGTGCAAGCGGAGGGACCAAAGTCCTCTTGCAGCTAGCCACCGCTCTACTTGGGTCCTCCCGAGGCCTCACAGGCTTCTACTGGTGTTCGCAACAAGGGCCCTTTGGGGTATGGTATTGAAGCTTGCCCCATGGCCTCGCAGGTTTCTATTGGCTTCTATCGGTGCTCACACATTGGGCCTCATTACGAGTTTGGAGGCAGCCATGGTGCTGCTAGCACCATGGCTGCCTCCAAACCGGGCTCCATTACCGGGTTCCTGCAATGGGGACTTACCGGGTCATTCCGACATAGGAGGACCCGGTAAGTCCTCCTTGCAGGAACCATTCCCCATTCCCATTTGAGCCCCCATAGGGCTCAATGGGAATGGGGAGGGAGGTAATAACGGGCACATCACAAGTGGCCCGTTAGTACCTCCCTCTCCCCCTCGCGGGACCCGGAAAAGACATCTGGTTTTACCAGGCGTCTGGTCCTGGTCCCGCAAAGGGAACCTCGTAATCGGTGCACCCGTAATGAAGGGTGCCGGTCACATACCGGCACCCTTCATTACGGGAGCGCCACCCTTGTAATGAGGCCCATAGTATCTATAGGGGACTTGTACCATGTCCTTTGGACCCGATGCACATACTCATTGTCTGAAACCTACTGGGCTCAAGGGGCGTGAGGATCCCCGACCTGTCAGAGCTTGCTTCGAGGGTCTGCCTGGGCCTCAAGTACAGAGCTCTATGTTGAGCATGCTTCCCTGCGTCCCTCATGCTTGCAGTAAAAGGCCACCAAGGTTATCTCAGAGACCTTTTCAGAACAATGTCAAAGCTGCCTCAAAATGATGGCAATACAAGAAGAAGCACATTTCATCATTCAGGCTATGTCTCACACCACAGAGGCTGTTTCAGAGGTTTCTTCCCTGGAGTCTGTCTTCCGAAGCATCCCTAATTCCGTTGCCACCTAGATTTGAGAGACATTTGAGAGGGTGGATTGGTCACCCATGTCCATTTGGTCTACCTCATATCCGGTGCTATCTTCCTCTTTGAGGTACAGTGCTTCATTCCCCCACAGGCATCCAACTTGGCATCCAGCAACAACATCTATTTGGACTCCTGCATCGTCCTCATCATAAACCCACATGTTCGCCTCGACCTCGGAGGAGAGGTTATTTGAAAGCTTTCATTGCATAATGCATTTGGGTGCTATGATTGGGTATTTTAAGCACCTTATTAAGGAGTATAAGGGTGTCGAAGTGGGGGACAGACACACAGGTGTCATGCTTTTGGCTATAGACTTTCATTAGTGAGAAAATAAAAGCGAACATCCTATCTGACCTTATTTCTAAGAGGGTTTACCCTGCCTCAACTAATACTAAGGAAACTGTCAGGATGGCAGTCTAAAACAAAGAGTTCACTGTCCTGTGTCAAAAGTCGAACTCTGGAGATTCCAAGATGGCCACTCACTGGGGAGGACGTGTTGAGCACAGCTCGTCCCTGGCCCGCTCCTAAAGGTGAAAGCAGCAGCAATATAAGCAGACTTTGCCTGCACTCCACCTGCAGATGAGCGCACAGGGAGTGTGGGTACCCTCTCATAATAGCTTGCACGAAGGCATTACAGCGGGAGCCCCGAGTGGCTTAGCTGGGTGCGGCGGCGCGCAAGCCGACTAGAAGCCAGAGAGAGAAAGAACGGCGCGTGGACCCACCCATTTGTGCGCTCGGGCCGGGCCCAGCTGCATAGTGAAGCAGAGTGTGGTGCTAGTAATCGGGCATCAAGTGTGGAGTCGGAGACCGCCCAAGGGGCATGTGAGAGGTGGGAGCCGCCTCCGGAGCAGAGGAGCAGCGGGGGAGAGGCACTGGCGTGATAGGTGCCGGCAGCAAGCTGCAACACGGTGTGCCGTGGGAAGGGATCTCCTTGCGTACAGTAAAGCTCAGTGGGGGTAGTGGCCTCCTGCGGGTGCTTGCGGCGGCGGGCCACGGCTGAGCATGTCAGCGGTGCAAGGAGGAGTCAGTGGCTTCCCCCAACGGCAACACAGAGCAATGTGGTGGCCCCCGGGGAGAACGGAAAAGGCCCCAGCACAGTGGGGGCACCTTTGACAGTTCAGATGCACCCGCCCCCCACCACCTATTGCAGTTAAAGCACAGAGAGAAGGCGGTCTTCGGGAAGGCCCCCCACCAACCCTGCCCGAATCAACAGAGTTGACTAGCCCCACCAGCAGGAGGGAAGGCCCAGGAAACAAGAGGAGCCCGGAGAAGCACAGGTGGTGGGGCTCCCTGATTGAGGGAGTCCCTGGAGGATAAGTGAAACCGAACAGCAGGGAGAGAAGAACAGCCCCCCTGGTGGAAGAGTGTTGGGGGCCGGGCAGCATAGCGCTGGACCCCTGGTGGAAGAGAGGTGGGGCCCAGGCAGCACAGTGCCCACTTTATGCCAGACCAGTGGGAGGACGCCAAAAATACAGGGCACACAAGCTCCATTTGATCAGCAGCAACACAACCTGGGGCCAGCAGTGGAAGGCAATTTGGCAGAAGAAAAGACAAGCCAGTGCACCTTGTGAAGGAACGGACTCCTGCATCGAGGGGCACGGAACCAGGCGGCGGCGAGCTGCAGAGGTAACCTTCAAAGGGGCACATGTCTAAAGCAAGGGCAGAGGAAGGAACAAGGAGACCTCGGCTCACCCAACGGCGGCCGCCCAGGGGGCAGAGGGCACGCTAAACAGGTGCTGGCAATTGGACATGCAGACGGCCCAAAAGCCCACATCACCCTCAGATGCAGCCGCAGGAGGAGGTGAGACCCCAACATCGAGCCCCCATGGCAGTCAACAAGGAGGACCTTGTGCAGTGCCTAGCAGACCTCCAGACGCAGATCACAGAGTCCTTTCAAGAACAGTTCTCCTCCTTAAAAGTCAGACTTCAAGGGAGCAGTGCAGGAGATCAAGGGGGAACTCTCGAAATTGGGGGAACGAGTAGACACAAATGAGTAGGCTCTTCAAGAGTTGGCAGAAGACTCCAGGAAAAATGACAAAGAACTGGAGCAACTGGCACAGATGTCGCACAACCTAGAGCTCCAGTGCAAAGACCTTAAGAATATGTCACAGCGATCAAACATACGCCTTAAGAATATCCCAGAGGAGGGGGGCGTGGCCAGCAAGCGAGCAATGAGTATGTGAGTTCTTGAAGCTCCCGTGGCCGCCAGCAATGTCCTGCAATAACATCCTGTTTCATGGCTGAATTAGAAGAAATTATACCAGCAAGAAGTTGAATGTATGGAGAGCTGCTGAACGAAATATGCCTGGCTGAATCCAACTTTTGACGGAGAAATGGGGCTGAGAAAGTGTGTCGTGGCTGCATAAGCAGGACCTACCAAAATGGCCACTGGCCAGTGAAATGTGAAGTAGGCGGACGGCCGTGGTAATATGACCACCTGAGGCGAATGTTCACCGGCTCCGAAAATACTGTGTTGGAATCTGCCCAGTCATCCCGTGGTTAGCCTGCGCTTCTTTACGCCACGGGACCGGCGGCTTCAGCACATCGCGTGCCGGTGTGCGGTGGGGCGTGTTCTGGTCTACCTGAGCTGCAGGGCACGCAGTGCGGACTGGAGGGAGCCCACAGACACGAAAGGGAGAAAAAAAGTCAACACAGCCATTGACGCGGTGGGAGCTGTTAACCCAAAATGGCGCCGGCAGTGCGGACCAGGAAGCAGAGCCCTGCCAGAACTAAGGTCCCTCTCAGCCCGGGGGGGTAAAATAACCACATGCTCAGACCCCCTCACCGGATAACATAACAAACTGGGTCACAAACTCTGATGCAATCCCGTGGTGCCTTCTCTGACCTTTGAGCTCTTTCGAGACTCTGAGCTCCCCCGGGAGGTGCTGTGATGGGGTCGAGCTGCGAGGGGACAGAGGCCTGACACAGCAGAGCGAGAGAGGGGGTCGCAGCCGGAGGTTGGCAGCAAGCATCAACTCCGAGCCATACAAGCGGTCAGTCAACACACTGCTTCCAACTCTTAGCAACACCCCAACAACGGCGAGGATGCGCGTTATATATTAACACTGCTGAGACGGTGCACTGCTACATAAATAACTATCATATTGAGACTGCAAGGCAGATATGTTCTCTTGAAATATTAGTCCACCAACAAGTACCGTGAGACACGTGCCCTCCTGGTCCCAGACTGCTCAACCATTTCATCATTACAGCAGTATCTGTAACTGTGCGGATGGCAAACAGACAGTGGCTCCTTCATTAAGGCAAACGGGTTGTAGCTGTCTCTCTCCCTTGCTGCCCTGTACTTTCACCGATTGACATAAAACCAGGCATGGCCCAGAATTAACGCAGCTGTGCAACTGATGAAAGAAATACCCTCTGTTGCAGAGTAACACAACGTATGGCAAAAGGGATACTACCAGGAGACACTTTAACATTTACCAAATACTGATACCCTGGGAGCACAATGGACCCCGCTGTAAGAGGAGAGAGATAGACATACCGTGGACACACAACAGAAAGCCTAATGGAGGACCATTACCTAGGGAGGTATTTGTGAGATTTCCTGGAATTCACTTGAATTGAGGATACGCTCCTGCAGATAGGGGGACCGTCATCAAGACCGGACATATTGGGCACGTTGCACACACCTTGGAATCCTAGATAATCTGGCACTGGGACCCCTGACCACTTGCCCCGACACCCCCTGACCCAATGATATAAAAGAGCCAAATAGACATCGGCAGGATTCGAAGGTGCAAGGCTGCGTGTGATGAAGCCTGTTGAGTCTATATAGGCAGACACACCTACCGTTAAGGCACCACCTGAGGTGCCCATTTAGACGTGGCCTCTGCCCAATTGGAACTCGTTGGTGGCCTAAAGACGTATAATGAGATCCCCGGGCGGAAGGAATTTCAGACCGGGACCAACCATGCACAGTCACACTGTCACGCAATTGCGACTTCTGTACAATTCTCTGCACCTACAATCAGGACTGTATTGTCTCCACAAGCACTCACACCTTGGTCTCGCTCAAGAGGAACCGAGTGACGGCCCAACCCAAAAATCATCTCACCATGGTCAAAGATAAATTTTAAAAAGTATCTACCCAAAGCAAAATGAATCAATACACGATACCTGCGGCAGTCACCCCTGCTGGGCAGACACAACCAGAAGGCACAGCAGAAGCAGAGGACACCATCTCTTTGAAGGACATAATGAATGCCATCGCCAACTCATGCACACGGAATTAGTGCGATGTGTCTCTTCTACGCCATGACCTTCAAAAGCTAACATCTCGTACAGGGGAAGCTGAAACCGCATATCTGGGGTGGAAGATGAGCTCTGCAATATGGATCAACAAATGTCCAGAGGGATGGCACGTTTAAAAACGTTGAAATAAAGGGTGGATGAGGGAGAGGGTAGATCACGGCGCAATTACGTCCGCATGCTGTGTCTGCCCGAGAAAACAGAGGGTCCAAATATGGAACTATTTCTAGAACAATGACTGACGGACATATTTGCGCCCAAGACATTCTCCAACTTCTTTTCTATCTAACGGGCTCACTGTATGCCGACCGGACGACACACACTGGGGTCACTGCCGCGCACAGTGGTTGCCAAATTACTGAATTATAGAGACCGCAACGCCCTGCTTCAGATGGCTCACACCAAGGGATAAATAACATACAACGGATCTCGGATTGCCTTGTTCCCGGACTACACCAGAGAAGTGCAACATGCCAGACAATCCTTTGACCCTTTTAAGAAATGTCTGCAATCCCTGGGTGTCGAATATGGTCTCCTATTTCCAGCACAACTCAAGATATATCACAAAGGCACAACAGTGCACTTCACAGACCCCAAGGATGCGTGGAGATGGCAGAACAACATCCTGAGGGAGAATGGAGGCCAGACAAGAAAAACAAGAATAACAGACCCAGGGCCCAACCCGAATGGCCTCCAACGGATCATCCACCACAAGGCCAGGAATTAGAACTACCACCTCCCATGGACAACAACTAATGCACCATGCTGTAGACACTACGCTGATAATGCTATAGACCAGGAATGCGCCAGTTAAGTAGCGCGCATCTGTACTCTGAAACAAGGGTGCAATGTTAATTCCCACGACTTGAGTCAAAGCTGCGCGACCCGGCCCACCCCTCCCCGACACGCGACTGCTCGTGCAGCCGGACTTACATGTTTTGTTATACTTGGCAATGCAAGTTGTATGATTTTGTTTGATAGTTGATAGCCGACGGTTTCGCCTATCAGTAAAGTTCAGGCGACAGATGCTTCAAGTTGGAATGGAGTATAGGGAGGGGGGAAGGGAGTTTGATGATTTTTGTTTTTGTTTTTGAATCCACCTGTAAGATTTAATTAGGTATTCACTTATCCACACCGCGATGCACATATATATGGAACTCTCCCCATGCTGTTTGATACATAGATACTCATTGGATGTCCAAAACTGCTGTGACCAGTGATATGGTAGAATTCCTGAAACTCCTTACATGGAACATTAATGGCCTAGGCACTGGGATCAAACGGTGTCTGGTTACACAGTTCCTTAATAGACACTCTCCCGATATTGCTCACCTCACTGAAAAACACTAGCTGGCACAATATTGCAACCTATTCCGGAGCTAAAACTACCGCACAGCGATACATGCAGGCTTTTCCATGGGCTCCAGAGGGGTTTTGATCCTGCTACACAAGAGTCTTCCCCTCACACTGTGCCGAGTGCTACAGAATCCCAGGGGCAGATTTGCATTATTGCAGGGTACGCTATGGGGGGAAACGGTAGCAATTCTCACAATATATGCCCCTCCGTCATTTACACCGGAACTGCTTGATGAAATAACGCCCATAATCGCAACCCACAGATCAGACCTTTGCATTCTTGGTGGAGATTTTGACAACGTCATGGATGTGGCACTAGATTGCATGCATCTACACTGCAGAAACTTCAAGGCAAGTACATTTGGCTGCCTTTACTTCGGCACTAGGTCTAGTGATGTGTGGCGTAATGTGCACTCTGCAGAGCGTGGATACTCCTATCACTCTGGAGTCCACACCTCTCTTTCAAGGCTGGACTATTTCTTTCTCCCACCAATGGATGCGCATAAAGCAGTTAGTGCGACCTTACTCCCCCGAGGAATATATCCGACCACTCACCCCTATTGCTGGAACTGAAGACAAATAGGCCGACCCCTCCCCCGTCATGGCGACTAAATAGTTACTACCTTAGCTTCCCGGAATTTATCAACCATATTTGTGATAAAACGACCACCGATTTTGAAATTAATAATGGTACGGTAGACAGTCCAGCAATGCTGTGGCAAAAGTATAAACCGGTTCTCCGTGGAGAGACGCTCTCCTGGACATCGGCTCACAAAAAATCGCACCAACAAAAAGTGGTACCAACGGAACAGGAAATAATACAACGAGAGACTGAACGCATAGCTGCGGGATCACCTGAAACGTACCGATCCCTTTTAACAGCCAAAGAACGTCTCCGTAGTGTCGCCTTAGATAACGCCAAGCAGGCAAACTCAGAGATGCGCACACGACTGTATGAGACCGGGGACAAAGCTGGTAACATATTGGCCTGGCTGTAGCGGAGGGATGCAGGTCACTGACACGCCAGGGAAATCAGAACAGCAACACACAAACTATTACACTCTGATCGTGACATTGCTGAGAGCTTTGCGGACTACTACGCAGCGGTGTACAAATCCCCGGGCCAATTAGTACTAGCTGTCATGACCCGTGACCCAAAACCCCACTGGCATGTTCACATGCCAGGTAGGGTTAAGACTCAAGGTTCAGTTGGGGCCCCGAGGGCCTTGCACTATCTTCATGGACTCTCCTGGAGTCAGTCCTGGCGCCTTTGGCGGCAGGCTCATGTTCAGGATGGGGCACTGTCTTGAAGGGACTACTTTTTCCTTGGAGGCCTGCAGCCAACATGGAGGCACCCACACAGTCTAGTTGTTAGAACCAGACTGTGTGGTGCAGTGTTTTGTGTGTGGTAGCCGGGACTACTTTACCTGGGCTACTTTACTTGAGGGCTATATAAACCACACCCAAGTTACAGAACGTGCTTCGCGTTACTCTGCAGCCAGCAGTGTGACGCTCACCATGTCCAGAGACCAGATACCGGTGATCCTTGAACAGCGACCCTGCAGAGGAGACAAAGAACATCATTAGCAGTTCCTACTTACCTGCAAATTCCATCCGTCGATTGTCCATCTTCCTGCTGCACGCGGTCATCCATCCAGTCGGCAGCATCATCGGGATACCACGAACGCACCGGAACGAAGCACCTGAAGGGAGAGAGAAAGAAACACAACGTGAAAACAGGTTACTCACAGCATTTACCGCGGTCATCACAAGAACCTCACCTGGCTGGGCATTTCTTGGCCGGCGTCGTTCCGGAATTCTTCATACGCCCGGAAAGACCATCGCGACCTGAAAAGGAAGAAAGAACACAGGTTAGCAAGAAAAAGAAATTACAGCGCTGCACTTCGCGCTTTACCTACCAGTTCATTGTACGCTCCCGCGTCCTCCATTCTGGTAGGAGCTCGATCCAAGCTGCGCATTCACCGAACCGCCTTGCACCTAAGGGGGAAAAAATAAGGAAAGACATTAATCGCAAGAAAGAAAGGCAAGGACATTTAAAGACTGCTGTAATCAGACTTGCCTCCTTAAAAGACACTCGAATGGGTTAGCACCAGTGAAGTTAACTCGGTCGCTCAAGCCCGCACAAAACTACACACCCCTGCACAGAAGGCAGGACGGAGAGCACACCAGACATCACGACAAGGTGAGGAGTGGGCCATCAGGTCGAGTCCAGGGGCAGGCGGGAGGAGACGAGATCTGTTCCTAAATCCAGTCCTCCTATGTTTTCAGGCCCGACCTCCATCGAAGACCATCCAGAATCAGGAAGGGTCCAGGGTGAATCCAGTAACCAGGGCAGAGGAGCGCCCCCGTGGATACCAGGTGAGCGTAACACTACCATCCTAGATGACATCACATTCCCCCAGTTCACCACAGCACAAATAACACATCTAGATGAAGATATTACAGAGTAGGAAATTGCAGAAGCCATCTACTGCAATCAGGGAAAACACCAGGTTCTAACGGTTTCCCAATTGAGACACTGAGAAAACTGGGAGAACGAAATGGCCACTCCTCTACTCAATCTGTTTCTCCACTGTAGGGAACAAGGGATCCTATCCCCGGATCTACGTAAGGCCAGTATAGTTGTCATCCCAAAACAGGGGAAGCGCCCGGAGCTATGCATCTCATACAGACCAATCTCACTGATCAACAGCGAAACAAAAATCCTGGCAAAGGTACTAGACTACAAATGGTGATCTCTTCCATCCGGACCAGTGTGGATTTATGCCACAACGAACAACACATATGACTATTTGCAGGTTACACCTGATGCTGCAACCTCTTGCATTGCTGGCTGTTGACTTTGAGAATGCTTTTGACTCATTCGCCTGGGAGAGCCTCTGGGAGATCATGCGACAAATGGGCTTTGGAGAGTCCTTTGTGGACTGGGTCCAACTCCTATACGAGTCCCAGGTGGCAGAGGTGAGAGTCAATGGATGGCCTTCTCGGACCTTCCAACTGCTCTTTTTGCTAATCATCAAACCCCTGGCCATACTGTTGTGGCAACAAACACGTGGAGGGGATTCCACTGGCCCAAGGGCGTGGAAGACAAAGTCTCGCTATATGCGGACAAACTCTTGATATATTTGTGCGACCCAGTCCGCTCTTGTCCAGTGGTCATGAGAATACTTGAGCAGTATGGGACATTCAGTAGGCTGCAGGTAAACTGGAATAAATCCATCCTTTTCCCGGTCAAAGGGGCGGCCCAGGCAATCTCCCCGCACTGTCCATACCGCATTGAAATTGAACATTTCCGCTATTTGGGGATCCAAGTGACGACCGACCTTTTGGAGTACATACCCCGGGTATTTACACCCGATCACGTGAAGATTCATTACGGATGTCCGACACTGGGTACTGCTCCCACTCACCCTGCTTAGGAGGGCTGCTTTCTTTAAAATGCTAGCGCTACCACGCTTCTTATATGTCCTCCAGAATGCCTGTCTCCGAATACCAGATCTAGAATTTCATAAGATAGACAGCGTTCTCAGAAGTTTGCTGTGGGGTGGGGGACATCCATGGATCGTGTTACAGACACTGCAACGATTCATCTGGGAGGGTGGAATTGGGTTGCCACACCTTCATTCGTTCTACTGGGCAAGTCAGACCGTGGTGGTCAATGACACTTTACACGGGGATGGGGACCTGCCCCATATCCGAGTAGAGATTGATGTGCTATAAGACATGTTCCCGCTCATGAATCTCTATCAGACCCTGGAAACCATGCCCCCCCACTCTCCCCCACAAACAATAACAGCCCACACTACACTAATATGGCGAGAAGCCCACAAATACATTGGCTGGGACAAAAAGGTGACCCCGGTACAAACATTATGGAGGAATAGTAGCTTACCGGAATTAAATAAGTTACTGATATAGCCAGGATGGATATCGGCAGGAATAGTAACGGTTGGGGACATAATTACAGAAGGCAAGTTGATCTCTTATAAAGAACTAACTAATAGATTTGGCCGCCCTGTTGCAGAACATTACCACTACCTTCAGCTCTCTCACGCACTACATGCACATTTCCCCTCACTCTCTGATGTGCCATAATGTACACCACTGGAGCGAAATGTCATTTCTGAACGCATACCTACTAAGGTCACCTCCACAATGAACAGTGTCAGAACCTCCTTCACAACTCCTGAACTCTCTAATCTTAAACTGAAATAGGAAATAGATGTTGGACCAAAACAATCAGAGGACTGGATAGTGGCACTGATGTACATGCAGGAGACTGCAATCTCTTCAAGACTCAGGTAGATACAGCTTAAAATCCTACATAGAGTGTATTATCCCTGAGTTGCACTGTACCAATGGAATCGTGTCACCAGCCCCAACTGCCTTTGTTGTCTCGCAAAGGGGAGTTACCTTCTTTCATATCCTATGGGAATGACCACAGATCCAGAGATAGTGGCGTCAGTGCTGCAACGAACTAACCAAAGTCTTAGGACAAGACGTACTAATGGACCCTAAAATGTTATGGTTGGGCATCAGGGATGAGGGAGCCAATACATGTTTCGAGAAACTATTTCTCTTCACGACCACAGGGCTGTTTAAACGCAACATAGCGAAGTTGTGCGGATCCGGGGATACCCTGCTTTTTGTGCAATGTGTAGCAGATGTTAATATATGTATGGCAATGGAGCAACGTATATACAAGGCTAGAGGCTGTCCTGGGAAGACAAATAAGATCTGGAAGAAATGGGAAGATGCGAACTAAAACATGCCTTGACACAATTCTATCGAATAATGTAACATGGAGCGGTAATAACAAAATGTGATAACTTAACATGTGGATTTGATTGTTATGTAATGGTAAAGTGAATATTTACTATGTGTTTCTCTTAAATCAATAAAATGGTATATTAAAAAAAGAATGTCTCGGAAGAGGTCACATACAGCAAGCTTAAAATGACGGTTCAATCCTTGTTTGCGAGCTCCTCCTGGAGGTCCCCCCATACGGGGTACTTATGGACAGAATCCACAGGGTGGGCCCTGTAAGGAGAGAACCGGGAGCCCAAGGGATGTCCTAGCAGTATTTGCGTCCTATGGCAAAAAAGAAGAAGTTCTGAAAGCGGCCCCAACAACCACCATACTGAAAAAACAACGGCACAGAGGTCCAACTCTTTCAAGACCTCGCACAATCCACTTTGCTTAAAAGGAGACTGATTGGGCCGGTTGTTAAAATCCTCAACCAAGAGAAGATCTGGTACAAATGGACCTTTCTGATTGGCTTGCAGTTCGCGTGGAAAGGAAGGCAATGCAGGGTGACAACTTGTGAGGAAGGCCTCGGTGTGGTGGCGCCCGAAAGCTGTGATAGGGCTCCTGTCCCAGACGATGCAGGTCTTGGTATCCAGAGGAGTCATCAATGGGAATGGTCATTGGTTGCGAGAGAGAATAAAAGCTCCTGTGTGCCAAAAGGCTGGGACAAACCTGCAGACATGCCACAGGAGGGGGGGCACAATGAGGGGGATCCAGACCCATCTGGATGGAGACACTGGGACAGTCGGGCAAAGTAATGGCAGGGAGGAGGGCATAGAAGAGCAATGATCTTAAGATCACTAATCAGGAGCGTGCAGCAGGGATCACACTCAGGAGATCCGGGTGGTGGTAGCAGTAGCGGGCAGGGGCGGGGAGCCTGTTGGGGGAGTTTGCTCTCTTGGAATCTCATGGAGAGGGATAGCAATGTCTCTCTGCAATTCTGGAACCAAAGTAGTTTACCGGTACATGGTTAGGGGGTTTGTCCCGAGGTTGTCTATTGGGCCCATGGACTGTCCTGGGGTGTTGCAGGGGGCTGAGGGGGTAGGGGTAAACAGGGTGAGGGGGAGCTGCAGTACATTTCGTTTTTTTTTTGGTGATGGAACTGGAAGAACGAGTGGTGCGGAAGGGGTGTGAGAAACCAGAAGGTTTTTCACCCGCTAGTTCCCAGAGGTCTCTCTCTCGGGTGGCCAGGGCATGGCCATCGCCTTTGGATCCGGGCCCTGGTGATGGACCAGTGCGGGAGGATCACCTGGGAAAGGTGTCTTCAGGGAGTGGGACACCTGATGGTGAGACACGGTATCCCTCTCTTCCCTGTAACAACTTTACCCCATCCTACCCAAAAGGATATATGGAAACTCTACCACTCCTCACCCCTCCTTCTCTTGGAATCTCATGGAGAGGGATAGCAATGTCTCTCTGCAATTCTGGAACCAAAGTAGTTTACCGGTACATGGTTAGGGGGTTTGTCCCGAGGTTGTCTATTGGGCCCATGGACTGTCCTGGGGTGTTGCAGGGGGCTGAGGGGGTAGGGGTAAACAGGGTGAGGGGGAGCTGCAGTACATTTCGTTTTTTTTTTGGTGATGGAACTGGAAGAACGAGTGGTGCGGAAGGGGTGTGAGAAACCAGAAGGTTTTTCACCCGCTAGTTCCCAGAGGTCTCTCTCTCGGGTGGCCAGGGCATGGCCATCGCCTTTGGATCCGGGCCCTGGTGATGGACCAGTGCGGGAGGATCACCTGGGAAAGGTGTCTTCAGGGAGTGGGACACCTGATGGTGAGACACGGTATCCCTCTCTTCCCTGTAACAACTTTACCCCATCCTACCCAAAAGGATATATGGAAACTCTACCACTCCTCACCCCTTTCCCTGCAAGAACACTTTCACACGAATAGCCCACTATGGGAGAAAAGAGACTCACTCCCGAGCCGTGTACCGAACATGTCCCATTACTATGCTCAGGCAATTAGTGGTAACCATTCACACCTGACTTCCATTGAACTACCCCACACGGATAAAAGGTGGAGCACGAGAGCACACTCTGAGCGAGGCAAAGCACACGAAGGAACAGCAGTTTCGAGACGGCAGCTGAACGAGAGACGAGAGACGGTAAACCACGAAGGGTGCACAAGGAGGGAAATACCCGTGACCTTTCCGGCGGAAAGCAGTTTTTATCTAGAACCCTTTGGATTTCAGAGCATGTACCCAAGAAACCAGGTGGAGGAATACTGTATTGTGTGTGAGGGATACCCGGGGCCCTCCTGCACTGCTGATCGAGTAGGAGTGGAGCAGCAGCCACCGTGGTACCCTCCTCGGCTCCAAGATCAAAGAAAGATCAACACAGCCAGTGAGTTGGGGAAACCGACGCAAGACCGGTCTGTGCTGAAGTCAAGGTTGCAAGCAGCAACATTGTATACAAAGAGCAAGGATAAAGATTGCTGAATGCGTGTGATGAAAGGTGCGAGAACAGCCTAACGGCTGATGGATGTTTGAACTGTAGCAAAGAAGAAACAATATTCGTGACAGAGTGGTCCGTCACTGCGAGTGTGCTCAATCGAAGGTCTCTGTAACATATGCAACCAAGAAGTGGCAGAAACGAAAGTCAAAGATAAAGAATAAGAATTGGTGTGAATCAAAGTGGCCTTGAGACGGTTTAAGCAAAACCCATCACACATTCGAAAGTCTTCGGTTTTTGATACAAAGGGATCTGAGCCCGAACAAGGGGGATCCGTCGTCCGAGCCCGAACGAGGGAGACCAATTGTGAACATTGTGCTAAAGGTATCTGAGCCCGAACGAGGGGGATCCGTGGTCCGAGCCCGAACGAGGGAGACCAATTGCAAACCTTTGAATGTGAAAAACCTGATAAGAAAGGAACTTTGGTGTTTGTTTGTTACGTCAGGCCCTCTGCATTAAGAGACTGTCATTAGGAGAGAGACTTTGGCAGAAGGTGCTGATACTTATGTTTTGAACTGTTTCCTCTTGGCCAAGAAGCCAGTATGTGTGTGAAGCCCAAACGTGCCACCTTGTCATGTGCTGAAAATATGGGGAAGGGAACCCAACTGCTCAACTATCGTGGCATATTATTCCTTGAACACTTTTCTTTGGCCTACATTGTTGTTGCACACATTTTGTATTTAGAAGTAAGGATTGGCAAGAGGTTTATTATTATAGGCCCTTTTATTTTGACAGAGACTTGCAGGACGGGTTTCTCAGAATGACAATGGCTGAACTCGAAGGGATGGCCGAGGGGGACTTCAAATTGACCGGAGATCTGAATGTGGCGTGGGTGCCTAGGGGAAGATTACAGTGGCGCAGGGCACACAACCCAGGGTGCACCATTTCAAAGGCTCAAAGAGAGGTTCAAGGGGATGGGGCTGGTGGATGTCTGTCAGACATGCAAGGGCTCAGAAGCAGGACACACATAATACACATCCATAGTACACCATACCTCATAGACTACATTTGGGTGTCTGCGCAGCTAGCGGGGCGAGTGCGGGAGGTATCCCTGGGAGCAACAGCACTGTCCGGTCTGCACCTTTGGGCGCAACAATAAATATGTTCCAAAGTCAGAGGTGGCTCTGGCAATGCCCCTGCCGGAATGGATACTGGCTGACACTGTCATGTCAGCGATGGTGGAGGGAAAAATCCAGACCTATTTTGGGGAAAACCCCATGTCTCATATCTCCCTGGGAATCTGGTGTAACGCCTTCAAGGTGGTTATCAGGGGAGAGCTGATCGCTCTCAGAGCCTCCAGGGACAAACAGAATAGGAGATTGGAAGAAGACTTGGAATCACAACTTAAGTACAATAGGCCTCATTATAAGTTTGCCAGTCCTGTAACAACGGTACCGGTAAGCTTGCCGGTACCATTGTTACTGGACCAGCAAACTACAAGTTCTGCTCGCGGGTGCCTTCCTGCCCGCCAGGTCTGACCTGTCGGGCGTATAGGCACCCACGAGCAGTCCATGTCGGGTGCACCGCCACCATTCACGAATGGCGCATGTGCATCCGACCTCCCCATTTCCATCGAGCCCTATGGCACTCAAATGGTAATGGGTAGCATTTTTTTCCAGCACCCGGGAATGGACAATTACCGGGTCTGGCGGGGCCGGAATGCCCTGGGAATTGCTCATTCCCAGGTGATGGAAAAAAATGTGCAAGTTTCGCAGTAGCCTGTCGGTTTTACCGGCAAGACTACCGCCAAACTTGTAATGAGGCCCATTATGCCTAAAATCAGGAATTGCCCAGCGAGAGCCACAATGAAAAGCTACAGGGCAATCCGGGCCAGCTAGATCTGCTGCGGACTAGGAAGGCAGATAGGAGTCAAAGTAGAAGTACTATGTAAGGGGGAACTGATCGGGGAAGCTACTGGCGAGACAACTTAGACAGAGGGGAGCAGCCCAGACAATCCTGAAGATTCAGAAAGGCAGGGGGGAGTTGTAGAGACAGAGGGAATTCTTAGGTGCTTTGATCGCATTTACAGACAGGCCTCAAGAGTACCCACAGAACGTGTACCTGAACATGATAGTACTACCAACTTTATCAGAGGAGGATAGAGAGGCACTCGGAGGGGATATCACTGAGGTTCGCATAGCTATTGGGAAACTCCCCCCTACATAAGGTGCCAGATCCAGATGGCTTTACGGCTGCCTTTTCCAAAAAGTACTGATCTATTCTCACCCCACACTTGACGCGATTATATAATTCCTTCGAGGGGGCATCAGAGTCCAAGGACCAAGCTAAATTGCTGGTATTCCTGAAGCCGGGCAAAGATCCAATGAGCTGTGGCTCATACCGCCCGATAGCTTTGATTAATATCGACGGCAAGATCTATACTATAATCCTGGCAACTAGACTCGAGGATCAGCTTCCGGACCTTATTCACCCCGATCAGTCAGAATGTATTAGATCCTGTCAGACTTTGGACAATAAAAGGCGGCAATGCCACATGGTGGAGAAGGTCATGAAATGTGGGATTCCAGCAGTCCTACTTGCCTTGGATGTCGAAAAGGCGTTCGGCCGCATGGAGTGGTTTCATTTTCTCACCACAGCACGCATGGGATTCGTTCAGCATTTTCTTCAGCTTGTACAGGCAAACTATCAAGCACCTACTTTACGCCTGTCCATAAATGGACAGCTCTCCTGTCCCATTCGCGTTGAAGGGGGACAAAGCAGGGATGTCCACTAGCTCTTTTGCTTTATGCAATTTTCCTAGAACCCTTTTTTACAGCACCTGCGAGAGGCACTGGCAGTGAAGGGCGTCCCAATTGGGGGGATGGTCCACAAGACAATGACATTTGCCGACGACATGCTCCTGGCCCTCTCAGAGTCGACTGCATCTTTTGCGGTGGTGGCCTCAGAGATTGTGTCTTTTGGGGAAGTGTCAGGGCTAAAAATTAATATGCATAAATCGGGGGTGCTGAACCTCACGCTGCTGAGGGAGGCCCTGGGAGAAGTACAAGGGTGTTAACCCTTTCATTGGGCGAAGGATATTTCATTAAATATCTGGGGGTCCACATAACGAAATCCTTGGATACTTTGTATGGCGCAAACCATCTCCAACTGTTTAGCGCTCTTAAAACAGACCTAAGTGCTGGAACCCTCTGCATATATCCTGGATGGGGCGGATGTTCTTGATTAGAATGGTAGCCCTTCTGTGCTTCCTCTACTACTTTCAGGCCCTGCCAGTCCCTCTTCCCAGAACATTCTTCAGATCGCTCAATCGTCTCCTCTCCGCTCACATATGGAGTAACAAAAAAATGAGGGTAACACTACGGTACTCATGGCCCAGAGGAGCAAGGGGGGACTGGCGGTTCCAGACTTTAGACAATACTATCAGGTCACCCACCTACGGGTGCGCATGGACACAGCGGTGGTGGGGGCTCCCCTGGAGGAAGCGTTGTGGTTGGCCAAGGGGGATCGGCCAGCTAGTATGCAGGCGTCCCAGAGAGGGAATATTGACATTGTTGGACCCATTCATGCAATTGTTTGGGAATCCATAGTTCATGCCGGGGATGCATGCAGGGGCATTTGTGAGGTGGAAAGCAGCATGGTGTAAGAATAAGAGGTATCATGCAAGGCCATGAAATTAAATCCTTTGAGCAGTATAAGCAGTCCTTCTGCCTCTGCGAGGGAGACAGGTTTCAGATACTATCAGCTCTGGCGCTGGGTGATGCACCCTCCCAAACTAGCTGCGAGCAGATAATTCACTACATTTGAGAAATACGTTACAGCTCTGTCAGGAGACTCACACCTGATTTCAGCACTATATGCTTTCATAGCCGAGGGGGCAACAAAGGCAACATGACCTTACATGAGCAAGTGGGAGAGAACGCTGGGACAGCAGATTTCGCAGGAGGAGTGGGAATTTCTGTCGAGCAACATTCCCAAGCTTACCCGGTCTGTCCAATTGAGAGAGGTGTGGTGTAAGGTGCTCACCTAATGGCACTACACCCCGGGGACACTTGTGTCAAGTACCCGGCGGTGTCTCCAGGCTGCTGAAGAGGCTGCATGGGGCAAGGATTGGGTTCATATTACTCTTTTGGGAACGGGTGCAAAAGTTCATCAAAGAAATGTTGAATTCAGACCTATGGCTGGGGATGGAAAAACAAGGAAGCCCCCACGCTCCACAAGTGGTTATTTAAGATTTGGCACATCTTAGCAATGGAGTGGGTTATGTACAGCATTCAGAGCGACTACACAAAATTACGGGAGGATTGGGTGTGTGTGTTGACATACCTTCAGGAGGACTACTGACCTCAAATGTGCCTGCAAAACCTAAGGATTGTGGACATTATCTGATGTTCCCACTGAGGTCATGACGTTAGAGGCAAGTTTTCGGTACCTGTGTGCTAGGGGGGAGCAGCGGCGGGGGCGATGGGTTAGGGAGGGAACATACTGTTTGTCATTTATTGAAAAATGTTAATAAATACATAATTTAACAAAAAAGCCTTATTACTTCCCTTACACTATAAACTCAAGTAAGAAAGAGGGGTAGTCTTCTTGGTCCAGAAGAATGGCTCCCTTCATCTGGACAACATTCCAAAGTTCAGTTCTGGGTGAAGCAAACACAATTTTTGCTTGAATACACTCAAACTCTTGTATCTTCTTTGTTAGGGGGATGACCCACCCTGACCTTTCTTTGGCTTCTCAAGCCTTCTCACAATGCTATGACAAGTGTCTTTCTTCTCCTAGCCTTTATCATATATTTCACAAAGCCAAGAGAACCCTTCCCTCGTTTTGGTTCCTTCCACAATGTTAATCAAGACCAAGGGGTATGTCTCCCTTCCCCATGTCCTTCTCAAAGCTATTCAAGATGCCAAACGAATGACTCTCTTCTCTTGGCTGGTTTACCAATATTCATAAAACCAAGTGGTTTGTCTCCCTTTCCCTGGCCTTCCTCAAGCTCCTCTGGATGCCACGAGAATGACTCCCTTCTCTTGGCTGGTTCTCACAGTGCACATAAGACCAAGGGGTATGTCTCCCTTCCCCTGGTCTTCCTCAAAGTGCTCTTCAGTGCTCACCGTGTTCACAGTCTACCTGGTTCACAATCCTGCCAGGTACTGTGACTACGATGATGATCCGGGGCAATTTGTCATTGGCTGTGGGTCCCAGATCCTTCTCAGTTCCTCAGGAGTTAAACCCGGTTCACTATCCTGTCAGGCATTCCCCCTTGTCGGGTCCCAAACCCTCCTTATTAGTTTCTGTCTTTGTCTCAGGTCCCAGAACCCTTTATTTTTTTTATTGGTTTACTACTCTCCTTCGGGTCCCAGATCCCTTTGGCATAGGCTTCTCTCTCTCTCGGGTCCCAGACCCTTTTACATTGGTTTCTTTTGCTCCTTTGGGTCCCTGACCCCTTTGGCAGAGGTTTCTGTCTTTTGGGGGCCCCCACAACCGTCCCGGTCACCCATTCTGGGTGCTTACGGGTGTCTTTGTTGCATACAGGCTTCTGTTCCCCTCTCTGGTGTCTCCTGATCCCTCCAGGGACTGCAGCGGCTCTTCAGCGGTTACACAAGGTCTCCTCCAATTGTTTCATGCACTGCAGTGGCTTCACAGGGGCTCCCTGCTGCTAGGATGCACTGCCCAGGCGGTTCCTTCGCTCCAGCCTTCTCGTTCGGCTAGCTGTTCCGCTTTCTGTCTCCCGCTCCAGCCTTTCCACAACAAACCTTCAGGGGACGTAGCTTCAGGCGGGTATCTTTCTCATCCTTTGCTGTTTATTCTTTTGCACAGGGTTTGAATCTCCCGGTTTCTCCAGAGGGGGCACCTCTCATTTGAAATTCCCTCTTCTGTTTTAATGGTAGCTCGGCCAATAGGAATCCTATAACAACTCAGAAGAGGTGCTCTTTATGCTTCCGCACTTCTTCCTCATCCCAGTACTGATGTTGAGGACTCCCAGTTAGTTGAACTCTTCCTCGTCTCAGTACATGAGGGATATAAGTCCCTTGAGCAGTCCACACTCCACCTTGTCTCAGTACTTCCTACCTGGCTGGTATGGTAAAGGTGCATGGCTACACTAGGGAAGGTACTAGTGAACGGGGGGTAGGAAGGTGTGTCAGGGTTAGGTGGGCTATGGGAATACCATGTTCTCCCCAGGTCGTCACTAATCCCACAGGGGTCTTCTCTCCCCATGGGATCCACCCACCCTAGTACCACCCACAGGGGGACTATCGGGTAGCGGCCTCACCTCTCTGGCCCCATGGGAAGGGGTTCCCCCTAGAGGAGAAGTGACGACATTAGGGGATTTGTCACAGGAGGTTATATTGCAAACCGTCCTGGTTCTACCTACTCAGCAGAACCATCCTAATGTGCCTTCTATGCCATTGCCAGTTTTGGTTTCAAGTGCGCCAATAGGTTGCCCTCCACAAATCACACCTACGATGGTGCCGCCTGCACAGATTTTGCCTCTAGCTCCAGTACCGGCTCATGTTCCGTTTTCTGAGACTCTTGCAGCACCTTTTCTACGTCTGGTGCTTGATGTTTCCTCAATGTCAGCACTTGCAGACCCTGCTCCTTTGACCATAAGTGAAGATCCTGGACAGGATACTGATGGCAATGATGCAGGGGAAGAGGCTCAATCCCCTTTGCGGCAAAAGTCTTTCACAGCCACATGTGGGGCATTAAAGATTTCCTAGGAATGCCAGAAGTATCCTCGGATCTAGGAGTTCTTTTAAGAGTGATTTCTCTGCACAGCTTAGACAGGTTAGGGGTCAGGATCCAAAAGGATGTGCTGGCTGAGGCAAAGAAGGTACTGGCAGTTACAATCTGATTCAAACCCTCTGGCAACCAATCCTCAAGCCCAATCATTATTTGTAGCAGCAGTTACTTTATTCTCTATGCTCTCTACTTCAGCCTCTTTTGGGGTACAGTCACCATCTCCTCTTTCAAAAAAGGGCAAAATGGTGGATTTCTATGGTAAGGAAATATATCCCAATAGTGCTTTGCATCTGCACCATGCAAATTCTGACGCTCTTCTGGCAGCTGGGAATAAGCGTCTTTGGACAGAAATCTGTGATTTTAAGTCATCTTTACCAGTTGATAAAGTGGCAGCCTTAAAGTTGGGTTTACCTTAAGCAAAGCTTATTGCTCAAGACTTGTGGGAGTAATCCATTAATCAAATTGACACTGCTGCCAGAGGCTTTTGTTTGGGGGTGGGCATAAGTCGCACAGTTTGATCAAGAGTGACACATTTTAATACAGACATGCACGAAAAAATTCTGGATCTGCCTGTTAAAGGTGGGTGGGGGTTTCTATCCTTCACCCCGATTACCAGCAGAGAACACTTTGGCCCATCAAAACTTTCCCTGCCACAAGAACGGAAGACTCAGCTATGGGGCAAAGTGACTGTCTTTTATTAGTAATCCAAAATAGACAGGGATCACAACGAAAAACAGATATCCTGCAGAGCTCTCAACTTTCGAGCCTGTGTTGCATGGTTTGGTACAGTTGTGATGTCACAAATTCAGGTATCGGCCCACTAAACCTATCAGCCTATTACATTGGTCAGTTTGAGCCAACTACATATAGAGAATTTATAGGTTAGTCCTACAATTGGAGGTCCATGTCTAGACCATTCCCCCTTGCAACAAATTATCCTCCGTGAACGTTGACTCTGGAGTGGTCAGTGTGTGTCCTCCCATCCCTGGGACCCTGGACCCTCAGATTCCTCCTTCCTCTCCCCCTCTTCTACAGGTTGGCTCTGCCATCCACTTTCTAGAAGTTTCCAGCCTTCTACAAATCAAGGCGATAGAGGTGGTCCAGCCTATGGAAAGAGGAAGCAGGTTTTATTCTTGGCTTTTCACTGTCCCGAATAAAAACAGGCGGGCCTGTGGACAATCTTAGGACTTTATTTTCTGAATCTCTCTCTCACCTTAGAAAAAATTCAAGATGGTTACACCATTTCAGATTCAACGTCTCACTATCGGGGGGATTGATTGGGCACGATGAATCTGAAAGACGCTTACTTACCATGTTTCCATCAAGGCTGCTCACCAGAAACGTAAGAGGTTTTTCAAATGGGGACAGTCGTCATTTTCAGTACCGAGTTCTCCCATTCGATCTGAATGCAGCTTCTAGGATGTTTACAAAATTGAGTCCAGTTGCAGCAGGTTTGCATACACAAGGAGTCTATATTCATCCATACCTGGACTATTGGCTCGTCAGGGCTGAGTCTTTTCACCAAGAAATGACTTCCCTAAAAAAACAATTAGACCTTTGTTTAGGCTAGTTCTGTCAATTAGAAAACATCCCTTTTCTGTCCCACTCAAAACATCAGATTTGTTCGATACCAATGGGACTTGAGTGTAGGAAGAGTTTATCTTAAAAGGGAGAGGGTTCAGGACGTCAAGCTGGCCACGTCTAATTTCCTGAATCATCGGGAGACTTCAGCTTGGGGGTTTCAGCACCTGCTAAGGCGCCTGACCACATCCACATTAGTTGTGCCCTTTGCTCGCCTCAAAACGGGAAGCTTTCAGCTTCATCTCTCAGCTTGCTGGAATGAGGAACTGGACAGTCAGTGAACCAAAATTCAGATCCTGCTGGAATTGAGCTCAGACGTAGAATGGTGGAAGAATGAAAGCAATCTGCAGGTGAATGTCCCTTTCCAGGAGCTTCTCCCACAGCATATGATAACATTTGAATCTTTCCTTACGGGTTGGGGAGTGGCTCTGGAAAATCTATAAACACATACTCTTTGGTCCCCAGAGTAGAAGGAGCACCATATAAATATTCTGGAGCTCTTGGCGATCTTGAAAGAACTGAGATGATTTCTGCCTATCACTCAAATCTCCTCAGTGCTTATAAGGAGCCACAGTATGATGGTCATGTTTAATGTAAACGAGCAGGAGGGTAGATGATCTCCTTCCCTCTGTCGATAGACTATTCAAATTTCTGAATGGGCTATTCTACACCAATTGTCCTTCAAGTGGTCCATTTAGCGGGGGATCTGTATACGGAAGCAGGCAAACTTAGTTGGTTCTCTCAAGACAACCACGAGTGGGAGCTCATGGCTGCGGTAATTCAGGAGATTTTCCAGAAATGTATTAATTCGCAAATGGACTTATTCGCGAAGGCTCAAAATCGCATGTGCAAGCGGTTTTGCATCCCATATGGGCCAAGGTGCGAGCTCCCTGGGAGACGCTCTGCAAATATTGTGGAATCTCAGAACACTTTATGCATTTCCTCCTCTTTCATTGATGGCGCAAGCTCTGCTAGAAGGATTAGCGAAATTCAAGCCTTAATAATGAAAAGTTGAAGGCAGTTGAATACATTATTTATCTAGGATTAATCTTTTCTGACAAGAAGAAAGTAGAGAGATACAAAGAAAAAATGGCTATGGCATCTGTATCCCTGATGAAGGTGATAAAAAGTAAACAATGTGCTTTCTCACTTTTGAATTTTATCGTGCCAAGGTGTCTGTAATGGTCTTATATGGGATGGAATTGGTACCCTTCACTAATAGGAAATACTTTGACATTATGGAGGGTAGAATGAAGCATAGAATTTGGAAAGTAGTATTGGGACTGCCAAAGTCAATACCTATCTGCATTATTAGACTAGAACTAGGGTTACAGTTGTGGTGGTCCCTGTACGTAAACAGGTGTATGGGTTTATACTAAAAACTATTGGATAAGTCGAGTCCGCCTAATGCCTCATTCTGGGTGAGGTAAGAAGAAAAACAAATGCATTTATGGTGATTCGAGTAAAAGATGTGAAGAATGCATGTAAGTGATTGGACTTGTTTGCAACACCTTGTAGCGGGCAATTAAAAATAAAATACGAAGTTGGGACAGGTCAGAAGATACTAACGATCTGATAAGATTGAGATTATATAAAGAAGTATCCTTCTGGTTCTCGATTTCAATGGAAATAAAACCATACCTGAATAAATGTCCCTCTCAACACATGAGGATATGGTACATGAAATTCTGATTAAATTGTTTACCAACCAAAGAGGTCATTGGCCCGAAACTGGGAATTATAAAAGAAATGAGAACATGCAGATGATGTGATATGAACTCTAGAGCAGGGGTCTCCACCCTTTATGTTGGCAAGAGCTACTTTTAGTTAATGTCTAATAGGCAGAAGCTACTGGCAAGAGCTACTGGGGTGGTGATATCCATGAGTATGAGAATTTCGACTAAGATGTTTTTGGGCGGTTTATTTGCTCTTTACATAAAAAAAGGAACATCATATGTATTTACCATGATATTAATATATCAATAACTTCAACACATGTTTATTTCATTATTTTTAATTAGATGCTGTCTCCTAAAAATTGTTAAGCATATCAGAAGCAGGAAACTAATTGGGACATTCAATGTGAAGGCTGACACTGCATAATATGCACCAGTGCTCAGTTATCTGGTGTGAAGCTTGGAACAGCAACAGCACTCAGATGCTGGCAGACAGTATCAAGGTTTTGGTTTCAGGAAGTTAGTCTGAAAACGGCAGATTCACAGAGATAGGCAATCACATTGCTGATAGTGTAGATACCTTTCTTGCCATGGTGTTTGCACCTAATTGCACACCCGGCATGGCAGACATGAATTCAGGACAGTTTTTAAAATCGCTTACAACAGACTTAGCCATGGGAGTCACTGCACCCTTCACAATTGCACCATCTGTAAAAGTGCATTTGTTATTCATCCAATAATTAGCACCTTTGAAGGATGCCTCTGTAACAGCATTTGCACTGCAGTGTTTAGTTTACCTACTTTTTAGAACTGAATATTTAGTTTATCATAAACCTTTACAATTTACATTTGTCTTTATCATCGTTAAAATGACCATAATATCCCTCTAAGTCACATAGAAGTAAAATCCACTTCAAACAAAAACTGGAGGAATAAACAAGATTTGGCACAAGAAGAGTAATTTGAAATTAAGATTAAAAATTGAAATTAAAATTGTCTTCCTTCTCAGTAGAATCCATTCAATTTGTTATACAGTGTTTCATCAGTAATACAATGTTGTTATATTTACTTATCCTGAATTCACTTCTTTTTCTCCAACATCTGAAACATTTGTTTAAAAAAATTAATACTTGCGTAATTTACTTTCTGATCTTTTATTTCATATATCTGATCCTACCATTTTTCTCCATCCAAACCCACTTTTTTATCTATTACTTTCACCAATTGCGTAGTTCTCAGATCCTTTAGATTCGGACAAAAGATACAAAAATGTTTCAAAGTTTCTTTCTCTTTGTTGCAAAGTCTACATACATCTGCTTCATCTTTTTTGTATCATTTTAATGTTGTTCTGTTTTGCAGCACATTTAGTCGAAATCTAATTAACGTGTTACGGTCCAGGATATTAGGAAACTTTCTCAAATATGCTCTTGTTTGATTCAGATTACCAATGGAGTTCTTATTTAGACAGTGAATTTTTTAGGACAATCTGGTTGTTATATCATCCCAATCTATCGCCAAGATGTTCCTTTTTATTAGCAGCAGGTTTTTACACAATGTTTGTTTCTCTAAACCCATTTCAACAAGTAAAGCTTCTGATTTTAATTTCCAGCTCTTAATCACAACATCATCTTTGCCGTTCTCTCTGCTTGTCAGGACTATGAATTGTGGCGGTGGAGGGTATGTTATAGTTTTCCTGTATTATGCAATACTGTTAATTGTATAAGGGCATATGCTGAATTTAGTCCCAATTTGTGGAGAATAATGGCAACAGGTATGGCTTGAGGTAACTGCAAAACCTTTCTCCAAAAATGTCCTTCAAGATGATCCCAGGTCTCTTTCTGCATTCCTGGGCAGACTTCCGCTCTATATATTATCACAAGTCTTACTTTCTGTTCTTAGAACTTCAGGATCGGAGTCAGGGAGAAATTCCCAAATCTCTTGTCCGTGGCTCTTCCTTGCACAGTCAACTGTCTTGTTTTTTTTCCATAGAGTGTCTGTCCATGGTCTTTCACCATTACGTGTGTTGATTTGGGCTCCAAGATATTTCATTTCTTTAACCTCTTTGAGTTTCACATTTTCAAGCCACCATGAATTTTTCTGATGTTTTTGGTGCGACCACTCTTCATATACCATGATGACTGTTTTCTCCGGATTTATCTTAAGTTTATTTCTTTCAATATAGGTTTGAAGTAGCAAACGTTTTCTTTGCAGCCAATTTTAGTAATCTCGAGGAGGATTATATTGTCTGCGTAAAGGAGCCATCCTACATCTCTCCTGTTTATTTTTGGTGGGAACAATCTTTCATTTGTTAGATCTTCTTTAACGTCATGGATGTAGAACCCTTTGTTGTTCAGATTTTTTTAGATAAATTGCCTTGTCTGTTCAGTCTCACTTGCAGGATTGTATTTGTGTATAATTCCTGAATGGCTTCTAGTAGATCGACCGGACATCCCTTGTCTTTCAGTTTTTTCCAGAGCAAGGTGCGATCGATACTATCAAAAGCCTGTTTTAAATCAACACTCACAAGATATATCATTTCCTTGTTTTTCATTGCTCGTTGTTTCAACAAATTTATGAGCTATATGTTTACATTACATCCTACATCACTCACAAATCCGGTTTGATGAATGTCAATAGAGACAGAGTCTTTAATCCATTCCTTTATTCTTTTCAATATTACCATGGCAAAAAGCTTTCCTATCACGTCGAGTAATGCGATATGTCTATAATTTATAGCCTCAGCCTGTCACCTTGTTTAAACACTGGGATTATTATTGCATTCTTCCATGTTTGGGGGATTCTTTTTTCCTCAAAAATTCTTGCAAAAAGGATTTTGCAGTAAGCAGCCCAGTTTTCTGGTGCTTCCTTTATGATGGCATTCAAAAACCCGTCTGGGCCGGGTGCTCTCGAAGAACTAGCTCTCTTTATTAACCTCAGGATTTCCTCTTTATCAACAGTGATATGCCATCCCTGTTTGCCACTTGGTTTAGTTTTATTCATGATTGTCTGAGGTGTTTCATTCATATTTCCAAGTAACTGTTCAAAATGGTTTGTCCATCGCTCTTCTGCTATTGGATTGTCTAGACCTGTCGATTCACCCTTTCCCTTCCATAATTGCTAGAAATATCATCTATTTGCATCATTTTGCAGTATATTTTCCTTTTCGCTTTTTAGCCAATTTCTGTACTTTTGCAATCTCTTCTTTGTATGGTTTTTACTGTTGAGGATATGTTTATTTTAATATCCTGATGTCTTTCCTTAATTGTGCATGTATTAACTTAGGTTTAAGTAGTCCTTTCTTGATTTCTCTATGTGCTGTTAATGTTTGTTTGTATCTTTTGGATAGATAAGGATTCTATTTAATCTGCTTTCTACTTCTATTTTGTGGTGCCATCCAGGCCTGTGTCCTGTAGCTGTTCCTTTCAAAGTTACAATTATCGGGTCCTGGTCGATATATTCTGATTTCTCGACCTTCAGTCTCGTACCACTTGCTAATATGTTTCCTGATACAAAACAATTATCAATTGTTGCTTGCATTTTGTCATTTGTCCAGGTAGCGGCTGCCAGGGTATCCCCTTCGATGTTACCATTTAGCATCTGGATATCTCTTAACTTCATCTCCTCTAGCCGGCTTCTTCCTCCTTTGTCCTTCATTGATTTTGACTGTTTCTGTTTTTGTTTTCCAGTTTGCTTTTGTATGAGACAATTTGAGTTTAAATCTCTGCAAATGAATAACCTTGTGTTAGGGTGATCTTCCAATGCACCATCTATTAAGTCTATAACTGTTTCCAGAAATGACAATCCTTCTTTGACGTCTGGGTTCCAGTACAGGTTCATTATATTTAAAACTTTTCCTGTAGTTTCCTATTCATTAAATTGGATCCTCATTATTTGTACACATGGATTCAGATTCTTTATTTGGGTGACTACAAAGTTTCTGGTGTTTTTTATCAAGATCATTAGACCAGATGATGGTCAACCTTTGATTCTGCCTCTAGCAGGATTCAGGAAAATAGTATGACCATCCAAATGCAGCCAGGTTTCCTGTAGGCAGGATATACCTGTCTCTAGTATTTTTGGACATAGGACATTGAAAAAGTGGCGGGAACCTCATGTGTTCCAGGTGCCTATTTTCCAGTGGTTGTCCGTGCTCTCCTTCTGGCTCTGTACTTGTCTTTTCAAATCAAGCGCTGCTCCAAGCCAGTTCCAAGAGTTATCCTTCTTTTGCTCAAGTTCGACCGCATTCAAGCTGGGTACTTTCTTTGGAATCTCAAGACGATTTTTGCATTGCATATTTATTTACATTTTTTGTAAACTCGTTTTTGATCCTATTTGTAGGAATTGCTGCTCATCGAGTTCCTCGTTAATCTTTACGGACTGTCTCTCAGAGACTGTTGTGTCCTTTGTGCAGATGTTTCCACTTAATTCCCAAAGATCAGGAGGGTTCTTTTGGATTGTATTTCCCCCTTTTGTTAAATTAAAAATGTTCTCCTTCACTTCGTTGTGAGTCATCAAGTCAATTTCAGTCACTTCAAATCCCAACAAACCCAGGTCACTCCTTGCTTCCATTATGGTTGCTAGCACTATCGGAGAGCCTAAAGCCAGAATGATTTTATCTGTATCCTTCTCATCTGGAAAGGTTACAGTAGTAATGTCTTTCAATGAGATTACTCGCAATCTAGGTATGTGATGCAGTAAAGTCATCAGATTCGAGCGGTTTAAAATCAGGCCATCATCAGATTTAGGTACGTTGTATGAGAAGGCGTTCTTTGTCTTCCATCTCCCACTTTTTTTTTAACATTATTTCTTTGTAAGGTATTTTTTTGCCCTTTTTTGTTAGTGTTTTGTTGCTATTCTTTTGGTGTGTTGTTATAGTTTGTTGAACGAAGTTAAGTAGATTGATCAATCAACTGATGCAACACTCCAGACTTTTCTTCTTGTTTTGATGGTTGGGGCTCAGGGCAACTAAGGTTTTTCCATCTGTCACTTAAGGCAAGAAATATAGGCGATTTTGATATCTCAGATTTGGTTACTTTTTCGGGACTAATGATACTGTCCATTTAGGTGAAATCCAATTGTCTGAGTTTCCATCCTCATATGTTGAAAGATCTAATTGATCTATTTGGCTTTGATTTATGACATCACAATCGAAGGATACAGTATTTATCATGGACACTTCTGGCTCTTTTATTTGCAGATACATTTTTGGCTGGTTGGTTTTAGTCACTTTTAGTTGCGTTCTAGCCTGTTTAGGTTTTAACTGCGGACGCGATTATTCGTAAGAATATTCTAGAGCCACACGTTTTATTTTTTGTTATTTTTGCCATGTTTTTCATTTTCTTGGACATTTTTCCAGATGGGACCACCTTACCTTCCTCGCCCACTTTTAAACCATTCTTGAAAATGGAAAAAGGGTTTACATGTGTGACGTTTACATCTTCAGCAGCTATCTCTTCTGGACACACAGAGGACTTTGTTGGCAATGTTATCTGGGGTATGGCATCTCAGCTACTTTCATGCACCATAGCCTGTATTGCCACTTTGATTGGATGACTTTCAGTGAGTGTTGTAGGCATGGTTGTCGTCTGCATTTGAACAAGATTCAGTTGTTGTGAATTCCCAATGATTTCAATTTCGGCTCCAAGTTTATTTGTAGATTTTATCATCCGGGGCACATCTGCACATTTTTGCTGATTTTGATCTATTAGCCTGTCATTACCCTTGCCCCTGGCCCTCACTGGCAAGTTAGCCTTTCAGTTAGGGCCAGGTCAAAGGCCTTAAAACCTCATCCAAGTCTCTCTTGGAGTCAGTCTTGGTGCCTTTGGCGCCAGGCTCATAACCATCATAAAGACCAACATTAGAATGGGACTATTTACTTGGGATTATTTAACTTGGGGGTGGTTCAGCCAACATGGAGGCACACACATAGCTCAGTTACAAGGAACTGAGCTATGCGGTCTAGTCTTTTGGGTGTGGCAGGTTTAGGATTACTTTACCTGGACTACTTTGGGTGTGGCAGGCCTGGGACTATTTTACCTGGACTACTTTACCTGAGACTATTTAAACCGCAACCGGACAGCAGAACATGCTTTGCGTTATTCTGCTGTGGGCAGCGTAACACTCACTGTGTCCAGTTTTTTGATGCCATTTTACCTGAAACCAAGGACCTGCAGGGAGAGAAAGAACACTACGAAACTTACCTGGAACAGTATCCTGTCTTCAATCCATCGCCGACTTCAGTTCCACTCACCTGAAGGTACGAACTCCATCAACCGGCACCGCATGCATCCTGGAATACCATAACCTGGAAAGAGGAGAAAGAAAGACAGCATTAGTAAGCGTTTACTCACGTTTCCTCCCGAATGAAGAAAGCACACAATTCTTACCTGGTTAGTCATCTCCTGGTCAGTATCATTGCTGGAACATTACGGCGCTCGGCGAGGAACATTGCAACCTGCAAGGAGAGAAAAGACACAGGTTAGCAATATAAAAGGCGAAACAGCGCCGCGCATCGCGCATTACTCACCAGACAGCATCGCGCACACCGCGCTTTCGCCTACCGGCCCATGCTCATCTTCAAACTGCATGACAACATCAAAATACCTTTCCATACCTAAAAGGAAAGAAGCAAGACATTATTATTCGAACTAAGAGGAACAGAAGAACTGCATATAAAGACTGTAAAGCAGCAAACCTACAGAGTCGTAGCAGGCCTGGATTCCCACAGGGGGGCTTGCACCAGTGAAGTAACTTGGTCGCTGCTTGCCCCCCACATCTACGTGCCACTGCCATGAGAAGCAGGACGGAGAATCCACCTTTTACATTATTAAGACCCATCTTTAACCAGAGGCCTTACCAAGGGACCGGGGGAGGGTTCGAGAGTGCAAATCATCCAACCAGAGCTGGGTGGCATCCCTGTGGATACCAGGTGAGCGTAACAAGCCTTTCAGTGCAACTATCACAGGTCTTTTCTGTTCACCCCAATGTGGATTTACTCTGGCTCACTACTTCTTTAATTCCTTCAAGGAAAGCTTTTTTAATCAGCATTTGCATCTTGCAGAGCGTCAATTAAAGATTTCAAAATGATTTGCTCCAACTCCCTTTCTCTGCCCTTTTTTTCTCTCATAGCTTCATTGAAATTATCGACATGGATCAGTTTCGAATTCATTAATGCCATTAAATTCAAAAGATCTTTTTAGTTGTCACTTAAGGTTTCATAAAGCTTTAACTACGGGGCAGGTGTGATTGTCACAGCTGAGATTATCGAAGTATGGATTGCTTTATCTGTTTCGAAGCTTCTTTGCACTTGTTCTGCTCTTGGAGGCATGATTCGGCTCCTCTGCCTCCAAAGTCCCCTCTGCCTCAACCAGTGCCTCTTCCCCTGCAGGGCCTCCACCACAGGTGCCTCTACATAACATGCCTTTAACACCACTTGGCCCGGCAGAGCTGGGCACTTATGCTGTCCCATATCTTATGGCTGACACCAAACCCAGTGAGGACACAACAAAAGAGGAAAGCTGCCAGGTTCAATCTAAGCATTCCATGATCTTAAAATGAATCAGATTTAATTCTTGTAACTAAAAACTAATTCTGAAACAGGTGTCTGGTGATGGTGGTCTTGGTGGTAAACCAGAGACATTGGGTGTGCCCTGGCAGCCACAAGTTATGAGAGAAGCAAGACAGATTTGGAAGGTTCTACAAGCTGTTCAACCCACTAATAAGAAGATGGATGTGTGTTAGGAAACAACAGTGGATGAGAAGCCATACCTGAATTCCAACCCCTCAGCTCAATCTGCCATGGTCGCAACTGCTATATCGCAGGGGGTTGCTTTAACATCGTAGTAATCTCCCTCTTCATACTTAACTTCAGTTGTGCAGGCTAGTCTAGGTTCTTGAGAGGTGGGCAGTCATAAATTACATCTTTCCAGTTGAATCACATCTAGCTGGATCCCTAAGTGTCAGGGCGGTGGAGGGGGGCTTTAACAAGCTCGATTGGGCCCCTAACAAATGCAAGCCCTTGGACTTCATGCTGCAGCAGGTCTTCCACCTCAGGGGTTGGAGGAGTGTGAATCCCTTTGAAAGTCTGGTGTGGTGCAAAAGGGATGGGAAGGGATTTGTTGAAGGATGGCTTCCATCTGCAATGAGAAGACAGGTTCTTCTCTGTGTTTACATTGTCTCCCTTCTTTTCCAGGGTCATTCACAAACAGACACAACCAGGACTACCACATGATTCTGATACCTCGGGCCCAGTCAATGCTGGTACTCTATCTTCCACTCAACCTCCAATCCCCCTTCCTACGAGAGAGGGGGATTTATATAAGAGGTTTCGTTCTTCACCCCTGCCCAATCAAGGTCCTTAGTGGCGTTGCTCCCTGAAGACTTTCCTTTCATCTCTGATTTGGCTAAATCCTGCTCAAATTGGACTCCTGAAGGACATATGTCTGCCATCAGCACCCTCTTTTTCTTGTGGTCTGTAGATGTTTCCTGATCTATTCTGGTCATTAAGACGCATTTTAATGGTCTTAAAATATAGTTTATCACCCCACCCTCTTTGGCACCACAACCTTCCTGTACTCTCTGGCTGACAAACTGTTCAAGCCTGTGGCTACTACTGATATGTTTGTGTCCATGAATTCAGCTTTCCTAATTGCTTTCATGTGAGTCAGTAGAGTAAGTGAGCTACAGACCCTCTGCTGTGCATTCCTGTTTCTCCGATTTCACAAGGAGAAGGAAGTGTTCAGACCACACGCTAGCTTCTTGTCTCAAGTAACTTCTAAATTCTGCTTCCAATAGGAAATCTATCTGCCTGTCTTCTTCTCGAGATCATACATGAAGTCTGAAAGAACTCATCACAACTTGGACATTAGTTGGGCAGTCTAGTTCTACTCGGAAAGACCCAAATAAATCAGTTTTTCTAACTGTCTTTTGTCACCATTTGTGACCTATGGGTAGTCTTTCTGCATCCTGATAGGTTACTTCTATCAGGAAGGTTTCCCATTCTAAGGGGCTTTGTGCTGATGCAGGGCTAATGCATTAGTGGCCATTCAGAGATGTGTCCCTCTAGAGGAAATGCACAAGGCAGCAACATGGGCTACTCCTCACGTCTTCTGTAAGCACTACTCCCGGGTTGCCTTTTGCATGCTCAGTTGGTGAACAGGGCAGCAGTTTAAGCCAACTGCTCCTGCTCCCTCCCAGCCTATTGATTATTGAAAATTGCAGGAATGAATCCTAATCTAAAATCAAAGAAGAGGATTGAGGTCCCTGACAACCCCAACTCCAAAAAAGCTAAACAGGGTGAGAAGATGGATGAGACTTCGGGGAATGGAGATATGTATGCACTGCTTCTCCAGATTCCTCAAGATGTGAAAGATATGAAGGTTACCCTGGGTGAATTGTCTTCTCAGGTGGGTCATCTGGAAACTAGAGTCACCCAAGTGGAAGCAGAAAATACAACTTTGGCCACGGAGGTTGCAGGAAGTTATAGGGCCTACAAGGGGCTGAGATATGAGGTTTCTAATCTGAAGAAGAAGAACCTTAGATTGGAGGCTGATCAAAGGAATCTGAACCTACGCTTACTGGGTGTGAGTGAAGACCATGTTTTGGACCAAAATCTTGATTTGCGAGTCAAAGGAGTGCTGGAAGCGACTTTGGGGAAAAACATCCTGAAGGATATGGACATAGATTATTCCTTTAGAGCTGGCAAACTCATCCAAACCGGAAAACCCAGACAGATCATCATGGTGATGTCTAGAATGAGTGCAAAGGAGAGGATTTTAAAAGCTGCAAGTGAAAAAAGAAAACTTTTACTGAATGGGGATCAATTGGCCATTTACCCAGACTTCCCTAAAGAAATTGTGGACATGAGGAAAGCATTCAAAGGTGCTAAAGCTTTGGCTTAAGAAAAAGGGATTAGGACTATACTGGTCAAACCAGCAACACTGAAGATTTTGGATCTGGTGTTAAAACCACAGAGGACCCGGCTGTAGCTGAAAAGTGGCTGAGAGATGGGGATCCGAAATTAAATAACAATATTGCCGATTGATAATGTATGTGGGAATGTGAATTTGTGTGGAAGTTAAATTTAACTTTATTGATTTGTATTTTTCATGAAAAAGTTGGTTGGTTGGTTTGTTTGTATATGCATCCGTGATTTGTTTGTATTTAAAATATGTTGGGGTAACGGTTTCCAGTTTAGCTCGAGCGTATGTTTGGTTTGGGTATGTAAGACGGGTGCTTTACTCTATTGGAGCCCGTTATTTCGTGCTCAGCAGGTTTTCTGGGGGAGGTGGGGCTTGTTTTGTGGACGGACAGCCGTGAGTATCATACGGTCTGGAATGGTGGGCGTGTGTGGCCCTCCGGAAGGAAGGTGGGTCGTCCTTGGCAGCGCTTTTACAATGGAATTGCAGGTGAGGGTGATGTGTTGCAGGTGACGCGCCCGTATGACGCTGCTGGGCTTGCTTCTTCAGGGCTGCGGCACGCTTGTAGCCTGGGCTGTGCACCTTGTCGCGTGCTCTTGAGTTTTGGGTGCGCAGCGGGTGTGTGGACTGGGGTGCGGGTGCGTTGCGGTCACGGGGAGAGGCTCCTCTTATGTTTGTTTTTTCTTTGTGTCTCTTCTGCGGCTTACTACCTTTGCATGCCTGTGGATTTCCGTGATATCGCTCTCATCCTATGATGTAAGTGCCATGCTGCAAGTGTTTAAACGCTTGTGTGATTCCTTGACTACAGCATCTCACAGGGTGCACCACGAACCTATTGTGTTAATGTATTGAAATGCTGCGCATGCCAGACCAAGCAAATAAGAAGGCCACGTTCCCTTAGGTCTCAGTTTACAATTAAGCCTAAATGACTGCCGAAAAGGCCCTAATTAATGATAAAATGAGGCCTTAATGAATGCAGGAGGAGTTATTAATTAGTGATAATTGCCTATGCCAGACGTAAACAATCTCAGCTGTTTAGCACTAGACGTGGTCAATTATTAATTGGTGAATTGATACCGAGGTCATTAGAGAAACACATTGAAAACAGTATTTTGGAACTCACGATTCACAGAAGTAGCTTGCTTTAACTTTTAGCTATTATCATACACTGTAATTAGTGCAACATTGGAAGAATATTATACAGTGCTTTGGATCTATCTTGGTCGGCACAATATGGTTTATTTTTTTTTAATTTGAACTCAAGCACAAATTAAACTGTGGATTAGTAACAGAGAAGGTTGCAGTATTAGGCCAAGGAAGCCACTTAGAGGAGTTTATTTATATTGACTTATATCTCACGCTGTGAAATCCAATGAGTGTAAGGTGCAGGGAATGGTCTTTTGTGGCACATGTAAAAACTGAGGTCCTGTCAACACGGATTACATTTATAGATTTTAATTGGGATGGGAGTGTGTTTCCTCTCACTGAGACATACTGTTTAGGGTTAGAACTTGTGTGTTCTTCATTACGTTGGCTGTGTATGGGACTTCTATGCACATGTGTTTGAGGAGAGCATGGGTATTTGGGTGCAGCATGTCCATAAGTAATTTACTACACAATAGGAAAGCATTTATCTGCATGTAGTAATGCCCCCTGCACTTCTGTGGAATGTGTCTGTGTAATACAGGTTTTTGCGTGGCAGCACTGGTATATGGTTAAAATGATGGAGTGCAATACCAGATGTACAGTAGGGCCGCCTGGTATAGTAATAGATTGGAGGTGAGAATGCCATTGGAACGTTAAATACTGTATCCACATCAAATATTTCAATTGGTAGTGTGCAGGGCTGCAGGAACTTAGTAACACAGTGTGAATACATTTGCTCACTTTTTTTATGACTATGATTATCGCTCATATACTTTTACATGCCTGAAGTAGATGTGTTTTATGATGTTTTCATCACTAGCTTAAATGTTGTGTCAATTGGTAGTATATTGTGATTCGTTGTTGTTTGCATTATGAGAATTTTGGTTCTGACTTAGCGTGAGTTTTGACACACCAGGGGAAGGTTGCTCTAAAAGTGTTGCGGTGAATGGAATGCCAGAATGCGGTGATTTGCTGATTAGCATGCTAGATTAGATGGTGTAGACATTATAATAGTGGGGGGGTACAATGTGGTACGGGTGGATTAGCATGCACATGTTTGGGGCTTATGGGTCTGCAAGTGGTTTCGTTTTCTTCTAGATATGCCATGATTGGACAATGACAGTAGTGTTGTGGAATAGGCATTTCATTTATTATTGGCCCAGGCTAATTTGGGTGATGAATGGTACTGAGTTCTCTTTGTAATGAGATGCTGCTATTGTTCCGGAATGATTTTATTCCTGTTTTTAATCCCTGGAGGATTGTGAGATATTGGGTGTTTGGGTTTGGTCTTAGATTAGGCCAAGCAGAATATTTAGCTTCACTTTGGTTTGCCCAATTGTGGTCTGATGCATCTTTTTGGGGTTTCTCTATGCTGACCTAAGGGAGTGTGTGGGGTAGTCCCTTTCTGCGTATAGCTGGAAGGGATGTTCTGGAGGGTTAGGTGGTTCGAGCCCAGGGTTTTTTTTATATTTTTTGTTTTGTTTTTTAAATTGGCTATAGGTTTAGGTTATATAGTGTCATTTGAATTCATTGCAAGGGCTAGGAAGCGAGATCTACTCATGTCGTACACTTATCAGAGGAATTTCAGGGTGGTATCTTGGAATGTGAATGGTGCAAATTGTGCTGTCAAGAGGAAGGTGATTTTGAGTAAACTAGGGGAGTTGGGAGCGGATGTTGCAATGCTTCAGGAGACTCAGCTGTTAGATACAGATATTGCTAAATGGAAAAAGGAGTGGGTCGGTGATGTTTACTGTTCGTCTTTCACTACTAATTCTATGGGTGTGTGTATTCTGTTTAGGAGGAATCTGCCAATCACTGTGGTGAAGTGTGTGAAGGATGCAGATGGGAGGATTGTTTGTGTCACTGCGAATATTCAGGATGTTCCGTATTGTTTCTGCAATATATATGCTCCGAATGGGGGTGATGGAAGTTTTTTTGTGGCTCTGGCACAGTTGTTACAAGATATGCATGCAATTAATGTTGTTGTAGGAGGGGACTTTAATGTTGTTCTGGAACCTGAACTTGATAAAAGTATGGGGGGTGCAGACAGTGCTAACAATCTGAAAAGAACAGCATTGAAGAGGCTAATAGCTGAATGGAACCTCTCAGATGTATGGAGATTGCAGAACCCTTCATTGGGACAATATACATTCTTCTCTGCAAGGCATAATGTTTACTCGAGGATTGACCTCCTTCTGACCTCTGGCCTCTGTACACAATCATTCCAATGGGGAGACATCAAGGCATTACTTATTTCTGATCATGCTCTGATCTCCATAGACTTACAATTGGCCTTCCCTGTTCCCAAGTCTAACACCTGGCGGATGAATGTCTCCCTTCTAGACGATGATGAAATTGTAGACAAGATAATTCAAGAGGCGATATTCTTTGTATCTGTGAATTGGACTGGAAAAGTCAGGGTGGAGTTTGTATGGGAAGCCTTTAAATCGTATATGAGAGGTATGCTGATGGGTTTGTCAAGCAAGAAAAAAAAATAAGAGATGCAAAAGTGAAAAAGCTTAATGACGACATTCAAGATCTCGACAGGGGTAATATGCAAAACTTTTCAAGTGATACTTTGAGAGTATTAAAGCTGAAAAAAGAGAGATTGGAAGATTTGTATTGTTCAAAGGCTGAGTGGTTGCTTTTTAGAACCAAAAACAACTACTTTGAAAGAGGTGAAAAATGTGATTGGCTTCTTGCTCATCGGTTGAGGGTCATGGATAATGACAGAACTGTTAATGCGGTGGAGAGACAGGATGGGGTAGTGAATTTTGACACTATGGAAATTAATGCAGCGTTTCAATCATACTACAAAACCCTGTACTCTTCAGAAACCATCTTATCTGAGAGTGAAATTTGTCAATTCGTTGAGGACTGCTATTTGAAGAAAGTGAGTTCGGAATCTTTGGAGTGCATGGAAAGAGAATTATGCGTGGAGGATCTCAGGACGGCAGCTTGTGCGTTGAATTCTGGGAAATGCCCGGGTCCGGATGGTCTACCGGCAGAACTTTATAAAATTTTCCCAGAAGAGGTTTTTGAATTGATGCTAGAAATGCTGCGTGCATCGTTGAGAGAAGGGTGCCTTCCAGGTTCAACAAGGCATGCTTCAATCTCTGTTTTTTACAGGAGGGACGACCCCCGGTGGAAACCGACAGCTATAGGCCAATCAGCTTACTGAACACTGACAACAAGATCTTAGCCAAGGCATTGGCTTTGAGGATTGAAACTTCTCTAATTGATATTATAGATGTAGGTCAGTCGGGGTTTGTGAAAGGAAGACATGTATCAGATAATATGAGAAGACTGTTGCTGACTCTATATGAAAGCAGAGAACGCCAGAATGATGTGGTGACATTATCATTGGATGCTGAAAAAGCTTTCGATCGTATTGAATGGACATATCTTTTAAGTACATTGAAAGGTTTTGGATTTGGAGATAACATGATCGGATGGATAAGGCTGCTGTATTCACATCCAACTGCTTGTGTTCAGACTAATGGCATGAGCTCTGGCGTTTTTGAACTTGCGAGAGGCACGAGGCAAGGCTGTCCATTGTCGCCGATTTTGTTTGTAATCGCTATGGAACTGTTGGCTGTGAGGATAAGAGAGGAAGATAGAATTGAAGGAGTACGCTATGGTGCAGCCTGCCAGAAAGTTTGGTTATATGCGGATGACATGTTGTTGGTGGTTCAGAATGTGGAGAGCTCCATTCCTGTGCTGATGGAGTTGATTGGTGTGTTCAGCAGAGTATCCAGATACAAGATCAATTGGGTCAAGTCGGAAGCGCTGCCGGCATCAACTGCATGCACTGATTTGAGGATGAGGAACTTTCCATTTAAGTAGTGTCCGAGTAAGATGAGATACCTTGGGATTTGGTTAACGGATGATGTCTCAAAAATTATGGATGTCAACATTACACATGTGATTCAATCCCTGGAGCTTGACTTGAAGAGATGGAGTGTGCTTAAATTGAGTCTCTGGGGGAGGGTGAATGCCATCAAAATGACATTGATGGCACGTATAAACTATGTGCTTAGTGTACTTCCCCTGGACGTTAAGAAAGGCTTTTGGAAGAATATTGAGAGTTTAATCCAATCTTTTATCTGGGCGAACAAAGAGCCACGCCTCAGGTTGTGGAAATTACAGCTACCCCAAGACTGTGGGGGTTTAGGGGTCCCGGATTTTGAAAATTACCATTTGGCCATTGGAGCCAGGCATCTGATTCCATTTATTGAAAATTCAGAGGATGTCTGGACGCTGGTGGAATCAAGTTGTTCACTCTGCTGCTGCCTAGGGCCATGCTGTCCACGGTGGATGGACCTGGATGTCAATCATTTCCACTAACAAAATTCCTAAGAACTTGTTGGAAGGAGCTATGGAAGAAGAGTAAACGCATAGTATGTGATAATAATTTCATTCCAATCCAGGAATACTGTTGAATGGGAGGCTGCTATTGTGGTTGAACTGGCTCCTGAGTGGGGTGGTATGGCTGAGCGATTTGATTGAGGACGGCAAATGGATCAGCTATAAAAGACTTGCACAAATTAAAGATCTCAGAGACTGCACATTGGGAGAATACAGGAAATTGAGAAATTTACTGCAGAACAAAAGTGCAGCTAATGGCGGTGGATGGCAGTTATGGTTGCCAGAATATAGGACAAGAGGTGGTATGGCGTCCAAGGTGTATAAGAATCTGGGCCAACAGCATACGCCAGCAGAAGGATTATTAACTAAGTGGTCTGAGATCCTTGGCTCTGATATGTCTGTGGAAAGGTGGAGGTTCCTTTGTAAAAATGTGACCCTGACTTCCGTTAATCAGGAAAGACTTCATGTGAGAGGGATGATTGCTTCAGAGGCTTGTTGGAGATGTAAACATGCAGTTGGTTCCTTTGAGCACATGATCTGGGAGTGTTATGAGCTAAGGACATTTGGGGGAAAAGTCACTGAGAAGATTAATGAGGTTCTATTGTTGCAAGAAGATTTTGACTACAATACTATCGTCTTGGGCGAGGATGATAAAGTACAGGAACTCACTTATTCACAGAAATGCTGGTTTTTCAGGGCTGCAAATTCAGCGAAGAAAATTGTTTTGAGAAAATGGAAATGTGATGAGAGGCCAACCTGTTCAGAATGGGTGGAGGACTTGAGGGAGGTTTCCAGGATTGAGAAGGTTATTCTTCGCAGAAACAAAAAAATGAAATTGTTTGATCAAATGTGGGGTAGATTTTTGGAAGACATGTAATGATAGGTTGGTCTGTTTGCCATTGCTTTCTGTTAAGGTTGGGGAGGGTAGTAGGTGTGTAGATTATTTGCGATGAATTCAACAGTTATGATACTGATAAACTTGATGTTCTGTATAATTTTATGTAAACTTCAATAAACTTAATAATAATAAAAATAAAAAAAGAATTCATTAAAAAGAGCAAAATACTTGAGAGAAGCATTGCTTGTTACTAAGGTCTTAAGGAAAAAAATTGGAAGATACTACAAGGAGACACAACCCCATTAGAACCACTGATATGTGCCTTTAAAAGGGGTAAGAATCTGAAAGACCAACTCATGAGAAATGATATTAGATTAATGAAGGAGAAACAGCCTAACCTAACAGAAATGTGAGGTATGGAAAACATTATGGGACATGCACCACCTGGCCACTACAAATGATGTGACCAAACCACAAGTTGTACTAAAGTGGACCTGGGACATCCCCCATTGTGGAAGCCCATGTGGGTTGTTTTACATTGGAAAACAGAAAGGAAAGCAAAAACAAGAATCACTAAACATAAAAGCTGTATAAAAAATAAAATCATGACAGCTCCCCTAGTGAATCATTTCATTACACAGGATAATACTATTGACATTTTAAATGGACTGTGCTATAAGGCAGTTACTCTATAGCAGATAAGGAGCGCCGGTTTAGAAAAGAACAAGAACTAACTTTTTTCACCAGGCATGACAGCAGAGGACTGAATTAATGTATTGAATGGAATAGAATTACATGTTCATTCTATTTACATGAGTCTTGATTAACTAGACAAGTGAGAATGAAGGATAACACAGAAGGTTACAAATACATAGTTCCTTCTGCTATGTTAAATTGGCATAAGCATAAGGAAAAGAACACAGTTTATGAGGTATGCAAATATGTATGGGTGGATGAATGGTTACAGCAGCCATATAACATTCTGTAGAAAATGCCCATTGAAATTAGATATATTGGAGGCGCAGACTTTTTTTTTTTAAACCAGCATACTGGACGGTTAAAAGAAAGGATCGTCTAACGTCATGTATACATCAGATGTAACGTGAACATCTCCAGTAAAACATTTAAACGTACACATCGCCAGCATAAGGCATATAACTCTGGAGCAAGACCACTATGGCGCGGGAGCTGGATGGCATGGCATTCTAGATATGGTGACGAGCTAAGCAACCAAGGGGGGCTGTTTATGTTTATGGTCAATTCGGCTTGGTTGCTTTGGAAGGATTATGCAGACAAACCATAATGTATGTTGTTACATAATGAACACAAGATAGTCTTAACTAGGAAGAAGACGATATTGGCTGTCCGATTAAGAAAAGAATAAAACAAAACAAGTGAGTCATGTATAGGCATGTCAGGTACACAGTACAACTGGGAGATAGCAATTCTAAAATAATGTGCGCTGTAGTCCTATGTAGAGCTGGTTATGTATATAACCTATGTATGTTTGACTCCTCAGATATCTCAAAACTATGAGTGGAGAAAATGGAAATATAACTACAAGATGATAGTCACCCAAAGTAAAGAATCCTTTGGAAAAGGACCATATGGTTAGGGGATTTTATATCCTAAGTGGCACTCCCACGCGGTGAAAATTAATTTGGGAGCTGTGTACAATGCAGATGATAGCTGAATTGTATTAAGCACAATGCACTTTAATGAATAAAATATGCTTTGAGGAGCTAGACCATCTTACAGTGTGATGCCCATCTGAATGCACAGTAAGGACTTTTAGAAGGCTGCACTTAGAAAAAATAGGTTGTTTCAAAATGATGATGTTTGTTGATAAATTAGAAAGGGTAACCGCATCAATGTCTACATCCTATTAACAGCCTTTTTTCCCCTGATGAAGTTCCCTGAGGAAAACATCAGAGAAGAGGAATCAAACATGTTGGGTTCATAGAATTTACTTTTAACTATATGATCAGAAATACTGATAAGATTGTGACACGTGATTTTGGAAATAGGTTAAACGTGTGCACCTTGTTAAGTATGCACGTTGGTGTTATAAATTGTTGTAGGCTGGTTTCAGGCGATGTATATGTTCAGGAATATTGTAAGCCGTACATTGTTGCTCATGTTTGTGCCATTGTGCAAATAAATGAAACGTCTTTTAGAGATGCATGACATTAACTAAATATTTCGTAGTGATGTACAGTATCAATTAAATATTGTGTATGAGGAGTGTAATGATGAGTATATTATGTATGAATTGTTGATAAATGCTCTAGTTGGATTGGTGTTTAATAAATTGACAATTTTATATAAAATAAAAAAACATGTCTTTTGACATATCAAGAGGAGTTAAACAAGTGCATGAATGGACCTTTTGGTTCTATTGTAGTATATAATGTCTAGGGGTGGTCCATTCATATATACTCTAGAGTCTCTTCTCTAGTAGGCATGCCTCAGCTGTTAGGCTCTCCTATGGTATAAAAGATAAAGTAGACAGTAGGGGTTACCAATCTCTTGTGTTTAAGATAATCTTCATTGTTAGGGAAGGTTGGGCTTGATGGAGTCCTCACTTATTTACTCTGAAAATAAAGTGAAGCACTGTAGAGGTAATTAGTCTCTGAAGAGCTGTGTCTTTCTGTGAACTTAGAGTACTTTCTACCTTGGTGGCCCTGGCTTCCATCTTTGCTAAGCCCTCAGTTGGATCATCCTCTTCTTTGTCAAATGCTTACACATAATCCTGGTGAAGAGGATACACTGTTAAACAACTGTGGGAATAAGGTGTATGACAAGTTGGCATTACACCTTTGACAGGCCACATTGAATGATATGTTGGTTGTTGCTTACCTCGGCCTCTAGAAGCAGAATGCAGGATTTCAGGGGGCTCTTACTCCTGAACACCAGGTGGCTTTCCATGCTTCCCTAGCTGCTGCTTGTATGATATCATTTGTTGGAGGCTTCTGTTGCCCATTTCAACACTGCTTCTATAGATATGTGTTTTGATGCCAACATCTGTAGCTAAGTGCATTGACATGTAGCAAGGATATGCAAGACAAGAACCTGGATCTCACTGTTGAGGGTTGCAAGCCCTTTCACAGAAGCACTGACAAAGAGTTGATGAAAAAAGATGGAGACTCAAACTATGAAGTCCTTGGTTGTCTTGATGAAAATCTTTCAGAAACCTTTTCAGTTGTATTTACAGAAACTGGCTGAGGACCTAGATCTGTTTTCCTTGATCAAAGAAACAAACAGCCCAGCCAATCCCCAAGCATGCCAAGAAAAAGCAGGGGATCTTCCCTCTGGTGTTCTTCCACCAGCCTCCCTCATCCTCTTCAAACCATGAGAAAAAACAGTAACTTGTGCTTCTAGATCCATTAATCTTCTTTATTCCAGGCTGTTCTCTGTCCCGAAAAAGAATTAGAAGGGCGTGAGAATGGTTTTGGACCTCTTCCTCTCTCTTTTGCTACCTTTTGAAAAATTCAAGATGACCACACCTGCCCAGATTCGGGCAGCCATGTTTCAGTGGGTTTAGTTTTGTTCAGCTTACCCACTGAAGCCATTGTCATCAGCAGCTGGGCATGTCGCAAGGCAGCTGCATTTGTGCACTTGTGCTGAGACGCTAGGCATTGTTTGCTTGTCGGCTCCTGAACCGCTCATGAGCCACTCCCGAGAGAGGGAGGGTGATTCCCTACAGCTGGTTGTAAGCAGTGCAGCGCAGGAACAGCGGCACTACAAAGCGGCAAGTAGTAGAGGCAAAAGGCACAGAAGGACAGTTAAGAGGCACAGCGCCACTTAAGAGAGCGGTTTGGTTATTTCTTTGCTATTTTTTATTTTTATATTCCCAGAATGAGCCTGTGAGGGAGTAACTGTGGGCTTTGCCTTTGAGCTCCTCCAGCAGGATATTGGTAAGCTCTACAGTGCTTGTTTGTAATCGAGCCCCTGGCATAGTGGCAAAATCCAGAGAGGGAGTGGCTGTGGGCTACGCCTTTGAGCTCCCCGCAACAGGACTCTAGCAAAATTACTCTTGTCACTCCGAACTTGGAATTAATATGGGCATTGGTTGAAACAGCTATCTTACACACATGGCCCGTTGGTGAGCAAGTACAGTCTGAGGGCATCCTGAAGAAAATTCACAGGGATACAGAGGTTTTTTGCTAGGGCATGTATTGCCTGTCTATTGCATTCTTGGAACAGTTACCTTTTTTTTTAACTTTATTTATACATTTAATATTACACATTGACAACAAAATGTAATACAATAACACAATGTTCAAAGAATACTTATGCAATTCCATCATATTAACTTTATCCATAAAGAACAATCAAGAATTGAAATTAAAATGAGAGAGAAAGGAAGAAAAGAAGAAAAAAATAAAATAAAAAAGTAAAATAAAATAAAAAATAAATAAAAAAATAAAAAAATTATTATTGTTAAACCTCTCCTAGACTACAATAGATAACTAAGCATAGAGATCATTAAATGCTCCCCAAATCCTCTCATATTTGTCAAGTTGCTCCTTTGCTTTAAAGGACACCCTCTCTCTCCTGGATAGCAGGCACAAACCTTGCAACCAATCCTCAGTATTCGGAGAAGCATCACTTTTCCAAAATATAAGCTCAAAGCAACTGAGATTTGTCACTATAATTCTTTGAAGGAGCTTTTTGGTTCATTGTTTTTGCCGTTGAATGCTGCTATACATGCACCGCCGGCGATTTTCCTTCTTTGTAAGTCTGTACCTTTATCTGCATCTACCTTGTATAAGCTTATTACACCTTCTGCGTCCCAGGTGGTTCCACAATGTGGAAGGGCAAATTGGGACTGTGATTTGAATAATTCATTATCAGATTCTGAATGGAATCGTGTGTGTGCGGGTCCTGTTACGTATAAGGTGGATTTGGATTTGAGGTATACACAACAAAGAATTAATCACTACCTATACTGGTCACCGTTGAGAATGAAATCTTGCAAGTTGAGTGCTTTAAACACCTGTTGGAACTGTAATAGAGAGGTGGGTAGCACGCTCCATATGTTGTGGTTATGTCGAAAAATACAGATATTTTGGGATAGTGTTTTCCAGAGGATGGAATTAGTCTTGGGCTTACCTATACCTAGAGAGCCTCTCCTTGGTGTGCTAGGTTTGATTTCATTGGGTATTGGATTGTCTAACAGCAAAATGTTCTGGTTATATAGAGCCCTTCTCCTGGCTAAAAAACAAATTTTAAAATTTTGGAACAGTACCTTACAATATTTATTTGAGCTGTATTGCGAACCTATGAAAGTATTTGTTTTGTGCAAGCCTGTTACCAGAACAGAAAACTTATTGGGGTGGGTTTTTTCTGTACGGTATGCTAACATCTTTGCTAATGTTTGGTGGATTCCTACCAATATTTGAATTAGTCTTTTCGTTGGCACTCTAACATGCCTCGTAAACTATGCTCTCATAAATAATGTGGCATGAAAGAAGCTGTAGTATGACTTCTGACTCTGCTTTGCCAACTACTGGCTCATGTACACAAAAGAATCTTACAAAAAAATCTAAAGACTTGAAAGTTGTATCCGAAAGTAAGAGCTACGATAAGGAGCCACCAAAAATAAAAGACTTACTTGGTTTCTAATGCTCTCGAAATTAACATTGATGTAGCTTATTCTAACACTGGTTTTATTGTAACCTCTATTAGCCCAGCTAATTCTATGGTGGACAACCCACTACTTAACATGGTTTATGAACAAAAGCGTCAATCCTTGAGTGGTTCAGTAGAAGTGAAGAGAACGTGCTGTGGGCTTGTTGGGAATAATAATATTATTGGTAGTATTTTACCTGCTTCTATGGATCGGTCAAGTGCCAATGTTATTGGCTCTAATTTATCTGCCTCTCCGGACCTGACATGATATGTAGACGCATCCATTTAATCACAGGGAGATAGTACTCGGTTTGAAAGTACACGCTTAACTGATATATCTGAACATCTATCTACGCATTATGAGAAGGAGGACTATACATGTAATGTTATAAAGTTAGACAACATTGCTGCTACAATGGAAGCAGTTTTTGGACTATGCTCCTCAATTATGAAGGAGCGTCAGGACCTTAACTCAATTGTGGCTAAAATTGTTGGTCCAATCTTGGAAAACAGTAAGAGACATGACTATGAGGATCTTACTAAGAGTCAAGTGACTGATGACTATGAGGAATTGGATAAGCGTTAAGTGGTTGATGATTATGTACCGTTTGGTGATCTCTGTGTTGTCATTAGTGATAATGTCAACGAGGAAATTGAAGATCCCCTGGTGACTAATGAATTTGTGCCTAATAGTAAATTGGAGGATGATGGGGTATCTTGGTGAATGAATGTGCACAGAATAACAGTGTAAAAGAAGATAGTGTCCATATTGATACGTATGACATTCTGATGAGTGAAGTTTATAACTTAAGTAAGAGAACATGTTGGAAACATAATAAGAAAATAAATGCTGAAAACAAAGTTTAAAAAGTCAAGGAGACCACAGCTAAGCTGCATAAAAAGAATAGTGTATCCCTGACCAAAACCAACACTGAGGATATTATTTGTATTAATGTGGGTGATAGGTAGGAGGAGTCCACTGTTAGGAACATTTCTGCTGAAAAATCAATGGTAGAGGATAAGGTGGTAGGACCGATGGATAGATGGATTCAAGATTAACATGTTACTACAGGAAAAAACAGTCGAGGGGCATTGATTGGCCTAGAACCAAAATATGTGAGTTCATAATTTCTGCCACCTGCCACTATAGTGAACACCGCTAGGGATAAGATGGTAGAAGTTGTTGGAAAAAAAAAGAAACTGCTGCTGAGGTCGGAGATAATGGGGGTCACTATACATATAATACTCATCTGAACTGTGAAGTGAAGAATGACAGGAATGAATGTATATTGGGCAAATCAGTAAAACTTGTGGAAACCATGCCAGCGGCCGAGAGTCCTTTTCTCAACAGGAAAAGGGTCCTGGAACTGCTTAATCTTGTGCCTCAATTGAACATGATTACCCCAAGCGATATTGAGCTTATGGGTCTGCCAGATCTCTACAAGTAAAAAAAGTGGGCTATTGTTCAGTTTGTATCACCCATTGTAGTGGAAATGGTTAGGCACCACATGGCTTTATTCCAGAGATGGGGTTTTGAGATGATATTTTGTAAAATATTTATTAATGTGGTCATGAGTAACCCTTAACAGACAATGCCTAATTGTGGCCCCTGGCGCGCCGAGAAATTACAGCGTAATACTCAGTGAAAGTTATTGGCTAGGGACACCTTCACACTAATGTCTTGGAATACTAGAGGCTAGCGCTCCTTCCTTAGTCTGGAGGGGAGTGGTGAACTCTCTAATTGTGAAATATTTGCATTGCATTAAACTTGGTTCAGTGGTAGCATGTTATTAGATGGTTTTACGATTATTACTAGTCCCGCCGTCCACACTGGAGTAGGACGTCCGAAAGGAGGACTGTGTAAAGGGGTCAAGAACGTGCTTGGCTCAGAGTATAGAAAACATAGCAAATCGCACTATTTACTTAGTGGTATTATCTCTGGCCTGGCCATTATCAGAGAGTTGCTTCTTATTAATGTGTATTCTCCTCCTTGGGAGGCACGTGTAGAAGCCATTCTAAAGTTAGTGGAGCATTTTATGGAGGGTTGGATTGAGGAATCTCCTAAATCACATATGATGATGGTGGGAGATTTTAATTCTTACTGTCAGTTGGCATCCACTATAATGGAAGAATGGAGGGAAGCTTGTGATACCCTCATATCATCTTGCCCTTCTGATTCGGCTAAAAATTATAATAACAAGATCCAATTAAAAAACAGCATGAGATGGCTTGAAACTCTGGGAAATCTGGGCCTGAGGTATTTGAATCCCATTGCATGCTATTAAGGATATCTCACATATGTACCGATCTTAGTAACCATAAGATGTGGAAAACAACCTTTTGTGGTAAGGAGAAACAGGTGCAAAAATTAAAGCATATGAATATTCATCTGAATGCAGGTGGCAATAGAGTAATGTGGACGGATCAAAACATTGATAGATTCGAAAGATTATTCCTGCGGTTATATATGGAAGCTCTTGATTTGGTAAATATGAAAATTACTGATATATGTGAGATATTTGAGACGATACTTATGGCTCTTTCTAAGCATCAGATTAAACAACACACTGGGGTAAAACATGATAAACACTATGATAGTACAATCTATGTAAAGAAAACAGTCTTGGGGAAAAAAATGAATATGATAAAGCAAGCCTATCTCATGAGTGATGTGGAGAAAAAGAGAGCAGTATCCACCCTTCGTACTAGGTACAAGAATTGTCATTCTTGTGACATTAATAAGGCTAATTGGAGAATGATTTTTAAAATCTTGAAAACTAATGTTTTAAGCTCTTTTGGTACCTTTAGAGACAGTATTTAGCAGAGGACAATTATAATGAAGTTCATGGTATCCGTGTTGAAGATTGGGTTGGGTAGGTTTGCGGTTATTACTATGCAGAAAATAGTGCATGTTTACCTGTTCCAGTTGCTCTCTCAGGTAATTTAAGGCCTCTACCTTATGATTTGGATGATATTATGAGGGTGATAATGGGACTTAAAGCATGAAAAGCTCCTTGCCCACACGGCTATCTAATGTAGTAACTAAACGTAACCCGCTGAAGTGGGCAGAATTGCTATTTAGATTGTTCTCTCTTGTTTGGGAAAGTGGTGAAATACCAGAGAGTTGGAAAGAATCAATACTAATTCCCATTTTTAAAAAAGGGTCACGTTCATCTCCCTCCAATTACGGATTACTGGCTATGTCGGACACTTGCTGTAAGATCTTTAGTTCATTGTTTCTGAAAACTATTAATGTACGGATTAAGGAGAACAACATAATTCCTCTGACACTCTGCGCAGTCCAGAAAGAAGTTTATATTTGTGCTTCATTGATTACAGTGGGTCGCTTCACTGTGTTAATCGTGAAAGATTGTGGGCTAAACTACAGTGATGGGCTGTTTGCCCTCTGATTTTCCATTTTGTTAGAGCTATGTACACCGATACCTCGGTTACTATTTGTATTGACGGGGAAGATCTCTTACAGCTCCTATTAACATAAATAAAGGTTTATAGCAGGATTGTGTGATCAACTCTGTTTTGTATAACTTGTATGTGGCTGATAAGAACTCCTGCCTGTTGGGTATCAATAACCTCCCCCCATAAATTGGGTGAGGTGGGAGTTAGTTGGTTATCCTACGCGGATGATAGTCATTATTGATTAAAACTCCCATTTGCCTCCAAAGACTGCTGGATGCTTTGGGAAAATGCGCTGCAAAATAATGGCCTCGTCATCAGTATTAAAAAGACTAAGGTGATGTTGATTGGCTCACAAGCAAGGAAAAAAGAAAACCATACTCATGGAGTATTTACAATGGATACTTGGAGGTGGTGAATACCTACCCGTTCCTGGGGATGCCTATAGCTAGCTGCCCCTCTATACAATTGTATGATGATATGCTATCTGGTAACATGGTTAACAAGTGGAATATAATTGGGAGATATCTAGAGAAAGGGAGTGGACAATCTATTGACGGTTTCCTTCAAATCTACAAACATAGCATTATCCTTGGTGCTCTTTATGCGTTAGAGATACTAGAAGAAAGGTATGTTGCGTGGTTAAATAATCTTGAAGGGAGGTTATGGACACCCGTTCTTAACCTCCCGAGTGCATTACCGATAGAAGCTATTAGGTGCGAGTTGGGAATAGCTTCTCTCTCTCTACATTGAGGAAAATATGATGCACCAAGTTATATAATAACATAATACGATCCAATACTCAAGAAAGTCTTCTTGGCATTATGGCTAATGCCACTCGGTCAGGCCATGATAATACTCTGGTGATCCAATTGCAACTGACTGTGAACACTTTCCTTCTGAATATGAATTTAAATGTTTCAATAGATAGTAATGATGGCCTCTTTTTTAATATGTAAATGAAGAAGAAAGCCACCAAATGGGATATGATTAGATCTTTGGAATATTTAAGTGCAAAGAAAAGATAGGCAATTAATAATAAGTAATGTTTTAATATATGTAAACCATGTGAATATTTATGGAAATATGGATTTTAAAAGATTTGTATTGCTTCTTCGTTTTAACATTTTACCATGGAATCAGTATACGGGTGGATGGAAATCTATTCTGTATGATAGTAGGAAATGGTGTTACTGTGAACAAGAAGTTGAAACAACAAGACACCTGCTTAATATGTGCCCTAAATTGAGTAACTATTATTATATTGTGTCCATGTACGCAGATGACACGCTGTTATATCTACAAAACCCTGAAGAGAACCTCCAACATGTGTTGGAGGTGCTAGACAATTCGAACATATTAACTGGGATAGGAATAAACTAGAATAAATCATGCCTATTCCCACTAGCAAAGTTAGCTGTAAATAGAGAAACAGAGTTGCTGGTACTACCCCTGTTGTGGAGCAGGACCTCCTTCAGAAACCTAGGGCTGAACCTACACCATGATTCCAAGCAAGAACATGAACACAACACAATAAAAGCAAGAGACGGATGGATCAAGTCAATGCAATTCTGGGGTAAGTTGCCCTTGTCTGTTCTGGGTAGAGCGGCCCTACTTAAAATGGTAGCACTACTGAGGATGATGCATTGCTTTGGGAATATCTCATATAATATACCAAAGAAATTTGTTTTAGAGCTAGTTAAGGAATTGCAGGCATCTACAGACATACCCTTAGGCCAATTCTTACTACATGGAGCCATATTAAGCACAATAAAGGGAAGGTGGCCAACTGCTGCAGAGGACATTATAGAGTGCGAAGAAATAGAAACTATAATAAACCTATCTGAGGGAGGGCACGCCATATCAAGACTATACAAGGTACTGATAGAGCGCAACTCGAGGGAAGAATTGAAGTGCAGGGCAGAATGGGAGAAAGAATTGGGGAAGTCCTTTGAAGATAAGGATGCCAATTATAGTCTTGTATCATAAGAAAGTCTCCAGGAATGCTAGGCTACAGCTGCTTCAATTATACAAAAAACAAAGAGCATACCGAGCGCCAGAAGCAATAGCCAAGTTCAAAGGTGCAACCAAACAGATGTGTCCCAAATGTAAGAAAGAAAACACAGGTATGAGACACATGTTTTGGGAATGCAACATCATACAGGAATTCTGGAGGCACATCGCAAACAAAGTGACCCCAGGGGGCATAAACTTAGACATTCAATCCCCGGAGGTTGCATACTAGGGCTTTTCAAGAGAGGCACTAAACAGAAAGCAATGGGAAAGATCAAAGACCTAATATAAGTGCTGGCCAAACGCAGCAAAGCCATGCAGTGGAAGGCGGACAAAGGTCTGAGTGTTAACAGATGGTGGGACGACTTGAGGAAATGGACAACAGCGGAAACGGGGGTGTGGGAGAAGGCGCTAGGGGAGCAAAAACAAGAACCTCGAGCAGATATTCTGCAATGGATTGCCCTCACTCTAACATTGTTCAGTCAGGACAAGGGCACATGTGCGAACTAGATGGTACAAGATAAGGCCGGGGTGAATGTGTACAGGAAGAAAACTGAAGGCTGGAAAACTATACAGAGGCAATTGTGGTTGGAGCGAGGAACGTTGGAAGTCATGTAAGGTTGGTAGATGATTCAAAATATATTGCGCTGCACTGTAACCTGTATAATGTTTTTTTTAAAGTTAATAAAGATATTTTTTTTTAACTAAAAACTAAACTCAGTGGCAGCTTTTGTTTATTCAAGGGGCGCCTTTTGTTGATTCCAGCGACACCTTTAGTTGATTGCAGGAATGCCTTTTGTTGATTCCAGGGGTGTCATTTGTTGATTCCAGGGTTCCATTTGTTGATTCCAGGGGTGGCGTTTGTTGATTCCAGGTACGCCTTTTGATGATTCCAGGGACGCCTTTTGTTGATTCGAGGGACTCCTTTTATTGATTCCAAGGGCGCCTTTTTTGATTCAAAGGACGTCTTTTGTTGATTCCAGGGGCGGCTTTTGTTGATTCTAGGGATGCCTTCTGTTGATTACAGGGACACCTTCTTTTGATTCCAGGGGAAACTTGTTATTGAAGCCATCTTGTTCCTATATTCCCTTCCTTAGTTTTAAGTATTAAAAAATACTAGGACCCCGGAAAGTGTCTTGGATCAAATTCTTTGTTTTAGGAAAATGAGTGTGTCATCTAAATAAACCAGTGTTTGCACCCTTAAGTGTCTGTTTACATGCCTTTGATCCCACTCAGCCTTGTGACGGATATTACTTAGAACTTGGAAAATTCTAATCAATTACTGCTCTACTATGGGGAGTTAATAAAGGTGTTCCCTTTTTCAAAGAGTCCGTTGTTAGGTGAATTGTTTCCTTTATTCGGCTATGTTATCAAAAGGCAAGATGGGAAACATCTACTGAAATATTCATGTGAAATCGTCCACTTTCAGAAATATGCAAGGCAACCCTCTGGAAATCTGTCTGTATGTTTGCCATTCATTACTGCCTAGACTCATATGCTACAACAAATTAACTAGTGTGGCGGGCCTCCCTGAGGAATCTGTTTGACTAGCCCGAGTTTTCCTAAAGAGGCTTACAGATCCTCTTGGTATATGCCATAGTCTCTACATACAGTATAAGAAACTTGTTTTCTTCATTTTCTTTGCTTAGTCTCCTGATACCTCCCCCTCCTGAGCGGGGAGCTTTGTATTCTGTGCATTGTTTATAAATATCAGTGAAGATCCCAGAATGAAGAAGGAATAGTTATTTATAAATCCAAAATCATGAATGAGTGTGGGAGTCCTGAAGTCGAGGGGTGTGCACATCTGTCATTACTTGGATGACTGGCTGGTGAGAGGATTATCTGAAGAAGCCTTCAGGATGCTGCAGGTACTCCTCGAACTCTTTGACCTCTGGTCTACCATCAATCTTCCAAAATCTGATATTTCTCCAGCCAAGAGCTTGACCTTTATTGGTTTTAAGATGGACCACAATGTCAGCTGTAGTTTTTCCTATTCAGGCGACAATTGTGGACATTCAGGCTGCAGTCTAATTTCCTCAGCAGGCAGAGCACCTTCCTTTGATGGTGCCAGAGGCTGCTGGGACTTCTGATCTCGTACATTTTATTGTGCCCATCGCCAGACTATGAAGTGGCAAATTCTGCTACACTTAGCACAGCATTATTCTCACGTGACCGGCAATCAGAGGCCACAGTTTTCATCCCTCCTCACCTGAGAATGGATCTCTGTTGGTGGCAGCAGTAGCACAATCTGTTAGGGGGAGACCACTAGAAAACTTCCTCACTCTTTGGTGACTACCACTGGCAAGCTTTGAGGGCTGCCCTGTAGGAGAACTTGGGTCATGATTTGTGATCAGGGAAGGCTCATTTGCTTCAGATAAATATCTTGGAGCTCAAAACTGTTTTCAGAGCAATCCGAACATTCCATCCACTGACCCAGGACAGGGTGGTTTTGATCTGGACAGACAGCACAACCTCTCTTTTATGTGAACAATCAGGGGTTGGAGGGGGTACTACATCCCCGCAGTTTTGTCTGTCGTCTACCAATTAATATGTGGGAGTGAGCCATAGAACACAACAGCTTTGTTAGTTGCTCACCTCCCAGGAGATCTAAACACAGAAGTAGACAGGATGAGCAGAGCCAATGTGGGGAACCATGAGTGGGAACTCAATCCACCCAGAGGTCAGGAGGCATTCACCTTCTGGGGCTTTCTAGAGTGGACTTGATTGCCATGAAGAAATTCCAAATGCTCCCTGTTTGCCTCCTGGGTGGGCCTAGGTCTAGGGTGTCTATGGGATGCTTTTCAAATAGTGTGAAGCAACAGGAGGTTGTATGCATTTCCATCCAACCCTGTACTGCAGAAGATGATCAGCAAGTTCAAGACATTGCACCACTGTTCCGTGCTATTAGTGGTTCATTACCGGCCAATGAGGGTTTGGATCAAAGACCACCTTACCTAGTCAAAGAGGGACAGATTTTCTTTCATTCAGGTCAGGTCCTTCTGTTCCTGCATGAAGAGCGTGTTCCCCATCCTTGCCCTCGATCGTTAGCCTTTGCAGCCTGGTTCATCTAGCCCAGAGCAGCGTTCAGATTGATACATGCAGGACTTATTTGGCAGCAATTGAAGCATACTGATATTTAGAAGATTTGATCTTCTCTTCAGCAAACCTGGTAGTCATGAGAAATATGGAGTGGTTTTGCTTAAGCTTTTTCCACCGGTTTGGAGGCCCCACCCAGTCTGGAATCTCAATGTGGTTCTGTCCACATAAGCTCACAAACCGTTCAAACCCATTTCTTCAGTGCACATCAAGTTAATGATGTGGAAGAAAGTGCTTCCTGTTGCTCTCACCTCAGACAGGAGGTCCGCCAAATACAGGATTTTCATCTTCCAAACCTTTAACTGTGTTGCACAAAAACAAGATTGTGCTAATCAGGCACCTCTCGTTCCTTCCAAAGATTATCTCATCTTTTCACAATTATCAGGGAATTTCCTTCCCTACCTTCGTCCATCGCCATTTTCGAGCGTCTTCCACTCTCTGGATGTCAGAAGAGCATTTTAATTTTATTTGACACGGACCAAGGTTTTTCGAAAATCGAAAGCTCTTTGTCACGTTTGGTGGTTCCTTCCTAGGTCAGTGATGCTTAAAAACCTCTGTTGCCCAGTGGATGGTAGCAGCAATTCTTAAAACTTACTAGACACAGAATAAAACTCATCCCTGTTGCTTGCCCGCTCCTGCATTGAGGGATAAGACCACAGACGTTGCAGTCCAGGTGCATGTTTCTTTCAACATGATTAGCAGACCAGCTACATGGTCTACTCTGCAGTCATGACACTAGCTCTCGATCTGATGCAGCTTTTGGCCAGAAACTAGTGAGAAATCTTTTCTGCTAGATCAGTTTGATTTCTTCCTCCCGTAGGAATTATGCATTATGAAATCGCCATTACAATTTGGAGAAAAGAGGACAAGGTACGGGTAGTGTAGCTCAGTGGCAACACGCTCGTCTTGGAAACAAGACGACACAGAGCAATACAGGTTAGAATCCCGGGTCGTGCTTAGAAACCTCTTCAGTATTAAGCATGTTATAAATAACCAATTATATATATTATCTAAGACGTAGGAGTAAGAATCATGTACTCACTATAGAGACAACTGTACACCTAGTGGATAGTCCCTTTTCCCCCCTGCAGCCCTCCCTCCAGACCCCATAGATGAGTTGGCTTAGTGCGTCAGAGCCGATGAGGGAGGGTGGTGTCAGAGGGTAGTGCTTGCGCAGCAGAGCCACGCCCCCTGGCTGCACCTATGCATGCCTTCACAATCTAAAGGGAAAAGCACTCTCGGAGCGCAGATGGCTCCTGTCCTGTCCCCATACAGAATAAACGAAAGGAGACTTTGAACTAGGAGTACAATAATCACTATGGTGAGTAACGTTTTCTTTCTCAAACTTTGCCCAGTTTGCCAGACAAAATGGTTTGTCTTACACGTTTAGTCTGCATAATTCTAAGCAGTACATATTTTGTTATAACATGTAATTGTGAGCATCAAAGGTTCCTAGATCTTTGACGTTTGCCAAATGATTGGGTGAGTGCCTGTTGAGCATTTTTAAAAAAAACACTTCATTCAGGGGCAACATTTGCTGTGGTTCCAGTGTTGGGTTGCCATTTAAAATATGGAATGGATCATAATACAAACCTGTTTGTAATACATATGGGTGCAATCTGCGGTATTTTTTCAGGGTCGTCTTTTCTCATATCCGGATACTCACAGACATCGACTGGGGCCCAATTATCTGCAACTTCCAGTGAACCGGGCCGTCAATGCCCATGTGGCCAACTATCAGAGAGATGGACCTATGTGCATGTTTGACAACCAAGGTAATGGAAAGCCCTCATTGTAACCCGATGACAATTTAACTTCTCTTTACCCTCTGCACTAATGAGGCAAAGACTGATCCATGGAGGTCCACCTCCTGGGTCATTCAACTCTGAACATCCTAGATGGACTGCTAGCAACAAACAGGATCCATAACTGCTAAGCACACGTAGCAGTTTCCCATGGTTAATCTTACTGAGATTTATCTTTTTGTTCTACAGCTGTTACTTCCGTTCTGCACCCTTTGCGGGCATCAAGGCGATTAAAACCCATAGGAAATTACTTGAAAATATTTAACTGTGAATTCATCAAAAACACTTTCCTGGCCCTTTGTCAATCGTTCATTTCAAGGTTGTAAGAGTTTGCATCATCTGACCACTGCATTCAATGTTTTCTAATGTTCCATGTAGCATTATGTTCAACAGAAGTAGCACCAAGTAACTGACCACTAAAGCATTGACACATGTCCCGTGATGAATCAGCACGTAGAGCTAAGAAATTATTATACAGGAACCCACAGGATTTGTGTAAATCTGGGATTAGTGACCCCCTGTCACTGTCTGTCCTACTTTGTTCTAAGAGTTCTGTTAAACTGAAGGGAAAGAAATTGGATGAAAATAGGAAACCAAAACTCAGGAATGCAATCTTAGAATATTTAAACAGTGTATTCCACCCGCTTGACAGATTATTAGTAATACTGATGAAATATGATGCCTGTGTTTGTCATTTCAGGCAAGCTAACACCCAAGTCTCAAGTGATAAACCTCTAGTCAGTTTTCCTAATGGGATTCCCAGATTACCACCGTTTTATCCAAATTTGGCACCGTTGACTTTCACCAAAAACGCATACACCAGCACTTTCCATACTCTACCTCTTCTTCATTGTAGCAACTGGTTAAATAGGTAAACTAATGTTAAGAGCTAAGCCAGTCCTGAATTGTGGGCATTGTTCAGGTGAGGTGGCTAATGGAAAAAGTGCACCAAAATTACTAGTGGAAAATTGCCCTTGTTATCTGTTAATCTAATTCAGTTTATTTACCTAATTCGCAGCATTTATTTTTCACTAATCTATATATGACATGTCTCATTCCTTGTCTTCTGTTTCTGATGTTTTTTTTAACTATGTAATATAATCTGTAACTCGCATTCTATTGGTTCATTCACAATATGCAATAGCAAAGTGAACGGAAAGTGTGACTAGCAGTTTAAAAATCAGATAACTCCACAGATTTAGGCTTATGTGGCTGTGTTGGAGCTGTGAGGTGTCACCCACCCCAAAGGGACGTACACCACCCTCTGTTACCAGGATAAGTGTTGCACCCTTGGGGCCAGGAAGCTGCATCTTTGCTTTCCGCAAGAAAGCAGTAAAGAACAGATCATGTCATTCTAGTAACGCAGTTGTCGGGCTGGATTCTACGTTATAATATGTGGTTAGTTTGGTGGAGTCTGTTTGAGCGTTGCATTTTTGGCTTTAATAGGGGATGTATTGCAGCCACAAAAAGGGAGTGCCTGTCCCTCTTTTGCGAGGAGCATACCTGATAGTGCTTGTTAAAATACGTATTCCATCCTCAAGTTGTATACAGTAGGGGAATTGGCAGTGGAGTACTTTTGCTGAAAATGTTTGGGGTGGCGGACATGACATCTAAATGAAAGGAGCCAAATGAGTGGGACAAAATAGTGTGCCACAAAAGTTGGGTGTGGAAGGGGCAAAAACCCTTGCCCCCCATTCTCTAAAATGACGCCCATAGCAATTGGTAAGGAACCATTGCAGGGAGGCTAGGGCGATTCTGGGAATACAAGTCCCCAAATGATATTCATTGGATGTTGGCCTGGAAATAGATTGGAGAACTTGTGGATAAATGGCATAAAAGTGAAAAGTGACAGACTATTCCTTCTGGTAGACAGGACCACAAGGCCATGAGCAGGAGAGGGAGTTTGAGTGTGGTGATGGAGCACCTTGGCGTGCCTAGAATTAGTATCCAGGGCTGCAAGACACGTAGATAAGGGCGTTTTCTATAGGTAGGCCTGGAGCAGGGAAATACTGCTTCGGGGTTGATATTTGAAAGTGTTTGTTAGCGCATGTACCAGCATGCACATTGTGAGTCATGGCCTCCATGAATGCTCAGGATGCTGCCCTTGACATACTCTGCCAATTTGACTTGAGCCAGAGCACAGGAGCCTCAAGTGATGGTAGAGTTCAGGACTCCATGGTGACGTGATTCTTATCACCTCAGTAGGAGCTGTGGTAGGAATAGACTTAGAGATAAGCATATACCTGTCACTTTGCATCGGAAGAGAGAGCAGGCAATTTACCCCAGCAGTGGGTAGCTACTCCTAGTCCTACGTCTCGTCCCCTTTCCTCCATACTTTTTGGATATTTTGTCCATTGGGATGGGACCGGAGCATTTTTGAAGCATCAACAATAATATTTTGTCCTTCTTTTACCCCTGCCTTCCTGAGCTCTGCCCTGCGCATCACCCTTCAGTCCTTCTCACTGCGCGGTCAGGCTCGGACACACTTGCATCGTAGGGGAATTTCATTTTTTGTTCCCTTGTCCTTCCTCTTCCTGCTCTGGTTCCACAGTCTTCCTTCCTCCGTCTATGCCGGAGTGTCTGTGATTTGTGTCCTGTGCTTCGTGCGAACGTTGTTTAGCGAGAACGGATACCCATTCTCTCTGTCTGGAGTGCTTGGGCCCAGAACATCGGTGAGATTCTTGCTTCGAGTGCTCCTCCTCTCCATCCGGGCACTCCAGCGTAGGCTTGCCAGGTAGGTGGTGTTCCAACGGCTTTGTCCTCCACATTTAACCCTCTAACCCTAATGATATAGTCGACCTGTACAATAACACCATCAACTCGGCGATTGACGCCATTGCGCCGCTGAAACTCACTAAATCTAAACCTACTGCCCATCTTAACACCTGGTTCACTCCCATGCTAAAAGCCCTACGCAAAGAGAAACGACACGCAGAAGCCTGCTGGATAAAAAAAACCTTCTCCCCACAACAAAAACCTTCTCACTGCCCTTACTAACAGCTACAAAAAACAAATCATTCAGGCAAAAAAAGAGACCTTTAATGACAGAATCAATAAAGCAAACTCGAATACCAGGGAAATCTTCTCATTTTTGAGAGAATTAAAATCCCCAATTGCACCCATAGACTCCTGTACCAAAGACAAAGCCTGGTGCACTAACATTCAAAAAGCCCTATGCAACAAAATCACAATGTTATAAGACAAAACATTAGCCAAAAAATCTGCCCTCCACAACATTGCCCTCTCCATGCAAGAAACCATCCTCCAGGAACTTGCCGCCAACCAAACTAAACCCCCTAACCAATTTAGCTTTAGAGCCATTTCTATTGTGGAAACTAAGAACATCATCATGTCCTTGAAACCGTACCGATGCCTTGGTGACATCTGTCCACATTATTTATTAACTCTTCATTTAAATCATGCTCTGTGCCAACCAACCTTAAAGATGCTTGGATATTACCTCTCTTAAAAAAAGTAAACCTGGACCCCAATGTCCCAACGAACTACAGGCCCATAACAACTGTCCCATTCCTCCTTAAAATCTTAGATAAAGCTGCATATCTTCAGATCCAATCTTATCTGGAGATCAACAATCTACTAGGGACAAGACAATCATGATTTAGACCAAGACATGAAACCGAAACGGCTCTCCTTGATCTTAAAAACCAACTACAGAGGAGACATCTCTATTCTCTTACTCCTAGACCTATCAGCTGCCTTCGATCTGGTACTCTGTAATCACCTCAAATCGGCAGCCAACTTCTCTACAACTTCTCTACAAAAGCCATGGCATGGATAAATTCATTCCTAGACCAGAGAACCATAAGAGTCTTCTCTCCTTCATCAGCAGCGGATCCAGTCCACATCACCTGTGGAGTCCCTCAAGGGTCATGTGTTTCACCCACGTTGTACAATATTTTTACAAAGCCTCTCTTTGATATATTGGACAAACTACGGGTCTCATATACCAACTACGCCGATGATACCCAGATTCTTATCCCAATCCAGGGTGACTGTGAAAAGGACACCAGACTCATAAACAAAATTTACCAAATCATTCAAACCTGGATGGCCACAAACATGGCCTATGTCTTAACGATGACAAGACTGAGCTCTTAATCATCGGGTCCACCAATAAACTACCCCAGCTGACAATTCCATCATGATCGATGTCATCAAAATCAAGGTAGCCAAGGAAGTCAAAACCTTAGGATTCTACCTAGACTCAGCTCTCACCCTCGACAAGCAAGTAAATGCTACAGCCTCAGCAACCAGTTACACCTGCAAACTTATCCACGCCTGCAAACCATACCTTTCCACAGATAGCTGTACCACCATAGCGCGAGCCCTCAACCTCTCTAAATTAGACTACTGTAATGCACTGTACCTAGGCACCAGTAAACATAACATCAACAAACTCCAAACCCTGCAGAACAATGCCCTTAGAACAGCCCTAGGAATTCCCAAAGGGCAACACATATCTGCCCATAGAAGAGCCGTCAACTGGCTGGCCATCAATGACCGTATCAAATTTAAAACTCTGAACATTACACATAATTGCCTGAACAACAAAGCACCTGCATACCTTACATAAAAAATTCACAAAACACACTTTTGAACGACCCATCAGAAAGGCCCTCTCAAACAGCATCAAAATCCCCAACTTTAATATGAAAAGAACTGGTGGGTCCAGCTTCCCAGTTCTAGCAGCTCATCTCTGGAACTTCATCCCAGATGCACTCAGAGCCACCCCCTCCTTCCATGTGTTCAAAGCTAACGTCAAACTCTGGCTTAACACCAACGACTGCTAAATGCCCCAACTGCACCAAATACGCTGTACATTTATTGTAAATACGTGTCATGATCTCTGCTTCCAAAAGATCAGGACTTGCCCAACTCCCTTGGAAGCAGACCCATAACCCCGGTTCCGAGTGCCAGCCAGTCCCAATTGGGACCTTTTGGACCCTGTCCTGGCGCCAGTGGCACCAGGCTCATAAAGATGCCCAGTCCCAGCGCTGGAAGCGCTGGGCTCATAATGCTTGGGTGGATTTACCTGCAGCAGACCATGCTGCTTACTTACCTGCCAGTTGAGCCCCTGATCCTCTTCTGTTTGGGACTACTTTTCCTGTTGGGTGGGGCAGGAGCCACTCCCTAGGTTCAGAACACTGGAACTCTTCTGGAAAGCAGGAACTCTTTTTTTACCTAGGCGAGGCTGTGGAAGGAGACACCTAAGCACTACAGGAGGCTATTTAAACCACACCCGATGGATGAATCTTGCTTTGCGTTATTCTGCATTCTCTGCAGCAGAACGCTCATCGTGTCTTCAGCTTCTGATCCTGGGCCTAAGGGAACAAAGGCTTATCATCCTGGAATCCCGTCTTCAGCAGCACCTGTAAAGACAAAGAAAGAACAGGTTAGCACTACGGTCTTCAGTGGCAGCGCATCTCTTACCTGGTCCATCGGCTGTCACCAACACCTCGCGCTGCATTCCGGCATCTGAAAGACAAAGGCTTACCTACTCTTCGCATGCTCCGGAGGTCTTCCCACTGCATTCCGGCATCCGAAAGACAAAGGCTTACCTACTCTTCGCATGCTCCGGAGGTCTTCGCACTGCATTCCGGCATCTGAAAGACAAAAGCTTACCAGCTCTTCGCACGCTCCGGAGGCCTTCGGCGCTGCATCCCGCATCTGAAAGACAAAAGAAGGTGCGTTTAAGACATTGGGCAACTTTATTACTCACGTGCCATTACTCCTTCCCACGCTGAATCCAGTGGGTATTCCAGCACCCTTCAGCTTCTCTAAAGCTCCGAACTTGTACCTGCAAGATAAAAGGGACAGTTAGTGCGCATCGTGAAGCAGGCTACAAGCGCTTACTTACGTGCTTCCAGGCGCTTCTATTCCTCACGCGGGTTAGATCCTCAATTCTCTACAGCCCGCCATCCACCATCGCCGGAACCCTGCAAAACAAGAGATATCATTACAAAAGACTTTTAAGACATTTGAAGTGCCCAGAACTTACCGTTTGTGCAGTAACGACGGACAGCAGTCCTCTGAGGTCAAGAGGCCTGCACCCTTATCCAGTGAAGAAACTGGTTACGGCACCCTGCCCCAAGGCAGATGGAGAGCTCGGCGTTCACTTACCTAAGGTGAGGGCGTTAACCTTTGGGGTTCTACAGGAGAAGAGAAAGGGAAGAGGAGAGAGGCACCCAATAACCCCAGTTCATTAATCCCATATTTTCTATCTGCAGACATCTTACTCTTCGAGTCAGACATACAGTGCACAGAGGTCCAGCCCAAAGAGCCAACCGTGTGTTACACATCACCTTTGAAGATACGGCATTCACCCAGTCAAGACCGGCGCCTCTGCGGGAATCAGGTGAGCGTTACAGAACGCAAAGCCTTCTGCAAAACTCCCACCCAGGCGCTATGGAAACCTCGGATACCGACCAGCTAGCCCAGTTACTTGGGGAACTAAGAGCAGAAGTGCATGCAGCCCGTCAGGAAATGAATGCTCTAAGAAGGGAACTGATTATTTCCAAGGAGCGAACAGACGATCTCGCTAGACAATTGCTACAGTCAAAGCCGGACAAACTCCGTTACCCGCATCAGGGGCAAATCTTCCTTCAACATCCTCTACGAACCCAGTGCAGATCAACCTACCTGGGAATGTACCTCTGGCTCCGCCCGAACGATTTTCTGGTGACCCAAAGAGGTTTGCAGTATTTATTAATCAGTGCCGGTTGCACTTCTTATGCCGGCCAGCAGCCTTTCCAACTGATCAAGCTAAGGTAGCTTTCGTGCTTTCGTACCTTAGTGGCAATGCGGCAGACTGGTCGATCCCTTTAGTTAATCAAGATGATCCTGTTCTCCATGATTTTCAAGCTTTTCAGCTCAGTATGGAAAAACTGTTTGCAAGACATTCACAGGGGCAGGCCTTGGACAATGAGCTCCTTTCATTGCGACAGGGTAATCAAGACCTTTGGCTTATATTGCGTCTTTCAACAGACTGATAGTGGAAACTCGATGGCCTGAGGACAAAAGGATTACGCTGTTTTATAGAGGTTTACGTGGAGAGCTCAAAGAAGTGTTAGCCCAAGTAGTGAATCCCCCGCAAGACTGTTCGGACTATATTGACTTAGTCGTTCAAATTGACCACAGACTGCAGAACAGGAAGGCCGATCGTTCCAAGTTTGATGCTCGAGTATTTTCCAAATCACCAACTCCTACCAAAGGAGTAGACACTGGGGAACCCATGCAAATAGGGGGCCTGAAAGGACCACTAACACAAAAGGAGCGGGAAAGGAGAAAACAGCTGCAATTATGCCTCTATTGCGGAAACTCGGGGCACTTTCTTCGAGACTGTCCGGTGAAACCAGCCAAGAAGGCAGTAGGAGCTGCAGTTACCAGGGTCACAAACTCTGAGCAGGGAAACGACCTCGCCCGACAAGAATAGAGGTCCTCTTGCCGAGCGTTAAAACCAGTTCCGTGACCTCGCATTTCGTGATACCTATGGTCCTCATTAGCCCTGAACATCCGGATCGATTACATGCGATTGAAGCTTACGTCGACAGTGGTGCCATCGGCAATTATGTGGATCATGAAATGGTTTTGAGGATGAATCTGACTCTTTGTCCAAAGGCTGTAAAGGACGTCATTACTACGGTGGATGGTACGGAGATAGCCTCCGGACCAGTAACGCATACCACCCAAGAAGTGACGCTAATAAGTCAAGATGGACACCATGAGAAGATCGTGTTCGATGTGATCAAGGCCCATCAGTTCCAGATTATTCTAGGAATTCCTTGGTTAGAAAAGCACAATCCTCAGATCGATTGGCGAGCAAGAACGGTTCAGTTTCCAGAATGTGTCTCTACTTGTCACCTTCGACCTGGTGTTGCACTGGCAGCAATTTCCTCGGAGGCTCCCCAGTTACCTCCTAAATACCTAGAATTCCAAGATGTTTTCCAGAAGGATCAGGCTAACTCTCTACCTCCTCATAGGTCTTATGACTGCCAGATAGACCTGATACCTGGATCTACTCCTCCTTGTAGTAGAATTTATGCCCTCATCGAGCCTGAGAATCTTCACCTCCGACAATACCTGGATCAATACCTAGCGAATGGGTTTATTCGTCCTTCCAAGTCCCCTGCTTCCTCAGCTTTGTTCTTCGTTCCAAAAAAAGAAGGGGACCTTAGAACTTGTATAGATTATCGCGCCCTGAACCAGATCACCGTTAAGAATAGATATCCGTTACCTTTGATCCCTGAACTCCTGGACCAAGTCAGAAAAGCATGCATATATACAAAGCTGGATCTTAGGCGAGCCTACCACTTGGTACGAGTAAAAGAGGGCGATGAATGGAAGACGGCCTTCCGCACCAAGTATGGGCTATTTGAATATCAGGTCATGCCCTTCGGACTTTGCAATGCCCCGACCGCCTTTCAATATTTTATGAACGATGTCCTCAGAGAGCTCATAGATGTGTGTGTTGTTGTTTACATTGACGACATCCTCGTTTATTCTTCATCGGAAACTGAACATCGGAAACACGTGAAAATGGTCCTCGAGAGATTGCGTCAACACAAACTTTTCGCTAAGTTGGAAAAATGTGTTTTCAACGTGACTGAAGTTGAATTCTTGGGATTCAAATTATCACCTAGCGGAGTGCGTATGGATTCAAAGAAGGTCGATGCAATTCTCAAGTGGCCATCGCCATCCTCCGTAAAAGGTGTTCAAAGCATGTTAGGCTTCGCTAACTTTTACCGCAGGTTTATCCCTGAATTCTCTCGAATAGTCCAGCCCATCACCGCCTTGTTAAAGAAAAACAAACGTTTTGAATGGTCTACCGAGGCGGAACAAGCTTTCCAGAATTTGAAGACTAGATTTATCTCTGCACCGATCTTAAAACATCCTCGCCCAGAACTCCCCTACATCGTTGAAACTGATGCTTCGAGCCTTGCCATGGGGGCAGTTCTATCACAAAAGGACCCAGTAACCAATCAGTTGCATCCCGTGGCATTTTGGTCCCGCAAATTCTCGCCTCCTGAAATCAATTACACTATTACTGATAAGGAACTTCTAGCTATCAAGTCCGCCTTTAAGGCTTGGCGGCATTATCTTCTGGGGGCCCGACACACCGTTACTGTGATTACAGATCACCGAAACCTGCAATATTTGAAAACCGCAAAAGCTCAATCCTCTAGGCAACTCCGTTGGGCACTATTCTTTGCCGAGTTTGACTTCATAATTACCTATCAACCTGGTACAAAAAACGGTAAAGCTGATGCCCTTTCTCGGATGGGAGTGGAAGAACATTTGATCAATCCTAAACCTGTACCTATCATTCCCAAACAAAGAATTCTGGGTGTAATCGCCACACAATCCATAGAGGAAGTTAAGGATAAAGCCAGGCTACTGGTAACTCCAGCAGACATACAGAATTGGCATCTGCAGGGAAAGGACTATACGGTGAAGGACAACCTATTATATTTCCAAGAACGGTTATACCTGCCCAGCACAGATTTACAGAAAAAGGTAATCTCTTGTTATCACGATTCTTTAATGGAAGGACATCCCGGTATGGCCAAAACCTCGGAAAAGATCAAGCGCTACTTCTGGTGGCCGTCTTGGAAAAAAGATATCAGAGACTTTATAATGTCCTGTGGAGTATGCGCCCAAAACAAGAGTCAAAAGGAAAAACCAGCCGGCCTCTTACGCCCTATTGACATCCCACCTCGCCCTTGGCATACGCTTTCTATGGACTTCATCCCCGATCTACCTCCATGCTCCGGATACAATACGATCCTAGTAATCGTGGACCTATTCTCCAAGATGGCGCATTTCATTCCACTCAAAGGCTTACCAACAGCAGCAACTCTGGCCCGAGAATTTCTCGAAAACATCGTCCGACTGCATGGTTTTCCTTCAGTTCTAATTTCGGATCGAGGGAGTCAATTTATTTCTCATTTTTGGCGAAGTTGCTGTCGGTCGGCTCAAATTGATGTAGACTTTCGACCAGCCACCACCCTCAAACCGACGGACAAACCGAGAGGACCAATCAAACTCTGGAACAGTATTTGCGCTGCATGCTACAACAAACTGAAAAAACTTGGAAAGATATCCTTTGGATAGCCGAATATGCTTACAATAATTCTGTCCACTCGGGAACTGGGAAGACCCCGTTTTTTCTTTTATACGGTAGTCACCCTCGAACCTCGGAGTTGGATCCACTCCAAGATCTTGGAACACCAGCAGTAGACCACTGCATTCTATAATCACCCAAGCCTTTAAGGAAGCCGTTTCTCACCTTCAAAGGGCTAAAGAACAATACAAGAAAGGAGCAGACCAACATCGGAAGGAAGCCCCCCAGTATCAAGTAGGAGATCAAGTCTGGTTATCCACCAAATATCTACCTCTAAAAGGACCACGCACATTCAACCCAAGATACCTTGGTCCCTATTCCATCACTACCATAGTAAATCCAGTAGCGGTCAAGTTGGACTTGCCCCCTCACATGAAGATACATCCGGTCTTCCACGTCTCTCTATTAAAACCCGTGCAACCTCAAACCCGACTAACTAAATCTCCAAAACCTATTCTAGTTGACGGAGAACTCGAGTTTGAAGTCAAAAGCATCCTGGATTCCAAGATCTCCAAATCTAAACTATTTTACCTGATTGACTGGAAAGGCTACGGTCCCCAAGAAAGATCCTGGGAACCTGCAGAATATGTCCATGCGCCTCGTCTAATCAAAAGATTTCATCGAACATTTCCTAACAAGCCAAAACCCCCGGAGAAGCCCGGTTTGGGAGGGGCCTTGAGGGGGGGTGCTGTCATGATCTCAGCTTCCAAAAGATCAGGACTTGCCCAACTCCCTTGGAAGCAGACCCATAACCCCGGTTCCGAGTGCCAGCCAGTCCCAATTGGGACCTTTTGGACCCTGTCCTGGCGCCAGTGGCAACAGGCTCATAAAGATGCCCAGTCCCAGCGCTGGAAGCGCCGGACTCATAATGCTTGGGTGGATTTACCTGCAGCAGACCATGCTGCTTACTTACCTGCCAGTTGAGCCCCTGATCCTCTTCTGTTTGGGACTACTTTTCCTGTTGGGTGGGGCAGGAGCCACTCCCTAGGTTCAGAACACTGGAACTCTTCTGGAAAGCAGGAACTCTTTTCTTACCTAGGCGAGGCTGTGGAAGGAGACACCTAAGCACTACAGGAGGCTATTTAAACCACACCTGATGGATGAATCTTGCTTTGCGTTATTCTGCATTCTCTGCAGCAGAACGCTCATCGTGTCTTCAGCTTCTGATCCTGGGCCTAAGGAAACAAAGGCTTATCATCCTGGAATCCCGTCTTCAGCAGCACCTGTAAAGACAAAGAAAGAACAGGTTAGCACTACGGTCTTCAGTGGCAGCGCATCTCTTACCTGGTCCATCGGCTGTCACCAACGCCTCGCGCTGCATTCCGGTTTCTGAAAGACAAAGGCTTACCTACTCTTCGCATGCTCCGGAGGTCTTCGGATTGCATTCCGGCATCCGAAAGACAAAGGCTTACCTACTCTTCGCATGCTCCGGAGGTCTTCGCACTGCATTCCGGCATCTGAAAGACAAAAGCTTACCAGCTCTTCGCACGCTCCGGAGGCCTTCGGCGCTGCATCCCGCATCTGAAAGACAAAAGAAGGTGCGTTTGAAGACATTGGGCAACTTTATTACTCACGTGCCATTACTCCTTCCCACGCCGAATCCAGTGGGTATTCCAGCACCCTTCAGCTTCTCTAAAGCTCCGAACTTGTACCTGCAAGATAAAAGGGACAGTTAGTGCGCATCGTGAAGCAGGCTACAAGCGCTTACTTACGTGCTTCCAGGTGCTTCTATTCCTCACGCGGGTTCGATCTTCAATTCTCTTCAGCCCGCCATCCGCCATCGCCGGAACCCTGCAAAACAAGAGATATCATTACAAAAGACTTTTAAGACAGTTGAAGTGCCCAGAACTTACCGTTCGTGCAGTAACGACGGACAGCAGTCCTCTGAGGTCAAGAGGCCTGCACCCTTATCCAGTGAAGAAACTGGTTACGGCACCCTGCCCCGAGGCAGATGGAGAGCTCGGTGTTCACTTACCTAAGGTGAGGGCGTTAATCTTTGGGGTTCTACAGGAGAAGAGAAAGGGAAGAGGAGAGAGGCACCCAATAACCCCAGTTCATTAATCCCATATTTTCTATCTGCAGACATCTTACTCTTCGAGTCAGACATACAGTGCACAGAGGTCCAGCCCAAAGAGCCAACCGTGTGTTACACATCACCTTTGAAGATACGGCATTCACCCAGTCAAGACCGGCGCCTCTGCGGGAATCAGGTGAGCGTTACAATACGTGTAACTGTAACATATGTAACTGTAACATACCTCACATGTAAGTCATCCGACATTGTAACATAAGAAATGTTTGATATATGTAACATATCCCACCTGTAAGTCTTCCGACATTGTAACATAAGAAATGCTTGATATATGATCCTGTAACATTAGAAATGTAACTTATTTATGTACCTGTAACCTAAGATTTATTTTCTGCAAGCGCCCAGTTGCTTAACGGCGAGGTGCGCTCTATAAATAAATAAACAATACAACAATTTACAGCAGTTCATTGATGAAAAAAGGAAGCCTCCGGTAAGTTCCTTCCTTCTTAGGGCACCCCGGCCAGGGGACTCCTTCCCGGGGTCTTCTGGTTCCGGGAGGGGCCCAAGTGATTCTGGTACCCGGGTTCTCCCTGAGGTGTCCCGAAAGGGATCTATCCTGGATTCTGGAGTTTGCTCCGAGGACCCCTGTCAACAGGCTGTCAGGACCAGATATTCATCTAAGGTTCCCTGTCTGGGGGCTAATGCTAAGCCCAACATTTATGGGGCTGTTTTGACCGGGGTTATGCTCGAGGTTTCCAAGTCTGGAACTAAACATACCGAGCCTAGTCTTGAGGTTTCCTGTATAGTGACTAAAGGTAGCAGGCTTATCCCTGAAAATCCAAGATTAGGGGCTATAATTAAAACCAGCAAGATCAAAGGGTTTTCTCCAGGGGCTCTGGCTACGGAGTGTAAGCCTGCCCACAAACAATCCTGTGGTCAAACCGATCCTGCTGAGGGGGCAAAAAAGGAGGACAAAGGCCCTAAGTCTTCAGGTACCGGCCCTGCCAATGTTCTCTTACCGAGTGCTAATTCTTCTGCAGAATCCAAGGGGGCTCAAAAGCGCTCTAGATCTGCTATTACCGGCTCTGCCGAGGTTCCCTGTCACAAGGCTAAAATTGATAAAAAAGCCCCTGGAACCTCTGTTGTGACAATGGCCTCACTGAAACCTGTGACGCATATCACCTCAGGCAGTGATGAAATGGCGCGAGCCCTCATCCTCTCTAAATTAGACTACTGTAATGCACTGTACCTAGGCACCAGTAAACATAACATCAACAAACTCCAAACCCTGCAGAACAATGCCCTTAGAACAGCCCTAGGAATTCCCAAAGGGCAACACATATCTGCCCATAGAAGAGCCGTCAACTGGCTGGCCATCAATGACCGTGTCAAATTTAAACCTCTGAACATTACACACAATTGTCTGAACAACAAAGCACCTGCATACCTTACAGAAAAATTCACAAAACACACTTTTGAACGACCCATCAGAAAGGCCCTCTCAAACAGCATCAAAATCCCCAACTTTAAACTGAAAAGAACTGGTGGGTCCAGCTTCCTAGTTCTAGCAGCTCATCTCTGGAACTTCATCCCAGATGCACTCAGAGCCAACCCCTCCTTCCATGTGTTCAAAGCTAACGTCAAACTCTGGCTTAACACCAACGACTGCTAAATGCCCCAACTGCACCAAATACGCTGTACATTTATTGTAAATACGTGTAACTGTAACATATGTAACTAACATACCTCACATGTAAGTCATCCGACATTGTAACATAAGAAATGTTTTATATATGTAACATATCCCACCTGTAAGTCTTCCGACATTGTAACATAAGAAATGCTTGATATATGATCCTGTAACATTAGAAATGTAACTTATTTATGTACTTGTAACCTAAGATTTATTTTCTGCAAGCGCCCAGTTGCTTAACGGCGAGGTGCGCTCTATAAATAAATAAACAATACAAAACAATACAACAATTTACAGCAGTTCATTGATGAAAAAAGGAAGCCTCCGGTAAGTTCCTTCCTTCTGAGGGCACCCCGGCTAGGGGACTCCTTCCCAGGGTCTTCTGGTTCCGGGAGGGGCCCAAGTGATTCTGGTACCCGGGTTCTCCCTGAGGTGTCCCGAAAGGGATCTATCCTGGATTCTGGAGTTTGCTCCGAGGACCCCTGTCAACAGGCTGTCAGGACCAGATATTCATCTAAGGTTCCCCGTCTGGGGGCTAATGCTAAGGCCAACATTTATGGGGCTGTTTTGACCGGGGTTATGCTCGAGGTTTCCAAGTCTGGAACTAAACATACCGAGCCTAGTCTTGAGGTTTCCTGTATAGTGACTAAAGGTACCAGGCTTATCCCTGAAAATCCAAGATTAGGGGCTATAATTAAAACCAGCAAGATCAAAGGGTTTTCTCCAGGGGCTCTGGCTACGGAGTGTATGCCTGCCCACAAACAATCCTGTGGTCAAACCGATCCTGCTGAGGGGGCAAAAAAGGAGGACAAAGGCCCTAAGTCTTCAAGTACCGGCCCTGCCAATGTTCTCTTACCGAGTGCTAATTCTTCTGCAGAATCCAAGGGGGCTCAAAAGCGCTCTAGATCTGCTATTACCGGCTCTGCCGAGGTTCCCTGTCACAAGGCTAAAAATGATAAAAATGCCCCTGAAACCCTTGTTGTGACAATGGCCTCACTCAAACCTGTGACGCATATCACCTCAGGCAGTGATGAAATGGCGGTTCAACCCGTGCAGACCATGGAATGTGGACAATAGGAATCCTTTCCACCCTCCAATGGATTGGCATGCCGGTTTCCGCTGCCACATACAGTCTTGCTTCCTCTGGTGTCTGCTCCCTTAGTTTATGTGGACGTAGTTGGCGGAGGGCCATCCTGGCAACCAGCCTCTTTACAATCCTGGGGGTATGCCCCGCCAGAGCTGTCTCTACCCACTTCTCTGTCTAGACCTTCCTCTCAGGATGCGTTATTTGGCAAATTCCAGGCCCTTATGCACTCTGGCCTGATGATTGCACACTTTAAGGATCTATTCAAAGAAATGTATCCTAAGACTCTCGAGCCTCAGTCTGCTCCTACTACCCCTCAGCAGGTTTCGGTAGTGCCGCCTGTTAGGCAAAATTATATGCAGTACCCTTTGGAAACACTACACACAATTAAGACTACAAGTGACAGTACAATTTCACCTTTGGTACAAGCCCGTACTACACAGTTATAGTGGTAGCAGTAGCGGAGCAGCGAGACTTATCTCAAGAGTAAGTGAGCAGTACAAATAGTTACACAAAGGACAGCAGTTACTATGATTCAGGCAAACACTGACTCAAGGTTTCTAAGTAAAAGAATATATATTTATTTAATTAACAGTTGTATAAGATTTCACTATTCTAAGCAAGTAAAAATCACAATCATAAATACACCACACCACTTCCCTTAAATTCCAGACAAGTTAAGCTCACAAAATGAAGTGGGAGTAAAATGGCACTCTAGCAATTTAAAAGGGAGGGAAAGACAAAGTTATTAGAAATTAGGCAAAACCAACAGGTAAGTACTCAGGGCAATTGAACAAGAGAGACTACAGTGAGGAGATCAGCTAGAAAAGACTTAGGGCCAAAGTCCATGGGTCAAAAGTCTTTTACTCAAGATCACACAGTTCAGGGTAGTTTGCGGTAAGTTTGTGACACAGATTCCGGACGAGGTTGGTTGGTAGAAATGTTAGTTCAAAGTTAGTTCAAAGAGAAATGAAGCACAAGCCCTCGTATTGGGGAAAGATTGCAAACACTTTCACCGTGGCTGACCGAAACGGACAACCGGATTTGCACAGTACCTTAAAACGGTGAGGGAGCTGTAGCTGAGGCAGACGTTCCTGGTGGTTCCCTCAGGCTCACGGTTCCTGAAGCGACTGTCAGACTGACACAAAGTAGGAAGACTGGAGGGTCCTGCGTCACCCAGGGAAGAAACCAGCAGTAGAGCAAAACAACGTATAAAAGGTGTGCTCCTTAAAACTCAAGCAGGGTCTGACCTTCCTTCCTATCCGGCCCACTGTAGCTCTGTACAGCGAATTCGACCAGAGGAGGGGTCCTGGCTTGTAGTTTGGGCGAACTGGTTGGTCCCACCAGCTCAAGGGAAGATGTTTCCTGAACGATCTTCTCTGTCGTCGGATTCTGAAGATTCGGACCTGCAGCAGGGCTTCACCGGGCGGTTCAGTCGTGGTAGGGGTCCTCTTCCATCAGCTCCTCATTGGTTCTTTCGTTCCAGTGGCGACTCTGCCTTTCCAGTCCCAGAGACCTGCTTTTTATGCAGTTTTCCCCCATTCATACAGCCTGGCTATAAATCACTCAGCAGGGTGGCTGTCCTGCCAAGGACAGTCTCCCAGCCCATCAAACAGGAGTGCGACTTGGGTTGCCAAGGGAACCCATGGCAGGGGTCCTAAGACCCCTCCCTCACATCCTGCCTACCCAGACTTTCAAACGCCTTAAGGAGGGCTTCTGTGCAGAAGCCCGTGAAAATCGACAAACAAAGGGACCAAACCTGGTTTGGCGTGCAGAGTAAAATACGAGAAATACTTTAACAAAAAAATGGTGACTAAACCCAGCCGGAGCCGAAATAAAATATATTTGGTCAAGCGGGTTTATGTTTGAGGCTAATATAATAGCCTAAAACATTACCACATTTATATAAGCTAATCCCGGTACGAAAAATAGGGTAGTTACTACTGCCACCAGCCAAGTCTTGCTGTAAATGGAGCGAAACAATGCTCCAAGAGACACAGACAAAAAGGAATAAGAATTAACCCTTTCCAATACTCCATGTAAGATGGGGTGTACTGGGTCTGTGGTTTAAAGTGACTAACATAAAGTTAATGGCAACTTTATCTTTTCTGGGGGACAGTAGCCAGCCCCAGACAAATGGAGTCAGTGGGAAGTCTTCAAGACCACCCTGTGTCACTGCACTGAAGGTGCTGTGTAACACACATAAAGATGATGCTCATGGAGTAGGTGAGGCTCCAGAGCCCAAGAACACACAAATGGTAAAAACACACACAGCAAAACACATGTAAGAGTGGGAAAAAGGCTCACACTCTTACCAGGTGAAAAAAAGAAACCCTAGAAATCCAGCAGAGCTGCTGAGGGACTCATTAGGTAAGGGAAATAAGCCATTTATGAGAATTCTCCCTACACTGTGCCAGCGGTATCCGTGCATACTACGCCAATTCGTGGTTACCTTCAACAGGCAACAACCTAGTGTGGTGATTACAGCCAGCCTTTGTTGTGGCATGACAGCTCCAGCGGCGATCGCTTTCTGTGATGAGTGGTGACAGGCTGATTTTGCCCAGGAGGGAAGTGCATTCCACATGACATGAACATTTTAACATAGCATGTACTATTGTGTGTTGTGTGTGTTAAGTCCGTAGTCCCTTCGATGCATGGCTGGAGCCCTTGCACAGAAAAGTATGTCCACTGGTTGAAAAGGTATGTCCATTAGTTGCAGGTAGGTGGCACATTGTTGCTTTGTGGTGTGGTTTGGCTGCAGTGCACACATTGTTGGTTGCATGGGTGTGGTGATTGTTAGAACATCCTACAGTTGTCAGTGCATGGGTGGAGGTGCTACATTGTCTCCACTGGGTGCAGTGTTGAAATAGTGTACATATAGAAGAGGTTACGGTTTAACTGTTTGTTATATGTGCTAGGGTAGTCTGCATTGCGCAGATTAGTGTTGCATAGCACTATGCAGTATTGGTTCTATGCACGTACTAGAGTCTTGGGAGCAGGACCAATGTTGTGAAGATTGTGTTGTTTGGTTGGCATTATTACAATGCTTTATGAATGGAAGTGGGTAGCGGTGCCAAACACTGTGGTATGTTTGTGAATTTCTTTATGGTGCAGCGGTTGGATAGAAGTGCTGCTGCCTATGTTGCCTTTGTGATTTCTCATACATGCTTCCATGTTCGCCTGCATGGCTCTGTTATGTTGTGGTGGATGTGGGCAAGGCCTAGACTGTTGGGTGCATGGCCGAAGGCTGTAGGCCATGCACCCAACAGCCTAGGCCTTTATCACAGCCACCACACCATAATGCAGCCATGCAGTTGAAGTTGATGCCATTTACACAATGGTGTGGAGGACATTGTAGACTTGGTAGAACAGCAGAAGTGAGCTGCGATGCATACTTTAGCATATGGTGTAGATCATTGCACCTGTTGCACAATAGGGAGCCACATGGCACCATTTGCATTTGCTATGGTTAGGCCCTTATAATATCCTTGCTTTAGGAAGTGCTTCAAGATATTGCGCATTGAAAGGAAGTGCTCAGCAGCACACATGTAAAATATGGGCAATGTACACAGCCTCCTACATACCGTTCACCACACCCAACGCAACGTTATGCAGCCTTGCATGCAAATATGTGGCCAGGGTGAAAGCTGGCAGGCTCAATTGCAGATGGGGAGTGCAGTGCACATGACATGAGCATTTAAACATAGGGTGTACTACGGTGTGTTTTCTGTGGTGAGGGCCTAGCGCCTTGGATGCATGGCTGGAGTGGAAAGGGAAGAAGGACTGTCCCTGCTTTACTGGGACACGGCCCTCACTGTAGCAGGGAACGCGTACGTGCCACATCCTGCCCTTTTAAGCATGGTGGGCGTGGAAATGGAACTGTGGGAATTAGCCAATCAGGTGTCGAAGGTGTGTCGCACAGGATGGGCCGGTACTATTTTTCCGCATCAGTCTGTGTAGTGTGGGTGGCAGGCAGTGATTGAGAGACGCAGAGTTGAAGTGCCACTTGACGTCAGTGGATGGGAGAAAAAAACGGTAAACTTTTTAAGAATGTAATGGACGCTCACTGGCAGATACCGTCGGCACCCGCACTTACAACTGAGTTGTAACCGTGCTGCAGTAAAAGTTTTCCTACCTTCACTTTGTGGCTATGGGTGCTCATGAATGTTGAATGAGGTGGTGATGGACAAGAAATAGTGCACAGGGAAGAAGGACTCCTCCTGCTTTCCTGGGGCGCGGCCCTCGCTGTACTTGGGGAAGCGCACGTGCCACATTCTGCTCTTCTCACCATGCTGGCCAATGTAAATGGGACTGTGGGGATTGTCCAATCAAGTGCTCAGGGTGTGCATCAGAAGAAAGGGCGACAATAGGAAGAAGGACTCCTCCTGGTTTACTGGGGCGTGGCCCTCGCAGTACTTGGGGAAGTGCACATTCTGCGCTTCTCACCATGCTGGCCAATGGAAATGGGACTGTGGGGATTGTCCAATCAGGTGCTTAGGGTGTGCGTCACAGGAAAGGGCGGCAATTTTTTTTTCATTACTCTGTGTAGTGAGGGTGGCAGGCAGAGATGGAGAGACGCACTATCTTGATAGTCGGTGATGCCTTCGTGGAAGATCTGTTCCAATATGCTGTCGATAAAGGCTTTTATGGCAATTTCGATTTGGAGGGAGTGGAGGCTTTGTGGTGCTGTGGCGATGTGTGCAGTTTAGGCGCTGTGCTTGCAGTATGTTGATGGGTGGCCACTTTAGCTACTGTACATGGTGTGGTTGTGCACTATATAGCGTTGCATTTGGGTTCCATGGCTTGTTCCCGTGTGTACCGTCAACTGAAGATGTTGATGAAAGTACTGCAGTGCATTTTTCCCACTGCCAAGTGCTTTTCTCATGTATACCACCAAGAATAGTATGGGACTATTCCAATGATTATTGTCGCCAGGCAGAGGTCGGAAGGGGTCTTAGCAACAGAAGCATGTGTGACTTCTTGAGTACTGCTGGGATGTTCTCCTGTGAGAATGACTACATTGGCTCTCGATATATACACCTTTTCAAGGCAAATGGAATGTTTTTGTAGACCAGTGGCAATGAAATTTTGTTTTCCAATCTACAGGCTGCACTGAAGACCCTATTGTAAGAGAGCTGAACTACAAAAAAACCAAAAAAAGTATAAAAACCGAAAAAAAAGTTGTTTCTATGGAAGCACCTTTACAAAACAAAAAAGGCTCTTTTCAGATCCATCTCTACTAACGAAGTCCCCTACCCTGGTTGCAATTTATTCCCCACTACCGCATGCACACAGCATGAAAAGTCATCAGACATCACGAGAGTTGCAGGGTTGCACGTGTCACATACGCCCCTTTTGCAGATGTCAACCATAGAAATGGGCCTATGAAGGCTACGGGATTGTCAATCAGGTTTCTGGGTCTGGTTTGTACACACAGACTGTGGTGAACGGTGTATTTATAGACAGAAATGCAGAAGGTGCAGTTATGGCTGTGTATTTCAGGAGCCACATTGTACGCTTTTTGGGGGAGTTCTGAATACATTGATTGAAAGTGAACGAAAGTGAATCCTCTCCCTCTACGACCTCTGGGAAACCTGGACCTGGACGGGAAGAAGGTACCTGTCGCTTCCCTTCCCAGTATTGGGCGCACGGCCCTTGGGGTCTGCGATGGTAATTGAACCGACCGGAGGCACGACCCCTGTGGCGTCCGGTCATGGAAAAAACGCAACCTGGAAAGATCTTTTTTATTGAACTTTTGGCTCTCTCCAGTGCTGAATATGTGCCCACAAACTGGGACATCTCTTTAGTGAATGCCTCGCCAAATAACAGGCCCTTGGTGCCTTCACCTGCTTCGTAAGAGGCTAGGTCGCTCAATTTACTGTCGATTTTTAACAGAATGCCTCTTCTCCTTTCAGACGAGAGCGCACAGTTTGCGTTGCCCAGGAGGCAAACCGCTGTTTGGGCCCAGTTGCCAAGGGCGGGAACGCCTACTGGGGTTCCGGAGTCTTTTGCTTTTTCTGCTAGGTCCATTATTTTAGCCAATGGATCTACAATGTCGAGTAGCTTGTCTTGGCATCCTCGCCAGGCGCAGTCGACTCCTTTTCTGATATTCCGCGCAGTCTTCGTCACAAAAGTGACCATCTTGGGATCTAGGTCAGGTGTGTCTGCTAGTTTCCACAGCAACTCTGGTCTTGGGCACTCTGACCGCATACGTGATTGTACATCTCTATCTAGCGGTTTCCTTATGTGCTGGGCCATGCATGCTGCAACTCTGGATGACAGCACCCACTCCGAAGACTTTGGGTGCCTGATAGCCTCTGGGTCAAACATGTCCGTGGTGTTATCCACCTCTAGAGGGTTCGACAACCTCCTCGTGCTGAAAGGTGTCATTTTCATCTCCTCCCTCATCGTCTGGCATGTACCCTTCGTCATTGTCCCCTGAATTGTTCACCCCTGGGGTAGGGGGTCTGTCCTGGCATTCTTTTTTCTTTTCAAGGAAGGCACTTTTTAGCCTGGCGACAGGGTCGCTCGGTCCTTGGGGAGCAGCATCCTCCTTTTCTAAGGTGCTTGGGGGGTCAAAGAGTTCTTGCTCTTCCGAGCTCCTTTACGCCCCTTTGATTGAACCCCTTCTGTGGGTGTCTGTCTGACGGTCCCTCTCCGGGGCTCTCTGACCTTCTTTTGCTGGTGAGCTGTGCTTGCTGCTCTGCAATCATAGCCTCCAAAACTTCCCAACTTCTGGGCTATCAGCAGAGGGGATTGGACAAGCTCAGGCACCTGTCTTTTAGCTGTAAAGCTGACAGGCTAGGCTGCTCTAGTTGCCGTCGTCTTTCTTTGAGGAAGGATTCTTATGTAATCTTTCCTTTGATCCAAAATCCCCCTTTTTATTTTTATGCTTATTAGGTGCTGGTGAGGCTGCTATCTCTCTACGCTATGCGATCGAAATGGAAATTGCTAGCGTGAGCGATCTCCAGGGGCTGACGGGATATTCTGCTCCTCCTGCTCCCCTGTGTCCTGCTGCCCGCCGGTTTTGCCGGCGCGGGTGCAGAACGTAGGGGAGCGGGGCCTGAGGCGGGTGCTCTCGTTTGCGGCGCCGGCCCCACCTCCTCTCTACTTTGTAAACGATATTAGAACAGCTTACTCACCTTGGAATTATACGGCGGCATCCGCGGCCTAGTCCCACGCATCTCCTCAGGTGAGTAATGATACGCCAAAACTATTGCTGGCATTTAAATACATATTCTACTGATATTCGTGCTTCCCATGTGCACGCTACAATCACTTTCTGTCTCTAAACAATATCAATTTAGTCACTATAGAGGCATTAAAAATGTGAGGTACTTATCTCCTTAGGCAGCAAAAAAGAAAGAGGAAAGGACCTGAGGTTGAGGGTTCTTATGGGCTAACCTGCATGCTGATAGGTGCAGGAGGAAAGGTCAAGACTACCAAACCCTTTAGGATCATGGGAGTCTTAGTTTGAAGTTGGGCTATAAGAAATCATTTTGTTTGGGAACTTTTAAACCCCAGATTTGCATCTTTTTCTTAAATGAGGAGAAAAAAAGCACACATGTTGTAGTTTTAAAAGTTGTGAGTTGAAAAGCTATCATGGCAGTAATAAAGAAAGTATAGCATAATGCAAGCCTCCTGTCGTTTCATAGAATTGTTTATCGCATTACGCAGAGACAGATGTGGCAGCGTTATTTTTCATTTGCTCCGGAAAAGCAGAAAGCGTGGTACATTGTGAAGAAGTCTATTTCTGCCTTTTTACGACATGTGACAATGTCGTACTTCACCATTTGGGAATACGACGTTTCACAGCACAAAGAGTATTTCCCAGAAATAGTGTTTCTCTTACTCTTACTATTCCTTACTATTCTTACTATTTCTGCACGCACTATCCAAAATGCCTTGCTGCCCTTCTTGGAAGTACAGGAAGAATTTTTGTACTAGGCCTTGCGCACTTAAACTTTTCAAAGCGCACTGCAACACGTAAAAACACCTCTTTTTACAGCGAGCCCTTTCTACCCGATTCCAATACAGTGTTTTGAACAGTGCCACGCCTCCCTTTATTTAGCGCACATTCTGTGGAGCATATACGGTGAGCGGCGGCCTGCATCCGTCCATTGGCAATTCCATTGGTAAACTCTGAATTTGATAGGTTTTTAGTACAGCACTTTAACCAGAACCTTCCTTTAGCATAGTTTTTTGAGTAAAGGGGCTAGGTTTTTAGTAGTGCAACTTAACCATAACGTCCCTTTAACACATTTATTTGGTAGTGAATTTCATAGGTTTTTAGTAGTGCATTGTAACTGGAACGTTGCTTTAGCATAGTGTTTTTAGTAAAGGTGATAGGTTTTTAATAGCGCAACTTATCCATAACGTCTCTTTAACACTGTTTTTTGTTGGTGAATTTGATACGTTTTTAGTAGGGCACTGTAACCGGAACGTTGCTTTAGCATAGTGTTTTCAGTAAAGGTGATAGGTTTTTAATGGCGCAATTTAACCATAACTTCCCTTTAACAATGTTTTTTGTTAGTGTATGTATATATAGATAGATAGATGGATCTCAGTTTCTAAGGATCGATTGATTCAATTATTTGCAAGATAGTCCTCTTTTTTTTCTTCATCCACCCTAATAACAACTCTTAATCAGTCTCTTTGACGAACTACATAGTTTTTGCTTTTGGAGACAATGGAAACCTCTGCAGCAGAGATGCAAGTGGGGATTTTACTTGATATTATTTACAATCCCAAAGTACAAACCAGCATTATGTGCAATGCTGGGAGCTCACAATGCAACACCCATTTGCCTCGAAGTTCAAAGTTGGCCCGCCTCCTCACAGCTTCTGAGGACAGTTGTAGGAGGGGGATTAGCTTTGTGCAATCTGCCTTCAGGATGCTTATATGCGTTTACATATGGTGGCCTCACATCGCAAATGCCATCGCAAATGCCTCAGGTTTATGACCAACTGGGGCTGCTTGTAGTTTAAGGTGCTTCCTTTCAAAATCAGCTTTACACCCAAGGTCTTTAAAAAAGGTCATGTCTACACTGACCGCCTTTGTATGCCAGGAAGGGGTGCCCTTTAACCTATCTGGACGATTAGCTCATTTGTGCAGTGTCCCCTCAGTTGGCTTGTCACTTGCTGAATAAAACATTTTAACTGCTGTACTCTTTGAGGCTATCTGTAAATTGGAAAACAAATTACCCTTATCCCTACATCAACTTTATTCATCATGAATGGTACAAGAAGTAGCTCCCATTGGAGGGTTGGCTACTGTTTGTAGAGTGCAGAAGGTGGCCCACAGCACATTGGGTTTTCTGATCTGTTGCAGCGATCGGCACAGGAACACAGATTACTTCCTCCGGTATGAGGTTGACTACTGCAAAGAATGGGCTAGTTATCCCACCAACACTTTGTGCATGTTTCTAGCTGCTTGATCCCTGGGGAGTTAAGATTGGAGCAGTTGGAGTAATCTGGGGGTACTCAGATTGGCTAGGGAATACTGTAAAAGTATCCTGTATTGGTGTAAGTGGACATGTTGCTCCCACTAATGTTCATAGGGATAGTAACCTTAAAGGTTTGCTGGACAATTCTCTCCTTCTCATCATGTTTGTAATCAAATTGGATTAATGGAGAAATATAGCTTGACCCTGATCAAACATCTTTCACTGAGCCCAACAGACTTTTTTGTACTGAACAATCATGTGATTAAAAGGCACTCCAATGAATTAAAATGACTTTATACACTGAGACGAAGTCCCCTGCATGGCTCTGTGGTGTGCCTGGTGTGCGCCCAAGTGGGGTGGGTGTCCCCACGATCCAGTGGATGGGCAAAGGGTGCAGAATGGGGTGGATTCCCTGGTCACTCTCCGTAGGTCTGCGTGGTTTGGCAAGGACCAGTCACCCTAATCTACCAGATACCCTCTTCAAGCTAGGGACCCTAATGCCACTTTGCACACCCTTAAAAAAAAACAGTGCCCTCCGATAAATGCGAACCCACCATCTGCAAGAGATCTACAGAATGGCTTGAGTGTTAAACAAACGTGAACATTATTGGGAACTGAGAAACAGACTTATTTATTTATTGGATAGTCGTATGATGCCAGGGGTTGTCAGGCGCCACAAGACAAAAAGGGGACGGGGGGATGGGAAATAAGAATACAACAACAAAGAAGCGGTTATATTGTTCTTGTGACAATCCTACAGTGCAAGTGCATGAACAAGGTTATAAGTGCAAGTGGAAGGGGGGCAGAGGGAGAAATGCAGAAGTGGGGTGCCCCCATGAGTGGCGGCGGGCAAGTGCTGGTTGGGCTGAGGCGGGAGGGAGGAGCAGCGCAGTGGACAGGAGGACTACGTCGGGGTAGTCTGGGAAAGGGAGCTCAAGGGCAAGTGCTGGCAGAGGATGCTGGGGAGGACTGATTGGGGGTGGTCTGTCCCTTGTATGACTCCAGTCCAGCAGCAGATGGAGAGTTTAGCACGGAAGGAGGAGAAGGAAGGAAGAGGAGAAAAAGAATGTCTTGAGATGTTTCTGGAACTTAAGAAGATCCGGTTCAAGTCTGAGGGGGAGGGAGGATGTTCAAGAGGGAGGTGCCAGCCGAGTAGAGGGAACTACCTCCCACTCTCTGCTTGGAGAAACGTTTGACCTGCAGAGAGTTGGCACCAGAAGACCGGAGGGCTCTGGCTGGGACATCGGGAGATAAAGCTGGATGTAGAGAGGTCTGAGGCCCCAGAAAGCCTTGTGGATGATGCAGAGGGTCTTGAATTTGATCCTTGCAGTCACCGGGAGCCAGTGGAGAGATTTTAGGGCTGGAGAGATGTGGTTCCTGGGCTTGAGGCGAAGGAGAAGTCTTGCATTCCTATTCTGGGTTTGTTGGAGAGGGCAAAGGTAGGAAAGAGGAAGGTTGAGGAAGAGGCTATTGCAGTAGTCAATCCTAGAAAGTAGAAGGGCATTGAGCTTCTGGGAGAAGGTGAGGAAAAGTATAATGCTCTTGAGGATATGAAGCTGAAAATTGGAATTCTTGCAAGGGGTGTGATGTCTGGAGAGAAGGAGAGAGAGAAATCAAAGATGATCCCAAGATTTGTTGCCTCACAAATGGGGACCCAAAGAGTTTGGCCAGCGAGTGAGGGGGAAACTAGGAGTAGGCATCCCAATGAGGAGGATCTCTTTCTTGCTGGCATTGAGGCAAAGATCTTTGGCAGAGCACCATACCTGAATAGAAGTCAGACAGTCAGGTATGTGGGAGGAAGAGGAGGAGAAAGAGGAGGTAGGGGAAGGCAGCCCAAAAGAGAGCTGTGTGTCATCTGTGTTACACAGGAAATTAGGGGATTAGGGGGATATCAAGTGGGCTAGAGGGAACAGGTAGATGTTGACTAGACATAGCGATGGGATAGAGCCCTGAGGGACAGCACAGGTGGAGAGTGGGGTGGAGGAGAGAAAAGGACCCATTTGGACTTGGGATGGTCTGTTAGAGAGGAAAGAGGTAAGCCACGCCAGTGCCCTATCTGTGATGCCTAGGATATCACAGAGACGGCTTATGAGGATGTAGTGGTTGACAGTGTCAAAAGCAGAGGAAAGACTGAGGAGGACAAGGACAGAAGGAGTGTTAGAGTCCAGATTAGAGAGTAGGTCTTCGCGGGTATTCAGGAGAGCAGTTTCAGGCTGCCCTCACACCAGACTGGTGGTCATAGAGGCAGCCAGCCAATTCATTGTGGAGGGTCAGTTGGGGGATGACCAGCGTCTCCATGAGTTTGCCCAAGAAAGGGCTGATAGATATAGGTTGATAGTTAGCCGGGTAAGTGGGGTCAGCAGACAGCTTTTTTTAGGAGAGGGTGCACAAGAGAGTGCTTGAGGGGTTGAGGGAAAGAGCCCGTGGCAAAAGAGTGGTTGCAGGGGTCAGCCAAGGCAGGGGCGAGAGTGTCGATGTTGTCCTTGATGATTCTGGAGGAGCAGGGTAGAACCTGTTTAGAGGAAACTTTCATAGAGCGGATAGCACTACAGATCTCATCTGATGGAATGGGAGAGAGGGAGGAGAGTATGGGGACGGTAGAGGGGGGCCAAAAGAGGAGAGAGAAAGTAGGAGGTGGGAGCAGGTGACAGAGAGGAAAGGATGTCAAGAGTTTCAGAGGAAAAATGGGAGTCCAGTGCTTAATTACCCTAGTCCCCCACACCCGTAACTGTACTTACTTGTACACCAGTAGCACTGTGACTCGTTCAAAACGCAGAAGGCTCGCTCTGCCCCTCCATGCACACACATGAAATCCAAGATGGGCGCCGGGGTTGATCTAGATTTCGGCAAACCCCATTAGCCTCAACTGAACTCAGGTTAGTCTGGAAGCACCAACCAATCCCAGCCCTAAAACAATTGTGAACCACAGGTGCAGATCTGCCTTCATTGCTCCACTGAGTGGGGGGTGGATGTACCTATATAAGCCAAGCCACCCAGTCTGGTAGGGTAGGTTGCAGGGGGACGGACTTTAGTGAAGGTTGGAGATTGGAGAGCAGCAGAAAAGGAGCTGGCTGAGGGTGAAAATCAGGAGAGTAAGCATCAGCAAAGAGAAGCTGAAATATACAGAAGGGAAGAAAGTGGTGCAAACAGAAAGTAAGGAAGCAGTGATATCAGAAAAGAAGGAGGTAGCGGTAGTAATGGGAGTGACGGTGGTAAGAGCTAAGGAGGAGATGGAGCGCAGAAGAGGAAATATTGACAAATTCCTAAGGATGCCATTAGAGGCTGTCTTTTGGTCAGACAGCTGTCACCTTTCTGAGCGTTCTGCCAGTTTGGCTCGTCGCTCCTTCACCAATCAAATTACCTTGGGTTTAGACCGCACCCAGATCCGGCCTCAAGTCCATGAGACTGTTTTTTTTTGCATCGAGGCCCCACCACCCACCGCCTCCTTCAAAATGCCTTGATTTATCAAGTTTTAAACTTCTAAGGTACCGCAATAAAAATGTGGCCAGCACTTCACTGATAAACAATCCGAGCAGCATGGTCATCACGTGTAGCACTTCCTCTGCACCTATGGCTCAGTTTAAACCACCTTGACGGTTCCACCGCGTCAACCACCTGATAGACTTTTGGCCCAGTGCTCCACCGGTCTTGCTTATGCACCCTGACCACCGCCCTTTTACCTGATTCATTTCCTTTTTACTTAGTTCCAGGCTTCTGACTTCCGCGGATAGCCCCCCAGTCTAAATCAATTACTGGACCATCAAGACCTGAACCTAGGCGTCTACTTACCTGAACATGGTAGGTCCACTCTTTTGCAGCATCTTTTTCAATAATCAGACACCCTCTTCACTTCACTAACAGAGTCCCCTGTCATCCATAGGTGGACGTACTTTCCTTTTAACATCGACCCGACCACAAACAAACTGTCCTGAAGACCGTTCGGTACTAGTCAGCAGCGCTGCTTTACTCTATACAGCCACTGCCACCTGCCATCCGAATACCGAACCAGAAATACCCAATTGTGTGTCGACAATGTTAATGTATTCTCATTTAACGCAATACATGAAATACCTCTGTCACTCTGCCTACTAACTCACAAATATGCATACCAAAATATACTCAATAATGAATATCTTCAGCGCTACGGCGCAGTTTGTAAATATGTCTTGTTTTTTCTTTTGTTAGTATAAATTAAAGCCTTTTTTTGATATTCCTGTATCTAAAGGTGTTTTTTCTTGAACTAGTAGCTACCTAGCTCCGCTGCAAACTTGTGACCCTATGTCACTCCTTCGGTTAGGGTAGCTTTTGACTCACTCTTGCTCTTACCTTTATGGCTAGGTCACTGTGCTAATGTTCCTGCTTCCTCATTGGATCTGCTACATAACATGATTATAATCCAGTTGTTTCTTAACTTAACAATATTTGTTTTTAGGGGAGTGGCCAAGCGGTGAACATGGTGACTGCATCTCTGTAAGGCTCAGACGCATCTTACATGAAGCACAGTGATCCAGCACCCTTGAAGGGAGACACACCATCCCCACCGAGGACCAGGATCCCAAATGACCTAATTGCTAGCTCCAGAGTTGTGGGCATGACCTGGGTTTATAACCAAGGCTGTGGAGTCTGCGCTGAGTGAGCCGTGGCACTGGGCCTGCATGGGAGGGAGGTCACTGAGAAGCCGCGTCCTCGTGGACGGAGCGACTAGTGAAAAATACGGGGCTATTGATCCGCTCGGGGTGCTTGGTGGGAACTCTCGTCTGCGCTCTGGCAGCAAGGGAGACATCTGGTGGGGGCCTGCCAAGTGGGAGGTGAATGCGCAGTGCTGGCTGAGTGCACCACTACATCATTGGGCCACGCTGGGCCTACGAGGAGCCCGGCCCCTTCCCTGCAAGTACGGTGGGTTGCACTGCTGCTGCTTCCGTTACGGCGCTGGGCACTCTGCTCACCCCCGGTCTAGGAGGCAGCCTTGGTCGGTCTGCAGGCCCTGGAGGCCCTGCTTTGGTGCTGGGAACTGTGGCTCATGCCCTGTAGAACGGCTGGGGGCAGATTGTGGGCCCTTGGAGGCACTCTACTCTGCAGTTGGGACCACGAGGGCGCAACAGCCTGCTAAAACAACTTCAAGCACAAATCTAGACTGATACCTACGAGAGGTGGAGTGTATGGATCCCTGTAGGAGAATGACAAGTTGATGCAACCACGGTCTGCATTCTCTGATCTCATTGTCCTTGTAGCTTCAGCTTGGGCCTGAACTTGTCCTGGGTCAAATGTATACAGCCGATTATTGGGGTGGTTATCCACCCCAACCCATTATGGATAAGCAGAGTAAACATAATAAAACTGCAGATATCCTCTTATTAATGAATACCACTTCAAAGGAGAAACATGAGGCCAGGACTGATGCACACATTCACACACCAGTGGCTCTAGTCACTAAATTGGATCTCCAGCTCCTCCTGCAAGAGATCAAAAGTGAGAAACAGTCTAACACAGCAGAGTTAAGCCAGAAGATCACGGCAATGGATGAGCAGGTTTTGGGCCTTGAACACTGTCAATGACCTTGAACTCCACCTGCGAGCAATCTTACGAATTGGCGGAATTAGCTACAAGGGTGGAATCCTTCAGCTGTACAAATCCTGGCTAAACAGGTGGATATGAGGAATCATGCAATAAGAAATAAAATCCGGATCAGAGGTGTACTAATCCGCATACAAGATTCAGAGCTCGATAATTCCATCCTGGTACTATTCAGATCGATCCTCTCTCTTCCTGATGATGAACACATAGTCCTGGATCTCACCCACAGAGTGTACTCAGCCTTTCAGAAGTCCAGATACCTCTCTCCAGATGTTCTCATTAGGATTTATTTTTTCAAGGAGGAGATTCTCAAGCTGTTATGCTCCGAGGGAGAGTGCTCTACAAGGATATAAGGTTCCAGTTATATCAGGTCTTGGTCCTGTCCACGTTGGCAAAATTCTGTGCATTCAAATCAGTGACTGCTTGGTTGAAAGACAGAGACATTAAACACTGGTGGGGCTTCCGATGCACCCTCCAATTCACCTGGAACATCAATCCTGGGTACTGGGTACTGTTCAACTTGAGCGACACAAATCCCCTTCTGAATCAGGACCGTCCTGCCTCCCCTGGACCGTCAGAAGTGGGTCTAGAATCCTCCAGCCGGAGGCACAGTCTGTGTGGGGCCTCCAGAGCCTGACTGGGGCTGAGAATGCCAAAGAAATCCCCCCGACGCAGGATAGTGGCATACAACCCTCCCCAGCAGACTCTCTCCCTACTTAACCAACTGGCATCTGCTCGCTGCATCTGCCAAGATACACCCACCAGCACCCATATCCAGAATATATCAAAGCCATTTCACAGTTCAATGATTACTTACCATGCTCCGCTTATTAATGAGTGCATCCCAACAAATTCCCCCATTGTTGTAGTTATTGTTATTGTTCCCTGCCCTATCATGTATACAATGCAAGTATTAGGTTTATTGGTCAAGGTTCTATGCCACCTTTCATGATTTTCTCTTCCCCCTTCAGATACTCTTAAACTATGGGGAATGTTAAGCAGGCACAGTTCTAACCCTCAGTATCTCTTCACGCCCATATGTCCCTGTAACGCTCACCTGATTCCCACGGAGGCGCAGGTCTGGCTTCGAGTGCTGATGCTTCTTCAATGGTGAAGCGCAGGACTCTGAAGATGGACAGGAAGGGCCCCTCTACTCTGGCTTCTCCGGCTCGCAGGAATATTCCCCTGTGCGTGAAAAGGGAGTATTACCTACTGACTGAGTTATGCTCAAGCCTCCCACTCTCTTCCAACCCCCCACGATACCCTTCCACGATTCCCCGTGAAGTCTCACCTTAGGGTCAGGAAGGATGAGCTCTCCATCCTGCTTCTGATGCAGGGGCGCGTTGAAACCCAGTTACTTCACTGGATTGAGGATTATGGGAGTTCAGGTAAGCTTGACTATTCAGGTAAGGCTCTGTAAAAGTTCTGTTGCAAGTTCAAAAGTCCAAGCTTAATAATAATGTTCATTGTCTTTTTCCCCTTAGGAGCCGGGGTTCGGAATGCCGGAGATATGGCGCCGACCCAAAGTGATACGTGCAGTTCCAGTAAATGACAGGTAAGTTCTGGATGAGCGCTCGGGTAATGTCTTTGCATTTGCTCATTCAATGTCTTTGTTTTTTTTCCCCATAGGGGCCGGGGTCCGGATGCCTGGAAGCGGCAAGACCCGAAATGAAATGGGAATGACCCAACAGGTAAGACTTAGAAGGAAACTGAGCTTTTCCTATTCCCTTCCTTCTCTCACCTTGTTCTTGTCTTTCTCTCTAGGTTCTGGGAAGTGGCTGTGGATCCGGATGATCGCTGCTGAAGATGGTGGCGTCCAGGAAAGGTGAGTGAAATGCAGCGCTGCAGCGATCGTAGCGAAATGCTTTTAAAATGATGTCTTCCTTTTCAGGATCGTCGGTGTGATGTCTCTGTGGTGCTGATTTAGCAGGTAAGGTCTTTTGTCTCCCTTTGCAGGTGACCCAGGATACTGACAGGCGTGGCTGAGGTCCAGATGCAGGAGCTGACACGGTGAGCGTCCAGCTGCGAGGAGCAGAACAACGCGAAGCGTGAGTTGCTGATCGGGTGTGGTTTAAATAGCTTTGGAAGAAGTTCCAAGTGTGTATACTTCCTCCGATCAGGTATGTATCCTTCCCCGACCACACCCGGTTGGAAAGTAATCCCACAGGTAAAGTAGTTCCATTCAGGCCTCAAGAGGGCCTGGATGTGGCAGCATGGTCTGCATCAGGTAAGTGCACATTAAAACACTTGAACACATGTCTAGCTTTATGAGCCTGGCGCCTAAGGCGCCAGGACAGGGGTCCAACATGAGCCTGGCGCCTAAGGCGCCAGGACTGCGTCCAAAGGGCCCCAGCTTGGGCCCGCTGGCACTCCCCTGGGGGAAATGATGCCTGCCTCTGGGGTTGCTGGGTCGGACCTGGCTCCTTGGAGGTAGGCATCATGACAGTCCCTCTCAGTTGACACTGAGGCCCCATCCTCCACCCTGATAGCTACCCTAAGGACCAGGGGCTGAACACACCAAGAAAGAGAAAGGAAATTCTTCAGCTTCTGTGCCAGATAGCAAGGGGAATAGCTCTCATTCAGGAGATACATTTGACACAGGGAAACAAACACCTCCTTAGACACCGCCATTTCCATCCCATATTGCCAAAAAAGGGGTGTTCTGATTCTTATACCTAAAGACCTCCCATTCACCAAATTGGCGGCTCATAAAGTTCCAGGGAGCTGATTTGTTTTTCGATGGATTGCTTTTCTCCCACAGATTCTCTCATTCACCAAATTGGCGGCTCATAAAGTTCCAGGGAGCTGATTTGTTTTTCGATGGATTGCTTTTCTCCCACAGATTCCTCATCTGATTGATAATTCCTATCAGCTCTGCTGCTTCAGAAAACATTCGACAGGGGGCGTGGTAGACCTCGACTCAGCCATCGATCCGTCTTACTCGGCACTCAATCGTCGGTTCCAGACATGATGTCAGGCGGCGTATATAAACTCGGTCACTATGCACTGTACCTCTGTTACTTTTTCCACGTGCTAACACACTGCTTTGGAACATTCAACGTTTTCGTCAGAAAACCTTTTTTTCACTTCATACGACATGAGATGTGGGTCACCCGAGTTTCGGGTTTCAAATGGTGTACTGACTGTGGCACTAAGATGTCCATCACCACTCCACGCAGGTGTGTCTCTGGTGCCTCAGGAACAGAAGATTGCTCATCATGTGCCAAAATGCAGCCGAAATCTCTATGCAACCGGGCGGCTAAACTCGCGACTGGTCGTCCGCTGGCAAAATCTCCGGCAAGATCGACGGTTTGGTCTTCGGAGTCCGGAATTAAGGGGCATACCCCCGAAAGAGAACATCAGCAGAAGAAAAAGCAGGCCCACTCGAGGAGCCATTCTTCCTCGTCCCGAAAAAAAAGAGGCATCATCGCCGTCTTCGGAGCTCCGATTTATCGAGCGAACCAGGTAAGCCATCGGCAGACCCTTCTACCCGCCAAGAGTGTGAGGAATTTAAAACCTCCATGTTGAAAATGTTTTAAGAAGCATGCTGCATAAGACGCAGTGAAGCCCCCCTCACATCAGACTTCAAAGGCGTCAGCAGCGCTCGGCATTGCCGACCCCTCACACGCCCTCATCATCAAGGAAACCTTTGACATTGAAAGACATTCCTTGACTATCGATGCCAGGTCCTTCCCGTGCTGCCACAGCTGTCAAGGCTTCAACATCTCAGGTCTGGTTGACGTCGACAGCAACCTTATTGGCACAGAAAGACAAATCTTCGGCACTGACATTTGCTGACAAATCGTACACCCCCTCAAACCCGGTCTGACTTTTTCGGCACCATGTCGAGTATTTTCGGAGCCAATGACACAATATATCAAGGGGATGTTGACCCAGCCTATGTGGGCACCGGTGGTGTCGATTTCTTGGAGGACTATCATCAGTTTTTGCAACTTGCTGAGAGCCTCCATGAGGCTAGTGGTCTGGATACTTCACCAGACCTAGACTTCCAACAAAGCCAGCATTACACCCATAAATACACCATGTTTAGGGCTCTTGAAGAAAGGGTCATTGACACCTTAGGATTGTACTCCTTGGCAACGCCAGTGCAGGGGTACGCCCTTACCAATATTTTGGACACAGGTCCAGTAACTGAGCGCAATATGCCTCTATACCCCGCAATTGCTGACCCTCTGACCACTCTGTGGCAGCATCCTTGTACAATTCCCCCGGTTAATTCCACTATATCTGGAAAATCCCCCATCATTCCTCTCCTCACACCCTTCCCCGGAAGGGCTTGTCATACAGGCTGCTACAGTCTACTGCAGATCAGTTTCTTCCACATCCACTCTACCAGCCGACAGGGAAACAAATAAGGTTGATGCCCTTGCCAAAAAGGCATTTACTTCGAGCAGTATGGCCCTTACAGCCACTAATGTGGCAAGTAGCTTTGCTACATTTTTCGTTTGGTCTGTGGACAGCAGTGGAGAATGCTGCACAGTATGTCCCTGAGGGTGAAATGCACGAGGGCTTCCTACAGCTGGTGGAGGATGGGAAAAAGGTGGCCAGGCAGCCGCTGTGTATGGGCCTGTACATCGCAGACTGTGCGGGCCGATTTATGGCGTCAGCAGTAACGCTCAGGAGATGGTCATACCTAAAACCATCTGGCTTTTCGCCTAATGTTCAGGCACATTTGTTGGACATGCCCTTTGAGGGCGATTTCCTATTCGGCCAAAAGGCTGATGATTCCTTAGAAAAATTCAAGGAATCCAAAATCGCTGCTAGATCCTTAATCCTAGCTGCGCAGCCTGCCAAGCCTGCCTTCAGCTTCGCCTCTGGGGCAAGGGTGTATAGGCGATATACAATTTACGACAGGAAAGTGCAGCTCCCACTGGCCAGGCAAGGGCAGAAGCGTTTCTCACGCTCTGGAATGGACAGAGGGGCTTCTAAGGGCCAGCAAGCAGCAACAGTGGCCGGGTTGAAAAAGCCTCCTAAGCTGCTTTGATTTCCCCTCCCACAACTTACCGGTTGGCGGGCGGTTGACAGAGCACTGGCCTCAGTGGCAGCAAATTACTTCCGATGCCCGAGCTTAACAGCTTGTTCGGTGAAAAACACCAGACAGTACCCCACCACTTCCGATCCAACTGGGACAGGAGCTCCAGGAAGATCTGCGAGCCCTGTTATTGCAGGGTGCAGTAGAAGAGGGACCTTCCTAGCAGAGGGTATTGGGTTGGTATTCCCGATATTTACTGGTACCCAAGAAGGGAGGAGGACTCTGTCCCATTCTGGACCTTAGAGCCTTAAACAAGTTCCAGAGGAAAGATAAATTCAGAATAGTGACGTTGAGAGAAATTCTCCGCGCTCTCGAACTACAGGACTGACTGGTGTCAATAGATCTACAGGACTGACTGGTGTCAATAGATCTACAGGATGCTTATTTCCATGTGCCGATACAGCAAAAGCACAGGAAGTTCCTGAGGTTCATCATAGGAGACAAGCACTATCCATTCAAAGGGCTCCCTTTTGGTCTGATCTCTGCCCCAAGGGTCTTCACCAAGCTCATGGCGATAGTCGCGGCTCACCTTAGGAGATCTGGGGTCCACGTATCTGGACGACTGGCTGATCCGAGGGAAGTCAATGGAGCAAGTCTTTCATCTGGAGGACACCTGTCTGCTACTGCACAGGCTGGGCTTCTCCTTGAACTCGAAGAAGTCTCAGGTAACACCTGTCCAAAGGCTCCAGTTCATCGGAGCAGTCCTAGACACTCGGGTCGAGAAGGCCTTCCCTCCCGAAGAGAGATTCAGCAGATGGTCGACTTGTTCCGGAACCACATTACTTTACCAGGGGATTCCTTCCTCCGCCTCTTAGGTCTTAGGCTTCCTGTATTTTTCTAGTGCCAGAGGGCAGACTGCACAGGAGAATCCTACAGTGGCTCCTGATGGGTCACCAGTCACAGCACCTCAGAGCTCTCTCTTAACCCCTCAAGGTATCTGCACCTGTGGTGAACGACCTCGCCTGGTGGGCGTATCGCAGGAATCTCATGGCGGGCAAAGCCTTCTGGCCTCCATGGCCCAGACCTGAGTGGTCACGGATGCGTCTCTGAAGGGTCGGGGCGCTCACTGCAAGGACTTGCAGGTGAACGGCTTTGGTTAGCGACGGAAGCAAGATGGCGTGCATTCGCTCCGTCTCTGAAGGGAAAGTATGTCCTGATTACGACGGACAACACAGTAGCGATGCACTACCTCAACAAGCATTCTGGTGTGCACAGGGCTGTGAGCTGCTGCCACAAATGCTCCAGCTGGGGGGCAGAACATGGAGCGGCCAGAGCTGCTTTCTGCATTCCCCCTGTCCCCTTTGACAATGATGAATTCCCTCCCGGCATCGAGGGGATCGAGCTTGCGCAATGGGCACGCTGCTGCTCAACAGCCCACCGACTGGGGAAAAACAGCCGCGGCCCAACAGAAGAGGGTGCCGCCTGCCACCATGGCACACACCGGCCAGCAACAGAAAACTTTGCCTGAAGGTGACGCGGCCTCTGCCGCAGCAAGGATAATAACTTCCGCCTAGGTGAGTATGATGTTGGCGCGGGCTGCTGTTGAAATGAAACAAAGCGAAATACACTCCCGCCTGGTGAGGAAATACTGGGTGCGATCGCCACTGCATTGATTTGACTGACACCGCCTGGTGGGAGAAAACACGTGGTGTGGCCCACTCCGCCAGCCACCCCGAGAGGGGGACAGCATTATCGCAGCCCCAACAGCAGGTGGGGCAGAGCAGCCCCACACCCGCCGCCGCCTTGTTTGAATAAGCCCTGCATGGGGGACTGGAGGCAAGGGCTCCAACAGTGCTGTCTGATTTCTGCTCCCTGGCCCACCATCATGCCAGCGCAGTCCTAGCCGCGGCCCTCCACTGAGAGGGTCCTTGTGCATCTGGGCTCAATGGAACTCTGCCGTCCCATGCCACCAAGATGACCGCAAGGTCTGCTACCTGATGGACCGTGAGCCGCTGCCTGGGGTAAACACTCCGCACTTGCTGGAGAAAACCGGGAAACACTCCTGACTGCGAGCCACCACTTGCTACAACTCCTGCCTGGGGTAGACACTCCTTCCTGGGGAGCCTGGATGTGGCCCGGCCAAGTCTGCTGCCTGCAGAACCTTCCACCCCTTCAGTACGCTGATTTCAGCTTTTGGGTGTAGGGTAGGGAATACACTTGGGGAATAACAAAGTTGAATGTGGGGCAAGTCACATATTTGACTCTGAATTAGGAACCATCTCCATCGTAATCTATGCACCACACAGCTACCTCAGACAACCTAGGGGGCAGCGGCTGGGTAAGGAAGCAGCGCAAACAGCATTTTGCCCCCATAAATGTTCACATGTAAGAAAGAGGAGGGGGGCACATAGCACAAATGCAGTCTCGTGACTGATTTCCATACAATCAGAGCATTTTGAAAACACGATAATGACAATACACTTTTATGTTTCAGAACTATGTCTGTTACAGTGGTTTAAGCCTGCATTCCTTCTAAACACATAATCCACTGCAGCCTCCAGCCATGCCACTCATTTCATTTATCAGAAAACGCAAGTAGTAAAATATCTGCAAATCACACTTCATACATACTCTTTTCGAAAGCCTTGCCTTTGGGAAAGCGTTGCCTTTGGGAATGAGGCTTTGGCTGTCCTGCGTGAGCGTTTCCCCTTCGTATTCATACACAGTTTGTTAATCCCTTAGTCTAGGGTGCACTCTGAAAAAAACTTTCACTCGATCTAGTGCGTGCTCTGGGAAAATCCTGACTGGTTATTTTTGTGGGGACTAGGGAGGGACTGACAAAGCCCCTAGCTGGCAAATGCTGGGACTCTGCTCCAACTCCCTTAAAGCCCTGGTACTCATTTTACACATATGATGTTTGGCACCTTTGTACTATGTGTCAATGAGTCAATGTTGTGGTCTCTGTGCAGCAATGAACTGGAGAGAAGCAATTGTGCTCTCACCATTATTGCAAAAGCATGCACATGAAGTGCATGGGTCAAGTGCAGTTTTGGCAGTTGGGATTAGGAAAGAGGTCCTTTTTCAAACTAATATGCTACCTGTACCATGACTGAATAGCTTAATACCCTGTCACTCTGCCTGCCCACATGTATTCTACAAAGTAAGACTTTACAGGCACCTTACATTTTCTTAACCACTATGTCCACTCGTGACACTATCATGACAGCCACAATGACACTACCTTAACAACTATGTCCGATCCTGACACTATCATAACGTCTGCTCCCAATGTTTCCATCGATGAACATGCAACGTTAAAAAATGTTGGAGTTCTCCAGCATGGGGTCTGGCATGGATTCACATGCTCATGAATATTCCCTGTCGTCAGGCCGGGAATCCTCGGTAAAAGGAAAAACAGTTTAACTTTCACTTACAAACTGTATTTCTCCTTTAAACCAATCACTGTCCTCTGGGTCATACTGAACCCATCCAATGACAGTCCTCTCCATAAGCCCCTCGTCTGGCAGCCATCTTCAGATTTTGACCGCACGCTTCTGTGTTGGGAGTCCTCGAGTTTATGCTCTGTGAGCTTCTTCTACGTTTTTTTGTTTTTCGACAGAAAAAGTTCGCATTTTTGTTCCAAATAGCCCGTCTGCTCTTCTCTCCATCTGCCGACAGCGGGGATCTGTTTGTCAGTGAATTTCAGCTCCCAAGGGGCAAAGATCGACAAAGTTTTCTTCGAAGTTTCCAGAAGGCCATCGGGCCTACTCCACGCCTCCGACCATGACGGAATGGAAGGAAGATCCCTCTTCAGGCCCTGCACCAAATGCGGGCTACAGAACGTGTTTGTGGAGGACAAGTACCTCCAATGCCTCTACTGATGCGAAATCAGCCTCAGTTTCTCCAAGAAGACGACAAAGGATCGACACAGTAGACTGGCGGCATGGCTTAATGCCAAGGCCTCTGCCCCGTGCTCCAAGCAGGGTCATGCCTCACCCAAGACCTGCCGGTCCGAGGGGCATGCTTCTAAGTCCTTTCAGGGTGCCTAACCCGTGGGGGCTCAAGACCAGCCCAAGCACTGCAAGTCCTGTTCCACCGCGGTCGCCGCGCAATTTGGTCCTGCGTTGGGCAGTGGCCATTCAACATCACCATCCTCCTCCATTGCCAACCAACGATCGAGCTCCTCCTCCAAGAGGAAGTCACCCAACCTGGCTAAGCTGCGGGAAAGGCCTGCCAGAGAAGAAGACGGCCGGACTGCCCAAGAAGGCCCAGTCGGCTCAAGAGAGGTCTTCGTCAACGATACAGCTGGAGGCGGCTGCTCTCACAAAGGCACAAGGGGCTGACCCCGTACAGGTATCCCCCACAACGTAAAAGCTGGGGGGGGCAAGGAGGCCCCGGTCCAACCCCAGGCCATGGAAATTTTGTCCACAGACCACGAGGACCTGGAGTCCTTACACACGGTCCACGTGGAGGAGGAGGACGTCAACAGCACGGGGCCTAGTGCTCCGATCACGCCAGCTCAGCCGAGAGATGCATCTCTGGACATACTGTCAACCCTACACACTTTGGTGTCAGAGATCCAGAAGCCCCAGACCCGTGATCAGCCTCTGGCAAAGAAGAGGAAGCGTCATCCAATGCCCCCATTTCAGCGTCCACATCCGCATGGGGCGTCCTCTCACCCGGTGGACACGGCCACGTCGACGACTGACGATGACGACAATATTGTCATAGCAGCTGGGTCTCCACAGCCGAGGGCATCCCCACCAGATGAGTTGGGGTTGTTCCATTCCATGGTCACAAAAGCATCCAAACTTTTCCAACTCACGCCCGAGATAACCAAGAAGGAGGGTTTCCTGAACCAGAGGCGCAAGGCCAAGAGGAAGACATCATGGCGCGCCCCTTCTGGACAACGTGTGGGAGGGTGGCCTGGCCCTCTTAAAGAACCCTTACACAGCTCCACCCAAATGGTATAGGCTGAAGAAGAAGTACCGGGTGCCGGAGTCCGCACCCAAGTGCCTGAGGTTGCAACCATTGCCGGACTCAGTGGTTTCGGCGGCCGTGAGGAAACGGTCGGCAAACCCTTCCTCATTGTCCTCAGTCCCTCTGCACAGCGAGGGGACGAAGATGGACACCATGGGAAGGAAGTTATTTACACTGCAGCATCCACCATCAAGGCGGCCAACGCACTGGCGATCCTAGCCAGGTATGACAAGGAGCTGTGGTACAAGCTGGGCCTGATTCTGGAGTTCCTCCCTGACAACAAGAGGATGGAGGTGATCGCCCTCTTCCAGGAGGGAGAGGTGGCTTTCAGAGCATGCCATCACGGTGGCTCTGGACATTGCTGACACAGGAATTAGGGCAGATGGGGAACAGTGTCTGCCTCCGTCGTCAAGGCTGGCTGAAGGCCACAAATTTCCGCCAGGAGGTCCAGACGAGGGTACTTGACATGCCATTCGACGGAGGTAACCTTTTTGGGAAGGTAGTCGACGAGTCCCTACAGGCCATCAAGGCGGATACAGAGACGCCCTAATCCCTAGGCATGCTCCAGCAGCACTGCTCGATTCTCCAGAGGGAAGTCGAGCAGAACGTCAAAAGGTTTTTCCTCGTTGTACCGCCATCCCTCCAGGTCCACGACCCAGGAAGCCTACAGAGGCTGTTCCCAGGCCTACGGTGGAGGAGGTCAGCGCTGCCGTCGCCCGCAAGGTGGGTCGCTGGCGCCAAAGCAGACCTGAACCGGCAAGGATGTCAGGCCACCACCTGTGCACCCCAGTGGTAGGCCAGCTGACGGGATTTGTCCGCGAGTGGGAAAAGATCACCACCGACAGATGGGTGCTGGGCGCTCTCTCCCATGGCATTAGAAAAGATTTCCATTTATGTGTAATTTTCCCTCCAGTTGTGAACCCCCCAACATTTTGCTTTTATCTGACCATCCTAGCTTGACTTTTACCAGTGGAGCCCAGCCTTATGCTGTACTCTGCTGGGCTTTAGCTCATCTTGTAAAGGGGAAACTGAAATGCCCTTTAACCTGTCAGTAGTGGGAGACTTTGTTTCCCTTAGTCTTTCACTTTGTTGCCATTTCTTGATAACTTTTTATCAATGCACAATGTACCTTTCAGTACAGTGCGCTGGGGTCTCTTTTTCATTTTTAATATCCGGGACAACCTCAAAGGATTTTTAGTGAATGTACAAGTGTGCCCAGGACGGAACTGGTGGCATCAGTTACTTTTTAAAGCATTTTGACTCTTTTCAATGGTCCAAACTGCGTTTAACGCGTTTGGTCCAGGACGGTGGCCAGTGCCTAAAATGGCCATGCCATGAATTCCTTTGTTCTGTCCTTTGGCTATTTTGTCCCTTATCCTTCCCCAGGCCTTATGTAATGGTGAGACATCTCACGGATTGAGAACCCTGAACTGTGTTTATGCAAATTGGTGGCATCGCTGTCAGACAGAATGTCGTTTTTTTTTAATACTTGCTTTTCTGCTCACATTCTTTTTTATCTTCGTCGCAATTTTAAGTTATGTCAATTCATGAAGCAGATCAAAAAGATAAACACGAAGCAATTCAGCTTGGCCCAATATCCATTTTGGATCTTAATGTTGTTGCTAGAATTCATAGTAAAATTATGACAATATAAATTACATAATCAAAAACATTGGACAAATGGGACAATCAAAACACATGTAAATAGTTATCATTTTGGAATTACGGCCACACAGCGAGACATACTACCTAGCAACAAGCAGCTGTTCATTGGTGAAGATCTAGGTCTTTGTTTTACCTCTAGTGCCAGGGTACTGACAAACCTGCTGGATGCTAACTTAAACAACATACCTACTAATGACACAGATACAAACCAGCCAGAAATTGAGATAACGGCAACACATTAAAAAAAAACAGGCACATCGAAAGAAAACTAAAAATCAAATGGTAACCACATCTTGATCTTCCTCTAGAACATTCCTGAGAATTTTAAATGTACAAGAAATGGCTATGCAATCTGATGTTATTAGACTTACCGTGCCCCCCAATGGACTTCGTGGGAAATTACCAACAAAACCACAAAAAGAATAATGTGGACAAAAATAAATCTGAAAGAAAAACCAAAAATGCTGAGATAAAATCTAAGGGCCATAACACTTCATTAATACTAAACAAAAGGAACAATGAAAACTTGTGGATACAACAGTAAAATCTGATCTATCAATATTGTACAAGGAAGTTGATATTAATCACAACGAAGAAATACAGCCTTTGGAATTAACAAAACTGTAGATATACCACATCAGTATACGGATTAATGTGTGAATGATGTTAAGGTTTTTAGTAGAACCTTAATGATGGGTACAGCTTTGACCTCCACTACAGCTGGTTTGAATTTTAAACTATGTGAAGATAGGGAGAATTCCCATTTAATACCAACATCTTCATTTGAAGGTGTTAACATGTCCCAACCTGCTCCTTCAAAGATTGATCATTTTAAGGATCATACATTTGTATCTGCTTCAAATATGTTTTGTTTAGTTCTAAAATCAGTTATTGTAGAAAGCTCACTGCCTGTTCAAAGTCAACTAAATATTTTGACACTAATGTATCATATACCGCGCTTAAGGTTGGTGTGTTCCCGGGATATTGCTTTGGTGGATTTTATTAATCCAAATAGATTAGCTATTGTCCTTCTTTATATATCATTGAGGATTATATATGAAATGTTGGTTGCTTAAATTGAATCCTTTCTGCTTTTGGGGTATGATTTAACATAATATAGTAGAAAATATTCATACAGGAATACAAAAATACTCTCTGCTCCTTTATACAAACAAATAGTATGAAGAATACTTATGTAAAAGAATGTTTACAAATTAGTTGCAGAGATGAGCCGAAGGCAAAGCGAGTGGTACACTTTCTGGAAGGCCCAGATACTCTAAGCCCTCATAGTATTAACTGGTCTTGGCTTCTATCTGTTTTACAGTCCAAAAGAAAGATCAATCCACAACTCGATCATTTTCTTTAATGAAAGCTTTTTAAGACTTATCTCATCGAGTACCCATCGCCCCCATCATTTATTGCAGAATGTCCAAAGTTGAAACTGGCTGAAGGATTTATCGATTTTTACTTACAGGCAGTCTATTTAATAGATCTCCCATGTTGGGATCAATTTAATGTTTGTATTCAGATAGCTACTCACAGTATCCATGGCAGACCTTCAGGTGCTATGGCTATTGCACTAAACCTTGAATTGGGAGCATCAGCCACACGTTGGTACGATTTGCAAAAGGGACTGCTTGCAGTTAAAGTAAAATTTCCTAAAGGTCATGGTTTAAAGTAACACCTTTTTATCAATATATACTGGAAACCTCACAGAAGATCGTACAATTCTTTTTTAAGAGTTTTAGATAAATTGCTATACTCGTGGTATAATGATTCCAACAGTGGCAATGTTTTGTTATCCAGTGACTTAAACTCTCACCGTCCAGATCTAGGGAGCAATTGAGAATGTATTCAAAGCTGGAAACATAGCGTGTGGTTCTATTAACATACAAGGCCACATTTGGGGTCATTTTTTTACGACGTTAGGTTTGAATAACCTTCACTCAAATGTTAGAGGTGATATCCCAGCAAGACCCACGTGGCACAGGGAGCCAACTCCCCTTGTATAGATTACATATATTTTTCTGATTTCTTATTTAATCTGTGCACACATTCAGCATGGTAGAAACCCCTTTGAATTATCATAATATTCTTTTAGCACATTTTATTCATGAGCAAACCTTAATATTTTTATATAGTGGTCGCACTCAACTCAAAGCTAATTCTGCAAAGTATCCATTAAATAGCACCCCAGGAATATTGATTTGTTCAATCAAATCATTTGGGATTTATGTTTACACCCTTCAGTAGAAAGTACATTTAGGATTCCAAGATGGCCGCCGGCATCGACTAGATGTGCCGACGGCAGCTCCTGCACCCTGAGGCCTGCGTCCGGGACCCACCACCCCCGGGGGCGTAAGGCAGCTGTGGAAGTTGGGGGCTGCGTGAGGGGGCCAAGCAGCGAACGTTCCTGGGTGCAGCAGCCCCATTTTGTGAGCGGTGCCATCTGTTCTATCGGCCGACGTAGGAGAGTGCGCCTGGCCGCGGTGACGAGCACCCTCTGCCCGACCGGCTGTAATTAGGACGTCGGGGGAGACATCCGGCTTGGAGGGCCGTCCCGAGGATACGAAGGCGGCCGTTGCAGTGCGGGGCAGCTCGGAGCCCCCCGGGGGACAGTGGCAGCCCGCGGAGAGGGGATCCGAGCGGTCCGGCTAATCGGTGCCTTTTGGAGACCGGACCACCCCGCCAGTAGTGGCAACGTTGATCCCCGGCAATCTGGGAGCGGGGAGCGGAGGAGCCGGAGCAGATGCAGCTGGGGCGTGGTGACCACCCGTGCAGGTGAGGAGCGGGCGTGCCGTGGGAGGCGAGGAGAGAGGAAGGCATTCTCCCTGTTGGTCTGCCGGGCCCTGTCGCCTGGAACGGGCGGCCTGGGCGGCAAGCTGTTTTTTGCGCGGGCCTCCCTCGGCCCGGGGAGCACGGAAGAGAAAGCGGCACCTGCCCGTGGAGGGAGGAGGGTCGGCGCAGCGGCGCTGTGGAGGACACGGCTCAGCCCCAGGAGAGGGCGACCGGGGGTGCCAGGGGGATGGTCATTGGGCCCCTGACTAACCCGGACTTGGTGGGGCCCTTGAGGGGAGCTGGTGCCTCGCAGTGGAGTCAGCCCCCCGGATGATGAGGTGTTAAGAGGAGGGGGGACCCTGGTAAGAGCGGGTGCGGTGCACGTTCCTCCCCGGTGGCCTGCTGTGAAGGTCTCTGGAGTGTGCTGAGAGGCACCTGGGAGTTGTCGGGCTTTTCCTGCCTTGACTCATCGGGCCCTAAGGACATTGAGGACATAAAGGACCTGATGCCCTCCAGGGCCAAGGGCAAAGCGTTGCGGTCCGGCCAGTGCATGGGAGACCCCCTTGTTACCCTCCCCTCCATGTTGTCGGCGATGGACAACAGGGATAACGGTGGGGATGACGATGGGCAACACAATAAGCGGTCGGCTCGGGATGGAGCGGGGGACCAGGAGCTCCTGACACGACAGGACCTTAGAGGCGAGATGCAGGCTCTAGGAGAAACTTTAGCTAAAACATTTCAGGATCAGTTTCAGTTGATGTGATCCGACTTGAATGTTGCGCTGGGAGAGCTGAAGCAGGAAATGGCCCAGCTAAGGGAGAGAACAGACCTACTAGAAAGGGGTCTTCAGGAGGTGAAAAAGGACACGACAGCCAACGGGGAAGCTATTCATCATTTGTATCTGGCGACGCACAACTTAGAAGCCCAAGTGGAGGACCTCGAAAATAGATCAAGAAGGGTCAATATCAGGGTGAAGCTTCTTCGAGAATCGGTAGGAGACAGGGACTTGATATGATATAATATGATTGTTTACTTATATAGCGCCTATACACAATGTGTTTCAAAGCGCTTCAAGGCAAGGGAGGGAACAAGGGAAAATACAACCACATTCTTACAGGCCATGAACAGTAAGGATGTGAAATTAACTATCGTACTCGGCCTGACGACATTTCAGATAGTGCAAGAGCTAAGACATGGATAAGGAAGGGAGGGAGAGAGTGGGAAGGAAATGGAAACAGACAGGTGACTACCGTACTAGGCCTGACGACATTTCTGGTAGAGCCGGAGAAAAACAAAAGGTGAGGGAGAGGGGTGCAGAAAGGGAGGGGAGGAACAAAAGAAGCGACTATCATACTAGGCCTGACGACATTTCAGATAGTGCTGGAAGGGTGGTGGGGAGGAAAAAAACAGTAATGGGAGGGTGGAAGAAACAGACGAGGTTGCTGTCATATTAGGTCCAGGGACAATTCTGATAGAGTAAGTGCATAGAAGAAAGTAAGGGGAGAAGATATGAAAAGGGAGAAGGGAAAGGAGGAGAGAAAAGAAAGTAGGCAGTCAAAAAGAATGGAGAAGCAAGAGTGGAGAGCGAATACAATTGCAGAAGTCAGTAGTAACACATAATGTTGCAAGCCAGGATACAAGATGAAGATGGGAACAGCATGATTCAGGGCCACCATGAGTACAAGATGCAAAGGAAGTCCAGCATGAGAGTTGAGAAGAGTGACGCACCGTGAATGAATGAATGAAGTCCATAAAAGTCAAATCCAGCATTGGCCACAAGACAGTGATGGTGAAGGAAGGTACCAGGTGGGCGGGGTTTAAGCCAGGTGACCTAGATCCACTTGCACTTGCTCCCGATCTGCAAAGGAAAAGAAGCTGGAGGGCTCCTTAAGTAGGGAAACAGAGCAGCAAGCAGGAAGGCACCAGGTGGGCGGGGCTTGCTAAGTGGTGAAAAAGAAGGGAGAAATCCAGAGAATTTTCATGGGACTTTTGGGTGAGGGGGACCCTGAAGCGATTGAGTTGGACAGGGTGCATAGAGTGGGCCGGCTCGTCTGGGGTCCTAATGCTAGGCCTTGAGATGTTCTGGTTGCGTTTGCAAGGTATGCTCAAAAGGAGGTGGTCCTGCGTGCTGCGAGCCTTCAGGAACCAGTGAGTTACAACGGTCAGGAGATCGCCCTGTTTCAGGGCTTGGAAAACAGTACCCTAGTGAAGAGGAGGAATATGGGCCCTGCCCTTTGAAAGCTCACTAGAAAGGGCATTAAGTAAAGGTGGACCTTTCCATTTGGGCTTGTGTTTGAGTGGGAGGGAGCCCCAAGAAGGGCTACTACATTGCAGGAGGCGGCCAATATTATTCACCTGGACCTTGAGGATGGAGGGGGGGGTGCCGGGCGAGCCCAGCCGGTAGCCTCAGTGCTGGGTGACAGTGGTAGACCGTGGGCATGGTCAACTGCTGGCGATAAAACAAGGAAGAGAGCAGGCTGGAGGGGTCTGCAGGAGAGGAGGGGGGAGAATGCACGAGGTGGGGAGGAGGGAGCAGCATCTGGCTTGGGATAATTTTGTAGTGTCGAGTCGGGGTGGATCCCAATATGGGGGTGGTGGGGAATAGGCTGTTTACAGAATTGAGGGGGGGCGGTAGTGCACTTCTTAGAACACGCAAGGACAAGAGAGTCCGGGGAGGGGAGTGGGGAGTTTCGGCCCGCCTTCCAAGTTGGGGTACGGAGGGCGGGGGGAGGGGCGGGGGGGTTAAGGAGAGTCCGCCAGCGGTACTGAGATGGCTGCGTGTCTGTATGAGGAGGGGTTCTCCCCAAGGGAGAGGTAGAAGGGACCCGCAGATATGGTTTGCTTCTGGCTCTACGAGGAGGGGGGCGTCGCCGGATTATGGGTGGGGTGTTTGCGGGAAGTCCCGAAGGGACGGTTGAAAGGGGCGCCACATGTCCAAACGCTGTTTTTCGGTGGCTAACACATAATGTGAGGGAGCTTAACTCCCCCCTCAAGCGTATGAAACTGGAGCAATTTACTAGATCCCACAAGCCGGATGTGTTGGCGTTGCAGGAAACCCATTTAAGGTGCCAAGATCAAGGCCGGCTTCGCCTAAAGGGCTTCCTGCAGATATGGTTTGCTTCTGGCTTTACGAGGAGGGGGGGCGTCGCCCTAGCCTTTGGAAGGGGGGTCGATTTCAGGCTCCAAGAGATTCTCAGAGATAGTAATGAAAGGTATATTATGGTGAGGGGGACAATAATGAGTTCCTGCTACACTATTGCGTCGGTATACACCCCTAATGTGGGCCAGGATCAATTCTTGCAGGATACCTTGAATGTCTTGGAGAATCTCGCAAGGGGTCAAGTGGTTCTGATGGGGGATTTCAATTTGGTTTGGGATAGGAGTCGGGACCGAACCCGTCACAAAAGGTGAACGGGGTGTGTGGTAGCCTCTCAACTGAGGGAGAGGTGGGAAGAGGCCTGTTTGCGGTATGTTTGGCAGGTGCTACGGGGAGACGAGGAAGGTTTCACCTTCCTTTCGGACGTTCACAGGACCCAGTCCTGTATTGATTATATTTGGGTATCTGCCAGTCTAATAGGAGCGGTAGATGCTGTAGAGGCGGGCCCTCTGGGAATAGCCGATCATAAGATGGTGCAAATGAATCTGAGGCTTGGGAGGCGAAGGCCTGGGGTGTGGGGCTGGAAATTCCCAGGGGAGCTTCTGAGGGATCCTGTGATAAGTAAGGAGCTGGAGGGCAGGATTTGGGATTTCTTTGTAAGGAACACCTGCATGGACACGAGTCTGAGCACAAGATGGGACATCTTTAAGGCTACTCTGAGGGAGGAACTCATTGCATTAAAGGCGGAGAGAAATAAAACGTTAAGGGGTCTGGAGGCTCAGCTCAAGAGGGAGGTCGAGGCTGCTAGAACCCGGATGCGGGAAACCCCCACGAGGAAGGCATATAGGGAGTACAGGCTTGCAGAGGGCCAGCTCGGGATCCTAAGAACCAAGAAGGCGGAAGAAGCTATGCTGATGGTGAGACAAAAATGTTATGCTAAGGCCAATAAGGCAGGTTCATTTCTAGCCCACCTCTTGAGGGGACAAAGGGAACAGAAAGTAGTAACGACTATTAAAGATCAGGGGGGTAGGTGGCTAACCCGAGCTGAAGAGATAAAGAGGAGGTTGGTAGAGTTCTAAGAAGCCCTTTACTCTTCCCAACACCCAGTTCCACTCCCGCAGAAAGAGCTCTTAAGGAACTTACCACTCCCGCAACTGTCCAGGGAGGAGAGGGAGGAACTGGGCCTACCCATTACGGAGGACGAGGTGAGGGCAACAATAGTATCCCTTCCCCGAAATAAGGCTCCAGGGCCTGGCGGCTATCCCGCTTCCTTCTACAAAGCGTACTCCTATCTTTTGGTCCCGCATCTAATGCAGCTATTTAATTCATTCGGCGCCGAAGGCCGAATCACCCCAACGATGGAAGAGTCTAAAATTACTCTTATTCATAAAGCAGGGAAAGATCCGGAGGAATGTGCCTCTTATCGTCCCATTGCCCTCGTAAACACAGAGGTGAAAATTTTCACGAAAATCTTGGCAAGGCGCCTGGAAAATCACCTACCCTCGCTAATTCACCAAGATCAGTCGGGCTTTGTGATGGGACGGCAAACTACCGACAACATTAGGAGGGTCGCTCACCTGGTGGAGAAATCCCATAAGACGGCCACTCCAGAGATCCTTTTAGCACTTGATGCCGAAAAGGCGTTTGATCGGGTGGAGTGGTCGTTCTTATTTCAGTTGATGGGGAAAATGGGGCTAGGGACAAAGGAGTCCCTTAAGCATGCATAGCACTACCAACCACTTTCGGCGAAATTTCAGGCTTGCGTGTTAACTTCCAGAAGTCAGAATTGATGAATTTGTCCCTAAGAATCATTTAAGATTCTTAGTGATTGTGATAGAGCGATGAAAGGTAAGAAGAAAACATGCCATATCTACAAACCCGATCCATTAGTACAAAATAAAAAACATAACTATGACGCAAGCTCAGGCAAATTAATCGGGGTGGTGTAGGGAAGGCATGATTTCACAAGTATTGACACTGACAAAATGGATACAATTTGTAAAACCTTTATTAATAATTTAGGGTTTGGAGAAACTCCTATTCTGCCCTATAACTAAGATGGGAGTAGTCTCAACCATCAAACGATAAACAGAACAGTCCCAGTGCAGTCTGTCAAATCAAAATGGCCTATACTAACAAAAACCTAATGCCTGCCCTATCTCTTGTTCAGAAAGTGTAAAAAGGAGAACATTTATGCAGAAGGAAAAGTCAGTGTTCAAATGATAATGTGGCTGAACCAGCTCTCTTCCCCACGTTAGGCCTCACAAGGTAAGGTGATCCTTGTAGGCAGGATTACACACTCTGGCTCAGCTTCCAACACAGTACACAGTTCACAATCGTGGATCAAGGCCCACCTGCCCTTCCTCGTTTAAAGTTCCTTTCTCTGGCTTTCAAAATAATGTTTCAACAAAAATGTTAACAAAGGTCTCCCCAGTTCACAGTTCTCGTAGTTCTCCCTCTGCCAGGCTCAGACCTCTCATGATACAGTTCACACAACGTTGCAAGGGGGCTCCCTTCCCCAAGCTTAATATATATCATGTCTCCGTCAATCAGGCTCGGACCACTTTTCCGATTTGTCAAAGTGTTTCGAATGTGGATGGCTTTCTTTATAGACCACTGTAGGACCACTTCCATTCAACGTTCACTATTTACTTTCACTCTTGCTGTTAGTTCCCTCTTTAGCTTCAAACAATGCACTTTTCACTGAGACTTTCGAATGGGCTTCTTCCTTTCACCGGACCACTCGGTTACTTAGTATTCCTTTTCTTGCAGCTGTATTTCACTTTAAAGTACATTCACGGGTCTGCCTTTCTTTGCGTTTCATCCACGCACGTGCAGCCTACACTTGTGATATGATGTTGCTACTTCCTTCACTTTAACACACACCGGTCTCTCTGTTTGTTTGCCAACTTACTGGCTGTGTGTACTTCCTTCTTGTTTTGCGTTTTCTGATTTTTGAGTCAAGGTTAGTACCACAGGCTTGACCTCACTTACCCAACTCTGCCTTTCAGCCGGGAGCGTCGCTGGTGACCTTGAAACACAATGCAATCTTCACTTGTGGGATCTGGTCTTCGCGGCCTGTCGGAGGCAACAACCTCCAATAGGAAAGCCTTTGGGCTTTCGGACCGCTACTCTCGTCCCTTGGTCTGTTGCTCAGCGCCCCAGTAGGTGTGCCTTTGTCCGGGAAGTTCTGCTTGTTCTCGTGTTCCGCCTTGATCAGTGTGTGTCTTTAGGTGTTGCCTTTTTTTCATGTGAGGATAGGTAATTGGTATCAGGTGTATGCACTAAGGGTAAAGTGCCTGACTTTGCATGACCCAATTAATGAGACATGTCCAGGGTTCTATGTCATTTCATTGATGGGCGAAATTTCGATGATTTTTGCCGAGTACTTGTTACCAAAGAAACTCATCGAAATTAATTTATTTTAATTTTTGTGGGGTTGCCCCCAAACACTCCATCCCCTATTGTTTATTACCTATTCCTGACCACCCCCACACCCCTTATATATACTTTTCCAAACCCCCCCCCCCCCCCTTATATATTTCAATGAATTTTTTCGGTAAAATGTACTTGGAAAAAAAACCATCTAAATTTCACCCATCGATGAAAGAACACTATACACATGTCCAATACGATATGAGAGAGTTAGTCTGGTTGCTCTCAGTCACCCTCTTCCTCGGCCCAGTGTTTGTGTAAAATGGGGGGGCAGTCAGGACTTTGGAAAATCCTAAAAAATGGGATGTGGTAGATGAACAAAATAAGGATGAATACTGTCGATGAATTGGCTATCTCACCCCCTGTCCCCGAAGACCCCTCACCTAGGTGATCCTCACGCACTGGTCCACACCCAGGGTCTGTATCCAAAGGCTATGGCCCTGCCCTGGCCACCTGAGAGAAAGATCCCCAGGGATTAGCGGGTTAGATACCCTCTGGTTTCTCACATACCCTTTCCCTATGCAATGTGCCTGCATCTGTTTCACAGGGGAACCGGAAAAGGAAATCAGCGTTCCCCTGTTCTTTACCTTTTCAGTGTTCCACAGTGAAATAGTAGGGTTGCAGGTCTTAAAACCATTACATGACTCAAGGGTTACAGTTCTTCCGTTGACTTATCCATACTTAAAGTGACTGGTCGGTGCCAAGTGTCAATTTTCTCCCTAAAAGATAACACCTTGGATGGATGATTACCCATTTGATGGCAAGGGCATCTAATTCCAACACAGAGTAATTCTTTTCACGTGGAAAGAGCTTACGACTGATGAAGAGGATGCAATGTTCTAATTGATCGTTGTGCCAGAACTGCTCCTAACCCTGTGAGAGAGGCATCTGTTGGTAATGCAAATCTTTCGAGAAGTCTACTACCTTTAGGATTGGGTTCTGACACAAGGCTTGTTTTAGATTGTTGTAACATTAATTGTCCTCATTCCAACGAATCCTCTGAGGTTCAGCATTCTTTAGTTTGTCTGTTAACCTGACTGTTCCGTCTGAGAAATTTAGGATAAAGCTATGATAATAACCAATCAGTCCTAAGAATGCCCTGAGATCTCTCTTGGTCTTGGGCGTGGGGGTATCTAGGATGGCTTTCACTTTTTCTAGTTGGGGCTGGACACTGCCATTACCTACAAAGAAGACTAGGTATTTCACAGCCGATTGAGCCGGCTTGCATTTGGATGGATTAGTAGTTAGGCCTGCCCCTCTGAGGGTCCTGATAACTGTAGAAAGATGCAAAATATGGTCTTCCCAAGTTCTACTATAAATGACAATGTCGTCAATATAGGCCCCACAGAAATTGGAGTAGGGCTGTAATATCCTGTCCGTAAGTCATTGGAACGTGGCTGGGGCCCCATGCAGACCAAAAGGAAAGACTTTGAACTGGAATAATCCCTGGGCTGTCGAGAAAGGTGTATTTTCCTTATCAGGTCCATATACTGGCACCTGCCAATTTCCCTTGGTTAAAGATTGATAGGAATGTGGCATTTCCAAGTTTATCTATTAACTCATCGATGCGTGGCATAGGATAGGCATTGAAGGCAGAGATTTCGTTAACCTGCCGGAAGTTTATGCAAAACCTCCAAGAATGATCGGGTTTAGTTACAAAACACAATATAGGAGGACCTAGAACTTGAAGAGGGCTCGATAATGTTTAACGTTAACATTTGTTCCAATTCCTCAACCATTATTTGTTTTCAATCTTCTGTAAGTCTATATGGTTTCAAATGGACCACTTTTACCTTTGGGGTTCTGATATAATGATAAGTATTGTGTACTCTCCCTGGTTTCTCGCAGAATACATCGAATTGCCGTAATAAGGTCGTTCAAATCTTCTTGTTTTTGTTTAGATAGTTCAGAGTTATCTATTTCCTCCGGTACCAAACAAGACAATATGTAAGAGGAGGTAGCAGAAGGATTTTCTTTCCACACCTTTAGGAGATTTACGTGGTAAAGGTGAGTATTTTGTTTTCTGTCTGGTTGGGCTATTTTATAGGTACTGCTTCCTGTTTGCTCTATCACCTCAAATGGCCTATGCCACTTTGAGACAGGTTTATTCTCAGAGATAGGTAAGAGGACTAATACCTTCTGTCCTCCTGAAAAAGATCTTAAATTCACCTTCCTGTCATAGTGGACTTCTGGTGGATTTGAGCTTTCTCCATATGAGTATGGACTAGACTCCGGACAAGTTTAATGTGCTCTCGTAATCTGGTAGCTGTTTGGGAGAGGGGAATGGGTGCCTCTTCTCTCTCTTCCCAGGTCTCCAGTAAAATGTCTAAGACATCTCTTGGTAAAAGGAGAGAATCCAGTAGATGCCTGAGGGGTCTTTCTTACTGCAAATAGGGCCCATGGGATCATGCGATCCCGGTCCTTCCCATCCTCGTCTACCGATTTTCTCAAAATCATTTTAAGTGTCTTGTTTTTTTTAAAACTTATTTTTATTTGTTTCTGACAAAGAAAACAATAAACCATAACATCTACTCCTGGACCACATGGCCCTCAACCCCCCCCCACCAACCCCCCCTCATCCCAAACACAACTTCTGGCGGTGCTCACAGTGACCCTGGGGAATATATATAAACATTAAAGAAAAGAAAATGGCAGGCAAATTGTGTACTGACAAAGGGACAGAAATAAATGAGAGAACCACCACAGTGATATACCATAATACCGGCACAGATCTAGCCGGTAACTCGTTAAGACTTCCAAGTCATCTCTATTTAAGCTGGACATGCAGGATCTAAGAAGGCCCTAATAATCTATGGGTCTGCTACCAGTTGTTAGTGAGTTTGCATGCGCTGCTTCCCTCCGTTTACACATATTCATGTAGTTTAGCCATGCTGGGAGGCTCAGTGCCTTGCGCTTGCCCCAAGCTCTAGCGATTAGTGTCCTAGCTACCACTGATGCCATACCAAGAAACCTCCTTTCAGATTTGGGGCCACCCTCTATCAGGGCCAGCAACCAGAGCTCAGCCGGCTACTCTCGTGGGTAGAGAGCATCTCCGACACCACCCCCTCTATCGCCTTCCAGGACCGCTGTATACAGGGGCAGGCCCACACCACATGAAGAAAGTCTACTCCCTCTGCAGCATATATGGTACATAGCGAGGGTCTGTCTGGGTACAATCAGTGTAATCTTGCCAGTGAGTAGTGGGCATAGTGTAGGAATTTGAAGTGCGTCAGCCTTAGGCGATTATTCAAAGAGAGACTCATTGGGCCTCATTACGAATGTGGCGGCCACGGAATGAACGGTGCCGGTAAGGGACCGGCACCGTTCATTCCGGGCCACCACATTATGAGTTCTGCAGCGGGTCCGGCTCTGGACGCCTGGACAGAACAGACGTGCAGAGCGGGACCTGCTAGCAGTCCAGGATGCTAACAACGGGCCCGTCATTAACATGCCCGTTGTTAGCTTCCTCCCCATTCCCATTGAGCCCTATGGCCCTATGGGGCTCAATGGGAATGGGGACGTACTGGGTCTGGGTCCCGCGAAAGGGAATTACTAGGCCCTCCAAGGTCAGAATGGCCCGGTGAGTCCCTTTTTGCAGGACCTGGACCCGAGTTTGGGGGTAGCCATGCCGCTAAAAACGTCATGGCTACCTCCAAACTCATAATGAGGCCCATTGTCTGCATACAGATACATTTCCACTGAGAGTCTGTAAATTCTTTACCCAGCGTTGCCTCCCATTGGAATCTATCGCTGTATATCTGAGGGGATTTCAGGGATGTGATGATTTTGCATATAGAGGAGACAAATTTCCTACTGGATGTAGGATGAGCAACATACTGAAGCAGTGGGTAGGGGTGGACACACTTGGGTAATCAGGCCATTTAGATTGGAGTACCACTCGTAGACTGTTATATAACAGCATTGTGAGTGTGTTGCAGTCTCCCCTTTCCCTCAGTGCATCCCAAATGATGAAGTACCCTTCCACAATAACATCTCCCAATATGTAAATCCCCAGCCTCTCAAAGTGTTGGCGGAATACCCTCTTGTGGGTGATCGGGACTCCCCGCACTGCATATATAGGGAGTGCAGGGCAGTGGCAGACCACCCGGCCCAGGTGTTCCCAAGCTTTACACTGTCTGCCCTACCGTGTTAGATCCTTCCCACACCAGACCCCTCAGATCATCCGGGAACACTATTGACTTTTCCAATGGGATGTGTGGCAGTGCAGGGGATGGGGACCACCATCACACCGAGTATTGAATCTGGGCAGCAAGGAAGTAGGCACACACGTCGGGTTATTCTAAGCCTCCCTCTGTGTAAGGTAGGGTCAAAGTGCTATGTGAAATTCTAGCATGTTTGTCAGCCCACACTAACCAAATCATCTATTTCTGTAATTGGGACACAAATCCTGCTGGTGGCCAGGTGTGGGCATTGTTAAAAAAAGTATAATAGTTTGGGGAGAAGCACCATTTTAGCCAAAGAGATCCTAGCCGCCTGAAACAGCGGGAGTGGGATCCACCCCTCAACTCTACGCTCCAGATACTTAAGGGCTTTCAGGTAGTTCTCAGTGCAGAGAGCTGTCTGTAAAAAGAGGAAGTGTATTCCCAGATACCGTATGCCCCGCGACACCACCGGAATCCTCCCACTATATCACCCTGGCACACTCCAGGAGTTAGCGGTAAGAGTTCCGAATTTGACCAGTTGATCCTTAGCCCTGAGAGGTCATCAAAGTGTGTGATTGCTTGTACCAATGGCTGCAGGTTGTCACGTGGGTGCTTAATATACAGAAACATGTTGTCAGCGTACAAAGAGACGATGGAGACATGCGAGTGTATCTTAACACCACGATGGGCATGGTATTCCCTAAGAAAGCAGGCGACCAGTTCCATAGCCACAGCAAACAGGATAGGGGAGAGAGGGTATCCCTGACGTGTGCCATGTGTTGGATAAATGTAGTCCGACTGCATCCGGTTTGTATACACTGCGGCTCTCGGAGCAGTATATAGGAGTCAAATCCACTGCAGATACCCCAGCCCAGAGCGTCAGAGAACCTCAAACAGAAAGGGCCATTCGATAGAGTCAAAAGATTTTTCTGCATCGGGTGCGGCTATAGCTATGGGGATTTCAGAATTCACATTATGCATAAGCATGAATAATCATCTGAGATTGTTCTGGGTAGATCTACCTCGATGAATCCGTATTGTTCAGGGAGGACCAGAGCCGACATTTGTGGTAGCAGGCGATCGCCTAGGATTTTTGCCAACATTTTGTTATCCGTATTTATTATTGACAAGGGGCGGTAGGAAGAGCATTTACTGGGTTACTTCCCCTGCTTCAACAGCATTGTAACCAAGGCGTTTCTAGTGGACTCGGGTAGGGCCTGGGTTGCGATTGAGGACTCGTACATACTGCGGAGGTCGGGCACTATAAGGTCACTATATTCTTTATATAATTCTACAGTAATGCCGTCCAGGCCCAGAGCCTTGCCTCCTGGGAGGGACCGGATCGCTGTCTGGATTTCCACCTTGGAGGGACGCACATTCAAGCTACTGCCAATATCCACATCTAACCAAACCCAAGACCACCAGGTCTAAATATTGTGAAATAGCATTGCGTCCCAGTTGGAATTTGGAGGTTTATAGCTGCCCATAGTAATCTCGAAAGACCTTGTTTATCACCCCAGAGTTTCGGGTTGTGGTACCAGACGAGTCCTCGATCTCTGCAATGTCCTCTAATTGGCATTCACACTTAATAGCCCATGCTAGTGTGCGGCTTGGGCGGTCCCCCTCAATGTATGCAGCAGCTGCAATAGGGTCACTGAGAAACCTCTCCTCCCTCTCCTTAAATGTGCGCATATGTGTCCCCTTTTCTCTGAGTTGGTTTTGAAGCTCAGCAGAGTCAGTGCAATCGCTCTAGGTCTTTGATTTCCCATTCTACCAATCCATCTGGGTGGCAAACTGAGGTTCTTAAGGTGGTATTGTGTAGTAATTCCTTGACTTCACTCATAAGATTGCTCATAAAGTTGGATCCCTGATCCTTTAGAATTTCCTTGGGAAAACCAACCCTAGAAAAGAATTGTAATAAGTGTTTTAAAATTTGCTGGGTTGTGCTGTTCTTCAAGGGGAAAGCCTCTAGGTACCGGGTAACGTAATCAACAATTACTGGAACAAATGTATTACCTAGTCTAGAGGTTTCCAACGGTCCAATGATATCCATCCCAATTCGGGAGAAAGGGACTTCTATTTCGGAAAGGGGGTTAGAGAGGCAAGTAAGGGAATATGAGCGCTGGTTTTCTGGCATATCTCACATTTCTGAATGAAGTTCTTCATGTCAGCATGGATACCTGGCCAGTAGAATGTCCCACTAATGTGAGCTTGGGTTTTAGATTGTCCTAAATGTCCCCCTGTCAAATCAGAGTGTGCAATCTCTAGCACTACCTTGCAGTTTTGAGTATTACTAACTGAGTTTTACTTAGTCCTTCTCTGGAGGTTTCCTTTCTATATAATAATCCCTGTTTCAGGAAGAAAAACGGCCCCCCTTTTTCTAGTCCTTCCTCAGGAATCACTTGAAAGAAGTCCTCTGCCAGTGCTGGATCATTTCGCACAGCGAAGGCTAGATCAGAAGGATGGTAGGTTCTTCTTCCCTATTTGCCTCAGTGATAAGTGTTTCTCCAGCATGGGGTCTGGCATGGATTCACATGCTCATGAATATTCCCCGTCGTCAGGCTGGGAATCCTCGGTAAAGAAAAAACCAGTATCAGTTTCGTTTCTGATCTGTCTTTCGTAGTCGTAACCAATCACTGGTCTCTGCGTCATACTGACCACAGCCAATGACTGCCCTCTACCTAAGCACCGCCTCTGGCAGCCATCTTCAGATTTTTACCGCACGTTCATGTGTTGGGATCCTCGTGCTATTGCTCTCGAGCGTTAGTGCTATTTTTTCACGTTTTTTGCTCAAAAACTTCGTTTTTTCGGTCAAAAGAGCCTCAAGCTCCACCGACTCTCTATCCGATCAACGGGGACCCGTGTCGGATTCGTCTGCGCCCCTCAAGGGTGAAGATTTCGTCGAGCTACGCTTTGGAGGACTCCAGAAGCTTCTCAGGCCCGGACATGGCCCAGGAGAAGGGAAGCTCGACGCCCGGAAAGCTGTTCAGGGTCTGCACTGGATGCCAGCTGCAGAACGTCTTTAAGGAGGACGAGCACTCCTTTTGTCTCTACTGCTTACATGAGGACAAGACGCACGTGGAGAAGGACTGTGCGTTTTGCGGCAATATGTCGGAGCGGACCATGAAGGACCGCCATCAACGTCTCGCCAACTGGCTGGAAGGGAAGAGCCCGTCAGGCGAGAAGAAGAGGAAGAAATCCGAGCGGTCTTCTAAGACCTTTGAGGACGCCCCGGCGACGGGGGTCCAACACAAGGCCAAGCACCGCGAGTCCGCTGGCACCGGGAGCGCCGAACGGTCGGGCTCTACGGGCGCCAGGCAGGGCGCACCCTCCCCAGCACCATCAACCACGAGCCAACGCTCTGGGTCGGGTAAGAGGAAGGGCGAGCACCCGGCAAAGCTCCTGGAGAGGCCCCGGTCGAGCTCGAAGGCCCCATCGGAGGGGGAGCGAGGCAGTGTCCCCCCCCTCAAGGATAAGGCGGTGAGCGCACCTAAGGTGGTGAAGGCCTTAATCCATCCGGCCAAGTCCTCTATCGATACTGTCGCGGCGACCCTGGCTCAGCCTGTGGAGGCTACACCAGTGGTGGCGACCTCGGGGCTCAGAGTCTCCCTGCCACCTCGGAGGGAGTCCTCTTTTGTGCCCATCGATAGAACCCCCGTGAAATCCCCGGCGGGGAAGAAGAAGGGGGGGCAGGGCGTCGTCGTAGATTCGGCTTCAACCTCGGAGGAAGAGCTGATCGAGGTCTTAAGCCACGGCCTTGGCGTGGAAGAAGACCGGCCTGTCGGGATGGATCCCGACGCAGGTGACAACGACATCGTCGAGGGTGCCGACGGGGCCCCTGATCGCCCGTCGGATTCCCCTCTGCCAGCGCCGCAGGACAACTCGGCGGCCATTTTGTTGGCTATACAGTCCTTATGCTCAGAGATAAGGACGAGACTACCGTTGCCGACGGAGGAACCTCTCCCGTCGGGGGAGCCTGAACCGGGACCTTCTGGCATTCCCCCGCCCAAGAAAAGAAGGATTCACCCTCCACCTCCTTTGCAGCTGTCGCGCACCGTCCAGCCCTCCTCCCCGTCCACCCGAGGGGATGATACGGGGACTGACACGGCAGCGACGGGTACGGACGACGAGGTATACGACGAGGATCTACCGTCGTCACCTCCCACCAGGGCTTCTCCGCCCGACGAGATTGGTTCGTTCCACTCCATGATCGCCAGGGCATCCGAGCTTTTCCAACTCTGCCCTGAGGAGAAGAAAAAGGAAGGATTCCTTTATCAACGGCGCGAGGCCAAGAGGAAGACGGTCCTCGCGGTGCCTCTACTGGACGACATTTGGGATGAGGGCCTCGCCCTCCTCAAGAACCCTTCCACTACGCCAGCTAGAAGAGACCGGTACGAGAAGAAGTACCGGGTCCCGGACGCGGCCCCCCTGTGCCTCCGGGCGCAGCCTACCCCGGACTCCGTCGTCTCTGCGGCAGCCAGGCCAGGGAGCTATGGTACAAACTGGCTCCCCTGCTGGACTTCCTACCGGACGACAAGAGGGCGGATGCCCTGGAGATCCTACAGGAAGGTGAGGTGGCGTCGGACCACGCCATCACTATTGCGACGGACATCGCCGACACTGGGTTTCGCCAGTTGGGCAACGGCGTGTGCCTTAGGCGGCGTGGATGGCTCAAGGCTACGGACTTCCGTCAAGACGTACAGACCAGAGTCCTGGACATGCCGTTCGATGGGAACAACCTGTTTGGGAAAACAGTGGACGATTCCCTTCAGGCCATTAAAGCGGACACTGAGACGGCCCGGGCCCTTGGGGTTCTGCAGCAACGACGGATGCCCTTTCGGAGCAGCGGAGGCAAGGGCGCCTCCAAAGGTTCCGGCGGCGGTTTCTCCACCTACCGTCAAGCGGCCCGCTCGTCGTCTCAGGAGGCCTACAGAGGACGAGGCAAGTCCGGCGGACCCCGCCGTCGTCGCCAAGGAGGTCAAGGCGGCAAAGCCTCGTCGAAACAGGATTGAACCGACCGTGGGGTCGGGCCCCCACCGATGCACCCCGGTGGGAGGCCGGCTGGCGAGCTTCGTCAGCGTGTGGGAGTCCATCTCCACCGACCGTTGGGTGCTGGACGCCTTAGCCCGGGGCCACGCGCTCGAGTTTCAAAGAAGGTGCCCGCGCGTCCCCCCCGTGGCCAGGAAAGAGCTTCACGTCCCTCAGCTTCTCCTGGAGGTAAGGGCGATGCTCAGGAAGGGCGCCATCGAACTCGTCCCAAAGAGGCTTCGGGGCTCCGGAGTTTACTCGAGATACTTCCTCGTGAAGAAGAACACGGGAGGATGGCGCCCCATCCTAGACCTGCGACGTCTGAACAAATTCATCAAGGCACAGAAGTTCTGGATGGTCACCCTCCAGCACGTCCTGGGTCAGCTGGAGGAAGGAGACTTCCTGTCGTCGTTGGATTTGGAGGATGCCTACTTCCATATTCCCATCCTAAAGGGGCACCGAAAATTCCTCAGGTTTGTGGTCCAAGGGCGTCACTACCAGTTCAAAGCCCTCCCCTTCGGACTACGGTCGGCACCCAGGGTATTCACCAAGTGCCTTGAACCGGTGGCGGCGCAGCTGCGCCGCGAGGGGATCCACGTCTACCCCTACCTGGACGACTGGCTCATCCGAGCCAAGACGAGGGAGCTTGCCGTGGAGCACACGGCAAGGACCGTCCAACTTCTCACGGACCTGGGATTCTCCGTGAACTACGCCAAGTCCCACCTGGTACCCGCGCAAAACGCACTGTTTCTGGGAGCGAAGCTCGACACAGTGTCCCTTCTGGCCTCCCCTTCGGAGGAAAGGACCAGGTCCATCCTGGGCAAGGTACAGCGGATGTTGGCTTCCGACGCGGCCAAGGTGAGGTCCATCAAGTCCCTCCTCGGAATGATGTCTTCTTGCATCTACCTCATTCCCATGTGCAGGCTCCGGATGCGCCCGTTGCAGGAGTTCCTGGACGCGTGCTGGATCCAAACGACGGGCGGCTTCGAGGAGAGGATCACACTCGATGAGAGTTTCCGCCGAGCGGTCCGGTGGTGGGGCACCCGCGCGCATCTGACGGCGGGCATGGACTTCCAGACCCCAGACCACCAGGAGACAGTGACCACGGATGCCTCCCTGGAAGGGTGGGGAGCGCACACCGAAAATCTGCACGCGAGAGGCCTTTGGCTCCCGACGGAGAAGTCCCTCCATATCAACGTCCTGGAGCTCCGTGCAGTGTTCTGGGCCCTCAGGTCCTTCCTTCCGTCCCTCAAGGGCAAGGTGGTGAGGATCTTCACCGACAACACCACCACCATGTTTTACATCAGGAAACAGGGCGGAACCAGGTCCCCAGCACTGTCCAAGGAGGCGCAGGACCTGTGGCATTGGGCCGTCGCCCAAAGGATGTTTCTGGTGCCGTTTCATCTAGCAGGGATAAAAAACACCATCGCCGACTCACTCAGCAGGGAGCTGCGCTCGTGCCACGAGTGGGAACTACGGCAGGATCTAGTGGATCGCCTCTTCTGACGGTGGGGCACACCCCAGATCGACCTGTTCGCGACGGCGACGAACTTCAAGTGCCGGAGGTTCGCCAGCAGGTTTCCCCAGGCGAGGAGCATGGGCGATGCTTTCTCGTTCCCCTGGGAGGGCCTGTTCCTCTACGCGTTCCCTCCTTTGCCACTGCTAATCCGGATCGTCAACCAGCTCAAGAGGTCACGGTGCAGGATGATCCTCGTCGCACCTGCGTGGCCGAGGCAGATATGGTTCCCGGACCTTCTGGACTTGTCAACGTCCCCGCCAATCAAGCTGCCGGTGGACGCGGATCTACTCTCCAGGGAAGGAGGCGCCATCCTCCACCACGATCCGAAATCGCTGAACTTGCAGGCCTGGCTCCTGCAGCGCTAGAGTTTGGAGGATACGACATACCGGCTGACTGCAGAGAGGTTCTTGCAAAGGCCAGGGCGTCCTCGACTCTTAAATGCTACGGACACAAATGGAAGAGGTTCTCTGTCTGGTGCCACGCACAGAAGATTAACCCTCTACGGATTACGGCTCCCCAGGTACTGCCGTACCTGCTGACGCTGGCCAAAGCTGGACTGGCACACGCGTCCATCAAGATTCATCTTGCTGCGATCTCCCGATACACCAGAACCACGGGGCGGACGTCCTTGTGGTCTCATCGTCTGGTGAAAGAGTTCATGAAGGGACTGTTCAGATCGTTCCCGCCGGTGAAGGCTCCGGCCCCGGCGTGGGAGCTCAATGTGGTGCTGACCAAGCTCATGGGACCTCCGTTCGAGCCTCTGCACTCGGCCCCGTTGAAGTTTCTGTCGTGGAAAACAGCGTTTCTTGTGGCCATCACCTCCGCACGACGGGTGGGAGAGATCCAGGCCCTTTCCTGCAAGGCCCCGAACTTGACTTTTCACGACACGAGGGTAGTGCTCAGGACTCACCCCTCCTTCATGCCCAAGGTACCGTCGGACTTCCATCTCAACGAACCCTTGGTGTTGCCTGTGTTCTTCCCGTCGCCTTCGTCGCCGGCTGAGAGGACTTTGCACTCGCTGGATGTGGCTAGAGCGCTGAAGTTCTACGTGGACCGCACAAAGTGTTTTCGGAAGACGTCACAACTCTTTGTGAACTTTGGACCTGTCAATCAGGGGAAGGCTCTCTCGAAGGCTTCCATTTCCAGATGGCTCTCCGGCTGTATCATGTACTGTCACCGGTTGGCAAACCGACCGCTGCCTGGCCGTCCGAGAGCCCATTCCACCAGAGCGATCGCAGCAACCACGGCGTTCCTTTCTGGTGTGCCCCTGCTGGACATATGTAGGGCTGCTACGTGGAGGTCGACGCACACCTTCACGAAATTCTACTGCGTCGATCGGGATTCCAGGGAGGAGTCCAGGGTCGGCCAAGCAGTGCTGCGCAACCTGTTCGCCTGAGGTGAGCCTGGTGAGGAGGTAAGATGCTTAATGTTGAGTTTGATGTGATGCTTAATGTTGAGCCTTTGCCACCTCCCGTGGTTGTGCATGTGTGTACTGCTATGTATTCTTTATTCATGAGCATGTGAATCCATGCCAGACCCCATGCTGGAGAAGGAACAAGTTACTTACCTGTAACTGTTGTTCTCCAGCATGGGTCTGGCATGGATTCACATGCGAACCATCCCGCCTACCCCTCTGCGGCTCTTCACTTGGTCATACTGCCACTTCACGTGCTACCAAATCTGAAGATGGCTGCCAGAGGCGGTGCTTAGGTAGAGGGCAGTCATTGGCTGTGGTCAGTATGACGCAGAGACCAGTGATTGGTTACTACTACGAAAGGCAGATTTAGAAACGAAACTGAAACTGGTTTTTTCTTTACCGAGGATTCCCAGCCTGACGACGGGGAATATTCATGAGCATGTGAATCCATGCCAGACCCATGCTGGAGAACAACAGTTACAGGTAAGTAACTTGTTCCTTCATCAGCCTCTCCAAAGCCTAAACTACCTCTCCCAGTTTCCTTTGGTTCACTTTATTATTTAAAACAGGGGAATGGAGCCTTCTCCAGAATTCCCTGTGCAATTTTGTTCCCACAGTGTATTACAAATGGAATTTCGCCATGGTTCTGTAGTAGAACCTTCATGTCTCCCCGAAGGTCTGGGTCTATGACTCCTGACAAGACATCTAGACCAAACTTCCAGGCCAGGCCAGATTTTGGAGCCAATTGTAACGCTCACCTGATTCCCGTAGAGGCGCCGGTCTTGACTGGGCGTATACCGTATCTTCAAAGGTGATGTGTAACACACGGCTGGCTCTTTGGGCTGGACCTCTGTGCACTGTATGTTTGACTCGAAGGGTAAGATGTCTGCAGATAAAAAATATGGGATTAATGAACTGGGTTATTGAATGTCTCTCTCTTCTTCCCTTTCTCTTCTCCTGTAGAACCCCGAAGGTTAACGCTCTCACCTTAGGTAAGTGAACGCCGTGCTCTCCATCTGCCTCGGGGCAGGGTGCTGTAACCAGTTTCTTCACTGGATAAGGGGAGCAGGCCTCTTGACTGCAGAGGACTGCTGTCCGTCGTTTACTGCACGAACGGTAAGTTTCGAGTAATTCTAATGTCTTTAAAGTCTTTAGTTATGATGTCTCTTGTTTTGCAGGGTTCCGGCAATGGTGGATGACGGGCTGAAGTGAGTTGAAGATGGAGCCCGTGTGATGAATAGAAGCGCCTGGAAGCACGTAAGTAAGCGCTTGTTGCCTGCTTCACGATGCGCTCTAACTGTCTTTTTATTTTGCAGGTACAAGTTCGGAGCGGCTGCAGGGTGCCGGAATACCCACTGGGTTAGATGTGGAAAGGAGTAATGGCACGTGAGTATTAAAGTTCCCCAATGTCTTTAAACGCACCTTGTTTTGTCTTTCAGATGCGGGATGCAGCGCCGAAGGCCTCCGGAGCGTGCGAAGAGTTGGTAAGCTTTTGTCTTTCAGATGCCGGAATGCAGTGTGAAGACCTCCGGAGCGCACAAAGAGTAGGTAAGCCTTTGTCTTTCAGAATGCAGCGCGAGGCGTTGGTGACAGCCGATGGCCCAGGTAAGTGAAGAGCTGTCACTGAAGACCGTAATGCTAACCTGTTCTTTCTTGTCTTTATAGGTGTTGCTGAAGACTGGATTCAGGATGGTAAGCCTTTTTCCTTAGGCCCAGGATCAGATGCAGAAGACACGATGAGCGTTCTGCTGCAGAGGATGCAGAATAACGCAAAGCAAGATTCATCCATCGGGTGTGGTTTAAATAGCCTCCTGTAGTGCTTAGGTGTCTCCTTCCACAGCCACGCCTAGGTAAGAAAAGAGTTCCTGCTTTCCAGAAGAGTTCCAGTGTTCTGAACCTAGGGAGTGGCTCCTGCCCCACCCAAAAGGAAAAGTAGTTCCAAACAGAAGAGGATCAGAGGCTCAACTGGCAGGCAAGTAAGCAGCATGGTCTGCTGCAGGTAAGTCCACCCAAGCATTATGAGCCCGGCGCTTCCAGCGCTGGGACTGGGCATATTTATGAGCCTGGTGCCACTGGCGCCAGGACTGGGTCCAAAAGGTCCCAATTGGGACTGGTTGGCACTCGGAACCTGGGTTATGAATCTGCTTCCAAGGGAGTTGGGAAAACCCTGACCTTTTGGAAGCAGAGATCATGACACCAATCTTATATAACAACCCGGAGGTGGTATTAGGACTAAGTCCGTGGGAATCCTCCCTCTTTTCCCTGGAGGGATAGTGGCTTCTTGCTGCTACAAATGCCAAAACCTATGGATTCCTTTGTGGCAGTAGAGGGGTCTGAGGCTCGGTGACTTCGTTTCTGGAATTGTATTGTACAAGAGGGCGGAGCAACCTCTGATGGGCCCATGGGATCAAAGCTCACCCTTGAGTACCTTTAGACGAGATAGCTGCACCTTGAGGTGGATGGGGTGCAGGATTCTCTTACTCCAACACCAATCAATAAGGACCACTCAAATGGTTTGGCAAAGGGAAGTCTGTTTAATGACAAGTACAAAAAACAGGGAAACATTAGGAAATCATCAGTGATGCGATCGCCCGTATCGCTTCAACTTCCACAATCTTCATTCAGACAGCAATTCTTATAGGCAAAAGTCAATCATTGAAGTGTAACACTCGAAAGTTTGTCATGCAAGTCTATTGGTTGGAAAAGATAACTTAATTATAGGTACTATATCTGTATGTGGTAACAGGGTGTAGGGATTGGATAACTCTTATCGGGTGGGCGTCTACGCCCATCCCTTTACATCACTCGTGCTAGACGTCACTACAAGTACAACATCTCATTGGTTCTACTAACTCTAGGACCCAAGATTACTTGGTCCATTGTGATTGGGTCAGTTACACCCCCAAGCATAAATCTCCACTTTAATTAGCAGCATGCAGAATGTTCACCCAGATGCGGCATGCCCCAAGATTCACCCTGCCTCCCTTCCATCAATCAGTACTTTAGGGCTATGTGTCAATTAGTTGGTTTCCATCAATTAGCGTATTTGATTCTTTCTTCGGCCTCGTCACCTGCCTGGGCCTCCTTATCTCGACCTTCACGGGTAGGCTGCTATGCTCTTAATTTTCGATTCTTTGGCGTTGCCGCTCTCCTCCCTTCCTTGGTTTGACCTTGAATTCCTAGGCATGAGCTGCTTCTTGCTAAGTTTCGATTCCGCTCTTTCATCTGGCTCTATCCTGGTATATGAATCCTGCCCCATTTGGCCCCTACCATCCTGGGCTTAATTCTGCTTTCATGTAGAGTGGACTGCACTTATATAATGTGCTTCATTGAGGTAGATATATATATATATATATATATAGTTGGCGCTTGCTGCTCTATTCTTCTACTTAAGCATAGCAAGCCGCACTGTTTTCTTAGCTTCTTGCATTACAAGCCTATGTACAGGCGTGAGCTGGTTGCATAGTTTCATCCTGTTTTATGGTTACGTTTCTTTATATTTGACATAGTCTCTTATTCTATGTCTGTAATATCTCTATCCATGGTGTTTCGTCTTAGTGTGTCATCTTTCGGTTGTTGTTCGTTCACCTGTACGTTTGTCTGGGCCCTCGTGACGTCACCATTCGACTTCGATTAAGGCCCTTTGGGTCTCTTCTGGGACAGTTTGAAAGTAGTCTTCATGTCGTGTAAGCTGTTGGTACGGTTGTCTCAATGGGTACCGTGCTGCTCATGGTTGTCTGGTAATTGGCGCTTCAACAGGTATTGCTCTTCCGATGGGCACTGGACAAAACCCTAGCGCGGCTCTCTGCTGGTTTATTTGCTCATCACACGTCACATATCTCAGCAAGTATGTTCCTGGTATTTCAAAATGGGTGGCTGGAGTGCGGGCCATATCTGGGACCTCCTCTACACTCCCCCCTTCTGGTCAGTTCATCGACCACTTCTTCGTCCTCCTTTGGGTTCACCTTACTTGGTTCTTTTGTATTCATTTCTTCTTCATCTTCTGGGTTTGTACATGATGGTGTGAAGGAGTGTCTCTTTGGAGTCCACATTTTTATCACTCCTTTCAAACTTCCTGCTGTTTTTACATGTTTGTCTTTGTTCCAGGTCATTCGCTGGCATTGTCCAATTGTGTTACAATAAATCAATTTTCCTTTGTACTTTCTTTGTTTCCTGGGATACACACATTTTGTTCCTTCTGGCGCATATTTGCTGGCCTTCACAAATTCTCTTATTCCTTCATCAGTCAGGTCTCTGGGCTTTCATCCTGGTATGACATCGATCATGATCTTCATCCCTATGGCTTTCTTCGCAGTTTTCTGGCATTGTGAGATAATTATCTTGATAACATAAAATCCTAATAGTATCCTCAGTAGCAGGGCTCCCAGGAACTTGAATATTTCTGCCATCCATTGTGGGACCCATGAGAATAGTGTTCCAAACCAGCTGTCATCATCAACTTCATCAGTTTCATCAATCATCTGGTTCTGTAGGTTTGTCAGCGTACTTATAGCTTCTATTATAGTTCCATTTTCTTCGTCATGAGAAGGTATAAATGTGCAACATGATTCTCCGATTTTTGCACAAACTCCTCCATCCATCGCTGTGATCATGTCAAGCATATATCTGTTCTGTAAAGTCATCAGTCGGATTGCTCTTAACTCTTCCTTGACTGCGTTGAATCCCTTTATTGTCGAGTTGATGGTTTGCACTAATTCCCATCTGGTGATTTGCAACCACTTAGTATTTGCTCCAACCTGGAATCTTGGCATGATGATCGTTGTGAACACAGATGAGGTGAGGCTGAAGAGCCTGCACTCATACGGGATTGCATGGAATGCTTCTTCTGATTTGGCAGAAAAGTAATTTTCTCTCTTCCTTCGGGATACCAGCTCAACAGATCTCCTTTTCCTTAGGTGAACATCTGCTTTCGGGAAACTGTCAATCTTCAGGTCGCTTTTTGGGATCACTAGTGCAGGAATGTGGACGTTCACTATTGTGCATATGCCTCCCCAGTTTTTCGGCAGTCTTATTTATGCTTTGGATCCACACGCCTAGTAATGATCCATAATTACTGCGGTTCTGTGAGTCATTCCTGGAGCTTCAAAGATACGGCCGCAGTTCTGATTCTCTCCCATCTTCCTTGTGCCATTCTTCCTGAAGCACAATTTCGGCTTTTCCAGTGGTACTATCTGCAGGGGTCCTCCTCTGTCTTTGTCCATGTTAGTAATTTTGTGAGTTTCGGCCATAAAGGTTTGCACAACCTCTGAGAGTTCTCTATTGCTTCCTTATAGGCTCCAAAAACTATCCATGCTCGGCAGATCACCACCCCTTCTTCACATCCATTTGGTGAAAGCACTGTTCCCCAAATCTGCATTGGGCCTCTGTTCTTCCAATTGTTTTCCTCTTCTGGAGTTTTTCCTTGATCATTTAGCTTTGGGTTCACTTCCCATCTGATTGCTTGCTGCTCCTTTAATTTCAGGCTTCTCATACCTGATCGCATGCTTCCTTGTATTGGCTCTTTTTCTCGTCTTAATGTCCTGTATATAATCATCTTCATCTGGGTAATTTGTCTCGGTTGCCCATATCAATGAGGCATCCCTCCATATAAACTGCCCTCTAGTGTTGCACATTGCTACTTGTGAAAGACAGTGTGCTATCGGGACATCGATTTCTACAGCCACGAAGATCTTGGATTTCCCCATGCTGTACGGTAGGAGTGCACAAACAAAGTATTCTCCTTCTGATTTCCTTCTTCCAACTTCTTTTCTTCCAACTTCTTTCATGTGCTGGTACCAAATGTTGTTTCCTAGATGTGCTGTGCTGTCCAGGTAGTTGTTCAGTTCACTGTTATCTTCATGCAGGCTCCTCTTGATCCTTAGTGTCTTCCTGTAGTTTGCTAAAACTACATCTCTAAACGCGTCTGTGTGGCTTTTCCTTGCTGGAGGACTCTCGGGCATGCTGGTCGATGGAGCCGGTTTCTTTATCTGCATTGATGTGGTAGGTGGAGGATTTGCAACTCTCTCCTTCTCTTCTTGCATTCTTTTCTTGCCCTCTATAAGTGCCTTTATTAGCCACCAGCCTGTCACCGGCCCAGTGTATGGCTACATCGTGGGCCTAGTACTTGTTCCTTGTGTTCGAACTTGTGTGATTGTCAGTACAGTCTCTGCGGTTTTATTTTTCAGTTCCTCATGCCGTTTCTTCGCTCTAGCTATAAACGTGAATAAATGATCTATTAACATTTGTGTCTTTGCAGTGAATTCTCCTACAGTCGCTTCTGCCTTTTTTAGGGCTTTTGTTAAGTCTTCTTTCGTTGGCTTTTCTCTTGATTCTTTTCGGTTTCTCCCATTGATTTCTGCGGCTGATTGTTCGGTAGGTAGTCTCATGCTCTCGATTGCCTTCGCTTGAAGTCCTGTGGTCATTGACATATGCCCTGGTTTGTGTGCATTCAGTGTGTGGGTGCGCATAGTTGTCAGTGCCATGTTTTCATTCATTCCGTGCTCGCCCTGTCTCCAGCACTTCTCTTCATTCGTTACCTCAAGTATGTATGTGTCACTGTTGATTACATTCATTTTAAGTTCATTCACTTTACCATCAGATTCTCTCTGGACTGGAATAACTATATGTGGTCTGGGTGCTTTTGTGGGACTCATGTGTACATCATCAGGTGGGTGCACTGAAATTGGAAAGCTTCGTGCACCAAGAAAAAATGCAGTTCTGATCGTTAATGACAGCAAAATAATGATACACACAATGCATAGATACATGATAGTGCTGTAGGTAAAATGGCAGCATTTCCTTCCAGAGAAGCGGGGGCGCCCCTCTGCTTGTGGGAGGACCAGGTTACTGTTCTGGGCCCCCATCTTGATCATAACACAATGTCAACGTTTATTCTTTTCCCCCAATTCACTGTTGTTCTCGAACAGTTTGTGTCATAAAGTGTCTGGTACGTCACAAGTGTCCCCCATCTTGCGGGTGACGATTGTCTCTTGATACAGGATGCAGTGTCCTTGCTAGACTATTTAAAAATAGATTAGACTAACAGTTGGACAAGTCATTTTACTGTGTATATTAAAAGTAGGTGAGTTCCCAGTCCACCACCGAATCTGCTTGAGTCCTGAGGACATGCTGGACACCGTTCAATGTGAAGAAATGGAAGAAAATGGCAATTAAAACAAACGATGGTGATGTTCTTGTCTCTGTTCCCTCGATCTGTCCCTCGGCGGAAAGATGAAGTGCTTGCCTCGGCTTCCTCGATGGAAGGTTTCACTGGAATCTCCTCATGTAATCTCTCTGAAAGTTGGACAGCTCCACTTGCTGCATGATGCCATGGAGGAGCGTTCCCATCTGTGCGACGTTAGCTGGATCTCTGATGAAGGTGAGGACATCAACCTCGACAGGTCTCCCCACCATTTCCGGAAAGGCAGTTACTAGGCGAAAGAGGACGTTGTGCGCTAGTTGGCTGTCCTCAGGTGACAGGGACATGTGTCCTGCCTTACTGGGTTCAGGATAATAGGCTCTTCCCTTGAAGTGAACAATCCTTGCACTTTCCTGATGCGTGGATTGCGACCAAATAACTTAGCTTGGTCCACAGCTGGCTCAAGAGTTCAGAGTTTGCTGGATCTCCAATAAACGTGAGAGTGTCTGTGGTTCTCCCAACAATAGCTGGGCACTCCTCTATGATGCGAAACAAAGGCGTATTGACGAGTTCATCTATAATCGCCTGTGGTGGAAGAATTTGTGTCCTTATCACTGTATTCAGGCAGTCCAATTAAGGCTTCCGCGATGACGGTAAGTAGTTGCTAGATTACTTTCTTGTTGGCAGAATCCTGGATAAAGTTTTTGACATTGGTAACCCTCCCTACCAGCGACTGATATGATGCCAACACTAACTGGAAGTAAGTGAGTATGTCCTCTGTTATGTTTCTGCTGGGGGACACCATAAATGCTGCCAAACAAGGTCTTGATATTTGATGATTCAGGATACTGTGTTTAGCTCTTAAGGTGAAAGTCCTTGATCAATGTCTGTTAGAGTCTTGTTTCTCAACAATGCTTAAGTGTGGTTTGGTTTACAAGTTCGTATCAACAAAACGTGTTGTGGTTTAAATGTGCAATTTTCTTCTTCACCCTCCACTAGGATGCACAGAGTGTCTGTTATATGTACTTATCCCCCTTTTTGCTTAGAGGAAATGTCTGGTTTAAGCCACAACTTGCACAAGGGGTTCTTTGTGTTGGCTTTGCTGCTCATGCGTCCTTCTTCCTCGTCATAGATCTCGTCTGCACGTGCTGAGGTTCTTCCCCATTGTCTGTGGGTTCTTCGCGGGGGGGTGCAGCTAGAGGGCTTTCTCCGATATAGGGTTTAATGTCATTGAGAAAAATCCATGCTCTCCTGCCCTGCAGTTTTACAGCTGAAGGAGTGCAGTCCTCTACGATGAGAGGGCCATTGAATCTTGGCTCGTCCCACCTCTTCCTTGTGTGGTTTTTTTACTAATACTGCATCTCCAGGAAAGACGAGTGGAACACGTAGACCTTGAACTGCATCTGTTTCAGTGTCTCCTGCTGTGTTTTGTGCGGTGCTGCACCCTTTTCATTGTCGTTGCAGTTGGTCTAAAATTACAGTAAGACTGGATATCATGCAGTTCAGGTAATTTTGCAATTAGGATCCCAGGACCTCTCGGGTTGGCTGGGCGTCATATCTAGCTCTGTCTCGAGGGGTTAGGGGAGTATTCATTCTCCTTCCTGTGACTATCTCGTGCGGTGTAAGATGATGGTCGGATGATGGTTGGTTCCGAAGAGCATACAATGCCAGTGGAAGGCAGTGCAACCATCCCTTCTTTAGAGTACGGTTCAACTTGGCTATCCTTTCCTTTAGCAAGCCGATGAGCCTGTCACAAACACCATTACCTTCCGGATGATACGCCAACGAGAACTTGTGCTTTATATCAAGCAACAAGCTAATCTGTTCCAAGACTGAATTTACAAAATGAGCCCCATTATCTGATCTCATCAATTAACACACCCCCCTTCTAGGAAACCCTTCGCTCAATAGGAACTTGGCCGCACAGGTGGAGTCTGAGTGTGTACACGGACCTACTTCTACCTATCTAGAGAATGGACACACCACTACAATTAAGTATCTGTGCCCGTTGCACGTTTGAATCATGTCGACATAGTCGATATGTAAGTGCTGAAAAGGCCCATTTGGCTGGGGGATGACTCCTCTCACTACTTTTAATGTGTGCCCAGCAGTGAATTGCTGGCAGATTATGCAGTTCACCATAAATAATGTAACATGCTCAGCTAAATTCAGTATAAACCAGTCTTCTGCGAGCGTTGCTGCTATATTCTCTTTTGACATGTGTATTCAGTAATGCAATTGTTCCAGTGCTATTTTTAGTAGGGCTACAGGCATTACTGGTTTACCAGTGCTGTCTTCCCGCCACAATCCATCAGAGGGGTTTAAAGAACACCCTCAACGTTTCCAAAGGTTCTTCTCGTCCTGTGCTGCCTCCCCTTGAAGCTCCATTAGTTGCGTCTGCCCCAGATTAGTATAGGCTTCAGGTGTGATACGTGCCACCATCATTCTCTCATGGGTGCATGCCACTTCCACTTCCATGACCGTCTCACTTTTGGAGGCCATGCGCTTGGCTTCTGTGTCTGCTGCGTGGTTCCCGCGTGACAGGAAATCTGTCCATTTGGTGTGGGCGGTGCATTTCACGACCGGTATGCCCACTGGGAGCTGTAGTGCCTTAATCAGCCTGTTCAATAAGGCTGCATGCTGCACTGGCGTGCCGTCTGCTCGGAGGTAGCCCCTCCTTTTCCAGCGTGCTAGTCCTGCGTACAATGTGGACGTCACATAGGCGGAGTCACTGTACACCGTTACTTCCTTGTCTACATGATTCTCTATGGTGAGCATCAATGCCAATAGTTCTGCAGCCTGCGCTGAATAATGAGATGGTATTCGTGCGCTGACGAGTACTCGAAATTCTCCGTTTGCTATGTGTTTCTTTACGGCAACACCTGTATATCTTTGTCCATCTTCTTGGTCGATTCTCAAAGATCCGTCAATAAAAACGATCTCTCCTACCGCCAGGGCCTTATCTGTCACCCTGGGGATTTCATCATAGAATTCTTCATAGTTTGCACAGTCATGTATCGGCTATCCTTCAGTGATTGGCTCTGCTATGAATGTAGCTGGGTTCACTGTTTTCCATCGAACTACCTTGCTCGAGGGATTAGATATGATCACTTCATATGCAGAAGCTCTCTTAGACGTCAACGTGCCTTTAGGTTTCTCTAAAATAGCGAATAGTGAATGTTCGACGTATAATGTCATGGAACATCACATCACAATAGTGCTTGCCTTTTCTATGGCGAACGCTGCGGCAGCTAAACTTTGTTCACATGGGAAGTGGCCTCTCATTACTGGATCCAGGATCCCGCTGTAATATGCCTGGGCTTTGTATCCCAACAAAGTTTGTTGAGCGAGCACTGTCGTCATAACGTTGCCATCCGTGTGCGAGAATAGGTAGAATTCCTCTGCATAATTAGGAATCCTGAGAACTGGAGCTGTACAAATCATTCTCTTGAGTTCAGCAAACCCTTTTTCCATTGTCTCAGACCATTCAATCTTTTCCTTTGTCACCTGGGCTTTCTTTAGAGCCTGAAGCAAAGGCTTGGTGTATGAGCTGTAATCGAAGACCCATGCTCTAACATAGTTACATAGGCATAGAAAGCTCTGCATTTGCTTTATCGTGTGTGGCTTAGCCGTGTTCATTATGGCTTCAACCCTTTCTGGAGTCACCTTTTTACCTTCATGTGAGATTAGCTGGCCTATGTATAGCACTTCCTGTTGACAATATTGCAACTTTTCCTTGTCAACCTTATAACCTTTCTCAGCCAGTACAGTCAATAGCTGAATAGAATCGCGTCTGCATTGTTCTTCTATGGAGTTGCAGATCAAGATGTCGTCCACATATTGCAAGACGACACTTTCGAATGCAATATTGCTTAGGTCCATCTGTAGGACTCCGTTGAAAATGGACGGGGACTCACAGTAACCCTGTGGCAACCTCGTGCTTTTAAGACGCATTTGTCGGAAAGTGAATGACGTCAGATCTTGAGAGTCACGGTGCAACAGGATTGAGAAAAAGGCATTTTTCAAGTCAATCACCGTAAAATATTTTGCCTCTGTGGGTATATTACATAGGATTGTAGATGGATTAGGGTCTAGAGGGAACTCGGCTTCAACAATATCGTTTAATGCTCTTAAATCTTGAATTAACCGCCAAGACCCTCCCTTTGATTTCTTGTCAGGATAAATCACTGTATTACATGGTGACTCTGACGTCACCAAGATGCCCTGGCCCATCATGGCAGAAATTGTCTTTGCGATCCCTTCATCTGCCTCTCTGGACATGGGGTATTGTCGCGCTCTCTGTAAAATTGCTCCTCGTTTCAGCTTCATTTTCACTGATCCCACCCCCTTTCAGGAGGCCTACATCATATGGTCCTTTAGTCCATACTGAGACAGGCCCCGGGGCCATGTCGTCATCAAAGTATTCCGGACGTATCAGTGCCAACATTATTCTCTGAGGCACTTCTCTTTTGATCATTCTTACCCAAGATATGAGACTCACTTCCACCCTTGTCTCTTCTGAGTCTGGCTGTTCTTCAAACAGATCGTCATCGGTGACGTCAGTCACTCGACACTCTTCTTCAATGGCGATAATTGCGCACCATTGTCTGCCTCCATCATCGTAGCCTTCAACCAATGCTACTTTCCCTCGCACTGCTGCGGTATGTATAATCAAGGGAAATACTTGTCCCTCCTGTTCATGCATTGGTATTCTTGGTCTGAATAAAAATTTATCGGGGGTTCTCATGGTCCTATCTGCGAGGCCTGGAAATCCTGCCATGAGCACACGCATGCCATATGCGAAAACCTGTGGCTCTAATAGTATAGCTCTCATGGCTATGTGCCCTGAGTATGCCCCGATCATTTCGCACACTTTTGAATAATGTATTCCTGGAGTGGAGCATACTATGCCCTCCTCCGTGAACGAAATTGTCATGTTCAACTTTGTCATTAAGTCTCGTCCCAAAATGTTTTCTGGGGTCTGACGTGAATACAATAAAGGTGCATTCATTTTGCACTCTCCTACGTAGACTGGGAGTGTGTCTGTAAAGGGAATTCAACTGTGAGCTCCTGTAAAACTCTGAGTATCTATGGCCTCGCCGGACAAGGAAAACTTGCCTTCACATATGCACAAGTGTGTTGCCCCCGTGTCAACTAAGAAGGAATATTCTTTACCCCCTATGATGCAATTCACCCTAGGTTCCCTATTAGGGTCTGGTGTCACTGATAGGATAGAGCACATCAGGGTTCCCAGTGATCTGTCCTAGTTCATATATAAATCCACTGTATATTTGTGGATTCTCTCCATTCCCTGGGGTGCCTCCTTTTCCGGAGCTTGTGCCCAGAGACAATTGCGGTGGTGCCTGTTGAAATTGCCCTTGTGGCAAATTCCCCATGTTCGGGGGTTGAACCCCTTGTTGCGCACCTTGCTGAATGCCTTGTGCTTGCTGCTGCACTGTGTGATTCTGTGCATTGCCCTGTTGTGAGATCGCAGGTGGATTTGTCGTGCCTGTTCCCATTCCTTGGCTATTCTGCCACACGTCTTGACTTATGCACGTGCGCGCCAAATGCCCCGTCATTCCACACAGCCAACATACTGGTGGTGGTTGGATTATTTGTCCGTTTGACATATCTAGGTTGCCCATTTGCACGTTTTGAAAACCTCCTTGATTACTCTGGAAACCTCCTACAGTCCTACGTTACCCTGGTTGTTCTGCTGTGGGTTAGCCACCCGTTGTAAATTCTGTTCAGCTGGGCTAGTTAGCATGGCTCCTTCGAGAGCATACTTTGATAATTTCTTTTGCACCAGCTTTGCTTCCTCACCCTTTCATGTTGCCTCCTTCTTCCGATTCTTTTCTTGCAACAATCTACAGTAATGTGCGATAGTTAACTGTATTTCAGCCCAAGGTTTAGCCTCAACCCCTACCAATTTCTTGAGCTGTTTCTGCACCGGTTCTGGCAACCCTTGGCACAATATGTGGTAAAACACTGGTATAGATTTCGTCCAGGATTCATGCATTTCGAGCACCCACGCTTCTTGGAAATTCTGGATATAAATCAACAGATCTTCTGACTCCTTCATTTTTTGAGTCATTATAGCTCCCATATCGGGAGTGTTCGGGTAAAGCACTAGTAGCGCTTTCCATACTGCTGCTCTGCAATTATTAAATGGTGCTCCGTCGTGAGCAGTGTTAATTATGGTTACACCAGGGTACGCTGCCCGTGTCCACACATCGTCTGCTCTCTCACCAAGTATGGCGATCAGGAGACCTTTAATGTCCCCTATAGCTAACGTGACACCCCCTGTCATTTTTTCTAACTCATGTATCCACTTCCTGGCTCCTGATGTCAGCATTGGAAGCTTGTTTTTCAGGTTTTCTCGATCCATGTGTGGCAAAGGAATATATTGCGGTCTTGCTCCCCCTTTTTCTAATAGTGGAAATTGGAAGGCGCAGCCTTCCTTCTCTTCTCTCATAGCTCTCCTGTCTATTGAAGGTGTTATATTCCCACATCGTCGTCTGCCTGGCAATGTCCTCAACCTGTCAACATAGGTGGGTTCCGACACCCCCCTCTGACCATGGGGTGTTCAATCATGCCGGTCCGATTGTGTGGCATACTCTGATGTCCTCGGTGCGGACTCACTAGCACCCGACCATCGTACCCTTTGTCCCTTGGAAGCCGCTTTTCGCGCCGTCTCCCTTCTTCATTTGTCTCGCACTCCGTCTCCTCTCCAGAGTCATATTACAGCTCCCACTACTTCGGGTGACATCCTCAGTGTCATACAGTTGAGTGCTTTCCAAGCGCTCGTCTTACCTTTCCCTTTGGGATATTTGTTCTAGTCCCATTTCATCATATATTTTATTGATCGTTTCCTCGATGCTTCTGGTGTTGAAGTCATCTTCAATATTTGCCCCAATCGTGCCTGGTACTGAGTCGTGCGCAGGAAAGAATTCTTCAATGTCTTCCCATTCTACAACAGAATTGGGTTTTTTAACTTCCCGCTCCAAATATTCAAGATCGCGTGCCCTCTGTCTACGCTTATGTTCTATGACATCATCACATTCTTTGCGCTTCCTCGCCTCTTCTCTGACCTTATCTTCTTCTCTTCTCCTTTCATTTCTACGTTCATTTACCCTTCGAACTTCCTCATCCCTTCATCTCCTTATCTTGTCACTTACTCTTTGCTCTTCTTCTAAACCTTGCTGTTTCTGTCTGTCCAAGGCATAGACTGCTCTCTGTTTGCGATAGAGCTGTTTCTCTTGCTCTTCGCGATATAGTTGTTCACGCCTGTCTATCCTTCCGTCTTATCCTTTCATCACTTGACTCCTTGTCTTTCTCTTTTTTCTGCGCCTTGTCTAACCTCTCTTTAGGTCTCACATCATCACTTCCTTTCCCATTGAGTTTCAACAATATCTGTCCTCCCATCCATTCGTCCTTGCGAATGCTATCTCATCAGTTCTGCTTTCACCTTCTTTCCATTTCTTTCCCTTTCTCTCCTTATCGAGAGATGCACTAATCTGTGCCTGACCCTTCCTCTCATCATCTCGTCTCTCCTTGTCCCTTGGGACTGCAGAGGTAAAAATCTTGTCCTGATCCTTCCCTTGGTTTTCGTCACTACTGTAAGTAGGTGACTCATATGCGGGTTTGCTGTACCCTGTGGCTGCTTTAAGCTCTCTTAATGGGTAGAGTCCCTCTGGCTTACTTCCCTCGGTTTCTGTTTCAGGCGGGGCAGGTGGCGCGGTAGGCGTCTCACCCCCTTCCGTGCATACGTTTAATATCCAGTCAGCAGGTGGCTCTTCTTCCTTCGACTGTTCGAACATTTTCCAAAGTTCTAGAACAGCAAGGCGTTACTCTAGTTCTTTTCCTGTATATGTGGCATGCAAGTAAGTCGTCATATGCTGTAAGACGGCTTTGGATAAGGACCCGTTTTGTGGACATGGCATAAACATCTTGTGGGCGGTGCCCTTGACTCGGTGCTATATTTCTTAAGTTTGGGTGCATGTTTCGGTAGTTGCTTACTTAAGTGTGCCAATGGTGTAATTTCTTCCATGCTTAAATCTGTTCTACTTTCCTCTCAAACACCACTTTTCAATGCTTCCATGCAATTTAACACTATCAACAATATGAGCGAGCACCAAACACTGCAAGCTCAATCCAATTTTTTCCCACCAAAACTTTTCATCGCCAATTTACTCAAGAATATCAATCCATATGCAATTCCCTTTCAACTATAGAATTGCGTAAAAACCCTATTTGATTTCAACAATACAAGACAAAATGTCTTACATGTGACATACAACATAACACGTATGGCAGACACCTGACAGACTAGACAGACACCAGCTGGACAAAAATATCTCTGCATCTAATTTGTACCCCGACATGGAGTTTAAACAAACCCCTTTTACGACGTCTTTAAATGTGGTAGTAGCCTAGTCGTCCGCTATTATGTGGGCTCTGAGTTCACGTTTCTTGTGACCGCTATATTAAAGCGCAGGAATAAGGTGAATCCTCTCTCTTCTCAGGTGTCTGCCCTGGAATCCTCTCTTGTCGGGTGTCTAACCCGCTATTCTTTAATATCTCAGGTGTCCACCCTTGTATTCTTTTACTATCTCTGGTGTCCACCCTGGTATTCTTTACTATCTCAGGTGTCCACCCTGGTATTCTTTAATATCTCAATTATTCTCGAGCCATTATCCCCTTTTATATATACAGTCTTCTCTACCTCTGACAATTTCTTTTTCCACCGCCCTCCGTTACCTTTTCACTTACTTGTTCTAATGCCTAAGACATTTGCCAAAGCATTACATTTTTTGTTTCACTCAACACTCGCATGTTTCCTCTCTGGATCCTCAGGATCACTGCCTCCGTTACCTCCTCCTTTAGTCTTTCGTCTGTTCCGCTGCCCGTAGGAATGGAAGGGTTTATGTTTATAAAATGGGTCCATTCAGACCCACTGCAGTTTTTTGGACAGATTTAAACTATCATTGTCCACGGGAAGCTTCACAGTCTACTCGGCCAAATGGGGAAGGACTTGTGATATTGCCAAAGACCTAGAGTTGCTTCGTGTCGACTGTCAATAGGTGTCTTATTTTAATCAATAATCGATGGTAAAAACCATTCTCTCCTCTACGAAGTGTACAAGAGGGCAGAGCGACCTCTGACGGGCCCATGGGATCAGAGCTCCCCCTCGAGTACCTTTAGACGAGATAGCTGCACATTGAGGTGGATGGGGTGCAGGATTCTCTTACTCCAACACCAATCAATAAGGACAACTGAAATGGTTTGGCAAAGGGAAGGCTGTTTAATGACAAGTACAAAAAACGGGGAAACATTAGGAAATCATCAGTGAAGCGATCGCCCGTCTCGCTTCAACTTCCACAATCTTCATTCAAAAAGCAATTCTTATAGGCAAAAGTCCTCATCATTGATGTTTAACACTCAACTCGAAGGTTTGTCATGCAAGTCTATTGGTTGGAAAAGGTAACTTAAGTATAGGTACTATATCTGTATATGGTAACGGGGTGTGGGGATTGGATAACTCTTATCGGATGGGCGTCTACGCCCATCCCTTTACATCACTTGTGCTAGACGTCACTACAAGTACGACGTCTCATTGGTTCTACTAACTATAGGACCCTAGATTACTTGGTCCATTGTGATTGGGTCAGTTACACCCTCAAGCATAAATCTCCACTTTAATTAGCAGCATGCAGAATGTTCACCCAGTTGCGGCATGCCCCAAGATTCACCCTGCCTCCCTTCCATCAATCAGTACTTTAGGGCTATGTATCAATTAGTTGGTTGAAGATGGCCTCAAAACTGTAGCTTCTTATCAGGGAAAGTTATGGCATCATTTGGTTTTGGGTGACATCAGACGTTGGTACCTCATCGCGCTTGGCTGGTCACATGTCTGTACACTGTGAAGCTGCTTCATTTTCCATCTATTAGCGTATTTGATTCTTTCTTCGGCCTCGCCACCTGCCTGGGCCTCCTTGTCTAGACCTTCACAGGCAGGCTGCTATACTCTTATGTTTCGGTTCTTCGGAGTTGCCACTCTCCTCCCTTCCTTGGGTTGAACTTGAATTCCTAGGCATGAGCTGCTTCTTGCTAAGTTTCGATTCCGCTCTTTCGTCTGGCTTTGTGCTGGTATATGAATCCTGGCCCATTTGGCCCCTACCATCCTGGGCTTAATTCTGCTTTCATGTAGAGTGGACTGCGCTTATATAATGTGCTTCATTGCTGTAGATATGTATATAGTTGGCGCTTGCCGCTCTATTCTTCTTCTTAAGCAGAGCAAGCCGCACTGTTTTCTTAGCTTCTTGCGTTACAAGCTTATGTACAGGCGTGAGCTGGTTGCATAGTTTCATCCTGTTTTATGGTTATGTTTCTTTATATTTCAACATCGTCTCTTCTTCTATGTCTGTGATATCTCTATCCATGTTGTTTGGTCTTAGTGTGTCATCTTTCGGTTGTTGTTCTTTCATCTGTACGTTTGTCCGGGCCCACGTGATGTCAACATTCGTCTTCGATTAAGGCCCTTTGGGTCTCTTCTGGGACAGTTTGAAAGTAGTCTTCATGCCGTGTCAGCTGTTGGTGTGGTTGTCTCAATGGGTACTGTGCTGCCCATGGTTGCCTGGTAATTGGCACTTCAACAGATATTGCTCTTCCGATGGGCACTGGACAAAGCCCTAGTGCGGCTCTCTGCTGGTTTATTAATAATGTAGGATTCAGAGAAACTCCTATTCAAATGGATTGTGTCCTCTAACGTATTCCTCATCTATGACATGTAATGACATGTAATGTCCACAGCTGTGCTGCATTGGAAATGTTTTCGGCAGAGGGCGTCCTTGTGTCGAAGGCATCGGGGCAAAATCCCTCAAAGGTCTCAGTCGAGGGTGACTTCATCGGACGTTATAAGTAGCACGCACAGTGTCCGTAGCCTCAGTTCCGTTCTTGCCGCAAATGTGTTTGCTTCGAGATCTTGGCCTGCATTGTGTCTTCTACTTCGTATTGTATGATTATGTCTTATTCTTCTTCCACCCCGACGACCATGCGGTCTGACTTCAAGACCTGTCGGGACTGCGGGTCCAAGATGTCCATCACGGACCTGCGCTGTATCTGCTTGTGGTGCCTGGGCGAGGTACACGCCACGGACGACTGCTTCAAGTGCCAGTTGTTGACTGCCAATGCCTTGCAGGAGCATAAGGGGAAATTACAGGTAGGCCGTGTTTCAAAACCCTGTAAATCCAAATCGACTTGTATGTCGACCGACGAGTCGAGAGAGTCTCCTCGTCGGAAGACGTCCAAACGGTCGAGGTGCCGGAGTGGTTTGCGCCACTCGTCCTCTTCTTTGAGGCGGTCCCGGAAGCAGTGTCACTGTTCGCCTTCCCTGTCCTCGTCGGATGATGGCTCTTCGAAAAAAGGTGTCCTGTCCCACTAAATCCTCTACCCCCGAGCAATGGGAGGTGTTTCGGGAGCAAATGTTACAGATTTTTCAATCTTACTGCACAGTTCCGTCAGCACCTTTGGTTGAAGCCGGCAAGGAACCGTCTCAGTCCAATGCATATTCGCCCTGGGCCAAGGCAATAGGCGCGATAAACATTGAGAGCCGTCGAGGTCCCGTTCAGACAAGGATTCAGGGAATCGCCAGAGACGTGCTAGGTCCAGATCGCGGTCATCATCTCCCACGAAACCGATGAAGCTGAGAAGCTGTCGAAGAAGGTCTCGACGCTGTCTGCGCCATGTCCGTCAGAGGAGTCTGTCGGGTCTTTACCTGGGGTCAGACCTTCGAAACCTTTGAAGTCTTCAATGCCGTTCACAACGTCAACGCCGTCGAGCCGTCACCGCCATCGTTGCCTGCTGGGCAGAATTTGCCATTGGAAGCCCCTAGGGCTGTTGAACCTCTGAGAAAGGCTCCTGCTAAATCATTGAAGCCTGTTCCTGATAAGAGGTGCACTCCTCTCCCTAGGAAGGAGTTTTTCCAGTCCTTCCAAAATATTTATGAGGAAGATGTTGATGAGGAGAGGTCTGGTGAGGAATTTGTTCCTTTTGGTCTGCCTTATGGGACGCCTAATGCTCCGGAATGTCCCATTGATGAGGACAGTAGGATTGAGCATCTGAGACAGTCCTTGCATGATGCCAGTGACCTCGATACATCTCCAGAGATGGAGTTTGAGAATCCTGAGCCTGATGAGCGTGCTGAATCCACCTATAGGAGACTGATGTTGCGAGTTGCTGAGTACCTGGGGTGGTCCAGGCCTCAGCTTGAGTTTGATCAGAATGATCTCACGGACATCTTGGATCAGGGTCCGTCCACTGACCCGGTATTGCCTTTTCACGTCGCCTTACAAAAAAGGGTGGCTGCTACTTGGTCTTCCCCGGAGTCTATTCTGGCAGTTAATAAGTCTTTGTCAAAGAAATACCGCCCATCCAGTAGCAACCCCGGCTACCTGTCCACTCACCCAGCTCCCGAGAGTTTGGTGTTTCAGATGGCTAGGGCCACCTTGAAGCAGGCAGCGTACCCTACTATCTCTCTGCATAGAGACGATAAACGCATGGATGGATGGGCGTGCAAGGTATTTGCTGCTGGGAGTATGGCCCTGAAATCGACCAACTCCACCTGTGCCTTGGCTAAGTTTTCACACACTCTGTGCAATTGTATTTTGCTTGCGGCTGAGCGAATTCCCAAAGCGGAAGAAAGGGATGGCTTTCTAGCTATTGTGAAAGATGGCAAGGATGCTATGTGTGAATCCCTTCAATCTCGGTTTGCCACTGCATATTGTGTCGCACGGTCCATGGCTACGAGCACTGTCATGTGCACATTTGTGTGGTTGCGGAAGTCCGGTTTTGCACCCGATGTGCAGGCCCATCTTCTCAACATGCCCTTTGACGGGTTGCATCTTTTTGGCAACACGGCTGACGAGAGTCTTGAAAAGTTGCAGACCTCTAAGGCGGTTGCCAAATCTTTAGGCGCGGATGTCAGTCAACCTCTGCCTTTTCATCCAAGGGGACAACAATGGAGGGGTGGTTCCTTTTGCTATTACTCCTCATTTGGAAAGGCAAAGGGAATGCCCAGTCAAAGGCACTTGTGGTGGTGCCAAAGCCGCTCAGTTAGTTCTCAGGCAGTTGCCCCTTTGCTGTCGGGCACTGCCACTGCTACATCTAAACAGCTCTGAGGCCATGGCTCATGGTTCTCTGGTAGGGGGCAGGATCTCGAAGAATGGCGAGCCATTACTTCAGATGCGTGGGCTCTGGATACAATCGCCCACGGTTACTGCCTCCCTTTTCTCCAATGGCCACACGACAATCCACCGGGGAAACACTCTTTGAAATCTGCTCCTGTTGCAGGAGATTTTAGCCCTGCTGGAGAAAGGCATTATAGAACTAGTGCCTGTGGCGCAGTGTTTGCTTGTTTGTTAATTTATTTCTAATGCGCACCAAACCCAAGGGTAACAGGGCGCAGCAGTAGGGAGATACACAGTTTACAAGGTTACAAGTAGGTCATAGTATTACAGGCAAAACAAAATATACAATATAATTACAAGTATGAATACAGAAAGAAGTATAGACAAGTGTACATATTATAAACAAGTTAGGTCCAAGAAAACAGTATATTTACAAGGTGAGCTAAGGCAATATTGATGGATGTAGTACAAACTAGTGGTCAGTGGAGTTGAACAGGTTGATATAGTTTTTTCTAAAGTATAAGTATGGTTGGTCTGCTCTGAGCTCATGTGGCAAGGAGTTCCAAAGTTTAGCAGCCTTCACGGGGAAGCTATTGCCACTGATCTTGGCAAGTCTAAATCTCGGCACCACGAGGCAGTTGGCATTACCAGCTCTTGTCGGTCTGAGGGTCATTCTTCTATTTAATCTGTCTGAAAGATAGCTGAGGGCAGCATTATGTAATGCTTTGTGGGTCAAGGAGACAGTTTTTAGCAAGAATTTATTGTGGGTGGAGATCCATTTATATTGCTTTCTAGTAGCAGAGATATGTTCTCTTTTGTTAATGCCTAGTGCAGATCTTAAGGCATTATTTTTTGAAGAGTTTGTAACCTCTGGATAATAGCTTTATTAGCACCACTGTATAGAGCATTGCAATCTAACCTTGAGAGTACTAATGCTCTAGCCAATATCATGCAGCTGTCATTTGAGAGGACTGGTTTACCTGCCCTTATAAACTTATGAGTGTAAGTGGTGGTGGAAGCCAGTGATTTCACTTGTATGTCAAAGGACATGGTCGAATCAAGGTAAAAGCCAAGGGTTTTTACCTCCCTGGTTACTTTGATGATATTTCCATCTATGGTAAATGAGGAATATTCATGGTCTAATTTGTTAAGGTTAGAGGGTACCCAGGATTATCAGCTCTGTCTTATCATCATTCAGGCATAGTCCGTGTGTGGCCATCCATGCCTGGATGATGAGATATACCCTGTTCACCAACGCCAAATCCTTGCCATAATCCCCAGAAAGAGGGAGGAGAATCTGCGTATCACCTGCATAGTTAGTGTAGGTGATACCCAGACGGTCCAGATCATCGAATAAAGGTTTGGTGAATATGTTGTACAGGGTGGGGGAGACACAGGAGGTACACCGCACGTGATAAGGACAGGATCCGCTGCTGCCGATGGTGAGAAGACCCTCATGGTTCTCTCACTCAGGAATGATTCGATCCATCTGATGGCTTCTGTAGAAAAGTGAGCTGCTGAGTCCAAGTGATTACACAGGACCTTATGATTCACAAGATCAAATGCAGCTGAGAGATCTAATCGGCGACTCTAGTTCTTTTAGTATGGTAAATAGTTCCTTCATACTTGAATTGGATTTGGCAATATGTTCGTTATAGGAGTTTTGTTTAGCCAGGCAAATTTCCTTTTTATATTGCATGGAGATTTTGGCTAGTCTGAGGTTATTTTCATTGGACGGGCATAGTCTCCAGGTAGTTTCACATTTTCTTTTTAGGAGATCTAGGTCCTTTAATTGTGGAGTGAACCACTTGTTTAGGTGGGCTTTGGGTTTGCTTGGTCTATGTTTGAGTGGTGTAATCTTATCCAATGTAGTGAGCATCATTTTGTTGTATTCATGGACGAGAATATTAGGGTCTAAGTTGTTAGGCAGTGAGTTTAGTGTAGAGAGAATGGCAGGGATCACTTTGTCCACTGTGATATTGTTTTTATTTCTAGTTGGGCAAGTTGGGACAGTTTGGGGGCCATAGGAGGTAATCTAGTAGTTGATAGCGTGAAGGACACAAGGGAGAGATCTGTCCACGCTAGCAGTGAGATGGAGGTGATGGTAGCGGTGCAGTTATAATCGGCTACCCAGTCTAAGGTTCTCCCTTTGATATGGGTAGGTTTGTTAGTTTTTTGCGACAGTCCTAATGCAGTAATAATGTTGGTTATTTCATGGGCATGCTTGTCTGCAGTGTCGTTGAAACCTAGATTGAAGTCACCTAGTAGTGGTAATTGGGTAGTTGTTTTGAGGTTGTTGGCTTGTATGCTGTACATAGCCTCCTCGAATGTCCCAAGAGGACCGGGTGGTCTGTAGATTAAATGGATAGTGAGTGACTGTGAGTTGGTTAGGGGGAGTTTAGCAGTGAGGATTTCACATGATTGCAAAGTTTGTGGGGGGGGCTAGTCTCAGTGAGAGACTTGCCCTAGATATAATGGTGATACCTCCGCCTCGGGTTCCATCTCTATCTTGCCTAGATATCGTATAGCCATCTGGGATGGCTAACATAAGCAAGGGTCCTCCGGCATTATGTGTGGAACACGGGTTGGTATTACCCTTTTTTTTGATACCCAAGAAGGACAGAGGACTGAGACCCATCTTGGATTTACGATATAAGTTCCTCAGGAAGGACAAGTTCAAGATGGTCACTCTTTCTCAGATCCTTCAGGCCCTCCAACTTCAGGATTGGTTGGTGTCATTGTACCTGCAGGATGCTTATTTTCATGTGCCGATCCATCCCAAGCACAGAAAATATCCCACTATCAGTTTTGGGTCCTGCCTTTCGGGCTCACCTCCGCCCGAGGGTCTTCACCAAGCTCATGGTGGTGGCAGCACACCTCAGGAGAGGGGGGATTCACATGTACCCCTATCTGGACAATTGGTTGATCAGGGCGCGTTCTCCCAAACAAATCTTGGATCACCTTGGCGTCACCTGTCACTCCCTTCACAAGCTGGGATTCTCCCTCAACTTCAAGAAGTCGGATTTGACATCATCCCAACGGCTCCAGTAAATAAGAGCCATTTGTCATGAAATCACACTAGCGCCCCCTTTGGACCTCCTGATTCGTTCAACAACGTGCCAGAATGCTCCCCACACCCTCTCAACATAGTGGACGCCGCTCCTTGATCAGCAGTATAGCTTCTAGCGTGCCTAGATAAGCACCACACCCATCCGGTTCTGTGCATGTCAATGCGCTCACAATTCCTTGCTCGAGTGTTGTTCCTCACGCTCGCTCTTAAGAATTTCCTTCGCCTTATTGTGCCTTCCTGGCCCTCTGCGACCGTGTCCTCCTTGGCTAACCATCCAGGACTGCTCTCGTGGTTGCCATCGGACCGCCTTACCTCTAACTAGGATTTCCGTAATCTTCCGGACCTCGACTGCAGCTGCGACTCACCGTCTTCACCGGCTCTCCATCCAGGACTGCTCTCGCGGTTGCCCTCGGACCGCCTTACCTCTTACCCAGGATTCCTGAGCTTCCGGACCTCGACCGCGGCTGCGACTTACCGCCTACCGCAGCTCACCATCCAGGACTGCTCTCACGGTTACCCTCGGACCGCCTTACCTCATACCGAGGATTCCCAGAGCCTTTCGGATCTCGACTGTGGCTTTGACTCACCACCTTCCACAGCACTCCCTCCAGGACTTCTACAGTTGCCTTCCCCCCCATCGGTCCAGACAATTCATCAGTTGAACGCTGAACTCTAGGTTAACTGCCATAGACAGTGTGGCATCTGAAGAGGCCCGTCCTTACCTCCACGAGACCTGCACCTCCAGAAAACGTAGGCAGCCAGATCCAACAAGAAAGAAGCCTACTAAGCCTAAACAGGTGAGCCCTCAAACCAGCCGTGACAGTTTGACACAGCCACCATTTGATAAGGCAGCAGAGATGGATCCTACCATGCAGGATCTCTTGCGAGGAATGCAAGAACTCTCCAAGGAGGTACAGAATCTTAAGGCAGAGAACGCTGCCCTGAAGCAGCTGGTCCTGTCACGAGATTCGGCCTATCAGGATAGCGCTTCCACATGTGGAGTTGTGGGCAAATACGAAGGTTCCCCTAAAATGCTCCGTTCGTTCCTGGATTCCTGTCTGGTGCACTTCACGTTTAAGCCATATTACTTTTCCACCACCAGAACTAAGGTGGGGTTTGTCATAGCCCATCTTAAATAAAACTACACAGGGGGTGAAGCAAGGATGCCCTCTAGCAGACACTCTATTCAAACTTTTCATCTCAGATCTACCCGAAGCTTTTGCTCAAACGAGATGCTTTCCCCCAAAAAAAACGGCACACACGTAACACATATAATCTATGCGGACGACATAGTGTTGCTTGATTGCACCGAAATAGGCCTACAACGATCACTAACAGCTTTGCAAACCTATCTAACAGAAAACCATCTAAGGATAAATGCAAATAAAACGCAAGTGATGGTCTTTGGATCAGGAAATAACTTAAGAAAACCGAGGTTTAACTGGCATATCAATAAAGAAATACTAGCTAGAACAGAAGCCATCCGATATCTGGGTGTTTCATTCAATGGATCAATCAGAGAGTGGAGCTGGATAAACGAAATCACCCAGCGGATGAAAATGTTTGCTCTACAAGGTCGCAAATTACATTTAAATTACGGGAAATTTTCACTCCAACCCGTAACGACTTTTTACTTACAGAAAGTGATCCCAGCAATATGTTTTGGGAGTGAAACAGGGTGGAATATCAGAGCAAGCCTATGGGCTCAAGTTGAAGGTTGCTTTTGGCGCAAAGTCCTCCAACTACCACAATGTGTCTCAATGGTGGCTGTGAGACACGAACTTGGCCTTGACTCCTTGCACTCTACCCTACAATGGAAATCCATACTACTGTTGAGAAAAATCAGAATGGTGCCGGTAGCAACTGCTTACACAATCTTGGCTAATAAAATAACTGACGCATCTGCATCTATGCTAAAAAACTGGGAAGAAAATCTATTAAGCATCCTGGAAGAAGCAAACATAAAAATGCCTCTGGTGCTACGGATGCCAAAACAGACAAAAACAAAATTCATGCAATCCAAGTGGATTAAAAATGCGGAAAGGCGAGCAACACTATCCACTGGACTAGACCTTGGACCGTGTGAACAGGAAAGAGGTAACTTACCGAAATACCTGGCCAAATTTCCCTCTCAATATCATCGAAATCAATTTTTAAGGCTTCGCCTTAATTTGTCCAACACCAAGCTATATAAAAGAAGAATAAAAGATCCCATGACTATTGACGCAACCTGTCGCTTCTGTAAGCAGGAACCTGAATCTATTAAACACCTCATAATCGAGTGTACACAAATTACTGAACAGCGTACCCTCCATCTCGAACGTTATGCCCCTAAAAACGGCAATATGGAAGAATGGTGGTCGTATCTGATAACGGGAAGAAATGTACAACTAACCTGCAACGTGATTAACTTTATGGACATGATACTGACATAAACTATTGGAAATCATCAGCTCGCCAAAAACATGGTTAACTTCAGACGATCCAATATGCCCACGCTTGCCTAATTCAAGGGAAAAATGGAATAATAGCATGACGTGGGCTGGGGATTGTAACTGAATTGAATGTGACAAAAAAGTTTGTTTTTCTTTACAAAACTAAAGTCAATAAAATAAAAAATAAAAAAAATAGCCCATCTTACTGGCAATGCCCTGGCCTGGGCTACACCACTGGTCTCAGCAGGATATCTCTTGTTGGACAATTATGATGGGTTTATCAAGGCCTTTAAGGAGATGTTAGATCGCCCTGACCAGGTGTATACTGCACAGGAAAGGCTGCTGGAGTTCCGCCAAGGATATCAGGATATGTTATCCTATGTTACCAGATTTAAACAGCTTGCCAAGGAAACGAGGCGTGCTTTACCCTGTTTGGTCGTGGCCTCAATGATGAAGTAAAGGATGAGCTAGCCAGAATTGCCCATCCAAGTTCTTTCCAGGCCCTTATGGATTTGTCCCTGCAAATTGACTTCGGAAACCAAGAAAGAAAGGCAGAAAGAAAGAGAACGCGAAACTCCCCTCCCAAGATCTCTCCGTTCACTCCTACCACAAAGTAAAACCCTCTTGCTGAACCCGAACCCATGCAATTGGGAGCGATGAGAGGCCCTATTTCAAGCCAAGAGAGAAGCCGCAGATTTGACAGTGGATTGTGCATGCACTGTGCCTCAGACAAACATCTGGTTAGGAATTGTCCCATAGCACCACCCAGGTGTTCGGGAAACGTCAGCTCCCAATCCTGAATGGAGCCCAGCTTCGGGAGACCAAGGACCGCTCCATCCCTCCGATCCTGGATCCTTCATCAAGATGCAACCTGGTAGTCCTTGAGGTTACTCTACTCCCCTGTGAGTACCACAGACAGTACTGGCTTTGGTTGACTGTGGCGCTATGGGTATATTTATGGACGACCAATGGGCATTCAGGCATGATATACCCAGAGAACAAAAGGATATCATTCAGACAGTAGAGGGTATTGATGCCCCCCCCCTGTCCTCGGGACCGAGCTTACAGTTCGACATAATCAGAGCCGCACACTATCCAGTGGTCCTGGGCATAACCTGGTTAAAAAAGTATAATCCATACATCAACTGGTCTGCCGGCTCTTTATTTTTGGGCTCTGAACATTGCCTATCACACTGTTTAACGTCTGTTACAATCCAGACGTATCCAAGGTCGACCAGAGGACTAATTCTTCTCTTTCCATCTTCAATATCAATCATGTACCTGAGATCTACCAGCAGTTCTCTGACGTTTTCCCCTCTGCCATCAAACCCTGCCTCCACATCGGCCAGAAGATTGCGCCATTGATACCGAGGAGAATGCTATAATTCCCTTTGGCAGGATGTTTATTCTATCAGAACCTGAAAAGAAGGCCCTACGAGAATATTTGCATACCAACCTTGCTAACGGCACCATCCTTCCTTCCAAGTCCCCTGCAGGGGCATCCTTATTGTTTGTACCCAAGAAAGACACAAAGGAGCTACAACCCTGTCTAGATTACAGGGGTCCAAACCAATGTACCCAGAAGGACAGATACCCTTTACCACTGATATCTGACATCTTGGAAGCTCTCAGAGGTGCTGTGATTTTCACCATGTTGGACTTGAGACAGGCCTACAATCTGGTGCGAATAAAGGAAGGCGATGAATGGAAGACCGCCTTTCGAACACCATTTGGACATTTTGAGTATCTGGTCATGCCTTTTGGACTCTCCAAAACCCCAGCTGTGTTCCAACGGTTTATGGATCGGGTTTTTTCGGACATGCTGTTCCTCTCTGTTATTGTGTAATTGGATGACATTCTGGTGTACTCCAGGAACCCAACACAGCATCAGGATCATGTCACTGCCGTGTTACAATGACTCAGAGAATATCACCTATTAGCCAAACCGGAGAAGTGCACATTCCATGTTTGAACGGTACGTTACCTAGGATTTGTTTTGAACGCCCAAGGGGTGGCTATGGACCCTGCCAAAATCGAAGTCATCACATGTTGGCCAGTCCCCTGCTCAGTAAAACAAGTACAATCCTTCCTGGGCCTTGCAAACTTTTACAGGAAGTTCATACCTCCCTTTTCAGCCATTGTTCAACCAATTGTGAGTCTACTCAAGAAGAACATGCCCTTTTTATGGACCTCTTCTCAAGAAGCCGCCTTTATTAAACTTAAGGAAATGTTCACTCATGAACCCATCTTGAACCCATCTTGATACAGCCTGACGTTACAAGGCCCTTTCTGGTAGAGACAGACGCCTCTGAATATGCGATAGGCGCGGTGTTGAAACAACAAGCCCAAGATGGGCTCGAACATCCTGTGGCTTGCGTATCCCGGACCTTGCTCCCATGTGAAACACATTATTCAGTTCTAAAAAAAGAACTGCTTGCCATTCGTCCAAGCCTTTAAAGACTGGGCGTCATCTCCTCCTGCTACTCAACCGTACAAGTGCGAACAGATCACAGGAATCTACAACTCCTTCAATCCATGGAATGCCGGAACAGTCGACAAGCACGATGGGCCTTTTTCTTTGCTCAATACCAATTCCAGATATCTCATATTCCAGGGAACTCAAATGTCATCGCAGATTCCTTGTCCAGACATCCTGACTACCCTACTCAGGTAAGGCCCACCCTGCCTAAAATGTTTCCCAGCACTGTGTTCATCGCTCAAGCATCTGACATCTTGGAGTCCATTAAGAATGAGACTACAACCTCTGACCTTTGGAAGGACTTCCAAGGACACATCCCTGGGGTCTTAAGTTCAAGGATGGATTCCTTTTTCGGGAATCCCAACTAGTTATACCTACCCAGTCGTTACAGCAGCGCATATTACACCTATGCCATGACACCTATTACTCTGGACATTGTGTGGTCAGTGGTACCCTTCTTTCCATTCAAAGAAACTTCTGGTGGCTCAAGATGCTGAAAGATGTTCAGATGTATGTCCGGGCATGTGCTGTCTGCAACCAGAACAAGACAGATAGTAGAAAACCAGCAGGACTACTTCTCCAACCAGCTCCTCCTTCCCGGCCCTGGGAAACCATAGCTACGGATTTCATTGTTGATCTTCCCCCTTCCAGGGGACATACAGTCATAATGGTAACCATCAATCTCTTTTCTCACATGGCTCACTTTACACCATTATCTAAATTGCCTTCGGCCCCAGAAATGGCCGGACTCTTTGTAAAACACATTTTCCGTCTTCATGGGCTGCCATCTAAAATCATCTCTGATCATGGACCTCAGTACATCTCCAGGTTTTGGAAAAACCTTTGTAAGGTGTTAGGAATTCAACGAGCGCTTTCATCTGTATACCATCCCCAGACCAACAGCATTACAGAAAGGGTAAACCAGACCCTTGAACAGTATCTACGCTGTTTTTCCACCAAGGTTCAGGATGACTGGTCTGTTCTCATACCAGTCGCAGAATTCAAACCAGCCGTGAGACCGTTTTGGACACTTCCTTGGGGATGTGCTTGTCACCCAAGCTGAGGGCTCATCACATTCTTCAGATGGTCACAAAATTTCAACAAGCCCAGAGTCTTCCGGCTTTCGAATTCTTAAGGTTGCTCGGCCTCATGGCGTTCTGCATTTTCCTGGTGCCAGAGGCCTGCTTGAGAATGAGATCCCTTCAGTGGGCTCTACGAACTCAATGGTCCCAGTTCTCGGGCAGGATGTTGGATCTCCTTCATGTTCCATTCTCGGTCTCGCAGGACCTCCTGTGGTGGGCCTAAGAGAAAAATCTCATGAAAGGGGAGCCTTTTTGGCAACCATGTCCGGATGTCACGGTAGTGACGGACGCTTCCCTGACAGGGTGGGGAGCTCATGCCGACGATCTATCCATCAGCGGTCGTTGGTCTCCATCGGAGTCCAGACTTCACATCAATCTTTTGGAGCTGAGAGCAGTAAGGCTAGTGCTGAAGGATTTCCTGCCGTCTATTCGGGGGGAAAATGTCCCGATAATGACGCACAACACAGTGGCGATGCATTACCTCAACAAGAGAGGAGATCTAGGGTCACTACCTCTGTGCAGGGAGGCAATGCTGCTCTGGTTCTGGGCAATAAGCGAGGGTATGTCCCTTTCAGCGATTCATCTGGCCGGCACAGAGAACATGATGGCGGACTCTCTGAGCAGGCAGAACGTGGTCTCCCACGAGTGGGAGCTAGCTCAGGAAGTCCTTCAAGAGATCTTCGCCCTTTGGTGAACCCTGCATATGGACCTGTTCGCGACCCGTGCCAACCCGAAGTGCGAAAGTTACTGCTCAAGGGAATTTCCTCCGAGAGGAGCTCTAAGAGACATGTTCATCGTGGAGTGGCTCTTCGCGCTACTGTATGTGTTTCCTCCGATCCCCGTCATCCCTCAAGTTCTCAGGAGGTTGGGACAGTTCGGGACCCACATGATCCTCATTGCTACGGATTGGGTCAGGAGAGAGTGGTACCCAAACCTTCTGGACATGTCCATCTGTCCTCCAATGCGTCTTCCCCAAAGAGAGGATCTTCTCTCACGAGAGGGAGGTCAGGTTCTCCATCCAGAGCTCAAGACTCTCAACTTTCACGTTAGGTTTCTGAGAGGTTTAGATATAGGAATTGGTACCTCCTGGGTTAATGTGATGGAGGTGTAGCTTTCGGCTAGGCGGCCCTGAACAAGTCCCTGTACCGTTGCCGGTGGCGTAAGTTTTGGTGCAGAGGAAAGAATGTGGATCCTTTTCAGTGTTTGATTCCGGAGGTTCTCTCCTTCTTGCTTTCTTTGTCCCACAGGGTTCTTCAGGTGGGCACCATTAAAGGTTATTTGGCAGTGCTGTCTATCTCTAAGCACTCTTCAGAGGAATGTTCTTATTTTAAAATTCCACTGATCACTCCGTTTTTAAAAGTACTCCTGTTAAAACTGTTTTCCTAGTTGCAGTTACGTCTGCTAGACGAGTGAGCGAGTTGCAGACACTTTCTTCTAAGCCACCCTTTACTTTGTTCCACAAGGACAGGGTTGTATTGAGTACGTCCGTCCTTTCTTCCTAAGGTTGTGTCAGAATTTCATTTGAGTCAGAAGTTGGTACTTCCTGCATTCTATCCTCCTCCTCATCCTAGTAAGGAAGAGGAGCGACTCCATAGGTTGGATCATAGAAGAGCCTTGAGCTTTTATCTCTCCAGAATGGCCAGACTCAGAGTGGACGACCAGCTCTTTGTGGGGTATACTAGACACTGTTTAGGACAGACTGTTTCTGAGCAGACCTTGTCTAGGTGGATTATCCTCACTATTTCAGAATGCTACCTGTTGGCTGGTAAAAACCCTCCTGAGGGTTTGCGGGCTCATTCCACCAGGGGCATTGTTACTTTGACATCCCTCCAGAGGGGTGGGCCGGTGAAAAATATCTGCGACGCTGCAACGTGGTCTTCTATACACACGTTTGTTAAGCATTACTCCCTGGATACTTCCCATGCTCAGGATGTTGCCTTTGGGAAGGCAGTGCTTTAGTCTGCCATTTAATTGGGTTTGTCTAAATTCTTTTCCCTCCTCCAATCATTGTTACTGCTTTGAGAGTCTGTCATACATGAGGAATACGTTGGAGGACACAATCCATTTGAAGAACAAGTTACTTACCAAACTAGTAACGTTCTTTCAACTGGATGTTCCTCTTAACGTATTCCTCATCGCCCTCCCAGTCTACCCCTCTAAAGAATTTCCCATGCCTTTACAGTTTACGTCCCGCAAGGCTAAGTGCAGTCGATGCTGGGTTCTGGGCATGTGGGCCACACATTGTGAGGGGGCAAAACATGAACTGAGGCTACGGGCGCCGTGCATACTACTTATAACATCCAATGACGTCACCCCCGATGGAGACCTTCGAGGGACATCGACCCGACGCCATTGACGCAAGGACGCCCTCTGCCGAAAAAATTTCCGAAGCAGCACAGATGTGGACATTGCATGTCGTAGATGAGGAATACGTTGGAGGAACATCCAGTTGAAATAGCGTTGCCAGTTTGGTAAGTAACTTGTTCTTCTGCACTATAACTAAGATGGGAGTAGTCTCAACCATAAAACGATAAACAAACCAGCCCTAGTGGAGTCTGTCAAATCAAAATGGCCTATACTAACAAAAACCTAATGTCTGCCCTATCTCTTGTACAAAAAGTGTAAAAAGGAAAAGTCGGTGTTCAAATGATAATGTGGTTGAACCAGCTCTCCTCCCCACGTTAGGCCTCAAAAGGTAAGGCGATCCTTGTAGGCAGGATGGCACACTCTGGTTCAGCTTCCAACACAGTATACTGGTCACAACCGTGGATTGAGGCCCACCTGGCCTTTGACATTTAAAGTCCTTTCTCTGGCTTTAAAAATAATGTTTCAAGAAAAACATTTGCAGAGGTCCCCCTCTGCTGGGCTCAGACCTCTCGCGATACAGTTCACAAAATGTTTCAAGGGGGCTCCCTTCTCCGAGCTTAATATATATCGGGTCTCCCTCAATCAGGCTAGGACCACTTTCGGATGTCGAAGTCTTTCGATATGCAAGGCTTTCTTTATAGACCACCGCAATACAACTTCGATTCAACGTTCACTATTTAATTTCACTCTTGCTGTTTGTTCGCCGTCTAGCTTCAAACAATGCACCTTTCAGAGAGACTTTAGAATGGGCTACTTTCTTTCACCGGACCACTCCGTTACTTAGTATCATTTATCTTGCAGCTGTATTTCACTTTAAAGTTCATTCACAGGTCTGCCTTTCTTAGCGTTTCATCCACACGCGTGCAGCCTTCACTTGTGATATGATGTAGCTACTTCATTCCCTTTAACACACACCAGTCACTCAGGTTGCTTGCCAACTCACTGGCTGTGTGCGCTTGCTTCTTGTTTGGCGTTTCCCGATCTTGAGTGAAGGTTACTATCACATGCTTGACCTCGCCTCCCCAACTCTTCTGTTCACCCGGTATGTTTGCTGGCGTCCTTGAAACACAATGCAATCTTTACTTGTGGGATCTGGCCTTACCACGTGTCTTTCCTGGCCTGTCGGAGGCAACAACCTCCAATAGGGAAGGCTTGCAGTTTTTCGGCCCGCTACTCTCGTCCCTTGGTCTGTTGCTCTGCTCCAGTAGGTGTACCTTTGTCCCGGAAGTTCTGCTTGTTCTCGTGTTCCGCCTTGTTTAGAGTGTGTCTTTAGGTGTTGCCTTTTATTTGTGTGAGGAGAGCTATTTGGTATCATGTGTGTGCACTTAGGGTAAAGTGCCTGACTGCGCCTGAGCCGATTAACGGGATATGTCCAGTACAGTGTGAGAGAGTTAGTCTGGTTTCTCTCAGACACCCTCTTCCTCGGCCCAGTGTTTGTGTAAAAAGGGGAGGGGGGGGTTGGGACTTTGGAAAATCCTAAAAAAATAAGATGGGTTAGATGAACAAAATAAGGGTGAATACTGCTTCTCGCCATCGGCTATCTCACCCCCACTCCCCTCACACAGGTGATCCTCCCGCACTGGTCCACCCCCAGGGGCTGGATCCAAAGGCGATGACCGCGCCATGGCCACCTGAGAGAGAGATCCCCGGGGATTAGCGGGTGGGATATGATATGATATGATATGATATGGTATTTGTAACGCGCCTATACACAGGTGTTTCAAGGCGCGACGAGGCAGGGAGGGGAGGGACAAGGGGAGACAGACAACGATCCTACTAGGCCAGGTGTCATTCAGATCGCGCAAGTGCAGGGGTGGGGGAGGGGGAAAAGTGCAAGTGGAAGGGGAGGGGGGGAAGTGCAGTACAAGGTAAGTGGCGTAAAGTAATAAATAAATAAATAGGGCCAGCTGGTGGCAAGTGCGAGGTAAGTGCAGAGCAAGTGCTGGGGAAGGGGGGGGCTGTAGGGATACAGAGACAGTCCCGCAGTGCAAAGGGGTTCCAGGGCATCAGTGCAAGTGGAGAGTGGCTGGGCCCAGGACCGAGGCCGTTTAGAGTGGTCCAGTTGCAGGATCAGTGCAGTTTCAGTGAAGAATTAATTAGCTGTTCAGCAGGGGAGAGGGAGAGAGAAAGCAGAAGCAAAGAGGAAGGTTTTGAGGTGCTTCCGGAATCAGAGATGGTTCTCCTCAAGTTTCAGGGAGGCAGGAAGGCTGTTCCAGAGGGAGGCCCCTGCCGCGGAGAGAGATCTACCCCCAGCTCGATGCTTCGAGAAGCGGCTAACCCTGAGGGAATTGGAGGCGGATGAGCGAAGGGCTCGGGAAGGAAGATATTTGGGAAGAGAGAGTTGAAGGTATTTAGGACCCAGGCCCCAGAAGGCCTTGTGGACAATGCAGAGGGTTTTGAACTTTATCCTCGCAGCCACTGGGAGCCAGTGTAGAGATTTCAGTCCTGGAGAGATACGGTCCCTGGGCTTGAGGCCAAGGACAAGTCTCGCAGTTCTGTTCTGGATGAGTTGCAGAGGGCGGAGAGTGGAGGCAGGCAGGTTAAGATAGAGGCTGTTACAGTAGTCCAGCTTCGAGAGAACCAGGGCTCGGGAGACAGTGAGCTTCTGGGGGAAGGAGAGGAAGGGAAGAATACCTCTGAGGAGGTGCAGCTGGTAGTGTGACCTCTTGGCAACGTCAGAAATATGAGGAGAGAAGGAGAGTGTGGAGTCGAAGATGACCCCAAGGTTTTTTGCCTTGCCGGTAGGAGCAGGGAGGGGGTCAAGGGAGGCAGGCCAGAGAGCTGCAGGGAAGGAGGGAGTGGGAGTACCGATGAGTAGAATCTCAGTCTTACTGGCATTAAGGCAGAGGTCATTGGCGGCACACCATTCTTGGATAGCAGACAGACAGTCAGAGATGAGGGAAGGAGAGGGGGAGGCTGAGGGTAGCCTGAAAATGAGCTGGGTATCGTCCGCATAGCACTGGAAATTAGGGCAGAGAGCGACGATGCGGTGGGCAAGGAGTGCCAGATACTGGTTGATACCCTCTGGTTTCTCACAGTGGCCAGCAGAGATTTCATGTGGAAGATGAATATCATTTTAACAAACATACAAAAAATGTGCTTATACAATACAGGCATCATTTAATCCAACACAATAGTCAATTGATGTTAACAGTTATTCTAAAAAAAATCAAGGGCTAATTTCTGATACTTAATTCAAGATCAATTACATCCAGACTCATACAACCACATTATTACAATTACAGGAGATGTTTGGCCACAGCAGGGATTTGCCATTTGATTGCAAAGCTATCAAGGGGGCGTGACCAAGCACCATGTCGTGAAGACGCGCACATCAAGCGGTCCTGTGGCGATCCGGCCTCTGATCCTTATGTAAAGGGTGCAAGATCCTGATTTTGCCCCAGATTGCTAGATGCGGGTTACGCTGCTCGGTAGCCCATTCCTCGATGCGCTTGGCGGAGCGCAAGTGTCACCTACCTGGGGTACCTGCCTTGGTCTTGCGACCCCATAGGCCCCCTACAAGATGGCCACCAGAGTTCGATTTTGCCGGGGCTAGGGCTGTAGCAAACATACAGCAGCTGCACGGCAGAAGACTGATGGCTGAGATGCTGTGCGGGCTGATGCCCTGATGCGGTGTGCAGCTGCAACCTGCACCACCGCCGGAGCGGATATAGCCTCTGCTGGACCGAGGCTCTGCTGAGAGCTGCAACGGGGGCTGAGGAGCGGAGTGTGTGACCGCGCTGACGGCAGCCCAGGCAGGCGCAACAGGTGGGTCCTGATCCTCTGTGTGATGGGTCTCGGGATTCCTGATCATCACACTATCCTCGCCTCTTCCGCATCACCCACCCTCCACCTGATGACTGTATATTTGAGCCTGGGGGGCTATGACGTCCATCCGGGCGTGGTGAAGTGCAATCTGCCGACTGTGCTGAGTCACTGCTCACTGTGCACTGCCCCAGTGCACCCCAGATCATCCTCAAAGCCAGTAGCTGTGCATAGTCAACATTGTAGAACAGTGGGGACTCTCCTTGTCTTCTAGGTCCTGTAAAATGCTGCTTGCAGTCGGATAGGCCCTGTATGGTTTGCACTAACTGTCTACACTGCAATGTCTGGACCACCGGAACCTGCCGCACCTGGGTCTTAGATGGGAGACCCAGGAGTTTTGATATTTGGGGATTCACATTCTGCACTCGACTTAGAAGATGCATTTGCGTAATACTGTCAGGGCTTTTGGAGTGACGGGATCCATGGGTTTCTGGTCTCAGCTCCCTTATTGTTAGGGCAAGTCGCAATCATAAAAATGATCGTACTGTCTCGCCTACTCTACTCTTTTGCTAATGAGCAATTCCTTATCCCTGAAGTTTTTCTCAGAAGGCTGACTCTATCTTCAGGGACTTACTCTGGGGGTAGGTTGCCGCAGTATCGCATTATCCACTCTGTTACCGGAGCCACAAAGACAGGGGTGTACGGCTCCTGTGGCTCGAACTTTACCACATAGCAGCGAAATTGAGATCTGTTGCAGGCTGGTTAGCGGATTAACCTCTGTAAGACGCTGGGCTCATGATATTGGACATTACACCAGCTACATTGAAAGAAGTGCTGTGGATTGACGAGAAATGCATTGACGTTTTGCCCCACATGCTAAGGTTGGGTAGACAGATATGGGCCAGGACATCCCGTCTGCTTAGGCCTGGTGATGTTTATTCCCCTCATCTGCGCTTGGTGCCAACATCTGCCATGACAGCAGCAATCTCCTGGTGGTTAAGCAGTGGGAGGAGGATGGTGTATCTGTGTGGGGGGATTTGTATGAGGGAGGGGACTTTAAAGCCTTTGTGACACCTGAAGTTGGCCAAGAGGAAATAGCCTGACTGGCCGGCAGGACCAAAGCCCTGAAAGATACTGACGCTACTGTATTGAGGATGCCTGGAAACCAGTATCCCGACTATACAGTGGTCTCCTATATGCGGCAGGTACTGGTAGCTTAAGAGCTAGAACAGCTTACGAGTCAGACTTTGGGCTAGAATTGGAAGATAAGCAGTGGGAAACTGCGTACTCTTCGTTTAGCACATGTCTAGGAATGCGTGATAGAGAATGCTGCAGCTCAATGTGCTACAACGAACATACATAACGACTGCCAGGATTGCCAGATTTAATAGCTGAGTGTTGCCTGACAGTCCGTGGTGTGGGAATGCTCCTGCTGACCTGCTCCATGTTTTGGAGTAGCTTGAAGGGGCAGGCTCTCTGGAGCTATGGTCAATTCATGCTTGATAGAGCCGGCATAACTAGATTCAAGTAGTCACCTGCTGAGTGCTTGTTGGGAATATATGGTAGGCCACATAGAGTGAGGCATGTAATTAAACTGATGGATCTGGCATCTGTCCTTGCAAAAAGAATTGTGCTTGATTGGAAACAAGTGGGTGGCCCGAATCATTTATTGTGGATGAAAGACATTCATCGGTGGAGCACTACTGAGACTGTAGTGCAGTGCAGAGCCAGGCAGGCGGGTTTAAGGGAATGCAACACCAATATGGAGGCCTGGAATGCGATCCTCATAGCTATGTTTGGCCCTTCTGAAAACAAGCCTCTATGATTTTTTCAACTCCTTTTAAGTTGCTTTGCTGTGTGATGGAAATTGTGTGGTTGCTCTCCCTTCTTGAGTGGTGCCCTTAGCCCATGCAGATAGTGGCAGCCTTGGTAGTCCTGCCCCAGCCCCTTCTACTCCTGCTGTTGGTTGTTGGTTTTGTCACTGTTCAATCTGTATCTTGGTACTATGACCTCCTGCCATTCCTCCTGTATGATGATGATGCTTGTATGCCAATAAACAGATTTTAAAATAAATTAATCGAAAAGCTATCAAAATCTTAATTCGAAATTCAAGCAACTCCAGGGCTCCTGGCGCAGATGGTTTATCCAATCTTACATATAAAGAATTATCCTCTATGTGGGCTACACTTCTTAATGAATTGTTCTTTAATTTCTTGGAAATGCATACAGTTCCTGAAGCCTGTTGGAATTCACACTTAGTGCTGCTCTTAAAAAAAGGAGACAGACTTAATCCAGATGATTATCGGCCAATTGCTTTTTTAGATGTCAGTAGCAAACCTTTCACCTCCATATTATTGAAAGAACTTGAAACATGGTCAACAAATCCTGGCAGACTGCAACAAAAACTCACACTAGCTTTCAGAGAAAGACTGGTACAACATTAAATGGTTTTGTTACAACTTGCCTTCAAAGATCGAAATGGCAGAAAGGTGCTTTCCCCAATTTCTGCTACATTTATTGATATAACGGTTGGTTTTGACTAGGTTAATCAGGCTTGGCTATTGGCTAAGCGTGCAGCATAGGGGTTGACTGAAGGCCTACTCAGTATGCTGATATTCCTCGATAGCGACACCACAATCCAGGCCAGATTGAACCACTCAGGGTTGCTTACCTCTGCCTCTTTAATCTTTGCTCTCTGATATAAGTATAACTTTGGAGAAAACAGCCTTCATTTCACAGCCAATTTCAACTGCAGATTAAATAATTATTTTTTACCATACTCAAATTGGGCTTCAACACATGTTAAATTCCCTCCAATATTACATGATGGTGAATGATCTAACAATCCAATAAAATTTAAGATTATTAGATTTTCAAACACCAGATGCAAAGTAGGGTTTTAATAGAAGGTCGATACATATAAACTGGATGTAGTTAGTGATCTTATTTATCTGGGTTACTATGGCCCTCATTAAAACCCCGGCGCTAAACCATGGCGCTATTAGCACCATGGTTGGTGCCGGTGTTGTAACGAGTCCGCCATGGTGGAATGGGGAAATACTGCCCCATTCTAAAGTTGGCGGGGCGGTAATTCCCCATGCCGCCATGGCCCTTCCCCATTCCCATTTTTGCCCCATAGGGCTCAATGAGACTGGGGCAGGCGCTAATTACGGCACCGTAAATTACGGTGCCGTAATTAGCTCCTAGGTCCCTTTGCGGGTTGGTTTTTTAACGCCTGCTAAAAGCAGGTGTTAAAGTGCCACCCGCAAAGGGACCTCGTAATCAGGTGTTAAGGGTTTAACGGCGCAGACACCTTTTTCCCGCGCCGTTAACCCCTTAACGCCTGGGTTGTAATGAGGGCCTATATTTCTTGCAATCTGTTTATGAAGCGCATTATGCAAAGCTTGTTGCAAAAACATTTGAAATGAGAAAAATTCATACCAAAATCGTCTGATTTTCATGACTTCCCACAATCAGATTCTATAAGGATTCTATAAGGAAAAGTTTGTGCAAGCACTAATTTATGGTTTGGAATTGGCCTTTTTTGTAAATGAATACAGTGATATAAATTAGGATTATTTTGGAGGAGGGTGCTTCTTCTCCCATCAGTATTATACACTTTGAATTGCACTAAACCATGAATTGGGAGTATCAGCCACATGTTGGCACGATTCAAGACTTGTTAGGACCAATTCTTCACATCTCAGGACTCTCGCTTTTGAAGAGACGTTTAAAAGGAGGGCGAACGCAGAAGTAAGCAAACACCACATACTGTCTCGATTCAGAATTATGCGCAAATGTTTGTTGTCCCAGCCACCTTTTTATTCCTCAAAACCCAGAAACATAATTTATGGCAAACATATCCAAGAACAAGAAAAGAAAGTGTACATATTTCATCAGATGTTCTTTTCTCTTTGATCATTAACAATGTCTACACCCAGCCTCAAGGTGTTTGATAAGTCAGTTGTTGCGTGCAATTTACTATCTAGTGGAAAGTTTACAAAGCCTTGCTTCTCCAGCATGGGGTCTGGCATGGATTCACATGCTCATGAATATTCCCCGTCGTCAGGCTGGGAATCCTCGGTAAAGAAAAAACCAGTATCAGTTTCGTTTCTGATCTGTCTTTCGTAGTAATAACCAATCACTGGTCTCTGCGTCATACTGACCACAGCCAATGACTGCCCTCTACCTAAGCACCGCCTCTGGCAGCCATCTTCAGATTTTTACCGCACGTTCATGTGTTGGGATCCTCGTGCTATTGCTCTCGAGCGTTAGTGCTATTTTTTCGCGCTTTTTCACAAAAACTTCGATTCTTTCGGTCAAAAGAGCCTCAAGCTCCACCGATCCTACATCCGATCAACGGGGACCCGTGTCGGATTCATCTGTGCCCCTCAAGGGTGAAGATTTCGTCGAGCTACACTTCGGAGGACTCCAGAAGCTTCTCAGGCCCGGTCTCGGAGATGGCCCAGGAGAAGGGAAGCTCGACGCCCGGAAAGCTGTTCAGGGCCTGCCCTGGATGCCAGCTGCAGAACGTCTTCAAGGAGGACGAACACTCTTTCTGCCTTTACTGCCTTCATGGGGACAAGACGCACGTGGAGAAGGACTGTGCGTTTTGCGGCAACATGTCGGAACGGACCATGAAGGACCGCCATCAACGTCTCGCCAGCTGGCTGGAGGGTAAGAGCCCGTCTGGCGAGAAGAAGAAGAAATCTGAGCGGTCTTCTAAGACCTTTGAGGGCGCCCCGGCGACGGGGGCCCAACATAAGGCCAAGCACCGCGAGTCCGCTGGCACCGGGAGCGCCGAACGGTCGGGCTCTACGGGCGCCAGGCAGGGCGCACCCTCCCCGGCACCATCAACCACGAGCCAACGCTCTGGGTCGGGTAAGAGGAAGGCCGAGCACCCGGCGAAGCTCCTGGAGAGGCCCCGGTCGAGCTCTAAGGCAGAGGAGGAGCGTGGCAGTGCCCCCTCCCTCAAGGATAAGGCGGTGAGCGCACCTAAGGTGGTGAAGGCCTTGATCCATTCGACCAAGCCCTCTATCGAAACGGTCGCGGCGGCCCTGCCCAGCCTGTGGAGGCTGCACCAGTGGTGGCGGCCTCGGGGCCCAGAATCTCCCTGCCTCCTCGGAGGGAGTCTTCTTTCGTGCCCATCGATAGGACCCCCGTGAAACCCTCCGTGGGGAAGAAGAAGGGGGGGCAGGGCGTCGTCGTAGATTCGGCCTCAACCTCAGAAGAGGAACTGATCGAGGTCTTAAGCCACGGCCTAGGCGTGGAGCAAGACCAGCCCGTCGGAATGGGCCCCGACGCAGGTGACGACGACGACATCGTCGAGGATACCGACGGGGCCCCTGCTCGCCCGTCGGATTCCCCTCTGCCAGCGCCGCAAGACAACTCAGCGGCCATTTTGTTGGCTATACAGTCCTTATGCTCCGAGATAAGGACGAGACTACCGTTACCGACGGAGGAACCTCTCCCGTCGGGGGATCCAGAACCGGGACCTTCTGGTGTTCCCCCTACCAAGAAAAGAAGGATCCATCCACCGCCTCCTTTTCAACCGTCGCGCCCCGTCCAGCCCTCCTCCCCGTCCACCCGAGGGGATGATACGGGGACTGACACGGCAGCGACGGGTACGGACGACGAGGCATACGACGAGGATTTTCCGTCGTCGCCTCCCACCAGGGCTTCTCCGCCCGACGAGATTGGATCGTTCCACTCAATGATCGCCAGGGCATCCGAGCTTTTCCAACTCTGCCCTGAGGAGAAGAAAAAGGAAGGCTTCCTTTACCAACGGCGCGAGGCCAAGAGGAAGACGGTCCTCGCAGTGCCTCTGTTGGACGACATTTGGGATGAGGGCCTTTCCCTCCTCAAGAACCCTTCCACGACGCCAGCGAAAAGAGACCGGTACGAGAAAAAGTACCGGGTCCCGGACTCGGCCCCCCTATGCCTCCGGGCGCAGCCTACCCCGGACTCCGTCGTCTCCGCGGCAGCCAGGAAGAAAGCGGGGGGGGGTGCGGCCTCCATGTCGACTTCCCCGCCGGACGGCGAGGGAAAGAAATTGGATGCCATGGGACGCAGAGTCATCTCGTCGGCGGCGACGACGATTAAAGCGGCCAACGCCTTGGCTATCGTGGCCCGCTACGACAGGGAACTCTGGTACAAGATAGCTCCCCTGCTGGATTTTCTGCCGGACGACAAGAGGGCGGAGGCCCTTGAGATCCTGCAGGAAGGTGAGGTGGCCTCGGACCACGCCATCACCGTGGCGACGGACATCGCCGACACTGGGTTCTGCCAGATGGGCAACGGCGTTTGCCTTCGACGTCGCGGATGGCTCAAGGCTACGGACTTTCGGCAGGACGTCCAGACCAGGGTCCTGGACATGCCCTTCGACGGGAACAACCTGTTTGGGAAGACAGTGGACGATTCCCTTCAGGCCATCAAGGCGGATACTGAGACGGCCCGGGCCCTTGGAGTACTGCAGCAACGGCGGACGCCCTTTCGGAGCGGCGGAGGCAAGGGCGCCTCCAAAGGTTCCGGCGGCGGTTTCGCTTCCTACCGTCAAGCGGCCCGCTCGTCGTCGCAAGAGGCCTACAGAGGACGAGGCAAGTCTGGCGGACCCCGCCGTCGTCGCCAAGGAGGCCAAGGCGGCAAGGCCGCGTCCAAGCAGGATTGAACCGGCCGTGGGGTCGGGCCCCCACCGAAGCACCCCGGTGGGAGGCCGGCTGGCGGGCTTCGTCAGCGTGTGGGAGTCCATCTCCACCGACCGTTGGGTGCTGGACGCCCTGGCCCGGGGCCACGCGCTCGAGTTTCAAAGAAGGTGCCCGCGCGTCCCCCCCGTGGCCAGGAAAGAACTTCACGTCCCTCAACTTCTCCTGGAGGTAAAGGCGATGCTCAGAAAGGGCGCCATCGAACTCGTCCCAAAGAGGCTTCGGGGCTCCGGAGTCTACTCGCGTTACTTCCTCGTGAAGAAGAAGACGGGAGGATGGCGCCCCATCCTGGACCTGCGACGCCTGAACAAGTTCATCAAGGCGCAGAAGTTCCGGATGGTCACCCTCCAGCACGTCCTGGGTCAGCTGGAGGAAGGAGACTTCCTATCGTCGTTGGATTTGGAGGATGCCTACTTCCACATTCCCATCCTAAAGGGGCACCGAAAATTCCTCAGATTCGTGGTCCAAGGGCGTCATTACCAGTTCAAAGCCCTTCCCTTCGGACTACGGTCGGCACCCAGGGTTTTCACCAAGTGCCTCGCACCGGTGGCGGCGCAGCTGCGCCGCGAGGGGATTCACGTCTACCCCTACCTGGACGACTGGCTCATCCGCGCCAAGACGAGGGAGCTCGCCGTGGTCCACACGGCAAGGACCGTCCAACTCCTCACGGACCTGGGATTCTCCGTGAACTACGCCAAATCCCACCTGGTGCCCGCGCAAGTCGCACTGTTTCTGGGAGCGAGGCTCGACACAGTGTCCCTTCTGGCCTCCCCGTCGGAGGAGAGGACCAGGACCATCTTGGGCAAGGTGCAACGGATGTTGGTGGCCGACGCGGCCAAGGTGAGGTCCATCAAGTCCCTCCTCGGGATGATGTCTTCCTGCATCTACCTCATTCCCATGTGCAGGCTCCGGATGCGCCCGTTGCAAGAGTTCCTGGATGCGCGCTGGATCCAGACGACGGGCAGCTTCGAGGAAAGGATCAAGCTCGACGAGAGTTTCCGACGAGCGATACGGTGGTGGGGCACCCGCGCGCATCTGACGGCGGGCATGGACTTCCAGACCCCAGCCCACCAGGTGACTGTGACCACGGATGCCTCCCTAGAAGGGTGGGGAGCGCACACCGAAAATCTGCACGCAAGGGGACTCTGGCTCCCGACGGAGAAGTCCCTGCATATCAACGTCCTGGAGCTCCGTGCAGTGTTTTGGGCCCTCAGGTCCTTCCTTCCGTCCCTCAAGGGCAAGGTGGTGAGGATCTTCACCGACAACACCACCACCATGTTTTACATCAGGAAACAGGGCGGAACCAGGTCCCCAGCGCTGTCCAAGGAGGCGCAGGACCTGTGGCATTGGGCCGTCGCCCAAGGGATTCTTCTGGTGCCGTTTCATCTGGCAGGGATAAAAAACACCATCGCCGACTCACTCAGCAGGGAGCTGCGCTCGTGCCACGAGTGGGAACTACGGCAGGATCTGGTGGATCGCCTCTTCCGACGGTGGGGCACACCCCAGATCGACCTGTTCGCGACGGCGACGAACACCAAGTGCCGGAGGTTCGCCAGCAGGTTTCCCCAGACGAGGAGCATGGGCGATGCTTTCTCGTTCCCCTGGGAGGGCCTGTTCCTCTACGCGTTCCCTCCCTTGCCTCTGCTAATCCGGCTCGTCAACCAGCTCAAGAGGTCACGGTGCAGGATGATCCTCGTCGCACCTGCGTGGCCGAGGCAGATATGGTTCCCGGACCTTCTGGACTTGTCAGCGTCCCCGCCGATCAAGCTGCCGGCGGACGCGGATCTACTCTCCAGGGAAGGAGGCGCCATCCTCCACCACGACCCGAAGTCGCTGAACTTGCAGGCCTGGCTCCTGCAGCGCTAGAGTTTGGAGGATACGACATACCGGCCGATTGCAGAGAGGTTCTTGCAAAGGCCAGTGCGTCCTCGACTCTTAAATGCTACGGACACAAATGGAAGAGGTTCTCTGTCTGGTGCCACGCACAGAAGATTAACCCTCTACGGATTACGGCTCCCCAAGTGCTGCCGTACCTGCTGACGCTGGCCAAAGCTGGTCTGGCACACGCGTCCATCAAGATTCATCTTGCTGCGATCTCCCGATACACCAGAACCACGGGCCGGACGTCCTTGTGGTCTCATCGTCTGGTGAAAGAGTTCATGAAGGGACTGTTCAGATCGTTCCCGCCGGTGAAGGCTCCGGCCCCGGCGTGGGAGCTCAACGTGGTGCTGACCAAGCTCATGGGACCTCCGTTCGAGCCTCTGCACTCGGCCCCGTTGAAGTTTCTATCGTGGAAAACAGCTTTTCTCGTGGCCATCACCTCCGCACGACGAGTGGGAGAGATCCAGGCCCTTTCCTGCAAGGCCCCGTACTTGACTTTCCACGACACGAGGGTAGTGCTCAGGACGCACCCCTCCTTCATGCCCAAGGTACCGTCGGACTTTCATCTCAACGAACCCTTGGTGTTACCTGTGTTCTTCCCGTCGCCTTCGTCGCCGGCTGAGAGGACTTTGCACTCGCTGGATGTAGCTAGAGCGCTGAAGTTCTACGTGGACCGCACGAAAGGTTTTCGGAAGACGTCACAACTCTTTGTGAACTTTGGACCTGTCAATCAGGGGAAGGCTCTCTCGAAGGCTTCCATCTCCAGATGGCTCTCCGGCTGTATCATGTACTGTCACCGGTTGGCAAACCGACCGCTGCCTGGCCGTCCGAGAGCCCATTCCACCAGAGCGATCGCAGCTACCACGGCGTTCCTATCTGGTGTGCCCCTGCTGGACATATGCAGGGCTGCTACGTGGAGGTCGACGCACACCTTCACGAAATTCTACTGCGTCGACCGGGATTCCAGGGAGGAGTCCAGGGTCGGCCAAGCAGTGCTGCGCAACCTGTTCGCCTGAGGTGAGCCTGGTGAGGAGGTAAGATGCTTAATGTTGAGTTGATGTGATGCTTAATGTTGAGCCTTTGCCACCTCCCGTGGTTGTGCATGTGTGTACTGCTATGTATTCTTTATTCATGAGCATGTGAATCCATGCCAGACCCCATGCTGGAGAAGGAACAAGTTACTTACCTGTAACTGTTGTTCTCCAGCATGGGTCTGGCATGGATTCACATGCGAACCCTCCCGCCTACCCCTCTGCGGCTCTTCACTTGGTCATACTGCCACTTCACGTGCTTCCAAATCTGAAGATGGCTGCCAGAGGCGGTGCTTAGGTAGAGGGCAGTCATTGGCTGTGGTCAGTATGACGCAGAGACCAGTGATTGGTTATTACTACGAAAGACAGATCAGAAACGAAACTGATACTGGTTTTTTCTTTACCGAGGATTCCCAGCCTGACGACGGGGAATATTCATGAGCATGTGAATCCATGCCAGACCCATGCTGGAGAACAACAGTTACAGGTAAGTAACTTGTTCCTTCTCAGTACACAAATGACCTTGGCTTGTTGAAAGATACAAGCCTCCCTTCCTTATCTCTTTCTTAACAAGCAGACCCCGGCCAGAGCTCACAGGCACCCTGCATGCTTCCTTCCCCTGTTTTTGTTATGTGCAATGTGAAACTTCATTCCCACACAAACACTTTCCTAACGTGAGTGTATTCCTTCTGCTTTGGCAGCAAGCTAAAATGGCGAAGCTTCTGCTCTAACGTTGAAGACAAAATGGCACCTCACACATTGCTTGCAGTTAAAGTAAAATGTCTAAACACCATTGTTCAGAGGAACACCGTTTTATTCATCTATACTGGAATCCCCAGTGCAATATTTTACAACTAGTGGAGAAGTCTGTGTAAACAGGCTAATGTGCGTAAAGTAAGAAATGTTCAGAGTGTAAACATATTAAGTGGTGTATTTTAACATCATTTATGTTAATAGAAAACACATGTAAAGGATTTTGCTCCTTTTGCATGGAGGAGTAGTAACCTCAAACTAAATCTCACAGAATCCGCTGAAAGTTCAACCTAGCACCTACAGCCAATTGTTGTATCTGCTCCTCCTTGTCTTGGATTCCACTTATGGGCTTTGGACTCAAACATATTATTTTGAGGGATGCCATAGTAATACAATTCACATGTACCATGAGTTGAAGCAGACATTAGATCATTAAATAAAGTAAATTGAAGTCAAATGAAGTGTAAAACGTACATGACGAATATTGTTGATATAATAATACATACCAAGAAATATTACAATGACTAATTACATAATGCATAAGTACATTGAAAATAAAACATTTCATTAATTTTGTTAGAGAAATAGTGTGCTCGTCCTTTCTCCATAGACTTGATTAAAGCTCAGCAGTTAAGGGGGTTAATCAAATACATTTCTTAGTGTATGCAACTTGAAGTATGCTGTCTTGGGCCTTTTTTGCAGCTAACTGTATGTTATCATTGTTGAAATGCACATTTTGTTCACCTGGAACATGAACTTGAAGTCTTATTGTTTTATGCGTAAGGCAACAGCTCCCTCTAGCAGTGATAACAGGTGAGGCAGGGTGGATGGCTTTGGACAAACATACATCTGGCCTTTTATTATAGAGTCTTAGCACTCATGGTGTAGTGAATCTAGCAGTCACGATTTTTTGTTATCCGGTGACTTAAATGCTCACTGTCCAGATGTAGAAAGCAATACAGATGATTTATTCCGTACTGGCAACATAGCTTGTGGTTCTATTAACATACAAAGCCACGTTTGGGCTAAAGACTATTTATGTACAGAATTACTAGTATGATTAGATTTGAATAAAGTATTAGGTATTAAATCATGTAAAGAAAAATGTACTAATATCCTTCATGTTTTGACCACTAATAAAGAAGTGCTTGTACAAAAATCTGAATTGAGTAAATAAATTACTGTGGCATAATGACTTGTGTGAAACTCGTAACACAAACACAGACTACGTTCTGTACAATAATGTAATTCTAATAGATAACAGGATGGGGGTGTCTACTGCTATACCTTAGAAAACTCAGTTTAACCATTTCGTGAAATTGAAGAGAAACCAGCAATGCGTTATTTGTTGTGGCTTTTTCTAACTTTAAGCATTTTAAACTTATGCTATGTGAATGTATTTTTTATATTTTAGGCAGTGCACCAAATTATTATCCGAACAGTTTCAGTGGTCCTCAGTGTCAGCCTATGCAGAAGGAGTGTACCTACAAAGTGTCAGGGGATGTCAGCCGCTGTGAGAGTGTAACTGAGGACAACGTTACTCAGGTAACTGGGGGAGAGTCTGGCAATGTAAACAATAGCCCAATTTCCATCAATAGATGAACAATAGTCTATTTTGGAGTAACACATTTGTGCCACAGCAGCTGCACCCCTTCCTCGATACATTTGGAATGTCATCCCTGGGAAGGGGCGGGATCGGATAACTCACTGTACAGCACTAGATTAAAGAAAAAGGTGTCAGGGTAAATCCGTGGGACACGGCCGTGTAAGCAACTGCCACCAGCATTTGCCTGGACAGCGGTCACGTATTGTGACATGTGAAGTTTGCATTTAGTATAACATGGTTGTTGTTGGGGAAATAGAGGTGAGGGGGAGAATGTTTTGAGCAACCAAAGGCGGGACAGAGGGAGGGATTAGGGACATCTGGATTGTTGGGTTTCACATGGGGAAGGGGGAGGGATGATCTTGAACTGCTTTGTCACATGCGGTTGAGACATGATTATAACTCTGCCGATAAAATACTGAGTCTGAGGGGATGTAGTTTCGACCAAATGTGCATGAAGATATTTTTGGGGCATACTGCCAAGTTTGGCCTTAACACAGATTTGTGATGCCACTTTATAATGCAGCATTAATGTCCTGAAATGAAAAGGGAAGGGGTGAAGATACTAATGTTACAGGAGAAACACTTTGAAGACACCCAATGTATGAATACACCGGTCGAATAGGCAGTAGTTTCCCCAGCATGGAAACAAGGGAACAAATCCTCCTTATCTTTCTCTGTTGCAAGCGGTACCTTCCTCACACCTTCTTGTAGGGAAGAAAAAGCACTGCACAGTGTTGAAAAGAAGGTCTATCTGAATAGTGCCCTTCACCTCTGCCAGACAAACTGTGAGGCAATCCTGGCAGGGAAGGGAGATGGGAGAATTCACTGATGATCTGCAAGATGACACAAGGGAGCAATTCCTCGCTGGATGGCGGGATGTTAAACAAGTGGCACTTGGCTTGCTGGAATCAGCGGAGGGAAATGTGAGCACAGGGTTCAGGGGTATGTGCATAGGGCTAGACCTATGCAGGATGGCCTGGTTGAAAAGCACAAAGCCACTAACAAAAGTGCAAGAGAAATTTGGAGGATTGCCCTTTGATGGGCTCATGCTGTTCCATCCCAGTACCGACGAGGAGCTGACAAAGAAAAAGGCTCACTCCCTCACGACTAAATGTTTCTCCAGCATGGGGTCTGGCATGGATTCACATGCTCATGAATCCTCGTCAGGCTGGGAATCCTCGGTAAAGAAAAAACCAGTATCAGTTTCGTTTCTGATCTGTCTTTCATAGTAATAACCAATCACTGGTCTCTGCGTCATACTGACCACAGCCAATGACTGCCCTCTACCTAAGCACCGCCTCTGGCAGCCATCTTCAGATTTTTACCGCACGTTCATGTGTTGGGATCCTCGTGCTATTGCTCTCGAGCGTTAGTGCTATTTTTTCGCGCTTTTTCACAAAAACTTCGATTCTTTCGGTCTAAAGAGCCTCAAGCTCCACCGATCCTACATCCGATCAACGGGGACCCGTGTCGGATTCATCTGTGCCCCTCAAGGGTGAAGATTTCGTCGAGCTACACTTCGGAGGACTCCAGAAGCTTCTCAGGCCCGGTCCCGGAGATGGCCCAGGAGAAGGGAAGCTCGACGCCCGGAAAGCTGTTCAGGGCCTGCCCTAGATGCCAGCTGCAGAACGTCTTCAAGGAGGACGAACACTCTTTCTGCCTTTACTGCCTTCATGGGGACAAGACGCACGTGGAGAAGGACTGTGCGTTTTGCGGCAACATGTCGGAACGGACCATGAAGGACCGCCATCAACGTCTCGCCAGCTGGCTGGAGGGTAAGAGCCCGTCTGGCGAGAAGAAGAAGAAATCTGAGCGGTCTTCTAAGACCTTTGAGGGCGCCCCGGCGACGGGGGCCCAACATAAGGCCAAGCACCGCGAGTCCGCTGGCACCGGGAGCGCCGAACGGTCGGGCTCTACGGGCGCCAGGCAGGGCGCACCCTCCCCGGCACCATCAACCACGAGCCAACGCTCTGGGTCGGGTAAGAGGAAGGCCGAGCACCCGGCGAAGCTCCTGGAGAGGCCCCGGTCGAGCTCTAAGGCAGAGGAGGAGCGTGGCAGTGCCCCCTCCCTCAAGGATAAGGCGGTGAGCGCACCTAAGGTGGTGAAGGCCTTGATCCATTCGACCAAGCCCTCTATCGAAACGGTCGCGGCGGCCCTGGCCCAGCCTGTGGAGGCTGCACCAGTGGTGGCGGCCTCGGGGCCCAGAATCTCCCTGCCTCCTCGGAGGGAGTCTTCTTTCGTGCCCATCGATAGGACCCCCGTGAAACCCTCCGTGGGGAAGAAGAATGGGGGGCAGGGCGTCGTCGTAGATTCGGCCTCAACCTCAGAAGAGGAACTGATCGAGGTCTTAAGCCACGGCCTAGGCGTGGAGCAAGACCAGCCCGTCGGAATGGGCCCCGACGCAGGTGACGACGACGACATCGTCGAGGATACCGACGGGGCCCCTGCTCGCCCGTCGGATTCCCCTCTGCCAGCGCCGCAAGACAACTCAGCGGCCATTTTGTTGGCTATACAGTCCTTATGCTCCGAGATAAGGACGAGACTACCGTTACCGACGGAGGAACCTCTCCCGTCGGGGGATCCAGAACCGGGACCTTCTGGTGTTCCCCCTACCAAGAAAAGAAGGATCCATCCACCGCCTCCTTTTCAACCGTCGCGCCCCGTCCAGCCCTCCTCCCCGTCCACCCGAGGGGATGATACGGGGACTGACACGGCAGCGACGGGTACGGACGACGAGGCATACGACGAGGATTTTCCGTCGTCGCCTCCCACCAGGGCTTCTCCGCCCGACGAGATTGGATCGTTCCACTCAATGATCGCCAGGGCATCCGAGCTTTTCCAACTCTGCCCTGAGGAGAAGAAAAAGGAAGGCTTCCTTTACCAAGGGCGCGAGGCCAAGAGGAAGACGGTCCTCGCAGTGCCTCTGTTGGACGACATTTGGGATGAGGGCCTTTCCCTCCTCAAGAACCCTTCCACGACGCCAGCGAAAAGAGACCGGTACGAGAAAAAGTACCGGGTCCCGGACTCGGCCCCCCTATGCCTCCGGGCGCAGCCTACCCCGGACTCCGTCGTCTCCGCGGCAGCCAGGAAGAAAGCGGGGGGGGGTGCGGCCTCCACGTCGACTTCCCCGCCGGACGGCGAGGGAAAGAAATTGGATGCCATGGGACGCAGAGTCATCTCGTCGGCGGCGACGACGATTAAAGCGGCCAACGCCTTGGCTATCGTGGCCCGCTACGACAGGGAACTCTGGTACAAGATAGCTCCCCTGCTGGATTTTCTGCCGGACGACAAGAGGGCGGAGGCCCTTGAGATCCTGCAGGAAGGTGAGGTGGCCTCGGACCACGCCATCACCGTGGCGACGGACATCGCCGACACTGGGTTCCGCCAGATGGGCAACGGCGTTTGCCTTCGACGTCGCGGATGGCTCAAGGCTACGGACTTTCGGCAGGACGTCCAGACCAGGGTCCTGGACATGCCCTTCGACGGGAACAACCTGTTTGGGAAGACAGTGGACGATTCCCTTCAGGCCATCAAGGCGGATACTGAGACGGCCCGGGCCCTTGGAGTACTGCAGCAACGGCGGACGCCCTTTCGGAGCGGCGGAGGCAAGGGCGCCTCCAAAGGTTCCGGCGGCGGTTTCGCTTCCTACCGTCAAGCGGCCCGCTCGTCGTCGCAAGAGGCCTACAGAGGACGAGGCAAGTCTGGCGGACCCCGCCGTCGTCGCCAAGGAGGCCAAGGCGGCAAGGCCGCGTCCAAGCAGGATTGAACCGGCCGTGGGGTCGGGCCCCCACCGAAGCACCCCGGTGGGAGGCCGGCTGGCGGGCTTCGTCAGCGTGTGGGAGTCCATCTCCACCGACCGTTGGGTGCTGGACGCCCTGGCCCGGGGCCACGCGCTCGAGTTTCAAAGAAGGTGCCCGCGCGTCCCCCCCGTGGCCAGGAAAGAACTTCACGTCCCTCAACTTCTCCTGGAGGTAAAGGCGATGCTCAGAAAGGGCGCCATCGAACTCGTCCCAAAGAGGCTTCGGGGCTCCGGAGTCTACTCGCGTTACTTCCTCGTGAAGAAGAAGACGGGAGGATGGCGCCCCATCCTGGACCTGCGACGCCTGAACAAGTTCATCAAGGCGCAGAAGTTCCGGATGGTCACCCTCCAGCACGTCCTGGGTCAGCTGGAGGAAGGAGACTTCCTATCGTCGTTGGATTTGGAGGATGCCTACTTCCACATTCCCATCCTAAAGGGGCACCGAAAATTCCTCAGATTCGTGGTCCAAGGGCGTCATTACCAGTTCAAAGCCCTCCCCTTCGGACTACGGTCGGCACCCAGGGTTTTCACCAAGTGCCTCGCACCGGTGGCGGCGCAGCTGCGCCGCGAGGGGATTCACGTCTACCCCTACCTGGACGACTGGCTCATCCGCGCCAAGACGAGGGAGCTCGCCGTGGTCCACACGGCAAGGACCGTCCAACTCCTCACGGACCTGGGATTCTCCGTGAACTACGCCAAATCCCACTTGGTGCCCGCGCAAGTCGCACTGTTTCTGGGAGCGAGGCTCGACACAGTGTCCCTTCTGGCCTCCCCGTCGGAGGAGAGGACCAGGACCATCTTGGGCAAGGTGCAACGGATGTTGGTGGCCGACGCGGCCAAGGTGAGGTCCATCAAGTCCCTCCTCGGGATGATGTCTTCCTGCATCTACCTCATTCCCATGTGCAGGCTCCGGATGCGCCCGTTGCAAGAGTTCCTGGATGCGCGCTGGATCCAGACGACGGGCAGCTTCGAGGAAAGGATCAAGCTCGACGAGAGTTTCCGACGAGCGATACGGTGGTGGGGCACCCGCGCGCATCTGACGGCGGGCATGGACTTCCAGACCCCAGCCCACCAGGTGACTGTGACCACGGATGCCTCCCTAGAAGGGTGGGGAGCGCACACCGAAAATCTGCACGCAAGGGGACTCTGGCTCCCGACGGAGAAGTCCCTGCATATCAACGTCCTGGAGCTCCGTGCAGTGTTTTGGGCCCTCAGGTCCTTCCTTCCGTCCCTCAAGGGCAAGGTGGTGAGGATCTTCACCGACAACACCACCACCATGTTTTACATCAGGAAACAGGGCGGAACCAGGTCCCCAGCGCTGTCCAAGGAGGCGCAGGACCTGTGGCATTGGGCCGTCGCCCAAGGGATTCTTCTGGTGCCGTTTCATCTGGCAGGGATAAAAAACACCATCGCCGACTCACTCAGCAGGGAGCTGCGCTCGTGCCACGAGTGGGAACTACGGCAGGATCTGGTGGATCGCCTCTTCCGACGGTGGGGCACACCCCAGATCGACCTGTTCGCGACGGCGACGAACACCAAGTGCCGGAGGTTCGCCAGCAGGTTTCCCCAGACGAGGAGCATGGGCGATGCTTTCTCGTTCCCCTGGGAGGGCCTGTTCCTCTACGCGTTCCCTCCCTTGCCTCTGCTAATCCGGCTCGTCAACCAGCTCAAGAGGTCACGGTGCAGGATGATCCTCGTCGCACCTGCGTGGCCGAGGCAGATATGGTTCCCGGACCTTCTGGACTTGTCAGCGTTCCCGCCGATCAAGCTGCCGGCGGACGCGGATCTACTCTCCAGGGAAGGAGGCGCCATCCTCCACCACGACCCGAAGTCGCTGAACTTGCAGGCCTGGCTCCTGCAGCGCTAGAGTTTGGAGGATACGACATACCGGCCGATTGCAGAGAGGTTCTTGCAAAGGCCAGGGCGTCCTCGACTCTTAAATGCTACGGACACAAATGGAAGAGGTTCTCTGTCTGGTGCCACGCACAGAAGATTAACCCTCTACGGATTACGGCTCCCCAAGTGCTGCCGTACCTGCTGACGCTGGCCAAAGCTGGTCTGGCACACGCGTCCATCAAGATTCATCTTGCTGCGATCTCCCGATACACCAGAACCACGGGCCGGACGTCCTTGTGGTCTCATCGTCTGGTGAAAGAGTTCATGAAGGGACTGTTCAGATCGTTCCCGCCGGTGAAGGCTCCGGCCCCGGCGTGGGAGCTCAACGTGGTGCTGACCAAGCTCATGGGACCTCCGTTCGAGCCTCTGCACTCGGCCCCGTTGAAGTTTCTATCGTGGAAAACAGCTTTTCTCGTGGCCATCACCTCCGCACGACGAGTGGGAGAGATCCAGGCCCTTTCCTGCAAGGCCCCGTACTTGACTTTCCACGACACGAGGGTAGTGCTCAGGACGCACCCCTCCTTCATGCCCAAGGTACCGTCGGACTTTCATCTCAACGAACCCTTGGTGTTACCTGTGTTCTTCCCGTCGCCTTCGTCGCCGGCTGAGAGGTCTTTGCACTCGCTGGATGTAGCTAGAGCGCTGAAGTTCTACGTGGACCGCACGAAAGGTTTTCGGAAGACGTCACAACTCTTTGTGAACTTTGGACCTGTCAATCAGGGGAAGGCTCTCTCGAAGGCTTCCATCTCCAGATGGCTCTCCGGCTGTATCATGTACTGTCACCGGTTGGCAAACCGACCGCTGCCTGGCCGTCCGAGAGCCCATTCCACCAGAGCGATCGCAGCTACCACGGCGTTCCTATCTGGTGTGCCCCTGCTGGACATATGCAGGGCTGCTACTTGGAGGTCGACGCACACCTTCACGAAATTCTACTGCGTCGACCAGGATTCCAGGGAGGAGTCCAGGGTCGGCCAAGCAGTGCTGCGCAACCTGTTCGCCTGAGGTGAGCCTGGTGAGGAGGTAAGATGCTTAATGTTGAGTTGATGTGATGCTTAATGTTGAGCCTTTGCCACCTCCCGTGGTTGTGCATGTGTGTACCGCTATGTATTCTTTATTCATGAGCATGTGAATCCATGCCAGACCCCATGCTGGAGAAGGAACAAGTTACTTACCTGTAACTGTTGTTCTCCAGCATGGGTCTGGCATGGATTCACATGCGAACCCTCCCGCCTACCCCTCTGCGGCTCTTCACTTGGTCATACTGCCACTTCACGTGCTTCCAAATCTGAAGATGGCTGCCAGAGGCGGTGCTTAGGTAGAGGGCAGTCATTGGCTGTGGTCAGTATGACGCAGAGACCAGTGATTGGTTATTACTACGAAAGACAGATCAGAAACGAAACTGATACTGGTTTTTTCTTTACCGAGGATTCCCAGCCTGACGAGGATTCATGAGCATGTGAATCCATGCCAGACCCATGCTGGAGAACAACAGTTACAGGTAAGTAACTTGTTCCTTATCAGCCATCTTCAGGCTAACCGAGAGACCAGACTCCTCGAATCAAAGTAGGGGCCAAAGTTGGAAAGGCACAGACAGATGAACTCCCAGTAAAGGACTGGTAAGAATTTTATGAGTTTGCCCCCGTGCCAGGCTGAAAAACATAGTTTGACATCATCCTGACCCAGCAGCACTCCACAACACTCGGCACACGGGTGTGCCTCCACCTTTTTATTGTGTAGCCAGATAACATTGGACCTTTGGGCTTTGTCAGCAGTGAAGATCAGATTCTGTCTCCCTACCCCCTGCCAACCTCCTCCTCACACCCATCCATCCGCCAACAATTGTCATCAAACCCATCAGAGGGTCTGCAGAAAATACTCAAGTCTGATGCCATAGAGAAGTCCTATCTGATGAGTCATTCAGAGGGTTATTACTTTCACTTCTTTGCTCTTCTGAAGAAGGACAAGGTGGGGGTGTAGGACACTCTTCCACCTATCTGGATTCAGTTAATGCCTCCCTGTAGAGAGGTTCAAGGTGGCCAAGCCGGGGCAGATCTGACATCTTTGGAGGGCGATTGGTTGTTTGCACTACATTGGCAGGATGCCAGTATGTATATCCTAAGATGGAAGGCACACCGGAAGTTGATCCGTTTTTCACTAACAGTACAACTTCTTACCCTTCAGCCTGTGTTCCGCAGTGAGGGTATTCACCAAATGAATGTTTGCAGTCATTTTAGACCAGCATCTTCTTATACCAATACCTAGGCGACTGACTGATCCATGCAGCTACCCCCGATCAAGTGGTTCAGTCGGTCAAATATGTCATCCAACTGGAATTTACGTTGGGCCTCACCAACAATATGGGAAAATCGATGCTCACCCCTCTTCCCCACACATATACTGCTATAAACAGGCCTGATTTGGGATTGCACTCAAGGGAAGGTATACCCCCAAATAGAAAGATCTTCAACCTTTGCACAGCATGCAAGAAATTACTGAGGAGCAAACACTTAATTAAAATAAAATGTAAATGTCTTCTTGGTCCAATGGCTTCCTGTGTCATGGTTGTTCCACATGCCAGGTTGAACATCAAACTGACACAGCTTCACCCAGCAACAAATTGATCAGAGTTTATAGTCAGATTGATCTGTTTCAAGTGCTGGGATTCTTACACCAAGACCATCAATGGTGGATGCTAGAAGAGAACCTTTTGGGAGGAGATCCGTTTTCTCCTCAATCACCTTCCAAGGCCCTCTCCATGGATTTGAGTCCCTCAGGATGGGGAACGGTCATGGAGTAATGGTACATCCACAACTTGTGGAGCTCAGAGGAGTGGCAGTGCCATATAAATCTCGTGGAATTGAAAGCCATTTGCCTGGCATTTAAGGCTTTCCAGCCGCATCTTCAACGTCATCAGGTCCATGTTCCACTCTGACTCCATCACAATGCAAGCAGTTCATCAAGCTTATCTGCGAATTCAGCAGTGGCAGAGCCTTCTCACATCAAGCGAGGGACCTGGACATTTCTGACCAGTTTTTGCTTCCTCGCCAGCACCCACACTTCTACTGTTCTTTTTCAGAAGCAGCTAGGGCTTATGGCTTTATGAATTCTCGTGGTCTCACATTCCAGGATGAACGTGAAACTTGGCACCTTACTTGTCTCGTTAGTGCCAATCACAACAGCACATTGGGCCTCATTCCGAGGTTGGCGGTAAGTATTGGTTTTTACCGGCATGGCGGAAAGAGCGAGTCCGATCTGGTACCACGCCGCTATTTACAGGCTATTCCGACCTTGCGGGCACGAGCTTTCCGCAATGCCGGTAAATCCCCTAGCGGCATACAGCTAAAGGGCCTGTTAAACCCCTTAGCGGCATGAAGCGAGACGTTGTTTACAACACCGCCATCGAAGCTTCGCCGTCCGTAATTAGCGGTGACCGTAATTTACGGATACCGTAAATTACGGTCACCGCTAAATAACGGATACAGAAATTATGTCATCGCACAGGAACGGGAAGGAGCGCGGCGGCCATCTTTAAAAACACAATCCATTGCCATCCTCTTCATACAGGCATATTTGGATCGGGAAAAAAGCCATTAGAGACCAGCATCATGCCGAAAGCACTGAAAAAGGGTGCCGCCCGCATAAGGAAGGAGCGCTTTACACAGGACGAGCTCCAGGTCCTGGTGGACACTCTGCACGAACATGCTGAGATAGTATTCAGCAGTGACATGCGAAGGCCCACCATCGTCAGGAAGAAGGAGATCTGGGACTTGGTTGCACAGAAGGTGAGCGCCGTAGGAAACACCCCCCGCACCACGAAGGACTGCAGGAAACGGTGGGAAAACCTCTGTTTCAGGGTGCGGGCCATCCTATCGGCCAAACGAAGTCAGGCCCTGGAGACAGGAGGAGGCCCAGCTTCTCCCATCAAGATGATGCCCTCGAAGCAAACGTGTGCGGACATGATGGGCACAGAAGCCATAGAAGGGGTTGGCGAAATGGAGTGCGGTGCTGCGTCATCCGCTGATGGAGGTGAGTGTCATGAGTCAAGACAGTAAATGCATTCCTAATGTAAGGCGCTGCCAAGGGCTGGGCAAGCTGTCACATCATGTATGGGAAACCCCCACTCCCAATGAAATCATGCCGTAACAAGTGGGACCCATGCTGATGTCAGGTGCAAGGCTGCAACCCATATTGGCCATACCGCACAAAGAGGCTGTCAATGTGAGTCACCACAGTACTCCGCCAACATGAGTGACCCAGACATCTGCATGCATTTTCCATCCAAGCCCAGATCACTGTCCCACTCACCACCCAAATGTCAACAAAACGCTGCAATCCCATTGTTATACCATAGGCTTGAAGAAATGCTGAACCTCAAATCATTGCTCATGCCTCTCTCTCTTCCCCCCCACAGGCAGCGGGCATGAAAGTGAGGACCAGGAAGCCACCCAGCCCAGTACCTCCAGGGGCAGAGCCAGGGGACATCGTATACTTGCAAGCAGGAAGAAAACACAGGCAACACCACCTGCTCCAGCAACCCCCATGGAGGGTGCACAACCCCCACCCGCACCCTTACCCATGCCTGCAGTGCCGCCGGAGACATGCCCCACGGTGCACTCTGAGGAGTCCAGTGTGGCAGGGGAGAATGCTGCCATGTGCCTCCTCGATGTGCCAGATAGCCTAACATTAATTTCTGTGTCCAACGTGGAGGACCCCAATGACATTGGACATAGCCCAGACACTCCATCATACAGCCAGGTGGCACACAGCGACTCCGGGGAGAGTGACACCCCAGGGCTCACAGGCCAATGAGTACCACCTGCCTGTCCTGGATCCACCTCCCCTGCAGAAAGTCCCGAAAGGGCTGCAGGCTCTATACCAAGCCTGCCAAGCACATCGGCCACACCGGCCATGGATGCAGTGTGCTCCCAGCACCTCACTGGCCTGATTGAGGACAACCGCGAATCTAGGTCGGAGTGGCACAATGACCTTCAGGCTCTGGGCGAGGTGATCACTGCGAGCACAAACCGGCTCTGTGAGGTGCTGGGCCGGATTGCAGATGCCCTGGAGGCAGCACCCCCCAGACCACAGCCCCAGTGGGAGTACCCACCCTCCCAAAGCTCCTCCACGCAGGCCAGCCCTGTCCGTCGGTCACTGCGTACATTGCGCCGCCTCAACATAGATCCCCCTGGCTCTGGAAGTGCACATTGACCATACTGCCACACACATGTGGCCTATGTTGCACTGATGGTACTATTGTGGGGTTGTTGTGGGGGGAGGTGAAGGGGGATGAGGGTGTGTGTGGGAGTTGGGGGGTAGGGGGGTGAGGGTGTGTGTGGGAGGAGGGGGAGGGGGTGAGGGTATGTGTGGGAGTTGGGGGGGAAGGGGTGAGGGTGGAGGTTTTGTTGTACACGTTTCTACATTATTATTCAATACACTGGTTGATCATCCCTAAAAAACAGAGTGGACATTGATCATTGTGCATGTGTCTTTTAATGTCGCACAGTGCATGGTGTACATGTATCCCCACACCCAGTGCCCAATGTCCTGTCATCCTCACACCCTCAGATGACTTGTGAGTCAGAAATATTGTCCGATCAATGATTGCCGCACGGAACGTCCCTCCTGTGCTTCTCCAGCATTGGATCTTTCATAGATTCAGATGCTTGAATATTCCCCGTCGTCAGACTGGGAATCCTCGGTGATAAATTTAATAATTTTTTTTTTTTTTTTAAATATATATACATTGCTACCTAGCAGTGCATGTACATAGCCCATTGTGGCCTATGAGCCATTTCATTGTGTAGTCTCTCCACCTCACTTTGGTCCTTTATGGCCCCAGCCAATGAGGTGGCAGGGCCCAAGCTCCGCCCCCGGCAGCCATCTTCAGATTTTTCACCGCAGTCTAACAGACACAGGGAATCCTCAAGCTCTCTGAGCTTTTTCAAATTCTTTCTACTTTTGTGTGGAATATATTTGGAAAAATATATTCCATCTTGTTCCCCTTCTTAGGGGCTTTGTTTTCAATTACCCTTGGAGACAAAACTTGTTGTTTTCCTCTCAAAATCGTCGACTGAACTTCTCTTCAGAAATGGAGGCACCTCAGGCTGTCAAGAAGCCTTCCCTGTTCAGGGACTGCACGAGGTGTAAGAAGAAATTGGTTTACTACAAAGACCCCCACGAGCATTGCATTTATTGTCTGTACCCGCATGACATTAAAAAATGCGAGATTTGTAGAACTTTTTCCACCAAGACCCTTCATGACAGGCATAGAAGACTCCTTTCATACCTGGAATCCAGGGATCAATCTTCGGACGAAGAGTCTGTCAGAACAGCTCCTGTCCAATCCAGCACTCCATCTGAGAGACAAACTTCAAAGAGAAGGGCCTCTTCAGTGGAAAGGAGTTCCTCTCCCAAATCCAAAAAGAGGAAGCTGGAATTGATACCCTTTATGCCTCCAGTTGACTTACCAAGCCAGAAAAAGTCAGCAAAATCTGCCTCCAGAGGTAAGGAGGAGTTTGCAAAAAACGGGGGGGGGCAGTCGTCGGCGGGTAAACCGTCCACGAATGAAGGGAAAGGTAAAGGCCCGTCATCGGCCATACCGTCGACAAAACCATCATCGACGACGACGACGCTTAAGACATCGTCGACAATTAGATCATCGTCATCGGACATGTCGACCACGAAGCAATCGTCGACGAGCAAGAAACACCACTCGTCCACGAAGCATTCATCCATGACGCAGTCGTCCACGGAACATACTCCACATTCGTCAACGAAGCCCTCGTCGACGGGAAAATGTCAGTCGTCGACGAAGCCCTCGTCGACGGGAAAATCTCAGTCGTCGACGGGAAAATCTCAGTCGGCAGCGAAGCCCTCGTCGACGGGAAAATCTCAGTCGTCGACGAAGATAGCATCGTCCATAACACCTTCAGAGGCACCACAAATTTCGGCAGTTACGGAGGAATTACTGCCGTCCACATTTGAAACTCCTGTCATTGAAAGCAATATCATTGAGAAGAATACTGAGACTGAACCACTGGTACAGCAATTTTCACCTTTGGGGCACATGGCAGAACTTCCGGATGTAATTCTTCAGGAAGAATTCTCTGATGCGGAAGTGGTGGAAGATTCCATCGGTCCCTTACCGAAACAATACAGCCCTCCTTGGCACCCGTCCACGGGAGAATCCGAATATCCTCATGACCCGATACTCATGTTATCCGTGCAGAGGATTGTAGAAGAATTTTACAAACGGCAAAGGGAGAAGCAAATCCCGATTAATCCCTTAGAAGCAGGAATTATTCCTAGAGAGTCATCTCCGATTCCAGGCACATCTGGTTGCTCTCCTCACAGGAGTAGACCGCAAAAACGGATGAGATCACCTGCTCGAAGACCGAGGAGCAGCACCCACAGTGCTTCACCTACAAGAGTCCCGTCACCACAGTCATCGCACAGACCGCAATCTCCGGACGTGGATCCTACGATGGTACCGTCCACCATCTCGGTATCAGACTGGCAGGAGGATCCTTTTGGAGAATTCTCGGAACCAGAAGAAGGAGAAATAACACAGGAGCCAGACGCACCCAGTGAGTGGGATGACTACGTAGTCGAGAAGCCCAGGAGGAGAGACTCGCCGGGCAAGGCCTCACCGCCGGATGATCTCGTCTCTTTCCACACCATTATAGGTAAAGCCGCAGAATTGTTTAAAATTCAGGTTTCTTCGGAGGAAAGGCAATCAGTGCTCTATGAGCACAGGGACAAACGAAGGAGGACAGTGACCACAATTCCTCTCCTCGATACCATCTGGGATTCCGGATCCAAGATCCTATCCACGCCCTTATCGACTCCGGCGTTGGTGTCCAGGCCAGAAAAGAAATATAAAGCTCCGGATTCGGCACCGCTTTGTTTGAGGGGTCATATGAAACCAGACTCGGTTGTTACAGTGGCGGCCAGAAAGAAACTCGCCAACCCCTCCTCACCGTTGTCGGCACCACCGGATAAGGACGGACGTAAACTGGAAGCCATGGGCAGGAAAGTATCATCTTCTGCATACCTTACAATCAGAGCGGGCAATGCGCTGGCCATGACCGCAAGGTTCGATCGCGAGCTTTGGCTCCGCATTTCTAACTTGGCGAAGCAATTACCACCGGAGCTCCAGGAGGAGGCAAAATCAATAATCGCGGATGGTGAAGCAACATCGGATCACATGATCGACGCAGCGGTTGATGTGGCCGAATCAGGCTTCAGGCAGATGGCGCACGGCACAGTGCTCAGAAGGCAGGCCTGGATGAAGGCTACTAACTTTAGACCTGAAGTCCAGGCGCAGATATTAGACATGCCGTTTGATGGCCAAGATCTCTTTGGAAAAAAGATAGACGACCATTTGAAGGCAATCAAGACAGACACGGACACAGCCAGAGCCATCAGTTCTTTAAAGGACAAAAGTAAGGACCATCGGTCTTTTCGTCCCTTTAGAGGTTCATCTTCCAAGTTCAGAGGATACGGTCGTTCCTCCTATGGTCAAAAAGCACAAGGCGGCACGTACCAAGACAATAAATATCAGTCATCCAACAGATACGCCCATAGAGGCAGACGTGGCTCCGCCCAAGGGAAGTCACAAGGCAAGCAAAACTGACGACCAATTTTCTCCCCCCCTTCACCACACCCCGGTGGGGGGAAGGGTGAGCCAGTTATTCCAGCGCTGGCAGTCAATTACATCGGACAGATGGGAGTTGCAGGTGATCCGAAAGGGTCACACCTTAGAATTTCTGGACCAACCTCCTTCTCTGCCTCCAACATCTCGCAGAGTGCATATGCTAAGACAGGTCATGTCCGAAGTGCAAAAACTGCTCCAGAAGGCAGCAGTAGAACCAGTACCTTATTCTCAGAGGGGAAAAGGTTTGTACTCCCGATTCTTCCTCGTCAAAAAGAAAAACGGTCAATGGAGACCCATCTTGGACCTGAGGGCACTCAACAAATTCATCAAGCGCATAACATTCAAGATGTTAGCTTTACAAGGGGTGCTACCTTGGTTAAACAAGCACGACTTCTTGGCCACTTTAGACTTGGAGGATGCATACTTCCATATTCCGATCCATCCAGCGCACAGACAGTTCCTCAGGTTCACAGTGGGAGAGCTCCACTTTCAGTTTCAAGTGCTCCCGTTCGGGCTAAAATCAGCTCCGAGAGTTTTCACAAAATGCTTGGCACCTGTAGCGGCAAGTCTCAGGAGGGCAGGAACGGACGTTTTTCCATACCTGGACGATTGGCTGATAAAGGCAAGTTCCGCTGCAAAGGCTCGCTCGGCAGTGTCGAGGACTGTCAACCTCCTAAAAGAGTTAGGTTTCTCCATAAACCAGACGAAGTCCTGCCTCGTTCCCAGCAAGGTAGCTCTCTTCCTGGGAGCCGAACTCGACACCAGCATTCCTAGAGTGAGGCCATCCACAGAAAGAATAGCAGCGATTCTACGCTCAACTTCGAACTTCCTACAGAAAGAGACAACATCCGTACGCTCTTACAAATCCCTATTGGGCATGATGTCATCATGCATATTCCTCATACCGAACTGCAGGCTTCGCATGAGACCGGTTCAGGAAGCTCTGGACCACCAATGGAAACAAGCTTTCGGATGCTGGGAAGACATTGTCCAGATTCCATCGACGTTGCACAAGGCCCTTCGATGGTGGAATGTTCCGAGGAATCTTCTGCAGGGAATGCCGTTTCAAGCACCGACATCGACCCTCCTGCTGCGGACGGACGCTTCCTTATCAGGCTGGGGCGCTCATCTGGGTTAGCGCTGAAAGCTTTCCTACCGGTTATAGCTGGTCAAGTTCTTACAGTCCAGACAGACAACACGACCTCCATGCACTATACAAACAAGCAAGGAGGCACGAGGTCTCAGATCCTGTCGCAAGAAGCCCAACAGCTATGGGCATGGGCCTTGCGCTACGGGATACAGATCAGGGCAGAGCATCTTCCAGGAGTGGACAATGTCCTAGCGGACAGACTAAGCAGAGAGTACACAGCGTCACACGAGTGGGAGCTGGACGAAAAAGAAACCCAACGGATGTTTGCCTTATGGGGCCATCCGCAGATCGACCTTTTTGCCACCAGGAACAACAAAAAATGCAAGAGATTTGCTTCAAGATACCCGGAGCACCAATCACTGGGAGACGCGTTCTCAGTTAATTTGTCGGGGAAGTTCCTCTACGCCTTCCCACCCATTCCCCTCATGTCGAGGGTACTTCGCAGGGTAAAAGAACAGGATTGTTCTTTGATTCTTATTGCACCGTATTGGGCACGGCAAGTCTGGTACCCGACGCTGAGGCACCTATCCTGCCGACCCCCGATTCGTCTCAAGTCACATCAATATCTACTGACACAACAGAACCGCAAGGTCCTCCACCACGACCCGAGGAGCCTGTCTCTCAAAGCATGGTTCCTGAGCAGCGCAAACTGATGCACCTAAAGTTACCATCAGAATGCTGGGATATCATCAGGGCCGCTAGAGCCCCGTCCACGCAACTTACCTACACCAGGAAATGGACCAGGTTTTCCAAATGGTGCGAGACCTCTGCGATCGATCCCCTCTCGGCCTCGGTTGATCAGATTCTGCCCTACTTGTTGCACCTGGCTAAGTCAGGGCTCTCACTGTCCTCTATCAAGGTCCATCTGTCAGCCATAGCGGCCTACACAGTAACCGCGGAGACGCAAGCCTTACTTTCCTTACCAGCGGTTAAGATCTTCCTGAAAGGACTGATGCGTACTTATCCGCCTACACCTACACCAGTTCCAGACTGGAGTCTCAACACCGTCTTAACAGCCCTCATGCAACCTCCCTTCGAACCCATACACAGATGCGATATGAAATTCTTGTCCTGGAAGACATCTTTCCTGATAGCCATCACTTCAGCCAGAAGGATCAGTGAGTTACAAGCTTTGTCTTCTGAACCCCCGTTTACTTTGTTCCAGAAGGACCGCGTCATCTTAAGGCCTCACCCGAAGTTCCTCCCCAAGGTACTTTCGGAGATGTCGTTCACTGAGCGCATTGTGTTACCAACCTTCTTCCAGAATCACGCTTCTGAAGCGGAAAGAACTTTACATTCTTTAGACGTTGCTAGAGTGTTGAAGTTTTACTTGCAAAGAACCAAGGAGTTCCGCTCCTCAAACCGGCTATTCATTTCTTTCTCTGGTCGTACCAAGGGTCAGCATATATCTAAACAAAGTCTGGCACGCTGGGTATCGTCCTGCATCACCCACTGCCATCAATTGAAAGGCGACCCTTTAACTAGACCGCCGTCTGCGCACTCCACCAGAGGAAGGGCGGCGTCAACAGCATTCCACGCAGGGGTGGCCTTGAAGGACATATGCAGAGCCGCCACGTGGAGCACTCTGCATACCTTCGCAGAACACTACTGCCTGACTGAAGACACCAACAAAGAAGCTGCAGTTGGACAGGCAGTGCTCCGCCATCTTTTTGTATAAGGTAGGACCAGCCTCCTTTCCCACCATTCCCGAAGTAGATAACCGTTGTGTTGCTGCATGGTAAAGGTTTGATCAGAAATATGTTTTTCTGTATTTATGCATATATGTATATAATGGTGGCATGTTTTAACTGCTTGGTATTCTATTCAAGCATCTGAATCTATGAAAGATCCAATGCTGGAGAAGTCTTAGTTACTTACCTGTAACTGTATTTCTCCAGCATTGGTATCTTTCATAGATTCACATGCGCCCGCCCGCCTCCCCTGAGAGGCTGCTCCTATGCTCGGCATCCATCATACTGTAATCTATACGGTTCAAAATCTGAAGATGGCTGCCGGGGGCGGAGCTTGGGCCCTGCCACCTCATTGGCTGGGGCCATAAAGGACCAAAGTGAGGTGGAGAGACTACACAATGAAATGGCTCATAGGCCATAATGGGCTATGTACATGCACTGCTAGGTAGCAATGTATATATATTTAAAAAAAAAAAAAAATGTTATTATTAAATTTATCACCGAGGATTCCCAGTCTGACAACGGGGAATATTCAAGCATCTGAATCTATGAAAGATACCAATGCTGGAGAAATACAGTTACAGGTAAGTAACTAAGACATCAGCACCGTGATGCTGTCCTGCCATTCCTTCCTCCTCCCCCTCATCATCATCTGGTGGTAGCAGTTCCACGTCAAGGGGCAGTGGCACGTTCCGACGGATGCACATGTTGTGCAGCATTACACATGCCATGGTGATCTTGGACACCTTCTCGTGGCTGTAGATGAGTGACCCAGACGACCGGCTGAGGCAACAATATCGTGCCTTCAACAGGCCGAAGGTCTGCTCTATCTCCACCCGTGTACGGGTATGGGATCTATTGTAGTCCTCCTCGTGCCTGTTCTGTGGGTTGCGGACCGGGGTCATGAGCCACGGCTTCAAAGGGTAGCCAGCATCACCTGCATGAGAGTGGAATGAAGGTAAGTGTTTGTGCTTCATGGTGGAGAATTGTACTAGTCTTACATGGCCACAGGTGATTACTGGCCATACACACATGTCCCAGGATACAGTCACCCCATTACTGGACCGGCTATGTGTCATGTGCAATGGAATGATGGAGGGGGTAGCTTCTCCCTGATGGGTCATGGTGTGCACTCACGTCTTGTTGCATGTGCATCGTACATGCATGCAGCAGTGTTGGACTGCATTCATTGATGTTTTGCGCGAGACTTGGGGAAAGGGGGTGTTGGCTGTAGTTGGTAGCATACTCGTCATTCTGCACGGATCCCTACCATGGTGACTTGCAGTAATCCTATGGGGGTGCAGGACCAGTGACACGCTGTAGGATCCCTGTTAGACTCACTTCTATGCACTCCCAGGGATGACTGTCCTGTGTGTTGAGATGCAGGAGTTAGCGACATGGTGCTATTGCACTGCATGTTGCAGGATGCCGCTACGGTGTGTAAGGTCTGCCGATGAGTGGTGCATGTGTTGTGGTATCTGGCCAGGTTTCCTGTTAGTCATGTAGTGTTAGGTGTCGGCTCAAATTCATCACTGTGTGGTTATGTGGTCATGTGCCGTGTCACTTGCCTTGGGGCACAGTGTTCTGTGAGGTGAACATCGTGCACTGGCGTGGACATTCCCACCCAGGTGGAGTATGCATCCCCCCCTTCCCACCCAGGTGGAGTATGCATCCCCCTCCCCTTTCCCACCCAGGTGGAGTATGCACCCCCCCCTTTCCCACCCAGGTGGAGTATGCATCCCCCCCTTTCCCACCCAGGTGGAGTATGCACCCCCCCTTTCCCACCCAGGTGGAGTATGCATCCCCCCTGACCCCCCGCCCTTTCCCACCCAGGTGGAGTATGCAGACAACCTACTCACAGCCCCAATGCACTGCCATGGCCCATTCAGGTTACTCACCAAGCAGCCAGGCACGTCGTCCAGCATGTCGCTCCATGTAGCGTGGTAGTGTTGAGTTCCGCAGGACCAAGGAGTCATGAGTTGATCCGGGGTATCGGGCATTGCAATGTGTGATGGCTTTACTGGCATTACACACCATCTGGGCGTTGATGGAGTGGTATTGCTTGCGGTTGCGATACGGCACCTCCATGGCATGCGGGACCACCAATTCAACGTGGGTGCAGTCGAGGGCACCTATGCAATTTGGCATGCCTGCCAGTGCATGGAAGGCAACTTTGGTGTCATATATCTCCTGGGGAGTCTGGGGTAGGGATATGTAGTCCCTTGTGTGGTTGAGGAGGGTATCCAGCACTTGGTTGAGTATCCAGGAAAATATGGGCTGTGAAATGCCAAGCATGTGCCCCACTGTATGCTGGTAGGTGCCTGTGGCAAGGAAGTGGAGCACAGACATTACCTTCAGTAGAGGGGGGATGGCAGTGCTGATTTCTATGCGGCTCACTATATCGTCATGTATCAGGTCCACTATGGTGGTAATGGTGTCCCGGTCAAGCCGGTACAGGGTGTGGATCTGCTCTGGTGTGAGGTTGAAGGGGGTGGCTCTGATGCGGGGGGTTGGGGGCTGCCGGCGTGGTAATGGTGGCTGCACCGGTAGGGCATGCTGGGCCTGTCTCGCCCTCCTTCTCCTCCTGTGTATCCTCTGTGGTGGGGGCTGTGGTTGTTGTTGTTGCTGTTGTTGTAGTTGCTGCCTTGCGAGCAGAGCCTCCAGCTCCAGGAATGCTGCTACAATTGGTATCATCTTGGTGTGGGAGGGGGTGTGGTGTGTGGGTGTGCTCCTTTTGTGCTGTGCCAGTCTCCATTACTTCCACCTGTGCTGATTGAGTGCACCTGTTCCTCTTGGAAACACTGCTCAGGGTTCTTTACACCTTCTCGGCGATGCCGGTATTTACTCCATGGCGGTAAGGTACTTTGCGGTCTTGTGGAAGCCGTTTTTACCATGTCCGCTTTACTTGGGATCAGCTCCGGTTTACGCCATGCCGCTAATTCCGGCATGGCGTGTCGGGCGCGGCCACAGAACCGCTATTTACGGCCTCGTAATTTATGGCGCCGTAAATAACGGTCTGGTGGGTCAGAATGGGCCGTAACGGGAAACGATGCCGGTAGTCCTTTACCGGCATCGTTTTTCCCTTACCACCCAACTCGGAATGACCCCCATTGTTCTCATTCTGGCTCCTGTCAAAGTGGAACTTTGCTGGTGGATGAAGGAATCCAACCTCTTTATTGGGCCCCTTCCCCAACCCAGATCCTGGTGACCGACTGTTCTATGTCTGACTGGGGAACAGCACTTCGACACCTCTAGGTTCATGGCCTTTGCACCCATAAGGAGAATTAACTGCACATACATTTCTTAGAACTCAAGGCTATCAGTTTGCCTCTGAGGTTTTTTCACATTCCTTTGAGACTGCAGGGTTACCATCTTTCTGCAGCATTGGAACTGTCATAGATTCACATTCTGTGAATATTCCCTGTTGTCAGACTGGCAATCCTTGTTAACATAGAGCAGTTTACACTGAAACTTTCAGTCACTTTTATGCTCTGTCATAGTCATTTTTAGGTCATAGAACACACAGCCAATAGGAACATCTTCCTTAGCTCCATCCCTGTCATCCACCTTCAGATTCTTCAGTCAACGGCCATGACTACCTCGTCATCAGCTATGCCGTCATTGGCTACGACTACCCCATTGTCAACTACTACCCCGACGACCACGAGGATCTCGTCGACGGCATCTTCGGCCACGGCTGTCACACACTCTTAGACGACAACCTTGTTGACGGCTATGTCGATTGACAAAAATTACCACCAGGTCATTGTAACCACGGCCATCGTCACTGGCATTTCATATACCAGTATAGTGTCTGCATTGACTGCCTGTCTGAGAGCATCTTTTCCTAACCTTGGGGTAGCCTTGCTGCCATGTGGCATTATTGTGTCAGAGCCAGCTCTCTCCCAATCAGAGGCACAGGAGGAAGAGGAAGTGGCCATCATATCACTGCAGTCCTCCCCAGAGGAGAGGTTCTCACCTCCCAGAAGGCAGGGGAAGGCAGGCCGAATTCGTGTACCTCCTTTACCCCCTCTACATTCAGATCAAGCCATCACTCCTCCTACACAAAGAGACGTGTCTTTAGACATTTTGTCTACTCTCACCACTCTAGTGGCAACCCTACAGCAGCGTCTTTCTGCACTGGCCCCGGTTACAGCACCGGTCAGACAATCTTGCACCGAGAACCTTGGCTCTTCTAGGGAGACGGACAGAACCCCTGCCCATGGAGGGATTCACACCAAGGGGGTAAGCACCAGTCAGCGCCACAGAGGCTGTCGGATACTGGGACCGACACAGACCCCGACGATGGAGCCTCCACATACACAACCCAGCTAGATGAATTCAACGATTTCATCGCAGCTGTTGGGGAGCCAGATGACGTTCCACTCAGAGGCTCACTCCCGGATGAGGTAGGAGCCTTCACGCTCTCATATCCAGGGCGACCACAATGTTCTGCTTTGCGCCGGTGGAACAGCAAAGGGAAAGTGTTCTGTACCAGCGCAGAGAACAGCGCAGGAAATCCATCATGTCTATCCCACTGTTGGAAGACGTCTGGGACTATGGCCTACTCACCTTAGTACATCCTGCAACTGCACTGGCTAAAAAAGGCTGGTTCGACAAGAAATAGAGAGCACCTGAGCGTGCTGCCTCCATACTCAACCCACACCAGACTCTGTTGTCTCAGCTGCAGCCAGGAAAAGGTCAGCTAATTCATCCTCATCCTGCTCTGTTCCCTCCGACAAGGAAGGAAAACGCCTTGACACCTTTTGTGAGAAGGTTATCGCCACCACAGCCACCACTATCATGGCGGCAAATGCAATGGCCATACTTGCACGCTACGATCGCAAGCTGTGGTACGAATTGGGTCCTTTGCTGGAGTTCCTACCAGAAGACAAGAAGCAAGAACCGTTAGACATCTTCCATGAAGGCGAGTTGGCTTCTGACCAAGCCATTACGGTCTCTGTAGACATTGCAGACACTGGTTTTAGCCAACTAGAGAATGGAGTGGTCCTGCACTGGCAGGGTTGGTTCAAGGTGACAGATTTATGACCAGACATCCTGTCCAGGGTCGTAGATATGTCCTTCACGATGGATCTGCCCTCTTGGGAAAAAAGTTGGACGAGGCCCTGCAGTCCATAAAAACGGACACGGAAACTGCTTGCTCATTAGCACGCTTCAGCAAAGGCACCAATCCTTTTGTTCAGCAAAAGGTTGCTATGGCAGGACTTTGCAGGATAACCGCACCACGTAGGAGTCTTCCTCCTCTTATAAGACCCCGAATGCATCAAGGGAACAGTACAGTAAAAGATCCCAGTTTTACAGGGGTTCACAGTGACACCATGGCTCAGCCCAGTCAAGGTGCCAGTCCGACAAGCAAAGCATGACCAGCTCAGGGTCAGGCCCTCCCACTTCAGCACACCAGAGGGAGGAAGCCTGTCAAAGTACATCAACGAATGGACACTAATCGCAACTGATGAATGGGTGCTATCCCTCCTCCAGCAGGGCCACTTGCTGGAATTCGTGGACTATCCACCAGACATTCCTCAGAAGCACAAACCAGAAAGATTACGATACTGCTTGCTTCAAGAAGTGCAAGCTCTGCAGCGGAAAGGTGCAGTGGAGAAGGTTCTGAGAAGCGAGCGGGGCACAGGAGTTTACTCCCTCTACTTCCTGGTAAGGAAAAAGATTCCTGTAAGGAAAAAAGCACTGCACAAAAAGCCAGGGCGTTGGAGACCCATCTTAGACCTGAGGGTGCTCAATAAGTTCCTAAAGCCATAAACATTCTGCATGGTCACGCTACAGCAGGTATTGTTGCAGATAGAACAGGTAGATTTCTTGGCATCCCTCGATCTTGAGGACGCCTACTTCCACATCCTTATTTACCACTCACACCGGCGATACCTATGCTTCATGGTGTCAGGAGTACATTATCAGTTTGTGGCTCTTCCATTCGGCCTGCAGTCTGCCTCGCGAGTGTTTACTAAGTGCCTTGTACCAGTGGTGGCTCACCTGTGTCGGTGAGGCGTCCACATCTGCCCGTACCTGGACGACTGGCTGGTAAGGGCACCCTCCTTTCCGCTGGCAGAAACCAACACCGGCGTCACCATCCGATGTCTACAGCAACTGGAGTTTTCCATCAACTACCCAAAGTCATGCCTGGTTTCTCGGAGCAACACTCGACATCCAGACCTGCCCCGCCAAACCCTTGGACAAAAAGGTGGGTGGCTGTTTTACACAAGATGCACTACCTCAACAGCGCCCGAGTGATGCTAGTCCACAACTACAAATCCATGCTAGGGATGTTGTCATCATGCATCCCGTTAGTTTCCAACTGCTGATTACACATGAGACTAGTTCAGAAATTCCTCTATGCCCGCTGGGTCCAGTCCTCGTAGTCCTGGGACGACCGCATTACCCTGACACGGGTTTTCAGACAAAGCCTTTGCTGGTGGTTAGTAAGGGAGCACCTGGTGCAGGGCTCCCCCTTCAGACTGCCGGACCAGCAGGCAACGGTCACGATGGATGCTTCACTGGAGGGCCTGGGCGCTCACTATCAAGGGCCAACACTCCAGAGGGCTTTGGTTGGAGGAGGAAAAGAGCCAGCATATCAATCTGCTGGAGCAACGAGCAATCTTCTGGACTCTGAAGTCTTTTCTCCTCCTACTGAAGAGGAAGGTGGTGCGCATTTACACTGACAACACAACGTTGATGTTTTATGTCCGCAAGCAAGGAGGAACAAGGTCTCCACAGCTTTCCAAGGAGGCCCAAGCCCTATTGCACTGGGCCCTACAGCAGGGCATGTTTCTCATTCCCCTCCATCTACCAGGATCGACCTCTTTGCAATCCACGAGAACAGATGCTGCAAGACTTTTGCCGGCCGCTTTCCCCATCCGGAGAGCATGGGAGATGCCTTTACAATTCCATGGGAGGGGAAGTTTCTTTATGTGTTTCCCCTCATTCCTCTGGTCCATCGAGTCCTACACACCTTTCTACTGTATCAGTGCAAACTGATATTAGTGGTCCGTGCGTTGCTAAGGCAGTTTTGGTACTCAGTTTTGGTACTCGGACCTCCTTGCCCTCGTGTCAGCCCCACCAATCAAGCTGCTTGAGGCACTCCTGTCCAGGAATCAAGGAGCAGTACGGCACCACGAACCGGCCTCTCTGAATCTGATGGCCTGGCTCCTGTCTTCTTAGAGTTTGTTTCACTGTCCCTTCCGCAAGACTGCCAAGCTGTCCTGGCTAAGGCTAGAGTCCCATCCACCTTGAAATGTTACAAAAGCAAATAGAAACATGTTCAAGTGTGGTGCAGAAGCCAACGACCGCAATCACAAACCATCCGACCGGATGAGCTCTTGCCATATCTACTGTCCCTGGCTCTATCTGGGTTAACGCATTCCTCCATAAAGGTGCACCTTGCAGCGATTTCTAGGTACAACCGTGCGGCAGGTGTGCCTTCTGTCTTCTCAGTGAAGGAGTTTCTACTGGAGCTCTTCCGGTCTATTCCACCGGTCCGCGCCGGCACCAGCGTGTGAGCTCAATGTCTTACTCTCAAGACTCATGAAGCCACCCTTTGAGCCCATGCACCAAGTATCTATTAAACACCTTTCCTGGAAAACTGCATTATTGGTGGCCATAACTTCACCCAGACAAGTGAATGAAATCTAGGCGTTTTCTGTGAAACCACCCTATCTAAGTTTCATAAGAACAAGGCAGTTCTGCGTACCAACTTTGCCGAAGTTGCCATCTGCTGTCCACCTAAACCAGAAAGTGTTTTTGTCTGTATTCTTTGACACACCCACATCTCCAACAGAATGTACTCTGCACATGCTGGATGTGGTGCGCACCCTCAAGTACTATGTGGCACAAACAAAATCTTTCCGCACAACCGATCAGTTGTTTGTTTCATTTGGACCGTCTGGTCCTGTCAAGGCTCTCTCGAAGTCCTCAATTGCAAGATGGATTGCTACCTGTATCTAGTTCTGCCATCAGCAAGCCGCCAGGCCTCTTCCCAGCAGGCCCCAGGCTCATTCTACCAGAGCAGTGGCTGCAACCACAGCTTTTCGCTCCGGAATTCCGCTGCCTGGCATCTGCCGTGCAGACACCTGGAGATCGGTGCTAACTTTCACCAGGTTCTATTTTGTCGACCTGCAGAAGAATCTAGAGTAGGCCAATCGGTTCTGCAAAACCATTTTGCGTTAGGTAGGTAAGTCTTCAGTGGTAAGTTATGCTGGGAGCTTTCCTCCACCCATGGGTATTGTAATACTGCTTTGTTTTCTATTCACAGCATGTGAATGTATGAAAGATCCACTGTTGGAGAATGAATAAGTTACCTACCTGTAACTCCTGTTCTCCAGCTTTGCTATGTTTCATAGATTCACATGCAACCCTCTGACCGAACCAACATGGCTCATCTTTTGTCTCTTACTGCCACTCACGTGCGCTACCAAATCTGAAGATGGCTGACAGGGAAGGAGCTAAGGCAGGTGTTCTTATTGGCTGTGGGCAGTATGACCCAAACTAGACTATGATAGAGCATAAAAGTGACTGAAAGTTTCGGTTTAAGTGTAAACTGCTCTATGTTACTGAGGATTCCCAGCCTGACGATGGGGAATATTCACATCATGTGAATTGTGAAAGATACCAATGCTGGAGAACAGGAGTTGCAATCAGGTAATTAATTCCTTACAGATCACAGTATGACCGTGTTCTACCTTAACAAGCACACTATGACCATATCCTAACAGAAGAAGGAAAGTGAGACTCTGCCCCCTCCCTCTGTGCAGCTTAGCGATGAAAATTAGGCACTGATACCTGACGCTTGACATTTTCACAGTCATCTCTCACTTGTCGGTCAAGTTAAACATTCAGGTGGACTCTCTGGGCAGGAAGTTAACAGGCTATCTGTGAGGGGTCAGAAATGCGAGACGGACACAAAGGTACATTTTTCTCAAATTTCGCCATTTTATTAAAATAAAAAGGATTGGGATGAACGCCTATCTTTCCTATTCTAACGAGGATGTCCCAACCTAGCAAACTAAACTAAAGAACGAAGAGGTAGTGTCCAAAAAGTCTTTGACCCTCACACTAATACATGCAGCAAATACACAAACAAGAAATGTATGGCTATGGTTAGTTTCACAATACAGAATGAAAGTTCAGACTTACAGATTTGAGCAAGTACTCCTTGTGACCAGCGTTGAACGCCTTTCCCCTGGTTCAATTCAGGAATATACTTGACACAGTTCAGATTCAACCAAGTTTGAATCAGTTCAATGCAACATGTCTTTTCTTTCAGCTACGTCTCTTCACTGAATGGTGCAAATGTCTCTTTCTCAAACTCTTGTTCAAAATCAAACACTCGTTCTCCTTCACAGTATCCTTCTTGATAAGGCAAAATGTCTGTTCCACAAAACACAAGTTCATAAACAAAGGCAATTGTTTTCTTTAAAGTTCAAGGCAATTCTTAGCACATCATACTTATACTTTTGTCATGATAGCCCAACAACTGCCTTTTGTGATGAACCAGTTTCTCAAATAATAACACAAGTAATAACTTCTTTCCACAACACCTATTTGTCACAACAACAGTTCTTCAAAAATATCTTCTTCTTTCTAGGTATACTCGTCTGCCAGGACTAACTAACTACTAATGATCCCTTTCCTGGTTCACTCTCCTGGAAGATAAACTACTGCAACTACAAGTACTTTCAGTGACAATAACTGTTTCAGAGGTCTCCCCACCAGTATCCCTTGTAAGGAAGGTTGCACACTAGTAGTCCCTCGATTCTTGACAATGTGGGTTACATGTTCCCCCAAATTGGTGTCCCAAAAAAAGGAGTATTGTGCCTAGGTTTGCTACTTATATCTTGTTGATCACACCCTCTTGGTTGTTGGCAATGCAGGTTACAGGTTTCCCCAGATGTGTATCCCTTGAAAGGGGAATTGCGCCTTTGCTGCCTCTTTTCTTGTCATTCACAACCTTTTGTGATGGCACCGAACATCAATGAGGTATCTAGCATCTCCTCATCAACCAACCACCTGGACAGGTACTGCCCCTGAGCGGCCAAATAGTGCACCGTAAACCACGATAGTTGGACTCCACCATCCTTGTATCTCAGTTTTAGTGTAGACAGAGCAATTCTATGACTTTTCCCGCCCAGAGAAATCCTTTTATAAGAGAATCCAGGGATCTAAAGAAAGAGCACGGTACAAAGAAGAAGACGTTGGCAGTACCACCATTTTGACTAATGCAACTCTCCCCATCAATGAGAGTAGTAATCGGCTCCAAAACCTCATCGACTCGGCGATCCCTTTCATAGCGGCAACAGTATTACCCCATGCATATGTACGGGTTGGTGCCAAATATTGACTCCCAGGTATCAGAATATCTGCATTTCCCACCAAATACCCAAGGATGCATGTTTTTGCAAGCTACAGTTACGCAACCCATCTAGCGGGAAAATACAAGACTTCTCTTTACTAAAAGAGATACCAGTGAGTTTGGCAAAGTTGTCCAGTACTTCTAACACCAGCGGGAGGTTATAGGCAGGATCATTTATGTACAAGAGACAGTCATCTACATACAGTGATATCAGGTAGCATATTCCATCAATCAGTATCTCAGCATCATCAAATTCAGATCGCAAAAATAAGCCGCTAACGGCTCCAGTGCCAATATGTACAGCATTAGCGACAGGGGGCAGCCATGTCTGGTGCCCCTATGTATTTTCCAGGAGGCAGATAAATGCCTAACAGTACGTACCCTAGCAACAGGGTCAGAGTAAATCAGCTTGACCCATCCAGAGAACCCTCCCCTAATTCCAAAGCTATTTAATACAGCATACATCCACCCCCAGTAAACAGAGTCGAAAGCCTTGACGGCATCCAATGTTACAACCACATAAGGGGCTTCATGCGTTCAGGACCTGTCAATGATATACTGGAGCCTGCACAAATTAAATGATGTAATTCTAATTGGGACAAGCCCACTCTGGTCACATTGCATCAGAGAACCAATAACTTGCTTTCGGCGGCCAGCTAACAACACTGTCAATATCTTTACGTCCTGATTGATCATCAACAAAGTCCTATAGAAGTCGCACAGGTAGTGTGGTTTCTCTGGTTTAAGAATCTGGACAATCATGGATTTGCGCATTCTGTCCGGTAGGGAACCTGTCTCATATGTCTCCTCAAACACCCTGAGGATCACAGGCACCAACTGTAACGCTCACCTGATTCCCACGGAGGCGCCGACCCGTTCTGGACTGCTACAACTTCTTCCACGGTAAAGCGTAGTGCTTGGGAGATGGACTGGACTGGACCCCCAAACCTCGTCTGTCTGGCCCGTAGAATAATCCTTCTGTTGATGGGAAAAGGGAGTTAACTGTCTGCTAGATTGTGTGTGAGATTTTCCCCTTTTTCCCCTTCTCACCCTCCTCGAACCCTAGCTGTGCCTTCCGCAGACTCTCACCTTAATTTCAGTATGGATGAGCTCTCCATCCTGCTTCTGACACAGGGGCGCGTAGATTACCAGTTACTTCACTGGATCTCGGATTTAGCGAGGGTTCGATGTCTGCTTGCCTTTACCAAAATACTGCCGTAAGTATATAGTTCAAAATATCAAGTCTTATTTGTCCCTTGGCCTTTGTTTAATTTTCAGGGACTAGGTGAGGAATCCGTGTGGAGGAATGGATTCGCCGAGGTAAGCTCAGGTGAGTACTTTTAATGAAGGTGTGCCGTAGTGGTTTGCTCCGACACCTTAATGAGTGTGTCTTATTTCCCCATAGGGGCCGGGGTATGGAAAAGCCAGAAAAGCCGCTCCGACCCGAAAAGGGAACTGAGGTCCCAACAAAATTCAGGTAAGACTTAAGGTGAGTAATTTGTCCTTTTGCAATTAGTTAGTTGCTCACCTTGTTTTGTCCTTTTTCTCCGTAGGTCTTGAATGCGACCGATGTCGCCTATGGGCGTTGAAAAGGTTGCCGGAGCCACGTGAAGGTAAGAGGAAGCGGCACGGCAGCGTGAGAAGCGGAGCTTTTCTAACTATTGTCTTTCTTTTCCGTAGGTGCTGGGATGCGGCCGATGTTGCCTATGACCACTGAAGAGCTAGACAGCGCCACGTGAAGGTAAGTGGAAGCGGCGCTGCAGCGAGCGATGAGATGCGTTTCTAACCCTTGACTTTCTTTTGCAGGATCGACGGAGTGAAGAATCCGGATGCTGGATGAAGGTAGGTAATGTCCTAATGCTTGCCTTTCTCTCCTTGCAGGGGTTCCAGGTGCTGGCGGGCGTGGCAGGAGCCAGGATGCAGGAGCCAACTCGGTGAGCGTCCTGCTGCAGATGCAGAATAACGCGAAGCACGTGTGGCCATCCGGGCGTGGTTTAAATAGCCTTGGAAGAGCTTCAGGTGAGTGTTCTTCCACTGGCCCCACCCGAGTAAGAAAAGAGTTGCTGAAAGAAAATAGTTCCTCCCCAGCCTTAGTTGGCTTGGAGCTTCAGACAGCATGGTCTGCCTCGGGTGAGTATGCAGCATGGTCTGCCTCAGGTGAGTTCACCCAAGCATTACCATATGTTCTGCCAGGATGAGCCTGGCGCCTATGGCGCCAGGGCAGGTGCCTTTTATGAGCCTGGCACCAAAGGCGCCAGGACAAGGTCCAAAGAGCCCCTATAGGGGTTTGCTGGGTCCTGCTTGGTGAGTATGAAGTCTGCTTCCGGGGACGCTGGGCCTGACCTGGCTCCTCGGGAGCAGGCATCATGACAGCACTCCCCCCCAAGGCCCCTCCCAAGGTTGTTTTCCCCGGGGGTTTTGGTTTGTCCGGGAAGGTCCGGTGAAATCTTTTAATTAACCGAGGAGCATGTGCATGGTCATGGGATTCCCATGACCTCTCTTGAGGCACGTAACCCTTCCAATCGATTAGATAGAAAAGCCTTGATCTTATCATTTTAGAATCTAAAATGTTCTTCACCTCGAACTCAGGTTCTCCCTCCACTTGAATGGGTTCTGGAGGCTTGATTAGTCTGGTTCCAGGTTGCACAGGTTTCAAAAGTGACACATGAAAAACAGGATGTATTCGCATATGAGCTGGTAAATCCAGTTTAACGGCCACCGGATTGATTATGGCCGTAATGGAATATGGTCACAGGTATTTGGGATTAAAAGTTCGAGGTCCTTTGAGTGATAAGTGTCTGGTAGCCAGCCAGACTTGGTCCCCAATCTGGTACTGAGGTGCCTCACTTCGATTACGATCAGCACTTTTCTTGTATCTTTTCTTGGCTTGTTGTAAATGTTCAGTTGCTTCTTTGAAGGCTTTGATAATTGCGGTATGCAGCTGGTCCACTGCGGGTGTTCCGAGATCATGAGGTGGATCCAGGTCAGAGGTTCGAGGGTGAAGCCCATATAAAGTGTAAAAAGGACTTTGCCCAGTTCCAGAGTGCACAGAATTATTATATGCATATTCAGCTATCCAAAGAATGTCTTTCCAGTTACTTTCAGATTGTTGCAGCATACAAAGTAAATATTGTTCGAGAGTCTGGTTCGTTCTTTCTGTTTGACCATCGGTCTGGGGGTGATGGCTGGTTAATAGTCTTACATCGATTTGTGCCAATTGACAACATCTACGCCAAAAGTGGGAAATAAATTGGCTTCCTCGATCTGAAATCAGCACAGACGGAAATCCGTGTAACCGGACAACATTTTCAAGGAATTCTTTAGCTAGAATCGAAGCTGAAGGTAAACCTTTTAATGGAATGAAGTGTGCCATCTTGGAGAATAAATCCACAATAACAAGAATAGTGTTATATCCTGAACAGGGGGGTAAGTCCGTAATAAAATCCAATGACAGGGTGTGCCAGGGCGATGGTGGAATGTCGAACGGTTGAAGAAGACCGGCTGGTCTTTTCTTTTGGCCTTTATTTTGGGCGCACACACCACAGGACATCACAAATGATTTTACATCTTTTCGCCAAGAAGGCCACCAGAATTTTCTTTTCACCTTTTCCTCAGTTTTGGCAATGCCGGGGTGTCCCTCTATTAGTGTATCGTGATAACAAGAAACTACTAGCTTTTGTAAATCCGTGTGTGGAAGCAATAATCGTCCTCGGAAATAAGGTAAATCGTTATCTATAGTAAAATCAGATCCCTTTTGAACCCAGTCCTGCAAGTCTGTTGGGTCCAGGAGTTGTTTAACTCTAGTTTGGATATTTTCTAGCGATTGTGAAGAAGTCATACCTAAGATCCTCTGTTCGGGAATTATCGGCACAGGCTCTGAGTTAGTGACTGTGTCCCCCATTCCAATTCGGGATAGAGCATCCGCTTTGCCATTCTTACAGCCAGGATGGTAGGTGATTATGAAATCAAATTCAGCAAAAAACAGAGCCCAACAGAGCTGTTGAGATGACTGAGCCTTGGCGGTTTTCAAGTACTGTAAATTCCGATGGTCGGTGATCACCGTGATGGTATGTCTTGCGCTAAGGAGATAATGTCACCAGGCCTTAAAAGCAGATTTAATTGCTAACAGTTCTTTGTCCGTGATGGCGTATTTAATCTCGGGAGCCGAGAATTTTCTGGACCAGAACGCAACGGGATGCAGTTGGTTAGTCTCTGGGTCCCTTTGAGAAAGGACAGCTCCCATAGCTAGACTGGATGCGTCGGTTTCGACGATGTAAGGGAGATCCGGGCGCGGGTGTTTCAATACGGGTGCAGAAGTAAATTTAGCTTTTAGTTCTTGAAAGGCTTGCTCAGCTTCTTTAGACCATTCAAAATGTTTATTTTTTCTTAAGAGTGCAGTGATGGGTTGAACCACCCGTGAAAACTCCGGAATGAACCTGCGATAAAAAGTGGCAAAGCCAAGCATGCTTTGAACACCTTTTACAGAGCTGGGTGATGGCCATTTGAGGATAGCATCCACTTTTCGTGAGTCCATGTGGACTCCTTTAGGTGTCAGGATAAAACCTAGAAATTCGAATTCCGTGACATGGAAAACACATTTTTCAAGTTTAGCGAATAGTTTGTGTTGGCGCAATTTCTCGAGGACTGCCCTGACATGGTTTCGATGATCAGATTCTGTAGAGGAGTATACAAGAATGTCATCGATATATACGATAACACAAACATCAATGAGTTCCCTGAGGACATCGTTCATGAAATATTGGAAGGCAGCCGGTGCATTGCACAGTCCAAAAGGCATAACTTGGTACTCGAACAACCCATATTTAGTGCGGAAGGCAGTTTTCCATTCATCGCCCTCTTTCATTCGCACTAGATGGTAAGCCCCCCGGAGATCTAGCTTGGTGTATATGCAGGCATCTTTCACTTGGTCAAGGAGTTCAGGGATCAAAGGCAAAGGGTATCTGTTTTTGACAGTTATCTGGTTCAGTGCCCGGTAGTCTATACAAGTTCTGAGATCGCCTTCTTTTTTTGGTACGAAGAATAAAGCCGAGGATGCAGGAGACTTAGACGGGCGAATAAAACCATTGGCTAAGTACTGGTCCAGATATTGTCCTAAATGAAGATTCTCGGGCTCGGTAAGGGCATAGATCCTGCTGCAAGGGGGTGTTGCACCGGGTAGTAGATCTATCTGGCAATCGTATGACCTGTGAGGCGGTAGAGTATTGGCCTGTTCCTTTTGGAAGACGTCTTGAAACTCTTGGTACTCTGGCGGTATTTGCAAACTGACAGGAGTTACGGTAGCCAGGCCAATGCTTGTATTTCGTGGATAGCAGGTTTGTACACACTCTGGAAAGGTTATCCTCTTTGCTCGCCAATCAATTTGAGGATTGTGTGTTTCCAACCAAGGGATTCCTAGAATTACTTGAAATTGCGGAGCCTTGATTACGTCAAACACCATTGCCTCCCGATGCCCGTCTTGACCCAGCAATGTCACTTCCGTGGTGGAGTGAGTTACCGGCCCAGAGGCGATTTTGGTTCCATCCACAGTGGTGATGACATCTTTATTGGTTTTAGGGCAAAGAGGGAGGTTCATCCTAGAAGCCAATTCACGATCCACATAGTTTCCTATAGCCCCACTATCGATGTATGCCTTAATTGCATGCAACCATTCAGGCTGCTTTGGATTCACGAGGACCATTGGCATGGTGAAGTGCGAGGTCAAAGAGTTGGTTTTTAAGCTCGGCAAGCGGACCTCTACGCTTGTCGGGCATGGTCGATTCAGATTCTACAATATCTTTATCCGTGTCTCCTACCGCCTTTTTGGGCGGTTTTACAGGGCAGTCTCGTAAGAAGTGTCCTGAAGTTCCACAGTAGAGGCACAATTGCATTTGCCGTCTTCTTTCACGCTCTCTTTGGGTCAAAGGTCCCTTAACTACTCCAATCTGCATAGGTTCAGTATCATCGACACCCTTGGGGTGAACCTGGGCTTTGGCAAAAACCCGGGTTTCAAACCTGGACCGATCTGCTTTTCTGTTTTGAAGCCTGTGATCCTTTTGGACCACTAAATCAATATAATCCGAGCAGTCCTGGGGTGGATTTACGACCTGGGCCAAGACATCTTTAAGTTCTCCACGTAGACCTCGATGGAATAGTGTAATTCTCTTATCCTCGGGCCATCTTGTTTCCACAACTAACCTATTGAAGGTCGCAATGTAAGCTAAGAGGTCCAGATTACCCTGTCGTAGAGATAGGAGTTCGTTGTCCAGGGCCTGTCCCTGAGAATGCCTCGCAAAAAGTCTTTCCATACTTGTCTGGAAGGCTTGAAAGTTCTGAAGGATCGGGTCGTCTTGAGTAACCAATGGGATTGACCAATCAGCTGCGCTGCCGCTGAGATAAGAAAGTACAAAGGCTACCTTGGTTTGGTCATTCGGGAAGGCCCCAGGTCTGCAGAGCAAATGCAATCGGCATTGATTCAGAAATACTGCGAATCTTTTGGGATCTCCAGCAAAACGTTCAGGCGAGGCCAGTGGCACATTTCCAGGTAGATTGATTTGCACTGGATTAGTTGACGCCACGGGGGTGAAACTACCCCCTGAACTTGGTAGAGGAGTTTGACCAGCTTGACTCTGCAACAGCTGGCGGGCAAGATCATCAATTTGTTCCTTTGACACAATTAACTCCCTCCTGAGGGCATTCGTCTCCTGGCGAGCGGAATGAACTTCGGCCCGTAATTCCCCTAATAGCTGGGCCAGCTGGTCTGTCTCAGAAGTTTCCATGGCGCCTGGGTAGGAAGCTATTGGTAGGCTTCGCGTTCTGTAACGCTCACCTGATTCCCACGAGGCGCTGACCCGTTCTGGACTGCTACAACTTCTTCCACGGTAAAGCGTAGTGCTTGGGAGATGGACTGGACTGGACCCCCAAACATCGTCTGTCTGGCCCGTAGAATAATCCTTCTGTTGATGGGAAAAGGGAGTTAACTGTCTGCTAGATTGTGTGTGAGATTTTCCCCTTTTTCCCCTTCTCACCCTCCTCGAACCCTAGCTGTGCCTTCCGCAGACTCTCACCTTAATTTCAGTATGGACGAGCTCTCCATCCTGCTTCTGACGAAGGGGCGCGTAGATTTCCAGTTACTTCACTGGATCTCGGATTTGGAGAGGATTCAATGTCTGCTTGCCTTTACCAAAATGCTGCCGTAAGTATATAGTTCAAAAGATCAAGTCTTATTTGTCCCTTGGCCTTTGTTTAATTTTCAGGGACTAGGTGAGGAATCCGTGTGGAGGAATGGATTCGCCGAGGTAAACTCAGGTGAGTACTTTTAATGAAGGTGTGCCGTAGTGGTTTGCTCCGACAACTTAATGAGTGTGTCTCATTTCCCCATAGGGGCCGGGGTACGGAAAAGCCAGAAAAGCCGCTCCGACCCGAAAAGGGAACTGAGGTCCCAACAAAATTCAGGTAAGACTTAAGGTGAGTAATCTGTGATTTTGCAATTAGTTTGTTGCTCACCTTGTTTTGTCCTTTTTCTCCATAGGTCTTGAATGCGACCGATGTCGCCTATGGGCGCTGAAAAGGTTGCCAGTGCCACGTGAAGGTAAGAGGAAGCGGCACAGCAGCGTGAGAAGCGGAGCACTTCTAACTATTGTCTTTCTTTTCCGTAGGTGCTGGGATGCGGCCGATGTTGCCTATGACCGCTGAAGAGCTAGACAGCGCCACGTGAAGGTAAGTGGAAGCGGCGCTGCAGCGAGCGATGAGATGCGTTTCTAACCCTTGACTTTCTTTTGCAGGATCGACGGAGTGAAGAATCCGGATGCTGGATGAAGGTAGGTAATGTCCTAATGCTTGCCTTTCTCTCCTTGCAGGGGTTCCAGGTGCTGGCGGGCGTGGCAGGAGCCAGGATGCAGGAGCCGACTCGGTGAGCGTCCTGCTGCAGATGCAGAATAACGCGAAGCACGTGTGGCCATCCGGGCGTGGTTTAAATAGCCTTGGAAGAGCTTCAGGTGAGTGTTCTTCCACTGGCCACACCCGAGTAAGAAAAGAGTTCCTGAAAGAAAATAGTTCCTCCCCAGCCTTAGTTGGCTTGGAGCTTCAGACAGCATGGTCTGCCTCGGGTGAGTATGCAGCATGGTCTGCCTCGGGTGAGTTCACCCAAGCATTACCATATGTTCTGCCATGATGAGCCTGGCGCCTATGGCGCCAGGGCAGATGCCTTTTATGAGCCTGGCGCCAAAGGCGCCAGGACAAGGTCCAAAGAGCCCCTTTAGGGGTTTGCTGGGTCCTGCTGGGTGAGTATGAAGTCTGCTTCCGGGGACGCTGGGCCTGACCGAGCTCCTCGGGAGCAGGCATCATGACACCAACTGATCACTGTTTGTTTTGTAAAATTCCAATGGTAGCCCATCACCTCCAGGGGTCTTGATGGTTTTTAGCGACTCTATAACGCTCCATACCTTGTCTTCAGTTTTGTGCCCTTCTAGGACAATGTCCAGTTCTGCTGTCACCGTAGGCAATCTCCCATCAACACTGTATAGCGACTGATAGTAGCTACAAAAGACCTCATTGATTGTCGTCTGGGACTTACACGTTTCACTGCATTCATCATTGATTTCTGTAAATGCATATCTACGTCTTTCCTTCTTGCATAACCAGGCAGCAGTCGGCCAGACTTGTCACCATGCATTCTAGCTCTATATGTGCAATAGTCACATTTTCAAAGTTGTTCCCAGGTCTTGTACATGCTACACATAAGGGTAGTAAGTCCTCTTTATTCTGGCTTTCCCCATCATCCATTCCCCCTAGTGCCTGTATGTTGTCCTCCAAATGACCTAACTCATATATCAGGGTTTTCCTAAGGCACCCACGCCTTGGCAACCGTCTCGCCCCGCACCACAACCTTAATGGCCTCCCAGATCATACTTCATCTGTCTACACTACCAATATTGGCATCTAAGAACTCGTCACGATATCCTCCAGGTGGTCCTGAAAGACGTTGTCAGTAAGGGCGTTCGCAGGCATACGCCATGTCGGGATCGGCACCACCGAATCCTGTAGAACCGGAGTAACAATCAACGTGGGAATGGTCAGAGATGGTCCTACCCACATAGACAGGCTCCACAAATTCAATCATATATCCTTTCCGAGTAAATTGGTAGTCAATCCTAGTGTGCACCATGTGTGGTGCAGTGTAGTAGGGGTAACATCTACTGTCGCGGGTAATAGCCCACCAAATGTCAGCCAGATCAAGGCCAGCATAGTGTGCAAGGTCTTAACTTCCGGAGAGGGCTGCGTGAATCTGTGATCAGATCTTTCCAATTCAGAGTTGAGACTGCAATCAAAGTCACCCGCCTACCCCCCAAACCCCCCCATATCCACAAAAGTCCCTGAAAATGCACCAGCTTCTCAAACAGGGAACAGAAGAAAGTGGGTGCATTATGATTCGGGGCATATGAGTCACAATACAAACTTCCCTGTGTTCCTTGCAACCACAAAAAATTACCAACCTACCCTGATCATCTGTTTCAACTTTGAGTAACTTGAATGGTAATGACCCAGCAATCCATAACAGCACACCCCTAGCGTATCCTGAATACTTTGAACCATACCCAACACCTCCCCATTTAGAGATGATTTTAGTGAGCTCCTCTCCTAATAAGTGTGTTTCTTGTAGTAAAGCTATGGAAACCAATGTCCTACATAAAAAGGAAGCAGTCCTAAGCTGCCAAATTATATGATGACATGCTCCGGACGTTCCACAACACAATCTTAAGTGTGGTCATTCTTCAAAGGGTTACAACCTCTTCTCACCCCACCATCCGTCCACATTTCCTAGACTGGAGTCTCTATACCGTCACCACACTCCCTCACCGTACTCCAACTATCATCCATCTACAAACCCCTTCGCCCCTCACCCAGCGCACACACGATATTCAGATGCCTTTATTCTTCCATCCCTACCGTAACTGTGCCCAATTTTAACAAAGAAGAACTGAAAAGAGAACCAACCATACCAACCAACAAGAGCAAGTCTTTCAACAGTAAAACACTCCTTAAGTGTCATGATCTCTGCTTCCAAAAGATCAGGACTTGCCCGACTCCCTTGGAAGCAGACCCATAACCCCGGTTCCGAGTGCCAGCCAGTCCCAATTGGGACCTTTTGGACCCTGTCCTGGCGCCAGTGGCACCAGGCTCATAAAAATGCCCAGTCCCAGCGCTGGAAGCGCCGGGCTCATAATGCTTGGGTGGACTTACCTGCAGCAGACCATACTGCTTACTTACCTGCCAGTTGAGCCCCTGATCCTCTTCTGTTTGGGACTACTTTTCCTGTTGGGTGGGGCAGGAGCCACTCCCTAGGTTCAGAACACTGGAACTCTTCTGGAAAGCAGGAACTCTTTTCTCACCTAGGCGAGGCTGTGGAAGGAGACACCTAAGCACTACAGGAGGCTATTTAAACCACACCCGATGGGTGAATCTTGCTTTGCGTTATTCTGCATTCTCTGCAGCAGAACGCTCATCGTGTCTTCTGCTTCTGATCCTGGGCCTAAGGGAACAAAGGCTTACCATCCTGGAATCCAGTCTTCAGCAGCACCTGTAAAGACAAAGAAAGAACAGGTTAGCACTACGGTCTTCAGTGGCAGCGCATCTCTTACCTGGTCCATCGGCTGTCACCAACGCCTCGCGCTGCATTCCGGCATCTGAAAGACAAAGGCTTACCTACTCTTCGCATGCTCCGGAGGTCTTCGCACTGCATTCCGGCATCTGAAAGACAAAAGCTTACCAGCTCTTCGCACGCTCCGGAGGCCTTCGGCGCTGCATCCCGCATCTGAAAGACAAAAGAAGGTGCGTTTAAAGACATTGGGCAACTTTATTACTCACGTGCCATTACTCCGTCCCACGCCGAATCCAGTGGGTATTCCAGCACCCTTCAGCTTCTCTAAAGCTCCGAACTTGTACCTGCAAGATAAAAGGGACAGTTAGTGCACATCGTGAAGCAGGCTACAAGCGCTTACTTACGTGCTTCCAGGCGCTTCTATTCCTCACGCGGGTTCGATCCTCAACTCTCATCAGCCCGCCATCCGCCATCGCCGGAACCCTGCAAAACAAGAGATATCATTACAAAAGACTTTTAAGACATTTGAAGTGCCCAGAACTTACCGTTCGTGCAGTTAACGACGGACAGGAGTCCTCTGAGGTCAAGAGGCCTGCACCCTTATCCAGTGAAGAAACTGGTTACGGCACCCTGCCCCGAGGCAGATGGAGAGCTCGGCGTTCACTTACCTAAGGTGAGGGCGTTAACCTTTGGGGTTCTACAGGAGAAGAGAAAGGGAGGAGGAGAGAGGCACCCAATAACCCCAGTTCATTAATCCCATATTTTCTATCTGCAGACATCTTACTCTTCGAGTCAGACATACAGTGCACAGAGGTCCAGCCCAAAGAGCCAACCGTGTGTTACACATCACCTTTGAAGATACGGCATTCACCCAGTCAAGACCGGCGCCTCTGCGGGAATCAGGTGAGCGTTACAGAACGCAAAGCCGACCGCAAAACTCCCACCCAGGCGCTATGGAAACCTCGGATAGCGACCAGCTAGCCCAGTTACTTGGGGAACTAAGAGCAGAAGTGCATGCAGCCCGTCAGGAAACGAATGCTCTAAGAAGGGAACTGATTATTTCCAAGGAGCGAACAGACGATCTCGCTAGACAATTGCTACAGTCACAAGCCGGACAAACTCCGTTACCCGCATCAGGGGCAAATCTTCCTTCAACATCCTCTACGAACCCAGTGCAGATCAACCTACCTGGGAATGTACCTCTGGCTCCGCCCGAACGTTTTCTGGTGACCCAAAGAGGTTTGCAGTATTTATTAATCAGTGCCGGTTGCACTTCTTATGCCGGCCAGCAGCCTTTCCAACTGTTCAAGCTAAGGTAGCTTTCGTGCTTTCGTACCTTAGTGGCAATGCGGCAGACTGGTCGATCCCTCTAGTTAATCAAGATGATCCGGTTCTCCATGATTTTCAAGCTTTTCAGCTCAGTATGGAAAAACTGTTTGCAAGACATTCACAGGGGCAGGCCTTGGACAATGAGCTCCTTTCATTGCGACAGGGTAATCAAGACCTTTTGGCTTATATTGCGTCTTTCAACAGACTGATAGTGGAAACTCGATGGCCTGAGGACAAAAGGATTACGCTGTTTTATAGAGGTCTACGTGGAGAGCTCAAAGATGTGTTAGCCCAAGTAGTGAATCCCCCGCAAGACTGTTCGGACTATATTGGCTTAGTCGTTCAAATTGACCACAGACTGCAGAACAGGAAGGCCGATCGTTCCAAGTTTGATGCTCGAGTATTTTCCAAACCACCAACTCCTACCAAAGGAGTAGACTCCGGGGAACCCATGAAAATAGGGGGCCTGGAAGGACCACTAATACAAAAGGAGCGGGAAAGGAGAAAACAGCTGCAATGATGCCTCTATTGCGGAAACTCGGGGCACTTTCTTCGAGACTGTCCGGTGAAACCAGCCAAGAAGGCAGTAGGAGCTGCAGTTACCAGGGTCACAAACTCTGAGCAGGGAAACAACTTCGCCCGACAAGAATAGAGGTCCTCTTGCCGAGCGTTAAAACCAGTTCCGTGACCTCGCATTTCGTGATACCTATGGTCCTCATTAGCCCTGAACATCCGGATCGATTACATGCGATTGAAGCTTACGTCGACAGCGGTGCCATCGGCAATTATGTGGATCATGAAATGGTTTTGAGGATGAATCTGACTCTTTGTCCAAAGGCTGTAAAGGACGTCATTACTACGGTGGATGGTACGGAGATAGCCTCCGGACCAGTAACGCATACCACCCAAGAAGTGACGCTAGTAAGTCAAGATGGACACCATGAGAAGATCGTGTTCGATGTGATCAAGGCCCCTCAGTTCCAGATTATTCTAGGAATTCCTTGGTTAGAGAAGCACAATCCTCAGATCGATTGGCGGGCAAGAACGGTTCAGTTTCCAGAATGTGTCTCTACTTGTCACCCTCGACCTGGTGTTGCACTGGCAGCAATTTCCTCGGAGGCTCCCCAGTTACCTCCTGAATAACTAGAATTCCAAGATGTTTTCCAGAAGGATCAGGCTAACTCTCTACCTCCTCATAGGTCTTATGACTGCCAGATAGACCTGATACCTGGATCTACTCCTCCTTGTAGTAGAATTTATGCCCTCACCGAGCCTGAGAATCTTCACCTCCGACAATACCTGGATCAATACCTAGCAAATGGGTTTATTCGTCCTTCCAAGTCCCCTGCTTCCTCAGCTTTGTTCTTCGTTCCAAAAAAAAGAAGGGGACCTTAGAACTTGTATAGATTATCGCGCCCTGAACCAGATCACCGTTAAGAATAGATATCCGTTACCTTTGATCCCTGAACTCCTGGACCAAGTCAGAAAAGCATGCATATATACAAAGCTGGATCTTAGAGGAGCCTACCACTTGGTACGAGTAAAAGAGGGCGATGAATGGAAGACGGCCTTCCGCACCAAGTATGGGCTATTTGAATATCAGGTCATGCCCTTCGGACTTTGCAATGCCCCGGCCGCCTTTCAATATTTTATGAACGATGTCCTCAGAGAGCTCATAGATGTCTGTGTTGTTGTTTACATTGACGACATCCTCGTTTATTCTTCATCGGAAACTGAACATCGGAAACACTTGAAAATGGTCCTCGAGAGATTGCGTCAACACAAACTTTTCACTAAGTTGGAAAAATGTGTTTTCAACGTGACTGAAGTTGAATTCTTGGGATTCATATTATCACCTAGCGGAGTGCGTATGGATTCAAAGAAGGTCGATGCAATTCTCAAATGGCCATCGCCATCCTCCGTAAAAGGTGTTCAAAGCATGTTAGGCTTTGCTAACTTTTACCGCAGGTTTATCCCCGAATTCTCTCGAATAGTCCAGCCCATCACCGCCTTGTTAAAGAAAAACAAACGTTTTGAATGGTCTACCGAGGCGGAACAAGCTTTCCAGAATTTGAAGACTAAATTTATCTCTGCACCGATCTTAAAACATCCTCGCCCAGAACTTCCCTACATCGTTGAAACTGATGCTTCGAGCCTTGCCATGGGGGCAGTTCTATCACAAAAGGACCCAGTAACCAATCAGTTGCATCCCGTGGCATTTTGGTCCCGCAAATTCTCGCCTCCTGAAATCAATTACACTATTACTGATAAGGAACTTCTAGCTATCAAGTCCGCCTTTAAGGCTTGGCGGCATTATCTTCTGGGGGCCCGACACACCGTTACTGTGATTACAGATCACCGAAACCTGCAATATTTGAAAACCGCAAAAGCTCAATCCTCTAGGCAACTCCGTTGGGCACTATTCTTTGCCGAGTTTGACTTCATAATTACCTATCGACCTGGTACAAAAAACGGTAAAGCTGATGCCCTTTCTCGGATGGGAGTGGAAGAACATTTGATCAATCCTAAACCTGTACCTATCATTCCCGAACAAAGAATTCTAGGTGTAATCGCCACACAATCCATAGAGGAAGTTAAGGATAAAGCCAGGCTACTGGTAACTCCAGCAGACATACAGAATTGGCATCTGCAGGGAAAGAACTTTACGGTGAAGGACAACCTATTATATTTCCAAGAACGGTTATACCTGCCCAGCACAGATTTACAGAAAAAGGTAATCTCTTGTTATCACAATTCTTTAATGGAAGGACATCCCGGTATGACCAAGACCTCGGAAAAGATCAAGCGCTACTTCTGGTGGCCGTCTTGGAAAAAAGATATCAGAGACTTTATAAGGTCCTGTGGAGTATGCGCCCAAAACAAGAGTCAAAAGGAAAAACCAGCCGGCCTCTTACGCCCTATTGACATCCCACCTCGCCCTTGGCATACGCTTTCTATGGACTTCATCACCGATCTACCTCCATGCTCCGGATACAATACGATCCTAGTAATCGTGGACCTATTCTCCAAGATGGCGCATTTCATTCCACTCAAAGCCTTACCAACAGCAGCAACTCTGGCCCGAGAATTTCTCGAAAACATCGTCCGACTGCACGGTTTTCCTTCAGTTCTCATTTCAGATCGAGGTAGTCAATTTATTTCTCATTTTTGGCGAAGTTGCTGTCGGTTGGCTCAAATTGATGTGAGACTTTCGACCAGCCACCACCCTCAAACCGACGGACAAACCGAGAGGACCAATCAAACTCTGGAACAGTATTTGCGCTGCATGCTACAACAAACTGAAAAAACTTGGAAAGATATCCTTTGGATAGCCGAATATGCCTACAATAACTCTGTCCACTCGGGAACTGGGAAGACCCCGTTTTTTCTTTTATACGGTAGTCACCCTCGAACCTCGGAGTTGGATCCACTCCAAGATCTTGGAACACCAGCAGTAGACCACCTGCATTCTACAATCACCCAAGCCTTTAAGGAAGCCGTTTCTCACCTTCAAAGGGCTAAAGAACAATACAAGAAAGGAGCAGACCAACATCGGAAGGAAGCCCCCCAATGTCAAGTAGGAGATCAAGTCTGGTTATCCACCAAATATCTACCTCTAAAAGGACCACGCACATTCAACCCAAGATACCTTGGTCCCTATTCCATCACTACCATAGTAAATCCAGTAGCGGTCAAGTTGGACTTGCCCCCTCACATGAAGATACATCCGGTCTTCCACGTCTCTCTATTAAAACCTGTGCAACCTCAAACCCGACTAACTAAATCTCCAAAACCTATTCTAGTTGATGGAGAACTCGAGTTTGAAGTCAAAAGCATCCTGGATTCCAAGATCTCCAAATCTAAACTATTTTACCTGATTGACTGGAATGGCTACGGTCCCCAAGAAAGATCCTGGGAACCTGCAGAATATGTCCACGCCCCTCGTCTAATCAAAAGATTTCATCGAACATTTCCTAACAAGCCCAAACCCCTGGAGAAGCCCGGTTTGGGAGGGGCCTTGAGGGGGGGTGCTGTCATGATCTCTGCTTCCAAAAGATCAGGACTTGCCCGACTCCCTTGGAAGCAGACCCATAACCCCGGTTCCGAGTGCCAGCCAGTCCCAATTGGGACCTTTTGGACCCTGTCCTGGCGCCAGTGGCACCAGGCTCATAAAAATGCCCAGTCCCAGCGCTGGAAGCGCCGGGCTCATAATGCTTGGGTGGACTTCCCTGCAGCAGACCATGCTGCTTACTTACCTGCCAGTTGAGCCCCTGATCCTCTTCTGTTTGGGACTACTTTTCCTGTTGGGTGGGGCAGGAGCCACTCCCTAGGTTCAGAACACTGGAACTCTTCTGGAAAGCAGGAACTCTTTTCTCACCTAGGCGAGGCTGTGGAAGGAGACACCTAAGCACTACAGGAGGCTATTTAAACCACACCCGATGGATGAATCTTGCTTTGCGTTATTCTGCATTCTCTGCAGCAGAACACTCATCGTGTCTTCTGCTTCTGATCCTGGGCCTAAGGGAACAAAGGCTTACCATCCTGGAATCCAGTCTTCAGCAGCACCTGTAAAGACAAAGAAAGAACAGGTTAGCACTACGGTCTTCAGTGGCAGCGCATCTCTTACCTGGTCCATCGGCTGTCACCAATGCCTCGCGCTGCATTCCGGCATCTGAAAGACAAAGGCTTACCTACTCTTCGCATGCTCCGGAGGTCTTCGCACTGCATTCCGGCATCTGAAAGACAAAAGCTTACCAGCTCTTCGCACGCTCCGGAGGCCTTCGGCGCTGCATCCCGCATCTGAAAGACAAAAGAAGGTGCGTTTAAAGACATTGGGCAACTTTATTACTCACGTGCCATTACTCCTTCCCACGCCGAATCCAGTGGGTATTCCAGCACCCTTCAGCTTCTCTAAAGCTCCGAACTTGTACCTGCAAGATAAAAGGGACAGTTAATGCGCATCGTGGAGCAGGCTACAAGCGCTTACTTACTTGCTTCCAGGCGCTTCTATTCCTCACGCGGGTTCGATCCTCAACTCTCATCAGCCCGCCATCCGCCATCGCCGGAACCCTGCAAAACAAGAGATATCATTACAAAAGACTTTTAAGACATTTGAAGTGCCCAGAACTTACCGTTCGTGCAGTTAACGACGGACAGCAGTCCTCTGAGGTCAAGAGGCCTGCACCCTTATCCAGTGAAGAAACTGGTTACGGCACCCTGCCCCGAGGCAGATGGAGAGCTCGGCGTTCACTTACCTAAGGTGAGGGCGTTAACCTTTGGGGTTCTACAGGAGAAGAGAAAGGGAGGAGGAGGGAGGCACCCAATAACCCCAGTTCATTAATCCCATATTTTCTATCTGCAGACATCTTACTCTTCGAGTCAGACATACAGTGCACAGAGGTCCAGCCCAAAGAGCCAACCGTGTGTTACACATCACCTTTGAAGATACGGCATTCACCCAGTCAAGACCGGCGCCTCTGCGGGAATCAGGTGAGCGTTACATTAAGCCATCCCGCCCTCCAAGAACATACCTGCTCCATAGGTCTGCGGGCATGAGGGAACCCATCATAGCGGTAGCCCCCAATGGCACCTTCGGGCCAAGGTCGTGGGCTGCTTACAGCGTATCGGATTGCACCAAGTTCTGTCCGGGAGGTCTCATTCCCAGCTCCCGAGACATCTTTAAACGTCAATGATACAGTACGAAGCGTTCGCTAGTTCGCCAAAGTTCCATTGCCCGGCGGACCTCACACCCATCAGCCAAGTATAATAGAACTCCAGTCAACCATTCGCAGGGCCATCTGCTCTTCTCTAGGGTCCGTGTACCAGACCACGCTCATCCATCCATTGGTTAGCCCTTATCAATCACCTTTAGCTTAGCAGGATATATGAGCATTTATTTGAGCCCCAGATTGCAGAGCCTTGGAACACACCTATTTCCTTTCTTTTGCACAAGCAGTGTATAGTCAGGGTAAATAGCTAATAGGGACGATCCGTACTTGATAGTGCATCCATCCCTAGAAAACATAAGTCTCTCAGTCTCAAAAGTTAGGATCCATGCAATAACAGGGCAGGGGGGTGCACCTGGAAATGGGCGACGAGCCAGCAATCTGAGCCCTTTAATCCGTGAAGCCTTGAGATAGCTTCCTGGGTCCAATCTCCTGCAGCAGCAAGTTTTAGATGTAAAATGTGGGGTCAGGCCCCTCCTCACCCTCCCTAAATCCCATTATTCTGACATTATTGCAACAGGACCTGTCCTCTGCGTCCTCGGTGCGCTGCTCCAGGACATTGTTCTTGTGAACCAGCTCTGTCACTGTCGCTTTCAGAGCTTCAGTGGCGGTTTTTGTGGCTGAGATCTGCTCCTTGTCCGATACCCCTGCAGACTGTGATCGCACATCCTGTCGGAGGAGGTTTACATCAGTCTTGATTTCGTACATTTTGTACTCGATGGAGGTGCGTAATGCCGAAATTGGTGCTAGTGCCTTATTCACTTGCTCTTGTGGATGCGGGCCACCGTTCACCGGCGCTCCGCTTTCAGGCCATAAGGGGGGTCTTTCTGGGCTCCTTTGGAGGTAAATGAGTCCATAAAGGTCTTTTTCTGGTGCACCTTCATCTTGGATTCCAGCATGTTATGTGCTAGGCAGCCGTTTGCAGGTGAAAGGCCCCATAGAGACAGCAGGTGCTTGCTCTCTCCAATCCGTTGGGTCTGTCAGCACAACTCAACCTCCAGACACCATCAGACAAATGTGGCTTCTGGTCTGTGACATGCAGGCATTACCCCTAGGAGAGATCCATGTAACATGGGCAGAGTATCACAGTGGTCAAAGTTCCAAGAGTTAGAAGTAGATATCTTATGCAAGTCCCAGCCCAGCCAGTGAAAGGTTTAGGGACAGTGCTGAAGGTATTGAACTACTCTAGGTGCACTGTCCTGTGCGAATGGCACCTGCCCAGTCCAAATTGGAGGTCAATAATGCACTCAGGCAAAGAAAATAAAATATGTTCATCAGGTGGGGCCAGCACCCACCCTTCAAGATGATGGCAAGGGGGTTCAACCTGCTCAAGGGGTACTACCAGACCATCTTAGGTGTGCTGCTCCTATCAATCGCCGCTAGCTTCACCATCAGTCAATATCCCCTGTGCCTCTCAGTCGCTAGGCATCAGGAGCGCAGTCCACTGCACACACGATCGCTGTAGATCAGAGCAGTGGTTGGGAGACCTTCACGGCAGCCAAGCCCTGTCTCGTCCAAGATCCAGAGCCACGTTTCTCTCTCCCCAGGCAGTAAACTCTCTCATCACGCATATTTCCCAGCTCTACTGGGCATCCAATGCTCACTGTGCGTGGCTCATCACCGCTGAGTCAATTGCAAGCCCCGCGTGTCAGGAGCGCTTCCGCCTGGCCAGCCACCTCCATCAGGCTCCCCTGTGTCACCTCTCTGTTCGTGGGTGCGATCCACACAATCTGCTGCATCGGGCAACGAGAGCCCCAACCGGCACGTTTCAACAGCCGATCCGCCATCGGGTTGGATCAGCAAATGGGCACAAACGTATCAGCGCATCAGCCAACAGTCTCTGCCGAACCCTCGCCGCTCATACAAATCGGATCATCCATCTTGATTTTGCCATCAGAGGCCACCTCTCGTTCTGGAAGTCGGCCAGAGCGCGCTCAGATCTTCTGACGCTCCTCCAGTCAAAAAACAATCTTAAGCGCAGTTACAAAGGATCTGTCTCGGGAGCTCAATGCGGGGACACTTCTTATGGCATCACGGCAAGCTACGCCCCGTGTATTTTAAAAATGTTATTCGAAGGGATTGTGTCCTCCGACGTATTCCTCATCTTAGATATATCCTTCCAGCTCTGCTGGCCTCGGAAAATTTTTTCTCTAGAGGGCGCTGCGCGTCGACGTCCCTCGAGTCGATGTCCCTCGACAGTCGCCGTATCGACGCTCGACGTCATCCTGCCTATAAAGGCCGCGCGCAGCGTCCGTTGCTCAGTTCCGTTTTTCCGCGCTTACTCGGTGCCTCGGAATACCGTTGCTCAGTTCTTAGTCAGATTAATCCTATTTACCTCAAGTTATTCGATCCATACTCGATGGCTTCCTCGTCGGAACCGACAACTCCTCGATCCGGCTTCAAAAAATGTCGAGATTGTGGGAAAAAGATGTCGTTGACCGATCCTCACAGAAATTGTCTGTGGTGCTTGGGAGCTGAACACCATTGTTCGGAATGCGAGGACTGTATGTCCATGACAGCTAAGGCCCTGAAGGAGCGTAGGGGGAAGCTGGAGAAAGGTAAGACTTTTAAAGCTTCTTCTTCGTCGACGAAGTCGAGACATTCGTCTCCTCGTCACCATTCGCGCTCCAGGTCTCGGAGTGGGTCTCATCACTCCTCGAGATCGAAGCACTCGAAGAGGAGGCGTCGAAGATCCCCTTCTCCGTCTTCCTCTTCCTCTTTTTCGCCAAAAAGAATCCCTTGCCCCACGAAACATAGTTCCCGGGCTGAATGGGAGGAATTCCGAAAGAATATGATGAGCGTCTTCGAGAAAGCGGCCTCGACCCCCTCGAAGACTGCCGAGAGCGATGCTCTGGTCGAAAGACCCGAAGGTCAAAAAAACGCCGCAAGTCGCAGTACCCGGCGAAAGAAACCTCTCGAGCGCGTTTCGAACCCTCGAGCAGGACTATGACCTCCAAACCTTCCTCGAAGGTTCCGTCGAAGCCGTCGACGAAGGTCCCGTCGACGTCGATGTCTTCGGCGCCGTTGTCGAGGGGACCTTCGACACACGGGTCTGTCGACTCGACGCCGGCGTCGACGCCAAGAAAAGTCACGGTGACCACACATCCAGTGACTACCCCCAGGCCCTCGACGTCGATGGCGTCGATATTGTCGAGTAGAATTCCAATTCTGTCAAGGTCCTCGAGGCATCCACCTCTGTTTTCGACGCCACGCTCGAAGCCTTCGACGTCGGCGTCAACGACATCGACGTTTTCGAGGCCAATAATGACAAGTTCGGCACCCTCTGCTTTGGAAATGGGATTTACTCCCTTTATGAGTTCAGAACAATTGAGAACTATATCCTCAATTTTAGAAGAGGGTGATTTGTCTGAACAAGACACTTTTGAGTTACAGGGACCTGTAACCCCAATTAGAGAGGAATTTTCCTCTGAAGAGCGCAGATTAAAGGATCTTCATGATTCTTTACATGAGGCAAGTGGGTTAGACACTTCCCCTGAGGTGGATTTTGCTAAGCCAGACCCGGGGGAGCATGCTGAAACCCCCTACAGAGCCTTAATGGCCAGGATTACAGAGTTCATGGGGTGGTCTGCACCTTCACAATCTTTCCAGCAAGATGAACTCACGGATATTCTTGACAAAGGCCCACAAGAGGATCCTGTGGTGCCCTTTCATAAAGCTCTTCAGAGAAAGATCATGACAAACTGGGAAACCCCAGATGTAATACCAGCAGTAAATAAAAAACTGTCTGCAAAGTACAGGATATCTTCCACAGACCCAGAGTTTTTGTCTAAACATCCATCCCCAGAAAGTCTGGTGGTACAAGCAGCATCCTCTACCGATGTCAAGACGGCTTATCCTACAGTCCCACAGGACAGGGACCATAAAAAATATGATGCTATGGCAAAGAAAGTCTTTTCAGCATGTAGCATGGCGTTAAAGTCTGTTAATGCTACTTGCACCCTTGCTAGGTTCAGCCATACACTTTGGGAGTGTGCTTCTACAGCGGCTGACTGCATCCCGGAGGGAGAAGAAAGGGATGCGTTCCTGAATATTATACAGGACGGTAAAGACGCTATGTGCGAATCCCTCCAGACGGGCATTGATTCGGCTGACAGTATCAGCAGAGCAATGGCGGCAAGTACATCAACCAGGAGATTCGCTTGGTTGAGAAAGTCGGGTTTTGCCCCAGATGTGCAAGCCAGGCTCTTGAACATGCCATTCGATGGCTCTTCTTTGTTCGGGAAAAAGGCGGATGACAGTTTAGAGAAACTGCAAACTTCAAAAGCTGCAGCAAAATCCCTAGGAGCTGCAATCCGTCAGACTCCTTTTCGTCCCACAGGAACCTCTGCGAGGGGCAAGTCCTTTCGCTTCTACTCCGCATTCGGAAGAGGTAGAGGACGACCTGCTCAAAGGGGTCAAAGAAGAACTACCCGAGGTGGACGGGGTAGATATTCTAAAGCCGCAGCAACAGCAGGTGCCTCTTTACCATCGGCATCTGCATCAGCCGCCCCAAAACCACTCTGAGGACTCCCCTCACAGGACACCTGTAGGAGGCAGGTTGACTCAACATCTGACGGTATGGCAGGCTATCACGTCAGATGCTTGGGCATTGGAAACAGTCGCCCAAGGCTACTGCCTGCCTTTCCTACGTATACCTCAGAGTCATCCACTGGGGATCAGCTCTCAGAAAGCTCCAGATCCGCTCCTCTTGCAGGAAATTTTGGACCTGCTAGAGAAAGGTGCCATAGAACCGGTACCTGTAGCGGAGAGGGACAAGGGCTGGTACTCCCCTTACTTTCTCATTCCGAAGAAAGACGGAGGACTGAGACCCATCTTGGACTTGCGAGAATTGAACAAATTCCTCAGAAAAGACAAATTCAAGATGGTCACTCTTTCTCAGATCCTCCAGGCCCTTCAGTTTCAGGACTGGTTGGTATCTCTGGACCTTCAGGATGCTTATTTCCATGTGCCTATCCATCTCAAACACAGGAAATACCTGAGGTTCGCAATTGGCAACTCTCACTATCAATTTCGAGTACTGCCATTTGGGCTGACCTCCGCCCCGAGGGTCTTCACCAAGTTAATGACGGTAGTGGCTGCAAGTCTAAGGAGGGAAGGGATTCACGTCTACCCCTACCTGGACGATTGGCTGATCAGGGCTGTTTCTCCGGAGCAAGCTCAGATCCAGCTAAATCACGTGTGCCATTTCCTTCACAGACTGGGCTTCTCCCTCAATTTAAAGAAGTCACAAATGATACCATCGCAGAGACTCCAGTTCATAGGAGCGATCCTGGATACTTCCCTGGGAAAAGCCTCGCCACCAGAGGTGAGGGCTCAAGATATTCTACAGATGGTTACCAAGTTCCAGCATGCCCAACGTCTCCCAGCCTTCGACTTTTTGAGGTTGCTAGGCCTCATGGCATCCTGCATTTTCCTTGTGCCAGAGGCTCGCCTGAGAATGAGATCCCTCCAGTGGGCACTGAGGACTCAGTGGTCACAATTCTCAGGGAGAATGACAGATCTTCTTCAGGTTCCCGGCAGGGTGGCTCGAGACCTTCAGTGGTGGGCCTGTCAGGAGAACATTCTGAAAGGAGAACAGTTTTGGCAACCCTGGCCGGAGATAACAGTAGTCACGGATGCCTCACTCACGGGGTGGGGAGCCCACGCCAACGACTTGACCATCAGCGGTCGTTGGTCTCCATCGGAGTCCAGACTACACATCAACCTGTTAGAGCTGAGAGCCATCAGACTTGCGTTGAAGGCTTTCCTGCCAGCTGTACAAGGGAAGAACGTCCTGATAATGACGGACAACACGGTGGCCATGCATTACCTCAACAAAAGAGGAGGCGTAGGATCACTACCCCTGTGCAGAGAGGCGATGCAGCTCTGGTTTTGGGCAATCCAAGAAGGAATCTCTCTATCGGCAGTTCACCTAGCCGGAGAGAAGAACTTGACAGCGGACGCTCTGAGCAGGCAGAACACAGTCTCCCACGAGTGGGAGCTAGCTCAGGAAGTCCTTCAAGAGACTTTCGCCCTTTGGGGAACCCCTCAGGTAGATCTGTTCGCCACCAGCCTAAACAGGAAATGCGACCTGTTCTGCTCAAGGGAATTTCCTCCGAGAGGAGCTCTGGGAGACGCGTTCATAGTGGACTGGGAGTTTCCGCTTCTGTACGCGTTCCCACCGGTCCCTGTCATTCCTCAAATGATCAGGAGGTTGAGAAGATTCCGGAGAACCATGATCCTAATTGCCCCGGATTGGGCCAGGAGAACGTGGTACCCGGACCTTCTAGACTTGTCCATCTGCCCTCCAATTCGACTTCCTCTCAGAGAGAACCTACTCTCACAGAAGGGAGGTCAGGTTCTCCATCCAGACATCAAAACCCTCAACCTTCACGCTTGGCTTCTGAACGGCTGAAGTACAAGGATTGGGACCTCCCTGATGATGTTATGGAGGTGTTGCTTTCGGCAAGGAGGCCAGCAACAAAGTCTTTATACCGCTGCCGTTGGAACAGATTTTGCAGCTGGTGTAGAGAACAGAATATCGACCCATTTTCATGTGGTACACCAATGGTTTTGTCCTTACTACTATATTTGGCAAATTCAGGCCTTCAAGTTGGCACCATTAAGGGCTATCTCGCAGCGCTATCTATCTTTAAGCGTACTGCGGAAGAACCATCCTATTTCAAATTACCCTTGGTAATACAGTTTCTAAAGGGGTTAACCAATGTTTATCCCCCAAGACCATTCCAAGTTCCCCTATGGGATTTAAACTTAGTACTAACTTTCCTGATGGGTACACCTTTCGAACCTCTCCATTCTTGTTCGTTAAGATTCCTTACCCTTAAAACTGTTTTATTAATAGCACTTACATCTGCTAGAAGGGTGAGCGAATTACAAGCTCTTTCTTGTAAACCCCCTCATACAATCTTTCACAAAGACAAAGTTGTCCTGCAAGTGAAGCCTAATTTCCTCCCAAAGGTGGTTTCTGAATTCCATATCACTCAGAAGATTACCCTACCATCTTTCTATCCTCCTCCTCACCCGGGGAAAGAGGAAGAGAGGTTACACAGACTAGACCCTAGGAGGGTTTTAAGTTTTTACATTAGTAGACTAGCCAGGATAAGACAGGCAGACCAGCTGTTTGTAGGTTACGCAGGTCACAAGCTGGGGTTACCAATAACTAAGCAGACCATTTCCAGATGGATCATTCTAACCATTCTGGAATGTTATAAACTGGCAGGGAAAGAGCCCCCTCAAAACCTTAGGGCTCATTCGACCAGAGGTATTGCAGCTTCATCGGCCCTCAAAAGAGGCGTGCCGGTTAAAGACATATGTGCGGCCGCTACATGGTCGTCTGTCCATACCTTTACACGTTTTTACAATCTGGATTCCTCCTCCAGTCAAGAGACTAGGTTTGGAAGGGCTGTACTGCATTCTATTCATCAATAGAAGACAGCGTGAAGTCAGTACTCCCTCCTCCGAATATAGAATACTGCTATGGGAGCCTATCTAAGATGAGGAATACGTCGGAGGACACAATCCCTTCGAAGAACAAGTTACTTCTTACCTTGTAACGCTCTTTCGACGGGATGTTCCTCCGAAGTATTCCTCATCGACCCTCCCATCCATCCCCGCAGTTCTACTTCCCTTGTTGTTGCAGCTTACGCTCCTTCAGGGTGATTAGTCTAGTTCAGACAGTAATACTGTGGGCTACAAAACGGAACTGAGCAACGGACGCTGCGCGCGGCCTTTATAGGCAGGATGACGTCGAGCGTCGATACGGCGACTGTCGAGGGACATCGACTCGAGGGACGTCAACGTGCAGCACCCTCTAGAGAAAAAATTTTCCGAGGCCAGCAGAGCTGGAAGGATATATCTAAGATGAGGAATACGTCGGAGGAACATCCCGTCGAAAGAACGTTACATGGTAAGAAGTAACTTGTTCTTCTATAGCTGGTGTGGCAGCCCGGAGCAAGGAGACATGGATTTACAAATGCTTTTATTTAAATAATAAAAGGTGTTGTATGCCTCACTAGCCCCAACTCTATGAGGGCTTTCCCTGCCTCACCAAAACTAACTAACAAGACAGTCCTTGTCAGAATGTCCAAAACAATATCCACTGTCCTGTGTCAAAACCTTAAACCTGACCCTTCAGCTTTTCTTCCCATTAATTCACCTCAATCTAATTGGTGCAGGGATACCAGATTGCCCTTTTAAGGAAGTCACCCTCTTCCTTACTTGATATCAATGAGGCCATTTAGAATGCCAAGGGGACAATCCTCTTCCTTGGTCTTACCTGCAGATCTTACAATTCCAGGGGACAATCCTCATACCTGGGCTTTCCTCTACTTGGATGAGGACAATATTTCAATAGTGTATTTAGCGGTTTCTTATCTTTAGCAGACTTGCTTTAACCTTAGTACTAATTATTTCTATTCTTCTTCCTAAATACTAGGACGAGGAAGAATGGTGCTTATCAGCCTCACTTTCAGGTGTTTCACTCACACCCTTTTGCTTATTGCCCAAATAAGTATCTTAATCGGGCACCACCCCCACCACCGAACTACTGGGACGAGGTAGAGCAGGTAACTTCCTCCCTTTGTAGTACTGACATTGGCGTTTATTTATTATTGTTACTGTTTTAGTACTTAAATAAAAGTGGAACTCTGTGTATAATCATCCTCTTGACTCAGAGATCGAGTTGTTCCATCTGTTTATAACGCACATCCATTCTCATCCATTCTCACCCTTTTCGCCTATCTGAAACTCCCAAGGGTGTACTTCGGTGTTCAGCATGTCACCCTGCAGTCCCCTGGAACGCTGGCTTATCCATTGCGTGTCTTACTGCCGACACCAGCTAAGGAAACCTCCATGCCCCGCGTTTCCATCCGGATGTGTCTGCTGTGTATATGTTTTGGGTGAGCTGTAGCTTTCCCTTCTCGCATTTTTCTCGCTGTATGGGGAAGGGGAAACCCTTCCAATTGTTTCTCCAACCTCCTGTGCCAATCTAAGGTTTCAGAGCGGGTTTCCTATTTGCTGCCTGCTTTCTGAGTTTTTGGAGAAAGCGCTCACCATGTGCTGTTCACAACCTCTTTGCTTCCTAGGGTAAGCCCCACCACATTGCTCAGTGCTGTCATCCGTAGCGCGAACACTCCACTTCAAATAGATTGTGTCCTCCCACGTATTCCCCATCTTTTGAATTTTGAAATATTTGTACCACACACACACAACGAACTAAATCTTATCCTGGCGCAGATGGTAAACAAGATCGAGAGAAAAAAAAAGAAGCAGAACAACCTAGCTGAATAGTGTCAGAGCGATCAGGGAATTTAGCAAAGAGCCAAAAACAGTGAATTTGCTTAAAGAGATAGGTTTAAGGACTGTTCTAAAAGTCATCAGCGATTTAGCCTGTCTAAAACTCAGTGGGAGACTGTTCCATAATCTAGGTCCAGTCACTGAGAAACACCGGTCTCCTCTTGATCTACATTTCATCCTAGGGATGACAAGAAGGAGTTGTTCCTCAGACCTAAGGGCTCGGGTAGGTTGATACTCTTTCAATGTGTTTATCAAATAAACTGGTGCCATCCCATGCAGGCATTTATAGACCAAGCAGCCAATTTTAAATTTAATCCGGTCTTCCACCGCCAACCAATGTAATGAATGGCGGAGACCGGACGTATGAGTGTTCTTGGCTACATTAAAAACCAATCTCACTCCCGCATTTTGCGCTTTTTATAGGCGGTGGATCTGATTGCTCGGTGCTCCTGCTAGGAGTCTGTTGCAATAACTGAATTAACCAATGCCCCGACCACTGCTGCACGATCTGCTAAGGGAACACAAGGTAGTGCTTGGCGCAGAAGGCGAATGTTATAGAATACGGACTGAACCTTGGCTGAGACCTGGGTATTACATCCTAGATCACTCTGCCAGAAACAACCCAAATTCTTAACTTTGGTGGAATACTTGAGGCTAGCTCCCAGAAACAGGGGCGGAGGGGGGCATTTTTCTCCATCAAGGAGGTGCTTAGACCCAAACAAAATCACCTTTGTTTTCTTAGGATTTAATTGTAGCCAGTTTTCTTCCATCCATGTGCCTATTTCCTCTAAGCACCTAGTGACCAGGTCAAAGGGCATCCTCCACATCATCAAGCCTAATTTATAACTGGGTATCATCAGCATAAGAATTAAATCTGAGGTGATGTTTCTCCAGAATATTCATCAGGGCATGAAGGTAAATATTAAAAAGGAGTGGGCATAGGGCCGATCCCTATGGCACACCACAGCACTGGACAAGACTCTCTGAGAGGAAACCTCCAATCTGAACGCTTTGCTGACGGTCAGTGAGAAATGATGTAAACCACTGCAATGCACCAGAATCCACGTATACAAGATCCTTTAAGGGGTCCAGCAAAATGCTGTGATCTACCTTATCAAATGCAGTGGAGAGATCGAGCATCACAAGTAGGGAGAGTTTCCCTGCATCCCAGCCTGCAACATCTCATCCCAAACCGCCATCAGTACAGTCTCAGTCCCAGGCAAGGGGCGAAAGCCGGATTGCAGAGGATGGAGCAAGCAATGATCTTTGACATAGTCTTGCAGCTGTTCGGTGACTACTTTTTCCAAGGTTTTACCTGGCCAAGGAAGGTCAGCAATTGGACGATAGTTGCCATAATCCTCTGGATCCAAACCAACCTTTTTTAACCTTTTGATATATTCAGCTGTCACGCTTACGTCTGGTGCCCCGCAGGAGTGCCTGGTCTGGTCTGTACCGATGCGTAGCCTCCTCGCTGGCTGCCTTCACCCTGACGCTCACCCCAGCCACTCTTTCCCCCACTGGTCGACTGGGAATTAACTCCCAGGAGACTGCGAGGTTGGGAGGGACTTGGGTGCTTTCGGGACTTTGGGGCTGTATCGTTCTGGGGGTCAGTGTGACCTAAAGGTAAGTACAGGGTAAGTATAAGCACAGTACCTTCCCTTCTGCCCCTCCCCTCCAGACCCTGGGTTGGCTGGCTGGCGAAAGGGAGCGCTGCTCACTGTAATGTTTGTGACTACGGTCATGGCCCTCCGGTCCGTATCGTCCTCCAGTTACTTCACTAAAGGTGCGTGGTCCTGGCCGACTGCGATACTCAGGATACGACGGTGAACAGGTAAGTCTTGATTTAAACGTGGGAACAGGTGAGTCTTGGTTAAACAGGAGTGTGCAACTTGCCGTGCTTGTACACTTGGTCTGAGCTTACTTTCACAATGTCTTTGTTTTTCTTCTTCACAGGGCATCTGAAGGCCGACACTGTGATGAGATGCTGACGGAACAGAGCTAGACTCAATGCGCAGGTGAGCTCACTAGGCACTGGGAAGGGCGATGGTCGAAGAACGGAATGGGATCTCGGAATGGTTGAAGAAATCTGCCAAGAAAAAAGCCACGCTAGCTGTGCGGCAGCATAGTATTTACGCAGATGTGGAACCCCAGACCGCCCAGTCGGGCACTGATCATCATAACCTTTTTGGGAATTCTAGCTTTCCTACCCCGCCATATAAACCGTAATATGTTCCGTTGCAGGTGAAGGAGGGGATCGCTACTGATAAGGATGAACAAAATTAGAGAAACCGTGGGAGTAGATTCATTTTACAGGCCGTAATCCGCCCCATTAACGAAATCTCTTGGGTTGACCATCTTTCCAGGTCAGCCTCCAGTTCTTTGAAAAGAGATGGGAAATTTGCTGCATATAGCGATACAAAACCATAAATACTCTATAGATTTTCTATTCCATTTAATTGGACAAATTGATCGTAAGGAGAGAATGTCATTTGTGGATAGTCCCACCCCCAGGGCTGCTGACTTGTTATAGTTGTTTTCAAAACCTGCCATACGTCAGAAGGAATTTAATTGTAGGAGGGATTGTTGCAAGGAAAGATGAGTGTTGGTCAAGGTGAGTAACACATCATCCGCATAGAGAGAAATCTTGTGTTGCATGTGGCCAATTGTAATTCCATGAATGGAAGGATTATTCTGTATCCTCTGGGCCAGAGGCTCCATTATCAAAACAAATAGCAATGGGGACAGGGGGTATCCCTGTCTTGTTCCGAGGTGAGTGGGATGGGAGCTGTATGCCCTAGGTTAACCCGTGAAGAGGTTTTCGGGGTGCTATAATTGGCCAAAATCATTTTACAAAAAATGGGGCCAAATCGTAAAGCACCAAAAGTGGCTTGCATAAAGGCCCAGTCGACCTAGTCAAATGCCTTGGGTGCATCTAAGGCTAACAGCAACGGATGTTCTAAGGTAGTCACTTCTATCATGTTCAAGGCTCGATGGATATTATCTGTCGTTCTTCCCAGAATTAATCCCGATAGATATCGGTCAATAAGTTGGGGGAGGACCCAGGATAATCGATTGGCTAAAACTTTGGAGTAGATGTTTGCGTCTATGTTGAGTAATTAGATGGGACTATAAAAGGCACAATCTTTAGGATCTTTTCCCAGTTTTAACAGGATTGTTGAGGAAACCTGCATGGAGGGGGTCATTGAGCCAGTTTGTCGAAAAGAATTAAAAAGAGACGCAAGTGGGGATACGAGTTGGGCCCGAAAGATTTTATAGAACCTAGTTGTAAGCCCATCTGGGCCAGGGGCCCGAGCCTTCACTGATTTAATGATAGTGTCTACCTCTTCTAAAGTAATTGGTGCTTCTAGGGCCTCACTCTCTACTCTGGAAAGGTACAGGAGGTCAGCCTTGTGTATGTATTGCATCTGTTCTGTTAGATTACAGGGTTGCGCTGACATAGTTTCGGTCAGGTGGGCAGCTGCTAATTGAAGCTTTCAGTCTTCCGCGTATTGTACCTTGCCTTGAGGGTCACGCAGGCCCAGAATCCTGTTCCGCTGTCTAGAATTTGCCAATTTCCTGATCAAATGTTTGTCAGCCTGGTTACCCTGGGCATAGTACCCCTGCTTTGTGATTCAAAGGGATTCAGCTGTTTCCTCAGCATATAGGGCTTCCAGTTTATTTTGGGCCACCTACAGGGCCTGGTGACCTTTAGGGACCAACCCTTTTAATGTTTTTTCTCTGCCTCAGCAATTACCTTCTCTAAATGGGTCAGCTTTTTCCATTTACGTTTCCGGCAAGCAACTGCATGGGCTATAAGTTCCCCCTAATGACTGCCTTCATAGCCTCCCAAGTTGTCGCCACTGATGTGAGATCAACTGGATTCTCTCAGAAATAATTCAGAATAGCCTTTGCTAATGCATCCCTCAGTGTCATATCATTTAAAATTGGGACATATAAATGCCATTGGGATCAGGGGGTGGGGGGATCCCGGATCACAAGTACAAGCAGACAGAAGAATCGGGGCATGGTCAGATAAAATTCTGGGTTCAATATTTACCTCATCTACAAATGACATAAGATGGGGAGTAGCGAGGAGCAGATCAATTTGTGAGGAAGTACTGTGGACATGAGAGAAAAAGGAAAAATCCCTGCTACTGAGGTGCAACACCCTCCAGGTATCTACCACCCCCAGAGTTCTAAGTGGAGCAAACTCAGAGCGATCTTGGAAGTCTCTTGATGTGGGTTCATGAGTTTTGTTTATTAAGGGTTCAGGAACTCAATTAAAATCTCCTCCAATTATCACCTGGCCCTCAAGAAAGGGGAGGAGAATAGATTGCAGACCCTGCAGAAAAGTCTCCTGTCCTTTGTTGGGAGCATATATCAAAATTAGCATATATTGTTGTCCATACAGCAACCCTTTGACCCCTGTATAGTAGCCCTCTTGGTCATACAAAGTATCCAGTTCTGCGAACCTGTGTCTCTTGACAAAATAATTGCTGCTCCTCCTCTTTTCAGACTGCAAGTGGCATAGAATTGCTTCGGGAAATTCCTGTTTCGAAGGTGGGTAAAGTCAGGTGTGACCAGGTGCGTTTTCTGTAAGACTATCACTGAGCCATTCAGGTTTTTCTGGCACTGTAGCATCGATTTACGCTTCATTGGAGAGTTCAGGCCTTTAATGTTCAGAGTTACAAAGTTTAGTTTCTGGGTGTGGTGGGAGCGTCAGTTGAGAGTCTACCAAGCCGGAGGGGGAACTCAGGTGAACCTCATTCGCCATGTATGTCCATATGAGGCTGAACTCCACGCAGCAACCATGTTTTGAAATGATTAAACCAAACCATAAACAACAACAGCAAAATAAACCAAAAACTGGGCAACGTGCCCTGGTGGCCTACAAGTAACATTGTACTCTCGGCCGGGCATTGGACAAAACCATAAACAACAACATCAAAATAAATCAAAAACTGGGCAACGTGCCCTGGTGGCCTACAAGTGACATTGTACTCTCGGCCGGGCATTGGACGTGTGAAGCCCGAGATCCATTACAGCTGCTCCACAATTCGACAATGCCAGTTCCTGTGGCGGTAAAAGAATAAAGGATATCCCCACCCAGGGATTGCTAGGCGCTGTTCAAGTATGTTGCAGTGACATTCCAGGCTTCCGTCCTTTAGTTACCTTTGCCCATGTGTAACGTCGTGGCTTAGGATGGTAAATTCTCGGTGGCACACAAGATTTCACAGGCAAGCCTCCATCTTTCTCCAAGGGGGCTCCTCCAAGAATTTCTTCTGCTTCCTCCATGGAGCTAACAATGCAAACTGTGCCCTCGAACGTTAACTGCAGGATTGAAGGAAACCTGATTCCTTGTTCCTGCAGAAACAAGGTCAGAGGTCTAAGCAACTGCCATTTCCGTACCGTCCAGGTAGACACATCTTGGAAAATCCGGAGATAAGCCCCCTGGAATGTCAATTCCGCTTGTGAGCGACTTGCCAATAGGATCTCCTGTTTCACTGTTAAGAAATGGACCTCCGTGATTACATCTGGTGGGTTATCTGAGGTTGAACCCCTGCGGATACACAGCCTGTGGGTGCAATCCAACAGTAGCATTGGCTTGTCGAGATGAGGCAGGAACGTTTGGAATAAGTCCCCAATGTAATCGGCCAGTGCTTGGTCCGAGACCGAAGAGGGCACCCCTTTAACAAGTAAGTTATTTCTGCAGGCTCTATGTCCATGTCCCCCTTTGTCTTCCATAGCTTCGCTTTTCCTTTTCAGGAGTTGGATGCAGTGGTGTAGTTCTACGATTGTTGTGGATTGCTCCGTCGACTGATCTTTGACCTCCCCAAGCCTTTGCTCTGCCTCCAGCACACTCTGATCTAAATGATCAATTTTCGCCGAGATTTCTGTCATGCAATTACAGAATTCTAACTTGATGTCAGTCATAAAGGCCTAAATAGCATCCTGTGGCCAGCTGCGCTGAGGGGCAATGTGGTGACTGGGCCTGTGCCTTTGGGACCTCTGCCTTCTTCCCTTTGTCCGGTGGCTGTAGCATGGCAGCTATAGCACAATTTTTCTGGGGTTTATGCTGTTTAGACATGACTGCCAAATTGTAATTCCCCTTGGGGCACTCCGTAGAAAGGGGTTCGGAAGCTATATCGTTATGGATGATCACATGGCTCCAGGGTCCTGTACTTTCAAGCTCTGTGGAATCATGCGTTAAAAGTATATCAATGCCATGCTGTTCCAGGATCCCCACCTCATTGAGAGAGTCCTCTTCCAATCTGGGGGGCCCCTGTGTGCAGAGTGAGGGTTAAAACATCATGAACGTTCCAAACCATCTACACCAGTTGGCACCTAATTCAAGAGAGCAGCAGAAAAAGGTTGGCAGCTTATTATATCAGCATTTCTCCATAGTGCCCAGTTAAATCCAGCTCCCGGCGTAGTTGTGCTGCCGTGCTCCGGGCAGAGCACCCCAGTCAGCACTCACCGCTTGATGATCAGAAGAGTTCAGTGCATCATTTCGGACAGTCTGCAGGCTCCGCAGCTGGATAACACTGCCGACCGGAGCTCAGCACAGCAAGATAGGGAGCAAGGGAGGAGAGCGCCCATCACCGAACCCGATCGGGCCAGCACCCCTGCTACTACGGCTTCCGCAGGGAATCCACAGGGCTGGGGGAACAGGCAGGGTAAAAGTTATCATGTTCGGCCAGTGCCATCTTGAGCAAATCCGATGCAGCGGAACATATCATTCAAAATCTTGCCTCCACAAACAACAGCCGCCACTGCACTCTGTCTTGGTGTGCCTCTGGGGTTCACCATCACCATTCTCTACCTCCGTCGGGATTACACGTACGCCTGGACTGACGAATTTCATGTTAGCCTCGTGCTTCACAATGAGGCCATTAAAGCAGCATCTGCATGGCTGGTGCATGGCTGGTGCTGCTAGCCATGCCCTACCTTCAGCATCATTGTTGTCAAAGTCCTCGACGTCGTCGGTGCCGAGAACATTGACACCATCGTCAACAAAAATGCTGAAATTGAGGAAGGATGTCGAGAAATCTAAAGAATCCTTCACTCCACTTCCAAGAAAGGACTTTTTCAAGTCTCTTTCTGCAATATATGAGAAGCATTAGCCATCAGAGGATGAAGCACAGCCTTTGGCTCAAAGTATGGGATACTAGGCGTTCCAGAGGCTCTAATATCAGAAGAGTGAAGGATGAAGGATCTGTATGAAACACTACATACAGCAAGTGGGATAGACACTTCTCAAGAGATTGACACAGATGGGTCATATAGGCAATTCATGGCTAGAGTCATTGAATGTTTTGGGTGTTGTAGGCCTGCACAACCTTTTGAGCAGGATGACTTGACAGACATTTTAGACAAGGGACTCCAAGAGGACCCTATTCTTCCCTTCCATAAAGCCCTGCAAAGGCTGTTCAGTGCAAACTGGGATACGCCAGAGTTGATTCCGGCGGTGAATGCAAAATTGTCAAGTAAATACAGGACCTGCGGTAGTGATTCATATTATCTATCCAAACATCCCACTCCAGAAAACCTGGTGGTACAGGCCGCCACATCTACTTCGAAACAGACTGCCTACCCAACGATTCCCCCAGACAGGGACGACAAACGCTATGATACCTTGGCAAGAAAAGTCTTCTCGGCTGGGAGTATGTCCTTTAAGTCGGCAAACGACACATGCGCAGTTGCTAAGTTCACATTTACTCTATGGGACTGTATAACAATGGCAGCTGATCATATTCCCAAAGGTGAAGAAAGAGATGGATTTTTGAATATTATTATATATGGGACAGAGGCTATGTGTGAGTACCTTCAAACTGGTCTCGACTCTGCGGACAGTATCAGCAGAGCAATGGTTGTTAGCATTGTGATACGTAGATTTGCGTGTTTTGGAAAGTCTGGGTTTGCTTCTTATGTGCAATCAAGGCTTCTTAACATGCCCTTTGATCGCACACACTTATTTAGCAGCAAGGCTGACGAGAGCCTGGAGAAGCTGCAGACCTCCAAAGCGGCAGCCAAATACCTTGGTGCTGAAATCAGACAAACACAACCTCGCCCCAGTGGAACAGCTTGGAGGGGCAAGTCCTTTCATTTTTATTCCTCAGTTGGAAGAGCGAGAGGAATGGTGAGTCAGAGGGGTCAAATAAGATTCCCCCGTGGTGGACGGGGGAGAGGTGCTAAGACTGCCCAGGCAACGGCTGCTTTACCATCAGCCACTGCATCAACCACCTCAAAACCTCTCTGAAGCCTTAGTCCACAAAACCCCAGTGGGAGGCAGACTCTCACAGCATCTGCAAGATTGGCAGGGTATTACTTCAGATGCATGAGCATTGGAAACAGTAGTCCAGGGTTACTGTCATCCCTTTTTTTAAAAGGCCTCAGGATCATCCACCGGGGAGCAACTCTTTCAAAATTCCATATCCGCTCTTTGTGCAGGAAATGTTGACCGTGCTAGAGAAAGGTGCTATAGAATCAGTACCTGTAGCGGAGAGAACAAGGGTTGGTATTCCCCTTCCTAATTCCCAAGAAGGACGGAGGATTGAAACCCATCGTGGATTTAAGATCCTTGAACAAGTTCCTAAGCAAGGACAAGTTCAAGAGGGTTACCATTTCTCAGATCCTTCAGGCCCTCCCGCTTCAGGACTGGATGGTATCATTGAACCTTCAGGATGCTTACTTCCATGCGCCTATTCATCATCACAAGTACAGAAAGTACCTAAGGTTTGCAGTTGGCGGATCTCACTTTCAGTTTCGAGTTATGCCTTTTAGGCTGGCCTCTGCCCGAGGGTCTTCACCAAGTTAATGGCGGTGGTGGCAGCGAGTTTCAGGAGAGAAGGGATTCATGTCTATCACTACCTGGACGATTGGCTGATCAGGGCCAGTTCTCCCCCAAACAGGCTCTGGAACATCTCAGCATAACCTGACACTCTCTCCACAGATAGTGCTTCTCCCTCAATTACAAGAAGTCACACATGACTCAAAGACTCCAGTTCATTGGAACAGTACTGGATGCATCCTTGGGAAAAGCCTCGCCACCTAGGTGAGGACTCAACAAATTCTGCAGATGATTGCCAAATTTCAGAGTGGCCAGCGTCTTCTGGCCTTTGACTTTTTGAGTTTGCTCGGCCTCATGGCATCCTGCATTTGACTGGTACCACAGGCTTGCCTGAAAATGAGATCGCTCCAATGGCCTCTCAGGATATAGTGGTCTCAATTCTTGGGCAGGATGATAGACCTCCTTTAGGTTCCAGACAGGGTTGCACAGGATCTCCTGCGGTGGGCCTGCAAGGACAGTATTCTGAAGAGAGAACCTTTTTTCACAACCATGTCCGGAGATAACAGTAGTTACGGATGCCTCGCTCACGGGGTGGGGAGCCACCCACGGCAACAATCTGACAGCGTTGTTGGTCTCCATCAGAGTCAAAACTGCACATCAATCTTTTAGAGCTGAGGGCGATCAGACTAGCGCTGAAGGCCTTTCTGCCCTCTATACGAGGAAAGAATGTCCTGATAATGACGGACAGCACAGTGGCCATGTACTACGTGAACAAGAGAGGAGGTGTAGGATCACTTCCACTATGCAGAGAGGCTCTGCAGCTCTGTTCTGGGCAATTCAAGAGGGAATCTCCCAAACGACTGCTCACCTAGCCGGAAAGGAGAATACAGCGGTGCACGCTCTGAGCAGGCAGAGCACAGTCTCCCACGAGTGGGAACTAGCTCAGGAAGTCCTTCAAGAGATCTTCACCCTTTGTAGATCTGTTCGCGACCAGAGTCAAATGGAAGTGCAAACTATTCTGCTCAATGGAATTTCCCCCAAGAGGAGCAATAGGGGACGCGTCCATAGTGGACTGGCATTTTCCACTCCTGTATGCGTTTCCTCCAGTCCCCGTCATTCCTCAAGTCATCAGGAGTTTGACAAAGTTTAGGAAATCCATGATCCTAATTGTTCCGGATTGGGCAAGTCCATCTGCCCTCCAATACGTCTTCTGCAAAGAGAAGATCGTCTCACGCGGGAGAAAGGTCAGATTCTCCATCCAGAGGTCAAGACACTGAACCTTCATGCATGTTTTCTGAGAGGTTGAGTTTTAAGGATTGGGACCTTCCAGATGATGTTATGAAAATGTTACTTTCGGCCAGAAGGCCTGCAACATAATCCTTGTACAGCTGCCATTGGAGCTAGAGTTCTGCAGCTGGTGCAAGGACAAGAATGTGGACCCTTTTCTGTGCAGTACACCTATGGTGTTATTGATCTTGTTACATCTGGCCATTCTGGGGCTCCAGGTTGGCACAATTAAAGGATATCTGGCAGCGCTGTCAATTTTTAAGCGCTCATCAGAAGAGGTATCTTTTTCAGGTTCCAGTTTGGGACCTTAATATGACTCTAAAATGTCCACATATTCCTCATCACCCCTCCCAACCTAGCCTTCAGTAGAATTGTTACACTTTATGTTCTTTCGGAGCAGAATACTGTCTTATACAAGGTAACACCATAAAGTGTTGAGGGAACGCATCAAAACGGAAAATAAGCTAACAGTCGCGGCGCGTCCCATATGTACCAATGGCGACATCGGCATCAGGACAGAGGCCCTCGTGGGACATCGAGTCGACTGGCATCGACGCGGAGCGCCCCATGCTGAAAAATATTTTTCCGAGGCAGCTTAAGCTGAATATGGATATATCAAAAGATGAGGAATAAGTGGGACTAACATCCAGTCGAAAGAACGTTACCAGGGATAACTTGTTCTTTCCACCTACGGAGGCTGGCATGGCCTCCATGTGAATCAGTCTTGCAGTCTACAACTTGCCTGTAGTTGGAAGTTCGGCAAATAACGTTGAAGCGGCCAGCTTCCTGGCTCCACAGGGCTTTACTCCAGTTGCCACATTCGCTCACACGGCTGATGCACGGGTGACAGGTGACACATGTCTCCACGGTGTCTACTTCTCGTTGATGCTCCCACCAGCTGGTCACACCTCCCGCTTCCTGTTGGCATTCAGGCACTGCCACTGTGCCGGTCTTACGGTTGCAGCACCACTTCACCCAGCCCTGTTTTGTGCCGGCTCTTGAGCTGGGGGAGTATTTTCCAGCTGGTTTAAGCAGAGCTTTAAAAGTTTGCGTTTTCGGGTGCTGTGCTTCCCTTCTTCCTTTCTTCTTCCTTTTGTCCAGCAATACACAGGCGCCTTTCTTCTGGTTCTGGTAACCGGCCCTCTCTCTCCAGCCGCTGCCACTCCATCCTCGTCCCCGACTACTGCTACCTCCACCTCCACTACTACTGCAATAACAACAACCACCTGTGCTTGGTCCTTCTCTTCTTTTATTGAGGGAACTGTTGTTAAACACAAAAGAAAGACTAACATGTTGGTTACAGTACTGTGCCTCCTTCTGTGGCCTCCTCGTCCAAGTACTATGTGCATTCATTACTGGTGTAACGTTACCTAAGTAATATGATTGGTATAATTTATAGATATTAACCGCAGAGAAAGTCGACAAAACCCTTTGCTTATGTCGGTTTTTTTAGGGTCTGAGGCAGTGTTCCCTTGTTGGTGTGCAGGGATGTCACCCCTGTGTCTGTCACATTGGGACAGATGTCCCTGAAAATCTATTGTCACATTCCACCAGAGGAGTGGAAACCGCTTTGGCTCTGCAAAGAGGTGTACCAGTACAGGGCATTTGTAATGCTGCAACTTGGTCTTCGATACACACCTTTTCAAAACATTACTGTCTCTACACCTTGTCGGGTCACAACGCTAGGTTTGGGAAAACTGTTTTACTCAATATTAACGGGTAAGAAAAATCTACTTGTCCCACCTCCTTCTATGAAACTACTATGGTAGTCTATCAAAGATGAGGAATCCGTGGAAGGACACAATCCATTAGAATAACAAATGACTTACTCCTAGTCTTTCTACTGAATGTTCCTCACACAGATTCCTCTACGCCCTCCCAGCATACCCCTCTGACTGTGCATGAACTTTTAATTTGTAATGTACTTTTCGCTTTCAATGCCCATGCGGGTTATTAATCCTCAAATCAGCTGTGCAGAAAGGAGGGAAAAACAACGGGTGCATTGCATGCAATTTATGCAGTTGTCGACGTCCCGTCCAAGCGTGGGAATGGAAGCCGCCGAGGGGCATCGACTCAACGCCGCATGGCACCCTCTACTGTCAAAATATTTTACGAAGACTGCCAACAGTAGATCGGTATATCAAATATGAGGAATCCATGGGAGGAACATCCAGTAGAAAGGACATTACCTGGGGTGATTTGATTTGATTTGGAATGTGTATTGCGCATATGCTTTTGGAATAAAGCTGGAGACCTGCAGCTAGGTGCAGCTGTTCCATTCCTACACAACCAGTTTAAGACCCATCAGCACAAGAAAATTATTGAAACAAGTAGGTCTTCAATTTCTTTCAAAAAATTATAATGGAGCATGTTTTCCAAAGATCAGCAGGCAGTCATTCCAGAGACGAGGGCCCCTGATTGAAAAACATCGGCCACCCGAAAGACAAAATGGGATGGTGGCACAACCAGCTGATTTTGCCGCATTGAGTGGGGAGAACGAGACGGGTGATAGAGCCTGATTTTGGAAACCAGGTGACTAGGTGCCACACCCTGGATGCATTTATGTATTAAACATAAAGATCTAAATTCGATTAGCTTCTGAACAGGAGTAGGTAATTTGTTCTTCTAGAAGCTTGTTCATGTCTGGCAAAAGGACTAATACCAACTCTCCCACTTGGAAAGTTCTTAGCCAAGTCCCTTCATTATATGTGAATGGTGCTATGGTGCTCCTTGACAAGTTCTTCGACCTCTCTTAGGTCTTGCAATTTTTGGAGGAGCTCTGCTAGATTGGGACAATAGTTTTCCTATTCGCTCCCTTTGAGAATGTTTACTATGTCATATGGGCTCCCACCATATACTAATTTGAATGGCAAGAACCAGTTGTAAACTTGGTTAATGGCTTTGGTGCTGCAATAATAAATAATGTTTCCAGTTCCTCCAGTGTTTGGCTACTTCTTTCCCTGAATCTTTTTAATTGTCTTGTTAAATTTCTCAACAGTTCGAGGATGATCCATTGAGGTACATGAAGTGTTTATTCATTGTAGATTTTTCATGCCTTCCATAACCTTCAATGTTAATTAAGAGCCCTGGTTAGTCAGGATTTCTCAAAGAAATTCGACTCTGGTGAAAAAAGAGACCAATACTTTCAGGATGTTGTGTAAAGTTTTTCTTCTCAATGGAAACGCTTCAGGGTGTCTAGGTGCATACTCCATTATGACAAGCATGAATGTGATCTAGGTTCTTGCCCAGATCTAAATGTGTGGCAGTCAAGTGTGCATTTCCTAACTCCATTATTGTGTTCTGCACCAACAACTGAAATCGCAGTTGCCCATCTCCTATTCTGGTTAGTGTCTGTGTGACGCAGCAGTCAATGATTTTCTATGTAATACCAAATATAATGGCTGGTTCTTCTTTAATCCGTTGAAGGCAAGGCCCTTTAACCCACACTACAGAGTGAATACAACCATCTAGGGAAATAAGCCAGAAGATAGCTTGCAAGGACAACGAGGTGTTAATACAAAATATCAGCAAAGAACTCTGCTGCTAGAGAAAGTCTGTGTAGCGTCATCACATACAGTAAAAACTCCTGCCACTGATTGGTGGCACACTATGCATGGGCCTGCTCCATAGGAGATGCCATGCTACAATTGGTTGGTTCTTCCACCGTCGGTCAGGCTCCACATGGGTCTGCTGGGCTCATCTTGGAGTTCGGTGAAGGTCAGGGCACTCATAAAATAGAATGTTGCTTCTAAACTAACATGCTAATCCTACTTACTATATCACTGTGGCATGCACCTGGGTGGCTTGGGAATTGATGCCAGGGGGAAGGAAGGATAAAATACAGTCACACTGACCCACACATTCTGGGCTATGTTGATACCGCGCCTCTCACACTCAAGGTCTCCACCCTGGGTTTGATCTTTAATTTATCCCTCCCTGTGCCTTGTGTTACAAAGGATGTATTTCATGCTCGGGGTAAAACAGTTGTGCATACTTAGATCTTTTATTGACACTTGATTTGTATTAGGACAGGGGGGTTGCTTGCTTTATCATGGAATGCAGGGTTATGTCGGTCGGGTCAGTGGTTTGGGGCTGGCTTTGGGCTGGCTGGGTGGGGGTTAGAGGCCTTCTGGCAGCTTAGTGATGATGAATGGACGCTGCGAGGATCCTGGTGTTGTCTCGCGCTCTTGCAGGGCACATTCCTCTGAAAGATACTAAATGTTTGCAACAGTAAAGGGACACAGGGGAAGTAGACTTTCGTGAGAACTGGCGAGGCAGACTCATTCAGCCATAATGATGTTGGGCCTAGTGAAATCTTTCCATGGAGTTCAGCTGGTGCAGCACGGTTATGCGAGCCTGTGTTTTCACCATAACTTCAAAATGGCGTTTCTTTCTTTGTGTCTCCAAATGCAATGTGTTTACTGTTCATGTTATATTGCTTTTGCACCGAGTTCCATAGTGCAGTTCTCTCCCCCCTTATACACTACACTATCTCAGGGGGGATTCGCCACATCTGAAAGCGGTTAGGGGGGTGGGATATACTAATTTGCATCCCAACATTCTCCCCTTTGTTACTTCTACAGTAACAAATTGTCCTCCCCCGTATTTACATTCACTGGCCCGCCTTTCTGCTTTCTCCCATGCGTTTGTTCCCTTTATTGGCATCCAGGCTCTGCACACATGTCTTAAGCTTTCCCCTGCTTGCGCATACTGCTCAGGTGTACATGTCATGTAAATGCATTACCCAGTCAAGTCAACCCACACTTCTTTGTAATTTTTGGTGTCAAGGAGAGGAACAATGGTTGTGTGGTATAGGTTATCTACTATATCTCCAGCAGGGATCGCGACCATGTGGTGAACGGGGCAGTCAGTCTGGTCAGTCTTTATTTCTACTTCCTTTGTATTACGAGGTTCTTCAATATTTCCAATAGAAACCATCATCATTGTGCTATTAGGCACAGCTTTGGCACAACACTGGAGAACCAATTGGCACGTACAGAAGATCACCAGGATAAACACGATGATGGGTACCAACGTTTACACCAATGTTGCAAGCCATGATGGGACCCAGCTGAAGGTCATGGTAAACCAATCTTCTTCTTGAACCCAAGCTTCTTTCTTCATTTTTACCCCTAGTTCATGTAATCGTCTGTTTCTGAAATATCTTGACTGCACTACCATAGTAAGCCTGACGTTAAGTCCCGGCGTGTAGTTCCATTGAACTACATCTCCTTGCAAGCGTGGGGCTTTATTCATTCATTTTTGGCGCATTAGCGCTGATGCTTTTGTGCTGGTCTGCGCTGATCCGCGTTGGACGCAGTGTACGGGTGCAAAGAGGTAAGAGGCCGTAGAGTAGTTCGGTTGTACCTGCCATGGGACGCTATTATGAAAATACACAGCCAGTGCTAGCCGTCAAACTACATTCGATAAACATATTTAACTCTTCCATCCCCCCATGTGTGCCTCTGTTTGCAAACACGAGTACACATAGCACTCACCATAAAGCACCCTACGACCACAAAAGCTACTCTGAGTTCACTAAAATGATCCTTACTGAATCTCATCGGTCCTTGCATAAAGGCGCCTTTGATGTACATGACTACATCCTCAACAACAAGATCAATATCATGTGTCTTACAGAGACATGGCTGCAGGAAAGCAGCGGCCCGAGTATAGGTTTAACCACCCCTCATGGCAACAAAATGACCAACAGAAATCGATTACAAGATAAAGGGGGCAGAGTAGTAATTATAAGTAAAAACGAAATTGTCATTTTTGAATCACAAATTGAATGTACTTGATGTAAAGGCATACATGCTTAATTGACTCCCTCTAGCAACAACTGCATAAACATCTTCCTAATTTATAGACCACTTTCAGACATGCCGTCATTTAATGAAGATCTGGATCACCTGCTCAGTGCCTCAAACCGCTCAAACTCTTCCACCATACTTTTAGGAGATCTAAAACCGGTGGAGAGGGGATTGTATTTGTATTTTATTTTGTTTTATATAGCGCCTTACACCAAAGCGCTTTAAATAGTATTAAAACAGTACAGAAGTAGGATTAATATTTAAAACACAAGTATTTAAAAATTGCAATAGGACCTTGCTAACCAGATGAAAGTAAGTGAGAGCGTAAAGAGGCTCGAAAGTAGTAACAGATCGAAGAGAGAGAGGGAGAGTATTCCAATTCAAAGGTGCGAGAAGAGAAAAAGATCGGAAACAAGATTGGCCACATGGAGGAGAGGGAACAACAAGACAGAAATGAGAGGCAGAACTAAGAGGACGCGAAGGAAGATAAAAAGAAATAATCAAAGAAAGATAAAGAGGGACAAGACCATAAAGTGCTTTAAACACCAAACATAAGAAATTAAACTTTAGCCGTTTATGAAAAGGAAGCCAACCAATTTGAACCAGAGAGGAGGAAAAAGAGTTGCAAGGAGCGAGTTGATCAAGAACTTGAATAAAAGCATGAAATACAGATTTAAGTGGAGCCAAGCGAGAGATTGTAAGCCCGAAAAGTGTATAAGAGCAGGCATGAAAAGATTAGAGCAGACACCAATAATTTTGTTGCTTTAAAAGTCATGAACAAACAAGCTATCCGAATGTTATAGAGATGAAAATGACAGGAACGAGCAGTAAGTGAGATGTGGTGAGTAAAAGAAAGATCTGAATCAAGAAAAAGACCAGGATTACACACAACTGATCAGATAGATAACTGAGCCGGCGGAAATGCAATAACAGAAGGTAAGGAAGAATATGAGTTCGAAGGAAAGAAAATGACTGCAGTTTTTGCGGCATTAAAGACAAGAAAGTGATTGGACATCCATGATTGGATTGCCATTAAAGAAGCGCTAAGCTTGTGGTGGATCTCATCAGAAAAATCTGGAAAAGAAGGAAAAAGCTGTGTATCATCAGCGTAGAAATGATGTAAAAACCCAAAAGAGGAGATAACCCCAGCTAATTAAGAAGTGTAGAGGGAAAAAATAAAAGGACCAAGTACTGAGCCTTGAGTAACGCCACAAGTGAGTGAGTGTGTTTCAGAGGAGATCCAGCCCAAGAAACTGAAAAAGTTCTCTGAGAGAGATAAGATTCGAAACAAGAAAGGGTAGAACCGGAGAAATCAAAAGAAGAGAGAGCAGAAATCAAGAGTGTTTGATCAACAGTATCGAATGCGGCAGAAAGGTCAAGAAGTATGAGAAGAGAAGATTGTTTAGCGTGACGTGCAGAGTGTAGTGAGTCAAGAAAGGGGAGGAGAGCAGTCTCATTAGAATTACCTGGGCGAATCCCAGATTGCAAACAACGAAGGATAGAATTTTGGGAGACAAAATTGGAAAGTTGGGTGTAAGCTATGCTTTCCGAGGATATTAGAGAGGTATTGAAGAAGTGAGATAGGATGAAAATTAGAGGCAGACGAGACATCAGCGGAAGGTTTTTTCAAAATAGGAATAATAGTGGCATGCTTAAATGACAAAGGGAAAGTGGATGAGAGAAGACAATAATTAAATAGAATTGGAAGGTAGGATACAAGAGAAGGATAGATTTTAGGTATAAGAACAGATGATATAGGATCCAAAGGAGATGAAGTAGGGTGAGCACGAGCAAGAAGGCAAAGGGTGTCAGGAATGTTAGGGATGGAGAAGCTATTGAACTGGAGGAACAACTAACCAACATTGGAATTACAGTCCATAGCCCAATGCCTACACACAAGGGGGGCCATATCCTGGATTGGATGGCAACTTGAAAAGTAACCATACGTGACTTCAATACCAACACTTGTATTTGGTCTGACCATTGTATGGTTGAATGTACAATTTGCTTGCCTGAACACATAAATCTCCCTCGCCAACCACCAAAGAAAATCCTAAACCAAAATTATAGTAAACTGCAGACGACAGACGTAGAAATCTGCATGCAATCAATTATGACAAACTCCACAGATTTAGAACCCCCGAGTAAGCTTGCACAAACCTACAAATCTCTGGTTACCGTCCTACTTGATAATAAAGCACCTAAGAAAATCAAGACCATTCGGGATTGTCCTAACCGAAAGTTGGTTTACTCCTGATTTAAAGACTCTTAAACAAGCAAAAAGAAAAGCCGAGCGAATCTAGGAAAATAATCAATGCATAGAAAATAGAGATAAATGGAAACTAATGGAAAGAACATATAAGACAACGATTCTTGAAGCCAAAAAGCTCTACTGTGGTGCTCAATAGAGACAGCAGGAAACAACACCAAGAAACTATTGCAACTATACAAATCATGGGAAAAACCTACAGCCCTCACCCATGGCATCACTCCAAACAAAGTTGACTGTGATAAAGTGCAAAAAGCTTTCCAAGGCAAAGTTCTACTGGCCCACAGTAACATTCACAACAAACAAGATGATATAAAGACACTTCCTGAGCAAATGACTAGCCCTAGCCCAAAACAATTAAACACCACCTCAAGTTTCTGCTTTAAGACTACGACCATTGACAATACTGCTACGATGCTCGCAAGCATTAGGCCTACCTCTTGTGAAGGTGATCTTCTCCCAACAAAGACTATTCTCAAGAACATTAGTATATTTGCCCCTTTCTTCATCAGATGTATAAATGCCTCCTTCCTGCATAGGAACGTACCTACTAGCATCAAAGAGGTAGCAGTCACGCCTATAATTAAGAAGCTGGCCTTACCAATAAAGATCCTACTAACCTAAAACCGATGACAAATACCCTGTTTCTGCTATAAATTCTGGATAAGGCAGCAACCATCCAGCTACAGACACATTTTGAATATGCATCAGTCCTCCACCATAAACAATCTGGCTTTTGCAGCAACTACGGGACTGAAAGTGCCTTGCTTGATTTGCAGACACAAATGCTAGGGAGATTAGACAAGGGTAAAACGGGACTGCTTGTCTGTCTGGACCTCCCAGTGGCATTCGACCTTCTAGACTACCATAGATTACTGGAAACACTGGCGGACACCGGAAAATGTTCCAGCCACGCCATTGAGTGGATACATTCCTCTAGAGTAGGCTGAGGTACAGCTTGCTCTAATCCAGTTCCTATTAGCTGTGGAGTCCCCCAAGGGGCCTGTGTTAGGCAGAATCATATGCAGTTCCCTTTGGGAACACCACACACAATTAAGACTACAAGTGTAAGTACAAATTCACTTTTGGTACAAGCCTGTACTACACAGTAAAGTGGTAGCGATGGCTGAGCAGCCAGACTTATCTCAAGAGTAAAGTAAGCAGTATTAGAAGTTACACAAAGGACAACAATTACTATGGTTCAAACAAACACTGATTCAAGGTTTCTGAGTAAAATAATTTACATTTATTTACACCATCAGTTATAAAACAGTCCACTAATATAAAGCAGCAGAAAATCACAATCTTAATACACTATAATAACCCCAAATCAATTCTAGACAAGTTAGGCTCAAAATGAAGTGTGAGCAAAATGGCACTCCAGCAATTTAAAGGGAGGAAAAGACAAGGTTATCAACAAACAAGCAGCACCAACAAGTAATAGGCAGGACAATCTAGGAAAGGCTTACTACAACTAGGATTCAACTCAATAGGCCTGGTCCAATGTTAATGGTTCAGAGTCTTTGCAGAGGATCACACAGTTCATAATAGTTTGCGGTTAAGTCAAGCCAAGAGTTCAGAATGAAGTTGGTCGGAAGAAAAGATATTCAAAAGAGAAGAGAAGGACAAACCGTTGGATAGGCGAAAGATTTCAAACACTTGCACCGCGGTCAGACGGTCAGACGGAAAGAACGATCGGATTTGCACAGTACCTTAATTGAAGAAGAATGCTGTAGCTGAGGCGGTTGTTCCTGGCAGTTCCTGCAGGTTTCTGAAGCGACTGTCGTGGTGACAAGAAGTAGGAAGACTGGAGGGACCTGCAATGCCCAGGGAAGAAGCTAGCAGCAGAGCAAAGCGTTGAATAAAAGGTGCGCTCCTTAAAACACAAACAGGTTCCCTTCCTCCTGGCTATCCGGTTCACTGCAGCGATGCACAGCAAATTCGACCAGGAGAGGAAGGCCAGCGTTTGATGTTTGGTGAGCTGGTTGGTCCCACCAAGCTCAAGGGAAGAAGATTTCTTGCAGATCTTTTCTGTCGTCAGAGTTTCGGGCGATTCGGACCTGCAGCAGGGCTTCACCGGGATGTCCAGTAGTTGCAGCAGTCCTCTTCCTTCAGCTCCTCGTTGCTTCTCTCGTTCCAGTGGCGACTCTGCCTTCCAAGTCTTAGAGATCTGCTTTTAAGCAGTTTTCCCCCATTCACACAGCCTGGCTGTCAATCACACAGAGGGTGGCTGTCCTGGCAGGACAGCCACCTAGCCAATCAAACTAGAGTGCGACTTGGGTCTCCGAGGAGACCCTGTGCAAGGGGCCTCAAACCCTTCCCTCACATCCTGCCCTCCCAGACACTCAGGTGCCTAAGGAGGGCTTCTGCGTAGAAGCCCGCCAAAGGACGGCGAACAAAGGAACCAAACCTGGTTTGGCGCGCAGAGTAAAACACGAGAAAGACCTTTACAAAAAGAAATGGCAAATAAACCCGACCGGAACCAAATAAATATAAAAGGGGTCCAGCGGATTAGAGTTTGAGGCTACCACCATAGCCTCTAAAAGTACCTAGGCTATTTTCATAGCTCACGGTAGAATAAAATCATTGCCACCAGCCAAATCTTAGAGAAAGGGGAACGAAATAATGTTCCATGAGAATCAGACAAAAAAGGGATAACTATTAACCCTTCCAGTACTCTATTGGAAGATAGGCTGTACTAGGTCTGTAAATTTAAAAGGACTAGTAAAGTCAATGGCAACTTTACTTGTTCTGGGAGACAGTAGTCAGTCCCAGAGAATGGAGTTTAAAGTGGGAAGTCTGAAAAAGACAACCCTGTGTCACTGCACTAAAGGTGCTGTGTGACATACAGTAAAAAGATGATTCGTATGGAGTGGGTGAGACTCCATTGTCCATGAGCACAGAAATGTACAACACACAGCAAAAACACATGTAAGAGTGGGAAAAAAAAGCTCACACTCTTTTACCAGGTGAAAAAGAAAATCTTAGAAATCTAGCAAAGCTGCTGAGGGAATCAAACAGGTAAGGGAAATTAGCCATTCTGGAGAATTCTCCTTAACAGCCTGTATTTCCTCAGCCCTGTTTAACATCTACATAAGGCCACTGTGTGAAAAACTGGAGGCCGTGGGCCTCCATTTTACCATCTACGCTGCCGATTTTCAGCTCACCATGGACCTTAGCGGTGACCATATGACTGACACAACAGACCTAAATTACATCTACTCGACCATCCAAGAATGGATGATTAATAACTGAATGTGTTTGAATAGCTCAAAGACTGCGCTCATGATAGCCGGAACAAACCAAGACAGGAGCAAGCTAAAACAAGCATACGCAAGCATCATACTTGATACCTGCCCCATCAATGTGGTAGATAAGGTCAAAACACTAGGGACAGTGCTGGAGATATCCCTTCATTTGGATGCCCACGTCAATAAAGTTGCACAAAATGCCCATTACCATCTCAAAATCTTGAGACAAATAAATCCATTGGTATCCCGATAAAACTGTGAAACCTTAGTCCGAGTCATAATCATGCCTCGGCTGGACTATTGCAATGCCCTACTTTTTAAGCTAGCAAAAAGAACATCCAGAAACTGCAAATCATTCAGAATGATGCTGTAAGGATAATCCACAATGTCCCAAGGAGATAAACCATTTCAAACCACAGGAGAGAACTTCACTGGCTGCCTGTGGAAAAACGAATTCAATTTAAGACACAGACTCCAGCCCCGAAATGTTTACATGGGAAGGCACCAGTCTATTTAAAGCAGACTTTATCAAAACATACACCAAACAGGACTTGCGCTAAAGCACAGTGCATCTTGTTACCGTACCACAAGCCAAACGAGCCAGAGGAAAGAGTAGCTCCTTCCCTGTCAGGGCCGCAAGTACATGGAATAAGCTTCCTATACCTATGCGATCGGAGGGACACTACACCATCTTTAGAAATAATTTGAAAACTATCCTGTTTGAGTAGCTCAGTACCCTTTGTCTTTTATTGTCTTTTATATATCTGTCTGTTGAGCGCCCTGATACCTGAGGGCTATGGCGCAATAGAAATAAACAAATAAAATAAACAAATAATGTACTGTTGCAATGACGTGTGACAATGTCTCATTTTCACTATCTTCGGAAGTTTCGAATGTGCAACATGAAGTCCCAATCTTTTTGCAAACACCTCCTTCCTTCGCTGTCAGGAGATCCAGCACGTATCAGTTCTACAATGTCATTAGTCTTAGGACCCTCAGCTCCACTTCGATGACATTGAACCCCTGTTTGGTTTGGTTAGCCAGCTGGATCAACTCCCACCTTAAAATCTGGAGCCATTTTGCATTGGCTTGCGTCTGGATGTTTGGTATTAAGGATGCAAAAAAGGTCTCTGCTGAATTGTAGAGCTTGTATTCATCAGAGTTTTGTGCAAGCAATTTGGACGCGTCTTTAGATAAGTAATTTGAGGATCTTTTTCTTTGCAGCTGGTCATATGCCTCTTTCTCATGGAGGATACTAAAATCTTGTGTGGGCATTGTGTGTCGTGCTTCGGTTGTTGGGGGCACGTGGGCACTTCATCAAGCAGTGGTGGGGGCTTCTGGTACCACTTACAGGGCAGAGTACAACGTTGCTAGCGAACAGTAGCCCCTCCAAGAAGGCGGGAGGTGCAAGTAAGCTTGCTGGCTGCAGACCCAGTAATAGTCCATTAGTGCTGCAGTGCCTTTTCTGAGGTCTGGGATTAGGATAGTTCTGTTACACTGCTGGTTTGATCCGACAGACAGTCCCTTCACTGTAAAAACACAGTTTATATGTCTTTTCTTGCTGTATTATTACTGGTTTCTCAATAGCTGCAATCCATGTTAATTTGGTGATGTGCTGTGTACATGTGTGTTCGCAGGTCTGTTCCACGAGTGCTATAATTTTCTCAAAAACCATAAATGTCCTTCAGTTTTCCATGCGTATGTTGTTGCTTGCCATTCGTTGTTGACATATCTTGCCCCTTCGATCACCAGATGTGGTTCTTTCAGACAGTTGGGGTTAGTGGAACTGGTTTTCCATTTTCAGGGGTCAGGATCGATGAGTTCTAGGTGGACGTTGCGTGCCTGGAAAGTGCCTTTGATCCCGCATAGCGCAAGATGAATTAAGCATTGGGTCTCTATCATGGGTACTTCTTGCAGTACTAAGACCGTAGGTGCCCCATATGCGTGCGGTATTAAGGAACAGATGTAGCAACTCCCATTGGTGGTTCCTCTTCCCATTGTACTCATGTGAGAGTACCAACTATTCAAGTGCTCCGGGGGACGAATATCTTCTACTGCATCTAGGCCTAGACCATCGAATGCATCATATTTATGCTGGCACGCTTGTCTTTTTACTCTGTTACTACGTAGCGTGTGTCTTTTCATTACTTTACTTCTGCTGTTTCTGCTGCTAGTTATATAGTTATATTTACATCACTACTTTCATTACACAAAGAGTTTTTTTACATTCGTCTTAAGTATTTGAAACATTTTGCTTGTACATACAGTTGCATGGGAGCTGCTACTATTTGCAGGGGTCACATTATGCACAGATCCTACTTTTGTTATATTGTGTGGTTTGAGAGATTGAGTAGTGCACTTTAATTCGTCCTTCCATTCGGGTCAGGGCTTAGGCTGGAAGTGAGCGTTAATACAATGGAGGATCCAGAGCTCGGGGTGAATTCAGTTGCATTAGAACGTAAAGGGGTCCATTCAGTGGCATTGGAGGGTAATTCAGTTACATTCGAAAGTAATTTGGTGACATTAAAATGTAATTTTGTGGCATTGGCCGGTATACTCATGTTCGAGGACCCATGGTGCCTCCCCCCCTTCTTTTAGATGGCCAGCCCAGATAAAAGACGTTCCTCAATAAATCCCTAATACAAACATCATTACTATAAACAAAATGGAGGTCACAGTCATAGCTGTACATTCTGGTACTACTAACACTACTTCTATCTACATTTGAAGAATATCTTGGTGTCTTCATCTCCATCTTTGTTTCGCCTGTGGGTTTTGGGGAAAATGGGGGAAGGGAGGGGGAGAGGGAAGGCAGCCAGGGAGGGAGGAAGAGATAGAGAGAGAGATTTTTAATTCAAGTAGCTGGTGCTCGCTCTAGTAGCAATGCATGTATTGTGTACTTTGTACATGCACTTAATATGATGAGCAAGAAGCAACGCAAACTGAGGTAGTTGTGTTGTTTTCATGCTGGACACTTAGTGTCGAGTTGGGTGGGGCCTTGCGGATGTCTGAGAGGTGTATCCAATATCTGAGCCCCTTCACCTTTACTGCGAGGGGGGTGGAAAACACGACCTCGTAGGGTCCATGGAACCTGGTGTTATTCCATTTTCGCACAAAACTTCTGACAAAGACTATTTTACCCGGCAATAGTCATTGTACGGGTGTGGCGTCAGGTTGTGGTGCAGTTGATATTTCTGCATTTTCTGTGTTTGGCAGAACCATTTGTTTTGCAACACATCTTATTGCACCTGCCAGTTGGGTCATATATTGCTTACATTCTTCCTCTAGGATTGCTGATGCTCTCCTCACAGGTGATAGAGGTGCCTGCATACGTCTGCCAGTCACTATTTCATGGGGGGAACGGTGCTGGTCCTTACTGGGTTGTGTACACAGATGAAACATAGCCTGGGGCAGGCAATACAACAATTAGTTTTCAGGGTGTTACATAGTTTGGAGAGTCTGGTCTTAAGGAGGCCGTTGATCTTCTCTACCACTCCATTTGCCTGTGGGTGGTAAATTGAGCACATACAATGTTTAATCCCTAACAGGGCAGTGATTTCCTTCAGGAGCTCATTGAAAAATTGGGTGCCAATATCTGATCTTAAAACGTCACACACTCCCCAGCGGGCATAGAACCCCCTGACGAGGAATTTGGCAGCACACTTGGCATCTGGGTGGGCACACAGACCAGCTTTAACCCATCTAGAGAACGAACACACCACCACAATCAAATATCATTCCCCATTGATTCGCTCCCCCATGTCTGCATGGTCAATGTGCAGTTCACGACAGGGCGGGGAAGAGTTCCTCGCAACGTTCTGAGGGTCATGTCTGTACTAAATCCTTGGCACGTGATACATTGGACAACCATAGTTGAGAGGTGTTCCTGCAATTTGGGATACACCAATCTTCTTCAATGTCTGCTGCAATGTGTTGTTTAGAGCTATCAGACGGGTAATGCAACTGCTCAAAGGCGTTGTGTAATAACTCTACTGGCATCACTACCTTTCCTGTACCTTGTTGTCTCCATAAGAGGTCTGTAGGTGATTGCACGCACCTACGTTTCAGCCATATGTCCTGTTCTTCTGGGGGTGCTCTATGCTGCAGCTCAATTATCTGTGCGATAGTGAAAGCTGTGTATACTTCTGTATCTGTTCTTATGCTTGCTGTGGTTACAACGTACTCAGCAGATGTAGGCATGGGGAGATATGCTGCAGCTTTTGCTGCCGCATCGGCGGCTGCATTTCCCAGCAAAACTTTGTATTGTGTGAATGTGCTTCGCATTTAACGACCACCACCACAGAAGGTTCTGCGAGGGTAGAAATCAGTGTTTGGCAGGGCAACATGCTGTACGGGTGAGCCATCAGCTCTCCAAAACCCTCTCCTTCTTCAACTCGACAGAACTGCGTGCACCGCTGTGGTGACATATGCAGAGTCTGAGTAGATGGTAACATAGCACCCCTTTGATGCCTGCAGAACTTTGATGAGTGCTACCAGTTCAGCCGCTTGAACTGAATAATGTATTGGCAATCTCTTCAGTGCAAGTGTTTAATATTCTCCTTCCTCTAAGCGCACCACTGCTGCCCCAACATGCCTTTCACCTGTTTCTTGATCAATTGACACTGACCCATCAACGAAGAGGACTTCTCCCTCATCTAGGGGACTGTCTTTGAGGATATCATCATGTTCGCCTTCATAAAATGCACAGTCATGATGTTGCAGATCTTCAGCAGTGCAAGTTTGGCTGAGAAACGTGGCTGGGTTTACTGTCTTGCATCTTACAACATGAATGTGGGAGCTTGACAATATGATTTGAAGTGTGGACTTTGAGCAATCTAAAATCATAAAGAGTGAGTGCTCCACATACAACGTTACTGTGCACCACCCCATGACAATTGTGGAGCTTTTTTTAAATGACAACGGCCGCAGCTGCAAAAGCTTGTTCGCAGGAGAATTGTCCCTGCATGACAGTCAACTGTGCCACTGTAATAGTCAAGAGGCTTATGGCCCATTATGCTCTTTCACGTGAGTCATGAGTGTGCCATTTCAGTGTGAGAAATTTCAAAACTCCTATGTGTAATCTGGGGTGGCAAGGACAGGTGGTGTCGAAATTACTTCTTTTAAGTCATTGAAACTTGTTACCATCTCTGGGGTCCACTCAATTTTGTTGCTCTCTTTTTGTGCTTCCTTGAGGCCCTGTAGGAGCGGCCTCATGTATGCTACATTATCTAGAATCCATGCGCTACAATAATTGCACAACCCTAGGAATTTCCTGGCTTGAGTGGCTTGGAAGTGGCACACACTTTTGCTGCCCTGTCTGGAATTATTCTTTTTCCGTCCTTGGAAATGAGTTGCCCCAGGTAAAGTACCTCCAGTTGGCAGTACTGGACTTTCACCTTGTCCACTTCTTACTCCCTCCTTGCTAATTACTGTAGCAATGCAATAGAGTCCCTTCAACAGTCTTGCTCACTGACGCTGCAGACCAGTAGGTCACCTACATATTGAATTATTGTGCTGGGTACTTGGATGTTTCCTAGGTCTTTGTGTAGTATTCTGTTGAAAATACTAGGGCTCTAGTATTCGGACAAACAAGTGTATTTGTAGTGGTTTCCGCCTAGCGTAAATGCTATCAGGTATTGTGAATATGCATGAAGGGGAACTGAGAAGAAGACATTTTTCGAATCCACAACAGAGAAATGAGTTGCTTCTTTAGGGATGCTGCACAAAATGGACACAGAGTGTGGAAACTCCATCTGTACTATGTTGTTAAGGGGGCAGTGATCCTGGATCATCCTCCAACTGCCCCCCAGCGCCTTTTTTAATGGTGTATATGGCTGTATTGCATGGTGAGGTGGAGGGTACTATGATCTCTTTGAGTAACAGGGCCTGTAGTGTTTCTCTAATTCCTTCCCTGGACAAGGGGGTATTGTTTCACTTGCGTGAGTACTGCCCAAGGTTTGAGGGTAATTTTCACAGGGGGTCACCTCTTTCAACATCCCTACATCTTGGGTTGTGGTCCATAAATGTGTAGGGACGTATTGTAAATCTGACTGGCTGAATGGGGGTGGTGCAACAACAGCCATTAGGGGACTGTGAACTTTTCTGTATTGTACCATGATCTCACAGGGTATGCAAATCTTGAGGATAATTTCCCCATCATTATTGTCATCCTTGGAGTTCTTCATCAGACAATTCTCTTAGGGGCACATTGGGATCAATGCATAACACAGTGCGCCATTGGCATCCGTGGGGGTCAGTACCCAGCACTACAATCCTTTTTGTGGACACTACTAGGCCTTCCAGATCTAATGATAGGATTGTGCCAGCAACCAGCTCGGGGAGTACTACAGGTCGAAAAATGAAATCAGTGGGTACTCGCCACTCCTTTCTGGTGATCTGGGGGACAGCTTGTGCAAGTATTTTGATGCTGTAAACAAACATGTCAGGGTTGACAGGGATACCTCTCACTGCCACTTCACTCGCCACGGTATGTATCACTAGCATTGCCCTTAGGGAACACATGCCAGGTGTGGCACAGACAATAACTCTCTCTGTAAATGAAATAGTCATGCTCAACTTGCTAAGCAGATCCCTACCGAGCAGGTTGACCGGAGAACTCTCAGAGAATAGGAGGGGGGCTTGTAAAACCTTCCCTCCTACCTTGACATCTACATCTGTTGTGTAAAGAACCGTTAAAACAGCCCCAGAGAATCCCTGCATGTCGAGAGTCTTTCCTGATAGCGGGAAGTCGCATTTGCTGATGCATGACTTCTCCGCTCCAGAGTCCACCATAAAGATGAATTGTTTGTTCCCTATATCTGCCCCCATCAACGGTTCCTCTTCTGGATATAGGGTCATTGACAGGACTGGACACACAAGTGCTTTCTGTGCGCTGTCCTAGTCAGGGTAGGTGTCTGTCCCCGGGAATGAGAAATGGTTTCCTCCCACTACTTTAGTACCCTGCAAGGGGGCCGCTGCGCGGTTAGGTGCAGTTCTGAAAGCATGTCTACTCTCTACTGGCTGCTGGTTAGGGCGGGGCTGGTATGACTGTACTACTTGCTGTTGGTGTGGTGGGTGATAAGGGCCAAGGATTTGTGGGGGTAGCTGTTTAGAAGCCTGTTAGATCTGGTGGGGTATCGAGGTCATCCTGGTAAATGGCCCCTGGGGTCTAGCAGGGTGGGGACAAACATAATTCTGCTGGTTGTAGTTGTAATTCCCCCCTTGTCTACTGCAATACAGCAATACTATGACCCCAACTCCCGCAGGTCCAATACTGTTCAGGTCCCCCACCTCTTGGTCCTGGACCTCCAAATCCCCCTCCTCTAGGCTATCAGAACCCACCTCGTCCTCATTGCTGTCCTCCTTGCCACTGGGGTCCTGAGAATTGCTGGTTTCCTCCCCACTGCCCTTGCCCTGCTTTAGCCCACACCACCGCTATTCTGGCCTGTGTCATGTTAGAGACGCACTCTTCAACCACTTTCACTAGTTTGCTTTGAACTAGTTTTGCTTCCTCTGCCTGTCGCCTCTCGTTCCTTGATCCTTTCACAGTGGTGAACTATGATGCTTTGAATTTCGAGCCATCCTTTTGCTTCTACCACTGGTATCTTGTCAGGTGCTTTCTGCACTTCTTTCAGCAGCCCCCCTTTTACTATAAAATAAAATAGCGATGTTGATTGATCCCAGGCGCTGCCCGTTTCTGCTCGCCACATCTCTTGAACCCTGAGAATGTACTGCGCAGCATCTTCCTCATCCCCATTGTACGCTGCATTATGGATTGGAAATCTGGGGTGTCTGGGAACGTGCGTCGCAGCACGTCCCATACTCATGCCCTGATCTTATTGAATGATGCTCCATCATGGGCATTGTTACTTAACGTTACTCATGGGTACCCAGCTTTAATCCACGCTTTGTCTGCTAAGGGTACATCTGATGTGTTTTTTTCAAATGCATAGATCCATTTCTCTGCCCCCACTGTGAGCTGCGGGAGCGCCTTTAGTTGGTTATTTTTGTCCATGTGTGCCCAGGGTACATTGTGTGGTCGCCTTGCGCCTTTATGTATAAGTGGCATTTGCATTTTCGGTTTTCCTTTCCCGCCCTTAGTTGCACTTCCCTTTTTCCGTGCTAACGCTATTCTGCCAAACCTCTCTCGTAGTCTTCCGTCCCAAAGACTCTCTAATCTCGGTGTGGCCTGGGGTGCCTGTTCGGCCCTGCTTCTTCTGTGTCATCAAAATCACTCCATCATTCCTTGTCCCCTCTTCGGGACCCTACATTTTCGTAACCCAAGCTATCTGTTTCCCCGTCCCGTTCTATGCGGATGGTTCTTATGGGCACACTGTCTATTTTGAACACTCATCCCCAGGTGGCTGTGGGGGCGCCCCTGCGGGCAACATCAGAGTTTCACCCACACTAGTCGCTTCACGGGCTGCCCGTCACCCAGCTAATTCAGTGTGTGTTGTTAGCAGTGCTACCTCTAGATCTCTTGCACTCACCCTGGTGTGGGCAGCAACCTCCAGAGGAGAGACATACAGCGGGGGAGGGGCTGTACCTGGTGTGGCCACCATAGTGCCTGCTGACACATATGTTGGGTTAGTATACCCTTCTGCTGGGTGAGTGGCTAGCGGATATATCCCCTTTTAAGTTTCCCCATTCTTCTCGCCCTCCCCTGCTCCTTTTTCCATACTACTGGCATGCATAGCCCCTCCTCTTTTCGGGTCCTCTGTTTCTTCGACATTTTGAAGAGGTTTAATACTTCCCGTCTATTTTGTAGTGGTCTCCCTTTCTACTTTGCTGTCAGGAAAGGGGACATGTGTTCCAGTGCACTTTTGTCAAACGACCCTTGCTCGGGACAGAAATGGGGCATTTCTCCTTCTCTGGTCTCAGTCACCCATTGATTATGATACTTCTTAATTTTCTCACGATACAAGGGCAAGGCCTTACATATGTGGTCTAAGGGGGGGTCTGTCCACTTGGTCGTGTCGTGCAGGTATCTTGTAGTGGAGCTACGCCTATGCTACTGGGCCAAAGTCTAAACAGAAATTTGTCTACAAATTTTAAACCATATACAGTTCAGTCTTGTCTTTAGTACATGTCAATGCTGTCATTAAAATTCACCGAAAAATCATCAGTTCACTTCCCCCCTCTGCCGTGTTCCCCACTAGAGCTTCTTCACACACTCCATACACACTCTTCTGATGCGCTCACACAAGCATAACATACACGCCCTTCCTGGGCCTCCTCCTTACACTTTAAAGTACACTAACAAAACAAACTTAAAAAACAAGCTAAAACAATAACCACTACTTTTCCTGAGCTCTCTTATTATACAGAGCTGCACTGGTCGAGACAGTGCATGTGGTGCCACCTTCCCCCCTCACTTGGGGGGACTTCCATATTCCTTTTTTCTTATCCTTAATATCCTTAAAAAGTAAATACAAACTGGCCAGAAAAAGTCAACACAATCCACAACTTAAGCACACTCTCAATTTTGGTCACCGCCTGTTCACACTATTCACATTTCTCCATACACCGACCCTACTTTGTTATCACTTGCAGGCTATACTCATACGTCCACATTAGCCTCCGTTCATGGGGGATCCACAATAGGCCTTCAACTCTCCTTGGGACCTCACCCCGCCGCAACAAACAGGCGGGATTCTACAAAGACAGCACCCACAAGGCCACTCAGTGTGCGCGTTTTGGGACTGGTCACCGTAGGTGGGCACAGCCCTTTCGGAGAGGCCACCTGGATACCTCCGCAGGTACGGGGGCAATGGAATCACATCGCAAGGGTCACCAAAATGAAGGCAAGTTCTTTTTAACGCACACTACAGAGTGAATACAACCCTCTAGGGAAATAACCCAGGAGATAGCTTGCAAGGATAACAAGGTTTTAATACAAAATATCAGCAAAGATCTCTTCTGCTAAAGAACGTTCTAGTTCATCTTAGTACAAACAGAAGCTTTAAAGGCTATGTAGCATCATCACATACCGTAAAAACTGATGCCACTGATTGGTGGAACCTTATACATGGGCCTGCTCCATAGGGGATGCCAGGCTACAATTAGTTGATTCTTCCACCGTCAGTCAGGCTCCACGTGGGTCTGCTGGGCTCATCTTGGAGTTCGGTGAAGGTCGGGCAATCATAAAATACAATGTTGTTTCTAAATTAACTTGCTAATCCTACTTACTATATCACTGTGGCATGCACCTGGGTAGCTCGGGAATTGATGCCAGGGGTAAGGGAGGATAAAATATAATCACACTGACCCACGCATTCTGGGTTTCGTTGATACCGCACCTCTCGCACTCAAGGTCTCCACCGTGGGTTTTGATCTTTAATGTATCCCTCCTTGTACCTTGTGTTACAAAGTATGTATTTCATGCTGGGGGTAAAAGAGTTGTGCATACTTAGATCTTTTATGGACACTTGATTTGTATTAGGACAGGGGGAGTTGTTTGCTTTATCATGAAATGCAGGGGTGTGGGGGTTGGGTCAGAGGTTTGGGGCTGACTTTGGGCTGGTTGGGTGGGGGTTAGAGGCCTGCTGCCAGCTTAGTGGTGAGGAATGGACGCTGCGCAGAGCCTCTTGTTGTCTCACACTCTTGCAGGGCACCTTCCTCTGAAAGATACTAAATGTTTGCAACAGTAAAGGGACTTCGGTGGGAACTGGCGGGGCAGACTCATTCTGCCTTAATGATGTTGGGCCTAGTGAAATCTTTCCATGGAGTTCAGCTGGTGCAGCGCTGTTATGCAAGCCTGAGTTTTTGCCATAACTACAAAATGGGGGTTCTTTCTATGTGTCTCCTAATGCCATGTATTTACTGTTCACGTTATATTGCTTTCGCACCGAGTTCCATAGTGATGTTCTCTCCCCCTTATACACTACACTATCTCATGGGGGATTTGCCTCACCTGAAAGCGCTTAGGGGGTGGGGATATACTCATTTCCATCCTAACACCTTCTTCATGAGATTGTACCTGTTCAAATTTGTGCTGTGACAAATTATAATTACTCTGTGCTTGTGCAAACCTGAGTCATCTCCAGACTTGGTTAAGGGTTTCTCTGCAGCTTTTTTGGCAATATATACCTTAGTGGAACCAAACCATTGTTGGCTTTGTTCTTCTCATACAAGTACTTCACCACCTCAACTTACTGGATATCTGATATTCTCTCAAATATTTGGGGCAATTCTATTGCATGCTTGTCTCACATTGTTAGTCAGAAAAGATACAGAATCATCCTCATATTTCCTTATTGATCTTCAACAATAATGCCAGGTCTGATGTCAACTAATTTCTGTAATTTAGGCCTAGATCTTCGAGCACCTCAGCCCTAACATCATGGGGGTGGCTGTTTGCAAAACAGTGTGTATGCCATCGGTTCATGAGGCGGAGGCCTCTGGATTTCTGCACTATATATGTCTAGTCCAGCAGCTCTTTTGCTACCCCTCGTGGGTATGAATGCTTGTGGTAGAACCAAAGGAAGCAAGGCCAGACCTGCACAGCATGGCCCAGGATCTCACATTGCAGACTGGATCAGATCCTCTCCCGTCTTCATGGATGATCATGTAGTCCAACCCACGCCAGTAACCTGCAGAGTCCCACAAGGATCATGCATCTCCCCCACTCTGTATAACATTTATACTAAACCCCTCTTTAATCATCCGGATGCCCTCGGCATATCCTTCACGAATTATGCCGACAACACCCAAAATCCTCCTCCTCCTCTCAGGCACCTACCACCTAGATGTCACAGCCACCCACTCAGTCTACGACATTGCCCATAACTGGATGGCAAACCACCAGATGTCTAAACGACAACAAAACTGTGATACTCATTGTAGGCTTGCACACCACTCTCCGCAACATGGATTCCACTTACAAAGCCTTTGCCATCGACAGTAACTTGATCCAAACCTCACCTGCAGCCAAGACCCTGGGCATCTACCTAAATGCTACCCTTGGCTTCTCATACCAGGTCAACGCCATCACTTCCTCTGCTGCCTACACCTTCAAACTTCTTACTTCCAGCAAGCCCTTCCTCATCACAACCAACCGCCTCACCATAGCCAGAGCCAAATTGGACTACTGCATCGTCCTCTTTGCAGGCACTTCCAAGAGAAACATGTGCAAGCTGCAAACTATTCAAACAATGCCCTCTGGGCTGCCCTAGGCTTGTCCAAGCACAACCATGTTTCAGAAGCCAGAAAAGATGCCCACTGGCTTCCAATCTGCGAGCGGATCAAATTCAAGATCCTCTCCATTGCACACAGGTGCACTACCAACACTCCCCCGGATGCACCACCAACACTGCCCCGACTTACCTCTCACATTTTGGGGAAAAATACACCACACCCCGCCCCGCCCACTAAGATCCACGAACTGCCACTTCCTCGGAGTGCCCAACTTCACTCGAAAGACTGCAGGAGGATAAAGTTTTCCTGTCATTGCCAAAAAGATCGGGAACAATCTCCCCATCGCTGAGAAAGGAACCCTCCTACTGGACCTTTAGAAAAAACCTGAAAACCTGTCTCTTTGCCTAAAGCTCCCTGGGCTAAGACACTACGAACCTTCTATACATGTCTCCCCTTCTTTCCACCACTGTACATTTCATGTATAAACCTTGACCTAATGTAACTAGAGCCTAGATACCCAAGGGTTCAGTGCGCTGCAACAAATGAAAAAATAAATCAATTAGCATATGAACAAAGAGTGCCAAATTTACTTGTTAGTAACCCTTCCTTTATCTTTCTTTTTAGTCAGTTTAGAATTTCTACTTCAAATGCAATTTTGGTTTATTGGGAAACATGGTCTGATTGTTATTGCATTGTGTTTTTCTTTGAACGTCTAGGTGCGCAATTTCTTCCTAAACGTGCTGAACACAGAGGAACGCAAGCGGCTGTGTGAGAACATTGCTGGACACCTAAAGGATGCTCAGCTTTTCATCCAGCAGAGAGCTGTGAGTAACAGAGCATTACCAATAAAGTTGTAGTTTTGTGGCTACATCCAAATGTGTGCACATGTTTGTCGTACCCCAGTGCTCTGGAGCCTTTTAGGGCCATCATGATGATATGCACTTGCTGCCCCTTTTCAATAATTCCATTTAATGTAAGTGATGTATAATTATGTGGTATAATTGGTAGGACTGTAGTCCAAAGGAATTTTGCAGAGCATGTACATCAGTTACAAATCTGTGATTGGTGATCTGTCGCTCAGGTCGATGTACAACCAGGTAAGTACAAGTTCACATCTCTATAGTCCATAAAAAGTATGTAGTGCATACAAAAAGTATCAATGCATTTGGTATTCCAAGTAGCTGTTATCTAAGAGCAAAAAGGCAATTTAGTATGTGGATATATTTCATGATCCATTTTTCTGTTTAAACATGTTATTGCTATAAACTACATTTTCAAAAGATGTTAGGAAAACACATATCACATTTGTTAATAGTGAGATACATGTTATAATAATGTCACCTAAACAAATTGTAGTGCTCAAAACAATAACCTTTATTTCACTCCATGGAACGATAATAGCGACCACCCCTACTACAGTTTTAATTCTGGGATACCTGCACAGGTCCATTATTCATAACTATTATTGATTTTGGTGTTTTATATAGTGCAACCATTTTCAAAGCACTTGCTAATGGATGCTACTTAATACAATCATTACCCACAATGGGGTACTCAATTTATTGACCCAGCGAGATTTGGGGTGAAGGGTTGAGTAGACCCAACCGGGGTATATGACACATGGCATTGTCCGGTTTCCAAGGTGAGTGCATTGCAATTGAGCTATCCATTAGTAATACTGTGAACTATTGTGACCAAAGTGAAGACACATATTAGCTTGCTAGTATAATACCTGACCCCAGAGGTCAGGTATTTTTTCTTTTCTTTCAATTGGTCCAGAAAATGTTGGGCTGCTTCCGCTTTTGTGAAGATATATGTACTTTACTTTGAAGCCCTAAGTTTAGTAAAATACCTCACTGAAGCATGGCCTTTGAGATCCAAAAGAGTTCTCCTTATTCCCTCAAGGGATCTTCTTTGAATCATTTCTAGGTACAAATCCAGGATGACAGAAGCACTGTGCCCCTTGTATTTCAGCTTTTTCTTTCTTCAGTACTGCAGCCCTGAAAATGTCACCTCTGCGTTCAGCTTCCGCAGAAGTGTTTAGACTTTTGGCTTCCCCATCCAGACCGGCATTTAAAAAAATAATGTTTTATTGTGATATAACCAATTAAGGTTTTTTACACCTACTATCTTACATAAGATGATAAAACATACAATTCAATCATTAAGATTCAACTTCATCAGGGTAAAACAATGTAAACAATTCATATAAAAGAGAAAGAAAACGGAAAGAAAAGAAAAGAACACAGTTAAAGGAAGAGTTTAAATAACAAAAGAGACATTTCCCTTCCTTTTACCTTTTCATTTCATACCAAAAAGCACTTTTCCCAAACAGGATTATAGGGAGGGGGGGTTTAGAGGAGTACATAAAATCAAATTTGCCTGGCCAAGGACATTACCAAAACTCTTGGGCGATAAATCCTGTCTGCTGTAGGACTTTTATAACATTCAATGTCAATTTGGTCTCATACCCCGCAATCATTCTTTCCCAGAACACATTTCATGAAAGGAGGTCAATAGACGTAACAAAACTACCCAAATGTTTAACTCTACTTTCCCAAGTACCACAGCAGAACTACAGTATATGTTCAATCGTCTGGTCTTTCGGGTTAATACATTCAGGGCACAATATACGTGCCACCTTTGTTGGCCCCACTTACTCAAAACACAGCCCGTTCTAATCAAATGAAGACGTACTCTGTGAAAATTCTGCCTTCCTTTAATGTCAGGGAACTTCGTTAGGTAGCTCACCAGGCATCGCAGCTTTTTGCCATATTTATAAAAAGATGCGGGAGTTGATGAGGCCCTCATAGTATACAGTATTGTGATCCAATCTCTCATTGTGAGCGCTTTTTTTAACCTTTGTAGGATTGGAGATCAGTGTATCTATATCACACTCACAATGAGCGAGGATCTCCTTAGCTTTTATTTTGAGATCTCTTAGAGTTAGGGAGGAATCTGAATTCAAGTGAATCAAGAGATCTTCAAACAATGTATTTGTCATAGGGTCCATAATTGATCGAAACAAAGAAAGCAGTTTCCAATCAGCTTGGGTCTTAAGAGATCTTAAGCCCAGCTCATACCTTAGTGTTGCCATCTGAAGGCGTTTGGGCAAACCCAACATCTGCTTCCAGATAACTGCTTCTATTTTTTGCCAATCCATTGACCAAAGAAGGGCTTTTGCCTCTATTCCATAAAGTATAACTGGTACAATTTTTGCTGGATAGAATTGTATTATCGTCAGGATATAAAAAATGTGCAGTATAGGCCAAATATCTTTTTCATCTGAGATGTTAACTGTGTACATTTGGCCAATATTTCTGCTTGACGTAGCCCAATTGTTAGGACCGCATGTAGAGTTTATCAAAGATATACTATTTCCTTTGCTACAGGAATTAACAGCCCCCTTATTTTCCAGGGGAATCTGATTCCTCGAGCTCCCTTTTCTCCAAAGATAATCACCCTTGATTTCTCAGGGTTCACCACTAGGTCATTTACTTTCATATAAAGGTCCAAAGCTCTCAGATGTCTTTGCAGGTCTCTTGTCTAACAAGACAATGTCGTCTGCGTACATAAGCCACTTGATAGGCATAATGCCCAACTTAACACTTGCTAATGCTGAGGAATCAATCTCCTGGCCGAAGTCTCCAAGATAAAATTTGAAGAGAAAAGGTGTAACCCCTCTGTTAACATTAATATAATCCGACAGATGACCTTCCATATTAAGTCTGACCCTGGCTGTGTTTCCTTCATGGAGTCTTGCGAGAATATTTACAAGTGTTTTCGGGGCACCTTTCTTCACCAACTTAGACCAAAGCCAGTCTCGATTAACAAAATCAAAAGTGCTCGAAAGATCTATAAAAGCACCATAAAGTCTACCTATGTAATTTTTATCTTTGTTATTTATTAATGAGGCCAATATTATGCCATTCCATGATGTTGAATGGCCTCTTCTGAAACCTGTCTGTTGTTTTGGGAGTATATTACTCTCCTTTGTCCAGGTTTCAATTTCTCTCAGTACAAGACTAGAGAACAATTTACTCTCAACATCTAATAACGTAATAGGCTGATAGTTGGCTGGAATATTTCGGTCACCCTTCTTAAATATCGGCACTATAATGGCAGACTTCCAGGATGGGGGAATCAATCTTTTCTCTATAACACCCCTAAGGAGCATATAAAGGATTTGTGTCCAAAGGGGCACATTCCCCTTTAGCACTTGATAAGTAAGACCATTAGGTCCTGCTGATCTTGATGATGAGGATTTATTAATCAGATCTTGAATATCTTCTTTATCAATTCTCAATCCCCATTCCCCTTCCACACCTTTGAAGGTTGGCACTATTTGTGGTTTTAAATATTTTTCTCCAAAGAAATGTATCCAGTCAAGCTCTAAGACATTATTTGTTTGAGCAACCTTCTGGTCAGCTTTGAGATTGTTGATAAGTGCCCAGAAATTGGGTGCAGAGTTGTTACTTAAAGCATGCAGCATTGATTCACCGTCATTCTGAAGTAGCATCGTCTTATGATGTCTGGCCCAACTTCTATAGTTGTTTTTAATTGTTTTTGTCCTTTCACTGAGACTTTTTTTATTTCGTTCCTCCTTCCTTACCGTTCTTAACAATCTGCGTGGTTCACGCTTTTTGGCCCATATAACCTTGTCAAACACGTGTGTGTTTACACGCTGACGACCATTCTGCATGTTCTCTGGTCGATCAATAGACCATATAAAGTCGTGGAAGGTGAACGGATTGTAGTTTTTGTCTAGGACTTTTGATGACGTATCATTATAGAGTTGGTCCAGACTATCATTAAGGCGAGCTCCATCTCTATGGTATTTCACTAGACGGTTTTTCTGGGTGTTAACAATCACAGGATTGTGCCATATCTCTGTTTTTTTACTGGTGTGCCAACTTATTAGGGCTTCAAGTCGCTTGTGGTCACTTGCACCCCCTTCTTTAACAGCAAAATTTGTACATTTCTCAAACAAGTTCGCAGATAAAAAGACATAATCCAAAGTTGATTCAGTCGTCCCCCGCCCCCATGTAGTGGCTGGTGGGACATCACCCTCTATTGAACCATTCAAGAGCTTTAAGTCCCATTCATCAAAGAAACACAACCACCTTCTACCATTCAATGTTATATCCTTCCTTATTCCCTCTGAGTCACTATAGTTAATTTGGATATATTGAGAATTAAGGTCTCCCGCTACAACAACCAATGCTTCAGGATGGGACAACATGATTTCAGTAAGAATAATTGACACTAAATCAAGAAATTCCAGCAGTTTTTCCTGCACCGGTTTCCAGTATAGGTTTCGGACTATGATCTTTTTTTTAACGCCGTCTGAGGGTATAACTGACTTCCCTACAAAAATACTACAGGCTATTAACAGATCCCCCTTTGCTTTGCTCATTGCTGGCTGTATTATCAAGTGAAAGCCCTCAATTTCAGGTACATTGTCTAGCCAGGTTTCCTGCAGTAGAATCAAGTCATTCCCCCCAAACAGCAATGATCTCATCTCATTATTACTGAATGAACTGGAACCCTGTGTATTCCAGCTGGTAATTTTTATAGTCTCCCTACTAAAGAGGAGCCTGTACTACTCCCAATTTCTGGCAAACCTGCATTATTATCTCCGGTAACATTGGCCAGGATAATGTTTGAACCCCACCCTTAGGCTGCACTTCTTTGCTAGTTTGCCACTTGTTTTGTGCATGTAGACCTTTATGCTGTACTCCTGCCGTCTCCCCATTTCCCCCCCTCCCACCCAATACAGTGGTCTCATTTCATGCACTTCCAAACCCTGGAAGTGCAGTTTGTCTGCCACATTCAGAATGACTTTAACCCCCATGTTAAAGGCAAACCCTACTTCCGCCAAGCTTGTTAGACCGGACTCTGGGAATTGAACATACTCAATATTTCTAGTTGAGAATAAGTAAAGATCTGGTATCCTTTTGATCATTGTAAGTATTTCCCCCCTATTCAATGGTTTTTAGTCTGTCTGTTGGTCATGTTTGTAAACCATAATCTAGGAGCTGCATAAGGTGCTGAGTCCTCTTGGCTACTGCCCATTACCAAAGTCTGATTTCCAGAAGATTCCACCGATGAAGGGATAATCACAGTCCCTTCTCCCTCTCTTTTCTTTGGTTGTTCTTGCTTCTCAGTTACTGCTTTGGACGGCAACTTCTCATCTTTCCCGTTGAGTGATTCAATTTGACTTTCCGATGTTCTTGAGGTTTCTGCCATCTTTTTTTCTTATCATATTGAATATTGGGGCTATTCTTAACCCACTGTCTCTCTGTGGCTGCACTTTTGGGCCAGATTTTTGACGTGGTAAAAGAATCGGTGCCCATTTAAGCAATTTGCCCGTTGTCTTGGATCTTGCACCATCCTGTTGGTGCTGGGGCAATTTACTTTTTCCAGACGCCACCCGTCCACCGTATGGATTACTATAGTTGCTTTGCACACATTACCTTCGACTGGCATTGTTAATGCTTTTTCCTTTCTGTTTTTCTTTGATTTGACTTCCACCAGAGCTTTAGGGCTCAGTGACTCTGGTTGATTTTCATCTGTTCCCTGACCACTGATCCCCTTGACAAAGTTATTTATATTGGACCCTTTTACTGTTTTCCCTTTCATGTTCTTTGTCTTTTTGTCTTGTCTACTCCTTGACTTAGATCTTGTTTGTTTGGACTTTTGTTTTCTAAGCCTTTCTCTTCTCCGTCACTTATAGGACGGCTGAGAACTTTCCCTCCCTGGTATTGTATTGCCAGTTTCTTCCTGTGCTGATATCTCAATTATTTCCTCTGGAGTTCCTGATGATGATTCCATTGTCTGTTTAGCAACCTTTGCTAAACGGCAGAATTCTTCCATGACTGACTCAGAAAGAGGGGTGTCATCAGCTATTTGACCTGAGCACGGTACAACCGCTTCGATTTTTGATTCCATATCTGAATCTTTAGTTGTCCCTGTTGTTTGTCGTTGTCTGAGATAAGCTAGGGACTTCTTGGTCTCCTTATCTTCCTTCAGCAATAAGGTCAATAGGTCTTTTATCTTCGTCAGCTCACCACTTTGTTTAAAGGCTGCGTCTTCCAACTTAGTCAAGATGGGTAACACTGAGCAATTTATTACATTGCTCTGGCCCACCACAGTGAACTCAAACTGCTCGATATCCTTTGCAATTTCCATGAGAATCCCTGTGTGGGTCTGAACATCTCTTTTCAGCAGTTCAAAGACTTTAACCAGTGAGTTAAGAACAATGTTTAGAGCTGAGGGAGTAGGATCACCCCCCCTCGAGTTTTGATCCGGACTCCTTGGGGTAGTGTTAGTCCTGTTGGCTAGTTGACTCTGCTTTGATTCAACAGAGGCCACAGACTCCCTTCTGGGCTCCTCCGTTGAATTGAGCACAATTCCTTGATACAGGAGGTTTTGTATTGAGTTGGACAAGTACTTTGATGTCCGCAATAGGTCCAAGCCCGACCCCAACAGTTCAGATTGTCTATTTTCAGCAGTCATATTTGAGTCTTGATGTTGACACCTGAGGGCACATGAAGTGACCGCACTCATACTATTGTGCCTACGTCTTTGGAAAAAGCAATCAATTGTACGTTTATTATTTGTAGAAGACAAGTTAAATTCATGTGCTAATGCGAATAGAGGATTTATTGTTTCTTCAATCCGACTCTCCTCTGTTGGATCCATATGAACATCAGTGACCTGGTGAATTTGGGCCACAACTTGGACTGACCCACTAGGATGAATATTAGGAGTTGGGCATTCTGAGTGAGCAACTTCTAAATATGCAGATTTTTCCACATATGAACCGTCCCATTGTGGAGCTCTGAGATCATCCACTAGCGGTCCACTCCTCAGGTTATACCGAATTGACATTTTGCATGAGCACTGTCCTTTAATGCAAAGCCGGCCACGTCTCTGTAAGACACTGGCCAGGATCTAATCATAGAACTTTAGTCTGTTCACTTCCGAGCAGCAGCAAAGTTAAGGCTATGTACCCCGTACAACTTGACTGCCTTAGAAATATTGTTATTTTTCTGAGGGATCTGTGAATGATGTCACAGATAACACGTAATAATAGGGGAAGGATCAGAGGGGATTTTTACCCCAACAGTCTCCCTCCCCGGCGGCTTCCGCTCTCACTTACTGGAGACAGCTGCACAACAGCCGACTGCCCGCTTGAATCCTCAATGGGACCGCCTAGTCCATGGTTCTCAGTCATGCTGTCACGGGAGTATGGGGGCTGTCTCCTTATCTCCTGCCCCCGACAGACCCCTTGTCTGCCCATTTCTCTGTGCGCGTGCTCCAAATGATGTTTTAAGGTGTTTCGCCAAAACAGTAGCACGCTAGCTCCTCCTCCCTCAAACAGCCACTGTAGACAGATTCTGCGCTCCAGAGACACCACAACAGACCACTTGTTCACCCACTTCTCTGCGCGCGCTCCACGCTCCAAATGGTGTTTTAAGTAAGGTGTTTCACCAAAACAGTCGCACGCTGGCTCTTCCTCTCTCAAACAGCCACTGTAGAGAGAGTCTGCGTGCAACAGATACCACGACAGACCACATGTCCACCCACTTCTCCGCCATTACTCCGCCGACTAGGTAGACTGAAACTCTGATTAAGGAGGCTGAGGCACCAGGCCCGCCCAAATCTAGACCCTCGTTAAGAAGGTCTTCTGAACAGGTTTTGTATCCGTTTCTTCAGGGAGGAAAGGAATACCAATAATCCTGACATTTGCCATGATCAGTTTTTTGTCAGGCTGTTCTGTGATGTTACCTACACTGTTGGAATTCTGTTTCTCTACTGTTGTTCCACGAGAACTTGAACTGCCTCAGAAATGGTGAATGTGGTGGCTGAATGTCTCCATGTACTCCTCCTGTGCCTTGTCTCCTTTTGTTCCACCTGACATGCTGTCATCCATACATTTACATGATAGATTAGTAGCAGCTGAGGTCTGGACCGTGGTTTGAAGAACACTGCATGGACTGAAGAATCTTTGTCTTTTGTTTGCCCACTGTGGTTGGTTAGAAGGAGGAGACAGACTAGGAGTTGCCATTCCGAAATAACTTTTATTCCAAATAATAAGAAAAGGCCTAACTTTCCCTAAGCTATGGATTTCCCTACCTAACAGATCTAACTAGTGTGCTCGTCATCAGATGTGAAGTCCAAACGAAAAGTCTGGGGAAAAAACATGAATATTGTGCAGTGTGCCTGCCTCATCTGTCCAACTTGTCTCATCAGTAATAAATAAAGCCTGGCAGCAGACACCAGACCTGGACTAACATTCACTAGTCAGTCAAAAATTAAATCAAAAGTCTGTCCTCTGTCCAAAACTCAGCTATTGGAACCCTACCACTACTGTTAAACAACTAAAGACCAGCAGAATGACCCCCTTCTCCTGGAGTGCGCATTCGCAGTCTCTATTAATAAAGAATCTTCAGATAGCTCTTAGCTATCTCTTGAACCAGTTCATTCAGTTCCTTGGGGGGACTTTTCAACGTCCCTGGATTTTGTTTCCCTTGGTCTTTCAAGCCTCTCCTTAAAGATATTCTAACACTAAGAGATTCTTTCACAAAGTTCTCTTATTCAAACTCCTCTGTTTTTCTCTCTATGATCCCCACCTTATGAGGTGAGGATTATCACCAACCTTCTACTCTGTACCACTATTATATCTCTGTTTACTTGCCTTTTCACAAGAACCAATAGAATGGATCCATTGACTATTTTCACTCCCTTTGTTACTAGGAAGCGTATGATTAGTCCAGCAGTTATCCCCACTCTTCTTATTACTGGTAGGATTAGCCCAGTAATTATCCTCACTCTTCTTATCACTGGGACGAGTAGGCTTAGCCCAATCCGTATTGTCACTCTTCTTATAACTGGAACAAGTAGGATTAGCCCAGTAATTATTCTCAATCTTATTACTGGGACAAGTAGGATTAGCCCAGTAATTATTCTCACTCTTCTTATTACTGGGATAAGTAGTCTTGGCCCAGTAATTATACTCACGCTTTGTATTACTGGGATGAGTAGGATTGGCCCAGTAATTATTCTCACTCTTCTTATTACTGGGATGAGTAGGATTGGGCCAGGATAGGATTACTTGAAAGATTTCGGTACTGTGCCGAGTCCGACTATACCAATCGTTATCACCGCCTTCCTCCCCGGATCTCCTGCTCTGCCCGTTACCTTCCTTGTATAGGGGCCACATCACTGGGTTGGCACTCTCCTTCTGTGCTTCTCTCGCACTTGTCAGGATGGTTCTCATGCTTGCCTCTGCTGCTTTTTGGTATATATTTTAGCGTACTTCTCGTTCTGTCGTATCGGCACAGAGAGGGGTTCACTCTTCTCCCCGTCTCGGCCACCACGGTTCAGGACGCCTCCCGTCCTTTGCTCTGCTCCTTCTTCAACACGCTCTGGCGTGCTCTCTGCCAGGTGGTAACAGGTCGTAGAGGGGTTTCCTCTCTTCCCCCTTCTCGGCCACCATTTCTCACTGGTGTGTCCCTCCTGGGAACGAACTCAACATCACAGCCTCTCGCTAGGCTGTTTGAGGAACAGTGCTCATCGGGAACCTGTTCTTTGGTGATTCTTGCTTGTCTGGATGTCAACGTCCTCTCCAGCACCCCTCCTGCAGCTGGTTTGAAACTCCCCAATCAAGCTTTCTGTTGTGTTCTCTCCTCCCACGATGAGAACGCTGCTCTGGGGCTTTTCCAGCGTCCTGTGGAAATCGTTCTTTTGTTTTTGGTTCATAGTCTTTATGACTCCCTTGGGTCTCTTCGTCGCAGTACCAGACAGGTACTTTAGGCATAATATCACAGTAGCGAAATAGACAAGGATTCTTCTAGTAGTGGGTTGTTGAGTGAGATGAAAACTAGTTCCTCCTCGGAACGGGAGACCTTTTACTCATGGGAGGAGTCTCTCCCGGTTACCTTCCTAGCCTCACAGGAAAAGGCTCCCCTGTGGGGAGAAGTGACTTAATCCCACAATTCGTCACACCACCCATTCCAATTGTGTTCTGCTTGAGGATACTCGATGTTCTGGAGGAGTCTACCAATTTTTGGGGTGCTAAATCATATTAATAACTGACCACTTTGTGTCTTTGTATCTAGTTTAGTACCACAGCTGTGTATTACACATTTTCAAATTAGATTGTATTGGTATTTTAAAAAAAGAAGGTTATAATAATGAATTCAGATGCATGAGTGGCCATTGAAAGGATTTGTTTTACCAACCGGGATGGATGACTTCCATAGCAAAATAAATAAAACCTTCCCTTTGAATCTACATTCACTGTGTCCAACAAACTAATCCTCAAAACAGCCAATGTACTGCATATCCTGAGGAAAAACCAAAACTCTCCAAATCGACATCAGAAACTATGCAGTCACGCCTGTCCCTCCCTATCCAGTGTACTGTTTGAATTGCAGAGTATACTTTAGAATGTTCCCACTTGTCAAGCTGGGAACTCTTGGACAACTTTTAGTTATTATGTTCCTGTTCTCACAGCCGTATCCATTACTTCATGCACTGCCTGGCCGTTGAGAACCCTGTGCTACCAGCCTACGTTCTAAAAGTTGTAAAGTTTCACTTTGTTTTTCCACCTGTTGGAGAGGGAACCCTTGGAGAGAGCTTCTGTTTTTGTTTTTGGTTTTGGCGCATTTTGTGCCACCAAACCATTTCCACACAGAACGGTGAAGAGTACGGGGTTCTAAGAAGTGGAATATGTGGTTGGCCTGGCAACTGGTAACACTGTGGCATTAATTTGCAGAATCACTAAATATGTATTTGTTCTTGATACATTTTGCTATGTAATCCAGTGTGGATTTTTTAAATGTATTTTCCCCAATCACGAGCTCCTGAAATATGAATCTGTTGCCTGGGGTTTCATGTGTGGAGTAAATTATTTTCTTCCTGTGTCTGCCATTGCAGAGACCGACCGCTGCACCCATGCTCTAGTACAGTAAGTGACCTCCAGTATTCCCCTCCAATAGCAGTACCTCTGCATCTGATGCAAAGTGGCAGCTGCAACAAAAAGATGGACTGCTGTTTTTTTTTTTTTTTACGGGTTCACTTTTGGGTTCAAAACCTTGCAGTTATTTTCTAGGAGGTTAATATTGCATTAGAGCTTTTCTAATATGACAAGGTCTGAAGGCAGGGGCAGAAGGGCAATATTTTTTTCAGCCAAGTTTAATGAAGATGCTTTTAAAAATGAAAGGAGTGGGGTCTTGAATGTCATTTGGGCCCTTTAAAGCAGGCCAGGGGGACAGAACCACTACAAATACCTTTTAGGTGTGTTTGTGAGGCTCAAAGCATTGAGATGGATTTCTAGGTGATTTACAATGGGTCAAATCAGCTTCGAGGAAGTTCTTCCCAATGGATTGAGTTTGTTGAGATGGTTGAATCTGCTCAATGCGGTCCAGTGATGGTGGAGCAGCTGCAGATGCTAGACCTTTGCCTGCATCTAGAAGAGAGCATGCCATCAAGGTGCAAAAGAGACTGCTTGGGCTCATGTGCTCCTTATTCCATTCTGAAGTTTACAAATGTGTCTGCTGCAGGAGCAGCTGAATCTCCAGTGGCATCAGCTGAAAGAGAGCCGGCAGGACATGATTCAGCTCGATGATGTGCTGAAATGCCGATTGGCCTGGTGGACTCCCTTTACCAATCTGATCAAGGGCCTGCATTTAGCTAAGAGTCATATCAGATGACGCTGGTGTCTGAGGTGCCTTTCAAGTTTCCAAGCTCACATGTATCATTTCCTGGTTCAGGTGCATAGAGGAATCGATGCTGCACATCAACGTGTTGGATCTGAGGGTGGTTTACCTGGCCCTCAAAAGCCTTTCTGTGTGTGATCTCTGGGAAGGCTGTGGGATCCAGACATAATAAGTTCCATGTACTGCATTTACAATCAGTTGGAACCAGGACTCTGCCATTTTCCTGGGTGGCGCAGGGCTTTCAGCTGTGGTGCTACAGTCATTGGGTACAGTTGTCAGCGTAGCATCTGGTAAGGAAGGTCACCCCAAGTCTGCTCAGCTGGGAGCTAAGACTGCCAAAAATAAGTTGGATACCCATCTTCTGGAAGAGCGCTTTAGTTTGTGGGGCACTCAGAGATCGTTCTATTCATCACCAGAGAAAACAGAAAATATTGGTACTTTGTGTCCAGGCGCCACTATCCAAAGAAAAAGGTGTATGCATTTTCTATCAGCTCGTCTGGGACTTTGGTTCACCCTCTTTCACCAACCCCACTGACTCAGAGGGTGGTCAGCAAACTGCAGGTCTCGCCCTGTAAGATGATCCTGATCGCTCTTATGTCGGCCATGGCACTCTGAGCTACTGCATCTGTCTCAGAAGCCACGCATTATGTTGCCTAGTATAAACCGGCTAACCAGGCATGAAGGAACCTTGCATCGCTCAATTTGGCAGCGTTACTACTGAGGCCCTAGAGTTTGGCCATCTAGATTTCAAACAGGACTGCATGGACATTCAGGCGAAGGCAAGAGCTGTCTCACCGGCAAATGACTGGGGGCCTATGCGAAGAAATGGAAAAGGTTATGCTGCTGGCTCACATGGGTAGACTTGCATTCATTTCTGTTCCAGCCTCTCAACATTCTGTCTTATTTGCTGAGCTTTGCTTGAGATGTTCTGCAGCATTCATCAATAATAGTCAATCTATCTGCCATTATGGGATACAGGAAGAAACCGGACATGAATCAGTGTTCATGGTCCCCGTAGTCAAGGAGTTCCTGAAAGGTCTGCTTTTCAAGTTCCACCACTGCATCAACCGGCTCCAGTGTGGGAACTGAACATGTTGTTGTCGATTCTGATCGGATCAATACTTGAGCTTTTGCACTCCTCTGCTCTGAAGCTCATGCCGTGGAAGGTGGCTTTAATTTTTTCCATTATGTCAGCATGGAGAGTGTCAGAGCTGCAGGCTCTCTCACTGCAGGAGCCTGTGAAGTTCTTTAGTGACAAGGTGGTGTTGGGGACGCACCCACACTTTTTTCCGAAGGCGGCGTGAAGCTTTCACATGAACCAGAGCACCTTTTGCCTGTGTTCTTTCAGAACTCAGCGCGGTGGACAGGGAGCTGTGTATACTGGACTCAGAGAGACCTTTGAAGTTTTATCTGGACAGAAGTCAATCTTTTAGGCAGTTAGAGTAGCTGCTAGTATCCTAATCAGATCAAGGCTTGTGTCATATCAAAACAGGGAATTGCACTTTGGCTTGTAGACTGTGTCACATTTTGCTCTGAGAAAAGATAGTAGTACATTGGCAGAGAGGTTGATGGCACAGGTGGGGATGTGCGCCTTGTTTGTGAACACGCCCCTCCAGGGGATCTGCAAGACATCTACATGGAGGTGTCCATAATTTCAGAAAGCATTTCTCCTTGCACTCGACAGCACTTGCAGGTTCCCAGGTCAGCCAGGCAGTGCTGAGAAATCGATTTCGATGAGGTCTCTTTCCCTCCAGAGCAGATACAGAAGAAATTGTTTTCTTACTACCTTTTTTTTCTACTGTTCTAAATGTAGTTGCATTGCTTTCACTGCTGCTTGGTGTTCTGTATTCAAAAGTATGCGTTTTTTTATAAGACCCAACGCTAGAGATGGATTAGATACTTACATCTAAGTGTAGATCTAAGTATTGGTGTATTCTATAGAATAACATAAGCTTGTACTCCTACCCTAGGAGGCTGGTGTTCTATTATATACAGAGTGAAACTGTAAGCTTTAGAATGTAGGCTGACAGCACTGGGCATATCACAAAGGCCTGGTACTGCATGAGCTCTTTAAGTGGGCTGTAGCCCATTGAAGCACGCTCAGTGAATGGGGAGAAAATAATAATAATAATAATAATAATAATATAGGGTTTCCGGGGTTCCCAGCTTCGCAGTTGAGAAAGTATGTGAATCTATAAAAGACACAAACTGGGGATCTGCATTTACAGGTAAGTAACTAATTCATCTCCGGGTCAAAAAAGCACATTAAGCATGTGTCTTGTGGACATTCTGTCACCCAAATGTGACTGAGACCAGTGGTTCAGCTGGAGCCAATGCCCTTTCTATTAAGCAAAAGGAATTACCTGTATTTTGTAAGGAATGAAAACTACTCCATATGCAACTTGATCGGTGAATCTTGTATCTTGCTCATCAATCTCTCCATCACATATATTACTGAGGTCTTTAGCAGCCGCTCCTATGTTGGTAAAAAAGGGCAATTCAATGTTATAATATGATATGATATGGAATTTATAACGCGTCTGTACACAAGTGTTTCTAGGCACGACAAGATAAGGAGGGGGAAACAAAGGGAGAACAAAATAGCGAACTTACTAGGCCTTGTCATTCAGATTGCACAAGTATGGGGAAGAGGGAAGGGGAGAAGTGCCAGAGGGGAGGCGAAGGGGGAAGTGCAGTTAACTCACAGGTGCAGCCAGTGGCTGGCTCATAAGTGCAGAGAGAAGGGACTCTAGGGTTGCAGATACAGACATACAGTAGACTGAGTCTGAGTTCAGAGGGTGATCAGGTGATCAGTGTGCAGAGCAGTCAGGTGCATCAGCGGGGGAGAGAAAGCAGAAGCGAAAAGGAAGGTCTTGAGTTGCTTTCGGAACCGAAAGTGGTTCTGCTCAAGTTTGAGAGAGGCTGTTCCAGAGGGAGGCCCTAGCCGAGGAGATAGATCTGCCCCCAACTACCAGCTTGGAGAATTGTCTGACTCTCAGAGAGTTGGAGGTGGATGAGTGGAGAGCTTGAGAAAGAATATATTTTGGAAGATGAAGTTGGAGGTAGTTCAGTCCCAGGCACCAGAAAGCCTTATGGACGATGCAGAGGGACTTGAAGTTGATCCTTGCAGCCACGGGGAGCCAGTAAAGAGATATCAGAGCTGGAGAGATACGATCCCTGGGCATGAGATTAAGGACAAGTCTTGCAGTCCTGTTCTGGATAAGTTGTAAAGGTCGAAGAGTAGAGGCAGGAAGATTTAGAAAGATGCTGTTGCAATAGTCCTGCCTAGAGAGGACCAGAGCTCTGGGGAAAGTGAGAAAAGGAAGAATACCTCTGAGGAGGTACAGCTGATAGTTTGACCTCTTAGAGACCTCAGAGATGTGAGGAGAGAAGGAGAGGGTGGAGTCTAAGATGACACCAAGGTTCTTTGCTCATAGAAAAGGAGCAGGAAGAGGGCCCAGAGTGGGCGGCAAGAGAGAGAGAGGAAAGGATGGAGTTGTGTCCCAATGTGGAGGATCTTAGTCTTACTGTTATTAAGACAGAGTACATTGGCGGCACACCATGTCTGAATTGCGGCCAGTCATTCTGGCATATGAGAAGACGCAGAGGTGGATGAGGGGAGCCTGAAAGAGAGCTCAGTGTCATCCGCATAACATTGAAAATTGGAGCAGAAAGTAGCGATGTGGTGGGCAAGAGCCTCCATATAGTGGTTGAAGAGCCAGGGAGAGAGGTTAGACCCCCTGGGGAACACCACAAGTAGAGCGAGAGATAGAAGAGAGGAAAGACCCCAGTTGGACCTGAGAGGGTCGGTCAGTGACAAAGGAGGTCAACCAGGCCAGGGCTTGTTCAGTAATACCAAGGTTGTCGCGGAGGCGATTGAGCAGGATGGCATGGTTGACCCTATCTAAAGCAGAGGATAGATTGAGGAGAATGATTAGAGAAGGAAGGTTAGAGTCAAGATTGGAGAGCAAGTCTTCATGGGTGTTCAGAGAGCAGTTTCTGTGCTTCTGGCAGCTCTGAGCCAGACTGGTGGTCATGGAGGCAACCAACAGGTTCAGTATGTAGATTAAGCTGGGCGATGGCCAGCTTTTCCAAGAGGTTGTCCAGGAAAGGAGTGATGGAGATCGAGCACTAGTTAGCCAGAGAGGAAGGATCGGCAGAGGGCTTCTTAAGAAGGGGATGCAAAAGAGAGTGCTTAAAGCGGGAGGGGTAAGTTCCACTGGCAAAGGAGTGATTGCAGAAATCAGCCAAGGCTGGAGCAAAGGTGTCAATGTGGTCCTTGATGATTCTGGATGAGCATGGGGGGACCTGCTTTGACAAGACTTTAATAGATAGGTCTTGTCTAGAAAGATCGTCAGGGGTGAACATGCGAAAGGAGGAGAGACAGCCTCAGACGGGCAAGGAGTGATAGAGGAGGAGGTAGAGGAAGAGAGGGTGGACAGGATGTCCTGAATTTTAGTAGTGAAATGAGAGGCCAAGGCCTTGCAGAGGCCATTGGAGGGAACAGGAGAGGTAGAGACTGCAGCAGGATTGTCCAGCTCCTTACAGACTTTGAAAAGTTCGGCTGAGTTGTTAGATGCCGCAGAGATGCGGGCTTAGATGTAGGCTCTCTTCTTAAAGCGGACAGAGAGTCTGTACTGCCTTTGGAGCAGGTGGCAGGCCAGTTTGTCAGGGAGGGCGCCCAATGCCCTCCACTTCCTCTCCGCCACCCTACACTTGCGTTTAAGGGCGGCGAGGTTGGAATCGTACCAAGTTGCACTTGTATTTGGGCTTCAAGTGGATCCTCATGACAGGGCAAGGACATCCAGAGTGTTAGAGATAGAGAGGTGAAGGTTAGGGTGTAAGTCAGGGTGTGAGTCAGTCAGGTGCAGGAGGAGTAGAGAAAGTAGCGGAAAAAGCCTCAACTGACACACGCTTCATGGGTCGGATGACAGAGAAGGTAGGTGGCAGTGCTGGAGTCGGCTTGACCTGCGGGGAAGAGAGAGAGAGAGGTGGGAAGAAAGGAGAAAATGATCACTCCAAGAGAGAGGGTGTGCTCTGCAGAGTGAGACGGGCCAGAGGAAATCACAGAGGTTGCAAAAGAGTCCCGAAGAAGGGCTGGTAGCATCCAGGTGGATGTTCAAGCCTCAGAGGAGGAGAAGTTGAGAGGTAGAGGCAGGTAGCCAGGAGGAGAGACAGCCCACTCAGAGAGGAAGAGGGCGACCTGGCCAGGCAGACTGTAGATATGGCCATAGTGAGAGAGAGGCCAGGAGAGATAGAGAACCTTCAGACCAGGCATTGAAAGGAGGAGTAGTGCTGCATTGGAATGATAGAAACAGGGATCCACTTTGGGAAAATCAAGGCTACACCCCCACCGGGACAGTTGGTTCTGGGTTCAGAGAGGATCTTGTAGGCATCGGGAAGGAGAGTCTCGAAACTCGTGACATAGCTGGCCATGAACCAAGTCTTGGTGAGACCGAGTACATTCAAATCAAGCTCTTCCAGGAGACGGCAGATGTCAGAGGAGTGTTTTACAGCTGAACGAGAGTTGAGAGTAGCGATGTGGAGCAGGTTGCCACATTTGAAGGACTTCCAGGTGGGGGTACAAGCCAGAGGTACACCCTGCGGAAGTGTTGGAGGTGCCTGAGGATGGGCAGAGGAGGAAGGAAGATAAGGCAGGGTAGTCAGAAAGGGAGAAGGGAGTGCCAGAGGGGTGGCGGAGGAGGAAAGGGCGGCCAGCAAAACAGCAGGGGTGCCGAAGAGGTGGCAGAGGAAGGAGGCGGAAGAGGAGCCAGAGAGGGGTAAGAAGGGATAGCAGGGGAGGAAAGGAAGTTGATAAGGTGCGGGAACCGCCTATCAAAGAGGAGGAGATTGGCCTGAGGGCCCTGGACTAAGATAGTGCCATTTAAGTAGGCATTAACAATGGTCTTTGAAGAGTGGAGGGGAGCCTGGAGGGCCTCGCATTGGGTGCCACCATTAATGGGAGAAGTGGAAAAAGGAGAGTGACAGAGACCATATGGGGGGTCCATAGGCCTGGAGAGGGAATGACAAAGAGTATGTCGGTAAGGGTCTGTCTGGAATAAGCACTGGTATAGGTATCAGCGATAGGGAGGCCTGGGTTGGAGACCAGGATGCTCCTTTTGAGCTTCTTCCTGCCAGATTTAGTGAGAGGGATAGGATAGTAGATGGAAAAGCTGTTAGAAAAGATAGGTGAGAAAGAGAGCACCATAAAGGGTGTGGTTAGGAAAGGTGGGGTAGGGAAAAGGGAGCCCATGCAGTGTAGGGGCTAGGGGAGGGCGCGCAGGGGAGTGGGGCAGATAGGAGGGGGACACTAAAGGGAGTGGGGCACAACAAAGAACAAGAACAACGGACCTACAAATCAGATGCAGTACAGAACAATCAGAAAGAAAAGAGCACATCAGGGTACCTAGAGGTAGAGAATGCAGATGTAGTACAGAACCAAGGCAAAGCACAAAGCACAACAGGGAACATGAAAGTAAAGAATGCAGATGCAATTCAGGACCAAAAGCAAAACACAGAGGTCAGCAGAGAACCTAGAAGTGAAGAATGCAGGCAATTGCAATGTGATGCCACAAACCGTGGATAGCAACACAATATGAAGAACCATATAGAGCAAACACAAAGTCAATACAGTCAACAAGGCACAGAACACAACAGGAACCTAGAAGAAGAACTCTTGTTGAAATGGCCCCATAACTAATGCAAACATAAGTGTGATAGGTGGAAGGCCTGTCTCATGCCCCTGCGCAACAGAAATACCTCTAATAGAACGCTATTAATTGGCACACTTGTGGAAGGGTTTGAGTTGATGGATGCAAACCTGTGGTTATTACCAAAATCCACCCCTCTGAGAGCATTTCTTAAAATAAACAGTCACCTTACCTGCTCAAACACTTTTTGTGCATCAAGTGAAAACAGGACCAGGTCAGCATTAGTGCCACCACTATTGTAGTGAGTTTCAGGCTATTTCAAATATTACCCGATCCTTGCCACCAATGGATAAAGCCTATTTAGTCACTCAGAGAAGCTCATCTAGTTGTGTTTCAAGGACCCTCGTCAAAATGTTTTCGTCCGTCTTACTTTCCACTCATAGTGAAATTTCAGCTTGCAAAAATAGATGGGTGGATCACCTCCCTTTCAGCACTACCTATAATACCATGGTGAAAACTTGGGGAAGAACCTCTTTAAACGTTTTATAAAGTGACTATATAACTGCCCCTTCCTGAAGGTTTTCCTTATTCTTACCTTTTACAGATTACCTCTTCCTTACCCTATGAGGAGAGTAATGAACCCGCATTTCATTCCCACAGCATATTTGACATCTGATTTTCACCTACTCAATCTCATTGAGACATGGCCTTGCAGGGGTTCAACACTCCTACTTGTCTGATTATCAGTTACACTTGCTGGCTAGCTTTATTGGGCTAGTCTGTGATTTAATTGCCCGGTAGGACATATTCCATATTGCCAGGAATTCAATCATCCAGCACCATCCACACTGGTTTCACACTTCTACCGCTCCCCTAAACATATTGGCTTGAAGAATATGGCCCCTGATATCAACTCCATCAATTCACATGCCTCACAGGCAGCACTCCGTCCAGTAGTACTTACTGCATGCTTCGTCTCACAGGGACTTTTTTCCCCTCCATGCGTCCTGCCCCATGATGTCTCAGTGAGCACCTAGCAGTCATACATGCTGCTTACTGAGCACCTTACACACTGATGCCTTTTCTTTCCGGAAAACGTATTTGCCTTCACGTCATGGCACCTATTTTAAATCCATATGCTCGCCCTCTCCCTTCTTGCATTGTTCTGCTGTTCTCTAAGATTTACTCTTTATGAGGTAAACATTTCCGGCCTACAGCACTGAACCCTGCCAACATCTTGAAGTGCTGTGTTGTGCGGAGCCACTGTGGATGGTGAGCAACCACTATTGTGTAGGCTGCTTAATAGCTTCAATATTTACTAATAGGTGGGTCAATATTTCCTATGTTCACTTCCACATTACTTTCGTTACGTCTGCCTATAACTGCGGGCAGCTGGACTGGAGTGAGAAGTCACAAGGCCTCGGATCATAATTGGTATTTTTTTAGTTTTTGCTAAAAGGTAGCCAAGCCATCTTTGTCAAAATACTCTTGTTAATAAAGGCTTTGAGATTGGTGTAGGATTACTTTGTAATTCAGAACGTTGATCTTTCTTTTTTGCATGCATCTAAGCTTAGTGTATGCATCATATCTTGCTGTTTTGGCTTTGGCTCATAGCATGGTGCTTTAGCAGCACCTCTGTGGCTAAAACAATGCAACAGAGAAGAGAAAGGGGGTTGAGAAGCATTCCTTCATCAATCCCGTGCAAGTTATTCCTTATCCTTGGTCACAAGTCAATTGTCACAGTCCTTCTTTGTCATAGTCCTCTTCTTCAAACCTTCTCCTTTGTCAGTCTTTTCTCACAGTCCTTCATCAAAGTCCTCCTCCTTGGCCACAAACCTTCTCTGTCATCACAGTCCTTCATTACAGTCTTTGTCACAGTCATTCCTTCTGATTCATCATGGCCCTTGTCCTTGGTCACAGTCCTTTTTCTTCATCAGTGTAACTCTGTCAGTCCTCCTTGGTCATGGTCTTTCACCTTTATCACGGTCGTTGTCCTATGTCACAGTCCTTGCCCTTTGTCAAACTCCTTGTCCTTTGTCAGGACCTTCCCCTTGGTCGTGGTTGTTTTCCTCTGTCAAAGTGCTTGCTCTTTCCCAGAGTCCGTGTCCTACATCACAGCCCTCCTCCCTAGTCAGTCCCCATTTGTAATGGTCTTTCCCCCTGGTGATAGGCTTTGTCTTTTGTCACAGTCCTTGCCCTTTGCCAGAGTCCTTGTCCTTCATCACAGTCCTTCCCCCCAACTCTTTTCCATCAGACATGTGTCACCACTACCTTTTTCTATCTTCACCATATTTGCATTTGGAGTTTAATACAACACGGACCAAGCTAGGAAGCAATGGAGCAGGTGCTGTGGCATGGGGGTGGTGGGGTGGGTATTGCAACGTGGGAACGGAAGGAGCCTATGTGGCTTCTTCATCACAGTATTTATCCTTTGTCATTCGTTTGTCCCAGTCCTTGCCCTTCAACATAGTCCTTCCCCACAACCCTTCTTCATTAGTCATTCTTCATCATAGTCCAAGTGACTTATTTATTGTGGATCTTATGGCAAATCTGCAAATATTGAATAACACACTGAAAGACAATAGTAAACCAAGTCGAATTAAGGAATCTAACTGCAGAGTTGAAGTCAGTTCTGGTAGAATTTGTTTGTTTTTGAAGCTACCTTTGAAAAACTATTTGTTTGTTGAATATAAAACTGATAAAACCCCAAACCTGTGTTTAAAGGACAGTAACCTATGTGTTTGGAGGAAGCTAAGCATGAGTGGGGAAAAGGTTAATCAGAAGTGAAGTGTGAATAAAACCCTGAAATACAATTAGACATTCAATGTGTAGAGAACAAGGAAGCCAAATGAAGAAACTTGAAACACAGGAGCATATGTGTGAGCAGGAGAATCAAGGGTTCCTGGCTGCGCAACCTGTGATGGGTGTTAGGGAGAATTCTCTGTTTAGGCTGAATTTCCTAACCTAGTGAGTCCCCCAGCAGCTTTGCTGGATTTTTGGGGTTTATTATTTTATCCTGCCAAGAGTGAGACTCTTTTACCCTCACTCTTGGGCATGATTTGAGTGTGTTTCTTTGACTCTAGATGTGTTTTATGGGCTATGGGGTCCGTTACTCCATAGGGTCTCATGTGTTTTTACTATCTGTGTTACACAACACCCTCCGTGCAGTAATACAGGGGTGTCATAGTGACACCCCACCATAGACTCCATACCCTGGGACTGACTACTGTCTCCCAGGGCATGTAAAGTCACCATTGGCTTTACTAGTCCCAAATTATTAACAGAAACCAGTACAAACCATCATATTGTGGACGTACCGGTCGGGGCAATTTGATTGCCCTGGGGTATGTTAGTCGAGGGGGCACGTCTCCGTCCCCCCTGATCGAGTTTTGGCTGGTGGCAGTGGAAACTACTATTTATATTCGACCGCAAATATTTTCCTATGGGATTTTCCCATTGTTCGAGGCTACCAACTTTAATTATTTAATTCTCATAGCCTCGAACATACTGCTGGTTTATTTAATTAATATTAATTCGCCGGTTGGTATTTTTTGCCAGGACTCAATCCTAAAATGGCGTTTGTGTTCTCTTCTGTGACTCCAACCCAAGTCGAGCCCCTTGTTCCACTTTTTGGCGGGCTTCTCCACAGAAGCCTCCAAAAGTGGTGCCACTCTGTCTGGGTACCACAGTGGGTGTGGGAGGGGGTTTAGGCACCCTGGACTGAGTTACCTTGGTAACTCAAGTCGCACTCTTGTGTGATTGGCCCAAGTGGTGAGCCGGCCGGCTCACCACTTAGCATGTTTGAATGACAGCTAGGCTGAATGAATGCGGGTATGCTGCATAAAAGCAGGGCTTTGGGGACTGGAACTTAAGAAGTCGCCACAGGACCTAAGAATCCGACGAGGGAGAAGCTGAGCCGACCTGCTACGACGACACCACCGGTGGAGCCCTGCTGAACGGTCTCACCACTTTTCCCAACGACAGAGATCTCCGGCCCGGAGTGTCTTCTTCCTTCGACTGGTGGGGATAACCAGTCTGCTTCCTTTTTCGCTCCCTGGAGCATCTCATGGCTGCCTTGCCTGTGCCAAGCACCCCGGCAACCGGGATACCACATTTTACCACTACCACGAATCAAAGGGTAGTACCTTTAACCGGAAAACTCTGCGGCTGGTTTCTTCCCTGGCAGTGCAACGACCTTCAGCTTTCCTCCACGTCAAGATCTTCTCTTCCTCTGGACGACGCCGTGGCTTGCACCCGCTGCCAGGAACAATTGCCCCCGCTGGAGGATCCTTTCCACATAAGGTACCATGTTCCGCCTGGCTTCCCTTGCAACCGACTGTACGGGGTAGATTTAGCCCCCGGCTTTCGAACCTGGGTTAGCCTGGGACACCCTGGCTAAACTTTTCTGAGCCTAACTAAAACCTTTCTGAACTCCCTGCAAGACTTTTTAAGCCTGTTGTCATTGTGTGATCTTGGGTGCATTTGTGTCCTGCTCTCTCCAAGAGTGGGCCCAGCCTATGGACTTTGGCTCACAAGTAACTTTTGACTTTCCTGCCTTGCTTGAGTGTGCCTAAATATTAGTGTGGTGTATTTTCCTACATTCTGCCTTTTTCCCTCCCTTTTTCGTTAACTTATTGGAGTGCCATCTATAGTTAAGCGCTCACCTCTGTCTGGAAATAAGTGGTGTTAACTAAGACTTGTCTGATAAGGAATAAGGGATGTATATATAATAATAGTAACTGTGTTTAGAGTGATTTACAATAATAGTGCTGGAGTGTTTCAATCAGTGTGTTTTTAAATAAATGATTATATACCTTGATACCAACGCTCTGGTCAGTGTTTGCTTGTGCTATTGTATCTGAGTGCCTATTGTGTATACTTTGCATACTGCCTAACTCTTCTTGAGGGAAGTCTGACTGCTCAGTCACAGCTACCAGGTAAATCTGGGTGGTACAGACTGCTACCAAGTGGGTTTACTGCTAACACCTGTAGTCCTAAATCTTTTGCAGTGTTCCCCAAGGGAACTGCACAGGTTTCTGCCTAACACTGGTGTACAGCGGTGGGATTTGTATTTAGTATATATTTTAGAGTGCTTTAAGAGACCATAGTGCAACTAACCACAAAGCTTAGCACTGAAAAAGTAATCTTTTTAACATGTCAACTATGGAAACTTATATTCAAGAGTCCCTTGCTACAAAAACTGCTGATTGTTTAAGAGTTATCTGTAAGCATAAGAATCTCCTGATTTAAGGCAAGAAAATGGAATTAATAGAAACGTTGTTAGCTAACCAAAGTCTGGATGATGGTTCAGAGGAAACTACCATGCCAGAAACAGTAAATAACAGTATAGAGATTGATGTTGATCAAAATGTTGATAATCTTGAGGAATAGTCAGAAGAGGAGGGTGAGGCTGCTGTGACTGTCCCCCCTAGGCCTCTGTCTGCCCTGCCTGCTGTACCTACTGGGCCTTTACCAGGTCCCACACTTAGTCCTCAATATCTTGAATTAGAGAAAATGAAACTGGAATTAGAGTTTAAACAATTAGTGCTCAAACAGAACAAAAGCACCAAGAACTAAGGTTACGAGAAATGGAGCTCAAGCATGAGCTAGAAATGAAGAAATTATCTGTCGACAATGCTTCTCTCTCTGGCTCCTCTAGAAGTTCCAGTCCTAAAAGACCCCGGATACCTAAGGAATTGGTTGGTATGTAGGAGCCTAAGTTGGATGTGTTGGATTGGTTGTCTCTGTTTGAATATAATCATGGGCTCCAGAACATCACAGAAAATTACCTACTCACCTGGTTGTTCTCTAGGCTTCCCCCTGTTGCAACTGATGTGGTAATGGAAATGGGGGAGGAGGATAAGAAGGATTATGAATGTGTGAAACTAGTTTTGATGGCTAGATTTGGGAAGACCCCTTCCCAGTATCTTAAGAGGTTTAGGAGCCTCAAAAAGCATGATGGTACCCCTTGGGCTACCTGGGTGAGTGAAGGGTTGAAAAACTTAGAGGGATGGATTAAGGGTTACAAAGTGAACACTTATGAAGGTATGAGAAATTTGTTTATGTTGGAGTCAATTTATGATGCCTGCTCTCCTGAGCTCAGACAGCACTTGGCTGATTCAAAGGAATTAGATGCCAGAAAACTAGCTAAGGCTGCTGACTTGTGGGTTGCCAACAGGGCCACTCACAAGGATTCTGGGGTAACTCAGAAAAGGGATGAGGAGAAACAGCCTAAAAAGGGCTCCAGAGAGAATTCTAATACTACAAATTCCAAAGAGGGCCCCAAAAAAAAACATAAGGGTAAGCCACACGGGAAACCGAATCAGGCTAGTGTACCTTCTGGTCCCAGAAGGAGGTCAGAACAAGCCTCGATTCCAGAGTGCCTTTGGCTCTTGTTATGTTTGTAAGGCAACTGACCATGTGAAAGGAGATCCCAGATGTAAGGGTAAACCTCCAGGGATCCAGCTTGCCTCCTTAGCCTTCGCTCAAGAAGAGGAAGTCCCAATGGCAAGTGGAAACTTTCTACTGCTGGCTGATGAACCCATGGGAGTCTCAGCCAGTGTTTCTTTAGTCTCTCTGGGGTTGTGGGAACAACAGAATTTAGATGTATATAATTCTATCCCAGATAATACTAAAGAGTATTACAAGGACAGTGTCCAGGTGAATGGTCAGGAGACTCCTGCCATTAGGGACACTGGGGCCAGGCCTCATGGCCTCTTCTACAGTGAACCAACTGAGTCTGAACCTGGAGACTACAAGCGCCTTGTAGTACCTCAAGAAAACAGACAACAGTTCTTACAACTAGCCCATGAGATACCTTTGGATGGTCACTTGAGTTTCAAGAAGACCGAGGAAAGGCTCTCTCTACTTTTATTGGCCAAAGATGGGGGCTGAAGTAGATAAATATTGTAAGAGTTGCCATACCTGCCAGACTTCTGGTAAGGTTGGTTCCAAGAATGTGGCACCTTTAGTGCCTCTCCCAGTTGTGGTAGTCCCATTTGAGAGGGTAGGGATTGACATTGTTGGTCCCCTTGATCCCCAACTTCCTCAGGCAACAGGTTTATCCTTGTTGTAGTAGACCATGCTCCTAGGTACCCTGTGGCAATTCCTATGAAGACTGTTACAGCTCTGGCTGTGGCTAAGGCCCTCCTTGGTATTTTTACCAGGGTTGGATTTCCTAAGGAAGTAATCTCTGACAGGGGGTCGAATTTTATGTCCCACTACATGAAAGCCATGTGGAAAACCTGCGGAGTTACTTACAAGTTCTCAACAGCATACCACCCTCAGACAAATGGGTTGGTAGAAAGGTTTAACAGAACCATGAAGAGCATGATAGGTGCTTTAGAGGAACCCCTTAAAAGAAAGTGGGACCTTCTACTGCCATGCCTTCTCTTTGCTTATAGAGAAGTCCCTCAGGAGGGAGTAGGTTATTCTCCCTTTGAGCTTCTTTATGGCCATCCGGTCAGAGGCCCTTGGCCCTGATCAAGGAGGGGTTGGAGAGTGCTCCTTCCCCCAAGCCAGTCAGAGTGACTGACTATGTGATAGGTCTCCGACAGAGATTGTCACACATGATGGCAGAAGCAAGTGACAACTTGCAAGCTGGCCAAGCTCTGGTCAAACATTGGCATGATAAGAAGGCTACCATGGTTGAGTTCACTCAAGACCAGCTAGTTCTCGTTATGCTCCCAACAAGGTAGAGGGCCTTGCAAGACAATTGGATGGGACCCTTCAATGTTGTGGGAAAACTTGGAGAGGTCAACTATCTGGTGGATCTGGGCAAACCCAGGGAAACTCCCAGAGTCTTCTGCACCAAAAGCCTCAAAGCCTATGTCTCTAGACCAGAAGTAGGAGCCTTGCTTCTAGCTTCATCTGAAGAGGAGGAGGAGAGTGAAGCTCTACCTGACCTCCTTAGAGGCTTACCTTTGGACGAAAAGGTTGAAGGAGTGAATCTCTCTTCAGATCTGACACCTGAGCAACAAGAAGAGTGCAAATCTATGTTATATCAGTTTGCCTCCCTGTTCTCACTTTCACCAGGCTCGACCCCTTGGGGCCAGCATGATATTCTCACTGGTGACTGTCTGCCAGTCAAAAGCAGAGGGTACAAAATGTCAGAACATGTCAGAACCCACATCAAAGGTGAGGTCAAGAAGATGCTTGATCTCGGGGTAATAGAGCCCTCTACTAGTCCATGGCCTAGCCCAGTTGTGTTAGTACCAAAGGCAGGATCCAAAGAGTTGAGATTCTGTGTGGACTATAGAGCTCTTAATGCAGTCACCAAGACTGATGCCCACCCTTTGCCAATGACAGATGAGATGGTGGATAGGCATGGCGCAGCCAAGTACCTCAGCACATTTGACCTTACGTCAGGCTATTGGCAAATAGCCCTGACAGACCATGCCAAGGAGAAGACTGCATTTTCTACCCCAATTGGCTTATACCAATTCAAGGTTATGCCTTTTTGACTGAAAATGCACCTGCTACATTTCAAAGGATGGTAAACCAAGTTCTAGCTGGGATGGAGGACTTCTGTATGGCATACTTGGATGACATTGCAGTCTTCAGCCACTCCTGGGAGGAACATGTGAACCACCTAGGACATGTTTTGCAGGCTCTTGAGCAGGCCCATCTGACCCTAAAGGCAAGTAAATGCCAAATTGGACAGAGTAAAGTGGTCTACCTTGGGCATGAAGTAGGAGGTGGAGAAATAAGGCCTCTGCTCAGAAAGATTGAAGCTGTGCAGAATTGGACAACACCTACTACTCAAACCCAGGTGAGAGCCTTCCTAGGCCTCACTGGGTATTACAGGAATTTCATAGAGAACTATGGGGCTGTCATGATGCCTACCCCCAGAGCACCATGTCAGGCCCAGCACCCCCGGGATCAGGCATCATGCCCTCGGGTAAAAGCCCAGCTGCCCCTTATAGGGGCTCTTTGGACTCTGTCCTGGCGCCGTTGGCGCCAGGCTCATGTTGCACATCAGTCCTGGCGCCATAGGCGCCAGGCTCATAAAGGAAGGTGTTTTGTGCACTTACCTGATGCAGACCATGCTGCAAGATTCAGGCCTCCCTGAGACCTGAAAGGGACTATTTTTTCATTGGGACTATTTTGCCACTCGGGCGTGGCCAGGGAAGGATACTTACCTGGAACTACTTTGGGGGCTATTTAAGCCACGCCCAGACAGTAGCTCACGCTTCGCGTTGTTCTGCATCCAAGCAGCTGAACGCTCACCGTGTCTGCTCCTGCATCTGTTCTCCAGCCACGCCCGCCTCGATCCTGGAACACCTGTAAGGAAAGAAGAGAAGAGAAAGGTGAAAACCAAGAATTTTATCAAACTTCTTACCTGCATCCGGAACATTCACGCCAGCGTTCCTGAGAAAAGACTTTCATTTAAAAGCACCGCGTTGCTCGCTGCAGCGCCGCGCTTCACTCACCTGTCCTCGGGAGTTCTTCTGGCTCCACCGCGACTGTCTGCTCCGGTCGCCACATCTCTGCACATAGGAGAGAGAAGAAGAGACAAAAGGTGAGCAGAAGGAACATATGAGGAAATCCTAATTTTCCGCCATAACACTTACCGGTCTTCTGTTGGTGGACCATTCCTCATTCCGGGTCGGCGCCGCTTCGTTGGCAGGTACCGCACCCCGGCCCCTATGGGGAAAGGACAAAAGACATTACTGGAGGAATATAAAGACATTAAGAGGGGTCACCCCCATCGCTAACTCACCTGAGTTTACCATCGGCAATTCAATCCCTCAACGTATCGCCTTCATTCTTCACCTGAAATAAAGGACAGATCACAGGTTAGGAAGGCAACAGAAAAGGAGGCTCAACACTTGAACTTTTGTAATCTTCATACTTACGGCGTTCCACTCGGAAAAGTCAAGTGGATTTTGCCAGCGCCATTCTGAAAACCAGTGAAGTAACTGGACAAACACGCGCCCCTGCACCAGAAGCAGGATGGAGAGTTCATCCTTTCAAACCATAAGGTGAGCTTCAACCGGGGATTTCGGAGGAAGTTAGAGAAGAACGAAGGGGGGAGCTAGCACACTATTCTGCAGACAGTTAATCCCCTTTCTCATCTGCAGAAGGATATTCCTACGGGCCAGACAAGCAAGATTTGGGGGTCCTGTTCAGTCGGTGTTCCGAGTTCTGCGCATCACGCTCGAAGAGGCCACAGCGACCCAGACTAGACCAGCGCCTCCGTGGGAGTCAGGTGAGCGTTACAGGAACCATAGCTTCTCCACTGAATGTAATCTCCTCTCCAAAATTCCCTAAGAAGGTCAAATGGAATGAGGAGTGCAGTCAGGCCTTTGAAAGCCTGAAGAAGGCTCTTTGCCAAGCTCCAGTACTGAGAGCTCCTGACTACCTGCAAACCTTCATTGTACCAACTGATGTTTCCAATGTAGGAATAGGTGCAGTCCTTAGCCAACTGGATGGGAAAGGTAGGGAGCACCCCATTTGCTTCATCAGCCGTAAACTGAAGGATCCTGAGACAAGGTGGGCAACAATCGAAAGAGAATGCTTTGCTATTGTGTGGGCACTGAAGAAGTTTAGGCCATACTTGTATGGTTCTACTTTTGTCATTCAGACCGACCACCAACCCTTGAGATGGTTAATGCAAATGAAGGGAGAAAATCCAAAACTATTGAGATGGTCAATCTGCCTGCAAGGGTTTGATTTCACCATTGAGCACAGGTCAGGGTGTCACCATCAAAATGCTGGTGGACTCTCTAGGATGTATGTCATCGACTCGAGGTATGGAGTTCATCCATGAGTGGATTAAATCCTCCTGTCCCTTAGTCTGGGGGGGCGAGTGTTAGGGGGAATTCTCTGTTTAGGCTGAATTTCCTAACCTAGTGAGTCCCCCAGCAGCGTTGCTGGATTTTTGGGGTTTATTTATTTCTCCTGCCAAGAGTGAGACTCTTTTAGCCTCACTCTTGGGCATGATTTGAGTGTGTTTCTTTAACTCTAGATGTGTTTTATGGGCTATGGGGTCCGTTACTCCATAGGGTCTCATGTGTTTTTACTATGTGTGTTACACAGCACCCTCCGTGCAGTAACACAGGGGTGTCATAGTGACACCCCACCATAGACTCCATACCCTGGGACTGACTACTGTCTCCCAGGGCATGTAAAGTCACCATTGGCTTTACTAGTCCCAAATTATTAACAGAAACAAGTACAAACCATCATATTGTGGACATACTGGTCGGGGCAATTCGATTGCCCCGGGATCTGTTAGTCGAGGGGGCACGTCTCCGTCCCCCCTGATCGAGATTTGGCTGGTGGCAGTGGAAACTACTTTTTATATGCGACCGCAAATATTTTCCTATGGGATTTTCCCATTGTTCGAGGCTACCAACTTTAATTATTTAATTCTCATAGCCTCGAACATACCGCCGGTTTATTTAATTAATATTAATTCGCCAGTTGGTATTTTTTGCCAGGACTCGATCCTAAAATGGCGTTTGTGTTCTCTTCTGTGACTCCAACCCAAGTTGAGCCCTTTGTTCCACTTTTTGGCAGGCTTCTCCACAGAAGCCTCCAAAAGTGGTGCCACTATGTCTGGGTACCACAGTGGGTGTGGGAGGGGGGTTAGGCACCCTGGATTGAGTTACCTTGGTAACGCAAGTCGCACTCTTGTGTGATTGGCCCAAGTGGTGAGCCGGCCGGCTCACCACTTAGCATGTTTGATTGACAGCTAGACTGAATGAATGGGGGTATGCTGCATAAAAGTAGGGCTTTGGGGACTGGAACTTCAGAAGTCGCCACAGGACCTAAGAATCCGATGAGGGAGAAGCTGAGCCGACCTGCTACGACGACACCACCGGTGGAGCCCTGCTGAACCGTCTCACCACTTTTCCCAACGACAGAGGAGATCTCCAGCCCGGAGAGTCTTCTTCCTTCGACTGGTGGGGATAACCAGTCTGCTTCCTTTTTCGCTTCCTGTAGCATCTCGTGGCCCCCTTGCCTCTGCCAAGCACCCTGGCAACCGGGATACCACGTTTTACTACTACCGCAAATCAAAGTGTAGTACCTTTAACCGGAAAACTATGCGGCCGGTTTCTTCCCTGGCAGTGCAACGACCTTCAGCTTTCCTCCACGTCGAGATCTTCTCTTCCTCCAGACGACGCCGCGACTTGCACCCACTGCCAGGAACAACTGCCCCCGCTGGAGGATCCTTTCCACATAAGGTACCGTGTTCCCCCTGGCTTCGCTTGCAACCGACTGTACGGGGTAGATTTAACCCCCAGCTTTCGAACCTGGGTTAGCCTGGGACACCCTGGCTAAACTTTTATGAGCATAACTAAATCCTTTCTGAACTCCCTGCAAGACTTTTTATGCCTGTTGTCATTGTGTGATCTTGGGTGCATTTGTGCCCTGCTCTCTCCAAGAGTGGGCCCGGCCTATGGACTTTAGCTCACAAGTAACTTTTGACTTTCCTGTCTTGCTTAAGAGTTCCTAAATATTAGTGTGGTGTATTTTCCTACATTCTGCCTTTTTCCCTCCCTTTTTTGTTAACTTATAGGAGTGCCATCTATAGTTAAGTGCTCTCCTCTGTCTGGAAGTAAGTGGTGTTAACTAAGACTTGTCTGATAAAGAATAAGGTTTATATATAATAATAGTAACTGTGTTTAGAGTGATTTACAATAATAGTGCTGGAGTGTTTCATTAAGTGTATTTTTAAATAAATAATTATATACCTTGATACCAAAGCTCTGGTCAGTGTTTGCTTGTGCTATTGTGTCTGAGTGCCTATTGTGTATACTGTTAAGACGGATTTCCGAACTCTGTCCTGGTGGCGCAGAAGTTCAGAAGGCCAACCTAATTACTTGGAACAGGGTAACCTCTGGACAAGCCAGACCAATCAAGGTAGCGATCGCGGCGGTCAAGACTAGGTCTCAAGAGGGGTGAGGGTGACTGAAAGCCCGCAATGAGCACACAAAGCAAGAGCGCTTACAAACTACTCCAAACAGTTGTTATATCAAAAATATAAACACATTTATTTTAAGGCCTTTAAAACAATGACCGTAGCGAGAAAATCACAATATCACAATATTAAACCAACACATACCATATCAACACAATATATATACAAATACACAGTCGCAAGCGTTTAAAGCACGAAATATGTAGTCCACCTGAAAGGAAAGGAAAACAGGCAGTGCGATAACGCTTTAGACTCAGTTCGCCTTCAAAGGCACCTAACTAGATGGAAGTCCGAGCCCTGCGAAGAGTGGAGCCTTGTGCTCAAAGTACCTGCCACGCCGGTGCCAACGGGCAAAAGGGGAAGCTCTTCGGAGGAAGTCAGGCAGTTCGGGTTAGTGCACAGCAGAAGGAGAACAGGTTCCGCAACTCAAGCGCAGCCTCCACAGCGGGCAGAAGCAGAGCGCGAGTACGGCCAAAAGGGTGCTGTTTTTACACAGCAGGGAAAAGCAATGGGATACTGCAGGAGGGCGACCAGATCCTAGCTAAACTACTCACCGGTCCCCGAAGCAAGCAGACCCAGGCTTCTCCACGTTAGTTTCAGCAGCTGGCGGGTTCAGAAGAGCAGGGAACGCCTCGTAGTCGTGTAGAGCAAAAAGACGTCCCAATCGACGAAACCAGCACAGTTTTGTTGCCGCAGCAGGACAACGGAGCGGCCGTGTGTATTCAAGCCAAATGTACACTCCTCCCTTCAGACTTGGGAACGCCAAGTGTACGAAGCGTGGGAGAGTGACAAGGACTCGAAATACAACACAACCTGGCGGCAGTTACAGAGCAGGACTCCCTTGTAAGCTGGTCAGTCAACTGGATGGCCCAGAGACACTTCCGAAGGCTTACTTGGCAGGAGATGATGAAGTCGCCGGGAATAGCTGTTCCTGCTATTCCAAAGGTCGAAGCACCAGTACAGGCCTTCTGGTTCGATCCAAGGAGGAAAGGGTTTCACAGGACGACAGCAGTGCAAAGGAGGATTCCTTCAGCGGGTCACCAGCGATTCCTCGGTCCAGCCTCTTGGTTGCAGGATACTTGGCTCCTGTATTCCTTCGTTCGTGAGAACTCAGGAGATCGACATGGTAGTGGTGTTTCCAGCTCCCTCTTATCCACGGTTCCCTTCGCGCCAAAACGGAGGGGAGCCAATGGGAGATCCGCTCATCAACACACATACCATACGTGGACCAATCACGGACCACGGTGGTCCCAGGCATTCACACCACCCCAGACTCTCTGGCACCCAGGATGTGTATTGGGACCAGACATCCCAGCCCACACCCTGGAGGCACACAAACGACATGTAGAAGCCCGCGAAAGCAACCACGTTTCGCGGGAAAGTACATGCCCAAATAAGGAAGGCCCCGGGTCGCCCGATCTGGGGAAGGTGAAGGGAGCAAGACGGTCAGTGGACAGGACAAAGGAGCCTCGTGGTCTGGCCATTTTGGGAGCCAGGCCACCATTTTGGGTTCAGTGCGAAAAACGTGCTCAGAACGCCAAAAGGAGCTCAAAATAAACAAAACGATCGCTACCACCATTCCAGTCCCTGAATGACTTGCACCGATCAAATACCATCCTAAAAGAGTATCTAGGGTCTGTAGAAGGCTAGAGACCCAAGAGAGCTGTAACTTAGCTTACAGTGCCCTCTTGTGTCATGTTGCACTAAAGCCGCAACATGATAAAAGAAACTACGGGAAACAGCGTTCCCCGGTACTGACTGTCTTAAGGGCATGTCAGTTCCCCATAAGAAAGGAGCGAAAGCCCAGAGAAGTGCGGCAGAAGGCTGTACTTCTCTGGCAAAGTCAAGAACAAGGTTAAAAACAATAGTAAAAAGTTTAGGGGTTGCCACATGGAAGGAAAATTCCCTACAATTACGAAATCTTTCCTAACATATACTTTGCATACTACCTAACTCTTCTTGAGGGAAGTCTGACTGCTCAGCCACAGCTACCAGGTACATCTGGGTGGTACAGACTGCTACCAAGTGGGTTTACTGCTAACACCTGTAGTCCTAAATCTTTTGCAGTGTTCCCCAGGGGAACTGCACAGGTTTCTGCCTAACAATGGGCGACCTGTGTGGCCCAGACCAGAGGCCCCCAATCTGCTGAAAAGGGCAAGACAAGTATGTTAAGTGTTAAGAAGGAAACCTACTACTGTGCCAAGTGACAAAAGCGAAGACTACTATTGGTGCATTTAAACCTTGTGGAAGGGAACCCTGAGCTCTGAAGAATTGTTAGAACGTATCTTAAAGACAGAGCCTCAAGATACATCCTTTTGTGACAATTGTTACATCAAACTTGGAGACAGAAACCCTGAGACCTGCTGCAATGAAACTGTATTGAACTTGAGGAAGGGAATCCTTACATCGAAGAGAAGGTAACTTGAACACTGTGGTGAACTTGTTTGTACTTGGGGAGGAAGAGCTGAAGAATAAGCCTGAGCTGGAAATAGCTCAGAACTTTACTTTTGGAACACTGTTTAGTTTATGGTTGATATCCCTACACATTGTTTTGTTTTAGTTGTGAGGGCAAGCATAGGTTTTGGACACATACAGACTTTTAAGTTGAACTTACTGACACAGACTATCCTTAGTTTCTTTGGCTAGGCAAATCCCACCTTAGCATGGGGCAAGTTAGGCCTTACGCCATCCTGACATTTAAGTTAATAAAGGTATTTCGGCTACATTGAATATTTTGTCTGTCTCTCCTTCCATGATGCTAACCTCACAGCCTACAATACTAAGGATAGTGAGGTCTTCTCTCTCTCTCTTTTATCTACTTTGGAAACAACAGGACTCATCCAAATTGTCAAATCCCCTACTCATAAAGAGGGTAACATTCTTGACTGGGTCCTGACACAAAATCTCTTAACTTCTTCGCCCATCATTAACGCAAACCCACGGACAGATCATTTTGTTATCCCTTTTACTTTATTGTTACCAGCTCGAGGTAAAATAGCCAATACCCATCCTAGGCTGATCTCCAATGTCAGAAACCTCTGTACAGTGACTGTGGAGGCATTCGCCAGTCCAGCTGGTCTGATATTAGCTCATTTAAAGCCCCTCTGGGGAGACTAATGTTCTGATTGGCCAGTTTCAGAACATCACCACTTCATTGGTTGATGTTCTTGCATCTATGACGAATAAGAAAGTAAAGAGTGAAACCTTAGGTAAAACTTGGTTTTCTTCAGACATCATTGAAAGTAGGAAAGCCAAAAGGCAAAGTGAGAGGCTTTGGAGGAAATAACCTTGTCAGGCCAATTTAGAAGCTTATCAAATTTCAGCAGCAAGTTACAAAAATGACATTCTCAAAGCCACGACTGGAGGGTAAGCAAGCTGCAGGCCGTTTTGATTATAAAAGCGACTCATGGTGTATGGTTCAAAAAGGATTTTATAATAAAATCAAGTCACACCTTGCTACTATAGAGGCAGGTCGATAGAACTCACCCCATTTTGCCCCTAAAATAGTATTTAATAACAAGTCATTGGCTAATCACCAACCTCTTCCTCCTGAATTCAAGCTTAATGTGGTCACTGAGGCTGGACTGATAGAAATTGTGAAAGGCTTAAAAACCTGGGTCTGCACGGGACATACATGTCCAGCCAGTATAATAAGAGCTTCCATTGAATGCTTAGCAACCCTTGTTATGGAGATAGTGAATTCTTCTTTAAGCATACCTGCCGTACCCCCTTGCCTAAAAGAAGTATGAATCGTCCACCATTCCTAAAAAAGACACAGCCAACCCTGAGGTGGCCGGTATCTCCCGCCCTATCACGAATGTCCCATTCCTACTAAATATCTTAGATAGGGCTGTCTACTTGCAGCTACAAACACATTTAAAAAAATATATATATTCATTGAATTTTTTAACCAACAAACCATACAAAACCACACAATGATGTACATTATCATATCTCATTGTCAAATCCAATATCCCAACCTAAAACTACCCCACTCCCCCAACATAGCCTGTGCATGGTGCCCTTAAGATGTATTATTCACATTACACTGCATCTACCTCTTCCAATGTAGCCTGTGTGCCATTTTCCCCTTTCTCCCGTGTGAATAGAGTTACTGTTAGGGCGATCCACCGTTGGATGTCCATACCCATTTCTAACTTTTGTTCCCCTAGCGCCTTTTCCCATACTCCTGTTTCCACTGTTACCCATTTTTACAACTCTCCCCACCATCTGGTGACACTGGGTCCCCTTGTGTCCTTCCACCTCATCGCTATGCAGCGTTTGGCTAGTATGTACATCAGATCTTTCAACTTGTTCAGAGGTTTGTCTATCGCGATTCTCTTGAATCGGGCCAGCATGCAAGCCTCTGCGGTTTGTATATCAAGGTTGATGCCTGCGTTAGCCGCTTTATGTGCTACCCCCCCTCCAGAACCCCTGCACAACTGGACATCCCCAGAATATTTATATAAGACCCGCCTCTTCTAACCTGCATCAGGGACATTCCTGTTTGTTTTCTCCCTTGAATTTTGCGATAACAGCTGGCGTGAGATATGCACTCTGTGTTATATAAAGCTGTATTAGTTGCAATCTGGCATTTCTCAAGACCTTCTTATGATATAATGTTATGTCCTTCTACTCCTTGTCTTCAAACGTTTTATCCAAGTCCCTTTCCCATCTCTCCCTGCATTTCAATTCTGCTCTTGAGTTATGTGCTATCAATATCTTGTATATCCTTGATATGGCGTGTCCCCCCTCCGCTGCAGTAAGCCATGTTTCTATTTCTTCGCTTCCTACGGTCTCCTGCGTACTGTCTGGCCATGTGCTTTTCACCACCCTTATCACTGTGTTGTGCAGCAGAAACTGACCGATGTGTATACTTGTGCCTTCCTGCAGCTCGGCAAACTTCAACAACCCTTTTTCATTCCTCAGGTCTCCCACCGTAGCTATGCCACATAATTCCCATTTTGATCGGACATTGCCCTACCACTTGGCATACCTTTGATTATTGCCACCATGGGGATCTGCGGGGGGAGTGGGTCTTCTAGTCTCATGACTTTGCAAGTCCTTTTCCAGATCTGGATGCCCAGTTCCACTAGGTAAGGGTTCCTATTTTGTTCTCTGGTGGGAATCCATATTAGGTCTCTGTGGTAGTATCCCTTATTAATAGCTTGCTGTAACTGTACAGTTTCTGATGTGGGGTCGTCCGCCATCCATTGTACTACATGTTGTAGCTGGCATGCCAGAAAGTACAACTCTAAGATTAGTATTTTCAGCCCCCACCTGTTTGTAGGGCCTTTGCAATACACTCAATACAACCCTGTGTCACCCCTCTCGCCAAAGGAAGCCCCTGCATAATTATTCTAAGTCACTGAAAAACTGCCTCGGGATATTGTACAAAACATTTCCAAAACAATGCATCTCTCGGCAGCGCCACCATTTTTAGCAACTCCGCTCTTCCCATCATGGACAGAGGGGGTTTGCTCAAAAACTCCATTGAGTTTGCCAACCAATTCTTTGCCTGTAACGTGTTAGATTCATACTCTCGTTTGGGATCATGGTATACGTTGATCCCCAAGTATCTGAAGGAGGTCTTGCTCCATGGCAGGAAAAGGACCGGCAGGTCCACCCCTGCCACATACGCCGTCTTGGCCAGTGGGAACAAACATGACTTGCTTTTGTTTATCCTGATCCCCACCAACTCTCCAAAGTTGTCTAGTACCCTCAGTATATATGGCAAATTTAACTCTGGGTTACACAAGAATGTCATCAGCATACATGGACACCACATAATAATAATAATAATAATAATAATAATAATAATAATAATAATAATAATAATAATTTAGCATTTATATAGTGCTATGAACCCTCAAGTATCTGAACGCTGCTTATTATTACCCACTGTGTGTGGTGCTTCACCCCATCTATTACAATACCAGCATCACTATATTCCTGCCTCAAGTAAGCGGCTACGAGCTCTGCCGCTATGATAGAGGGCATGGGGGGCAATCTTGTCTCGGTCCTCCATACAATTGCCATTTTTCCGAGAACGTGCTCCCCGTCCTAACCTTGGCCATTGGTTTTGTACATTTTAGCTGAACCCACTTCATGTGCTGCGGTCCTATTCTCATATTCCCCATCGTGGCATATAACCAATTCCAGTGAACTGAGTTGAACGCTTTAGTCGCATCAAATGAAGCAACCACACACTGTGCAGCGCTGTCTTTTGTGCTATATATCACATGGTGCAGCCGTCGCAGGTTTTGCACAATATTCTTCCCTGGTATGTACCTGGTCTGGTCTGGATTGATCAGCGTAGGTATTAATCTGTGGGGTACATTTACCAGCCCAGCAGAACTTACCCTACATCACCAAACTGCATTTTCAGCAGTTACAAATATAATGGCTGCGCTGTGTCTGCTGAGCACATATTCCCAAGCACAGAAACTGCGTTTTGCAGTTACAAAATTAATGGATGCACCGTCTCTGCTGAGCACATATGGGGCGAGATGGAACATGGAACACCCCGAGAATGGCTGCAAGTATTTTCTTGATGTGCACCAAAGAAAATAATTCAAAGGTAGCGCTGCTATGCTGCCAGCGCTAAACTTCCCACTGAAAAAGAAAATGTTCTGTATTTAAAAGGACTTTGCACCGGTGCTATTTTCATCTTTTCCACCTTACACAGTTTGGTTACAGTAAAACACATTCATGCCCATCAATATTCAGGATGAACACCATCAAAGGAGGGCTATTCCTCCCTGAAAGGCATTTTGTGTCAAGTAAAATCTCATTTCAGGCTATACGGCAAGCGTTTACTCTTGCAACAAAGTAACACATGCCAAACTCTTCACAAGAAGCTCTCTCTCTCCCTTTGCTTATGTCAGTTTCAAAGAACCCTTGTGTTGAACAGATTCCTGTGCATTAGAAACTGACCAGAGCTATGGAAATGTTCAGAATAAAGATGCAAGGAAAACCGCATTTGTAAAGTGACATCCAAGAAAAATTAACCCATGTGTAAAACAGTGCTTTTGCCAAGCAGGAAAATGCCTTTTGAAAGTGAAATGTTAAAATGATGCCCTGTGCTTGCACAGAAATGTGATGCAAGATGGGGGTTTGCTCTAAAATATACATGATATTTATTCCCAAAAATACTTGGTTTCTGTTTAAAGAAAGAAAAAATATAACTTTGAGACCAGCAGAAAAGGTTTGGCAGGCCCTGACTTCAAAGGCGCCCTGCCTCCCTTGGGAACAGAATTACCTTCCCCAAGTGGACCAGCCCTCTGGGTACATGAAAGGGGCCAAGGTGGAGAATCTAGCAGCTTTGTCAGACTGACTGGCATTTCCTCAACTAGGAACAATAGTTCAGGGGAACTGGCCTTATCACAGGCAAGTGTGAATTCCTTGTGACACCTTTCCTCAGCTTCAACTGCCTAGGATCAAAGGCGGATCCATGGCAACCCTGGGCAAAGCTGACCAGAACATGACATTTGGCTGGGGGTTAGAAAGGGACAGCCTACTTTTGGAACGTTTGGAAACAAAGCCGGCCCATATGATTGAAAATACTTTTTATATCAAAGCATTTATTTCAGTAACCTAAAGAAGCAGTAATGTAAAATTTTGACAGCTTGAATGTAATTTGTGTGCCATGAAAATGAGACGAGGTGTGTTATCCTAGCATGTGGGGGGCGTGAACAACAGTAAAAAGACATTTCTGGAAAAAAGCGTACATGACACGGTTATGAAACTTAAATGCAAATATGCCCAACGCTGTTAGGCTCATGTGTGTCTATTTGAAGGATGTTTGATAAAAATACTTTCCATAGAAATTGCAAAACAATGCCTGGAGAACAAAGCAATATCACACAAACTTGGCATTTGGACAGGAATGTTCCTAATGAAATATGGTATCTGCCTTTCTAATTTTCCAGATGATAACATTTGTGAATATAAGTGTTTTGTATCATAACTGATTTTGGGAAAAGTAACTTTGGTAGAACAAAGCACATTGTAAAAGACACCCACGCTAAAACTGTGTCACTTCCTTCAGTCCAATCTGCTTACAGGGAAGCGGCGACATCCACAAATCGACCTAACCCTTCTTAGAGGTAGGTCTAGCTTAGTTCTGCCCACATACTACAAATCCTCTGCCATCCATTTTATAAAAGGAGGAAGCTTAGGGGGAGTGAAGACATTCAAGAATCCTTCATTCAAAAATCAACATCCAGCAATCCAGACATCCCACATTCACCCTGTGGGTCAGAGGTAGCAGATCCAGGCAGGACCACTGATCCAGAATTAAAACCCTAAAAAAAATCCCAATAATTCAGGGAGAAAGTGGAAAAGGCTGCGGACCCCTTTTGGGATGATCCAGTGACCCGACCTGCTTTGCACAGCTGCTACACCCCGCTGTCTACTGTGACCAGACCCCGGTTGCCCCACTGTGTCCCTAGAGGAGAGCCCAGCTGTTGCCCAAGTGACCAGATCTTTGTCCCGTGTCCCGAGGCCCGAGTGGTTGTCCAAACTACCCCATTCAAGTGCTTTTTGTAAGTATCACCCCTCCCCAATATCCAAAATGATGCATCCTTTGCTCTGTTTCCTTGCCATCTGTCCAACCCTATAAGAAATCCTATAAGTATCCTAGTAACTTAAAATTGTTAAAATCCTCAGTGTATCCTGTCCTTAGAAAAATCTGAGTTAGTCTCTATGTGTTAGCGCAATTCTTTCCAACTCATTCAGTTATCTGTGTCCTAGTATTATTTGAAGTAAATCAATTAATTTCCCAGTTGAAAATTCACGTTCATTATTGTTGCTATTCGAAAACAACAATTTTGTCAAGTGTTTTTTACTAATTATAGTCACTGAAATAGTCTCAGGTAACGATTCATTTTGCTAACAAAACCGAGTTTGCCCGCAAAATTGTTTCTCTTTTAAAACCCATTTCCTTTCCTTTAAAGAATCCCATACTGTCACCCATAAAAAGTCACCCTTTCGAACGGATTCTGTGCTCCCATGTATTCCGCATCTTAAGATATTCGTATATCACCAGCTTCGCTGCTTCGAAAAAACCTTTTCTCGGCAGAGGGCGCTGTGCACGAGGTTGTGGCGTCGATGTCCCTCGACAGGCTCCGTACTGTGTCAATGTTACTATCAGTATAAGTATCTTGTGCCGTGCCCGTTGGCTTCAGTTCCATTTTTCCAATTGCTTCGCTCTCGAGTTAACAGCACGCTTCGACATTTTCTTTGAGAAAATGTCGTCTTCTTCTACCCCTTCTGCTCCCAAGACGGGTTTCAAAAAATGTACCGACTGTGGATCGAAAATGTCGATTACAGACCCTCACCGAGTTTGTCTTTGGTGCCTGAGTTCAGACCATCGAACCGGCGACTGTGGCTCCTGTCAGCGATGACGGAGAAAGCTCTTCATGAGAGAAAAGGTACACTTCCAGTGGGATGGGAAGCTTCCAAGGCCTCTTCGAAGGCCTCGTCAAAAAAACATAGTCGGGCGAATTGAAGGATTCGGATCGGCGTAAACATTCGAAGAGGTCTCGATCACGTAGTAGATTGAGACGTTCTTAATCTTCTTCAAAGAAGATGAAGAGGAGACATAGATCTCCCTCCTCTTCCTCTGATTCGGATTCCCCAAGAAAATGGGATGAATTTAGAAAGCAGATGATGAAGGTCTTTGAAAATGCGGCCTCGACCCATCAAAGAAACCTCGAAAGAGCCAGACCCCGGCCGCTCCGTTGGACGACCCATGAGAGTCTGAAACTACTGTGGAAAGATCCAGTAGTAAGGGTGAAGCTCAAAAATCTCGTCCCGACGTCAGATCGTCGAAGGTTCTTCGGGAATCGAGTGATTCCCGGACACCGATGAAGAAACATAAGTCGTCGAAGCCCTCGACGACTTTGTCGATCCCGGCAGCTTCCACATCGAAGCCAAAGGAGTTTTGACACCTTCTTCGGAGGCGTCATTGATGCCTTCGAAGACTCCTTCGATTCCTTTGAGGCAAATTCAGACACAGGAAAGGAGGTTTACTCCTTTACCTAAATCAGACTTTTTTAAGAGGAGAGTGCCTCAGAAGAAGAAGTTTCTCCTTTTAGGGTACAGTTTGGTAGCAGATGGGTGCCAGAGGAGTTAATCGATCCAGAATTGAAAATGAGAGACCTGTGTGACAACCTTCACTCTACTAGTGGCATTGATATGTCACCAGAGCTAGAATTTACAAAACCTGACCCTACAGAACATGCAGATTCAGGGTACAGGAGTTTGATGAATAGGGTTGTTGAATACATGGGCTGGGGTAGATCCTCACCCACATTTGATCAGGATGATATGACTGATATCCTGGTCCAGGGCCCCAGAAGGACCCAGTTCTCCCCTTCCATAGGGCACTTCAGAGGACAGTGGAAAAAAATTGGGAGGCTCTTGAGACTGCTTCTGCATTTAACAATAATTTTCCTAAGAAATACAGAGCTTCTAGTAATGACCCTGATTACTTAAAGACGCATCCCATGCCTGAGAGTCTGGTTATTCAGGCAGCAACTTTGTCAAGACAAACAGCCTACCCATCTATCCCCCCGGATAGAGAGGATAAGAAGGTGGATGCTTGGGCCCATAAAGTCTTTACCTCGGTTAGCATGGCTCTCAAGTCAGCAAATATCACTTGTACCTTGGCCAGGTTCTCCCATACCCTGTGGGACTGCACCACGGGGACGTCTGATCATATTCCGGAAGGCGAGGAAAGGGAAGGCTTCCTGAATATTTTGAAAGATGGCAAGGAGGCAATGGGGGAATGTCTCCAATCTGGACTGGTTACTGCTGATAGCATCAGCAGATCCATGGCTGCAAGCACAGTGCTACGCAGATTTGCCTGGTTGAGGAAGTCGGGTTTGCACCTGATGTGCAGGCCAGGCTACTCAACATGCCTTTTGATGGCTTGAGGCTGTTTGGCAGTAAAGCTGATGAAAGCTTAGAAAAACTGCGGATCTCCAAAGCGGCAGCCAAATCTCTTAGCTCCTCTATGTGACAGCCTCAGAAACCTTATTCGGGCTCATCTTCCTGGAGAGGTAGTTCTTTTCGATACTGCTCCTCTTTTGGTAGAGGAAGTACAGGAAGGCCATACAAAGAGGTAAAAGAAATGTCCCTCGTGGTGGATGAGGAAAAGGTGCGAAACCAGCCTCAGGAATGGCATCTTTGCCCTCAGCCGCTCCTGCAGCCGCCTCCAAGTCACTCTGAGGCCTTATCACACAAGACCCTGGTGGGAGGCAGAATCTCACAGCATCTGAAAGAATGGCTGGGCATTACTTCAAATGCTTGGGCACTGGAGAAAGTAGCTCAAGGTTACTGCCTTCCCTTCCTAAAAAGGCCTCAGGACCATCCACCGGGAGTCACCTCTGTCAAAATTCCAGATCCGCCCCTTGTGCAGTTAATGTTAACCCTGCTAGAGAAAGGTGCAATAGAACATGTACCTGTAGCGGAGAGGAACAAGGGTTGGTATTCCCCATACTTTCTCATCCCAAAGAAGGACGGAGGATTGAGACCCATCTTGGATTTAAGAAACTTGAACAAGTTCCTCAGGAAGGACAAGTTCAAGATTGTAACCCTTTCTCAGATCCTTCAGGCTCTTTAACACCAAGACTGGTTGGTATAGTTGACCTTCAGGATGTGTAACGCTCACCTGATTCCCGCAGAGGCGCCGGTCTTGACTGGGTGAATGCCGTATCTTCAAAGGTGATGTGTAACACATGGTTGGCTCTTTGGGCTGGACCTCGGTGCACTGTATGTCTGACTCGAGGAGTAAGATGTCTGCAGATAGAAAATATGGGATTAATGAACTGGGGTTATTGGGTGCCTCTCTCCTCTTCCCTTTCTCTTCTCCTGTAGAACCCCAAAGGTTAACGCCCTCACCTTAGGTAAGTGAACGCCGAGCTCTCCATCTGCCCCGGGGCAGGGTGCCGTAACCAGTTTCTTCACTGGATAAGGGTGCAGGCCTCTTGACCTCAGAGGACTGCTGTCCGTCGTTAACTGCACGAACGGTAAATTCTGGGCACTTCAAATGTCTTAAAAGTCTTTTGTAATGATGTCTCTTGTTTTGCAGGGTTCCGGCGATGGCGGATGGCGGGCTGATGAGAGTTGAGGATCGAACCCGCGTGAGGAATAGAAGCGCCTGGAAGCACGTAAGTAAGCGCTTGTAGCCTGCTTCACGATGCGCACTAACTGTCCCTTTTATCTTGCAGGTACAAGTTCGGAGCTTTAAAGAAGCTGAAGGGTGCTGGAATACCCACTGGATTCGGCGTGGGAAGGAGTAAGGGCACGTGAGTAATAAAGTTGCCCAATGTCTTTAAACGCACCTTCTTTTGTCTTTCAGATGCGGGATGCAGCGCCGAAGGCCTCCGGAGCGTGCGAAGAGCTGGTAAGCTTTTGTCTTTCAGATGCCGGAATGCAGTGCGAAGACCTCCGGAGCATGCGAAGAGTAGGTAAGCCTTTGTCTTTCAGATGCCGAATGCAGCGCGAGGCGTTGGTGACAGCCGATGGACCAGGTAAGAGATGCGCTGCCACTGAAGACCGTAGTGCTAACCTGTTCTTTCTTTGTCTTTACAGGTGCTGCTGAAGACTGGATTCCAGGATGGTAAGCCTTTGTTCCATTAGGCCCAGGATCAGAAGCAGAAGACACGATGAGCGCTCTGCTGCAGAGAATGCAGAATAACGCAAAGCAAGATTCATCCATCAGGTGTGGTTTAAATAGCCTCCTGTAGTGCTTAGGTGTCTCCTTCCACAGCCTCGCCTAGGTAAGAAAAGAGTTCCTGCTTTCCAGAAGAGTTCCAGTGTTCTGAACCTAGGGAGTGGCTCCTGCCCCACCCAACAGGAAAAGTAGTCCCAAACAGAAGAGGATCAGGGGCTCAACTGGCAGGTAAGTAAGCAGCATGGTCTGCTGCAGGTAAGTCCACCCAAGCATTATGAGTCCGGCGCTTCCAGCGCTGGGACTGGGCATCTTTATGAGCCTGGTGCCACTGGCGCCAGGACAGGGTCCAAAAGGTCCCAATTGGGACTGGCTGGCACTCGGAACCGGGGTTATGGGTCTGCTTCCAAGGGAGTCGGGCAAGTCCTGATCTTTTGGAAGCAGAGATCATGACAGCACCCCCCCTCAAGGCCCCTCCCAAACCGGGCTTCTCCGGGGGTTTGGGCTTGTTAGGAAATGTTCGATGAAATCTTTTGATTAGACGAGGGGCGTGGACATATTCTGCAGGTTCCCAGGATCTTTCTTGGGGACCGTAGCCTTTCCAGTCAATCAGATAAAATAGTTTAGATTTGGAGATCTTGGAATCCAGGATGCTTCTGACTTCAAACTCGAGTTCTCCATCAACTAGAATAGGTTTTGGAGATTTAGTTAGTCGGGTTTGAGGTTGCACGGGTTTTAATAGAGAGACGTGGAAGACTGGATGTATCTTCATGTGAGGGGGCAAGTCCAACTTGACCGCTACTGGATTTACTATGGTAGTTATGGAATAGGGACCAAGGTATCTTGGGTTGAATGTGCGTGGTCCTTTTAGAGGTAGATATTTGGTGGATAACCAGACCTGATCTCCTACTTGATATTGGGGGGCTTCCTTCCGATGTTGGTCTGCTCCTTTCTTGTATTGTTCTTTAGCCCTTTGAAGGTGAGAAACGGCTTCCATAAAGGCTTGGGTGATTGTAGAATGCAGGTGGTCTACTGCTGGTGTTCCAAGATCTTGGAGTGGATCCAACTCCGAGGTTCGAGGGAGACTACCGTATAAAAGAAAAAACGGGGTCTTCCCAGTTCCCGAGTGGACAGAGTTATTGTAGGCATATTCGGCTATCCAAAGGATATCTTTCCAAGTTTGTTCAGGTTGTTGTAGCATGCAGCGCAAATACTGTTCCAGAGTTTGATTGGTCCTCTCGGTTTGTCCGTCGGTTTGAGGGTGGTGGCTGGTCGAAAGTCTCACATCAATTTGAGCCGACCGACAGCAACTTCGCCAAAAATGAGAAATAAATTGACTACCTCGATCCGAAATGAGAACTGAAGGAAAACCGTGCAGTCGGATGATGTTTTCGAGAAATTCTCGGGCCAGAGTTGTTGCTGTTGGTAAGCCTTTGAGTGGAATGAAATGCGCCATCTTGGAGAATAGGTCCACGATTACTAGGATCGTATTGTATCCGGAGCATGGAGGTAGATCGGTGATGAAGTCCATAGAAAGCGTATGCCAAGGGCGAGGTGGGATGTCAATAGGGCGTAAGAGGCCGGCTGGTTTTTCCTTTTGACTCTTGTTTTGGGCGCATACTCCACAGGACATTATAAAGTCTCTGATATCTTTTTTCCAAGACGGCCACCAGAAGTAGCGCTTGATCTTTTCCGAGGTCTTGGTCATACCGGGATGTCCTTCCATTAAAGAATCGTGATAACAAGAGATTACCTTTTTCTGTAAATCTGTGCTGGGCAGGTATAACCGTTCTTGGAAATATAATAGGTTGTCCTTCACCGTAAAGTCCTTTCCCTGCAGATGCCAATTCTGTATGTCTGCTGGAGTTACCAGTAGCCTGGCTTTATCCTTAACTTCCTCTATGGATTGTGTGGCGATTACACCTAGAATTCTTTGTTCGGGAATGATAGGTACAGGTTTAGGATTGATCAAATGTTCTTCCACTCCCATCCGAGAAAGGGCATCAGCTTTACCGTTTTTTGTACCAGGTCGATAGGTAATTATGAAGTCAAACTCGGCAAAGAATAGTGCCCAACGGAGTTGCCCAGAGGATTGAGCTTTTGCGGTTTTCAAATATTGCAGGTTTCGGTGATCTGTAATCACAGTAACGGTGTGTCGGGCCCCCAGAAGATAATGCCGCCAAGCCTTAAAGGCAGACTTGATAGCTAGAAGTTCCTTATCAGTAATAGTGTAATTGATTTCAGGAGGCGAGAATTTGCGGGACCAAAATGCCACAGGATGCAACTGATTGGTTACTGGGTCCTTTTGTGATAGAACTGCCCCCATGGCAAGGCTCGAAGCATCAGTTTCAACGATGTAGAGGAGTTCTGGGCGAGGATGTTTTAAGATCGGTGCAGAGCTAAATCTAGTCTTCAAATTCTGGAAAGCTTGTTCCGCCTCGGTAGACCATTCAAAACGTTTGTTTTTCTTTAACAAGGCGGTGATGGGCTGGACTATTCGAGAGAATTCGGGGATAAACCTGCGGTAAAAGTTAGCGAAGCCTAACATGCTTTGAACACCTTTTACGGAGGATGGCGATGGCCATTTGAGAATTGCATCGACCTTCTTTGAATCCATACGCACTCCGCTAGGTGATAATATGAATCCCAAGAATTCAACTTCAGTCACGTTGAAAACACATTTTTCCAACTTAGCGAAAAGTTTGTGTTGCCGCAATCTCTCGAGGACCATTTTCACGTGTTTCCGATGTTCAGTTTCCGATGAAGAATAAACGAGGATGTCGTCAATGTAAACAACAACACACACATCTATGAGCTCTCTGAGGACATCGTTCATAAAATATTGAAAGGCGGCCGGGGTATTGCAAAGTCCGAAGGGCATGACCTGCTATTCAAATAGCCCATACTTGGTGCGGAAGGCCGTCTTCCATTCATCGCCCTCTTTTACTCGTACCAAGTGGTAGGCTCCTCTAAGATCCAGCTTTGTATATATGCATGCTTTTCTGACTTGGTCCAGGAGTTCAGGGATCAAAGGTAACGGATATCTATTCTTAACGGTGATCTGGTTCAGGGCGCGATAATCTATACAAGTTCTAAGGTCCCCTTCTTTTTTTGGAACGAAGAACAAAGCTGAGGAAGCAGGGGACTTGGAAGGACGAATAAACCCATTTGCTAGGTATTGATCCAGGTATTGTCGGAGGTGAAGATTCTCAGGCTCGGTGAGGGCATAAATTCTACTGGAGGAGTAGATCCAGGTATCAGGTCTATCTGGCAGTCATAAGACCTATGAGGAGGTAGAGAGTTAGCCTGATCCTTCCGGAAAACATCTTGGAATTCTAGGTATTCAGGAGGTAACTGGGGAGCCTCCGAGGAAATTGCTGCCAGTGCAACACCAGGTCGAGGGTGACAAGTAGAGACACATTCTGGAAACTGAACCGTTCTTGCTCGCCAATTGATCTGAGGATTGTGCTTCTCTAACCAAGGAATTCCTAGAATAATCTGGAACTGAGGGGCCTTGATCACATCGAACACGATCTTCTCATGGTGTCCATCTTGACTTACTAGCGTCACTTCTTGGGTGGTATGCGTTACTGATCCGGAGGCTATCTCCGTACCATCCACCGTAGTAATGACGTCCTTTACAGCCTTTGGACAAAGAGTCAGATTCATCCTCAAAACCATTTCATGATCCACATAATTGCCGATGGCACCGCTGTCGACGTAAGCTTCAATCGCATGTAATCGATCCGGATGTTCAGGGCTAATGAGGACCATAGGTATCACGAAATGCGAGGTCACGGAACTGGTTTTAACGCTCGGCAAGAGGACCTCTATTCTTGTCGGGCGAGGTCGTTTCCCTGCTCAGAGTTTGTGACCCTGGTAACTGCAGCTCCTACTGCCTTCTTGGCTGGTTTCACCGGACAGTCTCGAAGAAAGTGCCCCGAGTTTCCGCAATAGAGGCATAATTGCAGCTGTTTTCTCCTTTCCCGCTCCTTTTGTGTTAGTGGTCCTTTCAGGCCCCCTATTTGCATGGGTTCCCCGGAGTCTACTCCTTTGGTAGGAGTTGGTGGTTTGGAAAATACTCGAGCATCAAACATGGAACGATCGGCCTTCCTGTTCTGCAGTCTGTGGTCAATTTGAACGACTAAGTCAATATAGTCCGAACAGTCTTGCGGGGGATTCACTACTTGGGCTAACACATCTTTGAGCTCTCCACGTAGACCTCTATAAAACAGCGTAATCCTTTTGTCCTCAGGCCATCGAGTTTCCACTATCAGTCTGTTGAAAGACGCAATATAAGCCAAAAGGTCTTGATTACCCTGTCGCAATGAGAGGAGCTCATTGTCCAAGGCCTGCCCCTGTGAATGTCTTGCAAACAGTTTTTCCATACTGAGCTGAAAAGCTTGAAAATCATGGAGAACCGGATCATCTTGATTAACTAGAGGGATCGACCAGTCTGCCGCATTGCCACTAAGGTACGAAAGCACGAAAGCTACCTTAGCTTGATCAGTTGGAAAGGCTGCTGGCCGGCATAAGAAGTGCAACCGGCACTGATTAATAAATACTGCAAACCTCTTTGGGTCACCAGAAAATCGTTCGGGCGGAGCCAGAGGTACATTCCCAGGTAGGTTGATCTGCACTGGGTTCGTAGAGGATGTTGAAGGAAGATTTGCCCCTGATGCGGGTAACGGAGTTTGTCCGGCTTTGACTGTAGCAATTGTCTAGCGAGATCGTCTGTTCGCTCCTTGGAAATAATCAGTTCCCTTCTTAGTGCATTCATTTCCTGACGGGCTGCATGCACTTCTGCTCTTAGTTCCCCAAGTAACTGGGCTAGCTGGTCGGTATCCGAGGTTTCCATAGCGCCCGGGTGGGAGTTTTGCGGTAGGCTTTGCGTTCTGTAACGCTCACCTGATTCCCGCAGAGGCGCCGGTCTTGACTGGGTGAATGCCGTATCTTCAAAGGTGATGTGTAACACACGGTTGGCTCTTTGGGCTGGACCTCAGTGCACTGTATGTCTGACTCGAGGAGTAAGATGTCTGCAGATAGAAAATATGGGATTAATGAACTGGGGTTATTGGGTGCCTCTCTCCTCTTCCCTTTCTCTTCTCCTGTAGAACCCCAAAGGTTAACGCCCTCACCTTAGGTAAGTGAACGCCGAGCTCTCCATCTGCCTCGGGGCAGGGTGCCGTAACCAGCTTCTTCACTGGATAAGGGTGCAGGCCTCTTGACCTCAGAGGACTGCTGTCCGTCGTTAACTGCACGAACGGTAAGTTCTGGGCACTTCAAATGTCTTAAAAGTCTTTTGTAATGATGTCTCTTGTTTTGCAGGGAACCCGCGTGAGGAATAGAAGCGCCTGGAAGCACGTAAGTAAGCGCTTGTAGCCTGCTTCACGATGTGCACTAACTGTCCCTTTTATCTTGCAGGTACAAGTTCGGAGCTTTAGAGAAGCTGAAGGGTGCTGGAATACCCACTGGATTCGGCGTGGGAAGGAGTAAGGGCACGTGAGTAATAAAGTTGCCCAATGTCTTTAAACGCACCTTCTTTTGTCTTTCAGATGCGGGATGCAGCGCCGAAGGCCTCCGGAGCGTGCGAAGAGCTGGTAAGCTTTTGTCTTTCAGATGCCGGAATGCAGTGCGAAGACCTCCGGAGCATGCAAAGAGTAGGTAAGCCTTTGTCTTTCAGATGACGGAATGCAGCGCGAGGCGTTGGTGACAGCCGATGGACCAGGTAAGAGATGCGCTGCCACTGAAGACCGTAGTGCTAACCTGTTCTTTCTTTGTCTTTACAGGTGCTGCTGAAGACTGGATTCCAGGATGGTAAGCCTTTGTTCCATTAGGCCCAGGATCAGAAGCAGAAGACACGATGAGCGTTCTGCTGCAGAGAATGCAGAATAACGCAAAGCAAGATTCATCCATCGGGTGTGGTTTAAATAGCCTCCTGTAGTGCTTAGGTGTCTCCTTCCACAGCCTCGCCTAGGTAAGAAAAGAGTTCCTGCTTTCCAGAAGAGTTCCAGTGTTCTTAACCTAGGGAGTGGCTCCTGCCCCACCCAACAGGAAAAGTAGTCCCAAACAGAAGAGGATCAGGGGCTCAACTGGCAGGTAAGTAAGCATCATGGTCTGCTGCAGGTAAGTCCACCCAAGCATTATGAGCCCGGCGCTTCCAGCGCTGGGACTGGGCATCTTTATGAGCCTGGTGCCACTGGCGCCAGGACAGGGTCCAAAAGGTCCCAATTGGGACTGGCTGGCACTCGGAACCGGGGTTATGGGTCTGCTTCCAAGGGAGTCGGGCAAGTCCTGATCTTTTGGAAGCAGAGATCATGACAGCATGCTTACTTTCATGTGCCAATCCATCTCAAGCAGAGAAAGTAACTGCGGTTGGTGGTTCTCACTATCCGTTTTGAGTTCTGCCATTCGGGCTGACTTCCACCCCAAGGGTTTTCACCAAACTGATGGCAGTTGTGGCAGCGAGTCTCAGGAGAGGGCGGATTCACGTCTACCCCTACCTGGACGATTGGTTGATCAGATCACGTTCTCCCGAACAAGCTCAGGAACATCTGTCAATCACCTGTCACTCCCTTAACAAACTGGGCTTCTCCCTCAATTTCAAGAAGTCCCACATGATATCATCCCAAAAGCTCCAGTTTATGGGAGTAGTCCTTGATACTTCCTCGGGCAAAGCCTCGCCTCCCGAGGTGAGAGCTCTCCACATTCTGCAGATGGTAACAAAGTTCCAAAATGCCCAACATCTTCCGACTTCGATTATCTGAGGTTGCTCGGTGTCATGGCATCCTGCATCTTTCTCGTGCCAGAGGCCCGATTGAGGATGAGATCCCTTCAATGGGCTCTCAGGACTCGGTGGTCCCAATTCTCGGGGAATATATTGGATCTTCTGCAAGTTCCAAACGCAGTTGCTCAAGACCTTCTTTGGTGGGCTTGCAACGACAAAATTCTCAAGGGAGAATCTTTTTGGCAACCGTGGCCGGAAATAACAGTAGTGACGGACACTTCACTCACGGGGATGGGAGCCCACACCAACGATCTGACTATAAGCGGTCGTTAGTCTCTATCGGAGTCCAAACTACACATCAACCTGTTGGAGTGGAGGGCAATTAGACTAGCGCTGAAGGCCTTCGTGCCCTCTGTTCAGGGAAAGAATGTCTTGATAATGACGGACAACACGGTGGCCGTGTACTACCTCAACAAGAGAGGAGGAGTAGGGTCACTACCACCGTGCAGAGAGGCAATGCAGCTCTGGTTCTGGGCAATACAAGAAGGAATCTCTCTATCTGCAGTTCACCTAGCCGGAGAGCAGAACACAGCGGCAGACGCTCTGAGCAGGCAGAACAGTGTCCCATGAGTGGGAACTAGCTCAGGAAGTCCTTCAATTAATCTTCACCCTTTGGGGAACCCCTCAAGTGGATCTGTTCACGACCAAGGTCAATCGGAAGTGCGAACAGTACTGCTCAAGGGAATTTCCTCTGACAGGAGCTCTAGGAGACGCGTTCGTGGTGGACTGGGAGTTCCCACTTCTGTATGCGTTTCCGCCAGTCACCGTGATTCCTCACGCAATCAGGAGGTTGAGAAAGTTCAGGAGAACCATGATCCTAATTGCTCCGGATTGGGCAAGGAGGACGTGGTACCCGGACCTTCTGGACATGTCCATTTGCCCTCCAATACGTCTTCCGCAAAGAGAGGATCTTCTCTCGCAAGAGGAAGGTCGGGTTCTCCATCCAGAGGTCAAGACACTCAACCTTCACGCATGGTTTCTGAGAGGTTGAGATACAAGGATTGGGATCTTCCGGATGACATAATGGAAATTTTGCTTTCGGCCAGAAGGCCAGCAACTAAATCTCTGTACCCGTGTCATTGGCATAAATTCAGTATCTGGTGCAGGGATAAGTATGTGGACCCTTTTCAATGTGGCACCCCATTGGTGCTTTCTTTCCTATTGCATCTAGCCAATCTGGGGCTGCAGATCGGAACAATGAAAGGATATCGAGCTGCGCTGTCCATTTTCAAGCGCTCCTCGGAAGAGGTTTCGTATTTCAAAATTCCATTAATCATTCAATTCCTGAAAGGGCTCACTAATGTGTACCCTCCAGTCCCTTTTCATGTCCCAACTTGGGATTTAAATCTTGTACTTAAGTTTCTAACTTGTATACCTTTTGAGCCTCTGCATTCCTGTCCCTCGAGGCTTTTAATATTAAAAACGGTCCTTCTTGTGGCCGTAACATCAGCCCGCAGGGTTAGTGAGGTGCAGGCTCTCTCATGCAAACCTCCATACACTACTTTTCACAAAGACAAAGTGGTACTTAAGGTTAAACCTTCTTTCTTCTCAAAAATAGTTTCTGACTTTCACTTGTCACAAAAACTCATACTGCCAATGTTCTACCCTCCTCCTCATTTGGGCAAAGAAGAGGATAGGTTTCCTAGACTGGACCCAAAAAGGGCTCTCAGTTTTTATATATCAAGAATGTCAAAATTGCGTCAGGATGACTAACTTTTTGTGTATTATACTGGCCATAAATTGGGATTAGCGGTGACAAAACAGACCATATCCTGCTGGATCATTTTTGCTATAGTTGATTGCTATAGATTGGCGGGAAAGGACCCGCCGGATGGGCTTCGCGCACCTTCCACTAGGGCTATGGCTACTTCTGCGGCTCTGAGGAGGGGAGTCCCTGCAGCGGATATTTGTTCAGCTGCAACATGGGCATCAATGCATACCATCAACAAGCATTACTGCTTAGATGCTTCTTCTTCCAATGAAGGTTTATTTGCCAAGGCGCTACTCCATTCCGTCCATGAGAAAAATAATTAGTACTCCCACCTCCAAAATTACCACTGCTATGGGAGTCTACCATAAGATGAGGAATATGTGGGAGGGCACAATCCATTCAAAGACAAGTTACTTACCAACTGTAACATTCTTTCGACTGGTTGTTCCTCCCACATATTCCTCATCGCCCCTCCGGTCCTACCCTTCAGTACAGTTTATGATAGTTACACTTCTCTCTCACAAAGAGTTTTTCAGTCATGAGGCACGCCTGGGTGTTCCTCGAATATTTCCTCGAAAAAACAGAACTGAAGCCAACGGGCGCGGAACGAGCTACTCATACTGATGGTGACTTCGACACAGTACAGAACCCGTCAAGGGACATCAACACCACGACCTTGTGCACAGCGTCCTCTGCCGAGAATTCTTTTTTCCAAAGCAGCAAAGCTTGCGAGATTCAAATATCATAAACTGGGGAATATGTGGGAGGAATATCCAGTCGAAGGAACGTTACAGTTGGTAAGTAATTTGTTCTTCTCTTTCAAATCATACCTGCTATATGCCTTTGCACCTTAGCATTAAAACTGATTTCCGATTATGTCTGTTAAGCTCATTTTCCAAGCCGTTTTGCTATGTTAAACCTGTGAAACGAAGCAATTGCAATTTTGCCACATGTGATTGCTGCACTGTTTTTCCTTCCAAAGTCGATTTCCTATACTGTATGCCTGTTGGTTAGTACCTTGCCTTGTAGCTTACAAGTTTTCTTGCTTCTTTGATACAGGCACACACATTCGTACCTTCTCCGTTCAACCGCACATGTAAAATCACTGTTTAGCAATTCCGAGTGCCATTTTGCTCATTTTTCAAAGGAGCTTAATTTTTGCCTCCCATTCGGGGGTGGTAGGTCGGATTCTCATTCCGACTTTGGCCTAGTATACTTGACTCCTTGCTACTCCTCTCCACCCACACACAATTTGGTTAACAGGGGTTTGGGGCAGCGTTGCAGGAGGAATGCCTAACTGTGGTGCTATTTGAAAATACTACCCGAAAAGTAATCTTGCTTTCATTCATTTGTGCATTGTGTATCTTATGCTAGAAGGTTAGACTAAGTGTATTATATCATTTTAGTGTGTAATTATCACCACCCTGGTGATAGCTGCCCTATATTGAATGTGTTTGATTTTTATTCAAAATTAAAATAAATTAATATTTTATTATTACATATCGGCCTGGTTCATGGACCATTGCGACACAGTGTACGTAAAGGGGGGGGGGGTGAAACGGGTTGGCTGCCTTGTCAAAGAGCGAATCTGAATGAAACAAACTTAAAAGCGTTTTAATTGTGCGCTGCATCCGTGGCCAGTAGATAGAGTCCTGGTCTGGAGTGTGCCGCATCTTTAAAATACTTAACACATTGGGGGCTCGTTGCCGGGATGGAGATAGTGTTTCCACTCGTGACAGCTTAACACAGCACTCTAACCGTCAAGGTAGTGATACTTTTTGTGGTTAGAAAACTGTGTTACACTGTAAAAGCGCTTTCCAAAACTTAGACCCTAAGTATCAGGCCTGTGTGTAAAAATAAAGTAAAATCAACCCTGAACCAGACAAAAAGCAACAGAACAAAGGTTTACCCTTATATAAATAATTTAATAAAGAAAGAACACTCTTCATAATGACCACAGTGGAAATAAACATGGCTAGGCAGCACCTTCTACACAAACTATTCGTGAGAGGGGATTGGGCAGAGCAAGATGAGAAGGCCTGGCTAGTTAAAATTATGTCACAGGTCACATCCATGAACATGGATGTGTAGCAGGTCGATGGCCTGTTACATCAAGCTTTGAACGAGTTGTACATGACTCCGAGTATTAAAGAGGAGCAGATTAAAATGATGGTCTGACTCACAGCCTATATATATATCCATTGCGACACGGGGAGTACTTTAAGGGGGGTGTGAGACGGGTTGGCTGTCTTCTTAAAGAATTAATCTGAATGAAACAAACTTAAAAGCATTTAAATTGTGCCCTGCATCCCTGGTCAGTAGAAATAGTCATGGTCTGGAGTGTGCCGCATCTTTAAAATCCTTAACAACTCTGTGCAGTAAGTATCTTCTTTATTCAGTTTCAGCATCAGGATTATCAAAGCCTCCCGCATGCTGTCTGGGAGGATATTCTCTTTGTATGCCTCGTTATACACCCAGTTTCGTCTCTCGCCTCTTTAATTCTTTCCTGAAGTTGCGCAATACCCCAAATTTGGTTGACATTGAAACTCCTCTCATATACACCTTGAACGCTTGCCAGAGGATAGCCTGTGTATTCACTAATCCCTCGTTATTTTCAAAATAACTATCTATATGCTGCGCCATGCTAGCTCTGAAGACTGGATTCATCAATGATGTGGCCGTAAAGCGCTACTGTGGTCGCTGGGGCGCACCACCGGGAATGCTCAATGAAAGCAACACTGGGGAGTGGTCAGACGAGTTCTGGACAGTATGCGACATTCAGTTACCCAATTTACTAACCTTTGGGACCTCATCCAATAATGGATACGTGAGTGCATGTCATGCACTGAAGAATAAAATATGAATGGGCCTTGCGTGCCATGGAGTGTGCGCCTTACATCTTTCCGTCCCAGGTCGTCGATATGCGTGTTGTTAAGGGACTTCAATCAAGCACTCCAACTAAGTCAATGCCTGGTCTGGGATGCGCAAGAGAAGCCCTTATTTATATATTTTGATGACAAGTTATAATCTGGATGATAAACCCTTATATAACGCCCCTCTTTTTGAATCCCCCTGACGTCACTGAGCCAAGAAGTGGGTTTGTTTTGCAAATTAACAGATTTATTGAAAAATTAAACAAGATATATATATCACACTTTTATAATAAATTAATATTTGATATCACACTTACGAATATGACAGTGATCAACAATGGATAATATTACAATTGTACGCTTATTTAATTACTTAGGAGTTGGTATAGAAGAACAAGATAGCTGAGGATGCTTTATGGTTTCAAGGAAATTCAATGATGGAAAAGAATGCAACACAGGAATAACCTTGATATGATTTCAACAAAAGACAATGTAATCACCTTTCCCCTTTTGGCAATTCACCCACCCACCCCCTTATGCAATATAAAAAAGATGGAAAGGAGAGCACACAGTTCTCAGGAATACAATCAAATGTAGTTCAGTTCCCCCCTAGCAAGCTTAGATCACAGGGATGATTTTAAAACACAGGCAAAATACTTTAAATGTGATTGGCAAAGAATGGAGAAATATGCAAAAATGATTTTAATTCCCAATAGGAGATTCAGGGTAGGTGATAGCTATTTAAGATTGGCTCAGGTCAACCCTATCAGTGATTCATGAGGGATTATCAAGTTGAAAACTGATTTCAGCAATGCACTGCAAAAGACAGCGGTTTTTTTACAAGTGAAGAAGTTGAGCTAGTTTTCAATTCGCTGCACTTTTTCGAATGCGTCGAGCGCGATTACGGAAAAACTATAAGGAGGGCTTCTTGGAAAGCTGAGGATCTTAGCTTTAAAATGAAAGTTAAATCTCATTCCTAGTACGTACGGATCAAAAGATACAGACATTTTTGTGAAGGTAGTTTTTCGAAATTAAAGTAAACTTCAGAATGACAAAATTACACTTTTACAGCTTTGAAGTCACAGGATGGACACAAAATTTTAAATGCAGTTCTAGACAAGTTGAATGGATGGGATAAGATTACTTTAAACTAAGAGATGACTATGCACAGTTCTGGCTGGATACTCACTCCTAATTTTGGACAGGAATGCGACTTCGTCACGGATTGGGTCAGGATTGGACTGGATTCCTGGCGGATGGTTCTGAAGTCACAGCTCTCTTGGTCAGCTCTGCTCTGCTGGTCTGGTCTGGCACTCGGCACTGCACGGCGGTCTGGATCTCTGGTTCTGCTGGCCTGGATCAAGTGGATTCTGGATACAGCACTGCTTTCTGGGTACTGGCACAGGGTTCTAGCCAGAATCAAACAGCTCAGCCCGGCTGTTTGAATAATTTGCAAAAGATTTTGAGGCCTGCTGAAAAGGATTCAGCTTATGGACTAGGCCTCCCTGCTTTAAGTTCTGGCTTGGTTCTGGATCTATCTGGAGTTAAGTTCTGGAGATGGTCCTTCTGGATATTGTCTGGTCCGGTAAAATGCTTCGCAAGAAGATGGAAAGTGAATCTCTTGCCTGTCCAAAGCAGTCTCTTTTTATGTGTTTTGAAAATGGGTGTGTGCGTGGGCATAACTAAGCCTGCCCCTCACAACTTATCACTGGCCAAGTCCTCCTCTCTCCCTTGATTGGGGGAGCTGAGTTGTGTGTCGTTTTTATGGCATACAGAAAGAACCTCCCCTTTGGTTTCACTTAGAAAATCAATTTTTCATAACCACGCATGCTTACCAGATACACAAGTTGTTGAAATTACATGTACATATCACAGATGAATTAAGGTACATTCTTGCCCAATTCTGATCTTCCTAAGAGCTTGGGTTCAGAAATGACAACTTATTTTCGTTTTTGATTGGTTTTCCAATATTGGACTTTTACCCAAATTTACACAGAGGTACACCCCCCTTTTGGGCATATTAATGTAAGTTATCATGTCTCTAGCATAAATACAGTGTCTGCAGCATTAATAAATTGTGGGATTCTGTCCCAGAACACCGTACAAAGTGGAGTTTAGACTCAAATTGTAGGTACATTTTGCATATTAAGAATCTTCAAATTGTACATTCTTGTCAGCTTGAGAGAATAGTTTATGAGCGATTTAATCAAACATACATTTGGTGCAATATGAAATCCACAATTCAGTCTGGGTCCGCCCCCAGGAACTTGGTGAGTCAGAGATCACATGTCCTTCCTTCCAGTTTACAGATACACATCAAATCAGCATATTCTATTCAATGGAAAGAGTCTATTGTGTTGACCAAGGTCAGCAGACCAGGGGGACACCCTGCATTTGGTTAACCGAAACCTGTGATTTCATGCCTTCTTGTGTGGGGTTCTGAGGTTTGAAGGCTTCCCAGCCTCTTGGACTGTTAATTGAATCAGACTGTCTTTTGGGAACAGCAGGTGTTAAGAATTTTCAATAACGCAGATCCCCCCCAACGTAGGGCAACCTTGCATGCCTGATGTTGCAGCAGGTGCGTTTGTTGTAAAAACAGAAGCTTGGCTCCTTGTCTATTTATGTATGCCATCACTTTACGTATCTTCATAAGGATGCCCAAACCCTGCACATTCCAGCTTAATAGCTTAACATCAGTCGGATCATGTCCTGCCATCTCTTTCTATGCATTTCCAGACCTTCCACTCTATTTTATGCCTTTAACTATTACACCCCAACTCCCCCCAGTCCCACCTCCTCCTTCCTCATAGTACCCCAAACTTCGACTATGCTTTACCCTTTACCTGGACCCACCCCCAACCAAACCTGTCCAACAACTACATGCACTCGCATTGGGGGCGACTGCTTCCATGGTGAGTGGAGATCCCTGTTATACATTATCTCGCCTTGGCTAGATTAGAGCAATAACCATATTGTTTCAACATACGTTACCATAAACACATCTAACTTTACATAGTTTGTGTGTGGAACACTGGTAGTTTCAGAAATCAAGTTGCCTCCAGTATATGCCCTTCCGGCAGGGATATGTTCGCCTCCACAAACAATGCTGCTTCCTCAGGGAACGTGAAAAAATAAGTTGTATTGTTATATTGTAGACGCAGCCTAGCAGGGTACAACATTGTGTAAGGGATTCTGCGTTCCCTCAATAGCTTTTTTACTCCTACAAATGAGTGTCTCTCCTGTTGCACGGCCAGTGTGTAATTTGGGAATATACAGACCTCGCTGGAGCCAATCTTGAACTCCTGTTTCTCTCGTGCAGCCCTCAAGGCTAAATCTCTGTCTCACTAGTTCATGAGACGTGCAATTATTGGTCAGGAGAATCTGCCTGGTTTGGGTTTCACCACGAACGCCCTGTGGACTCGCTCTACTATAAACATTTGAGACCAGCCAGGGTCCCCCCAACAGTTCTCTCAGCAGTTCTTTCTGTTGCCGTCTCCATAGGGCCTTTCAGGGCATCTTTCGGGACCCCTGTGATGCAGATATTATTGCGCCTTGATCTCGCCTCCAGGTCCTCACACTTCATTTTGACACTGCCTAGATCTTTCACCATAGCTGTCACCGTCCTTTGCATTGCTGTTATTGCATCCTCCGTTGTGCTGATCGGCGTCTCTGTCTCTGTAATTCGTTGGGTGGCCTTTTCAAGCTGAGCACGGATTGTGGTGACAGTGATGGTAATGCCATCCAACTTGGTATTGATAGAGGCGAATCCTTGCTGCATCATGGTCATAACTCCCTGCAGATCCATGGGCACCACCAGAGGGGCCGCTTCAGTCTGCCCCACATTACTTGCCCCCTCGCCCACCTCCTCCGCTTGCCTCAAGGCGGATCTGGTGTATTTGTCCATTGTGCCACTCTTCTTGGGGCCAGCACCTTTAGGCATAGTGTGTCTCTTTCAGTCCTTCCTCCCAACTTACAGCTCAGCAGGATCGGTGTCCTTGGGAAGATCGAATTTGTGGTGCGCTACCCTAAGATGTCTCTGACTGTATCACAGGCCTCAGCGCACAAGCGCACTGAACCTCAATAGCTGTTCACTTGCCGTGCTTGCACGCCTTCTTTATGCAGGTCGCACAGACCCCAATCCCTACCAATGTGGCCTCACTAATTCGCACTCGCCAGGTCTGCACGTTGCCACTTTCCAAATCAGCTCCCGTAATGGCAGCGAGGGGAAGGATGAACCAAGCCAGTGACAGACCACAAGAAGATGCTTTCCCGCTCCGCCTGGCCAAGGGCCTCTCATCTCCAGATGCCCACTGCTACACTCAGTACTACTCATTGCTGTTTAGTAGTCAGCCCTTATCGTCCACAGCTCCTCAACATGGGGGCAACAACATTCAGCATCCCCTTCTCCCTCCACCTCAGACTCTAGGTCTGGGCACAATTACTGCATGGTGGGATGGGGGCAGAAATATAATGGTCAGTGCAGACTCCCCCGTCTGTACATATGTAGGCCTGCACCCACCTGCTCACCGTCTGCCGGTATGGCCTCAATGGGAAGGAGCCCCGGATGCTGCCTCACATCAAGAACCACTGCAAGTCGAGGCCCGCTCATGCCGTCACCGGCACTGTTCCTGTGCTGGTCCGACACCCACAGCACACTGCTGCAGACTGTGGACGCAGCTCTTAATCTTCCAACACTGCAACAGGGCCACCGATGATCCCAGCTTCACTAGTCGGGCCAACCTCCATCCATCTGACTTCACCTCCTCCTACACAGTGCTCCTGCAACGCAGCAGGCGTTATCCCAGCCCGCCACGGTAAACCCACAGCCTTGGGGTATGCCAGTAATCTTCTCCCTGCATAGGATCACTGCAATGCGGCGGGCATTTCCACAGCCCGCTGCGGTGTTCCTGATGCCAGGGCAAGCCAGCAGGCTCCTCCTCCTCTCAATTTGCCAGCGGTGCCGCTGGCACTGCCACAACCCACTGTTAAGACGGATTTCTGAACTCTGTCCTGGTGGAGCAGAAGTTCAGAAGGCCAACCTAATTACTTGGAACAGGGTAACCTCTGGACGAGCCAGACCAATCAAGGTAGCGATCGCGGCGGTCAAGACTAGGTCTCAAGAGGGGTGAGGGTGACTGAAAGCCCGCAATGAGCACACAAAGCAAGAGCGCTTACAAACTACTCCAAACAGTTGTTATATCAAAAATAGATACACATTTATTTTAAGGCCTTTAAAATAATGACCGTAGCGAGAAAATCACAATATCACAATACTAAGCCAACACATACCATATCAACACAATATATATACAAATACGACAGTCGCAAGCATTAGAGGCACGAAATGTGTAGTCCACCTGCAAGGGAAGGAAAACAAGCAGTGCGATAATGCTTTAGACTCAGTTCGCCTTCAGAGGCACCTAACTAGATGGAAGTCCGAGCCCTGCGAAGAGTGGAGCCTTGGGCTCAAAGTACCTGCACACGCTGGTGCCAACGGGCAAAAGGAGAAGCTCTTCGGAGGAAGTCAGGCAGTTCGGGTTAGTGCACAACAGAAGAAGAACAGGTTCCGCGACTCAAGCGCAGCCTCCACAGCGAGCAGAAGCAGAGCGCGAGTACGGACAAAATGGTGCTGTTTTTACACAGCGGGGAAAAGCAATGGGCTACTGCAGGAGGGCGACCAGATCCTAGCTATACTACTCACCGGTCCCCGATGCAAGCAGACCCAGGCTTCTCCACGTTAGTTTCAGCAGCTGGCAGGTTCAGAAGAGTCGGGAAATGCCTCGTCGTCGTGTAGAGCAAAAAGACGTCCCAATCGAAGAAACCTGCACAGTTTTGTCACCACCGCAGGGCAACGGAGCGGCCGTGTGTATCCGAGCCAAATGTACACTTCTCACTTCAGACTTGGGAACGCCAAGTGTACGAAGCGTGTGAGAGTGACAAGGACTCGAAATACAACACAACCTGGCGGCGTTTACAGAGCAGGACTCCCTTGTAAGCTGGTCAGTCAACTGGATGGCCCAGAGACGCTTCCGAAGGCTTACTTGGCAGGAGATGATGAAGTCGCCGGGAATAGCTGTTCCTGCTATTCCAAAGGTCGAAGCACCAGTACAGGCCTTCTGGTTCGATCAAAGGAGGAAAGGGTTTCACAGGATGACAGCAGTGCAAAGGAGGATTCCTTCAGCGGGTCACCAGCGATTCCTCGGTCCAGCCTCGTGGTTGCAGGATACTTGGCTCCTGTATTCCTTCGTTCGTGAGAACTCAGGAGATCGACATGGTAGTGGTGTTTCCAGCCCCCTCTTATCCACGGTTCCCTTCGCGCCAAAACGGAGGGGAGCCAATGGGAGATCCGCTCATCAACACACATACCATACGTGGACCAATCACGGACCACGGTGGTCCCAGGCATTCACACCATCCTAGACTCTCTGGCACCCAGGATGTGTATTGGGACCAGACATCCCAGCCCACACCCTGGAGGCCCACAAACGACATGTAGAAGCCCGCGAAAGCAACCACGTTTCGCGGGAAAATACATGCCCAAATAAGGAAGGCCCCGGGTCGCTCGACCTGGGGAAGGTGAAGGGAGCAAGACGGTCAGTGGACAAGACAAAGGAGCCTCGTGGTCTGGCCATTTTGGGAGCCAGGCCACCATTTTGGGTTCAGTGCGAAAAACGCGCTCAGAACGCCAAAAGGAGCTCAAAATACACAAATCGATCGCTGCCACCATTCCAGTCCCTGAATGACTTGCACCGATCAAAATACCATCCTAAAAGAGTATATAGGGCCTGTAGAAGGCTAGAGACCCAAGAGAGCTGTAACTTAGCTTACAGTGCCCTCTTGTGTCATGTTGCACTAAAGCCGCAGCATGATAAAAGAAACTACGGGAAACAGTGTTCCCCGGTACTGACTGTCTTAAGGGCATGTCAGTTTCCCCGTAAGAAAGGAGCGAAAGCCCAGAGGAGTGCGGCAGAAGGCTGCACTTCTCTGGCAAAGTCAAGAACAAGGTGAAAAACAACAGCAAAAAGTTTAGGGGTTGCCACATGGAAGGAAAATTACCTACAATTACGAAATCTTTCCTAACACTCGCCCCTCCCAGACTATGGACAGGGGGAACTAATCCACCCCTGGATGAGTCTCTTGTTCAGGTTGGTTAAACATTCTGGACAACCCATCAGCATTGCTATGTTGGACACCTGGCCTATGCTCAATAGTGAAGTAGAAGCCTTGTAGACTTATGGACCACCTAAGCAACTTTGGATTCTCCCCCTTCATGTTCATTAGCCACTTTAACGGCTTTTGGTCAGTTTGCACAGTGAAGTGGGTCCCATAGAGGTAGGGCCTCAGCTTCCTTAGGGCCCACACAACAGAGAAACAGTCTTTCTCTACCGTGGACCATCTGAGCTCTCTGTCCTTAAGCTGGCGACTAATAAAACCGATAGGGTGTTCCTTACCCTTCTCATCTACTTGTGATAGTACAGCTCCTATCCCAGTGTCAGAGGCGTCCGTCTGCACGATAAAAGGTCTTTGATAATCGGGGGCCCTGAGGACAGGGGCCTGGCATAAGGAGTCTTTTAAGCCATTGAAGGCCTTCTCACACTCGTCGGTCCAAGTTACCTTCTTGGGTTTCTTCGGAGTTGTGAGGGCAGTCAGAGGAGCAGCTATGGTGCCATAGTCTGCCACAAAATTGCGGTAATACCCCGTGAGTCCTAAGAAGGCTCTCACTTGGGTTTGCGTAGTGGGGGTAGGCCAGTCTTGTACTGCTTGTACTTTACTGGGTAGAGGCTGTATCCTCCCTCCACCTACCTCATGTCCAAGGTAAACCACTGAGCCTTGTCCAATCTGGCATTTACTAGCCTTTATGGTCAAGTGGGCTTTCTGAAGAGCCTGGAGCACAATCCCGAGGTGTTTCACATTGTCTTTCCAGGTGGCACTGAAAACTGCTATATCGTCCAGATATGTAAGACAGAATTTGTCCAACCCATTCAACACATGATTCACAAGCCTCTGGAAAGTGGCAGGTGCATTCTTCAACCCGAACGGCATTACCCGGAATTGGTAAAGGCCGTCTGGAGTAGAAAATGCTGTCTTCTCCTTGGCATGTTCTGCTAAAGCTATTTGCCAATAGCCAGCAGTGAGGTCAAACGTGCTGAGGTACTTGGAGGCACCCAAAGTATCCACCAGCTCATCTGTTCGAGGCAAGGGGTGTGCATCTGTCTTGGTGACAGCATTCAGAGCCCTGTAATCCACGCAGAACCTCAATTCAGAAGTGCCTGCCTTTGGAACCAACACCACAGGGCTGGACCAAGGACTACTAGAGGGTTCAATCACCCCAAGATCTAACATTTTGTTGACCTCGGTCTTAATATAAGACCGTACTTTGTCTGACATCCTGTATCCCCTACTTTTGGTAGGTACACTGTCTCCTGTGTCAATGTTATGTTTGCACCAAGGTGTCAAACCAGGCGACTGTGAAAACAGGGGGGAAAACTGCCTAAGCAAACTTTTCACCTCAGCCTGCTGATCAGAAGTCAGGTGAGGGGCCACTCGGACACCCTCAAAGGAGCTATCTGAAGGACCGCTTTGGAACAGGTCGGGAAGAGGTTCCGACTCCTCTTCCTCAACGTCTGAAGCCAGTAGCAGTGCTGCGATTTCGACTCTTGGGACGAAAGCCTTCAGCCTATTCACGTGAAACACTTTTGGAGCCTGTCCAGGCCTTCCAAGGTCCACTAAATAGTTCACCTCACCCAGGGGCTCCACCACTGTGTAAGGGCCTGACCATTTGTCCTGTAAAGCTCGAGGCCTTATTGGATTCATGATCAGGACTTGCTGACCAGGTGTAAAGTTGATGAGGGAAGCTTTCTGGTCGTACCAATGTTTCACCAGCGCTTGCCCTGCCTTCAATTTATCACTAGCCAAGCCCATCAGAAGTACCATCCGTTTTCTGAGCCCTAGCACATAATCAACTACGTTGGTAGTAACAGGGGGAGTGGGCATCTCCCATCCCTCTTTGACGATGGCTAAGGGTCCCCGTACGGGATGACCGAACAGAAGTTCGAAGGGGCTGAAGCCAACACCCTCCTGTGGTACCTCTCGGTAGGCAAACAGTAAGCATGGTAAAAGAAGATCCCATTTTCTTCTCTGGGGCACCTCCAGAGCCCCAATCATGCTCTTTAACGTTCTGTTGAAACGTTCCACCAGACCATTGGTCTGGGGGTGGTATGCAGAAGAGAACTTGTAGGTGACCCCACATTCTTTCCACATAGCCTGCATATACTTCGACATAAAGTTGCTGCCACGATCCGACACAACTTCTTTAGGGAAGCCAACCCTAGTAAATATGCCGAGCAAAGCTTTTGCAACTGACTTGGCAGTTACAGTTTTCAATGGGATGGCCTCAGGATACCTGGTTGCATGGTCGACCAGCACCAGGATAAACCTATTGCCCGAGGATGTTTGCGGGTCAAGGGGACCAACGATGTCGATCCCTACCCTTTCAAATGGTACCCCCACAACTGGGAGCGGTACCAACGGAGCTTGGATTGTCGCGCCAACCTTACCAGACAACTGGCAGGAGGCACAACTCCTGCAGTGACTTTCTACTTGCACCCCCATCTTGGGCCAGTAGAAGTGCATGGATAACCTTTGCTTGGTCCTCTTCATACCAAGGTGACCAGCAAGGGGAACTTCATGCGCCAACTGCAGGAGGAAGGGCCTAACAGCAAGGGGAACCACCAACCTCCTATGGTCTCCTTCTGTAGACTCTGTGGGCTTACTATAGAGGAGTCCACCTTCCCAATAAATCCTATGCTTCCCAGGAGGTTCACCCTCAAGCTGGGAGCAGGCCTGTCTCCTTAGGCCTTCCAGAGATGGGCACTCACGTTGGCCTTTACTGAATTCGTCCCTATCAGGACCTCCTTCAACTAACAAGTCTTTTAGTTCAGGATGATCGTTGGGGTCAAATACTTCAGGCATCGCCACCTCCTCGTCAGGCCCGGGCGATTGACCAACTTCCTCCACCGCAGTGGTAGGCGAGCTCGGGGGAATATTCTCTTTCCCTCGTTTTGACTTGTAGACTCCTTTCGCCTTGGGTTTCCCCTTCGGCTGGGGCGGCGTATTGGACTTGGCCAATGCTGCCCGTGCTTGAGACCGTGTGTACGGTCTTTCGGCAGTGTCTCCTACGAGCCCTAAAGCTCTGAGATCATTACCCAACAAGACCTTTCCCGGGACGTTTCTCTGAATGCTCACTGGAATCCTGACTGCGGTACCATTTAAAGTAAGATTTACAGGTATTACTGGAAACATACGGAGGGGGCCGTCAGCCAACTTAGTGGGCATCAGAGTAGCTCTGGCAACTTCCTCTGAGTCTACCAAGGTAGAATCCACTACAGTGCGACTGCACCCACTATCCCTAAGAGCTGGAGTATCCACTCCATTGATCAGCACACTGTCTTTAAAGTAGTGCTTGGTATTATCCGGAATCCTAGCATAAGCCTCTGCGACTTTAGGCTCCCAGGAACACAGGGACACTAAAACTACCTCAGCCTCTATTCCGCTGGGAAATGAGTCTGAGGAGAAGGATGCTCCTGTAATCTCTTCTTCCTCGTAGGAGGAGAAGGCCAGATTAGCGGAGTGGACGCCCAAAGGTCTAACCTTACACCGGGGATCCCCCTTCACATGGTCAGTTGCTCCACAAGAAAAACAAGCCCCAGTGGGTCTGTTTACGTAGGGAGGCTTATTGTAACCAGAGTTCTGTTTCGGAGGCTGACCTCCACTACCCTGTGAGTTCTCTTGTGTCTTACCCTTGTTTTTCTTTTTGTGGCCCTTATGGGAAGAAGATTTAGCAGATTCCCCACCCTCCATATCTTTGGACTTTTTCCCTTCCTCCTGCTTGCCAGGATGAGTTTTGTCCTTATGGGACACTCGATGTGACACCCATAAGTCTGCTGCAATGGCCAGCTTCTTATGATCTATCTCCTTCGAATCGGCCAAATGCTGCTTAAGCTCCGGGGAAGAAGAAGCAAAAATGTGTTCCAGCATGACAAGATTTATCATGCCTTCGAAGGTAGAAACCTTATAACCTTCGACCCAGCCAGTTAAGTTTTTCAAAGATTCAGCGACATAAGATACCCAAGTACCACCTTCCTTTTTCTTATACTCTCGAAAACGCTTTAAATATTGGGCCGGAGTCTTCCCAAACTTTAAAATGAGAGTTTGCTTTAACATTGCGAAATCAGCTCGCTCAGCCTTCGACATTTCCATAATGGCACTACAGCCAGAATGGGGCAGTCTGCTGAGTAACCATGCAATCTTATCAGCATTGTCAACTTGTTGAACCTCGCATGCATACTCAAACGCATTCAGCCAGTCCATAATGTCATTCCTTTCTTCATACACACTGAGCAGATCTTTCGGAAACCGTGGATGAGAGGAAGCCCCAGACCCATGTCCAGGACCCTTGGACCCATTTGCAACCTGAAACTTGGCCAGTTCCAACTGGTGATCCCTGTCTTTCTGTTTTTCTGCCTGTTCGATTTTTAGTTTGGCTATGCTGAATTCAAGCTCCTGCTGCCTAAACCGCAGCTCTTGCTTCTTGAATTCAAGCATAGCCTCCCCATCAGCACTGGCAGAGGAAACATTAGACATCACATCCTCCCTGTCCTCGTGGTCGCGATGGATCAGTGCGGCGGCAGAACCGTCGGTTCTACCAGTGAGAGCAGCCCCACCACCTTCCGCACTGTCCTCAGAAGTTATAGCGTCAAGCTGCGCTTCTTGCCACGCCACGATTCTTTGGATCATTTCCAATTTCGTGCCTTGAGAGGAAACACCTCTCTCCGCACACATCTTCTTCAATGTTTCTGATTTGGAAGCATTTAAAGTTAACAAGGTATTTGTTTCCATACTGTTTGATAGGACTATGGCCTTTTTAAAGTTATACTACAACAATTCACTACGTGTACTGGTTGGAATAACCTGAAATGCCTTAGTTCGAGCGCAACACTGGATACCTTCAGTCGTATCCCACAGCTGTACACCAATTTGTTAAGACGGATTTCTGAACTCTGTCCTGGTGGCGCAGAAGTTCAGAAGGCCAACCTAATTACTTGGAACAGGGTAACCTCTGGACGAGCCAGACCAATCAAGGTAGCGATCGCGGCGGTCAAGACTAGGTCTCAAGAGGGGTGAGGGTGACTGAAAGCCCGCAATGAGCACACAAAGCAAGAGCGCTTACAAACTACTCCAAACAGTTGTTATATCAAAAATAGATACACATTTATTTTAAGGCCTTTAAAATAATGACCGTAGCGAGAAAATCACAATATCACAATACTAAGCCAACACATACCATATCAACACAATATATATACAAATACGACAGTCGCAAGCATTAGAGGCACGAAATGTGTAGTCCACCTGCAAGGGAAGGAAAACAGGCAGTGCGATAATGCTTTAGACTCAGTTCGCCTTCAGAGGCACCTAACTAGATGGAAGTCCGAGCCCTGCGAAGAGTGGAGCCTTGTGCTCAAAGTACCTGCACACGCTGGGCCAACGGGCAAAAGGAGAAGCTCTTCGGAGGAAGTCAGGCAGTTCGGGTTAGTGCACAACAGAAGAAGAACAGGTTCCGCGACTCAAGCGCAGCCTCCACAGCGAGCAGAAGCAGAGCGCGAGTACGGACAAAATGGTGCTGTTTTTACACAGCGGGGAAAAGCAATGGGCTACTGCAGGAGGGTGACCAGATCCTAGCTATACTACTCACCGGTCCCCGATGCAAGCAGACCCAGGCTTCTCCACGTTAGTTTCAGCAGCTGGCAGGTTCAGAAGAGTCGGGAAATGCCTCGTCGTCGTGTAGAGCAAAAAGACGTCCCAATCGAAGAAACCTGCACAGTTTTGTCACCACCGCAGGGCAACGGAGCGGCCGTGTGTATCCGAGCCAAATGTACACTTCTCACTTCAGACTTGGGAACGCCAAGTGTACGAAGCGTGTGAGAGTGACAAGGACTCGAAATACAACACAACCTGGCGGCGGTTTACAGAGCAGGACTCCCTTGTAAGCTGGTCAGTCAACTGGATGGCCCAGAGACGCTTCCGAAGGCTTACTTGGCAGGAGATGATGAAGTCGCCGGGAATAGCTGTTCCTGCTATTCCAAAGGTCGAAGCACCAGTACAGGCCTTCTGGTTCGATCAAAGGAGGAAAGGGTTTCACAGGACGACAGCAGTGCAAAGGAGGATTCCTTCAGCGGGTCACCAGCGATTCCTCGGTCCAGCCTCGTGGTTGCAGGATACTTGGCTCCTGTATTCCTTCGTTCGTGAGAACTCAGGAGGGGAGCCAATGGGAGATCCGCTCATCAACACACATACCATACGTGGACCAATCACGGACCACGGTGGTCCCAGGCATTCACACCACCCTAGACTCTCTGGCACCCAGGATGTGTATTGGGACCAGACATCCCAGCCCACACCCTGGAGGCCCACAAACGACATGTAGAAGCCCGCGAAAGCAACCACGTTTCGCGGGAAAGTACATGCCCAAATAAGGAAGGCCCCGGGTCGCTCGACCTGGGGAAGGTGAAGGGAGCAAGACGGTCAGTGGACAAGACAAAGGAGCCTCGTGGTCTGGCCATTTTGGGAGCCAGGCCACCATTTTGGGTTCAGTGCGAAAAACGCGCTCAGAACGCCAAAAGGAGCTCAAAATACACAAATCGATCGCTGCCACCATTCCAGTCCCTGAATGACTTGCACCGATCAAAATACCATCCTAAAAGAGTATCTAGGGCCTGTAGAAGGCTAGAGACCCAAGAGAGCTGTAACTTAGCTTACAGTGCCCTCTTGTGTCATGTTGCACTAAAGCCGCAGCATGATAAAAGAAACTACGGGAAACAGCGTTCCCCGGTACTGACTGTCTTAAGGGCATGTCAGTTTCCCCGTAAGAAAGGAGCGAAAGCCCAGAGGAGTGCGGCAGAAGGCTGCACTTCTCTGGCAAAGTCAAGAACAAGGTGAAAAACAACAGCAAAAAGTTTAGGGGTTGCCACATGGAAGGAAAATTACCTACAATTACGAAATCTTTCCTAACACCCACCGCAGAGTATTCACAGCTCCGAGGAGGGCCCGCGACCCGCCACTTTCACTGTTTATTTTTGATGTGGCGGGGGTCTCCGCAGCCCACCTCGAACACCCACATCCAGGGAAAGCCGATGACCTCCCTCCTCACCCGGAGTGTCTGCAGCGTGGCGGGTGCTGCCTCAGCCCTCTGTGATTTCCAGACATCCAGAGGGCAGTCCAGCAACCCAATCCTCCTCACAGCCCCCATTCACCAGCCAGCAAATGTCTGTGGCAGCAGGGCTCGACCAGCTATACGCTGCAGGCTCCTCTCTGGCAGTGGGAGTCTTCCACTGTTAAACGGTGCGTCGCACTGTCTGCTCGGTGTGGGCCACAGCACATTCCAACTTGATTCTTTTTCAGATATCGAAGCAATCAGCTCGCCATCAGTTATACCCACACCCTTCGTACAGCTGCTCATGGGTTTTCACGCCAAGCACGCCTTAATTCATGTTGTTATTTTGTCAGGGATTCCACTGCTCACACGGAGCTCACACAGCAACTGCCATCTGGTTGCTCGCGCGACGGCACCCCCTGCTAATAACTTTTGACTGGCTGGACTCATTTGGATGACATTTTCTGAAATAAATGTCAGGATTGCCCCTCTTCCCCCAACAGGAAATGTTTGGGACAACTCGTTTTCAAAAGTTATTCAATTGGAAAAAGCTGTTTTCGGGCCTACTCCCATTAATTCTTCAGGAGAAAAGGGTGCTTCCATTAAACACTCGTGATGCAAAAACCTATTTATGGATTAGCACCAAATTAGAAAAAAGGTGGGAGCAATGAGTTGCAGATAGTCCTATTTTTTTTTGGTTTGGTGTAAAATCTGTCCAGCAGTTTAAAAGAACTTTGAGAGAAGGGCATGCCCCCAGTCATAAAAAAACTTTAATATATTTATATATCGCAGCACTCAGGGTTTTCAGAATTGAAAAGCTTTTTTTTTTTTGCTCCATGCGAGCGATTGTCCTGATTATCTCACGGAAAGCCAAGCCAAACAAGATATGGGCTCAAAATCATTGGAGGAAGGAAAGGGATTCAAATCAGCATAGGGGTTTGGAGGATGAGAGGAAGAAATGGTTAATTGGGCACTTTGGGGACTGTGAGAGAGGCTGTTTTCAGACAGGACAATTTCATCATGCTGGGTTAATCCTGCATGATTCCCACGGGAACATTGCAAGACGCAGTGAGGAAATAAATTGCATCATGTGAAACAGCAAGGCAAGGGGGAGAATGGGAGAGGGTCAGGGGTATTTAGACAGTGCTGGGTGGTTGGGATCGCAAAAGGTGGAGTGGTCGACCTGGAAGGTGGCAGTGGGGATGGGGATAACTTCTTAATTTTCAGGTGTTTTTCCGATTACTATGATAATTGGAAAAAGATAGGTAACTGTGGGAATGAAGACAGTATCCTGGTGAACGCTAATATGTAAAAGCGGAAATTGCCAAGGTAAACTATGGTGGAAATGAAAGAAGTGGGGAGAGGCATGGGCCACTGTCCATGGCCGAAAGCAGTCAGTGGGATGAGGTTATGTACTCATGCCGGATGAGAGGGAGCATCGACTTTTATACTAATTGGAGCCGAGAGGACAGTGGCCACAGCCAAAGGCCATGGAGTGTGGGCATGTAGAAGATACTGCATTAACAAACCTTAAAAGAGAGAGTTAAGATGCCTAAGTTATCGCAACAAAAGACATGAAATACTGTGGGTGTGTGAAGTGAGGACCATGTTAACTGAGTCACACCTGTTAAGATGGTGGTTGCTTCTCATTGCAGCTGAATTTCATGTTTTTTTTTTTTTTTTGCTTAGTTGGGTCATCTTAATCTATCTTTTTTTTTAACAACTTTATTTAACATTGCACACAGATTAAGCAGATACATTCGTGACATTCAATTTCAGTGAGCATATACCATATACAGGTTAGTTTTGCGTTGCATTTGAGTCATCAAGGGCAGATAAATCCGCCAGATATTGCTGTACCGTTCCCATATATTTCTGGGTTTAGAGGGGGCCATCACTGAATCTATGTACAGTTCTTCGGTTTCGCTAGCCCACAACATGTCTCTGTTCCAGTCCTCTGTTGTTGGCGGTTGAGCGTTCTTCCACCTCATCAATATGACCCTTTTTGCTAACAGTAGACATAAATTGAGCAGTTTTCGCCATGTTGGGTTCATTTTCCCAATCTCACCTACAATACACAACTGCGTTGTCCATTCGACCGGTTGGTCTGCCATCTTATCTAGGGCTCCACAGACCTCAGCCCAATATTGTCTCAGTTCTACACAGTCCCACAACATATGGTATATATTAGCATTTTCAGAATTACATCTTGGGCAGTCGCCAGAGGGAGCAGGGTATAGTCGCTTGAGTTTCACCGGCGTGTAGTGGGTTCTATGGATAATTTTATAGTGGATCAACTTGAATCTAGAGTTGCATGATATCAACTTGGTCAGTGCACAAATCTGGGACCAATCTTGGTCTTCTATCGGTTGGTCCAGATCCCACTCCCACCCGGTCTTTGCCATGTGAGGTACCATTGGGTGCGTTTGCATTATGGCTTTGTAGAGCGCGGAGGCCGTGACTTTCTGAGTCTCCCCTGTGAATATGTAACCTAGACCCATGTTTATTTCGGGTTCATTCGGGAATGATGGGTAAATCCGTTGTGTAATTGCTACAACCTTATCGAACTGCTGTTTGTGCGTATTTGTATTTCCCACCGTGTCTTTAATCTCCTCCCACTTCAGAAAGCATTTATCCCGGAACAACTGTCCCCATTGTGTAATGCCTCTGGCACTCCAGTGCAACGCCACTGCACTGTCTATGGGGAAGGGTGTGTGGGGGTCGCCCCATATTGGCATGCTCGGGTGGTATAACTTACTGGCTCCAAATATATCAGCGATTTTGGCCCATGCAGTGATATTGGATGGGTGTATAGTGTTGTATTGTTTAGGGGTGGGCCCAGTGATTCTCTGTAGAGCCAGTGTCGCCTCCCGCTCTCTCGCAGGAGGGTGTGGGGGGCTAGGATTGAGGAAGCATGTAGTCCAGCCGGCAGCATATTGCGCCTGCGCTGCCAGGTAATACAATTCCATGTCAGGGGCCATTAGGCCGCTTCTAGGATATGTGTCAGTTAGTACCCTCCAGCTCATTCTCGAGTGGCCGCCCCATACGAACGCTATGCATGCACTGTTGATTCTGGAGAACAGAGCGCGACCCGGCCACACCGGCACTGTACTGTAAAGATAGAAAAGCTTAGGCAAAATGATCATTTTAATGAATGCTATCCTCCCCATCATTGATATGGTCAGGGCGTTCCAGCGCTTCATCTTGGTGCAAAGTGCGTCTGCCAATGAATTGTAGTTCAGTGTTCGGGACAGCTGAGCGGACCTGGCAACAGCAGCGCCTAGGTAAACAATGTGTACTGGGCTCCATATAAGACCGTGTAGGTTTTGGGGCTGCGCGGTGGCATCTGTGAGCGGGAATATCTCAGACTTATTGGGGTTCAGACGAAGACCTGAATATTCGCCAAACATTTTCACTTCAGCCAGCACCTTGTCCAATGTGCGGTCCGGGTTCTTCAGATATAACAGAATATCATCCGCATATAGTGTTATAATATGCAGTTTACCCTCAAGCCATATCCCGAATGTACTATAACGGGATCTGAGAATGTCCGCGAGGGGTTCTATAACTAGGGCGAATATTAGCGGGGAGAGTGGGCAGCCCTGTCTGGTACAACCCAGTAGTTCTAGTATGTCTGCAAAGGACCCATTAATTCTAATCTTAGCATGTGGCCGTGTGTATAGAATTTGGATCCACTTTATGAAGTTTGGGCCAAATCCATAGTTCCGTAGCACCCCGAATAGGAAAGGCCATGAGACAGTGTCGAATGCTTTCCGCATGTCTAGGGAGACTGCTATTCCTTGGTTCTCTGGGGGTATTATGGCAATGATTTGGTGACATCGCCTTATATTTGTTGCCGTAGACCTGCCCAATATAAACCCAGCCTGGTCTTCATGTACCATATATTGCATCAGTGGTGTGAGCCTGGTTGCTATTATCTTGGCTAGAATCTTGGCATCAGTGTTTATTAAGGATATAGGCCGGCATGACCCACATTCCCCAGGAGGCTTCCCTGATTTCAGCAGGAGTGTAATTATAGCTTCCCTGGTGATTTCGGGGAGTTCACCTGTGTCTAGTGCTTCCAACCATACAGCGTGAAGCCTGGGAGCCAGTTCACTACTGAACTCCTTATAGAACTCAGCACCCAGCCCGTCCGCGCCTGGCGCTTTCCCTTTAGGGAGTGCTTTTATTGCTTCAAGTATTTCGGGCTCAGTGATGGGTACCTCCAATGATTCCCTAGTGACATCTGCTAAAAGGGTTGTAGGTATCTGGGCGAGATAGCTCTCTATCTCAGCATCTGTGTCGGCGCATTGCGGGCAGTATAGGTCTTTATAGTAAGCATAGAAGGTTCCCTTCAGCATGTCCTGATCTGTGGACATCGTGCCGCCAGGCATCTGTATGCAGGGTATAGTTGTGGGGCCGTTCTCACCTCGTACCACTCTTGCTAATAACTTCCCCGGGCATTCCCCTTCCCCATATCTACGAGCTGCGGAAGGCCGATCGAAGTATCTGACCTCTTGATCCGCTGTCTCGGTGTATTCGTCTAGTTTGGCCTTTAATTTAGAGCTGAGCAGGGGTGACGGGGAGGATGCGTACTGGGATTGCAGGGACGTTATTTGAGTTCCTAGTCCAGTTAACCTATTTCTAATGTCTTTGAGGATTCCGCCCTCTACGGATATTGAGTGACCTCTGACGCAGACTTTAAACGTCTGCCATAGTATAGACTGGGTAGAGACTGAGTGTTCATTGATATCGAAGTATTCCTGTATATATTGTTTCATCGCGTTATTATAAACCAGGTCTTTCAAGGCCGCAGGTTTAAATCCCCAAGGCGGCCTGCCGTTGATCTTAACGGGGATTCGTAGTGTCAGTTGTATCGGCGAGTGGTCTGAGTATGTTCTTGGATGTATAGGGGAGTCTGTGACCCATGCCATGCTGTCTCCGTCTATTAGCCATAAATCTATTGTGGAGTGCATGTCATGGACTGTGGAATAGTAGGTGTATTCCCTCCTGGTAGGATTCAACGTTCTCCAGGCGTCTTTCAGTTGTAGATCTGCCATATGTAGGTGTATTGCCTGTGCTGCTTTGGTCAGTGTTCTAGTTTGTGTAGATGTGTGATCAAGATGTACATCTAGAATTGTATTGAAGTCCCCACCACATATCACCTCGGCTGTTGGGTATCTTGCTAATTTTTCGAACACTGAGGCATAGAAATCTGGTTGGTCAATATTCGATCCATATAAGTTAAGAAAGACAAATTCTTTATCATAGAGATTGCCATGAAGCAAAACATATCTCCCCTCTGGGTCACACTCAACATTAATACATTCAAAGGACAATGTTTTGTGTATCAGAATTGCAACCCCTCTCGCCCGGCTGGAGTATGTCGTGAAATACTGATGTGAGCCCCAGCTGGGCATCAATTGTTCACCTTGTCGAGGTCCGGAATGTGTTTCCTGTAAGAAGATTATCTTGGCAGCTTGCCTATTGAGGTAGGCCAGAATCTTCCTTTTCTTGATCCTGGATCCCAGACCCCTTACATTACAGCTAAGCACATTAATATTGTCTTTGCCTTATTTAGCCATTGTCAATGGGGGGATCGCTGCCATGAAAACCCTGATAATCTGCCGTTGCGTGCTGAAGTGTCTTTGTGCCTGATACCTTTACCAATCATCCTATGATAACAAAACCCCAAAACTCCCATGTTAAACCCTCCCCCCACCCTCACAGTTCCCCTAACTTTAAATGTGCCGTTAGATATCCATCCCTCCCCTCCCAACAACATCTCGAGCACCTGCTACAGGGGGGGCTGCAGCGTCTCCAGTGCCCACGCCAGCTTTACTTATAAGTATCGTGTCCGGTCCACGCATGTTGCTCTCGCACATCCTAAAAACATTTGGGACGATGATTCCATTGCAGATTGAAACATGTACATTCTTCTTTAACATCCCTGATGTGGGCCTCAAGGGGGGAAGCCTCTGATGTTGCTGTTCCTTCTTACTTCGAGAACGTGGTGGCAATGTTTAGGCCTCAGACTTGTTTATATCGCCCACACTTTAGGTCTGTCCATTGTTCGGGGGAATATGCGTTTATATAAAGTTTGCCACTTCTTTGGGAAATGTGAAGAAATATGGCTTGTTTTGGTGTTGCATTTTGAGCCTGGCTGGGTAGAGCATTGCATATTGCACTTGCCGTTCGTGTAACATTTTTTTGACTCCTGTGAATAGTTTCCTTTCCTGTTGGTCCGCCAGGGTGAAATCTGGAAAGATGCGAATAACATTTGCCTCCCATTTTAGCTCCTGCTTTTCTCTGGCGGTTTTCAGGATCAAGCCTCTATCCCTGTAGTTTTTCATGCGTGCTATGATGGTCCTGGGATATGCCCCGGGTTTCAGCTTCGGGGTCAGTGATCTGTGTGCCCTCTCAACTATGAACATCGGCGACCATCCGGGATCACCCAATAGTCTACGTAAGAGGTCCTCTTCCGCCTTCTCCATTGAACCTTTTATGGCCCCTTCCGGAACACCAATAATGCGGATGTTATTTCTCCGGGTCTTGCCTCCAAATCTTCACATTTGGATTTCACTGTGCCAAGTTCGATAGCCATTGTGGATACCGTGCTCTTTAGGACCTCTAAAGCGTCCTCAGTGCCAGATATCCTGGATTCCGCCTCAGTCATGCGAGTGGTTGTCTTGTCGAGTTGTGTTTTTATATTGGCGACACTCGCGGTGATACCATCCAGCTTGTCCGTGAGTGTTGCGAAGCCCTGTTGCATCGCCTCAAAAACGGCCTGGGGGTCCATCATGTTAGCCGGGGCATCTGCTTCTCATGTACCAGCATTTCCCTGTCCCTCTCGGGCTCCGTTTCCCTCTGCATCACGATTGTGTATTTCTCCAGCATGGGGTCTGGCATGGATTCACATGCTCATGAATATTCCCCGTCGTCAGGCTGGGAATCCTCGGTACAGAAAAAAATCAGTATCAGTTTCGGTTCTGATCTGTCTTTCCTAGTAGTAACCAATCACTGATCTCTGGGTCATACTGCCCACAGCCAATGACTGCCCTCTCCCTAAGCCCCGCCTCTGGCAGCCATCCTCAGAATTGGTAGCACGTAAAGTGGCAGTATGACCAAGTGAAGAGCCGTAGAGGGGTAGGCGGGAGGGTTTGCATGTGAATCCATGCCAGACCCATGCTGGAGAACAACAGTTACAGGTAAGTAATGTGTTCCTTCTCCAGCATGGGGTCTGGCATGGATTCACATGCTCATGAATATAAGATTACATAGCAGTACACACATGCACAACCACGGGAGGTGGCAAAAGGCTCAACATTAAGCAATACATAAACTCAACATTAAGCAACTCTTACCTCCTCACCAGGCCTTTCAGGCGAACAGGTTGCGCAGCACTGCTTGGCCGACCCTGGACTCCTCCCTGGAATCCCGATCGACGCAGTAGAATTTCATGAAGGTGTGCGTCGACCTCCACTTAGCAGCCCTGCAGATGTCCAGCAGGGGCACACCAGACAAGAACGCCATGGTAGCAGCGATCGCTCTGGTCGAATGGGCTCTCGGACGGCCGGGCAGCGGTCGGTTTGCCAACCAGTGACAGTGCATGATACAGCCGGAGAGCCACCTGGAAATGGAAGCCTTCGAGAGAGCCTTCCCTTGATTCACAGGTCCAAAGTTCACAAAAAGCTATGACATCTTCCGAAAACTCTTTGTGCGGTCCACGTAGAACTTCAGTGCTCTAGCTACATCCAGCGAGTGCAAATGTATCTTACCCTGGCTACGTCCGTGGCTAGCAGGCGTTGCACCTTGCCCAGGATGGCTTTCTTCGGACGGCGAGGCCAACCGTGCCACTGTGTCGAGCTTGGCTCCCAGAAACAGGGCGATTTGCGGAGGGACCAGGTGTGATTTGGGGAAGTTGATGGAGAACCCCAGGTCTGTGAGTAGCTGGACGGTCCTCGCTGTGTGTTCTACGGTGAGCTCCCTTGTCCTTGCTCGGATGAGCCAGTCATCCAGGTAGGGATAGTACAGAGACGTAGGTGGTACAGAGAGGCTCTCCCGTGGTCCCGCCAAGAAGCGGAGCACACGGCTCTCACTAAGCTGATTTTTTTTAGCCGTCTGTCTCACAGCTGGGTGCGCGGAGGGTGAGGATTTGCACGCAGGGAGCGGGAAGGCATACCTCTGCAGCCGCTGTCCGATCCGGGAGCAGGCCGCCCCTCGCCCGAGTCTCTGAAATGATGAAGGCGGAAGGGGCCAGTAGGCGCTCCACAATACTCGGGGAAACCACGACACTCCCCTGCTGGATGGATGACGCGAGCGGTCCGTTGCCGCCGCACCTGCCGCCTCGGGGCGGGGCTCCTCTCCCATCTCGCCGGCCATCGAGTCTCGGGCTGTCACGCCGACCATCCGGGTTCTTATCTCTGGAATCTCTGCACCGATCAGCCCGAAATTCCGTGTGGGTAATCTGATGATATTGTTACCCGTTCTCTGCAAAAATCGCTGAAAACCGGAGCAGGCAAATTATCTTTTCTGGCTGTGGGCCCTGGGTCCAGCCGGAGCTCAAACGAGAGCCGCCATTTTCTTGCGTGTGGAACAGCGCCCCCCCATCTTAACTCTATCTTAACTAAAGTCTTTAAACTGAAATTATACGTTTTTCAAAGTTTGCTTATTTAGGATTCACAATCTGGAAAAAAAAGCTTAATAGTATGCATTAAATGAAAACGCTAAAGTTCAGTCTCCTAATACAACATTGATAAACAGACTATATAAGCATCAATAAACATTTTAATCCCAATCTGCCCCACCCCCCTAACTGTTCCCCTATTATTCCCTCCCCTCACCTTTGGTACCCATCACAGTGATCTACATTGGCAACGATATCCACAATCTTTTGTACAGAATTCCCAATAGCTAAGTATCTCTATGCTCTCACCTCATTTTCCCTATTGTTCCCAGTTCTTTTTTACCCCGTCATCCCGTCTCCCCCACTCTTTTTTCAGTTTTAAATGGTATTTATTTATTTATTTATTTATTCGTGCACGTAGAAGCATTTATTTTGGTGTTAGCAAAACCCAGGGTCTTCAGTGGGTGTCTCAGTCCTGTAAAATCAGTTGCTGCAAAAAGTAGAAATAGACTCTATACTGCATTAGTGTCTTGGACAACTTCTCAATCTCCAGTATCTGCCACACCCTTCCCAAACATTAGTCAATGTTAGAAGGATCCCTCTTGCCCCATAGCTTACTTAGGCATCATCTAGCTGCCAAAAATAGAATATGTTCTCTCTCATAACATCGTAAGAGCCCTGGTGAGTAGTCTAGCTGTAACGAAAATTCCATGGCTCATATATATCCAGAAATGCATCAGACATTTAAATTGTATTAATCTTATTTGCCCTTCAACCTTCTTGCCCCCTTGTGTGGTAAGGGCATACAAGCAAATGTTTAAATCTATCCTTGTGGCAATTAGGGAGTCCTCGCCATGGGCATTTTTGCAAATAGAAGGCACATTGTGTTAACAACTGCAGACGCTATTCAGCTGTACTTGCTCCACAGTGATAATCCTGCAGATCGTTGGGCTCTGACTCGAGCCCGGTTTGATTGCCTATGGTCAGTGGCACAAACAAAAAGCTGGACTCACAATGCGCAACCCACAGCCTGCCCCTGCTGTTAGTGGTCGGTGGACGACCTTCTACACTTTGTCTTGTTCTGCCGACACTATACAGACCTAAGACGGAAAACACTCCTGCCTCTACTCAGGTCCGCTGGCATGTCTCAGGCTAGGCCTGCTTTATGTTATCTGCTCACAGCTGCTAAGTTGCCAGTGGCCTGGGGAACGGTGGACTATTTGAGAAGGGCTTGGTATCAGAGAACTAAATTTACTGCCCAAAACCTGACTGAACATTGAAAACTTATTGAATTGTCTGGACGTTTCTTGTGGATAATAATTAATTTACACACATGCACATTTTAAATCTTTTTATATGTAAGGTTTGTCCGTTTATATCATGGATTTTCTTAAATGTAGAACTGGATTTTGTATTGTCATGCATTTTTATTCTTTTTTTTGTGGTTTATGGATAATCTGCTTCTGAATAAACTTATTATTGATTGAGAATATATAGCAACTGTGTTTTGCTTATTTCATGTTCTTCATCAACAACTCCCATTTGAAGCAGTATAAGATAATTTGGCATTTGCATAATAATACCCTTTGCGATTATGGACCTGCATCCGAGCCAGAAGTCACAGCTGTGGGCATCCACAATAAATATGGCTAGCTACTGCTCTGTGTAAAACCCAAGGCTCCATTTGAAAAGATTACAATCTATCCTTTACTTGCACCACAATTTAATTTGTACATTCTTCAATAGACTTGGGGCCTTATTCCGAGTTTGGCGGTGCGGGTAAAAAGTGCCAGAAATTCTGTTACCAGCTGGCCCCCCTGCTGACCCGGGTGTTTAACAAGGCCTATGAACGCGTTACCCTCCCTGAATCCATGAGTGAGGCAGTGGTCATCCCTCTGCTCAAACCCGTTAAGCACAGAGCCGACTGTGGCTCATACAGGCCTCTCTCCATGTTAAACGTAGACAGTAAAATCTTAACCGCCCCGTTAGCGAATAGACTGCGTAGAGTGATTCCCGAATTGATCCATCAAGACCAAACAGGTTACATCCCGGGACGCTCTATCACCGAGAACCTGCACAGGTTACACCATGTCATATATAGCACAGAACTTTTTTTTTAACAACTTTATTTAACATTGCACACAGATTAAGCAGATACATTCGCAACATTCAATTTCAGTGAGCATATACCATATACAGGTTAGTTTTGCGTTGCATTTGAGTCATCAAGGGCAGATAAATCTGCCAGATATTGCTGTACCGTGCCCATATATTTCTGGGTTTAGAGGGGGCCATCACTGAATCTATGTACAGTTCTTCGGTTTCGCTAGCCCACAACATGTCTCTGTTCCAGTCCTCTGTTGTTGGCGGTTGAGCGTTCTTCCACCTCATCAATATGACCCTTTTTGCTAACAGTAGACATAAATTGAGCAGTTTTCGCCATGTTGGGTTCATTTTCCCAATCTCACCTACAATACAAAAGTACGCCGTTGCATCATTAGACGCTACCAAAGCTTTTGATTCAGTGTGGTGGAAGTGACTGTATGCCACCATGGTAAAAATGGGGATAGGACCAGTCTTTTTGAAATGGACCCAACTAGTCTGCACTAACCCAACTGCCAGGGTTCGCATGAATAAGACATATTCCAGCAAATGGTCCCTCCAAAGAGGCACCCGACAGGGATGCCCACTATCCCCCATGTTATACATCATCGCCACCGAACCCATGGCTGCCTACTTCAGACAGGAATACGCAGATGATGGTATTGAAATAGTGTGACCTACCTCATCTCCATGTATGCTGACGACACACTACTGTACCTACACAATCCCGAACACCTCCTGCCTTATATCCTTGAGACTCTAGACGGATTCCACAAATGCACAGGAATCCAGATTAACAGAGACAAGTCTTGTCTCTACCCCCTTGCCCCACTATATAACGAAGAATACAGGTCCCTGCCCCCCGTGGACCTCCAATGGCAAGTGACATCCTTCAGATACCTGGGAATCACTATACACCGGAACCCACACACTGAACACATTCTCAACACAGTTAGGGCTAAAGACTCCCTCGAGAAATCTATGGAATTCTGGAGTAGACTCCCACTCTCAGTAGCTCGAAGAGCAGGCCTCCTCAAGATGGTGGCACTCCCCCGCCTTCTGCACAACTTCACTAACGTCCCCTTCAACATCCCCCCCTCATTCTTCTGAAACATAAATAAACTTTGCAGGAGATTCCTCTACCAGGGTGGCAGGCACAGAGTAGCGTTAGAAACACTCCAAAGACCCTACGAGAGAGGAGGAATGAAAGTCCCCAACTTCGATTTGTACTACCTTGCTAGTCAGCTGAGGCATGTGATGCGATGGATGGCCGAAGAGACTACAGTGGACACCTGACTCCTCCAACCTGCTCTACCGCATCTATTACTCAGAGACCTACTCTGGGTCGAGGAGAGTACAACACGACACTGCCCATACATGGTCAAGCTGGGGATCCAGCTCTGGAAACGGGCCTGCAAAACGGTTGGAACAACAGACCCATACTCACCGCAAATCCCCATAGCAGCAATTATGGCGAAACGTGCATGTGGACATCTGGAAGCGCGTACCCAATGGGAACCCTACGGGGTGGCCACGTTAGGAGACTTGGTTCAAGAACAAGAGACCCTAACGTTCACCAAACTCAGTGAGGCCACAGAGCTACCTACAGGACAGTTCTTGCTCCATACAGCAGTGATGCGAGCCATGAAGAGCGGATGGCCTGAAGCTGCCAACCCCGCAACGGAACATGATACCATAGAAACTATGTTAAACGCTGTTGAGGGAGGCCACAAAACTTCACGACTCTACGAGGCCTTGATGCAAGGTACGACTAGAAATGAGCTCGAATGCAAGGTTAAATAGGAAAGTGAACTGGGCCTTGAATTTGAAGATAATGAATGGGAAGAGCTAACCCACTACCACAAGAAAATCTCCAGGAATGCCCACTTACAACTCATCCAACTGTACATTACCAACAGGGCCTATGTCACGCCAGAAGCCATATCAAGGTTCAAGGGTGCGGGAACCCAGGCGTGCCCCAAATGCGACGCGCCCAAGGCTGGAATGACTCATATGTTCTGGGGCTGCCCAGTAATACTAGGTTTCTGGACACAAATAAAAGAAAGGGTTGCTGATGCGGACATTGAGGTGGAAGTCCATAGGCCTGCGGCTTGTATATTAGGCAATTACAGATGCAGCAGGAAAAACAAACCTTTCAATAGACTCAAAGATCTAATAAACATCACAGCGAAAAGACGCATAGCCATGGGATGGAAAAGCCCAAAATGCCCTAGTGAGGCACAATGGTGGGGAGATCTTAGCAAGTGGATAACTGCCGAGACCGGAGCATGGGAAGCTGCAATACACGAACAGAGTATAGACTCTAGCGAAGCTAACGGTACCATTGCTTCATCCCAAAGCGCTGGACAGCGCCTCAGATAGAAGCAACAGCCCTGGCTCGTAAGCTGATACGAAGGTCACTGATGGACTGACCGTGGTCTTGGGGAAGGGAGGGAAGGGAGGGATGGAGGTAGGGGATAGACACCGAATCTACAACTGAGAATGTCTTATTGATTATAGCTGTGTCTTGTTTATATTGTTAAAAACCAATAAAGTTATTTTTTTTTAACAAGACATTTCGTTACCAGCACTTTTTTTGGCGGTAACTGTTAGGGGAGATTTTCTAGAGTCTCACCTGGAGGTAAGACTCTAGTGAACTATCCCAGTGGTTTGTAGATCCCCAACTCTTAGTATCAGTCTGTACTACTGCTGGAACCTTGGTAGGGTGGTAGAGCAGTCAGGCTTATCTTAAGAGGAAGATGTGAGCTGTAGGTAAGTACACTGAACCCAGTTAGAGATGAACTTCAAAGAAAGATTTACACTTATAATTTATGTAAAAAGTATATATTTATTATATTTACACCGGAATCACTTTAAACACTTCATACGTTTACGCTACAACACTTCGGAATACTTTAGAATATACTTCAAAGGACACTTCTTAGATTGTGATTGTTCGCGGTTACATTTGTTGCAAAGTTATAACGTGAAAGGACAATGCTATCGTATTATCGGTAACTACACGCACTCGCGCTTCTTAGCAGAAATACAGTAAGACATTTATTCTGCATACACATATAAGAAATGGACTTTAGGGAAGGACTATGGTTAGTTAGTGTAATACTAGCAAGGTTCTAGGTTCAAGAGATGATTTCTTTGCACAGCAAGTCTTTTAAGTCCAAAACGCAACCCTATCTAAAGGCAGTTTGAAGAGGGCTCAAAATCTTGCCAAGCAGCAGAATATGAAGAGTTCCTGTGGATTTCTTCTAATTGTTAGTCTTTAAAGATGCAGCAATTTAACAACTAACGATGTAGACCCTGTTACATACTCGATAAAGGAGCACAGACAGCAGCTTGGGTCTGAAGTAAGAGGGGGGTACTTGGGACACCTTTGGGTGCACTCCAATCCTCTGGAGCAACATCACGAATCAAAGCAAGCACTACCTTTCTACTCACAGTACCTTAGAATTGAAGAAGTTGTTGTGGCTGGATTCTCTTCTATGTGGCTGTGCTGGACTTGACCTCCGGATTCCTTGATGTGATGACAAAAGACAGGACAATGGACGGGATCTCTCAGCAGCAGTCTCGAGGGTGGACCTCTGTCACGGCTTCCATCAACTCCTTGGCTCACTCTGTGGTCTTGGCGCCTTTTCTGCAGCTCCAACAAAGGACACGATTCACCCGGTCAATCTTTTTCGCTTCTCACAGTCCCACACTCTGCTGAGGAGGTCTGGCTGAGTTGCATCAGATCTCTGGAGTTTCCTTGAGGGCTCAGCAAATATTTGGACTAGTTTAGCCTCTCCACAACGATGCACTCGGAATGGGCAGTAGGTCTCCTGGTATTGGGGTTTCTCTGCCCTGGAAAGTCACAGGTCCTCGGGAGATGGCTCAAAACAAAGTTTGTCTCTGGACTGGTTGTTCTCGCCAGTCGAAGGGAAGGAGTCGTCCTTTTCGGGGTTCCTCTGTCACACAGAATATGGGGTCAGGACAGAAGTTGTCACCTCACTGTGTTGCAAAGGGTCTGCAGGTGTCTCTGGTTGTCTTCTTCTTTGGTTACTTCAGCTTCCAGTGGTCGACTTGCTTTACACTCATGAAGCCTCACCTTTTATACAATTCAAGCACATGCTCCTCTGCAATCTCTCTCAGCAATTTACAGAAAGGGACGTTTGGCTGTCCAATCAGGACAGCCAGATCCCCAGTGGGAGCTAGTCCTATTCAGGCACTCTGGCAGACTAAGGGCGAGTGGGCAAGAGGGGAAAACTCCTCCCCACTTCCTGCCTGCCCAGACACTCTGGAGCCTAGGCGGGGACACCTATGGGTTTCTGCCAAAGGCAAAACATACACACAGGCCTCCCCCTCCCAGAATGGTAGAAGCAGGGCTGACAAATGTTAAGTGACTTCAATTCAGCAATCCCACTAAGTCAGTGCCTCGTCTGGGACGGCCAAGAGAAGCCCTTACTTATATATTTTTATGACAAGTTATAATCTGGATGATAAACCCTTATATAACGCCCCTCTCTTTGAATCCCCCTTACCTCACCGAGCCAAGAAGTAGGTTTGTTTTGCAATTTAAAAGGTTTATTGAGAAAGTAAACAATTTATATATATATATATATATATACATATCACTTTTATTAATTCATTAATATTTGATAGCACACTTAGGCATATGACAGTGATCAACAATGGATGATGTTACACTAGCACACTGATTTAATTACTTAGGAGTTAGTATAATGAGGATAAGGTAGCTGAGAATACTTTTATGATTTCCAGGAAATGCAATGATGAATAAGAATGCAGTACAGAAATAAACTGATAGGGTTTCACAAGAGATAATATGTTCACTTTTCCCCTTGTGGCAATTCACTCCCCCCCCCCCAATGCAATATAAGGAGATGGAAGTAAAGCACACAGTTTTCAGGAATCCAATCACAATACAATACGAATTTCAGTTCCCCCCTAGCAAGTTTAGAGAAACAGGGATGGTTTTAAACACAGGCAAAAGTACTTTTAAATGTGGTATGCAAAGAAGGGAAAAATATGCTAAAAATGATTTTAATTCCCTGTAGGAGGTTCAGGGTAGGTGATAGCTATTTAAGATTAGTTCAGGTCACACTGGCAATACTCAATGAGGGATTAGTAGGTTGAAAACGAATTTTAGCAGTTCAAACAAAAGCAGCTATTTTGACAGGTGAAGAAATTTGAGCCAAATCGCAAATCGCGGCACTTTTCCCGAGTGCGTCGAGTGCGATTACGGAAAAACTATGAGGAGTAGAAAGTCGGTTCTGGGCTTTTTACAGCTTTGAAATGACAGAATGAACACACGATTCCTAGGATGCAGTTCTGGACAGGTTAAAATGGTTTGAATCAGATTATTTTAGACTAAGAGATTGGTTCTGGCACAGTTCTAGCTGAGTATTCACACTATAAATTTGAAATAGGCCGTCAGGGTCTGGTCAAGTTTGGACTGGACTCCTGGCGGGTGGTTCAGAAGTCACAGCTCTTAGGGTCAGCTCTGCTCTGCTGGTCTGGTCTGGCGCTCGGCACTGCACAGTGGTCTGAATCTCTGGTTCTGCTCACAGCGATCTGGTCTGGGTCTGCTAGCGACACTTCACAGCGGTCTGGTCTCTGTTCTGGCAAAAGTTCTTGGCACTGCACAGCGGTCTGGTCTCTCTGCTGCAAGTTCTGAAATCTGGAGTCTGGTTTTCTAAGTTCTGCAGATGGTCCTTCTGGATATTGTCTGGTCCAGCAAAATGCTTCGCAAGAAATGGAAAGTGAGTCCCTTCCCTGGGTTTCAGTGTTCCTTTTTATTTCTTTTGAAAATGGGTGTGTGTGTGGGCATAACTAAGCCTGCCCCTCACAACTTATCATTGGCCAAGTTCTCCTCTCTCCCTAGATTGGGGAACTGATTTGTGTGTCATGTTTATAGCATACAGAAAGAACCTCCCCTTTGGTTTCACTTAGAAAATCAATTTTTCATAACCACGCATGCTTCACATGTGAATTAAGGTACATTCTTGCCCAACTCTGATCTTCCCAAGAGCTTGGGTTAAGAAATGACAACATATTTTCATTTTTGGTAGCTTTTGCAACATTGGTTTTTCATCAAATCTTTACACAGACCTGTACCCTCTCCCTGAGCATATTAATATAAGTTATCATGTCTCTAGCATAAATACAGTGTCTGCAGCATTAATAAATTGTGGGGTTCGGTCCCAGAACAGCGTACAAAGTGGAGTTGAGACTCAAATTGTAGGTACATTGCTCATATTAAGGATGTCCAAATTGTACATTCTTGTCAGCTTGAGAGAATATTTTATGAGCTATTTAATCAAACATACATTTGGTGCAATATGAATCCACAATTCAGTCTGGGTCCGTCCCCAGGAACATGGTGAGTCAGAGATCACATGTCTCTCCTTCCCCCAGAGCAGTGTTGACTTTAAACACCCAAAATCAGCATATTCTATTCAGCAGAAAGAGTCTATTGGGTTGACTGAGGTGAGCAGACCAGGGGGCCACTCTGCATTTGGTTAATAGAAACCTTTGATTTCCTATCTTCTTGTGTGGAGTACTGAGGTGTGAAGGCTTCCCAGCCTCTTGGACTGTTAATTGAATCAGACTGTCTTCTGGGAACAGCAGGTGTTAAGAATTTTCATTAACCAGCAAGGCTTTGAAGTCCAGGCTGGCTCAGGCTCCTTTGTCAGCTACTGAAATACAGTTCTCCTGTCAGAGTTTAGACCGCTAGCGCCGGTTAGTGTCCAATGCCGGTACTGCACCTATTTTTGGGAGCAGTCTTGAATTAATACATTTCAAAAAGAAAGGATTTTACTTAATAGTATATGATCCTTGCTTGACATGGCATTGATGTGGATCTGCAGTAGAGTAAAGTAGAACAATCAACCAGAGTTGGATTTTTGTTTGGTGGTTTTGTGCCCATGATCTTAGCAATTTTTGACATTAATAAAAACAGATTTTGAACAGAACCATCTTTCTTTGCACTGGTGGGTGGCAGGTCAGGCGACCATTTTGGTGTGCGCAAAACTACGCGGTTCTTCTGGATTCTGGCGCAAATGTGGGCTTTTCCGCCATCTTGGATTTTCTAAGCCTACAGCACCAAATGTTGTAGCATAATAGTTCAAACGTGGGTCAGGACACCCAACACAAAGAACAACCATGCTAGTAATGGCGAAAAAAGAAGGGAGTCCCAGAGATGGTACTCAGGTGCTCCTATTGCGCACCACTGACGCTATGGACATAACCTGCGGTAGAAAAATCACACAATAGTTGGTAGTACAGGTCCACTGCCACCAGCCATAACTAGGTGATTGCCTATGTGACTTAAAAGTCACAGGAGCAGAGAGAAGGGGAATACTAATGGCCTGATCACGGGTTGGGCAGTAGCCCTTAAATGCGGCAGTAACGCTATTACCGCTGTATTTAAGGGTCTGCCCAATCCTGAGTATGGCCACATTTACCTCCAACTCGGAGCTGGAAGTAAATGCCCTGGCAGAATGGGCATTTTCAGCGATGCGCTGACGCTAATAGCTCCCCCAGGCCCCTTGAGTCCAATGGAACCAATGGGCAATGAGCAATAACCGCTACTCCGCTACTGGTGATCTGACGCAAATAGCGCCGAACCGAGTAGCAGTAATGAATATCGCCGGACCTGTGATCAGGCCCCAAGTATCCATTTGGCACTCCACAGAAGGTGGTGTGTGCCAATCTCTCGGACTATAATGTTTTAGGAGAGATTAAGAACTGTAGTTACTTGAGGATAAAGAAAGGAATCTCAAAGGAGGACCCTAAGGGTCCCCAGCAACACTGCCCATAAGGAGCTGTGGGTTGCAATAGTAAAATTCAGACGTCTTTAAGAGGTATGGAGGAAAAATAGACTCCATCGGACAGTAAAATACAAAGGAAAGGGTTCCAAAAGACAGAGCCCATAAGAATAAATGAGTGGACAAAGACTGCACTCATTCAGGAATAAAGAAAAAGGTCCAGAAGTCCAGCAAAACGTGCTGGGGGGTCTCACGAGGAGAGGGGATGAAGCATAACAATGTTGAATCTCCCTAACAGTAACAGAATGACTTCAGTGTTCCCTGCACTTCCCAAATACACAATTTGGCAGAATTTCTCAGTGGTGGTTCCCCCGATTTGTGGAAGGAAAGTGAAGGATTTACATGCCCCACTTTCCCTCCAAAAATCGGAAGAAATACCACTTGGTAATTCCACCATTGGCAATTATGCCAAAAATCCCCAAGTCCTAAGGACTGCATAAATGGGGGCCAACATCACCTTACAACCACTTGTAATCCTGTGGTAAACCCACAAAACCAAGTGGTGGTAACAGTAATCAATTTTGGCTGTATTTCGGCGGATTTAACGCTAAACTTGGAATGAGGCCCTTAATCTTTGTTTCCCAGAACATGTCACCTATACGTGTGCACCCACCTTTCTTCCATCCTTCAAATACCCTCAGTTTTCTTCACGTCGTAAAGTCAGGATTGCAAAAAGCAGCGTAATCGGAGACAGGAAAGCAATGCCTCACAGCGGTTTTATCCCACACCCACAGAGTGCATTCAGTGACTGTATTAATAGTTTGTGACCGGGCCCTATTGTGATGTTCCAATCCAGGGTTGTGTCCATATCCTTGTTCGCACCTTCGACTGCTCCATTATGAGCCAGGGGCCGCTCTGATATCGTGTTCATTCATTCTATAATCACCCTTGATTGAGCTTCCTGATAGTATTTCATAACATCTGGGCATCTCACTCCCCCGTGTGTTTCAGGGCAGGTAATCACCTTCCTATTTATTCTGGGATGAGCTCCTTTTCAGATACATTTGAATATAATATTTTGTATTAGCTGTAAATCTTTGAGATAATAAAATGTGAAGTGCCTGAAAAAGGTAAACTAAGCAAGGAGACACAATATTTTTAATCAGGGGAATATGGCCCAACCAGGAGGGTGTTGGTCTTCTCCATCTATCCAAATATTTAATGACAACCAGCACTCTGGGATAGTTTGCTTTATAAAGGGACGTGTACTTCGGAGTTAGGTTGGCACCCAGGTACTTGTCCACCTATATGAATGTTTTCCTGTATATTTTCCTTTTTTTGTTGGTGATATTGATATATCAAGAATTTCTGATTTGTCTTCATTAATTATTTAAGCCTGAGACCCTCAAATACACCTCCATTTCTTTGGTGACTTCCTTTAACAGACCTGGCATAGTTGTCAGTGTCAGAATCACATTGTTGAAAAAGAGACAGATCTTATGGTGTTGATATATATATGATATGTCATTTATAACGCGCCTGTACTGAAGTGTTACTAGGCACGATTCTATTACCTAGAGGCTCTATGTATGCGCTTTTTCTTATTATTGTGGCAAAAGTCTCCTTTGCCAGGTGTGAGAAACCAAAGGGTGTCTCACCCGCTAGTCCCCGGGGATCTCTCTTTCTCAGGTGACCAGGGCACGGCCATCGGCATTGCATCCAGACCCTGGGGGTGGACCAGTGTGGGAGGATTACCTGTGCGAGGGGTCTTCGGGGGGTGGGGGTGAAGTAACCGATGGTGAGATGTGTTATTCCCCCCTCTTTTGTTTATCTGACCCACCCTATTTTTTAGGATTTTCCAAAGTCCCAGCTCCCCCCTGTTTTACTCAAACACTGGCCTGAGGAAGAGGGTGACTGAGAGTAACCAGACTAACTCTCTCACATCATACTGGACATGTCCCGTTAATCGGGTCAGGCAAAGTCAGGCATTTTACTCTAAGTGCATGCACCTAATACCAATTAGCTCTCCTCACATAAATAAAAGGCAGCACCTAAAGACACACTCTGAGCAAGGCGGAACACGAGTACGAGCAGACCTTGCGGGACAAAGGCACACCTACTGGAGCAGAGCAACGGACCAAGGGACGAGAGCAGCGGGTCGGAAACTTCAGTAAATCCCTACTGGAGGTTGTTGCCTCTGACAGGCCGCGAAAAACACGTGCAGAAGGCCAGATCCCACAAGTGAAGATGCATTGTGTTTCAAGGACGCCAGCAACCCTCCCGGGTGAACGGCAGATTTGGGGAGGCGAGGCCAAGCCTGTGGTACTAACCTTGACTCGTGAATTGGAAATAGCAAAAACAAGAAAGACGCACACAGCCGCTGAGAGACCGGTGTATGTTAAAGCAAACATTATATCGCAAGTGAAGGCTGCACATGTGTGGATGAGATGCAAAGAACGGCAGACCTGTGAATGAACTTTGAAGTAAGGACAGCTGTGAGATCAGCGATACTTAATAACGGAGTGGTCCGGCGAAAGGAAGTAGCCCACTCGAAAGTCTCTGTGAAAGGTACATTGTTTGAAGCATTAAAGCGAATGTACAGCAAAAGTGAAGTAAACAAGAGCAAACGTGAACTTTTGAGTCAGTCATCCTACGGTGGTCTGTAAAGAAAGCCACGCTCATTTGAAAGTCTTCGACATCGTGAAAGACGTAGGTCTTCTCGGCTCCCGCGGCCGCAACAAACATCCTGGCAAAATAGCCTGAATTTCGATGAATTAGGAGCTGAAAACACCCCTGAGGGGCGTCGGACACCCTTGGGCACAAACGAGGTGCAGATCAGGGGAAACCGCAGTCGAATCCATGAGAGGAGACTGCAAGAAGTTTGGCGGCGGTCAACATCCAGCCTGTCCTTAAAATGGTCGCCGGTGCGCACTGCGGATTGCCTGGTGACTGCGCAGCGAGGCCGCTGCAGATTCACTGATCACAGTGAAAAGGAATTGCGGCCCTAGCGGGGCCCCGGTGGTGTCCCGACAGACGGGGGAAGCATCCGTCCCCGACAGCGAGTAACCCAACAGGAGAAACAGACCTGCACGCCGTCGGTGGAGAGGGGCTGCTGGTGTGTGAGGGGAGCGCGGGTGGGTGTCCCCCGGCGGGCCCTGCTCCCCCGATAGCGGCGGTGAGTGAGGCGGCCCTGGAGAAAGGAGAAGAACTGGGGGAGAACCGCTGCGACCCACGCGGCCCGCCTGCAGCCCGGTCCCGTGGCTGCCGCCGACCCATGGGCCGGTGTGGGAGGCCTGCGCTCCCACTGCCGGACGAGCGCTCAGCCGTGGAAGTGTGCCGCGGCACCGCTGAAGACAGCTGCAACATTGAGAGACACGGGAAGGAGCTCCCCGGAGGCGCGACCCTGCGAGCAGGGAAACAGCATGAACAATCTCCTGAAGGGGACCTTACGACAACAGCTACAGGTCCAGCCTACTGGCAAGGTACACAGGACAAGAGGTACCCAGGGGGGGGAGCAATACCCAGGTGAACGTTAGTTGTACCGTTCACCCACATCGGCCCACGAAGCTCGAGTGGCAGTCGTGGGCCTTGGCATCCCCAATTAGCTGGCCGTAACGAAGCAGATAACCGCCGAGGGCGGGATCCACAGGGCAAAACATCCAGATTACCACCAAGCCCTCTGACAGCAAAACACCCTGGCTCAAACCCAGCTGGCACCATTAAGGGCAGAATAGGTTAGAAGGTTCTGTACTCGAAGAAGAGGAAGCAGCTGGGGACGGCTGGATCACTCGGACCCCACCCAGAGTATTCCATACGGAGGTCCCTCACCACAACCCCAACACCTACAGGGTGCGATAGGTGCATGAACATAACACGCAGTGAGACAACCACGCAGGATTGCCCAACACGCAGGATTGAAAACGCCCAGTGTATGCGGCATCATGGGGAAAGATAAGTCTAGGAAACTTCCCACGCAGAGCAGAATGGATCAATACACCATTGCTCCGCTCCAGCCGCCAGGCCTCCACCCGCAATCCTTGGAGGAGATGGAGACAGACTAGGGAATTTCTTTGAAGGACATTATGTCTGCCATAGCAGACTCACGCACGTCCATGGAGCAGAAAATGGACGGAATTAGCATGGATGTCTCTCTCCTCAGGCATGACCTCCAAAAACTAACGGCACGTACCGGGGAGGCTGAGCATCGTATATCCAATACAGAGGATAGAATGAATAACATGCAACAACAGCTCCACAACGCCACATCCAAATTGAAAGTGCTGGAGGACAGAATCGAAGATGGAGAAGGTAGATCCAGGCGCAACATGGTGCGCATACTCAGTATACCCGAAAAGGCAGAAGGCGCCTGCACAGAACTTTTTCTAGAACAGTGGCTGACTGACCTGTATGAACCCGACGCCTTCTCCAAGTTCTTTTCCATAGAGATGGCACACAGAGTTCCCACGCCCAGCCACCCCCCACGCACTATAATAGCAACATTTTTAAACTACAGGGACCGTGATGCCTTACTACAAGACGCGCGCGCCAAGGGCGCCGTCACGTTCAATGGATCCAAAATCGCCTTTTTCCCCGATTACACCAGGGAGGTGCAAAAGGCGAGGCAATCCTTCGACCACCTCAAAAAACAACTGCAAATAATGGGAGTGAAGTACGGCCTGCTCTTCCCAGAGCAACTGAAGATTTACCACAAAGGCACAACAGTCCACTTCACTGATCCTAAGGAAGCCTGGCGCTGGGCCGAGCAAAACATAGACAGAGATTGGTCGACCCCCCGCAAAAATAGGGGGAGGAATCGAAGCCCGCCACCGGACCAACAGCAGGAACCCCGCCGACCACCGGCGCAGGACCCGCCGGAAGACTTGGGGGGCTGACCCCTGCCCCATCGTCTGCCAGGGGCCCGTAGCCCTGTTGTACATTCAGGTCAAACTAGAGTACCTCTACACTATACACAAACACGCAACAACAGACAGCATACACCTACTTGATGCGGCCGCGGAATGCCCCAAGCCCGCAACACAAGGAGAGCCCCTCTCCCGATAGTACAACAATCTCCACGTGTATCATACATGAAGACCCCCCTCGGGGTTTACCTCTAGAGGAGTATTACCTTCCCCTTGGGTTCCAAGCAGGGGAAGGCCACTTGTACCTGATACTAAGTTCATCGCATGTGAGGTGTCCAGTTGATACCATAAGTTCTTTGTTCGGGCGACCGATGCTTCTAGTTGGGAGGAGTATGCGGTGGGGGGTTGGGGATTTGTTAAGTTCAGCTATAGTCGGGACCAGTCAAACTCACAAGGATATATGGCTAGATTTGATGTCAATAACCCACAGGCTCATTCGCAACAGGCGCATAACGCCGTCAGAGGCAACTTTGGCCTCTATCACCACAAGCACACATGGCAGCACATAGCAGTACTACTGATACCCTCACAACACTGAGGCTCATGACATGGAACGTCAATGGCCTGGGCAATGCAGTCAAGCGCCGATTAGTGCAGCAATTCCTAAATAGACGTGGGGCCGACATAGTGTTCCTATCTGAAACCCACCTTGCGGGCACCGAATGTACCCTATTCAGACGCACAAACTATAAACTGCTATTCCACTCAGGTTTCACGATGGGCTCTAGAGGCGTCATGATCATGATACACAAAAGCCTCCCCTTCCACCTTAATATGATGACCCATGACACAGGCGGCAGATACGTATATGTGACGGGTGAGTTGTGGGACCAATCCATTGCACTGATAGCCACCTATGCACCGCCAACCCTTCTAGAGCCACTACTCACTGACATTGCCCCGTTAATCGCTAATGATACCTATACCTGCATGATATTAGGGGTGATTTCAATGAATTAATGAATGTAACCCTGGCTAGATCACACTTACGCAACAGAAACCCCAACGTCCCCACCAGACTGGCCACTTTTTAAAAATGCACTTGGCCTGTGCGATGTAGGGAGAGAACTCCACCCAGACACTAGAGCGTACTCGTTCCACTCAGGGGCTCATGCCTAGCTCTCCAGGCTAGATTATTTCCTCACCCCAGCAACGGATCTACATAGGGCACAGGAAATAAACATGTTACTCAGAGGCATCTCTGACCACTCCCCAGTGGAACTGCTGCTCATAACATCCCGACGGCTCCCACCGCCGAGCTGGCGTCTGAATAGTTACTACCTGGGGGACCCAGAGCTCGTGGACAGACTACAGGAAACCACCAATACATACTTCGAGCTAAACACCCAGACGGCAACGAACCCCGAAACACTATGGGAAGCCTACAAGACAGTGCTAAGAGGCGAATTAATATCATGGACGACTGCTAAGAAGAGGCAGCACTGGGGTAAGACTGTTGAAGCGGAACAACAAGTGAAACAGACAGAGGAGAGGCACATAATAGAGAACACGCTGGCCTCTAATCGGGCGTTGCTACTAGCACAAAAAAGGCTTCAGAGCATAGCAATGGACAATGCTAAACAAGCGCATACTGCAATGCGAGCAAGACTCTATGGAATAGGCGATAAGGCGGGCAAGTTGCTCGCGTGGCTGGAAAGGAAGGAGCAGGGACGCAGCCATGTCCGGAAGCTCGAAACTAGTGGTGCAAACACAAGGGTGACAGATCAGGAAATAACCCAAGGCTTCGCGGAATACTACGCTGAGCTTTATAGTGAACCCACGACCCAGATGGACGCCACGATTATGGACCAAATTGATATCCCTACTTTAAATGAGATGCAACTGCAGCTGCTGCAGCAGGAGATCACAGAAGACGAGATCTTAAGAGCCATGTCTGGTCTCCAGACCGGTAAAACCCCTGGACCAAACGGCTTCCCGGTGGAACTGTGGCGGAAGGTGGGTACCAATGTAATAGCCCCACAATTACTCCAGTTGTATCATCACGCACGGGATAAGGGCATTCTCCCACCAGATCTACGAGAAGTGACAATAATAGTGATACCGAAGCCGGACAAGCCCCCGGAAAGATGCAGCTCGTACAGGTCCATTTCACTCATCAACTGTGAAACTAAAATACTGGCGAAACTACTTGCAGATCGTCTACAACAAGTAATTCCCTCCCTGATACACCCGGACCAGTGCGGCTTCATGCCACAGAGATCAACCCGCATGAACCTCCGCAGACTACATTCAGCTCTGGAAAGGGCCAACAACATACAGGGCCCGTTAGCCCTGTTAGCAATTGACTTTGAAAAGGTCTTTGATTCAGTGAGATGGGAGGCTGTCTGGACCATAATGCGCCTCATGGGATTCGGTAGAAACTTTATGAGTTGGGTGCGGCTGCTGTACGAATCCCCGGTTGCTAGGACCGAGGTCAACGGCTGGCGATCAGAACTCTTTAGTCTGGGAAGGGGCACGAGGCAGGGCTGCCCGCTATCGGCCATGATCTTCGCTATCGAACCACTGGCGATCCTGCTGCGAAACACTCCAGCCTGGGAGGGTTTCCATTGGTCCGAGACCTGGGAAGACAGAATATCCCTCTATGCGGATGACCTGCTCATCTACCTGAAGGACCCAAGCACTTCCTGCCCCAGAGTTGTGCACCTGCTAGGACAAGTCGAGGTATTCAGTGGATTATGTGCGAACTGGTTCAAATCCATCCTCTTCCCAATAGGAGACGCCTCCTTGGCGGACCTGGCGGCTGGCCCCTACCAGATTGAAAGAGAACAGTTCAAATACCTGGGGATACGCATCACAAAGCTTCTTACTGAATACACAACCCTAAACCTTTCCCCACAGGTGGCAAGATTCGCAGAAGACACTCGCCACTGGATCTCCCTGCCATTGACTCTGATGGGCAGAGCAGCCCTGTTCAAAATGATCGCCCTCCCAAAATTCTTATACATCCTGCAAAACGCTACATTATACATCCACCATTGAGAATTCCACAAACTCGAGTGTATCCTCCGGAAGCTGCTATGAGGAGGAGGTCACCCACAAATTGCTCTTGCCACTCTCCAGAGGTCCATCTGGGAAGGGGGGATCGGGCTGCCTAGACTGCAGTCATATAACTGGGCAGCCAGATGGCGGTGGTAAATGATATGCTTCATGGAGACAAGAGCTTCCCACACATCAAGGGTTTCAATTGCAACACCACGGCCAAGTCACTAGAATTCCTATATGGAAGCCTGGGTCGCCCTCAAAAACCTGACATGGCATTGCATATATTGAGAATATGGAAGGAAGCGCATAGATTCTTAGGATGGGGCGGAAAACTAACATTGGCCCAAACCCTGTGGAACAACTGCAGCCTTCCTGAAATACAAAAGCTACCCAGATGGCACTAGTGAACTGAGCGAGGAATCTCCAGTATCGGAGATGTGATACACAAGGACAACCTGGCAACATTCGAAACGATGCTCAGAAGCCGGTCAAGTGGCACAGCGAGTAGAGCGCTCGCTTTGACATCCGTGCAGAGCCTGTTAACGCAGGTTCGAATCCCGGCAGGGCCAAACTCAGCCTTTCATCCTTCCGAGGTCGATAAATGAGCACCACACACCGTGGGTAATAATAAGCAGCGCTCAGATACCTGAGGGTTCGTAGCGCTATATAAATGCCTAATTATTATTTTTATTATTAATTGAAATTCTCGCTTCCAGATACGGAGAGGTACCATTACATGCAGCTGAATCATGCGTGGATGGCCCACCAACAGATTACACAAGACCTGCCGGAAAGCTCCCCGCTGGAGCGGAACATAGTCCTGGATCGGGTGGCGCGGAAGATCACCTCTACCATGTACAATGTGATAACATCCTTTGCGACACCGGAACTAACCAGTCTGAAAACAAAGTGGGAACGAGATGTGGGACCACTTCAACCAGAGGACTGGGTAGAGGCCCTGATGTACCCGTGAAAAACAACCATCTCCGCAAGGCTCCGACTCGTCCAATTGAAGATCCTACACCACACCTATTACCCGAGGGTGGCCCTCTATCGCTGGGGTAAGACCTCAGACGCAAGATGCCTACGCTGTAAGCGAGAGGAAGGTACCTTTTTTCAAATCCTGTGGGAATGTAGTAATATCCAGCAGCTCTGGCAGAAATGCTGTGACAAACTATCTAGCGTTATGGGTAAACCGATACCGAGATGCCCTACGCACCTTCTCCTGGGGATCTCCAGTGAAACGGACTTATCCTGTTTTGAGAAACTGCTCTGGTCAACTGCGATGGCGGTTCTCAGGTGGAACATTGCACAACTGTGGGGCTCAGAACGTACACCTAGTTACGACCAGTGGGTCACAGACGTGGACATATGTGCAGTAATGGAGCATCGGGTGTACAAAGCGAGAGGCTGCACGCAAAAAGCGGAGAAAATATGGGGAAGGTGGGAGGAGGCTAACTGAATGTCAACGGCGACCCCGCAACCACAGAGACTGGGTGACGCCCAGCACAAGTGGGCGCATCGAATCTGTTATGAACAATCTATGCCATGAGGACAACCTATGTTAAATTTGACGGTCTTTCGGACCGCAGTCCCCGAAGCTGGTTTTATAGATGTTATTTGGTTTTATTGTGTTGATTGTTTCTCTCGCTCCATCCCATTATCTTTCCGGGAAGTTGTTGCTTTGATATGTTTTTGGCCCTTGCTTCCTCCCCTCCCTCCCCCTCCCTTCCCGTCCTCCCCTTCCCCCCTCTCTCCCCTAACCCCACTCCCCTCCCCATGTCCCTTTCCTGTAATGTAGAGAGATGAATGTAATGTTGTCTTAACTTGAAAATCAATAAAAAGAATTTCATCCAAAAAAAAAGAAAGTCTTCGACATCCGAAAGTGGTCCGATCCCGACAGAGGGAGACCCGAAGTATAATAAGCTTGAGGAAGGGAGCCCCCTTGCAAGTGTGAGTTGAACTTTGACGTGAGAGGTCTGAGCCCAACAGAGGGGTTCCTACGTGTACTGTGCGGTGAAAGGTCTGAGCCCGAGAGAGGGGGGGACCTTTGTGAACTTTGTGTTGAAGTACTATTTTGAAAGTCAAGAAAAGAGTCTTTAACGTGGAAGGCCAGGCAGGCCTCAATCCATGTTTTGGAACGGTTTATAGTGTTGGAAACCGAGCCAGAGTGTGTCACCCTGCCTACAGGGACAGCCTTACTCTGTGAGGTCTAACGTGAGGAGGAGAGCTGATTCAACCACATTTATTCTTTTGAATGTTGATTTTTCCTTTGCATACATTTCTCCTTTTTACACTTTTTGTACAAGAGATAGGGCAGGCATTAGGTTTTGTTAGCATAGGCCATTTTGATTTGACAGACTCCACTAGGACTGTTTTGTTTATCGTTTGATGGTCGAGACTACTCACATCTTAGTTATAGGGCAAAGTAGGAGTTTCTCCAGCCCCAACATTTTCAATAAAGGTTTTACAAATTGCATCCATTGTGTCAGTGTCATACTTGTGATACAATGCCTCCCCTACACAGGGCAAAGAGCAATGGGGAGAATGGGCACCCTCAGAATGCCATTGATTATGATTCTTTGTATAGGCTTTTGAAAGTTCAGCATTATTCTTCATTGGAAACCTTCTTGCAACACACATTACTTTAAAGACTAGATTCAAATAGCCCCAATCTCCCTGGTCGTAATCCTTTGCCACATCTAGTGCCAGTAACAGTTTGGCATCTCAACCAGGGATATTCATCCTCAATATGGATAATCGTTCAAATGAGATCACAACGGTTTCTATTTAGTTTTACTCCAGATTTCTCTGGACCTATAAGCTCTGGAGGGATAGATTCTAGTCTGTTGGGCAATATACGCATGGACATTTACATTTATGAAGGCAATTGGATGATACAATTAACATTTTTTGGGGTCACGTTCCGGTTTGAGGATTAATGTTATATGCGAGAGGTTTGTTAATTCAGGAGATCCACCCTCTTCACCACAGGCATTATAAAGCTTTGTTACTACTGGGGCCAGAAAAGTAGTACATCTCTGGTAAAAATATGCCATATCCCATCTGGGCCTTGCTATTTCTGGGCTTAAGTTGAGATGTAGCTTTTATAGTTAACTCCCCCATTACTGGGCACTTAAGTTCATTAAATTGGTTTCTATGATAGATGGTAGCATTATCTCTTCCAGGTAATAGTCTTGATCATGTGCCTCTGTAGAGGCAGCCTGTATAACTCTTGGTCAAAGGTGTGAAGGCATCATGAAGCAAGACGCAGACAACAGACTAAAAGTTCAAATAGAGGGTGTTTAATAATTTAAATGTCAGAATGGTTGAAGGCCTAACTTGCCCTATGCTAAGGTGGGATTGTCCTACCTGAACAAAACGAATGAAAGTCTGAGTAAAAGAGTTGAACTTAAGTGTGTTTGTGTCCAAAACCTATCCTTGCCCTCACAACTAAAGCTAAACAATGTGTCCTCCTTCCTCCTGCAAGGTTTCACAACACAGAGGCTCCCTCTCTAGGTTGCTGGCCAGCGTCCTGGCTCCTCCACAGCTCCCTGCACAGCTGCCTCCTCCTGGAAAGGGTCCTCAGTTGGTCTCTCTCCAACAGGCCTCTGCGTTTTCCTGTATACTGGTGTTTGACTCTTATTTTATACACCTGCAAACCCCTAACAGGTTGCGGGTTGCAAGTGTGGACCCTTCATAAAGTATGCCTGACTATGATTAAAAGGACATGCCTGACTCTCACCATGCTCTGCAGGCATCTTCCTCGTCCCAGTCCCAGAGTGGTAAAATGTAGGTGTAGTGTTAATTACTCTTAGTCTCCCTTCCTCGTCCCAGTACTTTCAAATGTAAAATGTGGGGAAATGAAGGGAGAGGTTTTGCAATAACCCATAAAGGTTGGGGGAGGGTTAGGTTGGTCATCAATAGGCAAAGGGGATACCATGTCTCACCATGAGTGCCCCACTCCCACTCCGAGTATCCTCCACCCAGAGGAGATGATCCTCCCTCGCTATTCCCCCTCCTCCCAGGTCGGGATCCAAGAGAGATGGCCCTTCCCTGGCCACCTGAGCAGAGGATTCAGGGGGAGTAGGAGTGAAGATACCCTGAGGAGGTTTCTCACAAAGTATTGGAACTTTTTCCTCCTTTCCTTCTCCCCCATACTCTTTTCCATCTTTCTCTTGTATAGTATGTGTGAAGAAGCGGTCGACTGATTCTTTATTGCCTGTGCCAGGAGGATCCAGGACTATTATGTTCATAGAAGGACCTATTCATTTTAAGCATTGACCCCTCAGCCCGATTAGTACGTAATGTGCTAATTTGTCCCTGTGTGGCCGCAAGCTTCCATTATAGGAATCTAGATCCTCTATGCATGTATTGTTGTTCCTATCAGCTCTTTGCACATCTGAGCCTCAGCCAATCCCCTTATTCGTGTAGCTTCCGCTGAATGTTTGATGAGCTCTCCCATGAGGGCCACTTTCATCGCATCCCATCTGTTCCGTAGCAGGGTTTCTGACATGCTATTTACTTCCCAATAATCTTTTGTAAACTGAAGGAAATAATCCTTATTGATAAGGTCCCTTAGGAGATATTCCTCGAGTCGCCATGTTCCCCTCTCCCTTATTCGGCCCCAGTGAGCCATCTCCCCAGTTACTGGTGCGTGATCAGAAATTGTCTCCACTCGATTCATCTTCTAATACAGTGTGTGGGAGATGAAAACATGGTTGATCCAGGAAAATGATGTGGGAGTAGAATGTATATTGTTTACTCACTGTGGCATAGGTACCCCATGCATCCACCAAACACAATTTGTTAAGGTACTGTTTTACTTTTTTTGACAATGCTTTACTTTCACCATATTCTGAGTTTGTGGACCTAGCCTCCTTCGGATCTATAATTAGATTGATATCCCCTGTGCAAACAACTTCTCCTTCAGCCTTTTTGCTCTAGCACTCATAGAAATCTCAGGAGAAAGTGGCCTTGCCCAAGATTTGGTGCATACATTGTGGCCACAGTTATAGGATTATCACCCAAAGTTCCAGTTGCAATATCTGCCGTCCTTATCCTTGAGCACTTCTTTGGGGGAGAAGGTAAACCTTGAAGAAACGATATTCTAACCCCCACCTTTCTGGTTTGAATACACACATTAAATTGGTTAATTGGTTGTAGTATTCCTTATGCCTAAGTCTGTATTGATCTGTCAGTTTTATGTGGGTCTCCTGCAGAAGTAACATTCCATGTGATTAAGAATGACCGAACTTTCCCGCATACCATCCTCCCCCTTGTTTAGATCGTAAGTTTGCAGAGCTCTCTGACCTCAGTTAGAAGTCATGTATCTATTGTCCTATATATAGGTTCCAATTCCTGTCAGGGACCAGAGCACCCTGGCTCGTTTGAAAACAAGTGTCCAATTTAGTCTCTACCCCTCAGCCATGCACTATGGGACAATAGGGATAAAAGCTTTATGGTGGCTCTTTTGTCGGCCCCATTTTTCATATGTTTTTAACAGGCATTTCGTTTGACAGCCTGCCATTCCTAAATGTATGTTGCACATAGCATCACTACAAGTTCAGTTGCAATAGTTACTATGTATTGCTATTCGGCACTGCACCTCTACCTGCTGATTTCAGCAGCAAGACCGGTGCCCCGTGGTCCTCCATCCAAATTATTAGCAACTACATCCCCTGCTAGTGCCCCTTTGGAGAGTTGTCCCGGCATTGAGGAGCAAGTAGACTATCCTCGTTTGTTTGGGCTGTGATTCCCTTGTTGTTCAACTTAAATTGAATGCCTGATGGAAAAAGCTGTACTATTGTATGACAATCTTGATGAGCTCCTCAATTAAGGGTTTTATATTCCACCTTCTTGCCAGCGTAGCTGAAGATATGTTCTTGAAAATCTGGATCTCACTGTCCAGAAATTAGATTGACCTCCTATTCCGGGCCACAGTCGAATCGTGTTTTAATTTTGTAGTTTCACTACAGTGATTCTCGCAGAGCCGCTTCAGTTTTGCTTTGGGGTCTACCCACTGTATGCACCCTGTCTATTACTGTTTCTCTGTCATTTAGATGGACCCGATGGAAGCAAAAGGGGCAGATGTGTATTCCATGATGTTTTGCAGCTCAGATCCTTCCTTTTGGTTCTTTATGCTAACAGGTTTTGGCCAAAATGACCGAATCCAAATGACCTAACCAACCAAAAGTCTGAAAGAATGTACCACCAAATCTTTAACCTTCTTTTGAAAAAAAAAGGCTTTGGGGGTGTCCCCCGCAAACCCCTCTCACTATACTATAGACTAGAGGATAGTGATCAGTGGTTGCGGGGGACACCCCCGCAGCTGATCCGAAGAAAAGGAAAAAAGGAAAGGACCCTACGTCGCTGGTTCCAGATCATGGAAGTGAAAGGGAACTGGCGTTGCAGGGACCAACAAGATGAAATTGAAGGTAAGTAATGGATGGGAAGGGATGTGGTTGGGTGGGTGTGGGTTTGGTCACATCAGGAAGGTTCAGGAGAGTAACGACTGAAGATTATTTCAAGCACATAATATTCGGTTGTTTCTCCTTCGAACATTTCCTTTGTGGTAAAACAACCCCAAATCTGCTGACATTTTCTTGCCAGGATCAATTCTCCAAATTCTCACATTTGGACTGTAGCTCCTTGACCGTCTTCTCAAGATTCTTAACTGTAGCCGTAGTAACCTTCTCAAAGTCACTTTGCCTCAATTGTTCCACCTCTACCTCATTTACTCTATTGCCAAGGTGCTCAATATCTCTTTTATCTGCAATTGCTGCTGACAGGTCTTCCAATAATAACCTAATTTCTTCCTTCATTATTGATTTTAGCCCGTCTCTAAGCACATTTAAGGAGGCCTCCAAGACTTGCCTTATGAGAGTATCTGCCATCTTGGAGATTTGTGCATATATCCGCTTTTGGACTCGCTTTTGCTTTTTCTAGGCATATGGACAGCTTGTTTATTCAGTAGTGATGTTTTGTCTCCTGATCCATTTTTCTTTGATTTATTTCGGGACAATGAGGGTACTTAGCCAGATCCACTCAAGAGGTAGATACCACTCTGAAGGTGGGAAACACAGTCCGGCTTGCCTCATAAGTACTTTTGGCTAAAGTGCACTTTGTTTAAAGAAGGAGAACGCCTAGGTAGCCTCCTTCCTTTATTTTTTAGCCAATAGCCATTTGACTCCAGCTTTCATCTTGAGCACCTGTTTCCCTGTTTCTGCAGATTTTTGATTCATATATACATGTATAACCCTCTCATTTAGCTGTCACGGGTCACCTGCAGGAGCACGATATGTGCGTTGTTGGGAAGTCTCTAGTGTCTCACCCGACGGGCAGCAAGATTTAGCCTCTGAATTACAATCTCATTGTAGGAAATTCAGAGGTTGCCGCTCTCACTGTCGTGGTAAGCCCTTCTACGTAGTGTGATAACTCCATCATTATACACTGCCATGCCCCCGGCATCGATCACCTTTGAGGTGGGTTCCCTTCAATCCTGCTGTGATAGGTGCCAAGGCGTCACCCCTCCCTGTGTTGGTAAGCCTTTCTATTTGGTGTTGCAGGGATACCATGAGTCAATGCCGCGCCCTGTGAATCGATTACTTACAGGGCAGGCTCCTTTTCATTTGCGTTACTTCGCTCCCATGGTGGACCTTGGGGATCTTGCAACCGTTCGCCAGCTCTGGGCCTCCATGATGTCTGGCAGCCCCCTCTGGAAACCTAAGTCTATCCACACCTGCTTGGATCCACTCACCGATGGCGCCCCATACCGTAAAGTCCCTCAGGGTTTGCCTGTATTCAAGTCGGTACCAGTCTGGGCAGATTAAGGGAATCGCTACAGAGAGACGTACTAGATACCATTACGGCCGTCATTTTACACGAGAGGCTGCATTTTCCCGCAATTGTGCATCGTAAGAATTTGATAAGTTTTATTGCACATACACATAAGAGTTTTCACATAATAGAAAGAGAAATAGCAACTCACTGCTATATTTATTATTTTTCACAGCACAGTCACTTGAGGAGTTAGCGATAGCTCGTAGCTCGTAATGCTGGAACGCAAGGTAAAATGGCGCTTTAGTATACCAATCCGTTTTTTACTGTTTATGCATTTGTTTACATGCAGGAGTTAAACACTACCTTAATTTGAGTTTTTCATCTTTCCTTTTTTTGCCACGATTTGTTGCTAATGTTGGGGAACACAGAGATGAGATTATAAGATATAAGGTAACACTAAAATTGACAGTGAGTTATAAAAGGTAATAGATGAAAAGCAGAGCTCGAACTAATAACATGGTACCTATTTGTCTCTTTGTCCCCATTTCTTTTCTTTTTTTCCACTCACAAATGGATACACATGGTATGTACTTTGGATATAGAATATTTACGTTCTGGCTATTTTTTATACCTTGTAATGCACTTGGATATGCACAAAATTGTCTATCATACAACTGTATATGTATATGTACATGTAGATGTGGTCTAGGCCCTGAAGAAGGAGCTAGACTCTGAAATGCATAGGCAAACAACCATAACCACGTTCAGTCTCAATAGATGGTTCCAGATACAAATGTTTGTTTGAACTACTTATGGATATCCTCACAAGAAGAATGAATAAACAATAAATAATAAATTTTGAAGCAACAATTTATACAATTTTGAAGACATTTTTATTGATCTAATAGAAGGCATATCACAAATAAGAGTGAAGTAACTCAAAGCTCATGTTAAGCTAAAGTGAGTGCACCGGATTTAGCTGGGTTAACAATCTATCTTATTTTGCATAAAATGAAGGGAAGAAGACATCGATCGCTGTCATGTAGCTCAGGTAGATCACTCTGCTCCCGGCACCATCTTGGCCACATCTCCCCTATATAGATTTTTAAAGGTTTCTCAGTATAATGAAGCACCCATGGCGGAGAACTGGATTTACAAGTACGTATTCCTTTCTTTTGTTGACCTCCTTCATCAATCCTTCTCGCTCCTCCCAGTCCTTCATCACAGGTCTCCTACATTACAGTCTCTCTCGTTTGTCACTGTCCTCCTCCTTTAAATTCCCTCCTTTGTCAATGTTCTTCTGTTCAGTCCTTCTCCTTAACCACCCCTTCCTCATCCCGCTCCTTTGTCATGGTCCTTTCCCTTTGTCACAGACTTCCTTCAGCACAGTGGTCCTTCTTCTGTAAAATCCATTTCTTCTATCAACGTCCTTCTTACAAGTCCTTCTCCTGTATCAGTCTGTCACCACATTCCTTGTTCTTTGTCATAGTCTTGGTCCATAGCCAGAACTTCTGCATTGGCATAGTCCTTTATCAGTACTGCTCATCACAGTCCAGTCTCAAAGTCCTTCGTCAGTTCTTCTCTTTCAACAGTTATATATCACACGTTCTCCTATGTTAGTCTTTCCCCTTTACTGCAGTCTTCTTATGTCATGGTCCACCTTTGTCACAGTGCTCCTTTGTCACAATCCTGCTTTGTTACAGTCCTAATCCTTCATCCTAGTCCTTCATCAGTCCTTTTTGATCCTCAAAGTCCTCCTTCATCACAGGTCTCGTATGTCAGTCTTTCTCCTATGTCACAATCTGTCACCAAAGGCCTTGTCCTTTGTCACAGTCTTTGTCCTTTTGTCATTCTTTGTTTCATTCCTGTCCTTCTCTCACAGTCCTTTGTTAGAGTTTTTTTCTTTCATCAGTCGTTCATCTGTGTTCTTCTTTGTCAGTCTTCCTTTATCACAGTCACCAGTCATTCATTTTTCTTCATGAAAGTCCATTTTTTGTCAAAGTCCTTCATAACAGTCCCTGTCCTTCACCAGTTCTTTGTATCGTCCTTCATTTTCATATTCCTTAGTCACAGTACCTCCCTTTCATCACAGTCCAGTGTCACAGTCGTTGTCCTTTATCAGTTCTTCTCTTTCATTAGTCCTTCGTCGCAGTACTTTACCTGTCAGTCCTTCATCACACTCGTTCTTCCTTAGTCCTTCCCCTTTGCCACAGTCTTTCTTCGTCACAATGTTTCATCCCACTCCTTCTACTTCATCATAGTCCTTCTCCTTTCTCATAGTCCTTCATCACAGTCCTCTTTCGTCCGTTCTTTGTCAGTCATTCTCTTTTATAAGTTCATCTCCTTTGTCAGCCCTCCTTCATCAGTCTTTCATCACCGCCCTTCATTGTTTTCCGCTCCTTCATCACAATCCTTCATTAGTCCATCTCTTTTTCCACAGTCTATCATAGTCATTCTCCTGCATCCTAGTTCAACTATCTCAGAAACAGTCTTTCAGTGGGTCTCCGTTCTGTCTGTCCCACTTCATCTATCTTTTCTTTTTTTCCCTAACCATGTCCCTCTTTGCTGCTATCTCACTTTTTCTCTTGCTTTCTATCTCTTTCTCTCATAACCTTCACTTTATTGTGTAGCAAAAGGCATTATAATGCAACACAATACCATACCATCATAGAGATATACAATAATGATAAAGCAGGTAGACCACAATCCATAAAATAAAACATTTTCACACCTAACAGTGACTAGCTCGGCCTCCTCATCTTTTTATGCAAATAGGGACTACTTAAGAGCTTGTTTTTACCCTGGCAGTGCTCTTCCACCAGGCGCATGGGAGTGTCCTTGGTCATGTGAACAGCTCTGCCTGCTCCAGCCAGTGGTGTGTCACCTGTTCGTTCTTATATCCTTCTAGCGGCATCCTCGCCAGCATTCTGAGCTAAGGACCAAGGCAAGTACATCTCCTGTTGACATTTATTAGAGCCTTAACTGGACCAAGGGCCAGTACCCCTCCCTCTCCAACATAGAGCAGACATTGGGCCCCATTACGAGTCAGGCGTTAAGGGGTTAACGGCGCCGTAAACGGCGCCGACCCTTAACGCCTGATTACAAGGTCCCTTAGTGCCATGGTGATTTTAATGCCTGCTTTTTGCAGGCGTTAAAATCCATGGCGCTAAGGGACCATGGGTGGCGTAATTAGCGCCTTCCCCACTCCCATTATGCCCTATGTGGCAAAAATGGGAATGGGGAAGGGTAAAATGGGAAATGGGGATTTACCGCCCCACTCACCTTGGAATGGGGCGGTAAATCCGCCATCCACCATGGTGTAAACACAGTTTACACCATGGTGGTAAGGGTACGACCCAGGCGGTAACTTACCGCCTGGGTCGTAATGAGGCCCATTGTCTTCTACACCCACAGTCCCTTACCACAGTTATGAGGACAAAGGCTCACAAATGCTCCCCACACCAATGTACAGCAAATCCTCTTCTCCAGCATTGGATTTTTCATAGATTCACATGCTGTGAATATTCCCTGTCGTCAGGCTGGGAATCCTCGGTAACATAGAGCAGTTTAAACTTAAACTGAAATCACTTTTATGCTCTACCATAGTAATTTTGGGTCATACTGCTCACAGCCAATAGGAACACATCCCTTAGCTCCTCCCCTGTCGGCCATCTTCAGATTCTTTACCGCACGTTAGTGTAGGGAGTCCTCAAAAATCATCTCTTCAACTTTTCTACAATTAAAATTAAAATGGAACATCTTTTCCAGCAAAAATATATATATATTTTTCAATGCCCCCGCCGCCGATATTCTTCGATGTTTTGTCTGCCTCATGGTGGAATCCCAGAGGAAAAGCCTCTTCAAAGCCTGTGCCCGCTGTGAACTGAAGAATCTCTACGCAGAGGATCACCACAACAACTGCATCTACTGCCTTTATCCTCATCATGTCATCCAGGACTGCAAAATGTGCCAGTCGTTCTCCAATAAAACACTGAGGGATTGTCACTGCTGTCTCATTGCGTGGCTTGAGGACGCTGACGGGGCCTTTGACTCTGCTTCAGTATGGAGTCATGCTTTGTTAGGCCGGGGCAGGACGGCTCAGTGAACCACCTCTACCAAGAGGTCTAGGTCGCATGAAGTCCGGGCCTCCAGCAAGAAGAGGCATAAGGGTACCTCGGGCGACGAGCTCAGAAAGGTCAGTGCCCAAGGGACTAGAGCCGAAGCTCCTTCCAACGCCCCAGGGACGTAACGTCCCCTAAGTCCACATCGAAATTTGGGGGCAACTATTCATCTTCGATGTTGAAAACAAGCTCCTCGTCGTCGAAATCGTCAACAGTGACATCATTGTTGACGACCAAGCCTCACTCCAGGTCATCTACCCCAAGGCCATCGTTCCCGTCCGACACCCTGTCACCGGAATCGTCTACGTCTACGACCACGACTGTCTCACAGCTACCGTCAACAAAAAAGTCTACGGCCACGATCAGGACTACCTCATCACAACCATCATCAACGACCACAACTACCTCTTTGTCAACTAAACTATCATTGGTTACGACTACCAGGTCATCAACGACTACGCCAACGACCATGAGGATCTCGTCGACGACATCTGCGTCCATGGGTGTCACATACTCGTCGACGACACCGTTGATGGACAAAAATGACCACCACACCATTATAACCACTGCCATCGTACCTGGCGATTCCGGCTCCAGTACAGTGTCTGCATTGACTTCCTGTGGCGTTGCTGCTGGGTTGTATCGTGTCAGCCAGCTCTCTCCCAATCAGTGGCTGAGGAAGGAGAGGAAGAGGCCATCACATCATTGCCGTCCTTGCCAGAGCAAAGGACATCGTCTCCCAGAAACCGGGGTGAGGCAAGATCAGGCTGCCACCTTTACCCTTTACCCCCCCTGCATTCAGATCGAGCCATCACTCCTTCTACACAAAGAGACATGACATTGGACATTTTATCTACTCTTACCACTCTGGTGGCAACCCTACAACAACGTCTGCCTGCACCAGCGCCGGTCAGACAACCTCACACGGATAGCCCTGGCCCTTCCAAGGAGATCGACATCTCCCACAAATGGGATAAACACCAAAGGGGTAAGCACCAGTCAGCTCTGCAGAGACTGTCGGATACTGGGACGGACACAGACCTCGAGGACGGGGCCTCCACGCACACGACCCAGACTGATTAACTTGACGATTTCATCAAAGCTGATTGGGAACTAGATGATTTGCCACTCAAGGATTCACGCCCTGATGAGGTGGGGCATTCCACGTTCTCATGTTGTGGACGGCCACGATGCAGAGGAACAGCGAAAGGAGAGTGTGCTGTACCACTGCAGAGAGCAGTGCTGAACATCTGTCATGTCTATCCCACTGTTGGAAAACGTCTGGGACGATGGCCCAATCACCTTAACACATCCTGCAACTGCTCCAGCTCAAACAGACCGATTCGACAAAAAATACAGAGCCCCAGAGAGCGCTGCCTCTGCACTCAACCGACGGCAGACTTTGTTGTCTTGGCTGCTGACAGGAAATGGTTGGCTAATCCATCCCCATTCTGCTCTGTCCCACCAGACAAGGAAGGAAAACGCCTTGACACCTTCAGTAAGAAAATAATCACCACCGCAGCCACGACTATAAGCTAACTCGCTCTACCTTCACCTCGGAGATGAAAAAGAAAACTGATCCTGCTGCGCATTACAAAGCTGGAAGGGACTCAGAGAGACTCATCCTGTGCACCAGAAATCCTCGGCTTGAAGTCAACGTCAAAGAAATAAGAAACTGCAGCGACCTATTTGAACTTTGCGACTCCATCTGCATTTTGTAATGCCGCAATGGCACCCCTCTCAAAGGTTTCGTCGGTGTCAACTGGTGAGCCTCCTTAGCATTGAGATTCGTCCCGAAGTCAAGAAAAGAGTTTATGACCTCTTTTGAATGGACCTTCGATGATGAAGGGGATAAAGTACCATTTGGCTTCGAGCCACTTAGAAACTCCAATTTCCTGGAAGAATGATTCTCTGTGGAAGACAGAAGGGTGGGGTAAGCAACAGACCTACAGCTGGCTAGAGAGCTTGACACCTCAACTGAGGCGAGATTTGCATGCCAGTTATTAGTAGGGTATCACAAGCCCTAGGATACCCTCCCCAACCAGTGAAAGATGCCACAGAGTACGAAATCAGATATTTTGGATAAGGACTCCCCAAAAGAGCCGGTACTGCCATTCCACGCATATCTTAAAGATCCATTACTAGAACTATGGCATAAACCCTGTTCATGTTTGCATAATGACCTTGTTAAGAAGTACAAGCCAGCATCTACAGAGTCTGACTTCTTGCCGAGACATCCTACCCTAAAAGGGCTAGTGGTGCAAGCAGCCACGCCAGGTACAAGAGTAAGTGACTCCCTTCCTTGGCCCCGAACATGGATGATCAAAAATATGACACCCTCTCAAAAAAATGTTTGCTTTTGTTAACATGGCCTTACAGGCCATCAATGTGTCATAAACCATAGCAAACTACACTGGAGAGGCAGCATAACACACGTCCTGCTCTGAAGATGAAAAGCGATGAGGAACCTCAATGCCGCACGTTTCTGAAATATGCTGTGCCAGGAAGATATATCTACGATAAGAAATCGGTGCAAGAAACAATTGCTTCAGGGTCTTAGAAAACACGGTATTCTCATCTTGTTGAAAACGATAGTTATCAAGCAGTTCATGCCTTCCCACACAAGGTCTTAAATATAATTTGTCATATTCCATTTGTGAGTGATACAGTCCTACCTTTTGGCCATGTAGTAAATTATTAGGGGGTGCACTGTTCTGTTGCACATGATTTCCAGGCCAGGTAATTGGGACTTAAATGTGTGCTGTAACATTGATGCCAACGTTTAACATTGATTATCATTTAACATTGATAACAATACTATTAAGGCTATGCGTGAGGTCAAAACGCTGGGCTTTTACCTTGACTCAGCTCTCACCCTCAAAAAGCAAGTGAATTCCCTTGCCTCCTCTACTACCTACACATGCAAACTCATCCGTGCCGCCAGACCCTTCCTGTCCAGTGCCAGCGGCCTCACCCTAGCCAATGCCCTTGTCATGTCCAGACTCGACTACTGCAACGCCTTATACTCAGGTGCCAACAAGTCGGTCACCGACAAACTCCAGAGACTGCAAAATAATGCTCTGAGAGCAGCTCTGAACATCCCACGTAGAGAACATATTTCCAAACATCGGATTGAAGCCCATTGGCTAAAGATAAAGGACAGAATCCTTCTTAAAACTATCTCCCTCACGTCCAAATGCCTCAACAATCAAGCACCCCACTACCTAGCGGAAAGAATCAACTGGAGACCTTCCAACCGACTGACGAGATCTGCCAATACTTTCCTTCTGGAAGTCCCCAGATTCAAACTCACCACAGCGGGCGGTGCAAGTTTCCCAGTTAGAGCTGCTCAATCATGGAACACACTCCCACCAGACCTTAGATGCCCTTTACCTTACACGAGCTTCAGATCCTACGCTCGCAAATGGCTGCACAACAACGACATGCAACGTCCTTCACCCTAGTGGTAACAGCACAAACCTGCTATAACTGCTCTCACTGCGCTTAACTGGATATTCTATATGCATTGTATCACCTACTGTAACCAACCACCGTTTTTTTTTTTCTGTAATAGCCTATGTCAGGCTGTGTAACTAAGCTTCGAGTCATCTTGTATTGCTGCGCCCAAATGCCCTCGGGCTAGGAGCGCATTACCAAATAAATAAACAAACAAACAAACGTGATGGTACAGAGATTAAAAGCATTAAAGGAATGGTTTGGTCAAAATTTTTTATTGCCCCCTATGGGTCGGCCATGTGTTTTTAAGCCAAAGTGAGTTGTCGTCCATTAAACGCACGCGAAAACAGGCATCAGGGAGCTGACATTTTGTGATAATCCTATCATTTCCCCCATCGCCCTGGCTGACCTGCTTTTGCGGCACTAAATCATATCCTCCGCCCCTTAGCCTGACATTATCAAAACATTCATATTCTCCGCCTCTCTCCGTGACGTTTCTGTGCTGCGTAGGCAAACGCGCCCAGTCGTCTTCTATGCAACTTCACACAGAACCCGGAAACCAACACAGATCAGCTCACAACACAGCGCGCCACAATTCGGAATATGAAACTGTACTTTAAAATCAAACAGCAACACAGTAAATTTGGTAAAATAAATTTATTTGACATTAAATGTTTATAGAATATTCTGCAATTGCCATATGAACTCCGAAAGTAATTTATTTTCTTTTATCTCTATCCGCAAATCCGTAAAAGTTTATTGTGAGTCACGCGCTGTTCCTTTATGATGCACAGGGTGTTGGTTTTCGTTCAAAGAAGCACTTTTGTCGCACATTGAACCGCAAGGCTGTTCCATCAAGTAGGCACTAGGCCAGCGTAAAGGTTGATATGTTGCTTCTAGCCGCTAGTACTGCGTAAGGGCATATGGGCCCTTGGCGATCGTCCCATAAGATCATCAGGATTGTGCAGTTGTTTGCATTAAGCTGCAGCTGGCGGTTAAAAAAACCACCTGCCGGTGTCTGAAACTGGTGGCAGTGGCAAAAGGGAAGGATATACCTGTTTTGAAAACATAAAAGTTATAATTAGTCTCGCCAGCCGATCTTTCTTAATATTATTCATTTTATTTATTACGGCTGAGCTGAAACTATTTGCTTTCAAGGATAGTGCAATGGAATATGTTCGGCTCTAAAATCAATGCGAAAACGAACGAAATAAATCGAGATTAGTACACAATGAGAAACAACATGCGTGTGGAATGTGGACCTGCATGCCCATGTGCCTGCTACAAGGACGATCCCACAAACGTTTTCAAAGCTCTTCATTCATTCATTTATTAATGCATCCATTCATTAATTCTTCATTCCGGTATAAAAGCGTCTAAAGAGTTACTTACATTATATTTGCAATTTCCATTGTGTCTCTGCGTAATGCAGTCCGTAAATCCCACTGTGCTCTTGACAACGATTTTTCGTATACTGAACTAACATGAAACTCGGTCTAGTTTCAGAATTTTCTGCCTTATCGTCTCATACGTTATTTCACCCCCCACCCACTCTTCAAATGAAGTTCTTTCGGCATGGTCCCTGTCTCTCAAGGTCAAAAAAACAATAGAACCTTATACTGCCAGTGCGAGTTGTGGGCCTCTTCAGGGCGCGAGCTGAAAATCAAAGCCGCTGACCTTCACTAGAAATGAGCATACATTCTTTCTTTGCAACATCCCGTAGTAAAGCCATCTGTGAGAACTTTAAGTTTCAAATCCATCTATGTAGTGCACCTCAATGTGCAAATGCGAACTGGCTTGTCTCCCATCTGCAACGGCTCGCTTGGCGCGTTCTAAGGCCCCCAATTTTGTCCTCGTTGTCTGCGAGCTTTGAAGCCCCAAAGAACTGTAACTATTGAGACTTTTAATTTTTTGGGGAAGGTCAAGGAAAGTATAAAGTACCCGAGGAGTTGAGTTGAAAGTGAGACTTATTGTTTGTTTTATTATTTGCAATACGCAAGCCTCCCTTCGGTTAACAGTGCCCAGCATTTAGAAGATATTGCGAAAATTAGTTACATCAACAAAAATATATTCATACACATAAAGACAAGGTCAGCAATATGAGGTGAATAGAGAGAGAATTCAAAGATGACACCCAGGTTGTTCGGCACCCAGGATGGTGAAGGTAGGGGTTAGAGTTAGCGTACTTTGTATGCACACTGTACAATTACATTTATTTACAAAAAGACAATCGTATTGCAATTATTTAAACCGGGATTTGTACTTCACAACCAGCTCTCCTTTGGGTGGACATGGCACAGTGGCAATGTTGGGTGGCAATGGATCAGTGCTCTGCACAGAAACTTTCAAAATTCCATATCTGTGCTTCTCTAATACAGCAACAATAAGGCTTTTGACAAAGTCGAACTCCATTTCCTCATAGACTGGTTTGATCACCCATTGCTTACTTCTTTCTGAAAATGCCTTAGTGTAGCGAGGCATCCTTACATTACCCTTAGTCCTAGATTGTTCACGGCCGAGATTCTCGTTATGGGCCAAGACCGCTAGTAGAGTCCTATGTCTCATGCCCTTTATACTGAAATGCAAGCGCTTTGGCCTGTACTTTAGGCACATATTGTGGAACACCTCCAAACCTCCTGTGTGACAGAATTCTGTCAGTCCCCTCAAATCTCTTGATAGAGTTTTATTGAAAACAATCTTCTCAATGGCTTTGTGTGTCGGTGAAGATGGATTCAACCACTTCTTCTTCCGTGCCTCCACTGGGGACAAAGGGCCATGTTCACATTGGTGGAAATGTAGGTTTTCTGACCAGCGGTGCACGTTGGTACAGTGGTGGATCAGTGACCGCCATTTTTCAAGTAGTATTTCCACTGACCCATCACAAGTTTTGGAGCTCCACCAAAGATGGTTGCTGATAGACTGGGACCACTCTGAAATACTTTCCAAATCTTTTTTTTTCCCTGCAGCTGAGATTGTCTTATTTATTGATTTAGCAAGATGCCATACGTCAAATTGATGTTTAATATGTGGGAACTGCTCTCTCATTGTCTTGGCAATTGAAACGTGTCTGTCCGTGGCTATGAGGTCGATGTGCATTCCCCTTGATTGCAGATATTCCACTGATTTTATAAATCCTAGTTTCCCCATGGCCACTGAGGATGTACAATGTGTTACCTGCACAACCACCAAACTCACAATTTTCTTACTATCCATGTCCTGAAAGTGGTAGGTGCAGTACTTGGCAGAAAATCTAGGGCTGTCGCACTGTCCATCGCCGGCTAGCCTGAATCGTTTGCTAGAGACAATTGTTCAATTTTCCAAGCATCACTAATGGCCGGAAACAGATAATCATGTTGGTATTTGTAGTACTGCGTTTTTGAAATGAAATGGAGTCCCACAAACTGAAAGAAAGACTTTAACTTTCTAAAACTGGAGCCACTAAAAAGTGATGCAGCTGCACACAGTAGATTGCCTGCTGGCAGTTTCCCCAGCATCGGTTGTGCAGACCATGAGAACGTATGATGTAATCTACAGGCGGTATGTATTGTGACGTTACTGCCTTGTTTTTGACGAGTCACATGAATCAATGGCTTCCCACATACTTTCCCTCTGACGGAATGCCCACATTTCAGCATACTTATAATATCCATCAAACAACGGTCAAATACTATGTATTTGTCCTCTTTCATTAGACTGTCAACCTCCGTCAAAGTTGTTTCGGCCTGTGACGTTGAGGACATATCACCACATTTGAAAGAAATATCACTGCTATCAAGTTCTGATGCGTCGGTGACTGCTGCTGGTTCATTCTCTGTCATTTCAACATCTGCTACTTCAACATTGATGGGAGAACACAACAATGTCGACAGCTTTTTTGGTGGAAATTTTTTTGGCGGGTGTAGATTGTGTGAATTGATCTGCGGCTACTTCAGAGCTATGTTCAATACATCCAGTATCATGTTGTTGCGGTGGTGCGGTCGTACTGTAGCAATGGTCCAATACAACTTTGCCGGATTCTCCGGACACATTCATTTCATTTTCTGTACATTGTACATGAGCATCCCGAGTCTCAACACGCCGCATCTGAATTAATAGTTCCTCCATGGCCTCCATAGTGTAAATGGTCTGGCAAGGAACATCTCTCATTCGCCTCACTGTCTGTGTATGTATAGTTCGTAGACCCACGGGTAACTAGAGGGCATATTGGAAAAGGGATGTTCAGTTTAAACACAAGATAAAGTATAGTACAATTGACTTGAAAAAAACATAAAATAGTCCCCAGCACAAAAAAAATTCTAACGTTATGAACTGTTTGTAACTAACCTTATTTTTGTTTCTTTTCTTTGCAACTTTTTTGACTCGACCTTCAACATCTGCACGCTGTTGCTCCAATACGTATCCACATATCTCCCCTTCCTCTTGCGCAGCAACGACTATATTTTCTGTATCCGCATAGACAGCATTTAATGAGGCTCCATCGACTCCCTGAAATATAGTATTTTCATTACTGTGTATCAAAATATTGTTAGCATAAAACACACGTGAGGACGAACACACATGTACATCTCAATAGCCAAACACGATTTAAACATTGTGTGGAACAATCAAACGACAAGTATTCGAGCTCTGATGACCTAGTTCGATGGAGATGTCAGTATCCATACCTCTGGCTCTGCATGGACTGCCACGAATGATTGTATTGAAGAGGAGGCATCAGCAACTCCCTGAAACACAGTACTTTCGTTAGTATGGTTTTCAATATTGTAAACATAACACACACTTGGGGTCGACGGCACAGGTACATCTAAAGAGATAACCACAAATGTTGCATTGTCTAAAAGAATCAAGGAATATTTAAATATGATCAGATTTAATCGACTTATTTCTCTGATTTCTTTACATCTGCATCATCTAAATGGGATCTTGTGATTGTAGTGGAAGCTCCATCGTCTCCCTGGAACACAGTACTTGCGTTAATAGGGAAGAAAGTATAGCAAATGGAATCACGTTATATGATCACGCTCGATGGAGCTGTCAGTATCCATACCTCGTGCTGCTGAAGAATATCTAGGGATGTTGTCAATGTGGTGCGCACTTCCGAAAGCTGTTGCGCCGATTCGCATCCGTATGGTCCCGCTTCGACCGAAATTGCTTGAATGTCAGGCTCCGCATCAAGTGCATGGGTTGACGATTCAACAACTGCCTGAAACATAGTATTTGCATTAGTAAGGATTACAATATTGAAAACACAACACACGCTTGGGGTCCACCGCACAGGTACATATCAACGGCTAACCACGAATGAAACATGGTGTAGAACAATCAAACGACAAGTGTTCCAGTCCTGATGATCACGGTCGATGGAGCTATCAGTATCCAGACCTCGTGCTGCTGAAGAACATCTAGGGCTGTTGTCAATGTGGTGGACGCTTCAGCATCTCCCTGAAAGACAGTACTTGCATTAATATGGATAACACTAATTATAACTGAAAACAAACACCAGGGGACGACAACTAAGGTGTATATCAATTGGAAAGCACTAACCAAACAATTGGTAAAATAAAAACTATTACTTGACATGCATAAAACAAGTCTGTAGCGGAATAGCCAAGTATGATTACCTGATACGCGCTAGAAGTGGTTGATAACTGCGAGCACGTGACGGAAGTAGAATGTTCTTGCTTCAGATTCAAGGGATAGTCAAGAAGTTGTAAAGGTAAATTATTGTTTGATAATGGAATGCCAATATTTTAAATTGCCATGTAAGGAGACAGAATACTTGAGTAATGCGCAATATAGCACAGTTGCCTCTGCCCACATATAGATTTTGTTTGTGGGTTATGAAATCTAAAAATAATATATTGATAAATGTCAGTATTCAAAAAGCTATACACTCATATCAATGTCGAAGGTATTACAAATTGGAAACAACACCTAAAATATCAATGAATCCATTCGGCTACCTACACACTACCGCAAGGCCTAAAGCTAAAAACGGACACTTGACTCACCAGTGGCGGATTGTGGACGAATAGAGTGGGAATAGTGTTTGCGAGCAATTTTCATGTCGATCGCCGTTTATTCTTCTTTGTTACCCAAGATGTGGTGTACATGTTCGAGGGAAAGTGCTGGCTGCAGATGCGGTATCGATCACCCCTCTTGTCCTCAAAGACTTGTTGGACTCTACTTTCCAGCTCATCCAGGGGATATCTGCAATGTCTGACCCATTCTCTTATTCGATCAACAGTTTTCGGGAAAACATGCATTGTGTTACCTTAAGATTTAGCATGGGTCTTCGAAGGGCAACCGCTAATCGAACAGGCAGGCATTGTTGAAAATTCTGAAAATTAAATATCAAGATTATTATAAAACCTTGATGAATAAAAATGTCATAAAAAAGTAAATGAACCATACCATGCTCAATGCAAGGTTTGTTTTGGTCGCCAGAACTATACCAGTTCATCATGTGTGGCTTAGTATTTGCATAAGTTACAGACATTTTTTAAATTGTGTGACTAAACTCTGAACATGTGACTCGTCCCTTTGATGTTCTGTCTTGCACGAAAAGGAAACATGCTTACATTATAGACTGGACCCCCGAAGGATGCCATTCGATGACAATTGACACAGATGAAAATAAATATTGATAGCATAACAATTGAAACTCAAGTCAATAGCAATGAGACCAATGACCACAGCTCTATTGGGTACTGTAATAGCAAATAGATTGAAATGTAAAAATGACCGAAATATGACTAGGATACATGGCCTTACCTTGACCAACAAACAGTTGGATTCAGCAGGCCGAGCAGTGTGTTGCAGGAGAACAGGTAGATGGCCACAGGTAGCACACTGACGAGTTTGCTCGAAGCAGTCACAGATAGCACGGCGACGAGCAGATTAGCATAGATCTCAGTGCTTCTCAGGTAGAAGGTTCAGGTGTTGACTTGCAAAGCACAAAGATGTTCTCATGAGACATATCAAGTGGTTTATAAAGTATTAGAAACAGGGGTGTGTTTGTGAATGAATGACGTGTGTATGTCGTGGTGCCTCGGAGCAGGCCTGCCTTGAGACACGGGGTCTGAGGAGGCCATGTGAGCGATGGCCCCTGGGCGTGGGATACCTTTTGAAGTGTACATGCTGTTTGGCACCTTGGCTGTTTGCGCCCGTGACAGCCCCCCATGCCAGCACTCATCCCCGGGTGCGAACCGCCTTTGATAGAGGGGGTGGGATGGATGGGCCTGGGGCGTGCAAATAAGTCACAGGAAGACTGCTGAATGGAGACACACTTATGTGGATTGCAGGGGTGCGGCCTGCCTCTGGGGAGGCCTGCCTGGAGACACGGGGTCTGAGGAGGCCATGTGAGCGATGGCCCCTGGGCGTGGGATACCTTTTGAAGTGTACATGCTGTTTGGCACCCTGGCGGTTTGCGCCTGTGACAGCCCACCCTTTCCAGCGCTCATCCTTGGGTGCGAACCGCCTTTGATAGAGGGGGTAGGATGGATGGGCCTGGTGCGTGCAGGCAAGTGTGTGGGAGCGAGGGGCCATCAGGCCCGTCTCATCCTTTACTTCTCAGTAGAAACTCGTACCAAGTGCCTCCAGTAGTGGGTTCGCCCCTTGCCCTTATGTGATGTTACCTTTGGATGACATTCGCGTAGATGGGAACACTGAGCAGAACACGGGGAATCCATTTTTGTACCCCCTTTCCACTCCATCTTGGTGACCAGGCCTCACTGCGATAGTACAGCGCGCAGAGCACATGGCCCACACCCCCCGTTCCCACTCTGACTGGAAAACTCCAGAGGTATTTGCAACAGCTAATAAATGTAACACATCACTCTCTGAGATCAAGATCCTGCATGTGAACCGGCCTGAACCAAGCACATAGCTCGTTCATCTCCACAAACGTGTCCTTGCCCACGCACCCTCGCCAGTGGAAACTTACTGCCATTCTGACCCTGTATCCCTGCAAGGTATTCTCTTCATGTGCCAGACCACTGACCATGCCATGATGCCCACCTAGCAGATCCCCAACTAACATTAGACCCCTACTGCAATATATCGTTGCCTATCAATAACAAATGCCACATACCAGAGATTCGTGTGAGCACAGACCCACACTTCAAACAGTGTATTATAGTAGTCAAGACTCTTGACCTAAGGTCTGTATAATCCAATGTTAATTGATAGTATAGATATATCTGTGACTTTTATAGAAACATAACCTACTGAAAGACTTTGAACAAGTGTTATTTAGTGCATGCATTATTGATAATATATTATGTTAGCTTAGATAGTGACCACCCCGCTTCACAGCGACCTGAACTTCACCCATTCCGAGCACAGATGTCTGACGTCCATCCTTGAATGGAGACACACTTGATTCATTTAAAAAATCTAAACAACCGTTGTTAAAATATATGTGGTGTTTTATTTTGTATCTTATTTTGATGACACAAAAATACAAGACTTTAAACATTGTACAGTTCAGGTTGCAGCACAGCGAGAGAAAATCCCCTGTACTGACCGCTGTCACTCGGGAACGTTTCTCTTATGGCACGAACGGCACAGGCGGGTATCACTCTTCGAACGCGGTTGCCAAGCCTCCCGTGAAGCCACCATGTAAAGGAACGATAGGCCACCAGCCTGTGCCACCTGTGAAAAGGAATGGAACAAACTGTTTTTAAATTACCAAGATAAGTTTAATAAACGTTTGCTGTCAATGACAATTCTTGTAACTAATGGCATTCTGCTCGGACAAATGCTATCTAGACACTGCACACTATTGAACGACTTTTGTGCGTTACAATGATATGTATATGTAATTTTGGATATAGTAGAAGACCATGAAATAGGAGTGGCATGACAAGCAGAGTATACTTACTCGTTACTCGGATTACGAGGATGAACAGTTGCGCGAAGTTCGTGCATAAGCACCATCATTATCCTCAACACGGACCGTGTGAGGCAGGCTGCCCTGAAGTCTGGCAGCTCGGTGATGCATTGCGGTCGTGGCTCGCCTTCCGAAATGTAGCCCACGCATCCTGAGTTTTCACAGCAGCAGCAGTTCTCCTCCACGCTTGGCATTAGCTCGCACCGATTGCATGTGCACCAGGTGGAAACACCGTCCATGTGACTAGGTCCAGGCTCTTCAGCTGTTGAATCGTGCTCCCAACTGCTGTCCGAAGACCCATCGTTTTGTCGTGTTTCCCTTTCCAGCAGTTCCTCCTCCGTATACTCGGGCTCGTACATGTAGGGCATTATTGTAGCCATTGTGTGTTAAGAGCACAGAAACGAGCCACAGAATACTCAAAGTAACACAGAGAGAGGAATGGAATCGAAAATCTACTGCTGTGTGTTGTGAAACGGTCTGTTTATACTTATTGAGGAAAGAGGCGTCCTGCCATTTCCATGGCAACACGTCATTAGCTGAAGCACAGCAAATGTTGACACGAGACGTGCTTTGGCGTTGTGAAATGGGCGGTACGCGTCTGCTGATGACAGGCTCAGGGGCGGGGGATATGATTTAGTGCCGCAAAAGCAGGTCAGCCAGGGCGATGGGAGAAATGATAGGATTATCACAAAATGGCAGCTCCCTGATGCCTGTTTTCGCGTGCGTTTAATGGACGAAAACTCGGGTAAGGTCCATAGGAAATTTTTCTAAAATCGAGCGACTTAGGCTTAAAAACACATGGCCGACCCGTAGGGCAATAAACATTTTTGACCGAACCATTCCTTTAACTTGATGGTACAGAGATGAAAAGCATTTGTATGGGCCTTTTTAGCAGAAAGCGCAGGCTTCATACCATAGCTTCCGATTTAAAATGTTGGAAGTATGTAACCAGCCAGCAGAGGCCAACACCTCACCTAATAGGTCACGTGATGACAGGCACTCCAGTTTGTATTTTCTTTTAGCAGAGCCCATTCTTTATGGGGCCAACACACATTCATGCGTATAAATGTAAAAGGCCGTGAAATGCAAAAGCCATGACTATTGGCTTTGTCGGAGCTTGCTATTAATTTGCCGAACTGTTAACATGGATATAGAGCCAATGTAGGTTTAGCTAGTTTTGCAGGAACTTTGAATAGTGAACCTGTGCTCGAAGATTTGGTTCCATATAATAATGTCGCCACAAAATTCTTGCCATGCAAAAATATCGCCGAAAAATGGCTGTTTTTTGTGGCGACAATATTGCATGGAACATGCGGGGGACACCCCCGCAACCCCCAAACATTATTTATTTATTTATTTATTATTATTTTTTCGCCCCTGTCCCCATATGTATGGTCACCCATATAATATCGCTGCAACCTTTTCCCGGCAATATTATTTACGGCGACCATATATATGGGGATAATATTACCTGATACCGAAGATTTGGGGGACAGGGAAGCGACGGGTAGGTTGAAATGTCATTGTACTGTTTCTTTTGCTCTCTGGTAGCACTGTCATGGTATTCTCTAGAAAATGCCGCTCTCATAGCACATGGTTTCTCTTGGATTGAGCAACAGAGAGCTTATAGCTGAAAGCTGGGTGCTCTGACCCCTCTCTTCTTGTGGCGAGATTAAATATGTAACCTCATTCCTACCGCACTTCAATCTCCAGCCTCGGTTCCTTTCTCGCTGATCTCCCATCCTACTCTTCCTAACCACCTTGCCCTCCAACTACAGCCCTTGTAGCAACCAGAGTGCTTGTTGCACCCGCGAGCCATCTTTCCTCCTGCCCCCCTGCCGCGTCCCTTCCCCGCCCAATTTACCTGAACCTCCTGCAGTCCCGGTGCCCCCTTGGCTCTCCTCCCCTCACCCATGCCCATGGCCACCATGGAAATGGAAGAGGGGCGCAGCTAGGAGCCTGCTCTCCCTCTTCCATTGCAGCATTGTTGAGTGAGAACATAATTGTGACAAACAAGGGCAGCGCTCTCCTTGCGACCCTTTGCTTCTGACAAATACATTGCTCTTAGAACCCCCACGGGTTGGCCTCAGGGTGCTAATAATAGCAATAAACATCCGTTTTGGGGGCAGCACCAGAGAAGGTCTATATTGCTTAAATACAGCTTGCCTCATAATGGTTTCCCTATGTTCCACCTCCTACTCCCAGGGCCGTCACGAGGGGGGTGCAGGGGGGGCAAACTGCCCCGGGCCTCGCGCTTGCTGAGGGCCTCGCGGCCCCCTCCTAAGTGGAAGGCAGCACAGTCTCCCGTGTCCTTTATTCACACGGGGGACTGTGCTGCCCCTGCAATGATTTTGCTGTTTCTTGTGAAGCCGTTTGGCTCCGCAACAAGCAGCAAAATAATGGGAGACAGCAGGGCTCAGAAGTGAGCTCTGCTGCCTCCCGTCATTCAGCTGAAAACGTGGACATGCTGAATGACAAGAGAGGACTCCTCTCCTGTCAGTCAGTGTGTTCACGTTGCTCAGCGTGACCACACTGACTGACAGGAGAGGAGTTCTCTCTTGTCAGTCAGTGTGTTCAGGTTGTCAGTGTGACCACGCTGACTGATGGGAGAGGAGTTCTCTCTCGTCAGTCAGTGTGTTCACGTTGCTCAGCATGACCATGCTGACTGACAGGAGAGGTGTTCTCTCTCTTGTCAGTCAGTGTGTTCATGTTGTCAGTGTGACCACGCTGACTGATGAGAGAGGAGTTCTCTCTTGTCAGTCAGTGTGTTCATGTTGTCAGTGTGACCACACTGACTGATGGGAGAGGAGTTCTCTCTTGTCAGTCAGTGTGTTCATGTTGTCAGTGTGACCACACTGACTGATGGGAGAGGACTCCTCTCCTGTCAGTCAGTGTGTTCATGGCAGCGTGATCATGCTGACTGACAGGAGAGGAGTTCTCTCTTGTCAGTCAGTGTGTTCACGTTGCTCAGCATGACCACGCTGACTGACAGGAGAGGAGTTCTCTCTTGTCAGTCAGTGTGTTCATGTTGTCAGTGTGACCACACTGACTGATGAGTTAGGAGTTCTCTATCGTCAGTCAGTGTGTTCACGTTGCTCAGCATGACCATGCTGACTGACAGGAGAGGAGTTCTCTCTTGTCAGTCAGTGTGTTCATGTTATCAGTGTGACCACGCTGACTGATGGGAGAGGAGTTCTCTCTTGTCAGTCAGTCTGTTCACGTTGCTCAGCATAACCACGCTGACTGACAGGAGAGGAAACCTCTCCTGTCAGTCAGTGTGTTCATGTTGTCAGTGTGACCACGCTGATTGATGGGAGAGGAGTTCTCTCTTGTCAGTCAGTGTGTTCACGTTGCTCAGCGTGACCACGCTGACGGATTGGAGAGGAGTTCTCTCTTGTCAGTCAGTGTGTTCACGTTGCTCAACATGACCACGCTGACTGACAGGAGAGGAGTTCTCTCTTGTCAGTCAGTGTGTTCATGTTGTCAGTGTGCCCACGCTGACTGATGGGAGAGGAGTTCTCTCTTGTAGGTCAGTGTGTTCATGTTGTCAGTGTGACCACACTGACTGATGGGAGAGGACTCCTCTCCTGTCAGTCAGTGTGTTCATGTTAGCATGATCATGCTGACTGATTGGAGAGGAGTTCTCTCTTGTCAGTCAGTATGTTCACGTTGCTCAGCATGGCCACGCTGACTGACAGGAGAGGAGTTCTCCTGTCACTCAGTGTGTTCATGTTGATTAGAGAGGACTCCTCGCTTGTCAATCAGTGTGTTCACGTTGCTCAGCGAGACCACGCTGACTGATGGGAGAGGAGTTCTCTCTTGTCTGTCAGTGGGTTCACGTTGCTCAGCGTGACCACTCTGCCTGATGGGAGAGGAGTTCTCTCTTGTCAGTCAGTGTGTTCACATTGCTCAGCGTGACCACGCTGACTGATGGGAGAGGAGTTCTCTCTTGTCTGTCAGTGGGTTCACGTTGCTCAGCGTGACCACGCTGACTGATGGGAGAGGAGTTCTCTCTTGTCAGGCAGCATGTCTACGTGTCGGCTGCATGGATGCTTTTTAAGGGTGCATGGAGGTAAGGTAAGTGTTTTCTATTTTAAATTAAAAGTGTATATGTGTATTTAAATTAAATTAGTATGTATATGTGTATGTATGAATGCATGCGTGCATGTTGATGTTTGTGTCAATGCTGTGTTTGGTTTTATTTATACATGCATGTATGGAGTTGTGTAACTGGTGGTTGAATGCATGGGTGAAAGTGTTTTTTGTGAGTGTGTGTTCAGCACGACCCCTAAATGTAGCCGCCCTGGGGGCCACTTCATTAAGGGGTGGGTTCATGGTAACAGAGGTGCACCTAGGCTAAAATGTCAGGGGGCAAAGGGGACTAATACTTCAAATGTTGGGAGATGTGCTAACGTCAGTAGCTGTGAGGAAGGGGCAAACTTCCTTGTGTGGGGGCACCTAAAATCTTTCCACTTTTCAAATGAGACTATTCTGGTGAAGCTTCAATGTTACAAGCAGCTACCTCTTGCCTTCATTTCTGAAACATCACACTTAAGGACTGCTGTGAGAATGAGATGTCTCATGTCACCACTTCCCTTCTAATCACTCCCCTAGCATGCAAGTGCTAACCCCACATCACGATTTCAATTACCTAAAAATGTATGGCTAGGAATGCAGGTGCTAACAGTGAAGTGACTTCTCATGGCCATGCTAATCCCTATGGCAATTCTCACCCAGTTCCTGCCCTCCCCACCCAAAACACCTCCTCACTGGAACACTGAGCTAGTTTTAAACATGCCTTGCCATCAAACCTAGCCCTCAATGTGCCTGCAAGTGTTCCTCAAAGGAGTCCTCTGAGAGTTCATGACTTCATTGGAGTTGTAAACACGTAACTGGTGTAATAAAAATGTCTTAATCAGGTCTGCCTTTAGCCACTCAATTTAAAAACACCCTGCATGTCTTTCGCTGAAATTCTTTTAAAAATAAGCATTGGCAATGCCAACAGTTTTGGCTTGTGTATAAGTATTAGGCATTTACGAGGCACTGCTATTTGCTGCTCAGGTACTCAAACCATTTTGCACTGGCACTATCAATGGCCAGCTAATACCAATACAGAAGTGCCTTTCCCATGCCTACACGAATGCCCAAACTGTTACCATTGCCAGTGCTCTTTTTGCTTTACCCTTGATGCACAGGACTATGCATCAAGGTTAAAGCAAACATACTACCTGGCTAAATTGGCCCACTTTGAATGTAGGCCAATCTAGCCAGTAATAACACTTATGGTACACAGTCAGCCTGGATATACTTTCTGTGGCATGGCATTTTTACTGGTTGGGAATCCGTATATGGTAATAATGGCAAATATTGATGCAGCCTGCATCAACATAATTAGAACAGCCAGCATGAATATATGTTTATACTAGCATATCTCGCGTGGAAAGGCGGCATGAAATATATTGGAAAATGTTCCTATGCACAATTTGTGATTTGCAACTATTGGGAATTTCCATGTGCTTCCATACAAAACCAATTGCAAACTGCGTGGATTTCTACCCAATTTTGCAAAGAAAGTGCTGTGAAATGCATACTTTTAACCCAATGTTTCAAACATTTCTTGGGAGTGAGAACCCCCCCCACCCCAAGCCACCCTTGTTTGGTTTGGGCTCCCTCACTGTGCTCTGTTGATCTTGACTAATTGGAACAAACATTTAAGCCTCTTAAGTTCAGAAATGTACCAGCCTCCACTGTACATCATTTGTCACTGTGTATGATGTGCTCCTTAATGATATGATATGGCATTTATAACGTGCCTGTACGCAAGTGTTTCTAGGCGCGACAAGGCAAGGAGGGAGAAACAAAAGAGTAGGACAAAACACAGATCTTACTAGGCCTTGTGCCATTCAGATCGTGCAAAAGCATGGAATGGGGGAGGGAAGAAGTGCCGAGGGTGGGGTAGGATGCAGAAGTGCAGGAACAAAGGAGAAACAAGAATGCAGCCAACTGGTGGCAAGTGTGAGTACTCATAACTTCAGCCAACGGGTGGAGAATAAGAGCCAGAGCAGGGACTGTAGGGTTACAGATACAGACCACAAGTGCAGGGGAGCCAAGAGGCAGTGCGGGATTGCAACAGGACAGGCAGGGACCTGGGCCCAAATTCAGAGCTTGACCAGGTGACCAGTGCATGGATCAGGGAGGTGATCAGCAACGGAGAGGAAGAAGCAAGAGACAAGTCTTGAGATGGTTCTCCTCAAGTTTCAGCGAGGCAGGGAGCTGTTTCCAGAGGGAGGCCCCAGCCGAAGAAAGAGATCTGCCCTCAACTCTTTGCTTGGAAAAGTGATTGACCCTCAGAGAATTGGAGGTGGCGCAGTGGAGAGCTCAAGCCATCTTATATATATTTATTCATATAATAAAAAAGTTAGTCTGGCATGAACCTTTCTTCAGTAGAGAAAGTAGTAATAAACCATATTTGGGATCCTGCACACAAACTCAAGGGTAGATTTCTCAAGTCTCCTGTGTGCGGATATGCCGCCGCTGGCCGAGTGCAAAAAATTGTAAGGGGGCCTCACCAAATGTTTTGCCCCGGGCCTCACCACATCTTCTGACAGCCCTGCCTACTCCATTCCCTTCAACTACATCGCTTTGACAAGGCCCATGGGCTGTGTTAAGTGGTATGTAAGTGACCAAAAGTGCATAATGTACACATGCGTGATCCCTTGACTTTTGTTTTGTATTAAAGTAGAAGATGTTGTAGGTTATTGTCCCGGCCATTAGGTGGCCTTGTTCAAAGACGTTGGCAATATTAAAGCAACATATTGACACAGTTGTGTGCCTAAGTACTTTTCACAGTTCTTGTTATATTTCATGTTTTTTTCTCAGACCCTATAACTAGAGACATTAAAGGAATGGGCGGTTGGGAACCTACTACAATAATATATTGTTAAAAATGTCAACAAAGGAAGTAACTGCATGCCTGCATGTAGTCATCTATTTCCAGTAAATACATTTGCTTTTGTCATGTTTGCAAACAATACCATAATTATTTATTCCTCTAATTTGTTCGTTTTTTAGGTGAACAATTTCTCTGAAGTTCACCCAGATTATGGTTCAGGCATTCAGGCACTGCTGGATAAATACAACGCCGAAGCTGCCAAGAAAAAGGTGACTGAATGGAGACTATAAGCTTCTAAAATTAATTATTTCCTGATATATTGCCCTTCGTTTTTTTCTTTTAGCCTCTCGGCCCAGTTGTTTAAAAGACACTAATATTCTCTGAGGGCCTAGGTATGTTGCAACTGGAACAACTCCATCCCAAAACAAAATGCCTTAGGAAATGTTAATTGTTAGATTAATTTTACGAAATAAATGGCAGTTTGTAAAATTATACGGCAATTAATTATAGTTTGTCCACCATTTTCATGAAATCTGTAACCTCCCCTTCCCTCCCAAAAGTCTTCCCAAAGTATGATGATCATCTTTCAAAGTAGTTATGCCAATGTGTTAATACAGATAAAGATATGTTTGCGTAGTTCAGCAGGCAAGACACATTTTGTTATTGGTATGTCTTCAAGATCCAAGATACGAAATGCATCGAGTTGTTTGGTTGTAGGTTCAATTTAAAATGTATACTTAAATGTTGTACAATATAGAGCACTCCAGGAAAATAATTGACAATGATAAAAGAGCAGTTGTATGCGATTACTTGTATTAGAAACCACACAAGACTTCCCCACGCACAGCGCATCATGTTTGGCCGATTAACACGATTCTCATGCATGCACAAAATCACCAGAATGTATTGATAGGACCTTGGTAAATGTTGACCAATCAATTTAAACCCTCCATGTCTGTAGGACTTGTATCCCATGACTACTCCACGAGTCTGTGCTGCCTCCGTCAGCTGATACAATGACGGGAGGTGCGGGAGTGGGATGGGGGGGTGCATGGGGGTCTCTAATGTACGTATGTCTCTTGATTAATTTGGTCATCCTGGATACTTTTGGTTTCAGTTGTTGTAAGGTTGATTGGGTGGGAACGGCAGACAGATGCAGCTGTGAGAACGATATGAATTGCATCTCGAAATTGTACTCACTCCTCCTTGTCAGCCATGTCATAGTAACGATTTTAATCCCAGTAGTGTCATTTATCTCTCTGATATGACATGTGTTGGAAAACACCTGCAAGCTCCGTAAAATATGTTGCGATTTCTTAAAATAGAAGGATGTAAGCTATGACAGGTGAACTGCGAAGTGCATGAATTCCCCAAAATTCTTTGTTTTGTTTAAATTATATTGTAATAAAATTAATCTCTAGAACATGCTGAAAGGTGGGTGAGACATTTGTTTTACAACTATGAGAAATCATACCTGGTACTCTCAAAAGGAAGCCATTATATGTGTTTTTTCACCCTTTTAGGTTAATGCCCGGAAGGAGGTCCCAAAGTAACCTGTGTCGTGAACATCAGACCCGCTATACAACGAATATTCAGAAGCTGGCATAGATATTCATCGCTGCACATTTCAATTGCAAATATACATATATATATACCTTTGTCTGAATGACTTTATATTTTTGTATGCAGCAATTCAAACTTGTCAGAATTCAGTTTAGCATATGTTTCTTAAGTAGCCTGTATCATGAATGCTAGGATCATATGAAACACTTAACAACATTCAAATACAAGAATTGCTTTTATCAAACTTTAGGCACACACGCCATCTTGACAGAGATCAAACTGTTCCTTTCAGCGTAAGAGTGCAAAAAGATGACCAACAGTTTGGGAGGAAAACTGCAACATGCCTGCATTTTTCGGGAATGAAACGATTGTACTGCTCATACAAATTGTATAACATCATGCACATCTATCCATGTCAATGGTCCCGATAGTGTATTCTCGTAACAACCGTCCAGTTTTGATATTACTGGCACTTAAAACCACCCTTATGAACCGCTGCTTTCTCTACATACAGCTTCTGACAATCATTACTTACAGATGAAAGGATGGTAAGGACGGCATTTCAAGTGTACTTTCTAGCAATAAAATCATCCAACGCAAACCTTTTTGCACTGTTTTTATTCCAAGTACTGTGTTATAGCGATATAAATTTTTATCCTGTTGGTGGGGGATTTCCGAAAAATCTCTGTACTCCTACTTCTCGTACCCTTTCCTCTATTCTTGTGGGTAATAGTAGCCTACGGAGACTGGTCTGGAGCATGATGCATAGCAGCATTACATTGGTCCACACCTGTGCCCTTTCCCGGGTCTAACGACCTGTCATTTTCTCGGTGTGGATGAGATAGGAGCATCTCCGAGCTACGTACTTTATTTGCTCTTAAAAGCAGCTTTTCTTTTTTCAACCTGTCCATGCACCGCTGCTCAGTGCTAAGATACTGCACCTCCTGTCGCATTCCATTTGCTGGTTCTGATCTTCATGCTTTGGGCCTAACGGGCTTGGTCCCTGACCATTTTATGGCCATGATGCATTTATCTTGCTGGGTCCACACGGTGCAATTCACCAGATGGATTGGATCATACATCAGACAGCTCAGAATAGTTTCAAGTCCTTCTCTTCCTCCCTGTAAGGTGACTTATTTCCTAAGACTCACCAGAGGGGGTGGGTATCCTTCACCCCTATATCACACCAGGAGTTTTGAAGTACTGGCGCTCATGTGGAGAGACCTGTCAGGACTAAAAATGGGAGAAAGCCTGATGGCCTCTCTTACTGAATTCCTGGCTAACACACCTGACAGTTCTATTCACACTTTGAATTAACCCGGGAATCTCCCAGACCACTTACAAAGAACCTCTTTGGAGCCTCACTCAGACTTTAGACACAGAGCATTCGAAAAAAATCACTGCCCTATGGACCACAACATTAGGCCAAAACTCCTGCTTTAACATAAGTCTATGTCACACAGGCGCAGACATAATGACTCACACACAGCCTGCGAGTAGGGGTGCCAATGACATGCGACTGATGTGCACCACAAAGAACAGTGAGTACAGTCCCTGCACCTCATATTGAGCAAGATGATGGGAAACTCAAAGACTCCTTCTGTTTCTTAAAAGCGATAACATGGAAACCATCAGCAGCTTGGGACCTAGACCCTAGCCCCGATTATCTGGAAAGAAGATCTTGTTCTTCTGAGTCTGCCCCATTTCTTCCTGTGTCAGATATTAGGATCTCACCATAGTGAGTCATGGGTTCGACTTCCCTTGCAGACTATTGAATTGTATCCTTACGTGGATCTGTCTCCACCACATCCATAGCCATTGATTTCCAACTGACCCCATTCTCAAGACTTTCCAGGTTACTGGACCCATCTACTTCATATCCGAGGAAAAACTAAGCCTACACCCAAGCCTTGCTATTTAGCCCCATCTCCTCTATGTGGGTGAAACAGGATTACTCGTTTTTCCAGAAATGTCGCAATCCATGTGCTCCTAAGTCAGAGGTAATTGCCAAGCCTGCTCCTTTGGCTGCCCCAGCATTGGTGCCCCAATCACCTCCACAACACCTCTGGTTAGTCTGCCTTCTCATCCACTCCCTCTGCCAACGTGTATGTGGCCCCCAACGGCATTAATTACCTGTATACCTGCTTTCCAGAAATGTCTGTCTTGTTAAAGCAGGATTAACCCCAACCTCAACTAGACATGGATGACATAGATAACATGGTTGGTATAAGCCTTCATTTATGGCAAAAGCTTTCCGTCAGGGCATGACAGGGTCATGCAGTTTTTAGCTCTTCGCATAGCTGTACCCGAACAGACAGAATCAGGAGATCTGGTGGCTACAACAATATGGAAAGCTATGGATTCCCTTCCAGGAGAATGTTGATAGAGAAGCCTTGAAACTCAGTGAGACTCCACACTACACTGGCTAGTTAATGGCAAGCTGGATACGAAGTTCAGAGTCACAGCTAAAGAGAATGCTCTGGCTGGCAAGTCTTTACAAAGGACTATCAGCTGTGATCTCAGCAGCCTGACCCGAAACTAAGCACTAAACATACCTTTTACCACTTCATGGAGGGGAGTGAATATGCTAGATACTGTAAGTAAAAATGTTTATCATAGCAGTGTTGTACAAATGACAGCGGGTCAATTCTGATTCCATTCTAGCTGCCCATGACCACTAGCTTTGGAAGGACATACCAGAATTTGCCTAAGGCTTCCCTTCCTACAGGAGGAGCACCTTTTTAGTCGGTATAGCTATTGGCAAGCAAGAAGCAGATGATATGCTGGTAGATGTAGCTGGCCACATTCATACAGCAGCTTAGAGCATGTTTATTGACCTTTGTATGCGCTGCATCGCCTGGCTCAAGAGCCCTAAACTGATGACTGAGGCCCAGGATAAAGTATTGGACTCTTCCTTTTGATGGTCCATAACTCTCATGCCTCAGCTAATAATAATCTCAGAGAAGAAAATGAAAACATGCTGATGGCCAAATGCCTTTCAAGCTGCCCAATCTCTGTAATATAAGGGAAACTGAAGCAAGTGTTAAGGATTCAGAGGCTTTCAGGCCTGGATGCTAGACGGCTCAAAGAGGAACTGTTCTGGGTCTTCATCACAATAGCGGAAGAGACTGCATGTGTCCAGTGGGTCTTTATCCCCCTCCCTGCTCCTTTAACAACCTATAAACTGATACTCCAGTGCAATAGGTCTATCTGAACAAGCCCAGGGCCACTAAATCTCCCCACATCTGTGACTTGGCTATTCAGATTTGCTACTGGCATATTCAGAGTAGGGTTCATCCTGTGGCTACGCATCTCATGGGAAGCCTCCACATCAGAGCAGAACAATGTACATCTTGAGTAGAAACTCTACTTTGATGTCATTTGAGTGATCTTCTGGATGTAGAGTTCTCCACTTTTGGATCTTTGTGTCAATCAGTCAAGCAAGTGTCCCTCTATGCCTCCTGGAAGTGGGGGGCGGGGGACATGACTATCATCAGGAAGCCATTTCCCAGAACTCAGCATCCCAGCTGACTTTCCTTGAGACTATCACTTCGGTCGACAGAATAAACAAGCTATGGGCTCTGTTCACGGATTCCCCAATATTGGTCTTTCCCAGAGATAATGTGTTCTTCAAACTCCCCCCAACCTTCGCCCCAATGTAAGAATAGACTTCCACTTGAATCAGGAAATCAACCTTTCTCCAGCATGGGGTCTGGCATGGATTCACATGCTCATGAATATTCACTGTCGTCAGGCTGGGAATCCTTGGTAAAGAAGTAATCAGTATCAGTTTTGTTTCTGATCTGTCTTTCTTAGTAGTAACCAATCACTGATCTCTGGGTCATACTGCCCCCAGCCAATGACTGCCCTTTCCCTAAGCCCCTCCCCTGGCAGCCATCCTCAGATTTGTACCGCACGTTCAAGTGTTGGGAGTCCTCGTGCTTTAGCTCTCGAACTTTTACTGTGTTTTCGCACTTTTTCGGGAGATTTTCTCATTTTTTCGGGGACCCGTTTCGGAATTCTTCTACGCCCCTCAAGGGTGAAGTTTTCGTCGAGTTATGCTTCTTGGAGGTTCCAGAAGATCTGAGGCCTAGCTCAACGGACATGGCCCAGGGCAAGGGAAGCTCGACTCCCGGATCCAAGCTGTTCAGGAGCTGCCCGGGATGCGGATTGCAAAATGTTTTCAAGGAGGACGAGCATTCGAGATGTCTCTACTGCCTTCATGAGGACAGTACCCACGTGGAAAAGGACTGTGCGTTCTGCAAGAACCTGTCGGAATGGACCAAGCAAGATCATCGTTCCCGCCTCGCCGCCTGGCTGGAGAAGGGCACAGCAGGTGAGAAGGCGAAGAAAAAGTCTGAGCGGTCTTCTAAGTCCTGTGAGGGCGCCCCGGCGACGGGGGCCCAACAGAAGGCCAAGCACCACGAGTCTGTGGGCCCCTGGGAGCGCCGAAAGGTCGGGCTCTTCGGCTTCCAAGCAGGGGGTGACTTCCCCGGCACGATCAACCGCGAGCCAGTGCTCTGGTTCGGGGAAGAGGAAGTCAGAGAACCAGGGTAAGCTTCTGGAGAGGCCCCGGACGATTTTGAAGGGAGCCGAGGGGGAGCGAGGCGATGACCCTCCCCCCAAAGCGAAGGCCCAGGACGCACCTAAGGTGGTGAGGGCCTTGATCCACCCGGCAAAGGCCTCTATCGGGGTTGTCGCAGCGGCCCTGGCAAAGCCGGCAGAGACTACACTAGTGGAGGCGGACACTGGGCCCAGAGTTTCCCTGCCACTGCGGAGGGAATCCTCTTTCCAGCCCATCGTTAAGACCCCAGTGAAGACCCCGGTGGAAAAAGAGGGGGGGGCGGTGGCCATTACGGACTCGGATTCGGCCTCCGAGGAGGATCTGGTGGAAGCCATGAAAGGCTTCAACGAGAGGTTCGAAGGCCTCAACGAGAGGTTCGATCCCAGGGGAAGAATCCTGCTGATGTGATCGAAGATAGCAACGATGGCGACAATGAGGGCCCAGTGGAGCAGCTATCCCACCCGTCGCAGCCATTGCCCGAGCCCCAGGATAGCTCGGTGGCCATTTTGTTACCGATGCAATCCTTATGTACTGAGATAAGGACGAGGTTACCACGGACCCCGACGGAGGATCCAGAACCTGGACTGTCGGGAAGCCCTCCGAACAAGTGGAGGAGAGTCCACCCCTCACCGCCCTTCGTGCCCACAAGGCCTGTGGACCCCTCATCCCCTTCCCCGGACACTCGGGATGATACGGCGACGGGTACAGCGACGGGGACGGACGACGACGGTGGCGATGATACAACGGACATTCCTTCATCACCCCCCCCCCTCGGGCCTCTCCGCCCGACAAAATTGGCTCTTTCCACACTATGATAGCCAGGGCATCTGAGCTCTTCTAGCTCTGCCCTGAGGAACAGAAAAAGGAAGGCTTTCTTTACCAACGACGGGAGGCCAAGAGAAAGACGGTCCTTGCGGTACCGTTGCTCGACGACATCTGGGACGAAGGGCTGGCTATCCTGAAGAACCTTTCCACGACACCCGCCAAGAGGGACAGGTACGAGAAGAAGTTCCGGGTCCCCGACGCCGCCCCCTTGTGCCTCAGGGCCCAGCCTACGCCACATTCGGTTGTCTCGGCAGCGGCCAAGAAGAAAGCGGCGGGTGCGGCGGCTTCAACTTTCACTTCCCCGCCAGAAAGCGAGGGCAAGAAGTTGGACTCCATGGGACGACGAGTCATCTCGTCGGCGGCGACGACGATTAAGGCGGCCAATGCCTTAGCGATTGTGGCCCGCTATGACAGGGAGCTCTGGTTCAAGATAGCTCCCCTGCTAGACTTCCTACCGGATGACAAGAGGGCGGATGCCCTACAGATTCTGCAGGAAGATGAGGTGGCGTCGGATCACGCCATTACGGTGGCAACGGACATTGCTGATACCGGATTTCGCCAGCTGGGCAACAGGATTTGCCTTCAACGACGAGGATGGCTCAGGGCTACGGACTTTCGCCAGGACGTCCAGACCAGAGTGTTGGATATGCCGTTCGACGGCAACAACCTGTTTGGGAAGACGGTGGATGAGTCCCTCCAGGCCATCAAGACCGACACAGAGACAGCCCGAGCCCTAGGAGTCCTTCAGCAACAGCGGCCCTTTCGGAGTTCCGAAGGCAGACAGGGAGCCTCCAAGGGATCCAGCGCTGGCTCTTCTACATACCGCCAGGCGACCCACTCCTCGTCCCAGGAGGCCTACAGAGGCCGCGGCAAGCAAGGAGGTTCTCGCCGCCGTCATCAAGGAGGCCAAGGCGGAAAGGCTTCTTCCAAGCAGGACTGAACCGGCCGTAGCATCGGGCCCACACCGAAGCACCCCGGTGGGAGGCCGGCTGACAAAGTTCGTCAGCGTGTGGGAGTCCATCTCCACCGACCGTTGGGTGCAGGACACCCTGGCCCAGGGACACTCGCTAGAATTCCAAAAGAAGTGTCCTCGCATTCCTCCCATGGCCAGGAAGGAGAATCACGTCCCGCAACTGCTGTTGGAAGTAAGGGCGATGCTCGAGAAAGGTGCCATCGAGCTCGTCCCCAAGAGGCTCCGGGGCTCCGGAGTATAGTCAAGGTACTTCCTCGTCAGAAAGAAGACAGGCGGTTGGCACCCCATCCTGGACCTGCGTCGGTTAAACAAGTACATCAAGGCACAGAAATTCAGGATGGTCACCCTCCAGCACGTGCTGGGACAGCTGGAGGAGGGCGACTTCCTATCGTCGTTGGACCTGGAGGATGCTTACTTCCACATCCCCATTCTAAAAGGACACAGAAAGTTCCTCAGATTCGTAGTACAGGGGCGTCCCTACCAATTCAGAGCCCTGCCGTTTGGATTAAAGTCGGCACCCAGGGTGTTCACCAAGTGCCTCGCTCCAGTGGCGGCGCGGCTGTGCCTGCAAGGGATCTACGTCTACCCCTACCTGGACGACTGGCTAATTCGTGCAAGATCAAGAGAACTCGCCATCGAACACACAGCGAGGACCGTCTGCCGGCTCACGGAACTGGGATTCACCATCAACTACCCCAAATCCCACCTGGTTCCGTCGCAGGTAGCACTGTTTCTGGGAGTGAAGCTCGATACAGTGGAGCAATTGGCATCTCCGTCGGAAGAAAGGACGAAGGCCATTTTGGGCAAGGTTCAGCGCATTTTAGTCACGGATGTAGCCAGGGTGAGGTCCATCAAGTCCCTCATCGGGATGATGTCCTCGTGCATCTACCTTGTGCCCCTTTGCAGACTTCGGATGCGTCCGCTACAAGAGTTCCTCAACGCCCACTGGATTCAAGCGGCGGGCAGCTTCGAAGACAGCATCCCGCTCGACGAGGAGTTCCGTCGGGCGATTCTATGGTGGGGTACCAGTGCGCACCTCACGGCAGGCACTGACTTTCAGACCCCGGCATATCATCAGACGGTGACGACGGACGCCTCCCTGGAGGGATGGGGGCCCACACCGGAGATCTCCACGCAAGAGGCCTCTGGCTCCCGGAGGAGAGGTCTCTCCACATCAACATTCTGGAGCTACGAGCCGTGTTCTGGGCGCTCAAATCGTTCCTTCGTCCCTCAAGGACAAAGTGGTGAGGATCTTCACCGACAACACCACCACGATGTTCTATATCCGGAAGCAGGGAGGCACCAGATCCCCAGCCCTATCCAAGGAGGCCCAGGATCTGTGCTACTGGGGTTGAGGGGTGTTCTCCATTTGCGGTGTTTGGGGTCAGGTTTATTGTTTGCATGTTTATAAGAGTTTAACACGGGAAGGGAAATGGATCCTGTGATAGCGCGGGGGAAAATTCTTCGTCTTGGGTGGCGGGGGTTGGAGGGTGCTGCTACACTTTGCTGGCCTGGAGTGTAAATGGGAGGGTCCTCCTGTAACTCTCTTTATGGGGGGGTCCCTGTTTGGGGGCTCGGAAGGCGAATCCCAGAGGGAGGTGGGCCCGTACCTGTCCTCACATGGGGACACTGTGGGGACGAAGGGGGGAAGTGGTGGACAAAATGACACATAGGATGCAAGATGAGAAAGACACACCAACGGGAGGAGCAGGGTATGCAGCCTGATGGGAGGTGGAGCCCCTTAAGATAGCTAAACTTAATGTGAAAGTCTCAACTCCCCCAATAGGATGTCACTGTTGGCACATGAAATTAGGCACAAGGGCATTCTATACTAATGATCCAGGAGACGCACTTTCGACGAGGTGAACAGGCCGAATCTTGGGGAGATCTGTGGATCATTCCTATTGGTCATCCGCACAGTTTAAGAAAAGAAGGATGGGAGTCTTCTTTCATCCAAGGTTCCAGTTGTAGGTGGTCCAAGTGAAATGGCACCTTGAGGGAGGCTCTTGATGCTGAAGGGAAAGCTCCAGGGGAGGGTATTGAAAGTAGCGATCCTATATGCGTCAAATCAGGGATCCTGGGAATTTGTGGAAGCAGCAATGTCAAACATACAGGGGTGGGTGGAGGGTATTCACATTTTGGGGGTCAGGGTGGTTTAACACTATATGGGGCCCAGAATTGGATTGAAGTGCTGGGACGGGGCAAGGGAGACGGATATAGACTAAGGATGAGCATCTTCTGCATGAAGGGTTTGATACTTAGGGGTGGTGCAACACTTGGATAGAGTTTCAGAAGGAACCAGGGGGATACACCTTTTATTCTCATCCACATGGATACTATACAAGGATTGTTGATGCATAGGGACACAAAGTATTTGGTATGGGGGATACAAGTCTTGGTGGTGGGTTGGTCAGATCACGAGTCAGTACAGGTGGAAATTAACTGGGGAAGCCATCGACCCGGTGGGAAGATGGCTATGTAATGGCACGCTCTTGAGGGACTGTCCCTTTCACGACTTCCTTCGGGAGGAACTGTGACACCTTTTCTCCACAAATGATACAGAGGAGGTTGATTTGAATGTGGTCTGTGAGGTGGCAAACACAACTACCAGGGGTCTGTTGATTGCAGGACTCCAAGGTTAAGAGTATCAGGAGACTTGAAGAGACCAAGTTGGGGGAAGGGATCTTGGCCCTCAGGGAGGAAATGCGCCATAGGGAGAGGGAACAGGAGGTAGTAGTGGCTGAAATTAGAAATAATCGTCAGGAGCAGGGTGCACTTGGATACAGCAGGGTTCACAAAATGTTAAAGGAGGTACATCAGAAGTACTATGAGCACAGTGATAAGGCTGGGACCATGTTGGCGCACAGGATTAGGAGACAAAGGATGGATAGACAGGTCAAGCAGATCAGAGACGATGGAGGTCGGGTCTCATCAACCAGAGGAAACTGCTGCTAGTTTTGCTGCATATTATTGGGCTCTCTATACACCTGAGGTTTCATTGGATGAGGATGAGATGGATGGGTACTTAGCAGGGGTGGATCTTCTGATTCTGACAGAGGAGGAGGTGACAGATCTGGACTATGCAATATCCAGACAGGAAGTGGCCCATGCTATCAAGGGCCTGAAGGTGGGGAAATCGCCAGGGGAGGATGGCTTCTCCTCCTTTTTCTACAAAACGTACATGGGTGTTCTGGCCTCATTTTTAACCAAGCATTTTAATTAATTTAGGGTGGCTCAAAAGTTGCTGCACTCCTTTTTAAGGGCATTGCTAGTGGTAATCCTAAAGGAAGGTAAGGACCCCGCTCAGTGCTCCTCATATAGACCGATTTCCTTTTTAAACATACATGTAAAAATCTTCACCAAGATCCTTGCATTGCGCTTGGAGATCGTATTGCTGCAGCTGATCTGCCCAGATCAAGTGGTCTTTGTGAGGCATAGACAAGGGGCAGACAACCTGAGAAAGACCCTCAACTTGATGGCGCTACCAAGGGATAAAAGAAGGGACTCCTTTCTGCTGGCAATTGACGCAGAAAAGGCTTTAGACCTATTCGACGGGACCTTTCTAATGCAGGTCCCGGGCAAGGTTGGCTTTGGTCTGCAGTGGGTGGCGTGGGTTGGGAAACTGTATCGCAGAATAGTGATGTGTGGGGACAATTGTTATGTAGTTTAAGAAGATTAAATAAAATAAGGAAAGTTAGGATTTGTTTCAGTTGCTGCGGGTGAATGTCCCTGGCTACAGGGACAAAAAGATACAGCAAACATATGGTTCTTCGAAACTGTATTCCGAGCCAAGAGCCAGGGTTCAGGTGAACGGGGCTCAGTCTGTGGGTTTCTGCTCGGGAGGGGCACGAGACAGGGCTGTCCATTGCCTGCTTTGCTCTATGCTCTGGTATTGGAGCCATTGGTGAAACCCAAGGATAGAGGGAATTCAGGTACATGATGTTCAATACATAGTGGCCCTGTTTGCTGATGATCTTCTCCTATATGTCAGACACCCTAGCAGAACGATGCCAGAAATAGCTATGGAGTTTAAGAAATATGGGAGGAGGTCTGGCTTCAAAATCAACCATTCAAAGTCTATGTTTTTACCTACAGGAGAGACCTCAGGGGAAGCAGAAGAATATATTACAGATTCGCAGTTTGGCCTCGAGGAAGTCTCGAATAAGTACCTAGGCATATACATCACTAACACATTAGATGATCTGTGTAAGGCAAACTACATCCCAGAGGGGGGGGAAGAGATATGGGAGGATATGGAGAGATGGAATGAGATGACTCTCTCTTGGATTATGCACCTTAATATTATCAAAATTAATATACTTCCGAGATATACGATCTGTTTCAAATGCCCCTTGTAGCCATGCTGAAATCTTTGGTGGACTTCTTGTGGGCGGGAGCGAAATCAAGGATAGCGCTTGACACGCTGACTAGAGCTTGAGAGCAGGGAGGCATGGGTTTCCTGGATTTTAAAGCATATTACTGAGCGGCACAACTGGGTGTACTGATAGATCACATGGATCCTCAGGCGCATAACCAGTGCATGGCTCTGGAGATTGAGGTTCTCTCCCCAATCCCTCCTAACAAGTGGCTTTGTGTGCCCCAAAGTGGCCTCTCACATAGAATACAGACACACCCGATATTGAGGGTAGTTTGGGATCTGTGTAATGGAAGGGCAGACACAAGATGGTTTTCATCGTGGCCATCACCTCTGAGTTCCCTATGTCCACCACCCATCAGGGATCACATACTGGAACTGAGTAGATACCAGAGTTGGTATAAAGCTGGGTTGAACAGGGCAGGCCATATGTGGGAAAATGGAAGCTACCATACTAGGATATATGTGAAAATGTCAAAAGGAAAAAGCCTCGTTTTTTTACCTGCATTTCCCTTCTGACATTTTGACATTGTTGCGTCTCCCTCACTAATCGCCCTCCCATCCCACCTACTTAGTTTACGGTGGCACACTTCATTGTATGCCGCCGACTCCACTGTCTCCATGCGACGCCAGTTCCTTCCACTTATGTGGACGTGAACAGCCGCTGCAGGGTACTTTTCTTTTACACATCTTTAGTTATCACAGAGCGGGGGACACCCCTGCAGCCCCCAATCACATTACAGCAAACAAGGGTGTGGGGGATACCCCGCAACCCCAGCTTCTCTTGTTCACTGTAATGTGAACATATGGCATAATTGTTCGGTTATTTCGACTTTATAAATGGATAAGAGGTGGGGTGCTAACCTAGACAGGGAGTTTACACTTTCATAAATAATCATGGTGGAGGGGAGCCCAGAGAGGGGTAGGATCTCAAAAATGTACCGTACCCTAGTGGAGGCTAGCCCTCCAGAGTATCTTAGGGTTAGGACTCAGTGGGAGAGGGGTATGGGCGTGGAACTGACAGATGACATGTGGAGGTCAATGTGCAAGTCAACGAAGATGATCTCCATATCCTCTCAGCATAAGTTCAATGCTTTCAAGAGACTCCATGGATGGCAGCTTGCATAAGCTCAGCTGGCGCAAATGTATTCAGGGGTGGATCCGCATTGTTGGAGGGGTTACAGGGCTCAGAGCACCTACTGGCACGTATGGTGTTCCTGCCTGAAGATGCAGCTCTATTGGTGCAAGGAAGAGGGAAAATATTTAAGGGCAAGTCATATGGTGCGTAACCTCTTTGGTGATGCCTTATTCATGGAAGAGCACAGAGGTTCCAGCTAGAAGTGAGTGGGTGTCGACTGCCAGGTACATACATGAGATGGAGGTGCTTACAGAGTTGACCAACGAATGTGGCACAGTGGTTCAACAGGGATGACTTCCGTTTACTACGAAATACATGGGTGCAGTTACCTCAGAAAAACCGGGAAAAGGATGGGCTGAAAGAGAGTAATGTACAATGGAAAGAGACTCAAGGATCTTTATGCCTCAGGATAGTGGAGATTGGGATGTTTCCCTCTGTGTGATTTATCTATGCTCTTAACTGCCTATGTGTCAGGAAAGTAGGGGGCAAGGGAGTGAAAGGAGGGACAGGGTGATTGATGGCGCTTTGAAAGTGCATGTCAAAGTGTATGTGTTGTTGTGAATTCCTATTGCTCATAGATGGAGTTGTTTGGTTCCTGTCTGATATTTGAAATGAAAATCAATCCATATCAATTTGGAAAACAAAAAATAAGTGGTGAAAGGGCAGAGCCCCGGAGGACACCACATTTCACTGGAAGTGTATCTGATAGGAACCTGCCGTGGTTTACTTGTTGATGACGGTTAGTCAAGAAGGAATTGAACCAAAAGAGGGCCTTGTCTAAATCCCTGCCTGCTTCTCATAAGCAAGTTAACAGGATACTGTGGTCCTCTGTAACAAAGACCACCAACAGATCCAACTTCACTAAGAGAGCAAGTTCACTGTTATCAGACCAAGCTAGGAGATCATCGCAGACCGTGATCAACACAGTTTCCGTTCCATGTCTCGGGTGAAAGCTGAATTGTTAGGTGTCCAAAAGAGCACAATGCTCAACGTATTCATGCAGCTGGGTCATGGGAGGCCTGCAATGGGGTGGTCATTTTGAAGATGATTCGGATCAAGATTGGATTTTTTCAAAGAAGGAGACACAATGAAGAGTTTCCACTCAGATAGAACTACTGTTTGTGATAAGGAATAATTAATGAAAGTAGACATAAAATGCATGAGTTTGGCCGCTTGAGCCTGAGCTGCACCCGCAGGGAAAGTGAAAAAACATTGTTCATGGGTTTCAGTCCCTTTAATAGATCTAGAATCGTGTCCCGATGAAATGAGCTGAAGTCGACCTGTGGAGGCAACGTAAGAGGGGACGATAACACCTTGGGTTGGATTCATGTTTGATTCATATTCTGATCAATTGATTTCTGAATCTTATCGTTTTTATTGATAAAAAATGTATTGAAAGCATTAGCTTGAGATACAGAGGGTGTGAGAGCCTTTGAAGTACAGCTAGGGTGAAATAGATTAGCGATCACAGATAACAATTCTCGTGGTCTATTATGTGAGGTCTAAATTCTGTTGGCCTTGTCTTAAAAAATCACATCCTTATTGCTTTTCAGAGCGACTTTTACATTTCATCTAGATGTAGTAATTCTCTTTTTACTCCAGTGATTTTCCATTTGTCGATATATTTTCCTCAAAAGCATTAGTGACAAGTACTAACAGGGGTTGACTAATTTCTTGGGTACTCTTTGAACAAGAGTGTGCATGTTCGTTACAGATGGAAGCTAATACCCAACTCCTTGACTAAAGAACTGTGCACTGTTGTTCAAAGTGGGATTAATAGCAGACAGAGACTTCACTAACAGTATGCCTGGGATAGCCTGCAGATTTAGAAAAGGCTCTTCCAGTGGGACAAGGCACGATGGTGGCTTCCTACCACCATCTCAGCGCTGCAGCTCAGGGCATCCAGGTAGGGGAAGCTTGGCGATGACAGGCCCTATTGAAGACCACCAAGTTTCAACCTTACATCAGGATCTGCCCTTTAATGGAGTCAAGCTTTTTAGTCTAGATACAGAAAAGGAGCTCAACAATAAAAAGACTAGTGTGCAGTCCGCAAAGTTTCTAACAGTCCTCACTAAGACTGAAGCTAAATCGTGACCGGTTCATTACAAAAGAGCACATCAATTACCTAGAACTGAAAGTGTTCTTCCTTGTGCATCAGGCCTGTCAGTTTCTAAAAGAATCCAGGCTCATAATGCTCATGTTCTGCCTACACAAGCAAAGAGGTACACGTGTGAAGAAGCTGTGTGCTCTTATAGTGCAAATGTGGGAATGGGCTCTGCAGAATCTTTTTTCAAGCGGCCCATCTGGAAGGAAAGGGCACCCAGAAACAGATACGCTCAGCAGGTTGGGACATGCTAACCAGAAGTGGGATTTTTCACCCAGAAGATCTAGGAGACATTCTCTCCAAAATAACTGTTCCCGGGGTTGATCTCCTCTTTAGAGGCAAGTTGCAAATGCCAACAGTGCGCCTCTTGGAAGTGAAGGTGGGAGAGCTTCTTAGGGGATGCGCTGTCGATACCTTAGAACAAACTGTCAACTTATGTATTTCCCCCTCTTCCTCTGATTCCCAATGCACTCCAGAAATTTCAGAGGGACAGGAATTGTCAGGTTCTCCTGATCACTCCAAACTAGCAGAGAAGGCACTTGTTCGCTGTCTTCCTGCATCTCTCCTACTGTCCCGTCCAGATGTTCTTCACCACCAAGGTGGGAAAGTGTGCCAACCCTCACCTCAAGTGCTTTCTTTGATGCTTTGGTGCCTGAAGAACTTTGGGGCCTGGAAACACGCATCTCCAACTTTCCCTCCCCAAATACTCACCTGCTCAAGTCCTCTACTCGTTTAATTCCAACTGTTTGATTGTCAAACGTTTCTCCAAGCAGAAAGTGGAGGGCAGGTCTCTCTCTTTGACTGGTGCCTCCCTTTCGAATAGCCTCCCTGCCCCTCTCAGATTGAGCCGGACCTCCTTAAGTTCTGGAAACTTCTCAAAGCTGCTCTTCTCTGCCCCTTTCCCTTCCTTGCTAGCTCCCCCACTGCCGCTGAGCCTGGTGGCCTGGTCCTTATGCATCTCACTGATTACCAGGCCCTCTACCCATTCACCACCAGCTCCCCTCCAGCCCCCACTGCACTGCCCCTTGTGGGCTCCTGTTTGGCAGCTGTGCACCACACCCTTGGGATTCGTCCCCCCTAGCACTTAGTCTGAGACCTTCTCCTTGGCTCCCCTTGGCACTTCCCTACCGGGCACCCACTAGCATTCCTTCCACCTCCACCCCATCCCTATCTCTTGCACTTCTCTTCACTGCACTTGCACAACCGAATGCCTCAAAATAGGACCACAAATTTATTTTTGCTGTTTTGCCATTGTTTTTAATTTACCTTGTTCCCTCCCCATTCAGCCTTGTGGTGCCTTGAAACACAATTCTGCTGTATAGGCTCCTAACAAATGCTCAATAAATAAATAAAATACATAAACTAACTTATAGTCATTTGAATTTATCAGAAGACAATGTGAGAATCTTGGCAGCCAGCCACTAGGAAAGGGTCCACCAGGTCACAGTATTGAGGAACATATCTGAGGTTCTGTCACCGGATGCTCAACACGGCCAGAAGTCATCTCCATGCTTCAGTGGATGATGTCTTGTTTCTTTCTTGCCTAGTTCAATCTGGTATGCAGGTTCCCTCTTCCACTTATTGGGCAGCACTCCGGGTTTATTTATTGAACAGAGGGTTATAGTGCTATCCAACTCTGTCATCAAACAGCACCTTGCGAGACGTTTCCGCTTTTTCTACCTATGCCTAGGCCATTTTCAGCTTGGAACTTCAACGTAGTCTTGACAACAGTAGCACATTAACCTTTTGAGCCTATGAACTTGCTGGACTTACGGCTTGTTTCCTGGAGAACATATTTCCTTGTGGTGATAATATCTGCCGACAGGATCAGTCAGTTACAAGCCAGGTCTTCAGATGAACCATGCATTATTCTTTATCGAGATAAGGTGCCACTTCAAACACAACCTCATTTCTACGTAAAGTGAGCTCAGAGTTCACATGAATCAAGACATTTTATTGCCGATATTCTTTCCAGCCAACCCCCACCCGACAGAGGCACAGAGAATTCTTCACTGTCTGAATGTTTGTAGGGGTCTAGCCCTCATAGGGCATCGAGTGGACCTGGTCATGTTTGGGTGTTTCAATCCAGCAGAAAGGCAGCCAAAACTACTGTGGCAAGATGGATTGTATCCTGCAATACTCATCTTTATACGAGTCAGCAGGATGGCTCAGGGGCAACGTGTTTGTCTTGGAAGGAATACAGCGCAGAGCAACACAAGTTCGGAGCCTGATCTTAAGATTAGAGACTGGTCTCTGATATAAAGTGTGTTACAGAAGATGACTTAATTATGAATTATTTTGTAATGAACTCCAAGGCAAGTAACCACAAGCAGATTGCATGCACACTTGACTAGAGCACAAAACCATGGCGATAGCCTTCCAGGTGCATGTTCCATGGGAAGCAATCTGCAAAGCAGCTACTTGAGCCCCTTCCACACCCGTCCACCCCATTAGCTTTCTGCAGAAACTGTTCCCTGTACAGCAGTTCTAGAGCGAACACTCAGTTTCAGCAAGCAGTCTTCCGCAACATTTTGGAATCAATTTAAGTTCCTTTCACCCTGCGAGATGTATATTGCTTGGTACTCTCCCCTAAGTATTGGAGGTGGGACGTAGGAGTAAGAAATGTTTACTCACTGTAGTGACATCTGTACTCCTAGTCCAAAGTCCCCTTACCTTCATAGGCCTATCCTCCATCCCCCTAAAAATGTAGGTAGTCCTGCCGGTCCTTTTGACGGATAAAGGGACTGAGAAGTCAAAGTGTGTACGGCAGAGCCGAGGGCGTTGCCGTGCCCTGCTCCTCCTGGCCTCTTCCGTCTGCAAATTATTTTAGGTTGAAGCTTGTTGCTGTGTTTACACTCCAGTCTCGCTCCTGCTCCACGGGAACTCCCATAAGTATGTAGGAAAGGGTACTTTGTACTAGGAATACAGTAGTCACTAGAGTGAGTATTTTTTCCTAAATGTTTTGCACCTGCAACCGAGCACAGACCTCTGTGAATTACTCTGATTGATAAAAAATGCATTCCTCAAATCTTACAGCAATTTCTGATGGCAAGAGCCCATCAAACAGAAGGCCAGAGACAACCTTGTGTCCTCCTTCTTCAACTACAAGGACCCTGATTGGCGAGGTAAGATATAATCGCTCCATGCTGTCCTTATATTCCAGTTCAGCAGTACAGACTATCGGGAAAGGTTAATGGAAACCAACATATTACTGCGCAACGAAGGGGATAATGTATGCAATTTAGTTCCCATTGAAACTCCAAATTATGATGGTGGCTGGCAAGACACATTTTTCTCTATGGGGTGGCACATGCATTGGACTTTGCAAAGAACAGGACACAGAGGCGTAGACCTGCTGGCCCTTTCCCGCTCTCAAAGAGAACATCATCCACTTAAAGAGAAGATATGGGAGCTTTCCTTTGACTTTGTCAGTTGTAACTTTTATTTCTTACAGCAGCAATAATTTTAAGAGGTAATTTTGGTCTTGGTTGTCGGAATATCATCTAGCTGGATGTTTCCATATTTCGTTGTTCCTTCACTCTGAAGAGGTCTTTTTCTGTTGCAGTGGTGACATCGTGAATTCTTCTATTTTAGGTTCCATCTCTGATTTTTTTAAATTTAGGAAACTATTTAAAGTCTGGTATGGAAATGTGTTTTATAAGTCCATTTTGTAATTTCCGTCTATTTTATGCATTTTTCTTTAACAATTCTTATGTTTGTACTTGAATTCTATATGTTTCATCTTGTACTACGCTCTCGTGCATTTTCTCCATGTTTGTGCTTTGTAAGAATTAAGAAAAGATAATCTGATGGGTTCACATAAAGAGACTCAACATCATACGTCCGTGTGTATGTGTTAACATTGTATTAACATTATGACAAGAGAATGAAGGCTCCTAAGTGACACAAAAGTACAGGCAAGTAATGTTATATGTTAATAGGCCAAAACTGTATATTCTGATGCTACAAGAGAGCATCAGCATCTCTAACAAATGTTATATTTTGAAAGCTTTTCGACACACACTTGATGAGTGAGAGACGCACCTAAAACCACTTGGAGATCGGATGCTGCCAGGGAAACCACTTGGGTAACCCACACATGGCAAGGAACTGAAGATTGTTGGCATGGTCCATCAGGCGAGAGAGCTGGAAAGCATCATCCCTGTGGGCTCATTTCAGAATATTCTGACACATCTGCTCCATAGTAAGTAATATTGACGCTGTACTGGCGACACTTGATGTCGAACAAGCATTAGATTGGTTTCTGTTAGCTTGGGTTCTCAATTAATCTCATTGATAAAGTTGATTTATACAAACTGAAGGACGAGAATGTTGATGAAAAACACTATCAGGATTTCACATTGAGGGGAACTAGACATGGGTGCCCCATCTTAATTCCTGTTTTGCTTTAGCCATAGAGCCTATAGCCTCGTATCTCTTGAAATTCCACTCACACAAAGGCATGAAAATGTGTTTGTCTCTGACACTTGTGTCCTTGTATGTGGATGACATGCTTTGGTTTATTAAATTTCTGATGCTTGTGAATCTGCTTAGAATCACATGCTGTGCATATAGTCTGACATCTAGTGGTAATCGCAGAGTATTGGATCTTTTTTTTCGAAGATCGAAAAGGGACATCAACATGGCTGTGTCTGAAACACTATACCTAACTTGACTCGTAGTGTACCCAAGATCCTTCATGCCTCGAAGTCCGCCCGGTTGTTTTTGTTATGCCGTGAGGGAGTCTGAAGAGGATGCGTGGGTGTGTTCAGAAAAAGGGAAGGTGTAAGATATCTATGTTCCTTCAACTCCAAGAGGGGAGGAAGGGTTGGCGCATTTTAATCTAAGCAGATGCAAGCACCAGAAATACAATTACGGTGAGCAATGTATGTCTTCTGATCCTTGTGAATTTGCTTACAATCACATCCTGTGTATAGACTAGCGTGCAGTACCTGGAGATGGTGGTGAGATGTGTGAAGGAAGGGTAGCAAAGAGATGCCTTAAAGGGGAAGTATGCTCAAAAATGGTACTGTCCCGATCGTTCGGGCATGTATTTTTAAGCATACTGTAATCAATCTTAAAAATGTTTCCTATTCATCTTACCTTAGTTTTCTTCACTTCTACACATGCGAAAACAACCGGTTGGGCGTGGCCATCTTGCGCTAATCTTATCCATTGATGCATCACCGTAAGTTCAAGTGCGCTCGTGGCAAGAATACAGATCGCCCGCTCCTCAAACTGTAATGAATAGTCCAAACGATATGCTCCACCTATTTTCATGACGTTCGTGGCCAGCGTAGCCAAACATGCCCAGTCATCAAACACGCCATAACGTTACTTAACGCAGAACCAGGAAGATAAACACACACATCCACTCAGAGTGTGTGACTTTTCTTTCTTGTCCCAAATAAGATAGGAAAACATACTTTTTAAAGAAAACATCAATAGTCTTTAATCTAGCAAGTGCTTTTATTTATCAAAGAACGCCCACAAGAGAATATTAAGTCCACAATATGAACAATATCTTTTTGCCATACAGGTTATAGCTAGCAAACATTGCATGCTTCGAATGTTGTTTCTAACTTCTTCATGATACACCGATTGCGATCAACGATCAATTAATCCCAGTACTCCAATTCTTGTGTGTCCTTATGTTACACCAGCAAAACGTTCTAATGACGCACATATTGTTCCTTTCGGGAGAAGATATGGATTCTTTGCACTTTCAAGTGCAATGCTTTTGCTTCAGCACGTTGTTACATCGTGAACGCTGACAGGTTGCTGCTTATTGCTGTGACCACAAAAGGGCAGATTGGTCCCTGTCGGTCATCCCACATAACGGTTATACAATAAGCACTGTTTATGATTATTTGCCAATGTTGATTGAAGAATCCATCCGAGTGTAGCTGGAAACTATGGCATATGCAGAACGGTACAATATATCTGTGTAGATAACAGAATAAAAATATATTTTAGTAGCTGTTCTGTAATCGAATATAACAAGTTACTGTATAATTCAGAACCGGATGAAACCTAATCATAAACACAAACCACACATAATGGACACATACATGACAACATGGGGGAGTATTTGAGACCACAACATGCATGAAAGGTTAGCACTGTGAAGTAGGTATTGCTCCCAATGGGATGGAGAACCAGATGCAGAACATAAGGACAATGATACTAACATTTTATGTTGAACCTCAGACAGATGGCATTATAACGGAACTGGTAAGATTAGTGATCGAAAAGCGAGCCAAGTGCCCTCGGAAAATGTTCAGCCCCTGCTCCCAATCCCCACTTTATGTTGCACAAGGATGCAACGGTGACAGCACAACAGGATATTCCACGGGACAAAGCGGTTTAGATATCACTAGCCTGCGTTCAGCTTGTGGTTGCGTGTTGATGAATAATCATCACAATATGCTCCAGCTAACAACCCATAACAAGGCCAGTAAGCAATACTGCTAAAAACAATCAATCTTCTATTCACTCCTCTTTAAACTATACACAAAAAAACATTAATTAATAGACAGATAAACAAACCACAGGTTACACACTTTTTATAGTGCGCAGTATAAATATAATGCAACATAACGTACTGTGTCCATTATTGTCGTCAAATCTCACATTTGCACGTCGCTGAATTAGTCATTATGTATACAGCAAACATGCCATTTCTAATTGCAAAAATATTATATGAGGTTGAACTTACATCATTGTCTCGTTGTCACGCTGAATAACCGCTCTGAACAACAGATCACAGAAATTGAAACTTCATTTTCATATGTCCACTTTCAATATAGTAAATGTTATATTTTTTTGTGGGTATTTGACACCTTGTGTCCTCCGAACAGTTGCTGACTTTCACTCAAGGCCAAATAACAATAGCCGCCTGTTTTCAGTGATTTAAGCCAGAGACGGGTAGGTTTCGATTTTGTGAAAGAATGCCACAAAAAAAAGGACAAGATGCTGCTGTGTGCAAGTGGTTCAGAAAACCAAGGACAGTTACAAACAGCTATGTAAAATACGTTTCGCAACTGCAATATAGGAATAATCCAGAAAGGTATGTGTTGCTGCTACCTCTGTGGATATATATCTCTGGAAGAAAATTCAATAGAAACACCCCTCTCCCTCGTCCAGCACTGTTTCATGGCACAAAGCGCAGAATATGTTGGTCAGTGTGACCGTATTTATTCCTCCCTTCACCCTGGCACCAGCCCACAAGCTTTCCTGGTGCATTCCATAGTGATGTAGTAGTAGGCTTAGCATATTATCATACTTTTCACCATGTAATTTATGAGAGACCTGTACTTCACTCCATGGAGATGAGCCCAGTTGACCCACGTGGGACTCGACAGACGGCTGAGAACAAACCAATTGTAGCCTGGCATTGTCACGATGCCTGCCCCCAAACATCAGGAGCAGACCCATCTGCCCAGAGTACAGGCACCCAAGAGAACTCAGGGAGACTCAAGGCATCGCCTAGGGGCTTTATGGACTCAGTCCTGGCGCCGTTGGCGCCAGGCTCATATTGCCTTTTTAAAACTGAGCAGGTCATCCTGTAGAGAAATCATGTATAGGCCACCGTGAGGCCTTGAATAGATTACTTTCTTCCAGGGACTATTTTTTCTTGGGTGTGGTACTGGAACTATTTTACCTAGGAACTACTTTATGGTGGCTATTTAAATCACGCCCGGAGAGCAGCACATGCTTCGCATTATTCTGCATCTCTGCAGCTTAACGCTCACCGTGCCTGCAATCCAGCATCCAGTATACAGCTACATCTGTCTTGTTCTCCGTGAACCGAACCTGTAAAAGAGAAGAGGAAGAGCAGACTAGAACAGGAGCCACACCATTAGTCGTTGCTTGCATCTGGGAGTCGCCGCACCTGTGAGGAAAAGAAAACATCCGTTACCGTGCTGCACTGTCAGCAGCAGCGCCGCGGCATACTCACCAATGCTCCTTTCATCCACATGATCCCGCGAGGCACTCTGTTGAAATCGCCGCTCGGAGCATCTGCATCTGCAAAAGAAAGAAAGACAACAGGGGAGCTGCGCCCTGCAAAAGACATTCAAATTCATACCGCAAGATACTTACTTGCTACTTTACCGCTCGAAGTGTCGCTAGTCATCATCCTACGTCCATCATTCCGGAGAAGCGCTGCACCTGCAAAATATAGAGAGGACAATTGGTTAATCTCATAATGAACAATTTCGCTTACTAAGATTAGTGCTTGGTGCAAAACAGACTCTTACCTTGGCGCTACCTCAATCCTTCGGAAACAGAACATTCATCTTGGGCCATTCTGCAAGGGGAGAAATATATAAAAGGAGCAAGAGTGAACTATAAGACAATTGAACTCTAAAACCTTGCATTATATTTGGATTGGCATAAAACTTACCTCAGAGTCATCGTTGTCTGAAAACTCTGCCATAAGCTTACGGATCAGTGAAGTTAATTGGTTTCTATGCACCCCTGCACGCCGACGCAGAATGGAGAGCCAATCCTTCCTAATAATAAGGTGAGACATGATAAGGGGAACACAAGGTGGTTTTGGAAAAGACAAAGTTAACCCCTTTTACCACGGTCAGCTAATTACCATTTTACTACTTTAGGAAAATCCTCCTACGTGCCAGACAGACGAAACTGAGTGGGCAAGTGCAGTCGCTCATCACTACACTACGAGTCACATTGGTGGAGACTGTGGCAGTCCAACTTCGTTCGGCGCCCCTGTTGAATCCAGGTGAGCGTAACAGGCATCCCCTATGGAGCAGGATCATGTTTACTGTATTACCAATCAACAGTGCGGGTTCAGACCCTACATTTGATGTCATTACTGACGCTGTGGCCTCTCAAAAATATCAGTATTGGTGTGGTATGATCACTAATTGTTTACATGGGGCAATACAAAAGATGAATGCAAGGACAGTCCTGCATTTTATGTCTGCAATTAAACATTAAACAATATTCCAAATCGTAGCTCTCCAAGAAACCTGGTTGACATCTGAGATACAACTGGATGATAGAAACTCTGTACACCAGGTAGCCACTAAGGGTCCTATGGGCCGACCGAAAGGGGGGTTGTTGCTGTCTGTCCAACCACCGTGGAAGATACTGAAGTTACCCCTGTCCACACAGCACGTATTGGTCACCAAACTTACCTGGCTCTTGGAAGTGATAATAGTCATTAACATTTATGACCCCCTTAATATGGCCAGTACCCACGGAAATGTGCGGACTGTTGATAGTACTCTAAAGCAGTACAATCACCACTACCCAATATGGCTGTTAGGTGATTTTAATGCCAACATTGGTGATATTAGCTATAATTATGGGTTGCATGATGGGGCTATGGGATCAGGCAACAATCTAGCCTCTCATAGGCAAGGGAAAAAATGGGCTCCCCTAGTCAACAGTCATGGTCTAGTGAAATTAAATGGCTCCACTCCAGGCGACGCTCTGATGAAATACACAAGGATTGATGGTCGATCTGCTGTGATTCTAGATTATATCTTCATTAATGAAATTGGCTTACATTCCATCAAGGATATGGGCATTGTGGAAAGAGAAGAAAGTGATCACCTCCCACTTTGCCTCTTGTATGCGCTTCCGGAGAAATGTGATGTAGGCTCTAACCATGATGAAAATGGGGCGATTCACGTTAATGAAGGTAAAAATAGAATTGTCTGGCATCTCCGTAATATTGAGAATGTTACTCATGTTGTATCTGCACTGCTACCCGAGTTTATTAAGGAGGGGGCTTCGGGAAAGCTCTCCGAGAGCCAAATCTTGTCTAACTTCAGCCAGCTCATGCAGAACATTCAAAAACATGTGGGTGAACGCAGGACATATAAATCCATTGGTGAGCGCTACTACCTCGTAGGCTGGGCAATGATAAAATAATCAGAGAGGCAAAAAAGAATCTACGTAATGCTATTCAAATGGTAGTAAAGAAAAATGATCCAACCATATCCGAGCAGGGTGTCGGCTGTCAAATTAAAACTCTCAAAAAGAACTACAAACAGTGGCTCAAATCACATAAGAGGGATAATGAGATCAATTTATGGAAAGAAATTGCCATGATGGCTATATCTAATAATAATCAAGGTATTTGGCATCTGCTGAGAAAACATAAAAAACTAGATTTGTCCATTAATTGTATTCCTGAAGAAATGTTGGCTTTATATATCAAAGATACACTCGGCAAAACCGAATTGTCCACCCCCACCTTTACACTGCCGGATGCAACATGGACCTGCAATGCCTCCGAATCTGATATTATTAGGATCATTGAAAAATTTAAAAAATCCCAGGCAGCGGGCCCTGATGGTGTCTGCAATTTAGTGATCAAAAAACAACCAGCATTATGGGGAGCCACATTATTAATGCTATTTAAACAGATTGGTAGGTTGGGTGTGATTCCACCATCTTGGCAAAACAGCCACATATTGACAGTCCATAAGAAAGGGTCTTGGGATAACCCGGAAAATTTCAGAATGCTGGCAATGCTCGATCTGCCCTCCAAAAATGTTACTAAGGTTTTGCTTCAGGAACTGAATGAATGGATTGTGGACGCTAATATATTACCATTGAACCAAACAGGCTTCCGTGACAAATCTAGCACTACTCATAACCTATGTCATAATATTAACATCTGCATTTGAGCATGCCTGGTCCAAACGGAATTTAGATGTCTACTGTGCATACATAGACTTCTCAGCAGCATTTGATACCATCCTCTGCAACAGATTGTGGCAAAAACTTAACTCCTGGGGTATTCCACATGGTTTATTGCGGATGTTGATGCTACTGCATAATGATACTTCCATAAAAATAAGACTCAATGCCACTGGAAGACTATCTACAAATATGACAACTTGTTGTGGAGTTAAACAAGGTTGCATGATTGCTGCGATTCTTTTCAACCTCTACCTGTCGGATATGATGGAAGTCTTCAATCTATCCACGGCCAACCCCGTGAAAGTCAATGGTGTGACTGTCGGATGGCTTGCATATGCCGATAACCTGCTGTTACTGGACTACACTCCAGCCGGTCTTCAGCATATGCTCTACTCCCTGGTTGCCTACTCTATCGTCAATGGTTTGACAATCAATATCGACAAAATTAAAATAATGGTCTTTTCCAAAAAATGTAGACCTAAGAGATATCTCTGGAAATTGGCCTAAAAAATCTCAAACAAGTATTATTATATATATATCTTGGTGTCATAATTGATGCAAAGCTTACATGGGAACTCCAATGATCTGCACTTAAGAATCAGTGTCTAGTGTCCACAAAGGCGTTGAGTGCCTTCATTGGCCGTAACAACGGCTATTCAGTCACTGCTGTTGTAAACATTTATCTGGCTAAAATTAGGTCTATGCTACTCTATGCTGTTGAGATATGGGGACACCCTTTTGTCAAACGTATGGTGGTATTTGAGGCTAAAAATTTGAGAATGTTACTGCGGCTACCACAAAATCTAAGTGTGGAATACCTGTATTTGGAGTTTGCTATTAAAGGTATCTGGTATGCCTACATATGTCATTGTGTATTGTTCTACGAAAAGGTTGTCACCCTATCCAATGATACAATCATTGTACCATATGTACGAGCGTATCTTCACTTAGAGGGCAATGTGTTGGTTGGCAGTATTGGCACTTTACAAAGATTATATAGAAAATGGTTGTGTGGATGCTCCCTGGAACGTTAACGATTACAGTTCAAAAAAGGGGTATACAAATGAAAGTGTATGACCTCTGGCATGAGCAAAATGTTACTAACATCGCCTCAAAAGCATATTGCGGTCTGTACCTCGAAGAGTATCTCAACCGAACTATGCCTCCCAAATACATTGTTGCCTAGCACTAGCACTTTTCCTATCTATCTTTTGATGAAATTTAATATGACGGAAGCATTGGACACATAAGGTGACTTAATTGGAATCCCACAGGAAATGAGGAAATGCCGCCTATGTGGCAACAATTAAACTGAATCACTCTTCCACCTTATTATGAAATGTGAAAGTCTGACAGAGAATAGAACAAAATCTTTTAATAATGCAATTGACATGATGAATACAACAGATTTGTGGATGTCTTTCGTGAGAGGCAATGATATTAACCTCATCTACTACTTTGTAATATTTTATGTAAAGATTGTGGCGATTTTAAAATGTATTGAATGATGTATTTTTAAGTGTATTGATGTTATCTTTTAGAATTGTTAACTGATTCTAGTTTTGTATGCTTATTCGTAATTGTTGTTTGTCCATGTTTTATACAAAGCCTTTCGGCTAGATGTATATCCAATAAAGAAATAAAAGAAATAAATTAAACATTAAGGGAGAAAAAAGTACAACTTTGTGGCATGTGTTACATATTTCAGTTACTCATGTTGAGATGTATTTCCCTCTTCTTGTATCTGTGATGAAATTGTAGGAAACACAGACAAGGCCGGCAGACTTCAAACGGACTGCCAACAATACACACACATGATCAGAAATGGAGTGTTTATATTTCCTGAGGATGGCTGTGATACGATAGCCACACTGATTACCCATCTGAAACTCAAGTCGACATGGCACTATTTTGAATTCCATTTGGATAACAATTTGGACAGTTATATAACATTGATGGAAGAATATTGTATCAAAATTCTAGAAAGATACATACCATGATTTTGAATTAGTGGTGCATTGATGGTTACAAAATAGCATTTTGCACTTGAGGTCAAATGGTGTGACCCACTGCCTTGAACAGTTGATTCTTATTGCGTTGTTTGCACAGTATGGAAGTAGTTGAATGGGAATGAATGGTTTGGATGTGGATGAGTTAGAATACTAAGTCACAGTATATATGTGTGTGTTGATATGATTAAAATGTTTTGTTCATATTATTGATTCAGCTATTGATGTTTTTTAAATTATATGAAATTTCGCCTATATTGTTCATGTATTTTTCTCTGTATTCTATAAAATAAAGAAGATTTCTGACAATCAAGTTGATGTTTTTGAAAAGAGAGTGTTGTTTTATATAGCAACACAATTGAATGCTATGAGAGTTTGTATATGCCTTCGGGTAATTACATGTTGTAATGTCTACTGTTAGCCTGAGACTCTCAGCTTGAAAAATTATTTTAGGCAAGATCGCACTTTTTTGTATTTAGATAATCCTTAATATAGCCCTTGGCTGTTGTGCTCTCCCCACATTTATTTTTACAAATGTATTGTTCTACAGGTCCACACTTCCGCCCCTTGTGACTCGCAGTTACACTCCACAATGACAGAGTTAGACACCTTAAGTTACACAGAGGCCCAAATCCAGAAGGCCAAATCCCAGATATGGGGAATGTGGATCCTTTGATTACACCCATATGCCCCCGGGCCTGGCTGCGCTTTATAAATAAAATAAATACAAATACAAATACACCAGAAGGATTATTAAGAGCTAAGAAAAAGGGATTCCGTACAGAATTGCACCGATATCTACTTAGAGAATATTTAAAATCCAACACTATTCCCCTAGGTCTTCAGGTTCAAATCACACCAGCAGTATTTCTAGAGGATGATGAGTTTAAGATCTGCTTCAGCCAAATAGCTACAAAATGTACCCAGGACTTGATGCTGTTGATTATTAATACAGCTGATAGATTATCCAACAAACAAAAACAGGAAGTGGAGATCCAGGAAGCAGCATTCTTAGCTAGTGATATAATCACAGAAACAGAAAGCAAACTCAATGCTGTCAACAAAGAATGGGAGGCTTTCAAAGAATTCAATTTGTTGAACAAATAAAACAAATTGAAAAGTGATATTACTGCTTTCTCAAAAGAAAAAATGTATCCATATTTAGCGAGCGACTATAAAGCACCAAATTGGAATATGAGATTCCAGAATAGACCACAAGGTAACAAGCGTTGGGTTACATTTTATGATACCAGTTCTTCTGGTCAAAATACAGGCAATCAATATTCAGGTCAAAACTCCAACATGAGGGGACAGACATTTTTAGGCCGAGGATCCAACAGAGGCAGACACCCACCCAACAGAGGGAGCGGCCCCCTCGTGGGCCAGTTGCAAACTTTCAATACCAAGCAACATGTCTACCCCCGGTAGAGACTCCAGAAACTGTGGTGTTTAATTTATCAAAACATGTGTTAATAGCTGCTGAGAACAGCGTTTTGAAAAAGGGATTGAGCTTTGTGCCCACCAGGGATAATCCGATCAACAACATGGAAATCGAATTAATGAAGTTCTTTAGAACTATAAGACTAAAGGCTTTCCTTATGAACAAGCAAGAGAAACCAGAGACTTCCTTAACAGGGTTTAGACCAAAATCTTCTTTTATGCCTGGGGTTAGTGATATCCCCCCAAAAATACTTACCTTTGAGAGGATGATTCTCAAATCACTACCTCAGATCAGTAGTAATCATGATTCATTGCGGTATAAGCACAAGCTTACCCATGAAGAAAATGTTGCCCTAAACTTTATCTAACAACAAAGCAATAGTTATTAAATCTGCAGATAAGGGCGGAGGTATAGTGATAATGGATAGGGAACACTATCAGAAGATGGTACATGCTCTTATCGATAATGGAAACTATTATTCCAAAATCCGAATAGATCCTACTGATGAACTGATCAAAACTCTGCAAGAACTGTGCACACAGAGCATTGAATCTGGTTTTCTAACCACGGATGAAGCATGCTTTTTGACACCTAGGGAATGCAGATTACTGACCATATATGCATTGCCTAAAGTACATACAAATTGTGTAGATCTACCAGGCAGACCCATCGTCTCACTATGTGGATCTATGTTGGAGCCTTGTGGTAAATATATAGAAAAAGCCATCCATGAGCTAGCAGAGGATAAACAATCTTTCCTCAAAGATACCATGGCCACCATCAACCATTATGAAGGTCTGGCATTTGACAGTGAGACCAGCCTCTTAGTCACCTTAGACATCAGTGCATTATACACAAATATTCCACAGAAAGACGCTCTAGTGTGTGTAGAACACAGGTTAAATAGTCACCCCATGCCACAGGCAATACCCACAGAATTTGCTCTAAATCTTCTTCAGATTGCCTTGTGCAACAATTCTTTTCAGTTCTTGAAGGATATGTATGTGCAAAAACAAGGCACGGCCATGGGAGCATCTTTTGCCCCAAGTCTAGCCAATATTTATATGGCACACTTTGAGAACAAATTCTTCGAAGGGATTGTGTCCTCCGATGTATTCCTTATCTTTGATCTTTTGATCCATTGCTCAGTTCCGTTTTTCCCCACTTCGTGGGGCCTCGGAATATCGTTGCTCAGTTCAGTCAGATAAAACCTCTTATATTTACTGGAAATACCAACTCGTTCTCGATGGCTTCTTCATCGGAACCGACGACTCTGCGGTCCGGCTTCAAAAAATGTCGAGACTGCGGAAAGAAAATGTCGATAACGGATCCACACAGGATCTGCTTGTGGTGCTTGGGAGTCGAGCACCATTGTTCGGAGTGTGAGGACTGCATGTCCATGACGGCGAAAGCCTTGAATGAGCGCAAGGGGAAGCTCGAGAGAGGTAAGTCAGTCAAAACCTCCTCGAAAGTTTCTTCGGCCGAGTCGAGGCATTCGTCTCCTCGCCGTTGAAAGCATTCCCATTCTAGGTCTCGAAGTAGCTCCCACCATTCGTCGAGACCTAGACACTCAAAGAAGAGACGTCGAAGATCCCCTTCCTCGTCATCTTCTGTTTCCCCAGAAAGGGTCTCCTACCCCACAAAACACAGCTCTCAAGCTGAGTGGGAGGAATTCAGGAAGAAAATGCTAAGCGTCTTCGAGGAAGCCGCCTCGACCACTTCGAAGACAGCTGATGGTGATACCCCGGGTGAAAAACCCAAAAAATCAAAATGCCTCGAGTCGCTGCACTCGCCGAAAGAGTCCACCCGAGAGCACCACGGGCCATCGGGTAAGAAGGCACCATCGTCGTCGTCGAAGATCCCTTCAACGTTGTCGTCGAATATCCCTTCAACGCATGGATCGGCGCCATCAATGCCATTGTCGAAGGGTTCTTCGACGCATCGGTCGATCGAATCGACGCCATCGTCGACGCCGATATCAATGCCGATAAAAGAGAAAACCACGGCTACTTCACAGCCAACGGTGATACCAAGAGCCTCCGGCACAACATCGAGACCGTTGTCGACATCCTCGAGTAGGATCCCGATCCTCTCGAGTTCTTCGAGGCCTCTTCCAGTTTTCTCGATGCCTTTCTCAGCGCCTTCGAAGCCTGTCACATCGGCGTCGATGACATCGACGTTTTCTCACCCAATAATGACGAGTTTGGCTCAGAGTACCCCGGATTATCTTCAATTTATGAAGAAGGGGAGGATTCTGACCAGGAAACCTTCGGGTTGCAGAGGACCACACTACCTGTTTCAGAGGATTTTACCTCTGAGGAAAGACCTACAGGAATCATTACATGAGGCAAGTGAGCTGGACACTTCCCCAGAAGTGGAATTTGTCAAACCAGACCCAGGGAAACATGCCGAAACACCCTATAGAACCCTGATGGCAAGGATTATTGAATTTATGGGTTGGTCTGCGCCTTCACCTGTTTTTCAACAGGATGACCTGACAGACATACTAGACAAAGGTCCACAGGAGGATCCTGTGATCCCTTCCATGCAGCCTGGAAGATTTCATCAAATTGGGAAACTCCTGAGGTTATCCCTGCAGTCAATAAATGATTGTCAGCCAAGTATAGGGTAGCTGCGGCTGACCCTGAATACTTATCAAAACACCCGACTCCAGAGACCCTGGTGGTTCAAGCGGCAACTTCAGCAAGCAGCAGATCCGCTTACCCTATTGTCCCACAGGATAGAGATGACAAAAGGTACGATTCTATGGCAAAAAAAGTCTTTTCTTTTTGCAGTATGGCATTGAAGTCCATCAACGCCACCTATACGCTCGCCAGGTTCAGTCACACACTGTGGGAGTGCGCTTCATCAGCGGCTGACTGCATACCGGAAGGAGAGGAAAGGGAAGCCTTCCTTAACATCATTAAAGATGGCAAAGATGCCATGTGCGAGTCACTTCAAACTGGCATCGATTCCGCTGACAGTATCAGCAGGGCCATGGCGGCAAGTACGACAATCCGCAGGCATGCATTGGTTGAAAAAGTCTGGCTTTGCTCCAGATGTACAGGCCAGACTTTTGAATATGCCCTTTGACGGCTATTCTTTATTCGGTAAAAAGGCTGATGACAGTCTGGAAAAGTTGCAAACATCTAAAGCAGCAGCAAAATCTTTAGGAGCTGCAATCCGCCAAACTCCTTTTCACCCCTCAGGAACTTCTGGGAGAGGAAAGTCCTTTTGCTACTATTCCGCATTCGGGAAAGACAGAGGACAGCCGCTCAAAGAGGCCAAAGGAGATCCACCCGAGGTGGACGGGTCAAAAGTACTAAAGCTGCAGCAGGTGCCTCTTTACCCTCGGCATCTGCATCATGCCGCCCCCAAATCACTCTGAGGTCTTTCCACACAAGACACCTGTAGGGAGCAGATTAACTCACCATCTGACGGAATGGCTGGCTATTACGTCAGATGCTTGGGCATTGGAGACAGTTGCCCAGTGTTACTGCCTACCCTTTCTACACATCCCTCAGAGTCATCCACCGGGGCACAGCTCTCTAAAAGTTCCAGATCCTCTTGCAGGAAATTATAGACCTGCTAGAGAAAGGTGCCATAGAACCGATACCTGTAGCGGACAGTCCCAAGGGCTGGTACTCCCCCTGCTTTCTCATACCAAAGAAGGACGGAGGACTGAGACCCATCCTGGATTTACGATAATTGAACAAGTTCCTCAGGAAGGACAAGTTCAAGATGGTAACTCTCTCTCAGATCCTTCAGGCCCTCCAGCTCCAAGACTGGCTGGTATCTCTGGACCTTCAGGATGCTTATTTCCATGTGCCAAACCATCTCAAACACAGGAAATACCTGAGGTTCGCAATTGGCGGCTCTCATTATCAATTTCGAGTTCTGCCATTTGGGCTGACCTCCGCCCCGAGGGTCTTCACCAAGCTAATGTCGGTAGTGGCTGCGAGTCTAAGGAGGGAAGGGATCCACGTCTACCCCTACCTGGACGATTGGCTGATCAGAGCTGTATCTTCGGAACAAACTCAGATCCAGCTAGATTATGTCTGCCACTTCCTTCACAAACTGGGCTTCTCCCTCAATTTAAAGAAGTCACAGATGATACCATCACAGAGACACCAGTTCATTGGAGAGGTCCTGGACACTTCCCTGGGAAAAGCCTCACCACCAGAGGTGAGGGCTCAAGATATTCTGCAGATGGTTTACAAATTTCAAAATGCCCAACATCTCCTTATCTTCGACTTTTTGAGGTTGCTAGGCCTCATGGCATCCTGCATCTTCCTTGTGCCAGAGGCTCGCCTGAGAATGAGATCTCTTCAGTGGGCACTGAGAACTCAGTGGTCGCAATTCTCAGGGAGAATGACAGATCTCCTCTGGATTCCGGACAAGGTAGGCCACGACCTTCAATGGTGGGCCTATCCAGAAAACATCTTGAAAGGAGAACTGTTTTGGCAACCATGGCCGGAGATAACAGTAGTCACAGACGCCTCACTCACGGGGTGGGGAGCCCATGACAACAACTTGACCATCAGCGGTCATTGGTCTCCATCGGAGTCCAGACTACACATCAACCTATTAGAGCTGAGAGCGATCAGACTAGCGCTGAAAGCTTTCCTGCCATCAGTACAGGGGAGAAATGGCCTGATAATGACGGACAACACGGGGCCATGCACTACCTCAACAAAAGAGGAGGCGTAGGATCACTGCCACTGTACAGAGAGGCAATGCAGCTCTGGTTTTGGGCAATTCAAGAAGGAATCTCTCTATCGGCAGTCCACCTTGCCGGAGAGAAGAACTTGACAGCGGACGCTTTGAGCAGACAGAGCACAGTCTCCCACCCTTTGGGGAACCCCTCAGGTGGATCTGTTCGCCACCAGCACCAACAGGAAGTGCGATCTGTTCTGTTCAAGGGAATTTCCCCCGAGAGGAGCTCTAGGGGACGCGTTCATAGTGGACTGGGAGTTCCCACTCCTTTACGCGTTTTCACCAGTCCCTGTTATTCCTCAAATGATCAGGAGGTTGAGAAGATTCCGGAAAACCATGATCCTAATTGCCCCGGACTGGGCCAGGAGAACGTGGTACCCGAACCTTCTAGATATGTCGATCTATCCTCCAATCCGTCTTCCACTCAAAGAGAATCTTCTCTCACAGAAGGGAGGTCAGGTTCTCCATCCAGACATCAGAACCCTCAACCTTCACGCTTGGCTTCTGAAAGGGTGAGGTACAAGGATTGCGGCCTCCCTGATGACGTCATGGAGGTGTTGCTTTCGGCCAGAAGGCCAGCACCAAAGTCTTTATACCGCTGCCGTTGGAACAAATTTTGCAGCTGGTGTAGAGAAGAGAATATAGACCCTTTTTCATGTGGTACACCAACGGTGTTATCATTTCTACTCTACTTTGTAAACTCAGGCCTTCAAGTTGTCACTGTAAAAGGCTATCTCGCAGCGCTTTCAATCTTCAAGCGCACTGCAGAGGAACCATTGTATCTCAAACTACCTCTAGTAATACAATTTCTCTAGGGATTAACTAATGTTTATCCTCCAAGACCATTCCAAGTGTCCTTATGGGACTTAAATTTAGTCTTAAATTTCCTAATGGGTACTCCATTCGAACCACTCCACTCTTGTTCGCTGAGATTTCTCACTCTTAAAACTGTTCTATTGGTGGCACTAACATCTGCTAGGAGGGTGAGCGAATTACAAGCTCTTTCTTGTAAACCCCCCCATACAATCTTCCATAAAGACAAAGTTGTCCTACAGGTGAAGCCTAATTTCCTCCCAAAGGTGGTTTCTGAATTTCACATTACTCAGAAAATTACCTTACCTTCGTTCTACCCTCCTCCCCATTAGGGGAAAGAGGAAGAAAGGCTATATAGGCTGGACCGAAGGAGACCTCTGAGCTTTTACATCAGCAGACTGGCTAGGATTAGGCAAGCAGACCAACTGTTTGTAGGATACTCGGGTCACAAGTTGGGACTACCCATAACAAAACAGACCATTTCCAGGTGGATTATTTTGGCCATTCTGGAATGTTACAAACTGGCAGGGAAAGAGCCACCCCAAAATCTTAGGGCTCATTCAACCAGGGGTATCGCAGCCTCTTCAGCCCTCCAAAGAGGGGTACCGGTCCGAGACATATGTGCGGCTGCCACATGGTCGTCCGCACATACATTCACAAAATCTTACAACCTGGATTCCTCCACTAGTCAAGAGACCAGATTTGGCAAAGCGGTATTACATTTGGTTCATTCCTAAAAGGGATACATGACATTATTACTCCCAGCTGCAATTACATGCCACTGCTATGGGAGTCTATCAAAGATAATGAATACGTCGGAGGACACAATCCCTTCGAAGAACAAGTTACTTCTTACCTTATAACATTCTTTCGATGGGATGTTCCTCCGACGTATTCCTTATCGCCCCTCCCATCCATCCCCGCAGTAATACTTCCCTTGTGGTTGCAGCTTACGCTCCTTCAAGGTCAATAACCAATTCAGGCATGACTTATGCTACAAAACGGAACTGAGCAACGGACGCTGCGCATGGCTATTTATGGGCATGGTGGCGTCGGCGCTGTTACGGTGGCTGTCGAGGGACATCGACTCGGCAGACTCCGACGCGCAGCGCCCTCTACAGAGAAAAACATTTCCGAGGCCAGCAAGCTGGAGACAAATTATCAAAGATAAGGAATACGTCGGAGGAGCATCCCATCGAAAGAACATTACAAGGTAAGAAGTAACTTGTTCATCTATAACAACAATCCCTTCAGTAATCAGGTCTTCCATTGGAAACGTTACATAGATGACATTTTCTTTGTTTGGCAGGGCACACAATAACAAGTGGATGTCTTTATTGGTTGGCTTAATCAATGTAATTGCAGTCTCATATTCACAGGACACTCAGATAATAAACAATGACCATTCTGGATCTAGTCATGTCATACCATGAGGGACATATTTATACGTCCCTTCATCATAAACCAACAGGCCGTAACACCCTTTTGGAGTATTCCAGTCAACACCCACACTCTAAAAAGGACAATCTGCCTTACAGCCAGTTTTTCCAGCTTTTACGTAATTGCACAACCATCAGCGATTTTGAACAACAAGCCAATATACTGGGGGTTAGACTACTGGAAAGAGAATATCCCGGGAAGCTTATAAAACAATCTGCCAAACGAGCATGTTGGACACCCAGAGAACATCTACTATGCCCACGTCAGAAGAGAACTGACTCGGAATTTATAGTGTGCGTGACTACTTTTTCGCAGCAAACTGTCCGCCTTAAAAAACGAATAATAAAACATGGGAATTTGGTAACGAGTACAGGATGTACTGTAGCATCATTTATAGTACTTTGAAGTATAGCGCTTCACTGAATCTGATAGCATTCTATTGCCAGCAATAATGTGGCACACATATAGCCAGCCCTATGTTACTAGCATAACATATGGGTATGCAGATGGAGACAGGCTGCAGGTTTAAAAGTCCACCAGAGTATTTTTTTCCTTTTCTTTCCTTGAACTGCTTCCTACAAAGGAGACCACATTATTTATCTAATTGACTGACTTAATTAACAAATACTAATCACTAGAGCTAACTCATTAACATTATAATGTAATCTCTATGTGGAAAATGAGGTAGAAATACATGTTCTGAAATTCGTTTTTCAAACGTGCACTTGGATTTTTTTTTCTTCTCTCTTTGTTCACTGTGTTTGCAGAAAGCAGAATCTGCATGCCAGGAAATGATTTTAGTTACAGTTTCTTACTGTAAAAAATAGCTATTGTGGAAGGAAGGGTGATACGGTCTTTTTAATTTGATTGGTGGAAAGTATCTGCTGTGGCTCCACGTAAGCAGAGTGGGACGGTGCAGAGATTTGCTTGAAAAGTCTGGCAGAAAAAAGTTAAGATTGCTTTTTGCTGAGCTGCTGAGACGGACCATCTGAGACTGGGCTGTGAGGCAGGCATGCCCAGTCTCAATTAGCACTTTCTTGAGAACTGCAGATAACTGCATGTTCTCGCTGTGCACTCCAAACCTTCGAGATTACAAAGGCAAACCTGGGCCCATTATTCAGAGGCGAGCGAGGAGAGGTCGTGTGTGGGAGAACTACAGATAGCTTATAAATATCCAAGTCAATTGAGGTTATTGTGTGCTGTACGAATGACCTTCTATCAATATCAGGCAGGGAGAGTAGCCAAAGGGAATCCCCTGTGTTTAATTGACAAAGTGAATTTTGTTCTGTCGCTGTATTATTATTTTTTTCTCTTCTTCTTGTTACAGATAATGCAAGGTGAATTTCGTTCTGTTGCTGTATTTTTTCTCTTCTGTTTGTTACAGATAATGTGGTAATACAAAAGGGTAAGATGTTATTTTGAAATGCAACTGTTTATAATACAATTGATATATACACAAATCGTGTAGAGTGTTTTTGCTTTTGTATATTCTTGGTGCATTTGGAAGAATGCTGTACGAAATGGGGAAGATTTTTAAGTAATACATGTGTCATGTTTCCCTGCAGATGGAATAATAGAATTAGCAATGATAAATAGATGTATGTGTGTGTTCATCCAGTGCATGGTGTCTGGATGAAATCTAATACAATAGACATTGCTGGGGGTCCATAAACCAGCAAGGAGGCCTATGGAAGCATAGTTCACTGATGTATATAAATCAGTGATAATACCACAGGTTATTGAGAATTGTATATGTGAAATTGTGGTGTTTCTGAATGTAGGTCCAAGGCCTCTATAGATCACAAGAACATTATAAGAATAAGGAGGGTTTTTGTATGTTGGGGCCACAAATAAAACAGAAAAATCATGCTCACCACTAAACCACTGACAATAGTGTATACTAATAAATTATCTCATGTAATGTAATTAGGTATGGTCACTGAAAGGAAATAAGGCCACACCCAATCTAAATGCAAGGGGTATTCATCACCGAATTACCAATTTTCTTTGGTAAGAAAATACCACCAGATCCCAGATCTACACAAACTTCCCACAGTACCACTGGTTTTCCCCTGTTTGATTTAAAATGGGCCAAAAACCTCTGAGATTGTCTTGTACACTCTAGGCTAGAGACACCCAAGGTGAATTTTGCACAAAATTCCTTAAGAGCTGCATGGAATTTTGAAAGAGAACAGGTGTAGGGTAATCACGCCTGCAGTAATTGCAGTGTATGTCATTTGACATCTGAGACAACCATTTTGCATCAGGGAGAGTTTCAATGGCAGTTACGTCAATTTACTAATTGCCAGTCTGCTAATGTCATCTACATTATCCGATGTCCATGCAATCGAATTTATCTGGGCATGACTACAAGAAAGATAGCTGTACGCATCAATGAACCTCTTTCTCCGATTAGGACAAAGAACTTGTCGGCACCATTGGTTCAACATTTTTTGACAGCTGCACACACAGAGGATGACATGCATTGGATAGTTATAAATCAATTAAAACATGATGTGGGTCAATATTCCATGCAACATAGATTGCTCAGCTTAGAACAACGTTGGATTAATCGACTAAGAACCCAGGAAACAGGCCCCCGTGAAGAAATTCAATAGCCTATTCTGTTATATCGGTGAATAGGTCACTCTCCAAAATAGCAACATCCATGTCTCCAAAGTTATGAAGTACAGGGTTTGTTTTTTGATTCCTAGAGCCATATATCATCCGAGGCACAAACAGGTTGTATGAACCGAAATGGGAAGATGTGCACCGACAACCAGGCTGTACGATGGAGGGTTTTCCCTCACCCATACACATCTGCTTAAATTCATTTAATATAACGTTTTGAAATCATTGTGCCATAGAACTATAAATGGAGGCCTTTTTCATATACCAGGGTCATTAAATCAATATCCGGCATGAACGACATCCGTGAAGACATGTAACAGCAATGAGCTGACCGTCTTTGGTGAGTGACGACACACAACTATCATTGAGGGTCGCCGTGCTGACTAGCAATATCAAATCCACACCCTGCAGGAATGAAACATGTGAGGCCACTCAACATCATTGAACTGACGTTTGCATTCCATGAATGACGATCAAGGGTGTATTTATTTTTATAATATCCTTGGAGCATAACATTGACTAATTCCATGACCCAATCCATCATGGCTGTTACATTCAAACTAATTGCAACGCGCTAGACACAAGAGGCGCTGTCATGTGATTTCTACATGCTCAGCAAAATGAAGCACTATGGGTGTGCATGTAACACCCACATGTACATAAAAATGACATTGCACTTACCACCAGGATAATTCGTGGCTAAACCCCTCTGGTGTTTAGAAGCGCATCAGCGCACATCAAGGGGACGCATCGGAAAGAAGAACAACATCTTCCGTACTTCCGAAGATAAGGAAATTGGGACTGCAAGGTCTCCAGGAAACATAGGCAAGGCAGAGGCGAGCTGACCCAGAGCGCTTCAAGATAACACTGACTACGGTACAGGGGAGTTGACCGGAGTCATGGTAAGCATACGCTGCACATGCGTTCGCCATATGCACCCGATTCCAGATGCATTCTCTGAAAAAGCCCCTAGATTTGGGCATCAGAGGAAGGGGTTCAGGAGGCCTCCTTCGGGAGACAGCAACTGGTTTGCTATCTACCCTAAGGGCCCCCTAGCCACCCCAAGTTGGAAGTGTAATATGGCATCAACCCACTATTGGAAACAGGCTCATATTATTAAATGATATGTATGACATACACCATTTACGCATGCAGAGTTGTGTTCTCCAAGATGGGCATACACTCTGGCTATATTTATGGCCAAGGCATTTTATGCCGGATGTAGATGTTAAATTCACCCTATGGGAATATAAATCGCAGCAAATGTCTATTCTGAATTCAACAGACCTAGAGCATGCCACTGACACATGTCCTTGTCTTCTTTTGCTTTAGATTGACATTGGAATGTTTGGTTGCATAAACATGGAGACGCTAAGGTCGGGAAAGATTATAAGATGAACTTCCCTTTTTGATGTGGTGGAAGGAACGGAAATCTGCCAAATGGGGAGCCTGCCTCATCATAAAACAACAAGTGCACTCCTCGCCTGCAGCGACCGTCAGTACCCAATTGGTACAGTTGGGATTGAGCCCACCGATTATTGATCTAGGTATGTCAATACCCCACGGCGAGTAGACTGCTCATGGCAACTAGGAAGGAATTTAGTTTTCTACCATTTAGGCAACCCCCCATGGGGGTGCTTAATGCATCTGTTAATTAACATCATTGGCAATATCTAGAATATTGCTGCTGGGCGTGATTGCTTTATCCTGGAGAGTGGAATTGTAAGGACTGAGGGGATGGCAGATAGAAGTGGTTAGTTGTTAAAACCGATTTTGGCAATATCTTCTTTGATAGCCACCAAAAAGGGAAAAAGGGTCTGTGATTAGATCTTTTCAGAAACTCTGTCATTGGGACTGTATCCGCGGGACACATGGAGAATTGGGTATGGGGCAATTATAACTCTTTTTATATAGAAGCTTTTAGAAGGAATGAATGGTTTAGATGTGGACAAGTTAGAATGCTAGGTCACAGTATGGATGTGTGTGTGTTGATATGATTAAAAATGTTTTGTTCATATTATTGATTCAGCTGTGAATGTTTTTTAAATGATATGAAATTTCACCTATATTGTTCCTGTATTTTTCTATGTATTCTATAAAATAAAGAAGATTTCTGACAATTAAGTTGATGTTTATGAAAAGAGATTGTTGTTTTATATAGCAACACAACTGAATGCAATGAGAGTTTGTATTTGCCTTCGGGTATCTACACGTTGTAATCTCTCAAAAGGCACCAACATTTATTCTGGATTCCAAACTTTCTCGAGAAACAGAGACCATGTGCTAATATTTTTTGTATTCTGTACAATTAAACCTCGTTATACCTGTAAACTATCTCTTGACTTCTTTCCCTAGAGGGTTTTATTCATTCTGTTGTGAGTGTTACAGGGTACAACCTTCAATTGCACAGCGCATACTTTAATTCATGCATGTCTGTTCATACTTCCTTGTGCACCTGAGGCAGCCCTCTCTACCTTCACGTGAGACAGGTGACATTGTGTGCCCATACTAAATACAAACAAGGGAACTTTCTGGACAAGCCAGACTAATCTTGGGAGGGGTGATAATGATCGGAAGCCCACAATGAGCACACACAGCAATGAACCACAAATTACTATTAGACAAGTATATATGAAAGATATCTATATATTTATTGTCGACAGGACCAATAGATAGAAGTAAAGTTTAGTTATGCAAAAACAGTTACTACACACAATACTCTACTATACACCATGTATACAATACGTTTCATAATGCGACAAATGAGGAAAACACAGTGTAAAGACTGGAGGGGGGTGTCTGTACTTCTGCTCTCTATATGGTAGAGGCACAGAGGCCCCCACCCAAGATTCTCTATTATTGGTAACATAGTCGAGCAATCAAGGTCTAGCTTCTCAGGAGGTGATACAGGCTGGTTCTTAAGTACAGTGTACTTTCCACGCAACCATAAAGGAATGTCCGCACACTGTATCAGTTAAAACACAGTCTTTATATAATTAATATTCAAAGGTATATACGATATCACGATAACGCACTGTGTGCTCGGAAAATCAACAATGGTAAATATATACAGTTCTAGAGTGGTACCACAATGATTATTAGATCTCATAAAATTGCATCAATTATATGGTCAAAATGTCACACAGATCAATAAAGAGGAAACCAGCAGTAGAGAGAGGAAGAAAAGCAAGATGGTTGAACAATTGGCAGAATGCTGGCCCCGTACCACTAGACACAGTTCTGTGTGGAGATCCCCCCACCTGGGCAACCTGTAGGATAAAGATACAAGCCCAGTCCATATATTGTTCACACTAGACTTCCCAATAGTTCTGCAACCCCAAAGTACCTGGCATTGTAGCGTTCCTCGTCGGGGAATCAACAGCCCTTCTTGAGTGCCCTCCCTTTGAGGCAGGAGTCACGGGTCATCGAACGTCCGACGGAGAACCGGTTGAGCTACGATGGAGAAGTGGCAGCTTCGTTCCTAGCGGTGCTCGTTGACGGGGATGCGTAAACGTCCTGCAAGGAAGAGGCGTGCGGGACACCTCGGTGTCGATAGTTCTGGACCGCAAAGAGTGTGAAGAACTGTGGGCCAGAAAGGGCATCGAGTCGTCGGCATCTCTGTGGTCTTTGGGTGGCGGGAAACCCACCGGCGGATGCTCCTCGGTGTGTCGCCGGTCAGGCCTTCTCTAGCAGGATACAGCAGCGACAATGCGGATGAGAGCGTCCTTGCATCAATGAAGTTCTTAGGCAAACGGGAGCACGGTGGCTCCAGTCGGCAACGGCAGTCATCGACAGTGGCGGACCACAGTCTGGGCGCTTCCCCTTGTGATTCCGCGGCAGTCCCCTTCGCGGGTCAGCAGCCTGTCGAAGGTCTGTTTACCAGGGAGCTTTGGCAAAGATCTGCTGGTGCACGATGGTCCCTCGTAGCTCAGGAAGAGGGGGCCTTACCAGGTCCTTTCTGGGTCAGTCCTCGGAGGCACAGCCGCTTTCAGATTGTGAAGGAGAGCAACAGCAATTCTTCTCGTCCAGCAGGGATTCAAGGTCAAGCTCCAGTTACTCGTCGCAGTGGACTTTAGCTTCTGAACAAGATTCCTAGCAGTGAGAGGTCCCCAGATACACTGTTGATCTCCCATTCATTCCGCTGGGTCACACTCAAACATCCAATCACAGCTAAGGACATTAAGGCAGGCAGGAAGGCAGGCAGCCAATCAGGCACATGGTGCATTTAGGCCATTCACTTCTCTCCAGACACTCACAAGTTATGTGTATTGGGACAAGTACCCAGCCATCCAACACTCCACACTGCATTCATACCGGTTTCGGGCAGGGCTGTCTCAGTCATTGTGTCAACCACCAGATACTAGACACCCACAACATAGAATGCATATTCGTCACACACTCCATTCACCCAGGTCCCACCCACAGGCATACCCACAACATACAGTTGTTGGGAAGGCTCCAGCCAGTCTGGTCAGCACTTCCCCACACTACCATGTATGGAACTTCCACCCAACAGCCAGTCAGGGGGAAGGGACAGAGTCAGGGATTGTGGGACTTCAGGAAGATCAAAGCAACAGGTGATGGAAGGTAATAGGCCATGGGGGCTATTTTGTCTCCATCAGGAATCTACCGATTCCAATGACAGGGCCTGGGCATCCCAAAATGGAGGATGCTCAGGGCACCAGTCAATTCAGCACGTAGCTGCCACCAGCCCATACCCTGCTCTGTGGGTCACACACAGGTGCCCAAAAACATACACCAGGGGCACAGGGTTGCACCCCTACCCATGGGTACCATAGGGGTATCCCATGGTTCTGGTCACCAAAACCAAAGGAGAGAGCTGCACCTCCAGGAGTCCCACGTGAACACCTGCGTGGAAAACACGACAGAACACACAATAAAAAGCATTAAAGGACAAGGATATGGAGGCCCTGTCCCTCCGATGCATTTCCAGCATCACACACAGCCACAACCTGTAAAGCAAGGAGTTGGTTAACACGCTAGGAGCATTAGAGAATTCTTCAGAGTCATTCCCTAACTTTCGAGTCCAGACCTGAGAAGTGGGTAACCTTGTGCTCAACATTCTAGTACTGAGTGAAAGCTTACGATCGTGCTGGTGAAGCAACAAGTGGTTCTTATTGGGAAGGCTGTGGCAAGTCAGGAAGGGGCCTGAGGCGATGACTGATTGGTTCCCACTATTCGAGTAGGATGTGCCCTTGGCGTCAGATCAGTTTTCAAAAGGTCAAATTATCTGGGGAGCGCAAGCTAACCCAGCTAACATCGAATACCTTTATGGGATATTTGTGCATAAACATATACCTTATTGTAGCGACTTATTGCGTCTGCGACTGGGAGGCTGTTAGGACAGTTTTTCTGAAGTTCAGATAAGGGCTTAGTAAAAGCATTCAATTGAGGCAGTCCAATACTACAATTTTAGTATAATTCTGTACCGCCTGAGGTCAGGGTAGCATAGACAGAGCAGCCAGGCTTATTTTAGGAGGGAGAGGGGGCTGTAGAATTAGTACAAGTGAAATTGTAATACAAATGGTCCAAAGAAACACTGAAACACTGTGGGCCTCATTACAAATCAGGCGGTCCGGCAATAACGGTGGCGGTAAACCCGCCGCCACCGTTGTTTCCGGACTGCCTGATCCCGACTCCTGCAGGCGGGAGATGATGTTCCCGCCAGGTTTGACCTGGCGGGTTTAACACCGCCCACCTGCAGGCGGACGAGGAAACACCGGCAGCATTACGAGATGCTGCCGGTGTTTCCATGATCCCCATTCCCATTGAGTCCAATAGGACTCAATGGGAGTGGGGATTAACACCATTCCGCCTCCGTGATTCCTGGAAAACCGGGGTTGTAATGCCCCGGTAATTCCGGGAATCACGGAGGCGGAATGGTAATACGAGTCCGGCGGTAACCAGGCAGTTTTACCGCCTCGGTTACCGCCGGACTCATAATGAGGCCCAATGTATTGAAAAAATAAATGGTTTATTTAAATAGGAGTAGGCCTAGATAAATCTGGGGGGAAATAAGTGCTATCAGTTTATATATAACCACATTTATAAAAACACAACACTATGCTTGAAAGTACACAGACCAAAGCATATAACCTTATTTGGAACACCTAACAGGAGTTCTTCCGAAGTCAAAACCATAGTTACATTTAGATTACGTTCAGTAATACCAGGGTAGTAGACCCTATCAGTTGTACCATGACAATCAGCAAGAAATCACATACTAATCAACTGGACAATATATTTCTCTGATCTAGTGAAATTCAGATACTAGGCACAGTATAAACCAGTAACTCTGATTCAGGAAAACACAGTTATTCTAGGGGAGTCGGACCTTGGGGTGTAATATTCTATTACAGTTTCTTTTCAGTTCAAATGTCACAGTGAGCAGATTTTGAAAACGGCTATAAATCATTTAAATCTGGAAGTCAACCTTCATGAAGTTCTGAATTTGGCAGACAAGGCTTGTTTGCAATGTTTTGTGGCATTGTATGTGTCCTGGGAACAAAATCAGGATCCATTCCATGAATATGCATGGCCAACACAGTCAATGTCAGATCTTTCACAAATTCAAAATCCATTTCCTAGTATATTGGCTTAGCCAACCATTCTTTGCCTCGCTTTGTAAAGGCCATGAGGTAATGAAGCATCCTGAATGTTCCTGCAGTTTTCGGTTGTTCCCACCTGATGTTCTCATTGTGCGCAAGTACAGCTAGTCTTGTTCTGGCCTCAATACTGTCTATGCTGAAATGCAACCTTTTGGGCCTGTACTTTAGGCTCATATTATGGAACACCCCCAAATCTTCAGGTTACTTGAAAGTGTTTTATCATCTTCTCAAGTGCTTTGTATGGAGGGGATCATGGCACCAACCACTTCTTCTTGCGTTCCTGCTCCTTCGATAAAGGTCCGTGTGCACATTTGTGGAAATGTTGGTTTTCTGTCCATGAGTGTACGTTGGAAAGTGTTGCATCAATGAACGCCACTTTTCAAGTAGAATTTCTAAAGAACGATTACAAGTTTTGGAGCTCCATTAAAGATGGTTGCTGATAGACAGACACCACTATAAAATATTTTCCAAACTCTTTTTTTTTAACCAGCAGCTCCAATTTATTTATTGATTGATTTGGCAACATGCTATATATCAAATTGATGCTGAATGTGTGGAAACTGCTCTTGCGTTGCCTTGGCTATTGAAATGTGCCTGTCAGTGGCTATCAGGTCTATTTGCATTCCCCTGGATTCCAGATGTTCGATGGATTTAATGAAACCATGTTACTTCATGGCCACAGATGATGTACATTCAGACACCTGCAAGATCACCGAACTCACCATGTTTTTAATTTCCATGTCTTCAAAGTGGTATGTGCAACAGTTAGCGGAAAATCCTGCACTGTCACACTGTCAGTCACCAGCTAGCCTGAAACGTTTGCCAGACAATGTACTGTCCACTGACATCTGTTTGACTTTCCAGGCATAACTAATAGCGGGGAATAAGAATTCACTTTGATATTTGTAGTACTGGGTTTTAGCAAGGAACTCAAGTCCCACAAATTGACAGAAACTGGAAATCTTACTGAAAGTTGATCCGCTGAACAGTCAAGCTGCTGAACAAAGTAGATTTCCAGCAGTGACTTTGCCGAGCATCGGTTGAGCAGACCATGAAAATGTATTATGGAGGTGGACACAGCTGGCCTGGATTTTCAGGTTGGTGCCTTGTAATACACAAGACACATTCCCTAATGGTTCCCCGCATATCTTCCCTCTTAATGTATGATCACATTTCAGCATTTGTACAGGCAGCTGTCAAATACAATTTATTTTTTATCCTTTAATGGCCAATCGTCAGGCAGTACTGTGTTTTGTGACTCGACGGTGGTGGACAATTCCCCCAAACTAAGCAAACTGAAGTCGAGATCTTGAGCAAATTCCTCAGTCAATTGCGTTGAAGCTTCAACCTCTGTGTTCAGGCTGTGATATTTCTGCATGAATTGCAGAAACTGGTAACATTTAATGTTTGTTGGGTGGAACATGTTTAAAGGGTGTAGATTGTGCCAAAGGGTCTGCGAGCAATTGCAATGCATCTTCATTGTCTTCAGTTTCATCTGGTCGAGTTTGCACAAAGTATCAATGGTCCATGGTAACTTTGTATGGTTCGCAGGTGAGATTGCATTCATTTTCCGACCCATGGCATATGCATCACGGGTTTGAATATTGACTGGACCATGCTGCGCCTCAAATAGTAGTTGCTCCATTGTGAAATCCATTTGGCAAGCGGTTGTTGTCTGAGTCTTTATACTCCTCTTCCTTCTAGGCCTCGAACAGATTTATAGAAAGACATGCTCAACGTATAGCACACATACAGAAGATATGATTTTCCAACTAAAAACATAAAATGACTAAAACATCAGCTTAATAAATTCTCCAAAACAAACTGGTTCGTTCTTTACCCTTCTTTTCATAATTTGCTTCGAAACCGTGGCCTTCTCTTTGCCGACCACAACATCAAGCTGAAAAAAGCAGCATTTTTATATGGGTTAAATCAAGCAAATTTAATTTCCATGCAAACAAATATATGTACATAATTACAAACAGAACCAACTTGACAGACTTGAAAACATTACAATATTATAAAATTGTATTCCTAATGCAATGTGATGCCTAATTGTATTTCATATTAGGTTATGTATACTTCTGGTCCCTGCGCCTCTTCTATTTCCACATATTGAGTACATTCCTTGAATAGAATAATCATTAAAAAAAAGAAAAATTAAATCGTACTGAAAATTTAAATCTTTCATCGCACAGAGCACTTCCGCACAAACTACTTTAAAAGGATTGCAAACCATATACTATAAGGTTTGTTGTTGCAACAGAAATAGAACATTCGTATGAACATACCCTCGAAAACAGTGTGCATGATTTGGTCATAATGTACATTTCATATTTCACCTGATAACCTTCCGAGATGACACATGGACTTGATCTGAGATCACCCTGCAAAAAATAGTGATTATAATGCTGCCTTCAAAAGTAGTTTGCTTTTTAATGTTTCCTTTGTACTCTATTCTGCATTAGGGAGGAAGTGTAACGTTATAATTAAAATAATTGGTTATTTATAACATTAGAACCAAAATCAGAAAAGTTTGAAAGAGTGCAAGTTTACATGCATTTGATTCTCAAAGGATATACTTTGTAGGATTTACTTTCATTCTAGCAAGTGAACTGTAAGTATGCATACCTCATTGTCTGGACCTGTTACAAAGGAGGAAGTGATAGTAGTCGAAGTTCCAGCATCCCCCTATAACACAGTACTTGTTTTAATATGGATGAAAAAGAAAAATGAAACTGAAAAAAATAGATGCAGACAATGGTACATACAGAGAGACACCCACACATGCCACTTTGTGTAAATAACCAATACTATACATAATAGTTTTCAATATGTTGAAATTCCAAGCATGACACATGCATGTAGTTCAATCGCATATATAGGGCTAGTACAATAGAATTACTTAATATGCGAGTGAGGTTGACGTTGACTCCGAAAAATGTAATTGATGCAGAATCATGAATCATGCGCCTCCAGTTTCAGTACATTGTCAGAAAATAGTACAATGGAAAAGGTAAATTAGTATTAGAAATGTAAATGATGAGGTTGTGGGAGTAGAGCCCTATTCAGGAATGCGCACGCCTAATAGTTTAAATGGCTATGAGAAAAATATTTGTTTAGCTGCTGTCGTGTAGGTGGTAAGGTGATCTACCACTATCACCTTAAAGTATTACAAATTCTTGAAAGTTACCATCTACACAGGCTGCGCTGAGTAAACCAATTTGAAAAAGCTTGCTGTGGCGAATTTTAAGCAAAAGTAGATGGGGAAGTGATCACAAATATGCGCATTTGATGTTTAATTCAAATGAAGTAGATTCACAAAAGAAGACACACATTTTTGAAAAAGTACATGTGTTCAAAAATTCAAACAGAGCAAAATAATCGCGATGACTAAAAGGATTCCATTATGCCATATGGTGCCCACATGCTAGGGTTCATGTGTTCGAAATTTGATCAAAACAAAATAGACACCAATACTAAAGAATTACTTAATATGCGAGTGAGGTTGACGTTGACTCCGAAAAAAGTAATTGATGCAGAATCATGCGCCTCCAGTTTCAGTACATTGTCAGAAAATAGTACAATGGAAAAGGTAAATTAGTATTAGAAATGTGTCCACATCCAACGATCTAAAATATCACTTTGTGGAAGTTGGTAGTGCTCACCATTGGGATACTCGACTTGTCAGTGGTTTCGTCACTGGTGAGGGTCTGTGATTCCATCAGTGTGCTCTACCTAAAGAAGGATATATCAACCTGCACATTTCAAAACATTATGCGACTTGTAAAGGGCACTATGGACGTTTTTACTAAGGGTCACATTTCAGTGATTTATTAGCGGCTCCCGAAAGCGGGGATAGATGAAGTATACTAAAGTGATACATTTGAAAATTCTGTTGAATCTGGTAACCATGGAAACTTGAATAATACAACTTTTATGTAAATAAACAGTGAAAGCTCTAAACTGTTTATGAAGATACCTTTTCAATACACTACTTTAAATAAATCAAGAGATAATAGAGAATACTTATGTATGCAGACCATCGCCGTACATACCAACATACATAACAAATTCATCCTCCACTACTCACTTGAGCCAGCATGTATCGAAATTGAGTCGGAATTGCATTTGGAAGCAATTTACGAAGAATTCTGGGTCGATGCTTTTTTGTGTACTTTGATTGTTTGTACATATCGTCGGTAAAGTGCAGGCTGCAGAGGCGAAATCGACTGGCCCTCGTGTCGTCCAAGATAGCCTCGGCTCTACTTTCAATCTCGTCCACTGGAAAAACGCAATTTGTAATTCATCTTCTTATTAAATCAATATCCTTCGGGAATGTATGTTATGTTATGTTATGTTACTTGGGATTTATATAGCACCTTATGTATCATTGGTATGATCTCAAAGCTCTGGTAGGTTGAACGCCCTCGGAAGACAGTAGAGAGAGAAAGTGTCATAAGGTGCATGTGTGCACCGGGTATGTGTGCAGCCGATGTGGCAGTTGCGTGTTAGCTGCTTCTTAGCGGTAGGTGTAGCGGTTGGGAGGTCAGGCATATGTGTTCATTCTGGAGGGATGACGCCCAGACTGATTTGTGGCTGCGTTAAGCCTGAGGAGTCGCTTAAGCTAGCGGTGTGCTCAGCTGATGTTTATTTAGGATGATGGGGAGTATGTGGCGGGTGTTAGTATGAGAACAGCTATACTGAATGTGTAATAGTATTGCTGTGTTATGCAGTATATAGTATACAGGACTGTGCCCTTAGCTTTGGCATGGCTCACAGAAGGGCAACCGATAAAGATACATGAAGGACTTCTTGAGAAGTTTGTAAGATCTGTATACATTTCTTTTATTTAATTATAACAAATAATACTGTATGAATGTGAATTAAGGAATTATAACACAGCTTTGTCTGTAAAGTTTGTTTTAAATAAAGAAAGACAACCTGTGTAATCTAGTTGAATGAACACAGCGATAACTGTCTTACAGAATTGATTGATATACCGCAACGTGTTACTCGTCCGTTTAACGAACTTTCAAGCATCAAAAGAAAACATGCTTGCAAACATGGACCACAAAACATTCCATTCTATTGCAATACACAGTGATGCAATGTGCTATTTACAGAGATCAAAATACATCAAACATTCTACAATGGTGAAGTCTTTGAGATAAATGAACATTACAATACAGGGTACATTAGGTGGAAATCGATAGAAACTTTCAGAGCAGCGATTGATGAACATGGAGAAGTAAACAGGTGACCTAACCTTACTTAGACGAACAAATGAGCCGATTCAGCAAGCAGGGGAACAAGTAACTTTGGAACAGGTATCTGGGGAACAGGTAGCTCGATGACGATATACTGTGCAGATCTCAGAAATGTTCTCCTGGTAAATGTCAAGGTTTTTATAAAGGCTTAGAAACGTGGGTGTGTATGTGAATGTGTGACATGTTCGTTGACACCCACTCAGCCTAGATGCCAATGTTTCACATCTACCATACCCACCTGCCCAGCCCTGTTGTAAGTGCACAGGCATAGGCCTGCTCGTACAGCCTATAGGGCAATAGGGCCAGGGTTGAAACACAAACCAAAATGATTGTATTGGTTCTTTTTTTAATGAACGTGGCCTACTTTTTTGGGCCTTGTTTGCCAGTTTGATGAGTTACTTCAATATGCGGTAATAGTAGTGAACACTGTTGATGAATATATATTTTTTTAATGCACAATTTGAATCAACTTTTCATCAAAATGCTCACCTTTGAGTCATATTCAAACGGTGCCCGAAAAGGAAGGAATAGCGACTTTGAACTGTGCGACACGTTTTCATTGGTGCCTGAGACAATTTTATGGCCTAGTACGACCCTGTTCATAGCTGCCAACTGCCATTGATATTAGGGAGGAGGATGGATGTGGACGAGGTGAGCGCAAAAGCCCGGAACACTGCTCAACGGACAAAAACATATGTTGATTGCAGGGATACGGTCTTGAAGAGGGGAGTCTGGCAACACTGGATCTGGCCTGGTCATGTGGACAACGCATATCATGGGCCTTGAAGGAAGCTGCCTGCAAGCGCAAGAGAGCTCACCAGACAAGATGTAGGTCCCCAACACACAGACCTGAGAGCCCACAATGGGGGCAGTCAGTGAGCTAAGGAGGGCCAGTTCCTGTTTCACGGTCCAAGTGCCCAGACAGTACAGAACTATGATAATGATGCACACCTGTTGATTTGTGACAAACACAGTAATCTTGTTTGGTTTATTTATGTTATATTTAATAAAAGCCACAGACTTGTATAGCCAACACAAAAACAAAGAGTCTGCATCATTTTGTATGATGCGTAATGTATATTTTCAATGCTACACAGAGTCTAGCTATTCAACAGCTTGTGGCATCTTGTGTGTCCACACCCACCCAGCTGCCTTTCGAGTGCATGGTCTTAGATGCAAACTACCATCGATACTGGGGAGGGAGGGGGATGGATGGACTCAAACAGGGGAGTCTGGAGACACTGGGTCTGGGGAGGCCATGTGAACAATGGTCCCTGTGCGAAACAACCCTTTGAGGTGCACATGGTGTTTGGCAACTAGAGTGTTCTCACCCACCCAGCGCCCTTGGGAGCGCACGGTCATAGGTGTGAACTGCCATTGATACTGGAGGGGGGATGGATGGGCATGAGGTGAGCGCAAAAGGCCCAGAACACTGCTGAAGGGATAGAAACATATGTTGATTGCTGTGGCGGGATCTTGAAAAGGGGAGTCTGCAGACACCGGGTTTGGGTGAGGTTATGTGAACAATGGTCCCACTGCAGAAGATCCCTTTGAAGTGTTCATGGTGTTTGGCAACTTGAGAGTTGCCACCCACCTAGCCCCATTGGGAGTGCACGGCCATAGGTGTGAACTACCATTGGTACTGGAGGAGGGATGGATGGGCATGAGGCGAGCGCAAAAGGCCCAGAACACTGCTGAAGGGATAGAAACATATGTTGATTGCTGTGGCGGGATCTTGAAAAGGGGAGTCTGCAGACACCGGGTTTGGGTGAGGTTATGTGAACAATGGTCCCACTGCAGAAGATCCCTTTGAAGTGTTCATGGTGTTTGGCAACTTGAGAGTTGCCACCCACCTAGCCCCATTGGGAGTGCACGGTCATAGGTGTGAACTACCATTGATACTGGAGGGGGGATGGATGGGCATGAGGCGAGCGCAAAAGGCCCAGAACACTGCTGAAGGGATACAAACTTATGTTGATTGCGGTGATGGGGTCTTGAAGAGAGGAGTCTGCAGACACTGGATTTCTGGATTTGGGTGAGGTTATGTGAACAATGGTCCCTGTGCGGAAGATCGCTTTGAAGAGTACATGGTGTTTGGCAACTTTAAAGTTGCCAGCAACCCAGACCCATCAGGAGCACACGGTCACAGATGTCAACTACCATTGATACTGGAGGGGGGATGGATGGGTATGAGGCGAGTGCAAAAGGCCACGAACAATGCTGACGGGACACAAACTTATGTTGATTGTGGTGGGGGGGTCTCGAAGAGGGGAGTCTGCAGACACTGGGTTTGGGTGAGATTATGTGAACAAGGGTCCCTGTGTGGAAGATCCCTTTGAAGTGTACATGGTGTTTAGCAACTTGAGAGTTGCCACCCACCCAGACCCATTCAGAACGCACTGTCATAGGTGTCAACTACCATTTATACTGGAGGGGGGATGGATGGGCATGAGGTGAGCGCAAAAGGCCCTAAACACTGCTGAAGGGACACAAACATATTTTGATTGCTTTGGCGGTGTCTTGAAGAGAGAAGTCTGGAGGATGCCTTTGCGTTGTACATGGTGTTTGGCACCTTGGCCGTTCCCACCCACCCAGTACCGGAGGGGGGATACTGGAGGGGGATGGATGGGGACGAGGTGACCGCAAAAGGGTGCCAACCATTCTTCCATGACCCTCATAGACGATTGAGTCACTGAAAATTTCAAACAACTATTCGTATATGCTCATTTGTATTTTATTTAATTTGGTGATGTTGATGGCACAAACAAACTACAAATTGTATACTTAAGGTTGCAGCACAGTGTGTCAAAATCCCCTGTACTGTCCGCTGTCACTGGGGAATTTGTCACAAATGGCTTGAACGACACAGGTGAGTATTACTCGTCGAAGGCGGGACCCAAGCGTCCCATAAAGCCACCATGTAAACGAATGGTAGGCCACCAGCCTTTACCACCTGTGAAAGAGAAACATACATATTTTAATTGAATGAACCTGATAAGTGTACCACCTTACTTGAAAATGCATCCTAAATTCTATGGCATAGATGCCTTTTGAAAAGCAACTTTCTGGAAAAATGAGCTTGGGCTTTGAAGTCCAGACACATTACAAAAGTGAACACCCATTCAAGCCAGAATGGTTTGGCCCACAGAGAAATGTTGTTTTTTAGTTGAAAGTGAAAGACACATAGCCGATGAACACTCTGATTTCCAAAAAGCGAGAGAAATGCACTCAATATACAGACTAAATTCATTTGTCAGTGATCGATCAACGTTACAACAAAGTAGGAGAAAAACATGAAATGTAGTAATCTCAGTGGTCAAAATGACATCACCTCTAGAATATACTTACTCGATACTTGGATTGAGAAGGCGAACTGTTGCGCGAAGTTCATGCATACCATCGTAATCCTCAACCCGGATCTTGTGCGGCAGGCTGCCCTGAAGTCATGCAGCTTGGTAACGCATAGCGGTGGTGTGTCTTCTTCGGCTATGTATGCTGAGCATCTAGAGTTTTCTTGGCAGCAGCAGTTCTACCCCTTGGTCGGCATGACCTCTCAACCATTGCAGGTACACCAGTTGCAAACGTCTTCCATGCGACTAGGCTCAGGCTCATGCTCTGGTAATTCATCTTCCCAACTATCATCCGATTCCCCATCGTTTCTCCATCTTTCTCTTTCCATTAGCTCCTCCTCGGAATACTCAGGCTCGTACTGGTAGGGCTGTATTGTTGTCATTATATGACAAATATTTAAATAAAACACAATTAATGAGTGAAATCAGTTCTGCTAGTGTAAGTACCTGCTCGCAGGAGCTTCATACTAGGAAGATAGCTGAACAGAGCAGAACGAGTCACGGGTGATCGAAACTAAATACAGTCAACCGGTTGACAAAGCAACTCCAATGTTGTCTGAACAGAAAGGGTCTGTTTATACTTGTAGAGCAAAGAGGCGTCCTGATATTTCCATAGAGACACGTCAATAGCTTGCGCAAAGAGAACGTTGACACAAGACGTGCATTGGCGTTGTGAAAAGGGCTGTACGCATCTAGTGATGTCAGTTTGAGGGGTGGGTGATCGGTATTCTTGCTGCGAGAGCACTTAAACTTAGGGTGAGGCATCAACAGATAAGATTAGCACAAGATGCCCGCGCCCAATCCGATGTTTTCGCATGTGTAAAAGTGAGGAAATCTAAGTTAAGATGCATAGGAAAATGTTTTAAGATTGATTATAGTATGCTTAAAAATACATGCCTGAACGATCGGGACAATAACATTTTTGCGCAAACCTCCCTTTTAACATTGCCTGACCCACCTCAGAATCAGTCTTAGAGTGTGTGTCTAAGCAGTAATGTTGAGTGAAAGTGTGAATAGAACTCCAGGTACCTGCTTTACAAATAGAATCAAGAGAAACATTTATAATAAAAGCTATAGTAGTGTTGGGAAGGGGGTGACCACCTACCACCACCTAAGCGCTTTAGAGTAAGGCAAGCTGCATTCGAAGCACTATGCTGGGCCAGGGGGGAGGGAACATAGTGGTAGGACTCCCTGAAGTCATGCCCTGAAGTCATGCAGCTTGGTAACGCATAGCGGTGGTGTGTCTTCTGCGGCTATGTAGGCTGAGCATCTAGAGTTTTCTTGGCAGCAGTAGTTCTACCCCTTGGTCGGTATGACCTCTCAACGATTGCAGGTACACCAGTAAGAAACGTCTTCCATGCGACTGGGCTCAGGCTCATGCTCTGGTGATTCATCTTCCCAACTATCATCCGATTCCCCATCGTTTCTCCATCTTTCTCTTTCCATTAGTTCCTCCTCGGAATACTCAGGCTCGTACTGGTAGGGCTGTATTGTTGTCATTATATGACAAATATTTAAATAAAACACAATTAATGAGTGAAATCAGTTCTGCTAGTGTAAGTACCTGCTCGCATGAGCTTCATACTAGGAAGATAGCTGAACAGAGCAGAACGAGTCACGGGTGATCGAAACTAAATACAGTCAACCGGTTGACAAAGCAACTCCAATGTTGTCTGAACAGAAAGGGTCTGTTTATACTTGTAGAGCAAAGTGGCGTCCTGATATTTCCATGGAGAAACGTCAATAGCTTGCGCACAGAGAACGTTGACACAAGATGTGCATTGGCGTTGTGAAAAGGGCTGTACGCATCTAGTGATGTCAGTTTGAGGGGTGGGTGATCTGTATTCTTGCTGCGAGTGCACTTAAACATAGGGTGAGGCATCAACAGATAAGATTAGCACAAGATGCCCACGCCCAATCCGATGTTTTCGCATGTGTAAAAGTGAGCAAATCTAAGTTAAGATGCATAGGAAAATGTTTTAAGATTGATTACAGTATGCTTAAAAATACATGCCTGAACGATCGGGACAATAACATTTTTGCGCAAACTTCCCCTTTAACATTGCCTGACCCACCTGAGAATCAGTCTTAGAGTGCGTGTCTAAGCAGTAATGTTGAGTGAAAGTGTGAATAGAACTCCAGGTACCTGCTTTACAAATAGAATCAAGAGAAACATTTATAATAAAAGCTATAGTAGTGTTGGGAAGGGGATGACCCCGTACCCCCCCCTAAGCGCTTTAGAGTAAGGCAAGCTGCATTCAAAGCACTATGCTGGGCCGGGGGGAGGGAACATAGTGGTAGGACTCCCTGAAGTCATGCCCTGAAGTCATGCAGCTTGGTAATGCATAGCTGTGGTGTGTCTTCTTCGGCTATGTAGGCTGAGCATCTAGAGTTTCCTTGGCAGCAGCAGTTCTACCCGTTGGTCGGCATGGCCTCTCAACGATTGCAGGTACACCAGTTGGAAACGTCTTCCATGCGATTAGGCTCAGGTTCATGCTCTGGTGATTCATCTGCCCAACTATCATCCGATTCCCCATCGTTTCTCCATCTTTCTCTTTCCATTAGTTCCTCCTCGGAATACTCAGGCTCGTACTGGTAGGGCTGTATTGTTGTCATTATATGACAAATATTTAAATAAAACACAATTAAAGAGTGAAATCAGTTCTGCTAGTGTAAGTACCTGCTCGCAGGAGCTTCATACTAGGAAGATAGCTGAACAGAGCAGAACGAGTCACGGGTGATCGAAACTAAATACAGTGAAATGGTTGACAAAGCAACTCCAATGTTGTCTGAACAGAAAGGGTCTGTTTATACTTGTAGAGCAAAGAGGCGTCCTGATATTTCCATGGAGACACGTCAATAGCTTGCGCGCAGAGAACGTTGACACAAGACGTGCATTGGCGTTGTGAAAATGGCTGTACGCATTTAGTGATGTCAGTTTGAGGGGTGGGTGATCTGTATTCTTGCCGCGCGTGCACTTAAACTTAGGGTGAGGCATCAACAGATAAGATTAGCACAAGATGCCCGCACCCAATCCGATGTTTTCGCATGTGTAAAAGTGAGGAAATCTAAGTTAAGATGCATAGGAAAATGTTTTACGATTGATTATAGTATGCTTAAAAATACATGCCTGAACGATCGGGACAATAACATTTTTGCGCAAACCTCCCTTTTAACATTGCCTGACCCACCTGAGAATCAGTCTTAGAGTGTGTGTTTAAGCAGTAATGTTGAGTGAAAGTGTGAATAGAACTCCAGGTACCTGCTTTACAAATAGAATCAAGAGAAACATTTATAATAAAAGCTATAGTAGTGTTGGGAAGGGGATGACCCCGTACCACCCCCTAAGCGCTTTAGAGTAAGGCAAGCTGCATTCAAAGCACTATGCTGGGCCAGGGGGGAGGAAACATAGTGGTAGGACTCCCGGAAGTCATGCAGCTTGGTAATGCATAGCGGTGGTGTGTCTTCTTCGGCTATGTAGGCTGAGCATCTAGAGTTTTCTTGGCAGCAGCAGTTCTACCCGTTGGTCGGCATGACCTCTCAACGATTGCAGGTACACCAGTTGAAAACATCTTCCATGCGACTAGGCTCAGGCTCATGCTCAGGTGATTCATCTTCCCAACTATCATCCGATTCCCCATCGTTTCTCCATCTTTCTCTTTCCATGAGTTCCTCCTCGGAATACTCAGGCTCGTGCTGGTAGGGCTGTATTGTTGTCATTATATGACAAATATTTAAATAAAACACAATTAATGAGTGAAATCAGTTCTGCTAGTGTAAGTACCTGCTTGCAGGAGCTTCATACTAGGAAGATAGCTGAACAGAGCAGAACGAGTCACGGGTGATCGAAACTAAATACAGTCAACCGGTTGACAAAGCAACTCCAATGTTGTCTGAACAGAAAGGGCCTGTTTATACTTGTAGAGCAAAGTGGCGTCCTGATATTTCCATGGAGAAACATCAATAGCTTGTGCACAGAGAACGTTGACACAAGACGTGCATTGGCGTTGTGAAAAGGGCTGTACGCATCTAGTGATATCAGTTTGAGGGGTGGGTGATCTGTATTCTTGCTGCGAGTGCACTTAAACATAGGGTGAGGCATCAACAGATAAGATTAGCACAAGGTGCCCGCGCCCAATCCGATGTTTTCGCATGTGTAAAAGTGAGCAAATCTAAGTTAAGATGCATAGGAAAATGTTTTAAGATTGATTACAGTATGCTTAAAAATACATGCCTGAATGATCGGGACAATAACATTTTTGCGCAAACTTCCCCTTTAACATTGCCTGACCCACCTGAGAATCAGTCTTAGAGTGCGTGTCTAAGCAGTAATGTTGAGTGAAAGTGTGAATAGAACTCCAGGTACCTGCTTTACAAATAGAATCAAGAGAAACATTTATAATAAAAGCTATAGTAGTGTTGGGAAGGGGATGACCCCGTACCACCCCCTAAGCGCTTTAGAGTAAGGCAAGCTGTATTCAAAGCACTATGCTGGGCCAGGGTGGAGGGAACATAGTGGTAGGACTCCCTGAAGTCATGCCCTGAAGTCATGCAGCTTGGTAATGCATAGCGGTGGTGTGTCTTCTTCGGCTATGTAGGCTGAGCATCTAGAGTTTTCTTGGCAGCAGCAGTTCTACCCGTTGGTCGGCATGACCTCTCAACGATTGCAGGTACACCAGTTGGAAACGTCTTCCATGCGACTAGGCTCAGGCTCATGCTCTGGTGATTCATCTTCCCAACTATCATCCGATTCCCCATCGTTTCTCCATCTTTCTCTTTCCATTAGTTCCTCTTCGGAATACTCAGGCTCGTACTGGTAGGGCTGTATTGTTGTCATTATATGACAAATATTTAAATAAAACACAATTAATGAGTGAAATCAGTTCTGCTAGTGTAAGTACCTGCTTGCAGGAGCTTCATACTAGGAAGATAGCTGAACAGAGCAGAACGAGTCACGGGTGATCGAAACTAAATACAGTGAAATGGTTGACAAAGCAACTCCAATGTTGTCTGAACAGAAAGGGTCTGTTTATACTTGTAGAGCAAAGAGGCGTCCTGATATTTCCATGGAGACACGTCAATAGCTTGCGCACAGAGAACGTTGACACAAGACGTGCATTGGCGTTGTGAAAATGGCTGTATGCATTTAGTGATGTCAGTTTGAGGGGTGGGTGATCTGTATTCTTGCAGCGCGTGCACTTAAACTTAGGGTGAGGCATCAACAGATAAGATTAGCACAAGATGCCCGCGTCCAATCCGATGTTTTCGCATGTGTAAAAGTGATGAAATCTAAGTTAAGATGCATAGGAAAATGTTTTAAGATTGATTACAGTATGCTTAAAAATACATGCCCGAACGATCGGGACAATAACATTTTTGCCCAAACTTCCCCTTTAACATTGCCTGACCCACCTGAGAATCAGTCTTAGAGTGCGTGTCTAAGCAGTAATGTTGAGTGAAAGTGTGAATATAACTGCAGGTACCTGCTTTACAAATAGAATCAAGAGAAACATTTATAATAAAAGCTATAGTAGTGTTGGGAAGGGGGTGACCCCGTACCACCTCCTAAGTGCTTTAGAGTAAGGTGAGCTGCATTCGAAGCACTATGCTGGGCCAGGGGGGAGGGAACATAGTGGTAGGACTCCACCCCGATATAATCAACACACATAGTATGGGCCAGTACACGAATAAGACTGCCATCTTGTGTTGATGTTAGTGCATTTCTGCGTAGATGTTAGTACTCATAGGAGATAAGGCCTGTGTGGAAATGTAGCATTTCTTGCACTATGCCCTAATTGCAAGACGAGGGAAATTTCCAGCCATGCCCAAGCTCCCATGAGGCACCCCCAACCGCCATAAAGCTCATTAATTGTTCTAACATTGTTGCAACAAGGTTTTTCTATTCAAAAGGAATCTCCCCTACAAGGCCGCAATCACATACAGGCATCTGGTGTGCATGTTATCTCGCACTAGCCAAAGTCTGACCTGGTCTACCCCCAGACGACCACGAGTTATAGCCTATATAAGTGACTAAGCCCCAGGATCCCTGAATTCCATGGCACCAGGTGACCTTTGACCATCACTTCTAAATTAACAAGTCTTGAATGTTCAAAAACAACAGACATTGCACGTCTTTGAGCTATAATCATGTGATCACTTTCTCCCAGAGGCTCACTGTCTCCAGAGCCCTGGTTCTCTTCAGGCTGGACCATTGCAACAGCCTCTTCCTCAACCTCCCTTCTTCTGCCCTGCGCCCTCTACAGCTTATCCAGAACAGAACCGCAAGACTTATGCTTGGCCTCAAGCCCAGGAACCGCATCTCTCAGACGCTGAAATCCCTCCACTGGCTCCCCGTGGCTGCAAGAATCAAATTCAAGACCCTTTGCATTGTTCACAAGGCTTTCTGGGGGCTGGGACCTACCTACCTGCAACGCTGCCTACCTAAATACTGTCCCTCACAAGCACGTTGACTGGCTGTCAGGTGTACCTCAGAGTCTCAATGGTCCCCAGCACCGCCCCCCAGTCCTCTTTCGCACTTGCCTCAGGGCCCTACACCTCTTCCACACTCAATGCACTTGAAAAAAGAATAGAGAGTGGCTCTCTCTGCACTTACCCCAGTCCCAAACGACCGGGTGCCCTTGACCCCCCCGCCGTGACCCTCTGTGCACTTGCTCGATCCGTACGCACCACACCTGAAGATCGTATGTCTGTTCTCCCTTGCCTTCATCCCTTAATTGCACTGTTAAAACTGCAGAATCGCTACCAGGCCTATTTGCTGTCTCCTAAACTGTTACATTTATTTTTTACTCACTTACTCTGCCTGTGCAGACTATTATCATCTCTGAATTTCAAGGGCTCTGAGTGACTGTTTGTTTTTTCCCCTTGTTCCCAACCTCCTTGAGCGCTTTGAAGCACTTGCCTGTGTATAGGCGCTATATAAATAAACAATACCAATAGCATATATAGTTCAAAACGAGGGTGTAGACCTTTGAGCCGGATGGCACGAAGGGGAGTGAGTGAAATGTGTGTGTGGAGGTCAGAGTGCCCGAGAACCTCCTTTGTGCCAGTCTTGAAGCCTGCCAGGTGCACAATATAATGATGAAGTAGCATTGTGTTAGGAGTGTACTTAAATTTGTTTGTTGACCTTCGTCGATCAGAAGAAAATTATCCCTGCAGCACCCATGTGATGGAAGACAGACGGACTGGGCTGGAACTAATGACCTGGCATCCCTTATGGAGCAGACAGATCCTGTATAGGCGCACACCAACCAGCCACGCAGGTTTTTATTGTATAGTATTACATCACGATGACCATGAGTCTCCTCTTAAGCCTCTGCTTGTACCCTTTTTCCAGCGGAATGTTCTTGGCAACAGAGTTCTTTGCTGTTGCACTCATCTTTGTGTGAGATTAAAACTTGTTATCCTTACAAGATCGACTTGGGCCTTTCTTCCCTAGTGGGTTGTATTCTCTCTGGTGTGAGAATTCAGGGGCTTGCCTTCAGTAGCTCCTGTGCCTCGAGTAGAATGTGCACTAGGCGTAAAGAGCCAAACTCTCCTAACCAGAGAGTAACCCATTTGGATGCATTTAACAATCCATCTATGAGGATATGATATGATAAGGCATTTATAATGCACCTATACACAAGTGTTTCAAGGCACGTCAAGGCAAGGGAGGGGAAACAGAGGGAAGACCGAGACAGCGATCCTACTAGGCCAGGTGACATTGAGATCACGCAAGTGCATGGGAGGGGGGAAGGGGAAAAGTGTGGGAGGGCGGTGGGGGGGGCAGCGCAGTACATAGGATAACAGTAAAATAAATAAGACAATAAATAATAAATAACAATGCGGCCAGCTGGTGGCAAGTGCAAGGGTAAGTGCAGACATCAGGTGTCAAGTGCTAGTAGGGGCTGTAGGGATACAGAAACAGTCCCTGAGTGCAAGGGTTGCCAGGGGGGCAGTGCAGGTGTGCAGCTGGCAGGGAGGGGCCATGGGCCCGAGATCAGAGGGTAACCAGGTAACCAGTGCAGTTACAGATTCAGCCAAGAGATCAGCAGGGGAGAGGAGGAAAGAAAGCAAAGGCAAAGAGGAAGGTCTTGAGGTGCTTCCGGAACCGGAGATGGTTCTCCTCAAGTTTCAGAGAGGCAGGGAGGCTGTTCCAGAGGGAGGCCCCAGCAGAGGAAAGAGATCTACCACCAACTCTCTACTTGGAGAAGCAACTGACCCTGAGGGAGGTAGAGGCGGAGGAGCGAAGAGCCAGAGAAGGAAGATATTTAGGAAGACAGAGTTGAAGGTATTGAGGCCCCAGGCCCCAGAAGGCCTTGTGGACAATGGAGCCAGTGCAGAGATTTCAGTCTTGGCTTGGACAGATATGTTCCCTGGGCTGGGCTTGAGGCCAAGGACAAGTCTTGCAGTCCTGTTTTGGATGAGTTGCAGGGGCAGAGAGTGGAGGCAAGCAGATTTAGAAAGAGGCTCTTGCAGTAATCTAGCTTTGAGAGAACCAGAGCTCTGGAGAAAGTGAGCTTCTGGGGGAAGGAGAGGAAAGGAAGAATACCTCTGAGGAGGTGCAGCTGGTAGTGTGACTTCTAAGAGACATCAGAGATGTGAGGAGAGAAGGAAAGTGTGGAGTCGAAGATGACCCTGAGGTTTTTAGCCTCACAGGTGGGAGCAGGAAGAGGGCCAAGAGAGGCCGGCCAGAGAGTGTCAGGAAAGGAGGGTAGCAGTTGTGCCGATGAGGAGAATCTCGGTCTTACTGGCATTAAGGCAAAGATCATTGGCGGCACACCACTCCTGGATGGCGGACAGACAAGCAGAGATGAGAGAAGGAGAAGAGGTGGCAGAAGGGAGCCGGAAAATGAGTTGAGTGTCATCCGCATAGCACTGAAAGTTGGGGCAGAGAGCGGCAATGTGGTGGACAAGAAGTGCCAGGTATTGGTTGAACAGCCAGGGAGAGAGGTTAGATCCCTGGGGAACACCACAGGTAGATGATAGAGATAGAGGAGAGGAAGGACCCAAGTTGGACCAGGGAGGGTCGGTCAGATTGGAAGGAGGTCAGCCAAGCCAGGGCCTGATCGGTGATTCCCAGGTTATCTCTAAGACGATTGAGCAGGATGGCATGGTTGACTGTTACAAAGGCAGAAGAGAGATCAAGTAGGATGAGGACACGGGGTGTTGGAATCAAGGTAGTAGAGCAGGTCTTCACAGATGTTCAGGAGAGCAGTTTCCATGTTTCTGGCAGATATGAAGCCAGACTGATGGTCATGGAGACGGACAACAGATTCAGAGTGAAGATTAAGCAAGGAGATGGACAGCTTTTCCAGGAGTTTGCCAAGGAAAGGAGTGATGGAGATAAGACGATAGTTAGCCTGGCAGGAAGGGTCGGCAGAGGGTTTCTTAAGAAGAGGGTGCACAAGGGAGTGTTTCAGGGGGGAGGGACTCCAGTGGTGAAGGAGTGGTTGCAGAAATCAGCCAGAGCAGCAGCCAGGGTGTTGATGTGGTCCTTGTTGGTTTTGGAGGAACAGGGGTGAACCTGTTTTGACAAGACTTTAATAGATCAGACTTATCTAGAAACCTTGTCTGAGGAGAACAGGAGAAAGGCAGAGAAGGAGGGAGGAGAGGTGGCCGAAGAAGGGCCAGACGAAGAGCAGGGAGTAGAGGGAGCAGGGGGAGAGGAAGAGAGAGAGGACAATATCTCCTGAGTTTTGGAGATGAAATGAGAAGCCAGGGCCATACAGAGGGTCTGGGAGGGGACAGAATAGGTAGAGACTGCAGCCGGATGGGCCAGCTCCTTGCAGATTTTAAAGAGTTTGGCCGAGTTGTTAGATGCCGTGGAGACGCAGGCTTGGATGTGGGCTCTTTTCTTGGTGCGGACGTAGAGCCGGCATCAGAGATTGCTCACTTAGAGACAGAGTCCCCTTCTCTACCAGCAGCAACAGATACAAATAATTGTTTTTCTTAGTGGTTTTGTCTTGTCAACGTAATACACCACTGCTCTCCTAACCTCTAGTGTATGGAGGCTTCTTATTGGTTCACATGGAACTTTGAAATGAAGCATGGGTATGTGCAGAAAACAACTTTGTCCTTATGAATAGTAACAAATGGGTCTTGAACTGAGAGTAAATACAGGATTAGGAGGTAGAGTGGGCACCGCGTAATTATAAGATAATTCAGAAATTTCACTCTTTCTTCCTCAATTATTTAAGGGGGCTCACCCTTTTAACCTAGGCACCAGGTTACAGCAATATCCACAAAGAAAGGACGGATAACTTCCATCCCTGGATGAGCTCGCTTTCAATTCCCTTGTTGGGTTTCAATCAACTTTAGAAATAATTAGTTCTTCTTTAGGTAGTTATATTTCAAATCATCAATCCACAGTTCTTTGTACGGTTTTATCAAATATTCTTATTTATTCCTGACCAGTCAGTGTCACAATATCATTGCCAATGCATTCCGGACCTCCGTCCATCATCAGGGCTGTTAACACTACTATTAATAAAGCAGTGACAATACCATCAGTGTAATCCATTCCCAATTATTCACCATGAAGTGAAATCTGTAAATTGCACATACCAGATTATAGTTGCGATCCAAAGTGAAATTCACAGAGAGCAGCAATACAAGAGACACAGAGAAATTCATTGTAGATCATTGTTTTTTTTTTTTTTTTAAACTTCTTTTTATTATTCAGCGTGGCAGCAAAACACAGGCGAACAGCGTCAGGCAATTACAATATGAATACAGTGTACATAATGTAGGTGCGCAGAGGTTACTACGCATAATAACACAATCAATGGGCACAATCACAGCATGGAAAGGGCAACAGAAGACTATGATAGGGGTGAGGACCCGAGCTGGTGGGGGGAAGTGGGTGGGGTGGAGGCATCCGGTGTCGCGATAAGATCGGACATGTAAGAGCGGAACCTGAGCCAGATATTCCTAGGCCTGGAGTGGGTGGGTTGCATATGGGACCAGGCTTCCTCAGAGTCCGAAGCCCACGTGACCGCTCTCAGCCATTGGGCATGTGTGGGAGGTATGGGGCGAAGCCAGCAGAGGAGGATGGAGCGCACCGCGAGAAGCAGGCAGAGGCCAGCTAGTTTTTTGGAATCACGGGAGAGGCCTGGGAGGTCATGAAAGAGGCATAACACCGGGGAAGGAACAATGGGATGGTCGAGCACAGCAGACACTATCGAGCAAACTGCTTCCCAAAACTGTGAGAGGCGGGGGCAGGACCAAATCATGTGAATGTAGTCAGCATCGTCTTGGCCGCATCTAGGGCAGCTGGAAGGGTGATCAATGGACATGCGATGTAGTCTGATCAGGGTGTAGTGAAACCTATGTAGTACTTTGAACTGAATGAGTTTAAACCGGGAATTGAAGGACACTCGATGTGTGCGCTCGCATAGGTGTGCCCAGCGCTCATCCGACATTTCAACACCAAGGTCTACCTCCCACGCACGCTTCAGTTTGGCAAAGTCTGGGACAGATCTGGATTGTAACATAGTATATAACCTGGAAATTTTACCCCTCGTGGGCCCGGAGGAGATGAGCTCCGCAATGGCAGGGTCGTCTGGTGGCAACGCGGGGAACGTTTGGTAATTACGCTTGAGGGTCCTGCGGAGGGATGTGTATTGGAGCCATATACTCTGGCCGCTCCTCAAGGACAAAGGGAGATCGGGCCATTCAACAAATATACCCTGGTCAAACACATCACGTAGCAACTCGTAGCCCGCATCCGCCCAGCGAAGAACCGTGCCCGGCGGAACCCGCGGGACCCCCGGGAGGAAATTCCAAAGAGGGAGGTTACCGTGGAAGGCGTAAGCAGTTCCGGCCAGCCTCCACATTTTCGCGAATGCGATGGATGTGCAGGCGACCGGGCTCTGTGAGTCCAGTGCCAAGGGAGCGGGTTGTATCACCAAGGAGCGGATGTCCCGGTCACAGACCGCAAGCTTCTCAAGGCGGACATGCAGGGGAGGGTCCGTTGTATTAAACCAGTAAGAAGTATATTGGATTTGGGATACCAGCCAGTATTTAAGAAAGTCGGGGGCACCAAAGCCCCCGTTAGACATGGGGGTGGACAGGGTATCGATTTTTAGGCAGACCGCACCCGAGTGCCGAAGAAAGGAATTCACAGTATGGGTCAAATCACTGAAGAAGCCCCCCCCCTGGCCACAAGGGTACGTTAGTGAACCTGTAAAGCAACTGGGGCAACACCACCATCTTCAACAGACCTATCCTGCCTGCCAGAGAAATCGGGAGTTTGTCCCAGACCCGGACCCTAGCCGTCAGGTGTGTGAGGTACTTCTGATAGTTTTCCTGGAAGGTCAGCACCTGCTGGCGCGTTACCACTATCCCCAAGTAGGTAAATGTGGATTGAGCCCATGTGAAACCAAGGGTGTCAGGAGGAGGGAGAGTGCATCCGTGGTCTCCGGAGACAGGGTTGACAGAGGAAGGGCATCGGGAAAGGAGTCGATCTCCGCCACTGACACCTCATCTGAGTTAGAATATAGGGTTTTGTAGAATGTGAAAAATTCCCTGTTGATGTCTTGCGAGGAGGCAGCCATGGAGCCATCAGGCCTCTCAATTCCAAGTATGTGTGGGGACCCCGTCTTGTGACGGATCAGTCGCGCCAGAAATCGACCGGGGCGCTCACCCTCCCGTATCTCCCCAAAAACCTTTGTTCACTGATCCGCGAGGGATCGGAACGTGTCCAGCTCCATCCCGATGTCAGCCAGGCTGCCCGGGGTAGAGTGAAGTGAGCATGTAGCTTCCAGGGTCAAGAGTCTGGATTCACTAGCGGCAAGATCTATCCGGATCGACTTAAGGACCCCATTCTCTTTGGACAACGCAATCCCTCTAATATAAACCTTAAAGGACTCCCATAAAGTGGCCTGAGACATTACCGAGCCCGTATTAGTCTCGAAGAACTCTTCAATCGACAGCTCAAGCTCGGAATAGAACTCCGGGTCCAGTAAGGAGAGGGGTTTCAACCTCCAGTTGCGAGTCCGGCCGGGATCAGGGCCCCAACCGATGGTAACAGTAACTGGAGAATGGTCAGACAGGGTTCTGGGAAGGATCATTAACTGTATAACGTTCTTAACCAATTCGTTGGAGATCACCCATCTGTCAATGCGGGAATAGGAATCGTGGACTGAGGAGTAGAAAGAGTAGATGCGGGAATCCGGGTAGAAGAACCTCCATGCATCCACCATGGCCAGACGGGGTAGGCATGATAGTGCAGCGTAAGCTGCCCTGGAGAGGTGACGGGGCTTGGAGCCAGATCTATCAAGAGCTACATCAAAGATTGTGTTGAAGTCACCCCCCCAGAGGATAGGAACAAGGGGGAAACCATCGAGGAGGGAGGTGACCTGCACATAAAAATCCGGGTCATCTAGATTAGGGCCATAGATGTTCAGCAGAACCACTTCCTTGTGATGAAGCATGGCATGGAGCAGCACATATCTGCCTTGGGGGTCAATTAACGAGGAGATGAGGGTGAACTTGAGACTCTTATGGATGAGGGTCATGACCCCACGGCTTTGAGTGGAGAAGTCAGTGAAAAATCTATGGGGGCCCCAGGTTTTGGCGAAGCGCATGCACTGTTCCGAGCGGGCATGTGTCTCTTGTAAAAAGAGAATCTTGGATCCGTGGTGCTCGGCCTGCAACTGGAGCTGCCTCATCTTTTTATAATTACCCAACCCCCGTATGTTCCAGCTCATAAAGGTCAGGTCACTCTCGATCACAGATGCGGTGGCATTTGAAACAGAGAAAATGTCAATAACCAATGGGCCAGATTCGCAGCCCTGCGGCAACAGTTCCTGAGTGCCACACCACAGTCCGCCTTCGCTGCCAGCGCCAACTTTTTAATAACAAAACCCCAAACATGTCCCACCCCCACCCACATCCCCCCCCAAACAGAGGGATGACAATCCCAACCCCCCTCAGCCAAAACCAAACCAGAGGCATCAGCTCCTGGGGGCCTGTAGGCCGGACTGGCCGCGTTTCTCCGGGCTGCTGCAGATCCAGTAGAACAAAAGGCGCCCACAATAGGAGTCGCATGTAACTTGGGCAAAGTACTTGTACATGGTGATATGGCACGTCTATGTAAGTTGAGCAGAACAAGCAGATTACGGGATAGAGGATCAGCATGGCCCGATGCGGGAAGGCGGCTGGGCCTGGCCGCTCCCCGTCGGGAACCTAGGGTAACTGCAGAACCGTGGTCAGAGGAGGGGGATCAGCCAGGGAAATGTTCGTCAATGAACTTGGAGGCCTCCTCTGGGATCGTAAAGAAGAACACCTGCTTAGCGTGTTCTATTCGAAGTTTGGCGGGATAGAGCATAGCGTATTTGATTGAGTGGTCTCGCAGCCTTCGTTTCACCGCTTGGAAAGTCTTACGTTCCCGTTGGACGGCTGTTGAAAAGTCCGGGTAAAGGTGAATCCTTGCGCCGCCCAGTAGTAGCTCACCTTTGAGCCTTGCGGCCCTGAGGAGGGTGTCACGGTCACGATCGTTCAGCACACGAGCTATGATGGGCCCAGGCGGTGCACCGGGCCTAGGATTAGCCGTCAGAGCGCTGTGTGCCCGCTCAATAGCGAAGTGTGGAGAAAGTCAGGCTCGCCGAGGAGCGACAGCAGTGTGCGCTGAACAAAATCTTCCATTGGCTCGTGGACTTCATCCTCGGGAACCCCGATGATGCGGAGGTTGTTGCGCCTTGAGCGGGATTCCAAGTCCTCGTTTTTCTTTTCCACCTCGAGGACTCGGTTGGAGAGGGCGATGACCTCAGAGCGCAGGGCACCCAGCGCATCCTCAGCGGAGCCGACCCGCGTCTCGACCTCCGACACCCGGCTATCAGTCCTCTCAATGTGGGCCTTAATAGAGGATATAGTGCCGTTCATGTTGTCTAATTTTGAGTGAAGTGCGGTGAAGCCCTCCCGAATAAAGTCCATCATATTTTGGGATACCGGAGCTGCATCAGATGAGGCAGCAGGGGCCTGCTCGGCAGCCTCCTCCGACGATCTCACCGCCGCCTTCGCAAACATGTTGATGGAGCTCTGTTTCCTCGTGCCCCCCTTGGTCATCCTGGCGATGCCGGAGGTCGAGGAGAAGGCAGGGGGGGCACGGACCCCGCACCTCGTAACACAGTGTGCAAAGTTTGGTTAGGAACAGGAGGCAACCAGAGGCCGTGGATCAATGAGTATAAGATATTGCGGCAGCCAGGGCAAAATGTGGAAGCTTAGCTAGCCCAGGGAGACCTGGGAGACAACGCCAGGGGAGCACAGATGCAGGAGACCACAGGGGCGGGAGGTAGCGATGTCCAGCGGTCACTGTAAAAGCAGGGGCCCAGGCGTAGATGACTGAGTACGGTGAGTAGGGGGGAGCGCTCCCCCGCTCAATGACCTGGCAGTAGGGCGGGCCGATCGCGGGCTCGAAGTCAGCAATGTTGGGTAAGGCGGGCCCCAGGTAAACAACAGATCCAGCAAGAAGTAGTGTCAACAGGAGCGCCACGGCCCACTCAGGAGATAGGGGGCCCCCCAGTGCAGGGATGCGGGCGGCCAGCGAAGATTAGGGCTCCCCCAGCAAAGCGGACAGGTGAAGATGAAACCACAAAGCAGGAGGGCCCGCAGCCTGAGCACAGCCAGCACAGGAAGGGATCGGCATCCATGGTTGCCCCAGAGTCACAGAATCAAGCCGGGGGGGGCGCGCAGAAGCACACCCCCTTTACGTACCTTTATCACTCCCGGCTCCACGTCCAAGGGCGCCGGGGTCTGCCACGGGGGGGAGGGCACCAGCAGGGTGCGGGCCAAGAGCAGAGCAGGCCCGGCCGCGGCAGCGCCGAGGAAGACCCTCCATGGTCCACGCACAGCCGCAGGCAGTCCAGGGGCCAGCGCTGGGCCGCGGCTCCAGGGGGACCTCCCGCACGAGACGGGCCCAGGTGGAAGCGGGGCCCGGGACCACGGGCACAACACAGGTCCCCCCCGGAGCAGTCGGCAGTCCCCGATGTGGGGAGGATCTCCAGTCCAGGGGAGGCGAGGAGCCGCCCAGCAGCAGCGGCCACAGCCGCGGGGCCTCCGCAGCGGTAGGAGGCAGCCCCGGGGCAAACGAGGGGTACGCGGCCACAGGAGACACAATCCCACACGGTGGGACCAAGCAGGGACAGGCAGTGAGGGACAGGGCCACGGGGCACACCGCGGCCCCTCTCCAGAGCAGCCAGAGGTCCCTGGAACGCAGGAAGGTAGGCGCATCTCCCTCAGGCCGGGTAATGGCGCGAAGCCGAGCCGACAGAGGGGGAAGGGCGAAGGGGCGCCCGGATCTCAGGATCCCCAGCTCCAATTCGAACAGGAGCAAGACCAAGTGGTGCCAGGTCCCCTCAGAGGATCAGTCGTGCCCTCCAGGGCAGGGTGCCAGATCGGGAAGGTGCCCAAAAGAGGATCGTGGGATCTGCAGACCACGGAGAGCTACGCTCAGGTGGCCATCTTGTTCGGCGCTCAACAGCGCCCCCCATTGTAGATCATTGTTATTAAGCGCTGTCTGTTATTATATTTGTTATAAGTATACTCTTAAAGATCTCTACCTGTTCATCTTCTATTCCCCAGAATGTATGTTCACCTCTGTTGTATCTACTTCTGTGCAGCACGTGTTCTGTAAATTTAAATGTCCATGTTTAACTCTCCCATATGATTGAATTATATCCCTTCTGCAACCCATCGTTTTGTCCTCCTCACCCTCATCCTTACCTTGTGCTTGCTTCGCTACACAGACGCGCTGGCTGCTCAAAAGGAGCTGCAGCCGCCTGAATTGGCGTTTATAAACGCTACTCACTAACGCGCATGTGTGCAATGTCCTGTTCCCTGCTGCTACTCACTTTCGCGTGTGTGCGTGATGTACAGTCCCGTGCTGCCGATCCTCATATTACAGAAGCTGCTTATGGTTGGCATATTTGTGTACCCAATCGCATGTACATTACTTGTTAACTATTCTTTGGGGATTAAAGATTCCGAAGATATTGTTTTGTGTATAAATGTTTCATGTATATGTGTTTTACGCGCATGCACGCACGTTATCCACTATACTAACGGGATCCCGAGCGTGCGCATGGGTCCCGAGTGTAGTGTCACTCCTATGTTCCACAAAAAGGGAGAACCTTTATGAGAATCACCTGTTTCTCTATCTATATTGCAGTACCCATTATCCTAACTTATGTATGTTCAGTTACCAGGGTAGTATACATCTATTATGTAGGTCAATCAAGGAGACCAGGAAAGCTACGATGGAATGAGCACAGATCGTGCATTCGGAACAATAATGTGAACTCAGCGGTGGCTAGACACTGGAACTCAATGAAGCACAATATCAGCCAGATGAGGATACAGGTTCTTGAAGTCATTCGACAACAAAATGCACATGAAGATTTGGGAAGAAGATTGAATCAACGAGAGTCATTTTGGATAGATCAACTTGACTCCCTGAGACCAGGGGGTATAAATGAGGAGTTGAACTTCATGTGTTTTCTGTGAAATTTTAGACAAAATGAACAATTTGAAGGAGAGTTTGCAGTAGTTTGGTAATACAGTGTGCCCAATAAAGTACCTATAGAGGATCCACGTTATATCCCGCAGGGAATCAACCCCCTGTGGGACGTAAGGCAGTGTCCCATTGCCAGGTAGTGGATGCTCATAATTTAACTATGGATATAATTGTTTAAGTCAATGGGGGAGAAAGATGTGCACTGTTGTATTTACAGGGGGAATGGGGAGAGCTATATTACATCCAAGTATACAATTTAGATTAGGATCAGTGAGTTCGTGACTAAGATATTGGTATGTGAACAACACTAGACTCAGTCCTTTTCCGATTAGAACAGGTTGTTAATCTATCTTTGAATGTATACTACCCTGGTAACTGCACATACATAAGTTAGGATAATGGGTACTGCAATATAGATAGAGAAACAGGTGATTTTCATAAAGGTTCTCCCTTTTTGTGGAACATAGGAGTGCCACTACACTCGGGACCCATGTGCACGCTCGGGATCCCATTAGTATATTGGATAACGTGCGTGCACGCGCGTAAAACATATATACATGAAACATTTATACACGAAACAATATCTTCGGAATCTTTAATCCCCAAAGAATAGTTAAAAAGTAATGTACATGCGATTGGGTACACAAATATGCCAACCATAAGCAGCTTCTGTAATATGAGGATCGGCAGCACGGGACAGCACATCACGCGCAGTGAGTAGCAGCAGGGAACAGGACATTGCGCGGATGCGCGTTAGTGAGCAGCGTTTATAAACGCCAATGGGAGAGTTAAACATGGACATTTAAATTTACAGAACACGTGCTGCACAGAAGTAGATACAACATAGGTGAACATACACTCTGGGGAATAGAAGATAAACAGGTAGACATCTTTAAGTGTATACTTATAACAAATATAATAACAGACAGCGCTTAATAACAATGATCTACAATGAATTCCTTTGTGTCTCTTGTATTGCTGCTCTCTGTGAATTTCACTTTGGATCACAACTATAATCTGGTGTGTGCAATTCTCTTTACGGATTTCACTTCATGGCGAATAATTGGGAATGGATTACAATGATGGTATTGTCACTGATTTATTAATAGTAGTGTTAAACAGCCCTTGTGATGGACAGAGGTCCGAAATGCATTGGCAATGATATTGTGACACTGACTGGTCAGGAATAAATAAGAATATTTGATAAAACCGTACAAAGAACTGTGATTGATGATTTGAAATATAACTACCTAAACAAGAACTAATTATTTCTTGAACTGAGAGTGCCTGAAGTTCTCTAAATCTCCTAATAGAGGTGATAGCCACCAGAAAAGCAGTCTTATACAACGTTTTAGGTAAATCCTTCAAAACTTGTTTAATGACCTGGAGCATAAAATGAAAGATGGATTTACATACCCCTCTCACTAATAGCCAGTGTGTAGATAGCTTAAATGATTGTAATTCCTAAACATTTGTGTATATTTCACAATACTCTTATAATTTCTTGTAGAACCTTCTTTGACTGACGGAAGAGGCTGTTGACATCCCTCATTTAGACCACTTAGCACCCAAGAATATGTTTTTAAACCCTGATCAGGCTTCGATAGAAGGGGCCTAGTATGCCCAGACCTCAAACTCCTTCATCAGATGGCGCCCACTACGCAATCTGGTGTTTTTACTCTTCTCACTAATACCCAAATGTCTAAGTCAAAAAGCCAGTCGTGCACTCAGTTGTGTAATCTGTGTTATAGCGCTGAATAAGTGTCCCAGAGAGGAAGTCCATCAGTGCATAAAACATCATCTGAATGGCGTGTCAACAAAAATTGCTGGAGAACCCTATACTCCCCTGCATTCACACTGAATGACTTCCAGGACCTCTACGTACTGTTCCTTAAAGATTTACAAACTCATTTTTAGTAAAAAGGGCATCTGTACTGTCGCAGAGGCATCAGCAGAGCCTTGACTGTTCCGCTTTCTGTGTAGCTAGGTAATTGATAAATATGCAGCATATTTTTAACTGTGTATTAATTGAAAGTTGGAGGGGGATGACTGCGATCACAATATTTGTATACTAAAGACTGCTTCAGAACGCACATAAAGACCGCTCACATAGAACCCTGAGATCTAGACTTGCCCAATTTGCCACCAGTTCTACCAGACTGAATGACATGGTATCTACAAAGTACAGCATGCTTCCTTATTGAGGAAAGTAATTCATAAGTCATAAGAAAGGTGCGACCCTCCTCGGGTTTCCCTTTATCAGATGAAGAATGATCGTTAGTGGCAGATAAGCAAAACCATTATCCCTTCACTGTTAGCAGCCATAAACTCACCCACTGCAAATATTAATATTACATTTGACATGCTCCTAAAATGGTACGCATACACATCCCCTTTGTCAATGATGCATGTACATGGCACATGTTCTGTTTTTCCACAAGCAGGCTTTCCTTTATTTACTCGGGAGTTGCCCAAAAATCAGCACATTTTGGGAGGAGGAATGCCACTGTTAATGCTATAATGCAGGAACATATTCCAACCGCCCTTCGGATATGGCTACCATCGCCCCTCAATCAAAAAAACTTGGTGAAACATTGCTTCCTGAGTGTGGCCTTGTTTTTCCAAGCAACAAAGTTGCCAGATCTTGATAAAGACATCCCCCTCAGACACTTTAGGTATAGTTGAGGAACGTGACTCTTTGTAAGGTATGGGAAGACACATATGGAGCACTGTCACCCAGCTGTAGGCACACATGTATATGGGCATGCATGAAGTAATTTTTGAATGCTGTTTCTCCTACCATTCAGATCCAGGATGAAGACACAGCAGACTACCAAGACTTAGGCCACTCAAGCCCCTCCCATGACCTTCCACTGGTGTTAAATGAAACATTGCTGTTCTGATTGCTTTACTGAGCTCTGCTTGTCCTCAAGTTAGCAAACAAGCGGATGATGCCAGTTCGTTGCTGGTTCTCCACCAGTTTGTGCCACACTTCCATAAAAGATACTAACAGACAGCCATTGATTTCCTGGATACACAATTTTACATTGCCGTCTAGGAAGGCCATGGTTTCTTCCTGAGATTCACAGCTGACAGCAACCATTAGCAGTACAAGGTATTAACAGTCAACCTATGATCTGCCCCAAGAACCATCTCCAAGTACATGGTGGTATCAATATTTCTAAGGAAGATCACCTTTACATGGCCTTCCAACAGAGGCATGTAAGAGGTGGAGCTCAGGGAGCTGAGCGGAAAGAAAGAAGAGGCGGATAGGAGCAGAAAGCACAGAGCCTTGGTTGTACCTGTAAGCATCTTGCGAGGTTCCTGTGGTCTTTATTGGTAACAAAGACTTGTGCTTGGCACCCATCATTCAAGTAAACCTTTTTAAAGTCTGTCACAGCCTCAACTGCCTATCCAGTAACCTCGACAAAATGGTATTAGGCTCGGGCTATTAGTGGTCTGGGGAACCCTGAGAACCTCGGAAACGTCTGACAGTCTTTGTACTGCTGTTGTGGCCTGTGGCCTGGGCCACTCACCCCCATACACTCTTCTGAAGAGTTGCAAAGATGCGTAGTTGCTTATTGTGAGCACCTGTTGTGGGATTTTGACACTATACACATCTGCAGTAAGGAAAGCACGCTTAGCGAAACCTTCACGCTCACCTTCCTGACAGTCAGCTATTTGTCTTTTTGCCCTGCCAGCGGGTGCCAACAGACGCTGATTTTTTAAAATCTTATATTGACTGGTCAAAGGGCTGTATCATGAAGCAAAGTGACAGAGGAGCCTTTGACTTGGATCCTTGCTCACTATGCACGATTGTCAGGAAAGCCCACCACCCGGAACACAAAACCCACATTTCAACATTTTATGTCTTGGTTACCTTGACTTGAGTAGAGGTTTTGTCAGCCACTGGCCAGTAGTGTTCTCCTGTGCTTTGTTGACCTTGTTGGTCATTTGGTCCATGATGTGATTTCCATTTAAACTTTTCAGAAAAGTGCAAAGTGCTCTCTATTATGATGGAAGCATCATTTGCATTGATGTTTAACTTTTTGCATGCATATCCACCTCTATGTAAGGGTGCGTATAAAAGCTGTGATATTGTGCAGTAGAGTTTGTCTGTGTTGAAAAGCAACAATGGGACCTGGCAAGCCCAGGTAAACAGTTGGTAGTAAAGCATGTGAAAGTTAGTGAACTCTTCCAACCTCTTGCACCTAGAATTAAAAACACTAAAAACAGAACTCCTTAATGTGCAGCACTAGTAATAGATCTTATATTTTATAGTATGTGGAGGGTCCGTTTTTTATAGGTAGCAGAACTTTCTCCGTAGAGGGATCTCTCACTCAAGTTGAAGGATTCTCTCAGCTGTACAATGACATTTAATATCACAAAGCTCTGTTCTAACTGCTGGATACCTTCTGATCCATTTGAGGGTTCACCGTGTTAGCTGAGTTGGAAGAAAATGCATTAAGTATATGAGATTTGAACATTATTCACAAACAGTGTAGTCTTGTTATATAGTTAAGGCAAACATGGGACTTAAATAGGTAGGCATCTATATATAATGCAGAAAGCATTTAGTAAAATGAGGCAGTTTTGATTTAAAATGTATTTTACAAGTAAATAATTTTGCGAGTAGTCCAGGCTTTGAGCCAGATTACCAATTGTTTTGGTAAACAAGTGAACACTGTAGGCATAGATTCTGGGCTGGGATTTATCCAATGGGGTTTTGTTTTTGTAACTAGTTCCTGATGTTCACATAAATAATAAACAATGTTCTGATGAACTCCAAGCCACTGAATGTAGCTTGATGTGGCATCCGGTGGTCTCCAGGCAAGGTCAGAAATTTCAGAGGCCTCAGGTCTCAAGTCTTGCAGAATATGTTTTGATATTCTCTGAGAGTATGTTAATGTATTTCCTCAGGGAATATGAATAAACAATCCAGAGGCTGTATAACGAGAGATTCTTGGAGGGGTTTGTGAGTGCTGTTTGAGATCATCACAGGATGCTGTTGGGGTGAAGCAGAGATGTGCTGATGACCTGCGCATGCTGGATAACTTTCTCCATTCTGATTTATGGAGGAAGGAGGGGCTCATTGCTTCTTTTTTCTGAACTGGGATTTTTGCAGCTCTACATTTTTGATGGCAGAGGCTACACAGTCATCTTCTTTTGCTTTTTGAGAGAACTATCCTTTTTTTATTGAGCTGTATCAGAAGCACCAAGCACCTAATTACAGCCACCCATTGGACTATCTTATTAGGATTTGGCTTATGCTTGCATCACAATCAATCCTACTGACACTTTTAAGGCTTTGCTATGGCCACTAGAGACCATGATGCTTTTTTCGATTGGATTTGATATTTTGAGAATTGTTTCACAATGTATTCGGTTTGTACAACTCAAGCCTCCATCCAGCTTTAGGGGCTGTCAGCTTTCAGCTCTCTACTATGTCATAAGATTGTTACAATCAATCCTATTGACACTTTTAAGGCTTTGCTATGGCCACTAGAGACCATGATGCTTTTTTCGATTGGATTTGATATTTTGAGAATTGTTTCACAATGTATTCGGTTTGTACAACTCAAGCCTCCATCCAGCTTTAGGGGCTGTCAGCTTTCAGCTCTCTACTATGTCATAAGATTGTTGTGAGTATGAGAGATGGGTTTACCTGTTTTATTATCACATTGAGAAATGGGAGAGGTATTGAAAGACAGCTCAATTCATTAGGCATCTTAGCGTGAACCAATTATAATTAAATTGCCTTTAAGAAGTTTATTTTATTTTGTATTTGATTGATTCATTAAGTAGGGGTATTGGCTAAAAAATGATAGACGTGTTTTCATTAATAACCTTCCTTATTTATTTTGTTCATTGGTATTTTAATCAAACACAGTACACATTAGCCTTTTACATATGATGCACTGAGAAACAGACAGTGCTAACAAAGAAAATACCCAAAGCTTATCGGAGAAGGATTACCAGCTTCTAGTCTCTGCTCTATAACTCAGTTTGTCCTTGTTCAAGTCAGTATAATGGCGTGTCAATAGTGATGTTGCGGAGTGGGCCAGGTACTGCGCTTACAGCCTGTGTCTCAGTAATATAGTATATGTAAATCTAACAGAGTCTACAAGGAGTGTTCATGGCGGTTTGTCAACCGAAGAGTAAGTAATAGAGTTAACAAGTGTTTTCCATGCTTCAAAGTTAAGGGTGCCTTCTGCCCCTTGTCTTTCTATTGACCTTCCCCACGCCGTAGTCTCAGCTGCACACCAGCGCTTAAATTCTTGATGCCATGTTTCAAACTGTGGACCCTTGCTGGATTTCCAGGTCATGGCTATGCATCTCTTGGCCAGTATACAAGCTAGGTCCATGTATTTGTAGACATGTTTGTGCTTACTCTGTCTTGGGTATCCACTTAGTAGGCATTCAAGTGGGTTTCACTGGAATCGCTTGATCCCAGCTACTTCGCAGGTCTGCTTAATTCATGACCAAAAACATTGTTTCTCTCCACACTCCCAAAACATGTGCATTAATTGGGCATTGTTTTGTCCACATCTCAGGCAGTTAGAGAGTATGTCTTTTTAAAATTTGGTGGCTCGAGATGGGGTCATATATGTGCGATAGTGCACGTTCACCTGTGTTAGTCTGAATGTGGCATAGGTGACACATTTTTCACAGAGCCCAGTGCCTCTGCCCACTGATTATCTTCCATTTCTAGCCCCAAGTCAGTCTCTCAACTCTTTTTTAGTTTAATTAGTTTAACACTGGTACTACCCAAGAGGCACTTGTATAGTCTGGACACGGGTCTCCAATTATCATCTAAGTCATACAGTAGTGTCAAAAGTGGGTTCGACTGCGGTTCAGCTGGCAAGTAAAGCCAGTTTCGTTTAGCTGTTCCTTCTATTCTCATATACCTCAGGAACTGCCCCCCTTGGAGTACCTCCAACTGCATGAGATCTGTCAATGCTCTGAAAGTGAAACTTTCGTACATGTCCTCCCAGGTAGCTATTCCAACATGCTCCCAACCTCAAGCATTTGTAAGGTCTTCTAAGGTTTTGGATGTACTCAGTAGGATAGGGGCATTAGGGGAATAAGGGTGCTGTAGTCGTAGTGTTTTGAGGGTTCTAGTCCAGAACTGCCTGCCCACGCTTAGTGCTACTGGTTGCATTTCATGCCGACTTACTGGGGACCATAAGGCTTCTCTGAGCAGGACAGGGCTTATCAATGTGCTGAGTAGCTTGTGTTCAGATGTGTATTTGTCTGCCACCCATTTCGCGACAAAGATCAACTGGGACGCTAAGTAGTAGTTTTCCAACCTTGGGAGTTGGACTCTTCCCTCTTCATAGACAAGTGACAGTGTGATGATCGGCAGTCTATGTCTTTTCGGTCCCCATGTAATGTCTCTAAGTGTGCTCTCTAGTTCTCTGAACAATGGGGGTTCTATGTAAAAGAGGATATTAGTGAAATTGTACAGGAGCCTGGGGAGAATAATCATTTTTGTGATGGCTACCCTGCCCATGAGGGAGAGAGGCAGCCAGGACCAGAATATCATTGATTTGCGGAGTCCCGTGGAGAGTCCAGTCTTCTCTAGTCCCCATTTGCTTTTCTTTTTCATTGAGGAGCTGCAGCAACGTTTTCGTATCAGCTTGTAATCAATGAAAGTGTTTTTGCTGTGATTTTGCTGGAGGTCCTAACTGGAGCCTTGTGCCTTTAACATGCAGCCCCTCCTATAAAAACTGACTCCGGGCGTGGAGTGCGGCGCAGAGTCCCGAAGAGAGTCCAGTCTTCTCCAGTCCACTCCACGGACGAGAACGGCAAGACAAGGTAAGAAACGTTGACGTGCAAACTGCCCACTTCTGCCTGCTCTGCACTGCACTGATCATACAATACTCTACTAATACTGTCTAGACCGTGAACCCTCGCCCAGTCTTTCATCTTGTGGTTACTGATTGCGATACGTGAAGCGTGTGAGCAGAACCCCTTACAGACGATCCTACACGTGCAATTAACCCTAAAAATCAAATACATCTTTTCCAAGAGACCCTAAAAGTCCCCCGTGAACAATGGTGAACACCATAATGCCAGTGCAAAAGGGTCCGCTGACGAGACAAAGACTTAAAACACTCTCAGCTACCGATGCCTCATTGTCTCTTGACGACAACCGAGACAACGAAATAAACCTAAATACTGCAGCACTCAGCACTCAAGTAACACCCCAGCATGTAGAATCTCCATTGGAGGGAGACGAGGTGGCACTTGCTGTACTCACCAACTTGGCGAGAGAGGGAGCTTTGCCCGAATGCACCCCCCCGAGAGATCAGCCGATATGGAGATGCAAGGCATGGCAGCTTCTCAAGACCTACATTCGCTCGAGTGCGCCCCCCCTTGAGAGACCACCCGACGTGGAGATGCGAGGCATGGCAGCTTCTTCAGCCTCTCACTGTCTGCACGCATCGACTTCAAGCAAAGCTGAGCTGAAACCATTGCCAGACGAGGCTGGACACCAAAGCGATAAATTTGAAATGGAACAAATCATAGTTCCAGACCAATCAGGCCTCCTTACGTTAAAAGAATATGATGCTGACTTCAAGAGAATCAACGGAAATCCGATGGGAAAAAACATCAATAATTGCAGAGATATTTTATTGCCGCAAACAAAGCCTCTAAATATGCAAAAGGAGGGCTGTATCAAACTTGCCCCCCCCAAAACCTTCCCTGATCGGCCAAAGGACTTCTATTGCCGGCAGGAGCGTCTTGGGGAATGAGTTGCATCAAGAGTCCTATGTAGCCGATCCTGACTCGAGCTATTCGCTCCCACTGCTTAATTGGGAATCATCCCCAAAAAAGAAAGCTCTCCTGGCAAAACAACGCTGGCAAATAAAGCATGGCCAAAGAATTAAATCTGATGACGCAAGACCCTCTGCTTTCCACACGCCGAGCGCGCGTGTAGCTCGACTCTCACTTGACATCACAGAAATAGAGCTACATATGTCAAATCACGAAAAAAGGAAAGGGGTCTTTCTGGGAACCAAGAGAAAGCATATACAATCTCATCATTCAACATCAACCCCATTGAGTACGAATTCTGTACATCCACACCCAATTCCAAAGCAAAATGGGATTCAATCAATGTCAATAAAGCAGGAGAGTCCAGCGATTAGCGATCAGGAAACTGCACCATCACTTGAAAAATCCATCGGAAAATGCCAATGTACCCCCACAAATGAATACCAACAGAATCCAATTCCGACCACAATGCTGGATCTCCAAAACATGCTAATACAACAACATCACAAGCATTGCTTCCCCTTTGGAAATTATATGAGACAAATGTGGACACAATGAAAGATCAAGCCACCTTATTGGCTCTTGGTCACTCAAAACAGATCTCCATAGAAGCATTTATAGACAAAATACAAGAATGAACGAATATTGAAGCAGAAACAAGTATCCGTTGGCAGAACAGACTGTTTGATCTCATGTGAAATGATCGTACTGACAAAATCGAATTGAACAAAATAGTAATAACTATGCTGACTCCAAACTCTATAACTGACGAATTGGCATCGATAAAACGAAGCATTGCCCAACTTAATGATCAACTTACCAATTGCTCAATTGAACTGCCATCACTCTCCAAGACAGCTCCCATGTCCTGTAACCCCAACCATGTGAATCCCCAACGAAACGGGAATGTGGAACAAATACCGTTAATTCATACCATTACTATTCAACCACCAAAGGAAACAGTAACCCAGATTAATTTAGATAAGGCTGATGAAGTGCTCCAGTCACGCCTAGACGTACAGCAAGCTGCTGACTGGAACAATTCGCTGAATGAAAACTATGACATTTTTGTGTCAAACTCAGCACAAAAAAAGGGCTTATCTGAGAAACTTGACCTTACCAGCGAACGACTCCATGAAACAGCAAAGCAGAACAATTAAACCTCTGGGACCTGCAAATAATACACTGCCGAAACTAATGAAATCCACAACAAAGCTGCAACCAGTACTGAAAATAACACTAACTGCACAGAACGCTCCAGCACAACAGAAACAAGATCATGATACATCTCATTCACCGATGAATAGTAATGACCCAAACTTGAGCTCACTGATAGTTCTCGGTCGGTATGACGAGAACGACCTGGAAGAACGGAGGGTGGACCATTTATCCTGTGAAGAGATATCAGATGACGACTTCCAAAATTCTATGGCAGACTATTCGTGTGAAGATGTGTCTAACGACAGTCTACAAAGCACTTATGAAAACCAACCTGAAACTACTGACTCATCTATCAAAGACGAAAATTCAACTTTGGAGCCCACTACACATAACAGCCCTATTCGATCTAACCCGAACGAAAAAGCGAAAGGAGCACAATTGACACGCCCAAAATTCATCAACCCTAGGAAGAAACAACTGGAGAACAGAATACAGATACAACGAGTACCCGAAGACAACGAAGGGCTAATTTTAACCAGAGCCAACAAAATACGTTTGTTCCGTGCGATTTCACAGCTGACTGCTATATCCTCTGATGATATAAAATTACTACAGTTCTTTGATGACCACGTGCTGGACGATTTGTGGGTGGATTTCCACGATCCAAAATTAATGACAAATGTACTGAAAACATCACAACTCATTACACCAACTTGTTTTTTTTTTGTGAACAATATCTTGAGCACCCTGTAACTGAAACGGAATCAGGAAGAAGACGGTAATCCGAACGAACTTCTGACTCAACACAAGAAATAAGCATTGATGAAGATCCAACCTTGCAGCCATCACACAACGAAGATGAGAGAACATGGAGCAACCACTCACAAACAAGGAAAGCGAGTATTCAGTTCTGAAAACACCCGATATGGGGAGACATGAATTACATCGAAATGTCACGATCGGAACCAGGTTCTTCCAATCATTAACAATTAATCCGTGAAAGAGGCTACGAGATCTCCCTATGTTCATGGAACACTTGAGGCCATTCTCATTACCACCAGAATATTTTAACATCTAACTGTTTTCAGATTATCTCTCTTCGAGAGACATGGCTTACGCAACAACTTGTATGTGAAGAATATCTTACCCAGATAAACCCAGTGATACAAGGACAGAAAGGTCACCTGGCTGCTGGCCTTCTGACTCTGATAAGAGTTGATGCAAATTTCAAAATCTTGGATTCCAGAAATGTAAATCTTTGGATTCAAATTACCACCTTGAGTTATCAATCTGACACTGCTACTATTGAAATACATGGACTTTCACCAACTGATGAAAAGAGCTTGACAATTGTAAATCTCTTGTGGAATCCAATAGTGTTAAACGACGAAGTCTTTATAGATGCCGTATTTACAGCTATTAACAACACCACTGGCCGCTTTCAAAAGACAGAATTTATTATATGTGGAGATTTAAACCTACACTTATATGATTGCCAAGGGAAATTCTTATACCCATGCTCTCTCACCCCCAGTGCAAGACGTTGGTCTAAAGAGATGGACTGTAGACATCTCTCGCTTATAACCAAACCTTTGAACAACAAAGGGGAAATGCAGCCGACCTGGTCAAGAGGTCCCTTGTCGGCAACCATTGATCACATGCACGCTTCTCAAGAGATAAGACAAAATCTTCTGAAAATTGACACCATTCACTCCAATAAAAGTGATCATTGGATGCAACATCTAACTTGGGCATGAAAACATCAAATAAGACCAAAACTGACGCTACCAAGAGTCGAATTGGATGAAAGACGAATGAGCTTGCGCTTAAATCCAAAACACATAAACTCACTACCTCAAATCTTCCTTGCTACGCAGCGAATCGGAATGGGTAAGCTAAACTACGAGTGGCTCTTACTGCCCTTCCAAAAAAAGGAACATATAAGACGAATCAACCTGTGCAAAACTTCCATAGCTTCAATTCTCAACAAAAAGAGAAAAAAGCAGAAATGCGTAAGAACATCAAAATAATCATCAAAAGCCAAGAAAGAAACAAACAACTCTTGATTAAAAGGGCAAAACATAAATATAGAAATTGGAGTAAAAACAATAGATACCTATTAGCTCAACAGGATGCAGAAAGAATGCTTGAAGCCTTGTCTCATATGAACACCAGGAGTTTATGGAATATTCTAAACCTGTCATGACCACTGTGAGGGGGCACAAGTTGTACCGCAAGCAGGCTCCGACCAGAGCCCTGGGGGCCTTAAAACCACGGCAAAAGGGCTCCTGGAGCCAGTCCTGGCACCTCTGGCACCAGGCACATATGTAGGAAGGAAGGGCTGTTCAAACTAGGTCCCATTTATGTACATGGGCCTTTAAATCCAACATGGAAGCACCCACACAGTCCAGTTCTAAGAACCAAGCCATGCGGTCTAGTGTTTTGGGTGTGGCAGGCCTGGAACTACTTTCCCTGGTACTACTTTACCTGGGTTATATAAACCACACCCTAACTGCAGAACACGCTTCGTGTTATTCTGCAACCCGCAGCGTGACTCTCACTGTGTCCAGCTCCTGGGCTTCAGCATCTTCCTGTAATCCTGCAAGAACAAGATTATTCCGTTTTACCTGAGAAAACACCATCCATCACTCAGCATCTCAACTGGCCTGCAATCTGTGGAAACCAAGAGAAGAAAAAATATCACTCACATGTGAGTACTAGCTAAAGGACTTCCGGCAAACTGCTACCACAGCTTCTGCTCGAACATTGCGACCTGCAGTAACGAGAAAGGGAAAAACAATATTAGAACGCGCGCTTCCAAAACATCAAATTCCATCAGTCTTCCCTGAATTCCATCTTTCTACGCCACGCTTCCATCCGGAGCACCACAGAAACATCTGCAAAGGAAAAGAGACATATTCAGGTTCGCTTTCAATATTAAACAACTGCACAGCGCTGTAACGGATTCCGGGGGCCTATTTTTCATCGCCCTCTCATCCACTTGCAGCACCAAAGCGGCCTGTGAGGAGAAGAAGAAGAAAACACAGGTTAGCTTTAAAAGACAATAAAGGCGCTGTGCTTCGCGCTTTCTCTTACCTAGAAAACGTGCCTCTCCATCCGGCACGCCAGCATCAAGACCTTCATACCTGAAAACAAGGAGATAAAGACATTAATGAATTCCCACCATAAACAGAACAAAGACTTACAATTAACAAACCTACCTGCCTACCAGCAGATTCGGGGTCACAGCAGACCTGGGCCCAAGGAAGGCGTACTGCACCACTGAAGTAACTCAGGCAGCTCGGCAACAAACGTCAAGCACCCCTGCACAAGAAACACGGGATGGATAGCTCACCCTACAAATAACTAAGGTGAGAAAAGAACCCAGTGGGAAGGAAATCGGTCAGAGGGAGGTGGGAGATTCACCCATTAGAGACAGTTATCACAAATCCTCCCTTCGGTAATTGCAGATTCATTATTCAGCACTGGGCAACTACGCATCCAGGGTTCCAGATCTCAGAGCCTTCCAGATGCCCCCGTGGATATCAGGTGAGTGTAACAAAACCAACGTGATAACACCAATGATAGATTAATTTCGGATGTACCCGAATCCAGTTGGATTACTCATTTTACAGAACTATATAAAACATGTGATTCAAACACAAAGGTGGAGGTGGAGAAACATCCGGACAGATGGTCACTTGAGTACAATCAAGAGGAAATTGCTGAAGTAATATCTAAGTTAAACATGTCTCATGCTCCCAGCCCTGACAGGCTATCTAACACGCTTATCAGACAGAATCCTCAGCATTGGATGAGACTTTGCATCCAAATTGTTCGGCCTGATCTCGGATCTAAATGCCACACCCCGAACATGGCAATCAGCAATTCTAGTCTCCATGTTTAAGCAGGGAGATAGAAAACAACCAAATAATTACCATCCTATTGCCTTGCTTGATCCGCTTGGGAAAGTGTTTGCTGCGTACTTATTGAAAAAGTTATCCAACTGGGCTGTTAACAATCACAATCAAGCAAAAAGACAAACTTGATTTGTCAAAAGGGTCGCCACCAACCTCAACTTGTTTCTATTAAATCTCGTAAAAGAAGATGCCATCCAAGGTAAAATTCAAATGTATGCGGTGTTCGTTGACCTAAAACTCGCCTTCGACATGATCAACAGACAAGCGCTTTGATCTAAATTGAAATCTTGGGGATGCCCCGCAGATATTTTGGAGCCAGTAAAATTACTATATACCAACACTAGTATTCAGATACGCATGACCGCTGATGGCATCATCTCCAAACCAATAATGACATCAAACGGCCTGAAACATGGCTGTCCCTTGGCGGCGATACTCTTTGATCTTTTTTACCGAAATCCACCTAAACTCAACGCTACAGCACTACCACAGATGATGTACGCAGACGCCATCGTGATCTTTGACAAAACACTGAGAGGTCTCCAGATATGCCTAGATCGACTCAGAGATTACATGACGCTGAACGAATTAAAGATTAATATTGAGAAAACTCAGATCATGCTGCTAACCAAGAAACAACCTAAGTCGAAGTCTTCATGGTTCCTACAACACAAAAGACTTGTCCAGGTTAACTCCATGAAATACCTGGTGGTATGGATTAATCAATCCAAATCTGAGATAGAATGGGGTGTGCATCTTAAATCTAAAGCATACACCTTGGCGAGACAAGGCATCTTCTTCCATAGAAAATATGGAACATTTTCTTTGAAACCAGTACTCACTTTTTTCCACCAGAAAGTAGTAGCGATACTCACCTATGGAGCTGAGGCTATGGTTAACCTTGACCGAGATATATGGCAGCAGCTTGAGGCCATATTCTGGCGTAAGGTGTTATCACTGCCGCCGTCTTTCCCCATGGTTAGGATTTGTTACGAGATTGCAACACAATCACTGCAGTTCATTGTACTATGCAAACATCTTGATATGTTCCGAAAAATCCAGAACAAAGATCAAGTTCCAGCTGTGGAAATTCTTTCAAATAACCCAATCGTAAGCAATACAAGCACTCTAAACAACTGGAAAAGGATTATGGAACTGGCACTTGAGAAAATCGAAATCTCAAAAGAAATGTTGATTCTGCACCAACAGCATGCGAAAAAGAATATCATGCTTAATGACTGGATCCATACAATGCAAGCCAAAACACAATATCGCATGAATCTCAACTGCATATCAGAGACTAGGCCGATTAATCAGCTTCCAAACTATCTGAAATTCTTCCCTGATAAAGATATATGTGACCTATTCCTGCGATTACACCTTAACCTATTGACAACCCGCCAACGATTGACGAAAACAAATCAACTACCAACTGGACAGGCGTACTGCAGATTTTGCAAAGACCCCAAACATCCTGAGTCTCTTTTCCATCTAATAATGGAATGCAAAGATCTGTCGGATCTGAGAAACACTCACAGAGAAATGTATTTGAAACTCACGATACAGTTGGATGCAAAACACTGATGGGACCAGATCCTCCTAGGCAATAACAACAAAATGATATTCACGATCATTCAATTTTGGAGAAATATTCTAAAGAAAGACTTGAAACCATAGGATATAAGTTCTTAGACTCTAGATTAACTCTATTTTAATACCAGTATGTAAACAAAGAATTGTATCTAAATGAAAAGATTAGAAATAAACTATAACATTTTAAATAAAAAATAAAAAATATAGATTTTTTGATGCTGTATTGAGCACGTGTGTCTCTGCCAGGGAATGTGTGATTCGTATGCCCAAATATCGGAAGGAATGTCTTTCCCATTTCAGACTCCACTCTGGTAGGACTGTTATGTTTGTGTCACGTAATCCTGCAAGGGGAAAATGGCATGACTTTTGCTTATTAAAGTCATCTAGGACCTCTAGTATTATGGGCAGTTTGTGTTGCGGTTGGCACAGGTATAATAATCTGTCGTCTGCGTACAGAGATATCAAATGTGTAGTGCCCCGGATATTAATGCCTGCTGCTACATACTCCTGTCTTAAATATGCAGCTAATGGTTCTAATGCTAGGATGTAGAGCATTAGTGAGAGCAGGCACCCATGTCCCGTTTCCCTCTGTATGTCCCACTGTTTTGATATTTGTCGATCAGTCCTTACTCTGGCCATGGGTGTGGTGTTCAGTATCTTAACCCAGCGTTTAAAGTTTGCTCCAAACCCGAAGTTGTGCAGTCCTGCATCTATCCACTCCCAGTACACAGAGTCAAATGTCTTTACGGCATCTAGAGATGCCACTACATATTGGTCCATGATGACATTGGTTTGGTTGATAATATGCTGTAGTCTGCTGAGGTTTGAGGTGGTCTTACGCCCTGGTACATATCCACTCTGATCGAAGTGTATCAGTGTTGCAATGCACAGAAGAAGGCGTATGGCCAACATGGTGGTAAGCAGTTTTACATCATAGTTTAGCACGGGTAGTAAGAGTCACGTACTGTGGCCAATTTTCCAGGTTTGAGCATAGGGACCACTAGTGTTTCTCGCATAGTGACCAGACTTTTGGAGGCGCAGCCTAATCTTCAAATTCTCCTGCTCCCGCATGTTCGGAGCATGTGTGAAGAGTGTTGGCGAGTGTGGCGTTGCTATCCCGCACTGCTTTCCCTAGCAAGAAGTCTGCCTTCTGTGGTTGTTACTGGACCAGACTTTTGGAGGCAGAGCCTAATCTTCAAATTCTCCTGCTTCTGCGTATGCGGAGCGTGTGGTGGAGGGTGTTGGCGAGTGTGGCGTTGCTTTCCCACACTGCTTTCCCTAGCAAGAAGTCTGCCTTCTGTGGTTGTTACCGGACCAGACTTTTGGAGGTAGAGCCTAATCTTCAAATTCTCCTGCTCCCGCGTTTGCGGAGAGTGTGTGGAGATTGCTGGCGAGTGTTAGCGCAGCGGGAGCGCTGACAGAGGTGATTCTCGGCGCCCCTTGCTCTATACACCCTTTACCATTAGCTTTGGCGGTCGAGGAGAAAACGAGGAGTAAACAACATACCCATTTTGGATCACTGATTCCTGCCTGTGTGTCTATGTGGAGGGTAAGACAACTTCAGAAACTATGGTTACCATCCGCTCTGATATGTTAAAAAAAAAAAAATGTCACTCTTAGAGGATTGACAATTCTTGCCAATTATTGCTGATTGGAGGGCTGAATGACCATATTGCCTGCCAGCCTTAATGACTTGTGTCCATCCCCTTTTGGAACCTTCTTTCTCCGGCTAAACAAAGCTCTGAATGCAGATAGCTTAAAGTGGGGGTTTTTTGTTATAATTCCATATACACCACTTGCCTTCTAGAAATCATTGGTACTCAGCGGTATCCCGTGGGGAGGGGACATGTGTGTGATGGAAAAGAAATATGGAGTCTTCTAGTCAAGCAGGATCACGGACCCGCCGACAGGTGAAAATGGGCTCCGTTGGTTCTGAACTGATACCTAAAATCCCTAATTTCAACTTTCACTCTCCTGCGAGATCTGTGAAAAGTCCATCTAAAAAAGGACATATAGCGAGAATTGAGGAACCTTCAACAGATACAGCTGTTTCTTCCGACTATGACTTAGTGGAGGATTCTCCAACTAATGAAAAAAGTAACCTCGTAATGGGCAGTTCAAACATCCAAATGGACCCTGAAGACATTATGGACACAAACCAAGTGCTGGGCCTTTCAAACGTTGACCTTGCATCTAAACTATCAGCAGACTTGTCAGCTCTGTCTGAAAAAATCATCACCCAAAGACGAAAGAGTCTATCATTTATAAAGGACAAACTAGAGGCACTTGAAGAAGATCAGGCTTCAAATAAAAAGTCCACCTTTATGGAGTTGAAACAATTACTCGATAGCGCGGACTCACCGCTGGCTCTAATAGGTGCAGCTCAAAATCTAGATGGCATGGATGCCGTGGATTCACTGCAGAGTCCAATAGGTGCTGTTGAAAATCTAGATGGCACGGATGGCATGGACTCACTGCTCCAAAAGGTGTAGATGAAAATCTGTCGCCAAAGCCTTATTCAATACAGGTACAAACACCTGAGAAATTGTGTAATCCTCTGGAAAATAATGAAGTGCAAAACAACATTCCTGTGGATGCTGTAAATACAGACAACTATGTCTGTTTTAATAGCACTATGGGGCTCTCACTGCCTCTTCTTCAGGAGACTCAAGTATGGATCTAAATTACAGTGATTCACATAGGGGTAAATATACAATGGAGGCCTTTCTACAGCGGATATGGCATTCCTACAAAACACAGTAATTGCCTCTATACCCTCTTCTGTAAGCTGTATGAATCTATCCATTTGGCAATCCGAGAACAAGTAAATTTAATGCATTCTTGGCAACTGAAACTGGCTAATCTAGACTTGTTCACAAGGAAATTGGAAGAACGGCTAGATGTGGAGGCTGAAACCTCCAACCAATGGCAGAGAAGGCTGTGTGATCTGGTCAGGAGTGAGACAACCGATAAAACCCTCTTGATGGATGCCCTCCTAGAAGATGGGAAATGGATGAGGGAATATTGGAAAGCAATTGAGCGGGGTAATGTCATGGTTAAAAGCATACCTTTGGTCAATCATGGAGTAGAAATGGAAACTATTGCTTCTAGGACAGCAGCCCAAGTTCAAAACATGATTGATCTGACAGAAAAAAACAATTGAGCCCCTTAAGAAAATTGCCTTCTCTATCCTCAAATCATCCTCATCCGTATTATCCAACAAAGAAGGAACTAGGGGGGGTGAAAAGGAACAGTGAGGTCCTACAGGAAAAGAAGTAAAAAAACTTGAAGCTGATGCCTAAAAAAAAGATGAATGGATCGCGAGCATTCTTGCGGAATCTACAAAATCCAAATCAGCAGGCCTCATCTGATAACACGAAAAGACCACGAAAAGAGATTAGTTTGAATCTTGGGAAACCGCATGATCCTATTATAGAAAGCGCTCAAATTCACACCGCTAGTTGCAGTATGGAAGAACTCTCATTTAAGTCAGATGAATGTCTTAGTGATCTCCTGGAGATTATAGAGGAAGATGAAGGCGCACAATGGAACATCTTTAGTGCCTCTGACTGGAAAGAAATTGAAGAACTAGAGGCTCTGATATCGCTAAAAAACAAAGAGCTAAACAAAGAAGGGTGCAGTCTTGGATACTTGAAAGTAGCCCCAATCTTTCTAACTATGGAAGATAAAAGAAAAATTGAGGATCAACACAGTGGTCGGATGTGGCGGAGTGTTAACTACATGGAGAATAGAAGACCTATGATGGCAGACCAGAGACAAACTGATGTAAAACTAAAGGCAGTTTTGAAAAGACCTGAAGTTAAAATAAAGGCAAACATTCAAGCAAAGAGAGATGCTACGCAAACAAGTAAGGCCGAACTAAATCCTAGATCAACTCAGCCTAAGAATAACCAGACAAACATCCATAATAAGTCAAAGGAAATTCCTAAACTGCTACTGACAAGGATTATAACAGACCAAAGATTCTTGTTACTTAATAGGAGTAATGTGATGAAGCTCCTACAATGTGTACCAGCATTGCGATTTATATCTACGGAAGATATAAGAGTTGTGGAATTCCCATCAGAAGATCGAGGAGACCGTGTAATTTTAAACCTAGATTCCACGCTCATAAAAGAAGCACTGCTGGAACAAAGTGAAAGATTGCTTTTCTTGGGATATGATCTTAGCGACCTTGTGCAGATGTCTCCACAGGATAATCGAGTGATAAATGGATCCTCTCAAGGGAAACAAAGCAGGACCCAGCCAATGGAATCGCCCCTTCTTAAAAAATTGGAAACTTCAAAAAAGAAACCAGAGCTGGATCTAAAAAGGCCAATATGGCCCATCTGAAAAAATTAAATATCGCAACTGGGAAGCTTCACGATCAGGAATGAAAACTGCTAACTCCGGCAATCAAAATCCAGCCAAAGCAAGAAAAGATCTTCCCGGACATAAGGACTCGAGTTGGATTGCTGGAAGTCTGGTGAAAATGGACGTGTAGATCTCTAGCAATGAATTGAATAAACAACTACGAGTGAGGTCATGGAACACTGGTGGTTTTGAGTTCCTTTTTTCAGACGAAGGGCTTATTCTTGGGGGCTATAATATTATATGCCTCAAAGAGACTTGGTTAAGAAATAAGCCCATATGTGATGGTTATGAAGTCTCTTTGAACCCTGCTTTGAAAGTGGAACAGGGTAGACCCTATTCAGGTTTATTGATCCTCATTAAAGTAGATTGCGGATTTAAGGTCATTCACTATCACATGCCCAACCCATACACTCAAATATTGGCGATAGAAAGGGCACACATAAATGGTATATCTAAATTTCTATTGATAAATGTGGATAGAGGAATGAAGGGCCTTGCTATAGAGAAGTGGCTGATGGTGATCATGGAGAAAATCAACAAATCTCTTATAGAGGGGGGTGATCTAGAAATACTAATTTGTGAAGACTTTAACTTCCGCCTTCTAACCAAGGGGGGCCTGCCCATGCACCGTGAGAATTTAGAAGGTTGCCAAGAGATGGATGGAGGAGGTTAACAGCAGAGACATGGAATTGCTGAATGGGCACACTGTGGGTGACTACCCAGGTGTGAATACCTGGAGTAATGGCACACAAACAGCCTGTTTGGATTACTGCTTTGTTTCTTCATCACCTGGGAAAATTATCTCCAGGTTTGAGGTTGTACCACTACCCCAAAGTGATAATGAGCTATTGTCTATCACCATTCTGGCTCCGATTGTCTGGACATTATGCCTCCTGTAGAGATCAATGAAGGCTTGAATAGATTAAAAATCCCCCCAGTGAAAACTTCTCTCTTGGTTGTTTGGTTAGACCAAGAAATCGACAGGGCTGAGCATCTGGTGGAATATGCCTGGACCCTGAAGGGTTTTATACAAAAAGCGAGCAAAAATGGAGTACCCCATCCAGCGCCTAATCATATGTATGATATTAAACTGGTGAATGTCTGTCTATCCCATCGGGTGGAAGTGAGGAAACTGAGACGAATAAACACTGTATCCTCTGAGCTGCTACTGAAAAAATGGAAACAAGCTTATAAAAACCGGGTACAAATTCACAAATCCATACTAGTTCAAAATGACGCTGAGAAAATGCTGCATGCAGTATGTGGGAAAACTCCTGTAATTTGTGGGACCTTATCAATAATAGGGGGTGCAGAAAGAAACACCAATTGATGGGGGGTCTGACAGAAGAAAGCTGGGTAAAACATTATACCAACCTATTTGAGGATTCCTCTGGTATACCTTTGACACCAAAGGGACGGGAACTCAGATGGTTGGTTCTTTGAATTTGACGAGGAGGAAGCAAGGTCAATGATCAGGAAGCTTACTTCATCCAGAGCTGCAGGACCTGATGGGGTCTCCAACAGTGAGATGAAAAGCAATCCTGAGGCCTGGGCTAAATTCACCTTTTCCCTACTTAAACAGGTGATGTTAAACCGGCAGGTACCTAAAATCTGGAGAGAGGCCTGGGTTGTACCTGGATTTAAGAAGGGCGATAGGACTGATCCTAAGAACTATCGTCCTATTGCCCTCCTGGACTCCCAAGGAAAGCTTTTTGCTTCTCTGATTCTTCGGGATCTCAATGCATGGGCTACTGCAATGGTAATCTTTGACCCTAGACAAACAGGCTTTCTATAGGGTGTGGGGACCTCTGTAAGTGTGTTCATTCTGAATCTGCTAAAACGGTGAACATTGGCTAGTAACACCACAATATATATGGGATTCCTAGATCTACATCAAGCCTTCGACGGAGTAAATAGGAATCCCCTATGGGCTAAATTGAAGGCTTGGGACTGCCCAGTTGACATCCTAGAGGCAATACAAGCGTTGTATACTGATACCTCTATACAGATCAGATTAGGAGCAGGTGGACTGATGTCTAGAAAGATCAAGACATTTTGTGGCCCAGAGCAGGGCTGTGCACTTGTACCCATCCTATTTAGTCTCTACCTATCTGACCTAGGCTTCTCACAAAATGATATTTGCACTTTTTCACCTAAGCTGAATGGTTGTGAGCTGCCATGGCTCCTTTATGCAGAAGATATTGTCTTCTTAGACCAAACAGATATTGGTCTACAGCGCAGACTAACAGCCTTCAATAACTATTTGAACATCAATGGCATGAAAATGAATGTAAGGAAATCACACATTCTAGTTATGACAACTGCTAGGAAAAGGAAAATAACTTTTTCATGGAAGGCTGAAGATCTGCGCTTAGGTCTCGTAGATTCCATTGTATATCTGGGAGTAAAAATTAATAGAAATATAAATGAAATCGCTCATGTGACCTGGTTGAAAACGAAATTACAAACCATGACGAATCAAGGAATTCCCATCCACAGCCACTATGGGGCCTATTGCATGATACCCATTTTTACCTTTTATCGGCAAACGTTCATACAAGTCCTTACTTATGGGGCAGAGACCTTACCAAATTTAAATAAAAAAATATGGCCACAAATGGAAGGCCATTTTTGGTGGAAGATTTTAATGCTGCCTGTGTCTCTATCTACAGCCAAAATCTGTCATGAGCTATGCCTTCCCTCTATGTCCTCCATTGTGCTGGGGAAGGACATTTCTTTTTTCAGAAAATGCATTATGTTGGATGCCCCTGCTCCTTTTGCTATGTTACACCCAGATAATGAGTCAAATGAAAAACTGTTAAATCATTGGTCTAAAATGATATGAGAGACATTACACTTCTTGCAGGTAGATATTGACTTGTTAAGGGGAAACCCTTTAAAAATAAAGTCTCTACTGGAAAGAGCTGATTGGATAAAAACATGTGAAGCGAGACCAATCACTCTGTGTTCATTCAAATGGTGGATTAAAAAAAAGGTTTCAATGATCCCCCATGTATGTAAGTTCCCTTCGCCATTCTATAGGAACCTTCTCTTTCGCTGCCGTTTGAACATTATGCCTACAAGAGAAATTCAATTCAAACGTCAGCAGAGTGAAATTGAAAATAATGTTTGCCGTTTCTGCAAGAGGAATGATGAGGGGGAATACCTCTACCACATTGCAATGGAATGCGAAAGTCTTAATGTGGAATGATAACATTGCATGGGAAATTACCTGAAAGGATCTTTAAGAATATTGGGATTGCCTATTGATTGGACAAAAAAATGGGGCATGTTTTGGCCATGCTCAAATTCATTAACTCAGTGATTGGTCTGAAACTGGGTGTGAAATAATTATGACTGATTGGACTGAAAACAAAGTATACTTTGGAGGCAGGGAAAGGACTTTGTCTGGTTGGGATTGTTGGATTTGAAAAGTTTTGCCTTTGTTTCTTTTAAACTGTTAAAGGTTTCTCCTGTACTATAATTTGCTTTTAGTCTGAAACCAATAAAACCTTTTTTTTAAAATAGTGTTCGCAAGTGTTCCAGTTTCAAAGGCTTCCTCAAAGACTTTTAAGAGTATCGGAGCTAAGGTAGATTGATATGTTTTGTGTAATTCAGCCGATAGGCCATCTCCTCCCGGTGTTTTGCCTGAAGCCAGAGAGGCTGTGGCTTCGCCTAGCTCGTGTAGTGTGAAGGAGCAGTCCAGGTGCTCCCGCTGGTTAGTGGTGAGCTTTGAGAGTTGGATCAGTGCAAACACTTCTGAGATTTCTGCAGGGGGAATTTCCGTGTTGTGGCAACATAATGCAGCATAGTAGCTAATTTATTGTCTCTTGTGCTCGACCATTGGACTGACCTTTCGTCTTGCAGTAGCGTAATTGGTGTTTTTGGGTGTTCTTTTTCCGCATAGCCAGGCTAGCAGTTTCATGGACTTATCTCCCTCTGAGTGTGTTAGTGCAATTCGAGTAGTGTAATCAAACTTTGACAGTCTTTCCCATGTGGTTCGGCATTGGGACCTTGTCTCTTCAAGTTCTCCCTCTGGGGACTGCGCGTCCAAGTGTGACGTCTCCAGATCTTTTATTTAGCCTACAGGGGCTCTAACTCCCCTCTCAGCTTTTATTGTATACCCAACCCTGGCAATAATCTCGCCTCTGGTCACTACTTGTAAGGTTTCCCATATGGTGCCCCAGCTATTTACACTGCCAATGTTATCTTGCAGGAAGGAGCTTAGCATGTGTTGGAGTTGTTCTCTGAAGGCAGTGTCCAATAAAGCATCTATGGGTATACGCCATGTTGGGACAGGGATTTTGGGTGCACCATTGTCCCATGTGACAATCAAGGGGGAATGGTCAGATATGGTGCGGCCCATGTATTCAGCACCTATTAATTCTGGTAGCTGCCCGGAGCATACGCAAACATAATCTTTTCTGGTGCACAATTTGTGTGGTGATGAATAAAAGGAGTATTCCTTATTCCCTGGGTGAAGCTCTCTCCAGACATCTACCAAATCTAGGTCAGTGATCATGGTATTTAGTGCTGCCGTTGCCGGGGGTTGGCCACCTCGGGTACGTGTGGACCTGTCTAGTGTCACATCTTGCACGCAATTGAAGTCCCCCCCATATGAAAAGAGTATCTCTATATGGGGTGATGCATGTGGATAAGGTCTGTATGTATGTGGGTATCGCATGGTTTGGGAATAAGTGTTGACTATAGATATTTCTTTGTTGCCGAGGTATGCCCGCAAGATAATGTGTCTAAGTTCAATAACTGAAATGAGAGTGAATCGGCAATCCATATGAGTACTCCGATAGCAAACCTGGAGTATGGGCTCCCATATATAGTTCCCCCCAAGCACTTCACCATTACTTTTTGCTCTTCAGCTGTTAAGTGGGTTTACTGTAGGAGGGCTATGGACACCTTTCTGTGCTGTAGATACGAATTTCTACAGATGTAAGTACCAAGACCCCTCACGTTCCATGTCAACATTTGAATGTGAGCCATGACGAATTGGCGTTATCTGTTTGTGGCAATGAGCTCTGATTACCCAGAGGTTTTTTCATGTGTAGTGGGGTACTCCTGACCGATGTGGGCCTAAGCATGGCGTTCCCCTTATCAATAAGGTTGCAATTCAGCAGGAAACTTCAACTGACCAGTATCTCTACATTGGCGGTGAGATTCAAAGCTGGCAGTTGGATGCAGTTTGGATGTGGAACAAAACGTAAACAACAAGCCCCCTAACGTGGGGTATCAACAGTGTCCAAACGGTCTTCCCTGTTCAGACTGTCCGGTGTCTCCTGGAGTTGGTAGCATTCTGAGGTACCCGTTTGTCTGACGGACAACAGAGTTGTGTTGACAGTCCATCTGGATCAGGGGGCAGTCCAGTCGTCTCTTGGTGGACTCTGCAGTTTGCTCCAGCGTGCTAGCATCAGTTTTCACGGCGTGCAACAAATCTTCTTCAGGTCTGCTTTAATGTTGTCTTGTCTTGTTCTGAATGTCATATTATCGAACTGCCATCTTGCCTAGTGTACAGCCAAGTGGATCTGCCCTTGGATTCTTCTGTTGGTTCTGGCTGTGTGGTGTAGTTTATTGTTTATGGGTTGCTGTCTTTAGGGGGGCGGCACAGGCTCCTATGTCTTGTCCCAGGGCGTCTTCTAGAACATCAATGTTGTTGTGTTCCATCCACATGGACACTGCCTCTGGGCTCTCAAAGAAATGCGACCTCCCACCATGTAGGACTTTCAGTCTGGTCGGGTATGTGAGCATTTATCTGATTCCCTTTTGTCTCAGTCTGGCCTTGACTGGCCTTTCCGCCGGGGCCTTCTAGATCTGTTGGTCTGTGGGCAGTTTTTTGTTATTTGTGCCCATATGCGCATTCTCTAGCAGTGGGGGGGGAATCTTGACATGCAGCGTTAGTCTTGCGTATGTCCCCAACAATTACATAACTGCCTGCACCCCTCTTTCCAAATATTAGTGATTGTCGTGGCCGGGGTAAATGAAGAAGTCCCCACCCCTTGGCCACACACTGGTGTGGACGATATAGCTGGGCCTGTGGGATAAGCCTGGCCAGTTCCTTACCCTGTTGCTTTGTCACTTTAACTGGCTGTTGTTCTCCAGTGACCAGGGCGTTATTTTAGCTTGCACGTTGTAATGTTGACTCCTCTACCCTGTGGATGACAGGCTTTGTCCGGCACTATGGGTATTTACGGACTTTGCCGCGCGGGCAGGATCTGCCTGAAGAGGAGCTTGTTCCTCGTATGTCAACGGAAGGGAGTGTGCGCCTCTCTCAGCGTGCCTAATTCCTTTAAATCCTTCTGTGTCCTATCTGCTTCTCCATGGGCGTAGGACATGGGGGGGACAAATCCCCCCCCACAATTGTAAGTGGGGGGGTGTAATGTCATTTATCCCACCCAGAATATGTTTGGTGTGTCGTACAGGGATCTGTTTTTGAAGTGGGGGGAGGGGGCTGCTTACTAAGCAGCCCTCTCCCCCAAGCCCCAAAGCATGGGGGCAATACCCTGGGGGCAGATGGGTGATCATCTGCCCCCAGGGAAGGGGGCAAACAAAAGCATATATATTTTTTAACGTAGTTTTGGGTGGGGGTGGGTGCGGGTGGGGCCACTAGCCACCAGGGATTTGTGTAAGGGGGTGGCCCTCTCCCTCCACCCTAAGAGGATGGGGGCACCTTATGTAGCCCTGCCTGGGGGCAGATTTCTGCCCCTTGGAAGGGGTACATGAGATGCCCACCATCCATTTGGAGTGGGGGGAGAGGCCACTGTCAATATTGGCAGAACCACCCCCCCCCGAAAATTGGGGCAGTACGTTTTGACCCCCCTGGGGGCAGATGGCCACACACATGTGCCCATTTGCCCCTAGAGAAGGGGAAAAACGAAAAGAAAAAAAAAACATTATTATAACTTGTTTTGGGTGGGGGTGGGGGGCCCGGTGGGGCCCACTAGACCACCAGGAATCTTTTGTGTTTGAAAGGGGGCCCTCTCGCCCCAACCTAAGTGGATGGGGGGCACTTTATGTAGCCCTCCTGGGGGAGGATTTCTGCCCCTAGGAAGTGGTACATGAGATGCCCCCATCCATTTGGGGTGGGGGGAAAGGCCACTGCAAATATTGGCAGAGCTACCCCCCAAGCCTGGGGCAGTACGTTTTGCCCCTCTGGGGGCAGATGGCCACACATGTGCCCATCTGCCCCTAAGGAAGGGGCAAAGCAAAAAATATATTATATATTGTTTTGGGTGGGGGTCGAGGGACCAGGAGACCCACTAGACCTCCAGGATTGTATGTGTTTGAAAGGGGGGTGGCCCTCTCCCTCCACCCTGAGTGGATGGGGGCACATTATGTAGCCCTCCCTGGGGGCAGATTTCTGCCACTAGGAAGGGGTACATGAGATGCCTCCCATCCATTTGGGGTGGGGGGAGAGGCCACTGCAAATATTGGCAGATCCGGCCTCCAAGCCTGGGGCAGTACATTTTGGCCCCCCGGGGGCAGATGGCCACACACATGTGCCCATCTGCCCCTAGGAAAGGGGCAAAACAAAAATAAAACAAATTATAACTTGTTTTGGGTGGGTGTGGGAGCCACTGAACCACCATGGATGTTATTAGTGGAAAGGGGGTGGCCCCCTCCCTCACCCCAAATGGATGGGGGCATCTCATGTAGCCCTCCCCGGGGGCAGATTGCTAGATTGGCGTTATCAGTGGGTTAGCATTTTCCTTTCGCGCCCAGGTAGGTGCACCCACACATATGAGGTACCGTTTGCGTCGAGACACCTGTGGGAACGCGGGAAAGTAGGACATCTGTTGTTGGTGGCTTGTTTCGGTGGGTGGGCAGAGGGAAATGTCTCTGAAATTTGGTGGAAAAAAACACAATTTACAGACATTTCACTCTGGACACCCACCAAAACACCCCGCCAACAACACATGTCCTACCATCCTGCGTTCCCACAGGTGTCCCAACGAAAAAGGTACCTCACATGTGTGGGTGCATCTACCTGGGCGCAAAAGGAAAAGGCTAACCCACTGGTAACCCCAAGCCTTTCGCCAGAGCAGATTTTGCTCATGTGGACAACATACAGATTTGGGCCTATGGTGTCGAAGCCACCAAGGAAAACAGGGAACCTCATGCATTTCCGAAAGATGACACCTGTGGGAATCCACAGAGGTCTGACTTTCGCAAATCAGCCCAGAATTTATTACCCAGAATCCCCGGCAAAGTCCGAAACATTACGACCACCTACATTTCGGGAAAAAAGAGGCCAAATTGGGCCGAGAGATCTTATGTAACAAAAAAGTTACAAGGGATTGAATGGCGACATACCGAAATCACCAAAAAAGGGCTTGGCAGAAATACCAGTGGCAGTTAAGGGGTTAAGACGGTAAAGCCCTAGAAGAGATATCATTTGTAAGGTTTGCACAGGAATATGTAACACCCGTGTAGAGCAGCTGCCTTAATCTTCCGGTGGGATAATATGCAGAGTGAATGCATTCAGCTTCCGATGCAACACAGCATTTTCCAGGTCAATTGGTTCAGAAAAAGTGGTGGAAAACACAATTACTGCCGCTTTTTCTAATTGGCCGGATTTTCGTGCATTTTCTGGGTGGAGTTCGGGAGCCGAGTGGACACACCAGGACCCCCTGTATTTCCTGCTCTACCAGACAAATGCAGCCTTCTCAGAATGTGCCACTTTCTCTGCGGATTGAATTGTGCCCACCCTGAGGAAGAAGTGTGAAAAACCCACAAGGGCACCGTACCCTACTCTTTCTGTGTGTGTCTCCCCCACAGGGCGACAGATGCCGACTCAGACATGGGTCATTCTCAGGTGGCAAGCCTTGTAACCTAGTTGATGTAGCAAAGGATTCCAGACTTCCGTGGCTGATAACATTAGTAGCATTGAGTTACATGCCATCTGATAGGTATGTGTGATAAAGTTGCAAAGCAGTGCTGTTAGTGACCTAAAGCAGGAGGCAATGTCTGCCCACCCTCAAAGGGTACATACGAACAAAAGTAATAGGCCCCTCCCCCATCATGGCTGTAAGGGCCAGGCTCCAAACCAGGGCAAGAATGTCCTCCAATCATCCATGCCCACGAGCAGGGTACCCCTCGTGCTCCAGGAACCCTGTTGAGCAACCTCTGTGCTTTCCAGGTGATACTAACATTATTTAAAGCCAGAAGTCTAAAAGGTAATCGCTTAATTGCAGCTGGAAATTAGCTCCTGGCATGCTCAAAATGTCTTAACCAAGTGTGACATCATCCACTTCATTTATAAGAAATATGTGTGTTCTCGCATTTCTTCATCCACTGAATTACTGTTAGAAATAAAGGCAAGAGTTGTGTCTCTTGTGTAGGCATTAGGAAGGCAGTTGCCAGCCTCTGGCATAATATGACCATGTTCTTCCAATATTGGCTAGCTGTTGCCCTCTTATGGCCAGGTAGAACCATTATGACAGTGACTGGCAAATGCCTTTCACTGCCATAATGCCTTTCCCGGGCAGACAGTAAAGCGGAAATAAGAGGCCAAATCAAGACACAGAACAAATATGATATGATATGATATTTTATTTATATCGCGCTCTTACACAGGTGTTTCAGAGCACGACCAGGCAAAGGGAGGGGAACAGGGGAGAAACAAAAACAACGATCTTACTAGGCCCAGTGACATTGAGAACGCGCAAGTGCATGAGGAAGGGAAGGAAAAAGGGGGACAGTGCATGGGGAAGGGAAAAAGGGGGAACGTGCAGTGCATAGGAGAGAAACAAAATAAATAGTAAGTACATAAATAATTAAATAGTGTTAGCAGTGGTAGTGCAGCCTGTAAGAGGCAAAGGTGCTAGGTTAGTCAGATAGGGAGTATCTGATAAGTGCAGAAGAAGAGTGGGTGGGGAACTGTATGGGTACAGACACAGGCCCCAGTGCAAGGGGTGGCCTGGAGGCAGTGCAGGAGGATGGCAGGGTAAGCAGGTACCTGTGCCCGAAGGGCAGAAGGTGGCCAGGTGCAGAGTGCAGAGGGAAAAGGGCAGATCAGCAGGGGAGAAGCGGGGCGAAGGCAGAAGCAAAGAGGAAGGTCTTGAGGAGCTTCCAGAATCGTAGATGGTTCTCCTCAAGTTTCAAGGTGGCAGTGAGGCAGTTACAAAGGAAGGCCACGGCCGAAGACAGAGATCTACCTCCAGCTCGTTTCTTTAAAAAACGACTGACCCTGAGGGAGTTAGAGGTAGAGGAGCGAAGGGCTCGAGAGGGGAGGTATTTACGGAGGGATAGTTGAAGGTATTTTGAACCCAGGCCCCAGAAAGCCTTGTGGACAATGCAAAGGGTTTTAAATGTAATCCTTGCATCCACTGGGAGCCAATGACAGTTAAGACAGACTGCAGCTGCCATTGCTGTGTTAGGGAGAATATGTTGAGTGTTCAAGCAAGGAGGTATGTATTAAGCAAGCAAGCAATGAGAGAATGGAGAGGCAAAGAAAGGCCAGAGGGGCTCTTTGAATAGGGTAACAGGGCAGAGGACCCATGCTCTGCTGTCCTAGTAACATATGAGAGAATCAAATAGATCAGGCTTTGCAGCAAATGTTAAACGAGCTCTGCATTCAGAATAACAAAGGCAAAGAAAGGCTAGGCTCAAAAGCCAGAATGAGATGGAATAAGAGGGACCAGGCTCATCCTGAGAGGCTGGCCCGGTCCTCACAGGAGCACTAGAGGGGCAGCCCACATAGCGGGCTGCCCCTCTGGTCACCCCCTTGGGTCCACATACACCCCACTTACTAGGCATCCCCCGGGTCTGACGCATCCGGCCGCAGACCTCGGGAGTACTTATATGGGAGTGGGCTTGCGATTGCTCATCCTCCTTGTTTGATGTACTCCCCACCCCCTGGAGGACAGTCAAAGCAGCAACATCACACACCTGGTCCGTCTACTCCAATAACAGGGCTTACTCACAGGCACAAGCAAGATTTCCTCTTTCTTTGAAACAACCATCCTTCCATTCCAAGAGACACACACGTCTCCTTGCCCCACACAACAAAGTTGCAACTTGCAGTTGGTAGAAAAGGCTGCAACTCCTTTATTTGGCAGGAATCCACTTACAGGTGATCTGCATCTTAACGAGCTGGCGTCCTAGCTGTGGCCCACTGGAAGTAATTGTTATTTCCTCTCTCTTACCATGAGCTCATAGATGACAAATCCAGAAATTGAACATATAAAGACATGTTCTTTGCTGCTGCATCCTTTAATTTTATTCTGTTTTCTTTTCTTCTTTTCTCTTGTTTTATACAGTGATGATATTTGTAATTTAATACGTACTGCTATTTTAATTTTAATGTTGTGAAAAGTTGAGTTCTTTGACTAAAACACAATGAATAAAGAAAGAAAGCAAAGTCCCTAAGGTGTCCCCTGTCCCTCCCCGATTTTATGTGTCTCCTACACCCCTGCGCTTCTCAGTGGTGTCCGGCTCTGTGGTGCACTGTGTGGTGCGTCCCTCCTGGTCTGCTTACCTTCTCGCCGGACTGGCTCAGTCCTTCATGTATTTCACACACTCCCCCTCCCACCTCGCGAGCTCGGTCTGATGCATGTACATTCACCCAGATTGTATCGCTCTTTGCCCATCTGTGCTTCCGCTTCAGTGGGAACAGCCCGGCAGCTCCTCGTACCACATGCTGGTTTGTTCTCCAGGTGTCTTGGCACCCAGCAGTGGTCTCCTGTCGCTGCCCTGTTGTTCTCTGGCACTCGCATCACTTCACATCACTATTCTGTCTCCCTTGCCCGCGCTGTGTTCCGGCAGCCTTTTTTTCTCCTCTTTGCCGTGTTATTGTAAGGAGCCAAGTTAGCAACACACCGGGGACAGAGTGCAGGCTGCATTTGCAGAGCACCTGCTTTGTTTAGTAGAAAAAGAACTGTGTTAAGGATCAGTTAAAGGATCAGCAGACGGAGCTTAAACTAGATTCAGCCTCACTGCATGAGCTCCAAGCCACGCCCCTTAATAACCTTCCTTATTTTGAATGTGTTATGTGCAGTTACAATGCTTTTCTATTACTTCTTTCTTTTAATAAAACTTTGCAGGAGAGGGTGAGAGCATTCACTGAGTGTTCTTTACTTAGAATTATTTCATGAACATATGTTCATGTAAATTAAGCATGGGGCATCTATGTATATTGCAGCATATTATTTTACTGTATGTATCGGTCTACTTTTTCTCCCTCCTTCCCTACTGGTTGATATGGATATTTTATTTATATTGGCTGATGTAGTCAGGCACTGATGCCTCCAGGCCCACACTGGCAACCCCGCTGGGAGAGCACCCGCTGCGGCAAACGCTTTCTCTGACTCGCCGATCCCTGCAGCCTCCTCTGCCTCTGCGAAGGCTGACGGTGACAGTCACTGAGGCTTCTCAGGGCCTGATCAACCCTCTGCAGCTGGAGCCCACTGTCACTCTTCCTCCTGCGACCGGCTGGTCACCCGGGCTGCTGTACTGTGCTTGGGGATTCTGGTGACTTGGACCGCTTCAGTCTAGTACCAATCCACTGCCCTCTGCACTCCTTTGCATGGTTTTCTATCCAGATCAAACTTTCTTGGGTGAATTTATTATGTATTACAGCCCGGGGAGAGCAGAGCTCACTCGCTCACAGTGTTTCCTCTCCAGTGGCCAACGTGAGTCCCCTAGGGGGTTGCATTTAAATAGAGTGGGAGTAGTGTTCAGAGGGTGAGGAAGAGCATTCTAGAATAAGGGAGTGAGGAGCGGAAATGCGAGGGAACTTAAGGTGTATGAGAGGTAGCAAGGAGGTGAGCTACGGATGATCATATGCAGCGAGGGGGTGAAGTAGGCAGAGAGATGGGCCAATTGATAGGTTGGGCCAAGTCTGTGTATAGCTTTGAAGATGATGAGATTGAGTTTGTACTTTGCCTTCTGTTTCTCAGATAACTAGTCTAACTGACGACAGGCTGGGGAGGAGGTGGTGAAGCAGGGATGGTGGAAGAGTGTATGGACAGCAAAGTTGAGTACTTTGTTAAGAGGTGAAAAAGCCTAGTTGGAAAGCCATGGAGTAGACTTGCACAGTAGTCAGATCGAGAAAGTGCTAAAGAGGTGTTAGGTGCTTAGCAGTGTTGAAGGGAAGAAGATGTTTTATTTTTCTGATGTTTAGCAGATTGTCTGGCCACAGTGGCAGATTTGGAGATGAAGAGCGAGAAGTTTGAGTGCAGAAGCAGAGTAGGGAAGGTAGCCAGGAGACAAGAATAGAAGAGGGTGAGAGGAAGATATAGCTTGTTTGGATGGGCAGTAGAACACTTCAGTTTTAGTGGAGTTGAGCATGAGCGAGTGAGATGCCATCCAGTATTTGATGGTGGAGAGACAGTTAGACATTTGTGACCGTAGCTCATCAGAAAAGGAGGGAAAGGAGAAGAAGATCTGAGAGTTATCAGCGAAGAGTTGGCAGAAGCTATAGAAGGAGATAAAGGTGCCAGGAGCAATGGTATAGAGAGTGAAGACACATACCACCAGTTCTTCAGATTATTGCTGCAGGGAGAGCATGGGCAGTTCAAGATGGTGCCATTTACATTGTACTGAAAACCCAGATTGTTCAACAAGGTCCTGACTCCTTTGACGGTGCACCTACGCAGGAAAGGATGTCTCTTCAGCAGTGAGCAATGATTGAACCTCATTGTATTGGCAAAACACATGCAGTCCTTAGGAGCCATACACAATATCTGCGAGATATCTGCGAGAGCTGCGAGGAGGTGCAGTCTGGCAGGAAACTCTGATCTTTTTTTTTTTTCCTGTTTGCAGTGGAAGTCTGTCTACAGTGTTTACTGCTACAAGGGCTTAAAAACCCATTTTGGCCGCGGAGCGGCCGCGAGGAGGTGCAGTCTGGCAGGAAACTCTGATCTTTTTTTTTTTTTTCCTGTTTGCAGTGGAAGTCTGTCTACAGTGTTTACTGCTACAAGGGCTTAAAAACCCATTTTGGCCGCGGAGCGGCCGCGGAGAGCTGCGAGGAGATGCAGTCTGGCAGTCTGGCCGCTGGAGCGCTGGAACACTGGGTACTGAGACTGCATAAAGTCAACATACAGCAACTTTGAAAAGGATTAAACAAAGTGTCGGTACCCTTTGTTAGGAATGGACAAAAAAACGGATACCCACCCTACCGCTCCTCCCTCATTACAATACATCTCTATTGACCCACTGTTTAAGAAACAAACAAAAAAATCATCTAGAGGAGAGTTTTGCGACACCATGGAGGACACCACTGGGGGCAACAACCCACGGTCAAAAGAACATGAAGAAATGGGCCGCGTGTTAAGGAGCAGCGCACAAAATATAAAAGAAACAGTGTTGAGCGAAACACGAAAAAAACCACTAAAGAAAACGACTGAAACCCCAATCTCGAAAATCAGCACAGCCTCTCCTCCAATACCCCCCCTCAGATGCCCCCACCAATATGTCTCACCTTGGAGAGAGGAGATGAATTCGGAGCCTGGATGCGAGGGACGTGAGCGGCCGCAGAGCTGGGAGAGGCGGGTGCCCCAGTCTCGGTCTCTGCGAGGCGAGGCCGGCGATGATGAAGGGGAGGTGTTCCCAGAGAGATCGGGGCGGGCTCCGCCGTCTCCCGCTCAGGAGGAATGGGGAAAAGGTGTGTCGGGCAGCGGTAGTGATGTGAGAGACTGTTGTGGGGTGAGGGAGAGAGGAATCGAGGCCAACCCGGAACGAGTGGCTACAGGGCCCAGTGTGGAGCCCGCGGGGAGCGGAGCTAGCGAGCCCACCACTATGCAGGGAGAGATGGTGCCTGCCGAGGGCGGGGCGAAGGAGTGCAAAGTCACAGATAGGAGCAAGGTGTCTGCACGAGTGGTTTTAGGGCTGAGCGCGGAGCTCTTGGGGAACGGAGCTCGCGGGCCCTCCACCGTGCAGAAAAAGGAAGAGACACCACTGGAGGACTTGCTGAGAGAGCAAAGAGAAACTGTCATGGAAGAAGAGCCCGCACGAGCGGTTTCAGGGCTGAGCGTGGAGCTCTTGGAGAGCGGAGCCCACGGGCCCGCTGCCGTGCGGATTGAGGAGACACCATCTGGTGGTACAGCGAAGAAGTGCAAAGCTACAAATGTAACCAGTACAAATGAAAACACACAAAAGAATACAGAGATCGAGGTGAGAAAGACAAATAAGAGGCCAGATCCACAAGATCTTCAAACATGCGAAAGTGACCTTCATCCAGTGACAGTGAGATCTGACCTACCCAGCCCGGAATGGAATCAATCAGAGCCCAGAGATGCGAGCTATCAGAACATTACCCTATCATACTCGGAGGAACAGGAAGGAGAAGATATGGATGAATTAAATATCCTGAGAGAACATAACTGGGCAAAAACACATACTTATTTACAACTAGAGAAGCAAGAAGAAGAGCCTCATCAACCAGTAACAAAACAGTTACTTGAGGACAACTTAAAAGGAAAAGAAACACAAATACTTTCTAGTCATAAAGATAATGAACTTTTAATGGACCAACAAACAAAAAGACTAGGAGGGGAAAAATACAATCCCACTGAGGCGTCGACTCCGAAAAATAGATTCCCACCAAAGCCACAAACGAAAAAAACGGGAAAACCGTTAATACCGTCAAATAACCCGATTGGAAGATTCTTTGAAAAACTTGGGAAGCCTCCGACTGTAAATCGTTTTGAGCTTTCCGATTTAGAAATCTTGGCAGGAATTCCACCATCCCCCCAAAGAAATAAAATAAACCCACTGAAGATAGAAAAGTCGACAGAGGGAGGAGTCCTACTACCACACATACGTTGGCACCCAAGCCAACCTCCTGCATGCCAAAGGACAGAAACAACTAAAACTGGCATAGACAAGAAAACTACAGAGAATAGACCTCAGGAGCACGAGAAAGATAAAAACAAATCAATACTGAAAATAGTAACATCAGAAAAGGATATCGAAAAAAAACAGGAAGACATATCAAACTCTATTCAGACAGAAGGAAACATCAAAGCCAGGGAATCATCAGAGGTAACAAATAACGAAAACCAAAAAGTGGGGTACACACAGCCAGACAAACCAGTGGAAAAAACTATTGAGATTATAGACAACGAAAATAAAAATACGAAAAAGGACAAGAAAGTGGAAGACTTGATAAAGCCAAAACCAAGCCATATGTGGAATCAAGAAGAAATAAAATTGGCAGAAGCAATACTGAACTATAAAAAAATGCTAAAACAAAGAGAGAATACTATAGGCGAGAAGCGCTCGCCGCAACATAAAAAGTTAGACATCTCGACAGATGCCTTACGAGTTTTGTTATCAACGCCACAGAAAGCAAAAATCGAAATTGGAACCCCATTGAAAAAAAAAGAAAAAAACTCACCAGTTAAAAACTCGGACATTTTACCTGTAATGTCAGCCATGACCATTGCTCTGGCACCTTTTGGGAAATTGTACGAAACAATAAATGAAACACTTAAAGATCACACTTCAGTACTAGCAGCATGCAATATGAAGTTAACTCACTTGGAAGGATACATAACAACGTTGGAGGCCTGGAAGGCCTCCACAAAGGAACAAGGCACCATGACGGATAAAATTGAGGTGTTTCAGTTTAAAAAAAAAGCAGTATCCTCTTATTCCCAAACTGACCAGAGGGAGACCAGACAAAATAGTTACGAAGAGGAACTAATAGAAACCTCAGCAGATACCAATTGTGATCTGACACCAACTAAAGAAAACGACACGAACTTAAAGAAAATGGAAAAAAAACTAAAAGTGGGACACAAAGAAACTCAGCAAACGAGGGATCAAAATGAAAATAACCCTCAATCCCAGAAACAGAAGATCTCAAAAATCAGTTCAAGTCAAAAAGATAAACTGAGCACTACAGGGTCAAAAGTACAGGAGAAACAAAACACAGAAAAAAATGCAAATTTGAGTATTTCCAAATGGATAGCTGGGATATCCCAAAAAACCAAAAATGTAGAAAGCGAATTACAAGAGATAAACATGAAAGCAAATCACAAACGGGTGGAGGAGAGCTCGTCAAATCTGTTGGACCTGAGTACATATTCGATTGAAAACTCAGAGTCAGAAATTCCTCGTCCAATTAAAAAAAAAAGAAAGGTGTCATTTATGGAAGATACCTTACCAATAACAGAACAAAGGGTCAATCACAAGCAGATACAACCAAAAGCACCTGGAAAAGAAATAAATAAAACAGATGACTTAAGCTACAGAAGAAGTCGGATAACCCCAGAAAGGAAAACGTTGTTCCGAGTGGCCAACACAAAGATAAACAAAATTGAACACGAAAAAGTCAGGGATGGCCCTGCACAGAACACAAAGGAAAAGCACGTGAGAGAATGGGCCGGATACACGCCGAATAGCGGAACACGCCACAAACAACACTTTCAATATAACAAAAATGCTCGACAATACAAACCAGAAACTTCTCCATATAGAAAAAGGACAAAAACACCAGAAAATCGAAATAAAAGAAGAGAAAAAACGAGCTCAAGTGAGAGACACTCAGAAAGAAATAAGAGATCAAACAGAAGACCTTCGGATCACCTTACACAGTCTAACCCCACCCGGACATCAACAATTTTCACTCACAAGAGCAATTCATCACGTACCTTGAAACTAGAAAAAAGTGACAAAAAGGGAGAAAAACTTTTATTAAACAGGAGAGCAACCATGAGATTACTACAAAAAGTACAGAATGGAGATCAAATCAAAAGTGTCGACCTAAACATAGTGGAATTCGCACATAAAACTAGAACGGACAGTATCTTCCTCCACATTACATCTCATACAGTGAAGAAACTGCTGTTGTCTGTGGCAGGAGATTTAGCCAAAAGAGGGTATACCTTAAGAGAAACAACTGCAGAAGAAAGAGGGCACAGAAGAGAGGATGAGTATGACACAAAAGAAAAATGTAAACACGGGACAAACGCAAAAGAAACATGGAAGACAACGCCTGTAACTGGAAGACGAACAAGAACAAAGAGAAAACACAACTATACACCGGAAAGAGAAGAGCAAAAGGAAGAAGATGAACGTCGAAAACCACGAGAAACATTAGATCAAAGTGACTTAAGAAAGAAAAAGGACAAAGAAAGAGACAAGATCAAAGAAAATTCTTCAGCCCAAGACAACCGGATACAAAATGATAAGAAATCACAAAGACTACCCCCAAAATACCCGAAAGGGCCGTTTCTGACACAGTCCGGCAGAGAAAAAGATAAACGTATCACATGTAGAAACACATCAACACAGATCCAGACGCAAGAAATAGAAAAAAACACCAATAAATGGGCATGGATTTCTACAGCACTAACAAAATATGTGAGGAAATAGCAATCAAATCGTCAATCTGACAATTTCGTTGGAGAGACGTAAAAGGAGCTACACGAGGGCAAAGAACCGGATCAAAACATCATTCTTGGCTCCTGGAACACAAGAGGCCACATTCACCTGACTCATTCAGGAGATGTCAACCTTGGCCTTTTTGACCTTATAACTTTGCAGGAGACCTGGTTATTATCTCAACCGAGCCTAGATGGTTTTGAAGTATCACTCTCGCCGGCACAAAAAGGAACACGAGGACGTCCTATCTCAGGCTTGTTGACAGCTGTAAAAACTGGCGGAGCGCTTAGAATAGTTCATAACCTGATATCATCTCTGACAATTCAGGCGACATTGCTGGAATGGAATAAAGAGGACCCCCGGCAAAAAAAAAAACCAAGGCAGGAGCTTATCCTGGTACTAAACATCTACTGGAATCCGTCAATAACAAAGACAAAAAACTTTCTAAATAAGGTGGAAAAAATCCTTACAGATACAACAGAGATGTATGATATGGACCACATCTTGATATGTGGCGATTTAAACGCCTCTTGCCTGGTATCGGAGAAAGAAAGACCAACGCACAACACGAGCAACACTCAATCAACAACGAGAGGTGCAGCATGGGTCAAACTGATGGACTCCAGGGATTTGTACAATTTAAACTCCCTTGATTCAGCCAAATCCAGAATTCCAACATGGGAAAGTGCGGGTAAAAGAAGTACAATTGACTACATCTTTGCCTCTAAAGAATTATATCTCCTAACCACAAGCTTCAAGGTAGTGAAGACTACGGCCAGTGACCATAATTTACTAACCGTAACATGGCCAGCAAAAAAAAAGGTGCCGGTGACAATGTCGAAAAATCTGGAACTAAATCAACAAGGAAACCGATTGAAAATTACAACAGAAGGCATAACTTCCATCACGGCAGCCTATAATGGACAAACGACCTTAAATACATTGAAAGCAAACTTGGATTACATGCCTCTCTTGATCCCTTATCTCCATCCACGACGTAAAAGAGTAGATGATAAAACTCATTTACATACTCACAATGAGGAATTGAGAGCAAAGAAATCAAATCTAAGAAAGGCGATTCGGCTTGCACGAACAAATCCAACACAAACAAATGTAGACCTGGCATCTAAAACTAAAAAATTGTATAAATCCTGGCTACAAGCGACACGATGGAAATTATACCAGATGGACGCAGAGAACATGTTGAGAGCAGTTTGTAAAAGGAATTCAAGAGATTTTTGGACAATCGTAAAACATAAAATCTCGCCCATGGACACAAGAATTACAAACAGTGTCGCAGAAGAAAAATGGAGTGACCATTTCACTGACCTATACAATGACCCCACTCCAGGAGAAGTAACATCGATTATCCAAGAAGAGGTCAACTGGATAGTATGCTCAGAGAAGGACATTTTGTCTAAGATTAAGAAGCTGAACAACTCCTGGGCCCCCGGACCGGACGGCATCTCCAACGCCATTCTGAAGCAGGACCCTGAAAATTGGGCTCCATTAATAGCAGAAATCTTTAGGAGATCTAGGATTTCGAGAACTATTCCGGAGACATGGAAGACTGCAAACATCGTCCCAATTTACAAAAAGGGCCCAAGAGACGATCCGAGAAACTACAGGCCAATTGCACTTCTAGATGTACTCGGCAAACTTTACGGATCATTGTTGTTGGACGAACTTCAGATATGGCAAAAAGAGGCAAAAACAACTGACCCCTTTCAATCAGGATTCGAGAAGAACCTGGGAACGTCGGTAAATATTATGCTGACCAGCATACTAAAATCAAAGGTCTTCGAGGGGCAACCACCAATATTCATTGCTTCAATTGATCTGGTGCAAGCTTTTGATCGTGTGAACAGAAAAAAACTATGGAAAAAACTGGAGAAACAAAAATGTCCATCAGCCATTCTCGCTCAAGTGAAAGCGCTATATAGTGGAACATCGATCAAAATTCGACTCAATGAAGCAGGCTTGTTGTCGGAAAATATAAAAACAAACAGAGGGGTGAAACAAGGCTGCCCCCTGGCACCGGCACTATATAAGGCCTACATAGCGGACATTGCAGATCCCGAAAATGACACCAGATCATTTCCTCCTCAAATAGGCGACTCAAAAGTGACAAGATTGCTGTATGCAGACGACATCTTATTGCTAGATCAAACAGCAATTGGTCTACAGAGACAAATAGACAGCCTCACAGCCTACCTGACTAAAAATGACTTGGAACTTAATACATCTAAAACAAAAATCCTGATCTTAGAAAAACCAGCGAGAACAAAAAAAAAAAAGAAATGGTTCGCAAACTCGGAGCCACTAGAAATAGTGAAAAGCTGTACCTACTTAGGGGTAAAACTATCGTCGAGCAAAATTGAAATATCTATGCAAGAGCATCTTATCTCCAAAACAAAAATGCTAGCAGCTCAGGCAATATCCTTGGACAGAAAATTTGGGAAATTTTCAATCCTCCCATTAATAAACTTCTATAGAGCAAAGGTAGGTCCAACTTTGACCTATGGAGCCGAGGCCATGCTATACCTGCCAAAGTCATTGTGGGCTAAACTAGAAGGTATATTTTGGCGGAGAGTACTACATCTTCCAAATTCCACTTCTGCGACAATCATTCGATGCGAATTGAGTCTCCAATCATTGGCATCTTTGGTAACAAGAAACAGTCTCCTATTCCTGGGTAAAATCATAAGGCAGCCGCGTCCTAAAATACTGGAGATAATATATCAAGAGATGAAGAGTGGAACAAACCCAATGCTATCAAGTTGGTACAGCAGACTATTGGAACAAGCGGAAAAAATTGGATGTTCTGAATGGGAAATAGAACGGATCCCGGGAAAAGTAAAGAAAAAACTGAAAATACAAGACTGGATTGAGACTTTAGATAAGACAGAAGAACTCACAATCACAACACATTACACTATGAACACCCAAAAAGTAGATGAAGTCAGAAATTACCTAAAAAAGTTCCCAGACAAACGACTGAGAACAACTTTTTTGAGAGCAAGGCTAAACATATTGAAAACCAATGAGATTCTCTTTCGAAGAAAACAGTCGACAACCAAAAACTGTAGATATTGTGAGCAGAGGGAAACCGAAACACTACGCCATCTTCTTCTTCACTGCGCAGGAACGGCAACCATGCGAACTATCCATCTCAAACCACTCAAAGATCGGTATCAAACGGCAAACGAAGAAACCTGGTGGAATATGCTAATGTGCGGCAATTCCGCATCTTTGACGGTGGCCACAGCAACCTTCTTGGAAAAATTGAAGCTGGACGAAAAAGAAATAACAACAGAGAGCTTTCAAACATCCTATTGAACAGAAAATTACAGGACAGTCCCAAAGGAAAACAGGAAACAAGGATATAAAAATTTGGACAGAATTTGTAAAAATTGTAATACAATTATATACAAACAAAATAAAAAAAATAAAAATATCCTAAACAAAAATGTCAAATGAGTGGACAAGAGAGAAGAGACCTTTGCAGTTCGGAAATAATTTCTGAACAAATAATTGAGTCACAGTCAGACAGTTCAAAGCACTTCTGGGTCTCATCTCCTTGTGCATTACCCTCACATCAATGTGGAAGCTGAAAATGAGAACACTGCCAGAAGAACTCCTAATGCAATGGATCAAGGCAATGGGGAAATGTGACAATGGGACGACTTCATCCAGATTACAGCCAGGATGCATCAGGTGGTGGGTGGCAGACCAAAAGATAACATCCTAACAAAGGCAAACCATCCCACAGGCCAGAACGGTATGTGGTGGTAGTGACAGATGTTCTACTGTGGAGATGGGTAGTGCAAGTGGGTGCCTTTTTTCGACAATGTTCCTTTAGTCAGAACCAGAAAAAAAGCTGCATATCAACAAATTGAAACGGAGCGCAGTGAAATAGCACTTGAGCAGTTTTTGCCCCAAGCCAATCGGATGTAGGTTCTGGTCAACATTACATAAACAAGCAACAGGAAACACGCTAATTTGTATTATCCAGAGAGGAAAACAAATCAGGTGATGGTTTTTGCAAATCGCTAACAGGGACTGCAGAACCTGCAAGCAAATCACCTCAGCAGAGCATTCACAGAAATACTCGTGGGAGCTGGGTCAGGTCATAGTGGACTGACTGAACTGTGGAGAATGCCACAAATAGACCTTAGTGCAATGCTGACAAATGCCAAATTCCTGAGATTCTGTCAGGCACCTGCAACAAAGATCAGCAGTGGACATGTCTGGTGTGTGCAGGCCTTGAAGAAACGTGTACCTGTCTACATGCTTTAGAAATGAAAATGCAAGAAGATTTTCGTTTTGCGGGTCTGCTCTCCATTGGCACCTATTGGCGAGCACAGGGTTTGGCGTGAGGGAACTGACTATTGCAGGTGATGGTCTGCTGAGAGCTGGTGAATTGACAGGTATGCCTTGTCCCTCTGCTCCAGTCCTGCGAATGTAAAGAAAGTACTCTGGGAACCGTCTCCTCCGTAAGGGTGGAGGGGGCGGGGGGTTGGGGTGAGGAGGGGCTGGTACAAAGGGTCATGGCCCAAGGCAGGTCACATCTAAAAGCAAAGATCATTTTGGGAGGTATGAATGCCCAAAATGTTAAATGTCAAACATGTCTGTGATACTGATTAAAAAAGAAACCATTTTGATCGAGCAATGGGAACTGACCTCTGCTCACTTTATTGGTCACAATTCTCCCCCTAACAAAATAAAATCTGTGCCTTGCAGTACGTATATACCAATTTGGACCGGTTTTGCACATCATATGGAGGCATGGGCTGTTTCTATCTCTCATGCCGAGTCTTCTCTTCATGGAGCCCAAGTCGAGGGTACACGAGGGTGGACGGAGTCACCCCACTATTTCAGAAGGCATCTTGAAATGCTAATTTCTTGTGACGCCACATTCAATTGGTATGTTAATGAATTGCCCTCACTTTTCTTTAGGACTTGACCCAATTTTAATTGGTTATTTATAATGCGCCTAATACCCAGAGGTTTCTAAGCACGGACCCGGGATCGAAATCAGGTTGTCTTGCTTCCAAGGCAAGCGTGTTGCCCCTGAGCTATCCTCCCGTGAAGTTCAGTTTGCGTTTGGGAGCAGTTATGGTAGTTTCCTGAGCCTAGGGGCTGAGCAGGGCTCCAGCATGACAAACCGTGCCGAGCTCAGCTCTGTCTTGTTCCATCCAGCCATTTTCTACGCTTCCCTGCAATGTTTAAGGTGGGTCTGCGGGGCATGTGGACAGATGCAGCATGGGTGGGCAAGAAGAAACGCAAAAGAACAATCTTCTGTACTGGCAAGGTTAGTACAAGACATTCTCTGCTCGCCAAATATCATTAGCAGTCCTCCCTTTGGCACAACAATGCTGCAGTTGTTTCTCTGCGCACCTGTGGTGGCACTTGAAGTGCTCTGTGGTACGAATCCTCATCCCTAAACACCTGGAAAAGGGTGCTTTTTTGAAGTGTAAATAGAGGTGTCTGCCTTCTTGAAAACTTAACAAAAGTGTTTTTTTATTTATGCATAATGATGGTTGGCACTAACTAGGGCTTTGAAGTACCATGATGGTAAAAACTATAGCAGGGCTTCACAAGCCCCAGGTCATTTCCCAAGTCTGTTTCTTTGATGTCTTATCATTTATTATTGGGCGGGGGCAGACACAAGTGTGAAATGGAGAGTGATAATGGCCCCTTTCCCTGACACATCCCAGCTCACTGGGAAAGGGCCACTAGTATTCCAAAGCCCCTCATTCTGTGTATTCTCTACAGGAAATGCCTGCATCATGTAAGCCTGAAACAGTGTAATGCATGCACACTTGCACAGTTTATTCAGAAGTTGCTTGTGTGAAACTAGTCTGTGATGTGAAGACAAGTAGTGCAATACACACAGATGCCTGGTTGTCTTGTGCAGGTAAGAAATGTTCAAGCATCACAGTAGTGTAATTTTTTACGACTCCTTGATTTCAGGAATAAGGGGTGTTTCAAATGAATGTTTTAAATCAAGGAAACGGGGTGTTTTCTAAAAATGGGGACGATCATGGGTACAGCTTTAATCTGAGATTGCCACCACTGGGCTCTGCTCAATGACACTGGCTGGTGTTTTGGTTTCAGTGCTTAGCATTCTGGGCTACAGCCTCTCTGCGCATTAGCCAAAGCCGCTTTGGGAAATCGGAGAGCTGTTAGCTCCTTAGTAACCAAAACGTTTATGGAGCACATTAAGCACTCCTTGGCTACAAATTGGAAGTGCGAGTGTGTAACATTCGCATAGAAGTGCTTGAAAAACAAAAGGTATCGGCAGCTATGGCAAAATGGAGATTGTGCGATTTGGGATTGACTAATATCAGGGGCGCGACTCGTGCATTATTCACTTAACTGTGTGCTGTGAGTACAAAGGCACAAATGTTTTAAGACATTAGTGTGAGAGCATTGGTGGGTTCTGGGTCGTATGTAATATGTTCACAAGTACAGTATGTTTTCTAACACATATGCAACTCTAAGACAATAGAACTCTTGCTCTGGAGACCGTATGCCACTGCTATTGGTGTCTTTAATTGGCAGTGCACACCGGAGTGCCAGGAGCCAAGGAGCCAGCTGGAAACGTTCCCTACCTCCTTCTTCCCATCCATTTCTTATACTAGTACCTCTTCCCAGTGCTCATAACAGACGCGTTGCTAGGGAATTCTAAGGGGTCTATAGCCCCGGGTCTTTTGGTTGTAGCCCAGGATAGAAGCTCAGGGTTTACAACCAAAAAACTAGCCAGCCCCCAGTACCGACAGTCCTAACAGTAGCGTAGCCCCAGATCTTTTCCAGCCCTAGCAACATCCCAGGCTCATTACATCCGCCTACTCATCCATCAAAAGTACTCTAACGCCCTTCCTTCTCTAAACTAAAAAGTATTATAATCTCACTGGTTTGCAGCTGGCTGTGAGGAAGCAGAGTGCTTGCCACTTCTGCAGGAGGAACAATTAGAGCCTTGACAGATCAACTAGCCCAAGTTTCTTTTCCCACCCAAGTGGCAAACCTGGACCTTGCGCAGGCCTTTGTCACAGTTCTGAAGACCTTGCAGAACCTTTAGGCTAATATGACAGCTTCACAAGCTGATTACATCACAATGCGTGGGGATTTTGCAGCCGCATGCCGAGAAACCATGCTCATGGCAATCCATGGTTCAGACCCTGACCTCTCAGAATGTGCCACTACCAGGTACAGTTCAACTCGCCCCAGCCCAGTTCCAGCAGCCCCAACCACTCCAGTAAAAGTTCACATTATCCATGAAGCAGTAATCCTGCTGGCTCCCACCGAACGTTCTAATGGAGATGCTGCAAAGCGTAGCCTTTTCTCATGCAGTTTCAATTGCCTTTGGCAAGCCCTGGCCAGAACCGTCTTTGAGACATCTTATTTAGCCAGTGATGTAGCTACTTGGGTGATCGCTTCCTATTTCATTTCATGTAGAACTTTTTACATATACATCTTTAAAACATAAAAATGTACAAAAATAATAAAATAGATGAAATACTATTACAGTTAAGAGAAACAGAAAACACAACCTAGTCCATTGTAACCTAAATTATAATACTTCCAAATTCAAAGACTTTTCAACTATGGAACAGACACAAAATAAGACCAGTTGCAAATGTACTAACCCCGAATTCAAACAATAGAACCAAAACTGTTCACTTTTTATTTCATCATTATCATTCACACATAAAACTACCAAAGATCTTAAATGCCTTAAATATGGCCCTAGCTGTAAAAACAACATAAGAAAACATCAACTTAAACTAATAAAAGAACTTGCAGAGGACAACACTATTACTCTTAAACCAGCGGACAAAGGCGGAGCTTTGGTCATAATGGATACCACAATGTACAATGAAGGATGCAAGAAATTATTGAGAGATGAAGAAACGTACATGCTGTTGGATAATGACCCTACCACAGCAATCAAAGAGGTGATCAAGAAGACCATTGACAAAGCTATCGACCATGATTGGATTACAGACCATATGGGTGAATTTCTACTTAAAACTTTCCAAGTTATTCCTGTACTATATGCATTACCTAAGGTACATAAGAATATGCAAGATCCACCATTCAGACCGATAGTAGCGGGCACTGAAAATATATTCCACCCATTGGCCATATACTTGGATAGGGCACTTCAGCCCCTGGTACAGAAGACGGAAACTTACTTAAAAGATACTTCACATTTTCTGAAGTTATTGGATGAATTACGGCTTAATGAATCCCCAGTTCTTCTATTTACATTGGACGTCACCAGCCTTTACACGTCTATACCACATGTAGAAGGGATAGCCTCATTGGAATGGTTCTTGTTACAACATGAGGACGTTTTAATACACAAAGAATTTGCGATTGAGATTCTCAATATTATTCTTTACAATAATTATTTTTGTTTCAACAATAAATTCTACCTCCAAATTTCAGGCACATCAATGGGCTCTTCGGTGGCCCCTGCATATGCAAATATTTTTATGTATCATTTTGAGAGGAGATTCATTCTTAACAAAGAACCTTGGAACAAAAACTTGATTTTCTGGAAACGATTTATTGATGATATTTTTGGTATTTGGAATGGGACACAGGATGAATTACAACAATTTTTTGTTTACCTCAATGGATGCCATAGAAAGATTCAGTTCACATTGGAAATAGGTAACCCACAAATACATTTTCTGGATGTGGACATCGCCAGATCAGACAACACATTCACCACAAAAATATATAGAAAACCCACATATGCTAACAGCACCTTGCATTTCGCAAGTTTTCATCCATCTGATTTGAAACAGAACTTACCTTACAGTCAATGCCTAAGAGCCAAAAGAATCACTTCAGACGCAACTCAATTGTCACATGAATTTGAAAACATGCGTACAAGATTCCAGACAAGAGGATTCCCGGATTCTACTATCAATAAAGCCATCGAACGTACCATAACCTTGGAGAGAAAAGAGCTATTGAGAGAAAAACCAAAAAAAGGAAAACACGAGATTGATACACACACTCAAATTTTCAAGTCAGGGTTTCCGGATTAAAAAGATCATTCTAAAGAATTGGGACATCATCAAGTCTGATAGCAATCTGAATAAATTATTTCCAGAACCTCCAATGTTGGCCTTTAAAAGGGGCGAAAATTTCAGAGACTCACTCATCAGAGCTGAAAAACAAAACAGCCAACAGCAAACGTTCTTGGCCAAACCAAAACATGGCACCTTTGTTTGTCTCAATTGCCAACACTGCTCGAATATTTTAAAAGGAGACTACATTCGACATCCGAACAGTGGCAAGAAAATCCCTTTAAAAGAATTTGCAACTTGTGACAGCAAAAATCTGATTTACACCTTGAAATGTCCTTGCGGCAAATACTATGTAGGTAAGACCATAAGAAAAATAAAGGAAATGCTCACAGAACATAAATCGAATATAAGAACAAGCAATCAGAAGTCACCAGTGTTTAGGCACTTTAAGGAGAACCGACACAACATCTCACAGATCCGATGGGTGGTCTTAGAAATCATGAAAAACTTGCCAAGAGGAGGAGATAATGCAAAGAGACTTGCACAAAGAGGACTATTCTGGATCCACAGACTTGACGCCCTAGCTCCCTTAGGTTTAAACGAAGACTTTTACATGGGTCCTTTTCTATAAATCTCACTAAAGACATGATCGACCTCCTAAAATGTCACTTGCAAACCATACTCTGACTCTCAGGTCCAAGAATTTTGACTCCGGTTCTTTAGAATCTCCTGATAAAATCCTTACACTCTCGGGTCCAGGATTGCTGTCCTGTGACATTTAGAGTCTCCAAATACAATTCTAATAACCCTATTAATTCTGTTGATGTTTTTTTTCCTTGTGCAATTTATTGACATAATATGTTTTAAAGATTGTGAGCTTTGGTAAAAGATAGTTCCACTGTTACTAATGGCCTTTTTCCACTACTATGTCAGTATACATTTTCCAAAACCTTATAAAATCGAATAGTTCTGACTATGTTGTGACTTCGACATCACAGTCTATCCTTGGCATTTGAGATATGTATATTCAGACTAGGACATTGACTGACATACCGCAGACTACATTTCTTTGTTTACTTCTTTTTCCATCTCTCACCACTTTAAATGCTTTTTTGCATTTTTTTAATTGACCCTTTTTTTTAAATGCATTTACTCATCACAAATCATTCAGATGTTTTCTATTAGTTAAGTCTTCTGTTAGTTTCCTCTCTACATACATCATGTTGTATGTACTTTGAATCCTTTTTTTGTCCTTATCTGTTTTAATCTTTTTCATCATTTTAGATCGTGTTTACCTTAAACGCACACACGCGTGATGACTTCACTGGTCTTCCTTCACTTAAGATCGTATTAACCTTTACCGCGCATGCGCGTGATGACGTCACGGTGTTTACACCATGACGTCACACGCTCTTACGACATGGTACGCCGATTTGTGCCGAGTATTTAAGGACTGCTGCAAATCACTTTCTTTGCAGCAGATCCTACAAGGAGACAGCACCTGCCTGAGGGCTGTGTTCTTCTGTTCTTCTCTTCTTGATATCAGAATTTCGCACAACGTGAGTATGCTTTTTGTCCCTTAATGGTCATTAGGTTTTTTCCCCCTACACGGGTCATTGAATCTCCATCTACTTCTTCTGACTTTTTCTCTAGATCACGGGCTCCCGGGCACATTTAAAATCCAGTCTAACCTTACTTAACAAAATGGCGGATCATCCGATCAGATTGGATCCGTATTCAGCATCTAATCGCCAGCCATGTTGATATCATTACTGGTAAGACATAGCCAAAGCTTCTTCTTTTCAATTTCATTTTTATGTTCTTTCCATACAAGGTTGCATCACTCATTGATGCGAAAAGATAGATGATCGTCTTCTCTATTTTTCGCTCTGACGATTGAAGCATCTTAAACCACAGGCAAAGACTCTTGACTGTAATCACTTCATAGTACCTTTTTTATATGTTTGGACATTGCTGTGCAGATAAGACATAGGCCCTCATTACGACCCTGGCGGAAAGGGGAAAACGATGGCGGAAATGCAATACCGCCATCGAATAGCGCTCGGTGCGACTATGACCCGTCACCGCAAAGTACGAAGCCATTAGCGACACCGCAGTGAACGCCAACGCTAACTGCACCAAGCACGCGCGCGCGCGCCATGCCAAACCGCAAACACCACCATGGTGCAACGGTACGCCAATTCCGACCCTAGCGGACATGTACATAACGCCATCAGGCATGGCGGAATGGACCATTCCGCCATGGCGAGAAGTACGGCATCGCGAATCAACCGTAAACGGCCCCACTGAGTGCCTGTACACCGCTCCCTGCCCACAAAGTACAACTCCCTGTAGGTGCAATGAAGTCACAATGCAACCATTGAAATGTACAAAGCACCCATGCATGCCAACGAACAAAAGAAACACAAGAGGGGCCAATGGGAGCTGCAGGGCACAGATGGCACGAATACAGAAGCCATCCCAATGGACATGACCACAGTCCCCCCCCCCGAAACGCACGCAAACACAGGCACCTGTGACCAGCAACACTCCGAAAATCACATCATTCCACCAGTCCACCTGGCTGACCGCCATCTGTCACACAAAACCCAATCCCCCGCCCCTGAGCATGACAACATCCAAACTGTCATATAGGCAGCCCCCATCCCTGACCTCACGGGCTCAGTAGGCAAACGCGCCCAGCACAGTACCACGCAACTAAACCCCGAAGCAGGAACCCAATGCAGATCTCCTCACAATACATCGCCCCACATATAGGCACATGCCACATCACTTGCAAAGAAAAACGCTACACGGCCCAAATCAGAATAGAAATTTAATGCACAACAAAATCACCAAGCCCATACAGCCATCAGGCCATGAACTCCAAAACACATTTCACCATTGTGGGCTGCATCCGCAAGAAATGACCAGCCACTACTTGTGTGACGCCCTGTCCCATCATGGTACACAGAGCCACAATCACGTACGAAAAGGCAAAAAGGAAGCGCACACAACCGCAGGGTCGTCCCAACGGGGAGCCACTAGTCCAGCTGAAAGGCCGAAATGTTGCTCCGAGCCACCAGTACTGCGTAAGGGCATGTGGGCCACTGGCGATCGTCCCATAAGATCGTAATGCTGCTCCACCGATTAACACGAAGCAGCAGGTGTCGGGAGTAAAATCCATCTGCAGGAGTGGCATACAGATGGCAGTGGCAAAAGGGGAGGAGATACCTGTCAACCAAAAGAAAAGAACAAGAACAGAATGGCCATCAGAACTGCATTCGAACAACTCACTTCAATGATCACACGAAATCCACAGCCATATGCATGCTAGCCCACTCCAAAGGATCATCACCACCCCAAAGCCACTTGCGACACATAACCATCTATACCTAGGTGTAAACACCATCACGAACGAGTGTACCTGTGCATGCGTCTGCCAAAACAGAATCCATCAGATGGGAATGTTAACGTGCATGGACACAAGTGTCTGAGGGCGCGTCGAGACAGGGAGGGCTCAACAAGGCCAGATAGACGACGGTCCCACTATGGCAGCCCTGCATCACATAGCGTAGGGGAGGCGGATAGATCCCAAGAAGCCCTGTACATGGCAAACTCCGCACCAAATCACCTGCCCATGCATCCATTCATCATTCCCTCATCCCGGGATCAAAACGCCTGAATAATTACTCACATGACATTAGAAACGTCCATTGAGTCTGTGCGTAATGCAGCCTGCTAAATCCACAGTGCCCCAGCCCGTAAATCCAGTGTTGTGAAGTAACATGTATTTGGGAATGGCCGGCCTCATCGCCCACGTAGCTATTGCGCATCCCAAACTATTCATATCAATCATTGCTCCCTCGCCATGGGCCCTGTCTCAAGGACATAGAACAATAGAACGTTATATTTGCAGTCAGACCTGTGGGCATCTCCTCGCCGCTAGCTGGAAACCGAAAGCGCCGCCCTTCGAATTCCTCATTTGCAACATCACGTCGAAAAGGCATCTGTGGCCGTTTGAAATCACTAATTATTCCATCGAGTGCGGCTGTGTGTGAAAATGGCAACTGCCTTCACCCACAAATGGGACGCCCCGCCCGTCGTTGCAACTCGGTACAGTGATGCATGAGGGCCCACCGTTACTCGAGTACTACGTTCCACTGACCCTTCACAAGTCCGTTCGCGACTGCACAGATAGTATGGCAAACAATGGGACCACAGCAGAATGAACATATCAACCAATCTTACACGCCCATCGGGCACAAATACATGATTGCAATAGCAAGATACCAATCCCCGAATTGCAGCGTAGTGCGCGGGACGTGCTCGGCCAAAGGGGAGAGCAGTTTGCACAGGTGGAATCAATCACCACAGGTGGAGGCCATACAGCCTGAAAACACATAAATTGCACAGCCAGTCTCCTCCCACAACCACAGCGAAATGCTACCGGCAGGACTCGCGATGTTGGCCCTGGGGGACCTGATAGCACTGCAAGTGCTCCGACTCCAAGAAGAAGACGAACAACAACTACAACCAGCCGCACAGAGGAGACGCAGGAGGAGGAGGAGGCCAAGGCAGGGCCAGCAAGGCCCAGCAGCACAGCCACTACCACCACGCAGGCAGCCCGCAATCCCACGCCTCCGAGCACATCCGTTCAACCTCACTGATGAGCAGATCCACACCCTCTACCGTCTGGACCGGGACACCATAGCCGCCATTGTGGACATGACACAGGCTGACCTAGTCAGCATGATAGATAGCCCAACCGCAATCCCACCCCTACTGAAGGTGGTGTCTGTACTCCACTTCCTGGCCACAGGCACCTACCAGCACACAGTCGGACAGTTGCATGGCATTTCTCAGCCACTGTTCTCACGGACACTATTCCAAGTGCTCGATGCCCTCCTGCAGCACGCAGACGACTACATCTCCCTACCACGCTCGGAGCAGGAAATTACGAACACAAAAGTGGGATTCCATGCACTTGCCGGCATACCGGGTTGCATTGGTGCCATCGACTGCACCCATGTTGAATTGGTCGTCCCACATGCCATGGAGGCCCAGTACCGCAACCGAAAACAATTTCATTCCCTGAATGTACAAATGGTGTGTGACTCCAACAGGATCATTACGCATTGTTGTGCCCGATTCCCTGGATCAACCCATGATTCCATGGTCTTGAGGAACTCTACCATACCACGCTACATGGAGCGACACGCAGGGAACAGATCCTGGCTACTCGGTGAGTCTCATTGCATGCATGATGAAGTGGGGTATGTGATTTGGCAATGTACTGGCAGGAAGGGGGGGGGGTGTGCGTACGTATCAATGGCATTCCACATCCTACGTTTATCGTCCACATACAGGTGATGCTGGATATCCACTGAAGAGATGGCTCCTCACACCAGTCCGGAACCCACGGGACCAGCATGAGGAGGACTACAACCATGCCCACTCACGTACCCGTGTAGTCATAGAACAGGCGTTCGGCCTACTGAAGACTCGTTTCCGCTGCCTGAGCAGGTCTGGCGGGGCACTCCTGTACCGCCATGAGAAGGTTGCAAAGATGGTCATGGCATGTGTCATGCTCCACAACATGTGCGTACGTAGAAATGTGCCCATGCCCCCTGACGCTGAACTGCAAGCACCGGATGATGGTCATGATGAGGGTGGGGATGTGGCAGCACCTCAAGGAGTCTGCGAGGCACCGGAGGCCCGTGACATCCGTCAGCATCTCATTGATGTATGCTTCTAGCACTCATGCCTGGTGGCTGATACATGGACACGGGACACGTGGCACTGTGTGTGTCTGGGACATGCACAAAATGGACTGTACGCCTATGATGGCCTAGTACACAAAGATCAATGTCCACACATCTCATTGGTTGATCGTGCACTGTTTATGGCATATGTGATATCATGTTGTACACCCTATCGACCCGCCACCCAAGTGAGCCCAACACACCCCCTCCACCCTCCTACCTCCCCCCCGAACACCAGTGTCCAAAGATGCTCATTGTCAGTGGGCTGTCGCTATTGCATGCCCCCTCTGCGGGTATCAGGGGCACCCCTGCCCGTGGAGCGCCGGGTCCTCCCAGATCTACGTTGGGGGCTGCCCTGGACGGAACTTGCAACGGATGATGTGTCTGCCTGCTCACGTCCATGCATGTCCCTAAGGGTTTGCGAGAGCTCAGTGAGCACACGGCGCACTGCGGCAAGTTCGGCACATACGTCTTTGGACGTCGCATGCAGTTCCCCCCTCAGGCTCTCGGTGCTACTCTCCATTTGGACTCTCAGGCTCTCGGTGCTACTCTCAATTTGTGCCCTTAGCGTCTCTGTACCTCTCTCCATTCCTGCCCTAAGTGTCTCTGTTGATGTTTCTATGTCTGCCTTGGTGCCCCCACATTCATCGGCATGGTCCTTGAGGAGTGTGGCCATTTGCTGCTGTTGGACGATTAACTTGTCGAGGGACTGTTGCCTCTGCTGGGCCATGCCCATTTGCGGGGGTGTCACAGAGGGGCTGTTGTCCTCATGTTGCCTTGCCACAGGGCTTGTGGGGGATGGCCAGTCGTCGTCTTGTGGCTGCACCTGCGTGGTATCCTCATGTTGTACGGGATGGGACAGACAGGGGGATTGGGACAGGTCATGGATGGATCTGACCTCGACATCCCCGTTTTCTGTGTCCGAGCATGCTGCCATCAATGGGGTGTCACCTATGGTGCTGCTGCCACCAGAGGCAGTGCCTTCTGTGGCATCCATTGGGGGGACCTGTGGTGGTGGTGTTGTGGGCATGCTGGCTGCTGGGGTGCCTGTTGATGTTCCCTCCTGTGTGCTGCCACCTGATTTGTGCTGCTGCCGTGTCTTGATGCATGCAGCTGAGGTGGAGGGTCTCTGGCCGTTGGTCTTGGCCCTCTTTGCAGGTGTGCTGGTAGGGGTGTCCTGTTGCTCGTCGTTTGGATCGGACCCTGTGGTGGAGTAAAGGAGAGCGAGGGTTATTGATGGGTCTGTGGGAATTGGAATGGCATAGTATCACATGCTTTGGGGTGGTACCTGAGGGTGTTTTGGGTCGGGGCCTTGGAGGTGCATTGATTTGTGTGTGGAGTGAGGGTGCAGTTGTTTGGCAGCCTGCAGTTAGGGTGTGCCTGCTGCACGTGTAGTGCGTGTATTAGGGCTTTTTTATTATTTATGTATTTATTGTGGTTTTTAACGTGCGCTATCAGGCCGATGTGTGTGGACGTTCTCCTGGACATGTGTTTCTGTTGCACTATGTGGACGCATGGTACTTCACATGGATGGACTGTGTGGATTGTTTTATCTGGCCCACCTACCTGAATCTTCGGATGTCTGCACTCCTTTCTCCATCCCTCCGACTCCCTCAATGCTCTCCATTCCGATGGTGGAGGCACAGATTTCTTCCCAGGGGGTCAACTTGATGGGTGATTCAGGACCTCCCCCGGTGGCTGTGGCAATGTTGCGGTTGGCAGAGAGTATGCTGCGGACGCGTATCCGCAGGTCGTCCCATCGCTTGCGGCATTGCTGTGGGGTGCGGGGTGCGGTCCCCACCGCACTTACCCGCTGTGCCACCAGAGCCCATATGGCCTTCTTGTTTGCAAGTGCCGTCCTGGTCATTTGCGTGGAGAAGACGACGGCAGCATTCTCCTGGAGGGTCTCTGTTAGCACGGTGAGTTCCTCACGGGAGAAGTGGACCTGCCGCTTGCGGTCGCACGCTTTCTTCGCTGCTTTTCCCATTTTTCTTGGTTTCGCTAGGGTGGTTGACGGGGTGGGGTGTGTCTCAGGGTAGTGTTTTTAGTGGTTGTGTGGTTTTAGTGTATTTATAGGTGTACGCCGGGATGTTTCCCGTTCCGGGCCCGTGTTTTAACTTCCGTTTCCGTATATTTCCGGCCACCGTACTTTCCGGTAGGCGCACACTGCGGTGACCGCTAAGTGGGGTGGCGGTATTGCACCTGGGGCGCCGTACGGCGGCGGTGTGGGCCGTTTTGGGGTCTTTTCCGCCATCGCGGACTTTGCACTTCCGCCATGCCGTGGTGCTCGTGCCCGATGGGTCGGAATGGGCCGCACTTTGCTCCTTCGTGCTATGGCGGAAACGCTATTTACGCTGTGGCGCTCCGGTCAGTCGATTTCCGCAAGGGTCGTAATGAGGGCCATAGTGTTTTTGGACTGCTGGTGTGGTATTAAGGAATGAGCACATATTGGTTTCATGATTATAGAATGAACACAAAATATGGATTTCTCTTTTTCTTTGAAAAAATGAAAATTAAGTACAAATACCTTGATTACTGTTTGGAAAATGAATCCCTTTCTTTTCGCTGGATATTGATCCAAAAATAATTAGGTGTTCTGATTTGACTAGAATTGACTATATCTGTAAATTGTATATAAGATCCTTTTGAAATAACTTGTTCTAATGTGGATTTATTTGAATGTTATGTTTTTCAGAGATTGTTTGAAAAGTTTGAAAAATTTGTGAAAAATATGAAAATTGCCCCTGAAGAAGTGAACAAATTCACGAAACGCGTTGGGCTTCCAAATAAACTATTGGATTTGCACTAAATGTACTTTTGTCTCTGTGCATATTTGCATATATACAATTGATCAAATATTGTTGATTACTTTACTGTTAAAATTTAATGGATATACTACCTCAAATTTCCATTGAATAGAATAGATCAATAATAGGACTCATTGAAGAGCCACTTACAGAGTGCGGAGGACACAAGTTCCCAGTTTTGGGAACTTGATATTTGTTTTATGTCTTTGCAATCCATATGCCAGGGCTGTCCTCTTTCTCCTCCGCACCTTAAATTCCATTATTCTCTTATGTAAAAATCCATTTACTATACATATAAAAATCAGGTATGATTGATCTACTCATATTGTCAGAACTGCCTTTGAGACATCTTATTTAGCCAGTGATGTAGCTGCTTGGGTGATCGCTTCCTATTTCATTTCATGTAGAACCTTTTACACATACATCTTTAAAACATAAAAAATTTACAAAAATAATAAAATAAATGAAATACTATTACAGTTAAGAGAAACAGAAAACACAACCTAGTACACTGTGTAACTTAAATTATAATACTTCCAAATTCAAAGACTTTTCAACTATGGAACAGACACAAAATAAGGCCAGTTGCAAATGTACTAACCCCGAATTCAAACAATAGAACCGAAACGGTTCACTTTTTATTTCATCATTATCATTCACGAAAGTACCTAGAGTGGTAATCTAGTTATCACACGACTAGGGGTCTCTGATATATGGGAGTGTTTGCAAATCCTACATGACTTATTATTGGCTGCTAAACCCAACCTTGGACCAATAATCGAGTGACCCGAAGGCTGGTTGTTGCGCAATTTTAACATTAACTTTCTTACTTTTAAATCTGGGCACTCCAGTAGATATTTTTGTACAGAGAAATATAAATAAGGCAATGCCCAACAGTGACTAAACATTCAAACTAAGGTTCCAAGCCCACTATTCATTGTATTATTAAAGGATTTCTTAAACTTGTAATAATCCTCCTTTTCCTAAGTTGTAATAATCCTCCTTTTCCTCATTGCGATTTAAAAAAAAAGATGACCTCTAAGTTTTAGGGCCATGGTCTTAAGCAATGTTAGCGCCAATTCTAATCTTAATATTTCCATTGGAGTTGACAGGGGGAGGTACAGTATATGCCTCCAGAAGCGCCCCTCCAGAACATTGAGCCAATCATAGTCAGGAAGTACTAAAGCCTCTAAGTTATATAATATGGCCAGGACAAAACATTGCATTTAAAGCTTCCTAATGCCAGTCCAACTATAACCTGCCACCCAACTAGCAAAATTAATGAGCTGTCGCTCTCTCCTAGATTTTATGGCGATCTCTTCTTATACGATTGGACGGGTGAAAGGCTGAGTTTGGGAGAACATTGGATCAAAGGTCTGCAATGTTACCTTAGATTGTGAGTTGCTGTACTTAGAGCAGGAAAACGAGGACCGGGTGACTTAAGTCATCCAATTCAACCATTTGGTGCTGGAGGCTGAATGTCCGACAGACAAAATGATGGTGTCATTGTATCATGGGTCAAGTGAGGACAATAAGGAACTGATGGCACAAATGAACTCACAGCCAAATACAGCCACAATAGATTTAGTGCTGCAATAAATGCAACATCATATCAATCGAATCACTGGCAAATCTAGCAAAAAGGGGGTAGAAGGAGGTGGGTGGCCAAGGGAACATTTGGCTGCCTAGATCATCCTTAAATCAAAACCAAAGGAAACATGCTGGGAAACAACGAGGTCTGACAATAGATGATTGTTTTGTCGGGTAATCAGTTGAAAGTCCTCACACATAGGGAACATCACTCAATTAACAGGCAGACATATAATCCTGATGGCCTCCCTAAAGTTTGAGGACAACACCCAAGAGGTTAGCATGTATGCAATCCAGAGCAAGATATCCTTTGCGCAATGCGTGGACACGAATGTGGAAAGGACCGGGCCAGCAGAGGAGAAGAGCTAAGTGGGAAGCGGCCACTAGTGTTAGGTCAAGATTTTCCATATCATCGCCGATGCCTTGGGTGTAGACATTGTGGGGTCATCTGTACAAGTACTGAAGTTGCCCAGGAGAAGGTCTGCTTTGTATAAGTATAGTAAATATTGAGTCCAATCTATCTGTTCGTTTGGAAAGGTTCAGAGATCGTGTTATGGTGTTTGGTGGACCAGTGCACAGATAGAGAATCAGGTAGGTCTAGATATATTTGGAGAGTAGGTAATTAGAGTAGCTGTGCAAGTTTCAAATGCGTGTTTTAAATGACAGGATATCATCTGATAGAATGGTAATGGCCTACGTTTTGTCTAGATCACACTTTATGTACATTACCTATTGAATTGGTTGGAATGGTTCAATATGTCCTAAGCATGTACCTTCATAAAAACATGTGATGACAAGGGAATTTGAGGAAGTTATCTAGGTTCAGATTCTGAATGATTGGGACGTTTGCAAAGGTGGATCTTGCAGCCAACTTTGTGAAGTCTGTTTTGGTGAAGTTTGCTTTTGTGCTGTTAAAAATGATGACGCTTTGTGTTTCAGGCATTCTGGGCACAGGTAAAATGGTGATTTGTGCTCTGGAATGCTTCGCTATCCTGCAGTAAGGCTGGTGTGATCAAGGGGTCGTAGGGTGATTGTGTGACTTAAGGGGTCCCCCGAGAAGTGGTTCTTGGTAGCAAGATCACTTTAGTGGATTTCTGCCTGTTTTGGTGTGGAAATGGTCATGGCATTATTTTTTTGTTGGCTCTGGTGGGGAGGGGGTGACTTACTAGGCAGTGGGAGATGAAGCATAGCTGAAGTTGCTTGCTACAATTTTCAAAGTTTGGAACATAAATCAGACACCATTAGGTTGTAATGGTTCGCTTAGAGAGCAATCTTTTTTTTGTAGTTGTTTGGTTTTGTTGGAAAGCTAACTGTGCCATTTATGTCTCGATGTCAAGTTGGCAGCTACATGAATGCCTGATGAGGGTGTGTTTGGAAAAATAGTCTCCCAGTATCAGGTGTTGGAAATATAGCAGATAGGGTCTGTGGGTAACGCCTTTGTTGACATTTTAATATTTGTCAGCATTCGGAGATTCAGGGATTACGCTGCGAGTTTTCTTTGCTTTCTTTTCTGCTACTTCATAAGAGTTGTTCTTCTCTAAGCATGCATTTCTAAGAACGGTTCTGTAGGTTTTACCGTGGGCCCCATGGGTCAAAGGCAAGTTGAGACAGCAAATCACTTAAGTGGGGGAGGGAAATTGTTATGGATGAGCTGAGTGGTTGAGAAATACTGTGTTGGTTTTGTGCTGGGGCAGTGAGTGAGTGGGGGTGATGTGTAGTAAGTACTCTGCCTGTGCTGGGCTCAGAAAGTTATATATGTTGTCGACCAATTAAAATGTGTGCCTACAAACTTTAAGGCCTCATTATAAATTGGGCTGTGCAGTAAAATGAGACGGTAATACCGTATACAACCGCATTACCGCACCACCCAACTATGAGTCTGGTGGTAAATTGGTGTATCTAAATCTGCCACCTTTCTGACAAATTTTGATGGAATTATCGCAGGCGGAATTACTGTGGCATTAATAATGCTGAAATCCCCCATGGAGTCCTATAGACGTCAATGGGAACTAAGAACGCCACCATCACTTGTAATCTGGTGGTAATACCACCAGACCAAGAGGCGGTAACAGTATTACAGTTCAGTGGTATCTCAGCAGATTTACCGCCAAGATGCCACCAAACTCGTAATGAGCCCCTTTGTCTAGCTGACCTCCATCAAGCAATGGAGGCGGCACCTATAGACTCTGTTTCTTAAATTGTACCTGCCATTATTACCTATGAACGATTTGAAGTTACATATTCACATACAAAGCACGCTGGCAAGAAATCTGGTTGATTTCACCTACTGACAAACTTTGTTATGTGCTATTTATGCGATGTTACCGCTCCACTGAATAATTGTATTCATTTATTATATTTATTTGCAAAGTGCTGAGAGGAAGCCGGTAGGCATGGAAGTACTAAGACAAGGACAGACGACTGAAAACAGTCAACCACTTAGCAGGCACATCAAAATGAGTTAGGGGAGATTTATTCAAAGGTGTAGGTCTTTAGCCTATGCTTAAAAGATAGTAGGGAGGAACAGGCTCTGAGGTTCGGTGGTAGGGCATTCCACAAACGCGGGGCTGCTATAGGAAAGCACTCATCTGAAACAAGCGTCAGTTTTGCTTTTGCAATCTGCAAGAGGTCTGCGTTATTGGACCTCAAGGTATGCATAATGAGTAGCCCGGAGAGCCAATCAGAGAGATAAACTGGGCTCTTCCCGTAAAGGCAGGTGTGTGGGTCCCAAAGGTGATCCACTTACCAATAGGTAGCCAGTGTAGGGATCTCCTCGCCACCGTAATGTGGTCACTCTTACGGAGCCCCGTCAACACTCGAACTGCATTGTTTTGTACCACTTGTAGACAATTTATTTCACATTTCGCTATGCCCTGGAGGATGCTGGAGCAGTAGTCAGTGCGGGCTCCTATGATGGCACAGGCCTGAGTAGCACAGTTAGACATGTCAAGAAAAGGTTTAATGTGAGCCAGAAGCTTAATGTAGTATGATGTGCTTGACACAAGGCTACTGATATGGTCTTTCATAGTAAGCTCTTGGTCAAGGGCCACTCCTAAAGTCTTAACTTTGCAAAGAGTTGCCAGGGTGCATTCTGCAATTTGGAAGAAGTGATAGGCAGCATCCAGTTTTCACAGTTTAGGTGCAGTGCCGACAACCATAATCTTGGTCTTTGCATCATTAAGTGCCAGTCTGTTGCACAACTTCCATGAATGCATGTGATTGTAGGTGGTGTTAATAGTCAAGGTGTCTTGAGCATGGTTGCCTGTGAGTGGTATAAGGCACTGTGTATCATCCGCATAATTGGCACATATTATGCCATTAGAGTCCAACAGGTCAACGAGAGGTAGGGTGAAAAGATTGGACAGAGTTGGTGACATGCAGGTCCCCTGCGGCACCCCACATGAAAGCACATGACCCTCAGCCATAGCTTCCTCAGGAAAGACTCTGGCCGTCCTGTTAGTCAAGAAAGAACGTGTATTAAAAGAAAAGGGCACCTTCACCTTACAGCCCAACACCTCCACTTTGCATTTTTGTATGCCGTTCCCTTTTACTGTCATTGTTTTCGTGTTTTGTGCCAGAATGTAATGACTCTGCCCTTCCCAGCACTCAGCCTTTACCTGCTCTCTACTCTACCCATCGCACTGTGACCTACCTATTTTCTATCCCTTATAGACCCCTATAACGGTGCTCAGACCTCCTCTTTCTATGTCCTCCTCTTTGTGTGCAATGTTGCTGTGACCCTCTGACCTCCGGTCCCATGTCACTGTGCCCTGCCCCATTCCCTCCCTCTTCCTGTCTAATATGTCAGTGTCTTATCCCTTCCCACCCCAATTTCTGTTTCATGTGACTTTGCAGTGGTCTTCTCTACCCCGCTTCCTGATGAAACACTCTCTGCCCATCCTGCCCTATTGTTTTGGTGCATGCCTCTTGCCACCGCCTCTATCACGGTTCCTGTCTCTTCCTGCCCCTTCTGCGCATCTCTTACCACTTCTGAGCACCCAGTACATGTATGATGTATGGTGTGTGGAAATTGCATCAACTACGAAATATCCATGGCGATGACTGACAACGAATTTGCCGCAATGGATTGGTAAAATGAGAGGTTTTAAACTTGGAAATCATATGCGCCCTTCATAAAGTAGATCCAAAGTTGTTTAGAATATCTGTTTTTTAGTACCTTTTCAGGTGGAAAACTTCACAATCCCCCAATGCGTAGTTGACTAACATGTTTGACATATGAAGAAGGATAAGAAAATAAATGCTGGGGAATTGTTCCCCTTTTCTGCCTCCACTTTCCCCTGAACAACCCCATCACCCACTGTTTTCTTCCATCAAAAGCCACAGTTCTGCTACTTCATTTAAAAAAAAAACATTTTGATCACTGTTCAGATATTAACATTTTCAACTTGGGGGATTATTAGGCAGGGTGCTCTCGTTCGGGGTCATCATGAGACCAGAGAGTGATCATGACCCCTTCAAACTTATATATGATGTTTCGGAACTAAGGGGTGAGGTCCTAGTTGCACATTCTGTGGTAAAATGTTCACAGCATTTGGCAATGATGAAATCTGTTAAATGGCATTCTTTGAATAAGGAATCTATATTGCCAGCTTTATACTCCGATTTATTACCCCTCCTGAAAGTTTACTCGAGAGGTGTTGTGGATTGCAATTATTTGTTGTTTTCTGAACAGCTAGTGACTACTGTGAAGGAGTATGTTACCTGTAAAACCAGTTATCGCAAGCCACCAGTAAAGGGGGACAGATGATAGGATAACAAATGTAGAGGGGCAAAGGTTGAACTACTTGCGGCTTTAAAAAATCTGTGTGGTAGGAATTGAGACAATAGTAAAAGGAAACGCCTAGCCTATAGGTCATTGTTTGCTACAAAAAACCATACAAAAATCAGAAATATGAGAATCACTGCAAGCTCTAAAAACTTCAATATTGTCGTGTAATAAGAGAGATTTTTGGCGGCTAGTTGCACAAGGTTCAACGTCTTCTGTGCAGACTTTTTTGATAGCAGTTCATTTATGGCTATCTCACTCCAGCTCTTTGTTTGATGCAGATATTGTGGGCACAGGCCGGTCACAGAAGCAGACTAACTATGTGGGTCTGTGAGTTATAGAGTCGGTTTCTGCTCGGCTTGAGCCCCTGAAGTTTACCGAAGGGGAGATAGAATTTACATTAGCTTGTCAGAAACCTAATAAGGCACCAGGATTGGATTTCTTGCCAATAGATTTCTTTAAGGAGGAACCATTAAAGGAATGGTTCGGTCAAAATTTTTTATTGCCCCTACGGGTCGGCCATGTGTTTTTAAGCCTAAGTCGCTCGATTTTAGAAAAATTTCCTATGGACCTTACCCGAGTTTTCGTCCATTAAACGCACATGAAAACAGGCACCAGGGAGCTGCCATTTTGTGATAATCCTATCATTTCCCCCATCGCCCTGGCTGACCTGCTTTTGCGGCACTAAATCATATCCCCCGCCCCTGAGCCTGTCATCAGCAGACGCGTACCGCCCATTTCACAACGCCAAAGCACGTCTTGTGTCAACATTCGCTGCGCTTCAGCTAATGACGTGCCGCCATGGAAATGGCAGGACGCCTCTTTCCTCAGTAAGTATAAACAGACCGTTTCACAACACACAGCAGCAGATTTTCGATTCCATTCCTCTCTCTGTGTTCCTTTGAGTATTCTGTGACTCGTTTCTGTGCTCTGGTCAGCTACTTTCGTTGCTTGTAGCCCGTGTGGACAGATACCAGTACCACCGCTATCAATTATTTTAGTTTGTGCAACACACAATGGATACAATAATGCCCTACGTGTACGAGCCCGAGTATATTGAGGAGGAACTACTGGAAAGGGAAGCACGCGAAAACGATGGGGCTTCTGACAGCAGTTGGCAGGACGAATCAACGGATGAAGACACTGGACCTAGTCGCATGGACGGTGTTTCCACCTGGTGCACATGCAATCAGTGCGAGCTAATGCCAACCGAGGAGGAGAACTGCTGCTGCTGTGAAAACTCGGGATGCGTGGCCTACATTTCGGAAGGTGTGCCACGAAGGCAATGCATCACCGAGCTGCCAGACTTCAGGGCAGCCTGCCTCACACGGTCCGTGTTGAGGATAATGATGGTGCTTATGCACGAACTTCGCGCAACTGTTCGTCCTCGTAATCCGAGTAACGAGTAAGTATACTCTGCTTGTGATGCCACTACTATTTCATGGTCTTCTACTATATCCAAAATTACATATACATATAATTGTAACGCATGAAAGTCGTTCAATAGTGTGCAGTGTCTAGATAGCATTTGTCCGAGCAGAATGCCATTAGTTACAAGAATTGTCATTGACAACAAACGTTTATTAAAATTATCTTGGTCATTTAAAAACAGTTTGTTTCATTCTTTTTCACAGGTGGTACAGGCTGGTGGCCTATCGTTCCTTTACATGGTGGCTTCACGGGAGGCTTGGACACCGCGTTCGAAGAGTGATACCCGCCTGTGCCGTTTGTGCCATATGAGAAACATTCCTGAGTGACAGCGGTCAGTACAGGGAATTTTCTCTCGCTGTGCTGCAACCTGAACTGTACAATGTGTAAACTTTTGTATTTTTGTGTCATCAAAATAAGCTACAAAATAAAACACCACATATATTTTAACAACGGTTGTTTCGATTTTTTAAATCAATCAAGTGTGTCTCCATTCAAGGATGGACGTCAGACACCTGTGCTCGGAATGGGTGAAGTTCAGGTCACTGTGAAGCGGGGTGGTCACTATCTAAGCTAACAAAATATATTATCAATAATGCATCCACTAAATAACACTTGTTCAAAGTCTTTCACTCGGTTATGTCTCTATAAAAGTCACAAATATATCAATACTATCAATGAACATTGGATTATACAGGCCTTAGGTCAAGGGTCTTGACCACTATAATACAGTGTTTGAAGTGTGGGTCTGTGCTCACAAGAATCTCTGATATGTGGCATTTGTTATTGATAGGCAACGATATACTGCAGTAGGGGTCTAATGTTAGTTGGGGATCTGCTAGGTGGCCATCATGGCGTGGTCAGTGGTCTGGCACATGAAGAGAATACCTTGCAGGGACACAGGGTCAGAATGGCAGTTACTTTCCACTGGCGAGGGTGCGTGGGCAAGGACACGTTTGTGGAGATGAAAGAGCCATGTGCATGGTTCAAGCCGGTTCACATGCAGGACCGCGATCTCAGAGAGTGATGTGTTACATTTATTAGATGTTGCAAATACCTCTGGAGTTTTCCAGTCAGAGTGGGAACGAGGCTGTGGGCCATGTGCTCTGCGCGCTGTACTATCGCAGTGAGGCCTGGTCACCAAAATGGAGTGGAAAGGGGGTACAAAAATGGACGCCACGTGTCCTTTAACATCACATAAGGGCAAGGGCGCAAATGGCCAAGGTGCCGAACAGCATGTACACTTCAAAAGGTATCCCACGCCCAGGGGCCATCGCTCACATGGCCTCCTCAGACCCTGTGTCTCCAGGCAGGCCTCCCCTGAGGCAGGCCGCCCCCTGCAATCCACATAAGTGTGTCTCCATTCAGCAGACTTCCCGTGCCTTATCTGCACGCCCCAGGCCCATCCATCCCACTCCCTCTATCAAAGGCGGTTCGCACCCGGGGATGAGCGCTGGCATGGGGGGCTGTGATGGGCGCAAACGGCCAAGGTGCCGAACAGCATGTACACTTCAAAAGGTATCCCATGCCCAGGGGCCATCGCTCACATGGCCTCCTCAGACCCCGTGTCTCCAGGCAGTCCTCCCCTGAGGCAAGCCGCCCCCCTGCAATCCACATAAGTGTGTCTCCATTCAGCAGTCTTCCCGTGCCTTATCTGCACGCCCCAGGCGCATCCATCCCACCCCCTCCATCAAAGGCGGTTCGCAACCGGGGATGAGCGCTGGCATGGGGGGCTGTGACGGGCGCAAACGGCCAAGGTGCCGAACAGCATGTACACTTCAAAAGGTATCCCACGCCCAGGGGTCATCGCTCACATGGCCTCCTCAGACCCCGTGTCTCCAGGCAGGCCTCCCCTGAGGCAGGCCGCCCCCCTGCAATCCACATAAGTGTGTCTCCATTCAGCAGTCTTCCCACGCCCCAGGCCCATCCATCCCACCCCCTCTATCAAAGGCGGTTCGCACCCGGGGATGAGCGCTGGCATGGGGGGCTGTGACGGGCGCAAACGGCCAAGGTGCCGAACAGCATGTACACTTCAAAAGGTATCCCACGCCCAGGGGCCATCGCTCACATGGCCTCCTCAGACCCTGTGTCTCCAGGCAGGCCTCCCCTGAGGCAGGCCGCCCCCTGCAATCCACATAAGTGTGTCTCCATTCAGCAGACTTCCCGTGCCTTATCTGCACGCCCCAGGCCCATCCATCCCACCCCCTCTATCAAAGGCGGTTCGCACCCAGGGATGAGCGCTGGCATGGGGGGCTGTGACGGGCGCAAATGGCCAAGGTGCCGAACAGCATGTCCACTTCAAAAAGTATCCCACGCCCAGGGGCCATCGCTCACATGGCCTCCTCAGACCCCGTGTCTCCAGGCAGGCCTCCCCTGAGGAAGGCCGCCCCCCTGCAATAAACATAATACCACGACATACACACGTCATTCATTCACAAACACACCCCTGTTTCTAATACTTTATAAACCACTTGATATGTCTCATGAGAACATCTTTGTGCTTTGCAAGTCAACTCCTGAACCTTCTACCTGAAAAGCACTGAGATCCAGGGGAGTTGCTAGGTCTGGAAAAGACCCGGGGCTACGCTGATGTTGGAACTGTTGGGACTGGCGGCTAGCTAGCCTTTTGGCTGTAGCTCCTGAGATTCTATCCGGGGCTACACCTAAAAGATCAGGGGCTATAGCCCCCTTAGCCCCCCCCTAGCAACGCCCCTGCTGAGAGCTATGCTAATCTGCTCGTCGCCGTGCTATCTGTGACCGCTTCGAGCAAACTCGTCAGTGTGCTACCTGTGGCCATCTACCTGTTCTCCTGCAACATACCGCTCGGCCTGCTGAATCCAACTGTTTGTTGGTGAAGGTAAGGCCATGTATCCTAGTCATATTTCGGTCATTTTTACATTTCAATCTATTTGCTATTACAGTACCCAATAGAGCTATGGTCATTGGTCTCATTGCTATTAACTTGAGTTTCAATTGTTATGCTATCAATAGATCTATTTATTTTCATCTGTGTCAATTGTCATCGAATTGCATCCATCGGGGGTCCAGTCTATAATGTAAGCATTGTTCCTTTTTGTGCAAGACAAAACAGAAATTTCTGTAATTTATGCAAATACTAAGCCGCACATGATGAACTGGTATAGTTCCGGCGACCAAAACAAACCTTGCATTGAGCATGGTATGGTTCATTTACTTTTTTATGACATTTTTATTCATCAAGGTTTTATAATAATCTTGATATTTACTTTTCAGAATTTTCTACAATGCCTGCCGGTTCGATTAGCGGTTGCCCTTCGAAGATCCATGCTAAATCTGAAGGCACTACAATGCATGTATTACCGAAAACTGTTGATCGAATAAGAGAATGGGTCAGACATTGCGGATATCCACTGGATGAGCTGGAAAGTAGAGTCCAACAAGTCTTTGAGGACAAGAGGGGTGATCGATACCGCATCTGCAGCCGGCACTTTCCCTTGAACATGTACATCACATCTTGGGTAACAAAGAAGAACGAACGGCGATCGACACGAAAATTGCTCGCAAACGCTATTCCCACTCAATTCATCCACAATCCGCCACTGGTGAGTCAAGTGTCTGTTTTTAGCTTTAGGCTTTGCACTAGTGTGTAGGTAGCCGAATGGATTCATTGATATTTTAGGTGTTGTTTCCAATTTGTAAAACTTTCAACATTGATATGAGTGTATAGCTTTTTGAATAATGACATTTATCAATATATTATTTTTAGATTTCATAACCCACAAACGAAATCTGTATATGGGCACAGGGAACTGTACAACAATAATTTACCTTTGCAACTTCTTGACTATCCCTTGAATCTGAAGCAAGAACATGCTACTTCCGTCACGTGCTCGCAGTTATCAACCACTTCTAGCGCGTATCAGGTAATCATACTTGGCTATTCCGCTACAGACTTGTTTTATGCATGTCAAGTAATAGTTTGTATGTATCGTGTGATTATTTTACCAATTGTTTGGTTAGTGCTTTCCAATTGATATACACCTTAGTTGTCGTCCCCTGGTGTTTGTTTTCAGTTATAATTAGTGTTATCCAAACTAATGCAAGTACTGTCTTTCAGGTAGATGCTGAAGCGTCCACCACATTGACAACAGCCCTAGATGTTCTTCAGCAGCCCCAGGTATGGATACTGACAGCTCAACTGACCGTGATCATCAGGACTGGAGCGCTTTTCGTTTGATTGTTCTACACCATGTTTCATTTGTGGTTAGCCGTTGATATGTACCTGTGCGGTCGACCCCAAGCGTGTGTTGTGTTTTCAATATTGTAATCCTTACTAATGAATTGTCAACCCATGCACTTGATGCGGAGCCTGACATTCAAGTAATTCCGGTGGAAGCGGGACCATGCGGATACGAATCGGCGCAACAGCTTTCGGAAGTGCGCACCACATTGACAACAGCCCTAGATATTCTTCAGCAGCATGAGGTATGGATACTGACAGCTCCATCGACCGTGGTCATATAACGTGATTCCATTTGCTATACTTTCTTCCCTATTAACGCAAGTACTGTGTTTCAGGGAGATGATGGAGCTTCCACTACAATCACAAGATCACATTTAGATGATGCAGATGTAAAGAAATCGGAGAAATAAGTCGATTAAATCTGATCATTTTAAAATATTCTTTGATTCTTGTAGATAATGCAACATTTGTGGTTATTTCTTTATATGTACCTGTGCCGTCGACCCCAAGTGTGTGTTATGTTTACGATATTGAAAACCATACTAACGCAAGTACTGTGTTTCAGGGAGTTGCTGATGCCTCCTCTTCAATACAATCTTTCGTGGCAGTCCATGTAGAGTCAGAGGTATGTATACTGACATCTCCATCGAACTAGGTATCAGAGCTCGACTACTTGTCGTTTGATTGTTCCACACAATGTTTAAATCGTGTTTGGCTATTGAGATGTACATGTGTGTTCGTTCTCACGTGCGTTTTACGCTAACAATATTTCGATACACAGTAATGAAAATACTATATTTCAGAGAGTCGATGGAGCCTCATTCCGTGCTGTCTATGCGGATACAGAAAATATAGTCGTTGCAGCGCAAGAGGAAGGAGAGAATGTGGATACGTATCAGAGCAACAGCGTGCAGATGTTGAAGGTCGAGTCAAAAAAGTTGTAAAGAAAAGAAACCAAAATAAGGTTAGTTACAAACAGTTCATAACTTTAGAACATTTTTTGTGCTGGGGACTATTTTATGTTTTTTTCCAGTCAATTGTACTATACTTTATCTTGTGTTTAAACTGAACATCCCTTTTCCAATCTGTCCTCTAGTTACCCGTGGGTCTATGAACTATACATACACAGACAGTGAAGCGAATGAGAGATGTTGCTTGCCAGACCATTTACACTATGGAGGCTATGGAGGAACTATTAATTCAGACGCGGCGTGTTGAGACTCGGAATGCCCATGTCCAGTGGCCAGAACATGAAATGGATGTATCCGGAGAATCTAGCAAAGTTTTATTGGACCATTGCTACAGTATGACCGCACCGCCGCAACAACATGATACTGGAAGTATTGAAGATAGCTCTGAAGTAGTCGCAGATCAATTCACACAATCTACACCCACCAAAAAATTGCCACCAAAAAAGCTGTCGACATTGTTGTGTTCTCCCATCAATGTTGAAGTAACAGATGTTGAAATGACAGAGAATGAACAAGCAGCAGCATTCACCGACGCATCAGAACTTGATAGCAGCAATATTTCTTTCAAATGTGGTGATATGTCCTCAACGTCACAGGCCGAATCAACTTTGACGCAGGATGACAGTCTAATGAAAGAGGGCAAATACATAGTATTCGACAGTTGTTTGATGGATATTATAAGTATGCTGAAATGTGGGCATTCCGTCAGAGGGAAAGTATGTGGGAAGCCATTGATTCATGTGACTCGTCAAAAACAAGGCAGTAATGTCACAATACATGCCGCCTGTAGATTACATCATACGTTCACATGGTCTGCACAACCGATGCTGGGGAAACTGCCAGCAGGCAATCTACTGTGTGCAGCTGCATCACTTTTTAGTGGCTCCAGTTTTAGAAGGTTTCGAAGGCAAACGATTCAGGCTAGCTGGCGATGGACAGTGCGACAGCCCTGGATTTTCTGCCAAGTACTGCACCTACCACTTTCAGGGCATGGATAGTAAGAAAATTGTGAGTTCGGTGGTCGTGCAGGTAACACAATGTACATCCTCAGTGGCCATGGAGAAACTAGGATTTATAAAATTAGTGGAATATCTACAATCGAGGGGAATGCACATCGACCTCATAGCCACGGACAGACCCGTTTCAATTGCCAAGACAATGAGAGAGCAGTTCCCACATATTAAACATCAATTTGACGTATGTCACCTTGCTAAATCAATCAATAAGAAAATCTCGGCTGCAGGGAAAAAAAAAGGTTTGGAAAGTATTTCAGAGTGGTCCCAGTCTATCAGCAACCATCTTTGGTGGAGCTCCAAAACTTGTGAAGGGTCAGTGGAAATACTACTTGAAAAATGGCGGTCACTGATGCACCACCGTACCAGCGTGCACCGCTGGTCAGAAAACCTACATTTCCACCAATGTGAACATGGCCCTTTGTCCCCAGTGGAGGCACGGAAGAAGAAGTGGTTGAATCCATCTTCACCGACACACCAAGCCATTGAGAAGATTGTTTTCGATAAAACTCTATCAAGAGATTTGAGGGGACTGACAGAATTCTGTCACACAGGAGGTTTGGAGGTGTTCCACAATATGTGCCTAAAGTACAGGCCAAAGCGCTTGCATTTCAGCATACAGGGCATGAGACATAGGACTCTACTTGCCGTCTTGGCCCATAACGAGAATCTCGGCCGTGAACAATCTAGGACTAAGGGTAATGTAAGGATGCCTCGCTACACTAAGGCCTTTTCAAAAAGAAGTAAGCAATGGGTGATCAAACCAGTCTATGAGGAAATGGAGTTCGACTTTGTCAAAAGCCTTATTGTTGCTGTATTAGAGAAGCACAGATATGGAATTTTGAACGTTTCTGTGCAGAGCACTGATCCATTGCCACCCAACATTGCCACTGTGCCATGTCCACCCAATGGAGAGCTGGTTGTGAAGTACAAATCCCGGTTTAAATAATTGTAATACGATTGTCTTTTTGTAAATACATTTTATTGTACAGTGTGCATACAAAGTACGCTAACCCTAACCCCTACCTTCACCATCCTGGGTGCCAAACTACATGGGTGCCATCTTTGAATTCTCTCTCTATTCACCTCATATTGCTGACCTTGTCTATATGTGTATGTATATATTTTTGTTGATGTAACTAATTTTCACAATCTCTTATAAATGCTGGGCACTGTTAACTGAGGGGAGGCTTGCGTATTGCAAATAATAAAACAAACAAACAATAAATCTCACTTTCAAATCAACTGCTCGGGTACTTTATACTTTCACCTGACCTTCCCCAAAAAATTAAAAGTCTCAATAGTTATGGTTCTTTGGGGCTTCAAAGCTCGCAGACAACGAGGACAAAATTGGGGCCTTAGAACGCGCCAAGCGAGCCGTTGCAGATGGGAGAGAAGCCAGTTCGCATTTGCACATTGAGGCGCACTACATAGATGGATTTGAAACTTCAAGTTCTCACAGATGGCTTTACTACGGGATGTTGCAAAGAAAGAATGTATGCTAATTTCTAGTGAAGGTCAGTGGCTTTGATTTTCAGCTCGTGCCCTGAAGAGGCCCACAACTCGCACTGGCAGTATAAGGTTCTATTGTTTTTTGACCTTGAGAGACAGGGACCATGCAGAAAGAACTTCATTTGAAGGGGGGTTTGGGGGGCGCAAGAACGTTTGAGACGATAAGGCAGAAAATTCTTAAACTAGACCGAGTTTCATGTTAGTTCAGTATACGAAAAATCGTCAAGAGCACAGTGGGATTTACGGACTGCATTACGCAGAGACACAATGGAAATTGCAAATATAATGTAAGTAACTCTTTAGACGCTTTTATACCAGAATGAAGAATTAATGAATGGATGCATGAATAAATGAATGAATGAAGAGCTTTGAAAAGGTTTGTGGGATCGTCCTTGTAGCGGGCACATGGGCATGCAGGTCCACATTCCACACGCATGTAGACAAAAAGTCGTTTCTCATTGTGTACCAACCTCGATTTATTTAGTTAGTTTTCGCATTGATTTTAGAGCCGAACATACTCCATTGCACTATACTTGAAAGCAAATAGTTTCAGCTCGGCCGTAATAAATAAAATGAATAATATTAATAAAGATCGGCTGGTGAGACTAATTATAAATTTTATGTTTTCAAAATAGGTACATACCCCCGTTTTGCCCCTGCCACCAGTTTCAGACACCGGCAGACGGTTTCTTCAGCCGCCAGCTGCAGCTTAATGTAAACAACTGCACCATTCTGATGATGTTATGGGACGATCGCCAAGGGCCCATATGCCCTTACACGGTACTTGCGGCTAGAAGCAACATATCAACCTTTACGCTGGCCTAGTGCCTACTTGATGGAACAGCCTTGCGGTTCAACGTGCGACAAAAGTGCCTCTTTGAACGAAAACCAACACCCTGTGTACCATAAAGGAACAGTGCGTGACTCACGATAAAATTTTAAGGATTTGCGGATAGAGATTAAAGAAAATAAATGACTTTCGGAGTTCATATGTCAATTGCTGAATATTCTATAAACATTTAATGTCAAATAAATGTACTTTACCAAATTTACCGTGTTGCTGTTTGATTTTAAAGTACAGTTTCATATTCCGAATTGTGGCGCGCTGTGTTGTGAGCTGATCTGTGTTGGTTTCCGGGTTCTGTGTGAAGTCGCGTAGAAGACGACTGGGCGCGTTTGCCTATGCAGCACAGTAACGTCACGGAGAGAGGCGGGGAATATGAATGTTTTGATAATGTCAGGCTCAGGGGCAGGGGATATGATTTAGTGCCGCAAAAGCAGATCAGCCAGGGCGATGGGGGAAATGATAGGATTATCACAAAATGGCAGCTCCCTGGTGCCTGTTTTCGCGTGCGTTTAATGGACGAAAACTCGGGTAAGGTCCATAGGAAATTTTTCTAAAATTGAGCGACTTAGGCTTAAAAACACATGGCCGACCCGTAAGGGAAATAAAAAATTTTGACCGAACCATTCCTTTAATGTGGGTACCTTTCTTGACAAAATTCTGTAATGAATTTCTTGAGGGGAACAGAATCCCTAGAAGTTGGCAAGGTTCGGCGATTATACCATTATTTAATAAGGGGGACTGAACGTCCCTTCTAACGATAGACTGATATCCCTATTAGATTCCCTCTCTAAGCTCTACGCTAAAGCATTAACCTTAAGACTTGAGTCTTGGTGTGCTGATAACAGGATCCTATCCCCAGCTCAGGCGAGGTTAAGGAAAGCTACTTCGACACTAAATCCGTCCTTCAGATTGACCCTTTTGGTGTACAAATATGTTATGCTTAGGAGGATGCCTTTATATCATTCTTTTATTGATTTACATGCAGCTTTTGATTCTGTTGGTAGGCCTCAATTATGGGACTTGTTAGAATCAATAGGGTTGCCAGTAGCATTGATTTCAGCAATATCCCAATTATATGAAAACAACTTTGCAGTTGTCTGTTGGGGCCAATGCAGGAGAGTACACTCCCCGAATTTCTATCTCAAAAGGGGTAAGGTAGGTGTGCATTATACCGCCTCTCCTATTTTCACTATTTATTAATGATATTGCTCTAGGGATTAACACCTTGGAGGCTGATGCACCGCTAGTGGGTGGCAAAAAGTGGGGTATTTAACTTTTTTCCGATTATGCTGTTTTAATTTCCAAGACCCCCTCAGGCCTACAAAACTAATTGACTGCCTTTTCAACCTACTGTCAGGATAAAGACTTACAAATTAATATTTCAAAGTCTAAAGCTATGATCTTTATCCCTAACAACTATTATATGCGCAAATCTTATTAATTTGATATGGGGAACGTTAATTTGTTAAAGGTGGAAGGCTATGTCTATCTGGAGCTATTGGTCTGCCATAAATGCAGTTGGAGCAGCCACGTAGAGAAAAGCTTAAATACCCTGATCAGGAGGGGACTGGCATTGATTAGCTTCAACAACAAATATGGAGGTAGACGTATATCCCCTGCAATGGAAATTTATAGAATGCAGGCTGTGCCTTCTGCGTTATTTGGAGCGGACTTTTGGGGATGTTCAGATACCTGTGACCTGGTTTGGGATGAAAACAGATTACTAAAGTGGCTCCTTAACCTTCCCAAAAGTGCTCTGAATTTGCTGATCAAACTTCAGCTGGGTTGGTATGGTCTGGAGTATTTGATAAAGTTGCGACTATGCCGGCGGTAAATATGGCATACAAGTGAACTTGTAGTTTACTAGGAGGGAATGAGTGACATGCTGCATCAGATTGCTGCAACAGGTCTTTCATGGCCATAATTTAATGAAAATATGGCCATATTGCTGGACCATCCTCAGTTGTGGAATGACCCCTTTCGTTGGGACATAACTATAAACTTGTTTTGAGGGAGGCGTATGACAAACGGTTTTTAAAGGAGAAATGCAAACAATAAAGGGGCAAAGGTAGTGGTTGCATTTTTAGAGTTGAAAAGTGTTTTTGTATTGGAATCTTATCTAGATATCCCTTGTAAAAGGATTCTGTACCACCTTGGTGGGAGATGCTGTGCACTTTATTTGTATTTTCCGCTAATACATCTCCACAAGGAGACATTATTTAAGACCGTTATTTGTTCAGTGGCAAACGAGGACTGTTGTTGTGGCCTATAGGCTGCTGAAAATAACAAGGGATGAAAACTGCATAGTTCTATTAATAAAGTATTTAGCCTCTGCTTGGGTGTTGCGTGTGAAATGTTTAAATTGCTGTGTATGAATTTTTCGTTTTTATGATATATACTGTACATTTTAGTGTGTTTTAAATTTGTAAACTTGTTATGGTCTCACTGAACTAAAGGATTTCAACACAAAATATCCATGGCGATGACTGACAATGAATTTGCAGCAACAGATTGGTAAAATGAGGGGTTTTAAACTTTGAAATCATATGCACCCTCCACAAAGAAGACCCAAAGTGGTTTATAATGTCTGTTTTTTAATAAAATTTTCAGGCGGAAAACTTCACAATCCCCCAGTATGTAGTTGACTAACATGTTTGACATATGAAGAAGGATAAGAAAATAAATGCAGGGGAATATTGACTCTGTTCTTTCTCCACTTCCCCCTGACCAAACCCCTAACCCACTGTTTTCTTCCATCAAAAAACACAGTTATGCTACTTCATTTTTAAGAAACATTTTGAACGCTGTTCAGGTCTTAACATTTTCAACTTGGGGGGATCACTAGGCAAGACGGGAGGAGAGTCCGTGCTGGTCATGGTCCCATGGTGGAAGGGGCTTCAGCCTCATTATCGCAATTGTAGGTGCTGCCTCATCCCATGGCTCGGGTCAATCCCATTGAGGCCATGCTACACCAAGAGCTCACCTGTGTTTGGGAGACTTTGGATGGCGCGAACAAGGGTTGGACGTTTAAACCACTGTTGACACATAAGGAGCAACCAGAGTCGGGGGTTAAATGGAGACTAAGGTTTCAGATGCTATAGTTGGCAAGGATAGGTTGGTCTTTTTATGTCATCACGTTCTGCGTATCCATGGAAAAACGTCAGATGGATTCTTTCTCCGCTGTTTAGTGAATTCACCAGATTTTCTCATCCACTGTGGCGGGACAGAGACACTCCAGGTGGCTTGGGTCTTCCTTCTCAGTGATGATGGTTGAGACTGGTCCATTCAAGCTTATTTCTTGAACTCTTGGTTTTGAAGTCCATTGTGGAAGAGAAAAAGACACAGGCCCAGCAGAGATGCCGAGGTTCTTTCATTGGTATATAATGTGCTAATGTTAGCGTTTCCAAAGATCTTCATCTGAGGAAATGTCCCTACACTGCAGGTGGTCCCTCTGCATTCTTTCGTGGACGATTTCTAGACTTCATTTCACAAACACCCTGGCAAACATGTGTGCCCACTGGGCACTGCACTCTAGTCTTTTAGAGTAGCAACCGCTGCTACTGAAGTCTTTAGTGCCCTTCTCAGGTCATTGTTTTCCATCCTGCCAGCCATATGCGTTTTTTCCAAACTTGTACACAAGCCTTCTCTCAACGCGCTCCAGTATTCCAGTTTTGTAGTAGTGCCTGAAATTGAAACAAAACAGTCACAATTAGTTAACGATGTTCTAAAAGCACATGACATACGATATCTAAATTTCTGCTAAGGAGCTCCGGTGGAATGAATTGTCAAGACATCAAGGTCGCATGCAGTCCCATGCCACTGGTGAGGGCAGAGCGCTTTGGTGTCCACTGCTGTCTAAGGGCCTCTATTAGTGTAGCTATTTGATATTTAGGGGCCATGTGGCACTAGGCATTGGAAGAACCAATCACTTCTGACCCTGTATGGGTGATGTAAAATGTGTTATGTGTATTTATGGACTGTTGTAGGGTTAGAGGTTGAAGTAATATTGGAAGGCTGAGGGAGCTTTGACTCAGGGGGTACCCTTCTGCTTGTGTGAGGGTGAATAGACGTTCGGTGCCAAGGCATCCAGTAAAAGTGCACGGTAGGAGAATGGGTTTTCAGAGGGTCTGGTCAGATGGTGTGGAGCTAGTGGCCCTGTAATGCTTTTTCCCAGTAGAGTGGTAAAGGGTAAGTGGTAGAGAGCCTGGCGTCCATATTAGCTCAGCCGGTGCTCCTACTATGGTTAGAATTTGAAGGCACTGTTGAATTATTTTCTTGTGGGAAGTTCAGATGCCATCTTTGGTTTGCAGAGGCTACAGAGGGATTTAGGGGACATCAGCCAGTGCAAGCCGATAACGAGATCTGCAAGTGCTGTGGTGGGACCTGCTGAGTTCGCTGGAGCTAAAACGAAAGAAACCTAGCTAGAAATCTGGATGAGAATTCAGGAGTGCTGGTGGAAACCACTGGATGACTGGGTCTAGTGTTATGAAAGAGTCAAATAAAAAGCTGAGAAATGTGTGGCCTTTCTATCTGTCAGCACCTTTGGACTCTCCTTGGGTGCTCTGAGGCAAGTGTAGTCCCTCTGATTGGTGTAATCACCCAATATTGCACATTGTCGATCAGTTTGTGGTGCTTTCTACCTGTCTGCCCCCTTTGCCTTGAAAAGCCAACAAGAGAACAACCTTGTTCTACTTGCACTGGTGCCAGTTATCTTCTTCGCTGCCATTTGACAATGGTGTTATGGAATGTGGCCAGACCCCAACTCCTTCCTATCCACTGCCCATCTTATTGAGGTAAATAATGTGGAGTCATGTGGACTTGTGAGATTACACAATGTTCCTTATGAACTGAAGTTGAACCGCCCTGATGTTCGTTGCTCTCAAGCAATGTTTATGGCTTCAGATTAGATACCATATGTATAACTGGGATTCATAGAGGTTCCCTTGGCCAACCACTTTGCAACCATCGCCAAAAAGGCCCGCTTGCAGATATGGTTATCACTGGGATTGGTGGGGATTTGCATAGCATAGCGAATCTTAGATTGGAACAGAGCGGCAGCAAAAGTACAAAAGTTGAATGAGCTTTCCCCAGCAATCCGATCGCATCTGCATTATATACGCGAGCTTTATGTGAAGGGTCAGAACCCTTTATCACCAGACACGGGACCTGACCCTGATTTTGTGAGGGGACATACAACAAAAATGAATCCCATTTGTTCTGTGCCCTTACGAGAGCCACTTAGGTTAAAACGTGATTGTAGACCTTCGTTCTCAGTAGAGGAGCTCGCACATTTATGATAAACTTAGAAGTTTTGGTTGTCTTAAATTTCAATACGACCATGCCAGCTGCTGCTGTAGAAAAATGTATTGCTTATATGAATTTAGAGAAACTTGATCAGTCATATACACTTTGGTCTCAGTTCTTCCCCTAGAGTTATCGACTGCTGAGCTGAGATGTTAGTTTATGCCATTGCATGTTGTGCTGATCTTCTCCTTGAGGTGTCTAGGAAACTCAGACCGCGCTTAAGAACCCTATATAAGCCAAAACTATTTCATTGGCGTACAGAAAGGAGGGAGATGAAATGCGAGTGGGTGCTGTTTGGCTATTTACACACCCACTGACTGCCCATGGCCATGCTGATCCCTAAACCATTCCCACCTACTACCTTCCCCTCGCCTGCCCAAACCACATCCTCCTGGGTTTTCTTTGAGCTAGTGTTATCAAGCAGCAATATCAGACTGTGTGCTGTATAGGTCTGTGATTGCTTTTTCTAAGCAGGATTTTGATAGTTAATGGCTTAATTGGAGCTGTAAATACACCAGTGGTGTAATAAAATTGTTAAGTGCCTTCATCCATTTGATGTATAACCAGTAAAGGTCCTGTTACAAAAGCATTGGCAAAGCCACCACCTTTGGCTTCTGTATACGTATTTCTAGCTCTTCTTTTTGCTAGTGCTTTTTTAGTTTGCTTTTGGACCTGAATGGGACGGTGTGCAGTGATTTTTTCTGAATGGAAAATAACGAACAACATTTTTACCTAAACATTTTTAACGAAGAAAATACGTTTTATGTTTATGTATATATAGGGAGTGGTGTAAGGGGTTAAAATGGGAAGGGAGGTGGTTGGTTGGGATTATAAATGAAGGGAAACGGGGGGCTTTGAACGGGGGCCCACATTTGAAAAAAATCTGTATTTTTTTCGTTCAAAATGTTTAGATCTAAAAGTGTTCGTTACTTTTCAATTCGGTAAAATGACAAGTTTCGGTTGGGTATTTTTCTCTGTTTTATTATATTCTGTTTGAGGAATACGGGGAGAGCTTTTTCAGTGAAAGAAGGCCGGCTGTGAGTACCTTCCCAGTATTAAAAATGCATACACACCTCAACAGAGTTAAAGAAATATATGTCTAATAAAGGATATAAAAAGGAAAACACATAGAAAGCTTATACAAATAAAGAAGGGCGTGGTAAATGGTATAGACGGTCTTAATAGAGGGAAAACATGTGGATAGGAGTGAAGGGACATTCCCCCATTAACCTTTAGTGAAGGAAGGAATTTTACTAAAGAATTACTGCATAGTAGCACATTAAAAGAACAGGTGAGTGGGGTCGAATGACCATAACATATATTTACTTGAAATGAAAACAGTGAAATAAGTGCATTCAGATGTGTAGCTGTGGGCTGCGACACGAGGGCTGCAAGCCATGTATCCAGGAGCCCACCTAAAACTAAAGTAGTCCATGCAAACTTGGGAACATTTTGGAGGCCCAATGGACAGCTGGTAGCAGGATACAGGTAAAGTAAAGGAAGGGGAGCGTTGCACAGGTTTATGTTTCTTAGTTCAGGGAGAAGCTTTGCATAAAATGAATTGAACCCAGTTTAACATGCCTTACAAGCCACAGAATGATAACTTTAGGGGCAGAAGCGAGACAAAGGGAATCATAGGGCCTGATTTGCACTGCGTTTCTCAATGGGGGTTTGCCATTTAAAACGTTTTGTTAATCAGGCCCCTACTGTCTATATATGTTTATTTGACCTGCACATCCCATTCTTGTGCCGCAATATCCTGCAGCCATTGTATGCATTGCATGTCTAAATCCCGACACTTGGGATTTAGCCATACAATGCTTCCAGTCTGTGCTTCACTCGGCGGTTCTGGTCTTTCACATACAGTGTGCATTGCTGTTATGCTTCTGTTATGGCGATGGTAAAAAGCGCATACAATGCAATTAAAATGGCTGTGATAGTAAAATATTGCACCATTACCCTGTAGACTATCTATGTTTTACAAAAGGGATTTGACAATCCGTGTTGGGGCCCTGCAGATAGAGCTGGTCTGGGATGGAGAGAGACTCCTAGGACATTTTTCGCCCAACGCCTGGTGAATGCGCCTTCTCGAATGTAGTGCTATAGGTTGGGAATAACTGTTACGGGTGCTATGAAGAAATGTATATTTCTCTTTTTGGTATTACCTAGATACACTGCCTTTTCCTATAATTATGTAGAGTGGTCACCATATCTTGGGCTCACTTTTGAGCCGTATTAAGTGGTAACTGTGCAAGGAAGTCCACAGAAAGGTCTAGGGGGCCCTCTACGGAGAACAACACAACCAAATTACCAGTTCTATGGGAAGGTGCCCACTCGGGAGGGTTTACAACCACATTTGAGCTCACTGTACCTTTCACAGAGGAGAAATACTCATTCGCATATCAGTCTGGTCCCACCCACTTAGGCAGCTCCCCGTCCCTTTTATGTAAGGAAGTGTCAGAGGATTTTGTGAAGTATTTTGGAAGCTACCATGGGATGTTATGAGGATGCTCTTTTCATTTATAAGATCTTTGGTGTTAACTGCCAATGTGATTTTTGTTGCCATGTTTCTTCAGCACTACTCTGGCTTGGGAAAGCTGTAAAAGGGAAACATGTTGAGCATTGATACGGCGGGAGGCCTCATGACTTACAATGAATCACTTAGAAATCAAGATGACAGGGTAACCATCTGTATGTTTTTGGGTGAAGTACATTTCCTGCAGGTTCTTGTTGATGTTGAGCTTTGGGCCCACCACTTCCCAAACTGTACTGTTCAAAGATCAGCATCTAGATGAAGATGGCTCACTGTTGCGACTGGTGCAGGTGACTAACCCTGCACAGACTTCCAGATAGAGGACGAGCAAAGTTTTATTTGATTTTTGGAAGTCAGTGCTTCTATTTTCTCATCCTTTTCTTTCATCGAGCTTCTTTTCATCCAACTCTCCTGTATATTATGTTCATTTGTTGGTTAACATTTCTGCAAAACTGTGCCAAATGTAAACATGCATTAACTGGTTTGAATGTTTTGTGAGGCACATGCATGCCACATTAGGGTCCTTCTAATGATGCTGGGATACCCTTAATATAGAGAAATGCAAAAGCGGCAGCCAAGTGTAGACAACACAGTGGTGGGATCCCTTCTAACAGCTGATTTACCTCAAGGCTCGGCTGAGTTTTTCGTATGTCATCCTGTCATTCTTCTTTTTTTGGCCCCACATCCTTGCCAAGGCCTCTGACTTGATCACCCGGAAGATGCCCAGGTCTCTGTCCTCCCAATCTACAATCCCAGGGTTGTCTCCAGGGATCAGGAGGAGATCTCGCACAAATTCCCATAAGTGGGAACTCTGCTGGCCTTCAAAGAGAAAGAGAGCAGGGTTAGCAGAAAGCCACAAACTGATTCAACAACTTGCCTGCTGAACCTAGTCCGGTTCTTTATTGGTGACGGAATATCCCCATTATTGCTGCTTGGAAAAGTTGGACTTAACATTCAACAAATTAAAAGAAAGGAGTCTAAATCATAATGCTACTGACAGATTGGGGTATGGTCAGGGTGCATGTGCGCTGAGAAGCCCTGTAATCTTAAAAATATGTTGGTTAGCTGCAAACCCAGTTGACATAGGTGTTGCCCCACACGTATTCAATATAATAGTGACACAGTAAATATCAACAATACTGATTGCGCTTAACCATAAATTGTGGGACCGGGATTTTTATGCACATGTTGTGATCATACTTGTTACAAATCTAGGTTGCCCTAGAAAACATGCCTTTGATGATTATAGTCAACACGTGTTTCGACCCCTTGGTCTTTCTCAAGACTAATTCCCTAATCAAGGCACTATAGTTTCAATATTTTAGCATACTTCTGTGCACCTTAACAAAAGAAATCAGACTCCCTGTGTTCTCGGTTATCCACACTGGCAATGGCACTCAAAGATGAAGCCACAGTTAGCCTGGACCTGGGCAGCAACACTCTTGCTTTTGCATGAATAGAAGAAAGAGGGAGGCCTCCTCCTTTAGTGTCTTTGCCCCAGGTCAGCGTGCTCATATAGAAAACAAAAAGGAAAGAGGGACTAGAGTCCCCCAGCACCCCAGACCCAAGTAGATCACAGTCAAACGGAAAGAGAAAAGCACATGCCTGATATTGTGCCTTGCGCCCATTTCAGAAGAAGGGGAGTTCTGCTCTGTACCTGCAGCCTATTGCTGGCACACCAGCATACAGAATAATAAACCCCTTCAGGTCCTCCCACGGCTAAGTGAAAATTAAGCCGCCTAGGGACAGGATAGTTTTTGCTGAAGGGGTAGCTGATTGAGTTCCTGGAACTATGAGGACTGAAGTAAAAACACATGGTTGTCCTGGGTTCCCATTCTGATAACGCACTGCTAAAGCGATCTGGGTCTGAAAAGTACTAGTACCTTGGGCCTCTTTTGGGACAAGAGCACTCTTGGTTTCTTCTAATAGAGATAAGACAGCAACTCCAGACCCGCATTCCAGGCCTCCCGTTCCTTCAGCCAATGTTCCTTGTTTTCTTTGTTTTGAGAATGATCTGTTGTGTGACTTCCTCTTACTAATCATTTTACTCTGCAACATCTGACAAAGAAGTCTGTGGGACTTCGAAAGGTAATGCTTTGTTTCCATCTTTCCATACTATTTTCAGCTAGTCCAATAAAAGGTAGCGAAACCTACATTTTGTGTGATTTTAAAACTGGACTAACATGGCGTAAAACATTTCTTTGCACTTCATCCTTATCTGCTCTTACTGAACATAGGCGCTTGAGGCTCTTAAAGGTGGTTTATGCTGGGGATCCTTTTTGCTTCTATAGGTCCCTGCATCAGCATAAACCACCTTTAAGAGCCTCACCCGCTTGTGTTCAGTAAGAGCCGATAAGGATCTGCACCAGCCGGTCTGGTCCTGTGAGTCCTGATCAGCCCTTTGCAGCTGCCCTAATTATTTTGCCACTTTAAAAAGCAACAGAAGGGAGAGACTCAGCCTGTACCCCACTGACAGCATTTCCAAAGACTGCAACAGGGAGGCCTAACTGCGCCTCACCCCAATAGCGGCCACATCCTTGGACATGGAAGGGGCCCTGACGCCTCATGCCACACGTCTACTACAGGAGACAAAGAAGGTAGGTATCCCCCTAATCCTTCATTATGGGGGAACAGACTAACCATATGAACAAGGGGGTGAATGAAGGATACTTTCTACATAAATCATGTATTTATTTCAAATTATACAATGGGACGCTAAAAAATATAGCTTTCCTCCTGACCTTAAATCACACGCTCCCAAGAACATCTACACAATTTCAAATATCCACTTTTTTTCCCTCAGCTCCCCAAAAGTGCATGCTTCAGAATAAAATGACGTTGCAATCAACACAAATCATCCTTATTAATCGGGGCAGTAAAGTGCAAGCTGCAAAAACACATACATGAAGTTAATCAATAAATCACAATATATGGAAGACCAAGGAGAAGTCACATTTGAGCTCGAGAGGTGGTGCTAGCAAAGTCTGCTCACTAGTTTCAACATCTCTAATATCCCTGCTGGGAATATGTGTTCCTCTTGCCTGAGCAGGCATCTTAATCAAAGATTTTGTAAATGCCTCAAACGGCGTCTTGGCCTCCTCTGCTCTGCTCAAGATTACTTGTCAACAGTGGTCGAAGTGTACGAAAAGAAGTAGTGGAACTATGTTCCCTGCTGGCCCATTTCTTGTCCCAAACGGTTGCATTTTGGAGGCACTGTTCAGAGATAAGACGGCCCTTGTAAACCATACTGGGTGCAGTACCACCTTCACTCCTCCTTTTTTATTTTTCACTTTTGTTGTGTCACTTTGCAAGTTTTGTCTTTACCCAACATGGCACAACACTACGCCTTCCAGCATCTTAAGCAGAAGGCCTCAACACTGTGGTATGTTTTTTAGTGGAAAAGGTCCTGCTTGATGCCGCCAGCCACAAGATGTATTCTTTGAAAGTACTCTTAAGCTCCATCACATCCTGCCTGGCAAACTCGTGATGATACCAGGATACAGCCGCCTCTGAGAACAAAAGAACCCAGGAACACTTGTGATGGGTGAAGAAATGCCCGGAGGTCCGTTGGTGCAACACACCATAGTCACAGACGAAGGAAGAGGGCTGAGTGGTACCTTAACAAGCTCCATGAAGGAACAGTTACTGACCCGGCTCAATTATAACTGTTTGCGCTAGTTGCTTTGCTCCATACATGACCACCTTGTAACCACGGTCATCTTGCACTTATCACTGTTTTGTTTTTGATTACTGTACTGTTATTCTCGCCTGTGGGAAAATTCTGCAACCTTGCATAAGATTAAGCGCCCAGTTACCTCGGGGTTTGGTGCACGGTACAAATAAAGAAACAAAACTAAACTAAACTAAACTGAAGAACATCAAGCTCCCAATTTAAAACCTCTCAAACAAGTCCTCCATAGGAAATAGCTCATTTCCATCTCCAACTCTGTGGTCCATGGAACCATCGCTCAGAGTTAAATTCCAGCATGTGACTTGCAAAAACAGAACTTTGGCGACTTGTATCTGCCAGAGAGAGATTGAGGGTGAGAAAGAGCGAGAGAGAGTGAGAGGGAGACAGTATGAAGGAGAGGGAAAGAAGAGGGAGAGAGAGGCAGACTGACTGCATGAACAGCTGCAGTGATGGACCTAATCTCCGCAACCTGCAACTGGGAGATCAGTGAAGTACATGCAGTGGAGAACCACATCAGGGTGAATGGCAAAACCCCATTCTGAACAAGATCGAGGCAGGTTTCCTTAGCTGATGTGGAAGATGTAAGAGGCCACCTGGAGGCTGGAATCATCTGGGAGTCTTGCAGCCGCTACACCTCATCAATCATGCTGGTCAGGTTGCCTTTGTCAGCCTCTTTCAATACATCTTAGAAGAACTACCGAGTATTTAAGCTGGAGATGCTGGCACTCAATTAACGGGTGACTGAGAAACTGTACGACTTTCTCTACTGGGTGAAATTCACTGGGTGGATGGACAACAACCAGTTAACCTACATCTTCAAGTTCCCCAGGTGTGATGCCACCAGACAATGCTGGCTAGTCACCCTCACCACATATACCACAGATCATTTCCAACTGATCTACCACACTAGGGTCAACAATTCTGGTACTGACACGTTGTCCCACCAGCCTCAATACCCGACATGGCAGACTAGAGTACCTTTTCAGCAGCAGCCTCTTTAACACTCCTGATCACAGCAGGGTAACTGATTGTTTTGGAGGGAATATTGCTAAATTTCCTTCCAGATACTTTGAGATCACCAGACAGTCATTGCAGGGCTCCTGCGACTGATCCTCAGTGAGTTTGGTCAAGCTCTCATCTAGCTGACTCCAGTTTCACTGCAATCTTGAGTGTCAATGAGAATGGAGCAGAAGGTCCCCATTGGCTACAGGAAAATGACAACCACTGAGAATGTAGACATTGAATGATAGATCCTGGTCATCAAAGGGGGTATCCTCTACAAGGGGCGCCACATTTGGGACCTCCTATTATATTGCCTGATGCTTTCCTGCCAGCATAGCTATGCCACTCAATGCACTTGATAACAAACATGGCTATTTTGGGACTGAGTGCATTCCAGAATTACTAAGAGCATGTTCCCACTAGCCCACGCTGGTCCTGGATCTAGAGAACTACTGTCAGTCCTGTGCCCTCTGCATTACCATGAAGTCATCCACCCATCCTGTGGACTACCTGCATTACCTACAGGGCTCTGGACTGTTGTATCCGGTCTACATTGACTTTCTGAGCCTGCAAGCTGACAGCCGCAAAGTTCGAAACATCTTTGTCATCACAGACCACTTTACTTGCTAGGCACAAGCCTATCCCACGAAGGACCAGGAGGCTGTCACCATCGCCAAGGTCCTAGTGGAGAAATTCTTCATAAACTGAAGCAGGCCATCCACACTCGGACCAGGGGACCAACTTTAAACCAAGACTGATTAAAGAAATGTATGGGATGAAAAAGCCTACAACTCTCCAAACCACCTACAATGAGATGCTCAGTCCAGAAATTCATTCACGCTCTGTTGGACACGCTGGGCACCCAGACATTAAGACATAGAATGAAGTGGAGCCAACACATTCACACCCTGGTCCACGCATACGGAAATATACCAAAATGTCGCCTCCAGAATTCCGACTGCCGAAAATTCAGACTTTTTTTATTCGACCCCCCTTACACCACATATATATGTGGGCGGGTATGGGATGTAATAAGACTATGGGTGGGCTTCTGGCGGTCTCCCCCGCACATGTATGTGGTGTAAAGGTGGTTGAAAAAGAAAAAGAAAAAAAAGTCGCTACTTTCAGCCGTCGGACTTCTGGGGGTCTCAGTAATCACACGCATACAATTGCACCCAAAATGACAGTACATGGTATTTGGTGTACTTTTTCATATTTGGGAGGGATCCAGTTGAGCTTCATTGTCTCCCCTGAGGAGGCTGCTGCCAATAACTATCTGAAATCTGCGACCAGCAAGAACAACCTAACCAAGCATACCAGTTGGCCAAAGCTGTCAGTGAGAAAGATGTGGAAAATAACAAGAGACTACACAACACAGTCACAGCCCTCCTTCGCCATCAGCATCCTGGGGACCCCGTTCTGACCCAAAGTCTGCGAAAAAGAGGGAGAAACACGCATAGTGACCACTGGGAGGATGTCGTGGCTCTACCCTGCGGTATTCCGTGGAAGAGTCTGTTACCAACAGCACACCACGAATGCTGCTTGCACCGGCGCCTGGGAGACAAACTACGTGTCCAATGTTGTCGTGGGTGGAATCGTGTCTGTGCAGCGCTGGGCTGGCCTATGCGTTTGTGCTTCCGGGTTGGAGCCAGACTCGAGCAAAAGCTACTTCAGGACTTTGCTTATCCGGGTCCAGTGCTCAACATTATTATTTTGATGTCTACCTTTCAAAGGGATTTCTGCTTGTTTGTTTGTACTGCTGTTGCCTCACGTCGTGGTTTGGTTCACTTGATCCGTTTTTTGGTTTACGGATTCAGCTGTGTATTTGAACTGCTCGTGCCTCACGTCTTGGATTGATCGTCTGCTTTCTCCCTGGCTTACTCTTCTATGAATCAACTCTTTTCTATGGGCCTGTTGGTCTCCCCCTACCTTCTTTCTTTGCTTCGGCTGGGATCTCATGGGACTTCTTGGTCCCCTTTTGGATTTGGACCTTTCTTATCTGAAAGGATTTCTTCTGCCTCATTGGAACTCATTTGAACATTGGACACTTTCTTCCCTTTGGTCTGTCCTCAAGTCGTCGGTTAGCCCCTGCATCTGTGGTCTATTTTTGTGTATACCACCCGGGGTGGATGCCTGCTCTATGGACTATGCTGCCTGCTTTGCCCTTTTAGGGGTCTTTTCATCTACAAGTGTGCAGGAATTTCTTTCCTTAGAGCCAGGGACAAAGAGGATGGGAGTTATGAGGTCCTCTTTTCGATTACTTAATGTTGCCTTTATTTATTGGACGATAAAGCCGCCATGGCCGACCATACTGCCCTTTAACTCCCTTTAGTGGCCCACGGTAATGGCGGAATGAACCGATCCACTGGCCGATACAGTCGCAGCCCCCACCCCTCACCCTTGTGCTTGATCACTAAATAACACCTGTCTGACGGCCTTACCATCTTCATCCAATTTCAATACGACTGAACCTAATTGGGGTGGTGGTCCTATCCAGGGTAGAATGTTGAAACGCCCTCTACTCATAACACCAACAACGATAAAGACAATGCAACTCATTCAGAAGGAAGCAACTTGACCAATCTGTGGCCTGAAGATATGTCAACACTCTTCACCTGCACAACAGAATGTTGTTAGGGAGAATTCTCATTCTATGGCTAATTTCCCTTACCTATAGAGTCCCCCAGCAGCTTTGCTGGATTTGAAGGGTTTGTTTTTTTCTCCTGCTAAGAGTGAGACTCTTTTTCCCACTCTAGGCTATTTTTGTGTTTAATGTCTATGGGGTTTTTCTAACCTCCATAGGAACCATCTTTATTCACATGTGTTACACAGCACCCTCCGTGCAGTGACACAGGGGTGTCGTAGTGACCCCCAAACATAGACTACATACCCTGGGACTGACTACTGTCTCCCAGGGCATGTAAAATCCCAATTGACTTTACTAGTCAATTTTTATGAACTAAACCAGTACAACCCATCTTACTCTGGAGGTACTGGAAAGGGTTAATAGGTTTTCCCTTATGTTCATTTTCGAGAGGGTACCATACAGTCCCTTTCTCAAAAGTTTCTGGCTGGTGGCAGTGGTTACTACCATAAATATTCGACCGTGAATATTTTCCTATGGGATTTTCCCATTGTTCGAGGCTACCACTTTTTCTGACATCCTCTAGCATACCGCCGGTGTATTTTAATATTAACTTTACTCCGGTAGGTTTTATTTGCCAGAACTTTAATATAACTTCTTTCTCGTACCTTTCTCTAAACTCCTAACCCAGGTCGGGGATCCTTTGTTCATCCTTTTGGCGGGTTCTGCCAAGAAGCCCTCCTTTCGGCGCCACTGAGTCTGTGGTGGGTCCATTGTGTGGGAGGGGAAGTAGGACCCCTGGACAGGGTTGCCTACGCAACCCATGTTGCACTCTATCTTGATAGGCTGGAGGGTCTCCCGCCAAGATGCCCACTCCACTGTGTGAGTGACAGCTAGGCTATATGAATGGGGATCTTTTTGCATAAAAACAGGGTCCTGAGGACTGGAAGAGCAAGACGTTGCCACTGGAACTAAGAAGCCGAAGAGGAGAGAAGCCAAAGACATCTGCAATGACTGAACCACCGGTGAAGCCCTGCTGCAGCGTCTCACCACTTTTCTCCACACGACGAGAGAAGATCTTCATCCGAAAGAGCCTTCTTCCCTTGAGCTGGTGGGGCCAACCAGTTTGCCAATCACATTCCCGGATCTGCCTTGGTCGAATCGCCAGTACCCTGTACTCGGAAGCCGGATAGCCAGACACTAGTCCACCCGGACCACGATTTAAAGGAGCGTACCTTTCATTCATCGGGCAGCACCGCGGCTGGTTTCATCCCTGGGTAGTGCAGTAACTCGAACCTTCCTCCACGACAAGAGCCTCTCTTCCTCTGCTGGATCCCCCGAACTGCAGGAACGACCAGGAACAACCGCCACCGCAGGAGCCACTTCTTCATTTTAAAGGTACATTGTTCCGCCAGGCCGCCCTTTCTTCGGGGTAGAGCTAAAGGTGTTTTAAATCCTTTACCTACCTGTTGGGTTGGCCGCCCCTCTCTCTTAACCTTGTCTTTCACCTTCTGCATCCACCTTTTCTGCAGCTACAAGACCATTTTGCTCATGGGCCCTCGCCCTGTACCACTGACTCTGGCACAGGCCTACTGACTCTGGCTAAATTTGTTAGAACTGACTTCTCTAGATTGATTCTCAACTAGAACTGTGTTGGTGCACCTACCTCATATAACTACCCTTTTTCTCCCCTCTCTTCAACCTTTTGAAGTGCTATTTTGCTCAGTTTTCATTTAAGTATTTTCTATACTGATGTACTGCCTTGCTTAAACTGGTCCACAAACTGATGGGGAGTGTTGCTAGGGTGTGTAAGAAGATATTTCTGTATAACTTGTGCTTTCCCTCCCTTGTGCCATTTGTGTTTGGTTTTCACGGTGCCGTTTTGCTCAGTTTAGACGCTTGCTCAAACTTGTCTACAATTTAACTAGGGAGTTGTGTATACTTTCTTTGACCAAATTTAACTTGCTTAAGAACTGTGATAGTTGTGTTTAACTAGAAGTGTATAAAATAAATATATATATTCTTTTTACTACAAAGCTTTGGTCAGTGTTTCCTTGTTCCACAGTGCTGAAGGCCTATTGTGTAAACCCTGAATACTGCTCATCTCCCTCTTGAGATAAGTCTGACTGCTCAGCCACAGCTACCAACTAAATCTTTGTGGTACGGACTGATACCAAAGGGGATTTATTGCTCTCACCTGTAGTCTTAATCTTCTGTAGTGCTCCCTAAGGGAACTGCTCAGGATTCTGCCTAACAAATGTGCATAGGCTATTGTTTAAATTACCTTCAAGATACTGCACCTAAAATTCGAACCCTTCAGGGCAAAGGACACCCCTGCCATATGTCTTTGTGCTCATTATCGATACTGTTTCAGGGTCTGCAAACTGTAGTACTCCAGACGTTTTGGACTACAGCCCCCATGATCCCTCACAGTTTATGCTAGCTGGGACTGATTGGAGCTATAATACAAAACATTTGGAGGGTTTAAAGTTGTAAACCACTGGGGACTCTCTATGCTGAGCTACCATGATGCCATTGCTTGGCACTTTAAATGCAAATCACCAAAAACAGAAACAACACAGAATCTTCCAGTAATTCCCAAATACATATTTTCAGAAATGTTTTCGGTAAATGATCAACATTCTTCTTATACCTCGTGCACATATCAAACGCACACACTAAAACACATAAACATGTTTCCTTTTGATGGGCTTCTGTAGTTCAGTTTATACTCACCTGACTTGGCGGTAGTATGGCTCTTTTGCTTTTTGCGGGCATCCGTGTTCAGTAACACCTTTTCATTACCTAAAATAAAGTTTGACACATATTGGGAATCGGAAAAGCAATGTTATTAAATAAGTAATGAATGAGCGTTTGAATTATTCATCATATTAAGACCTAAATGTTGTATTCCACTCTAGCTAGCATCAGGCTGGTATTTTAAACTCAGGTTAAGAATGGTTGCATACTGCAACCTAAGGTCTCTTTTTCACAAGTCATGGCCCAGGGATGACAGAGGTTTCCCAGAACTCCCTCCAGTGCCTCATTGTGTATGGGCTCTGTGAATGGTGAGGGCTGTCAGGTTTATTAACTTCCTGTTTCCAGAAATGTCTCATTCTTTATGGGCTCTGTGAATGGTGAAGGCTGTCAGGTATATGCACTTCCTGTTTCCGGATATTTGGAAGCCTGCATGGCACTGGCTGTTACATATGAAAACAGTGCAAGCCATTGGAGTACTGCATCCGCTATAGGGTCCTGTGTTTGACCACATGGTCACAAGTTCGAATCCCAGCATGTTCATTCAGCAGTTCATCATTCTGAGGTCAGTAAAATGTGTACCATTCATTTGACTAGCAATACACACCAATGCTATGACAAGACTGGAGGCGAGCATTATGCTTCAATTTCTTTTATTACTACTCCTCAGCAGTTTCAACAAACCAATAACAAAACACTGTAAAATGTCCAAAGTGGCTTTTCCTTCTTTAAACTATAATCTCCATTGTCTCTGTAGTCCATATCCCTCCATGATCAGCTATGACCACATCTTGTCTCTGAGCTCCTCCTCTTCTTTTACTGCTCTTCAAGCAGATAAGTACTATTTCTCTCTCCTCCTTATACATTGGCATAAGTGAATTTGCTTAGCAGATTCAAATGTATACTAAGTAATAGCATATGTAGAAAGCATAAAAGTTGACAAGAATGCAGATCTTAGCACGTATGATCGCAGTTAAGGGTTAACACCACTAGCTTGGTAGCGGAGATCGCGCGTAGTATATTTCAAGCACACAGTTTCGCGTTAATTTCTTTTGCTAATTACCATATCATTCTACTGTTGATACTGGCTCTGCGCCGCACCCGCTCCGTGCCGTATGACCGGCACGCCAGGGGTTTGCCTGGCGCCCGCCGAGCCTTCTGAACCCTCAGTGAGGGAGAGGAAGCATCAGAGCACTCTGGCCCCCACCTTCGTGTAGGCGGGGCCGGACCACAGGGCACGGAGCTTCTGCATCGCATTTCTACTGTGACGCGGAGAAAGTGAGAAGCCTGAACCCGCAGTCGATCACTCCCCGCTATGGAGAGTAGCTCAGATAGCGGGACTTCCAAGTGTTCACACGAAGGACATTATGATTAATGTAAGCGTAACAATGCCTGCAGCTCGTGAAACGCTGCAACAAAGCAGGCATCAAGCAGCGCAAGCTCGAGAGCAGAGAAGCTCTTGTGTCCTCACAGCCAGAGAGGAGACAGCCCCTCACGAATCACAAGGCCCCACCTAAGGGCAGTTTGGATTTATATTGCCCATCACAGGCATTAAAAACAAGATCAAGTCCGGTGCGGCCTCAAATAAAAACATTTTTTTAAAAAACTTTTAAAAGTGATTACTAATCACAGAGTTGATCTTTAAGTCCATCATTTGGAGCATCTGACTTTAGAAGTGGGCGTGCCCAGACACCTGTATCAGGTACCCAGGCACACAGCAGCCTCCCAAAATGTCGGAATTTCAATGGAGTGCAGAGGAGCAGTCATTAGACCTAGCTGCCAGCTTCAAGGAGGTGCTGGGGAATTCTCTAGTCGCTGCTGTGGCTCAAGGGGTAACACCCCTGCAAGAAACGCTGGAGACCATAGAGGCAATGCTAAACTAGCCCAAAGATAGCACCATAGGGAAAGAGTGCACGCCCTCCGAACCCTCTGAAACAGGGTCTAAGGGGAGTACTCAGGCCCGAAAGAGGAAAGCCTCTCATGACCCCCAGGGCCCGGCGGATGGGCTGAAAGAAAAGGCCCCAGAGGTTGCCGACACCTTCGCAAAGCTCAGAGAAGCATACTTGCAGCGTCAGGCGGTGCCAAGCCTCACAACCCCCACACCAGGGGAAGACATTGGTGGAGGAGATGACCCAGGCTCGGAAGAAGAGCCAACAGGAGGTGACCTGTCCTCCCACGACGAGGAAGAGACAGTTGATGATGAGGTCAAGCCCAGCGGGGTAAAGAGAACCCGCAAGGAGAAACACCTGGAGGAGGACCAAGAGGACATGTTCGATCCAGACAGCATACGAAACCCGCGGTCTTCGGACTGGCAGCCATCCCCCAGAGTTGCACAGCACATGACTGTAAGATTGAGGCAGGCCCTTAACAAAGAAGTTAGGCAGCGCCTTTGAGCGGAATGCCCCAGACCAGACCTTCCAGGAAAAGATGCAGAAACTCTCGAGCTAGACCCCAAGATGCTAACTTTTGTATCCAAGACCAGTAAAGATCCCTGGAAAGGCATCGACAGGTCATGGAAGAGTTGCCAAGAAAAAGTTCTAGACTGGGCTGGCCCGCTAGCAAAGATCATGGACGTGGCGGAGAGAGCGAAAGATACAGGGGAAGAAGTAGACCCCGACGCCCTAGCAGGCTGAGCACAGAGAGCCGCCTGCTTACTGGGAAATGCCAACTGCGCCATTGCCTCGGAGAGAAGGAGAGACTTGCTGCTGAAAATTGATCCCAATCTCAGCGACCTCGCTTCGTACGAAGCAGGTGAAGGGGCGCAAGGCCTCCTTTTCGGCGAGACCTTTGGGAAAGAGATGGACTGCTTTGTTGGTGCACATACTTAATTGGAGAAAGCCCAGGCTTCCATCTGGAAAATCTTCCTGAATAGAGTTTTTGACGGGACCGGCCGCTCCAGGGGACATGCGGCTGGTTAAAACCAGGGAGGCAGAAGACCCCCTAATCCCAGAGCACAATACTGGGAAAACAGACAACATGATTCCTTCTTCCCGGCCAGGGGACGTTTCCCTAGAGGATGGAGAGGAAGAGGAAACAGCCGAGGTCAAGGATTCACCCAAGGGGAGAGTGAGTCATTAGCCTCCAGTGGGAGGGAGGACTGGCATGTTTTTGGGAAACTGGCGCGAGCTTTCAAGCGATGCTTGGATATTGCAAATCGTGAGGGGTCTGCATCTAGAATTTATAAAGCCGCCAGTACAAGTGCCCAGACCACATCAGCAGCAAATGGCGTGCACAGAGCAGAACTGGTCAGATCATGAGCTGGCGCAGCTTGTGCAAAAGAACGCCATAGAGAGATAGCCGGGGACACCCAGTTTCGTGAACAACATGTTCCTGGTAAGAGAAGGTCCGACCAGTGATAAACCTGAAGGAACTGAATGGCTGGGTAGTGTACCACCATTTCAAAATGGAGGGCATCCACCAGCTCTGAGACTCCCTCAGGGAGGGAGACTGGCTGACGAGGCTGGACCTGAAAGACGCTTACCTGACGGCCCCAGTGTCGGAAGAGTACAGGACGTTCCTGGCTTTTCATTGGAAAGGGCAGTGTTGGCAATTCAAGACGATGCGCTTTGGTCTTGCATCAGCACCCTGGGCCTTTACCAAGCTGATGAAACCAGTGGCAGCAGCAATACGGGAAAAAGGCATGAGACTGATCATATACCTAGACGACCTACTGCTGCTGGCCGAAGACAGAGAGACGCTGGTTTACCAGACTAAATGGTTGCAGGATCTGCTCCTGTCTCTGGGATTTCTGGTGAACGTGGAGAAATCAGACACCACTCCAGCACAGAGACTAGACTTCCTAGGATTTATTCTAGGTACCAGGAAGGCCACGCTAGAGCTCCCGGCTCAGAAGATACGGGACATCAAAAGAGAAATCCGAGGATGCCTGCAGAAGCAGGTGGTTTCTCTCAGAGTACTGTCAAGGATCGTGGGTCTGTTGGCGGCTTCCATTCAAGCCATATTTCCGGGGCGTTTACACTATCAAGCGCTGCAGAGGTTAAAGATCAGACACTTGCAGCAAGCCTTGAGATATCATCAATTAGTACCTTTGGATCAGGAATCAATCACAGAACTGGAATGGTGGTTGAAGAATATGGACGCCTGGAATGGGCGAGCCATTTTTTCGGAGATCAACCAGACCTAGTCATAGAGTCAGACGCCAGTCCCCTAGGCCGGGGAGCCCGATGCGGAGACCTGCAGACAGGGGAGAAGTGGAGCGAAGAGGACATACACATGCATATCTGAGAAATAATTATCGGCAAAAGAAAGAATGGCAAAGTAGGGTATATTACCCAGAACAATCACTTCCCCCGAAAAATCTTAACAAAGTTAGTAATAGGCTTTACCTGCCATGCCCTTCTCGGGTTCATCTGCCCCTGGTGGTGGCAAATGAAGGTTATTGCGCCAGCACATCCAGCTTCCCAACACATGCCAACCATAGGAACACCTAATGCCTCCACCCAGAAGAAAGATACTACTGTATCGACCCTGGACCATAGCAGGAAGAAGAATCCCAACTGACAGGCTTTGACAATGATCATCCAGATCCATTGACTGAGGGTCCTCACAAATGGCTTAGTGCCCTAAGGCCTTTTACCAAAGTAAACAAAAAAATATTCTCACACTTTCTGAAAGTCTCAGTGAGGGTAGTCTACTGCAATACTGCCCTCTTAATATCCAATGACAAAATAAAGTGTCCTTGTCTGCTATAGTGAGGACCTGAAGAACCAACTCCTTATCAGGACTGAAAGATAAACACATTTTGGGATGAAACTCTTGGCCTGGGTGCAATATTGTCACATAAGGAATAACTCTAATCTTTCCGGTCTGTGCCGGTCCGTGTCATGCCGTATAGTGACATCTTTGTCCTCGCCATACACAGATAATATAAGCGTGCACCGAGGAGTGCCTGGAGAGTGCCGTTTGGGCTGGGATCTGCCTGCTGCTGCTGCTATAGCATTGGAATGCTGTTTACACGCAGCAAAACGAAAACTAAAGTTATTAAGTACACCACAGACTTGATAAGCCGGTCCTGGATCAGCGCACCGTTGGACCCTTATTTACACTTTTTGGACTTTCTTGATGCTTCAAGTATATCTCCGCCCACATGCCCACCTTCAATCTATATATTTGATGTGCACACGCGCGCACCAGCGCGCTCGCACCAAGGATTGCCTAGTGAGTGCTGTTTGGGCTGTTTGGCACTTTGGGGGAGAGGGTGTCAGTGGGAGTTAAATATTTTTTTTCATCCACCTTTATATACTGAAAAATGAGGAAAAAGGTCAAGGCGTTGCCTAACATCCTTACTGCACCCCTTATCTTTTCAACCAGACGTAACAGCATGTCCCTTGCAGTTGCCATGCCGTTACCTCCTTCCCCTATTAGGCTCACGCCACAAAGGGACGATAAATGTACAACTGAGGTTGAAAATACACAGGGAGGGCTCTCTGAAGTAGGCCCTGCTCCGTCTAATGAGGGAGACCTGGAAGTGAATTCCAAAATAATTTTAATAGACGCTTTGTTTTCACCTAAACCTTTATCTGCATCTGGTTGACTGTATTCCAACTCAAGCAGATCACCAAAGTGGATTGTATTTGAATACTCCTCCAATATTTAGTACTGGTGAGGTCTCATTACTAGCAATGCATATGAACAAGTGTGATGGCAATTCTAATAACTTTACTCCCTCTGCATTCCAACAATTTGTGAGCTCATCTGTGCTAATTAATGATGATTGTAATCCAGTAGTTGTAGCCATTAAGAACTTACAAGCCATGATGTGTATGGAATTTACCTCTCAAACCAGACACATATTTGCAATCAGTAATAATTTGTCCTTTACATTAGACCTTTTGAAGACTAATATTCCCCTATCTGTAATGGAACCGATTAGGCAGGAAGCACTTGGGCCCTCTCGAAAAGATAACGGCCCAGCTACTACCACGGATGCCGAAATAATTGGGAAGGGGGCGACGGATGTCCCTGTTATAGACCCTCATTCCATTGGTGATATTATGGGTAAAAGTAAAAAAGTAAAACAAAACAAAAATTAAAATTCAAAAAACGATAAGACTACCCAGGAAAAGAGTGTGTCAAATAAATTGTCTATGAAATTTATGAGGCAAGTGGGGTGGTCTGATTGTCGAGATTATGTGGAGCCTCAAGATTCCTCTTTAGAGGAGGTGGATTTGGTATGTGTGGGGGATGATAACCTTCACTTGGGTAGGGAACCTGCATCTGAAAGGGCCCTCTAGAGGATGTCCCAGTAGAGAATAGAAAGGTTGGAGCCTATGCTCCGGCCAATGGTAGACTTACGGAGGCCCTGAAAAACAAGAATAAACATCTGGTTGCTCCCTTCAGCAACCAGCGGGCGGGTCAGCTGGTTGCTCCCTCACAGAAGGAGGTTGATCATTCAGAATGGAGTAGGCTACCGCCAAAGGTACATTGCAATAACCTCCCGGAACAAAATGTAATAGATCCTTTATAGAAAGATCCTACCTTCCAGGACTACCGGAGTGTAGCGCTGAACTATATGTTCGATGTCGGGGGTCCAAGCTACTTAAAAAAGAAATACCATAATAGCACTTTTTAATGAAATTCCCTCCTTAAGACTATTGACCTAAAAATATATCATGCTTGTGGACTTAATTCATCTGAAGCGATAGGATTATGTTCGATTGGTAATACCCTCCAAAATAGTCTACGAAATACTCCTAAAGGAATCCGAAAATCTTTTAAAATTGGATACGAACTAAGGCCATTTTTGACCAAAGTTGTACCCATTGATACAAATGATGGCATGAGAGGGATAGCTTCTTCTAATACAGCAGCCCCTACCGATAGGTCGGGAAATGCTAATGATGAATTTGTAGCCGGAAACAACAAGGCTAGTCGGAGGTGGCTTGCTATGTCTCTTAGAGACTCTATAGCGCAGTTGAAGGAATTGAATGTGAAGCTTTAGCAAAAGAAGTATTTGAGCTTACTCTCGGGGAATTTACAGGGTTTTTCTTCACTATATACCAACATAACTCTGTGTAAACATTTACATAGACACTCAGTCTTTTGTCTTCAGGAAACATGGATCACGGGCCTCCCTATATTTGAGGGTTAGGAAATTGTAGTGGAGCCCGTGCTACAGGGTCCAAGGGGTCGTCCTGCTTGGAGCCTTTTGATCACTGTTCAACAGGGGACGGGAATATCTATTATTGATCATGTGATCTATGCAAAGGTGTTTTGTCAGCCTCAATTAAAATTGAAGGTCTTGCCAACGTTAATAATATCCTTTCCCTCAACATCTATTGGGACCCCGAGGAGAAGCTATCCTCTACACTTTCGAAAAAATTAACCAAATAATTGAGGAATGGCTTTTGATCTATTCAGGGGGGGACAGGTGATACTCATAGGGGACTGTAATGCGGACTGTTCCTGTTCGCTATTCTTTAATGAAGAAACCTTGTGGCAAGATACCCCTCTTCAACTATGCTTGTGGGGGCACGAAGCCAGTGAGTTACAGGATAACGAGTTAAACCGTAAATTAATCCAAGGCCTATGGCATACTAATTTGGAGGGATGGGGCCTCACTCCACTAGTATTGAATGACAGGAGCCACAGACATACGCAGGATACATGGTTTAGTGCAACATCTTCATCCTGTATTGATTTTATTTTTGTAACTAAAAATCTATTCAATATGTGGAGTTCTTTTAAGTTGACACGCACTGACCTTAGAGACCATGTGATGCTAACCTCCGATTTTCTCTGTGACAGTTGTCATCATAATACAGTATACCATTCTTCACCAATTGTGATAAACCCACAAGGCAATCGCCTAAGGAGAAAAGATAAAAAGATTACTTTCTTTAATGTGACGATTTTGAATGATTTTGACAACTCTTCACTAGAGATAAATAACTTAACATACACTGCTTTGGCCTTTAATCAAAACATCAGTGGGAAGTTGCCAAAGGAAGGTAGAAAATGGCGACCGGACTGACTGGCCAAAGTACACCTACACGGATTTAACCACATCATACAACAGAAGAAAAGACAGGCGAGGAAAGAAATTAGGTTAGTGAAAACTCTGGGATCGATTGATCTGTTGCTCATGCAGAGTAATATCAGGGGTATTAAGCAGGGATTGAGGAATTGGTTAAAGAGCTTCAGGTTCAAATTGTAACAAGTCGACAGTGAGACCATACTTTACACTTGAAATATAAACAATTTGCGTTCTTCTTGGGCCTTGCTCAACAACATAAAAAGAACACAATTCTCAATGTTAGCCAATCCAGTTAGGGAGGATCTGTGGGTTGGGCACTTTAGTGAACTATATAAAGCAGGATCCCCCTCGACCCCTATGGAACACGAAGGGAATGACAAATCCTGGGATCTTCAGTTCACCTTGTGGGATGTTGCGAATAGTATCTCTAATGCCAGTCGATCAAGAGTGGGGGGCCCTAACTCCCTCACCTATATGATATTTAAGCAAAACATTGATCTCTGCACTAGAATTCTATTCATATTGTTTACATACATCATTGAGACCCATAGAATTCCAACCTCCTGGAAAATGTCATATGTTTGCCCAATATTCAAGAGGGGGATAGGTAATCCCCAGAGAACTGCAGACCAATATCCATAATGGATGCTGATTCGAAAATATTCGTCTCAGTTATTCTGAAACATATCGAAAATTGCTGTAAGGATATGAATATTTTGGACATGTTCCAGTTGGGCTTTCAGAAAGGGATGGATACCGACTGTGGTGGATTACTACTGACTAGTCTCCATCAAAATATGGTCAGTACAAAAACGCCAACTGCCGTCTATGTGGCATCAATGGATCTGTCGAAGGCATTTGATCTAGTGGATCATAGGAAGTTATGGCAGAAACTATTCATGTTGGGCATGCCCAACTGTCTCCTATATATTCTGATTAGCCTCCATAATGAATCTTCTGTGATGGTGAGAATGAACCAGGAAGGACTTATGACTCAAGCTATCCCTACCTATAATGGACTAAGACAAGGGTGTTTGTTTGCCACAACACTCTTTTAGTTATATGTATACGATGTCGGACGACATCTAAACAAATCCCTTATGGTCTCTCCCAAAATTGGCAATATACCGATCTCATGGGCTGCTTATGCAGATTACTTTATTTTAATGGATGTAACTCCTATCCGTCTTCAGAGACTTATACATAGTTTTATGGAATATATGGAGCTAAATAATTTGATAATCCACCCTACAAATCACACTAAAGCTTTGTAGAATCCAAAAGAAGTGCTCCTTTACATGGTTCATAAATAAGAACAAGATTAAAGCCATGAGTCGTATGATCTTCTTGGGTTACCCCATTGTGGCACATCGCAGCAGAGGATTCTATAGGAATGATCTCAAAAGTAAATCACTTCTACTGGCTACACAGATGGGTAAGGTGGACAATAAATATGGACAATTTTCATTAGTACTAGCATTAAAGTTCCATGCAGCCAAAGTCATTCCCAGACTAATTTATGGTCTGGAACACTTTCCTGGCTGGATTTTGGATGAGCTTGAACGATATGAGGCATTAATATGGAGGAAGGATCTATTCCATTACCCTGCTGTGTTACTTTTTTGGCTATAAGATATGACCTGGGTACTCAGTCATTAGCCAGCTCGGTTGAGTGGAAGAATTTTGTGCTTAAGAAGAAACTATGGTCCGAACCAACATCTAATTTGTATGGCCTTTTGGGCACCAAAGGTAGGGAGGAAGAGCTAATAATAGCCTCATCCAAGAGCTATGTATGAAATGCCTATCAGTTTTAGACAAGATTGGGAGCTCAAAGTCTGTCTTACTAAACAATCCAAACTTTGTAAAAAAAGAAAAATCGGTTATATGACTAGTCTAAAACGATATATATAACTACTATTTCAAAACTCTATTGCCATATAATCTCCTATAAAAAGGAAATTGGTATTCCAGAATCATATCTTATACAATTCCCAGAAAAACGGGTCAGAAATGACTTTATGTGCTTTTGTTTCAATGTCTTCTTAACTAATGAAATACTAAATATTAGACCTGCCAAAAATATTTGCGATTCCGGTTGTTGTAGGTACTGTCAAAATAATCTTTCTCTTGAAACCCTGAAACATGTTTTGATCTATTGCTGTGCTTTAAGATCGCAGAGATTGACATTCTTTGCAAAATATGTCACTGACCTTGACTTTGTGCCACTGGACTGTTTATGGTTAAATATGCTCCATGTAAAACATGTTTCTTTGAAAATAAGTGTCTTAAGATTTTTAAATGAGTTGTGCAAATTGTACAACTAATAATGAACATCAAGATTTGTCCTAGCTTTAGTTCTAGTTTTTAGTATTTAGCTCATATTATTTTTTTTGCTTAATTAGATTGTAAATCGATTGATTAGTACGGTATTTCTTCCTTTCTCCTTTTCTTTTTCTTCTTCTTTCTTTTTTCTTTTTCAATCCTTCCTCTTTTGTCTTAGTTTGGTTTTAATGTATTTTCTTCTGTTGTTGGATATCATGACTATGTATGGCTTAATTCTGTTTTGATAGCTATGATAGGAATTACCTCTTGCTTTTTTAATGTTAATGTCTATTACGATTATGTATTGAAGGAATAGTTTTGTTTGTCATAATGTTTTTTTTATTCTTCTCTTTATTTAGTTTAAGTTACACATTACATAACTAAACATGGCAAAACAAAACATATCATTCCGACTCTGACGGAGTCAAACAACTACAACAAGTGCACTGGATCCTGATCTAGAACTGTGACATGCTTTATACATCATGTAAGCTTTTGCGGTATTGTCACTTTGCCTTTGTCATTTGTGGAGCATCCTTTTCTCCTTAGTCTATTGGGCATCGACCCATTTTTGCCATATCTTTCTGGCTTTTCTGGGGCATCATCTAGTGTTTTATACTCTTTGCTCCATCGCTGCGCACATGTTCACATCCGTGATCCATTGTTCATATCTCGGGCTTACATCAGATCCCCACAGTTGCGCTATGTTCTGCTTAATTATAGCTGTGGTGGTTGAAAAGAGGACTTTTTCGTAACGCGTCATTGTTCCTTCCTCTTCTACCCCTAATAGCAAACTCTTTGGGTCTCTGGGGACCTCTTGTCCCACCACTCTTGAGAGGTCATCACAGCACTATTGACAGTACTGCTGGATCTCGGGGCATTCCCATAATATATGAAAGAAAGTGCCCTCCATTTGTTTGCATCGTAAGCAATTGGTATCTGTCGCTTTGCCCCAGAGGTATAGCGCCACTCTTGGGTAATACACCATATGCAGTATTTTAAATTGTATTGGCCGCAGTCTCGATGAAATGGCTATTTCTCTGGTGTACATCAACATTGTGACCGATTCTTCTGGCAGGATTTCGCCCACGTCCCTTTCTCATTTAGTTTTCAGTCCTTGCAATTCAGGTGTTGCAAAGGAAGTTATTGCGTTATACATCACTGAGGTGGTTTTCCTGTCAATGCTTTCTAAAACTATGTTTCTTTCTATGGGGGTGCAGTCTGACATGTCCGTGATGAGTCTGTAATGCATGATGTAATTGTGTATATTTGAAGCGCTCTGTGTCTGGGAGGTGGAATCGCGTTGCTACGGTTTCAAAGGGTAGAAGTTTACCATCTGCAATTACATTCTCTACTTTTGTTACAACCTTCCGCACCCAGCTCGTCCATCTTGGTAGTTTGGCTGCTTCAGGGAGGTTCTTGTTTCCCCATATGGGCTGTACTGCAGTGATTTTCTTGCCCCATGTTTGTCATATTGGATGGAAATGATTTTGCTCTGTTTCAAAATTGCTTTTTCATAAAAAAACATATTTGTAAAGATTATTTTTTTAAACTATAAAAAAATAATTAAAAAAAGAACTCTAATGTAAGGAGGTCTACACAATAGGGTGCCCAGGTCACAAAGCCATAGGGCCGAAATAATGTCAATGAAAAAAAATGCCTTATAAGACATCCAAGAAATGTCAGTCTCCAAAAATGGCTCAATACAATGTTGCGAAAACAGATTGGTGTTCTTCACAAATGATATAACGATGGAATGCTTAAGAGCATGCGGCACTGCCAACTCTTTCAAGAATGAAAATCTGAAACAACTGACCAAGAAGGGCTCTATCAGAATAACCCTACCTTCTCCAACCTTGGCTAACACCCTCAGAGTTAAGGGAAATGGAGGGAAGACATATAGAGAAGGGGCAGTGCATTCACTCCCCATGGCTATAGGGTCCATATTCCGGGAACAAAACCGACTGAGGAAGCCGAGCAGTTGACTGGGAGGCAAATAGGTCTAACCAGGAACTCCTGAACACCGTGCAGATCAGCAGAACGTATTCTGGAGATAAACAGCTGTCAACAAACGGCAAAAATACTTTACTGAGCTGGTTCATCCTCATTTTCAGAATTCTAGATGTGGCAGGATGTCAGAAAATCAGATATGTTTTGGCCCATAGAAAAATGTGTTTTTCCAGGACTACCAGTGCTCTGACCTTTGCCCCCTATGATGGTTTACATATGTCATTGATACAGTGCTATTGACAGCCCTAAAGATAAGTGACAAAAGAACTACTTTTACTTTGAAAAAAGCAATACTCCCAAGAACAAATAGGAAGTAAAAAATACCTCCAACAATAATAGGAAACAAATGACACATAGGAGCCTGATTCCACCTAGACAGTTTTTTTTGTGTTTGTTCAGATCAGTTGTACTGTTGGGAAGGAGGGCCGATCGTTTCAGGCCCCACAGCGTTTTTGGATGAGACAGAGGCCTGGGAGTGTGCAATAGGAGCTAGGGGAGATTACAGGGGGAAGGACAGTGTTGCTAGGGGCCATAGTGGATGGAGGGTGCTGTACATTTTTGCTTTGGTACACATGGGAAACCAAACACCATCTTAGATTGTAGCAGCCATATTGGATTCAAGGCCTAGTTTTGTGCTGAACCCTGGGCCTGAGGCCTGAGCCACAAAAATAGAAATAAATGGTGTGCATGCGGTAATAGGATGTAGCTTGGGCAATGGTGAGAAAGGCCAGAGCTAATGATAATGATAATGATGTTTATTTATATCACGCTCATACACAGGTGTTTCAGAGCATGACCAAGCAAAGGGAGGGGAGCATGGGAAGACAAAATACAATCTTACTAGGCCCAGTGACATTAAGAACGCACAAGTGCATGGAAAAGGGGAAAAGGGGAGAGTGCGTGGGATGGTATGGTTGACTGTGTCGAAAGCAGAGGAGAGATCAAGAAGGATGAGGACGGAGGGAGTGTTGGAGTCAAGGTTAGAGAGCAGGTCTTCACGGATGTTCAGGAGAGCAATTTCCGTGCTTCTGGTAGGTCTGAATCCAGATTGGTGGTAATGTAGAGAGCCAACAGAGTCAGAAAGAAGGTTGAGCTGGGAGATGGCCAGTTTTTCCAGGAGCTTCCCCAAAAAGGGAGTGATGGAGATAGGGCGGTAGTTGGCCGGACAAGAGGGATCAGCTGTGGGTTTTTTGAGGAGAGGATGCACAAGGGAGTGCTTCAGGGGGGAGGGGAAAGAACCAGAGGCAAAAGAGTGATCGCAGAAATTGGCAAGGGCCGGAGCAAGGGTATCAACGTGGTCCTTAATAGTTTTAGAGGAACCTATTTTGATGAGGCTTTCATAGATCGGACTTGTTTAGCAACCTCATCCGGGGAGAAAAGAGAAAAGGAGGAGAAAGGGGGAGGGGGTTTGGCTGAGGGGGGGTCAGCAAGCCGGGAGGGAGAGGGGAGAGAAGGGTTGGGGGGGGACGGGTGGGGTCATCTCGCTGTTTCGCTTATTGGAGCGAAACAGCGAGACGATATTGCCTTTGGAGCAGGCGACAGGCCAGTTTGTCAGAGGATGTGCAGGAAGCCTTCCATTTCCTCTCAGCTGCCCTGCACTTGCGTTTAAGTGTAGCTAGGTCCGAGTCATACCAGGAATTGCACTTGGCTTTAGACTTCAAACGAATCCTCATGACAGGGGCAAGAACATCAACGGTAGAAGAGATAGAGGAGTAGAGCTGGGACAGGGCTGTGTCAGGGTGTGAGTCAGCCAGGGGTGAAGGAGGGGGAGAGAAGGTGGTGGTGAAAGCCTTGACTGACACACGCTTAATGGGTTGGATGTCCGAGAAGGTGGGTGGCAGTCTAGGGGAAGGCTTGGCTTGGGGGGAGGAGATGGTCAGATGGGAGGTGAGGAGGTAATGTTCACTCCAGGATAGTGGAGTGATGAGGGGAGTAGAGAGGGGGAGGCCAGAGGAGATCAAGACATCAAGTGTGTGACCAGCAGAGTGAGTCGGGCCAGAGGGGAGGATAGAGAGGGAGAGTGAGTTGCAGAGGTCACGAAAAAGCGCAGATGAGGAACAGGGAGAATCAAGATGGATATTGAGATCCCCAAGAAGGATGAGTTGAGTGGTTGAGTGGCTGCAGAGATTCATAGACCTTTCATTGTCTCACGTTGCTAGAATTCATATCCCAGAAGGAATGCGCCCTGCAAGGCCATGAGGGGGTTGAGAGCTCTCTGAAAAAAAGCAATCCCATGAGAAGGAGAGTACGAGCCTGCGACCTTCCCTGTCCCAGCTCTAAGTAATAGCACCCAAGAGCCCCCATCCCAAGACCCACAGCATTCCAAGGTACCAGTCAGTCACAGACCACTAACCATAACACTGTCAGACCCCCAATCGACCAGGAAAGATCAGAAAGCAGGGACTAGTTGCCTTCACCATAGGTCACGTGATTTGTGCTGCGAGGTACAAGGAGGGGTAAAACGACATAGCCAAAACGAGGGTGGGGAGCTTTGGACGGGTGCCAACATGTCTGGAATTGAGCTTTCGTCTATCAGATGCAATGGCCGCAAAGTATCCTACTAGCCCTTGTCTGCAGTGCACATTAGGTTAACAGCATAATTGCCAATTACCTGTATCTTTGTACCTGATGAGGTGCAAAGAGGAGCCCACATAGAGGAACATGGACAGACAGGGCTGGGACCAATGGCCTAGCATCCCTTATGGGGCAGGTAGCCTATGTAAAGGGTCGCATCAACCAGCCATTTGGATTTGTACATTATGTAACTTACATCACTGATGACACTGTGTGCCTTTATAAAGTGTTGCTCGTACTGATTTTGCCAGAACGTACTTTGCTGGCGCATTTCTATTTTTGTGGAAATAAAACACTGGGCCCTTTTCTCTAGAGCGTTCTATTTTCTCTAGTGTGAGCATTGGTGGGTTTATCTACTGTACCAATCATGCCGTTCCAGAGAAAGGACTCACTAATAATTGTATTGAATTATCGAAAGAAGAACTTTGATTTAAAAATGCATCTTTAGATCCAAAGAAGTATGTACTGCAAAAGCATATCTTTTGTAAATATATTTTTACTTGCCTGACACCACCCCATTGGGAAGAGGAACTACTTTTCTACTTGTTAAAACATTGTTACTCCCATCAAAAAATAAATAGTGAGTGAAGCACTCCCAATTGAAATCTGGAATCTTGGTGTCAGTTTGACACATTGCTGGGCTTTCCAAGATTAGAGGTAACAAGCACTGGACACCCTCAAAGATGGTCCTCCGCTCCCTCCAGTTGGATAATTTCTGAGCGTTCGGGTCACTTCATCTCCACAGAGCTGAAAACCTGAGACACAAGGCTCCTTATCAGCTGCTGGCATGCACAGTTATAAACCGTGGGGCCAGATGATGGGATCAATCTACCATTGCATCTTTTTGCTGATGTCTTCCTGGTTACTGGGATCATAGCCTTGTTGGACCATGCTGATGGTAGATCCCATCTGCTGAGTAGATGACATGAGAAAGCAAGCCTGGGGAACACAGCAGCAGTTTTTTTGCCCTGCTCCATCAGCCATATCCTGGCTGATGCCTGCTGCTGAAGGAGATTCTGCAACATGGCCCACAGCTTCTAACCTGGTTAGCTGAAGAAACCCCCCGGTGATATCACTGCAAAACTGTGCTCCTCTGAAGCATAGATATTGGTGGGTTGCAAAAAATAATTCCGATCATCCATCACACCATTCATTCCAGATGTTCAAAAAGATCTCTATTCATAGACTAGTCTACCATAGGGCATGAAAAGGCCAACCATTCTGATAGGGATGTAACATTATTCCTGAAAATGCAACCACTGTAGCTACTATCCTGGAGAATATCAAAGAACTGTTTTGAGAATAAGGGGAAGTACTTCTTACTGGTAATGCAGGCCCAGTCCAATGAACCATAGATATTGTCAGTCCTTTGGGTCGATTGGGATATGTTGATACGCATCCTGAAGCTCATGGGATGGAAGAAATTCTCCTGGTCTGACCAAAGGATTAATCTGCCAGACCGTCTCCATCTTGAAATGTGCAGCTGGAATCTGTTTGTTGAGAAGTTTGAGGTACAGAACCAGTAGACGATGTTCCCCAGATGATTTCTTGACAAGGAACACATTTGAACAGGATCTAGTGCACCTCTCTGGGACTAGAACAGGTGTAATTGTCTTCTTTAGAAATAAATCACAAATGCTCTGCACACATATCAATCTGCATTGTAGATGTTTGGGAGAGTGCATCACACCGGAGTCCAAACGAACTAAGCATTTTCTTTGATAATCTCCTTTCACCAGTTGACACACCTTTGTGTCTTGAATGAGTTCCAGCCATCTCAGGACAAAGAACCACAGAGAACCATCCACCGGCAGGTAATTAAGGTTTTAAACTCAGGACTGCTGAATCCAGTGATTTGGGTGCTGAAGACGAGGTTTGGAGTATGTTGTGTGAGAAATTTAAACTGCATGACCACCCTGGAATCTTGGGACCCCAATGGGTCTTGTTCCTGTAAAACATGCAATTCTTGATGTGGCATGTTTATCTGCGCAAGAGTGGGTATTTCCGAGAAAGGATAGATATACTTGCAATCCTCAAAATAATTATTGACTATGTTTCCAAGCTTTGGACAAAAATGCCACCCTTAAGAATAGCTTATGCAAATCAACATTCTTCTGGCTGTAATAGCTATTCCTCTTGGCTGCAATGTTGATACTCTCTGTCGAGACCACTGCTTTGATGTAATCCATGACAGTGTCTTAGAGCAGTTGAACCCGCAGCTCGATGTTCCCAAGAATTTCAGAACAGTTTGTGTCATCTTGCATGGCAATAGATACATTCTCCAAATTCTTCAGAATAGACTGTGCTAGGTAGGCCTCATAAATCCCAAGCATTTGTGGATAAATTACATGGGTGAAACCTCTAGTAAATAAGAATAGTCCAATCTAGGTATGATATACGAACAGTGAACCCACAATCTTCAGTGGCAAGAGTTTTAGAAATGGTGACACAACAGGCAATGGAGGAGGTCAGGAACTGAAAATGCTGCAAAGAGAAACATTTTGGATGTTTTTAAGAGCACTCAACCACATGGATGTCTTTCACATAATGGCATCTCGAGGTAAAATGGTAGACACACAGAGAAAAGAAATCAACTTTGTGCAACTGCATTAACCAAAATGCACTTGAAGGTTATCTCTGTCTGTTACCCAATCGACAATGGTTAATAAATAAAGTTACCAGGGGGAGAAAAGTAGTGGCCAGCCACAAATGGTTGTAAAAACTGCAGGTGGAGTAAGGACTGACTAACACAGAAGGTAAAATTGGATACAGGTATGAAATGGGCAAAACATATAGAGATGTGATAGAGATTTGATTAATGGATCAATGGATATTTATAGGCTTGTTTTGTTTCAGTGATGTCACTGTTGATGTAATAAGTGATGTCCTACATATCATGATTGTCAAACAGTCATGATACCTTTAAGTGTCATGATGGTTTGACAATCAAAATTCATGATTTTATCAATTGACAAACTAGATATGTGGTGTACGTAATTATCTGTATCTGTAAAAGATCATACGTAGGTAGCACCATACGTGGATTTCTTATCCGAATCAGAGAACATTTATCCAGTTTGGGAAATTAAGAGAAGATACTACCAGTAGCTAGTCACTGGCAGGAATCACATCAGGACGGAGAAAAAAACAGATATAGGATTCAATGAGCTGCGAAAAGCGAGATGTGGTAGTTGAGGAGGGGACCAGAAATTGCTCTTAAGACATATGGAATCCAGGATGATATGTGGTTTGAGATGTACAACCGTCCCCTTGAACCAGGAAGATGAGATTAATGTGTTCCTGTAGAAAGCAATAGTTATATGCAACGGCGCAGGGCCTCCCCAGGCGAGGCTGGGAAACTGTTGCCACAGGGCGGCATGAATCACGAGAGGGGTCAGCAGCCCTCCCATCAGGGCCAGCTCCCCTCTCATTCTGAAAGATATGGGAGACAGCAGGCTCTGGTGCTACAAAGGCAGGAGGGGTGAGGTAATGAAAATACCTCACCCTTCCAGGGAAATATATGGGTGCCTTTTTGCACCCTAGGAAGTACAAAGAGATGCCCCCCTCGGGGGCGCAGATAGTCAGCCAAATGGCTGGCCTGGGGGCTGGTACACAGCCCACACAGGGATACTACAAAGCCCTCTGGGTCCTCACTAGTCCTATATAGGAGCTGCCTTCAGTTCAGGATAAGCACAAACTGTTTGTGGACCCTGCACGGGGACCCAAACATTGGAAGGAAGTTCGCTGTGAACTCAGCGTCTTCCAGCTAATTTTATAAAGCTATTCAAACTAAGTGGCAATTGACTTTAAATTTAAGAATAACATTGTTATGTTTGGTGGGCATTGGAGTAACTTTGCTGAAAATGTTGGGGGGGACATGACATCTGAAGAAAAGGTGCCCCAGCCAAATGAATGGGGACAAAATGGTGTGCCATGAAAGTTGGGGGGGACAAACACCCCTGTGCCCCCTAAAATTACACACATTTTGGGGGGGAAATACTGCCTAGATATTAACTGTACAAGTAGAGCTGTGCATTTGGACTCCAATAGTAATTTGGTCTAATATTGCCAATTGTTTATTATGGTTTCTCATTTGACCCTAATTAGTGCAGGGCATTAAAAACAGGCCATGACTATAGGTTAAAAAACTGATACAGGCACTGTGGGTAAGATTCCATCAAGTTGCAAATGAGATGCCATTAATACACTTAATTACAACTCATGAATCCTTAGTTGATTCATAGTAGTTGCTGATAATATACCTAATTATAACTTATGAGTCCCTATTTGATTCATAATAGTGCATGACAATACACATTAGCTGCAGCAATAGGCAAAGTACATATTAGTAACTCATTTATTTTTTTGTAAATTGAATTTTATTGAGTTTTGGCACAGTCAAATATGTAATATCGCAAATCAACTTTGGGGAAATATCCCACAACAACATTTTAAATATTGAAATTCACCTTTATGACCTTATGTCCCCCCTCCCCTCCCCCACCACCCTGCATCACGGAAAAGCAATAGGAGTTTAGTCCTGGTCTCAGTGTGTCCAGTTTTCAAACATTAACACGGTTAAACTGGTGTCCGAGTGTTTCCAAGTACAATGATTACAGTCTTTCTTTTTTGAAAGTGTGTGTCTCACAAAGAACATTTACCCCGGCCGGGCTGAGTCATATTAAGCAATCCCCCAGTCACCTAATAAAACATCCAAAGGTATCACGGAATTGCTGCCACTCCAGTTCTATGGTGGCACTCCCCATGGATTGCTGCTGTGATCGTTTCCATTAGATACAACTCTCTTGCCGTCCCAGCCCATTCATTCATCGTAGGGAGTGTCGCCCTCTTCCAATATCTAGCGCAGTCTGCCCTGGCTGCCAGGAGGAGAAAGTGCTCCAGTTGAGGAAAAGCATGCCAACTGTCTCCCTGTTTCTCAAGACCAAAGAGCACCAACATCGGGTCAGACACGCACCTCCCCACCCCTCCACATCCCTAATCCAACCCAGGACTTCTGTCCAGTACATCCGCACCCTGGAACAACCCCACCACATATGACAGTAGTCTGCTACATCACCACAACCATGGCAACATTGCGGATTCACAGCTGGGAACATACTAGACAGGCGCACCGGGTCGTATTGCCAGCGATGCAGTAATTTCACCCCGTGGAGCTTATATTGGCAGCATATGGATGTCTTAAATGCCATCCGACACATCTGTCCCCACAGGTTTTCATCTAACTACCTACCGAGGTCTCTCTCCCACTTCCGATGAAGTCCCCCAACTGCACACCCCCTTGACTCCAACAGGGCCCCATAGAGATGTGAGATGAGTCCTTTGATTTCGGTGTGCCCATCTAGGACCGTTTCTACTGGTATCAAGTCCCCCTGGACCGACTCCCTCCATTTCTCAGCAGTGAAAATACCCTTCAATCTAAGATAGAGGAGCAGCGACAACTTGCCGATGCTCAGGGTATCCTCCAGCTCTTGAATGCTAATGAATTTCCCTCCCCTCCACAGTTGACCCACCCGCGCAAGTCCTCCCTCGAACCATGCCTGATATTTCTCAACCTCTGGTATTAAATCTGGTACGGGGGGGCCCAAATGTGACTCCTCAGTGAGGGCCATGTGGTGATCCCACCCATTCTGCCTCCCATGCTTAGCACCTCCCAATGGACCCCCAGAAATGGGTGTTTCCGATTCTCAGTGGAAGTCTCCCCTTAGGAACCCTGAGCCATTCCCCCACCGTTGCCGGGAGCAAATATTGGCTTTCCCATTGTTTCCTGTGATCCTCCCCCGGGGTTCACCAAGTGCAACAGCACATCGTCTGCATAGAGTCCTAGTGTGAACTCCTTGCTACCCACCTTGATCCCCTCAACCCGTGGAGCCTGCCTTAGCTGTTTGGCCAACACCTCCATCGTTAGTGCAAATAGGAGGGGCGAGAGTGGGCAACCCTGTCTCATCCCCCTCTATAGCTTAAAGGTCCTTGATAGCCACCCATTCACTGTCACGCATGCCACCGGAGCTGCGTATTGTGCCCTTATCCAACCTCAAGATCTGATCCCCACACCCAAATTTATGTAAGACCCCATCCAGAAAGCCCCAGTCTACCCGGTCGAAAGCCTTCTCGGCATCAAGGGCTACCAACACCGGGTTCCCCTCCTTCCCCACTGAGGCCTCGATCAAGTGCAATGTCTTACGTACAATATTGGCCCCTTGCCTTCCCTGAATGAACCCCGCCTGGTCCGTGCCTACCAACGTAGGCATTATACCCTCGATCCGCGTGGCTAGGACTCTGTTGTAGATTTTTGCATCTACGTTGAGTAGAGAAATGGGGCGATAGGACCTGCAACTCCTGCGGCCTTTGCCCTCTTTCGGTATCACTATTATTGACGCCTTCCCGAAGGACGGAGGGGCCCTCCCTGTGGTCAAGAAAAAATCTGCAAAGGTTTTATAGAACCCTACTGTATACCCATCTTCCCTGGGGGCCTTTCCCAGTTTGAGTCCCTGTAAGTGACTTCAATGCAGCACTCCAACTAAGTCAATGCCTAGTCTGGGATGCCAATGGAAGCCCTTATTTATATATTTTTGTGTCAAAGTTCTTAAATCTGGATGATGACCCCTTATATAACGCCCTTCTCTTTGAATCCCCCTGACCTCACTGAGTCAAGAAGTACGTTTGTTTTGCAAATTAAAAGATTTATTTGAAGAATTAAACAATATATATATCACACTTTTATGAATAAAATAATATTTGAATAGCACACTTATGAATATGGACGGTAATTAACAATGAGTAATATTGCAAAATTGACACTCTCTTTAATCACTTAGGAGTATGAATATGGAAGATACTGTAGCAGATAATACTTATGTGATTCAAGGAAATGCAATAATGGCAAAGAAGGCAACACAGAAATAACTTGATATGATTTCAATCAAAAGATAATATGGTCACTTTTTCCCCTGTGACTACTCACTCCCCCCACTATGCAGTATGAAGAGATGGGAAGGAGGGTACACAGGTTTAAAGAATACAATCAAGAATGCAGTTCAATCCCAGCTCCCCTAGCAAGCTTAGAGAAACAGGTATGATTTTACAACAGGCAAAAATACTTTTAAATGTGATTGCAATAAAAAGGAAATCTACGAAATTGATTGTAATCCACTAAAAGAGATTCAGAATGGGTGAAAGTTACTTTGGATTAGTTCAGGTCAACACTAGCAATGATTCATGAGTGATTATCAAATTGAAAACAAAATTCAGCAGTGGAAAGCAAGAAGCAGCTATTTTAACATGTGGTGAAATTGAGCTAAATTGCAATTCGCGGCACTTTTTCCGCATGCGTAAATCGCGATTACGGAAAAACTATGAGGAATTGGAATTCCCGGTTTGTTGGAAAGCTGAGGATCTTAGCTTTAAAATGACAGTTAAATTTCGCTTCTAGGACGTGCGGTTCAAAAGATACAGACGTTTTTGTGAAGGTAGATTTACAGAAATAAAGTCAAGATTTCAGAATGACAGAAGGCGCTTTTACAGATTTGAAATCACAGGATGGACACACCATTCTAAATGCAGTTCTGGACAGGTTGAAATGGATGGGATAAGATTACTTTAAACTAAGAGATTGGTTCTGTACAGTTCTAGACTAGATACTCACTCCTAGTTTTGGAATGGAATGGAAATGGGCCTCATCACCGATCTGGTCAGGTTTGGACTTCACTCGCCACCGGACGGTCTCAAGCACTGGGTCTGCTCACAGCACGGCCTCTGGTCGGGGTCTGACGGGTTCTGGATACAGCGGTTCTTTCTGGGTCTGGACCTCGGTCCTAGCACAGGGTTCTTGGCTAGAATAGAACAGCTGTTGAATGTGAGAATCAGGTTGCTGAAGTTCTGAGGCCTGCTGAGAAGGATTCAGCTTGTGAATTATGTCTTTGCTTCAAAGTTCTGGATTCTGGATTCTGGATCTTGGTTCTAGAGTCTGGTCTCTGGATCTATCTGGAGTCTCTGTCTGGATATTATCTGGATCTGGAGTCTTCCGGCAGGGTGCTGCGCCAAGAATCGGTTGAAGTGGAAAAGTGAGTGTGTCCTTGCCTGTCCTAAGCAGTCTCTTTTTATGTGTTTTCAAAGTGGGTGGGAAGGCTGATTCTACATGCCCAACCCCCTAAGGATTTGATAGGTTAGAGGATTCCCTGTGACCTGACTGGAGAAAGTATTAGCGTGTCAGAATGAGTCAGAGTGATGCTGTGTTTCACAATCTAGTGAAGAAACTCCCCTTTGCTTTTACTTAGAAAATCAATTTTTCCCAAAAACATATTTCCCAGATACACAAGTTGTTGAGAATACATATACCCCTCACAGATGAATTAAGGCAGGTCTCTGTTCAAGCCCCATGTTCCTACAAGCTTGGGTTCAGAAATGCCAACTTATTTCCATTTTCTTTCCCCAATATTGATTCTGCACCAAATTTGACACATGCATGCAGATCCTCTCTGGGCATATTACTGTACGTTTTTATGTTTCTAGCATAAACACCGTATCTACAATATTAATAAATCCCGGGGTTTGGTCTCAGAACATCATACGGCGTCCAGCTTAGTCTTGAACCGTGAGTGAATTTGTCATTTTAAGAATCCCAAAATTTCATATTTTTGTCAGCTCGGTAAAATTTGTTATAAGCAATTTTATAAAACATACATTTGCTCTCAATTGAATTCACATGTCAATCTGGTTCGCCCCCCTCCCCCCCAGAAGTTTGGTGAGTCAGATGGTCACATGGCCTGCCTTCCTGCTAGAGCAGCTGTTGTTGACAAGTCACACCCAAATCAGCATATTCTATTCAGCTGAAAGAATCCATTCTCTCTTTTTCCTGCCAGCAGGGGACAACTCCTCCTCTCCTGTTGCTAGGAAGGCCAGGTGTGAAGGGTTCCCATGGACAGAAGGAAGCTTCTTTTTTCCAGGGGGGAGGTGTGGACTCTGTTTGATCCCAGTGTGGGAACACTTTTTAACTCTGCAACCAATGTCTACTATTTGTCTTTTTCTTACAATATAACCCACATTTTTAATACATACATTAAACAATTGCTTCCTTCAAGTCATTTCAGAACATAGTTTTACATTGTCTCTTCCCCTTAGGCTTCTGATAGCCATTATTTCTTTGGCCTAGTTTGGGTTCAGTTGTTCATTTTTGCAAAGAATTGGTTTAAAATGCCAGCTTCTGGTAGTGGTGAGCAACAGTACTACACCCATTTTTGACAGCTGTCTACCTTTAAAAGGGGATTTACTTTATAGCATATGATTCTTGCTGACATTGTATTGATGTGGATTCTTACAGTAGAATAATGTGGAACACCCAACAAGAAGGTGGATTTTTTTGGTAATTTCCGATACATGATTTTAGCACATTTTTGACAATCAAGAAACGGATTCCCACACAGCTCTGTGTTGCTTTTGGCAATCAGCATTGCTTTTTCCAAGTGGTTTCAGGCTGATTTGTGGATGGCCCAATGGTGGTTTTAGGCAGTGATCTCCTGTGCTCACTAATATAGGCAAAAGTGGATGGAAGCCTATCTTTCAGATTTTTACTGCACATTTTTGGCTGGTTTTGAGCGAGCAGCATGCTTTCCAGTGGTCATTCTGATGTTTCTGCTGCCAGCAATGCAAAGTACTGTTGCAGGGCTCGGATGAGTGGGTTAATAAATCCAACATCCCGCAATCGCCTTCAACACTTCCACCCGGGTAACGCACCTTTCCAACTCTACCTTTTCAATGCGTTGAAGACAAGGCTGCAACACCTCCCCCAGATATCCATCCAATTCCTCGTCCCTAAACTCAGTTTCCTTACCATAGAGTTGTTCATAAAACTCAGCAAATTCCTGAGCCACTTCTACCCCGAGGGAGTGCAGCCGTCCATCCGAATCCTCAACCCCTTCAACCCATCTCTCAGCTCGTTGGCCCTGTAGCCTGGCCGCAGGTAAGGCATCAGCTTTGTTCCCCTTTTCGTATTACTTTTGTTTCAGGAATTGCAGACCCGCCACCACCGTTCCGATCTCAAGGTATCTCAACTGTTGACGCTTCTCCCTCGCTAACCCCAGATCATCATCTCTCTCCCCTTCCCTTTTCCTCTCCACTGACTCCAACTTGCGAATTTCCCTCCTCAGTTCTCCCGCTCACAGGGTCCGGATTCTCTTCTTGGCTGCCCCTTCCCAGATGATGAGGCCCCACCAAGTTGCTTTGGCCGCGTCCCATGTCACACCTAACTCCACCTCCCTTGTGTCGTTCAAATGGAAGAACTCCTCAATCGCCTCTAGCATTTCTTTCACAAAAGCTGTGTCCCTCAATAGGCTGCCGTTGCACCACCATAACGATTCCCGGAGCATCAGTCCCGACAGTGCCATGTCAACAAGCACCATGTCATGATCCGACCAGCTAATTGGTGAATTATCACTGTTGATGACCCTACCAATGTGCTGCTGGTGCAAGAACCAGTAGTCGATCCTTGTCCGGGATCTGTGGATTGGGGAAAAGAAGGTATAAACCTTTCTGTTGGGTGACATTCTCTCCATATGCCCACCAGCAGCTGATCGGACATATATCCCATAAGTCCCCCCTCTTGTAGCCCGAGACCCCCACTCCTGTGGTCCTGCCCAACACTATGATCCAAGGTGCGGTCTGCCCACATGTTGAAATCTCCCACCAGTAGGAGCAATCCCGGGACCCTCTCAAGTATTTCTCCCATGGCCTCCTGGAGGAATTGCATCTGCCCGTGTTTGGTCTATACACTGCAGCAATGGTCACCTGTACCCCCTCTATTGACCCAAAGACCAACAATGCTCTCCCATCTGTTTTCTTCCATACCGACGGATTGGTAATTCGGATTCCCTGGTAAGGATGATGCCCACTCACCCCTTCTTGGATGACCCGGAGGCCTAGAAGACCTGTCCAATATGTGCTCCTGGGATGTGTCTCTCTTCCTCCTGAATCAACCGCGTCTCTTGCACCAGCAGCATGTCTAAGTCCCTGTTTCGGAGTTCCCTTCCAAGCAGGTAGCGCTTGGTGGGTGAGTTGAGCCCCTTCATGGTAAGCATCCCCAGCTTCAGGACCTCGGGCCAGCCTTCTCCAACCGTGCCACTCGTCTCATTTTGAAAAACATCAACATTACTGTCAACTTAACCACTTCTCTGATCCCCCCTACCACCTCTCCCCCACCTCCCAACCCCCAAAACAAATCACCATTCATGACTCCCACTTTGCGATGGGCTACCAGAGGTAACTGCTGCTGCATCCGTCATTCCCAATACCTTCACACCCCCGCTGTTCTAAAGTTACACTTGCAGTTATTACCCACCAAATTTGCAGTGAACTCGCGGACCCACCTCCCCCTTTCAGCTGGAGCCACCCAAGTCCTTCTGCGGGGGTGTATTCAGCTTTTTTAATTTTCTGCACCCTGGCATTTTCTTCTTAGTACTCTGTGGACCCTCCGGCCCATGCTCCCCTGCCAAGGCTTTCGGGGACCCTTCCTGGCATTCTGCCGATTCTTCTCCTTTGTGGACCTGGAGTACCTGCTGCGCCTCCTAGCCACTAGTCACTTGATAGTCTGCTTCCCCTTTTTCGGATGACAGTGCGAACGGGAAGGACCAGCGATATCTAATGCCTTTGTCAGTCAACTCCTGTGTTAATGGACAACAGTCTCTTCGGCGGGCCAGGGTGAGTCCCGACAAATCCTGGAACACCCTGATAGTGTCTCCTTCTTATTGGAAACTCCCCAAATGTTTAGTCTTCTCCAGGACCTCCATTTTTTCCCTATACCTCTGGAAACGGACCAATATCGACCGCGGGCCCTTGCCCCCTCCACCTCTGCCTCTGTGGGCCCTTTCCAGCTGCACCTCCTTGCCTCCTTCCAGGGCAAAATGCTGGTTGATCAGTCCTTTCACTTTCCTTCCCACATCTATCGCTGTCTCTTCCTTCTGCTTTCCGACACCATGGATACGCAGGTTGTTCCGAAATTCCCTATTTTTCAAGTCGTCCATCTTTAGAACGGTTTCTTCTTCTCTCATCTCCAGGTCTGCCAGGCGTGCTTCGTACTTCATGTCTAGGAGGTCCATTTGTAGGTGATTGTTCTCCATTCCCTCCATCTTGTCTTCCAGCTTGTCTACTCTGCCCTTTAGGTCCCACATGGATGCTTGGATATCTGTTCGAATTGCCTTTATTTCCTGAAAAATGTCTTTCAGGTCGTCTCTGGTCAGAGCTTTTGCCGGCGCAGCTCCCCCTGTGGCCATCTTGTAATGCTTACCTCTGGTGCCTTGCAGGAGTCCCTGGTCCGGACTGTTCCGAAGCATTTCCCCCACGGAATAACTCTGCTATAATGAATATACCAGCCACTCCTTTCCCCACTGGTCCGCTGGTGAATCAAACCCCAGGGGACAGTGAGGTTGGGAGGGACCCGGATGAACTGTGAGCCTCTGCTAGGGTGTGATAGGGGGTCTGGATGAAGACCTAAAGGTAAGTAAGTGTAGGTATTCAGTATTTGTTTCCTTTGATTTCTCCCCCCGCCTCCCCTTGTCCCTCTAGGTAGGCTGGCCTACGCGTGTTGTTGGTGCTCACCGTATTAACAATGAAGAAGCCAGGAGAGGGAGATCTGGTCACTTCACTGAAGGTAGTGGTCCAGGCCGGTTGTGATGCACTGGATGCAAGAAGTATGAAGGTGAGCCTTTGCAGAATGCTGCTCTGGCGTTGTAGCGCTTTGGGTGCGAAGCACAGCTTACTTTGTCCTGTTTTCTCCTTTCAAATGCTCTGATGTGCTTTAATGAGTCTCTTTATCTCTCTCTTCCCAGGTGCGGAATCACAAAATGTGCAGGAAAAGCGATGTGGTTGAACTCTGGAGCGGGTGGGTCTGTGCACCACAGGGAACTGGGGAGGATTAGCTAGTAATTACAGTGTCTTACTATTGTCTTTCCTGTTTTCAGGAGCTGCGGTTGCTGTGGGCTTCAATCAGAGAACGGAATCTAGAAACTGAACTTCTTGCGGTGAATGAAGTTACTGGGTTGTACAGTTACGGGTCGACGACGATCCAGGTAAGTGTCAGGACAGGAGCGTGCAGTGGAATTCTTGTGCTGATGCTTCCGGTCTTCGGGTGTGTATGCCGTAAATAAGTCTGGGCGTTCACAGCACATGGATGAACAAGAGCAGTAAGCATTATACTGCTCTGGTTGGTAGCAGACAAAACGCTAAACACAGGGTGTGGCCCGGGGCACGGTTTTATAGCCTCTAGCCACGCCGAGTTAACACTACACCACCAGGGAGGTCAGCTCATTGTATCTGCCAGGGGCCATCTTAGGTACCATAGTGGGTTCTTGTTTGCCAGCCATATTGGTGTGGGTTAATGCCATTCCCATCAAACGCCAATGCCAGCCAGCCACCATACAAGTCCACCTTCTCCCTACATTGACATGGGCAGATGTCCTCCTGGTCCTACCACCCATACCTTGTGCCCTTAATGGAATCGTGACACATCTTGCCGTGTGTCGGGGGGGTTCCCCTCCCGGTTGTTCTCCGTGTTCCTACGAAACTGCTGAATCGCTTGAACCCCTGCCTGCGCTGCTCCCCTGTACACCTGCAGTCCCCAGTCCTCTGTCAGCTTAACACCCCATGAACAGTCCCTGGGTCTGGGGTACTAGCGCTTCACTGTGGGACTCCCCCGGACCACACCCTTAGCCCTGTCCGAGTTTATGGCGCACGCGAGTTTCCGGTTGCCTCCGGGCGCAAACGGCCTTGCTCATTCCCACTCCAGCTTCCCCAAGTGCCACTCTTCCCCCCGCTTGATCCTAATCCATGGACGGCTTGATGTAGGCCAGGGGGGTACCGCTGCCGGGTCTCCCCTGACATCCCCATGGACTTCAAAGAGCAGGTGTCTCTCTGGCGCTCCTCAATCTCCCCCGGTCTTTGGTAGCAAGTGCACCCCACCAGCGCCTTCTTGGGCGTCCCTAGGGTAGTCCACCCCCCTTTGCTCCACACCTTTCTCGGTGGTCTCTGTTGAGATCCAGTGGTGCTAGTTCCACAGCTATTTCGCCCCCACTCCACACTCCTGTTGTACTCTCACCACGCAGGCTCCTGCTCAACCTTTCGATCTGGCCCAGGTTTACCTGGACCTCACTTTCAGGTATATCCGGGGCAGCTCCCTCCTCTGAGCAGAGTCTATGGTTGTCCCGGACCAGGATAGGGGGTCGGGCCTCTCCTGTCGCCTCTAGGTTTCCTCTACGGCCATCTTGCTGTAGGCCTTTGTTGGGGGTTCATTCACCGCTTCCAGAGCCTGATTTCCTTTCTCGTCTCTGCACTTTTTATCCCCACCTCCTATTGATATTGTGATCCCTTTCTGTGATTGGTGGGATAATTTCACTGCCTTGTGCCTTCCCTTCATTAATGGCCCTTCTGTCCTTGGATGGTGTCTTGCCCTCCCCTAAAGCATTCCATGCGCTCCACAAAGCCTCTGGATTATATGTTGGTCTGGGGGGAGGGCAGGCTATAGCCCTGGCACACCTCTGGTTCCTTTTCACTGTCAGCCTTTGTTGTGGGTTCGGCCCTCTACCTTAATGTTGCGAGACCCCTTTGGGGCCTCTTTGATGTCTGCTGGCCGGTGGTGGGGAGGGGATGGGGGGCCGCAGCTCTGCCACGTGCTTTTTGCCCTGCGTGGAGTCAGGGATGGTAAGAGCATCCATGCACAGGGAGGGGCATCCTCGATTCCTGCTTCGGCCTCCCTCTCACCTCATTCTCTCCGAGGTCTGGTCCGGTGGTCCCGGGCGCTGTCGTGCCACTGAGCCCCACTGCGGCAGCCCTGTTGGGTGCAGCTCCTGGTGGCTCTGCCGCGGCACCACTCAGGTCCCCGGGATCTGTGTCACGTTCCCTCCAGGGACCTCCGCCACCCCCACCCAGGTGGTGCAGGGGGGCCTGCTCCTCGCCGCTTCGGGTCTCTGGTTCTGTGGACTCTCCCCTCTCTCCTTCTAGGCGAAGGGACGGCTGTCTTCTTCTTGGCGCCCTGGCCGTATTTTACCCGCACCACGTCTCGGGACCACAGCAGCTGCAATGTCGGCCCACTTTTCACGGGCGCCGACTCTTCCCCCCTCTCCTCAACAGTGGGGGGGGGGGGGTCAGCGTGCCGCACCACATGGCTAACACTGCCCTGGGGGGGGGGGCCGGAAACTTCAATTTGACTGAGCTCAGCAGGAGCAGTAGTCTCACGTGGCCATCACGGTCCGAGCCTCATATCGGTCTCCAGTAATTCATTTTTGACACATTTAGGAGCCATAACATTCTAGCATAATTTGATATACAGCGTGACCGATGCAAACATGGCAAGTTGGCGGGACGTGATAAATTCACGCTTTTCGACCCTGTGACGCAATCACGCCGCCGTTTATCAACACACAAAATGGCGGGCGCCACTGCCCTCGGAAAGCCGCTGATATCGCGGGTGAATCCATACAGGACACCACATTAAGGAGACAAGGGTTCAATCCCTAGCAAGTAAGTTTCACTCATAAGGGACAACTCTAATCCATGTTAAATATATTATTTTATATATGCTGATGTTTACTTTTTGGGGCACGGACCACACCTAACTAAAAGATGATCATTTACATTTCAGAAAGGAAACAAATCCCCAATCGGACCTAAGGCAACTTTTACCCTGATCTTTAGTGACCACCAACAATAATCTATTTACTATAGATGGCTTAGTCACTACTTAATAATATAATTATCTAGTGATGTACAAGAGATACATTAACATTATAATAACTATCACTATTGTAACCTTATAATATAATGATCTTTAGAGCAAGCTGAGAGAATCAGGATCAGCCACTACAGCAATCGTGAGAATATGAGAATTTTGCATTGGATGAGTCATGCTAAAGTTGAATTATGTATTTAGTAAACAGAACATGTCACCATAAACCTAGGGGATAATACACTGTACTTGGTACACTGGGTTGAACCAGTAATGGTTTTAAATCTATGATGGGGTGTTATAGTAATGATAGTTCAGCTATCAGCTGAAATTGACAACTTACAACAATGGATAGTTCAGAGGCACAGCTTCTCTTGTAAATACTGTAATGAGAATATAGGATTCACACATGGCGGATGGTGACTGAGGCCCAAATAATGTGAAACATGTGATAAAAGCATGCTGACATCACAAGTACTTTTCAAATTATTGAACGTTGGACACTTTGGAAATGGAGATACATGTGTTTTGCATTGATGTGCACATATTTCTTTTGTCTCTTTACAATATAATGATGCAATTATGGTATGTAACGTATTATTACCACTGTGGTGTATGTAACAGATACAATTTGCGCCATTTTTAAGCCTTGATAAGGACCCGTGGTTGAAACACGTGTTGGTTGTGGCAGCAGCCTCTGCAAGGGATGTACAGTGACCATTAGTGGCAGGGATAGGTTCTGGCAGCAGCAGCCACTGCAAGGGATGTACAGTGACCATTAGTGGCGTAAATAGGTTGTGGCAGCAGCCTCTGCAAGGGATGTACAGTGACCATAAGTGGAGTAGATAGGTTGTGGTAGCAGCCTCTGCAAGGGATGTACAGTGACCATTAGTGGCAGGGAGAGGTTGTGGCGGCAGCAGCCGCTGCAAGGGATGTACAGTGACCATTAGTGGCGTAAATAGGTTGTAGCAGCAGCCTCTGTAAGGGATGTGGCAGCAGCCACTGCAAAGGATGTACAGTGACCATTAGTGGCGTAGATAGGTTGTGGCAGCAGCCTCTGCAAGGGATGTACAGTGACCATTAGTGGCAGGGAGAGGTTGTGGCGGTAGCAGCCACTGCAAGGGATGTACAGTGACCATTAGTGACGTATATAGGTTGTGGCAGCAGCCTCTGCAAGGGATGTGGCAGCAGCCACTGCAAAGGATGTACAGTGACCATTAGTGGCGTAGATAGGTTGTGGCAGCAGCCTCTGCAAGGGATGTACATTGACCATTAGTGGCAGGGAGAGGTTGTGGCGGTAGCAGCCCCTGCACGGGATGTACAGTGACCATTAGTAACGTATATAGGTTGTGGCAGCAGCCTCTGCAAGGGATGTGGCAGCAGCCACTGCAAAGGATGTACAGTGACCATTAGTGGCATAGATAGGTTGTGGCACCAACCTCTGCCAACGATGTACAGTGACCATTAGTGGCGTAGATAGGTTGTGGCTGCAGCCTCTGCAAGGGATGTACAGTGACCATTAGTGGCAGGGAGAGGTTGTGGCTGCAGCCTCTGTAAGGGATGCACAGTGACCATTAGTGGTGTTGCATTTTTTCCGGCACCCGCGAATGGGCTAGAACCGGTCATGCCGAGCTTGGCGGACCCAGTAATTGCCCATTTGCGGGTGCTGGAATCAAGGGCCACCCCATCCCCATTCTGCCCCATAGGGCTGAATGGGGATGGGGAGGTCGGATGCACCGGCACATACAGAGTTGTCCCGTAATCCGACGTGCTCTGCTCACGGGTGCCATTACACCCGCCAGGAAAAACCTGGCGGGTGAAACGGCACCCGCGAGCAGAGCACGTAGTATGGCGGTTCGGGTACCGTAGTTCCCGGACTGCCATGCTTGTTAGTTTCGAACAAAGCACGGAAATGCTGATATAGTTTACCCTAACAAGTGCAATCCTTCAGCAGTGCCAATACGATTCTCTTAAAACATTTTCCTTCAAATATTTCTTCCATTGGTATTTGGTACCACCTAGTGGTCTTTTATGAACAATGTTCTGTATACATTCTATCGATTTGAATTGCACTTACACTCTTTTATATGGAGCCTCTTCTCTTCATTACTGCTGCAAATAGGCATTCCTGTGGGATGAATAAAGAACGCTGATGAAGTAAAGTAGCCCGGGGCAGCTGTCTTTTGACACTTTCAGTTGACGACTTGTATTCACCTGCTGGCTAGTCGACTGTACGTGCCAATTCTAAATCCCTACATCTGATTACATGGTCTACTCTTAGCTTCACTGCTTTCTATCCCTCCTGGACGCCCTCTGCTGTCCACTCCAACCCACTGCCCACTCCAACCCATTGCTGTACATTGTTTCACACCTCCCTAGTTCTCTTAGCATATTCGTATGCCTACCAAAAGCGAGAGCAGGATCCCATCACTCACCATGAGGGATATTCAGTGCTTAATTTGTAAAAAAAATAAGTTCCGGGACTCAAATATTTTCTAACACGCCCATGATACGTCAGAAGGAGCAGCTCCAAGCCCACTGTTGCCACCATCCACGGCTGCTCCCCATGCAGCCAACATATATGGTGTTAAAGCTGCAACTTCCACCTGCTTATTGTGGTTGACGGATGTACTCAGTACAGCAGAAGTGTCATTTACAAATGGCAATCAACATACACATAACATGATATACTTGTGTCGGGACATGAGACATGTTTAAGTGTGTCTTTAAACACAATCATCAATTAGGTTTTGCTCTGATTCTATAGGTGTTTATTATGTGACTGGCAGTTAAAATAATAAAGTTACCAAAACAACTCATCATAATCAAATTGTGTCTGAGACAATAAGTGCTGGGGCTCGGAAATAAGTGCCAAGGCTGAGCCCTGGCAAACACCCCCACACATTAAGCACTGGAAATAGACCAGGTGTGCTAGCCAGCCAAGTCATGACACACCCACTTCTCAAGTAAGCAGTTAATATGTTCCCGGAGTTGTTTTAACTATTCTGCAACCCATCTGGCTTTTACCCCAATGGGAGCACTGAAACCTGCCCCATCTTCATGAGAGAAGGCATTTTTAACTTTATTTTGTTTAATAATGCAGGGGTGTCTCACCGCACCTCTTTCACTCCCCTACCCTATAATCCGACCTATTATTTACCATACATATACTAAAATACCTACTATTTTCTGTCAAATAAATTAGGGCAGTTCTCATTCTTTTTTTTTGTATTATGTTATTTGTACGGATTCGCTAAATAACACCATAGTCACTGCATTACTGCTTCAGGACCTATTTGAAGCCTATGAAATGGTCAATCACCACCCGACCTTACTATCAAGGCTCAAGTCACAAATCGGCCTTAAGGCTACTACCATTAACTGGATATGCCATTATCTAAAGCATCGCTCTTCAGTTTAAAAACCAGGGAATTCAAATCCAAGACGTGACCTGTGGACGGCCTCAGGGTTCCATTCTCTCACGTTGGCTTTTAATTCATATGTTAAAACCCTGATGGGTCGAATTGATCCTGTCTAATGTACCTTCCAACTGTATGCCAATGATTCTCAGGTCCTCCTTAATGTAAATCCACAGAAGGACAATAACTACCACATCACTGATCTTCTCTAGAAATTCAGCACTGGACTATAGGCAGCAACCACTCTCTAAATACATCCAAAACAGAAATCATTTTCTTAGGCCACTGAAAGCGATCACTGGAATGGTCTAGCCTGATGGGCCAAGATCCAACTCCCTTGAACCAAGCAAAAAACCTTGGCATTCTACTGGACAATAATCTGACCCTCCAGCCTCAGATCAGTGCCTTCACACAAAACCCCCACTTCCAATTAATTATCTTGAAGAAATCATCGCTTATTTGGACATAAAACATAAAATTGAGATGACCAGGGCCTTGGCCTTGTCTTGCTTAGAATGCTGCAGTAGCCTTTACCTTGTTCGAAACAAAACCCAAACGCAAGAACTTCAACTCATCCAAAAAAAGACAGCGAGGATGATCCTAGTCCTTAAACCTTGGGATCATATATCAGCAGGTTGGTTAGCTTAGGGGCAACGTGCTCGCCTTGGAAGCAAGAGGACGCAAACAACACAGGTTCGATCCCGGGTCTGCACTTAGAAACCTTTGGGTGCGTTATAAACAACCAATTATAATTATAACATGACTCCCGATTAGTAAACAGATCATTCATAAAGCACTCTGAGCCATTTCCTGGATTATTATCAGTTACTTCAGAAATCAAATTATCAAATGCATCCCAAAGAGGTCATCCCTATCCAATGATCCATACGATGGGAGGCAGATCTCAGGCCACATTTGAGGCAAGACAGTGGAACAGTTATGCACTAACCAGGGGTGTTGCTAGGGGGGGCTAAGGGGGCTATAGCCCCTGATCTTTTGGTTGTAGCCCCGGATAGAATCTCAGGAGTTACAGCCAAAAGACTAGCTAGCCCCCAGTCCCACCAGTTCCGACATCAGCTTAGCCCCGGGTCTTTTCCAGACCTAGCAACTCCCCTGGCACTAACTCTGAAAAAGGAACCAAATTGCAAGAGAGGAGGAACCTAAAATCATGGCTCACAGAACAGGCTGTGTGAACATGGTCGCCTACAGGCTACTATGATGTTAGCAGCAAACACCCTTTTCCTCCAGGCCCAGAAATGTCTCCCTTATTTGCACTTACGTCATTATTTGCACTCGCTGTAGCCTGGCAGATTACCCTGAATCTGCATCTTTTGGCCATGAGAACGGTTAAATGCTGTACCCCTGCCAGCTCTGACCGATTGATAATATGTATGTTAATTTAACTAATGGTATTTAATGTACTAGGGCTTACCATATCTTCAGTCAGTACTCAAGATAAGCAATGAGTCGAATCTCTTATTGACAGCGCCATTTTTTGCATGACTGGGCCTGTAACATCTTTCAGCTTGGCTTTCCTTTGGCGTTCTTTCTTTACATTTCTTGTATATTTCTGTCACTTTGAAGTGGCGCCTAAGTGAGGGGACACTATACAAAACTACCAATAAAATAAAATAAAAAAAATGTCTCTATGGCAGACATCATTTGCAATGGAATCCTATGGGATCAACCCACTTTTGGCAGGTGTAATAAATTGGGGGATTCCTTAGGAAGATTAAAAAATAAAGGGGTATGCCTGCTTTAAATCCCTGGTCCCACAGGCAAAATATAGAGAGTTTGTAAAAACAAGATTGGACCAAGGGATAGAGATGACACAGAAGTTTTTTTTAAAACATAGTATCACAAATTTTAATCAATAAACACATAGTTAAATGTTATATGCAATGTTTTAAAATCATAAATCTCAATTCATCATCATATATTTCATCTATACTTCTCTCATTCCAAACTCACTCATTCATACAAAATTCTTCCTAAAAACACACATTTGGCTCTTTCCACATAATGTATCGTTCACTTAATACATATAATTCTGAAGACATAAATCAAGGTATTTTCTGCCCAGTTTTTGCTTTCGGGTGTCGTATTTGTCTGGTCAGACAGTCAACCAGAGTATCTTGTATAATCGTCGACACGTGTTTCGGTCTACATTTAACAGAGATTGCTGTTTTTCATTCTTCAGACCTTCTTCAGGACGTAAGGCGCAGACAATTGCGTCTGCCCTTGTATTATGGAACAATATATACCAATTGTAAAATCCCTATGTGTCAATTCACAGGTAGGCGACTAAGTATGCGGAATCAATCCTTCACGGTATCAATTATATAATCAAGACCAGTTCTTCGCTAATGAGCATCCCATCGGATGACTTTTCATACTTCAATTTTCTCAAAAATCAAGGTTTTTAAGATTTTGGCTCCACAGACCATTAAGGGTCTATGGGCTGTATAATAGTTGTAAAACTTTTCGCCTATTCTCCAGCGACTGTCTTCGTAAATTAGATGCACGGAGCTCAGGGTGTGTTCATCACTTCCACGATGGGAACAAATGTATCCATAGCCCAGAGAAAAAATGGCCACAGTCGCTGGAGAATAGGCGAAAAGTTTTACAACTATTTTACAGCCTTAGGAATCCATTGGTTTTACTTTGGAGTTAAATGATCCTGCTCCCATGAAACCAAGTGGTTTTTGCAGGCATAGGGGAATGGGAAGTCAGAAACGATGCTCCCATTCGGTTCTCCTCCTCCACCTCCAAAAGCCTTGAAAGTAGATGGAGGATAAACCTCAAAGGTGACTTTTGATCATATTTAGTCTTTACTGGACAAGAAATTATCTAATACATATGCATCTTAAAGTTGTGTAGCATAGGTTGAAGAATATTACATGCCACATTGTTTCTCCAAAAATGATGTCACATGACAGAGAATTTCCATTGGTTCTATCTCGTTACCTACTCCCCAAGTGGAAGGAGATGAAAGCAGAATCCGGTTAAGAGGGAGCATGCTATTGAGGAATTGAGAAGTCAGACGTTAAAATCTGAACAGGGTGGGAGAACACGTGTGCAACCGCATAGAAGGCAGAATTGCATGTGTGGGTGGGGCTTACAATGATTTCCTATGTAATTCAGGATGAAACATACACGTGCAGCATACAAGGGCTAAATATAATACATGATGCAGACACCTGTAAACTAATTTGGAAAATAAGTTTACCTGTCAGTGTTAGGTAAGATTTTCATATTGGTGATAAATCTTCCTGACTTGTGTCAATCCCAGAACTTTTTGCTTGGACTTGGTGATTATTTTCCCTTGTTCCTAGATGAACGGGAATCTTTTTTTCCACCCACTTAGTCTTTTACTCTTTTTATGGGAGACCTTTATATGTCTCTCCATAGTGTATGGGTGAAGTTATAGTTTCCTATAACATTTGGGCTTAGGCTATCCCTTTGGGCTTCCCTTTTAATTTCTCTTTAATGTGCTTGGGTGAACTACTGTTCCCAAGCAGTAAATAGGGATTTACTTTCCCTTTGAATTTTATATAGTGAGCCAGTACACCCCAACATATGTATAGTGCTGGTGGATACAGTGTATCCCCTTTTTTACTTACCTGGTAACATTTTTGCTACAATTGGAGGTTTACTTGAATGGCTGGTGGCAGTGGTTTTACCTAAGTGACTTTTTAGTCTAATTACTTGCAGGCTGTTAAATCAGCCTCCGTAATGCACAGAAAGGCCACCATTCTGCTAGAATGTGGGCTCCTTCTTTTTTGTCCATTTCCCGTGTGCTTGTTGTTTCTGAGGTCTTCTGCCATTCTAGGTGGGAATGACCTCTGTGGAAGTTTTGTCTTCGGCAGGAATCCTTTGTATTCCCCACCCAGGCTCAAGAGTGCCTGAGAAAGCAGGAAGCGAGGGAGGAGTCCAAACCTCTGCAGCCTTTTGGCTTTCACCTTACCTGAAAGGAACCCAGTCTCAAAGGGGGGCTGGCTGTCCCGATTGGACAGCAGACCATCCCTTTCTGTAAACTGCAAGGAGAATTGCAGAAGTTGTGCTGTAGTTCCTGATAAATACTCCAAACCTGGAACTTGCTGACAAGTCAACCACTGGATCTAAAACCAACAAGGAAGATGAAGAAAAGACGTCTGTAGCGATTTCCAGCAACCAAAGAGCCTGCTGTGTAACCAGAGCCTGATGTAACCCTTCCTTGTAATCGACATGGGGTCCTGAAAATGACAACTCCTACCCAGATGTCAATGAGATCCACTAGTCTCAAGAAGACCTGCATTTTGAGCCATCCCATGCGACCGTGCTGGGCTACAAACCGCCAAAACCCTGGGACCTCAAGCCTGAGTGCCGAGCATAGTCTACTGAAGTCCAAATTCATTTGAAACTTAGGTGAACTCCTCCTGAATCTCCAAAGCACAATTCGAATCCCTGAAGTCCCCTCACCAGAGTGCAGAACCGAGAGAGTGAAGAGAATTCGACTGGCGATATTCATTTTTCATCTGGCTGCTGTAAATAGGCGCCAAATCCACAGAGCCATGAGAATTCATGAAGAAACCTTTGCTGGAAGCCTCCTCTGAGGATTGCTGCTGCAGGTTCCCATTCAGTGTCCAGTTCTTTCCAGAACCAAGAATCCAGGGACCGGTTCCTGCGCTGCTGCATCCTGAAGGCATCCACTCTGAAGCTCTTCTTTTCTCTGAAGGTACTGTGTGGGCTTGGGAAATACTTACCTTAAGTCTGGCTTGCATCCTGTGAGGCTGAGTGGGTGATTCATGTGGTTGGGAGTTTGCCCATACCACTTGCCCAGGCCTCATGCTGGAACACATATAGGGAACCTCTGTGAAGTCCCTGAACACTTTAACTGTGAAAGTGAATACTTACATGTTTAATAAGATCTCCTATGGAACCTTGACTTTCCTGCAACTGAACCCTATCTCAACCTGCCTACATCTGGCACCTAGCTCATTAGGGTCCCTCTTCTGCTACTCAGAAAACTCATGCAATAGACTAGGGAAGGACTGGGTAAGGAAAGGATTCTGCCTTGAAAGTATAATGTGTAAAAGTGCTTACTTGCTAAAGAAGTTAGTGTGGTAACTGTATGTCTGTGAAAGAAGAAGTTACAAAGTGTCATCAAGTTTATGCCTACCTTTGAGTTTCATTCTGCCCCTCTAAAAAGTGCATAAGTTGCTTTACTAACTTTGAATGGTGTTTCCCTCATCTAAAAAGTAATTAGTGTTGGTACTGTGTTATAATTGCTTAACTGAATGAGTGTAAAATCTTGCCAATAAAGTTTACTTGCCTTGAATAACATCATATCATTCTTAAAGTGTAACATTGGGTGTTGCATTCCCTGGTCTGCTTCATACAGATCTAAAACAGTCTTAGGGTTTATACCTACCTTTGAGTAGCTGGAGGCTCCTTTAAAACATATGTAGGTCCTACTCACCTTAATTTGCTGCTGCTCATCTAAACTTGTAACCCTGGGTTGTGCTTCCCTGAATTGCTTGGGTGCTATTCTAAAATAGTTTCATAAAGTTCTTACTTACCTTAGAATCTGCATTATACACTTCTTAAAAGTATATTGGGTATAACTAGCTATTAGATCAAAGATAGTTATGTGCCGATAGATCACTTACGTACCTTGAAATACAATGTGTCTTTCTTAAAGTGTGTTTATTTATTTTGACATGTGTTAAGCGCACCCAACCCGGGGGCATCTGGGCGCTGGTTACATGAAGACTTGGTTACAGCAAGGTTACAGGCAAGGAGGTTAGGTAGGTACATTAATTACATTGATTACAATATTTACAGGTAGTGGTTACAAGAGATAGTAAACTAAGTGGTACATACATGGTGGAGACGGTGGTGCCGATAGTTAGAAATGTTAAGGTAAGTTTAACTGTGAAGGTCTTGTGAGAAGAGCCAGGGTTTGAGCCCTTTGAGAAAGGACCGAAGGAGTCATCAGATCGTAAGGCTACAGGGAAGCTGCTTCCCCCTGCTTTCTGTCGCCTGTATCTGGGGATGACAAGTAAGTGGCAATAGGCATCCCAGGTAGGTCTGGCTGATTGGGCCTTAGAAATGTTCCTGGATAAGTGGGTAGGTGCAGTGTTCGAGATAGATTTGTAGGTCAGTGCTAGCGTTTTGAACGTGATACGTTCTCGGATCGGGATCCAGTGGATATTATGTCTGGCTGAGGAGATGTGGTCTTTTTTGGAGATGTTTAGAGCTGCTCTTATGGCGTTGTTCTGGATGATCTGCAGTTTTTTTTTATATTGCGGGTATTGGTGCCTGCAAAGAGGGAAGTTGCAGTAGTCGATCCGGAAACTATAAGGGCTCTAGCAAAAGTAAAGTAGCTGTCGGTGGACAGGAATGGACTGCAGGCATTGATCGTTTTTGCAATGTATTATGCTGCTGATGCAACAGAGTTTACCTGTCTAATTAGAGATAGTGTGGAGTCTAAATACACCCCCAAGGTCTTTACCCCTTTAGCGACAGTGATGGTGTTCCTGTCCATGGCAAAGGTTTTGTAAGAGTTATTGAGAGTGCTTAGGCGAGATTGAGTGCCAATGAGGAGTAAGTAGTTCTGTTTTCTCATCATTAAAGGCATGGTCTAGTAAACTTTTTTATTGTCCCTACGGGTCGGCCATGTTTTTTTAAGCCTAAGTGGCTCGATTTTAGAAAACTTTCCTATGGACCTTACCCGAGTTTTCGTCCATTAAACGCACGCGAAAACAAGCACCAGGGAGCCGCCATTTTCTGATAATCCTATCTTTTCCCTGATCGCCCTGGCTGACCTGCTTTTGCAGCACTAAATCAATTCCCCCGCCCCTGAGCCTGTCATCAGCAGACTCGTACCGCCCATTTCCCAACGCCAAAGCACGTCTCGTGTCAACATTCGCTGCGCTTCAGCTAATGATGTGTCGCCATGGAAATGGCAGGACGCCTCTCTCCTCAATAAGTATAAACAGACCGTTTCACAACACACAGCAGCCGAGTTTCGATTCCATTCCTCTCTCTGTGTTACTTTGAGTATTCTGTGACTCGTTTCAGTGCTCTGGTCAGCTACCTTCGCCGCTTGTTGCCCGTGCGAACAGATACCAGTACCACCGCTATAAATTATTTTAGTTTGTTTAACACACAATGGCTACAATAATGCCCTACATGTACGAGCCCGAGTATACCGAGGAGGAACTACTGGAAAGGGAAGCACGCGAAAACGATGGGGATTCGGACGGCAGTTGGCAGGACGAATCAACAGATGAAGAGCCTGGGCCTAGTCGCATGGACGGCGTCTCCACCTGGTGCACATGCAATCGGTGCAAGCTAATGCCAACTGAGGACGAGAACTGCTGCTGCCGAGAAAACTCGGGATGCCTGGCCTACATTTCGGAATGCGAGCCACGACCGCAATGCATCACCGAGCTGCCAGACTTCAGGGCAGCCTGCCTCACACGGGCCGTGTTGAGAATAATGATGGTGCTTATGCACGAACTTCGAGCAACTGTTCGTCCTCGTAATCCGAGTAACGAGTAAGTATACTCTGCTTGTCATGCCACTCCTATTTCATGGTCTTCTACTATATCCAAAAGTACATCTACATATCATTGTAACGCATGTAAGTCGATGAATAGTGTGCATTGTCTAGATAGCATTTGTCCGTGTAAAATGCCATTAGTTACAAGAATTGTCATTGACAACAAACGTTTATTAAACTTATCTTGGTCATTTAAAAACAGTTTGTTTCATTCCTTTTCACAGGTGGTACAGGCTGGTGGCCTATCGTTCCTTTACATGGTGGCTTCACGGGAGGCTTGGACACCGCGTTCGAAGAGTGATACCCGCCTGTGCCGTTCGTGCCATTAGAGAAACGTTCCCGAGTGACAGCGGTCAGTACAGGGGATTTTCTCTCGCTGTGCTGCAACCTGACCTGTAAAATCTTTAAAGTCTTGTATTTTTGTGTCATGAAAATAAGATACAAAATAAAACACCACATATATTTTAACAACGGTTGTCTCGATTTTTTAAATGAATCAAGTGTGTCTCCATTCAAGGATGGACGTCAGACATCTGTGCTCCGAATGGGTGAAGGTCTGGTTGCTGTGAAGCAGGGTGGTCACTATCTATCTAAGCTAACATAACATATTCTCGATAATGCATGCACTAAAACACACTTGTTCAAAGTCTTTCAGTAGGTTATGTCTCTATATGACATAACCTTATGACTTGAGGCCCACAAGTCGCACTGGAAGTATAAGGGTCTATTGTTTTTTGACCTTGAGACAGGGACCATGCAGAAAGAACTACATTTGAAGGGAGTGCGCAATAACGTAAGAGACGATAAGGCAGAAAATTCAGAAACTAGACCGAGTTTCATTTTAGTTCAGTATACGAAAAATCGTTGTCAAGAGCACGGTCCGTTTTACAGACTGCTTTACGAAGAGACACAATGGAAATTTCAAATATAATGTAAGTAAATCTTTACACGCTTTTATACCGGAATGAAGATTTAATGAATGGATGCATGAATAAATTAATGAATGAAGAGCTAGGAAAAGCAAGCAAAACTGTTCGTAGTGGGCACCTGGGCATGCAGGTCCACTGGTCTCACCGATCTCGGTCCTTGGCCCAGCCACTTTTCCCTGCACTGCCTACCTGCACTACGGGACTGTCTCTGTATCCTTCAGCCCCTTCTCCCGGCATTTACCTTGCACTTGCCACCAGCTGGCCCTATTATTTAATTTGTATTCAACTAACCATGTACAGCCCTTCCCCCATGCGCGATCAGAAAGACACCTGGCCTAGTAGGATCGTTGTCTGTGTGCCCTTGTTCCCCACCTGCCTCGTCACGCCTAGAAACACTTGAGTATAGGCGCGTTACAAATGCCATATAATATATCATATCATTCCTCACGCATGTAGACTGTCGTTTATCATTGTGTGATGGCCTTGATTTATCTTGTTACTTTTCGCATTGATTTTAGAGACGAACATACTCCATTGAACTATCCTTGCAAGCAAATAGTTTCTGGTCGGCCGTAATAAATAAAATGAGTAATATTAATGAAGTTCGGCTAGCGAGACTAATTATCATTTTTTTGTTTTCATAACAGGTATTTGATCCCTTTCTGCCACTGCCATCTGTTTTGAGACACCGGAGGATGGATTCTTCAGCAGACACCTGCAGCTTCGTGTCAACAACTGGAGCACGATCACCATATTATGGGACGATCGCCAAGGGCCCACATGCCCTTACGCTGTACTAGTGGCTAGAAGCAACATATCAACCTTTAGGCTGGACTAGTGCCTAGTTGATGGAACAGCCTTCCAAAGTGATTCTTTTTACGAAAATGAACACCCTGTGTACCATAAAGGAACAGCGCGTGACTCAAGATGAAACGGAACAGTTATTGCGGATACAGATAAAAGAAAATAAATGGCTTCCGGAGTTCATATGTCAATTGCTGAATATTCTCTAAACATTTAATGTCAAATAAATGTATTTTACCAAATGTACCGTGTTGCTGTTTCATTTTAAAGTACAGTTTCACATTCCGAATTGTGACGCGCTGTGTTGTGAGTTGATCTGTGTTGGTTTCCGGGTTCTGTGTGGAGTCGCGCAGAAGACGACTGGGCGCGTTTGCCCACGCAGCACAGTAACGTCACGGGGAGAGGCGGGGAATATGAATGTTTTGATAATGTCAGGCTCAGGGGCGGGGGAATTGATTTAGTGCCGCAAAAGCAGGTCAGCCAGGGCGATCGGGGAAAAGATAGGATTATCAGAAAATGGCGGCTCCCTGGTGCTTGTTTTCGCGTGCGTTCAATGGACGAAAACTCGGGTAAGGTCCATAGGAAAGTTTTCTAAAATCGAGCCACTTAGGCTTAAAAAAACATGGCCGACCCGTAGGGACAATCAAAATATTTACTAGACCATGCCTTTAAGGCATAACCTGTGTTGTGCCATCCAGGCCTGGATGGTTTGGTATAGTTTTCTGAGTGCATTGGAGTCTGTGTTGTAGTTTCCGGAGATGGGTAGGAGGATTGGGTGTCGTCAGCATAGTTAGTGTATGTGATGCCAGGACATCAAGGGGGTCAATGAGAGGTTTGGTGTAGATATTATCCAAGGCTGGGGAGACACATGAACCTTGTGGCACTCCACAGGTAACTGGTGAAGGCGGGGCTGCCACTGAGGCAGAGAACTGTCTCATAGTGCGGTAGGAGAGGAAGGACTCAATCCAGGCAATGGCTTCGGCCGATAAGTGGGCAGCTGAGGAGAGGTGTTGGCAAAAAATGCTATGATTGACCAAGGAAAAGGCTGCTGAGAGGTCGAAGAAGAGGAGGATGGCCATATTGCCATCGTCTTTGATTTCATCCATTTGGATTTTTAAGTCCAGGAAGGCGGATTGCATTCCGTGGCTGGGGCGGAAGCCTGATTGGCGGATGCCGAGGAGTTTGTGGGTTTCGAGATGGTTTTGAATTTGCAGATAAGCTGCTCTGTCAAGTATTTTGAGAAGGAAGAGTACTGTCGTGATGGGACAGAAGTTGATGGGTACGTTGGCATCTAGTGTGGGCTTCTTAAGAAGGGGGAGTACCCACGTTTCTTTTAGATTCTTTGGGACGTTGGCAGTGGAGAAGGAGTTGTTGATTAGAGTTGTGATGATGGGGGCAAGCTCTTTGGCGCAATCTTTTATGATGGTGGCCGGGCAGTGACTCCTTGCCATATTGATAGTTTCAGTCCTTTAATGATCTTTGTGGTTTTCAGTAGCAGTGATCAGGGTGAATTTAAACCAAGGGGTGGAAGGAGAGGAGGGGGGATGCTGGTCAGGGGGCTGGTTAGGTTTTGGGAGGGTTCTATGTGTTAAAATCGTGGCAAAAATGGCTGTGGACACAAAATATCGTGGCAAAAAGGCAGTGGTTTTGCTTCCGCAATCTATGTAAATGATGCAGGGGACACCCCTGCAACCCCCGTTACCCTTAAATGGTATAATGGGGTACACCTTTAACGGGTCAAACCACAGCATTTTTGCCGCAATTTTTTGTACTGGCAACATTTTTGCCATGATTTTATCACTGCATACCGTTGGGAGTTTGTTTTTCCTAAGCAGTGATTTTGGTTTGGAGTAGGGAGATTTTGTCAAGGAGCGTGTTTTGGATATTCTTACAAAAGTTGAGATCTTTAGCTGCATTGTCCATAGGGGGAGCTGGTGTTTTGTGCTCGTGTAAGATAGCGAAGAGATCTCTTGTGCCCGAGCTGACTTCTTAAATTCTCTTGCTGAAAGTGGTGCTTTTGGTTTGCAGAATAGCTTTTTTGTACTTCTTGGAGAGGGCAATGAAATGCTGTTGTTTTAGAGGAGAGTAGGGTTTTGAGACTGTGGGCACTTGGTTTGGGTTTACGTAAGCTCAGAGGTGCTACTTTGCTGATGTCTTTGAGGAGGGTTTGCTTGTAGAGTTCGACCATGGTGTGTTCGAGTGTGTGTGCACTGTTAGTGGGAGAAGTAGGAGGAGTGTGTTGGATGGAGATATGGGGGATCATTCCGAGTTGGGCGGTAAGGGAAAAATGATGCCGGTAAAGGATTACCGGCATCGTTTACCTTTACGGGCCATTCTGACCCTCTAGACCGTTATTTACGGCGCCGTAAAGTACGAGGCCGTAAAGAGCGGTCTCGTGGCGCGTGCACGACACCCCATGCCGAAATTAGCAGCATGGCGTAAACCGGAGCTGATCCCAAGTCATGCGGACATGCAAAAAACGGCTTCTACAAGGCCGCAAAGTACCTTACCGGCATGGAGTAAATACCGGCATCGCCGAGAAGGTGTTAAGAACCCTGAGCAGTGTTTCCAAGAGGCACAGGTGCAGTCAACCAGCACAGGTGGAGGCAATGGAGTCTTGCACAGCACAAAAGGAGCACACCCACTCACAACACCCCCTCCCACATCAAGATGATACCAATTGTAGCAGGATTACTGGAGCTGGAGGCCCTGCTTGCAAGGCAGCAACGACAACAACAGCAACAACAACAACCAAAGCCCCCACCACAGAGGATACACAGGAGGAGAAGGAGGGTGAGACAGGCCCAGCACGCCCTACCGGTGCACCCACCATTACCACGCCGGCAGCCCCCAATCCCTCGCATCAGAGCCTCCCCCTTCAACCTCACACCAGAGCAGATCCACACCCTGTACCGCCTTGACCGGGACACCATCACCACCATAGTGGACCTGACACATGATGACATAATGAGCCTCATAGAAATCCACACTGCAATCCCTCCTCTACTCAAGGTAGTGTCTGTTCTCCACTTCCTTGCGACAGGCACGTAGCAGCATACAGTAGGGCACATGCATGGCATACCACAGGCCATATTTTCACATATACTCAACCAAGTGCTGGATGCCCTCATCAAACACACAGGGGACTACATATCCCTAACCCGGACACCCCAGGAGATATTGGATACATAGGTTGCCTACCATGCACTGGCAGGCATGCCAAATTGCATAGGTGCCCTCGACTGCACCCACGTGGAATTGGTCTTTACACATGCAATGGAGGTGGCGTATCACAACCGCAAGCAATACCACTCCATTGACGTCCAGATGGTATGAAATGCCAGTAAAGCCATCACACATTGCTGTGCCCGATACCCCCGATCAACACATGACCCCCTGGTCCTGCGGAACTCCATGCTACCACGCTATATGGAGCAACATGCTGGACAATCATGCCTGGCTGCTTGGTGAGTCACCTGATTGGGCCATGGCAGCGCATTGGGGCCATGAGTAGGGTGGATGCATACCCCAACTTGGTGGAAAAGGGGGGGTGCATACTACACCTGTGTGGGAATGTTGACGCCGGTGCACGATGTGCACCCCACAGAACACAGTGCCCCAAGGCAATCGATATGGCACATGACTGCCTAACCTCACAGCGATGCTAGAATGTAGAAAATACGACACTACTCGTCCGACAGGTAACCTGGCCCAATACCACAACACAAGCACCACTCATCGGTGGACCTCACACACCGTAAGGGCATCCTGCACCATGCACTGCATATGAACTATCTCGCCGCCTCCTGCATCCCACCACACAAGACAGACGTCCCTGGGAGTGCATAGAAGTGAGCCCAACAGGGATACAGCAGCGTGTCACTGGTTCTGCACACCCATAGTAGTGGTGCAAGTCAACATGGTACTGATCAGTGCAGTAAGAAGTATGCTACTGACTACAGTCAACACCCCCTGCCACCAAATCTCACAGAACCCAACACATCAATGAATTCAGGCCAACACTGCTGCACGCATATACGGTGCACGTGCAACAAGATGTGAGTGCACACCATAAGCCATCTTGAAGAAGCTACCCCTCCATCATTCCATGGCACAGGACACATACCCGGGCCAGTAATGGGGTTGATGCAACCAGGGACATGTGTGTATGGCCAGGAATAACCAGCTGCCATGCAAGACTGCTACAGTTCGCCACCATCAATGTACAAACACTTAGCTTCATTCCCCTTCCATGCAGGTGATGGTGGCTACCTTTTGAAGCCGTGGCTCATGGCCCCTATCCGCAACCCACAGAAAAGGCATGAGGAGGACTACAATCGAGCCCATACCCGTACACGGGTGGCCATAGAGCAGACATTTGGCCTATTGAAGGCACCATTTTGTTGCCACAGCCGTTCGAGTGGAGCACTCATTAACAGCCATGAGAAGGAGGACAGGATCACCATGGCATGTGTAAGGTTGCACAATATGTGCATCCGTCGGAACGTGCCACTGCCCCCTGACCTGGGACTGATACCACCAGATGATGATGAGGGGGTGGATGAATAATTGGCAGGACAGCATCACAGTGCAGATGCACAGGAGGGATGTGCCGTGTGGCAATCATTGATTGGACAATATTTCTGACACTCAACTCAGCTGAGGGTGTCAGGATGACAGGGCATCGGCACTGGTTGTGGGGATACATGTACACCATGCACTGTCAGTCATTAAAAGACACATGCACATTGATCAATGTCCACTCTGATATTTTTTTATGCACAACTGGTGTATTGGATTAGTAGGTTCACACGTGTACAACAAAACCTCCACCCTCACCCCCCTCCCCCCAACTCCCATACACACCCTCACCCCCCTCCCCCCAGCTCCCATACACACCCTCACCCCTCTCCCCCCAACTCCCATACACACCCTCACCCCCTCCCCCCAACTCCCATACACACCCTCACCCCCCTCCCCCCAACTCCCATACACACCCTCCCCCCTTCCCCCCAACTCCGCAACAGTAGTCCTGTGTGGCACATTGAGGCCACATGTGGCAGCATTGTCTATTGTTCCTGCGCCGCTGAGAATGCAGCAAGCGGCGCGCTGGGCTTGCCGGGGTGGGGGGACTGGTTGTGGGGGTGTCCTCCTGCTGAGTCGCAGGAATGGGACGTGCTGCCACAAGGGCGTCTGCAATGCGTCCAAGTGCCTCACACACACGGTTGGTGCTTTCCGTGAACACCTGACGCATTTGTCTGAGCTCCTCAAGTAACTCCAACCTGCCCTGGCGGTTTTCCTCATTGAAGTCAGTGATGAGGGCAGTGAGTTGTCCTGCACGTAGTGCTTCCTGGGATGGTGTATCATCCCGGCTGGGGATTGGGTCGACATGCCCTGACAGGGCCTCGAATGGGGTACTGGGCACGGGATCTGCATCTCCCGGTGCATCACCACGTGCACTTCGGATTGGTGTGTCACCCTCCCCAGAGTCCATGCACGACACCTGGGGGACATTGCATGGCTCGGGGGTGTATAGAGTGGGGTAGGAGTCCTCCTCTGATGCCCCACAGATGGATGAGGGGCTGTCCAGGATTTGCAGAGGGGCCGTGGCTGCCACCTCCCCAGAGATGCTGGACTCCTCTGACCTTGGTGTGGTGATTGTTGCAGGCGCTGATGCAGTGAGGGATGGGGGTGGGGCAACCTCAATAGGCCTTGGAGGAGCAGTGTTGGTTTTGTCCTTCCTGGCCGGTACGCGGTGGTCCCTGCCTTTGGCACTGGATGTGGTGGGATGGCTTCTCTCAGGCTCATCGCCCTCATGCTCACTGCCTGTGGGTGTAGAACAAAGGTACAACATGAGTGGTTGTGTGAGACGCTAATGTGATTAATGCCAGCATTCACATTTCAGTCATTTTGGATTGGTGGCATTTTGGCCGTTACTACATCATTGGTTTCTACGGATGTGTCGGATATGTACGCAGGTGTGGGAGTCACTAATCCTGGCCTGGTCATGTGCAGTCTGACTCTCACACTGCCAAGCCTGCTGCACAGTGTGCTTATTGGGATGTGCTAGTTACTGCACTGTGGTTGGTGGGCATTATGTGGTAGCACTTGTCCCTTGGTGGCAGTTGTCTTGCCATTATCAGAATGGGTGGAGGGCAGTATGACAAGGTGCATTGGACGGGGCTTGGAAGTGTATTCAACATGTATTTGCCATTGGCGGTGTTGACTTTGGACACTCACCTCATTCAGCAGACGACGGAGCCCCACACTCCATTTCACTGACGCCCTCGATTGATTCTGTGCCAATCAATGCAGCGTAAATTACGGTCACCGCTAATTAACGGACGCCGAAGCTTCGATGGCGGTGTTGTAAAGAACGTCTCGCTTCATGCCGCTAAGGGGTTTAACGGGCCCTTTAGCGGTATGCCCGGCATGGCGGAAAGCTTGTGCCCGCGAGGTCGGAATAGCCTGTAAGTAGCGGCGTGGTACCAGATCGGACTCGCTCTTTCCGCCATGCCGGTAAAAACCAATACTTACCGCCAACCTCGGAATGGCCCTCATGGTCTGTGAATTTCTTGAGAGGGGAGCCAGAACTGGTTGAGTTAGCGAGCTGTCTCAGTAATGTTGAAGTTCATGACATCGTGGTCTGGCCAGGGGCAAAGATCGTTGGTTAGAATAGTGGTGTTACAGTTGAGGTTTGCTATCAAATCTAAAGTGCAGTCTTTATCATGGGTGGGGCTTGAGATCAGGTGTGAGAAGCCTAGGGATTCAATGGTATTGGCCTGTGCATGAGCATGGGAGTCAGATGGATCATTGAAACCTAAGTTAATATCTCCCAGGAAGATAATTTTGGAAGCAGGCTTAGTGTTGGTGGAGAGGAGGTGCACAATGTCTTCCTCGAAGGAGAGCAGAGGGCCTGGGGGTCTGTAAGTTAAGTGGATTGTGAGGGTGGCTGTGGTGGACAAGGAGATTTTAACTGAGAGCAGCTGATGGATTGGTCTGGGAATTCACTAATGGGAAGGGTATTTTTAGCAATGAAGGCTACTCTGCCTCCTTTGGTTATCAGTCTGTATTTCCTGAGGATTGTGTAACCATATGGGGTGGCTAGGGAGAGGGAGGGGCCGGCAGCAGGGTGCAGCCATGTTTCTTTGATTGCTAAAAAGTCTAGTTTGTTGGTGATGATGAGTGCTCCTGTGAGGAGTGTTGTGGTGTTTGCTTTTATGACGGGGTTGGGGATAGCCTTACTGGGTGTGTGTTTTAGGCTAGTAGGGGAGGGGGGTTTGGGAGGGGTGGATGCAGTGGCTGTAGCTATGGCAGAAGTGTCTGAAATGAGTTTGGCTAGGGTGTTTTTGGCTGGGGAAGCTGCCATGGGGGAACGTGAGGGTACTGTGTGGCCGAATCCTACATTAGGTCCAGGGGCAAGTGTTGTCTTTGTGTTGTTCTTGCGGTACATGGTGGGGGGGGGGGTTGAGGCGGTCTAGTGAGGCTGGGGGTGGTGGTGGCTCTCGAGTTGAGGTGGGCATTCCTCCAAGTGTGCAGCGCGGTTGTTGTTAGTAGGTATTGTCGGCATGTAAATAGGAGAGACGCTAGTTTTCTATTTCGATGGGGGGGGGTTGAGGCGGTCTAGTGAGGCTGGGGGTGGTGGTGGCTCTCGAGTTGAGGTGGGCATTCCTCCAAGTGTGCAGCGCGGTTGTTGTTAGTAGGTATTGTCGGCATGTAAATAGGAGAGACGCTAGTTTTCTATTTCGATAGTTGAGGGTACACGGTTGACTAGGGCTTGGGCTCTGCTTATGTCTCGTGTCTTGTGGGCTAGTGGTGATTTTGAGTGACTTGGATAGAACGAGTGAGGATGGGATATCATGTGAGCTAGGGAGGTTGTTTGACATTTTTAAGGTGTGTGTTTGATGTTGTTAGAGGTGGCGTGTGATGAATGGTTGGAAAGGCAGATGGATGGCTTCAGTGCGCCCATGGCTTGGAGTGGGCAGGCTGTGGTGATGCAGGGCCTAGTGAGTGGGCCAGAGTGGTGTTGGGGGCATTATGGCATGGTGTGTCTCAGGGGAGACCTTCTTAAGGGGCTGCTTTAGTTTGCCTTGGTTAGGTAGTGGTGTTAGGTAGTGGTGTTGTGGGTTGGGGCATAAGCACAAAGGTTGGGGCTAGGTGGGCTCAGGAGTGGTGCATAAGGTGCATCGGTGGACCGTGGCTTGGGCATCTGATTGCATCTAGAATTAAGTTTTTAAGGCCAGGTGTGCAGATCAGTACAAGTAAATGCAATTTGTGAGGGCAAGTCAAGTTCAATTGTGTTAAGCACAGCTAGAAGCAATATAATGGATGACACCTAGAATCAGTTGGCAGCAGGTACATGCAAGTCAGTTAGCAGAGCACATCTAAAACCAATTTAAAAAGCGCATCTAATATCGCTTTGTAAGGCACATCTAGAATCAATTTAAAAGCACATCTAAAATCAATTTTGCTTTGTAAGGCATATATAAAATCAATTAAAAAGCACATCTAAAATCAGTTTCCTTTGTAAGGCACATCTAAATTCCATTTTAAAAGCACATCTAACATCAGTTTCGCTTTGTAAGGCACATCAAGCTCAGCTTGCAAAGTCCATGTAGAATCAATTTAAAATCATGTCTAAAATCAATTTAAATTGTGTTTTGCTTTCCCTGCTTTGCTTTGTGCATTTTTAAATAGTTATACTGTGTTTATACATATTATTGACTAGCTTGAGGCCCCTCCAGAAAGTATATGATTTTATTTACTAGCTCTGAACTGTGTTCTAAAATGTAATGTTACAAAGAGTATACTTGTAACAGGGTTGGTTTATTATGTGATTCCCTAACTGAGTATCACTGCATGACTGACAGGGTCACCTACACTTGAAATACCTATTGAATTCTAAAAGTATATCTAAACTGGTCTTATTCCCCAAAAATAATGTATTACTATCCTGAATGTATAGCCTTGGGTTTGACTTACCTGGACTTGCTTTTAGCTCCTCTAAATAAGGTTATACCTTGGTTTGCATACCATAGGCATTGAGTTGGCTTTTATGATTGTGTTTATATGATGTTATAGTACTTATTTGCCCAACAATTATCTTGATCTACTTGTATTTAAATAAACCCTTTATTTTTAAAATACATAATGTTTCAGTGTTTCTTTGGACCATATGTATTCTACAATTTCTGTGTACCAAGCTACAGCCCTCTCTCCTCCAAAAATATGCCTGGCTGCTCTGTCCATGCTATCTCATTTTCAGGTCTTTCAGCCTTATACTAAGTGTGGAGCAAATTTACTGCCTCAGATATGGTTTTCTGAAGTCTGCTACAGGTTTAGAAAAACTGTCCCAACAATCAGTTTCATCAGGACTCACACAAACTCAGCTCCTCATAAAGACAATAGCCCTCTGCACGTCTGCACAAATGCTTAGCGCCAAATTGAAGAATTCTGATAGTTGTTGGACCTGTGGCTTATTGACTCGTAGCCTCAAACATATGTTTTATGAGTGCCATAGAGTTTGAGTATCTCTAGGGCAGCACCATCCTACCTCACCATGTTGTAGGGTAAACTATTTTTAGGTCAAAAGGGATCTGGTGTGATGAACTGTGACTAAAACATATCCCGGCGGTGCTGGGATTTAAGGTCATTTCCTTAAACCTGAAAAGGGTTCAAAAAAGATCTGTCGGACCTGGAATGGTGGTGCACGGTATCCATGGCATGTAAATGAGAGAAGATCGAGGACACTTCGTTAGGCTGGGGACATGAATTCAGTTGCATATGGGTTGATGTTGAAGAGGGTATTCCCCTCGCTGGTGGGAATACCCTCTCACTTGACAGTGATGAGGTAATAAAACTACCATAATCTGGTTTTTCTTTGTAACCCACAAAACTAGTGACAGTTCACACTGACCGCCAAATAGTTTGAGACCCATGACATATCAACCAGTCTTCCAACGGTCCATGCACCTTATCACCTTTGGTAAAACAAGGAACCCGTTCCTCCAGTACCCAGCATTTATGTACCCCCCTAACCCCACCATGCACCATTCCCTCGGTCTGTGTCTTATCCCTCAAAGCTATTTGAGAAACAGGTTTGTCTACATGTCTTGGTTATACCACTCTATACTTTGGTTTTACATGCCACAGTTGTTCTGATTTCTTTGAAAAGAATTTCGTTGAAAGTATTACATTTCTTAAACCATTCAGTTTGGCCTCAAATCTTTTACCATCCAACCTGTAGAAATTGAACATGGTGTAGAACCCAACGCAATATTTATTAAACAGCAAACAAAAATACTTCTATGCTCAGTTTGTTTCTGAATCCCAGATACCTAATCACCAAAGACTTTGCAATTAAGCGAATTCTACGGGCAACACATGTGTGGCCTTGCACATCCCTTGGAACAGTACCCTAACTTTCCTAAGGCTATTGGGAGATGACTGAAAGAATCCAGATTTAACCAAGAGAGCTGTACTTTCACATAGTTCAGAGCTAGGTTGTTTCATGGCACACTCTGTCAGATTTCATTGTAAAATAACACTGGATACAAGACATATCAGGATCAACCAAGAGTTTATCCAAAATAACAGGTGGGTTACAACTGCATGCACATTAAGGGGAATGTGAAGAGGGGGGCAGATAATCAATGACAAATGAAAGTTTCATCCACAGCCGATTTGTTTTTATTTAGTGGGGAAAGTTTGCTTTAAAGGTTTGGTTTGGGATTAAGAATGGTATTAAGAGCAGTGTTTGGTTATTACTGTATTCAAATGTTGTGACAAAGGACTACAAGTCCTGTAATGCATGTAGCAAAGAAATGAAAGCCCAGACTTCTGGAGTAATTGTGTTGTGAGTTTAGCATTGAGTAGCCACACGTGATCCCCTGAAAATCGCTTGTGTGTATGGACTCAAATGACCATGGTAAAATAGTATTTTTGGTGGATCACTTTCTCCAAAAGAAACATCGACTAAAGGGAGCATTGGTTGATAAAAGGTGGTTGAGCTAAGAAATGATCACATCATTTCTATAAAAGATGCCCCGATACAGTATAAGTGCCATACCAGCATCGATCCTGTCAGCGAGATGGAACTTGAGACACACCTACTGTTGGCATTTTCAGAACTCCAAGAGTTCCCTTCTGCCAACCATGCAGTGGTCATATATGAGCGAGGGATTTTAAGTACACGGGTAGTACATGTTTAGTGCTGTTTAGTATGTGGTATGTGATGCTGACATGGCTTCATGTGGCAGAGCCACCGCCCCTGTATTGGGGCCAATGCTGCCACCTTCGCTACGTCACTCACAAAGGTAAATAGACCTTCATAACTTTTACTGAGACTTTTGTGGCTGCTGATTAATCCTCCACTCCCTGATACGCACATGCAACCGACGCTGTGTGGGGGAGGGAGGAAGATAAGCAGTGGCTAGCTATAGATTTAGGGGGAGTTTTGATATCCAAAATATTGCAGTAGTGAGTGAACCCGAAAAGAAAGTCACCCTCTGGAGAACTCTGAGATCATCTTTTGGGTATACGGGCACAGCTGGCCACTGTGAGATACAGTTTTTGTCTGATTACTTCCCCAAATACCAGTGAGTAAAAGAGCTGGTTAATCAAAGGTGTCCAAACAGAGGACATATTTGAATGTAGGCATATGATGACGCCCTTCTGCGATATGTGTTGCATGCCAGCATTGTCGTGTAGGAAGGATTGAACTTGGAACATATTTGACTTTTATCTAATGATTTCTTTTTTAGGGTTCAATCGGTTCCCCTCAGTCAAGCGTGTCCTGCTCACACATATTCATCAGGATTTAAGCATCAATTGACCACTGCATGGTTATTGAAGATGACATGGCTTCATGGAGGTCAAACAAGTAACTTGATTACTCATGAAAAACAGGGCACAAATAAAGAATTGAATTCAATTAAAGTAGTCTGCATTTAGAAGACAAACGCTGGTGGAGAGGATTGATCCGACAGCTAATATTCTTTAAGAGAATCAAAACTAAAATTGCAAAGATCCATTCCAGGCTGTCAAGCAGTGGTTTTTACAGAGGCCACTGATGTTCAACATCTGCCCCCTCGGACACAGCAAGTGGTCCCCAATTAAGATGCCCTTGAATGAACACTTAAGAAAGAGCGGCTGGTCTAAGTGGGCATGGAGAACGGAAAACGGATTACAATCGTTCAGGGCAGCCAGGGCACTAGGAAGCAGGCGATGGAAGTAAAGACGCAATCAAACTGAGTGACTGCAGCAGTCCCTGTAAGGGAGACAGTATAAAGGAGATACTATATACTGTGAACGATGCCTTAATTAGTAGATGAATACCCCCTGATGTGATTTAATACTACAAGTATCATAATACATTTGCAGAGAAATTATAGCGCAGGCTTGAGTAGTACTTGTGTGATGAAATTTTCAGAGGCTAGCCACTCTCAAGCTCCTTTAAAAAATGTTTGCTTTCAGACTCAAGTGACCACAGTGAAATACTGTAGTTGGCTGATTGCTTCCAAAATAAATCCTAAGTGTGAGTCCCATGCTGACATTGCTTGTGTAGTAGGAATTTAACCGAGGACATAGTTGGCCTTTTTAACTCCATCTATTGGTTACATTTTTGGCACTCAACCAGAAACTCTAGGGTAAGCACACCTGATTGGAACATATGCAATAGTCTTTTGTACCTACAATCAAGTAGGTGCTTATTGTTTTATATTATCAGCATTTAACTGGTGCCTTTGTTAAATAGATGAAATACAAAAGGTGGGCATCAGCGAAGAGGCTTGTACACAGCACTTCTTGCTGCTCGCTCCCCCGCACGCGCTCCAGGGTGAGTGCTATGAGTTTTTAAAGCTCTGGCGTTAATGCAGAGCTGAACACTTGCGTGCCTGAGATTGGTGTGCTCGTGTGCATGAGGGTGCAGACGAGTCGACCCCTGTTGAATGACAAGGATCACCGACTTGCAGATGATCTGATGCCAAAACAGTGTCAAGAAGTGTCTGAGATGGAAATACCCGGATGAGAACAAAAGATATTTATTTTCAAATATGGCTCTCAAGTACACTAGCCTCCAGCTGTGTGCAAAGCTGCTTCCAGGGCTACCTCGTCCAGCACACCTGTGATCGGCCTACCACGCCCTGCTTACCATCCGCAAGGCCAAATACATCTTATTTGGCAGCAGATGCCTCTGTGCACATAGTTCTAAGCTCTGTGAAACCCTTCCTCCATGCCTGAGACTTGATTCTTGGAATCGACTTCAAGACTTACCCCTTCTGCGTTGGTTATCACCTAATAGGGAAATATTCCCTATCGGTCTCTAACCTCTGGCATGCTCCTGGTGCATGAGAATGTAGCCAATGTCGCTCTGCTGATGAGTCCTATGTCTAAGGTCGACCCCACCATTAAGACATCAGCATAATACACCTTCTTGACTAGATAGCTTTCCCACCTAAATTCCCCACTAACTTCCCATGCTCCCCCATCCCCACCAATAGTGACTCACCCCAATCTACCATCTACATTTTGGTGGTATAACCACTAAAAGTAGAGAAAAGACCATTTGGGAATCGAGCAATAGGCCTTATTTATACCCAGCATGATTGCTTTTCTTTTTCTTAATATCTACTGTTCTCAGAATTAGCCCCTGCTGTCTCATGTCAGGATTGCTTGCTTCAGTCTGGGGTAATGCATATGTCATGGAATTATAAATATAATTGGTTATTTATAAGGCGCTTAAGACCCAGAGGTTTCTAAGCGCGGACCAGGCGACCAAACCTGTGTTGGTCCAGACATCTTGCTTCCAATATGAGCATGTTGCCCCTGAGCTACCCTCCCAAAACTCTTTTGTGGGGTATACGTTAGGGAAAATGTCAATCCTGAGTGTTTATGACTTAACACGTTGTGACAATCTGCTAGTACATACATATGTATACAAATAACATTTGATATTCTTGGAGGACTTGCATTGAGTGTAGATACGTGCCACTATATTTGTCCATACGCGTTTATGTGTTGTCTCTTTTGAGAACATGGGCTGCTCCGTGAGAAGTTTGGGAGAGACATCCAATTGCAGTGCATGAAACCAAGTGCTTCCTGCAGAACCCTAAATTGAACACCAGAAGGAGCTATGTGCTAATATCAGTGTCCAAAATATATACAACAGAAATGTCCATCTGAATCTATATGTTATGTATATTATGGTGATTTATGCCACGCATCATTGCCGTTTTCATGGTCTGTAGGTGCTATGGTGGATCTGAAAGAGAGGGGGATGGGTTAGGTAAGTGGGGAAAGAAGTTAAATGCAATTAAGCTTTGCTCTTTTCTTGATTCATGCAGACCGGAAGTTCCCTGAGCTCTGTGTGAGGGTCTGTTTCTAGGTGTCCTGTGTTCAGACTATGGAGGCATTTGTGTTCAGAAGGAGCATTGCATTCAAATAGTGCTGGGATGCATTGGTGAGAAGTGTAAAATGCAAGTTTATTGTAGCAGTGGAGTGTTCTGTTGTTTGTTGTCATGTGCGGGTTGATTAGCTCTATGTGTAGTTTTGTCTCAGCAATGAGGTGAAAAGGTTAGTGGGAGAAATTGTGGGCAACTTGGGGCATCCATCCAGTGTGGCATAGCCACGTCTCAGTAGTGGTTCCCTTCATGTAAGGTAGCTGTGAGAAGATGTCCAGAGGCAACCAGGAGTGGGCTGGCATCTCTGCCAGTGTATACACTGCGTAGCGACTGGTCCTTTATAAGAGTGGGGGACTACAGGGAGGAATGGGAAATATAATGCTGCAGTGGGTACTGGGAAGACAGTGAGTGAGAATAGTTCCAGAGTAGGGAGAGACCTGGCGGGGTCTCTAGGAACAACTCTGCATGCATTCCAAATATTGGAATGTAGTCAAAAATATCAACCAGGAAATCAGGAAGATAAAACAGGTCAATATTACTACCACATTTTTTCAGCAGGCCGTTTTTCTTTTGGTAGATATTTTCCAACACCATCAATGAATAACAAATTCCCACCTGAAATGTGAATAAAAATAGGCACCTACTTAAAGCTCAGCCTGCAAAAACTGAATTAATTCACCTAGAAACCCCACCAATCAGGCCCAAGTCCAGAATTGCCTGACTGACATGATGCTTGACAGATTTACGCCTCAACTCTCGCCCAGTGCAAAATCTCGTCTTTAGCATCACCTTTGACCACTCATTCAAAATTCACCTGGCTAAGAAGACCTGAGCCGCAATATGCCAGTGTGTGCGCCTACACAAAGTCAAGCATTTTACTCCTACCCCGAGTTTCAGAACAGTTGTCCAAGCCCTGGTCATCTCCCATGTGGATAGTGGCAATGCCCTAGTCACAGGAGTTCCAGATGCCCCCTTTCCCCATGAAAGCCATCCAGCATGCTGTGGCATGCCTCATCACAGGATTAAAAACAATTGCCAACATCACCCCCATCCTCAAGGAGCTTCCCTGGCTACTCCTTCAAGCAGGCATCATGTTCAAGACAGCTTGTATCACAGACAGAGCAGTCACAACTAAAACACCACTCGGCCTGGCCGAGAAATTCACCTTTCCGGAAGTCAGTGTACCACCAGAAGCCACAACATGACCAGACTGCAAAGAAAGTACAGCAAGAGCAAAGAAAACAGGACACATTTGCTATCTTCCCTGTCTCTGGAGCAAGTTGCCAATGCAGGTGAGTCTGGTCCCTCCATCCACCACTTAAGGAGCTCCTCCTCCTGTCCGGTCCCTGCTCACCCTACCAATCCCAGCTCCTCTGCTATCCCCACCTTACTTGTAACGGATGTATGTGATTTCACTGAATCCATGTCTCCAAATGTTGAAATCTTCTAATTATTTGTCTCCAAATTTCTTTTTATTATGCGGGTGGAAGACCCCACACAACCCCCCACTTCCCTCTACCTTATCCTATACCCTTACTCCACCCCCATCCATGTTTTAAAATGTAAAGACTTACCCAACCAAATTCGAAGAACAAAAACTGAAGATTTCTCATTCAGGGAAATGGTATTCGGTGAAAGGTAGGTATTTGCTTGTAACAGGAGAAATGTGTAAGGGGAAAGTGAACAAATTGAAGTGCGCTAAAACTAGCTTGTGATATAAGTAGTTTGCTGCTGCAAATACTGCACAGGAGATACCCCTATCTACTTCCAGTGATTATAAGCAAGTAATTGGTGGGTGTGCAATACTACTGCGCAGGGGACACTAAGTTCAAATTATCAGGTCTCAATGTTATTCAGTATTCAAAGGAGAAGCCATCCAAATTCGCTGTGAGAAGATGTCCAGAGGCAACCAGGAGTGGGCTGGTATCTCTGCCAGTGTATACACTGCGTAGCGACTGGTCCTTTATAAGAGTGGGGGACTACAGGGAGGAATGGGAAATATAATGCTGCAGTGGGTACTGGGAAGACAGTGAGTGAGAATAGTTCCAGAGTAGGGAGAGACCTGGCGGGGTCTCTAGGAACAACTCTGCATGCATTCCAAATATTGGAATGTAGTCAAAAATATCAACCAGGAAATCAGGAAGATAAAACAGGTCAATATTACTACCACATTTTTTCAGCAGGCCGTTTTTCTTTTGGTAGATATTTTCCAACACCATCAATGAATAACAAATTCCCACCTGAAATGTGAATAAAAATAGGCACCTACTTAAAGCTCAGCCTGCAAAAACTGAATTAATTCACCTAGAAACCCCACCAATCAGGCCCAAGTCCAGAATTGCCTGACTGACATGATGCTTGACAGATTTACGCCTCAACTCTCGCCCAGTGCAAAATCTCGTCTTTAGCATCACCTTTGACCACTCATTCAAAATTCACCTGGCTAAGAAGACCTGAGCCGCAATATGCCAGTGTGTGCGCCTACACAAAGTCAACCATTTTACTCCTACCCCGAGTTTCAGAACAGTTGTCCAAGCCCTGGTCATCTCCCATGTGGATAGTGGCAATGCCCTACTCACAGGAGTTCCAGATGCCCCCTTTCCCCATGAAAGCCATCCAGCATGCTGTGGCATGCCTCATCACAGGATTAAAAACAATTGCCAACATCACCCCCATCCTCAAGGAGCTTCCCTGGCTACTCCTTCAAGCAGGCATCATGTTCAAGACAGCTTGTATCACAGACAGAGCAGTCACAACTAAAACACCACTCGGCCTGGCCAAGAAATTCACCTTTCCGGAAGTCAGTGTACCACCAGAACCCACAACATGACCAGACTGCAAAGAAAGTACAGCAAGAGCAAAGAAAACAGGACACATTTGCTATCTACCCTGTCTCTGGAGCAAGTTGCCAATGCAGGTGAGTCTGGTCCCTCCATCCACCACTTAAGGAGCTCCTCCTCCTGTCCGGTCCCTGCTCACCCTACCAATCCCAGCTCCTCTGCTATCCCCACCTTACTTGTAACGGATGTATGTGATTTCACTGAATCCATGTCTCCAAATGTTGAAATCTTCTAATTATTTGTCTCCAAATTTCTTTTTATTATGCGGGTGGAAGACCCCACACAACCCCCCACTTCCCTCTACCTTATCCTATACCCTTACTCCACCCCCATCCATGTTTTAAAATGTAAAGACTTACCCAACCAAATTCGAAGAACAAAAACTGAAGATTTCTCATTCAGGGAAATGGTATTCGGTGAAAGGTAGGTATTTGCTTGTAACAGGAGAAATGTGTAAGGGGAAAGTGAACAAATTGAAGTGCGCTAAAACTAGCTTGTGATATAAGTAGTTTGCTGCTGCAAATACTGCACAGGAGATACCCCTATCTACTTCCAGTGATTATAAGCAAGTAATTGGTGGGTGTGCAATACTACTGCGCAGGGGACACTAAGTTCAAATTATCAGGTCTCAATGTTATTCAGTATTCAAAGGAGAAGCCATCCAAATTCGTGAATGGAGATTTTTAATTGTGTATTCAGCCGACACGTGTTTCGACCCAAGGGGTCGTCCTCAAGGCTGTCACATTAGTAAATGAAAAATACATTACAAAAAGGAAAGAAAGGATAACATAAAAAGCAAAACATGTAACAAACCATAAGTGTGTAACATGAAAATAATCAAAAAAGATATATATGTTCATTCAATTATACATACATATGTCAATATTGGTTAGGGCAAAGTTCCAGGAATACAACTGGGTGTCTCCTGGAATGTTCCCTGTAAGACAGAAAAAACTGGTTTAAGAATGCATTATGTCATCAGCATCCGGTTACTGGTCTGCTGTTGTGGATTAATGAGTTATCCATGAGTCTCACTAACATAGGAGCACTCATCTTACCAATTAAGTGCGTTTTGATGCCCTCATGGATTCGACGATATTAGTCTTTCAGTCAGTTTCAGTGAAGAAAAATGTTAATTGTAGATTCAGTACAAGGTGTCAATACCTAAGAATGAAAAAGTAAGGCCATTCTATAACAAGATCAACCCGTATAGAAAAGTGGATGGGTCATGATAATGTGAACAGTTAAACTATCTGTGGATTGTGATCACTGTTAGATTCCATAATGGATAGGATCAAGGATACTACTATTGGTTATTAGCATTAGTAGATGATACATTTTGGGAGCAGGCATCCCTTACCAACTATTTGGAAAACAAGAAAATTCCGAAAGGCCTACGAATATTAATATTCCCAAACTTTGACAATCAGGACGATCAAGATTTAGCTAACGAGGAGTGGGAATGTAATCTGGATCAAAGCTCCACAAAAATGATTAAGCTCCTTATAGAACATTAAGGCGCTTAATTGGACACTCTCTCACTGTGGAATGGCACTTTCTCAGAGGATTTTTTGGGGAAACATCACGGCATGATCTTTTGTGGGTTATTTAACTCAGAAATGGCATCTGGTGGGTCTTTACATGGACCATTTCTAAATGTATTTCTAATGATACCATTTTGAACCTGAATAAGAGCAGAACCAGCAATGCAGGCATTGACCCCATCTTAAAGTCTACTTCCCTGTCTTCTCTTCCCCCCATCTGATCGCTGTATCCATTTAACTATTGGACTATGGACTTGGAATTGGATATGTACACCCGCATTGTATAACTAATGACATATGTATGTATAATTGAATGAACATATATATCTTTTTTGATTATTTTCATGTTACACACTTATGGTTTGTTACATGTTTTGCTTTTTATGTTATCCTTTCTTTCCTTTTTGTAATGTATTTTTCATTTACTAATGTGACAGCCTTGAGGACGACCCCTTGGGTCGAAACACGTGTCGGCTGAATACACAATTAAAAATCTCCATTCACGAATTTGGATGGCTTCTCCTTTGAATACTGAATAACATTGAGACCTGATCATTTGAACTTAGTGTCCCTTGCGCAGTACTATTGCACACCCACCAATTACTTATTTGCTTGTAACACCCTGTGCTCCTCCATGATATACAGCACTTTGTTGCTGCCCAGCGAATTGTTTGCCTTATAGATCCCATGTGTAAATGTATATGTAGGGACTCAATGGATCCCATACAGGAATTAATCCATGGATGACAAACTGGAGATAGAAAAACCTGTGTCCCTGCTAGCAAATCTCAGGCATCAAGACATACAGAGGTAAGTTCTTACACCGCCATCTTGTTTAACCCTTAGCTACAGGAATGTGGGGTAATCATGTTAGTGAACCATCTAAATGTGTGTCCCCTGTCGTTTTGCCAAATCTTCTTTCTTAAAATTCTTAAAATGCGAAACATTACTTTAAAAAAAAATAAAAATGGAATGTATGTTTTTTACGAAAAACACCTGATCTCTCTAAGCTCACTCTTCTAATTATTCTTTTTTTAAAAAACGTTTCCTGTCTATTTTACTAGGTGGAAAATAATTTAATGTCATTTAAAGTAAAATCTTGAATTTTGAAGCCCAGTAAATCCAATACTGCTACCAAGAACAATGAAAATCACACTGAATAGTTAAAAACTGTAATCTGCTGCTCTCCTGCAAGACTGTCATCTACAAGGCGCTCCTCCATCACTAACCATTATCCCGGAGGTTTTTCAGAATGAAATACAGGTATTCTCCACATACTCCAGCGTAGTCGATAAAGTCCTCCTTGGTCATGCTGCAAAGCTGGGATCCAGGGATGTTAAACTGGGCGAAAGGGATGCAGTTTCCATCCAGCTTGTATTGGTCACAGCAGAACTGCAGCCAGTTGTAGACATGACGGCTCGTCCAATGCTCCGGGCGAACTGCTGTCCACTGGGCCTCTGAACCTGCAAGACATTTTATTTATTTATTTGCTTTTTCAGGTTTGTACATGACTTTAATTTTACTTGGCCTTGAAGCACTAAAAAGTGCAGGTAATAATAAGAATATTATTATTTGTTTTTATTTGTAAATTGACAAGTCTACACAAAGGATATAAGATACTGAAACACCCCTGTTTGATACATAGGTATATTAATGATATATATGCTTTATCCTCAAAAAAACACATTGCATTGTAAACACTAATTCCAATATTCTGCTAGGTATTGCATACTAAAAAACAGATCACAGCAAACATGCCCTTCATATCCCCAAAAAGCCTAAAAACATAAACTAAACGAGCATATTATTTGATAAGTTGTTTATAATGCTTTTAATACCCAGAGGTTTATAAGCGCAGACCCAGTGATCGAACCTGTGGTGCTTTCATGTCTTCTTGCTTCCAAGGCGAGCACATTGCCCCTGAGCTATCCTCCAGAGACCGCCAAAAGTACATGTATTTCAATAATGTACTTATGATCGAATAATCGTTGTAGCAGATATTAAAATGTTGCATTAATATTACAGATGTTGCATAATTTTCGAACCTCCAAAAATAGGGAAAACATCCTTCCTGGACATCCTCTTCCAGGGTTTGACTCTCATCTAACCCGGTCTATTTTCATTGGGAAAAGCTATGCATGTACCTTTTCTTTCCAGGAGTTGAAGTTGGACAATCTAAGTTTCGTATTTTCTCTCTGCTGGGGTGACCTCCTTAAAGTACATTTTGAGTAGTGGGGTGGATACCTAAATTCACATATGTGTTATAAGTGTTAATTGCCACACTCTCTTTATTTCGGCTCCAAGGTTCTATGAGATAAGAATATTGATCATTTAGATTGCATACATCGGAAATTGAGTTGACTTTTGACATTCAACTAATATGATGTCCAAATGTGTATTCTCAGTTTTGGTTTGTGCGTATTTTGTCTAGAAATCATGGGGTGCATGGAGAACAACATATAGTGGTGGCACAAAGAATGACTCGTGGGTGCTAGGAGAGGCAAGCGCAAAACAGAGCAAACCAGGCAATACATTTAAGATCATTGTAGTCTATATACATCAGATCGGGGTTCAGAATGCTGTCAGACATGGTGAATGCGGTTGGTTGAGTAACCATTGTCAATGTTTGAGGAAATGGTTCTTATGGATTGCTTTGAAGGTGGACATGCAGGTTGAATCCTGCATATCAATGGGGTGAGCCTTTGAGTGGTGTGGTCCATGGAGAGCAAAAGGCCAGAATCCTGATGCAGTGTCGGGGTGCTGTTGGGGAGATGGAGTTGAGGGTGGAGGAGCCGGTTGGAGGTATGGAAGACAACACTTTGCGCATAGTGGAAAATGGCAGCTGTGGCTCAAGCCTTGGTGTGATTTGAAAACAAGGGTGAGGAATTTATACCAGACCCTGTTGTGTACTAAGAGCCAACCTGCTTGATGTCTAAGCTGGAACTAGGGGCGAATATGGAGAGGTTGACCAAGGTCCTGGTGGGAAGTTGAAGACATGTTCCTAGTGTAAAAAGGAGAAGAGAGAGGGATGGATTAGTGTTCCTGAGGGGTTTCCTTCCAGGTCATTTTGCAGTTCCTTTTAATGCCGGCATTATAAATACTAACCACTCAATACTGATTTCCTCCCTACAATAAAGTTATGCAACGAAAATGGGTATAGATGGAAGGGGGAAAGAGAGTTAATGGAAATCACGTGGCCAACGTTTTTGCTGATGGCATTAGAAAAAAGGGCTAATCACGTTAGGTTCAAGGTTGTGTGTGAGTGAAATGTAAGGTAAGGATGGATCTTTTGGAGGGTTTACCCAATTTGACCGAAAACAAATGTTCGATCGGAGATTTGATCAAATACGAACATTACGATCAAATCTCCAATTCGAACCGCATTATAGTGAACAAGGGGAGTGGGGTGTCACCCACGCTCTTGTTCACTATAATATCAGCTGGGGTTGCGCGGGTGACCCATGCACCCGGCCACTTAAAGTTTTTTATAAAACAAAACAAAAGGAAAGGACAGTGCAGTGCCGGTTCCCCATCACAGAAGTGAAAGGGAACAGGTATTGCAGGGACACAGCGAGCCGGCGGCGCACAGCGCAGTGTGCCGCCGCAGGGTAAGTATGAGGGTGGGAGGGGTAGCGGGTGATCCGAAATGGCCATGGGAGTGAAAACCAAAAGTTGTTTGTGAACAAATAACCTTTGCTTTCTTCTCCCTCAGTCATTTTGGATTTGAACACCAGTAATGCCCTTTCGAATACTGAGCAGTGAGAATCACCCCTCAGTGGCTTGTGAGTTGGTAAAAGTGGAAAGGCGAATGGAGTGAGTGGGCCGTGATGTTTCTGACTGTAGAGCAGGGGAGATTGTTAGCAGTGGGTGGGAGGCCTACTATTTGCGAGCCAATGCTTTCAGGAACAGTGGGTGCAGCAAAATATAGCATTCAGAATAAAGCAGTGCAGCGCCATCAAGCAGCAAATACCAATAACAATAAGGTGAAGAAAATGTGGGTGACTTCAGAATAGAGAATGTTATGAATGGCAGACGTGGAGATAACTAATGTGAGCGTGCTTCGTTTGAAGCTGTGGGTGAGTGTGTGGAGTTAAAAGAGCACCATGACTCAAATAGGAGCTGCCCGCTAACTAGGGGAAGAACCAGGACTGTGCCCTGCTCGTGATGACAAAGGTGGTGGAGTGATGGGGGAGTGATGGTGGGGGTTTGGTAGTTGTGGGCTGTAGTGAGTAAGTCCATGATTAGTTGGTACTTTGAAGTTGTTGAGTCCTTAGTGGTGAGAAAGTATTGTGTACTGGGTGATGGTGATGGGATGATAAAGAACAGTTTGTGGAAATAGGTTCTAACAACATGTTATATTCTGTCGCTGGATACATTAGTTATGGCGGAATGTATTAACCTTTACAGGCCTTTCCATCAATCCTTCACAGACCTTACACACACACACACACTACACAGTCTGGGCAGGGATGGCAGCACTCAAATCTCCTGAACAGCAGGTTCTCTTGAAGTACTCAAGTGATTAGGCTCAGTGAGATGTGGAGTCTTATTTTCAGGGAGCTCCCCCATTTACTTGTCTGACTCCATCCTCTTATTCCTGCATTTATTCTCTAAGGATGGCCTCCTGGTTGAGCAAAGACGCCTACACCAAGAGTTGCGGGGCACAGATAGTGGAGCCTTCCTGGCCCACGCGACATTGAGGTTAGTAGCTCTTAATTAACCATGTAAGCTTCCAGGAAAGAAATAAGACACTAACCTTGACATGTTTAATTTCCACCAACCAAAAAAAGACAATCCACCCAAAGGGTTTAAAGCTCTGATCACTTACCGGTAATCTGCATCACTCCTGGCCCTACCCTACTCTGCCTCATCACAGTACTTACTTATGAACCATGTCAAAGTCCAATAATTGACCAGAATAGCAGAATATCCCCAGCCTCACCCCATTGACACCCTTACAAAGAAAGAGAGGCTCCTGGCACCAGTACACTCAAGTAGCCTAGAAAGCAGACCAAAAACTAAAATTTGCCCACTATATATATGGCTACGGTAGACCTCTCTTGGGCCTTCAACTGTGTAGTTCGTATGAAACTGTAAAAAAAACTCTTGATTTGGGGAATCCCTGGTGGCGATTGAAAAATATTCATTTTGTGGCACTCTGGGACCTCAGTTAATATCAGAGTTGATGAGGACTCTTTGGGTACTATTGTATCAACCTTCACTTGTTTACGACAAGGGGTGCATTCTTCCACCCAGTTTATTTCATTTATACTTGTCTGATTTCATTGATTTACTAATTTGTCAGAATACAATTTCCTCAAAGCTAGATTGTTTATTTTCCAACACTTTTATTTGCAGATGACATTGTTTCGTTAGATAAAACGCAAATTGGATTAGCGAGAGCTCTGAATTGTTTAAACTCCTATTTAAAGAATAATAATGTATGCTTAAACCCTCTTAAATTTCGTGTCTTGATAACCACCAAAAATAACTTGTGAGCGGTGGAGGGAATTAAAATGAAAATAGTTACGAGCAATATCTACCTTGGATATCTCATATCTGATGGGGTGGGGGCATGGTCCACTATTGCCTCCAGAATAGAGTTCACATTGGCACCTTTATTTGCATTAATGCAGAAATTCTATTGTAAGTATCTAATCTAATCTGACAATATAATAAAAGAGATGTATGCTTGCCCCTGTATGTTTGTCTGATGCAGTCATAGCGTCACCTGTTGTCACTGCTAGAGGGAGCTGTTGCCTCACGATGTATAGTGGTTTCTATAGTGTTAATGAAATCCTGCTCTTTGGCCTGTGTACATGGGTTTCTACACTAGTGCTAAATATTCCCTGTTTCCGTTAAGGACATTTTACTTGGGCAAAATATTGCCCTTTATTTTTTATGGGTTGGAACTGTCCACCCTCGACTGGATCAAAATCTGCACCATCGAAGGACAATTCTGGAAAAAATGACTGCACCTCCCACTTTCTTTACCCTTTGTTTTGATCAGGTATAAATTATGTATTGAGTTGTGGCAATCCTATTCTTATATTGAGTGGCAAAAATAAAGATTACTGGCAAGAATGTTGGATCCCTGCCTCTTTTGCTATTTATCGATTTGAATATTTTCGAGAAATCAGGTAATCCGCTTTTATAAAAGAGTGTGATACCATCTTAACTAATAAGGATTCAGACAGAGACCAGTTACTAGCCAATCCGGACGCTCTTAAAAAAACATAAAATTATTAAAATGGTGTAAAGATCAGGACTCAACCACTAAATAAAATGTTCAGCATGAGTATAGCAACATTCATAAACCTTGAGAGTCCCTTCCTTCATATGTGAACATCTTTCCAAATCCAACGTTCAGAAAGATCTTCATGAGATTGACAGGGTAATTCATAGAATTTCGCAGAAAAGTGTCGCAATCGGCTGGCGCAGAGTGTCCGCGTGCGATTGACTGCGCCAGGCACGTGCGATAAAACCGATTTCCGCGCACAGCGTATTCATGGATTACATGCTCCCAAACCAGCCGTGGCGCAGAGTATCGCAGCGACCCTGCAGCAGCGCCAGTAACGCCCCCAAGAACGCCCTCTCGCAAGGAAAAGCCAGCAAAATCGCTAAATCATCGCAAAGGGCTGCGCTAACTCTGGACCAGTTTACAGGGCAGCCAAACAAGGAACGCAAAGCGGGTAACGTGCATATCAGGGGTACACGTGAAGTCATACACGCGATTAGCCAGGGTACGTGTATTACAGGGGTACGCGGGAAGTTCAACACGCGATTGGCCAGGGTACGGTACGTGTATTACAGGGGTACGCGGGAAGTTCAACACGCGATTAGCCAGGGTAAGTGTATTACAGGGGTACGCGTGAAGTCATACACGCGATTAGCCAGGGTACGTGTATTACATGGGTACGCGGGAAGTTTAACACGCGATTGGCCAGGGTAGTGTATTACAGGGGTACGCGGGAAGTTTAACAGGCGATTAGCCAGGGTACGTGTATTACAGGGGTACGCGGGAAGTTTAAAACGCGATTGGCCAGGGTACGTGTATTACAGGGGTACGCGGGAAGTTCAACACGCGATTGGCCAGGGTACGTGTATTACAGGGGTACGCGGGAAGTTTAACACGCGATTAGCCAGGGTACGTGTATTACAGGGGTACGCGGGAACTTTAACACGCGATTAGCCAGGGTAAGTGTATTACAGGGGTACGCGGGAAGTTCAACACGCAATTAGCCAGGGTACGTGTATTACAGGGGTACGCGTGAAGTCATACACGCGATTAGCCAGGGTACGTGTATTACATGGGTACGCGGGAAGTTTAACACGCGATTGGCCAGGGTACGTGTATTACAGGGGTACGCAGGAAGTTTAACAGGCGATTAGCCAGGGTACGTGTATTACAGGGGTACGCGGGAAGTTTAAAACGCGATTGGCCAGGGTACGTGTATTACAGGGGTACGCGGGAAGTTCAACACGCGATTGGCCAGGGTACGTGTATTACAGGGGTACGCGGGAAGTTTAACACGCGAATAGCCAGGGTACGTGTATTACAGGGGTACGCGGGAACTTTAACACGCGATTAGCCAGGGTAAGTGTATTACAGGGGTACGCGGGAAGTTCAACACGCAATTAGCCAGGGTACGTGTATTACAGGGGTACGCGTGAAGTCATACACGCGATTAGCCAGGGTACGTGTATTACATGGGTACGCGGGAAGTTTAACACGCGATTGGCCAGGGTACGTGTATTACAGGGGTACGCGGGAAGTTTAACAGGCGATTAGCCAGGGTACGTGTATTACAGGGGTACGCGGGAAGTTTAAAACGCGATTGGCCAGGGTACGTGTATTACAGGGGTACGCGGGAAGTTCAACACGCGATTGGCCAGGGTACGTGTATTACAGGGGTACGCGGGAAGTTTAACACGCGAATAGCCAGGGTACGTGTATTACAGGGGTACGCGGGAAGTTTAACACGCGATTAGCCAGGGTAAGTGTATTACAGGGGTACGCGGGAAGTTCAACACGCAATTAGCCAGGGTACGTGTATTACAGGGGTACGCGTGAAGTCATACACGCGATTAGCCAGGGTACGTGTATTACATGGGTACGCGGGAAGTTCAACACGCGATTGGCCAGGGTACGTGTATTACAGGGGTATGCGGGAAGTTTAACAGGCGATTAGCCAGGGTACGTGTATTACAGGGGTACGCGGGAAGTTTAAAACGCGATTGGCCAGGGTACGTGTATTACAGGGGTACGCGGGAAGTTCAACACGCGATTGGCCAGGGTACGTGTATTACAGGGGTACGCGGGAAGTTTAACACGCGATTAGCCAGGGTACGTGTATTACAGGGGTACGCGGGAACTTTAACACGCGATTAGCCAGGGTAAGTGTATTACAGGGGTACGCGGGAAGTTCAACACGCAATTAGCCAGGGTACGTGTATTACAGGGGTACGCGGGAAGTTTAACACGCGATTAGCCAGGGTACGTGTATTACAGGGGTACGCGGGAAGTTATACACGCGATTAGCCAGGGTACGTGTATTACAGGGGTGCGTGGGAATCATCACACGCGATTAGGCTGGGTGGGTCCTCACAGGTGTTCCCTGTACACCCTCCACGGCCCCTGCAGGCAGTCTACAAAACAGGGGACTACCCTGCACACCTGCTCATGTCCCCCTGCACCCCCACCCCCCCAGCAGTGCAGGGGCAGCCTCCACCAGGCCCCCACTCATGTCTCCCACCACCCCCACCCTCCCGCCACCAGGGGCAGCCTCCACCAGGCCCCCACCCATGTCTCCCACCACCCCCCGCCACCAGGGGCACTCTCCACCAAGCCCCCACCCATGTCTCCCACCACCCCCACCAGTGCAGGGGCACCCTCCACCAGGCCCCCACCCATGTCTCCCAACACCCCCACCCACCAGCACTGTGGGGCACGTGGCCAGCAGGCAGTCAGGCAGCAGCAGATGGCAGGTGGGAGCATGCTCAGGGCTCTGGGGGGCAGTAATTTCGCCTCCTGGCCAGGAGCGTGGTCTCTCGTGTGTGAACGCGTGGACAGCCTGATAGGTAGTGAAATCCCACACGTCAGCAAAGGCCCTTAGCGCGTAAACCCGTCAACAGCATATGCGCGCCTATAGTCACCTGCACGTGCAGGAAATTGTTACGTGACACGTCCCAGTGTCAAAGCGTGTGATTGGTGAAAATGGATGTACACGTAGAAGTGACAAAGCGTGTGATTGGTGAAAATGGATCTACACGCAGGAGTGACAAAGCGTGTGATTGGTGAACGTACACGCCGCGTAAGTGACGCTGTACGTGTGGGCCTGTATATAAGGTACATGTAGAACACCATTTCCTTGTACGTGCTTTTCGTGGAGAGCGAGTGGGTGAAATCTGTACTTCTTGTCGTTTCACACGCGATTTACTTCACGGCGTTTCCAGTTCGTATTCCCTGTTACCTCTGACAGCTTTTTCTCTTTTTTCTCTTTTACTGGTTTACCTGGGCCTGTTCCCTCAAACAGTGTCCCCTTCTACTGTTGTCCTGTCTTCTCAGACAGCGTACACATCTTCTTTTGGCGGGGGTTTAGCCAGCCAAACGCGCTCATTCTTCACGCTCTTTTACCTGGCAGACGGTGAGTCACGCACGTATCCAACTTCTGTGCTTGCCCCGTGTGTTGCCTACCCCTTCAGAGGTCATTCTAGGCTGCGTGTGACACGCATACGTTCATTCTTGTGTTACTGGGTGCCACAGCGTAGTGCAGGTTTTTCTTTCTGCACACGTGGTCTAGGAGGGGTTGCGTGCACGTCATCTCCCTTTTTTGGGCCTCCTGTGCGTTGCGTGACCCGTCATCTTTCCCCAGGGGTTACAATCAGCCGTGCTAGAGCACTAGGGTACAATTACCATCTGGTACCCAACCCCTTTGACCCCCAATTGCCCAGGACAATTGTCTACAGCCACTCCCATACGCACATTAATATCAGTGCCATGGCTGGGAGGCGAGGATTCCGTAAGGGTGGCAAAGGTGGAAGAGCCACAAGTGGTGGCCGTGGTGGATCCGGTAGGGGACGTGGTCGTAACTTGCAGGGTGAGCCTGTCCCCCCATGTGTGGAGGACCAGTCAAGGGCACCCATCATCCCCCCCCCTCCCCCCCCTCCCCCCCTCCCGTTGAGGCTGAAGTGGCTGACACCATCCATGCTCAGCCCTTGTTGGACCAGCCCATTGTGGCACCAGACCTGGCTGACTCCATGGCTGACTTCCAGGTCAGCAGGGCTACGACACGTGCGCTGGTGCACGTTGATGCCATCATGCCACGTGGATCTGGGGCAGCAAGGTCATCTACTGCACCAAGGAGGCAGGGCGGAGTGGCTGCAGGGGCAGCTGCGGCTCCATCCACCCCAGCCCTCACACACCCAGCCAGGACAGTGTCGGTCCTAGTCCATGCTGCTGAGATTCCCCCTGACACCATCACACTCGAGCCAATGCCTGCACCAACTCCCATGCTGAGTGTGCAATCCCACACTCCTGATACAGAGTCCACCAGGGCTCCTGCCCCTAGTGTCCAGAGCGGCGCAGGACACTCAGGATCACCACCACCTTCCAAGCGGAAGAGGAAGAGTGCTCGTCCGGCACAGGCTGATGCCCCAGACACGGCTACACAGTCCGGCCCGTCCAGGAAGCCCAGCTTCACGGATGACGAACTGAATGCACTTGTCGAGTATGTGTCCGGACATGACAACGAGATGGTCATTGTTGCAGGATCCAAGACCACACCTGCACAACGCCAGGCACACTGGCAGACCGTTGCGGACATCGTAAGTGCCCTTGGAATCGTGAGGCGCACAGCCAATGATTGCTATAAGCGCTGGAATGACCTAAAGCGCAGGGCAAAGAGTAAGCTGGCCTCAAGTCATGCCGCAACTCTAGTGACTGGAGGTGGGTCTCCAGTAGTAGACATGGAACTCACTCCACATGAGTCAGTCGCTGGGACCTACGTCACGGAGGAACAGATCCAAGGCGTGGGAGATCTGGCTGATTACGAGGCATTGTCCGGTGAGTGCACATGCATGTGTGTGTCATACATGTGCATGGTGTGTGTGTGAGGGCTTCTGTTTGGGTGCCAGGAGAGAGTGTGTGCGCCTCAGTCGTATGGGTCAGCCATGTGCTTCATGCAATACTTCCTGCGCAGCTGCATTTGGCCATAGCAGTATCCCTTCTGCCAACAGTAGACATCTAGCACAACTGCACGCCAGTTGCCCTTGAAGTGTCACCTTGACACAACAGATTTGCTTATTTCTCACTGTTCATTCAGTCAGTTTGTTTGCATTCCACCACTTTCACTAGGCATGTCGCTGTCCACTAGTCACATGTCTGACATGGGTATGGTAAAGGGGAGTGACTTTGTTACCTGGATATCATTTGTACACACATGTCCCTGTGCAATTTGACCATTACAGACTGGCAGCTCCAGGTGAAAAATCTGACCTGTTAGAATCAGAAAAGCTATTACATGCGGGAACTGGACTGAATGAATAGGTGCTGCCCTCCTCTCCATCTTCACTCAATAGCAATGGTACATGCCATCTGTGTGATGGCATGTGTGTTTCACCTGCCAATCACAGGCCAATGTGTGATGCCACTGCCAGGCAGCATGCAGAAAATTTGTTCATCTTCCATCTTGGTGTCATCAGTGTGTGCCGTTTGCCTGCACTTCATACGCAGTGAGGGTGCATGCATGGGAGGGTTCTAGTCATGTGGGACATGTCAATCAAGTACTGGTTCTCTTGCTTCTCAGCCCTCAATGTGTGCCATGGTGCTAATGCCTGTTTCCAATACTTTGTTTTCATGTCTTTGCAGGGGAAGACGCACCTGATACTGCTGGGGTTGTGGAGATGGTGCAGACCCAGGAGGTGTCCCAGGGCCGACCAACCACCAGTGAGGGACGTGGTGTGGTGGTGGGGGAGAACCCACAAGTGCTGCAGGTCGTGCTCTCAAGGGGTGTCTCTGGCTGCACCTCCCCCGAGCTGTACTCAGGTGTTGATTCGGATGAGACCTACGTGCCGTCGCTGGTGAGTGTTCCAGGGAGGGATTCTGTTCTGTCTCACCCACCTGCACCAGGGTCAGTACCCTCCATGGGGATGTCAGTGTTGGCAGCTACGCCTTTGGTGGTTACGGATGCAGGGTCACACTCCGCGACATCTGATCCTGTTCCTGGGCCAGCAGATCAGAGGGGGAATGCAGTCCTGCAGCCTCAGGCAGTGCCGGCACAGCAAGGCGCAGTTCGCCTTGCCCCAGACAGGTGTGGTGCCCGCCGACGTGGTGGCCGTACGCCACCTGGCAATACCGCATGGGAGCAATCCATTTACGGTATGGCTACCCAACAGGCTGCATCATCCGAGATGATGGCTCAGGCCATGGATAGGGTGGCCACTTCCATTGTCCCCCCAGAAAGGCTGATGGAGCGACTAGAGCAGGCAACTGACTCCATCTGCCAGTCACACAGGGAGGACATGTTGGGGTCCAACAGGGACAGGCGGGCGGCACTGGCGACTCTGCAGGAGGCCATCTCCATTGAGTCCCAGGGCCACAGGGAAGCCCTGAGGCAGGAGCTCCTACACCTCAGGACGACTCTTGTTGAGCTTGAGGCTTCAACACACCAAAGGACAGAACAGCAGCTGGAGCGTCTCACCCGTACGCTCTCAGCTGAGATGCAGGCAACGAGGGCGGAGGTCCGGGCATCCCGTGAGTTGTTGCATGGGGACCTCCGCACACTCATCCTCCAGAACCAGACCTACCACACCCGCATGCTTGCAGCCATGGAGGAGCAGACTAGGGCCTTGCGTGGGCTGCCTCCCATAGTGCAACCACCTCCGGATGCAGCTGCACAGGGTGATAATAGCGACAGCAGTGACACTCCCACAATAGGGTAGCCGTGTGGGCCATGAGCCCATGGAGGTGTTTTATTTTCCCAGGATCCACACAGGTGGGTTCTGGTGTGCATCCTGTCCTCGGACCTCCTGGGTGGCCTCCCCAACCCCCCCGGGCCCATCAATGGCCATTTTTGATTTTTTCTTATTTTTATTTTTATTTTGATTTCTTTTATTCCCAATTTTTTTGGGAGGATCTGTTGGCTCCGATCTGTTGGCTCCGATCTGTTGGCTCCGATCTGTTGGCTCCGATCTGTTGGCTCCGATCTGTTGGCTCCGATCTGTTGGCTCCGATCTGTTGGCTCCGATCTGTTGGCTTCCGTGGTTCCTGTGGGCATACGCTGCATTGTGGCTGGGCACATGCAGGCTTGTAATGTATTTGGTTCAGATGCTTGGGTTTGAGTCACACACACCCCTCCTGCTTCCCGTTTCCATGGGCTTGCAAAGGGTGTGCCCAAGTGACAGTGAATTACACAGTGACGTTGGACTCCCATGACCTGTGTGGCCAGTCTGTAGTCAATACTGTGTATACATTCCTAGTGCATATTGCTGTTGTGTTGTACACTGCATGTTGCATTGATGTGTAACTCTTCTTCTGTGTCTACCTCCCAATTTGCAGGTCCCTTCCTCAAGTCCACACAAGGACCTCTAGTCTGGCGATGGGGACCATGTTGGCAGCAGTGCACCTACAACTCTACATGGCGCCAACACTGCACAGTTGGTAGTGGTGGGAGTGCAGGCATTTCCAGGTGGTGAGACTACTAATATGTTACATTTTTGATGTCATGTTAATGGTACTACGTGCTCAAGTATGTTGTTGGTCCGGCATTGCTGTGAGCATTTCAGGTGTTGCAGGTTTCTAATAGTGCCACTGTACATAGTGAGAGTGATGTCATGTTGTGGGGATTACTTTGTTTACCTGCAATTAGCATGACATGGCACGGTGTGTCGTGTGGCAGTGCTGGGGTTGGGTTGGCTGACATGGCACTGTCCTCTTGTTGCATTTTGCAAGTGGGTATTCATTTTAGCTGCTTCAATGTGTAACTTCACAAAACTGCATTGGTGGTGTCTGTGTGGGTAGGGATGCACACATTGTGACACTTCCAGGTGAACAATCTCAGGCTGACATGGAATTCCCCGTTCATTCTCCACACATTCAGGATCAGTGTCAGGTTGAGTCATCATTGATTGTCAGATGGAATGTGCCAGGGCAGTGTGCACTCCACAGGGGTGTGATTTCTATGTGAAGTAATTAGCCACTAGCTGTGTACGGGCTGCCTCCCCCCGTGCCCTTTCCCCTCCCATGCGCAGCGGCTGTGCATGTGGTTGGGGATGTGGGGCCACCACCATGTCCACGGCCAGGCCCCGGCGTGTTGCAACGTTGTGCAGGACACATGCTGCCACTATGATCCTGCACACTACTGGGGGAGCGTATAACAGCTGCCCGCCAGAACGGTCAAGGGAGCGAAAGCGTGACTTCAGCACTCCGAATGTGCGCTCCACTATGCCCCTGGTTGTAATGTGGGCTGTGTTAAATCTTACCTGGGGTGGCGTGGTGGGGTTCCGAATTGGCGTCATCATGTGGGGGCTGAGAGGGTAGGCACTGTCCCCTGTGGAGGTGGGGATTGGTATCATTGGTGAGGTTGTGACCTTGCTCAGTATCCAACATGCATGCATGTGCAGTGGCATACATACTCACCAAGCAGCCATGTATCGCCATGCCGCCCAGCTTCTAGGTCCCGGCTTAGGGTGGACATTCGGTAAATGAAGCTGTCGTGGGTGGAGCCGGGATAGTTGGCATATACTGAGGTGATGATTCCCTTGGCATTACATGCTACCTGCACGTTGATGGAATGCCAGTGCTTGCGGTTCCTATAGATGTGCTCAGATGCCCTGGGGGGACGTAGAGCCACATGGGTGCAGTCGATGGCACCTAGCACTTTGGGGAATCGTGCCACTGCGTAAAAATCCAGGGCGGCAGCATGCCTTTCTGCAGGTGTTCTGGGCAGGTATATGTGCCTGCGGACTGATGGGCGTGCAGTCATGATGTTCAAGACCTGGTGTAGGCAGCGTGACTGGGTGGCCTGTGACACCCCACCCACTATGGCACTTGTCCGCTGAAATGATCCAGTGGCTAAGAAGTGCAGTACATTGAGGACCTTCTCCAGGGGGCTGAGTGCTTGGGAGCACAGGGTGGGTGATGTGAGGTCATCCTCCCACTCAGTCACCAGGTCCAGTATGATGTGTGGTGGAAACCTGTACCTCCCATACACCTGGTCATCAGGCATCCCGAAAAGGCTGGTTCTGGGTGTGAATATTCTGGCCCTGACTATCCTCCTCCTCCTCCTTTGGTAGCCCACTGCCACTGCTGCTAGGAACGGTATGTTCATCCTGGCGTCTGAGCTTGTTATTGTTAAAGTCCGCAATTTATGCTTAGCGCGTGTTCTAGGCGAGCGTGTGACCCGCGCAGCCCTGGAATCCTGTTGCCAGTCCAATAGCGTGTGGAAATTCACACGCACCACGGGATACAGCGTGTGACCCGCGCAGCCCTGGAATCCTGTTGCCAGTCCAATAGCGTGTGGAAATTCACACGCACCACGGGATACAGCGTGTGACCCGCGCAGCCCTGGAATCCTGTTGCCAGTCCAATAGCGTGTGGAAATTCACACGCACCACGGGATACAGCGTGTGACCCGCGCAGCCCTGGAATCCTGTTGCCAGTCCAATAGCGTGTGGAAATTCACACGCACCACGGGATACAGCGTGTGACCCGCGCAGCCCTGGAATCCAGTTCCCAGTCCAATAGCGTGTGGAAATTCACACGCACCACGGGATACAGCGTGTGACCCGCGCAGCCCTGGAATCCAGTTCCCAGTCCAATAGCGTGTGGAAATTCACACGCACCACGGGATACAGGTTCGCTGACGTACTTGCGTGTGTAAGTGGCCGCGCACCCATTAAATACACGTACATAGGCCAATCGCGTGTACGCGCACTTTTGTCCAATTACACGCGATGACACTCTGACGTGCAGTATCTCCACGTGTGCCCCGTCATCACGTCCTGAGTGGGGAACACCCGTGCGGGTCACGTCACAGACGCGCTTACGCGCTGAGGGACTCTGGTCCAATAGAATCGCGTATGCGTGCTGACGCGCTTACGCGCTAAGGGCCTTTCCTCGGATTTCACGCTGACGTGCAGGATTTTCACGTGCCAAATCACTCCGTATCAAGCTGGCCACGCGAAAACACACGGAAGCCCACGCTCCTGCCCAGAAGGCCGAGTTACTGCCCCCCAGTGCCCCGAGCAGCCTCCCACGTGCCATCTGCTGCTGCCTGCCTGCCTGCCTGCCTGCTGCCACCGTGCCCTGCCATTTGGTGCCTGCACATCAGCCATCTGCAGGGGTCCAGTTGCTGTGTCCACCCCTGCTGGAACTGAAGACTCCCGACTGGTATTACATCGCTCCACAGCCCAGCCCCAGGACCCAGTTGCCCACCCACACCTGCCTCTGGGGTTGCCATGTCGGGCACTTCCACATCTGGCACCAGTGGCAACCCCAGGCCAGAGGGGCAGAGGGGCACCAGCTTCACTGTCACCGAAGTTGGTGTCCTGGTGGAGCATGTCCTGGGGCAGTATGATGCCCTCTTTGGATCGTCCCGCGCCAGCAAGGAAGGACGGCAGAGGATCTGGGCCGACTGTGTGGTTGCCATCAACGCGGAGGGGGTGGCAACCCGCGACGTCCTGAAGATCAAGAAGCGCTGGGAGGACTTGAGGTCCAGGACCCTTGTGAAGGCCCGGCGCCTCGTGGAGGGGGGCCGGGGCCGCATGAGTACCATCCAGATGAGGGTCCTGGAACGCGTACGCCCAGCGCTCCACGCCCAGATCCTTGAGAGGGAGGCCCGTCTGGAGTTGAGCGGTAAGTGTCCATGCATTACTGTGTGAGACAGGGCATGTTGCGGTGTGCTGGTTCTATGATACTTGCCTGTATGTGTGCCATAGCCCATGTATGCATGTATGTGTGCAGGGACATCATGGTAATGCATGTGCGACCAGTGATGTGTGATGCACATGGTTGTTGCATGTGTTGAAATGCCGCATGGGGAGCCCTAATCAGATTATGAACATGAGAGCATGCCAGTCTCTGTACCTGAACATGGGTGGGGGTGAGGGATGGGTGCTGATGCCAGGTACATATATGGTAGCCATGTCTGTGTGCCTGACCTGCGTGTCTGTGACTTGTGCATGCCATGGATGCATGACACATGTGTGTGACAATGCAGAGATTCAGTAAAGCAGCAAAATGACCCTTGTATCCGCTGTGTTTGGTGTGTTTGGGGCCAGATGGATGTGACTGAGGTGATGTGTGTGCATGTGATGGGCATGAGCCATGATGCATGTGAGTTACATATCATTGAATGTTTCATGAGTCCATTGGACATGCATGGAAATGTCCATGGCATGCACCATGCCTGTTACTGTGTGTGTTTTGCCTGGACTGGCCCATGTGTTGTGGAGGGACATGATGGAAGTGTACTTTGACAGTGGTGCTCATCTGCTATTGCTTCCTGTCTAGGGGACCATTGTACAGTGCCCTGATGCTTGTGTTCTTTGTCTCCCTCTACGCAGCGGCTAGTGAAGAAGAGGGCGGAGACGGCGCTGTGGAGCAAGGCGGCGGGGATGCCCCCACGGCTGCAGCGGAAGGGGTGGGTGAGCCCCCACAGGGGCCTGCTACGGTGGGAGACGGTGAGGAGCCATCCAGGTTGGTGGTTTGCACAGAGGAGGAGGAGGCCGCCACTGGGGCACACATGGGGCCTGGTGGGGGCATCCCTGCTGGTGCAAGTGGTGCAGTCCAGGGCCAGGGGCAGGAGGCAGCACAGGTCACCGTGGAGGGGCCTGTGCATGTCGCTGTCCCTGACCCTGTGAGTGCACCACCATGCACCAGCAGGGATGCCCCGTCCCAGGCCTGTCCGCAGGTAGAGGGGATGTCCATGTCACCTGACTCCCCTCCACCTGCGGACGTGGGAACCCCTGGCCGTGCGGAGAAGGTCCTGATTGGGGTCGCGTTGCGCACGGCTGCGATTCGTGATGCCGTGCGTGCTTCCCGGGAGGAGCACGCACGTCATCACGAAGTGCACCGTGCCGACGTGGCCCAATTGGGATCGGCCATGTTCGGGGGTTTCCTGCATGTGTTGGCCAATGTGGCGGCCCTCTCCTCCTCTGTGCAGGCTATCCACCAGTCGTTCTCCTTGCCGTCTTCCAGCCCAGATGCCACCAGGGCCCCCTGTGGACCTGCCCCGACCAATGCAGCCAGCTCGGTGGGGATCCCATCCCTGCCACAGTCGGGAGTCAGAGATCCAGCAGGGGTGGACACCAGAGCAACTGGACCCCAGCAGATGGAGGATGTGACGGCATCATCGGGCAGGGCACGTGCACGACGGCGTCGGTGGTTTCCATCAGCCTGGATGCCGTCGTGCTGGCACAGGCAGTTGCGTCGGAGGCAGCAGCAGGCTCAACGTGGGAGGCATCATGGCTCGGGGCCATCAACATCAGGGGTGCAGGCATCGGCCGGAGGGCAGGAGAACCCTGGAATGGGAGTGGCTTCCGTGTGGGAGAGGTTGTGCCAGCGGATAGGTGCGGAGCGGCAGCGGGCAGAGGAGGAACGGCTCACGATGGTCAGGGCGGAGGACTCCATGCGGAGGGCGCTGAGGCGGGCTGAGTGCCTCGAGGGTCTTCGCAGGGAGTTTGAGCTTGACACTGCGTTATCCCTGCGGGACCTCGGGGCCAGGGAACATGCCCGCCTCCAAGCCATTGAGCAGGAGTTCGAGGATGCCCTGGCCCATGACAACAACCAGTGAGCCGTCCGAATAGCCCGCTGCCTTTGTATATAGTTGTATAGTTAGGGTTAGGTTTCCTTTGTTTTTTTGAATTTTTTTTGGGTTGCGATTGGACAATGCACCACTTTTTTGTATATAGTTCCCTTTTTAGTTAGTAGTCAGTTAGGTTTAATTTGGTAGGGCTCATGGACCCAGGATTATCTTCTTGATTGGCTTATTTTATTTTTTCATAATTTTTTCATGGACATTCATCTTGTTTTGTTTGATTTGCTTTGTGTTTTTTCTTATTTGCTGTTCAATACATATTATTTTTTTAATCTTCAATGTGTCGTATCATCTCATTGCTTTCAGGCATGTCATGTTGGGTGTTTTGTCATTCACTTGCAGCCATTGTGTGTGACAGACATGTGTTAAATTGCATTATTTACATTGGGGGTGTAACATGTAATTGCCTTTGATATGTGGGTGGGTGTGATAGTTGGTTGGGCCTTTTGGCAGGGGAGGATGGGCATTACGGACATGATTGGGGAATGTTGGGACCCAGGTGCAGGGGGGCATGGATTGGACATGGGTGGGGGCCTGCTGGCAGGTGCCCCACAGTGCTGGGGGGTGGGGGTGGTGAGAGACATGAGTTGGACATGGGTGGGGGCCTGCTGGCAGGTGCCCCACAGTGCTGGGGGGTGGGGGTGGTGGGAGACATGAGTGGGGCCCTGGTGGAGGGTGACCCTGGTGGCTGGGGTTTGGGGGTGGTGGGAGACATGAGTTGGACATGGGTGGGGGCCTGCTGGCAGGTGCCCCACAGTGCTGGGGGGTGGGGGTGGTGGGAGACATGAGTGGGGCCCTGGTGGAGGGTGACCCTGGTGGCTGGGGTTTGGGGGTGGTGGGTGACATGAGTTGGACATGGGTGGGGGCCTGCTGGCAGGTGCCCCACAGTGCTGGGGGGTGGGGGTGGTGGGAGACATGAGTGGGGCCCTGGTGGAGGGTGACCCTGGTGGCTGGGGTTTGGGGGTGGTGGGAGACATGAGTTGGACATGGGTGGGGGCCTGCTGGCAGGTGCCCCACAGTGCTGGGGGGTGGGGGTGGTGGGAGACATGAGTGGGGCCCTGGTGGAGGGTGACCCTGGTGGCTGGGGTTTGGGGGTGGTGGGTGACATGAGTTGGACATGGGTGGGGGCCTGCTGGCAGGTGCCCCACAGTGCTGAGGGGTGGGGGTGGTGGGAGACATGAGTGGGGCCCTGGTGGAGGGTGACCCTGGTGGCTGGGGTTTGGGGGTGGTGGGAGACATGAGTTGGACATGGGTGGGGGCCTGCTGGCAGGTGCCCCACAGTGCTGGGGGGTGGGGGTGCAAGGGGACATGTGTTGGTGTTCATTAGTTCAAGGAGACATGTGCCTTTGCTGGGGGGCATGCCCATGTTGGGTGGGCTGCCTGCGGGACATGACCAGGGATGCAGGGTAGTCCCCTGTGGTGTGGGCTGCCTGCAGGGGCCGTGGAGGGTGTACAGGGTACACCTGGGAGGAGCCACACTGTCAAATCACATGTGGAACTTCCCGCGCACCCCTGAAATACACGCGCCCAGGCTATTCGTGTGTGGAACTTCCCGCGCACCCCTGAAATTCACGCGCCCAGGCTATTCGCGTGTGGGACTTCCCGCGCACCCCTGAAATTCACGCGCCCAGGCTATTCGCGTGTGGGACTTCCCGCGCACCCCTGAAATACACGCGCCCAGGCTATTCGCGTGTGGAACTTCCCGCGCACCCCTGAAATACACGCGGCCAGGCTATTCGCGTGTGGAACTTCCCGCGCACCCCTGAAATACACGCGCCCAGGCTATTCGCGTGTGGAACTTCCCGCGCACCCCTGAAATACACGCGGCCAGGCTATTCGCGTGTGGAACTTCCCGCGCACCCCTGAAATTCACGCGCCCAGGCTATTCGCGTGTGGGACTTCCCGCGCACCCCTGAAATACACGCGCCCAGGCTATTCGCGTGTGGAACTTCCCGCGCACCCCTGAAATACACGCGGCCAGGCTATTCGCGTGTGGAACTTCCCGCGCACCCCTGAAATACACGCGCCCAGGCTATTCGCGTGTGGAACTTCCCGCGCACCCCTGAAATACACGCGGCCAGGCTATTCGCGTGTGGAACTTCCCGCGCACCCCTGAAATAGACGCGCCCAGGCTATTCGCGTGTGGAACTTCCCGCGCACCCCTGAAATACACGCGGCCAGGCTATTCGCGTGTGGAACTTCCCGCGCACCCCTGAAATACACGCGCCCAGGCTATTCGCGTGTGGAACTTCCCGCGAACCCCTGTAATACACGAAGCCCGCTCCCCCAGGCCCGATCGCGTGAGGAACTTCACGCGAACCCCTGTAATACACGTAGCCCGCTCCCCCAGGCCCGATCGCGTGAGGAACTTCCCGCGAACCCCTGTAATACACGTAGCCCGCTCCCCCAGGCCCGATCGCGTGAGGAACTTCCCGCGCACCCCTCAAATTCACGCGCCCAGGCTATTCGCGTGTGAAACTTCACGCGAACCCCTGAAATATACGTAGCACGCTCCCCCAGGCCCGATCGCGTGTGGAACTTCACGCGAACCCCTGTAATACACGAAGCCCGCTCCCCCAGGCCCGATCGCGTGAGGAACTTCACGCGAACCCCTGTAATACACGTAGCCCGCTCCCCCAGGCCCGATCGCGTGAGGAACTTCCCGCGAACCCCTGTAATACACGTAGCCCGCTCCCCCAGGCCCGATCGCGTGAGGAACTTCCCGCGCACCCCTCAAATTCACGCGCCCAGGCTATTCGCGTGTGAAACTTCACGCGAACCCCTGAAATATACGTAGCACGCTCCCCCAGGCCCGATCGCGTGTGGAACTTCACGCGAACCCCTGTAATACACGAAGCCCGCTCCCCCAGGCCCGATCGCGTGAGGAACTTCACGCGAACCCCTGTAATACACGTAGCCCGCTCCCCCAGGCCCGATCGCGTGAGGAACTTCCCGCGAACCCCTGTAATACACGTAGCCCGCTCCCCCAGGCCCGATCGCGTGAGGAACTTCCCGCGCACCCCTCAAATTCACGCGCCCAGGCTATTCGCGTGTGAAACTTCACGCGAACCCCTGAAATATACGTAGCACGCTCCCCCAGGCCCGATCGCGTGTGGAACTTCACGCGAACCCCTGTAATACACGAAGCCCGCTCCCCCAGGCCCGATCGCGTGAGGAACTTCACGCGAACCCCTGTAATACACGTAGCCCGCTCCCCCAGGCCCGATCGCGTGAGGAACTTCCCGCGAACCCCTGTAATACACGTAGCCCGCTCCCCCAGGCCCGATCGCGTGAGGAACTTCCCGCGCACCCCTCAAATTCACGCGCCCAGGCTATTCGCGTGTGAAACTTCACGCGAACCCCTGAAATATACGTAGCACGCTCCCCCAGGCCCGATCGCGTGTGGAACTTCACGCGAACCCCTGTAATACACAAAGCCCGCTCCCCCAGGCCCGATCGCGTGAGGAACTTCACGCGAACCCCTGTAATACACGAAGCCCGCTCCCCCAGGCCCGATCGCGTGTGGAACTTCACGCGAACCCCTGTAATACACGAAGCCCGCTCCCCCAGGCCCGATCGCGTGTGGAACTTCACGCGAACCCCTGTAATACACGTAGCCCGCTCCCCCAGGCCCGATCGCGTGAATAACTTCACGCGAACCCCTGTGATGCACGTACCCTGCAAATCGCGTGTGACACTTCCCGCGCACCCCGGTATACATGCACACGTATTTTTTGTCAGCGGGTGTCCGTGTTTGTGGGTACCCCTTTGCACGTCATTTTTCCTGGAGGGCCACAGTATGGGACATTCATCATGGCAGTATATAGGTGCTATTTGTTGGCGCACCTTTTGGCGCACATTTCTTACAGCCGCAGAGACGCTACCGCCTCCTTTCTTGTGGCGGTCGTGTTTGTGCCTGTGCGCTGGTTTGAGCGTGCGCTTTTTTCCCCTATTCTATTCCATGAATACGTGTTGTAGGCGAGCGTGTGGGCGTTCCGCGCACTTGTGCCCTGTACTTCCCCCGTGACGCCCACGTTTTGGCAAGTTGTTCCCCATTCCGAGTGTTACGCCCGTGTTCCGCCTACTTTTATTGCGTGCGCCGCGCTATGTGCGATTTTCGCTGTGGCCTGTGCGATTTTCGCTGTGACCTGGCGCACGCTGTTAGATGGCCTGTGCGCTAACGTGCGCCGCGCACTTTTTATCGCACATCTGCTGGTTTTCTCGCACACGGACTTCCATGAATCGACGTGCGCTGCTTTTCGTGCGATTTTCGCACGTTCACTGCGATTTTCGCTATTCCACTGCGATTCGCACGTTTTTGCCCACTTGCGCCGCGCTAATTATTCCATGAATCGGCCTGTTAGAGTCAACCAGCTGGGCACCTTAGATAGATGGGGCACAATCAGGAATATTATTCCAACATTGAGATTCTGCAGGTTGTGTAAAGTGGTTGAGACTCACGAAAATCTCATCTTCTGATTGATTTTAGAGCTACATATGATGTGCAAAAGAAGTTATTTGGACGTTTCGTCTTTAGCGAAAACGTTTGGGGCAGATTATGAAATGGGAGTCAAACGTCGCTGATTTTAGCTTTGGTGTGCTGCTTAATAGCGATCCATTCTCTTTTGAGTGAAAATGTATATTCCACATAACTTACAATTTTTCAGGTCTTAAGAATAGTGTAAAGTGTGGTTGTCACTGTTTATTATACGTTCACTAACAAGTCAGGGATCTCTTTCCCCTAGAATGAATGTGGCACACAATAAAAACGTTTTTATTTCTATCATTCAGGTCCTTTTTTTTATAAGGCCTCCGACCCGTCTTGCACACACCCTCAACAAATACCCCATGCCAGAATGGAATAAGATATTTATAAATGTATTTATTTAGGCAAATTAGATTGCATCAGCCACTAATGTTGTGGCAACACAAAGACAAAATATCCTTTTTAGTAAAGTACCACCACAGAGCTGACACCAGACTATGCAGCTACAATAGCTACCTTTTACATCACCCCCCAATACAAGCAAAGAACAATTCAAAGCGCAAAAGGAAAATTAACAGAATTATACTTTTCTCCCAGCAACCCCGACCCTCCAAACTTCCATTAGGCTTGACTCTTTTGAATGGAACGCAGCGGCAGGGAGTGGGAACACAGTGGCAAAATCGTTTTTTGGGTAGTGCTCACAGAAACATTATGGGGAACAGAAAGGGAATGGGAAAATGTGTTTTGCAGAGCATAAAGGTAAAATCGGTTTAAATGGTTTAGCACAACTGCTATGGGGAAGAAGGGAAAGAAATGGGGAATTTGTTTTTCGATACCTGACAGGAACAAATAGGGCTTTCATGATTATGGTAAAACGAGAATGGGAGAATCGGTTTTAACTATGTTTAGCTCAATTGCAATGTGAGAAAGAAATTCAAATGGGAATTCGTTTTGGGAACACACGGACAATTTCGTTTTGCACTTTACCCTGGGAAAATAGGGACAATTTCGTTTTGCATTTTACAATGGGACACACATGGAAACACGGCTTTTTGAAGTTAATTATTTTGGCAAATCTTTAGGACTATGGCAGCTCACAACCCACTGGGGAAAGATTGTTGGTTTCGAATGCCAACAATACAGATCCCGTGAATTAAATGGGGGAATTAATTGATTTAATTTGATAAATAGGCTAAGAATCTACACAGGCAAACGGGATTACTCAATGGCGAAAGAACTAAGATACACAGGCAAACAGGGGCTTTTGCAATGGGAAAATATCTAAGGCAATGCTGAAAGAATACAGGGTTTATTCAATCTATGGCTTAGGGTATTTCTACTTACAGGGGAGGTCTGGACTGGACATCAGAGAGCGTCAGGGTACACTGCTGGGGACAGCCAAAGGGGATCAGTCAAAGGTCACCTCTCCTTCCTCCAACGGTCCCAGTCAGTCTTTATGTCTCCTGGCTCCACTGTAATGTTAGGCCTCTCTCTGCTGGGATGTTCATGCCAGATTTCTGCAGCAGGTCACCTCATGGAATTAGTTGGGAAAGTCTAGCTCTGAGGCCAGCTGACTTAGTTATAGTGCAAATAACATTACTAACCTGTCATAATTCCAGCAGAAGGGATTGTTTAATGCTCACTACCCCACTTCCCACTGTGTGCTGATAAGACAATGGAATGTGGGAGGCCTTTGGAACATTAGGGGAGGAGCAGACTTTATCATCTCACTTCGACAGGGGGCTCTGTCTGCTTGGGGGACTTGAAAATCTAACATGATAAGTACCTTCAATCTCCACGTTTTGACATACATGAACACATTTCTGAAAACTATGTTTTACAGCGAATCACATAAGACTAGACAGGTGTCTGTATGTCATTCCTGTGCAGCAATACAGTTTTTCTCCATTTTCTCAGGAGTCATATCAGTGAAAAATATGCCATTTTACAGACATCATAGTGATGATTACCGGCATGCTTTTACACATTTTCACATCTCTGAGAATCATGAGAAGGCCCAAATCACATTTTCCTTTATAACTTCAGTTGTGTTTATCCCACCAAAATCGTTTTTATATGGTGAGAAGGGGTTAACTTTCACCTTTAATAAAAGCTTTGAATGACTATTTTGCAATGTACAATGTCCAATTTACATGATAACATGCATTTCTCCCCTTTTAAACAATGGGCAGCTCCACCACTCATTTGCTCAGACCTCCCACCTTTTTTTAAGTTTCACTTCTGCTCTGTTCAGGCATGACGTCAGTAGTGTTTACATTAGCTCAGCCCTTCACGAGCTAACGACCAAGCTAATGCACTTTTTATGTGAATTATGACCTGGAGGTCACCAGTGCGGCAGAACAGACCCAATCGTATCTGGTTGGTCATGCCTTTCCCATCTAAGAGTATATTATTTATTGTATTAGGCTTGTATTTTTAAAACATAGGCCCTCATTCCGAGTTTGGAAGTAATTAACGGTCCTTACCGGCATGGCGTAAATAGCGTGTCCGGGCAGTCATCAGTCTGCTAATAGAGGACAATTACGACTTCACGGGCACAAGCTTTACGCCATGCCGGTAAGGTCATGATCGCCATGCCGTTAAAGGCAACTTAAAAGCCCTTAGCGGGCTCAAGCATAGCGCAGATAGCACTACCGACAAGGTCCAACGCGGCATTAGCGGTGACCGTTATTAGTGATGACCGCTAATAGCGGTCACCGCTAACAAGCGGAACCGGAAGTAGCGTCATCGCACAGGAACGGGAAGGAGCACAGTGGCCATCTTTAAAAACACAATCCATTGCCATCCTCACCACACCGGACCCATTGGACTCTGCTGTTCTTGTGAAAACATCCTCCTATTACACCACTATTCACAAGGCCTCGAAGAAAGGGAGCTGCCCGCCAGCGGAAAGAAAGATTTAATGAGGATGAGCTGCAGATGCTGGTTGACACACTGCAGGAGCATGCTGGGATAGTTTTCAGCAATAACATGAAGAGGGAGGCAATACTCAAAAAAAAGGAGGCCTAGGCACTTGTTGCTCAAAATGTCAGTGCTTTTGGGAACACCCCACGCACCATCAAAGACTGTCGCAAGTGCTGGGATGACCTGTGACTCAGAGTTCGCAATATTCTATCAGTGAACAGGAGCCACGCCATGGGAACAGGAGGAGGTCCCAGCTCACCAATCAAGCTGACCCCATGGGAGGACATCTGCGCTAGCATGATCGGGATGGAGGGGATCGAAGGTGTTGGCGAGATGGAGTGTGGCGCCACAACATCGGGTGATGGAGGTGAGTGTCCTAAGTAAACATTGTAATGCCGAGTCTGATGAAAGCCAACCAATATGTCAGTCCAAAGTTTCAAGCGATGGTCCACACACATACACTCCCAGCAAAGTAGGCAGACGCATAACAGACACATGCAGATGCCTGCTGCAAGGCAATGCCGTAACTGACACATACCACATAAAGATGTAAATGGCATGAGTCACACAGCGGGCAGGCCCCCAAAAATGTGCATGTCAGATAGCATAGCTCTTGGCCAACATGAGTGACAGCGACATATGCCTGCATAACCCACCCATGTATCAAACAACGTGCTCATCCAATCACAAATACCTATTACCCCCAATTGTGTGGATGATCAATAGTCCAAATGTATGTATGATACCTATCAAAACATCACTCATGCCGTCCCTCTCTTCGACCCCCACAGGGTCTGACCATGACAGCGATGGGCAGAATGCAACCACCGCCAAGACAACGCCCCGGAAGAGGTCCCGGGATGGCGCAAACCACCCTTCAACCTCAAGGGGATAGCCCGTGCACCAACAGGCAAGACACCCCAGGTAGCCATTACACCGGTGCCGTCAAGGCCCGTAGAGGGTGAAGCACCGCCACCACTCATAGGCCATCCTGAGGAATCAGGTGAGGCACCACATTCAGAGGAGTCCGGTTTGGCTGGGTAGGTGGCAGCCACAGCACCCCTGGCTGCGGAGGACCCACTGGATGACATATGGGTGCCCGTTGAGGACGATGTATCGGAAGTGGTCCGTACGCCAAGTCCACCGGCATCCCCCCAAATATCATCCCTCGATACAGAGCACGCCACCACCCCAGAGCAGTCTGGTCAGGAGCAGATGGAAGGGCACTTCAGTCCCATTTTGCAAGTAGGGAGGCTGAGCAGGCTGAGCAGGACAGCCAGGGACCATCAACATCCACAGGTGCACCCGCAGGGCCGCAGCGGTCTGAACATCTTACTGCCCTTGTGCAGCAATTTGTCGAGGACAACAGAATGGCCGGACAGGAGTGGCGTGAGAACTTCGCCTCTCTAGGCAGGTCCATCACGGACAACACTGCCTCCATGGCCAAATCCTTTGCAGACAACACCAGCTGCCTCTGCGAGGAGGTCTCGGCCCTCCGCCAGGTCTTAAGTTGCATAGTGGATGGCATGGAGGCAGGGCATCCCGCTACCCAATCCCAGCAGGTGGGCACACCATCATCATCCAGTTCGACCCAGACAAGCCCGCAAGACATGCCACCACCTGGACCAGGGAGTGCCAATTGAAAGTCAGGGCAGCCTCATGTAGGCATTGGACACCTGATGGGACATGTGTGGGGGAGTTGTGGGGGGAGGCGAAGGGTGGTGAGGGTGTGTGGGGGAGTTGTGGGTGGAGGGGGAGTTGTGGGGGGTGAGGGTGTGTTGGGGAGTTGTGGAGGGAGGGGGTGAGGGTGGTGGAGGGTTTTTGCACTTTCGTTAACATTGTTATATTTAATAAACCTGTTGTGTGAAAAGCAAGACCTGAGTGGACATTCATCATTGCGCATGTGTCATTTATTCATGTACAGTGCATAGTGTACATGTACCCCCACACCCAGTGCCCTCTGTCCAACTATCATGTCACCCTCTGCTGCCATGTGTGTCAGAAATATTGCGCAATCACTGGCACACAGCACATCCCTCCTGTGCATCGGCACCGCGATGATGCCTGGCCACAACTTCTTCATCCCCTTCATCATCACCAGGTGGTAGCAGTTCAATGTCAGGGGGCAGGGGCACAAGGGTACGCGTATGGGAACGATTGTAGTCCTCCTCGTGCCTGTTCTGTGGATTTTGGACAGGGGTGAGGAGCCACGGCTTCAAGGGATAGCCACTATCACCTGCATGAGAGGCAATAAAATGGAAATGTTAGTAGATTCATGATGGTCAGCTGTACTAGTCACACATGCCTAGTGTTAGGGAGATTTCTCATCTTATGGCTTATTTCCCTTACCTATAGAGTCCCCCAGCAGCTTTGCCGGATTTGAAGGGTTTGTTTTTTTCTCCTGCTAAGAGTGAGACTCTTTTTCCCACTCCTAGGCATCATTTGCTATGTGTGTTCTAGGCTATTTTTGTGTTTAATGTCTATGGGGTTTTTCTTACCCACATAGGAACCATCTCTATGCACATGTGTTACACAGCACCCTCAGTGCCGTTACACAGGGGTGTCATAGAGACCCCCAAACATAGACTTCATACCCTGGGACTGACTACTGTCTCCCAGGGCATGTAAAGTCCCCATTGACTTTACTAGTCAATTTTTATGAACTAAACCAGTACAACCCATTTTACTATGGAGGTACTGGGAAGGGTTAATAGTTTTTCCCTGGTGTTCATTTCAAGAGGGTACCGTACAGTCCCTCTCTCAAATGTTTCTGGCTGGTGGCAGTGGTTACTACCGTAAATATTTGACAGCAAATATTTCCCTATATTTTCCCTATTTCCCTCTAACATACCGCCGGTGTATTTTAATATTAACTTCACTCCGGTAGGTTTTATTTGCCAGAACTTTAATATAACTTCTTTCTCGTGTCTTCTTCTAAACTCCTAACCCAGGTCGGCGATCCTTTGTTCGTCCTTTTGGCGGGCTTCTGCCAAGAAGCACTGCTTTTGGCACCACTGAGTCTGGGGTGGGTCCATTGTGTGGGAGGGGGAGTAGGACCCCTGGACAGGGTTGCCACAGCAACCCATGTTGCACTCTGTCCTGATAGGCTGGAGGGTCTCCCGCCAAGATGACCACTCCACTGTGTGAGTGACAGCTAGGCTGTATGAATGGGGATCTTTTTGCATAAAAGCAGGGTCCTGAGGACTGGAAGAGCAAGACCTCGCCACTGGAACTAAGAAGCCAAAGAGGAGAGAAGCCAAAGACATCTGCAACGACTCAATCACCGGTGAAGCCCTGCTGCAGCGTCTCACCACTTTTCTCCACACGACGAGAGAAGATCTTCATCTGCAAGAGCCTTCTTCCTTTTATTCGTCGGGCAGCACTGCAGCTGGTTTCATCCCTGGGTAGTGCAGTAACTGAAACCTTTCTCCACGACGAGAGTCCCTCTTCCTCTGCTGAACTGCAGGAACTACCAGGAACAACCACTACCGCAGGAGCCACTTCTTCATATTAAGGTACATTGTTCCGCCAGGCCGCCCTTTTCGCGTGGTAGTGCTAAAGGTGTTTTAAATCCTTTACCCACCTGTTGGGTTGGCCGCCCCTATCTTCTAAACATTGTCTTTCACCTTCTGCATCCACCTTTTCGAATCGTTAATCAAAGACTTGACTGCAGCTACAAGAACATTTTGCTCCTGGGCCCCTTGCCCTGTACCACTGACTCTGGCAGAGGCCTATTGACTCTGGCTAAATTTGTTAGAACTGCCTTCTCTAGATTGCTTCTCAACTAGAACTGTGTTGGTGCACCTACTTCCTAAAACCACTTTTTCCTTCCCACTTTTAAAACTTATGAAGTACCATTTTGCTTGGTTTTCATTTAAGTATTGTCTATGCTAAAGTACTGCCTTGCCTAAACCTGTTCACAAACTTCTGGGAAGTGTTGCTAGGGTGTGTAAGAAGAAATTTCTGTGTAACTTGTGCTTTCCCTCCCTTGTGAGAAATTCCTAGAGTTCCATTTGTGTTTGGTTTTCACTGTGCCGTTTTTGCTCAGTTTTCACTCTTGCTCAAACTTGTTTACAATTTAACTAGGGAGTTGTGTATTCTTTTCTTGACTGATTTTAACTTGCTTTATTAACTGTGATTAATGCGTTGAACAAGAAGTGTGTAAAATAAATATATATATCTTTTTAATACAAAGCTTCGGTCAGTGTTTCTTTGTGCCATAGTACTGCAGCCCTATTGTGTAAACCCTGAATACTGCTCATCACCCTCTTGAGATAAGTCTGACTGCTTAGCCACAGCTACCAACTAAATCTTTGTGGTACGGACTGATACCAAAGGGGATTTATTGCTCATACCTGTAGTCTTAATCTTCTGCAGTACTCCCTAAGGATACTGCACAGGATTCTTCCTAACACCTGCAGATTATCGTTGCCCACATGCACATGTCCCTGGATGTATTTATGCCATTTTCAGTTTCTCAATGTGTCCTGTGCCATGGACTAATGGTGTGGGTTGCATCTTTAAGATGATACATGGTGTGCACTGATGTCTTGTTGCACATGCATTGTGTACACATACAGCTGTGTTAGTGTCAAATTAGTGAGGTGTTGTGTTCTGTGAGATTTACTTAGAGGGAGCGTTGGCAGTAGTCTGTGCAATATTGGGCAATCAGCGCTGATCATTCCCATGGTGACATGCAGCACTCCTGTGGGTGTGGCGGCCCTAGACAGTGGATTCCCTAGTTGGTTCAGTTTGATGGACTCACAGTGATGCTTGTCCTGTTTGCTGATATGCTGGAGACAGCAACATAGTGCATATGCACTGCAAGGTGCTGGATGGCGTTACGGAGAGTGACGGCCGCTGATGAGTGGTGCACGTGTTGTGGGATGTGGGGTGGTTTCCTGTTAGTCATGTAGTGATAGGTGTCGACCTTACTTCATTCATATGGGATTTGGGTGTCATGTACCGTTTGTGATGCTTTGGGGAACAGTGTTCGGTGATGTGCACATCGTGCAGTCACATCAACATTGACAGTATGGTGGTGTGTGCATCTCTCTCCCCATTTCAATGCCATGTGCCAGTCATGCAATTTACCAAGCAGTCAGGCACGTGGTCCAGCATGTCGCTCCATGAAGTGTGGTAGCATGGAGTTCTGCAGGACCATAGTCATGAGTTGATCCGGGATATCGGGCAGAACAATGTGTGATGATCTTGCTGGCGTAGCATACCATCTGCACCTTGATGGAGTGGTATTGCTTGCAGTTGCGGTACACCACCTCCATGGCATGCGGGACCACCAACTCTACGTGGGTGCAGTTGAGGGCACCTACACAAGTTGGCATGCCTGCCAGTGCATGGAAGCCAACTTCTGTATCAAATATCTCCTGGGGAGTCCGTGGTAGGGATATGTAGTCCCTTGTGTGCTTGAGGAGGGCATCCAGCACTTGGTTCAGAATGCGATAAAATAAGGGTTGTGATATGCCATGCATGTGCCCCACTGTGTGCTGGTAGGTGCCTGTGGCAAGGAAGTGGAGCATAGACACTACCTTTAGTAGAGGGGGGATGGTGGTGCGTATTTCAAAGAGGCTCACAATGTCGTCGTGTATCAGGTCCACAATGGTGGTGATCGTGTCCCGGTCCAGCCGGTACACGGTGTGGATCTGCTCAGGGGTTAGGTTGAATGGACTGGCTCTGATGCGAGGGATTGGGGGCTGACAGCGTGGTAAAGGTGGCTGCACTGGTGGGGGATGCTGGGCCTGTCTCACCCTCCTTCTCCTCCTGCGTCTACTCTGTGGTGCCGGCTGTTGTTGTTTTTGTTGTTGATGTTGTGGCAATGCAAGCATGTCCTCCAGCTCCAGTAATGCTACTACTATTGGAATCATCTTGGTGTGGGAGGGGGTGTGGTGTGTGGGTGTGCTCCTTTTGTACTGGGCCAGTCTCCATTGCCTCCACCTGTGCTGATTGTGTGCACCTGTGGCAGTTGGGAACACTGCTCAAGGCATTTTACGGTTGGTCTGCGATGCCGGTATTTACGGCATGCCGGTAAGCACTTTTTCTGCCTTCATGATGCCGTTATTTGCATGTCCGCTTCACTTGTGATCTACTCCAGTTTACGGCATGCCGCTATTGCTGGCATGATGGCCCGCGTGCCTGCGCCGATGCCGCTATTAACGGCACCGTAATTTACGATGCCGCTAATAGCGGTCAGGCTGGTCAGAATAGCCTGTTCCGGTAATCGATGCCGGTAATCCTTTACCGCCATCGTTGTTCCCTTAGCACCAACCTCGGAATGACCCCCATAGTGCTGATTGATGATGACACTGAGGCCTGTCTTCAGGACAGCAAAGGGCAAAAGAATGCTGGGGTCAGTTTCATTACTGAAGAAACAGAACTTTCATGCACCCAGCCACAAATTGCCTTTAGACTCACATTTTACTTTTAAATAAGATCTTAGAAGGCACACGTTTGAGCATATATATCTAAGTGCACTTGTCCATGGCATACAGCTGTTCGATAAGAACATCATATTAACATTTTCAGTGGTTTTGGTGAACATTTTGGTTTGCAGATTGTCACTTTGGAGGAAAAACGAAATTACATTTGATTTATTTTACACCTAAAATGAATTCTGTTTCACTGCAGATACTTGGGCACACAATTCTGGTATTTCCTTTAAGATACTGTTCACTGTGGTTTCATGGAATATCAGCACAGCCCTTCATGGATTAATCAAAATATCCTCGCCATGTGTCTTTTGCTTCCTTTATGAAGGGCAGTTCGCATATTTAGATTCTAGAAGTTTTTAGGCCCCCTTTCTCTTCTTTTTGCTTTGGTTCCATAGGCCTTATGTTGGACCTAATTTCTGTGCATGCCTGGTATTTATGGGCATGCACACCAATGACTCTGGCCTCTTTATTTCTCGCATCCAGGGGCTATTTCACCCCACATGGTGTAAAATGGTTACATGTGATTATAACGAATTGAAAAATAACAAATGCAACTTTACAAAGAAAACAAAATACAGCATTTTTTTTTTTTGAATTGGGGTGGTCCTTCCCCAAACCCCCTGTTTACCCATACTTCTAACCCCACTCTGAACTACCCGCACACCTTCTAACCCCTTACGTCCACCCCCTATATATGTACCATTCAGTATTTTTTTCAGTAAATTTGCATTCGTTATTTTCTATTCAATATAAGCACTGCAGACAGTGTTACATGACAGGCTGATTTGTTTTGATTTCATTTAATTTGTTTTTGAATGTCTGTGTTCCATAACTAATTGTTTTTGTGCCGCTTTTATTATGATGAATTGTGGAATCCACAGTCTGCTATATAATGAACTTGATTGATGTCTGTCTTTTAGTTTGTGTTAAAGTTTTTTAATCTATATGCACACAAACAAATCAAACATTTGACTTTGAGAAGCATCTGTGGAACTAGATTACACATAGTTTCAGCGAATAAAATGCTGATCTAACAAGAGTAGGAGGGAGTCTAACCTGCCGCCATCCAGGTGACCCCAGGACATTGCTGAAGAGTTTATCTATGTAACAAAAAGGAGCCCCAATCCTGTAACAAAAAGGAGCCCCAATCCTGTAACAAAAAGGAGCCCCAATCCTAATGAAACAATGTGCTTCCAGGACACCACCAAGACATTTGAGAGCGGAGGACAATGAAAAATAACAGGGGGGAGGGCTCGGGATGAAACACGTTCTTCTTTTCCAACCAATGAGTTTCCTGATGTACTAAGACTCAACGTCCTCCTTGTCTCCCAGTCTACCTGTTTCCTCAAACTATGTGTGACACTGATATAATCGGCCAATTTATAGTATCCACCCAGCAAGGACCCCAAGAGGGCACAATAACACCTTATTATAGTACATGGAAGCTGATGGGATTCACTGAGAGAGACTCGTTACCATTTTTCTATGCTCTCCAACCCCCCCCCCCCAACCTTAAGGAGGATATTTATGTAAAAAGAGCCAGGATGTCAGAAACCTCACACAATGAGTGCAGCACCGTGAATGGTGAGAGAGGCAGGAGAATACTAGGCTATCCATGGCCCTAGTTTGAAACAACCACTCCACGAAAGTCACAAGAGGTCAGAGGTGTCACTTTAATTGAACAGGAGGGGTTTGATGCCACGGCAATTATTGTGAATGCACACCCAGACCACTTCCATACACCAGGGGGTGACGATCGACCTGCCGGATGGACGAGTTAATCACAAACTCTGTATCGTCTCCAACAATGGCAAGAAAGTGTCAGCTGTCCCAGGGAAGTCAAACTCTATCGAGAGTAGTATTCATCACCTGATTCTAGACAATGTGCCAGATCCCACAGGTCCAAGATGTGACAGAGCTGAACGAGAAGGAGGGCGGGGAACCACAAGACTTCATAAGGTAGCTACTAAGGGTAGAATACGGGTACCTTTTGGGTGCTCCAAGGACTGTGTCATTCTAAGGGTGCTTGCAGCCGTCTGTTCTCAGGAGCCCACTGAGAAATACAGAGAGGCAGTGCAACAGTAATACTCTTCGGTCATGCAGTGCTGTGTATACCTTCAGGCTAATATACTTGACCTGAGTGCCGGGTCCCACCTGTACAAAATAAAAGCATACACAGGGGAAGCACACAGCCACAAACAGTGCATCCAAGGATCCCTGATTGAGTGCCCCCACCACAATATACCATCTTGCGGTACTCTCACTCCGCGTCATGCATGTGTGTGTGAGTCACCCGTTCCTGAAGCACAGAGGTGCTTGAGACTTCATAACATCAGGTTTGCGGGGCTGCCAAGCTACACAATTCGATGTGGAAGACCCAAGAAACATATTGGGGAGGCCAAGTTGGCAGCACATCCCAGAGCCCATGGACCGGTAAGCTTCCTGGTCTTTTGGAGATTAAAATGGCATTTTAAAAGAGCATAAAAGCGGCCAAGACAAGCCTGCCCCAATATTGACCTCATACTCGCTGCCTCTCCAGTCCCCCCCGGAGGAGTGTCAGCCACCCAGTTATCACAATATGGATCTCACTCTGAAACTCATGGTATTAGTCTGGGGCTGATTAAACTTCAGCGCTGCCTACCTCCCAGGTTTCTCAATCTTAGAGCAATCTACGCTCCACTGCCCCTATGGGCGTGGACACCTACTGCTTACACACTCTCTGGTCCCTGGGTGGCCCTCCCCCTCCTATGTCAATGCCTCACAGAGACTGAATGGGACATAATGCACAGCATACTAGACTCCCCAGTCTCAGCAGTGGGGGTCATACTTGGGGAAATTACGAGAGATATGAGGAGGAGACATGGGGCCCTGGATGTAATGAGATGCAGGTGGCCCCGTTCTCACTCATTCACTCCCGCGACAAAATTAACTGTTGGCTGAAACACGTGTCGACATAAAAATCTGTGGGAACAACAACATACAGACTTCTGTCACCGTGAACCAACATAGGGACTTTTTGTTAATCTTTAATGAATAGAAAGGTAACAGATTTATGACTGTTACTTGATGTGTTTAAACCAATTTTTGACAGTGTGTTGAAGAGAATATGAGTGTGAATGAGTGAAAGAGAATGAGCTACAGTTTATTATAATTCTGTTTAATAATCTGTTTTACAAAAAGTTTTTGGGAATGAAATGAAATACTTGGAAATACAAACCAAGTTAAAAAATAAAAGATATTCGTGTGTTCTGTCATCCTCTGTATACTAGTCCAAAACCCCATATTGTTACTATTTCATGACCTGTAGGACTAGGTACTTATTACAGGTACCCCTTTTGTTTTTTGCATCTCTTGTACACATACTTGATGCATTGTCCATTCTGCGTGATGCGATGAGTAGAATATGTGGTGGCCACCTATTGCACAGTGTTGTATGGCACCGTCCAGTAACCTTCAGATAGATATGCCAGCAATATGCCGCGTATGTCAAGGAGCAATACCGAAGCTGCCAAATTGTGTTTGACAGGCATGAAGGAGGCTCCAGCATAGCACAAATAATGTCGAGCACCTTCGACGTGGAAAATTAGTGGCTTCAGTACTGTCGAATGTTGAAGGTAACGTTCATGTTTCTACCTCCCAACATGACTCTCTCTCAAACTAAAATATTAAAGCTGATTCATTACAGTCCTGAAGCACCATCCACTCTGAGCTGTATATCAGGTTTACCAGGAAGCTGGATATGCAGACAATCTAATCTAATCAACAGCCAATCGGCTAACATTATCCGGTCCATCCTTATTTGCTGGGAGAAGCTGCAGACAACCTGTTAGCTGATTACCCATGCTACAGCTGAAACACAAATCCTAATGCTTGGTATGAACGAAGGGAGTTCCCATGCCCAGCAGTCAGAAAAAGCAGAACCGTTTATTGGGTGCTGGAAGGAACCCCGCGATGTTCCTCCACGTATCACATATAGCGTGATTCCACCACGGTTCCACCTCTGTTCCTTTCAGAAAGGGGGAAACTGACACATACAAAATGTTCCCTTCTGATGTTTCACTTTGGCACCAAATGGACGCTTTTTTTTGAAAATATGTTTTTATTGACATTTTGTAGGTTATTATTGCAGACATTGCACCAAAAAACAAAATTACATTTTTAGAAAGCGTACCCACCAATAACCCTTTTATCCCCCCCACCCCCCACCCCCCTAGCTGTTTAATCAAAAATAGACTCTTGTTTGCACACTTTGGAACACACTGCACAGTCCCAGAACACAGGTGATAGGCACATTTTGGGCACTTGTCCTTAGGCTCAACCTATTAAGACCCCCTTATTGGGGGGAAGAAACATGTCCCAGTTAATGGGTGCCTTTGGAGTCCCCGACTTTACAGTTCAACAGTGTTCAAAGGACAGAACCAGGTCCCCCGTGAAGACTGGGCTCTTTATGCACTGCGCTCGTATCTTTCAAAAAATGGGAGCCAGAGTTCTCCGATGTTGGTTTTAGACTCATCCAGAACGTGTGTAAGGAATTCCATGTCATAAATCGCTCGGACCTTGGTGACCCATTCCTTTTCCTGTGGCATGTTTGGGTTTTTCCATTTTTGGGCCAGGCAACACCTGGCCGCCACGAGCATAACCTGAAGCATGTGGCCCTGGGTGTCCTCCTGATCGTCCCCAACCCCAATCCCAAAGAGAAGTAACCAGGGGCAAAGGGGTCTATCTATCCCATCAACTCCCCTGATCCAGGATAGGACCTCGCCCCAATACATCTGTACCCTAGGGCATGACCACCACATATGAATGTAATCTCCAGTGGTATTTCGACATTTCCAGCAGTGTGGGTCATAGCCTGGGAGCATTCTGGATATTCTCTGGGGGGTATAATGCCATCTATGTAGGACCTTTAATGCTTGGTGTCTGTATTGGAGGGACGTGGTTGAGCGATGGGCTCGGATGCACATCTTGGTCCATCTCCTATCATCTATTGCCACGCCAAGGTCTCTTTCCCATTGCGTTCGTGCTGGAGGGGGGTCCCTTGGTATTGAAAACAAGAGGAGTCTGTACATCCGAGCTATCACCCCTCTGGAGCCCCGGGTGGAAATAATCATTTTCTCAAAATCTGTAAGGTCCCTCCTGAGAGTGTCCCCCCATGAGGGTTCTGAAAGGACTCCCTTAAGCTGGAGGTAGCGGAATGGCGACAGCCTACCCAGACCCAGAACCTCCTCGAGATCGGGGAGGGGCATGAAGGATCCACCCACCCATAGATGGCCGGCCCTAACCAGGCCCGCCTCATACCAACTCTGGTATGCTGCTGGTTCTGCTATTTTGGCCAGGAATGGTGGCGCCCAGATGCAACTCAGCGGGGAGGGCCAGGTCGTAAGCCACCTGAAGTAGCTCCCCTCCTTCCAGATCGACCAGAGAACCCCCAACACTGGGTGTTCGTGTACCCTTCTGGGAATGCATGTTCTTGGGACCCATAACTGCTCGTCGATCGTGACTGGGGCAAGAAGTCTGTTGTCCAGAGCCACCCACTGCTTCTCCGTCCCAGGATTAAAATGGTCAACCAGAATCCTTAGCTGGGATGCCCTGTAATATGCATCGAAATCGGGAAACCCCACCCCTCCCTCCTCCTTCGGTCTTGTCAAGACATCGTAAGAGATTCTGTGTTTTTTCCCCGCCCAGAGGAATCGAAGCAATACCCGCTTCATTGAGTCGAAAAAGGGCTTCGGCACCTGGGTGGGGAGCATCTGGAAGAGGAATAAGAACTTAGGGAGTATTACCATCTTAATCAGATTGAGCCGTGCCATCCATGAAAACCCCGCCGCCGCCCACCTCTCAATATCTCTCTTAACAGCAGTCCATAGTGGGGTAAAATTGCGCGCAAAGAGGTCACCCGGAATGGATGGAATTTGGATTCCCAGGTACCGGAACCCCTCCCTCTGCAGTTGGAAGGGGAGGCTATCTACATATTGCATCTCCGATTCTGGCAACTGACCCCCCACGAATGCCACAGACTTGTCTAAGTTGACCTTGTACCCGGAGAGGTTACCATAGCGCGTCAGGGCCTGTAGTAGATGAGGGATCGTCTGCGATGGTTTTGTAACGTACAGGAGAACGTCATCTGCGAACAGACTAATCTTGCAATTGGAGTCGCCCAACCGAACCCCTGTGATGGTTTCATTGTTGCGTACCGATACTGCCCAGGGTTCCATAACCAAGGCGTATATCAGGGGGGATAGAGGGCATTCCTGTCTTGTACCTCGCCCCAGGGGGAAAGGCTCTGACTTTGTCCCGTTAGCCACCACCCTGGCTGTTGGGGAGGAGTACAGTGCCGCCATCCAGCCCAGCCACCTCTGGCCCATCCCCACCGCAGACAAGACCTCTCCCATGAATTCCCAGCTCACCCTATCGAAGGCCTTCTCCGCGTCTAGTGACAGGAGCAGAGCTCCCTCGTCCCGGATCTCCCTTGAGTACAGCACATGGAGAATTTTACGCATGCTGTCCGAGGCTTGTCTGTTAAGTATGAAACCCGCCTGGTCAGGGTGAACCAATCGTGGGAGGCTCTTCTCTGGGCGAGACGCCAGGATTCTAGTGAATATCTTGGCGTCAAGATTTAAGAGGGAGATGGGTCTGTAGGAGCCACAATCCCTCGGGTCCCTTCCCGGCTTCGGGATAACCGTAATGAGGGCCTGGAGAAAGGAGGGTGGGAGCGTCTCCTCGTTTCGGATTTGGTTAAAGAGCTTGGCTAGGGGCTCCACCAGCGAAGGTGAGAACTGTTTGTAAAAATCGGCTGTGTAGCCGTCTTCCCCCGGTGCCTTGCCCACCCTCAACCTCTTGATGGCCGCCTCCACCTCGTCAACCGTTATGTCCGACTCTAGTTCCTGTAGTTCCGCCTCCGTCAAGCGGGGCGGGGGGTTTTCCTCCAAGTAAGCCCGCATCTCCTCTATTGATGTTCCTCCCTGTTTTGTATATAGTTCCTTATAATAATCTGCGAAGGAGCCCACAACCTCTGCCTTGGTATTAAGCATGGAGCCCTCCCGGCCTCTGATGGGGCCAACCCTTCTCTCCAGTCGACATCCCCTGGCTCTGCGAGCTAGCAGCGTTCCCACCCTGTCTCCCCTCTCGTAGTACCTCTGTCGTGTGTATCTCAGCTTCTTAACCACCTCCCCTATGAGAACCGTGTGTAGGGCCTGTCGTTTCTCGCTCATTTCCACTAAGATGGATTCCCTGTCCGTCCCCCCCTGGTTGAGCCTACCCCGCAAGCTTCCAAGGTCCGCCCGTATCCTGGCTTCGATGAGCCCCCTTTCCCGTTTACGTCTGGCTCCCTCCGCTATGAGGAGGCCGCGAAAGGTGGCCTTTGCTGCCTCCCACACCGTCGGCAAGTCTGTTTCCCCATTATCATTTGTTTCGAAGTATGCCGCCATTTCGCCTCTCAGGAAGTCCCTAAAGACTGGGTCTCTGAGAAGCACATCATTGCACCTCCAGTGGGTTGATCGAGGGGAGACGGGGAGACACCAGCTCGCTACTAGGAGCTCGTGATCGGACCAGGTTATCGCCTCGACTCGTGGATCCGTGGCCACCCCGCCTCCTTCCTTAGAGGTCTGGAGCAGGTCAATTCTGGTGTATGTATAGTGTGGAGGGGAGAAAAACGTATAGCCTCCCGGTTCTGGGTGTGTCGCCCGCCAAACGTCTTCCCAATAGTGTTCCCTCAGGAGAGCCTGGAATGAGATATTATCCTTGGATGTCGCCTTGGATTCAACCCCTCGGGCCGTCCACCAGTCTAGTTTGGGGTCCACTACCAGATTGAAATCGCCCCCGAGGATCATGCCCCCCTCCGCCCATTCATCAATTACCCCCATAATTTGGGTTAGGAACCTAATCTGGCCAGAGTTGGGTGCATAGAGGGTGGCCAGAGTGATACGTTCACCCTCATGAGTGCCCTTGATTGCCAGGAACCGTCCCCCAAAGCCCCTCTTGGTTACAATATTGGAGAGATGGAATATTTTATTCAGGAGGATCCCTACCCCCTCCTTCTTGGAGCTTCTGTGGGATGCCCAATAATTAGATCCAATGTCCCTTCCCCTTATGGGTGATTCCTTGCCCTGTCTATAGTGAGTTTCTTGGAGGAAGAGTACCATTAGTTGTTGTTTGCGAAACATGTTACTCGTCAGGGATCTCTTGTTCTGGGAGTTAAGGCCCTTGACATTAAGTGTGCCTATCTTGCCCTCAACCATTGTCGTATGGGGATGCCCCCTCTGTTTGTCCTGTGTCGCAGTGTTTCCCTGTAGTCTGTTTCTGCATTGCGAGCCCTAGTTTGATTCGGCTATTCCCCCCTCCCTTCCCCAGTGTTCCGCCCCCCCCTCCCCCACCCAGTCCTCCCCTCTCACCCCCTCCCCCCATTCCCTTTTCCCTTTCATTGTAAGGCGTCCGTCCACGCCCCCCAACTGGTGTCGGGGTTGGTCAACGAACCACCAAGGACTCTTACCCCAGCCCCGGGTATTGCTTATATTAGGGATCCCCAACTCTTGTTTTTCCGTCTATATCGACCCCAACCATTACCTCGGTGGGGGTAGTCAGCGCGGGAGCCAAAGAGCCCCCCGGCCCCCACACCCACCTCAAGGTTTAAACTCAGCCCCATACCGGGAAAACCACAACAAAACCATTAACATTGCATCAAACTGCTTCCCGCCCCTCAACCTGGCGGGCTAAAACTCGCGCCGACGCGGCGCCCGGCCCTGGCTCGTGAGGCCAGGCCTCAATTTCCAGCTCTGCCAGAGCTTAGAACACAGGAGCCTCCATAGCGATCCTCAACCCCCGAGAGAGTGGTATAGTCATGAGTTCGGGTGGTCCTCGGAGGCCGTTCATGGGTGTCTTGTTTTCTGGAATTTGCGAGTACCCTTGACCTTGGACTTGCCGCTGAGCTTTCCCGGACCGACCGGGCCCCTAGGGAGGTCCTGGGTGCCGCCCACTCTAACTCCAGAGGGAGCGGGGATGTCGCCAAGTAGGTCGTCTGTGGCCCTCTGGATGTCCTCCTCCGAGATCAGATGGTACTTCTCTCCCTGCCATTCAAACGATAAACTAAAGGGGTGGCCCCAGCGGTATCTGACCCCCTTCCCCTGTAGCCATCTTGTGAGGGTGCCACATTTCTTCCTCATTAGTAGGGTGAGGGCTGAAAGGTCTTGAAATATGGACACCCTAGAGTCCCCGTATTGGATGTTGCCTAAGTTCTTCGCTTTCTCTTGGATCTTGGCTTTGTCTCTGTAGTGATGCAATCTAGCCAGCACCGAGCACGGGCCCCTGCCCCCTCCGCCCGCCCGATGGACCCTATCAAATTTGATCTCGCCTCCAGCATCCTCACCCAGGGCAATCCTTATAATGTCCAGTACTTTGCCCTCCAGACCCTGTGTAGTCTCGCCCTCAGATTCCGCCAGCCCAAAAATGCGTAGGTTATTCCTCCTTTCTCTATTTTCCATGTCGTCTACTTTAAACCGAAGTTCCTCCTCCCGCCGTTGCATATCCTGGAATCTGACCTCCATTTGGGTCTCGAGAAGCGCCGTGGAGAGCTGATTATTTTCGACCCCCTCCATCCGGTCCTCGAGGGTGGTGACTTTGGTGGTAAGATCCGCCAATTTGGCCCCCATGTCCGTTCTCATCCCGCGAATCTCCTCTAGGATTATCTGGATATTGTTCTGTATAGCCCCCAGGTCGGGGGGAGGGGTAGAGGCGCCCCCCGCCGCCATCTCGCCCTCAGAAGCCACAAATTGGTATTTGGCGAGGCTCTCCCTCCAGCTCATGGGAAGAGCACTCCGGTGGGCTGTGGTTGGTGTGACCTATCCAACCCACAATTTTGATCATGGGAGGATGCAGTATGTAGTTGGCAACCCCGGAGGCGGGACGGGCAGGCGCCTGGTGGACGAATGTCCCCCCGACGACAGTCCCGGGCGGCGGGGGTAGCCACGCCAAAGCTTTCGTGTGTCGAATGTGGCCTAGTAGAGAAAATGGGGGTCCGGTGTCGGTGGGGTCCTCTGGTGTGCCTCCGGTGCCCTCTCTTCCCACAGTGTGCTCGCGGCGTCGTGTTCTGGTGGGGTGGGTGTGGGGGGAGCGGTCTGATTAACCTCCCACCAATAGTCCGTGGTCCCTTGTATTTCTCCGTGTATCTGCCTCTTTGTCGTAGGTCTCACCTCCCAGGGTTCCACCTTGATAGTCAATCTGGGTTCACCTCCCTTTTCTGCACTCTCTCTATCATCGGGGGAGGGGAGGAGAGCCAAAGCCGGGGCGAGAGAGAGGGCGGCGGGGGGGCGCGCTCCAGCGTCGGCCCCCCGGTCCATTGGTGTATTGGGGGCCGGGGCCGCTGCAGTCCCACCTCAAGCCCCGCTTGTCCCAGATGGGGAGAGTCAAGACTGGGGGGGGGCGCGCTCCTGCGTCGGCCCCCCGGGATTCACTGGTGCAGTAGGGGCTAGGGCCGCCACGGACCCGCTTCGGGCCCCGTTCGTCCCCCGAGAGGCGGCGTCCTGTGTGGCACCTGAGAGGCGGTGTCCTGTGTGGCACCAGAGCGGCACCTGCCTCTCGCGTCGGCCTCCCGTGTACGTGGGGGTGTCTGGGGTCGCTGTCCCACGTCGAGCCCCGTGCGTCCTCAGGTACGGAGGTTGAAGCCCCTCTGGACCCGTGGGTGCGCCGAGGGCGGTCTCACCTCTCGCGCCGGGCCGACACGCCACACTGCCGGTCCGGGCTTCAGGTTGTGTCCTCGCTTGGCCGCGGGTCCCGCCTCCGGTCTCTGCCTCGGCCTCCGCACTCTCCGCGTCGGGTCCCTCCTTCTCCGGGTCTGGCGCGGCCGGCGCTGCCCACGGTCGAGCTCCGCTCCAGGGTGTAGGGGGAGGGGCCGGCGGATCCCTCGAGCGGCGGAACTCGGCGATGCCTTGACGGACGAGGGTCGGAGTTGGACCCAGCTGGTGGCCGAGGGTTCCCACAATCTCGTGGGGGGGTCTCGAGGAGGGTGGGGCCCCCACTCTTCTTTGCTGCCAACGATTACCCGGGGCTGGGTACGGAGCTCTCAGCTCAGGCGGCCATGTTGCCTGCGCCCCCTGGTGGCCTCCCCAAATGGACGCTTTTAATAGTACTTAATCTTTCACAGATTCATTTTCAGTTGACATCCTGGCAATCTAAGGCGTTAAGGGCAACCAAAACGTGGTGCAGCAGTTGATCTCAAGACGGTGACCAAATAGAAAGTCAGTGGTAGCTTCACAATAGAAGGACACTGGCTTACCTCAACGGCAGCATCCAATATGCATGCATTTACAAGTGCAGCAGTGGAGACATGTGGATCTGCCATTTATAGACTGTGGCTCCCAACTGATGAACCCCTTCCAGTTCCAACCCCAGAAAAAGCTGCATCAGGGACCCCTCTGGAACCTCACGTGTGCCATTACAAGACTGCATGTCAAAGCAATTGTGAGTGCAGTAAAACTGAACTTGAATTCCCTTTTATATGTGGTCAGTGTGTAGGTGATGGATATGGCAATAGCCCACTCATGAGCGATGGCTGCCAATATGACGATACACATCAAGTTACAGGTTAAGTCACAGATGAAGAGGTTATTTCTTTTTTATTCAGAAAATAGACATTTCCATCAAAGAGTAAAACGAAATAAAAACACAAGTTGTACCTCATCAATAGTACATATATATCATAAATGAAATTATAACAAACAACACCCGTAATACATATTTTAAATAAATAAAACAAAGCATACACTATTTGATTTACAACATCTGGCTTTGCAATTGGAGGCCACTTTCAATGTAGGAGTCAGGAGTAGTTAGAAGAAGCCTAAAAGTTCTCAAAACGAGTCTCATTCCCCAGGCCCTCCGTATTGGGAAGAGAAATTTCTTTCGTAAAACAGCAAAAGCGGGACAAATCAAACCATAAAATGCTGTAGGTCATCCGCGCTATGGCATCAGCAAACACATTTACAGTTAATGATTAGATCACCCTGCGGGAAGGGCACAATATCTTTTATGAATAATACATTTGCTCTAAAACAAAGAAGAATTGCCCTTTTCCTCGGATTTGTGAACCATTGGGCATAACCTGGCTGATTAACAACAGGAACATCCTTGTAATAAAATTGTACACTTTCTTCTTGTAATCCTTTTTCCTTCCTGGAGTTCGGTGTGAAGGCAAGGAAACTATCTACCAGCAGCCTTCTCTACACGTTGCTAACAAATAGTTCCTTAAAGAAGAAGCGTTGAATGCCAAGGATGCCCAGGGAAGATCTTACATATATTGACCAAGTAGATGTACTGCAAATATGTGAGGAAATGACATCTTCTACCAGACATCTAATTAGTGACAAGTGAGGATTTCCCCATAAACACAGCCAATAAACTAATGGTTGCAATGATATGTGGTCCTCAAAATATGCCGGATCACATTCTTCATGTTTAGAATATCCTGGGAAGCCCTCAAACACACCCAACATTTTCCTTAAAAATTGATTTTCACTGACTTGGACTGCCTTTGTGGAATGATACCCCAGATGGCTGCACCATAAGCCAACAGTGGTACCAATTTGGGCTGGTAAATCTGAACAGTAAGAGCTAGTGGCAAACAACCTAATTCCATACCTTATCTCACCATTTAACCATCCATTTCAGAGGCATTCGCTATTGATTGTTTAATGTGTGAGTTCCCACATCATATCACAAGAAATCATTACACCCAAGTAAGAAAGGTGCTGACCCAATTCATTTTCCTACTTTCAATCAATACCGCATTCCCCAAAGGTTTGCTACTACCGATGCACACTACCTTTTGATTTTTCTATGTTAATTTGTAACTCTTTCTGTCCCATGTAATTATTGAATCCATTGACCAATGTTTGGAGGGTGTGCTTTGTTCTGGCCATCAAGAGTGACATCATTTGCATACTGACACACACATGTGTTCAGTCCTGCCATCCTGGAACATCACTTGGACAGTACACACGGTAGTGAGCTTATGTAGAGATTGAAGAGTAAGGGCAAAAACGCATCCTTGTCTCACTCCTCAGAGAATTGGAAATGCCTGGTTTATTTTACCTTGATTCCCTATCCTCACTCTTGCCGATAGGTTTGAGCACATTGCAGCGAGAACGTGCAAGATCACCACTGACATACCAAATGCACATAAAACTTTCCAGAGCGAGTCGCGATTGATACAGTCAAATGTAGTGGAAAGGTCCATAAACCCCAAATATATCCTACATTTGTAGCCACAAACATATTTATTCAAAACTAGACCCAGGTTCAGTTTTTGGTCGGTGTGCCTATGCCCTCCTGAAAGCCATATTGGCACTCCGATACAATCCGATTTTCTACTACCCAATCCATGATCTTTCCATGCAATGCCCGGCCAAACTACTTCGCTGAGATGTCAATTAAAGAAATTGGCTGGTAACAGACTTGTTCATGTTTGTTTCCTTTCTTAAAGATTGCTATTATAATCGCCACTTCCCAGCAGTCCGGTATGGTGTTCTGATGTATTATCATATTGAATATCAAGGTGGCATTTGGCACCTACACTGCCATTTCATACATCAAAAACTAAATCGGGACCAAATCCAGACACGTGGATTTGCCATTAGCCATCCCTGCTAAATCTCTGGCTACTTCGCTCATAGGGCCTCATTACGACCCAGGCGGCAAGGGGTTAACGGCGCGTAAAAGGTGTTGGCGCCGTTAACCCCTTACCGCCTAATTATGAGGTCCCTTTGCGGGTCCCTACCTTAACGGCTGGTTTTTACCAGCCGTTAAGGATTGGACCCGCAAAGGGACCTTGGAGGTAATTACGGTACCGCAATTTGCGGTACCGTATTACCACCGTCCCCATTGCCATTGAGCCCTATGGGGGCAAAATGGGAATGGGGAAGGGCCAATGGTGAATGGGGAATTACCGCCCCGCCAACCTTGGAATGGGGTGGTAATTCCGCCATCCACCATGGCGCAATCGTTGAAATACCGGCGTCAACCATGGCGCTAATAGCGCCATGGTTAACGCCTGGGTCGTAATGACCCCCATAGACAACACTACAATGGCTTCACTGCAATGTTCTAAATCGTGCTTGAAGGAGTATGCTTGATCAGTGTATAGATCGTATGTCCCCAACTCAACACTTTGTTCATTGTATAATGCATAGAAGTGTTGAATCCATGTGACCTCGCCTACCAGGTCTATTGGGTCATTCATGGATTTCCCATGAACGCTTAGTCTGTCAGCAATCGTTCTCCAGTATACTTTTAGGTCACCTGTGACCGCCGCTCTTTCTAATTTCAACCAAGCCTACACTGCTAGCTATAATTTCCTGATTTATAAGCTCTTATTGAAAGCTCTGGCTATAGCTGTGTCCTTGTAGTCTCTGCGATGAAGAGGTCCTTGATGATCCTAGTGAATTTGATTCACCAACTGCCCATAGACATCGTAAACATGGAAACATGACAATTCAAGTCGATGATATTTGAGACATCTTTAGATTAAGATAACATTTTAACTGACTGTCATTTCCACTAGTACTGTGTGCTATTTACAAACCAATACTTAGATTGTGTTGTAAGTAGTTTGGACTCAACATCTTTGAAACCCAGTTTTCAAGAGTAGACATTAAGTGCCATTTTTACTATTATTTTGTTATTTCTATTTAATGCAAAAAGGTTGTTTAACTAAAAATACAACATTCATATTTCATTTGTTAGCTTTCAGCCTAGTTTTGAGGGTAATGGAAACAAATGAGAAAACCTAGATAGTCAAGAAATGATTAAACTCTTTGAAAAAAGCCATGTAGTCGGGCTACATTTCGAATAATTTATATTACAATATATTAGATTTGTAAAATTTCTGCACTCTACAACTTTCATTTGACACTTTTTTGATGAAAACTATCATTTCACATATTTAAGCCATAAATATCAGAATTTCCCACTCCACTAAAAATAGAGAAATCTTATTTTCAATGTGACAGTAGCAAATTATTTCTGAGTAAAATGTCATTATTTCTATTTGTATGAAGGCCCTTTTAAAGAGGATTTTTTAAAAAAAATCCCTTTGAATCCATTACGACTTCTAGGAAAGTGTGCCAAAAACCCCAAATGGCAAACATCTTTTTCAAAATAGTGGAAAACCTGCATCTAGAATTTGGGGAATTTTCTTGGAGACACTCAGAGGGACCCCTTCACATTTTTCCATGGGTCCCACTTTTGTATTCTACTTCAAAGCGTAATTTGGCTGCACTACGATTGGGAGCAGCTTTTAACAGCGTAACCTGCTTTAGAATCCCCCACTTGTGACTGTTGTTGTGTGCCTGCTTCCGGTGCCGTGGTCTGTCCGGTCTCTGGGGATATGGGTGCTTGGAGGAGCCATGGAAACTGTGGGATATGGAACCGCTTATCAGGGCTTTTCCCAGGCCTTCAGGCATTGATTTTCCCAGCAGGCTTAGGTGTTGCCTGTGCTAGTCAGTGAGAGCTGCAAAGGTCAGCCGTAGGGCATGGATCCTCCATCTTTGCAGAGTCCGTAGATATCTGCTGGTGAACGCCACCCTCAGAGACGCTGGAGCTGGGAATGTGCTGAGGACAGGCGCGCATGCCACGCTGATGCTGCAAATGTGCACAGTTAGCAGCTTCTATGCCTCCTACTCCACTACTCCATACTAGGCTTAAGGTGAGATAGCCGGAAGTCTCCAAAAACTTCTCATGAGCCAGGACTCTGCCGAGGCTCCCCGCAGACGGCTACTACCAATTTCGCCCAAATATAATTGTATGCACCATGTGACTGGTTTTTGTGTGTCCCTTAGGTTTTTTTGTGTCCCTCTTCAGATTGGGGGTGGTGGTGAATGTGGTCTGTTGAAGGCGTGGGGTCGTTTTTGCCCTCCATTGCCCTATTCCTGCATTATTCAGGCATAGAGCAGAAGGGCGGATCTGCTTCATGCTTTCTACGTTTTCCCTGGCAGCGATTCATTGAGGCCAGAGGCGGGAAAAAACAGTCCTCAGGATTGTGATGGAGGCCATTAACACATCAGAGTGAAATCCCCCACCTGCTGGATCATGCTGTTAGCCCCCATTAGACCACTGATGACCCCGCTTGGTCTGCTGCAGGCCGCAATTATTCTGCTTTAAAACTTTTGTTTTTCTTTGTAACTTATTCTATTTTTTTAAGAGGTTGGAATACCATGTTCTCAAGACTACAAGATGTGCATTGCAGATTGTGTATTGAGTAAAAATAAAATGACTCTGCAGATGTAATGCATTTTTACATAATCCTGTATAAAACTCATTTGCTGTGAAGCCCGTGTGCTATATATTTTGGTAGCCGGTCCCTTGATGGACGATAATGAGTTCAACGGCTGGTCGACTTAGTCATCTTCGGTGATCGACTTAGTCATCTTCGGTGACATAACCCACTATCCAGCACTTTTGCCAAATATGCAAGGACTGGTGTTAGATTAGTAAATAATACCAATCCTAGCATATGTGGGGAAGGGTGCTTAGAGGTCAAAATAACGCGCCGTCAAACTCTTTCCCGTCGAGCAAAAGACATAGCTCCTATTTTTTTTTAAAGCAAAAGCAATCTACAGTGTTCTTCTTGGCAACACAGTATTCTAACTCGCCTAAAAAAGAGATAACATTACAATATACTAAGGGGGTCAATACGAGTACAGAGGTAAGGGGTTAACAGTGCCGTTAAGGATGCCGATGCCGTTAACCCCTTAGTGGTACCCGCTTAAGGACCTCGGAATGCGGCGGTAGGGGGTTAACGGCACCGGCGTCCTTACTGGTGCCGTTAACCCCTTACCGCCGCACTCGGAATGAGGCCCTATATCTATTTTGAAACTGAAGAGGATCTTCATCTCCAGTGCTGATTTAGTGCACGCAAAGCACGTGAGCTAAGGCCAGGAGCACTTTCTGCCAGATTTGGAAGCATTGCTTGAATGGTGCTCCTTACCACAGAACATCATTCATAGAATACAAAGCGCCAGTTTCACTGTGACCTCTATATGCGTGGCAAGCATTCAAGGATGTCATGGCAACTGACACTTTCGAAGGGCATGTGCACTCACGTTTGAGTAAGCTCTCTGCTGGGCACTTTACCATGCAGCAGAGCACCAGGAAAAACGAGGCATAGGTGCTGCTGTCAGTGTGGACAAGTCAATGGTAAGAGAATGCAACGCTTTGCAGGAGACCACACACAAGGTGATCTACAAGGCACTTCCATGTACAGTCCCCAGCAGTGTCCCCATCCAGCTGCCCATTTCAAAGCCACATTGGGCTTGTCTCAACCCATGGAGAGTTACATTTGTGTTTAAAATCTTGTGCCTCTGTACACACATAGCTACAATAGCCCACGCTTCACCCCTTAGGTCCTACCTTTTCTCATGTCCTGCCACTTGATGTCAAAACACACCCCTCCTAGCCCCTGCATCCCTGTGATCCAGACTTGCAATAACAAAGTAGGACACCATTTTTGTAGGTGGGAAAACGCCATGGATGCTTTATTAAGCAGTTATTTTCCAACCACATAGTCTCGGGTCCTACGCTGAGCTGGCGTCCTAACTGTTGATATGCCCCCAGTTCCATGATACCTTAGCCCTTCTGCAAGGGGGAGCAATCCTTCCCAGTCCTCATGATTCTTCCAATGTATTTGATTCTTAGGACTTATGTCATCTCCAAGCCGCTCCTTCCCTACGTTTTTGTCTCCAAGCCCCCTCCATCTTCCCCCATTTTGTCTCCAAGCCCCCTGGCCCCCGTGAGTGTCTCCAAGCCCCCCTTGCCCCCTGTTTTGTCTCCAAGCCCCCCTACCCCCTGTGAGTGTCTCCAAGACCCCCCTGCTCCCCGTTTTGTCTCCAAGCCCCCTGCCCCCTGTGAGTGTCTCCAAGCCCCCCTTGCCCCCTGTTTTGTCTCCAAGCCCCCCTACCCCCTGTGAGTGTCTCCAAGACCCCCCTGCCCCCCGTTTTGTCTCCAAGCCCCCTGCCCCCTGTGAGTGTCTCCAAGCCCCCCGCCCCCTGTGAGTGTCACCAAGCCTCCCTGCCCCGTGAGTGTCTCCAAGCCCCCTGACCCCTGTTTTGTCTCCAAGCCCTTCTTCCCCCATTAGTGTCTCCAAGCTCTCCTGCTACCTGTAAGTGTCTCCAAGCCCCCCTGCCTCCCACGAGTGTCTCCAAGCCCCCCTGACCCCCGTGAGTGTCTCCAAGCCCCCCTTGCCCCCTGTTTTGTCTCCAAGCCCCCCTACCCCAGGTGAGTGTCTCCAAGACCCCCCTGCCCCTCGTTTTGTCTCAAGCCCCCTGCCCCCCGTGAGTGTCTCCAAGCGCCCCTGCCCCCTGTTTTGTCTCCAAGCCTCCCGCTCCCTGTGAGTGTCACCAAGCCTCCCTTCCCCGTGAGTGTCTCCAAGCCCCCTGACCCCTGTTTTGTCTCCAAGCCCTTCTTCCCCTGTGAGTATCTCCAAGTCCCCCTGCCCCCTTTGAATGTCTCCAAGCCCCCCTGGCCCCATTAGTGTCTCCAAGCCCTCCTGCTACCTGTAAGTGTCTCCAAGCCCCCCTGCCTCCCATGAGTGTCTCCAAGCCCCCCGTGTCTCCAAGCCCCCCTTGCCTCATGAGTGTCTCCAAACCACCCCCACACCCTGCCCTCCATGAGTGTCTCTTTGCCCCTCTCTCACCCCCTGAATGTCTTTCAGCACCCTGTGTCCCCGTCCCCCTTCCTCCCGTTCTCCACCTCCCCCGCATCCTACCCTCCCCTCTTTCCCTTCCTTCCCTTTCCTTTCCTCTGTCTACTTATGGCAGTACCACAATTGCTGTCAGGCATAGTAATCGTTGCCGCCTGTCTTTTGTAGACACCTGCCCTTCCCTCCTTCCTCTCCTTCTCCTTGTCCTGTGAAAGTTCGGCACTACTTCGATTGCCGTCAGGCATAGTAATCGTTGCCGCCTGTCTTTTGTAGACGCCTGCCCTCCCCTCCTTCCTCTCCCTCTCCTTGTCCTGTGAGAGTTCGGCACTACTTCAATTGCCGTCAGGCATAGTAATTGTTGCCGCCTGTCTTTTGTAGACGCCTGCCCTCCCCTCCTTCCTCTCCCTCTCCTTGTCCTGTGAAAGTTCGGCACTACTTCAATTGCCGTCAGGCATAGTAATCGTTGCCGCTTGTCTTTTGTAGACGCCTGCCCTCCCCTCCTTCCTCTCCCTCTCCTTGTCCTGTGAAAGTTCGGCACTACTTCAATTGCCGTCAGGCATAGTAATCGTTGCCGCCTGTCTTTTGTAGACGCTTGCCCTCCCCTCCTTCCTCTCCCTCTCCCTGTCCTGTGAAAGTTCGGCACTACTTTAATTGCCGTCAGGCATAGTAATAGTAGCTCCCATCTTGCCCTCCCCTGCCCCCCCACCTTTTTCATTTATATCTTAGCACTTACTCATATCATTTGTCCATCGACCTCTGTTAACAGCTTGTCTGTCTACCCCCTTCCCTCCTTGTCTTCTCCTCAACCCCCCCAGCACTACCTTGATTAGTCGTTGACCTTTCTAGATGGTCACTTGTTCTGTTCCTCTCCCTATCCCTTCTCTCCACTCCCCCACACCTCCCCTCCTCCCCCACCTCTTGTCATTCATGCACTGCAACAGTTGTCGTCAGGCATAGTAATGTTAATGCTAGTCTTGTCTCCCCTTTTCCTTGCCCTCCTCTCCCTTATTGTTCCATGCACTTGTACTATCTGATATGATATGATAGTTATTTCACATTCTGATTTGTTTCAAGGACCTGTAAGAATATAACTGTATTTTCCTTTGTTCCCCACGTCCTTGAAGCGCTTTGAAACTCATTGTGTATAGGCGCTATACAAATAAACAATCATCAATCAATCAATCAATCAATCTTATGCTGGGTTAGTTCTTGTTCTAAGGACTTCCACCCCTTTACAGCTCTGCTGTTCCTAAAACCTGTTCAAGCACTACTGGGACCCAGTCCTAAAATGCTTATATGGTACCCCTTAACTTTATCAGTCAATGGGTTTAGGCCCACCTATAATTATAATTGTTCTTTTATAATGCGTTTAATACCAGAGATTCAGTTGCCTGCTCTCTTGATCTCTCAAACCTCTTTCGTGATCGCATTATACACTTTCCACCCCCCCAGGCCACAAGGCCTTCTACACCGGTCCGCAAACCACCCCCCATCCCCCGCTGATCAATTTCTTAGCCCCTCCTAGACCTCCTGTTGTACGAGATGTTGATTTGCTTTCCATCAGTCTTGTCACCTCTTACGCAATTGTTTGCAGGTCTCCAGACCTCTTACAAAATGACTTGCTTCCCAAGCCTCAAGCACATTTGCAAAACTACTTGTAAATCTTACTCAGTTACTCATTTCCCAGGTCATCTGAACATATTTACTTCCTTCCCTCATACACCCTTCATTTGATTACTAGGTTTCCCGACCTCTGTCCGTATTTCCTTTTTCCGCTGTCTCTGGAGAAAATAACTCGCTCTCTCAGGTCCAATTCCTAATTGTCGTTTTTTGACCCATACTTTACTTGCTCTCAACCCCGCCATTACTCTCCGGCAGCTACCGGTACCGGGGAACATCCTCACCCTCCTGTTCCTCCCCTTCCTGCTCCATGTTAAGACCTTAACCTTCCCCGATATTACAGGCCCCAAACCACAAACACCAAAGTGCAATGTTTTCTCTAATAAAATAGAATGCTCCTTGGCTAACTGATACATTTCACAGCTTTATTTGTCAAGTTTGGGCATAACTCCATATCGCATTCCTTGCCTCTGCATTATCCCCTTCCTGCTAGCCTTTGTCGCTCTCTCTTGCCCCTTTCTGGCTACCTGTGTAGCAACATTATTTACTCTTTTTTCCAAACAAACATTTTATTAGGTTATTCAGAATTCGGTACACATTGACGACAACATAGCACTTTTCAACAATACAAAATATCAGATAGAGCCAGAGACCAGTTTGTTCCACAGGGGACGTTGTTAGTGCTATTGTTCCGTGAGGTTTCCCTCAGAGGCTGCAAGGCTGGGGCCTATCCTGTCTCATTCCTCAGGCACTTAGTCCGCTCCACCTTGGAGCCATCGCGTTAGTGGAGGCCTCCTAGTGAGGCTTGGAAACTTTTCTGCATAGTCCATGAAGCGTGCCCATGTGCTCAGGAAGTTGTTCAGGTTACCGGAGCGGATCGCAGATACCTTCTCCGCCACTACAATTTCCCAACACTTTGTGGGCCATAGCGGGGGTGAGGGGCCGTCTGTGTTTTTCCAGAGCCGTGCCATTGCAACTTTTGCAGCCAGCAACAGATGAGTGCACAGACGCAATAGCTGCCCTGAGAGTGGAAAACCCCTCCCCCCGTTTCTTGCCCCCAGTTTTGTTGTCCCTGCTCTGGGTGAGCCTGCTTACTCATTCCGTCAATCCTATATATCTTCATCAATATTCTTCCAAGCCAGTTAAATCGAAGCTCCAATGAGGATTACCGTCACTATGGTAACGGTTAATCCCCATTCCTAGCATTGCTGTGGCCCTCTCAACCAGCACTCATAATTCAAAACATCGCCAAGCAGCCAAATATTCACAATTTTGATTCAGTCTTCCACAGTGAAAGTGACACAGTGGTTCAAAGGCACATACCGTATGTCTAATACTATAGGCAGAAGCAATGGCGCATGTGTGTAAGCACTGCAATACACATTACTTGTAAACCAAATACAGCCTTTGTCTTGTGAAAAGATTTTTCATTCAATGTTAGTAGCAAACCGTATTTAATAATACAGTATTGTTTAAAATACGCGCATGGTTTTTCTCCTGTAGTATAGCTATGTTGCACTTGTCAAATGCAAGCGGAAGTTAAGATACAAGGGCATGTTTCCGATGAAATCTCAGGACTGGCAATTAGTGCTAAACAGATGCTTTTCCCAGGGGCGTAGGAGACCCATAAAATCTGGGGGGGACAGGGAACACCTTGGGGACTTGGTGGGAGAGGGGATTGGGGGTGAGGCAGGAATTGCCTGCTCTCAGATACTCCTTTACATCTTTCCCCCGTCACTGACATGCAGTAGATTGTACAGGAGCTTAACCAAATGTATGGAAATACTTGGGTCTTAATAATATTCCCCCACAGGCCTTATTTTTCTCTTCCACCTCAGTTGGTCTGATGATCCGTTTCACTTCTTGAGTTTCTCCAGGTCTCCCAGTGATGGACCTTTAGAGAGATCTTTTATAATACTCCCACCTGCGCTTTAAGTGCAGATGCTTTATGGAGTTTCGCCAACGCATCCTATCTTATTCCACTTGAACCCTCAATGATGGAACATGAGTGTGCCCCTTTACAGCAGTGTATGAACTGCAATCATGGATAGCGGAACAAGTGCTGTTGTGAATCTCAAGGCTCTACTTTATTTTTTTCTGGGTCACCCATGGCTTATGGTGGCCTCTATTAAAACTTGTCTAAAACTCATTATTCAGCTTGTGGTGGGTACCAGAAATTCAGTTGCATCCCTATTTTCAAACAAGCATTGGCAACGCCAACCGTTGGGGATTTAAAGTAGGCATGGAAAAGGCACTTGCCAGGCACCGCCATAGTGGTATTAGGTACCCTCTGATGGTAGCAGCTGCAAAATGGTGTAAGTACCTGGACATTTAATGGTAGTGCCTGGCAAATGCCCAATACGTATACACAAACAAACACTTGCCATTGCTGGTTTTTAGCAGGACTTCAGTGAAGGAAATGCATAGTGATAATAGAGTGGCTGAAGGCATCCCTGGCTAAGGCATTTGTATTACACCAGTAGTATGTTCCCAGCCCCAATTAAGTTATTAATTACACAGGGCTTTGTAGTATGATTTGATATGATATGATATGGCATTTATAACACGCCTATACACAAGTGTTTCAAGGCGCGACGAGGCAAGGGAGGGGTAACAGAGGGAAGACAGACAACAATCCTACTAGGCCAGGTGTCATTCAGATCGTGCAAGTGCATGGGAAAGGGCAGGGGAAGGGGAAGGAGGAAAGTGTGGAGGGGGTAGGGGAATGGGACAGTGCAGTACATGGATTAAACAAGATAAATAAACAAAGTAAAAGTAAGGCCAGCAGGTGGCAAATGCAAGGGTAAGTGCAGGCAACAGGTGTCAAGTGCTGGGAGTTGGACTGTAGGGATACAGAAAACAGTCCCCAAGTGTGGGAGTTGCCAGGAAGGCAGGACAGGAGTGCGACTGGCGGGGGAGGGGGCCTGGGTCCGAGATCAGAGGGTGGCCAGGTAACCAGTGCAGTTTCAGTATCAGCCAGGAAGTCAGCAGGGGAGAGGAGGACAAAAGCAGAAGCAAAGAGAAAGGTTTTGAGGTGCTTCCGGAACCGGAGATGGTTCCCCTCAAGTTTCAGGGAGGCAGGGAGGCTGTTCCACAGGGAGGCCGCAGCCAAAGAAAGAGATCTACCACCAACTTGTTGCTTGGAGGAGCGTCTGATCCTGAGGGAGTTGGAGGCGGATGAGCGAAGAGCTTGAGAAGGAAGATATTTAACAAGAGAGTTTTGAAAGTATTGAGGCACTAGGCCACAGAAGGCCTTATGGACAATGCAGAGGGTTTTGAACTTAATCCTCACAGCCACTGGGAGCCAATGCAGAGATTTCAGTCCTGGAGAGATATAATCCCTGGGCTTGAGGCCAAGGACAAGTCTCGCAGTCCTGTTCTGGATGAGTTGCAGAGGGCATAGAGTAGCAGGCAGATTTAGAAAGAGGCTGTTGCGCCAGTCCAGCCTAGAGAGAACCAGAGCTCTGGAGACAGGTTACCTTCTGTGGGGAAGGAGAAAAATGGAAGAATACCTCTGAGGAGGTGCAGCTGGTAGTGAGACTTCTTAGAGACGTCAGAGATGTGAGGAGAGAAGGAGTGTGCAGAGTCGAAGATGACACCGAGGTTTTTGGCCTCACAGGTGGGAGCAGGAAGAGACTGACAGGAAAGGAGGGAGCGGGTGTGCCGATGAGGTGAATCTCGGTCTTACTGGCATTAAGGCAGAGATCATTGGCGGCACACCACTCCTGTATGGCGGCCAGACAGAGATGACAGAGGGAGAAGAGGTGGCTGAGGGAAGCCTGAAAGTGAGCTGAGTTTCATCCGCATAGCACTGGAAGTTGGGGCAGAGCGCAGCAATGCGGTGGGCAAGAAGTGCCAGGTATTGGTTGAACAGCCAGGGAGAGAGGTTAGACCCTTGGGGAACACACATGTAGAGATAGAGATAGAGGAGAGGAAGGACCCAAGTTGAGGAAAGAAGTCAGCCACGCCAGCTCCTGACCGGTGATCTCCAGATTATCACAGAGACGGTTGAGCGGGATGGCATGGTTGACTATGTCAAAGGCAGAAGAGAGATCAAGTAAGATGAGGACAAGGGGGAGTTGGAATCAAGGTTGGAGAGCAGGTCTTAACGGATGTTCAGGAGAGCAGTTTCTGTGCTTCTGGCAGCTCTGAAGCCAGACTGATGATCATGGAGACAACCAACACATTCAGTGTGAGGATTGAGCTGGGAGATGGCCAGATTTTCCAAGTGTTTGCCCAGGAAAGGAGTGATGGAGATTGGGCGATAGTTAGCCGGGCAAAACGGGTTGGCAGAGGTTTTCTTAAGGAGAGGGTGCACAAGGGAAGACTCCAGTAGTGAAGGAGTGGTTGCAGAAGTCGGCCAGAGCAGGAGGCCAGGAGCCAGGGAGTCAATGTGGTCCTTGATGGCTTTGGAAGAACAGGGATGAACCTGTTTTGATGAGACTTTTATAGATTGGACTTGTCTAGAAACCTTGTCTGGGGAGAACAGGGGAAAGGCAGAGAAGGAGGGGGAGAGGTGGCCGAAGAAGGGTCAGAGGAAGAGCAGGTAGTAGAGGGAGGAAGTGGCGAGGAGGAGAGAGAGGACAGGATGTCCTGAGTTTTAGAGATGAAATGAGAAGTCAGTGCTGTGCCGTGCAAACATCCCTAAGTCAATGGCTTTATCTAAACCCGAAGCACATCATATGCCATTTCTGCCCTACACCACTCTCCCTGTGTTCTGGTCTTTCCTGAACACCTCTCTCCCCTGCACACACTGGTCACCCCATGCTGCAAACCATCCCCATCTTTCATCTGCACTCCGCTCTTTTTCCCATCTCTCCCTGCCCTTGCTCCTCTCTTTTTCTGTCCTCTGCACTCCCCCACTCTACTGCACCCCAGTCCCTCACTTCCCATTCCCCCATGGCTAGAAACCCATAACTCTCATCTGTACACTTACTTACCACTTTCTCCTCAGTCTTCAGAGCACCCTCGATATCCTTGGGTGCTTTTTCTACAACTATTAGTCATGCTCCATTGTCGTACCTCATGTTGGGGTCTTCTCCAGGTCACTGTTGAGGCAAGGCCCAGCCAGTGCTGTGCACACATTCTTGTATTTATTATTTACACTATAATGCTGCTTGCCGGATGCTGCCCCCCCAACAACATGTTTGCCTCACCGGCACTGTATGTAGTGTCAATATACATACACTCATCGCTCTGTGGTGATGAAGTCCAGATATGGACCCGGCAGGGTGTTGAGGGGGGCAAGTGGGTAATCGGGGTTATAAGCCACTTGAACTTCCATAAGCTAGTGCCTTGTTCTGGATGTGTTAAGGGAACGGAAGGGAAGATGGCAACATGCTTCTTCTCACAGCAACCGCATTAATACTGCATATACCATAGGGACCCCTGGGAGCTCTGGGAGGCAAACACACAACACAAGGGAAAGGAAACAGCAACAGAGCATGGACATGAATGTGCTCTGGCACGCAGGTCGATGGGGGAAAGAGGCCCGCTAACAAGGCCATACAGTGCTGTCTCAGGTCACTGTCACCAGGTAAGTAGCACGATGTAAGGGACTGGCCTGCATTTATTTTTGGGGTGTTGAGCTGTGGGGTCAGGTCTTTGTAGTATTTACACATTAGCCTGCAGTGCAGGTCTAAGTAATTTCTAATTTCTGCATTCATGTAATACAGACTATTCTTTGTAGTCGACACGGTTTCCAAACGGTCATCCCCCTATCATTGCTTTTTAATTCTCACAAGGCGCAGGTGGCGTGGTGGTGCTCTGACCTCACACTACACTTATGGTTCCTAAATCCAAATTCAAGCTCTGCAAAGCCTAAACAAGCCCCCCGTGGACACAGGCCAACCCCTCCCTGCGACACACACCTCCCCTCAGCGACAGCCACCACAGTACCGTAGTTGGGTTCAACTGCTTCAAATGAATCCACAGACGTGTGAGCACATCCCTTTGCTCCGGGTACAGGCTGAGGCAACTTCCATTTCACACCCACTTTTGTGGCCTCACAAATGGCCTAATTATCGGGAAGACCACACTGCACAATGCACCCCATCATGAGCTTCAACATAAACAAATAGCTTAATTTTTGAAACAATGGAGACCTTCCCAGAATAGCGCTCCGGTGTATTTGCTCCAGGTATGTCACCACAAGCAAGTTTGCCTGCGGCGACCTATAAAGTGTTCCACCAGCTGGTAAAAATGGGTAAATATTGAATCCCTCTGAGCTGGGGGCTTTTTTCTGAAGTCGTATAAGTTTGCGATGCACTCGTGTGCATGTTGCGCAACACAGGGGTCTGGGGTGTTGATATATCATTTATGTTCTGTAATGAGGCTATGCAAAATGTGAACAGTGCATGCAACACATCAGGGACGTATGTATTTTACTCATTGTTTAAAAGTGCACATTGCATGCACAGAACAGCCCAAGTTAGCACTTATGTGCTGTTGGGTCACCTGCATGCAATTTGAAACCTTCACAAGGCATGGGCCGAAGCCATGTCTTTTCCTGTTATCATGAAATAAAACGAGGGTTTGATCCTCAGGTTTTTCAATTCATGATGAAACATTAAGAGGCCAGGATTCCCTGATCAGTTTGCAACACGCTGCACGTGTTTAGAAACTGTATAAATATGACGTTGGCACATTCCCCCTAATAAATCCTCCCTATGCCGGCCTGCACTGCACCAGGGAGAGGGGACCCATTTCACTTACCTTAAGTACGGTAGCTGAGGTCTCAGGAGGTCGAGTCGCAGTCACTCTCACTCTTTCTCCCTCGATATTAACACATGCTGTCAGTCACTCTCAGCAGGAGCATGCTTCACTGCCTGGCTTCTCCTTCGTTCTGGAAGCTGAGGCTGGGCAGCAGTGCACTGCGCAGAGGCACGTGCAGTTCCCCGGCCTGGGCACATTCCAAATGCACTGGCGCGGGACATGCATGAGCAAGCAGCAGAAGTTCTTGTTTTAGACCGCTGCTGCAGACAGTCTGAAGTTAACTTCTACTTTTGCATGCATGACCAGGGATGTCATTTCACAAAAATGCCTGGGGTAGCAGAAGTGACATCACACGACCCTTGATCTCTGATGACAACACAGGAGGTGATGTCAATTGACCCCAACCCGAAGTGATATCGCGGGAAGCGATGGAACTCAACCTTTCACCCTTTGACAAAACAGTAAGTGGCATCACATATCATTGTTCCCAAGTACACTATGAAAAATATGTTTACGATATCACTATAATGTGATGTGCATTTCATACAAGAATGGATCGTCATATGATCGGTTAGGATCAGTGTGTATAGACCCATATTACCAAATTACTGTGAATGCAAGCAGACGTCCATGGCCAAATGATGATGTGTTATTATATAGCACTTTCCGCTTAAGCGCTTTATATAGAAAACATATACACCCAAAATCACCCAACCTTTGTTGGTACTCATTTATGGACCTCAGAAGGATGAAAGGCTGAGTTGAGGTGTTTAAGAAAAGACTAAATCAGTGACTCACCCACTGAAGTGTGCCTGGAATGAACCTTTAATGAGTCTAGCACTTATTGTATAGAATTCCAGAAATACACATTATTTGGTTTTCCTATTCTTTCATATTTAGGTTCAGTGCTGAAAGTGTTAGACTTCTGGCACCCCTGTTCTTATTTCCTTCTTTTTTTTAGAGGCCTGAACAAGAAAGCCAGCCACTCCGGACGTAAAGATCCACATTTTTCCATTTGTTATAGGGGTAGCAAGGGAGACCACAGGGGTAGCAAGGGAGACCTCAGAGGTCACAGTTACGACCTCTGGCGACCACTAAATGACGTCCCTGCGCATGACATCTGCAGCCTGCAGTGCAGGCTGCAGACGCATTTTACATGCTGAAGTGACACAAATTCTGGGGGGGATAAATGACATAATATTCCCCCCACTTAAAATTGTGGGGGGGATTTGTCCCCCCTGTCCCCCCCATGTCCTACGCCCATGGCCTTTCCTATTGAAAGGTTTGCACCCTCAATCCATGCTGAGTACATTCAAAGGCAAGGGAGTAAGCACTCCCCTCACAGAGTCCTGATCATTCGCAAGTGAATCAGGAAGGCAAATGAATTCGTGCAAATTAATGAGCCTCTGTGGTCTGAACCCTCTCTAAACGTCTGCGAAGATGAACCATAGACACTGATGTCTTGTGTCCCAACGAAATGGAGCCCCAGTGCGTAGCTGCTTTCTCCAGAGCCCTGAAGAAATGTGCAGGCAGGTAATGTTGCCCAATGACCACGGGTTCATCAATGTGGGAAACCTGCTGCTATTTCCCCAACAATTGTGCTCTCTCCGCACCTTGTCACTCTCTTTCTCTGTGCACGCTCTCGCTCTCTCAGCGTACTGTCGTTCTCCTCACGTGCGCCGTCGCTCTCTCCCCACGTGCGCTGTCGCTGTCTCCCTTTGCGCGCTGTCACCCTCTCTTCTTGCATCTGCTGTCACTCACTATTTCTGTCCGTGCACACTGTCGCTCTCTCTCCACGCACACACTGTCACTCTCTCTCCCGGCAAGAGCAGTCGCTCTCTCTCTGGCACTCTTAAAGATATCCCTTTATTCCGTCCTCTACAACTCTCACCTTTACTCTCAGCCCTTACTTTTTCTCTTCCTTCCTCTCATACTCACTTTCTCTCTTACTCTCACCTTTTCTCGCTCATATTTCCTGTTGCTCATCACAGCGCCCTCCATCAATGGCTTTCTCCATTGCTCTATTCCCCTTCTCATTCCATTGCACACCTTCATCCCTTATCACATCCTCCTTTAAAACTTTGCACTCTCCTCCTGGCACCCTGGTGCTTAAAAATGCAACCAACAAGAGGCGCCAAAACTAGTTACACTGATTCTGGTTCTTCATTGTATTGAAATGCTGTGAGGTAAATTAGGCAATGTCGACCCCTACTGGAATATCTTTTATTTTGTCATGATGTGCTGTTACACAAAAGGTGTTAGCTGTGCAGTGGTGCTGGAACAGTTTCTGGCCAGTGGCCTTACCGCAGCAAAGTCATCGGTGTTGTAAAACATTATTTTGCTTCTGAACTAGTGAGCATTGCAAATGATCTAACGCTTTTCGTTAGAAACCTCTGTGGATGTAGGTTTGGCTTACGACGTTTTCTTTTTTAACGAAACAATAGAGCCACTGGTGTATTTTGAAGCATATTTGATTGGTTGTTTATAGAGGTTTCAGAGGTTTCTAAGCGCGGAACCGGGGATCGAACAGGTGTTGCTCCGCATCGTCTTGCTTCCAAGGCGAGCGCGTTGTCCTTTAGCTATCCTCCCGACATGTCAGACGAATGCGGTAATTTGTGGACAGTGAGGACTTCAGTAAAATGTTTGTTCACATTAAGTAATCACTCGATCCAATAGCTGCAGAGCTGACTTAGCGTCGAACAGCTGAGTTATTCAATCCTTAGCCCATGTTTGTGCCTTATAATGCTCTTTGTTTAAACGCATATTGTCATATCTTTTCTTGACTGCTTGCCTCCGTGTGCACGGGGTCCTGGGTGTCTGGTTGGTGCACGCCCTGGTGTGTGGGATATTCCTGAGCCTTCTGCCCAGTGTTTCGCTTGTGTCAGTAGGTCAGTGCTAGCTACCTTCCCCAGGGTTGGATGCCAAGGTCTCTGCCCATCTATGTCCCTGTACTTACCGCAAACTGACTGACATCCTGTGCACTCCTGTGTCTTGCAATAAAGGACACCTACCCGGAACACATTCCTCTCTTTGTCATCCTTTGGTACCTACTTAACAATATTACAAACACGTGATTGGGACCTCGTTAGTGATGGCTAATGAACTTTCAAGCCGAGGGGGTGTAAATGCTTCCCTAATTCGTCACTGAGGGAATGTGCCTGGCTACGCCCACCACCGCTCTCCCCCAGGATTCTTTTAGAGGGTGTTCACCCTCTGGCAAAGGGTGGAAAAACATGATGCTGGAGTGTGCATTTTGCATGTACGCTTTTCAATGCCGCTGATCTGAGGGCAACCACAGGAGGTTTTCGTGGCCAGGTCAGGCCTGTTGGAATATGTAAGGGCATTTCTGCACAGCAGGACACCCTGCATGTGCTCATCAAAACAAATGATTTCCCAAGCAAAAGTTGCACAGTAGAAAACGAGTGTGTGCCGCACCGCTGAAGTGCCTGATCGATTGTGCCAGTTTCAAACCTTGTTAGGTTTGAAACCCATTTCCAGGAATGCACGAAGGAAAGTAAATCAGCCACAGTGTAACATCATTTACTGTCCAAATAAAAGTAAAGTAGTCTTAATGGCAAACACTGGTATTGCCCAGGAATGTATAGTGATCGAATAATTAGGCAATTTGCTCCGGCTCCGCGGGGGCATTACCGGTTGGGTAACGCCCCCGGGGCCATAGTTAGAAGCCCGAGCGAAGCAAGCGCTTTAACAGCAACCTGGGGGGCATTATCCAACCGGTAATACCCCCCTCTGAGGGTCATATTGCCATTAGTACCCCAGCACATCCTCCCGGGGTACTAATAGCAATTTTTCTCAAGTTGAGAAACGGCGCTGCGACTGTTTCTCGACTGGAAAAAAAAAAGCAAAGATACATGGCCTCCAGGGATCGGGGAGAAGGGACCACTTGTTCAGAGCCTTGTCGGCGAGGTACGGTCCGGGCGAGGGCCAATGAGCTTGCTTGTAACAAACTCATTGACCCTCACTGGGTACTACTATCACATAAACATATGATAGAAGTCTGTGAAAGGTACTGTCTCATTAAAGGTATATTAGTTCTGCTCAAAGTGCTAATAATATATATTACCCCTGCTAGTACTGTCCTATATATTTATTACAGAAATATGGAAATCTGACCTGTCACTAGCATCACTCATAATAACCCACTGAGCTATTGTACCAGGGTTGGTATTCTGGGGGCTGCATGTTAAAACAGATATCTTTTATTATCATTATTATTGTATATTGTGATAGCGCATACCAAACAACTGAGCGCTACACGGGTCAAAAAGCAAAACATTGGTGGTGAGAATTTAGCAAGCCATCAAGTAAACATTAGTAACCATTATCACAGTACAATATACACGGATGGGGGTGTGAAGAAGATAGTCCGAACCTAATCTTCAGATTATTCCTGAACTGAAGGAGACTTGGAGCAGGCCGGATTGCCACCGGGGGGTGGGAGGGTGAAGTTTCGGAGGAAGCAAGCTTAGCATGAGATGGAGTGTTTCCTAATTTTCTCCTTGTGAGCCAGTCTAGTTTCCAGTCTGGTGATGGTCTTACCGCAGGATGACCGTGTGCCACCCATTGTTTTTAGTTGGGCCTCCAGATAGGCCAGCGTACTGGTGATGGTTGCCTTTTAGGTGAGTCACACGGTTTTGAAGCAAATCATAACTCGAATGGTGAGCCAGTGTAAGTCACGCAAGATGAGGGTGCAGTAGTTGCATTTTTAAGAGCTGGTGATGAGATGATCCGTGACATAGTGTGCTGCTTTGAGTGCAGCCAGGTGAGCAGCTGGGAGGCTCGCGCAGAGGGCATTTCCCCCGACGATGTGCAAGATCACTAGGGCCTTCACCACTGTACAGAAGCCCCAGGGCTGAAGGAAGGACTTGGTCTTGCAGAGTAGAGAGCTCTGAAAAAGGTAGGCTTGCGGACAGGTATGCTAGCAGGAATGTACGGCACACCTCTTGGAACTGCCTCTGCTCAGCCCTATTGCTGTCCAGGAGGTTAAGAAAAAGAGTTCAGACACTATACTCATTCAGTGTTTTTTCACTCTACTGCTACTGGCAATACCCGTTTGCGTTGTGCCATTGAAAAGATAGCGGCTCTACTGAGTGGTACTGGTGAGAAATACTGGTACTGTTCAATGAAAGTACAGCAACCCATCTGTGGAGTGCTTGTAATCTACCTCAAAGTATAGCAGATTAAATTCAATGGTACTGTTATGTGGGAGCTGGCCAGGGTACTGGAGGTACTCTGCCACTAGAAGAGCAGGAGTCTTGAGAAGTGTTATGAAGATGCCAGTGGAAACAGATACGTCTTCATAATGTATTTATTAGGTTATAAGAATGATAAGACCCTCAGCAACAGCAGAGGCCCCTCACTGAACCCAGGCAAACTTCAACTGACAAAGTCAGAACATTGGAAGCAAACAACAACATAAATTCTATGACCTCACTCGAACCAGAGGTAGTCAAGATTCCACAGCATAGCTCTCATGCTAATTAGAGCAACATCATAACACATCTCCCTCTTTTTCACAAAATCCCCTTCCATAACAATCCTTGCTCTTCATCACAAAATCCCCTTCCATAACAATCCTTACTCTTCACACACGAGATCTCCTCACCGTGGCAACTCTATCCTTATTCCACACTTGACCACCAGCTACACGCACTGCACCTTTCATAACGGCAACTACCCTAACTGGATCTGAGTAGAGTGAATCTCCCTTTTTCTTTACAACTCCCTTCTTTATCCTGACCCAGTCTCCACACTCCACAAGCAATTCCTTTCCACCTCTTCTTCTATTCTCACGCATAATCCATTAATTCTTCTTTTTTTTTAAGGACACCCTTCACTTCTTCGATAACAACATCCGACTCCCTGCTCCTGCTGAGCCACGGAGGACATGTCATGGAAAAAGGCTTCCGACCCCTCATGAGCTCGAATGGACACAGTCCTGTGGTGGCATGAGGCGCCATGCGCAACGTCCACATCCTATTTTGAACAGTCGCCAAATTATCGAAACCACACTCTTCCCCCATGCGAATGCTCTCCATTACGGACCTATTCAGTCTTTCAACTACTCCATTTGTCTCGGGATGGTAAAGAGCAGTTCTTTTATGTCTCACACCACATTTTTTAAAAATAATTTGGAAAGCATCCACCAACAAACTGAGCACCATTGTCAGTTAGCACGCATTCTGGCAATCCCTCACTAGCGAAAACCTCTTGTACTACCTTGACCATGCTTTCTCCAGAAATTTACCTCACAATCCTAAAATCCGCCCACCTGGAAAATAAATCCACAACCAAAACTATGAACCTTCCCCGACCATATCCTAAATCAACAGGACCCAATATGTCCATAGCTATATCATTCCAGAGTTTAGACGGAATTCCAACATCAACCAATGGCTGCTTCCTAGCCACACTCCCCTTCCCACTCTTGATACACAAATGGCATTCTGCCAACCGGTTCTCAACCTGCTTGTCGAAGCCCGGCCACCAATAATTTGTTCTCAGAACTCCTTTGGTCTTAGTAACTCCAACGTGACCACTATGCGCCAAATCAATAATTTTGTTGCGAAAACCTACAGATACTACCGCTCTATCCCACCTGAATATCATCCACAACCGACAATTCCTCTCTCACCTCCCAATAAGGTTTTATTCCTTCTGCCAACTCAGACTTATTAGGCCAATCAGTAACCACCACGTACGGGATCACCCTATTGATTATCTCATCCTTTCTCATTTCATCCAGTCACTCCTGCCTGGACCCAATTCCTTCAGTGTTCACTAACACCATTTCCATATCCTCATTCTCATCTTCCAACACATCCTGAGATGCACATCTTACCCTCGATAGACTGTCAGCAAGGGCATTATCCTTTCCAGGTATTACTTCCATTATAAAACTGTGTGCTTGCATCCTAGTGACCCATCCCGCTACTCTGCGCGAGACCTTGTCTAAACCCTTGTCTAAACATCCGGATCACGAATTCCACACCCCATACAAAATTCCTAAACAGCTCAACAGCCCAATAACATGCCAGAGCTTCTTTTTCAAGAACCAAATACCTCAACTCGGCGCCCTTCAGGCCACGTGAAGCATGCGCTATCACTTCCTCCGATCCATCCTCTTGTTTCTGTGAAAGGACGGCACCTAGACCACCCTCACTAGCATCAACAGTAATAATAGATAGTTTTCCCGTGTCAAAACACCCTAATGGACGGGCCATATCTATCTCTTCCTTGATTCTCGCAAACTCTGAATCACACTGACGATTCCAAACATAATCTGCACCCTTACTCAAAATCTTTCTCATTTCTTGTACTTTAGAGGCATAATTAACGACAAATGTTTGATAAAATTCAGTCATGCCCAAAAATGAACGTAGCTCACTTTTGGTGGTTGGTTTCTCAATTTCCTTTATGGAATGTACCATGTCCTCTTTGGGTCTTACTCCATCACACGACACCTCGTGACCCAGGTAGTCTACTTTAGATACAGCAAATTTACACTTCTCCTCCCTTAAAGTTATACCCCTCTCCTCAAAAATCTTCAACACTCTACCCAATCTCCTGTCATGCTCTTCTAGTGTTTCTCCACATACTAACACATCGTCTTGGAAGCAAAATACTCCCTTCACACCTCTGAGCAAATGATCCATAATTTTCTGAAACACTGATGAGGCTGACGCAAAACCAAAAGGCATCCTTCTGAATTGAAACACTCCATCATGAGTGACGAAAGCCGTAACTTTCCTACACCCTTCCTCTAGTTCAACTTGGTGATATGCAGACGCCATATCGAGTTTTGAAAAAACTTTGCCTTTACCAACGATGGTTAACATCTCACCCATGTTGGGTAGGGGGTGCCTATCGACTATTACACATTTATTAAGCTCACGCATTTCTACGCACAGCCTCGGATCACCCAAGCTCTTTTTGACGACCACAACAGGGGACAGCCACTCAACTCCTGCTCTCTCAATGACGCCCATCTGTAACAATTTCTCAATCTCTCTTCTAACACCTTTTCGTAAAGCGAAAGGCACGGACCTAAGTTTCGCCACAACAGATACGCTACCTTTTCTCAACATTATCTGATGTTGAAAACCTTTCACTCTCCCCAATGTCTTATAAAACACTTTCATATAATCTGTCACATACTTGCTGGAAATTGAAGAAGATGATGACACTTGCAATACTTGTTCTGCTTGATTGGGGTCAAGTCTGATGGCTAGATTCTTCTGTTCCCTCCATCCCAGTAGGGATTGACTCTTTTTGTGATATACACCTTGCCATCACATTTTCGTCCTTTAAACTCAAACTCGCACCAAACATAACCCAACAACTCAATCTTATCCTGATTTTACCCACCAGGATTTATGTCAGTTTTCACCAATTCGGACACTACACCTTCCATCTCCCTTTCAAATACACTTCTGGACACTAAAGTAATCTTTGAACTAGAATCGGCCATCATGGACACCATATGACCATTCACACTCAACACCGCATACGGACGTTCACAGTCATCTGAATTTTCACCCTCCATAACAAGATTTATAGTATTAACAATGACATTCTGCATTGGCAGCGTTATCTCCTCCTCTGATGACCTTCCGTCTTCTTCTTTGTTCACATAAAGGACCCTCCTTTGACTAGCCTGTCCAAACTGATAGTTCTTGCAACAGTTCGCAAAATGTCCTCTCCTTTTGCACTTTGCGCAAATGGCTTTGCGACCAGGACATACTATGGAAGAGGCAAAATGCGTACTGCTCGCACAACGAAAACATAGTTTTTCATCTTTTCTTTCAGATCTTTGTGGCTGATCTTGGTTCCTCTTCTCCTCCGGAGCCGATCGACTCACTTGTTTATTCTTTCCCCTTATTTTGCTCTTCGCATCCACCGCGTTCAGTATTTCAGTTTTGTTTTCCTTTGGTTCTCCCACTTCATTCTTTGATAACTTAGCCACACACGCCAGCGAATGTTCCACGTGCCTGGCAACATCCAACACTTCATCCAGATTGGGCTCATCCCTTAACAATAGTTCCTCGCGAATTCTGTTGGATCTACAGTGTGTCATGAATTGATTGCGGATGTGTTCATCAAAAGCCTCTTTGAATTTACAGGACAGTGCCAGGTGTCGCAGCGCTGTTACATATTCTTCCACAGATTCTCCATGGCCCTGTACACGCATGCGGAAATTGTATCGTTCCAATATAGTGCTGGTCTTAGGGATAAAGTGTTTGTCCAGTTTCAGCAGAGCCCGGTCAAATTCATTCGTATCATCACCACTGCCATCCCCTGAAGGTTGGGGAAGTGTTTCATATATTCTTTGTCCCTCAACCCTTAGAAATGCAACAACAATGCCAGCTTCCTCTCACTGGAATATGACGTTCCACCTGCAGCCTTCATATAATGTAGAAATCCTTTGCGCCATTGAGACCACGCAATTTTTGCTGACCCAGGGATTGGCATAAAAATCGGTGGACCGATTCCTGGTAGAGCTGCCATGCTCCTGTGGCTGGAAATGCTCTTCTTATGTCTATCTTCTTCTCCTTTCATCACCAGACACCCTGGGAACACCCCTCGAGGTGATTGGGTAATGTGGGTATCACCCACTTATCACTACCCTATTTGGTGCTGAGCTATATGCAGCACACCTTTAAATTGTTCCCAGTATTCCACTGTTGTTATTGCTGATTTCCCCACCGTTCTCTTAGTCCCCCTTCATGCTTTTCAGAGCGGGAACAGTGCCTGATGATCAGGTATGTGAGGGTTTCACGTATTCTCTCCAATTATCAAAAAAGGCTCCTCAAACGCTTCCGAAATCGCCTGTCAAAAACTCTAGTAGCTGCTTCTTATCGACTTGGAATGCGCATCTGTTACCGACAATACGGTAAGCTGTCAGCTGCTCCGTCTTGAATCTATGATGCCCTTTTTCTGCCGATCATCCGGTAATCCTCCTCCTCCTGCTTTCCCCTCCCCTTCCAGGAACAGCGCGTGGAACCGATTCACTCAGACACCGGTCATTGTGTCCGAGTGAAACAACAGCACGCCAGAAGAGCTGGAACAATGGTGCAAGGGGCCTCTCTGCACGCCGACTCGATTCTGTGAAACGCGGCCGGTGGGGAACGAAACGGAACAATGGCGGCAGGCAGCAGCAGGGCTCGGACTTCTGAGGGGCGGCGCAGGCACTTACTTGTGAACCGAAGCTGCTGGACTCTGCTTGTTGGCCACTCGATGCTGGGGTTTGGCGGCGCAGCCAATCGTGCCAATCCGAGCACGAAAGAGCCTCACACACTAGCGCCACTGCTATGCTAGGGGAATGCGGAGCGGCTGGTGTGGGATGACTGCCGGGGGTCTTCAATCAACATCCCATCCTCGTCGCCATTGTTATGAAGACGCCAGTGGAAACAGATAAGTCTTCATAATGTATTTATTAGGTTATAAGAATGATAAGACCCACAGCAACAGCAGAGGCCCTTCACTGAACCAAGGCAAACTTCAACTGACAAAGACAGAACATTGGAAGCAAACAACAACATAAATTATATGACCTCACTAGAACCAGAGGTAGTCAAGATTCCACTGCATAGCTCTCATGTTAACTAGAGCAACATCATAACAAGAAGTACAAGTAGCATCCCATTAAAAAAGCTGGAGCTCCTTTATCAGATGTTTTACTGCTGCATCCTTTTAAGTATAGTTGCCCGGATGACAAGTATCAGTACTGTTCCATTAAAGTTATGGCTGTCTTTCTAGACAAAATGAAGGTCATTTTCTAAACCTTCATAAAGCATTCCAACTTCTTTCAAAATGTCTTATTTAAGCACTTACTAGCCCCTAAGGAGGCATGTACAGGTCACGAGCAATGTATGTTAGCTAATTAAGCAGCCAGTGAACGTTTGCCAAGCAGTTTACTAAATGCTTAATGAATAAATGATCTGCTTGTAATTATCACTGCTTGGGAGATGTTACTTAAACATTCCAAATTCTTGACAAGTGCTTGAGAAATGTTAGCCAAGCAATGCGCTCTGGCTAGGGCAGTGTAGTTCCTTGAGAGGGGGGGAAAAATGGTTGAGTTTCTTGAGTCCTAGGATGAGGTGTGCTGCAACCTGCCAGAGAGCTTTCAGGGGGGGCCAGAGTAGTGGTTGTGACACCTGCCATTTAGTCATTGCCTGGGTGCGAGAGCAACATGGCCCGGATGATATGAACTGTGAAACGTCTTGGTTCACAGTTTCAATGGTGCATTCTTGGTTGCACCACAGTGCGGATAACCTGGTTTTGCTGCTTCATAGTTTCAAAAAATATTTTTCGGGAAAAACGGAACATGTGAACAGTTAACAGTTATATTTATATTTAGTAAACATGTTGGTTGTTTTGTAATTCAGGATTGACTCGCAAAGTTCAGATTTGAGCAATTTTATAAAATAAACATTTGACTGCTTACTTTCAGATTTAACTCCAGGCAGTTTATATCCAAAAAACATTCAATACGAAGACGTTCATTGACTTTCAAAATCAATAGGTCACAATTTTTAGAAGAGGCATGTGTAGTTTAGTATAGCAAATAGCAATACCACTTTAATACCCATTCAATGTTTATATTGGGTAAATGGACACCCGCAGATATATTTCTTGACTCCAGGTCTGATTTTGATGGGGAGGTTTGCAATGTCCTTATGCTGAAACTTTTAAAATCAGTTTTGGGATAGTGAGCAATTTTGATCTTTAAATCCTCCGTCAAAACCTTAGGCGTGTATCTGGACTCTTCACTCTCCATGTCCCGACAGGCAACCTCATCAGCTCTTCGACTGGTTATACCACGAAACTGATTAACACCAGCAAACCATTCCTCTCTACCCAGAACCACCTTGAAATTGCTCGTGCCCTAATGTGATCCAAATTGGATTATTGCAACTCATTACTCTGTGGCACATCAGAAGAAAACTTGCACAAACTGCAGACAATCCAAAACAATGCCCTCTGTCCTACACTGGGCATTGGCAGGCATGCTGACATCTCGGAAGCCAATAAATCTGCCCACTGGCTCCCGATTAAGGACAGAATCAAGTTCAAAACACTTTCAGTCATTCATCAATGCATTGCCAATGATGCCCCCCAATACCTGACTGAAACAATCAAAAACATTCTTCTACTAGAACAGTAAGATCAGCCTACAAACACCGTCTCCTCACACCAAGAAACAACAGGCAAAGAGCAGGAGGGGCAAGCTTCCTAGCCCGGGCACCGGCTCTCTGGAACAAGCCCCCCCCCTCTCCAAGACAAACCTTCCTACTACGCCTTCAGGAAACATCTTAAAACCTATCTCTTCAACTGACATTGGGCCTCATTACAAGTATGGTGGTAAGGCAACAACGGCGCCGCTATCACTACCGGCACTGTTGCTACTGTACCGCCATACTAGGGGTTCTGTTGCGGGCCCTGACCTGGTGCCCGTACCGGCATCCACAAGCAGAACCTGATGGTAGCAACGGTACCGTTATTAACGGTACCGTTGCTACCATCCTCCTCATTCCCATTGAGCCTTATGGGGGTTCCAATTGGAATGGGGATGTACCGGGCCCGGCACCCGCAAAAGGGCAATTACCGGGTCCGGCTGGGCCGGAATATCCTTGTAAATGCCCATTTGCAGGTGCCAAACCCGGATGTGAGTTTGGAGGTAGCCTTGCCGGTAAAACCTCGTAATGAGGCCCATTCTCTCTTCCTTCCCACACCGTTACACTTCTTCCTTTTCTTCTTCCGCAACCAGCACCTAGATGCCCCAGGGCTATGTGCGCTTCTTATAAATGTACTAAATAAATAAAATAAAATAAATAAAAAATGTGTGCCACCACAAAGGAAAGCACCTTTTGCTGCTCCTCAACTTTGACTAGCATTGACCCATGATATCACATGCTGACCATGCATCTGCTATCTCAACAAAACCTTTGCACATCATTTGCATGTTGTACAAATGAGGTAGGAAAAAAGGTTTGGAAGGTTGGCAGTTTTGAATAGGCCCCTCAAACGTCACGGACAAGACCAAATGACGCCACCATACAAGACCAAAAGCAATTCTTTAACTAGGATTCAGAGATGACAGCATATTTTAGTGATCTGTCTTGCTAATGTGTCAACTGGAAGCCAACCATCCGTAATGTGAAATAATCACACGACAGTCCACCAAAGAGAGGCCACTGTTTCTCTTGTAAGTATTACATTAGCAGCATTTTTCGTTAAAGTAAGCTCTCTCCTATGAAGGTAGGCTTAAATCCAGGTAGATATCACTTTAAAATAATAGCTACAAACTGTACAGTGCAGAGCTTGGAGGATGAACATCTGACGGAGAACAGACAATGCATATCCCTTTCTCCCTACTGACACCCACGGGGTCCTGAGCTACCGACTAAATAGTTCTACTGTGTGGGTCAGGGGGTGAGTGCTTGGGTGACTATGTGAGTGACTGAAATGAGTGGGTGGCTTAGTGAGTTAAATGTTAAAGGTATTTGTACCGCGCACTGTCACCAACAGAATTGGTCCCCAGGCGCTCAGGCAGATCTGTAAACAATAAAAGTGGGATGGGTTAGTAAGGTGAAGAAGGGAGTAGGATAGTGAGAGGAGTGGTGTTCTGTTGGCAGCTTAAACTAAGTATACACCGGGTGCTGAGCTTTGGTGCGGGTATCGGATCGGAGTAAGTCCGCGTGTGCTGTTGTTCCGGCTTATGTGTTGTTGCAGTGTTGTGAAGTGCGTGCGGCTTGTTGTGCGAGAGATGGTTGTGTGAGTTTTTTGAGTGAGATAAGTATGCAGAGTTTGAGCTTATATTGGTTAGTGGGTTACCTGACCTTTACCATGCTAGCTTTCACAGTTCTGTCTGAGTGTGGCACTTGTTGGCCCTCACATTCCCATCTAGACGCGGTGCAGGCCAATGTTTAGGACTCCATCCAGGTGTGGTCATGCCAACATTTGCACTTTTATCTAGATGCGGCGCAGGATAGTGTTTAGAGACCCGTCCAGGTGTGGGCATGCTAACATTCACAACTCTATCTGAGCGCCACGCAGGCTAATGTTCACTACTCTAGGTGTGGCGCATGTTAGCATTCGCGTTTTTCTAGGCGCGGGTATGTTATCCTTCAATCGATCCTATCCAGCCTAGCAGGCCAACGTCTATCTAGATGAGTCTGCCGGTCTGGATATGTTTGTCCGGTACGTACGCGTGGGAGAGTCACTTGAGGCTTTCGTCTGGGTCTAGGTATGTGTCAGTATCTGCAGCCTTCCTTTGTGGCTATTTTCCATGATGTCTTATGCTATGTCGAGTGGTTGGTTCTTTGGTTTGAGTGTTTGTCCAATTTGAGAGTGGTCGAGGTTGGAGTTATTTTCGTCATTGTTTTAATGTCTGGGCATTCTAGTGCGTCTCCGTTGTGGTTACGCTTTGAAGAGCCATGATTTGAGGAGTTTCCTGAATGCTAGGTGGTTTGTTGTATTCCGTATATTCTTCGGTAGGTCATTCCAGGTTTTGGGTGCCTGGTGAGAGAAAGACGATCCTCCGAGTTTTTTTCTGTTGTAGGGTTTTGGTTCCAGGCGTATGTCGGTGCTTGATCTTAGTGTTCTTGTCGGTTGGTGTAGGAATAGTTTGTCGCTTAGGAATTCTGCACCTTGTTTGTGTATTGCTCTGTGCGTGATGCACATGGCCTTGAACTTTATTCGTTGTTTCAGTGGTAGCCAGTGTAGTATTTTTAGCGCGGGTATGATGTGTTCTCTTCTGGGTAGCTTGAGGAGGAGTCTGGCTGCTGCATTTTGTATGCGTTGCAGTTTTTTTAGAAGTCGTTCGGGCATGCCCAGGTATAGGCTGTTGGCATAGTCTACTCTGGACATGATCAGAGCGATGATGGTAAGTGTTTTGTTGGCGAACGACAGGAACGGTAGGATCCTTTTTGCTGCTCGCAGGAGGAAGAAACATTTCTTGATTACCGAGTTTACTTGTGGCTCCAGAGTGAGGTTGTTATCCATCAGGAGCCCTAGGTTTTTTACAGTTGATGATGGTTCTGGTGTGTCGCCGAGCTCTCTTGGCCAGGGGATGTAGTTGATGTCTCCTCCCTTTTTTGAAACAATCATTATCTCTGTTTTGCCTGGGTTGATTTTGAGGTGGTTGAGGTTCATCCAGTTGAATATGTCACGAAGGCAATTCTCTAGTGTGGTGTTTTCTTCTCGGGTGTCTTGTATGTTGAAGATTATTTGAGTATCGTTGGCGTAGTTGTAGCATGTGAGGCCGTGTTTTTTGATGAGTCTGATTAATAGGTACATGTAGATGTTGAATAGAAGCGGGGAGAAGGATGATCCTTGTGGTACTCCACACGTGGAGACTCTGGGTTTGGATTTACAAGGTTTCATCCATATTGTTTCTGTTCTGTTTGTTAGGAAGGATTTGGTCCATAGTAGGGCAGTGTCTGTTATCCCTAGTCCTTCTAGTCTGTTTGAGGATGGCGTGGTTGACATTGTCGAAGGCTGTAGACAGATCAAGGAGAATCAGGGCGGTGCTGTTGTCTGAGTCTGCGTTTGTTTTTAGGTCGTCCCATATTGAAAGGAGAGTCGATTCTGTTCCTCTCATAGGTCTGAAGCCAACTTGTGCCTGGTCTGGTAGGCAATGCTCTTCTATGAATTCTTGGGTTATTTGGTAGACGTACGTTTCTAGCAGTTTGGCTATGTAGGGTATGTTGGAGATGGGTCTGTAGTTAGATAAGTCCTCTACGTTTCGTGTTGTGTCTTTGAGTAGCGGCTTGATGTAAGCCGATTTGAAGGCCTGTGGTACTTTACCTGCTGAGATTGAGAGGTTGAGGAGGTTCGTGTGGTATTCCAGGGGGGTTCCTTGTTTGAGAATTTTTTTGTATATGTCCGGGGGGCAAGGGTCTTCAGGAGAGCCGATTTGTTGCTTTGGTTTACCAGTTTGACGAAAGCCTCAACTGATATTTCTGGGAAGTTTCGTAGCTTGTCGTCATCTGTGTCGGTGGGGTTTGAGCTGTGAACGCTTGATCTGTTTTGTATGGTGTGTTGGATGGAGGTTATTTTGTTTTTGAAGTGGTCTCCGAGGTCCTCGCAAAGTTTCGTCGATGGGATTGGCGTGTTGTTGCAGGCCGGTGGGTTTTTTATTTCATTTATGATTTTGAATAGTTCTTTTTGAGCGTTTGGTGCTCTGAAGATTCGGTTGTCGTAATGTTTCGTCTTTGCTTTTTGTATTTCCTTTTTATATGCGCGGATCTGTTGTAGGAATTTCAATTTGTTTGCGGTGGTGTTGTCGTTCCTCCATTCAGATTCTAGTTTTTGGTTTTTCTTTTTCATGGCGTTGAGTAGTGGGGTGAACCATTTTGCTGTAGTTTTCTTGCGTGATGGGGTGAAGGGCTTTTCTTTGGCGATGTCGTCAAGGGTTGTTGCGATCCAGGTATGAAGTAGGACAACTTTTTTGTCTAGGTCTGCTTCTTCCATGGTTGATGCTTGTGGTTTGCTGAGTTCTAGGAGCTCGGTTAGGTTGGAGTTTTTGTATGGTTCTCCAATTTCTTTTCATCATGATGGGTTGCTTTTCTTGTTGCTTTTTTGTCGGAGAGGCCGTTGTGATTATGAAGGGAATAATGAGGTGGTCGCTCCAAAGTATTTGAATTGGGGGTGCCGTGGTGATGAGATCCTTGTTGGCGAAGATTGCATCAAGTGTGTGCCCTGCTGAGTGGGTTGCTCCTTTGACTAGTTGTGGTAGGTTCATGGCTGCTAGTTGGGCGGTTAAGGATTTTTGTGTGGTTGTGGTTTCTTCGTCGAACCAGATGTTGAAATCTCCGAAGACGATCAGATGATTGTACTTGATGGCTAGAGTAGTGATTGCTTCCGTGAAAGCGTCTACGAAAGTCACATCGTAGGTTGGTGGTCTGTATATCAGTATGAATTTCAGGTTGGTTTTGGGGTTTACTGAAAGTCGTAGTATTAGGGATTCGGATTTAGCGATGCTTAGTGGATCTTCCATTTTGATGGCCAGTTGTTCCTTGTAGATGATCGCTAGTCCCCCCCCTCTTTTGGATTTTCTGTTTGTTTAGATGCATTTGAAGTCTTCAGGCAGGCAGTTGTTGAGGGTGATCTTGTAGTTGTCGTCTAGCCATGTTTCGGTTACAAATAGGATGTCTATGCCTCCTTCTGACAGGAGGTCATATATTTCCGTTGAGTGTTTGGACATTGACCTTGCGTTTATTAGATTACAGTGGATTCTCTGGGTGAGATTTTGTTTTGAGGTTATTTGTTGTTCGAGTTTGTAATTGTCTGTTCGTGGGGTTTCCGCATCGATGTCGGTAGGATGAAGAACGGCGACAGCTGCTTCTTCATTGAAGCGGACTAGTAGGTTGATAACAGGGCTGATTAGTCTTGGTGTTTCTGCTGTGATGCTACTCGGATGAAGATCAGCAGTGGTTTCTTCATTGGGTCCGATTGTTGGGTGGGAGGTGGCGTTGCTGGATGTTGGTACTTCATTGTATTGTGCGGGATGTAGTGGAAATCGATGTTCTCCCTCTGTTCTTGTAATGTAAGGGGTAATGGGGTCGGAGCCCTCCAACTCTCTTGTTGAGTGCCCCCGTCTTTTTTCTGCGTGTGCCAGGAAATTCTTTGCATGATTCGAGGTTTCCGTGTTGGGGTGTCGGTGTACCGTGGTTGTTACGAGGTAAGGTGTGAGGTATAAGGATTTTTCTCTTGTGGATTTTGTTCCGGTTGTGGCTGTTATAGGCGTGTTTTCTTCCAATGGGTCTGTTTCTTGTGGGTTCTGTCGGTGTGGTGGGTTCGTGTCTCTTGTTGCACGATCTTGTTCTCTTTCTCGGCGTCCTTTTTTTGGTGTCGGGCCATTTTCCAGTCTAGGTGCAGGCGTGGTATGGTAGTTGGTCCTCTATGCTGTGCTGTGCGGTCGCAGTGACCTTGGTTTTCCTTCTCTGGATATGCTGGGGTGTTCTCTGGCTCAGTGTAGTTTTCTGTCGGTGGGTAGGGTATGTTTCCTAAGGGTGCACTGTCGGAGGAGGGGGTAAGGGTGTTAACGGTCTGCTGGTATGGGGTTTAGTTGTGTTAGGTACTGGTGGGTTTCCGGGATTGCTAGAGTACTGAACTAAGCACAATAAAATTATTTGAGAGATCTGTATAGTGGGTGAGAGTCCTATCAGTGCAATCTAAACATCACACAGTGCCGTTCGGAGACAAGGCCCCTGCTAAATTTGAGAGACCTTGATGGCCACTCTTGATGATCTAGGGCCCAAAACGATGAAATCCAAAGGGAAGCTTTCACTGAGCAGTTTATGATGGTTTCCAGCCTTTCCTGGAGAAGGCTGTGGTCGATGAGGTCAAATGCAGCTGAGAGGTCCAACAGCATCAGTAATGCTGGATGGCCTTTTTCTACCATGGCTGTGATGTTAGATTCAAGGTCGAAGAGTGCTGTCTCAATCCTGTGCTGTGCTATGAAACCCGAATGATGGATGCCTAGGATTTTGTTGTCTTCTACAAAGCTTTGCAGCTGCAGGTAGGCTACTCTATCAATGATTTTTAGAAGGTGTGCCACATTGGTTATTGGCCGGTAGTTTTTGGAAGTGGCTGAGTCTAGTGTGTTATTCTTTAGTAAGGGAGTAATCCAGGTGTCCTTCATAGAGGCGGGTACCATGCCATCCCTGAAGGATATGTTGATCATCCTGGTGATTCAGGGGGTGAGAACGTCCAAAAAATCTTTAAGGATATTGATGGGGCAGGAATGCCCAAGGCATGTGCTGGGTTTGAGGTTTGTGATAATGTCATGAACTTCTAGTTCAGTGCAATCACGAAATTCATATTTTGGGGTAAGAGGGAGATCATTCCCTTTCATAGTGATATTAGCTCTAATATGTTTTCGATGGGGTGCCAGACGGGCATTTTGGTTCGCAATGTTCAGTTGCTGATCATTGGTTTTATTCAAGAATTCATTTTGAATTGCCTGGCACCAAGCAGAATCTTTAGCGACTGGAGGAAATGGGGAGGTATGAGTTTCAAATTCTTTGAGAATCTTGAATAATTTGTTGGATGAAGATTTGGCTTTGTCAATACTTAAGTTTTGTGCCTTAGCTTTGATGAACAGATTCTTTATACTTTCGTAAGGAAATAGGGCAAGGATATTTTGCCATTCGCGCTCTAGGTCTCTTTTCATTTTTCTTGCTTCCAGGATGTTATCAATAAACCAAGATTTTGTCATGGTTTCTGCTTTTACGTTCTTTATCTTTTCGGGGCCAGGGTATCGATGGTGGTCTTGATAGCGTGGGAGAGGTGACATATCAAGTCAGATGAGTTGTCATATGTTTTTCCAGTGTCCTATCTAGAGGACAGAAGGGTGGAGAAATCGGTTGGTGAAACTTTTTTCAGGTTCCTACAATTGATGTTGGTCCTTATTTACTGTTGAGTCTGGAAGGAGCGGCAGGCAATGACAACGGCATGCTAATTAAGGAATGGTCAGACCAGGGACACACCTGGGTGTCGATGTGGGTGCCAGGTAGATTGTAGGTCAGAATTCAATCCAAGGTATGACCACATTGGTGAGTTTGGGTTTTTACCAATTGGGAAAAGCCAATCGTTTCAACGGCGGATAGTAAAGAGGACGCCTTAGAGTCATTGGGATCGTCGGCCCTTAAGCTGTAGTCACCCAGTACAATTATGGGAGAGTTAGGTTTCATGGAGTTATTTAATACTATAAGTAGTTGTTTCTCAAAGGAAGATTCCGTGGAGGTCTATAAAGGGTTAGTATAGTCAGAGAGACGTTATGGTTAAATTTAATTTTTTTTTTGCGCTGATGCAATGGTCCCCGGGAAATGCAGTGTTTCTCGGCAAAGTAGAGTGGTGTTTGATTGTGATTGCTTTATAGGTGATGCAGGCAGTCTTGAACATGATGCTTGCTTGGAGGGGTAGCCACTGCAGCTCTTTGTGGATGGAGGTGATGTGGTAGAATGTAATTAGTCCTGTGATGTCGTGCGCTAGATGCCTTTCACAGAGACCACGGTGGCATCATGAAGCTGTTTATTGGTTTCAGGTGGAATTTGTATTTAACCATCAGAATTGCAACCTTTTTATTTCTTGGACATGCAAAGTCACATATCCAAAATCTCATATGATGCAACTACCCAGTGGAAAATATTTGTAAATGATCAACTGGGATTTCCACCAGGAAAAGTCTTTACAGCAGCTGTTGAACACGAAGGTCTTTAGCTATGGCTCCCACTTAGCTCTTCTGTTATGCTGCCCCATTTCCATGCATGAAAGTGTGCACGGTAAATGGGAGGTGTATGACAGAAGCCTGGAGGGGCAGTGAAAGCTGAAGTCGCACCACGTCTAATGGCACGGTGGCATGACATTTGTGTAAATCGACTGCTGTACAGGTATTCATCTATTCTCAAAACGACAAGGACGGTTGCATCGATGGGCAGGGCATGGGAATGGGTGAAGGGATTTATTACAGGAATTGGGGCTATATTCAGGACCGTTTCTAGGGGCGGGCAACCATGGCAATGGCATAGGGCACAGTTATTGGCAAGGGGCGCAGCAGTGACATCCTGTTAAATTTCCCAGGGGAGAGCGCATGAGCCTTTGCATTTTAACAATGTAAGTGACTGTGGGGCCAGGGGTGGGAGACCGAAGTAAATGGCCAAAGGAAGGCATAATATGCTGGGAGGAATTGACATTTATTTATTGTCTTGCAGCAGGAGAGCAGGCTTATTTCTTGTTTGTGGGATATTTAGGGTGATCAAATGAGTCACCTGAACAGCTCTGGGATTTCTTTTTAAAATCATTGTTTTCTGGTATGTTAATCCAGTTGAAACAAAAAATACTACAACTCCCAGAATGCATTGATCTGTTACAGGAAAGACCATGACTGGAGAACACATGCTCGGGTGACATGGAGTCCTTGCCAGATTATGCTGTTTATTGAGGGGGGGGTGAGAAAGTAGAAAAAAGCTATTTTCTTTGTGCATTAGGTTTGTTTCTGTCCTTTAGGTTTTGAGGAAAGGGGCAAGTGATTGGAAAAATTGAAGGTTTGAAGGCTGACAGGATTGTGCTTAAGGGGATTCATTATAATTAGTTGATTTTTATAGAGCTTCATGTAGATGGCCCACTTCTACGAACTGTATTAATTAATGTTATTACTGCCCATTAATGGTACTTGATGCAATGCCCTCAGAATGATGAAGAGCTTATTCTGAGCATCCAGGGTTTCTAACTTGTCTAATGGCATTGCCTCATTCCCAAAACAAGCATGTTGCACGTGAGCTATCAATCCGGAAGGCGTTAACATTAAATACCCAGGTACTCCCACCTTTAGGCAGCTATGGCCAGGACATGCCTAGGTACATTTTCTAGATATTGCCATCCTATACTCAGCTACTCTCACCATATACCATGTGTTACCATTAAATACTCATATACTCCCACCACTTTGACAGGCACTGTTATATTTTGTCTAGGTACATATGACAAAAAGACTGCTTCACCTCATTGCCTACCTAATTATCTGGTCTTCACGTGTAGCACATTGAAAGTCGTTTCAAGGCACTGTAACCTTATTTTAATAATAGCTGGGAACTGCCTCCTTTTTCACTACGGCCTTACACTTTCCCTTAATGTCACACCCATCCTCCATTCTTCCGATGGAGCACTTGGAACGGCCTCTGAGCGCTGCGTTCACCAACTGAAGGGAGCGACTGGCTCTCGCTACACTTTCAGTTCAGAGCAAAACCGGTGGAACATAGAGGGTGGCGCAGTAATAGATGCTTTCGCGGCAGCAACATCTAGACGAGTGCCCTTCATTCAAACAACATAAACATGGAATACAGTAAATTCATTTCTGTTTTTAATATTGATATAGTTATTCGTTTTAAGTACACGTCAATAAAAGGTTATTTACATGTCAATGGTTTAATAATGTCGGAGAGGGAGTGCAGTAGAGGAGCAACAGGAGCATCAGGGCGTATCGTGGTGGTTCGCACCGGGTGTAATATTCTCTAGAAACTGCCCTGGCCATATTTTGTCAGAGCACTGAACGAAAGAAAAGACACTTGAACCCCGGACCAGAGCACCGAGAGGAGGGTATGGCGTAATGTACACATTAAAGAGGAGGGACGAGATTAGGGTTCTTTGTGGTGCTCTATACTTTTGGACTCTACTATACAGAATTACCCCATTTTCGCCTGACTATTTTCTTCCTACCCAAATTTAGTACATAAATCACATTATTCACCATAATGATGGGGGTGGGTACGATGTGTCGCCCTCATTTAAATTGTTTGCCTGTCCGCATCAATGCAACGGAAATGTGAGGCTAATATGGGTCTCCATTTATTTTAAATAAATATATTTTGTGCTCACGATGCTTGGTTTTCTTATGATTTTGAGGATTGTGACCGTCCACCCCAGTCTGTTTGCGTTGATGTATGCCTTCAGCTCAAGCTAGGTAAACAATGTCGAAACCACAATGTATTTGTATTTAAATTGCCTCTGGAAAAAATTAAATACCAACAGGTGTTTAGTTCAGCCACCATTTATTTCCTCAAATGGCTAAGATCACAGCCCCTAAAGTAAATAATTGCAGACATCAAAGGCAAGTTCATGACCAGTTCTCTGGCTTTTACTTTGGAAAGTACACACATGTGGGCCTTCCTTCCAGGGACCAGGGCTTCTACATGACCAGTGTGAGTTTCTTCTGCCAGTCTGTACTCTGTAGAGACTCCAGTGATAGTCTGTTCTTTCTTTCAGAATATCGGGGTTAACTGATTTGCCCGTTAGGCCTAATGTTATACACTTATGCCAACCATACCCAGATTCCGGTCAGAATGGACAGAAACTCAGATTCCTCACTCAACACAACTCACAATTACATCACAGAAATCCATTGCTGGACGCACAAGAAGTGGTTCAAATGGTGGCAAAACATAGGGCCGAATCAGCAACTTCAGGCTTCACCACTGGCCTCTCTCTGACCTGATTGACCATTCTTAGGTATTGGACATCCACTGTGATGATAAACCCTCATTGGCCCCTCAGAGCAACCCTGAGCTCACCTCTTGCTTCTCCCATCTGCCGATCCACGAGAATATCCTCCTCTGCGTGATATTACCTTAAGAAGTAACTTCCTGCAATGTTCTCATCAAATCCAGATTTGCATGAAATATCAGCATTCAGTTTGGCCTTTGCCACACAAAGATCTGAACACATCTTAACTGTTACAATGCCGCCTGTCCTTTCCCTCTTTAACAATAGCCAAATATATACAACCTAAATTGTACATCAAGCCTTCAATAAACAGGGCCCTTTTTCATTTTTTTCAAATGTGCTCTGCCTCGGACCATCTTCTGTCACCTCCATGCATGCACAAACCACACGCTGGAGGTCGTTCCTTCAGTATTCTTGCCTCCAGACTTCGAAACCTTCTCCTACTGCGGAGCTAGAACATATCCCGCCCCAAGGTCTTACAAAACAATCTTACAATCTGCCTGCCAACTCTATCATCCATTCGTCTCTTGTGCTCAGCATCATAGGGCCATCTCAGTGGTAAAGAATGGGTTATACGAATGCATTTCTTTATATAGTTAGGAGTTTTATATTGCACTGACATTTCACCTTTCATTCATAATCGGGCGTTTATCAATCTGGATAAAAGGAACACGTTGAAGGTCATGAGAAGGTGAATACACGCCGGCTCCTCTAAGGTGTGTAGTTGGTACGGGATATTCCTGCTTACCCAGAAGAAGTTCTGCTTCAGAGGTAACCAAAGATTTCTTGAATAGATGAGTCTTTAGACATTTCTTGAAGGCTTTTAGACTTTGTTGGTCCGTCAGCTGTGGCTTCAGATCACTACATGATTGGAATCCTAGACAATTGAAGGTTTTGTCACCGTGTTTCTTGCAGTTGCATTTGGTTTTTGTAATGTTCTTTGAGCTGTTTGATCTTAGATGGTGGCCTGGATCTTAGTGAGTGATCAGTTTGTTGATGTACTTTGGCTCTGAACCCTCCACGTCATTGCAGATGATCCAAAGAAGTTGAAGTTGAAGTAGATTTGTTGCTCTTCATAAAGCTTGTGAAGTGCTTTCAATTCTAATGTAATGTCGGATTTTCTATGTTCAGGCGTGCACATACATTTTATTACAGTGATCTAACTGAGTCGTGGTGAGTTTGATTCATTGTGTTGTCAGGTGATGAAGACATGTTTTACCATTCTGAGATGGAAGTTCATACTCTTGGTGAGGACTGCAATCTGCTGTGACAAGAATGAGTCCACAGTTCTACTTGAGAGGTTAGGGGTGCTGATCCCCCAATTCATTTGGCCAGAGGAATGCCAGCTTGCTCTCGGTTAGGCCTTGAATTATCATACTCTAGATTTTGGGCACAATTATTTATCTTTCATCTAGAAATAAATGTGTTTATAGCAGCTGGGGATATTATTGTGATGTTTTGGTTATTTTCCAGCCAGTTTTGATGTTATGCATCATTCATGTGCATATATAATTCAAGTTCATGTAGGGCGGGGGTCTGCAACCTGTGGCTCTATAGATGTGTTGTACTAGGACTCCCATGCCATGATCCCTCACCATTGACTATGCTGGCTAGGGCTGATGGTACTTGTAGACCATCACATCTGGAGAGCCAAAGATTGCAGACCCCTGTTGTACGGAAATCACCTCTGTCAGTGGTCACATCTACATGTTCGAGAGAATTGGCCAGAGGGAGGAGCCCTGTTGTCCATGGTTGGTGACTAATTTGGATGAGTAGGCAGAGTTGCCGATTTGTTAGAAAAGAAGGAATTCACCAAAGAGCTTGATCAGAGCCTCATATCATTGATCCAAGTGATTATGGAGGTTGGTGTGGTCTACTACATCATATTCAGCAGAAGGAACAAGTAAAAATAATAAATATAATAGTAGAATCAGGACTTCTGAATATACTACATCCAGTGGAGTCCACATATCCTGACGGGGGGTTTTAACCATATCCCACTTGCCAGTTCCTTAGCTCCATCACAAAGGTGGTTTAGAATATCTGCCTGGGGCTCTGGGGGTTTCTGTGGCAGAAAATATTGCTTTTACCTGACACAAGGCTTCAGAGATAGTGGATAAGGATCTCTGACCCACATCAAGCAATCCCTCTGCTCTTGGGTACCTCCAATGTTTACTGTTAGTCAGCAATACTGTTGAGGGCCTACCATTAGAATATGTATGGTTACGCCTGTGTTAACAAATCTGCATGGGAATGCCACACACAGTTTTCATTAGACCAACAATAATTCACATTTGCACTAATATATCTGTAGAACTCTTAAAATGCTCTCTCAATCGGTATTTATGTATATACAAGCCTGCAACCTGCATCCCATATCTTTCTCTTTTCTCTCTCTCTCTTTCTGCGCTCTCTCTTCCCCTGTCTCCCTCTGGCTCACTCCATGTCTCTGTCTCCCTCTCTATAAGCGAGAGTCGCGTTGTGAGCTGTGCGTTTATTAGAACCATCCAAGAGAAAACAAGGTGAAAAGCATATCTTGAAGTAGGGAATGAGGGTTTTCTCTGTTTTTCATGGTTGAAAGACAAATGAGAGAAGAGGAAGAGGAATACACAGAGGTGAAGACCAACCTGGTATTTGTAGACATACATTGTCATTGCATCTGTTGCGTGGGAACGTCACCATCACACTTAGGGTGTATTGGCTTGAGACAGGAATCGTCTTGTTATGAATAAGGTAGCCTGACAATTCAGTGACCATCTTGCAGTATATTAAAGATGTTAACTGACCAAAACAGTTCATCCAGCCGTGCTTCTAAGCTTACCAAAGCTCAGCAAAGATGGCAGCCCTAAAAAAGTATCCAGCCACCATTTAATTCAGGATTACTGGAGTTCAGTCATTAAAGTAGTCATCCAGCATTTATGCAGTCAAAAACAAGGCTTTCTAAATATGTGAAAACCTTTCTGCGTTGAAACAGGGATCAGAGTTTATCAGCACAATTGAAGAAATGCCCACAGTGTACTGTAAAAATGTAATAACACTTAAGAACAAGACACTGTGGAAGTTGCAGTCCACTGCAAATAGCTTAGTTTTTTTCTGCTGAAGTGGGATCTCGCCCTTCATGATCTGATTCGGAAAAGGAGGATGGATATGGGTTGGCAATTAGCCATATTGTTGCAGTCTGCAGTTGGGTTTTTCAGTAATGACATGACAGCGTCTAGTTTAAGGACTTTTTGAACAGATTCACGGAGGGACTACAAATTGACCAGGCTACATATGTCAGGAGCTAGAGTGTTGATCTGATTCTTGATACAGGAAGATGGTAATTGGCCGGTTAGTAAGATGGCCCCTTCAACCCTACTCATTGCAAGGCTCATATATTGCATGGTCATCAGTGCACAGGTTGTTTGAGGGCTCTACTTCCCTGGGTGCAAGAATGTAGTAAAAATGTACCTGTTTCGATTGACTTCAATTGAATCCCTGACTTAGTCTAAAAACATATTGACCCACAAAGAGTGTGGGGGGGGGGGCCAAGTGTATTTCTGATGGTTTCAGGTTCTGGAATGTTATAGAAGATCTTGAAAAGTTCCATTTTCTGATTGAACTACTGATTTATATGTCAAGCATGGTAGACTTTTTATCCTTTAGGTGGACTTGTGGTACACTCTTGTGTGGATTTTGCATTGGGTTTTGTCAGTCAAGTTCTGCATTTTCATCCATACTGCCTGCACCTTCTGGCTGCTTTACTTCAGCTATACCAGCTCCAGTCTAAGCCATTTGTTGGATGCTTTATCAACTGGTTTGGTCTTTTGAACTATATTGAAGCTAATGAGTTCTGAGAATATTAGAAGGTAGACACCCCAAACATTGTTTGGCAAATTGACTCCCCGAATTGACTCCCCCCTAGAGGGAATAGGCATTTTCACTGGTTTCCTGGAACCTTGATCATGTGCAATTCCTGACTAGGAAAAGGCTAGGTTGGCACCTGGTATGTGTTAACTATGTGTGAAGATGATAACTTCAAGGTCAGATGGATGAGAGGGGGCGCGAGCAGGATTCAGGATGGCTTCCATCATTCAAAATGTCAATGTCACAAGCAAAGAAGAGATCCACGGTGTGCACGACTATTTTGAAAGTGAGCAGATGTTTTGAGTGAAGCAAGTATGTCCAGATAACTGATGACTTCCAAAGCCTGTAAACAAGTTATTTAGTATGTCAACCTACATGTTGAAGTCCTCGGCCAACTGAACTTTTTTGAACAGAGCTTGACCAGATTGTGCAAGGCCAATCATTTGTGGGAGGAATGAGGGACAATGAATCATTAAACTGATGAATGAAGAATGACTGAAGTCTAATAATTATAATAATACACATAATACATTTCCGATATTGTAGATCAGCTCTGTGCATTGTAGTTTCTTTAGTGTAGGTATGTGCATTATGGAGACTCTGCTGCTAGTCCGTATACTCTCTATTGTTGCTCTCTATATTGTTCAGTCTACAATGTTCATATTTGCATTACATACACTGGGCTGCACATTCTAGAGTTTTCTGAAGGAAAAGATTACAAATATCATGGGCAAACTGTGGCTAGCCATGGCGAAAACATGAATGTCCTTTTTTGTCAAAACTGGTATTTGTCTGCAGATTGTAAAGCCTCTAGTCTTTATTTAAATACATTTTAGTGTGGCCAGTGTTTGACTAAGCATTGAGCACTCTCCATTTCTGCGCTGTAGAGTGTGTTGCTTGCATATTTCTACTCAGTGATAGGAATCTCAACCACTTGACAACTTCTGCCAGTCTGTTTCACTATCTCTAATACACAGTCAATGTAGTAATGTGAGCTGGTATATTCTGCAATTCTGTACAATCTGGGTGTAATACACTGCATGTGTGCTAGTCTAATTTAACTGTCCCTTATTCAATGGGCCTCATGCTGAGTTTGCCGGTCCGGAAATAAGCGTGCCGGTAAACTCAGTGGCACCCTTGTTTCCGGACTGGAAAACTACGGGCCGGCAGGCAAACTACAGGTTTACTTGCCGGTGCTGCTGTCCCCGACAGGTCTGACCCTGCCAGACACAGCAGTCACGGTAGGCAAAGCCGCCACGGAAGCACCAACACCATTTACAACAGTGCCGGTACATCCGTGTCCCCACTCCCATAGAGTCCAATGGGGATTAAAAGGGATTAACAATATTACCGGCACCTGACTTCTCGGCCGCCGAACCTGTAATAGCCTGATGGTACCGAGAAGTAAGGTGGCAGTAATTTTTTATGGGTCCGGGGGCAACCCGCCGGTAGCACTGGCAGGGCTACCGTGTGACCCGTAATGAGGCCCAATGTCTTTGTAATGTTGTCAGCTTGCATAGTTTCAACACATAGTTGCGTGAGATACAACCTGATTTTAAACTTGCCAGTCAAAATAATAATAGGTTGATGAATTGAACTGATGATAATGTCTGTAATTATGGAGAAAGTATACAGATATGTAATAATGGTCCTCATTACAGGCCTGGCAGTAACCCTGCCAGTGCTACAGGCGTGTTGCCGCCAGACCTGTAAAATATTACGGGCACCTGATTTCCCGGTGCCCCCGGGAGATTACAACTCCAGCGGCCGGGAAGTCAGGCACCAGTAATTTTGTTAATCCACATTCCCATAGAGTCCCATAGGACTCTATGGGAGAGGGAACACAGAAGCACTGGCACTGTTGTTAACAGTGCCGGTGCTTCCGTGATGGTTTTGCCTACCGTGACCACAGCGGCGTCGGCAGGCAAACCCATAGTTTGCCAGTCCGGAAACAGGGGTGCCGGTGAGCCTACCGGCAGCCTTATTTCCGGACCGGCAAACTCGGCATGAGGTCCATTGTGTGATAAGAGGCTATGGGCCTCATTACATGTCTGGTGGTATCCCTCTGGCAAATTCAGCGGGATACCACCAGACTGTAATACTGTTACCGTAACTTGGCCTGCCGTAATTACCAGCAGATTACAAGGGGTGGTAAGTGCTTGTATTCCCCATTCCAAGGAGTCCAGTAGGACTCCATGGGGGGAAGTGCCACTATTACCTGCACTGGTAATACCAACATCTTTTGGTGGTGGGGTGCTGGAATTACCAGCAGCTTGGAGCGGCAGGTAAATCCGGCCACCCCACCACCAAACTTATAGTTTGCCAACCCGGAAACATGCCAGTAAACAGAATCACTGGCACGTTAATTCCAGACTGGCAAACCTGGAATGATGCCCTAAGAGTTATGTCGATTTGTGTTGTTGTGTGCATCCAAATGGCACTCCATCTGACCCCATGGCAGTACGCAGAGCTCACAGGGAAGGAGGGAAATTGATACTGTAACCAAGCCTGTATAGAACATATTATTGACATAGCAACACATTCATTTTTCCTTGATCCCAATTAAAGTGAAAAATAATCAGTATAGCCCACATAGACATACATATATGACAGCCACATATTACCACAACACGATCATCAGTTTCCTACCTGTTTCATGATCCAGGTTTGGGAGAGTGTCTTCACTGCTCATGAATTCAGTCCATGTCATCAGTGGGTCATAGATTGTGGTACCAGACAAAAGGGCACTGTGACTGAATGAGTCCAACATCCCCCTAAGAGAAACACAGCATGCAAAGAGTGACTACCATGCCATTGACAAGGACTTCACATCCTTTCCTTCTCTTGTTGGAGTACTATTTGCAGCTGCAAGGAAATGCATGGAGTGCATTGGTACCATGAGAATGCCCTTTAGCCTCCCTGCAATCTCTGAGGCGTTGCTTTCAATTCTACAGGCTGTAATTGATGTTTCTTCTAATAATATTTAGAATGTATACAACACACGCAGCAAGCCAGATCATTAGCAGCTAATGTGAATCCACAAAAAAGAAATTTGAGCCATCTCTGTGGGAATCAAAGCTATGACCTATAGGATACAGTTGGATATCTGGAGCTTACTCACTGTATTGCTATCTCACCAAGCCATTCCCCAGTTATGGCAAAGTCTAATTTCCAGAAGTCCAACCAACATGTTTGGTGATAGGGCGATGGGAATATGTTGGTATACAAGGAACGTGAATGTAGTAAAAGTGTCCGTACGAAATATACTCGTTTGGTTTGTTTTTTTATTTGTATAGCACACAGAGCCCAAGGGCATCTACGCGCTTAGCTTAAGAATATGGTTACAGTAAGTGCAGTACAACAATTGCAGACCAAGCATACATTAGGCCTGGGAAGTGCAGGATAATACATACATGGTAAAGCTTTGCCTCTTGTGCAGGGAGCTACATCAAAGTATATATGAAGTCAAATAGGTGAAGAGAATATATATTTGGCAAAGCTTGCCTCTTGTTGTAGAGAACTACGTCAGGTACATATGAAGTCATAATAGGTGAAAGGAATATATACTTGGGCAAGCTCACCTCTTGTTGCGGGGAACTACATCAGGTACATGTGTGGACATGATAAATACAACAAACAAATACTTGGGCAAGCCCAATTCTTGTTGCGGGGACCTACATCAGGTACATATGAGGACATGATAAATACAAAGAATAAATGCTTGGGCAAGCTCAATTCTTGTTGCGGGGAACTACATCAGGTACATTTGAGGACATGATGAATACAAAGAATATATACTTGGACAGGCTCACCTCTTGTTGCAGGGAACTAAATCAGGTACATATGAGGACATGATAAATCCAAAGAATATATACTTGGGAAAGCTCACCTCTTGTTGCGGGGAACTACATCAGGTACATATGAAGTCATAATAGAAGCAAGGAATATATACTTGGGAATGCTCGCTTCTTGTTGCAGGAACTGCATCAGGTCCAAAAGGGACATCACTATACCAAAATATTGCAGTAGGTGAAGAAAGAAGATATACATAGGGGGAGCTAGCCTCTTGAGATAGAGTACGTGAGAGGGCATATGCTTACATACAAATTAGGGAAGTACAACATTTGTTTCCGTGAGAAGTGTCAGGTATGCAAACGTGAAATAACGTAAATAGCGATAGGGTATAAGTATATGACGGGCCAGAGGAAGCATAGAGGCCGCGTTAAGCACATATGCAGGCAAAAGAAAGAGGAGGGGAAGCAGAGTGTACAATCATTACATAGCGACAGGTTATTATGGTTAAAACAAAGGTGAGACTGTGGGGGCTGCAATGGAGAAGCAGTGAAGTTCAATTATTTGTAGAGTATAAACTGTGTAGCGAATAAGGCATACTCACAGTGCAATGAGCCTAAAATCCTAAACAATGATCCCAGCGAGTGTCGCAGTTGTATTAGGCAATAGCTATTACCCAGGGGTACAAATATGCGGGAGAGGAGCGAACACGCCAAATAGCACGATGTATTAATCTCAGCTAGCGGACCTAGATCCGGCAATAGCGACGAGGCAAAGGCAAGTAACAATGATCCATGACATTGCAGCTTGTAGATCAGGTGAGCGAAGTTCAGTTCTTCAATATATAATAGCAGAGTTCCAAATCGGTTGAGGATGGGATGCAGCTTGGTGAAAAGTAAGTCATAAGGCATGCAGGTTTCACAAGAGGGGGATGTGTGGGGTAATGATGAGCATTATCGGGGCAACGTAAGGCAAGAAGCCAGCAATACAGACATAGAGTGATGATCAGAGTTAGGCAGTGACACTACGTGCAGACATCTTACCTGATGTGATATCAGGAGCGCCCCTAGGTCCGTGAAGTCGGCTGCATTGGGCATCAGGTAGGCATATGCAATTTAGGCAACTCCCGGGCAAGTGCAGGGAAAAGACAGGGTGATGGCCTTAAAAGCAGGCCTTTAATGCCGGGACAGGCTAAGACTAATGGCGGAGACGGGCCTCGGTATTTGCTGGTAGCAAGGACCAATCAGGCGGCTGCAAACAGGGAAGTGCTTCTCTCCCACCAGACAGCTCAGGATCAGACGAAATAGCGGCGGCCATCTTCGAAGCTCTGGGGTCTTCATGTAATAGGTGATAGAAGTGCAGACTATGCTCGTGATGTTGGGGGCACATCCTTCCTGGGTGGGGGCACAGGGAAAAGACAGGTTGACGGCCTCAAAAGCAGGCCTTCGATGCCGGTCCCGGCTTCGCCTCATGGCTCAGCTAGGCCTCTGTATTTGCTGGTAGCAAGGACCAATCAAGCAGCTGCAAACAGGGAAGAGCTTCTCTCCCACCAGGCAGCTCAGGATCAGACAAAATAGCGGCAGCCATCTTCGAAGCTCTGACGTCTGCATGCAATAGATTGTAGAAGTGCACACTGTGCTCTATAGAGCTCTTTTTATAAGTCTTCAGAATATTGAAAGAATGGTTCAGCCCTGCTGGGAGTCAGAGGTATTCTGGAGGGAGAGAGAGACAAAATATGACCATCCTGAAGAAATGTGGCCAAGAAAATGACTTATGTTATCTGGACCTTGCTGAAATCCTTGAAGGGGACCCACAGGTTAAACAAGTTGAGAGTTTGACTTAGAAACCAATAATCTTAAAATGAAACTAAAATAAGTGGAACGAGAAGAAAAGAGGCAGAAGTAGGCTTATCAGGAGACATTGAAGGACAGGAAATGCTTTAATGAACTGGAAATGGCAAAGATTGATGTTAACAGTACTTCGGTTTCAGGATCTACTGGTGGCACTGATTCAAGCTCCTCTCCTCATCCCGGAATTCCGAGGGGCCTAGTGAGTATTTATGTCAATATATTGGACTTGTTTGTTGCTTTTGATTTAGCCTGTGAAATGTATAGCTTGAGTGTGGATGACCAGGCTGACTGTCTCCTAAGTAGACTCTGCCACAGTGGTTAGAATGACATTTTAGAGTGGCAAGCTGGTGAAAGCGGATTATATGGAGTATGAAAGAAGCACTTTTCTGCAGGTTTGGGAGAACTTCTGCCCAATACTTGAGAAGGTTCAGAGACCACAAAAAGAAGTGGAGTGCTTAATGGGGGACTTATGCTAAGTACTCCCATAAATACGTTCATGGGTGGATTGATGCCAATAAGTTACAACCTCTGAAGGAATGGCCCAACCGGCCATGCAGGAACACATTTTTGATTCATGTAACCCTGAGTTGAAGTAGCACTCGGCTGCTTCCATGGAGTTGCATCCAGAGAAGTTGGCAGTAGCTCCAGACTCATTGGTCACACATAGAGTACACCATAAGGATAAATAAGGGGCTCCTTTCAAGACTAAGGAGGACAAGAAAAAAAGGAAGGGTCAGATAAAAATCATTCCAAACAGGGCCACAAACATAAGGGGCTAAGCCACATAAAAAGTTCAACTACCATAGCAGACCTCCTGATGCCAAAGAGGATTATGGCCATACAAAGCCCCCATTCAGGAAAGTCTTTGTTAAATGTGTGGTGTGTGAGTCTGGTGACCCTGTGAAGTGTGTCCCCCAGATGTAAGGGTAAGATCCTAGCGGTCATACATTTGGATGTAACATTTTAAGATGAGGAAAATATATTTGAAAGTGCAGTCTGACTTTCTGCTAAAGGACCTATAGGTGTTCAGGTTGAAGTTTGTTTAGTGCCCTTGGAATCCTGTGAACAGCAAGTGAGAGATGCCTATAATGATGATACCAAAGAATACTTTAAGAACAGTGTCCTGATCAATGGCAGAGAATTCACTGGCATCAGAGACACTGGGCTCTGCGGGACAGAGATGTCTTCGCCCTGGTAGACCGAGAGGCAGTTGGCTAAGGATCCTCTGAAACTTCCCAAACCGGTTGATGGATTCCCTCAAAGGTTCCTAATGCATTGATATTTAATGAGAATACTGTCCATCACCCTGTCAGCACTCATAAGCAGGCCCCAGGTAGGGTGCTGCCAGGCAATGGCTTAAAACAGTTGGGTATTTTCGGTAATACAGCAGATCATCAGTAGGCCTCAGGCTAATCAGGTCATGTCCTTAACCAAGAGTAAATCTAAGCCAAAAACAATTTCAAAGGGGAAGCTCAAAGTCAAGAAGGGGAAAGAAGACTTCTATCCATTCAGCACCACAACACTGGTGCCTGACCCAACTCCTGAAGAGGAGGTGACCCCTTCTTTAGCATATCTAAGCCCTACAGGCCCCCCTGACTTGCAACAATGACTTGCTGAAGGTGGACCCTCTAAAGCAGACATTGTCAAAGGCCAAAGGGAGGGTGCCTCCCTTGACGGCTTGAGAAGACATGCCTATTCACAGTTGGAGGATGACCCCATAGGAAAATGGCTCCTGAATAGTGAGCCCATAGAGTCCACACATGAAGGTCACAGGAATTTGGTGGTGCATCAGGCTGTGAGCCCCTTCTTGCTGCCACTCAGACATGTTTCCCTTACAAGTCATATTGGTATGAAAAAGAGAAAGGAGAGGTTATCCTTATATTTCTACTGGCCTGTGATATGTGTCCCAGTGGAAGGCCACTGTAGAGGTGCTGCCACTTGTCAACTATCTGCTAAGTCTGGTACCATGGTCCAAACACATTCCAGTGCCCCTCCCTGTTGTAAGGATACCATATCACAGATCTGCTCCTTCATCGGTCCTTCATCATAGTGCTTCCCATTTGACAAATTCCTCTTTAATCACAATCTTTCTCCTTCCTCACCATCCTCCTCTTTCATAACAGTCCTTTCATCAGAGTGCTCCATCATAATCCTTCTCCTTCCTCGTTGTCCTTCACTAGTATCACATTCCTTCTCCTTTGTAATAGTCTTTCTCCTTCATCACAGTGATTTTCTTCCATCACAGCCATTTTCTTTCTTCAAAGTCATTTTATTCAATCACAGTGCTCCTTCATCACAGGCAACTAGACAGCTCTGCTTACTGCTACAGTATAATGTGTGCATCTGCCAAGGTCTGGCAGCAGTTGTCTGCTGGGACTCTATCTCATTGTGAGATGGCCAGCCTCATTATCCATAAAGCCTTGGCCCCTTGGCTGGCCTCAGATGCACTCGGCTTCCTGCGGATGGAGAAATGTGCTTTCCCCACAGGCTACCACCTTCTACTTTCGTCATGCGCCTGAGTGGCACTGATGGAAAGAGATGTAGCTGGCCTCACTTCAGCAGGATGTGAGTATGCCCGTTGGATCTTCCAGGGCCCATCCGGGCCACCTTCTGCCCTGGGCGGGGACGCCATACCTTGCTCTTTTGAATCTCACAACCACAGTCCTCAGATGAGTGTGCAGGACTACCCACGATTAAGATCCTGTGCCTCCTGTTTGCTCTTCTCCATCCTGGTCTGCTCTGTGGCTAGGCGATCTTGCTGAAGGGTGGCATAGTGCACCCGCTCCTTCATTCTGGTGCTAGGCTAGTTTTCCCACTGTCACATCTGGCCTTCACGGCGCAGAGTTTGCTGGTTGAGTGACTCCTCTACACTGCCTTTTCTGCCGCTCCTCCTGAGCTGCCCCAAAAGCGCAGTGGCACTGGAGCACCACACTTCACTCTGGTAGCATCTGGAGCATGAGGCTTGCGACGCCGCTCTTTCAGGGCCTCCTCAACAACGTGGTCCTGCTGTGGAGGCTACTGCATGCTCTGTGCTTTCCATAGCTGCCTAGGGTAATGCATGCCATCTTCTGTTGCATCCTATCCTCTCCTTCAATGTTAAACTCCAACATTTTTTTCAGCTGTTGAAGACTCATTCCCATACCAATACTTTGTGCCCTGCAGCACCAAAATTCCAAGTACCCCCTGATCATGGGATAGTCCACTTTCAGGACAAAGGTATGCACAGTGACACAGTAAGCCTACATTTAACAAGGAATAACTACTTTTAACCGATGGGATGCATATGTTTTTATTTCTTTCCTTACATTCTTACAGTGTTTCATAATGTTCGTAACCCCAACATAAAAGGGGTGTTGTTTGGGCCAGGCATTACACTTATAATCATAGATAAATACACTAACAATATAATGGGTAGACCACAATCCATGAAATCCGACAAAGACCTATTAAGACAAAGGCAATCAAAATTACAAATTCTATGAACCAGTACATGTCACTTTCTAACTCTGTCTTTGCAAATCCTACAAATCTGTTTTAATCTCGGTAATGAGGGCCTTTGTGCCTTTTGTTCGCCTCGTACACTCTTTAATAGCGTCGAGTGAAGGAACCTTTTTCCGTCTGCCAGCTAAACTTGTGGCTTTTTCTAAGACCTAACTTCTCTAGTTCCAGTCTACAAGGACTGAATAATTCGTCTACTACTACCTACTGACTGAAGTAGAGAGCCCCCACCAGCACCATTCTAGATACTATGAGACATTCGCTGATTGTATTATTGATCCAATAATAATTAGGCTACGTTGTTAAACTTCTTTCTCCTGATGAATGTTTTATACTAATGCCTTGATGAACAGAAACATGTTGAGACAACTCTCTGGACTATAAACAGAGATATCATTCTATGACACATTTATTTCAATAGAATCGGGTACTTCACTATTTGTCTTAAAAGTACAAATTGTGTTTGTTTTTTCTGTGAAAATGTTTTAACTTGCCATTGAAGCCTGTTACGTATCCCCTGTTTTTTATGTATTGGACGTTAATTATTGTATTGTGGACCACTTTATTTAATTATATGTTTTAATTTTTATGACTAATTATTAAAATTGATACCTATCTTTTAATCATGACTGGGCCCCCCACCTGAGTCATTATTAGTGCTATATATTTTTTTCTCTAGCATCTGCACATTAGCTTTGTCTTCTTATATATACTGACTACTATCCTCCCGGATATAGACAGAGTGTACACTGTTAAGTTATCTTAGTCAGTGTTATACCGGATTTCCTCTCCTTATAAGTAAGGCCTTTGTGCCAAACCAAAGTGAAATAACTGGCCAATACTTCCATTACCCTCTAATCTTTAGAGGCGGTGCTTATTCCACAGATTCCTTACATGCTTTAATATTGTATGACGCAACAAGGGATATGAACTCAATGCGATGACGCTGCTGCATGGCTGTCAAGTTTCGAGCTGGACAGTCCACTGGATGGCCCAGGAACACTTACTAACAAGCTCTTTTGCAGGGCAACCAGGAGGCAATGAGAGTGATTGGTCCCACCACTCCAAAGGGTTAAAGCACCTTCACAGGTCTTCGGAGATCATGTGGAAAGCAGGGCTCTAGCGGGACAACAGCAGGCTCAGGATGCCAACCTTCTTCTGAGGGTCTGCATTCAAGACCCCACCTCATATCCACAAGTCTGGTAAGTGCTCGCACCCAGCCAGCCAATAATGTGATCTGGCCCACTCATGCACGCCAGCAGAGGTCCAATCAGGGACCACTGTGGCTCTTATGTTCTCGTGCACAGCAGACATCCTGGCACCAGTAGTGTGGATTGGGGCCAGGTTGTCCCAGCCCACTTCCTGGGTACCCAAACACGTGACCTGCAGTAACCCGCAAAAGAAGTAGCTTTTTGTGGGCAACTATATGCCCAAAAATGAATCCTGAGTCATGAGGACCAGGGGGAAGGCCAATGGACAAAATGGCCAAAGGAGTAGGCAAACGACCTTGTGGTACACCCATGACGTACACTAGTACAGGCAGTAGCCACACGCGGTAACCACAGTATGGCTTGGTAATAAGTTACTAAAATACACAAAAAAGATTCTGCTGCCACCAGTCCATTGCTAGGCACATTGTCCAGTCACCAAAAATTCCTTAGTGGATGTCTAGGGCCCGAAAACACAAGGACCCCATTGCGCGGTACTGCAGGGTACTTTGCGCAATGATGCACTGTTACCAAAAGTGGCAACAAAGTCGTAAGACTAAGAGAAACAAAGTTTATCCTTACTGACAGCCTGAAGGACATGTCAGTTTCCCTGTAACAATGAGAAAATGCCCAGTGGAGTGCAGCTGAAGGCTGTGCTCCACTGGCAAAAGCCAGGTCAGGATGCTGAAACAAAAGCAAAAAGGTTTGTGGTCCACAAATATAGAGAAAAAGTTGCCTTTAGAGAAATGTTCCCTAACCCTTGCCCCTCCAGGACGGGGGAATTAATCCACACTGGATGAGTCTCAAGTTCAGGTTGGTTAAACATTCTGGACAACCCATCAGCATTGCTATGTTGGACACCTAGCCTGTGCTCAATAGTGAAGTCAAAGCCTTGGAGGCTAATGGACCACCTGAGCAATTTAGGATTCTCACTCTTCATGTTCATCAGCCACTTTAAGGGCCTATGGTCAGTATGCACAGTAAAGTGGATTTTATAGAGGAAGGAAAAGTTTCATAAGGGGTCACACAATGGAAAAACATGATTTTTTCACAGTTGACCACCTGAGCTCTCTGTCCTTACACTGGCCAAACTTTAGAAAGTGGCTTGTGCATTCTTTAATCCAAATGGCATTACCCTGAACTGGGAAAGCCCTTATGAGTTTGAAAATGCAGTCTACTCCATGGCATCTTCTGTCAGATAAATTTGAAAATAACCTGAGGTGAGATCAAAAGTGCTGAGATACTTGGCATCACCCAGCTTGTCTACTAATGTGTCTGTTCCTGGTAGGGGCTGAGCATCTGTCTTGGTGACCACATTCAGAGCGCTGTAATCCACACAGAACCTCAACTCAGAGGTACCTGCCTGAGACACCAGGACCACAGGACTGGACCATGGACAACTGCAGGGTTCAATTACCCCCAATCCAACATCTTGTTGACCTCAGACTGGATGTGGAACCTTACTTTATCTTACATCCTATAGATCCCACTTTTGGTAGGCACATTATCTCCACTGTTGATTTTATGTTTGCACCAAGGTGTTAAACCTGGAGTAAGTGAAAACAAGGAAGAGAATTGCCTCAGCAAAGTTCTCACCTCACCTTGCTGCTGAGGAGACAGTTGAGGAGTCTATTTGACACCCTCAATGGAGCCATCAGAAGGACTGACTTGGAACAGATCATGGAGGGGTTCAAATTCCTCTTCCTATCTGTCTGATGCGAAGAGCAGAGCAGAGCAGCTATTTCAATCCTAGGTAGGAATTACATCAGCCTATTTACATGGAAAACTTTAGGGACTTGACCAGGCCTCCCAAGGTCACTGAATAGTTCACCCCACCAAGCTGCTCCACAACTTTGTAAGGGCCTGCCCATTTATCCTGCAGGGCCCTAGGCCCGATGGGATTCATGATCAGGACTAAATGGTCTGGGGGAAATGCACAAGTGAAGCTTTGTGCTCATACCAATGATTGACCAATGCCTGATCAGCCTTCAACTTGTCACTGGCCTGAGCCATCAGTAAGGCCATCCTCTTTCTCAACCTTAGCACATAGTCCACTACATTTGTATTGACAGCAGGAGTGGGGATCTGCCATATTTCCTTTATTATAGCTAGTGGTCCCCTGATAGGGTGACCGAAGAGAAGTTCAAAGGGACTATAACCAACCCCTTTTTGAGGGACCTCCCTGTAGGAAAAGAGTAAGCATGGTAGAGGAAGATCCCACTTTCTCCTCTGGAGCTTCTCAAGAGCTCAAACCATGCTTTTGAGAGTTCTGTAAACCTCTCAATTAAGCTATTTGTCTGTGGATGATAAGCTGAAGAAAACCTTTAGGAGACCCTACACTCATTCCACATGGCTTGCATGTACCTGGAAATAAAGTTGCTGCCTCTGTCAGACACAACTTCCTTAGGGAAGCCAACCCTGGTGAAAATGCCAAGCAATGCTTTAGCAACTGACCTGGAGGTTACTGTCTTTAGTGGGATGGCTTCAGGATATCTGGTGGCATGGTCAACTAACACTAGAATAAACCTGCTGCCAGAGGATGACAATGTCAATCCCTACCCTCTCAAATGGTACACCCACTACAGGGAGTGCTACCAAGGGAGCCTGAATGGTTGCACTACTTTTTCCAGAGACCTGTCAAGTGGCACAACTCCTGCAGTGGCTTTCTATCTGCACCCCCATCTTGGGCCAGTCAAAGTGCATGGCTAACCTCGACCTAGTCTTCTTGATGCCAACATGTACTGCAAGGGGGACCTCATGCGCCAAGTGCAGGTGGAAGGATATCACTTGAATGGGGACCACCAACCTCCTATTGACTATTTCAGTGGACTCTGTGGGCTCACTATATAGGAGCCCCCCTTCCCAATACATTCTATATTTCCCATGAGGTTCACCCTCAAGGTGAGAACAAGCCTGTCTCCTAAGGCCTTTCAAATATGGGCACTCATGTAGGCCCTTACTAAACTCAGCCCTATCAGGACCACCTTCAGCAAGCAAGCTTTGCAGTTCAGGATGGTCATGGGGGTTGAGAATTTCAGTCTGCCTCTCTTCCTTGTCAGGTTCATGGGCTTGGCCAACTGCTCCCACCTCAGTGGTAGGTGAGTTGGGGGGACTATTTTCTTTCCCTCTTTTTGGTTTCTTTACTCCCTTAGCCTTGGGTTTCCCCTTTGGCCTTGGCTCAGCCTTGGACTTGGCCGAGGCAGCCCTGATCTGAGACCTAGCACAGAGTTGTTCTGCTGTATCTCCCATAAGACCTAAGTCTTTGAGATCACATCCCAACAGATCTCTCCTGTGGACTTGTGAAGAGATCTGAGGCAAGGTAAGTGTAAGTGGTTTTATTCTGGACCCCGAACAGAAACAGCGGGCAGGGCCACAACAAGAAATCAAACTGACACACCTGGAATGTTGATCTACGAGGTAGAACAACATTCCACGCGTGCCAGGCTACGATATATCTTCCCCCTTAACAACCAACACAAATCAGCATAAGTTAAGCACAACACAAACTTATATAATATAACAAACAATGCATTTCATATTTTCACGTATGATCACTGCAGTCGCTGAAAATGGAAAACAGAAACATGTTAGCGCACATAATCTCTGAACTTGATGGGAGGCCCAGACTTCCTGATTGGGCGACCTGACCAACCACAAACTACTTCATTAAGCAAACCATTACCATTGTTAGCATGCACTCCATCACTGAACGACTCATGGCCCTCGCCCCCCTCCTACAATGCCATGAGCAGAAACCACCTCTCTCGTCCGCACCACATTCTCCCCCAACTCATTTCCATGACCTTCTTGCCACTCTGGATGATAGTCCAGAATTGCACCATCCCCACCAGGATCTGGATCGTTACCCATAGGTACACCATCCCTACTACCATCCAGCACCACAATGCATTTTTTACTCCACCTTCAACCATCCTCCAGTTGCACTCCTTCCTTTTGGCACAAACCTGGGATTCTTAACACAAACCACATCTCCCACATTCACCTGTAACTCCTTTTTTCCGCTTTGACTCATCCTTACAGCCTCCTGACGCACCAACACCCTCTGTTGCACACCGCCTAGATCCATGTAACATGGGCCACCACCACCCAACGCCATGGACCTTAGTCTCGACCCCGGCTTCCTCCCTCTCATTAATTCAAAAGGTGTCTTCCCAGTGACCACCGACAGAGTCCTACGATACGCAGACAAATACTGCGTAACCATATCTTCCCAGTCAAGACCATTGGCAAGGGCAAGTTGTATTGCATTCTTAATTACACCATTTACCCTTTCTACCAGTCCATTGGCACTCGTGTTGTACAGGGCGGTACGATGATGCTCCACACCAAACTGCCTCAAGAAATTTCTCATTAGTTTGGAGACAAATTGAACACCATAGTCCGTCACTAAACTGGCCGGCACAACCTCTCTGTCAAAACATTTTTTAAGAAAAGCAATGACACACTCTGTCGTCACTCTGCCAAAAGCCGCCACTTCCACCCACCGGGAAGTATAATCAACCAACACCAACAGAAACCTGCACTCTGGTTGTAAACACTCAAATGGACCCATAATGTCCAAAGCCACCTTCGACCAAACTTCCTTCGGAATCTCCACGGGATGGATTGGCTGGGGATGAACCACCTTGCTCTTATCGCTGAGCGCACACTCACCACAATCCTTAACCATAATTTCCACCTCTCGATCCATAGATGGCCACCAATATTCCTCATGCAACCTTCTCTTGGTTAAGGAGCGACCTAAATGACCTTCATGTGCCAACGCCACCAATTTACTTCTTACACCAGCAGGCAGAAACAATTTCACACCTCTTGACACACCCCAAGGCCCTACAGCTAGCTCATCTAACACCTGGGCTTAGCTCCTTCCTTCTGGTCTACTTCTGACAGCATCCCATCCTTTGAACAGACCCTCCTTAATCCAACATAACTCAACATCCTTCTCACTTTCCGCCTCCCAATTGCCCTGTGGGAAGAATATTAGCAACGTGCATATTCACCTCTCCAACAACTTCTCAATATTTGACCCAACCACCGGTAAGCGGGATAAGCAACCAGCCACAACATTTTTTCTTTCCAGGCAAATATTCCATGGTGAATTTGTACTCTTGTAATTCCATTACCCACCTGGATATTCTTGGAGAAACCGATGCAGTGCCCCGGGTGGAAAATACATGCACCAGCGGTTTATGGTCAGTCCTGACCACGTAAGGAATGCCCCATAAAAATGTTCTAAAGTGCTTGGATGCCTACGTCACTGCTAGAGCTTCCCACTCATTCACTGAATACCTACCCTCAGCATCCCTCAGGGCTCTGGTAGCAAATGCCACAGGACCATATTCTCCATCACACCATCGCTCCAACACAGCTCCAAGCCCCACCTCGCTAGCATCCACCGTTAGAATTGTCTTACACTTGGGGTCAAACGATCTCAAACACATGATCCACTTCATCCTTTACCAAATTGAACTCCTCCTGACATTTGTCAGACCATTCAAATCTGACATACTTCTTGAGTAAGGCTCCCATGGACGCTGTCTTTTCTGCATAATTAGGAATAAACTTCACATAGTACTCTGTTAATCCTAAGAATGACCTCAACTGATCCTTGTTTATGGGCGCAGGTGTACCCTTCATAACTTGGATCAATTCAGATTTAGGACTGACACCACCAGCACTGAGGGTATGCCCTAATTATGATACCTTGGACACACCACTTGGCACTTTGACAATTTCACCGTCAGTCCCTTCTGGTTTAGCACCTTCATGACCTCATGTACTCTGTCATCATGATCAGCACGACAACTGCCCCAGACCAATATATCATCCTGAAAATAACTCACACCAGCCACACCACTAAACAACTCTTGCATAAGTTGTTGAAATACCACGGATGCCAATGCCAACCCAAACGGCATGTGGCAAAATTGGTAAGCCCCAAAAGGAGTTATAAACGAGGTCAGCGGCCTTGAATCCACATGTAAACCGATCTGATGGTAAGAAACGGATAAGTCAAAGGTTGAAAAACATGTTGCTCTGTCCATGGTCAACAATAACTCATTAATATTGGGTAACGGGTGGCGATCTACCCAAATACTGGTGTTTAACGCTCGAAGGTCCACACACATCCTCAACCCCCATCACTCTTTTTCACAAGTACCTTTGGGAACAACCATTCGGAACACTCTCAGGGTAATTCATGGAAATTCGCACAAAAGTGTCGCACGCGGCTGGCGCACAGCGTGCCCGTGCGAATGTCTGCTTCAGCCGCATGCGAAAAAATCAATTTCCGCGCACAGCGTATTCATGGATTCTCGCCTCCAAAAGCAGAAGTGGCGCAGAGTGGCGCAGCAAGCCTGCAGCAGCACCAGTTACGCCCCCAAGAACGCCTTCGCGCAAGGAAAAACCATCAAGATCGCAAAACCATCGCCAAGGGCTGCGCCAACCCTGGACCAGTTCACCGGACTGGCAAACAGCAAACGCAAATCGGGGAACGTGTATTACGGGTTTCAGGAACACGGTGCGCGAGAAGTTTCACATGTGATCGGGCCTGGGGGAGCATGTGTGTGTATTTCAGGGGTGCGTGAGAAGTTCCACACGCGAATGGGCTGGGTACGTGTATTTCAGGGGTGCGCGAGAAGTCTCACACGCGATCGGGCCTGGGGGAGCGTGTGCGTGTATTCCAGGGGTGCGTGCGAAGTTTCACACGCGATTGGGCTGGGTACGTGTATTTCATGGGTGCGCGGGAAGTTTTACACGCGATTGGGCTGGGTGCGGGTATTTCAGGGGTGCGCGAGAAGTTATACACGCGATTGGGCAGCGTACGTGTATTACAGGGGTGCGTGAGAAGTTTCACACGCGATTGAGCTGGGTATGTGTATTTCAGGGGTGCGCGAGAAGTTTCACACGTGATTGGGCTGGGTACGTGTATTTCAGGGGTGCGTGGGAAGTTTTACACGTGATTGGGCTGGGTACGTGTATTTCAGGGGTGCGCGAGACGTTTCACACGCGATTGGGCTGGGTACGTGTATTTCATGGGTGCACAGGAAGTTTTACACGCGATTGAGCTGGGTACGTGTATTTCAGGGGTGCGCAAGAAGTTTCACATGCGATTGGGCTGGGTACGTGTATCCCAGGGGTGCGCGGGAAGTTTTACACGCTCGCCTACAACACGTATTCATGGAATCGAACGTGGCCAATCCGGAAACACGTACGCCAGCAGGAAGTAGGCGTACGTCCACCCGCACAGCATAAAAGTGCACGCAAACAACAAACAAGCTCAGACGCCAGGATGAACATACCGTTCCTAGCAGCAGCGGCCGCGGGATACCGCAGGAGGAGGAGGAGGATAGTCAGGGCCAGCATGTTTACACCCAGAACCAGCCTTTTTGGGATGCCTGATGACCATGTGTATGGGAGGTACAGGTTTCCACCTCACATAATACTCGACCTGGTCAGTGAGTGGGAGGATGACCTCACATCAACCACCCTGTGCTCCCAAGCACTCAGCCCCCTGGAGAAGGTCCTCAATGTACTGCACTTCTTGGCCACTGGATCATTTCAGCGGACAAGTGCCATAGTGGGGGGGGTGTCACAGGCCACGCAGTCACGCTGCCTACACCAGGTCTTGGCCATCATCACTGCACGCCCATCAGTCCGCAGGCACATATACCTGCCCAGAACACCTGCAGAAAGGCAGGCTGTCGCCCAGGATTTCTACAGGGTGGCAAAATTCCCCAAAGTGCTAGGTGCCATTGATTGCACCCATGTGGCTCTACGTCCCCCCAGGGCAACTGAGCACATCTATCAAAACCACAAGCACTAGCATTCCATCAACGTCCAGGTAGTATGTGATGCCAAGGGAATCATCACCTCACTATACGCCAACTATCCAGGCTCCACCCACGACAGTTTCATCTACAGAATGTCTACCCTAAACCGGGACATAGAAGCTGGGCGGCATGGCGATACATGGCTGCTCGGTGAGTATAAATGCCACTGCGCATGCATGCATGTCAGATACTGAGTAATGTCACAACCCCACTAATGATACCCATCACCACCTCCCCAGGGGACAGTGCCTACCCTCTCAGCACCCACATGATGACGCCAATTCAGAACCCCACCACGCCACCCCAGGTAAGATACAACACAGCCCACATTGCAACCCGGGGCATCGTGGAGCGCACATTCGGACTGCTCAAGTCACGCTTCCGCTCCCTTGACCGTTCTGGCGGGCAGCTGTTATACGCTCCCCCAGTAGTGTGCAGGATCATAGTGGCAGCATGTGTCCTGCACAATGTTGCAACACGCCGGGGCCTGGCCGTGGACATGGTGGTGCCCCCACATCCCCAACCACATGCATGCCCGCTGCACATGGGAGGGGAAAGGGCACGGGGTGAGGCAGCCCGTACGCAGCTCGTGGCTAATTACTTCACATAAAATCACACCCCTGTGGAGTGCACACAGCCCTGGCACATACCAGCTGACAATCAATGATGATTGTAACTGACAATTATGATGTGTCAATGGACAGTCAACTGCCACAACCATACCAGCCTGAGATTGTACATCTGGAAGTGTTCCATTGTGTGCTTCTCTACCTACACAAACACCACCAATGCTGTGTTAAAAAGACACTTCTATGCTGCTAAAATCATTACCCCCTTTCAAGATACAACATGACAACAGTGCCATGTCACCCAACCCCTCCCCAGCACCGCCACCCAACACACCATGGCATGACATGCCATGTGAGAGCAAACAAAGTCATCCCCCAAACATGACACGTGTCACAAAGTACAGTGTCCCTAATGGAAACTAGCCACACACAATATGCCCACATAAATGTAGAAATAACAACACACATGACCAAATACTTACCACAATACAATCGACATAGCATAAACATGACAGTACTAAGGTAAAGGATACGTAGTCTTACAACATGAGAATGCCAGCACATCCACCACCTCCAACTGTACAGTGTTGTTGCCACGCACATCTGGAAGTCCACTGCTCACAACATGAGCTCCATCTCCAAAGTGGACGGCCTTGTGAAGACATGAGGAATGAACCTGCAAATTAGGAGGGAGACATGGATGCACAAGCACACATCAATACACCATGCAGTGCACAATACAACAACAATATGCACTAGGAATGTATACACAGCATTGACTACAGACTGCCCACACATGTCGTGGGAGTCCAACGTCACTGTGTAAGTCACTGTCACTTGGGCACACCCTTTGCAAGCCCATTGAAACTGGAAGCAGGAGGGGTGTGTGTCTCACGAACCCAAGCATCTAACCCAAACTCAGGACAAGCCTGCATGTGCCCAGCCGGAATACAGTGGATGCCCACGGGAGCCACACAAGGCAACACACTGCAACAAAAAATCAAAAATGGCCATGTGTGGGCCGGGGGAGCGGGGGGGCCACCCAGAGGTCCGAGGACAGGGTGCCCACCAACAGCCACCTGTGTGAATGTTGGGGAAAAAAAAACACCTCCATGGGCTCATGGCCTGCACGGCTACTAAATTGTGGGAGATTCACTGCTGGATTTGCTCTCCTCAACCTCTGCTGCTGCTGCCACAGGAGGTGGTGGTGCTATGGGAGACAGCCCACGCAAAGCCCTAGTTTGGTCCTCCATGGCAGCAAGCATGCGGGTGTGGAAGGCCTCGTTCTGGAGGGATATGGTGCAGATATCCCCATGCAACACCCAACGTGTTGCCCGGACCTCCACCCGAGTTGCCCAGGCCTCCGCCCAAGTTGCCTGCATCTCTGCTGAGAGCGTACGGGTGACGCGCTCCAGCAGCTGTTCCGTCCTGGTGACAGTGGAAGCCTCAAGGTCCACAAGAGTCTGCCTGAGGTGCCGGACCTCTCCCCTCAGGGCTTCCCTCTGTTCCTGGGCATCTAGAGAAATTGATTCCCTCAGATTGTCCAGGGCCGCCTGTCTGTCCCTGTTGGATGCCAACATGTCCTCCCTGACTGATTGGCAAATGGAGTCTGTTGCCTGCTGTAGTAGCTCCATCTGCCTTTCTGGGGGGACAATGGAAGTGGCCACCCTCTCCATGGCTTGAGCAATCATTTCTGATGATGCTGCCTGTTGGTTGGCCATACCGTATATGGATTGCTCCCATGCGGTATTGCCCGGTGGCGGACGGCCACCTTGTTGGCGGGTACCATACCTGTCTGGGGCAAGGCAAACTGCGCCTTGCTGTGTCGGCACTGCCTGAGGCTGCAGGACTGCATTTCCCCTCTGATCTGCTGGCCCAGGAACAGGATCAGATGTTGCGGAGTGTGGCCCTGCATCGGTAACCACCACAGGCGCACCTACCAACACTGACATCCCCATAGTGGGCTCTACCCCTGGTGCAGCTGGGTCGGACAGAACAGTATCCCTTCCATGAACACATACCTGCGAATCCACATAGGTCTCATCCGAATCAACACCTGAAAAGAGTTCTTGGGAGGTGCAGCCAGGGACACCCCTGGACAGTATGGCCTGCAGCAAGAGAGGGTTCTCCCCCACCACCAAACCACGTCCCCCACTGGTACCTGGTCGTGCTTCAGATCCCTCCTGGGCCTGCACCATCTCCTCTCCCTCAACAGCATCAAGTGCGTCATCCTCTGCAAAAACATGAAAGACAAAAAATGGAAACAGGCATTAGCACCATGGCACGCTATTAGGCCAGACAAGCTACAGTACCAGTACTTGATTTACACATGTCCCACATGACTATAACCCTCCCATGCATGCACTGTCCATGAGTTGGAAGGGGAGGAAAATGTCAGCCACTGATGACACCAAGATGGAAGAGCAACACATTAGCTGCATGCTGGCTAGCAGTGCCATCACACATTGGCCTGGGAGTGGCATGTCCAATACACATACATGACACATGCCATCACACAGATGGCATGTACCATAGGCATGTCATATATGTGACAATAGGGCAGAGTGATGCGCAGTAGAACCGGGTGAATTTCTACAATCAGCCTGAATGAACACAGCTAAATATGCAACAATGTTGTTGCAAGATGCCACTTCAAGGGCAACTGGCGAGATGTAGTGCAAAATGCCTACTGTGGGCAGAAGGGATACTGTAATACCCAAATCCCGGGGCACCGAATGCATTGGATGAAGCACATGGGTGGCCCAAAACACTCAGGCACACACACCCTGACCTGGCACTCAACCAGAACCCCTCCCACAAACAACATACACATGGATCACACACACATGCATGTGTACTCACCGGACAATGCCTCGTAATCTGGCAGTTCTCCCACACCTTGGATCTGCTCCTCTGTGACGTAGGTCCCAGCAACATGCTCATGTAGAGTGAGTTCAATGTCCTCTTGTGGAGACCCACCTCCAGTCACCAGAGTTGCGGCATGACTTGAGGCCAGCTTTTTCTTTGCCCTACGCTTAAGGTTGTTCCAGCGCTTGTAGCACTCAACAGCTGTGCGCCTCACAAACCCAAGGGCACTTATGCCGTCCGCGATGGACTGCCAGTGTGCTTGACGTCGAGCAGGTGTGATCCTACACCCTGAAGTGACCAACATTTCGGCGTCATGTTCGGACACATACTGCACAAGTGCATCCAGTTCGGCATCATTGAAGCTAGGCTTCCTTGGCGTGCCGGACCATGTAGCCGCGTCGGGGTTATCAGCCTGTACTGGACGAGCACTCTTCCTCTTTCTTTTTGTGGGTGGTGGGGATCCTGAGTGCCCTACGCCGCTCTGGACACTAGAGGCAGGAGCACCGGTGGACTGTGTAGTAGTAGTGTGCGATGGCACACTGACCACATGACTTTCTGCAGGCATTAGCTGAAGTGTGATGATGGCAGGGGGAACCTCAGTCTGATGCACCGGGACCAACACTGTCCTGGCTGGGAGAGTCAGAGCTGGGGTGGACGGAGCTGCAGCTGCCCCTGCAGCCTCCCCACCCCGCCTACTCGGGGCAGCAGATGACATGGCTGCCCCTTTACCACGTGGCCTGGTGACACTGGCTTGCGCCGCCACCCGTGGCCTAGACTTGGCGACCTGGAAGTCAGCCTGGGAGTCACCCTGTGCTAGGTCAGGTGCCACAACGGGCCGGTCCAACAAGGGCTGAGCAGGGATGGTGTCAGCCACGTTTCCCTCAACCATGGGGGGGGGGATGTGTCTCCCTGACTGGTCCTCCACACGTGGGGGCTAGGGGTAGTCTGCAAATCCTGGCCACGTCCCCTACCACGCCCACCACGCCCACCTCTTGAGGCTCGGCCACCTTTGCCACCCTTACCACTTGCTTGCCTCCCAGCCATGGCACTGATGGAGTTGTGCGTATGGGAGTTGCAGTAGACAATTGTCCTGGGCAATTGGGGATTAAAGGGGTAGGGTACTAGATGGAATTCGTACCCAAGTGCTCTAGCAAGGCTGTATGGAACCCCTGGGGAAAGATGACGGGTCACGCAACGCACAGGCACCCCTAAAACAGAAAATGACATGCACGCGACCCCTCGTAGACCACGTGCGTGGGAAAAGGAACCCGCACTACGCTGTGGCACCCAGAAACACAAAAATGAACGTATGCGTGTCACACGCAGCCTACAATGACCTCTGAAGGGGTATGCTACACACGGGGCTAGCACAGTTGGTAAATACGTGCGCGACTCACCGTCTGCCTGGGAAAAGAGCGTGAAAAATGCGCGTGTGCACGTTGGCAACACCCCCGCCAAAAGAAGATTTGTACACTGTCTGAGGAGACAGGACAAAAGGAGAAGTCAACGCTGTTTGAGGAAACAGGTCGAAGAGAAAATCAGAAAAATACTGACAGAGGTAACAGGGAGTACGAACTAGAAACGATGTGAAGTAAATCGCGTGTGAATCGACAAGAAGTACAGATTTCACCCACTCGCTCTCCACGAGAAGCACGTACAAGGAAATGACGTACTACACGTACCTTTTAAACCGCACCACACGTCCAACGTCACTTACGTGTATATGCACTGAGGCCCTATCCTCCAATTACGCGGGCTGACACTCGAACGTGCAGTTTTTGGTCTTGTAACATTCCCCCGGGTACAGGGAAACGCCCGCGCGTGTCACGTCACAGACGCCCCTGCGCTGTCAGGGCCTTTGGTCCAATGGAATCGCGTACACAGGCCAATCGCGTGTGGAACTTCTCGCGCACCTCTGAAATACACGCGCCCAGGCCAATCGCGTGTGAAACTTCTCGCGCACCTCTGAAATACACGCTCCCCCAGGCCCGATCGCGTGTGGAACTTCTCGCACACCTCTGAAATACACGCGCCCAGGCCTATCGCGTGTGGAACTTCTCGCGCAGCCCTGAAATACACGCACACAGGCCAATCACGTATGGAACTTCTCGCGCACCTCTGAAATACATGCACACACTCCCCCAGGCCTGATCGCGTGTGGAACTTCTCGCGCACCTCTGAAATACACGCGCCCAGGCCCGATCGCGTGTGGGACTTCTCACGCACCCCTGAAATACACGCACACAGGCCAATCACGTGTGGAACTTCTCGCGCACCTCTGAAATACATGCACACACTCCCCCAGGCCTGATCGCGTGTGGAACTTCTCGGGCACCTCTGAAATACACGCGCCCAGGCCCGATCGCGTGTGGGACTTCTCACGCACCCCTGAAATACATGCGCACAGGCCAATCGCGTGTGGAACTTCTCCCGCACCCCTGAAATACACACGCCCAGGCCAATCGCATGTGAAACTTCTCGCGCACCTCTGAAATACACGGGCCCAGGCCAATCGCGTGTGGAACTTCTCGCGCAGCCCTGAAATACACGCACCCAGGCCATTTGCATGTAAAACTTTGCGCGCACCCCTGAAATACACGCACACGCTCCCCCAGGCCCGATTGCGTGTGGGAATTTGGCGCACATTTTTTGCCTGCGCAGGGACGCTACCACCTGCTTTCGTGTGGCGGACATGTATGGGCCTGTGCGTGTCTTTGGCCGTGCGCTGTTTTTCCCTATTCCATTCCATGAATACGTGTTGTAGGCGAGCGTGTGGGCGTTCCGCGCACTTGCCTCCTGTACTTCCCCCGTGACACCCACATTTTCATGAGTTGTGTAACGCCCCGTGTTACGCCTACTTTTGTTATGTGCGCCGCGCTATGTGCGAATTCGCTGTGGCCTTATCGCACGGCGTTCGATGACGTGTGCGCCAGCGTGTGCCGCGCACTTTTTCAGCGCACATCCAATATTTTTCTCGCGCACGGACTTCCATGAATCGATGTGTGCTGGTTTCCCTGCGATTTTCGCACTTGCACTGCGATTTTCGCTCTTTCACTGCGAATCGCACGTTTTCGAACGCTTGCGCTGAAATTTTCGGCGCACATTAATTCCATGAATCGGCCTGTCTATTTCTTCAATGACTCCCTCAATTTTCAGCTTCTCCAACTCACACTTCAGTCCCTCTCTCGCCATAACCGGAACACTCCTCACCTTATGTACTTTGGGTACAGCTCCCCTCTTGAGAACAATGTGATGAGAAAAACCATTAAGCTTCCCCAACTTATCAGAGACCACCGCTGGGTATTTATCACTCTCTATCCAAAGTCTCTCTCTGATTTTCTGACTGCTGGTTTTCAGCATGATCTGGTCCCTTATGTATTCATCCAAAATCCCGGAAAAGTTACATGTAGCCATCAATGTTCACAAAGCTGTAACATATGAATCAATGGACTCTCCCACTCCTTGTGCTCTGGAAAAGAACGGATAGCGTTCCAAGTCTACATTGATTCTTCTTCCAAATCGTCCTTTTTCATAGGCACTTACTACTCTTTTGCCTTCCCCACAACCAGAAATGTATACATCCTCCCCTGACAAGTGGCGAAATATCCGCAGACCCTCCGTACCAATACAATTTAAAAGTGCAGCTTCTCTCACATCATTGCTGAAATTTGTGCCCCCAGCTGCTCTCAAGTATACTTTGAAAGCATCAATCCATTGATCTCATGGAGATGCTGGTTCCCCTGGTGATGGCAAGAATGCAGGGGGGCGGGGGAGGGTCTGGCAGCAGTGTGAAGCATGGTGGTAGGTAACACCCATAGCAGATGTTAGATTTGTGTATGGGTGACACCCACCCACTTCACGTAGGGGGCACTATCCCTTGTCAGAGGCACCTACACGCCTTTGCCTCTGAACCTCCTCACCAGAAATGCAGGAATATGTATGTGTAAAGCTGCACAGAACTTGCCCAACAAATCTGCCTGTGGTTATTGGAACTGCAGCGCAGACAGTGCCAATATAGATTAAATTTTACCTGTTGTATAGATCCCAGTGTCACTCCGCCTTAGGCACATCCGCCATGGATAAAAACTCACGCTTGTTTGTTTCCTGCTTACCGCAAGGTTTCCCAAATGGTACGCCTTAATATACGCTGCTTGTACTCAATTAGGAGTATGCACGTCCCTTTGACAACAAACAGCTGATCCTTCTGGGTGGCCAATCAGGAGCAACGGGAAGGCCCACTGTGTTTTTGGCGTGAGCACGCCCAGATGCCTGCAACGGCACCTCTGTGGGCCTGCGACAGCACTTCCGTGGGCATGCAATCAGGAGTAACAGGAACGCCCACTGTGTTTTCGGTGTGAACATGCCTAGCCGCCTGCAATGGCACCTCTGCCGATGGCTGAACGGGTCCTCTTGGGCCACAACTAGGACCCGGAGGAACGCCTTCACACCTCCCACGGCTCTTCTTCCTCCGTCAGCACCAGGGCCGCAGCACAGCCGCAGTGCCACCCGCTCCGATGCAGCCCCTCCTCCTCTTCTGTCTGTACCAGGGCTGCTCGGACAGTTGGGCCCTCCCCGCAGCAGACACCGGGAAGCTGCGGTCTGGACCTGCCGGGGGGCGATAATCCCTGCATGCGTGGGGCGGGGTCCAGAATTGTCGCCAGTGAAGAGATCTGAGGCACGGTAAGTGTAAGTGGTTTTATTCTGGACCCCGAACAGAAACAGCTGGCAGGGCCACAACAAGATATCAAATGGACACACCTGGAATGTTTATCTATGAGATAGAACAACATTCCACGCGTGCCAGGCTATGACAACTTGCCTCTGAACACTCACAGGTATCCTTATTACTCCACCATTCACAGCTAGAGTTAGAGGCATAACTGGGCCCTTGAGAGGGTGTCCATCAGTTAATTTAGTGGCCACCAGAAAGGATCTGGCTAGCTTCGCTGGGTTTACCAAAGTGGAATCCACTACAGTTCTGCTGGCTGCAGTGTCCCTAATGGCAGGGGATTCTACATCATTTACCATGACACTATTCTAAAGTAATGCTTTTTGTTATCAGGGATGGAAGCATATGCCTCAGCCACTCTAGGTTCCCAGGATCCCAGAGAAACTAAGACTTCTTTTAATCCCATCCCACAGGGTAAGCATTCAGAAGAGATGGATGCCCCTGTGAGTACCTCTTCCTCGTCATGCGAGAAGGCCAGATTCAGAGTGAACCAGGGTTTTGACCTTGCATCTGGGGTCTGCCTCATATGGTCATTGGCTCCACAAGCCACACAAGATCCACTGGGTCTTGGGATATAGAGAGGCTTAGAAAGTTGTGCTTGGGATGATTAGTCCCACAGCCCTGTACATGGTCATGTGACTTACCCTTTTTAAACTGTTTATGGCCCTGTTGGAATGAAGAGTTTTCAGATGTCCAACCCTGTTTCTCTTTTTGCTTCTTAACCTCTTCCTGATTTCCAGACACAGGTTGTCCTTGTGGGACACCATATGGGATACTCATAAATCAGCTGCAGTGGCCAACTTCTTCGGATCCATCTCCTTTGAGTCAACCAAATGCTGCTTAAACTAATGGGAGTAAGAGGCACACACATGATCCAGCACAACCAAATCTATCATGCCTTCAAAGTGATGACCTTATAACCTTCCATCCAACCAATCAAGCCTTTTAAAGATTAAGTAACATATGTACTATCTTTTTTTTTCTTGTACTCCCTGAATCTTTTCAAGTATTGGGCAGGAGTGTTCCTAAACTTTAAGATCAGGGTTTGCTTTAATTTAGCAAAATATTTTCTCTCAGTCGTTGAAGTTTCCACAACGGCACTGAAGCCAGATTGGGGCCGTCTACTGAGTAACCATGCAATCCTATCAGCATCTATTACTTATTGCACTTCACATGCATACTCAAACGCATTCAGCCAGTCCGTGATGTCATTTTTCTCATCAAACACACTAAGGAGATCTTTGGGAAATATAGGATGTGAGGAGGGGCCACAACCATTTCCAGCCCCTCTTGATGAGCTGTTGGCAGCTTGAAGGGTGGCAAGCTCCAACTGGTTTTCCCTATCTTTCATGTTGAACTCAAGTTCTTTTTCTCTAAGCCTAAGATTTTGTCTCTTGAGTTCCAACACAGCCTCAGCGGAAACAGCAGACACATTGGATGGAACATCATCCTCTCTCTATAATGACAGCAACAGACACATCATGACTGTTACTGGGAGCAGCCCCATCACCGTCTGCACTATCATAGGAGGGGAGAGGCATAATTCTATTTTCCTGCCAATCTACAATATTTTGGATTAGTTCTGTTTTTTTGTGCCAGAGGTTGTGATACTTCTCTCACCCTTCTTAATGCTTCAGACTTAGAAGCAACTTAAGTAATATCATTGACTGATTCCATTTTATAGGATTAGCAGGTGGTTTATATCACTGTCTAACAGAAGTCACTGTGTTACTGTGTAACTGTAATCCAGGTACTACACCAGTGTGCAAGACCAAGGTACCTCAGTTCTTATCTCACTGCTGCCACCAATCTGCTAGAATGTATTTCTAAACTCTGCTTTGGTGAACAGAGGTTTAGGAGGCAACCCTTATTAGTGAAACAAGGGACACTTCTGGGACGATAGCTAGACCAATTCACAGTAGCTTCGAGAACAGTCAAGGCTAAGTCTCAGGAGGAGTGGGGTGATCAGAGGTCTTTAATGTGCACACACAGTTAGACACCAAGGATTAACCTTAGACATTATTATATAAAAATATACAATTTATTAGGACCACAAATAAACACAAGTGAATACTGAAAAGCAATGTAAAAAAATCACAAGCAACACACTATGTAAAATATATACAGTCACTGGAGTCAATGTGATAAAGGTCTACACTCTATCAATACCTGTAAAGGAAAATGGCAGACAATCTTTATAGCATAGATAATCTTCAGAAATGAAAAATCCTCTCTTTATAAGCCCAACCTTAAGATGAGTGGAGCCTTGTGCTCAATCTTCGATGCATGTGTAAAAGCGGTTGGTCGTGTGCAAAGACACAAAAGTACTTTTCTAAGGAGCTGGAAAAGGTAGGAACAGGATCCTGAAGGGTGAAAACAGGTTCCAAGAGTCACGGGAAGATCTTCTGTGATGAACAAAGCTATTCCCAACTTTCCGAGGGCTTTAGGAAGCAGAGGCTACCCAAGCCAAGGAGAGGACTGCAAGGGAAATGCAATGGATCAACACGGGGCCACTGGTAAGTGGTTTCAGTACTCACCGGCCAAAGATCAGTTTTGGTCCAACCATGGGAGATTGGAGGGAGTCATCAGAGGCTCGATTTCTCACCCTTGATTCGGCTAGAAAGTGCACAGAGGCTGCAGTTGCAGATGCAGGTCCGGTTTGCAGCAGGAGTTGTATCTCTCGTCTTATTGAAGAATATAGAAAACACTGATGCAGCTGGCCCCAGGGCACAAGGAGGAACGTAGGGAACCTGCCTTCAATGACCATCACTGTTGCACAGTAACGCAGCGGCACCAAACTCTTGTGATCTGCTGCAACCTTCTCTATCAGGGCCCAAAGCAGCTGCAATGTAGAAATTCAGTGAAAAGGTGCTTTGCATTGCAATCTGGGATTCCCCAAAGTTTTGAGGCAAAACTTGATGCAACAATGCTCCTGCACAGGTGCCAAGGTTCAAGCTGGACAGTCCACTGGATGTCCCAGGAACACTTCTGAACTTGGGATATTGAGTGCAAAGCAGGGCTCTCCCGGGACAACAGCGGGCTCAGGGTGCCAACCTTCTTCTGCATGGTTCCAGATAGTCCTTGGGTGGGCTCAGCTCTTCTGGAAACTTGGCTCCGTCTGTTGGCTTCGGACATTTTGCTGATCTGGGAGTCTGCATTCAGGACCTCTCCTCATATCCAGAAGTCTGATGAGTGCTAGCACCAAGCCAGCCAATGAGGAGATCTGCCCCACTCATGCATGCCAGCAGTGGTCCAGTTAGGGACCACTGTGGCTCTCATGCTCACATGCACACCAGACATCCTGGCACCAGTAGTGTGAATTGGGAACAGACTGTCTCAGCCCACTTCCTGGGTACACACACACACGTGACCTGCAGCAGTCTGTGAAAGAAGCAGCTTTCGTGGGCAGCTGGATGCCCAAATAAGAAGTGCCGGGTCACGAAGACCAGGGGGAAGGTCAATAGACAAAATGGCCAAAGGAGTAGACAAAAGACCTTGCCGCACGCCCATGACGGACACTAGCCACAGTCAGGAGTCACAAGCAGTAAGCACAGTATGGCTAGGTAAAAAGTTACTATAATACAGGGAAAAGATTCAGCTGCCACTAATCCATTCCTAGGCACATTGTCCAGTCAACACAAATTCCTTAGTGGATGTCTAGGGCCCGAAAACACACAGATACCATTGTACAGTACTGTAAGGTACTTTGTGCAGTGATAAATTGTTACCAAAAATGACAACAATATCGTAAAGCTAAGAGAAACAAAGTCTGTCAGTAATGACAGCCTGAAGGATGTGTCAGTTTCCCCGAGTGAAAGCCCAGTGGAGTGCAGCTGAAGGCTGTGCTCCACTGGCAAAAGTGAGGTCAGGATTCTGAAACAAAAGCAAATTGTTTGGGGGTCCACATATACAGAGGAAAAGTTGGCTTTAATTACATTTTCCATAACGCTTCCCCTCCCCCTAACATATTACCTGTAGACATTGGTATTGTGACATGCCCATTACCAAATAATAGCAGCAGATCTCACAAAAAATTGCAGAAGATCTTACAGACATCACAAAATCATTAATGAAGATTCACAACAACGCTGACATTTAAGAATGTTTCCACAAGACCTGCAGGACTTCACTGAGTACATGTCTACAACTTGTAAATCAGACTACACACTGCAAGAAACAAGTGGGTCAAAATTCCTACGGCACCCCCTAAACACTTAGTAGAATGCATTGGATAGATGAATTGGAAGAAGCGCCAGTGGACTGCGGAGATAGATGTAGATGGACATGGTGGTAGGAAGCTTGATGGTGCTAATGATATGGTAAGACAGAAAAACACTCTGTGGGAAATTGGAGGCAAGACTTTGCTATGGTGAGAATACCAGTTAAAAAAGGACGCCATGACTATGGGATCCGGGACTACAATGGCCAGCAACACATGCATGAATCACTTGATGAATGAATGAATTCAGGTTTTATTCAGGAAATTCACTTTCCATAAAAGCATACAATAAAATGCAATTTCCAATTATGATTGGCACAAACAGCATCTGCTGGCCAAATACGTTTGGTCCCTGTCCTGATCCCAAACCTGAAGTCAATAACTTAAGTATCTGTTCAGACTATGAGCTCACACTAAAGAGTCAAATCACCTATGTGATTAAAACTTGTTTTATGATTTTAAGAAAAATCAAATACATCCGCTGGATCTTGTTCTTTTCTCATCAGGTCTTGGTTATAAACTCTCTTATTTCCTCTCGCCTAGACTATGGGAACAGTTGCCATCTAGGACCCCTGAAATATGTAATCCCACGCCCAGAGAGAATGCTAACACAGCAGGTAGGATAATAGTGAAACTCAGGAAACACAATCATAACAGTCCAGTGCTCCACTCCCTGCCCTGGCTCCCCATGGAGAAGTGGAATCATTTTTAAAGCATGTGTCTTACCAACAGATGTCTTCAACATCCGACATGTACTTCCCTAGCATCTAAATTGATCCTCTATGATCCCCATTGCTCCCCCCCCCCCCGAGGTCCAGTCTTCACTGGAAACTAACTGTTCCCAGTTATCGTAAAAAAAAGGCAAGGCAGGCGTTCTTGTCGGGTCCAAGCATCCAGATTTTGGAATTCACTTCCTGGACCACTCCAGAGAGTATCTAATCTTCTCCCCTTTAGGAAACAGCTCAAAACCCTATCTGCTTGTCTGATTCCCCCCCCCCTGTTTATGGCTTTGATTTAGCAGACACTGTCAACCTGTATAGCGCCAAGACAACTTTGGGTTATTCGTTGCGCTTAATAACCACCCACTAACATAACATTGATACAAACAAATATGCTTTTTTTAGCTATTCAGAGAAAAATAAGTCTATAACCATAACAAGTGACAATGCGACATTACCCGATCACACAAAATATAATAAAATCATCACACTCCTGATATCCCGGTGGATCCACAAACTAAGCAAAGTACAAAGTAATCAAAGCATAAAAATTAAACATATCTGAACACAAATCATAATTTCTATGTATGAGTGACTAAGATAACATCTCAAATTATTGAATCCCCTTGAATAGTCAAGTTATTACTATGTGGCAAGCTTTCCACAAAAAGCATTCCACAGGTTTTGCAGGTCAGGGGATTGTCTAAAATGTTTCTTTTTTTTTTAGCAAGGGGACTAAATGCCATTTCTGAGTTTCAGGTAAATTAAGGTAAAATCCAATAAGGGTTTGAGGGAACATTCTTCACAACAAAAGTCAGTCGCAGTAATTTGAAAAACCGCCATAGCCCTGTCACAATAGAATGTTGCAACAAATTAAAACGAAACACATATATATTCACAGAAGACATAAGGCCTCATTCCGAGTCTGGCGGTTGCACCGGACTCGGAATAATTTACCGGTGCCTGACCTGCCGGTCCCACTGGCTCATTATGAGTCCGGTGGCCGGGAAGCCAGGGCTGGTATATTTCTTAATCCCCATTCCCATTGAGTCCTATGGGACTGGGGACACCGGAGCACTGGCACCATTACCAACAGTACTGGTGCTCCCCGGAAGAGTCTGCCTACCGTGGCCGCTGCGCCATTGGCAGGCAGACGCAGAGTTTGCCGGTCCAGAAATAAGGGTGCCGGTGAGCTTACCGGATCCCTTGTTTCGAGACCAACAAACTCATAATGAGGCCCAGAGAGTAAGAGCAATTGCCAAACACATGAAGAGAGACTTTGGCAGTTCCCCATAAAAGAAAGTGGTGAAGTAGAAATTGCACCACTTCACTGTTCACAGCTTTAAATACAATATACCCTTTCTCTTGCCAAATTGAACCAAGTGTTGCCTATGTGTTGGCTATCTTGGAACCATAAATGTACACTGTAACAAATAACATAAAAGAAGTAATTACTACTACATCTGCCCTGCGACCACGGTCAACCCGGATCGGTTTATCCATCACACAGAATAAGTACTTGGTGGATAAATTCTTAGACCTGTTGGAAACATGGACCATGCCACCATACTCAGGGATTTCATATATCTTTGACTGCACCTAAACCAACCCTGCTTTACAATGAATGTTGGGCCTGAGCAGGGACCCTGCCCAAGCATAAACCATCCAAACCCTGTAACAACTCTTACGGGTTCATTCTGAGGGCGCCTCCATCTTCTGCATCAAAATGTCCACAGAAAATCATACATCGACTCATCGACTGCAGCCGTACAAGCTGTAAAACTGCATGAAGTCTCAACCACAAACATGACTTTGTAAATAAGGTAGACAGGCAGAAATATAGTCAATAAAGTTGCAACTATCTTTCCACTCGCATGTGAAAGAAACTGAAACTTAATGGACCTCCATTCCTGCTAGCTTTAACCAACTTATTTCTAATCTAGCACTCTGTCTCTGTCTCTCTACCATCTCTCTTTCGCACACTGTTTCTCTGCCTCACTCTCGCTCTGTGGGTCATCTATGTATTTGCTAGAGTCTTTCCATCCTTTGCTAAGGGGTGTTGTGTTTTTAGCGTTAAAGGTAGAAACAGAACCGCTGTATACCTAAAGGTAGAAACAGCCGGCATTTAGGAGACTTAAATTGTCATTGTATGTTTATGATTGTAATTGTACAGTTGAAGAAACTTTGATTGATTGTCATTGTATATGCTGTGCAGGAATGTCCCCATCACAATGAGGATGCATTGTCTGTACGGGGAAGATAATGAGGGCTTGGATAGGATTTGCGCTGGTTTGTGACTTACCTTGTAAATGACTCGAGGCCAGGCTGCAAGGCCTACACATGTGTAAGTTATTTTATTTATTTATTTGCTATTTTAGCAAAATTAAGAAACTGTTCCATACATTCCCTTCTCTTTCAGCTGCAGAATCAAAACCATGGTATTTCGGTTGCATGATCCGATTTTATCCAGTTGCAGAGTACCTTCCAGACAGTTCCTGAAATAGTTAACAGTCACAATCAATAGGGAGGGTTGTTCTCCTTTCAGCACCATCCGCCACCAGTCATCAGCTGACATTAGCCTATAGCTTATTAAATGGTTTCCAAAATAATGAGTCCTTTCCAAGGTAAGACCTGGACATGCGGTAAAAAGATGCAGAGGGATTCAGTTGAGTTTTTTAAATTACAGAACCTACAGGTTTTTGTCTTCATCCTTTCGATCTTACTGACAGCACTTCCATAGTTTCAAATAGGTTAAGTCAAAACCTCATGAATCTGGAAAAAGCCGTCTGGGACTTTTGCCTGCCATGCAACCTGAAGGTACAGGCAAAGTTTCTCTCAGGGAAAGCAATCAATTGTGCAGACAGGTGCTCTGGATTCTGGTGATATCCAGTGGATTGGTGACTTCACAGGGCAGTGTTTCGCAGAATAGGATGTTTGGGGTCCTTCCCACCTGTTCAGCCAGGTGCCTTGGGTACATCCTCAGATGGTGGAGTTATTGAGGGACTCACAAGGGTTTCTTCATCCTTTATCATTGCAGGGCACGATACGGGTTGATTGCATGGCACCTTACTGGGATAGATGGAGGCCAAGTGGCATTTTGAGCATGGCTGCAGAGTTGATGGAGAAATTCTGGGCTCCCAGTACGAGGTGCTCCTATAAGCCTATATGAAACTCTTGGGTCTATTGGTGTGATAGACAGGGTTGCAATCCCATTTGTGCAGTTGTATTGTCATATTACAAAGCGTACTAAATGAGGTTCTAAGACTGTTGAGTTTTTGCCACTGGCTAAAAATTGAGCTTTGTGTGTGGTGGCATGCCTTAGGAAGTATAAGCCAGTTACCAGGGGCTTGAGTACATAAAGTCATGATCTGTTTGTATCATTATATAAACCTTACATGCCTGTCAAGAGGCAAATTAGTACGTCATTCATGGTGTCGGCCCCTCCCCCGCCTATATATCGCAAGAGCGGGAAGAATATGTCCTTTGTGGCATCAGTCCCGCCTCCACTTCTACACCTATACACTAAGATAACCCTACAGACCTTATCTTGGAACAACAGAAGAAGAAATAAACTCAAGAAAAAATTAACATGCTGTAACTGAAGATGATAAGAGCACGTGACCTCACTGCCAAACTGACACATGGAGCTACAATAGATATGAAGCAGATATGCACTCACCATGAAGAAACGCAGACACTAGGTCAAACGTGCATTTAGACATGAAGAATATTGCACCATATAGACATGAAGAACATAACATAATCAATATATACACCGAAACACAACACAAACAATCTACATTTGTAGAAATGCAACGGTAAACAGTGGCCATCTTGAATAAAATGGGCAGCAAAACCACATTAGAATGGATGGGACGGGTCAAAGCAGTCTTGAAGCTGTAGGGAGATTTGAATTGCTGAATTACCTGAAATACAGATCTGTGCATGCCAGACAAGGTTACTGTAGAAGGCATATTTCTCTTAGATGAAATAGAGAACAAAACAACTTTTGAAAGCCAGGTGCCCATTGATGTAAGGCTTAATGCTGTATGATGAATGGCCCGACCAAGTCTCCAAGGGCTAAAGAGAGTAATGACACCTGTATTAATATGAGCTAAAATCCTAATAAAAGCTGAGCAGAATAATTCAAATAATTCAAAACGTGGTCTCCTCACACGTGACTTATAATTGGAGAACAGTGTCCATTCATTAACTCCAAACTCTGATAGGCTCCTGGCTTCAGTCCCAACAGATTCCCAGAGCAAGAGATGCCATTCCAGGCCAAGTTCAAAGTTAGATACCCTGGCCTAGGAAATAAGGGATGGTGTCTTATTTAATAGGAAGAAGCTGTGATGTTGGCCTGTAACTGTTGCATTAGTCAATTACTTTTTGCAAAGATGATAAAGGTAGCCATGGTGCTATTAGCACCATGGCTGCCTCCAAACCCGGGTCCGGGTTCTCTGAATGGGGACCTACCGGATCATTCCAACCTTGGAGGAACCGGTAAGTCCCCATTCAGAAAACCATTCCCCATTGCCATTCAAGCCCCCATAGGGCTCAATGGGAATGGGGAAGGAGCAAATAACGGGCCTGCTAATAGCGGGCCCGTTATTTGCTCCCTGGTCCCTTAATGGGTCCAGCTAAGAACGGCTGGTTAGACCAGCCGTTCCTGGTGGGACCCACTAAGGGACCTCGGAATGTGAAGGTAGGGGGTTAATGGCACCGGCATCCTTACCGGTGCTGTTAACCCCCTACCGCTATACTCGGAATGAGGCCTGATGTCTTTCTTACCTGTATCAGTTTAGGGCTGGTCCAAGGTGGGGCCATCAGATAGTTATATCCAATGAAAAAACGAACCCATATATTAACTATATGTAGAGAATTCCCCTAACCAATCCTTCAACCCCATAGGTTTTTGTAACCAAGATTGTAGTTTGATGTAGTCGTGATGTGTTTTTTACTTATGAACCAATGTTTTGTATTGGAGGATCAGAGAGCTCTTGAGACTTGTGTGCATATTGCTGTCCCTGCTTTATATGGATTGTTAATAAAGAAGACTTTGCCATTTACTTTGACTATTTATGTCATTGGGCGCAGGATTTCTTGGCTGTCTGTTCCGCTTGTACCAGAGGCTTTTGGTGCCCCATTACATATGATATATGATATGGCATTTATAACGCTTTTTCAAGGCGTGACGAGGCAAGTGAGAGGAACAGAAAGAAGACATAGACAGCGATCTTACTAGGCCAGGTGACACTGAGTTTAATCAAGTGCAGGGAAGGGGGAAGGGAAAAAGTGTGAGGGGAAAAGGGGAGGGGCAGTGCAGTACATGGGATCAACAGTAATAAATAAAACAAATAAATAAAACTTGTGGCTGGTGGCAAGTGCAAGGGTAAGTGTAGACATCATGTGTCAAGTGCTGGTAGGGGACTGTAGGGATACAGAAACAGCCCCTGAGTGCAAGGTTTGCCGGGGGGGCAGTGCAGGTGTGCAACTAGCGTGGAGGGGACCTGGACCCAAGATCAGAGGGTAGCCAGGTGACCAGTGCAGTTTCAGTTTCAGTCAGGGGTTCAGCAGAGGAGAGGAAGAGAGAAATCAGAAGCATAGAGGAAGGTCATGAGGTGCTTCTGGAACCAGAGATGGTTCTTACGTTTCAGACAGGCAGGGAGGCTGTTCCAGCGGGAGGCCCCAGCCAAAGAAAGAGATCTACCACCAACTCATTGTTTGGCGAAGCGAATGACCCCGAGGGAGTTGGAGGCGGATGAGCGAAGAGCTTGAGAAGGAATATATTTATGAAGAGAGAGTTGAAGGTATTGAGGCCCCAGACCCCAGAAGGCCTTGTGGACAATGCAGAGGGTTTTGAATTTAATCCTCCCAGTCACTGGGAGCCAGTGCATGGATTTCAGTCCTGGAGAGATACAATCCCTGGGCTTGAGGCCAACAAAGAGATAGTTGAAAGTATTGAGGCCTCAAGCCCCAGAAGATGGTTGGCCAGTACCCTCGAATTGTCAAAACTCCCCTCTACAACCCTGAAGACTGTGCAGTGACCTGTGGGGAGCAGTGAATCACATGTGAACTGAGGCGGTCGACAGGAGCCCCCCTGGTGAAAATCGTGCCTGGACCCCACGGGTGCCCTACAGAGTGAGGGGCGGAGTGGTCGATTGGGGGGGAAAGCATCAATACCGAAGGCCTCAGCCGATTGACAGATGTCAGTATAGAGCATCGATTTGGCAAACAAGAAGGGAGGGAGTTGTTTGTGTATATATTGGGGAATTGTGACACGATAAAGGATTCATTTATGCGAGGATACCTATAAAAAGGTTATGGAAGGGGACGTACTAAACCATGTGAAGTGGTATTAAGATGTTATGGATGAAGAGATGTCCCACAATAAGGGCAAGGAAGAGTGCATCATAGACTAAGAGGGCAGGAAGACGACTGTGGGTTTTTGTTGTATTATATTGAAGGTGCACCTATACGTGCAGTGATTGCTGGTGCCAGCGCAGGGTGAGAAGTTGTTTGAGTTGTGAAAAAGGATGCTTTGTGGATAGTGGTTTACATTGTAGAGCATGTAGAGTTGTGTTATGGACACAAACGGTGGGATCCCAAGCATGGGCAGCATTTGTGGGTCTTGCTCAGTTACTTATGTATTAAAGAAAGTTGGAATGAGATGTAAAAAATGTTGGCAACAGAGGGAAGTATTTTTGACAGGAGATTGTGAAGGAGGAATAAAGAGGTAGTAGGTTTGAAGGTTTATTAAGGTCTGGTAAGTATCGGCAGTCAAGAGTGTGACATGCCATCATGGGAGACACTCCCATTATGCTTTTACGTAAATCACTGCCTAGATCTAAAACAAAAATACATAAATACCATTCCGAATGGGTTACAGGCACAGCGGGCAAAATGTTCATGCCCTTGCCCCAGGAGGGGACCCTTTCGAAATCAGTGCTGCAACACATGATGACGTATTTGTATGCTGCAATTTGAGAAGAGATTAGCCAGTTTAGAATTGTGGAAGATGTATGGGGACGAGACAAGAGATCTGACCGTGAGGGAGTGGATGCTTAATCAGCATGAATGGGAGGGCACAGCGCCCTCAGCTCCTCCTCTTCCTCCCCAGTGTATCGATCAGTCAGACGAAGGGCATGTATTATACCCATTGAAAGAATTGAAAGCAGAATCAGGGTACACTAACCCTGTACATAACATACGCCCCACGCTTACATTAGTAAAGATGCTATAAATGGAGCTAAATTAAATAAACAAAAGCCGATGTCTATGCGCGGTGAGTATAATGAGCGCTGCAATCTGCAGGAGAGGCTGACAGAGGCTGAGGAATAGATCCAGAGACAGAAAGGAAGGCAGAGCAATAAGAGACAGCGATCACTCCGAATGATACCCTACCTCCCCAGCATACTTGCCTCGTCACCTGGGCACTAGCCTATAGTCAGTGCGTTACGTGCTCAGTGCGATGGCCACTACTGGGGAGCAGTGATCCATGCCCCTCTGCCGTACACAATGGGCGAGCTGTGAATAGTAGTCTTTGCGACCCTGCTTATTATTGTGAATACCATTGTCTGCTTCACCCTGTACAATCTGTGAGTACTACGAACATGGCACCCTACCTTTTTTATGAATACCATTGATTGCTGCACCCTGCCTATTTTGTGAATGCTAAGAACTCTGCACCCTGCCCATTCTGTGAATACTGTTGATTGCGGCACCCTGCCCATTTTGTGAATACTATGAACATTGCACCCTGCCCATTATGTGAATACTATTGATTGCAGCACCATGCCTATTTTGTGAATACTGTGAACTGTGCACCCTGCCCATTCTGTGAATGCCACTGATTGCGGCACCCTGCCTATTTTGTAATACTATGAACTGTGCACCCTGCCCATTCTGTGAATACCATTGATTGCGGCACTCTGCCTATTTTGGGAGTACTACTGATTGCTGCTCCCCTCCTATGATGTGAGAACCTCTTAGTCTCTCTCGCACCTTGCCCTTGCAAGAGCTTTTCAAGTGTGCACCTTGCCTGTCCAAGACAGAACTATTGTGGCACCTTCGCCAGCTATAGTCCTCCATAACTAGCCATGGCCCACACACCGCTGAATTCTAAGGACATTCCATTGACGCCCTTTCTACCATCCCTACTCAACGCCCAGACTAAGCCGCGTGCTCACATACCACCCTACACCTCTCATTCCAAAATTAATGTGGTCCACAACAGACACTGCTGATTGACCACACAGCCAGGAACCACCGACTAGGCCTACGTACTGCCCATCTTACCATTGCCTATAAACCTAAGGCACACAACACCAACCACACCGTCCTCGCATCCCATGCAACCAGCAAAAAACTCCACACCACATTGCCCAAACTACCCAATCCTGTTCAGAATTCTATGTCCACCCCATCCAATTTGCCCTCTTAAACGTACGCTAGCTCCCTGCTCACACCTTGGAGATCTGCGGCCTACTCACAAATTTAGAGCTTGATGCCTTGGCTATCACAGAATCATGGCTGCATGAAGCAGCGTGCCAGCTATCTCCCTAGCAATCCCACCAGGATACACCCTATTCCGGCAGATCACACTGCACTCCAAACGAGGGGGAGTGGCGCTCATAGTTAAGGATTGCCTCTTGGTAAGACAAATCAACTCTCCTATAGGGGATAACGCAGATGCCCTCACCGTACCAATATCCCTATCACCTAATTGCACGATCACCATCCACATCATATACCGGCCACCCGGCCCCCTAAATTACTTTCTACAAAACATTATCCACCTTCTCAGCAACAACTGAAAAAACATGACCACATCCTTAATACTGGGAGACCTAAACCTAGGCCTCAATGACCCAAAGGACAAACTAGCTAATTCTCTCACCAAAATGCTCTCAGATCTGGGATTTGCTCAACAAATCTCGAGCCCCACACATTCTAAAGGACGCACCCTAGACTGGGTAGCAGACCATAACTGCAACGCTGACATCAGCTCAAACACCCCCTGCCCATTGACTGACCACCACCTCATCCACTTCTCTGTCCCTGCCACCCATAAAACCACTACACCTATCAATCCTGCGCCACCTGCCCTCGCTAGGAGTGCATGTACAATAACAAAAAACAATATCCTGCAATCCTACAAACTGCAGTCCTTAAGCTCCCATTCTCCAAGGACCCCACTGCCTTGGCTGATTTGTACATTAAGACAATCAAGGAAGCAATAGATGCTGTTGCCCCTCTGGAAAAAAAGAAAGTGAAAAGTAAACTACACTCCAATTCTTGGTTCACAACTGAATTTAAAGAAATAGGCTCCCTCAAACGCATAACCCACAGGAAACCACCTTTTTGGCATACAAAAAACTTGCCACCCATTATAAAAAAAGCATCATAGCAGCCAAATCAGCCTCCTACAACTCAAGAATTACCAAAGCCAAATCTGAATCCAAAGAACTATTTGCCATTTTTAAGGAACTAGCCTCCCCAGACACCAGTGCCCAAGATCTCTTAAATAATGTATCCTGGTGCCTGGGTATCCAGTCTGCTATGCTCAATAAAATTGAACTTCTACAAAGCACAATCAAATCACAACTCTCTGCCCTACCCAAGTTGGACATGCACACCATACCATCGGGCAATCCTCACCCCACAGAAGAAAAGTCACTTTTTACATTCAGAAATGTGTCTGAAGTAGAAGTACTTGCCATCATGAAAAACATAAAACCATCCAATTGTAAGGGTGAATCCTGGCCAGCCAATCTCATCAAAGATTGCGCAGACTCTCTTACGCCCTTCCTAACCGCATTCATTAACGCCTCTTTCGCCTCCAGTGCTGTCCCAGCGTGCTTTAAGGAGGCCTGGGTTCGCCCGCTCCTGAAGACAACTATATACCCATCACCACGTACCCTTTCTGTTAAAAATCCTGGACAAAGCTGCCTACAACTAGATCCAACACTTCCTAGAAACTAACAATATCTTAGGAAAAAGGCAGTCAGGTTTTCGCCCTTGTCACGGGACTGAAATGGCCCTTCTGGATCTTAAAAACCAACTAGGTGAAATAATGGATGAAGGAAAACCTGCCCTCCTCCTCCTTCTCAACCTGTCTGCTGCATTTGACTTGGTGGACCACTCGAGCTTCTGCAGACAATTCAACAATACAGCCCAATTCTCTCAAGAAGCTACCGCCTGGGTGACCTCCTTTCTCGAAGGGAGAGCCATGAAAGTATTCTCAGAGCAGGCCTGTGCTAATCCCACTACCATACACTGCGGTGTCCCACAGGGCTCCTGCACATCTCTGACATTGTACAATCTCTTCACCCTACCGCTCTTCAACAACTTGGACAATCTCGACATAGCCTACACGAATTATGCCGACGAGACGATACCCAACTGCTCATCCCACTCACTGGCTCCTATGAAACAGATGCAGAAACACTAGGTAACATCTAGTCAAGCATGAATGGCAGCCAATGGGCGATGCCTCGATGGGAATAAAATGGAGCTCCTCATAGTAGGCAGCAAGGAAACACTCAAAATACTAGACAAACAGTACAACTAATTCAGCATTGACAATTCTCAAATTCCGGTTTCAGCAGCAATCAAAACCCTTGGGGTGTACATTGACTCCACGCTCTCAATGATGTGCCAGGTCAGCGCCATTGCTACCTCAGCGGTCTTCACGATGAAACTAATAAATGTGGTCAAACCTTAGCCTCTCCATTGCTAGGGCCACTGTTGGAGCCAAATTAGACTATTGCAACATCTTATTTTCCGGCACGTCCACCAAACATCTGGACCGACTCCAAGTGATTCAAAATAATGTGCTTAGGGCTGCCCTCAGTATGCCCAAAAGAGAACACATCACCAGAGCCAGACAAAAGGCACACTGGCTGCCAGTCAAGGAAAGAATACTCTTCAAGACGCTGTCCTTAACACACAAATGTCTTGCACGCACACCCCCCCTATCTGACAGAGAAAATCACCAGAGCAACATCAGCCAGACCCATAAGGTCACACCTCGCCAACCAGCTGAAAGTCCCCACCTTCAAAAGGGCCAAAGCAGGAGGGGCCTGTTTCTCAATCCTTGCACCCAAGTATTGTAACGCCCTCCCCACAACCCTTCGAAATAAAACATCATACCTAGCCTTCTGCAAATCACTTAAAACTGAACTCTTCAATTAGCTCTCCCTAAGATTATCACTCCTCACGCTCCCAGGACTCTCTGCAACTTAACTCTGCAAATGCTGTTTTGTGTACCTTAGTTTAGTCAATTGTATCCCGTCACCTCTCACCCTCCCTTGTCTTTTTGCATTCCATCTTATGTCACCACATTTCTCAACTGTCTGGCTATGTTTTAATGTAACCAAGAACCACAGACAGGTGCTCCTGTCATATTTTGTGTAACTAGGTAAGCACTGCTGTAACAGTGCCACAATGCTCACAGGCTGCTTTGTGAGCTTTATAAATTCAAATAAATAAATAAACAAAATAAATAAATGCACAGGGTTTTTCTGGGGCTACACATTTGGTTAAGTTTACTGATGACTTACCTATCACTATAGGAGAAAATGACCTGTCTAAGCCACTATTGTACTCCCGCAAGACAACAGTTAACATATTGGGGAGGAACTGAAGGAGTAAGCTCAACATGACCATATCCTTCACTGACCAGCGGATATTATGCTCCACTCCAAGGATTCACTATATAAATGCATGAGAATTCATAGCAGCATTTTCTGGCCAGAAAGCACAGCAGTATTCCTTTATGGGTACACATCCTGTTAGCATGGCCTCCTGTGATAAGGGGCAAAATATTGCAACTACCTGAAAAAAGGTTGTTTAGACCAGAAGTACCTCTGGATGACGAGGCAGGACAAGTGAATCCCATAGAAATAGAAGCAGTCATAGTGAGAGATGAAAGAGTGATTATTCATGGGACTGGTGATGAGGGAAAAGCATGGAGATCAGTGATTTCGCTTGACGAAGGACGCAGACTGACTGATTTATCAGATGAGGAACTGTTTAGAGATAATGATTCAGATGATGAGGTAGTTTTTTACATAAGCCTCACTTAATGTGTAAAAATTGGGAGCAGAGAATGGTATTGAGAAAAAAGACACAACCATTTGTCTGAGAAGATTTGGCACAGGTACCAAGCATACGGTTGACCAGCAGTCCATATGACGTTGGCCTTTTGAAAGGAGTAGGTGCAGTCAAAATCAAATTGAAGCTAGGAGCAATAATGTCACTTGTGAGACAGTACCCAATGTCCAAAGAAGCAGATGAAGGCACTTATGACACGATTTCTGCTTTAGTACAACTGGGACTATTAGTGCTTTCAGAATCCCCATGTACCATAGCGGTGTATCCAGTGAAGAAACAATGGGGGAATGGGTTCATGGGGATTAATACAGGACTTACGCCCCCTAAAAAATATTGCTGAGGCAGAATTTCCATTGGTCCCAAATCAAGCCACAATATTGTGCAATATACCACCCGCAGCCAAATATTTCTCTGATCCAAGTACTGTTTGCTGCCTGTTGCCTGCTGATACACCGACCCTTTGACAACTGGATTTACAGCTACCGTCATCCCTCAGCCTTCCACTGCTTTCGAGCTGCAGCACCGTCTCCTCGGCTGGAGGACGTCTTTGCTGGTAACACCAGCTTGCCTGACCTCGGGGCGTTTCCTGAACAAGCTGGTCACGCCCCCTCTAACGAGTGACGTCGCACCAAAACACTGATAAGTAAACAACCTTTGGCGCACCCGAGCCGCGCACCAAGTACCCACCAAGTACTGTTTTCTGCCTGTTGCCTGCTGATACTCTGACCCTTTGACAACTGGATTTACAGCTACCGTCATCCCTCAGCCTTCCACTGCTTTCGAGATGCAGCACCGTCTCCTTGGCTGGAGGACCTCTTTGCTGGTAACATCAGCTTGCCTGACCTCGAGGTGACTACTTGCCTTTTGTTGCTTGGGACTACTGAACTTGTGTGCCTCACAAGTTGTGTGCCACCTAAGTTGTGTGGTTGTAGACTTGTATTGGTACTCACACTCTAACTGCCATGAGCCTAACAGCGTTTCTTTATTGTTGAAGACGTTTCCTGAACGAGCTGGTCACGCCCCCTCTAACGAGTGACGTCGCACCAAAACACTGATAAGTAAACTACCTTTGGCGCACCCGCGCCGCGCACCAAGTACCCGCCAAGTACTGTCTGCTGTTCGCGGTGTGCGGCGCGGGCTGCCTTTCACTAAGGCCTCTTTCTTCTGGGCTGGGGTGCCTTTTACTAAGGCCTCTTTCTTTGGGGCTGGGGTGCCTTTTACTAAGGCCTCTTTCTTATGGGCTGTAAACCAGAAAAGCATTGTGGGCGAATAGGACCGTGTTCTTGGGGGTAACATCATACCGTGTGCCGGCTTGACTTTTCGAGCATTCCACTATTGCCTTAGGAAACTGTGGGCTGTATGCCTTTGATCCTTGGGCTGGTGGTGATCGTGGGCAAGCTTCGGTGCTTGATTTTTTCGCAAACCCAAGGTGAAGGTTGCCGCCAAACAAAGAGTGCTGTATAGGGTCTGACCTTATTGTGCATACGTTTTCTCTTGGCTTTACATCCTGGTTACGTTGGTCCCCACTGAGAACTGCTATCTGTTTGCCTTTGCAAAATAACTGTAAAGAAACAGAGATTGTCAGAAAATAAGTTCAACACAGTTCGCACCGTAGACTTGTCAATTGGCAAAGAGTATGGTTGGACTGTCTGACAAGTGTGGTGTGTGTAGGGTGTAAATAATCTTTAAGAAAGCGGATATTATCACACTTTGGAAACTTTATATTTTGTTTTTCAAAAGTTTGATTGTTGACTTTATTTTATTGCGTGTCACTTGTGCTGGTTATAAAGAACTGTTGGACCATGGTTGGGAATCTACGTAATGGGAAAAGTGTATGCAAGGATAGAGTGGATCCTGCTCTTGATGGTTCTGCGCCCATTCAGCTTCATGATTCTATTTTGAATGAGTCTTTTCCAATGCAATATGAGGTACATGGGAGAATACGTGAAATGGATGGTAACACGGTCCCATATAGCCTCCACTCTTTGTCTGTGGAACCAAATGACGAAACAGACATAGGATTGGACGCAAAATTGGACTCGCATTTGGGAACAGCGAAAAAGGGAAATGCCATACAAATGCCTATTTATATGACACCATTTAAAGGGAAAAACCTATTTGCCTCATCTAACAGGTTATCCAAAAACGAGATCTCTGATGTATCTATTATGGCTCCTGCACTTGTTAATGAGTGGGAAAAACGTTGTTGCATTTCCCTAGGGCCCTCCTCACCTGCAGTACTCCATCCTTCAGACATAGAAAGCATTTACCTACATAATGGCAATGATCAGACTCATGCTGTGGCCTCTTCTGATCATGTTTTACCCTCAATCCCACCACTTGTTGGACCTGCCACTAGCTATCCAACTAATCAAACATTGCGAGAACTATCCGGAATTGGGGTGGCGGGAGTTCCAACATCTAGAAATCGTGATGATAACACGATGGGTGATGGTGATGAAATGCTCCCCCTAGACGAAGACTCACTAACTAAAAACTCTGATATTGATGCAAACAGTGTTCTTAGTCCTACCAACATGGGTGATGGTAATGCCACATTTCCGGTTATTACTTCTATTCTGAATTTACTGGATAAGGGGCACGACCTTACCCATGTATATCTAAATTCGATCAAGGATAACATAGCTGATCTATCTGGGAAAATAAGCAACATTTAGGGTTTTATGATGGCTTATGCGACATGTCAAAATGAAAAAATGACGCTACTCGACTCTCACATATTAAAAACGGCACCTCCAATGCCTAAAATAAATCGGGACTCATCATCCCAGACTGAGGAAGCCTCTTATGCTAAGGCTTTGACCTTAGGGACTATTGGTCAAAATACAGCTCCTGGTACTTCAACAACTGTGCTCTTAAAGCTCATTCAAGCCAACTCAGTTAAAGTAGATGAAGTGCTATACCAATTAACGGTACAGCAATGTCTTGCGAGGAAAGCTTGTGACATTGATTCTTGTGAGAGAAGTCCAGTGATTGCAGCTGATGTTTTGCATGATGAATATCCAAATAGCCCAACGCCACTTGTAAACATAACAAATGTTGAGGCAGTCCAAGGACTTGCCTGAAGATGGTATGCCGCGAATTGAGTTTGACGCTAATGTTGCCAATGATATAATTAACCCTGAGAGTGAAACTGAATCTTGCAAAGATAATCCCGAAATCTTTCTCTCTCGCAAGATGAAACATGCCCAAGCAAAGGCTTTAAAAAAAATGAACCAAAAACAAAATCGTGCCCAGACTACTTATGAGTCCTCTAAGTTGCACAAAAAAAAAAGAAAAATCAAGGACCAGAAAGTAGTTCTAATGGGGTACTGGAAGCCAAGCACGTGACGAACAATAATGAGCAAACCAATGAGCTTGTGATTGATCTATCTCAGCTAAATGACGAATCAAAAGCATTATTAAACCTTGCCTTACCCAATGAGCAGAAACTAAAATGCTGAGGAGGGAGGGCTTTGGAAAAAAATATGCATTTAAATACGGGGGTGGCCTCAGATGAGACTAACACACAGAAGCAAGGGCGTTTATCTGCATTCTATCCTGTCATTAAAACTAAGACCAGCAGAAATGAAATAACTTATGTGGACAAAACATCCGCACCTATTAAAGAAATATCTCATGCGACTGTGAGCGATCTTGTCACTAAGGAGTTACAAAAATCTAGAGAGGTCACTCTTAATGTTAACCAACAAAATGTTGCAGATGTTGAATGTGGGAAAAGTGATGAACGTTCCGAAATTGTTGACGCAATAACAAAAAATATCCTAGAAAGCATTGAAAACGCTGCCAATCATCAAGATAAATATGCACAAAATCAGGGTAATCCTCCTTTAAACACCTATCAAGAGGAAAGAAATTTGGAAAACTATGAACAGCACTCACCTAAAAATTATGAGGCGGTTAATGAAGAGTGTTTGTTTTCTAGAGATGTACGTTATATATTGGGCTGGCAAAGTGATGCTCAAAGAAATGGTCAACAGAGATTGAATAGATCATTTATATTCAATGTATTCAAAGGCAGCCCGCAATTAAGGACTTTACACTCTGATGACATTGAATGGATTAGACTGGCAAATCATAATAACCTGCACATGATATGTGCTCCCCAGTCTTTAATAATTACGAGGCTACTTTGGGAACACAGGAAAGACTTTGAATTGCGTGGTTTGGAGCTATCTTTACTGCGGTCTATTGAAGAGGATGAGGCTTTTTTGGAGGCACCGTCTGTGTTTGAACAGAATAAATCCGGGGATACGAATCAAGCTGGTAGTAAGGATCAGGCAGCTGATTTTATCACCCAAATTACTACATTGGTAGATGCAGCCTCCAATTTAACATGGCTAGCCCCTTTGATGACATTCATCATCGACATGGCCGCAAAACAAAAGCAATAATAATTGTGATGACTTGAGGTTCATCTCATGAAACTGCTGTGGGATGAAAAACCTAGGCGACTGGCTTAAGGTTTCTGCCTGTATCCATTCTCCGATTGTATTGTTTATACAGGAGACAATGAGTCTGACTACTTTCTTCATTGATGGCTTTGACACTTTCAGTATACCTGCGAGGCAAGGGCTTGCTGGTCGTCCCTCAGGTGGTGTGGCAATTATGATTAGTAATTCTATTAATCATAGCTCTAAAATTTTATATTCAGCAGCGAATGTACTGGCGATTGAATTTTTTGCCTATGATCAGCCGGAGCACATATATTTATTATTATGTGTGTATTACAGTCCAGCTGTCTCCTCGATAGAAACTTTTTTGGACACACTAGATGTGATTTTCTTGGCTGCAATGGAGAGTAACCCCAACTATTTGACGTTGATTGGTGGTGATTTTAACTCCATCTGTTCTAATATGGGGTCCTGCGATAGACTGCTTGGCATCTCCAAGCACAAAGAAACTCTAATTATCAGAGGAGAAAAACTGAAACAATATCTTAGAGATTGGAATATAGTTCAGGTAGACTTTGAGTCTGGGGTGCACTCGGGTACATGGAAGAGAGGTGGAGTTTCCTCTTATCTTGATTATTTTCTTACTTCAAAGAGACTAATGGAGGGTGTAAATAAGATAACTATAATTGACACTCCTTATAGCGATCATGCGCCTATTAGCATGACTATAAAATTAGTCTTCTTCATTTTAGAAACTAATCCAATCTTTAAAATGATTAAAACCAAGCGAGTGCAACATTCAGTAGGATGGCACCCCTCAATGTGTAGACGCTTGAACTTCTTGGTCCACAGGGACTTATGGAGAGTCCCCAAAGGAGGTGACATAAATCAGAATGGTCACTTTCGAGAGGCGTGGAATAACCTGATTATAAAAAATCACCTATATTCTATTATAAACAGTGAAGGGATGTGTAATATTCGACATCCTCACGTGTTCAATGGTGAAATTGCTTCCTTAAAGCGAAATAACAATCTTTGCTTGAGAAAATTGCGAACATTTAATTTGAATACTGACTGTTACATATGTTGTAAAAAGAAAATCTGTCTAAAATATAATAACAAGATCAAATGTATTAAATACAGAAGTAAGTTATCTGAGAACCAACTAACTATAAAAGTTCTCATTTGCAAAGATACTTGTAGACTATGGTCAATTATTGATAATACAAACAGATGTGAGCAGCACGACCTAAGCTCCTCGGTATCATCAGATTCTTGGAAAACATTTATGACTGAGAAATTTAAATCACCAACACAATTTCACGACATAAACAGTGGTATTCTTAACGAACAATGTTCTGATGATTTGTCTTTTACATGGATGACATACTGGATGCTATTGGTACACTTAGATCCTCTAAAGCGCCAGGTCCTGACGGGGTGCCCTTGTGTATTCTGAAGGATGATCCGATATTCTGGGCTGCAATACTCTATACTAAATTTTCAAATATATTGGAATTTAACTGTATCCCTAAATCTTGGCAAAATGCCATTACTGTTCCAATCTATAAGAAGGGAGATCCAAATAACCCTGCAAACTTTCGGCCGATTGCCCTTATGGATGCTTCGGCCAAGGTTTTTGCCATCTGTCTACTAAAGCTGCTACAAAAGCACATCGACAAGTACGATATTTACTCAAAGTTTCAATCTGGTTTTAGAAGGAATATCGGAACTTCCCTTATTGCAATTATACTTGCTCACTTAAATTTAAAATCAAAACTGCCAGAGTCTGCACCGATATATATCGCGTCAGTAGATCTCACCAGTGCTTTTGATTGTGTAATTCGGGAAGTGTTGTGGGCAAAACTTGTGAAGCTAGGTTTCTCTCAAAGACTTATACAATTGCTCTCAATGCTTCACACAAATACTTGCTTTCAAATCAGAATAAATAAGGAGGGTGCGCTTACATCACTCATTACTTCGGAGATGGGGGTTAAACAGGGCTGCAATCTTGCGGCAACCCTGTTTAACCTGTACATCTCCGATATTGACAGACTATGGGCATGTGAGGATATGTTTCCGGTAAAATTGGGTAGTATGAAATTAGACTGGATCTGCTTTGCAGACAATATCATATTATTTGACAGGACTCTATCAGGACTGCATCTTAAATTAAACGCCTTCCATCAATATGCTGCAGATCACAATCTTGTCGCTAACCCCAAAAAATCTCAGATTATTATTTTTCATAATAGAAAAAAAATAAAGTCTTATTATTAGACAATTGCTGATGACAGTCTAGAAAGGACAGACTCCATTAGATACCTAGGATACCCTATGGCCAACACCTATTCACTTAAATCTTGGAAAGAGTTCTTAACAACAAAAACTTGTCCCCTTCTATCAATGATGAATGTGATTTATACCAAATATTGTATGTTTTTGTTGTTGCCTTTGCTGGATTTTTATTTATTAAAGGTCGAACCTATTATTCTTTTCAGTTTAGATATTTGTTTAATGAATATCGATCAGCACCTAAATTTGGTTCAAGGGACCTTATGGAAAAAAACCTTGGGGCTATCTTTAGCTATACCAAATTCGATTATTTGTCACGAATTGGGCATATCTTCACTAGCATCGAAATGGAAGTGGAGACAATTAATGAGATATACAAAAATGTTATTGCCACCTAGAAATTCCTTATATGAAGACCTAAATGTTCTCCTAATGAAGGGTGATCTTCAATCATTGGAAATATTTAAAAATCAAATGACCTCGATCTTGGATACCATCGAAGTAACTAACGAGGATCTAATACATGGGTTAGCTAGTAACAAACGTAAATTATACGAGTGGGATTGGATGATGACAATCGAAAAAAAACAGAAATATGCCCTGTACACAGAGTATGCTAGAAGATTTAGGAAGAGGGACACCCGTTCTCCACATCTAACTAGATGTCCCTATTAAAAGGTGCAAAATATCTATCTAAGATTTAGACTCAACCAATTCCCCAACATGGAGTGTATTCATAAATGGAATCACGTTAGGGAATTGATCACAGACACAAACTGTCGTTTTTGTCTTTCCAATTGCCAGATTGAAACTATTAGACATCTTGTGGTATATTGTCCATACTTTGAGGAAAAAAGACGAACGTTCCTGCGGGAATAGTTTCCCGGCCCTACCTATATTGCAAGGGCCGTCTTCTGGGAGCGTAGCATGCAGGGTGACAGTATCGGTTTGATCTTGGCCCTATCAAGGTTATTATTTAAAATCATTGAGGATCTAAAAACTAAGAACTTGGCTCTAGGATTATCTTCCTCTATAGAAACTCCATAAAGTACCTTCAAATGATGAAACTTCATATCTATTGTCTTAGTTTATATTCTACAAACGAATGAAATGATATAGCTGTGCTATCAATGTATTCAAATGTATTATTTGAGAGACTGGTTATGACATAGTGTTATTGTATTGTGCTAAAAGGGTCTCATGGAGAAGATCCTAATGTTTTAAATCTAAATCAAGAGGATACTAAATACACTCTGTGCGCAATGCATAAAATTGTAAATTCTTTGTATGCAATTTGTAAAATGTCAATAATGATAATGACTTTCTTTTTATGAACTAATTTTAAATGATGTATTAATTGAAACATTTTATTTCTTTATGTAAACTATAAACAATTTTAATAAAAAAATAAAAAAAATGTCTCTGATCATTTAAAAAATGCTTTCTTTTCAATTCCCCTTCATGAGGAGTCACAATACATTTCATTTTCATGCAGAAATGAGAAGTAGAAACGCACTAATATACCCCAAGGGTACTGTACGTCCCCTTCAATATCCAACAGAGTCCTCCAGATGGACCTCAGGAATGCACACCTTGACAGTACATTGATCCAGTATGTAAATGGCATTCTGTTGCGCAGAGAGAAAGAAGAGCAGTGCAGAAATACTCAATGCAGTTGACGACAGTCTTGGCAGAGAAGGGGTATAACGTAGAAAAGGAGAAATTACAATATTGCCAGGAAGAGGTCTTGTACATAAGGCAGTTGATATCTCAAGATGGAGGAAAGGTGACCCCTGAGAGAGCAGAAGTAATCATGAAGACACCTTAAGACAGTTAGGGAAATGCAACACTGTCTTGGCTTTTGCAGTTACTGCAGGGCGTGGGTCTTTGAAAACAGTACATACATCAGACCCCTCTTAAAAGGACTCAGGGAAGCTCAGAAAGATGACAGTGACATAGCCTGGAGAGGTGAAATGACAGAAGCAGTTGATGAATAAAAAGGGGTTATACACAGCATCCATTCTATGGATCTCTGATTACAGTGCAGAATTCTCTCTATTCTCTCATTTAAATGGAGTGGTAATGACAACAGTTTTCACACAGAAGACTACCCTAGGACACAAACCATTAGCATACTACAGTTACATTCTAGATCCAGTGATAAAAGGCCATTATCCCTGTGAATAATAATTAGTGGCAGCAGTTTTTAAAATTGAGAAATCTGTCACTATTACGATGGGCTGTTCAGTAACGCTTTATGTGGCTCATGCCCTGTTGGCCATTCTTGAGAAACCCAAAAGAACATTGACTACACAGAGAGCATCTGGGTATGAGGTGACCATCTCAATCCCAGCGATCAGAATTGTCAGGTGTAGAGTAGTGAATCCAGCAAAATTCATAGCAGAGCCAGGGGAGGAAAGAGTTTACATGCACAACTGCACCAAGTACACTGAACATTATGATGATATACCCCATGTCAAAGTAAATGCCCTAAGAGTGGGGAGCACAGCTGAAAGGCACAATGTAAAAGTAAAATAGAATGCCAACTTTGAAACAGTGGCGAGTGCAAGATTGCCTTTGCATTTTTCAGCGAAAGCAACAGAATTAGTAGCGCTTATTTTGGCACATGAAACGCATGAGGATGAGGAAGTAACATGTTTTCTGATTTTGCCTATTTGATGTCAACTGTACACACAGTACCCGTCACATTGGAAGAGGCGGAGCTTCATATGCGCAGATGGCACACCTGTGCAACATGCACCATTATTGGACAGGCTGATAAAGTACCCAGCCCACACAAAAGGGGCAGATTTCATTTCCCGACCACAACAAAGCCGCTGAGATAGAGGCCAAAAAAGCAGAGTATTTTCCCCATATATCTGAGTTTGACACATCACCTAATAAATACATACGCACTTGCAGCATGGTAATGAAAACAATCTTTAATACCTTTCCCATAGCGCAGATCATTGAATTACAGGAACATGCTGCAGCAGAAGAGCAGGATTTATGGAAGTGTAGGGGGTTCTCATTGTCCCCCACAGATGCACTCTGGTGGCAGAACAACTCCAGGAAACCAGTTATGCTCCTTGGATGACTTAATGTGGCATTAGACAAGCTGCACTACCCAGCGCACACAACACAAGAAAGTCTTACTTCCCTGATATCGGTAGAGTGGTTCATGCTGAACCTGACAGAGCACATTGCAACTTGTGTCACTAATTGCCTGATTTGCCAAAGGTTCACAGCAGGGCACACACTGCGAACAGTGAGAGGAGCAATACCATGTCCTACTGGAACTTTCCAGCATGTGTATATTGACTATGTAGATATGCTCCAATTTTGTAACAGGTACAGATATATGCTAGTAGTTGTGTGTCCTTTCTCTCGATGGATCGAAGCTGGTCCATGCATATATCCTGATGCTACATGTGCTGCGAAGTTCCTCGTATGCAAGGTCTTCCTGAGATGGGGTGTGTGCGAAGTCCTTTGGTCTGATAGTGGACCACATTTTGTAAATTAAGTCTTTGAGCACATCACATTCGTACTGGGTATTAAGCATACATTCTCCTCTGTTTATCACCCACAGGCAAACAGGATTTGTGAGCTTCGCAATAACCTTTTCAAGGAACGGATTGCAAAATTAAAAGTGACCCTGAAAAAAGGATGGCTCCATTGCCTATCCTCAGTCCTATTTGCATTATGCAATCAGCCCGGCTCAGACCATCACCTGACTCCTCACAAGCTGGTGATGGAATTCTGTGTTCATGTACCTCTTGCTCTTTTCACTCCAGTGCAAACTGATGCCCATAATGTTGCTGACGTACTTGGTTCTGAAATGCATGAATATTTGGTTGCTATGACCACAAGTGTCGTTTTTATGTCTCAACAGCTTCAAGCCCAGCAGGGAAGGTGAAAGAAAAATGAGGAAGACAGCAAGCAAATCGATCCCCAGAATTCACTCAAACCCCCCATCCTGTATCCAGGCTATAACATTTTAAGAAAACAATTTGTAAACGCTGGCCCAAACTGCACTTCAAGGCACTGTAACTCATTTAGGAGGTCTCTCCCACTGCAGTACATGTCCAAGGAAGGAGAGCCTGGCTGCACCTCGGCAACATCAAATCCTACAAAGCAGAAACCCCCCTGCTGCCTGTCTTGGAATCTGAATGTGAAGAAGAGGTGATTCAGATGCTGACATGATGAGCCATGAGGAGCAGCCAGAAGCCAGCAGACTGAGAGACAGGGAACTGATTATTCCAAATCAGCAAATGACAAGAATTGAATAAAACATTTTCCCTAAGGATTTCAGCTGCATGATTAAAAAGACAAGCACTTTTACAAGGAGAGACATTTAAACATTCAATGCTGCCTTACACACAATATTATTTGCAATGTTCTCTTAGGTAGTTAATAACTATCCACTTTTGTGAACCAAAAATGTCACTCCCAGCCCTATTTTTGGTGACCCAAAAAACATGCTTCATTCTTGAAAGAGTTCTTTTTGCTATAATTGTCTAGTTATTCTTATAAATATGAACATTTCAGAGAAAAGAGACTTTCCGAAAGAAGAAAATGGGGCTTTTCAACTCAGTGAGATATTGGCCCTCATTACGACCCAGGCGGTAAGTTACCGCCTGGGTCGTACCCTTACCACCATGGTGTAAACTATGTTTACGCCATGGTGGTTGGCGGATTTACCGCCCCATTCCAAGGTGAGTGGGGCGGTAAATCCCCATTTCCCATTTTACCCTTCCCCATTCCCATTTTCGCCCCATAGGGCATAATGGGAATGGGGAAAGGCGATAATTACGGCACCGTATATTACGGTGCCTAATTATCGCCAAGGTCCCTTTGCGGCATGGATTTTAACGGCTGCAAAAAAGCAGCCGTTAAAAGCCATCCCGCAAAGGGAACCTTGTAATCAGGCGTTAAGGGTCGGCGCCGTTTACGGCGCCGTAAACCCCTTAACGCCTGAGTCAGAATGAGGGCCATTCACTTTTATCTTTCAGGAGAAATAACACTCCATATTTGCAAAGAGTAGAGACATTAGCTATCATGCTTATTGCAATACCTTCTAATATTTTGTGAAGTTTATTTTATTCTCTTCCTGGTTATGAGAGAAATGATATATTCCATGTCCTCAAGGCAGATCATCAAAACATATCTGGAGGCACAAAAGATGATGATGTGGGGGCAGGAAAAACTCTGATAATGAATGTCCAGATGAAAAGAGTGAGATGCAATATGTTGGAAATGTCTATAGATGTGAGCAGCTATATGCCCTGCAGTGATCACCTCACTAATAACTTGTGGTATAAGCACATGAGCCAGGTGGGAGCGGAACATCTGATGCGACCTGCTATGTGTTTTTCCCTACTGCATGACTGTTTCCCGAACATTTGTAGCTACAGAATTGCCAGTACACTTGGAACACTGCCTGACATATCTTGCGACATGTATGACAAAGGGCAGTTTAAAGGTAGGAAGGTCTCAATGCTTTGGGTGAAAAAGGAATATTCTCGATGGGTGAATCATTTTATAAAAGCAGTACCCATTACCAGCGATGTTAAGCAAAACAATGAAGTAATACAGTATATATTGGCAGGCCCGAGAAGATGGGAAATAATAACTGAAGAACATCCATTTTTGAAATTGTAATGATGAAAGGGGAAGAGAAATCCCTAGGTGTTGGGAGAGAGGCCAACTCCAACTAAAAGGTCACACATTTACCAAAGAAGGATGGATCATCGGACTGGTCAGCTCTAAGGGAGAAGTGCTTACATACCAAACATGAGTAGTTGTATGCAAGATATATGACGACTGTCATTAGGATTAGGACAGGTATGTCAGAATGTTAACGTGGGTGGAGAATGTAGCAGGGCCGCTACATATACTCCTGGTGAAAAATGCATCAGTATGCATAAGAAATACAGGAACAGTGAAAGTAGGAGAAAACAATGGATGTAAGAACATTTACGATTTCATGGAATTAAAGTAGGAACAGCTGTACTAATAGACCACTATTGGGTCTGTGAGTGGAGAGAGCCATTATGAAATTGCCTCCTAATCAGGCAGGAATTTCTTCCTTAGTAACCGTGGGAACACCCACTCTTGTAGATCCCCAGAGTGACCTACAAATTGCCAACTTCCCAACTTTCGCAAGAAAAGGCAACATTATTTCTCAGCAAAATCAGAGGATACTTATGATGACATACCAGATGAGCATAGATTGTTCAGAAAAACAGCTGTGGTTTTCTCTGCTACTTTCCTCCCTTGAATAAAAACCACTGCAAATGTGAAATGGCTCCAAATTATGAGATGGGAGCTGTTGCAAACAATTAACACAACAATGAAGAGCTTTAATGCTATAAGGGAGGCGCTGAGAGCCATAAGACTTATGGCCTCAAACAGGTATGTCCTTGATCTGATAAAGGTCATTGAGGGTGGCATGTGCGCATAAATTGGCCCATCTTGCGAGACCATAATATTGTTAACAGATCGACCAACTAAAATGACAGAGGAGGTGGAAGAAATTCTAAATGATGACTGGCTCTCTTATGTATTCTCCTGGATCCCGCCCTAGCTAGCTAATGCATTGAAAATACTAATAGCCATAATAGTATTAGTGATATTGGGATTCTGCACTCTGAGAACAGCCATAAAACAATGTAACAAGATTGCTAAAAAGAGGGCAGGAATGTAAATAGTGATAAACTTGGACGCTAAAATTCATGAAGGCACACAAACTAAGGATCTACCTCATATTGACATAAAACAAAGTCCTTTCGTCCCTCCAGGATCCAAATTCTGTTATCTCCGAACCCTCATAATTACATGCAGTGTTGGGTATTCTGCAAACCAGATGCGCAGTGCTGCTATATGACCTGGAGTATTGATGAGCATATACAAAATTCAGGTGACCTGAGGGCCAAGATATGGACCTCCAAGGCGCCTTACTGGCATGAGGGCCCTAAAACAGATGCAGTTGAGGACTCGACCAGAGGGGAGAATGTGAGAGGCGAATGAATACGTCATTCATGGTGTCAGCCTCTCCCCCACCTCTGTACCCTAAGAGTGGGAAGAGTATGTAATTTATGGCATCAGTCCCTACTCCATCTCTTCACCTATACACTAAGATAACCCTACAGACCTTATCCTAGAACAATAGAAGAAGAAATAAATCTGTAAACTCAAAGAAATGAATATGCTGTTACTGGAGATGACAAGAGCAAGTGACCTCACTAACAAACTGACACACAGAGATACAATAGACATGAAGCAGATAGGCACTTACCATGAAGAAACGCAGACACCAGGTCAAACATGCATTCAAGTAAATCTTTAGGGTGCCTGGCGGGGTCCTTATATTCCTAGGTGGGTATCAGTATAAATATTAAAGAATCAGGATGAGAGATGCCAATAACAGCTGCTTGGTTTTGAACATATAATTTTATTTCAAATCGCCCCAAAAACTGTTTAGATGATTTATCAATTATTTACACAACTTTCGATAAGCACGAAAGCAACAACGGACTGGTGTGATTATATACAATGGAAATACGGGTAAGTATCAACCTCTAAAATGTTGAGGTACAATCTCCACATAAGGGCACAGGCACAAATGACAGTAGGGCAGACCTATAGTTGAACAAAGTGCACCAAGGACAGAAAATAGTCCAGGGGGTGATTAACACAAAAGTGTACACAACACTATCTACAGAACATACACACAAGGGGTTTATACAGTTGTGTCACAGGTGATCGACACTGGAGTGTTTTGGCCATGGGGGGCTGGATTCAAGCCCGTCATAGTGTTGGCCTTCATCAGGATGGATGCAAGATGTAGTTGGCCTCATGGGTGAAGTGAGTGATGTCGGAAACTGGTATTGATGTTTCTGTTTTTAGGGCTCATTCCTCTAGAGGTTGAAATGGCATTCAGGGCATTTTGGGATGATCTCGGCTAGAGGATATTCTCAAGGATGCGGATTGGTCTCAAGCTTCCATGTTTTGTCAGTTTTACTGCAAACCTCTCATGCATGCTTTGGCTGTGATTTTATCACAGCTTTGAAAGCTGCATGATGGGAGCCTTTGTGCCATGCCTTTGAACTCTGATTAGTCCTAGTATGGTTAAGATGGACAGTCGTGATTCTATTAATGGCACAGCAGTGATTATTATCCCCTCTTCCCCACCTGCTTTCATTATGTTGTTGTCTGTTTTCTTGTAGGCAATATGTGCGATCAGGGACAGATGTTTAATGGTGGTCCGGCTGCACAGTTGTGGCACTGTTGGGGTGATTTGATTTGTTCTGGTGGAGTCTGTGACGGCACTAGCAAAAAGGGGTGGGGGGGAAGATAGAAGGAGAAAAAGAACTTAGCAAGATGATAAATGATTGGTAAAGAGAGGGATAATACAATGAGGAGGGAGTTATGGGAGCAGTAGTTTTTTGTTTGTTCCTGCTGCTTAACAAATAAAGAAAAGAGTGCACTGCATAATACTTGCTTCCGTGCCATAAATAGAATCACGACTGTTCATCGTAACCATAATAGGACTGATGAGAATTGTAATAACACTGTATTAACATTGTACACTGTCTCTTTTTCAGATGTTACAATGTTCATTCGAAATGATAATTTCCAGTATATTTACACTTCCCTTACATCTCATTATTAAAATGTAGAATACAGAATAACTATTTATATTATTTTCTGATAGAAGGTTATCATTCCAAGATTGCCAGTATGGCACACACCTATCGTACTCTTGTATATCCCCATGAGAAAGAGGAAGGAAAGGCTATCACCAATTATGATTCCTGGATGAAGCGCATTTTGGAATGTAAAAATGACCTCAGGTCTTCATATCGGCCAAATATGCATTTGTTCAATAGGTTGTATGCTTGAAGTACTAAGTGCCTATTGCATACTGGGCTTGGTGCTCATTTCAATTTTCACAACACTCACACTAATGTTAAAGGGTTTGCAGCTGTATATACTCTTTCGGACAGCCTCCGAAGTAGATTGTGAGGATTACGTTGTTGTGACATGTGTCACATGATTAGGGTCAGTGGAACAATCAAGAGAGCACTTTGTAAGGGGAGGGGCTCAGAGAGCACAAAGTTTATCATGTAACCAGAGTCTAAATGTTGATCATCATCCAAGCACATATACCATATGCCAAGTGACTCAAGAAAACAGAGACCCAAATGGTAGGGGAATGACAGGATGACACAGGAGGACCCTAAACAGAGAGAAAAAAACAGCCACTGCTGAAAAAAACTTAGAAGCCACATACAAATGACCTGAAGAAAGTCAGTGTAAACAAGGGTGGACTAATACTGGCAAACCTATATCGCTATCTTGGATTAGACTGCTCACAAACAGAAAATCAAGTCAACTTCAGCACTGTTCATTTCCCTGATACACTGCACAATGGGCCAACCGTTTCATGATAGCTTACAGAACAGAGAGGAGGCGGGAGCAGACAGATTGCATCACCAGCAACGTTTCTCTAAATGCCGGCACTCACAATAATCTATAGTTGGATAAAGGTGAACAGGAAGGAATGGAAACATTGCCAAAACATACTGCGCACCATCACAGGAAACCTACAAAGATATCATATATTATCTAATTGTAGACCTAACTCCTACTCTTTACCCACAGCATAAACACATTTTAGGTCAACTATACAAAAAACTGGAGGAATCTGGTTTATTTCAGCAAATGTGATTGAAATAAAAAAATATGAAATTATCTTTTGCTAAAGAAACTGGATGTTGCCTTTATACAAGAAATACACCAACAACACAAAGAACCTGAGACCCCTTAGAGTTTGGGTATAGACTTTATTTAACAGTTGCAGAGAGAGAGGCGACTGGAACACGCATTAGCTGGAAGTATATGGACAGAAATTTAGAGTAGTGATAGTAATACACAAGGCACTCTCATCTAAAGCATTCCAAACTTTGGAGGCTGAAGATGGCATAATGCAATCTGCAAAAAACCTGGGGGGTCCTGGGAGTCGCTCTGCTGGACATTAGTCCCAGTAATGAGAGCCTTACCCAGATTCTTTAGCTCACTATCTTTCACAGAGGAGAAATATCAAAAGCATATCAGTTTGTGTCCTGCCCTGCGGCAGTCCAGCACCACAATGCTAGGCAATTCATCTCTGAACAAGAGTACCAACAGCAACCCCAGACACGTGTTTCGGTCTGGTTGGACCTCATCAGTAGGGTGGAGCTGTGCCTCTCTAAGAATAGTGAGCAAGGGGTCCACGTCTGGATTCCCCTAGTAACTTATTGTGAGACCCAAAGTTACTTAAATTATGCAAAAAATAAAGGGGGTCCAGGGAGTCCCTCTTCCACAGTGAATCTACTGGGAAAGCAAATCATGATTGGGTGGAATTTGCCTAGAAAGATAAGAAAGAAGATACATTATTGACTCTAGCCAATATAGTCATCAGAAATAAGGGGAAACAATGGATCATTGGAGGAGACTGGAACATGAGATTTGACCCATTACTAGACAGATCCAGTAGGCCAGATATGGGTGGTAACCCAGACAGAAATATATTGAAATATATCATAGACGATAGCTCACTGCTAGTACAATGCTAGAACCATGAAGTGATCACAAGAGAATACCCATTTGCCTTCATGTACAAGGTTATACCTCTTCTTATCACTTGGAACACTATTAAATGGATTGCGAAGATGCAACATTCTAGATGGAGGCATCTTAAACCATAAACTATTAGGAAGGGGAGTGGAAATACTACCGAAGAGATCAACAACGCAGTAGTGGAAATCAATACGAAGTATACTAACGGCCCACAGAAAAATGAGAACGCGAATGACACAGCAGCATTATTTATAAAGAGTTGCCATATACTCTATGTTCAGCATGCAGAACATACCTGAGAGGTGAACTATTGACAGCAGCAGTATTCTGCAGGAAACACAACCAAAACCGGCACTTGTTCTTAGAAGTGCCTGTTAACGTCAGAATTGAAGCTTTTACCAGGAACCCAAAACAACTAGACGCTCCAAGTCACATTTTCAGGGAAATGTGAACTACATCCCTTATTCAAATAAAAAACAGAACATTACTGAAACTAAAACAATATGAATGAGGCCAGATATTAACATTAATAATTAACAAAAAATAGACAATCACAAACGTAGATGCAGGCAGTGCAACCTGGTGTTCTGGTCCCTTACAAGGTAGGACAGAACCCCAGGGGACCACACAGAGCCTATTTGCGTCCCCCTTACCTTCCCTAATTAGGAAAATGAGCCCTCAGTGTGGTGGTGGCATTCCTGCAGGACACATGCAATGACAATAAATGCCTCCAAATCCAGGCTTGTCCTCACCTCAAAGGATGTCTCTATCAATGCTGATTTATTTCTACTACCCAAAGAAAAGCAAAGCACACCTGATACTCTACTACAAGATATATGCTTTTTTCCCTCTGCTCACCTTACTACCAGCAACAGCTGGGGTGGCGCTCCCAAACAAGCAACTGAGACTATGGCTCACACCAACAGAAACATAGAGCAAGATGAGCAAAAGAGAGAGAGTGAAGAGAGGGAAAGAGAGAGAGAGAGAGAGAGAGAGAGAGAGAGAGAGAGAGAGGTTTGCATATGATATGCTGTGTACAGCTACTATTCAGTACGCTTGTAAGCCCTATGGCACTCTTGACTCCTTCCTCTCTGATGATGAGCTCCTCCTCTTTGAATCCCTGCCCACTGAGGCACCTACTGTACTAATGGGTGACTTGAACCTCATGAATATGTCCAATGCCCACTGCCCATACGTGGACTCCACCCTCTCTGACCATCATCTAGACTTCATCCACAGTTAACCTACTCCATTCTGACAAAGCTCTTGAACATATCTTCCTTCTTTAACTATTCCACCCTCTCTCAATCCCTCTCCTTCTCAGCACTTTTCTTTAGACTTCTCTATTTCGAAACCCCTCCTTTCTCCTCCTTACTAAATGCCAATTTAACACCAAATCCCTGGCTCATTTACTAGTCAAAAGTAGGATTTTTTCCAACCTCTCTCCCCTCCGACCAACCCTGTTAAGCTGGCTTTTCTTGACTTTAACTAAACTCTTGCCTCTCCCAAGGAAACTCACTATCCCAATCAACCCTTTACTCCCGCTGAACCTGGACTCCAGCCCTGGATTATTCCTCTCATTTGACTTCTATGGATGTTCAAGAAGCTACACCTATGTTGCTGCCTGATGACCCACAGTCTAGTTTTCCTTGACTCCTATAAGAAATCCCTTCTTGCCATCTGCACTGTCTTGCACTTCACCAAATGTAGCCATAAAGAATTGTATTCAAGCCTTATCAACCTAGCCGAGGGCCGTTCCAGGAGTATGGGCCCTGAAGACCTAGTTAAAGGCTCAAGCTCAGCATGGGTGTTTAACAAGATCTTTAGGGCCAATAACTCCAGCTGTGGCCTGAGAGCGTTGTCTATAAATCTATTACGTGCCTTAAAAAAGGCAATCTGCTTGTTCTGGTGTTTGGGAGCTGATGAGTTCCCAACAACCACGCATGAGAGGGGAGGGGCAAGGCTTAGAAAAAGCCGGGCCGCGTCTGCCAGGTTCAGCCCAACAAAGAGGTATTAAGGGGGACGCATGGCCTCTGCCCTCCCTAAGAAGTTAAGGAGTCAGGTTAGAAGGACGGGCCATTTCATGTGCCCAATGCTACTTCGTTCAGGTGCGGCCTGTGCGCGGAGGAGAACGGTGCTAGCAAGGGGCCTCTGCCCCTCGCCACCCTCCACAATAAGCAGGTAAGGAAACGGTGGATGATTTAGGTGCCCGGACCGCGTGTGTGAGGTGTGGCCTGGGCAAGGAGGAGAGCCACACTGACAGCATGGTTGTCAGCATGGCACTCCCGTTAGGATAGGGAGCACTGCACTGAGAGCCATGGTCATGTGGCTGTCTGTGCAGTACGCCTGTGATGGGAAAGAGGGCCATGTTGAGAGCCATGCAGCACTGGCAGCCTGGCTGTCAGACCGGTGCACCCTCTCATCGTGACATCGCTGGCAGCAAGTCATTCAGTGCGGCTCTCCAGTGGTGAGAGGAAGCACCACCTTGAGGGCTGTGTCGCAAGCACAGTGAGCCCAGGGCAATTGCGAAGCTTGCTTATTGGCCAATTTGTGGGCTATACAGATTTTACATGTCATATCAGCTCATATTGCCAAGAGATTGGCCAAATGGGGAGTACTGTGTTATTCCCCCTAGGACATAATAGTAATTATGGTTTATATAGTCTCAAAGGTATATTACTAGTAGTAGTAGTTTTTCATTTAGATAGTGCCTTAATTCCATTAGTATGGCCTCAGCGCGCTGGTGGGGTGAGCGCCCTCGGGGGACCGGAGTCCAATGCATGAACATTCTCAGAAAGAATAGAATGTGTGTGAGCAGTAGACCAGTATAGGGAGTTGGGTGGGCTGGCCGTGCCCCAGTAAACTACCTATAATGGTCAGGCATATGGATGGGTGCTGGGAGGAGGTCAGGGGAGTGTAAGACACTTCTTAAGTGTCCAGATAGACTGAAATTCTTTGTTATAGGTTGTAGCTGCACTCTAGTGCAGGAGACTCGATACGTGTCCAGCTAGACCACATTTTTGTCATAGGTAATCGCTGCATTCTGATGGTAGAGATGTTGTACTTTATGTATAAGTCTGGTGTATGAATGCAAATGCGTGGATGTGGGTAGCCGTGCCTATGGCTGGTGTCCACCGAAATGGTGCTTGACTACGTACCTTGAGGCTCAGATTGGCACTTTGCCTTTGGTGTGGCTGACTGTTCAGAGTTGTCCAGTCTGCTCCTTTCTCTGTAGAATATACTGTGGAGGCACAGACTGTGACCAGGCCTAGGAGTCAGGAGGTAAGTGAGAGACAGGGAAGTTACTCAAGTTGCTGTAGGGAATAACCAGGTTTTGGGGGCCTATTTGAAGGTGAGGTAATCCTCCTTGGGGCAGATGTGTATTGGGGCGTAGAAGGCTGATTCTCCCATTCTGGTGGAGTTGCAACGGGGGATCATAAGGAGGAGTCCAGAACCAGATCTAAGGCTTCTGGTGGGTTGGTAGCATGTGAGCTTGTCCTGGAGGAATTCTGGGCCAGTATTATGGAGGGCGTGGTGTGTGATGCACATGGCCTTAAAGGTCACATGTCAGCTGATATGAAGCCAGTGTAGTACTCTGTATTAACAGAATCCTATCAGAGACTAACCCCTAGAATTGTATATGGACATGCCTCTTATATTTTGTATGAATCCAAAGGGCTGTATTGACTTGAGTCAAAATATTTTGTTGTATTCTTGGTTTACCGAATTGTCTGTCTGTTTTTGCTATGCATCTCGAATTAGGCCTCAGTTTTTGAAACACTATGGTGAATACAGGAATATGTATTTTTATCTGCAAAGCTGTAAACAGATGGAAATGCCTAAACATGTGTTTGTTGCCTGGGCCTCGAGGTGGTGAGGCTGCTAAATACTGGCTAAATATAGAGACACAGCTGCATGATTTTTTTTAGCTAATTAAGTGGAAGGTTGATTGGATTTTAGATCTAACTCAAAAAGTTAAGAAATGGGATATGTGTTAAAATGTGTCTTTAGCTAAGTAGGCTTTTTATGTTATTTAGATATAATCAGCTTCCTAGTTTAGCTCTACTGGGTCCTCGCCAGTGATCGTAGTGTTTGTGAGCGGTTTGGAGCAGTGCTCCTCTAATTAAAAAAAAGAAAATGTACCAATACTGTACTTTTATTTTAAAAGGGAACGGTTTTGTAATTGTTTCGTTTTAAAATAAAAGTGTAGGAAGACGTTGAAACTTGTACTTCATTGCATTGCGCTCAACGGCAGGTGTGTTTATTTGGGGGTTTGGATTGCAGGTGGGAGGGGAGGCTTGATGGGGTTTGTGGCGAACACGGGCAGGCCAGCAGGGAGCGTAGTTCCCTGCTGGCCTGGGAAGGACCAAACAGCAAGGCATTGTCGTTTGGTTTTGTAGCACTAGGGTTTTATTAGAATCTACTACACACCTGTTAATTCAGAGTTCATAAGACCATTTGTTCACAATAGCGAGGAACTGCATTCTGAGGCATTTTGAATACTGAAAACTGCAATCGTTAATTATTGCACTGATACATTTTTGGAATCTTGTACAAGTAACGCTGACAAACTAATTGTTAATGAATTGACAATTTAGATGAATTTGAATGCTTTATGTTGGTGATGAATTAATGTAATGTGCATAATTGTTTATTAATTGGTGGCCTCATTACGAGTTTGGTGGTGTCTCGGCAGTAAATTCACCCAGATGCCACCAAACTGTATTACCATTACCGCCACTTTGTCCGGCGTTATTACCGCCGGATTACAAGTGGCAGTGGCTGTGTAAATCCCAATTTTTTTGTCAACAGGAGTCAACAGGGCCTTTTTGGTGTAATTACTGTAGCTGTAATTCCGCTGCAGTAATTCAGCCGAAATATGGCGGAAAGCTGTTAGATTTACCTCCAGCTCATCCTCCAACTTTCCGCCAAACCTATAGTTGGCCGGTGCAGTAATGCTGCAGTATGCGATAAATCACAGTCTCAGGAGCAGAGCTCAGGGGCAACATGCTTGCCTTGGAAGCAAGGCGACACAGAGCAGCAAAGGTTCGATCTCGGGTCCGCGCTTAGAAACCTCTGGGTATTAAGCACGTTATAAATAACCTATCATATCATTTAACTTGCAATGCCCAACTTGTAATCAGGCCTATTTATTGCAACACACTTCAATAATAAAATAAAATGAAAAAATAAGATTCAGGCCGTTGCAGTTTCCACTCATTTTTTAGGAACCACATTGGGCTGTTTAGCTGGGTTTTAAGATGTTGGGATTGAATGTGTGACTTGCATGCAAAGGGGGCGGAGATTTGAAGCTACAGATGCAGACAAGAGTGCCTGAAGGCCTGAACTCTGAAGAAGAACGTGCATGTTTTCTTTATGATTGATGTGTTGTTGTTAACTCTTGCCATGCTGTTTTAGTTGAGTTGATCATTATGTGTGTACGAGTTCCCACTCATTATTTCTTGGTTGTCTGACTTTAGCATATAACTAGCGGTACCACCCGGCATAGCCCGGGTATGCACGTGGCTGTCTGCTATAGTATTGCGTATGTTTTATTCTGTCATAACTTCCTGAAAAATTGCAAAATCGGCAATCTCCCAAAATCACCTATACTGATAGCACAGGCTCCGACCCTGCCATGTGCAGGGTGAATGGGTGGGGTTGGTCAGATTTCACTATTGCCAACTCACCCTGAGCTGATATGCCGATCTTGGGTGGAAATGTAAGCCCACCAATGTTGTGGAGCTGGAGTCAACAATCGTAAAATCAGCAATCTCCAGAAACCACCTGTACTGGGAGCACAAGGCCGGACCCTGCTCTGTGCAGGGTGAATGAGTGGGGTTGGTCAAATTTCACTATCGCCAGTACACCCCACACTGGTATGCTGACCTTGGGCCACCAACTGTTATGGGGCTGGAGCCAACCCTGAACATACAAACACACTTTCACAAATATCTATACATAGATTTTAATGATGTTCTCTTACATCTATGATGCTCAATTGAAAATATGCCCATTATGGACTACAGTGCTCTGGAATATATTTATGCTGCTCTGGCCTGGTATTGTTATTATTGGCTCATGATATACTAACCAGTGTCTCCGAATTACCACCATCCAGATTAATTTCTATCTTTTTTGGAAATGGTTTGTAGAATTACATTCCAAACATGATATTGATTTAGATTTGATTTCCAAATATAAATACATTAATAATGTATATTGTGACTTTTTTTTATGTCAAGCGGCAGTGTTTAATAAGCATTGTTTGTTCAATGGTTGAATACGCACAGGATTTGTCACTTTAATTTTGCTTGTTTCATGCGCTCGACATTTTACATTAAATGTATTTACTGGTTACTTTAAATGTGAGGGCTATGCTTTGCTAAATAAGATACAGCTGTAGAGTCCATGTGACCCAGCCTTGACAAAGGATGGGTCAAAACTCTGTGAAGCATTGACTTTGGAAGGATTTTAAAATAGATATGGATTAAATGAAGCTTGAAATTTTTACCCCAGCCTTCTTTTCTACACTACGTGCTGGAACGGTGTTGCGGTACGACCGCCCTGGTCTAGTGGAGTTTCCTTTGTTTGGACTATATATGTTTATATGTAGATATCAAACAATTCAACTAGAAGATATATATATGCTAGATTAGGGAAGCCCTACATTATTTTTTCATAATTTAGAGGGAGACCACAGCAGTAGTCGAGTGGTTACAAGGGTGGTGTGATGAATTGCCACCTGGCAAGAGTGTGGAAGCCCAGGCTTTTTTGATTTTTCATTAATTAATAGAATGATGCAGGTAATTCCATCTCTGAAAGGGCAATCTGCCGATCAGATTCCCCTTTCATAAGCTTCATGGCAAAAGCATAGTGTGTACTTGTGACCTGCTGAACCAGTATCCTGATCTACTCAGCCTGCTCTACCAGTGCACAGGGCAGGTTCAGATGTCACAGGTGCCAATTTGACAGCTGCAGTGACAGCCAGGTCCCTGCAGCTCAAGGGCTGCATTTAAGATATGCACCCCTGTACCAAAACTATGATGATCACAAGAAGCCCATGCTGGTGGCAAGGAAAAGAATGGTGCATGGCCCTTCTTATAATCATGGCAGGCACATCAAATATGATATTACACATATGCCTGAACCAGCTCAGCTGTGGAAGGTGATATGTATTTTGGACAGACAGGATGATCCTGCCAAAGTGACAGGACGGGAACCTGAATGATATGCCTCCTCCTTGATCTCTTTATGAGGGAAGGGTTCTATGTTATTATGTCAAAGTAAAATTAGTTTGTGCTAATTAACTTCACTGCAATCACTTCGATTTTTTTTTAAAAAAAAGGTTTTATTTGAGGGGTCCCCCAAACCATTGTCCCCTTCACTACCACCCAAGCCCCAGACCCCGTTCTATTCCTTTAACCTAAAGTACATGTACACATTTTGAATTAATTCAAAGTGTTTGCAACAAAGTAAATTATTCCAATGAAGTATACTTCTTGAAACAACTAGAGACTGAGGCACAACAGGCTGCTGTCCTGGGCCCAGGCATCAAAGGAGCACACCAATTGAATAGGAGAAGCCTCTCACCAGGGTGCTGCATTTGTAGAGGCGGTTGATGATAGAGAGAAGGGAATGATGTAAGTGAAGACAGGAGAGGTCTTTACAGTTGTGGAAGACTTCCATCATCTTGTTTCTCTCTGCCCCTCTCTCTCCCCTTCCTGTTCCCTCCACTTTCTCTAGGGCTAAGTACTTTGGTTGTGATGTCAGAAGGGCAAAGCCCACTACTTTTCATAACAGGGATTGGACCACTAAGGCACGCTAGCTTTAGTCGTTCATCTGGGGGTATTATCTTTAAAGGAAGAGGTCTCACACAACTTCTTTGAATTATTTTACAATCATCATTTGGACTCCGACTCTTCAAGAAGATTTCATTGGGCCTCTATTGGGAGAGTTGATCTTTCCAAAGTTCTCTGCAGGTGAGGTGAAGGCAGGTGTTGCAAGGCAGAGGCAAGCTCTATTCTCTAGCCATCCTCAGGGACCATTGGGCTGAACCTGCTGCTGGAACAAGACCTGCATGTCTGCTAGCCACAACGGTACCTAGGACCTCACTATGTTTAAAGACCCCTGCAGTTTTGTGCCAGCCTCCCCATGTTTAGCAACCTAAGAACAAGGACCCATCTTGTCTCTGAGTTCCTGAAGTGGGACTCAAAGGAACCTGAGAAGTGACCGGCTGCTGGAGCAAGAACTCCCGCTCTGCCAGCCACAGGGATAACCAGGACCTCACTCTGTTGAAGGAACCCTGCAATTGTGTGCCAGCCATCCAAGTGTTTGGGAGCACGAGAAAAGGACTCATCTTGTCCCTGAGCCCCTGGATTGGGACTCACAACACCCTTAGTGCCAAGACAGCTAGGAGCCTACTTGATCTGCTTGCAGCCGTGTTTCAGAACTGTTCCACACATTTGAACCACCAGTGCCTTTTGCACTCTCCCGATCTTCGAATTCTTCGCACAGTGCCAAGAAGTCTGATTCAGTGCTGCCAGCCCACCAAGAATCACAAAAGGTACTATTTGCCTGCTAACTGCCCCCCTAGGTCCATTTCTGGGCCCTAAAGACTGGCTAAGTCACTTGTATCCATTTGTCACCCAAGAACATATCCTTTTTGAACATTGTGGTCTTTAATTGTCCTCTCTCCCCTGGCTCATTACCCAGAGGGCTGTATCTCCTATCTTTGCATATTCTCTTTTCATTCTACAAGGGTTTTTTGTAGGGATTTATAGTTAGTTAATACTGTACATGTGTGCTTGATTAAAGTATATATATAATTTATAGGTCCTTGATTGGACATTCCTTTATTTTGGACTGTTAGACTTTGCTGTTTGAGTCTCTACTGAACCACTTGCACAGTCCTCTTGAGAACATAGCTTTCCCTCTGCCCACGTTACCACAAAAGGCAAAGGAGTTATATCTCTAAACTGTGCCTGTTTTACCTTCATGATTGTGTTAGATCTTGGTGTGTTGCAGTGTGAGGGCTGAGGGGGCACTTTAGCCTCTACTCCTCCTTGTACTTTTGTCGGGCAGAAGTCAATTCGTCACAGGTGGATATGAGAGTTTGAGTGGAATGGTAGGGGAGGCTTTGGTGGATATTGCTGATATTTAGTTGCGACTTGCAGCAGTAGTGGTTGAGGTGATAAATCGGTGGAGTTTATGATTCTTGCTGAAGAGCACCCAAAGGTGATGGGCCTAAATAGGGTGCGTGATGATGGGAGTGTGAGCCTCTGTGAGCAAAAGGCAAAACACTACCAGCATCTAGGTCAGTTACTCGATCTAAGAAATATAAGATGTTTGCATGTAATGTTTACACAAAGGACTGTATCCACCTTTTTCAAGGAGAAGGCATTATTACCTCAGTAACTGCTCCTCGCTAGATTCGGGTGCTGCAACTTTTCTTGAGAGTGCACTTGTAAGGGAAAAATCTGCAACAAAACTATTTCTTTGTCATTAGTGTAATGAAAGATTTCCTACAACCTTAAGATTCGTGTAAGGGGTGTCAATCAATTGGAAGATTCGCCTTTGCCAGTGTGATTAAGGCTGTTAAGGTCATGTTGTCCAAATGTATAAACTGTGCCTTCTGAACTATGCCCATATGTAAGCTAAAATAACAATAACAAGGCTTTTATTTAGCTATTACTTTGGATTGTACAGTAAGTTGTATCCCGGCTTCTTCGGTGGATGTACTGCACAACGTATTCCATAGCTGGAAACTTATCTTTTGTGATAAAAGGTAATGTATGGTTTTAGTATCAATCAAACGACCTCCACTTCTTCCAGCCTTCTTCACTATCATAGCCTATTCCCAGGGACCGAAGAAGCCACCCATACTCTGTAAAATGTTACCTTGACACTATGAGAGAAGTGATGTCTTTCAGATACTTAAGTTATCATTACTAGTTTTGATAGAAATCAAGCCTAGATTCAGCAGCCTCCGCAGAGGCTATCTCTAAGGGCATGGTGCTATACATTATAAGTCAAGTCATCCTCTCTCAGGAAGGCCTGAGGGACTTTCCACAGGAAGGAATGCAGACATCGCATTCCTTCTTGGCAACAGTCACAGAGTTCTTTTCTTTGTTTTTCAGTAAAACAAGACACTTTGTGAAGGCCACTGTGCCTGTTTTGCAGAATCTGATTCATGAGCGATTCACAGGTGGGTGGGCTAAGTGTCTCTCAAGAGTCTGCCTTGATGCAAGTCCAGATTTTACTTTCCTCTACCTCCATTAAGCGGCTGTTGCTTTTCTGTTCTCCAAGCCACATGGAAGGCCCCATAATGGAGAAGGAACGATGCTTATGCACCATAGGTGTCTTATTATACACATACTGGATCCAAGCCCATCCCTGCTCTCGGATGAAACTGTCCATATTTTCTTGACTCAAGATGGAACAATGGAAACCGCTGTTAGCACCCTGCCGTGGGTAGGGGACAGCCAACCGATCAGGAGGCTGGAACGTGGGCTGATACTGCCCATCAAGCCCACATTCCAAGCCACCTGATGGCTGGTTTGCCCGCCTGCCATCTTCCCCACCACCCACCTTTCACTTTTTTTTAATCCGATCCTCCCACTTACCTCATGCTGCTGCCGCTCCTTCCACCCTGCTCCGTTTGGCCGCCATGGACATGGAAGTGGGGCTTTGTACTGAGCCCTGCCCTGCCATTCCATGGTACCATCTTAGTAAAGTCTTTTCTTTTTCCTGAACAGGACCCCGTGAGGCGACTCGCTCATGGAACGAAAATACTTTCGAGTTATCCCTGTCCCAGCTCATGGTACAGGTGGGAATAGCGTTAACTACTCGTTCAAGGGCTTGAACGGATGTTAACGTCCCGTAGCCCTCATTAAATGCCCTTGTTTCGCATGGGCCTTTAACTTGGGCCCCGGGCCTTTAACACCCGTTCCAGCCCCTGGAACTGGTGCTTAGTGCTTAATTAGTACATGGAGGTATTATTGACCTACTGGCCTAGTCCAGGCTGGAACTGGCCAATGGGGCAATAAGGCAATGCCCGAATCAAAAACATAACATTCTAGTGTGGGACAGTTTTTTGGGTCAAAGTGGGTTACTTTTTTGGCCCATGTGCGCCAGTTTGATAGGTTACATCACCATGCAGCTAGCAGTTTTTACCAGTTTTACTGAATAAATATTCTTTAAAATGCACAATTTGCATCACATTTTGAAAACCTCCACTTTGTTTTCCACTCAAAGAGTCTGTCACAAAAGGAATGAATTGCCATTTGCAACTTCGGCCACTTTTTCATTGGTGCCCGGGACAATTGTATGCCCCAGTCTGACTCTGGCCTAATTTTAGCCAATCAGAATCCTTGAAATGCAGTCAATAATTACAGGCATTAAGTGCATTCCACACAGTCTCACTTAAGAAGCACACAAAGAAACCACAAAAAGCATTGTTCAGGCACAGAAAATTAATCTACATTCATTACAAGTTCAACAAAAATAAAATGTACCAATTGCCTGCACAACCATGTTCCTCTCACGTGAAAACGCAAGAAAAACTGTCACCAACAGCATACAAACTGAGCAAAAGGGACTGGAGCCCATGCTTCAGGAAAATATGTCCACAGTTGCTTCTATTAACTTGCCTGAAAAACAAGACTCTCCCTCTCTAGGAGGATCTTTTTTCATCGCAATGTCAGTGTGAGAGACAACATGCTAGTATGTATTCTCCTGACCCCAGTGGTCCGAAAAAGGTCAATTGCTACCTCCTCCCACACCCATTTCGGGAGCAGTGCCATTTACAGAGGTTCAGGGAATGCTGGTGGTTGCAGACTGAGACATATGTGACACAATTTTAGAGCCGATTCAATCATTTTGTCTATCCCGGGAACCATACTTTCCTCCTGAGCATGCGTTTGATGGACACGATGCCCTGTGGCTTTCATGGGCTATCTCAACAACTCATCAGTGCAGGGCTGCCGGTAGTACTATTCTATCGCCCTTGAGCACCAGAGACAGCTCATCTGTGGATTTGGTGAGTATCTTGAGCAAGTGTCGTCCTAAAGCCTGGTTATCCTGAATGTAAGCTTCACAAGGTGACTAGCGAGAGAGTTTAGCCCTCTTGTGTGTGATTTATTATCTCCGCAATCGAGATGGCTGGTGGCACAACGTGATGGATGATACAATTTATGTAGCCATCCGCCCGGTTGCTTGATGTCTGTGAACCCGCAAGTAGGTGTCTCGAGAGAAAGTCTGCTGGGTTTTCATCCTTGCCTTGCTTGTGTAGAATTACATATGTGTACTCTTGTAGGCACAGTCCACATAGTGCTATTCTGGGTGGCTTCTGTGCTGTTGGCTTGCCGTAGATGGTGATGAAAGCCTAATGGTCTGTGATTATCGTGAAGAGCTTTCCATAGAGGAACAGATGGAAATGTTTGCACACCCACCCAACTCCTTTTGTGCTTGGGAGTATCTTTGTTCCACTACAGCGAGGGCATAGGATACAATTTTCCTTTGTGCATGATCACTTCCCGAGTGTTGAGCCAGGATTGCCCCAAGACCCACCGGGCTTGCATCCACCATAACCTTGGTATGCATGTTGGGATCGACATGCACACCGCTGCAGCAATGTCTCTATTTTGTCAACAGCCTCTTGCTCTGAAGGGCCCCATTCGAAAAGGTGCGTCGTGTTTCGTGTGCAGGCAGAGGGGGGCACTTGTTGTGGCGAAGTCCGGCAGGTACCTGGTGCGTCAGCTTGCCAAACCTAAGAATTATCTCACTTGTGCGACATTCGCTGGGCGAGGGGCATCCGTCAACGCGCAGATCTTGTCTGGATCAGGTTGGATTCCTTTTTCTGAGAAAATGTGACTGAAGAATTTTAATGTGCTCTTGTTAAAATTACATTTGTCCTTATTGAGTGTCAGGTTGGCCTTCCTGAGCACTGTGCACATTTTTTTAGGGTGGCATCATGAGCCTCCTGGGTTTGTCCGAATATTAGAATATCATCACTGTAGTTTAGACAGTGGGTTATGTGGCAGATGATTTTGCGCATTTCTTCCTGGAAGATCGTTGCGGCAGATGAAATCCCAAAGTTCACGCGTTTGTAGCGAAATAGCCCCAGGTGGGTGGTGAACGTCATGATGTATCTTGACTCTTTGCTGTGTTTAATCTGATGGTAGCCCTTGTTCAAGCCCAGGCGAGAGAAGACTGTGGCCCCATTTAGCAGGTGCATCATATCAGTGATTTGTGGTGACTGATGGTGCTCCCTGAGGATGGCTTGGTTTAGGGCCCTCATGTTCACGCGCATAGTCTAATTTGTCCTTCTGGGCCCCTTTTGGGCATTGGTACCAATGGGGAAACCTATGAGGTTGGACCTGATGTCGGTTTGATCATGTCTGCCTCCATCAGAGCGATGAGTTGCTTTTCTACCTGGTGATGAATATTGAACAGGATCCCTTTAAAGTGTTGGCCAATAGATTTTACAGACGAATCAATGTGCACTTTGATTTTCCACCCTTTTAGTTTCTCAATTCCTTTGAAGAGGTTTGGAAAATGTGCTGTTATCTTGGCTGCAGGTGAGATGTATTTGTTTGCCATAATCTGACAGAGGATGTGTATCAGTCCCATCTGAATGGCCGACTTGAAGCTTAGCACACATCCACTCACAGCTTTGGTTGCTAGCACGTGTATTAGTAGGGGATTCTCTTTGTCCTTGTGTCAGCAGGGGGTTGTAAAATCACCCAGACATGGAAGTGGTTCCTTGGCTCCATATGCATAGATGGCCACTCACGCTAACGAGGAACTCGAAGTCTTGTCCTTGTATGGATAATGGTAGAGTGGGACAGTGTGCTGATGCGGTGGGATTATCTAGGGCATCTAAGAATCCTCTTCTTTTTCGGTCCGTGCTAGAGTGAGAATCCGACTAGCTTGAGGATGGTGTGCTTCTTTTCAGGATTCACCGTCTGCCCTTGCAGCGACTGTCCAGTGATGGGGAAGTCTTTCCTCTCGGGTGGCATCTTTCTTTGTAGTGTCGTCTTTCTGGGATCCTTGTTCTTTCATCTCGATGATGTCGGGACAGCGATTTGTGACAATGAGATTTCCTTTCGGGTGAGCCAGCTCTCACTGCCTTAGGATTGCGTCATATGGCGCCCACTTGTGGAGCATATTTGGCCGATTGCTGTGGATGATCCATCATGGGGGAGATCGTACCCACACTGAAAACACTGTCTTTTCTCATTCTGAGTGTCTGATGTGACCTGTTGTTGTGAGGTGGGTTTGAAAATGTCCTCTTTCTTGATGGTTGGCGTTGACGAGATGTGGGTCTTGCTCAGCGTGGATATTTGGAGGACCAATGCAGACAGCATTCTTGCCAGTACTAGAATCTCAGCCAGCCTGTGTGGTGTCTGTAATTGTTTCTTCTTTAGTATCAGGGTCTCACAACCGGCTACGACCTCGGACTTAATGGCCTCATCGTTGTTGTACAAGTGGAATTCACAGTATTTTACCATGGACTTGAGGCGTGTCACAATTCTGTCCATACTTTTCGTCCGGAAGTTGAGTCGTGGTGTAGAACACATGTCTTTCATAATAGACGTTTCTGTGTGTTTCAAAATGTTCCTTCAATATTTTCATAAGATCATCATATTTATACTCTACATCAGGGTCCCCAACCTTTTGTGTGCAAGGAACAAAATTTGCATATCAAATTAAATGGTGAGCAACATCAGCTCTTTGACGGAACATATCAGTGCTCAGTTGGTGGAAAAATTATGGTACCACAAATCATAATTGGAATACACTTAAGACTGCTAACAGAACATTTACATGTGCAGTATTTAAGTTATCTAGACCATTTGCAATTCTAGTAAAGGAAATTTGCATGGCTGTTAACTTCATTTGGCAGTAAGTGGCTGTTTACATGAAATGTTGAGGACATTGAGCGGTCAGAAGGACATGTTCAGATAGAACCAGTAAAGTTGTTTAAAAATATGGTAGGACTGAATAAACATTACCAGGGGCTTCAGATTCTCAAGCAAAACATTTAAAAGAAATTTCATTCACTTTTTGGACAGCAAGATTTGTCACAAATGGATCACTGATAGTCAGGTGTACTTTGGGATTCTGCCTGAGGATTTTCCAGGATCTTTAGCAGCAAATGGTGCATCACTAGAATACAAGACCTGTAATACTGTTCCGATTTTGGACAGTTTTTTCTTCAGGAATGCTATGAAATGTTGCATTTCTGATTGCACACAGAGTGATCTCTATCCTCTTGAGTTAATTTTCCAATAGCCTGGGGTAGGCACCAAGAAGATGATGTCTGACAGCCGGAGGGGCTGGTTGGCGATGCCTAAACTTGACAAGAAGACATTGAAAAGAATGACTAATTCACAAGATATTGAATGATATTCTCTGAAAACTGTTAAACAGTTGCAAGGTCACAAAGGAAAATGTCAGTTTGAGTCTTTGGTTGAAAATATCCAGGACAGAGCTATTGGCAAATGGTAGCACCCAGTTCAGGCCGTCCATGTCATAGAAAGGGATTCCCCATGGTTTGATGCAGAATGTGGAGTCTCGAAAAGAAAAGAAGCTATGAATGCCTGGCCAGATTTATATTTTCAAAAGGGCATATAAAAATTGCTAAAAGACAATAAATAAAAATAATTTATTGAGAAACAAAGGGAGTTTTTGGAGATTGCCATGTTTTTTAAAGACACCAAATTGTTTTATGTTTAATACAATTGTCAAGACAGGCATTATGCAACCTCCTTGGGCGAGTAGTCCTTGGACCATCAGCCGGCCCATGGCCAGTAAGATATGTTCATAATATTTGTTGCTCAGACTGGAGGTGTACGCTCAAAGTGACAATATATTGATGTCCTCTCAAGCGGGTTTCAGGGGGGCTTAGAACAATGGACCACTGCTTCACTATGAGCACCATCATGGAGAAATATAGTAAGGTTAAGGGAGGGAGATTAATTCTGGCTTTTTCAGATTTAGAGAAAGCCTTTGATCTGATTGATAGAAACATCCTGTGGCATAAGTTCCATTTTATTTGGATTTCTAAGCGTTTAATACATCTTATCAAACTGTGATAGGCAGGCACCTCAGCGTTTGTCCGATTCACAAGATTGTGGAATTATACATTGTTTATCCCCACCAATAAAGGTGAAAAGCATGGATGTCCATTGGCCCCAATGTATTCCTTCCAGGCTTTGGTGCTAGTACTTCTCTTCGGAAAGTTAATCCACCCGTCCTGAAGAGTACATTTTATAGCATGCTTCTTTTTGCCGATAATGCCTCTATTTTGGACATTACTCCAGCAGGTCTCCAACAGGGCCTGCTATACACAAATGACTATTTTGGGGACTATAGTTTAAAGTTAAACATGATCAAAGCAAAATTGATGGTTTTCAGGAAAAGGGTGAAATGTTCTAGCTGGTTTTTAAATGAATGTAGAGATGAGGTGGTAGGCTCATTTTTATTTGAGCCTACTCTTTTCAAAGAGTGGTGCGTGTGTCACTCGTTTTAATAAGACAGCTGAAAGAGCATCATTATGGATAAAGAGTTTTTTAATATTTTATTTCAAGTTTGCAGAATTCAAATTTCACAAGTGCCTGGAGGAATATAATGGCAAAGATCTGTTCCATCATTTTTTGTGGAAGAAAAATCTTGGGTGGTTCGAAATGTCATGTTGTGGAGGGGTTGCAAAATAAATTCCAGTGCCAAATAGCAGATCTCCCTCCAGGTACACCTGGTAGCGCCTTATGAGCAGAATTGGTGGTGTTCAGTTTGAAGGTGTCGGCCCAGTTAAGATTTTTACCTTATTTTATGAAAGCACATCTGGGATTTTCTGCTAATCATAAAGTGAATTTCATTGTAATTGTGATTACAGCCTCCCAAGGTAAAGAAAAATACTTGTGGTACGTGGAATTGTAAGGCACTGTCCATTTGGATAGTGGGGTGGGATATAACTAAATTTGGCATATTAAGTCAACTCAAAACTGCTCTTAAAGCAAGAGATTATCTCAGGGGGAGAGAGGCAGATGTCCAAAATATACATAAGCTGCCCACTTTTCACCTTATATGCAGATTTACTTACACATATACGACAGCATGGAGAAATCTGTGAAATGAAATAAGATCCCCAGAATGCAGGAGGCTGATGCTAATGATACGTTTAAATGTACCCACTGCTCAATATATGAAGATGGCGTGCAAGAGGAATCACAAAGTGTTCCTGCAAAATGGGACTTCGATGAACATTTGGGGCCTTTTCTGTGAATTTATCATTGTTTCTCTGTTTTTCGTAAGCGTGGACATGCATGGAACCTATGTTTTATATAATTAATTGTAATGATAAGGCTTTTACATATACCTTTTATGAATAGGTTAAAGCTGCTTTTTTATAGTGGGGTTGTTCTAATCGATGTACATTTTATGAAATGCGATACGTTTTTAAACTTTGACAACTATTAATGGAGAAATATGAAAGAATAAACATTGATTAAGTAATACCATTACATGGTAGGCTTTACAGACCACTTCACTGGGACTTTGGAGGTTACCTCCTAAAATGTATTTTGCTATGTAATGGCATATAGTGCAGCATATAGCACCAGAGGCCTGTAACACTGGTGAAACAGTGGTTAGGGAAACATTGGGGCCTCTTTTCTCTGCCCAAAATGGTTTTCCACAGGATTTTGTGGCAAACATTGGTCAAAACCTTGAGCATTTGAAGAAAACTTCATAGAGGGGTGTGGTGGTGTCAATTAGGCATTTCGATACATTAATTGGCTCATTAATTTAAACGTATTATCAGTAACTTAAACGGATTTGAATATGGGACAAATTCATTATGAAAAATGTGGCATGTATTTGCCTTTTCTTCTGTAAAAACGAACATAATATGACAATTTTCTCCAGGACACCAACATGGGCATGTGGTTCAGTTATTATGCTCATTAATACATTTGTCAGCTGGCCAAAGTATGTGAAGATGACAAAGTTTTAACAATGACACTACAACAATAAGTAAGGACATTTTCTGAAAAAATTATTTGCATGGTAGCAACAAACTCAAATCTTGCATTTACAGGTATAAGCCAACTGGAACTACAGCAGGCCCATTGGCCACCATTCTTGTACAATACACAACTCTGTCTTGGCTACACTGCTACTGAAGTTTCCACCCTTCAGCACCTCCTTCTAGGCCTCCCTACCATGGCCCAGAGCAAGTGGCGAGCAACATTGTAGGGTACCACAAGCAACGTGTTGCTCCTAAGCTACACGTTGAGGACCACTGCTCTACATCTTCTGGTAACTCAAAGATGATGTACCGTACCTCGGGATCAGCCATGACAGTGAATAACCCGAATGATGCATTTGCCTTCTTGCAGGGCTACTGCGTCTAGGTAGGCATCATATTCTTTCATCCACCTGGTCCACCTCAGACCCAGACTGGTGGTATCTATGGTGTCAAACAGCATTATTGATGGCACCGGGAATGCATCCTTCCCTTTTTTAGTAGGGTTTGGTACAGGCCAGTCCTGGTGCTGGCCTGGCTGTGGCCTGGACATGGTGTTGTGCAAATCGAGATTTTACCCCTTGTTGATCGGTCTCACTTGTGGTCCCTTATGGTGAATTTCCTCAGGAGTATGAGGCTCTGGGCTTTGGCGGGCTGGTTTGATCAACCACAATAGCCTTAGGTAGTCTCTCTACCCCTCCCATGTGTCTCTGGGCCTTCAGTGCTATCCATGTGCTGCATGTGCTGGTGGGGCTGTCCATTGCGCTCAAATGTTCCACTCATCACCAAATGGTTCACTTCTGTTTGTGCTGAGGCATGGGATGTGCTCATCCCCCACTCCTGTGACTGCAGGTTCAGCTAGGATTCCACTGCCCTGCGTGGCTGCCCTCCTGAGCCGGCGAGGAGCGGAAGTTGCTTGCCGATATAGTGGAGTACTGTCGCTGGCTGCTGCCATGGGTTCACCTCATTGCCAGTGTTCTGCCCCACATTTTGTGGGACAGGACACTTATGTGGGCGCACAGCGCAGACAACACCAAAGAAGACTAGGTTCAGCTATCAACTGTTTTATTTGTGCGCTCAGTGCGTTCCCATTAACTTTGGTTGTCAGAGAGATGTCATGGCTGTAGAGCAGCACCTGGGAGCCAAGAAGACAGTGGCGCCGAAACCCTAGCTGGTTGTGGTAAGGAAGGCGGCAATGTGCCCGAGTGCAGCAGGGCCCGAAGCATGCTGCTGCTGTTGGGCAAGGACTGGCTGGGTGCCGCAGCAGCCCAGGGGATCCCACACTTAGAAGCACTGTTTGCGGCTCCTGGTCAGGAAGTTGGGAGGGGCCAGTCATAGGAAGACCGCTACTGCGCGGCGAGGAGCCAGCACACCGGCTTGATGGTAAACGCAGCTCCAGTACAGAGGTTCTGCTGGAGCCCGCGTATAAGGAAAATAACACACTAAGCCAACAGGTATTAATGTTGATGAATTAAGGACTCCATGGAGGCCGTGCTAATGAAAAACCCACTAAACCACCAGGGAACATTATTAATAGAAGGCCTCCAGGACTGCCTTTATGATCCACTATTCACCAGAGATTGTCAACTTGAAAAGAGGCCTACAGTGGGGCCAGACCAGTAGGGAACAACAATTCCCTGTGGCCCCTTGGAGGGTCCATGTTGTAAATGCAGCAGGCCTGCGCAGAGAAGGGGCGGGACTTACAAGCCCTTCCCATGTCACACCCTTTGGAAGACAGGTAAGGTATTGGTCAGAGTAAATTGGCTAATCAGGGGATGGGGTGGGATATTTAAAGATATGTTTGGGAAGGGGTTTTTCTGGGTTAGTTGGGTGAGGAGAGGAGGTGCAGGAGGTTGTACGAGAGACCAGAGGAGGGAAGTGCAGAAGGGGTACAAAGGTTATTGGAGAGAGGGATCTGTCGAGTGTTAGTGCATGATACTAAGGAGTAAGTGGAGTAGCATAGAAGAGCAGTCGAGAGTGTCGTTGTAAGTGGTGGCAGCGGTAGTGGAAGTAATAGAGTAGCAGGGGGACAGAGAGGTGGTAGTAGTAACCTGTAAGAAGTAGTAGCAGTAGCAGCCACAAAGAGTGATACTAGAAAGAGAAGAGGTAGAGAATCAGTGGTAGTACAGAAGTGGAAATAGCAGTTGAGAGGGAGTTGTAGTTAAGAGGCAGTAGTAGTGATAAGCAGTAGTGGAGTAAGGGCAGAGCTGTGGTGGCAGAGATAGTAGTAGCAAGGAGATGGAGTACTGGGAAGGAGGAAAAAATAGCAGCAGAGGGAGTAGAAGAGTGGTAGTTGGATGTAGTGGTAGTGGTTAGAGAAGGAGTTGAGCAGATAAGAAAAATCAAAGGGTGGAGGCAGGAAGGTGGAGTGTAACATCAAAGGGACAGGAGAGCCGTGGAGGAGGAGAACATATTGTGATGCAGTATAGGAGAGTGTCAGGTGAGACTGTGCATGAGTAACAAGTTGGTGGACCTTGGTGGAAGGTGGCACCATCTCAACTTTCCCTAGGGAACTAAGCAAGGCTAGGAGAGGGACAGCTTGAAGGCACCTACGGAGTTAGACAGCCACCGACGCAAGTGATTAAGCCAATGTTGAGACAGATAGCCGTTACCTGACAATAATACTAACATCACTGGTACGGACGCCTGGGCTAGGGATGCAGGGAAAAGACTAGGGTAGTTGAGTGAGAGAGGGACGGCCCTAGTGCCAACTTGCCCAAAACCCAGTAGACCCAGTAATCCCAATAGTTCTCAAACTGACTATCTGTATTATTGTAAATAAACACCCTTGGACTGACATATCGAGTCAGAGGGGTTGTTTGTGGCAGACCCTGTCACAGAGCACAATGAAAGGAGCACTGAGCATGCACTCCTTTCATTCGCGCGCATTCCCAAAATGCTCCTGCCACCTTATTGACAAGGGAGATCTGAGCATTTCAGGAGGCGCGGGAGAATAGCGCAAAGATATGCTGCCCAAGCAGCCTTGCATACATTAGAGACGGGAGCATGCATCCCTTCCTCTTTCTATTCCTTCTTCGACCTCTCTTCGTATCTTTCAAACTAATCTGAAGACGGTCCTCTTATCTCAGCTCTCCAATTAAATGCTGTCTTCACTGTTTTTTCCCAGAATTAATTAAACATTTTTTTGATGTACCATTTTACTTTATTTCTGTTCAGCGCTTTGGCGTAAAGAGATATACAAATAAATAAAAATACAAATACAGATGCCCTTTGTGAATTGGGCTTCTGCTTTTTTTGGCACCATGTCTGAGAATCTGGCCTCATGTCTTCTGCCCGTGTCTGCTTGAAAAGCACAATGCACCAAAAGGTTCTCCCTGACCCTTCTCTGAGCGCGGGCTCAGCTTCAGGAAGCAATGGAGCACTTTACAATCATAGGGGGAAGAACAAGGTTAGGGAGCAGAGAACAAGGGAGTGGGGATTTAACAGAAGAGGAGGGTGGGCAATTGTCAGCAATGAATCTACAAGTAACCAGGGGGGAAACAGTGGGGATCAGATCACCCAGTCTCAGCTATGGTGGGGAGTGGACAGTGCCTTCACATTGCGTCAGCTTTGGACAACAGTCACATCAGCTTTTGCTGTCTCAAAATTAGGAATGGATTTTATTCACAATTGGAATCTGACTTGATGGGCCCTTTAATGCTCGTCATGCAGAATTGTACACTCGGCATGGATGGGATGGGACCTGCCGACATATTTGCAAGAGAGCGATGCTTGAGTTATGATGCCCTGCCATTAACCCATCCCACAGTGCACAGGTCACCTTGTGAAAAAGTGAGCACAATATCCACGTTTTGATGGACCGCCTGAAAGTTTTATGCTGAGATGGTGCCATGCATTAGCTTTCGAACGCCAATAGGCTTCTTCATCAGATGATGGCCACAGAGTGAATGATTAACACGCCTCTATCCTTTACCTGAAAAATGCCTTCCATTCAGGCTTTGATCCTAGAAGCTAGGCTCGGCCCAATCTTTGCAATCCCTGTGCACACAGCTGAGACATGGCCTGTTATTGCTATCTCGCTGCCGAGAAACCAAGACCAAAAGGGACAGTGTACTCCGATTTCAGTGTAGGAATGCCAAATAAATATAAATGCACTTACCTCCTAGGTCAAGCCTCGCTTGACCATATTCTCGCTTTGGCAAATGGAAACACAACCTGACCAGTCCCTTTGCCTTACTTCATTTGGCAACTCAATCTGAAAGGTATATGTGGTATATAACGCAATAGCACCCACTGTAACAGGCATCGTAAGCTCCTCAAAATGCATGCGTGGTGTCGCTGAGGGGGCAAGCCCAGCATTTTCTGTGAGTGGAGCCCCTTGGATGTAGTCACCCCTTGCACTTATTCTTCATGAAGAGTTTCGGTTTGTTTGGGAGAATGTATATCAATCTGAGGGATAATGTATGCTGCTGACCTTGGACCTGGAGCCTTGGGACCTTGAGGTGTAAACTTCTTTGATCCAAAAAATCATGGAGGCCATTTTGCTCATGGGGAAGTGTAAAAGGCGCGCATGCAAATCTGCTAGCGTTACCGCCACCCTCTGATTTTGATGCTGGGAGCAATGCGTTTGGAATTTACCTGCTTGTTAAAACTGCTAAAAGCACGCTGCTTACATAGAAATCCCATGTAAATGCTGACTGCCATGCATGCATGACGGCTATTCTGCCTGCTTTTTCTTTTCACTTGTTACTACAAATGACAAACATCGTATGAAGAGGACCTGTGAGGTTCTGCAAAATGACCTTCTGTGTGATTCTGGGCAAACAACTTCATCTCCTCATGCTTAGCATTATTAATACGCACAAAGTGAGAACCAACGCATGACAGTAGTACACATTTGTATTCGCCTTTAGCTTTAAAACATTACAAAACACAAACATACACTAAATGAAAAGGAAACCACACTATTTTTAACATATTTTAAGTGATGTGTTGAGCGCCAGAACGGCGAAACACCTGAATTCAGGTAGAAACATTTAAAATAGGCCATTTAGTTAATGGTCTAATCATTTCTAATACTTCTTCTCCAGCACCTGTTTTCTGTAATTCAATTCCACCCCTGAAGTACTGGCATGTGCAGTGCACGCCAGCTGTCTTGCGCACTGGCACGTGCAGGGCACGCCTGCTGTCTTGCGCACTCACGTCCTCTCTTGCTTACTTCTTTTTAAATTTGTTTTACAATAAACGTTCTCTGGAAAGTACTCGCTCGTCTTTAAAGCTAGTGCTGTTCTCTATCTGTGTAGTGTGCTGTGCAGTGGAGTCATTGTGCTGAAAATGTTGGAGGGGTGATGACATCTAAATGAAAGGGGCCCCTGCCAAATGAGTGGGACAAAATAGAGTGCCACAAGAGTTGGGGGGGGGGGGGCAAACACCACCCGCCCCCTAAAATGACGCCCATGGCACTACTGTATGAAGCAAGGCACGTTGCAGGAGCCCTGTTCGGTGAACATTAAGAAAGAAAATGAATCTTACGTGCCAGCGGTCTAGCTGCGTCTGGGGTCGGAAGATGGCGCAGTGGAACGTGCGTCTATTCAAGGCCTGGCTCCTGGAGGCGGCGTGCGCCTTCTGGATGCAGTGACGCACCTGCGCAGCCTGATATGAATGGAACAATAACTTTTTTTAAACAGACAGGTTTGTTTGGTTTTTCCGGTTCTCAGACAACACACCCTTTTATGTGAAGGTAAGGCGGGCGCTGATTTCATCTCTTGGGCACCTCGATCAGTGGCTGGAGGGAGTCGCAGCCACAAGGAACAACAGTTGAGAAACATTGAGTACAGGGAGCGGCGGTGTGCTGGAGACTTGCCAGTCCGGCCTATCGTTGCACGTCGGAATAGTGTTGAATGGCGGCCAACGAGGCAGCTCACAGCGTTAACTTGCCTGTGGCAGAGATATGCGTGCAACTGACAGGTCACACGTTTGAATCAGGGCACGTTGATCCAGTCGTTTAACCTTCTGTAATCGAAGAACCCCGCTGGGTTGGAGACCGTGATACACATTGTACCAACAACCTGACATTATAAATCAGGGTTTGTCCGTGCTATATAATGTCCAGCACGAGGCTGCGGGACACCTGTTTTACACAGGCAGAGATCTCCTGTCTCTGAGCTATCATTCCTGAGAATATGGCTTTTTAGACAGGATAATAACCCACTGCCAAGTTATGGCCCGAGGCGAAGCAGGGAAAGGCTAATTATCCCAAGTGATAATTATATGAAGCTTTTTGCGCATAATACAAGTAGTGATACACAGGTTTTGGAGTGGTGGGGAAGTAGCACATACTGAAGGATTGTGTGCTGTGCTCTTTAAAATCGTGGGCCAGGGCTTCTGGCTCCTCTCTTGCTGGGCTGAGGCTGAGTGAAGTGTTAGCATGTGTCTTTCAAAATTGGTCTACTTCCCACTCTTAGCCAATCAGAATCCTTGCAAATGCAGCCGATAACTACAGGTATTGAGTGCATTTCACAAAGTCTGACTTCAGAAGCACACAAGGAAACCACAAAAAGTATTGTTCAGACACAGAAAATGAATCCACATCCGCTACAAGTCCAACAAAAATAAAACCTACCAGTTGCGTGCACAACCATGTTCCTCTCTCGTGAAAACACAAGAAAATACTGTGACCAGCATCATACAAACGGAGCAAAAGAGACTGGAACCCATGCTTCAGGAAAATATGTCCACAATTACTTCTTCTAACTTGCCTGAAAAACACGACACTCTCTCTCTAGAAGGATCTTTTTTCATGTTCATGCTTTTCCTCACTGACCACCCCTCCCAGGTTATCCTGGGATCTTTCTCCTCTCCCACCACTAACTCCACCTCCTCACTGACCGCCCTTCCCAGGTTATCATGGGCTCTTTCTCCTCTCCCACCACTAACTCCACATCCTCACTGACCACCCCTTCCAAGTTATCCTGGGCTCTTTCTCCTCTCCCATCACTAACTCCACCTCCTCACTGACCGCCCTTCCCAGGTTATCATGGGCTCTTTCTCCTCTCCCACCACTAACTCCACATCCTCACTGACCACCCCTCCCAGGCTATCCAGGGATCTTTCTCCTCTCCCACCACTAACTCCACATCCTCACTAACCGCCCCTTCCAAGTTATCCTGGGCTCTTTCTCCTCTCCCACCACTAACTCCACCTCCTCACTGACCGCCCTTCCCAGGTTATCATGGGCTCTTTCTCCTCTCCCACCACTAACTCCACATCCTCACTGACTACCCCTCCCAGGCTATCGAGGGATCTTTCTCCTCTCCAACCACTACCTCCACCTCCTCACTGACCGCCCCTCCCAGGATATCCTGGGCTCTTTCTCCTCTCACCACTAACTCCACCTCCTCATTGACCGCCCTTCACAGGTTATCATGGGCTCTTTCTCCTCTCCCACCACTAACTCCACATCCTCACTCACCACCCCTCCCAGGCTATCCTGGGATCTTTCTCCTCTCCCACCACTACCTCCACCTCCTCACTGACCGCCCCTCCCAGGCTATCCTGGGCTCTTTCTCCTCTAGCACCACTACCTCCACCTCCTCTCTAACTGCCCCTCCGAGGTTACCCCGGGCTCTTTTTCTCCTCTCCTAGCACTATCTCCACCTGTGGCGTCTTCCAGGGCTCCAACCTTTCGCCCTTGCTCTTTAACACCTACCTTGCCCACTTGCACACCTAATTTCCACCTACTCCCCTCACTCCCAGGGTTATGCAGATGACACTCAACTCTCCTTGAAACTTCACTCTGATCCTCTCCTTACTTCCTCCATCATCCTTGACTGCGTATCTGCCATTCAGTCCTGGTGTGCCTCCAATGATCACTGCCTCAATGCCGGCAAGACAGAGATCCTTCTCATTGGACTCCTGCCCTATATTTTTTCGCCTCACTCTGACCATCTTCCATGGGATCCCCCTTCATCCTTCATATGAAGCCAGAAACCTCGGAGTCATCTTTGACACCACTATCTCCTTCCTCCCTCACATTCAGGACCTTGCTTTGAAGGCCCACTTTCAACTCTACCTCCTCAAAGGAATTCTCCATTTCCTCACTTTCCCCCAGAAGTTCAATGTCTCTAGAGCTCTGGTTCGGTCTAGGCTAGACTACTGCAATAGCATTTTCCTTAATCTACCCTCTTCTTTTTATGACACCTCCAGCTAATCCAGAATAGGGCTGCGAGAAGTATCCTTGGCCTCAAGCCCAGGGACTGCAACTCTGCAGTCCTTAAAACTCTCCACTGGCTCCTGGTTGCTGCAAGGATCCAATTCAAATCCCTCTGCATCATCCATAAGGCTGTCTGGGGCCAGAGACCACGCTATATAGAACTCGCTCTCACTAAATACTCTCCCTCCAGATCTTTACATTCCTCCAGCATCAACTCTCTGTGTGTCAAGAGCTTTGCTAAACAGAGAGCTGGTGGCCGATCTCTTTCCTCAGCAGGCTCCCTACTATGGAACAGCCTCCCCCTTCCTTTTCATATTGAGCCGAATCTCCTCAAATTCAGGAAGCTCCTCAATGATTTCCTTTTCACCTCCTCCTTTGCTTCCTCCCTCCTTTGCTAAAAAAAACACAGTTGATGAGATTGGCGACCAAGGTCCTTAGGTGTCCTCTTGGGCCCTGTTCTCCCAAACCAATTGCCTTCAGCCTCTGCCCGCATCCAGAACTTGCCTTGGCACCATGGCACCCACTGACCTATGCCACCACAGGCTTGCACTTATTTATTGGCTACCCCCCGCTCACACAGGCACTTACAGCTGCTCAATCCCTAGCACTTCCCTCCTGGTACACCTAGCACTTACCCCACTCCCTCGTCCATTCTTTCTGTCCTTGCACTTGCACGTTCTGAATGCTCACAAGGCCTAGTAGGTCCGCCTCTATCTTTCATTGTCCTATTTGATTTAATTCCCATGTTCCCTCCCTGTTGCCCTGTGCATGCTTTGAAACACAATTTACTTGATCTATAAACACTTTACAAATGCAAAATATATAAATAAAGGTAAACTTATAAAACAAAATTCAAAATAAAAACCCATTTAATTTACTAACACCTTTTGTCTAGTTATTTTACTCACTATAAAAGCAATGTTTTTTTTACTTCACCAGCATAACTCTGAAATCGATATTGCTATTACCACTATCTGCTCAAAGCCTTACAGACCTTGGTATGAGGCATTGTCCCTTGGGATAAGGACCCTTCCTTAACATTTGGTCCATGGCAAACTTGAGGGCTCCGCTTTGTCCGGCTATACTGACTCGCCAACAGCTCCATAAGGCTATATTAAATATGTGGGTGACTGAGATAGCACTCAACTATGACATCTGTTTTGAAGTCGGAGGACATACATTTTAATCGTGGCAGGAACAACTCGGCCCCTAATACTTCCGAGGTCACCAAATTGAGTACCATTACATTGGATAATAATAATAATACATGTTATTACATCAATTAGAAGCAGGATGACTCGGGAATGAAGCACTATAAGAAAACATGATATTATGACAGAAGGGAATTCTGTAAATGCTCAGACCGGATAAATTATAGTAATAGGCTTCAGCTTGAGGTATTCAATCAACAATCAAGGGGTTTTAAACAACATACAAAGGCAAGTTATTTGGGTCAAATGTTTTGTGGAAGTATCTTCCTGTTTTGTCACTCCTGGGCCACAGTTGTTTGATGTTACTTCTGCTTCCCCTATGATTTTCATGCAATTACGTTGTCACTGAAAATTGAAATATTTTGTCAGTAATGATCTCACCTTTCACTAAGAGGGGAGGATGTTACAGATGTAGAAGGATGGCATTAATAGAACCCTTCCAAATGCACGTGTCCTGGCTTCTGATGGTGCGCTGTCTTCCGGAGATGCTGAGTTAGCTGGGTGACTTGAGAGCGACTGCCTTATAGATGATAAAGCAGGACTTGAAGGTGATTTGTATGTGCAGTGGGGGCCAGTGAAGGTCGATGAGGGCCGGGGTGATGTGGTCATATCTGCATAGACCTTTGATGAGGCGTGTGGCTGCGTGTACAACACTTCTCAAGTATGCACTGGACATCCAAGACTAGATCAGGAGAGCCGGGTTTTGAGTCTATGGATGTCCTTGAAGGATTCAATCTTGAGGCATAGCTGTGTGTGTCATCAGCGTATTGGTGGATGTGGATATTGTGTGTGGCTAGGAGGACTCCCAGCGGCTCCATGTATACATTGAAGATCACTGGAGAGAGGATGGAACCCTGTGGGACTCTGTAGGTGATGGGTAGCATTGGCGATCTAGAGGAGTCCATCTCAACAAACTGCTTGTGGTTGTCGAGGTAGGACTTCAACCCATGTAGGAGAAGCTTGCTGATCCCCATGCGATGATGTAGGTTGTTCGTAAGCGCCTGGTGGTCTTCTGTGTCAAAAGCGTCTGAGGGGTTGAGTAGAACCAGGAGGCAGGGATGTTGAGGGCATCGTCAACCACCTGTATGGTTGCTGTCTCCATGCTGAATCTGGGTCTGAATCCAGATTGGTACGTTTGGAGGAGATTGTTGGTGTCAATGTGTTGCTGCAGTTGTGTGACTACCGCTTTCTCGATGATCTTACCCAGGAAGGGAAGATAAGTGATGGGGCCATAGTTACAGTGGTTGACAGGATCCAGAGTGGGTTTCTTTAGTAGAGGGAGGATTTGGCCTATTTTTAGGGTCGATGGAAATGTGTCTTGAGTTAGGGAGCTGTTGATGATCTCCAGGTAGGGAAGGAGAGCTTCTGCAGGGAGGGTATTGAGAATAGATCCTGGGTAGGTTGCGAAGAATCCTACTGATGCCTCACTGAATCCTTGCCTAAAGTCTCCCCCCAGATGGCCAGGGAAAGGCAGGCGCGTCCTTATCCTAACCTTGGCGGTGATATACTGTGGGAGGATCACCTGGGAGGAAACACCACCCAGAGTGGTAAGGAGATCCTGTGGGATGAGACACAATACCTGTCCTCTGAATTGCCAAAACAGGTAATTTCATATTGCTATTATAATGTCCCTGACACCCATATACGATCAGTGAACAGGGGTACAAGTTCTGTTAAATCTGAGAAAGCCTTATTAACAGAAAGATCTTTCAAGGTATTTCAGGATAAACTCCCTCCTTACTGCCAAAGATATAATATAAAAGGATCTATGGAAAGCACCTTAAGTCCAATGTCTTCCTGCGTAACAACCAATTTTAATAGTTCATTTTTGAATGAGTTTAAGGGAAATATATCTACCCTTAAAGTTAACTTAATTGTTAAAACAGCTAATTTTGATGAAGGGGACTACAAGTCCAATAATTACAGGAGTACTGGGTTGAGGAATGGGGCTGAAGAGGCATGTAGTTGCAGTAGTCAGGCAATTAAGCCTAACAGCTCACACCAGAGGGAACCAGGGAGGCATAAAAGGCTACCTCAGGGGCAGGCAATTGGAAGGAGCTGGAACTGTGACTGGCATGCAAGCTGTAGCAGTAGTAGCAGAAGGAAGATGGTAAAAGACTGGCAAACCAGGAAGAAGTGGAAGAACAAGAGGGATGCTGGAACGTGGAGACATCAGATTTCACCTGCTTTTTCTGAGAGGGTCCTGTTCCCACAAACTCTGCAGAAGGCATGCAGGAGAGCTGTCTTTCCACATGTGAGCATGATTCATGTGGTTGCCACGCAACGAAAGTGCTGGAGACCAAGGCGATGAGAGTTGCCAAGCCGTGGGTCTCAGGAGCGAGAGGGGCTCCATAAACATGTGGCCAAACTGGAGACACCTTCACAGACAAAGGGTGTGAGTCCCTTTAAAAGCCAGAAGCAGTAGAAGTTGTGGCAGAAGTTGTGGAAGCAGTGCGACCCGCAAACCAAGTGTTAAAGAAGCCAGTGAGTGAAGCACTGCATTCTAATACCTTGCGCAAATATTGCTGGCAACAGTACCCAATTCCCTATTCACTCGCGTATGGCAAATCTTCTTGAAGAGGTGACAAAGCATCATGGCTGGGATTACCATTGGTGCTGTTTGGTTGAAGTGGAACGTGGATATTTCACCAATGAGAAGACATTTGCTATCATTGGAACTTTGGTTAACAAACCTAATTTCTTTCTTTGGTTGAACATTTGCAGGATTCACTTTGAATCCTGGGGAAAGGATATTACCCAGGACATTAGAAGGTTATTCAGAAACTGTGAATGTTGTTCATGTCATGTTTCATTGTGTGTTTTCCCTCAGCTTTAGGTAAGCAGGGAAGTCTTCAGCAGAGTAGGGATAATGAGGCATTTTTGATCATATTCCTTTTGAGAATAAAATGGTATGTTTTGATAAATCATCAAACAGTTGTCTGCCTCCCATTACTCACCCCTCACATATTGTGTCAGTAGTGGGATCCGAGTCAGCTGATACACACTGGGGTTCACTATGTATATGGAACATTCTGATCAAACAGAAGCTAAGTCAGAAAAGGGTTTGTGTGGGCCTATTCCTCCTACTCGTGCCACTTGTACTTCCCATTCAAAACCTGGTTCTAATACCTCCCTTTGTTGGAGTAAAGGTGCTTTGATTCATTTTCCATCAAAGGAACTGGGGGAATAAGAAAAGGTCCTTGTAACCATTGGCCTATAAAGATGAATGCAGGCATAACATTTTTTCGAAGACTCAGGCCAGGGTATCCTTCCCAAAAAACAATATGTTGAAAGGAATGTGTACCATAACAGGAAAGGACAAATTGATGGTGTCTTTATTACTGGAAGTCGAATTTCCCCATGTGTATATCTTCCTGTGTTATACCTAACCAAGGACCCAGATTTAAGATGTACCGTCTTATCTCTAGTGGAAAAGAATTGAGGTTTATAATTCTCAATTATTCAACCGCTACTCGTAAAATGCATCGAGGAGATAGAGTTGGCAGGTTGATGTATGATGTAGCTTGGGAGTCATGGAATCTGGAGAAGGTTATACCAACACATGCTTTGAACGAACATAGAGTTGTTTTCTACCTATAAACTTTATGACACATCCTCTGGTAACATAAAAAGGGACTATCATCGGAATACCATGTTATATTGCATTGAGAAAGAGAGTTGTTGTCCTATCCTTGAACCCCTTTATCAAGATCAGTCAATTGAGGTGTTTAGAGGAAGAATGAAACCATGATCTATCTAGGCAGATTGGGAGATCTAGTGATAGAATACCAAATGCTTGTATATCTTCCTCTCTGACAAAAAAAAAAAACAGTTTCCCACCTGGGGATAATTATAAAACATTACCTCCAGGTTTTAATATATCTCAGAAATCTAGCTCCAGAAGTTCCCAGGAAAACAGCTTGCCATTTAAAGATAGAAGGTTTTCAGATAAAGATATATCTCCTGAGTCAAGGTGTTTCAGATGTGGAAGTTTGGAACAGCATGAGTATGGACATTGATCATAACGTCCATGTAATGTCTTAAAAGATTAATGGGAAGAAGAAAAGCAAGCAGTCTCTGAGAAAAGTATGTAATCTTTAAACCTTTTCTAAATACAGGGGGTGAAGACCAATAAGATAACACGATTTGTACTGGAGAGAAAACCAATTATAGAATCCCTGTAATATTCCTGGGGAAAACACTTTGGGCTCAGTTAGATACTGGAAGTAAGCATTCTGCTGTACATGGTAGCTTTCTTCCATCTAATTGGAAACCTATGGACCGCAAATAAATACATTGTTTACGTGGTCAACTAAAGAAACATCCCTTAATCATCCTTGATGTTACTATTCTAGGAGATAATTGTTCAGTATTAGTGCAGTGGCAGTAATACCTGATAATTCCTACATCTTTGGTTTGGGTAGTGAAATACAGTTTTTTGATGAATTGATTTTCTGTGTGGCACAAATGAAATCAAGAACTAAGGAACATCTCATTACTCAAGTAAAGGGAAACAAATGCTCATACTCTCCTTGTGATTCTTGGACTCTTGTAGAATTCTTTCCCAATGACCCAGTATGGAACTGGAAAATTGATAGGCAGACTAAAAATGTGGGGGAGGCAGGTGTAGGAGAGGAACAGGAACCTCGGCCGGGAGGGCAGGTTTTAAGGGGAAGGGAATGTGAAGAATCCTGCCTAAAGACTTGTCCCAGGTGGCCAGGGAAAGGCAGACGCTTTGTGATCATTACCTTGGGGTTGGTGCACTGCGGGAGAATCACCTGGGAGAAGCCAAGGCCCAGGGTGGTGAGGAGATCCCGTGGGATGAGACGCTGTATTTGTCCTCTGAAAGAAAGTTCCTTTCTGGATTGCCAAAATAAGTAATAGCATATTGCCATTATATTGTCCCTGACCCGCATGTAAGATATGTGACCATGGGTACAAGTTATGTTAAATCAGAGCAAGCCTTATTAACAGAAGGATATTTTAAGGTATCTCAAGATAAACACCCTTCTTACACGCAAAGGTATAATGTAAAATTATCTAGAGAAAGATTACAATTCTTTTCCGACATTGCATCCATTAACAAAGTTAAAATCACAATAATACATAAAATATCATCACCCAAATTTAGTATTAGAAACATCATATGAACTAAATTACATCCCACCATAAGATATGAGTCATTTTAGAAGCTTCCTTGACGAAATTAGCTACACCAGATAAAAACATTTCATCATTACAGTTCATAAACAAATTAATTGCCCCTATGCATGTTCTTATATTATTCCTATTAAAATGCTGTCTAAGCCAGCATTTTCTTAAATGAGTTAAAAACCTACAAACCGTTAAAAAATTCATAAGATCTCCATCGCATCTCAAGCCACAAGGTCAAATCTCATCTAACCTCAGCCATGTTACTTTTGCTCGCAGAGGCAACATATGTATTTGTGCCAAAAGCAATTGCCTTTGGCTATCGGAAGCATGTAGTTTGACTATTATTGAACAGGTTGTCAGGTACATTAAAGCAGAATCATAACATTTTAATGATGATAACATAGCCACACGTTGCCGGAACGATCCCACTTCCAGCTCAATCACCCTCTTGTAAATGTTTTCAGCGCGTGTTTGGATGGACACCTTGAACAATCTCGGCCGTCAGTCCTGGGACATTAGATTAATTCCACTAGTAAACCAGCTTTTGCTGTCTCTAGTAGATTGTGTGCTAAGCTCTCTTACGGTTGCCTGTAAATTTGTGTTTATCAAGGACATATATAGCCACTTAAAAAGAAATCTAAAAACCGCTGCTCAGCCGGAAAAGAGATATTCATTAGCTCTAATTCGTAACGCGCAGCTCAGCTGGAGTGCATGCAGGCAGGCAAACTAACCTATGTAGACCCTCGTTTTTCAGATTTAATAGGCACCTACAGGGGGTAGAGCCCCACACTTCAGCGATGTAGAGGATCGCTGTATTGATCTTGGCCTGCATTACCTGCAGACATTTATCCACACCTTTGGCACCAAATTGATAATAAAAAAGCATTAGTCCACCAAAAGCCAACAAAGCCTACTTAGCTATTGTGCTTATACGACTTGTTCAGGACCCATTTTTGGCAAAGTGCAAACCCACATATCTATATTCAATCACTTCCTCAAGTGATTATTTTTCAAGGGACCACTTAAAATTGCTCTTTTTTTTCTCCAAAAACCAGAATTTTCGATTTTGCCAAATTCAGTGTCAAACCATTGGTTTTAAAATACAGGTTGGCGTATTACAAGCTCAGCTGTAAGGTATTGGGAGTTCGATCCAGCAGCACTGTGTCATCTGCATATAGCACAGCACTCAATTTGACGCCATTTAAAGAGGGGAGGAATTAAAGTGGTTTGAGCGGCCCGCGGGTTAAAATCAGAGAAATAATCAAAACAAAAGTGGACAAACCTGTTTAATCCCCCTATTGCTGCTGAACTCCCTCGAGTACCCATACCTCACGGACACCCAGAAGACCACATACAAATCCTTTATGGCTTCCAAGAGCCCAAAAGGAACCCCAAAATATTGTAACTTCTTCGATAGTAATATCTGGCTGATCGAGTCAAATGCCTTGGATTTATTTATTTAATCATTTTTTTTATCACACCTAATACTGCACCGCAGTTGGGTTTCTAAGCACGGATCCAGGATTCATACCTCTGTTGCTCTGCATGGTCTTGCTTCCAAAACCGGCACGTTTCCCCTGTGCTATCCTTCGTTGGATACGTGGAAAAAGGCCGAAAAGAGTCTTAGCTTTCTTCTATTAACGTATTTCTCAACTATTGCATTTAAAATAAAGCACTGATCGATAGCTGAGAACTGTTTTCGAAAGCCTACTTGCATATCTGAGATCACTTCATTCTCACAAGCCCAGGCATTCAGTCTCTCTCCAAACAAACAGCGTAACTCTTATAGGATGCATCAATAAATGTGATTGGGAGATAGCAGTGAAGGTCAGATAAATTGCCTTGTTTAAATAAAGGTACAATTAAACGCTTTTTCCAGGCAATAGGAAGAGCATTTAGTGTACCTGTGGAATTAAAAACCTGAACCAAAATCGGGACCCACCAATCGCTTGCTACACCATACATTTCTGCTCTAAGCCCATCCGGGCCAGCCGTCTTCCCTTTTTTGAAAGATTTTAACAGAAGCATTGATTTCAGATAGTTTGCTAGATAGCTAGATAGTTTGGGGGGGACATGCCCCTTTGTCTGAGTCCCACTAAATGTCCTTGAAATGTGTCACGCACCGTTCTGAATCAATCCTCACTTGCGCCAAAAAAGGTTATGAGAATCCGGCCTCATGTCTTTTCCCTTTTCCCCGTGTCTGCATGAAACAGGAGCAGGAAAAAGCACATTGCACCAAAGGGTTCCCCATGATCCTTCTCAGAATTGCCTTTTTTATTATTAGAATATTTATTGAGCGCGGACTCAGCTTCAGGAAGCAATGCAGCACTTTACAATCATACAGAGAAGAACAAGGTTAGGGAGCAGAGAACAAGGGAGTGGGGATTTAACAGAAGAGGAGGGTGGGCAATTGTTAGCAATGAATCTACAAGTAACCAGGGGGGGAAACAGTGGGGATCAGATCACCCAGTCTCAGCTATGGTGGGGAGTGGACAGTGCCTTCACATTGCGTCAGCTTTGGACAACAGTCACATCAGCTTTTGCTGTCTCAAAATTAGGAATGGATTTTATTCACAATTGGAATCTGACACGATGGGCCCTTTAATGCTCGTCATGCAGAATTGTACACTCGGCATGGATGGGATGGGACCTGCCGACATATTTGCAAGAGAGCATGCTTGTGTTATGATGCCCTGCCGTTAACCCATCCCACAGTGCACAGGTCACCTTGTGAAATAGTGAGCACAATATCCACGTTTTGATGGACTGCCTGAAAGTTTTATGCTGAGATGGTGCCATGCATTAGCTTTCGAACGCCAATAGGCTTCTTCATCAGATGATGGCCACAGAGTGAATGATTAACAAGCCTCTATCCTTTACCTGAAAAATGCCTTCCATTCAGGCTTTGATCCTAGAAGCTAGACTCGGCCCAATCTTTGCAATCCCTGTGCACACAGCTGAGACAGAGCCTGTTATTGCTATCTCGCTGCCGAGAAACCAAGACCAAAAGAGACAGTGTACTCCGATTTCAGTGTAGGAATGCCAAATAAATATAAATGCACTTACCTCCTAGGTCAAGCCTCGCTTGACCATATTCTCGCTTTGGCAAATGGAAATACAACCTGACCAGTCCCTTTGCCTTACTTCATTTGGCAACTCAATCTGAAAGGTATATTTGGTAGATTATGCAATAGCACCCACTGTAACAGGCATCGTAAGCTCCTCAAAATGCATGCGTGGTGTCGCTGAGGGTGCAAGCCCAGCATTTTCTGTGAGTGGAGCCCCTTGGATGTAGTCACCCCTTGCACTTATTCTTCATGAAGAGTTTCGGTTTGTTTGGGAGAATGTATATCAATCTGAGGGATAATGTATGCTGCTGACCTTGGACCTGGAGCCTTGGGACCTTGAGGTGTAAACTTCCTATGCTTGACCGAAACAAACATGGAGGTCATTTTGCTCTTTGGGAAGTCAAAAAAGCGTGCATGCAAATCTGCTAGCGTTACCCTCTGATTCTGATGCTGCCAGTAATACGTTTGGGATTTGCATCCTGCTTGAAACTGCTAAAAGCACGCTGCTTACATAGAAATCCCATGTAAATGCTGACTGTCATGCATGCATGACGACAGTTGTGCCAGCATTTTCCCCCCTTGTTTGTACAAATGACAAAAATTGTATTATGGGGACCTGTGAGGTTCTGAAAAATGACCTTCTGTGTGATTCTGGACAAATAACTTAATCCCCTCACGCCTCGGTTTATAAATGTGCACAAAGTGGGAACCAACCGCATGACAGTAGTACCGATTTGTATTCGTCTTTACCTTTAAAACATTACAAAACACAAACATACACTAAATAAAAAGGAAACCACACTTAATTTTTTAAAAACATATTTTAAGTGATGCTAAAGAACCGTGAAACACCTCACTTCAGGTAGCAACGTTTAAAATAGTCTATCTAGTTACTGTTCTAATAATATTTCTAATACTTCTTCTCCAGCACCTTTTTCTGTAAGTTAGTTCAACACACAAAGCACTGACCTGTGCACTGAACGCCGCACTCACGTCCTCTCTGACGCACTTTTTTTTAAAAACAATAAACGGTCTCTGGAAATAATTTTGCTGAAAATGTTGAGGTGGGTATGACATCAAATGTAAGGGCCCCCTGCCAAATGAGTGGGACAAAATGGTGTGCCACAAAAGATGGGTGGCGGTGGGGACAAACACACCTGTCCCCGCCCCCTAAAATGACGCCCATGGCACCATTGTATGAAGCAAGGCACGTTGCAGGAGCCCTGTTCGGTGAACATAAAGAAAGAAAATGAATCTTACGTGCCAGCGTCTAGCTGCGTCTGGGGTCGGAAGATGGCGCAGTGGAACGTGCGTCTATTCAAGGCCTGGCTCCTGGAGGCGGCGTGCGCCTTCTGGATGCAGTGACGCACCTGCGCGGCCTGATATGAATGAACAATAACTTTTTTAAACTACAGACATGTTTGTTTGGATTTTCCGGTTCTCAGACACACACACTTGTATGTGAAGGTAATGCGGGGGCAGATTTCTCCCTCCCGGCGCTGATTTCATCTCTTGGCCACATCGATCAGGCTGGAGTGAGTCGCAGCCACAAAGGACAACGTTTGAGAAACATTGTGTACAGGGAGCGGCGGTGTGCTGGAGACGTGCCAGTCCGGCCTATCGCTGCAGATCGGAATAGTGTTGAATGGCGGCCAACGGAGGTAGCTCAAAGGGTTAACGTGCCTGTGGCAGAGATCTGTGTGCAACTGACAGGTCACAGCTTTGAATCAGGGCAAGTTTATCCAGTCGTTCAACATTCTGCGATCGAAGAACCCCGCTGTGTTAGAGAAACTGATACATATTGTACCAACAACCTGACATTATAATGGGCTATATAATGTCCAGCACGAGGCTGCAGGACACCTGTTTTACTCAGGCACAGATCTCCTGAATCTGAGTTATAATTCCTGTTTTTCCTCAGGGAGGAGAATATGACTTTATAGACAGGATAATAACCCACTTCCAAATTATGGCCCAAGGCAAGCTCAGAAAGGCTAATTATCCCAAGTGATGAAGAACTCAGGTATACAAAGCTATTAGCGCATAATAAAAGTAGCGGGAGGATAGCTCAGGGGCAATGTGCTCGTCTTGGAAGCAAAACGAGACAAAGAACACCACAGGTTCGATCGCTGGGTACACGCTTAGAAATCTCTGGGCATTAAGAGTGTCATAAATATCATACACGGCTTTTGCACAGGAATCACATTTAGGAGGGGCACAGAGGGAGCCACAGAAAAAAGTAGAGGGGCCCCCTGTAAAAGGGCAACGTGTATGCTTTTCCCAAATTGACCGTAGGCAAAGTAGCCCGAGGGAGGTAAACATCGTGCATTTATACAGCAAGCAATTCTGTTGCATATATGTATATATCTTGATGTTACCGATATTGAAAATATATATGTATTTGTATTTTGGAATTTGTATTGCGCACAGAACGGACCAAACCGTATAATGGCGCTGATGGAAACATAATTCAAACAAAAAATGGTTAGACCCAAGTATAGAATCGGCAAGATATGAAAAGAACCCTGTCTAAACAAGAACGTTTTCAATGCTCTTCGGAATTGGTACAATGACCTGATGGTCCTCAACTATAGTGGTAAGGAGTTCCACAATTTTGGACCAAAAATATATATTGGTATATCTCCAAAATTCGGTATATCGCCCACCACCAGTTAAGTTCATTCATGGTTTCAGGCCTTCATGGGCAATTTGTTCAGATGTTGCCTGTAGTCATTGGCTGGTAATCAACACCTGCCATTATATGCACTTTGGAATGATACAGTGTCCATGTTGTGTCCTGATTGCATTTGCTGTAGGGGGCCTTTCACAAGTGTGCCATTAATACCCATTGTTCTCAATGCCTTTTGGTGCATCTCACATCCGGCTGCAGCTGCGGGTGCTTTACTGGAAGGTCTGTGCAGATCGCAATTGGGGCTGTGGGTTCCTTTCTCAGCAGTGTGCTTCTGTGGACGTTTTATAGAGCAAATGTAGCAAGAGCACTGAGAATATCCAGACAGGCATGTGAACTAGAGGAACACAGTGTGTGTGAGTGGGCGCACTATAACAGCAGTCAACCAGCAAACAAGATATGATCCTTTAAAGCAGTGTATTCTGCAGAGATGGAGCCACTCTGATGTCTCGAGAGCAGTGTGTCTCTTTCAGGCCAGAAGAAAGAAACAGGCTGAGCAAAGAGATTGCAAACATGCGAATGGCGGCCAGGGAAACGAGGACAGCAGATTAGATCACCAAGCCCCCTGCTTTCCTCAGCGAAGCTGTGGGCTCAACTGGGAAACCCTTGTCAGGGGCGAGCTAAGCACCAAGACCCTAATTTGAATTTCAACAATCGCTGGCCGGGTCTATTTTCACTGTGCCCTCACTCCCTCAGGCAGGGCAGTGCTCGCCTTTTCACCGAGCTGCGCATGCCTGCACACGCATGCAGTAGCAATGGCAAGCCCTGGACTCCGACTGCTGACCATCACCCCTGTGCCGCTGTCCTGTGTGCACCTTTATGGTGCATTCTTCACTGCATTTGCTGTGCTGCTATCTAGCCCCGGCGGCCGCATTGAGGCCATGTGTATTGCGGCCCTGTGTGTGTGCCATGCGGGCGGAACACAGACAGCACTGCAGAGAGAGTAGCACAGGTACGGGGGCAGGGGAGTATCCATCATTGCAAGGAGTGGGGGGGTGAGCCCCAAAAAAAGTCCTGATACTTCCTTCTGAAATGCAGTGCGCCCAATTCCATACGGTCTCATTCATGCCCCCAAACTGCCCACCCCTACCCCATTCTACATTTTTGGTAACATTAGTGGCAGATGGAATTTTAACACAACACAAAATAAAACTCTAGAATCATTACACATGGTGGAAACTCATCTATTAGAGCTTTGTCCAGGCTCTGTGGGGCAAAATACAAACCTGCTAATTTGCATATGGATTGCACCAACAGAAATGACGTCACAGAAATTGACATTGCAAGAAGCATCATCAGTTTTTGATACTTGGAGGCACCATGGAAGTGACTTTAGAATAAGTTACCATAAGTAAGCCAATTGGCTAATAACTTTGTGGTGCAAAATACCTAAATTGCACTATTATTATATATGGAGCAAATCTATAGTCATAAGGCTTTTAAAAAAAAAATAACAGCATGATATATTAACCTGAGCTATGAAGTGAATCACTTTCAGAGCTGTAGATAAGACACAGTGGCCCTAATTCATGAAATGATTTGCAAGGAAAATAGGGGGCTTGCGCGTGAAATCACGCGCAAGCGCCAGTTTGTGTATTCATGGAACACAATGAGCGGGGCTTACCAGGGACTTCCCAGGAATACGCGCATGTCCAACACGTCACTGCGACACCACAAACACCTTGTGCGAGACTCCAAGCGAAGGGGCGTTGGGTCCTGTGCAGTCACCTAAAAAGGGGGCGGAACATGTGGAATGGGGAACAACAAGCAAACATGTGGGCGTAACGAGGGATGTACCAAAGTAAAATCCTTGCAACGCCCATACGCGTGCTAAAAACCCATATTCATGGAATGGAACAGGGCTCGCCGGCGCGCAGTAAAATACATGCAAATCCTCAAACACGTACGCCACACGATAGCTGGCAGATACGTCAAGGCGCACAAAAACAGATGCATAAAAATCCCACGTGATCAACAAACGCGTGTATACAGCTACGATGAATGTACCATTTGTCGCAGCAGTGATCGTGGGACACCGCAGGAGGAGGAGGATGGCCAGGGCCCAGGTTTTTCTGCCAAGGACCAGCCTTTTTGGGATGCTTGATGACCAAGTCTATGGCAGGTATATGTTTCCACCTGTGGGAGGATGACCTTACATCACCCACCCTGTGCTCCCAAGCACTCAGCTCCTTGGAAAAGGTGCTCAATGTACTGTATTTTTTGGCCACTGGGTCATTTCAGCTGACAACTGCCATAGTTGGGGGCATTTCGCAGCCCTGCTGCCTCCACCAGGTGTTGGCAATAATGACTGCATGCCCCTCAGTCCGCAGGCACATCTACATGCCCAGAACACCTGCAGAAAGGCAGGCCATGGTCCAGGATTTTTATGGGGTGGTGCACTTCCCTAGAGTGCTTTGTGCCTTTCGATTGCACCCATGTGGCTCTACATCCACCTAGGGCAACAGAGCACATGTATCGCAATCGCAAGCACTGGCATTACATCAACGTGCAGGTTGTATATGATGCAAGAGTATCATTACATCTGTATATGCAAACTATCCAGTGTCCACCCATGATATTTTCATATTCAGAGAGTCACCCCTACACCGGGCCCTGGAAACTGGGAGGTATGGCAACACATGGCTCATTGGTGAGTATAAATGCCCGTGCACCTGCCTGCATGTCACACAGAGACAAATACACACCACTGACAAACTTTTCACATGTACAGGGGACAGTGCCTACCCTCTCAGCACCTACATGATGATGCCAATATGGAACCCTGCCACACCACCGCAGGTAAGATACAACACAGCCCACATTGCAACTCAGGCATAGTGGAGCGCACATTCGGAGTGCTCAAGTCACGTTTCCGCTCCCTTGACAAATCTGGTGGTGAGTTGCTATATGCACCACCACTAGTGTGCAGGATCATTGTGGCAGCATGTGTCCAGCACAATGTTGCAACATGGTGTGGCGTACCGGTGGACATGGTGGTGCACCTGCAACCACATGCACGCTGCATGCGCATGGCAGGTCAAAGGGCATGTGGCGAGGCTGCCTGTACCTAGCTTGTGGCTAAATGTTTCACCTAAAATCCAACCCCTGTGGAGGGCACACAGACCTGGCACATTCCAGGTGCCATTCAATGAGGACAAAGGGCCAATCATCTGGGCCCACCAAACCACCCTGAGAATGTGTCCTTGGAAGTGCAACATTGTGTGCAACCCTTAGAACTTAAACTAATTTCATGTTTTGTTTCCATAAGAAACACATAGAAGAGGGACTATGTCACTACCACCATGACAAACTAGACATCCAATCGCCTGTGTGTCACATAAACCGTCCCATATGTCACGTTAAATAATCACCAGACTGTACTATGGTATGTAATGTCAAAAGAGACAGATAAATTGCCAATACATAATACAGGTGTCTCAATGCGCTCAACGATGCATGGAACAAGTACAAAAATAACACCCACTCATAGAGATCCATAATATTCTGGACAGGAACAGTAATTTCATACTAAACTATACAACACTATCAATAGTGCATGTAACAGTGACTCTGTCGGACAGGGATTCATCATATTTTCACAAGTGCATCAATATGCCATCAGGCATGGACCGAGGACAGGGTGGAACAGACAGACACCGTACCTGCATGGTGCAATCGGAAGGAGCAAGTGCACAGATGTTCAGAGGGGTGTGGTATGCGGAGGGTGGTAACAAGTTCAGGGGTAGTTCAAGTGCAACCAGTTAGTGGATGCTTGGCTAAGTGCAGAGAGATCCAACTTTTTCTGGTCATTCCCCAAGTGCAGTGATGATGACACTAGTCCATGTCACGGAGGCATCTGGTCCACAAATTGCTGGGGTTGACAGGGGCATGTGAGACCTCGAGGCACATCAAGCAGACAGTCATCAAGCAGCCAGGACAAAAGGAAGGGAGAGAGTGAGAGAGGAGAGGGATTGCTTAGCAGGGAAGAGGTAGAGAATTGAATTGAATTGATTGTTCATTTGTATAGCGCCTATATACACCGTGTTCCAAAGCATATTCAAGGAGGGAGTGAACATGGGAGAATACAGTTACATTCTTACAAGTCCTTGAAACAATTCAGAATGTGAAAAAAAACTATCTTAACCAGCCTGGCAACATTTCGAATAGTGGAAATGCAAGGAAAAATAAGGGAGGCGACAATTGATGTAGTGCCGGAATATTAACAAGAGGAGGGGGTAGGAGGGTATGGCGTGAGGGAGAAGGAGAGGAACAACACAAGCGACTAACATACTAGGTCTGACGATGATTCAGAATAGTGCTGGAGGGGGAAGTGGGAGGAGAAGACAAGGAGGGAAGGGGGGAGACAACCAAGTTGCTATCACAAAGGTCACAAGACAAATGATAGAGTAAGTGCTAATGAGCAGTAATGGGGGGGAGGAGGAGGAGAGGACAGGTGGATGAGAAAGACAGGCGGCTACAATTACTATGCCTGACTGCAATTGAGGTAGTGCCTGAATTTAACAGAAGAGGGCAGGGGAGGAGGGATAAGGGTTGAGGGAGGAGGAGGCGGACAAAACAAGCGGCCAATGTACTAGGCCAGACGAACTTCCAGAGTAGTGCTGGAGGGGAGGGGTAGGAGAAGAACAAATGAGGGGGGGACACAGACAGGCAACTGTCATACAGGTCAGGAGGCAGGTATTAATAGCAATGTGCAAGAGAACAGATAGGGGGACACAAGGGGGGGTAACAACACACCATCAAGGGAGCCCGGAGGGGTGTAGGGGCACAAACAACCATCACGGGGGCAAGGGGCAACACACACACCCATCACGGGGGCAAGGGGGTTGAGGGGCACACACACAGTCATCACAGGGGGCAAGGGGTTGAGGGGCACACACACAGCCATCACTGGGGCCAAGGGGGTGAAGGGCGCACACACAGCCATCACAGAGGGCAAGGTGGGTGAGGGGCACACACACAGCCATCACGGGGGGAAGGGGGTGAGGGGCACACACACAGCCATCATGAGGGCAAGGCGGGAGAGGGGGGCACACACACAGCCATCATGGGGGAAAAGGTGGGTGAGGGGCACACACACAGTCATCACGGGGGGCAAGGGGGTGAGGGGCACACACACAGCCATCACGGGGGGAAGAGGGCGAGGGGCACACACACAGCCATCACAGAGGGCAAGGTGGGTGAGGGGCACACACACAGCCATCACGGGGGGAAGGGGGGTGAGGGGCACACACACATCCATCACGAGGGGCAAGGTGGGTGAGGGGGGCACACACACAGCCATCACGGGGGGAAAGGTGGGTGAGGGGCACACACACAGCCATCACGGGGGGCAAGGGGGGTCAGGGGCACACACACAGCCATCACAGGGGGAAGAGGGGTGAGGGGCACACACAGCTATCACAAGAGGCAAGGGGCAACACACACAGCCATCATGGGGGGCAAGGGGGTGAGGGGCACACACACAGCCATCATGGGGGGAAAAGGGGGTAAGGGGCACACACACAGCCATCAAAGGGGGCAAATGGGGTGAGGGGAACACCACAATGCCCCGTTCCCATGCAAACACCACTGAAGTGTCAGCAAATGCCATGCACTCACCTGTCTGTGGAACTCACCTGCCTTGCATACGATGCACACCATCTGGAGACACTCTACCTACATGGAATGCAATGCAGAGTAACAGCACAAAATACATGCACATACATGATCATAGATGACACATGAAAGAAAATATGCAGACAACACAGAGTGCAGGAGCAACACAGGGTGAAACAGGGTGAATGGCCATTGACATTGATATGTACACGAGTACAGTGTACCACACCAGAGAGAGGGAGTGAGAGAGTATCACAGAGAGTGAATAACAAGGAAATGACAGATCAAGCAGTCCATGGCCTGGTTTACTGATGTACAATGACATGCTGCACAGCACAGTCGGTGCCCCCATTGAGGTATCCACATAGGTAGCTTACACAGTGTCATGAGCTCCAATCAAATTACCACAACGCTATTGTGAGCACGCAAAGGACATATAAGAGAACCGACACATGCAGCAAAGATGACCAGCAATGAAGCATGCCCAACATGCAAGACAGTGCAAATGCTTACCAAATAACTGTGTCTGAAAGTTGTAAATCCCACATGACTTTCACCAGTAAGTGTGTTTCCTAATTTGTTAAAGGAGCAACATTGTCTGGTGGAGGGCATGAGGAGTGTGGACTTCGAATGGTGCAGAATGTCTCAGCCGGGACAGCAGTCACCACCATATCATGGATTTGTGGAACAACATGGGCGAACATATTAACACACCCATTGCACAGTATAATTGACACAGCACACACGTGCCATGGAAAAACAAAGCTATGATTACCTGCCCATGCCAACCGCTGCACCCCCATGCAAACATGCTAGATGAGTTCACTAGGCATGCCTGCACGTACACTACTGCACATGTGTAGTCCCTGATGAGTTAATAGCACACCTCAAGGTCACCCAATGACAAAAACAACAAAGACCAAAGCCAGGAAAGGGCAAAACAAAATATGACATGCCAACATCTGGCCAGGGGAGTGGAAACAATAAAATAAAAGTCCATCTTGGACCGGGGGATCCACCTAGAGGCAGGGGAGGGGAAGGGTAGATGTCAACACACCCGTGGTTGTTGATAAAAACAATTCCCTCCATGGGTACATGGACCGCACGGCTATCATGGGTTGGGAGGGCTATCGCTGCTGCCGCCACCTTCCTGTATAGAATGCGAGGGTGGTAGTGTTAAGGGAGGTTGACCACGCATGGCCCTGGCCTTCCATGGCAGCGGCCAGGCAGGACCCAGATGAATGCATCTGCAGCATGAAGCCTCAGAGGTACGCATGCAACACCTCACGGGATGCACAGAGTTCCTCTGAGATGGTATGAGTCAACAGTTGCATCTGCTGTTTGCACTGTATACTGCGGGCTACCTCTAGTACTCCTATTAAAGCTCTGAGGGCCAGTAACTCTTGCCTCAGGGTGCTTGCCTGTGGGCCCGACCCTCTCCAAGTAGGGATGCCTGCAGAGACCTCAGTTTGACCAGTTAGCTCCTGCTGCTGTCCTCCATGCGCAGCCTTTGTGAGTGGCATGTGGACCGCAATGCCTGCAGCTGGTGCTCTACCTGTGTTTGTTGGGAGAAAATGGAATTGGCCACCCTATCCATGCCCTGAGCCAACATCTCATAGGAAGCACCCTGTTGCTGTGCAACATGCAACATTGACTGCTCCCACACTGTCTCCCCAGCCGCAAAATGTCCACTACGTGTGCGTGCCCCACGCCTGCTGGACCCATGGGAGCATGGCCCTTGATGTGAAGCCACTGTCTGTGGCTGCAGGACTGCATCCCTCCCATGGTCATCCGTCCCAGGACTGGAAGCCAATAGGGTGGAGCATGGCTTTGCAGCCATAACCACCACAGACGGACGTGGCAACACAGACTGGCTCTGTGAGGGGACGTTACCCCCTGTAGACGCACAGGCTAGATCAGCACCATCAATTGATGCACTCACCTCCGACAGCTTAGAGGAATGGACATCCGGTTCACCACCAGAGTCACTGGTATCATTGGAGGTGGACTCATACTGAGTCATGCCCCAGATGGACTGTAGCACCTGTGGATTCTCATGGGCTGCCACATCACATCCTCCACTGGTGCTCTGTTGGGGCTCAGCCTCCCGTTCCTCCTCTACCTCCTCCCCTGAATCTGGTGGCTCATCACCTGCACATGGACACATAAAGACAAGAAGAATCATGTTAATTGCATCTACTGCATGCCTTGTCATCACAATGCTGTCCATTGAACCAAGGTAAAGGTTATTGCTGTGCTGGGGGTTTTAGACAGAAACGGGTTAATTCATTTGGTAACCTCTCTATGTCAAACCTCTACCTAACCAAAAATAAGGGGAAATTGCTAGTTTTTATTTAATTTATAAAAATTTCTTAAAGCAGATCGCATTCAACCATATGATAAAGAAACACCATTTAGTCAAGAATTAAATTAGTTCTGTATTCGGTTGAGTAAACAGGCAAATAATTGTTAAGCAATAGTAATGAAAAAAGAAAACAAGAACACACAGTAAAAAACAGGCATTCAAAATAATGTGTGTTGACACAAAAAAATAAAAGTTTAGTTGGAAAGGACAACTAAAAAGTACAAACCTAAATACGTATATTCATACTTCAAGAGCTGTTGACCCAAGAGCAGAGAAAGAAAAAGGGGGAAGGAAGGGGGAACAGACAGTTGAAAAGAACGGAAATAGGTAGATGTATGGACAAACCTGAAAAGAAATGGCAGTCAAGGGAGGCAGGATCATACCATCCTTGCCGTGTTAAGCAAACAAAACATTAAGCTAGACAATCAATATATGACTCATCGTCATGATAGTCACTTATCAATCCTGATCAATCATCAGGATTGTGATATTGATGCAAGTTCAATTTTTTTTAACAGAGTCAATAGCAAAACATCTCGGGAACAACTTTGTTTCCCAATGTCAAATCTGACTAGCAAAACATCTCGGACACGACTTTGTTTCCCATTCACAATGCTGTCCTGCAACACATTTACATGCATGTTAACATGTCATAATTTGGATTCACAGACTATGCACAAAAATCCCTGAGATCATGGCGTATGCAGACTTGCCATCACATCCCATTTCCCTGATCATGTAAGCACTGCACACATTGCAAATACACATGTATCTGGTTCAGCAAATCCTGTCCCATGGCAAAGCAACCAGTAGACTGAAATATGCCAATTCTGAATAAAAAAAGGATGTGCTACATGCCATCTGGGTACATGAGAACATGTCCAGACACAATCACAGTCAATCCCACTACAATTACATCTAACACAGTGTATCACTGGCACAGGGAGTGCCAGTGGCACACCAGTGTGAGTGCCAGAGGTAGTGGCACCCTCTCCACCCTTCAGGTCAAGCCAACCTCAGCACTGTCACCTACCTTCTCGGTTATCTGAACATGAAGCGTATGTCAGTTGAGGCTTTCGCCACCTCTCTCTCTCCCCTCTTCCCCTTGGCTGACTCACACCCTGACACAGACCTTTCCATGCTCCACTCTGCTATATATGATACTCTTGATGTTTTTGCTCCTGTCATGAGTATCCACTTGAAGCCCAAAGCCAAGTGCAGCTCTTGGCACGACTCAGACCTCGTCTTTCTTAAACGTAAGTGCAGGGTGGCTGCGAGGTAATGGCGTGCTTCTGGTTCATCCTCTGATAAACTGGCCTGCCGCCTGCTCCAAGGGCAATACCGGCTCTCTGTCCGCAGCAAGAAGAGAACCCACATCCAAGCCCGCATCTCCGCAGCATCTAACAACTTGGCCGGACTCTTTAAAATCTGCAAGGAGCTGGCTAATCCTGCTGCAGTCTCTACCTCTCCTGTCCCCTCCCAGGCCCTCTGCACGGCCCTGGCTTCTCATTTCATCTCTAAAACTCAGAACATCCTGTCCTCTCTCTCTTCCTCTCCTCCTCCCTCTACTCCCTGCTCTTCCTCTGGCCCTTCTTCATCCACCTCTCTTCCCTCCTTCTCTGCATTTCCCCTGTTCTGTCTCAGACAAGGTTTCTAGACAAGTACGATCTAGGAAAGTCTCGTCAAAACAGGTTCACCCCTGTTCCACCAAAACCATCAAGGACACAATTGACACCCTGGCTCCTGCTCTGGCTGTTTTCTGCAACCACTCCTTCGCCACTGGAGTCTTCCCCTCCCCCCTGAAGCATTCCCTCATCTTAAGAAACCCTCTGCTGACCCTTCCTGCCCTGCTATCTATCGTCCAATCTCCATCACTCCTTTCCTGGGCAAACTCCTGGAAAAGCTGGCCATCTCCAGCTTATTCTTCACTCTGAATCCATTGGTTGTCTCCATGACCATCAGTCTGGCTTCAGAGCTGCCAGAAGCACAGAAACTGCTCTCCTGAACATCCGTCAAGACCTGCTCTCCAACCTCGACTCTAACACCCCCTCTGTCCTCATCTTACTTGATCTCTCTTCTGCCTTTGACATGGTCAACCATGCCCTCCTGCTTAACCGTCTCCATGATAACCTGGGTATCACCGATCAGGCCCTGGCTTGGCTGACCTCCTTCCTCTCTGATCGACCCGACCCTCCCAGGTTCAACTTGGGTCCTTCCTCTCCTCTATCTCTACATGCCATGTTCCCCAGGGTTCTAACCTCTCTCTCTGGCTGTTCAACCAATACCTAGCACTTCTTGCCAACCACATTGCCGCTCTCTGCCCCAACTTTCAGTGCTAGGCGGATGACACTCAGCTCATTTTCAGGCTCCCTTCAGTCACCTCTTCTCCTTCTGTCATCTTCGACTGTCTGTCCGCCATCCAGGACTGGTGTGCCGCCAATGACCTCTGCCTTAATGCCAGTAAGACTGAGATTCTCCTCATCAGCACACCTGCTCCATCCTTTCCTGTCACTCTCTGGTTGGCCTCTCTTGGCCCTCTTCCTGCTCCCACCTGTGAGGCTAAAAACTTTGGTGTCATCTCAGACTCCACACTTTCCTTCTCTCCTCACATCTCCGATGTCTCTAAGAAGTCACACTACCAGCTGTACCTCCTCAGAGGTATTCTTCCTTTCCTCTCCTTCCCCCAGAATCTCACTGTCTCCAGAACTCTGGTTCTCTCTAGGCTGGACTACTGCAATAGCCTCTTTCTAAATCTGCCTTCCTCTACTCTCCGTCCTCTGCAACTCATCCAAAACATGACTGCGAGACTTGTCCTTGGCCTCAAGCTAAGGGACCGTATCACTCCAGGACTGAAATCTCTGCACTGGCTCCCAGTGGCGGCGAGAATTAAGTTAAAAACCCTCTGCATTGTCCACAAGGCCTTCTGGGGCCTGGGATCTTAATACCTCCAACTCTCTATTCCTAAATATCTTCCATCTCGAGCTCTTCGCTCATCCGCCTCCAACTCCCTCAGAGTTAGTCGCTTCTCCAAGCAGTGAGTTGGTGGTAGATCTTTCATCTGCTCGGGCCTCCCTCTGGAACCGCCTCCCTGCCTCTCTGAAACTTGAGGAGAACCATCTCCAGTTCCGGTAGCACCTCAAGACCTTCCTCTTTGCTTCGGCTTTCTCTCCTCCTCTCCCCTGATGATCTTGAGGCTGAATCTGAAACTGCACTGGTTACCTGGCTACCCTCTGATCTCGGGCTCGGGTCCCCCCACCCTGCCAGTTGCACACCTCACTGCCTCCCTGGCAACCCTTGCACTCAGGGACTGTTTCTGTATCCCTACAGCCCCTACTAGCACCTGACACCTGATGTCTGCACTTACCTTTGCACTTCCCGTAGCTGGCTGCACTTTTATTTATTGTCTTTATTATTTTACTGCTATCCTATGTACTGCATTGCCTCCTTACCCCCTCCCCTGCACTTGCGCGATCTCAATGCCACCTGATCTAGTAGGATCACTGTCTGTTTCTCCTCCCTTGCCTCGTTGCGCCTTGAAACACTTGTGTATAGGTGCGTTATAAATGCTATATCATATCATATCATATCATGTGGAGAGAGTGATGACGTGCTGGGAGATAGGAAGAGGGGACAGTGACACACAAGAGGGACAGGGCCATGCACCCATGGGGGGTGTGTTGAGTGTTTCAGGTCAACATGGAAGACTGCAGACAACTATCTTACGAGGGCTCAGTGCCATAGCTGCGGCAGGGATTTGCACAGTGTAGTAAAATTCTATGTCATTCATGGCGCAATGTCCCGCCCGCTGATGACCCTGCAGCTCCCTGACCCAGGGTGCAGGGGACAGCAGCATCATCTGCAGCTCCCCAACCTTTTTGGGGGTGGTGCACAGCTCTCCTTGCACATCCCCGACCCTGGCCACCTCGGCCACCTCTGCCACCTTTTCCTCTTGTGGCCTTTCCAACCATGGTACAAATGGATTTGTACAATGGGAGGACCAACAAGCAATTATCCTGGGCAATAGGAGTGAGGGGGCAAGGTACGTGATGTAAAACGTACTAGTGTGGTCCAGCAAGGCTCAATATTACCCCTGGTGAATAAATTTATGGGGCACGTAACGCACAGGTACCCCAAATATCAAAGATACGTATATGTGACCCCTCCGTAGCTCCCGTTAAAAGAAAAAGCGTTACGTGATACACTGTGGCACCCAGCAACACAAAAATGCATACACAAATCCCACAAAAGCAACTGTGATGTAAACAATGGGGGTACGCGATACACAGGGGCACCCAGAGTATGAATAATGCATACACGACTCACCGTTAGCCTCAGAACAAAAAAAGAACATATGTGGAGGCAAATCCCCCACCAAAATAAGAAGTTTGCACTCTCACAGTAGTGAACAAAATGCGTGCCACCCCAAAAATCTCCAAAATCCACATGTTCGCCCGCTCCAACTCACACATGCAGTGTAATTTTCTCCTACACACTCCTTTATCCCAAATCTGAACGTCAACGCCCAACGGCCAGCGCATGTCACGTAATTTACGCAATTAGGCCCTTTCCTCTGATTTCACGTATATGCGCTAATATCGAACGTGCGGAGTAACTGCCCATGTGAGAAATATGGAGACCCACGCTCTTGCCTGCACGCTTTTTTACCTGCCTCTTACTGCCCTGAGCTGCCGTCTATGAGCCATGTGCTGCTGCCTGCCCACTCTGAGTGTCTGCTGCCCTTCTTCCCTGCAATTTGAGTGCTTGCTGTCCAGCCATTGCCAGTGCTCCTGTCCTTGGCCCTGTGACCACCTCAGCTGATTCAGGAGATTCCCAACATGCCAGAACATCACCACCGCTCCACAGCCCAGCCCCACAACCACCTTGCCCACCCACACCTGCCTCGGGGGTTGCCATGTCTGAACAAACATCTTTTGGAGGCAAATGGCAACCCCACGACAGCGATGCAGAGGGCTGTCAACTTCACAGCCAGGGAAGTTGACAAGCTGGTGGAGCATGTCCTGGGGCATTATGATGCCCTCTTCAATGTCCCAAAGCAAGTCAGCAACGAAGGACGGAAGCTGATCTGGGACCAGATCATGGGTGCCATCAATGCAGAGGGGGTGGCACCTTGTGACTACCACCATTTGCATAAGCGCTGGGAGGACCTGAAATCCAGGACCCACAACAAGTCCTGGTGCTTCCTCCAGGCTGGTGCCAACCAAGGGGGGCGCCAGGGCCGGTTGAACACCACCGGCATGCCCTAGGCCGGACTCATCTGCAGGTGTCAGTTGTTTACACCCAGCCCGACATCCCATTGCCTGTGGATGTTGCTATTCAGGACAGAGTGGTACGCCTACTAGTGGGTATCATGAAGATGTGCGTGCTTGCACTAGTGAGGTGGCACATCATCTGGTCTGTCCTGAACTGGCTAATAGCATTCCTGGTCTTGTATGTGCTTTGTGGGCTGGCCACTAATGATATGATATGATATTTTATTTGTATCGCGCTCGTACACAAGTGTTTCAGAATGCGACCCCCTCCTCGTCTTGCTCCTCTGTGCGCCAGTCATCCTCCCGGGTGCCTTCCGGCCCAGATACCACCAGGGCCCCCTGTGCTCCAGAACCTGCCATGTCGGCCCATCTGGTAGAGATAAGATCCCTGAACTAAACAAAGTGTCTAAATTTAAAGACACTCCCGTCCCCTGCACACCATTAAAGCTGAAAAAAATCAGTCAATACAATGCTTACATTTTCAAAAGATATGTAATTGAATATTAGATACATGAACAAAAGTTGAAAACATCAATGTTTGTTAATTAAACCTTAAATTTTGCATAAATATAAATGATTTTCACATATGGCCATCGTAAAAAACAAAATGAAACAAAGAGCAACCACAGTGTTCTTATGTTGCGATGTGATTTCCAACTCTACGCGTTTCGGGGAAACTCCCCTTCTTCAAGAGTGAAAGAAATCTGCAATTACACATATACATACAATTAATAATCACCTTTACATATGTTAAACACAAAATTACCGTGAACAAATCATTATCAATCATTACTCTAAACCAGCTACAAAGCAACCTAGCTCATACTATATAGGGTCATTATCATTTTCTTCATAATCAGTAAACCAAAATTGAATACTGGTGTGACTCCAAAGCATGAAATTAGAAGCAGAATAATGGAAAGAATTACCTTTAGTATGTATTTCTGTGTGGTCTTGCATAATACATGAATATTAATCGGGTCAATACACTTCAACTGCTGAATCAGATCAAAAGGGAACAAAAAAGTTCCGGATTTAAAGGGAAGGTCATAATAGTAAAGTGAAAAAAGCTCAATTCTTACCCAGAGTTTAGAAGGGAGTAGGAATACACTCTAAATCCACAATGAAGAGACCACCAGACAACGGGACCTCTGGTGTGTATCAAGATGAAGTATATAGGAAGTAGTGAAGATCCTAGAGCAAACCATAAGACCAGTGATTAGAGTTGTAGTATCGGTATCTCCCTTATTAAGAACAACAATATCCATTTGTGGACTATCTTTGCCTCAATAGTGAAAAAACTGTCTTTTATTAGTACTGTATTCCCAAAGACTATCAATATCTTATACTGCACTCATCATGAAAAGATGGCACCGATGTTCAAAAGACTATTTTAGCCTCCTTATATTCCGAAATTGCGTACTGAAAAGAGAGACAGAAGTAAGACACAAGGATGGGTGAGTCACTCTGTCTTTAGGATCAAGTATTTCAAGTATTTATAGAAACAGTAATAATCTATGTACTTACAATTCGAAAGGCGAATCGTCTTTATAGACAGGATCTTGGGGTTGCTGTCTAATGTGCACCACACGTACGGTGTCCGCATTCGGAATGAGCCCTCTCTGCCGGTTAAAATGAAAACAGGAAGAGACGCAGTCACATGACAGAGTCATGTTACCCGGAAATTAAAGGCGAAACAAATTCAAGCGACTCGGACAGGACAGAACCTATTCCACCGAGATGTTAGTATTGCCGGAGTGAGAATAATAATGGGTGTATAGAGAACCTCGATCTATATAAACTGGGATCCCAAAAGTAAACCCCAATGGTAAGTACCGTCATGACACCGTCACATGGCCGTGTCACATGACCAAAGAACGTAACGCAGAAATAATTGAACACACCCATGGAGAGGTGCCACTCAACTCTTAAATCGATACTACGGACATCTAAAGAGATGGATGATCTCAGAAATACAAATGAAAGGAATTTATAAAAAATATAGAAAAATCAAAAAAATGAAAGTAGTGTCTAGAAAGTAGATACGGAAAAAAGACTCCAGAGTCAACAAGTAGCAGAGGGGTACATAGTGTATTAACCCTCTCAATAGATGTATTTAAACCTTTCGATTACTGATGTATCCTTCATTATCAGAACAATATGAATACTAAGTTGTCAACCAACTCATAAACCTGACATGAGCCTAACTTCTGATTATAACCAGTCCAAACCATAAGAGCCAAAATGGAGGACGATGTTCTACTGGTGAATACTTAAATGAAATAATTCAGGGAAATAAGATCCCTGCCTGAATTGGCAGTCGGCGTTGAAACAGCCGAGGTGGTCACCATGCCGATCCAAAGAACGACAGAGCAATGGCAATGGAGGGAGAGCAGGCACCCAGGAACAGGGCATGGGACGGACCCATGCCCTGCTTTGGTGCCTGCTCTCCTTCCAAATGTGGACCTTAGAACAAGGAAGTCTTCGGTGTTCGTGCAGTATGGGCAGCGAATCCGGACAAAGAGGTAGCTGGTTCTGGAGGCGAGAGCCACCATAGCCAGGGCGGAGATTGCACTGTGTCGGGCAGAGAGGCTGGCTGACATCCTCGAGGATACTTGCAGGGAGTGGGGGGGATGGAGAGGGCCATGCTAGAGTCCCTGCAAGCCCTCGAGGAGAGAGCGGAGGCCCACCTAGGGGAAGTGGACGCAGTGTTCGATGATGCCCTGGCTGAGACATTGACTGAGATTGGTGACAAGGTGGACTAGCCCACTGTCTGTGTACATAGTTTTGTAGACATAAGTTTCCTTTATTTGTTCGTTATGATGTGGAGCTAGAATCACAGATATTATTACATTTTTTATTTGTACATAGTCTGTAAGTGTAGGTTTCCTTTTAATTTGATTTCTTTTGGATTGGACTGTGGACTTTCCTCCAGGTTTTATTGTACATAGTTTTTTGGTATTTTGATTAGTGATTTAAGTGATTTCTTGGTGTAAATACATTGTTGTACACAAGGAAAAATAATTATTTTTTTCTTTTTACATGTACATCTTTTGATATTATGATTTATGATTTAATTTACAGTATGTATGGTTTGAATACAACTGTTTAATATATATTTTTTTACTCTCACAGTCATTGTCATTCACATTTATTTTTGCAGTGTGCCTGTTTGGTGGTCCATTTAGTAGCCCTGATCCTGCCCATTGTTAGTCATGTGTGGGGTTTCTAACTTGCAGGTGTTATGTTCGTGGTAGGTTTGCGGGGTGAGTATACACATGGGGCGGACCGGGAGTGGTGTGTGTAGTGGGATTTTGTGTGTACACAGGCAAATAGCATTTCCTTTCACATGTGAAGCATGACAGTGTTTTTGCTCGCACTGTGTTTGTGAGTGAGATGGGGTGGCTGTGGGAGTGTTACATGTTCAGGACATTTGCAGATGATTTGATGATTTGCTAGATGCTGTGTAACACACAGGTGGTGCTTTCCCCTTTACCAGCATGTGTTTTTGCAGTTGTCATCGTCTGTGGTGTTGGTCAACTTCTTGCAATGGGATACACTGTTGGCTGCCCATTGCAGCTGTCTCGGTGCATGGTGCTCTGTCTGATTGCCGTGCCCTTCACACATGGCCATAACAGTGATGTGTTTATTAGGGATTCTCTTCTAGGATTAGCAGCTCAATGAAGGTCAGGCTGTGGGACACCTGGCGAGTGTTTGTTCATGTGACACACATTGAGGGTGGTTTGGGATCTGTGATTGGTGAACAATGTGTCCCTAGGTATTGATGCCATGACATTGTCACATGTCCAGCAGGCACTCACATTTGCATTCAGTTGTTACATGTGCATGTTGGGAGATGGTTGCGGACAGCTATTCTGTTTGCCCAGCTGCCACACTCATGGATGTGGCCCGAGTGTATGCATTAATTTTTATTTGCAGGATACATGTTCCGGTGGATATCCTGGCTTGTGTCACTGCACGGCAGTGAAGGTGAATGACACACAATGGATGGAGGGATGATGTGTCACTTTGTAAGGGTTCATCATGCAGGTGATGTCTCATGTGAAGGGGCTGCCTGCAGGGTGGTGTCACGGGTGATGGGGCTGGGCTGGGGGTATCCCATGTGGAAGGGGTTGCGAGGTGTTTTTGCACGATTACGCTGGGGTGCAGCCAGGAATTGTGAGGTGTTTATGTGCGATTTCGCTGGGGTGTGGCTGGGATTTGCGAGGTGTTTTCACACAATTACGCTGGGGTGCGGGCCAGAATTGCGAGGTGTTTACGCGCGATTACGCTGGGGTGCGGCCAGGGATCATGGGGTGTTTTCCCGCATTTATGTTGGGGTGCGGCCGCGGATTGCAGGCTGTTTTCACACGATTACGCCGGGGTTTGGCCGGGAATTGCGAGGTGTTTTTGCACGATTATGCTGGGGTGCGGCCGGGTATCGAGGGGTGTTTTCATGCGATTTCACTAGGGGCGCTGTATGCTGGCCCAGGGATGGCGTGAAGGCTTGCGCCATGTTAGGCATTTCACTTGCTTTTTACTGCGCATGGGGGTGTGTTGGGGGCGTTACTCGTGCAGCTTGCTGTTCATTGCGCCACGGCTACGGATGCCTCTGGAAATCCATGAATACGCATGCCGTGCAAACATTTTGCTCCTTCTCAGTGCGTGGCCCTTATGCCTTTTCTGATCCAGATTCTATGAATCGGGTCCAGTGTGATTAAATGATTTGCCCAGGATCACACACTTTGGTTAAATGGTGAAACCGGGATGTGGACAATTTAAGCAACTGAGCACATCTTCCCAGGTTTAGTTGATATAGATTTTTTATTAAGGTTTTGCTTTGCATTTCATGTGCTTAAATAATACTTTATTTGTAGCAATGCATTGGAAGCAAACCACATTACATAATAACCTATCATTTCATAGTAAACTAACTATACTCTATATACATTGTCATAGAAATATGTTGAGGTATAAGAGCAGGGCTTTAGTTTTATTCTCCTCATCTGCATGCAAAGTCACAATAGCATCATGTAGATTAATGTAGCCTAAGAAATCCCCCTTGGGTTTTAAAGCCATAGTACTTTCATAAAGCATGCAAGATTATGCACCCTCTCACTTCTGATCACTCCCTCCCATTCCCATTCTAAAGGTACAAAAGTCCCTGATAATAGCCCCCCCAACGGGAGAGGTGTCCCACAGAGAAATGAAAAGTCCCTGTCTTGCCCTTGCTGCCCCCCGCTTGGTACACCACTGTAGGGGGGGCACAAGGTAGGGCACAGGTTTTAATTGGAGGGGCCCGGGCCCCCCCTTCCCCCAACCTAGTGACGCCACTGGTTTTGGAGTGGTGGTGAAGTAAGACATGATAGTTTAATCAATGGCGCTGAGTATATGCGGGCAAGGGGGTACTTGACCCTGTGCTTCTTGAAATAAAAACAAAAACAAAAAAGGAATGAGTGCTGTGCTCTTTTAAATAGTTGAATAGGGCATCTGGCTCCTCTTCTGCCGGGCTGAGGCTGGGTGAAGTGTTAGCATGCATCTTGCAAAACTGGCAAATGCTGCCCACTTCAAAGTGTGAAGGCCGCCTAATCAATGGACCCCCTGAGCCTTAATTGCTGGGTGGAGGGGCCAGGAGAGGGCCAAAGCTGCAACAAGCAAAGATTATGCGTGGACTTTGGGAGCTAAACAGTGAGATTTTGATGTACACCTGCACCCAACTGAGTATATACAAACTGATTTGTATGCTGAACAAGGCTGCGCATTACATAAAGTCTGACAAGAAGAATGCCTACCATCAGACACACCTAAATGCAGACTCCAAGCCACTTACACCCTTAACAATCCCATTCCGAGTGTTTCAGTATGCCAGCATGCCACTTGGGCTATACCCGGCGGCATTGGTTTTTCTCAGGATGAAGCTTCACAAGTTGACCAGCATGCCAATGTAGCTGCATTCCAAGATGATACTTTGGACTCTGGGTAGACAGAAAAAAACAGAACAATTCTACACCCTACATCAAGTGAAATGCCTCAAGTTATGCAAAGTAACTTGAAGCAAAATGAAGCAGAATACTAGGATACAACATTTTGGCAGATGGAATGAAGCCCAAAACGGACACTGTTGAAGTCCTTTTTAAGGCACCCAACACTGAGGACTGGCAAAATATTTCACACCTGAAGGTGGGAATCTTGAGATTGTTAAAACGGACCTATAGGTCAGTCAACTTTAAAAATATAAAGCTACTGCCCAGAAGAGGGTAAGTGATAAAGTCACCTGCTTTAATTCACTGTTTGACAAAGGCTTGCAAATTGGTGCTATAAATTATGTGAAAAACATAAACAGTGCCACAAAAAACAGAACTTTTTTATACAATTAGCAAGCTAATTGCATAGCCTAGTCATCATTTCAAAGTTTAATTTAGACACATTCTTTGAGATTCAATTTACTATGCAAGAAGCAGATTAAAAGGCAACGTGATCTTTGAAAAACATATATCTCAAAGCAAGTGCAAATTACCAATCATCAACACCTAACTGGAAACTTGTAATAGAATGTAGTCTCACCCACACTTTATTAATCATTAATTGAGATGTCTGCTGCAGTCCAGTGTCACAAAAGCAATCATTAACATAAGGTCTGTGTGAAAGACATAGTAAGTGTTCCACTGCATAATGTGCTTTTGGAAAATCAGTATGGAATAGCTCCAGTAGACTGTTTATCTAAACTGAGGGAACTTGATTAGCACAGCTATGAACCCCGAAGTCAGCAAAAACATTTCAGAAGGGAGAGATTCCTGGCATTATCAGTCACTGACAATGGCGTTCAATGGATATCATGGAAAACTGTGACATTTTCCAAAGCACGTAACATCAAGCATGGCAAACCTGCACTTTATCACCCTCAGGCCAATGGCTAAGAGGTAAGAGCAAATCATTTAATAAAAGGGGCCCTTCAGTTAGCTGCAGTGCCCGTAAAGAAAGAGCACTCTCTGCTATCACATCACACTGCTGCAAAGTCTAGACAAGATCTTAGAGAGAAAGCTTCCTCTGCTATGGAGCACACTGCTTAACCCCTAACTTGCATATCAAGGCATACATTAGTTTTCGAAAATGAATTAGCAGAGTTTGCTAATTTATATTTTCTTGATAAGCAATGTTGTGCTAATATCTTTACTCTCACCAGAAGTTATTTGTACATGAGACATAATATGAGCAACGATACAGCATTTTTGTTTACCTTTCAAGACATTAGTGAGAGGAGTGTCTGTAAAATGTAAAGGTTAGCTACATGAATGGACACAAATAAATAGATATGATAATAAGGATCTGAAAAAAGATTTAGGCTCTGTGTAGCTGGGTGCAAACAGTGTTGCACAGCACAGTGTCCTGTATATTGTATGCTTGACTGATCATTTGCTTTGTAAGGAGGAGTTCAGAAGTTGCTAAATCAAAAATAGAAATGTTAAAGGAAGTCATAGCCTGAGATTTAAGGTATTTCATTTTTTTGTAGTTTCAAATGCACATTCTGTCAAGTGTACATTACGTGTCCTGTTAGAGTTTTGAAATTAACAGAAAATATGTAGAACAGATAACCTGGGAACAAAGGCTTAATTCAATGGGCTCCTTTTTAAGAAACATGCATGTATTGGATGTGCCCTTATTGCAGCGCTAGGACAATTCTGTAGTGGCCATTACCTGCTGATCAGGCACACTGATCAGCAAGTATTGTCCTGCTTGATGTGGGTTAGCCAGACAGAAAGAGTGGTGCGCTAAATTGTAATGTAACTTAAATAACTCCAGGAGCCCTCACTGGCTAATGGACATCTTTAAGAAAGAAAAATACGTGTTTATCCTGGATAAGTTCTCATATTCTCATATTCTTGTTAAAAAAGCGCAAGAGCCATATGATGAAAGTAGAAGTTGGGTGACACACTCTGCATACAATTGTGATATTGTGATATGGAAGTGGGGTTGAAGCATCTATAAACATGAGGTCCAGTCCATCACCCAGGACGACTAGTTTTATGCATGCAATAACATTTTTAAACTAACCTCAGGAAAGAAGATTCTAAACCTACAGTAAGCTCAGTACATCAGCCATTCTTGTAAAATTACGGTGGTACCTTTAGACTGTCTTTAGACAAGAACACACACAATTTCCTTGTGTTTTAGCTGTATATTTGCTTTAGATATTGGTTATCCGATTAGTGCTTGTTGTATTGGTAATCATACAATTTCACTTCACAATTTTACTCCACAGGTTTTTATCTTCAACAGTTATGTATTAATTTCATACAATTGTTTCTATAGCTGTGATATTTGTTTTTCCATTGTTATTCATCTCTCGACACGTGTTTCCCTAGAGTGCATCCTCTGATTCATCAGGACCGGTGCTAGCGTATAAATTATACACATCGGCAGGCAGAAATGGAAGGACAGAAAGGAAAAAAGAAAAAAGGAGAGAGAGGAAGGATATGTTTAGTGATTTATGGACAGTGTTCCTAGGGCATTTTCTTTTTCTTTTGGTACATTGGTATACTATACTTAGTTATTTAATTGTACTCACCCTTGCTGCTTAATTTCTTTTAGTAGTCCTAAAAGGACTCCATTAGTAACTTTGGAGTTCATTTTTTCTTTCTGTGTTTTATAACCTTGAAAATTAAAATTTTATTTATGTAAGTAGTTACATCCATAGGGTAATCATTAACTTCCTACTATAATATTCTAAAGTACCCATGACCATATATGGCAACATCTCTATTTCTTTCATCTTTACATAGTACCAATATCTGGCAATTGGGCATCATACCAGCCTTTATACAGAGGTTCCTGGTGCTCACACGCAAAGGGTACAGCAGATTTAACCCTGTACCATCTGTCAGTGGCCCACTTGGCAAGACCTGCAAGGAGAATTTCACACTGGAAACAGGGTAGCTGGATGGAGGTTTTGTGTCCACCTTGGGTCTCAAAGAGTATTTTAGTCTCCAAGGAGGTCTTCACAGGCTAGAAAGCAGGTAAACCGGGTAGGAAACAGGAACAATCACAGTGGTCCTAACATAAGATGACATGGGTGGGATGTTTGCTCACACACCTTCCATGTGATATTTATGAATGGATCCTGAAAAAGCATTTGAAGCACTAAGAAAAACAATCTCAAAAATCTTTTTAGAAATGCAAAAAATGTATGTTATTATTCATGTGTAAAGTGCAATTGCTGCCATATACACCACCTCTTGGTGCTTGGGAATTGAACGTCAAGACAGGGAGAGGTACTAGGGAAGCAAAACCCGCACCTACCAATCCCTCACTTATGTTCAGAAACTTTTAACAACATACAAAACTATGTTAGGGGGCAAATCACTCTAATGCATCATAGTCGATGCCAACCAAAAGGCTAGGTTTTTAGGAGAACAAAGTGCCTCAAGCAGTCTCATGAGGCGATGTATACAAAATGTAAACAATTTTATTAATTCCAAAAGCAATTTAAAAAGGCAATCAGATTGCCAAAAACACAGATAAATAAACAACCATTATTTGATAATGAGTCAATTATACAGTACAGCAATATAACAGACAGTGTTATGTCTTATGGGCTTCTAATGTCATGCCCTATAAGGAATAATCAAACAAAGTGTCTTGTGCTGTGTGCAAGTTTGATCAGTCAAACACATCAAACACTCCACTCATACTGCTCTAAATTCACTCATACTCATTCTTACTTTCATCAGATTCTACCAACATGTTTCTTTCCAATTTCATGTGTGCAAAGTTATATGGAAATTCATCAGTGGCTCTCTGTAATCCACTGCATGCACTGATCTAAAAAAAATGATATATTTTTAAAAGAGACAGCAATATTCAATAAAAGCATACATCTGAGAACTATACATAAATTCTATAGTTAATGTGTCATTACACATAGGCACCACGTAACCCGAGACAGGTGGCGGTTACGGAAAGCCCATCAATTATTCTCCTGATTACCAGCGATCAGGGGCATCACCTGCAAAAGAACAGACATTGCTATAAGTGTCCATATGTCTCAAGATTGATATTTAAGAAGATCAATAATGCGTACATCTGTGTGAATCAGATGCAGCGCCGCGCAAGAGAAATGACAATTCTCTTACTGGCACATTTGAAGCAACTAGAGAGGGGTAGAGATTAGGTAAAAGTCTTATTCGAGTGATAGGTACTTCATTAGTTGGGTAAGGAAGGGTGCGAAAGACCCCTTCTGGAGGTCCAGGTGATTTTCTCTGGGTACAAGCTGCATGAAGGGTGTGATTATCGAGACCTTAATAGATCACATTCTCATTCAAGTTCCCGCTTACCAAAATAGGTTGGGGAGCAGTGTGTCGTTGTGGCACGTTTCTTCTCCCGGTCGCCAACAAGGTCATGCACATGTGCTTGTGGACCGTCATCCCGATTCAGACCAAATAGGAAACCGGTTGCTTTCTGTGCATCAGTCTTGTAATAAGTGATCTGAAGAGAGAGGCAAATGTACTATAAGACCAGGAGCCTACTCATGAAGGAACCCTAGGCATGGTCGCTAAAGTGGGGTCTTAATGTGTAGGGCCTTCAATACTGCTAGTATCCGCCTTCTACTGGAATGGTAATAGTAATAAGTGCATATGTGGTTACCTAGAGTCAGCGGTCTCACTTAGCCGAAAGAAGGTAACACCACTGGCGTGATTCTCAGGAGATCGCAGCGATTGCTGGTGGTGGCCCACTGGTGTGGTAATCCAATATAGCTAACACAGTGCCCTATTCGGGAAAGGAAAGAAAACGGCAGGTTTGTCAACAATGGAGTCTAGAGTCATGTTAGTTAACAGAGAAAGTGGAGCACCCTTAGGGGAAGAGAGTTCCACCGGTGTACCCAAAAAACAGAGTATTACCTAAAATGGGTGTTGGCCATGTGGAAAAGGCTGTTAGATATGACCCCCTTGTTTTGGAGCGGTGGGTTTCCTGACACTGGTGGAGAGACTCCTCATAGCGTGATTAGTAGTGTCCGCTCCTTCAGTGAATGGAAGTCCCGTACGCGATGCAGCAGCTGAATGTGACCGTTTTCGCCCTGGCGGGGGCGAAGGAGAAAAACTAAATAAGGCATGCATACAGCATGATGTAACATCTCCAACTTACATAATTAGCAGTGGAAGTGAGAACGCTCACCTGTTTAGGTCGGAGGTAAATATATGTAACTCAACGTATAACGTCCATTCCTATTGGTCTACCGCGTCCAGGCTCTGACCAGCTTTGTGCGTCATAATCGGCTAAAAGGCGGAAACGTCCGTTTAAAAGGCTGGATGAAGTAGAACGATGGTAAGCAATTACTGTTATGGATGATTGAATAGCCTGATGCAATTAGGCCGTAATCACTAATTGCTATGTGAGAAGAACTAAGTCAACAAGACTTAAAGTAAAAATTGGGGAACGACTGTTGGGATATCGTTCTAATCATGGTGCACAAATAGTAGTGCATTACAACGAGTCACAGTGCAAAGGCTTGTGAGATACTAAGAATGGTGGCAGAATGACAATCCAAACTGGTTTCTGAGTGATTGGCATTTCGAAATTCATCAGACTGAGTGAGCACAATGCTCAAATGTCCATGAACTGGGAGTAGGAGCAGACTGATTAACTCAACCAATCGATTTTCTCATTTAGGCCGTTCACAGCACTCTTAGTTAAAAAAAATGAGTTGTTGGGATGAGTTTGTAGATTACTGACCATTTGAAGTCGTCAGGCGCATGTATCTTATAGATCCAATGGTCAACCATCGGAGCGTTGGGAGTGCGATTTTTCAGACAGCTTTATGCTCTCCTATTCTTAGTTTAATTTTTCTGTCGGTTTTCCCTATGTAAATGAGATTCCAGGGACACCAGATTGCATAAACCACCATGGAGGAGTTGCAGTTGGTATGCAAATTCTGTTTCCAGGGAAGGCCCAAACCCAGATCTACCTCAGTGTTTTTAAAAGTGAAGCGCAAGTCGGTGCAATGACCGCATGGAAAGTGGCCCCTCACTGGTGTAAGTCCCAATTGTTCTGTCAGTGTGGTCTGTTTGGGAGGTTTAAGGCTTATGTCGTTCCTTGCCAGTTGTTCTTTGATGTTTTTGTTTCAACTGAAGGCTACCACAGGCCTGGGTACTGGGGGCTCTCCCTTTTCCAAAATCTTCCATTGTTTTAAGATGACATTTTTGATAGCATTCGAGATGTGGCAATTGAAAACAAGAATAATTTCCCCAAAACCTTCAGATGACAATGGCAGCACTATGTTTTCCCATTGCAAAGCCCATTTTTATAACCATTTTTCCAGAAACCAAATGGGGATTTCCTCCCAACCCATCAGCTTCACTCATCCAACGAAAACATCCAAATAAATCCGAGAGCAATTTTGGCCGCTGAAGGGAGAGAGAGAAGCGTGCCAAAGGACCAGCTGGGAGCTGGGTTTGTGCTAAGCACTTCTAGTGTAAACCGATCCACTGGCACAAGTAAACAACTGACAGTGTGTTCTTCATTAAGCGAGGAGACTTCATGTCACAATTAATCTGTGATATGAATGCAGAGGTGAGTGCAGGGTAATGTTTATTGTTTATAAAGTTGCCTGGGCACTTCCGGAGGTGAAGTGTCGTTCCAAGAATGTTTTTAGCCTATGAAACGTTCAGTGAAGGCCCTTTCAAACAAGTGGCAAATTGTTCTTAGTACAACAGCGTCCTGAAAGCAACATGGATGGGCACAGCAACAGGCTTAGACGTAGTCTCTTCATTAAAATTGATTAGCACTTCAGAACAGGTGCAGCAGGTTTAGGGGAATGAGAGTCTACAATGAGGTTATTCTAAGGTTATTCTGAGGTTATTCTAAGAAGCTGCCTGGGGCGCCAATCACCATGAATAAATGCTTCAATGTTTGTTGTACTGGATCAATACAAACTTTGCACAATTGTTTTGCATTATGACCCTGATGGCGCCTTACCAAAACATCTCCACAATGAACCACGTTTAACCTGATGCTTAAGAAGTTACTGCGCAAAGAACTGTCTGGGAATTTCGTCAGGTAGTTCGCAGGGCATCCTAATTCTTTTTCGCCACCCAGAAACTGGTTAACAGATGACCCCATGCGCACCTTTTCCATAGTTGTTATCCAATACATGGGCTCAAGTTTTTGTTTAATTTTTAATGGATTGGATATGAGAGTATCTACATCAAGATCAACACTAGAAAGAAGCTCTCTTACCTTACTTTCCAATAATCGAAGGATTACGGATTTGGTCTTCAACATATGACATCTAATGTTACTATATAAGGTTGTTTCTTTACCAACCGTAATATCCCGATATAGGGAGATTAATTTCCAACTGGCCATGTGCCCTAGAGATTTTAAGCCTAGTTTGTATCTAAGGCTCCAATTTGTCTTTAAGAATTGGCTGTTTTTTACAGCATTTTGAAAGTGTGGGGGGGGGGGCGGGGGAAGGGAGAGTCGATACATTGGACCTCATCTTTTGTCCACTTTTTAATAAATCCAGGCATGGACAAAGGCAATACTTTATGCTTTTGAAAACTTACTGCATCATCATTTGGTAGCTAGTGGCCTCGTGCGCGCAGGTACTGGCATCATCAATGTATTGGCATCAAATGCAAACTATTGCCACTGAAACCACCGCCATGGATTGCCATCAAACGCCAAGATATTCAATCCAATTCCACAAATGACCACAAAGTGTCCAGCTAGTCCCATTATTGGCTAGCTATTGTGGAACTGGGGTGGGAAGTGAAAACATGCCTTCTCAGCTTCCGAGCACCACCACTGCTCCCCTCTTGAATCATGCATGAGACAGACATACATGCTCTCTGCAGCATTCAGATATGCCTGTAGATGAGTCCTTTTACAGAACAACACGTTTCACGCAGAACGGTGCGCACAGCATGGAACGTTTTGTTTACAGTGCACAGTCCTGTCCATCATTCTCCTCATTCTTGTACTGTGCACCAGGGGCATTGCTAGGGGGGGGCTAAGGGGGCTATCGCCCCTGATCTTTTGGTTGTAGCCCCTGATAGAATCTCAGGAGCTACAGCCAAAAGACTAGCTAGCCCCCAGTCCCGACACTTCCGACATCAGCTTAGCCCCGGGTCTTTTCCAGACCTAGCAACTGCCCTGCTGTGCACAGAAGTTGCCAACATGTTCATTTTCCTACGGCACGTTGTTAATTGGCAAGTAGCTGGGCATTAGTGAACTGACAGTGCCATCGACTGGTTGAAAGAAATACTTGCGAGCGTTTTATTTTTACCAAGTGAACACTGTTAGCAGGGCTTTAAGTGAGGAAAGAAATTGAAGGTGGGCCCTCATGATGGGCATGGCCTGAAAAGTACATAAAACCATAGTAAGGTATGCAAACAAATATATAAATGCATGTAAGTATTTATATATTTGCATACATACCTTACCATGGTGTGGGTATTTTGCAAGCCATCTTTTATAAATTTAGAAATGTTACATATTTCTATGTTTATAAAAGATGGCTTGACAAGTACACAATTCAATCCATCTTTTATAAAGCTTTGACAATGAACAAAGCCAGAGACGTCTTTGTCTGTCGGCAGCACTTTATAAAAGATAGCTTGAATTGTGTAGTTTTCAAGCCATCTTTTATAAACCTAGAAATATTTCACAGAGTCCCCAGGTTCACCAATGGTTAAAGATGTCTCGATGACCTGGGGAGGTGCTGGGGAAACACGACGACTGTAACTTCCTCCGGTGACCCGTGGGGGGGTCACCGGAGGAAGTTACAGTGACTGACAGAAGTGCTAGACAACCACAGCAATGCTTTGGCTGCTGGTACTTCTGTCAGTTTACCTGACTTAAGGGCAGGCGCATATCTCATCACAGCTGCGGCCGTGGCGGGATAATGTGTCCCGTTGTGGTGTGGTGAGACCGGGGGGGGGGGGGGGGGCACTTCAGGGCTGGAACCGGCTTACTTAAAGTACTGACTGTTGGGATCATATTGACAATATCATTTTCGTGATTCCCATTCCTGTCTCTGGCAGGTGGGCTAGAGTCAGTGAAAGGATGTTTGCAACCCTGGAAAAAAGCAACATGCCATGACCCCCTCCAATGCAATTGAGTCACATTGGCTGCTTCTAATCTGTTTCCCTCCTACTGCTGTCCCCATTGGTGGATACCTAGTGTTGACTTGCCTTACTACTGGTCGTGGAGGGGGGGTGACCCCAACACTGCCCATATACGGGGAACTGGTGTACCCCTGCAAAGTCACTTTTGGCATGTTTTAACAAGGAATGTCTGGCCACATCGCTTTGATGCAGGTCACAAAGACAATGGAAGGATTCTAGAATGGCTGGCTGTAAAGTAGCAGCTTAACTCAACTGCTCTGGACCTCTCCCTGAAGATATATATGAAGAAATTGTTATGAGTTCTAAGAAAAAGATTGGAGAAGCTGAAAACCCTGCCTCAAAGAGACCCAAACAGGTTCCTGAGATGGAGGATACCCCTAGCCTTCGGGATGTCTACAAGACTATACTTCAAGTGGCCCAAGATGTTAGTTTTATTGAAGTTACTATGGCTGAACTCAATTTGAAGACTGGTCAGCTGGATGGCAGGGTTACAGATTTGGAAAAATACTCTCTGACTATGAGCTCCGAGATTGCGGGTAGCTTGCAAGTTTACAATAACCTGAAGTCAGATTTGGCAAAAGAAAAGGAGCAGCGCTTGGATTTGGAGTTAAGGATCAGTGCAAGGAACATCAGATTGGTTGGAGTGGAGGAGTCTGCTGGCAATGATGAGAACTTGCTTCCTTTGGTTTTTCAAGTTTTTAAGGACAGTTCTCATCGTGCTACAATCATACTGGAAGACATTGATAACATTTTTAGGATTGGAAAACACCTGGGGGACAAGGCAAGACATATTTTGGTTTCCTTTTTGAATCTCAGGTCAAAGGAACGTTTGATGAAAGCTGCCAGACTGGTTGGGAATGCCACCTTCAAAGATAAAGCTGTTTTTGTTTACCCTGATTATCCTAAGGATATATTGCTGCAGAGAAGATCTTTTCGGGGTGCTAAGATGTTGGCCAACCAGCTAGCTCTGAGGGCCTTCCTCCGTAGAAATAATGTCTTCACTATTACATTTCCTGATGGGGATAGAAGCACTTCTGATTCAGTGCAGGCACTTGATTGGTTGGAAACGTTTAAGAGAGGTCCCCCAGTGCCTTCTCCTACAGATGGATGAACTTGGCTGGCTGTTGTCCCCATTCCCCCCATACCCCCTATGTTTTTTTTTGGATTTTACTATCTCTTCAACGTTTTTTTTTTTTTACATTTGACATGTTTGGTTGCTTTAAAATGGCGCCTGATACTTGATGGCAGTTAACGTTGCGCCTTTTGAAAATCGCCTTTTTTTTCATCTTCGCTTGTGACTTACTTAGAATTCGTAGTCACGGTCTTGGTTCTGTGCCGCTTTGACTTGGTCTGAGGAAAGGACCATTCATGTGGAACGCACGCACGCACGCACATACAGTGCCTCAGTCAGCTGATCATATCAGCCACATTGTTTCCGGACTGCCCGCGTCTCCGGAGGAGCCCGTGTGCGCCTGGTGATGGTGGGCTGTGTCGGAGACAGACAGCTCGAGGAGTGCTTTGTTTATGGATGGACTGTGGAGTGAAGCGTGTCCATGGATATCTGCGCTGGGAGGTATGTGCTGCAGCCTGGGTGCTGGGAGTTCGCATTTATATGGTTGCTCCTGTCTTCCACCTCGGTCAAGCGGATCACCGAGAAATGGATGCATCGATTGCTGCTATGGTCGGCACTGTTACACACTATGTAATGGCGAGGTAGGCTAATAATGCCAACAGACGCTCAATGGCCGGCAGGTGTCAGAACGTGGAGCTTAGTTCTGGTGATTGCGGCATTGCTGCAATATATGGACAATGCACTTTGGGGGCGCTTATACTTGCATGGATATGGACTGCGACGGGTGTTTGCTGAGAGATTACTGAATCTGAAGCACTAGTTAATTGGATTTGGTTCATCACTTCAGCATTGACTGGAATTCTTCATGTGCCGGAACTACTGGAGCTTTGGAACTGGTTCACATCCTGCATGCCTTTTTGTTCCTCATGTATGCACTACCATCTGTTTTTTCTTTTACAGGTTGTTGATTCTGCATTAGTCCTTTTCTTAGTTGCAGTACTGTGCCTTATACTTTTTGGGGTTTCGATGCTGTGATGGCTATTTAAATGTTCAGTTATGCAATACTGCAGCTTTCATGTTAACGGTTTGGTACCTATTTATTTGTCATATGTTCTAATGGTGTTACTCGGGGCTGGGGGTTTTTGGGGTCTTGTGAGCTAACTTCTAGGTTTTTTTTGGGGGGTTTTGCTTCCTATTTTTTAGCAGCAGAACGAGTTGAAGCAGCTTGGCTAGTTTTTGTTCTTTCTGTGTCTTCAACTATCTTGTTTTCTGTTGGGATTTATATGACTGCAGCAATACATTGCCTCACCTCTCTGTTGTTAATGTTTACACTCAGTGACACGTTGTACAATTCATACATCGTGCACTTAATAATTTACGCGAGTGTTGATTGGATTTTTGGTAGCAGAAGGCCAGCTTTTACTGCCTAGTTCCCACCCAACCATTAGTAGACCTTACCGCTGATTTTGAAAAAGACATTTTGAGCCCCTAGTATGCCTTAAATGTTAGAAACCAAACCGGACATGCTTCGGATTGAGATTGTTGTTAGGTGCCTAGTTTTTTCTGTGGTCTATTGGTGGTTGGGGGATTTGGGGTCTTGTGGGTTGACTTGGTGGTTTTTGGGTTTTGTTTTGTTTTGCACTTTTACTATTTTTATTTTTTTTTCTTGGAAGGGTAATTGGATGCTTTTTTAGATGGTTTCTATTGTGCCTTGGGAGGGTTCCTAGGGATGGTTCCCAATGTTGTTTAAATTGTTTTTTGAGCTGAATAGACTTCACTGTCTTATCTGTTCTTTTAATTTTTTGCTAATTGTTTTTTGTTCATATTTCTGTTTGTGTTATTTTTTTTGGTTTTTCTTGTTTTGTTTTTACTTTTGATGTTTTAGACCTTCAGAGTATAATGATGGCTTTCTTCTCAGGTGGGGCATTTAATGATCTGCGTATTGTCTTTTGGAATGTGAATGGAATCTATAATTTGCTTAAGAAAAAGAAAGTGTTTCACATGTTACAGGACATGCACGCCGACATCTGTTTCTTACAAGAGACTCGTATATTGGCGGATGAGATTTCTGGGTTGGAAAAGGAGTGGTTTGGTTCTGCTTATGGCTCTTCCTTTTCATCAAGGTCAAGGGGAGTAGCCATATTGTTTCGGAAGAAACTACCTTTGAAAATTTTACGCAACTGTGCGGATGACAATGGTCGGATGATTGCCTTGTTGGTTGAGATTCAGGGGGAATTGTTAACTCTTTGCAATGTGTATGCTCCGACAGTGGATGACGGTTCCTTTTTCAGAATGTTAGCACAGACCCTTTTAGATTTAAATAATTCTAATGTTTTACTTGGGGGGGACTTTAATACTGTGGTTGATCCTATGCTAGATAGAAGTCAGGTCATGCGTGTGCTGCGTTGTGATCATCATCTTCAGGCACTTAGATTACTCTTGGACGAACACAATTTGAAAGACGCATGGCGTCTGGTTAACCTGGACAAACGTCAATATAGTTTCTTTTTCTAGTGTGCATGGTGTGTTTTCCGGACTGGATATGATTTTTATTGGTGGAAATGTGTCGGAAAGTATTGTTTCTAGTGGTATCGGCAATATTTTATTGAGTGACCATGCCCCTGTTGAGATGCATTTGAGACTTAAATTTATGTGTAAAAGAAGTTTTTCTTGGAAACTGAACATCTCTATATTATTGGATGATGATATACTGGAGCGGATTGTTTCGAAAGCAAACTATTTTGTTATGGAGAACCGCTCAGAAGAAGTCAGTGTGGCGAACACGTGGGAAGCATTTAAATGTTGTATGTGTGGTGTCTGTTTAGGGCTGTCTAGTGGTAAACGGAAGAGGGAGGAGAGAAAAAGACAGGATCTTGACCAACGTATTGGGGAGATCTCTCGGGATCTGATGCTTGATCCAACTGACTCAGTAAAATTGGCATCTTTGAAAAAGCTTAAAAAAGAAATGGAAGATTTTTTGTCACTGAGGGCTGAACGTGGTTTGTTCAATTCTAAGTGTACTTATTTCGAAAAGGGTGAACGTTGTGACAGATGGCTGGCATACCGGTTGAAGAAAAGGTTTTCAGAGTCAGCAATTGCTTCTATGGTTGACGAGGAAGGTAGAATTACATTTGATCCTAATAAAATTAACTCAATTTTTTGAGACTTCTACGAGAATCTGTATAGCAAGGAGACGGGTATTACTGGTAGGGGGGAGGACTTCTTTGGTAATTTGAATTTGCCTAGGATTCAGGATGCTGAGCGTGATCTTCTTGGTGATATGATAACGGTTGATGAGATCAAAAGTGCTATTTCAGGGCTGAATGTGAGTAAATCCCTGGGCCCAGACAACCTCACTTGTGAGTGTTATAGGATCCTCCAGAACTCGGCCTTGGAGCTCTTGAGAGATATGTTTGTTTCTAGCAAACTGGCAGGGACGTTGCCTAAAAGTACAAACCATGCGTCTATTTCGGTCTTTTTGAAAAAAGGTAAGGACTGTAACCATCCGGCTAGTTATCGTCCAATCAGTCTTATCAATACCGATAGTAAGATTCTTGCCAAGGTTCTTGCTATGCACCTAGTACAGTTCCTGTCTGCTTTGATTGATGGGGAGCAGTCTGGATTCATTAAAAATCGGTGTACGTCAAGTGATATCAGGAAATTGTTACTTACCATGGAAATGGTGGATAGATTGGGCTATGATGCCGCTGTCCTTTCCCTTGATGTGGAGAAAGCTTTCGACAGGGTCAGTTGGGATTACTTGTACTCGGTTCTGAGGAGGATGAATCTGGGTGAGGATTTTATTTCTTGGGTTGCACTTTTATATGCCAGTCCAACGGCTGACGTTAAGACTAATGGGGTGGTTTCGGAGCCTTTTTGTTTGAAACAGGGCACGCGTCAAGGTTGTCCTTTTTCTCCTCTGTTATTCATTTTACCGATTGAGCCTCTTGCAGTTCGCATCAAAAATGAACCAGATTTACAAGGTGTTGATTGTTGGAGTGTTGTACAAAAGGCTTGGCTTTATGCCGATGGCCTCTTGTTGGTGTTGCAGAATTTGGAAATGTCCCTGCCATTTCTGATGAGGATTTTGTCTGATTATCACGATTGTTCAGGATACAAAATTAACCTGTTTGCCTCTGTCAAACAGGTGTGATAAGACTCTGGTCACGGGGCTGGGGTTTACTTGGTGTGATGTGCGCTTGCGCTATTTGGGAGTATGGCTGACGTATCCTGTCTCCCGTATGGTTGATGAAAACATGGGTGTGCGTATTCGGGATGGTAAATTGGATTTGGAAAGATGGTCGTTGCTTAATCTTTCCCTGTGGGGTAAAGTCAATGCCCTGAAAATGAATTTGCCACCCAGGATTAACTTTGTATCTAGCATGCTTCCATTGAAAATTAAGCGTGTTTATTGGAGAGATCTGGACTGTCTTGTTCAGGAATTTTTGTGGGACAGAAAACCACCTAGACTCAGTCTATGGAAGTTGCAGCGTCTGGTCCATTTAGGAGGTTTAGGACCTACCATTTGGCCTTTTTTGCTCATTCTTTTATTATGTTTTTCAATGGCGAATTGGACAGCTGGGCGGTTGCAGAGTCGAATGCCTATGCCCTGGGGCCGGAAGCCTTGTTGACCACTAATACAAAGATTCCTGTAGGTAGTTTGCTAGCAACGTCATTTTTGCGCAACTCATGGATTGAAATCTTGTCATTGCTAGGTTGTGACGCATTTAAGTGTAGGAGTGCCTCTATCTGGCTGAATCCCAGGATTAGGGATAATTCCAAGACTGTTTTCAGCCTGAATGGTTCTTAATGGATATTAAACAGGTCTCTGATTTGGGTAATCGTGATCGGTGGTTGACTGCTGCTGAGCTGAGAGAGAGATGGGGTTTTGAGGGCTTGTTGGACGCTGCTTATAGACGGCTGAAGAGGTCAGTGGGTGAAGTCGACTGGTCTGACTCGTTTGATATGAATTTTTTTTCTGATGGACTCTACCGGACAGGGAGGTGGTTTAGCCAGTAGGTTACACAAGCTATTTGTGTCACATTTTCGGAGTAATGATAATTTGAGGGGAGTGTGGAGTGAGAGAATAGGGTCTGAAATTGATCTTGAGGCCTGGCAGATTATGTGTGGTAACGTCTCATTGTGTTCGCTGAATTTGAGTGAAAGGTCTCGACAAATTAAGATTCTGAATCATGTATATTGGTGTCCTGAAACATTGCATAAAAGAGGCATGACTGACAATGCTGATTGTTGGGGTTGTGTTCAGGAAGTTGGGTCATTAGAACACATGCTGTGGAGCTGTGTGAGGGTCAGGAATTTTTGGATTGAAGTTTGTGATGTGTGTACTAGGATTTTGGGTGATGGGTCTGTCCTGGATTTTAGTACAATGATCATGGGTGATGATTCGGGGATGGCTGACGTCAGCTACGCCCTTAAAAAGTGTTTTTTTAGAGCTACCATTGTTGCAAAACGGTTGTTTCTTCGAGGATGGAAAGGTCGGATCCCTCCTTCATTTGAGGAATGGGTTCAGGAAATGCACTGTCTGTCAAGAACTGAAAAATTGATTTACAAATTGAAATGTAAGTTGTCGTTATATGAGAAGATCTGGAATGTGTTTAATGATTTCTTTTAATGTTGGTGTCTTTACTTTGCCTTCTGTATATAATACTGTTTCTGTATATACTTGTAAATAAATAAATAAATAAATAAAAAAAACAAAGACAATGGAAGAACCTCTATGAGTTTATCACTGAAGCTAAACCTTGACTCAACCTACCACACACACTTTCCATCATGCTCACCTCCTGAAACCCTGTTTCCCCCTGAAAGAGCTCTTGATTTCAACAATGAAGATATACCTTTACTCACCGAACCCATTCACTTTCTGAAAGCCAAGTCCCCCGAAAGACTTCACAGTTTCATCATTGAGGATATACGTGTTCTCATCTTATTACACTCACTTCCTGTACACTCGTTCCCCTCAAAGACCTCATGTTTTCCTCACTGAGTAATCAATTTTACTTTACTTAAACTATCACACTCAGTGCCTCAAAGCCAGTTACTCTGAAAGATCTCATGGTTTCATCGTTGAAGGGTTACCTTGCACTTGCAAACCCGTGATCTGTCCACCACTTAGGCGACAGCTTTCACCTATAAAAATGGATTGGGTTGAATCCATTGTTAGGGAATATTAATGAATTATCCTCAGCTGCTTTTTCTGCCAAGCAAGTAAAATATCAGGAACGCATGAATTCTTCCACATGTCTAACTAAAACCTTTCACTTCTGTAAAAGATATAATACAATGAAACTGGCGACAACAATGTCCCATCACTAGCCGCAGCCCTGGTCTCGAATGGCTTCACACAGCATATACTCATCCCACTCACTCGAAAGGCCACATCCTGGATTGGCTCGCTGACCTCAACTGCCAAGCCTCAATCACTTCCATTCTGCCTTGCCCCTGGATGGACCACCATATCATTACGTTCTCCATTACCACTGCCACCCCCAACCCTGCCCTCCCCACCACTGCCTTCCACCGTGGAAAGGAACACTGTCAACATAACCAAAAACAGCAACTTACCCTTGCTGCAAGAGTTGCAGTCCTCAATCTTTCAGGCATCTGATCCTGCCATCCTACTATCATTGCCCCTTTTGACTCGATCACTACTCTGACCATGCTCAAACCTAAACCCGAAAAGCATCATCAAACATGATTCACCAATGACATCTGCACCATCCGCCAAAATGAACGTGAGACAGAAACCACTTGGAGGAAATCTCCTACAGACAGCAACAAAGCACGTTTTGCCTCCCTAGCAAAAACATACAAAACAGCCATACTGCAGGCTAAAAGAACCACACACATTTACAGAATCAAAACACCAAATCAAGCTCATGAGAGCTTTTCTCTCTTCTACACGAGCTAGAATCTCCCACTGCTACCCCGTCAACATGCACCAAGGATGTTGCCTGGTGTACTAGCAGGCAAACAGCTATTATCAATAAAATTGAGACTCTCCAAAAAAAGATACTCACCAAAAAATCTACTCTGGGTGATCACCCGCTTCCCCCACACACCAACATTGCTGCAACAAACTGACCAAACTTACCACAATTCCACTTCCATCAAGTCACTGTGGCTGAAGACTCTCTGCTCATGAAAGGCTTAATACCTACCCGATGCATAGGTGACCCCTGCCGCCCAGTCATTGGCATCAAGGACAGCACCTCATCATTAGCACCTTTCATCACTGCTATCATCAATGCCTCCTTCTCGTGCTGCCAAGTGCCAGCCAGCTTGAAGAAAGCCTGGGTGCTCCCCTTAATGAAGAACCCCACCCTTGATCCAGAAATGCCCACCAACGCCTGATTACCACAGTCCCATTGTTATTGAAGATCCTAAATAGAGCAACGTATATCAAAATACAATGTTACCTTGAATCTAACAACATTCTAGGCCTACGACAATCTGGCTTCAGACCTGGCCCCCGGAACTGATCAGCACTACTCAACCAAAAAAAAAACTGTTGGATGACATCAAGGACGCTGATAAGACAGCAATCCATCCTTCATCTGTTTGACCTTATTGATTGATATTGATATTTTATTTCTATTGCGCTCGTACACAAGTGTTTCAGAGCACAACAAGGCAAGAGATGGGAACAGGGGAGAACAAAACAGCGATCTTACTAGTCCCAGTGACATTGAGAACCTGAAAGTGCATGGGAGAGGGGGAGAAGTGGAAAGTGCAAAGCAGAGGAGAAACAGATAAATAACAATAAATAAATAATAAAGGCAACAAACAGTGGTAGTGCAGCCAGCAATTTGCAAGTGCTAGGTTTAAGGCAGCAGACAGGGTAGGTCTGATAAGTGCAGGAAGAAAAGGGGGGACTGTATGGGTACAGATACAGACCTGAGTGCAAGGGGTGGCCCAGAGGCAGTGCGGGAGGGTGGCAGGGTGAGCAGGTACCTGGGCCCAGAGGACAGAGGGTGGCCAGGTGCACGGTGTCAAGAGAGAACAGATCAGCAGGGGAGAGGGGGAGCGAAGGCAGAAGAAAAGAGGAAGGCCTTGAGGTGCATCCAAAACCAAAGTTGGTTCTCCTCAGGTTTTAGAGTGGCAGGGAGGCTGTTCCAGAGGGAGGCCCCAGCTGAAGACAGAGATCTACCCCCAGCTCGTTTTTTTGAAAAACGACTGACCCTGAGGGAGTTGGAGGTAGAGGAGCGAAGAGCTCAAGAGGGGAGGTATTTGCAGAGGGATAGCTGAAGGTATTTTGGACCCAGGCCCCAGAAAGCCCTGTGGACAATGCAGAGGGTTTTGAATTTAATCCTTGGATCCACTGGGAACCAATGGAGAAATTTCAGGGCTGGAGAGATACGATCCCAGGGCTTGAGGCCAAGGACAAGTCTGGCAGTCCTGTTCTGGATTAGTTGCAGAGGGCAGAGAGTAGAGGCAGGTAGATTTAGAAAGAGGCTGCTACAATAGTCCAACCTAGAGAGAACCAGAGCTTGGGATACCATGAGCTTCTGAGGGAAGGAGAGGAAAGGCAGAGTACCTCTGAGGAGGTGCAGTAGGAAATTAGACTTTTTAGAGACCTCAGAGATGTGGGCGGAGAAGGAAAGGGTGGAGTCAAAGATGACCCTGAGGTTCATAACTTTGAAGGTGGGGGTAGGAGGAGGGCTAAGGGATGCCGGCCAGAGAGTGAGGGGAAAGGATGGTGAAGGTGTGCCAATGAGGAGGATCTCCGTCTTGCTGGCATTCAGAAAAGATCATTGGCGGCACACCAATCTTGAATGGCACTTAGGCCAGAGAGAGGGAGAGGAGGTGGCAGAGGGCAGCCTGAAAATGAGTTGAGTGTCATCAGTGTAGCACTGGAAATTTGAGAAGAAAGTGGCAATGCAGTGGGCGAGAGTTGCCAGGTATTGTTTGAAAAGCCAGGGCGAGAGGTTAGACCCCTGGGGAACACCACAGGTAGAGAGGAAGATAGATGAAAGGAAGGACCCAAGTTGGACCTGGGAAGTTCGATCTGAGAGGAAAGAGGTCAGCCAAGCCAGAGCATTATCAGTGATACCCAGGTTTTCATGGGGACGGTTGAGCAGAATGGTATGGTTGCCTGTGTCGAAGGCAGAAGAGAGATCGAGGAGGATGGGGACAGAGGGAATGTTAGAGTCAAGGTTGGAGAGCAGATCTTCACGGATGTTCAGGAGAGCAGTTTCCGTGCTTCTGGCAGCTCTGAAGTCAGACTGGTGGTAATGGAGACAGCCAACAGAATTGGAATGATGGTTAAGCTGAGAGATGGCCAACTTTTCCAGGAGTTTGCCCAGAAAGGGAGTAATGGAAATTTGGCGATAGTTAGCTGGATAGGATCAGCTGTGGGTTTCTTGAGAAGAGGATGCACAAAGGAGTGCTTCAGAGGGGAGGGGAAGGGTCCCGAGGCAAAGGAGTGGTTGCAAAAATCAGCAAGGGCCGGAGCCCGGACCACCAAATCCTGTGCCAGGACCTTGCCACAGCAGCAAACTTCTTGTGGGAATCCATCACTTCCTGGCTGACAGAACTTTGCTTGTGTTCCCCAACACGTCAGCCGACTCCACTTCCCTGGTTACCTGTGGCACACCACAAGGATCCTGTGTCCCTCCAACTTTGTATACCATCTTCACAAAACTGCTTTTTCATCTGCTCAATGAGCAGGGCATCTCTCATACCAATTATGCAGATGACATGCAGGTCCTCATCCCCCTCGCCAGCAACTATGCCACTGACTACAATCGGCTGTGCTCAGTGTACCAGACACTACAGACATGGATTGCCTCTCACCTGCTGTGCCTGAATGACAACAAGACTGAGATTCTCCTTGTTGGGTTCCAAACCGTCCTCAATAAACTAGACAAAGCCTACAGCTCATTCATCATTGAGAGGATCACAATCCCAGTATCTAGCTATGTTAAGACCCTGGGAGTTCACCTGGATGCCACTCTCATGAATGCAGCAAGTCAATTCCATTGCCTCCTATGCAGCCTACATCACAAACTACTCAATGCCAGCAGACTGTTTCTCTCCCCTGACAGCTGCCTACATATTACTTGAGCGTTCATTGGCTCAAGGATTGATTACTACTCCCTCTTTGCAGGTACATCCACCTGGAATGTCAGCAAGCTACAAGTAGTCCAGAACACCCTCAGAGTTTCCATTAACATCCCAAAGCATGAGCATGTATCCGCTGCCAGAAAACAGGCTCAGTGGCTCCCAGTCAGAGAGCACATCATTTTTAAAACATTAGCCATTACTCATAAATGCATAACCAATGAGGCCCTGGCCTACCTATTGTACAGAATTAACAATATGCAGTCTACTAGACCCATCTGCTCCACGAAAACAAACAGGCTAATCACCCCAAGATTCAATCTGAAGAGAGCAGGTGGACAAATTTCCCAGTCATTGGCCCTCATTACGAGACCAGCGGTAACCGTGCCGGCAAAACCAGCAGGCTGCCTCCGGACCCATAGGTATTTATTGGCTCCAGACTTGCCGGAATTACCGGAGCCTTACAACCCCGGTGATCCCGTAATTCCAGAGCCAGCATTATGTAAATCCCCATTGCCGTGGAGTCCTTTCGGATTCCACGGGAATGGGAAAGTGGAAACACTGGCACCATGTAGTAATGGTGCGGGTGTTTCCGTGTCCGTCTGTGGCCGGTGGCGTTACGCCCACCTGGTCAGACCTGGCGGGGGTAATACCACACGGCCACAGAACTTGTAGTTAGCTGGTCTGGAAAATGGTGCCGATACGGTTTTATCGGCACCGTTATATCCAGACCGGCTAACTTGTAATGAGGCCCATTGTCTTCAAATACTGGAACTCACTGCCCCCCACGCTAAGACCAGAACAATCCTACTGGACATTTACGAAATACCTCAAGACTCTGCTGTTTGTTCAGGGTCCACTTCCATTCTAAAAGACTGGTTGCTACCAACCAACTTCAGACTTTTGTATCTCTGTAACTAAGCTGTGTAACCTTTGTAACCAGGTCCTTGATGCTCACGGGTTTAGTGTGCTATGTAAATATAAATAAATACATAAAATAAATGTCATACATTCTGCCCGCCTAGCTGTATTCATCCTCAGTAGTTTGTAAAAAGAGATGTGAAACTGCCCACGTTGAACCACATTAGTTTTAGGGAGAGTTAGGGGACACAGACTAAGAGTTAAGTCCCATCCTTGGGATGAAGGAGAGAGACATGGCGCCCTCTTAAGTCACCATGGGCTGGAGGAAACAGAGAACTAGATCACATAACAACTATTCACCAGTGCAATTGCAATATCACTAGAGCAAATATTGCCGAACTCAACAAAATATATTCTTTTCACTCATTTCTTTCACCAGGTGAATATTTGTTTTAGTCTTAATGTTTATCCTAGTCCCACTCCTTTGTTCTGTTGCAAAAATGCATTGAACGTATTTTATTCACACCGGGCAATTGTTGCTCTAGTGTTTATTGTACTTGTGCTGATGTTAAGCATCTGTAGTATGGTGCAACGTTTTTAGGGCAGAGCTAATTTTGTGGCTGGTGGTAAATTGGAGGGGATGACAACTTTTCAACATGCTACATAACACTTTTGTTGCACTGCTCATATTTTGCCTAGCAAAACTTTTGAAAAGATGCATTATATTAAAGAGACAGCATCCTCTAATCACCTCACTATTAGGTAGAGGAGCAAAGAAAGAAAGATTGGAAGGAGGAAAGACAGGATAAAAACATGAACAGTCAAAAGAATGAAATCCTTATTTGCAAAGCTGAACAAAAATAAAGAAAATAGGATGAAAGAAAAGTAAGGTTAGGACGAAGGGAGTGAGGAAAGAGAAGAGAAAACAAAAAGAAGACTCAGAAAGAAGGGATGAAAGGATGATATGAATGAAGAAACACAAGGATGCAAAAATAAAGTATTAAAGAAAGAATGAAGGAAAGGATAAAAGCAATAAGAAAGGTTGAAATAAATAAAGACAAGATGAAAGGAAAAAGAGAAAGTTTCAAAGAAAGAATGTAAGGAAAATACAGAAAAAAGAGCGCAAGGAAGGAGGAAAGAAAGAAGGAAATGAGGAAGGAAAGATGGCATGAAAGGGAGACCATAAGGATGAGCGATGAAAGAATGAAAGAAAGGGAGAGAAAAAGAAGGTACCACACAGCAAGATAGGACTAATTCAAAGGTTGGCATGGGCTCAGACCTGGCCACCCTGAAGGCCATGGGCCGACATTACCAATTACCCCAAACATAAATGATTTACAATATGTTCTGTTGACGCAGCACATCTGTGCCAAATACTGCATCTCTCAGTGCACAACCTTCAAGAGGTTTACAAAGCGCCAGTGCATACAATACACGCTTCTGAACCGAGCTAGCCGAGCTCCCACACACTTGCATGTGATCCAGCCCTGTGTCTATCCGCTATGGTATTTCCATGACATGGCTGGGGCTCGAGTACAGGTTTCATTGGGGAAAGACTGGGGAAAAACAGTTTAGGCTTCTGGGAAATCAGTAGAAAATCACATACGTTTCTCGAAGGCCAAATAGAGCTGTAATGCTGCGCGCGAGAGAGAATCGGAGGCAACAACTAAACTGTCAGGAAAACCAGCCATGTTTTCCAGAACACTGAGAGCTTTCTAACACTCGGCAGGAGCCTCGTATTGCGTGTGAGAGGCTGTAAGAAACATTTCGTACTTGTTAAGGAAATCACTTATTTATGTACTTCTCGTACTTGGGCATCAATAGGGTTCAAACACTGGGAGAGATTGTATAGTACAAATATTACGTCATCAATAGTGCTCGGGCTTGGACTTTCCAGGGATTAACCTGGAAAATGTCACCAGCTCGAACAAGAACCGTTGTGGTCAGTGAAAGTGCAATCAGAAGGACGACCAAATTCGGATATGAGAGACACATAGACTGCATTTATTTCTCAAAGCAAGTGGAGAAAGTGTAAAGGGAAGAAACCCCATTAGTCTGGTGCTATTGGCCTGGCTTGCAATCTGACCATGACGTTGGCCCTCATCTTGCCCCACATGAAAGCCCTTACTATGGCCAGCACCGTTGCCTGGCCCTCATCCCTGTACTCACTCACCCTAGCGTTCACTCTGGTTGTTACCATGCCTTCAGCATGACCCGTGACCTGCCTTCACACCACCTCTGAGCCTGCCCATCTCTCTGGCTCCCGGTGGCTGCAAGGATCAAGTTCAATACCCTTTGCATTGTCCACAAGGCTTTCTGAGGCCGGTGCTCGCACTACATCCAACTCTCTCTTCCAAAATACCTTCCTTCTTGAGCCCTTTTTTCTCAGCTCCCTTCAACTCTCTAAGGGTTAGATGCTTCTCCAGGCAGAGCATGGGGGTAGATCTCTCTCATCTGCAGGTGTCTCCCTCTGGAATGGCCTCCCTGACCCTCTCAAACTTGAGCGGGAGCACTTGAAGTTCCGGAAGCAGCTTAAATATTTCCTCTTCTCCTTTTCTGCTTTCTCTCCCCCCCCCTCAAACCCCCCTTCCCCGCTGACCTACCTGATCTACCTGTGTGCTGTACGGACTGGTTGCTTGGCTATCCTCAGAGTCCCACTGGGTACCAGGCTCTTTCTTGAGCCGTCACCCTTGCACTGCCTCTGGGCCTTCCACACACTTAGGGGCTGTAACTGTTCTCTTTGCACTACCCAGAGCCGTGCTGTCCTGGCTTCACTTACTGCATTGCTGCCCTGTTTTCCCCTCCCCTTGCACTTCCCTGCCTCCCTTTCCCCCTGCACTTTGCGTTGCCGCACTTGCACGATCTGAATGACACAAGGCCTAGTAAGATCGTTTGTCTTGTCCTCCCTCTGTCTCCCTCCCTTGTCTTGTCGCGCCTAGAAACACTTGTGTACAGGCACATTATAAATTACTTATATCATATCATGTTCTCAAACTTCTTGCCATTCTGGCCCTCTTCCTGGCATTACCCTGGCCTTAACCTGTCATGAACCTGACCCTCATACTTCCTTCACCCCAGTTGTCACCTTGCCATCACTCTGCCATATCCGGAGCCTCAGCCAACCAACAACTAGACCTGGCTCAACCATCATCATCGCCTGCATTGGCATCACATCAGCTTGCACATCACTATGAGCATTACACTGTCCATCACTGCGGCTATCACTGTGCTTTAACTTTGCCCATCAACATGCCCATCACTGTGGTCATCACTCTGCCCACCATCCTCCCCATCAATTCGGCCATCATACTGACAACACTGTGAGCATCCCTCTGCCCATTGCTCTGCCCATCACTTTACCCATCACCTTGCCCATCACTTTGGATGTCACCCTCCCCAACAGTATGACCATACACATGGGAAGTGCGAGTAAGTGCAGTCTCGCAGTGAGTCTGGACTGAGAAGGGGTGTTTTTGGAGGCTGTCATTGCTTTGCCTCTGTTCGTGCAGTTTTATCCTCACAGCCTTGATCTGGACATAACACTGTTATTGGAGTCCAGTGAGGAGTGCTTTAAGAAGTACAGAGAGTCATTTTTCTCAAAATAGCAGGCAGGAAACGGAAGTGGCAGCTACATAACCCGGCTCTGGCACGGAAGCGTGTGGAAGTACAAGTTAATGCAGTCTCGCAGTCCCGCTGCCCAACGCCTCTGGCTACTTACATTCTTCTTGCGAGTCCCATCTGTATTAGCCTGTCCCTCTGTGTTTCTTATATTTTTATACTACCTTATCAATATTTAGCTTCGTTTGCCTCTGCTTCTGCCGGTGCTATCTAATTGGTAGCATGAAAAGTCACTGTAATGTTAAATCTACTAGGACTGATAAATCCGGCACATATATGCGTTGCAGAGCAGAAATCCTCAAACTACTAAAAGAGCACGCAGCAAAGTTTCTGATGACTCCACCATTAGACTAAACACGAAAAAAGACATGTCAGTCCTAACTCCGTTGAACAACCAACAATTACTGGATTATTGACAATAACAACTCTCTGTTGAACCTGTGCCTAAATTTAGAGGGAATCTTTGGGTGTGTCTAATCCTCCGATTAATAATTCTGGCACCAATGAGTTTGATAACATCGTTGGGACCAACCTTTCAGCTATAACCGATCTGGAGCGGATTGCCACTGAGCTTGAGGACTCTTTTAATGATACCATCTCTGCCATTAGCAGTTCGGTCTCCTCTTCTCCCACATGTGCTTTCTCGAGACTTTTGAAAAGTCCTTCAGCAAATCTCTCCGCTCTATCATAACCGTGGATCTAGTATTTGGACTTTGACATGAAGAGAAGACTAGCTCGTGCGGTGGATGTCATTCTAGCCAATGGTTGCCACTCGAATTCCTGTAATACAGCTGACTCTAGTAGCTATAATGGCAGCTCTCCGTTTGGCAGTTAGTCCCACACAATGTGCTGCATCCAGAGAAAAGTCGTGTTTTAGGGCTGTTGGTTTGAAACCTAGACAGCCTTTACGGGGCACTTCTTATGATTCTTCCCTAGATGCCCCAGTGGAAGATGAGTTGGTGACCCCGGTATATGGCGAAAAAAAGAGAGGCAGATGCAAACCAAACAGGAAGCGCAGTCAAAGGAAGGCTTCTCCACTGAATACTATTTCTCATAAGGGGATTTCCAGCAAGAACTCTGCTTTTTTAGCGGAATCCAACAACAATAAGGTGCAGTGTGTGAACTCAGCCAATCGGCTTATCTTAGTGCAAGACACGTGTGTTTCAACAGAACGTGACACACAAGCTCAGTGTCTGCAAACCACGCTTGATAAATGGATCCAGGGCACGGATAAAAGCTATGCCCCTGTTTCAGAGGCTCAGAATGCGATTCCTCAGCCAATATTTAATCAAGCCGTGCGCTCCTTACAAACCCACACTTCAGGGCATACTATGACAGTGATTAATAATGCGCGCGCAGCTGGAATGCAAGATGGTTCTAATACTGAACCGTTGATAACAGGGTCGGACTGGGACAAGAAATAGGCCTGGACACCCAAAAAAAGTGGCCCACCCTCGCCTCAAAAAAGTGGCACAGCCTTCAAGGTCACCTCAAAAAGTGGCCCACCCCTGGCATCAAGAAAAGTGGCCCTAAAACCATCGTCAATGCAAGCAGACGTCCAAGGCCAAATGATAACATGTTATTGTATAGCACTTACTCTTAAGCTCTTTTTTTATAGAACAAACATGCATACAATATCACCCAACCTGTGTTGGTACTCATTTACCCACCTCAGAAGGATGAAAGGCTGAGATGGCCTTGCTGGGATTCGAACCTGCAACATGCAGATCACACACAAACATCGCAGTAGCAAGCGCTCAAGCCACTGAGCTATCAAATCAGCAATAGTAAACTGAGCAATTATTATGTAGTGGATACCATTAATAGCGCCCGTCTCCACAATCATGCGGCGTGCAGTGTGGAAAACATGCCACAGTCTGTCGCTCTACTTATCACGCAGAGTTGCGATGCCCTGTGGTGCATACCTCAATTCACTCTCTTTGGGTGGGTGTCACCAGCCCTGGCCAATGTACACCCTCACGTCAAACCCACGACCCCTCCATAGACTTTAATGTGCCTAAATCATCAAAAACAAAAACATCCAATTTCATCTGCATTGTCCATTAACCAGATTTGGAGGCCAACCATAGTAGTCTTTCCTTGCTCCTAGCTGCCAGTCACAACTCTCCACAGCAACGCCCATTCATGGCAAGCAGTGAGTAGGAGCATGCCCTGCGGGTGCGCTATCTCATGTTTTTGCCCCACATGCATGGCAGGAATGTTCCTCTTTCACCCCAACAGCATAGCTTGCTGCTCCTGGGATCTAATGATGCTGTGGTGGGCACTGGTGGAGAGGGAGTTGTAAGAGTAGTGAGCAAAAAGGGTGAAGGGGAGACGGTGGGAGAAAATGGAAGGGCAACAAAGAATGGAGCTTTGGTTATCACGGTGTGGAGCTAAGAGAGACAAAGTGAGACAGGCGGGGGGGACATAAATGATAATGATGTGTTATTTATATAGCGCCTTAATCCAAAGCGCTTTACAGAGCAAATATTTACATACAATATCACCCAACTGAACCTCGGATTACTGCAAGCTCTTCCAGTCAACACGCCATCAATCGGCACACCATTTCACAGACCGTTTCCCATTCCTAACAACTGTGCCCCAACCACATTATTGACACCCCATAAAAGTGCTTCAAGAAAACTTGCCCAACTTGTAGGTCCTCCTCCACTGCCCTTGAAAACCTCTGTAAACCTCTCTTTCCAAATGTTTTCTTTTGCTGATAGCATGAAGTGCTCTCAAAGCCTTTTTTTTGTCTGGAAACTTGTTCTACCTTCCCCTCGTCCTCCTTCCTCACTTTCCCTTCCTCCTATGTCTGACCCCTCTTTCGCGGTCATCGCACCAACTCTGATACACTCTCCCTTTAGCATGCACATTGCCCTTTCCTGCTCTCTAAAAACTCCTGTCCCCTTTCCTCCTGGGGCCACTCTACTCTCACCGCCCCCGTTCCCATCCCCAAATCCACATCCACCCTTACCCCACCTTCCAGCCTTTCCTGTGGGGCCCCATATCTCTCCCTCTGACAGCCCAGCACTGTCCATTCTCCTTTTCCTAAACTGCCAACCAACCCTCTATTTCCTCCCCTGTCAGCATGTTCCTCCTTTGAGCTCATGCCCTCGCTTTTGCTGCGGATGCCTGGGGTATGCGTTTCCTTTCCCCTTTCACCCTTGGCTGTGCTTCCATTCCTTTTCCTCTGGAACCACCTTCCACCATCACACCTCCATTCCATGTTATTTTGCCATCTGTGGCTGGACTATGCACCGTGCCCTGGGTGCATAGTGTGGGCAAGACCAACACTCCTCCCTTTTCCCCCCTTTGGCAAAAACCATCCTCTCCTCCTACCATAGCCATGGCTCCTCCCATTCATCCCCAAGGAAGTCCCACGCCTGTGACCTCTGCACGTCCTTTTATCTTCACCTCATCATAAATCTCCTACTCTTCCCAACTATCCACCTCTCTTTTCTCCACCCATTCAACCCCTTCACGTCCCAAGCCATTCCCATCCACTGAACCCTCGCTGTCATAATGCCCAACCTCTCACCACTGATGCTTGTGCCCCCCTACCACTGCGGCCCTGCACTCCCTCTCCGAGTGCAGCACTGTACCATGCTGCCAACCCTTGTCTGCCAAGTGCTCACCAAGTCCTGATCAGCTTTGGCTCTATTCCAAGATGGCCGTCCACAGTCCCTCTTCCCCTTCAGATAGCTCCAGGGAGACCATGCCCAGTCTCACCCAACTTTATTCTGCTCCCGGGGAGTGTGGGGGGTCTTGAGCCCTCATCCCAGCACCCACCTGTGCCAGGCCTCTATCACCAGGCATGGGTGTGCTTGTCGTTGATGGCCATTTCTCCTCCTGCTCTACCGTGGCCAGTCCTGAGGCTGTACCATGCCAGACCCCAATAACTTCCAATAACTCCACCCACTAGCCCCCCTTTTACTCTTACCTCTTACCACCCCTTCTAAGGCTCACCTCAAGCCTACCCCCTCACATTACCACACTACCTCTCCACTGTGACCCGCTCACCATCTTCCGCCTCAGCTACCCACAGTTCTTTGCACCGACCCCCAACTCTCCCTGACCTATCGTGAGCAGGCCCCTCCCCTGGGACTGACCCTTCTGCCCTATTTCTGGAGAAACTACACCGCCCTCCTGGGGGTTTGCGGCCCGACCCCTCTCCGAGCTGACCTCAAAGTGTTTAATATGTTCCATTTTGAAAATTATTTCCAGAGCCTCTTTTGGTTCCAGTTCCACCCATGAGAGTAGCAGTTGTGCACTATTCCGGCCTACACTCTGACAAAATGCAGCATAGCCATGAAGTGCAAAGCCCATCCACTCCCCACGCACACAGGAGAAAGCAGATGCAGACTTGATGGCGACACTCGTACTTCACAGAGAGTAGAAGTGCGGCCCAGTAGCAGCCATGAAGCCTTCCCTCGTCACACATCAAGAGTAACAGTGCACGTTTCTTTGCCTCAGTCCCCGTCTAATGTAGATTTCAATGGAGGGACTTGTCGAGCTACAGACGAGCCGATTTGCGGGAATGCTTCAGCGAGTGTACAGCACGAGGAAGCAGCACCGAGCCACACTCCCCCTTCGTAGTCCCGCACTGTCAGAAGCAGCGTGTGTGTGAACACGATGCTGGTAGATGTCACCTGCCTGGCTTTTCCTGGGCTTCTTTAATGCGAGCAGAGTGCTGAATATCATTAAAGTACCAGTAGGAGGAAGGATGAAAGGCTGAGTTGGCCTTGCCGGGATTCAAACCTGCGACCTGCAGATCACACCCAGATCACAGCAGCGAGCGCTCAACCCGCTGAGCTATCTTACGGCCATAACCGCATTTACGGCCGGTGACTCTTACCTCCTCATCTCAGCCAGGGGCATCTCTCCATCTCCGCTGCCACTGTGGGGTAGTGACTGTGTGGGTAGGGGGGGGTCGCCCGTGCCCGAGTGCCTGCGTGCCCTCCTGGGCTGGCCTCTGCTTCCCTGCTGGAGATGAGTTGACGGACTCTTGCTGTGGTGTGGAGACAGGGGCCTCGTTTACCTCGCCAATGACACTGGTCAGGTCCTCCTTTGTGCGCAGCTTCCTGCCGGCTGCAGCTCCAGTCTCCTGACCTGGGGCTGGGAGTGAGGGCTGGTGGCGGCATGGAGTCTCGCCGCATTTTTATTGGCCATGGCCAATATTAGTTGCTTTCAACTTTGCAAAGTGGCGTGCAACAAAAGTGTTGCTTGCTTCCTGCAAAGTTGAAAGCAACTTTTCGCGCCTGTGGCCAAGCCCAGCCCTGCAGGCGGCCTCCAGGCTCCTCCATCAGACTGCCTGCTGCTGCCCCAGGTCCTTCAAGGGCGAGCAGTTGCAGGAATCTGTTACTTTTTTACAAAACACTGGTAGCGGGCCGGGCTGAGGCCAGCCCGACCCACTACCAGTGTTTTGTAAAAAAGTAACACTTCCTTCACAATCACCTAGCGCCATGGTGTCAGTCTCGCGCCGACTTGCTGTCCGCAGGCCCGGATCATGCAGAGCAGATCAGCACTGCAGGCAGCCCTGAGCCAGCGCGAGACCGGCCCAGGCATAGGCTTGAAACCTGGCCCCTCGCCAGCCTCTAAGGATTTCGTATCGGCCACGGGCCGTATGGCCGCTGGGCCAATCCAAAACTGGTTGATAGATAATCCTGCACGTGTAAACTTTCCGACAAGGAACCAATAGTCAGACCAGACTGAAAGTAATCGAGTTGCTCCCTAATGCAGAGAGACGTGTTTTTAAAATTGGAGTAGAATTTTGCAACTCCTCCATAACATTCCAGCTCTTACAATAATCACGTCTACTGATATAGATTTTTTAAGTTGCCAGAGCTATATAACAGTAGTAACTGGGTGATAATTGACTTTGTTTCAGCTATTATTGTAGATCTCATTGTGCAACATTTTCAACTCACTTTCCACGGAGATTGGCAGTGATCCAAATACTACAGCTAGAGTGTCAGACGTGACTGCCTCAATAATTGACCAGCAGTGCGTCTTGACGCTCCTATCCGTCACAGACGGGTCCTTTATTCTATTCACTAGGTCCTCACTCACTCTGCTCCTGTGTTTTTGTGATTCTCTGCGTTTGTTGTTCCCACCACATTTTTCACACGTGCTGGCTGCTTTTCGATATCCCACTTTTTCTGTTTTACTCAGGTGCTTCGTGGGTGTGATGTCCATGTTATAGGTATCACGTGGGCAAGGAAATAAAGGTGTGTGGAAAGCCTGCGAAGGGGAGTTCTCGCTCAAACCTCAGAGCTGCAGTGTTTCTGTGTCCTTTTGTCCCGTGCCTGTCCGCGCTGCACTCCATGGGCCCGGCAGGCCCAGTCCCTGGCGTGAGTCCACATCACACTGGTGACGAGGTGGAATGCACAGGACACCGGACACAGCCTCATCACAGCGAGGCAGACTAACGCCGCACCGTGCTCCAGGCACCCCCAGGGTCCGCTGATTGAATCGCACCCATCCCTGATATGCCTGAGCAGCGTCAGCACGCCGGCCAACACAGAGCCCACAGCAAGCCAGCACGCTCTGTTGCCACGCCCCAGGCAACCACAGGGCCTGCTGAGAAAACTCATGTCCTCCCAGCCAGGTGCCCGGGCGTCGGCATGGAGAAGAAAAAAAGTAAATCCTTGGCCGTCATCACACGAAGTAAGTGCGCCGCGCACGCAAGGAAAAGAAAGAAAAAAAACGTGTGCCGCCGCGGCTCCATCCCGTGCCATCTCGTTATCTGACAGCCCATAGTCCCAGCAAACAAGTGGGCCACATGAACGGCCCGGCAAGGCAACACACATTAAGAATGCACCATGTTTGCCCCGTAATAGCAACACACACGGAACAAGCACCGGGGAACCCACAGAGGCCTGTGAAAAGGCCCAGAGCCACGTGGCCACACGGTGGCAGCAGCCATTAGCAGGGGAAGCACAAAAAGGCCCCAGGAAGTACCACAGTGCCAGGGCAAAACAGTGGGCACTCCCACAGCAAGCAGTCATCCAACAGAACAAAGCACAAGTGCCCCAGCCAGCATCCACACTGGCAAGGGGGCCCCACGCACGCCAGACACACGTCCAGTGCCGCACAAAGGAACACCATCATAGGAGCACAGCCAAGCACAACCCAGGCCTATCACAACATGGCGGACGACCCCACGACACCACAGAGGCAACACCACGCAGGGAATCTTCATGTAGCCTTTTCAACCCTTTGGGCCCCGCACAGGACTCCACTGGGAGCTCTGGATCCAGCAGTTCAAGCTGATCATTCTGACACGCGACATCACCAGCGAGGAGAAGAAGAGAGCCTTCCTCATGCTTAACCTGGGAACCATGGCCATTCGACTGTTCAACGCACTCTCAAACCGGGGCATGGTAGATGACTATGAAACAGCGAAGGACGTCGTCACCAAGAGGTTTAAGCCAAAAATCGGCCCTGATTTTTAATGGTTCAAGGTGAACCAGGGCAGACAGCGCCCGCAGGAGAATATCAGCGACTTCCACAGCCGATTGCGGGAGATGGCCCTCAGTTGTGATTTCCCAAACGAAGAGCTTGCGGTGAGGCAACAAGTGATACGCGGATTATCCTCATACAAGCTCACTGGACACCATACTGTCCAAGGCCCGACTACGGGAAAGAACTGACGAACACGTGTCAGAGTTGGAACAGATAATCAGCCGGCTGCCGCTAGATACTGAAACGCCACAAAACAGCATGATGACAGTAAACACCCTGCAGCAACACAGACCCCAGCAAGGGCAGCAGGCCACCAGACCGAAAAACTGCATGTGGTGTGGAGGTCACACACAGAGGTGAAACCTGCCCAGCATATGGCACCATGTGCCAAAAGTGCGGGAAAGTGAACTATTACGCAGCAGTATTAAGCCCAGAGATCACTGGCCGTGGAGGTACACCCTGGACTGGAAAAATGACAGAAGGACCTGCAGCACACAAACAAATCAGTCCAGGTAGCACGATCGCTGGCTGAGGGGACAACCAAGCAAGACGCGAGAAAGCAGGAAAGGAAGGGCCGAGCGATAGCCGGCGATGACTCCAACAGTGACAGCAGTGATGACACACAGTCGAGCAGAGAGCAATCCCCGGCATACTCAAACAGGCCCAGAAACCCCCAGTGAGAAAAAGTACACATGATATCAGCAGTGAAGCAAACTGGTGAAAAAAAATCACGCTGATGCACCGTAACAGTGGCCGACATCCCTGTAACCATGATGATCGACACAGGGGCCACCGTCAACATCATGCCGACCACCAGGTTTGACAAACTCGATCCCAAATCGCTCCTGCTGCGAAGAACCAATCTACTACACGCCAATGGCTGCAAAAAGCCCATCCCTATTTTGGGGTACTTCAAGACTGTCGTCACACATCACGGAAAGAGCTGCAAGACACAGATCCATGTCGTGTACGCATGGATAGAAACCCTGCTCAGCTGAATGACTAGAACTGATCCAATTTAACTTCGAAATCCAGTCCAAAGATATTGAGCACCTACTAAGAAAGCCCAAAAAGCGATTCAAAGGAATTGATGCCTCAAAGGCATGTCAGTAAAACTCCATATTGATCCCATGATAGAACCACGAGCAGTACGACACTGGAGAGTTTGCTTCCATATGAGGGCAGCAGTAGAAACGGAACTAAACAAGCTGGAAGACCTCCAAATTATTGAAAAGACCACCGGACCCAGCCCCCTGGGTCTCGCCTATGGTGGTCACCGCAAAGCCCAAACAACCCCAATCTGTTCGAATATGCATCGACATGTGCCTCCTGAACATAGCAATTGGAAGGGAAGGCACATTACTCCCACAATAGACGAGCTGATCGTGGACTTGACCGGTGCCACGGTCTTCAGCAAGCTGGACCTACGATCTGGATACCACCAAGTCCCCCTATCAAACAAATCACTCTACATCACAATGTTCTCATCGCATCTAGGGCTGAGAAGGTACAGCCGCCTCAACTTTGGCATATCATCGGCTGCCGAAGTCTTCCAGCACGAGATGCACAAAGTTCTCCAAGACCTCCCAGGTGTAACAAATGTCAGCGACGACATCTTAGTATATGCCAAGACAGAGAAAGAACACGTCAGGTTGGCAGCAACTCTGCAACGGCTGGAAGACTCTGGACTAACGCTACACGAGGAAAAGTGTGAGTTCGGGAAGTCCACATTCAGCTTCTTCGGCTACGTCTTCAACGAGAAGGGCCTATCCCCTGATCCAGGAAAAGTTGAAGACATCAAGAATGAACAAGCCCCAACCACAACAACTGAAGTGCAGAGCTTCCTGGGCATGGCTACCTACTGTGGGCGATTCATCCCCGACCTAGCAACTATCACCACCCCCCTGCGGGAACTTACGAAAACAAAGACAGCCAAGGAGTGGGGAGAATCCCAAGAGAACACCTTTCGGAAAATCAAAGACACCCTCTCCAGTGACGCCACCATGGCATTCTTCAATACAGCGCACACAACAGAACTGTTGATGGATGCCAGCCCAGTGAGGCTCGGAGCAGTGCTCACACAAACGGACAAAGATGGAACCATTTGTCCCATTGCATTCGCCAGCAGGGCACTCACACAGATGGAACAAAACTATGTAGCCATCATATGGGGGTGCAAGCATTTCGATGTCTATATCATGGAACACGCAGTGAAGGTGCTGATGGACCACAAGCCATTGGTCCCCATCTTCAAAGGCTCAGCGCCACATCCCCAAGCTAGAATCGAGCGCTGGATGCTCCAGTTGCAACAATTTGATCTTGAGCTGCAGTAACGGGCAGGGGCCGACAACCCAGCAGACTCCCTGTCACGACAACCCCAACCGGCCACCGCCACAGAACGCAAAGTGGCCAAGGAGACAGAGGAACAGTTGTGCTAGGTCATCGCCTGTGCCAAGCCCAAAGCCATGAGGATTGAAGAAATCACAGAAGAAACCGAGAAAGACCCCTGCCTCCAGCTCACCAGGAAGGCGATCCTGACGTGAGAGTGGAAGACTTTCCTCACAGCTGTCGCCCACAAGACGCCACAAATGCAGGAAATGATCCAGGCACTGTTTGGAATACGTCATGAACTCTCGGTATCGCTTGAGGGTCTCATCCTTAAAGGCCACCGAATAGTGCTGCCTGCTGCCCTTCACGAGGGTACCCTCAGACTGGCACACGAGGGCCGCCAAGGGATCGTCAAAACACAGGCATTCCTGAAATCCTGCATATGGATGCCACAAATACAGCAGAAACTGATGGCACTCGTCGAAACATGCACCACGTGCCTAGCCACACGCTGGCCAGGTCGTCCTGAGCCCATGGAATGTCCCGCAAGAAGCGAACGCTGCTGGGAGGCCATAAGTATTCTCATAGCTACAGCCGAGTACAGCCGATATCCTAAAGTGGAGCCAGTCAACTCGACAGATGCAGCGTCAGTGACCACCCCGCCGTAAAAGATATTTGCGGTTCACAGCATCTCCTCCTCCATAAAAAGCAACAAAGGCCCACCATTCACAAGCAAAGACTTCCGACGGTTCATCGACAGCCTAGGGATCCAGCACCACTACATCACCCCATACTGGCCACAAGCCAACGGGGACGCTGAAAGTTTTATGGCCTCCATAAACAAATCTGTGAGGATCCCAAAGGACAAATGGTAACCATGGCTGCCAGAACTCTACAGATTCCTCCGGACATACCGGCTGACTCCCCACTCGACAACTCAACTGAGCCCTGCAGCCCTAATGTTCAGAGTACATATTCAATCAGGCCTACCACTACACCACTCGTGGAGACTGCCGCCAGTGGACCAGGAGCAGATGGAACACCGACGACAAGAGCACATCTCCAGAGAGGACAGAGTGAGAGGAGCCATGCTAAGTGACCTGCAAGTAGGTGACACAGCACTCGTGAGGAACAGAGCGCAAAAAGGGAAGATGCCCCTCCCCTACGAGTGACTCCCCTGTACCCTCACTCACAGGGAACATGGCCTAGCTACCGCCACCCGAGGGCATGAGACTGTAACCCGCAATGTATCCCACTTTCAACTGACCCCCACAGCCCAATGGGAGGAATTCCGAGAGATCCAGAGCCCAACAGAGACCCGCCCCACAGGTATGGAGAGAACATCTCCAGAAAATGAACGGAGGGGAGATCCAACTCAGGAAGACCGGACATCAAGCAACTGGGACAAGAGTGCACCTAGAGCTCACACCCTCCACCGAGAGCGAGGTGAACGATATTCACTCCGGAAGCAGCTAGTACCATCCACTCGACACCAAGGTTACGTCTTGCACGGCATCTACACCCGCGCAGGAAGATGAGTGCCCAAGCAAGTTGGCGGAGACACAGCAATGAAAGAACATCCAAAGAGAGACAGAAGCAATCACTATTTACCTGTTTACTTGCATTGTTGATTTGGTTCATTCAAAGTTGGAAAGGGATATGATGTCCACGTGATAGGTATCACGTGGGCAAGGAAATAAAGGTGTGAGGAAAGCCCGCGAAGGGGAGTTCCCGCTGGGACCACAGAGCCGCATTTTGTCTGTGTCCTTTCATCCCATGCCTGTCTGCGCTGCGCTCCATGGGCCCGGTAGGCACAGTCCTTGCCGTGGGCCCATATCACAGTGGGATGTGACTGCTCAGAAGGAAGGAGGAGGAGATACTGTGCCCTAAGAGTCCATCTATGTAAATGAGAGGTCAGGCGTGCCGCAGGTGTGCAGTGACAGACTGTGAAAGTGAGTTTTTAGGTGCCTGTGTGGCAGAGTAGCTTCTTATTTGTTTATATATAGTGGAACAAGCCTTGTGTGCTTCTCTTTTTTTTACCCTCCAGTCCCAGTAATTGTATTGTGGGGGTCTGATGTGGAGAAGATGCACCTGGGAGGTACCAACATCCCTACTATACCTAATATGGTGCATACGCCAAGACCCAGCAAAGGCGCCTCCTGGAAACAGAATCGAAAAAGCCACCTCTTGAACTCACAAACTTCAAGGGCATGGATACACACAGGCAATTCACCATTAAATTGGCTATGAGAAGCCAGAGAGTGTTAGAGCATGATAGCGCTGCCCAAGAAGCTACGTTTTTTCCCACCAATGTACTGGTTCCCTTAACTCCAGATCGCCCTGTTGATGGTAGTGATTTTGCAGATGAAGCACATTGTGCACCTGATGCACCTGGTGATGTAGGTAGGAATACCCTAATGTCGGAGGCTCTATTGGACCAGACTATGTTGTCTATTCCTGTGAAACAAACTCTGGCAGCTCTAACTCAAGTTTGTTTTCAAGGGTCAATTGTATCAATACCAATAGCAGTGATGGAGGTGGAGACGCAGGGCACACAGCAGCTTCTGGACCACCAACAGAGAGATCTCCTGGGTGTGGCGGAGCCCCTACTAGCATCCAGGATGGACGAACAAACAAATCCAACTCAATCCGAACGTTCTATTTTGGAGGCTCTGGAGTGCAGAATTGATCGCTTGTGTATGGAGAATTGTGAAGGTGTGGATGATGTGTCAAACGATCCTGTGGATGTTAGAGCTGATTCAGATAAGGGTGGAGTGGCCAATCATATCTGAGGTGGTATATCTGTCCCTCGTGGCACCATTGACAGCAACAGGAAATGCCTCTACCGTGCAGTAGTTTGTTGAAATCCCTGAAGTCCACGAAGTAATTGCAGAGTGGCGTGGTACTTAAGGTGGTAGTACCCCTGGAGAAGTGGGTATCGGTCAGTGTAATAACTCCATTCTGGGGGTTTGTTATTATCTATGGGGATGCATTACTCCATCGATTGGATTTGGTTCTAAGGTGGATCCAAAAAATCTGGGATCACAGATTGTCTCACCTTAAGCCCAGCCTGAGCAAGGGGGATCTGGTGCTGTACAAGGGAGCCCTGGGGTAGATATTACATTTCCCTTTTCACAGATTATGGTGACTGCAGTGCAGCATTTGCAGGACATAGAAAATGCCTTTTGGGCACAAGAGGAAGCCTGGAGGAATGACAACGGTTGTTTGGATAAACATCTGAAAATGATTCAAAGGCTCGTAAAAGATCAATGTACACCAAAGGGTATCTATCTTGATGATGTGAGGATGAGACGCAATAAGGTGGGTAAAGCATCACAAATGCCCGCTGATTGCCAGAAGTTAGCTGTGCGACTGTCAGTTCAAAGAGATGTTGTCTTGTCCCAGGTATTGAACTCGAAATGGTCTGTCTCAGTTCTGTTATCTAATGACTAGTCAGTCCATACATCTGGGCATTCCTCTTTGGATGTGGGAGCCTGTCCCTGTAGCATTCGTCAGCCTGGAAGTGTTCTCTGAGAGGGCCTTGTTGATACAACTTTGATTGTCAAGGACCATTCAGGGCTGGTATCGGAGAAGAAAGGGCGTATTGGCTGACTCAAGAAAGGTGACTGTGTCTGATCCGGTGGAAGGATAGAGATCCACAAATCTGATTTTTACATTTAAGGGAAGGACACATGGGACTTAGAATGCCTATAAGCGTGCCATGGTTAAAACCTTGTCATACATTTTAAAGGTTAATGACATAACAAGTAGTATTTTTACCACCTGTTGAATTCTTTCTGACTGTATGTTCTGTGGGCGCTGTAACATCAGATTTGGGTTCGTAAATCCCTCTATCAGGACACACATGATTCATTGTAAAGAAGCCTTAGCCGCTGAGGGGATTGTGGTTTATTTGGATGTTGTTTTTAAGATGTGTCATTACCATGACTCTTGGCATGACCCTATTGTAGGGACTCTTCTTGTTGTGATATTGACAACCGAGGAAATGGGAGGGAGAGGTTACAAACAAGTGCGGCTTGATAAGCAGCTGATTTTGGATTGTCCTAGGGAAGTTGTTGATTATGCCTTGAAGGCTTCTGCCTTGCAAAAGAGTGCAGTTATTTCTCGGGGTGCATCAGAGAGCTTGTACCACTGTATACATTTTGCCCCCCCACCCCGTTGAGGGGTTAGATTTTGTTCCCATTTTAATAGTGGGATTACTGTTCTCTCGTGGAACCTATGGGGGTTTATAGACGATTTTCAGTGGAATGAGTTTATATCAGATGCCCAGATTATCTGTCTTCATGAGACGTGGAGTATAGATCCAGTGCACAGACTGGGTTATCAATCGTTTTTTCAACCGTGCCCAAAGGCCCATGATTGTGTAAAAAAGGGTGGGTTGATTATCTGGGTGCAAATATCACTTGGGGCTTTGTGCAGTGGTATAAATTTGTCCTGTTCTTCGGATCCTTTGCGGATTAGAATTATTTTGAAGGATAAAAGTACTCTCTAACTTCTGAATGTCTACCTGAGGCAGTCTTTGAAAGCAGTGGGGATGTTGGACAACACCTTATCACTTATAATGTAGTGTAGGTCACCTGCAAGTATAGATCAGCTGGTTGTTGCAGGTGATTTTAATTGCCAGTTTGAACCCAACCCATTGGTTAGTAGCAAGTTGAACATGAATTATGGAGATTTCCGAACTATCACTTGCGGTTCCACAGCATAATTATTCTATGGGTAGCAAGGTAGATAGTATTTTACACAGATATGGACTCATGGCATGTGATGGTTGAGTTAGAGTGGATATCCCCGCAAAAAGCACATATAGGTCAAGGTTGGCCAGACACATATTGATTACATGTTGGTGGATCTTGTGTCTTGGCATAGGGCGCTATTGAGTACAATACACATCAGACCACAACATTCAATGAGCGAGTATACCAGCATAGACCCATTGGACACGTACCATTACATTATTTCTACTACAAGCATTAGTTCCATATTTTGCAGTTATACTATATCCCCCTTAGTCATTTTTGTTCCATTTGGACGATATTGTTTTATGATTCTAGTTACATTTGCTAGAACAGCTCATGAGGAGTCTTTCGAATCCCCCTCTTGGTTGTCTCTGAGGTACGTTCGTAAAGGTGCCCAAATGTCTTTCGGTCTACTGATAGGATTAGCACTGTTCATGAATCTCTCCTCTGTGTCTTGTACATATATTAAGTCTCGTAGCCATGCCTCCTCTGTAGGGGCGGCCTTAGATTTCCATAGTTGTAGTATGTTTCTTTTCGCCACCGCACCCGCCACCGCCAGAAATCTCTGAGTTTTTACAGAGGCCTTTCCGATATCGCCCAGGAGAAATTTGTGTGGGAGGGCTGGGATCTGTAACCCTGTAATGTCACTTATTTTTACAGCTATAGCCTGCCAGAAGGATTTTATTGGGGGACATTCCCAGTACATGTGTATAGAGCATGCATTATTGTTGCCGCATTTAGGGCAGGCTGTTAGGACAGAAGGGTCATACTTGGAGATCTGTTTGGGAGTTATATGTAAGTGGTTTAGAATTGTAAACTGAATTAAACTGGTGTATCAGCAGTATCTGGACCATTGGGCGTCTTCTATGTCAGTGTGCAGGTCCCGTTCCCATCTACTTTTCATTACATTCCCGGATGGGGTGTGTTCCTGGGCCGCTTTGTATAAGATCAATACCGAGCCAGTGAATCCCTCCAGGGATAACACTGTTGTTAAGAACTCATGAATCGGTGGGGCTACAGGGAAGGACAGCCATTTCTTTTTGCATGCAGCTTTTAGTCTATAGTACTGTAGCGTGGTGACGAGCCCCTTCCCCACTTTATTATGTACTATATCCAGTGTTGCAAAATGGCCCTCTGGGAATAGGTCTCCTATTTTCATTTCCTTTTGCGGGTCCCACTGTAGAGGAGGTCCCAAATACAACCTGCACTCCAGTTGCCATTTTGAAGTACCAGGAACGTACACACCGAGATATGTGATGTATGATGAGCAAATAAACCAGCAGAGAGCCACACTAGTGCTTTGCCCAGTGCCAATCAGAAGAATAATACCTGTTGAAGTGCCAATAACCAGACAACCATGGACAGTAAGGTATCAATTGAAACAACCATACCAGCAAATGACACGAAATGAAGATTGCTTAAACACTGCCCCAGAAGAAACTCAAGAGGCCTTAATTGAAGATGAACGAACGACAACCAAAAGATGACACACAAAGACGAAATGTGATAAATAAGGATATCGTGGAACTAGAAGGAGAGATGATGTTGAAACATACAGAAACTTGAACTGCAAAGCAGGAGGATGATATTTAACCAACTAACGCCTGTACATATGCTTGTAACACAATAAGCTAAGAAACCAGTGCGGCTTGCGATGCTTAGAAGAAGAATAGAGCGGCATGCACCATTATACATAATCTACCTCAACAATGCACATTATATAGGTGCGAGTCCACTTTATACAAAAGGCAGAACTAATCCTGGTTACAAAGGGTCAAATAGGCCAGGATTCGTGTTCTAGCAAAAGGCAAGAAGAGAGGCCTGAACCGAAACTCAGCAAGAAGAAGCTCGCGCCTGGGAAGTCGAGGTCAAACCAAGAATGGGAGGTGGGTAGTAACTTCAGAGAATCGAAACTTAAGGAGCAGAGCAGCCTGCTCCGTGAAGGTCGAGATAAGGAGGCCCAGGCAGGTGGCGGCCGAAAGTAAGAATTAAATGCACAAATAGAAGGAAAACGAAGCAAATTCACGGTGTGCTAACACGTGACCAGCCAAGAGCGAAGAGGTACCAACGTCTGATGTCACCCAAAGCAGAAGATACCATAACTTTTCCTGACAAGAAGCTACAGTTTCAAGGCCAACCACAGCCAACTAATTGACACATAGCCATTCGAGTACTAATTGATGGAAGGGAGGCTGAGTGAATCTTGGGGCATCCTGTATCTGGGTGTCCATTCTGCATGCTGCTAATTAAATTGGAGATTTATGCTTGGGGTTGTAGCCAACCCAATCACAATGGACCCAATAATCTAGGGTCCTATAGCTAGTAGAATCAATGGGACATCATACTTGTGATGGCATTTCGGTGCTGGACTGCCCATGTGGGTGGGACAAAGACTGATATGCAAATGGATATTTCCCATCTGTGAAAGGTACAGTGAGCAAAATGCAGATGGCTGCGAAATCTCAATGTGGTTAACAACCACTGAACAGGTTATCATGCCTTGTTCTTCTGAGAGAGGGGCGCCTGCTACCTTTGTTGAATTCTTTGAAGGAACTTGGGTTTGGTCACCCTAGGTTACCTGGGGGTAACCAGATGTGGACTCCCTGCTCACCGTGCTTAAAGAGGCTCAGCTTCACTTCACTGATGATGCCCAACAAGGCTGAAACACGTGTATGGGGTTGCTGTTGGTACTCTTGTTCAGAGAGGAATTGCCATAGCATTTCGGTGCTGGACTGCCCATGTGGGCAGGACAAAGACTGATATGCAAATGGATATTTTCCATCTGTAAAAGGTACAGTGAGCAAAAAGCAGATGGCTGCAAACTCTCAATGTGGTTAACAACCACTGAACAGGTTATCATGCCTTGTTCTTCCGAGAGAGGGGTCCCTGCTACCTTTGTTGAATTCTTTGAAGGAACTTGGGGTTGGTCGCCCTAGGTTACCTGGGGGTAACCAGACGTGCACTTCCTGCTCAGTGTGCTTAGAGAGGCTCAGCTTCACCTCACTGATGATGCCCAACAAGGCTGAAACACGTGAATGGGGTTGCTGTTGGTACTCTTGTTCAGAGGGGAATTGCCATAGCATTTGGGTGCTGGACTGCCCATGTGGGCGGAACAAAGACTGATATGCAAATGAATATTTCCCATCTGTGAAAGGTACAGTGAGCAAAAATCAAATGGCTGTGAACTCTCAATGTGGTTAACAACCACTGAACAGGTTATCATGCCTTGTTCTTCCGAGAGAGGGGCGCCTGCTACCTTTGTTGAATTCTTTGAAGGAACTTGGGGTTGGTCACCCTAGGTTACCTTGGGGCAAATAGACGTGGACTGCCTGCTCACTGTGCTTATAGAGGCTCAGCTTCACCTCACTGATGATGCCCAACAAGGCTGAAACACGTGTAAGGGGTTGCTGTTGGTACTCTTGCTCAGAGAGGAATTGCCATTGTCATGCGGAAGCGCGATTTATCAATCAATATTCAGTTCCCACTAACCTGGATCAAGTGCGGCAGTCGACTGTGAGGAATCCCCCCCGAAATCTCTACTCCTCCGACTAATTGTAATAAGTGCTCGATGAGCAGACACCTCAGGGAAACCCTCTGGGGTAGAAAACCCTGATAGTTGGAGTCAGGTGCGTTGCCTTCTGGTAGTCAGGACGAGAAATGACAGGCACTGAATTTGCGTCGGAGTACCGGTGGCTCTCAGCTGTGGTCTTCTCTGGTGAAGGCTGGAGAGGAAGTAAGTAGAAGAGTGAAGAGTCGGAGGTAAGGTGGAATGTAAAGAAGGTAGAGGTGTAACCTGGGAGTCTGTCCGATGCCGTCTTACACTCTGCGGGGAACCCCAGACTGGATGAGAGGACTTGAAGGGAAGCCCTACAGTTGAAGAGAGGGAATACGGTAAGTCTGCTCGATGTAGTGAGGAAGAGAAATGGGGTAAGAAGTAAAGCTTACCAAGGTGGGCGGATCGTAATAACTGTTATGGGTTCTACCGCAGGAGAGGAAAGAAAAGTAAACACCGGAGAGGTCCGAGTGAGCGCGTTCAGAGCTGGAGAGGAAATAAGGGAAAGTGAGGAGAGATCGGATCAGGATGATGTATGCGAGGGATGGAAAAGATACTAAATAGAGATTTCCAAGGAATACCTAGTTTCAAACTTCGGAGCGTCAATGAAAGGAGTAGCGACGCAAAGTAGTTCAGACTCCGGCTGTTGATAAAGCAGGCTCGAGGAGCCCTGAGCAATGAATTCCACCAACACTGGAAAGCAGAAACCCATCAGAGTGGGAGGCTGTACGGCGGCCATCTTGGGTGATGAGAAAAGTATAATGGCACTGCACCGAATGTTTCCCCTACGGCGCAACCAAGACCAGCGCTTGTAGGGAGTCATGACAGCCATAGCATTTCGGTGCTGGACTGCCCATGTGAGCGGGACAAAGGCTGATATGCAAATGGATATTTCCCATCTGTGAAAGGTACAGTGAGCAAAAAGCAGATGGCTGCAAACTCTCAATGTGGTTAACAACTACTGAACAGGTTATCATGCCTTGTTCTTCCAAGAGAGGGGCGCCTGCTACCTTTGTTGAATTCTTTGAAGGAACTTGGGGTTGGTCACCCTAGGTTACCTGGGGGTAAAATGACGTGGACTCCCTGCTCACTGTGCTTAGAGAGGCTTAGCTTCACCTCACTGATGATGCCCAACAAGGCTGAAACACGTGTATGGGGTTGCTGTTGGTACTCTTGTTCAGAGAGGAATTGCCATAGCATTTCGGTGCTGGACTGCCCATGTGGGCGGGACAAAGACTGATATGCAAATGGATATTTCCTATCTGTGAAAGGTACAGTGAGCAAAAAGCAAATGGCTGCGAACTCTCAATGTGGTTAACAACCACTGAACAGGTAATCATGCCTTGTTCTTCCGAGAGAGGGGCGCCTGCTACCTTTCTTGAATTCTTTGAAGGAACTTGGGGTTGGTCACCCTAGGTTACCTGGGGATAACCAGACATGGACTGCCTGCTCACTGTGCTTAGAGAGGCTTAGCTTCACCTCACTGATGATGCCCAACAAGGCTGAAACACGTGTATGGGGTTGCTCTTGGTACTCTTGTTCAGAGAGGAATTGCCATAGCATTTCGGTGCTGGACTGCCCATGTGGGCGGGACAAAGACTGATATGCAAATGGATATTTCCCATCTGTGAAAGGTACAGTGAGCAAAAAGCAGATCGCTGCGAACTCTCAATGTGGTTAACAACCACTGAACAGGTTATCATGCCTTGTTCTTCCGAGAGAGGGGCGCCTGCTACCTTTGTTGAATTCGGTAAAGAATATTCCTTTCTAGTGGACACGGGTGCAACATGCTCGTGCGTACGTGAAGGCAAGTTCTCCTTGTCCGGCGAGGCCATAGAGTTTTACAGGAGCTCACAGTCGAGTTCCCTTTACAGACGCTCTCCCAGTCTCCATAGGAGATTGCGAAATGAATGTACCCTTATTATATTCACGTCAGACCCCAGTAAACATTTTGGGTCGAGACTTAATGACAAAATTGAACATGACGATTTCGTTCACGGAAGAGAGCATAGTATGCTCCACTCCAGGAATGCACTATTCAAACGTATGCGAAATGATTAGAGCATACTCAGGACACATAGCCATGAGAGCTATACCGTTGGAGCCAGAAGTCTTCGCATATGGCATGGGTGTGCTTATGGCAGGTTTGCCAGTCCTTGCAGATAGAACTATGAGAACCCCTGATGAGTTTTTAGTCAGACCAAGAATACCTATGCATGAGGAGGAGGGACAAGTGTTTCCCTTGATGATACACGCAGCTGCAGTACGAGAGAAAGTAGCATTGGTTGAAGGATACGATGATGAAGGCAGACAATGGTGCTCGACTAGCGCCATCGAAGAAGGGTATCGAGTGACTGATGTCACCGATGACGATCTGTTTGAAGAACAATCAGACACGGAAGAGACAAGGGTGGAAGTGAGTCTCGTACTTTGGGTAAAAATTATCAAAAGAGAAGTGCCCCAGAGAATGATGTTGGCACTGAAACGCCCAGAATATTTTGATGAGGATATAGCTAAAATACCTGTCTCAGTGTGGACTACAGGACCCTATGACGTAGGCCTCATGAAGGGGGTGGGGGAAGTGAAAATTAAATTGAAACCAGGAGCAATTTTGCTGAGAGTCAGACAATATCCCATGTCCAGAGAGGCAGACGAAGGGATTGCGAAGACAATCTCTGCGATGATGGACCAGGGCATCTTAGTGACATCAGAATCGTCATGTAATACGGCGGTTTATCCTGTCAAGAAATCAAAGGGGGGGTCTTTTCATTTAATCCAGGATTTACAAGCATTAAACGATATTGTTGAGGCCGAGTTCCCTTTAGTCCCTAACCCGGCTACAATTCTATGTAATATACCCATCGAGGCAAAATATTTCACGGTGATTGACTTGAAAAATGCCTTTTTCTCAATCCCGTTACACCGCAACTCACAAGATCTGACGTCATTCACGTTCAGACAAATGCGTCTGAAAAGCACGAGGCTGCCACAGGGGTACTGTGAGTCCCCGTCCATTTTCAACAGAGTCCTGCAGATGGACTTAAGCAATATTGCATTAGAAAGTGTCGTCTTGCAGTATGTAGATGACATCCTTATCTGCAGCATCACAGAAGAGCAATGCAGAAATGATTCGATCCAGCTATTGACTATACTGGCTGAGAAAGGATATAAGGTTGACAAGGAAAAGTTACAATACTGTCAACAGGAAGTGCTATACATAGGCCAAATAATCTCACATGAAGGGAAGAAAGTGACCCCAGAAAGGACTGAAGCCATCTTGAACACGGCTAAGCCACACACAATAATGGAAATGCAGAGCCTTTTAGGCCTGTGCAGCTATGTTAGGGCATAGCTGTTCGATTACAGCTCGTATACTAAGCCTTTACTTCAAGCCCTAAAGAAGGCCCAAATGACAAAGGAAAAAATGTAATGGTCTGAGGGGATGGAGAAAGGGTTTTCTGAACTGAAGGGAGCGATTTGTACAGCTCCAGTTCTCGGGATTTCTATATATGCAGAGGAATTTTACCTGTTCTGACACATAGATGGCAGGGTCATGATGGCAGTGCTTGCTCAAAAAACTTTGTTGGGGTACAAGCCCCTAGCATATTACAGTGGGAATCTGGATCCAGTAATGAAGGGACACTTCCCATGCGAACAAAGCTTAGCTGCCGCAGCGTTCTCCACAGAGAAGGTGACAACCATTGTAATAGGATGCTCCATGACTTTGTATGCTGAGCACTCATTATTTGCCATTCTAGAGAAACCTAAGGGCACATTAAAATCTCAGAGAGCTTCTGCTTATGAAGTGATCATATCCAACCCATCGATTAAAATAGTCAGATGTAAAATAGTGAACCCGGCTACGTTCATAGCTGAGCCAGTCACTGAAGGAGAACCTATACATGACTGTGCAAATTATGAAGAATTCTATGATGAAATCCCCAGGGTGAAAGAAAATGCCCTGGCGGGAGGGGAGATCGTCTCTACTAATGGGTCTTCGAGAATCAATCAAGATGACGGACAAAGATACACAGGCGTCGCTGTGATGAAACATATAGTGAATGGAGAATTTCGCGTACTCGTCAGTGTATGAATACCATCTCATTATTCAGCATAGGCTGCAGAATTATTGGCGTTGGTACTCGCCATTGAGAATCACTCAGACCAGGAAGTAACGGTGTACAGTGACTCCGCCTATGTGACATCAACAGTGCACGTGGGCTTAGCGCGCTGGAAAAGGAGGGGCTACCTCCGAGCAGATGGCACACCAGTGCAGCACGCAGCCCTATTGGACATGCGCCGCCCACACAAAGGGGACAGATTTTGTGTCACGCGGAAACCACGCACACAGACATGGAAGCCAAGCGTGTAGCATCCAAAAGCGAGACGGTTATGGAAGTGGAAGTGGCGTGCACCCATGAAAGGATGATGGTAGCACGAACCACACCAGAAGCCTATAGCAATTTGGGGCAAGCACAACTAATGAAAATTCAGGGGGAGGCGCTGCAGGAAGAGAAGAACCTGTGGAAAGGTTGAGGGTGTTCTTTAAACCCCTCTGACAGCTTGCGGAGGCAAGACAGCACTGGTAAACCAGTGATGCCTGTAGCCCTACTAAAAATAGTGCTGGAGCAGTTACATTACCTGACGCATATCACAAAGGAGAATCTAGCAGCAATGCTCGCGGAAGACTGGTTCATACCGAATTTAGCAGAGTATGTTGCATTCTTTATGGCGAGCTGCATAATCTACCAGCTATTCACCGCTGCGCACACATTAAAAGTAATGAGAGGAGTCATCCCCAGGCCAGATGGACCTTTTCAGCACTTGCATGTCGATTAGGTCGACATTTTTCAAGTATGCAACGGGTACAGATACTTAATTGTCGTGGTGTGTCCATTATCTAGATGGATAGAAGCAGGTCCATGTACACACCCAAACTCTACCTGTGTGGCCAAATTCCTAGTGAGTGAAGTGTTCCCTAGGTGGGGGGTTTGTGAAGTGATGAGGTCAGATAATGGGGCTCATTTTGTAAATTCAGTCTTTGAACAGATTAGCTTGCTGCTTGGTATAAAGCAGAAGTTCTCTTCGGCATATCATCCAGAGATTAATGGGATCTCTGAGAGGCTCAACGGCTTGTTAAAGGAAAGGATAGCCAAGTTGAAGCTCACTCTAAAGAGGGGATGGTTGCACTGCCTTCCTCTGGCATTGTATGCTCTTCGGAACCAACCAGGCTCTGACCATCATTTTATGCCACACGAGATAGTCACAGGGAGGAGAATGAAAACTCCCCTAACCCCTTGAGACATAGCTAGATGTGATGCCCAGTCAACCCGAGAGGTCCTGGGATCCGAAATGCAAAAGTACCTGAACTGCATGACATCCAGCCTTACTGTAATTTCAGATCAGCTGCAACAATGACGAAAAGGGTGCAGCGCAGCACAAAACACAGAAGGAGACACTACAACAGACCCAGTTCAAGGTCTATGTGTTCCACTTGTCTTCCCTGGAGATACTATGTTAGTAAGGAATCACACAAGGAAAAGGTGGGACAAGCCAAGATTCAATGGTCCTTTCATCGTGGAGGATTGCACTCCGTCAGCTGTGAAGTTGCAAGGCAGGAGAGCATGGAGTTTTCTCAATGACATTAAGCTCTATATTGGAGAAAGCCCCCTAGCTGCACCCCACCGGGAAGAGACTACAGACAACGGGGAAGAACCACAGCACATGCAGACGAGATCCATGATGAGGAAGAAGGACGCATGAGCAGCGAAGAAAAAACAAAGAACTTTTGCAAGTTGTGGCTTCACTTGGACACTTCCTCTAGACAAAAGGGGATAAGGACATAAAAAATGGACACTCTGTGCATCCTAGTTGCAGGGTGAAGAAGAAATTGCGCACATAAGCCACAACACATTTTGTTGACACGAGCTTGTGAGCTGAATCACACGTGAGCCGTGATGAGGGAAAGACTATGACAAACCTTGATCAAGGACTTTTTAATTGAAAGCAAATACAGTATCCTGATTCACACAGTACCAAGACTATGTTTTGCAGCACTTATGGTGTCCCACAGCAGAGACATCACAAAGGACGTGGTTACTTACTTCCACTTAGTGTTAGTGTCATATCCATCACTGGTGGGAAGGCTAACCAGTGTCACAGACTTTCTACAAGATCCTGACAACGAAAAGGTAATCAGAGACCTGCTTACTGTCATTACAGAAGAGTTCATCGTACTCCCGGAGTACGGTGAGAAGGACATAAATGCTTCCACCACAACCGATTCTAGATGGACTCATCACTACACTCTTCTTTCGAATAATTGAGGATTGTCCATCTATTGTCGGGAGAACAACAGACACACAGACATTCATCCGAGATCCAGCAAACACTGAACATTTGAGCCAGCTGTTGAACAAAATTAGTTATTTAGTCACACTTCACGAAACCGGACAGTGCACACATTGTTCACGTCAAGGAAAGAACACATAATCCTGAATCTCAACAAAGACTGGACGAATGTCCCTATCACTAGAAGACAGCAGATTAGAGCACAGTGGCTTTTATTCGCATAGTTGCTGACTTTCCTGAATTAGTGGGGAGACCTATCGAAGTTGACGTCCTCACATTCATTCGCAATATCGCACAATTGGGGATGCTCCTACATGGAATAATCCTCCAAGTAGAACTTTCAAATCATCGGAGAGATTATCTGGGGAGATTCTAAGAAACTTTCCGCCGAGGGACAGATCGAGGAAGCAGAGTCAAGAATCCATTTGTTATATTTTTGTTATTTTTCCCTATTTTGTCATATTGACCAGTGTCCTTTATGTCCTCCGGACTGAAGCAGATTAGAGGAGTGGACTGGGAACTCACGTATTTTGAATATGCACAGTAAAAGTGACTCATCGAAGTGTTAGTCTAATCTATTTTCTCCATATTCTAGCAAGGGAATTACATCCCGTATTAAGAGTCAATCGTCGCTCGCAAAAGGGAGAACACTTGTGAAGCACCTGACACTGTCTGAAACAAAACTGTTCGAAGCACTACATTGGGTGGGGGAACAATAACATTAACATTTGTCGAATGATTGAGATGCGGGCCCAGAACAGTAACCTGGTCCTCCCACAAGCAAAGAGACACCCTCGCTTCTCTGGAAGAAAATGCTGTCGCCTTACATATCGAACTAAAATGTAATTATGTATTATAATTGTCATTATTTTCCTGTCAGTAACGATCAGAACTGCATTTGTTATTGATGCACGAAGCATTCCAAATTCAGTACACCCACCTGATGATGTACTTATGAAATCCACAAGAGCACCCAGACCTTATATAGTCATTCCAGTCCCTAGAAAATCTGATGATAGAGTAAATGAACTTGAAATGAACATGATTATTAGTGATACACGCACATCTATGGTAACAAATCAACAGGAGAGCCGGAGTCAGGGTCGGCACGAAAAGAATGAAGATAAAGCACTGATACATACACGCACACACACACACAGAATGCACACGAGATGGGCCTGGTATCAATAACCGCAGAACCGCAAACAAAAGCAGCAGAGAAGATGAGAGTGCCTGCTAAAAAACCAGTCCCAGGAAAAAATGAGAGGAATTGAGAAGAATCAAGAGAAAGACCAACAAAAGCATTCATATCAGAAGCCCTCAAGAGGACTGAAGCGGCCTCAGAAATACTCACCGCAAAGACACAAATGTTAGTAGATCTTCTACTACCACACATAACAAGAGTAAGAAAACTACAAGAGGCACTGAAGAACAAACCGACAGAGATTGTATCTACAAGCACACATGGTCCAACACAAGGGACAAGCACCAGGTCTACAATACAGCCATATACCGGACCGGTGTTAGGCTGGGTGGCATGGGCACTTGCACGCAGCAGAGAAAAAATGCATGAGGACCAGGAAGAAGCTGACAGACGCTTGTCCACTCAAATGGCGCAGGTGAAGAGACCTATACCACGGACCGAAATACCTAAGAGTCCTCCAGCAAGAAAAAGCCATACAGATGCATTTAGGGAGGTAGTTATAGCAAACTACAGGAAGACACTAAGAATCAAAAGAAGCCTACATGAAGATAATAATGAACTAAAGGACTATCTGGATAGCACAGCACATCTGGGAAACAACATTTGGTACCAACACATGAAGGAAGTTGGAAGAAGAAATTCAGAAGGAGAACTCTTCGTCTGTGCACTCCTACCGTACAGAATGGGGAAGTCCAAGATCTTCATAGCTGTAGAAATTGATGTCTCTCGACAGCACACTGTCTCTCACACGTAGCAATGTGCAACACCAGAGGACAGTTCATAGGAAGTGATGCCTCATCGATATGGGCAACTGAAGCAGCTTATCCCGATGAAGATGATTATGTCCAGGACATCAAGACAAGAAATAGAGCCCACACTAGGAATCACGTGATCAGGTACGGGAAACCTGAAGTTAAAGGAGCAGGAAAAAGATGGGAAATAAACCCAAGGCTGAATGTCCAAGGGAAAACTCCAGAAGAGGCTCAGATCTGGAAAAACAGAGGCCAAATGCAGATTTGGGGAACAGTTCTTTTTCCAAATGGATGGGAAGAAGGAGTAGTAATCTGCCGAGCCTGGATGGTTTTTGGAGCCTGCAAGGAAGCAATAGAAAACTCACAGAGGTTGTGCAAACCTCTATGGCCACAACTTACAAAACTACTGACATGGGTCGAAGACAGAGGAGGACCTTTACAGACAGTGCCATTAGAGAGCCCCAATTGTGTTTCTGGAACAAGGGTACGAGGAAGATGGGAGAGAACCAGAACTGTGGACACATTTTTGGGACTGCAGTAATTATGGATCATTATTGGGTGTGTGGATCCAGAGCATACATATGATTGCCAAAAAACTGGGGAGGCATATGCACAATAGTGAACGTCCACGTTCCAGCACTAGTGTTCCCAAAAAGTTACCTTAAATTTTGACAGTTTCCTGAAAGCAGATGCTCACCTGAGAAAAAGGAGATCTGTGGAGCTGACATCCCAAATGAAGAGAGAACATTACTTATCTGCCAAATCAGAAGAAACATTCCATGCAATCCCATATGAACACAGGCTGTTCAGCCTCACCTCATCAGTGTTCACAACGATCCTCATGCCAAGATTCCAGGTCAGAGCAAACACTAATTGGTTGCAGATAACCAGATGGGAGTTACTGCAAACCATCAACTCGACTGTAAAGGGATTCAATGCAATCAAGGAAGAGTTAAGAGCAATCCGACTGATGACTCTCCAGAACAGATATGTACTTGACATGATCACAGCTATGGATGGAGGAGTTTGTGCAAAAATCGGAGAATCGTGTTGCACATTCATACCTTCTCACAACGAAGAAAATGGAACTTTAACAGAAGCCATTGGTATGGTGACAAACCTACAGAACCAGATGATCAATGAAACCGAAGAAGTTGACGATGACAGCTGGTTTGGATCCCTGTTCTCATGGGTACCACAATGGATGGCGGATGAGTTCAGGTTCCTAGGAGCCCTACTAGTAATGATATTACTAGGAGTTTGTATCATCAAGATAATAATCTCACAATGCCAGAAAACTGCGAAGAAAGCCATAGGGATGAAAATCATGATTGATGTCGAACCAGGATGGAAGACCAGAGACCTAACTGATGATGAAATAAGAGACTTTGTGAAGGCCAGTGAGTATGCGCCAGAAGGAACAAAGTTTCTGTATCCTAGCAAACGCAGAAACTATGAAGGAAAATGGATCTATTGCAGCCCGAATAGACAATGTCAACTAATGACATGGAATAAAGACGATGTAAAGTCAGCAGGAAGCCTGAAAGGAGTGATAACAATATGGACTCCAAAGAGACACTCTTTCACACCATCATGCACAAACCCAGAAGACAAAGAAGAAATGGATACAGAAGAACCAAGTAAGATGAATCCAAAAGAGGAAGCGGAAGTGGTCGATAAACCGACCAGTGCAGAGGAGGTCCCAAATACAACCTGCACTCCAGTTGCCCATTTTGAAGTACCAGGAATGTTCACACCGAGATATGTGACGTCTGATGAGCAAATAAACCAGCAAAGAGCCGCACTAGGGCTTTGCCCAGTGCCAATCAGAAGAACAATACCTATTGAAGTGCCAATAACCAGACAACCATGGACAGTAAGGTATCAATTGAGACAACCATACCAGCAAATGACACAAAATGAAGATTGCTTAAACACTGTCCCAGAAGAAACTCAAGAGGCCTTAATTGAAGACGAATGATGATGACACGAGGGTCCAGACAGACGTACAGATGAACGAATGACAATCAAAAGATGACACACAAAGACGAAATGTGATAAATAAGGAAATCGTGAAACTAGAAGGAGAGACGATGTTGAATCATACAGAAACTTGAACTGCAAGCAGGAGGAAGATATTTAACCAACTAAAGCCTGTACATATGCTTGTAACGCAAGAAGCTAAGAAACCACTGCGGCTTGCGATGCTTAGTAGAAGAATAGAGCGGCATGCACCATTATACATAATCTACCTCAACGAAACACATTATATAAGTGCAAGTCCACGTTATACAAAAGGCAGAACTAACCCAGGTTACTAAGGGTCATACAGGCCAGGATTCGTGTTCTAGCAAAAGGCAAGAAGAGAGGCCTGAACCGAAACTCAGCAAGAAGCAGCTCACGCCTGGGAAGTCGAGGTCAAACCAAGAATGGGAGGTGGATAGTAACTTCGGAGAATCAAAATTTAAGGAGCAGAGCAGTCTGCCCTGTGGAGGTCGAGATAAGGAGGCCCAGGCAGGTGGCGGCCGAAAGTAAGAATTAAATGCACAAATAGAAGGAAAATGAAGCAAATTCACGGTGTGACCAGCCAAGAGCGAAGAGGTACCAACGTCTGATGTCACCCAAAGCAGAAGATACCATAACTTTTCCTGACAAGAAGCTACAGTCAAGGCCAACCACAGCCAACTAATTGACACATAGCCATTCGAGTACTGATTGATGAAAGGGAGGCTGGGTGAATCTTGGGGCATCCTGTATTTGGGTGTCTGTTTTGCATGCTGCTAATTAAAGTGGAGATTTATGCTTGGGGTTGTAGCCAACCCAATCACAATGGACCAAATAATCTAGAATCCTATAGCTAGTAGAACCAATGGGACATTGTACTTGTAGCGACATTTTACATGAGTAATGTTAGAGGGAAGGGCATAGACTCCCACCTGATAAGGGTTATCCAATCCTCACACTCCATTACCATACACAGATATAGCACCTATATGTAACTTACCTTTTCCAACCAATAGAATTGCACAACACTTTTGAGTGTTATACGTCAATGATGATAAGTTTTAAGTATAAATGTTACAACCTGTATGCAGATTGTGGGAGTTGAAGCGAGACGGACCATTGCATCATTGTTGATCTCCATGTTTCCCCGTTTCTTGTACTTGTCATTAAACAGACTCCCCTTTGCTAAACCATTGAATTGTCCTTATTGATTGGTGTTGGAGTAAGAAACATGCACCCCATTCACCTCAAGGTACAGCTATCTTGCCTTAAAGCATTTGAGAGCGAGCTCTGACTCTATGGGCCGGTCAGGGGTCACTCGCACTTGTTTACACCACTTACGCCGCATGGCATTGACAAATGTTGCCTCTAAGTCGGGATGGTGCCATAGGGGAGTGTGTGGCCAATATGGGTTTTCACATCCCACTCTGGCGAATAGTGCCATCCAGGCACGGACTGTGGAACTAACCGGGTCTATTTCTTTTATATTGTCCTTCCTGATTGTGTATGGAATTGCCCGAATATCAGCCGGGGCTACAGCGAATTTCTTAGCACACACATGGGCATGCTTTTTCGGCCGTTTCCCCCCAGTATTTTGCGAAGTGCGCCTGTGCTGCGTGGAAGTATAACATGAAGTCAGGGGCCATCAGTCCCCCATTTTCATATCGCTCACAAAGCCTAGGCCATTTTAGTCTCACTGATTTCCCTGCCCATACAAAATTGACTGCTAGTTTCTTTAGCCTCTGAAAGAAGTCCCTACCCGGCAAAATGGGTATCCCGCTGAACATGTATAACAATTTGGGTACTACCACCATCTTGAGCAAGGCCATGCGGCCATACATGGATGTCGGAAGCCTGCCCCAAACTGCAAGTTTATGCTCTAGGAGTTTCAGATATGGCTCATAATTATTGGTATAAAGGGTCTGTTTGTCAGTGGACATTATTATTCCCAGGTACCGTGCTGTTGTGGGGGACCATTTAAATACCTCTGTGGCAGGGGATTGCTCTGTGGTTGGTGTAAGTGGAATTATTTCTGATTTCGTCTGGTTAATTTTGTATCCGGAGTACTCAGAGAATGTGTTTATTTCCTGCATTATTGGTGGTAGGTGTACTTCTGGGTGCCTGACGTACACCATTGTGTCGTCTGCCTATAAGGATAGTAATTGGGGGTTACTTATATTACGAATGCCCCTCCACATGTGTTCATGCCTGACCTTAGCGGCCCTACCCTCTATTGTAAGCACGAATATGAGAGGAGATAGAGGGCAGCCTTGGCAAGTGCCCCTACATAGTTCGAAAGGAGAGGACAGAGTGTTGTTAGTTCTTACCATGGCCACCGGATTCTTGTACAACATGCGGATATAGCTCTTGAATACTGGCCCGAAACCCATCTTGTCTATTTCAAACATATAGTTCCATGATACTGACTCAAACGCTTTTTCAGCGTCAAGTGTAATTGTGGCAGCTTTGGCTTTTGGGTCTCGCTGTGAAGTAATTGCAAACAATCTCCGCAGGTTCAGTGCCATCGAGCAGGTAGGAATAAACCCTGTCTGATCTGTATGAATTAGTTTGCTCATGTGCGGGAGCAGTCGATTTGCCACTGCCTTAGGAAAAATCTTCGTGTCTGAGTTTATCAGTGACAATAGGGCGGTATGATGCTGGATCCTGCGGGGGTTTTTGAGGTTTAAGGAGGACAGTTATGATTCCTTCGCTCATGGTGGTAGGTAACTTTCCCCGCTCAAGTGACTCCTCCCAAATCTCCAATAGTCTTGGGGCCAGCTCAGATTTAAACACCTTATAGAGGACGAGCGGGATGCCGTCCGACCCAGGGGCTTTACCTGCATGAAGGTCTGAAATGGCTTGTTCGATTTCTTCAGTTGTCAGCGGGAGGTCAAGCATTGATCTTTCATCGTCCCCTAATGTCGGTAATGGGAATGAGTCCATGTATGTTAGGAGGTCTGCCTGGGTAACTATGTCCGCATTTGCATATAATTTGGAGTAGAATCGCTGGAACACTTTGTTTATTTCATGTGGTGCAGTCTGTACATTCCCATCCTTGTCATTGATGGTGGTAATGTATCTTGATCCCTGTTCGGATTTTCCATTGCCTTACTCGCCTTGTTCCCTTCGCCATACTTCCGTATGTTCTGCAAGCATCGTAAGTTTCTCCAGCTGCTCTTGTATCTTTTGTAGCTGCTCCTTCCCAAAGGGCCTGGTTTGTTGAGCCTCTAAGTCCTTCAATTCCTGTTCGGTCTGGGATAGGTTTTTCCTTATTTCTCTCAAGGTGCTGCATGATGTCCCCATCAGCTGGGTTACCAGACATTTGATCGAAAAAAATTGGTCGACTGGACAATTGGTCGAACCAATTTGGTCGAAAACCAAATGGTCGAATTTTTTTTTTTTTAATTTTTACCCCCCTTTTTTTTATTTTTTTTGGGGGGTCCCCCCCAACCCCCTTTTTTTTTTAAAAAAACCCTTTTTTCCCTAAACTACAACCTTAAAAATATATATATAAATGAAAAAAAAAATTCGACCATTTGGTTTTCGACGAAATTACGTCGACCAAATGTCCTGTCGACCAATTGTTTTCGATGAAATGTCCGGACACCCATCAGCTGACCTCTCAGCCACAACTTGAATGTCTCCCACACAGAACTCAGGGTCTGTACTGTGCCTATGTTACGTTCAAAGAAATCCTCTATCTCTATTCTCAGTGGTTTTCTCACTGATTTATCCTTTAGTATGTCTTGTGGCATGCGCCAGGTGCGGGCCGTACGTTCTGAGTTTTTGGGTAACATTCTCAGGAGAAATGGGGAATGGTCCGACAATGTGCATGGTAGGACTGCGCACTGTTCCATCTGTGGCATCATTTCGGGGGCGCACAGCCAGTAGTCGATACATGAGCTGGTATCATGTACCCCTGAGTAAAATGTGTAGTCCCTCTCAACGGGTTGCAGTTCCCTCCATATGTCTGTCATGGGTAAGGTGACCATTTCCTGCTGGAGCATGAGCGCCGGTAATTGGTCTATGGTTTCCCGCAGATCGGTCCATCTCTGGGTTTAGAGTCAGATTGAGGTCACCACCCCAAATCACTTTTGCTTCACCTATTGGTGATATTAGTTCCATGATGCGAAGGTAGAACTCAGGGCTGTCTGTGTTTGGGCCGTACGTATTAACCAATATGACTTCCTCATTGGGCAGCTGGCCCCACATAATTACATAGCGGCCCTCTTCATCGGTTCGAACCTTGGACATCTGGAAGTTCACTCTCTTGTGTATTACTGTGAGGACCCCACGCACCATCGAGGAGTAGTTTGTTGCTGCTTTTGTGTGACCCCAGCTTCGTGCAAATGTGTCTGCAACTTTCTTAATAGCGTGCGTCTCTTGTAAGAATAGTATATCCACCTTATGACGGGTTGCATATGCTAGTATCTTTCTTGCTTTTATTGGGTGCGCCAGACCCACATTCCATGTGAGTAGCCTAACCCCCTGCATCTCCTGCGTCCTCAGTTGTATTATTACAGGTATTTCGCAACCTCATTCTCCGCTGAGGTATTGTCGTGTTTCTTGTGCTGTACTCAACAGTATTTTTAGTTATTGCGCTACGTCTCTACATCTGACCACGTCCTACTGCCTTAGCCGGATACTTGTTCATGATCAGAGTGTGCGCAAGTGCTTCTTGTTCATCTCCACCTGGGCAACTGGCCCAACTCCCACCCCGTCCCCCTCCCTCACCATCACCCCAACTAGACGGTGTAAAACCCACTGAACTGATCAACCTTTGAACTGGTGGGTGGCTCTGTATGGTCATGCTGCCCTCTCCGTCTGCCAACCAGACCGCCTTAAGGGCCGCCGCACCTGTATCTTCGCATATCCAGAATTTGTGTTTTTTTGGACCTTCTCATGCTTAACATCTGGTCTCATTTGTTGTGACCAGGCATTGGATCCTTTCCGTTCGCTGTTGAGGGGATATTCTGTTCGATGTACCCCATGACCTCCTCGGGGGATAAAAAAAAAAGTGTGTTTTGCCAGGGTATTGTATGCATATCTTGGCTGGGTACATCATTGCATTGGGGATGTCTCGTGCCCTCAGCGCTCTCTTGACCTGGTCGAAGTTGCGGAGAGCCACCTGTACTCCATTTGAAAAGTCGGGGTAGATGTGTATGCTTGCAGTGTCATACGTCAGGTTGCCTTTCTCACGAGACAGCCGAAGGATTGCATCCCTGTTTCGGTAGTTAAGGATACGGGCTATGACTGTACGTGGTGGTGCGCTAGGCTTCGGGGGTGGTGCCATGACCCTGTGGGCCCTCTCTATCAGGAACTGTTGTGAGAGCTGTGCATCCGGGAGGACTGCTCGGATTACTTCTTCCATGTAGACCAACATTGGAACATTGATTTGTTTTTCCGCCAATCCCATCACCCTAATATTGTTACGGCGGGACCTCGATTCCAAGTCTTCGCACTTCGTCTGTACTACCCTCAAGTGCTTCTTCATGGTCTCTATATCCTTGCTGTGGGTAGCTACAGTGTCTTCGACAGTGCTTTTCCGGTTCTCCGCCTCTAGTACCTGAGCATTCACTTGCTGGAGATCCGCCTTGATGGACGTAATGGTGGTGCCAATCTCATCCAGTTTCGAATTTACTGCGGCGAAACTGTTCTGCAATGCCACCATGTAGGGGTCTGGGGAGTCCCCTCTTGGGCTCTGTGGTTCTGGGTTGGTGGCCCTTGATGATCCGGCTGTTTGGTCTCCCATGTTGGTACTCGTTAATGCGTCCATGGGCCCCTTCCTGTTGTGCTTATTGCCTCTGGGCATATTGTGCGTGATGTAGACTGTGTTTTAACGTGTGTCCACCGACCCTTGTTATGAGTAGTCTTACTGTTCTGTGCAACTCCTGCAGTCGTGCCTAGGGGTTTAGTAGAGCTGTGCTGCAGCCGAGACGTGCCCACCCCTCAAGATCCCCCAGCCACAGCATTTCAGGTGTCCCCCTTTGCTCAGCATGGTATGTTCTTGCAGGGTAATGCGGGGGGAAAAGGCACAATGTTGTCGCCCGTGGCCAGTTGCCACCCGTATCCACTCGTGTCAGCGGTATGTGCAGCGGTTTAGTTTGTCACTCGCCTCTTTAATGGGGGTAGGATAAGCAACGGCAACAGTAATCTCCAGGGGGGGCACTCGCACCACCAGCCCCACCCGAGGGCGCAAGCCTCTTCTAGTCCTCCTTTGATCTTGGGCTGTACGGGGTGTGTGCTACCGATGACCCAGTAAGCTCGCCGCCGCCAGGGGAGGGGGTGGTGGCCCCACGGGTCGCACCGCCACCCACCTCTCTATCTGCTATATCAGTTCCCCGTAGGCCCCTCTGTGTGCCCAGGCGTACGTTGTACAATGCAGGGAGAGACCAATGCTGTCACTCACACAGCGCAGCCCATGCTGCAGTCTCAGAATGTCCTTACCCATTCAACGCATAGCCCTCTCCACTTGTCTCGAGCTTTTCTGCGCAGGCTGTAGGTAGTCAATGTGGTGGGGGAGCCGGGCCCTGACCGGCGTTCGCCGGACCATATTGGGAGCGCAGGGGGGGAGCCCACCCTCAACCCTGCCGGCCAGCTGCTAGCTCACAGCGCACACGGCGGCTGACGGGGAGGGCTAGCCTGCACCCGCTCTCGCACTCGGGTGATCTTAACAGCAGAACTGCTGCCCCTTACGCCGGGATATTCTCCACCCCCCACAGCGCGCACTTGTCCGTCTTTGTGTTTCACGGGCATCAGAGAAGGGACACTGGATAGCCTGTGCCCAGTCCGCACACTCGTCTGGGTGATCTGGGAAGGTAAGGGGGGGCACCCTCGACCTGGCCGGCCAGCCGCTAGCCCAGAGCGCCCACGGCAGCCGCCGGGTAGGGCAGCCCGCACCCGTATCCACACTTGTATATCCTCGTTGCCCCTCCAGTGACAGCCACGGACCGATCCTGTTTTAGCACCTGCCGTCTCCTTCAGGATGTTCCCCCGCCGGCAATCCGGGCCGCAGTCAGCCGTGTGTCGGTGAGGAAGGGGCAGGCGGCCTCACCAGCTCCTCCCGCTCAATCCGCCGCCCAGCACAATAAAGCAGATTTACTCATGTTTTGCAGGCTACCGTTACATCTTACCAGAGTCGGCCGGTCCCATGGGGTTGCCGCTATCCCCTCAGCTTCAGTTCGTGGAGTTAGGTCCTGGATATGCAGGATTTTCATCAGGATTTATAATTGTCAGCGGACCTACTCTATCAGGCGGCCATTTTCATTGGCGTCCGACAGCTCCCCCTGGGGCGCTCTTGTTTAAGATCACAGTGAGGAAAGAGAGCAAGCACGATCCCTTACGACTGATATATGATGTTTCAATGCGCTTGGGGGAGATAAGTGATTTACCTTCTATGGGAAAATCCACTAAGCAAATGGTAGTGTTGAAATCTGTGAAATGGTATTTATTGAATAAGGAATTTATTTTGACAGTTTTATATTCTGATTTGTTACCCATCATGAGTGCTTATGTGAGTGATAGTTCAGATTGTAATCATCTGCTATTTTATGAAAAAGTGGTGAGTGTTGTTATGGGGCATATAACCTGTGAAAACAACCCACAATCGTTATCCTCTAATAATAGGATATGGTTTGATAAAGAGTGTAGAGCAGGAAAAGTGGAATTAATCATCGCACTTCAAAATCCGAGTGGTAGAAATTGGGATGATATTAAAAGAAAGCGCTTAGATTATGAGTCATTGTTAGCTAAGAAGAAAGAGCATCTAAAAGAGAAGCGTTGGAGTGCCCTGAAATTAGCAGTGCAACCGCACAATCAGAGACATTTCTGGAGATTGGTTGCTCAAGGTAGAACGTCTTGTCAGCAGCCTATTTTAATATCGGGTCAGGAATGATTAACCTATTTTAGCTCGCTGTTTCTTTCAGAAATGTCAGGTGAAGGTCAGATCACCAGACAGGTAAATCCTGCTTTCCAGTACATCTCCAAGCCGGGTTGGACAGCTCTGTTTTTGAGCTGTTGAAATTTACAGAATGGAAGATAGAGCTTGCTTGAGCCCAACAGAAACCAAATAAATCGCTGGGCCTGGATTTTTTGCTAATTGATCGTTTAAGGAGAAGGCTCAAATATGGGTACCCTTTTTGACCACATTTTTTAATGAAGTGAGTGCTATGAATAGAATTCTCATAAACTGGCAGGGTTTGATTATCCTTCCAATATTAAAGGCCTATATCTTTATTGTATTCTGTCGCTAAATTATATTTCAAAGTTTTAACATTAAGGCTCGAGTCATGGTATCTTGACAACAGAATATTATCCCCAGCACAGGCGGGGATTAGAAAAGCTACATCAACTATTTAACAATCTTTTAGACTGTCCCTGCTTCTGGATAAATATGTGCAGCTCAATAGGATGCCTTTATATGTCACTTTTATCGATCTCCATACCACTTTTGATTCGGTTTCAATGCCTCAATTGTGGGCTTTGTTAGAGTCTATATGGGTTCCAGCAATGTTAATTCTTGCAATGTCTCAATTACAAGAAGATCATTTTGCAGTGATGCCTTGGAGCTTGACTGGCGAGTGTGCCCCCGAGTTTCCAATAAAAAAGGGATTACACAGGGGTGTGTTATGGCGCCTCTTTCATTTTCCTAATTTATTAACGACATTGCAACTGGGATAAGTAGTTTGGAAGCTGATGCGCCGTTGTTGGGTGTCTCTGCTTCAGTGTTTGAAGCTGGACTCTGGGGGTTCTCGGATAAGCATAGTTTGGTGTTGGAAGAAAACAGGATGCATAAGCACCTCTTTAACCTCCTTAACAGTGCTCCTAATTCGCCAAGTAAATTAAGGTTGGGTTGGTATGGATTGGAGTACCTGATAAAATTGCATCCATTATTTTATGGGTTAATATTATGGAATTTGAGGGAACTTGCAGTTTTTCGAGAGGGAATGAATGATCTAGTATGCCAGAAAGATGTATTACACCTTCCTTGGTTTCGATACATTACAAATATGGCCTTATTGTTGAATCTCCCTTCCCTTTGGAGTGATCCTCTTGGGATGGGCCGCAACTACAAATTTGTTGTGAGGGATGCCAATGATAAATGTTTTAGTGAGATATGTAAGCAATCACTGGGAAAAAAGGTTGTGAGTTTTTAGATTTCAAAAGTGTTTTCTCTAAGGATCCATATCTGTTATTCCTATGCGAAAGGATAGAGAAGAACCTAATGATTAAGATCAGATTAGGAATCCTAATGGTTAATCAATTTACTGCCCGATGGAATAAGCATTGTACAGATAAGCGTACCTTCTGTATCACAATGCTCGAGGATGTTAGACACTTTATTTGTATTTGTCCTTTATATATTTCCTTAAGGAGACATATTCTAAGACCATTATTTATTCAGTGACAAACGAGATCTGTTGAGGAGATCTATAGGTTGCTGAAAACAACCAGGGATGTAAATTGTGTATCTGTGTTAATGAGGTATTTAGGCTCAGCTGGGGAAGTTTGAGAGACATTTTTCAATTCTTTTTTATGAATTCATTGTGTTTTCCCACTATTTATTGTATATGTTTTAATTGGTTTTATTGTGTATTTCTATAAGTGATGTTTTATGAATCTGTACTTTTATGGCCGACTGCCAAATAAAGTTATTTTCATACAACTCACTTTCAAAGATGGGCTTTGATGTGATTTTATGCAGGAAAACACTGCAACCACACAATAGTCGGCATAATGCTGCAGGAAATAGTGGCCCTTTTGGCATTGGCCCCAAGGCCTGGTCAGCCCGCAGAGAAATTGCGTCTTCTGGCGTTAACTAACCTGCTGATGAAACAGGGAGCCACAGTGGACCATTGGGTCCTCATTTCCCTCGGTGATTGTCATCACTGACGTGACGCGACTAAATAATTTTACAAATTACCTCTTGGCACACCAAGGGATTTCGCTCATTTTTAGGTAATGCTGCAGGCCTATCCATACTGCAGTCCGCAGATGTTTTTCTTTTTCAGGAGACCTGGCTTTACAATGGTTTTCGCTTGATGGCAATACACTGATCTGGTGCCAAGCAACTATGGGAAATAAGGGTAGACCTTCTAGTGGGCTTTGCATTGTAGCCAAAGCATATCTGAAGTTATAGGATCTAGATACTCATTTTCATCCAAAGGATGTATCTGCAATGTTAGAAGGTGCTTTCACTTCTATGAATCAACTCTTGATATTAATGTATATGATCCTCCAGATGGTGTTTCCACACTTGGGATACAGCGTTATATTAAAGACACCATCAAACCCTGGATTTTGCTGGCACCTTAGTTGCTGGAGATTTTAACGCTAATTGTGATAATTGTAGTAATTCTTTTTATCCTGGTGAGGAGGAAATACATAGGTCATATACATCACTTTCCTGCTCGGGACTGTACCACTCCCAGATGGTAGACAAATGTCACAAATGGTTTGATCTCTTTCTCGCAAATCATTTTACCATTATCAATTCAGAAACTGATCAAGGGAATTCTCTGAATGCTATGCGTATGGATGGGAAGGTTCTTTCTACACTTGGTTATTACTTTGCTAATTTAAAAATTAAAACACATGTTACTTTTAATACATTGAGCAATCGCGCAACGCTAACTTTGATTATTGACATGACTAAAGTAAGACGAGTAGTGTATACACTCCCTGAGATAGAAATCAATATGCAAGGTAATAGAATTATTTGGTCAGAGGGAAATGTGGACAAGATACACTCCTTACTCAACAACTGTGGCTTTCCAGCTAGAGATCGATTGTTTATATATCGGGGGTGACATTAAATTGCTTACACATACTCTGTGGTCAAATTTGGGTAGAAGGAAGGCGGTTTTGAATAGTCCTCCAACCCACCTCATGCCATTTGATGTAATGATACATTTTGAAAAGAAGCTATTATGTGCTGCTATACGTCATATCACACGTGCTGCGTCATATCATACATTCTCGTTCTTGCACTCAGGTTGAGAAATTAAGCCAGATTAGGTCACTTTGCACACAGTACAAAAATTGGTTATGTCGAAACAAATGTATCATCAAAAATGCAAATTGGCGTTTGATTTTTAGTATACTTAGAACTAAAGATAAAAAAATATTCTGGTGACTCTATCGCACCTTTTTGGCAGGCAATGCGGCTAAGGATATCAACCCTATTTCTGAAGCTACATGGGGTGAGCATATTTATAATGTATGTTATGATAGTAATATGACTGCTCCCCTTATGGGACTTACTATCCTTCTGGCCTATTAAATGATTTTGACATCGAGGATGTAAGGGGAGCCATCATTTGGTCCAAGGTATCATGGGTGCCCGGTCCGAATGGCATCCCTGAAATTGGATTTAAAAAACAATTTGAAATTTTGGTGCAGTTTTTATTTTGTTTGTAGACCTCAATCAGACACCAAGGGGCCATACCTGCCAGCTGGCGTGCATCTATTAAAATACATTTTTTTTAAAGGGGCCTTCGTACACACCCCTCTAACTGTAGATTATTTGCATTGATTGATTCTTCTTGCAAAAATGTGTGACAAGGCCTGCTTATAGGCCATGTCAGGAAGGGGAGAGAGTCCAAACCCAAACATTCCCTGGTGCTTGCGCAAGTTTGTACAGGCCGCCTCCCATCCCCGTCTTACCTATGATGATGGTGAACACAGACAGGGGGAAAACCGCAGCGGGTGCAGCAGAGGGAAGCCATCACGTAGCAGCAGTTCGCACTTCCTCGCAGTACACCGCTGGCAGCCTAACACCAGCCGCGTGAGAAATCGGTGTAACAAAGTCTCCAGAAATCTACACACCATTCAGGAAAACAGGCCTTATTAATGAGGCTCCCATCAGCTCAACAGAGATATTAAGACTGAAAAGGCCCATTAGAAGGCCTTATGGAACAGGGACTCCAGTTCCAGCGGAACTCTTCCACTCTCCTTGCCTGAGATGCTTCCGGAAATGGGGGTGGGGCTTACAAGCCAGTTTTGAAACCTCCATAAACACCCCCCTGCCACCCCCCTTGAGTCAGGTAAGTGATTGGACGGGGTGAGGGGCCAATCCTGGGAGGGGCTGGAATATTTAAGGAGGTGTGTGTGGGTGTTTAGGTGTGGGTTAGTTGGGTGAGGACAGGAGACTGAGGAGGACGTCGAAGAGACCAGTGAGGCGAGAGAGCGACTGGAGGGTAGAGGTTATTGTTAAGGCTATTGTTAAGGAGGAGGTCTGTAGAGTGTTTGTGTGAGAGAGAGGAGTGTCAGCAGTAGAGTTAGAGTAGGGGTAAGGGTGTAAGGTAGTAGTAGTGGCAGAGGTAGTAGTGGTTGGGAATAGAGGTGGTAGGTGGTGGGAGTAGCAAGCAAAGGACATTACTAGTAGAGAGGGAGTTAGTAGTAGAAGGGTGAGCAGGGCACCACATCCCTTGAGGTCCGTGAGGGTTGAACAGGGGCTAGTAGAGGGTGTGCAGGGCATCATATCCCTGGGTGTCTATAATAGAGAGAGAGGTGTGCAGGGCACCATATGCCTGAGTATCTTGGAAGTTAGTAGGGAAAGGTAGTGTAGTAGCAGAGTGGGAACAGTAGTCGTGGTAGTAGCGGGAGGAACAACAGTGAGTGGGAGAATAGGAGTCGATACTGATAAAGAGTAAAATAGGAATTAGTATTAGAGGAATAGCAAGAGGTGGGGAAGTAGAGTGAGAAGGGGAAAAGAACAAAGGTAGAGGGATAATTGGAAGTACAAGCGGTAGTAAAGCATAGGAGTGGGATACAAAGCAAGATCGACGGGTGGAGGTGGATGGACAGTAACGTGGTGAGAGGAGAATAGATTAAGGGATCAGTACAGGAAAGGGTCAAGTATGAGAGGTTGTGAAAGAAGTGTGCGTTACACACGATTCCCTACTCCCAGAAAGACTTACCAACGACAGGAGAGGGAAAGTTAGGAGTTCCCTGGTGAGACAGGTAGCCAGCGTCTTAGGGCAAACACATATAGTCACAGTTAGAAGAACAGACAGGTGTTACGGATCTGTAGTGACTTAACAGCCCGGTAGGGATGTCTGGGGCTGGAAGGTGGGTGCAAGGCCCGGCAAAGTTGAGAGAGGAAAGGGATGGCCCTACTGCCAATCATCTGCAGTCCCTTAAACCCCAAAGAAGCTAGAACAGAAGCAGCCATTCTGAGCATTTTGTTTTTTAAATAAACACCCTTGGACTTTTCATAAGAGTCAGTGTGATTATTAGGGGAGGGCCGCCCCGTCACAAATGTTTCTACGATTCTGTTGGGAAAGGTAACATCTTGGGCAATGACATCTAATATCCTGAGAGCTCAGCAAACCGAGTTCAGAAAAGGTTGTAGTACAATACATAATATATGTTTGTTTGTTTGTCTGTTTATTCATTTGTTATGCACACCAAACCCGTGGGTAAAAAGGCGCAGTAGTATGAAGATGCAAAGCTTGCATAGTTGCAAATATACATTGAATATAGACAAATATACACAGATATACACAGAAATTACATAAGTACAGAGTATACAGAATGTGCAAATATATACAGAAATAAGATGGCCTTTGTAATCACAAGAATAAAACATACGCAGTGTGCAGAGATACGCATTGCATGTTCAAATCCTCTGTGTAACACTAAGGCACTCGGGTGAGCTGGAGCCACGGGCATAACTTAAAAGGTCAGGGGCTATGGGTCTGTAGCGATAATGTATTTTAGGACATTTTTTTCTGAAGTGTAAGTAGGGTTGGTCAGCTCACAGGTCTTGAGGCAGAGAGTTGCAGCATTTAGCAGCCTTTACAGGGAAACTGTTGACATCAATAGTGGTGAGCTTGTATTTAGTTATGGTCAGGCAATTAGCACTGCCAGCTCTGGTTAGACTGTGAACAGTTTTTCTCTGAAGCTTGGCTGTAAGGTAGCTAGGGCAGCGTTATTCAGAGCCTTGTGGGTCAATGATAGCGTCTTCAACTGTATTTTGTTGGCCTTGGATAACCATTTGTGATGGCGTCTAAGTGGGGAAATGTGGGTTCTTTTATTTATGCCTAAGACTGCTCTTAAGGCGTTATTTTGTAAAGTTTGGAGTTTATGGATAGTCGTTTTGTTAGCACTACTGTAAAGAGTATTAGAGTAATCAATTCTGGAGAGTATTAGAGCTCTAGCCAGGATCAAGCAGCTGTCTTCAGAGAGGAAAGGCTTGCCAGCGCTGAGTAGCTTGCATGTGTAAGCTGTGGAGGATTTCAGGGATTTGATCTGTTTATCAAAGGACAATGTGGAGTCCAAGTAGAAGCCAAAGGTTTTTACCTCCTTGGATACTTTAATGGAGTTCCCGTCAATATTGAATGAGGAAAGTTCCTGACCTAGTTTTATGATGTTAGCCTGTGAACGCAGAATTAGCAACTCGATCTTATCAACGTTCAAGCATGGGCCATGAGTGGCCACCCATGCTTGGATGATAAGATATACTTTGTTCACCAACCCCGCAGAAATACGGAAGAGAATCTGGGTATCATCTGCGTAATTAGTGTAGGTAATACCCAGAACGTCCAGATCATCAAACAAAGGTTTGGTGAAGATATTGTAGAGAGTTGGTGAGATGCAGGAGCCTTGAGGGACACCACACAAGATAGGGGAAGGGTCTGCGGCTGATGAAGGAGAGAAGATTCTCATGGTTCTCTCGCTCAAGAAGGATTTAATCCAATTGATACCTTCTGGTGAGAAGTGGGCAGCAGAATCAAGGTGTCTGCAGAGGACTTTGTGGTTGACCAGGTCGGATGAGGCTGAGAGATCAAGTAGGAGCAGAACTACTGACTTCCCTTTGTCTCTCAGCTCCTCTATTTGGGTCTTTGAGTCAATTAAGGCGGTTTCAGTTCCGTGTAACGGGCGGAAGCCAGATTGTCTGTTACCAAGGAGTTTATGCTGTTCAAGGTGTTTTTGAATTTTGTTATAGGCAGCTTTATCTAATATTTTGAGTAAGAATGGGACAGTGGTAATGGGCCAGTAATTGGTAGGGATGAGCGGGTCTAGGGTCTGTTTCTTCAGGAGAGGGAGCACCCAGGAGTGTTTAAGGTTGGCAGGGATAGTTCCTGTGGCAAAGGAGGTGTTAATCAGTTTGGTGATGAATGGGGATAAATCTCTGGTGGCCTCTTTAAGTCAGTGACAGGATAATTTTTTCACTTTAAATTGAAGATATTATTGTGATCTGGTGGTGAAACATTGTGTACAGGGATGTTAGGCGAGTGCAGTCGGTTCAACACTTCTTTTTTCTGCTGAATTTTGTTTTGGAGCGTAACAATTTTATTAGCTAGTGCAAGTTGGATGTCTGTACACCAGGATTTATCTTTGGTACAGATGTCGGGTGTAGCTATTGGGGACTCAGGTTCTTTCATTATGGAAAAGAGTTCTTTCATACTAGAATTGGATTTGGCAATGCACTCATCATAGGAATAACGTTTTGCCCGGCAGACTTCCTTCTTATAGTGTGAGGAGAGTAAAGTTAGCTTGGTTTTGTTCTCACTAGTGGGGCAGAGTCTCCAATTGGTTTCACTTTTTCTTTTTAAGGTGCAAAGGTCTTTGAGTTATGGTGTGAACAATTTGTTTAAATGGGCCTTAGGTTTACTAGGTCTAAGTATGAGAGGGGCAATTCTGTCCAGGGTGGTGAGCATGATATTGTTAAATTCTTCAACTAGGATGCTGGGATCAAGATTTTCTGACAATGAATTAAGGGTGGGAAGGATAGCAGGGATAATTTTCTCTATTGTAATACTTTTTTTTATTTCTGGTTAAGCACGGTGGCGCTACCTGGAGAGCCAGTGGGGTGACTCTTATGGTAGATAGGTGGAAGGACACCAGTGAGTGGTCTGTCCAGGAGAGCGGCAGGATGGAAGAAATAGTCGCTGTACAGTTGTAATCTGCTAACCAATCCAATATTCTCCCTTTTTGGTGGGTGGGTTTATTAACTTTTTGGGATAGATCTAGTGCCTTGATTGTATTGGCTATATCTATGGCGTTTTTGTCTGTTTGGTCCATAAAGCCTAGGTTGAAATCCCCTAGTAGAAGTATTTGCAAGGAAGGTTTGAGGTTGTTGGTAAGTAAGTTCTGCAGGTCCTCCTCAAAGGTACCAAGGGGACCAGGCGGTCTATATATTAAATGAATGGTGAGTGTTTGTGAGGACTATGCAATATTTAACTGAAACCACCTTTTGAAATCTGGAGAGTCTTTTGTATCTATGTTACATTGATTTTTCAGTGGCCTTTGATCGTGTTTCCCTCAGTCTACTCTGGGAGAAACTTAAAAATTGGTGTATTAATCCGGTCTTATTACATTTTTTTAAACTGAAGTATTCTGACACTACAGCAACAATAACTGGGGCGGGATGCCCTCCTCAAAAGTCGATTCAACACTAATGTCAGATTAAAGCATGGGTGCGTTTTAGCACCCCTTCTTCATAACCTCTGAGTTGCTGATATGGACATGGTCCTTACGTTTTGTAATAACTATCCTCCAAAATTAGGCAATACGCCTATCATCTGGATTTATAATGCAGATGATACGGTACCCCGTTAGGTCTTCAACATTCTTTGATGGTATTATATACATTTGCCACTAAGAATAACTTGAGGATACATTTAAAGGCCAAAATAATGATTATGGGGAAAAGGTGCAGTAGGTGCAAGTTATGACAGGTGAATGGTGAAGCCCTGGAGGTTGGGGACAGCTTTTTATATCTCAGCCTTCCCATGAAGTACGACCCAGCTACATACTGTTATGGCACCGTTATTCCTAGGAAAGACGCTAGTCAATGGCATGCAATCAAAAACTTTATGCCCAGAAAAGGAGGACATTCTATGGAGGGTCTTCTCAAAACCTACAAATTATGTGTCAACCCTGGAATATTATATCGCCTTGAAACTATCCCCACCTGCTTAGCTGCATGGTTAGATGTCATTGAAGGTAAGTTGTTACGTTATTTGCTAGGCTTACCTAGTGGTGTCCCATTTGAGGCATTAAGATTTGAACTAGGTCTCACTTTGCTCTTTGCTTTATGGCGGATAAATACATGTACATTATACGCTAAGATCTATTGGGCTAAATGTAAATCTGATTCAATTCTAGGCCTTAAAGTATTGCATTTTAATGTACTATAAAATTCATAACTTAGGTCCTCGGCAAGAAGTTCTACGTTAATAGTTTTTAGATGATCCTTTGCCATGATCTCCAATTTGCAAAATGCTGGACTGATGATTTCTCGCAGACTCAGGATCATCTAAAAAACTATCTTCTTGCTGAGGACCTAATTTACGAATTTTATAGTAAATTAAAATGTAATATTTTAGTCTGGGATCGATCAATGAACATGGAGAAGCTCTTGTTAAACACGAGATGTTTTAATTACAATAGACATAGGGGCTGATTCGTGGAATTATTTGTGCCGAAAAACGTGGATTTGTGTGCCATTCTGCCGCAAATCCCCATTTGTTTAACAAGGATTTGCGGGCAGAATGGCGCACAAATCCCTGTTTTTCGGTGCAAATAATTCCATGAATCAGCCCCATAGTTTTAATCCTGTAGCTATTTAACAAAAATGTGTGAGTCAGGGCTTAGACGTTACATATGATATCTTCGTTTAAACATTCTCACAGTTTTTTAGTACTCTGGCACATGGAAGCCCATCTGGCGAGAAGCTAGTCTGTGTTACTGAATTGGAAACGGCTCATCATATTCTTACTGATTGCTCTAAATTAATGGACCTGTCATCACAGCTGCTTTCTACTGGTTTATAGTCAAAAAGTCGAATCCAATAATGTCGAAAGTCAAAAAGTCGAAAACAAAAAGTCAAAAACAAAAATGTCGAATTTTTTTTTTGGTTGCTTTTTTTCCGAAATGGGGGGTTCCCCCCACCCCCCTTTTTTAATTTTTTTTTGTTTTACCCCTTTTTTTTACCCCCGGAGCCCAAAAAAAATATATAAATAAAAAAATAAAAAATTCGACATTTTTGTTTTCGACTTTTTGAATTCGACATTTTTGTAATTCGACATTATTGGTTCGACATTATGACTGGACACCCTTTCTACTATATTTGGAATGCAGCCTGAGTGTTATTTGCTGATTGCATGTAATTTTAGAATGCAATTTTGTCACGCTTTATACTGTGTTTATTAATAGTTGTGCAAGAGGCTGTTTATATGTAAAACCAGATGCACGTAATAATAATAAAATATAAAGAAAACATTATGGACATCATACTGCCATCACTGTGAGCATCACCCTGCAGATCAGCTAACCCATCACTATGGCCATCACTCTGCCTGTCTCCCTCCCCATCACTGTGGCCATCACCCTGCCAATCACTACCCATCGCTTCCGCATCTCTCTCATCTATGTTGCAAATCCCGGATAGGGATTTAGGATGGCAAAGACTGTTAAGAAGAGGATACGGAGAAGAAAATGATGTCTACACCAGAAGAGTTAGTGTGGTGATGCCGGATGTTGACTTTCATTAATACGATTCACATTTCAGAGAAAGCCTGGGTCAAGATAGTATTAGCAACACACCACAACAATCAGTTTAAGCGAGTGGCATGCTAACTGGCAACATGAAGCAGAACGGTGACATGCATGATAAAATGTCATGTGTTGTAGCCGGCATTTCAAATGCCAGTCACCTTTTGTTGCTGGTGTATGGAAAACCTCTTTCCAGTCAGTGTTTGCTTTTACAAATTCCTTTTGGGACTTTGACCTTCCCAGGCCTCAGATATGCCCCACAGGGCTTCTCACTGCCTTCAACTCCCACACCTATCCCCCCACCGACCCTCATGGCCTAATTCTGAGCTCTGGGGAAAAGTGGCATTTGAAAGCCGACATTCTCCCAAAAGCATTCTTAGGTGGGTGGAGGGATTCGAGGGAGGCTGTCGTGCTTTCTAGCAACGAAAGCTGGTAAAACGCATTGTTGTGGGGCCAATGATGCTACAAGCATTTCTAAAAAGTATGCTACTTTTCTGACTTATGAGTTGTTGATCCTTCAGTAAAACAGATTTTTTTTTTAGCCATCCAGGAAATACCTTTCCATACAGGAAATACTTGTGCAGTAGATGTTAATGACACTTCACAGGTGCTGTATTGGGTACGACATGATAGGTTATTTATAAAAGACCGTGCTTAATACCCAGAGCTTTCTAAGCGCGGACCCGGGGATCGAACCTGTGGTGTTCTGTGTCGTCTTGCTTCCAAGGTGAGCATGTTGCCCCTGAGCTGCGGGGTCTGCTGGGTATTTACTAAGGATGTTTTCAGGTAATAACTCAAGGACATGTTCTGATGTCGGTAGATCACATCCTTTATGTCACAGAATATGTTGCTTTTAGGAAAAGTGATTTTCTTCAATGGAACAACACTTTTCAAATTTTACACAGATCTCTGAATTGGGCACTGGGGAACAGTAGCGTCAGAATCTGACAGTCTCTTCTCCGGTTTCCAGTACCACCATCCTGAGAGGGGTGAAAGGAGTAGAAGGGAGCTGCTGTAGTTTCCAGTTCCAAAAATGGATAAGATCTATTGCTGTTGGGGCAGCACGTGCATCATGGGCACTGTAAGCATTTCTAAACGTTTGCCACTTTGCTGATTGATTAGAGTTCTTGAGCGTTCAGTAAATCAGAAAAGTGTGCTGACGTCCGGGAAATGCCTATCTTACACCGCAAAAGGCTTGTACAGTGTCTGTTAACCACATCTCAGAGGTGTCGTACTTTAGCTCCTTTTTTTAAATACAAAAGTGGGGATTTGCAAGGAGAATGGCCTCGCCTTTTCTGCCTTGCCTTTCCGATGGCCACTGGGGCCACACCACTCCATGAATCAGAGACACGCAAAAGTCAAGGCATTGATGCGACTACGCCACATTCTTTCACTGACAGAAGGTTTTTTATGGAACAAGTTGTGTTCCTCCAAAGAACAGCACGTGTCTAATGTTATACGGACCTTTGGATTGGCCCATCAGTCTTTGTTTCCTCCTGCGCCTGGGGCTCTATTCTGAGTTCCGTGTTAAATTCAAAAATGGTTGTTTTGTGTTGAAGGGACCCTTTTTTCTATATTACTCCATGTCCTGTTTTTTAAGCAAATAGGCTGTTTTGGGGCCCATTGATTGTTTGAGTTTCAAGGCTAGACCATGGCTCTTATGGCGGCTAGATGCGCTGTAGCCCAAGTGCGAGGGGACTCTCCTACGGCAGCACCACTTCAGCCACAGGAAAAATACAAGAGGAAACAGGCGCCATGGAGGTATTGCACCGATGTGACGCAGCCACATTGGCACCGTTCACAGTGCTGGAAAAATAAACAAGCTTTGTGGCAACCCGGCAGCCATCTGGCTCTGTTGCTTTTCCTGCAGGGCTTTCCTAGCGTGTGCCTGGTAATAGGAAAATAATGCCACAGCCTTCTTCATTAGAGCCATATTGAACAGTGATATCAACATATGACTACCAGAAGCCGTATTTGAATAAGATTAACATTTTGTGTGCCCCATAATCCAACTCCGCAACACTTTCGTGCAATGTCCTGAGCCTGAAAAAGTGCTCCAGATTACAGGAAATTGGCCCCTTAATGCTGCTGCTCCCACGTAACCATCTATGGCCCTTGGACTCAACGTTTACACCGTGGCAATCACTACTTCTCCCGCCACTTCCCACACCCGATTTAGAATGGGGGGAGGGGATACATAGTGGCCATGTCGCCTTTTCAGCACAGGGTTCTCATTGCCTCAGAATCAAGACCTTAACATTTGCATTTGCGCAGCTGGCGCTGCTGCGGACGCCTCTTTGCCTCTTGCGGCACCTGCCGGCCAAGTAATGCAAAGCAGACACGTTTCAAAATGCTCTGATTTATTTATGTGTCCATTTGTAAAGCGCACAAAGCCCAAAGGCAACTAGGCGCTGGCGCTTAAGGAGTTGGTTACCCTTGACTATGGTTCCAAAAGACAGAGTTACATTTACAAGACGGTGAAGTCATATATTGCTCATTCAAACGCATATATTCAAGAGAAAACTATTGAAGCCTTGGTTGAGTATGTTTCCTGTTTGTCAAGGTAGAAGTAGGTCTTCAGTGTTGGCGCGAAGGGCTGAGTGGCGGGGTGACTGCACAGGGAGGTCAGACCTAAATACTAAGTTTTTTTTATGAAGGATCAATAGGAAGTGTCATTTCTAAGTTGTCTGGGGTGTGCGTAATCACTGGAAAGCTTGTACCTCCTACTTTCTGTTTTCTGTATTTAGGTATGGTGAGCAGGTTAGTGGCGAAAGACCGGGTGGGCCTGTTGGATTAAGTTTTACAGATCAAATTACTTTGGTAGGCGGGTGCTTTGTTAGAGATACATTTATGTGTGAGCATAAGAATTTTAAATTTGATTCTGTCAGAGACTGGGAGCCAATGGATGTTCCTCCTAGTTGTTGAAATGTGATTGTTGAAGGGGATATTCAGTGCTGCTCTGATAGCTTTATTTTGTACAGTTTGTAATTTTTTGATATTTCTAATGCTAGTACCTGCAAATAATGCGTTGCAGTAGCCGATTATGGAGATTATCAGGGCTCTGGCCAGGGTGATGGAGTTGTGCGGGGAGAGGAATGGTCTGCTAGCTCTAATCAGTTTAGCTGTGTAGGCAGCAGAGGAGACTATGGCGTTGTACTGTCTTGTAGACCCCAAAGGTTTTTATTTCATTAGCAACCATAATGGTGTTGCCCTCGATGTTGAAAGATTTATAATCTTGTGAGAGATTCTATGTCAAGACGGAGGTGAGCATTAAGCTTTCTCTTCTCTTTAATTTACTCTCCAGCAGTTTCAACAAATAAATAACATTTTGTGAAAAATAACATTTCTTTTTTTTCAAACTTCAAGTCCCATCATTCCTTGTAGTTTCAGTCTCTAGTCTCTGTGACCTAGTCCTTCCTGTTCCTGTGTTCCTCCTCTTCTTTTCCTGCTCTCCAGAGATAAGTACATGTTTATTTTAGCTCCGTTATATTATGCCTTGAGAGTGAGAGTATACTGTATTTTGAGTACTGACAATGTTTTATAGGTGAGATAAATCATTTGTTAAGACTTAAAGCAGCGCAGCGCGGCGTTAAGTTTGAACGTTTTTGTTTTACACTGCGGGGAGTCGGCGGCCCCGTGCCGCACTACCCGGCTCAGCAGGGGCCAGTCGATCTCCTCACACAAGCCCGCAGCGCATGTATCCCGCTTCAGAGCGGGCGGCCCCCACCCTTGGAGGGGCGGAGCTAGCGGCGCGAGCGGGAAATCCTTGGTTTCCCGTTCACATACGCACAGAGGAAAAACCCCCACCCTCGCAGAGGTGGGGCTGAGCACGAGCACGTAGCGGCAGCTCGCGCTCATACAGAGCGAGTGTCCCCTCATTTGCGAAGGAGGAGCAAGGCCCACGGACAAGAAGGCTAATGAGAGGGCGAGCGCTCACTTGTGAGAGCCCCCACCCTTGGGGGGGCGGAGCTAAACACACAACTCAGTAAGAAGCTTCGAGTCAGAAGCACATTTTTACATCACGTAATGTTACGGAGCGTTGATAAGCTCATTTAAGGGATAAAGATTGAGTACAATCATAACGAAAGTATAATTTTCTCACGCAAAGGGCATAGAGTTTAGCCCTGAGAAGGACTGCACACCAGTAAGCAGTGCAGACAGGTGCAGCCTCGCAGAGTGGAGCAGTGGACGTGCCAATACACCTGAAAAGGTATTTGAAAGGCACCTAAACAGCACTATAATGTCGAACTTCAAGTGGAGTGATGAAGATCAAGAGGCAGTCTACCAGGAAGACTTAGCCTACAGCTTTAAAGAAGTGCTGGGAGACTCGCTCACAGAGGCAGTGGTTCAGAGGGTAAGACCCCTACAAGACAGACTACACTCTATTGAACTTTATCTGAGTCAAAAAGAAAAGAGCACCGAAGATAGCACATCCACTAGGGTCGCAAAAAAGGACCCCAAGGGGTGTAGCAAGGCCCGGAAGAGCAAAGACTCTTCTGACCCCCGGGCCAAATTGATGGGGCAGGGACAGAGGCCCCGGAGGCTTTAGACGCTTTCAGCAAACTAAGAGAAGCATTCGTGAAGAAGTCACAGGTGCCGAGCCTCAAGACCCCCGACCCAGGGGAGGATAATATGGGCAATATAGAAGGAGGTTTCCCCGAAGAGGAAACACCAGAATCCCCTACCTCCTCACAAGAAGAAGCAGACAACGAAGGGGACGAGAGTAGCCAACATCCGTCGAAGAAGAGGCTCAGAAAGCTTAATAACTTAGAAGAGGAAGAGACATCTGATATGTTCAATCCCGAAGACATCAGAAACCCAAGATCGTTCGAATCGGTGCCCTCGCCTAGGTTAGCAAAATACATGACACAGAGATTGCGAAAAGCTCTATAGAAAGAAGTTAGGCAGAGGATGAGAGCAGAATGTCTGAGACCAGAATTGCCAGGAAAGGTAGCAGAGGCGCCAGAGCTTGATCCGAAAATACTATCCTTTGTCGCAAAATCTAAAAAAGACCCAAGGAAAGGCATAGACCGTTCTTGGAAAAGCTGCCAAGACAAAGTCCTCGACATCGCAGGGTCATTAGCAAAGATTATGGATCTGGCCGAACGGGCTAAGGACACGGGAGAAGAAGTGGACCCAGGGGTCCTAGCAAACTGGGCGCAAAGGGCAGTATGCCTTTTAGGCAATGCGAATTGTGCAATTTCGTCTGAGCGCAGAAAAGGACTTCTACTTAAGATTGACAATAAATTAGGAGACTTATCGTCCTATGAAGCAGGCGAAGCGGCGCAAGGTCTCCTGTTCGGAGAAACCTTTGGTAAAGAAATGGGGAGGTTTGTGGGAACATACACCTCCCTGGAGAAGGCCCAAGCGTCCATGAAGAAAATCTTCCCCGGGAGAGTTTTTGGCGGGACCGGTCGGTCTAGGGGCCAAGCGACCGGTTGCTATCAAGCTTTCAGAAGGCCTCAAGGGAATAGAAGTAACTACTGGGAGAACAGACAGCCAGACCTTTTCTTCCCGCCAAGAGGCCGCTTCCCTAGAGGAAGGCGAGGTAGAGGACAAGGGAGAGGACACAACTTCCCCACAGGTGACAGTTTCTATACACCCACCAGTCGGGGGGAGGACAGCGGTATTCTGGGAGAAATGGCGTTCGCTTTCTACCGACGCCTGGGTTCTGCAGACAGCGAAAGGCATGCACATAGAGTTTATAGAGACTCCCTCTCAATGTCAAACACCCCATCCTCAAGCCGCGACACAAGTAGAGATAGAGCTTTTACACACAGAACTGCAGAAGCTAGCAGAGAAGCAGGCGATAGAGCGATGCGAAACACATCCAAAATTTGTGAGCAACATGTTCTTGGTCCACCGAAAAGACAAAGTGAGGCCAGTAATAAACCTAAAGGACATGAACAGATGGGTAGTGTACAACCACTTCAAAATGGAAGGAACCCATCAGCTCGGAGACCCTCTCAGGCAAGACGACTGGCTAGTCAGGATAGACCTCAAGGACGCATATTTAACGATACCAGTGCAAAGAGAATTTCGCCCATTCCTAGCGTTCAACTGGGACGGGCGATTATGGCAATTTGCCACAATGCCGTTTGGCCTAGCATCAGCGCCATGGGCATTCACGAAGATCATGAAACCAGTAGCAGCAGTGATCAGGGAGAAGGGGATACGCATGATCATATATCTAGACAACATCCTTCTGATGGCCAGCTGCAGGGAGACACTCCTTTACCAGTCAGACTGGGCAGTGAAGCTCCTGACATCCCAGGGATTCCTAGTGAATCAGGAGAAGTCAGAGATGAACCCAACCAAGAGGCTAGAATTCCTAGGGTTTGTTATAGATACCAGGTCAGCAACCCTAGAACTCCCAAACAGAAAGATAAGAGACATCAAGAGGGAAATAAGAACTTGTCTCAGCAAAATGGTTATATCACTCTGCACAATAGCACGAGTAGTTGGCCTGTTGGCAGCCTCGATACAAGCAATCTTTCCAGGGCCGCTACACTATCGAGCTCTGTAAAGGTTAAAGATAAGACACCTTCAACAGGGTCTGCAATATCACCAGTTAGTACACATCGACCAGGAATCCAGAACAGAACTGGTGTGGTGGCTGGCGAACAAGGAAGTATGGAACGGGAGAGACATTTTTGGCGATCGGCCAGACCTGATAATATAATCGGACGCCAGCAGAGCAGGCTGGTGAGCCCATTGCGGAGAGCTACAGACAGGAGGGAGGTGGAGTTCGGAAGAACTCCCAACGGCACATCAACTGTCTAGAATTACTAGCCGCATCATTTGCGATCAAGGCTTTTACGAAAGGAAAAGTGAATTCCTGTATTCTGTTGAAAATTGACAATATTTCAGCAGTCAAATACATCTACCACTTAGGAAGGACGAGATCCAAGTTATTGGCGGAGATAGCCAAAGATTTCTGGCACTCATGCCAGGAGTCAGGGATCTCAGTAGTAGCAGAATACCTGCTGGGGTCACAGAACGTGATAGCGGACTGGAACTCCAGGTACCTCTCAGACTCCAGCGATTGGATGCTGGACCGGGAGATTTTCCGACAGCTGGAAGAACGTTGGGGACCGATTCACACAGATCTGTTTGCGTCCAGACTGAAAGTACAGAAAGAGAAGTTCTACAGCTGGAGTTTGGACCCAGCAGCAGCTGGAGTGGATGCCTTCCTGCAAAACTGGAGAGAGCAGACACTCTACGCTTTCCCGCCTTTCATAATGCTGAGCAGGGTACTGGCGAAAGGGCGCAGAGAAGCAGTGAGTCTAATACTAGTAGTCCCGATATGGAAATCACAAGCATGGTTTCCAGCACTCATGGAAATGATAGCAGATTACCCGAGACTGCTACCCCAAGGAGTGAGCCTGCTCATGGACCCAGTTGGGTCATATCACCCTCTGAGAGTGAAGGGGACGCTGCCATTGATGGCGTGCAAGATAGCAGGAGACGTTGGAATCTCCCAGGCATTTCGGCGCAAGCTGCAAGCCTCATCGCCGAGTCATGGGCACCTTCAACCAGAAGGAGCTACGACGCAGCTTGGAATAAGTGGTCGACATGGTGCAGAAGGAGAAGTATTCATCCCGTTTCTGCCCCTCTAGTCGAAATACTGAATTTCCTAGCAGAGCTCCTGCAAGATGGCAAAACGTATAGAACTATAGGAGTCTATAGGTCCGCAATCTCAGCAGGTCACCTGCCATTAGAAGGAATGCCAGTGGGAGAGAACATGGCGGTGATCAGACTCCTGAAAGGAATAAGATTTAGGAAACCTCCACAGCCGAAGTACAAAGTACTATGGGACGTGTCAGTAGTGCTGAAGCAACTAGCAGACTGGCCTAGTAACAGACATCTATTGCTAGAACAGTTATCAGGGAAACTAGCCATGCTCCGATGCATGGTATCATGCAGGAGAGTAGCTGACGTTAAGGCACTAGAAGTAGACAGGAAGTCATATGGGCCGGAAGGTGTAACTTTTAACCTGGGCAAGAGAACTAAAACAGATTTGTCTACAATCACATATCCATACATGCAGGACCATCCAAAATGGTGCGTAGCCACATGCATAAAAGAGTATGAATGTCGAACAGCAGAACTGAGGCCAGTAGGGACAACACAACTTCTTATAGCGCGCAGGAAACCACACAAGGGCGTAGCATCAGCCACTATAGCACGATGGGTCAGAGATATCATGAGCCTAGCGGGCATTGACATGACTAAATTTGGTGCGCATTCAGTCAGTGGAGCGATGGCCTCCAAAGCGCTAGGGCAAGGCGCAGCTTTACAAGACATCATGAAAGCGGCAGATTGGGCTAGCGATACAACGTTCAGGACGTTTTATTTTAGACCAATCAACACGATAGCAGAAGCAGTAGTAAGAAGCTTTGAACAAGCTTAATGCTCGTCTCCGTCTTGACATAGAATGAAGATTTCCCCTGCTAATAGCGCAGGGAGCTCTTGATTCTATTAAAGACAAGGAGGCGAGCCTTAAATTCCCGACCCAGATACACAGGAAATGGAGAAAGTTAATGAAATGAACGAAGTATAAATTGCAAGTAACTATGATGACCATTTCCTCCTAGAATAGGGTGTGTATTCCCAGCCCTAACATATCTCCATTGTTATTTTCTGACATTAGGAGATGAGCAAAAGAATGGCTGAACCGCATTCTAGAAAGTTTGGATGGATCGGAACGAGTTGCAAGTTCTGAAGCAAGAGATCGATTCCGCTAAATGCAGGAAGTGCAAAGTTTGTTGGGCCCGTTGGCAAGTTAACGTTACAGAAGACTGCAGTTCAAGACAGTCAAAGAAGAGGAGGAACACAGGAACAGGAAGGACTAGGTCACAGAGACTAGAGACTGAAACTACAGGGAATGATAGGAATTGAAGTTTGAAAAAAAAAATTAAAAAATGTTATTTTTCACAAAATGTTATTTATTTGTTGAAACTGCTTGAGAGTAAATTAAAGAGAAGAGAAAGCTTAATGCTCGCCTCCTTGTCTTTAATAGAATCAAGAGCTCCCTGCGCTATTAGCAGGGGGAATCTTCATTGTTTAGTTGAGTTTTGTTTCCAATTAGTAACAGCCCGGTCTTATCGTCATTAAGACACAATTCATTAAGGGCCATCCAGGCTTGGATTGCCTGGTAGATTTTATTTAAGTTTTTGGAATCGGCGACACACAAGATCCTTGTGGAACACCACAGGTTACAGAGACCGGAGGGGCTGCTGAAGTATCCGAAAAGACCCTCATGGTCCGGTTAGAAAGGATTTGGTCTATTTGATGGCTTCAGGAGTGAAGTGGGCGGCAGTGTCAAGATGTTGGCACGGGTTATCATTATTGACCAAATCAAAAGCGGCCAAACGGTCTAGAAGAAGGAGGATGCATATGTTGCCTTTGTCTATATATTGGTCCATTTGTGTTTTCAGGTTTAGTAATGCTGTTTCTGTTCCATGGCCTGGTCTATTGTTTTAGGCCCTGAAGATTATTACATTCCAAGAATGTTTGGATCTGCAGATAGGCTGCACAGTCCAGGATTTTTAGTAAGAATGGTACGGTGGTGATAGGGCGGAAATTAGTGGGGATGTTGGGGTCTAGAGTGGGTTTTTTCAGTAAGGGTAGGACCCAAGCTGTTTTTAATCTTCCGGGACACAGTTGGTAGAAAAGGAGCTATTAATGAGGCTAGTGATCAAAGGTGCAAGTTTCGTTGCACATTCTTTTACCAAGGTTGTGGGGCAGATGTCACCCTTGCATATAGAACCTTTTAGGCCTTTGATAATATTGATAGTGTCTGAGATAAGCAAAGGTGTAAAGGCACATTTATTGATCTTGCGGTGTTCCGTTGAAGGAAGTGGCACTGAGCAAGATAGATTCAGATTGAGTTTGGATTTTTTTTGGGGCTATTTTTTGTTGAAGTAGAGAGACATTGTCGGCTAAGGCGTTTTGGATATTGGCACACCATTGTTCATTTTTTATATTATGGTCTGAGGTGGGAGCTGGTTATTCTAATTTGCGGAGAATTGTGAATAATTCTCTGGAGTTCGATTGAGACTTTGAGATTCTTTGGTTATAGACTTCACTTTTAGCTTTAGTGATTTCTTTTTTATAGTTGTTTGCTTTTGTTTGGAAGTGGGCTTTGTTCGTAGGTGTTGGAGGCTTAAGCCAGATGTTCTCTGCAGATCTTTTGGTTGTACGCATAGTGAGGATACAGGGGTGAACCAAGAGGTAATATGTGCAGTGGGTTTGGCTTTCCTAATTTTCAGCGGGGCTACTGTTTCAATAGAAGCAAGCATAATTTTATTGTAGTTGCTGACCAATATCAAAGGGTCAAGGTCAGCATGCGGCAGGTCAAGTATGGGTTTTAGGAGTGGTAACATGTTGTCTCAGTTAATGTTTTCTGTGGTTCTAGTTGGTAGCACTGGTACTGTTGTGGGGTGTTTGGCTTTTCTAGTGGTGATAGTAGTAGTGAAGATTATCATGTTGTGGTCCGACCAGCGTGTAGGAGTGTTAGAGAGAATGTCAGAGATGCAGTTGGTGTCTGCTATTCAATCTAAGATACGTCCTTTTTCATGTGTAGGTGAGCAGATTCTTTGGGTAAAGCCTTGGGCTTTCATAGCGTTGGCTAGGAGGCCTGCCCGTGTGTCCAATGGGTCGTTCAGACCTAAGTTGAAATCGCCCATGATGATGACTTTGGAGAGAGGTTTCACATTATGTGCCAGAAAGATGTAATGTCCTCTTCAAATGTGTACAAGGTGCCTGGGGGCCTATAGATAATATGTAGGGAGAGCGTGCAGGTGTGTGTGAGGGTGATTTTTAACGTGATGATTTAACCTGCATCCCTACATACAGCCCAACAAGACACAGATATTAGGCATCAATGACTAAAAAAAGCCTAAGGCTTACAGCCTCCCTAGTGTGGTGATTACCTCACACCTCAATGCCAATCCAACCAGTGACATTTCAATTCAATGGCCGTGTGTGCAACTACAAGTGCAGGCATTTAGTTTCAAAATTCGTCTGGTTATTGCTTAGTAAGAGGTGCTAGGCGAGCAGCCAGGATTATAGTAGAGAGCACGTACATACAATTATCGAACAAATGCGGGTGATCCTCTATTACAGTCAGCAGGATACGTCATTAGTTAGCATATGCGAGCCTGGATATAGCTAAATACAACATTCAACAGTGTACTAGTAAGTAAGAGGACACCTTATTCGAGGAATATATCAAGCATACAATACAAAAGGGGTCACACAAGCTACACAGAGCAGTACCAAGCAGCAGGAGGGGCTAACATAGCCATAGTGTAAAATTCAGTCTGCGACTGTCAAGCATTAGATTAGCCATTGAATTAAAGGTGCGTACAGAGTTGGCCGTCAGCACAGTGCAGATATAGGCATAGGTATGCTGTCAAATACATACATTCAAAGGATGCGCTCCAAGTAGTGTAGACAGGAGTGATCTGGAGGTAGGGGCGTGAGGCAGACAATGCGGTGTCTAGTTTCAATAGGTATTGGGGCGGATTTACAGTGTGTGAAGGCGGTCAACGCCCGGTGCTAAGATTGAGATGCGAGATTGCGGGAGGCAGCAGGATAGGGCAGAGTGGGTAGGCCCACAACCCTCAGGCATGGACAGGCACAGACAGGAATCTGGCTTTTTAGATAGGCCTTCTAGAGTGGGCCGGCTTCCGCCTGCCGGCGCACTCTATTGGTGGGTAAAGATCGTGGTGGGGCCAATCACAGCGGATCAATGCGTTGTAGCACATTGCTAGGCAACAAGGCTAGCGCATGGCATTTGCCATTTTAGAATGGTCGGGTTCAGCTTTTTCCGAATGCACGCAGTGCAATAAATGAAGCAATAGTTGCAGGGAGCAGATTTCGGGCTCATACACCATCTGCAGATGAGGTGGTGTGCAGATGATATCCTTGACGGCAATTTGGGCGTTATTCTGCTTACAACGGCAGAAGCTACAATTTCGTCAGAGGACTCTCTTGTGGAGCGATGATGGCGCAGTGAAGAGGGATGGGCTCCTGCCCTCCCTGTCAGCGGATCCTGCACAGTAACAGGCACAGGCAGGAATCTGGCCTTTTAGAGTGGCCTTCTGGAGTGGGCCGGTTTCTGCCTGCCGGCTAACTGTATTGGTGGGTAAAGATCACAGTGGAGCAATCACAGTGGATCAATGCTTTGTAGCACATTGCTAGGCGGCAGGGCTAGCGCATGACATCTGCTATTTTAGAATGGTCCGGTTCAGCTTTTTCCAAACTCTCGCACTGCAATAAATGAAGCAATAGTTGCAGGGAGCAGATTTTGGGTTCATACACCATCTGCAGATGAGGTGGTGTGCAGATGATATCCCTGGCGGCAATTTGGGCGTTATTCTGCTTACCATGGCAGAAGCTGCAATTTCTTCATTAATCCAAGTACTTCTTCATTAATCCTAGTACTAGTACTTCTTCATTAATCCTAGTACTACTCTTCCTCTCACTAGGGACTTGAATGAAGTACCAATTTCCATGACCGAAACCCATGTATATATATATATATTTTTTTAAATATTTTTTATTGGCATTTTGTTTTAAACAAGAACATTGGGACTCAACAGTGTCCCTCATCTTCCCCCGTCCCCACCCCCCCACCCCCCTCACCAGTTTTAATGTCTTTGCACTGTCTCTGCGAACCTTGGATGGTTTTATTTAGGCTGTGAACATATCAAGTATGCGGATGTTATGGGGGCACCATTGCTGTATATAGTCGCCTTGCAGAAATTCGATGGCTTCTCCCCAGTCTGTGGCGAACTTCTGTCTGTCCCCTTGAAGATCGTACGTGATGTTTTCCATAGCTACATGAGTCCAAATTCTTCGGAGCGATTCTTGGGTGGTTGGGGGGGCCTTTTGTTTCCATTTTTGCGCAATGGCCAGCCACGCTGCCATGAGGAATCCCATGAAGTTCTGTTTTTGTGTCGTTGTATAGGATTTATCTCGGGGGGCCCACATGCCGCCCATCCAAATTTCCTCTCCCAGATTGGCCGCGCCCTCAAAGATTACCTGCATTTGTGTTTTTACTTCCTCCCAAAATTGTTGTATTTCAATGCAGTCCCACCAGATATGTCTCCAGGTGCCCAATGTGTCGCATCCCCTCCAGCATATGCCTTGTGTTGCTGGGAATATTTTGTGGATTCTCTCCGCGTATAATGCCATTGAACCATTATTTTCGTCCAGGCTTCCCTCGTTTGTACTGCCCGTGTCCATTTCGGGATAACTTGCCAGAGGTATGACCATTTGTCCCTCGTAATTCGTTTCCCTAGGGTAACTTCCCATTTTTTCATATACTGCCAGGTAATGTTTTCTTCTTGGGCGTTGATGAATTTGTATAGAGTGGATACAAATTTCGATTCCCCCGTATTGGTCATGATATAAGTCTCGAATGGGGTGAGGTCTCTTGACCAGGCCTTTGTAATTCTTGGTGAAGTGAGCCAGTGGTGGAGTTGCTCATATTGATATCTGTCCCTTTCCGTAAGGCCCAGCAATTCCCGGGTGTTTTGAAAGGATCTAATTTGTTGTCCCTCAATCATATCTCCCACTTTCGTGCAGTGTGCTTTGCGCCATTTACTGAAGGAGCCTCTCTCCTGGCCTCGGGGGAAGTCTGGGTTGTCGAAGAGTGGGATGAAGGGGGCTGGGTTGATTGTCAGAGTGCCCTTTCTTGTTGCTCTGTTCCAAATTTCCATGGCGGAGCTCATGACTTCGCTGAGGTTTATGTTGTGGTGTCTGTGTTCGGGTTTCATCCAGAGGAGGTGGCGTAGATTCGCTCTTGCCACTGCTCTGTCCTGTGCCGCCCACCACTTTTCTGAGTCATCCGAGATCCATTCGTGTAGGACCCACAGTTGTGCAGCCTCGTAGTATTTCTTCATGTGGGGAAGCGCCATTCGACTTATGTGCGGTGAGTGTTTGGAGTGAGACTCTCAGAGTTTTGTTTTGCCATACGTATTTCGAGATGGTTTTGGAGAGGGTTCTAAAGAATGCCGGTGGGACCCGGATGGGGAGAGCCTGGAAGTAGTATAGTAATCTTGGTAATATTGTCATCTTGATGACTGTGATTCTGCCCCACCATGAAATTGTCAAGGGGTTCCACCTGAGTAAATCGCTTTTGACGTCTTCTAAAAGTTTGGGGTAGTTTCCTTTGTAGAGGTCCTGTATCCGCGGTGTCAATGTCACTCCGAGATATTTGACACCTGCTTCTGCTTTTTGTAGTTGGAGGTCTGTCGTTGTCTTGTATATTTCTTTCTTGTCGCCTGCAAGTGCCATCACGGATGATTTCTGTTTATTTATCTTCAAACCCGAGATCACTCCATAGTTGTCTATTTGCTGAATAAGGAGGGGAAGCGTTTTGCTTGGGTCTGCTAAAGTAAGCAGCATGTTGTCTGCATATGCCGCCGTCTTGTGCGTGTGCCCTCCCATTTCTATGCCCCTGATGTCTGGGTTCGCTCTAATCTGCGCTAGGAGGGGTTCTAGGAATATAGCATAGAGAAGGGGCGAAAGGGGGCACCCCTGTTTCGTTCCCCTGCTGATTCTGACTGTATCCGAGAGTTCTCCGTTGACTGCGATTCTGGCCATCAGGGAATTATAGTTGGCCCTTATCATGTTGATAAAGTCCATTCCCATGCCCATTTTCTGTAATGTGGCAAACAATAGTGACCATTCCACCCGGTCGAATGCTTTTTCGGCGTCCAGCGCTATTATTGCCGAGGGGATTTCCATGATTCCTGTCTTCTCTATGAGGTGTATAATTCTTCTAATGTTGTCGTGGGCTTTCCTTTTAGGGATGAAGCCTGCTTGTTCCTGGTGGATTAATTTGGGGAGTAAAGGAGCTAGTCTGTTGGCCAGGACTTTTGTATAGAGTTTGGGGTCGATATTGATTAGAGCGATTGGGCGATATGAGCCCGGAGCTTCAGGGTCTTTCCCCTTATTATGGAAGACTAGTATTTTTGCTTCATTCATTGATGGTACGATGTTACCTGAAATCTTGAAGGTGTTGAAAAGTGTAGTTAGATGGGGTGTTAATATGTCTGCGTATGTTTTATAAAATGCTGCCGTAAAGCCGTCTGGCCCCAGGGCTTTATTCCTAGGGAGGTCTCTGATTGCCTTCCCCACCTCTTCCTCCGTTATTGGTTGGTCGAGGGCCGTTTTCTCTGACGGTGATACTGTCGGAAGGGTAATCCCTGTTAGAAACGCCATTTGAGCCTCTCTACTCGGCCACTGCGACGTGTATAGGTTCTGGTAGTACTCTCGGAACTCTTCTTTTATGTCCTTCGTTTGCGTCTTCTTTTCTCCCCTCCCGTTTATCAGGGTTTTCACTGCTTGATCCTGGTGCCTGCCTTTTAGTTGTCTTGCTAGGAGCTTGTCCGCTTTATTTGATTTCATCGCATACCAGTGTTTTGCATGGAGTAGTTGCGTCTCGGCTCTTTTGGTTCTTATCAGGTCTAACTGGCTCTGAGTGTGTCGGTATGCTCTCTTCAGTTTTCTGGAGGAGTTTTTGGTCATTTCCTGCCTTATTTCTTCCAGCTTCTCCCCCAGCTCGTCCTCCCATTTGTGGATGAGCTTATTCTTCCGCACTTTTAGAGCTATTAGTTGACCCCTTATCACGACTTCCCACTTGGTGCCCTGGGTGACATCCGGGGTATCGTTGTGCTCAAAGTATTCATCTATTTTTTCCCTGATAGTTTCTCTTAACACTGGATCTTGTAATATTTCTCCTGGGAGAGTCCATAGCCACAGCCCTGAGTGGTTTCACATCTTGGGGAGGGTGATCCATAGCGGGGCATGGTCTGATAGTGATATTACGCCTTTTTCGATGTCTTGGATTTCCCCGAGTAATGCACCTGATGCCCATATGTAGTCTATTCTAGAGCTTGTATCGTGAACGTGTGAGTGATAGGTGTATCTATCCGTTGGTCCTCTGAGTCTTCTCCACACGTCATCTAGAGCCAGATTCTGCATCGCCTGTCTGAGAGCTGGTGACGGGGCCCCCTGTTGGGATGATTTTGGTTTTGAGCAATCTTCTGGTAGTTTCCATGCTATGTTGAAGTCTCCTGTGAGGATCACCTCCTCTTCCGCGAAGCTTTCGAGTTTGTTGAGTGTAGCTTTGATGAAGCCCTCCTGGCCCGTATTAGGGGCGTATAGGGTTGCAATGGTCAGATTAAGGTTGTCTATCTGGATCTTAGCAAAGACATAGCGGCCGTTTTTGTCTGCCAATGTTTCCTTGACTTGGACCTGCAGGTGGTTGGCGAATGCAATGAGGGTGCCTTTTTTCTTTTCCTCATCGTTGGATTGAATAAGCTGTTTATATCCTCTTATGCAGAGTAGATTTTTCCTCTTCTTCTGTATGTGAGTTTCTTGGAGCGTTATTATATCAAACTTTTCCCTGAATAAGAAGTGCTCTGTTTTTTTCCCCTTCACTGGCATGTTCAGCCCCCTAATATTAAAAGTTAGTATTTTCAGCCCCATTCTGTCCTCTGTTTTTGCAGTTCCTCCGTGGGGGCCTCCTGTGGTTCGCTATAGTGTGCATTTGATCCGGTGATTGAGTTTATTCCCTCCCAAACTTTCCCAAGAACTCCCCCCCCCTCCCTTCCTATCCCCCCAACAATGTCCCTGAGGAGGGCCCTGGCCCTATGGTTGCTCTGGCGTTGCGCCTTCCTTTGCTCCATGCCCTCAAAAGTCTCAGGGTGGTAGTTTGCAGGGGATCCTAAACCCTGCATGTCGCGCGATTCCACGATGGTCCCATGGACTCGCTGCGCATAGTTTTCGGCTTTTGCCCTCTTTATTGTTCCTCTAGTCTTGTAGACTCCTTCTCCGGATCTGTCTTGGCTTATTCCCTCTGGGTTCTTGATTCTAGTCTGGGTTGCGTGACTGGAGTCTCGTTCTTCTTTTTACCGTTTGCCACCCCTTCGGCTGTCTTCGTTGTTTTGGGGGTTCCCTAGTTTCTGTCGGATCTTGCTCCTTTTCCTGGCATCCCAAGATCCTCAGGCCCTCTTCGCATGTGACGCAGTGTTGTCTTTCTTCCCATGAGAATAGAAGGCCAAAGGGGAATGTCCATTTGTATCGAATTTGTCTTTCCGATAAGATCTTGGTCAGTTGGCCCATTTCTCTTCTTTTTCTGAGCGTGGATTGTGCTAGGTCTTGGAAGAGTAAAATGACTTTGCCGTTCATTCTAATTTGCTCCAAAGTCCTGGCCTCTCTCAATATTCGTTCTTTTTGTGCATATCTGGGCATGGCCACTAAGACGTGTCTGGGGCGGGACCCGGGGTCCCCTGCCCGCCGGGGGCCTACCCTGTGTATTCTATCAATGAGAATATCTTCACTGGGGTCATCCTTCAGTATGTTTTGGAACACTTGTTGTACCGCAGTGCGGAGATCTTTGTCCTCCACTGTTTCCGGCATATTTTTAATGCCTATGTTCGATCTCCTAGATCTGTTCTCCAAGTCTTCGCATTGAGTTTCGAGTTCCAACGCCAGACGTGCGAGGCGGTCTTGTGCCTCGGCCTCTGAAGTCGCCTCTTCGTCCATGTTCTGGACCGTCCTTTCCAAGTTGTCCGTCCTCTCCTCTAGAGATTGGATGTCCTTTTTTAAATCCTGTACAGCTTGTTTCAGTTCCCCCTTCATATTGTCAAATTGGGATTGCGTAGAGGCTATAAATTGGTCTTGAAGCTCCTTAAACCACTTTTTCAAATCCTCTCGTGAGGTCGCCATGTCCGCGCTTACGTCGCGATCCGCAGGGGGTCTTTCTGGCTTGAGTGTTTGGCTGCTTGCTTTATTCCCGCGTTTCCTAACCCCCAGATGTGTGTTAGGTCTTGTGTCTGTGTGGACCCTCCTTTGTTTTTGGATATAGCCTGTGACTTCTGCCTGGTCCCGGGTTTGGACATATGTGGTTTTTTCTTTCCCTATGCGTTGTCTTGGTATGGCTCTCTCTCGCCGATCTTGGAGCGTTTGTGGGGGTCCGCTTGTCTCTTCGCCAGAGCCTGTGTCCCTCTGCTCAACCGCTCCCCGGTTCTGCTTGGTCATCTGGCGTTGGGGTGTTTTGTATGGGATTGTGGGCCTGTCTCCGTAGGGGCCGAGGCGGACTCCCCGTGACTCTCATGTCCTTTTTATCCTGTCTTCCCCGGATTCGATGAGTCGCCTCAGGCCCACCTCATGGGGGGGCTCTGTTTGCTTTTGTGGGCAATTGTTGGAGGGTCCTTCTAATCCCCCTGTGGGTCCGCGGGGCGTGCGGGAGGTGCGTAAGTGGGGGGGCCCTCCCGGGATCTTCTCGCTGCTGCCGCGTACCTGTTTGCTTTGTCCCCATTCGGGGCTCCGGGCTCCGCTGGACTCGAGCGCTGCTTCTGGAGCCGCCGGACTCCGACTGCCTCTCACCGCTGAGTTTCCTTCTGCTGGGCTAGCGGAGGCGCCTTTTCTCCCTCTGACTGGCGGCTTCTCTTACGGCTGTTCCCCTCTTTTCCCGCGTTGAGACGCCGTCGCCGCCCGTCCGGTCCTCCTTGGCTGCGTCACTCCTGGAGGGGTCCCTCGCTGCTTCTCACCGGATTTCTCACCGGTGGGGGACTGGGGCCTATGTTGCACGGGTTCTTCTGCCGCTGTTGGGGGGGACGCCGATCCCGGGCTGGACACACTTCTCTCGGATGACTGCCACGGCGGCCAGTTCCAAGCGGAGCTCCGTCGGCAGGAAGGTGGGGTATTTCGGGGCCGCGGTGACGGTGCTACCGCCACCGAGGTGCTTAGTTCGGTGAGACTTCACTACCAATCTCTATCTGAGATAGGAGGGGTAATGGAGTCGTCTCGATGGGCTCATCGCAGGCTTTTGTTATTTTCTTTATTGCCGCGGCCCGAGCTGGGGGACGGAGCTACGCTCACGCACGTCTGCCCGGCTCGGCTGCCATCTTGGAATCCGAAACCCATATATATTTATCTCTGCTAAGCCCAGGCACACCTCAGTGCAGACCCTCACCTAACTCCCTTGTACCAAGTGTACCAGAACCATGGCCATGCTGGTTTAAACAATAGTGTCTAGTGAGCGTATTAAGGTCTCATCCTCTGTCTGCCTTACATATACCCTGGATAGAGACACCCTTGAACTCTGCACCCGATGCTGACATTCTCTTTGTTGATCTACCTGCACATATGGGGGCAAAACGGTGACCGGAATCGACAGAAGTTATATTAACTGTCTCACAAATCCATCTACTGGTGAATGGTCTTTAGGCCTTCTTGCATGGAAGACCCTCCCTGAAAGTGATGATCAAGCTATCTGACCTCTTAAGGCTGGCTGCCCTGCCCTGGTGAGGCGAGGCTGTTTTGACATCATGCCTGGTCCATTGTACCTCTCAGCAGGGTCAGAGTATTGAAAGAAGGCTGGTAGAATGATCTTTCGGGACAGATGGAACTTGGATGCAACCGTGGGCAAAAAAAGCCAGATCACACCTGAGAGAACAAGTGTCTGGTGACACTGTTAAATAAGGGCATTTCACACCAGAACTCACAGCACCCCAAGCTGTGCACCAAAAGGATAGTCACTAAAAAAAGACTTATTAACTTGATGTCAACTCTATTGGTTCAAATGAGGCCACCTAGCGAGCTTTCAGAAACAAAGGAAGGCCCCATGGTGGAACTCCTGAGACTGTTAACAGTCTTGATAAAGAAAAACTCCTCACAAATTTGACAACCAGTTTTTCCACCATCCGAGTTCAGATCTCAAGTTTCGCTAAAGGCTTGGACGGCCACCCTTTGAGTTCTCAGGGAAGATTCAGCCAGGCCCAAATCAATCCCTTCCTTCAGAAACTGTAGAATTGTTCATATTGGATACCGCAGAGTCAGAATCTCGCTCTTCTCCCATTAAGACCCGAAACTCTTCCAGGGCCAGTTATTACAGGTTTTTTTGAACCACTAGGGTGATTTGAGTGGAAAGATCATCCTGTCTCTGCATAACCTACCTTTGTTTCCAATCCACCCCACACCCCCTTGAAGAATATGTGAAATCTGATTCCTCAGGGGCCAGCCTGAGAGGTAATGGAAAGACTGCTAACTAGAACCTGTGGGCTATGCCTAGTTCCATACCAGCAAAAACCACAACCGTTGGGGGTAAAAATGTACCCAGAAGGATCACATCTGCTGCCGAGTGATTCATCCTGAGTACCACCTAGGTGATTCATGGAAGAGGAGGGAATGTGAATGACATGCCTTCTAAACACTTGATCGTCATATCATTTAGCTCCCATGCTCCCGACATGGGAACCTGGAGCAGAAGTGTTGAACCTGTACATTCTGTGGGAAGGCAAACAGTTGTAATGCCATGTAATCAAATCTTTTGCCCACCTGCTGGAATATGTTGGGACAAACTGCCATTCTGCAGAGGGGAAAACCATGTGTAGGTGGTCTGCTGTCACGGTGTGAGGACCCTTGATGTGGCCCAGCAAGAAGGACAACAGTTTCAACCCTGCCATTTGCTAGAGGCTCCAGTGCCCTGGAACATCGTTTGTTGATATATTCCAACACTAAGGTGTTGTCTGTTTGTAACAACACTGTTCTCCCCTGAGTTGCAGGGTACTGAAGGCTGCCGCAAGCTATCGCCAATTGGAACAGCAAGTCACTTTCTGCATCTTCCACTTCTTTTGGTTCATGTGATCCTCCACTGTGGGCCCCATCCCAGAATGTTGGCATCCGTGGAAGGCATGCCTAGCAAGCACTGCCTCATCGTGAATTCTTTTATCAGATCGACAATTCTCAACCACCATTCCAACAAGGTTCTCAGTTCCTACAATACTGGCACCAGTTATTCAAAGTGTGGCACCCAGTGCCTGTGGAAATGTTATAACAACTGTCTCAAATGGAGCCTTGCCTAGGACAACATCAACACATAGGATGCCATGTGACCCTGCACTTTTAAAAGGAGCCTGGATGTAGCCTGATAATGTTCTAGCAGTTCCCTCAGTAATGCATATACTCTGATTGTCCTGCCCTCTGGAAACATCACCAAACCCTTGTAAGTCCAGACTTGGGCGTCTACTTTGTAAGTGGTTTCAACCCAGCACTCCAACTAAGTCAATGCCTATTATGGGATGCTCAATGGAAACCCTTATTTATATATTTTTATGTCAAAAGTTTTTTTTATTTCTGGATGATGTACCCTTATATCACGCCCCTCTTTTTGAATTCCCCCCGGTCTCACTGAACCAAGAAATAGGTTTGTTTTGCAAAGTTGAAAGATTTATTTGAGGAATTGAACAATATATATATATATTCAGTAAAAAAAATGTGTTAAAGGGACGTTATGGTTAAGTTGCGCTACTAAAAACCTATGAAATTCAGTGAAAAAACGTTGTTAAAGGGACGTTATGATTAAGTTGCGCTACTAAAAACCTATGAAATTTAGTGAAAAAAACGTTGTTAAAGGGACGTTATGGTTCCAAGTAAAACTGAAAAACCCTTTAAATTTGCCAGTTATGGTAAGGTAAGTAACCATAACTCGCGCCACCACCGTGCACTGCTAAGACTAACACCCAGGACATCAAAGATGACATCACAAATGGGGGACTAAAGAAGGGAGACACAGGGCATGAGCGGGGGTGGGGGAGGAAGAAGGGAGACACAGGGCATGAGCGGGGGGTGGGGGGGAAAAGAAGGGAGACACGGGGCATGAGCGGGGGTTGGGGGGGAAGAAGGGAGACACGGGGCATGAGTGGGGGGTGGGGGGGAAGAAGGGAGACATGGGGCATGGGTGGAGGGGGAAGAAGGAAGACACGGGCATGAGTAGGGGTGGGGGTGGACATAAGGGAGACATGGGGCATGAGCGGGGGGCGGGGGGGAAGACGGGAGACACGCGGCATGAGCAGGTCGTGGGGGGGGAAAGAAGGGAAACACGGGGCATGAGCGGGGGGTGGGGAGGAAAGAAGGGAGACACGGGGCATGAGCGGGGGTGGGGGAGGAAGAAGGGAGACACGGGGCATGAGCAGGGGGTGGGGGGGAAAAGAAGGGAGACACGGGGCATGAGCGGGGGGTGGGGGGGAAGAAGGGAGACACGGGGCATGAGTGGGGGGTCGGGGGGGAAGAAGGGAGACATGGGGCATGAGCGGGGGGTGGGGGGTGGAAGAAGGGAGACACTGGGCATGAGCGGGGGTGGGGGGAGAAGGGAGACACGGGGCATGAGCGTGGGGTGGGGGGTAAGAAGGGAGACACGGGGCATGAGCGGGGGTGGGGGAGGAAAGAAGAAAGACACGAGGCATGAGCGGAGGGTGGGGGTGGACAGAAGGAACACACGGGGCATGAGCGGGGGTGGGGGGTAAGAAGGGAGACGCGAGGCATGAGCAGAGGGGTGGGGGAAAGAAGGAAGACACGGGGCATGAGCGGGGGACGGGGGGGAAGAAGGGAGACACGGGGCATGAGCGGAGGGTGGGGGGGAAAGAAGGGAGACACGGGGCATGAGCGGGGGGTGGGGGGTGGAAAGAAAGGAGACACGGGGCATGAGCGGGGGGTGGGGGTAACACGAGGGAGACACAGGGCATGAGCGGGGGGTGGGGGGAGAAGGGAGACACGGGGCATGAGCGGGGGGTGGGGGGGAAGGGAGACACGGGGCATGAGCGGGGGGCGGGGGGAATAAGGGAGACACGCGGCATGAGCAGGTTGTGGGGGGGAAGGAAGGGAGACACGGGGCATGAGCGGGGGGTGGGGAGGAAAGAAGGGAGACACGGGGCATGAGCGGGGGTGGGGGAGGAAGAAGGGAGACAAGGGGCATGAGCGGGGGGTGGCGGGAAAAGAAGGGAGACACGGGGCATGAGCGGGGGGGTGGGGGGGAAGAAGGGAGACACGGGGCATGAGTGGGGGTCGGGGGGAAGAAGGGAGACACGGGGCATGAGCGGGGTTGGGGGGTGGAAGAAGGGAGACACTGGGCATGAGCGGGGGTGGGGGGAGAAGGGGGACACGGGGCATGAGCGTGGGGTGGGGGGTAAGAAGGGAGACATGGGGCATGAGCGGGGGGGTGGGGGAGGAAATAAGAAAGACACGAGGCATGAGCGGAGGGTGGGGGGGAAGTAGGGAGACACGGGGCATGAGCAGGGGGTGGGAGGGGAAAGAAGGGAGACACGGGGCATGAGCGGGGGGTGGGGGGAAGAAGGGAGACACGGGGCATGAGCGGGGGGTGGGGGTGGACAGAAGGAAGACACGGGGCATGAGCGGGGGGTGGGGGGGGAAGAAGGGAGACACGGGGCATGAGCGGAGGGTGGGGGGGAAGAAGGGAGACATGGGGCATGAGCGGGGGGTTGGGGGGAAGAAGGGAGACACGGGGCATGAGCGGGGGGTGGGGGTGGACAGAAGCAAGACACGGGGCATGAGCGGGGGGTGGGGGTAAGAAGGGAGACACGGGGCATGAACGGGGGGTTAGGGGGTAGAAGGGAGACACGAGGCATGAGCAGAGGGGTGGGGGAAAGAAGGAAGACATGGGGCATGAGCGGGGGACGGGGGGGAAGAAGGGAGACACGGGGCATGAGCGGAGGGTGGGGGGAAAGAAGGGAGACACGGGGCATGAGCGGGGGGTGGGGGGTGGAAAGAAAGGAGACACGGGGCATGAGCGGGGGGTGGGGGTAACACGAGGGAGACACAGGGCATGAGCTGGGGGTGGGGGGAGAAGGGAGACACGGGGCATGAGCGGGGGGTGGGGGGGAGGGAGACACGGGGCATGAGCGGGGGGTCGGGGGGGAAAGAAGGAAGACACGGAGCATGAGCTTAGAAGGGAGCCATGGGGCATGAGCGGGTGGTGGGGGGAAAGAAGGGAGACACAGGGCATGAGCGGGGGGTGTGGGGGGGAAGAAGGGAGACACGAGGCATGAGCGGGGGGTGGGGGGGAAGAAGGGAGACACGGGGCATGAGCGGGAGGTGGGGGGAAAGAAGGGAGACATGGGGCATGAGCGGGGGGGTGGCGTGAAGAAGGGAGACACGGGGCATGAGCAGGGGTGGGGGAGAACGGGAGGAAAACACGGACATAAGCTTAGTGTGCAGGCGCAGATCCCGCTCCTCGGCCCTCCGCAGGCCACCGTGTGCCGATGCCGTGAGCGGGGGCTGGAGGAACAGGGGAGACACGGGGCATGAGCAGGGGTGGGGGGACAGGAAAGAGACACGGAGCATGAGTGGGAGGGGGTGGGGGAGAACGGGAGGAAAACACGGACATAAGCTTAGTGTGCAGGCGCAGATCCCGCTCCTCGGCCCTCTGCAGGCCACCGTGTGCCAATGCCGTGAGCGGGGGCTGGAGGAACAGGGGAGACACGGGGCATGAGCAAGGGTGGGGGGACAGGAAAGAGACACGGAGCATGAGTGGGAGGGGGTGGGGGTAACGGGAGGAAGACACAGGCATTACCATAGTAGCAGGCGGCAGATCCCTCGGGATAAACAAAGATGGCAGGCGTCTTTCAAAATAGACGCACTGCAAGTTTGCACCACAGCCAATGGGAAAGCACGTAACATGTCCGCGGACACCACGCACGTCGCTTGCCCAATCACTGTCCTGTCCGCGGAGCGAACAGGGAAGTGTGTCCGCGAAGCGGACACAGATATCACTAATTTTTTCTGACCTACTTTTTGGTCATTTTTTAAAAAACTATTGGACGGATTTTCACCAAATTTGCAAAAGCACGCTTTCGGGACCAAGCCGCTGCTCCTGGTCCAAATTTGGTGAAAACCCCTCCAGCGGTTTGGGCTGCAGGCGCGAGCAAATTATTTTTCCCATTCAGTCTATGGGGAAAAAAAATGTTGGGACCCCCCCTATATCTTTTCCCCCCCTGGACGAATCCTCACCAAACTTTGCAAAAAAATTCAGAGTGGGCCATATACTTTCTTTTGCAAAGTTTGGTGAGGATTCGTCCAGGGGGAGCGAAGTTATAAGCCGCCCAAAAAGTGCTCTTCCTATGGAAACAGCAACTTAACCATAACTACATGGCCACTAGCCTGGCCATGTAATATCACACTTTTATAGATATGAACAATATCTGAATATCACACTTATGAATATGAACAATGATCAGCAATGGGTGATATTACAATAATCAACAATCTCTTTAATCAATTAGGAGTAGGAATAGGACGACTAATGTAGCAGAGAATAACTTTGTGTGGTTCAAGGAAATGCAAGGATAGGATTGAAAGCAACACAGAAATAAAACCTGATATGAATTCAGTCAAAGAAAAGGTGATCACTCTTTCCCCCTGTTATTACTCACTCCCATGAGGGCACACAGGTTTCAGGAATAACAATCAACAATTGCAGTTTCAATCCCAATTCCCCCCCCAGCAAGTTTAGAGAGAACAGGATGATTTTAAAACAGGTCAATTGCTTTTAAATGTAATATGAGGTAATGGGAAAAATGCTAAAATTGATTTTAATTCGCTAAATGGGATTCAGAACTAGTGAGAGTTGCTTTGGATTGGTTCAGGGAAACACTAGCAATGATTGTAGAATGATTATCAGATGGAAAACGAAATTCAGAAGTTGAAAGCAACAAGTAGCTGTTTTTACATGTGGTGAAATTGAGCCAAATGCGAAATCGCTGCAACTTTTCAGCGCACGAAAAAACGCGATTACAGAAAAACTATCAGGAGATTTAAATTTCGTTTCTAGGACGTATGGTTCAAAAGTTACAGAGGTTTTAGTGAAGGTAGATTTTTCTCAAAAGAGTCAAGATTTCAAAATGAAAGATGCGCTGTTGAAGATTTAGAACAAAGATTTCTTAACACTAGGGAGTCTATGGAGACACACGGACAGCACAGCTACCTATCCAGAGGCGCCTACGGATGGTTTCTATCTGCCTGAGACGATTGCCTTTCTCCAGAAAATATATATTAGCGCCAAGATACTTATCACTACAATTATCACAGGATTATGTGGATGAGAGAAGAATTTAGGATAGACAAAAGAGATTCAATAATACAGTCTGGATATGTTGGAATTGGTTGGATGAGATTATGTAAGCTAAGAGATGACTATGGGCAGTTGTATGCTAAATACTCACTACTATGGCTTTGGAATGGAATGGGCCCGTCAAAGATCTGGTCAAAGATTTGGCTGGAATTCGCTCGCCACCGGACAGGTCTGAGGCGTTGGGTTCTGCTCTCAGCAAGGCCCTCTGGTCTGCACAGCCTCTTGGACTGGATCTGACGGGTTCTGGGTTACAGCTCTGCCGGACTGGATCTGGACCTTGGGTTCTAGCAAGGTTTCTTGGCCAGAGGTAACCAACACAGCACAGCTGGGCTGTTGAATTGATTAGGCCCTGTGGAAGTTTAGGGGTTAAAATCAGGTTGCAAGATTTTAAAGGCCTGCTGAAAAGGGTTCAGCTTTTGGGTTAGGCCTCTGCTTCAGGGTTCTGGAGTCTGGTTCTAGAGTCTGGTTCTGGAGATGTGTTCTTCCTGCAGAGCACTTCGCCGGTAGATCAGTGATCAGTGAAAGTGTGTGTCGCTGGGTCCTCAACAGTCCCTATTTATCCATCTTCCAAAGGGGTGGGGAGGCTGTTTGCACTATGCCCAACCCTCTAAGGATCTGATAGGTCAGAGAATTCCCTCTCTCCTGATTTGAGAAAGGAACACTGTGTCATGATGTGTCATCATGTGTCAGAGCGACACTGTGTTTAGGGTCCAGAAAAAAATCCCTCCCCTTGGTTCTTACCCAGAAAATCTATTTTTCCCCAAAAAATATACTTCCAATATGCACAACTTGTTTTTTTTTAAAACGTATTTTATTGGTTTTGATAGAAAAAAGAAAAAGAAAACGTGCAATACAACAAGAAATCAACATTGGTTTGAACTGGGGAGGAGACGGTGAGGGGGAAACAAGGGGGGGGGAACAAACAAATCAACAACAGTCTTCATGTTGTAGCAAACTTACAGTGGACGGGTGGGTTAGGGGCAATGACCCAAAGTTTCAGGAAGCAAGAGGGGTCAAACACAGGGGTGGTTCCACCAATGCCGGCATCCGAGCAGTGTCAATGCAGTGGTGTGGGACTTCAGGGGGGTTTGTAGTCAGCGCTGAAGCGTATGTCTCTGAGGAGGGCCTTCCATGATTCCAAAGTGCCACCTTCGGTTTCGCCACTGTTCGTGATTCCTTCCTGCCAGGCCCTGGTTTCAGCTGTTGTCCATCTCTCGAGTTCTTTGAGCCATCTCTCTTGCCTGGGGCCCGACGGCGTCTTCCAGGCCATCGCTATTGTTCTTTTAGCCAGGATACATGAGATGTCCATTAATTTAACAGCGTGCTTGGATTTGCTAGGTCTGGGGTAGGTCCCCAGGAGGCACTCGCCAGGAGTCCATTCGTATCTTGTCATTCCGGCGTCCATGCAGGTCTGTTTGGCCTTGGACCACAGTGCCATCGCCTTGGTGCAGGTCCAGAACATGTGAATCACATCTGCTTTATCATTCCCGCACCAGGGGCATGCAGGGGAGGATGTCTTATTGAAGGAGGCAACCCTATGTGGGGTCATGTATGTCCTGTAAAGAACGTTCAATTGGATCTGGCCAAACCTGGTGTTCCTGGATACTTTTTTGGGAAATATCAGCGCTCTTTCCCATTCTTTATCTGAAATCGGGGTCTCAAGGTCCGCCTCCCATTTTGTCCTCAGATCTTCGCATTTAGGGTTGGTTTTATCACATAGTCTGCTGTAAAGCCTGGAGACAGGTCTCCAGCCGTCCGAGAGGTCATGCATCTCTTGTAGCAGAGGGTCAGGGGAGGGCTCCTCCGGCCATCCGGTCCATTGTTTCTTAGCAGTTTGTTTGAGGCGATGGTACCAGAGGAACTGGCCCGGGGGAATTCCATCGGCAGCCTTAAGAGATTCGAAATCCCTGAATTCTCCCTCCTCATACATGTCGCTCCATGTGTAAATGCCGGCCTCTTCCCACCTCCTTGCCGTAGAGATGTCTGCAGCCGTTCGACAGGTGTCTGCTAGGATGGGATTGTCCGGAGAGTATGGGTGTCGTATTCGCCTGATGCAGCAGGACCTGGCCCATATCTTTCTTCCCAGGTCAATCACCATGGAGGGGACCGGGGGTTGCCATGTAGGGTGCCATAGGATCTCCTTGGGGATCACATTGTCCGAGGGTTGCCTCAGCAGTTCGGTCTCTGCTGAAGGCTCATCCGAGAGCCATCTCGTTATGTGACTCAGCTGGGCAGCCAGGTAGTACAACTGGAGATCCGGTAACTTTATTCCGCCTTCTTTGTGTGGAAGAGAGAGGACGGACAGCGACAGTTTATGCCTGTGTGGGCCCCAAAGGAAGTCCCTGATGATGGCCTCCAGCTTCTTGAAGAAGGACGGTCTAATGTAATGGCAAATGTTTACGAAGAAATACAGGAATCGGGGGAGTACGATCATCTTGACAATCGCTGCCCTGCCCACCATGGCCAATGGGAGCTTGGACCAAAACTTTATAGAACTTCGGAGACTCGTGATGGCGGCCTCGGTGTTGTGTTCATGCATGAGTAGCGGGGTGTGGCTTATGTTGATCCCCAAATAACGGAACTGGACCAGTTGCCAGCTTATTCCTATCTCTGGGAGATTGTTTTCCGGAATGTTGCGTAAGCCCGCCAAGGGGAAGGCAGAGGACTTATTCCTACTAAAGCGGATCCCTGAGTACTTCGCATAGTTGTCCAGTATCTCCAACGCGGTTGGCGCGTTAACTTCGGGGGAGCTTAGGTAAAGAAGGACGTCGTCTGCATACAAGGATATTATGTGGTGTGCATTGCCCACCTTAATGCCAGCATCGAAAAGCTGCTGCCTGAAGTATAATGCAATCGGTTCCAGGCCCAGTATGTACAGCATGGGTGATAACGGGCAGCCCTGCCTTGTTCCCCTTTGTATATCCCAAGCCGCTGAAACCACTCTTCCCGTTCTTACTCTCGCCGTCGGGGAATTGTAGAGGACCTCAACCCACCTGATGAAGCCCCCTCCAAAGCCAAATCTTCTCAGGACCTCCCTGATCCACTCCCAGTATATGGAGTCGAAGGCCTTGATGGCGTCGAGCGACAACACCGCCAGGTCCTCGTCCCTGTCATATGTTTCGGCCATTACATGCTGCAACCTCCGGAGGTTAGCAGTGGTGTTGCGCCCAGGAACGAATCCGTTCTGATCTTCGTGAACGATGGAACCCACCACCCTGGCTAGCTTGCGGGACAATATGGATGTGAGGATCTTGGCATCGTAGTTTAGCATAGCCAGAGGGCGATAGGACTCACAGTCGGTGGGCGATTTGTGTGGCTTGAGCATGGGGACTATTATGGTTTCCTTCATGGTGTTGGGGAGAATCCCATCCGTGTGTGCCTCCTGGTAGACCTCGTGGAGAACTGGGGCAAGGATGGACTCATACGCTTTATAGAACTCAGGTGGGAGGCCGTCACTGCCAGGGGCTTTGTTGTTGGAGAGGGACCTGATTGCCCCTTGAACGTCCTCAAGAGTGATCTCGGTTTCCAGCTCCTCTCTCTGCTCGAGCGAAATGTGGGGAAGTTCTATCTCCTCGAGTGTGTCTATGATGTCTGCAGCAGGAATCTGGGTCTTGTGGGTATACAGTTCTGTGTAGAATTTAGCAAAGGCTTCATTGATCCCTAGCTGAGTCGAGTGGGATGACCCATTAGCGTCCCGTATCTCCACTGGGAGATGTTTGGGGTGTTCCCGTTTGCAGAGCCATGCTAGTAGTCTTCCCGGTTTGTCCGATTCTTTATGAGATCTGGCGGTGTGCGTGGCGAAATCAAATTTTTCCAGTCTTTCCCATGCCTGCTGACATTCTGTGCGGGCTTCCCTCAGCTTGGTCTCTGTCTCCATAGAGTTGTCGCATGTGGACTCCAGTCGGGAGATCTCATCTTCCTGTGCTTCCAGGGTTCTCCGCAACTGCCTGCGAGTTCCGCCGGCTCTCGATATGATTTCGCCTCTGGTCACCACCTTCATTGCTTCCCATAATGTGCCCCAGGAGGGGACCGAACCGATGTTGTTCTCCAAGTATTCTTCCAATTTTTCGGCAAGGGTTTCCCTGAACTCGAGGTCCGCAAGTGCCGCGGTCGGCATCCTCCACATGGGGATCGGGGGTCTGGGGCCTCTCATTTGCCATAACATGGTCAGTGGGGAGTGGTCGGAGATCGTCCGCCCCAGGTATTCTGTGGTTGCTATGTGTGGGGTAAGTTCCTTATTGATGAACAGATAGTCAATTCTTGTGTGAACTCCGTGTGGAGCTGAGTAGTGGGAGTAGGACCTGTCGGTCGGATGTTGTTCCCTCCAGATGTCCACTAAGTTGAGTTGCTCCAGAGTTTCCCTCAAGGCACCGGATGTGAGGCTGCTCGGGCGTGGGGGGGGCAGCGATCTGTCTGCACTCGTGTCAGCAACACAGTTGAAGTCCCCTCCCCATATGAAGGTGCGGTCCCGGTACCGAGTCAGCTTCGTTATCAATGTGGCGAGGTACGCCGATATCCCGTGATGAGGGAAGTAAGAGTTGATGAAGCAGACTGGGGTTTGTTCCAATGTGCCCCAAATCGCTGTGAATCTCCCTTCTTTATCTTGTTCACTTCCCTCCATCTGGAAGGGGACGTCCGGGCTTATCCATATTAGCACCCCTCTGGCGTATTTAGAGTAGGGGGACCCTCTAACAGTCCCAGCCCATCGGTCTGCAATTTTAGACATGGCCTCCGTCGTGAGGTGAGTCTCTTGAAGGAGTGCAATGGAGATTTTCTTCCTCCTGAGGTAGGACTGTATACGATTGCGCCTGAGGTATGAGCCCATGCCCCGCACATTCCAGGTCATTACAGTAAGCTGTGCCGCCATCCGGTTCGAGTTTCAGATTTGGTGTGGGACTCTGGGGTCCGACTCCACTTTAGTCTTGTTCGGGTGGGCTGCAGGGGGGATACCACTGCATTTCGTTCATCGGTGTCATGTCCCAGACCCATCTCGGTCTGCGTTGGCAAAAGAGGCATGAAGACTGTACAACTAATAAAACTAACAACAAAACTTAAACTGGTGCGCCCAGCAACTACAACATTGTCGCGGTGCTCAGGCGCTCTCGAGCCGTCGGAGCCCATCCGGGAGTCGGGCGCGAGCTGGGTCAGGCGGGTGCCCAGACCGGGTAAATACTACGCTGGGGGTGGGGCAAGGGCCTGGCGGCAGAGCCGAACGAGGCCGTTTCCAAATGAAAGAACTGTAGTTGGATTACCTTCTGTATTCCGGTCTCACGTGCGATGTTTCTTACATGGGGGTCGCTGGGGGGTTAGGTCTCAGTCTGTGAGTTGTCCTTGCCATCCGCCAGGTTATTATCCTCAAGCCACATGTTGGCCGCATCTGGGTTCTCGAGAAATACCACTCTCTCCTTGTAGACAACCCTTAGGCGCGATGGATAAAGTAGTCTATATTTTAGGTTCAGTTGTCGGAGCCGGGCTTTTATCGGGACAAATGAGTTCCGCTCTCTTTGTACCTTCTGCGTGTAGTCCGGATAAATGGAGATTTTGGAGTCTCCTCGCTCGATGGGGCCCCCCTCCCTGGATCGCCGTAAGATAGTTTCTCTGTCCTGAAAGTTCAGTATCTTAGCGATTATGGGTCTGGGGTGCGATCCGGGGGGAGGGCGCCTCTGAAGGGATCTGTGGGCCCTTTCGACAGAGAATCCCTGGGTCAATTTGCCGGCCCCTATTTCTTGTAGCAGAAGGGTTTCGACGAAGGATGTGGTATTTACTCCCTCGTTCCCCTCCGGGACCCCCAGGATCCTAATATTGCTCCGTCTGGCCCGACCTTCGGCCTCCTCCGCCTTTTCCTCCAAAAAGGTGACTTTCCTCTTCAGGAGGACAACTTCGGACTTTATGGCTGTGATGGCCGTGGAGGCTTCCTCTGCCGACTGTTCAACGGTCGCGACCCTCTCCGTTAAGTTGCGAGCGTCCTGGCGGATCAGTTGAATATCGACTTTGAATTCGTCGATCTTGGAGTCTATATGCGTCTTTAGCGAGGCTATAGCATCAAGTATCTGAGAGTGGTTATCGGCCGCCACCTCTTCGCTCGACTGGGCAACTTCAGAGGAGCTGGCCTTGGATTGAGTGGGGGTCTTCGCCCTGGTGGAAACAAAGGAGTCCATGGTGGCGGCTCTGGTCTTGTTCTTGGCGGCCATCTTGGAGCGATGGTTGCGGGTGTTTTTAGGCCTCAAAAGTTAGTTCACTTGTGAGATCACTGGTGGGGCCCTTCACCTGGCCAAATATCGGGCCGTGAGCTGTGGTCTGCCCCCGTGTGTGATGGTGTGGTCCGTAGAGGTGGTCTCTAGAAGAGCGGAGCCTCTCTTTTGCTGCTGCCTCTCCCCGCCGGGCCCTGGAATCCGTTGGGGGAGGGGGTACCCCTCGCAGGCACCGCTATGCTGTGCGGGGCGCCATCTTGGATCCAGTAAGAACGGGAGGGGGGGAGAACCGATTCAGGGCCACCGGAGTCTCAGGGGGGTCCAATTTGGTGGGCCCAACAACTATTCAGGTGCAGGGCTGCTTCGCCCAACCGCTCGTTCCTTCTCAGAAGTCGGGGTCGCACGCGAGCCGGAGAAAAAGGATCAGGAAACGGCGTCTCGGCCGGAGCTCGGCGGATCAGCTACCGCTCGCCATCGGCGCCAAGCCACGCCCCCGCACAACTTGTTAATAATACATATTTACATGCCAGATTGACTAAGGTACGTTTCTGTCCAAGCCTCCTCTTCCTACGAGTTTTGGTTCACAAATGACAATTTTTCTTGCTTTTGGGCGGTTACTCAGTGTCAGTTCTGTACCAATTTTTACACATGCATACACATGCCACCTGGGCATATTCCTGGAAATGTTCAGGTTCCTAACATAATCACAATTGCTAGAATATGAACTTTTTCGTGGTTCAGTCTCTGAAAGTCGCAAAATTTCCAGAGTAGTTTTTACTTGTGAGCAATATTTTCATTTTAATAATCTCTAAGTTCCATATTTTTGTCAGTTCGGTACAATATTTTATGTCTTTTCCCAAAACATACAGTTACTTCAGTTTCAAATCCACATTTTCAGTCTGGCCCGCCTCTAAGGCTTGGCTGAGCCAAAGAGTAACAAGGGCTTGTCTTCCTGGGCAGTTGGTGTCAGTCACACCCGAATTAGCATTTTCTTTCAGTTAAAGGAACCCATTGTCTCTTTCTCAGAGCAGCAGAGGAAGTCTACTCCCCTTCTCATTAGCAACCCCATGAGATATTCTCTCCTTTTGGTGGGAATGAACAGGGTGGTGTGTTCTCAGTGGTGGGAAACCTCTTTGAAGTTTTAGCTGAATCATGTTAACTTATAGTCAATTGTGAAATTGTTCCTTGTGAAAAATGAGTTACAAATTTAAAATAAGCAAACATATCTTCAATTCCAGTCTTTTTCAACATGAATTCAATGTGTGGCACCCTATATTGCATTTGATGGAAGTCTCTTCTTTCGCATATTTAGCTTTTGAGACACAAGTTTCACCTGACAGATTTAGAGATCGCCAGCGTCTGATGGAGGCGAGTAACGGTATTGCACCCATTTTTGACATATTTCTTTCCAGCAAGTATCTTTAAAAGTGGATTTTGTTCTGATAAAATATACTTCTGCTGACATTATATTTATGTGGATTCTTGAAGTAGAATGATGTTCAACACCCCACAAGGAGGTTGGATCTTTTGGGTGGTTTGTGAGCCATGATTTTTGCAAATTTGACAACCAAGAAAAACGGATTTCCACTCAGCTCTTTGTTTCTTTTGCAACTATTTTGCTCTGTGGGCAGCCAAATGATGGGTTTTGGCAGTGGTTTCCTGTGTTACCACTGACATAGGCAAAAGTGGATGGAGGCCTATTTTTCAGATTTATCCTGCTCATTTCTGGGTGATTTTAGCAAGCAGAATGCTTTCCGGTGGCCATTCTGATGTTCCTGATGCAAGCAATGCACAGGCATGTTGCAGGGCCTGGAAGAGTGGTGTAAAAACATCCCACAACTTGTTCTTTATAAACACCACTGATCATAAAGTCCTGCATGTACTTCCACACATGACTGTTCAGTTGGTCTAGGGAAGATGCCCTGAGTATCCAGTTGTCTAGGGAGGGGAATGTTTGGATACCCTGTGTGCAGGAAAGCTTCCTTCCACTGGACCTAGGACCTTTGTAAGCACCAAAGGTACTGCCTCTAGTCCAAAGAGAAGGACTCTGGATTGGAAATGCTGCCCATTCACTGCACCCCGAACGAACTTCTGATGTTTCCACCATATTGGTACATGGAGATATCCATCCTGGAGGGTCATGAAGGCAGGAAGTCTACTTTGCTGGATTTGTGGTGTTATCTTCTGCAGGCTTTCCCTCTTGAAGTGTCACATAGCCACACAAAGATTCAGATATCTGTCTGAACTCCCCATAAGGTTTGGGTAGTAGGAGTATCATGGAGTAGAACCTTTCTCCTCCTTCCGCCTGGCTAATCTTCTGAATTCTGTCGCAGCTCCTGCATGTTCTGGACCATGCCTTTGCTCTTGGCTGTGCCCCAAGGAAGTGGGGTATGAACTGCTCCTGAGGGCATGGAGTTGAGGAAGATTCCATTTTGTGTACGCATCTCGCTGGCCAGTTTGCCCAGACATCTATTGGGATTTTGCTCCCTGTTTCTGAGAACCGTTTCCCCCACTTGTCTGTCGCCAGGATTTCCGATTGCTTACTAGATAGGAGGGTTACCCTCATTTCAGAGTAGTCTCCCTCTATTTCCCTTTGCCCAGGTTCCTTTTCAAACCCTTGCTCTACATTTAATGCATGGTGTAATTTCTGGAATGTATCAAGTTGTTGTTGCTTTTTGCATCTGGCTTCCTGCGGAGCACACTTGTCAGTCTTGAAGAAATTATGGAATTTGTCCTCGACTGTATCCCCAACGAGCACCTGTCCTTCAATGGGATCTTTATGGCTGCTGACCTTTGGTGAGATTCTGTATTCCAATACCTGATATGCAGCTGGCCGCGACCTGTGATGGCTGTATCGATGAACATAGCTGAGGACTTCACTCCTTTGCATGCCAATTCCTATTTGAATTCCAATGGGTTCCTCATGGCTTGGACCACAAGTGCTGTCTGCTCCTTTGTTCAGAGGTTTTGTTATTCTTGTTACTCCCAAGAGCCATTTCTGCCATGTGTGACACATACATATTACCTTTGTGATACATGAGACCCTACTTACACCCTATTAAGGGCCGAGTCCACTTTTATGTCCACTGGTCTCTGCCCACCTCCTCCGGAAACATTGATCTACGCCCACAAAACAGGGCAGGGTTGTGTCAATGTGGATCACCTGCAGCAAGGTCTCCTTCTCTCCTTTCAGGGCATATAGATTTGCCATGAATCTGGCTCTGTTAACCCTGTCTTGATCTCTTAATTGATTGAACTTTTCATCTATCTCCTGAAGTAGTTGCCTCTCTGCTTTTACTGTATGCTTAAATGTGCAGAGGAGGATGTCTACCGTTCTTTTCCCTGTAAGGAGCTGCTGCTTGATCCTGGAATCCCATGTATTCTGAGACCCACAACAGTACTCTGGCCACAGCTTCTTCATCCAGGAATTTTCTTTTTTGATCACCCTCCTGGGATGCTTCAGAGCCACTTGTTGAAGAAGACATGGCAGAGGAGGGGCTGCAAGTGCATGTCGAGGGAGTTTTCTGGACTCCTTTCTTTGTTTTGTTGCTCCTCTTCCTTTCAAGACTTTTGAAAAAATCGATATCATTTGTTTTAAGAAACAGTGCCACCTGCTCCTTTTTCCTCTTCTGCACCTCCCTCCTCTTTGCTTCTGAAAGTATAAGGACGTGTTGGCTCGCATTCCATCTTCCTCTGTGTCCTGCATCTTTTCATGGTCTGTTTTCCTTTTACAAGTCAGCATTTTCTATACTCGTACTCGCGTGATCGACTCATCACTGGACACCCCTGATTCCTGATAGATTTGGAGGCAACAGTGGTAATGGCAGACATTGTGACTTCAGGAGTGCCTTCTGCAGTAGTAACAATGTGGATGTGGACTTCGGTACACACGCAGAGGTTTGACCACTAAGATGAGTCAGCATTTAGTTACTTGCTGTTTAGATAATCAAAGGAACCTATTGGTACCGCCGCAGCTATAGACATAGGCCCTCATTACGACCCTGGCGGAATCCGAAAAACGATGGCGGAAATGCAATACCGCCATCGAATACCGCTCGGTGCGACTATGACCCGTCACCGCAAAGTACGAAGCCATTAGCGACACCGTAGTGAACGCCAACGCTAACTGCACCAAGTACGCGCGCGCCATGCCAAACCGTAAATACCACCATGGCGCAAGGGTACGCGAATTCCGACCCTAGCGGACATGTACCTAACGCCATCAAGCATGGCGGAAAGCACCAATCCGCCATGGTGAGAAGTACGGCATCGCGAATCAACCGTAAACGGCCCCACGGAGTGCCTGTACACCGCTCCCTGCCCACAAAGTACAACTCCCCGTAGGTGCAATGAAGTCACAATGCAACCGGTGAAATGTACAAGTCACCCATCCATGCCAACGAACAAAAGAAACACAAGAGGGGCCAATGGGAGCTGCAGGGCACAGATGGCACGAATACAGAAGCCATTCCAATGGACATGACCACAGTCCCCCCCCCAGAAACGCACGCAAACACAGGCACCTGTGATCAGCAATATTCCGAAAATCACAACATTCCACCAGTCCACCTGGCTGACCGGCATCTGTTACACAAAACCCATTCCCCCGCCCCTGAGCATGACAACATTCAAACAGTCATATTGGCAGCCCCCATCCCTGACCTCACTGGGCTCCGTAGGCAAACGCGCCCAGCACAGTACCACGCGACTAAACTCCGAAGCTGGAACCCAATGCAGATCTCCTCACAATACATCGCTCCCCAAATAGGAATATGCCACATCACTCGCAAAGAAGAACGCTACACGGCCCATATCAGAATAGAAATTTAATGCACAACTAAATCACCAAGCCCATACAGCCATTAGTCCATGAACTCCAAAACACATATCACCATTGTGGGCTGCATCCGCAAGGAATGACCAGCTACTACTTGTGTGACGCCCTGTTCCATCATGGTACACAGAGCCACATTCACGTACGAAAAGGCAACATGGAAGCGCACAGAACCGCAGGCCCGTCCCAATGGGGAGGCACTAGTCCAGCTGAAAGGCCGAAATGTTGCTCCGAGCCACTAGTACTGCGTAAGGGCATGTGGCCCATTGGCGATCGTCCCATAAGATCGTAATGCTGCTCCACTGATTAACACGAAGCAGCAGGTGTCGGGAGTAAACGCCATCTGCAGGAGTGGCATACAGATGGCAGTGGCAAAAGGGGAGGAGATACCTGTCAACCAAAAGAAAAGAAAAAGAACAGAATGGCCATCAGAACTACATTCGAACAACTCACTTCAATGATCACACTAAATCCACAGTCATATGCATGCTAGCCCACTCGAAAGGATCATCACCACCCCGAAACCACTTGCGACTCATAACTATCTATATCGAGGTGTAAACACCATCACAAACGAGTGTACCTGTGCATGCGTCTGTCAAAACAGATTCCATCAGATGGGAATGTTAACGTGCATGGACACAAGTGTCTGAAGGCGCGTCGAGACAGGGAGGGCTCAACAAGGCCAGATAGACGATGGTCCCACTATGGCAGCCCTGCATCACATAGTGCAGGGGAGGCGGATAGATTCCAACAAGCCCTGTACATGGCAAACCCTGTATCAAATCACCTGCCCATGCATCCAATCATCATTCCCTCATCCTGTTATAAAAACGCCTGAATATTTACTCACAAAACATTCGAAATTTCCATTGAGTCTGTGCGTTATGCAGCCTGCAAAATCCACAGTGCCCCAGCCCGTAATTCCAGTGTTGTGAAGTTACATGTATTTGGGAACGTCCGGCCTCATCGCCCACGTCACTATTGCGCATCCAAAACTATTCATATCAATCATTGCTTCCTCGCCATGGCCCCTGTCTCAAGGACATCGAACAAAAGAACGTTATATTTGCAGTCAGACCTGTGGGCATCTCCCCGGCGCTAGCTGAAAACCGAAAGCGCCGGCCTTCGAATTCCTCATTTGCAACATCACGTCGAAAAGGCATCTGTGTCCGTTTGAAATCACAAATTAATCCATCGAGTGCGGCTGTGTGTGAAAATGGCAACTGCCTTCACCCACGAATGGGACGGGCCGCCCGTCGGTGCAACTCGGTACAGTGATGCATGAGGGCCCACCGTTACTCGAGTACTACGTCCCACTGACCCATCACAAGTCTGTTCGCGACTGCAAAGATTGTATGTGAAACAATGGGACCATAGCCGAATGTACATATCAACAAATGTTACACGGCCATCGGGTACAAATACATGAATGCAATAGCAAGATGCCATTCCTCGAATTGCAGCATTGTGTGCGGGACGTGCTCGGCCAAAGGGGAGAGCAGCTTGCACAGGTGGAATGAATCACCACAGGTGGAGGCCATACAGCCTGAAAACACATAAATTGCACACCCAGTCTCCTCCCACAACCACACCCACTCCGAAATGCTACCGGCAGGACTCGCGATGTTGGCCCTGGGGGACCTGATAGCACTGCAAGTACTCCAACTCCAAGAAGAAGACGAACACCAACTACAACCGGCCGCACGGAGGAGACGCAGGAGGAGGAGGAGGCCAAGGCAGGGCCAGCAAGGGCCGCCAGCACAGCCACTACCACCACGCAGGCAGCCCGCAATCCCACGCCTCCGAGCACATCCGTTCAACCTCACTGATGAGCAGATCCACACCCTCTACCGTTTGGACCGGGACACCATAGCCGCAATAGTGGACATGACACACGTTGACCTTGTCAGCATGATAGATAGCCCAACCGCCATCCCACCCCTACTGAAGGTGGTGTCTGTACTCCACTTCCTGGCCACAGGCACCTACCAGCACACAGTCGGACAGTTGCATGGCATTTCTCAGCCACTGTTCTCACGGACACTATTGCAAGTGCTCGATGCCCTCCTGCAGCACGCAGACGACTACATCTCTCTACCACGCTCGGAGCAGGAAATTACCAACACAAAAGTGGGATTCCATGCACTTGCCGGCATACCGGGTTGCATTGGTGCCATCGACTGCACCCATGTGGAATTGGTCGTCCCACATGCCATGGAGGCCCAGTACCGCAACCGAAAACAATTTCATTCCCTGAATGTACAAATGGTGTGTGACTCCAACAGGATCATTACACATTGTTGTGCCAGATTCCCTGGATCAACCCATGATTCTATGGTCTTGAGGAACTCTACTATACCACGCTACATGGAGTGACACGCAGGGAACAGATCCTGGCTACTAGGTGAGTCTCATTTCATGCATGATGATGTGGGGTATGTGATGCGGCAATGAACTGCCAGGAAGGGGGGGGGGGGTGTGCGTGCGTAGCAATGGAATTCCACATCATACGTTTATCGTCCACATACAGGTGATGCTGGGTATCCACTGAAGAGATGGCTCCTCACACCAGTCCGGAACCCACGGGACCAGCATGAGGAGGACTACAACCATGCCCACTCACGTACCCGTGTAGTCATTGAACAGGCATTCGGCCTACTGAAGACTCGTTTCCGCTGCCTCAGCAGGTCTGGCGGGGCACTCCTGTACCGCCATGAGAAGGTTGCAAAGATGGTCATGGCATGTGTCATGCTCCACAACATGTGCGTACGTAGAAATGTGCCCATGCCCCCTGACGCTGAACTGCAAGCACCTGATGATGGTCATGATGAGGGTGGGGATGTGGCAGCACCTCAAGGAGTCTGCGAGGCACCGGAGGGCCGTGACATTCGTCAGCATCTCATTGATGCATGCTTCTAGCACTCACGCCTGGTGGCTGATACATGGACACGGGACTCGTGGCACTGTGTGTGTCTGGTACATGCACAATATGGACTGTACGCCTATGATGGCCTAGTACACAAAGATCATTGTCCACACATCTCATTGGTTGATCGTGCACTGTTTATGGCATATGTGATATCATGTTGAACACCCTATCGACCCGCCACCCAAGTGAGCCCAACACACCCCCTCCACCCTCCTACCTCCCCCCCGAACACCAGTGTCCAAAGAAGCTCATTGTCAGTGGGCTGTCGCTATTGCAAGCCCCCTCTGCGGGTATCAGGGGCACCCCTGCCTGTGGAGCGCAGGTTCCTCCCAGATCTACGTTGGGGGCTGCCCTGGACGGAACTTGCAACGGATGACGTCTCTGCCTGCTCACGTCCATGCATGTCCCTAAGGGTTTGTGAGAGCTCAGTGAGCACACGGCGCACTGCGGCAAGTTCGGCACATACGTCTTTGGACGTCGCATGCAGTTCCCCCCTCAGGCTCTCGGTGCTTCTCTCCATTTGGACTCTCAGGCTCTCGGTGCTACTCTCCATTTGTGCCCTTAGTGTCTCTGTACTTCTCTCCATTTCTGCCCTGATGTTTCTATGTCTGACTTAGTGCGCCCACATTCATCGGCATGGTCCTTGAGGAGCGTGGCCAGTTGCTGCTGTTGCACGATTAACTGGTCGAGGGACTGTTGCCTCTGCTGGGCCATGGCCATTTGCGGGGGTGTCACAGAGGGGCTGTTGACCTCATGTTGCCTTGCCACAGGGCTTGGGGGGGATGGCCAGTCGTCGTCTTGTGGGTGCCCCTGCGTGGTATCCTCATGTTGTACGGGATGGGACAGACAGGGGGAATGGGACAGGTCATGGATGGATCTGACTTCGACATCGCCGTCTTCTGTGTCGGAGCATGCTGCCATCAATGGGGTGTCACCTATGGTGCTGCTGCCACCAGAGGCAGTGCCTTCTGTGGCATCCGTTGGGGGGACCTGTGGTGGTGGTGTTGTGGGCATGCTGGCTGCTGGGGTGCCTGTTGATGTTCCCTCCTCTGTGCTGCCACCTGATTTGTGCTGCTGCCGTGTCTTGATGCGTGCAGCTGAGGTGGAGGGTCTTTGGCCGTTGGTCTTGGCCCTCTTTGCAGGTGTGCTGGTAGGGGTGTCCTGATGCTCGTCGTTTGGATCGGAGCCTGTGGTGGAGTAAAGGAGGGCGAGGGTTATTAATGGGTCTGTGGGTATTGGAATGGCATTGTATCACATGCATTGGGGTGGTACATGAGGGTGATTTGGGTCGGTGCCTTGGAGGTGCTTTTATTTGTGTGTGGGGTGAGGGTGCAGTTGTTTGGCAGCCTGCAGTTAGGGTGTGCCTGCTGGACGTGTGGTGGGTGTTTTAGGGGTTTTAGGGGTTTTAGGGGTTTTTAATTATTTATGTATTTATTGTGGTTTTAAGGTGCGCTATCAGGGCGATGTGTGTGGACGTTCTCCTGGACATGTGTTTCTGTTGCACTATGTGGACACATGGTACTTCACATGATTGGACATTGTGGATTTAGCATTGTTTTATCTGGGCCACCTACCTGATTCTTCTGATGTCTGCACTCCTTTCTCCATCCCTCCGACTCCCTCTATGCTCTCCATTCCGATGGTGGAGGCACAGATTTCTTCCCAGGGGGTCAACTTGATGGGTGATTCAGGACCTCCCCCGGTGGCTGTGGCAATGTTGCGGTTGGCAGAGAGTATGCTGCGGACGCGTATCCGCAGGTCGTCCCACCGCTTTCTGCATTGCTGTGGGTTGCGGGGTGCGGTCCCCACCGCGCTTACCCGCTGTGCCACCAGAGCCCATATGGCCTTCTTGTTCGCAAGTGCCGTCCTGGTCATTTGCGTGGAGAAGACGACGGCAGCATTCTCCTGGAGGGTCTCTGTTAGCACGGTGAGTTCCTCACGGGAGAAGTGGACCTGCCGCTTGCGGTCGCACGCTTTCTTCGCTACTTTTCCCATTTTTCTTGGTTTCGCTAGGGTGGATGACGGGTTGGGGTGTGTCTCGGGGTAGTGTTTTTAGTGGTTGTGTGGTTTTGGTGGTTTTATAGGTGCACGGCGGGATGTTTCCCGTTCCGGGACCATGTTTTAACTTCCGTTTCCGTATATTTCCGGTCACCGTACTTTCCGGTAGGCGCACTCTGCGGTGCCCGCTGTGATGGGTGGCGGTATTGCACCTAGGGCGCCGTACGGCGGCGGTGTGGGCCGTTTTGGGGTCATTTCCGCCATCGCGGACTTTGCACTTCCGCCATGCCGTGGTGCTCGTGCCCGATGGGTCGGAATGGGCCGCACTTTGCTCCTTCGTGCAATGGCAGAAACGCTATTTACGCTGTGGCGGTCCGGTCAGTCACTTTCCGCCAGGGTCGTAATGAGGGCCATAGTGTCAGGAAAAGAAGGTCAATCAAGAAAGAGGATGTATGGCCCACACTGGGTCTGCTCTGTCCTCCTATCCAAATAGTCCTGTGGTCTCTAGCCTCACTTCATCAGCAAAAAGTAGGAAGTGGTGGCTTGTTCATGTACTGGTCCATTGCCAATTTGAATGGCACAGTTTCAGGTGATACAGAAAAGGGGGAGGGGCTAGAGCACAACATCTATACTCTATGCAACATTTACAGGACAGAAAAGACATAATTTAGTATGACACTCTGTAAGCTTTCATGGGATGAATTAATATGAGAAAGTGAGGAACAATACCAGCAGTGAATATGAAAGCAAGCATACAGCCATAAGAAAGTGGCACAATGACTTCATGACTTGGTCCTTTGAGGACTGTTATGCAAGAGGTGGGGTTGCTGATGGTACTCTTGTTGAGAAGGGATTTGCCATAGCATTTCGGTGCTGGACTCCCCATGTGGGCAGGACAAAGATTGATATGCAAATGGGTATTTCCCATCTGTTAAAGGTACAGTGAGCTAAAGTGTGGCTACGGACTCTCGAGTGGATACCTTATCAAAGAACAGGTCAATGGGCGTGTTTGTTCTCAAAGAGAGGCGCCTATGGACTATTTTTTGATGGCTTAAGGGACTTAGGTTTAGTCACCCTAAGTTTCCTAGGGTCATCCAGACGTGGACCCCTTGCTCACTGTGGTCAGAGAAGCACAGCTCCACCTCACTGATGAGGCACAACAAGGCTGAAACATGTGTATGGGGTTGCTGTTGGTACTCTTCTTCAGAAGGGAATTGTCATAGCATTTCGGTGCTGGAATGCCCATGTGGGCGGGACAAAGACTGATATGCAAATGGATATTTCCCATCTGTGAAAGGTACAGTGAGCTAAAGTGTGGCTGCAGACTCTGGAGTGGGAACCTTCCCAAAGAACGGGTCAATGGGCCATGTTCAATGAGCCATGTTCGTTCTATCGCAGAGGGGCGCCTATGGACAATTTTTTTACTGTTATACATACAAGAGTAATGTCAGCTCTGGCAAGATCAACATGAGAACGTAATGCTGTTGTGGTTCATGATTGTAGAGGTCCACGAGGGTACATTTGGAGGCAGAGGACCTTTATGCGTCCGAACACGCATATGCCGTCCACTGGTATTAAGAATGAGCTGTCAACAGCAAAGTCGGGCCTTTGCAAACAGCTAGGAGCCTGATCTTAACACTGAGCCTGCATAATTGTCCCAAAAACTGCCAATGCGTATGCTGACCAACATGTCTGTTAAATTTTCTAGGAAATCATATGTTTAGTTCTCCTTTGTAATAGTCCGTACTACCCTAGAAGCCATATTGTCATGCAATAAGCACATTGGGGGCCATTTTTTTCTGAACCTTACCTTGCATGACCCTATCACTTTCTGCATAGCTGCTTGTTTCTGTTTCCATTCTGTCTTTGTGAGATAATACTTTTTGAAGGCCTTTGTTATGCCTTCGGAAGAGTGCGGATAGGGCTGCCCAGCCACCTTCTGGTTTGCCCTCACTGCAATATGAAGAAGACTCGAACATAGCTGCAATGGTGCAGCTCTGTGTGCGTGGCATCTGTTACACGTAGTGGAGACCGGTGTTGCCCCATCTAGCTCAGGGATGCCAGGGGCTAGTGACTCAATTTGGTGATGCAATGTAGCGTAATGCCCGAGGATTATATATGGTGAGGTTGGTGTAGATGAGGCATTGGTAAGCAAGATGACCAGCATTGCCAATCTTGTGCTTAGAAGTCAAAGATAGCATCAGTGACACTGGACGGACGGTGGAGATGGGTTTAACGGGTGGTTTGAGGGATAGCATGAGGAGTTAATGTTATTCAACTCTTATAAGGCGCAACTCGCCCCAAGGTCTCAGTGCGCAGCAAGTAAGAAGTAAAACCGAGAGTAGAAGAGCCACGGAAAATGCCTGGGAAGACACCGGAATCACTGGAAAGGCCTAATCATCAGAATTAAAAAGAAATGGTTTGAGGGATTTCTTGAAAGGGAGAAACTCTGAGAAGAGCTGTAGAGAGACGGGAGAGAATTCCAGAGGCGTGGAGCAACAGAATCAAAACTAGTGCCTCCGTAGCGAATAAGCCTGTATCGTGGCGAATAAGCCTGTATCGTGGCTGTTCAAGTTTGTTTAAGTTACTGAACCGAAGTGAGCGGGAAGTAAGAGAAAGCTTGAACCTAGTCTTCAAGTAGGATGGCACATTTTCGGTAAGCCACGTGTAAGTAAGAGACAACACTTTGTAGGTAATACAGTGCTTAACAAGAAGCCAATGTAGATAATTACGTGTTTCAGTGACGTGATTCCTTCTCAAGAGGCCGCACACTGCTCCAACAGCATTATTTTGCACAACCTGCAAGGAGGCCAGGTTAGACTGAATGGTGTCAGCCAAAAGGCTATTGCCGTAGTCAAGTTTGGAATTGAGTTGTTGGTTCAAGAGCGGAGGGCTGTGTTGTGGGATAGCATAAAAGGCAGGTGATGCAGCAGGTAATGGAGGGGTGTTTGTGAGGTAACATGAGGGTATAGGGAGGCATGGAGGCATATGTTTTGGAATAGCAGAAGTGCCTGGGATAGAGAGGTATGCTCTGGGGTAGAATAAAGGGTTTGGGGTGGAGGGTAGAAACCCTTGTATATACTTCAGACGACAAGAGTGTGGGTAATAAAGGGTGTGTATGCAACAAGTACACCTTAGAAGCATTGTGTTTTCTTCCATCATGTTTTTTATTGCCTTCATTTGCATGGGGAACAGGTATACATGGCCAGTCCATAACCATGGTCTGGTCAGGAACCTTCGAACGTCTAGTGGAATTGTCCACACGTGCACATCATCATACTGGTTGATCCTCTACCTGATGGAGTATGTGGAAGTGACAGACATGTTTACACAGCATGGTAGGGGACACTGACATCGTGGTACATGAGCTAGAGGAGACTGCATGGGAAAATCATAGGGATATATGCACAACAATTCCCCTTAGACTGAGGTTAGTGTCTGTCGAACAGTTCAATGCAACAGCCACCTGTCTGCTCTTGGTGGGCACATGGTCTGGCCTTTTACAGCCAAGCCAAGAGTTTCATGTGAGCTCACCTTGGTTATGTGCTGTCATGAGACACTTCTAGGAAATAGCAGATATTCCCTGGAGAATCAGTGCCCTCAAAAGTACACATGGCTGGTTGTGCCAAACCCAAGGCAGGGAGCTAGACTGCAGGAAAGTAAAGGTGATACACACCTTCTATGCACAAATAACTGGTGCGCCTCCCCAAGACATTTCCAACAAGCCATCCATTCCAGGACTTCAAAAAAAGTTCCACTAAAAAATCCTATCGCATAATCCAGCCTTTCAACTCATCCGATTGAGGATGTCCCACATCTGCCGCTTTTTCCTCTTCCTCGTCACTGCCAGGTGGTGGGTTTTGAGGTAGTGGGTTGAGGACATGCCTCCTGATGGACAGGGTATGTAACATACAGCATGCAATGTGAAAGTCACCCACGTGTTGTGGTGCAAACATCAGTACACCACCTGTTCAATACAGACCTCAGAACCTAGCCCCAGAGGTGCCTGAAGGCCCTCTCAATTGTGTATCTGGCATGGATGAGTACAGCGTTGTACCACCTTTCCGCTGGGTTGGGGGGGTTTTGATACCGCGCATGCATCCCCTTTATTCCTCTTGCATACACCCCCTTTGATTTTCCTGAATTCCCACTGCATGCGCTCCTTTATTTGTCTCTGTGTACACCCCTTTCATATTCCCTATATCCCCTCTGCATAAATCCTCCCCCCTTCATTTTTGCTGTATTCCCACAGGATACACGCCCTTATTTATCTGACTGTACATTCACTGGTGCAATTAAAAGCCATGCATGTTGCCCTTTGTGGGTGCTGTTGTCTATTACCTTGGCATCATGAGTCTAGCCTGGAAAACGGGTACAACAGGGGGTGATGGTTAGTGCTTTAGCACAGGAAATCTGCACACTGGAGGCGTGTTGCATTTTGCGATGCCTGTAGACTTACCCCCATGCTTGGGGAGGCACCAGAAGGATAGGTTGTTAGTCTGGGGCTCCAGTGAATCCAGCACATTGGGCAATATCCTAGAGTCGCCCTTTGATGGCATTCATGGCTTCCCTTGAGGTGGGTACTACAATGTGAGCTGCAGCATGACGATGGAGGGCCCATAATAGGCGAGCACACATGAACATGTTCAATGTGACATGCAATGCAACATGCCCACCAAGTGTTGGAAGGCGACAGTAGCAAGGAAATGTAGGACTGACACCAACTTCAGTAGAGAGGGTATGGCTGTGTGTATGCTAATCTGACTTTCCACATCCCGCTGTGTGAGCTCCAGCATTTCCAGGACAGTATCCCTGTGTTTAGACTCTAACCCCCCCAGCACCAATTGCAAACTGTTTGGCTATTTACCCATTTTTTTGTTAAAAGTATGCTCTACAATGCAACATTTTAACCCATTATTTATAAAAAATCACAGGGGGAAACCCCCCCGAACTCCCTTTTTTGGTTCGGGCTCCCTCACTATGCTCGGTCGCTATGGCATTTTTGGGGGAAATAGTTATGCCCCTCCACATAAAAAAAATCACCAGCCGCCACTGGCCCTCAGACTGTGTTGTGAACGGGATGGGGGAACCCAGGGACTATGGTGGGAGCACAATGGGCGGGAACCATGGGATAGTGATGGGAGCAGAGTGGGGAGAGCCCAGGGTGTGATGGGGTGGGGAGAGAACAGCGAGTGGTTAGGAGTGGGATGAGAGAGCCAAGCGACTGTGATGGGAGCAGGTGACAGTGCGCAATACATACTGTCCATTTGGCATTTCTGGGGGGTCCCGACCTGCCCAAATTTTTCTCAGGGGGGCCCTGGCTAAAAAAGTTTGAAGACCACAGGTTTAGAGGGTTTGTAGTGGGCTGCCTGTAAATGCGCATGGGAAAGGTCTTACTCTCTGGAGGTGTCTTCTCGTTCCCCTCTTTGCCCATGGTGCCCTCTGTTGCTGTATGGCATCAAATCTTCTGCCTTCGAATACAAAGAAAAGATCTTCAATGTGGAGTGACAGTGCTCAGCCTGACCTCATTACCACCTGCTCAGAATAGCCTGGTGTTTACCTGATGATTTAATTCTGGTTGCCCACATCAGGTGTTATCGGATGTGGTGTGTGTCCTCTATCACATCAGGAGGTTAGCACAGGGACAACATGCTCACCTTGGAAGCAAGACGATGCAGAGCAACACAGGTTCGATCCCCGGGTCCGCACTTAGAAACCTCTGGGTGTTAAGCGAGTTATAAATAACCTATCATGTCACATGCCTTAGTTGCCTGTGCACTACTTTCATGTGTGGACATCCCCTCTGAATAGCGTGGAGGGGTAAAACGTGGTATTCTGAAATAACACAAGTTTGTACCATTACCTCTAAACGAGGCCGTTTACATTTCCCAACTCTTCACCTCATGCAAATGCATCTGTTTGGAGAATGAAAACATGGCAATGTGTTTTTTAGGTTCTTTCATGGTAGGTCCATCCTATAAAACCACTCCTTGTCCAGCATCTTAAGGGTGAGTTGGAGTCTGTTCCTCTCGTGCATCCTTCATGCCCCTCGTGGATGTCTTCCTTTTATGGTCTGTTGTCTTGATTTCCTGCACTATATTTCATAGTGGGGAGGACATGTACAGGACTACGTGCAGCGATTCGTAAACACAATAAAAGAATATTGCACAGAGACATTCCAATTTCCTCTTTGGCCCAGGCGGAAGGCCAATTTGCATGCTAAAGTGGAGCTCATTATTAAGCAGCATCCCCTTCCTTTGTTTCCAAAGGGAAATGCAAATGGAGTGTTCTCTCCACATTAGTTGTGCAACTGTGCTTTGGGAGTTGGCTGTTTGCTTTGGCAGGCCCTAATTAGGCGTTCGTGTGCTCAATTAGTTGTATTGTTTTAACACAATGTGGTGCCTTTTCTGAAGTAATGTTCTCTTATTATACACTTGTACTGAGGCAAGACTGTCACATCCCGAATACCACGAATGCAGAGGCAAAGAAGCACACACAGCAATTGCTGATGCTCAAGCAGGACTGCGTACAATTGTGCATATTCCACAATGCTTGGAGATCTGTACCGAGAAATGCACATATGCAAATGCGTGTGGAATATGGTTCCTCCACCAAGCCGTTACAGAGAACCAATGAACATGCATGCCTTGATGCATAGATACCTCTTGCATGTTGCATGTTCCTTGGATATGTTATGGTATGATAAGATAGGTTATTTATAAAGCGCTCAATACCCTGAGGTTTCTAAGCACGGACCCGGGGATCGAACCTGTGCTGCTCCGTGTCGTCTTGCTTTCAACGCGAGCACGTTGCCCCTGTGCTATCGCCCCGAGACAAATGGCCAGTGACGGGCATGGCAGCAGCACCACCGCCCAGCTTTTTGTGCATGTCCACTTACACAGGGACATTACACAATGTTGTGGGTTGTACAGAAGTGCTTGTGAAATCCGGCACCACCCTTAGTCAATCGACCCGAGACCTTTAAGAGCAAGCATTGGTAATGCCAACAGTTTGTGCCTTTGATACAACTGTTGGATTTGCCAATGCTTGTTTTTAACAGGACTTCATTGAAGGGCACACAAAGTGCTTATAAATCCAGTGGCTGAAGGCAGACGTGTAAAAATATTATTACACCAATAGTGGGTTTCCAACTCTAATTAAGTAATTAACTCTCAGAATGCTTTGGAAAAACACTGGCAGGTACTTGAGTGCAAAGTTTGATGGTAAAGTTTGATTAAAGTGATCTCAAAGAGTTTCCACAAGAAGGTGTTTTGGGGCGGGGAGGGGAAATAACTGGGTGGGAATGGCCATAGGGATTAGCATGGTCAATGAGAGTCCTTGGGTGGGCACATAACCAAACAACACCTACAGGCTGTGTGCCCCTCCTCATGTGCCATTCCTCCCTGTCTGAACTCTAATGCAATAGTTTTGGTTTATAGGTGTCACAAACGCCGCCTAATAGCCCAAACTAAAAATGTTCTAGTGCCCCCAACCCACTGGTTTGTTTGGGATCCCTCGCTATTCTTTGCCACAGGCATTCACTACCGGCAAATGTTTGTGGATCCCCTTTAAAAAGGTTTATCAGTCACTACTAATGGAAAGTTTATGATTAATAAGAACTATTGGCTTTGTGATGGAAAACCATAGACATGGGTTGCCAAGGATTGTGATCCGTCAGTCAGGATGCACAGCTCCCTTTTGCAGTGGAATCAAGCCTTATTTCCATGTGGTATTCCACTTTCTGAAGGCATGATAGGTGACAACGATAGTTTTGAGGGTGGCCCTGAGCAGTTCCATTGGTTTAGAATTATTGAAAATCTTCCACCTGGTATGGTTCAGTTGTCCATAGGTCTTTCATGGGAAGTATGATTTTGCTTATTGTACTGTAGTTTTGTGTTCTGTTTCCTTGGTGATGAGGCATATAGTAGCTTAACAAGCAGTTGACTGCCCTTTGAACCTTGCCATCAGATGTGGTTGTTCATATATTGTGCACAACATAGGGGGTCTTGGTGATTTAGTCTAACACAACCTTTGTTCCTCATCACCTTCTTTTTTGTCCCTCCAATAATGTGCTTGCCCACAGCCTAATCTCATGTACCTATCTGTCATGATGCCTACCCCCGGCGACCCAGACCAAGTTCAGCAACCCCGGAAGCAGGCATCAAGTTATTCCAAGCAAGCCCAACAACCCCTGCTAGGGGCTATTTGGGTGCAGTCCTGGTGTCTATGGCGCCAGGCTCATATGAAGAGTCATTCCTGGCCCCATAGGCGCCAGGCTCATAGATTAAAACTTACCTGATGCAGACCATGCTGCAAACTTACCTGATGCAGACCATGCTGCAATAGCTCCAAGCTAAAAGAGGCTTGGAAGGGACTACTTTACCTAGTGTTATGCTTGAACTAAAATGGCGCTGGTGCGCAGTGCATTCTGGGAGCGCTCATAGCCATGATGGATATTTACTTCATGCCGCAGTGAAAAGCTGCACGCATTTTGCTGAGAGGTAGATTCACGGTGCTGAAGAAAACATGCTTTCCAAACCTGGTATGCAGTCAAGGACATTGCTGCTGGGAAAGCTAACTTTGTTATGTCTTGTTATGAGCTATGGGACTGTTTTTCCTGGTGCTTGTTTTTAGAGGAGGGAGGCACTATGCTCCTTGAGGGTACTGTCGGTTGACCCAGCTGGCAACCAACGGCTGCTCATCAATGCGCAAGTGCGTTGCCAGAAGGTTCGAGAAATCGCCACCCCTTTTCGGAGTGTGCATATATGCGGAACCCCGGGGGTGGTCAGGTGGGACTTCAACCGGAGGGGGACGCTGTCGTCCGACATTCCTGTGAGCTGTTGTGCTCTCGGCCTGGCTGTTATCGGGGTCTTCCAGCCGCTTCTGGCGAGATGAGGAATCCAGTTACTCTCACGGTGATGTATTTCCTTTTGAATTCTTTGCTTCTTCTGTGATCTATGTCTATGTTTCTTCTGTGTTTTATTTCTATGTTATCACTGGTTGCTTCTAAGCTTTGAATAAATAGCCGTATAAGTGCTTATTATTCTCTAAGAGTGTGTGGTTGCAAGTTATTGCATCTTTCTGCGTTCAAAGTATTGGGTCTGTAATTGCATTGGTGATCTATGATTTTCCGTGCACTCTGGGAGAGGAATACATTTTTGGCGTCACAAACAGGATATTTGTGATGAATTGTTCCAAATCTTCAAGAATCTGTTTGAACGTAGATAGGATTTGGTTACTTTGCAACCGAAAGTGATTTGGCAGTGAGTATTGAACAGTTAAGCTGTTTTTTTTCCTTTGCCAGTGTGTGCATGCTTGTGGGAGTGATTGCAGTGTGGAAAGAAAAAAAAATATATAGATATAAAGGGGTTTTGTTTTGTTTGCGATAATGAGTAGTTTGTTCAAGAAAAAGAGCGTTACCGATGGCGGTGAATGTTCTGATGTTATCATTCCAGGCTGGACTAAGAGTCCATATGATAAATTGGCCCAGGCGTGTGGTGCAAGGCTAAGTGAAACATGGGATCAGGGACTGGGTGATGCTGATCCATCTGATGTAATGGTATGCTTGCAACAAGTTCCAGTGGAACGTGGCAGAGAATGCGCTGCATTAGGTAGGCGAGGCTGGGTTCTTTTGCATGCTTATAGGAAAATACATCAAATGGAGGTGGAAATGAAAAATGAGGTTTCGCGATTAGAAAGAGAGCTGGCTTCAGAAAGGCAGACTGCGTTAATGCAGCAGATTCAAATGAAACTTTTTAAAGATAAGGCTGACACATATCAGGCTGTGGCCGAGAGGGCAGCAGTCAGAGTAGCCCGGTATGAGAATAGGAAAAGAAGGGGAGGGGTCAACAAAAGAAAGGTGGCAGCTGTAATCACTACCGCCGGTGTAGACTGGGATCCGGATAAGTGGGATGGTGATATTTTTGACTCAACCAGTCTAGAGAGTAGTTCCGCAAATGAGTCCGACCCCAAAATGGAAATGAAGCAGAAAACAGTGGCGGCTAAGCCCGTTAGAAGACGGCGAACCGGACCCCACCCGCAGAATCCTGCAGGCGGAATGGTGGATTTAACCACGCTGGAGGATTAGACCCAGCAGGAGGTTGGGGAAATTATTACCCGTTTGAGGCAAAAATCAGGGGAATCTTTATTGACATGGATGGTGAGATTGTTAGATGGGGGTGCTGCAGGGTTGTTGGTAGATTCCACAGATTCACCGCGTTTTTTACCCCTGTCAACTGACACCAATGTACAGGAGGTCTTAAGGGCAGGACCGCCCCCTGATGACAATGGTCACGATGCACAGGTGTCTGTTGCACCTAATAGCCCAAGCGTGTAACCGTAAATACCCCATTACCACAGATTGGCCTAGTGAAGAAAAAGTGGTATACTTTGAGAGAGGCAATTCAAAAAGTCAGAGAGCATGCTATGAAAGAGGCAATTCACGTAGATGCTCCAGGAAACATGGGAGCCGTGCCGCTCTCAGTTTCAACTCGAAACATGGTGATTAGAACTGCGCCACCCGCATACAAAGTGTCACAAGATAGCAGAGACTCCCGAGTGTCCCGAAAGGACATGTTTTTGGCTTTGTTAAAAGACGGAGTGCCACACGAAGAGATTGATGGCATTGAAACCCGAGTAATGTATGAATTATAGAAAAAAAGAGGACTTGCAGCCAAAGAGCGCTATAAACAGGTTAAGAAACAGGTAGTAACCAAGCCACAGGGGGACACCTCACCTTCTGCTCCTCCTGCGGAAGAACAAGAAGAAGTGTCTATGGGGACACCTTCCCCGTACCAGCCAACATACGCTGATTTGAGAAAGGTGGTGAGTGCAATGTTAGAGGCGGAGTCGAGACACACTCATTCGAAATTTGACTAGGGCTATGGCCAAGCTCCAGCAGCGTCTGCTCGCATAAAAGTTGATAGGCGGCCCCATGTTGATGTTAAGATTTTTTGGGGGCCAGGAAATACACAAGAGGTGCGAGCATTGATAGACACTGGGGCGGAGGCCTCTCTGATTCATGGCAATCCAGCACGATTTAAAGGCAAACAATTTACTATTACAGGTCTCGGGGGAAAGGAGACCCCCGCAGTACAAACGAAAGTGGAGATGAAAATAGGCAATTTGAATAGGCAGAAATATGAAGTGTTGATTGTCCTGATATCTGAATATATAATTGGCTTTGACATTCTGGAAGCGTTAACTTTGGGACTTGGCGGTAAAACTTACCAGTTTGGGGTGAGTGCATTGATCTGTACACCCATTACCGTAGGCAAATTGAAGATGCCCCCAGTGCAAGTGCCTGTGGCAACCAAGCGGGTAGCAATGAAGCAATACAGCATTCCTGGGGGGCACAAGGAAATTTCAGACACTATCAAAGAGTACGTGGAGGCGGGTGTGTTACGCCCTGTCACCACCGCATGGAACAATCCTCTCTGGCCTATTAAAAAGGGGGATGGGTTGTGGAGGATGACGGTGGATTACCGGGAGTTGAATAAACACACTCCTCCTTTAGTGCCCGCAGTCCCAGATGCCATTACCTTGATTGAGAATGTCCAAAAGTTTGAGGGAACTTGGTATGCAGTGATCGATTTAGCCAATGCATTTTTCTCTGTACCAGTTGCTGAAGAGTGTCAAGAGCAGTTTGCATTTTCTTGGAGTGGACGTCAGTACACCTTTACAAGGCTACCTATGGGGTATATACATAGCCCGACTATCTGTCACCGGCTGGTGGCAGAGCACTTAGACAAGATACCTTGTAAACCTGACATACAAATCTCTCATTACATTGCTGATATTTTGATTCAGGGCAAGGATGAGCACAGTGTGCAAAGCCAGTTAGATGTCATCATGGAAGGATTGAAAAAGGAAGGGTGGGAGATTAACCCGAATAAAATTCACGGCCCGGCTGAAACAGTGATATTCCTAGGGATTCAGTGGCATCATGGGCATCGAGAAATGGTGCCAAAAGCCTGATAGAAAATTCTTGAATTCACCACTCCAATGAACAAAAAGCAAGATCACACAGTTTATAGGGCTGTTTGGGTTTTGGAGATAGCACATTCCCCATTTAGGGCAGATATTGGCCCCCCTCTACCAGGTGACATGCAGGAAATATGAGTTTCAGTGGGGGGAAGAGCAGCAGAAAGCATTTGAGCTGGCGAAAGACAACGTGCAGCAGGTGCTTGATTTATGGCCATTGAAGGAAGGCGAAGTGGAATTAAATGTGTCTGTACAAGACAATTATGCTAACTGGAGTGTGTGGCAGAAACAGGACAGGAAACGTGTGCCATTGAGGTTTTGGAGTCGTAAGTTGCCCGATGCTGGCAACTCATACACTCCATTTGAGAAGCAGTTGCTGGCGTGTTATTGGGCCCTTGTTGATCGAGAGCAAATGACGGTGGGCCATGATGTATTGATGAGACCAGAAATACCAATCATGCAATGCGTACTGAGCTCTCCTAAAACGCACAGAATAGGACATGCTCAAGAAGCCAGCATAATTAAATGGAAATGGAACATTCAAGACAGAGCCAAATCAGGGAAGGGTGGAGTTGCAAAATTACATGAGCAAGTAGCCAACATACTGCCCTCCGATTACATACCACCGGAAGTGCCTGAAAAACGCGAGTCTCCCGTGAAATGGGGAGTACCTTACGGTGATTTGACCGTGGAACAAACAGAGCATGCTTGGTTCACGGATAGCTCAGCCCGATATGTGGGAACTGAGCGATACTGGAAAGCAGTGTTGTACTATCCCAAGACAAAAAAGATGTTCACAACGTCAGGGAAAGGGAAGAGCAGTCAGTTTGCAGAGCTTTACGCAGTTTGCCAAGCATTGAAACAAGAAACCCCTGGTCAGTGTTATGTGTACACAGATTCATGGTCAGTGGCGAATGGATTGACAGTGTGGTTGCCAACCTGGCAAAAGAATGGGTGGAAGATTCATTCAAAAGAGTTGTGGGGAAAAGAACTGTGGCAAGATATTGCAGAAATGTTATTACAAAGTGAAGTCACTGTGTATCATGTGGAGGCGCATTGTGCCACAGGCTCATTAGAACTTTGGTTTAATTCTGTTGCAGACGAACACACAAAGATTTCATCTGTGGATGCGGAGGCTCAGAAAGACGATTTGGAGGGTTTGGCCAAGTGGGCTCACCAGAAATGTGGGCACCTTGGAGAAAAGGCTACTATCAGGTGGGCACAAGCTCGAGGAATCAGTCTTCCTTTAGAGATAGTGAAAACAATCATTTTGCAATGTCCAGTATGCCAACACCAACAGCATAGACCTATCCCTCAGATTGTTCGGGGTACATTGCGAAGAGGAAACTACCAGGTCAAATTTGGCAGATTGATTATATCGGTCCCATGCCAATCAGTAAAGGTTTTCAGTATGCATGCACTATTGTAGATACATACTCAGGATATCTGATGGTTTTGCCGTGCAAGCGTACAACACAACTGAACACCATCAGGTTGTTAGATCAGATCATACTACATTATGGAGTGCCTTTGCAGATTCAAAGTGACAATGGGTCACATTTCAAAGGCAAACTAGTACAGGAGTACTGCCAGGAAAAGAGCATTGAGTGGTGTACCACGTGCCTTATTACCCTGCTGCTTCAGGTTTGATTGAATGAATGAATGGGTTGTTGAAAGAACAGCTGCGCAAATCTGGAGATGGCAATTTGGCAGGTTGGCGTGATCGTGTGTTTGATGCGGTGCAAGTATTAAACAATAGGCCTGTGAATGAGCATGAAACTCCTTTGATGCGACTAATGACTCCTACTTTACAGGTTCAACCCAATTCAGTCAGAGAAACCCTATTGTACTGGGAAATTACCCCGGGTTCTTTAGCTCCCTATCGGGCGACTCCAGAGTCAGCAGGAGTAGGCTTGCATTCCCATGAAGAAATCAGATTAGACCCAAGAGGGATCGTTGTAATTGAAACAGGGATTGGAGTACAAATTCCCCCAGAGCATACGGGATGGATTTCCCCTAGATCTGGCCTAGCATTGAAGGGAGTTCAAGTGTTGGGAGGGGAAATTGATGCTGATTACCAAAGCGAGATCAAAGTCATCCTGATGAATAGTGGGGACCAATTGTTATCGATCCACAAGGGTGATCGGGTGGCCGAATTGATCATCATTCCCGTTAAGTTGTCCATGATTAAGAAGGGGGAGCCTCCTACAGTGTTAACTACCCATGGGGATCGTGGTTTTGGCTCTTCAGACAGTATGGTACCGGGTGCGAAGGTGTGGGTGGAAAGGCCAAGTGGTCCACCAGTGCCCGCAGATGTCATTGCATCATGCAAGGACCAAGTAGTTTTAGTCATGGAGCCCGGTAGAAAGAAATGGTAATATGTGCCCGCAGACAAATGTTACCTGAGAGAGTGATGTACAACACTGATATATTTTTTCTGGGTTTGCCTTGTAGATCCTGTGTCTGGCTGCCTGCTGTAATTGCAGTACTAAATGGACTCCACTTGGGAGAGTTAAACAGCATGCTGCTACCAACGAAAAATGTCACATCTGTGCCAGTGATCATGGGGATACTGATAGTGATGAGTAATGTTGTCCAAAAGCAGCCTTATGCCGATGCCGAAAAGCCAGCCAGACCGAAGACATGGATTTGTGAAATGCGGCAAACACGTCAGGAGAAAGTGAAAACAACCTTGATGCCAGTCATGCGAGAGGCATTTTCAGGACGGCGAAGACATTCTCCCATGATTACGCAAAGGGAGAATATGTGGATATACCTGGCACAGCAGGTGCTCAACATAACGCACTTTTGCCTTACTGATGTGCCCAATGCTGAAGTTTTACTAACTACGTGCTTAGTGGCAGTGCCGACGCATGTTCCAGTTCTAAAGCATATTTTCGGCGTCACACACAATGATTCTTTGGTTCAAGATTCTGATATTAGGCAATCTTTTTCCGTTTATGAGTACTGCAGATTTTGCCAAGAAACCTATTGCAAATGGAGAAATTTGACACGTGTCATTAACTATAATATAACCCAAGGTGATGTATGCTACTTTATGACATGCAATGCACAAGAAATTGGCAAATGCCAACAGCTCGATTTAACCAAACAGCAAAATCATACAATGTTTGAGCAACGATTATGTTTGCGAGTGCCACGCACATGTACCAGTGTAAATAATACAATGGGCCTCATTACACGGTAGTTGGTAAGGGTTTACCGGTACCGGTATTTTACCGGTACCGGTAAATCCTTACCGCCTCACTACGAGGTCCCTTTGCGGGTTGGGGAATTTAACACCTGCTTTTTGCAGGCGTTAAAAACCAACCCGCAAAGGGACCAGTGGAGCTAATTACGGACCCGCAATTTGCGGTACCGTAATTAGCACCTTCCCCATTCCTATAGAGCCCTATGGGGCAAAAATGGGAATGGGGAGGGGCAATGGTGGAAGCGGGAATTACCGCCCCGCCAACCTTGGAATGGGGCGGTAATTCCCCTTTCCACCAAGGCGGTGCCGGTATTTTAACGGCATGAACCATGGCGCTAATAGCGCCATGGTTCTCCGCCTACCGTGTAATGAGGCCCTATGTCTTGTAATCATACAGTGATAGCTGCCAGTTATTTGAATCATGTGAAACTTCCAACAGGATGGCTTTTTTCATGTGGCAACATCACATACACTTATATTCCAGCTAACATTTCCAGAGGTCCATGTGCTTTAACTAGATTAGGACTAATGATGTTTCCTTTACAGCCAGCGATAACTCGAGGCAAAAAGTCAACTTTCGAGTCTGTGGGTCTATCTCCCGATTGTGATTCATATGTACATTTGTTATCAGAAGCTGAGGTTCTAGCATTAACCCTTTCATTAGTGGGAGTTTGGGGCTTAGCTGCTGGGGGTTACAAATCTTTGATGAAATTAGCATGTTTAGTAGTCAAAGGCCTTAATCATACTTCTCAGGCATTAGAAGAATTACTCCTTGATAGTCAAGTTATTAGAAAAGCAACTTTGCAAAACAGAGCTGCTGTTGATTATCTATTGCTAAAGCATAATTTAGGGTGTAACGCAGTTGAAGGTATGTGTTGTTTCAATCTAAGTGACCATTCACAATCCATTGAAAGTCATATTCGAGGTTTGAGGGATCTCATTTCTCAAGTGTCCCAAGATCATACTGGGAATTGGTGGGATTGGTTATTTTCATGGATTCCTGATATTGGGGGTACACTACGTTACGCTTTTGCTTGCATTTGCATTATATTAGCTATCATAATAGCTTGTTGTTGTTGTATTCAATGCATTCCTAATTTAGTTATAATATTTCGTCGGTTTCGGAGACCGGCTTCTCTGCCACTGGGCTATGGAAGGTAAATATCCAAGGGTGGAATTGTTATGCTTGAACTAAAATGGCGCTGGTGCGCAGTGCATTCTGGGAGCGCTCGGAGTCATGATGGATATTTACTTCATGCCGCAGTGAAAAGCTGCACGCATTTTGCTGAGAGTTAGATTCACGGTGCTGAAGAAAACATGCTTTTCAAACCTGGTATGCAGTCAAGGACATTTCTGCTGGGAAAACTAACTTTGTTATGTCTTGTTATGAGCTATGGGACTGTTTTTCGTGGTGCTTGTTTTTAGAGGAGGGAGGCACTCTGCTCCTTGAGGGTACTGTCGGTTAACGCAGCTGGCAACCAACGGCTGCTCATCAATGCGCAAGTGCGTTGCCAGAAGGTTCGAGAAATCGCCACCCCTTTTCAGAGTGTGCATATATGCGGAACCCCGGGGGTGGTCAGGTGGGACTTCAGCCGGAAGGGGACGCTTTCGTCCGGCATTCCTGTGAGCTGTTGTGCTCTCGGCCTGGCTGTTATCGGGGTCTTCCAGCCACTTCTGGCGAGATGAGGAATCCAGTTACACTCACGGTGATGTATTTCCTTTTGAATTCTTTGCTTCTTCTGTGATCTATGTCTATGTTTCTTCTGTGATTTATTTCTATGTTATCACTGGTTGCTTCTAAGCTTTGAATAAATAGCCGTATAAGTCTCATTATTCTCTAAGAGTGTGTGGTTGCAAGTTATTGCGTCTTTCTGCATTCAAAGTATTGGCTCTGTAATTGCATTGGTGATTTATGATTTTCCGTGCACTCTGGGAGAGCAATACACCTAGGGACTATTTTTTACTTGGGTGGCGCTGGGGAGGAATACTTACCTGGGACTACATTGGAGGCTATTTAAACCACACCCGAAGAGCAGCACGCGCTTTGCGTTATTCTGCATCCAGCAGCGTAACGCTCACGTGCCTGCAAGTCTGCATCCAGTCTTCTACCACGCCCGCCTCGAGTCTGGAGCTCCTAGAAAAAGGGAGAAAGAAGGAGAAAAGGTTAGAACAAGAGCAATACCTTTGATCCTTACATGAATTCCCGATCCATCGCGCCTTCGAGCTGGAAGAAAGAAGTTATTTTATGCGCGTCGCCTCGCCTGCTGCAGCGCCACGCTGACCTCACTGGCCTTCGCAGCATCTTCACATTCCACTGCATCCTTCTGCATGTTCCCGCCGCACTCCGGCACCTAAGGGGAAGACAAGAACAGCAAGGTGAGCCAAGGGAATACACAGAGGCAATATTAGTTACCCCCCCATAGACTTACCTGATTTTACCACTGGGGGTACTATTCCTCTTCACGGGTCGGCGCAGCTTCCACTGCATCCTCGCCGAACCCCGGCCCTTAAGGGGAAACAAAAGGACAGCAAGGTGAAACAAAGGGACAAACAAGGGGAAACCTCCTCACCACAATAGACTTACCTGATTTTACTGCCGGAGGCATTATTCCCCGAGACTTCATACTTTCTCTCAGCGCCGGAATAAGGGAGAAAGCAACAGGTTACAAATCAACATTATTTTATTGAACTGTGTTGGATAATACGAATCCTTACCTGAATGTTACCGGTTGCCACGAGGAACTCTTCGCTAGGGTCAAGCTGCAACCTGCAAGGAATCGGACAGAGTGAAAGTCAGACATTTGAACTCTTACGAACTACATACTTACAGCATCTTGCCGGGAATCTCAGAGTCAATATTGTTCTGGAACTCACCAATTCCTTCGAGCCAGTGAAGCAACTGGTTATCTACGCGCCCCTGCGCTCAATGCAGGATGGAGAGCTCATCTTTCCAAACCATCAGGTGAGACTATAAGAGGGGACATCAAAGGTGATCAGTGGGGAGAATAGCGGGAGTGGGGGGGTTAACGCTCAACTCCACGGGTGGTTAATTCCCTTTTTCCATTTGCAGAAGAATACTCCTACGGGCCAAGCAAACGAAGCAAGGTGGGCCAGTCCAGTCCGTCATCTCGGCACTATGCGTCACATTGGTGGAGACCGCAGCTGTCCAGTTCAGATCGACGCTCCTGTGGGAACCAGGTGAGCGTAACACTATCATCTCCTCTCTCCCAAATCCATAGATCAAGGTCGGACAACACCCTGGCAGGGCCACAAAATGCCACTTGTCGGACAAGGTTAGGCACCCTAAGACCAGTACGGTGATCGATGGGCACAGTATAAACATTTCATAACATAACACATTTGTCCATAGCAAGCACCGCTCACACACTGGGACTGCAATGGCAAAAGGGACTACAATGGTAAAAACGCTTGCCATACATATGACAGAGCACTTAGAAAGAATCAATCCATTAACACGTCATCTGGGATAACATCATTATGATGGCTATAAAGCCTTTGCATATTACAGTGATAATATATTTTCTGATGGCTTTATTTTTCATGGTAATGGGAAACAACGTGGCATTTTAACAGTAATGGTTTTGGAAGCCTATTAAGCAATTCGCAAATCTAAATTAATAACCCAGGCAGTTTTCTTATTTAAGTATGCAAGTCCCAGTACATATTTTTAAGGAATTGTGCCTCGTTAATTCTCGCATGGATAAAAAGCAATGTCAAGGACTGCCTATTGGATATAAAAATACAAGGATTTGTTTAAATATTTTGGCTTGTAAGTAGGTTTTGGGCCCGCAGCTGTCATCATGGGGGCACTCCGTTTATGCCATGTGAGTGTCACGTTCTTCCAAGGCAGTGAATGTAAAAGGAGGAAGGGTGCAGCTCAAGGACAGCAGCTCAAGGGCGTGCCTTTGGCAGCCAGAGCAACGGCTGCAAGAGCTGCTCGCGGGGGTGTTGCTAGGTCTGGAAAAGATCTGGGGCTACGCTAATGTCGGGACTGGTGGGACTCGGGGCTAACTAGCATTTTGGTTGTAGAACCTGAGCTTCTATCCGGGGCTACAACCAAACGACCTGGGGCTATAGCACCCTTAGCCCCCCTAGCAACGCCTCTGGCTGCTTGGATGAGCAGGCGGGTTCCCTTTTCACCGATCAATGGAGCTGTAGACGTCCATGGGCATTATAAAATCATTTCTTAGGCTATTCGCCGTCTATGGAAAGGAGGCAATGAAAAGAGGATTGGGCAGGGGGGCGGGGTTGCTGCTCATCAGTCTCCTCCTCGGCTGGTTTGCTTTGGTCAGTGGGCAACAATGACACATCTGTTCTTTTCTACCATTGCAGGCGTTTCGGAGGCTATGGGCGGCGATATGGGATTGTTGTCACATTAAATCGCCATAGTGGCACCCTCTCCAGAGGAAGCCCCGGTTTGCGGATTCTGCGGGAGCGCGTGCAGGAGTTCCTCCATGTTCAGAAGTGGAGGTGGCAGACAGCTCCCTGCGGTGGTTGACATGCAAAGAATGGCGTCTGAGCCTGCGCCTGCAGCCTTTTCACTCGGGACCTTCCCCAGAAGGGGCTTGCCGCTCCACCCTGAACCCTCCCACCTTTTATCTCACACACGCACGTGGGCTGCATAGAAAGAAGAATGTGGTGATATGATGGGCAAACCTGCTTCTGTGACAAATCTTTCTAGTGTTGACAGTTGCTTCCACACCTCATCAGTGCAAGTCACAGTGCCATTGCCACCATCCGTGCAGCCCTGAAATGTGCGTGTGGGGCAACATGTTGTAAACACACAGACCTTCCCCTTTAGATATAGTACTTGTACCCATTCCTTTACTTTACCCTGCCTGATATTATACTTCATGCATTAGTAGCCATGGGATCTCGTGGTGGGGACCCGGGAAGTGTTGGAGGACCGTGGGGTGGGAGGGGTTCGGGTGCCAGGCTTCGCTTCCATTAGCAGTTTTCAGAGTGACTATTGTCAGACGATATGGACAGTTTACCCTGTTTTGCTTTTTCTTTACATCATTTTACAGAAAGCAAAATATGCTTCTATTTGGGAGTTAAAATTACAAAGGCCACAATGGAAAATGAAAAAAAATGTTTTTCTATTCACTAAAAATTATAGTTAGAAATTACAATAACATTTGACATCATGTGTTTGAAAAAATATAAATCTCCAATTGAATCTTATCTAATTGACTTTGCTAAAGAAATGTGGCTCCCTTTGGAGGACGCACGGTATCTTTTCCATTCAAAGATGGCCACTGGTTTTGCCTTGTTTCCAACGTGCTTCCTTAGAGACAGTGATCCAAGATGGCTGTCGCCATTGAAGAGCTCAGAACTCAATGAGTTCCGAGATGGGCAGGAATGGGTGGGATTAGCCAAAAGGATTAGCATGCTAAGCGTAGGGAATGAGGGGGATTCAATAACCAAACAACTGTGAATCCCTCCTCAAATGTCATCTCAATTGAAAAGCATTACAGACCCGCATTCAAAGCCCATATTTGAAGTGCTTCTGTAAAAGCTCTTATTTTAATGACAATAGTTTCCGCTTCAAGGTAGCGCTTTCAGTGCCACCTATTAGCCCAAACTAAAAAGAATTCTGCATCTCTGAAAAACAAAGATGGGGAGCCTTCCTCTTTTAGTGGCATATTCTGCACATTTAGGGTGAGCCCAACATTCAGACAAAAGATGCACAGCCCAACCTATTAATAGGTAATTGTCTGGCGAGAGCGTCTGAACTTGGCCTATTCATTGGTTCCCACAGAGACTGAGCCAGCCATGTGGTTGGAAGAGCAAAGGCCCCCGGACATACTGATAAGGTTGCAGGCAGGAGGCAGCACTCTGCACTGATGCTTGTTCACAAAGCCAGAAAGTCTCGGTCCACATATAGGTTTCCATAAGTGACCAATCTATGTGAACGTTGGCAAATCATTCTACCCAAATGGATTTTATTTGTTTGGCTATCCAAATTGGAAGCACCGAAATGTGATTTTGTGAAGTGTGCATTCCAACAAAAACTCTGCTCATACACGATTTACCAGACGACATAGTTTTCTCCACATATTTTGAGCAGTTGTGTATTTATATAGTGTGCGGCATAGTCTAAATTGTCCCTTCACTTTATCATTTTTCAAGGGATCATCACTTATGAGCCATGGCTTTCTTCTATCAGAAATGTGAAATAAATAAAGTATTACAATGTTTGATGGGCAAAGAAAGTTGCTTAAACCTTCACTGTGTAATGAGTCTGGTCTGCCAGCACAATTTATTTTTTTATTTATTGGGCATTTGAAAGGCGCTTATACTTCAAGTAAATTGTGTTTCAAAACACTCACTGGGCAACAGGGATGGAAGTTGGGAATAAAAATCAAATATAACAATGAAAGACAGAGGCAGACCTATTAGGCCTTGTGAGCATTCAGAATGTGCAAGTGCAGAGAGAGAGAGAGATAAGGGATGAGGTACTGGGGTGATGGGGTTAGTGCTAGGTGTACCAAGAGGGAAATGCTAGGGGGGTGAGCAGCCATAAGTGCCTAGATGAGTGGTCATCTGCCAATAAATAAGTGCAGGCATGTGGTGGCATAAACCAGTGGGTACCAAGGCAAGTGCTGGTAGCGGCAGAAGCTGAAGGCGATTGGGGATGGGAGGCTAGGGGCCAAGAGGACACATGAGGGCTCTGGTCACCAATCTCAGCAGCTCTGCAGCTCTGGAGTTTAGCATAGGACCGAGGAAGGGAAGGAGGAGGTGCCCCAACCTCCTATGTCCTGCCTCCTATGTCCTGCCCCAATTTAAGGGCTGGGGGTATCCATCTGCTGTAGAGTTTGTATTTATTCATTGTGCCCTCACAGCAACAAAAAGAAAACAAAAAAAATCTTACAGTTTTAGGATAATAGAACTAGATATCAAGGAAAAATAAAAATAATCTGATTCAGTACATACATTAAAATACATTCACAATGAGGGTGACAGCATGAGTCAACCGGTAACATATATAAGCATTAACCTTCATGGTCTGCATTATTTGAATCCCTCTCAGCAAGGTTAGGTCTAAAATGGGATCAGATATGCATGGGTCTAGCGGATATATGTGATATATCATAGTAGATCCCCTCCACCTCATTAACTTTTACCAATTCGTGAAACCATTGGCCAACAGTTGAAGCCGCTTTATTCATCCATCAAATCGCTATACATTTTGGAGCCAGTAACAGAGCTAGTACAATAAATCTACCAGTCAGGAACGTGAGCAGAGGAGGGAGATCAAGCAGACATGTTAGTGGGAATTCTATAATGTCTGTGGATGTAATTACTGCAATGTTATTTGTAACATCAAACCAGAACTGTCCAATTGTAGAACAGGACCATGTCATATGCAAGAAGTAAGCATCAAGTTGTTTGCATTTTGCAGTGATGCCCATCTGGTGTTCTTGAAAGGGTCTAACAGTGTGCGATGACAGACCCCATTGATGGTAAGAATCGTTGCCAACACATGTGGCAGAGCTATCATCTTCTCCAACTTTATATGCTGAGGTACCTGGGGAGGCCTCTACCAATATATTGCATGATGAAACATGCAAACCCAGGTGTATGCCTCAAAATTAGGGACATTTATCCGACCTTTGTGATAGGGCAATGTCAGTGTGTCCCAATCAACACACAGTGTCTTTCTGGCCCACACAATCTGAATTGGTATTGATCGAAGATCCGCAAAGAATGAAGCAGTGAGGTTGATAGGAATATTTACAAACAAGTATAAGAATTTAGAGAGAAGGATCATTTTAATGAGAGAAATCCTTGCCATGAAAGAGGCAACTTGACCACCCCACAGGTTTAAGTCACGTTTCGAGTAACAGTGGTCATAATTCTGGGAATACAACAGAGTGGTGGTATGTGCAAGGCTAACTCCCAAATATCTGACCGTAGGCGGTGGCCACCTAAATCGCTTGCAGGACTGCCCCATCTGTGTAGTACATGTCAGTGGAAACAGCTCAGATTTACTCCAATTAACCAACCAAACTCCACTATTTCGTCTGCGATTTGATGAGAGTTTTGCTCAGGATATTTGACAAATACCATCAAATCATGCACATACAACAAAAGCACTACACTTTGATCATAAAGTCTTGAGGCCCCTATCTTTGTGATGCTGTCTAAGGATCGAGCAAGTGGTTTGATGGACAAAGCGAATAATATCGGGGAAGCAGACAGCGCTGTCGTGTACCTCGGGATGATGCAAAAGACTTGGAAGGGATTCCATTTGCATACACTCAAGCAGAGGGATTAGTATATAGCTATTTCACTAGAGATTTGAAACACAAGCCCACCCACATTCTAGTAAGCAATTTAATCATGAATATTCATTCTAGTGAATCAAAGTCCTTTTCGGCATCAAGAAAGGCAGCAACTGCTGGGATTGCAGGGTCACTCAATAACATGATATTGAACATTTTCCTCAAATTGTGGGATGTGGTATAAATCCAGACTCATCGTCAATGACCATATCAGGAAGAAGGGGGAGTACTTTAGCAAATATTTTGTGTCTAGGTTTAGCATTGACAATGGCCTAGACGATCTGCAATAATGTGGGTCTTTATTGGGGTTCGGGGAAACACCAATATACTGGCTTCATTTGGGGTAGCAGGAAGTTTCACAATCTCCATCACCATGTTACATAGAATGAACAGTTCTGGTACCATTATGTCCATGTAGCCCTTATAAAACTCGGCCGTAAGTTCGTCAGGACCAGAGGCTTTACCCGCGTGAATTTCTGCGATCACCACCTTAATCTATTCTATCTGTATCAGAATGTCTAACAAGGCCCTCGGTTCATCATTCAACCAGATCAATCTATCTCTTTTGAAATATGTGTGTAGATGCTCCAAGGCCCTATTTAGTATAGAAGAGTACAAAGCTGAATAGCACTGATGGAAAATCGAGTTAAAAGCCTCAACGTGTATCATGATAGCCCCAGTTGAATACCTCATAGTAGTGATATCTGTGCTGTCCTTGTCCAGTTTAACCAGGCTAGCCAATAATTGTCCTGACTTGTCAGCTTCCGCGTATCTCGTCCCATTGGTCTGTAATTGCACACTTTAAATTCTCTGTCTGCCATGTGGTAGAATTCAACAAGGTGTGTATTTATTTTTTTATTTTGGCAATTGTAAAGCGCACCGAACCCAGAGGCAAAGGGTGGGTGCTGGCAACAGTAAGCGCAAGGTACAGACAACCAATAATAGTACAAATAATAAATAATGCATGATAGTTTTTCAGGCTGGGAGGAGCAGGGTAGCTTCACAAAGTTAGAATTATTGCTTAAAAATTCATGTTTTGAGGCCTTTATGGAAGGACCAGAAGGAAGATTCAGATCTTAGAGAGAGGGGGTGGGCATTCCATGGTTCAGCAGTCATGACTGGGAAGCTTCTGCCCCCTGCTTTTTGGAGATTTAATCTGGGGACAGAAAGGAAGTGCGATTGGGTAGGACTGTTGGATTGTGATTTAGAGATTTTTCTAGATAAGTATCTACGGGCTGTGTTTGACAAGCATTTGTGCATTGGAGAGAGTATTTTGAACAAAATGCATTTGCAAACAGATAGCCAGTGGGCATTACGCCTTGCAGGTGAAATGTGCTCGTTTTTTGCAATGTTTAAGGCTGCTCTCAGAGCATTATTTTGTAACATCTCTCGGTTTTTTTATATTCCGAGTGGTTGAGCCTACAATTAGGGCATTGCAGTAGTCTATCCTGGATAGAATGAGGGCTCTGGCATTCGTGATACAGTTTTCAGGGGTCAGGAAAGGTCTGCAGGCATTGATAAGTTTAGAAGTGTATTCTGTTGCAGAGGCTATGGTGTTTACATGTGTCTTTAGAGAAGGCGAGGAGTCCAAGTAGGCTCCCACGGTTTTTACTTCTTTGGAGACTGGGATGATATTTGCATCAATGACAAAGGATTTATAAGCTTTGTTAAGTTTATTTAGATGCATTTGTGATCCTATGAGGAGCAGCTGCGTTTTCTCGTCGTTTAGGCATAGCACATGTTGTGCCATCCATGCCTGGATGGTTTGTTAGATTTGGCTTAGTTCCTAGAGTTGCTATTGTAGTTTCCTGAGATGGGCAGGGCGATCTGTTTGCCATCTGCATAGTTAGTATAGGAAACACCCAGATTGTCAAGGAGGTCAAATAGATGTTTAGTGAATATATTATAAAGCCTTGGGGAGACACACGAGCATTGGGGAACTGCACATGTGACTGGGGCTGGTGGGGCAGCTGCAGAGGTGGAAAAGAGGAAAAGACCCTCATTGTTCAGTTAGATATGAAGGACTCAATTCAAGCTATCGCTTTGGTGGAAAAGTAGGCTGCTGAGGATAGGTGTTGACCTAGGATTTTATGGTCTACCAAGTCAAATCCTCCAGAGAGGTCGACCAAGATGAGGATGCCAAGATTGCCATTGTCTTTGATCTCGTCCATTTGGATTTTTAAATCCAGGAGTGGTGATTCCGTTCCATGACCTGGGCGGAAACCGGATTGTCGTAGGCCAAGGAGGTTGTTTGTTTTAAGGCATTTTTGTATTTGTAGGTATGCAGCTCTGTCTAAAGTTATGAGTAGGAAGGGGTCTAATGTTGGCTTCTTGAGGAGAGGGAGTACTCATGTGTCTTTTAGATTGGTTGGTATGTAGCTAGAGGAGAAAGAGTTGTTGATAAGTGAAGCAATGAAGGGGGATTGCTCTACTGCACAGTCATTTATGAGTGAGGTTGGACAGATATCTCTTTGGTATCTGGATGAGTTCAAGCCTTTTGAGGACAGAGACCGGAGTGAACTCAAATAGGTGCGTGTGAGAGGAGGTGGGGTCCAAGGTATGGTGTTGCCTCAGTTAGTGGCAATTTGTTTTTTTTGCCACAATGTTCATTTGTAGTAGAGAGATTTTGTCTAAAAGTTCCTTTTGAATGCTAGAGCACCAGGTGATGTCTTTAAGGCAACTTCCAGGCAGGGAAACTTGTGATTTGAGTTCTTACAAAATAGCGAAGAGTTCTTTCGTACCTCAGTAAGCCTTTTCAATTCGCTCATTGTAGGTTGAACTCCTTGCATGGAGAATGGCTTATTTGTACATTTTGGACAGTGAGGTGAAGTGTTCTTTGTTGGCAGCTGAAGGTGCTTTTTTCCAAGAAGACTCAGCTACTCGTTTAGTTGCACTTAGTGCTTTGAGGTTTGGGGTGTACTAAGCATTTATGTGAGCTATTAGTTTTGGTTTGCATTTACTCAGAGAAGTTACATTGATGATGGTGGTTAGGAGGGTATGGTTATACCATGGAACTAGGGTCATTGGTTGAGTGTAGGTAGTCGGTTAATGGTTGTAGCAGCGGGAGCTTATTAGCTGGGTTGATATTCTGGGCATTTTTCGAGAGGGATGCTAATGCGGGTTGCGGCGTAGTGCTAGTTAAGTTATTCATGGGAATAGTGAATAAGATAACAATGAGGTCAGACCAGGAACACAGAGCATTGGAAATGATGTTGGTGTTGCATGGTCTCTGCCAGCCATTCTAGCGTATGACCTTTGTCATTAGTAGGGCGTATGATACGTTGGGTGAAGCCCATACCTTCGATAGAGTTGGCTAGGGCAAATGTATATATGTCTAAAAGGACATACGGTTGGTCAGTGGTTGCATGATATTCATAAAGTATATTCAACTGTGCCTCACAGGCTTCAAGTTCTCTGTGCACCAATTTCAGTAACCTAACTTTTTTCACCAGACATATTCCTCTAATGACCACCTTAAAGGTCTCCCATAATGACTTATAATTAGGAACCGACTGCTTATTACTTTGAAAATATTGAACAATCTATTCCCTTACTTCAGACCTGAACACCAGCTCGGACGTAGATTCAGCTTTGAATCTCCAAGTGGCTGCGCAGGGGGCTCTGGCTTTAATCTGAACTATCAAGTGGATGGACAGGTGCATGATCAGAAAGAGTATGAACCAGTTTCTCACATTTTATATTTCTATTCAATAAAGTGGTATAGCCCAGCCACATGTCCATTCTAGAGTAAGAGCTGTGAACAGACGAGCAGTAAGTGTACCCACTCACGTTCATGTGCATTGATCTCTAAACATCCACCAAATGCAGTGCAGTGCCATACAAGCATCATGGACGGCATGTGTCGCATTGAGTGCCCATGACCCAATGCAGAAAATCTATATAGGTGGTCTTGTAATATGACATTTAAGTCCCCACCTATCACTAATTCGTGGTCAGCGTACATTGTATATTTATCGCATAGGGTTGGAAAAAAACTGGTTTAAGTCTGGTAGGTGTATAAACATTCAATATCAATGTGTCCACTGCATCACACTACCGTGAAGTACCTACCTTCAACATCCGTTAAAAAGTCTTTCAGTCTAAAATCAACAGTTTTACATATTAAAGTTGACACCCCTCTAGAGTATGTTGAATAATCAGAGTGCCAGAATCGGTCCCTCCACTCATTGGCCTGGAAATAAAGACATGTTTCAGCAAATGCATTTCCTGTAGCAGAATAATATCTGCCCCATGGCATGGGAGATCTGCGAGGACCTTACGAGTTTTAAATCAAGTAATTTAACCTACGACTATTGCAGGTTATATATTGAACAGAGAGCATTGCTCACCACGAAAAGCATTCAGATGTACACCATTCTTGACACATGCTAGAAGCAAACAATAAACATACTGGTGATATCCTACTAGGACATACCTTTGGGAAAATTGTAAGGCATGGGAACATTTATAAGTTATATGAACCCATATCCCTCCTCCCCTCTCCCGCTCACAAGCGTACCCAACTTGCCAGCAAACAAAGCAATTTTTCCCCAAAATACATTCTGAAACAAAATATAGTAAAACAACACTAAAAACAAAAAAAGAAAAGTCACAAATTGTCTTTGTGGGGGCGGGTCGATACTCTCGCACAAGTCTCAGGAGATTCAGAAGTCATGCCCACATGACTTTACCAGGCCAGCCATAAGGGAGCATAACAAATACCCAGGAGATATCAGCGATACGCTCAAATCTCAATAATAGTGGAGGTACAAAAATCCATGGCATCCAACAGAGATGTGAAGAAGTGAGACTTATTTGCGTAGATGATTTTAAACTTAGCAGGAAATAACATTGCATACACAATCTGTTTGACTTGTAAATATTTCCTCAGATCAACAAAGGTTTTCATTGATGCCTGCACAGCGGGGCTGAAGTCTGAGAAGATTTGAAGGTTAGCCGATTCAAATTGTAGTGAGCCCTTTTCCCTGGCTTCTTTGAGGATTAAGTCTCTATCACGAATGTTAAAGATTCTAGCATTAATAGACCTAGGCAGCTGTCTAGCAGCTGGTCTGGGGTCCAAAGATCTATGCGCCTGTTCAATCTGGAAATGTGAAGAAAAGACAGGATTGGCCAGAATTGGCGGTAGGTTTTTTCCAGAAAGAATTCCATGCGACCAGTGCTTGATGATTCTGGGAGGCCCAGAAGTTGTACATTATTACAACGCTATCGATTTTCCAATTCGTCGGTCTTAGTTTGTGATGCCTTGAGGTCAGAGCGTAAGGACTTCACAGCTGTCTCCAACTCCATAATAAGGTCTTCGGTCTTTGAGATTCTCTGTTCTGCCTCCGTCAATCTGCTACACATCTTGTCAATCTTAGCATTAGAATTTTCCACATTTATTGATAGAGTATTTATCTTGTCACCAATCACCCAATGCTCTTTTTTACATTACAAAGGGCCAAAGCAGCTGGATCTTCCAGAGCACTCTGTTGACATTCATCTTCGCTATTATGCAGGTTTGGATCACCCGGGCTCACAGGTTGTAACACCTTTTTAGTATAGTTATACAGTTTGGCCAATTTCTTCGAGGATTTACTTTTGGTAGCCATTGCCAATAAAAACAGTATTGAGAGTGTACCCCGGGGCGTCGGGTTCACACTGCAGGATACTGTAGATCATCTGATGTTGTCATATGTGGCATAGGGGTTAACTGCATCCACTTAAGGCCTCACTTCTAACCATATAATAGAGCTGCCACAGTAGCAGGCTCCAGTTGCACTGCAAACAGGCTATTAATCTGCCAGAGTAAGAAGAACTCACTTTGGATCCATCCAGACTTAAACACCCTTCACAGCATTACCTCATGCCATGAAGATGATGATCAGATAGAGGCTCCTTGCCTGGTGTGCACAAGTTGTATATCAGCAGCCGCATGGCTTGTATACTGGAGTATGGGCAACAGTCAGCTTTAGCGTTTAAGCAGGAGGCCTTACCGATTCATTAATATGAGCAGGAACCACCACCACACCTCTGTACTCCCTCCTGGTATGGACCTGCTGCCCTAGCTCAATGGCGTGTAGACACTGGCATGGCCGCACAGAGTGCTTCTCCTTCGCTGCCGCTCACCAACGGGACCAGACCCTCCTTTTTGTTCAATCTGTGAGGTGATCTGACTCTCATGGTAGTGATCACTTGGGTCTCCAACAAGCTGTAGGTTGTGCTCTGCTCCCCGCCGCCTGCAGTACCCGGGGCACAGCTGTTACTCCTGTGCTCACAGGAAACCCTACAGAGGTTCTCCTCCCAAGCGGCACTTTTCACTACCAAACTCGAACAGAATGCTCTTCAGCACCTACAGATCTTGTATCTCTCCAGCATGGTAAAGGGGTAATGCTCAATCAGAAGGATATTAAGAGGATACAATGTGCAGGAAGAAGAGCTCTAGTGAAGAGGAGGCACCTTAGCAGCTCTGCGACAGTGCCCCCCCCCTGCTGTAGAGTTTGTGAGTGGGGCAGGGCCACATTGGTCTTAGGAGAGGCGATGGTTGTCTAGACCTGAGGCTTGCCACCTACCACATATTGCTTTCATTTTTATCCCCTCAAGGACATGTGGGTGCTGTCTGCTGGGTCACTTGGAAAATCTCCCCTAAGGTACGCCTGCTAGCACCTCTGTTTGTTGTTTTCCTGTCCCTCCCCAGATAGGATGGACATGCCAATGCAATGTTAGTATTTTATCAGCCTCAGACGGGTGACATGCTTTTCCGCCTTATCCAGTATACAAACTTGTGGAATGCATCCTACACACAGATCGCGGCAGAAGCTGCACCAACTAAATTAGATACTTTACAAATAATATTAAAACTGTCTAGTCTGTGGGTTTACCTACATAAGGGTAGGTGAACAAAAGAAGGGCTGGTACATGATTAATGTAATTATGGAAGGGAAGTGGGGTAGCATTACAAAAAAAAACAATGCAATGTAATGTAACTGTGTTTTGCCTAGCACAACTTCTGTCATTTGGGTGGCCTCCTGCTGCTACACAAGTGATGAATGCAAGGCGTTGCATTCATCATAAACACTATAATTTCTCTGGAAGCCTTCTATGCCATCATCTTGTGTCTACCTTTGCCATTACAGAAGAAGATAAGCAATTTGCATATCAGTCTTGGTCCTTTTGCCGTGCTGGTGGGATAGCTTTTGGAAGCTACATTTGGAGGGGGGCGGGTCGGGGTGTGGAAGAGGGGCCTGCATCTCAAGCTTGGGTATCCACCACTATTTACTTGAGTTTTAAAGCTTGAAAAACGGGTATTTCACAGTATCAAACAAGAGCTCATGAGTTTATGACGAATTAGCAAGACATTTATAAAGGACCACTTCTAAACACCTTTATTTGGTTAAGGGAAGTGATTGAAATATGACATAAAAAACATTTTTATTCTAATGTGAAAAATTCTCCATTTGACAGCTGCTACCTAGGCATACAACTCACTCTCCCCCTGCCGTAAGGCCAGTTTGCCACATGCCCACAGCGCACTATTACTCGCCAAGACTGTATTATCATTATCCAATGTCTGGTGCAGAATGGACATGTTGTGGTCTGCTTGTTCTGGGCTGTCCAGTTTGCCTGCTGTGGCACGTCACCTGTCTTTACCTTTTCTTAAAGAATATGCTGACATTAAGCATTTTTAGCAGTATTCAATGCACTAAAATGAAGGACACGACACCGGAGGGATAAATGGTACGTCTTTCTTTATTCACTTGCAAACCTTAACTAAACTTCTTCCCTCTCAACTCCTCCCCCTCCTTCCTCGCTCCTGCTTCCAGTCTAGCACTTGTATCTCTCTTAAAGGTACTGTAAGATTGGGTACTTCACTCATTTTATGATATGGGGATCGGCTTTCAAATAGGAATAGTATCAAGTTTAAAGTTTATGGGTGGAAAGCTGAATATCCCTCTCTTTGTCCAAAAATCATTTTTTTAAATGTATTTTTAAAAAAATATTTGATGACAAAATGATTGACCTTTTGTCAATACTGGTTAATACATTTTCTCCACCACAAAGTGTTTTCACACTAAGAATTTCTTTTGTACTATCAGATGTACATAAAAACAACACCAAAATTCAAGATAAAATACATAAAAAAAAACAGAAAAAATTTAAGGGAGTGGGGTTAGTAGGTGACTTTAAACCTTCATTCTGCAATTTAACAGTTTGAGAAAAACGATAGGAAAGAGACTACTGCACAAACACTGTCATATTTCTAACATCTTTCACTTGGTATATAATTCACAGGGCTGTGAGTATCATCTGTAAGTCACATGGATCTAAATCGCCCCGAAAGGAAGTAGAAACATGTAAACTTCGGCATTGGTTCTGGCTAAGATTATAAATATATTATTAGTCAGTAAGAAACTAACAGAAAATGAAGTGATATTAGTATATGTGAAAAATGAACACTGATTAAATCTGGCATCATAATATAAGAAACTCATTGAAACGAAGGTGCTTGTGCATAAGAAAGATATTATATGGTGATACAGCACAACAACATCATTAAGATGTTCGTTTGGACACAAAAAAGATGGGTATTCTTTGTGCTTTGTTTTTCCAGCGGGTACAAGTTAACTGAGTCGGCCAGATGTGCAGACCTTCACAAGCCGAAAATAAACCACAACCATTTACAAGTAAGAAAACTGTAAACAAATTTTCTTGGCCATGCCTGGACGTGGATAATTAAAGCATGGAACAATAAAATAGCAGTGAAAGCCTGCATGATAAACAAATTGTTTAGGACAACGTACAAGCTTTCCTTCCTAATTCAATATGATAACATCATATAATGAAATTGTCAACAAACAGTGGTTAAGGAAAAATATGCAAAGTACTAAGACATGTGTCTGGTTATTTTAAGTTATTGCTATAGACAGAAAAGTAAAGATCTGTCTTGTGTATTTCTCTTGATAGGAAATGATTGATTAAAGTTCCACGAGAAGCGCTACAAAAGAAATTGAACCTAATGGCATCCCACAAATAGATTGGGGCACCAGGTTGGTATACCATCAATGTATAAATAAACTATACCAAAAAAGGAATTTTGAGGTAATTAATACAACTGAGTTATTTCTTCCATGGTAGGGAGACATGAAGGAAAAGTTATCCTTCTGTGATCACTTGATCGACTCTGCTCTTGTCGAAATCTCACCTGCGAATAAGGTTGGTGACATTTCTTTTAATTAAAGAAATGGTCAACATAGGGGTGACCAATTATTTTCTCTTTACCACAGGTTTTTAAACAATTGTTTTGTATTAATTTGTAGTGCAATCATCATACTGACAATCAAGGGGTATATGCGATTTATTCCTCAACAAAGACATTTTCCTGTCCTGAAGAAGGCCACCAAATTTTTTTTGAAAACGAGTACTAGAGATAGTACTTGATTTACAACATGGCTGAAACATATGTCGACTATCGAGGAGACTCTAATTAGTTAGTCTTACTATTATTATTTTTTTGTAATCTTTATTTGTCATTTTCAAACAAGCACATGCAAGACATTACAATACAAATCAAACAGTAGAAGTGAGAAAACTATATATCCTAGCACATACAACTATTAAATATCAACTATGCCCCAGAAATAATTCATAAACTAATTAAGTAAATATTCATCAGGGCAATAATTACTAATCTTAATAACATCAATTCAACTACAAAGAGATTGTCCACATTCCCAAACACTGAGACAAACACCCATTATATGCTAAAATTAGGACCTGTAATGGCCTTCTTGGAAATCTGATAGATACGATCATATCTAGTCTGTCTAACATCTCACGCCAGAAGGCTAGAACTCTGGGACAATACCACAGCATATGAAGTAACATCCCTTCTCTTTCCCACATCACCAACATGTACCATCAGCTACCAACACTAAGTTGCACATGCGCTCGGGCATCCAATATAATCATCCTAAACATTTTTTGGTGGATAAGTCGTAGTTTGAGATCCAGTTTACTACTGTGTCCAACCTTCCACATATGCCCACAAATCTCATCAGTGAAAGTACAACCTAAGTCGACTTCCCACTTCCATTTCAGGTTACTCCATGATTCTAACATTGGATCATTCTCTGTCATGAGCTTCAAGTATGTGGAAACTCTACGCAGCGATAAACAAAATATGGTCCATCCTGCCGGTTCTTTCTCCATTGGTGTAGAGATAACATATTGAAAATCCGGATCAAGAGACACTTCAATTCCCAAAACCTATTCCTTTCCCTTCTACCTAAATGGAACAACTCTTGAAGCTCCTCAAAAGACAACATGTGTCCATCCCGCATTAAATCATCTATTGATAAGATCTCCTTTGAAATCCAGCTTCGCCAATACAGAGTCTTGTTCCAAAGCTGCAATGCAGGATTATGCCAAATAGACGACTTGTGATTTAAAAACACATTCCCATTAAATTTAATTAGCCACCATGTCAACAAATCTTTGGTCGCTCTAACAGATGCTAGTGTAACAGCCCCCCTAGGTAGCCTTTCCATAGAAAAGATACTGCCCAATTGAAACTCTAATAAAGCATCTCTCTCAATTGCCAACCAGATTGGTTCCTGTTCTGTCCCCGCTGTCACATATAGGGCTTCTTTCTTCAAGATAAATCCCCTGTAGTAATATTCCAAGTTTGGATATCCAAAATCCCCCTCTTTAATATCTCGCAACAAAATAAACTTTGGAATCTTCTGAGCTTTTTTCTCTCCCCAGAGAAAATCTAGAAAGACCCGATCAATTTCCTTAATTAATTTCTTTGAGAAGTTAAGGGGTATTGATTGCATTATGTATAAGACCTTTGGTAAGAGTGACATTTTAATCGTATTAATCTTTGCCCAGATCCCTAAATCCAACCTTGACCTTGACCATTTCCTAATATCTCTCCTAAGACTTTCTACCAGTTTAGTCACATTCAATCTTACCATCTTTCATATGTCTTTGATAAGAAAGATCCCCAAATATTTTACATGCGTCTCAGACCACCTACAGTTCCATTTAACAAAATCTCCCCTTCTTGCAGCCATTGAAAGCGGGAACACCTCTGTTTTATCCCAAATGTTCTTATAACCTGGAAACTTACCCACCCTTTTAAGGAGTTCTTTAAGAATGACACTGCCCCTTTCTGGATCCGAGAGTACCACCATCATATCATCAGCGTATTAAAGTACTTTAACTTCATTTAGCCCACAATTCAATCCACTTCTCCTCTACTCATTCCATATCAGGGTTACCAATGGTTTCAAGGCAATGTTAAATAGAAATGGCGGTAAAGGACATCCTTGCCTAGTTCCTCTAGCAAGATTAAAGGCATCTGATAACACATTATTAACCCAGACACGCGCCTTAGCAGAACTCTGTAGACAATGAATCATCCCCACAAATCTACTTCCAAAACCCATTTTCTCCATCGTAAATATCAGGAAGGTCCAGTTCACCCTGTCAAATGCCTTCTCAGCATACTTAAAAACCAGAGCGTCATTGACAGGTTCATTACGATGAAGACTTATTATATCCACTAGTGTCCTGATGTTGTCATAGCCAAATCTATTCTTCATGAACCCCACCTGAGATTCATTAATTATTTTCCCAATACAGCCACTCAGTCTATTTGCCATTATTTTGGTAAATATTTTGATATCCATATTTAACAAAGATATCGGTCTATAATTCCTGCACTTTCTACTGTCTCTCCCTTCTTTCGGTATTAATGTAATCATGGCCTCAGTCATTGATTGGCACAATTACTCTCCTTGTAAGAAGGAATTAAACAACTTACATAAAACTGGGGCTAAAAAGTTATCGAATTTGCTATAGAATTCCACTGGCAGACCATCTAAACCCGGAGATTTCCCCAACTGGAGTTGCCCGATTGACAACAAAACCTCATCAATTTCAATATCAGCTCCTAAAGCCCTACTATCATCCAATTACAGTTTCTTCATGTCAATATGCTCAAATAGGCTCTACAGATCTTGCCGCAATACTGATTCTCCTTCTTTATATAATTTTTCATAACAATTTTTAAAGCCTGCACAAATCTCTGTACTCTTCCACACTAATCGATTATTTTCATCCTCAATTCCCTGAACAAATGATCTCCCACTCATATACTTAAACCTACTCGCCAATAATCGGCCACTCTTGTCACCAGTTTCCCAATACTTAAAATAGGCCCCGTTCTGCCAGCAAGTTGGTTGCATTTGCCAGGGTTTCCAAACATGATTCATCTCAAACCTATCCTTAGCTCTTCCTAATCGAGCATATTTTTGTTGCAAATTTGACAATTTCACTTCCAACATGCTCAGCTCACTCATGGATCCTTTAGGAAATGGAGATTAAAGACAGGGATATTGGAGGAGAGGAATGTATAAGGATTACTGTCTAATATAACCCAATTTGTTTAGATAAATGAGGACTCTGCAGGTCAGGGGATTGTATAGGACTTTTTTAAAGCAACAATCAGAGGTGATATGATTAATTGGACCTCTTGCCTTAGGAAGAAATCCATGAGTAGTCTTACTATTTTTGGAGAACAGTTCAGGTCAACCATTGGATGATTTAGATCCATGTGACTGACAGATGATACTCACAGCCCTTTGAATTATATACCAAGTGAAAGATGTTAGAAATATGACAGTGTTTGTGCAGTAGTCTCTGTACTATCGTTTTTCTCAAACTGTTAGATTGCAGAATGAAGGTTTAAAGTCACCTACTAACCCCACTCTGTTTCATTTTTTTCTGATTTTTTAAATGTATTTTATCATTATTTATAAGATAGCTCAGCGGGTTGAGCGCTCGCTGCTGCGATCTGAGCGTGATCTGCAGGTCGCAGGTGTATTGCTCTCCCCCGAAAAGTGCACGGAACAACCATAAATCACCAATGCAATTATAGAGCAAATACTTCAACCCATAAACAGACAGACACAATAACTCACAGCCGCGCACTCTTTAGAAGATAATCAGCTCTTTACGGCTATTTATTCAAAGATTAATAGTACATAGAAATAACTCATAAAAATAATAAGGACATAGATCACAGAAACAGCAAGGAAGTCAAAAAGAAATACATCACCGTGAGCGTAATAGAATTCCTCATCTCGTCCAGAAGCGGCTGGAAGACCCCGGGGACAGCCGGGCCAAGAGTACCACAGCTCACAGGAAGGCCAGACGGAGCGTCCTTCTCTGGCTGAAGTCTCACCTGACCCTCTCTGGGTTTCCGCATATATAAACACTCCACAATGGGGAGTTAATTCTCGAACATTCTGGAAATTGCACCTGCGCAGTTGAGGAACAGCCGTCGGTTGCCAGCTGGGTCAATCGGGAGCTCCCCTCAAGGAACGCAGGGCCTCCCTGCTCTAAAAACACACTCCACGGAGAACAGTAGCAAGCCATAACAACGTTAGCTTTCCCAGCAGAAATGGCCTTGACCGCATACCAGGTTTGGAAAAGCATGTTTGTTTCAGCTCTGTGAATCTAACACTTCAGCAAAATGTGTGCAGCCTTTCACTGCGGTGTGAAGTAAATATCCAACATGGCTCCGAGCGCTCCCAGAATGCATTGTGCACCCGCGCTGTTTTGAATCAAGCATGAATCAAGCATAACAATTCCACCCTTTGGATACTTATCTTCCATAGCCAGGTGGCACTGGAACTGGTCTCTGAAACCTATGAAAGATTAAAACTAAATTGGGAACACATTGAAGGCAACAATAACAAGCAATTATAATAGACAGTATAATAAAAATGCAAGCAAAAATGTAACGTAGTGTACCCCCAATATCAGGTATCCATGAAAATAACCAATCCCACCAGTTTCTGTTACGATCTTGAGACACTTGAGAAATGAGATCCCTCAAACCTTGAATATGACTTTCAATGGATCGTGAGTGGTCACTTAAATTGAAACAACACAAACCTTCAAAGGCATTACACCCTAAATTATGTTTCAGCAATAGATAATCAACATGTCATGATGCCCGCTCCCGGGGAGCCGGTTCAAGCCCTGCGTCCCCGAAAGCGGACATCCAGTCCCCAAGGAAGGACCCAGCAACCCCATATAGGGGCACTTTGGACAGTGTCTTGGCGCCTATGGCGCCAGGCTCATAAAAGACATCAGTCCTGGCGCCATAGGCGCCAGGCTCATTATGGATTTTGCTTGGGTGCACTTACCTGATGCAGACCATGCTGCAGGATCCCGGCCTCCTTGAGGCCTGAAAGGAACTACTTTACCTGTGGGACTAATTTACCATCCGGGCGTGGTCGGGGCAGGATACATACCTGATTGGAGGAAGGATACATACCTGGAACTTCTTCCAAGGCTATTTAAACCCCACCTGAACAGCCACACGTGCTTCGCGTTGTTCTGCATCTAGCAGCTGGACGCTCACCGTGTCTGCTCCTGCATCCTGACTTCTGCCACGCCTGCCAGCATCCTGGATCACCTGCAAAGGAAGAGAAGAAGAGAACAGAAGAAGGAAAAGTCCTTACCTGCTAAATCCGCATCCCGGAGACATCTCGCCGACAATCCTGAAAAGGAAGACTTTTATTTAAAAGCTCATTGCATCGATCGCTGCAGCGCCGCATTCCACTCACCTTTACTGGGTGCCTCCATGTTCAGCAGCGATCATCCGGATTTGCAGTCACGCCCCAGCGCCTAGGGAGAAAAAGACCAGAACAAAAGGTGAGAGAGAGAAGGGAATAAGGAAAGCTAAATCTCCATGTTAAGACTTACCTGTTGATTCATTCCCTCTTCATTTCGGGTCCGCGCCGCATCCTGGCATTTCCGGACCCCGGCCCCTAAGGGGAAAAAGAGACATCAGCGTTAATGAGCGAATGAAAAGACATTACCAAAAAACGCTCATTAAAGACTTACCTGATTTCTACAAGGATTTCACCTCTCATCTCGGGTCGGTGCCTGTTCCCCGGCATTCCGTACCCCGGCCCCTAAAAAGACACTAGCATTAGTACATTAATGCATGGACACAAGGGGAACCTCTTATCAAAAAACTTACCTGGAAGCCAAGCAAGTTTGGTTCTCACCAATCCGAAAATCCAGTGAAGTAACTGGATACCAACGCGCCCCTGCATCAGAAGCAGGATGGAGAGCTCGTCCTTCCAGACCCTAAGGTGAGACGCTACGAGGAATCACAGAAGGGTTTCGAGGAGGGTGAGAGGGGAAAGTGGGAGGCTGGTTGCATTACCCTGCAGACAGTTAATCCCCTATTTTCGCCTACAGAAGGATACTTCTGCGAGCCAGACAAGCCAGATTTGGGGGCCCGGTCCAGTCCATCTTCCGGACCCTGCGCATCACCTTAGAAGAGGTCACAGCAGCGCGAACCAGGCCAGCGCCTCCGTGGGAGTCAGGTGAGCGTTACAGAACGTGAAGCCTTCCTACAAATTCCCACCCAGGCGCTATGGAAAGTTCTGAGACTGATCAGTTGGCCCAATTACTGGGGGAATTACGGGCCGAAGTACATGCCGCTCGTCAAGAGACTAATGCCCTCAGGAGGGAATTAATAATATCAAAGGAAAGAACTGATGACCTGGCCAGACAGCTTTTGCAAGGTCAAGCTGGGCAAACTCCTCTACCCGGTTCCGGAGGGAACCCTGCTCCTGTGGTTTCCAGTAACCCTGTGCAGATTAATCTACCTGGAAACATGCCGCTGGCCCCACCCAAACGCTTTGCTGGGGACCCCAAACGATTCGCCGTATTCATGAATCAGTGTCGTTTGCACTTCCTATGCAGACCTAGGGCCTTCCCTAATGATCAGACCAAGGTAGCCTTTGTATTGTCATATCTCAGCGGCTGCGCTGCCGATTGGTCAGTTCCACTGGTTACTCAAGATGACCCGATTCTCCGTGATTTTCAAAGGTTTCAAGCAAGCATGGAAAGGTTATTTGCTCGACACTCTCAGGGGCAGGCTCTGGATGACGAACTTCTATCCCTGCGACAGGGCAATCAGGACCTCCTATCCTATATTGCAACCTTTAATAGACTAATTGTGGAAACGGGATGGCCAGAGGATAAAAGAGTCACGTTGTTTTATGGAGGCCTACGCAGAGAACTTAAAGATGTCTTGGCCCAAGTTGTAAATCCGCCCCAAGAATGCACAGAGTATATAGACTTAGTGGTCCAATTGGATCACAGACTTCAAAACAGAAAAGCAGATCGGTCCAGGTTTGAGACCCGGGTGTTGGTCAAGACCCATGCTAATCCCAAGGGAGTTGATGTCTCTGAGCCTATGCAAATTGGAGGGGTTAAAGGACCCTTAACGCAAAAGGAACGTGAAAGGAGGCGGTAGTTAAAATTATGTCTTTATTGTGGGAATTCTGGACACTTTCTACGAGATTGCCCAGCAAAACCGCCCCGAAAGGCGGTAGGAGCCGCTGATAAAAACCATGAAGACTCTGTTTCGGGAAACGACTCCGCCCGACAAGTGTAGGGGTCCGCTTGCCGAGCTTGAAAACTAACTCTCAGACCTCGCATTTCATTGTGCCAATGGTTCTCGTAGATCCAGAACAGCCTAAGCGGTTGCATGCAATAAAGGCATACATCGATAGTGGGGCTATTGGAAACTATGTGGATCGTGAATTGGTCTCTAGAATTAACCTCCCTCTCCGTCCTAAAACCAGCAAAGATGTCATCACCACAGTCGATGGAACTGAAATTGCCTCTGGACCGGTAACACATTCCACTACTGAGGTGACTCTTATTGGTCCCGACGGCCATCGGGAGGGTGTTGTGTTTGATGTAATCAAGGCTCCACAGTTTCAGGTTATTCTTGGAATCCATTGGTTAGAGACACATAATCCTCGAATTGATTGGCGAGCTAAGAGAATAACCTTCCCGGATTGTACACAAACCTGCTACCCAGAAAACCTGAACATTAATCTAGCATCTGTAACCTCTGCCTCCATGCAACTACCTCCGGAATACCAAGACTTTCAGGACGTCTTCCAAAAGGAACAGGCCAACACGTTACCTCCTCACAGATCGTACGATTGCCAAATCGATCTGGTGCCCGGTGCACAACCCCCTTGTAGCAGGATTTAAGCCCTTACCGAACCTGAGAATCTGCATTTGAGACAATATTTGGATCAATACCTAGCTAATGGTTTTATTCGCCCGTCAAAGTCCCCGGCATCCTCGGCTTTGTTCTTCTTGCCCAAAAAAGAAGGCGACCTTTGAACTTGTTTCGTCTACCGCGCATTGAACTAGATAACGGTTAAAAACCGTTATCCTCTGCCTCTGATCCCTGAACTCCTTGACCAGGTGAAGGACGCTTGCATATACACCAAGTTAGATCTCCGGGGGGCTTATCATCTGGTACGAGTTAAAGAAGGCGACGAATGGAAAACTGCCTTCCGTACTAAATACGGATTATTCGAGTACCAGGTGATGCCTTTCGGATTGTGTAACGCGCCGGCTGCCTTCCAATACTTCATGAATGATGTCCTTCGGGAACTCATCGATGTTTGTGTTGTCGTATATATCGATGACATTCTGGTGTACTCCTCTTCGGAATCTGATCACAGAAAACACGTCAGGGCAGTACTTGAAAAACTGCGCCAACACAAACTATTTGCTAAATTGGAGGAATGTGTTTTCCATACCACAGAAGTCGAGTTTCTAGGTTTCATCCTGACACCCAAAGGAGTCCGAATGGACTCAAGAAAAGTGGATGCCATCCTCAAATGGCCATCACCTAGCTCTGTAAAAGGAGTTCAAAGCATGCTCGGCTTTGCCAATTTCTATCGTAGGTTTATCCCGGAATTTTCACGCGTGGTACAACCCATTACTGCACTCTTGAGAAAAAATAAACGTTTTGAATGGTCTGAAGAAGCCGAGCAGGCCTTTCAGGATTTAAAAGCTAAGTTTACCTCCACACCTATATTGAAACACCCGCGTCCAGATCTCCCTTATGTCGTCGAGACTGACGCATCCAGCCTACCCATGGGAGCTGTCCTGTCCCAAAGAGATCCCGAAACCAACCAACTGCATCCTGTAACATTTTGGTCCAGAAAATTCTCGGCACCCGAGGTTAATTATGCAATCACGGACAAAGAACTGTTAGCCATTAAGTCCGCTTTTAAAGCCTGGCGGCATTATCTGCTTGGCGCTCGACATACCATCACAGTGATCACTGACACCGGAATTTACAGTATTTGAAAACCGCCAAGGCTCAGTCATCACGGCAGCTCCGATGGGCTTTGTTTTTCGCTGAATTTGATTTCGTGATTACCTATTGACCTGGCTGCAAGAATGGCAAAGCAGATGCCTTATCCCGAATTGGAATGGGAGAATCTGATACAAACTCAGAACCAGTACCAATAATTCCCGAACAGAGGATTCTAGGCATGACTTCGTTACAGACGCTTGAAGACATTCAAGCCAGAGTGAAACAACTCCTGGACCCTACAACCTTACAGGATTGGATACAAAAGATATCAGACTTTACCATAGATAATAGTTTACCTTATTTTCAAGGACGCTTATTCCTGCCACATAAGGAATTACACGAACTAGTTATTTCCGGTTATCATGATGCATTAATAGAGGGACACCCCGGTATTGCCAAGACAGAGGAAAAGGTGAAACGACAATTTTGGTGGCCCTCTTGGCGAAAAGATGTTAATTCTTTTGTGATGTCCTGTGGTGTTTGCGCCCAAAATAAAAGTCAAAAGAAAAGACCAGCCGGTCTCCTTCAACCTCTAGACATACAGCCAGCACCCTGGCACACCCTATCAATGGATTTTATTACGGACCTGCCTCCTCGTTCGGGGTACAATACTATTCTGGTAATTGTGGATTTGTTTTCCAAAATGGCCCACTTTATTCCTTTGAAAGGTTTACCTTCAGCTTCTGACCTAGCCAAAGAATTCCTCGAAAATATTGTTCGGCTACATGGATTCCCATCTATACTAATCTCTGACCGGGGAAGCCAATTCATTTCCCACTTCTGGCGCAAATGTTGTCAAATGGCGCAGATCGACGTAAGATTATCGACCAGTCACCACCCTCAGACCGATGGTCAGACCGAGAGGACAAATCAGACCCTTGAGCAATACTTACGGTGTATGTTTCAGCAATCTGAAAGCAACTGGAAAGACATTCTTTGGATAGCCGAATATGCATATAATAATTCGGTACACTCTGGAACTGACCACAGTCCTTTTTATACTTTGTTTGGGCATCACCCTCGAACCTCAAACCTTGACTCACCTCAGAACCTAGGAATGCCTGCAGTAGAACATCTGCATTCTACAATTACCCAAGCCTTCAAAGAGGCAACTACGCATTTACAACAAGCCAAGAGAAAATACAAGGAGAATGCTGATCTACATCGGAGTGAAGCACCTCCGTATCAGATTGGGGATCAAGTGTGGTTAGCTACCAGACATTTACCACTCAAAGGGCCTCGAACTTTTAACCCAAAATATCTGGGACCTTATTCTATTACGGCAATAATTAACCCAGTGGCTGTTAAACTTGATTTACCAGCTAGTATGCAAATTCACCCTGTTTTTCATGTGTCACTTCTGAAACCAGTGGCACCCGGAACCCGACTACTCAAACCTCCAGAACCTATTCTAATAGATGGGGAGCCCGAATTCGAAGTGAAGAACATTTTAGACTCAAAAATGTTTAGGTCAAAACTGTTCTACCTAATTGATTGGAAGGGGTACGGACCTCAGGAGAGGTCGTGGGAACCCAGCGACCATGTGCATGCACCTCGATTAGTCAGGAAATTCCACCGACTCTTCCCAGACAAACCAAAACCCCCGCAGGGAACAACCTTGGGAGGGGACTTGGGGGGGAGTGCTGTCATGATGCCCGCTCCCGGGGAGCCGGTTCAAGCCCTGCGTCCCCGAAAGTGGACATCCAGTCCCCAAGGAAGGACCCAGCAACCCCATATAGGGGCCCTTTGGACAGTGTCCTGGTGCCTATGGCGCAGGCTCATAAAAGACATCAGTCCTGGCGCCATAGGCGCCAGGCTCATTATGGATGTGCTTGGGTGCACTTACCTGATGCAGATCATGCTGCAGGATCCTGGCCTCCTTGAGGCCTGAAAGGAACTACTTTACCTGTGGGACTAATTTACCATCCGGGCGTGCTCGGGAAGGATACATACCTGATTGGAGGAAGGATACATACCTGGAACTTCTTCCAAGGCTATTTAAACCCCACCCGAACAGCCACACGTGCTTCGCGTTGTTCTGCATCTTGCAGCTGGACGCTCACCGTGTCTGCTCCTGCATCCTGACTTCTGCCACGCCTGCCAGCATCCTGGATCACCTGCAAAGGAAGAGAAGAAGAGAACAGAAGAAGGAAAAGTCCTTACCTGCTAAATCCGCATCCCGGAGACATCTCGCCGACAATCCTGAAAAGGAAGACTTTTATTTAAAAGCTCATCGCGTCGATCGCTGCAGCGCCGCATTCCACTCACCTTTACTGGGCGCCTCCATGTTCAGCAGCGATCATCCGGATTCGCAGTCACGCCCCAGCGCCTAGGGAGAAAAAGACCAGAACAAAAGGTGAGAGAGAGAAGGGAATAAGGAAAGCTAAATCTCCATGTTAAGACTTACCTGTTGATTCATTCCCTCTTCATTTCGGGTCCGCGCCGCATCCTGGCATTTCCGGACCCCGGCCCCTAAGGGGAAAAAGAGACATCAGCGTTAATGAGCGAATGAAAAGACATTACCAAAAAACGCTCATTAAAGACTTACCTGATTTCTACAAGGATTTCACCTCTCATCTCGGGTCGGTGCCTGTTCCCCGGCATTCCGTACCCCGTCCCCTAAAAAGACACTAGCATTAGTACATTAATGCATGGACACAAGGGGAACCTCTTATCAAAAAACTTACCTGGAAGCCAAGCAAGTTTGGTTCTCACCAATCCGAAAATCCAGTGAAGTAACTGGATACCAACGCGCCCCTGCATCAGAAGCAGGATGGAGAGCTCGTCCTTCCAGACCCTAAGGTTAGACGCCACGAGGAATCACAGAAGGGTTTCGAGGAGGGTGAGAGGGGAAAGTGGGAGGCTGATGCATTACCCTGCAGACAGTTAATCCCCTATTTTCGCCTACAGAAGGATACTTCTGCGAGCCAGACAAGCCAGATTTGGGGGCCCGGTCCAGTCCGTCTTCCGAACCCTGCACATCACCATAGAAGAGGTCACAGCAGCGCGAACCAGGCCAGCGCCTCCGTGGGAGTCAGGTGAGCGTTACACAACAGCAGCTCTGTTCTGCAAAGTTGCTTTTCTAATAACTTGACTATCAAGGAGTAATTCTTCTAAAGCCTGCGAAGTATGATTAAGACTTTTAACTACTAAACACGCTAATTTCAACAAAGATTTGTAACCTCCAGCAGCTAAACCCCAAATACCTACTAATGAAAGGGTTAATGCTAGAACCTCAGCTTCTGATAGCAAATGTACATGTGAATCACAGTCAGGAGATAGCCCTACAGATTCAAAGGTTGACCTTTTACCTCGAGTTATTGCTGAGTGTAAAGGAAACATCATTAGTCCTAATCGAGTCAAAGCACATGGACCCCCAGAAATGTTAGCTGGAATATAAGTATATGTAATGTTACCACATGAAAAGAGCCATCCTGTTGGAAGTCTCACATGATTCAAATGACTAGCAGTTATCACTGTATGATTGCAAGACATAGGGCCTCATTACACGGATGGCGGTAAGGATTTACTGGTACCGGTAAAATACCGGTACCGGTAAATCCTTACCGCCTTACTACGAGGTCCCTTTGAGGGTTGGGGGATTTAACGCCTGCTTTTTGCAGGCGTTAAAATCCAACCCGCAAAGAGACCTCAGAGCTAATTACGGCACCGCAAAATTGCGGTGCCGTAATTAGCGCCTTCCCCATTCCCATAGTTCCCTATGGGGCAGAAATGGGAATGGGGAAGGGCAATGGTGGAAGGGGGATTTACCGCTCCTCCAACCTTGGAATGGGGCGGTAAATCCCCTTTCCACCAAGGCGGTGCCGGTATTTTACCGGCATGAGCCATGGCGCTAATAGCGCCATGGCTCACCGCCTACCGTGTAATGAGGCCCACAGTGTTATTTACACTGGTGCATTTGCGTGACATTCGTGAACATAGTCTCCTCTCGAACGTAGTGTGATTATACCGATTGGTCAACTCTATTTGTCTGCATTTACCAATTTCTTGTGCCTTGCACGTCATAAGGTAACACACATCACCTTGGGTTATATTGTACGTAATCACACGTGTCAAATTTCTCCATTTCTTTCAGTCTCTTGGCAGAACCGACAATATTCATAAACTGAAAAAGATCGTCTAATGTCTGAGTCTTGAACTAAAGAATCATTATGTGTGACGCCGAAGATATGCTTTAAAACCGGAACAGGCGTCGGCACCGCTACTAAACACGTAGTCAATAAAGCTTCAGCATTGGGCACATCAGTAAGACAAAAGTGTGATATGTTAAGTACTTGCTGTGCCAGATATATCCACATATTCTCTTCTTGGGTGATCAAAGGAGAGTGCTTCTTCCTACCTACAAAGGTCTTCTGCACGGCTGGCATCAAGGTTGTTTTCACTTGCTTCTGATGTGTTTGTCGCATTTCACGGATCCATGTCTTCGGTCTGGCAGGCTTTTCGGCACTGGCATAGGGCTGCTTGGGGACAACATTATTCATCACTATCAGTATCCCCTTGATCACTGGCACAGATGTGACATTTGTCGCTGGTAACAGAAGATTGTTTAATTCGCCCAAATGGAGTCCATTTAGTGCCACAGTTACACCAACCAGACCCAGGATCTACAAAGCAAACCCAGAAAAGAGATATCAGTGTTGCACATCACTCTACGTAACGTAGTGTACCCCCAATATCAGGTATCTATGAAAATAACCAATCCCACCAGTTTCTGTTACGATCTTGAGACACTTGAGAAATGAGATCCCTCAAACCTCGAATATGACTTTCAATGGATCGTGAGTGGTCATTTAAATTGAAACAACACATACCTTCAAAGGCATTACACCCTAAATTATGTTTCAGCAATAGATAATCAACAGCAGCTCTGTTCTGCAAAGTTGCTTTTCTAATAACTTGACTATCAAGGAGTAATTCTTCTAAAGCCTGCGAAGTATGATTAAGACTTATAACTACTAAACACGCTAATTTCAGAAAAGATTTGTAATCTACAGCAGCTAAACCCCAAACACCTACTAATGAAAGGGTTAATGCTAGAACCTCAGCTTCTGATAGCAAATGTACATGTGAATCACAGTCAGGAGATAGCCCTACAGATTCAAAGGTTGACCTTTTACCTCGAGTTATCGCTGAGTGTAAAGGAAACATCATTAGTCCTAATCGAGTCAAAGCACATGGACCCCCAGAAATGTTAGCTGGAATATAAGTATATGTAATGTTACCACATGAAAAGAGCCATCCTGTTGGAAGTTTCACATGATTCAAATGACTAGCAGTTATCACTGTATGATTGCAAGACTTACAGGCCGATTCATGGAATTAATGTGCGCCGAAATTTCCGACGCAGATGTGCCAAAACGTGCGAATCGCAGTGCAAGTGCGAAAATCGCAGGGAAACCAGCGCACATCGATTCATGGAAGTCCGTGCGCGAGAAAAATATTGGATGTGCGCTGCAAAAGTGCGCGGCGCACGCCGGCACACAGGTCATCCAACGGCATGCGCCACGGCCACAGCGAAATCGCACATAGCGCGGTGCACATGACAAAAGTAGGCGGGACACGGGGCGTAACATTCAGAATGGGGAACAACGCATGAAAATATGGGCGTCACGGGGGAAGTACAGGAGGCAAGTGCGCGGAACGCCCACACCCTCGCCTACAACTCTTATTCATGGAATCGAATAGGGCAAACCAGCGCACGGTCAAAGACGCGCACAGGGCCAAACAAGTCTGCCACAAGAAAGCAGGCGGTAGCGTCCCTGCGCCTGAAATAAATGTGCGCCAAAATGTGCGCTAACAAAAAGCACCTATATACAGTTCTGATGAATGATCCATACTGTGGCCCTCTAGGACAAATGAGGTGCAAAGGGGTACGCGACAAACACGGACACCCGACAAACACGGACACCCACTGTGTGAAAAATAGCGTGTGCGTGTATTTCGGGGTGCGTGGGAAGTTCCACACGCGATTGGCCTGGGTACGTGTATTTCGGGGTGCGCGGGAAGTTCCACACGCGATTTCAGCAGGTTACGTGTACTTCGTGTGCGCGGGAAGTTCCACACGCGAATCCAGCAGCCTACGTGTATTTCGGGGGTGCCGGGGAGTACTACACGTGAATTGGCCGTGTGGGTCCTCCCAGTTGTTCCCTCTACATCCTCCACGGCCCCTGCAGGCAGCCCACACCACAGGGGACTACCCTGCACCCCTGCACATGTCCCGCAGGCAGCCCATCCACCATGGCCATGTCCCCCAGCCAACCCACATGTCACCTTGCACTACTGCCCACCAACGCATGTCTCCCAGCACCCCCACCGCCCAGCATCCAGGGGCACCCTCCACCAGGCCCCCACTCATGTCCAACCCATGTCTCCCTGCACCCCCACCCCCAGCAGTCAGGGGCACCCTCCACCAGGCCCCCACTCATGTCTCCCAGCACCCCCACCCCCCAGCATCCAGGGGCACCCTCCACCAGGCCCCCACTCATGTCCAACTCATGTCTCCCTGCACCCCCACCCCCCAGCAGTCAGGGGCACCCTCCTCCAGGCCCCCACTCATGTCTCCCTGCACCCCCACCCCCAGCATCCAGGGGCACCCTCCACCAGGCCCCCACTCATGTCCCCCTGCACCCCCACCCCCAGCATCCAGGAGCACCTGCCTACGGGGTGGCACAATTCCCCAAAGTGCTAGGTGCCATTGATTGCACCCATGTGGCTCTACGTCCCCCCAGGGCATCTGAGCACCTCTATAGAAACCGCAAGCACTGGCATGACATCAACGTCCAGGTAGTATGTGATGCCAAGGCAATCATCACCTCAGTATATGCCAACTATCCAGGGTCCACCCACGACAGCTTCATTTACAGGATGTCAACCCTAAACCGGGACATGGAAGCTGGGCGGCATGGCGATGCATGGCTGCTTGGTGAGTATAAATGCCACTGCACATGCATGCATGTCAGATACAGAGTAATGTCACTACCCCACTAATGATACCCATCACCACCTCCCCAGGGGACAGTGCCTACCCTCTGAGCACCCACATGATGACGCCAATTCGGAACCCCATCACGCCTCCCGAGGTAAGATACAACACAGCCCATATTGCAACCCGGGGCATAGTGGAGCGCATATTCGGAGTGCTCAAGTCACGCTTTTGCTCCCTTGACCATTCTGGCGGGCAGCTGTTATACGCTCCCCCAGTAGTGTGCAGGATCATAGTGGCAGCATGTGTCCTGCACAATGTTGCAACACGCCGGGGCCTGGCTGTGGACATGGTGGTGCCCCCACATCCCCAACCACATGCACGCCCGCTGCGCATGGGAGGGGAAAGGGCACGGGGTGAGGCAGCCCATACGCAGCTGGTGGCTAATTACTTCACATAGAAATCACACCCCTGTGGAGTGCACACAGCCCTGGCACATGCCATCTGACAATCAATGATGACTCAATCTGACAATGATGATGAATGAAGGGACAGTCAACTGTCAGAACCATAGCAGCCTGAGATTGTTCACCTGGAAGTGTCACAATGTGTGCATCCCTACCGACACAAACACCACCAATGCAGTGTCATCAAAAGACACACTTCTATGCAGCAAAAATGAATACCCACTTGCAAAATACAACATGAGAACAGTGCCATGTCGCCCAACCCCTCCCCGGCACCGCCACACAACACACCATGGCATGTCATGCTATGTGAGAGCAAACAACGTAATCCGCACAACATGACACAAGTGTCACAAAGAACAGTGTCCCTAATGGAAACTGGCCACACATGAAATGCTCACAGTAATGCAGGACCAACAACACACATTACCAAATATTTAGCAATAATACAAATCACCTACACAACCTCAAACCTACCATAAACATGACAGTACGGATTTAAAAAATTGGTAGTCTCACTACCTGATAATGCCAGCTCTTCGACCACTTCCAACTGTACAGTGTTAGCGCCACGCAAAAGTGTAGGTGCACTGCTTACAACATGGACTCCATTTCCAAAGTAGACCGCCTTGTGAAGACATGAGGAATGGACCTGCAAATTAGGAGGATGAGATGGATCCAGTGTACAATACAACAACAATATGCACTAGGAATGTATACACAGTATTGACTACAGACTGCCCACACAGCAAATGGGAGTCCAACGTCACTGTGTAAGTCAATGTCACTTGGGCACACCCTTTGCAAGCCCATGGAAACGGGAAGCAGGAGGGGTGTGTGTCACACAAACCCAAGCATCTAACCCAAATTCAGGACAAGCCTGCATGTGCTCAGCCACAATACAGCGTATGCCCACGGGAGACACACACAATCAAAAATCAAAAATGGCCATGTATGGGCCAGGAGGTGTGGGGGAGGCCACCCAGGAGGTCTGAGGACAGGGTGCACACCAAAACCCACCTGTGTGGATTTTGGGAAAGAAAAAAACACCTCCATGGGCTCATGGCCTGCACGGCTACCCTATTGTGAGAGAATCGCTGCTGTCGCTCTCCTCACCCTCTGCAGCTGCATCAGGAGGTGGTGGTACTATGGGAGGCAGCCCACGCAAAGCCCTAGTCTGATCCTCCATGTCAGCAAGCATGCGGGTGTGGAAGGTCTGGTTCTGGAGGATAATCGTGCGGAGGTCCCCATGCAACAACTCACGGGATGCCCGGACCTCCTCCCGAGTTGCCTGCATCTCAGCTGAGAGCATACGTGTGAGCCGCTCCAGCTGCTGTTCTGTCCTCGTGTCAGTTGAAGCCTCAAGCTCAACAAGAGTCACCCTGAGCTGACGGAGTTCCACCCTCAGGGCTTCCCTGTGGCCCTGGGACTCAATAGAAATGGCTTCCCGCAGAGTCTCCAGTGCCGCCCGTCTGTCCCTGTTGGACGCCAACATGTCCTCCCTGTGTGACTGGCAAATGGAGTCTGTTGCCTGCTGTAGTTGTTCCATCAGCCTTTCTTGGGGGACAATGGAAGTGGCCACCCTATCCATGGCCTGAGCCATCATCTCAGATGATGCTGCCTGTTGGTTTGCCATACCGTATATGGATTGCTCCCATGCGGTATTGCCAGGTGGCGTACGGCCACCGTGTCGGCGGGCACCACACCTGTCTGGGGCAAGGCGAACTGCACCTTGCTATGCCGGCACTGCCTGAGGCTGCAGGACTGCATTCCCCCTCTGATCTGCTGGCCCAGGAACAGGATCAGATGTTGCGGAGTGTGACCCTACATCCTTTGGACCTACCAACACTGACATCCCCATTGAGGGTTCTACCCCTGGTGCAGGTGGGTTGGACAGTACAGAATCCCTCCCAGAAACACTTACCTGCGACGGCACATATGTCTCATCATCCGAATCGACACCTGAATAGAGCTCGGGGGAGGTGCACCCAGAGACACCCCTTGAGAGAATGGTCTGCAGCAAGTGTGGGTTCTCACCCACCACCACACCACGTCCCTCACTTGTGCCCGGTCAGGCCTGAGACCCCTCCTGGGTCTGCACCATCTCCACAACCCCAGCAGTATCAAGTGCGTCATCCCCTGCAAAGACATGAAAGAAAAGAAATGGGAACAGGCATTAGCACCATGGCACACAATTAGGGCTGAGAAGCAACAGAACCAGTACTTCATTGACACATGTCCCACATGACTATAACCCTCCCATGCATGCACCGACACTACGTATGAAGGGGAGGCAGATGGCACACATTGATGACACCAAGATGGAAGACCAACACATTTGCTGCATGCTGGCTAGCAGTGCCATCACACATTGGCCTGTGATTGGCATGTCCAATTCACATACATGACACATGCCATCACACAGATGGCATGTACCATAGCCATGTCACACATGTGACAATAGGACTGAGAAATGCCTAGTGAAAGTGGTGGAATGCAAACAATCAGCCTGAATGAACACAGAATAATACGCAACAATGTTGTGGCAAGATGACACTTCAAGGGCAACTGGCGTGATGTTGGGCTAAATGTCTACTGTTGCCAGAAGGGATAATGCAATACCCAAATCCTGGTGCCCAGAATGTATTGGATGAAGAACATGGGTGACCCAAACCACTCAGGCGCACACACCCTCACCTGGCACTCAATCAGAAGCCCTCACACACACACCATGCACATGGATGACACACACATGCATGTGCACTCACCGGACAATGCCTAGTAATCTGGCAGGTCTCCCACACCTTGGATCTGCCCTCCGTGACGTAGGTCGCAGCAACATACTCATGTGGAGTGAGTTCAATGTCCTCTGCTGGAGACCCACCTCCAGTCACTAGAGTAGCGGCATGACTCGAGGCCAGCTTTTTCTTTGCCCTGCGCTTTAGGTCATTCCAGCGCTTGTAGCAATCATTAGCTGTGCGCCTCACGAATCCAAGGGCACTTATGATGTCCACGATGGTCTGCCAGTGTGCCAGACCTTGTGCAGGTGTGGTCATGCATCCTGCAGTAATCACCATTTCATGATCATGTGCGGACACATACTCCACAAGTGCATCAAGTTCGGCCTGATTGAAGCTGGGCTTCCTTGGCGGGCCGGACTGTGTAGCCGTGTCTGGGGCATCAGCCTGTACTGGACGAGCACTCTTCCTCTTCCGCTTGGAAGGTGGTGGGGATCCTGAGTGTCCTACGCCGCTCTGGACTTGGGGCAGGAGCCCCGGTGGACTGTGGACTAGGAGTGTGGGAATGAACACTCACCATGGGACTTGGTGCAGGCATTAGCTGAAGTGTGATGTAGTCAGGGGGAACGTCAGCAGGATAGACTGGGACCGACACTGTCCTGGCTGGGAGACTCAGAGCTGGGGTGGATGGAGCCGCAGCTGCCCCTGCAGCCTCCCCAACCTTCCTACTCGGGGCAGCAGATGACATAGCTGCCCCTGATCCACGTGGCCTGGTGACACCAACGTGCACCGCCACACGTGACCTAGACCTGCTGACCTGGAAGTCAGCCATGGAGTCACCCTGTGCCAGGTCTGGTGCCACAATCGGCTGGTCCAACAAGGGCTGAGCAGGGATAGTGTCAGCCACGTTGCCCTCAACCAGGGGGGGGCATGGGTGTCCCTGACTGGTCATCCACACATGGGGGGCTAGGGGCACCCTGCAAGACCCGGCCACGTCCCCTACCGTATTCACCACACCCACCTCTTGAGGCTCGGCCACCTTTGCCACCCTTACCGCGTGCTCGCCTCCTAACCATGGCACTGATGTTGTAGTGCGTATGGGAGTTGCAGTAAACTATTGTCCTGGGCAATTGGGAGTCAAAGGGGTAGGGTACTAGATGGAATTCGTATCCTAGTACTCTAGCAAGGCTGTATGTGACCCCTGGGGGAAGATGACGGGTCACGCAATGCACAGGCACCCCAAAAAAGGGAGATAATGTGCACGCAACCCCTCCTAGACCACGTGCGTGGGAAAATAAACCTGCACTACCCTGTGGCACCCAGAAACACAAAAATGAACATATGCGTGTCACACGCAGCCTAGAATGACCTCTGAAGGGGTACGCGACACACGGGGCAAGCACAGATGTTAAATACGTGCGCGACTCACCGTCTGCCTGGAAAAATAGCGTGAAAAAGACGCGCGTGTGCGTGTCGGCAACACCCCTGCCAAAAGAAGAATTGTACGCTGTCTGAGGAGACAGGACAACAGAGGAAGTGAACGCTGTTTGAGGAAACAGGCCCAGGAAAAAGACAAAAAGAGAAAAAGCTGTCAGAGGTAACAGGGAGTACGAACTTGGAACACCGTGAAGTAAATCGCGTGTGAACCGAAAAGAAGTACAGATTTCACCCACTCGCTCTCCACGAAAAGCACATACAAGGAAATGGCGTTCTACACGTACCTTTTAAACATGCCCACACGTCCAGCGTCACTTCCACGTGTACGCGCTAAGGCCCTATCCTCCAATTACATGAGCTGACACTCTGACGTGCAGTCATTGGACGTGTAACATGCACCCGTGTACAGGGAAACGCCCGCGCACGCATGTCACAGACGCGCATACCCGCTGAGGCCCTTTCCACCAATTACACGCTTTGACACTCTGACGTGCTTATTTTTTCTACGCGCCATGGAAAACGCACGTGCGCGTAACGTCATATATGCGCCTACACGCTGGGGGCCTTTGGGCCAATTAATTCGCGTACGTGTGCTGACACGCTTACGCGCTAAGGGCCTTTCCTCGAATTACACGCAGACGTGCTGGATTTTCACGTGCCAAATCACTCCGTATCAAGCTGGCCACGCGTAAGCACACGGAAGACCACGCTCCTGCCCAGAAGGCCGAATTACTGCCCCCCAGAGCCCCGAGCACGCTCCCACCTGCCATCTGCTGCTGCCTGACTGCCTGCTGCCCACGTGCCCTGCCATTTGCTGCCTGCACATCAGCCAGGGGTGATGCTGCTGTGACCACCCCTGCTGGAACCGAAGACTCCCAACTGGGATTCCATCGCTCCACAGACCAGCCCCAGGACCCAGTTGCCCACCCACTCCTGCCTCTGGGGTTGTCATGTCAGGCACTGCAACATCTGGCACCACTGGCAACCCCCCGCCAGAGAGGCAGAGGGGCACCAGCTTCACTGCCACCGAAGTTGGTGTCCTGGTGGAGCAAGTCCTGGGGCAGTATGATGCCCTCTTCGGAAGTTTGCACGCCGACAAGGAAGGACGGACTTGGATCTGGACGGACATCGTGACTGCCATCAACGCGGAGGGGGTGACAGTCCGACTATTCCATCATGTCAAGAAGCGCTGGGAGGACTTCAGGTCCAGGACCCTCAACAAGGCCCAGCGCCTCTTGAAGGCAGCGGATGCTAAGGGGTGCCGGGGCCACTTGTTGGAAGATCAGATGAGGGTCCTGGAACACATATCCCCAGCGCTCCACGTCCAGGTCCTTTAGAGCCAGACCCATCTGGAGTCGAGCGGTAAGTGTACATGCATCCTGATTGTAAGCTGTGCGTGTGGTGGTGTGCCAGTAGTGTGCAGGTTGCACATGTGTTTTTATGGGGCCAAGTATGGGGGGGGTGTACAGGGCCGTGAGGCTAACACATGCGAGGGCTCTCATGTGTGAGACATGGATGGTGCTTGTGTGTGTAGGCTTGCATGCCAAATGCAGATGTGTGGGCACACATGTTTGAATGAATGTGTATGTAAGTAGGCATGTTTGTGATGTCACACATGGATGTTGGTTTCAGCTGCATGTATCTGCACTGTGTACATGTGCATGTGTGTGTATTTGACAAGGGTGCAACAGTGATGCAACATGGATGCATGTGACTCCGGGATGTGGAAGACTGATTGGCAGATGTGACATGGATGCCGATCTCAACACTGCGACAGTTGGCAGAGGTGTACACATGCATGCAAGTGTGGTGGTGTGTGTGCATGTGTTGTGCACTCCCTGTGTTGCATGTGATGTCTGGCTCACCTTTGGCTGCTCATGCTGTTGTATGTGTATGGATGGTGCTGGCTGTTGCGATATGGCTGTGGTATGGCTCATGTGTGCGAGTTGAAATGACATGTGTGTTGGCGATTGTGATGCCATGTCTGAGGTTTGCCAATGCCACTCATGTACAACTGTCATGTGTGTATGTGTCCATTGTACAGTGCCCTGATGCCTGTGTTTTATTTCTCCCTGTCTGCAGCGTCAACTGATGAAGATAGCGGAGAAGGTGCTGTGGAGCACAGCGGCAGGGATCGCACCGCCAGCCGGAGACGGAAGGCCCGGCTCCCCTCCCAGGTTGTCATCTCGTCGGGGAGTGAGGAGTCCGGTGCCATGTCCCAGGCCGCAGCTGCCGGGGGGAGGTCCAAGAGGCGGAGGTCGGAGTTGGACTCCTCGGCAGCAGAAGGGGCAGCTGGGACCCCACAGGGCCCAACGGGGGAAGATGGCACGCAGTCATCCAGGTTGGTGGGGGGTTTGGTGGAGGAGGAGGCCGTGCAAGCGACAGAGATGGGGTCTGGAGGTCGGGATTCCACTGGTGCTAGTGTTGCAGTGCAGGACCAGGGACAGCAGGCAGCACAGGCTGCCACGGAGGTGCCTGTGTGCAATCCTGTCCCTGATCCTGTCACTGCATCATCTTGCACCAGCAGGGATGCCTACGTCCAGACCCATTTTCAGGCAGGGGATGAGCATACAACAACTGGCCTTCCTCTGCCTGCGGACGTGGCTATCCAGGTACGGGCTGAGCCTGTCCTGACTGGTGTGGGGTTGCGTCAACGGGCCATGCGAGGTGACCTGCAGTCTTTTCATGAGGAGACTGAACGTCATCTCGAATGGCTCGTTGACTGTGTCGGCCTACTGGGACAGGTCACCCAGGCCGGATTCCTCCATTTGCTGGAGCTTGTTCCGACCCCCTCTTCAACTGAACACCCTATGCGCCAGTCGTCCTCCGTGCCATCTTTCCACCCATTTGTCACCTGGGTGCCCTGTGGAGCTGCCACAGTCGGGAGTCGGAACGTCCAGCAGGAGTGGCCACATCAACGACTGCACCCCGGCCGGTGGAGGATGTGCAGGCAGCAGGAGCCAGGGCACAGGCACAGCAGCAGCAGCAACGAGTTGGGAGCCATGATGGCTCGGGGCCTTCGACATCGGAGGGGCAGGCATCGGCCGGAGGGCAGGAGGACCCAGGACGGGAAGTGTCTTCCGTGTGGCAGCGGTTGGGCCACGCCATAGATGCGGAGCGGCAGCGGCCGGAAGAGGCACGTCTCACGATGGTCAGGGCGGAGGGCCCTGAGGCGGGCCGAGTGCCTCGAGGCAATCCGCAGGGAGTTGGAGGAGTACATGTCGTAATCCCTGCGGACCCTCAGGGCCATGGAAGAGGACCGCCTCTGGGACATTGAGCAGGAGTTCGATGATGCCCTGGCCCGGAACATCCAGAAGTGAGCCGTCGGACTAGCCCGCTGCCCTTGTAAATAGTTCTTTAGTGTTAAGTTTCCTTTTGGTTTTGGGGCGCTTGGACAATGCCCCAACTTCTTGTATATAGTTCTTCATTAGGTAGGATTTTATTTTATAGGTTTCATTTAAAGGATTGGGCACATGGACCCTGGATGTTCACTTTGTACATAGTTTGACAATGGATTTGGATTGTTGATTTTTTTTTTCCCATGGATCAATGGTTTTTTATTATTTTTGCACCTTGGATTTATTTTCTCAGACTGACACTTTGGAGACTTGCTTTTGGATTGCTTTTCATTTGGATTTCATGCATCTTTTTCATTTATTGGACATGCTGGATTTCATTTATTATTTCCATTTTCTTCTGTTCCATTTCATTTCCTTGCTTTTCTGTTTAATACATTATCATTTGGTACTTCAATGTGTGGTATTCTCTCTTTGGTTTCATGCATGTCACAATGTGTGTTTTATCATTCACGTGCTGTCATTGTGTGGGTTTGACGGATATATGTTGATGTGCAGACTAGCCATTTGGGATGCATCATGTGCTGGTGATTTATTTGTGGGGTGGATGTCATACCTGGTGGTGTGTTCGGACGGGGGTGGCGTAGGCAGTGTATTGAGGGGCCATGGGGGCCATGATTATGGATCATCATGAGGTGTTGGGGGGACATGTATGGGGGCCTGCTGGCAGGTGCCCCACAGTGCTGGGGGTGGGGGTGCTGGGAGACATGTGTGGGGGCCTGGTGGAGGGTGCCCCTGACTGCTGGGGGGTGGGGATGCAGGGGGACATGAGTTGGACATGAGTGGGGCCCTGGTGGAGGGTGCCCCTGGATGCTGGGGGATGGTGGTGCAGGGGGACATGAGTGGGGGCCTGGTGGAGGGTGCCCCTGACTGCTAGGGGGTAGGGGTGCAGGGAGATATGAGTTGCACATGAGTGGGGGCTTGCTGGCAGGTGCCCTGCACTGCTGGCGGGTGGGGGTGCTGGGAGACATGAGTGGGGGCCTGCTGGCAGGTGCCCTGCACTGCTGGGGGGTGGGGGTGCTGGGAGACATGAGTGGGGGCCTGCTGGCAGGTGCCCTGCACTGCTGGGGGGTGGGGGTGCTGGGAGACATGAGTGGGGGCCTGGTGGAGGGTGCCCCTGGATGCTGGGGGGTGGGGGTGCTGGTAGACATGAGTTGGACATGAGTGGGGGCCTGCTGGCAGGTGCCCCACAGTGCTGAGGGGTGGGGGTGCAGGGGGACATGAGTTGGACATGAGTGGGGGCCTGCTGGCAGGTGCCCTGCACTGTTGGGTGGTGGGGGTGCTGGGAGCATGAGTGGGGGCCTGGTGGAGGGTGCCCCTGGATGCTGGGGGTGGTGGTGCAGGGGGACATGATTGGGGGCCTGCTGGCAGGTGCCCTGCACTTCTGGGGGGTGGGGATGCAGGGGGACATGAGTGGGGGCCTGGTGGAGGGTGCCCCTGGATGCTGGGGGGTAGGGGGGCAGGGGGACATGATTTGGACATGAGTGGGGGCCTGGTGGAGGGTGCCCCTAGATGCTGGGGGGTGGTGCAGGGGGACATGAGTGGGGGCCTGGTGGAGGGTGCCCCTGGATGCTGGGGGGTGGTGGTGCAAGGGGACATGAGTTGGACATGAGTGGGGGTCTGCTGGCAGGTGCCCTGCTCTGCTGGGGGGTGGGGGTGCTGGGAGACATGAGTGGGGGCTGCTGGCAGGTGCCCTGCACTGCTGGGGGGTGGGGTTGCTGGAAGACATGAGTGGGGGCCTGGTGGTGGGTGCCCCTGGATGCTGGGGGGTGGTGGTGCAGGGGGACATGAGTGGGGGCCTGCTGGCAGGTGCCCTGCACTGCTGGGGGTGGGGGTGCAGGGGGACATGAGTGGGGGCCTGGTGGAGGGTGCCCCTGGATGCTGGGGGGTGGGGGTGCAGGGGGACATGAGTTGGACATGAGTGGGGGCCTGGTGGAGGGTGCCCCTGGATGCTGGGGGGTGGGGGTGCAGGGGGACATGAGTTGGACATGAGTGGGGGCCTGGTGGAGGGTGCCCCTGGATGCTGGGGGGTGGGGGTGCAGGGGGACATGAGTTGGACATGAGTGGGGGCCTGGTGGAGGGTGCCCCTGGATGCTGGGGGGTGGTGGTGCAGGGGGACATGAGTGGGGGCCTGGCGGAGGGTGCCCCTGGATGCTGGGGGGTGGTGGTGCAGGGGGACATGAGTTGAACATTTGTGGGGGCCTGCTGGCAGGTGCCCTGCACTGCTGGGGGGTGGGGGTGCTGGGAGACATGAGTGGGGGCCTGCTGGCAGGTGCCCTGCACTGCTGGGGGATGTGGGTGCTGGGAGATATGAGTGGGGGCCTGGTGGAGGGTGCCCCTGACGGCTGGGGGGTGGGGGTGCTGGGAGACATGAGTTGGACATGAGTGGGGGCCTGCTGGCAGGTGCCCTGCACTGCTGGGGGGTAGGGGTGCTGAGAGACATGAGTGGGGGCCTGGTGGAGGGTGCCCCTGACTGTTGGGGGTCTGGGGGTTCTGGGAGACATGAGTGGGGGCCTGGTGGAGGGTGCCCCTGACTGCTGGGGGGTGGGGGTGCGGGGAGACATGAGTTGGACATGAGTGGGGGCCTGGTGGAGGGTGCCCCTGGATGCTGGGGGGTGGGGGTACAGGGGGACATGAGTTGGACATGAGTGGTGGCCTGCTGGCAGGTGCCCCACAGTGCTGGGGGGTGGGGGTGCTGGGAGACATGAGTTGTTGATAAGTAGTGCAAGGTGACATGTGGCTTGGCTGGGGGGCATGCCCATGGTGGATGGGCTGCCTGCAGGACATGACCAGGGGTGCAGGGTAGTCCCCTGTGGTGTGGGCTGCCTGCAGGGGCCGTGGAGGGTGTAGAGGGAACACCTGGGAGGACCCACACGGCCAATTCATGTGTAGTACTCCCCGGAACCCCTGAAATACACGTACCCTGCTGAATTTGTGTGTGAAACTTCCCGCGCACCCTGAAATGCACGTACCCTGTAGGATTCGCATGTGAAACTTCACGCGCACCCCGAAATACACGTACCCAGGGCAATCGCGTGTGGAACTTCCCGCGCACCCCTGAAATACACATACCCTGCTGAATTCGCGTGTGAAACTTCCAGCACACCCCGAAATACACGTACCCTGAAGGATTCGCGTTTGAAACTTCACGCGCACCCCGAAATACACGTACCCAGGCCAATCGCGTGTGGAACTTCCCGCGCACCCCTGAAATACACGTACCCTGCTGAATTTGTGTGTGAAAATTCACGCTCACCCGAAATACACGTACCCAGGCCAATCGCGTGTGGATCTTCCCGCGCACCCCGAAATACACGTGCCCTGATGGAATCGCGTGTGACACTTCACGCACACCCCTGAAATACACGTACCCTGTTGGGATCGCGTGTGAAACTTCCCACGAACCCCTGAAATACACATTCCCCGCTTGGCGTTTGCTGTTTGGCAGCCCTGTAAACTGGTCCAGGGTTAGCGCAGACATTTGTGATGAATTGGGGATTTTGATGGATTTTCCTTGCGCGAGGGCGTTCTTGGGGGCGTAACTGGCGCTGCTGCAGGGTCGCTGCGCCACTCTGCACCACGGCTGGTTTTGGAGGCTAAAATCCATGAATACGCTGTGCGATGAAATGGATTTTATCGCACGCGGCTGGTGCAGTGTATCGCACGGGGACACTGTGTGCCAGACGCGTGCGCCACTTTTGTGCGAAATTCTATGAATTACCCAGATAGTGTTATTTACACTGGTGCATTTGCGTGACATTCGTGAACATAGTCTCCTCTCGAACGTAATGTGATTATACCGATTGGTCAACTCTATTTGTCTGCATTTACCAATTTCTTGTGCCTTGCACGTCATAAGGTAACACACATCACCTTGGGTTATATTGTACGTAATCACACGTGTCAAATTTCTCCATTTCTTGTCAGTCTCTTGGCAGAACCGACAATATTCATAAACTGAAAAAGATTGTCTAATGTCTGAGTCTTGAACTAAAGAATCATTATGTGTGACGCCGAAGATATGCTTTAAAACCGGTACAGGCGTCAGCACCGCTACTAAACACGTAGTCAATAAAGCTTCAGCATTGGGCACATCAGTAAGACAAAAGTGTGATATGTTAAGTACTTGCTGTGCCAGATATATCCACATATTCTCTTCTTGGGTGATCATAGGAGAGTACTTCCTCCTTCCTACAAAGGTCTTCTGCACGGCTGGCATCAAGGTTGTTTTCACTTGCTCCTGATGTGTTTGACGCATTTCACGGATCCATGTCTTCGGTCTGGCAGGCTTTTCGGCACTGGCATAGGGCTGCTTGGGGACAACATTATTCATCACTATCAGTATCCCCTTGATCACTGGCACAGATGTGACATTTGTCGCTGTTAACAGAAGATCGTTTAATTCGCCCAAATGGAGTCCATTTAGTGCCAGAGTTACACCAACCAGACCTAGGATCTACAAAGCAAACCCAGAAAAGAGATATCAGTGTTGCACATCACTCTCTCAGGTAACATTTGTCTGCAGGTACATATTGCCATTTCTTTCTACCAGGCTCCATTACTAAAACCACTTGATCTTTGCCTGATGCAATGACATCTGCTGGCACTGGTGGGCCACTTGGCTTTTCCACCCACACCTTTGCACCCGGTGCCATACTGTCTGAAGAGCCAAAACCGCGATCCCCACAGGTAGTTAATACTGTAGGAGGCTCCCCTTTCTTAATCATGGACAATTTAATGGGAATGACTACCAATTGGGACACTCGATCATCCTTGTGGATTGATAACAATTGATCCCCACTATTCATTAGGATGACTTTAATCTCGCCTTGGTAATCAGCATCAATTACCCCTCCCAATACTTGAACTCCCTTCAATGCTAGGCTAGATCTAGGGGCAATCCATCCCATATGCTCTGGGGGAATCTGTACTCCAATTCCGGTTTCAATGACAACTATTCCTCTTGGATCTAATCTGATTTCTTCATTGGAATGCAAGTCTACCCCTGCTGACTCTGGAGTTGCTCGATAGGGGGCTAAAGAACCTGGTGTAACTTCCCAGTATAACAATGTTTCTCTGACTGAATTGGGTTGAACCTGTAAAGTAGGAGTCATTTCTTTCGTGTCACCTTGTAGAGGGGGGGCAATATCTGCCCTAAATGCGGAATGTGCTGTCTCCAAAACCCAAACAGTCCTATAAACTGTTGAGCTTGCTTTTTGCTCGTTGGAGTGGTGAATTCAAGTATTTTCTGTCAAGCTTTTGGCACCATTTCTCGATGCCCATGATGCCACTGAATCCCTAGAAATATTACTGTTTCAGCTGGACCTTGAATTTTACTCGGATTAATCTCCCACCCTTCCTCTTTTAATCCTTCCATGAGGACATCAAGCTGACTTTGCACACTGTACTCATCCTTGTCTTGGATCAGAATATCATCAATGTAATGAGAGATTTGTATGTCAGGTTTGCACGGTATCTTGTTTAAGTGCTCTGCCACCAGTCGGTGACAGATAGACGGACTGTGCATGTACCCCATGGGTAGTCTCGTGAAAGTGTACTGACGTCCACCCCACGTAAATGCAAACTGTTCTTGACACTCATCAGCAATTGGCACGGAGAAAAATGCATTAGCTAAATCGATCACTGCATACCAAGTCCCCTCAAACTTTTTGACATTTTCAATCAAAGTAATAGCATCTGGGACTGCGGGCACTAAGGGAGGAGTGTGTTTATTTAACTCCCTGTAATCCACCGTCATCCTTCATGACCCATCTCCCTTTTTAATAGGCCAGAGTGGATTGTTCCCTGAGGTGGTAATAGGGCGTAATACACCCGCCTCCATGTACTCTTTAATAGTGTCTGAGATTTCTTTGAGCCCCCCAGGAATGCGCTATTGTTTCATTGCTACCCGCTTGGTTGCAACTGGCACTTGCACTGGGGGCATCTTCAATTTGCCTACAGTAATGGGTGTACAAATTAATGCACTCACCCCAAACTGGTACGTTTTACCACCAAGTCCCAAGGTTAGCCCTTCCAAAATGTCAAAGCCAATTATATACTCAGTTATCGGGACAATCAACACTTGGTATTTCTGCCTCTTTTAAGTGCCTATTTTCATCTCCACTTGCGTTTGCACTGCGGGGGTCTCTTTTCCCCCTGAACCTGTAATCGTAAACTGTTTGCCTTTAAATCGTGTCGGATTACCATGAATCAAAGAGGCCTCCGCCCCGCTATCTATCAATGCTCGCACCCCTTGTATGTTTCCTGGCCCCCAAAAAATCTTAACATCAACATGAGGCCGCCTATCCACCTTTATGCGGGCCGACGCTCCCGGAGCTTGGCTGAAGCCCTAGTCAAACTTTGAATTAGTCTGACTTGACTCCGCCTCTAACATCGCACTCACCACCTTTCTCAAATCAGCGTATGTCAGCTGGTACGGGGAAGGTGTCCCCATAGACCCTTCATCTTGTTCTTCCGCAGGGGGAGCAGTAGGTGAGGTATCCCCCTGTGGCGTGGTGACTTCTTGCTTCTTAACCTGTTTATAGCGCTCTTTTGCTGCAAGTCCTCATTTTTTTTATAATTCATACATTACTCTGGTTTCGATGCCATCAATTTCTTCATGTGGCACACCATCTTTTAACAAAGCCAAAAACATGTCTTTTCGGAACACTCGGGAGTCTCTGCTATCTTGCCGCCTGCCTTCAGTTCTTCTCTCACCATGCCCCTCTCTCTCCCGTGGCTTGTTATCGCTCTTATCCCACTCTCCCAAATCTGCAAGTTGCCAAATGGCATCTGCTACCTCATCAGTAGCCTTGCCCGTCATGCCTACGAGCAAAGTCATAATGACACTTTTGTATGCGGGTGGCTCATTTCTAATCACCATGTTTCGAGTTGAAACTGAGAGCGGCACGGCTCCCATGTGATCAGGAGCATCTATGTGAATCGCCTCTTTCATAGCATGCTCTCTGACTTTTTGAATTTCTTCTCTCAACGTATACCACTTAGTTTCTTCACTAGGCCAGTCTGTGGTAATAGGGTATTTACAGTTACATGCTTGGGCTATCGGGTGCAACAAAGACACCTGCGTATCTTGACCATTTGCGTCAGGGGGCGGTCCTGCTCTTAAGACCTCCTGTACATTGGTGTCAATTGACAGGGGTAAAAAACACAGTGAATCAGTAGAATCTACCAACAACCCTGCAGCACCCCCGTCTAGCAATCTCACCATCCATGTCAATAAAGCTTCCCCTGATTTTTGCCTCAAACGGGTAATAATTTCCCCAACTTCCTGTTGTGTGTAATCTTCAAAAGTGCTTAAATCCACCATACCACCACCAGGATTCTGCGGGTGTGGTCTGGCTTGCCGCCTTCTAACAGGCTTCGCCACCACTGTTTTCTGTTTCGCCTCTGGTTTGGGTTCAGACTCCTCTGCGGAACTACTTCTAGACTAGTCGAATCAAAAATATCACCATCCCATTTGTCCGGATCCCAGTCTACACCAGCGGTAGCGATTACAGTTGCCACCTTTCTTTTGTTGACCCCTCCCCGTCTTTTCCTATACTTATATCGAGCGACTTTGACTACTGCCCTCTCGGCCACCGCCTGATATGTGTCGGCCTTATCTTTAAACAATTTCATTTGAATCTCCTGCATTAACGCAGTCTGCCGTTCTGGAGCTAGCTCTCTCTCTAATCGCAAAACCTAATTTTTCATGTCCACTTTCATCTGATGTATTTTCCTATAAGCATGCAAAAGAACCCAACCTCGCCTACCTAATGCCGCACATTCTTTACCACGTTCTACTGGAACTTGTTGCAAGCATGCAATTACATCAGTCGGATCGGCATCTCCGAATCCTTGATCCCAAGTCCCACTTAAACCGGCACCACATGCCCATGCCTGAGCCAATTTAACATATGGACTCTTAGTCCAACCTGGGATAACAACATCAGAACAGTCACCGCCAGCGGTAACATTCTTTTTCTTGAACAAACTATTCATTATCGCAAACAAAACGAAACCTCGTTGAACCTATATATTTTCTTCTCCTCACTACAATCACTCCCACAGGCACTCAAATACTTAAACAAGGAGGAAAAAAAAAAACTTCACTTACACAACAACCAAATCCTATCTACGTTTCAACAGATTCTTGGACACTCTGAACAATTCATTACGAGCAATCCTGTTTGTGACGCCAAAAATGTATTGCTCTCCCCTGAAAAGTGCACGGAACAACCATAAATCACCAATGCAATTATAGAGCAAATACTTCAACCCATAAACAGACAGACACAATAACTCACAGCCACGCACTCTTTAGAAGATAATCAGCTCTTTACGGCTATTTATTCAAAGATTACAAGTACATAGAAATACCTCATAAAAATAATAAGGACATAGATCACAGAAACAGCAAAGAAGTCAAAAAGAAATACATCACCGTGAGCGTAATAGAATTCCTCATCTCGTCCAGAAGCGGCTGGAAGACAGCGGGGACAGCCGGGCCGAGAGTACCACAGCTCACAGGAAGGCCAGACGGAGCGTCCTTCTCTGGCTGAAGTCTCACCTGACCCCCTCTGGGTTTCCGCATATATACACACTCCACAATGGGGAGTTAATTCTCAAACATTCTGGAAATTGCACCTGCGCAGTTGAGGAACAGCCGTCGGTTGCCAGCTGGGTCAATCGAGAGCTCCCCTCAAGGAACGCAGAGCATCCCTGCTCTAAAAACACGCTCCACGGAGAACAGTAGCAAGCCATAACAACATTAGCTTTCCCAGCAGAAATGGCCTCGACCGCATACCAGGTTTGGAAAAGCAAGTTTGTTTCAGCACTGTGAATCTAACACTTCAGCAAAATGTGTGCACCCTTTCACTGTGGTGTGAAGTAAATATCCAACATGGCTCCGAGCGCTCGCAGAATGCATTGCGCACCCGCGCCATTTTGAATCAAGCATAACAGCAGGTTTGAATCCCGGCAAGGCCAACTCAGCCTTTCATCCTTCCGTGGTCGATAGATGAATACCAATTTAGGTTGGGTGATATTGTATGCAAATATGTGCTCTGTAAAGCGCTTTGGATTAAGGCACTATATAAATAACACATCATTATCATTATCATTATCATCTTGAACGTTGGTGTTGTTTTTATGTACATTTGATAGTACAAAATAAATTCTTAATGTGAAAAGACTTTGTGGTGGAAAAAATAAATTAACCAGTATTAACAAAAGATCAATCATTTTGTCACCTCTCTCTTAAAGGGGCAGCGACCTATAACATCACCCCTTTACAAATGTTCAAACGTCGGACTTAACACTCGTCTACCAAGCGAGCAGGACTTCTGGTATGCGCTTCTTTCACTGTGTCCTGATGGTCCTGGTAGTTCAATTGGACCTTGCACTAGGTGTCGGCCCCATTCCAGGGGAATTCACATGTCATCTGTAGCTCACTTGGCTCAGGGTCTGTTTCTGGAGGGGATAACTCAGGTTCCTCTCTTTTGATGTGGTGTTTGAACTGCAAACTGTTCCATGTGATTCTCATTCTGAGTCTTGGGCTGTCACCATGGTTCCTTCGATGATGACCACGTTTAGCGGTTTCTGTGAGTATCTTGCATCGGTTTTCTTTGTCATGGTCTGTTGGACGAGTACTTCATCCCCCATTTAGAAATCTTTGGGCACGGCTCTCCTTCTCATGTCTGAGTCCATTTTTGACCATTCTTTTCTTTCAGTGTCCCTCCATATGATTTCCAAGTTCATTTCCTCATGTGCTCTGGTATTCCTCACGATGCGGGTGTGGACTTCATAGCACATCATCAGTTCTGTGGGTGTCTTATTGGTGGCCTCATGCAGTGTATTATGATAGTCTCATAGTAGCCTGCACAGTGCTTGATGTGGGTTGGTGCCTTCGATGAAAGCTCTGTGGACTGTATTTTTAATGGAGGCGATGAATCGTTCAGCCATTCCATTGGCCTGTGGCCATCTGGAGGTGATCCTTTGGTGCGTAAATCCTATGTGCTTGCACATTTGTGGCTGTTGAAAGGAGGTCTTCTGTCAGATTTGATGGACCGTGGGATACCCCACTCACTGAGTAATTCATCGAACGTCGTGGCCACTTGTTGTTGTCACCCTCTTGGCAATGGGGAATCTTGAATATTCATCGAATAATAGTAAAAGGAATTTGCCCGACTCCGTCGGACCATAAAAATCGTCTGCCACTCTGTCCCATGGCTAGTCTGGAATATGTGTCAGCTGTAGCTGGATGGGGTTTGTCCGCTCGTGCCATGCATTCACATGACAGGCAGTTCTTGACCCAGCTGTCCACAAGTGAGTAAAACAAGGGGAACCATACGTGACATCTCAGCTGCTTTTTCGTGTTGTCGGCTCCTCAGTGCCTGTCATGATCTCTGCTTCCAAAAGGTCAGGGTTTTCCCAACTCCCTTGGAAGCAGATTCATAACCCAGGTTCCGAGTGCCAACCAGTCCCAATTGGGACCTTTTGGACCCAGTCCTGGCGCCAGTGGCACCAGGCTCATAAATATGCCCAGTCCCAGCGCTGGAAGCGCCGGGCTCATAATGCTTGGGTGGACTTACCTGCAGCAGACCATGCTGCTTACTTGCCTGCCAGTTGAGCCTCTGATCCTCTTCTGTTTGGAACTACTTTTCCTGTTGGGTGGGGCAGGAGCCACTCCTTAGGTTCAGAACACTGGAACTCTTCTGGAAAGCAGGAACTCTTTTCTTTCCTAGGCGTGGCTGTGGAAGGAGACACCTAAGCACTACAGGAGGCTATTTAAACCACACCCGATGGATGAATCTTGCTTTGCATTATTCTGCATCCTCTGCAGCAGAACGCTCATCGTGTCTTCTGCATCTGATCCTAGGCCTAAGGAAAAAGGCTTACCATCCTGAATCCAGTCTTCAGCAACACCTATAAAGACAAGAAAGAACAGGTTAGCATTACGGTCTTCAGTGACAGCTCTTCACTTACCTGGGCCATCGGCTGTCACCATCGCCTCGCGCTGCATTCTGAAAGACAAAGGCTTACCTACTCTTCGTGCGCTCCGGAGGTCTTCACACTGCATTCCGGCATCTGAAAGTCAAAAGCTTACCAACTCTTCGCACGCTCCGGAGGCCTTCGGCGCTGCAGCCCGCATCTGAAAGACAAAACAAGGTGCGTTCAAAGACATTGGGGAACTTTAATACTCACGTGCCATTACTCCTTTCCACATCTAACCCAGTGGGTATTCCGGCACCCTGCAGCCGCTCCGAACTTGTACCTGCAAAATAAAAAGACAGTTAGAGCGCATCGTGAAGCAGGCAACAAGCGCTTACTTACGTGCTTCCAGGCGCTTCTATTCATCACATGGGCTCCATCTTCAACTCACTTCAGCCCGTCATCCACCATCGCCGGAACCCTGCAAAACAAGAGACATCATTACTAAAGACTTTAAAGACATTAGAATTACTCGAAACTTACCGTTCGTGCAGTAAACGACGGACAGCAGTCCTCTGAAGTCAAGAGGCCTGCTCCCCTTATCCAGTGAAGAAACTGGTTACAGCACCCTGCCCCGAGGCAGATGGAGAGCACAGCGTTCACTTACCTAAGGTGAGAGCGTTAACCTTCGGGGTTCTACAGGAGAAGAGAAAGGGAAGAAGAGAGAGACATTCAATAACCCAGTTCATTAATCCCATATTTTCTGTCTGCAGACATCTTACCCTTCGAGTCAAACATACAGTGCACAGAGGTCCAGCCCAAAGAGCCAGCCGTGTGTTACACATCACCTTTGAAGATACGGTATACGCCCAGTCAAGACCGGCGCCTCTACGGGAATCAGGTGAGCGTTACAGAATGCAAAGCCTACCACAAAACTCCCGTCCAGGCGCTATGGAAACCTCGGATACCGACCAACTAGCCCAGTTACTTGGGGAACTAAGGGCAGAAGTGCATGCAGCCCGTCAGGAAACGAACGCTCTAAGAAGGGAACTGATTATTTCCAAGGAGCGAACAGATGATCTCGCTAGACAATTGCTACAGTCACAAGCCGGACAGACCCCGTTCCCCGCATCTGGGGGAAATCTTCCTTCTACATCCTCTATGAATCCAGTGCAGATCAACCTACCTGGGAATGTACCTCTGGCTCCGCCCGAACGATTTTCTGGTGACCCAAAGAGGTTTGCAGTATTTATCAATCAGTGCCGGTTGCATTTCTTATGCCGGCCAGCAGCCTTTCCAACTGATCAAGCTAAATTAGCTTTCGTGCTTTCGTACCTTAGTGGCAATGCGGCAGACTGGTCGATCCCTCTAGTAAATCAAGATGATCCGGTTCTCCATGATTTTCAAGCTTTTCAGCTCAGTATGGAAAAACTGTTCGCAAGACATTCACAGGGGCAGACCTTGGACAATGAGCTTCTTTCGTTGCGACAAGGTAATCAAGACCTTTTGGCTTATATTGCGTCTTTCAACAGACTGATAGTGGAAACTCAATGGCCTGAGGACAAAAGGATTACGCTGTTTTATAGAGGTCTACGTGGAGAGCTCAAAGATGTGTTAGCCCAAGTAGTGAATCCCCCACAAGATTGTTCGGACTATATAGACTTAGTCGTTCAAATAGATCACAGACTGCAGAACAGGAAGGCCGATCGTTCCAAGTTTGATGCTCGAGTATTTTCCAAACCGCCAACTCCTTCCAAAGGAGTAGACTCCGGGGAACCCATGCAAATAGGGGGTCTGAAAGGTCCTCTAACACAAAAGGAGCGGGAAAGGAGAAAACAGTTGCAATTATGCCTCTATTGCGGAAACCCAGGGCACTTTCTTCGAGACTGTCCGGTGAAACCTGCTAAGAAGGCAGTAGGAGCTGCAGTTACCAAAGTTACAAACTCTGAGCAGGGAAACGACCTCGCCCGACAAGAATAGAGGTCCTCTTGCCGAGCGTGAAAACCAGTTCCGTGACCTCGCATTTCGTGATACCTATGGTCCTCATTAGCCCTGATAATCCGGATCGATTACATGCAATTGAAGCTTACGTCGACAGCGGTGCTATCAGCAATTATGTGGATCATGAAATGGTTTTGAGGATGAATCTAACTCTTTGTCCCAAGGCTGTAAAGGATGTCATTACTACGGTGGATGGTACGGAGATAGCCTCCGGGCCAGTAACGCATACCACTCAAGAAGTGACGCTAATAAGTCAAGATGGACACCATGAGATGATTGTGTTCGATGTGATCAAGGCCCCTCAGTTTCAGATTATTCTAGGAATACCTTGGTTAGAGAAACACAATCCTCTGATCGATTGGCGAGCAAGAACGGTCCAGTTTCCAGAATGTGTCTCTACTTGTCACCCTCCACCTGGTGTTGCACTGGCAGCAATTTCTTCAGAGACTCCCCAGTTACCTCCCGAATACCTAGAATATCAAGATGTTTTCCGGAAGGATCAGGCTAACTCTCTACCTCCTCATAGGTCTTATGACTGCCAGATAGACCTGATACCTGGATCTACTCCTCCTTGTAGTAGAATTTATGCCCTCACCGAGCCTGAGAATCTTCACCTTCGACAATACCTGGATCAATACCTGGCAAATGGGTTTATTCGTCCTTCCAAGTCCCCTGCTTCTTCAGCTTTGTTCTTCGTTCCAAAAAAGGAAGGAGACCTTAGAACTTGTATAGATTATCGCTCCCTGAACCAGATCACCGTTAAGAATAGATATCCGTTACCTTTGATCCCTGAACTCCTGGACCAAGTCAGAAAAGCATGCATATATATAAAGCTGGATCTTAGAGGAGCTTACCACTTGGTACGAGTAAAAGAGGGCGATGAATGGAAGACGGCCTTCCGCACCAAGTATGGGCTATTTGAATATCAGGTCATGCCCTTCGGACTTTGCAATGCCCCGGCCGCCTTTCAATATTTTATGAACGATGTCCTCAGAGAGCTCATAGATGTGTGTGTTGTTGTTTACATTGACGACATCCTCGTTTATTCTTCATCGGAATCTGAACATCGGAAACACGTGAAAATGGTCCTCGAAAGATTGCGTCAGCACAAACTTTTCGCTAAGTTGGAAAAATGTGTTTTCAACGTGACTGAAGTTGAATTCTTGGGATTCATATTATCAACTGGCGGAGTGCGTATGGATTCAAAGAAGGTCGATGCAGTTCTCAAATGGCCATCACCATCCTCCGTAAAAGGTGTGCAAAGCATGTTAGGCTTCGCTAACTTTTACCGCAGGTTTATCCCCGAATTCTCTCGAATAGTCCAGCCCATCACTGCCTTGTTAAAGAAAAACAAACGTTTTGAATGGTCTGCCGAGGCGGAACAAGCTTTCCAGGATTTGAAGACTAAATTTATCTCTGCACCAATCTTAAAACACCCTCGCCCCGAACTCCCCTACATCGTGGAAACTGATGCTTCAAGCCTTGCCATGGGGGCAGTTGTATCACAGAAGGACCCGGTAACCAATCAGTTGCATCCCGTGGCATTTTGGTCCCGCAAATTCTCGCCTCCTGAAATCAATTACACGATTACTGACAAGGAACTTCTGGCTATCAAGTCTGCCTTTAAGGCTTGGCGGCATTATCTGCTGGGGGCCCGACACACCGTTACTGTGATTACGGATCACCGAAACCTGCAATATTTGAAAACCGCAAAAGCCCAATCCTCTAGACAACTCCGTTGGGCATTATTCTTTGCCGAGTTTGACTTCATAATTACCTATCGACCTGGTACAAAAAACGGTAAAGCTGATGCCCTTTCTCGGATGGGAGTGGAAGAACACTTGATCAACCCTAAACCTGTACCAATCATTCCCGAACAAAGAATTCTGGGTGTAATCGCCACAGAATCCATAGAGGAAGTTAAGGATAAATCCAGGCAACTTGTAACTGCAGCAGACATACAGAATTGGCATCTGCAAGGAAAGGACTTTGCAGTAAAGGACAACTTATTGTATTTCCAAGAACGATTATACCTACCCAGCACAGATTTACAGAAAGAAGTAATCTCTTGTTATCACGATTCTTTAATGGAAGGACATCCCGGTATAGCCAAGACCTCAGAAAAGATCAAGCGCTACTTCTGGTGGCCGTCTTGGAAAAAAGATATCAGAGACTTTATACTGTCCTGTGGAGTATGCGCCCAAAACAAGAGTCAAAAGGAAAGACCAGCAGGCCTCTTACGCCCTATTGACATCCCACCTCGCCCTTGGCATACGCTTTCTATGGACTTCATCACCGATCTACCTCCATGCTCCGGATACAATACGATTCTAGTAATCGTGGACTTATTCTCCAAGATGGCGCATTTCATTCCGCTCAAAGGCTTGCCAACAGCAGCAACTCTGGCCCGAGAATTTCTCGAAAACATCGTCCGACTGCACGGTTTTCCTTCGGTTCTAATTTCGGATCGAGGTAGTCAATTTATTTCTCATTTTTAGCGAAGTTGCTGTCGGTCGGCTCAAATTGATGTGAGACTATCGACCAGTCACCACCCTCAGACCGACGGACAAACCGAGAGGACCAATCAAACTCTGGAACAGTATTTACGCTGCATGCTGCAACAAACTGAAAAAACTTGGAAAGACATCCTTTGGATAGCCGAATATGCCTACAATAACTCTGTCCATTCGGGAACTGGGAAAACCCCGTTTTTTTCTTTTGTACGGCAGTCACCCTCGAACCTCGGAGTTGGATCCCCTCCAAGATCTTGAAACACCAGCAGTAGACTACCTGCATTCTACAATCACCCAAGCCTTTAAGGAAGCTGTTTCTCACCTTCAAAGGGCTAAAGAACAATACAAGAAAGGAGCAGATCAACATCGGAAGGAAGCCCCTCAATATTGAGTAGGGGATCAAGTCTGGTTATCCACCAAATATCTACCTCTAAAAGGGCCACGCACATTCAACCCAAGATACCTTGGTCCCTATTCCATCACTACCATAGTAAACCCAGTAGCGGTCAAGTTAGACTTGCCCCCGCACATGAAGATACATCAGGTCTTCCACGTCTCTCTATTAAAACCCGTGCAACCTCAAACCCGACTAACTAAATCTCCAAAACCTATCCTAGTTGATGGGGAACTCGAGTTTGAAGTCAAAAGCATTCTGGACTCCAAGATCTCCAAATCTAAACTATTTTACCTAATTGACTGGAAAGGCTACGGCCCCCAAGAGAGATCCTGGGAACCTGCTGAATATGTCCACGCTCCTCGCCTAATCAAAAGATTTCACCGAACATTTCCTGACAAGCCAAAACCCCCGGAGAAGCCCGGTTTGGGAGGGGCCTTGAGGGGGGGTACTGTCATGATCTCTGCTTCCAAAAGGTCAGGGTTTTCCCAACTCCCTTGGAAGCAGATTCATAACCCAGGTTCCGAGTGCCAACCAGTCCCAATTGGGACCTTTTGGACCCAGTCCTGGCGCCAGTGGCACCAGGCTCATAAATATGCCCAGTCCCAGCGCTGGAAGCGCCGGGCTCATAATGCTTGGGTGGACTTACCTGCAGCAGACCATGCTGCTTACTTGCCTGCCAGTTGAGCCTCTGATCCTCTTCTGTTTGGAACTACTTTTCCTGTTGGGTGGGGCAGGAGCCACTCCTTAGGTTCAGAACACTGGAACTCTTCTGGAAAGCAGGAACTCTTTTCTTTCCTAGGCGTGGCTGTGGAAGGAGACACCTAAGCACTACAGGAGGCTATTTAAACCACACCCGATGGATGAATCTTGCTTTGCATTATTCTGCATCCTCTGCAGCAGAACGCTCATCGTGTCTTCTGCATCTGATCCTGGGCCTAAGGAAAAAGGCTTACCATCCTGAATCCAGTCTTTAGCAACACCTATAAAGACAAGAAAGAACAGGTTAGCATTACGGTCTTCAGTGACAGCTCTTCACTTACCTGGGCCATCGGCTGTCACCATCGCCTCGCGCTGCATTCTGAAAGACAAAGGCTTACCTACTCTTCGTGCGCTCCGGAGGTCTTCACACTGCATTCCGGCATCTGAAAGACAAAAGCTTACCAACTCTTCGCACGCTCCGGAGGCCTTCGGCGCTGCAGCCCGCATCTGAAAGACAAAACAAGGTGCGTTTAAAGACATTGGGGAACTTTAATACTCACGTGCCATTACTCCTTTCCACATCTAACCCAGTGGGTATTCCGGCACCCTGCAGCCGCTCCGAACTTGTACCTGCAAAATAAAAAGACAGTTAGAGCGCATCGTGAAGCAGGCAACAAGCGCTTACTTACGTGCTTCCAGGCGCTTCTATTCATCACATGGGCTCCATCTTCAACTCACTTCAGCCCGTCATCCACCATCGCCGGAACCCTGCAAAACAAGAGACATCATTACTAAAGACTTTAAAGACATTAGAATTACTCGAAACTTACCGTTCGTGCAGTAAACGACGGACAGCAGTCCTCTGAAGTCAAGAGGCCTGCTCCCCTTATCCAGTGAAGAAACTGGTTACAGCACCCTGCCCCGAGGCAGATGGAGAGCACAGCGTTCACTTACCTAAGGTGAGAGCGTTAACCTTCGGGGTTCTACAGGAGAAGAGAAAGGGAAGAAGAGAGAGACATTCAATAACCCAGTTCATTAATCCCATATTTTCTATCTGCAGACATCTTACCCTTCGAGTCAAACATACAGTGCACAGAGGTCCAGCCCAAAGAGCCAGCCGTGTGTTACACATCACCTTTGAAGATACGGTATACGCCCAGTCAAGACCGGCGCCTCTACGGGAATCAGGTGAGCGTTACAGTGCCCTTCATGTGCTGTTTTGATGACCTCGGCTCTAAGTGTTGCGGGATGATTAGACAACACCCTCTTAGCAGACTAGAGTGGTCCTTGACTGCTAGCTCTGTCTCTACACTCGCAAGTCTCTCAGGCTCTTCTTTGCAGACCTCCAGATGGTTTTGGATTGTGCAATCGTGATCCTTCCATTTATTGTTGCACGTCAGGCCGATGGCCAGTGCCATGGACGGGTCAGCTGTGGATGCAGCTGCAATGGCCTCAAGTGATATTGCAGGTGGTAATGCGTTGGTGGCCATTTAATTGATGTATTCCGTGTCACCGTTGTTAGAGGTTGGTGCTCCTGCTGGGTTACAGGAGAGGTAATCTGCCAGATTCTGGTCTCTGCCGGGCCTGTGGATGATGGTATAGTCGTATTTCTGCAATCTGATGCCCCATCTTTCTATCTTGGGCGGCATCTTTGTATGTGGATTGCCTGATGGTCTGTGATCAGCATGAATCCCTTTCCAATGATGAAATAATGGAAATGTTTGCAAGCCCAGATTGCTGCCAGGCTTTCCCCGGCCTGCGAGTACACGGACTCTTTGGCTGACAAGGCTCTGATCGCATAAGCGGCGATGTTTCTGGGGTGTGTATCGGCTCCGCTTGTCTGTGCCAGGATGGCTCCGAGTCCCACTCGGCTTGCATCAACTGTAATTTCTGTGTTCCAATTGGGATTGAAATATGCCAGGCAGAGCCCCTCAGCTAGGGTCATCTTAATGGAGTCAAATGCTCACTGGCTGTCCTTAGACCATTCAAACGCCGAGTCTTTTTGCAGCAACCTCCTCAAGGGCTCGGTAAGGGACACATAGTGTGGGATGTAGTGTGCGCAATAGCCGGCTATGCCGAGGAATGATCGTACATCTGCTGCTTGTACTGGTTCTTGTAGGTTGGTGATTGTACTGTCTTTGTCGGTCAGGTGTCATGCTGTCGTCGGAGAAAATGTGGCCAACATTTTTTAGCTTTCTCTTGCTGAAACAGCACTTCTCTAGGTTGAGTGTCAGGCCGGCTTCATGTAGTGCTACACATGTCACTAGCAGACCTGTGTCGTGTTCCTCTTGTGATGCATCGAACATGAGGATATCGTCGCTGTAATTTACTGCTCCCTTGATTGGTCTGATTACTTGTCTTCCCCTGGAAAATTTCGGCCGTGGAAGAGATGCCGAAATTCAGATGTCTGTAATGGAAAAGACCTTTGTGGGTGGGAAATGTGGTCATGCTCCTCGACTTTGGGTGAAGGTCTAGCTGGTGATACCCTTGAATTAGGTTGAGCTTTGAGAACATTATTGACTTGTTGAGCAGCATGGTCATTTCTTCTATGCACGGGCCAGGGTGGCTTTCCCTCTGTATGGCAGTGTTTGCCATCCTCATGTCCATGCACAGGCGTAGGCCTCCACCTTCTTTGGGTACAATGAGCTGAGGGGATACCCATGGAGTGGGGCCCATCGCTGGCTCAATGATAACATTGTGTAGTATTTGGTCAGGTTCTTTCGAGACGGTCTCCTATAGGTGAAACCCTACTCTCCTAGGGTGTTGGGGAATCGGGCTGATGGATTCATCAATATGCAGTTTGACAGGTGCTCCTTTGAGCTTTCCAAGTCCTTTACATAAGTGTGGGAATCTAGCCAGGATCGTCTCCTTTGTGATGTGGTTTGGCCGTTTCGGGGCGGCGTTGATAGTGTACACATGCTCTCCCTTGTCATTTGCTAATGCAGCTGATTGGATCACCTCGCCTTCTTGAAAGCGGATGTCAATGAGGCCTAGGCAGCATGCTGTATGGTAACTGAGTAAGCAGCTACCTTTTGTCGGGCTTCGGATGACATGAATGGTGGTGTCCAGCATTAGCCCCTTGTGTATGAGCTGTTTTTTTTAAATGTCCAATGGAGTGAAGGGGTAATGTTGCCCCCAATGAAAAATTCTGGAGTTGGTCCTCTCAAGTTCCAGTCTCTCGGGCATCTGTAGGAATTCCTGTTCCCCCATGATATTGACTGTTGCACCGGAGTCAACTAGAAAACAAAATTGTCTGTTCCCGAGGATGACCGCTATTCTGGGCACCTCTCTCACTTCGTGGTCATGCTGGATAAGGTTGATGTATTCATTCTGGTAGTCCTGGTCATAATCATCCATTCCGCGATAGACGGCGGTCTGCTGGTGTTCATCGTAGTCCGGATAGGTGTGTGGGGGTTCATCATATTCGTCCTCAAAGTGGGGGGGTTGGTCATAGTGGCCGTAGTTGTGGTCATAGTCTTGCCGGTGGTACTCTTCTACAGTCCTAACGTATCGTCATTGTCCTTGATAGTAAGGCCTGCTTTGGTAGGCTGGGGGCTCGGTAGGGCATACGTATGTTCTGCTTTGTGGCAGTGGGTTTATTCGTGGGGTGGGGGATGGTTTCCCTTCCCTGCAGATTGATTGGAAATGACCTTCCCTACCATAGTTGGTGCATTTTTGTGATAGTGCAGGGCAGGTTCCTGAGTGTGGGAAGGCCATTCCACACCAGCCACATTGTCTCTGTGGGCCTGGGGCCTGCTTGGCTGGTCACTCTGTAGGGCATGGCCCCTCTTTCTCACGGCCGGTGGGGTTCTGGTTGGACTGCGGCAATGAGTTCACCTTTGTCCTGTTTTGCGTTGGGGCTTCCCGTCATGGAAGCTGCCTGTGCATACACCCTCTCAAAGATTCTCGCCATATCGCTTACTTTTTCTTCAGCAATTGTTTCCTGAAGGCTGGTGATAGGCATCCTTCTATCACTCGCAGCCGTATTGCTTAATCTGACAATGAGCGCTTTACCCGGAGGCGGGTGATAAATTCATCAACTGTCTCTTCTGTTCTCTGCGTACAGTGGTTAAACATGTACCTTTCATCGTCACGATTGGGTTCAATGATGAGTTTCCTGTTAAGGGAGGTGATTAGCGTTGCAAAGTCTGTTTCGTCCTCTGGGGGAATGGGTTTGACAATGGTCTTCATTTCACTACCAACTAGGTTGATGAACATGTCATTCAGGTTTGCCGATTTCTCCTCTCCTGCCGCTTTCACAAAGTGGTTGAAATCTTCTATCCACCTATCAGGCCTTTATCAGCTTGAGGTGTCATGGTGAACGGGGGTGGCTTGCACAGCAACACTGCCTTGGATGTGGGAGTGGGAGGTGGTGTCCCAGGGTTCCTCATGTTGGCAGGTGTTTGAGTTGTGGTGTGGGCCACAACTTCGATCTGCCTTTAAGCTATGGTTGGTGTGGCTGCTCCTTTGGCGAGCGAGGTGGCTCTTATGGGTGGCCCTTCCTCTGGTGTGTCAGGGGCCCTGACAAATGGAGATGTGGCTGCTTATGGGTGGCCCTTCCTCTGGTGTGTCAGGGGCCCTGACAAATGGAGATGTGGCTGCTGCTCTTTGTGCAGCATGTGCCATGGGTCCTTATGTGTGTGGGGGGCCGTGCATTTCCTCCTGTGACGCTGACTTTGTTTCTTCGTTTGTCGTTCATGTAATGTAAAAAGATTTATTTATTTATTTATTTTTATCTTCTTGGCTGGAACGACACAAAGTGGTGGCAGGCTAGGCTGGCGGCGGGATAAATGTTTACAGAAAGGTGGCCGCGCCACTTGCATGTACTGTCTTATGCGCATGGTTGCAGTGTGTGCAGCTGCCACGTGTCTCTAAAAGCCGCTGGCGAACAGCCGCGCAGGAAACAGTGGATGGCCGTTTGTCTCTGCTTCCCAGTGGGATCGCTGGAACTGTGGAGGAGGGAGGCCGTGTGGGCGTGGAACCACCATTGGCCTGGGATCGGGCATGTCGCGCAGGAAACGGCGGATGGCCGTTTGTCTCTGCTTCCCAGTGGGATCGCTGGAACTGTGGAGGAGGGAGGCCGTGTGGGCGTGGAACCACCATTGTCCCGGGATCGGGCATGTCGCGCAGGAAACGGCAGATGGCCGTTTGTCTCTGTTTCCCAGTGGGATCGCTGGAACTGTGGAGGAGGGAGGCCGTGTGGGCGTGGAATCACCATTGGCCCGGGATCGGGCATGTCTCTGGACTGTAACCGGACTCGCATAGAGCAGGATTGCCTCAGGGTGTGGCATGCCGCTGGAACTCTGGCACCCGGCGTGCATGTGTAGGAGGCGGGGTCATCTCAGAGGGATGAGCGAGGCTGTGGGATGACTGGTGAGCTCACAGGACTCCAGTTCACAGGAAAACAGTCTTGTTGCCAGTTGTTAGCAGTATTCAATGCACTCAAATGAATGACACGACACCGGAGGGATCAATGATACGTCTTTCTTTATTCACTTGCAAACCTTAACTAAACTCCCTCCCACTCAACTCTTCCCCTTCCTTCCTCGCTGCCGCTTCCCGCCTGGCACTTGTCTCTCTCTTAAAGGGGCAGAGACCTATAACAAGCATATTTTTGTTTTAGTCATAATATTACCAAATTGATGCAAATTTTGGCATTGTTAGGCAAAGTCACAATTGGTAGTGATTTTGGGTCACCTTGCAGGCTTTGGGTATTCACTTGCAACTTTATGTGTGACCCTGTTTCAAATCTGTTCTTCGGCCCCAAAAATTCTGAGGCTGATTTCAGCCCTGGGATACCAGCGTCCATGTGGAGCAGGGAACGCAAATTTGGCAATTTAGAAATACATTTGGGATACCAGGGGCTCATGCTGCTTCTATCCCGAAGTGATGGAAAGGCACAGAGAAGTCAGAAATGACACACTGTGAATGTTTGGAACCGAGACCAGGAAAGCGTGGGAATTTGGCAACATTTTTGAGCACATCCCTTTTGTGAAGAAGGGATGGTCACAAACATGTAAGGAGAAGCCTTTTGCCAAAATAGTACACATGCACAGTGGTGGCAAAATGTGCATCTGACTGTGTGCATGGATATTGTGCACATTAAGACCCCATCTGCAAATGCCCCAGCTACCCACCTTTATTTCCCACAAGTGAGGGGGAATGTGTAAAACGCATGCTTCCCTTGTGTGAAGAAACGTGTTCTTATTAGGGTATTTATTGAGTGTGGACCTAGCTTTGGGAAGGAATGGAGCAGTTTATAAATCATATGGGGAAGGGCACAGTGCTGGAGGCAGAGATACATGGAAGCGGGGAGAGGAAGGGTGGGCAAGTTGGCAGCAAGAGATCTACATGCAACCAGGGGACGAGTCAGTAGAGAGCAGACCATTCAGTCTCAGGTAGAGTGGGGAGTGGGGGTGTGAATTTAGGTGTTAGGGTAGAGCCAGTCCGTGAAGAGGAGGGTCTTGAGCTCATGTAGACATTAGCAGTCGCGCCTGGTGTTGATGTGAGGAGATTCCAGAGACTTGGGACGTTGACAGAGAAGGTCTGTCCTCTGGTTCAAGGTAGCTTGCAGACATCAGGGGGACAGTCTGGTAGATGATGCAGCAATTCTGTTGTATAAGCATCTTACAAATGCTCAATAAAATAAATAAATAGATTTGAAGATGATATGTGCTTGCTGTCAGAACCAGGTCAGTTTGATGAGGGGGGGAGGGCGTTCTGGAGGGGCTGGTCGATATTGTAGTCTTTTAATGAGTCGTGCTGCATTACAGTGTGAATAAAGCCCTGAAAATAATGTAAAGATCTTTGGTGTCACGTGGTCATGCGTAGCCTGGGGGCATTTTACAGAATCTTCATCAGTAGGATCATGATAGGTTTCTAGTTTGATGTAGTGAATCCGTTTTTCCAAGACAGCTTTTTGCCATGGCAGCTCTCAGTAGGTAGCTTGCCAGGCACGGGCATGCAAATGCTTATATGAGCAGGCAGGTGACTTTAGGGGCCCCCATTCAACATTTTATAAAATGGCCGCATGATTTGTAGCACTAAAAGTAAATGACACACCATTCGTTCGAGGGCCACAACTCTACCTCTGACCCGGGTGCCCAGGTGGCTCGGCTGTACCAGCGCATCACTTTTTCAGCACTGGGCTTTCCTTTTTCAAATCATTGGTGCCAGGTGCTTTGATCCAATTTCTTCCCTTGGCATTTAACCAACACTGCATCAGCCTCTAAAATGCGTTAGTTTGTTTAATGAAAGAACAGGTCTGGAAAATCGGTGTCCCAGTGATGGAGGCACTTGGCTAACCTGTTCCAACGGCATTGTTTTCGCACCTATTAGGAGGCGTGGTGGGTGGGTAAACCGCAAGGTGCCTCGGAAATTAGATTAAATAAATGTTTGCATTTTTAATTTGCTGTCTAGAAAAGAAAGGGTCTATTTACAAGTATAATGTTTACTCACCTAGAGTAAATGGCTGCCTTTGGAACACAAATCCTGGATCCTAATCCTGGTTTTGGAACTTCACCCAAAAAGTCTGCGATTCTGCACGTCACTTTATCTTGCTATAAAATTGTAAACTGTAAATATGATTTCAGCAAACAAGAAAAAAGCTGTAGAGTCTGATGTCTAATATTGACGCACCCCATCACATCCTGGTTTCTGTGATTTGGCCGGTTCCATGTGATAATGTCAGGTAGGCGACCCTGCACCCCGAAAAGCCTTCCCCCACATATTCTGGGATGGGTACACTTTTCTTTTCCAACTCCAGTCCTAGAATATTTGGGAAAATGGTGTACTTTCGTGGGAGTTCAAATTTGGGGAAATGTCACCCTCTGATGACCTTTTCCTAGGTGGCATTGGCACTGGATACCATCTGGTCTCACCTGGTCCCCACCCACAATACTGTTTCACATACATGGTCGAGAGACTACTGCTGCAATTAATGTTTCAATAAAGCACTCAGCTGGTCATTGGCGCTAGATCTGCGCTATATCAAATACCAGAAAATAAGAATGCAAAGAATACAGGAATTCTGATGCACCAGGTCAAGGGCATGTATACATTATGAATCTATGCTATGTGCAGGGGCGGGCTGCAGAATTTCTTCAGATTGCTTGATCTGAAGATCTTTATGACAGAAGGTTTAAAGTCTGACATAATTCATCAGTTCCGCAAAGCATCATTTTGAGCACACCCTTCAATAAGTGACATATAGCGCCCCATTATGAGTTCGGCAGTGTGGCAAAAAGGGGAATTGCCACCACATGTCCTGCACTGCCCAGTTTCAAGTTTGGAGGGAAAGTAGAATATTCCCCTGCAACACAATTCGGGAGGCAAATCCTTCACTTTTCAAAATTCCACTCATGGCAATTCTCCCAAAAAAACATGGAGTACAATGGACCCCAGAAATGGGGACTAACACCATCGCCCCACCCTTCTTAATCACATAGTATATCCATGGAACCAAGTGGTGGTAATGGTAAATGCTTTTGGAGGTAAATCATCCAATTTACTGCCAATTTTTCTGCCATCCTCGAGAATGTGGCCGCTGGTATTTGACGTGGTGTCAGGATTCCATAATACACCCAGTGACCTCACATGTCAAAAAGGCGATGGTTTATGTTATTATGGTTTTGTATAGCGTTGATGTTCGCCCTATGGTGTGTGAGAACTGTGCTCCTGTGGACAATCTCATTGCCATACTTTGAAGAATCCTGTAACCTGTTCCAGAGATGTAACAAAACACATGTGTTAAGGGCGTTATTGCAACCCAACTAAAGCATTGATAAGTGAGCCGCCAGAGACAAGTGCCAGAATCTATTTTGGCTGCAGGGATGATTCTTTTGCAATCTCTTTAAGGATGAACAAACCACTTTGACGAGAAATTAAAGTCCACCCATTGTAGGCCCATCACATCGAGTTCCACCAAAAATACATTGTTTTTTTCGAAAAGTGGTTTTGATCGTATTGCCAATGAATGAATCACTGTAGAATGCAAACAGGGTTTTTAGTGATCAGTTATGGTTCCAAAATTAATGCCACAAACTCAACTCTACCCTGGACTCGTGGCCATGTTTAGGCAATTTGTAGGTGGTCCTATGTTATGCTATATAAATGTATAGGGTGCACTGTTAACCCTGAGGTAGCTTCCTGGTGGCATGCTGGGTCGGGGAAGCAGGAGTGTGATCGACCAAATTGGATGATGAATGATGGCCCAAAACTTGCTCTAAACGTACAGTGCTACAAGTAAATACGCAGTCTCCTGGAAATGTATTAGCTTCCAAATATTTTGTTATATATTTGTGGAAATTATAATTTTGTTGTGCTGTATTCTTTGACAAAATCCTTTTGCGTGTGTTGACAGCCACTGTTGCGATCAGTCAGTCCGCAATTATGTCAACGTTATTGAAATCTGAATATTCCAAAAACCCTTGGAAATGGATTTATTTTAGAAATGCAGATTTAAATAAGGTGGATCAACAAATGTTACGCACAAAGAGACTTCATCGGGACTCAATATATTGCAGTTTTAGCAACTGTATTGTCACCTGCACTACGGTGGTGTTCATCCGGGGTCAATGAGAGGCGTCCCTACTTTTTAATATTTATGTACTTCCTTTAGCCAACCTGATACAGGATCATGGGTGTCAGTTCTATGCTTACTCGGATGATGCAGAGCTCATTTTAAGAGTGCATCACAATCTGAATGAGTCTGCGTTACGTCTGCGGTGTTGTGTAGCAGCCATTGGCACTTGGATAAATTACAATGGGTTATATCATAATGGAGATAAAACTGAAGCCCTCGTAGTTGGCCCTCATGCATCTCAGTCCCTTGGCAACACAGATTTTTGTCACCCTTCTCTGGGTGCACTTCCCTCTCCAGTAGACTGTGTCAAGAATCGTGGGATTCAAATCGCGGCTTCCCTTTCTCCTGACCTGCGGGTTGGTGCCAGATGCAGCTCAGGTTATTTCAAGTTAAAAACTCTAAAAAAGGTGAGGCCTTTTCTATCATCTGACGTGAGAGGACCTGTGGCTTTGTCTGCTGTCATGGGAATCCTGGATTACTGCAACTCTACCCTGCTGGCTCAGCCAAAACACAATCTAAAAAGACTGCAGACTCCACAAAATTCTGCAGCGTGGTTGGTGGCTGGTCTTCCAAGGTATGCCCATGTTTCTCAAGTCCTGAACAGACTTCACTGGCTCCCAGTTGAGGGTAGGGTGAAATTCAAGGCCTGGTTTGTAGTTTTTTGCGCTTCCTGGTGACTAAGCTGGGCCATTCTGTTTACGCCACCAAGATACCTCCGGGTGATATCTCTGCCATATTAAGTACTGGCACATAGCATAACATAACATAACATAAAACATGGTGTGCAGTGTGAGTTGAATGACATCTAGGTACTGACTTGATTGTATTGTGAGTGTACTGTGAGAGTTCTAAAGTTGCATGGTGGGTGTCTTTTTCACCTTTAGGGGTGTCATCTTAAGTGGAGCACCTGTACTCCACCATTAGTAATTAATATTTTGTAATGTTCAGGGGCTATTAATTGACTGGCTGTGGGGGGAAGCAGTGTTGTATTTTGCCACGGAACTGTTTGGCGGCGGATCTGCGTTAAAAAACTGAATCCCAAAAGCTTGAGTTTCACAATTGCAAAGCCGACTTGTTTGCATTTTGTAATTCAAGCTTCTGGGATTTTGTTCATTAGTCCCCTGCTTTGCATTTAATGTTTGCGGGAGACACCAACAAAGTCCATAATGGTGAACTAGGGGGCGGGGGACACCCCTGCAACCCTCGCTCACCTAGTTCAGCAATTTGGGATTCAACATTTTCTACTATGCCGAATGTGCATAAAACGTACATTGACCATTTTCTTTTCGTTCTTTTGGTGCAATACCATAGGTGCAATACCATAGATGGCATATATGACTTTTAACAGGATGGACGTGAGCCATTGGAAAGTCTTACTTGCAGTGAACCTAGAGCATTTCAGGGCCAGATTCTGAAAAAATGTTGGGTCGTAATCTTAGATGCGCTCATTCAGATGCCCTTTTCTTGGGTATTTGGCCAGAGAAAGGGGCGTTTGCGAGCATTTTAAAGCGAATCCGGAAATTCTCATATGGGAGTCTCTTTAAAATACACCGAAATCACAGTCCTCACCATGTGCTGTTTTAAACAAATGCAGTGGGAGGAACAAATCATGGTAGAGTCACTTCTGACTCTGCCATGATTTATTTGGAATTAGTACCCGGCACGCGCTGCTCACCGGGAATACAACGTGTGTATTGGCTCTTTTGCGAGCCATGTATGCTGGTGCGTCCTGCGCGTGCGGGGTACTCTGTTCCTGGCGAGGGGAGTGGCAACCCCTCAGCCAATGAGGAGGCTCGAAACAGGGCAATTCCCGCTCCAATCCTCCCCATGACTGGAGGCTGTGTTTGTCCCCCGGGGACTCAGGTAAGACTTTTTTTCCCTTTCCCCCCTCCTCCCACCTCCCTGCCCTCCCCACCCCACTTATCTTCTATCCCTTGGTCTCCAGCGGGGGACGATGGAAGCCTCCAGGCGTGTGGAGACTCGGAGCGGGACTATCCCCGCTCCGAGCTTCCACACGGCTGGATGCTTCCATCATCCCCCGCTGGAAACTGCGGTATGCTTTTTTGTTGTTGTCTTTTTTGTTTTTTCCCTCTTTCCCCCCTCCCAAGCCCACTTACCTTCTTTTTTCTTCTTTTCTTGGGAGCGAACGCACTGGAAACACCTCTGTTCACAGCGTGTCCACTCCCGTGGCCACCATGGAAAGGGAAAATGGACTACGTGTTCCCCTTCCCGGCGGCCATTTTGTTTCTAAACAGAAAAAAATACCATTAGTACCCTGGTCTAACGGGCCGGGGTACTAATGGCTATAAGACCCTCGGCCCAGAGGGTATTACCTGGGGCGATATTGGCCCACCGCCTCTGGTCTTATTGCCACTGTGTAACAGCTGCAGGTAAACTGTGGCTGTCACACTAGCATTCCCACGACCAAACGGGGATGGAAATGTTTTTTGTCATTTCGCTGAGATGGGCTCCTTCATGGGCTGTCTCGGTGAAATGTGATCTTAGAAACCATGTGGTTGGCGGAAGCCTATCATAGATTAGTGTTGGGCGCGCGCCCCCAATGCTAATGTGTGCAAAGACTCTGGACAGCGTATCTTTGCGCCGCTGTTCAACCCCTTCTGAACTGCACAGGCCACCTTTGTGAACAAGGGGATGTGTGCATTTCTTTTTTTAACCAACTTTATTTTCATTTTTCCTTAAGACAATAGTTGAGCATTCGTTACAACATGTGTTAAGAACATTGTTACCCACATGAACCCTTTATTCCACACCCTTGAACTTTCTTGTTGAGTCTAGTATTGTCTTCATACTTTTCCCAACCCCTCCCACCCTCTCCCACCCTACCCGCCCCCCTTCCTTTTATTGTTTGAACCAATCAGAACCATGGTTGTAACCAGAACAGATCCATGAGGCAACCCCTCTGCCATATCTTCTGCTGTCTTTATCTGATATGGATGTTTCTAAGAGTCCGGGGTTTAAAGTATTGATTCTCCCGCTCCCCCACATAGTCCTGAAGTGGATCCCATAGGGCCAAGAATTTCAGATATGTCCCTGATTTTGTGGCGCAGATGTTCTCCATTGCCATAACCCCCCACACTTTCACCCACCACCATGGAGCTGTAGGGCCCTCCACTGTCTTCCATCGTTGGGCCACTGTCATCCTTGCTGCAGCCAGTAGGTGGGTTATGAGAGCCGCTCTGTTCCCTGAGGCAACATATATCCCTTCTGCCACTGCCCCCAGCAGAATGACTTTCGGGGACCATGGTAGGTCTGCGCCCGTTATGTCCCTGATCAGGCTCAGTATTTCCTTCCAGTATACTTTTATCCTTGGGCACGACCATCTCCTCTTTCTCCACACTGACGCCAACATTCTGCGGGGTATGTGGGGATCATTCTGTGTATTCTACTTGGTGGCAAATACCAGTGATAACATAGTTTGTATGCTGATTCTTTAATTGCCGTGGATTTGGATAGTTTATGAGCCCTCCTCCAGATTTGACTCCATTCTTCCTGTGTAATCTCCTCTACTATGTCCCGCTCCCAGTCCTTCATATACTGGGGGGTGTCGTCTGTTTGCGCCTTGTATAGTAGCTTGTATAGTCTAGTAATCCCTCTTTCATGTGCCCCCTCCCGTATTGTTAGTTCTAGGCCTACAGGGGGTCGTAGCCCTGCCCTTTTTACCTCTGGGTGTGAGATCCAGTGACGCAATTGTATATATTTAAATCAGTGATTTTCGGCGATACCAAATCTTTGTTTGCATGCTTCGAAGGTAAGTGGGGCATCATCCTGATAAATATCTTGTAGGGACAATGTGTCTGCTTCGCTCCAACCTTCCCAGAACCTTTTGTGAAGCCCAGACGAGAAGTCTGGATTATGCATGATAGGGGATAGTGGGCCCAGACCTAGTTTGACCCCCCTGCTATGGATAGCCTTATCCCAGCTGTGTAGAGTCGTCTCAGTGGCCTCTAATAGGATACCTCCCTTACCTCTTGCTTTTGACTTTAGGAATGGTAGCATCCCCAATGGGATATCTGTCGCGGTCTGTTCTATTTTCCCCCAACCTGGAAGAGGGTCTTTTCCCGCCCATTTCAGTGCTGGTGCCAATTGGGCTGCTAACACATATCTCCCCATATCTGGGACTCCCAGCCCCCAAAGAAGCGTGGGCCGCATCAGGATCCTTTTTTGGATCCTCGGCTTGTTATTTCCCCAGATACATTTAAACACGGCCTTCTGGAGTTCTTGGATCTGTTTTGGGGGGAGGACCACTGGGGTTGAGCTTACTACATCCAGTAATTTGGGTAGCAAGGTCATTTTTATCGCCGCTATTCTAGCAAACCATGATAATTCCTGAGCGTCCCATCTCTGCAAGTCTTCCTGAAGGTGCTTCCATAGAGGTGTAATGTTTGCCTTGAGCAGGTTCTTGACAGTTCTAGCGATATGGATTCCTAAATATTCCAGGGACTGTTTTCCACATTTCAGGGGATAACGTTCCTTCAGGAGTGCTATGTCCCCGATACCTTCGGTTATATTCAGCGCTTTGGATTATGAATAGTTTATTGTGAACCCTGATGTTTTTTTGAATTTCTGCAGTTTGCTAATTATTCTGGGTAATGTGTGTATTGAGTCTGCCTTGTAGAGCATGATATCATCTGCATAGAGGGCTATCTTGATTTGGATCTCCCCGGTGCGTACCCCTCTAATTCCCGGGTCTTCCCTTATTCTGCAGGCAAACGGTTCCATTGCCATGGCGAATATGAGCGGGGAGAGGGTGCACCCCTGCCGAGTACACCTCTGGATATTGATTCTTTCTGAGGTGTAGCCATTCACCATTGGTTGCGTAGATGGATGCTGGTAATTTGCCAGAACCATCTTGGTGAATATCGGTCCACAGCCGAAACCCTCCAGTGTCAATCTAAGGTACTCCCAGTCTATACTGTGGAATGCTTGTGTGGCATCTAATGCAGCAATCAAGAATTTTTGGGCACTCCTGGCCCCCCAGTCTATAATGTCAATTACACACCGGACGTTATCCTGATTGTGTCTCCCCCTTACAAAGCCTGCCTGGTCTGCGTGTATTATCTCGGGCAGTACTGCTGCCAACCGATTCGCCAGTATTTAAAAATAGCGCAAATAAGAAGCTGCATTTTCTGCACCAGTTTCATTTGCACTATTTTTCTGTCCATATGTTTGCTGTTTAGCGCAAAGCTTCTGGCTCATATTTTAAACTACTTTTTCTGAAAGATAATCGTCTGCAGTAGTTTGGACTGTACGATATAACAAATCTCATACTACCTCCTTTTGGGAAAATGGGTAGCACTATCCATTTTGAAAGTTGTGCACTCTTCAGTCGAGGGTAATCTGTTTTTCTAAGCAGGGGACAGTTGTTGGCCAATTCTCCTGGACCCCTAAAGTGCACAGAAACTCTGAGCACAATCTAGCTTAATTAGATAGAAATGATTATGATATCTCAATCTCTTACCAATGAAACCAAATCACATGACTTCTTTGATTTGTTTATAAAGCGTTTTTATTAAACCAGTTACCTCCGGGGTGTAGTGAAACAAAGAAAACGTTTATGTAGTTTGTATGCACAAATACAATGAATACACATGCATGAGTTAAAGTGTATTTAATGTTTAAATAAACTAGCAACGTACTACTTACATTTCATAATGGCAAGATAAAATGGGGGGAACCCCAGTCTGCAAGTAATCTTATAGCGGTTAAGCAATTTTAAAAAATGCAATATAAATGAATTCCTTAAAATGTTGAAAAATTTGATCCTGACCACATAGTGTCACGTGAATCATGGGCTTTTGGTTTTCTGAAAATGCATCTGAATGGTCCCTATTCCATATTTTTGCAACACATGATGATTGTGTGCTGAGTTAGAAGTGTTGTCTTTGCGTTGCCATTCCAGTGTTCAGTGCCAACTTCCAGCTCAGTGTTGGTTTGAAAGTCTCGTGGTAAACTATGTTGAAAGGGCAAGGAAAGGCTTGGAAGCTGCCCCGAGGCACCATCCGCGAGGTGCGCAGTGTGCTCTGTCAAGGGGGAAACGCTGTTGCATTACCTGGAAAGCTGACAGAAAAAAACTCACTTCGCATCTGACGGAAACAATTCTTGTCGCAGCCATTTTGCTTGTCGGACATCAAATGGTAAAGAACTCATCTGAGCATTCACTGTTTCAGTTTTGCAGTTCACTGGTGCTCAATTTTAAATACTAACCAGGATATCCAGCTTGTATTTAAACTGCCAAGAAACATGATCATAATGGAGAATCCCATTCATCCAGGACAAGCAATCTCGTCCTTAGCACTTAAGTGATTAAAGGGGAGGGGCCAGCAATAATGAGGCTTTTTGAAAAACCTTGAGAATCACTTTCCCTTTTCAGGTTGACAGTTGTTGGGGCGCCGCTTCGGCCTGAAGCGTCCCCTAGTAGAAGGCCCTGCTTGCGCAGGAAGGATACGCGGGAGCCGGGTATCATGCAACTTTCTTTATTCACTACATCGGCGGAACTGCCGAACCTGCCCTCGTCCCTCCCCTACCCCTGACGTCACGTCCGGGACGTCATGTCCTGTGGGACCCAACAGGGGTCCGCCCACACAACGATGTGGGCAACCTGACATCTCCCCCCTTTTTCACATGTTAGTTGAGGGGCTCCCTTCTTACCCTATCTCCTCGATGAGTCGCATCGGCTTCATACGACTTCTCTGCGGTCGGGTTGTCTTGCTCGGGGTCGGTTCGTCCCTGGCGAGTGTGGAGAGGGGCGCCTCGCCTTCTGACTCTTCCCCGTCTCCTTGGTACGCTTCTTCGCGTGGTCTGTCCTCATCGCTATCTCTGTCCCAGGTCCATTGGCCTGCTGGAGTCAGTCTGACTCGTTTGAAGTGCGAGCTGTTCCTGGTTATCGTTGAGCGGTCGTCTCTTTGTACTGTGACCATATAGCCCTTCTTGTGTGTCACGACCAGGGGCGTGGGTGCGAAGGTGGCTTCCTCTTTCCGATTCTTGGGTTGCCTGAGCCATACTTCGTCTCCTGGTTGCATTATGTTCTCCCAAGCCCTTCTTTTCCTGTCTGTGATCTCTTTTGTCTTCGCTTTCCTCGCGGTGTCATTTGCTTGCGCTTCTTGTTCAAGCGGTGTTGGATCTTGTGGTCTCGGGTCTTCTGATAGTCGCGTGGTGACCGGTCTTCGGAACATCAGGTCTGCGGGGCATACTCCCGTCGTGCTGTGGGGGGTGTGCCTGTATTCTCGTAGTAATTGATTGAGGGCCTGTTCGAATGGCTTGTTTTGCACATGGGCTATTTGGAGGGTCCTCTTTTTGTTGGCCATGAATCTCTCGACCATACCGTTGGCCTGTGGCCATCGGGGGGTTATGCGTCGATGTTGAAACCCCATGTATTTTGCAAATTGCTGAAAGTCTTGACTTATGAATGTGGGACCGTTGTCGGACTTTATGATCTTGGGGATGCCATAGGCAGAGAGCATCCTGTCGATAACTGGAATGACACATGCTGTGGCACTGCTCTCTACTATTTGGGCGTCCGGGTATCTTGAATGTTCGTCCATGAGTACGACCACATGTGTCCCGTTGTTCAGTGGTCTGAATAGGTCTATTGCTAGCTCTTCCCACACTTTGTTTGGTAGCAGTGAGGATTGTAATGGGTTTGGGTGTGGTGGGGGCGCCACTTGCACACAAACGTGGCAGTTGCCCACTATGGTTTCCACCAGGCGATCGAGTTGAGGGAACCAGACTTTCTGGCGAAGGAGGCGCTTTGTGGCGACTACGTCCCTGTGTCCTTCATGCGCTAGGTGTACTATCCTCTCCCGGAGCGTTCTCGGGACGATGACCTTGCAACCTTTTAGTATGACGTTATCCTCTACCACGGTCAACTCGTCGCGGACTTGATCCAGCCACTTGATGTCTTCCCTCGTGGTGTCCGATTACCCTCTGGCTTGATGTTTCATGAGGGCCGTCTTGTCCATCTGTAGGCAGTGTCGGGCGATTTGCAGCGCTGGGTCTGCTTCTGATTGGATTGATAGCTCCAGCCACCCTACGGGGAGTGGTTGTAGGTGGTGTATGATGTAATTTATGTATGCGTCTGCTATGGACGGTTGAGACGCCGTCGTGGGCATGGGATGCCGGGAGAGATAGTCCGCTGGGTTTTCTTCCTTTTCTGGCCGGTGCTGTATGATGAACCTGTAATCCTGTAAGCGGAGGCCCCATCTGGCAATTCTCGGTGGCATCCTGGCCTTCGGGCTGCCGTATATGGTGAGTAGTGCCTGGTGGTCCGTGATGATGGTGAACTCTTTGCCAAACAGGAAGAGATGAAAGTATTCGCAAGCCCAGACGACCGCGAGGCTCTCTTTTTCGGCCTGAGAGTATGCCTGTTTTGTGGTCGTCAGGCTCCTGCTGGCGTACGCTACCACGTGCGTGATGTGTGGCTCCTTGGGATCTTTCTGGGTCAATATGGCACCTAGTCCCACCGGGCTGGCGTCTACTATCAGCTCGGTGTCACGACTGGCATCAATATATGCCATGTCTTCTGCCTGTGCGATGGCCTTTCGTATCGCTTCGAACGCTGCTTGACACTCCTTCGACCACGTGAATGGCGTGTCCTTCCTGGTGAGTAGGCGCAGGGGATTGCTGACTGTGGCGTAGTCTTTCAGGTATCTGGAGCAGTAGCTGGCCAGTCCTAGAAATGACCTGAGGTCGGTGGTGTTTACGGGGGGCGTGGCTGAGTTGAGGGCCTCCACTTTCTCCGGGTCGGGTCTCATGCCTTTATCTGAGAAGATGTGCCCGAAAAACCTCAGCGATCATTTAGAGAACTCGCACTTGGACTTGTTTAAGGTGAGCCCTGCGTCGTCCAGCGCTTGGCATACCTTGTGTAGTGCTAGGTCATGTTCTTCCTGTGACTTGCCGTAGACTAGGACGTTGTCCGAATAGTTCAGACAGTTAGGGACGTGCCTGATGACTTTGTGAATCTCCTCCTGAAAGATCTCGGCGGCCGAGGATATGCCAAAACTGAGTCTTTTGTATTGAAACAGACCGAGATGAGTGACAAATGTGGTGATGTAATGGGATTCCGGCGCTATTTCAATTTGGTGGTAACCTTTTGTGAGGTCTAACTTGGAGGAGATCCTCGCCCCGTGAAGGAGGTGAATCATGTCCGTGACCCTGGGCTCTTGATGCCGCTCCCTTTCGATGGCTGTGTTGGCTCTGCGCATATCGACGCATAGCCGTATGGATGCTTCTGGTGACTTCTTTGGGAAGGGGACGATGGGCGATACCCATGGCGTCGGGCCTGCTACGGGTTCTATAACATTCATTTTGATGAGCTTGTCCAACTCCTCTTCCACTTGTCTCTGGATGTTAAACGGGATGCCTCGATAGTGTTGGGCCACCGGTTTGACCTGAGGGTTGATGTGGACGTGCACTTTCCGGTTTCGCAGCTTGCCTAGGCCGGTGAAGAGTTTTGGGAACGATTGTTCGATTGAGTCCGGTTTTGTGAAGTACTTGTGGGCCATCAACTGGTATAGGATGTGTACCAGTCCCATGTCCACTGCTGTCCGGAAGCTCAGTATACACCCGCTGTTGGCTTCTGTGTCTAAAATGTACAGCGGGATCTTCGCCGAGTGTCCTTTGTGTGTGCATCTGGCTGTGATCATGCCTTTGCATGGCAGGGGTGTCGTGGATCCATAGGGGTATATGTCAACCGTGGCCTTTCTGATCTTTGGCTGGGTGGCCAAGGACTGATATGCGCTTTCACTGATAATGTTAACCGTCGCTCCGGTGTCCACGAGAAACTTCAGTGGGGTGTCATTTACCTGGAGTGTCAAAATGGGGCTGTGTTGGGTGGCCGCCGTGTTGTCCTGTAGGGCCCATACGTAACCTTTCCTTCTCTGATCCTCCTCTGACGAAAGGGTGTCTGTACTGGTGGGGGATCTGGTCTCCACGTATCTTACAAAACGCCACCTGTGTGATCTTCTCGTGTCCTCTGACGACCGTTTATCTTCGCGTGTATATCGATTTCTGCGGTCGCCTTCTTCTTTCCTGGCGCGCCGTCTTTCGCTGTCTACTGCTGCTCTGGGCGGGCTCTGTGGGGCGGGCCGGTGCCTTTCTTGGTAGCGATGTTTGGAAGTTGAGTGGGTTGGGGCGTTCTTACACATGGCCCTGTAGTGGTCCATTCCCCCGAATGCGGCACACTTTTGCCCTACAGCCGGGCATGTTCCTGTGTGTGGGTATTCATAGCCACATTTAAAACATGTGGCATCGGGGTGTTTGTTGGCTTGACTTGGGTGGGTATACAGTTTATTGATCGCTTCAGTGTTGTCACTGGGTTGGTGTATGGACACTTTTCCGAGGCTGTCCAATTGCGAGTCCACCGCTGCTTCCATGCGAGCCAGCACCAGGATTTCTTCTAGCGATCGTTGTTTCTGTAGAAGTTGTTTTTTGCGAAAAGGCTGTGAGAGGCATCCAGCTATTACTTGAGACCTGAGCGCCTCTTCATTGGAGTACCTATGGAATTCACAATGTTTCAGTTTGATGCGTAGTCGCATCACAAAACTGTCTATGGATTCCCCTTTATCCTGTCTTGTTGTGTGGAACATGTGGCGCTCATAATCCACGTTTGTATGTGGTGCGAAGTATTCGGACAGCTTGGCGTGTAGCTCCCCGTATGTGACTGTTTCTACGTTCAGCAACTCCCCCACAATGTCTCTTACCGCTGGTCCCACTGCCATGAACAGTGTATTTTTCAGCCTCGTGTCGTCCGTCAATCCTATGGCACCTGTGTAGAACTTGAAGTCCCGTAGCCATATGTTCCATCTCGGCCCCCATATTGGATGTATCTCTGATTTCAAATGGGTTGGGCATGTGCATGACTTGGGCTGCTCCTTCCTGGTGTGCATGCTGGTTGTTGTCCTGTGCTGTGTCAGCGTTTCCAGACGCCGGTCCTACCCCGCCTGAGGAGGACGCTGGCGTGGTCGCCGTGTCCGACATGACTGCGTAGCAGTGAAGAGTTCGTGTGGCGATATGCTGTGGCGCCTGGGCTGTGCTTGGGCAGTAGCCTTTCTGCTGTGTGAGGTGTCTTATATCTCCCCACTTCACTGCTTCCTTGCAGCGCGTCTTATTACTTGGCCCGCCCGGCCTGCGCGGCTACACTTCGCGCGTGCGAGGGGTTGTATGGACTTGCTCTTGCTCCACTCCCTGCTGCAGACCGGGCGCGCCGGCACGCCTTCGCGTGCGCACCCGCGTGTGGAGAACAGGTCCGTATCACGCGGGAGGCGGGGCCGCGCGTGGCGAGGGCTCCCGTGATTCCGGAGCGCCCGTGTGCCATGGGCGCCCTTGTGAATCTTGTGGGCTTTGTCACGCGGGAGGCGGGGCCGCGCGCACACGGTGCTCCCATGATTCTGGTGCTCCCATAGGCCGAACTCCAGGCCTATGTCATGCGGGAGGCGGGGCCGTGTGAAGTCGGCCGTCGTGCCTGAGGTGCGCCGATGCGCTGAACTGCTCGGCCGCAGACCTCGGCACGGTGCCAGCGGGGATCCGTGCCCGCTCGTCGCCAGTGTTGGGGCGCCGCTTCGACCTGAAGCGTCCCCTAGTAGAAGGCCCTGCTTGCGCAGGAAGGATACGCGGGAGCCGGGTATCATGCAACTTTCTTTATTCACTACATCGGGGGAACTGGCGAACCTGCCCTCGTCCCTCCCCTACCCCTGACGTCACGTCCGGGTCGTCATGTCCTGTGGGACCCAACAGGGATCCGCCCACACAACGATGTGGGCAACCTGACAACAGTGCTCAAAAGTTGTTAATGGAAACAAGGCAAACCCAAGAATAACTGGTTCACCGACACCTTTCCATAAAGGAGAGAGAGAGGGACTGGGTAGCACAGAGGCAGACACATTCCTGTGAAGGCTAGACATAGTAGAAGAGGCTGTATTTTCTTCAGTGGGGGAGTGTTTTTCATTTACAATTTGAAGGCCTGATATTAAACCAGAGGTGGAGACTCAGTGCTAACAGCCAATCATATCGTTTTTCACTGAAAGGGAACTCCAAGGATGGTGTATCTTCGCGGTCCTATTGGGAAAGCAACAAACAGTGACGAATAATGGGCCTCAATAGGAGTCCGGAGATAATTCATTCAGTGGTAATTCTTTGAAAATACCGGCAAACTCGAATTTCATTACTGCCACTCGGTCACGTGGATTTATCACAGCGTTCTGAGTGCTACCAAGCAGATGCATTTCCCTATTGTGGGAGTGCAAAAGACTCTCAGGGGATTTATTTGCAATTACCTCCAGTGGTAATTTCACTGTTGTAATTATGATCCTTTTCAGCAGTACATCTCGCACTTTGCCACCAAAAGTCATAGTATGGGGGTGGAATAATACAGAGCTCAAGTGGTGGTAACTTTACCACAGTTTTTACTGCACCGCCGTACTCGTAATCAGGCCCTTTTCTTTGTGCATAGCATGCACTACTAACTAAATTTACTCTTGAAGCTCTCAACAGGTAATCATGATAACAAACTCAAATGTACTCATTTGAGAGATTGCAAAGGATGAATGTTTGTGAGACCGTACTCGTACTGGACTCAAGCGCGCCATTTCTAGACATTGTTATTTTTTATCAGCTAAATCTGCTGTCTCACCAACACATTTTACCATTATAGCGGCTCCAATTTATCTGTGCTACACACTGAACACAGCCTTCTGAGATGCCATTAATCATTTCACCCCTAGGTGGTTCCTTAGTATTCAATGGGGGTCGAAGCACCTCCGCCAGCATGCACTTGTCCTGATGACAAATCAACTGTAAAAGGAACGAGTGTATAACGAAGATGTCATTCCAAGGACATAGACATTCAGGCACCCGCAGTGACTTTGGTGTATGGCTGGTTGAACACCTGCCCGGTCCACCGATAGTAGATTGGGGACCTGGGTTTCAGCATGGCAATAACTGCATCAACTTGTTGAATGTCTCATCAACTTGGTGAACCCCTCAATCAGCTCTATATTTCAATTTGTTCTGCCCATATGTTTTTATAGTATATGGTGGACACTCCAGAATCTACTGAGTAGTATTTTGTTGTATTTATTTCTTGTTTGCATGCATTGCCTAATGTTTTGTAAAGTGAATGTGCTCATTAAAAAAAACATTTAATTCATGAGCCATTTAAGTGTGTAACATAGACATACTTTCATTCCGATCGACGTTCAGGGGCCCTTTGTGAGTTTTGTTGTTGTTAATGCATTTATTAAATTTTGTTTTCATGAGATACAGTATAGTGCAAAGCCATTACTGTACTATTGATGGAACAAAAAAGAAATGCAGCAAATTCCTCAAAGGCCTCCCACTGAGACAGCAGGTGTCATAACTTGGCAGAGGGCGCCTTGTGTGTCAGCTGATATGACAAAATGTTGATTATAAGCATTGTATGGTAGACAACTACTTATTGTAATGTAATGTAATTGTCATTTGTATAGTGCCTTTCTCCATTGGTATGGCCTCAATCCGCTGTAGGTTGAACGCCCTCAGGGGACTGAAGTCCGGGTATGGGAAATTCATCAGAGGAGTTTAGAATGTATGTGTGCATTTTAGCCAGTACGAAGGTAGTTAGGGGTGGCCAAGTCCCTGCTAGCCACCCATGTCGAACTTGCGTTTGGATGGGTGCTGAAAGGTAGTCTGGAGAGCAGGGCCACCTTAAGCACTTTTGGGGCCATGGGCATGGACATCTTTGGGGTCCCCCTCCACCAAACCAAAGGAATTGAGTGATCAAGAATATCGACCCTGTTCTCCCCCCTGCTGCATTCACAACCCATAGGTTGATATGCTGCCTCACAGCAGCATTACAAATAAGGATGTTTACTCCCTTGAAGTCCCCTTACCCTCTTCATTCTTGCTCTAATAAGAATGATAAACAAGTACTATTTGAAGGCCAACATTATCAGTCTAGGGAGATGTTACTTCTGTCCTAGCATAGATACAGGAGACTTCTTATCAATATCGTCCAGGAAGGTATGCAGCCTGTAGTATTGATCCAGGACTGTATGCAAAAGGTACATGTAACCCAGAATAGACAGAGAACTCACATTTGCTGCCTCACAGAACACAAACATGCTCAAGCATGGATATAGCAGACCAATTGGTGGGAAGGAGAAAGCTACACATATGATAGCATGGATAGTGCATGCAGATTAGAAGCTACCAGGAAAGTGTCTGTATCCAGACAGAATGTGATTATAAACGGGACATGGTTTTCATATAGTGTTGCCATTAGAGATCAAAAGAATACAATGCTTGTGGTGTGCAATATATCAATGCTCACTATTAAAGTGGAAGCAACACTATAGCCAGTGAAACCATGAACGAGGCTGCTTTGAAGATCATACCCTGAAAAGGAACTCTCTCTAAAGGGCTGACAATTTTGAAAGGTTTAGGCACTGGCAATTTCGAGAGGCTAGGCAATACAAGATTAAATGATATGTCCAGCATTACATACGCTGGTTAAGGGGTGAATCTGGGATTGGGCCAACTCTGCAACTTCTGCATTTGAACACTTTCATTACCCGTTCTTACCATGAACTAAAATAATTTCATTTTATAAAACTGAGTGTCTAAATAAGAAACATTGGCATACATTGCACACATTGTTAGCAATTGTAAATGGTACCTGGAGTGAGAGTTCTGCTACAAAACCACTTAATTGTGCTGGGAGCTACTACATGTCTACCACAAACAGGGGGCCATTGCCAGGAACGCTGTGCCAAGAGCTCCCCGGCACGCTTGAAGGCGGGCCCTCCACCAGTTCACAAGGTGATTTGTGCATCAAGAGCACCAGAGCACCATGAGGTTAGGAGTGCTGCCCAGAAGGATTCCTCTCACTTTCCATGTATTCCGGAGAAGGGCTCATTCCAGCTGAGTCCCCTCCTTCCTCCTCTCTGGTCGTCTCGTGCACCTGACCCTCTGCAACTTCCTTGCTGCTAGTCCGCCTGCATGCCAAATCACCATTGTAGTCCTGGCAGTGCACCTAATCATGTCCGTGGAGTGGTGTGCTGTGCCCAAACAGTGTCAAACCTTGGGCTACAAGCAGTGCAAACCTATCTCAAGAGCACCAGAGCGCTTTACAGCTGGATTATGCCTTCACTGGAGTGGAAACCTACTACAAGAAAGCATCATTGTCTTAAGAACCTAAGGCCTTCGTCCACTGCATCTGTGCATATTTCCTGTGGGAAGGAAGGCCTGACTGGTTAGAGGTGGCCCTCAAGAGTCCGGAAAGATGTTGTCTGCATCTGTCTGGTCATGCTTGGTGCAGCTCTCTGTCTCTCTCCGCTCTTTCTTTCCATCTTTCTGCTCTTTCCCTCTATCCATGGTGCTCTCCATCTCACCTATTTACTCCAACTGTTACTCTATCACCTATCCTACTTCCCTCTCTAAGCCTGGAAGGAAAAAGTTCAAAAAGGATCTCATGGTCTCCAATCCAGGCCTGCCCATTGCTGGCACCTACGTCAATGCTTCTTCCAGGCAGACTGTCACTGACATCCTCTTTGTCGCTCCTTCCTAGACCTATGCACTCCACATATGGTCTCTGTCCTCTCTCCTTTCTCCTCGTCTCCCATTAATGGAGGAATCAGATGGGAAGTACTCCTGGTGGGATTCTCATTGTCTAAGTGCACCATTAATGTGGTATACAGTGATTATAATGAAAAAGAAATATCTTTTTCCTTGAAAAACAAATAACGTCAACATTTCAAATTTTGGATTTAAAGTATATATGGGGATGGGGTAAGGGATTAAAAATGGGGAGGAGTTCAGCAAGGGGTAATACATTTGGGGGAGCCAGAGTGTTTGTAGGGCACCCTCCAAATAAAAAAAGAGAGAAAAATATTTTTCTTTCACTGAAAAAGATTTTGTTATTTATTGATATGTTATAAAGACATGGAACCTATTAAAGTCTATCACAATGGCATTGTCATGGCCCAGGGTTCTCAGTCCAACCTTCTCCTTCCTGATAGGCGTCTTCTGTCGCTCATCAACTTCCTCCCTTCTTCTGCCACTCTTCTGGTGGCCACCCTCTTTGCCCCTTCTACACCGCCGATGGACGCACTACATCCCTGTGCCCCACCTCGGAAGATATTCCTAGGTGGTAGCCAGGGTCCACCTAGCTACCCTCAACTCTCGCTCTGCTGTTAAACACGCTTCTGATGGTATACAGTGAAAATAACAAAATGAGAAAAACAAATAAAATTTTCAATGAATTTAAAATAATAAAAAGATATCAAATTTTTAAATAAAAATATATATGGGGGGGGTGAAGGGAAAAAACTGGTGGCAAGGGGGATGGAGTGGGATAATAAAGCTAGGGAAACAAGGGGCTTGGCGGGGAGACCCCAAAACTGAAAAACAAATAAAAAATCTATATTCTTTTGTTATTTTAAATTAGTTCAAAAGGTTTTTGTTATTTTTTTCATTCGTTATTAGCACATGGAGCCGCTTCTGATACCTATCTCCTTCTCAAAGACTTTGATCTCGATGTTCTCACACTCACTGAGACGTGGTTCACTGCCAGCTCTGTCACTGCTTTTGAAAAACTCATCCCTGAGGGTTACAAGATCCTTTCCAAGCCTAGGTGTAACCGGTCTGGAGGCATAGAGGCCTTGATCTTCCCTGACTGGATCCCTGCTACTATTATTCCAACTCAGTCTTACTCCTCCTTTCACTGCCTTGTCTGCAGGCTCAGTGTCTCTCCAACCCTTTCGCTGACTCTCGCCACCATCTACAGGACCCCAGGTCGAGCTTCCCTCTTCCTCTTGACGTCGTCTCACCTCTTCCCTTCTTGCCTCTACCTCCAAACACCTCCTCCTCGGTGACTTCAATATCCACCTCAACTCTCCGGAGGTGGCCACTGGATCCTTCCTCAGCCTCTGCGATGCCCTTTCCCTCACCATTCATCCCTCTGGTCTAACACACTCTGCCGGACATACCTTGCATGCTCTCATCTCTGAAATTCCTTAGTTGCCACCGGCTTCTTCCCTTTAACTATCAAGCACTCCCTTTTGCATCCTCTCCCTAAAATTCCCTCTGAAGAGCCCTCCAGCCCTGCTAACTATTGCCCTATCTCCATGATATCATCATATCATATCATATCATATCATTACCCCTTATGGGACAACTCCTGGAGTATCTGGCCATCTCCAAACTGACCCAACACACTGAATCTGTCAGCTGTCTCCACGACCACCAGTCTGGCTTTAGAGCAGCCAGAGGCACGCAAACTGTTCTATTGAACACCCGTGAAGACTTGCTCTCTAATTTTGACTCTAACTCTCAATCTGTTCTTTTCCTCCTGGATCTTTCCTCTGCCTTCGACACGGTCAATCATGCCACCCTGACAAATCAGCTCTGTGACACCCTTGGCATCACAGGCCTAGCACTGGATTGGTTGACCTCCTTCCTCTCCAACCGACCTTCCAAGGTTCAAGTGCACGCCCTTTTCCCTCCCCTATCACACTCTCCACATGCAGCATTACTCAAGGCTCCATCCTCGCACTGTGGCTTTTCAACATCTACGGTGCCCCTTTGGCCCACTTGATCTCTTCCTTCTCTCCTCATTTCCAGTGTTAGACAGACAACACGTTGCTCTCCTTCGAGCTTCCCTTCTCTTCTGCCTCTTCCCCGTTTCTCATCCCTGACTGTCTGACTGCTATTCAGTCATGCTGTGCTGCCAAGGATCTCTGCCTTAATGCCAGTAAGACTGATATCATTTTCATTGGGACACCAGTACCCTCCTTCCCTCCCTCCCTCTGGGACCCCTCTATGGGTTCCCTCCCCTCTCCCTCTAGTGAGGCAAAAAATCCTGGTGTCATCTTTGATTCATCTCTCACCTCTGCCCTCATATTGCGGGCCTTGCAAGAAGGCCCACTATCAGCTGCACCTCCTCAGAGGTATTCTCCCTTTCCTCACCTTCCCCCAGAAGCTCAATGTCTCCAAAGATCAGGTCCTCTCTAGGTTTGACTACTGTAACACTACTGGCTCCTGGTTCCTGCTGGGATCAAATTCAAGACCCTGTGCATCATCCAAAAGGCTTTCTGGGGCCTGGGTCCCGCTACATCCAACTCTCTCTCCCTAAATATTGACCTGCTAGAGCCCTTCTGTCTGCTAGCTCCAACTCTATGCTAATCAGATAATGCTCTAAGCAAAGAATGGGGGGTAGATGTCTCTCCACTGCAGGACCCGTCCTCTGGAATGGTTTCCCTGGCCCACTCAGGCATGAGCCGGGTCGGCTTAAATTCCGGAAGCTCCTCAAGACCCTCCTTTTCTCCTCATCCTTCACGCTCCCCTCCCCTGCTAACACCTTCTTCTGCCTCAGTGACTGGCTGCCTGGTTCCCTCTGAGTACTACAGGGCTCCAAACACCCATCCCCAGTCTGCTCCCCTTTCCCTGCACTCCCTTGCTCTTGCCCTCTGGCCTCCCCTTAGCACTTGACCTCGCCTCTTCACCCTTCATCCCTTCCCATCTTATCACTGCGCTTTCGCAGACCAGCACTCCCTAACCCCCTCCCTCTCACCACTTATTCTGCACTTGCACAATCTGAATGTAACAAGGCGTAGTAGGACGCTTACTGTTTCTTTTTCCCTTGTACCCCCTCCCTTTTATTTGTCTTGTAGTGCCCGGAAACACAATTTTTTGTCTAGGCGCCTTAAAAAAATAATATATAAATTAAATAAATACATTTTTATCGTGGTGCATAGGTGCAATCTTATGGCAGATGTCTTGTGCAATGTGTCTTAGAGCAGTATGTGATAGCAGAAGCGTGTGGGTGAGTGGACATGCCTTTGGCTAATTTCCATAATCATGGAATGTGATATGCGCCCCTGTGTCCTGGCTAGTTTCTTGGCTAGGTAGATGCATCTGATTGTGGCAGTACATTTTACTTTGTACATGCAAAGACAAGACAGAGGGGACCTTGTTCTTCCCTCTATGAATGTAAAGTGTTACTCTGCAACCGGAAGCTGGGTCTGCACTCAATAAATACCCTAATAATTATAATAATAAGAATAATAATAATACTAATGATAAAAATAACCAAGCAATCTACATTAAGTTTACTGTACATGATTTTTCAAAAGTCATGCTTCCACTGGGAGGTACAGAACACCCAGGAAGTCCGCAGTATGTGTCTTGGAGCAGTGCTGGATGAGAGACTCCCACAGATACATCTTATTTTCCCATTGAAGATCTAGAACTTCATGTCCCAGGATGCATGAGCCACATCAGCATGTACAATGCACATCCTGTAGGTAGTATCCTTCTAACATAAGAGGTGAGAGGTTATAGTACATGTCATATGATGTTATGATATGATAGGTTATTTATAACGTGCTTAATAACCAGAGGTTATCTAAGCACGGCAAGTGGCTCTATAATTCGGAGCCTGGTGCAAACATATTCACGTGAGACCCTTTTATTTTGCATTTTAGAATGCACTTGTTTCATTACTACAGAAGAAATCTTCAAGTTCTGGTTGGACCATTCACCCACAGCGCCAGCTTCTTGAAAATTGTTCCTGCGCTGCCTCCCCCCTTCCTCTTCACTCTCTCACCCATTCACATCTGACTGTCCGCAAAAGCCTACAATTATTTCCTGATCAGTGCTGCCAAGGGTACTTTGCACTGCTACACTGCAATGCCTTCTCGGCACTCCTACACTGCAATGCCTACTCGGGGGAGTGTGATCAATGCTCTAGGGGTGACCCACCGCCAGAAGCATGGTGGCACTTCAAACAGAAAAAGTAAGGCAGTTGCATGGTAGACCTATGCTGTGCTTAATACCAAGGGCAAGATTCCCAGGTGCACCTTTACTGTTGGTTTAATTCTGAACACAGTATTAGCCAAGAAATAACCTGATCCAGTCCCATCGATCTCTAAATGGAGACAATGCAGCCCACCATGTCCCACAAAAATCCTGATTTGATTGACAACCCAGCTTTGGGATGTGAAAGGCTTGCCATTAATTGAAAGAGTCCTAAGCAGGAACAAGATAATGCAACCCCAAAGGCCAAGAAAATCTGATTGCCTCTGGTTGTTTTAACAACTCTGTGTGGGTTGATGACCTCTACTGTACGTTGTGTCTCTTTCCTGGTCTTTTTCCTGTCTCTTTCTCTATTGTAAACTATTACATTTTTCATTTTTATTGTCATTGTCTCTTCATTTTCCCTTGGCATCTTCAGTGTTTAATACAGTATGGTGGTACAGTACTGACTGCTGCATTCTTCACATTTGTGGGGCACCATGAAATTACCATGCTGTGTCTCTTTTATTTAGCACCAACACCCTCTGCCGGACTGGATGTTGCCGTGGGCGAGACATTGACACTAAACACCTCTGAGAGAGAGAAAGATCAGGCAGCAGACCAATCTTCCTATGATCACAGGGATGAGATAGGGGTGCAAGAAGTCAATGTTGATGATGAAACCGATGTTCTGCACGTCCACAAATGTCATTCAAATCAAAAAGGAATTGTATGGGCTGCAAAAATGGCCAGCAACTGCATGGCTGCATCCCATGCACCTTTGGCTTCTGGATGTGGGTTATTCCCTCACAACTGTTCGCCCAAAAGCAGAATTTGACAAGTGTGACCTCGCAGAAGTGGGCTGGAGGTCGCCCTTTGTTAAACATATGGTACTAGAAGAACGAGCGGAAATAATGAAGTTTGGTTGTGTGGTATATGAAGAACGTCAGGAAGTGAGACATAGTTTTGTGATGTAAATGATGCTATGCGGCAGGGTGACAAGGGGAAGAGGAGAGCCGAAGTAATGAATATGCTGGAGAATAGAGATGAAGGGACTATGATGGAGGTCAGGGGTGGAAGTGGTACCCGACTGACATGTAATCCTCTTACAGAACAACATGGTTTAGTATAAAGGGTCCTTCAACTGTTAAAAAATTAACTAATGGGAACAAGGTGTTTCCGATGCAAGGAAATCTGGAATGTTTAGATTGGAACACAGGGGTCTTTAATAGATGTTTGGGGTTTGAGGCCACAAATCATATCTCTATGGAATATTCACTAACAAAAAACGTTGCTAAAGGGACGTTATGGTTAAGTTCTACTAAAAACGTGTTTCCTTTGCATTTAACAATTGTTTTAGTAGTGCAACTTAACCATAATATCCATTTAACAACGTTTTTTGTTAGTGAATTTCATAGGTTTTTAGTAGTGCATTTTAAGCATAATGTTGCTTTAGGGTAGTTTTTTCAGTAAAGGGAAAAGGTTATTAGTAACATATGTAGACTTCACCTGGTTGGCGTACATGCAATTACACAGCAAGTATCCATAGGACTCCATTAGTGGCCACATGTCCACATCTTCAAATGCACTTTTAAGTAGTTGGGGAAGCGCACATGTTTATGTTCCACACCTAGACCCATACATAGGTCATGCACTGTATGCTGATAACACTGCCCCTGTCGCTAGCCCTATGTATTCATGTAGTAGGCTACCACATTTAAAGTATTTCTGTGCACTTCATGGGTGGCTCTGCAAACTTAGCAATGTGTGGCTAAAGTACTCCTAACTGTATAACGGCCACTGGTAAACAAAGAACAGCAACCTGCACTGTGACGTGGGTGTGTTAAATGTGGCATTACTTTGATTTATATGCTGCTTCCCTTTCTATGACCCGTGAAACTGATACATTGTATGTGCACTCAGCAGTGTCACGGAAAGTATCAGGAGGTCACCTGCCGGTTATACAGTTGAAAATAAACATGTAATTGCAAGTGGGGCAGTTTGCAGTAAGGCTGCAAAATTGCAAAGTCGGTGCACCTTCCTCACGCATATATGTGTGCATGTAAAGGGAACAGCAGAATGAGCAGAGCGCAAACAATCTTACTGGTGGTTAGAAAAGCGCTGTATGTGCATGAGTTGCACAGAATAAATGGCTTCGCGGAATACGTAAAGAAGATGTTGTTGGCCTTGTATCCGTGAATGGTACCGCTAACAGTAATGGCGTAGCATAAAGTGTTTGTACTGCATGTGATGACAACTCAAATGAAAGGACAAAGTAGCAGTGGGCCGGCTGCCGCCTTTCGAAGAATGACGTTGGGGACTTTCATGTAGCATTTGCCACATCTGCTGAGGGCAACAAGAGGGGCACTCCTGTAGGGGAGCAGGGCTGTAAAACAACCTTTTCAAAGCATATGCTGTGCTACAGAGCCTTAGCCGGCAAAAGGCATTGTATTGTACATGTAGTGCAATGCGCTACTGTACACAGGGAAGGTACTTGGAAGTGCATTGCAACGTTCGTTACAGGAGCATTACAATGAGTGCCGCCTATATAGGGGAGGGCCATCCAATAATTATGTCTCCCGGCACATCCCCTATGGTATCTACGAAGGTGCTGCCCGTTCTTTACTGGACCTTTACTGGCTTTCCTTCTGTGGCATGTGTGAGAACACGATAATAAATAAAGATGAACTCGGGAACGAAAAAAGGTAAAAAAACAAAGTACCTTTCACAGATGAACAACGGAATTGCCAATGCATGGATGCAGGGCGGGAGGCATGGAATTGTGGAGAACACTGTAGTTCTGTCGGTTAGAAAGGAGTGCGGTGTACAAAGAGATTTCTTTACGTATTGCAGAGAGTTTTCAAGAGAGTCACAGCACAACACTTACTACAAAAAAATATCAGTACTTATAAGAAAGGCACCAAGGTAATTTAGATGGGGTGAGCAGAAATCGAGATAGTTAGCACAGTAAGATGAACGTTGTAGCTAGGGAAAAGTATTTGTGCTGTGAAATGTCATAATGCCATGGGCGAAGTATGCCATTGGCCCATGACAAAGAAATGCACAAATACACTTCTTTGCAATGTATCACGCTGTCTCCATTGACGGACCAAATAGAAAATGATGCTGCCACATCGGTAACTGCATACTGCGATATAAAGTTATGCAAGAGATCGGATAGAAACGCATGAACTGGGTAAGTGCCTTCTTCATAGCAAACGGCACTGAAACTCGTGTAACATGCTGTGCAATGTTCCCTCCCCAATGAACAACAATAATATCGTCATGATTGCATATCACACACACAAACCAAAATCAGGCACTTCATTGTACCTAGTCCATAGCACTATACATGCACATCATAGATTAGTAAATGAGTAGCGAGTGCATAGTGTTTTGCATTCACTTTCCCTGAATGTATGTCGGCATACCCTAAAATCTGCACGGTGTGCCTCATAAAACACAAAGCCCTAACGGCACCCTCTGCATTTCTGTGAACAAATACACAATGTAGCACCGTTGGTCCGTACACACCACACCCACAAATTTAATTGCCCAATCCTGTAGCCTCTGCAGACCCATTTCTATGGGCGTCATCTGCAAAAGGGGCATATGTACCACGAGTCGCATGCAACTATCGCGATATTTGCTGACTTTTCGTGCTGCATGCGCGGCGGAGTGGGGGAATAACTTTCTACCAGGGGAGTGCACGTCATTGGTTGCGGTGGCTCTTAAAAGAACCTTAGTTTTTTTTTTCTTTTTTTAAAGGTGCTTCCTTGGAAACACTTTTTATGGGGTTTTCATACGTGAATGTGTGTTTTCAACATCAGCTCACATTCTTACAGTAGGGTCTTCAGTGCAGTCTGTAGATTGTGAACAAACATTTCATTGCCACTGGCTGACAAAGACATGCCATTTCCTGTGAAAAGGTGTATGTATCGGGAACCAATGTTCTCATTCTCACAGGAGAACATCCCGGCAGCACTCAAGAAGGCACACATGCTTCTGTTGATGAAACCCCTTACGACCTCTGGCTGGCGACAGGAAGCATTGGAATAATGCCACGTGATTCTCGGCATTATACATGAGAAAATCTCCTTGGCAGTTGGAAAAATGCGCTGCACTGCTTTCATTGGAATCTTCAGTTGACTGAACACACAGGAACAAGGCATGTAACCTAAAAAGAAGCCTCTGAAGTGCACGATCACAACATGTACAGTTGCTGAAGAGGCCATGCATCGACATTCTAGAAGCAGTCTGCCGAAACAGCACAATTCCATACCACTCCACAAAACGTCCACTCCCTCCAAACCTAAATTGCTAGACATGTCTTCCTGGAGGGCATACACACACAGATCTTCCACAAAGTAATCACCCACAACAAAAGATGTGCGTCTTGCCATGTTTGCCAGCCGCAGTACACAAAGTAATGTAAAAGTGATGCCTCCCTTTCCTGTGATGCACACCAAGAGCACCTGATTGGCCAAAGTCCATAGTCCCATTTCCATTGGCCAATATGGTGAGAAGGGCAAAATGTGGCATGTGCCTTTCCCCAATCACTTTGAGGGAGGCGCCCCGGTGAAGCAGGAGGACTCCTACTCCCTATTGGTGCTCTTTTCTGTAACGTACACCCTGACCACCTGATTGGCCAAAGGGCATAGTCTCATGTCTATTGGCCAGCATGCTCACAAACGCAGAATGTGGCACGTGCCTTTCCCCAAGTACCGCCATTGCCACACCACAGTAAAGCCAGAGGAGTAATTCTTCTTATTGGCACACTTTCCTCTGACGCACATCCTGAGCAGCCCATGATAGGACAATCGCTATAGTCCCATTTCCATAGGGCAGCATGGTGAGGAGCATTGAATGTGGCACGTGCGGGTCCCCAAGTACGTCGAAGGCCGGTCCCCACTGAAGCAGGAGTCCCTCTTCCTATTGCCACACATCCTAAACAACTCATTGGACAATCCCCACAATTCCATTTTCGTGGATGCCACCTGCAAAATCCCTGCATGTGACTTTCGGGCTGCGTGCGGGCATGGGGGAATAACATGCAACCAGGGCAGGGGTAGTTCGTAGTAACGGGCTACTTTTAAAAGAGTCTGTTTTTTTGTGTATTTAGATCCTACTACAAAAACACATTTTTTGTCTGTTTTTAGTAGCTTTTGTGTTTTCTTCTACGCACATTAGTTCAGTAAATTCTTCACCACATCCCGTAGACAAGCAAACAAACTGCTTTGCCAATGGATGACAATAAAATGCCATTTTCTTGGAAACACTCTGCATTTCCACAAGTAATAAGGTGATTATTGCAGAAGAACATTCCACGAGCGAACAAAAAAGTGTACATGCTTCTGTTGATGAGACACCTTCCTTCGTCTTGCTCGGAACAACATCCATGAGCAGTAGGCCATACTCTTTGCGTTATTATAGATGACAAAAGTACCTTGGCGGTGGGAAAAAGTGTCCTCACGACATCCAGCAACCTCCTCAGTCTAGGGAACAAATGTAAGCAAGGCAGGTAACCCATATGCATGCCGCAGTAATGAATTACGATAACATCTACTACTGGAAACATAGCAAGGTCTTTGCAAAATTCATGCATATCAAATAAATGGCACTCATGCACTGTGTTACACAATGCGTCCACTCCTTCCAAACCAAAATTGCTGTCAATGTTTCTTTGCAGAGCATAGTTGTGCAGATCTATTACAAAGGGATAACCTCCAGGCAACACAATATGTTTCGCCATGTCAGCCACCCTCAGTATGCAGAGTGCAATGTGCAACCATTTCACCTCACCTTCCTGTTAACCACACCCGCACTACCTGATTGGCTAATCCCCACACTGCCATGGCAATTGGGCAAGGTGGTGTAAAGGGCAGATTTTGCCACATGTGCCTCCCAAATTAGTGCGTGGGATGCACCCATGTAAAACTGGAACAGTTCTTCTTCCCTTTGCTCTATCTTCTCTGCAGCTCTACTTCATTAGGTTACTGGTAAAAAGGCACACACCAATCGCATTAAAGCTGCCATCATCGAACACTGTCACTGCTGTACAACACTTGAAATGTTCCGTTACACATTTACAGTAAAAATGTCGTGCCATTCCAAAGCACGTCCACTACAAAGTTCAATGAAAGTATGCATGACTTCTCCATCTGCATAGATCCACATAGTCACCCAGGATGTGGCACGTGCCATCCTAAAAGTACTGCATAATCCACTACCTTTTTGTGATAGTGAAGGTGCAGGGTGGGGGGAGTTGGTGGTGAACAATATGAAAATGGGAAGGGGATTCAGTCTTCCAGCATATATGTCTAAAGTGTTTTTTTTTGTTTATGTGCGTGTAATTTTTTTTTTGTTGTATTTTCTCTATATGCGTTTTTGTTTGCCTGTCCTCACACTTTTACAACATGCCGGTCAATGTTTATTGCACAGTGTGAAAGAAAACGGCATTGCCAATGGCGCTCAAATAAATGCCATTTCTACGGAAACACTGAATATTTTGCGACCTCATGATCTTATATTGGGTGGAGAACATGCCAGCAGTCTGCATAAACTGACGCATAATTCTGTTTATAACATACCTTCCGACCGCTGGCTGGGGACAAATTACAACGTCATGGACCCACACTGCTCTTGGTGTTATGTATGAGAAAATCACCTTGGCAGTAGGAAAAATACACATCACTGCGGTCAGCAACCTCATCAGTAGACGGATTAATCGTCCACACGACATCTAACCCTAATATGCACTTCCATAGTGCATCACGACACAGTCCACGTTTGTGACGGACGCCACATATCTTCACAACATTGGGCCTACTTCAATAAATCTGCACACAGCAGAATAACCAACCACATATAAGCTGCCCTTCGGCCATACCCACTTCCATACTCGCATTACGCACGCACTGCACCCTGTGGACACACTACCCAACTTCTCACTGCACCATCTCCTGCCGCACACCAAATACTGTAGCATGCTCCAACTATCACCACAACCAAAGAATGCACAATACACGCTTTGGAACTCACTTGTGCTGCTGTAGCACGTCGACAATCTGCTCTACATGCATTCTCCAAACATCACCACCCCATGCATTTCACCATTTCACCAACTACAACCATCGACATACACACCACTGCCACCAGCAGTCTTACCCAACCTGCACACCACCATGTAGCTATGCAGCAACACATTGCAACGGTTAACACAATGTGGAAAGAAAACACTCTCTCCTGCACCCCTATACACTTTCATTCACATACTATAGGCGTACCCACACCCATTCTGAAAGTACTGTGTCACTGCCAACCTACCCACTTTCAGTTTGAAGCACTAACGCTACTACAACCAATCTGCACACACTGCACTATGCAAGCACCACACTGTATTGGATACAGACTCAAACATGCCTTCCTTCGGTGTGTATGTTGCAGCCCTACGCTCCTCACTGCATGCCCTACAGCCTACGTGCTTCGGTCATGCACCCAATAGTTTTATCCTTCCACAGACCCACTGCACCTTCATTCACCCATGCATGCCTCCATGTGCCCAACTACCGCATTCCATCCACAGCACACTGCCACCCGTGCTGCTACCCAACCTATGTCATGTGGAATTCACTCCCCATCTGCAAATGACTTGCCACCACTCACCACAAAAAGACTTTGCCACAAACTGGTTGCGGCAGAAGCTAAGGTCCCGTTACGATAGCTGCCTCCAATCACCACAGAAAATACTAGCCTACATATGTCACATATAAACCACTTATCACTGCCTCAGCCATTCCCTCCATTATTGGCGCCAACACAATGCGTACGGTACATTTCCCAGACACTTCCACTGCCGCACTGTCTTCCGATACACCATGGCAGCTTTCTCAGAAAAAGGTTGACGCACAGCATGATTCCCTCCAGCCAACAACCAGCTGTGTCCAAACATCTCCGACACCACGCTGCACCGCGATCCGTTGACACTTTTGTCCATGGAGCGAACAGGGAAATGGGTCCGTGGAGCGCACACAGATATCACTAATTTTTGGGACATACATTTCAGTGTTTTGCAAAAAATGTACTGGTCTGATTTCCACCGAACACACAAAAGCACGCTTTATGGCCCAAGCCCCCGCTCCTGGCGCAAATTTGGTGAAAATCCATCCAGCCATTCGACCTGTAGTCGTGCGCAAAGTTTTCCCCCATTCAGTCTTTTGGAAAAGCATTTTTTGGGACTCCCCTATAACTTTTCCCCCTGCACGAAAACTCACCCAACTTGGCGAAAAAATTCAGAGCCACCCACATACTTTTTTTGCGAAGTTTGGTGAGGATTCGTCCAGTGAGAACGAAGTTATAAGCCACCGAAAAAGTGCTCCCCCAGACCATAAAACACTAATTCACGAAAACGTGTCACACTTAGCAGAAGCCATAAACATAGCGTAGCCTGCACCACCCCAACGCACTTCCATTCACACGCTACTGTGTCACTGCCAACCTATGCACACCACCTTCACAACATTGGGCCTACTTCAATAAATCTGCACACAGCAGAGTAACCAACCACATATAAGCTGTCCTTCAGCCATACCCACTTCCATACTCACATTACGTACGCACTGCACCCTGTGGACACACTACCCAACTTCTCACTGCACCATCTCCTGCCGCACACCAAATACTGTAGCATGCTCCAACTATCACCACAGCCAAAGAATGCACAATACACACTTTGGAACTCACTTGTGCTGCTGTAGCACGTCGACAATCTGCTCTACATGCATTCTCCAAAGATCACCACCCCATGCATTTCACCATTTCACCAACTACGACCATCGACATACACACCACTGCCACCAGCAGTCTTACCCAACCTGCACACCACCATGTAGCTATGCAGCAACACATTGCAACGGTTAACACAATGTGGAAAGAAAACACTCTCTCCTGCACCCCTAAACACTTTCATTCACATACTATAGGCGTACCCACAATCTGCACACACTGCACTATGCAAGCACCACCCTGTATCGGATACAGACTCAAACATGCCTTCCTGCGGTGTGTATGTTGCAGTCCTACGCTCCTCACTGCATGCCCTACAGCCTACGGGCTACGGGCTTCGGTCATGCACCCAATAGTTTGATCCTTCCACAGACCCACTGCACCTTCATTCACCCATGCATGCCTCCATGTGCCCAACTACTGCATTCCATCCACAGCACACTGCCACCCGCTGCTACCCATCCTATGTCATGTGCAATTCACTCCCCATCTGCAAATGACTTGCCACCACTCACCACGAAAAGACTTTGCCACAAACTGGTTGCGGCAGAAGCTAAGGTCCCGTTACGATAGCTGCCTCCAATCACCACAGAAAATACTAGCCTACATATGTCACATATAAACCACTTATCACTGCCTCAGCTATTCCCTCCCCTATTGCCGCCAACACAATGCGTACGGTACATTTCCCAGACACTTCCACTGCTGCACTGTCTTCCGATACACCATGGCAGCTTTCTCAGAAAAAGGTTGACGCACAGCATGCTTCCCTCCAGCCAACCACCAGCCGTGTCCAAACATCTCCGACACCACGCTGTACCGCGATCCTTTGACACTTTTGTCCATGGAGCAAACAGGGAAATGGGTCCGTGGAGCGCACACAGATATCACTAATTTTTGGGACATACATTTCAGTGTTTTGCAAAAAATGTACTGGTCTGATTTCCACCGAACACACAAAAGCACGCTTTCTGGCCCAAGCTCCTGCTCCTGGCGCAAATTTGGTGAAAATCCATCCAGCCATTCGACCTGTAGTTGTGCGCAAAGTTTTCCCCCATTCAGTCTATTGGAAAAGCATTTTTTGGGACTCCCTTATAACTTTTCCCCCTGCACGAAACCTCACCCAACTTGGCGAAAAAGTTCAGAGCCACCCACATACTTTTTTTGCGAAGTTTGGTGAGGATTCGTCCAGGGGGAACAAAGTTATAAGCCACCGAAAAAGTGCTCTTCCTATGAGTTTAGCAATATAACCATAACTACACGGCTGCTACCACGGGCCGTGTAATGATATTATAACATTCCTGGAAACTTGGCGAACCACCACATTATGTCGTGATGGTTTTAGTATAATACAGCAAATAGCTAAGAAACCTGATAAAAGCAGGCCAGTGGGGGGATTGATAGTGGCTTCAAGAAATTCCAAAATAATCTCATTACCCATGGTTTCTATTGACATAGAGGGGATCCTCGCCTTCGAAATGGAGATTGTCTGTGACGTTAAAAGAAGGAAGCTACTGGTGATAAACCTATACTGGAACAACCAGTTGGAAACATTAGATAGTTATATATATCATATTTTTTAAATGATTGGTGAGTGGCAAATGGAGGGTGATTCATTGATTGCATAACACATGTTCCAAAAAGATTGATTGAGTAAATGGACAAAAATGGGAGACGTTGTGCAATGCTTGGGATTTGCTTATTGTGAATGAAACAATGGCTGGTAACAAAAAAATTGTACCCACATGGAAACGAGGAAAATCTAATTCCACAATTGATTATGTTATCTTGTCAAGTCCCTTATTAGACCTGTGTGAGCAATTCTTAGTGAAAAAGACCGCTCTAATTGATGAGGATATGCTGTTACTACCCTAGAAATGAAAGTAAATTGCTCTGCGACCCTTACACCGGTAGACCTGATGGTCAATCCAGCTGGCAACCAAATTCGGATATTCAGATGCCAAAGGCATCATTGAATCTTAAATTGCAAAATTATGTAGAAGGAGCAACGGTGGGGGCTTTGATTAATGACTGCTCAGAGGAACATTTTTCTGACTTCGTTTTGTCACATGAAATACCAAAAACAAGACGTAATCCAACAACGTGGCATAAACATGCCTTTGACAAGGAAGTCTGGCTAAATAAGAAAATAATGAATTTTCAGCTGAGACAGCTTAAAAAAAACAAATATGAGGAAAAGTCTTATCAATTCCAAAAAAAGGAGGTTCAGTCAGCATCTAAATGCTGGCAAAGGATAAACATCAGCTGATTAATAAATCTTGGGAGGCAATGTTAGAAGTACTTCTCAAAAAAGACACTAAGCAGTTTTGGTCCTTGTTGAACAATATCGAACATTCACAATGCCTAAAGTAATCAACTAGTGTATCTGGGGCCATCTGGATCGAGCATTGCAAAGCAATTAATGGAGAAGTACAGAAAGGGTCCTCTCCAGTAGCTGATACCTGTACTCCCTGGACCCTGAATTTTGATCACACTGACATTGAGAGATTAATCATAAAAGCCTCTATATCTTCAGCACGTGGCCTCAATAGTCATTCTAATGCTGTCTTTAAGAATAATGCAGAATTATGGGCAGCGCTGTTGAATCTCCTATTCAAGGATATCTTGAGAAAAAGAATGATGATCCCACACACTTGGAGAGAGTCCATAGTTGTACCTATACACAAGACAGGGGATCGTTCTGATCCCCTAAATTATTGTTCAATTGCTTTATTAGATCCCGAAAGCAAAATGTTTGTGGCTTTAGTACTTGGAAAGCTTAATGACTGGTTAAAAGAGAAATGCATCCCACCAAAAGCGCAAACAGGGTTTCGTAAAGGAATGGGAACCACCCTAAATGGCCTAATCCTATCGGTTCTCAAAGATCAAATCGTTAATGACCAAAGAGGAAGTCAGACAAGAATTTGTATTGCCCTAATAGACTTTTCTAAAGGTTTTGATCTCGTTAATAGGGAACACCTATGAATGAAACTCAAGGCATGGGGATCCCGTTATATCTATTGTCAATATTAGAACACATCCATTAAGAGACTTGCATTAGAATAAGACTGGACATAGAAGGTGCATTAACATCACAAATTAGGATTAATAAAGGCCTACGTCAAGGCTGAATATTTGCGCTTTTCCGATTTAATCTTTTCATGGCAAATTTTTTAAGGGCAATAAAGGGAGTGGGTCTGGTCTCACCTAAATTAGGAGGAGACGCTATACATTGGTTGGCCTATCCAGATGATCTGGCACTCATGGACCTTCCCCCAGTAGGACTGCAGAGTTTGCTTATAAAAACTACAGAATACGTTAAAAGTAATGGCCTTGTAATTAATCAGAAAAAGTGCCAAGTAATCCAGTTATCCCACCCTAAGGTCTTAGGAGCAAAATACACCTGGCATGTAGATAGCATTAAGATACTACCCGAAAGAGAAGAAATATATCTAGGTTTTCAGATTACTGATAAAATATCGTGTGAGGATAGTGTGAATCGATTGCTGCACAAAAGTGGTCAAATGATTTACCAAATGAAGAAAATCCTTTCTAAATTCTGCAGGTTCACTATAAAACCTCTGCTCATATACTATGTAGGGAAAGTAGTGCCCAAAATACTTTATGGAGCAGAAGTAAATCCAGTAAATTTAAGCATACCTTGGGTAAAAAAAGAGGGCTCATATGGAAAAAGGTTCTAAATTTACCAAGTGGGACACCAATGCCGTCAATTCGTTATGAATTTGGCCTGTTGTCATTAGAATACAGGGTCCAATGGAAGTTGTTGACCTTAGTACTAAAAATTCTTTATCCCACTGTAGACACAATTGTTTGTAAACTTAGCGAAAGAATTGGAGTCAAATAAATCATCCTTTCTTAGGGCAATGGTTAACAGAGTGAACGCCATTTTCATGGAATGCAGTAAAGTTATGAAAGAGATGTTTGAAACTCCAAATGCAATTAAAAAAAGACTGAAGGAGATGGACTGGATTAAAACAATCTCCTCAGTAAAAAATGATAAAACCTATTCAACTTCCCCAGGACTGAAAAGCATGTGGGAATGCTGCCAACCTACCTGAAGCAATTTGCACGCCCGAGAATATGGAACCAGTTTTTTCGTTTCCGTTTGAACCTTTTGCCCACGGGAGAAAATGTGGCTAATAGAAGAAGGGAGTAGACAAATATATGTCACTACTGTAAAAGGATCAAGGAAACCCTATACCACTTGATGGTAGACTGCTCAATGCTAAAAGACATTAGAACGAGATTCCTGAGTAGTTTCTTCTCACTAAGTAATGAAGATTTGGCACAAGTAGTGTGGGATAGGCTAAGTGCGGGCAATGACGTTTTCTTAACCACAGACGTTATTAGAATTTTGGATAAATTAGGATTCACTAGAAAGTATTAAAACATCATCTTTAGATGCTGCAATGAATTGTATACTGAATTGGATAACAATGGTTTAATTATCTATGTACGGGGATTCGCCCGATAACTAGAATGAAGTTTGGTTTATTTTTAGTATTATATTTGTATATTTTGAGATATTGGGCCTCATTACGAGTCCGGCGGTAACCGCGGCGGTAAAACCGCCTGGTTACCGCCATACTCGTATTACCATTCTGCCTCCGTGACTCCCGGAATTACCAGGACATTACGACCCTGGTGTCCTGGGAATGCCGGAGGCGGAATGGTGAAAATCCCCATTCCCATTGAGTCCCATAGCACTCAATGGGAATGGGGAAGTGGAAACACCGGCACCATCTCGTGATGGTGCTGGTGTTTCCACGTCCGCCTGCAGGCGGGTGGTGTTAAACCCGCTAGTTCAGACCTGCAGAACTCGGGATCGGCCGGTCCGGAATTAACAGTGGCGGCGGGTTTACCGCCACTGTTCATTCCGGACCGCCCGACCTGTAATGAGGCCCATTGTGAATGAATGTTGAAGGTAGAAATGTATGATTGTGATTGAAGAATGTCTTATATAAGAATGTGTTTTTAGAAGTTAAATCTAGTTTGTTGTCTAATGAATTGTGTAAGAATTTGTATTTATGTGTAAAAGTTCTAATTTTGAACATAAACACAATAAATCAAATTTATGAACAAGAATTTGAGGCTCTTAAGGAACAATGAGTGCCTGCTAAGGTGGACAGTGCAACTAGGAAGATGAGGGGTTGGGTGACCAGCTCTAGCTAAAACAGGGTGCATTGTCTATGGCAAAATTGCAATTGATTTATTGTTGAGGAACAGCCCAAGCAAGAAGAGCCCATGATGTATACCCTCAAATTCCATAACTTCTGCACAAGCATCCAAACACCTTAAAATGGCAATGACAGAACACTTTGGACTGGCACCTACTCCACAGTGGTACCAAACATCCGAGTACCCCATCCTCTCTTTGCCAGCCCACCCATCCAACCGGACTATATCCTCCCTCATAACACACCTCCTGGCACTCAGTTCCATTCACTGCATCATCCATTGAAACCCACCACAGCCGAACTTGCACATTGCCAATGCAATAAACCCCAACCCTCCTTGCAATCCTTTCCCACGGTTGCTTCCCATGGTAGCACAGATTGTTTCCCCCACCTCATGGTTCCAAGGAACAATAGCACAGGTGCCCCATTGCCTTACAACCCATTGTGCTAAATTACCCACAGGATGAGCAGGTTATTGTTAGCATATGCAAACATTCCAAAGGTAACATGGTCAGTATACTGTTCAACACCTAGTCAGGTTTGAACAGTATTAGGAATAGCATACAAAAGTCAACTTTGATGGGCTGGACAACAAGGCATCATTATCTCTTTAACTGAGGGCCTCAATAAAGCTCTTTGTGCATGCACACTTCACTTGGAATCATGCCCAGCACAATAGGGGCAAGATTAACACATTCTTGCGGATGATTCACTGACATGCCAGGCAGTTTTGCATCCCCCCTCGCTTGCTCGCTCCTTCCTGCTTCAGGCAAATGCCACTTGTATTCCCCTGAGGCCAGCACATGATTCCTCCTGACACACCACAAATCCCAACCCCAGATGAGATCCTCCCTGCATGAAGGAGGACTAATGTCTTCATGTATCCCATTATTTATATATTTATGTATGCCTGAATCAGTATTTGCAAATATAGAAGACAACACGCAGAATGCTTATTTCTGTATACTATTCACAACCATGGCGGGGTGCAGACATGCAGGAAATGAAAAAAATTAATAAAAGCATTAGTGTTCAATACTACTCTGTGCTGGCATATGCAAACTGAATCAGGGAAAAGACAGTCTTCAACCTGTGGTATGGAAGACATTGAAGATGTTTTGGACTATAACTCTATTCATCCATCCCCATGGAATATTCCACCACATCCCCATGGAATATTCCACCACGTAGGGAAGGTGGAAGTAGTACTAAAACAATCGGGGAACAGTTGCAGAGACTAAGGTCATTGGCTATGTCAATGCATGTTGCACGGCAGACAGGAAATGAAAAAAGGACAAGTTATTTGACATTACTAAACACATTGCTGTACATTACTACTGCATGAACGGAGGATAGCACAGGGGCAACGTTCTGGTCTTGGAAGTAAGACCACTCAGAGGTTCGAATCCCAGATCTGTGCTTAGAAACCGAGCTCAGGTTATACACAACAAATTAAATAAATACATTCTGGCATAGCACAGCAAGGGAATTAGAGTCTACAATTTCACTGAATATTCTGAGCAGGGCAGTAAAACATGTTTGGCTAACATCTGCAGAGAATAAGGGGCATCATCCATCTGAATACATACAGCCCATGGCGGATTGGGTCACATCGAAACACATTACTGTTCAGTACTGAACATATGCTAGTGTATATTTAATGGTTGCACTATGGGCCTCATTACACGGACGGCGGTAAGGGTTAACGGTGACCGTTAATGGCAACGGTGACCGTTAACCCTTACCGCCGTACTACGAGGTCCCTTAGCGGGTTGGAGTTTTAACGCCTGCTTTTTGCAGGCGTTAAATACCAACCCGCTAAGGGACCTCGGAGCTAATTACGGCACCGCAAAATTGCGGTGCCGTAATTAGCGCCTTCCCCAGTCCCATAGAGCCCTATGGGGCAGAAATGGGAATGGGGAAGGGCAATGGCGGAAAGGGGATTTACCGCCCCTCCAACCTTGGAATGGGGCGGTAAATCCCCTTTCCGCCAAGGCGGTGCCGGTATTTTACCGGCATGGTCCAGGGTGCTAATAGCACCCTGGACCACCGCCTTCCGTGTAATGAGGCCCTATGTCACCCCCCCCCACTTAACTTTGAAACCACTCTACAATAAAGAGAAAAGCCACATTCCTCCTACAGTTATGTCCACACATTCCAAACTATTTGGTCAGAGTTGCAGATTAAGGACATACATCAGTGGTGGAAAACAAGTGTTTGCACATCTAGAGTCAACAAGACTAATAAGGTAAACAGTTCAGTACAGGTATTAGTAATATTATGAATGTATTTATTACTCTGGGTCCTCGGTTCAGGACGCAACAGACCACTTTACAAGTCATTGGGGGAAGTACATGGTGAGGGAAGCAAACCGCAGGGGAATAATAAAAGCAAGTGGACAGTTAACAACAGGGGAGTGGGAGAGAGGCAATTTTGCAGAAAATGCTCTACAAGCAATCAGGTGGAGAGGTGGGAGCAGACAGCTCAGTCTCTGGTTAGGTGGGGAAAGGATGGTGTGTGGACCTAGATGAAAAAAAGGAACTATTTCTTCAAGAGGATGATCTGAAGCTCCTTCCTGAAATGTTGAAGCGACAGGCCGGCAAGTCTGGTGTTGACGAGGAGAAGGTTCCAGAGTCTGGGGGTGTAAACAGAGAAGGTCTGTCTTCTGGTTCTTTCCAGGCATTGTAATTCCACAAAATAAACAGAAGGGAAGGGATATCTACAAAGGTTGGAAACCTGCATTGGTAATGCGCACTGCAATGCTGTGCCTTACACTGCTCAGTTATGCACTGCAACTTAGATAGTGTTAGACTGTAAGTGTTTGCTGGATTGGTTGAGAAAGCATGATGTTGTTCCTCAAATTAACAGCAAAATAAAACATTTTTAAAAGTCACCTTAATGCTGCTTACTGCACATCCAATTCCTAATTAATAGTGTTTTAATAGTATGTTTCCCAGCATAGACCTGATCACACAAGTATGAACAGCAACTTGGACTCAAGTAATAGATTATTGGTGAACCTGGAAAACACTTTTAGTTCTATTCACTAGTATCCATCTGGGTCTTTGCCTGGTTAAATAAAAACACAGCTGTAAAATGGTCTTGTGCAAAGGGGGAGCCACAACATGGACTTGGTTATCGTGCTGTATGTGGGAGCTGCCTCGCAGGCTGAACACGTGTCCTAACAAACGGCTATACATCAACAGCCACTAGCCAGATGACACACTGTAACAATTAGACTCCAATTCGCTTTGCATGCCGGGTGGACAGGCATTGCCCACTGAAAAGATGCGAGGTGTACCTTTGCAAGAGACAAAAGGACAGAGGGTACCAGACCTCAAGTACTGAATGCTTTGCAGGATGTTAACACATGCTCGGGAAAACAAGGGTTGTCCCTTAAACATTTTTGTTACCAGGGGGTTTACACTCATAAATGGGGAGAATACATATTGAACAGAAGATAGTGAATAGCTACCACTCCATCATGTCGTATGTGATTGGTCAGTGTACACACTTAAGGCACCAGCTGATACAGTATGGAGTCATGTGTTAACGGAGAGAATACATATTGAACTTGAAGAGAGTGAAAAGATACTCATTTCTCAGGTGTCCAGACCTAGTGTAACCTCGAAAGTCTATGCAGATATGGAGTAAATATTGTACAATGCCTTGTCATCCGTAATACCAATAACCAAAAGCACATACATATAACAAACAAGCTAAAATGTATAACTTAATTTTCTCATATAACACAGGACAGAACAACCAAACTAATTAGGATGTATTCATGCGATGTGGGGTTAGTATTAAGTGTGCTTAATGTGCAATGAGTATACTTCGGTCAAATTTCATAATTTTTGTTTGGGTATGCACGGGCAACCACAATTTTCTGCAACTAATGGCAGTTGATGTTACACAATTCTCCCATAACTAGATAGCATAATTTATTATTTGGCAGAGGTTGTTCAGAGCATTACCCAATGAATACAAATGAGTGAACATATTAGCTGTTTTTCTATTTTAGCACAGGATGTTTCTTATGATGCTGTGTCGACACGGGGTGTTTCGGCTCTTATGCTGGTGATTGGCACATTCAGGCGATCATCTTGTTGGGTATTCCAGTAGGCCTTAATCAAGACAGACAATAACTTGATTGCGAAATCTTAGTCTGTCGCCTAACCCTTTTTGTTTGATCGACATTAAAAGATTACATAAAAGTAAAAGACAAGTGTGAAAATACTTATGGCGTATGTGGGAGTTGTGTTTAATAATATATCAAGGACCACATTGCTGATTTGTGCATCCACTCCTTTGCCTCAGGATCCTTCCCTTCCCCTCTGAAGCACTGCCTTGTGCATCCTTTTCTCAAGAAACCCACAGCTGATACTTCTTGTCGGGCTAACTATCGCTCAATTCCCATTACTCCTTTTCTGGGCAATCTCCTGGAAAAGTTGGCCATCTCTCAGCTTAACCTCCATTCCAATTCTTTTGGCTGTCTCCATGAACACCAGTCTGGCTTCAGACCTGCCAGAAGCACGGAAACTGCTCTCCTGAACATCCGTGAAGGTCTGCTCTCCAACCTTGACTCTAATATTCCCTCTGTCCTCATCCTCCTCGATCTCTCTTCTGCCTTCGACACGGTCAACCATACCATCCTGCTCAACTGTCTCCGTGATGACCTGGGTGTCACTGATCAGGCTCTGGCCTGGATGACCTCTTTCCTCTCTGATCGACCCTCCCAGGTCCAACTTGGGCCCTTCCTATCATCTATCTTCCTCTCTACCTGTGGTGTTCCCCAGGGGTCTAACCTCTCGCTCTGGCTTTTCAACCAATACCTGGCAAATCTCGCCCACTGCATTGCCATTTTTCTGCTCAAATCTCCAGTGCTACGCTGACGACACACAACTCATTTTCAGGCTGCCCTCAGCCACCTCCTCTCCCTCTCTCATCTCTGATTGCCTAACTGCCATTCAAGATTGGTGTGCTGCCAATGATCTTTGTCTGAATGCCAGCAAGATGGAGATCCTCCTCATCGGCACACCTTCACCATCCTTTCCCCTCACTCTCTGGCTGGCCTCCCTTGGCCCTCCTCCTACCCCCACTTGCGAGGTTAAGAACCTCGGGTCATCTTTGACTCCACACTTTCCTCCTCTGCCCCCATCTCTGATGTCTCTAAAAAGTCAGACTTCCTACTGCACCACCTCAGAGGTACTCTGCCTTTCCTCTCCTTCCCCCAGAAGCTCATGGTCTCCCAAGCTCTGGCTCTCTCTAGGTTGGACTATTGTAACAGCCTCTTTCTAAATCTACCTGCCTCTACTCTCCACCCTCTGTAGCTAATCCAGAACAGGACTGCGAGACTTGTCCTTGGCCTCAAACCCTGGGATCGTATCTCTCCAACTCTGAAATCTCTCGATTGGCTCCCAGTGGATGCAAGTATTAAATTCAAAACCCTCTGCATTGTACATAAGGCTTTCTGGAGCCTGTGTCCAAAATACCTTCAGCTATCCCTCCGCAAATACCTCCCCTCTTAAGCTCTTCGCTCCTCTACCTCTAACTCCCTCAGGGTCAGTCGTTTTTCAAAGAACCAAGCTGGAGTAGATGTTATGTTATGTTATATTACATTGCATTTATATAGCGCCTTATTGACCATTGGTATGGGCTCAAGGCGCTGGTGGGTTGAACGCCCTCGGGAACCGAAGTTCGAGTCAATAGAGAGAGTAGAGGGAGTCAAAAGGTGCGTGTGAGCACTGGATATGTGTGCAGCTGGTGTGGCATTTGTGTGATAGCTGCTTCTTAGCGGTAGGTGTGGTGGTTGAAAGTATGTGTTCGTTCTGGCAGGTTTTCATCCAGACCGATTCTGGCTCTGTTAGGCCTGAGGAGGACGCCTAGGCTGGAGGGTGGGTAACCAGCAGTGTTTAGTTAGAATAATGGGGAGTATGAGGCAGATAATGGTATGAGAACAGCTATACGGAATGGTGTCATAGTATCGCTGTGTTCTAGTTGAGCGGTGGTGTAAAGAAGAGAGTAAGCGTGAAGATGTCATATGGCGGTTTACCTTAGGTGTTTGACCCCATTCCAACTACATTTTCGTTTGAGCAATCCACTTCACCCGTTCTATCCACATAATTCAATCGTTCTATTCAATATATTTGACCCATTTTGGCGACACTTCACCCGTTCCTTCCTCATACTTTATCCATCACATCTATATACATCACCCGTTCTTCCAAATCCATTCTCCGTTCCTGCCACCCACTACACCTGTTTCTTCCCTTTACTACATCTGTTCCTTCCAACCACTTCACCCGTTCATCTATATATATCACCCATTTGCTCCACGCTTGACACCTGCTCCTCACTCTACACCTGCTGCGCGCTCTACACCCGCTCCGCACTCAACACTCAACACCCGCTCCTCGCTCCGCAGTCTTCACTCGCTCGTCACTCCACACCCGCTCTGCACTCTACATCCGCTCCGTGCCCACACCGTACTCTACATCCACTGAACACCCTACATTGGCTGAACACCACCGCTCACTGCATCCGCTCAATACCCTACGTCTGTTCAAGACCATCACGCCCTACATCCTCTCAACACCCAAAATCTGTTCGACACCCTACATCCGCTCCGCTCTATTAGCCACTCGCACCACCTCCATCTCTGTCTTCGGCTGAGGCCTCCCTCTGGAACAGCCTCCCTGCCACTCTAAAACTTGAGGAGAACCATCTCCCGTTTCCGGAAGCACCTCAAGACCTTCCTCTTTGCTTCCTCTCTCCCCTGCTGATCTGTTCTCTCTTGGCACTGTGCACCTGGCCACCCTCTGTCCTCTGGGCCCAGGTACCTGCTCACCCTGCCACCCTGCCACCCTCCCGCACTACTTCCAGGCCACCCCTTGCACTGGGGTCTGTATCTTTACCCATACAGTCCCCCCTCCCATTTGTCTTCCTGCACTTATCAGACCTACCCTGTCTGCTGCCTTAAGCCCAGCACTTGACAATTGCTGGTTGCACTACCACCGTTTGTTGCCTTTATTATTTACTTATTATTATTTATCTGTTTCTCCATTGCCCTGTACTCTCCACTTCTCCCCCTACCATGCACTTTGCCTCTCCCCCTCTCCCATTCACTTGCACATTCTCAATGTCGCTGGGCCTAGTAAGATCGTTGTTTTGTTCTCCCCTGTTCCCCTCCCCTGCCTTGTCACGCTCTGAAACACTTGTGTACGAGCGCGATAGAAATAAAATATCAATATCAATATCATTGCTTATGAAGACCACTGAATACTAACCCCACATTGCATGACTACATCCTAATTACTTTGGTTGTTCAGTCCTGTGTTATATGAGAACAATTAGATAAAGGGCCTCATCACGAGTTTGGCGGTAACTCTTAAATGCGGTAGTAGCGCTATTACCACCGCATTTAAGGGTCCGCCAGATCATGACCTTGGTGGATTTCCCCCCAGCTCTGAGCTGGGGGGAAATCCGTGGCAAATTTTCTGATTTTCGGCGCGTTTACCGCCGGCGGGAAATCTGCCGGCAGTAATAGCATGAATTTTCAGGAATTACAGAATGGGCCCAATGGAGAATGGCCAATAACCGTTCCGCCAAACCCATGATCCAGCGCTAATAGCGCGAGGGGTTTGGCGGAAGGGCTATTAGCGCCGGCGCTAATAGCACCGGCGTTACCGCCCAACTCGTGATGAGGCCCATACTGTTTTACTTGTTTGTTGTATGCATGTGATTTTGGTTATTGGTATTACGGATTACATTAATTTTGTATAATGAAATGTAAATGAATCAATAGACAAAGACAAGTCGTTATGCAATATTTACTCCATATCTGCACAAAAGTTAGAGGTTACACTTGGTCAGGACACCTGAGGAAGGGGTAGCTATTCACTCTCTTCTACTTCAATATGCATTCTCCCCGTTAACACATGACTCCATACTGCATCAGTTGGTGCCTCCAGTGTGTACACTGCCCAATCACATACAGAATGATGCCTGGCAGGAGCAGGTGGGCATAGTTGAAAGCAGAGCCGATGGTATGTACTACTTCCGGTCGTCGGGGCTTCTCCTGGCCATACGTTTATATTCAGCCAATTATTAGTATTTTGTTTGTAGAATCTGGAATCTCTGATACATGGAAGAACTAACTAGCGAGGCTAATTGCTGCCCAAGCATACATACGCTTAGACCGCATAGCGTATATGTGTGCGTATATGTGTTTGCACTATTGTATTTGTTAATAGTTAATCAAACGCACCAACATCAAATACAATAAATAAAAATGAAGATTAATTAAAAAAGGCATTGGTTTTAAATGCCTTCCAAAATTAAGGGAAGGAAATTGAGCACATTTTTTATTTTTTCAAATACATTTTTGCATTAATTCATTTTTGTCACTGAAATATGTGTATTTATAATCAATGGTAAAGTGCTTTGAAATATCCCTTCTCTGCAGACACTTTAAAACATAGAAATGAAAGTAAACAAATCAACGGCTAACGTCAGCAGATTAAACAGGATTATTTTTTAAATGTTAGTCTTGGCTCTAACGCCAGGTGCTCTTGCAATGGAAATGAGAATGCAGCCAAAACTAACATTAACACGTTCACAATTAAGGAAATGTACAGTCCTCTGCCCACAAGATGGTAGGAGAGCAAATGGAAAAAAAGACATTCTGCTATCCACAAGATGGCAGTGTTACACTGAACCGTCTGACCGTGACTCCATGTTAACCCATTAGCTGCTGGGATATTATGCATGTCTATGCAAGTAGGACGAGCATACTTGTCCTCAGCATTTAAGATTAGTAGTAACACGAACACGAATCTCCCGGGTGGGATTACTAGCAAGCAAGCATAGACATGCTATATGATGATAATTGCACATTCCCACCTGGGTTGATAGAACACTAATTAAGCTGGGTTTAATACTCTTATTTTCCGACAAACTGTTTGGAGACACTGTTTTATGAAGGGGGAGATCCGCAGATATCTGCTGCGATATGCGACACATGCAGATCCAGTAAGGATGTAAGGGTTCTGTGGAAACAAAAGCTGTTTTCTGTAACAAAATGGCATAACCCATCCCTCTGAGCATTGTGCTCATTCACTTTGCGGTAAGAACAAGACTCAAAAGACTACTATACACCACGGAGGGAAGGATTCACCTGTCTGACAAAGGCAAAAGGATACTACTGGAGAAATATTTTTTTTCCACTTCTAGAAAGTGCATTCCACATTGATTCATCATAACATCGAACGCCTGGCCTCTAATGTACCCTAAATAACCCCTTCACACCGCAAATCAGAGATTTTTGCCATAGAACACAAGCGCGGATTCGTTCAGGCTTTGCGGTTTCCGCAGCCACAATCCTTTCTTAAAAACGTTTATATATCATCTGATCCCTCTGGGGAGGTCCCTCTCCAATCCTAGGTCAGGACAGACCTCAGGGGGGACTCATCTATAGCCATTTTAAAAAAATGTTTATACCACCTTTTGGTACCGGATTTGTGGGTCCCACATGGGGCCTGCAGATCAAAGATGACGGGTGCTTCGCATTTTACAGTCAAAACTCAGCCAGTGAGAATCTATCTTAATTAAAAGACCAATCCAGTGATTACCGACAGATATCCGCAGATCCGCAGATCTGGTCCAAAGCAATCAAATTGTATTATTTTCTCTTTAACTTTTCAATTCAAAATTGTGGCTCATATAAATATAAATACACATAGATCAAAATACTCAATTTCTTTTCAAATAAACACACTGGGAAGATTCTCACTAAACCAGGCAAAGCACTCAAGGAGGCTGCCGACTCTTTCAGGGGGTTTGTTGCAAATACATCAATTCTTTTTTTGTGTTGTGCCGTATGGTGCTGTAAATGGGATATTCCATTTTTGGGACCAACTCTATACCCTCCCTCTCCTAATTAGAGCTTCATATACATTTACATAGACATTTACAAAATTCCCTGTCCTGTGGAAACACCAAGTTAACCACATGTACAGGGTAGCTATCACTGCTTACATATAGAAACATACGTATAATTTGTTGGTGTTAGAATTTTTTGCATGTCTGATCAGAATCTCGCCTTCTCACCAACGGCAGTGATGTTTATTATTTAGACAGTTATTATGTGCTGCCTGTGTATAAGCATGTCCCTCTTTTTTTCAGTATTGGTACGCATGATTCACAAAGTCCCAGGAACTGACCTGGTACGCCGCCATTGTGGCCATCTCAGACCTGTTTGATTTGTTAAGTGCCAGAAAAGGCAAAATGTATCTAACAAAAGGGACCAGGAAGCTAGAGATGCCACGGATGTCATTAAGAGGAAGGTGGTAGAGGGATAACGGCGCCGGTAGAGCTGCCGGCCCCGTTGTCCCTCTACAGCCTCATTACGAGGTCTGCTTGCGGGTCCCCCAAAGGACGTCTGGTAAAACCAGGTGTCCTTAGCGGGACCCGCTAGCAGACCAGGATGCAAACAACAGGCCCGTCATTAACGGGCCCATTGTTAGCATCCTCCCAGTTCCCCTTGAGCCCTATGGGGGCTCAAATGAGAATGGGGATGTACCAGGTCCGGGTTTCAGGAAAGGGAATTACTCGGCCCTCCAAGGTCGGAATGGCCCGGTAATTCCCTATTTCTGGTACCTGGTATGGGGGTAGCCATGCCACTAAAAGCGGCATGGCTACCCCCATACTCGTAATGAGGCCCAGTGTGTTTAAAATATCCCATCTAACTGTGGAGCCTCAGAAGTAGCCTAAACTGGCTGACAGACAGACATTGCTCCCATTTGATATTTCCTAAAATCCCTCACTCGACTCCCCTATTCCAGTTTTGGACAATTGAAAATCAGGATGGCTGCCCTGCCTTCTTGTTTGGTAGAAGTCATCAAAATGCTTTGCTGACCAATTTAGACTTCCAGAATAAAGAGTTAATTTAAGAAATGTAGGCATAGAATTAAATGACATACCCAAAATGTATACTGAACGTCTGCCATCCTCTTGTATTGTCATGGTCACCAGTGTCTATTGTTAGGCCCTCATTTTGGTACACAATGCCTACTCCGGGGCACCAGAGAACATCATGACTCGTGTCGTCTTTCTGTATCTACGCTATTGCCTACTTGTAGTCAGTGAGTATTAGCTATAAGCAGCACCCAGTCCAGAAGAAATCTGTTTCGGTGCTAACCTCATAATGTCAGCACAGCTAAGCTTATGTAATCCACCAGCCAGCTCATCCCTGAAAAGAATAATAATTATGCTGATTAAAATAAATTAGGTCATCACATTGAGTAATGACAAAGTTATAGCCTACAATTAATTTTATTACACCACACTAGAGCACTTAAAATATGGAATACCTCCTTTAACTTTCAGTAAGTGTAGTTATCACCTGCTAGTCCATAACTTCATTACGTGACCGCAGAAAAGCTGTAGTGCTCCTAAAAGAACATCCTACTGTCTACCATTACAAGACACTGAGAAGTAAGACATAAGGCTCTAATGACTCTCCCTACAGGGGGGAGCAGATACATGTGGTCTAGTGGGTGACATGCTACTAAGATATTTGGATATTCATCAAGGCTCCTTGTTGATGTTTATGTGCAAACATGCCATCACCATGGCACATTGATCAACATCATGGCACCTTTCTGTTATGTTGGCTCTCTCAGGCGTGTTTGACACCCTTAATACCAGATAACCACCCAGAGGCTGTGCTTGGTGACTGCATGTCTTATACTGCTATTCGTTGGCTTCAGTCATTGTTCTCCAACCTTATGAATACATTTACAGCTAGAACCTCGAGTCACCTGAAGCTTGTGTGGTTCAACGAGGTCAGACGTCAGAGGTGAACAACCCAAGTGCCATCTGGTGAGATTAGGAAGGGGCAGCCCTAAGAAAGAGAACAGTTTAGGTGACAGTGAGAAACACAGTCACGTTAATTTTTGTTTTTGTTTGACACATATAGAAGTCTGGAGGAAATGCCAGTGATTGTTAGAGGCAGCTTCCAGCATAAAGATAAGAGTGTAGGTACCACTTAGAACATGATGTCAGAATTCAGATCCGTTAGGTTCATATTCTTATCCTTTGATGAAGAGAGTCCTGAAATGACACCACCTTTCCCTGGAAAGAGCACCAAACTGTCTGCTATTTCTGACCCCCAACCATTCCTCCTAAGCTACATCCTGCCCTTTCACCTGTACCTACCTGTAAATACTGCAAATTACAATAATTTAACGTATGTATTTAAACGTAATTGTTTATCCCGTGACATGTACATTTGTAATTGTTTGTCAGTGAGGACCCCTCCTCTGTCCCAATACTACTACACCTGCTTATTATTTCAGTCTCTAAATTGAATTTAAAATTGTAAGGAGCCATCAAAAGGGAAGCCCAGTAAAGGCACACATGCTACAGACGTTCTTGCTCCAGTCCAAATACACACAAATACAAAAGGATTGTGTTGCAAGGCACCTATCGATAACATTGTAAAATTATTGTAATCATAAATACATACGTTAAATGATCGTAATTTGCAGTATTTACAAGTAGGTACAGTTGAAAGGGCAGTATGTAGCTCAGGAGGAATGGTTGGGGGTCCGAAATACCAGACAGTTGTGGTACTCTTTCCAGGGAAAGGTGGTGTCATTTCAGGACTGTCTTCACAGTACAGGATCAAGTTCCTCTAAGCGAGTGCAGCAGAATTCATCAATGCTGGAGGGCGTTGGCTGTGTCATGGACTGTCAAACAATGTCAGTACTATCAATGGGGAATTTGAGGTATAGTAACATTGACCATAAGCCTATGGTGCAAGTGTTTACCGAAAAGGGCAGTATTGTGCAATATGCAGTATTTATATTGCCTGCAAGGGTTGCAGGTGTTTGAGCATACATTTTTTAATTCCAAAGGAAATCAAAACACTGCAATGGATTGTATTCTTAGGTTGGCACTGGTAGAGGATGGGAACAGTTCAATGTATTTGGGTGGTGATGAGGATGTGGTAGCAGTGATTTACTACTCCACTATCAATGACGGACAGTGGGAGGATGCCAATGAAGTGGATGAAGTAATGTTTAAAGTCAAGAAACAAGTTACTGATGGTTGCATGTCTAATGACAAACTCGAAAAGGGCTATGTGAATAGCGGGAAAACAGTCAATAAATAAATTTTAATGATAGACTTAAGCCTTCACTACTAGAACTTGAAAGCCTTCCCATGGAAATGTGATATATATAGGGACTGAGGGTAGTAAACAGATAAAACAGATGAATATTTAAAAACATTATCATAAAGAAAAAGCCAAGTTGAAGGTATTGGTCTTACGACAAGTCTGGAACTGGAATAATGTTGCTGTTCCTCTTAATGAAAGGGACAAGGCACAACCAAGCACAAGAGGGTTCGGCCGTCCAGCTTCAGATGAAGTATGCAAGCATGGAACAGTAAAACACAGTTCCGCTGAAGACCCTCTGAAGATCTTCAGAGGTACCTATACTTCATCTAGGATAGCACACCATTGACCTCCATTGTCGCTGGAAGCCTCTGAAGGGGCACTTGCACTTACCAACCCCTGGTATCTAGTGTGTATTGTGCAGCGTGGGGTTAGTATGCATGAAACATATCCAGCATTCGGGCAACTTTGCCTCATGTGTGCGTCTGCAGTGCAAATGCATCAAAACAGAATTGTGGACCAGTGACTCTCTGTCTCCAGATAACATTTGGTGTGACAGCCTTCCGACATTCCTGATGTAAAAAGTTGTGATCTTTAACTGCCACTGAACCTGTGCACAGGCTATGGATGTGACACAACTGGTAAGAGCTGATGCCATTAATCAATAGCAATGATGCTCTCCCTGACCATGTCACAATCAACTCTCAGTCCAAGGTTGTCTATATTTCATTTCAGCCAATGTTCCGCCTTCTAAAGGGCTTCATCGGTCATGCAAGTTTTCAGAGACTCCAAAGCCATCTCAGGGCTACCTTGGAAAGAGAAATCGATGTGGGCGCCATCAGCATACTGACGGATGTGGCACATGCCTCCAAATGATGTTGCCCGGCAGCCTGATATAAACAATGAAAAAGGGGCGGACCAAACTCAATGGAGATTTGTAGGGTCCTATGCCAACCAACTGGGCGATACGTTGCAGTAAGGGAGGGATTCTTACAAAAATGGTGCACTTATTTCCGACCATGTCTCTGAGAAGGCCCAACAACATACCACAGTGCATGGTGTTAAAGGCAACTGACAAGCTCAGAATGACAAAGACTGACATAAGAAAGGACAATAGCTGTTGAGAACGTACACATGAAGTCCTATCTTCATACATCTTAAGAAGGGGTTAAAACAATGTCTTTTTCATAGGTGCTCAGACCAGCCTTTTCATAAGGGACCTGTACAATGGGCAGGGATCCAAATTACAAGTAGTCCAATTCATATCAGTGTTTAGTGTGAGAAGCTTGGCGGTGGTGACAAGGCCAACCCTGGCTATTTCAAGAGGAGCTTGAGGTCTGAGGTCAGAACTGTGTGTTAAAACTGTGTTAATGTAACCATGTATGTACTCTGTTACCTTAAAACACATCAGAATTTCCTGCAACACTTTTCAGTTGTAAACATTGGCACAATATGAAGGGCGCGCACACATGAACCTGGCTGTGTGCCATTCTGACTAGCTCTGGTTCCTTGAAGTGTCAATCCTCATGCCTACATAAGCCCTTTTCACCCCATGAACCCCCTGCTATCTAGGATGTCTAGCCATCCCACTGTGGATGTCCACTTGCATAATATAATCAACAGGGGGGCTCCACCTCCTCGAAGGTGATCCATTTTGAAATCTAAGAAATCAGGTCACCCCTCCGTCCAGATGGCCCGTACACCAGGCTGAAGTACAGGGCTGGATAGTTCATCAAGGCATAGTATGAAGGCATGTAATTGAAGGACACGTGCCTTGGCAGTGGGTGTGTCGAGCACATGAGGCCAGATTAGAAGAGCACATAATCCTAACAGTCAACGATGAACCTAACTTAGTTGGAAATATTTTTTAGAAGGGAATCGAACATGTACTACTCAGATTGATTCGTTTTCCTGCAAAAGAGATTTTGGGTAGCAGTAATGGGCGAGACAAAGATATTGGTGGCTTTCAAAGGACAAACAAATGCTAGAAAATGTGTTTGTTTGGAACCAAAGTTGTGTTTCAACCACCATTTTCTCCTGCTGAAAAGGTGTTGGTGTTAGATGTAATCGATCTATTCAGAACATTAGGAGTAGATGGCAGATTTACTTTTTCACTTAGTGATTGTCACTCTAAGCCGACAGTTTTTCGGTCATTTAGAGAAGTGACAACCAGGCTAGCCAGTGGGTCTTTGAAAAATTTGTCCCATGTAGATTGTTACTGATAAAAGGTTTGATTGACCTCATCTAAGATATGTAGATTTTGGTGAAAGTGTGCTCTTGGTCACAGAAGAACAACATTATATTGTCTATCAGCTGATAGACTGCTGGACCAAGCAATGCTGGAAATATTCAATTTGCAATAGTCAAACATTGCATTGGAGAGTGACATGTGAAAGAGCGTGGCGATCTCACACTACTGTTCACTTATTTACCAGGGTAACGAAAAAGAAGTTTAGAAAGTTAGGTGAACCCGGAGTGATTGGGAGTATCAAGTCCAATAATGATGGACGGGGACAACATTATGAAGGTCTATTACTAAGTGCCGAGCCAACTGTGGAAGTGGAAATTAAATGTGTGATTTGCATGTTGAACGATATGCAAGAATTAAAACTGTTGTAGTGTCAGCCAAGGGACAATAGGATTTTCTCAATTAAATTCAACGGTTCAAGTCAAGAAAGTTGTAGTGATTTCAGTAGTGGCGTTTGGTGAGAAAGTAAAAACAGTGCTAGGAAATATGCGATGCAAGGCCCAATGAGTCAAAAAAATGATGATATTGCAAAGTGCTGTGTTGAAATGACTACTGCTTTGAAGCAGTACAGGTGTGAGTAGTGGCTAATCCTACTCGGCTCCACACTACTACTAAACCAACAGTGATCTCAATGATAAAGGTAAAACAAATACAGCCCGATGGGTATATCTCCTTCGCCTTTTGTGGTAATATGGTTCTGAGGGCAGGCTATACTCTCAGAAGGGGTGTGAAGTGGTAACAGTAGCAACCCAAACAGCAATTGTACAAAGACCCAAAACATATAAATATACATATATATATTCACTGAAAAAACCTTAGTTAAGGTGCAGTTAAGTTGTGCAGATTTAACACAACAAAACCCTTGAAATTCAGCGGATGTGGGAAGTCATAACCAGCTTAACTCGACATGCTCCCGTTGATGTCCCCCATAATGCTATTTTGTATGACATTGTGAATCCCTTCTTTTATAATATGTATGTGCTCATGGGCTTTGCAAAGGGAACGCGCCGGGTTAAGCCGGTCATGATTTCCTAAATCCACTGAATTTCAAGGATTTTGCTGCTTTAAATCTGCACAACTTAACTTAACTAAGGTTCTTTCATTACATTTCAAGGATTTTGTTACACCATAGTATTTTTACAGGTCACTAGCCATGGCCTTCGGCCATGTCCACTGTACATGTTCCCCCAATATGGTTCTGTTGGACCCACTAGGTGGCTACGACTGATGTCTTGCGGGCCCGCTAGCCAGGCCCTTCGGCCCTGGTCAGTGGGCCTGGTCAACATTACCTTCCTTTCCCGCTTACTAGCCATGGCCTTAACCCATGAAATTTGGCTCGGACTTTGGCCGTAGCCCCTTTATATGTTGCCCCAATATTTTTCTTCCAGTCTGTTAGGTAGAATTGTTTATCTTGTGTGTAATTCTCCTCTCTTAGTGAGCCCCCAGCACTATTTTTTCTAGACTATTGTATTGTATCTAACTCTCCTATGTGAGTGGGAACCTTTTTCCTCACTCACTCATTCTTTGTCTGTGGCTCTGGAAACCATTTTTGGCTTTCCTTGATTGAGTCTGCTTTCCTCCATCTTTTTGAGGCATCAGTATTTTACGATGCAGCATGCAGCACCTTGTGGGCCGTGTTGCTGGAAGCTCCTTGAGTTTCTCTATTTGGTTTTCTTTTATTTTCCTGTGCTAACTCAATGGTACCATGATAAGGGGATACTTTGCATGGTATCCAGTCAATATATCTAAAACATTACAGAGTGGTACATTTCAGAGTGAACCATGACATCGAAAAACACAGCAAACATCAATCAAATAAATAAAGGGTAGTTGGGTAGAGGGGTTAAAATGGGTTGGTATAGGATTGGGATGGCATTTTAAAGGTATCTAAATGGGGGGCCTTGGGCGGAGACCCCCTAAATGAAAAGAAAAAACAAATCATTGTTTTTCAGTATTTTGTCAGTGATGAAATTTACCACTATGTAATTGTGGTCGGCAAAATCACATATAACCCTTTTCATCCGACCTATGCTTTCCATTTGTGAGATCAGCATACCCCACCTTATGTGGAGTGCTGAGCGGACAACTTGTATCTCTTTTCTCACTTCTCCTGTTACTTTCTAGTTACAGTGGAAAGTCTATCTGAGTGGCTGGTGGCAGTAGATATTTTCTACCCACTTTTGTGATTTCTGCATGCAGGCCGTTGTCTCATATGTGGTAAAGGTAACATGCTTCACCATTGACCCAAAATGGTGCCTGTCTTCCTTTTTGTCATCTCACGATGACTTGCCCTTACTTGAGCCTTCCTCTGCTAACCTGCGTGGGGGAAGTCCTGCTCACTCCCTTGTCTTTGACGGGGTCTCATTGGGAAGCCCACCCAGAGGTGCCAGTATGTCTAGGAGGACAGGACGCTGGGAGGACAACGAAACTCCTCAGGTCTTTGTATTCAAAAGTGTGTCTGCTTCGATCCAGTTTTAACTGTGCGCATGAGTTTGAATGGTGCATGCATGCTGATTGGCTGGGTTCCTGCATAAAAGGCGAGGGTCTTGACATTGTAGCGCGAGTCGACCACTGGAAAAAACATTAAAAAAAAAGTTATAAGAAGAAGAATGTCTGCAGCCACATCCAGCAACCGCCAACCCAACTGAGTGGCCACTGCAGCTCCAGTCCTTTCTTCTGTGGGACAGGGAAGATCCAGAACAGACACATTCCTCCCTTGGACTGCTGGGCCTAGCCAGTAGCGGGACTAGTTACAGTTGAGCCATGCATGAAGTGCTGCCATATTCCAGGCCTGAAATACTCGAATATCCTGGGACCTCTGGCATTGCTGTGGTGCATCATCTTGTTGAGCACGGTTCCAGCTACAAACTTGTGGGCATCCGTCTGGACCTATAGAGACTCCATCCTGATTGCCGAAGACCCTTTAGGAGTGTTGAAGGCCGAGAGAAGGAAGAGAGTCTGCTGGGTGACAACCGTTGCTGCTACAAAGCCTGTGTAGATCCTCGATATCCAAGTGCCATGAATATCGCCTGGTGGCCATCCCTGTGACCGGGTATGACCATCTGCTCATGCCAAAAGTTCTTCATCCACCCGCCAAAGACAGATACCCAAACCAGACTGCTGTCATCTTACCTTGGGGACTGGCTGGTGACATCTGTCTTCTTGAAGTATTGTCTAACTCCTGGGTACTTACCTAGGTAGATTTTGTGTTGTTGTTTGCTCCACCTAGCTTCCTGAGTCACGTTGGGGTGGATGACCCAACCGTGTTCTCCCGGGCTTAAGGATACTTGTCCCAAAGGCTGAAATCCTTCAGATGGCCTATCGACCGCCTGAACTCTTTGAAGCAAAATTTGTTTCCTACCTTTTACTTAAAAAGCATCCCCTGAACATTGCCAACTTTGGCAGAATCTGCCTTCCTTTATTCTACAATCTAGGGGCCACTGGTCCCCCAATGCCCCATCTGACGTTTTGAGACTCTCATACCCCAGATAGGGTTGGACTTCTAAAGTTAGGCCTTCAAAATGTTATCTAATTTACCAGTATTGTTATTCAGTAAATGTTTGGTTGATGAATGATTTGCTAACCTAAAGTTACTCCTTACCTGTTTCACCATCTAAAGGTCTATCATTGAATTGAGTACTGCTACTGCAACTGTCCTTCTGTATATTTGTGGGAAATAGTATTTACTTAATCAAATTAATACGCATATTTTTTATAACTACAGTGAGTAAGCGTTTCCTTGACTTCAAGTGTGCTCAAAGGTCTTTGTACTCTACTACAGCCATTCTCCCTCCTAGACTGACTAAGCATGGATGCTCAGCCATAACTACCAAACCTTTTGGGTGGTTCAGGCCAAATCTAAGAATTGGAGCCCTGTACATCTAAGAGGGAGTCTTCTCTAGTCCTACCACGGGTGGACTTTGGTAAAACTCCCTAACAAGTGGGATTCTGTGTAGTATGAGATACACTGCGTCTGAGAGACATTAGTAATCAAGAAAACCATCTATTTATCCTGCTTTTCAAGAGTTCTGGCTGTGAGAAAATTGTATTACAGTATTGATATTTATAAGCAGGAGACCCTTAACTCTCTCAAAGTAGACAAGCTTAAGGAATTGTGTAAGGAAAGAAGTCACAAAGTAGACCAGCATCACCTAGATATCCTATTGACATTGATCTAAGAGAGGAGGATGAAGCAGACTGTAACTTGAATTCAAATTTAGGGGCTGATATTGAATTAGAGGATGACCTTGTGACTGCATAGGGCCAATATGCTTCTATGTCACCCGTGCCTGCATTCCCCTCCACCTTACATCCTGAAGTACTTTTGACCATTTATGAACAAAAAGCAAAAATCTTGGAAATGAAGTTGCAACTGGAACACAGAAAACTAGAGCTCAACGAGAAGGAAATTAATCATGGTCTAAGAGAGAAGGAAATGCAACATGAGCTACAAATGAGAAGAATGTCTCTTGTTAACTGTTCTTCCTCTTCAGGGTCCTCTCTGGCCAATGTTTCCATGATTCTCAAGCCTAAATTACCTAAGGATTTGGTGAGATCATATTATGTTAAGAATTATATAATTGATTGGTTAAAAGCATGTGAATTTGCTTGTGAAATGCAACAAGTGAGTGGTTATTTCTAGGCTCCCCAGAATGGCTTTGATGTGCTTCTGGAGGTGGAAGCTGCTGATAGAAGGGACTGTAGCTTGGTCAAGCAAACTCTCATAGCTAGATATGGGAAGACTCTTTCCCAGTATCTGAAAGGGTTTAGGGACTATAAGAAAATGGATGATGTGTTGTGGGCAACCTGGAGAATCTTTGAAGAACTTAGATGGGTGGATTTAAGGTCATAAAGTGAGAGCCTTTGATGGCATGAGAAGTTTCTTCATGCTAGAAAGCATTTGTGATGCCAGATACCCAAAACTGAGACAGCACCTTGCTGACTCAAAGGAGATAGACCACAAGAAGGTAACACTGGCTGCTGACTTGTGGGCAGCCAACATGGCCACCCACAAGGATTCTGGGGCTCCTCACAAGAAGGAGTTGGGGAAGAAGCACAGGAAGGAAGGGAAAGAGAATTCCACAAATCCCCCATTCACAGAGGCCCACAAAAGTAACAAACACAATATACCCCATACATTCAATAGGGCAAGTGACTCCTCTGGAGCCAAACCAGAGGGTGGTTACCAAAACCCCCACTCCAGAAAACAGTTGATAAATGTGTACTTTTTGGGTCTGGTGACCATGTGAAAGGTGATCCAAGATGCAAGGGTAAACCCTTAGGGATCCCATCTATCTCCGTACCATTCGCCCAAGAGGGAGAAGCTCCTATGACAGGTGTAAACTTACACTCTCTAGCTCAAGAACCCATTGGAGTTCAGGCTAGAGTTACTTTAGTGTCTCTTGGGTCATGGGAACAACACAACCAGGATATCTATTATTCAATTCCAGATAACACTATAGAATACTTTAAGGACAGTGTACTTATTAATGGTCAGGAGACCCCTGCCGTTAGAGACACTGGGGCCAGCATCACGTTGATAGATACGAGTTTACTCAACCCAGAAGATGTAGCTAAATCATCTCTGAGGACTACCAAACTTGCAGGAGGTCCTATCCAAAATGCTCCCTACATTCAGTGTGAAGTGCCTGAAACTGTGCTCTTGGGCAAGGACCTAGAGGACTTGGGTGTTGTTTCTAGCACAGCAGAGCCCCCTAGTAAAAGGAAGAGGGTTTAGACAAGTAAGTCCAGGGATGGAACTTTAAAATACCCCCCTTGAGGCCAAGGAGAAATCCAGTGTCTCCAAAGGGAAGAAGGGCACTAAGCCCACACCTTCCAAAAGGAAAAGAGCTCCTGTGTCCAAAAATCTCAGAGTCACACCTTTGACCCCACCTTCAGATCAGCCTAAGGTGACAGAACCAGAATCCTCAGAAGAGCTACCTGCTGGTGACAGAGAGGTAAAGGAGATTCAACCCTGTCTTGAAGATCTGGATCTTAGAGACCATCCTGATCTGCAGACTTTACTGGCAGAAAGTGGACCCTCTAGGTCAGACTTCAGGCAAGGGGAAAAGAGAGTGTACCTCTCTTGAAGGCTTGCACAGGCAAGCAGCTTTTCAGCTTGAAGGGCAAGACCCTGGGAAGCACAGGCTTTATTGAGAGGATGTCTCATATATAGTGAACCTGGAGATGGAAACCCCAGGGGACCACAGAAGGCTGGTGGCCCAAAGGAAAATGACCACTGTTTGTGCAGATAGCCCATGAGGCCCCTCTGGCTGGTAACTTAAGCACTCAGAAGTCAGAAGAAAGACTCTTGCTGTACTTCTACTGGCCCCAGATGGGTGCTGAAGTAGATAGATTCTGCAAAAGCTGCCACTCTTGCCAAATGTATGGTGAAAGTGGAGCTTCTCCATGTTGTGGGAATTGCTTTTGAGACGGTTTTCCTAAGGAAGTAATCTGTGACAGAGGGGGTCAAATTGTGTAGTCCCACTACATGAAGGCCATGTGGAAAACCTGTGTAGTCTCTTCCAAGTTCTTTCTCAACTGCTACCACCCACAGAATATTGGGTTGGTAGAGAGGTTTAATAGAACACAGAGGAGTGTGATGGGTGCTTTAGAGGAACCCCTTTGCAGGAAGTGGGACCTTCTACTGCCATGCCTTCTCTTTGCATATAGCGAAGTACCTCGCACTGGAGTGGGCTTTAGCCCCTTTGAGCTTCTCTATGGTCATAAGGTCAGAGGCCCCTTGGCCCCCATTAAAAACGGCCTGGAGGCCTCTCCACTTTATAAGCCAGTGAACATAACTGACTATGTGCTGGGCCATAGGAAAAGGATTGCACTTTTGATAAAAGAAGGCACTGAAAACTTGAAAGCTGGTGAATCCCTGGTCAAACATTTGTATGACCAGATAGATAACATGACAGAGTTTACTCCAGACCAGCAAATTCTTGGGATGATTCCAGTAAAGCCCAAAGCCTTACAGGATAAGTGGACAGAACCCTTCAAAGGTGCAGGAGAACTTGGAGAGGTCAATTATTTGATGGACTTGGGCCAACCCAAGGAGGCCCATAGGTTCTTTCCCATCAACCGTCTGAAGGCCTACATTCCTAGTGCAGAGGAAATGGAAGCTTTGCTTTTAGCTTATAATCGAGAGGAAGAGGAGACTATACCTCTCCCTGATCTTCTTAGGAGACATCCTTCAGATGGAACTATTGAAGACGTAAACTCTTTTCTAATTTGACTCTGGACCTGCAGAGAGAGAGTGCAAAGCTCTGTTAACTCACGTTGACCCTCTATTTCTTTTGCTAACACCAGGCCTGACTACCTGGAGCCAGCATGATATAGATACTGGTGATTGCTTCCATGTGAAGAGCAGGGGCTACAGAATGTCAGATAATGTGAGAAATCACATAAAGACAGAGGCCAATAAGATGCTTGACCTTGAACACTGCAGCAGTCCATGGTCTAGTCCAGTTGTATAGTGTCAAAGGCAGGATCTAAAGAACTTAGGTTTTGTGTGGACTACAGGGCCTTGATTGCAGTGACCAAGACTGATGCTGTCCTTTACCAAGGACAGATGAGCTGGTGGACAGACTTGGTTCAGCCGAGTTCCTCAGTACATTTGACTTGACCTCAGGCTATTGGCAAATGGCTATGAGACTGTGCAAAGGAACACATGCCTTTTCTACACTATAGGGTCTCTAACAGTTTAGATTAATGCCTTTTGGACTAAAAAACTAACCTGCCACCTTCCAAAGATTGGTGAACCATTTTCTGAATGGGGTAGAGAACTTCTGCATGACATACTTGGATGACATTGCAGTGTTAAGCCCTACTTGGAAAGAATCTCTTTCCCATCTGACAGTGGTGTTGCAGGCCCTTCAGCAGTCCAATCTGACCATCAAAGCAAGCAAATGTCAAGTTGGTCAGACCGAAGTGGTCTACCTTCGACATGAGGTAGGAGAAGGTAAAATACAGCCCTTACCCAGAAAAGTTAAAGCTGTACAAGATTCGGAGACCACCACTACTCAGACTCACATGAGAGCCTTCTTAGGCCTCACCATCAGTAGAAAACTAAAAGATAGGGAAAAGTGGTGGGCAACAATTGAATGTGAATGTTTTTCTGTAGTGTGGTCATTGAATAAGTTTACACCATACTTGTATGGGACTACTTTCAGCATTCAAACTGAACATCAACCTCTGAGATGGCTGATGCAGATGAAGTGGGAAAGTCCTAAATTGCCCGGTGGTCCATAAGCCTTCAAGGCTTTGACTCAACCATAGAACATAGGTCAGGGTCCCTGCATAAGAATTCTGATGGACGTTCCAGAAGGTTTGACCAACTGGAATCAGAAGTTCATCCAGGAGTGTTTTAGATCCTCCTGTCCCTTAGTCTGGGAGGAGCGAGTGCTGGGTAGTAATTTCATTTTGTGTGTAATTCTCCCCACTAAGTAAGTCCCCCAGCATGTTTTTGCTGGACTATTGGATTTTATCTAACTCTCCCGAGTGAGTGGGAACCTTTTCCCTCACTCATTCTTTTTCTGTGGCTCTGGAACCCTTTGTGGCTTTCCTTGATGGAGTCTGCTTTCCTCCATCTTTTTGAGGCATCTGAATTTTACTATTACAGCACACAGCACCTTCTGGGCAGTGTTTCTGGAAGCTCATTAAGCTTCTCTGTTTTCTTTTATTTTCCTGAGCTAACTTAATGTTATCAGGATAGGGGATACTTTTTATCCTACCTCTGCTTTTCTTCTGTCAGATCAGCACACCCCACGGTATGTGGAGTGCTGAGGGGACACCTTGTATCCTTTTTCTCACTTCTCCCGTAACTTTCTAGTTGCAGTGGCAAGTCTATCTGAGTGGCTGTTGGCAGTGGATATTTTCTACCCACTTTTGTAATTTTTTGCACGATGGCTGCTGTTGCAGCTGCAGTAAAGGCCACATGGGTCACCATTGACCTATTATGGTGCCTGTCTTTTTTTTGCCAACTCACGATGGCTTGTCCTTCCTTGAGCCTTTCTCTACTATTCTGGGTGGGGGAAGTCCTTCTCGCTCCTTTGTCTTCGACGGGCTACCATTGGGAAGCTCGCCAGGAAGGCATCAATGTGCTTGGGTGGACAGAAAGCTGGGAGAACACCGAAAACTCCTCAGGTCTTGTGCTCCAGTGTGTCTCCTTGGGACAGCCACCACCTAAAGCTTGAATGTTGCATGCATGCTGATTGGCTGTGTTCCTGTATAAAAGGCAAGGGCCTTGATGCTGAAGTGAGAGCCAACCACTGCAAGAAACATTCCAAAGAAGAAGGAAGAAGAAGGATGTCTGCAGCCACCTCCAGTGACCACCAAGCTGATTGAGTGATTGCTCCAGCGCTAGCTCCAGCTCTTTTATCTGTCTGACAGGGAAGATCCAGAATGGATGACTTCCTCCCTTGGACTGGTGGGCCTAACCAGTTTTGAGTCCAGCTACACTTTGAGCCATCCCACAAAGTTCTGCGACCTTCCAGGCCTGCAATGCCCGAATACCCTGGAACCTCTGGCACTGCTGCAGTGCATCGTCTCGTCAAGCCTGGTTCCAGCTGCAAACTTATGGGCATCTGTCTGGACCTTCAGAGACTCATCCCTATCCTAGTAGTACCCTCAGAACAGTCGAGGACCGAGAGAAGGAAGAGAGTCTGCCGGGTGACAACCGTTGCTACTACAAAGCCTGTGTTGAGCCTTCACATCCAAGTTTTATGAATATTGTCTGCTGGGCATCCCTGGTACTGAATGTGACCATCTGCTCCTGACAAAAGTTGTTCATCCAGCTGCAAAGGCCAGATACCCGAATTAGAGCTCCTGTCTTACCTTGGGGACCCAACAGTGACATTGGTCATCTTCATCATAGAAGGCACTGCCTAACTTATTGGCACCTACCTAGGTAGTTCTTGTGTTGTTGTACGCTCCTCCTGAGCTTCCTGAGTCACGTTGGGGTGGAGAAACCAATCGTGGTCTTTCAGGCCTAAAGGCACTTGTCCCAAAGGCTGAAATCCTTCAGGTGGCCTATCTAGCACCCCTGAGCCATTTGAATCAAAATTAATTAGCTATCTGTTACTTACAAAGCATCTCCTAAACTTTGACAATGTTGACAGCGTCTGCCTTCTGTTATTTTACCACCCATTGGCCACTGCTCCCCTAGTGCCGCCATCAGACTTTTTCATACTCTCATACCCGAGATAAGGTTGGACTTCTAAAGTTAGGACTTACCAGTATTGCTATTCAGTAAATGTTGGTTGGTAAATGTTTTGCTAACCTAAAGTTACCTGTTTTATCTTCTAAAGGTCTACCATTGAATTGAGTATTGCAACTACAAATGTCCTACTTTATAAATGTGTGAAACTGTATTTACTTACCTGAATTATATGTTGAATTGAGCATTGCCTAGTATATATAATAAATAAGCATATTTTTAAATAACTACAGTGTGTAAGTGTTTCCTTGACTCTTAGTGTGCTCAAAGGTCTTTGTACTGTATTACAGCCGTTCTCCCCCTGGACTAAGCAGGTCTACTCAGCCGGATGGAGTGAATGGAACGGATGTAGTGAATGGAGTAGACGGAGTGTCTGCAACGGATGGAGCGGATGGAACGGATGGAACGGATGGAGCGGATGGTGTGGATGTTACGGATGGTGCAGATATTACAGATGGTGCAGATGTTACGGATGTTACGGATGTTGCAGATGGTGCAGATGTTACGGATGGTGCGGATGCTACGAATGGTGCGGATTCTACGAATGGTTCGGATGCTACAGATGGTGCAGATGTTACAGATTGGGCGGATGTTGCGAATGTTACAGATGTTACGGATGGTGCGGATGTTACAGATGGTGCAGATGTTACGGATGGTGCAGATGTTATGGATGGTGCAGATGTTACGGATGGTGCGGATATTACGAATGTTACGGATGGCCAAATGCTACGGATGGTGCGGATGGTACAGATGGTGCGGATGTTACGGATGGTGCGGATGTTACAGATGGTGCAGATTCTACAAATGGTGCAGATGCTCCAGATGGTGCGGATGTTACGGATGGTGCAGATGTTGCAGATGGTGCAGATGTTGCAAATGCTACAGATGGTGCAGATGTTCCGGATGGTGCAGATGTTAATGATGTTACGGATGGTGCGGATGTTATGGATGTTACGGATGGTGCGGATGTTGCGAATGCTACGGATGGTGTGGATGTTCCGGATGGTACAGATGATGCTGATGTTATGGATGACGCAGATGTTACGGATGGTGCAGATGTAGCGGATGGTGCAGATGATGCAGATGTTATGGATGGTGTGGATGGTGCCGACGTTACAGGTGGTGCAGACGTTACGAGTGGTGCGGATGTTTTTACGGATGGTGCAGATGTTACAGATGTTACGATTGGTGCGCATGTAACATACGGAGGAAACACCTGTTCACCATGATGTTGCCATATATCTGTATCCCCTATATATGCTATCTACCTGTATCCCCATATATATCTGTATCCCATATATACCTGTATCCATCTTTTCACTATATATCTGTATTTCGCTATGTACATCCCCACTGTCCTACTCACTTGCCTGGTGTCAGGCGCTTATACTGATAACCACTATATCACACCACTACACCTACTCTCTACTATACACCAACATTCAAGCAGAACACAGCTATACCCCTGTTAATTTGGCTTAGCTTTTCACATACGAACACGACTCCATGCTCACCTCATCACCGTAATGAAACATAGCTAGCTGAGCACATTCCAGCTAGCTGTTCGTATTGGCGTCCCTCAGGCCTAACGCAGCCAGAACCCAGTCTAGGTGTCCACCCACCAGACTGAACACATACAACTGATTTCCTCGGCACCACACCTATCGCTAGGAAGCAGCTATCATCCAACAACTACACCAGCTACACACCTATCTGGTGCACCTACGCACCGTATGACACTCTCTCTCTCTATTGACTTGAACTACGGTTCCCAGGGCGTTCAACTTACCAGCGCTTTGAGATTATACCAATGATACATACAGCGCTATACAAATCCCAAGTAACATAACATAACATAACATAACATAACATAACATAACATAACATAACATAACATAACATAGCTACCAAACTACAGTAAAACTCCCTAAACAGTCCCACTAGACAGGGACTTTGGCCATGCCAAGTGCCCTCAGCCTTAAGCTGTGACCACTCTACATATTGCTCCAATAGGTTTCTTAAAAGGGCCCATGAAAATGGCCTTCGGCACTGACCACACCACTAGGTTTCTTTTGAGCACACTAGCCATGGCCTTAGGCCACAAACCTTCTTGTGGTCCCTTGGCATGTTGCCCCAGTAGGTTTCGTTGGAGCCCACTAGCTGTGGCCTTCATCCATATACACTTTCCATAGTGCACCATTGGGTTCCTTAAATCATGTTTTTTAACTCTCTTTTAAAAAAAACGTGTTCCCATAACCGTGGTTAGTATAAGTCCAATATTAGTAATGTGCAACAAAAACTAATCCTGGTTATTCATAAAATAATTATTTAAGTAACACACTTTCATTGCCGATTCAATTTTCTACTATACCCTGGTTAAGCACAAATAACCCCAGTTATGAGAAACCGTTCATGCTCTGAACTTGGTCCCCAAGACTCCGACCCCCCGAATTTCACAATGTCCTCTTCCCCCCCCCCCACCTCTAGCCTGATGCCATTTCATCCTTTTTCCTCACCCAAGTGGTATTTCTTCCACTTTTCGTTTTTGGCTAACTTTGGTTATTTTGGAAATAACCCTGGTTATCTCTGGCATCGAACAAAATGCCTTTCTGCTGCAAAGCACTATGGGAGATGTAGCTATAATTTTGGGTGATGGCGGCACCTCTTATGCCGTCAAATATTTTAACAACTGCTGGACCTAATAACCACAGAATTCTCCTGGAAATTGAGTCAACGCTTCATGCATTAGTTATTGCATACCTGGTCCAATTACGTCCACCCGTTTTTGCTGTGCACTGTGCAGAAATCTGGACTTTTTCTCTATGAGGAAATTAACGGGAGTAGGTAACTTTTTGTGTGCAAAATCGTCATGCAAGTCAAAAGTTATTAGCAATGACATTTTCTGGTTTCCTATGGAACTTGATACTCAACTTAACTACAGTGCGGTGACCACCCCACTAATATATATATCATTACAGGGCCTGCGGTAGCGGCCCTGTAGTTATGGTTAAGTTGCTCAACCCAAAGGAAGAGAACTTTTTGGCTGGCTTATAACTTTGTCCCCCTCCCCAGACAAATCCTTACCAAACGTTGCAAACAAAATATTTGTCCCCGTCAGATTGAACCTGCGAAGTTTGGTGAGGCTTTCTCAAGGAGGGGCAAAGTTACAGGGGGGGTAACAAAATTTGTGTTTTTTCCATAGGCACAATGGAAAAAATTTTTTGCTCACGTCTACAACCCAAACCGCTGGACAGATTTCCCCCAAATATGCAGCAGGAGCGGCAGCTTGGTCCCAAAACCGTGCTTTTGTAAATCTGGTGTAAATTCATCTAGTAGTTTTATTTAAAATGGGCCAAAAATAAGTTTTAAAAAAAGAGTGATATCTGGGTCCGGTCCACAGACTCACTTTCCTGTTTGCTCCACGGACTGTCCTCCGATTGGCCAAGGGGCCTATGTGAGGTCCGCAGACATCGAACGCACCCGCTGAATGGATGGTGAAAAGTGTGAGGTGCGTCATATTTTCTAAAACGCCCACCGTGTTGGCTCCACGGACAGCCGCAAATGACCGCAGACGGATCAGTGGGGGAAAAAGTCTGGAAAATACATTTTGGGTCATTTGGTGTTGGAAAGAGGGGCTGGGAAGGGTGAGGGAGTGGAAAAAAGATGATATGGGCCTCTTTGTTTTGGTGGAAGAAGAGCGTACGGGTGACACCACGGTAGTCCCTGGACACAGCAGTAGTCAATGGGCGGAGTCTTAGCTGGACAGCTTGAGACACACATTTGGGGTTATTTGGTGACTGAAAGAGTGCTTGGGCAGACAGCTTGGGCTATTTGGTGACTGAAAGAGGGCTTGGGCCGACAGCTTGAAACACACATTTGGGGCTATTTTGGGACTGCAAGAGGGCTTGGTGAGAGTAGGGGTGTGGTATCTACATGATATGGGGATAGTTTCATAGGTGAAAAATAGGGTTGGTGGTTCATTTCAAAGTCTGCAGACGTCATTTGAATTGAGAGGTTTTCATAGTTGAAAAATAGGGTTGGCGGTCATTTCGATGTCTGCAGACGTCATTTGAATTGGGAGGTTCACAGTGAGTTGTGGTGTGGTGGTTGTGGCCAGTGGCCAGATTCTTGGGTGCATGGCTGTAACAAAGAATCTGGCCACTGGCCACAACCATTATAATAATATGTCTACAGAAATTGAATCTGGACACTGGATTCAACCATTTCGATAATATGTGTACAGTAATTACAGGCACTGTACGGGCAGTACACAGTATTTGCAAAATGGTGACATAACACAATTGAATTGAAATAGTACTTATGATTGTTGTACCATTGGGGGTACAGGTTGAGTTTGTTGTACATGGTACTGAAGGAGAAATATTTGCTTCTTTCTCTGTGAAAAAAACACAGTATAATATGTTAGGCAAGATAGTGTACAATGTCTCATTGCATACAATGTCACATATTCATGTACTTTTCAGACCTTCATAATTAGTGCATTCCAAGTACTATGTTTGAAACAACATGACTGTGTGACCTGCACAGTTGCTGTTTCTGTTTGCATAATCATTGGGTCATTAGGGAAAACAATCCATACAGGATTGAAAAGACCCTACTACATTTATCTGACTTTAATTTTCACAGTATTTTTCTTTGAAGTGTGCAGTACTTAAGGGAACATTTAAAGTGTAGGAATAAGTGTATTTGTTGTTACAAGCAGTGCTGCAGTAGGACGAATCATTATGGTGTATTTGCAATGAAGTGTAATGAAGGATATTTTTGAAGTACATAGATACCAGTTGGTGTCTTCTAACTGTTCATAGTTTTGTAGTTCTCAGGAGTATTTTCTGAAGCACTTTGATATTGGCATATTGTAACTATTTTGGCATTCAAAAGTGGTTATGGATGCAGTTACATACCAGTTGGAGTATTCTAACTGTTGATAGTGTGATCATTTTGAAGGGTATTTTTTAAGCACTTCGATACCTGTTGGTGTATTCTATCTATTTAGCTAATGAAAAGTAGCATTGCACTACTATGGATATAGTTAGAAACCACTTGGTGTATTCTAACTGTTCATAGTTTCCCAGTTTTGAGAGGTATTTTTTGCAGCATTTAGATACATGTTGGCATATTCTAACTATTTTGCACTTCAAAAGTAGCATTGCAGTATTAAGGATGCAGTTAGATAGGAGTTGGCGCATTCTAACTGTTGATAGTTCTACAGGTTAGTGATTGAAGTTTGTAGACCCTCATAATCAGTACATTGTAAGTACTATGTTTTAAATAACATTACTATGTGTTCTGCATAGTTATTGGTTCTGTTTGAATACTCTTTGGGTCATTGGGAAAGAAATCTATACAGAATTTTTTTTAAAACATACTACATTTATGAGAGTTTACCGTCCATGGTTGTTTGTTTGAAGTGTGCAGTAGTTAAGGGGATGCTTAAAGTGCTCTAACTGTTGATAGTTTCACAAGTCAGTGACTTAGTTTAGGTTTAAGGAATATTAAGTAGGCATTTGTTAGATTTGCTGGTAATCTCTGTTTTACAGTAACAGAAGTCTACTATTTAAGATGGATTGTGCATCTTTAGAAAGAAGACCAGTTCTAATGCTTTTTAAATGTTAGCATAGGTGAGGTTTGCAGACTGTCGCATGTTTTGAGTTAGTTCTCTGTATTGGAAATGTTGCAAGAGATTTACATTACCTATGCTGCCAAGTGTGTTGTGGCACTGTTTGTGTCCTAAGATTTTATAAATAGGTTCACCTTTCACTGGTGTTAATTGTAGGAGATCTCCAAAAACAATAATGTGTTTTCCTCCAAAGAGTTCTTTGTAGTCTGTTTTAAGGACTTCTTGCAATTTGAGGTGAATTAAAGCCAATATTGGGTTGGAAACCATGCTTACCTCGTCTATTAGGAGCATTTTCATTTGTTTCAGAATTCTGCATACTTCAGTAGCAGCTTCTGCTGATAGTTTGTAGTACTCTAATTTGTTTTGATGTTCTACTGGAAGGAGCAATAGTTGGTGTAAAGTAACACCTCTTATGTTGTTGGCAGCTAAAACTGTGGGGGCTGTTACAATAGCTGAAGGGTTGGTGTTTGTTAGGTTTTGGAGGAATTTGTTGATGTTTTTAATTAGGAATGTTTTTCCAGAACCAGCTTCACCACTCACACAGAGGAGCAGAGGTTTATAATTTTAACAGCTATAAGTTTTACTTTCATTCTTCAAACCATGTTCAATTTCTTCAGTCACTTGTAGGTAAATGCTAAATTGCTCATAATTTAGCTGTGATTTCAGCATTGACAAGTTTTCTTCTGATTGTTCTTATTGATACATGGTGTTTTCTACTCGAGTCATGGCTATTTCTGTTTCATTTAGAATGAGTGGCTCTCCAAGTGATTGTTTGCTTCGTGTAAGAGAAGCTTGACGGCCCTTAGGAGTGTCTTCATCTAGTTGTGCTTGAACTTCTTCCTCTTGTTGGCGTTCATTGCCCAACATGTTTTTGTATTGCTTGAAATTGACATTTGTTATACTGCTTTCATTTGCATTGAATGCAACTTCAAATGAGTCATGGTTTCCTAATAAATCCTCTTCTTTTCTCCATGGTTTAAAAGCTGCAGTAGGACTATCTAGTAAAGTTCTCTATGTTGAGGAGTTTTTTTAACGATCATTCTATATGATTAATTAGGCTGGGTTTGGTAAGTTTGACAAGGCTTCCTTCACAAGATGAGACCAGGTATTTTCCACTTTTTTCACCTGGTTTCACATACTTTTTGTAGGAGAAGTTTTGGGCTATGTGGTACATGCACATATTTTCCAAAACAGTACTTCTGTTTGGGTAGTATTTGTCTAATAAATTGTTTTTTAAAATGTCCTGGATGTTGGGATCATTTCTGGCAATTGTTTCTATGTCTTCAAAGGATTTCAGCACTCTTTTTCTGGATGCAGCTGGGCCAAGGCTTAGTCAGACTATGTGTTCAGATTTGCCATATAAGGCTGTGCCTGTTAAACTGTCTGCAGCTTTGTAGCATCCACATTCTCTCTGGGAGAGCATTTTTAAGCCAAAGCTGTACAATTTGTGTGACAGTTTTTTGTCAGATGATATGTCATCCCAGAGGTCTTTTAGCTCTGTTTTCTCTGTTTTGATGAGATATGCTGTGACATATCTTGCAACAGCAGTGAGATTGTCTGCAATACATTGTATATCTATATCCACAATAGGGCAATGATAGCATTGTAATCATTGATGTACTTTGAAGCTTCATTTCTTGTAATGCTGTATGTGTTTTTAGGCTATTTGCCTTTCACACTGTGTCTAACAGAAGACATCAAGTTGTTTACTTGTCCTTTTGCTGAAACTGGTCTAGGGAAACCAAAGCAGCATTTGGTGTAGTATTTACATTTGTTGTTATATCTGATTTGGCAGTATTTGCCACACTTATGTTTTTGGAAGCGTAGAATTTGTGTACGTAGCTCAGTATGTGTGGTTTCTGAAGGGATGTCACATGATATGTAATTGTGAATAAACTGCAAAACAGTGGCATCACTGTCATGAACAAAGTTAGGAGCATATTATATCCACAAAAGCATGTGGATGTGTGGTGCTCCTCTGGATTGATATTCTTTTCTCCAAAAGAAGTGTTCAACTTCTCAGAGGGGAGGGATACCTTTATTACAGATGAAGTGCAGCATGGCAATAAAGCAGTGGTCTAAGTATCTTAATACATTTACAGGGTCCAGAGAACAGAGTTCTCCTGGTGATTTTATGTCTATTTGTTCTTTATTTTGGTTTGCTATGCGTAAAATATCGTGCAAGCCATCTCATGCATATTCTGCACAACGTAAAGTAAGAAACCATGTGGGTGGGCTGAGGTTCCTTACCATACAATGTACATCAGCGTGATGTCGGAACCAGTATTCTTTTGTACCACACATGTTTGCCGAGAGATTTGTGATACTTGACTGCAAAACTTCATCTTTGTCTGTTATCTTTTGAAGCAGTTGGGTAGCAGAGATGTTTAAAAAATGAGAGCCTGTTTTTAATGTGTGTGCAACTGCATAACATAGAGTTGCTAGTTCACTTTCGAACAGAAGGTGGAATATATATGCTACATTTTGTCTTAATCTGGGGTTTTCAGAATACATTCGTAAAGAGCGATATTCTGATGCTGTTATTTGTGTGGATCTTTGATCGTATCTTCCTCCTTTTCCTGTAGGAAACAGTAGAGGAAAGGAACATGCTTGTACACTTTTCTCCCATATGCTGATTGGAGAACCTTTGGCATGACGCATTCAATTTCTTTCTAATGCATCGTCTATGGTGTCTTTGGAGTCTAGTGGGTGAATTGCATACTGGCCCAAAATGTTGGCTGCAGTAGCAGGATCTACACATGCAAATTGGCCAGTTGGTGATAAATCCTGAATTATTTGGATGGTTTCGCTTAAGTTCTCTTCAATGTTTATATCTTTGTAGTACTCATTGCTTTCTTTTAGATATTGTAGGGCATTTTTAACTTTAAGTTTACTAGTTGTTGCTAAATGTGTTTGGGCCTCATTACGACCCAGGCGGTAAGTTACCGCCTGGGCCGTGACTTTACCACCATGGCGTAAACTACGTTTACGCCATGGTGGTTGGCGGATTTACCACCCCATTCCAACCTTGGCGGGGCGGTAAATCCCCATTTTCCCATTTACCCTTCCCCATTCCCATTTTGCCCCATAGGGCATAATGGGAGTGGGGAAGGCGTTAATTATGCCACCGTAAATTACGGTGGCATAATTAACTCCATGGTCCCTTAGCGCCATGGATTTTAACACCTGGGTGTTAAAACCTCCATGGCGCTAAGGGACCTCGTACTCAGGCGGTAAGGGTCGGCGCTGTTTACGCCGCCGTAAAACCCTTACCGCCTGAGTCGTAATGAGGCCCTTTGTCTTTTGTTGGTACACCATTAACTATGATATTCAAAGACTTTTTCCCCAGCAGGCTGTCCGCGGACAACAGCAGCTGTCTGCAGATCCAACATGTCGGGCGTTTCCAAAAATATGACACACCTCATGCTTTTCACCATCCAATCAGTGGGCACGTCCGATATCTGCAGACATCACAATGGCCTCTGGACCAATCGAGGTCTATCCATGGACTTAATAGGGAAGTGAGTGTGTGGACTGAACCCAGATATCACAAATTCTATTTTTACCTACTTTTTGGCCATTTTAAAAAAAAAAACAACTGGACTTATTTACACCAAATTTGCAAAAGCATGCTTTTGTGACTAAGCCGATGATCCTACTGCAAATTTTGTGAAAATCCATTGAGCCTTTTGGGTGGTAGGCATGAGCAACATTTTTTTCCATTGCGTCTATGAGGAAAACAACACATTTTGGGAGCCCCCTATAACTTTGCCCCGCCTGGTAGCAACACTGTAGCTATAGTTAAGTTTCTCAACTTATAGAAAGAGCACCTTTTGTGTAGCTTATAACTTTGCCCCCCCTAGACGAATCCTCACCAATGTAAAAAAAATGTTGGGCGTGCTGGACAGATTAGTCCCAGAGCGTGATTTTGTAAATTTGGTGTAAATCCATACAGTCGTTTTTTAAATAATGGGCAAAAACTAGGTAAGAAAAAAAATGGTGATATCTGGGTCCGGTCCACAGACTCACTTCCTGATTTGGGGTCCGCGGACACGGCTGGGCCAATCAGGGGGCAGCATGCTGTTCACGGACATTGTACATGCCTGCTGATTGGTCAGTTAAAAACGTGAGGTGCATCAAACTTTTGAAACAGACTCCATGTTGGATTTGCGAACAGCGCCTGTAGACCGTGGACATTGCGGTAAAACATATTAAAAAACACAACATTACACGTGTCAAACAACTGAAACTATCTCTGAGGAGGCGAGGGCTGATGAGAATGGGATGGGATATGGCCATAAAACGCCTAAAATCTGGTGTTTTTTCTTCTCCAAAGTTTGTGAACATCTCAGGTGTTGGGGGACATCCATGCATATTTCTGCACAACAGGGTCGGTGAAAAGCAGTTTGTGCTTTGGTACCACTCAATATAACGGTATGAAAATTATCATTTTAGACCTGACCCTGAATGGGTGTGCAAAGTTTGATGCTGTTTCACCGAGACGGGGTAAATGTAGAGGGGGTCCCAAAATATATGAAAGGCTTATAAATGTATTTGGTGCTGTGTGACAAATCTGCACACATGTTTGCAAAGAGATTTTAGACCCAGATTTGAATGGTTTTGCAAAGTTTGGTGGGATTCTGTCAAGAGGGGACAAAATTAGAGGGGGGTCTCAACATTTGTAGATGGCTTATAACTTTGTTGCCGTTTGACAAATCTGCACAAACGTTTTCAGAGAGATTATAGACCCTAATTTGAATGTTTCTGAAAGGATTATGTCAAGTGGTGGCTAAGTTATATGACTATTTCTTGTACGTATATTTTGATACTTGTAAATAAATAAACATGGACGGATTTGCAGCTAACTCGTGCAAGGAGCATTGGCATGGACCCAAAAGCATGGTTTTGCAAATGTGTCTGTGTTTTTTTTTTTTGAAAGGTGGCATAATGTAGGTACAAAAAATACTGAAATACCTTTAGTGACTGAAGTATAGCCTGCGGCCATGGGCAGTGGCCAGATTGTCCGGGTCATGGCCAAAATATATTAAAAAACACAACATTACATGTGTCAAACAACTGAAACTATGTCTGGTGAGGTGAGGGGTGATGAGGGTGATTTTTCTTCTCCAATGTTCGTGAACATGTCAGGTGTTCGGGGACATCCATGCATATTTCTGCATTACAGGGTCAGTGGAAAGCAGTTTGTGTGTGGCTAATAACTTTGGCACCACTCAATATAACTGTATGAAAATTATCATTTTAGACCTCACCCTGAATGGGTATGCAAAGTTTGATGCTGATTCACCAAGAGGGGGCAAATGTAGAGGGGTGGTCCCAAAATATTTGAAAGGCTTATAAATTTGATGCTGTGTAACGAATCTGCACAAATTTTCCAAAGGCCATGACCGGACAATCTGGCTACTGGCCATGGAACTTGTGTGCGTGCATCCCTGCGTTATGGTGCGGCGGTTGGGTGGAAGTGCTGGTCCCTATGTTGTCTTTGTGAATTCTAGCACATGGCTACATGCACACCTGCCTGGCTCTGTTATGTTGTGGTGGGTGAGGGCAAGGTCTAGACTGTTGGGGGCATGGACTAGGTCTTCACCACATCCACCACAACATAATGCAGCAATGCAGTTGTACCTCTGCATGTCTTCGAAGGTGGGGACCTTTACGCAATGGTTGTGGAAGACATTGAAGACTTGGTAGAACAGCAGAAGGGAGCTGCTATGCGTACATTAGCATATTGCGTAGGTCATTGCATGTGTTGCACATTAGGGAGGCACATGTGACCATTTGCGTTTGCCAGGGTTTTCAATTCATGAGACCCTTCAGATGTTGCTATGCGTGCACGGCTGGAGCCCTTGCACCGACTGGTTGCAAGTAGGTTTGCCATTGTTGCTTTGTGTGTGTGGTTTGGCTACATTGCAACAAACAACACACAAAGAGACTAGGGGAGTTTTATGACCCAAAAGTTTATCCCCTAAGAGAACACCATAGACAATTAAATACTACAAAACTCTCTAGTCTCTGTATTTTCTCCTTATAGGCTAGACATTAAACAAACATTTCATTGAACAAATAAAGAACTGTCCAGTATCCTTATCCATATAATGTAAAATTCTGTCACATTTTAATTCAACACAATGTGCACAATTCAATAAAACGCATAAAAATACATAACATCAATTCATATCAAAATTTTAATTTAAAACATTACAAAATGTCACAAACTTCAAAAAAACACATATTATGCGTATAACTACTTTGACTAATTGCTATAACCTCTATAGTGCAAAAAACCTCAACCAATGTTATCTGGCAGATAAAGTGAACAAGGTATTTCTAATCTCTTTATCTCCCTATAACTGAGATCAATTAAATGAATCCCTATATGCAATCAGGGTTCTAACACAACTTAATAATAAATTCAATCCACTGTTAATCAATACAGTGCCCTTTCAGCCCAACATGTTTCATTCTGTATTTAATTATACATATTCCGCCAGAACTTCTTCAAGGGACCAACAGCATTTGGTTAATTAGCACTCAATTTTGAAGTTGCGAAAACCACCACCACTATTGCAGGTTATACGTCTAGCCCCTAAAGGAGAAAACACAGATATATAGCCGTCATTAGTACTGTTATAACACATATCCTTAACACATAGGTCTTTGAATAAACCCGGAAAGCGCGTACCAGTGTTTTTAAAATTAATACTTCATTAACCGGTACCGTGTGGGTGTCTGCACAAATAGACCAAAACCTAATGGGATAAATGACTTACGGTCAGGGAGTCCACATAAAGCGTGTGTGTTAAAAAAAACTTTTTGAGTCAATCACTCACACACATTTATTTACAATAAGGCCATATGCACAGTCTAAATCCACAATTACTTCTATTGGACATAACTTTCAATTCTACATTACAGTCTCCATTCATTTAAACGTAAAATAATGCAAATCACCTACATATGTCTTAGATATTAGTCCTCACTAATTTCAGCAACACTTAATCCAGTGAATAGTCCCCTTTCACTAGAAAAAAATGGTTTCAATCACACATCACATGCGCTCAGTGTTGCATATGTCTCATCCCTTGTCAACTTATCACAATTGCTTCAAAGCGTTATAACATCCAATCTTGTAAATGCCCGCCTGGTGCACTGGTACGGCATTCTGTTTGTCAAAATCTCTTCTCACACACCTATCCTGCTCAGGGCCAAAACAAGTGCCCTCTAAGTGAGAAAAAGAAACACAGACCCAACGTCAGTAATCTGACCTTTAAAACAACAAAATGGGTCTTGTGTCAACGTGCGTACTCTAACAGTTTACATAGCCCCTATCCTTAACATATTCCTACTGTTTACACACAACAACTTACTGTGTTCTTGGCAGTGACTAACTCGTCAGCAGTAGAAATCCCTCTGTTGCCGCAAACTATGGCTACACTGCATACATTGTTGGTTCCATGGGTGTGGTGATTGTTAGAACATCTTACAGTTGCCGGTGCATGGCTGCAGATGCTGCAGTGAGCAGTGCTTCAGCGTGTCCAGTGGGTGCAGTGTTGGAATACTGTCCATATGGAAGGGGGTATAGTTGAAGTGGATGCAATATGTGCTTGGGTAGTTTGCATTGAGCAGATTAGTAGGTGTTGTACTGCACTCTGCACTATTGCTTGTACGCAGTTACTTCTTACAGTTGTGGCTGCGTGGGTGGAGATGCTGCAGTGAGCAGTGGTGCACCGTGTCCACAGGCTGCAGTGTTGGATAAGTGTCCATATAGAAGAGTGTACGGGTGAACTGGTTCTTATATGTACTTCGGTAGTCTGCATTGCGCAGATTAGTAAGTGTTGTTGTGCACTTTGCAGTATTGGTTCTATGCACTTACTAGAGTGTTGGGAGCAGGAACAATGTTGTCAAGAATGTGTTGTTTGGTTGGCAGTAATAGAATGCCTTGTGATTGGAAGTGGGTAGGGAAGCCAACCAGAGTGGTATGTGTGTGGATTATGGTAACTGGAACATGTTAGCATGCATCACTGTATTATGGGGCGGCAGTTGTGTAAAAGTGCCGGTGCCTATGTTGCCTTTGTGAATTCTGCAACCTGGCTACATGTTCGCCTGCATGGCTCTGTTATGTTGCGGTAGATGTGGCCAATGCCTAGACTGTTGGGTGCATGTGTATGCACCCAACAGCCTAGCCCTTCACCACAGCCACCACAACACAATACAGGCATGCAGTTGTAACTCTGCATGTATTTGAAGTTGGTGACTTTTACACATGGTTGTGGAGGACATTATAGACTTAGTAGAACAGCAGAAGTGAGCTGCTATGCTTAGATTAGCATATGGTATACATCATTGCACCTGTTGCACAATAGGAAGGCACATGTGCCCATTTGGGTTTGCTGTGTTTAGGCCTTTATAAGACCCTTGCTTTAGGAAGTGCTGTAAGATATTGCAGCATGAAAGGAAGTGCTCAGCACCCCACATGTAAAATATGGCCAATGTACACAGGCACATACATACCGTTCAGCACACCGGCCGCAACGTTATGTAGCCATGCATGCAAACATGTGGCTAGGGTGAAAGCTGGCAGGCTCAATTTCAGATGGGGGGTGAATTGCACATGACATGAGCCATTAAACATAAGGTGTACTATGGTGTGTCCTCTGTGGTGAGGGCCTAGCGCCTTGGATGTATGGCTGGAGTGGAAAGGGAAGAACGACTGCTGCTGCTTTACTGGGGCGCTGCCCTCACTGTTGCTGAGAAAGTGCACGTGCCACATCCTGCCCTTTTAAGCATGGTGGGCATGGAACTGGAACTGGAACTGTGGGAATTAGCCAATCAAGTGTTGAGGGTGTGCCTCACAGGAAGGGCCGGTACTATTTTTTCCCATCAGTCTGTGCAATGAGGGTGGCAGATAGCGATGGAGAGGTGCAGAGTCCAAATAGTGGGTGATACCTTTGTGCAAGATCTGTACATTTATGGTGCACAAAGAGGCATGGCTGCTAATTTTGCGTTGGAAGGTGTGGAGGCTTTCTGGGTCACTGTCTATGAAGGTACTTTCGACTGTATGGTTGACCTTTGCAGATGTGTGGCCTTTCTCGGTACTGTTGATTTTGTCGTACTGCATTATGGAGCTGTACATTTGGGGTAAATGGCGTGTGGACGTTTGTACCGTCGCCTAAAGAAGTTGATGGAAGAAGTGATGCAGATTTTTCCCACTGCCAAGGTGGTTTTCTCAAGCATACCACCAAGAGGGGCAAGGGACCATGCAGGTGTAATTTGTCCCCAGCCAGAGGTTGGACGGTGTTTCATTAACAGAAGCATGTGTCAATTTATGTCTTCTGCTGGGATGTTCTCCACCGACTATGACATCATTAATGATCAAACTTTTCACTGGTTCCATGCAATGGCATTTTTTTGACCAACATTGGCAATGCTGTTTTGTTTTACACAGTGTAATAAGTGTTGAAGACAATCCTGTAACAATGTAAGGAGACAACCAAATGAGAAACTCAAATAAAGAGAAAAAAAGTTATTTTTAAGCACTTAAAAAAACAAAAAACAAAAAAAAACATCATTTCCAAGGGAACAATAAAGACCCAATCCCCTAACCTGTTTCACAATTCCTCCCCCACCTCCCCCTTCCTACCACGATAACTCAGTGGATTCCGCAGTAGTTTCAGGATTAAACGTGCCATATCTGCCCCATTTCAGAATGGTAGCCATGGAAATGGGACTGTGGAGGCAAAGGGATTGCTCAATAAGGTTTCTGGTTGTGGTGTGCATAGAAACACTGTGGCAGAAGGTATCTTTGTTTAGAGAAATGCAGAAGACTATGGTGGAAGTGTGCAAGCCCAGGGGCAGGCATCCTGTTTGTATGCATGCATGGTATGTACTTGTTTGCATTTGCTAACATACACTTAGTGATAGCTTTCTGCAATAAATTGGCATAAATTTGCAGTAAGTGGGGTGCCACAGATTTTATTTTGTTACGTGTACAAGGTAAGTGGCAGGCATCCTGTTTGTTATGCATGCAATGTGTGTATAATATCATACAAAGTGATATTGTATTATATGCCATTTGTACTGTGCATATACACAAGTTTTTGAAGGTGCGCCAAGGCAAGGGTGGGGGAACAGAGGGGAGACAGCCACAACGAACCTACTACGCCAGGTGTCACTCAGATCGCCCAACTGCATGGGGAGGGGGAGGAGAAAGTGCAGTGAATGGGAAGAAGAAACAATGACAATCAATAAAAATACAGCCCGAAGGTGGCAAGTGCAAGGATAAGTGCAGACATCAGGTGGTGGTGGAACTGTTAGGGAGACAGCAAACAGTCCCCAAGTGTGGGGTTTGCCTGAAAGGCAGTGTAGGGGTGAGACTGGCAGAGGGAGGTTGCCTGGTCCCGAGATCAGAGGGTGGCCAGGTAACCAGTGCAGAATCAGTTTCAGCCAGTAAGTCAGCAGGGGCTAGGAGGAGAAAAAGCAGAGGCAAAGAGAAAGGTTTTGAGGTGCTTCCGAAACCGGCAATGGTTCTCGTCACATTTCAGGGATGCAGGGAGGCTGTTGCAGGGGGAGGCCCCAGCCGAAGAAAGAGATCTAGCACCAACTGATTGCTTTCTGAAGCAAATGACCCAGAGGAAGTTGGAGGCGGATGAGGGAAGAGGTCGAGAACAGAGAGATTTAGGAAGTGAGAGTTGCAGGTATTGAGGCCCCAGGGCCCAAAAGGCCTTGTGCATAATGCATACGATTTTGACTTTATTCTTTGCTGCTACTCAGAGCCAATGCAGACATTTCAGTCCCGGAGAGCTCTGGGCTTGAGGCCAAGCACAAGGCACGCAGTCTTCTTCTGGATGAGCTACAGAGGGCAGACAGTACAAGTAGGTAGATTTAGAATGAGGCTGTTGCAATAGTCTAGCCTACAGTGATCTGCAGCCGTGGAGAAAGTGAGCTTTTCAGACGTTGCTTTCGGTTGGTAACATACATTCAGTGGTGGTTTTGGTGGCATATTTTTACGATTTATGTAGGAGATGCGTTAGTGGGGAAACAAATTTGTAGTATTGTCGGAAGGAAAGAAGAGAGTTCATATTTCAATATTACAATGGGTTATACGGGTAAATGGAAATGTTGCAAGCATATACAATTGAAGTGCCCCTTGACGATAGTGGATGGGAGAAAAGAACGGTAACCTTTTTAAGAACGTAATAAACGCTCACTGGCAGATATCGTGCGCACAGGCACTTATGACAGAGTTGTAAACATACTCCAGAAACAGTTTTCATACCTTCACTTTGTGGTTATGGGTGCTCAAGTGGATGAATGTTGATGCACACATTTTGCATTATTTTACTGAACTTTCCACTGGACGTGCTTTCCAATGACATGACACTTGGAGGCTCAATGTGCAAAGGTACACATGCAGTGCTGTACAGAAGGGACAGAGTTAGATGCTAAAGTCTTGGATGCATTGGTGAATGCGTGTGTGACTATTTAACAGTACCCAATGAGGTAGCAATGGACAAAAAATAGTGGAAAGTGAAGAAGGACTGCTCCTACTGTATTGGGGTGCAGGCCTCGCGATAGTTGGGGAAGCGCACGTGCCACATTCTGTGCTTCTCACCATGCTGGCCAATGGAAATGGGGCTGTGGGAATTGCCCAATCAGGTGCTCAGGTTATGCGTCACGGGAAAGGGCGGCAACATTTTTTTTTCATTACTCTGTGTAGTGAGGGTGACAGGCAGAGATCTAGAGACACACTGATTTGATAGTCGGTGATGCCTTTGAGGAAGATCTGTTCCAGTATGCCGTCGAAAAAAGGCTTTTCATGACAATTTCGATTTGGAGGGAGTGGAGGCTTTGTGGTGCTGTGGCAATGTGTGCAGTTTCGGTGGTCTGCTTGCAGAATGTTGACGAGTGGCCAATTTCACAACTGTACATGGTGTGGGTGTACACTATGGCGGGTTGCATTTGGGTTCCATGGCTTGTTCTCGTGTGTACCATCAACTGAGGAAGTTGATGAAAGCAGTGCAGCACATTTTTCCCACTGCCAAGGTGCTTTTCTCATGTATGCCAGCGAGAATAGTATGGGACTATTCCAATGATTGCTGTCGCCAGCCAGGTGTCGGAAGGGGTCTCATCAACAGAAGCACGTGTGACTTCTTGATTGCTGCTAGGATGTTCTCCTGTGAGAATGACAACATTGTTTCTCAATATATACACCTTTTCAAAGCAAATGGCATGTCTTTCTCAACCAGTGGCAATGACATTTTGTTTCACAATCTACAGGCTGCACTGAAGACCCTATTGTAAGAATGTGAGCTGACCTAAAAAACACAAAAATACTTATAGAAAATGCAAAAAAAGTTGTTTCTCTGGAAGCAGCTTTAAAAAAACATTTTTAAAAAGGCTCTTTTCAGAGCCGCCACTACTAACAAAGTCCCCTACCCTGGTTGAAATGTATTCCCTCACTCCTGTGTGCGCACAGCACGGAAAGTCTGCAGATATCGCGATATTTGCAGGGTTGCATGTGTCACATATGCCCCTTTTGCCAATGGCGGCCATAGAAATGGCCTGTGGAGGCTACGAGATTGGTCAATAAGATTTCTGGGTGTGGTTTGTATGCACAGACTGTGGTACACAGTGTATTTGTCAACAGAAATGCAGAGGGTGCAGTTATGGCTGTGTTTTTCATGAGCCACAGTGTACGGTTTTTGGGGGAGTTCTAAATACATTGATTGAAAGTGAATGGAAAACACTGTGCAGTGGCTGCTCATTTTGGATTCTATCATGTGGATGTGTACTGCTATGGAGTACCTACAATGAAGTGACTGATTTTGGTTTGTCTGTGCGAGACTTTGGTGATGTGTGATCATGTCGACATTATTGTTCTTCATTGTGGAGGGAAAATTGCACAGCATGATACACGAGTTTCAGTGACGTTTGCAATGAAGGAGGCGCTTGCCCAGGTGATGTGTCTGTTTCCAATGTCCTTCATAAATTTCTATCGCATTACACAGACACCGATGTGGCTGCGTTATTTTTCATTTGGTCTGCAAATGGAGAAAGCACGGTACATTGTGAAGAGGTCTATCTGTGCCTTTTTACGACATGTGCCAATGGCGTACTGCAAAAATGGGAATATGGTGTTTCACAGCACAAAGAGTTTTCCCCACCAATAACGTTCATCTTACTATTCCTGCCATCCTGACTTCTGCACGCAATTTCCAAATTGACTTGCTGCCCTTCTTGAAAGTACAGGACACATTTTTGTTTCAAAACGCACTGCAACACATAAAGAAACCTCTTTCTACAGCAAGCCCTTGCTACCTGATTCCACTACAGTGTTTTCCACAGTGCCACGCCTCCCTTTATTTTGCACACATTCTGTGGAGCATATACTGTGCGTCGCGCCCTGCATCCGTTCATTGGCAATTCCATTGTTCAACTCTGAAAGGAGCGTTCTTTATTTAACTTTTTTCCATTTCCAGTTCATTTCTATTTATTTCGGTCTTGTAACACATGCCACAGAAGGAATGGAAGGCAAGGCCCGGCACAGAAAGGGCAGCACCTGCATGGATAACATAGGGGACGTGCAGAGAGATGGAAATATTGGGTGGCCCTCACCTAAATAGGCACCAGTCATTGTAATGCTCCCGGACGGACCCTTCCCAAGCACTTCCAAGTAGCTTCCCTCTGTAGAGTAGCATGTTGCACTACATGCACAATACAATGCCTTTTGCTGTCTAAGGGTCTGTAGCATGGCATATGGTCTGCAAGGATATTTTAGAGCTCTGCTGCCCTACAGGAGTGCCCCTGTTGTTGGCCGCAGCAGATGTGGAAAATGCTATACATGAAAGTACCACACTGCATTGTTGGAAGGGCAGGACCCTGCACACTGGTCCCTTGTGCTTCCATTTCAGTTCTCATCACATGCAGTACGGACACTTCATGGTACGCCATTAGCCGTAGGACTAGCATTCACAGAGATTAATACATTCCGAAATACAAGAATGCTTACAACAACGCGAAACGCAGCTTCATTACGTGGAGCAGGAAGATAATTATTCAGCGCAACCCATGCGGCTACAGTACTTTCATAACCGCCACTGACATTCTTTGCACTCCGAAGAATCTGCTGTTTGCTTACTTCTCTTTACATGCACTAGTATGTGCGTGACCAAGCCGCACCAGCTTTGCCATTTTGCAGACTCACTACAAACTGTCACACCTTCAGTTCAATGTTTTCGTCAACTGTATGACCCGCAGGTGAACCCTTGACACTTTCCGTCATAGCGCTCAGTGCAGAGACGGTGTCTGTTTCACGGGTCATGGAAAGGCAAGCAGCACATCAGTCAAATTAACGCAATATTTAACACGGCCACGGTACACTGGAGGTTGCTGTTCCTCGTTTTCCAATGGGCCTCATACAGCTAGGCATGCTGCAGCCCCAAATTGGTAGGTTTGCACAGCAACCCACATAGTCGCAAGGACTACATGAAATGTGGTAGCCCACCGTATGAATCCGTAGGGCTGACGACAGGGGCGGTGTTACCAGCACACAGAGGATGCCCTACACATGGCCATGGCTGTACAATGGATACACGTGCACTCCCACAACTAATTAAAAGTGCATTAGAAGATGCGGCCATGCAGCCATTAATGGAGTCCTGTGGATTCCTGCAGAGTGATTGCATATACACCGGCCAGGTGCAGTCTCCCTAGGAAACGTCTTTATTGCTTACCTGCAGTCATCTCAGACAGTACTGTGCGGCACAGGTTCACAATGACATGTTAACACAAAAAGAAAAACCACTCACACACTCACCAGCACTTAACATGTACACCTACACCTTTAATTTCTAAGATACACTGACACTATTAGGAAAGAGAAGGGGAAGCACAAATGGATACATACACAGGAGAATTTGGTATTTCCACAAGTTCATCATGAAGGCAGCCAAGGAATCAGTGACAAACTGTTGTTAACGGGACGTTATGGTTCAGTTGCGGTACCAAAAACCTATCGCCTTTACAGAAAACACTATGCTGAAGCAGAGTTCTGGTTACAGTGCCCTACTAAAAACCTGTGAAATACACTAACAAAAAACATTGTTAAAGGGACGTTATGGTTAAGTTGCACTACTGCAAACCTATCCCCTTTACTGAAAAAACTATGCGAAAGGAAGCGTCTGGTTACAGTGCCCTACTAAAAACCTATCAAATTCAGTGAAAAAACATTGGTGAAGGGATGTTATGCTTCAGTTGCCCTAAGAACAACCTAGCTACTTTAGTGCACAACTACATGGACCCAAGAGTGTAGGCCTTGCCCACACCCACCACAACATAATAGAGTCATGATTGCGAACATGTGGCCACGTACCACAATCCACAAACATACCATAGGAAGGGTGTTATAAAGAGCAAACCATAGTAAACGCAAATGGTCACATGTGGCGCCCTAATGTGCAACACATGCAATAACCTACACCATATGGTAATTTGCACATATGAGCTCACTCCTGCTGTTCTAACACATCTAAAATGTCCTCCACAACCATTCTTTGAAGGTCACCACCCCCCAAGAGATGCAGAGGTAAAACTGCATGGCTGCATTATGTTGTGGTGGCTGTGGTGAAGGCCTAGGCTCTTAGGTGCATGGCCTACGGCCTATGGCCTTTCGCTATGCACCCAACAGTGTAGGCCTTGCCCCCACCCAGCACAACATAACAGAGCCATGGAAGCGAACATTTGGCCAGGTACCACAATCCACAAGTGTAACATAGGCAGCAACACTTCTGCCTAACCCCCGCACCATAATACAGCGATGCATGCACACATGTAACAGGTAGCAGAATCCACAAACATACCACAGGGTCCGGCACCCCTACCCACTTCTATTCACATAGCATTGTATTACTGCCAACCCAACCACAAAATCTTCACAACAGTGGCCCTGCTCCCAGCACTCTAATAGGTGCACAAAACCAATACTTCATGGTTCAAATTCAGCGGGACCTATATACTTTTTTGGCAAAGTTTTAGCCAAATTCGTCCACGAGTAGCAAAATTATAAGCCGCCCAAAAAGTTGATCTTCCTATGGGTTTAGCAACTTAACCATAACTACACGGCCGCTACCGCGGGTATATATATATAATATATATATATATATATATATTATATATATATATATATATATTCAAAGAAAAAAACATTAGTTGCATGGACATTAAGGTGAGAATTTAACACAACAAAACCCCTGAAATTCAGCTTAAGTCACCTTAACTTTGCGTCCCCTGTCGCGTAGCCTATGACCACAATGATGACATCACAGATCACATTACCGATGACATCACTAATTACATGCTGTAGGAGAACACTGATAACATCAACAATTGCATCACTGATGACATCACTGGTGACAACACTAATTACATTGTATAAAACAGATTACGTTAATAATTAGACATAACATGATTAATATGTCAGCTCATGAGATTTTCTTAATAGCAATGTGTGCCTTGTACTAGGCCATGACGAAGGCTGCGGTCACTGGCCATCGCCAAATCTCATAGCCAGTTGTCAGTTAGTGTTGCAAAATACTAATGTGCATGGTTAAAAGCCATGCCTAGTGGCCTGCCACTTTTTTCAAATATATAGTGGGCAACGTTGAAAGCTGTAGTCTGTGGTCATAGCTAAAGGCATAGCTAGTGCCCATTAATATGTTAGAATATACAGTCGGCACGACCAAAGGCCATAGCTACTGGCTAGTATTGTGCTAAAGACCATGGCTAGTGGCTGATTAGTGTATATAATATACAGTGGACACAACTGAAAGCTGTAGCCACTGGTGAAGGCCAAAGTCTATGGTTGGTGGTCTGTTAGTGTTTTAAAATATACAGTGCACATGGGACAAGACTGCGGCCAGTGTCCATGACTGAAAGCCATGATTAATACCCATTAATGTGTTATACTATATTTGCCCATGCACACTGGCCATAGCTGAAGTCCATCCTTAAGGCTGGTTACTGTTGTAATGTAATTAGGGATGTCATCAGTTATGTGATCTGTGATGTCATCATTGTGGTCATAGGCTGTGCAACAGGGGGCATGAAGTTAAGGTGGCTTTAGCTTAATTGAAGGGATTTTGTTGTGTTAAGTCCTCACCTTACCGTCCATGAAAATATTGTTTTTCCTTGAATTTCAATTTTTTTTTACAATGTATTTCTCACCTTAACGTCCCTGTAACAAATGTTTTTTTCTTAAACTTCAAGGGTTTTGTTATTCCATGCATAATTGACATTAATAATACAGACGATTGGGCTAATGAAAACGATGCATCATGTGCAGAGAGTAAAATAAAAAGAATTTGTGCAACCACATTCCCCCAAATAAACCTGTTCTTAAAAAACTTTGTTTGCATATTTACTTAACTTTCTAAAGTGTTTACATTCATATGTACTGTTGATGAACAGAAAGTTATTAAAGTGTTACAGTAACTGTGTACAAAGACTACACTCAATGGCCTCATTACAAGTTTGCCAGTCCGGGAACTACAGTACCACTAAGCTTGCCAGTACCATAGTTCTAGGACCGGCAAACTACAAGTTGTGCTCGCGGTTGCCTTTCTGCCCGCCAAGTATGAGCTGGCAGGCAGAGCGGCACCCGTCAGCACAGCATGTCGGATGCACCGGCACCGTTTTAAACGGTACCGGTGTATCCAACCTCCCCATTCACATTCAGCCCTATGGGGCAGAATGGGAATGGGGAGCATCTTTTTTTCGGCGCCTGGAAATGGGCAATGGGGTCCAGCAGGGCCGTAATGACCCGGTAATTGCCCATTAGCGGGTGCCGGAAAAAAAATGACACCGGCGGCAGCCGTGCCTGTATTACAGGCACGGCTACCACCAATGTCATAATGAGGCCCTATGTATCCTAAAATAAATCTTTCTAAGACTACTGCCCACATATATTTGTACATATTTGTTTTCTTTAACAGCTTTATAGCCACGGCTACCAAGGATGCATGCGCGGTTAAATGCAACAACGACTGGGGGGATTTACCCAGGGCTTCCACAGGGGATAATCACAATTATAATAAAATACAGAAGGACATGTACTTTTTTTTAACACACACTGTACTGAAAGGATCAATTAAAAATCTTTGATCTATATATTCAGTGTGTGTTTTTGCTGTCTATTTTTGTAGCTGAAAAGGTGGCCCTGAAAAGGACCGTTTAGGCGGATAAGGAAAACATAGGTAGGAACTGGGAAGGTAAAAACACTAGGATTCATACATATAACAAAAGGTCTTTATATTTAGTACATTTGTTTGTGTTTTTTTTTCTCTAAAGAATAGGGTAAAAAAATGGACACTTAAAAATATACCTAGCATTGACAATTGGCCGTATGTTCTGAAAGAGCCTTGCCCAAAGCATCTAGGGTGCCACCTCCAACCTCAATCGATCTGTGACAGGTTTTGCACATCACGATAAAGTTAGAAAAATCAGCTGAAGGCAGGATGGACTGGGGTTGGGTGTTAGTTGATGGAAAATAGCTATTAATCATATTGGATGTCTGCTGCGCAGATGATAAATACTGCTGTGGTGATCTTGCTCCATGTGATTTGACCTTCTGTTTCATAATATATATTCCTATATATATTCCTATATGAATCATCCACTTTATCCCACCGAACGTGGACAAGATATTGAATCAACGTGGATATTCACAAGCTTTGCAAGGGCTTGTGTGAAGGTCATCTGTGCAAAACCGTACCACAGTAATTGCACATGACCTCCTCAATCTCCTTTTTGCTGTGTTGGTCCTTTATGCGGAAATATTGCCAACTGTCAGAAATGTTTTTTGTGCACATTGCTTCTTCTGTGGCGGTAAAGCTGAAGCCACCCACACCACCTCATCATCACTGTTGGTTGTAGTCATTTTGAAATGCAGGACCATGGAGGAAAAATAAATGCTGTAAAAATATACAACACAAAAATGACTCTGCCACTTAATATCAAAAAATAAAAAAATGAAAAAAACAAGCTAAAATGTCAAACTACAAAGCACAAGACAAAGGAGAAAGGTAAAGGACGAAGAAAGGTAAAAAAGGAATGGATAAATCAAGGTACTGCTTTTAAATGTCCTGAAGGCTTACAAAGCAGTTATTATTATTTATTTAAGGCGCAGAATCCCGCAGGCATCAGGGCGCACCAACATAGACACAAGTGAGACAGACACAAAGCAGACGAGACACCAAGGACTCCAGCAGGATTATAGAGCAGGAAGGGATTCATTCAAAGAGGACCATTTTCGGTTTACGACGAAAGCTGAGATGGTTTTTCTCAAGTCTCAGATTGGAAGGTTCCATATTTTAGCTGGAACAACTGGAAAGGATTTACCTAGGCCATTCGTCCGATTGAAACATAAAGCTCCTACTAACCCCATCTTGGAGGAGCAGAGAGATCTAATTGGTACATAGGGAAGAATCATGGATTTTAGGTAAGCATGGGGGGTGCCAATATCACTGCTTTGAAGCATATACGAGCGGTGATGGGAAGCCAGTGGAGTTCTTGCCTACTCTTATAGATGTGGTCCCACTTTGAGTTGCTTTTGACAATTCTAAATGCGTTTTTCGGGCAAATTTGAAGTTTATACAGGCATTTCTTATTATCTCCATTCAAAAGTGATTTACAATAATCAAGTCTAGACAAGATTATGGGCCGAGGAATAGAGCCGCTGTTTTTCTCATATAGGAAGGGCTAAACTTATTTGCCTCATTGTAGGTGCCATTAAAAGTTGGGATTCATTTTCATTTTCACAAGAGTGTTTATGCATTTGGCATTTCCCACAGTGGTAGGGATTTTACTGCATAAACTACTGCGATCGTGGTCTTTAGCCTGTTTTGTCATGTAATTAAATGGCAGGCACTAGTATCTTGCAGAGGGCGTCATACATGGTCGCACAGGGCAACCATGGTCGATGACCTCTGATCTGTATGTATTCCGTCAGATATTTAATTGTACCATAATGATACAAGAGTTTTATTGGACTCTGATTGTATACTATGGCATTAGTAGATGTTACTCAGAACACGGACCTGCTGGTAATCAGTGTACGAAACTTACTGGGAACTATTGTTTAAAAAATGGCACCAGTAGTGACAAGACATAAATAAACCTTTTCAAGGATATATGTATCATGTTTCTCATATTTATATGTATGTTTGAAAACCCCTTTTTAAAAAAAAAATACCTGTTTAGTTTTTTGTATAAAAGATGATGCAATGATTTCACACGTCTCTCGGCCACATGTTGTGTTTTAATTACACAACTGTACTGTAGTCTTCACCGACCTTGATGGAAAATAGACTGACGGGGTAGCCTGGGCTCCCTTTTCTTTTTTCATCTATCACTAATCACATTACAACAGTAACCGGCATTAAGGATGACATTCAGCCACGGTCAGTGTGCATGGCCAAACATATTTTAACACATTAATGGGTACTAATCATGGCCTTCAGTCATGGGCACTGGCCACAGTCTTCACCACAGACCACCAACCACAAACTTTGCCCTTCACCAGTGGCTACAGCTTTCAGTTGCATCCACTGTATATGATGTACACTAATCAGCCACTATCCATAGGCTTAAGCACAATACTGGCCAGTGGCCACAATCTTTGATTGGGCAAACTATATATTCTTTGACGATGAGCAGTTTGTACATCTCTTGGCCATGTCCACTGTATATTTTACAATACTAACATGCCATAAGTGATGGACTTCAGACATGCCCACTGTGTATTATGCAACAATAACCAGCCCCTATCTATAGCCTTCGGCCATTTCTACTGTATATTATATACACTAACCAGCCACGAGCCATGGTCTACAACACAATACTATCCAGTGGCTACGAACTTTAGCCATGCCGACTGTATATTCTAACATACTAATGGGCACTAGCTGAGGCTTTTAGCTTTGGCCACTGACTACAGCTTTAAATGTTGTACACTGTGGCCCTGATTCATAGAATTATTTGCGTGTAAAACGGGGATTTGCGGGCCATTCAATCCTTGCATACAGCTCTCATTCTCTCTCCTGCCCCCTTCCCTCACACTCTGCCTGGATTGTTCTCTTTCCCATCACCAAGCTCTTGGGCTATATGATCTCTGCACTGTTACTGGCACCATTCCCCCTGAAGCCCTCTCACATTGCCTGTGTTTAACCCAAATTACTCTAGCCTTCTTCCTTGACCCACTGCCACTGCCTCTCCCTTAACATGCACCATTCAAGGGGGGTGGGCAGGGCAACTCAACCTACTCTTTACTGTGCCATGCTCTCTGGTCTAATGTTGTTGGATTGCCCTGGTCATACTGTCATACACAGGCTCCTCTTGTTTCAGGATCCCAGCGTTCCCAGTTGCCATATACGGGCTCATTAAAACCACTTTTGTTTCTTTTTGGGCCAACAAAACCACTTGGACAGTACTTTGACACCCTTATGAAGAAGCAACGGCAACCATTATGTGGCGTTAGTTACCGGCCCATTTACACGCATCGCAACACACAGGGCCATATTTTACCCTCTCCATCTGCCACCAGGGAGGGGGCACCATCCGTTAAAAATTTTCCCTAGGGAATCGCGGCTTCTACAGGCAGAGGGAGACCCGAGACAATGTCCTGAACTTGGTTGCTATGTAATGGGATGGAGACGCACGTAACAACCCGTATAGCAGTAGGGCAGCACACAGGGCACACAACATGGACTGTCCGGCTGCTGGCCTGGCCTGATGGATCATGTCATCTTACCATGAAAAGTCCCCAAGATGTCGCCTGTCCCCCCAGATTTCATGTGTCTCCTACGCCCCTGACTTGAGCAGATATGATCAGGTGAGCAATTTGAGCAATGGCACTTTAAAAGATATGTCTTTCCAAGAAAAGGTGCAAAAAGAGGCTTAGAGATGCAGTGAGTTGCATTGACCCAGGCCGCATGTTGGCCTTTTTTAAACTGAGGGCGGCGATGAGTACTGCTGGTGCAATGCACCTTTGAGCTGGTTCAAAGATGCAGGTGAGCAGTTTGAAGTTGTGGAGTGCCAACACCAGCTCTGTGGGTCCATTCGGCTCAAAGGGTGTCAAATTGAATTTCAGATGCTCTTCAGCTTGGTGGGTGCTCCAATACAGGGGCTCCAGGACAAGGTGAGTCCTCCTTACTCTCCTCTTCTTAGTCCGGTGAGTTGGGCTGGCACCTTCAGGCATTCCTTCACCTCCATTGAGGAGCCTGGTTCCAACGCTGATAGCAGAGCAGGGGTGGACTGGCCTTTAGGGAACTCTGGAGATTTCCCGGTGGGCCTCTGCAACCTGGGCCTCTTTTCTGTGATATTTCCAAATTTTCTCATAGGAAAAGCATTGGGCTTGCTGAAAATGTGACATATAGGGCCACTTTGAACTTTATTTCGAGGGCCTCTTTTGGTCCCCAGTTATTATTTCCAGGGCCTCTTTTGGTCCCCAGTTATTATTTCCGGGGCCTCTTTTAGTTCCCAGTCCAGCCCTGTAGCAGAGTGGTAGGCCTTGCTCCAAACAGCAGTTAACCTCCTGTGCATTGCTAGGGGACAGAGCTCTCCTCTGCCTTGGATGTACCTGTTTTCACCTTTATGGCATAGGGCTTTGGAATGGACTGCATTCCCAACAGGGATCCAGTGATGTATTTTGCTTTTTGACCAGAAAACAATCACAGAAGAAGTGGAGGAGCCCCTTTGAAGGCAGCGTTCCCAGGATATCTCCTGTTGAGAGCACCTGTGGCCATGGAGAGGTGTGTGCCTTTCTCATGGGGAATCAAAGGGAGACACAGGGGGTCATTCCGACACTGGTGGTAGGGGGTTAACAGCACTGGTAAGGATGCTGGTGCCGTTAACCCCCTACTGCCCTATTACGAGGTCCTTTAGCGGGTCCCACCAGGACCGGCTGGTTTTACCAGCCTGTCTTAGCGGGACCTGTTAAGGGACCATGGAGCTAATAACGGGCCCGCAATTTGCGGGCCCGTTATTAGCTCCTTCCCCACTCCCATTGAGCCGTATGGGGGCTCAAATGGGAATGGGGAATGGTTTTCAAATTGGGGACTTTTCGGGTCCGCATAGGTCGGAATGTCCCGGTAAGTCCCCATTCCGACACCACAGACCCGGACCCGAGTTTGGAGGCAGCCATGGTGCTAGTAGCACCATGGCTGCCTCCAAACTCGGAATGACCCCCAAAGTCCTGACTTTAGTACCATTTGCTGAATTGTAGACAGACAGGCTGTCATGAATTCACATTGCCCTCACAGAGCTCAGCGAGGCTCAAAGGGTTGACACATGTACGACATCAAATTGGCGTGGCTCTAATAATTCACAACCAGGTATGGATCATTCCTAGAATTTACCCTGCCACCTGACAGATAAGGCCACAATTATTACATTTTGGATCAGAGGGGCATACGTTAAATGTAGCCTTTGCCTGTAGTGACTTTGGGTCCTAGGAGCTGTCAGGAATGCACATGTGACCATTAAACCTTCACTGTGCCACTAAAGAGCAGGTGATCCAGTTGTCAGGGGACTGGTGCTGCAAGGGCACCTGTGTGGACTATGTCGTTGGTATGAGCATTATGAATGGAGGGTCTAGTTATCAGACAACCGTTTTCGAAACACAATTACTCACATCATTTTATATTAATAAAAATAAATAAAGCAACCATTTCCACATCCTCACCAGAATGCATTTTGTCACAAGGGCTGAATGCTGAAGTAGGATACCTGAAGGCAATAAACATGGAGGCATTGGTCAAGATCAGGGGAATTAAGGAAGCAACAAAAGATAGAGCAGAAGATCAAGACCCCAAGGCAATCGTATGAGTAACTTCATAATTACATAATTTCCTCTATTTTATTCTTGTGCATGCAGATGTCATTCACACAATACAAGTTATGTCCACCAGTGGGCATGTTACATGCTAAGAGGGAAAATTCCAACAAACATGCACTTCAGCCGCAAACTCTTCAAAACACTACATGCTAAATCTGTGGAGCCTGTCCCTCCTGTCCTGCAACGCTTCTCCTCGACTGGCTTCCAGTCGGACTCAAAGTTCAGTCTAGCAGGCTTCATGAAGAAAACCCTCTATACCAAAAGACAGATTTAGGTCACAGAAAAATATCACTCTGTTCTCACAAAAACGTCATGCTCTGAGAGTTTAAACCTCATTAAATCCTTTAAACAATCAAGTCCAGACCTTTTGTGCCAAAGCTCCCCAGTTCTGGAAGTATGCCAATAATCCCCAGGGATTCATCTGACTGACTACAGTTCAGGAAGTTCCCAACAGCAAGGCTTTCAGTTTCTCCGTTAAGCCAGTCGTCCCTCCAGAACTGTCCCTGCCACTTATTGTCACAGAAATCAGTAATCCTTTTGTGATCATTGTACCCTTTGTTTGTACCTTTGTGTTTTGGTTTACCCCGACCCTCAGCTCTCTCCATTCCAATCTCTGTAAGGCCCGCAACAGTGCAAAATATCCCAGTCGTCTTCTGATATCTTTTCTCTATCCTCCTGCACTCCTTCACTGATCTAGCTTTACACTCAGCTAAAAAACATTACTTCTCCGATCTCACACTATTCCTCTCATCCGCTTCTGCAGACGATTCCTTCCCCTAAATCTCCTGATCAATCTCTTCTCTCCCTTCTTTGTTCTTTTGATTTTGCAAATTACTGCACCTCTAAAGTTGTCTTTTTAGGCTCCCCCTTCGCACCTGCTTCTGCCCACTCCCATTCTCTCCCTATCTCCCACCCTACTCCCTGTTTTGCTTTTCCCCTCTTTCTGATCTTGTCACTTGGCCCTTCTTGCATGCACCAATCCTACTGCTTGTCCACTGGGCCCTCTCCCCTCTGCCCATAGTTCTCAAGTCTATCCTCACTTTGTCCCTTACCTTACCTCCGTTATTAACCCTCCTCTCTCGAACCTTCTCTGTCCTTCTGCATACAAACATGTTCTCATTCTTCTGACCCTGAAAAAAACCTCTCTTGACCGTTCTGTCTCTGCTAATTTCCCATCGCTCTACTTCCCGTCCTTTCCAAGCTCCTGCAGTGCGCTGTTTATTACCTAGTCTCTTCCTATCTCAACCTTCACTCACTTCTGCATGCCTCCAATTCTCTCCTTTCCGTCCGTGACTGTAAGCTCTCCTCTATTCTCATCCTCCTTGATGTCTCTGCTGCTTTCAACACTGTGGACCACATAGTTTTTCTTTGTACTCTTACTTCACTGGGTTGCTCTGGTTCTGTCCTTAACTGGTTCCACTCGTATTATCTAATCATTCCGACTCTGTTACTTCCGACCGTGCCCCCTACTAGTCAGCACTTATTGCCTCCTACAATCTTTCATTTCACCTCTATGCCAGTGACACCCAGATCATTTTCTCCTTTTCTTCCTTCACAGAGTCTCGTCACTCCACCGTGTCTGTCTTTCTGCTATCCAGTCTTGGATGTCCTCTCACTTTCTTCATCTTAATCCCTCGAAGACTGAGGTCCTTTTCTTCCTTGCAACTTCCATTCCCTCCCTCCTCCCTCTCTTCCTCCCCGCTCGCTTCTTCCTTTTTCTTCTACAGCCCGTAACCTGGGTGTCACCTTTGACCCCTCTCTTTCCTTCTCTCCTCAGATCTTTAATACTGTCCGTTCCTGTCACTACGCGCTATTCAATATTCGTCATGCTTGCCCCTACCTTTCTTTTCATGCTACCAAACTTCTTATCATGCATCTGATCTTCTCACACTTTGATTATTGTTCTGCCCTCTTATTCGGTCTCCATATCTCTCCTCTCAGCTGGCCCCCCTCCACTCTGTCTTTAATTCTTCAATCTGTCTTCTCTTCTTTCTCCCTTCACTCTTCTATCTCCCCTTCTCTGCTCTCTATATCTCTGCTTCCCTTTGAATCTCATCTTCTGTTTCATTTTCTCTCCATTGTTTTCAGATGTATTCCTGGGCTCGCCCCTCTCTATCTTCCCTCATTGATATCACTCTACTGTCCCAGTCATGCGTTCCACTCTGAAAATCAGTTTCTTCTTTCTGTTCCCAAACCCTGTGCGCTTCCTCCCGCTCTTTTGCAATTCTTGGCCACAAACACTGGTGCTCTCTTTCTTTCTCCATCCTTTTGTCTTCCTCTCAACGTACTTTTCAAGCCAACCCCAGACCTCCTCTCCATTCTACTCTCTCTAACATGGGATTCATTTCTTTCCCCGTCTGCTCTCTACCTGGAAAGTACTGCCTTAATTTTGATTGTACCACTATTGTTCTTTATATTGTTCAGCGGTTTGGCGAAGGCGCTTTATAAATGAAATAAATACAAATAAATACAAATACCCTGTTAGACACATTTCTTCAGATTACTGTTTTAGCATCATACATAGGCTGGCTCCAGAAAGCCCATAACTGAATGACTATGGATATATAGATGGTAGCACAAGTGCCCCTCTCCCTTAGCCACCTCTGTGATGGAGGGTGAAAAAGTAAAGAGATGCCTTATTGATGATCAGTTGCCCACATGCCCGTTCTAAGACAGGAGTTCCAGGGAAGGGCTGCAGACCTGTCAGTCTCACTCTTACATAAGTGTTGCGGTGAGACCTGCTTTACTTGTTTCCCTGGCACGTTCTGTGATTAAACTACTCAAGGGCAAGATTAAAACAGTGGAACCAGTGACAAGTAATTTCACAACCTCAGTGAATGTGAACATCCAGACAAGCATTGAAAAAGACCTTGATGATGCCATTGTTAGCACATTGCTGAGACATAAGCTTGCTCAATTGTGACCACTCCTATTGTGCCTAATCTGGAGCTATTAACGGGGGCATGAGTACAGTGCTCCTAAATGCTTCTTAGTTGCATTCAGTGCACATAGATCTCTCTTCTGATGGAAGACTAAGACAGAGTAATTTGGTTTCTATTAGCAGAGGAATACATCACCTACTGGCCAATATACCTCCATTTTCATAAAGAGAATAGGGGTAGGGGCATAGGCTGGAATGGGAAGACTAGGAGCCTGGTGAGTGGCGCCAGGACTACTATCAGCCTGAATCTCAAGATGGATGCAGCATGCAATGAGTGATTGATCTGAAATTGACTACTTTGTTATTGCAACTAATACCTACTGTTTTCGCAGGGGTAAGCAGAAAGTGCTTTTGCATCCTGATGGCCATGTCAGACCTTTAATGAGGCGATATAACCCTCAGGGGCAGACCGACCCAGCCGATAACTGCCTACTGCCCAAGTTAAGGGCCCGAGCAAAGCGAGATTAACTCTTTCAGCAGTCTCTGCCACACAGTCTGTCACTCCACTCTGCTGGCCAGGTTGGAGGAACTTGGTGTCACAGATTCTCCAGTAAAATGGCGCAGGCCTAGACTTCCTGATGGATCGACTGCAAGCTGTAGCACGTCCACCTCATAGCCGGTAAGATAGCTCAGTAAGTTGCGCACTTGCTGCTGCCATCTGTGTGTGATCTGCAGGTTGGAGTTTCGAGTCCTGGCAAAGCCAACTCAGCCTTCTATTCTTCCGAGGTTGATAAATGAGTACCAACTGCGGTTAAGTGGTTATTGTGTGTAAAATGATACATGTACATCTTTTTGTTGGAAATGCTATTTAAATACCAAATCATTATCCTCACAGCTCGCAGACTCTTCTACTGTTCTCTACCGTCACTGCTGGTTCACTTTTGTCTCTTTATTTGTATTAGACTGCAACACCGACCCTTGCAGCAAAGCTCGCAGGCAAAGTCCTGGGAGCTGTTTGTTGATGTTCATTGTTGGATCGCGGCACTCTGTGCTAGGCAGGAGAACTTCGATGGACTGCTTGAGCGTGGCCGGAATACTGTGAGTGACAAAGGCCCTCATTACGACCCAGGCGGTAAGGGGTTTACGCCGGCGTAAACATCGCCGACCCTTACCGCCTGAGTACGAGTTCCCTTAGCGCCATGGCGGATATAACACCTGCTTTTAGCAGGTGTTAAAATCCATGGCGCTAAGGGACCTTGTTGTTAATTACGCCACCGTAATTTACGGTGGCGTAATTAACGCCTTCCCCACTCCCATTATGCCCTATGGGGCAAAAATGGGAATGGGGAAGGGTGAAATGGGGATTGGGGACTTACCGCCCCGCCAAGGTCGGAATGGGGCGGTAAGTCCGCCAACCACCATGGCGGAATTGCACCCTTAGCGCCATGGACCATGGTGCTAATAGCACCATGGTCCTCCGCCAAGGTCGTAATGAGGGCCAAAGTATTTAAAGGTGTAAGCCTGTGGCTAGTGCGACTGATCTCTGTGCTCTCCTCCACAAGACTGTACATATTTTCTGGTGTGTTAATCATCCCTAGGCTGTGACATTGGTATTAATAGTACCATTCCTGTTTCCCGTTTTTCAAATATTTTTACATAACATTTTGTGGCTCGTTATACCTCTGTAGACGAGTGCTGATACGGCTTCTTATGCGCTCCTCCACTCATTCACACAGGGCGGGGAGATGTCGCACTCTGGTTGCTTCTCAAGCCGGTCGGACGTGCCCCCCCTGCGTGCTATGGCACCTTGATGGTGTGCGAGTTGTGTCTTCTGTTATCTGCTGGGTGAACGAAGAAGTGGGAGTTATTTTCTTGCCTGAGTCTTTTTTCCCTTGGTTGAAGTCGGATCCCGGAAGAAGAGTCTGTATCGGACTGTAAAGCTCACACACAGCGCAAAGTGCGCGCCATGCTCCGGGTAACAGAATCGTAACCAGACAAGAAAGCCGTACGGTGTGAATCCCTTCGGAAGCATTCTTGTTGAGCGTGGTGTCCTCAAGAGTTTTTAACATCTTAAAAGTATAAGTAAACTTGAACCTCTGAAGCCATGGAAGGGATGGGTGCAATGATACTGATCTAGCGGAAAACTCTCTCCCTCAGTCAGAAAAAGAGCAAATGTGTAGCAATCACGATGTACAACTAAATCGCAGATCTACGATGGTGCCGATACTTGAAACTACAGGGAATTCTCCAGATAAGGAGGATTCCTGTGCAGGAAGACCCGGTCTAGATTTCACCCTATATGTTTCATTAATACAATGGAAAATAGGGGAATTCTTTCCAAGTAAAACTGAAAGCCTAATGGAAGCGGCACAGTGCTTGGCTGAGTTGAAGGGTGTATCTACTAGTGAAGTATCCGGTGACCCGATAACAGTGGATCTTTGGGAAAAAGGTGGTGAATCTGGCACACCTATTATGGCCACACTGAGCAACTCCTTGTCAAACACCCCGGACCTTATTGACACTCCAGCGGACGTACCCAACTTGAGGGACCAAGACTTATCTTTTGCCTCGAATTCGAGTGACTATTCATAACAACAGAGAGAGGAGATAGGTCCGCCTTCTTTGGCGGCTTTACATTTTGTCCTATCATCTTTAGTAAAGGTTTTTGATGTACTCAAAGATGAAACAAAGAGAAACTCAGACTAATTGTGCACTATTTTAACAATAATGGGGTTGGTTCTGTAAGGAAGGCATGGTATCAACAGTAAGGTATACACAAGAGACCACAGTTCAAGGGTATTTATTGAACTTCAACAAGGGTATGATAAATGTCTATCTAATCCTAAATCTATTGATGGGAGCAAGCTAGGACCATCAAATAATAATAACGCAGCCCTAGTGTTGTTGTGTCAAAATAAAAGGGCCATACTTATAAGCCTATTGCCAATCCCTACCTCTAAATTCAAATAGTGTGGGGGATAGTGTTTATGACAAAAGAAAGAAGTGTTCAAAAATGATATGTCAGGATGTTCAGTCAATTGGCCTCTCTTCCCCACGTTTTCAGCACGGGACAAGGCGGTTCACTCGAGCATACCACAGTCTCTGGCTTCTTTAGCATGAGGAAACAGTTTGATTATTAGCATCAGGACCTTCTGTACACAAGTCTCTTTGCTCCTCAAAGTCTCTTCATTCAGAGGGCCTAATGCAACCAAAAGAAATGACAAGTTATTTTCCTCTTTGGATTGTCACAAGTATTCACTTTAGGTGATTCACTATTGACCCAGATCCCCCTCAGTTGGGCTCAGATCCCTCTAGTACAATGTTCCTTCCCTTTGGGTCCCCCTCATTCAGGCTCATATCCCTTTTCCAAAATGTTTGCAGAATTTCTTTTTATTTTTTTGGGGGGGGGGGGGCGACTCACGGTTCACCCCGGGTCCCCTTCAGCCAGGCTCCGATCACTTTTGAACACAATTGGTCTCCCTTTGCGGGCCAATATCAATCAAGTATCGAAGACTTTCAAATGTGCACATGGTTTGGCTCGACCCGTCGCAGGACCACTTTGATTTTAGAATTCCTTCGCTTTAACACTCATCACCTTTCGGTTCAATACCTAACAGAGACATTTGAATGAACACCCACGTGGTGCCGGATCACTCTGGTTGAGGTATCGAATCTTAGCTTCAAAGTTCAGTCACTCATCTGCTGCTTTAATTATATTTGCATCTCTTGCCACATACGCTTTATGCACTCTTCTCTTCAATTTCCTTTATTCAATGTTGCTGCTTGCAACCTTGGTTTCCACACAGACTGGGTTGGTGTCAGTCTCTCTCCAACTCATCGGCTGTGCTGACTTCACTGGTGTTGCTTTGTTGTAGGGGCCAAGGACAATACCACAGCGGCAAACGATTCTTCCCGTTTTGATTATTGATGCGGGAGAGCCCCGGGTACCTCCGACACACAATGCAGGATTCCTCAGCTTTGATTCCAGGTCTTAGGTTTCCTATTCTCGAAGGCTCATGAAAGTTAGAGTCTTTCGGTGAAAAGGTCAAAGGTTCTTCCTTACTTGCAATCCTCTTCGGTCTCTCTGTCTTTCGCCTTGTATTAAACTGCCATTTTGGAATTGCTGCCTCGTGGTGTGCTTTGCCTTGCTCGTTCAAAGCCTTCTTCCTCCTCCTTCACAGGACCCTATCTTTATACAAAGGTACACAAAGGGTACTCCAGGTGAGTGTACACAGAAATAATAGAAAATTGACCAATAGATAATGATGACAGGATTCTGTATGTATATAGTCAAAAACTTTTACCAATACAAAATATTCATTTAATTTCATTATAATAGTTCATCAAATAGATCACAGACCCAATTCACATAATTCTTATCCATTCAACTTTCATTCACAACTCATACATACCATACTCATACCAGCAACTATATATTAGGATTAGGATAATTAGTTTATTATTGCATTTTTAGATCACAGGGCTCTTCCCATTCATCATAGAGGAAAACAACACTTATTTGTTGTCCTCCGTCCTGAGGAAGGTTGACTGAACAATCGGGGCAAGATACTCTGCACCCACAAAAATACAACTGAAACACGTGTCGAGAAACAATCATCCCCTATATGTGTATAGAGGGATACATCTGTGAAATATATACGTATAATTTAGGAAATGTGTTATGTATTTTGGTTATGGTTATAACAGACACCTATGCTAATATATAGTTTCTGGTATGAGTATGGTTTGTTTGTTTGTTTGTTTATTTATTTGTAATGCGCGCCAGACCCAGGGGTCACCGGGCGCCACAAAAAGAATATGCGAGACTTACAGAGTTGCAGGAATATACACAGTACATAATTTACAATTATGCATAAAAGGTGCAATTTCGTGGTACTAATGTCAAAGATACAATGGGTTATATACAGTGTTAATAGTTGAGGTACACATTCTGATAATACATATATACAGTTCAGATATGCTAGCACAGCATATATATAGACATCTGGAAGTGGATTTACAGATTGTTAGAATTGATGTGATTAATGTAGTTCCTTCTGAAGAGTGAGAAGGGTTGGTCTGCTCTAAGGTAGTGAGGCAGAGCATTCCACCATTTGGCAGCTATCACAGGGAAGCTAATTCCGCCAATTTTGGCAAGTTTAAATCTGGGTTCTACCAGACAATTAGAGTTGGTAGTTCTTGTAGGTCTACTAGAGGTTTTTATTTTTATTTTGTCCATCAGGCAGCTAGGAGCAGCATTGTCGAGAGCTTTATGTGTTAAGGAGATCATTTTTAAGTGAATTTTGTTGTGAGTAGAGAGCCATTTGTGTTGGTGTCTGATATTGGATATATGATCCCTTTTATTTATGCCAAGAGCTGCTCTTAGGGTATTATTTTGTAAAATTTGAAGCCTTTTAGTGATAGCTTGTTTAGCACCACTGTAGAGGGCATTGCAGTAGTCGAGTTGGGAGAGTATTAAGGCTCTCGCTAGGATCAGGCAACTATCATTAGAAAGGAAGGGCTTTCATGCTCTTATTAATTTACAGGTATATGCTGTAGTAGAAGATAGGGCGTTAACCTGTTTAGTGAATGACATGGTAGAGTCAAGATAAAAGCCAAGCGTTTTTACTTCCCTAGAGACCTTAATGATATTACCGTCTATGTTGAACATAGAGTAGTCCGTACCTAGCTTATTGATATTGGTCTGTGTGCCTAGGATAATCAACTCTGTCTTATCATCATTCAGGCAGAGGCCATGGGATGCCATCCATGCCTGAATGATGAGATACACCCTATTCACCAACTCCCCACCCCTACTGTGATCCCCAGAAAGCGGGAGGAGAATCTGTGTATCATCTGCATAGTTAGTGTAAGTGATACCTAGAAGGTCCAGATCGTCAAAGAGGGGTTTGGTGAATATGTTGTATAGAGTTGGAGAGACACATGAGCCCTGGGGGACTCCACAAGTGATAGGCATAGGGTCTGCTGCTGCCGAGGGGGAAAAGACTCTCATGGTTCTCTCACTCAGAAAGGATTCTACCCATCTAATAGCTTGAGTGGAGAAGTGGGCGGCTGAGTCCAAATGTCTACAAAGGACTTTATGGTTCACAAGATCAAATGCAGCAGAGAGGTCGAGTAAAAGGAGGAGTGCTGTCTTTCCTTGATCTCTCAGCTCATCTATCTGTGTCTTTAAGTCAATGAGGGCAGTTTCAGTCCCATGGAGAGGGCGGAAGCCAGATTGTCTAGCTCCCAGTAGTTTGTGTGATTCAAGGTGTCTTTCAATTTGTGTATATGCAACTTTGTCCAATATCTTCAGAAGAAATGGTACTGTGGTAATGGGACAGTAGTTGGTAGGGATGAGTCGGTCTAATGTCTGCTTCTTGAGAAGCGGGAGCACCCACGATTGTTTTAGGTTGGCCGGGATGTTGCCTGTAGAAAAGGAGGCATTGATAAGTTTGCAAATGAAGGGTGAAAGTTCTTTGGCAGCGTCTTTTATTATTTGTGCTGGGCAGATGTCACCCTTGCAATTGGAGGGTTTAAGAGAGAGGATCATTTTCTCTACTTCTATAATGGTAGTTTTGGTGAAGTGAAGGAGAATTTGTTGGTAAGGCCGCCATTAGAAGTGTCAATGGACGGAGAGTTATTTGGGAGATTAAGGGATTCTTTTTTTTGTTGGATTTTGTTTTGGAGAGTGTTTATTTTATTTGCTAAGGCATATTGGATATCTGTACACCAAGTCTGATCCTTAGTGCAGGTATCTGGTGTGGCGATGGGGGACTCCAGTTCTTTCAGTATGGAGAAGAGTTCCTTCATGCTTGAGTTAGACTTGGTAATGCGATCGTTATAAGAATTTCGCTTTGCTAGACAGATTTCATTTTTATAGTGGCGGGAGATCTTGGTTAAATTATCCTTGTTCTCATCAGTTGGGCAGAGTTTCCAAGTCGATTCATATTTTCTCTTAGTTAGGCGTAGAGCTTTAAATTCAGGCGTGAACCATTTCTTTAAATGTGCCTGAGGTTTGCTTGAATGTAGTTTAAGTGGGGCGACTTTATCCATAGTGTCGCGCATGATACTATTGTATTCATGGACTAGTGCGCTAGGGTCTAGGTTGTCTGGTAATGCATTTAAAGTTGGGAGGATAGCAGGAATAATATTATCCACTGTCATATTCTTTTTATTTCTAGTAAGGCAGGGTGGAGCCATATGTGGGACTACAGTGGATGGTCTGGTGGTTAGTAGATTGACGGACGCCAATGAGTAGTCAGTCCAGGATAAAGGTGTCATAGAGGAGATGGCGGATGTACAGTTGGAGTCAGCAACCCAGTCTAGTATTCTGCCCTTCACGTGGGTCGAGGTGTTAACTTTCTGGGTGAGTCCTAGAGTATTGAGGGTATTGGCAATCGTAGATGCATGTGCATCTGCTTGATCATTGAAGCCAATGTTAAAGTCCCATAGTACCAACAAATGTGATGTAGTTTTGGCATTATTAGTTAATAGGCTGTGCAGATCCGCCTCAAAGGTCCCAAGTGGGCCCGGTGGTCTGTAGATTAGATGTATGGTTAGAGATTGGGTATTGTTTATGGGGATTTTGCCAGTGAGGGCTTCACAGGATTGCATAGTTTGTATGAGGGTTAATCTTAGCGATAGGTTAATTTTAGATATGATGGCAATACCGCCTCCGCGGGAGCCTTCTCGATCTTGCCTAGATATAGGGCCTCATTACGACCCCGGCGCTAAACCATGCTGCTATTAGCACCATGGTCCATGCCGGGGTCCGCCATGGTGAATGGCGGAATTACCGCCCCATTCCAAGGTTGGCGGGGCGGTAATTCCCCATTCACCATGGGCCCTTCCCCATTCCCATTTTTGCCCCATAGGGCTCAATGGGAATGGGGAAGGCGCTAAGTACGGTGCCGCAAATTGCGGCACCGTACTTAGCACTAAGGTCCCTTTGCGGCACCCTACTTTAACGCCTGCTAAAAGTAGGCGTTAAGGTCGGGTCCTGCAAAGGGAACTCGTAATGAGGCGTTAAGGGTTTAACGGCGCCGACACCTTTTACGGCGCCGTTAAACCCTTAATGCCAGGGTCGTAATGAGGCCCATAGTATAACCGTCAGGGATGGCCAACACAAGAGATGGTCCTGATGCGTTGTGTAGCCAGGTCTCGGTTATGGCAATGAAGTCCAGGTTAGCTTCTGTAATTAGGTCAGCTATATCAGTGGCATGTGCCGTTAGGGACCTTACATTAAGGAGCGCTCCCTTATAAGAGTGCTCTTGAATTTCCCTTGTGATTTCTAAGATATTTGGTAGTATATTCGCATTAGCCTTAGACTTAGCAGGTTGGTAATTTGTAATGGCTAGTGGGGCAACAGGGAGAGTGGGAACATTACATACTCTAGTATATTGGCCTTTCGAAGTATACTTTGTGGTAGGGAGCATCTTCTGGGCGGCTCGTGTAGTTTATTGAGTCTAGCTCGTAGTTTATAGTTTCTGTCATTAGTTGGACAAGGCTTGGAGTCATAGGCTAGTGGACCTGGTATGGCACGGTACATGGGGCAGGTGTGGACAGAGTTATTGATAACCTTAGATGTTATGGGTAGACAAGGGGGGGCGAATACTGTGATGGTGTGTATGAGTTGTGAATGAAGGTTGAATGGATAAGAATTATGCAAATTGGGTCTGTGATCTATTTGATTAACTATTATAATGAAATGAAATGAATATTTTGTATTGGTAAAAGTTTTTGACTATATACATACGGAATCCTGTCATCATTATCTATTGGTCAATTTTCTATTATTTCTGTGTACACTCACCTGGAGGACCATAGACTCACACCAGGTACCCTTTGTGTATCTTTATATATGAGCACAGCCCGTGGCCGAAAGGGCATTTACTATAAATAGGTTCCAAAAGAAATGGACAGTGTGAACCTATTTTCGTTCTCGGACGAACATTATAAAAACTTATTAGAGACATCAGTCCTTCACACACTGGTTCTATCCACGCGATAGAACCGGGTGGAGATTATGTCCATCGTAAGAGAATCACTTCTGGAGGAAATTTCATCCTAGGTGAGCCTCATTTGGTAATGATTTGATTAATTACCAAATTTGCATTGATTGCATTCTAATTGAGATGACCAGGATACATAAACCCATTGTAATTAGTTTATTATGCATTTATAGATCATGGGGCTCTCCCCATTCAGCATAGAGGAAAAAAACACTTATTTGCTGTCCTCCGTCCTGAGCAAGGTTGGCTGAACAATCGGGGCAAGATACATATGTCGACAAACAATCATCCCCTATATTTGTATAGAGGGATACATTTGTCAAATATATGAGTATAATTTAGGAAATGTGTTATGTATTTTGGCTATGGTTATAACAGACACCTATGCTAATATATAGTTGCTGGTATGAGTATGGTGTGTATGAGTTGTGAATAAAGGTTGAATGGATAGGAATTATGCGAATTGGGTCTGTGATCTATTTGATTAACTATTATAATGAAATGAAATGAATATTTTGTATAGGTAAACATTTTTGACTATATACATACGGAATCCTGTCATCATTATCTATTGGTCAATTTTCTATTATTTTTGTGTACACTCACCCGGAGGACCATAGACTCACACCAGCTATGGTGTGAGTCTATGTTATGAGTATGTTATGTATAAGTTGTGAATGAAAGTTGAATGGATAAGAATTATGTGAATTGGATCTGTGATCTATTAAATGAACTATTATAATGAAATGAAATGAATATTTTGTATTGGTAAAAGTTTTTGACTATATACATACGGAATCCTGTCATCATTATTTATTGGTCAATTTCCTATTATTTCCCTATCTTTGTACACCTGCTTCATGTTAAAAAGCTGCAGGAGTGTGTAATGATCAGTAATTGCCTGACCCTGATTGACCATTGTATTGGGACATGTCTGGTATACGGCTCAGTGTTTTTTAATTTTCTCTCACAGTGAGCTGCCCATGAGAAATTGTTCATGTCTGAAATGTGGGCCGGGGGGACGTTGGAGTTCCTAAGTATCCTACCTGGTGTGATCGGGTAAAGGTGTTACAGGGAAGAGGATACTGCATCTTGCCATATGGTGTCACACCTCCACTCCCTGATGACCCCCCATCTAGGTGATCCTCCCATACTGGTCCACCCCCAGGAACTGGATCCAAAAGCGATGACCGTGTCAAGGCCACCTGGATGATAGATCCTGGGGGACTAGCGGGTTAGACACCTTCAGGTTTCTCAAAGTTCCCAGAAAGGAGGAAGTCTCTATTTAAGATTGAAATCTTATGTATGGTTGAAAAAATAAAGAACTTGCCCCAGGAACCTGTTTCTATTCCCTCGCAGTCAAAAGGAATTGAACAGTTGATGGAAACAGAAAATATCCCAAAACAAATGGGGGCGTCGGTTACATCTAGATTGACAATGCACCCTAATATTTCTGGGGAATCATTTCTATTTACGGTTGCCCAGCAGTGGTGGGACCACCCTTCTCAGTTTAACTTAAGTTATATGGTTAAATGTCAAACTTATGTGGAGGTGGCGGAAGGAAGTGCTCTATCGCCATTTTTTGTTGCCCCTCCGGACGTAGACATGGTAGAGGAATTTTTATGATTACAATTGGGGGCGTTGGAGGATGCTTTTGATCCATCGATAATTATGATGGAACCGTTGGCCCCTAAAGTGCTGCAGTCTACGGAGGAGTCTAATGGAAGAGAACGAAAAAAAATCCAAGGTCAAGTGCAAGTCAACTAAGAAGGCTCCTTCTGGTAAGAAACCCAAAAACCAAAATACCAAAAAAGTAAGAAGTCATTCTTCTAAGAGTGTTGTTGAGTCTCTACCCATCAGGACTCTCTATACTGTAACCTTACCTCAATTCTAAAAGATGGGCTAAAGGTTGCCCCTATATTCCTGAAACAAGGAGACCCTCGGAAGCCCAAAGGTAGGGAAGAAGTGCTTCCCAATATTCCCCGATTTATATTGAAGATAAGGGTCTGTTTGTTGAGGATACTGAAGTTCCTTCCATGAGTAACTCAATTGTTGAAGGGGTGAATTGTGTACAACCACTTTGTAATGGTGTGGAAAAGCCAGACCGTAAATTGGTGCTCTCTCAAGAGACTGTAGTCTTTAATAAATCGATTTTCATGACAGCACCAGTGAAAGCCAGGGGGAATCTGTAGATGCCATTTATAGCTCGGCCAATCATATTCATCTTTGGTGCAGGCAAATTGGGGGTGTTGTTTAGGAAAAGAATATCATAAAAACCAAAAGGTGGTAAAACCTTGGGTCAATAAGGGTACTGTACTGGTAAGATCCAGTATGGAGGGAATTAGTAATCTGTTGGAACATAGTAGACAACCCAAAAGTACTGGGAAGAGCTTGGCCAAAATTAATAACTAGTCAAACACATGAATCAGACAGGGAGGGGGTTTCTGAGCCAAATAGGGCCATGTGGTTTTCCACACCCATGAAAGGTAATTTGGATGGGAAATCAAACTGGTCGGAAAAGAAACAATGGGGTATGGGTGATGAACCCTCAATACTAGGCGGTGCAAGGGGAACAGAACTACATCAAAAATGTATCTTTCACTTGGAATTTAAGTACCTAAATAGAACAATGGTATTGGCGATTTTACATGATATTCTGGGTTTAAGGAGAATGGAATCCAGGGATATTGATCATATTGAGTTCTGTCATCTGAGAGGTAGGATATGGTTATGCTAACAGTTAATTCATGTATAATTAGAGTGGGCATATATTCAGTTATTGATGAAATCCACCAAAAAGGTTTTGATGTGTATAACACAGAGGGCTACCCCTCGTCCCAAACCAAAGTGGATCCTAGAGGTGGAATGAAGTATTCCACATGGAATTTCAATTTTCCAGGGGCTCCATCAGAGGGAACCACACACAGGAGCAAGGGGAAGGGAGGATCTGAGATTGCTGGGTTCAAAAGACAGAGTGATTGGCTTTGGCTCCCCAGATTGCAGGCTTTTGTGACGGGTGAAACTGAGCCGAGGGCTGGTTTTTAGCCTTTTCTCATGGAATACTCAGGGATTCCAACACTTGTTTAACCCTAGTGAGCCTTGTTAATTCCTAAGAAAATGTGATCTGGTGTTCCTACACGAAACCTTTTTGTCCAAAAAAGTAATTATGGATGGGTATTTCACATGCCAACAAATGGCAGTCTGTGGGACAATAGTTCGCCTGAAAGGTAGTCTACTGTTAGGTTTTCGAACTGACCACAGTGGGTCTGTGAAGGTCATTGAAGAATCAATGTATGGAATTCTGGAAACACATGTCACCTGGAAGGGCGAGCTGTCCCACACGCTTGTGATAAATGTATACTGTAGCTATGCCGAAAAATCCCTAAAGGTATTAATGGAACATATCAATGGGATGACAGGATGGTGGGAAACTCACCCGCTGGGACTGATTATAATAGCGGGGGATTTTAATGCAACTTGTCTGGATTCCTCCTCTCATGTTGATTACCAAGGACATTTTAAAAATCCCATTGCACAAGTTCCAAAAGGCATGAAAAGGTGGGTCTTTTTTGATGATTGGAATTTAGCTGGCTCATCTTGCAGAAATGAGCAGGTACATGGTCTCTCAAATACTTGGGGAATTGTGACTAAAGCATCAATGATTGATTTTATTTTCACTTCAGAAGACTTGGATATGAAAGATCATGCATATGAGGGTTTGTAATGGCTGTCCTAGTGACCATTCTAGATTGTTAGTAGTGTTCCCACTTCCAAATCAAGCTGGTCCCTCAGAAAAGAAAATTTCTGGAATATCTGTCTCTGCTGGTAAAAATAGATTGATTTGGGCAGAGAGAGATATTAAGGAATTTAATGGAAGACTTGAAGATGAATTTCAAACTGATGTTAGACTATATCCCGACTATCAAGAATTGGTAACCTTTTTGCCAAATTTTATAGAAGATTCTCTTAGGCCGAGGAGTGTAAAAGCACCAAATAACAGGACAGACTATAACCCATTGTTGCAGCAAATCAAAAGAGTACAGATGAGATGTAAAAAAGTTGCAAAAGGTTAGGTAGACTTCTCCCCCATTATGACGAAGATCAGAACAAATTAAAACAGAAATAAAAAAAATAAATTGGAGCAGTTAAAGCAGAGGTTTACCAAAGGGATCGTGAAAAAATTATCCGTACTATAATAGCAAAGATTGTTAAAAAATGATCTGTACTTTAATGGAAGGAATGATTTAAATGACTGGAAATTGATAAAAAAAACAATACAAAATAAGTCAATGGCCCTCATTACGACCCAGGCGGTAAGGGGTTTACGCCGGCGTAAACATCGCCGACCCTTACCGCCTGAGTACGAGTTCCCTTAGCGCCATGGCGGATATAACACCTGCTTTTAGCAGGTGTTAAAATCCATGGCGCTAAGGGACCTTGTTGTTAATTACGCCACCGTAATTTACGGTGGCGTAATTAACGCCTTCCCCACTCCCATTATGCCCTATGGGGCAAAAATGGGAATGGGGAAGGGTAAAATGGGGATTGGGGACTTACCGCCCCGCCAAGGTCGGAATGGGGCGGTAAGTCCGCCAACCACCATGGCGGAATTGCACCCTTAGCGCCATGGACCATGGTGCTAATAGCACCATGGTCCTCCGCCAAGGTCGTAATGAGGGCCAATGTGTTTTACAATCTAACCCAATTTCAGAACAAGATAGCATTGCTCATTTTCTAAAATTGTACAATCTACCCGAAGATGCTCTTACAAATTGGGATAGCTTAAAAATGGTAGATTGTGTAATTACGCTTTTGGAATCATTGATTGAAAACATTATTTGTAACGGAAGCAACTCAAGGGTACCTGGTCCAAATGGACTATGCAACAAGCTGATTAAAGCCTATCCAGAATTATGGGCTGAAATTCTATATAGGGATTTTCAGTAAATTATGCACTTGAAGAAAATACCGCCCTCATGGCAGAGAGCTCATATCATTCCTATTTTTAACAAAGGAGCAAGAGATGCCCCAGAAAAGTATCCCCCGATTGCATTGCTGGACGCTGATTCAAAGATTTTTGGATCAGCTCTACTTTCCTCTCTTGACGATTGGCTAATTAGAGGGGTATCCTGAAGCCAAACCAATTTGGATTCAGGAAAGATGTAGGAACAAATGTTGCTAGCTGGGTTCCAAATCATATCCAGCGCCTTGCGTGGGAAGGGGTCTGGAAGGAAGTATTTGTAGTTTATTTAGATCTATCCCTGGCTTTTGATAAGATCAATAGAACTAAGTTAAGGCAGAAGCTTTTGAATTGTGGGATTCCATAGGGCCTCTAAGCCTCACTGATCCGACTCCATGAACAATCTACCCTTAGGGTCAGTATGAACAGTGAGGGAGTGTTGTTGTCTGAAATTAAGACCAATAGTGGAGTTCGACAAGGATGCATATTGGCAACTTTTTTATTTAATGCATACTTTGCAGACTTGGGCACCTATTTTAAATCAGCATCTCTTGGGGCCCCTATGGTTCTGGGAACAAACATTCACTGGGTAGCCTGTGCTGACAACATCATCCTGCTTGACTGAACGAAGGTGGGCATGCAAAGAATGCTGACTAAATTGGAAAGGTACTGAACAGAAAATAATCTAACCATTAATTCAAGGAAAACCCACTAATAACCCAGAAAGTAGGGAAGCGATTGAAGCAAATATCTCTGTGGTTGGTGGGGAAAGGTGGCAGAGGTAGATAGCTTGAATTATCTGGGTTATGACATTCTGGTCACACAAAATAAGAAACTTTTAATGAAGGGTTTCAATAATAAGGCCACAATGGCTGTCTCCCAGATGAGAAACTTTAACTTAGGTTTGGAAAATGGTCAATCATGCCACTCAATAAAGTTCTGTAAGGCAAAGATTGTGCCTATGCTCATGTATGGGGCAGATATTCATCACAGCCAACTAGGCACAGATTTCTGCCACCTGGAGGGGTTTATCTGGAAAAAAGTATTACGTCTCCCTAAGTCAATTCCAATCAGTGTTATTAGGTATGAGCTGGGCCTCCTATCATTGGAAGCCATATTGTCTGGAAAAGAATCTTGCTATGCCACAAGTTCCACAATCCCCCCTCGCCCCGTTTTACGCTGTTTGCATATTTTTAATGAAGGAGAGAGCCCTCTAAAACATATATTGGTGGACTGCACAGTTAGTAGATTGGAGGAATCGGATTTGGACGGAACTCTCATAAATGGTCCCTCCTGAAGATCTAAACAAAATGTCTGGAGAGCGGACTGGTGCAGAACCTACGCTAAGGCAGGTTCTTATGAGAGAAATCAAAATTTAAGTTGGGGCCATAAAAGATTGGGAGTATGTGCGCAGTTTTTGTGTAAATACCTATCATGGAAGGTGGGGTATACATTACTCGGATTCAACTGATGTAAACAATGCTAGATGGAAAAAAGAAGATGGACAGTCTGATAGGTGTAGATACTGCGACATACCTAGGGAAACCACTCAACATCTCATCTTAGAATGTGAAGCATTGACTACCAACAAGTGACTTGTTTTAAAAGCTTTGTAAAAGTTTATGGAGGCGCAGTAGGAACAGTTATTTGGAACTTATGTTGGTCCAAGCTCCCGTATCACCTGAGTAAACCTTTGTACCAATTTCTTGTTTGATTAACTTGGTGGAGTAAGGGCCCAATTTAGTTTTATTAGGTTTTAAATTATTTGATTTTAATTGGTGTTTTAATAATGCTTTTAATAATGATTTAAATGTGATGCTTGATGTAATACTTTTTCTTGGTATATGAATTTTATGAAATATGGATTTAGAAGAAATTGTTTAAGATTTTAACTTGTTTTAAAACTGTATGCAGTGAATAAAGATGTGATATAAGATTTCCTTTCATCGGCTAGTGCAGACCATCCATTCATACAGACTCAGCCTTTATATTTATGCTCCCGATACTCAAATATAGCTCTTGTTGCAGGTTACAAATAGATCTCGACCCGATATTCTGAGACAATGGGCCTCATTACGAGGCTGGCGGTAGCCATGCCTGTAATACAGGCACGGCTTCCGCCGGTAGTTTATTTTTTCTGGCACCCAGGAATGGCCAATTACTGGGTCATTATGGCCTTGCTGGACCCGGTATTTGCCCATTCCTGGGAGCCCAAAAAAATTCTTCCCCATTCCCATTTGAGCCTCATAGGGCTCAATGGGAATGGGGAAGCCGGATGCACAGGCACCGTTATCAACTCTGCCTGTGTATCCGACATGCTCTGCTCGCGGGGGCCTGTACGGCCGCTAGGCCAGTCCTGGCGGCCGCAACACACCCGCGAGCAGAACTCGTAGTTTTCCGGTCCGGGAACTACGGTACCGGCAGGCTTACCGGTACCGTAGTTCCCGGAGGCCCAATGATTCACACACATTGTCGGTTGGGTAAATATTAATCAGCTGAAACTTAATCACTTAAAAACCAAGATCTTTGGTCACCAGATTCCTGGCCCCCTGAACTTGATGTTTTGTCCACTCCCAGTGAAAGATCAGGAACCTAGGTTTTATTTGCAATAAATAAAATGTTTCTATAAAAAAGAAACGTATGCCCCAGATAACAAAGGTCAATGTTGTGGGTTCACTTAAGGACTCTAACACGCTTATTTAAATACGTAAACATACCACCGGATACCAGTAGCACGTTGGTACCAGTCGTATTGGGCCTCGACTATGCCTTTTGGTTGTATCGAGCAATACTAAAATATGTTAGCTTGAATATTGTTCAGACGGCATCAGCCAGAATTATTCTCAACTTCCGCAATCTTCCTGGGCCGGAAGGGCACTGGGTGCTTTACATGTGTTGCTCATCACTGGGAGAATTCTATTTTAAGTTCTCTGACTGATGCTAAGATCTATCCACAGGCTATCTCCAACATTTCCTTCTGATTCGTCATCCGTGAGCCAGGAAGAACCTTGCATCTCTCGGCACTTGTTAGTGGATTCAACCCAGAATCCACCATCCACGTTTCGATCGATTTTCATTCCTTGGAGCTCGAAAACTGAATTTGCTCCCACTGGATTTAAGGTGCACAACAACCCCTTGCTTTCCTGTTTGTGCACTCTATATAGCCCTGCGGGTTCGTTTTTGTAGTACTCAGCACCGAGATGCTTGCTTTGGGTGACTGTTGCACAGTGCAAGTTTCTAAAACATAAACATATGTATTCACCACTTCTCAAACCCACACTTGCCCCATCCACCCGAATTCCCCTACCTTCAAATTAAAATGTAATCTTTAAATAAACAGCACCCCTATCCTGCCGCTGTGTGTGTTTGTGAGACCATTCCGGCCGTATGAAGGGTGACCCAAATGGAGACTACTGCTGCAAATGACACCAGATTTAAAATGATTAAATGTCACCCCTTTCTGTTTCAAATGTAAACATTTACTTACCATATTTAGCATAGTTTAAAGATAACCTTTTTTTAAATGTTTGGCTTATTCGGCCATATTCTTTTACAGAAGGCTTACCTTTATGCAGAAGCAGTAGGGTTATGTGACCTTACATCATACATTAATTAATCAGTTCCAAAAAGCTGTTTTGGTAAACTTTCCTCTCGGCTCTTGCACTCTTTTCCCCCTCCATGTCAGATCTTAAGATGTGTGATCCCAGAGAGTCCCTTTTCACTTGGTTCCCAGAAAGAGTACAACCCATTTTTAAACAAATTGTCACTGGTTTTAAATGCCCCTCTGGAACATTAACAGAAAATACAGCTTTCATAAAACCTTGATGATGTTTATCTATTTATTTTTATGAAAGCACTTACTTTTAACACAACTCAACCTTACTCGTTTCATTTACTTAAGAAGGATGAAGGCCTACCTTGGCAGCACCTGCTGGCATTCATGCATGCGACTTGCAGGCTCGCCCACCGACCTCAGCAGTGCGAGCCATGAGCACATTTTTTATCGATAAAGGTTGTCTTCTGTTTCATGAATCCATCTGGTCATTTTGATGCACATAATAATGGTGTAACCTGTGTTACGAAACCCTGAAATCTTCAGAGGCATACAGGATGCACTATTTTTACACCTCATTAAAACATACCAAGGGTATTTTGCATTGACTTTTCCCAGCATATCCATTACCTGTCATTCTGGATGTGTACGGTTTGGACGTGGCACAAATGTTCGCGGATGAAATCCGCCATCCGCCCAAACTCAAACTAAAACACCCCACCCACCCTTATAAACCCCCCACCCATCACCTCCTACCTTACCCTGCGGCCTCGGATCCGTCCCACCCTGCGGGGATGCTGCAGGGTCCGCTTTTCTTTCCCCGTCCCCCGCCTCCACGCCTCCGCTTCCCCCAAAAGCCATCACTACCAAACATAGGGTTCGGGGGACACTCCCGCAATCCCTGCTCCCCATGTTTGGTAGTGATTACCCAAATTGATCGTTTACAAATGATCAAATGGAACTGGCCGAATTCGTCAAGATTTACCATACGATTGTAAACTATCAATTTGGTTAATACCGTCATTCTCAGTCTAGGGAATACATACTGTTCGAATTATTTCAAGATCTTTACAGAAGTAACAAATATGCTATAGCTTTATTAACAAAAGCAAAAAACCTCAAAAGGTCTAATTTATCCTCTTAATTGTCTGGATCTCTTGTGGAAGAAAAGAAACAGCAATATTTGTAGTGCAGGCGTGTAGCTGGCACACTATTCATGTGGATGACTAGCCTCCTTCTCTTTCAGGCAAGTGATTTGTTTTTTATCTTTGCAAGTCATGTCTAAGGGCAAGTCCCAATGGGGCAGGCTTGGCAAAAAACAAAATGTACACATGAACTAGAATCACAGCTATTCCAACCTAAATGCTGTCACAAGAAGGTTATCTATTAGTGTATAGGCACTCTTCCTAGTGCTTTGCATGACAATTGTAGGTTCAATTTGTAATGGGACAGATTCAAATATGTCTCCAGCGCCTCGGACATTTAAGGGAAATCGTATACAGTTGCCAGTACAGAGACTGAAAGTTTGATATCAATTACACATAAACATGTTCAAAAGATTTTGTTTCCTGTGATCTTGCCTCTATTTCCTACTACTGGTGATAAAGATTAGCCATGCCATCAGCCTCCTAATTTATCATCTGCGGCAGCACTTTGCCTAATTTATAGCTGGTCCCAGATTGTATGTGTAGTCAATCAGCAAATGTTTGTATTTCAGAGACTAAACAAAAAAAGCTCTGGCCTTCTAGAGATTCCATAATTTCACGCTTTTTAATGCCTTTTGCCAATTTTTTACGTCAGTCAACTGTAAATCTTTAACCTATGAGGTGTATCCATTATATTCTCACTTTTTAAAATCGTTTCTACATGTTTCATAGGAACTAGATGGCATTGTGTAATTTCTTACCACAATGATATGGGCCATTAGCACATTTAAAAATGAATGTCAATCAATATTCCAGAAGTATCTCTGATGGCTATATAGGATTTAAGATCACTGCGTAGCATTAGCATCCAGACAATATATTAGTACCAGGTGAACCTTTCAAAAAAGGCGGGGTTGATAAATCTCCTAGAGAGATTCGATCCGTTCATGGATCTTCAAATTATTTTCTAATTGGCCATATCTCCCCAAATCATATTTTTAAGGTAAAACACTGCAGGAAGGTTTTGGTGTGATTGAGGAAGATTCTGTTTAAGCGGCAGAGATGCCTATTATAAATATGAAGCAAAAGAACACAGGATAAGTTGCAGGGATAGAGAGAATGGATGGGGCAAAGTGAGGGATGGATAGGGAGGATAGCTCAGGGGCAATGCGCTTGCCTTGGAAGCAAGACGATGCAGAGCAGTGGATCTGCACTTAGAAACCTCTGGGTATTAAACACGGTATAAATAACCAATTATAAAAGTTAAATTATAGGTAGATAGCAGAAGCTAAATAGTAAAAAGAACCTCTGAATGTTATACAGCTGAGATAGCACACTCTGCAGCAAGAATCCTTAGTACCATATTGCACCTGCTGCTTAGATCTCTGTGTAACCTGCAGGAAAGGTGTCCGATTTGGGCCAGGGCAACTACCCTTTTCTACTTCAAATACCGGAGCATAACTAATTGTGAATTTTACAGCAGGTCCATGCTTCATGTTAAGCATGCCATTGTTTCATTTTCATAATGTGCTTCATGTGTCTAATATAGCAATCACAAGAGTTCATGTGATGAATGTATTCCTGCAAGGTTTGTAGCGCTATGGCAGATCCGGCAACATATAGGGCATGCATTTGTATTTGTCTTTTTAGGTCACAATCTCAGGGCAAATGCAACAGAGCCATGTGCATAGCAGTGTTTTAGAAATATTTCGTGTTACAAGTTAATAGGAACTGGTCTCACAACAACTACTCCCACAGGGGCGATTCACTTTGTGGGTACTAATCGTGGTGTACAAAACGGAGGATACTAAAGTGTGTCAGCCTATACTCACAAATATGAATCTTAACTCAATACTTGTGATTTTTAAACAAATATATGTGTTGAATTTTATTATACATATCACACACATACAACACTAATATTCATACTGAAGACAATATAAAACACAATATAAAAAGACTCACACTCCACAATAATACACACATGTATACACAATTCATCAGTAGTGGAGAGGATCGCAATATCTCAATGACAACATGTTTACAATCACTTCAATGTGTACATTTGTTGACAATTATTTTGAAAAACATAGCCTGACTTGCACAGGTTTCTGTCCTAACAGCGAAACTAATAGATGGACATTCCTCAGGGCCATAGATTACTTCTTCTGTGTGTTTTGTCTGTATGGGAAGGTATGGAATTGAAATTCATGAGGCCCTGGTCTTCCTATAGATACTTGTTGAGCTTGGACTTTTGGTGTAACCAGTAAGTGTTGCTTGAAACTGGCTTCCTTTAGCGAGGAATGTCAGTCTTCCACCCGCTAACCTTCCAATTAGTGGCAATGACCTGGTTATGGGTCTGATAATAGTGCTGGGCTGGGTGCTGTCCTGGTGTCATGAACCTAAATTTGAGAGGATTCCACAAAAGTATGACCCCGGCATTCCTCAATTACTGCACTTCATATGTCACTATGGCAAGGACCATACATCAACCAATCTCTCTGAAGGGGGCACCACTGGGTGGTTATCCACAGATAAGGGTAACTACTGCCCACAGAGTGCTGGTTTTCAAATTAGTGAAAATTCATAGGTAAAGGAACCCACAAAATGGAGACTCAATACAAACGTTTGAAGATTGTGTAGTGTATTGGAGGAAGCTCAAATGTGGTGGGGGTTACTTAGCCATTGGTGCAGACCACCATATTTCATGTATAATTGAAAGGTTAATATTTTTTCAAAAGGGGTGTTGGTGACTGGTATTTGGCTTGCACCTCTGGAAGGCGAATACGTAAAGATTGCAGTGTGCTCTGTAACCACCAAAAAAAAGAGTTATTTTTTTCTTTGCCAGACAAACCAATTGCAAGCAATTATCAGTTGGCTTCCTAGGAACAGCTCCAGTCAGGGAAGGCTCTGACTTTTTCACTGGACGTGTTGATTAAGCCCACTGTGTGAAGCCATGTAGAAAGCCACGTAGAAAGGTTTACAAATACATGCAAATTGAATGTTTCTGCTATTTAAGTATAGATATACTATACTGTCATTATAAATGGTACTGCATTCTTTGTAACTCAAATATAGTCTGGTAACATGTGCCCTTTGAACCTAGAAAGCCTCCTGTACGATCAAATATCATGACATAACACTAATTGCTGAAGATATTTCTCAAAAACCAATTCCTTCCATGTCAAAGGGATCATAGAAATGAGCCAGTCATGCACTGCAGTCAGCCTAGCAACAGGTTAGATGGGAGAGCACTCTACCTCCTGTTTTCTCTTGTGATTGACCTAGCAGTGATGATTGACTTAGGCTCTCAACACTTTCTTCAGTGTGAGCCTTGCATCATTATGCTAAAACACAGGTAATTATCAATTAATTTAATTATAACTATTTTTGGTTCGTTTTTAAAGGGAGGGGTGGTGGTGGCAGTGAAGGCCAGGCCCCAATAATCTTTTATTTAATTAGATTTTTTCCTTGCAATGTATGATTTGTTTGGTCATGACCAGTATACTACAGCACTAAGAGAGTAGACAGAGGGAGGGTGCAATGGCAGGCCAGGCCTAGACCTTTAGAGACCGACTCGTCAAAAAAGGCACCCCCAAGACATTGCCCATGGTGAGAAAAACAGGTACATACCCATGTATGCCCTGCACAAACTGCGGGTTTGTAACCACAGGCAACATCTTACATCACCCATTAATGGGGAGAAGATAAATATCAAGAGTTTCACCATCTGCGATACTAAGAACGTTATATATACCATCAAGAGTCCATGTGGTATTTTCTGTGGTGATTGTAGGACAATCCAAATGGCCCTGTAAGTAAAGGTGGAACGAGCACCGGTCATGCATACGCACTCGTAAATGCAATTCAGCCATGGCTCGCCACTAGGTGGAGAACCAACATGATATCCCACAAATACGCTTCTAAGTAGTTGAATAGTCGGGAAGAGGGATCCTCATGAAGACCTTGGAAGACAACCAGCGCAAAACCTTCTGGATCGAAAGGTTGGACTCGCTAACCTCTCCCCCACGGAATCAGCAAAGAAATTTACTTTGTATGCTACCTATGAACCTGCATCTACATTTTTCAATATTTTCCATTGTTTTCATGTATATTGTTTTTATTGTTTCAATTCCATGCATGTTTAATGATTTATGTTATACACGATACTTGCACACCTCTTTTTGTGCTTATTCCCACAGTACCCACTTATGATAATGGGTTTTGGAATGTAGCTGTTTACCCTCTTCCCATGTATTATCACTTTAAGTTTCATGCGCTCTTCTCTCTAAGGCATTCCAAAGTAAACACAATTTGGATTCAATAATACAATATTCTGATCTTTATCATAACCTCATTGCTGTCATTCAGGTCTACATTATAATTGTTATTCTGCCACCGAAGGTACGCTCTGTTTACACATACTTTAGGCCATGCACCACTAACTTAACCCTCATAGCGCATCCAGGAATTCTACCCTTTATTTACATCCCTCTTTCATCTAACCAGTACATTTTTCACACTCCTCCTGTGCTGTGCCTTACACATACCACCTTGCAAAGTAATTATTTACTGCATGACGCTTTGTTTGGTGAATAACGTCATCGCGGCACCCTGTCATCGGATTCCCGTGAGGTCATCGCGCAACCCTGCACGTGACATCACGGGTCCCAATGCTCATCACGGCTTCGACAGGGGCCGACCACACCACTGACTCTACATGCTGGTGGCACTAGCAGCATTATAAAGGGAAGATAATGGACGATAGGCCCTTAAGCTTTATAGACCCAATCCACCCTTTTCTAACATACACATTCCATTCTTAATGTTCTCAGATGCTGACTACCAATGAATGTTCACCACCCACTTGGTGACGTTCCAAGAACAACACAGGTGAGGGATGACATTGGTAGCGTTTAAGGATATGATATGATATGATATTTTGAGGAAGTGCTGTTGAGAAAGGGCTGTCTACGGCTGGAGACGCTGTGACCTGCTGCCTTGATTTACTGTGGATGCGAACTGAACTGAACATTACTGGAAAGAAAACTAACATTTGAACTGCCTGCTTTTTTTTTTTTCTTTTCAAGTTCTGTGGTTTCCGCCCCTTTCCCCCACAATCCATATAGCCTCACGAACTCGCACTTTTGCGCGCGCGCTTTTGAGGAAGTGCTGTTGGGAAAGGGCTGTCTACGGCTGTCCACGGGTGCCGAGGGTGGAGGGTTCCCCCCTTTTTTGGTAATTGAAGCTCGGATTCAGTAAGCTTGTGCTAAGTTTACTTCTGAAGATTGCTGTTACTGCTGTTAGGACGGATTGAGAGGGAGGTTTGGGTGAGTATTATTCAGCTTATAACTTCCTGCTAAATTGCGTGTTGCATGAAGGGGATTACTTATACGCTGACATCGGAGATGCCAGCGAATATAGTGGTTACTAGAGCTTCAGTTAATCTCAAGCCTGTGACCCCTAAATCTTCCCCGATTATTGCTCTGAAAAAAAAATTAGGAGGGCTGCCTAGCGTGACTCCGGAGAGAAAGAGCTCTACCAGTGACATACGAGGGTTTTATATAACAAGGTGTGAGTCGGAGGTACTTACGTCCACGTGTGCTGGAAATTACGCTGTGAGCGCTAACAATATGGAAGGGAGTGAACCGGCGCCACAAGTTACATGTGCAAATTCTAATGTCTCAATTTCGGATACCATCATCGCTAATGAGATATGTATCTCACAACGGCCGATTGATGGGACTGTGGTGGGCCCTCTCATTGACTTAACAACGCAAATCCCTACCCAAATAAGCCCCCCAGATATTGAGCGCCTTATAATTAAAGAGGGCGATGGAGTAGGAATTAATGATAAGGGAATGTCTCCATTGAAGGTGATTGATCTAAACACAACCAATTTAGTCGACACCAGCATTAACGCCATTGACACTAGTTTAGTGCTGACTGAATCCCCCATTACAAACGATAGAACTAAGAGTAATGAGGGTAGTTTGTATGGCTCTCCGAGCCTCTTTGACCATCAAACAAAGGTTCCAAAAGATTTAACATCCTCATTTGCCTATCCTACCCCGCGGGCTACATATAAAAAGTCAGTCATGAGCTTGGGAAATGTGGATGGTAACAATTGTGCTCAAAACATGAAGGGCGCCTTTGTAGAAATTACGTTGAATGCCATAAACATTTCTATCATGTCCCTTTTAAATTGTTTGAGACCCAAGATAAAAAGATAACTCGCCAAGCAGAGCTGTTGGAGTTGATTACCCTGAATCTAAACAAAATTACTAGATATATAGAGTTGGGTGAAAATGAGATAACCAAAACAATAAGAGACGCTAAAAACAGAGACTGCCTACAAGTAGCGTTAGATTCAAAAGAGAAAGGGGAGGTGGGAAGTGTAATACCTGTTTTAACTGTCTTTGATGCGATCATTCGCCCTGTTGTATGTATAGATGAAGTTGTGCGTAGCATTGCCACTAACACCGAGACAGTGCTAGTAGAAGACCATACGCCCCCAAAAACGAATGAAGATAAAACTGATGGTAGTAACCAAGACAGCGAGATTGTGGTGTATAATATGTTTGATTTAAGAACTAGTACGAAACAGAAGCCAGCAACAACGAATAATAAAAAGAAAACAAAGAACCAAAAGCAGGCCCCTTGGATAACGAAGTCCGCGACCTCCGAATTTGTAAAGCACCTGCAAATCGCTACTAAAAGTAGAACCTTAGTGGGAGGAGGCCTGAATGCTAACACCACCAATTTACGGCAATCTAGACAACCGGTAACTAGTGAGACCGTGAATGCTGTATCTCCTAGAGATCATGCTCCGTTAGATGATTTGGTTTCTTTACTTGCTAAAAAAGGGATTGAGGAACAAACACTGGCCCAACGAACTATTGAGAATGTTACAACTCAAATAATATCCACAACCTTGCTGTCAGGCACTGCCCTCCCAAACTGCCCAAAGAGCGGTTCTATTACAAATATTGTAAATTCAAGTACCCTTTTAGCCAGCGATTCTCCTTTGGATATACTTAAAGACATCAAAGTGACAATACAAAAATCCGTTGATGAATACCTAAGATGGAAACAGGAGCAAGATCTCCCTTTAAACACAACAGGAGAGAAGAGAAAAGTGACATTCAATTGTAATGCTTCCACACATGAAGTTGAATTAATAGCAAGGTCTGACACGAGACTAGAACCAAACTCCTGGTTAGATAAAAAATGGTCGACTGGTGGCGTAGCAAAGAAATTAAAACACGCTTTAGATCCAAAACTTTTCCAAAGATTCATTCTGAAATGCCGTTCCTCGTCACACATAGCCTATGTCTTAAATAGGACAAGTGTGTTGATGATATTTGAAGATATAGAACAGTTAAGAGATATTTCATCAACAGATATCCAACAAGTAGAATTCTTGAATGTGGGGAAGTTGGACGTTGTTCGGTTGTGGATTTCTTCCAATTTAGTAAGAAATACCATATGGCAAGCTAGGATGGAACTATTTGACATGGGTTTTCTATTAGCGGTAGATCCCACTATTCTATCTACCACTAAGAATATTGAACAAACACAAGACCCAAATGATGGTGTGAGTATCAGAGCTTCAAATATTTACCATACACAAAATACAGGTGAGCAAAATAGGATGATGAGAGGCCCAGGGAATAATGAATACAGACCCGATGGTTTAAGATCATAACAGAAGGAGTTACAGTGTGATACGCTGACGCTAGCGAGTTGGAATACTTGCGGTTATGTACACCTTTCCGTTGAGGGCAGCAATGTCCTAAATGATTATGATGTCGTTGCCCTTCAGGGGACGTGGCTGGTTGATTGCCCGGTATGGAACAATCATGAAATCGCCTTCCACTCAGCCAAAGCGAATAAGAAAGGTCGCACTTCATCTGGGTTGATGATTGCTATTAAAATGGGTAGAGGACTGTCAATTACACCTTGGGCGGCCCCAAATATATCCATGCAATTGGCCAAAATCTTCTATGCCGGTGGTTGTTTAGCTATTATTAATCTATACCGCAATCCAGTGTCAAAGAATTGGAGAATTTCTTCAATATGATCTTAATGACTCCTGAAATAACGAATATTATTCTGATGGGAGATCTAAACCTTCATTGTCTGAAACCCCACAAAATGGAAAAGAGTTCTATAGATGTAACGTGGGCGAATGTGATGGCCAATCGTAGCATGATGATGCTTAATGGTGCTATACTGGGTGACATACCAGCCAATGAGACTTGGCGTAGAGGAAATTGTAGCTCTACGATAGACTATATATATACTGATAAAGTTACCTTCCAAAACACTGTCTCATTTAAGGTGATGCCTCAGAGTGCAAGTGATCACCATATGCTAACCATGCAATGGAATTATAACAGAGAGCCCGTAAAATCAGGGAATGGGCTGTACACTGGCCTCTTGACAACTAATAATTCAAGGATACGGTTTAGGTGGACTGAATCTAAGCTTAATGAATTGAATAAAGAGTTGCTAGGAAAACAGGCAGAAATATTATGGGCTGAAGAACCTTACAATATTACCCTCCAAATGTTTAAAATGCATTCTGCAACAAGAACTCATGCGTACTTTACACCGAGACATAGTGCTGATGAGCAGGCACAAAAACGTAAAACTATGCTGAGACGCGAAAAGAGATTAGCGCAATTATTGCCTTCGAATATTAGGTTTGAGGTGATTCGTACTCTTCAGCGTGCCTACACGACGTGGGTGCGAACACGCAGATGCATTTTATATCAGACAGATGGAGAAGAAATGCTTAGAGTGATAATGACAAAAAATATAGCCCAAATATGGGGACTTCTTAACGCTGCTAATCACTCAAAACAAGGTCCTGTCCAAATTAATGGTGTAACTGAGTCCTTGTGGGTATCCTACTATATGGAATTATATGCCGATCCTGGGATAGATCAACAGGAACCTGTACAGAGAAATAACAACACTGAATTACTGCAAATAACTAGAGAAGACATACTAGGATATATATATAGATCATCCAATTTCAGAGCCCCAGGTCCTGATGGACTGACTAACTGTATTATGAAACAGTTCCCGGAACTGTGGGCCCTGATCCTTTACAATATCTTTGCTCATGTTCTACAAACAAATAGTATCCCTAAGTCTTGGAAATCATCCGTGGTGGTGCCCATCTTTAAAAAAGGCGATAGGTCGAACCCCGCCAACTATAGACCGATAGCGCTGCTAGATATACCTGGGAAGACCTTTTGTAGGTTTATCTTACGAGACTTTAACATCTGGGCAAGAACATATGATAAACAAGATCCACATCAAACAGGGTTCATACCTGGCATGGGGACGTCTATAAACCTGCTATCATTAACAGCTATAATACAGCATCACAGCCACATAAAGCAACCCCTTTACTTTGTGTTCGTTGACTTTAGAGCGGCGTTTGATTCAGTAGTTAGATCTATACTATTCGATAAATTAGTACGCGAAAAGTGCCCTACATATCTAATTAATTTGATAAGAATGTTACACTCTGAGACCAACATAAGAGTGAGACTAAATCTACAAGGCCTGCTAACTACTGACATTATGACTCATAGAGGCCTAAGACAGGGATGCATATTAGCGGCAACCTTGTTTAATTTTTTCATTTCAGACATATACAGAGCCTCTAAAGAAGTTATAAGTGATGCTCCGAAATTAGCAGGCAAAGCCCTTGCGGCCCTGCTATATGTAGATGACTTGGTGTTAATATCAAAGACCCCCCGTGGCCTCCAAAACCTGCTTGATGCGCTTGCTAGATATGTAACTAAGAACACGCTAATTGTGAACATGAAGAAAACAAAGGTAATGATCTGTAATCCAAATCCAAGGGGTGTCCTTAGCAAAAAACAAAAAACATTAAGGTGGTGCTTACAAGAACATACCTTGGAAATAGTTCCACTATATACATATTTGGGAGTTGTTATTGATGGCCCGGATAACAAGATATATTTGCAGAGCCTCAGCAGGAAATTGAATATGATGATTTCACAGGCTTTGATTATCCAGGCCAAGTATGGGAAATTTACCATCATACCTGCCCTATCATATTTCAAGAAGAAAGTGGTACCGGTATTACTGTATGGTTCTGAAACAAAACCATATATAGTGGGAAACATTTGGTTGCGTTTCGAAAGTAAATTTTGGAAATGCATTTTAGGATTACCTAAATGCATACCTATGGCCTGGATTAGGACTGAATTAGGGCTTATATCACTATATGCTCGTTACACCTGGCAAATGACATCACTGTTTAGAAAGTGTATTTTAGCCTCTGATAAGAACAAATTGATAAATACGCTGGCTGATTATGTGTTTACAAATAATGACAAGTTCATGGTGAAATGGCGATACACTGTAATTGAGGTATTGGCGGAAGCAGACATCTCCCTTGATGATCTACTTACGAATCCAGGTAGAGCAAAAACCAAGATATTTCTGCATGACTGTTCATGTACAAGAGAGAAGTGTTTGAACTATCATGATTTCCCCAAAAACCCGTACTTGCATAAAAGGTGCAGTGTTGTAGAACCATATTTGCTTAAGTCCCCATCACATGATCATAGAAGACAATTTCTGAGAATACGATTTAATCTATGTGAGACGAGGGATCTAAAAGCAAAACGTAAATTGATAATGAAGGAAGACAATTTTTGTCGCTTTTGTAAGATCATAAATCAACCTGAATCCCTACGCCATCTACTTACAGAATGCCTAGCACTCAAACATAAACAAGAACAATATCTCAAACCCTTGCTACATGAATATACCTTAATAACATCAGAGTCTCTATGGTGGTTGATTTATTGTGGTCGCACTACTGCTCTAAGACTTGCTACAATTGCCTTTGTGAATACTTTGGATTTAGAAAATGAACAAATGATGACAGAGACAAAAAAATGATATATGTATCATGGAAGTAATCAGTGAGTGATAAATGATGAAATACCATGATGGAGTGGATTTTTTTTGTAATGTACGTCTGGATATTGTTTCAAACTACCTATGTAAAGAGGTGCAGTTAGGTGGATAATGAATAATGCCTAACTTGTAACTATATAGTTGTGATGTATATATATATGTACAGATGTCAGAGCTAGAAAGAATCTGATTGGAGTTGAGCGGAATTCTGCGCAGGAAATAGAAGGAATTTGGGCTGACCTCAATTACATGAACATTTATAAGCTGTTTTAATGACACAAGAAATTAATTGATGCTTGGGAAGGGATAAGAATTTTTTTTTTTTTTTTCTTCGAATTGGATTGTTGTAATGATATGTTGCTATGAAATGTATTATTGTCTTCTGATCCGCTCCCCCATCCCTGCCCAAGTTTAATAATAATTTTAATAATTTTAATAATTTTATTTTTTGTAATTTTAAATTTTAAATCTAATTTTTTCCCCAAATTCTAAAAATCTGTTGCAACTTAGTTAAAACTATTTTCCTTCACTGATCTCACCTACTCTGATCTGTATGACCTGTATGAACTGTATGTGTATATAGATGTAAACATGAAGATTAATGAAGGGAATGAAATTATTGTAAAGCTGATTCAGTTCAGTTATAACAATAAAATAAAATTTAAAAAATTTAAAAAAGATATTTATAACGCGCTTAATACCCAGAGCTTTCTAAGCGTGGCCCCGGGGATCAAACCTGTATTGCTCTGTGTCGTCTTGCTGCCAGCGTGAGCACCTTGCCGCTGAGCTTCTTTTCTTTTATTACATGTTTTGCTGATATATTCATAGGTATTAACCGGAGTTCCCCTTGTTTTTGTTTTTGTTTTTATCTTTGTTTTGGTTTTATGATTATTTCAATGTTTTCTTTTTGTCTCCATTTGCTTACACTTGGGTTCATTACCAATATTACTTGAATTTCATGTGACTGAATATGGTTTCTTCCCAAATTGTCTAACTCTATTACGTGTGTAAATGAACAGAGGATTTTCCCCTGATGACGGATTCTATCCAAAATGCATAGGCACCAAGTTGACCCTTGTAAACGCTTCACTGCCTCATCCCTTTACATACATTAAAACAACACTGTGTTGAAATTGCTTTTGCAACTTTTGATTTACAAACCTTATGAAAACTAGTGCAGAATTTTTGCTCGAACTGATTAATAATTGAAATTGGACCTTTCAGCCCACTTGCAGGGCACTACGAGAGCCTGTAGCTCTCACAGGAGCTTTCCTGCGGGATTCCTACTGTTCAGGCCAGGCCTTGAGTGTTGGCAGGGGGAAAAGGTAGAATATACATTGACTGGAGTGATGGAACTAGTAGCCGTTTTTTATTGAGACATTTTGATTGTTCACCTTGCTAGCGAGCTAGAACTGGTCCTCTGTTTTCTGTTTGAGGCTTCCGGGAGGCATTAGGGGTTCAGAAGTAAAGTACAAAATCATATGACAGTAGTGTAAAACATAGATGGATAAAAATTACAAAAATACATATTTATACATTTTTACATCTTTTTAACTATGTAAAAGAAATAGAAAATGAAAAGCATTCACTTTTTTGAATTATGTAAACATTTATAAACATATATGTATATTTAAAAATACATATATAACACATTTTATGTTTTACATGTTGCAATGATTTTTCTTGTCATTTTCTATTCAATGAGCCTGCATGCCTTGAAGTAAAAAGTGTATTTATTTTTATGATTGCCATTGTTATTATTAGTTTTTATTATCTATTTATGTTTATTTTTCAAATTCTTTTGATTAATATACCTTTATTTTGTTTTGATATGTTAGTGTTCATTAATGAAAATGGATTTTGTATTTCTTTTTTATTAAATGTGATAATTAATTGAACTAATGTTACTTTTAATGTGTGTTCATATTTGAATTCGTATTTATTATTAATGCTTTCTTATTAATTGTATTTTAATTTATTTATTAGTTTTGATTAGTATAAGGTGTATTTTATATTAATAATATTTTTTATTACTGAACACATTTGTTTAATAATTCTGATTTTTAATTTAGATTAAAATTATTTTATTGTATATGAATATTTTATTTTGATGTATTTGTTTGTTTGTTTGTTTTTTTATTTGATATAGCGCGAGTCCAAAACCCTCAGGTAGCTGGACGCAAGCAATACAAGACTACCTGGGAACTTGGGTACAGTACAATTCAAGGATACTTAGGAATTTGGAAGATTACAGAGAATGTGTGCATGGTATGCTAGGTTGCAGAGCAGTCGGAAAGAGGAAGGCGAGGGAGTGCGGGTCATAACAACGGTGAAAGTCGTAAAGGGAAAGTTATGTTACAGTGTCAGTAGCTCGTAGCCAAGTAGTGACTCTCTGTCTGAAACTAGAGTATGTCTGGTCAGTTCTAAGGTCTACAGGGAGTTCATTCCATGTTTGGACAGCTATAACCGGGAAGCTAGAGCCACCAGCAGAACTCTTTTTGTATCTGGGAACCATAAGCTTGTAGGCATTGGTGAGTCCCGTAGGTCTGTTTGAGGCAAGGTAAGGAGGAGCTAGGTTGTTAATACATTTGGATGGTAGAGAGAGGCTTTTGAGAGTTATCCTGTCTTTAATTTTGAGCCAGTGTGCTTTTCTTCGAAATGCCGAAATGTGTTCTCTGATCGGGATGCTTAGAGCTGCTCTAAGAGTGCTATTTTGGAGCCTTTGAAGTTTATCAAGGATGTATTTATGGGAACCTGCATATAGAGCATTACAATAATCCAGTCTGGATAGAATAAGTGTGTTAGCAAGGGTAATACAACTAGTCTCAGATAGGAACGGTCGGCAAGCTCGGATCAATTTGCAGGTGTAAGCTGTGGAGGATGCTAGAACGTTGATTTGTTTCTTGAATGTGAGTGCTGAGTCAAGATAGACACCAAGGGTTTTCACTGCAGGCATCACTTTAATCACATTACTGTCAATGTTAAATGAGTCATAGCTAGGATTGAGTTTGTTGATAGCCGACTCTGAGCCTAGGATCAGGATCTCGGTTTTGTCGTCATTCAGGCAGAGGCCATGGGAGGCCATCCATGCCTGAATGAGGAGATATATCTTGTTTACTAAGGCCGAATCTTCCAGGCAGTTGCCCGAAAGGGGGATGAGGATCTGAGTGTAATCTGCATAGTTAGTGTAGATGACGCCCAATCTGTCCAACTTGTCAAATAGGGTCTTAGTAAAGCTGTTATACATAGTGGGAGATACACATGATCCTTGTGGGACACCACAGGTGACTTGAATAGGGTCGGCAGCTGCTAGGGGGCGAAGACTCTCATTGTATGGTTGGCAAGGAAGGATTGAATCCATGTTATGGCATCACTTAAGAAGTGGGCGGCAGATCTAAGCTGATTGCATAAAACTGCATGGTCTACCAGGTCGAAAGCCACCGACAGGTCAAGGAGGAGTAGCATAGCTGATTTGCCAGTGTCCTTCAACTCGTCAATTTGGGTCTTGAGGTCAATCAAGGCTGTTTCTGTGCCATGAAGGGGACGGAAGCCAGATTGTCTAGAGCCTAGTAAGTTGTTAATTTCCAAGTAGTCCTGAATTTGTAGGTAAGCTACTCTGTCAATGATCTTAAGTAAGAATGGGACTGTGGTGATGGGTCTATAGTTTGTTGGAATAGTTGGGTACAAGGTTTTATTTTTGAGTAGGGGAAGCACCCAATATTGTTTGAGGTTGTTGGGCACAAGGTTTGACCTAAAGGATGCATTAATACGTTTTGAGATAAAGGGGGCTAGATCTCTAGCTGTGTCCTTTATTATTTGGGCTGGACAGTTGTCACCTTTACAGTTAGATGGTTTTAATGAGAGTATAGTTTTTCAGTCTCAGCTATAGATATTTTTTTAAATGGGTGAAGGGTGTTGTTAGGAGAGTTGGGAAGTGGCTGCTGCTGTGGTACAGGTTCTGTTGGGAGGATCAGGGATGCTTTCTTGTTGGTGATTTTTGTTTGGAGGGAGCTGATTTTGCCCGCTAGGGCGTTTTGGATTTTAGTACACCATGCTTGTCTTTAGGGGTATTGTCGACTTGAGGTATAGGGGATTCCATTTCTCTGAGGATGGAGAATAATTCCCTGGTATCTGAATTAGCTTTAGCTATTCTTTCATTAAACATGTTTTTTTTGTGTGTTGATGATTTCCTTTTTGTACAGGCTAGAATGGTTGGTTAGCTTAATTTTGTTCTCTTCAGTGGGAGAGTGGCGCCATATTGATTGCAACTTTCTTTTTTGAATCCTGAGTTCTTTCAAATGAGGTGTAAACCAGTTATTCAGATGGGATATTTGTCTACTTTTATGAGTTTTAAGAGGGGCTAATGTGTCAAGAGCTGCATTCATGGTTCTATTGAAGACTTCTACCAGCAGGGTAGGGTCTGATGTTTTAGAAAAGTTATCAAGAGTAGGAAGAAGGTGAGGTAGGAGATTTTCTGCTGTAATCTCTTTTTTAAACCTAGTAGGGAGAGGCGGTACTTTGAGTATTGGTTTAGGGCGGGCAAGGTCAAGTAGAGTGCAGAAAGAGATCAGATAGTGGTCTGTCCAAGGTTGCGGTGTTAAGTTCGTAATGCAAATGTTACAGCTCAAATCGGCCACCCAATCTAGTGTCCTACCTTTGGCATGTGTGGATGTAGAGATTCTTTGTGTTAAGCCATAATCATTAATTAGTGAGGCTACAAAATTTGTGCGTGGTTCTTAGTATTATTGTTTAGGATGCTAGTTAAGTCCTCCTCAATGGAGCCTAGTGATCCCGGTGGTCTGTATAATACAAATTTGGTAAGAGTACGGTTGCCTGATAGCTGGAGTTTGGCTGTGAGTATTTCACAAGATTGGAGTGGGAGATTGGAGGTAAGCCTGATCGGTAGGTTGGATTTATGGATGATAGCTAGGCCACCTCCTCTAGAGTTTGGTCTGTCGGCTCTTAATAATTGGTAACCGTCAGGTACTGCTAGCATGCTAGCGGGGCCTGCAGCCTCGTGGAGCAAGGTCTCAGCTATGACCAAGAAGTCCAGGTTCTCATTTACTATAATGTCAGAGATGTCGGCAGCATGAGCTACCATCGACCTGGCATTTATAAGGGACCCTGTTAGTGATAAGGTGCTGGTTGCCTTAGTGACAGGGGAAACTTTGCTAGAAAGGAGACCTTTTTTGATGTTAGTTTGGTTGGTAGCAAAGAGGACAGGTGACATAGGTTTGTGTTTTTGGTAGTATGGTTGTTTAGTAGCTAGTCGATTGAGTTGGGCGGCTTTACAGGAAACACCTCTGATGGTGTAGTTGGATAGGTGATCATAGATGCGGGGCAGTCTCGCTCTCAGCCTCAGGTTTCTGTCCCTAGGTGGGCATGAGGCTAGGGATACGGCCGCCATAATAGAAAGGAGGCCTAAGGCAGGAAGTAATGTCTGAGCCTTGGTAACTTTCAACATAATTGGTGGTAGGGACAGCAAAATAGTGATCATGTATAAGTTAGGGTTGTGGACATTAACTTAGAGATAAACTCAGTAGTCATATAATGTAAACACACTAGTCATGCAATGTAAACGCAAGTCTTATATGATAATAAAATTAGCAGCATTAGCAACATTGTTATAACAATAATCAAGCGTGTGCAAATAAGCAAATATGTGATAGTCAGATCATTAGCAGCATATGTTGTTGCAATAAACAAAATCAGGTACTGTGTAAGAATTAAGTTAGTACATAAGTAGGCAAGGGCAGAGTGTAACACGTAGAGGTCATGTGGTAGGCAGAGTATGCTGTTCGGTAGTAGGCAGCGACAGGATATTACAAAAGGTTCTCTAGCAAAGGCAGGAGGTATGGTGTCAGCAGTTTAGGTTATTATGTGGATCGGCATAAGCCATACTATATTAGAATTAGTTGCAGACTACACGCAGAAATTCCAATACGCATGTGAGACAGCACTTTGGCGAGACCAAATAGTCGTAGGCGAGTCGGCACAAGATCATACAAAAGGTACAATGTAACTATATGCAGGCAATGTGCATAGCAAGTATCAGAGTCAAGAAGCCAGTGTGGTGAGAGTTAGGTTTACACATGTATAGTGCAGTGTTGATAGCATTCGGGTTACCTGGACATTGTCATAGTCTTTAGGCAGCAGTGGTGGGGGCATAGGACAGAATCGAATCAGCCGTAAAGGTCATGCTAGAGGTAGGTAGGAACACAAGGCAGGGTTGTGGTACCTTGAAAGGGCTGGTCCTGATACAAATAAAATCGGACAGACGGCAAGGGACACACGTTGATCTGTGGAACGTAGTTACTAGATGTGCTAGGAGGTTTGTACATCGATAATGGGAAGCGGGCTCGAAGTCAGCACTTTCAAGGGTGACTCAATTTCGTAGATTAAAGAGATTGTGTAGGGCCACGGGCGTACCTTAGTATAGGGGGGCTCCAGGAGTAAATAGAGGGACTCCTACTACTCCGTTCCTGTGGGGGTCTGGCGCGGCATAGACGAGGGGACGTAGGAGCATAGAGGATAAGTGGACCAGTTAGAGTATATAGCCGTGTTTCTGTGGCGTCTGAGGGCTCACTGGGGAAGAACAGGGCCTTTTCCCTCTGGCCTTCTTCCGGAGCTGGCTTCCGCCTACCATAGGGGATTGGCTCAAATATGCAGCTGGTTACTTAGCAACCCTAAACAGCCTTGTTTTCAGGCCGCGTTGCGACCGCCATTTTGGGGTCAGGCCACATTATTGTGACAAAATGGTGGATCGTCGAGGCGGCAATGTGCAAATGCACAGAAGGGGCTCTGGTGGGCAGCAGGGCTCGGGAGGCAGGCGCAAAGTGGGTGAAGGAGGCTAGTTAGCCATTCACTTGCCTCATCAATATTGATATTTCCCTGATTGCTGCTTCATGATGGTCAGGCAGCATACGTAGAATATTCCGGCGGGCGCTTCAGGTCGGATGTGCTCGTGAGGGGCAGGGAGGGGCTCCAGCCCTCTCACCCTTCCAGGAGTGCGGATGCAGCTCGTGGGGCTCACTGGGGAAGAACATGGTCTTTTTCCTCTGGCCACCTTCCGGAGCTGGCTTCCGCCTACCGGTGTAGGGGATTGGCTCAAATATGCAGCTGGTTACTTAGCAACCCTAAACAGCCTCGTTTTCAGCCCGCGTTGCGACCGCCATTTTGGGATCTGGCCACATTATTGTGACAAAATGGTGGATCGTCGAGGCGGCAATGTGCAAATGCACAGAAGGAGCTCTGATGGGCAGCAGGGCTCGGGAGGCAGGAGCAAAGTGGGTGAAGGAGGCTAGTTAGTCATTCACTTGCCTCATCAATATTGATATTTCCGTGATTGTTGCTTCATGATGGTCAGGCAGCATACGTAGAGTATTCCGGCGGGCGCTTCAGGTCGGATATGCTCGTGAGGGGCAGGGAGGGGCTCCAGCCCTCTCACCCTTCCAGGAGAGTGGATGCAGCTGAGTGGGGCTATTACTGCTATATGTCCATTTTAATATTGATTAATAAGTCTGATTAATATTAATGTGTTAATGCTGATTGAGTAAAACATATTTTGTATTTCTATTGTATTTTTATTACTTCTTACTATTTATTATTGTGTTATTTGTTCAATGGTGGTTGTAGGCTGGAGTGGAAGTAGTAAAATGAATCATAAGGAAGGAAGCAGGAGAGAATTGCAATATGTTGTGGAATGATAACCCAAAAGTGAGAAATATTAAAAACAGCTGAGATATGCCAATTGTGTAACATTTTATTTAGTGCACACTTTTATGAAATTGGTGCAATCTGCTATTTTTCCATGTTCAACTTTTAAACAATCTTTGCTCCAGGCTGTTCATTAAGATTTGCAGGACCATGTAATACAATTATAAACAAAGGTACAATATGTATATTTTACTCTACATTTTTCAATGATTCGTTATTAACCCTGGCTACTGCAAAGTATAAGAATGCTAATATTTGTTCTCTTCCATGCAGGTAGACCTATTAGTTAAGATTCGAGTTTCACAAAAGCATAACCAAAAATGGCAAATATAAAACAAGCTGGAGTACGCAATAAAGAGTCCACTTCCAAGAAAAACAGTAGTGTAGCGCACCCTGAGTTCAAACCATTGCTGTTCTTCAGAAGCCCACCACAGCAGTCAGCATCATAGCTTTCCTGATGCATTGGAGTCGGTAGTGAACAAGGTGAAAGTGCTACTTGGCCAAAGGCCTCATCAGATTTAAATCATGGGATAACGAAGATGCCAGATATAACCGGCGATGTAATGCTGCAAACAATCTTACATGGTGACCTATAGTTACAAGAAAAGGCACAAAAAACTGGGAAAGACAAGAAGATCCAGCTTTGGTTGCAGATAAGGCAATTTCTTCAGGGGAATGTGTGAGTGGTGGTAAATATGAGGGAAAGCCAAAAGTAGACGTTCCTCGCCATTGCTCCTTTCAACGGACCCACAGAGGCCCTGATAAAAGGAAGACACAAGACGCAGCAACACACTGAAATGATGCTGCTGATGATGACTGTACTCCTTTGCCCTGCTCCTGTAAGTTCAAGTGTGAATGAGCACCACATAGCAAACTGTGTCTATGGTACCCATCAGTGCCACCTTTTTGCTCACAAAAATTAGTGAAATCACATTAGGGCAAGTAGTTCCTTTAATGCAGGTAACAAAATAGTAGTAACAGACGGGAATGACAGATTTTGCCTCAGCATTTTTTGTCAAAGTAGATGTCATCAGCGTTTTTCCAACATATTTTGCCGAAAATATATGTGGGGGGTGGGTTTAGGGTAATAATAAATGTAGGGGGGATAAGAGTGGTGCTGCGTGGGTACCCCCGCATATATTGACAGCCAAATCATACATTACATTTTTTTAGATGAAATCTACTTCGCCAAAACAAAATTGATAAAATCACATAAAACCGTAACAGACAGCAGTCTCACAACCCTAGTGTATAGTATAGTTGGTACTGTGATAAAACAAGTATTAAAAATAGTATTAAAAATGTACCTACTACCAACCTAGAAGTAGGCACTATTTCCACTTGGTATACTAGCAGTTCTAGTAGGGGGCACAAAGGAGTTCAATATGATGTAGCATTTTAACTCTGGTAGTGCTACGTCTTTTCAACACCACTATCAGTGGGGCTCAGACATTGAGCTCCCTGTATTTGTTTATGGCAGCTGGCCCACTCCAATCCTGTCTCCCTCTCTCCTACTCATACTTCTGTGTCACTAGCTAATCCACAACAATTTTAATATTTACAAAATGTTAAAGCAATATTAAAAAAGTGTTTTGTTAAACACAAATGTTCATAATCACTATAAAGAGTGACAAAGTGATTTGAACTAAATTTCAAAAGACCTTTATTCAGTTTCCACCATCAGATGAAACATAAAAATAACTGTGCCACCATACCCATGAATCCTGAAAAAAGACAGGAGTACATACAATCACCCTTATAAAAGCCAATATACTTGACTAATATATAGTTAAACAAGGTACGTTTCCTCATACAAATGTGCCCAGTTCCATAGATTATATTAATAACCAGCGAGGGACAATGAGATTGCAACATGCAATCTCATTGGCCCTTGCCGGGGCGTTACCCGACTGGGAATCCCACTCCCTGCAACGTTCCTTCCTTTCTGTCCCTGGCAGGGGGGGGTGGCAGCCACTCAGCCAATGAGGAGGCTCAGAATGGGGTAATCCCCGCTCCGAGCCACCACATGGCTGGAGGATGCCATCTTCCCCCACCGGGGATCGAGTGTTGTTCCCTCCCCCGCATCCCCCAATCCAAAGAATCCCCTTTCCGCCCTCCCAACCCCACTTACCTTCTTTTTTGTCCATTTCGGGAGGGGACACGCTGGGACCACTTCTGTCCCCAGCGCGTCCGCTCCCGATGCGTGATAGGCCTTTCTCTTCATTTTGTTTGTTTACCTTTTTACATTCATTTTCAATGGCTGCCACAGAAATGGAAAACGGTCTTCATTTTTCATTTTTTGACATTCTTTTTTTTCTGTTCCGAAACGAGGGCTGGTGTGACGTCATTAATCCAAGATGGCCACTGGTACGGATACTAATTTAGTTTTTGAGCTGTAACAGCTTTTTGGGTTGTTCTATGAAACATTGCTAAGTAGGTTTTTTGTTAAACATGATCACAGGAATAGAAAAAAATCACATAACAATTTTCTTTTAATATCTTTTACCATTTCCAAGATATGGCATCGTAAATTATTGCTACTTTATCACAAACCTTCTACTGTATGCTCATTAAATTGGAAAGTTTGAAATAATTTGCAACTTTCTCGCTGAACTATACTATTTATTAAAACTATAATAGCTATTTACATTTGAAGAGAGAACTTAAGGTTTTACAGATCATCTTCTCAGTCCCAGAGTTCATTTTAATCATGTACAAAATTGTTGTTATAACATAGCTCTTTGTCGCCACCACACTTACACAGTTCTGTGCCCATTATTGACTGAGCTTGGCATTTGCAATGCACAGCACACCGTCCTTTGACCCATGCACACCGTATCGGCTGTATGATTGATTGTGGTGTATATGGAAGTGTACACATACTAGGAGAATATTGATTAGCTACCTTCTCCTACCCGAAATGTGGTGGTTCTGCGAGATTTGGGCATTGCTGATCAGCGCGTCACCACTCCATCACCTGGTAATGAGTCATTAAGATGTATAGTATTATAGAGGATTTGTTGGTGGCAGATTTTCACTTTGCATCTCTTTTTTTGTGCACATTCACTAACGCAGATGACCAATGCCTTGAATCTTTGTTCCTGGCGAGCAGACCTGACAAATGAATCGCTCTATCAATCGTTCATCTTTCTTCTTAAATTCTTCTAGACATCCAAGTTTTCCTAAAGCTTCAAGTATTTCATTTTCTGAAGTCTTGAAAACTTTTCAGAAATAACATTTTCTTTGTTTGTAAAGCACCCGTAACATCACACACTGAAAGAGCATGAAGACCTAGTAATGCCTGAACTTTTGTGGGCCCCAAGCAGGAGCACACACGTTTGCGATCTATACATTTTCTATTAGTTCCATCTGCTGTGACAAACATGCTGTCAGATGGGGAAAACAGTGATCACCACAGTGAAAGGACAAAAACATTGGGATTAGGTGAAAACATGTGGAGAGTAGTAGCAAGACAACGTGATACATAAAGGCAGTAAAGAATTATGTTTGTGTCTGCCTCCTTTTGTGTGCATTCAATGTCTCCAACATCATTTACATCTGTTCACTTGGCTTAATTTCTCCAACTGGCTACTAGGCTTCTTTTTATTGTCTGTGCATGCAGCATTGCTTTATTTGAGAGGCAAGCTGTTAACTCATCTTTAGTTTTAGTATGCAATAGAAGGGCTCTCATGGACATTTTTTCAATATTTGTAGAATCTGTAATTTTGTACTCAACAAGTGTTGCTTTTCCTGCTCTTTTTCTTCGCATGAAGTTCTTGAGTGAATTTTCTGGGTAGGTATCAAACACTAAATGAGTTTCATCATACTTGAGTAGATAAAGTTTTATTTTCTTGTTGAATGTAATTGCAATGTCATGGCATAGCTTCACATTTGATGGTCTCTGCAGTGTTTGCAATTCTGCCATTCCGTCAAGGACAGCAGCTGAATGTGTTTGCTGTGGTACAGATCATCTGTCCTCAGTAACAAATTAAGAGATCTCTGTCATGTTGTTAGAAACCCCATCAGCTTGCTTTTGTTTACAGCTAAAATCATTGTACCATCTAAGTTGAACATTGAAAGAGGTACTGCAGATAATTAGTAATTACTCTAGCATTCCTGTAGATCAATATCAACTCGACTTTGTGAAGCAATCAGCAAACATGTGAACAAAGAACAATCTGCCCTCATCTGCACTATGGTGTCTGATACCTTTGTCTTAATAACTTTCTGTAACTTTGACACAGCTGAAGGGTCTCTTTCTTCATTGGTGCCCTCAGGCTACAACTCTCTGAGTCAATCCGGTCTTCTTTAAAGCAGTTATACATTTGTCAACCTTTTTCTGTCATTCTGGATGTGTCCTTCTAAATTTTATCATCAAAAACTGCCTTTGTTGAGATGTAGATGAGTTCTTTTCCATCATAATTCACAGAAATAGTTAATGTCATGATCAATTTGTAGATCTGTTGAACATCTTTCTTTTGGCGTGTTGCTTTGGATGCTGTTATTTATTTATTTATTTAGTTTATTTACTAGCAAAAAGTACCTGTTCTCTGAACGGGTTCTGTACACAGACATGACAACACTAATAAATTGTTGAAAATCAATGATCCTGTAGGTCACTGTGTTCCGATGTGCTTATCACTTGATGTGCTTTGCACTCTGAAGTAAACTGCACTGAGAATGGGTGTGTGTAGCTGGCTGACAAACCCCGGAGCAGACATTGGGGGGAGGCGAAAAATTGGTGTGCTGCTGCAGACTGAGACCTACTGTGCTCTCTCCACACCTGTTGCCTCACACTGATGTGGTGCAGTTTGTTGTGGTACATTGCAGTGCAAATGTCCCAGAAACCCTGCATTCTAGGAAGACCGGTCCTTCTACGGCCACATTGATGTTTTGCTGATTTCAGGCAACCGTTTCATGTGTGAAGGTGCTGAAATCCAAGGGTGGGGTGTCCAAAGGTCATGTAGCCAGTAATGTCTGGAGGGTCCTAACAGGTAACTATGCAACATTTGGTGCAGATGGGTGAAACAGTGTGGAATTGTATAATGAACAACGCTTCACCAAGCCACACACCCACATGCAAATTTTGACTTGTGCTGAAATCTGGGGAAAAGTGTGGGGTGTCCACATCGCATGTAGCCAGTAATGTCCTGATGGTCCTAGCAGGTAATTTTGCAAATTTGGTGCAGATCAGTGAAACAGTGTGGAATTGCATAAGATACAACGCTTTCCCAAGCCACTAACCCATAAACAAATTTAGAGTTTTGTTGAAATCTTGGGGAAGGGTTGAGGTGTCAAAATGTGATGTAGCCAGTAATGTCTGGAGGGTCCTAACAGGTGACTATGCAACATTTGGTGCAGATTGGTGAAACAGTGTGGAATTGTATAAGTAATAATGCTTCGCAAAGCCACAAACCCAAAAACCACATTTTTACTTTTGCTGAAATCCAAGGGATGGGGTGAGGTGTACATATGTCACATTGCCAGTATTTTCCAGAGGTTTCTAACAGGTAGTTATGCAATATGTGGTGCAGATTGGTGAAATGGTGTGGAATTGTACAAGGAACAAAGGTTTGCCAAGCCACATCCCCACATGCCGACACATTTTCACTTTTATACATATAGATGTATTTTTATCGCACTGAAGCCTGCAGGCATCTGAGCGCACATCAACACAGAAAACAATGTCAATGTAGACAGGACATCAATCAATCAGAACAGAAGAGTTACTCAAATAAGCCAGTCTTCAAGTGTTTACTGAAGACAAGAAACTTATTTTCTTTTCACAAGTCAATGCGGAGAGCATTTCAAACATGAGCGGCATGAACAGGAAAGGGGCATCCATTCCCCCTTGCCTGCTTGGTATGGGGACAAACCAAGCAATTGGTGTTGCATAAGCATGGAGCTCTTCTGGGTTCCTACTAGCCAAGGTACGTGATTATGCCTTGGACAATGAAGACATGTTTTTCATTGATGGGTCATCAATTATTGTCCAAGAGACACTCTTATTGAAGCACTTGAGGCAGTGCAAGGGTGCCAAGTTACAATTTATTCTGACTCGGCATGGGTCACATCTACTGTCCATTCAGGAATGTCACGATGGATGAGGAGAGGATTCCGTAGGGCAGAGGGGTCTCCAGTGCAGCATGCTGCTTTGTTATATTGACTAATTGCAGCTCTCTCTGCGTTTTTGGTCGCCGCAGTGGTTAAGTGTGCCGTCCATATGAGTGGTGTAGATTTTGTTTCTCTCTGAAACCAAGCGGTAGATACAGCGGCTAAACAGGCTGTAAATTTGCCGCTCCAGGACATTCCTGAACATCCTTTTTTAATGAATATGCAGTTGCAGTTGCAAGTACCATATACAGCCCTTCCTGTGGCCAAAATTATTGAGATTCAAGGCCAGGCGCCACAGAGTGAGAAGTTGTTGTGGCAAAGGAGAGGGTGTGTGCAGTCTCCAACTGATTTAGTATGCAGACAGACAGGCAGAGGGAAGGTAGTGATGCCCCAAGCTTTGGCATTGGTGGCATTTGACCAACTTCACTACCCTGCCCATGTATCCAAACAGCATATTGAAGCAGCCATTCAAGAGGATTGTATGTGCCTAACATTCAGGAATTGCTATCAGTGTTTGAATCTAACTGTGTAGTGTGCCAGACATACAGTAGGGGGCACACATTAAAGATGTTGAGAGGCTCCTTGCCACGTCCAACTGGCTCGTTTCATGATAGATTTTGCTGACATGGGACAAAGGTCTAATTCTTATCGCTATTTAATAGTGATAGTTTGTCCTTTTTTCTGTTGGATTAAGGCTGGTCTGTGTGCACACCTTGATGCTAAATCGGCCGCCAAATTTTTGGTGAGAGAAGTGTTTCGCTGATGAGGAGTATTTGATACTTTCAGAATTGACAACGGCACCCTCTTCATTAATGAGCATTTTAAGGAAATTGCAGCTCTTTTGGGAATAAAGCACAAACTGTGTTCCATTTACCACCCTCAGGCTAATGGATTGTAGAAAGGATGAATGGATTGCTTAAAACTAATTGATCAAAGCTTTGTGCTACATTGAAAAGGTACTGGGTGCATTGTCTCCCTTTGGTCTTTTTCAGTTTGAGAACTCAGGCCTGTAAGGACCACCACCTCTCCCCTTATGAAATAGTGACGGGGAGACATATGCATACACCACTATCCCCTGTGTGTAGTGCTTCAGATACTCACAGGGCTGTGTCAATTCTAGGGGATGAATTTCATATTTAACTCAGTTAACAAAGTGTATTTAACTACCTTTCTCAACAGATTGCTCCACGACGATCAGAAGAAACTGATAACAGAGCTGCACCAGAGTCGTCTGCGAGCTCACCACCATTGCAATTGATTCCAAATGACTGAGTTTATGTGAGAAATGTTATAACTAAGCCACCCACTATAAGTATTTTATCTGAGTGTTCTTCATTTGGTGTGTTATTTTGTAACCTTTTTTTAAGGTGATTACAGCAAGAGCTGCATTTTAGTGGAAGTTGAGTGGTGTTTTTCTAGTTTATATTTTTTAGACACATTTTGGGACCTTACAGTGTGAATTTGTTTTTATTGTAAAAAGTCTTCTTATGTATCTACAAAGGAGTGTATTCTTCAACAGTGTTAAAAGTATGTGTTCAAAACAAAGTTGTACTACAATATTGTTTCCACTTATGTGCGGTTTTGTGTGTGGTTTATTTTTTACAAATGTCTAGTGAAGTTATATGGGTAGGGCATATAAAGGGAGGGTGTAGTACTTTAAAGAGATGTACACAGGGTCAATATTTTGATAAATTGTTTGAAGCCACAACACCAAGTGATGAATGCTCAACGACAGTGTTTAATTTTAAACGGATAAAAATACAATATACTCTCATATGGAATCTAAGAATGTGAGTGAGGAGGGGTTTAGAGGAGGAAAATGAATATGATATGATATGATATAAAGTCATTTATAACAAGCCTGTACACAAGTGTTACTAGGCATTTCTATGATTAATATAAAGGTATAGTGTTTGATAAAATGTCCAATGTGCACCACCCACAATTCAATATATGGTATAGCTACATGAACTCAGTATGGAAACAGAGGTTCAACGGGAGTCATGTCTGCTCCCTCATTGCCCACATGTCTGGGGCACCCAAAATGTTAGTACCCCAAGAAATATTGCCCTTAGAGGCCCAGTGCTTGGTGCATTTAGCACTGTGTAGGGTTCACAGCGTATTCCAAGGGTACACAGTGCACACGGTGCAAGTGGTGCAAATGGACAGAGATGGAGAGAAGTGTGCCAAGGATGACAGTGCCCCTTAATGCAAGCCACGGCCCATGCTACAACTGGAAGGAGTGTTGTTCGTGTCAAACAGATGCGACAATGCAGTGGTGAGCTGTGCTTCAGCGCGGTTGGCTGCATTTGGAGAAAGAGTTATATGGAACATCAATAAGCACTGTTTTGCACAGACAGATAACACAACCCTTGTCCGAGTGGAAGGTGAAGGAGGCCTTATCAGCATGGCTCTGACCTACGCGGAGACAGAAAAGGTGGGGGCCAGGTAGCAGAGGAGCTTTTGACATGGATAGAGGGAGAAGTGCTTTTGCATGAGAGGAGAGATGGCCTGTTCTCTGGAGGAAAGAGGGATTTCGTGAAGCTAACAATGGTATGAATGGAGAAATAGATGGATAGATGATGTTTTGCACCACAGGCAGACAGAAGAAGGCCATTATAGAGATATGCTTTGAAATGTCACGCTGACTGAACACGCAGTGTTTGACCAGAACCAGTGATTGCAAGTAAAGTACATGCAAACACAGACATGCAGGCACGGCTCAAATATAGAATGCTGACACACAGTAAAACGAAGGAATGCTTAAAGCAACTATAGGGATTTGTATACATCATTGCACAGTATAACCAGGGGAGAGGGGAGTTGCTGGTTCTAGATGGTGCTAGATGTTGATGGAGTTCGATGAGATCGAGAGGCGTTTGGTTGGCATTGATGCAGCCTTGGCAGACCAGCTTGGGAGAGATTGAGAGCTTGGCAGAGGCATTGAGGCAGTTCGAGTGACCAGATATTGAGGCCTGGCCCTGACACTGACTGGTTGGTTGCAGAGTTAGCGGGAGAGAAGAGACTTGGTAAAGAGAGCAAGAGGGGAGTTTTGCTGAAAAAGCCATGGGTGCATGGGGGAATTTGAACAGACTCACACAAAGAGCTTTTGGTTTGGGAAAGGGGAAATCAGACAGGAATTGTCTTAGAGAGAGAGAGTGAAGTATGGTGTGGAATGGAGAGGAATGCTGAATGCTGGCACTTGCCATATGTATATTGCATTAGATACTGATGGATCTAGCTAATCACAGGCTTGCATTAGAAGCCTGTAAGGCTTATAGTTATTCACTGCATGATAGATTTGCACCAGAAGCATATAAAGGTGCAAATTCGATATTTGCATTATTGTATTGTTTGCATCAAGACATTATTGCTTGCATCATGCCTTGCTGTGAATGAATAAATGCATTCTATTGTTATAATTGAATCGATTAATGTGTTTTCTTTGTGTCTTATGTTATTTTGCCCATATGAGTATGTAATCTAGGAGTAACACAGTGCACATAGGCCCTGAGATACGAAAGCAGGGGGGTATAGTGATCCACACCCCCTAGGAGATTGTCTAAGATTAGCTAGGATTGTCTAGGGTTGGCTAGGGTTGTCTAAGACTGATGCATGGTCACCCACATGGGGTAGGCCAAAGGCAGAATTTGTTTTACGGTCTCACAAAATGGCGCCCAACGTGGGCTTCACAAATGCTGAAAGATAACATGGGACATAGGGTTCCACTTATCGATTTTGCAGCAGTCGAAGTTTGAACATTGCGTGCAGCTGTGTTTTTTTCTGTTAGTTCGTCGTGGGAATAGATATTTTTATGTTTTATGTTTTGTCTGTCTTGCGGATGTTATGAATTAGAGCATGCTTCGTCCACAATGTTGTTCACCGTAGGAAGGGGAACGCAATTGTCTGACTGACTTTGAATCCGGAATTGAATTTGGAATTGATCCAGAGCAGTATTTCATGACTGGCAATTTTTGGGAATAAATGTACATTTATTTATCCGAGCTAGAGAAACAGTTTTTTCTTGAAGACGCTTGTGGTATTTTGTTTGTTTGGAAATCTGCGGACACTGACACTTTTTGGGGAAATCTGACCTTTGTTTTGGATTCCTGTTGGTTGAAATTTGTGTGCACATTTTTGGCAAGATGACGACTGTATCTGCATGTTTAGAGAAGTCTTGGAACTTGCTTTTTGAAACTCACTTTAGTGTCATGAGATTTGTTTGGAGAGACATCCCGAGGATAAATTAAAACTGCAACAAGAGCTCATTTTTTAATGATTTGAAAGCAATAAGAAATTGGCTTAGAAATGTGCTTGATGTCTGGGAAGTAGTTTTGCTGGCTCCAGTCATATTGAAAGTGAATAGTGAAGTAGCAAGAACAGAGATGACACTATATATTGGTGACTTGCGAGCAGTAATATATCGTCTCAGACATGTAATTAGCAATTGGGAATTTGTCCCAGTAGCAGACCCATTGAAATCTTTGATGGGCGGGAACAGCGTTCCTAGAGAAATTAATATTGTTCGTGGGGAGAAAAAGTTACCTCAGAATTTGTACAGAAATAGTGTGACCCATAAAGCAGTTTGTTCTACTGATAGGGCAGCAATGTATGAAGGGATTGCAGCAACAGCAGAGCAACAAATTGAACAGATTGAACAAGGGGTTTGCCAGGAAATAGAGGACATGAAGAGTGTGCAAAGAGGGATTGCCTATGAAGAGTTGCATTGTGAAACTGTATTATTGGAGACACCTTTGCATGGAAACAGTTATGTGCATGGAGTCACTCATGTGAAAATCATTGATTTGAATAGAAAGAACATTTGTGATGGCATTGTTTTCAGGAGTGATAACACCAGTATTTTGCCTACGTTATCGAGTGAGAACATTTTTTTGTCTATTGACATAGAAACTTGGTTAGCATCGAAGGAGAACGTAGATAAAGTGAATCGTGCTAAAATTGGATGTTTTGAGACAAAGGATTGTTTGAATTATTTTTGTTTGAATGAGTGCATGGAAAGAAAGGGTGTTTATGTTTTGATAGCAATGCAGCAGAAACATTGCGCGGCACTAGCAGAGTGTTTACTTGAGAAGGAATGTTGTTTGAATCTGAATTGCATTGCAAATGTAGAAATCAGTGTCCGTTTGAATGAAATCGATTTGTTTTTCAAACATGGAGTTATTCAGCTTCGTGAATACATCATGTTGAAAGGGGAATGTGTGGCTAGAACACATGGAAATGTCACAGAAAGCAATTGTTTTGTAGGACATGGAGTGCAATTGAATGACATGAATGCAGTGGTGCAGCATTTAAATGTGCAATTTTTGAATGTGACATTTTTGGAGTACGTGAAATTGGCTGTTCTGAAAAAGACAGGGATGGAGAAATGCATCTTGAGGCATGATTAGACAGGCATGGTGTAACGCTCACCTGGTTCCTACAGAGGCGCTGACTCAGGCTGGACTGCGACCCTGGGTTCGGGATGCGCTCAGGACGGGACCTCCGAATACGAACGCCCTGGTTTGTGAGGTATTTTTCTGTAGATGGGCAAAAAGGGGTAAATACTCAAGTGATAGGATGAGGTTCCCCCCCAGTCTTTGCTTCTCCCACTTCTAGGCTTTCAACAAGTCTCAGCGAGCTCTTACCTTTGGCTTGGTGAAGGTGAGCTCTTCATCCTGCTTCTGGTGCATGGGCGCATGGAGTCCAGTTACGTCACTGGATGAATTCAATGTGCAGGTTTAGAGTCCTTTTGTAATAGTCTTTAGGTGCAGAGACTCTTTTGGGCGATGCTGTTGCAGTTGCACGTGCCGAGACACGTGAGTATAATTGAACTATGGTCTTTTCCAACATGGCACCTGCAACAATGTCTTTCTGTTCCTTGCAGGCGCTGGGTTGCTGTGGGCGATGCCGCCGTTACTGCACGTGCGGAGGCACGTAAATATAATTGAACTGTGGCCTTTTCCAAATGGGTGCCTTTAACAGTGTCTTTTCCCTTTCAGGTGCTGGGATGCGGTGGGCGATGTCGCCGTTGCTGCACGTGCGGAGGCCGGTAAGTATAACTGAACTGTGGCCTTATCCTAATGGGCGCCTTAAACAATGTCTTTTTCCCTTTCAGGTGCTGGGATGCTGTGGACGATGCCACCGTTGCTGCACGTGCGGAGGCCGGTAAGTATAACTGAAACGTGGCCTTATCCTAATGGGCGCCTTGAACAATGTCTTTTTCCCTTTCAGGTGCTGGGATAAAAATAAATAATAATTTGGCATTTATATAGCGCTACGAACCCTCAGGTATCTGAGCGCTGCTTATTATTACCCACGGTGTGTGGTGCTCATTTATTGACCTCAGAAGGATGAAAGGCTGAGTTTGGCCCCGCCGGGATTCGAACTTGCGTTAGCAGGCTATGCACGGATGTCAAAGCGAGCGCTCTACGCGCTGTGCCACTTGACCGGCTAATGCTGCCGGAGTGAAGGCCGCGGTAAGCCTTGGAGTGATCAAGGATGGATAAGGTAAGCGAGCGCGGCTGCGTGCGTTTTGCACGTTTTCTAACCTTGAACTTTTCTTTGCAGGTCTCGGAGACTGGATTCTGGAGGCTGAATTCAGGTACGTATGAATTCCGGCGTGTTTTCTTATCCCCAGGTTGCTGCTCGGGAAGCTGAGGATGTATCCAGACCAGGAATGCAGGAGCCGACATGGTGAGCATCCTGCTGCTGCTGCAGAATAACGCGAAGCACGTGAAATCCATCGGGCGTGGTTTAAATAGTGTAGCAGAGCTTTGGTGCGTGTTCTTCCTCCAGCCCCACCCAGGTAAGAAAAGAGTTCCTGATTTGAGGAAGTAGTTCCTCCCAGCCCTGCTGGCTGGGGACTTCAGCCTGACTGGGTTGCTCTGGGTGAGTATGCAGCATGGTCTGCCCCAGGTAAGTCCACCCAAGCATTATGCCATGGTTTACCCATATGAGCCCGGCACCTATGGCGCCGGGACTGAAACCCTTTGTGAGCCTGGCGCCAAAGGCACCAGGACACGGTCCAAAGGGCCCCTGTAGGGGTCTGCTGGGTCCGGAAGAATGAAAGGCGGGCCTTCTTCCGAGGATGCTGGGCCAGTCCTGGCTCCTCGGGAGCAGTGCTCATGACAGTACCCCCCCGCAAGGCCCCTCCCAAACCTGTCCTCCCCGGCGGTTTTGGTTTATTGGGAAAAGTCCGGTGAAATTTTCTGACTAAACGAGGAGCATGGACGTGGTCATAGGGTTCCCATGATCTCTCCTGAGGTCCGTAGCCTTTCCAATCAATGAGGTAGAATAGTTTTGATTTGATGATCTTAGAGTCCAAAATATCTTTAACCTCAAATTCGGGTTCTCCATTCACTTGAACAGGCTCTGGAGAACTGGTCAATCTGGTTCCCGGTTGCATGAGTTTCAAAAGAGAAACGTGAAATACAGGATGTATTTTCATATGGGTTGGCAATTTTAATTTGACGGCTACCGGATTAACTATGGCCGTAATTGGATATGGTCCCAGGTATTTGGGGTTGAAGGTGCGAGGTCCTTTAAGCGATAAATGTTTGGTGGACAGCCAAACTTGATCTCCAACCTGGTATTGAGGGGCATTGCTTCGGTGTTGGTCTGCTCCCTTCTTGTACCTTTCTTTGGCTCGTTGAAGATGTGCAGTCACTTCTTTAAAGGTTTGGGTGATAACAGTATGCAATTGATCCCCGGCGGGTGTTCCAAGATCTTGAGGTGGATCAAGGTCGGAAGTTCGAGGATGAATACCATACAAAATGTAGAAGGGACTCTTCCCGGTTTCTGAATGAACTGAATTGTTGTATGCATATTCTGCTATCCAAAGGATGTCCTTCCAGTTGCTCTCCGACTGTTGTAGCATGCATCTTAAATATTGCTCGAGAGTCTGGTTGGTTCTCTCGGTTTGTCCGTCAGTTTGGGGATGATGGCTGGTTGAAAGTCTTACATCGATTTGAGCTAATCGACAACAGCTGCGCCAAAAGTGGGAAACAAACTGGCTTCCCCTATCTGAGATTACTATCGATGGGAAGCCGTGTAATCGGACGATGTTTTCGAGAAATACTCTGGCTAGGACTGAAGCTGAGGGCAAACCTTTTAGCAGAATAAAGTGGGCCATTTTAGAAAACAAGTCTACAATAACAAGAATGGTGTTGTACCCGGAACAGGAGGGTAAGTCTGTGATGAAGTCCATGGAAAGGGTATGCCAGGGACACGGTGGAATGTCTAATGGTTGCAGAAGACCAGCCGGCCTTTTCTTCTGACCCTTGTTTTGAGCGCATACACCGCAGGACATCACAAAATATTTAATGTCTTTTCTCCACGAGGGCCACCAGAAGTGTCTCTTCACCTTTTCAGTGGTTTTGGCAATGCCAGGGTGACCCTCAATTAAAGAATCATGATAGCAGGAGATTACCAGTCCTTGTAAATCGGTGTGTGGTAGAAATAATCGTCCTTTGAAATAAGGCAAATCATTGCTCACGGTGAAATCTTTTCCTTTTTGTAACCAATTCTGTAAGTCAGATGGGGTCACAAGTTGTTTTGTTTTTTCCTCAATATCCTCGAGGGATTGTGAAGAAATCAGGCCCACGATTCTTTGCTCAGGAATTATTGGTACAGGTTCTGGATTGGCAACGTTATCTCCCATTCCAATTCGGGAAAGAGCATCCGCTTTGCCGTTCTTGTGGCCTGGGCGATAGGTGATTACGAAGTCAAATTCAGCAAAGAATACAGCCCAGCGAAGTTGTCTGGAAGATTGAGCCTTGGCGGTTTTCAAATACTGCAGATTTCGATGATCTGTGATCACTGTGATGGTCTGTTTGGCCCCAAGAAGGTAATGCCGCCAGGCCTTAAAGGCGGATTTAATCGCTAGAAGCTCTTTGTCTGTAATGGTGTAGTTGATCTCCGGCGCCGAGAACTTCCGAGACCAGAATACCACAGGATGCAGCTGGTTAGTCTCTGGATCTCTTTGTGATAAGACAGCTCCCATTGCTAAGCTGGAGGCATCGGTATCAACGATATAGGGGAGGTCTGGGCGTGGGTGTTTCAAAATTGGCGCCGAGGTAAATTTAGCCTTTAGCTCTTGGAAGGCTTGTTCTGCTTCCGCAGACCATTCGAAGCGTTTATTCTTTCTTAAGAGGGCGGTGATGGGTTGTACCACTCGTGAAAACTCTGGAATAAATCTGCGGTAAAAATTGGCAAAGCCCAGCATGCTTTGAACGCCTTTCACGGAAGTAGGAGATGGCCATTTGAGGATAGCGTCAACTTTTCTTGAGTCCATGTGGACCCCTTTTGGTGACAGAATGAATCCCAAAAATTCGACTTCCGTGACATGAAAAACACATTTTTCAAGCTTGGCAAAAAGTTTATGTTGGCGAAGTTTTTCAAGGACCACTTTGACATGGTTTCGATGGTCAGCTTCTGAAGATGAGTATACAAGAATGTCATCTATATAGACGACAACGCAGACATCAATGAGTTCTCTGAGGACATCATTCATTAAACACTGGAAGGCGGCCGGTGCATTGCATAGTCCGAAGGGCATAACTTGATATTCAAACAGCCCATACTTGGTACGAAATGCCGTCTTCCATTCGTCCCCTTCCTTGACCCGTACCAAGTGATAAGCTCCCCAGAGATCTAGCTTAGTATAAATACAGGCGTTTTTCACTTGGTCAATGAGCTCTGGGATCAGAGGTATTGGGTACCGATTTTTTACAGTTATCTGGTTCAGAGCGCAATAATCAATACAGGCTCTAAGGTCACCTTCTTTTTTTGGTACGAAGAACAGAGCTGAGGATGCAGGGGACTTCGACGGACGGATAAAGCCATTGGCTAGGTACTGGTCTAAATACTTTCGCAGATGAAGATTCTCAGGCTCGGTAAGGGCGTAAATTCTACTGCAAGGGGGAGTGGCTCCGGGTATCAGGTCTATTTGACAGTCATAAGATCTGTGGGGAGGCAGGGTATTAGCCTGTTCCTTCTGGAAGACATCTCTGAATTCTTGATACTCTGGAGGCAATTGTGGTCCTTCGGCCATTGCTACCGCTAGGCCAATACTGGGTCGAGGATAACAAGTGGTTGCACACTCTGGGAACTGTATCGTCTTTGCTCGCCAATCAATCTGAGGATTGTGTTTCTCCAACCAAGGAATCCCTAGAATTACCTGGAATTGAGGAGCCTTGATCACGTCGAACACGATTACCTCCTGATGTCCGTCTTGGCCTAGTATCGTCACTTCAGTAGTGGTATGGGTCACTGGTCCGGAGGCAATTTCCGTCCCATCCACCGTGGTAATGACGTCTATAACCACCTTTGGACAAAGAGGTAGGTTCATCCTGGAGGCCAATTCGCGGTCCACATAATTTCCAACTGCTCCGCTATCAATGTATGCCTTAATTGCATGCAAGCGATCCGGTTGCTCTGGGTTTATGAGGACCATTGGCATTATGAAATGCGAGGTCAAAGAACTGGTTTTTACGCTCGGCAAGCGGACCTCTACACTTGTCGGGCGAGGTTGTTTCCCGGCTCAGATTTTTCAGAACTCTTATCAGAGACTCCCACTGTCTTCTTAGGTGGTTTCACCGGGCAATCTCTAAGAAAATGCCCAGGACTCCCACAATAGAGACATAGTTGCATTTGTCGTCTCCGGTCACGTTCTTTCTGGGTTAAGGGACCCTTTACAACCCCAATTTGCATCGGTTCGACGGCTTCTACTCCCTTGGTGTAACTTTGAGATTAAGGGAGCACTCGTGTTTCAAACCTGGATCGATCCATCTTTCTGTTTTGTAGCCTGTGATCCAATTGGACCACCAAATCAATGTACTCTGAACAATCCTGAGGAGGATTCACTACCTGGGCAAGGACATCTTTGAGTTCGCCACGCAAACCTCTGTAAAAAAGCGTGATCCTTTTATCCTCGGGCCATCTGGTTTCCACGATTAGCCTATTGGATGATGCAATATAGGTCAAAAGATCTTGGTTGCCCTGTCGTAGGGAAAGGAGTTCATTGTCCAGGGCCTACCCCTGGGAATGCCTTGCAAAATGTCTTTCCATATTGGCCTGGAAGGCCGGGAAATCACGAAGGATTGGATCGTCCTCTGTAACTAGAGGGATCGACCAATCCGCAGCGCTGCCGCTAAGATACGAAAGTACAAAGGCTACCTTGGTCTGGTCCGTCGGAAAGGCTGCAGGTCTACAAAGAAAGTGCAAACGGCACTGATTCATAAATACTGCAAATCTTTTAGGATCACCAGAATAGTGTTCAGGTGGCGCCAAAGGCACATTTCCAGGTATGTTGATTTGAAATGGATTGGCTGAGGCCACTGGAATATAATTCCCCCCTGAGTTAGGTAGAGGGGTTTGTCCTGCTTGACTCTGTACTAACTGTCTAGCGAGTTCATCAGTTTGTTCCTTTGACACTATCAATTCCCTCCTAAGTGCGTTTGTTTCCTGGCGAGCAGCATGGACTTCGGCCCTTAATTCTCCCAACAACTGGGCCAACTGGTCTGTGTCAGAAGTTTCCATAGCGCCTGGGTAGGAAATTTTTGGTAGGCTTCGCGTTCTGTAACGCTCACCTGGTTCCTACGGAGGCGCTGACTCAGGCTGGACTGCGACCCTGGGTTCGGGATGCGCTCAGGACGGGACCTCCGAATACGAACGCCCTGGTTTGTGAGGTATTTTTCTGTAGATGGGAAAAAAGGGGTAAATACCCAAGTGATAGGATGAGGTTCCCCCCCAGTCTTTGCTTCTCCCACTTCTAGGCTTTCAACAAGTCTCAGCGAGCTCTTACCTTTGGCTTGGTGAAGGTGAGCTCTCCATCCTGCTTCTGGTGCAGGGGCGCATGGAGTCCAGTTACGTCACTGGATGAATTCAATGTGCAGGTTTAGAGTCCTTTTGTAATAGTCTTTAGGTGCAGAGACTCTGTTGGGCGATGCTGTTGCAGTTGCACGTGCGGAGACACGTGAGTATAATTGAACTATGGTCTTTTCCAAAATGGCACCTGTAACAATGCCTTTCCCTTCCTTGCAGGCGCTGGGTTGCTGTGGGCGATGCCGCCGTTGCTGCACGTGCGGAGGCACGTAAATATAATTGAACTGTGGCCTTTTCCAAATGGGTGCCTTTAACAGCGTCTTTTCCCTTTCAGGTGCTGGGATGCGGTGGGCGATGTCGCCGTTGCTGCACTTGCGGAGGCCGGTAAGTATAACTGAACTGTGGCCTTATCCTAATGGGCGCCTTAAACAATGTCTTTTTCCCTTTCAGGTGCTGGGATGCTGTGGACGATGCCACCATTGCTGCAAGTGCGGAGGCCGGTAAGTATAACTGAAACGTGGCCTTATCCTAATGGGCGCCTTAAACAATGTCTTTTTCCCTTTCAGGTGCTGGGATGCTGCCGGAGTGAAGGCCGCGGTAAGCCTTGGATTGATCAAGGATGGATAAGGTAAGCGAGCGCGGCTGCGGGCGTTTTGCACGTTTTCTAACCTTGAACTTTTCTTTGCAGGTCTCGGAGACTGGATTCTGGAGGCTGAATTCAGGTACGTATGAATCCCGGCGTGTATTCTTATCCCCAGGTTGCTGCTCGGGAAGCTGAGGATGTATCCGGACCAGGCAGGAGCCGACACGGTGAGCGTCCTGCTGCTGCTGCAGAATAACGCGAAGCACGTGAAATCCATCGGGCGTGGTTTAAATAGTGTAGCAGAGCTTTGGTGCGTGTTCTTCCTCCAGCCCCACCCAGGTAAGAAAAGAGTTCCTGATTTGAGGAAGTAGTTCCTCCCAGCCCTGCTGGCTGGGGACTTCAGCCTGACTGGGTTGCTCTGGGTGAGTATGCAGCATGGTCTGCCCCAGGTAAGTCCACCCAAGCATTATGACATGGTTTATCCATATGTGTCCGGCGCCTATGGCGCCGGGACTGAAACTCTTTATGAGCCTGGCGCAAAGGCGCCAGGACACGGTCCAAAGGGCCCCTGTAGGGGTCTGCTGGATCCGGAAGAATGAAAGGCGGGCCTGCTTCCGAGTATGATGGGCCAGTCCTGGCTCCTCGGGAGCAGTGCTCATGACACATGGTTAGACAGATGCACTGATAGACAGATGACACTAGAACTGATACACTGAGAGAAACTAGCATTGATGTCTTTTGAGAGCCATGGGGAGTTTAGAACTTTCTATGTGCAGCAGTGCACAATGGAGAAATGCTGCTTTGTTTTTGGCTTTGATTACATCTGAATCTGATTGAAGAATGATACTTGCACTTTTGTTTTCTTTGCATGACATCTGGAGAGACACCTTGACCAGACCGAGATCGCATTGATGACTGACCAGATTGCATCGCAGGAATTGACCAGACCATGATTGGTAGCAGCATGAGGAGTGAAAGCAGCATGGCCAGAATGATGGACTGACGAGACCAGATTGACCAGACCTTGATGTGACTTTGCATAGCTGTTTTGAAGCAGCACCGAAAAGAGACTGGCTTTTGTCACCTTGTGATGTGACACCATCTGACTTTTGCTATGCTTTGCAGCGGCACTTGTGGGGAATGCTGACCGACCGATTTGAGGCCTTAGGGTGTGGCTGTGCATATGGCTATGCTCTGAGAATGTACCCAGAAAACCTGCTTGCTACTTAAATTCCTGGCATGACAACTATAGCCATTGAAAGTGAAGATCGTGACTGACTGTACAGAGAGAATACACTTTGCAGTATTCTGTGCCAAGAGAGAGAGAAAGAGCAGTGAAAAAAATGTTCAGCAAAGGGAGGAGAAATTTGTTTGTGAGCTGTTTTGTAATCTGCAGCGAGAAGAGAATCCATTTGGAATGCCTTACCTTGTGAACCAGAACCAGACACATGGTTTACGCCTGAGGAGAAAGAGGGAAATGTGGGAATGAGCAGGAAGACGTGCTCTGAAAGTATTTGAATTCCTGGTCTATGTTTGAAATGCAATGAAGCTTTGTCTCTTGAGTGAAAGAGAGAGAGCATTGATCTGACACCATGGTGCTTTGAAATTTGCACTTGCATTCAACGTTGGCTGGTCCCTCATTTGAAGAGCAGGGACTGGCATGGCATGAACTGGAATACTGGCAATGGCAACAGCATGACCTGGCAAGGAAGGAGAGAATTTGAAGCTGGAGTTTGGCCTATGGAGAAGGGCCACTGTGCATGGAATTGCCACTGGAGAGTTGCCATCTGCATTGTTTTGCAAACACTCTGAATGAGTGCCACGTGAATACATTGTGCATCAGTGCTTTGTCTCACCTTCGTTCCCAACTTGAATGAAATGGGAATGGAGGCCTAGGGAAAAGGGAGCGTATGAGCTGTATCAATCTGCATCAAAATAGAAAGTTCTGACACGTGGTTTTCCCGGTGCTATCATTGAAAAGTGAAGGACCAATGTGATCACCCCATGGGGACAAATGGGGCACATATGGTAATGACACCATTGATGCTTGCTCCTTCATTTTTGGAGCTCTGTGCGAAATCTGCTAACGTTTGTTGCTGTGGAGAACTTTTCAACGGAAATTGAAACCTTTGCTGAACACATGCAAATGCTCATTGTGACACATTTGTGATCCAATATATGAACACTCGCTTCGTTGGCACGCATTGTTGACATTCCTTGGCTGAAACTAAAGCATTAGAACTGGATTTGTACTGACTTGGAATTGTGCGCAGATGTGAGGACACACATATATTCTGTTGGAATACACCTGATGTGAACATAGACTGACATGCAGTGAGAACCTGGAAATAACTTGGACTGGAATAATGTAAATGAATTGGCCTATATGACCAATACACTGGATGTATACACTGACATGTATGCATTGATCTGGAATGAATTGATTTGGCCTGTTTGGCTACTGACATCTGCAATGAGCTTTGACACCTGTGAAAGTGACATTGTCAATTTGTGATTGACACATTGAAACTGAAAAAACCTGAATCCACAGTATAAATGCATTGCATTTCCGTTTTCTGCTTGTAGACACTTTTGACTTTTGACTTTTGCCATGATTTGCTAATGAGAAATTTGAATATGCTATTCTGAATTTTGACACATTTGCAACTATGCATTTTAATTTTAGCTTGCCACTGATAGAGTGAAATGCTTGCATTTTTAAGGGTTTTTTGCATCATGAATAGAATGTTTTTTCCCTTTACAATTTTGCCTGGTTTTAGCGTGCCACATTGCTATGTCATGGCTGACAAATAGTTAGAATGACTATGGCCCTCATTACAAGTTCGGTGGTAACCATGCCGCTATTGGTGGCTTGGCTGCCGCCGAAATTGCATCGGGGTCCGGGTCCTTGGAATGAGGACTTACCGGGCCATTCCGAGTTCGGAAGGCCTGGTAATTCCTCCCTCCAAGGACCCGGACATGGTCCTTCCACATTCCCATTTCTGCCCCCATAGGGCTGAATGGGAATAGGAGAGGGAGCAAACAACGGGCCATTACGAGATAGCCCGTTGTTTGCTCCCTTTTCCCCTCACGGGACCCGGTAAGCACTCCTGGTTTTCCCAGGCGTGCTTACCGTGTCCCGCGAGGGGAACTCATAATGCGGCGGTACGGGGTGAACGGCACCGGCACCTTTTACGGCGCCGTTCACTCTGTACAGCCAGGGTCGTAATGAGGCCCTATGTAATGATAAGAGGAGAGATTGTAGAACCTGATAGAATGGAGAGGCCTGATTTGTTATCATTACAGAATCCTTACAGAACCATTACCCATCATTACCCATCATTACCTATTGTTAGAGAACTATTGCTCAGTATTACCCCTTTAGTAATTATTGCATCCTGTTTAGTTATCCATCATATATTCTGATTAGTACATGAAATAGTAACATTAGACTATCCACATTATTACCATGCATTTGAAGAGAGAAATAGGCCCTGTTATATGAAGGGTTTGCTTAGTTATGTTATTGCCATATATGTTGAAAGAGATGCTTTTAGAATTATGTATTATCCCATTTCTATAGTGCTTAGGCTGAGAGAAACATGCTATGCACTATAGAGATAGAATGAGACCTGTTATATTTAGAGACACATGTAGAGACACAAGACACATGTACAGATATGTTATGTATTATGTATGCATGTAGAGTAGAGACACCACACATTGAGTGTGCACTTAGAATATGCATTAGATAGCGCTTGGGTTTGCGAGAGAAAGAGTAAATGCTAGAAAGCATTTAGCTGGCATTCTAAAACCAATTCTGGATGGAGAATTAGAGGAGCGCCACGGAGTGCGAAGTTCTTATGAGTTAACAGTGTATAAATATTCGTAAACATTTTCTTGGCAGAGACAAATAACATGACCCTTGTCCGAGTGGAAGGCAAAGGAGGCCTTATCAGCATGGCATTGAGCCGCCCAGAGACAGAAAAGGTGGAGGCCAGGCAGCAGAGGAGCCTTTGACATGGATAGAGAGAGAAGTGCTTTTGCATGAGAGGAGAGATGGCCTGTTCTCTGGAGAAGAGAGCGATTTCGTGAAGCTAACAGTGGTATGAATGGAGAAATAGATGGATAGATGGTGTTTTTCACCACAGGCAGACAGAAGAAGGCCATGATAGAAATATGCTTTGAAATGTCACGCTGAGAGAACACGCAGTGTTTGACCAGAACACGGAGTGGTTGCAAGTAAAGTACATGCAAACACAGACATGCAGGCATGGCTCCAATATAGAATGCTGACACACAGAGAAACGAAGGAATGCTTAAAGTAACCATAGGGATTTGTATACATCATTGCACAGTATAACCAGGGGAGAAGGGAGTTGCTGGTTTTAGATGGTGCTAGATGTTGATGGAGTTCGAGTTCGATGAGATCGAGAGGCGTTTGGTTGGCATTGATGCAGCCTTGGCAGACCAGCTTGGGAGAGATTGAGAGCTTGGCAGAGGCATTGAGGCAGTTCGAGCGACCAGATCTTGAGGCCTGGCCCTGACACTGACTGGCTGGTTGCAGAGTTAGCGGGAGAGGAGAGACTTGGCAAAGAGAGCAAGAGGGGAGTATTGATGAAAAAGACATGGATGCATGGGGGAATTAGAACAGACTCCCACAAAGATCTTTGGGTTTGGGAAAGGGGAAATCAGACAAAATTGTCTTAGAGAGAGAGAGTGAAGTATGGTGTGGAATGGAGAGGAAGACTGAATGCTGGCACTTGCCATATGTGTATTGCATTAGACACTGATAGATCCAGCTAATCACAGGCTTGCATTAGAAGCCGTTAAGGCTTATAGTTATTCACTGCATGGTAGATTTGCACCAGAAGCATATAAAGGTGCAAATATGATAATTGCATTATCTTATTGTTTGCATCATGACATTATTGCTTGCATCATGCCTTGCTGTGCATGAATAAATGCATTCTATTGTTATAATTGAATCGATTCATGTGTTTTCTATGTGTCTTATGTTATTGTGTCCCTATGAGTAAGTAATCTAGGAGTAACACAGTGCACATAGGCCCTGAGATACAAAAGCATGGTGGGGTATAGTGATCCACACCTCCCTAGGATATTGTCTAAGATTTGCTAGGATTGTCTAGGGTTGGCTAGGGTTGTCTAAGACAGATGCATGGTCGACCACACGGGGTAGGACAAAACAGAATTTGTTTACGGTCTGTGATGATTTTTGTGTTTATAACTTGAGTCTTGTATAAAGGATGAGAGAGCTCTATGGCAGTGGATTCATAATACCCGTTGCCTTTTTCTTTTGTATACAAAATAAAAGCTCTTGTCTTTCGCGAAAAAGGGTGCACCTAGCCTTTTTCCCTAGTGGGTTGTATTTTCTTGGTCTGATCGCTGGGGAGTTAACCTACAATAATCCCAGGAAAAAAGATACCGCACTTCAGGTTTCCACTTGAGAACATCTTGATTCCATGATATAGCCAAACAATTAGTGTCATTTGCACACTGAGAAGGGTGGTCAGCCAATCCGGTAGCTGGAAACACAGGCAAGAACACACAGTGTACCTCCCGTGTTTTCCCAGGCACCAGAGGCCCTTCTATAGGTGCCACTATCTTGATTGTGGGAAGGCAACAAGGAGCCCCTCCCTGTTGCCTCCCCATACCCCCATAGTCTCCCCCACCCCTTTGTGATCCGATCCCGTCTCTCTGTACTCCGAACCAATCAGCTCAGAGGGAGAAGGGAACACCAGTAGCCTGGCCTATCCCAGTAGAGGGGTAAGTCCAGAGTACTTCCCCCCAGATTGTAAAATTCTATGATGTCACTCTGGCTATCTAAACAGGAGACAGAGAAACACAGGATATTCAAAAAACTCAAAAATCTGATCCAGAGGCAGCTGATTCCATCCAGGCAGGACCATCCAAATCCAAGCACAACCACCCTCCAGATCCAGCCATACTCAATAATCCAGGGAGAAAGGAGCAAAAGGCAGCTGATCCCATTTAGGAGAGCCCAGTCACCAGACCTTGACCAGCTGACCCATCCCGCTGTCCATAGTGAACAGACCTTGCTCAGCTGATCCCATCCAGGAGAGCCCAGCTGTTCCACTGACCAGATCTCTTGACCCTGCTGTCCCAGTGACCAGATCCTTGTCCCCGCTGTCCAGAGACCCAGCCGGCTGTCCACATTACCAAACTCAAGCTTACCTTGTAAGTATCACATCACCCAGTACCCAAAAACTGCATATCCTGCTCTTTTACCTGTGCATCCTATTCAAATCCCATACAAAATACCAAATTGCCAGTATCATCGATTCACCTTTCCTTAGAAGAATCTGCGTTAGTCCATATCTGTTAGCGTATTCCTTTTATAATTATTTCAATTATCTGTGTAAATCCTTAGTACCATTTTGAAATAAATTAAAGAATTCCCCTATAAGGAGGTACGTAGTGCAAGCTGGTTAAAATTCGAAATTAATACCCTTGCGCCCAGTGTCTTTCCTCAATAATATAGTCATTAAAAGATAGCCTCAGTAGAACCTGTCACTGTGCAACTAAAACGGAATTTGCCCATTTATTGTGCTTTTGTCTAAATTCCGATGTGCCTTGTTCCCATAAAAACCCCAAACATAATCCCATTACGCATATTCCCTTTCCCTCAGAATCCTGTCTGTTATGTTCCTTTGTTTCTCATCCAAAAAAAAAAAGATTTCCGACTTTGACATCTAAGCCCCTTTTCTTAGCTACTTGTCATTTTAAAGCCTGTTTAAAATAAGAGTTGCAATTCTGCCACGTGTGTTTTCTTCTGCATTGTTTTCCTCCCGAAATCGATTTTCTTACCTCTGTCACATTGCTTTGGTGCCCTGGTCAGTAGTCTGTAAGCTTCCTTGTCATTTAAGTGCAGCCACACACATTTCTGACCTAGCTATCATACCACAATTGTAAACTGATATATAAGTAACTAGTAAAATCCTTTTGAAGATTTTTATTTTCATTTCTGGCTCCCTTCTTGGGGTGGTGGGCTGAAGTTTAAATCTGATTTTCCCTCTTCTTTCTGACTCCTTGCCACTGCTTTCCATCCACACAGAATCTAGTCAGCAGGTGTTTGGGGGAAAGTGTTGCAGGGGGAGTGTTTAACCTGTGTGCTATCTGTATTTTGAAGAAAAGTAATTTTGTTTCCGTTTCTATTAAAGGTTATGTATCTTATGTTCGGAGTGTGAAGTAACTGTATTGGGGGATTTTTGCATGTATACTGCCACACAGTGGTGGCTGCTGTCCCAGTTTTGATATGCTTGATTTTCTGTGAATTCTAAAAATGTATAAATATTTCATTGTTACAAATCGGCCTGGTTCATAGTCCACTGCGGCAGTGGGTATTTGTTAAGGTGGGTGTGAGATGGATTGGGTGCCTACTCAAACCAAGAACCAAGGGTTCAAATAGAAATAAAAATGTTTTTATTGTGCACCACATCCATTGTCAGTGGAAGAAGCCCCTGACGGGAGTGTGCTGTGTTATAAAATCCATTACAGGTAATAGGAGCCTTAGTTGCTGGTCACTTAGACTATTGCAATGCCCCCAGCTGCAACACCTTGTCACATGTTGCACTATGCTTCTGCCGACTCTCTTCCCTGCCGAGACCACAATTGCACTACTTTTTTCGGTACACTTCTACCACTGACAATGAGTTCCCCCACTTTACTGTATCAAACGAGATGTATCACTCACTGATGGACTGCAGTTGAGCTTCCCTCAGCACGTGGTCTGCCCAGATCATGGCCCAGGTACATCAAGGCACCTTGAAAGAAGGGCCAGGTTTTTAGTCCAATTGCATGCCCTTGCCTAGAACAGAGCAAGCTCCGTCATGGCATCTTGCCCTTAGGCCCACATATGCGGTGGCATAATATGTGCAGTTAGATTATCCCAACTGTTCCATTGCAGGAGAAGGAAGTGGTTCCTGTCAATATGCAAGAACCTAATTTATGAACAGCCCACCAGTTACCATTACCTTTTCACATAGTGCTTCACGCAGGAACACTCCTGATTCTAAATGGTGCAATAATAGATGTGATTGCAATGTATTGATATAGTATAACGTTAATGCAATGCATTGACCCAAAATAAAAGGGGCTGTGGTGGCTCTGCCGAGATTCAAACCTGTGAATGCAGTTTGAATACAGATACTGAGGCAAGCGCTTAACTCACTGAGCTATCGTACTAACATATCCTTTAGAATGCAACAAGACACAAAAAAGGAAGAATATCACCCCTAGCACAGGAACCTTATTGGATACATCACTGAGAACTTAGATATCGTAGTGACATAGGGGTAGGTGAGTTTAGTGGAGGACACAGCAGACGGCAGATAAACCTACAATTGTCTCAAATGCAAAGAAAGACTTGAACCTGTATCCTTCCCGCCTTAGGCTCTGACTAGCCCTGCATTGCACATGTCTCTACAAGCTCATCTGTGAGGTCTTTTCATGGTGTTAATCTGAGGATCATCCCTATCGGGCTAGGGTACTAGTAGAATGACATGTCGCTATACTAACCAGGAATTGCTGACATTTCTAAAAATAGTTCATAAGCAAATGCATAGTTGAAAAATATTGTTTGGCCAGTACACTTCGGTACAATTTGGCGTGAAAGTGGTCAGAGGGAGCCTCTGACTTCTGTAATGTCACGTAGTACTTTTCTACTACGTGACATTACAGTCGGAAGGGGCAGCGCCAGCACCTGACCTGCAGAACTTTCCCCACGTCAATACGCCGCCCCACAAACTGGGGAATTCCATCCCCTCCAGAGGATCCAGGGACCGGGGCTATTGCGCCCCGGGCAGTTGCACACCTCGCCCAGGCCAAGAAACGGGCCTGGCCTCGGCCCTCAGGCAGGGCAATTGGAAAATAAATTAGCAACATTTGTTGCTTTATTACCTTCCCCCCGCCACGGGAGGCTCCGGCACTGCTGGCGCCAGCCAGGCCAATGGGCGCACGTGCGGTGTGCCCTCCTCCAGGCTATGGGCGTGCACTGACACTGAAGTATGGATCGATTGGGGCTGGCTGGTGTTGTCGGCCCCGGCCATTACAGAAAAGAGGAGCGAGTGGGTCACTAAATCCTGAAGTTGTTCCCATCACAAGCACACACTGCCAAGCAGCAGCAGAATCAGCAAATACAAACAGTTGCAGCATCCTGCCCTCACTTATTGGCCTTGTTTCAGGAAACCCGGCAGTAACTACAGCCTGCCGAGGCAAGCACACTTCTTTCCTCCTGCTCCCGTTTTCGCAGGTGAGGCCTATTGCTGCATAGGCGTATTATTTATTTTAAAATGGTATTGCGGAGATGACTGGGCCATCCAAGAACAGCCTCTGGAGGCCACAAAGCGAGACACTTTTGTCAAGGGTCAAGTAGTCATGAAAAAGCAAGCGAGCACTGGTGGTGGGCTCTCCTCAGGAGATCAAAAGGCCGGTTCTCTGAAGACCTGGGCAGAGTGTCACCGTCAGCAGATCTTAGACAGTTGCACGTTCCAGCAGGGTTAGATTGGTCAGTCCGTTGGCATGGCCAAAATCACTTCGAGGGCGAGGCCCTGGGGGCTGGTGCCACGCTTGGGCCAGTTTGGGGGTTACTATGCCCCCCTAGTTCCCGCTCCCGAGCATATTGTTCTTTCCTGGGCATGCACTGCTGACTTTATTTTAGTGCAAGAGTTTCATACATTTCACTGTTCGCTCAGACTGGTCTTATTCTCTTCTTTGTCGTTGTGCTTCTTTTGTTTGAAATAGCAATCACGCTAGTCTAACGAGATAAACAAACACCTACATGAATGCGCCATGTGAATGATGGTGTGAAGGATGGATGCAGGCGTTGGACCAAAAGCTCAGTGAAGTCTGCACAGCAGCTGGCTTGGGAAAGTGACTCAGCAACTACAGTAGAAACCGTCTCCGTGGACGGTTGGCCCGTCTTCCGTATAATGCAAATACCCAGACTTGCAGGATGCATGCTTCACTTTCTTTGTTCCATTGGGGCCGACATGCTGTAGCATCAATTAATGGCCTTTAAAATACCCTGCGTGGTGCAGGTTCCGATCTCCTTTAATACAAACGCTGGGAAATGGCCATGACTAGCTAATGCCACATTAATCAAAGCCAGGTCTCTAAAGAATGGTTCAAGTGTTGGGAAATCACCTGCTCACACTTTCTGTTGCGTGACCAACCAGTGTGCAAAAGGTGTTTCAGAGCGTGGGGCTCTTGATGCCACCCATTTCTGCATTTGATACACCAGCAGCTAAACACACCCTGGGGAGGCAGCTCCTTCTGCAAAGTCCATTTCTCTCCCAAGCTCGGGACAATGTTCTTTACCATAATAGAGAATGTGAAAAAGTGCAGAGCTGCAAGGCTGGGGTGTGAGGGTGGAGGGCAAAGCGCACTACACTTTGGGTACATGGGAGATGCTTCCCCTGATACCTGCAGTACTCCAAGTCCCTTGAAATGAAATTCGTCTATACACTGCACAATGTGTAAGGACCGCTGTTATTCAAGCAGCACGCGACTAGTAATTTGCAAAAAGTAAACTTAACGAGTCCCAAGAAAAGGTCATCTTCCACCCTTTAAGAATTTGATTGTTTTTGTTTCATGGTGCTGTCGGGAGCTAAAATGAGTGATCACGAAGGAAACATTTAAGAATTTTGAGAGTTCACAAGCATGAGCGAAACAAACCCCAATACTCGAACTGCCATTTCTCTGCCGCGGTAATGCACTGCAGTGTGTTTCAATGTAAAGTACACATTGTAATGTCATCATTTTAGAACACCACCTCTCCAACATTAACATTGGGGGCTATGTTGAATTGTACATGCATGTTAGCTCTCTGTATATGTTTAAAGTAGACTTTACCACTAACATGGATTAGTGATATTGTTTACGTGTGTCCCTCATAAATATAGTTAACTTCCCGTGAAATATTTGATGCAATACATATTGCATAAATGCATGTATTTTAATGCTGAGATAGATGGGCTTATACAGCTATCGGTGGGTATGTTGCTGGTGCTTGTTCTTGGAGGTTTGAGTAACAATGTTCAAGAACAGTTCATCACCTTTTAAGAGTGGCTAAATGTTTGAGGTCATACAAATGACATTAGTGTAGATCTGAAATTGTCGATTCTCTTACCCGAGTCACAGCAGCAAACTGGTAATTGTTACTAACAATGAAGAGCAAAAGCAGACTAACATAAGCAGGCCTCTTCGGTTTTGACCCTTTTATTGCTGCTTTCTGAGGTTCATGAAATTCAGCAGATGCCAGCATTGACAATTTTGTTAGCTCATAGTCCCCACTCCCGCTGCTCAGCCCATGACACATGCATGAGATCACAGGTCGGGGGGTGCCAACGACGCTTCCCACCTGGGGTGCAATCTGTTGTAAGACCGGCCCTGGTATTTGATGCAGTGCAGTCAGTGCTGCAAGCAGGCAGCAGTGCACTTAATAGAGGACACCCACTGTAGAGGGAGTATCTGAACAGTGGTGTGTCCAGACTCTTTACACACACACACACATACACACACACACGTGCGCGCGCGCGCTGCCACGCACGTTCTGCCTGGATAATGGGGTGGCACCTTGGGTGGCCATTCAGATTCCGGGGGTAGCATGTGCCACCCCAGGCCACTCCTTGGACACGCCTATGCGCCTGAAACAGGAAGTGCTCGGGCATGGGCTACGAGTGAAGCCAGGTCACAGGAAGCAGAATGTGGTAGGGTGCATGGGAAAAGGCACGCAGGCAACAGGACACGCTGAAGTGAGAGTTTTCACACCTTTCCCTTTCCCACTCTAGCACAAGTTGGGAGATGCAGTGACTTCACCTGACTCCCACCATGACTCGCCAGGCATCAAAGTAAAGACTGACAGAACCCTGAGCTGTAAGTTCAAACGAGCGAATCTTTTCTAAGTCACCACAAGCCGCTACTGTCAACGATTCGTCATTTAAAAGAGTGTTATTTTTGGTGCTGGCACACGGCAGATCTGAATGAGCAACGACTACACGAAAGCTCAAGTTATCAATGTTAGTGTTAGGAAACTAGGGCACTCTCATGCAACAGATGATTAATGTCCTGGAGTTTATTTTGATTCATCTGACGTCACTTCATCGATTGGCCATTTCTGAGAGTGCATTTTGTGGAGAAGACGTTCTTTATGTGAAACGCATTTTTGCTTGAGATCATTTTCTCGATATGTATTCTTCACGAGTAATTTACTCACTAAACGAAACCTTAAAGAGAGCTTCCCTTTCTGTACATTTCAAAGCAAACATTTAATTAAACAGATGGTCCATTAGTTCACATATCTTTTCCTGTTGAAAGAAAAGGGATAAGAGAAACCTGATGGCAATGTCGGCACTACTACTTCACAGACCTTTTTTTTCTTTCTACTATTTACTGAAATGATCAGTTTCTACAAAACAGACGGGGGCGGGGGGGGGGGTGCACGCTGCTGTCCTAGCTTCCCACACCAAAAAACAGCCTTTGCACACATGTGAAAAATACGCACTACTTACTGGTATGATGCAGAACTTTGGATCTGTTCCAGGCCCAAGATGCAACTCTCACTCTTTATTTTTCGACCAAAGTGGCACTCAAAGGAATGACTAGTCAAAGAAACCATGAGTCTATGAAGTAGACACTATCAATTGATTTCTCAAAGAAACGCTCCCCGAGGAAACGAGTGTTTCTTTCTAGTTCCTATCCATAAAAGCAAGACAAAACAGGAGACAGCACAAGGCTGCAGCACAAGACGGGCTCCCGTCGGGGACATAACTCATCCGTTTCTTGCGATTGCCACACTTTGCCACTTCACTTGGCAGAAAGATGACAGGCATGATCGAATTGCCCCTTTAAGGAAAACAGTACTTCAATGGTAATATGTGATTACAAGCTTGCTGCGAATCGAGTAAAAGTGGCGCAACATCTTCTATGCAATGGATCAGTTCTGCTTCCTTCTCCAGGATCAAGTTCTGGTCCTTCTCCTGCTGTCTGTCTGTATTGCTCCAGTTTATATTTGGAGAATACAGTATGTTTAAGCGTGCTGTTAGTCGTTGCTTATAGGGCAGCTCTCATTTACTTTTAGTTTAAGCCTGAGTCAGGCTGCCTGACTGACGCTATGATGGTCAATGCTGCCTGTCACGTTGTTTTATGTTGGACCATTTTTACGACTCGCTAAATCCTGCCAAAAACGACCAAACTGGCTGTGAAGACGAAAGGCAGAATAATGTCCCATTTGCAACGTCTTCAGATAAAACCGCAGAGCTATTTAAGCTCAGTAATGGAATTTCACAGACAGACCATGTTAAGAGTAAAATCAAGGGGGTAATGCAGAAGAGCAGGGTGAGCTTGGCGAGGATGCCAAGTCAGCCATGTCGTTTTAAACATGATTTCTGCTGAAGAATTTCGAGTTTATAGGGTATGTATGCATACCTTAGCCTGTTAGCGTGTGCTGTTTTTGTTGCTATTGTGCTGTGACCCTTCCTAGAATTTCCATTATCCCAGCACTGTTTCTACTGAAACGGTCTAAAGATAATTGCAGGAAGAGTGTTGAGATGTGCTCTGCCCCCCTCCCTGTTGTGCAGTGGGCATGTGAGCTGCCCGAGTGCCCGCGAATGTGAGGGCTGGAATGTCGACTTGTGCTTCCCTGTGAGTGTTCTACCTTTGGCAGTTGGAGAGTGAGCTGTTATGTGGGAGGGTGCCGCTGGATGTATTTGTGTTCCCTTACCTATTGTCCTTACCGAAGACTTGTGGCTTGAAGACTTGTAACTTAACCTTCAGTAAAGAAGTCACTTACCCCACCTCTGGCTCCAGTGTCCTTCTTGAAGAACCCACTTCTTTTCATTGGTGACGAGCTGCTGGAAGACCCTGGGGTACCTGGAAGGAGGAGTGGGAAGGAGAGATCAGAAGCAGTGACTGACCTGGTAACAGACTTTTGTGAAAGGGAACAGCAGCAGCAGAAGGGGACAGAAGCAGTGCTGGTGCTGTGTCATCGAAGAGACATCCACCACCCATTCCCTCAGGAAACACCAGCCAAGCGTTAAGGTGCAGCGGTGGAGTTGTGGGCTGTTTAGGATTTGCCAGTTGGGTAATGCAGCACTGGGCCTCCACTGAGAAGTTCCACTGGTTGGAAATCGAGCCTGCAAGGGACATTAGTAAGTTGTGGAGTGTGTGCCGACCTCCACATACGAGTGGGCACAGTAGCGGGACAGCAGCAAGCCATCCAGCCTCGTGGTGGTTGGGTTCTCTGACGGGGCACAACCTTGCCTTTCAAACGGGCTAGTGAGTGGCCAGGAGGTCGGTTTGGAACCATACCTGTGTGTGTTGGTGCCCGTTGGATTTGCTGTTCGGGATGAGCTCCACACCGCTCGAAGGTCTGTGACAGAGTGATGATGTCGGCAGAGTGGCAGCCAATGGCTGTTGAGGGTGGAGCGCTGCCATAGGGGCATGTGGGCACATCATGTGTTAAGGTGACGCAAGGACAGTATTTTGCACTTAGTGATGGTCAAGTTGCCATGGGCGTGAAAAGGCACCCTCAGGAGGGATTTGGCCTGTGTCCCAGCGCACCCATGCAGCAACGTATGATGGCGTGCCTCTCAGCAGAATGGGGGGAGCAATTGGACCTGCGTTGGTCAGGGGGCAGGCTGTGCCGGCTGAGCCAGCTCCGGTAAAGCTTCCTATATGGAAGTTGCGACGTTACACCCGGATCGGGCTACAAAGGTCAGAATTTGCAGCTGTAGCAGGTACTGTGATCAAGGGACCACTCTAAGTGAGAGTTGCATGGCGGTAAAGGAACAATTGTTTGCGCATTGGGACGTGCTGTGGGGTTTCTGCCGTTTTTATGGAACCAGCCTGATCCAAGTAGTACATATTTGGCTGTGCTACAAGAGATGGATCCAGATTGTGTGGATTTCTTCAGGGAATTGTCATTGCAGGCCACTGATGAGTAGTGTCTTGTGATCTGAGGCCTATGGTTGTGAGATTTGGTAACCATTTTGATTGAATGTAGGGACATGTATGTCGTGGCCTCAGTTTTTGAGATGTTATGCCAATAATCCTTACTATTTGTTTTTCAGTAACTTTTTTCTTCCACAGAGCCAACATAGTTGCAGACTTTGCTAGTTCAGGGCCTGGACTTGATAAGAGTAGGATCTGTCATTTGCCATGTCCTTGTAGTGTTCATTTCCTGCTCTTTGTTTGGGGTGGTGTATTTGTTCTGTGTCGTGTAGTGTAAACTCATTAGCGGTGTAGCAAACCACTTTTCGAGTTTGAGGCATCCTGTGAATGTCCGTGGTAGAGTAGTGCCGGTTTTGGAGGGTCGCTGGCATATGTACGTGCTGTCTCAGGGGTGTTGGACACCCGGCACTTGTGTTGAGGGTTCTATGAACCATGCCATTTGGTTTGGTAGTGTTGGTGTTGTAGAGTAGTGCCAGTTGAAGAGGGGTTCGGCCTACCTACATGTGGTTTGTTAAGGGTTCTGTGAACTGTGCCATTTGGTTTGGGAGTGTTGGTGTGTGGTAGAGTTGTACCTGTGGTGGACTTTGCCCTTTGTACGTGGTGTGTTTGGGTGTTGGACACGGTTCCTCTGGGCTGAGTGGTAGGTCTGATGCCTATTTGAGTTGTTGTTGCAGAGTTTGTTACCTGTTTATTTGGGTAATGTTGAACACCTATTGCTGGTTTGGACATTCTTCAGTGATGTTTTTAAAAAAAAATATTTAGCATTTAGTTTATTACAAACTTTTGCTATTCAGTTCCTTTCTGTTAAAATAGAGAAAGAAGTAGAGAAAAGCAGAGAACACTTACAAGCTTAAGAGGAGTAAAAAGGAATACAAGGAGTACAAGAAAACATAAAGTGAAACAGATATCAGATCATCAATCAATTTCCTCAGTCATTGTTTCTTTCCCTCAAATACCTTCTCAAAAAAGTTATTATCTGATCACAGCTAGATTGAGGGAGTAGTGGGGTATTCCCTCAAGGCGAGACCCGTTTCTCATTATGGTTGAGCAGTTTCACAGAATTTGTTTAGGAAGATCAGCTTAAACAATGTTATCAGAGACTACATTCCGCCCACGTCAGCCCCCCGTGAAGTGTCTCCCACCAGGCATCAGCATACGTCCCGAAATTGATCTTTGTACGCTCGTACAGGAAAAGTGTTCTCTGGATTCTAAATTCCGGACACAAGAGAATCAGGTGTTTTAATGCCTCCGGTTGAGCCTTGCATAGGCGGCATCTATCATCTTATACCATCCCAGATCTATGCAAAGTAACTTTAGTGTGAAGAATGTTCAAACGGAATCTCAGAAACAAGTCCCTATAGTTGGCATTTGGGAATTTCATCAGGTATTGTGGGGTAATATTGAATTACCCAGTGAGTGTACTTGAGAGAGTGTGGATCTTACACTTAGGTCTCTTTACTTCGGTTTCATACCAATCAGCCACCCACAATGCTCTCTTAACCAGTAAAGGGTTTCTGCATAGAGTTTCGACTGGGAGTTCCAATTTAGACAGTATTTCCAAAATGTTTCTCTCCACTGATTTAGGGGCCAGTGAAACATACCCTCTTCTTTTATCATGTTGTAGAATTGTGGCGGACACTCTGAGGTGTTAAGTTTATGAAAGGTCGACAGGGCTCTCCAAACAATTCTCACGTGTAGCGATAGGAGGCCCAGTTCATGTCTTACGATGGTCATTGGTATCGCGTTTGGTAGCCTTAAGCTCTTCTTCCAATATCTGCTCGCCAGTTTCTCCCAAGTATCCCATGGCATCCCCAAACCGGCCTTTGCTGCGTAAGTAGGTGGACAGTTGCAGCAGGGGGTCCTCAACATTTTCTACGTAGGTCATCACTTCTTCGAGCGATGGGGATATACATATTCTTGCCTGTGCTTCATGGTTCAGCGAGGACATTTTAGGGCAGCCCGTTCGTCCCTTTTTGTTTAGATTTACAGTGTTGGCTGGTTCAACTGAAACGAGTCTTACATTTCTTATAAAGTTCCTTGAGCCTCCGCCCTTCACGTTTTCGGCGTTGGGATGTTTTTAGATTTTTTCAATAGTAAATGATGTTTCTTTATAATCCTCCCTCAAGGTGTCGTCTGATGGGGGGACAAACAGGAGCATCTATAGGAGCATCCTTTCAGCAAGGACCTTGAAAAACAGATAGAGATTCCAACAAAAGCAAATAATGTTTTCCGTTATTGGCAAGTTGCTCTCCGGATTGAGGGTGTACTTGATCTGTGAGATCTATAGATGCTCCTGTTCGTCCCCCCATCAGACGACACCTTGAGGGAGGATTTATTCCCTCCTCAAAGACAGACCTCTCTATGCTGGGCCCTTGCTGGGTTTCCTGAGAGGATGTATCAGGCAGATTCGTACTTGCTAGGAGGTGGGCATCCAATGTCATGCCATTCTTCATATTGGGACGGTGTGCCAGGAATTTTAGTTGTGTCCTCCTCCCACCTGACTCTTTGCTTCTTTGCGCTTAGCTTCGTCGGCATGGATTCCCTCGGTATCAAGTACCATTTTATATTTTTGTAATACAAGAGAGGTTTTCTCCTCAATTTAGTCATGTTACGCTCTCCTCAGTAACGTTCATAGAGGTAGGCGTGTTCACATTACTTCTCTCTGTTGGGGGAGCTTTGCTCGTCGCGGACTGAGCACATTTTCTGGGGGTTGTGTGTTGGGCCCCTCTTCAGCTGCCATTATGCATCCCCATTCCATACACATTACGTTCTTACTTGTCGCCTTGAACAATAAACCCGTCAGTTCACTATTTGTGGGGCGGCAGAGTAGGGATGTTTTGGGCATGGTTAGTGATTGCGATTGTAAAGTCTTGCTAGTCTTGGGCAGGGGAAGCTCGTCAGTAGTGCAAGCAGAGGTTGTTTTTATCGCTTGTGCTGTGCAAGTTTCAAAACCCTCCCTTGTGATTAAGACCTGTCCCGGGGAAGAGTGTTACGATAGAATAGGATACTCCAAGGCAGCTATGACACATGAGGTTTTGGCAGTTCTTATATAAGGCATACTGGGTGCACTGTTCCCCCTGTTACCTCAGTTAGTCTTAATCCTTGCTTGGCTGCGCATCCTTTGCATCCCTTCGATCTCTCGAGGTGCCTCCATGGCCTCCTCAACCCCTGCGCAAGCACTCTGTCAGCACTCCGCGATGCTCCGCATCCAGAGTGGAGTATATGTAGAAGAGGCTCCTCCTTCAAAAAAACACAATGGAAAGCAGACCTCAGCAGACTCCAGCACAGCAGCACCGCAACACTGAGCAGTTGGGTCATCACTCTGTCAACTGATGTTTTTTGGACAACTTTCACCGGTTGGTGCAACGCCATTTGTTGTTGGGGTTTGGGCTCCCAATACCTTCCGAGGGAGCAGTTCACCCCGTACTTTGGTCTGTGTGGGTAGTTGTTATTCTTTTGATCTTTTGATGCGTGGTCATATGCGTAGTTGTTTTGGTTGTGGAGTGACAGAGATGGAGCATTCATCTGGGAAGCAGGCCGCTGTTAGAGCATAAAACTTGTGGTGTGATGACATTTCCACGCCACTTGCGTAGAAGTTGGAAGAGATGCTGGTGGAAAGGTTTTTCCTGCTATCCTGGCCGAAAATCTTTTGATCACAGTCAGAGGCACTGAGTCGGTGGTTCCATGCCTGAGGAGGGCACATAGAGGGTTCACCAGGAAATCGGCGTAGAGTTAACAGTGACTTTTATTGTTTCCCCTGCATGAGGGCTATGTTTGCCATCTGGCAGTGATCGGAGGGACACTATACAGCTTGCCGTGCCAAATGATTTTGGTTAAATGTGATATCAAGTGGGTGTTATTGTGTTTGTTCCGTGGGCCAGTACTTGGTGTTATAGGAGGAAACACGTGTATCATTAAGGATGTCATGGCAAGTGTTCTCTATTTGAGAGTTGGTGTATTTGCATGTGTGATATGCATGTAAATAAATGGAATGCTTGGAGACGTTTATAAGGCGATGTGACTGAGAGATTCTGTTGGTTTAGGAATTCACTATATATTATGTGTGACGTTTTTCTACACAGGAACAAGGGACTGCCACAAATGTGCAAATGTTAGAATCAAAGCTTTGGTTTATAAATACTAGGTTTTAAATCACTTCTCTGCAATGTTATTTACTGTTTTACTATATGTGGTGTTCTGCTTATCGCATAGTGTGTGGTGGAGATTTGGGAGTGTGGTGCATGAATGTGCTGAACGGTTTGTGGAAGATAGTGAACATGTTTTGGCACCATTACATTCTAGAGGACATGTTTTCACAACATTGCATTCCAGACAATGTGTTTGACTGTTTTGCTTATGGGGTCGTGGTACCAGGCACTATTGTGGGGTGTGTTCAACCGTGTCATAGGTTTTGGATTTTTGGTACTCAGTGCTGTTTTTGTGTCTTGCCATTAGTTTTGGGGTCACCATACATGGTACTTTTTTGGAGGGTGTTCACCTGTGCCACCGCTTTCAAGTTGTAGAGGTGTTGGACACCCCTGTGTTTTTAGTGTGTGGAGGTGTGGGACACCCCAGTGTATACAAAGTGTGGAGGTGTTGGACACCCCAGAGGTATGGAATGTAGAGGTGTTGGACAGCCCAGTGTTATTAAGTTTGTGGTGGTGTTGGACACCACAGTGTTTGTGAAGAGAAGTGATGTTGTCATCCGGCACAACATTTTGGGGATTTGGACTCCCGTGCCATCGTTGGAGGTTGGACATCTAGAGGTGTTTACCTTTTGAGCTATGTTGTATTTTTGGTTTTCTGTCATAGAGGGGTTACAGGATGACAAGCGTGGGAGTGATGGTCTAGTTGGGTTATGGTCTGGTTGAGTGAGGGTCATGTAAGGTTTTTTATTGTTGAAGTGGGCCATCTCTCTTTTCTTTTGGTTCCCTGAGGCATGGCGTAGTATAGTGTTGACTTGTCCTGCTGACATCAGGCACATTGGTTGGTGTGTGAGGACGGTGTTGGTGTGCGAGGTGGAGTAGAGAATTTACTGTTGTTGGAGTGGAATTTGGAGTGTGAAGAAAATGCATGTGTTTTGCTTCTTTTTTGTGTGTGTATCTCTTTTGGGTGTTCATTCCTTTTCCAATAAAGGGGGAGATGTGTTGTGTCTTGTCCTTATCTACTCTGTCCTGGTGTGTGTGTGTGTGGTTACGGTTGGAATGTCGAGTGAATTTTTCATTCTGAATGTTCCTGGAATGTCAGTTGGTAGAGGCTGGCTGAGAGAGAGGATGCTGGTGTATGTGTCCCAATGTACCTGTCCTGTGTAACCTGAATCTATTGTAACCTGCAACTGAAACTAAGTAAAGACGTTTTCCTTTTCTACACTGGACTAAGTGTCATTTTTGACCTGAGTACCTCGTTCTATCATTGAGTGCTTCGGCCGATGAAAGCCGTTGGAGTATCTCTGTTTCAGCCCTGAACTGCCTGCAGTTTGTTGCTATGTGCAAGACTGGCTGCAAGAGCGTACATGATGTGATAGCGAGTGCCAGCAGATATTGGAGCTGTAGAAAGCAGCTGGCTGAAGCGTCAGCCGTGGAGCGGATATAATGGCTTCACACGACAGCTGGCTGAAGCATTGGCCGGGGAGCAAGTGTTGGGCTGCAGGTGGCAGCAGGCTGAACCGTCAGCCCTTGTGTGGTTTGTAGAGTTTACAGTGCCTGTCTGTGTGGATATCCAGGGCTCAAGGGCGTTATGGCTGTGGTGCCAGTCTCAAGGTTCTAGCTGAAGTCGCGCAGAGCTTACTGAAGTTCTGTCGACTGACATCACGGAAGCGGACGCTGGCTTGGGATGTAACCTGAATTTATTCTTGTAACCTGAAACTAATTAAACAAGCTTTCCTTTTCTTAACTGGACTATGTGCCATCTGTGACCTTGGTACATCGTTGTATCACTGGCGATGAGCTTTAAGAACCCATAAGGACTGTACTGGGGGACAGCACAAAGAAGGGACTGTCAGGTAATCAAAGTTAACCCTGCAATAGGTTCTCAGAAAACCCTGATAGAACTGGAGGCATTCTTTTCATTTTTTATTTTGATTTGTGCACTATAAAGTCCTTTATGGAAGAACAATTGGAATTTTTGCCATAAAGAGAAAGAATTTGGGTAGAGAGAAAAATCATGCAGAGTCTCTAGTTGATTCTGAGCGCAGGGCCCTTTCGGTATCGTGCATGCAATGGATGGGGAAGCAGAATAACTCTGACACCAAATTATCAAACCAACGCAGGAAGATGGCAAAGGTTGCTGTTTTATTAACAATGATCTAAAACAGGGAGTTACAATGGACAACAACGGAAGTTCTCTCGAGCTCTCAGTAAATTTCTCATAAAAACATCCTTTTATAAAACAAAATGTCATACGTAATGTTACACAACGTAGCAAATAAGAAAAACCTAGGAGGGGTTGTGATAGGCTCAAGGGGAATAGTATACTTTCTATAAGGGATGGGATTGTGATTGGATGTCTGCTGTCAGGTGAACAACATATGCCTACCTCTAAAACATGTAATCTTCAACACTATCAAGTACCTTGTATATCATTGGCTCTCAAACTATAAGGCCCTTCGTTATATGGCCCTCTATAATTGGTTGGCACGCTCGTGCCATGTCTGGAACATTTGGTTCACTTCGCAGCACGCAAGCTCAGACCCACGTGCCAAGAAGTGGACTTGACATTACCCCCCCCCAATTTGCCCATCATCTCTCATCACCCATGCCTTCTGCCATGAAGATTGTCTTTGAACTTGGCCTTGCAAAGTATCCTTGTCTGTGAGAATATAAGGGAGTGCCCGCACTCACTATCGTTGTTATAGAACTCCAAGCTCAACTCTATTTCTATCCTTGGCTCACGTGACATGAGACCACGATTTGGTCCATTTTGCAGCATTTAAATATCTTAAATGAATAAAACTTGGCACTCTTGGTATTCTTTTTTTGCACCTTAACAAGGGATGATTCTGCTTCTCATGTTCACCGCCTTCAAGAATAGATAACCGGCCTTGGCTGCTTTTAACTTTGACACCAGGCCAAACGGCCCCGCCATTCGTATCCACAAACTCAGTTTTTCTTGCTGCAACACAGTTCTCAGCCTTTCTCTCCGTGGGCCCGGGCTTACTAAATTCATGATACTGATGTCCAGTTTCTATATAATGGTGGCTTTGCCTGTAATCTATTCACTATTTACAGCCAGCTTCTAAGATTACTTAATTTACTTGAATTACAGCATCTGTACAGTTATTGAACAGCTTGCATTTTCTGCCGTGCTTCTCACATGCGCAATCTTATTTTCGCATTTGAAAGTTTACTAGATTCTTAACTTCATCATCCGTTTCTATAAGGTCCATGCCTTTTCTTCAGCCAGCATTCTCAGGACGTCACGCTTGTCTTTCATGACACCACCAGCTTCTCTTTCACTGTTTTTCATATTCCTTTGGGGAGTTCTTCCCTCAGATTGTCATCTTTTAGGAATAAATTTGAATGGGTTTTCACAGAGATTACCTTCTTTCGGATATTCGCTGTGGTATGGTCACAACTGCTGGTGTTAAGCATGGCACAATCTCTGGCTTCCAACATGCAGGAGGTAGGGAGGCGGGATATCCTGCAGAGGCATTCAGCTGCTCCTCTACATTCCCCCCTCTGGTCGAGTCCTTGACCACCTCTTCAATGGCGTCCACATCTTGATACTTTCTCTTGGAGAAGTGCTTCTTTGGAGTCCAGATCTTCATCACCCCCCTCAGAGTGAAGGCTGATTTAACATGTTCATCCACACTCCAGGTCATGTAGTTGCACTCGCCATTCGTATTACAATAGACCCATCACCCAATGTACTTCTTATGATTTGTTTGATACAGGAATTTTGTTACTTCAGGTGCTATGATGCGGGCCTCTATGTATTTTCTGAGATCTTCATCAGTCATATCCTTGGATCCAAACCCTGATTCGACATCGATCATGATCTTCATTCCTACTGCTTTCTTTGCTGTCTTCTTATACTGTGTAATTATTATCCTGATCACACATAATCCAAACATCAACATCACTTACTGCCTGCTACTTTATACATGTTTATTGGTCATTAGCCACCATAAATTTGACAGTAACCCATCTATAGTAGCCAAGATAGCTTCATTTAATTTTAGCCATATAGCACCTACCACTCCCTCCATTATGGAAAGCACACATCCGAGCCCATTAAGCGGGTTTCAAAGTATCCCTTGCAGCTTACCCTGCAGAAACACCAGACTCAGAGCAAGACAGTCGAGACTGCATGAGCCATTGACTAGAACCATGCCTCCTGCCAAGAAAAGATCATCTACCCAGAAGGCATATATCCCTACCATCAAAAAACGGAAGCCACAACCTACAACTAGGCCGACCACATTAGTACCCGCCCCCTCTACAATTACACCTCCCCCATCATAGGCGCACTTATCAATGCCAGATCCATGACCGCACATGCCACAGATATTCATGACTTGATCTCAGCTGAGAACCTGGACTTCCTCGCCATCACAGACACTGCAGGACCTCTACTATCCCTAGCAATCCCAGATGGTTATACCATACTGAGACAGGACAGAACTAATATGTGTGGCGGCAGCATTGCCATTATTGCCAAGACTAGCCTAGGTATGGGAATTACACCCACCATAGGGTCTGACTCCTTCAAAGTGCTCTCCATCAAACTTCCTCTAGTGAACTCCCAGACACTGTCCATCCACCTTATCTCTAGACCTCCTGGACCCATAGGGTCATTCGAGGAGGATATCCATAATCTACTCACCAACAACCTAAAAACAACCTCACAACTACTTGTCCTTGGGGATTTTAACCTGGGCTATAACGACCTCCTAGCCAAAAATGCCATCATCATTGCCAATACTCTGTCCGACCTGGGATTAATTCAAAGAACGCTCAAACCCACCCACATCAAAGGGAGAACCCTCGACTGGTTAGCAGACTACAACTGGACCGTTAACATTAAATCCATCATCCAACAACTTTGGACAGACCACTTCCTGGTGTCCTTCGAATTATCCACTTGCAGACCAGTCTTGCCAGCTCCTCTCATGGCCTTTCCTTGTCCTAAAATAAACAAAAAGAGTATTACCAAGGAGAAAGTGATTCCTGCAATCTTGCCCACTCTTAACCAACTAGCGGATCAATTAGACCCAGAAACGCTGGTCGATGAATACAACAAAATCATGTTAACCACCCTCGACAACATTGCCCCTCTATAAATTATACCAAGTAAACCTAAAGCCCATCTAAATAAATGGTTTATGTTGGATGTATTAACCCACTTATGCTCTGCCCTGCGACATCACTGTGTCCTGGTGGTGCCAGAATCATCAAAATGGCCACAAAACCCCTATGCGTGCCAAAACCTAAGGAAATTGCGCTCTACAAAGGACAAAAAGATGGCTGCCAAATTTACCATGCATGTTATCGGTGGTGGAATGGAGACCTCACTTCTGAAACATGTCATTGGGCTGCCCAACCCGTAAAAATGGAGCACAGATGAAAAGCAGTGCTTGCTGAAAGAAATCCCAAATCTTGCCTTTGAAATATTTTCTTGGTTGCTGAAAATACAGAATTGGTGCAAAAACACCCACAAACATCCAATCTTCTTGTTTGGTGTCACATTTTACTGAAGTCAAGTAATCATTGTGAAATTGCAATATCCTGGAAAGCTGAATTGATCATCTAAACACCCACAGCAAAAGATGCCTGCCTGTGGGATCTGTCAAAATTTGGGTGCAGTACCAGCAGCTGCCTGAAGGACTGTTCCAAAAGCCTGTTTTAAAACTGTAAACTTTTACCATTAAGATCTAATGTCTAAAATCTAAGTGACCTGTCATCAACAGTTACCTAGGTTGTAACTATTTAAACTTCATGGTTTAGAGCCTGGAATCAGTGTTCTAGATGTTTGTTTTAGAATTGCAAGCTTATTTTAAACAAAGAAAAATGTAACAAAATGACATTTGAAGTAAGCCTGACTCCAAAGCCAAAACTACAAACAACGTCCCCCACCGGGCCAGTCACCTCCCTTCTGCTCTCTAGACCGGGAACTCACATTTATGTGTTGATTAAGAGGGGAGGAGCACTTGGGCTGCCCTGCGAAGGACACAATGGACTTCCTCTCAGGCAAGAAGATGATAATCAAAATGGATTGTAAAGGGCCTCCGCCAGAAGGAAGGGGGCGGAGATTGCTCCTGAGCTGCAAGAAGGAAAAGGAGGCGGGGACAGACAACTTTTGTTGATTCACAATGGGCCAAAAGCATATTTCTAAAAAGACTGATAATTTACTGTGTATAATTGTAAAAAAAATATGGAAACCCGGACTTCTGAACCTAAATTTTGGCTGCACATTTTAAGAGAAGCCAAAACTCTGTGCTATGTTCTGGGAAGTAACTGTAGAAATTGTGGTTTTATAGCACATGCAATAATGTCCAAAGTATGAAACTTCACACACTTATGCCCATATGCAATGCGCACAGTTGTACACATTTTTGGACAAAGTCGATATTGTGTTATGGCCCAAAAGGGCAGAATTCTGTCAAAAGCCGACGCAAGATACTGCAAAGACGGGGCTTGGAAGAGCACTTGTTCCACAAAATATGTGATCTAGATCTGTTTTTGTTATAAAGTCTGCAAAATTGTAAATATGTATTATACAAAAAGTAGATTTCATGTTCAAAAGGCAAGGGGAGGATTCCCTGACTCATAAAACCACATCATCATGGTGACACCCTGTTTTCTCCTCCAATCAAGGGAGAGGGAAGATTCTAACCTATAGCCAACCTAGGGGGCGCACTTAGGATAATCCAGCATACACACTGCTTTACCAAATGCATAAAAAGAGACAGCTGAGGACTTAGAAGGACACAGAGATTCACCCACCAACCGATTGCTGGCGGAGCACTTTGCAAGAGAACTTGACATCTTCCCTGCTCCAGACTCCAGAAACTTTGCAAGCAGAAAGGCCCATTTATATAGCTGAACCATTCTCACCTAGGCCTTAAAATTCCAGAAACCAGAATTTACCATAGACATCTAAGGGGAACCAAAGAACAGCCTGGCTGTGCTGTACTGCTTTCCTGCCAAAGAATTATCTTAATAACCAACAAGGGCAGATTAAACCCAATCCTGTGCCGTACTGTGCTGTGAACAGAGAGCCATTGAAGATCCAGTCCAGTCGTGCTGTGACCAGATAGCTGTGAACCAGAGCCATTGCCGACCAGTCCAGTGTGCCCAGCAGCCTGTCCCAGTCTGGTGTGCCCAGCAGAATTTCTGACCAGAATCCCTGATTTTGACAGACCAGAATTCCTGACGGTTCTGTTCAAACCTGTATAGTGGGTATCCTTAGTATAGGACTGTCACTAGCCTATGTACTCTCCATAGTCATCCCTATCCAAACCCATCCTCTATTATACTCAGCACTGCATTGTTAGAATATTTTTGAAGTGCCTGAACTCTCTATCTCATCCCTATTATCTTCCGTCTGTAATAATATTGTTAAACCAATCTTTGCGCTGATATATTCCATCTGGAGAAGGCAAGTGTCTCGGCAGGCAAAAACCTGATCAAGAGGCGTCCTGGTCTGGTGGCTGTGCTGTCGTGTAGTATTTGCTTCTCCATAGTCCATCCCTAGTGTAAAGAAATCAGGTTGTCTTTTAAAAGCGCATCCTTGTTTTCCAATTTGCCTAATTTCTATAACGTGTAAAACAGCTTTTCATTGCACCCAACCTCAAAATTAAGTTTGCACATTGCTCAGTACTCTCATTGCTAGTGTTTGTCTGCAACCAGATAAAGCGGCTCCCATTAGTATTTCAAAAATTTCTGCGATTTAGTCAATTTTTAGTGTTTTACCTATTCCATTCAAACACAACTTTAAACCATTTTGACAGTTTGCCAATCATTCCTGTTTCTCTCGTGTTTGCTGGGGGAAAATTGGCATTGACATTGTATTTGAATTCTGCATCCCTGAAACCTGTTCTTTCTCTTTCTATGTCTTCCTATTGCATATTGGGGGAATTGAGGGGTGTGCAGGGGGAAATAGTAATCACACTGCTATTTGATTTGAATATACACCCCAAAGTATTATTGCTGTGCTGCATTGTTTTTGCTCATTATTACTCCTTGTGATTAAAGAGATTGCTTAGTGTGACATCACCCCATTGGTGATTATTGTATCCCCATTAAAAATATTGTGAATATATTATGAAATATATAAATACATATTTTAACTTTGCAAACCAGCCTGATTCCTGGTTCAGTGTGACCGGGGGACGGGGCACAGCTTCCAAGAGAGGGGTATGATATAAGTGGTACATCGTTCAAAATAAAATAACTTTTAGACACAAATAAATAAATAAGGATTTCAGTTGTGCATTACACGCTAGGCATTGACTTAGGTGAAGTGCCGGATTGAAATCACTTACATTTACCCCCGAATTAAAAGATCTACGACTCCTCAAAAGCAGCTGTGAAACAGCATGGAGGCTATCCCCCCTCTAAAGTCCATAAAAACAAACTTATGGAAATCTCCTCCTGTTACAAAAAAGAAATCTATTTGGCTAAACATAACTCTTACAATAAGTGCATAGTGAATGCCAAGTCGAATATGAAAGAACTGTTCACCATCCTCAAGGAATTAGAGTCCCCCATCCCCACCCCGGACATATGCTCTAAAGATAAAACCTGGTGTTTGTTCCAATATCCAACAAGCACTCTCTAACAAAATAACGATGCTCCAAAAGAAAATATTTTTCAAACAAAGCCACTCTCAGCCAACCATTGCAGTCCATTAACGTCAACACAGTCCTACCTCCAAAGAAACAGGACCCAATTGCACGTTTCATGTTCTCAAAAACCACTACCCATGAGGTTGAGAAGGTCATCCTCTCTCTTAAGCCATCCAATTGTCAGGGCGACCCCTGCCCTGCCCAGCTCATAAAAGACGCTGTCAGAGACCTTTCCTCATTTATCTCAAAACTTGTCAACTCCTCATTTGTGTCAGGCATTGTACCGACCAACCTAAAGCAATCCTGGGTACTACCTTTGCTCAAGAAGCAAACCTTAGACCCATGTATTCCCACAAACTACCGTCCCATCACGACAGTACCGTTCTTGCTTAAAATCCTGGACAAAATTGCCTACAACCAGATACAAAAATTCTTGGAACAACATAAGCTTCTGGGAGTATGTCAATCAGGATTCTGGCCACAACACGGCACAGGGACTGCCCTTATCGACCTAAAGGCACAGCTTGATGTCTTACGAGATAAAGGCAAAATGGCTCTCCTCCTGCTGTTGGATCTCTCGGCTACATTCGACCTCGTGGACCACAGGGTCCTTTGCAGCCACCTAGATTCAGCTGCACACTTCTCTAAAGAGGCCATAACCTGGATGGAGTCCTTCCTCAGTGACAGGACTATGAGGGTGTTCTCCCCTTTTGCAGCAGCCAAACCGATCCCTATCTTATGCGGAGTACCGCAGGGTTCTTTTGTCTCCCCTACCCTATACATCATATTTACTAAGCTCCTTTTTGATGATCTGGACAATCTTGGTATCACCTACATGAACTATGCAGACAATACACAGATTCTCCTCCCTCTTTCTGGGGATTACAACAAGGATTTGGCCTTGGTAAATAGGGCATATATCATCATCCATGCATGGATGGCAACCCACAGACTATGCCTGAATGATGATAAAACAGAACTTATCATCCTGGGGACTCATTCCAACCTAAAATTAGGCCATGACTACGCATCATTCCTGATTGATGGAAACATTATTAAGGTGTCCAAGGAAGTGAAGACACTTGGCTTCTATCTGGATTCCACCCTCTTATTGGACAAACAGGTGTGACGTCCTTGGCTTCTGCCGCTGCTTACACCTGCAAACTCATTAGAGCTGGCAAACACTTCCTATCAAACAATAACTGCATTAGCCTAGCCAGAGCCCTAATCTTATCCCAGCTTGATTATTGAAATGCCCTTTACATTGGTGCCAATAAATCTATTATCCACAGAATACAAATTCTTCAAAACAATGCCCTGCAAGCTGCTCTTGGCATGCCCAAACGATCACACATATCTTATATCAGGCGCTAAAGTAACTGGCTGTCCACCCTAAACAAAATCCACCTAAAAACTGCATCACTTGTTCACAAAGCCCTGAACAATGCGGCATCTAGTTATCTTACGGATAAATTCCTCAGGAGGTCCTCCACCAGACCAGCAAGTATCTCCAGTGTCAATAGCCTCATTATACCTAGATTCAAACTGTCCAAGGTTGGGGGAGGCAGCTTCCAGATCTGAGCAGCCCAACTCTGGAACTCACTGCCACATCCCCTACATGAGAACCAGCCCTTTCTGAAATTCAGATGCAAGTATATCAATTTCCTGAAAGCTGCAGACAACTAGCTGACCAGTACTTACTACCTCCTAGAGTAGACATGTTAGACACTACTTAGTTGCCACCATTATCCACATGCTCCTCTCTGACCAATGACAGATGGCCTGCTAGCGCCTGTATATATGCCAGCTTCATCTAGCCTCTAGCTGTCCTCCATGGTCTGTGCATATTGAGCCTGCTTATAGCCTGTACAAGACTCTATACTTTGCTCACCATTGCACAGTAGCCATACTTTTGTATTTAGTTAGCATGCAACCTGTATATAACTGTATATTTATGCACATCATTGTACATTTTCTGTAACTTTGTAACCTAAGCCTCGCATTTTCTGTACTGTTGCACCCGGTTTCCCTCGGGTTTGGTGCGCATTACAAGTAAATAAAACAAACAAACAAAAGAAACAAACTAATACCATCACTAATACTGCTCCAAGAAACTTGAAGATGTTTGCCATTCACTGCGGAATCCATGAGCACATGGAGGCAAACCAACTGTCATCTGTAATGTCCTTGTGCAGGTTCGTAAGCAACGTTATGGCCTCTGTCAAGGTCCCATTCTCATCATCCTGAGAAGGTGTGAATGTGCAACACGAGGGCCCATTTTTGGCGCACACTCCACCTTCCATCGCTGTGATTATGTCAAAGACATAGCTGTTCTGCAGGGTCATAAGTCGTATGGCCCTCAGCTCTTCCTTGATAGCATTGAATCCCTCAGCTCTTCCTTGATAGCATTGAATCCCTTTATGGTGGTGTTGATTGTCTGCAGAAGCTCCCATCTTGTAATCTGCAGCCATTTGTCATTAGCCATCCCCTGGATCCCAGGCATGAAGATAGTCGTAAATTTTGAAGCAGTCTTGCTGAACAAACTCTGTCCACAAGGAATGGAGTTATATGCTTCTATTGACTTAGCTGAGAAGTAATTCTCTCTACTGGTTCAATTGAGAAAATCAAACTATCTTCTCCTTCTCAAATGGGCATCTACTTTTGGAAATTCTGCAATGTTCCGGTCACTCTGAGGAATAACTAATGCTGGAACATGGATGAGAACGAAGGAACACGTTCCTCCCCAATCCTTGGGCAACTTCATGTAGGCTGTAGGCCCACAAGCCCAATATCGATCCATCAGGACGGCTGTCCCTTCTCCCATTCTAGAACCGTTAACTGTAGTTTTGCAGCCTTTGTTTTCTTCCACATGATTCTTTCCATGTATCCGGAAGCACAATGTCGCATTCGCCAATGGGATCACAACCACTGGACCCGATTCATCTTCTACCCATGTCAACAGCTTGGCATGATTCGCCCATGAATTCAAACACCCATTGTTCACTCTTTGCACCTCTTGTACATATTCAGGCTTCAATAGATGAGCTGCACAGGACATCAGTCCTTCTTCCCATCCCCACTTGGATTTCACTCATCCATAGACTGAGACTTGAGTTTGCTACCAACATCCAGGTGATCCAGCTATTTGTGTCACATCAGGGCAATTCATTCTCTTCATCTCGTCAATGACTACTTCTTCCTGTCCTTTTGCAGGATACATGAGCATCTTGCTCATCCATTCAGGCTCCTTTTCCATCTGTGTGGTCTTGATATAATCATTCTGGTATGGAAACAACCATTTTGATCTCCATCATAAAGTGGCCCAACTTCCCTGGAGTTGTCCTCTGGTCATACATGCTGCAAGATGAATGAGACATCTGGCATCGTGTTCTGAAACTTCTCTGGAAATTAAAGTTTGCACTGTATTCATTGCATAGGATATGAGAGCGCAGATGTAGCAACTCTCCTTAGATGTTCTCTCTCCCACTTTTCTCATGTGCTGATACCACATGTTGTTACCCAAGTGTGCTGCATTATCTAGATAGGTATTTATCCCCTCATTATCTTCCTCTGCATTTCTCTATGTCTCCCATATGCAAAGTTGTGTAATACTCATGAAGCAAATCAAAAGCCGTTTTCACAGTGGGGAGAACCATAGGCACCTCTATCTCAGTGGAAGTAAGCAAATCAAAATGAGTTCCCATAGTGGGAAGAACCATGCCTCTGCCTCAATGGCAGCACTAGTATGATAGAGACTTTGAAAAGGGAGGAATAGAAAGACAAAGAGAGTAATCATACAGGCATATATTATGCACAAAAACACTGGCATCCACCTTTTGCGCCATCCTGGCGCTTGTTGCATTTGTTCATTCTCTACAATCTCCTGGGACTACGCCAATCAGGTTTCTGGCCCAGACGCAGGGCAGAAACTGTACTACTTGACCTAAAAAAACAAATGGACACCATAATTGACAAGGGAAATCTAGCCATCCTACTTCTCTTAGACCTCTCTGCGCCATTTGACTTAGTAAATGATAAAATACTATGCCACCACCTGGACAGTGCTGTGCACTTCTCACCCAATACCATTGCTTGGATAAAATAATTCCTCTCGAGCGTACCGTGAGAGTTTTTGCAAATCTAGCTAACGCCACCCCTGCCCCAGTTCCTTGCAGGGTTCCTCAAGGATCTTGCATGTCATCAACGCTTTACAACATATTCACCAAGCTGCTTTTCGACTGCCTTGTTGAACGTGGAGCATCTTATACAAATTATCCAGACGTGACAAAACAGAGCTACTCCTGGTAGGCAACCAAACACACCTCAAAAAACTTGACCCCAAATACAAACACTTCATAATAGATGGAAATACCATTACCGTCTCGAAAGAAGTTAAAACCTTGGGTGTGTACTTGGATTCTTCCTTTACCTTCTCAAGACAAGTTAACTCCATAATCTCATCAACAGCATACACTGCCAAACTCATTAATGCCTGCAGACCCTACTTATCGGCAGACAGCTGCCTAACCTTAGCTAGAGCCCTCATTCTGTCGAAACTCAACTATTGTAATATTCTCCTGGCTGGCAATGCAACTACCAGCATTGAAAAAGTACAGGTCACTCAAAACAACACCCTATGAGCAGCACTAAACATACCAAGAAGAGAACACAAACACATTTCTGAAATCAGACGCAAAGTGCGCTGGCTACCGGTTCAGGACCGGATCAAATTCAAAACAATGGCAACCACCCACAAATGCCTCATTAACATAGCTCCTAAATATCTTACCAACCTGTTAACTTCAACTCAAAACATCAAGACCACACGCTCGCTTCTGGCTTCCTTCTCCCTGTTCCGAAATTCAAAAGAACAAAGGCTAGGGGATGCAGCTTCCCAGTTGTGGCAGCGAAAGCTTGGAACACCATACCAATAGACATTAGATCTGACCCGTCCCACATCTCATTCCACACAAAACTTAAAGCCTGGCTCCTCACCTCCAATGTGTAGCCTCTGTGCCATAAATGCTCACAGTATCATTCTACACAATATGATCATGTGAATATATCTGCTCTACCTCATTTGCGTATTACCTATGTTAATAAGTTGCACATGTAAATATTATTGATTATGCCCTGACGGAAAAATGTATATGTCATTATTTTATGTCTGTAAATATGCATAATATGATGTATGCACAACCATTGTTTTCTATGGATGCCTGTTGTAACCCTGTAATTTATATTACCTGCTCTCCAGCGCCCAGATACCTACGGGTTTGGCGCACACTACAAATGCTAAATAAATAAATACATAGAACCGTACCAGCTTCTAAATTTCTAATTTTTAATGCAATCATCAAATTTCTTTACACTTGCAGTTGTAAAATGTTCTCAGTTATTGTAAAGCCTTCTGATCACAGGACCATTTTTAGGATCCTGTAAAAATTGTGAATAGCAACGTCTCTTTGGACAAGATCAGGATAAACTTGAAGTATAAATAGAAAAACAGCAAGCACAAGCCGATGCACATCACTAACAGTAAGAACCCTGTGTTTAACTGCTTAGAACAGGTATGCGCCACAAAATGAACCCGAATACTGATCTAATTTCCAATTTCTGATCAAGAACTGACGTTTAGGCATAACTTTGATACATCAATATGTTTCTAAATTTCACAAATTTTCTAAACGCCTCTCGGCCTTGCCGCAGCAAGGCCGAGAGAGGATCATGTTGAATTTGCGGTGTGAGGTCAACCTCCTGTCTTTGCGGCCCCCTGCCGGGAGAGGGGTGGTGTGGTTGGGCACAGGGCCCGCCACCTTCCCAGGTGATGTCAGCCCTCAGTGGGCATCCGCAGCTTCGTGTCCCTTAACGTGTGTCAGGGTGTGTACCGTGACTTGGGCCCCCGGGTGTACTCCTGCCGGGATTCGGAATGTAAAACATTCTTGCTCTCCAACCACGGCGCCGCTGGGTTCTTCCCGATGGTGTACCACTCCCACTTCGTGTGCTCCGTGTCATGGGGCCGTGGTCTCAGTGCGGGAGGCGTCTGACGTCTAGGCCGGTGTTGCCAGTTCTTCTCCTTCTCAGGGGGCCCCCTCTGCAAGCATTGATTCTGCAGTGCAAGGCACGACGTGCCGGATGCTTCGGCCCAAATAATATATGGGTTGGTGTCTCGGCCCAGTGTGTTCTTCCAGGATCTGTACTCCGGACCTTCCCGCTCATCAAGGCCCCCCCGGTCCTCCCGTGGCCGATTCGCCGGATCTGCTGCGCACTTCAGCAGTTGATGGGGTAGGCCCGGGAGCCGCTCTCGACGAGGCCCGGCTCTTCTTCACAGATATGACGGGTGGGGAAACCAGTTTGTGTCCCGGGGGGACAGGAGGGTGGGGCGCCCGAGGCACACGTTGCAGGGTCCTGCCTCGGTCGCCTTGACCCTTAGGGCCGGGGCGAGTCGTCTGCCTCCACCGTCGTTCCGCTCAGCTCCGGGTCTGGTTCGTCATGAGGTCGCCTCTTAAGGTTCGCACAGGAGCACACCAGCTCCCTCCGCGGTCTTTTCTTTGGCCGAAACCGTTGCAGCACCTCGTCACCCACTGTGTACCGTTCGTTAAGCTTCTTCACTCAGGCGGCCATTTTGGGAGATCGCCGGGCAGTTCTCCGTCCACCTTCGTCTCGACGTATATTCGTGCCCGGCTTTCGAATGTTTTCACTGCCTGGACCGAGTGAGCACCACGGTTCCCTCTAAGCATAGAGGTAATTTTTAAGTTTTATAATTAGCGATATCAGGCAATTTATCAGGACTCATGCGGCGATCGCGGGAGCGACGAAAGGCTACGTCCTCCTCATCGCGCTGCAAGCCACGCCCCCTGCAATACTGCTTTTGACAACAATCCCCCTTGTGGCCACGCCATAAACATTTTATCTGCTTTCACCCATTCCGCACTATAATGTTTGAGCTTGGGCGTGTGCTTTGGTAATGTCTTAGATAAGTTCATCAGAGGATTGTCTCCCATAATGACAAGTCTCAATTGACTGTCAATACTTATCAGACTTATAAAATAACCTTTATACTTTTGCTTAAATCACCACTTTTTCAATGCTTTTAAAACAACAAATATGAGCGTGCACGATTAATTGCTGCTCAAGCCTCTACTTTCTCAACTTGCTATCTCTAGCTTTGGATTGGTCCCAACCACTTTGCAAGGTTTGGTCGCTATTGCCCCTCAACTTTTCTCAATTACTTCACAACTTTATTGCTCTTCGATATTTTTACTCAACAAACAACATACAGACTAGTGAACTTTACAGATTAATAAACACAATGATCACCTTTTTCTCTCTCACCTTTACTTAATACCCTGTACAGGGTTTAAGACGTCACCTTATGTAAACCTGTTGACGTGTTACATATTTCACTCTACTCCCATTGGAATTTGAGACATCTTTTTCTGAAATCCCTTGAGCCAGGACTCTAGGCGCTATCATCTCTTCTTCACACAATATTTCCCGTTACTCAAAAATGATCACAATCCCATCCCCTTAGTTTGTCATTCCCCTTAGTGTACTCACCATTTGTTCATTAATCGACCCGTAGCCTTCGGTATCGTCTATTCCTCCAATCCGACCACTTTGCCTTCCATCCGCAGAGAGCGTGTGGAAACAGGGCAGGGATTTCATCAAAGGGGGACCTGCCCACCATCTCTGTTCTTCTTGCAAGTTTATAATTATCAGCCGCTCTCCACAGGAAACCCTGCGATCTTCTGCCTAATGATCGTGTCAAACTCTGGAGACAATCTAGTTTGGATCTTTTAATCATCCTCAGCTAGTAGGTGAGCGCAGAGCCCTTTTGGTATTGGGCCTACAATGGATGGGGATGCAGAGTAACTCTGACACCAAATAATCGAACCAACTCAGGAAGATGGCAAAGGTTTCTGTTTTATTAACAATTATATAAACAGAGAGTTACAATGGACATCAACGGACGTTCGCTCGAGCTCTCAGTCACACTACATAGCAAATAAGAAAAACCAATGAGGGGCTTTGATAGGCTCAAGGGGAACATCTAAGTATACTGTTACGCTCACCTGGCTCCCACAGAGGCGTCGGTCTGAAATGGACAGCTGCGGTCTCCACCAATGTGACGCGTATGGCCGAGATGACGGACTGGACTGGCCCACCTAGCTTCGTTTGCTTGGCCCGTAGGAATATTCTTCTGCAAATGGAGAAAGGGAATTAATCACCCATGGAGTTGAGCGTAAATCTCCCCACCCCCGCTGTTCTCCCCACTGATCATCTTTGATGTCCCCTCTTATAGTCTCACCTGATGGTTTGAAAAGATGAGCTCTCCATCCTGCATTGAGCGCAGGGGCGCGTAGATAACCAGTTGCTTCACTGGCTCGAAGGAATTGGTGAGTTCCAGAACAATATTTACTCCGATATTCCCAGCAAGACGCCGTAAGTATGTAGTTCTCCCCACCCCCGCTCTTCTCCCCACTGATCATCTTTGATGTCCCCTCTTATAGTCTCACCTGATGGTTTGAAAAGATGAGCTCTCCATCCTGCATTGAGCGCAGGGGCGCGTAGATAACCAGTTGCTTCACTGGCTCGAAGGAATGGGTGAGTTCCAGAACAATATTTACTCCGATATTCCCGGCAAGACGCCGTAAGTATGTAGTTCGTAAGAGTTCAAATACCTGACTTTCACTCTTGTCTGATTCCTAGCAGGTTGTAGCTTGACCCTAGTGAAGAGTTCCTCGTGGCAACTGGTAATATTCTGGTAAGGATTTTTATTATCCAACACAGTTCGATAAAATAATGTCAATATGTAACCTGTTGCTTTCTCCCTTATTCAGGCGCTGAGAGAAAGTATGAAGTCTCTGGGAATAATGCCTCCGGCGGTAAAATCAGGTAAGTGTTTTGTGGTGAGGAGGGTTCCCCTTGTTAGTCCCTTTGTTTCACCTCGCTGTCCTTTTGTTTCCCCTTAGAGGCCGGGGTTCGGCGAAGATGCCGTGGAAGCTACGCCGACCCGTGAAGAGGAACAGTACCCCCGGTGGTAAAATCAGGTAATTCTATGGGGGGGTAACTAATATTCCTCTGTTTATTCCCTTGGCTCACCTTGCTGTTCTTGTCTTCTCCTTAGGTGCCGGAGTGTGGCGGGAACATGCAGGAGGATGCGGTGGAATGTGAAGATGCTGCGAAGGCCGGTGAGTTCAGTGCGGCGCTGCAGCAGGCGAGGCGACGCGCATAAAATAACTTCTTTCTTCCAGCTCGAAGGCGCGATGGATCGGGAATTCAGGTAAGGATCAAAGGTATTGCTCTTGTTCTAAACTTTTCTCCTTCTTTCTCCCTTTTTCTAGGAGCTCCAAACTCGAGGCAGGCATGGCAGAAGACTGGATGCAGACTTGCACGCACGGTGAGCGTTACGCTGCTGGATGCAGAATAACACGAAGCGTGTGCTGCTCTTCGGGCATGGTTTAAATAGCCTCCAAAGTAGTCCCAGGTAAGTATTCCTCCCCAGCCCCATCGGAATAAAAAATAGTCCCTAGGTAAAGTAGTCCCTTCCAAGCCTCTTTTGGCTTGGAGCTCTTGCAGCATGGTCTGCATCAGGTAAGTTTGCAGCATGGTCTGCATCAGGTAAGTTTTAATCTATGAGCCTGGCGCCTATGGCGCCAGGACTGACTCTCTATAAGAGCCTGGCGCCATAGGTGCCAGGACTGCACCCAAATAGCCCCTAGCAGGGGTGGTTGGGCTTCCTTGGCATAACTTGATGCCTGCTTCCGGGGTTGCTGGACTTGGTCTGGGTCCTCGGGGATAGGCATCATGACATGTGTTTTCTATAAGGGGTGGGATTGTGATTGAATGTCTACTGTCAAGTGAACAGTTTATGCCTACCTCTAAAACATGTAATCTTCAACACTATTAAGTACACAGTATATAATCGGATCTCAAACTATAAGGTCCTTCATTATATGGCCCTCTATAATTGCTTGGCATGCTCGTGCCATATCTGGAACATTCAGCTCACTTACCAGCATGCAAGGTCAGACCCAGGTGCCAGGAGGTGGACTTTACTTTACCTGCCCACCCAATTAGCCCATCATCTCTCATCACCCATGCATTCTGCCATGAAGATTGTCTTTGAACTTGGCCTTGCAAAGTATCCTTGTCTGTCAGAATATAAGGGAGTGCAGGCACTCACTATTGTTGTTCTAGAACTTCAAGCTCAACTCTATTTCCACCCTTGGCTCACGTGACAGGAGAACACGACTTGGTCCATTTTGCAGCATTTAAATGTCTTAAATGTCTTAAATGAATAAAATTTGGCACTCTTGGTGTCCTTTCTTTGCATCTTAACAAGGGAAGATTCTGCTTCTCTCATACACTGCCTTCAAGAATAGATAACCGACATTGGCTGCTTTTAACTTTGACACCAGCCAAACAGCCTCACCATTCGTTTCCACAAACTCAGATTTTCTTGCTGCAACACTGTTCTCTGAACATAATGGTGAAATGGCAGATTGTGGTTAGGAAATGCATGTGAAGAGCAATTCTGTCACAGGGTTTTGTGAGGCCTGGGGTAAAACATTTGGTCAGGCCCCTTTAATTGTTGCATTGGAGCAGTGGCGCAACCAGCAGGAGACTCAAGGACTCCCCTTCATTTTATGTATGGACAAATCCAAAATAGGTTTATTATAGCTGCAAATAAAAGAAAACAAAGTCATGCATCTCTACAGGAGAGAGTTGTTTTTCCGATTTGTATCACATGCATGTATATTTGTACACACATTTTAATTTTAAAAGTGACTTAGCTAAGTAAGTTTACATTAAAACTCCATGTACATGACACATCTTTGAAAGATTCTAGCACACGGTGTGCATTTCATCAGGGCTGTGTCTCCAGGGCCGTCCATCCAGTGTGTTCAGGTTCCACTCACCTGAACACAAACTATTCTGAAGAGAACAACAGCTCGTCCATTTACATTACTCATTCAGCTTTTGGATGTGAAAACCCAGAACCTGTTATTCGACTTCTCTACAGGTACTGCCGAGAATCTCTATCCTTCACATGCTACTTTGTGATTTGTTTTGCCCAACAATCAGGTACACGTTTTATTTCCCTTTTTCCTATATGTATAGGAGTCCCCAGGCACTACCTCTTCAATATTTAGTGGCTTTATATCCACCATTCACATTACATCAGACGAGCTACGTCCAGACGTTCAAGCTTGCCACTATCTTCATGACTACGGGAGCCCTCTTTGACAAGCCCAGGTACCCCCCAGATCGTACATATCTTACGCTATTTTAACCACAAGTCTTGATTGATGCGTAGCTCTGTACTCTATGACAAATACACCACGCAGCTTTCAGTCTATAAAAGGATTATGCAGGCCCTTTTAGCCACTTGTTCATGGCTTCTGCGTCTACATGCATAATGCCGCACACGTGCATTCTGCACGCTTACCATATTTACTTTTTGGCTTCTTTTCAGAGTCTTCCACATGGCCATGCATTCATCCACCGGAACAATAGCCCAGCTTTACCGGCTAGGCCCTACCGGGGAGCCTGCCCCATTGAGAGATTCATTACAATTGCTAAGTGGTGAGTTAGCTATTTCAAATTTCAAGCAGCAACAATTATTTTCACCTTGCTTCTTGCCAGCCCTTCTCTATCACGATTTGATCTAGACGCCATGACATTTTTTTTTTATCATTTGAACAATATGTTTGTTGGTACTAATCAGCCTAGAAAGTCCAGAAAGGAAGAAGTTCCTACCAAGAAGAATTTTATACTTATTTTTCTCTTTTTTGTTCTTTTTCTCTTGGTTTTCTTGATACAGGGGCCGCTTATTCGCCCTGATGAAGGCGGCTACTGTACATAAACACATATTCCTCTGATGTATTTGCAAGATGGATGATATTGCCGCCGAAATGTACATTGAATGCAAGGGGCAAGCATCAACCCATGTTTTTAGGGTTCTGTTGTCATACATTGTTAATATAATCCTGACAACCGTGTTGGTTAATATTAAAACCATTTTATCCCCTGCCACGTCGGCACCAGGTACTTCACAAATCTGTAATTTGCTTTAGGCACTTGAAATATATGATGCTTTTGATATATCAGATTTTTTACAAATCTGTACACTTGCTGTAGGACTCAGATTGTTACAGGTCCACAATAGCGCTGAGTTATTGACGCTTATGATTTCCATATGTTTCCCTAATGGGTTATGTTGTGCATTTGAAGATAATTATGCATTGAAGACCATCTTGAGTTTTGATTTCACCATTTGTCTTTGTTTACATTGTTGAATTTTACTATATGCAAGTCTTCACAAATGTTTTTTTTGTTTCTTCTTGTTTTTTTCTCAATACAAACAATGTATATTCACAGCCCCTGATGTATGTGAGTTTCTTTTTCCTTTCTGGATAATTTTCATGGGCTATTCACTTAGGGATTCAGTCCATTAGTACCATTTCAAATGGTTCCCCAATATAATTCATATGTGTTGTTTCATTTAATGACAACAATTGGAGTGAACCTTCAGAGTAACAGTTCTACCTCCTTTTTGGTTTTGTAAGAGAAGGATGTAGAGCAGTGTCTCAACCCTCTCCTTATACTCCTTCCCATCTGGTGGCCTTGAACCACATGAGCAATTCCTACAGAGCAACTTAGCAACAATAAATATCCTTCATGCTGCCAGAAAGATGCTACCAAATTATGAGTTTGAACAGGGCCATCTTAAGGGGTATTGGTGCAGACACGTTTGGTGCTCCTCAAAAATAAAAACAAGAATGAACCTCTGTTCGCCACCTCCCTGAACCCAATAACAATCCTTAGCTTGAGATCCTCTCCTGACACTGACCAGAATAAGCATGGGATCTTCTGACCTCCATCATCTGTGCTAGAATCATAAAAATAAACAGGTGCCATTAGAAGGGCAGCATGAGTACTCCATGGGATGTTGTGTTCTAGCGTAGGTCCAATTTCAACAATAGCAGCCATGAAGAAGATAATGGGCCTCATTACGAGTTTGGAGGTAGCTGTGCCTGTTTTACAGGCACGGCTACTGCCAAACTCGCTATCGGCACCGCCACCCGCGATTAGGCAATGACCGGCCCATTATGAGTTGAATGGGCCAGTAATTGCCCATTCGCGGGTGGCGGTATTGCCGGGCTCCCGATCCACATTCTGCGCTATATGGTAGAATGGGAGTGGGGAGCATGGTTGCACCGGTACCATTGAGATCTGGCGGGCTGTCAGGCACCCGCAAGCAGAACTCGTTTTCGGCAGCACAGTATGAATGGTGCTGGTGCCTTACTGGCACTGTTCATACCGTGGCCGCCAACATTATAATGAGGCCCAAAATCTGGGGACTACATGGGGAGAACACAGATCAGTAGCTGTATGGACAAGTTACAAATACCACAGCATAGATACATAACACAGTAAGTACAAGTGCTCAAGCCTTGGTATCGGATGAAGATTACAAGCAATGAGGAATGTGCACATGTAACATCAGTAGTGGGTACATGGTAGAGGTTCTACATGCGATAGGCCTTGTGCGAGCGCGGTACATGTATTTCGGGGGTGCGCTGGAAGTTGTACACGCGATAGGCCTTGTGCGAGCAGGGTACGTGTATTTCAGGGGGGGCGGGAAGTTCTACACATGATAGGCCTTGTGTGAGCGGGGTATGTGTATTTCGGGTGCACGGGAAGTTCTACACGCGATAGGCCTTGTGCGTGCGGGGTACGTGTATTTCGGGGCCGGCGGGAAGTTCTACACGCGATAGGCCTTGTGCGAGCGGGGTACGTGTATTTCAGGGGTGCGCGGGAAGTATCACACGCAATAGGCCTTGTGTGAGTGGGGTACGTGTATTTCGGGGCTGCACGGGAAGTATCACACGCGATAGGCCTTGTGCGAGCGGGGTACGTGTATTCTGGGGTGTGCACAGGGAGTTACACATGAGATTTGGCAGTGTGGTCCCTCCCTGGTGAGTCCCTACCCCATGCTCCATGCCCCGCAGTCAGCCCATCACCCCTGGGCATGCCCCGCAGGCAGGCCGCATGGCACCAGGCACCGGGGAGACTTCACACATGTCCTCCGCCCACCCAGCAGTGACGGGCACCTGCCAGCAGGCCCTGACTCATGTCCCCCCACCCACTCACCTACCCAGCAGTGACAGGCACCTGCCAGCAGGCCCTGACTCATGTCCCCCTGCACCCCTACCCACCCAGCAGTGACGGGCACCTGTCAGCAGGCCCCGACTCATGTGTCCCTGCACCCCCACCCACCCAGCAGTGACTGGCACCTGCCAGCATGCCCGACTCATATCCCTCCACCCACTCACCCTCCCAGCAGTGACAGGCACCTGCCAGCAGGCCCCGACTCATGTCCCCCTGCAGTCCCACCCACCCAGCAGTGACGGGCACCTGCCAACAGGCCCCAACTCATGTCCCCCCACCCACTCACCCACCCAGCAGTGACAGGCACCTGACAGCAGGCCCCGACTCATGTCCCCGTCACCCAACACGTCATCACGATCCACACTCCTGGCTCTTATGGCCACTCAAATCCCACCCCATTCCACCCCAGTCCAAACACCCAACCAAGCATTACATGCACTCCACATTGAAATGCCCATTACATGACACAACCCAAATGGCAAGTATGTACATCAACACATGTCCGTCACACACACACACAATGAGTGGCAGTGAATGTGAAAACCCACATTGTGACATGCATGAAACCAATGATAGAATACCACAAATTGAAGTACGAAACAAAAATGTATTGAACACAAAATTAAGGGAATTAAATGAAAACACACAATAATGGAAATAAGAAATAAAATGCAGCATGTCCCAAATTTAATAAAATATATGAAATCAGAATCCAAATAAATCCAAATGAAGATGTGTCCAAAGTCTCTGTCCAACAAAGCAAATCCAAAGGGAAAGAAATAAGTAAAATCCATTGCTCCATGGTCAAATAATAAAAGTAATGATGAAAAATCCACTGTTCAACTATATACAAATAACAAATCCAGGGTCCATGAGCCCAACTATTGAAATGAAACCTACAAAAAAGACTACCTAATAAAGAACTATCTACAAAAAGGTGGGGCATAGTCCAAGCACCCCAAATGAAAGAAAAACATAAATGAAACCTAACACTAACTAACTATATACAATGGCGGCGGGCAAGTCCTACGGCTCACTTGTCGATTTCCCGGGCCAGGGCATCATCGAACTCCTGTTCTATGTCCTGGAGGCGGGCCTGTTCCATGGCCCCGAGGTTTCGCAGAGATAACGCCATGTCCACCTCCAACTCCCTGCGAATTGTCTCTAGTCACTCGGCCCGCCTCAGTGCCCTGCGCATGGAGTTCTCCTCCCTGACCGTAGTGAGCCGTGCCTCTTCCGCCCACCGCCGCTCCGCATCTATCTGCAGGCCCAACCGCTGCCACATGGAAGACACTCCCAATCCAGGGTCCTCCTGCCCTCCGGCCGATGCCTGCCCCTCTGATGTTGATGGCCCCGAGCCATCATCGCTCCCACCTTGAGCCTGCTGCTGCTGTGCCTGTGCCCTGGCTCTTGATGCCTGCACGTCCTCCTCCTGCTGGGGCGCAGTTGTTGATGTGGCCACCCCTGCTGGACCTCCGACTCCCGACTGTGGCAGGGATGTGTCCTCCACCAGCCTGGCCGCTGGGTCAGAGACAGCTCCACAGGGTACCCAGGTGATACATGGGCCAGAAGATGGCACGAAGGACGACTGGCGCATAGGGGGTTCAGGTGAGGAGGGGGTCAGAAGAAGGTATATGATATGATATGGCATTTGTAACGCGCCTATACACAAGTGTTTCAAGGCGTGACGAGGCAGGGAGGGGGAACAAGGGGAAGACAGACAACGATCCTACTAGGCCAGGTGTCATTTAGATCGCGCAAGTGCAGGGGTATGGGGGAGGGAAAAGTGCAAGGGGAGGGGGTGGGGGGGAAGTGCAGTACAGGCTAAGTAGAATAAAAAATAAATAATAGGGCCAGCTGGTGGCAAGTGCAAGGTAAGTGCAGACAAGTGCTGGGGAGGGGGGTGCTGTAGGGATACAGAGACAGTCCCGCAGTGCAGGGGTTGCCAGGGAGGCAGTGCAAGTGGAGAGTGGCTGGGCCAAGGACCGAGGTTGGAGAGAGTGTCCCAGTTGCAGATTCAGTGCAGTTTCAGTGAAGAATTTAGCAGGGGAGAGGGAGAGAGAAAGCAGAAGCAAAGAGGAAGGTTTTGAGGTGCTTCCGGAACCGAAGATGGTTCTCCTCAAGTTTCAGGGAGGCAGGAAGGCTGTTCCAGAGGGAGGCCCCTGCCGCGGAGAGAGATCTACCCCCAGCTCGTTGCTTCGAGAAGCAGCTGACCCTGAGGGAGTTGGAGACGGATGAGCGAAGGGCTCGGGAAGGAAGATATTTAGGAAGAGAGAGTTGAAGGTATTTAGGCCCCAGGCCCCAGAAGGCCTTGTGGACAATGCAGCGGGTTTTGAACTTAATCCTCGCAGCCACTGGGAGCCAGTGTAGAGATTTCAGTCCTGGAGAGATACGCCACTCTCCAGGACTGAAATCTCCTGGAGCTGGTAGTGTGACTTCTTAGAGACGTCAGATATATGAGGAGAGAAGGAGAGTGTGGAGTCGAAGATGACCCCAAGGTTTTTTGCCTTGCAGGTAGGAGCAGGAAGAGGGCCAGGAGAGGCTGGCCAGAGAGCAGCAGGGAAGGAGGGAGTGGGTGTGCCGATGAGTAGAATCTCAGTCTTACTGGCATTAAGGCAGAGGTCATTGGTGGCACACCATTCCTGGATAGTAAACAGACACTCAGAGATGAGGGAAGGAGAGGAGGAGGCCGAGGGTTTCTAAAACAAGAAATGCTGTTTCACAGTGTGGCACTCATCCATAACAGTGACACCAAAGTGCTGCCATACATGGGCGCCACTTTTTTCCGTTTGCTAAAGTGGAGGAGTGCCACAGCAATCGGCATGTAAAATGCCCAATACCGAAAGTGCTGGTTGCTAGGTTGGTGTATTGCTCTTCCTAGCAACCGGCACATATATTCCGAAAGTGGTGCATTCATTCCGACTTCGGAACAATGCACCACCTTCAGAATAGGTGTTAAGTACCGAAAATGTCACTAACGCTTTCTGCGACCTTTTCGGTACTTGAGAATCCGGGCCCATTTTGCTAGGATAAGGTGCTGTGCTACAGCGTATCAATTCAGACCTCTGCAACACGTGCTTAATTCACTGAGCTATCTTAACCATTACACTCAAACCTATCAATATTGAATGCAGTGGCCATATCATCTGGTATGTAATAAGTGGAAAGTTATTAGGAACAACTATAAGTTCATTGTTTTTATCCTTGTGCCTGATCTGTATATTTATGATTGATTTTCATAACAGCAATGCTACATGAATTGTTATTGTAATTTCCAGCCTTTTCTTGAATTAACTGATATTTGCAAAAGTGTAACAGTGTATAAGGTTTGATAATAACCAGAAGACAATATAACAATAAAAAAACGATCAATCTGCAGTTCAACTTTGCTTATTGCTTGTGATCAATATAGTCAAAAGAATTATACAAATGCTAAATATGTTGTGCTGTGGTGAATGGTCAAATCGGGTGAATACAGTGAACATGGAATGCATTACAAATTCAATTGATTTTATTGAACTTAGTTGCCACAGTCTCACCAGAAGACAATATATTATCTTGACTTATCCAATTCTTTAAAAAAAAATAATAATAAAGAAACAGAAGGCCAATGACTTCCTTGCATGTGATAGCCAGGTATGTGGGCCACTCACAGGGTGGGAGATATCAGAGTTTGCATACAAGCAGACCCACAACTTGTCCTGTAAATTAATAGCAAACGCTTGAAACAGCAGAGTGTTGAGGTTGCCGAGTTCTCATATCAGTGTGCAGTGCTCAACTGAGAGGGTCATGATGGGATTAAGGGCAGTTGTAATTACTCTCCTTTTGTGGTCAGTCAGCACTCAACAGCTTGACTGTTCATGGCCCGATTCATGGAAATGTGCACAGAAATCCTGCAAGGGCCGAGCGCCGGCAAGGACACTGCGAGTGCCGGCGCGCAGCATAAAAAATGCCTGCCCTGCATATTCATGGAGTTTACTGCCCAAAGTAACCGCATTCGCAAGTCGCGCTCGCATGGCCCCCACATGACCTCTGCCCTCACGCAAAGATGAAACATCCAGAACAGCTACCTTTGCATGCTCCCCCGGGCGTGAATACACACGCCCTTCAAAAAGTGTGTGGGGTCCCCTGAAAGCAGGCATGCATCTCGGCGACCCTGCGCAGGGTACCCCGTAAATGTTGGTGGCACCCTGATGACATGTGTATGAAAAATCGTAACTCAGGAAAAACTCTGAAAATCTGCGTGTGAACCCTGGTAAACCGTTCCTTCCCCCCGCTACACTGCACACGCGCACCCCTAAGTTAGATGGGAACCCTGGTTGCATACGCTTACCCCAAATCCAACATGCAAACCCACCTCCACATTCCGATTCCTGGGCGCAAGTATCTTTACGTCTGCCTTCGTAGAGATCGAGGGATTTGCTTGGCCATTACTATGCCAATAGGCTGCACCGGTGGTTCCATGGATATGTGTCATTTGGCGCAATTGTGGGCGTGCATGGGATTGCCTGCGGGCCGTCCCTCAGAACGTCCACTTTTTCACATGTTCTTCCCCATTTTCTGTGTTCCGCCCCCCTTCCCAGCCCTTTGTGCAAGCCACGCCCATGCTCTGCGTGGTGTACGCGCAAGGCGCTCAACGTCTCACAGAGATATGCCAAGCTTGCACAAACTCCACGCAAGTAACTGAAAAGTCCACCGTAGTCGATTCCATGAATCGACAAACGGGGATTTGCGCTCAGGATGACACGCAAATCCCAGATTTTCCACGCAAATAATTCCATGAATCGGCCCCTATGTTGTGGGAATAGACCTAATGGTGCCAGGAATGATTGTCCCCCACCCGCCCACGCACGGTGCATGCTGCAAATCGCGTATATAGAAAAGTACGCATTTAGGGTTTTTTGTGTGTGAATACTGACGTAGAGCCGCAGGAAAGCACCTCTCCTGCCCTGCGAGGCTCGACATCCGGTGCGAGGTCCAGGGAATTTTGACCCTCTCTCGTCTCGCCACCCTCATGACAGTCCTGGTGAAGAGATAAGGACACATTTGGAAAGAGGGAAGGCTACAGTCAGGGGGCAGGTGAAAAACAATACTCCCATGCAATTTCCAAGCACAGTTCCAAGCGAGCTTTATGCAAAGGCAACACTAAAAGCTTGTGAAACTGTCGAAGCAGACATTAGGCTTCCTTACAAGCATAGTACCTTAAAGAGCCCTTTGGAATATTCTTGTCTTTCATGAACCATATTGCTTATTATTTCAGATGCTCTAACCAACCAATCACAGTCTGCCGTCCTTATCACAGACACATGTCCAAAAGCCTATTACGGCACCAACGAGACTCGACGATTGGTTATCAAACACATCAGGAATACGCAACAACTCGACTATAACGGAAAAACTACACACTTGGGAAAATAAAGCCCAGTTTTTTACGGTAACTCACGAACACTGGCTATAGAAATCAAGCATCTGAATAATTCACTCACTTTCTTGGTCCAATGTAAAGATCGATGCTGCCAAAGTACCATTTTGTCACTTTTTGTGCATACAATGAGACCAGGTTTGATGTGTCTAAGGGCCAACTGGCTCCCCTTCCCCCCTAGCCCCCCCCCCCCCCACCTCCTGATGGCCACTTGGCTAGAATTGCATGGAAAGACATAAAGCAGGAAAGGACCATGATCTCTGCACCTGCAATCACCATGGCCACAACACAAGTCGAATGTATTTGCTCTATTTCAATAGACTAATCATTAATTATACCCGTTGGCGAGATACATTGCCGTCTAGTGGAAAATCAATGGCCTCATTTCCTTGTGCACATGCCATAAATTCATCAGTGCTTTTCCAGACGCTAATAGAAGCTTTTGTCCAAACACAGAAGCAATAATCATGTATTTCACGTCTGTCAAACATCTTCCATTCCCACTTACATTTAATAAAATAATTTGCTTATTTTCATCATTTGAGTAAATGTGCATGAATGATAATGTTGAACATGTTTAAAAATCATAAGGTTTCGTTGCATTGTAGTAACAAAGATCTTAATTGATAGCTAAAATAGTCCCCATTGCAGCTCTTTTTTTGCCAGAGACACTGTTCCCAAAATAAAAAAAGTCTACTTGTCTTAAAACAGTTTTACGTTTTCCACTATTATGAATATTAGACAACAGGATGTTTCTGGCTGCCCGGTGGCCATTTTGATGCTTTCTTTAAATGAGTCAGAATGAGAAGTTTCAAAACATAAACTAGAGTGGCCACTGTGATCCCTAGAATTCACACAGATGAGGGACAACGACATTGAACTCTCTGTGGCCGGCTTGCCTATTTAAGAAAACAAACTTTTTAGAAGCCATGTACCTATACCATCAATACTGTGTCAAAAGACATATTTGTATTTCTAATTAAAAAACATAAACTAAAAGCGAAAGCTTAGTAAAGGAGAGACAAAAAGGCAAAAGGTAAATGGCAATCCCATTGACAACCCAACTACTCAGGACCAACATGACACACTATTACATGGCCATGGTAGTGGTCATGTAGTTATGGTTAAGTTGGTGTTTCCATAGGAAGACCACTTTTTGGGCGGCTTATAACTTCGCTCCCCCTGGACGAATCCTCACCAAACTTTGCAAAAAAAAAGTGGTGAGGATTCGTCCAGGGGGGGAAAAGTTATAGGCGGGGCCCAAAACTTTTGTTTTTTCCCATAGACATAATGGGAAAAAACTTTGCTCACGCCTACTGTCCAAACCCCTGGACAAATTTACACCAAATTTGCGGCAGGAGTGGCGGCTTGGTCCTGAAAGCGTGCTTTGCTTTATTTGGTGTAAATCCGTCCAGTAGTTTTTAAAAAAAATGACAAAAATGTAAGTGAAAAAAATTAGTGATATCTGTGTTCGCTTCGCGGACACACTTCCCTGTTCGCTCCGCGGACAGGACGGTGATTGGGCAAGCAGCTTGCGTGATGTCCGCGGACATCTGACGTGCTCTCTCATTGGATGCGGTGAAAGCGTGCAGTGCGTCGTGGCTTCAGAGACGCCCGCCATCTTTGTTCCTCGCATGAGAGGCTTTGTCAGGTCAGCAGGAGCGGGATCTGCCGCCTGCACAGTAAGTCCACCACCCCCGCTCATGCCTGTGTCTGTCTCTTATTCCTCCCTCCCCAGCTCATGCCCCGTGTGTCCTTCTTGTCCCCCCGCCCCCACTCATGCTCTGTGTCTCTCCTGTTCCTCCAGCCCCCCGCTCAGGCCATCGGCACAAGGTGGCCAGCAGAGGGCCGAGGAGTGGAATCTGCCGCCTGCACACAAACTCGTGTCTGCTCATGCCCTGTGTGTCTCTCTTCCTCCCCCCCACCCCCACCTCATGCACCGTGTGTTTCTCCCCTCCCGCCCATCCCCCGCTCATGCCCCGTGTGTCTCTTCCCTCCCGCCCACCCCCCGCTCATGCCCCGTGTGTCTCTCCACCTCCCCCCACCCCTGCTGATGCCCCGTGCCTCTCTCCACTTCCCCCCAACCCCCGCTCATGCCCCTTGTGTCTCTCTCCACTTCCCCCCACCCCCCGCTCATGCCCTGTGTGTCTCTCTCCCCTTCCCCCCCACCCCCACTCATCCCCCATGTGTCTCTCCCCTCCCCCCACCCCCGCTCATGCCCCGTGTGTCTCTCCCCTCCTCCCACCCCCGCTCATGCCCCGTGTGTCTCTCCCCTCCCGCCCACCCCACGCTCATGCCCCGTGTGTCTCTTCCCTCCTGCCCACCCCCCGCTCATGCACCGTGTGTCTCTCCCCTCCCGCCCAGCCCCCGCTCATGCCCCGTGTGTCTCTCCCCTCCCGCTCATGCCCCGTATGTCTACCCCTCCCGCCCACCCCCCGCTCATGCCCCGTGTGTCTACCACTCCTGCCCACCCCCCGCTCATGCCCCATGTGTCTAAAACTCCCGCCCACCCCCCGCTCATGCCCTGTGTGTCTACCCCTCCCGCCCACCCCCCGCTCATGCCCCGTATGTCTACCCCCCCGCTCACCCCCTGCTCATGCACTGTGTGTCTACCAACCCCGCTCATGCCCCGTGTGTCTACCCCCGCTCATGCCCAGTTTGTCTACCCCTCCCGCCCACCCACCCGCTCATGCCCCGTGTGTTTAAACCCTCCCGCCCACCCCCGCTAATGCCCCGTGTGTCTACCCCTCCCGCCCACCACCCGCTCATGCCCTGTGTGTCTACCCCTCCCGCCCACCCCCCGCTCATGCCCCGTGTGTCTGCCCCTCCTGCCCACCCCCCGGTCATGCCCCGTGTGTCTACCCCTACTGCCCACACCCCCGCTCATGCCCGTGTGTCTACCCCTCCCGCCCATCCCCGCTCATGCCCCTCCTGCCCACCGCCCGCTCATGCCCCGTGTGTCTACCCCTCCCGCCCACCCCCCGCTCATGCCCCGTGTGTCTACACCTCCCGCCCACCCCCACTCATGCCCTGTGTGTCTACCCCTCCCGCTCATGCCCCGTGTGTCTACCCATCCCGCCCATCCCCCGCACATGCCCTGTGTGTCTACCCCTCCCCCCCACCCCCTGCTCATGCCCCGTGTGTCTACCCCTCTGCTCATGCCCCGTGTGTCTACCCCTCCCACCCACCCCCCGCTCATGCCCCATGTGTCTACCCCCCGCTCATGCCCAGTGTGTCTAACCATCCCGCCCACCCCCCGCTCATGCCCTGTGTGTCTACCCCTCCCGCCCACCCCCTGCTCATGCCCCGTGTGTCTACCCCTCCCGCCCACCACCCGCTCATGCCCCGTGTGTCTACCCCTCCCGCCCGCCCCTACTCATGCCCCGTGTGTCTACCCCTCCCGCCCACCCCCTGCTCATGCCCCGTGTTTCTACCCCTCCTGCCCACCCCGCCGCTCATGGCCCGTGTGTCTACCCCTAAGCTCACCCCCCCGCTCAGGCCCCTCATGTGTCTACCCCTCCAGCCTAACGCCCCCGCTCATGCACCGTGTGTCTACCCCTCCTGCCCACCCCCCCGCTCATGCCCCGTGTGTCCACCCCAACTCATGCCCCCTGGGTCTACCCCCCGCCCACCCCACCGCTCATGCCCCGTGTGTCTACCCCTCCCGCCCACCCCCTGCTCATGCCCCGTGTGTCTGCCCCTCCTGCCCACCCCCCCACTCATGCCCCGTGTGTCTACCCCTCCTGGCCACCCCCCACTCATGCCCTGTGTGTCTACCCCTCCCGCCCACCCCCCCGCTCATGCCCCGTGTGTCCACCCCTCCCGCCCACCCCCCCGCTCATGCCCCGTGTGTCTACCCCACCACCCACCCCCCGCTCATGCCCCGTGTGTCTGCCCCTCCTGCCCACCCCCCACTCATGCCCACTACCCTCCCACCCACCCCCCGCTCATGCCCACGGCTCCCGGCCACCCCCCGCTCATGCCCTGTGTGTCTACCCCTCCTGCTCATGCCCACCCCTCCCGCCCACCCCCGCTCATCCCTCCCGCCCACCCCCCGCTCATGCCCACACCCCCAGCACACCCACCGCTCATGCCCTGTGTGTCTCTCCCTCCCGACCACTCCCCGCTCATGCCCCCTGTGTCTCTCCCTCCCGCCCACCCCCCGCTCATGCCCCGTGTGACTCTCCCTCACGGCCACCCCCCGCTCATGCCCCGTGTGTCTCTCCCTCCCGCCCACCCCCACTCATGCCCCGTGTGTCTCTCCTTCCCGCCCATGCCCCGTGTGTCTCCCCCTCCACCCACCCCTCGCTCATGCCCCGTGTGTCTCCCCCTCCCGCCCACCCCACGCTCATGCCCCGTGTGTCTACCCCTCCCGCCCACCCCCCGCTCATGCCCCGTTGGTCTACCCCTCCCGCCCACCCCCCACTCATGCCCTGCTCGTGCCCCGTGTGTCTCCCCCTCCCGCTCACCCTCCGCTCATGCCCCGTGTGTCTATCACTCCCGCCCACCCCCCGCTCATGCCCCGTGTGTCTACCCCTCCCGCCCACCCCCCGCTCATGTCCCGTGTGTCTATCACTCCCGCCCACCCCCCGCTCATGCCCTGTGTGTCTATCCCTCCCCCTCACCCCCCGCTCATGCCCCGTGTGTCTATCCCTCCCCCCATCCCCCGCTCATGCCCCATGTGTCTCTCCCCTCTCCCCCACCCCCCGCTCATGCCCCGTGTGTCTCTCCCCTCCCCCCAGGCCCCGCTCATGCCCGTGTGTCTCTCCCCTCCCCCCTACCACCCACTCATGCCCCGTGTGTCTCTCCTTCCCGCCCATGCCCCGTGTGTCTCCCCCTCCCCCCACCCCCGCTCATGCCCCGTGTGTCTCTCCTTCCTGCCCACCCCCCGCTCATGCCCCATGTGTCTCTCCCTCCCGCCCACCCCCCACTCATGCGTGGCTGTGGTGCCTGCATGAAGAACTCGCAGGACATTTATGTGCCGGCTCCTGCGCCAAACCGGTCGCGCCAAATCGTCCCAGGCCGAATCGGATGCCCCGAAATGTCCTGCTCCGTGCCCCGTGTCTCTCTCCTGTTGCCCCCCACCCCCCGCTCATGCCCCGTGTGTGTCTCCTGTACCCCCCACCTCCCCCGCTCATGCCCAATGTATGTCTCTTGTTCCCCCCACCCACCGCTCATGCCCCGTGTCTGTCTCCTGTTCCCCCCACCCCCCGCTCATGCCCTGTGTCTCTCTCCTGTTGCCCCCACCCCCTGGTCATGCCCCGTGTCTGTCTCCTGTACCCCCCACCCCCCGCTCATGCCCTGCATCTTCCTCCTGTTCCCTCCCACCCCCTTCTCATGCCCCGTGTCTTCCTCTTGTCACCCCCCATAAAAAACAACAGATCTATCAGAAAGTGCTGATAACTCTACTGATTATCTTCATGCACAGAAAGAATTGCTGTCTTTCAAGCTTGTGTCTTCCCCTATGTATATGTTTCATATGATATGACTGGACCCTAAGGGAATTACTGTAAGAACATACTTGAAGGATAAGTGTACAAATATAGTAAGTTTTAAATTTTTAGTTCCTGACTGTTACTGAAGAAAACCATGTGGCCTAGATATGTTAGTAAAGGAAAAAAGGGGGAGCCAGACATGTGATGTCATCAGTGATGTCATCAATGACATTTGTGATGTCATCTTTGATGTCCTGGGTGTTAGTCTTAGCAGTGCACGGTGGTGGCGCGAGTTATGGTTGCTTAGCTTACCATAAATGGTGAATTTCAGGGGTTTTTCGGTTTTACTTTGAACCATAAAGTCCCTTTAACAAAGTTTTTTCACTGAATTTCATAGGTTTTTAGTAGCGCAACTTAACCATAACGTCCCTTTAACAAAGTTTTTTTACTGAATATATATATATATATATGTATATATATATATATATATATAATTAAACAGTTTCCACATTTCTTCCTATCTAGCATGTTCATCTACGCACTTAGCCTTGGTATTGCACCTAGAAGATTCATGATATTAGCATGTCTATTACACTTAAAAGACTGATACACTTAGAGGATATTATAAGGGTAGCCTGTCTATATACAGATACAACAGACGATCTGATCGCACAGCTACATCCAAGACAAAGCTCCATCTGAGCCTCAAGGAATGTATTCATGCACCACTTCGGTGGACATCTGCCGCGGCACGTCTACGCACTGGCATACATCAGAATGCACAAATAACCTATGACAAAAATGAGGTGTAGTTAGACACATAATGATAAGCCTCCATATAACAGACCAAAACACGCAGCCCAACACCTCTGCCAGTAGAATGAAACGACGACCTACGATAACAATTCGGCCTAGTGGGACACATATGAGCCCCTTGCACTCACACACTCTGCTGACCACCTCTGGAACCATTCACATGCCTGACGTTCATGGGTAGCTTACTGGGGCTCGGCCAGCCTACCCAACTACTTATCTTTGCCAAATGCACACATGCATTCTAATCCTTATGACAACTTTCTCATATCTTGGATTTTTGTCCCCCAAGGGTGTTCCCACTGTAAGTGTGTTGAGGCCATATTAATGGGATATAGGCGCTATAAAAATAACAAACTACTAGTACTACTATAGTAGAAAACTCTTTCCCTGGCTGATAGCACAACCAGGCTCTGGATCCAATCATCACAATGGGGGTTCCTGGTGGATTTCCAAATCTTCAATAGTCATTTCTTTGGCACAGGCAAAGCATGACAAGGTATCAAGTGATTACATTGGCGGTAAAACACGTGGTTGGGAAAGCAATATTCCTTTTCTCCCACTATCCAGAACTTTAAATCAACAAATCAATTGGAGATGTCAGCTGCTTGTTTAAATATACTTATTAGGTTATCATAAAGAAAAGGTAAATAACTTGAAGCCAGCAAGATTCATTCACTAGGCGTCACAATAATTCCATGATCACACAATTCGACCATAAGAACCACCCACAGATCCACAAGTCTTTAAGCTTTAACCACCTCAAAAGGCTAACTTGTGTATGAGGTGCGAGCTTCATCTCTTGAAGGAGATACCCCCGTTTTAAATTCCAAGAGGTTCTGACATGGTTTTATCCCCGTACAAGTCCCATATGTTGAAGCACTTTGTCCCAAAAAAGTGCACATTTGCGCAATGCCATAACATGTAACGGTGACGACCTATGCCTATAGCACACGACCAGCAGGTACCATTAGCTAATAGGTGTGGTTTAAACATTTACAGTGGTGTTTATTATCGTTCATAAAGGGTATGCTGTACTATGTTGTGCACTTTGAGTCAAATCTGATACTTTGTGGGTTCAAACACATTTTTAGAAACTAATTATCAGACAAGAATTGGCAATGTACCTCCATCACATCCTGTGCTCAGGCTGGGCGCTCGCGCATCGTCCATGTGCCAGGTTTGGCCCCTCCCACCTCCCTCCCTCATCTGATGACGTGACTTGGTCAAAGAACCCTCAGCGTGGCCTCCAGCAAGTTCTTCCCGTCTCCATCCATGGACTAAGGCCCTTGTCGCCATCACAGCTGCTGCTGCGGATTGGTGCTTGCTCACCAAGCTCCCTTTCACACTCCCTTGCATTGAGCTGCAGGTCGTGTGTGGCAAGCCTACCTCATCTGTTCACGTGACTATGACACATGACTTTCAGTGCACTATTTCCCTTCTACCCCAAGGGTTCCTCACCCTGGGCATGATCTCCTAAGTGCGGCAGTTGCCAAGGACAACTTCCTCTCCTGTAGGTCGCCATTTGGGACTGCTGGAGCTGCCATGAAACCATTCTTCTTATCCTTCACTTGTCCTCCTTTTCAGGGCTGAGAACCCAAAAGGAGGACCGAGGAAAAAGGAGGAAAAGGCTGACCAGGATAAGGCCCAAGGGAGAAGAGCAGGCAAAAGTGGGAAAACAAGAAAGGCAGCAACCAAGTTAGCTGCTAGGGTGCAATAAGACATGCAATAATACAGTAATAATGAGTTTAAATGCTCCCATGGCATGGGAGCAAGGCATCTTCTGCTAACCAGTATAGATTTCGCTGAACCGTGCACGCGCAGATCCTGAAAGCTGAGCCACAACAAATGCGCCACGATGAAAACATGCAGCACCCATCAGACGGCAGCATCCCAGGCTGGGATGTGTATTCGGCCATCCTGTGGGGAGATGCCAAAGCGGGTACAGACGTCATGATGGAAAGCGCAGGTAAGTGCGTTGGAGCGCTGCATGGGGGTAGGCAGTGTATAGCGAGGTGTAGCAGGGTGAGTGGCATGCAGCTGGCATGGCACATGACACCATAACCCTTCGCAGGGAGCCCAGGGGCACCAGGTCTCCAAGGAAACCCCTGGTAGAATTAGCTCACTGGGCGAGGAACATGGACAAATGACGCATGCTCCCAAGAGAGCACGGGCAAGAGCAGGTAAAAGCAGGAAAATGAGAGAGGTGGCAACCTAGTTAGCTTCTGGAGCGCAATAAGACATGCCAGGGTTCAGCAATAAGGAGCAAGGGTCTTCAGGGCTAGGTTGTCATCTTTTGTCAACCAGCACAGAATCTGCTAAATCGTGCATGCATGGAACCCATAAGGTGAGCCACAACACATGCGTGCAGAGGAAAACATGGTGGCACACATCATATGGCGGCATCCCTTCCCAGGATGTGTATTCCGTCATCCTGCAGGGAGACACCAAAGTGGGTACAGTCGCCAGGATAGAAAGCGCAGGTAAGTGCGTGGGAACACTGCTTGGGGTAGGGAGTATAGCGCAAGGTGTAGCAGGATGAGCTGCATGTGGCTGGTGTAGGTGCATGACACCATGATCCCTCTCAGGGAGCCCATGAAGGCAAGGGGCACCAGGTTTCCAAGGAAACTGCTGGTAGATTTCATGCACCAGGCGAGGGGCATGGACAAACAAATCAGGCTCCCAAGAGTGATCGCACGCCGCATACCCCTCCCAATTCACCAGAAAATGCAAGAGACTGCGTTCAAAACGAGAGTCACATATTTCACGTACTATGTATTCTGGATCTGTGCCGTGCGTGACAGGAGGAGGTGGAGGAGGAACACGCCCAAAGGAGTTAGGCAGATACGTTTTCAAGAGTGAGATGTGAAAAACAGAGTGCACATGCCGAGAAGGAGGCAACTGGAGACAAAAGGAAAGAGGCATCACATGGTGTGTGTGTGATGAGAAAAGGACCCAGAAAATAGGAGGCCAGCTGGGTGGGTATGTTGGTGAGAGGTAGATTTTCTGCAGAAAGCTAGATCTTGTCTCCTACTTTAAGACTGGCCTCAGGGTTTCTTCATCAGTCAGCCTGCTGCTCAATGGTTTGTTTAGCGTGAGAAAGTGTGGACTCTTCCAAATGGTGCTGTTCTTGAATCTGCAGCACCATTTCATCTGCTGTGGGAAGCGTACTGGTCACAGGGATGCCAATGGGTATTGTGTTATGATCCCAACCATATATACACAGAAAAGGGCTGCATCTGGAAGCATTATGGAGAGTGTTGTTATACACTACCTCCGCCATATCTAGTTGTTCAGCCCAGTTGTTTTGCATGGCATTAACGTAGCAGCGTAAGGTTTGATTTGTACATTCTGTATGACCATTTGTCTGTGGCTGGTAACTGGAATTTAGGGCACAATGTACTTTCAAATGTTGACAGTGTGTCTTCCAGAACCGTGATATATACTGGAGCTCTCTATCAGAGATGATCGTCTCCGGAAGACTGTGTAGGCGATATATTTCATGCTGGAAGGTCCGTGCCATGAGGGCCACTGTAGGCAGTTTAGGAAGAGTAATGAAGTGGGACATTTTTCTAAGGCAGCTGACCACAACCATAATGAGGGTCATTTGGCTTAGGTGGTTTCACTATAAAATCTGTGGATATTGTGTGCCATTGATAGGGAGGTTGTTCCAATGGCTCTTGCAATCCAATGGGTCTGGTTTTACTGGTTTTGGTTTGAACACACACCAGACAACTCACGGTGTACTCTTTGTATATGTTGGGCCATTTTGGCCACCAGAAATGCCTGGCAATTAACTCCAATGTGGCCTTTTTACCACAGTATTCATCCACCAAGGAGCCATGTAATCATTGGGCATGTAAATCTTGCCAACATGTAAAATGAGTCAGTTCGAGGTCCTGATATCCAGTTTGTCCGACAAGATCAGCAACTGTTGTATTAAGAGCCAGGTCTTGACATATGCAATGGAGGTACGGTAGCACAGCCCCCAAGAAGTGCTTAGCTGGGTCTAATAGACAGGGTGTACGGTTATCACCAGGCGTATCTTCTCAACATCTGGATAAAGTATCAGCCTTCTTGTTCTGTGTTCAGAGAATGTATGTAATGTGGAAGTCGCAATGAGAAAAGAGAAAAGCCCATCTGGCCTGTCTGGTGGTATATGGTAAGTTCCTATGGTCGGTTCTAACTTCCACAGGAAATGGTCCGCCTTGCAGATTATGGCGCCATTCGGTAAAAGACTCCTTAATGGGCAGAAGTTCTTTATCGATTACTGCATAGTTTTGTTCACAATTGGTTAGCTTCCTGGAATAATATGCCACTTGATGTTCTTGATTGGTTGCAGCTGGTAATTGAAGGAATACGGCCCCTATGGTTCCGTGTGAGGCATCTGTCTCCACGATAAAGGACAGAGTGTCTTCAGGATGGCACAGAATGGGGGCCGAAGAAAAGAAGAAAAGTGTCCCACAGGAATTTATTCTATGCTCTCAGTAGACTAGTCAATCTAAAGCTAAGATGGGCAAATCCTGAAATAAACTACCTGTAAAGTTGGAAAAAACGAAAAACCGTTGTGTGGCCTTGATATCCTGGGGGCACTTCCAGTTGATAATTGCCTGGATCTCCTTTGGGTCCATCTGCTGTCCTTCTTAGTTTATTCTGTATCCCAAAGTCAATCTGTGACGGATGGAACTGCAATTTTTCTGTCTTAGCGTATACATGTTGGTGAATAAAACACTGAAAGACATTGCACACATGATGTATGTGCTGATTGAGTGTAGCGGAGAAAATTAGGATATCGTTCAGATACACACACACTACCAACCTAATCAAGCCCGAGAATACATGGTCCATAAAACGTTGGAAGAGAGGGCTGGGGACTTGCACAGGCTGAAGGGCATAACTGGATCTTCGAAACAGCCAATAGTGATTTGAAGGCCGTCTTCCATTCGTCTTCCTCATTGACCCTGATAAGGTAGTAAGCTCCTCGTAAATCAAGTTTCATGAAAACACGTGCAATCTGAAAAGACTCCATAATGTCATGTATCAAAGGCATTGGATAACAATGTTTTCTCATATGGCTTGAGGGTACCATCCCTCTTAGGGACAAAGAGCAGAGGGGCCCACAGTCGGGGACTTGGACAGCGTGATTTAGCACTCTTCAAGTCTTTCCTGGATATATTCCTGTAGGACTTTAATGGGGCGTCAAGAAATAGACACGTCCATGGGTATCTGTTTTTCAGGTACGAGGTCGATTTCACAGTCGTATGGCCTACGAGGCGGTAATGGTATTGTTTCAGGTCCGGTAAAGACAATGGCCAGATCCTGGTAGTCGGTGGGTATCATAGAAACAGAACAAATATGCATTGTTCCATTGGTCATTGGAGTTGCCGTACTAGACAGAACAGATTCAACAACTGGTTTGGAGCAAACTCAGGAACACAGGGTTGGGAAAAAGATGATGGTACGCGTCACCCAGTTGATGTAGGGGTTATGTCGGGTTAGTCATGGAAGCCCCAGCACAACGGGGTAAGTAAGAAGGTGATTGAATCACATCGAAAGTAATGAGTTATTGATGGCCATTGATTTGCAAGAGTAAATGGGCAGTGTGCTGCCTGATGGGACCAGAAGCCAAAAGTGTCCCATATAGGACTTCCACAGGTGTAGCCATTTGCTTGGTAAGGAATGGAATAGATGCTTTTTCTATCACACTGCGATCTGTATAGTTCCCAGAGGCCCCCGAGTCAGCACCGCAGTGGACAATGTTTTGGAGTTCCATACCAGGAATACCTTCAGGACGAACAAAGGAGCAACTCACGTTGGTTCTTCTTTCCAGGGGGCTGGGTGATGCTGGGTCCTGTTGACACCCTCTCCACTGACAACAGGCTTGCTGGACACTGTTGTTAGTGATTTTGGTGGTCTCAGAGGCAGTTCCCAAGATAGTGTCTTGCGCCCCCACAGTACATACACAGGTGGTTTTGCTGTCTTGCTTCGTTCTGTTTCAAGTCGGGGCCCACGCATAGGCCCTAACTGCATTGGTTCGGGCTTGTTGTCTCCTGGAATATTAGATACTGGTGTCATCATTGCTGGGCAAGACACTGAGAACTGTTTTGCTTTTTGCGTTCACCCTTTCCACAAGATGATGGTCAATACGCAGTACATGTTCTATTAATGCTGGCTGGGTATATGGTTCTGGAATGTGTTCCAGTTCGTCCTTGACTTCATCCTGTAAGCCACGTCGAAACATGGTTTTCTGGGTCACCTCAGGGCATTGAGCCTCCATGCTGGGAGGGTTGAGACCTCTTTCTGTGAAGGGCAGTGTCCTGCCTGGTCTTGCATGGTTGCCTGTTGCGGCACGGCTGCATGAGGCATGACATTGTGCAATGCGAGGAACCGGCTTTGACACAAACCAGGAAAGTGGAGACCTGGTGTTGTCGCCCCAAACTCCCCACACCACGTAAATGCCCCCCCCCCTAGACATTTCATAGCATAGGGTGAGTGCAAACACTGACAGATGAGGGACAGCGTTGGTTTGACTGTATCTGGTTCCATAGAGGTCCCAAAGGTGGTTAACAGGAGCAAGCTGATTGTGGTTCAGAAGAATGGCAAAAGCAGGTTGGCAACGAGTCCCAAAAGAGGAAGGCAGGAGCAGGCTAATAGAAGGATCTAAAATATACAGGGAAGAACTAAGAAGGTGAAAATAGGAAAGCGGATCAGGGCAGGGCTGAGAACCCAACAGGAGGACACATGAAAAAGGGAGAACAGGCTGGACAGGAAAAGGCCCAATGGAGCAGAGCAGGGCAAAACGTGAACACGAGAGAGGCAGCATCTTAGTTACCTGCTGGAGCACAATAAGACATGACGGGGTTCAGCAATAAGTAGTTTAAATACTCTCACGGGATGGGAGTGTGACTCTTGATGGCTGGGTTGGCATCTTTGTCCAACCAGAACAGATTCCGCCAAACCGCACATGCACGGAACCTGGAAGTTGGCCACAATGCATACATGGCAAGGAAAACATGGCAGCACACATCAGATGGCGGCATCCTGTGCCGGGAGGTGTATTCCTCCATCCTGCAGGGAGACGCCAAAGCTGGTACAGACACCAGGATGGAAAGCGCAGTTAAGTGTGTGGGAGCGCTGCATGGGTGGTAGGGAGTATAGCGGGAGGTGTAGCAGGGTGAGCGGATTGTGGCTGGCATGGGCCCATGATACAAATATAATAATTACCTGAATGCTACACTAACTCTTTGATGTGCCCCTCCTCCTCCAGACCTGATGATTCATAGATGTTGCTACTTATTAAAGATGTCACATTCTTCATGTGGGGGAGGGGACCATCCCAAGGCCTAAAATTGTGAAGTTATATGTAGAATCCAGCCCCCCGTGGGCAACCAACTCCCTCACATAGATTTGTATCGCCTCTCCTTCCTCCTCTCAACGATTAGTAAAACATTCCCCAAGACTTTGCATAGGCCCAAGTGGTTCTATATTGGCAAACATCTTTGTAAATCTAGGACGGACAGATTGATACTATTTGGTGGTACACAATGTATGACATAGCTGGAACAGGAGAATTCTATACTGAAGGAGAACCCATGACTACATTTAAAAGGACCCTTACAGGACCATCTCAAGTTGCACATGCAGGGCAAAAGTTCTTTTTGGAAAGAATGGATTTTCTATGGTATTAAACATACATGGGATGTATGGAGGCAAATCCTCTGCTCCCTTTCATGGAGTAGCACTGCACTTTCACCTAGAAGAAAACCATATATGGCAGTATTTGCAATTAAACCAATGCTTTTAGAATATGCAGTTGAGAGATATAAAGCACACCCACAAGCCTCTCCCATGGCTGACCTCTTTTCCAAATGGAGCAACATGAGTTGTTTTACCTAAGCGTGATTTTGCTAGAGGGCCTATTGATTTGACAAATCTTAAGACACATTGGCGTAACTTGTGTGCTGTTCCACTCGTGGTGGTGAAATTAGTCATCATTAGACACTTGGCGATCCAGGCTATTCTGCGACTTGGCCAGAATAGCCTCCTTTGAAAGACTCATAGATAGTCCTTAGAGCTGAGAACTCTTGTTCAGGGAAGTGTGGAAGGCTTTCTTTGATCGTGTCCAAGGTCATTCTATTAAATGAGATGGTGACATCTCCCACATGCGTTCAAGCACCCGTTTCTATCAAACACAGAGGCTGACAATTAATTAAAATGTGACTAACCTACTCCAATCAAATGGCCTCTTAGCACTTATACCTGTATACATCTAAATCAAACAAACAAACAAACGAGGAAGGAATACCAAGCAAGGTCAATTTATCCCACAGGCAGGCAAGGTAAACATGATCAGCGGCCAATTTCACTTCTAAAAGAAGAATACAAAGAGCCTTGGTGACTGGCCAGTGAGGTAATGGAAAAAGTGAAATTCAAAGGGACCATTCCCGGTGTAAACCCAGACTGGGTCAAGGAAAGACGTCCAGAAGAAAAATCACAATCACACATAGAATCTTCCAAGATCAATTGTCTTAAACATTTCTTGTGGCAGCTTAAACCAGACACCAATCTATATGAGACTGAATCTTATTGTCCCCCTTTTTTTAAAGTGGGACAATTATTGCCCCTTTCCTGTAAAGGGGGTCTTTCCAAGGATCAACACTGCACAGAAGAGGGAAGAACAGACCTTCCTCACCACTTCAAGTCCTCGGGTAAGAAGATATTAGTGATGCTATTGACTCCCAGGAGCTGGGTTGGATTTCAGTGCATGAATGGTCTTCTGAATTACCAGCAATTCGATTTTAGCTATGGTGGGAGGGAAGACAATGATCCAGCTGCACTTGGCCATCCAATTCATTAGGGGTGCCTAGTTCATCTTATAAATTGGCACGTTTTATTGGGCATAAATGAGCCTCCAGTCTGGACAAGAAATATCCTATACCCTTAGCCACAAGATTCCAGAATGTCCTGCTATTGTCTTGTTGAATGGCTTCTGCCACTTACTTTAGACCTATTTGCTTTTTTTTCAAGCCCCATTAGCATTCAAGGATGCCTTTATAACGTCAAAGGGCTTGCTTTGCAAGTGCAACATGTTTTTTAGAATTCCAGTATCCTTGGGCTTTCCTAAGGAAAGCTCCATTAGTGCATGTTGCTTTAAAAGAAATCCTGTTGTACCAGGTATTACATTAGTTACATTTGTTCTTTATGGGTGCGCAAATCCTGCCTTTTTTGCACAGCCGGCTCTAACCGAGGCTGCATACAGTAGGAGACAATTGTATTGTACCTAGATCGGATGAACTTAATCTGCTTGTGGATAGCCTCTCTGATCTTCATTTTTGTCAATTGATCCAAGCACCCACGCACCTACATGGAAATACTCTGGAAATGGTATTTGCCAATGATGCTCTACTTGGCCTGGGCCTTATTGAGGCCAGTGACCTCGTCTGATCATCATTTGATCTCATGTTCCTTTATACAAGTCTCTCCCGTCTGTAAAGTCCCCCCCCCCCAAGATGCTACTTCACTCTTGGCGATTAGTTGATCCTAAGGCACTTGCTGCCTGTATCGTTTCAAAGTGCACCTCTTTGGGACCGGGATCTCTATCTACGCTTTCAATGTCGCTGCTTTCTGCCGCCAACGTCTTTGCTCCATCTAAACTCGCTCAAAGCCGGAGACTACCCTCTCAGCCCTGGTTTACTGATCAGCTCAAAAGCGCCCGCCTGCTACTTAGACAAGCTGAACGTAAATGGCGGATTAGTTATGACCCTTTACTTAAAGATCTGTACAAGCTTAGTCTTTCTACCTACTTAGCCAATGCTCAAAAAATTGATAGTGCTCTATGTAAGCCCAAAACATTATTCTCTATTGTACAGTCACTCGCTTCCTCTGAGCCCCTTGCGTCCACGGTTAAACCATCGCAAAAGCTATGTAATGATCTGGCATCTTTCTTTATCACGAAGATCGACACGATTCGATCTAACATCGCTAAATCCTCCGCCATGCAATCCCCCTGCACTACTAGCTTTGTGCCACCTATCCCCACTGACCCCCCGGCTAGCTGGTCTACCTTTCCTCTGTTTACTGAGGCTGAGGTTCTAGCAGCGATCCTCAAAATTAAATCTTCTTCCCCAGAAGATGCTATTCCGGCAAGCATTTTGAAGACAATTGCCCCAGACATTCTGTCCGTCATTACAGCGGCTATAAACAACTCCTGCCAGTCTGGCCTGGTTCCGCCAGAACTTAAATCTGCAAGGGTCATTCCCCTGCTAAAAAAACCGACACTGGATTCGACTATCCCTTCGAACCTCCGCCACATATCCCTGCTCCCGTTCCTGTCTAAACTCTTGGAATCTCTGGTCACGCCCCTTCTGTCCTCCTTCCTAGAATCCTCTAAGATCTTCAACCCTGCCCAGGCAGGCTTTAGGCCAGGAAGAGTGACAGAGAGTGTGCTTGTCTCAGTGCAAGACGATATGTCCAGACTTGCTGATGCAGGTGGAGTTGGAGCTATGATTTTGCTGGACCTGTCCTCCGCATTCGATACGGTGGACCATCCTATCCTTCTCTCACGTCTGGCACAAATCGGGATATCTGGTCCAGTCCTGGCCTGGTTTACCTCCTTTCTCGCAGACCACACTCAGACCCTTCCTATGCCCCCTTTCCTTTCTTCCCCTTGTGTTCTCACCTGTGGTGTCCCCCAGGGATCGTCTCTCTCCCCTATCCTGTTCAACATTTATATCTGGGCGCTTTTCTGCCTTATTCGCTCGTATGGACTTAATTGCTATTCCTACGCGGATGATACTCAGATCCTGATCCGCTTGGATCAGGACCACACCGAGGTCTCAGCCTGTCTTCACGACTGTTTAAAAGCAGTCGGTGTTTGGATGGACCAGAACTGGCTCAAGCTCAATGGCGACAAAACAGAGGTGATGTTGGTGGGTTGCTCTCCTAGCTCAGCACTATGGACCCCCGCTTTCTGGCCTACCTCTCTGGGACCCCTGCCCTGTCCGGTGGACAAAGTTAAGAACCTAGGGGTCATTCTTTCCACCTCCCTGTCCATGTCAAACCAGGTTCAGCGGTCTGCCAATCCGCCCACCACCAGATTAGGGTACTTAAGAAGGTCCTCCCTATGATCCCAGAAGCTATGCGCCCTCCTGTGGTGGCTGCACTAGTCCTGTCACGATTGGACTATTGTAACTCCCTGTATCGCGCTCAGCCAGTGGGCCTTCTCCAGTGTCTCCAACGCATGCAAAACCTGGCAGCTAGACTGGCCACAGGCTCTCTTTATGGAGCACATATTTCGCCAGTGCTTCGCCAACTTCACTGGCTCCCAGTGGCTCAGCGAGTTAAATTCAAATCACTGTGTATTGTCCACCGGGCAATCCAGGGCCTAGGAGCAGAGTTTCTTCAAACCACATTTGTCCGATATATCCCGGAACGCAATCTTCGCTCCTCGACCACCAACCTTTTGGTGGTTCCTAGGTACAACCGAGAAAGACTCGGTGGCAGAGCTTTTTCCATCGCTGCGGCCAGGTTGTGGAACACCCTCCCACCGCCACTCAAGTCTACCTCTAACCACCTGGCTTTCAGGAAAGCCCTGAAAACAACTCTTTTTTAGCTCCCTGCCTACTATTGTTCTTCCTGCTCGGTAGCTTCCTCATCAGCGCCATGATGCCTTCGGGCGACTGTGCGCTTTATAAGTGAAGGTAACATAACATAACATATTGTTCCATTAATTTAATGATAGGATACCTATTAAAGAACCTGGCGGTTTTTAGTGTGTTAACCTGAAAATAAAGATGCTTGGTGGTTTCTAACCACAGGGGAGGACTTGCCTGACATTGTGGATTTTCAAATTGAAGTAGTCCATGAGGGCGGTGAATATTGAATTGAATGGGTGTGTGGATGGTGGTTTGGAGTGGGATTTGATGACGTTCAATAGTTTATGTGGGTGATTGGTGGTGAATTGGAGTTGTGGATGGATTTGGCATTGCGCATGGCTGTTTTATATTAGTTCCCGCAGTGTTTTAGGGCTGTCCTGGTGGCATGGCATGTGTTCTTTAGCCAAGCTCTTTCTTGACATTTGGCTTCTTGCTTGAAAGAGGAGGGATGTGCAGAGTCATGGTTTATGGTCGTAGTTGTGGGGTTTGTGTGATTTGAGGGGGGAACTTTTGTCAAGTGCCTGTGTGATGATGGTGCTGTAGTTGTCAAGCAAAATGGAGGGATGTGTGTGTGGGGGGACTGAAGTGGTATGAGTGGTGCTAAGGCTGCGTCTGTTAGTCTGACCACATGCGCTAAACCCACATACTCTCCAAATAACTAACAGATTGTGTAAATGCCAGATATTTAATTTTCAAACAGCCAACATGTGTTTCAACCTTACAAGGGTCTTCCTCAGGACTGTTATGACAACAAAGTAACATCAAAATACATCTATTTGGTCAGATTGTCATAAATGTAATAATTGCAAAAGATAATCAGTAGAATATAAAAATGAATTCACCAACCAAAAATATTACATACAAGAAAGAATGTTGACATGAAACAGGAGGGGATGGGGGGAATTAACACGGGAAGGGAGAGAGAGAGGAGAAAGATACATTTTAGGCTGTTTGGCCCAAACTAAAAAAACTAAATATTAAACATCTTACATATATTGAGATAATATCCCTGCCTCAGTGGTGTTGAACACCTTTACCAATTACTGTAAAGTGAACATCGCCATCTGAACTAGTGTATTGCGGCCAATGTGAATGTCCCTCCACAAAGCAACAACCCAAAGAACCTATCATAATGTGCTAATGATCTATTAGGACGAATACATGTCTAACCTCATTCTATGAGCCATTAATTGGTGATGAACAAAGTAAGACACCAAAAAACATAATTTACCCTGTCCTTCTTGTTGCACTGCTCCCGTATCATCACAATCAGTAAAAGTCAAAATAAATTAATCATAGCTTAGCCAGTATCTTCACTAAAATGGTATCATTTGTCACATTTCAAAAAAATTAACAATGCTATTCTTATTAATTGACATGAATTAAACTATCTCACCATGTACGTCCTCCATTTTCTCCTACCTCAGTCCTTGTAGACCAGTTTCCAAAATCACTCCAGACATATTCCTAGAATAATTCCAGCACCTAGGTACGCTCCAAATCTCAATTCCTTCAAAAGAAATAACCTTGTGGTACACACCTGACAAAATACTAACTACAGCTACCCACTCCTAAGCCAATAACCAAAATATATAAATATGGGAGCTATCAATACTTACATTAGTTTGGGTGGTTTAAGCCCAATATAATGATGGGTTGAAAACCTCTGTTCCATGTGACCAATCAGCCGCCATTTTGATGATACAAGTATTGATTTGCTTAGTGAAGTCACGCAGTTCTGTATTTAGAAATAAGCTTAGCCTCTGTTTGCTGCAAGGTTTGGTCCCTATGCCCTCCTATGGGGTTGTTCCTCACCAACTTAAGTCCAAGAATCTCATTCCACTTTTATTGTCCAGTTGATGGCACTTCTGCCAATCTGAAGCCAGCAGAATTCTTGGATCTTGACTTCCAAGTGTGCTTAAGTGTTCCTGGATTGTACTTCCAATGTAAATGAGGCCACAAATGCACAAAATAGCATAAACAACAAACTGTGACCTACAATTAACGAATTCCCTGATTTCAAATGGATCTTTAATATTCACCTCTATTATTTTAAATTCACTTGCAAACTGGCACATACTGCATGTACCACATTTGTAAAACCCAAATAGATTTTTGTGCAACCATGTTTGTTTCTGTGCTCCTAATGGACTAAAAAAATATAAACTCAGTACAGTTCTCAGCGTTGGGGCTTTCGTATACACAAAGTTAGGTGTTTTATTGATATAATCCACGAGTCGAGAGTTAATAAACACCAACGTAAACAGATTAATAGGGTTTTCTATTAGTGAGATTGAAATTGCGGGCAAGGTGCGTGGTGGCACAGATTTTATGTTTTTATATGGTAATGACCTAGTGACGTCAACCGCACAACGTTTGACGTCACTAAGCATATAAATACACGTATCATCCAAATGGTGGCTGATGGGTCACATTGAACTCGGGTTATCAACCCATCAGGGTATCAGGTTTAAAACACCCAAACTAATGTAAGTATTGGGAGCTAGAATTATGTTAATTGTATTGAAATGTGACAATGTCTAACATTTTAGTTCAGATACTGGATAAGCTACAATGAATTTATTTTGACTTTTGGTAATTGTGATGATAGGGGAGCAGTGCAACAAGCAGGACAGGGTAAATGAAATGTTTTTTGGTGTCTTACGTAGATCATCATCAATTAATGGCTTATAAAGTGATTTTAGAAGTTTTTTCGTCCTAATGGATCTGTTGCTTTGGTGGAGGGACATTCACATTGCTTGCAATACACTTGTTCAGATGACGATGTTCATATTACGGTGATAGTTTAAGGTTTTCAACACCATTGAGACTGGGATATGATCTCAATAGATTTTAGATGTTTAGTATTTAGTTTGGGCCAATCAGACTAAAATGTTTCCTTTCTTCTCTCTCTCCCTTCCCGTGTTCATTTTATCCCCCCTTCTGCTTCATGTCAACCTTCTTTCTCATATTTAATATATTTCATTGGTGATTTTAATTGTATAAGCTACTGATTATCTTTTGTAATTATTACATTTTTGACAATCTGACCAAATTGATGTATTTTGTTGTGACTTATTTGTCCTTACAGCCCTGAAGAAGACCCTTGTAAGGCCAAAACGTGTGTTGGCTGTTTGAAAATTACTTATCTTGCATTTGGACAATCTGTTATGTCTTTGGAGCATATGTGGGTTTAGCGCGTGTGGTCAGACTAATAAACAAGTTTACTTTTTAGTGACGCCGGGCTTCAGTCACGCTTCAAGTTTGGTCAATGTTGTTAAACTTTCTGGTAGGATTTTTTTTAAAGAATTTGATTCACATGATGTATTAAGGTAGGATAGCTCTAACCTGGAAGCAGCCCTTCCTTTTTTGTGTGTCTGTAATGTATTTGTTTTTTCTGGCTTGCGGGAGAGAGGGATGTGTGGCAGGTTGTGTGTTTTTGTGTGGAAGAGTGAGTGTGAAGAGAATTGCAAAGTCGTTCGACCACAATACCCAGATTCTATTTTCCACAGAAACTTAATTTTTGCTTGAAATCAAAAGGTCTGGTGCATTTTCAGCTATGTGTGCGGAGGAGGTGATGAGCTGTGTGAGGTCAGGGGGGACAGTGGAGGGAGGAAAGTGTTTAGTAGGGTGTAGCAGTCTGGATGAGAACGGGCAGGGCTGAAGTTGGCAAGGTAGTCATTGATGAAGGGGAAGCTGTAGTTGTTAGTTGTGAACTGGATTGTGTGTTTAGGTGGCAAAAGGTGGGTGTGATGGAGGTGAACAAGTGTGAGAGTGGGCTTCCAAGGAACTGTATGGGGATGTGGCGTTACAAAGTGTGAGTAAAACTTTATAAATGATGGCAATGCCACTTCCTTCTTTTTTTGGACGGTGTCTAAGGTGGATGAGCTATTGTGGGGTGCACATATATGGGATGATAGGTATGCAGTGGGGTTTCAGCCATCTCTCTGTTAGAAAGAATATTTCTGGGAAGTGTGTATCCTAATGAGCTCACTGATTATTTCATGTGAGTGTGCAGGTGCAGAGTGGCAGTTGAGCATGATGCAGGTGTATGTGATTAGATCCTTAAATTGAGAGGTGTGTGGGGCTTGAGTTGGATGTTGTTTGTGTGATTTACTTGAGACAGTTTTTGTCACCCATCAGCAAACAGTGGCTTATAAGGGACAGAAAATGAAATAGGAAAAAAATACTTGCAAGAGCACTTAGTTATGTTTGCCCTTTGCTCTGGACGCCCAGGCAAATAGACACCCTAATGAAAGTGCTTGAATCCCCAAAGTAACCTGGAAGTATTTCAGCAGGACACGGGCATAGACAGGAAGTGGGAAGTCATTCCTCTTTTCACAGCAAAAGTTGCTGCTGCAGGATCACTGGATGCAGATAAGGAGCAGGAGGGAGAGTAGCAAGGGGGCTACAGGCTGCATAATGGCAGCCCTAAAGGTGGGGGGACAGGCCAGACATGCCCGTGGATGAAAGAAAGAAAGAAAGAATCGAGTCAGCAACAGTCCAGGCACAGGTTTAAGAAGGGCTACTGGCGCATGCATATTTGGGGGGCTGCGGCTACAAAATGGCACCCTTAAGGGTGGCTGGGGACAACCTAGCCCCACCTGTGGATGAAAGAAAGATTGCTTTAAATCTGTAATCAGAGTGCCAAATTGCAGCAAAGTGGCAGATGTTTCAGATGAATACATGTGAAATGAGTAGGATTCAAACTAATTTGACGATTAGTTAGGCATCTGTCATTAATGCAAACAAAGTTCAACCTATGAAGACCTTTGCATTTGTGTTTCCCCTGGTGTTTTCAGATTCAATATTTTTATAAGGTTTAATATAAACAGTCACTATCATAGGCGCTGCCATTTCAGAGGTAACATAGTTCTTAGAGCAAATGGACATAATCAAAATAAATTATCTTACGTGGCTCAATTAGTCCCCAGCAAACTCCAATTGAAGGGCTGTTGCCACCCTTCACTAGGGGGTCCAACATTTGCCCTTATGTCCCAATGGAAAAAAAAAACCTTATAACCATGTAAATCAATTTTCTTAATGTCACATGTTTCTTGGAGGATATAAAAACTCTGGTTATACAGTTGAGGTCCGCCAAATGTCATCCAAGAAACAGCGGAAAGTGAAGATTTAGGATAACATTTTGGGGATATTTTTAGATATGTACTAGTTCCATGAGGAGGTTGAATGTTTGGGGTTAGGAGGGGTTGTGGAGGGTATGTATATGTTTCTGCTTTTGTTTTACTTATCACTATTTATTATTATCATTTTAAGGTGTATTTGTGTATATACGTTCATTGTTGTATTCTTGATATGTATGCTCTTTTTAAAACTATAAATAAAGTTTAATTATTTTTTTAAAAAAACCTTTGTTTATTGAGATGCTGCATACCTGTTAGGCTATTCTCATTTATTCAGTTCTACATGTTTCAACATTTTCAAGGCTCGAAGAGTAAGTGATGTTTAGGGCCTCATTACACGGAAGGCGGTAAGGGTTAACGGTCACCGGTAAGGGTACCGGTGACCGTTAACCCTTACCGCCTTACTACGAGGTCACTTTGCGGGACCCGACCTTAATGCCTGGTGTAGACCAGCCGTTAAATTTGGGTCCCGCAAAGGGTTCTTGGTGCTAATTACGGTACCACAATTTGCGGTACCGTAATTAGCTCCTTCCCCATTCCCATTATGCCCTATGGAACAAAAATGGGAATGGGGAAGGGCCATGGAGAAAGGGGGAATTACTGCCCCACCAACCTTGGAATGGGGTGGTAATTCGCCTTTTCTGCATGGTGGTACCGGTATGGTACCGGCGGCAACCATGGTGCTAGTAGCACCACGGTTTAACGCATTTCGTGTAATGAGGCCCTTAGTCTTCCCATGCGCCCAGGAAGCCAAAGTCAACTTCCAATGGCTTCATTCTAGACACTTATTTCGGGGGTCTTTTGTGCCTGACCTCACCAGTGGGCCAACCTTGCATGTATAGGTGCTAAGAAGCATAGGATTACCCTCCTGGGAACAGTCAATATTTAAGGATTCTCCTCTTCTGGGACTAGGGATCTCTACTGGGGGTTCAAGAGGAACATTCCAATCAAGAACCCAACGGATCCAGGCAATAGAGCCCTTCTTTTGCAATATATGGGGTGAGTTCCAAACAAGGTGCATTATCAATTCCCAAGTTCTAAAATTATCTTTAAATCAAGAACTTTGTCAGCCATAACTAAAGCATATATCTTAATGATTATCCTAAGGTAGAAGGGATCCTTTTGACACAGCTCTATTATGGGCTTCATCACGAGTTGGGCGGTATCCCGACTTAGATACCGCCAACTTTATTTGGGTTATCACCCACCCGTCCGGTGGTATTACTGCCGGATCACTGGTTCGGTGGTAAACGCTTTCCCCATTACCCATTGGGTCCATTGGAGCAATTAGTGCCAGCTGCATTACCGCATTGGTAATTGGGCTGAGAATCTGTATTTTTCCAGTGTGTTTACCCCCAGCTCTGAGCTGGAGGTAAACAGGCCATACTCATGATAGGGCAGACCCTTAAATGCGGCGATAACCCTGTTATCAACACATTTAAGGGCTACCGCCCAACTCATGATGAGGCCCATAGGTTCTCAAAATACTCTGTATAGTGTAAAGCAGATGCAGTACTTTCAATAAATTAAGTGAATTATTATGCAGCTCGTTTGGGCATACCTGAGGCATGGCTGATGACCTGTCAAGCATAAGAGAAACAAATTGCTTAGATACTGTAACCATTGTTTGACAGATTAGTGGCTAGTGTTTCAGCTTGGATTACTCTTTTCTTTACCGAGGAGGCTCAAATATCCCTGCAAGATCAAGGTTTTTTCATCCCTTTTTCACTCCCTGAGCTATCTTGCTCCATGTTCAGAATTATAAAACTATTGAAGAGGAATGGTTTATCTTGCTGCTGTTTTACGGCTACGGTACACCTGTTGTTGTAGAGTAATGTTTTTATCATGGAAAACTCAAATTGAGGTTATGTTCATGGATCACAGAACACAAATAGCACAGAATGTAAGTTCTCTTCTTCCTTGCATTTATTAGTGATAATCGTATAACATTTGCAATTTTTCCATCTTCACTCTTTTGATATTAATGGAACTTAGTTAGACTTCAGTTCTCTGTTCTTTATACTTATTGGTAAACATTGTGTGAAAAATAAGCTGACACGCATTTCATTTATCAAATGCTTTTTCAATGTAAAATATGCATATCAGTGATAAATTCATCCTAAAAGTAGATCCCTGAAGTACAAACAATTTGAAATAATGTAGGGGGTATTTATCACTGTGAAAATTCAAGGTTGGGAATAAGGGCCCATATGATGGCATTGAATTTCTTTTTTTGTGCAGCACATAGTACTCTCAGATGCGTCTCTTGGTGCTATTCCCAAGGGTGACTTCTCGAAAAGGAAATGTTTAACTCTGCCCAGAACCTGGGGGTACAGTAGATCTGATGTCACATGGTTAGCTGGGTCACATTTTTCGCAGCTTTGACTCACGACCCGCTACCACCTTTGGTGCAGATTTTGAAGGGTGGGTTTTCAGAAGCCTTTGGCTGACACTGGTAAGAGCTAAGGGGGCACTCAAGGAGACAATCTGTTTGTAAGATAGGAGGGCGCCTTGGTGTATAGGCATGTGAATGCCAGTCATGCTACATTAAACTTTATCGTTTTTTTTACCCTTACCAGTGGAAGGCTCTCCATGCCACAGACACACAATCTACCCTTTTCAGCCCAAAATCAATCTCACAGCCACATGGGTGTGTTTTGAAGAGTTGCAAAGCTGAGCAGAATTAATGTGATTAGGAGATTATGATTTTTAACAGATGCAGGTTTATTACGGATGGTGCAAAGCTTGAGCCGACTGATGAAAATGCAACACAACATGAGCTTCTCCTTAAGCTCAACAACAAAGTCTCTGGACTCAACAAAATGGTATTCTGGTTCAACAGAAAGTCTCTCAGCCAGTGGTTCCTACCCAGAAGTTATTGCCATTACTCAGTCACAGACCTTCTGGAGGTTTAAGTGTGCCCACACTTCTTTATCGACTCCTGGTTCTGTCGGTTCGGGTCTTTTGCTACATGACCTGGGCGTGTGGGAGGCACCTTGACCTAGGTCTCAGGGCCCCATTTATGCTTGTCAACAGGCCTAGGCAGTGGCAATAGAAAGAGCTGGAAGCCACCATGCTAAACCCCAGTACTTACACAAGGAGGCCGGTCACTAGTATGCCTATAGGCTAGGTCAAGTATCTTATTCTTCCTACATGTCCAAAGGTCCAGCCTCTGCCTCCATAAACCCATACTCATTGACTGCCAGGACAAGTTAAGGCAGTCTCTTCCCTAAGGGAATGTTTCCTATTTCTCATCTCTCCCCTCATCTCCTCTACACTCTACTCCTCTAGCTCCTCCTTGGTGCTCTGTAACATGCATGGCCCTATTCCACATCTCAGCTCCTTGCTGTGAGACTTGTAGAATGCCTCCTCCTTCTGCCTGTATGCTTCAGCTTCATCTTGGCTGTCTCTCCTCTTATCCTTCCCTCTACCCCCTCTCTTCTCCTTATATTCACTCACCTCTCCTGGCCAGAGTTTTTTTTTTTAAATCAATATCTTACCTTGCTCCTTACCACATTTCTATTATCAGTCTCCTCCTTACTCTTCACCACCCCTGCCTTCACGTTCTCCTTACTCTCCACCTGCTCCTTAATATTCTCCACTTCATTAACATGTTCACCTGTTAATTACCTCTCCCCCCATCTCCTTGCCCTTCTCTCTCTCGGATCTCATTCCACCTTCTCCAGCTCCATCTCTCCTGCTGCTTCTGCCTCCAACAGACTTCAATTACCGATAAATATCCATACAGACCTGAAAAGACCTGCAGCTTATATAGGAGACTAGCCTAACACCCTGTATTCAGGTGCTCGAGAAAATGTGTTCTAAAGCGGGAGTGGTCAAGTGTTCAGACTTTGCTACTTTCCTGAGGCTCATTTACCCCACCCTCTTCATTTTGTGCATTTGCGGGGTGGGGCCATTGCATCAGGCCTCTACTCTGCACTACATGGTTCCACCCAGCATTGCCCAATCAGGGATGCGAGTTAGAAAACCGATGTCTCTCAGGGCACAGCAGCTTGCAGATGTTGTTTCATTATAGGATTCTAAATTACTGTTATCAGGCCTGTGCCCCCAATCCCAGCAGCCGCCAAATCATTCTCACTTTACCAGCAGGATTAGGAGACTATTCCCTCCCCATTGGTCCAGATAGTCTTGAATGAGATGTCATGACTGTCCAACCACACATGTGCTTAGGGGCTGGGGGTATGCTAATTCGACAGGGGGCATTGTTTGGCTATCAATATACCAAGCAAATATGGCTAGTTTAAAGGGGTTATACAAGCTCAGAACTTTCAATAAAAGGAAAGGGGTATGATTTATTTTCATGAGACAAACCCCTACCATATGACTCAGGCATGGTGAGGTAATCCAGGCGATCCTCCCCCCTAACATCACCTATCGACAGTGTTACCTGGTCCCCATGGCTACCCTACTCTTTGCCCCAAGAGTTAGGCAGGAGATTTCCTTACAGGAGTCTAGAGAGTGAGCCAAAAGCGATGCCAATGGAGAGGCGTTAACATTGTAAAGATCCAGGTTTATCATAGCCCCAACAATCAGAGGTTTATGCTGTCTGGAGAGGAGTGGGGAGACATTTCCGTGTAGCAGCTTGAGCTGAATAACAACTGCTCATCACAACATTCATTTATGGAGAGAGAGTCATGGCACAGTGAAAGGTGAAGTTTAAGATTTTGATCTTGACAATTTAAATCATAATCTCATGACAGTGGGTGGTGATGAGGGATTGCACGTCATGATGCTGTGACACCCCAACCACAATAAGCTTCACTTTTGAACTCCTCTGTCATCATGGTATCATTGAGTCCATGCAGGATGTGACTTGAAAATCTCACTTGAGAGGGTGATATAAATGGTGAAACCGATGGATGGGGAAAAGCCTGCAGGACCCGATATTCAGTCTCCAAGAGGGGAGATGAAGCTGCTGACTATGACCATCTGAGATTAGCAAATCAAAAGGGAATAGGATCATTTAAGCAACTCTGCAAATATGTGGGCCACCATCAACATTTTCTGACAGAAATCAAACTGAAAAGGGGGAAAGTAAAGTTTCCAGGAAAAAATTTCATGATCAGGGGTCTTAAGAAGGTTTTTAGCTGGAGTAACAAAATACTCTTTAATAAAATAGAGGACAAGGCTGGTGAGAAGATGCACTAAATCATGGCAGTATGCAACAGAGTAAGGTATGCACAATGTTGCACAAAGAGCCAACCTAGGACAGGATCAGCCCCGCAGTCAGTGAGCATCCAGAGGTGTAATATAGGTGTGACCTAATGGATGTCAGTCAAATGAAGTGAGAAAGTCAGTATGGCGGCAGTAGAGCCTGGGAGTGGATATGAAGCTATATGAAGGGGTGCAGATCTTTTGAAATTAAGTTATGTGTTATAGTGTTATAATTCTAGAGGGAAAGGTATTGGGGTTATAGCACAAGGTGAAGATTGACATAACTCTTCGAAAGCAATTTTTAGGTAAACTAAGCAGAAAAGACTTTTCCTGACTGATAGGACAAAGTTCAATGCTAAAGGCCAGAGCTGCTTTTGGACTCCAGGATAGATTGTTTACAATCTTTAAAAAGCTTTGTTTAGCTGTTGGTATCCAGTGTATGCGTTTATAACATTTAGTTCCAACCTTACAGTGCTACAGTTTTATTTTTATAATTTTTTTCAATCGAGGTTAAAGCAATGGGAGGAGCGCGATTTGACAATCGAAGGGATAGTGGGAGTTAAAGAGCCTACCCAAGTCTGGAACTCAGGATGGAATAAATGATAAATCAACTGACATTTAGCATGGTGTGGACTCAAGGTCTAAGCAGCACAAAACACTTTCTGGTGCAGGGTTGAGAGCTTGCTTGCATCTGTATTCTTTTTGTCATCTCCACCAAAGCGTTAGTAGCATTAACATGGACAGTTTAGTCAATTCCAGTAGATAAAGATCTGAATTTATGGGAAGTCAAAAGTATTTTACCATTACCTCCTTATCCGAAGAGATTGTTTAGCCCTTGATATGCATGTACATTGTGGAAACACTAGAGCTGGAAGGGCAGACCACTGGCCAGGGAATCATCTTTGCAATCTACCCAAGGTATGAGGTCCCCCAGAAGGAAAAAGGAAGGACATTGTAAGGCAAACAGGGTTTACAGTGTCTAAGAAGCAATTAGTGTGAGCAGAATTCCTCCCAGTGGCGAAGGACATCTGTTACACAGCATCCAACCTATAGTGCTTTTAGGGGAAATGGAAAAGAAAAAGAGCGTCCTATTTTGCTGCAATCCAGGGGTGAGGAATGACTGTGAATTATAGATAGTGTATGTAAATAACTGCTACCCCATCACTACCCCTAAATCCCTATTAACATACTAAATAATAAACACACTTGCTTCTGATGGGTTAGAGGATGATGTGAGCTGTTTTTCTGTAAACTGAAGCCAATTCAACCTATTTGAGCCCAGGATATTGTGAGTCTGGTGCTGAGGTGGCACCTTTAATAAAAAGTGCATCTCCATCACTGCTATGTTTCATCATCCCATGTCAAATGTATAACCTTGATATTATCCAAAGGATCTCAATGAGAAATATCCAAAAGTTCTGAAGGAATCTGATCACCAGATGCATCCAGGGAGGAAAATGTGATAGAGTTAAGCATAGAGTGCATGTTTTGATGGCCTACTGAATCCTTGCCAGGGCTAGAGCCAAACACAGACTAAGGGTGAGAAAGAGTCCCCGAAATTTTGAAATTCAGAATGAAGTTCAGCTATTTTGTCACCTAGAACAGAAGCTTCAAGTTCTGCATCATAAGGTCCCACATTAGCCATATTACTTCGGATTCTAGAAAACATTACATATCGCTTGAAATAAGAAAATCACTCAACGAGTCAACTGTAATATATAGGATGAATTAACATTACCCCATGTTTTTTAGACACTGCAAGTCACTGAGGTGTTCGGTGACCACTTGTAGCATCGTTCCAACATTTGGTAGACGTTCTTTATGTCTTACAATGCCATTATTGGGAAGAAAAACAGAGCTTTTTTGTGTATGAAAGAGTGTTAATACTTTTAGTTTGAAGGTTACTTCCATACAAATAGTGCATTTGTTTATTTAAATTTCTTTTACCGTAATTTCCATCAGTGTATTCTGTGCTTCACCTTTAAATCCTAAGAAAGCTTGGGAGCTCGAGGTGTGTGTGTCACTTTAATTAAGTCACAGATCTTGTGGACAGAAGATGTGTCCAGAGGCCTGCCTTTCTTTTTATTTAATTAAGCTGCAACACTGTTTGTGGGCAGGCACCGGAGGTGACAGCAATAATCCGTGTAGATCCAGTGTTGACATTTCCACGGTCTGGAGGAGTTTAGGCCTGTGTTTGTGACGCACTTCGACTGGATCTATCAGAATGCACAGAAACAATGCCTCTCTGTCAGTGGTAAACCTTCAATGAGAGTCTGCTTCAGAAACTGATTTCACTTTTTTTAAACCCTGCAGTGTTCCTTTAAAGAGGGCCTGCGTTTGGGTCCAGTGTTGAGCTTCCTTGAGGACAGGCCTTTCACGTGGAAACAGTAGAGGAAAGACTTACTCTGGTAAGTTACTTTTAGGACAATTTATTTCCGTTAAACTGCCTCAGAACAACACTGCATGCTACCTTTGCGTCTGAGAAATGCTCTTTTAATTACATGGAATCCCAATGGCTTCGCACACAATTTGGGCCCCCCCCCCTTGCAAGCCATGCTGAGGCCCACCCCAAAAAATCGGCAACAAATCACAGGTCGTGTCACATTCTGGGCTGGCCCAGATTACCACGCTTGCACAATACGCAAGAACGTGCTGCTGCAGGGGTACATTGCACACTGCACAAGGAGAAATAAATAAATATGTGTCTCAATGGATTATACAGCACACCTTCTGAGAAAAAATGGCTACAAAGCCAGAGAGTTTGCAATTGTTTTGTAGGGTAACACCAATCCAATAATTCAATACATGCAAGTCACCAAAAGTGCATGGGAACATTAATGCTTTGATTAATTTAATGTTATGCTTTTAAAAATGCCATGCCACTAGGAAAACATGTCCAACTGACTGCACAATGTAGACCAGTCTAGACATGTAATAACATATTACAGTAAAACATGCCAGACCACATTTAGACATACCTAGACTTGTTGCACCAAAATGGCAGTTGAAGCAGCAACACTTATCATGGTTATTTTATCACAGATGGCCAGAAAAATAAACAATGGCACAGTAGGAAACGGCTAGACTGGCAGCACCCAAATGCCAGTCTAGTCAGGCAATTACACTTAGCATGACAGCTTTACCAGAGATGCCCAGTTAAAAAAAAAGGCAAGCCACACTAAGAAATGACTAGACTGGCTGCACCAAAATGACTCTCTAGCTACTAATACTACATATCATACCTGCTTAGCCTGGACATGGATGACCATTATGATTTATCGCACAATCCCCACCCTACCCCACTCCCCACACATCCCCTCTCCCTCCCACCTTCTGCTCCAAACCCCAAAATCAGCTCCTCGGCTCAGAATTACTTCCACGTCCCTCTTCCTTGTCTCAGTGATGAAGTATGAGGCACCTTGCCTCATTGGTAAGTACTGGGACGAGGAGGAGTGGGAATAGGAGTAATGAAAAGTACAGGTAACTAAGCCAGGCATTACCTTCATGTCCCTCTACCTCATCCCAGTACCTGTGTATGAGGCAAAGTCCCTCATACACAAGTACTGGGACGAGGAAGAATAGGGCTAGGAGTTTACCAATAAGTAATCACGGCTTTAAACACAAGCAGTGGCACAACACCATTGAGCTGACTGGGCTTCAGCCCCTTCCCCTCCCTGGAATTTGACTCGACCTGGCTAACCTACAGAGCCGTTGCTGGACTGAACAGGACACATGTTAAACGGCACTAGGGTTTCGTTTTTAACAAAGGCCCGGCAATTACTTACGTAAAGCACTTCACTGTTAGTACATGCATTCAAATGCATAATGTTTCAGGCTATTGAAATCGTGATGTGGCTTTAGTACTTGCATGCCAGAGGAGTGACTGGAAGGGTAGAGAGGGGACAGGAGACTGCTCACAGCAGTCCTTAAGTGGGGGCTTAAGGGGAGAGTTAACTGCTTGTAACATTGTAACATTGAAGATGCACTAGAATAGTCTCATTAGAATGCATAAATAAGTTAGATGATCCCACACAAATAAGTTTGTCCCTCCCCCACCACCCTTGAAGTTAGCACCTCTCCCAACATTTAAAGGGGTAATCCCCCATGAGATTCGGGATGTGCCCCTGAACACAAGCACACACACCATTCAGCATACACACACATGCACACCCAGCAACCCACACATTTAAGTGTGCACACTTTCACCATACACTCACACAGGCACACCCAGGCAACTACCCATACATAATGCATTCACTCTTTCATGCATATTACATTATATACATATACACACACTTACATGCATGCACACACATTTAAAGAAAATACATGTTCTTACCTTTAATCAGTTGGTCCAGGGAATGAGGCCTTCTTCTCCTTGCAGCAGCCAGGAATGCGTGTTCCCGTCATCTGTAGGGGATCTGGAGGCCTCCATGTCATGAGGTGGAGGGGAGCCCTATCACTTCAAAAATAAATGGTTTCTTTTTTAACTCTCTCTGACTTCATAAAACAATTATTTCTGTTAAATGACCGAACCTATCTTTATAAAGGCAGAGTGACTTCAAAAATAAACTGTTTCTTTTTGAAGTCTGGGAGGACCCCCTCCCAGGACATGTGGTGGCAGGGACTCTGCATTGTGGGGGCCACGGGAGATCCTACTACGACAGTGTGGAATTAATAAAATATGTCTTGCTTGCAATTGGCTCGTACAAGCCTAAAGCTGGAACCAAAACGTATTACAAGTGAGATGTAATGGCAATGGTACGCTTTGTATATATGTATATTTAAAGTTAAGGTGAAAACTGTTTGCATAGGGTTTTCACCCAAAAAGTTTGTTCGCCCCCCCTCCCCTCTCCTCCCTCCAAATGGAAATGTAGCGCGAAATGGATGGATATGCACTAAATATTAAACAAGTTGGTTAAAAAGCAATGGCAATGTGCCTTTTGCTGGGTTGGGGTAAATCAGTCAAGTCGTTTTTAAAAAGATTCAAGAAGAGGGTTTACACATCTCCCATGGTGCTTTGAGAGGCTTGCAGAAATAAAAACCTGCAATTTTTTTTGTTTGATGCCAGCGATTCCTGCGGTAATACGGAGGACAAATTCAAATGAAAAGTGCTCAAAATGATATTAGGAGGGGGGATAAGGGTGTATTAATATTAAGATACACGTTAGGAGGGGGAAAGAGAAGCACATGTGCAATGGGGGAGATGGTGTGGCCTGAGGAGCAAATTTGGGGAAGAAAGTGTTTGGCTTAACGGGGGAATCCCATAGGCATCTCACGAGATTACCACGTTAACGCCATAAAATGCAATCAGAAAAAAAAAGCGTCACCCAAACCAGAGCGGGAAAGGAGGTAATACCAAAGTTTAGGGGAAAAATACACATAGAAGGGGACTTAGGGTACCTAAAAAGAGGAGTGTGAAACATGGTAAGTGCCAATGAAGACAGGGAAGATTTTTCAATTTTCTAGTTTTATCCCATTACCGTGACAATTGGCAAACATCACATTACTGCGTAAATCGCATTGCATTATCGTATGAATGATTTCTGGGAAAGATTTTGGCGGGAAGAAAGCACACCATCAAAGAAGCAATTCATTGTTAGCACATTATCGTGGGAATAATAACGGTGGGAAATATAATCGTTCAAACCTGGGGAGGGTGCTGAGCAGATCAGGTGGCTGGAACAACAGGGGCAAATATACATTCTCAGCCCGCTGTTTCCAGCCACCCGAGACCATTCCCCAGGTGGCACCATCTTTTTATTTTTATTTTTATTTGGAGATCAGCCATAATATTTTAAACTTGCAGAGATTGTGGGATCTATCAAATTGGCAGTTGACACTGGCAGTGGCCTAAGGCCAGTGATGCCAGAGGCTGCTGGACATGGATGTACGGTATGGCTAATGGGATCTGGTTAAGTACTAGGGAGGGGGACATCGGTCTCGGCTAGTAGCCGAAGGTCATGGCCACAGGCCTTGCAATTATTTATGTAAAAAAGTCCTGACCAAAGACCATGGCTAGGGTTCCCGAAGAAAATATAACATTAAAAAAACCTTGAAATTCAAAAACAAAAATGTAGTTAAAGGGGAAGTTCTCTCAGCAATTATATTGGCACAATGGGTAGGGTATGTATTTTGAGCATATATCGAGCGATCAGAATTTATTTCCCTGTGCATCTTACCTTCGATTTTCTGATATTTAGACATGAGAACCTCACAGGTCGTAAACCGCCATCTTGCAAAAATCTTTTCCGTTGATCAATCACCCTAAATTCAAGTGCCCTCGGGGCAGTAAATCATACCACCTGTCCCTCAAGCTGACATCAGCATGTCAAACCGATATGCTACGCCTCTTCTCATGACGTTGGTGCACAGCGTAGCCCAACGTATGCTGTCATTAACTATGTCATCACGTTACCTAATGCAAAACCCAGAAGACGAACACACACACACATACACACACATACACACACACACTGTAAATATTTACTCACTTTCCACAAAAAGAAGCAAACATCTTACACTTTTCAATAAATACTCATAGTCACAAATTTACCAAGTTGTTATATTTCTTCATTCAATGAAAACAGTGGAATACATCCAATGAGACATTCAAACTTTTGGCCCACATAATCAGTGGAAGAACAAATTATTTACTCCAAGGCATAGCACTCAATTTTAGGTCTACAGACAAATGCATGCAATCTTTCTGATTCCATTCTTCAAAGTTTTAATCCCATTACTTGAATTGTGCAGGTCAAAGTTCTGTGGAGTAAAGTATAATTCCATTCTGTTCTATCATCGATTTTCTTTCAAAGCGTTCCATTTTTGGTGAAAAAAGGTTTTATTACACATAGACAACAAACATTGCTATCCCCATGTTTTAATTCATTGAATACATGCTGGCATGTTCAGCCAGATGACGGGCACTGCGAACTTGTAAACTTGGGCAGCTAAATCGTCCCAGAAGATGCAAGACATTGTTGCATTTGTGATGAAGAAACTCCCATTCTGGTTGAAGAACCCATTGATGGGCAGATGGTTGCAATGACATAGACACATCTTTATGATGTAACTGTGTACATTTGAGAAAGGAAAAATATATTTTAGTACCCATTGGCAAAATAAGAAACACAATTAACTACATTTCAATAAAAAAATACTTTTTTATAGACCTTATATTTAAATTTTAAAACATCTGTTGTCTTTGCATCAACTTGAAGATCACTGTGGTACAACATTTCTCGCCAAGCACACGTGCATCAATCTTATAATAATATCAAAAACTTTGCTTACATGATCTGCTGACTTTCCATTTTAGCAATGTAAGATGCAGGTCATTCTCGTTTGACAGCTCTTAAGAATGGAAGCTTGAATTTCGTCTGTTCTGTTTCTTTCAAAACCATCTTATCTTTTCTTTTAGCTTACTTACTATATTTTATCCTTGGGATTTTTACTATGAGGGATTCAGGGAAGACTTACAAAGAGCCTCTTCACTGTGTGCTCACAATTATTCCAAGGGCCCTTTTGCTTTCAGCATGCAGAAATGAAAAATAGTATGTTCCTATTTCAATTGTGACCACTACACAAAAAAGAAGACAATGTTTTTACTCTTCACAATGACATAATATTTACTTACAACATTACTATTAATATGCACGTTCTTAATAAAACCATATTAAATTATTATTAATTTATCAAACAAGACTACATGCACACGCGGGAGAGTGTTTCGGTTTTACTTCTGGTCTGCCACCTTTACGATGCAAATAGATTATTACTGGTTTTCCCAGTCATATTTATTTGGTTAAAATGGATAACGTCTAACTTGTTTTAACCCAATTGAAACAGTGTCTTATACTAACAGCGATAATTCAATACAAGTCTGACTATTATGTGAATAAAATAGTACATTTCACAATATAGAGTCATCTCAGTCTACAATTGCAAAAACCAAGTACTTTCTTACACAGTGACGTCTCTATAGGAGGGCCCAGGAGGACACATGCTTCACCCACAAAATGGTACACCTCCTCTTGTGCCCATCTGCTACCTACTCCCTCCCACCCCAGGTGGCAGGTGTGGGCCTGGGTCACCCTGCTGGCTTCCTCTCTATCGAGAAAGCCAGCATACAACAGAAGGGGAATGGATTTAAGGGCAGACACCTCAGCACCAATGGGTGCCCAGTACTGGGTCTCGTCTGTGACTGTTGGAGGGGTGCAGGGTCCCATTTATGGGGCATGCACTCTTGGTCATAGCAGAAAGAATGCCAGGTATAGTGCTTATGCTCTGAGTGGTGGGAACTCAGGATGCCAGATATGAGCTTGTACTCTGGGCAGTAGGAGGCATGATGCCAGGTATTGTACTTGCTCTGGGAGCTGGAGGGGCAGGCTTACAGGTATGGGTATTGCAATTGTGATTGTGGACGGGGAGAATGCCAGGCATGGGACTTGTGCACTGGGTGGTGTGTTCAGGATGTCACGTTTGGGACTTGCGCACTGCGTTATTGGGGCAGGATGCAAGGTATGGGGGTTTGTGCTCTTGGTCTTGGCAGTGTTGGGTCATTTTAGGTCAGACCTTTGGGGTTTTACCCAATATGTGTTGACTCTACCAACCTTAAAATGGCATTATTGGGGTATCCGAGGCTGCCCTTGGAATCTTATAGCAGGCTATACATTACATATAGTGAACACAAATATGCTTCAGACATACAGAGAGACAGGCAGACATACAGACAGAAGGTGTGGGCGACAGGTCTAGGGGCGACAGGTCTATCGAGTAACACAGAGTTCAAAACAATGTGCCTAGATCCATAGCCATGTGGATAAAGATATAGAAGATGCATAGAGAGAGATGGATAGATAGAGATGTAGACAGAGAGATATGCAAAGAGATAGATGCATACAGATAACTTGATAGAGGGGTATAGAGTGATGCATACAGGGAGATGAATAAATGTAGATGGATAGTGAGTGATCAATGGATAGATTGATATATATGTATAGAGATATATACAATTACATTTGCAGGGAGAGACGGCTAGAGTGCCATAACGACATGTATACTTTGCGATGTATAATGGTATATAGATAGCCAGAGCTGGATATGTACATTGATGTAGATAAAGAGATAAATAGAGTAAGATGTATAGGGAGATATGGCTAGACAAAGATAAAGGCATAGATGGGATGTATATAGATAGATGTATACATAGACAACTAGGTGGATATGAGAGATGTATTGAGGATTCTGGTTACAGACATATAGTCACGCAAAAAAATAAAGAGATGTATATATACAATGAGAAGCAAAAAGATAGATGAATATAAAAATGTGTGTGGGCATAGAGATGAATGTAGACATAGAGATTGATAAAGGGAGAAGTATGGATTCATGGAGATGGAGAGCCAGAGATAGATATAAGTAGATGGAGAAATTCATATACATATGGAAAGATTACTAGAGAACTGTTCATATAGAGACATGCAAAGACAGGTTGGCAATAACAGACCTAGAGAGATAGATACAGTGAGATAAAGAGATACATATATTGAGATGGAGAAAAAGAGGTAGATGGATATAGAGGGATGGATACATTTAGATGGAAATCATTATGCATATATATATATATATACAAGAGGAAGCATTTGTTGTCATAGAGGTTTTGAAGAAGCGTGGCAGAAGAGTTAGTCCATACGGCTTCAATGCCGCAATGCCTTTTCAATGGTACTGAGAAGATGTAGAGATAGACTGGTCTCAATTTCAGCAATTTTGCTGATGTACCTGGTCAGCCACTACAGATGGGCATACACATTGACTAATAAGGATGCCAAAGAGGATCTGCCCCCTACGTATGGCTAGTGCACCCAGTGTTAAACCTTGTTGGTAATATTAACACCACTGTATTACATGGCCGCAGTAGCGGCCATGTACTTATGGTTAAGTTGGTGTTTCCATAGGAAGAGCACTTTTTGGGCGGCTTATAACTTCGCTCCCCCTGGACGAATCCTCACCAAACTTTGCAAAAAAAGTATATGGCCCACTCTGAATTTATTTGCAAAGTTTGGTGAGGATTCGTCCAGGGGGGGAAAAGTTATAGGGGGGGTCCCAAAACTTTTTTTTCCCATAGACTGAATGGAAAAAACGTTGCGCACGGCTACAGCCCGAACCGCTGGACGGATTTACACCAAATTTGCGGCAGGAGTGGCGGCCTGGTCCCGAAAGCATGCTTTTGCAAATTTGGTGTAAATCCGTCCAGTAGTTTTTTTAAAAATGACCAAAATGTAAGGCAAAAAAATTAGTGATATCTGTGTTCGCTTCGCGGACGGACTTCCCTTTTCGCTCCGCGGACAGCACCCCGATTGGCCCAGCGGCTTGCGTCATGTCCGCGGACATGTGACGTGTTCGCTGATTGGGTGGCGTGGTGCGTGATGCGCGTCAGATTTTCTGTCGCGCCCGCCATCTTGCATTTGCGGACGTCCGCGGACAGCGCGGTGAAAGTTTGTTCAAAATGTGTATTTAGTAGAGTGTGTTGGTGTGTCGAAGTCTTTGGGGAGGATGGGGGAGGATGAGATAGGTTCAAAGTTGTATTTTATTTATGTGCTAGACGCTTTTGTTGTGTTCGATTTGTCTGCGGACAACACAGCTGTTCTGGAATGTTCGTAAATAAACAGAATGGATTCGGTGTCAACTTGAAAGTGTTCTAAGAACACTCGTGGGGTCTTGGAATGTTTGCAGGGGGTGTCCTGGAGACGTTGTCTGTATTGTTCGTTGGCAAGGTGAAAATGTTTTAAGAACAATCGCGGTGACAACAAATGTTCGTACATAAAGAAAATGGGGGTGTCCTGAGGACGCTGTTTGTATTGTCCTCTGGCAAGTTGAATGTGTCCTAGGACCTTCCCCCTGTCCGCGGACATAACAATGGTTGCAATGTTTGCATCTATGGGTGTGATATGCTGCGGTGGTTGTGGCCAGGGTATATAATGTTGGGTGCATGGCCATTTGGTGTATGCCCTGGCCAAAACCACCGCAGCATATCACACCCATAGTGGCTTTTAACTTTGGGTCAAAAACAAATTTATAAGGAACAATGTTATAAGCTTGTATGGGTGTGATATGCTGCGATGGTTGTATTTATCTTGTTATACGTACTATTTGGTTTAGTAACGGGAGTCCATGTTTTTCTTGTTCATTTCTGTAATAAAAGAAAATAGCATGTTAGTATTAGTATTTTATAATGACTTATTACATTGTACAATCAACATTTTCTTCTTTTTATTGACCTTCATATTTAGTAGATTACAAACCAGAGTACTGTGCAATGTGCAAAGTTTCTGTGTTTGTTGCTAAAATCATTGGGTCTGTGGGAGAAAAAAAATCCATGTTGGATTAAAAAAAAAACCCTTTTTCTGTTATGCTACAGTTTATTTATTTGTTTGTTTTCTGCGTTTACTTGTTCTTTCTGCCTAATGCTTTATGTATTGGATTGTTCCAGTTTTTGTGAGCAGTAAGATATTAGGTATTTGTTTGGATATTGTAAAATTTTGGCCCAGTTAGATACCAGTAGGCCTATTCTAACTGTTTATGTTTGATATGATTTCGTGGTATTGATTTATCTGTTTGCATATTTGTAAATTTTGGGACAGTTAGATACCAATTGGCGTATTCTAACTGTCTATTTTTTGCTCTATTTGAGTGGTATTAATTTATCTGATTAGTTGTTGTAGAATCTTTGGGCAGTTAGATAGGTTTTGAAATATTGTGACAGTTTATATTTTTTTACTACAAGTGTACTTAAGGTTTAAGTACAGTTCAGTTATAAAATGTTGGTTTTAAGAACATTAAATACGCGTTTGTAAGATTAGCTGGTAATCTCTGCTTTAGAGTAATGGTACTATCAATACATTCAAACCATCCACATTTTTATTTTATATATGCAGTGTAGTGCCCTGAGTTGGTTGTGGCCCCTGCGTGGTAGATTATACCTATTGTTGTGAAGGTTTTCCTACCAAGTGAAATTTGACCATGTGTGAATCCAGTCAGCTTGCAGTTGTTTTTCGTACCATCTGCATTGTAACGTAGAAGCATTAGTATTACGTATTTACTATGTGTTTGTATTAGTAACGTGGAGCGATTATCCGAATTGCAGGTAGAACATAATCTACCGTGGTTTGCATTTTGTACAAGTTGCTGAAATGGAACGGATTCACAATTAGGTATTGATATATAGACAAAGCGCTCATTGGGGATTTGTTCTTGTGTCACATTGTTGCAGAGAGTGCATGTATGTTTCCACATGTATGAAATCTGGAAGATTTAATTTATAGGTATGTTTTTGTTTTCCAGTACTAATAGTAAGTACATTAGACATTCTTGTGGATCTTCCTGTGAGTTTATAGTGAATTTCACCATTCCAGCACAGTAGTCCAATTGTCGTCTTATTCCAAAAACACTATACGTGTTGTCAGGATTGTTTGCTGCATTTCTGTGAAGTACTAACATTTGCAAACACAATGGGTCTGTACTGTGTAAGTAAATGTTGTCAAAAATTGGTGGTAATTGAAATAGAATATTCATTGCTACATTTGCGTAGCAACTTACACCAACTATATTTGAGAATTTAAATGGTCCAGGTAGTTCTGTATCTAACTGCTTTTTTGGAGTTTGTCTTCCTTCTTTAAAGAAGTACCTGGTTTACTTTCCCTAATTGATTCTTTTTTGCTTGTGGTACTTGATGAAGTTTTAGTTTCTTTTAGTCTCTTTGGAGGATTTGCAGTGACATCCTGTTGCATTTCTGTTTGATTTAGTTTTCTTTTAGAAAATTTTCCTTTTTGTGGAACAGGATATGTTTGTAGATGGGGGATGTATGGCGAACGAAGTCTATTGTATTCTAAAATGCAAGGAATATCAGCGTTTACTTTACTTGCATCAAAGTTTATTAGAAATAGACCGTCAATTGTACGTAGCGTGACAGTGCTACGTAGCTCATGCCTTCTTTAAAGACTGTGTTACCAATGTCTATCATTGCTTTCTCTAGAGTAAGACCTTGTGATTTATGAATGGTGACTGCGTATGCAAGAGTTAGAGAAAATTGTTCTCTGCGTACATACATGTCTTTGAAGAGAAGGAATCGAGCTGTTGAGCGTCCTATTCTTTTTACTTCTGAAAGTTTGTCAAAGAGAATATTGACAAACTGAATTTTGTTGTCACGTGGGTATGTTTGAAAGCCAACAACTGTACCCAGTGCTCCATTAACTAGTCCTTGGTCCACGTCAAGGTTACGTTTCAGCATTACTCTGCAATTTAAGGATAATTTTAATATCTTTTCCAAGCCTGCTGTATTTGAGATTGATTTTTCTAAACTATTTAGTCTTGCTGTGGCTTGGTCACACATGGGTAGTGTCATTCCATGTACATCTAGTTTGTCTGTGGCGCTAATTTCTATAATTGGTTGCATTTCTTTGCTTAACATTATTTCATTGAATTTGAAACAGCTTGCAAGAGTTGGCATTAAGGCCATACAATTGACATTTTTGTGGGCTAATTGTTCCATAACATCTGTAGCACATGCATTATCACCATAAAGTGCATGAATGTGCCGGGTTTTCAATATTGCTTCTGCTTCTCTAGAAAGTATACCAACTCTGATACTTTTTAAGATGTTGGCATAAGTGAGATCTGCAGATTGGCGCATGTTTTCTGTTAATTCTCTGTACTGGAAATGTTGCCAAAGGTTGACATTTCCAATGCTGACAACAGTTTTACGGCAGAGTTTGTGTCCTAATGTTTTAAAAATAGGCTCGCCTTTTACAGGTGTCAATTGAAGAAGATCTCCGAAAACAATTATGTGTTTTCCTGCAAATAGCTCTTCATAGTTTGTTTTGAGTACTTCTTGTAATCTGAGGTGAATCAAAGCCAACATTAGGTTGGACACCATGCTCACTTCATCTATTAGTAGCATTTTCATTTGTTTCAATTCTCTGCGTACTTCCATTGCAGCTTCTGCAGAAAGTTTATAATAATCTAACTTGTTTTGGTGTTCTACTGGCAGGAGTAGTAATCGGTGTAAAGTGACACCACCTATGTTGTAGGCAGCTAAACCTGTGGGGGCAGTGACAACAGCTGACAGTTTGTTGTTTGTCAGCTGTTGAAGGAACTTACTGATGATTTTGATTAGGAATGTTTTGCCAGAACCAGCTTCACCACTGACATACAATAGTATAGGTTTGTAATTTTGGCAGGTGCATTCTTTGTTTTCATGTTGCACACCATGTGCAATTTCTTTTGTTATTTCTTGAAAAATGCTACGTTGCTCTTTGTTTAGTTTTGATTGTAGTGTAGTTAAGTCTTCTTTATCTTCATAGTGACACATGGTGTTTTCTACTTCTATCATAGCTAATTCTGCCTCATTTGTTATTAGTGGTTCTCCCAGTGGTTCTTGGCTTCCTGTGACAGTAGGTTGACTACTGTCAGGAGTGTCCTTATCTAGTTGGGCCTGGAGTTCCTCTTCGTGTTGCTGTTCATTGTGCAACATTGTTTTGTACTGTGCAAAGTTTACATCAGTTATACTGCTTTCATTGGCTTTGAAAGTGTCTTCATATGAGTCATAGGTATCTAGTATTTCTTCTTCTTTTCTCCATGGTTTGAAGAGTTGTAGCAGGGACATGTAATATATTTCTTTATGTTGAGGAGTCTTTAATGACAATTTGATATGATTAATTAAATTTGGTTTGGTGAGTTTTACTAAGCTGCCATCACAGTTTGTCACTTTGTATTTACGATTTTGCTCATCAGGTTTTATATTATTTTTGTATGTGTAGTTTTGGGCTATGTGGTATAGACACAAGGTTTCCAAAGTGGTACTCCTGTTTGGGTAGTATGTGTCCAATAAATTGTTTTTTAAAATGTCTTGGCTGTTGGGATCATGTTTGGCTATTGTTTCTATATCTTCGTATGATTTTAGAACTCTTTTTCTAGATTTAGCTGGACCAAGACTTAGCCATACTATATTTGCAGATTTACCATACAATGCAGTACCAGTTAATCGATCAGCTGCTTCATAGGATCCACATTCTCTATGGGACAGCATTTTTATGCCCAAGCTGTATAATTTCTGAGACACTGTTTTATCTGATGACAGGTCATTCCAGAGGTCTTGGAGCTCTGTCTTTTCTGATTTGGTTAAGTATGCTGTGACATATCGTGCAACTGCAGTAGAATTGTCTGCAATGTACTGCACATCTATGTTTGCATTCCACAAGTGGGCAATGATTGCATTGTAATCATTGATATATTTTTCTTCTTCTTTTCTTTTTATGCAATATGTATTTTTAGGTGATTTACCTTTAACACTATGTCTAACTGAAGACATGCGGTTGTTCACTTGACCTGTATTTGTAACTGGTCTAGGGAAACCAAATCGGCATTTGGTGTAGTATTTACCTTTGTTTTTGTATTTGCGATGACAATATTTGCCACATTTGTGTCTTTGGAATTGTAAGATTTTTGCATGAAGATCACTATTTGTGGATTCTGATGGAATTTCACAAGTGACATATTTTTCAATGAACTGTAAAACAGTGGCATCACTGTCTTGACCAAATTTAGGAGCATCTTTAATCCATAAAAGCATGTGGACATGTGGCGCTCCTCTGGCTTGGTATTGTTTTCTCCAAAAGAAGTGTTGCACTTCTCCAAGGGGAGGAACAGTTTTATTAGAAATAAAATGTAGCATAGCAATGAAGCGATGGTGAAAATATCTAGAAACATTAACAGGATCCTGTGAACAAAGTTCTCCAGGTGTTAGTATATCTATGTTTGTTTTGTTTTCGTTTGATATGCATATGAAAGCATGTAAATCTTCCCATGCATATTCTGCGCAACTTAATGTAACAAACCAAGTGGGTGGGCCAAGGTTTCTGATCATACAACGTACATCTCCATGGCGTTGAAACCAGTACTCTTTAGTACCTCGCATATTTGCTAATAGATTTGTAAGATTTGTCTGTAAAACCTCATCTTTTTGTTGAACTTTTTGTAATAATTGTGTGGCTGTCATATTTTGAAAGTGTGATCCTGATTTTAATATGTGTGCAACTCCGTAACATAAAATTGCTAGTTCACTTTCAAAGAGTAGGTGGAATATGTATTCCACATTTTGTCGAAATCTGGGATCTTCAGAATACATTCGTAATGAGCGATATTCTGATGCTGATATTTGAACAGGTCTATCATCGTATCTTCCTCCTTTGCCAGTAGGAAAGAGTAGAGGAAAAGCACGTGCTTCTATACTTTTTTCCCATATGCTGATTGGTGATCCATTTGTTTGACGCATTTGGTACGTTTCCAGTGCATCTTCTATGGTGTCATTAGAGTGCAATGGGTGAATTGTATAATGGTCTAAAGTGTTTGCTATTGTAGCAGGATCTAGGAGTTCAAATTGACCAGTTTCTTGTGTCTCTTGAATTATTTCAGTTGTATCTTTCAAGTTTTCTTCGATATTAATTTCTTTGTAATAAACATTATTCTCTTTGAGACATTGCAGGGCTTCTCTAACTTTATGTAAATCTACCAGTTGTTGCCAAATTTTTTTTGTCTTTTGTAGGTACTCCATTTACCAAGATAATTAAAGATTGTTGCATTGGACGTTGCACTCCTAGAGTGTGCACATTTTCTTTTAGATCTAATGGTAAATACACTACTTTTCCATGAATACCTTTCACTAATTCAGAGGGAGGTAATTTTGCAGTTTTTGGTTGAAGGCGTATTATTGCTTGAAATGGATGAACTGTTTGAATTATGATGCTCTCATATAAATTAAGTTGTTGAAGGAGTTTTGGTAGTGGATGTAATTCCAAGTTATTGAGATAGCACGTGAAGGAGTTTGGTTGTTGTCAAGTTTGGTAGTGCAGTAACTGCAAAGTATTATGGGGTCAGTTATTTCGTATTTGTTTTCTGCTATAAGGTAGAGAGCTAATTTAAACCATTTAGAATTTTCATTGTCTTCTATTTTGTATGAAAGGTCTATAGTTTTTGTGTTACTTTTATAACACGTTCTGCGGCAACATACACACACGTGGTTTGGTACTTCAGCTGAAGTGCTTTGAAATTTTTGTATTTCTTTTTTGTATGTGTGTAGTGAAAGGTTGCCATGTGCAGATTTGTTACGAAGTTGGTTGACAGCTATTTCATCTTGTAAGTGGGTTTCATTTCCAAAATATTTTTTCTGTATATACTCATTTTCTTCTAGTAGGTCTTTTGGTGTACCATGTAGAAGAATGTTATTTAAATTGGCTAGTGCTAAAGCAGGACTTTTTGCATAATACAGTTTATAAACTAGATTTCTTATACTTGCATGATGTGTTGATATCCTTTTGATATCATGAAAGGTTGTTTTGCAAGTAGCTCCTGATATGCAGGCCAACGAATTTGCTTCCAGTCCTGTGTGCTTGCGCACTGGACAAGCATCCATACTTTGCAGTATTTTAATTTTGATTTTGTCTTTGCTTTTCACATATTGATTGAGGAATAGGCGTAAAGATTGGAACATTTTTTTGGGAATGTTACACATTGACGTGCATGGCCATGTGTAAATTAGATGTTCTTATTCAGTCGAATGGAGGGGTAAATCTAAGTTTTCAGGGCATATTTTTGTAAGGAGTACTTCTTGTTCCATTATGGTATTATTAATTTTTTCATAACCTCGACCACTGCTATGTATGGCAATTGTATTTGTTTGCTTTTGTTTGTACGCTTCTTCATTAAAGTATGGTTCTGTGCTTGTAGTGTGACCTCCACAGATATTTAAGACGTTATTTCTTTTCACATTTCGTTTATTGAGAAGTCTTTTTTGAAGTTTAGTTATTAGTTTTGTTAGTGGTTTAATTCTATTTAACACAACAATAAATAAGTTTCTTTTGAGAAGAATTGCACTGTCTATCAACACTTCTAAGATTACTTTCCTACGATAGGTTTGAAGTGTTGAACCTGGTTTCTCTCCTGTTTTTATCAGATTTTGAAGGACTTTGTGACGGAACATTTTGGCTAATATACTTTTCTTGGTATGCTTACTTTGTACTATATGAAGATTTATAGAAGACGTTTTATTTGTAGTGATAGTTGATTTTCTGTTAATAGTTTTTTGGGTCGTTTTACTTTGTGATAGAGGAGGCAAAGTTTTTGCACTAGAAACGTCTTCTGTTTCACAACATGACTGTATTAGCTGTTGTGTTTCAACGTTCTTTACAAATTCTCCTATAGATGGGTGTTTTGTTGGAGACTTTTCTTTTCATTTGCTCTACTTCTGCATCCCTTTCTACTGAGTTGCTTTTTGGTGGGCATTCTGTAGCGTCTGTTGAAAAAAATACAGAAGGTATGGGTTGGGGTTTTCTGCAATGCATGTGTGTTGTGTGCATGATTGTTTGAGTAAGATGATAACGATGTATGTAATGGTGTGTGATTGTGAATTGGGAAGTTGAACTACCAGGGATGGGTATTCTTCAATTAATGTGTTACTAAACTGGGGTTCAGATGACAGAAAAAAGTAAGCCGGTGGTGTGGAGAAGAATAAATAATATAGGTAAAGCTATACAATTAAAACAGTTGTTTGTTCTACAACATCTACATTCTAGCGGCTGAGTTGGGTAATTTGTGTGCCGAAAAATAGGAATTCGAGGGCCATTCTGACAGGAGATCACTATTTAAGACGGGGGGGGGGGATTTTTGGTCAGAATGGTGCAGAATCTCTATTGTTAGGCACAGAAATACGATGAATGCACCGCACAGTGCGTGTGAGTTATAAATCAAATATTATGGTAACAATCTACTTACTTTTTTTTCAAAAATGAGTAGTTTGCTTCTTAGTTGTTCTTTGTAAATCAAAATCGGCTGCTTCTATTCAGGAGAATGGGCTTCACTGCAATTGTAAAAGAAAGAAATTAGTAATTTGGTTGCTATATAGCACTGTTTTCATTTTAGACATAGATTTTTTTTAATTGAAATGCTCAGCGCCTTCCTGAAAACCATTAAAACTATATTATGACTAAGAGTAGGAAAGAAAATATCTTTACTATGGTTTGTGGAATTCATAATCTACCAATGTATACCACTATTCTTGTAACTAAGCTTTTCCACGTAACAGTGAGTGAATGTCATAGTCTGTTTGTCCTATATAAATGTATGTAAGTACTTATATAAACGAAAAAAAATAAAACCAATTATGTGTTTGTACAAATATTATTGTTTGAGATTTGATCATAGAGTGTGTATGTTATTTTGTGTGATTATATGTCGTGTATATATTTTATTTCAAAAATGTTAGTTTAATAGTATTTGCATGTGTGTGTGTGTATGAAGAAATTAAACGATATAAAGGTTTGTAAGTGACAGGTCATTTTAGGACAATGAAACAATGATCGTCCATTCATTTTTCAGATTATAGAAGGTAAAAGTCGGTTAGAAAATGTGTTCATGTACTGTGTAGAAAATATGCATACCTGTACTTTCTGTTCATGTATATGGATATGGACCAAGCTGCAAGTAGAAATATTGGAGATTTGTATAGTATTTCTCGTAGATCGTGGTTGTCAATGGTATGAGACTTGCACTCCGAGAGATACACCGTACATTTGTAGTGCTGCTCTATGATGATGCAGTTACATGTAGAGTTATTGGATTTGATTGGTGGATGGTGATGTGATTGCTTAGCTACATCCAATGAGGGAATGGCACAGAGAGTGACATCGAAATGGTAGAAGGGCTGTACATGTTACGATACGTTTGCGGACATGGCGGTAGTTCTAGGACACCGCGTATTACATCCGGGGAATTCGGGGAGGGGAGGTATGGAAATGAGATTGGATGAAGGAAGGGATTGGTCAGTAAAGTTTAGTGAGTGTGTTGTGCTAGGAGAGGTTTTCTCAGATATTGTTTTTGCAGAGAGAAGAACAGATAGCTATGGCTGAGTGTTTCAAAACACAGATTGTATGGACTTTGGGAGACTCGTGGATTCATTGGTTGAAGGTGCATGCAGAAAGCTGTGGAGTATCTATAGATCTTGGATTCCCACATGTGGAAGTGCACTGGCATGGAGTGCGTGGAATGAAGTGGTTGGACTTGCTACCTCTCTGTGCAACGTGTGGCTTCGTTCTTTCTCATGTGGTCCACAAATGGAGAAAGCAAGGCGTAATGTTAATAAGGCTGTTTGTGCCTTCCTAAGAGATTTTGGCATGTCCTCTTTTAACAATGAAAATATTTTGTTTTGTTTTGTTTAGAAATACAGCATTCGTTTTGAAGTACGTCTTACATAGTTAAAATGTTTTACATTCAAACACCTCCCAAAGGCTCTTTTCAGAGCCACCACTTCCCTTTAGAGAAAAATGCATTGGTTTCAATAGCGTAGCAATGCAATTGTTTTTCTGTTCGCGGACCGTCCACGGACTTTCACGAAATGGAAATGGCTATGCTTTAGATATCTTCACTTCTATTTTTTAACTGTGAAAGGCGGCTCTGAAAAGAGCCTTATTTTTTTTTTGATTTTTGTTATTTTGTATTTTTTTGTTCTTTTTTATACACGACACACTAGGAGAGGAGGGAAAAGGAGGGTAAAGTGAGGGGGACACCAACCACGGGGATAAGAAAGGGCGAGCTGAGAGAGGAAGATGTAGAGTGGGTTTTATTTGGGTAGTGAGCAGGTCTTCTGGTGCTCTGAGACGATCGTCTCAAAAGCACTCCGAAGTCGTTCCCCCCTGCAGAGTACTGTGTCACAGTACACACATACAACTGTGACCCTCGAAAGGTAAGGGTCATCAGAATTCTGTATGGCCTCTGAGGCAGCTTGAGGAAGACGCTGTCCCACAGAGGTGTTCCTTGTGGTGACAGGATCAGGAACGGAGGATGAAGTAGAGGCAATTAACCTACTACGCTTCTCGCAAGGTACAACCTTGCGAATGGCCCCAGTGTGGAATGAGCGCAGGTGTCGCTTCATGGTAGTGGTCCCAAAGCTATACGAACCATGCTTCCCGCGACTGAGTACCATTTTGCACTCATTACAGGTGACACGGTTCGCATGAGACTTAGGACCGTTTCCATGAACGGTAAACAATCGCCAAACCCAAGATTCACGCCGAGGGCGGGTAGTAGGGATTTCCTCTACCTCATTCTCGTCATCCTCTTCTTCCTCCTCTGTATCCTCACTCCTGTTCCCCTCTTCACGCCCTTCGGGAAATGGTGGTGGTGGATGGGTTGGGGGTGGTGCTGAGGCAGATGTAGCACCATGTGGTAATAGTCGAGCCATGGATGTCATAGGCTTGGAGATGGAAATCTCAAAATCTGCAAAGTATGCAGCAAAATGCAGTGTGCTCTGTGGAATAGTCAGAAACACAATGAGAATGCGCTCTATGGCGTGGTCTTATATCGGGGTGCTTGTGTGCGGGTCGCGGACATGCGCGCCGTCCGCAAGACAGATCGAATATCAAAAAAGGTTCAAAAAGTCACAAAAACTATGTGGAAAGTTAGGATTAGTATGTGGGATTTGTGGTATGGTGATTTTTTAATGAGAAATATTGTGGATTACTTGGAAATGTACTTTTAAACTGGTCGGGGACACGAACAGTGTCCGCATTTAGAGCACGAGATGAGCGTGGGCACGGTCACATGATTGTTTTGTGAGCATGTTCGCTAAGGTAGCAGTCGTCAGCAGGACACCCAATGCACGGACATTGTTTTGCGCATGCGTGTTGATGTTCTGCGGACAGTGTTCGGGTCCTGAACTAATTAAAAGTGCGTCACATGTAAAACGAACAGTTACGGACAGCCGTTTGTTCTTAGCACAGTTTAATTTATTTGCTAAGAATACGGACAGACATAGCGTTTCAAGCACACCTCGATTTTCATTTATTTACGAACAATTGAGGAAACCACGAGTGTTCTTAGTACAGTTTCTGTTTGCTATCGAACACTACGAATAGGCATAGTGTTCTTAAGGACACCTGCATTTTCGTTTATTTACGAACATTTCAGGACACTACGAGTGTTCTTAGAACATTTTCAACTTGCATGAGAACATTACGGACAGATGTAGTATCCTCAGGGCAGTCACATTTTCGTTTCTTTACGAACATTTCCGAACAACCGCGGTGTCCGTGGACACCTAAATTGGTTTTATCACAAGGACTGAAAGTAATTACAACACAATATAAGAAAAGTAACTTTATTTCATATATATATACAATTATGACTGGGAAGGTGGGGCAGAAACGGAAACAAAAACAGGATAATTAGGGATTTCTAGATAACTGGGATCAGGTGAAGAAGGGAAGGAAAGCTCATCGAAACGCTTTGGTCCATAGACAGGGTTTGGGGTTAACTGCGTGGGATAGGGTGAGGGATTGCAGGTTGGACAATGGTGTGCTGTTGGGGGTTTCACATAATTTTCCACAAAGTTTTTCAAATCCATAAAATTTTGCATAAGGTCGTCCATTTTTTGATTAATCTGCTGTAGAGTGATATCCTCTGATTGTTGTTCTGAGATGCTTGGAATTTTTGTATGGTCTGTAATAAAAAAAAGTATATGTTAAATGTATACAGAATATGATTTATTAATTGGTTTATATAGTAAAGTGTGTACCATTAGGTGGACTATTTTCTAACATTTCCTCTCGTGGGAAATGCTCCTCTAGCCAGTCGAGAGTACTACACATTTCTGTGAGAAAACAAAAAAGTAATATGTTTTTTTTTTCTAATATAGAAAGTTTATAAATATATGAGTAAAAAGAAGTGCACTTACTATGTCTGGTGAGATATGTAATCAGTAGTGTATACGTCTGGTCTTGCTGTTGGTTGTGGAGCGTCTGTGAGGTAATTATGGTGGAAGCCACTTTATCTTCTTTGGTATATTCCATTTTAAAACATATAGAGGCCGATTCATGGAATAATTAGCGCGGCGCAAGTGGGCAAAAACGTGCGAATCGCAGTGGAATAGCGAAAATCGCAGTGCAAGTGCGAAAATCGCACGAAAAGCAGCGCACGTCGATTCATGGAAGTCCGTGCGCGAGAAAACCAGCGGATGTGCGATAAAAAAGTGCGCCGCGCACGTTGGCGCACAGGCCATCTAACAGCGTGCGCCAGGTCACAGCGAAAATCGCACAGGCCACTGCGAAATTCGCACATAGCGCGGCGCACGCAACAAAAGTAGGCGTAACACGGGCGTAACACTCGGAATGGGGAACAACTTGCAAAAACGTGGGCGTCACGGGGGAAGTACAGGGCACAAGTGCGCGGAACGCCCACACGCTCGCCTACAACACGTATTCATGGAATAGAATAGGGCAAAAAAGCGCACGCTCAAACCAGCGCACAGGCACAAACACGACCGCCACAAGAAAGCAGGCGGTAGCGTCTCTGCGGCTGTAAGAAATGTGCGCCAAAAGGTGCGCCAACAAATAGCACCTATATACTGCCATGATGAATGTCCTATACTGTGGCCCTCCAGGACAAATGACGTGCAAAGGGGTACCCACAAACACGGACACCCGCTGACAAAAAATACGTGTGCGTGTATACCGGGGTGCGCGGGAAGTCTCACACACGATTTCAGCAGGGTACAACTTCACGCGATCGGGCCTGGGGGAGCGGGCTACGTGTATTTCAGGGGTTCGCGTGAAGTTTTTCACGCGATCGGGCCTGGGGGAGCGGGCTACGTGTATTACAGGGGTTCGCGTGAAGTATCTCACGCGATCGGGCCTGGGGGAGCGGGCTACGTGTATTACAGGGGTTTGCGTGAAGTTTTTCACGCGATCGGGCCTGGGGGAGCGGGCTACGTGTATTACAGGGGTTCGCGTGAAGTTTATCACGCGATCGGGCCTGGGGGAGCGGGCTACGTGTATTTCAGGGGTTCGCGTGAAGTTTTTCACGCGATCGGGCCTGGGGGAGCGGGCGACGTGTATTACAGGGGTTCGCGTGAAGTTTCTCACGCGATCGGGCCTGGGGGAGCGGGCGACGTGTATTACAGGGGTGCGTGGGAAGTTACACACGCGATTAGGCTGGGTGGGTCCTCACAGGTGTTCCCTGTACACCCTCCACGGCCCCTGCAGGCAGCCCACAAAACAGGGGACTACCCTGCACACCTGCTCATGTCTCCCACCACCCCCACCCCCCACCATCCAGGGGCACCCTCCACCAGGCTCCCACTCATGTCTCCCACCACCCCCACCCCCCAGCAGTGCAGGGGCAGCCTCCACCAGGCCCCCACTCATGTCCCCTATCACCCCCACACCCCCAGTCACCAGGGGCACCCTCCACCAGGTCCCCACTCATGTCTCCCACCACCCCCACCCCCCCAGTCACCAGGGGCAGCCTCCACCAGGCCCCCACTCATGTCTCCCACCACCCCCACCCCCCAGCAGTGCAGGGGCAGCCTCCACCAGGCCCCCACTCATGTCCCCTATCACCCCCACCCCCCCGCCACCAGGGGCACCCTCCACCAGGCCCCCACTCATGTCTCCCACCACCCCCACCCCCCAGCAGTGCAGGGGCAGCCTCCACCAGGCCCCCACTCATGTCCCCTATCACCCCCACCCCCCCAGTCACCAGGGGCACCCTCCACCAGGCCCCCACTCATGTCTCCCACCACCCCCACCCCCCAGCAGTGCAGGGGCAGCCTCCACCAGGCCCCCACTCATGTCTCCCACCACCCCCACCCCCCAGCAGTGCAGGGGCACCCTCCACCAGGCCCCCACTCATGTCCCCTATCACCCCCACCCCCCGCCACCAGGGGCACCCTCCACCAGGCCCCCACTCATGTCTCCCACCACCCCCACCCCCCAGCAGTGCAGGGGCACCCTCCACCAGGCCCCCACTCATGTCCCCTATCACCCCCACCCCCCCAGTCACCAGGGGCAGCCTCCACCAGGCCCCCACTCATGTCTCCCACCACCCCACCCCCCAGCAGTGCAGGGGCACCCTCCACCAGGCCCCCACTCATGTCCCCTATCACCCCCACCCCCCCGCCACCAGGGGCACCCTCCACCAGGCCCCCACTCATGTCTCCCACCACCCCCACCCCCCAGCAGTGCAGGGGCACCCTCCACCAGGCCCCCACTCATGTACCCTGTCACCCCCACCCCCCCAGTCACCAGGGGCACCCTCCACCAGGCCCCCACTCATGTCTCCCACCACCCCCACCCCCCAGCAGTGCAGGGGCACCCTCCACCAGGCCCCCACCCATGTCTCCCACCACCCCCACCCCCCCGCCACCAGGGGCACCCTCCACCAGGCCCCCACCCATGTCTCCCACCACCCCCACCCCCCAGCAGTGCAGGGGCACCCTCCACCAGGCCCCCACTCATGTCTCCCACCACCCCCACCCCCCAGCAGTGCAGGGGCACCCTCCACCAGGCCCCCACTCATGTCCCCTATCACCCCCACCCCCCCGCCACCAGGGGCACCCTCCACCAGGCCCCCACTCATGTCTCCCACCACCCCCACCCCCCAGCAGTGCGGGGCAGCCTCCACCAGGCCCCCACTCATGTCTCCCACCACCCCCACCCCCCCAGTCACCAGGGGCACCCTCCACCAGGCCCCCACTCATGTCCCCTATCACCCCCACCCCCCAGTCACCAGGGGCACCCTCCACCAGGCCCCCACTCATGTCCCCTATCACCCCCACCCCCCCAGTCACCAGGGGAACCCTCCACCAGGCCCCCACTCATGTTTTCTATCACCCCCACCCCCCAGTCACCAGGGGCACCCTCCACCAGGCCCCCACTCATGTCCCCTATCACCCCCACCCCCCCGCCACCAGGGGCACCCTCCACCAGGCCCCCACTCATGTCTCCCACCACCCCCACCCCCCCGCCAACAGGGGCACCCTCCACCAGGCCCCCACCCATGTCTCCCACCACCCCCACCCCCCAGCAGTGCAGGGGCAGACTCCACCAGGCCCCCACTCATGTCTCCCACCACCCCCACCCCCCAGCATCCAGGGGCACCCTCCACCAGGCCTCCACTCATGTCTCCCACCACCCCCACCCCCCCAGTCACCAGGGGCAGCCTCCACCAGGCCCCCACTCATGTCTCCCACCACCCCCACCCCCCAGCAGTGCAGGGGCAGCCTCCACCAGGCCCCCACTCATGTCCCCTATCACCCCCACCCCCCCGCCACCAGGGGCACCCTCCACCAGGCCCCCACTCATGTCTCCCACCACCCCCACCCCCCAGCAGTGCAGGGGCAGCCTCCACCAGGCCCCCACTCATGTCTCCCACCACCCCCACCCCCCAGCAGTGCAGGGGCACCCTCCACCAGGCCCCCACTCATGTCCCCTATCACCCCCACCCCCCCGCCACCAGGGGCACCCTCCACCAGGCCCCCACTCATGTCTCCCACCACCCCCACCCCCCAGCAGTGCAGGGGCACCCTCCACCAGGCCCCCACTCATGTCCCCTATCACCCCCACCCCCCCAGTCACCAGGGGCACCCTCCACCAGGCCCCCACTCATGTCTCCCACCACCCCCACCCCCCCAGTCACCAGGGGCAGCCTCCACCAGGCCCCCACTCATGTCTCCCACCACCCCCACCCCCCAGCAGTGCAGGGGCAGCCTCCACCAGGCCCCCACTCATGTCTCCCACCACCCCCACCCCCCCGCCAACAGGGGCACCCTCCACCAGGCCCCCACCCATGTCTCCCACCACCCCCACCCCCCAGCAGTGCAGGGGCAGCCTCCACCAGGCCCCCACTCATGTCTCCCACCACCCCCACCCCCCAGCATCCAGGGGCACCCTCCACCAGGCCCCCACTCATGTCTCCCACCACCCCCACCCCCCCAGTCACCAGGGGCAGCCTCCACCAGGCCCCCACTCATGTCTCCCACCACCCCCACCCCCCAGCAGTGCAGGGGCACCCTCCACCAGGCCCCCACTCATGTCCCCTATCACCCCCACCCCCCCAGTCACCAAGGGCACCCTCCACCAGGCCCCCACTCATGTCTCCCACCACCCCCACCTCCCCCAGTCACCAGGGGCAGCCTCCACCAGGCCCCCACTCATGTCTCCCACCACCCCCACCCCCCAGCAGTGCAGGGGCACCCTCCACCAGGCCCCCACTCATGTCCCCTATCACCCCCACCCCCCCAGTCACCAGGGGCACCCTCCACCAGGCCCCCACTCATGTCTCCCACCACCCCCACCCCCCAGCAGTGCAGGGGCACCCTCCACCAGGCCCCCACCCATGTCTCCCACCACCCCCACCCCCCCGCCACCAGGGGCACCCTCCACCAGGCCCCCACCCATGTCTCCCACCACCCCCACCCCCCAGCAGTGCAGGGGCACCCTCCACCAGGCCCCCACTCATGTCTCCCACCACCCCCACCCCCCACCATCCAGGGGCACCCTCTACCAGGCCCCCACCCATGTCTCCCACCACCCCCACCCCCCACCATCCAGGGGCACCCTCCACCAGGCACCCACACATGTCCCCCTGCCCCCAGGTCCTGACGATACTCAATCATGGCAGTAATGGGCAGCATACCAAGCACAAACACCCAGGCAAGGATTTCATCCACCCACATAGTGAATGCAATTACATGATACAACCCCAATGGCAAGTCTGTAAATGAACACATGTCCGTCACACACACATACACAATGGGTGCAAGTGAATGTCAAAACCCATATCATGACATGTATGAAACCAATGAGAAAATACCACAAGTGAAAGTAAAAAAAAATTGTATTAAAGATGTGAAATAAGTAAACAAATCAAACACACAACAATGGGGATAACAAAATAAAAGGTCCATGTCCGAGAACAAAAAATAAGGAATCCAAAAACAAATGTAGTCCAAAGCAAAATCATGTGGAAGGAAAATAATGAAAAACCATTTCCTCATGGTGAACACAATAATAAATAAAATAAATGTCCATTCAAAAAGCAAACTATATACACGAAAATTCAAGGGTCCATGAGCCCAACACCATAAATGAAACCTACTACTACCTAATGAAAAAATATATACAAAAAAGTGGCCATTGTCCGAGCGGTCCAAATAAATAAAAATGAATAAAGGAAACCTAACACTAACTAACTAAATAACTATATACAAAGGCAGCGGGCAAGTCCTGCGGCTCACTCGGTGATGTTGCTGGCCAGGGCATCATCGAACTCCATGTCGATGTCCTGGAGGCGGGACTCTGTCCTGGCCCTGAGGTCTCGCAGGGATAACCCCATGTCCAGCTCAAACTCCCTGCGAGCTTCCTCGAGGCACTCAGCCTGCCTCAACGCCCGACGCATGGAGAACTCCGCCCTGACCATGGCGAGCCGCTCCTCTTCCGCCCGCTGCCGCTCCGCACCTATCCGCTGGACCAACTGCTCCCACACGGAAGACACCACCATCCCAGGGTTGCCCTGCCCTCCGGCCGATGCCTGCCCCTCTGATCTTGATGGCCCCGAGCCATGATGCCTCCCACGTCGAGCCCGCTGCTGCCTCCGACGCCACTGCCTCTGCCAGCACGACGGCATCCAGGCTGATGGAAACCACCGACGCCGTCGTGCACGTGCCCTGCCTGATGATGCCGTCACATCTTCCATCTGCTGGGGTCCAGTTGCTGTGTTGTCCACCCCTGCTGGACCTCCGACTCCCAACTGTGACAGGGATGGGATCCCCACCGAGCTGGCTGCATTGGTCGGGGCAGGTCCACAGGGGGCCCTGGTGGCATCTGGGCTGGAAGACGGCAAGGAGAACGACTGGTGGATAGCCTGCACAGAGGAGGAGAGGGCCGCCACATTGGCCAACACATGCAGGAAACCCCCGAACATGGCCGATCCCAATTGGGCCACGTCGGCACGGTGCACTTCGTGATGACGTGCGTGCTCCTCCCGGGAAGCAGGCACGGCATCACGAATCACAGCCGTGCTCATCGCGACCCCAATCAGGACCTTCTCCGCACGGCCAGGGGTTCCCACGTCCGCAGGTGGAGGGGAGTCAGGTGACATGGACATCCCCTCTACCTGCGGACGGGCCTGGGACGGGGCATCCCTGCTGGTGCATGGTGGTGCACTCACAGGGTCAGGGACAGCGACATGCACAGGCCCCTCCACGGTGACCTGTGCTGCCTCCTGCCCCTGGCCCTGGACTGCACCACTTGCACCAGCAGGGATGCCCCCACCAGGCCCCATGTGTGCCCCAGTGGCGGCCTCCTCCTCCTCTGTGCAAACCACCAACCTGGATGGCTCCTCACCGTCTCCCACCGTAGCAGGCCCCTGTGGGGGCTCACCCACCCCTTCCGCTGCAGCCGTAGGGGCATCCCCGCCGCCTTGCTCCACAGCGCCGTCTCCGCCCTCTTCTTCACTAGCCGCTGCGTAGAGGGAGACAAAGAACACAAGCATCAGGGTACTGTACAATGGTCCCCTAGACAGGAAGCAATAGCAGATGACCACCACTGTCAAAGCACATTTCCATCATGTCCCTCCACAACACATGGGTCAGTCCAGGCAAAACACACACAGTAACAGGCATGCTGCATGCCATGGACATTTCCATGCATGTCCAATGGACTCTTGAAACATTCAATGATATGGAACTCACATGCATCATGGCTCATGCATTTCACATGCACACACTTCATCTCAGTCACATCCATCTGGCCCCAAACACAACAAACACAGCGGATACAAGGGCAATTTGGCTGCTTCACTGAATCTGTGCATTGTCACACACATGTGTCATGCATCCATGGCATGCACAAGTCACAGACAGGCAGGTCAGCCACACAGACATGGCTACCACATATGTACCTGGCATCGGCACCCATCCCTCACCCCCACCCATGTCCCGGTACAGAGACTGGCATGCTCTCATGTTCAAAATCTGCATAGGGGTCCCCATGCGGCATTTGAACACATGCAACAACCATGTGGGTCACACATCACTGGTTGCACATGCATTACCATGATGTCCATGCACACATACATGCATACATGGCCTATGGCACACATACAGGCAAGTAGCATAGACCCAGCACACAGCAACATGCCCTGTGTCACACAGTAATGCTTGGACACTTACCGCTCAACTCCAGGCGGGCCTCCCTCTCAAGGATCTGGGCATGGAGCGCTGGGCGTACGCGTTCCAGGACCCTCATCTGGATGGAACTCATGCGGCCCCGGCCCCCCTCCACGAGGCGCCGGGCCTTCACAAGGGTCCTGGACCTCAAGTCCTCCCAGCGCTTCTTGATCTTCTGGACGTTGCGGGTTGCCACCCCCTCCGCGTTGATGGCAACCACACAGTCGGCCCAGATCCTCTCCCGTCCATCCTTGCTGGCGCGGGACGATCCAAAGAGGGCATCATACTGCCCCAGGACATGCTCCACCAGGACACCAACTTCGGTGGCAGTGAAGCTGGTGCCCCTCTGCCCCTCTGGCCTGGGGTTGCCACTGGTGCCAGATGTGGAAGTGCCCGACATGGCAACCCCAGAGGCAGGTGTGGGTGGGCAACTGGGTCCTGGGGCTGGGCTGTGGAGCGATGTAATCCCAGTCGGGAGTCTTCAGTTCCAGCAGGGGTGGACACAGCAACTGGACCCCTGCAGATGGCTGATGTGCAGGCACCAAATGGCAGGGCACGGTGGCAGCAGGCAGGCAGGCAGGCAGGCAGCAGCAGATGGCACGTGGGAGGCTGCTCGGGGCACGGGGGGCAGTAACTCGGCCTTCTGGGCAGGAGCGTGGTCTTCCGTGTGTTTTCGCGTGACCAGCTTGATACGGAGTGATTTGGCACGTGAAAATTCGGCACGTCAGCGTGAAATCCGAGGAAAGGCCCTTAGCGCGTAAGCGCGTAAGCACGCATACGCGATTCCATTGGTCCAGAGTCCCTCAGCGCGTAAGCGCGTATGTGACGTGACCCGCACGGGTGTTCCCCACCCAGCACGTGATGACGGAGCACACGTGTAAATACTGCACGTCAGAGTGTCATCGCGTGTAATTGGACAAAAGTGCGCGTACACGCGATTGGCCTATGTACGTGTATTTCAGGGGTGCGCGGGCACTTACACACGCAAGTACGTCAGCGCACCTGTATCCCGTTGTGCGTGTGAATTTCCACACGCTATTGGACTGGGAACTGGATTGCAGGGGTGCGCGGGTCACACGCTCGCCTAGAACACGCGCAAAGCATGAATTTGCGCACTTTAACAATAACAAGCCAGACGCCAGGATGAACATACCATTCCTAGCAGCAGTGGCAGTGGGCTACCAAAGGAGGAGGAGTAGGTGCACTGCTGCCAACATGGACCCCATCTCCAGAATAGAGGTCCTTGTGTAGACATGAGGAAGGGACCTGCAAATTGGGAGGTAGACACAGAAGATGAGTTACACATCAATGCAACATGCAGTGTACAACACAACAGCAATATGCACTAGGAATGTATACACAGTATTGACTACAGACTGCCCACACAGCTCATGGGAGTCCAACGTCACTGTGTAATTCACTGTCACTTGGGCACACCCTTTGCAAGCCCATGGAAACGGGAAGCAGGAGGGGTGTGTGTGACTCAAACCCAAGCATCTGAACCAAATACATTACAAGCTTGCATGTGCCCAGCCACAATGCAGCGTATGCCCACAGGAACCACGGAAGCCAACAAATCGTCCCAAAAAAATAGGGAATAAAATAGATAACAATAAAAATAAAAATAAGAAACAATCAAAAATGGCCATTGATGGGCCCGGGGGGGTTGGCGAGGCCACCCAGGAGGTCCGAGGACAGGATGCACACCAGAACCCACCTGCGTGGATCCTGGGAAAATAAAACACCTCCATGGGCTCATGGCCCACACGGCTACCCTATTGTGGGAGTATCACTGCTGTCGCTATTATCACCCTGTGCAGCTGCATCCGGAGGTGGTTGCACTACGGGAGGCAGCCCACGCAAGGCCCTAGTCTGCTCCTCCATGGCTGCAAGCATGCGGGTGTGGTAGGTCTGGTTCTGGAGGATGAGTGTGCGGAGGTCCCCATGCAACAACTCACGGGATGCCCGGACCTCCGCCCTCGTTGCCTGCATCTCAGCTGAGAGCGTACGGGTGAGACGCTCCAGCTGCTGTTCTGTCCTTTGGTGTGTTGAAGCCTCAAGCTCAACAAGAGTCGTCCTGAGGTGAAGGAGCTCCTGCCTCAGGGCTTCCCTGTGGCCCTGGGACTCAATGGAGATGGCCTCCTGCAGAGTCGCCAGTGCCGCCCGCCTGTCCCTGTTGGACCCCAACATGTCCTCCCTGTGTGACTGGCAGATGGAGTCGGTTGCCTGCTCTAGTCGCTCCATCAGCCTTTCTGGGGGGACAATGGAAGTGGCCACCCTATCCATGGCCTGAGCCATCATCTCGGATAACAATAACAAGCCAGACGCCAGGATGAACATACCATTCCTAGCAGCAGTGGCAGTGGGCTACCAAAGGAGGAGGAGGAGGATAGTCAGGGCCAGAATATTCACACCCAGAACCAGCCTTTTCGGGATGCCTGATGACCAGGTGTATGGAAGGTACAGGTTTCCACCACACATAATACTGGACCTGGTGAGTGAGTGGGAGGATGACCTCACATCACACACCCTGTGCTCCCAAGCACTCAGCCCCCTGCAGAAGGTCCTCAATGTACTGCACTTCTTAGCCACTGGATCATTTCAGCGGACAAGTGCCATAGTGGGTGGGGTGTCACAGGCCACCCAGTCACGCTGCCTACACCAGGTCTTGAACATCATCACTGCACGCCCATCAGTTCGCAGGCACATATACCTGCCCAGAACACCTGCAGAAAGGCATGCTGCCACCCTGGATTTTTACGGTGTGGCACGATTCCCCAAAGTGCTAGGTGCCATCGACTGCACCCATGTGGCTCTACGTCCCCCCAGGGCATCTGAGCACATCTATAGGAACCGCAAGCACTGGCATTCCATCAACGTGCAGGTAGTATGTAATGCCAAGGGAATCATCACCTCAGTATATGCCAACTATCCCGGCTCCACCCACGACAGCTTCATTTACCGAATGTCCACCCTATGCCGGGACCTAGATGCTGGGCGGCATGGCGATACATGGCTGCTTGGTGAGTATGTATGCCACTGCACATGCATGCATGTTGGATACTGAGCAAGGTCACAACCCCACCAATGATACCAATCACCACCACCACAGGGGACAGTGCCTACCCTCTCAGCCCCCACATGATAACGCCAATTCGGAACCCCACCACGCCACCCGAGGTAAGATATAACACAGCCCACATTACAACCCGGGGCATAGTGGAGCGCACATTCGGAGTGCTAAAGTCACACTTTCGCTCCCTTGACCGTTCTGGCGGGCAGCTGTTATACGCTCCCCCAGTAGTGTGCAGGATCATAGTGGCAGCATGTGTCCTGCACAACGTTGCAACACGCCGGGGCCTGGCCGTGGACATGGTGGTGGCCCCACATCCCCAACCACATGCACAGCCGCTGCGCATGGGAGGGGAAAGGGCACGTGGGGAGGCAGCCCGTACACAGCTAGTGGCTAATTACTTCACATAGAAATCACACCCCTGTGGAGTGCACACTGCCCTGGCACATTCCATCTGACAATCAATGATGACTCAACCTGACACTGATCCTGAATGTCTGGAGAATGAACCGTGAATACCATATCAGCCTGAGATTGTTCACCTGGAAGTGTCACAATGTGTGCATCCCTACCCACACAGACACCACCAATGCAGTTTTGTGGAGTTACACATTCAAGCAGCTAAAAAGAATACCCACTTGCAAAATGCAACAAGAGGACAGTGCCATGTCAGCCAACCCAACCCCAGCACCGCCACACGACACACCGTACCATGTCATGCTATTTGCAGGTAAACAAAGTAATCCCCACAACATGACACTAGTGTCACTATGTACAGTGTCCCTATTAGAAACCTGCAACACCTGAAATGCTCATAGCAATGCCGGACCAACAACATACTTGAGCACGTACTACCATTAACATGACATCACAAATTTTACATATTAGTAGTCTCACCACCTGGAAATGCCTGCACTCCCACCACCACCAACTGTGCAGTGTTGGCGCCATGTAGAGTTGTAGGTGCACTGCTGCCAACATGGACCCCATCTCCAGACTAGAGGTCCTTGTGTAGACATGAGGAAGGGACCTGCAAATTGGGAGGTAGACACAGAAGATGAGTTACACATCAATGCAACATGCAGTGTACAACACAACAGCAATATGCACTAGGAATGTATACACAGTATTGACTACAGACTGCCCACACAGCTCATGGGAGTCCAACGTCACTGTGTAATTCACTGTCACTTGGGCACACCCTTTGCAAGCCCATGGAAACGGGAAGCAGGAGGGGTGTGTGTGACTCAAACCCAAGCATCTGAACCAAATACATTACAAGCTTGCATGTGCCCAGCCACAATGCAGCGTATGCCCACAGGAACCACGGAAGCCAACAAATCGTCCCAAAAAAATAGGGAATAAAATAGATAACAATAAAAATAAAAATAAGAAACAATCAAAAATGGCCATTGATGGGCCCGGGGGGGTTGGCGAGGCCACCCAGGAGGTCCGAGGACAGGATGCACACCAGAACCCACCTGCGTGGATCCTGGGAAAATAAAACACCTCCATGGGCTCATGGCCCACACGGCTACCCTATTGTGGGAGTATCACTGCTGTCGCTATTATCACCCTGTGCAGCTGCATCCGGAGGTGGTTGCACTATGGGAGGCAGCCCACGCAAGGCCCTAGTCTGCTCCTCCATGGCTGCAAGCATGCGGGTGTGGTAGGTCTGGTTCTGGAGGATGAGTGTGCGGAGGTCCCCATGCAACAACTCACGGGATGCCCGGACCTCCACCCTCGTTGCCTGCATCTCAGCTGAGAGCGTACGGGTGAGACGCTCCAGCTGCTGTTCTGTCCTTTGGTGTGTTGAAGCCTCAAGCTCAACAAGAGTCGTCCTGAGGTGAAGGAGCTCCTGCCCCAGGGCTTCCCTGTGGCCCTGGGACTCAATGGAGATGGCCTCCTGCAGAGTCGCCAGTGCCGCCCGCCTGTCCCTGTTGGACCCCAACATGTCCTCCCTGTGTGACTGGCAGATGGAGTCGGTTGCCTGCTCTAGTCGCTCCATCAGCCTTTCTGGGGGGACAATGGAAGTGGCCACCCTATCCATGGCCTGAGCCATCATCTCGGATGATGCAGCCTGTTGGGTTGCCATACCGTAAATGGATTGCTCCCATGCGGTTGCCAGGTGGCGTACGGCCACCACGTCGGCGGGCACCACACCTGTCTGGGGCAAGGCGAACTGCGCCTTGCTGTGCCGGCACTGCCTGAGGCTGCAGGACTGCATTCCCCCTCTGATCTGCTGGCCCAGGAACAGGATCAGATGTCGCGGAGTGTGACCCTGCATCCGTAACCACCAAAGGCGTAGCTGCCAACACTGACATCCCCATGGAGGGTTCTGACCCTGGTGCAGGTGGGTGAGACAGAACAGAATCCCTCCCTGGAACACTCACCTGCGACGGCACGTAGGTCTCATCCGAATCATCACCTGAGTACAGCTCGGGGGAGGTGCAGCCAGAGACACCCCTTGAGAGCACGACCTGCAGCACTTGTGGGTTCTCCCCCACCACCACACCACGTCCCTCACTGGTGGTTGGTCGGCCCTCGGACCCCTCATGGGTCTGCACCATCTCCACAACCCCAGCAGTATCAGGTGCGTCTTCCCCTGCAAAGACATGAAAACAAAGAAATGGAAACAGGCATTAGCACCATGGCACACAATGAGGGCTGAGAAGCAAGAGAACCAGTACTTGATTGACACATGTCCCACATGACTAAAACCCTCCCATGCATGCACCCTCACTGCGTATGAAGTGCAGGCAAATGGCACACACTGATGACACCAAGATGGAAAATGAACACATTTTCTGCATGCTGCCTGGCAGTGGCATCACACATTGGCCTGTGATTGCCAGGTGAAACACACATGCCATCACACAGATGGCATGTACCATTGCTATTGAGTGAAGATGGAGAGGAGGGCAGCACCTATTCATTCAGTCCAGTTTCCGCATGTAATTGCTTTTCTAATTCTAACAGGTCAGATTTTTCACCTGGAGCTGCCAGTCTGAAATGGTCCAATTGCACAGGGACATGTGTGTACAAATGATATCCAGGTAACAAAGTCACTCCACTTCACCATAGCCATGTCAGACATGTGACTGGTGGACAGCGACATGGCTAGTAAAAGTGGGGGAATGCAAACAATCTGACTGAATGAACAGTGAAAAATAAGCAACAATGTTGTGGCAAGGTGACACTTCAAGGGCAACTGGCGTGCAGTTGGGCTAGATGTCTACTGTTGGCAGAAGGGATACTGCTATGGCCAAATGCAGCTGCGCAGGAAGTATTGCATGAAGCACATGGCTGACCCATACGACTCAGGCGCACACACTCTCACCTGGCACACAAACAGAAGCCCTCACACACACACCATGCACATGGATGACACACACATGCATGTGCACTCACCGGACAATGCCTCGTAATCAGCCAGATCTCCCACGCCTTGGATCTGTTCCTCCGTGACGTAGGTCACAGCAACTGACTCATGTGGAGTGAGTTCCATGTCTACTACTGGAGACCCACCTCCAGTCACTAGAGTTGCGGCATGACTTGAGGCCAGCTTACTCTTTGCCCTGCGCTTTAGGTCATTCCAGCGCTTATAGCAATCATTGGCTGTGCGCCTCACGATTCCAAGGGCACTTACGATGTCCGCAACGGTCTGCCAGTGTGCCTGGTGTTGTGCAGGTGTGGTCTTGGATCCTGCAACAATGACCATCTCGTTGTCATGTGTGGACACATACTCGACAAGTGCATTCAGTTCGTCACCCGTGAAGCTGGGCTTCCTGGACGGGCCGGACTGTGTAGCCGTGTCTGGGGCATCAGCCTGTGCCGGACGAGCACTCTTCCTCTTCCGCTTGGAAGGTGGTGGTGATCCTGAGTGTCCTGCGCCGCTCTGGACACTAGGGGCAGGAGCCCTGGTAGACTCTGTATCAGGAGTGTGGGATTGCACACTCAGCATGGGAGTTGGTGCAGGCATTGGCTCTAGTGTGATGGTGTCAGGGGGAATGTCAGCAGCATGGACTAGGACCGACACTGTCCTGGCTGGGTGTGTGAGGGCTGGGGTGGATGGAGCCGCAGCTGCCCCTGCAGCCTCTCCGCCCTGCCTCCTTGGTGCAGCAGATGACCTTGCTGCCCCAGATGCACGTGGCATGATGGCATCAACGTGCACCAGCGCACGTGTCGTAGCCCTGCTGACCTGGAAGTCAGCCATGGAGTCAGCCAGGTCTGGTGCCACAATGGGCTGGTCCAACAAGGGCTGAGCATGGATGGTGTCAGCCACATCAGCCTCAACGGGAGGGGGGAGGGGGGGATTATGGGTGCCTGTGACTGGTCCTCCACACATGGGGGGACAGGCTCACCCTGCAAGTTACGACCACGTCCCCTACCGGATCCACCACGGCCACCACTTGTGGCTCTTCCACCTTTGCCACCCTTACGGAATCCTCGCCTCCCAGCCATGGCACTGATGTTAATGTGCGTATTGTCCTGGGCAATTGGGGGTCAAAGGGGTTGGGTACCAGATGGTAATTGTACCCTAGTGCTCTAGCAAGGCTGAATGTAACCCCTGGGGAAAGATGACGGGTCACGCAACGCACAGGAGGCCCAAAAAAGGGAGATGACGTGCACGCAACCCCTCCTAGACCACGTGTGCAGAAATAAAAAACCTGCACTACGCTGTGGCACCCAGTAACACAAGAATGAACGTATGCGTGTCACACGCAGCCTAGAATGACCTCTGAAGGGGTAGGCTACACACGGGGCAAGCACAGATGTTAGATACGTGCGTGACTCACCGTCTGCCTGGTAAACGAGCGTGTAAAAGGAGCACGTTTGGTTGGCAACACCCCCGCCAAAAGAAGATTTGTACGCTGTCTGAGGAGACAGGACAACAGTAGAAGGGAACACTGTTTGAGGGAACAGGCCCAGGTAAACCAGTAAAAGAGAAAAAAGAGAAAAAGCTGTCAGAGGTAACAGGGAATACGAACTTGAAACGCCGTGAAGTAAATCGCGTGTGAAACGACAAGAAGTACAGAATTCACCCACTCGCTCTCCACGAAAAGCACGTACAAGGAAAACGTGTTCTACACGTACCTTTTATACAGGCCCACACGTCCAGCGTCACTTACGCGGCGTGTACGCGCTAGGGCCATTTCCACCAATCACACGCTTTGTCACTTCTGCGTGTAGGGCCATTTCCACCAATCACACGCGATTACACTCTGACGTGCAGTCTTTCCACGTGTGCTCTGTCATCACGTGCTGTGTGGGAAACACCTGTGCGGGTCACGTCACAGACGCGCTTACGCGCTGAGGGCCTTTCCTCAGTTTTCACGCTGACGTGCAGGATTTTCACGTGCCAAATCACTCCGTACCAAGCTGGCCACGCGTACGCACACGGAATACCACGCTCCTGCCCGGAAGGCCGAACTACTGCCCCCCAGAGCCCGAGCACGCTCCCACCTGCTGCTGACTGCCTGCTGCCCCTGCACTGCTGGGGGGTGGGGGTGGTGGGTGACATGAGTTGGGCATGAGTGGGGGCCTGGTGGAGGGTGCCCCTGGTGGCGGGGGGGTGGGGGTGATAGGGGACATGAGTGTGGGCCTGGTGAAGGCTGCCCCTGCACTGCTGGGGGGTGGGGGTGGTGGGAGACATGGGTGGGGGCCTGGTGGAGGATGCCCCTGCACTGCTGGGGGGTGGGGGTGGTGGGTGACATGGGTTGGGGCCTGCTGGCAGGTGCCCCACAGTGCGTGGGTGTGGTGGGAGACATGGGTGGGGGCCTGGTGGAGGATGCCCCTGCACTGCTGGGGGGTGGGGGTGGGGGTGGTGGGAGACATGGGTGGGGGCCTGGTGGAGGCTGCCCCTGCACTGCTGGGGGGTGGGGGTGCAGGGGGACATGAGCAGGTGTGCAGGGTAGTCCCCTGTTTTGTGGGCTGCCTGCAGGGGCCGTGGAGGGTGTACAGGGAACACCTGTGAGGACCCACCCAGCCTAATCGCGTGTGTAACTTCCCACGCACCCCTGTAATACACGTACCAAGCCAAATTGCGTGTGAGAATTCCCGCGCACCCCTGAAATACACGTACCCTGCTGAAATCGCGTGTAAAACTTCCCGCGCACCCCTGAAATGCATGCGCCCAGGCTATTCGCGTGTGGAACTTCCCGCGCACCCCTGAAATACACGCGCCCAGGCTATTCGCGAGTGGAACTTCCCGCGCACCCCTGAAATACACGTAGCACGCTGGGAGACATGAGTGGGGGCCTGGTGGAGGGTGCCCCTGGTGGCGGGGGGGTGGGGGTGATAGGGGACATGAGTGTGGGCCTGGTGGAGGATGCCCCTGCACTGCTGGGGGGTGGGGGTGGTGGGTGACATGGGTTGGGGCCTGCTGGCAGGTGCCCCACAGTGCTGGGGGGTGGGGGTGGTGGGAGACATGAGTCGGGCATGAGTGGGGGCCTGGTGGAGGCTGCCCCTGGTGGCTGGGGGGTGGGGGTGGTGGGAGACATGAGTGGGGGCCTGGTGGAGGCTGCCCCTGCACTGCTGGGGGGTGGGGGTGGTGGGAGACATGGGTGGGGGCCTGGTGGAGGATGCCCCTGCACTGCTGGGGGGTGGGGGTGGTGGGAGACATGGGTGGGGGCCTGGTGGAGGATGCCCCTGCACTGCTGGGTGGTGGGGGTGGTGGGAGACATGAGTGGGGGCCTGGTGGATGCTGCCCCTGCACTGCTGGGGGGTGGGGGTGGTAGGAGACATGGGTGGGGGCCTGGTGGTGGGTGCCCCTGGTGGCTGGGGGGTGGGGGTGCAGGGGGACATGAGCAGGTGTGCAGGGTAGTCCCCTGTTTTGTGGGCTGCCTGCAGGGGCCGTGGAGGGTGTACAGGGAACACCTGTGAGGACCCACCCAGCCTAATCGCGTGTGATAATTCCCACGCACCCCTGTAATACACGTACCCAGCAAAATGGCGTGTGATAATTCCCACGCACCCCTGTAATTCACGTACCCTGCCAAATCGCGTGTGATGATTCCCACGTACCCCTGTATTACACGTGCCCTGGCTAATCGCATGTAAGACTTCCCGCGTACCCCTGTAATACACGTTCCCTGGACAATCGCGTGTTGAACTTCCCACGTACCCCTGTAATACACGTTCCCTGGACAATCGCGTGTTGAACTTCCCGCGTACCCCTGTAATACACGTTCCCTGGACTATCGCGTGTTGTACTTCCCGCGCACCCCTGAAATACACGTACCCTGGCACCCTGGCTAATCGCGTGTATGACTTCACGGGTACCCCTGATATGCACGTTACCCGCTTTGCGTTCCTTGTTTGGCAGCCCTGTAAACTGGTCCAGGGTTAGCGCAGCCCTTTGCGATGATTTAGCGATTTTGATGGCTTTTCCTTGCGCAAGGGCGTTCTTGGGGGCGTTACTGGCGCTGCTGCAGGGTCGCTGCGATACTCTGCGCCACGGCTGGTTTGGGAGCCTAAAATCCATGAATACGCTGTGCGCGGAAATCAGTTTTAGCGCACGTGCCTGGCGCAGACAATCGCACGCGGACACTCTGCGCCAGCCGCTTGCGACACTTTTCTGCGAAATTCTATGAATTACCCTGATTGTATTTACATGAATGGTTAGTGTGTTACATATATGGGTAACATTTTTTAAGTATTACTACATATACTTTGTATGTGTGCTGCTTTGTGAATTTGTTAAATGTTCCTATGTTATGATATAACTATTACACATACCCCACCAGAGTTTTTAGGTGGTGGTACTGTTGTCCAAACATGTCTGCAGACCGTCAAATTCAGTAGAAAGGGTTCAGTATAGTCCATATTATATGTACATAAAGTCAAAGTTATTATTGTTAAGTTGTGCTACTAAAAAACTATGAAATTCAGTAAAAAAACTTTGTTAAAGGGACGTTATGGTTAAGTTGCGCTACTAAAAACCTATCAAATTTAGTAAAAAAACGTTGTTAAAGGGACGTTATGGTTCAAAGTAAAACCGAAAAACCCCTGAAATTCGGCAGTTATGGTAAGATAAGCAACCATAACTTGCGCCGCCACCGTGCACTGCTAACACTAACACCCAGGACATCAAAGATGACATCACAAATGTCATTGATGACATCACTGATAACATCACATGTCTGGCTCCCTCTTTTTTCCTTTACTGATATATCTAGGCCAGTTACAATTAGGAACTAAAAATTCACTATACTATAATACAAAGTACTATGTTTGTAGACTTATACTACAAATATGTTCTTACAGTAATTCACTTAGGGTCCACTCAAAGCATATGAACCATATACAAGGGAGAAAACACAGACTTGAAAGACAACAATGCTTTCTATGTATGAAGATGATTAGTACGGTTATCAACACTGTGTTATAGTTCTGTTGTTTTTTTATTACTGTACTTTCCCTGAATATGCTCATATTTGTACACATTGCGCGTACACTACTTTCATTAGGGTCTAGTCACAATATGTGATAGTTATACATAGGGAAGTAGTAGCTTTGAAGCAGAGCAATCATTTCTGTACATGAAGATAATCAGTTACGTTATAAAAATTGTCGGGTAATACTGCTGCTTTTTTGTTTACTTCACTTTCCCTGTATATGCTCTATTTGTATGTGTTATTGTCTGTTTGTGTTTGGTGTGCAGTAATGCAATAATGTAGTAATTGGGTTTTATTAGCTATCTATTACATGTTTCACATTATGCAAAACTCTAATAAAAAAGCAGTCATCATTTCAGTATTCAACATGGCAAGATTATGAATATTGCACCTTCATCATTTATGCTGCACACACTGCTTATGTTTCTGCATGAATAGCTTAGTATACTGGATAGAACTTCATAATAGAATGCTATGTATATCAACACATTCCTTAATGCACTAATTAGCTCATGATATTTATTCCAATGATCCTTGACACTTTTTTGGTCAATATTACAATAAGAATCCCTTCTACAGAGTTTTCATGAAAAGTAAATGCACATGTGATGTCATCAGTGATGTCATCAATGACATTTGTGATGTCATCTTTGATGTCCTGGGTGTTAGTGTTAGCAGTGCACGGTGGCGGCGCGAGTTATGGTTGCTTATCTTACCATAACTGCCGAATTTTAGGGGGGTTTCGTTTTACTTTGAACCATAACGTCCCTTTAACAATGTTTTTTCACTGAATTTCATAGGTTTTTATTAGCGCAACTTAACCATAACGTCCCTTTAACAAAGTTTTTTACTGAATCACATATACTATTGGTCTCTTTCAGTCCTCATCATTTTCTAACTATACCGATTTATCAATGAAGTCAGAGTAAATACATATTTTGGTTGGTTCTGTTTTTAATTCTTTAAGATAACTTCATCAGTGCTTTTTTTAAAATGTCTTGCTCAATGGTGAGTTTATTACACAAATAATGTAATATAACCTTCAATATGATCCCATCCATGTTATTTTATACTTCTTCTAGAAAACAGTTTTTGAATATTTTCATGCTACATTACAGCAAACCAAATTCCTTGAGATTTTGGATTAGTATTCCTCCTCTTGTTAGATGTCGTGAGAAAAAATAAGCAGATTTAAAGCAGAAATTCATCCTACAATACAGCTCCAAGGATTTCCATGTAATACATTCATTGTTATCTGATGAAACACAAGATCTTTCCATTGAAAAAAATGTATTACGTTTCCAAATTCATATCATTTCAACATTACCACCAAATTCTGAGTAACTACCAAAGGATTACATTTAATGTCTCATCCAGAACAAAGTTATGTGAGCAAGAAAAGACACATATTCTTATCATACATTAAAAAAACAAATACCTAATTGCATGAACAGACAGATCTACTTTGCACATTGACAATTACACTCCAACACATCACCGCAGTCAGACAAAAATAAAATATCTCTCCCTCTCTCCTTCTTTCCCTCTTCCTCTCCCTCTCCCTCTCCCCCTCACATCCTTCCCCTTGAAAATGCAATTGTCATAGATCGCTCTTGATTCCTCTTAATTAAACCGACTCTTTGTGCACTCTACTCGCAGTTACCTCTGCTTCCACAAACTGCAAGCTGCACCATACTTTATAACCAAGTGCAAGTTTGTTGCATGATAAAAGCAAAGTAGCCTTAGCTTCTTTGCTGATCATTGTCCAGGACCAAACCCGCAATTACTAGCAGCACCAAAACTAAAGCTTCTTGTCCTGTCTGTCACATACTTCATAATGTGAGTGTGCCGTAGAGGTTTTTATTGAGTGTAGTTGTTATGGAGGCGAGGGCAGCCGGATTTTCTGTCTTATGCCACTACACCATCTTCCAGAGTATTGTACTAGCTGTCCAGGCCAAACGTTTAAAGTTCTTCCTTGTGTATGTGGTATAAGATTTACATATTTATGTATATATATTTCAAAGTGGGAAACTCATCTTCGGGTCTTTAAACGCATTATGAAAACCAAAGAACAATTTAAAGTCACATATGTCACCTGTGTGACTCTAATGATATGTATATGTCAGTGGTGTCCTTGGTACCTATTTGTCTTTTCCCATTTTTCGTTATTCAAAATAAACAATTAAAATGTTTAAAAAATAACACCCAAATGTATGTTGCATTTTAGGAATCAATATACTTTGCAATGATTGTGACCAATAATTACAGCATCAACATTTTCCTATTCACATTTATTTGTATAATATAAAAAAGTACAGCAACAGTATGTAAAACACACATATAGTATTTGGAGCATCAAAGAGTCCATGTAATCGGTCTAAAATCACACTTTTATTAATGGATTACTTTCACTGTTGTATTTTGCAAGGTGAATGGCGCTACTACTTTGACGATTGCATGCATTCACAATTTTCAAAAATGTAATTACAATCTAAGATAAATTTCATTAACTTTCTCATATATTTTATAATTTAGAAAAAAATAGATCCAATGTAAATTAATCTCATATCATGTGTCATACCTCTTCTGCCTGATGGGTTGCAATTGAAGAAAAGTATGTACTAGAGTACCGGCATCCTCCTGTATTTTTTACAATTTTAATGTCTGAAGAGAATTTTAGCAATATAGATTAAATTAAAAGGAGAATAAGGACTGCTCTAAGACTTCACATTCAAAATATAGTCAAAAAGACAAATAATGAAAAATAAGGATCAATTTGTTAAAAGTTGAACTTAAGCTTAGACATCGATAATGTACACTTGCAGGCACATTTAGACATTGAAAATGTTTTACTTGAAGTGGAAGTGACCTGTCAGTTGATTCCAGAATAGTTGTTGATGATGAAGGTAGATATGTTCATAACAATGGTCAATATGAAAAATATATTATTTATAAAACAGACAATTTAATACACTATACACTAGTTTCTCTGCATGTCAGTAGGGCTCACCGTTTGGTTATTGGAAGTGTCTTTCATTTCTTCTGAGGTAACTGTCTGGAATTCCATCAGCGTGGTCTATGTAATGACAGAAATTTTAATCAATACATTTGTACAATAAACAAGCTAAAGCTACTGCTATTAACTTTTCATATAGGCTCACATTACTTTGAACTTTTTGTGTATGCCAAAATGATATATATGTCCAAGCTCATAGTCTAAAATGTAAAAACACATGTAAATAGAAACATCATTGTAAAATTGACAATAGAATATCTATACCAATATTTCCCCAAAATCTTCCAGCCTATCGTCCCATTTGCAGTTGGCACACAGGTTAAAGAAAATTCAAAGGATTGTGTGATCAGTTTTATATATATATATATTACATGGACAGGGTAGCGTCCATGTAGTTATGGTTAAGTTGGTGTTTCCATAGGAAGAGCACTTTTTGGGTGGCTTATAACTTCGCTCCCTCTGGATGAATCCTCACCAAACTTTGCAAAAAAAGTATATGGCCCACTTTGAATCTTTGGAGAGGTTTGGTCCAGGGGGCAAAGTTATAGGGGGGGTCCCAAAACATTTGTTTTTTCCCATAGACACAATGGGAAAAAACTTTGTGCACGGCTACAGCCCGAACCGCTGGACGGATTTACACCAAATTTGTGGCAGGAGCGGCGGCTCGATCCAGAAAGCGTGCTTTTGCAAATTAGGTGTAAATCCGTCCAGTAGTTTTTTAAAAAATGACCAAAATGTAAGGCAAAAAAATTAGTGATATCTGTGTTCGCTTCGCAGACGGACTTCCATGTTCGCTCCGCAGACAGCACCCCGATTGGCCCATGGGCTTGCGTCATGTCCGTGGACATGCAACGTGTTCGCTGATTGGGCGGTGTGGTGCGTGATGCGCGTCAGATTTTCTGTCGCGCCTGCCATCTTGCATTCGCCGACGACCGCGGACAGCGCGGTGAAACTTGAATTAAAAATTGTATTTAGTGGCGTGTGTTGGTGTGTAAGAGTGTTTGGGGAGGGTGGGGGAGTATGAGATAGGTTCAATGTTGTATTTTTTTTATGTGCTAGACGCTTTTGTTGTGTTCCATTTGTCTGCGGACAACACGGCTGTTCTGGAATGTTCGTAAATAAACAAAATGGATTCGGTGTGAAGTTGAAAGTGTTCTAAGAACACTTGTGGGGTCTTGGAATGTTAGCAGGGGGTGTCCTGAAGACGTTGTGTGTATTGTTCGTTGGCAAGCTGAAAGTGTTCTAAGAACACTCGCGGTGTCCTGAAATGTTCGTACACAAAGAAAATGGGGGTGTCTTGAGGACGCTGTCCGTATTGTCCTCTGGCAAGTTGAATGTGTTCTAGGACCTTCCTTGTGTCCGAGGACATTAAAATGGTTGCAATGCTTGAATCTATGGGTGTGATATGCTGCGGTGGTTGTGGCCAGGGTATAGAATGTTGGGTGCATGGCCATTTGGCCATGTACCCAACACTCTATGGCTTGGCCACAACCACCGCTGCATATCACAGTCATATGCCATGCACCCAAGAGTCTATGCCCTGGCTAGAAGTATCGTAGCATATCACAGTCATATGTCATGCACCCAAGAGTCTATGCCCTGGCCACAAGTATAGCAGCATATCACACTCATAGTGGCTAAGAACACTCGTGGGGTGTTGGAATGTTCGCAGGGGGTGTCCTGGAGACTTTCAGGCCGATTCATGTAATTCCTTACAAAAGTGTCGCACGCGGCTGGCGCACAGCGTGCCCGTGCGAATGTCTGCGCCAGCCACGTGCGATAAAATCAATTTCCGCGCACAGCGTATTCATGGATTCTCGCCTCCAAAAGCAGACCTGGCGCAGAGTGGCGCAGCGAGCCTGCAGAAGCGCCAGTTACGCCCCCAAGAACGCCTTCACGCAAGGAAAAGCCATCAAGATCGCAAAACCATCGCCAAGGGCTGCGCCAACCCGGACCAGTTCAACGGACTGGCAAACAGCAAACGCAAAGCGGGGAACGTGTATTACGGGTTTCGGGAACATGCGTGCGCGAGAAGTTCCATACGCGATCGGGCCTGGGGGAGCGTGTGCGTGTATTTCAGGGGTGCGCGAGAAGTTCCACACGCGATTGCCCTGGGCGCGTGTATTTCAGAGGTGTGTGAGAAGTTCCACACGCGATTGGCCTGGGCACGTGTATTTCAGGGGTGCTCGGGAAGTTCCACACGCGATTGGCCTGGGCGCGTGTATTTCAGGGGTGCGTGAGAAGTTCCACACGCGATTGCCCTGGGCGCGTGTATTTCAGGGTTGTGTGGGAAGTTTCACACCCGATTGGGCTGGGTGCGGGCATTACAGGGGTGCGCTGGAAGTTTCACACGCGATTGGGCTGCGTGCGGGTATTTCAGGGGTGCGCGAGAAGTTCCACACGCGATTGGCCTGGGCACGTGTATTTCAGGGGTGCGCGAGAAGTTCCACACGCGATTGGGCTGGGCGCGTGTATTTCAGAGGTGCGCGAGAAGTTCCACACGCGATTGCCCTGGGCGCGTGTATTTCAGAGGTGCGCGGGAAGTTTCACACGCGATTGGGCTGCGTGCGGGTATTGCAGGGGTGCACGAGAAGTTCCACACGCGATTGGCCTGGGTGCGTGTATTACAGGGGTGCGCGGGAAGTTTCACACGCGATCTGGCCTGGGGGAGCGTGTGCGTGTATTTCAGAGGTGCGCGTGAAGTTTTACACGCAATTGGGCTGGGTGCGGGTATTACAGGGGTGCGCGGGAAGTTTCACACGTGAATGGCCTGGGCGCGTGTATTTCAGGGGTGCGCGAGAAGTTCCACACGCGAATGGCCTGGGCGCGTGTATTTCAGGGGTGTGCGAGAAATTCCACACACGATTGGCCTGGGCGCGTGTATTTCAGAGGTGCGCGAGAAGTTCCACACGCGATTGCCCTGGGCGCATGTATTTCAGAGGTGCGCAGGAAGTTTCACACGCGATTGGCCTGGGCGCGTGTATTTCAGAGGTGCACGAGAAGTTCCACACGCGATTGCCCTGGGCGCGTGTATTTCAGAGGTGCGTGGGAAGTTTCACACGCGATTGGGCTGCGTGCGGGTATTTCAGGGGTGCGCGAGAAGTTCCACACGCGATTGGCCTGGAACGTGTATTTCAAGGGTGCACGAGAAGTTCCACACGCGATTGCCCTGGGCGCGTGTATTTCAGAGGTGCGCGAGAAGTTTCACACGCGATTGCCCTGGGCGCGTGTATTACAGGGGTGCGCGAGAAGTTTCACACGCGAATGGCCTGGGCGCGTGTATTTCAGGGGTGTGCGAGAAATTCCACACACGATTGGCCTGGGCGCGTGTATTTCAGAGGTGCGCGAGAAGTTCCACACGCGATTGCCCTGGGCGCATGTATTTCAGAGGTGCGCAGGAAGTTTCACACGCGATTGGCCTGGGCGCGTGTATTTCAGAGGTGCACGAGAAGTTCCACACGCGATTGCCCTGGGCGCGTGTATTTCAGAGGTGCGTGGGAAGTTTCACACGCGATTGGGCTGCGTGCGGGTATTTCAGGGGTGCGCGAGAAGTTCCACACGCGATTGGCCTGGGCACGTGTATTTCAAGGGTGCACGAGAAGTTCCACACGCGATTGCCCTGGGCGCGTGTATTTCAGAGGTGCGCGAGAAGTTTCACACGCGATTGCCCTGGGCGCGTGTATTACAGGGGTGCGCGAGAAGTTTCACACGCGATCTGGCCTGGGGGAGCGTGTGCGTGTATTTCAGGGGTGCGCGAGAAGTTCCACACGCGATTGCCCTGGGCGCGTGTATTTCAGGGGTGCGCGAGAAGTTTCACACGCGATTTCAGCAGGGTACGTGTATTTCAGGGGTGCCGGGGAGTCCTACATGTGATTTGGCAGTGTGGGTCCTCCCAGGTGTTCCCTGTACACCCTCCACGGCCCCTGCAGGCAGCCTAAACCACAAGGGACTACCCTGCATCCCTGGTCATGTCCCGCAGGCAGCCCACCCAACATGGGCATGCCCCCCAGCAAAGGCACATGTCTCCTTGCACTAATGATCACCAACTCATGTCCCCTTGCACCCCCACCCCCCAGCATTGCGGGGCGCCTGCCAGCAGGCCCCCACTCATGTCCCACTCATGTCCCCCTGCACCCCCACCCCCCAGCATTGCGGGGCACCTGCCAGCAGGCCCCCACTCATGTCCCACTCATGCCCCCCTGCACCCCCACCCCCCAGCATTGCGGGGCACCTGCCAGCAGACCCCCACTCATGTCCCACTCATGTCCCCCTGCACCCCACCCCCCAGCATTGTGGGGCACCTGCCAGCAGGCCCCTACTCATGTCCCACTCATGTCCCCCTGCACCCCCACCCCCCAGCATTGCGGGGCACCTGCCAGCAGGCCCCCACTCATGTCCCACTCATGTCCCCCTGCACCCCCACCCCCCAGCATTGCGGGGCACCTGCAAGCAGGCCCCCACACATGTCCCCCAGCCAACATGTCATCACAATCTCGATCCCTGGCCCTTATGGTCAGCCTCCAAATGCCAAACACCCACCCGAGTATTGCATCCACCCACTTAGAAATGGCAATGACATGATAGAACCCCAACTGCAAGTTTGGAAATGAACACATGTCCCTCACATACACCCAATGGGTGTCAGTGAATCTCAAAACCCATATCATGATATGCATGATACCAATCAGATGATACTACACATTGAAGTCTGATGAAGAAAATGTATTAAAAACAGCATAAATGGAATTAAAAATAAACAAATGACAATGGGAATAAAAAACCAAAAGCAGCATGTCTGTAAAATAATGAAAAACCACAAATCATAATCCAAAGGAAAGGTGTCCAAAGTCACAGTTCAAGAAAGTAAATCCAAGGTAAAAACAAAACTGAAAACCATTGCGCCATGGGTAAATCCAAAAAAACACTAAAATCCAACAGTCAACTATATACAGCTAAACAATCCAGGGTCCATGATCCCAACTGAAGAAATTAAACCTATATAAAAATCCTACCTAATATAAAAAGTATTTACAAAAATGTGGTCCATAGTCCAAAAGGTCCAAAATAAATAAAAAACCAAAGGAAACCTAACACTAACTACATAACTATTTACAAGGGCAGCGGGCTAGTTCGACGGCTCACTGGTTGTTGGCATGGGCCAGGGCATCATCGAACTCCTGTTCAATGGCTTGGAGGCGGGCAGGTTCCCTGGCCCCGAGGTCTCGCAGGGATAATGCAGTGTCCAGCTCCAACTCCCTGCGAAGACCCTCGAGGCACTCAGCCCGCCTCAGCGCCCTCCGCATGGAGTCCTCCGCCCTGACCATTGTGAGCCGTTCCTCCTCTGCCCACTGCCGCTCCGCACCTATCTGCTGGCACAACCGCTCCCACACGGAAGCCACTCCCATTCCAGGGTTCTCCTGCCCTCCGGCCGATGCCTGCACCCCTGATGTTGATGGCCCCGAGCCATGATGCCTCCCACGTCGAGCCTGCCGCTGCCTCCGACGCAACTGCCTGTGCCAGCACGACGCCATCCAGGCTGATGGAAACCACCGACGCCGTCGTGCACGTGCCCTGCCCGATGATGCCGTCACATCCTCCATCTGCTGGGGTCCAGTTGCTGGTGTGTCCACCCCTGCTGGACCTCCGACTCCCGACTGTGGCAGGGATGGGATCCCCACCGTGGTGGCTGCATTGGTCGGGGCAGGTCCACAGGGGGCCCTAGTGGCATCTGGGCTGGAAGACGGCATTGAGTACGACTGGCGCATAGCCTCCACAGAGGAGGAGAGTGTCGCCAGAGTGCCCGACACATGTACGAGACCCCCGACCATGACCGCTCCCAACTGGGCCACGTTGGCACAGTGCTCTTTGTGATGACGTGCGTGCTCCCCCCGGGAAGCACGCACCTCTTCACGAATGACAGCCGTGCACAACGTAACACGAATCAGGACCTTCTCCATACTGCCAGGGGTCCCCTCGTCCGCAGGTGGAGGGGAGTCAGATGACATGGACATCCCCCCTACCTGCGGACGGGCCTGGGATGGGGCATCCCTGCTGGTGCATGGTGGTGCAGTCACAGTGTCAGGGACAGTGACATGCACAGGCACCTCCAAGGCGACCTGTGCTGCCTCCTGCCCCTGCCCCTGGACTGCACCACTTGCACCAGCAGGGATGCCCCCACCAGGCCCCATGTGCGACTCAGTAGTGGCCTCCTCCTCCTCTGTGGAAACCACCAACCTGGATGGCTCCACACCGTCTTCCGCCATTGCAAGCCCCTGTGGGGGCTCACCCACCCTTTCCGCTGCAGCCGTGGGGGCATCCCCGCCGCTTAGCTCCACAGTGCCGTATCCGCCCTCTTCTTCACTTTGCGCTGTGTAGAAGGAGACATAGAACACAAGCATCAGGGTACTGTACAATGGTCCCCTAGACAGGAAGCAATAGCAGATGAGTGGCACTGTCAAAGATCACTTCCATCATGTCCCTCCACAACACATGGGTCAGTGCAGGCAAACCACATGCAGTAACAGGCATGGCGCATGCTATGGACATAAGCAAACATGTCCAAGGGACTCTTGAGGCATACAATGTTGTTTTTGGACTCACGTGCATCATGGGTCATGCCTATCACATGCACACACTTCAACGTACTTTCATCCATCTGGACTCGTACACCGCAGACACAGTGGATGCAAGGATAACTAGGCTGCATCAGTGAATCTGAACATTGTCACAGACATGTGTCATGCATCCATGGCATTCACAAGTCACAGACACGCAGGTCAGAAACACAGACATGGACACCATACATGTACATGGCATCAGCACCCATCCCTCACCCACACCCATGTCCAGGAACAGAGACTGGCATGCTCTCATGTGTCCATTCCGCATAGGCCTCCCCATGTTACATTTGAACACATACACCAACCGTGTGCTTCACACATTACTGGTCTCACATGCATGTCCATGATGTCCCTGCACACACACACGCGTGCATGGCCTATGTCACACATACAGGCAAGTATCAGACAACCAGCACGCTGCAACATGCCCTGTCTCACACAGCAATGATTGGCCACTTACCGCTCGACTCCAGACGGGTCTGCCTCTCAAGGATCTGGGCATGGAGCGCTGGGCGTACGCGTTCCAGGACCCTCAGCTGGATGGTACTCATGCTGCCCGGGCCCCCTCCACGAGGCGCCGGGCCTTTATGAGGGTCCTGGACCTGAAGTCCTCCCAGCGCTTCTTGACTTGCTTGATGTTGCCGGTTGCCACCCCCTCCGCGTTGATGGCAACCACAAAGTCGTCCCAGATCCTGTCCCGTCCTTCCTTGTCAGCGCGTGGTGATCCGAAGAGGGCATCATAATGCCCCAGGACAAGCTCCACCAGGACACCAACTTCCTTCTGACTGAAGCTGGTGGCCCTCTGCCTCTCTGGCTGGGGGTCGCCAGTGGTCTCGGATGGTGTTTGCCCCGACATGGCGACCCCTGAGGCAGGCGTGGGTGGGCAACTGGGTCCTGGGGCTGGGCTGTGGAGCAATGGTATCCCAGTCGGGAGTCTTCTGTTCCAGCAGGGGTGGACACAGCAACTGGACCCCTGCAGATGGCTGATGTGCAGGCACCAAATGGCAGGGCACGGTGGCAGCAGGCAGGCAGGCAGCAGCAGATGGCTCGTGGGAGGCTGCTCGGGGCTCTGGGGGGCAGTAATTCAGCCTTTTGGGCAGGAGTGTGGTCTTCCGTGTGCTTACGCGTGGCCAGGTTGATGGAGTGATTTGGCACGTGAAAATTCTGCACGTCAGCATGTAATTCGAGGAAAGGCCCTTATCGCGTAAGCACGTCAGCACGCATACGCGATTCAATTGGACCAAAGGCCCTTAGCGCGTATGCGCGTCTGTGACGTATCGCGCACGGGCGCTGCTTTTCGTGGGGTGCGGTGCGTGTGTTTTGCAGGCGTTGGGGTTCACACGCTTTCACTTCACAGCGGGTGGGTGTTGGCTACGCGTTCTTCTACACGCAAGGCAGACGGTGAGTGGTACCCTGCTCCCCCAGGCCCGATCGCGTGTGAAACCACCCGCGAGCCCCAGAAATACACGTACCCCGCTCCCCCAGGCCTGATCGCTTGTAAAACCACCCGCGAGCCCCTGAAATACACGCGCCCAGGCCAATCGCGTGTGGAACTTCTCGCGCACCTCTGAAATACACGCACACGCTCCCCCAGGCCCGATCGCGTGTGGAACTTCTCGCGCTCCCCTGAAATACACGCGCCCAGGCCAATCACGTGTGGAACTTGTCGCGCACCTCTGAAATACACGCGCCCAGGCCAATCGCGTGTGGAACTTCTCGCGCACCTCTGAAATACACGCACACGCTCCCCCAGGCCCGATCGCGTGTGGGACTTCTCACGCACCCCTGAAATACACGCACCCAGGCCATTCGCGTGTAGAACTTTGCGCGCACATTTTTTTCCTGCACAGGGACGCTACCGCCTGCTTTCGTGTGGCGGACATGTATGGGCCTGTGCGCGTCTTGAATACGTGTTGTAGGCGAGCGTGTGGGCGTTCCGCGCACTTGCCTCCTGTACTTCCCCCGTGATGCCCATATTTTCACAAGTTGTTCCCCATTCTGCGTGTAACGCCCCGTGTTACGCCTACTTTTGTTGTGTGCACCGTGCTATGTGCGAATTCGCAGTGGCCTTATAGCACGGCGTTCTATGACCTGTGCGCCAGCGTTTGCCAGCGTGCGCCGTGCACTTTTTCAGCGCACATCCCACATTTTGCGCGTGCACAGACTTCCATGAATAGGTGTGCGCTGTTTTCTATGCGATAATCGCACTTGCACTGCGATTTTCGCTATTTCTCTGCGAATCGCACGTTTTCGCACGCGCGCGCCGTTTTTTTGGCGCACATTCATTCCATGAATCAGCCTGATAGTATGTATTGTTCGTTGGCAAGCTGAAAGTGGTCTAAGAACAGTCGCGGTGTCCTGAAATGTTCGTACACAAAGAAAATGGTGGTGTCCTGAGGACGCTGTCCGTATTGTCCTCTGGCAAGTTAAATGTGTTCTAGGACCTTCCTTGTGTCCGCGGACATTAAAATGGTTGCAATGCTTGAATCTATGGGTGTGACATAGTCATATGCCATGCACCCAAGAGTCTATGCCCTGACCAGAAGCTCTGCAGCATATCACAGTCATATGCCATGCACCCAAGAGTGTATGCCCTGGCCAGAAGCACAGCAGCATATCACACTCAGAGTGGCTTATAACTTTGGGTCCAAAACAAATTTATAAGGAACAATGTTATAAGCCAGTATGGGTGTGATATGCTCCGATGGTTGTATTTATGATGTTATACTTACTATTTGGTTTAGTAACGGGAGTCCATGTTTTTCTTGTTCATTTCTGTGATAAAAGAAAATAGCATGTTACTATTAGTATTTTATAAAGAGTTATTACATTGTACAATCAACATTTTTTCCTTTTTTTTTACCCTCATATTTAGTCGATGACAAACGAGAGTACTGTGCAATTTGCTCAGTTTCTGTGTTTGTTGCTAAAATCATTGGGTCTGTGGGAGAAAAAAAATCCATGTTGGATTAAAAAAAAACCTTTTCTGTTATGCTACAGTTTATTTGTTTGTTTGTTTTCAGTGTTTACTTGTTGTTTCTGGCTAATGCTTTATACATTGGATTGTTCCAGTTTTTGGGAGCAGTAAGATATTAGGTATTTGTTTGGATATTGTACAGTTTTGGAGCAGTTAGATACCAGTAGGCGTATTCTAACTGTTTATTTTTTTATATAATTTCGTGGTATTGATTTATCTGTTTGAATATTTCTAAATTTTGGGACAGTTAGATACCAATTGGCGTATTCTAACTGTCTATTTTTTTTACTTATTTGAGTAATCCTAATTTATCTGTTTAGTTGTTGTAGCATCTTTGGGCAGTTAGATAGCTTTTGGAATATTGTGACAGTTTATATTTTTTTACTACAAGTGTACTTAAGGTTTAAGCACAGTTTAGTTATCAAATTTTGGTTTTAAGAACATTAAATAAGCGTTTGTAAGATTTGCTGGTAATCTCTGCTTTAGAGTAATGGTACTATCATTACATTCAAACCATCCACATTTCTTTTTTATATATGTAGTGTAGTGTCCTGAGTTGGTTGTGGCTCCTGCGTGGTAGATGATACCTATTGTTGTGAAGGTTTTCCTACCAAGTGATATTTGACCATGTGTGAATCCACTCAACTTGCAGTTGTTTTTTGGTACCATCTGCATTGTAACGTAGAAGCATTAGTATTACGTATTTACTATGTGTTTGTATTACTAACGTGGAGCGATTATCTGAATTGCAGGTGGAACATAATCTACCGTGGTTTGCATTTTGTACAAGTTGCTGAAATGGAACGGATTCACAATTAGGTATTGATATATACACAAAGCGCTCATTGGGGATTTGTTCTTGTGTCACATTGTTGCAGAGAGTACATGTATGTTTCCACATTTATAAGTATGTTTTTGTTTTCCAGTACTTGTAGTAAGTACATTAGAAATTCTTGTGGATCTTCCTGTGAGTTTATAGTGAATTTCAACATTCCAGCACAGTAGTCCAATTGTTGTCTTATTCCATAAACACTATACGTGTTGTCAGGATTGTTTGCTGCATTTCTTTGAAGTACTAACATTTGCAAACACAATGGGTCTGCACTGTGTAAGTAAATGTTCTCAACAATTGGTGGTAATTGAAATAGAATATTCATTGCTACATTTGTGTAGCAACTTACACCAACTATATTTGAGAGTTTAAATGGACCATGTAGTTCTGTATCTGACTGCTTTTTTTGGAGTTTGTCTTCCTTCTTTGAAGAAGTACCTGGTTTACTTTCCCTAATTGATTCTTTTTTGATTGTGGTACTTGATGAAGTTTTAGTTTCTTTGACTCTTTTTGCAGTGACATCCTGTTGCATTTCTGTTTGATTTAGTTTTCTTTTAAAACATTTTCCTTTTTGTGGTACAGGATATGTTTGTAGATGGGGGGTGTATAGTGAACGAAGTCTATTGTATTCTAAAATGCAAGGAATATCAGCGTTTATTTTACTTGCATCAAAGTTGATTAGAAATAGACCGTCAAGTGTACGTAAGCGTGATAGTGCTACGTAGCTCATGCCTTCTTTAAAGACTGTGTTACCAATGTCTATCATTGCTTTGTCTATGGTAAGACCGTGTGATTTATGAATGGTGACTGCGTATGCAAGAGTTAGAGAAAATTGTTCTCTGCGTACATACATGTCTTTGAAGAGAAGGAATCGAGCTGTTGAGCGTCCTATTCTTTTAACTTCTGAAAGTTTGTCAAAGAGAATATTGACAAACTGAATTTTGTTGTCACGTGGGTATGTTTGAAAGCCAACAACTGTACCCAGTGCTCCATTAACTAGTCCTTGGTCTACGTCAAGGTTACGTTTCAGCATTACTCTGCAGTTTAAGGATAATTTTAATATCTTTTCCAAGCCTGCTGTGTTTGAGATTGATTTTTCTGAACTGTTTAGTCTTGCTGTGGCTTGGTCACACATGGGTAGTGTCATTCCATGTACATCTAGTTTGTCTGTGGCGCTAATTTCCATTATTGGTTGCATTTCTTTACATAACATGATTTCATTGAATTTGAAACAGCTTGCAAGAGTTGGCATTAAGGCCATACAATTGACATTGTTGTGGGCTAATTGTTCCATAACATCTGTAGCACATGTATTATCACCATAAAGTGCATGAATGTGCCGGGTTTTCAATATTGCTTCTACTTCTCTAGAAAGTATACCAACGCTGATACTTTTTAAGATGTTGGCATAAGTGAGATCTGCAGATTGGCGCATGTTTTGTGTTAATTCTCTGTATTGGAAATGTTGCCAAAGGTTGACATTTCCAATGCTGCCAACAGTTTTACGACAGAGTTTGTGTTCTAATGTTTTAAAAATAGGCTCACCTTTTACAGGTGTCAATTGAAGAAGATCTCCGAAAACAATAATGTGTTTTCCTGCAAAGAGCTCTTCATAGTTTGTTTTGAGTACTTCCTGTAATCTGAGGTGAATCAAAGCCAACATTAGGTTGGACACCATGCTCACTTCATCTATTAGTAGCATTTTCATTTGTTTTAATACTCTGCGTAGTTCCATTTCAGATTCTGCAGAAAGTTTGTAATAATCTAATTTGTGTTGGTGTTCTACTGGCAGGAGTAGTAATCGGTGTAAAGTGACACCACCTATGTTGTAGGCAGCTAAACCTGTGGGGGCAGTGACAATAGCTGACAGTTTGTTGTTTGTGAATTGTTGAAGGAACTTACTGATGATTTTGATTAGGAATGTTTTGACAGAACCAGCTTCACCACTGATGTACAATAGTATAGGTTTGTAATTTTGACAGGTGCATTCTTTGTTTTCATGTTGTACACCATGTGCAATTTCTTTTGTTACTTCTTGAAAAATGCTACGTTGCTCATTGTTTAGCTTTGATTCTAGTATAGTTAAGTCTTCTTTATCTTCATACTGACACATGGTGTTTATTACTTCTATCATAGCTAATTCTGCCTCATTTGTTATTAGTGGGTCTCCCAGTGGTTCTTGACTTCCTGTGACAGATGGTTGACTATTGTCAGGAGTGTCCTTATCTAGTTGGGCTTGGAGTTCTTCTTCGTGTTGCTCTTCATTGTGCAACATTGTTTTGTACTGTGCAATGTTTACATCAGTTATACTGCTTTCATTTGCTTTGAAAGCGTCTTCATATGAGTCATAGTTATCTAGTATTTCTTCTTTTCTACATGGTTTAAAGAGTTGTAGCAGGGACATGTAATATACTTCTTTATGTTGAGGAGTCTTTAATGACAATTTGATATGATTAATTAAATTTGGTTTGGTGAGTTTTACTAAGCTGCCTTCACAGTTTGTCACTTTGTATTTACGGTTTTGTTCATCAGGTTTTATATTATTTTTGTATGTGTAGTTTTGGGCTATGTGGTATAGACTCATGGTTTCCAAAGTGGTACTCCTGTTTGGGTAGTATGTGTCCAATAAATTGTTTTTTAAAATGTCTTGGCTGTTGGGATCATGTTTGGCTATTGTTTCTATATCTTCGTATGATTTTAGAACTCTTTTTCTAGATTTAGCTGGACCAAGACTTAGCCATACTATATTTGCAGATTTACCATACAATGCAGTACCAGTTAATCGATCAGCTGCTTCATAGGATCCACATTCTCTATGGGAGAGCATTTTTATGCCCAAGCTGTATAATTTCTGAGACACTGTTGTATCTGATGACAGGACATTCCAGAGGTCTTGGAGCTCTGTCTTTTCTGATTTGGTTAAGTATGCTGTGACATATCGTGCAACTGCAGTAGAATTGTCTGCAATGTACTGCACATCTATGTTTGCATTCCATAAGTAGGCAATGATTGCATTGTAATCATTGATATATTTTTCTTCTTCTTTTCTTTTTATGCAATATGTATTTTTAGGTGACTTACCTTTAACACTATCTCTAACTGAAGACATGAGGTTGTTCACTTGACCTGTATTTGTGACTGGTCTAGGGAAACCATTTGGTGTAGTAGTTCCCTTTGTTTTTGTATTTGTGACGACAATATTTGCCACATTTGTGTCTTTTGAATTGTAAAATTTTTGCATGAAGATCACTATTTGTGGATTCTGATGGAATTTCACAAGTGACCTATTTTTCAATAAACTGTAAAACAGTGGCATCACTGTCTTGACCAAATTTAGGAGCATCTTTAATCCATAAAAGCATGTGGATATGTGGTGCTCCTCTGGCTTGGTATTCTTTTCTCCAAAATAAGTGTTGCACTTCTCCAAGGGGAGGAACAGGGGAGGAACAGTTTTGTTACAAATAAAATGTAGCATAGCAATGAAGCGATGGTGAAAATATCGTGAAACATTAACAGGATCCTGTGAACAAAGTTCTGCAGGTGTTAGTATATCTATGTTTGTTTTGTTTTCGTTTGATATGCGTAGGAAAGCATGTAAATCTTCCCATGCATATTCTGCACAACTTAATGTAACAAACCAAGTGGGTGGGCCAAGGTTTCTGATCATACAACGTACATCTCCATGACGTCGAAACCAGTACTCTTTAGTACCACGCATATTTGCTAATAGATTTGTAAGATTTGCTTGTAAAACCTCATCTTTTTGTTGAACTTTTTGTAAAAATTGTGTAGCTGTCATATTTTGAAAGTGTGATCATGATTTTAATATGTGTGCAACTCCGTAACATAAAGTTGCTAGTTCACTTTCAAAGAGTAGGTGGAATATGTATTCCACATTTTGTCGAAATCTGGGATCTTCAGAATACATTCGTAATGAGCGATATTCTGATGCTGATATTTGAATAGGTCTTTCATCGTATCTTCCTCCTTTGCCAGTAGGAAAGAGAACAGGAAAAGCACGTGCTTCTATACTTTTTTCCCATATGCTGATTGGTGATCCTTTTGTTTGACGCATTTGGTACGTTTCCAGTGCATCTTCTATGGTGTCATTAGAGTGCAATCGATGAATTGTATAATGGTCTAAAGTGTTTGATATTGTAGCAGGATCTAGGAGCTCAAATTGACCAGTTTATTGTGTCTGTTCAATTATTTCACTTGTATCTTGCAAGTTTTCTTCAATATTAACTTCTTTGTAATATTCATTGTTCTCTTTACGATATTGTAGGGCTTCTCTAACTTTATGTAAATCTACCAGCTGTTGCCAATTTTTTTTGTCTTTTGTAGGTACTCCATTTAATAAGATAATTAAAGATTGCTGCATTGGACGTTGCACTCCGAGAGTGTGCAAATTTTCTTTTAGATCTAATGGTAAATACACTACTTTTCCACAAATACCTTTCACTAATTCAGAGGGAGGTAATTTTGCAGTTTTTGGTTGAAGGCGTATTATTGCTTGAAATGGGTGTACTGTTTGAATTATGATGCTCTCATATAAATTAAGTTGTTGAAGGGGTTTTGTTAGTGGATACAATTCCAAGTTATTTGTGATAGCACGTGAAGGAGTTTGGTTGTTGTCAAGTTTTGTAGTGCAGTAACTGCAAAGTATTATGGGGTCAGTTATTTCGTATTTGTTTTCTGCTATAAGGTAGAGAGCTAATTCAAACCATTTAGAATCTTCATTGTCTTCTATTTTGTATGATAGGTCTATAGTTTTTGTGCTACTTTTATATAAAGTTATGCGGCAACATACACACACGTGGTTTGGTACTTCAGCTGAAGTACTTTCAAATTTTAGTATTTCTTTTTTGTATGTCTGTAGTGAATGGCTGCCATGTGCAGAATTGTTACGAAGTTGGTTGAGAGCTAATTCATCTTGTAAGTGGGTTTCACTTCCAAAGTATTTTGTCTGGATATAGTCGATTTCTTCTAGGAGGTCTTTTGCTGTACCATGTAGAAGAATGTTATTTAAATTGGCTAGTACTAAAGCAGTACTATTAGCATAGTACAGTTTATAAACTAGATTTCTTATACTTGCATGATGTGTTGATATACTTTTGATATCATGGAAGGGTGTTTTGCAAGTAGGTCCTGTAATGCAGGCCAAGGAATGTCCTTGTAGTCCTGTGTACTTGCGTATTGGACAAGCATCCATATTTTACAGTAGTTTAATTTTGATGTTGTCTTTGCTTTTCACATATTGATTGAGGAATTGGCGTAAAGACTTGAACATTTTTTTGGGAATGTTACACATTGACGTGCATGGCCATTTGTACACTAGATGTTCTGATTCAGTTGAATGGAGGGGTAAATCTACGTTTTCAGGGCATATTTTTGTAAGGAGATCTTCTTTTTCCATTATGGTATTATTAACTTTTTCATAACCTTGACCACTGCTATGTATGGCAATTGTATTAACTTTTTCATAACCTTGACCACTGCTATGTATGGCAATTGTATTTGTTTGCTTTTGTTTGTAGGCTTCTTCATTAAAGTATGGTTCTGTAGTTGTAGTGTGACTCCATTCACCTCCACAGATATTTAAGAAGTTATTTCTGTTGACATTTCGTTTATTGAGAAGTCTTTTTTATAATTTAGTTATTAGTTTTGTTAGTGGTTTCATTCTGTTTAACACTACAATAAATAACTTTGTTTTGAGGAGAAATGCACTGTCTATCAACGCTTCTAAGATTACTTTCCTACGATAGGTTTGAAGTCTTGAACCTGGTTTCTCCCCTGTTTTCATAAGATTTTGAAGGACTTTGTGACGGAACATTTGGCTAAAATACTTTTCTTGGTATACTTACTTTGTACTATATCAAGATTTATAGAAGAAGTTTTATTTGTAGTGATAGTTGATTTTCTGTTAATTGTTTTTTGGGTTGTTTTACTTTTTGATAGAGGAGGGAAAGTTTTTGTACTAGAAACTTCTTCTGTTTCACTACATGACTGTATTAGCTGTTGTGTCTCAAATTTTTTCTACAAATTCTGCTATAGATGGATGTTTATGTTGGAGACTTTTCTTTTCATTTGCTCTACTTCTGCGTCCCTTTCTACAGAGTTGCTTTTTGGTAGGCATTCTTTAGGGTCTGTTGAAAAAAATACAGAAGGTATGGGTTGGGGTTTTCTGCAATGCATGTGTGGTGTGTGCATGAGTGTTTGAGTAAGGTGATAAAGATGTATGTAATGGTGTGTGATTGTGCATTGGGAAGTACAACTAGTAGGGATGGCTATTCTTGAATTAATGTGTTATTAAACTGGGGTTCAGATGACAGAAAAAAGTAAGCTAGTGGTGTGGAGAAGTATAAATAGTATATCTAAAACTATACAATTAAAACTGTTGTTTTTTCTACAACATCTAAATTCTAGCGGCTGAGTTGGGTAATTTGTGTGTCGAAAAATAGGAATTTGTGGGCCATTCTGCCAGTAAATCACTGTTTAAGAGGGGGGGATTTTTGGTCAGAATGGTGCAGAATCTCTGTTTTTAGGCACAGAAATAGCATGAAATAAGCTTACAGTGTAAGTAATAATTCAAATATTATGGTAACATTCTACTTACTTTTTTTCTAAAATGAGCAGTTTGCTTCTTAGTTGTTCTTTGTAGTTCTAATTCGGCTGCTTCTTTTCAGGAGAATGGTCTTCACTGCAATTGTAAAAGAAAGAAATCAGTAATTTGGTTTGCATATAGCACTCTTTTTAATTTAGACATAGATTTTGTAAATTGAAATGCTCAGCGCCTTCCTTAAAACCATTAAAACTGTTTTATGACTAACTGTAGGAAAGAAAATATCTTCACTATGGCTTGTTATATTTATAATGTACCACTGTATACCACTATTCCTGCAACTAAGCTTTATCACGTAATAGTGAGTCCATGTCATAGCCTGCTTTTCCAAGTAATAGTGAGTGAATGTCATAGCCTGCTTGTCCTATATAAATGTAAGTAATTATATAAACTAAAAAAAGTAAAACCAAATATGTGTTTGTACAAATATTATTCTTTGAGATTTGATCATAGAGTGTGCATGTAATTTTGTTTGATTATATGTAGTCTATATATTTTATTTGAAAACTATTAGTTTAACATTATTTGCGTGTGTGTGTGTGTACGAAGAAATTAAACGGTATAAAGGTTTGTAAGTCACAGTTCATTTTAGGATAATGAAAAAATGATTATATATTCATTTTACAGATTATACAAGGTAAAAGTCGGTTAGAGAATGTGTTCATGTACTGTATAGAAAATATGCATACCTGTAGTTTGTGTTCATGCATATGGATATGGACGAAGCTGCAAGTAGAAATCTTGGAGATTTGTCTAGTATTTCTCGTAGATCGTGCTTGCCAATGGTATGAGACTTGTAGTCCGAGAGATTCACCGTACATTTGCAGTGCTGATCTATGATGATGCAGTTACATGTAGAGGTTGTGGATTTGATTGGTGGATGGTCATGTGATTTCTTAGCTACATCCAATGAGGGAATGGCACAGAGAGTGAAGTGGAAATGGTAGAAGGGCTGTCCATGTTACGATACGTTCGCGGACATGGCTGTAGTTCCAGGACACCGCGTATTACATCCGGGGAATTTGGGGTGGGGAGGCATGCAAATGAGATTGAATGCAGCAAGGGATTGGTCAGTAAAGTTTAGTGAGTGTGTTGTGCTAGGAGAGGTTTTCTCTGATATTCTTTTTGGTGAGAGAAGAACAGATAGCTATGGCTGAGTGTTTCAAAAAACAGATTGTGTGGATTTTGGGAGACTCGTGGATACATTGGTTGAAGGTGCATGCAGAAAGCTGTGGAGTATCTATAGATCTTGGATTCCCACATGTGGAAGTGCACTGGCATGGAGTGCGTGGAATGAAGTGGCTGGACTTGCTACCTCTCTGTGCAACTTTGAAGATAGAGGAACATCCAGACATAATTGTAATTCATTGTGGAGGGAACAGTTTAGGACATGTGTCTGGAATTTCTTTGCAATTTGCAATGAAAGAAGGACTTCAGAAGATCATGGATATGTTTCCAAACGCCAAAGTAATTTTTTCACGATTGCGCAGAGACAAATGTGGCTTCGTTCTTTCTCATGTGGTCCACAAATGGAGAAAGCAAGGCGTAATGTCAAAAAGGCTGTTTGTGCTTTCCTAAGAGATTTTGGCATGTTCTCTTTTCACAATGAAAATATTATGTTTCGTAGTACATACATTTTTCGCAGAGATGGAGTCCATCTTACTTATGCTGGCAATCAGATTTTTCTGAGAAATGTACAAAATGCATTGCGACCTTTTCTAGAAATGCAGTATCTATTTTGAAGTAGGTTTTAAGTATTTATAATTTTTGACATACAAACACCTCCCAAAGGCTCTTTTCAGAGCCACCACTTCCTCCCAGAGAAAAAAGCAATGGTTACAATAGGGCAGCACCCAATTTTTTTTATTTTCGCGAACTGTCCGCGGACTTTCAAGAAATAGAAAGGGCCCTGCATTCTTTATCGTTACTTCTATTTTTTAACTGTGAAAGGCGGCTCTGAAAAGAGCCTTATTTTTTTTTTGATTTTTGTTATTTTGTATTTTTTTGGTTTTTTTCACACGACACACTAGGAGAGGAGGGGAAAGGAGGGTAAAGGGGGGGACACCAACCACAGGGATAAGAAAGGGCGTGCTGAGAGAGGAAGATGTAGAGTGAGTTTTATTTGGGTAGTGAGCAGGTATTCTCGTGCTCTGAGACGATAGTCTCAAAAGCACTCCTAAGTCGCTCCCCCCTACAGCGTACTGTGTCACAGTATATACATACAACTGTGACCCTCGAAAGGTAAGGGTCATCAGAATTCTGTATGGCCTGAGAGGCAGCTTGAGGAAGACGCTGCCCACAGAGGTGCTCCTTGTGGTGACAGGATCAGAAACGGAGGATGAAGTAGAGGCAATCAACCTACTACGCTCGTCGCAAGGTACAACCTTGCGAATGGCCCCAGTGTGGAATGAGTTCAGCTGTCGCTTCATGGTGGTAGTCCCAAAGCTATAAGAACCATGCCTCCCGCGACTGAGTACCATTTTGTACTTGTTGCAGGTGACACGGTTCGCACTAGCCTTAGGACCATTCCCATGAACGGTAAACAACCGCCACACCCAAGAATCACGCCGCAGGTGGCTAGTAGGGATTTCCTCTACCTCATTCTCGTCATCCTCTTCTTCCTCCTCTGTATCCTCACTCCTGTTCCCCTTTTCAGGCCCTTGGGGAAATGATGGTGGAGGGGGTGGGGGTGGTGCTGAGGCAGATGTAGCACCATGTGGTAATAGTCGAGCCATGGATGTCATAGGCTTGGAGATGGAAATCTCAAAATCTGCAAAGTATGCAGCAAAATGCAGTGTTCTCTGTGGAATAGTCAGAAACACAATGAGAATGCGCTCTAGGGCGTGGTCTTATATAGGGGTGCTTGTGCGCGGGTCGCGGACATGCGCGCCATCCGCAAGACAGATCGAACATCAAAAAAGATTCAAAAAGTCACAAAACCTATGTGGAAAGTTAGGATTAGTATGTGGGATTTGTGGTATGGTGATTTATTAATGAGAAATATTGTGGATTACTTGGAAATGTACTTTTAAACTGTTCAGAGACACAAACAGTGTCCGCATTTAGAGCACGAGATGAGCGTGAGCGCGGTCACATGATTGTTTTGTGAGCATGTTCCCTAAGGTAGCGGCCGTCCGCAGGACACCCAATGTACGGACATTGTTTTGCGCATGCCTGTTGATGTTCTACGGACAGTGTTCGGGTCCTGAACTAATTAAAAGTGTGTCACATGTAAAATGAACAGTTACGGACAGCCGTTTGTTCTTAGCACAGTTTAATTTATTTGCTAACAATTGATCCTTGACAGTTTTTGGTCTGCATTATAAGAATCCCTTGTACAGAGTTTTCAGGAAAAGTAAATGCACATGTGATGTCATCAGTGATGTCATCAATGACATTTGTGATGTCATCTTTGATGTCCTGGGTGTTAGTGTTAGCAGTGCATGGTGGCGCGAGTTATGGTTGCTTATCTTACCATAACTGCCGAATTTCAGGGGTTTTTCGGTTTTACTTTGAACCATAACGTCCCTTTAACAACGTTTTTTTACTGAATTTCATAGGTTTTTCGTAGTGCAACTTAACCATAACGTCCCTTTAACAAAGTTTTTTCACTGAATATATATATATATATATATATATATATATATATATATATATATATATATATATATATATCATATTTCAATAAATGCAGAAGAAACTCATTAGTTTCCACACGGGGGATGGCACACTTAGGCAAACTACACAAAATGTCCTTACGAATGAATGCCATACAGCACAAGTTTGTTAGAAAATTCCAGTTTTATTGTTAACTCGCAGTCATTTGAAAAGAAAAACACAATACAATGCGTTTCATAGCGCACCCGCTACTTGTTCATGTACATTCAATACAATGAATGATAGTGTTTTATAGAGCTTTTGCAAAGTCTCTATGCTTCTCCCATTTGGTTGTCCCGCTACTGTTTTTGTCAATTGCTTGCTGCATGCATTTTTGGCTGTAAAATGTGTCAGCCATTTTTAGTGTGTTTTCCGCAGAGATTGTTAATTTGAATAAAGTGCACAATGCAACTCCGCATGTTGCCTGCTAGATCCATACAAACAGCATTTGCCAAATATATTGCAAAAATGAGGGCATATAGACTTTTGAGAAATGTGTTAGCATAAAGTGCGTAGTGCCTGCCACAATATTTTTACCCATATAAACACATTCAAAACACTCAAAATTAATATTCAAAATTGTATATACATTCAAAACACTCAAATATGGCTAACAATGCAACTATGATATAAATACTTAATAATATGCATTGTTTTCTAGCAGCATTAGGTAAAGTGCTCAGTGCAATGATTTGTCTATATAAATACCTTGTTAAGTCTAAAAAACACACATCTTGACTTTTAGCTCATGTGTCATATGCTTTGCAAATGAAATCTGTTCTACTTTATTCTTTTTTCTTAGAAGATAAGTAGTCTCTTCTAAGAACACGACAGAAGATTCAGAGTACATTACCCTGGAAATGTCAAGTTGGCACACCAATTGAGTGCGGTCTACCATCTGATGAGAGCTTCTTTAGACATTAATGGTGTTTTATATATTGATTGTTGTTTTTAGATGCTAAACAAAGAAAAATAATAAAGTATAACAGATTTCATTTGCAAATCATATGACACATGACCTAAAAACTAAGTTGTGTGTTCTTTAGACTAAATGGTAACAGTGACTGTGATAGAATAGCAATAGCGCTGTTTCTTGACCTATCCCCTCACCCTAGATAAGCGGCCCATCAGCGCTACCTAGGCATCGCCACCACATTAGGGATTAGTTAGATCTGTTGGAGGGCATGCTATGTTAGTGTATAGGTAGAGCAGGGCTGGGCACCACGTGCATAATTCAGATTTTCTCAATTCTTTCAGTTCTTAATTATAACTTTAGACTGGGGCTGTCAGAAGGTAATGATCCCATGACAGATCATATAAAATTCAGAGAAAAGCGAAAATTAGGTGAAATCACCTCATAGTTTCTGACACTCTCAGTTATTTTAATAAGAGGTTAAATATATTATTGCGTTCAAATCTTACATTTCTTCACATTTCTTTTTTCTTTTTTTCAATATTCGAGTAAAATGTAGTCTTTCAAAGAAGAAACAAAAAAACTTATGAAAAATACAGGTAATGTTTAATTCACATCCCTGTCATTTAGTTCATTTAGTTACAAATGGTGGCGTTTTTAAAAGCAGAAATGGAATACAATGGTGAGTCCGGTGTAAAAAGCCAATGCATTTCGGTGTGAAACACCATCTTCAGGGCTATGCAAACTTAAATAAATCATACATAAAGGAAAATAAGCCATACAGGTAGTCAAATCATACATTCAAAAAATGTGTCGTTGTGGATTGTGTACATACCATGTTATGCCAGTCATGTTCATACATGTCATCACCAAGGATAAAACAGAAAGAGAATCTCAAACAGCAACTATTCAAGTGCGTAGAACAGCAGACTACAGTTTTAATGTCCATATTTACAATCAGTTGTATTTGAATGTTCATACCACTGTGGGGTATTCTACTTAGTTACCACCTAAAAGGCACATATAATTGGTATTTCTCGTCATGCGGTCAGCCACCTGTGCAATACATAGAAAGCGGTACCAATAATGTAGATATCTGTCAATACCCATTGCGAATGCATAAATGTGATTAAGTGCACGGAATCGCACTGTCATGTCTTACCTTCAGTGTTCCGATCTGTATTTCACAAAAGGTAAACCACTAGGACGCGCAGCTCCTCTCTGCATTTATATGTCATCATGGAGACCAATTCTAGGTGTCATGATCCAGCTCAGAAGTGCCGGCGCACTTACGCCTCGCTCCCATCCTTCCATGGCAACGGGAGGGCGGGACAGTCTCCATGACAGCATTATTGCTGATATCAAGTGTTGTTGTCAAGGTTTACTCCTGAGTGCGTGCCAATCCTTAATGCACGATTGTTAGCAAGTGTTAAAACCCATTTATGTGAACTTATAGAGATGCATGTAGTGAACCCTCGCGGGATCATAAAAACATGTTAAACAATAGCCAATATCGACATTACTAGGACTGCGAGTCATATTTGGCAAAATGGCAGCATGTGCTGTGCAAATGCGTGTTCTAGTTGGAATTAGTGTCCTAAAGCGTTAATCTGAGCGCTGTAGTCTGTGATGTCATGGGCTTCCAGCTGTGAATAGGAAAATTTGCCCAGGTACTGCAGCCTGGGTTAGTTCAGTTTAGCAACTGTTTGTGTGTCCTCTATGAATTTCATTTATCAATATCAACCATAACCAAATCATCCCCAACGCATTGCTATATCAATAAACGATTGATACACCAATACATTTATTTTCATAGAATATTATTACAGATTCTCACATTGCTCAGAATGTTATATTTAACAGGCACATTAGGCGAGTTTGCATATATGTGATTTGATCTTACTACTCAGAATGTTCCTTACTTATGTTCTGTTTAACAGGCACAACAAGTGAGTCTGCATATGTGTGATTAGATCTTGCTACTCGGAAAATTCCTTAATTATCATCCTGATCACAACCAGCACATACCATTGATTTTCTCATTTAGCAAATACCTACAATTTTCAGAACATTATATGCAGCGAGCACAACAGGTAAGTATACATGTCCGTTTCTTGTGTAGGGGATCTTGTTGGACCAATTATGGCTTAATTCTTATCATGATCATAAGAGACACATATAGTCATTTCCTCATTGAGTCCTTTTGGTGTGAGTGTGCTCATTCTGTCTATCCAGAAGGTTTCTCTCTGGTCGAGTTTCTTATGGATGTTTTCATGTACATCTCTTTTCTTCACGACTTCAAGAATTATAAACCTGATCTGTGCCAGGTTATGTTTCTTTTCATGCCAATGTCTAGCAACCGCTGAATTCAAGTTGTGATTTCGAATACACAACCTGTGTTCATTCCATCTGGTTTTTGCAGTCCTTCTTGATTGTCCTATATAATAAAGACCACATGGGCATTTTATTGCATAAATGATACTTTGTGTATCACAAGTCGCTGGAGGGAACAGTTTAGGACATGTGTCTGGAATTTCTTTGCAATTTGCAATGAAAGAAGGACTTCAGAAGATCATGGATATGTTTCCAAACGCCAAAGTAATTTTTTCACGATTGCGCAGAGACAAATGTGGCTTCGTTCTTTCTCATGTGGTCCACAAATGGAGAAAGCAAGGCGTAATGTCAAAAAGGCTGTTTGTGCTTTCCTAAGAGATTTTGGCATGTTCTCTTTTCACAATGAAAATATTATGTTTCGTAGTACATACATTTTTCGCAGAGATGGAGTCCATCTTACTTATGCTGGCAATCAGATTTTTCTGAGAAATGTACAAAATGCATTGCAACCTTTTCTAGAAATGCAGCATCTATTTTGAAGTAGGTTTTAAGTATTTATAATTTTTGACATACAAACACCTCCCAAAGGCTCTTTTCAGAGCCACCACTTCCTCCCAGAGAAAAAAGCAATGGTTACAATAGGGCAGCACCCCAATTTTTTTTATTTTCGCGAACTGTCCGCGGACTTTCAAGAAATAGAAAGGGCCCTGCATTCTTTATCGTTACTTCTATTTTTTAACTGTGAAAGGCGGCTCTGAAAAGAGCCTTATTTTTTTTTTGATTTTTGTTATTTTGTATTTTTTTGGTTTTTTTCACACGACACACTAGGAGAGGAGGGGAAAGGAGGGTAAAGGGGGGGACACCAACCACAGGGATAAGAAAGGGCGAGCTGAGAGTGGAAGATGTAGAGTGGGTTTTATTTGGGTAGTGAGCAGGTATTCTCGTGCTCTGAGACGATAGTCTCAAAAGCACTCCGAAGTCGCTCCCCCCTACAGAGTACTGTGTCACAGTATATACATACAACTGTGACCCTCGAAAGGTAAGGGTCATCAGAATTCTGTATGGCCTGTGAGGCAGCTTGAGGAAGACGCTGCCCACAGAGGTGCTCCTTGTGGTGACAGGATCAGAAACGGAGGATGAAGTAGAGGCAATCAACCTACTACGCTCGTCGCAAGGTACAACCTTGCGAATGGCCCCAGTGTGGAATGAGTTCAACTGTCGCTTCATGGTGGTAGTCCCAAAGCTATACGAACCATGCCTCCCGCGACTGAGTACCATTTTGCACTCATTGCAGGTGACACGGTTCGCACTAGCCTTAGGACCATTCCCATGAACGGTAAACAACCGCCACACCCAAGAATCACGCCGCAGGCGGCTAGTAGGGATTTCCTCTACCTCATTCTCGTCATCCTCTTCTTCCTCCTCTGTATCCTCACTCCTGTTCCCCTTTTCAGGCCCTTGGGGAAATGGTGGTGGAGGGGGTGGGGGTGGTGCTGAGGCAGATGTAGCACCATGTGGTAATAGTCGAGCCATGGATGTCATAGGCTTGGAGATGGAAATCTCAAAATCTGCAAAGTATGCAGCAAAATGCAGTGTGCTCTGTGGAATAGTCAGAAACACAATGAGAATGCGCTCTAGGGCGTGGTCTTATATAGGGGTGCTTGTGCGCAGGTCGCGGACATGCGCGCCATCCGCAAGACAGATCGAACATCAAAAAAGATTCAAAAAGTCACAAAACCTATGTGGAAAGTTAGGATTAGTATGTGGGATTTGTGGTATGGTGATTTATTAATGAGAAATATTGTGGATTACTTGGAAATGTACTTTTAAACTGTTCGGAGACACAAACAGTGTCCGCATTTAGAGCACGAGATGAGCGTGAGCGCGGTCACATGATTGTTTTGTGAGCATGTTCGCTAAGGTAGCGGCCGTCCACAGGACACCCAATGTACGGACATTGTTTTGCGCATGCGTGTTGATGTTCTACGGACAGTGTTCGGGTCCTGAACTAATTAAAAGTGTGTCACATGTAAAATGAACAGTTACCGACAGCCGTTTGTTCTTAGCACAGTTTAATTTATTTGCTAACAATTGATCCTTGACAGTTTTTGGTCTGCATTATAAGAATCCCTTGTACAGAGTTTTCAGGAAAAGTAAATGCACATGTGATGTCATCAGTGATGTCATCAATGACATTTGTGATGTCATCTTTGATGTCCTGGGTGTTAGTGTTAGCAGTGCACGGTGGCGCGAGTTATGGTTGCTTATCTTACCATAACTGCCGAATTTCAGGGGTTTTTCGGTTTTACTTTGAACCATAACGTCCCTTTAACAACGTTTTTTTACTGAATTTCATAGGTTTTTCGTAGTGCAACTTAACCATAACGTCCCTTTAACAAAGTTTTTTCACTGAATATATATATATATATATATATATATATATATATATATATATATATCATATTTCAATAAATGCAGAAGAAACTCATTAGTCTCCACACGGGGGATGGCACACTTAGGCAAACTACACAAAATGTCCTTACGAATGAATGCCATACAGCACAAGTTTGTTAGAAAATTCCAGTTTTATTGTTAACTCGCAGTCATTTGAAAAGAAAAACACAATACAATGCGTTTCATAGCGCACCCGCTACTTGTTCATGTACATTCAATACAATGAATGATAGTGTTTCATAGAGCTTTTGCAAAGTCTCTATGCTTCTCCCATTTGGTTGTCCCGCTACTGTTTTTGCCAATTGCTTGCTGCATGCATTTTTGGCTGTAAAATGTGTCAGCCATTTTTAGTGTGTTTTCCGCAGAGATTGTTAATTTGAATAAAGTGCACAATGCAACTCCGCATGTTGCCTGCTAGATCCATACAAACAGCATTTGCCAAATATATTGCAAAAATGAGGGCATATAGACTTTTGAGAAATGTGTTAGCATAAAGTGCGTAGTGCCTGCCACAATATTTTTACCCATATAAACACATTCAAAACACTCAAAATTAATATTCAAAATTGTATATACATTCAAAACACTCAAATATGGCTAACAATGCAACTATGATATAAATACTTAATAATATGCATTGTTTTCTAGCAGCATTAGGTAAAGTGCTCAGTGCAATGATTTGTCTATATAAGTACCTTGTTAAGTCTAAAAAACACACATCTTGACTTTTAGCTCATGTGTCATATGCTTTGCAAATGAAATCTGTTCTACTTTATTCTTTTTTCTTAGAAGATAAGTAGTCTCTTCTAAGAACACGACAGAAGATTCAGAGTACATTACCCTGGAAATGTCAAGTTGGCACACCAATTGAGTGCGGTCTACCATCTGATGAGAGCTTCTTTAGACATTAATGGTGTTTTATATATTGATTGTTGTTTTTAGATGCTAAACAAAGAAAAATAATAAAGTATAACAGATTTCATTTGCAAAGCATATGACACATGACCTAAAAACTAAGTTGTGTGTTCTTTAGACTAAATGGTAACAGTGACTGTGATAGAATAGCGATAGCGCTGTTTCTTGACCTATCCCCTCACCCTAGATAAGCGGCCCATCAGCGCTACCTATGCATCGCCACCATATTAGGGATTAGTTAGATCTGTTGGAGGTCATGCTATGTTAGTGTATAGGTAGAGCAGGGCTGGGCACCACATGCATAATTCAGATTTTCTCAATTCTTTCAGTTTTTAATTATAACTTTAGACTGGGGCTGTCAGAAGGTAATGATCCCATAACAGATCATATAAAATTCAGAGAAAAGCGAAAATTGGGTGAAATCACCTCATAGTTTCTGACACTCTCAGTTAATTTAATAAGAGGTTAAATATATTATTGCGTTCAAATCTTACATTTCTTCACATTTCTTTTTTCTTTTTTTCAATATTCGAGTAAAATGTAGTCTTTCAAAGAAGAAACAAAAAAACTTATGAAAAATACAGGTAATGTTTAATTCACATCCCTGTCATTTAGTTCATTTAGTTACAAATGGTGGCGTTTTTAAAAGCAGAAATGGAATACAATGGTGAGTCCGGTGTAAAAAGCCAATGCATTTCGGTGTGAAACACCATCTTCAGGGCTATGCAAACTTAAATAAATCATACATAAAGGAAAATAAGCCATACAGGTAGTCAAATCATACATTCAGAAAAATGTGTCGTTGTGGATTGTGTACATACCATGTTATGCCAGTCATGTTCATACATGTCATCACCAAGGATAAAACAGAAAGAGAATCTCAAACAGCAACTATTCAAGTGCGTAGAACAGCAGACTACAGTTTTAATGTCCATATTTACAATCAGTTGTATTTGAATGTTCATACCACTGTGGGGTATTCTACTTAGTTACCACCTAAATGGCACGTATAATTGGTATTTCTCGTCATGCGGTCAGCCACCTGTGCAATACATAGAAAGCGGTACCAATAATGTAGATATCTGTCAATACCCATTGCGAATGCATAAATGTGATTAAGTGCACGGAATCGCACTGTCATGTCTTACCTTCAGTGTTCCGATCTGTATTTCACAAAAGGTAAACCACTAGGACGCGCAGCTCCTCTCTGCATTTATATGTCATCATGGAGACCAATTCTAGGTGTCATGATCCAGCTCAGAAGTGCCGGCGCACTTACGCCTCGCTCCCATCCTTCCATGGCAACGGGAGGGCGGGACAGTCTCCATGACAGCATTATTGCTGATATCAAGTGTTGTTGTCAAGGTTTACTCCTGAGTGCTTGCCAATCCTTAATGCACGATTGTTAGCAAGTGTTAAAACCCATTTATGTGAACTTACAGAGATGCATGTAGTGAACCCTCGCGGGATCATAAAAACATGTTAAACAATAGCCAATATCGACATTACTAGGACTGCGAGTCATATTTGGCAAAATGGCAGCATGTGCTGTGCAAATGCGTGTTCTAGTTGGAATTAGTGTCCTAAAGCGTTAATCTGAGCGCTGTAGTCTGTGATGTCATGGGCTTCCAGCTGTGAATAGGAAAATTCGCCCAGGTACTGCAGCCTGGGTTAGTTCAGTTTAGCAACTGTTTGTGTGTCCTCTATGAATTTCATTTATCAATATCAACCATAACCAAATCATCCCCAACGCATTGCTATATCAATAAACGATTGATACACCAATACATTTATTTTCATAGAATATTATTACAGATTCTCACAGTGCTCAGAATGTTATATTTAACAGGCACATTAGGCGAGTTTGCATATATGTGATTTGATCTTACTACTCAGAATGTTCCTTACTTATGTTCTGTTTAACAGGCACAACAAGTGAGTCTGCATATGTGTGATTAGATCTTGCTACTCGGAAAATTCCTTAATTATCATCCTGATCACAACCAGCACATACCATTGATTTTCTCATTTAGCAAATACCTACAATTTTCAGAACATTATATGCAGCGAGCACAACAGGTAAGTATACATGTCCGTTTCTTGTGTAGGGGATCTTGTTGGACCAATTATGGCTTAATTCTTATCATGATCATAAGAGACACATATAGTCATTTCCTCATTGAGTCCTTTTGGTGTGAGTGTGCTCATTCTGTCTATCCAGAAGGTTTCTCTCTGGTCGAGTTTCTTATGGATGTTTTCATGTACATCTCTTTTCTTCACGACTTCAAGAATTATAAACCTGATCTGTGCCAGGTTATGTTTCTTTTCATGCCAATGTCTAGCAACCGCTGAATTCAAGTTGTGATTTCGAATACACAACCTGTGTTCATTCCATCTGGTTTTTGCAGTCCTTCTTGATTGTCCCATATAATAAAGACCACATGGGCATTTTATTGCATAAATGATACTTTGTGTATCACAAGTCGCTTAACTCCGTAGTCTGATCCGTTCCTAAGGGATCAGGAATGAGTACCTGCTTCAACACGTAAGTAGTCCTAGTAATGTGGATATTGGCTATTGTTTAACATGTTCTTACGATCCCGTGAGGGTTCACGTCATGCATCACTATAAGTTCATATAAATGGGTTTAACACTTGCTAACAATCGTGCATTAAGTATTGGCACGCACTCGGGAGTAAACTTTGACAGTGCCACTTGGTATCAGCAGCAATGCTGTCATGGAGACTGTCCCGCCATCCCGTTGCCATGGGAGGGTGGGACGTGAGGCGTACGTGCACCGGCACTTCTGAGCTAGAGCACAATGCCTAGCATTGGTCTCCATGATGACGTATAAATGCAGAGAGGAGCCACACGTCAGAACACTGAAGGTAAGACTTGACAGTGCGATTCCGCGCTTAATCACATTTTATGCAGACGCAATGGGTATTGACAGATATCTACATTATAGGTACCCCTTTATACGTATTGCACAGGTGGCTGACCCCATGACGAGAGACACGAGTTACGCGTGGCATTTAGGTGGTAACTAAGTAGAATAAACCACAGAGGTATGAACATTTAAATATAACTGATTGTTAATATGGACATTAAAACTGTAGTCTGCTGTTCTACACACTTGAATAGTTGCTGATTGAGATTCTCTTTCTGTTTTATCCTTGGTGATGACATGTATGAACATTTGTATTTGTATTTGTTTTATTTGTAACGAGCACCATCGAGCCCGGAGGCATCAGGGCGCAACTTGTGCAGAGTTACATACAGAGAATATATACAAACAGAATTTTAAGCACGGGGCGAATGTACATACATAATAATCAAGGGTATATCAATATACATAATTTACAAAGCAAATATTTTACATGAGGCATAGAGACAAAAATGTGCAGCAGGCAAGAAAAGTGGGCCGATGCTAGTAGGGCTGTGGTGTGCAGAGCATGTTTCAGTGCTGATTGAAGAGCCATGATTTTGTTTTGGACTTGAATGCGTTAAAAGAATTATCAGATCTGATGGAGATGGGGAGGGCATTCCAAAGCTTGGGGGCAAGGACAGGGAAGCTTGTGCCCCCTGCTTTTTGAAGATTGAACCTAGGGATCGATAAACAGTAGATCTGGATGGTTCTTTGAGGTCGGAAAGGCGCATGGCGGGATAGCCGACTGCAGAGGTACGGGGGACCTTGTTGGCCAAGCATTTGTGCATGAGGGCGAGTGATTTCAGTGTCATTCTCTGTTTGACGGGTAGCCACTGTAGATTGGTTCTGGATTCAGAGATGTGGTGGTTTCGAGGGATGTTTAAGGCAGCTCTGATAGCGTTGTTCTGGGTGATTTGTAGTTTATTCAGGTTCTCTTGGCTAGTTCCTAAGTAGAGGGCACTACCATAGTCAATTTTAGACATAATGAGGGTTCTGGCTAGTGTGACACTATTCGGAGTAGTCAGAAATGGCCTGCAGGCTGCGATGAGTTTGCAGGTGTATGCAGAGGCTGATCTGACTGCATTTGTTTGTTGAGATAAGGATAGAGTGGCGTCAAGGTAAAAGCCTAAGGTTTTTGTGTCTTTCAAAACTTGAATGGTATTGCCATCAATGATAAATGACTGGTAGGATGGCTCAAGTTTGCTAAGGCGTTGCGACGTGCCCAGGATGAGGAGCTCAGTCTTGTCGTCATTGAGGCATAGCTGGTGTTGGGCCATCCAGGCTTGGATGACAAGGTAGACGTCATTCAGGGCCTTGGTGTCAACTAAGTAGTCTCCAGTAATGGGAATGAGTATCTGGGTGTCGTCGGCGTAGTTTGTATAGGAGACACCCAGATAGTCAAGTACATCAAAGAGAGGTTTAGTAAAGACATTATAGAGTGTGGGTGACACGCAAGAACCCTGAGGGATGCCACAGTGAATTGGGGAGGGATCTGCAGCTGCGGACTGAGAAAAGACCTGCATAGATCTATTACTCAGAAAGGATTTGATCCAGGCCATGGCTGACGGAGAGAAGTGGGCAGCAGAGTGGAGGTGCCTGCATACGATTTGGTGATTGACCAGATCGAATGCCGCAGAGAGGTGGAGGAGAAGTAATTTGGCTAGTTTGCCCTTGTCCTTCAGGACTTCTATTTGTGTTTTGAGATCTATTAGAGCCATCTCGGTCCCGTGTCTGGGGCAGAATCCAGATTGTCTAAGGCTTAGAAGATTATTGGATTCCAAGTGCTGTTGGATCTGCAGGTATGCTGCATGGTCTAAGATTTTGAGCAGGAACGGGGCGGTGGTTAAGGGTCTGAAGTTGGTGGGTATGCTTGGGTCTAAGGAGGGTTTTTTAAGCAATGGGATCACCCATGCATCCTTAAGGTTGTCAGGGACAATACCTGTTTTAAAGGAGGAGTTGATAAAGGACGTAATGAATGGGGCCAAGTCGTGGGCAGATTCCTTAACGATGGTAGCGGGGCACGGATCTCCTTGGCAGTTGGAAGGTTTGATCCTCAAGATGATGTTTTCCACCTCAGCAATAGTGAGCGGTGAGAAGGCAAAAGGTTTAGAATTAGGTGAGTCAGGAGAGAGGGCCCATGCAGGGGTGAGAGGGCGATTGTCCGGTTTCAGACTGTCTTGCTTGTCTTTCATTTTGGATTGTAGCATAGATATTTTATTCAGTAGGGCTGACTGAATGTTGCCACACCATTTACTATCTTTAATGCAGGTGTCAGGGGGGGGGTGGCTGGAGTTTCAAGTTCTTTTAGGATCTTAAAGAGTTCCTTAGTGTTTCAGTCAGCTTGGAGGATAGGGTTAATAAGGGAGTCTTTTTTGCAGCGATAATGGCTTCTTTGTAGGTGAACGAGGCAAGGAAGAAGCTGTCTTTATGCACATCAGAAGGGTGACTTTTCCAGCGATTTTCAGCACAGCCTTTAGCTTTGCGACCACTCTTAACTGTGGTGTGAACCAGGAGTTAAGGTGTGCACGTGGTTTAGCATTCCTGAGTTTGATGGGGGCGATAGATTCTATAGCCGTGAGCATACTACGGTTGTAGATATCTGCTAGGGCGGTGGGATCCTTACAGGAATCAGTGGCAACATTAAGAGATGGGAGTAGCAGAGGGAGGAGTTTCTCCTCGGTTATGTCCCTTTTATTTCTAGTGGGGAGGGCTAGAGCTATCAGAGTCGGGACACGGGGGGTGGCTTCAATATTAAAGGTGATGATGTGGTGGTCGGACCATAGGCAGGGGGTATTGGCAAGGACATTAATATTGCAGTTGGAGCCGGCTAACCAGTCAAGGGGCCTGCCTTTAGTGTGAGTAGGCTCTTGAATGTGCAGGGTGAATCCAAAGTTGGTTAGAGCGTTCTCCAGGTCCAGTGCAATGGGATCTTTCGGGTCGCCAAGTCCCAGATTGAAGTCGCCTAGGATGATAATTTGAGAGTTGGTTTTAGTATTGTCGAGGAGGAGGGTGGATATTTTGCATGGTGCAGGGCCTGGGGGCCTGTAGATAAGGTGGAGGGTGGCTGTTTGATTGGGAGTTAGTGAGAGTTTAACTGAAAGTAATTCAGCTGAATCGAGTTTGGAGTTGATCAACACTCTTAGATCAAGAGTGTTTTTATGGATGATGGCCACGTCACCACCTCTGGCTTGGGCAGTGGTGTGGTCACATCGCGTGATACCGTAGTCAGGTGGTAAGGCAAGGGACAGTGAGGGGCCGGATGCGGCATGTAGCCAAGTTTCAGATATGGCAATAAAGTCAAGGTCTGAGGATGTGATGAGGTCTGCAATGTCTAGTGCGTGCGCTGGAAGAGATCTGGCGTTGATGAGGGCGCCCTTGATGAGAGGCGGTTTAGCCTTTGTAGTAGAGGATTTGCTTTTAGTGGTTGGAGAGGGTGAGCATGGTGGTGTATGTAATGTTCGCTTGGAGATGTTACTGCGGGTAGGTCGTATGCGGAATCTAGTACCTAATCACTTGTTTCTGAGAGATAGAGAGCACGGTTGATTCGGAGTAGGTTTCTTAGCGGAGTGTTCCAGCCAGAGGGCCGGGTCATTGAGATAAAGGTTGGTGTAGTTATTGAAGTAATGTAGGCCTATGGTGGTGGTCGTGGGGCCCATTGTAGGGATCACACTAGGCAGAGTCAGGTGGAAGGGGCTTAGGTGAATCAGGGTGTCAAACAGCTGATTGATTATCTGCCATGGGGGAGGTGTGAGTATCTGAGTGGCAATGGCTGCCTGAAAGGGCAGTACGTGGTACAATATAAGGAGCGCCCTAAAGAGCATGGTGGTAGTGCACGACACCTCGGTCCAAGATAAGTCACACCGGGCGGAGGAAGAGGTAGAGGGAGCACATTGATGCTTAATCACTGTAAATACAACCATGAACACAGGCTAAGAATGCTGTCAATGCGAGCATGAACACAGGTAATAGGCCACCTAAATTCGAGATAAGTAATGTAGGCTAAGATCACTATAAAAGCAACCATGAACACAGGGTAAAATGCTGTTAATGCAACTATGAACACAGGCTAAACTGCTGTAAATGCGACAGTTAGGCAAATAATGGGTCACCTAAATTGCAGACAGGATTTAGGGCACAGGGCTAGGACAGGCAACTACCGAGATACTTGAATGATATATCCTAATATGAGGCATAGGGTCATAAAATATAGGAAAATTCGATATTGTCAAGTACATGTAGACAAACACAGTGTAAGCAATATGTGATATAAGCAGGCATATATGTTGTGACACAATGGTTTACACATAGGGAGGTGGATATAAATTAATTACCTGCCATGGTGTGAGCAGCCATGAGCTACAGTGATATTGCACAATCAGTGTCCAGGTACAATAGCTTAATGTCTCGGTACAATGTTATGGCTGGGTGCTGTGTAAGAGCACGGGCCGGAGGACAGTACGTAGGAAAGACGGGGATAGAAAAGGTAAAGGCATAGTCTAAGGCTAGTTACCTTGGTTTTTTGGGTCTAGATGAGCAGGATCGATGTGGGTGCTGACATGGGCAGGTCGTCTGGAAGCAGGCAGCACTAGAATCTGAAATGCATGCGCAGAGCCTGTGAACGATGACCATGGGTGCTGAGGGATAATATCTTGGAAGTAGCTATTGCCAGCTGAATAGCAGTGAACCAGGGAGATTCCTGCTTAGTGAGAGAGATACGGCATGGCGCAAACATGCACAGAACAGGGGCAAAACAGGGCCTTAAAATGGCCTTGCAGTGGCCACCGGCTATTCCGCCTGCCGGCGGACGTTGTTGTTTAAATGCGGCTCGTAACTTTGCAACCAGAAGAAGCTACCGCATCGCGCCCGACATTTTGATTTTCGGATCGATGTCGGCGCGATGAGGTGCTGGGCCAAATGGGGGGCGGGGCTGTCATAGATGCGAAGTGGGTAGATGGGGGGGCCCAGGCAGGGCTGCTGGGCTCACCTCCAGCCTGGGAGGCATGGGCCGTTGCGGATGATCCTTCTGGGTCGCTGCTGCACTAGTGCAGGAGATTAGGGAGCGTGGGGCAGCTGCTGGTGGGGGCTCCTGCCCGTCCCACCTCTGGGGAAGATCTAACCCCAACTGGGGCAAAACAGGGCTGGCATAACATGGTACATACAAAATCCACAGTGACCCATTTTTCTGTATTCATGATTTGACTACCTGTATGGCTTATTTTCCTTTTTGTATGATTTATTTAAGGTTGTAAGTCCTGAAGATGGTGTTTCACACCGAAATGCATTGGCTTTTTGCACTGGACCGACGATTGTATTCTATTTCTGCCTTTAAAAACGCCACCTTTTGTAACTAAATGACAGGAATGTGAATTAAACATTACCTGTATTTTTCATAAGTATTTCTTTTCCTCTTTGCAAGACTCCATTTTAGTCGAATTTGAACTTTGATTTGAACGCAATAATATATTTATGCTCTTATTGAGCTAACTGAGAGCGTCGTTAACTATGAGGTAATTTCACTTAATTTCCTCTTTTCTCTAAGCTATGTTAGTGTTACACTATTGATAACGGTAAAAACAAAAGTAATTTTGAGTAGTGACCTGATGTCTCATTGTGTGATGCAATACTAGGAGAATTGTCGAGATCTCAAAAAGTCCAAAAAGTGTGTTCATGGTTAAATGGATGCCATAATTATTGAGGAATCAAGAAGTAGAAAATCAACTGTGGGAGATCAAAAAACATTTAGTAATTTGGATAAAATAATGCCTTGATGTTTTATTTTCAAATAGCATGTATAAGAAAATTATGAGGAGGAGAAACAGACATGTTATAAAAAAAAGTTGGAAAGTTATAATTGGACCATGAAAAAACAAACAGATGTAAATATTCAAATGTAATCTGGTTTAGCAAAGAAATTTGTCAATAATGTTATAATTACTTAAAGTGAAAGCGCATATAGAGAAAATTCATTAGTGTAAGTACTTTATTCTGTGCTAATCGTCGTAGTTGTCAGCTGAACAGAGCAAAAAGGAGTTGTGGAGGCTCGTAATGAAATAGACAGATACAAATCCAGCAGAAACTCCAATGTCTGATCAGAAAGGGTTTGTTGATACTTATCGAGGAAAGAGGCGTCTAGGAATTTCCATGATGACACGTCAATTGATTGCACTCAGAGGAATTTCGAATGAGACATGTGTAGAGGAGCAGACAAGTATGTCATTGATAGACTTCACCCACTCACCTCTGTCATATTGGAACAACAGTAGAAGAGCCCTATTTGTGACACTTGGTATTGTCCCAATAACGCACAGAGTGTATGAGAGACTTTATGAAGTCAGACAACCATATCAAATGTGCCCTCGCACTGAGGTCATAGGAGGATGTCGACATTCACCCTTGGACATGGAAGAGCTGTAAGTGCAAACTGACAGCTGCAGCATGACGTCATGAAGGAAAGACACAAAGACACAAAGACGCACTGAAACGATATGCAAACAGTTGAAGAATAAAGATGTAACTGAAGTGACAAGAGAAACATGTAATCAAATATGAAGAAATAATGTGCGCCAGAGACATATGTAAGAAGAGACAAAATTAATGTACATATGGAGAAATGCAAGGTAACTGAGACATATAGAAGCTTGACACAGAAGAAAACCTAACGTGACTAAAGCGGCCATGAGAAATAGATGGACGTCTGACTTGTGTTGAAACCAATCGAGCTGCATTAGAGATAGACCAGGGCTGCAGAATATGGAGACGCTGGAAGAACAGCTTAATGTAATTAATAAAGAGGAGTCTATTGGCCTGGTATCAAGGATGCCACATCAAGGAATAATTGCAAGGCACAAAGGGAGTCAAAGAGGATAAGTCATTTATGTAAGACATATTTCTCTTAGATTAAGCAGAAGCAAAAATATCTGCAAGTGCCAAGTATTGGAAAATCAAGGATGCAAAAAGCATATGCAAGCTGGAGTAAATAAAAGGTCAAAATGGACACAATCATGGTCTCCTCACACGTGACTCAGAAGTAAAACATAAGGGCTATTGATTAATCTGCAGATAAAGATAATGGTGTACCTAAACTTCCTGAAAAATCCCAGAGCAGAGAACAGATCGGAAGGTCAAGTATAAAGAAGAAACCTTGGCTTGGGACCTGCTCGATGTGAGATGATGGATTAATTGGCAAGTGGGTAGTAGTCTGACGTTGTTGTCTGTACCTGAGTTTCATTTTGCTTGCATACTGCTAATGAGCCGAAAGTCTAAGGTTGGGAGAGAATGCTAACCAATCATAGGGGTCTATGTAGCAACATGTTATATAGTGTTGCACAGGCCAATCTGCTGCTGGTATGCTGCTATAATCTGTATTATACATATTTGGAGGTGTGAAGGCAAGCGTCCCCAGCCAGCACGATCCTCCCCGCAATGAGAGACAATGAAGGACTCTCCCAAGTCGGGAATAAAGCCAAGACAGAGTGCGGGTGAGCTTAAATGGGAGTTTATCAATCAGAATAGGGCATGCAAAGAACTCTGCAAACTCCGAGAGCGCTCCGTCTGACAATAGCAAAGACAGGCGTATATATTTACAAAAAACGTCATAAGAACCTACATACTATAGGGGGCACAAGTTCGATGGGATTGGGTGGTGATGACTAACTATAGGTGCTGCTGCGATGCGGTTGGCTTTGGCTGGAGGACGTCACTGGTCAGCCTCGTGGGTTGGGCTGGGCCTGGCAGGTTGGCTGAGTTCATCCGGGCGGTGTTGTTGTGCCATCGCGGCCAGTGTCAGAGATGAATGTCTTTTCCTGACTTATTTGCCCTAGGCCATGCACACCGCAGTCATTCAGTCATTACAATATTATCTTCTTTAGTAAATCTTCCAATAGGTTATTCTACAGGTTAATGCAACACAGGAGGAATGCACCTTGTGAGGGGTCTGATGGTCATTCGTCAGGGCATGGTTACCAGTTTCCTGTTGACCGGAGCCATAGGTTGAGGGGCTAAGCTTCAGGGCATGGGACGGGGCGGTACATGCCTCCCTGTCTTGTTAGATGTGGTTATGAATGTGCCGCTGTGTGTTGCCACAGTATTGGGTGTCCTGATTGCACAGGGCCATAAGTCTAAGATGATCCGGTGGGTTGTGGGGTTTACGAGGGGGAGCCTTTGGAAGTGTGTGTTCAGGCAGAGGTTTACTGCTGTGCTGTAAATTATGCAGGTGGCGGGCCGTGGCCTTGGGTGCTGCAGGGGGGGCTACACATCTTTGAAGCGGCTCCAGTCTGGTTGGGGGAGGTGGAGCAGCGCGGCGCGGGCGTCTGCTCTCATGTTTGGCAGTCTCCGCAGGGTGGGAGGGGAAATGGCCTTGCACATATTCACAAAGGTATCTTCCTCGTGTGTTGCCGGCTTTTAGAGGTGAAAACATCACAATCATTTGAACACTTTATAATATTTGTTTGAATCACTTGAAAACATACATTTCACTTTGCTGGATGTGTCTCGATTATATCCAGTCTGAGCACCTTATTCGTACACTATGTTTTAACAATTACAGTATTTAGTTATATGCATATACATTTGCAGTAAGTGAGGTAGTAGTGAGGTTGGTGGAGTACATAGAAAATGACCCGCCACCGTATGTGATGGTGGTGGCACATAAGGGGCTTAGACATACACGCATGACAAGTGCATTCTCGCACATCCTTCACATGAGCCCTCTGTATGGTTACATTCGTCTTCTTGTGTACTCTAGCAGCATTAGTTCAGTTATGGCGCTGGACCGCGGGGTGTACGGTTTTCAATGATACATATAGAGAATAATCCCCCAGAATGCTTTTATCATTTGCCCACCCCTGGGCAAATGATAAAAGGGGTGTGGGTCCTTCATTGCTGGTGTCATGTAAACATGCGTTTCTTACAATAATTACACAATTTTACAGGTTTCTTTAGTAGAAGTAGTTTTATGGAAAGGATACATGTATTAAAAGTAGTTTTTGACATTCGTATTTGGGTATTTTTCTGCTTTCATCGGATGACCATTCTACAGATCTCCCCATCACCCAGGCCTCGCTGACCGGGTCACTCTGGGAGCAGTGATACACTGTGGACGGTGAAATGTTACAGTGTTAGTATCTTATGCTAGCTCATGTCCGTCTTGTTCGTGGGAACGGGCTCACAGCGGATCTGCCAGGGTGCTGCGGCGACAGGGATAATTGAAACTCTCCGAGGGTGGGGGCCGCGCTACAGTGCGCTGAGCTCACACCATCTTTGATAGACAAAATGGTTTCTGGGCCTAGCTAAATTCAATACGTGTGGGCAATGTCTTGTGCAGGTGAACCCTCCACCACCTGGGCCCGGGTGGTCTGAGGGGACGCCCAATGAGCGATGGCCCTCACCTGGGGAGGGGATGTAGGCAAGGAGGGTCTTTTGGACCACTCCTCCCCTACATTTCCCCCCTTTCGTTACTTAAGTAACGAATACTTTAAGTCCTCCAGCCTTCTACATTCTGCTTCGTCCATCACTGCCTCATCCCATGCAGGTGTGCCTTTTATGGGCATCCATGCTCTGCACACCCCCCGTAAGCTCTCCCCTCTTCTGGCATATTCATCTGGGCTACAAGTCAGGTATATACATCCGCCATCTCCCACCAAATCTACCCACACTTCCTGGTACCATTCTAATACACGGGGCTCTCTAATGGTGGTGTGCCATGCTTTATCTACGATATCCTTGTCATGATACCTAGGCACTAGTTGATACCTTGGTGTGTCATCAGTTCCAGTTTGTACCTGCACTTCCTGCATAGTTTGCATTGTCCCCCGGGTGTTGCCCATTGTCACCATCATCATTGCACCATTAGGTACTGCGTTAGCACAACATCGAAGACCCACCTGGCACAGGCAAAAAATTAAAAGGAGGAACACCACAGCTGGCATCAAAAATTTCACAGTTGTTCCAAGCCATGAGGGGACCCAGGAGAAGATGTTATCGAACCACGTACTGTCTTCTGCTCCACCTTCCATTTTCATTTTTTCTCCTAGGTTGTGTACTGCTTCGATCACATGGGACAGGGAGCCGTTTTCTGCGTCTTTGGAAGGTACGAAAGTGCAGCAGGCACTTCCAATTTTTCGGCAAACACCTCCATCCATCACCGTCAACAGGTCCAAGACATACCTGTTTTGCATTGTCATCAGCCGTAAAGCCCTTAGTTCCACTTTTATTACGTTGAACCCTTCTTCAGTGTCATTGGCCAGCTGAATCAATTCCCAACGTGTTATCTGGAGCCCTTTTGCGTTTGCCCTTGCTTGGACACTTGAGATGAGTGAAGCAAAGAATGTTTCTGCTGAGCTGAATAATCGATATCTGTCTGGGATCTGAGCCAACAATTCTGATGATGCCTTTGATATGTAGTTTGATGCTCATCTGTTACGGGTCAGCACTTCTCCCTTGCTCCCGGAAGACAGGACATACATTTGTGACTCCGCAGTCGGCGGGGCTGCACCCTGTTGTATGCGTTCCTGTGTCTTTTTGCTCCCATCGATGTGGCTTTGTGGTATTACCATTAGGGCTGAGTGCAGAGTGGCCATTGAGCAGCTGCCACTCCATGACGGGGGAAGGTGCAGGTATGCCTGGTTGCCGCATACCCAGTACGTGTCCATCAGGGCCGCTGTCCCTTTTCTCAGATCTGGGATGGTGAGGGTCTTGTTACAGTTCTTGTTTGTTCCCATGGAGGTTTTCCCCTCTCCTTTAAAACATAGTTCATAGTCTATTTCGTTCTGTAGTTTGAAGGGTTTTTCAATGGCGGTTACCCAAGTTAGTTTTGAAATGTGTTCCTTCCATACTGGTGTGCATGTTTCTTCTATCCACTGCAATTTCTCTGCTGCCACACCTCCCAGTGCTTCAGCTTTACACATTACTTCTTCATCCTTCCACTTGTTGTCCGAAAAAAGTGTCCCTTGTATTACAAAAAATGGTTCTTCCAGACATACCACCCCTGCCGTCTTTGGATAGCAAGTTTTCTCATTCTGCAGCATTCTAAAAGTAACTTCATGTGCCTGGAAGGTGTTCTTAATCCCGCATAACGTGAGATGAAGGAGACATTGGGCATCTATAATTGGCAACTCTTTGGGTAGCAATACTATGGGTGTACCTGAAGCATGAGGAATGAGGGAGCAGACATAACAGCTCTCATTTGTTGTTTGTTTAGCTGTGGCACTCATATCCGCATACCATTTATTTGTCTGGTGGGGGTGTCGTGGGTCTTCGATATTATCTAGTCCTAACCCATAGTACTCATCATACCTCCTTCCCCCTGCGTCCCTTTTTCGTCTGTTGTTCTTGTTCCTCATGTACTTCCCAGCCTCCTGGGCGAGGGACAAAATAGACCCTCCTTTCTCATTCCCGCCCCCCTTGGCCCATTCATCATATAAGATATTGTGTGCTGCTAGCATCTTTTCCTTTTCGTCCCTGACGTTATCTTGCAGGTTGTTTTTTAATATGGGGGCAGGTTGGCTGGTGGGGGTATTATACAACCACGATATGGCAGACGGGTTTCGGTCATTTAAACTGCGAGCATTATAATTAGATATTTTCGGTGGAGACACTGTGTTGCTTTGCATTCCACCCTGTGGCTCTTTCTTTTCTAAGATGACAGCATTGGATGGTGTAGTATGGTAACCCCATACAAGTTTAGTTCCGTCCCATACCAGAAAATCACCTTCCCTCGTATTGACACTTGCAGTTGTATTGGTCCCAGTAGTGCTGTTAATCCCAGTGCTGTTAATCCCTCCCCCATCGTTCATCTCGATAGAGATGAACGCTACAAACCAATATGTAACCAGGCCAAACATTATTATAAAAAACAACGTAATGCACACAGATAATCCACACTCATACGAATATCTGCATCTGTCATTTAATAATTCTCTCATTCTACTAATTCTATCCGTTGCAGGCTGCCCGTTAGATGCCATGGTAGTTCCTGTTCGAGGTATAAAAGTGCATTAAGTGCATGCATGTAGACATTTTGTTGGCACTATCAGTGCCAATATATATTGACGGGGAATGGAAGCGGGTAGAGTTGCAGGGAAGGGTATTCACAGACAAGGGTGTAAACACGTCATAATTTGATCACTTCATTAATTACATATAAGTCCAAAAAAGAAAAAAACGTTTTTTTTTTTTTTTTCCAGTAACATCTTAAAAAGAATGCAAGTATACTTATCAGTCATTTTCCCATTCAGGTCCATTACTGACACACATACACAAGTTCATATTCAGACATTCTGCTCAGTTGCATGGTTTGCTGTTGTCTGTGCCTCCTCATCTACCTCCTCTTGCACATTACTATATGCTTTTCGTACATCTGTCAAGTGTACCCAGTGTTTTAGGCCCTTTACTTTTACTGCCGTGGGCGTGCAGAACACTACCTCGTATGGGCCATGGAACCGTGGAGCATTCCATCGACACACAAAACTCCTGACATAAATGAATTCGCCTGGCATCAGCTGTAGCTGTTGCTCAGGCTCTGTGACAGACCCTGTTATGTTTCCCTCCTCTCTAGTGAAGGGTGGAGAGAGCTGCTTCGATATTGCGCGCGCTGCCCTTGTCAATTTCTTCAAATAGTCTGTGAACTCATCTCCCAATATCGCGGCGCTTCTGTGTGCATCTGAGTGTTCGCGCAGTGGAGAGTGTGCTGTGCACATTCGTCTCCCAGTCACGATCTCGTGCGGGGACAAATGGTGGTCTTTACTTGGCTGATTCCTCAGCTCAAATAGCGCAAGGGGCAGACAGTAAATCCAATTCTTTTTCAATGAAAAGCATAGTTTTGATAACCTGCCTTTTAACAGTCCGTTCATCTTTTCCACTACGCCATTACTTTGAGGATGATAAATCGAGCACAATTTATGTTTTATTCCCAATAATGTAGTAACTTCCTTAAAATGCTCATTTACAAAGTGAGTGCCATTATCTGAGCAAATCACGTCACAAATTCCCAGCGCGGGAACACTTCCCTCACTAGGAACTTTGCAGCGCTTTTGGCATCAGGTCGTGCACATGGTCCTGCTTCTACCCACCTTGAGAATGGGCATACAACCACGATCATGTACCGTGCGCCATTACACCTTTCCCCCATGTCCGCGTAATCAATATGTAGCTCTCTGAATGGGCTAATGGGTTTTGGAATTGTTCCCCGGAGCGTGCGTAATGTCATTCCTGAATTGTATATCTGACATGTTGTGCATTCCATCGCTAATCGAGATACGTGCTCCTGGAGACAGGGCACGAACCATTCTTCCTGTATTTCTGCTGCAATGTGCTGTTTGGTATTGTGTGCAGGGAAGTGTAGTTGTTGAAACGCAATTTCCAATAACTTTATTGGCATTACCACTTTCCCTGAGTTGTTTTGTCGCCACAGTAAGTCTGTTGCCGACTTGCTGCACCCTCGTTTTGTCCACATCAATTTTTCGTCTGCACTAGCTCCTTCCTGTAATTCTAGTATTTGTGATATAGGCATCATGTTGTAGCCTTCTGGGAGCTCTTTGTTTGTCTTGTGCTGCAGCATGTACTCACCTGCTTCATATTTCTGAAAATAGGAAGCCTCCTTGGCGGCAGCGTCCGCTGCCGCGTTTCCCAAAGACACAACGTCTGTGTTGGATGTATGTGCTTGGCACTTCACTATTGCTACTGCAGTAGGGTTTTGTAGGGCCTCAATTAACTCTTTCAACAATTCTGCATGCTGTACTGGTGTTCCGTCTGCCCGTCGAAATCCCCTCCGCCCCCATCTCGCTAGACCTCCGTGTACTGTCGTCGTCATGTAAGCTGAGCCTGTGTATATTGTCACTGCGCAACCCTTTGCTGCATGTAGTGCTTCTATGAGCGCAATCAGTTCTGCTGCTTGTGCGGAGTAATGTGATGGGAGGCGGTACTGTACTAGTGTTTCATACTCACCGTCTTCTAACCTCACCACCGCCATACCAACATGTTTTTCTCCCGTGTCCACATTAACCGATGCAGACCCATCCACGAAGTACACTTCCCCCTCGCTCAGAGCGTTCTCACACACCACTGTGTCCTCCCCTCTTTCTCCTGTGTAAGTTGCACAATCGTGGTCCTGCATGTCCTCTAGTGTGCATGCTTCTGTAATGAATGTTGCGGGGTTCACTGTCTTGCATCTCACCACATGGATATTGGCGCTAGACAATATGATCTCATAGGCTGTTGCCCGCTGTGTTGTCAGTGTGCTTTTTGACCTCTCAAGTATTGCAAATAATGAATGTTCCACAAACAATGTCACAGGGCAACCCATTACTATTGTGGCACTTTTCTCAATCGCGAACGCGGCTGCAGCGAGTGATTGCTCGCACGCGAAATGGCCTTGCATCACGGCATCTAAAGTACCACTATAGTAAGCCAAAGGCTTGTGTCCTAGGGATGTCTTTTGTGTCAGAACAGCTGTCATGAGTGTTCCCTTGCAGTGTGAGAATAGGTAAAATTTGCGTCCATAATCAAGATTTGCTAGCACTGGAGCGCTTGAAATTAACTCTTTTAATGATTTGAATGACGCGCTCATTTCTTCTGACCATTCGATTTTTTTATTTTCCTGTTGTGCTTCTTTGAGTGCTTGTAGTAGGGGTCTCGTGTATGCTGCATAGTCTAATATCCATGCTCGGCAATAGTTGCACATTCCCAAGAATTTCTGCATGTCTTTCACTGTTGTGGGTTCTCCTACTGATCTTATCGCTTCTACCCTGTCGGGGATTATTCTTTTTCCATCTTTTGATATCAGCTGTCCCAAGTATAAGACCTCTGTCAGGCAGTACTGTAGCTTCTCCTTGTCTACCTTGTACCCCTTATTGGCCAATAGAGTCAGGAGCGTAGTTGAATCCTTTCTACATGTTTCTTCGTCTTGTGCACACACTAGTAAATCGTCTACGTACTGAATGATCGTGCTCTCAACTGATAGGTTTCACAAGTCTTCATGCAATATGCGGTTGAATATGCTTGGGCTCTCACAGTATCCCTGTGGTAATCTGCAGTGTTCATATCTCTTTCCCCCCAGTGTAAATGCTGTCAGGTATCTACTCTCTTCAGCTAGGGGGATTGAGAAAAATGCGTTTTTCAAGTCTACCACTGTGAAATGTGATGCCGTTTTTGGGATGCTGCATAATATTGATGCAGGGTTCGGGACCAAAGGGAACTCTTTCTGAATTACATCATTTAGGGGGCGTAAATCCTGTATCATCCTCCAAGACCCTCCCTTTGCTTTTTTGATTGGATAAATACATGTGTTACATGGGGAGTTTGAAGGCACTATTATCCCTTCTGCTAGTAGTGCATTTATTGTCTCTTTTATCCCTTCTTCAGCTTCACGGGACAATGGATACTGTTTCACTCGGGGTAAAATTGCTCCTTGCTTTAGTTTTATTATCACAGGTTGTACTCCATGCAACAGCCCTACATCATGGGGGCCTGTTGTCCACAAATTATTTGGTACGAGCCTCATGTCATCATCAAAGAATGACGGCGGTGCTCCTACCACTGCCATCAGTTGAACGGGGATTTCCCTGACTTGAATCAAAATGTCACAGGGCATCGCTATTTCCATTACTATTTCACCATCCCCTTCTGCATCTGAAAAGAGATCCTCATCTGTTAAGTCTCTCAGGGCGATGGTGGCATTTGTACCCAGCACTGTACGCCACTCACATCCTTCCCTATCTAATCCAATCACAGCAATCCTTTTCGCTGATACCTGTACAGTGTGCAAGTCTAATGATACCACTGATCCTGGTGCTGTGTCGGGACACACTATGGGGCGGAAGAGGAACTCCGCTGGAATCCTCCAGTCCATTCTTCTCAGCTCTGGAATTATGCCCTTCAATAAACATTTCCTCATTTTCCGGCAACCCTCGTACTTCTTGTGTGGTTGTGTAGGCTTGCACCACCAACATTGCACGCAATGGGCATATTCCGGGTGTTGAACACACTATTCCTCTCTCAGTAAATGATATGGTCATGTTCAGTTTACTCAGGAGATCCCTCCCTAATAAATTTATTGGTGAGTGTTCATAATACAGTAAGGGTGTCTTTACAGTCTTACCCCCCACTGTTACATCCAATGCTTCTGTGTAAGGAACTTCAATTACAGCCCCAGAGAACCCCTGTGTCTCTAACCTCCTGTTAGATAACGGGAACCGGCCCTCCCTGATACATGATTTCTCCGCTCCCGAATCCACCATGAATATGAACTGCTTGTCTCCTATTTGCGCCCCTACCAATGGTTCCTCTGCTGCATCGTAGGTGGTAGATAGAACTGGACACGCAAGTGTTCTCTGTGGGCTGTCCTATGCGGGGTGTCTCATCGCCCCCCCTTGATTGAAGACACTCCCTGAAACTACTGATACGCCGCTATAGGGTGCTGGTGCGGGGGCCCCCGTTTGCCGCTGTCGCAAAAGGGTTGCCTGGCGTGTACTGCATATTGTCATTGTTTTGTGGGTGGTTCTGTGTTCTATACTGGTGCCCCGGTTGTTGCTCATTATTACCTTGGCCTGGGTTTCTTGGTTGTTGTTGTCCCATTGGAAGACCATATGGGCTCCCCGGGTGGGGATGGCCATACTGTTCTACCTCTTGGAACCCGTTGTTGGGTCTGGCTCTGCACTCCCTAGAGTAATGCCCCCATCTTCCACAGTTCCAGCAACTCCCTTGTGCACCTCTAGGGCCCTGCCATCCATTTCTTCCCATTCCCCCGTACCCCGGTCCACCCCTTCGGCCCCTGTATCCACCTCGTCCTCCTCGAGGGGCCCACCCCTGCCACTGCGACCCTCCGCCTGTCTCCTGCTCATTCCACTGCCGCTGTCCTGCTCCAGCCCAACTAGTTGCCATCCTTCCTTGTATGGCTATCAGCCCCTCCTCCTCCTCATCTCCCTCCCTGCTGTGGGGGAGTGCGGCTACAGCCACTGCGACCTTCACCAACTTTGTCTGCACTAGTTTTGCTTCGTCTGCCAATCTCCTCTGCGCCACCTCCTTCTCCCTTTCCTTTATTCGCTTACAATGGTGCACTATTATGCTCTGAATCTCAGGCCATCCCTTCGCTTCAATGCCCGCTATTTTGTCAAGCGCCTTTTGCACCTCTTTTGGGAGCCCTCTTTTTATAATGAAGTAAAATAAAGATGTCGATTGATACCAGGGCGTGCCCGTTTCTGCTCTCCACATCTCTTGGACCCGAAAAATGTAATCCATAGCCTCCTCCCCGTCATTCATTGTACACTGCATTACTGACTGTAAGTCTGGCGTATCTGGAAACGTTTCTTGCAAGGCATCCCACACCCTCGCACGCACTGTGTTAAAGGAGGCTCCGTCATGGCGGTCGCAGTCTAATGTTACTCCCGGGAAACCGGCCTTGACCCATACTCTATCAGCCTGATCCCCCACTGCTGATACGAGCAAGCTCTTCACATCTCCTATTGCTAGGGGTACCCCGGCAGTGTGTTTCTCAAAGGCGTATATGCACTTACTTGCCCCTCCCGATAATGGGGGCAATAGCTTTAATAAATTGGCTTTATCCATCTGAGCCCATGGGATATAATTCGGCCTCCCTCCTCCCCTATGTATCAATGGGAGCTGTAGCCTTCCTTTTGTCATTGCATCTGGACCCGTTATGGCTGCTGATGTTCCCAGTGATGCCATTTTCCCCACCCTGTTCCTTAATCGCCCCGTCCACTCATCATCCAGTGTTCTCATTGAACATGTACCATCCACCCCTTCACTTCCCCCTCCCATTGCCATGCTCAACCTGTCGCTTTCTTCTAAATCGTCCCTTATATCACATAGTAGTTCCTCTCTGTCCCCTATAGGCCTTTCTTCATTATCAATACCTCCCTCTCGTGTCCCTACTTCGATTATTCGTGTCGGTTCTTCCTCAATTCTGAACAGTATCTCACCTTTTTTCCACCCGTCTTCAAGTGTTCTATTCTCACTCGGCGCTCTAGACGTGCGCCCTGATCTTGCTGCATTAAGTGCTGTTTGTTCACATATGTCTTTTATCCTTGAGAGCTCATCTTTCGCTATTGAGAGTCTTGATTGTAAATCATCTGTTAGCTTTTCTATGTCCACCCTTTGTGTACTTGCCTGGGCTCGCTCCCTTGTACTTTCATATGGCGGGGGTGCCGTTGGCCGGTGGGGTGTAGTAGTTGTCGGGAGAGGCACATAAGTGGGGTCACTGTACCCTTCTGCGGGCACAGGCTTGTTTAATATCGGGTACAAGCTTATTACCTCTATTGGTGGCGCTACATTTGACGATTCTTTAGCATCTTTCTGTATCATCAGTGGATTGTCAGTGGTGGATGGGAGGTCAGGATTTAATGCTGGTGCTTTAGGCGGTGGTATCTCTTCAAATAACCTCCAGAGATCTAATATTTCCCTCCTATTGTGCAACTGCTTCCCCTTGTATTTCAAACAAATGCATGTGGCCACCATATCCAGAACACTTTTATCAAATGACCCCCCCTCGGGCCATATCTGGGGTGACCCCTCTCCCTTCAGCTCTGTTATCCATTGGTCATGATATTTCTTAATTCGCTCCGCGTACCCTGGTAGGTTCTTACAAATATGTGATAAGGGTGTTTCGGCCCCCATCTTTGTGTTTTCCTAGTACTTGTGTGTCTCTGTGTGTCCACAATTACAATGTAAACCTATTACCAATATGGGTTCCGTCTTCTACTTCACATTCAATAATGGGCTCCTTTGTGCTCTTCCCCCTGCCTGCACAATACAAAACTGGCTGTACACAGTCTTTATTTTATTCTCTTTGGGGGGCACATACAAGAGCAAACCATCAGTGATTTCGACAACATTAACCCGGAAATCAAAAAGGATACACACTCACTTCACCTTGTCATTTTTGTCTTCAAGAAGCTCTATCCGGCCACACTTACCATGACCATTCAATTACTATACATTTATAGCTATGTTACACACTCACAGCACCAAATTGTCTTCTGACGCATACGAGGTGCACACACCTCTCTGTAACACTCTATTCACAATTCAAGCTGCCCTCCCTTTCCTCCCTAGCCGGCTGTCCCTGCCCGTCTTATTCAGATATATGGATGCGCATATATATATATTGGTCTGCTCTTCCCTCTTCTAGTAGGACTCTCTCTCTCTTACTTTCTCCCTAACGTTTTGTACTGATCTCACTTTTATTTTCCCCCCAACCCTAAAGAAAAGAAAAGAAAGAAGAAATAGCAGTCACTAATATATTCTCTGTGTCCCCCTTTGCCAGACACTTTTATCTTATAATCCACTTCTTCATATATTCCCAGTACTAGTCAAGATAGCACTATGCGGCGCCGCCTTCCACCCCCTTTCGGAGCTAGGTTCCCGTCACTTTTATCTCTTATTCACCTCTTAATCCTAATGGCCATATGCAAAGAAAAAGCAAAGAAATTTTAGGATGATCCTTAGTAGATCTGCGTACCCCCTTTTCTACCCCTCTTCGTTCTCTGTCCTAGACTTCTTCCCCCACTCCCTTTACGATCGCTCGCACTCAATACTCACGTGCCCGTCTTGAACCGATAGTCTCCGAAACTGGGTCCGTCCAGGCAGTGTTGCCATCCGCTCAACAGTCAGCCCCGGCTCCGGCGAGCGGTACTCAAAGGGGATTTTTCAACTGGGATCCCGTACCCTCTCTCTTTTGAGTGCGCACTTCTTAGTGTACCGGTCGCCATTGGCGGGCAGCCTCCCGGAGCCGGCTCACCGTGCGTATCCCTTTTCGACCGGAGATTCTCGTGCCAAAAGGGGACGGTAATGTTAGGTCGGGAAAAAATAATAATAGTAATAATCACGCTTTCGGGGTTACCACTGAAGGCAAGCGTCCCCAGACAGCACGATCCTCCCCGCAATGAGAGACAATGAAGGACTCTCCCAAGTCGGGAATAAAGCCAAGACAGAGTGCGGGTGAGCTTAAATGGGAGTTTTATCAACCAGAATAGGGCATGCAAAGAACTCTGCAAACTCCGAGAGCGCACTGTCTGACAATAGCAAAGACAGGCGTATATATATTTACAAAAAACGTCATAAGAACCTACATACTATAGGGGGCACAAGTTTGATGGGATTGGGTGGCGATGACTAACTATAGGTGCTGCTGCGATGCGGTTGGCTTTGGCTGGAGGACGTCACTGGTCAGCCTCGTGGGTTGGGCTGGGCCTGGCAGGTTGGCTGAGTTCATCCGGGCGGTGTTGTTGTGCCATCGCGGCCAGTGTCAGAGATGAATGTCTTTTCCTGACTTATTTGCCCTAGGCCATGCACACCGCAGTCATTCAGTCATTACAATATTATCTTCTTTAGTAAATCTTCCAATAGGTTATTCTACAGGTTAATGCAACACAGGAGGAATGCACCTTGTGAGGGGTCTGATGCTCATTCGTCAGGGCATGGTTACCAGTGTCCTGTTGACCAGAACCATAGGCTGAGTGGCTAAGCTTCAGGGCATGGGACGGGGCAGTACAAGCCTCCCTGTCTTGTTAGATGTGGTTATGAATCTGCCGCTGTGTGTTGCCACAGTATTGGGTGTCCTGATTGCACAGGGCCATAAGTCTAAGATGATCCGGTGGGTTGTGGGGTTTACGAGGGGGAGCCTTTGGAAGTGTGTGTTCAGGCAGAGGTTTACTGCTGTGCTGTAAATTATGCAGGTGGCGGGCCGTGGCCTTGGGTGCTGCAGAGGGGGCTACACATCTTTGAAGCGGCTCCAGTCTGGTTGGGGGAGGTGGAGCAGCGCGGCGCGGGCCTCTGCTCTCATGTTTGGCAGTCTCCGCAGGGTGGGAGGGGAAATGGCCTTGCACATATTCACAAAGGTATCTTCCTCGTGTGTTGCCGGCTTTTAGAGGTGAAAACATCACAATCATTTGAACACTTTATAATATTTGTTTGAATCACTTGAAAACATACATTTCACTTTGCTGGATGTGTCTCGATTATATCCAGTCTGAGCACCTTATTCGTACACTATGTTTAAACAATTACAGTATTTAGTTATATGCATATACATTTGCAGTAAGTGAGGTAGTAGTGAGGTTGGTGGAGTACATAGAAAATGACCCGCCACCGTATGTGACGGTGGTGGCATATAAGGGGCTTAGACATACATGCATGACAAGTGCATTCTCGCACATCCTTCACATGAGCCCTCTGTATGGTTACATTCGTCTTCTTGTGTACTCTAGCAGCATTAGTTCAGTTATGGCGCGGGACCGCGGGGTGTACGGTTTTCAATGATACATATAGAGAATAATCCCCCGGAATGCTTTTATCATTTGCACACCCCTGCAGGGGTGTGGGTCCTTCATTGCTGGTGTCATGTAAACATGCGTTTCTTACAATAATTACACAATTTTACAGGCTTCTTTAGTAGAAGTAGTTTTATGGAAAGGATACACGTATTAAAAGTAGTTTTTGACATTCGTATTTGGGTATTTTTCTGCTTTCATCGGATGACCATTCTACAGATCTCCCCATCACCCAGGCCTCGCTGACCGGGTCACTCTGGGAGCAGTGATACACTGTGGACGGTGAAATGTTACAGTGTTAGTATCTTATGCTAGCTCATGTCCGTCTTGTTCATGGGAACGGGCTCACAGCGGATCTGCCAGGGTGCTGCGGCGACAGGGATAATTGAAACTCTCCGAGGGTGGGGGCCGCGCTACAGTGCGCTGAGCTCACACCATCTTTGATAGACAAAATGGTTTCTGGGCCTAGCTAAATTCAATACGTGTGGGCAATGTCTTCAGCAGGTGAACCCTCCACCACCTGGGCCCGGGTGGTCCGAGGGGACGCCCAATGAGCCATGGCCCTCACCTAGGGAGGTGATGTAGGAAAGGAGGGTCTTTTGGACCACTCCTCCCCTACAGGTGGTTCATGGCGTGCCTATCAGAAAATGGGAATCCTGTAAGATTACTAATACTTATATGATTATATGATATATAGGTACATATGCTCCGCTAACCAATCCCTCCCTTCAATAGGTTTTAAAGTTTGCCACGTAGGATGACATTATAGCTGATGTACATTGAGGTATAAAACCTTTGTGTAATCAGAATTGAAGTGTGAGTGCATGGACTGCAGATTCATGTTCGCCAGATTGCCCTTCTTTATTGAACTGATAATAAGGTAGTATTTTGCCATATTCTTTGAGTCTGTCCGCTTATTTGGGTCTTAGATCATTATTGGTAATTCCATCAAGCACATGAGATGCTTCAAGGTGCTATTGCACATTTGGTAGCAGCGGATGGTTCCAGGTCCAGTCGACCTAGGCCCAGATCTAGACTTTTGGACAATCAACTTCTTCCGCCATTAGTCAGAAGATCGTGGAGTTTCCTGTGGAGAGCGGAGTGCAATACACAAGTGTGGAAAGAATTGGTTGACAGGTGCCACCTTGGAGACATTTCTGTCCGGTCCCCGCTGGTGATCCACGGACTGAAGGCGAACTGGTCGATTGGGGAAGAGTCGATGCTGAGGGCCTCGAGGTGAGCCACGGATGTAGGTATAGAGCATTGAAAGTGGCAAATAAAGGGGAGGGGCTATAGTATAAAGTACATATATGTGGTAACAGGATTTGTGTTTAAAGGGATAGACCTCCATTTTGGGTTCCAAGGGGACCAAAGAATATGCATTAAACTCTTAAGTAGAGTATATGGTAGGGATTCCTGACGCAAGCGCCAATAAGAAGAATCTGTATTACACTCCAAAATGGGGTAAACAGTGAGACGAAATACATTTACTAGAGATGGTAATGGAAGGCGTACACAGAAAATGTAGAAGTGCACATGTATATGCGGTTATAAATATGCCTGCATAACACTTTATTACGTAAATTGAGAGATATAAAACTATAATAAAAAAGTTAAGGTGATCATTAGCTTTTTAAACCAACAGATGACATCAATCAGGGAAGGATAAAAGTTGAGAAAATATAGTAATTTTAAACCAAAGATTCTTACAGTGCCAATTATAGCACAATAGGTCAGCAAGAATCGATAGAACTAAAAAAAGAAGAAATAAAAGATAAACGATATGATAGAGATTTAGAACATTTTTAACATATTGGTCTTTTGTTGCAATGAGCAGCGATTTATGGTGCTTGTTCGAGTCAATTGGTGCAGTACATTTGATAAAGTAAATAAAAGAACAAAATATCCGGTAAGTATTAACAGTCGAAATTGACTTGTCATCATGGGGAACACTCCACTTTTACATCTATGAAGGACATTAAAAGCATATACACTTAAGAGTACACAGTATCACGCTGAGTTGGTGAAGGGAACAACTAATATAACACTTATGCCATGGCCTCAAGAAGGCTTGTTGTCAAAAACAGTATGCCACATACACGGGGAAGAAGTTGCAAAAAAGATTATCAATTTTAGAACTATGGAAGATTGTAGTACTTTGTAAATAATGGGATCGGAACCGGGGATAAGTTCAACACTTTATTTCACCAATGACCCTGCGCTCCCTCCGCATCCACTCTCTCAACCGTCCTCTCCTACTTCTCACGAGCATCTAATTCCATCTTCCAACTCAACAATCCACAGTCCATACACACGCATACCGGTGGAAGCTCAGGCATTAAACAAGAACACAACACATCCCCTCCTTTCCCAACCTAACAAACAAAAATACAACCTAATAGCCAAACCCGTAATGACTCAGAATATATGAACATATACAATGTGATTGACAACTGATAAATAAGTAAAAAGATTTGGATTCTTTACCATTAGTTTATGACATAGGGCCTCATCATGACTTTGGCGGTAACCCTTAAATCCGGCGGTAGCGCTATTACCGCCGGATTTAAGGGTCCACCAAATCAGGACTTTGGCGGATTTCGCCCCAGCTCTGAGCTGGGGGGAAATCCACCGAAAATTTGCGCTCATACCGCCGGCGGGAAATCCGCCGGCGGTATTAGCGCGAAATTTCCCCATTGAGCCCAATGGGGAATGGGGCATTCCCGAATGGGCTCAATGGGGAATGGGGATTCACATTACCGCTGAACTCATGATCCGGCGCTATTAGCGCCGGGGAGTTCGGCGGTAGGGCAGATAGCGCCGGCGCTAATAGCGCCGGCGTTACCGCCCAAGTCATGATGAGGCCCATAGTCTCTTGACCATGCCGGGGGTTTCCTGACCTACCTCTCGAGACACCTGTCAACTCATTAACGTTAGTCTCCCTCAGTTCTCTCGAATCACTGCCATTCTCTCTTCTCCTCCAAATTCCCTCCATTCCATTCTGTTCATCAAACAACTCAATGCCATTAAGCTTTACTCCTTTACCTTCTTCAACACCCATGGTCACTCCTTGTCATCTCCATCCACTCACTCGATCTAGATTCCATATGGAACCATCTTGAATCATAATGGCATTTTCGAAAACCTACTTAACTCTCACAGGCTTTGTGTCCTTTGATTCCCCCTTTCTCACCATTCTACCTTTTTTTTCCTGACCAGATCACCAGCTGACACTTTCACTCGCAACTGACAGTCATTCTTCCTATAATCCAACTCTCTACCTCTTCCAAACTTTGGTTTCCTTCGATTTACCCCTAATGTATTTAACACAGTGTTGGGTTTCCTGCCTCTCATCAACTCGAACAGCGATTTTCCTGTATCAGCTCTACCTGATGTCCTGCAAGTTTTCCTCTAGAGCCTTCTCAACAGACTGCGCATAGCTTGTTCCACTGCTTCAACAATCACCCTGTTGCATCTCTCCACTAACCCATTGGTTTGAGGATGATAATTAGCAGAACATCTGCACTGAATGCCTACCGATCTGGCATATTCCATCATCTCTGTACTTCTGAACTCCACACCATTGTCGCTAACAATCACCTTGGGATATCCGTCCCTTCTAAATACATGTTGCATGAATCTAATGACCTCATAGGTGTCAACTCTATTCACCATTTCAATCTCCATCCATCTTGAACAATAATTCACCATGCCAATTAAAAATGTCCTTTCTCTCACCAAATTATGATATGGAGCCACTATGTCAATTCGAATTTGTTCCCACCGTTGCTCTGGCTTATGCATGGTAATGGGCTCCGCTTTAAACACCTTACAACTCTTGTCAGAATTCTGACAAGGCTAACAACATCTCAAGAACCTTTCGACTATGAGATCTACACCAGAACACCGATATTTGGTGTGAATATTGCGTTTCGTTCCAGTGGAGCCTGGAGGACCCTGATGCGCCCTCTCTATCAACACCTCCCTAAGACTCCAGCGTGTTATCAACTTGTCTCACCTCAGTAAGAAATCATCTTCAATAGAGCACTCATCCTTAACTTCCCAAAACGGAAGACAATTCTCATCTACCAATCTCTTGTTCGGCCAACCTTTCCTCGTATATTATCTAAGTTTGCACAGAACTTCATCCTCTTGTATCCCCTGAATCAATTTTTCTCTAGAAATCACTTCCAAAATTATGGCAACACCTTCCACATCTTCAACCTGCTCTACCTCCTCAACTTTGAGAGGCAATCTTGAAAAAAAATTGGCAAGCTGATTCTTCCCAGGCACATATTTCACTTCAAAGTGATAATCTTGAAATTTCAAACTGTACCCAACAAGTCTGGGGAATACCCTGCACATCCCTTGCACTGACAACACCTCCACCAAAGGCTTATGATCCGTACACACAATAAACGGATCTCCCCACACATATTTCCTGAAGTAGTTCACTGCCCACACACAAGCTAACAACTCCCTTTCAATTACAGAGTACCTACTCTCTATATCATTATCACCCTAGACGCATGACAGATGACCTTTTCACATGCATTCTCCAAAACTTGTGAAAGAACGGCTCCCAAACCAACCCCACTGGCATCAACAGTGATATTGGTCTGGTTTCCAAACACAAATCCACCCAGATCCATTGATTCACATATACTGTTTCTGATTCACTCTGCTGATTTTTCGCACGCTGCACCCCACTCAAACTTGACCTCCTTCTCATGGGTTCTGTTAAACTCGCAAAATTCTGTACAAACTTGTTATAAAATTCACAAAGACCCAAACATGATGTTAGTTATTCCTTACTCGTAGGATTCGGTGCATTTTTGATAGCTTTCATGACCCCCAGTTTGGGTCAATAACCCTTCCCACTGACCACATGTCCTAAATACTCCACCTCAACCTCTTTACACTTACACTTGCTTTTCTCCACATTCAACCCTTTTTCATTCAATCTTGACAACACATTCTGCAATCTTTCATCATGCTCATGCTCCCCCTTCCCAAACACAATAATATCCTTTTGGTAAACTAATGTCCCCTTAAATCCTTTCAGTGCTTGGGTCATGACCTTTCAGAACACTCTTGTTCAGACCCATCCACCAAAGCGAACGGTATCAGCCTGGCCTTGCTATGCGCAACAGATCTTGCTCCAGGTTTCATAACTATCTTGTGGGCATAGTCCTTCAACAATCACAAACGTTTTTGAAATATGTAACCAGTACACTTTCATAAGTTCTCTTACCTGCCAGGCCTGCTGCTGCTCTTCACTAACAGCACTGGTTCCTCTTCTCATAGATCCAATCTTATCTTCAACGCTGCTTGATCCTTCCATCCAAGTGCATTTACTCCCTTCCTTGCTTTATAAACTTTGTTATCCGCTTGGCAACCTTTGACCTGTACATAACTCTTGAACCAGCCTGTGATGTGAATCTTTGAACCCTCGAATCTTCCAGGATTCTTAATGTCCGGTGGACGCACTTTTGCATTCAAGCCTTCATATGCCAACCTCTCCCATGTCTTGGATGTAATTATGGTGAACGGGGAACAACTGTCCACCATGACTGAGAGCCTCCAATTCTCCAACAAAATGACACATCTGGGACACTTTAATTCCTTGCCAGCTGTTTCATGAACCACTACTACTCTCTCCTCCTCAGAATCCATCTCATCCTGTATCACTGACACCCTTTTCTTATTCCTACAGACTACTGCACCATGTCCTCTCATTCTACAATTCGCACATGTCTGATAAATAGCCAGACAATTCCTTGAATTGGCATAATTTCCCACTCTGCCACACTTATAGCACCTGTCCTTATCTCTGCCTTTATTTCTAAACCTAGTCTTCTTCCTGTTTCCTTTGTTTCCTCTACGATCTTGGACTTTTGGTTTATAACTTGTTCCACAAGGTTCGTCTGCTTCTTGTTTCTCCCTTTTGTACCTCACAACATTCACAGAGAAATGTTCTCCAGACTCTTGAGCTGACTTAGCTTGACCTTGCTCAACACTTTGAGCTTGCATTACTTCCATCTCCTTGCTCTTCATCTCTTTCGAACAGAGGTGTGTGTGTTCCACCCTTTTGCTATAGCTACAGCTTCCGGCAATGTGGGTTTACACACCATCCACAATCTGTCTTTTATCAAGGGGTCTCTGGTGGTCATAATAATATGGTCTTTAATCAGTTTATCCAGCATGATGCTTGTGCCGAAACTGCAAGTCTGAGATAATTTTCTTAGGGCTGATGCATATTCTTCAATCGTTTCATCCTCCTTTTGTGACCTTGTGTAAAAGTTGTACCGATTTATTGCAACATTTACCTCTGGGGCATAGTATTTGTCTAATTGTCTTAGTGCTCGTTCATATTCATCCACGTCACCAGCTTCATCTCCCGCCAGTTCTGGTAATTCTCTATATTTACGCTGTCCTTCAAGTCCCAACGCATGTTTTAACAGTAACTTTTTCTTCTGTGGGGACAACCCATCTTGTTCCACTGTCTTTATGTAGTGTTTCCAATACTCCCTCCATTCTGGCCACACAACACATGGCTGACCAGGATTTGGTAAAAAAAACTTTTTGGAGGATATACTGTTATTTCTTGCATCCTTTCTCTAATTTATTACCAATATAGTATTCTTCTACTGTAATGTCTTAGTCTTGTATTTATTCTGTACGACTCATGTGTGGAAGAGAAAGGAAAAATAAAATGTGTTTTTTTTTCATACTGTGAGGAGGAAAAGCTGGATGAATACTGATTTCCGCATGACTTCTGCTTCAATGTATTTAAGATGAAGGCACATTTCTGTGCCCTTTTTAGGTCCTTCTACTGTTTACGACAATGTCGTCGTGGTTAACTGATTCAAATGTGCTCGCGCCCGTAGTCATTTTTGCGAAAAACTGTTAATTATTTATACTTCTGGTCGCTGCTGTTGGTCGTCTAGCATTGTGCACCTTACTTGTGATAGCAATGACTCTAGACTTTTCGGTGAATCAACTCGGAGGAAGCATCTGCTTGTCCGTGTCTGCAGTGCACTGTGCACGAGTTCGGTGGGGTTGTTGGCCTTGTCGCCAAAATGTAGTACTTTGTAAATAATGGGATTGGAACCAGAGGTAAGTTCAATACTTTATTTTGCTAACGACCCTGCACTCCCTCAGCATCCACTCTCTCAACCGTCCTCTCCTACTTCTCACAAGCCTCTCATTCCATCTTCCAACTCAACACTCCACATTCCATACATGCACATACTGGAGGAAGCGCAGGCATTAAACCAGAACACAACAAAAGATGTATCAGAATGAGAAAGAAGACCCACCTGAGAAGGAGTGGATACTTAATCAGCATAAAGAGGAAGACGTAATTCCCTCAGCTCCTCTCACTCCTCCTAAAAATGATAGCACAACAGAAGATAAATAGGGAATGTATCCTTTAAAGGAAATGAAGGCAGAAGCGGGGTATGACAGTATGGAAGAGAGTAAGATTAAGGAACGGAAAAATATATCAGCATGCAATCAATGTAAAGAGCGTGATGAACGAAGAAGTAGATAGACAGAAATATAGGAGAAAGCTAAAAGATAAAAAGAAGGGAAGGACAAAGCCAAGGAAGGAACCATAGTGCTTAACAAGTGGATGGGAGGACAGATATTACTTAAGTTAGACGGAAAGGGCATTGATGGTGTTAGAAAGAGGGAAGAAAGAGAAGAACAGGAAGAGAAAGCAAGGACACAGGAAAAAGCACACAAAGAAGAGAAGGTGAAAGAGAGGAAATGAAGGGAAGACAGAGAAGGTATTAGGAACAAAAGAAAGAGAAAGAAAGAATAGGAAACAATAAACACAAGGATGGATATGTTAAAGGATATTTATACCATGCCCTATCATCACCAGAGTGGTCCCCTTGTACTCTGGCAGCTCTGAAAGTTAAGAGGGGATGTTGTGTTTGTGGGGCATAGCAGGACAAAGGTGTAGCGAGAAATATTGTGATGTATTGTTGGCAGCTTCACTTCGTTAGCACCATTCGCTGAGCATAGCTGCGGTTTATGGATCATTAGCCTCCATGCGCTGCAGTACGAGGCTATGTGTGGTGGTGTTTGATTTGCATTTGAGAGGTGTATGCAGAGAGGAGATTTGAGGTTTAGAAGTTGGGTTGGTAGGGCTTTTTTCTTACCATATTGCTTTTGGATATTTGACACTTGCCGAGACACTCACTGCGTTCTGCTCCAGTCGTATCGTCTCTATGTGGCTGTTTGTGGTCTCAGGGTAGGAAGGTGTTGATGGTCTCCCCCAATTTGGGTAGAGTAGTGTATGGTTCTAGGATCGCAAGGGTCTCTACCAGAATGAACAGGACGTAAATTGGGTGATGCAATGGCAGATGAGCATAGGGTACTGTCATTAAACGGGTTGGATCTTGATGATGAGAAAAGGGACGATAGCCATACAAGTTGAAGTTTAATGATGTCAGATGAAGAAAGGGAACAAACCGAGAAGGCACAGAGCGAGGGTGCTTGTGGTTTTTCAAAAGATGCAAGCATAGAAAAAGGGGTAACATGGTCAGATTTAAAAGACCCTAAAGAAAAAACACATCAGAACCAATACCACATTCTGAACGGCCACCAGCACAATCACACAGTGCAGGGGATATATCTGTGCCGTATGTAAGCCGATTAAGGTCATTGCCAGGCCAAAGAGAGATGGCAAAACTAACCCCACCTGGAAAACGAGAAGTATAGGTGGGTATGATTATGGGCAAGCCTATACACAATTACCATTTATTAGAGAAAGGGGGAGGAAGACCAGGCTGCAGACAGATAAAGAAAACTTGAAATGTGCAGGTCTCATCACGGCACTGCGTTAGGACACCGAGAGGTCCTTTCTTCTTACTTCTTCTCAACTGGGTAGCATTAGCATATCTCATCGATCTCATCGGGGGACCTTGAGATGCCGCATTCCACACTATCGCAAAGTCCCCCTTCGAGTAACATTGGCTTCACCTTCGCAACAGGGACAACATCTCTCCTGCAACATTCTGCATGCGGGGCAACTGCTGCAACGACCTACAGCGCTGCAGGACCACTGGGTCCCATACACAAAAGGCAATTTGCTCACGCCCAGGCAGTAAGTACATTTTACGTTTCAGAGGACGGTTAGGCATGCAGGCTTCTTATCCAGTCTTCACTATAGCTACGCAGCATTGCCTGTGTTTCCCTGTGCTAGTACATTTCTAGTTGGAATTTGCAAATCGACCACGTCTCCCAGCGCTGGGTCACCTGGGTTTTCTTCTACCCTGGATCTACAGCTGTGCTCTGGAACTGCGCTGTTCCATTTGGCAACTTCTTGTTGGGCTCATCTTCCCTTACCCCTTGCCCACCAGTAACATAACGTTGCCAAATCCGCTACTGTTCTGCCATTTTTCATCTGAGTAACCCACTGTAACATGGAGGTCTACCCTTATCTTCTCTGCCTTTCAGGCCCTGGGTGTCTGGCAGGACTCTCCAACTAATGCACAGCTCCCTTTCTCTGTCTTCCCAGGATTCTCCACTGGGGCCAAAGTTCTTCCCTCTTAATCGCCCTGAGTCTCAATTGGGGTGTGCTCCCCCCTGTCCTTCACTCTCTTGGTCTACAGGGCCAAAGGTCTCCCCTTTTATTAGCTCTGGGTGATGGGACTTACTTGTGTGGGGGAAGTGTGTTCCTCTCCTTCTTCGCTGCACTCCCCATGCAGATTGATCACATTTAACCTCTCTTTCACACGTAGGTTCTTTTTCCTCATCGCCAGTGTGATAAGGTGACTTCCTTAGGCTTCTTGTAAGTTCCTTTAGGTTTATTGCATCTTCTTAGGTTACATCAGCTTAGCGTATAAGGAATAGTTACATGGAACAGACACTGGCACCCATCACCTAGACAGGGGCTCTCCAACTGCCTGAGCTCGGAACCATCACCACAAACATTCTCTCATTCACACCATAACATTCCACATTACATCACATGCTTCCACATACACTTACAAGCACATCACAATGCATCTCCCTTTCTTCCCGAGATACCACATACACAAACAAAGCATATCACAACAAGGCCCAATGTGTTGAAGTACTGGATCCAAAGAAAAGAGCACACTTCATCATCAATGCTGGCAATTACAATAACATTGCACACATTCTTGTATGCTGTTTTTACCTATGTATTGCTGTCTTATCCAGCTTTAAGAAGATGACACGTGGACATCAAGACGTTTCTTGGCAATCCGCAAAACAGTCATATTATTTCCATAATCATTTTTGCAATAATCCTGCACTTTGCATATAAAAGTGTGATTTGCAAGACATAACAAAATTACATATTGAATTGTGAAAACAATAATGGGAATATTTCAGTATATAAAAGGTATAGTAACAAGACCAGCTACTACACAAGAGATTGTGTCGCATTTGAAAACTATGGCAATACTTCTTATGATTACATTATGTCTCATGACTTGTTTACATTTTCTTATGCTTTATACATTTTGTGAAATATTGTTTTATTGTTTTATAATTATAATGTAATATTTTTTATGATATTTTTTAGCACATTTTTCGAGCAAAAAGAGATGTTGGGCAAGACAATTAGAATAGAAATACATATCTTGATAATTCGGTCCATTTAAAGAATAACATGTGGTATCAGCACATGAAGGAGGTGGGAGATAGAACGTCAGATGAAAGCTGCTGTGTATGTTCTCTCATCCTCTATGCCATGAACACAGCCAGAACACTCACTGCAAGAGAAATACCTGCACACGATGCAAAATGCATCAGTCATCTAGCAGCGAGCACAACCAGAGGACAATTCGAAGGAAAATGGGCTTCTCTGCATAGTCGATCAAGGAGACTTCCCTATGAAGATGCTATGTGAAAACACAAAAGATGGAAAAAGATGCTTATATATTCTTCCCTGACTGGAGAACAAGTAAAGGTTGCTGAAATGAAGAGGCTGGGATGTTCAGACATACAGGAAATGCCCGGAGTTCCAGGATACTCAGAGAGACCTTCTCTATTGGTTTGTGGATGAGTTGCTACCAGTTCAGGATGGGAAGAAGGAATGCTATCTTGCACTGCACACTTTTTGAAGAAGGAATCAGTGAGCATAGTGCAAATAGTAATTGACACATGCCTAAAGTCATGCTACTAACATGGGTTGACAATGAAGCAGGACCGGTGTCCATAATATGTCTAAGGAATGTGCCAATATGCTTCAAGAACAAATGCCTGGTCCTAGTTGGAGAAAATAAAGGATGCAAGAAGGTGCTGGAAGTACCAGGAATGAATGTTGGAACTGCTGTACTAATGGATGGCTATTGGGTCTGTGGATCCAGAGCTTGTATGAAGCTGCCTAAATATTGGGGAGGAATATGTTGAATTGTGATCATACATGTCCCTACATTAGTGATTCCCCAAAGTGATCTCCATATTGAAGAGCTCCCAAAGATGGATACACACCAGAGAAAGAAGAGGTTACTCAACTTCCGTTGAATGAAGAGGGAGCAAAACATCTCAGCAAAATCAATAGCAGCCTATAACAATATTCCAGTGGAGCATAAATTATTCAGCAAGACGGCAGTGATATTTACAGACATATTCATTCCAGGAATAAAAGCTCAAATAAATGCCAAGTGGTTACAGATCACTAGGTCGGAGCTGCTACAAATGATCAACACAACAATAAAAGGATTTAATGCGATGAAGTAAGAACTGAGGGCCATCAGGCTTATGACCCTCCAGAACAGGTATGCCTGCAACTTAATTACAGCAATGGAAGGAGGCATGTGCGCCAAGATTGGGCATTCTTGCTGTACATTCACACCTGCCCATGATGGAGAAAATGGAACCCTGACAGAGGTAATAAATATGCTGACAACCCTTCATACGAAGATGGACAAGGAAGTTGATGAGACAGAGGTAGATGACTGGTTCTTGTCTCTGTTTCCATGGATTGCATACTAGTGTTGGTATTGCTAGGATTCGATCTTAAAAGGATCATTATAGGACAATGAAAGACAACAGCAAAGAAAGCTATTGGGATGTATATAATGCTTTATGTGAAGGGTGATCACGCACCAAACTGAAGGCACCAACCGTGAGAACATAAAGGATAGTCCACTGTCACACCCAGTGATGAAGTTCTACTACCCAGAGGATCACAAAAACTACATTGGATGTTGGGTATTCACTCAAACAACTGGAGAATGTTGTCACATGACCTGGAGCATGGATGAGCACATGAAGAATACAGGCAACCTGAGGGGGTTGACAAAAGTATGGATCCCAAAGATATAAAGTTGTGGAAAAAAGATGAAGAAGATTGAAGAGGAGGTGGTTGAGGACATGACTAGAGGGGGGAATGTAGAGAAACAGAAAAGTACGTCACAGAGAGACTGCACCCCACACCTTCATCTACAGGAACAACAGTAGAAGAGCCCTATGTGTGACACCAGGTATTGTCCCAATACCGCACCAAGTGTATGAGAGACGTTATGCGCTCAAACAATTGTCTCGAATTTGCCCTAGCACTGACATTCACCATTGCACATAGAAGAGCTGTAGGTGCAAACTGACAGCTGCCGAATGACGTCACGAAGGAAGGACATGAGGACGCACTGAAACGATATGCAAATACTTAAAGAATAATGATGTAACTGAAGTGACAAGAGAAACATGTAATCAGATATGAATAAATCATGTGCGCCAGAGAAATATGTAAGAAGAGACAAAGTGAATGTACATATGTAGAAATGTAAGGTTGCTGAGACATATAGATGCAAAAGAAAACATAACGTGACTAAAGCAGCAATGAGAAAAGGATGGACGTCCGACTTGTGTTGGAACCAATCGAGCTACCTCAGAGACAGACCAGGGTTGCAGACGCCGGATAAACAGCTTCGAAGGAATAATTGCAAGGCACAAAGGGAGTCAAAGAGGATAAGCCATGTAGGTAAGACATATTTCTCTTAGATTAAGCAGAAGCAAAAACATGTTCAAGTGCCAAGTATTGGAAAATCAAGAATGCAAAAAGCATATGCATGGTGGAGTGATCAAGTCTCGAAAGGCCAAAAAGAGTAATAGCATCCAGCAAAATTAAATCAAATAGCTGTAAATAAAAGGTTGAAATGGACAAAATCGTGATCTCCCCACATGTGACTCAGAAGTCTAAAACCAGGGCTATTCATTAAGTTGCAGATGAAGAGAATGGTGTACCTACACTTCCTGAAATGTCCCAGAGCAGAGAACAGACAGCAAGGCCAACTATACTTTATTGAGCTGATAATGAAGTAACACTTTGCCATATTCTTTGAGTCTGTCCGGTTGTTTGGGTCTCAGATCATTATTGGTAATTCCATCAAGCACATGAGATGCTTCAAGGTGCTATTGTAAGCGTCTAATGATGACTCAGCTTGAGGGGCGGGTTTTATGATTTACTGTCATGAGGGCACTTGAATTTAGGACAATTGGTCAACAGATAAGATTATCACAAGATGATGTTTTATGACTCATGAGATTTGAATGTCTAAATGTTAGAAAATCGAAGGTAAGATGCATTGGAAAAAAAAGTCTGATCGATATATGCTCAAAAATATATGCCCTATCCATTGTGCCAAAACAATTCCTAAGAGAAATTCCCCTTTAAGAGAGATTTAGGATTAGCTGATTTATCATAACAATGCCCTTTAAATTCAGCAGGTGTGGAATTGATCACTATCTTAACTCGGTGCCCCTCCCCTTGCAAAGCCCTTTCAAAGCCCATGAGCACACACATGATATCACAAAAGGGAATCAGAATGACATACAAAATGACGTAATCAGGGACATCTCCGGGGGTGGGTGGCGATTTAAGATAGTCATCACTCCCCACACCTGCTCAATTTCAACGGTTGTGTTGCGATAAATCAACTCACCTTAACCCTCTCTTAACTATTTTAGTCGTTATAATACATGGCCACACACATTTACATTACTTTTAATACCTGACCTCTTGTTTACTGTAAGAGATCTTCCAGTTGTTGATACATACAATGAAGAATCTATTTGGATTGAAGCATCTAAAAACGTTTTGTGGTTTAAAATAAACTATAACATGCAGATAGGTCCTTGCTCTCCCTTGTTAAACTTCAGCAGTGCACACAATAAGCACACTGTTTACGTTCCTTATCAATTAATGGCTGTGAAATGTCACAGACATTTGTTTTAGAAGAAAAAGAAAGGAATCTAAAAAAACTAGTCATAGCTTTGTTTGAGTATTGCAATTACACCTGGATTTCTGTTCTCTGCTGGCTAAATCAGTAGACATTGTGGCGTCGAAACAGACTGTAATAACAGATTACAGTTGTTTTAATGATCTCATTTTTTTTATCACAGGTTAGTATGGATGTCAGAACTAGCCTGCAATAAGAACATTATTTACACTCTTTGCAGGGGTATTGCAGGCTGTCATGTATTATAGGAACATCACTGACAACCATTTAAAATGATATAAAGCTTACAATGGAATTGTACTATTTTATGGCTAACTGGTGGCACCACAATGAAACCTTGGCCCCTCAGCAGCCAGAATCTGCCACAGATAGATTGTGAGAAATGGGGATATACGTCACTTGCTTTCACTGGAGGATTATGGGCCTCATTACGAGGAAGGCGCCATTAACCCTCTTTCGCCTCATTACGAGGTCTGCTCGCGGGTCCTGCTAAGGACGTCTGGTAAAACCAGGCATCCTTAGAGGGACCCGCGAGCAGACCAGGATGCTAACAACGGGCCCATCATTAACGGGCCCGTTGTTAGCATCCTCCCCATTCCCGTTGAGCCCTATGGGGGCTCAAATGGGAATGGGGATGTACCGGGTCCGGATCCCAGGAAAGGGAATTACCGGGCCCTCCAAGGTCAGAATGGCCCGGTAATTCCTCATTCCTCGAACCGGACCCAGTACCCGGTATACTCGTAATGAGGCTCCATGTCTTTCACAACAGTTGGGGTCAGGGCTAGGTAGGAAAAAGGGAAAGATTAGGTAAACCAATAAAAGAAAATACGATAATTGAATAGCAACACAGTTAGAACATGAGAACAGAAAATGGTAAAAAAGAAAAGGAATGAAAAAAGAAAGATATCTGCAAAAGGACCACAAAAGAGATGAAACGTGACAAAATGCAGGAAAGTAGATCTAGCAAGAAAGATGAAAAGGAAGAGATAGAAAATATGAAACTTTAAATGGAAAAGTACTATTAATAACCATCTCTTTAAACGGAGTAGAAGCTTTGGCAGCTCTTTAAGTGTTAAGGCAGGCAAGCTATATCATAATTTTCCAGACAATGTATGTCATATTCTGGATCTTCATGCTTTCTGAAATAAAATGAAACATTACTTTTTTAATCATTTATTTTTTCTTTATTTACTTTGATGGTACATTATTTAGCATAGTGCTTTGACACCCGTGGGCAGTGAGTGTGTTATAAAACAATCCCACGGGTGTCAAAGCACGCCGCTGCTCCCCGAAGGCTGCTGCGCTTCCTAGAGAAATTCATTTTTATTTGATGGAGCCCCTCTACAATTCGCCATTACTATCAGTCTGTGGTTATGCCATGCATTTTCACTCCACCTGCCTCCAGTATTCCTGAGTGCAACCGCCGCTATTTGAGACCACGAGGACCTTTGCCACTTAAAAATGGCCGCCCGCTTTGTTGTAGCTGGTTTCCACATGAGGAAACACACCAGGCCCTTAATCCAAGCCTGATTGGCTATAAGTCATTACTTACTGGCCAATTGTAGGCCGGCAGGCGTTTAAGCCGGCCCACATCCTAAGGCATCCTCCTGTCGTGAGCCTGTCAGGAGCCGGAAGTGCCGCGTGCCAGGACCCCTGCACCTCCGCAGAGCCGAACGGAAGACTCTGTACATTTTTGACTCATCCATTTGGGTAAGCAGCGCTCTACTGTCGCTACCCACTGGCCTAACCTAAATTGTATCTTTGTCGCGTAGCATGCTCTATAGGAGTGCCGTTCATATTGACACCCCGAGCAGACAATCAGATACTCTCTACTGCCAATGGCCATTTACAGTTGTTTTTGCTGCCTTGTTTCACTGCTATCTGACCTCGCTGTTTAACCATGATGGATTATGCAGGCAATATATCTAGTTAACTGTTTATGATTACGCCCATATGCCGTATGTACATCCTCAGATTGGTGCTCATTACATTGCCAGTCTTAACCCTGCCCACACTTACAACTAGCACAGATATATTCTGATTGTATGGTGGCTACCCTTGCCTAGTTGTACAATGTATCTTTGTATTAGTGCACCACTACTGTTGCCTACATTGTGTTTTAGCCTGGGCGCTTCACCAGCACTGTCTTAACATGCTCCCCTAGGCTGCATAACTGTGATTTGTCCTAAATCTCTAATTACCTTCTACAATGGTGTACCATTGTTAATTTGTTAACCATTAAACCTTATACAGACGCCCCATACACCTAGCTACAATAGACCTCTGTACTATCATGTTGCCTACCACTGCCGCCCATATGATTCTTCAGCCTAGATGCCTACTGTACTGTAATAACCTACTTGTTACCACTGCCAGGCATGTCATTGTACTGATACTGTTCAGGTGTAACGCTCACCTGATTCCCGTAGAGGCGCCGGTCTTGACTGGGCGTATACCGTATCTTCAAAGGTGATGTGTAACACATGGCTGGCTCTTTGGGCTGGACCTCTGTGCACTGTATGTCTGGCTCGAAGGGTAAGATGTCTTAGGTAAGTGAACGCCGTGCTCTCCATCTGCCTCGAGGCAGGGTGCTGTAACCAGTTTCTTCACTGGATAAGGGGAGCAGGCCTCTTGACTTCAGAGGACTGCTGTCCGTCGTTTACTGCACGAACGGTAAGTTTCGAGTAATTCTAATGTCTTTAAAGTCTTTAGTAGTGATGTCTCTTGTTTTGCAGGGTTCCGGCGATGGCGGATGGCGGGCTGAAGTGAGTTGAAGATGGAGCCCGTGTGATGAATAGAAGCGCCTGGAAGCACGTAAGTAAGCGCTTGTTGCCTGCTTCACGATGCGCTCTAACTGTCTTTTTATTTTGCAGGTACAAGTTCGGGGCGGCTGCAGGGTGCCTGAATACCCACTGGGTTAGATGTGGAAAGGAGTAATGGCACGTGAGTATTAAAGTTCCCCAATGTCTTTAAACGCACCTTGTTTTGTCTTTCAGATGCGGGATGCAGCGCCGAAGGCCTCCGGAGCGTGCAAAGAGTTGGTAAGCTTTTGTCTTTCAGATGCCGGAATGCAGTGTGAAGACCTCCGGAGCGCACGAAGAGTAGGTAAGCCTTTGTCTTTCAGATGCCGGAATGCAGCGCGAGGCGTTGGTGACAGCCGATGGACCAGGTAAGTGAAGAGCTGTCACTGAAGACCGTAATGCTAACCTGTTCTTTCTTGTCTTTATAGGTGTTGCTGAAGACTGGATTCAGAATGGTAAGCCTTTCTCCTTAGGCCCAGGATCAGATGCAGAAGACACGATGAGCGTTCTGCTGCTGAGAGTGCAGAATAACGCAAAGCAAGATTCATCCATCGGGTGCGGTTTAAATAGCCTCCTGTAGTGCTTAGGTGTCTCCTTCCACAGCCACGCCTAGGTAAGAAAAGAGTTCCTGCTTTCCAGAAGAGTTCCAGTGTTCTGAATCTAGGGAGTGGCTCCTGCCCCACCCAACAGGAAAAGTAGTTCCAAACAGAAGAGGATCAGAGACTCAACTGGCAGGCAAGTAAGCAGCATGGTCTGCTGCAGGTAAGTCCACCCAAGCATTATGAGCCCGGCGCTTCCAGCGCTGGGACTGGGCATATTTATCAGCCTGGTGTCACTGGCGCCAGGACTGGGTCCAAAAGGTCCCAATTGGGACTGGTTGGCACTCGGAACCTGGGTTATGGATCTGCTTCCAAGGGAGTTGGGAAAACCCTGACCTTTTGGAAGCAGAGATCATGACATCAGGTGCCCAGTTGCTTGATTTGTTCTATTGCAGCAACGCTGTTTAAATGGCCACTGATAACTGTACTATCATCTAGATGCCTTACTGATAATGCCTTACTTTGCTGCCCAATTATGTTTAGGCCTAAGTGTTCAGTTGACTGAAAGGTATTCTATTCTTATGTTGTTTAGTGAAGCCATTTCTTGTGTTACTTAGTCACAACTCTGCCCAGATACCCCCATGAGCAACGTCATATCCTTGATACTCTAATTTGAAAGATGTTAACTTTAGTAATACTGCTTTGCACAATGGCTGCCACTACACACATCGGCACCAGAAGCCAAGTATACCTCGCTCAGCTCCTGCTAGCATCTATTTCAGACCCTAGTCTGTCTACTTTGACAAATACAGTAACAAATAATGCCCCTAGTGCCTCTGAGGCAGTAACCTATGCTTCCCTACCGTGTGTCACGTCCAATAGAAATATTAGACTCCGTTCCAGATTAACTAAATTACATGAACCATTGAGAAGAGCCCTACCACCTACCAACCTAAAAACTAACTACAAGCCTAGTCTGAAACCTAGCCATCCCAAGCGATCTCCGCCTTTGCCCATCTCCAATATAAATGTCCCCAGACCAACACTCACAAGTACAAGTTACGTGATGATAATAATACAGCCCAATGTATCCTAGTCAAAGAAGCTAGTGAGAACCCCCCTCTTAAAGGAGCGCTTCTCAATGTTAGATCTCTTGTCACCCATGCTACTGACATAGCTGACCTTATTACAGAAGGCAATGTGGATTTCCTTGCAATCACGGAAACATGGCTTCACAATGCAGCAGGACCCTCACTCATGCTGGCTATCCCGGATGGATATACAATAGTGAGACATGACCGAGACGGGCCCGTGGTGGCAGCATTGCCATCATTTCTAAAACATGTTTCTCCCTAAGATTAGCTTCTACCCACATGTCACAATCATGTGAAATTCTTTCTGCTAAATTCCAGATAAATAACTCACAATCTCTCACCATCTACTTAATATATAAACCGCCTAATCCTCTTGGCACCTTCGAGGAAGATCTGCACAACCTACTCACAAATAACCTTCAACCATCCTCCCAATTACTCCTATTAGGGGATTTCAACATAGGTTTCAATGACCAATTGGACAAAAACGCTTCAGACATAGCTAATATAATCAGTTCACTTGGATTGTCTCAAAAAGTTAATAAACCTACCCACCTAAAAGGGAGAATATTGGATTGGATAGCGGATTATAACTGCTCAGTTACCATCTCTTCTATCCTGCCTCTATCATGGACAGATCACTCATTGATGTCCTTCCACCTATCCACTACAAGACCCACTCCTCTAGTTCCCCTTTTAGTGCCACTGTGCATCACCAGAAATAAAAAAAGTATAACAGTTGAGAAAGTAATCCCTGCTATCCGCCCTACTCTTAACGCACTGTCTGAAAATCTTGATCCTATTACTCTAGTTCATGAATACAATAACATTATGCTCACCACATTGGACAAAATTGCCCCGTTCAAATTAAGAGCCAGTAAATCAATAGCCCACTTAAACAAATGGTTTAGTGAAACTAACTGGAGACTTTGCCCATCCAATGAGAACAAACCTAAATTAACCTCACTCTCTACGCATTACAAGAAGGAGGTTTGCCGGGCCAAACGTAATTCCTACGATGAGCATATTGCCAAATCTAATTGTAGTATGAAAGAACTTTTCTCCATACTAAAAGAATTAGAGTCCCTAATAGCTATTCCCGATATCTGCACTAAAGACAAATCTCGATGTGCAGACATCCAACATGCGCTAGCCAATAAAATCAACATGCTCCAAAATAAAATTCAGCAGAAAAAAGAAGCTCTGAATCTGCAGTGCTCACCAAAAAACCTTCTGCCCAGTACATCACCGATGGGATACAATAATACATTCCACTTCTCCAAAATGTACACATTGAAAAATAATCTTGTCACTGAAGCCATCCAATTGCAAAGGGAACATTTGCCCAGCACAACTAATAAAAGATTCTGCCAGAGAATTATCTCCATTCATTACTAGACTAATCAATGCCTCCTTTGCTACAGGCACCATTCCTGCCAATCTTAAACAATCTTGGGTGCTCCCTCTCCTCATGAAACAGACATTAGATTCCCTTATCCCCACTAATTACCGCCCCATCACTACGGTTCCATTTCTACTCAAAATATTGGACAAAGCTGCCTATAATCAAATTCAAAAACACCTTGAACTGCATAAACTCCTAGGTTATAGACAATCTGGCTTCCGCCCATTACACGGAACGGAAACAGCCTTAATCTACTTAAAATCCCAAATAGACGAGCTGAGAGAAAAAGGGAGGACAGTACTTCTGCTCTTACTTAAGCACTCAGCCGCATTTGATCTGGTTGATCATAAGGCCCTCTGCTGACATCTTCATTCTCTTGCCCATTTCTCCCTGGAGGCTATTAGATGGATTGAATCCTTCTTGAGCGAGAGAACTATGAGAGTTTTCTCCCCTTCGGCAGCTGCTGGCCCGACCCCTATTCAGTGTGGTGTTCCTCAGGGCTCCTGTGTCTCGCCAACCCTCTACAATATCTTCACCAAACCCTTGTTCGATGATCTGGACCTTCTGGGTGTCATCTACACAAATTATGCAGACAACACTCAGATTCTCCACCCGCTTTCTGGGGATCATAGTAAGGACGCAGAGTTGGTGAAAAAGGTATATCTTATCATCCAAGCATGGATGGCCACTCATGGCCTATCCTTGAACAATGATAAGACTGAGTTATTAATTTTGGGATCTCAGGCCAACATAAAAAAACTAGGACAGGAGTTTTCCTCATTTAATATCAGCAGGAATACCATCAAAGTCTCCAAGGAGGTAAAAACCCTTGGCTTCTATTTGGATTCCACACTGTCTTTTGACAAACAGCTAAAATCCCTAAACTCATCCACGGCCTACACTTGCAAGTTGCTAAGAGCAGGCAACCCTTTCCTCTCTGATGATAGCTGTTTGATCCTGGCCAGAGCCTTCATTCTCTCTAGAATTGACTATTATAATGCCCTATACAGTGTGGCCAATAAAACTACCATCCGGAAGCTCAAGATGTTACAAAATAATGCCTTAAGAGCAGCTTTAGGCACAAATAAAAGAACTCATAGCTCATCCCTTAGACGTCCCCATCACGGGCGATTACACGGTAGACTCGAAAGCCTTAAATGATATATACCTCGTCATCCAAACTTGGATGGCACAACATGAGTTCTGTCTCAATGACGACAAGACAGAGCTCCTCATCCTAGGCACACAGCAAAGACTTAACAAGCTGAACCCATTGTTCAGCTCCTTCAACATCGATGGAAACCCCATAAAAGTCTCCAAAGATACCAAAACGCTCGGAATCTACCTCGATTCCATGCTCTCCCTCCACAGACAAACGAATGCAGTTGCGGCCGCCGCTGCATATACCTGCAAGCTGATCACAGCATGCCGCCCCTTTCTGTTCACTCATAACTGCACAATCCTCGCTAGATTTCTGGTCATGTCCAAATTGGACTACTGCAATGCACTGTACCTAGGCACCAATCAAGGCAACTTAGACAAACTCCAGGTCATACAAAATAACGCCATTAGAGCAGCCCTGAATATCCCGAGATCGACCCACATCTCGGAAACGAGGAAGAACCTTCGCTGGCTATCAGTCACCCAAAGGATCTCTCTAAAATCACTTGCCCTAACCTACAAATGCTTGAACAGCCTGGCCCCCATCTACCTCTCCTCAAGGTTCACGCACTATACACCATCTCGATCGCTAAGATCCTCCATCAACCAGAACCTAATGATCCCTAAACACAAGCTCCAAACAGCCGGCGGTTCCAGCTTCCCAGTTCTCGCAGCCAAATTATGGAACTCTGTCCCCCTCACTATCAGAAACCTTCCGTCTCTGAATCTCTTCAAATACAAAGCCAAACATTGGCTAGTCACATCTGAGGGCCATGCTGCACTGTGAATACTTGCTCACCTATGTATATATGTATAAAATATCATTGCTGCTGATTACTATGTCATTTTAATTATTACTTGATTTGTCGTTGTACTTTGGAACCACTTCTGTTAAGATATGCGCCCGGTAGCCTCCGGGCCTGGTTTGCGCTATACAAATAAAACAAATACAAATAAATACAAATACGTCATCACAAATGGCTATCCACGGGCAATAAAATTCAGCTTAAGACGCTATCTCTGACTCACAAAGCTCTTAACAATTCTGCCCCGAGCTACCTTTCAGATAAATTCCAGAGAAGAATTTCTCCCAGACCAACTAGAGCCAGTAATATTAATTGCCTGGCTATACCTAGATACAGGCTCACCACCATCAGTGGTAATAGCTTCCCTGTGAAGGCGGCGAAATTATGGAACTCACTTCCACAAGACCTGCGAACGGACCAACCTTTCCCATCCTTTAGGAAAAAATGTTATACCACTGAAACACATGTGGAATCTATTCTACCTGTGAGTCTAATTTGTTACATGGGGGTGTAACATGTTGTAATCTGCATATTTGAACATTGTATTTTGTTGACATTAATTTGTAACTTCTTTACCTGCGAGTCCTAGGGCTCCACGGAGAGAATTATCTATAATTTGTATATTTGTACATTTTATATTACTGTAATTATATAGCTGCCATATTCGCACATCGAACTGTGCTCTGCATCTACAGATGTTTCTACTATACATGTATATATCTGCATATTGTATAACTATGTAAGCCTTGCATTTTCATACCGTCGCACCCTATTACCTCCGGGTCTGGAGCAGGTAATAAGTGAATAAACAAACAAACAAACAAAAACATTTAAAGCAGATCAAATAAAATCAGAAAGAAACCTGTGGGAAAGAAACAAGTGAGAATGTAAAACTTGTAGAAAGAGATAAAAGCAATGGTAAAACGACAAAAAGGGTCAAGTGCCAGAAAACATGATGTTGAAAAAGAAAGAAGTTTAAAAGAAAGAAAAATACAGATAATTAACAAAATGGTGGAAAGGAAATGACAAAAGTGATCTTGTAGAGAATGTCAGTGACACCCATGTATTCAAAGGAACAAACTATCCCAACAGTACATAAAGTATACTTCAAATCACCTCAGAGTTCTGCAGCTTTATAAAGGCACATTCCTACCACTTCTGTGCCAGTTGCTCCTAATTTTGCATTTGATTTATTCTCACGTTTTATTCTATTAGAAATGATTTCTCTTATGACTAGCAGTCGATCCCCATTGGAACCCAGCCCATTCAAGATCATCAGGGACTCCCTTCTTTAAGGCCAGTTCCCCATGGCCTTCAAGGAGGGCTGGGTCATAGCAATTTTTAACAGTCTTCCTTGTGCCTGAGTGATCCAGTGAATCCAAAGCCCATCTCACGTTTGCCATTGTTAGGCAAATTCATGAAGAATGAAGTCACGCAAAAGGTGTGGCACTTTTTCAAAACCAGGAGCTTTGTCAATGGTCGACAAGAAGAGTTTTGCCCTGGAAGGGGTATAGAATCAATTCCAGTCTCTGTTTTCAGTGATCCTCTGCCTCCTGGAAACGTGAGGGCCCTTATCCGGTTAACCTCATACCCCCCTCACTTCTACCATATAGAGGCAAATTCATAAGGAAGACACTCACACAGCCGAGTTAGATGTTTTTTGAGATCACTGATTTTGGTGGCAGATGCCGGCAGTGTGTTGGCACTGATGTTTTTAGATCTATCCTCTGTCTTTGAGAAATTCGATCACCAGCAGCTTCTCTGGTGATTTCACATGGCTGGCGTTTGGGGGCCCATTTTTTCTTGGAGGCAGTCTTTTCTCTATACTCATTCTGAATCCATCTTTTTCCCCATTTTACTTTGCGTACCCGTGGCCTAGGGTGCAGGTTATCACAGGGCTCCTCCCTGTCTGCGGTCATATAAAACATGTATGTTCTGCTTCTGGCCTATCTCAGCCACTCCTTTGACAGGAGGCTTTACTCCTTTGTGGATGATACCCAGATCCTCTTTCAACTTGATGACCAAGGAGGGACTGTGACCACATTCTGGTAACTCCTGATCATGAGCTCTGGGTGGATCGGTCGCACTGACTGACACTGAACTAGGACAGAGTCACTTGCAGGCAATCAGTCATTGCAACCCCACCTTTTCCTTTCCCATATGTTAAACAACCGGGAGTGAGGCCGACCAAGCCTCTCGCTGGGTCCCCAAGTTATCCTGGCTAAGTGCCTATTTTTTCACCTCAATGTCGTAGAGCAGGTTCTTCCCATCGGGCCTTCTAATCACTGTCTTTCAGTAGTCTATGCAACTATGAGTGCCCACCTGTACAACTGTAATGTTCCCTCTCTTGGATTCCCTATTTATCGCATTTAGTGTCTGCCGCTGGTTCAGAATTCAGGGGATACACTGCTGACAGGGGCCCCACACCTCAATCATTTTATGGCAGTTCCACAACATTCCCATTGGCTACAAATCACTAGATCAAATGTAACATCCTATGCTTTACATATTAAGCATTCCATAAATATCTAGCTCCTATATTTCATTCTCAAATTCCAGCCTTATGTACCCATCAGAGCATTGAGCTCTCTCTCCTCACTCCATATGCTAGTCCACAGATTTTACCAACCGTGACTTTGGGTCCCTGTTTCTTGGGTCTTGCCCCTCACCCAATTATATAATTTGCTTCCCTGTTGCCCCACTCTCTCTCTGTTTCCTCCCTTCATTTGGTGAGTTGCTAAGACTTGGCTTTTCTATCTTCATCAGTCCTCCTGCTTTTTCTCGTTGCTTCTTCTTCCTCCCACTAACCTCACTGCAACTCGCAGCAAGAAACCTTGCAGTATATGAGCAATTTATTCACATTGAAACATAACATAACATATCATAAAATAGCTAATTTGTGACCTGAAATATTCTTGTCATGTGCAGGATAACACGTAAATATAATTGTACAAGAGCCTGATTTGTCTGATTTGGGCCCAACTAATCCTGACATGTTGAAAGAAAAATGCCGGACATTGTGTGTTTTTGGCCACATCTGATTCTCTTTAAGACTGACCCACTGGACACCAGCATCAACAAAAAACATTCTTTCCAAAAGGAAAGACATTCCCAATGGCACGTTTTGGGACCTCAGCTGATTTGGAAACTACTATCCCTGTATTTCCATACGGTTTCTTTTCCTAAGCTTGTTCACGACCTTTAAGGTCAATGGGTTGCTGACTGTATACATATGTCTATCATTCCAAAGATGGACATCAACGATCAGTGCTTGCAAGTCCTCTTTCTCTGGCAAAATTAAATGGAGCCAAGACCTGATGCATATCGCCAACTCTTTGTTATCCCATGTGAAACTGAGTAGCCCCAGTTTTCTTTTTTCTCCCTTTGTCTCCCCTTCCCTGGGTTTCCTTCACCACCATGGTCTTCTGCAATCAACCTCAACAGTCCCACTGGATTGTGTCTTGCTATCAATCAAAGTACAACCTACCAATACCATCTTGCTTTCCCCTTCCCACACCAAAGCACACATTTTGGACAAGAGAGAATTTGCCTTGTCATGAGGCAGCCCAAGACCTCCCTCTTTACATTAGTTTAGTTTAGTTTATTTATTTGTAAAGCACACCTAAACCTGAGGTAACTGGGCGCATGAACTTGAGACATAGTTACAAAACATTGAGATACGACATACAGATAGAGTACATTGGCTAGCCGACTCAGTGTTACAGATTAGACGGCATACATATTAATACAGGTAACTGCTCAAAGGAGTCGCCACTGGTTACAGTTGGTCGACAAAGCACGAATAGGTATGAGGCTATTAATAAGACATATCTGCAAGCCAGTTCTTTACTTTGGCTCTGAAGGACCAGAAGAATTGTTCGGTTCTGATTGTCAGAGGGAGAGAATTCCAGCATTTGGTGGCCAAAACTGGGAAGCTGGCTCCTCCAGCAGTTATGAGGTTAAACCTTGGGATGCTGCGGCAGTGCGAATAGAAGGATCTAGTGGGTCTGGATGGTTGGTTTCTGGGGAATCTGTCAGAGAATTATTTTGGTGCAGTGTTAGAAAGACATTTATGTTTGATAACAAGTGTGCCGAGCAAGATTCTGTCGCGAACCAGGAGCCAATGGGTGTCCCGTCTGAGGCTTGATATGTTGTAGGACCTAGGTATGTTTTTTTGGAAAATCAAAGTTTTATTGGCATTTTTAAGTACTGACATAGTACAATATATGTCAACTTTCTTCTCCTGAATACAATTATAACAGTAGCCCTCCTCCCCCCCGCCCCCTTCCCACAGCCATAGACCAAGCATGAATACCGGCGACATCTGCAGATCCACAAATAACATTTCAGGATACAGTCAGGATTGTATTCAATTGCACACTGGGGTCTTGGGCTCGACTCTTTCCAGCCTATGGCCCATATCTTACCCAACACTCTGTCTGATCAGTATACAATTCTTGGAGGTCCTCCATATTCAGGACCCGCCCCCCCCCAGAAGTATTCTTGCCACTTCAAGCCAAGTGTCCATACTTTTCAAAAAAGGGGAGCCATAACCCTTCAATGTCCGATTTGGATTCATCAATGAGGTGCGTTAGAAACTCCATGTCATACATAGCGCAGACTTTGGTGACCCATTCTTTTTCCCCTGGCATGTGTGGACTTTTCCACTTCTGAGCTAGACAACACCTGGCGGCCACCAACATTACCTGCAACATGTGACCTTGGGTCTCCTCCTGGTCCCCTCACATCAATTCTGAAGTGGAGGAGCCATGGGCACAGGGTCCTCCCCACTCCATCAACCCCTTTAATCCAGGACAACACCTCTCCCCAATACGTCTGCGCCAATGGGCAGTTCCACCACATGTGTATGTAGTCACCTTTCTCCATCTGACACCTCCAACAATGTGGGTCGTATTCCACCTTCATCCTGGCTATCCTCTGTGGGGGGTAGTGCCATCTATGTAACACCTTCAAGTCCTGATGTCGGAAATGGAGCAAGGCCGTTGAGCGGTTGGCACGTCTACACATTTTAGACCATCTGTTACCATCGATTTCTCCCCCTAGATCCTTCCCCCATTGCGTCCGCGCTGGCGGAGGGTCTCTCAGAGCTGAAAGAAGGAGGAGTTTGTAAAGATGAGATATCACTCCCCTTGGCCCCCGCCTTGAAATAAGAAGTTTTTCGAAATCTGTAGAGGTCCCTTCTGAGGTTGTACCCCCAGGATGGTTAAGAGAGCACCCCCCTAAGCTGGAAATAACGGAACAGGGAGAGGTTGCTCAGTCCCAGGGCTTCCGCCAAGTCCCTCAGGGGTATAAAGGAACCCCCACCCACATTTGACGCACCCTACTGAGACCGGCCTCATACCATTGTTGAAATGCACCCGGGTCAACTATCTTGTCCCAAATGGGAGGGGCCCAGATGCAGCTCAGTGGGGAAGGCCATGTCGTAAGCCACCTAAATTATCCCCCCTCTTCCACACCGACCATAAGACCCCCAACACAGGGTGATGCAGGACCCTTCTAGGAATGCGCGCCCTGGAGGCCCATAGCCATTCATCCAGTGTTACCAGAGCAAGCAACCTATTGTCCATAGCCACCCATTGCTTCTCCGTCCCCGGAGTGAAGTGGTCCACCAATATCCTCAACTGGGAGGCCTTATAATCTGGACCTCATTACACGGAATTAAAATACCGGCACCGCCTTGGCGGAAAGGGGAATTACCGCCCCATTCCAAGGTTGGCAGGGCGGTAATTCCCCCTTCCACCATTGCCCTTCCCCATTCCCATTTTTGCCCCATAGGGCTCAATGGGAATGGGGAAGGCGCTAATTACGGTACCGCAAATTCCGGTACCGTAATTAGCTCCCTGGGTCCCTTTGTGGGTTGGTTTTTAACGCCTGCAAAAAGCAGGCGTTAAATCCCCCAACCCGCAAATGGACCTCGTAGTAAGGCGGTAAGGATTTACCGGTACCGGTATTTTACCGGTACCGGTAAATCCTTAACGCCATCCGTGTAATGAGGCCCTATGTCTCCAGATCTGGGAACCCCACTCCACCATCCTCTTTGGGCTTGGTCAATATATCGTAGGAGATCCTGTGATTCTTGCCTGCCCAGAGAAATTTTAGGAGGGCTTGTTTTACCTCCGTTAGGAATGCCTTAGGCACCTGCACCGGAAGCATTAGAAACAAAAATAAAAATTTGGGGAGAACCACCATTTTCACCAAGTTGAGGCATACCATCCATGAGAGTCCCGATCCCGCCCACCTTTCTATGTCCCTCTTGACTGCTGTCCAGAGGGGGAGAAAATTATTAGAGAAAAGGTCGTCGGGGCTGTGCGTCACCTGAATGCCCAAATAATGAAACCCGTCCCTCTGGATCCGGAAGGGAAGCCCTCCCACATAGTCCACCTCTGCATCCAGAAGAGTGCCCGCCACGAACGCCACTGACTTCCCAAAATTAACCTTGAACCTAGAGAGATCTCCGTAGTGTGCCAGACTTTGCAGTACCCGGGGCACCGTCTAAAATGGTTTAGTGATATAGGGCAATGCGTCATCGGCAAATAAGCCGACCTTGCAGTGTGAATCCCCTACTCTCACCGCACTGATTGCTGCATCATTGCGAACAGAAATCGCCCAGGGTTCCATGACAAGTGCGTATATTAGGGGGGACAGAGGGCAACCCTGCCTCGTACCCCTCCCCAGAGAGAACGCCCCAGATTCTGTCCCGTTCACAACCACCTTGGCTGAGGGGGCAGAATACAAAGCCGACATCCAACCCAGTCAACTAGGCCCCATACCCAGAGATGAGAAAACCTCCCCCATAAAATCCCTGCTGACCCTGTCGAAGGCCTTTTCGGCATCTAAAGCTAGTAAACGATCCCCCTCATCCCAGACCACCCTCGAGTTCAACACATGAAAGGTCTTACGCATGTTGTCTAAGCCTTGTCTATCCATCACAAATCCCACCTGATCTGGGTGAATCAAACGAGGGAGGTACCTCTCCAACTGAGTCGCCAGAATTCTGGTGAAGATCTTGGAATCTAGGTTCAGGAGGGAGATAGGCCTGTACGAGCCACAGTCTGCCTGGTCCTTCCCCAATTTAGGTATCACAGCAATTAGGGCCTGCAAGAACGAGGGCGGGATTGTGTCCTGGTCTCTAATTTGGTTGAACAACTTGGCCAATGGTTTTGCCAAAATAGATTGACACTGTTTATAAAAGTCAGCCGTGTATCTATCACCTCCCGGGCTTTTCCTGTTTTCAACCTCTTGATGGCTCCCTTCACCTCTTCCTCTGACCCTCAAGACCCTCAAGCTCTGAAACCGTCAGTCGGGGCAGGGGATGTTTGGCCAGATATGTCCGGATCACTGTCATCGATTTGTCCCCCTGTTTGGTGTACAATTCTCTATAGAAATCTGCAAACCATTCCACTATTTCCTTCCCTTTCTTGTGCATGTTGCCTCCTTTGTCCCTAACGAACCCCACCCTCCTCTCCCGTCTGCACCCCTTCGCTCTACATGCCAAGAGGGTCCCTATCCTTTCCCCCCGTTCATAATACCTTTCCCTGTGTACCTCAGCTTCTTAATCACTTCCCCTATAATGAGCGTGTGTAACGCCTGCCTCTTTTCTTGCATCTCCCGCAGGAGTGCCTCTCGGTGTTCTCCCACTCGTGAGTGAGTCTGGCCCGTAGGGCCCTCAGGTCTTCGCGGAGCCTGCTTTCAATAAGTCCCCTTTCCCGCTTATGTCTGGACCCTTCAGCGATCAGGAGGCCCTGGAAAGTGGCCATTGCTGCTTTCCAAACAAACACCATGGCGGCTGCCCCAATGTCATTTGTTTCAAAATAAGCTATAATTTCCTCCTTCAGGGAGTCTCTAAAAACCGGGTCCATCAGGAGCATGTCATTACAACACCATCGAGAGGTTCTCAGGGTCACGGGCAGCGACCAGTGTACCACCAGGAGTTCATGGTCAGACCAAGTAATTGCTTCCACCCTTGGCACGCCGATTACCCCTCCTCCCTCCTCAGAAATCAATAGGAGATCAATTCTAGTGTATATGTGGTGAGGGGGAGAAAAGAAGGTATAACCCCGGGGCCCGGCCAGGATTTACGCCATACATCTACCCAGTAATGCTCCCTCAAAAGGGTCTGCTATGTTGTCCTTGGATGTCCCGTTAGTCCCCACTCCCTTCGCTGACCACCAGTCCAATTTGGGATCCATTATAAGACTAAAATCACTGCCCAGTATCATTGCCCCCTCCGCCTAGTCATCCATTACTCTGAAAATCTAATTCAGAAGAGATGTTTAACGCTGCCCTCAGGGCGTTTTTCTGTAGGGAGTAAAGTTCTTTTTTTCTGGTCCAAGCTCGGTAACTCTGCAGACTGTCCTCTGTCATGGGGTAGAGGGGCAGACCTCTCACTGCGGTCTTTACTCTTGAGTTTATGTACCGGATGTTGGCTATTCATCACATGCGCCAAATTTGGAACGAAAGGGCTCATGTAAAGAACTGTACATCAGATATGCCCGTGGCCACATCCAACTCGTGTTTTCATTTGCCAGCCCTGCTCAAGGCATCCAAGCTGCAAAGATGCCTTTTAAAACAAATATTGAAATGAACCTGCCTTGCATGACTTGGTACACACAATCTGTCTACCGAACCAAGAGCTGGAACGGTGCACGCAACATGTGCTTACCAAATGCCTTAACTGCCAGGTTCGTGTCATTCGATATCCGTCCCTTTGTTGGCAGTGCAGACTTCTCTTTGTCACCAGGAATGACATCACCTATTTTTTGTTCCAAGGCGACTACCTCAGCCTTTTACTTTCTTTCTCAGGAATAAGTCAAATGGCAGTTGAGATATCATGTGTGGTTTCAAATCAAATCAACCGAGCACGTAACCCAGGGACATTTTAAGGAATTTTGGAGCCTGGGACACTTTTATGCACTCCCCACAAACCAAAGAAATTAAGGGATCTGGTCATGAAATAAGCATGGAAACTCCCTTAAAGTCCCCTTGCCCTCGTCATGCCTATTGGAATCAGAATAATAAACAAGTGGCATTTCAAGGGCAACAATCGTAGTTAACGACCTGGGTTTTTGCGTTCCAGCATAGGTAACGGGCACCTTTTAACAGAAGCAGCCAAGGGGAAGGTATTCTGGACCTATTATTAATGCAGGACATAGATCAGTAGGTCTATGAAAACATACCCATGCACAGGTGGAGAACTCAGACTAGCCGTCTAACAGAATATTAAAAGTGCTCAAGCATGGATGCAGGAGACAGACCGGAGGCAAAAAGAAAGGTAGACATACCATCGCTTAGACAGCCGATACAAATTAGAAGGTACCAGGAGGGTGCACATATCAGGGTTTGGACTGAGATTAGGCGAGAGCCATTGTTTTCAAGTCGTAATGCTGCTTGTTATTGCTGCTAGTGTGCAAAGAAACAAATTACTTTGTGGAGTGTGATATATGAATGGTCACTATGAAGTATCACATAGCCCGTTTAATCATGAGTGGCCATTTTTGAAGAATACTCTGTGGACTAAATTACTCTATAGGGCTGACTATTTTGAAATATTTAGGGAATAGCTAAAGCAACAGATTGAGTTGCAAAAGATCACACAATTTAATTAAGAGGGGAAGCTGGGATTTTAGCCCAGTGTGCATTTTATGCACTTGACCAAACTCTTTTACAGATTTTGTCACATAGGTGCAAATATTTGCGAATGTTTGACTTTTATGAACTAAAATGATACCCTCCTTTGTAGATGTGATTTGGAAAGTACACACATCATATAGTACACATAAAAAAAAATAATGCAAAAGCATGTTATGCTAAAGGTGAATGATTTTAGATTCAGTTTCTCCATCATCAAGGAATCAAAATTGAAGTAAGTCTAAAATAATCTCATCTGAGTTTTTCCATTGAGTTGTCCATTGTGTTTTAGATCATTAAATACACCTAACACACAAACACATAGATTTGTGGATTGTTATTCGTGATGTGCAGAAAAACATTTACAATTGCACATAAAAAGCAAACAATTTTTTGTGATAAGGAAGCAGTCCTGAAAAGAAGCTTGCCAAGGCCTGTGATATTTGGTGCTCTCTTTCCTGTGTAGAACCCCTTCCAATCAAATGGTCTAGATTAAAGGAAGAGTAGGAAATGGCCTAAACAACTTTCTTAGAATGTCAAGATAATTTGTCCAGGATCACTGTAGCATCTGGTGTTAAAGGAATGGTTCGCCCAAAAAATTTTGTTGCAAAAAAAGATGGGTAATAATAAAAATAATAGATTGGCACTTTTTTTTTAAGTCCATATGGCAAATTTTGAGCAATTGAAGCTCTAAATTTACAAAAGCAAGCACATGGGGGCATTCATTTTGTGAAATGGATGCCCGCCTGTGCTCGCTTTTGCTTTTGTGGCACTAATGAAGGAAAAGCCAGCCAGCTGTAGTAAACAAAAGCTACCACTAGGTGGCTTTTCTTTCATTGGTGCCGGAACTCGGAGGACGCAGACCAGAGACTACAGGTAGAAAAGCTGCAGCTGCATCTCGGTAAGTGCTATTTATTTTAAAAAAAATAAGCACTAGCTGTGTTTTTTTTTCTAAGTTTTCCGGGCTGGAGTAGCCCGGAAAACTTAGAAATAAAACCGCAGCTTTAAAAACGTTGTATTTATGTTTGCGGTAGCTTTTGAAGCTACCGCAAACATAAATACAACGTTATTGTGTTTGAAAACGTTGCAGTTTTTCTTTCTAAGTTTCTCAGGCTCCTCCGGCTCGGAGGAGCCTGAGAAACTTAGAAAGAAAAACCACAGCGTTTTTGAAACACAACCTCGTTGTGTTTCTGCCTGCCGTGGCTATCACTTTGGGTCTCCGGTGCTCCCCCACAGGAGCACAGGAGACACAAAGTGAAAGCCAAGGCAGGCAGAAACAAAACACGGTTGTGTTTCCATGCCGTGGTGTTTCTTCCTAAAGCTGTTTTCCCATTTGGGGCTCTCGGGCTCCCCGTGGGTTTAGCCCGAAAGCCCCAAATGGGAAAGCAGCTTTAGGCAGAAACACAACGCGGTTGTTTTCTGAAATGCTAAATGCTGCAGTGTTTCTGCCTACAGCTGTTTTCCCATGTGGGGCTCTCGGGCTCCCCACGGGGAGCCCCAGAGCCCCAAATGGGAAAACAGCTTTAGGCAGAAACACTGCGGCATGGAAACACAACCGCGTTGTGTTTCTGCCTGCCTTGGCTTTAGCACCGGAGACCCAAAGTGATAGCCACGGCAGGCAGAAACACAACGCGGTTGTGTTTCAAAAATGCTGTGGTTTTTCTTTCTAAGTTTCTCAGGCTCCTCCTAGCCGGAGGAGCCTGAGAAATATAGAAAGAAAAACCGCAGCATTTTCAAACACAATAACGTTGTATTTATGTTTGCGGTAGCTTCAAAAGCTACCGCAAACATAAATACAATGTTTTTAAAGCTGCGGTTTTATTTATAAGTTTTCCGGGCTCCTCCAGCCCGGAAAACTTAGAAAATAAACCGCAGCTAGTGCTTATTTTTAAAAAAATAAATAGCACTTACCGATATGCAGCTGCAGCTTTTCTGCCTGTAGTCTCCGGTCTGCGTCCTCCGAGTCCCGGCACCAATGAAGGAAAAGCCACCCAATGGTAGCTTTTGTTTACTACAGCTGGCTGGCTTTTCCTTCATTAGTGCCACAAAAGCAAGCAAATGCGGGCATCGATTTCACAAAATGGATGCCCCCATGTGCTTCCTTTTGTACATTTTGAGCTTCATTTGCTCAAAATTTTACATAGGGACTTAAAGAAAAAAAGTGCCAATCTATTTTTTTTTTATTATTGCCCATCTTATTTTGCAATAAAAATTTTTGGGCGAACCATTCCTTTAAAGCCGGAATATGAGCCTCAACAACTTGGTTCTACAGTCTTGAATTTGGCTACTAATCCCTCCCCTAAAACTGTATGCTCTTCATTGGGTGCTGTTGCCCAATTTTTACAACCCTCTTCATCAGGAGCAGAGTTCTAGTAGTGGACCATACTGATACTATGTTAATTTGAATAGCTAGTGCAATCTACTGCAGGTATGTTGTTTTGTTACACAGTAGGTGTTACTGTCCATGAAGTATATCTACATGCACGTTTATCAACCTCAGACAATTAGAAAGGTCGAGTCGGCATGGTATACGAACAAAGGTCTCTGTAACAAGCTGTTGTCTCACTGAGCTATCTTCTGAAACACAGTGGTACTGACATGTATCAATATGCATTTATTTGGTTTTGAAGTGATTGATGTATTATCCTCAAGAACGTGAAAACCCTGCAGCGGTTGTTCTAGAACCCGCATGTACTGCGTCGAACATGTGGAGCATTACATGAGAAATTGATTGGAATGGCACGTACTTGTCAGCAAAAGCCAGGCAGCATGTTTATAGCCGATGAAGTGCACTAAAACACATTCAGAATTGTGTTTTATGATTTTAAAAAATGGGCATCCATGTGGGATCTTTCTCCATCAAGATTGGGGCCCAGAGCACGTGCCCCTTTGGTTTGTGCATTTATATAGCGCTATGAACCCGCAGGTATCTGAGCGCTGCTTATTTCCCACGGTGTGTGGTGCTCAGTTTGGCCCTGCCGGGATTCGAACCTGTGTCAGCAGAAAGCGAGCGCTCTACTCGCTGTGCTCTGACCGGCTATATATCATGCCATAAAGACATCTCTTTGGAACTTGCACAAGAAAAGGTGGATATGGCAAAAGCTGCAAGAGTTTGCTAACCAACATGAGTCCTAACCAGTGAGATGCAGGGGATACGAGTCTTCCCAGAAATGTTCTACTTTTCCTTTCTAAGTTAGGAAGAATGGATTGGGTTTAGCTATGCACATAGTCAAAAGCAATGGAGTAGGAAGCATTGACAGATTCTGCTGCCGCTTGACAATCAGCAAATCCCTCCTTGCAGCCAATCACAGCAAAGTAACCTCTGCTGATCCTAGGGTGATAGGAGGTTTCTTTGTTTGAGTGGCTCTTGGCGTTTAATAATATGTGAGGGAGACATGAAGCACTGACTAGTGTCAGTTCTGAGGAGGAGCAAGTTATAATTACTTATTTCAGTGACATTGAGGGCCACCATGAGGGCTCAATTTTTGGGCCTTTAAGTGCGACCAATGCGACACAAGTGAGACTGAAACTGAAATTGAGACTTCAAGCAATCTGGCGAAGCAGCGCTGAATCAGAAACTGTGGTTGCCAGAGAAAATCATGCCACTCATGTAAGGACCACACTGGAGAGAGGCCTGGAGTGCAGGGGGCTTTGTGGTTGGTGAGGAGAGGCCTGGGCAGCCAGCTCAGTTTCTTTTGGCATAGTCTGGTTAGCAGAAGATAGCTTCAGGTTTCCCTTCACTAGCAGTGAGCGGTTCTGTCGGGTCAGACAACACTCACTGTGCTGAGGCTCCCTGTTTGCCTCGTGACATGTTGATGCTCTAGGGGGTGTGAGGCTTTACCAAACACTGTGATCTCTGAATCTATGGGTTGGCCATACGTAGCATCCCCCCAGGGTTCTGCAGTGCTTCAGCCAGAGGTGTTTGTGCAGTGGCAAATGACTTCAGCTTCTCCTGGTATGTGACGGGCTACTGGAGTAGAGGGACTGGGCCTCATTACAAATCGCCCGGTATGGAAACAACGGTGGCGGTACCCGCCGCCACCGTTGTTCCCATGCCGGGCGATCACAACTCCTGCAGGCGGAGGCGTCAAACCCGCCAGGTCTGACCTGGCGGGTTTAACACCGCCCGCCTGCAGGCGGACGTGGAAACACCAGCACCATCACGAGATGGTGCCAGTGTTTCCATGATCCCTGTTCCCATTGAGTCATATGGGACTCAATGGGAATGGGGATTAACATCATTCCGCCTCCGGAATTCCCGGGACACCAGGGTTGTAATGCCCTGGTATTTCCGGGAGTCACGGAGGCGGAATGGTAATACGAGTCCGGCGGTAACCAGGCGGTTTTACCGCCTTGGTTACCGACGGACTGGTAATGAGGCCCACTGTGTGAAACCTGACTGCAAGCAACCTTTGTGTGCCAGGGCCAACAAGCGGAGTCAATGAGTTAGCAATGAGTCCACTCTGCATATAAATGCTTTTGAAGAAGTAGATCACAAATACCTGCAGCTGATAACCTCAAGTGCCAAGATGGACCAGTGTGATAATAATCCCGAAAAATGGTTCACCCCATTATCAGTACAGACCTCACATGTTGTGATGTCGCTTGAGTGACTATTCTTTTGGGAGTCATCTTTTAGGATAGTGGTTCTGCAGAATACCTTTTAATCACAAAGTCTAGGGGTTACTTGTTACTTGTTGGCGTCTTGCACGCACCATACGTCTTCCTACTCTCAGCAGCATTGCTTCCCAAGCAGATATTGCTTTGTTAGCCCATGCCTGCCATGACTAGTGCATCCAACCATAAACACCCCCAACCCCTCAAAGCCAAAAGACAGAAAGATTGCGGGAGTCGAAACTCAACAACATTTGTCATTCTTATACCCCAGAAAGATTCTAAGAAAGATTTCTGGCTCATTCTAAAGTCAGCAACGTGGCAGAGATGGGCCGTCCACTGCACCCGCCGGATGAAGCCACGCTGACCATTAAAGGTAACATTGGCCTTCTGCTTAGGGAATTGAAACAGGAGATTGTGCCCAGCTTGTGCAATTCACCCAACTCCATTAATGATCTTGAGAAAAGTGTATTGGTAACTGAAAGGTGAGTAGCGGAGACTGAGAACACCCTGTGTGTCCATTCCCAGAAATAGGGGGTTCTCACCCAAAGGGTCTCGCGACTGGAAGAAATGGTCGGATTATTCTACAAATAAGTAACAGATAGCGAAAATAGATCCTGGTGCAATAACATTCAGATCTTAGATCCTGGTGCAATAACATTCAGATCTTTGGGATCCCTCCCAGAAGATTACAAAAGATACTGTAGAGGGCTATGTCTGGAAGCTTTTCTACGAGATTGTGCATGCAGGGTGTTCAATATATTTGACTTTTGATGGAACGCATATCGCGATTTCCACATTTCAAAAGACAAGGAACCAGATTGCAGATGTGCTTACTCATGTGCTCACTCATGCCCATTTCTTGCACAGCAAATAACTTATAATGTCCAAGGTGAAGGCTGCTAAATTCATCCCTTTCAGGTGCATTCAGCTCCAACCTTTTCAGGATGTGTTCCCCTCAACCGTCACCAAATGGAAAAAGATGCACTTGTTCGCCGCTTGTATGAAACAGGGACATCCATTTCACCTCACCTTTACATTCACGGGCCAACAACATGAACTCTCCTCTAGAATCAAAGCCAACATGATAGAGGGCTTTAGGCAAGCAGCATCGCAGGATGGAGACACAGATGACTCCTAAAAAATGGGATACTGTCCTTCTACCTGACAATTGACTCCGAGCAAGACGGCATTCTGCAGCCAGGAGAGAAGAGCTTCCGGAGCCTGAAATGATGGGCTGATTTTTTTCACTATGATTTCTTCCTCAATAATAAGGGGTTGCTTTTTCTATTAAGTGGGGAAATATTGAGATCAAGTCTACAGTTTACCCCGATGGCTTTTCAGTCATGTCCTGGAGATTTATAGGGGTTTCAACCTGGTTGCTTCTCCTACTCAGAGTCTGAGAACAGCTTCGCCTACAAGGTAATTTGAGAAAGGTTTAGCATTTTCATAAAGCTCTCACTCTCTTGTTCCCGGAATGCAATACATTATGCTACCAAGGGCCACCTCTCCATATCAGGGTTACACAAATATATCTTCTAGTAGGCCACTGCTCAACTCTCAAGGCCCCCCAAAACAATGAATACCGTTGCTTTAATGACATTGAAGTTTCCAAGTCTGCAGAATTATTGGTTCCTTAGAGCAAACTGAGCCAGATATGTTGGTAGAACATGAACGGATTTCAATACAACATCCGATGAGTTTGAGTAGTTGACTCCCTAAAGGGCTTTCGTTGAAACTTGTGAGAAAGTGTGCATCTTAAAGCACATTGGGCAGGTGACACCAGAAATACAGGAAGGACTGTGAAGAGCAATGCTCCGCCAGCGGATAATTGATTAATGGATAAAAAAGAAACTGTGCCAAAGCATGGGTGTTAAAGTCAAAACTTTGAAATTCAAATCGCTGGAGCTGGATAACTTCACAAAGCACACGTTTACAACATGAATGTAATATCGTCGGTTTTAAAGCACATGGGGCCAGTAACATTAATGACTCTACCATGCATATGTTGCATTAAGTGGCATTAGATGGCATTACTGGGGCCTTTTATGTTTTGCTTGCCATACATCACCTACTCATGTGAGGATGCAGCTTACACATGGGGCACCACTGATGTGCAAGGCTCGGCAGCAGGCCCCAGGGCATTGGTGGGAGTCAGGGGGCCACAGCAAGTGGTCTGAATGTCATCCAGTAGTCTACTCTCCGCTCATCCACCTCCAACTCTCTGAGGGTCAGCTGCTTTTCCATGCCTCTCTCAAACTTGAGCAGAGCCATCTTTGGTTCCGGAAGCAACTCAAGACCTTCCTCTTCCCTGCTGCTTTTTCTCTTCCTCTCCCCTGCTGATGACCCATCTGTTCTACGCACTGGTCATCTGGCTACCCTCTGAACTTGGGACCAGTTCCCTGCCTGTGCAGTTGCACCTCGCACTGCCCTTTGGCTCCCCCAACACTTGTGGTCTGTATCTGTAACCCTCCAGCCCCCTCTCTCTCTTATGAGCCACCCGTTGGCTGCACTTTTGATTACCTGCACTTCTCCACCCCCCTTTTTGCACTTCTCCCCTTCCCCTTACCTGCGCTTGTGCAATATGAATGACACAAGGCCTAGTAAGATCAGTGTTTTGTCCTCCCTCTGTTTCCCCCTCCGTGTCTTGTCGCGCCTTGTGTACAAGCGCGTTATAAATGCTATATCATATCATACCATAGTAGAGGGACCAACATGCCTCCAGTTTAGATGTCCTATTTTGTTAATGCTTTCCTCTCAGGGTGGTTGTTTGTTTCCCGTTTGAAGTGTTTTGGGAAAGAGAGGGTTCCCTTTGGTTGGAGGGGTTAACGGTTGGGTGTGTTTTCATGTATAGATTATATTTCCACTTAGTGATATTGATGATTCACATGAGTTCTCTATGACGGGGTATGTCCCCTTATCTCAGACTGGGAGATTGCATTGATGATTTCTTCTTAATTTTGGGTATATCTTGCACCGCTGAAGTGCATCCAACCCGTGAGTCATCTCCCTGAATGTTGTGGGCTAAATCCCCCCTTTAAAAGAAGGGTTATACCGCAACACCTCAAAATCAGCAGGCTAAAATCGCCTTTCCTTAAGAGATCCAGCTTTTAAAGTCTGACCAATATAGACACCACTTCAAATTGTTTCCATGCCAATTCTTTGCCTTCAATGAAGATAAAAAAAATCCAAGATGTCAAGTCTTTTATCGAATAATGTTATAGCAGAGGGTACAATCCTCTCAAGTGAACCTCTGGCTTGTTTTCCGAGACTGTAATTGAGTTTTGCCTACAAGGTCTACACCCTGGTTCCAATATTTCCCCTTAATGAACATAGTGATGATTTCCACAGGAAAGTTTTTCAACAGTTCGGTGGAGCTAATTATCGAGGGTGTTTTTAACATTTTATTTGATCAATCCTTTCATATGTCCAATCAGAATATAATCTCTCCATGGGCCTATTCCAAAATACTCATAGAAATGATGTCGGAGAGGTTTTGTGGATCGTCAGCAGTGGTGTGGCTGGTGGGACAGGCTGTTCTCCTGCCTGGATGTGGAGTCCTGAGTCTGCAAGCAGCTTGAGCTGCTTTATATTTCATCACCCCACCGACTGTCGAACTGAGATGAGTGGTTGACGGGGCAGGTGGTTCTCCTGCCTGAAGGTGGAGTCCTGAGCCTGCAAACAGCTTCAGCTGTTCAACTTACATGTCCCCGCCGTCCGTGTAGTAAAGTGGCTGGTGGGGCAGGCTGTTCTTCTGCCTGAAGGTGGAGTCCTGAGCCTGCAACCAGCTTCAGCTGTTTCCTATTTCATCTCCCCGCCAGTAGGCAGGCCAGGTTGTTCTCCTGCCTGGAGGTGGAGCCGAGAGCCTGCAAGCAGCTTCCGCTCCTTTATATTTCATCTCCCCACCGACTTTCGAGGGGAGATGAGTGGCTGGAGGGGCAGACTGCTCTCCTGCCTGGAGGTGGAGTCCTGAGCCTCCAGGTGCTTTCAGCTGCTTTATATTTCATCTCCCCGATGACCGCAGAGCTGAGCTGCTGGTGGGGCTGGCTGTCTGCTGTCCCCTGCCTTGTCCCTGGCAGTCTCTGCAGATTGGTGGTGCTGTGAAGTTGTTGGTGCTGCAGGACTTGGGGAGGCCCGCCATGATGAAGAAGAGACGTTTCTTTAGTTGGCGGCCTGGTGCGGTTTTCTGCAGCCTTTGGCTGTTGGGGAGCGCTGCTTGGCGACTCTGGATTTCCTTTGGAGTGGTGCTGGCATACTTCCCTGTATCGCTGCTGCTACTGAGGCGGGTGCCACCTCAGTGCTGCATTGCTGCACTGCTAAAATACAGTTTTGGAGGTAAAGTCAATCCATTGAAAATCCCCATAGGGATTTACACCACTTTATCACCAATCATGATCCCATGGTAATGCCATGGGACAGAGTTCTTGTAATCGTAATCGAGTTTGGCAGTAATTCCACAGATTGACCACCTGATTGCCACCAAACCCATGTTGAGGCCCATTGTCTTTAATACCCAGGGACTTTTTGGTTGAGTTTGCTTACTTCTTTGTGTAAGCACAATGTCCCAGAGTTACTGGTAGGCAAGTGTCAGAACTCTCCCGCAGTTTAACAAACAGAAACCTTTGGAGATCGCATGTTTTCCAAGGATAACATCATTCAAAATAAATATAGTGCCCAAACAGTTGTATATCGTTTTGGCCCTGCCTCTTCCATCACTATCTTCGGGTCCTCAACAATTCCAGTGCAAACTCTTTCACTTCATTGGGGTAGTGGGATTCTGAGGTTGACCTAAAAAATCTTTAATGGGAGTTGATGTAATGGTGGTTTAGGGGTTCCATATCTCATGAGATATCTGGAGACAGCCCAGTTTAGCTTTGGCTTTGGTTTTCATTGGCATGACACTTTATCGCCTAAAAAAGGGTGGACCCATCAACAAGTCTATTACTCAGTTCCATTCAATTCCTGGTCTGGTGACAATGTAGATCCCACCGAATGTAAGTTTTATTTACCACTCACATTTGCCTACTGTGCTCAGATAAGATCAATTGCAAATTGCAAATTAAAAGTCCTCTCCCTGTACCCACTACGAGATAATCCTGACCTTCCCCATAGGGACAGGTCTGAGGCATCTAAACACAGGTGTAAGAGGCTGTGTCAGTTATATGTTAATGGCAGGCCTATGACACTGGCAGAGCCTACAAATTAATGTTCCTTCCCTTAAGGAAGGGCTGTCACTACTTATAACTGAAGCACTGGGCTTTGCAGCCTAAAGATTTATTGTATATCAGTTGAGACCTTATGAGATTAACATATTTATTGCACATGGGAATATCCCCCCCTTATGACTTCACAAATTTACATAAGCCTGAAAATTCCATTGAAGCTTTTATGGGCCAATGGAAAATCAGTTTTCAGACAGAGACGGATGAGACATCTTGGTATAAACTCTGGGCAAGAACAGCTAAACTGTCAGCAGCACCAACATGAATGAAAATGGCATAACAATTGCTGATGCTGTGGTATCTCAAACCTGTCCTATTGAACACACCTCACATCCCGAGAGTAACTTTGGAACTCGCCAACCAGACCACCATAAGATGAAACCAAGAACAAAACAAAGCACTGTTAAAAAAATACACTGCAATCTAAATGTCCAAACATGCTACAGAGATCATTGATCTATGACGGTGGAATAGACATCTTATTCATCACAGAAACTTGGCTAGATGATATCTAAAAAGTCACACTACACACTGCACAGCTGTCTACCCGACAACTTCAAATGCACACAGGTAAACAGAAAAGGAAAAAGAGGAGGAGGTCTTGAAGTAGCTTACAAAGAACACCAGATGACTTGCTTAACATCAGAAACTGCAAATCCCTCGTCCTTCACCTGACAAGGAAATCAAAAACAAACCTCACATTCATACTCATCTATAGACCACTGACCTACGATGCAACCTTCCTAAACACCTTCATATAAGCCATCACGAACCTGGCCATCGAACACGACCACCTGATAATCCCCAGGGACGTCATCATATGGTTTGAAGAAGAGAACGCAAAAATCCCTAATCAAGCAGCTTGAGACAGAGAAACTATGCCATATGGTTAAAGGAGCCACACACTCTTGATGCAATCTTGGCCAACAAAAAAAGATCTCAACTGCGCCAACAATACAAATACTATGGAGCGACCACCTCATCATACCGTTTGTGATCCAACTACCAGCTAAGGCATTCAAACAGCCCCAAAAACTCCCTGCGATCTGCAAAGGAAACTGTAATACCATAAAAAGCAGTAACTTAAAAGAACAACTGGAATCCTTGAAACCATCAACCACAACCCTGGAAATGGAACGCCGAAACAATAGGCAGCATTTCCCTGGAAAACCTTTCATCACGAAAGAAAGCATTGGCAAGATGGTTTACACCCCACCTCAATATAATGAAGAATAAAAACGGAAACTTGAACTAGAATGGGGGAAAAACTATGACCAGGCAAAAGGAATAAACAATCAAAAACAAATTCAAACCAAAAACAAAATTCTCAAAGCCAAAAAGAAATACTATAAGAACCGAATCACAAAAGCCACCAACACCAGAAAAAACTATTGAACATCAAAAATGAGATGAGACATCCACATGGATGCAATAACACACCGGTACCTTCACAAAAACTATGCAATGGTCTTGCAGACCACTTTAAAAATAAAATAACAGCCATACATTGGATCATACAAAGCAGACCAATCAACTGGACCGTCCACTATGCCCCACCTACCCTGGAACTACAGAACAAGCTGCAACGCCTCACCCACATATCTGGATAGAGAGTCCTGAAGATGGTGAATCATAGCAACAAAGCAGGCTCCTCAATGAACCCCTGCCCACCAGACATCTATAAAGCAGTCATTACACAGGGCACACCACTGGAATGCCACAGAAATCTCTTCAAACAGTCACTCTCAATGGGGAGAGTACCACAGGTTTTCAAATCGCATACATCAAACTACTCCTCAAGGATACAATGGGGTATATGGAAGTTCTCTCTAACTACAGACAGATATGAAACATTCCCTATCTGGCAAAACAATTAGAGACCTATGTCTACGAAGAAACGTGGAACACGTAGAAAACCACCAACTATTGGACCAGGCACAAGGCGGCTAATCATTTTCAAGTTCCCTAAGATTCCCTTCTAATAGCAAAACATCAGAATTCAAAGAATTCACAAACCCACCTTCACTAGAAATATATGGACCTCGAATAAATGGTTCTATGTGATAATGTTGCGGCAGAAAATGCAGCGGCAGAAAATGACAATGGGCCTCATTACACGTTAGGCGGTAACCATGGCGCTAATAGCGCCATGGTTGCCGCCGGTATTTTACCGTGTCCGCCTTTGTGGATGGGGGAATTACCGCCCTACTCCAAGGTGAGCGGGGGCGGTAATTCCCCATTCACCAAGGCTCTTCCCCATTCCCATTTTTGCCCCCATAGGGCATAATGGGAATGGGGAAGGTGCTAATTACGGTACCGCAAATTGCGGTACCGTAATTAGCTCCGAGGTCCCTTTGCGGCACCCTACTTTAATGGCTGGTAAAACCAGCCGTTAAAGTCGGGTCCCGCAAAGGGAACTCGTAGTAAAGTGGTAGGGGTTTAGCAGTACCGGTGCCCTTACCGGTACCGGTAAACCCCTACCGCCTACCGTGTAATGAGGCCCAATGTTTTTTAATACATTTTTTCCCATAATTATATGCAGGGGCAAACATCCCACAATTCCCCCCCATTATCCACTTAATATATATATATATATATTATATTATCCACTTAATATATATATTATATATTACATGGCCACCGTAGCGGCCATGTAGTTATGGTTAAGTTGGTGTTTCCATAGGAAGAGCACTTTTTGGGCGGCTTATAACTTCGCTCCCCCTGGACGAATCGTCACCAAACTTTGCAAAAAAGTATATGGCCCACTCTGAAGTTTTTTGCAAAGTTTGGTGAGGATTTGTCCAGGGGGGGAAAAGTTATAGGGTGGGGCCCCAAAAGTTTTTTTTTTTCCATAGACTGAATGGAAAAAATCTTTGCGCACGGCTACAGCCCGAACCGCTGGACGGATTTACACCAAATTTGCGGCAGGAGCGGCGGCCTGGTCCCGAAAGCATGCTTTTGCAAATTTGGTGTAAATCCGTCCAGTAGTTTTTTAAAAAATGACCAAAATGTAAGGCAAAAAAATTAGTGATATCTGTGTTCGCTTCGTGGACGGACTTCCCTGTTTGCTCCGCGGACAGCACCCCGATTGGCTCAGCGGCTTGCGTCATGTCCGCGGACATGCGACGTGTTCGCTGATTGGGCGGCGTGGTGCGTGATGCGCGTCAGATTTTCTGTCGCGCCTGCCATCTTGCATTTGTGGACGTCCGCGGACAGCGCGGTGAAAGTTTGTTCAAAATGTGTATTTAGTAGAGTGTGTTGGTGTGTAGAAGTCTTTGGGGAGGATGGGGGAGTATGAGATAGGTTCAAAGTTGATTTTATTTATGTGCTAGACATTTTTGTTGTGTTCGATTTGTCCGCGGAGAACACGGCTGTTCTGACATTTTGTAAATAAACTAAATGGTGGGGTGTTTAGAGGACGGAGTATGTGCCATTTTTGTTCGCAAGGAAGGTAAAAATGAGCTATGAACACTCGCGGTGTACTTAATTGTTTGTAAATACACAAACTGGGGGTGTCCTCAGGATGCTGTCCGTATTGTAATCTATCTAGTTGAATGTGTTCTAAGAACACTCGCAGTGTCTCGAAATGGTTGCAATTACACAAAATGGGGGTGTTCTGAGAACGTTGTTTGTATTGTTCGTTGTCAGGGTGAAAGTGTTTTAAGACCACTCCTTTTGTCTGCTAATAGTACAATTTCCTATGGGCGTCAACCGACTTTTTGTCCACTAAGGAAACGATAAATCCGGCTGGTGTGCGCCATTATATGATAATCCTATGACTGGCGCTATTGAGCTGGCTGACTTGCTTTTGCGACACTAAATCATATCTCCCGCCCCTAAACCTGATATTATCAAAGCATTCATATTCCCCGCCTCTCTCCGTGACGTTACAGGGTGCGTCATCAAACGCACCCAGTCCTCTCCAGTCCTAAGTGACTTTACACAGAACCCGGAAGACAACATATATTATGTCACAACACAGCACGCCATCATTCGGAATATGAAACAGTGATTTAAAAGCAAACAGCAAGATTGTAAATTTTGTAAAGTACATTTATTTGACAGCAAATGTTTAGAGAATATTCAGCAATTTGCATTTGTCTTTGTTGTCGATCCGCAAAAGTTCATGTTGAGGCACGCGATGTTCCTTTGCGGTACAGAGGGTGTTAGATCAGCTTACAACTCAGTGCGCCACAATTCGGAATATGAAACTGTGGTTTAAAAGTAAACAGCAGGATTGTACATTTGGTAAAGTACATTTATTTCACATGAAATGTTTAGTGAATATTCAGCGATTTGCTATTGTCTCTGCTGTCGATCAGCAAAAGTTTATTTGGAGCCACGCGTTGTTCCTTTGCGGTAGATAGGCTGTTGGTTTATGATAAAAGCAGTAAATGGACGCTCTGATAATCGGAAGGTTGCTGCAAAAACGAGCCATTAGACCACCCTATTGGTTTGTATGTTGTTTGCAGCCGCTAGTACTGCGTAAGGGCATATTGGTCCTTGGCGATTGTCCCATAAAATGGTGAGGGTCATGAAGTTGCATATTTGGACCTGCACCTGGCAGTTGAAGACCCCATCCGCTGGAGTCTGCAAATCGTGACATAGGCAAAATAGGGCCACATACCTGTTTTAAAAAACATAAATTAGTCTCACCAGCCGATCTTCATTAAAAATCATCATTTTATTTATTAGGGTGTGAAACTCTTTGCTATCGAAGATAGTGCAACGGAGTATGTTAATAATAAAATAATAATATTTTCCCATTCTTATAGCGCTAAGAACCGTGAGGTATCTAAGCGGTGCTTATTATTAACCACGGTGTGTGGTGCTCATTTATCGACCACAGAAGGATGAAAGGCTGAGTTTGGCCTTGCCGGGATACGAACTTGTCTTAGCAAGCTGTGCACGGATGTCAAAGCGAGCGTTGTACTCGCTGTGCCATTTGACAGGCTACAGTGAAGTGGCACAGCGAGTAGAGCGCTTGACCACCTATAGACCGGTTAAATTATTTGTATTAACCCACCCTGTGTCGTCTGCCTTTTTCAGAGCCCTCTAAACAACAGGGGATCAATTCGGCGGTGATAGTGCGCGGTAGAAAACATTATGCCACTTTCAACGAACAAGTTCAACTTGAGCGGTCTTTAATGCTACGCTATTGTAATTATATTTGGTATAAAATAATCTAAAGGGTTACTTACAGTACAATTGCAATTTCCATTGTCTACGAGTGGTGCAGTCCCAAAATACGACTCTGCGTGTGCCAACGATCTTTCGCATAGTGATATAATATATAAAAGTGGTTTCGTTTCATAAATTTCATCCTTATCTTCTCTTACGTTTTAGCAACACTCCTTCAAGAGAAGTCTTTCATCACAATCTCTGTCTGTGAAGGTCAAAAAAGAATACAACCTTATAGTCCGCTTCGTGAGCCTCTCCGGGGCCGAGAAAAAAATGGAAGCAGCTGACCTTCACTGTGAACGAGCATAAATTCTTACTTTGCAACATTCTGAGTAAATCCATCTGTGAGAAGTTGGTTTTTGCACGCCATGTTTGTATATTTTTTGCGTGATATTAAAAAAAGTTTGTTTAAAGGACGTTATGGTTTAAAGTACAGCAGAAAGACCCCTGAAAATCGCAAGTTATGGTAAGCTATGAAAAATAACTCACGCCACCACCGTGCACTGCTAAGACTAACACCCAGGACATCAAAGATGACATTGCAATGTCATTGATGAAATCACTGATGACATCACATGTGTATGTACTTTTCATGGAATTTGTGTACTAGGGATTTTTATTATAATGTTGCGAAAAAAATGTCAAGGATATTGCAATAAATATCATACCGTTATTAGTGCTTTGAACGACGCATTGATATAAATAGCATTGTATTATGGGATTCTATCTAGTATACTGAGCTACTAATGGAGAAACATAGCATTGTGTGCAGAGAACAAGATGAAAGTATAATATTTGTAATGTTAATATGTTGAATAAAGAAATGATAATTGTCCTGAAATGTTTGAAAATTCACAACGCTGAATGCAGGCATGTTGCAAAGAACTCTGATGTGAAAGGAGTGGAGGTGGTGTGGAGCACTGTGCCTGATTGCAATGTACAGGGAATTGTACAAGTTTGTGAGGATATGGCCATGATGAACAGTCTGCATGTGGTAGTTTTGCACTATTGTGCTTTCCATTTGGGCAGTGTCAGTGCCCCTACTTTGTTGGCTGATTTGGAACGCTTGGTTCAAGCCGTAATGAAGATCCTTCCAAATGCGAAAGTAATTTTTTCTGGATTACTACCTAGGGCAATATGGGACAATAGTTCAGTTTTTTGTCCTCGGCAAAACATTGCTAGGTGTGTCATCAACCGAGGCATGTGTGCCTTCATGCTTAGAGCTGGTATGTTCTTCTGTAACAATGAGAATATTGATGCCAGTAATGCTGTAAATTTTAAAGAAGATGGCATTTCTTTATCTTTTACGGGAAATGCCTTTCTATTTTGGAATGTAAGGGTTGCTTTGGAGAAGGTTATGTAAAGATTTCAGGAGTAAAGTAAGAAAAAAAAACAAGAAAAAAATACAAAATAACAGGTGTCTGTCAAGCATCTGTAAAAAAAAAAAACAACGGCTCTTTTCAGAGCCAACTTCAAAGGGGAAATGGGGCACAATATTTAAATTTACATTCAATGACATTTGTGATGTCATCTTTGATGTCCTGGGTGTTAGTCTTAGCAGTAAACGGTGGCGGCGCGGGTTATGGTTGCTTATCTTACCATAACTGCCAAATTTCAGGGGTTTTTCGGTTTTACTTTGAACCATAACGTCCCTTTAACAAAGTTTTTTCACTGAATTTCATAGGTTTTTAGTAGCGCAACTTAACCATAACGTCCCTTTAACAAAGTTTTTTTTACTGATATATATATATATATATATATATATATATATATATATATATATATATATATATATATGGTACGTGATCAAGCAGCGAGGAAGCTGTGAAACGCGTTGTACTGTGTGTTTTCTTTCTTTGGCTAATGCCGCAATAAACTGGAGATTTTAAAGGATACTTTTTGCCTTTGGTCTTTGATGCAACAGAAGAAGCATTTCTCTGGCGGTCAGTTCACTGTTTGGAGTGCCATCCCCCTCGGGGAAAGAAGCAATCACTTTCCCTTTCTTTATAATATATATATACATATATATATAATCTATTACACAGCCACGGTAGTGACCGTGTAGTTATGGTTAAGTTGCTGTTTCCATACATAGGAAGAGCACTTTTTGGGTGGCTTATAACTCCGCTCCCCCTGGACAAATCCACACAAACTTTGCAAAAAAAAGTGTATGGGCCACTGTGAATTTTTTTTGCACATTTTGGTGATGTTTGGTCTAGGGGGGGAAAAGTTATAGGGGGGGTCCCAAAACGTCTTTTGTCCCATAGACTGAATGGGGGAAAAAGTTTGCGCACTTCTACAGCCCAAACGGCTGGACGGATTTTTACCAAATTTGCGGCAGGAGCTTGGTCCCGAAAGCGTGCTTTTGTAAATTTGGTGCCAATCCGTCCAGTACTTTTCTTTAAAACGACCAAAAAGTATGCCTGAAATAATGTGTGATATCTATGTCCAGACACACTTCCCTGTTCGCTCCATGGACAAGATACCGATTGGCTACTCCGTAGCGTCATGTTTCGCGGACATGTGGCGCATTCACTGATTGGGTGTTGAACGACGTGAAGTGCATCAGATTCTGTCGCTGCACTCGCCATCTTTCATTCGTGTTTTGGTGTATGCGGACATCGCCAGTAACACGTATAAAACAACACAACATTGCACTTGTTAAATTTATGAAATATTGTATCGGAAGGTGAGCGTTAATGAGGCTGGGATGGCATGTGGCAGCAGGAAGGCAAAAAGTGTTTTTGTCTTGTCATCTAAGTCATACGGTCAATAGCGTCGTAGAGTTTGAACTCTGAGGCAGCCACCTGCAGTGTTTGATGGAAACAGCGGGTCTGCAAGTGTATGGGAGTACCACTTCTCATGAATATGTTGAGACATATTGTTGAAAAGTCAGAATGCATTAGCATTCTGAGCGAAGGTCACTTGCTTTGCCTTTGTGGATGCGAGCTCAGTAGGCCCATGCATCAGACTGAACCCATAAGGGTCAATTCTTTTTTGACCTTGAGCAAAAGGGAAAAATCCGTAAGAATGCAGGGAGTACAAGTTTCATAAGGTTATGTTTTCAAATTCTTTGTAAAAAACATGTAATATCAGTTGAAGAAGATTCTTTGCTGCAAGTATCTCGCTGTCTGGGTTTAACAAAGACAATGGAGACGGTAAATATCATGTAAGTTTACTTTTGACGACTCTACACCAGAACGGGTTTTAATTTGTTATTACCAGAACAATGATTTTGGCATTATAACTGAGGTACTATATTTACGTGTAGTTGTCATTTTTTTTTAAAGTTATGGAGAGTGCAGATTCTCACCGTTTGTAGGCTATCATTAGGTTCACCCATGTGCAATGCTATTATTTCTTTAAAATGTCATGTATGACCACATCGATTTGTGTATCATTTTCCACGTGTTTTAATTTGTTATTACCAGAACAATAATTTTGGAATTATAACTGAGGTACTATCTTTATGTGTAGTAGTAATGTTTTTTTTAATTATGGAGAGTGCACATTCTCACCGTTTGTAGGCTATCATTAGGTTCACCAATGTGCAATGCTATTATTTCTTTAAAATGTCATATATGACCACATCGATTTGTGTATCCGTTTCCACGTTCCTATTGTGTTTTTTGCAATTATTTGGTAAAGGTTGGGTATTGATACGTATTTTCTGTTACATTTTCCGAACAGCTACATTCTGCCCTACTGTAATTGCCATGGATTCCAGATGCCAAGTGATGGGTTCTTTGGACGCCAGATGCACGTACTCGTGACCGGCTGCCTAATCGTGACTGTATTGTGGGACGACCAGCCCCATTTGTCCATACGAGGGAGTGGCCATAAGGAGTAACATAACATGTTTTATGGTGGTGTAGACCAAAGTTCATGCCGACGTCTTGGAAATCACTGTGTGGCCGAAGCGGTTACTTTATCAAAAGCGAATACTTTGTGTATGCGAAAAGATCAACGTGTGGCTCACGATTAACATTTTCGATGACGACCGAACAAACAAAGTTACTATTTAATTGAAAATGGGAATAGTCCAATGGTCTCGGACACTTTATTGTGAAATTAAAGTACTTTACAAATTCTAAAATTGTTAATGTTTTCCTTTAAAAAACTGTTTATTATTTCAAAATGTAACGTGCTATGTTGTACGTCGCTGCGTGTTCATTTGCAGGTTCTGTGTCACAGCACGTAGCTGCTTATGGGCGCATTTGGCTACGCTGGAGAGGAACGTCATCCAGAAAGGTGTTGAATATCACTAGGGTTGGTTATGTGACGAGATGTAGGAGTGTTTTCGTATTACACAAGTGTCGCAATGTAGTTAAAAAACGTCGCGGTATACGTTTACTGACTGAGGGGTAGGCTGCAGCCATGGGGACTGGGGAGAATGTCGGGGTCATGGTATAAGGTCATGATCCGCACAATGTGGCTTCGACATTACGATACATTTGAAAGGTAGGAAAAAAGTGCTGGTGGTAATATGTTAACAGCGTTTCCTTTTAGCTATTTGCAGGCTGCCATGGAAAGCGAAGAGGGGCCATGTATGGAACAACAGCCTTCCTTTTCTATGGTGGCCATCCACCATAGAAAAGAAATCCTCTTTTTCAGTAGCACACGTTACTGCATTGCAAATCTGGATTGTTAATGGCAAATGTTATTGCGTCTATGTACTTTACTGAGAAATATAAAGTAGATGGAGTGTATGCCATTTTGAAAAATATATATTTTTAAACTGTGAAAGGTGGTTCTTAAAGGAACATTTACTTTGTTTACAGATGTTTTTTTTTGGGAAGGACAGGTAAGAAGGAAAGTTGCGGACGGAAATGAACAAAGAGACAACAAACAGTAATATGGGGGTAAGGTAGACGGGGGAAATTGTTGTGTGTGTGTTTTTTGTAAGGTAGGGCCAGTGTTTCTCATGCTCCTTCATTAGAGCAGTGGTGCTGTTTCTTAGGTAGGAGGGATGGCCTTAGTTCATGTTGTTTTTAGATAACTAGTACTTTTGCTAAAAGTATGTACTGTGTCCTAAATTGTTAATGGTTGCCTACGAATAAGTGTTCGAGCTGTGCACACAAAATGTTGAAGGTGGATGTTCCTACATCAGTAGAAAATGTATTTCCACACTGTCCACGAGGCAACATCTTATTGTTAAGTGTGTACGGATTCTCGGACACGTCACCGTGCTGTGCATCAGCATATGGTCATGTGGCATTCTCTGCAAGGTGTGCAATGAAGTCAGATGTTACTTTACATTATGGTTACGTGCTACCACTACAAACCGATCAACTTTAGCAAAATATTTTGTTAAAGGAAGGCTATGATTAAGTTGCGCTACTAAAAAACTATGCAATTCAGTAAAAAAACTCTGTTAAAGGGACGTTATGGTTAAGTTGCGCTACTCAAAACCTATGAAATTCACTAAAAAAAACATTGTTAACGGGACGTTATGGTTCCAAGTAAAACTGAAAAACCCTTGAAATTCGCCAGTTATGGTAAGCTAAGCAACCATAACTTGCGCCACTACCGTGCACTGCTAACTCTAACACCCAGGACATCAAAGATGACATCACAAATATCATTGATGACATCACTGATGACATTACATGTGCATTTACTTTTCATACAAGGGGTTGTGAATGTAATGTTGGGAAAAAAGTATCAGGGATTATCGAGAGATGTGTAATAAACTACATGCTTCATTATGCAATTAAGTGTTCTAAAGAACATTCCATTGCACTATTCTTTCTACTATAGGAACCTACTCATACAGAAATGTACGTATTGCGAGCAGCATACACCATAGAGGTGCTATATTTGTAATTTTCCAAAGTTATATAAAGAAACGTTGAATGCTTCTGTATCAGACTTTCCTGTACTGTGCAACATGTACTAAGTAGCTAATAATCCATCACTTACTACATATTTCTACTACTACACACAAAACATGAATAGACTACAATTCATACAAATGTGGCCCTTACATAGGGAGAGTAAAGTAAGGAAACAAGAGGCAGTATCATTAGCAACTGTGTATAATCTACATGATTGCATTGACGCCTAAAAATGATTGCTGTGTTTCAGGCTGCTTCTTCCCCTATATATTTGCATCATAAGATGCAATTAAAGTGTAAGGAAAGTAGTGCAAGAACATGTGAAAATAGCAATATCTACAAATGTAATACATTTTAAAAGTTACGTTTCTGACTGTCAGTAGATAAAACCACCTGGCCTAGATATGGCAGTGGATAAAAAAGAAGGGGCTAGACATGTGATGTCATCAGTGATGTCATCAATGATATTTGTGATGTCATCTTTGATGTCCTGGGTGTTAGTGTTAGCAGTGCACGGTGGTGGCGCGAGTTATGGTTGCTTGGCTTACCATAACTGGCGAATTTCAAGGGTTTTTTGGTTTTACTTGGAACCATAACGTCCATAATGTTTTTTTGTGTGAATTTCATAGGTTTTTAGTAGCGCAACTTAACCATAACGTCCCTTTAACAAAGTTTTTTACTGCATATATATATATATACATATTACGGAATAAATACCTTGAAGGACACAGTTGGAATGGGTTTAATGGAGTTGACATTTCTTTGAAAGAAAGAGCTGTTTGCTTCTTTTAGGATACCATGGTGGGACATCAAATCAGGAAAATCATCACCACTGAAGTTCCATTTCACTGTCTTCGACTGAAGTTCAGGTAAGGGAATGTGCATTTAAGTTTCAATACATTTTATTGCAATTTGTTTATTTTTCACACAAAAAGAAAAACAAATGCCCTGCGTAATTCCCCTAGTTGGCATACATTTGAAATGCCTTCTATGCACACTATGTTCCATAAATCCCTTTATACACCACCATAAGAGCTCAGATCCTTTCTTGCTTTCCTCTGTGTGCCTGACTAGCTTGACATAGGTGTGACAAAATGGCTTCTGCTCTACGGGAGTATACAGATAAGTAGTGCCTAAACTGCCTACTCAGTCCCCACACTTCTACAAACGAACAGTGATCCCAATCATAAAGGTAAAACAGGCACAGCTATGATATATACCCCCTTTGCTTTTGTCGTAACATAGGCAGAGGGAAGGCTTTAACCTTAGAAGAGGTTTGAATGTGATCCAGTAGCAACCCAAACAGCAAACATACACAGTTCCAGAATAGAAGAATGCCCAATCAAGGTTCTGTAAAAATATATCCTTCAATTACAAAAACCAATTATACACTCCACTATCAAAACACTATTAAAGCCACCCATGTAAAAGTAAGTCAGAGAAATGTAGAATGTAATGATGCAGCATTATGGAATTTGTTAAGAATTTCAATCGGGCGACACACACCTTGGTCTCGGCCTCATATCACACCCCCTTTTCAAATACTCCGGGTCACAATGGACCATGAACCAGGTTGGTTGGTAAAATACAATATTTATTTATTTAATATGGGGCAGCAATCACCAATGGGGTGATAATAACAATAGGAATGTAAGCAATACACTTAGTTTAACCTTCTATTGACACCTATACAAAACACCAGGGAATAAAAGCACTTTTTGATTTTAAGAAAGATAGCACTCAAGTTAGGATTTCCCCCTGCAATGTTCCCTCAACCCACAAATAATCAATTCTGAATGTATATGAAGAAACAGCAGGTAATCAGTAATAAGAAGCTGAAAGCGGAATTCAAATCCGACCTTCCCTCCTCAAATAAGAGTGAAAAATGGATTTGAAACCCTTGCAATGTTAAAAATGACACTCGGAAATGGATGAATAAAATAATGAATGTGTGTAAAAACCTTAAAGTAGATACAATTGTTCACTAAAGCAACAATGTAAAGGTACAAACAATCACAAGCAATGGATTAGCAAGAGCACACAGTTAAAAAAAATGAGTAGAAGATTTAAAACAGTTTGCAATCAAAATGTCACGTTGGAAACTTTGCAAATATTTCAGTTTTCCGTGTAAATTTACTAAAGCTAGCCATAGATCACAGGTACACTATGGAAGTGAAAGTAAGTCTCTAGCTGGTGAATTGAATGAGTTATGCAAGATCGAAGAAGGTGCACTTTGAGTAAATGAAGGCACAAAAAAGGGAAGAAAATCAGTTGGGACAAGAATAGTTTTACTCTACACTAGAGTATTCAGGCTAGGCCACCAAAGAGGGACACTGTAAGCTCTAGGGTTGATTTGCGAGTTCAACCCCCTCGCCTCAGCGTCCACCCTGGCGGAACCAGTCCGATCACTCGAAATAGGATTAACAGCTTGGTATTTCACAAGACAAAATTACTAAAGAGATGGCGTTAGCACTAGAAATCAATGGCAGGGTAGCAAGAATGATTGTGAAAGTGCAAGTTATCAGGATAAGGATAGGGTGACTTAGAGAGTGGGATGAGGACAAAGACAAGATAGGCTATGGGTTTGATGGGTTTCTATTGATACTCACAGTCCATTTTAGTTTAGGATTTTTGGACCGTCAGCGTTCTGGTCGCCACACGGATCTGGTCTAACAAAGGACAGCCGGATAAAATCAGCAGGACAGGATCAGCTGGGCAGGGACTGGATACCAAATGATGGTTCTGGTCATAGGATGGCATAGGTACCTCTGGATACAGTTATTGGGCAGCAATTGGTGGGCCGCAAGCCAGGCTGGTCTCGGGAGGCTTCCCACAAAAATACCACCGCCTCTCCCTTTGGGTATTGGGATTTTAGAATTGAGGCCTTGCTGGAAGGCTCAGCAATGCTTGGCCTGGAAGTTGAATCTGGAATCTGGATCAGTGCAAGATGAAGGAAACAGGACGCTGCACAGGAAATCAGGAAGAGAGTCTGTGTATATAGAGCATAGTGATATCATTGACTATATTGCTTGGCCGGCTTAGCTAAGCACGCCTTTGAACAACTGGATTGCACAATCAATGTTGGTTGCCTTCCCTGGGTTGTACCCAGTTTATGAGGTTGTATTCTATGATGGAAAAAGACTTCCCGAGACATTTTTACCAAAAATCTGTCATATCAATATTTACACTTTTGTACAATGGTGGCACCTTAATAAATTGCATTATCAGGTCACATATTTTATGCAAAGGACAGCCGACAAATCCTGAAATCTGTGAGACATTATTTTGCATGGTTACTACTTTTTGATCATTTTAAGCATGAAAAGTTCGGCCTAAAATTCCATAACCTTATACATATGTGGGGTTGATCATAAGGTATTTAGGTATAAAAATGTACATTTGGGACATGCATACTTTTTTGGTAATCTGCAATATTTTGTTACTTCTGTTCCCTATGCAGCAATGAAACCTATATTGTCTTAAAAGAAAGGCCATAAAATTACTTCTAAACAGTGAAATATTTACATTTTTCCAAAGTCCTGCTGCAGAGATAAAAGTCTTTACATTTTTATTCATGAAATAGTCTTTAGAAGCAAATGGCAGTCTCTTTGTTCCTGGGTCCATTTTTATTTCTGTCCTTCACTGCTGCCAACTGTCATTTCCTTTAGAGCATGGTGGGGTTTCTTAGCTTAATTGAAGTTTTTATTGCCCCTTCACACTTCACAAGTTAGTGTTCCATGACTTCTATGGTCTTAGCCTGGATCCAGACGAATTTATGACGAGCGTGTGAACTTTCTTTGTCCTGGCCCATTCAAAGTTTTTCAAGCTGGCAATTATCACTTTCGTGTCCTGGAAGTTTATGGTGTGACTCCCTTCCTAGGCGGAAGTTTCAAGGCTGGCACTTGAATAACTGTTTTTTTTGGAGCTTGCAAACTCAGCCCATGTGACTTAATCTTTATTTTCTTATTTTGAGTCTTGAATTAAAACAAACCTGTGGAATAAAAACATAGCCTACGTGTGTATTATCACCAGCCACAAACTCCTTCACATTTCTAGGTAATGGCAGGCTTTCTGCCTATTTAAAAAGTTTACTTTTTAAATAGCCATTTTTTTCTTCAGTCAGCAAAGCCAATTTTTTACACTTGTTGAAAACTGCTAGCATTTCTTCCTTTAAATTCGGTTTGGCATCTGTCTTTCCAATATGGTCTACACAACAGTCTGGACAATGCAAAGGTCTCTATAAAATCGACATGTGTACATACAGCTCTTGATTCCTTTACAAACAGTGATTTTGACGCTTTTTAGCCAAAGTTAAGCGCTTTTCTGGGTTTGGTGCAGTAGAGCTTTTGTTGGTTTTAAGGTTTTGGCTGGCATACCTTTCATTCTGGAAAAAGGCTTGGTTTTGCTGAGGGACAGTGGGGATATGCATGGGCATGGCAGGGCATATTAATCACAGTGGCTTTAAGGAACAGAGGAAACTAGTGTCAAGGCTGCATTCTTTTAAAGGTGAAAAAGGGTTTCTTTTCAATGGATATTTTCGCTTCTGCAGCAAAGCAACGCTGCTTTTTCCATATTCTTCCTTTTTTATGTGAGAACCCACTGGCACTCTCCTTTAGTTTGCCCCCTGCTTCCATCCTGCCCGATGTGTGCTTGGGAGAATGGTGCAGCCATATTTTTTGTTGTTGCAAAACAGTTTTGAGCCATGGCACTCACAGGAGCCAGCACAACCCTTTTGTCGTTGTTTCTACGCAAATGCAGTTTAGTGATGTGGGGCAATGCTGTTCAGTGAGTCAATATATCCACACATCCCCCCGACTTCTCCTGGGCTTCCAAGTCGAGGGAGAGTCGGGCAAGTGGTATTGGACAAAGCGGGATCAGGCAGGTATGAGTCCTTCTTTTATAAGAGAATGGTGCATCCTGCTCCTCTCGTTGTCTCTGGTCGGAACGTGGCATGACACCCCAGTGTCCTCTTGGGTCTTTCTCTCATGGTGTGGAGCAACACTCCGGTTTCCTTTGGTTTCTCCCTTCGAGGTTGCCTGGGAGACCCTCCTTAGTCCTTAGTTAGGCGCAACCAGTCCGAATATATGAAAGAGAACACAAACCGGTTACAACAATTTCCCACTAACTGCCCACCAATTGGGTTGACAGCAGTGGGATACACAGGCATTTAATAATAACAATTGATAATGAAGAAAATACCCCCTGTCACATAATCATATTTATAACTCCTATCAGCTCCCTTCTGGTTCTTCTTTTCCTTATTCTCATGTTTCAGATGTCTCCTCTGTTTGATTCTCGCTGGGCTACTCAATTTGTTGCAAAGTGTGCCTACGGTGACAACTCTTTAGCTGATTAATATGGACCCATTTCTCTTCTCTTAATTCGCCTTTAGGGATGCAGATTCTGTAGGCGACAGGTGAGATTTTGTCTACAATTTCAAAAGGTCCTCGCCAGCTAGGCAAACATTTGCGCTCTTTGGTCTGGTTCCTTTGGAAATTGTACAAGTAGACCCTGTCTCCTACTTGGTATTCCTTTTTGGTTGTTTTTAGATCATACTGAGTCTTCATCCCCTCTGCAGATCTTTCTAGATTCCGCTGAACGTACCCAAAAGCATGTTGAAGGTGTTTTCTTAGGTTCTCAACATACTCATGAGTTGTGGAGGTGTTAATCAGTGTCTGCTCCTGTGTTCTATAGAACAGATGCTGAGGTAGCACCATTCTTTGTCCAGTCATCAGCTCAAATGGAGACATCTTAGTTGAAGAAGAAGGTGTAGATCTGATGGCCAGCAGGAAAAGCGGTAATCGGATGTCCCAACCAGGCCCAGAATCTGCCACAAACGTTTTTAGAATGCTCACAATGGTTTTATTGTACCTCTCAATTCCACCACTAGAGTACAGTGGTATGCAATGTGGAGTTTCCTTTTTATGCCAAGTTTCTCCCACATCTTTGTCATTACTTTGCTGGTCAAGTGACTACCTCGGTCTGACTCAATCCTTTGGGGTAGGCCAAAACGCGAGAAGATGTGATTGATCATCAGGGCATCTGCTGTTTCTGCCTTGCAATTTGGGGCTGGGAGACATTCCACCCATTGGGTAAACAAGCATGTTACGGTTAACATGTACTTGTTCCCCCTAGAGGAGCGAATCACAGGTCCGATGAATTTACTTGTAAATCTGACCAAGGCAGTGTAATCCTCGTTCTGGAGGGGAGCTCGGTGTGTGAGTGAAGTTGGCTGAAATTGTGCACACACAAGACACCCCTTCAAATATTGGTCGAGGTCCTGCTCCATGTGTGGCCAGTATGCAACCTCTCACAAGATTTCTAAAGTGGTGTGAAACCCCTGATGACCGGCTGTGGCCGCATCATGGGCGTGATTTAGCATCAGGCTTCGGAATGAGGTAGGGACCACCCACTGGTCACAGCCAGATATGGATCTCCTTACCAACAAACTGTCTTGGATACTGAACATTTTTGGACATTTCATCAACACCCTGAGGTCCTCTTTCCCAATGTAATCGGTATCCATCAGGGGAAAGTTCTCAGGGTCCTCAATGTATTGATAACATTTAATCCTGTAGGTGGACCATCTTGAATGGTTCTGGTCCTCCAGTCCAGCAAAGAAACTGGAGTATTCAGGGGAGAATGTCCATTTTACATACTCAATACATTTTTGATTGTCTTTCATGTGAAAAGTGTCCATCATCTGCTCATAAAGTTCCAGGTGTTCCCAAAGAAAATATTTTGCATTTCTATGGTAGGGGGTTATGACACTCTTAAGGGCCTTAATCTGCCTTATGGGGTCTTTGGTCATAACTCGCTTGAGTTTGTTTGCCTTCTTTGGCTTAGTCACCCGAGTCCACTCGCTCTCAGTCTCTGAGGCGCTACTAGTTGAGGTCCCCTCATGATCATCTAGGCTCTCCCGGATCCTGTGTGCTTGAGAGGAGCTCACATAATGGTGGGGCCTAGTTTCTCCACTACTGTGGGGCAAAGGAGAGTAGTATTCTGATTCTTCCCTACTCCCAGGGTTGGCAGAGTATTCCCCCCACTGCCCTAGTTGGGTAGAGGTCTTCAGGATGCTCTTCTTGGGCCTCATTTCATCAGGTTAAATTGGACCAACTGGTCCCTTGGAAAGTAATGTTTCGGTGGATCTAAGTCCCTGACCTTTCCCTCATATGGGACTTCCTTGTCAGAGACATCAACCAGAATGTTCGGGTAGCTATACAGGGACGCCCGTCTATCACTTTCTGTGGGGGCGCTGACCTGTTATTTCCATCATGCTTGGTCTATTGAATTCTGCCTGCCTCATGGTTTCTGGCTCATGTGAAATGGTAGGCATGAAAATGGCAGTGTTCACAGTATTAAATGGGTTGGAGTCCCTTAGCAGAGAGGTCCTTATACTATGATTAGGGGTTACCCTGTCCTCCTCTACCTGTTAGGGGTCCCTCCAGTTAAAATAAAATCTAGCACCCTCTTTCTACAACCTTGCTAGTTTCTCCTTTTCAGCCCCTGCTTCTAGATAAGAAGCAAAGATCTGAGGTTTTTGTTCAGTGATCAAGGCTTTATTGGCCTCTATGACCCGCTCTTGCGCTGCCACTTGTTTGTTGAGCCCATCATTCTTTTCACAGAGAGCCTCATTGTCTCTCTGCGCTTCCTGCATTGTCTGGGAATACTGAGATCATTTCTGCTGCAGGAGACTCACCTCCTGAGTTTTAGCATCTTTGGTCTGGGTGTTTTCTTCCAGAGCACCTTCTACCCATCTGGCATTCTCCAGTAGATCCCCATACTCTGTTTTCAGATCATTGAGTTTCTGGAGGGCTAATTCACTCCACTGTAACTCTATTTTTAATTTGCTGATTTCCTGACATAGGTCATTTTTCTCCTGATTTAGGATGCCTCTCTGTTCAGCCAGGTCATCCCTTGTGATGATGTTGAATTTCTGGCGCTCTTCATCAAATTCTGTTTGAGAGTGGAGGTCTCTCATAATTAATTTATTATTTTCCTCTTTCACTTTATCTATCTGATTTTGTAGAGTAACATTCTGCTCTGCGCATACCCTGTTATAGGTTAATTTTCCTGACACTCTATTTTTGCTGCTTCTAGTTGGGTCTCTTGATCTGCATTATTCTGCTGTTGGAGAGCCAACTCCTCTTTTAATTTTATGACATAATTTCTAGATTGTACCTCCAATTCTTGGCTCTTTTGTAATTTTTGTTCTGCTAAATCTAAATCAGTCTGGATTTTGTTTGATAATTCAATTTGATTCTGCGCTAGAGTGGTGTTTTCCCGCATCACTTCCATGTGGAGACAGTAGGCTGTGATTCTTGCAATTTTGCTTTGCTCCTCTTTAATTTTTGGGGCCATATGTAATTCACTCAGAGCTTAGTGTAACAGGCCACCATCCTGCCACATATCCAGGTTCATGGCGGTGACCTGTTGTGTTATTTCTTGTAGCCAGACCTTTTCATCCTGTTCTGGCCACTCACCTCTGACAAATAGCTTGTGCAGAAGGTGCTCCCTAGCCATATTGATTTCTACTACGGTCATTTTGGACACGTTCTTTCTTTCTTACTTTATTTATTTATGTACGGGTAACCTGTATTTTGTTGCTTTTCTGTCTATTTTTGGGTTGATTTTAGTTTTACTTTTAGACACAGGCCTGGTACTTAGCGTATTTGTTTTGGGAGGCGCTTGTTCAGTGTAACCCAGTATTCCAACCACACAAAGTATTACTACCTTGCAGGTTAGTCTGCTGTGTTAAACTGTCACGGATGGTAACCAAATCAATCCCCAGCCCGAGCCCCCAAATTTGTTAAGGATTTCAATCTGGCGACACACACCTTGGTCTCGGCCTAGTATGCAGCACACAACTGAAATGCTTATTTTTTTTATATTAGATTCAATATTGAGATGGTACACCACTTATATCACAACCCCTTTTCAAATACCCAGGTCACAATGGACCATGAACCGGGCTGGTTGGTAAAATACAATATTTATTTATTTATTTTAAAATTGAAAAGAAATCATACAATTTTTAATATGGGGCAGTAATCACCAATGGGGTGATAATAACAATAGGAATGTAAGCAATGCACTTAGTTTAACCTTCTATTGACATATATACAAAATGCCAGGGAATAAAAGGACTTTTTGATTTTAGGACAGGAAGCACTCAAGTTAGGATTTCCCCCTGCAATGTTCCCTTAACCCACAAATAATCAATTCAATGGATATGAAGAAACAGCAGGTAATCAGGAATAAGAAGCTGACAACGGAATTCAAATCCGACCTTCCCTCCACAAATAAGAGTAAAAAACGGATTTGAAACTGTTGCAATGTTAAAAATGACACTCGGAAATGGATGAATAAAATAATGAATGTGTGTAAAAACATTGAAGCAGATACAATTCTTCATTAAAGCAAAAATGTAAAGGTACAAACAACCATAAGCAATGGATTAGCAAGTGCACACAGTTCGAAAAATGAGTGGAAGATTTAAAACAGTTTGCACTCAAACTGACACGTTGGAAACTTTGCAAATATGTCCGTTTTCCATGTAAATTTACTAAAACGGTTTCTTTGAAAAATGGGTGAAATATTGTAAATGCGGTTTTTATGTTGAGGTGTAGCTATAGATCACAGGTACACTATGGAAGTGAAAGTATGTCACTAGCTGGTAAAGTGAATGAGTTATGCAAGATCTAAGAAAGTGCACTTTGAGTAAACAAAGTCACAAAAAAGGAAAGAAAATCAGTTGGGACAAGAATAGTTTTACTCTACACTAGAGTATTCAGGCTAGGCCACCAAAGAGGGACACCGTAAGTGCTAGGGTTGATTTGCGAGTTCAACCCCCTCGCCTCAGCGCCCACCCTGGCAGAACCAGTCCGATCACTCGAAATAGGATTAACAGATTGAGATTTCACAAAACAAAATTACTAAACAGATGGGACTAGCACTAGAAATCAATGGCACGGTTGCAAGAATGATTGTGGCAGTTTTAGAAGTTTTCAGGATAAGGATAGGATAGGATAATGACTTAGAGAGTGGGATGAGGACAAAGACAAGATAGGCTATGGGTTTGATGGGTTTCTATTGATACTCACAGTCCACTTTAGTTTAGGATTTTTGGACCATCAGCATTCTGGTCACCACACGGATCTGGTCTAACAACAGCTGGACAAAATCAGCGGGACAGGATCAGCTTGCCAGGGACTGGATACCAAATTATGGTTCTGGTCATAGGATGGCACAGTTATCTCTGGATGCAGTTATTGGGCAGCAATTGGTGGGCCGCAAGCCAGGCTGGTCTCAGGAGGCTTCCCACAAAAATACCACTGCTTCTCCCTTTGGGTATTGGGATTTTAGAATTGAGGCCTTGCTGGAAGGGTCAGCAATGCTTTGCATGGTAGTTGGATATGGAATCTGGATCAGTGCAAGATGAAGGGAACAGGAACAGGACGCTGCACAGGAAATCAGGCAGAGAGTCTGTGTGGAGTCCCTTCAGGGTCCCTTTAAATAGAACATAGTGACATCATTGACTATATTGCTGGGCCGGTTTAGCTAAGCACGCCTTTAAACAACTGGATTGCACAATCAATGTTGGTTGCCTCCCCTGGGATGTACCCAGTTTATGAGGTTGTATTTTATGATGGAAAAAGACTTCCCACAGATATTTTTGCCAAAAATCTGTCATATCAGTATTTACACTTTTGTGCAATGGTGGCACCTTCATTAATTGCATAATCAGTTCACATATTTTATGTAAAGGACAGCTGTCCAATCCTGCAATCTGTGAGACATTATTTTGCATGGTTACTACTTTTTGATCATTTTAAGCATGAAAAGTTCGGCCTAATATTCCATAACTTTATACATATGTGGGGTTGATCATAAGGTATGTAAGTATAAAAATGTACATTTGGGACATGTATACTTTTCTGGTAATCTGCAATATTTTGTTACTTCTGTTCCCTATGCAGCAATGAAACCTATGATGTCTTAAAAGAAAGGCCATAAAATTACTTCTAAACAGTGAAATATTTACATTTCTCCAAAGTCCTGCTGCAGAGATAAAAGTCTTTACATGTTTATTCATGAAATAGTCTTTAGAAGCAAATGACAGTCTCTTTGTTCCTGGGTCCATTTTTATTTCTGTCCTTCATTGCTGCCAACTGTCATTTCCTTTAGAGCATGGTGGGGTTTCTCAGCTTAATTGAATGTTTTATTGCCCCTTCACACTTCACAAGTTTGTGTTCCAGGACTTCTTTTATCCCAGCCTGGAGCACAGACGAAAGTCTGACGAGCGTGTGAACTTTCTTTGTCCGGGCCCATTCAAAGTTTTTCAAGCTGGCAATTATCACTTTCATGTCCTGGAAGTTTATGGTGTGCCACCCTTACTTTTTTTTTTATATATAAATCTTTTTTATTGGTTTATTAAACAGAGAACAAAAGAAAAAAAGAAAAAAGAGAAGGTAGCACATTCAACGTGAGTACACAAAAGACATTAGGAGACCCAACATCAAGGTCGCAGTAGATAGCAGTGCATAAAATAACTCTTGACATCTGTGTAGTACGGCGGGGAGGAGGGATGGGGGTCAAGAATCCGCACCGCCCGCCCGGCACCTGCGCAGGGCGTCGCCGCTGTCCCTTGTTTTGACCTTAACATTTTATAGTTCCCATTTTCCCCATATTTTCTGAAACTTACGGGGGGAACCCCTCGCATTATAAATTCGCCTCTCCAGGGAGGCGCATCTGTCCATTTCATTGGACCATCTGTCAATGGTTATCCTGTCCCCCAAGCCCCATGTGCTGCCGTGAGTCTCTTTCCCGCACCAAGTGCTACTCCTAGAAATATTCTTTCGTGTTTATTAAGGTCAGTTTCGCCTCCTATACCCAGCAAGATAAGTTTAGGGTCTCTCGGGATTGTGGTACCAAGTATTCTGGAAAGGCGGAGTAAACACGCAGTCCAAAACTCCTGCAGCACCCCGCATTCCCACAACATGTGGTAGAAGGTACCCTCCGCCCTTTTGCATCGGGTGCATTCTGCGTTGCCATCCCCCCCAAGTGGCCATTTGCGTTCTGGAGTAGTAGGACCTGTGTAGGATTCGGAGCTGAATCAGCCGGAGTTTAGCATCGATCCCAATTTCCCGCGGGGACATCAGGGCTTCCACCCACTCTTCTGCCTCCAGTTGCCCTAGGTCCTGTTCCCATTTATCCCTGAGGTTGACGAGCTCCCCGGATTCAAACGAGTTAATTGCCTGATAGAGGGTGGAGGTTACCTTGTGAGGCATATGTTGTGGGAGTATGTTTGTTTCCAAGGGAGAGCAGGCGGGTATATCGGCCAGGTGCGGGAATTGGGTATTAATGGCGTGCGTGAGTTGGAGGTATCTAAAGCGGTCCATTGGTGACAGCCCGTGCCTCGTCTGTAGGGTTTCAAAGTCTATCAGTCGCCCCTCCTGGACAATGTCCACCAGTGTGGATATCCCTTTCCTCTCCCAGGTTTCAAAGTGGCCCATTTTTTGTATTTCGGGAAGATGTGCATTACGCCAGAGGGGTTGGATCAGGGTTAGTCTGTCTTCCCAGCCTAAGTATCTATGTATCTCCCTCCAAACTCGCTTTATGTGATGGGACCCGGTTAGTGCCGCTCTTAGGTTCCTTGGGCTATCGTATATTATATGCAGGGGGAGGAGGGGCCAGTGTCCCCTGTCTCCACTCGGATGTGTGGTAGCAGCGGGTCTCCGTGTAGCCATTCATTCGCCACCCCCGCTTGTGCCACCCAATAGTATGTGCGAATGTTGGGCAGTCCTATACCCCCTTCCCACACAGAGCGGTAGAGCGTTTTTAGGGCAATGCGTGGCTGTTTCCCTCCCCAGAGAAGTGTGCAGAGGGTCCGGTTGATATCTGCGAATGTTGTGGCCGGGATGGGGAGTGGGGCATTTTGGAGGATGTACAGAAATCTTGGGAGTGCCAGCATCTTAAAAAGTGCTGCCCTCCCGACTAATGAAAGTGGGAGGGAGTGCCAGTGGGCGACATCGTTCTCCAGTTTTTCCATTATCAGGTGCAGGTTCAGTTTGGGGAAGTCCTCCTGTGTCCTGTTAATTCTTATGCCTAGGTAGGTGAAGCCCAGAATTGAAACGGAGTACGGACAGGGATCTGGGATTGCTTCCTACCCTCCCTGTACCGGGAAGTAGATTGTTTTCTGTGTGTTGACCAGGAGTCCCATGAAGTGTTGGTATTCCTCCAGGGTTCTGGTCACTATCGGGCAGGAGATTATTGGGTTGCTCAAATATATCAAAAGGTCATCCGCATACAGCGAGACCCGTTCCTACCCGCCCCGTGGCCAGGCGAACCCTGTCCATTGTGTATCAGTTCTCAACCGGATTGCCAAAGGCTCGTTGGCGAGGATAAACAGCAGGGGAGAGAAGGGGCATCCCTGCCTGGTCCCCCTACTCAGCGGAAATGTGGCGAATGATTTCCCATTGACTCTTACAGAGGCCTTGGGGAGGGAGTAAAGGAGCTTAACCCAGGACATAAAGTATTGTCCAAAGCCCATGCGTTCCATTATGGCCCACAGGGCATCCCATCCCACTGTATCGAAAGCCTTCTAAAAGTCCACCGCCAGGAGGGCAAGCGGGGACGGGACCTCGTCAGCCCGATCAAGAGCAATCTGGACCCTGCGGAGATTCATTCGTGTGGAATTAACGGGCATAAATCCACACTGATCCGGGTGGATTAGAGATCCCATCACACCCAGCAGTCTATTGGCGAGGACTCTGGCTAGTATTTTGGCCTCCCCATTTATTAAAGAAATGGGCCTGTAGGAGGCGCAGTGCTCCGGGGGTTTCCCTGCTTTGGGGATCACCACTATTTTCATTTTTCAGAGGTCTGGGGGGAGGGTGCCCTGTTCTCTGCTACGGAGGAACATGGTGTGCATATGTTTCGTTGTGGTTACACTCAGTTTTTTCTACAGTTCCACCGGGAACCCGTTGGGGCCAGGGGTCTTCCAGGTCTGTAGTTGAGAGAGGGCTTCCCCTACCTCGTCTTCGGTGATGGCTGTGTCTAACTGTTCTATCTGGGGTTCAGAAAGGCGGGGGATCGTGATCGCATCCAGAAAGTTTGGGATGTTTGTTGGGGGTTCTCGTATTTGCGGGGAGTATAGTTCTCTGTAGTAGTTTGCAAATTCCCTGGTGATCTCAGCGTCCCCTGTTAGTAAATCCCCGTCCGGGGTTTGGATGGCCCGTACTTATCCTTTACTCTGCTCCCTACGCTCCAGCCAGGCTAGTGTTTTGGTGGCTTTGTCTCCCCTCTCGTATATCTGGCTCCGGACCAGCCAGTGGGCGATTCGGGCATTGTCTAAGGCCCTGTCTTTTAGGATTGTTTGGGCTGTTACCAAGGCCTCATGTGCCTCCTGGGTTCCCTCTTCAAGGAATTGATCCTCCCGCCTAGTTACCTGGGCCTCCGCTTCGGAGATTGCCTCGCTGTGCTGTTTGCGGTGAGCTGCCACCAAGGAAATTGCTTCCCCCCTTATGACGGTCTTCTATGCCTCCCACCTTATTATTGGGCAGTCCACAGCCTCCTCATTTAAGTCGAAGTATTCCGATGTTTTATTTGCAAGCCCCTCCAGTATTTTGAGTATCCCTAAATAATAGGTGTTCAAGCGCCAGGTGGGTTCCTGTTTTGCTGTCAAACCCTTGAGTTTCACCAACAGGGGGGAGTGGTCAGAGATCCCTCTCGCCAGGAGTTCTGCAGATAATAGTCGATGGGCCATGTTCATAGGGGTGAGGATATAATCGAGTCTGGATAGGGACCGCTGTGCGTTGGAATAGAACGAGTAGCACTGATCCATGGGGTGGGCTGCCCTCCATGTGTCAGATAGCCCCATAGCTTCTGCAAAGGTGCAGAGTTTGGTCGGGGTGTCCGCTGCTCTGCTGCCCACGTGTGTTCTGTCCCAGGCTATCTCCATGACCTCATTGAAATCTCCCCCTATTGCCCATGAGTCTGCCCGCTCTTCTAGTATTATATCTTGGAGCTCAACAAGGAGTTCCGCTGTAAGAGTGGGAGGTGCATACACTGCCACGAAGCCCCAAGTCTCCCCCCGCAGTTCCCCAATACCATCACAAACCTGCCCCAAGGGTCTGCTTTGACTTTCCTTGTGATAAATGGGAATCTTTTATGTAGGAGGATCATGACTCCCCTAGAGCCTCTGGAGAACCCAGCAAGGTATGTGTGTGGGTAATTTGTTTTCCTAAAGAGCCCACTGTTGGTACCGATCAGGTGGGTTTCTGTCATGAATGCAATGTCTGGGGAATGGCGGTTAAGGTATTGGAGTACCAGTTTACGCTTTATGCCCGACCCCAAGCCGGGCAACAGAGATATTTGTCTCTTTTGTGTTATATCGGCGTGAGTCTTGGTTTTGGGTTATATGGAAGGATGCGGTGTGTTTCCTGTGCTTCTATTTTGTTGACCGTTTTGAGGCGTAACTGACATCTGAGCCCTTCTGCCGTTCTTATTTGATGATCAATTTTGTGTACTACATGTGCAAACTCTCGAACCCTAACCTGTGAACCGTAGGCCATGTCCGTGCAGATGGGTATATGCTGGTCAGTGGGGGGGGGGCGTTTCGGTCCCTCTCATATCTCATGCAAGGATTTCTCTGAGTTTCTGTTTTGCTGACCATTACTGCTGGTACTTGTGACATGAGGCCTTTCCCTTCCTTCCCCAAGAAAACTCCCAAACTCCCCCCACCCTGCACTTCCCCCCAACCAGAAGTACCTGTTCCCCCTAACCATTTAAACTACTAAAGGGGCAAAGGCCCCAACTCAGTGGCGGGGGGAGGGGTCAGAAGGACCCTACCCCGCAACTCGTGTGGTTCAAGGTAACCACTGAACGTAAAGTAGAACTAACAGTGAAGAGTCCCCCTCGGGGGCGCAGAGTGTTAGTTGTCCACTTCCCCCACAGCCCCTCCAGGGCTGCCGGCTGTAAGGATCTCATACCGTTTCCTTAGTCCTGTCGGTCAGTAGTTGCACAATTTCAAGTGTGTCCCATGTTGATCGAAGATCCGAGTTTTCCGGCTTCTTCGCGTGGTGGGTTGACCTGTCCAGCGGGGTGGTTGTTGTCTCCATCGTGCCTGCAGGGTGTGCTTCCACCCGGTCTATTCGGGCATGGAGTAGAGAGGACCTGAGTTTCTAACCACTCCCAGGCCTCGCAGGGGTTGTAGAACACATGAACCTTGCCGTTGTGGTATACTTTGAATGTTGCCGGAAAGAAGAGTGCGTATTTAATGCCCAGGGGTGATATTTTCTTTTTAATGGAGTCATAGGATTGTTGCGACTTCTGGACCCCTCTCGTGTAGTCAGGGAAGAACCCGATTCGGTTACCATTGTAAGTGATGGGGCCAGTCGCCCTTGCCATGTGCAGCAGTGTGTCTCGGTCCCTGTAGTTCATGAGTTTTGCGATTACCGTGGGGGGGCCCCCGGGACTGGTCTGCCCGTCGGAACTCTGTGTGCTCTTTCTATTGAGAAAAATTTGGAGAGTTACTTGGGAGCCATCAAGTCTGCTAGCCAGTCTTCCAGAAAGAGCTCCATGGAGGGCCCCTCCTCTTTCTCGGGAAGGCCGAGTATGCGGAGATTATTCTGGCGGGACCTACCCTCACTGTCTTCAGCTCTATTTTCGAGCGTGGTGATTTTCCGTTCCATTTGTTCAAGGCGGCCTCCCAGGTTTTTAACTGTGTCTTCGGTGTCGGATATTCGTTGTTCTGCTTCCCCAACCCTGGTAGTTAGGTTCCTTAAGTCTTGCCTCACAAAGGACACCTCGGAGGCCAAGCCGTCTATTTTGGTCTCTACCGAGGTTCTGGAGTCGTTGATTGCTGCCATGATGTCAGTGAGAGACAGCGTTTGGGCCGCATCCCCCTTCGTTGACTCGTTGTCCGCCCTACTAATTGGGTCCGGGAGAGCCGCCGGGGTGCTCATCGTGTATTTGTCTATTTTGTTTTGGGTCGTTCCCCTGCGGGGCTGATCCTTTCCCATTCTGACCCTATGGGTGGCACTGGGTGCGGGTGTGTTCCGTTGGATCGGAGGTTCCCTCCTGGGGGGTCCTTAGGCCTTCGATCCGTTTCTGTGGCCTCCGGTGGATTGCCGATTGGTGGCCTTATCCCTGTTCCCAGCGTGTTTCTTTGCCCCCTGTCGGGCCTTGGCCTGCGCAGTCTGGCCTTATGTCCAATGTAACCCAGCCCTGGGCATGTTTTATCGTGTAGTTCGGGGGGGGTGATTATGCAGGCGGTGAGAATGGCGCCAGTCTGATGTGTCGGTGTGCTTGCTCCGGCCGAGGCGGCAAGTCTGGGTCCAGCCGTCTGGGGGCGAGTCCTTGGCCTCCCTCCCAGTGCGTGGCAGGTGCTTTTTCCTGGTGTTTGGTGTGAGCACCTTCACTATTCCGGTTGGGTTGCACTTCTTTTTTAGCAGGCAACCTCAGATTGCAGCGCCTGGGGCCAGGAGCAATCCCCCAACAGGTCCGTTCTGACCCGCTGGTGTTCTGTCCTCGTTGCCGGCTGCCCCCGAGATTTCCCCTCCCCCTCCTCCAGCCGCTGTGTGTGCCTCCCTGCACTCGATGTTTCTTTCCCGCGGGCAGCCCTCAACCCAGGCGGCCCGCGCTCAGCGGGGGCCGGGGAGGGAGAGCCCGCGCGGATGTTGTGCAGGGGGGGAGGAGGGGAGAGGCAGCCCCAGGACCAATTGGGCGCCCCTCCGGGTTCGGGACCAGCCGGTGGCTGCGGCGGCAGTGGCTGGAGTGGAGGCCCGGGGGGGGCAAGTCCTCACCTCTCAGTTCGCTGGGCGACGACACCGGTCGCGCGGCAGCTGTCCCGGGAGCCTCGGAGATCGATGGGTGTACGAAGCGTATCTTCAGCGGGGCTCTGATGGGCACTGCTGATGACGGCGCTTCCTTCCCGCCGACTCTGTCACCGGCAGGGCTTTCACACAGTGCAGGAGGCTCAGGCAGGTCTGATTTTCGTCTGGATTTTTCGGGGGGGATGCTGGTGCATTCCCTTGCAGTGGTATGTAGTGCAGGTCAGCAAAAGAACCGAAGAAACAGCAGGATTTTGAAGGATTTGGGCAGCCCTGGCGGAGCGACGTGGAGCTAGGTCTTCATCCGGTGCCCCCTGGTGGCCGACCGTCCGTGCCACCCTTACTAGGGGGAAGTTTCAAGGATGGCACTTGAATAACTATTTTTTTTTTAGCTTGCAAACTCAGCCCATGTGTCTTAATCTTTATTTTCTTATTTTAAGTCTTGAATTAAAACAAACCTGTGGAATAAAAAACATAGCCTATATGTGTATTATCACCAGCCACAAACCCCTTCACACTTTTAGGCAATGGCAGGGTTTCCTTCAACAGTTTACTTTTTAAATAGGCCATTTTTTTTCTTCAGTCAGCAAAGCCCATTTTTACACATGTTGAAAACTGCTAGCATTTCTTCCTTTAAATTCGGTTTGGCATCTGTTTTTCCAATATGGTTTACACAATAGTCTGGACAAGGCAAAGGTCTTCATAGAATTGACATGTGTACATACAGCTCTTGATTCCTTTTCAAACAGTGATTTTGACGCTTTTTAGCCAAAGTTAAGCGCTTTTCTGTGTTTGATGCAGTACAGCTTTTATTGGGTTTCAGTTTTTGGCTGGCACAGACTGTCATTCTGGAATAAGGTTTGGTTTTGCTGAGGGACAGTGGGGATATGCATGGGCATTGCAGGGCTTATTAATCACAGTGGCCTTAAGGAACAGAGGGAATTATCGTCAAGGTCGTTTTTTTTTTAAAGGTGAAAAAGGGTTTCTTTTCAGTGGATATTTTGGCTTTTGTAGGAAAGTAACGCTGCTTTTGAACCCACTGGCACTCTCCTTTAATGCGCCTCCTGGTTCCATCCTGCCTGATGTGTGCTTGGCAGGACGGTGCAGCCATTTTTGTTGTTGTTGCAAAACGGTTTTGAGCCATGGCGCTCACAGGAGCCAGCGCAACCCTTTTGTTGTTGTTTCTGTGCAAATGCAGTTTAGTGATGTAGGGCAATCTATCTATCTATCTATCTATCTATCTATCTATCTATCTATCTATCTATCTATCTATCTATCTATCTATCTATCTATCTATCTATCTATCTATCTATCTATCTATTCTGGTTTTTATTTAGTGCCCTATCGCCCATAGGCCTCAGAGCATTCACAACAGAGACAGAAACATTGTAAAACACAAGACCACAAAGAGAACAAGATAGAGATTTTATTAGACTTCTCCTTCGCAGAACAGATATGTCTTAAGCAGTTTCTTAAAGATGGTAAGAGATGTGCTGTTTTTTATGGGAGATGGCATAGCATTCCAAATCATCGGAGCCCAGTGTGTAAAGTTTGTGCCACCAACTCTTTCCAAGGTTTTCCGTGGTTGTTGCAGATTATCTTTTTCATTAGATCGTAGAGTTATTTGAGCCGGGGCCTTAATTAGTCACTTAGTGAGATATTTAGGAGCGATGCCTGTCTGGCATTTGAAGATTATAACTGAGCATTTGAATTTTGTTCGCTGTTGAACTGGTAGCCAGTGAAGTTTTTTCCTGGCAACTGATGTTTTCTCCCACTAGCTCAAGCCTAAAACCACCCTAACTGCACCATTCTGAATGGTCTGTAATCTCTTGATGTTAGCCTTAGAGGTACCCATCAAGAGACTATTGCAGTAGTCCAGTTTGGAGTTAATTATAGCTCCAGCAATCAGCGCAAGATTTTGTTGTGATACATATGGTCGAATTTGCCATATGAGATTGATGAAAAAGGCACATGTGGATTTAAGATATGAGACCTGTCTCTTATACGAGAGATGCAAGTCCATAAAAATGCTCAAGGTCTTAACATGCTTAGATACTTCTATAAAGCTATTGTTTATCTTGATTTTATTGTATTGTTGATCTAGTTTCCCTATTTTCTGAGGTGTGCCAAGAAGTAAGAGTTCTGTTTTTGCCTGATTAAGGGCCAAAGAGTTGTTTGCCATCAACTTTTGGATAGCATTGAACACTTTGTTTATTCTTTCCACATCCCTTTCATAGGAACCTGGCAATTCAAAGACTAGCTGGGTATCATCAGCGTAATTTGTTAATTGTACACCCACGTCTTCAAGCATTTCGCATAGGAGATTTGAGAAAATGTTAAAGAGCAGAGGCGGTAGGCATGAACCCTGCAGTACAACACAGACCAGCAGTGTTTTTAGGGAGCTGAAATTGCCCTTTACGACTGCGGCCATTCTTGGACCTAGGAAAGATTTAAACCAATTTATTGCTGGGGGGAACATCTGCCAATGGATTTCAATCTCTCAGCCAAGAGATCATGGTCTAGAAGATCAAAAGCTGAGGAAAGGTCAAGTAGCATAAGTAGGGCAGTGTTTCCTTTTTCAACAGTACTAGCAATGTTGGCCTGGAGATCCAGAAGCGCGGTCTCTGTTCCATGTTTGGCCCTAAAGCCGGATTGCTCATTTGTCAATGCCTTTGAGTGGGTCAATATATCCCACAATATTCAGCAAGGAGGAAAAACAGCCACGGAATGCAAGAAAAAGCTCAAATCGGATATGTTTATTGAGAGGAAAGGTGCAACAGGGGGTCTTAACCACTCTCTAGGGTCCTAACAAATGGCCCAAGGGGGCTAAGGCCTTCCAACAGTACCTTAGCGAGAATAAGAGTCCAATCTATGGACCCTCCCATCCCCTGCACACCCAAGCACTGTGAACAGTCAATGATTCCAATTTATATTCAATGCAGAAAATACAAAATACATAAATCACATATTTCAAATGTAGTACTCCTCAAAGAATATTTTATTCAGTTGTAATTCATCGAGGAAGCCAGTATACAAAGTTCGTGCTTGATGTGTTTCGGGGATAACACACCCCTTCTTCAAGAGCAATTGACATTATAAAAAAAAGGAAAATGACTCCAATGATTTGATAAGCAAAGTAAACTCCAATATTGTGACAACAGTACCTTACTCAGTTCTTGGTGCTTCAACAGTATTGAACCAGGCTTCTTATTGTTGTATGAGTGGGTTGAACTATGCTCAGATGCAGTTATGTAGGTCCAAGCAGGGAGTGGGCATTGAGTTGATTCAAAGCAGTAGCTCAGAGCAATTCTATGAGGAGCATAGACAACCGGAGGGCAGGAGCCCATCCCTCGCCTGCTTCAGGAGAGGCGCATCCTTCATTGCACACTACCTTGCATCTGAGGGTAAGCTGCCTGATTACCAACCTTATGCATGCTATTGCACTGATCCACTCACTGCAGCCAGCGAGGAGTTACCCCCGCATCTGCAGAGCACGGATCGCATCATTCTGACCATGTGATCCCCAAAGCCGTCCATCTGCACGAGGAGAGCACTCAAAATGGCTGCCGTTATCTTTGTTTACTCATTTCCTAGCAACATGGCCACCTGAGCCGCATGCTCCGATTGGCTCCACACACCTTCTTCTTCCGACCAGCGCCACCGGAAGGCGCAAGCCGGCCCTACCACAGAAGGCCCCTACATAAGGCCAGATCCTATCTGTGCCTGTCCAGGCCTCGAGGGCCTCAGCCCACATCCCCCTGTCCCACCACCACATTCCATTTGACACACGGCACCCCGCAGCATAACTTCGTCAGAAATCTGCTCAGCACCGTATGTACCAGAGGATCTCCCTCAAGTGGACTTACTCTGCAGTGGACTGCCGCACGCCCCCCATCAATTTAGCAATGGCAAGCGCACATTGACTCGGTGTTCACTCGTCCAGCTGATATATTTTGCACCTATCTATCTGTTCGCTGCATCACCACAATCGGCCGCAACCACTGCATTTATCCCTTGTTATGATGCCTGCCCACGACATGCATGCTCAGATAATTTGCCCTCAGCACGGCCGTCATTAGAGGCACATGTGAACTTTGCTGTGCCTCCCGCGGCTTCCTCCACTGTATAACCACGACCACCATACTGTTCAGTTGTCTCGGAAGGATAGCTCAGGAGCAATGTGCTTGCCTTGGAAGCAAGACGCCACAGAGCAACACAGGTTCGGTCCCTGGGTCCGGGCTTAGAAACCTCTGGGTATTAAGCGCATTATAAATAACCAATCATATCATATCATATAACCCTAAAAGTAACTAACCTGTTCCCACATGAAACTTTCCTGCCTGCCCCTGCCGCCTACTCGTAGATTGCCACTCACTAGTTCTCAACCAAGTGGCTGTTTGTGTAAAACATTGTCACCTGCCCCATCTGTACACGTAGACTACTGCCATCTATACTATCTGCAGTGCTTGTATTCACCATCCCTCTACAGTATATCACCTTGCGTCTATTGGACTATACAAATGTCATTGTAACTTTGCCTGCATTCTTAGCACTATACCATTCAACTGTCACTGTATCTCTGCCTGCATTCTTAGCATTTTCCTATTTACTATACAAGTATCATTGTAATTGTTGCCTGAATTTTTAGCACTATCCCATCTACTATATTAGTGTCATTGTAACTTTGACTGCCTTAAGGAATACAATGTGCGTTACCCACCTCTCAGCACCAATGGCTACCCTTAGGAGAGTTATTTTAACTATGGCTACTCCCTTACTTCTTTTTCATACCATAGCACCCACCAGGTTCCTGCCTCCCCTCCAGCCTCTCACACCATTCCCCGACCTCATTGCTAGACCTGCTAACAGCACTCAGTGCAACTTCTCTCCTGCTGAATGGATGGCCCTTTTTGCTTTCCCACCCACTCCACTGCTACCCCGTCCACTCAGACATAGGAATGCTAGACTAGGCTTGCGCAACCATCAGACCCAGACGATCACTATGCCCTCAACACCGCCCACTACTAGCTCTCACATTAGTTCTTTGGCCACCTCTGAATCTATCCATTCCAACAAACAGACCCAGACACCTACATTGAAACTCCCAGCACTAGAAGCACCAGCTGTAGACACACCAACCATGAGAGGCACTCTCATCAATCTTAGATCACTGTTAGCCCACGCCCTTGACATTTCTGACCTCATCTTTTCAAATCAATTAGATTTCCTGGTGATAACTGAAACCTGGTTACACCCTGCCGTAGGACCAGCTCTCTCCTTAGCTCTACCAGATAACTATTCCATCATCAGAGCAGACAGAAGCACTGGCAGGGGCAGGGGAGTTTCCTTCATAGCCAAAACCAATCTGGGCCTCAGAAAAGTTTCTAAAGACTGCTTCCCTTCAGGTGAAGTCCTGTCGGTTAAACTCCATCTATCAGTTCCCGCACCCTCCTAATACATCTTATTTACAGACCACTTGGCCCAATTTCCTCCTTCGGGGAGGATATCACCCTCCTCCTCACTCGAAACGCCAAACCTAGCTCTCAAATTCTACTCATGGGAGATCTCAACCTTGGCTTGCATGACCCGAACAACGTTAATGCAATTACCATTGAGAACACTATCTCACAACTCGGCTTTAAACATTGTATCCATGACCCTACCCACAACAAAGGCAGATTCTGGACTGGCTGCTAGACTTAAACTGCACCACCACAATCCTCAATGTACCATGTGCCTGGTCAGATCACCATTGCATTATGTTTACCATACAGGAAAGGGCCTGCCTTAATGTCACCTCCCAAATCCTATCTAGAAATCATTGCAACTTCACATTAGGCAATCTAATTCTACTGTTACAGCCTATTACCAACCCATCTAAAGAATTCGATAAGGAACCAGCTATACTTGTAGACCTCTACAATCACACTTTAGGTCAAGCTCTCAACAAAATCAAACACCAATAAAAATCAGAAAGGCTAAACCAACAGCACACCTAAATAAATGGTTCACCTCTAATCTAAAAACTCTTTGTAATATCAAAAGAGCTACCGAAGCCGCCTGGAGAAAAACACCTTCTGTGCCCAACAAGGAGAAGTTCACTACAGCGGCAAGCAATTACAAAAAAGCTATTCTCAATACCAAAAAAGAGACATATAATGCTAGAATTCGAAACGCTAAATAAGGGACTAAAGAGCTCTTTACTATACTGAGGGAGCTGGAATCACCAACCCCACCCACTGTAGCCTGCACTAAAGACTCCACCTGGTATGCTAATATCCAAAAGCCCTTATCAGTCAAAATAGCCTTGTTACAAACCATAATAGAAACTAAAAAGAGAAGCCTATCCTTCACCACCAATTCAAGTAAAAACCCTGACCAACAGACCTCTCCATTTCACCCATTCCACTGCTCCCCAGTCACCACTGAAGAAGTAGAATGCATTATTGCCGACCTAAAACCATCTAAATGTCAGGGAGACATCTGCCTAGCCACAGTCATCAAGGAAGGAGCCAAAGAACTAGCACCGTTCATTACATCCCTAATCAATTCCTCCTTTGAAAGTTGCTCAGTCCCTAACAATCTTAAACTGTCATGGGTTATGCCCCTCCTCAAAAAACAAATTTAGATCCGAACATTCCAACTAATTACAGACCCATCGCTACAGTCCCATTCCTCCTAAAAATTCTAGATATAGTGGCCTATCTCCAAATACAGAAACACCTGGAGGACAACAACCTCTTAGGCCTGCGCCAACCTGGTTTCAGACTGAGGCACGGCACTGAAACAGCCCTCCTCAATCTAAAAATCCAAATGGACGAGGCTAAAGACAAAGGAAACCTCCCCCCTCCTACTGCTGGACCTTTCAGCAGCTTTTGATCTCGTGGATCACCAGATCCTAACTAAACATCTGACCTCTGCTGCTTCGTTTTCTCAGAACACTGCCAGATGGATTCAATCCTTCCTTCAAATAGAACAACCCGGGTCTTTGCACCCACAGCATCTGCTGACCCAGTACCTATCACCTTTGCAGTCCCCCAGAGGTCGTGTGTGTCGCCCACGCTCTACAATATATTTCTGAAGCTCCTCTTCGAACACCTTGACAACTTGCATGTCACCTTATGCAGATGACACCCAAGTCCTCATCACTCTCACTGGCTCCTAGGGCCAAGATTCCAAAATACTAAACAAAATATACCATCACACTCAAGCATGGCTTCCCACAGCCTTTGTCTGAACAACGATAAGATGGAGCTCCTTATCGTAGGCCCCCAAGTGCGCCTTAACAAACTAGACATTCAGTAAAAAGCTTTCAACATTGATGGGAACATTATTAAAGTTGCCAGTGAGGGCAAAACACTTGGTGTCTATCTAGATTCCACTCTCTCACTCAAAAGGCAAGGTAATGTGACAGCCTCAGCCACAGCTTACACCAATAAACTTATCAATTCATGTAAACCTTACCTATCCACTAACAGTTGTCTCACGATCACCAGAGCTTTGATCCTATCAAAGTTGGACTATTGCAACACTCTACTCATAGGCTCTTCCATACAAAATCTGAATAAATAACAAATCCTACAGAACAATGCTCTCAGATCAGCTTAAACATCCCTTGGTCCAACCACATCTCTGCAATACGACGGGACACACACTGGGTCCCAGTGCGAGATAGGATCTTCTTACGCACACTAGTAATCACACACAAATGCCTTTCTATTTCTGCGCCTGACTATCTGGCCAACAAAGTTTGCAGGAACCAATCCTCAAGACCCACCAGATCCTTTTACTCTGACTGCCTCAACATCTCGAAGTTCAATCCAAAAACCGCAGGTGGGTCCAGCTTCCCAGTCTTAGCCGCTAAGCTCTGGAACTCCCTACCCACTGCCATCAGGGTCGAACCCTCTTTCTGGGCCTTTAGATCAATAGTAAAATCATGGCTCTATGAACAGCACATCTAATACAGTCCAATCTGTCTCCAATTCTTGAGCCCCTGCTCCCATTGAATTTCTGCCTGTTTTAGTCTGTCTATTTATGAAACTCAACTATAATTGTATTTATGTCCTCTTTTTCTCTGTACATATTTCCTTTATGTATGCCCACTTGCTGACCGATATGTAACACGTGTCAGCAGCTAATTGTCTAACCAACCCTGTACATTATATTTGTAACAACTGTTTTGAGCTGAAGCACCCAGCTACCTCAGGGTTAGGTGCGCTGCACAAATAAATAAATTAAACTAAACTAAACTAAAAGGGGGAATTGGAGCAATGCGCTGCTAGGTCAAACTGTAAAAACAACCAGCACATGTGAACTAGTATTGATATAGATGATGCAAATGCCAACACAAAGGTGGATGCCCAATAATTCTTATATTGGTGTTTTATTCATATTCAATTGCCAGAGAAGTTTGCCGACACGTGTTTCAGCCTGCAGAGGTCTTTCAAGCAATACATGATGAAAACCACAGTCATTTAGTATAAAACATTCACAATGTGACATTCATGGTATGCCGCAAAAATCCAATGTATTTCTAATGTATTTTATGTTACCCCTTTTATCAATGCCCTTGACCCCACATGCTTGGTCACTACTTTGTTTTGGATTTTTTGCGGCATGCCATGAATGTCACATTGTGAATGTTTTCTCCTTATTGGTAAACCTTTTAAGAACCCAACCCTGTTGAAGTTGGAAACTACATCTCTCAGAATCCCTTTTTTCCTGTTGTCTACCCAAGTACTCCCAGTCATTCTTCTCCCCGTCCCTGTGATTATTTCCGGAACTCCCAATCTTCTTTGACAAAACACTACAGTTCCCACAACCTCCCCTATTCAGTTCACAAGAATAATTCTGGTCCCTCCCTTGACAGACTTCCAAACTATTATTTTACAGATTTCTACCATTCATTTCACAAACCTACAATTCTCACCATTACGAGTTTACCAACCTCCCTGGGACGAGGGCTATAATTCTCTATGAAAGCCTGCCAGGTTGTGCCAGCACAAGGGTCAGGCAGAGTCAGGCAATTTCTGGCAACTTCACACAACTCGCTGCCCTTTCCCTTTACCAAAGGGATAAAAGCAAAGCACGAGAGCACACTCTGAGCAAGGCCGAAAACACGAGGAAGCAGCTACTCCAGGACGGCAGTTCAAACGGAGGAGAAATGCGGCAAGACCTTTTCAACCCATACTCAAAAAGCCTCCGACAAAGGAAACATAAGACCGGCAAACGCAGCTGGCGAATGGTGCGACAGATGTCAATGATACATGTAAACCTGCTGCACTGATAGCCAGGGCGGGGAGACATGGTTGCCAACATGGTATCGTCCGTGGCTCCAGCGGCAAAAGAAACGCCAATGAGTCCAGCACAGCCGGTGAGTCAGAAGATCCTGATAGTGTACTGGACTGTTTTAGGCTCAAGGGTTCAGTGGCAACATTAAGAAGATTACTAGACATAGGTCTTTTTGTGAACGAACATGGTACCACGTGGGCGCTCATTCAAAGGTGTCTGGCTGGTACCCCTCTCCTGAACAAAGAGAATGTGGAACTACAAAAGTGTTGAAATTACAAGTACCAAGAGGCGATATGGAAGGCCGGCATGAGGTGTCAAGGTGGTCATACAAGCGTCAAGCCAAACCTCTTTTACAATCGAATGTTCTTGACATGTTACAGAAGTTTTGATGAGTGTGAAATTGTGAACCAGACGGAGGGAATTGTGAAACAGGCATTTGCGCCAGGCTGAGGGGAACGCTGTGTGAACTGTGATTTTGTGAAGCACACACTTGCCATAGGCTAACAGAGTGACCCGGCGAGACGTGATCGCCCTTCGGAAGTATCTGTTTGAAATTGGCTAGCACTTTGGAAGGCCTGAGTCTGAATGAGGGGGACCTAACTAAAACTAGATGGTTGTTTAAAAAGACATTGAGACCTTTGAATATGACAAATAAGGAGATTGTGATTGAAAGGCGGTAGTGAACCTGACTGAGGGACGTCAAGAGAAAAGGTAAGGGAAGTGAGTCCCACATTGTGAAGAAGCTAAGTGAACTACATTGTGACGACAAGTATGAAGCTGACTGAGGGATGTCCACAGTGAGTGGTTGGTCTGAGCCAAACTGAGTGAGGCTAACGACTGAGAAAAGGATCAGAGCCCGGCTGAGGAGGATCCAAGGTGAAGGGTAATCACCCAACGTGAAGATTAGCTGAAGGAACTTTTGTTTTGTTGTTTTTGGCATAACAGTCCCTCTGAAGAAATAGACTCTGCATGAGAAGAGACGTGGACACAGAAGGCCCTGATATAGAGAAAAGGAACTATAAACTTGTGCCAGAGAAGCCCAGGAGTGTGCTGTGCTCAAGAGTCCCACCTTGTCCCGTGCTACAAAACGTGGGGAAGGGAGACCCTGGCCATAACATCCTGACTTATCATTTTGTGAACACTTCTTTCTTTTCTTGTGAACATTATCCCACACTATTTTGTGGCATAGCGGAATGGATTGGCAATAGGTTTTTAATATTAGGTAACTTGGTGGGAGGTCGGCACTCTGCCTTCTAAGGGTTAATCCTCTCGTGTTTTGTAACGAGCATTAACTTGCGGTATGCCTGCCTTTGTACAAGTGTTTGCTATTTGAATGAATGAAGCAACGAATGCGTGCTTTGATAATATAGTTTAAACTGTCTTTTAGCCGCTTTAACTAAAGAACACCTTGTGCTGCTTTCACGCACTAAGTGACAGCTTTGAGTTAAAAAGCGTGAGCACAGCAACTATAATCACACGCTCAGAAAAGTACTTACTTGTGGGTTCTCAGGTATGGCAGGAACGCCCAGGAGATCCTTGCCCCCGAGACCTTGTTTAATTACTGGCAACTGCAGCCGCTTTGCGGTACACTAAAACTCTCACCTTTAGTCAGCAAACTCGACACTGACTCCTGCATCAGCCACTGCCATTGGCTAAGCAGGCATACAGACTACAATTCCCAGTAGCATCAGCGCCCTTCTTAGGGAAACGTCAGGCGCTTCAGCGCCGGCGCTTCTGGGCCAAGCCGGTCTTGCGCCGGTCCTCGCCGTCCACGGCGTCCGGTGCACAGTACGCTGCCCAGAAACCACTGCTAATCAAAAACCATGGGGCTACTACCTCTTGACATAGTGGCCACCATCAATCGTAATTACCAAAACACAAAGCTCGCTAAAGCAGCTTGTGATGCAATCCTTGAAAGAATCACCCCCGATGCTAGATTCACCTCTACAGAATCCCTGGCAATCAAGAGACGTGAAAAAAAAACACCATCGAACACTACCCTCAAGAAAGTGCCATTCCAACCTCCTCCAGATCTAAAGCTCTGCCTCCTTAACACCCGTTCCCTCAACAAACATGCCATCAGTGTCCATGATAAGATATCCGCAGAGAAAATAGATATCATGTGTATCACCGAGACCTGGCTAAAAGAGCCCGTCAGTCCTACTTGTGACCTAGCGGTCCCTGAGGGCTACACTATATATTATGCCAACATAGAATCAGGACAAGGGGGTGGCATGGCCGTAATCGCCAAGGACACCATCCAACTGTTCCCGACTAAAATACAATGTAATGGTACAGAAATCCTCCACCTTAAACACCTTCAAACCAATAATAGTAGTCTTAACATAATTGTAGTGTACAGACCACCTGTCACTATGCCCAACTTCAATGAAGAAATCACAAATCAACTTAATATGATCAAAGGACCCAATACCGCCACTTTACTTCTAGGAGATTTCAATTGGTGGCGTGGGGACCCCAAAGACAGAGAGGCCATTAAATTGGAGAAACTCCTGAACAACATAGACTACCAAGTGATGAATACCGATCCCACCATGGACAACGGCCATCTACTTAACTGGGTTGTTACCAACAACCTCATATCCCAAGATTACAAAACTGACCCATGTATATGGTCGGACCACTACAGTGTGACCTTTCATATCTATCCCCCTGCACAAGGGCCCAAACTCCCCAATCTTCCTATCAAAAAAATACTGCAGAACTATAAAAACATCAGCAAAGAGCACCTGATGCAATGCCTAGATGCTCATGAAATAGAGGGAAAAAGCGATGATACATGCGAAACCACCCTATCCAACCTACTTAGCCATCTACAGGCACTAGTGGACCTCGAAGCTCCACTTCAAACCAAAACCTCCAGACCTAAAAAAATAAAACAAGAGTGGTTCACAGAGGAACTTCTCGAAAGAAGAAGCATAAAAGGAAAAGGGAAAATGAGTGGAGAAAAAAACCCACGATGAACAATAAATCTCTCTGGAAAATCAGTGAGAAAATCTACAAAGAAATGATAATTGAGGCTAAGAAAAACTACTACAATAAACAGATTTCAGTAGCAGCCAACTCCACCAGCAAACTTTTCAATATATTGGGCCTCATTCCGAGTCTGGCGCTAACCAATGGCGGTAGTAGCGCCTTGGTCGGCACCGGACCCGTACCGGCACCGCCCTGGTGGAATGGGAAATTACCGCCCTATTCCGAGTTGACCAGGGTGGTAATTTCCCATTCCCCAGTGCTCTTCCCCATTCCCAAATGAGCCCCCATAGGACTCAATGGGAATGGGGAAATTGCAAATAACGGTGACCGTACTTTACGGTCACCGTTATTGGCTAAAAAGCCCCTTTGCGCCCTCGTCCCTAACGCTTGCTAAAAGCAGGCGTTAAGGACGAGGGCACAAAGGAAACTCGGAATGTGGCGGTAAGGGATTACCGGCACCTGTCTCGTTAACGGTGACCGGTATCCCTTACCGCCATACTCGGAATGAGGCCCATTGAAATCCATTGATAAGCCAAAAGGCATAACCCCCGCCTTCTCGCCCACCCAAGAAGAATGTGACGCAACACAGATTGTATTCTTTAATAAAATTGATAAGGCCAGGGACATCATAGCCAAGTCCCAAGCAGCCGCTAAGCCACCCACTAAAGACATACCAGAGGGACGTGTACACCAGACGACCCAATTCAGGTTTCAACCCATCACTACCAATGACATGATAAAAACCCTGGCATCCATGAAATCCACCACTTGCGCTGAAAACATACTCCCGGCCAACTTCATTCTAGACCATCCTGCCATTTTTGCACCAGCTCTAACTAAAGTGATAAACACATCCTTCCGTGATCAAAATGTACCAAAAAGCATAAAAAGGGTAACAGTTACGCCCCTTGTAAAAAAAACTAACCTAGACCAAAAGGACCCAAACAATCTAAGGCCCATAACCAACTGCAATCTTTTACTCAAAATCATGGACAAAATTGCCACCACACAACTTCAGGAACACGTAGAAAGCTCAGAACTCCTCCACCATCAACAGTCTGGATTTCGACCAGCACATAGCACAGAAACAGCTATGCTGGATCTACAGACCAAGATGCTTAACATCATTGATCAGGGAAAAGCCGGCCTGCTCATACTTTTAGATCTGAGCGCGGCCTTTGACTTACTAGACCACAACTTACTTAAGACAGCTTTAAAAGAAACAGCAAACTGCTCAGACGAAGCAGTAAGCTGGATCATGTCCTTCTTACAAAATAGAACATCTAGAGTTCATTGGGGAAATGTATTTTCAATAGAAAAAGAAATTACATGCGGAGTCCCCCAGGGCGCTAGCATGTCCCCACTCCTGTTCAACATATACCTCAGGTTTCTATGTATAGTCCTTGATAACATCAACACGTTCTTTACCAATTACACTGATGACACTCAGCTGGTAATAGAACTAAGTGGAGACCATCAGAAGGACAACAAAAAACTCGACACAGTGTACAAAGCAGTGGAGCAATGGATGGACCAAAATTGGATGTGTCTAAATGGCAATAAAACCGAGCTCATGGTCTTCGGTTCCAATTTGGTCAGATCCAAGCTCCACCCCGCATATAACACCTTTACCATCAAAAACACTCAAATCAAGGTCCTCAACAAGGTTAAAACCTTGGGGATGATGTTAGAAGCATCCCTGGGATTTGATGCTCAAACCCCTTATGTGAAAGAAACATGCTCTTACCACCTCTGCTTATTGAAAGCCATTAGACCCTACCTATTGGAGGAAAACAGCGCCACGATCACAAGAGCCACCATTCTATCTCGCCTCGATTATGGCAAAAACTGCTACCACAGCTACCAAGTCCTGCAAAACAATGCAGTGAGAATCATCAAACAAAAATCTAAGAACCAACACATTAGCGAAGCCAGGAAAGAACTACACTGGTTAAAAATCGAAGAAAGAGTTCAATTTAAGTCTCTCACGCTTACACACAGATGTATATATGGCAAAGCTCCAGCTTACCTGAAAAGTAAAATTATCCCATACAAGCCCTCCAGAGAGCTAAGATCAGCCGAACAAGGACTGATTATGACAGCCCCTTTCAGACTCAAAAAAGGAGCAGGTAAATCCTTCCCTATCAGTGTAGCAGGCCTCTGGAACAATCTCCCTGGTCAGATAAGGATGGAAGCCAACTACCAACGCTTCCGAAAACAATTGAAAACTTACATCTTTAAGTAAAACATATAATACTTCTTGTCCAGCTCTTTATCTGCTCCAATGTCTTGTGCTACGAGTATTTGATTCGTCACTTGTCTCTCGTGTTCCTGTCTCTGCGCCCCGAAGCTTGCGAGCTACCGGTGCAATATAAATAAATAAAATAAAATAAATAAATAATATAGGTGCTCTTTATTTGACTAGACTCCACTAGTACGGAATTATTGTTATTTGATGGTTTAGCTTTAGATTAGGTGTTTATCTCAGCCATTCCACAGTTGAATAAACACCCTTGAACTGTGATCACTTATGTCTGTCTTACTTTGATACCATGACTTCCTCACAGTGGGAAGGGAAGACTATGGCAGAGTGGAGGATGCAAGTACTGGGGTGGGGAAGAGAGCCCCTGGGGCTAGGCGAATGCCAAGGGGAGGCCAGGTGGACAAGCGCCAGGGAGTGCAGGGATTGAAGGTCCACATTCTAAGTGTAAGGACGAGGGTGGACTGGGCGAGGAGGGCCTGGTGTCCTGTAGGACTTCTAAAGAACTAGGCAGCCAGTCAAATGCGGCAGAAGGTGGCATTAGTAGGGGAAGGGGAGAGGGAAGGAAGAAGATAAGAGGAGGGTCTTGAGGAGCTTCCGTAATTTAAGGAGATCTGGCTCAAGCCTGAGAGGGCCTGGGAGGCTATTCCAGAGGGAGCCTCATACAGAAGAGAGATATCTATCCTCCCTCTTTGCTTGGAAAGGAGTCTGATCTGCAGAGAGTAGGAGACAGAAGACTAAAGGGATCTGGCAAGGAGGTATTTAGGGAGAGAGAGTTGGATGTAGTGGGTTCCCAAGCCCCAGAAGGCATTGTGGATGATGCAGAGAGTCTTGAACTTGATCCTCACAGCAACCAGGTGCCAGAGGACAGATTTTAGGGCTGGAGCGATGTAGTCCCTAGGCTTGAGGCCAAGGATAAGTCTTGCAGCCCTATTCTAGCTTAGTTAAAGGGGGTGAAGGGAGGATAAAGGCAGATTGAGGTCAAGGTTGTTGCAATAGTCCAGCCTGTAGAGGACCCTTGTGGGGAAGTTGAAGAAAGGGAGAATGCCTCTAAGGAGATGCAGCTGAAAGAGGGCCTTCTTGGCAAGGTCCACGATGTGAGGAGAGAAGGAGAGAGACGAGTCGAAGATGATGCCAAGGTTTTTGCCTCACAAGAGTGTGAGGGTAGGAGACCAATGGAGGGTTGCCAGAGGGTAGGAGGGAAGGAAGGAGCTGGGGTCTCAATGAGAAAGATCTCAGTCTTACTGGCATTAAGGCAGAGATCGTTAGCAGGGCACCCTGCTAAACAGCAGTCAGACAGTCAGGAATGAGGGAGGAAGAAGAGGAGGCAGTGGACGGAAACTTGAAAGAGAGCTGCCTGTCATCTGCACAACACTGGAAGTGATGAGAGAAAGAATAGATCGAGTAGGCCAGAGGGGCAAGGTAGATGTTGAAGAGCCATGGCGAGAGTATAGAGCCCTGAGGGACGCCACAGGTGGAGAGTTTGATGCAGGAGAGAAAAGGGCCCAGTTGAACCTGGGAAGGTCAGTCAGAGAGGAAGGAGGTCAACCAGTTCAGTACCAGGTCCATGATGCCAAGGGTATCACAGAGCCGTTTTATAAGGGTGGCATGATTGACCGTATCAAAGGCAAAGAAAAGATCAAGAAGGATGAGAATAGAACAGGAGTGGAAAGTGAGATTTGAGAGTAATTCTTGTTTGCAATTACAAATGGATCACCAATTTTACTGCAATACCAAGCACCATTTGAGATTTTTTATAGTTATTTGTTTGCATTCTTTTTTTCCAATTAGTTTTTATTGACGTTTTGTTCAAACAAGTTGTAAAAAAACACAAACAAATAACAAAAGTCCCCCCAACTCCCTCCACACATGTCCAGGTCTTGTCTAGTCCAGTCCCTTTAGTCACATTGTCCTCACACGTTCCATTAGCCCCCTTAGTGATCCGTTGAGCCCCGGAATCTCTTAACATAGGACCGTGTTTTGTCTTCCACCTTTCCCTGTCATTGTCCATCTCTGCCCTCCTCCTCCTTCACAGGTTTGATGCCTCTCCGTTTCTCTGGATGGGGGGATGGGGCTTCATATTATTCCCACTAGTTTCATTCTCCTTGGGCACCATGTATTTCTGGCGTCCTTCATCAGGAATTGCATCACTAGGTCACAGTCCACAAGGAATCTCTGGTGGTCTATCTGGATGGAATATGATACCCATTCCATGGCCACAAAATCCCATATCTTCCTTACCCATTCGTGTTTAGTGGGTACGTCCTTTGATTTCAATTTACGGGCTACTAGCAATGCCCCAGCCATAACCAGGATCACGTGGACTTTGCATTGTGCATTTGTGGGCAGATTTTCCAGCTCCCCTCCCAGGCCCATAATTAATAGACTAAGGCTGCCGTTCTCTTTCACACTTAGTATTTCTTCGACCGCTCCTTGAATCTTTGCCCAGAATGGTTGGATTTTCGGGTATTGCCACCATATGTTCCTCCAGCCCCCTTCCTCTCTACACTCCCTCCAGCAGAGCTTATATGACGTTTGGTAGATTTTAGATGCTCTAATGGGGTGAGGTGCCACTGGTACATCATCTTTGTCCATATTTCCTGTATCTTTATTGACTGTGCGGGTTTGGGGATATTAGAGCATAGACCTTGCCATTGATCAATGTTGGTCCGTGTCCCTTTCCCAGTTGGCCATGAAGTGTATTGCCCCTGTTTCTTCCCCATCCTTAGTTAGGACGTATATTGCCCCCATTACGTGTTTGTCCCCTGCACTGATAGTGACACATTTTTCAAATGGGATTAGATTTCTGGTTGCCGCTTCTTTTATTTTGGGGTCTTGGATCCACTGTCTCAGTTGGGCGTATTGCAATCTTTATTCTTCCACCACTTCAAAGTCCAGTTTGCACTGAGGGAAGGGTTTTATCTCTCCTTCCTCGAACATGTTTTGTGGCATCCCCCCTCCTGCCATTTGTTGAAACTGCTTTTCATTCTCCCTGGCATGAATTGAGGGTACTTGAAGATCGGGGTGAGGGGTGATGGGAAGGTGGTGAGCCTGGACAGATTTACTGCCTCATCCCAAGTGTTCCCTACCAGGGACTCGATTATGCTACAGTACATGTTGTGAGGTCTATCCTCCCTGGGTAGCCATAGAACCTCCCCGAGATACGTCTCCACCACTGCCTTGACCCTTTCTCTCCACCTTTTCTAGCGGTTGTCCCTTGACCAGTCCCTTATGACTTTGATCTGTGCTGCGTGGTAGTAGGCTTTGAGATCTCGTTCCCCCATCCTCCCTTGTTCCTAGGTAACAACATCACTTTGCTTGAGACTCTTGGTTTCTTATGATCCCTAATGAAGGCCTTTGTGAGTTTGCAAATAGCCGGAAAGTTGGAGGTGGGGCTTCTTATGGGTACGGCCATACAGATGTATAACAGTGTTGGGAGGAGGACCATGTTCAAGACATGTATTCTGCCCATCCAGGAGATGGTGAAACGGCCCCAGCTGTGCAGCATACTCCTGATGAACACCAGTAAGGGGGTGTAGTTGGCTGTGAATAATTGATCTATAGATTTGGTCATATGGATTACCAGGTATTTTATATTGCTGGGGGTCCATGAGTATGGGAAGCTAGCCTTCAGTTCCATCTCCCTTTCCAGTGGTGTAGTCAGATGTAGTATTTCAGATGTGTTCCTGTTTATCTTTAGGCCGGTAACCTCTCCAAATTGGGCTAGTTCCCTATCTATTGCATGGAGGGATTTCCCTGGGTCAGTTATTGTTAACAGCATGTTGTTGGCAAAAGCTGCCACCTTAAATTCCCTGCCCCTGCAAGGGGACCCCCTCTATTTCCAATGAATCTCTTATTTTACTCAACAGTGGCTCTAGATGGATGGCGTATAGGAGCGAGGATATGAGCAGCCCTGTTTTGTGCCCCTTGTAACTGGCACCAGACCAGATAGGTCTCCATTAGGCGTAAGGAGGGTTTTGATAGTTAGCAGCTATTTTGGCCATAAAGGCTTCACCAAATACCATCTTATACATGGTGTTGAATAAGAACTGCCATTCGACCCTGTTGAAAGCTTTTTCCTCATCCAGCACGACCAATAAGGTTGGATGTGCGTTTTGTTGACTTTTTCTCTGATGTGGGTGATTCTTCGGTTGCTATCATGCGTTTATCTGCCTCATATAAAGCCTGACTGGCCGGGGTCCATTACTTTAGGAAGGAGCTTTTCTAGGATTTTTGTGAAGATCTTAGCGTCTGTGTTGATAAGTGCTATTTGTCTGTAGGAGTCACATAGTGTCGGGTCCTTCCCTGGTGTGGGCAGCAACACAACTTTTGCCTCCTCCATTGAGGGAGAAATCCCTCCCCCTACTCCAAATGGGAGGCAAGTTGAGGAGCCAGGCTCGCCACTCAGTCTGATGTGAAGCCTTCTGGGCCCAGGGCTTTATTGGATGCAGACTTCCTCTATCGTAATTTCTTTCTCTAGATCTGCCCTCTCTTGGTCCGATGTTTTTGGTAGGTTACAGTTATCTAGGTAATCTAGTTGGTGCTGTTTCTTTGGGTCGTCTGATCTACATAAATCTGTGTAATATTTTGTGAATTCCCTCCTGATGCACACTTTTTCTGAGCGTACTTCCCCCCTGGATGTGTTAATCTTCAGGATGGTCCTGTCTTTCTCTTCTTTCCTCAACATCCTTGCTATGAGCCTGTCTGCTTTCAGACAGTATTTCTGTTCAAGGTGCACTAGGGAGAGCTCGACTTTGCTTGATTGTAAGCAAGTTGGCCCCTTATTGCCCTGTATACTGTTCTTATTTCCCCATTTACTTATCTTAAGCATAATTAACTTCAATTTGGCGTCTAATTGCTCTTCTAAGAGTATGCCCCCCTGTCCCTCCGTGCCGTTATTGTTAATTTTCTCCCCCATATGGTGGCCTTGAATGTGTCCCATATTATAAGTGGGTATACTTCCTGGCTTCCATTAGTTTGGAAAAGGTCCTCTATTCCTTTCCTTATTTCCGCCTTCGGGGTTTTGTCTTTAAAGATGTGCGCTGGATATTTCCATCTCCACAGCCCCAGGGTGTTAAGTATCTTTTTAAATTTCAGTGTGATGGGTGCATGGTAAGATAGGGTTATAGCGACCACTTCTATGTCCTCCACTTGCCCTAGTAGAGGTCTCGACACCCATATGTAGTCTATTCTCAATGCCGACCTGTATATGTGGGAATAGAAGGTATAGCCCCTAGCGTCGCCTTTCTTTTCCCTTCAGGCGTCTACCAATGAGAGATTGTCTATTTTTTCCTGCAGTTCCTGAGGGATTGTTGTGGGAATACGATATTCTAGCACTTTTGTCCTTTTCTGGGTTCCACACTAGATTTAAGATGCCTGTGAGTATTATTTTCCCCTTTGTAAACTGTTGATTGAATAAATCGGTCCGGTCCTGTGTTGGGGGCATAAATAGTAGCCAGCGTTATTGTTTCCCCCATCCCATCAAGGAGTACAGAGACATACCTCCCTTTCATGTCTCAGCTTACATCTATAGCCTGGAGGTCTAGATTGTTTCTCACTGCCACTAGAGTTCCCCCCTTTGGCACTGGGTTATTTGATTGTTGGATATGGTTATAGCCTTGTAGTCTTATCTTATGTTTATCCTTCCCTTGAATATGGGTTTCCTGCAGGGTGATTAGATCTGGATTTTCTCTTGGCAGGAAATGTTCAAGCTTTTTTATTTTTGGTGGTGAATTTAGGCCTTTGATGTTCAGTGATAAGACTTTTAATGATTTCCCCTTAGCCATTGTTTTCAGGAGTTTTGGGTGCTGGATTTATTTTGCGGGCGTGTATGGATGTACCTAGACCTGGTTCCCACCACTGTTCCCCTTTCCCCCTCACTTCCCTCCCCCATCGCTGAGATGGCTCAACCGGCACTAGCCCCTCCCAATTCTCCTATTCAGGGGTTGAGTCCCCTTCCTCCTCCAGTGATTCCCTTTGCAGGTCGCCCTCGACCCTTAATTCGAAAACCAAGATTGCCCTATCCGCTCCTCCCCACTGCATTGCTTTGAGTAGCCCCTCCCCGGGTTCATTTTGCTCAATATGTGATCCCACAGAGAGCCCCTTTCTGGGGAAACGTTTTCTTGTATGGCCTTTTATGGTTTGGTTCTTGGGCCGGTCGGATCCCTTTTTTTCCTTGCTTTCGTCTTAGATTCTTGTGTAGTCCATTCCCACATCCTCCTTTTTGGGTGGTCCTTCATTGGGCTCTGAGTATCGCTTCGGGCTGAGTCAACTTCTATGCCCAGGATGTTTGCTCCTTCCACTATCGAGGTGATCCTCCTTTGCCTGCTTTCGTGCTCAAACATGTGACTGAATGGGAAGGTCCATTTGTATTTGAATCCTCTTTTCATCAGTTCCTGTGTTAATGGGCGCATCAGCCTTCTCTTTGTGAGTGTGAACTGGAAGAGGTCTTGAAAGAGTTGTATAGTGGTGCCGTTGAAACTAAGATCATTTGGTTGTCTAACGTCACCAGAATCTTTTCTTTTTGGGAGTATTCGTGCATGGCGATCAGGACGTCTCTTGGTCTTGCCCCAGGTTCACTTCTTTTTGGTCCCACCCTTTGGATCCGATCCACCTTGATTTAAGCTGGGTCTGCTGCATCCACTAAGTCTGCGAAGATTTGTTTGACTGTCTGGGGTAGGTCTGCGTCTCCCGCCGCTTCAGGGATTGCTTTAATTCTTATGTTCACCCTCCGTGAGCTATTTTCGAGGTCCTCATTCTGGATCTCCAAATTGTGGATCGCCCTAGCCAATTGGTCCATTAGGTCTTCCATTTTGTGCGAGTTGTCAGACAACTCTTGCAGGGCTGTCTCTTTTGCATCACTCTTGCTTCCAGCGTTTGCAGGGCTCCCTTCACTTCCCTTATTGCCCCCGCCAGATCTTCCCCCATTTTGCCCAGTTGGGATTGATTAATGGTTGTCATCATGTCCCCAAAGTTTTGGAAGCATTTTTCAAGGAATTGTTGCATGACCATTTGCTCCTCCGGTATCGCCTTTTGAGGGGTCTCCTCTTTTTCAATGTCTGCTTCCTGGTCAGTATCAGGCTGTGCTACCCCAAACTTTCTCCAAATTTTCTCTATCGCCAACTCGTGGATTTTTTTTTACCCTTTTGTGGGGTTCCGTCCTTCTTTCCCCCTGTTTTTTGACATCTTGCCTGGGTTTTGTATGCATTTGCTTCACTCAGTTCCTTGTGGGAGGCAGGGTATGGATCTTATGGGTCTCTACAGTACTGGTTGTGATGTCCAGCCCCAACCTCTTATTTGATATTAGAGCTGGCAGCCTGTCTTTTCTGCTCTTGTGGGTGGAGGTCTTGTTCCCCAGTTTGGGCCTATCTCAGATCCTCTCCTATGTAGGTTAGTTAGCGATTGTGTTGGGAGTTTGTCGACTTCTCCCTGTGGTCTCTTTCCTAACTCTTGTTGGGCTAATCTGCTGTTGGCCCCTAGTGCTGGTCTTCAATTTCTCTTGCGTCGGGGCAGTAACTTGGGGCGTGGGTCTCTTCGCCCTTCTATGGGGGGGCAGAGCCTTTCTGAATTTCTCCCCAGCTCCCTCTGATAGGGCAACGAGATTGATAGATGGTTGTGGGGGAGGCAAAGCCTTACTGGTAGCAAGGTTGCAGTCTTGTTACTCCTTTTCACGCCGGCTTTTGCCTCCCGGCCCCCTCTGGAATGGCCTGCATTTCACCAAGCCACTCTGGCTTACGTGGTCTTCTGCTTCTTGGGGTGTTGGGCCAGCTGATTCTCTCCCCACTCCTGGCTGCTGCTCTCAGTTTTCAGGGTCAGGGCGGCAGGTTTGATGACGGTCCCTGCAGGGGAGATGATGTTTGTTAATCCATGTGGCTGGCTGTGTTGCCAGGCTCCGAGAGAGATCCTTCTCCCTTTATTGTTTGTATCTCCACCGGTCCCTAACAGGGTGACCCATGCTCCTCCAGGCTGCTCCTGCCCTGGACAACTCCCCAACCTCTCGCTGTTCAGCTGTGCCAGTCGCCTCGTCCACCGCTGCTTCTTACAGCCTCCAACGTTCCAAAGTTCCAATGTTCCGTGGCCAAAACACAGTCACTCGCTGCAGGGTTGCCATAGGTTTCTGCATCTGGGCCAACTGATGGGCTTCGCCGGCGCCTCGCCACTCAGTCCCCATTTTGGTGTGGTCCAACCGGGGTTTGTTCACACCTATGACGGCACGCTCCATGACCGCCGCGGCATTCGATGGATTAGTCCCTTATTACTGCTTTGTCTGTGCACTGTTTTTTATCCTGGGGAGGGGTTTCTCAGCAATTATCAAGTCACGTTTAGCTTGTGGGGACAGAGAGCACATCCTCACAGTGTTCTCCCTCCGGCGGCCATCTTGGATTTTTCTGTTTGAATTATTTTACTAATAGCCATCTGATAAAGAGCTCTGTGAGAAACCTGAGGGCATTCTCCCTCCTAGACCCCTTGGATCCTCTGACCAGGTGGCCAGGGAAAGGCCATTGCTACTGGATTCTGATCCTGGGGGCGGAGAAGTGAGGGAGGATCACCTGGGTGGAGGGCCCTTGGGCACTGGGAGTTAGGTTCCCTTGGGTGAGACATGGTGTCCCCCTTTCCCTACTAACAACCAACCAAACCTTTCTCCAACCTTTATGGTCTGTTATGAGCCAGCTCTCCTCATTTCTCCACAATTGACACTTGACAGTACTGGAATGAAAAATGAAAAACAGGCAACTAAGAGCAATGAAGACTATGCTCTTTTACCACTCTAGTACTCGGATGAGGAAGATGCCTGCAAAGAGCAGCGAAGGTCAACCATGTCCCTTTAATTGTGGTCAGGCAAGGCTGATTAATCATACACACCTGCAGAGGTATAAATGGAGCCCTGCCCAGCGACAAGGGGGAACAACAGGAGAAGAACCAGGAGGCTAGTGCATGCAGCAGAGAAACCTACAGCATGGCGTGGGAGTTGGGACTCCCTGGAGCAGAATGAAGAATGTGAAGGGAGCTGTACGGGAAGGCTGCCCATTTCATTTCTGGTCGAAATGTTTGTTTCCCTGTGGTCTAGGGAGACAAGTGTCTCCACCAGTGTCTGATGGGCAGGAACTGGAGCCACAACACTAAAGGAAGAAGCCTGTGTGATCTTCATTGCAGCACAAACTCCTAAAGCGACCAGTGAGTTTCTGCCGAATGAGAAACCCAGTGCATGCATGTGTGAAATGTTCATTTCCTGAATACTTTGTATTGGAGTGATTGCTTACTTCGGAATAGCACGTTTTCGAAAGTTTCAGATCCCTTTCATTGTAAATTATCAAACCGATGGGGATATTTTGTATTGGAGCGGTCGCGTGATTCGGAATAGCACGTTGTTGAAAGTCTCCAATCCCTTTTATGATCAATTATCACACAGATGAGAATACTTTGTAGTGGAGTGGTCACGTGTGACAAGAAGCCCTTTTCGAAGGTCTCAGAACATTGAACTATTCAATTAAAGCAAAACAAACAAATACTGAACTACATGGGAAGTGAAGTGAACCATAAGCAAGCAGCTAATTATTGAATATTGAACTGAGTGAAAATCTTGCTAGCAAACAGAATTAAAACCTTTGGAACCCAAAAAGGGGACAGAAACTTTAAATCCAAGCAAACCATTATACGTTGAAGTATTGAATGAATATTACAAGCAAACTATTATATGTTAAATTGCTAATAGGAATATAACTTTGAACAAACCACAGTATGCTGAAATCTAATGGGACTTTAAAGAATATACAAACAAAAAGATACTGACGCCTAATTAACAGTGACATTTTCAACCTGTGTGAAAGCTACAAATTATCTGAACCAATATATCAAACAACATTAACTGACATGTGGAGCCAATGATATTTTGTGTTTTGGTTTTGAACTTTGTCACTTGAAAGTTGGGGAAGATAACCCTGAGTCCTAACCAAGAGCATTTAATTTCACGGTTGTTTGAATTATGTGATTTGGAATTTAGGGGAAGGAACCCCTGAGAATTGAATAAGACTATTGCATTCTAAATCTAAGAAAGGGTATTTTTAGACTTTTCTTTGTGGAACTGTTTTATACTTTGGGAAGGGAGCTAAAAGGAGCCTGTGAGCTGGAAGAAGCTCAGAACTTTGGGTTAAATGCTGTTTTATTTTTGCTGGCATCTCTACACATTGTACTGTTGTAGTTGTGAGGGCGAGTAGGGTCTGGACACAGACTTTCCATAGTTTTATTTAGGTAGGGAAATCCCACCTTAGCATAGGGCAAATTAGGCCTTTTTTCATCCTGACATATAATTTAATAAAATGTATTGTTTGGAATTTGTAATCTTGTGTCTGTGTCTTCCTTCAAGATGCCTTCACAGCTCTTCATAGCTGGAAGCACAGTGAATGGTATGAGAGGTGTGCATTGATAAGAGTATGCTAACAGATTATTGAACACGATTACAGCTATTTTCAAATGTAATGAATTTCAACAAATCAATCCAATGACAACGTTTGTGGGCTGAAAATACCCAAAACAGTTCATACAAGGTTTTCGACATACAGTAGCATGTCATGTCAGGATCAATACTAAATAATAGTAATACAGGGTGTACCAGATAGTCCCTGGAGCCAAACAGTAACTTTACACGAGGGATGACCCCTGCATAACATCAAATAGGCAAGTTATTTCCAATGGCAAACCAGAATTACCCCACCCACTGCCCCAGAAAAGAGAAAGGAAAGAAAATATAGAAATGGTCAGCATCACAGCAAGTGACGGGTAGTAATCCAGGGAACAAGTTATCTGCCCAGAATGCAACATGGGCCAAAACCTTTTGGGAATGATGGAGGTCCCAGGTGGAGACCAAAACATGTCTTTCAACCATATACATAAAAATATCCCCCAAATCTCCTTGCTGAGCAAGTGGTTAACACCACCCTCTACCTGCACCTTTTCCATGCCACACAATCAACTGGACCTTATGCACCCGAAATCCCACTCGAGAATGCTATATGTACTGCAGAACCATCAAAGTCAGTGTTTTAGCAAAAGATGGAGCCCTCAAAAATCATAAATGCAGGGACAAGTTAAGCATGGTTTTAGAGTCAGAGTGGTGCATAAAGGTTCCCCAGAACCAAATCTATTTGATCCAGAACCTCACCACGAAAATGCACCACGAAAATGCATTAACCCCAGACAGTCCCATAACAAATGAGTCTATGTTCCTTGGACATGTCTCTAGCCCCTACAGAGAATAGAGTGAGACAGGCCGAGCTTCATCATCCTATCAGCCATCCAGTGAACACAAAACACAACTTTCTGTTTTTGCAGTTTCTGGCAGAGATCAAGTTTATATTATATGACAGTGGCATAGCAATCTCAAACCCATTCCCCTGTTTACAGAACTGAGCTCCTAACTCCAGGAAAGTCTAGAATGTCCTTCCTCAGGCCTAGCAACCGAACTCAAGTTGATGAAATTGTGTATTATGGGTGCAGGAGACAACCTGCTTGACACCAAATTCTGCAGGGCAGGAGGGTCACCTATCCCACCAGTCACCAGTTGAGAATGTTTGGTGATGCTTTCCATCAATATGTCAGCATGATGATGTTCATGTCATGAGAGATATTATTTCACCGTTAAGTAAAAGTAATCTACATTCCCATTTGTCCATGCTTGAATTATCTTCTGGATGCCCCTGCTATCCAAAAATTCCAAAATAGTTTGTGACCACTGTGAGCTATCACCAGATGTCCCCATAAGGAGGTATTCCAGTATAGAAATAGGTTCCATTCTATCATACTAAGACTGTGACCATGTTTTGACAGCATGCGATACAGTTATGAGAATTATTTTCCCAGCAAGAAGTCATTCCACAGACAACAATGAGCTACGGGGATACAGAGTAGCGATTGTTCAAGGGTATGCCTGCTATGCGTTGTCACCATGTCAGACTCTAACCAATAACAGAAAGACCTTTGCATGAAGGCAGCATAAAAGGCAGCAAGATAAGGCATCCCAATCCCCCATCTCTGGTTTTCCTGTATAAAATTAGGTTTCCCTGGGTGGCTTTCAGAGGTTTGTAGGAGAACTGGCCAGGAACTAAAATAATACAAAAATCAAGGAGTAAAGATATTTTAATAGCATTTACATGCTCACAGAGGGACAGATGGAGCTTGCACTATTTCTCAAAGTCATCTTTCACCTTTTTTGCAACCTTAATTCTTAGGAAAAAGTGGTATTTTATAATAGCTGTGTTCTATTTTTTATCTCAATGGAAATATGTATGTGTTGTTTTGCAGTGTGCGGGACAGGTTTATGCGTCAACTTAGTAATGGGCAAAGATGACTACCTTCCTCTTCCGCATCTGAGATACAGGAAGAACGAGCAGCCGGGGCTGGTCATAGCCACCTGCCAATCCCTCGAAGAAACCAAAAGGGCCACGGGACGGGAAGGCTTGAAGGAGCAGAGCCCTGTGGGGTGGGGTGGGTGGCAGGTGGACACAACTTTAGGATGTCCCATTGAAAGTATGGGGACTTTCAGCATATATGACCATTCTCGAGGCCTGGGGTAGGGCCCGGAGCTCCCATCATTTCATAAGCCGGGACACTTCTACTCTGAGACCACCACGGTCCCCTCTGTTGGGATTGAGGAACCCCTTTCTTCTGGAATGCACACAGAGGTATGGGTAGTGGATGAGTAGCAACACTTATTGGAAGAGTATAAAGCATCAGGCAGAAAACATCTCCAACCAAAGCTGTCAAGCTACACACTTCAGGTGCCACCACAACAAGGATCTTATAATGACCAGAACAACAGCAAATGTGGATTTGAAGATCAGGAGTAGTTAGGATGCATCTTTGTTCCTGCACTTAAGCTGTCGTGTCACACTTTCACTGGTGGGTACGATGCTGGGTACGGATCCTGAGGACCGGACGGCAAAGCTTAAAAAAGGAAATGTTTGAAAGTGACTTCTAGTCCAGTTTGTGCCCTCACTTGCTTTCAATAACAGGTTGTACTTTGCAAATGTATACACTTTTTTTCTGCATCAATGTATACAATTTAAAACAATTTAAGGTGTTCTGTCTGTATGCGCTACAATGTTATGGTTCTTTCATTTGAATTATTTTGAATTGCATGTCTCAGAATGCATGTAGCATAGAAAAGAAAGTCCAGGCTGCTATTGCGTTTGTGACTGCCCAAGAAAGGTGATTTGTCATGTACAGAGATAGACAGCATGAGGTAGATAACACAAAGGTTCTAAAAAGGGACAGGGAGCAGAAGTGACCACTAACAGTTTAAAGTGGCCCACTATTTGCCATAATATGGGTTGCGTTCCACGCTCTCTACCAGCCCCTGCCAGGCCCCATGCTGTCTGCGATGGGTCAGTGCTTATGTTGTCTCATGGTGCGATGTATTTCTTGCATCCTACTGCATTCTAATACTGACTGGGACAGCCGACTCCTATGAAATCATGTGTTAACCTTCCTTAAAGTGACACAGTACTTGAGTTCTGGTGCCCTCTAGCCTTCTGTCTGTTGTAAAGTTGTGGAGTGGCACCTTTTCAATGGGTGATTTCTGTCTATCCAGAATGCAATGTCAGTTGAGCTGAAGGCAGCCACCTAATGTTACGTTAACACCCCGTTCCAAGGGCTGGAACAGGGGGTAACGTCCCAGCAGCCCAAGTTAACGGCTCAAGCGAAGCGAGGGCAGTTAACAAGGTGAGCTTAGAGCCCTTTGTGTAGCACACATGCAATGGATGGGATGCAGAGTAACTCTGACACCAAATAATCAAACAAACTCAGAAACCAAAGTTTACTGTTTTAATATCAATTGTCTAAAACAGGGAGTTAAAGCGGACATCAATAGACGTTCGCTAGAGCTTCTTGGTTCATTTCACATAAAAACACATTTGTATACTAAAAATGTGCCATTCATGACGTCATACTATGTGGAAAATGAGAAAACCTGTGAAGAGTTCTGATAGGCTTTAGGGGAATATCTAAATATACTTTCTATAAGGGGTGGAATTATGATTGGATATATACTGTCAGGTGGACAGCTTATGCCTACCTCTAATGCAAGTCATCGTCAACACTATTAAGTGCATGATATATCATTGGCTCTCAAACTATAAGGCTATTTGTTATATGGCCCTCTGCAATTGGTTGGCACGCTCGTGCCATGTCTGAAACATTCGGTTCACTTGGCAGCACGTAAACTCATACCCAGGTGCCAGCAGGTGGACTTGACTTTACCTCCCCAGCCAATTACCCAGCATCTCTCATCACCCAAGCCATCTACTATGAAGATAGTCTTTAACTTGGCCTTGCAGTGTATTTTTGCTTGTGAGAATAAAAGGGTTTGCGAGCAAGCACTATTTCTTGTTCTAGAACTCCATGCCCAACTCTATTTCCATCCTTGGCTCACGTGACAGGAGATCATGATTTGGACAATTTTGCAGCATTTAAATGTCTTAAATGAATAAAACTTGACACGCCTGGTGTTCTTTAATCACACATTAACAAGGGATGATTCAGCTTCTCGCGATCACTGCCTTTGAGAATAGATAACCGGCCGTGGCTGCCCTCAGCTTTGATACCAGGCCAAACAGCCTCGGCATTCATTTTCACTATCTCAGCTAATTCTTGCTGCAACACAGTTCTCAGCTTTTCTTCGCCAAACTTAGTTGACACAATGCACCCCTAATTAGGTTGTTTCCAAAATATTTTTAAAAAATGATTTTAAATGAAATCGGTGTAATTTTAACCAGAGAGGTAATACATTTGTAGGTGCTGGGGAGAAAACCACAACCTTGGCATCTAGGTTGTATATATAACAAAGAAAGAGAATGTTCCCTGTTAGGGAACTCCCGTCCCCTGCACACTGTTTTATGGCCCAAACAAGCCGAATAGTTGATAGAAAGTAGCAAAGGGTTCTTAATGAGGGACCAAGTTTGCTACTTATTAGTTGAACATAGTTAATACGTGTGAAATGTACCTTTTTAACAATTTTAAGAAGTTCAGATTCCAAACATATATTTTACAAATAACCATTCAGTTGTAAATAAATGTATGCATTTATTGTACATATGGCCCAACGCGTTTCAAGTAAACTCTACATCAGGGGCTTCTAATCACAAGATTTCTACAATAAATTCAAACAGAGATGAGATAAGTAACATTATTTTGTACATGTTCAAAGAAAGAGTAAGAAATGTATTTCTTATATCATAAAAATTACTCCATATTAAAGAAATCATTCTTTATTATTAAAATTCACAAGCTTGTAATATTCTGATAAACCATAGATGGACGTAGAAGGCATTTTCTGTTTAGGTACTGGAAGGCCTGATTCCTGAATAAGTGGCCAATTCAACTATGTGTTTTAACCTATGTTTCGTTGACCATTGTTAAAAAGGTTCTAAAACAACTCATTTTCGAACAGTAATATATGTTAGCCAAGAAACACCTCAACATCTCTAAGAATAATGGGGGCTATTCTAACCTGAAGTAATGTCCACATTGCTCAAATGTATGTGGTGTGTTTTCCTAAAGGAATCCCCAATCAGTCTGCTTTCATGTAGATCATACGTGAGATCTGCATCAAAATATTAGAGATATAAAAGCTGCTCCTGTCCCTGATCGTATACATGATAAGTACAGAGCATTTTACCATAAACCTCCTTGCTAATTGTTCAGAATCCTTGTCATATGTTGTACGAAATGTCTTCAGGTAAGCGTGATCAATTAATAATGAAGCGCATCTGTAACAGTCAACGAAAGCTGTTTTCAGAACAAGTGTACGCGGTATAACGACATAGTTACTGACATTTGTACTCAAGTAAAAGAACTACTTAAATTAACCTGTTCTAGAAGTGTAGTCATGGTGTAAAAGTAGTCAGAGATCCTTGCCTTCACTTCATGCTGCAAGTGTGCAAAGCGCCTCTGCAACGGTAAAATGTGGGCGAACTAAAATTAGTATTAGTAAAAGCATTCCTCTGGAGGCATTGTAATGCCCCAGTTGCGAGATGAGCTGAGTCATGAGTCAGTTCCAGTTTAAGTTGCTACTTACTTACAAAGCAATTGATGCTCTATCGATCCTGCAGGAAGCTGTGGGTGTATTTGAGCTGCATGGTAGATAATTACTCAAAATGGCTGCATATCTCAAGCAGCATCTACTCATGACGACATCACGCTGAGACGCGTGTGACTTCATATGTAAACACTGTTGTTTTTTTTTGTTGTTTTTTTTTAAAGATCTTTATTGGTATGAGTTGCGTGAATGTAACTCATGTATAAAACAACTATGAATGTATGTCTCTATATTGCCAGTAGCATGACAATGATCTACCGAGTGGTTGGTGATGTTATGGTCTAAGGGATAAATCAATGCTAGAGCTATGCTTTGTAAAAATAGATGATACTATGCTGGTCCCGTCACCTAGTGGGGATAAGTGTACTGGTGTGTAAGCTGTGAAGCGCCAGAAGGACCAGTGATGGTCAACTAATGGAGCCAATCTATGATACCAAAAATATGGTGAATGTTGAGAATGTGGTTCCTGTTTCAATCCTGTATCATGGAATTGTCAATGTCTAGAGTGGCAATGTGTAAGGAGAAACACTGTCCTAATGACAAAGTAAGTCAGTGGAAAGAGGGAAACCTCTGGAGATTATTGTGTTCGGTGGATAAAAGTGACCCTCAGATCAATTTGGCCCCTAGTAAATAAAACCATTGTTGGCTGATGTGTACGGGTTAGTAATGACTCAAGTTCAAATGGTGATTTTCCTTGTGTCGGAGTAAGGGAGGTCTGCAATTTTCTGAACTGGTTTAGAAAAAAATTCCAGTTAGTCCATATTTTTTGATTCCTCACTGGGTCATAATATGGTTAATGAACCAAAGTGGATTTAAATTTTCTCCCGATCCTCAAATTGAAGAACATTAGCTGATGAGAGATACAGAAGTAGACCTCATAGTATAGCAATCTGTCTCAATCGAGTTAACAAGACCTCATAGTATAGCAATCTGTCTCAATCGAGTTAACATTCTAATAATATCAGGGCACTACGAACTCAAGAACCAAAGCAATCATACCTGCTGTGCATGCTAGGCCGTAAAGACCCCTCATATGGAAACTAAGGCACAATCATCATATGCTAGTGACACGACAGACATGAGGTTTGTTTTTCCAAACAAGTCTGGTTTATTTCAAAGTATTCTCGTCGGCCGACTGGGGTCTAACATCTCGCAACGTGTGTACCCAGACTTCGTGAGATGCAAGAGAGCGAGCAACACTCAAGCAGCAATATTTATACATGACATACAATCTTTTTGAAAGCAATTCAAACTGCCCATAATGTATCTTTTAGGGTAGGGTTCGATGATTGACAATTGTGACAATTATGACACATTATGACAAGTCCTTCTTTAGTCTAAATATACTTATTCTAGCAACAGTAGCAGAGGTAGTTCTTTATTATGGAGAACATAGAGCTCTTAGAACAGCAAGGCTATCATGTTCGTAGGAGAGACGTTCTTAAACACGTTATCTGTGCGTTTCTATTCATGTACCAGAGGTCAGACAGTTCTGAGGAGGAAAATACCATTCTCTGCGAAGGAGTACCGCTAGAAAGAATATAATTCATGTTTTAACTTCCTATGGCTACAGAGTTTGTTAGACAGGCTGGCACCTGGGCCCCCGATTATATGCAGTTTCTGCTCGCCTTCAAGGACGTCATGAGGGAGGAAAACAATGCATTCATGTACCGCCTAACATTCCTGTCTGTGTTAATCTTTCAGCATTCAGACTGTGGCCTCGTGCCGACATGAGTATTGAAGTATAGAATATATTTTGCAAAGTGGTTTTACACAGAAAAGAGGAAAGCAAATGGTGGATATCTCACAAAATGGATGCCCTCTGGTCATTCTTAATACATTGATAATTCCATGCTGGTGATGTATCGTGCATGATGCGATTGGTTTCTGGCCAACATAATATACATACTATACAAACTATAGGCTAGTTTCTGGACTAACAAACCCTCCTTTTGGCCGTAATCAAAGAGCATCATCCATACAGTGCATCTTCATCTGACCATTTGTCTGATTTTGAACTACCCATACTACTATAATCGTCATCAGAAATATTAATTACCATGAATTCTTTGATCGTTTCACTTTCGTGTTGCGCACCTTTATTTACTACGTGTGGACGTTTCAATTCTATAGCGTGAGCACATTCATTTGCAATCTGGGAGCAGAGGATTGGTAGGCATTGTATGCAACAACAGCAGAGCATCACAATTCCAAGTATTGTGATCAATATTGCAATTCGTTTCCATCCCCATGATCGCAACAATTCCCAAAACCATAAACCTATATTCAGATTACAGCTACCTGTGGGGAAATTAATATCAGAGCTTAATTGCTTCAAATATCGTGGGGAAGAGTCACTTACAAATATGCAGCACGCTTACCCCACGATTTTGCACACACCTCCACGGTCAGCCAGAATTATATGAAGGACCATTCTATTCTGAAGTGTCATGAATATAATTGCTTTCTCTTCTAGTTTCATGTTATAGAGTATATCGGTAGTTTCATTTATTGTTTTTTTCTAACACCCTGGACAATTTTCTTATATTCCCTGAATTTATTGCTTGTCCCCAAAATGGTATAAATGATTTTGCTATATCGCCTGCAATCAGTCCTGCAGTATCATCTCGCAGAGGCCTTGATCTGGATAGTTTTGATATTTCAGGAGTTTTGGAGAGAAATACACCAGGAACCAGTATACCCAAATAACACATCCCTACCCAATTCCTAGGTAACCATGGATAGGCCTGGTCTCTACATATAAAATAACCAGAACCTCCTATATATAATGGGTCCCCTTCCTTTTTTAGTACTGCAGTATTCATGCATCTAGTAAATGTTACCACGGGATAGGAACCCTTTTTCTGAAAGCAAAACGGGACATAACGCGGACTGTAAGTAATAGTATAGGAGGGAGGCACAACATCTTCGTTCCCTTCTGGAGCCATATTGAAAGTAATTACCGATTTGTGAGGCCCAAAAAGTCTATCTATTTGTTTCATTGTTACCGTGTTCATTTTAACTGCACCTCTAAATATGGAACAACCCACTGGTTCCAACACCACCCTTTCAAACTCATATATGTTTGTTCCATCCAACTGACCACTATTACTGTCGTTCCAATTTTCGCAAAATAGTGATCTTAATGATGCATAACATGCAGTGTTAAGCGGTAAAGGTTTACAAACCAACCCATTCCTTTCCCACCATGTTGGGGTAAATGGGAACAGACCCAACAGTTTGACCTATTCAAGATAGCATGTGTTGTATTCATAATCAATAACAGAGTATTATTATTGTAACCTACTCTATGTTTTACTTCCTGTGAGGGGAGAGTGTAAGAGAGCACATGTACTGGGCTGCTCGCAGTAGGAGCACTGGTAGTAAACAAAAGGCAATTCAAAGGATGTATAGTTTCCAGATACCAGAATACGAGGACCAGTGTAATCAGAATGCAAAGAGGTATCATAACTATCAACATAATCTTTCCCAACCAGGATTTCCTAGGAACAGGCTTAGTCTCTATTTCTATGATATCATCAGCGTTGGTGCAGGCGGGTGCAGGAGCAAGTGTATACATTGGGCCTCATTACACAGACGGCGGTGGACCAAGGTGCTATTAGCTATTAGTAAAATACCGGCACCGCCTTGGAGGAAAGGGGAATTACCGCCCTATTCCAAGGTTGGTGGGGCGGTAATTCCCCCTTCCCCCATTGCCCTTCCCCATTCCCATTTTTGCCCCATAGGGCATAATGGGAATGGGGAAGGTGCTAATTACGGCACCGCAAATTGCGGTACCATAATTAGCTCCCTGGTCCCTTTGCGGGTTGGTTTTTAACGCCTGCAAAAAGCAGGCGTTAAAGTCTCCAACTCGCAAAGGGACCTCGTAGTAAGGCGGTAAGGGTTAACGGTCACCGGTACCATTAACGGTGACCGTTAACCCTTACCGCCGTCCGTGTAATGAGGCCCATTGTCTGTAATGCTTATCTCAGAAAAAAGTTTTCAATGTTCGTCGCGAAAAAGTTCTCCAAAGCAATGCACGTTGACAGCAAAGCGTTCAAGTAACAGCAAAGCGTTCAGGCCAGTTCAGGCTAGCCTGCTTAATAAATGACAGCAAGCCAGTGTTATTTCACACAGAGCTCTAAAAGGCAGGAGCAAGCCTCAATTGCGTCGGTGCCTTATGCCTCCCCGCTTCTCCGCAAGGGCTCGCACTGGTCCTTCACATTTCAAAGGTAGCACCGGGAAGCCGTGTTTCAGGGCTTTCAATATGATGCAGATTGATACAGCTCATATGCTCCATCTCCCTAGGCCTCCGTTTCCCACTTCATCCATGTTGGGAACAGAGGCAAAAACAAACATGTAGATCACTTTCGATTTCGAGATCGTAGATTGTACCTTATGGCTTCAGGTACGGCGTGATCAATGAACAATGCACTCTTGTTTCCGAATGCAGAATCAGTGCTAGGTTGCGATGCAGTGAGTGATGATGCGGCAGCAGTCGGACAATGCAGAAGCGCCTTTAGTCTTTCTGTTTTTGTTGCAATCTTCCCAGGTCCTTTCTCGGGCTTAGGAAGTACTTCTGACAGAATTCTGGCGATCGTATCTTTGTGATCAACTGAAGCTGTATTTCTTTCGACGTCAATATCAGGCAGCTCTTTCAAAGGGAATGGAATTCTTTTTGCGTGCGTTGCATGGATCCATCACTTACGGCCATCCCCTCGGACTGCAGTCTGTGTAGCCAGGAGCACCTGGTAGAGCCCCATCCAACGCGGGGCAAGCAAAGACTTTCTCTCAAGCTTCTTAACTAATATCCAGTCGCCAGGCTGCAGACAATGTCCTGGGCCGGTGAATCTGACAGGAAGAACCACCTGCTCCTGCTGATGAATTAAATGTAAGTTTTGAGTTAACTGTTTACAGTAGTCAATAAGCAAAGGATATTCTATATCCCTAAAATATTTTGGCTGTGGAGCATTCCAAACATTTGCTGGTCACTCCATGATAATCTCATAGAGGGAGAGTCCAGTCTTTGCCTGTACAGAGGTTTGCATACACAACAAGGCCAGTGGTAAGGCGTCTGGCCATTTTAAATTACTCCCCTGGCATATTTTGAAAATGTTATTCTTCAAAACACCGTTCTGGCATTCCATCAAGCTGGCACTCATCGGGTGTCTGGCCGAATGGAATCTCTTGTCTATTTGTAGACCTGCACAAATTTGTAATATCACAGCTGCAATAAAATGCGGGCCGTTATCTGACCATATGACACGGGGTAGGCCAAAACGGGAAAAATACTCTTTTAACATAACTTTAGCTGTGGACATGGCTGTACAGTCTTTCAGGGGGTATGACTCCACCCATTTTCTAAATGTGCAGACCACTACGAGGACATACTTGTAGTTTTGGCATCTTTCCATTTCTATGAAATCAAAATGGATGACTTCAAATGTCATAGCGGGAGGGCCAAAACTTCGTTTGGGGTTGCTGTCCCTTTTCCAATGTTATGTTGTAAACAAGTCATACAGTTTTGGACCAATCTGTCAGCAATTGTTCTGATATTGGGATTCTGCCATACCGTATCTAAATGCTGAATCATTTTTCTAGCACATATGTGTGTAGGACTGTGGTCCATAGTGACCATCGCCAGTACATAGGCATTTGGCAACATCCACCTTTGTTCTTTTTGTTCACCCAACACCCTTCAAAGTCTAATTCTGCTGGACCCTCAGACCATGCTTTTATTTCATCTGCGGTAGCTTCTGCTTGCATTTCTTGAACTGTGGCAATCCCATTTTCTATCATACATTGTACCTCTTTCATTGTTTCAACAAACATTTTTGTGTGTAAATTAGTGGCAGTTTGTTTCGCAATTTTGTCTGCAAATGCGTCTCCCTTTCCAACGTTACATGTTACTTTTTTATGCGCTTCGCATTTCATTATTAGTAATCCTTTGGGAAGTGGAAGTGCAGACAGCAGTCTCACTATCAAAGTGCCATGTTGTATTTTTGTTCCTTGTGATGTCAAGAAACCACTTTCAGCCCATAATTGACCAAAATTGTGTACCACCCCAAAGGCATACTGACTGTCAGTATAGATGTTTACATTTAGGTTTGCAGAAATTTCACATGCTCTTGTTAACGCTATTATCTCTGTGGCTTGTGCTGAATTGTATGGGATTATTTTGCTTTTTACAATGCTTTTCAGGGTAGTGATGGCACATGCAGTGGTTGATGTACCATCAGGTAATTTAAAACAAGAACCGTCACAGAACAGTTCTCCATCTGGCTCTTTCTGTGGGATATCAGTTAGATTAACTGTTCCTTTTGTCTCCTGCTCAGTAACCATTATACAATCATGGGGGAATTCTTTCTCACCCCCTTTCTCATTGGGAGGAGGCATTAACACAACCAGCTGGTAGTTCTAGCATATCTGGTTGTTCTTTTAGATCTCGACTGTTAATGCTTGGGCTTTCAGTTTAATCTTGTGGAATTCGTGTGGATGTGAATGAACAACCTCCTAGGGAAAAAGCAAATAAATATCTGCTATCTGGAGTTACTGGAATGCTGAAAAACACATTCTTCAAATCTACAACACTAAAATACGATGCAGACGCTGGGATCATAGTCAATGTTGTAGTCACATCTGGGACTAGCGGGAATTGCGGATCAACAATTGTATTCACTCCGCGCAGATCGATAATGAAACAATACCGTATATCATTACCTCCTTTCTTGTAAACTGGAAGAATCAGAATATTGCAAGTGCTACCAGAAATTTCTTCAATTACGTTTCTTTCAATAAAATCCGACACAATGCATTTCAATGCTCTCTCCCCGTCAGTCAAAATTTTATATTGTGGAATACAATTTTCACTGGCTCTACTTTTAAACAACCAACATCATTATCGTTAACTGCCCATATACAAGCCGGTACCTTACTCAATTCAGTCGGTAATGGTTTGGATAAAAATTGTGACATCAGAGTCTTTTGTGGTGATATTGTCAAATACACTCCATCAGGAGAACAATAAATAACCACATTCAATTTCTTCAATGAATTCAATCCCAACAAAGTTTCCCTGCAATTTTTCATCAGAAGAAATGGGTAAGACTTGGTAAATGGACCTAGTGTTATAGGGACTGATTGTGACACTGGACTAATTACTGGTGTACCTGAGAACCCTACTGAGACATTGGGCCTCATTACACGGACGGCGGTAAGGGTTAACGGTCACTGTTAATGGTAGCGGTGACCGTTAACCCTTACTGCCGTACTACGAGGTCCCTTTGCGAGTTGGGGAATTTAACGCCTGCTTCTTGCAGGCTTTAAAACCCAACCCGCAAAGGGACCTTGGTGCTAATTACGGCACCGCAAATTTGCGGTACCATAATTAGCACCTTCCCCATTCCCATTATGCCCTATGGGGCAAAAATGGGAATGGGGAAGGGCAATGGTGGAAGGGGGAATTACCGCCCCACCAACTTTGGAGTAGGGCGGTAATTCCCCTTTCCGCCAAGGCGGTGCCGGTAATTTACCGGCATGGACCAAGGTGCTAATAGCACCTTGGTCCACCGCCTACCGTGTAATGAGGCCCATTGTCATGCCCTGACAGTGGTATATCTGGAAACTGCTCATGATCAATCCAGCATTTCTGTGCACCTGTGTCCACTAGAAAAATGGGCTCCCTATTCCGAACCTTCATTTCTACATAGGGCCCTTTCTGGTCTACGGGAATAGATACTGGTTCCAACTCCTGTCCTGGGCTGTCCTAGTAAAACAACACATCATCAGATGTATAGTCGCTCTAATTTGACACAGACACATTGTTTGGAAATAAGCTTTAGAGTGTGAACTCTTTTGGAGTCAGTCATGTTTATCTTGAGGTCATCATAGTTGTGATTCTACTAAATGTATTTCCAGACACAAGGTTGACAAAGCAGTCTTTATACCACTAGAATGTGAGTAGAGACAGGTAATTTGATTTCAGTATACAACTCACAGGTGCTAAGTAAGCTAATATTCGTTTTACAGAGTGTTATTACCTACAAGAACGTTAAAGTGCACAGCAGGTATGATTGCATTGGTTCTAGAGTTGTTAGTGCTCTGAAATTATTAGAATGTGATAGATTGGTATACTATAAGGTCTACTTCTATAGCTCTCATCCGCTAATGTTCTTCAATTTGAGGATCGGGAGAAAATTTGTATCCACTTTTAGCTCATTAACAATTTTATAACCCAGTGAGGAATCAAAAAATGTAGACTAAGTGATATGATATGGCATTATTCTAAACCAGTTTAGAAAATTGCAGCCCTCCCTTACTCCGACACAAGGAAAATCACCATTTGAACGTTAGGTGAGTCATTACTAACCCGTACACATCAGCCAATTTAGGTTTAATTTACAAAGGGCCTATTTTGGCCTGAGGGTCACTTTTTCCCACCGACCACAACAATCTCAAGAGGTTTCCCTCTTTCCACTGCCTTACATTGTCATTAGAACAGTGTTTCTCCTTACACATTGCCACTCTAGGCAATGACAATTCCATGATACGGGATTGACACAGGGACCACCACATTGTCAACATTCACTATATTTTTGGTATTATAGATTAACTCCATTAGTTGATCATCAGTGGTCCTTTTGGCGCTTGACATCTTACACACCAGTAGACTTATCCCCACTAGTTGACGGGACCAGTGTAGTATCATCTATTTTTACAGAGCATAGCTCTAGCGTTGATTTATCCCATAATCCATAACATTCCCAACCACTCAGTAGATCATTGTCATGTTATTGGCAATATAGAGACATTCAGTCATAAATGTTTTATACATGAGTTACGTTCACGCAACTCATACCAATAAAGATCTTAAAAAAACAAAAAATAAAAAAACCACAGTGTTTACATATGACGTCACACGCGTCTCAGCACGATGACATCACAAGCAGACACCTCTAGAAATATAATGCCATTTTGAATAATTATCTACCATGCAGCTCGAATACACCAGACACCTTCCAGGAGGATTGATAGAGCATCACTTGCTTTGTAAGTAAGTAGCAATTTAAACTGGAACTGACTCGTGACTCAGCTCATCTCGCAACTGGGGCATTAAAATGCCTCCAGAGGAACGATTTTATTAATACTCATTTTACTTCGCCCACATTTTACCGTTGCAGATGCGCTTTGCACACTTGCAGCATGAAGCAAAGTCAAGGTTCTCTGACTACTTTTACACTGTGACTTCACTACTAGAACTGCCTAATTTTGTAAGTAGTTCTTTTACTTGAGTACAAATGTCAGTAACTATGTCGTTCTACCACGTACACTTGTCCTGAAAACAGCCTTCATTGCCTGTTACATATGCGCTTTACGCTCAATTGATCACGCTTACCTGAAGACATTTCGTACAACGTATGACAAGGATTCTGAACAATTAGCAAGAAGCATTATGGTAAGACGCTTTGTACTTATCATGTATACGAGCAGGGCCAGGAGCAGCTTTTATATCTCTAATAGTTCTATGCAGATCTCACATACGATCTACATGAAAGCAGACTGTATGGGGATTCTTTATGAAAACACACCACATACATTTGAGCAATGTGGACATGACTTCAGGTTAGAATATCTCCCATTTTTCTAATAGATATTGAGGTGCTTCTTGACTAACATATATTATCATTAGAAGATGAGTTCTTTTAGAACCTTTTTAACAATGGTCAACGAAACCTAGGTTGAAACACATAGTTGAATTGGCCACTTATTCAGGAATCAGGCCTCTCAGTACCTACACAGAAAATACCTTATATGTCTACGTGTGGTTTATTAGAATATTCCAAGCTTGTGAATTTTGGTAATAACACATGGTTGCTTTAATATGAAGTAATTTTCACGATCCAAGAAATATATTTTTTACTCTTTCTTTGAACATGTTACAAAACAATGTTACTTATCTCATCTGTGTTTGAATTTTTTTGTAGAAATCTTGTGATTAAAAGCCCCTGATGAAGAGCTTACTCGAAACGTGTTGGGCCATATGTACAATAAATGCATACATGTATTTACAACTGAATGGTTATTTGTAAAATATTTGTTTGGAATCTGAACGTCTTAAAATTGTCAAAAATGTGCATTTCACACGCATTAACTATATTCAACTGATAAGTAGCAAACTTGGTCCCTCATTAGAAACCATTTGCTACTTTCTATCAACTAGTTGGCTTGTCTAGGCCATAAGACATCGTGCAGGGGATGGGAGTTCCCTAACAGGGAACATTCTCTTTCTCAGTTTATATACAATGACAGCTCTGCCTGCAGTCTATTCAATACACATAGCCAGCTTCTAAGATCACTTAATCTGCTTGCTTTGCTGCATTTGTACAGTTATTGGACGGTATTACCCAAATTGTTCGAACACAATTGTTTGAATTACCCAATTGATCGAAAGTCAAGGGTCCGAATTGACCTTTGCACAATTGACCGCATATATATATATATATATATATATATATATATATATATATATATATATTTTGCTTTGGTTTTATATATATGTATATATATATATATATATATATATATATATAATGCAGGTTGCGGGGGGTTTCCCCCCGCAGATATGTAACAATTGACCTTCACAATTCGGTCAATTGTGCAAAGGTCAATTGTGATTCGAACAATTGTAGTTCGAACAATTCGTATACATCCTATTGGACGGCTTGCATTTTCTGCAGTACATCACACATATGCAATCTTCTTTTCGCATACGAAAGTTTACTCGATTCTTTACTTCGTCATTAGTATCTATAAGGTCCATACATTCTCTTCAGCCAGACTTCTCAGTGTGTCACGTTTGTCTCTTGTGATGTCACCAGCTCCTCTTTCTCCCATTTTCATATTTCTTCAGGCAGCACCTCCCACAGAATGTCATCTCTTTGGAAATACATTTGATAGGGTTTTCTCAGTGGGTACCTTCTTTCGAATATACGCTGTGGTATGGTCACAACTGCTGGTGTCAATCACTGCACAGTCTCAGGTTTCCAACACAAAGGAGGTAGGGGGTGGGATTTCCTGCAGAGGCATGTAGCTGCTCCTCTACAAAGGACTATGGGCTATTACTCCCATTTCCAGCCCTTGAAACAGAGTGTTGATGCCATTAGCACCCCGGGTTTCCGAAGTGGTAACAAGGGTGCTAAAAATGTAATGGGACGTGCAAAGCGTCCGGTTCAACGAATGAAAATACTGATCCAAAATGGCCACCATGGTTGTAGATGGCGGGACTCTGTACGAACCTCATCTTCTATTACCATTGCAGCTGGAAAAGGGAGGAGGAAAGCTGCTGCGGTGGCACTTGCTGCTGCCACAACAATAGGGTAAGTGCGGCAGGGGACAAGGGTTGAGAAATGAAAAAACAAAAACAAAAGAACAAGGGTGGGGGAAGATAGCGGCCCACAGCGGGGTGGCAGCCTGCAGGTTCTATGGAATGCAGGCTGAGATCAGAGATTTCAGCCTGTTATCCGCAGTACATGATTAACAGCGCCCCCCGCCCACCCTGGGTGCCATTGGCTGTTTTTGCATGGCAACTTGTGTGGAAAAGATACCCATGATACCAACTACAAACTGGATCCAATAAAACCTCCTAACACACCTTCATTATATAGAGGGGGCAGCTCTCCTGCATCACAAATGTGTCCAAGATGCAGTCCCCTAAATCCAAGGACACCATTGTTCCCACCTTTGGTGCAATGGAAGTACTGCAATCAATGTGATTTCTTTTTATGCCTCATAGTTTGAAGAAGAGATTTCCCTTGCGGGGAAAGTTGGATGATTTGAAACTTTGACAGCAGATGGATCTCTGCTGTTTATTGACTTGTCCTTAGCCATCTTCACAGCCGTGAATGTAAAACTTGTAATCGTCCTACAGATTAACCGCAAAACACATCAAAAACAAGCAAAACACTCAAATAGTGAGAAAAAAATGTAATGTAGGATATATGGGCTGTTATGATATAGCAAAATAATTGGTGGTGGCAATGAAAAAGGAGGTGAAACATTTGTGAAAATTGAAATCGATAGAATAGGGGTCATTACGACCTGGGCGGTAATGACACCGGTGCTGGTAATCCCTTTGCACCCTATTCCGAGGTCCCTTTGCGGGTCCCTCCCTTATGCCTGGTTTTAGCAGGCGTTATGGACGGGACCCGCAAAGGGATACCGGGGTCAATAACGGTACTGCAATTTGTGGTACCGTTATTGCTGACTTCCCCCTTCCCATTGAGCCCTATGGGGGCTCAAATGGGAATGGGGAATGGCTCTGGTGAATGGGGAATTACCAGTCCCGCCGATCTCGGACTGGACCGGTAATTACTCCCCTCACCAGACCGGAGTCGCTAGTAGCGCCATGGCTACCTCCAAACTCGGAATGAGGGCCAATGTCTAAAAGCATCCATATAAAGGCGATCACATAAATGCAAAGAGGAACATGGCACTTGATTTCCCAGTCACTAAAGCTAGTACAATCAATGCTTTGCTTCAGGTCAACAAGGAACATATGCAGTATGATGTATGCAACTATGAGTCTGGTATGTAACTTGCGGGGCTCTAGCCCCTGAAATTGTTTTATGAAATACCTGATTCCCTATTGGCCACTCTGCCAGTGCATGGGTGGGATGTTCCCTCTGAAACCATCTTTACCTACTGCCGCCCCAAAATCCAGGAAGGTCCATTGAATGCACCTAGTGATGCTGATCACTGTACAGTTTTCTTGTCCCTTTCAGTGAGATGAAGGAAGCTGCCCCTGCCAGTTGTGCAGTGTTTGTTGCGGCAGTGTGTGTGACTCAGTAGTATCATGACCACATAATCTCTGATGCAGTCACACAGGTGAACTTCTGCACTTTTCAGAGCTGGCAGGAAGTCAGGTTTATGTTGCCAAATACGCATTGTTTCCAGTCCACAAGACGTTACATTGTGTGATTTCAACTTGAGGCACACCCACAGATAAGCTGTAATTACGCCAAGCTTTTGTCACTCTGGTGTTTTGGCTGGTGAGTCATGGTATTGACAGCCGCTATGGATCCTGTTTGATGACCTTACTCTGTAAGAGGACAAGAGTAAACCTCTCTTGCGAGATCGTAGGATCCAGGAGTCCACAGCAATGAGATCTGATCAAATGATAACTCTTTAACCCAAAAAGGCTTATTCCCTTTTGTGAAACACTAATAAACTTGAATTGTGTGCCTTCTCAAAACAAACCCCGATACAGCGTTCAGAATAAACGTTACCATGTGTATTTGGTAGTATTGTTCATGGAAAACAGTAAATATTGAGAATGAGACTGCAGAAGAAAATACTGTGATATATAAGGTAAGTTGCGCTATCATGGGGCAGTCAAAGATGTTATAATGGAAAATGGGGGTTTATGGTCATGCTACTGAGAAATGGCAGATGTACTGCCTGCACGGCAATCTTCAATTTGAAGGATTCATTCATTTCATGGTATTGAGAAAGGTGAAGGCCCTTTTTGTTCATAGTAGTAATGTTAGGAGCAGAAATTATTTGAATGTGACATTACGAGTCTGCCGGTAACACGCTGGTGCTATCGGCTGGTTAGCAGCATGGGAATTACTGAAGCACTGGCAATGTTGTATACAGTTCCGGTGCTTCAGTGATTTCTCCGCTGGTAGGGGCCTGAACTCCCGGCAGGTCGGGCCTGTGGGTAGTTCACTGCCCCTACTGGCAGACTGGGAGTAAGCCGGTCCGGAAAAAATGTCAGAGCCGGTAGTACCGGCCATTTTACCAGCATTTTTCCCATACCTTCTCAGCCCGTAATGACCACCAGAATCACAGTAAGGCTTGATGTGATGAAGATTGTTAAATGATAGTGGGCAGAGTTCTTAGATGACGTTGTAAAGAGAGATAGTAAGTGCAAGGTAAAGAATGATAAAAAAAGGGCAACAACTAAACTATCACCTTCGCAAGGGGTGAACACCAAATCTCGAAGCCTGGTAGCAAAACCCATTCCAGTCCAACCTGGGATTCCCTAAAGACATGCCAAAAACAACTGGTGGAGGTTGAAAGAAAGTCAACATATAACCAAACATTTGTTGTGCTAACTCACTGCCAGCATTCTATTGCTGACAAAAGAACTTGCTGGGTCAAATGTCAGGGCATAGCGTCACCTTATAAGTCAGTCTAGTTAGTGTGCTGTTGGCAGCAGATCACACCCTAGAGATTTATGTCATTCCTGAGGAGATAATTCTGGTGAACCAAGAAATCAGTGTGTAAAACAGGAAACAATTGAAAAGAGGAGTAGCCATGATTTTCAAGAAGAACCTAATTTATGCTAAGACTATTGGAGTTTCCAGCAATCTAAGATCGCACATTTGTAGTGTGACTACATTATCCGTTCAATCTGGTAATCCTCAGGAGTATGCTATGAAGAATTAAATCAGATCGTCATTACTTAAATTACTTCTAAGTGTCTCCATACATGTATCTGTTGGAAATACTACATAGTACATAGTAATGTAATTCACACATATGTTAAATCTACCTTTGCATGCACATTATATTAACCTAATGCCACACATTAGATACATTCAATACATGTGAGCATAAAAATAAAATAAAGCAATTTTTTCGAGCAAGATTTTATTAATTTTAATTTATTGATCATGTTGCACATTTAATACCTACAATCTTATTTAAGTCTGTACATTGTTCATATACATGTTCACCAATATTCAAAAGTAGTGATTCTAACTTGAAGAAACCCCCTTTCTCTTTTTGTCAACAATCAGTAACTCCTTACGAATCATTCCTAATGGTCCTTCTACAGTACATTCACAGGTCCTCTCTAGCCAAACCACCTGCATATGGCTCAATAGGTTTCAGCTCAACCGTCTTCTTATCTGATTCTCCTCCCATTGAATACAAAGTGATGTAGTCAGACTGAACATTCATCCATTAATGATATATCTTCTTGTGCAGGTATTGTGCAGGTATTATACAGGTCTGGAATTAGAGGAAATCCTGATGGTGCAGCTATTACAATATTGATGCTCAGGTGAGTTAAATGAAACATTGACATGGAGACACCCTGTGACTACAGACATATGTTATGTTATGTTAAGTTGTTTTATACTGTTACCATTGGCATGGTCTCCAGGCGCTCACATGACTCTGTAAGAAAGAGGGTGAGGGGTTGACACTTTCAAAACCAGGACAAACCAGCATCTATGCGTGGCAACTTTCAAAGTTAGTTTTGATTGTGTGTACTGGCTCATTTTATCCAGAAGGTTAATGCCCAGGCTCTGGGATTGTTGATTGCATGAAAATGTTTGTTATGTTGGATGTGTGTTTTGTGTGTTTAGTGTATAATGTGGCTGGCACTTGGGGTGTTTGGTGTGGGCCTGTGTGATACTTGGTTGATATCCGGAAGGGGAGAAGGTTTTGTTAGTACACTGGCTACCTTAAAAAATCTTCTTTGTTCCTTGGTAAGATCTTTTAAGTGCAGTGTGTTGGCTATCCTCAAAAATCATCTAAGTGCAGTATATTTGCTACCCTCATAAAACCTCTAACTGCAAAAGAATGGCTACCTTCATAGTTCATATGAGTGCAATGCATTGGCTACCCTCATAGATCTTCTAAGTGCAGTACATTGGCTATCTTCACAGTTCATCTAAGTGCAGTATATTACTACCCTCATAAAACCTTCTAGATACCACGAGTGAGATATCTTCACAGTTAATCTAGGTACCACACATTGGCTACCCTCAAAAACGTCTAAGTGCAATACATTGACTATCTATATAATCAGTCTCGTGAAATACATAGGCTACCCTCAAAATCTCATAAGTGCAATACATTGGCTTTCCTCAAAAATCATCTAAGTGCAATACAATGGCTAGCCCCAAAAATCTTCTAAGAGCAATACATTGGCTATCCTTGCAATTCTTTTAAGTGCAATAAAATGGCTGTCCTCAAAAATCTTCTAAGTGCATACATTGGCTATCTTGGTAATTCATTTAAGTGCAATACATTGGCTGCCCTCAAAATCTTCTAAGTCCAGTACCTTGACTATCTTCACAATTCATCTAAGTGCAGTGTATTAGCAACCCTCATAAAATCTTCTGAGTGCAGTACATTGGCCATCTTCACAATTCATCTAAGTGCAGTGTATGTGTTACCATCATAGCATATTCTAAACACCATGAGTTAACAATCTTTACAGCTCATCTAGATGCCACAAATTGGCTACCCTCAAACCTTCCAAGTGCAATACATTGGTTATCTTTACGGGTCCCCTAAGTGTAATGTGTTGGCAACTCTTATAAATCTACTAGGTGAGTACATTGCCTATCCTCACAAAATCTTCTAAGCACAATTCATTGGCTATCTTTGCAATTTGTTTAGGTGCAATACATTGGCTAGTCTCAAAAATATTCTAAGTGCAATACATTGGCTGTCCTCAAAATATTGTAAGTGCAGTACATTAACTAGCTTCACAATTCATCTACGTGCAGAGTATTAGCAACCCTCATAAAATCTTCTAGATACCACAAGTGTGCTATCTTCACAGTCCATGTAGGTGACACACATTGTCTACCCTCAAAATCATCTAGGTGCAGTACATCAGCTATCTACATAATTAGTCTCAGTGCAATACATTGGCTACCCTCAAAATCTTCTAAGTGCAATAGTTATCTTCACAGTTCCTCTAAATGTTATGTATTCACAACCCTCATAAATATTCTAGGTGCAATACATTAGCTATCTCATAAAAAGTTTGAATTACTATACATTGGCTATCTTTGCAGTTTGCCTCACTGCAATACATTGGATTCCCTTGTAGATTCATCTAAATTCATTGAAATGCTCTACATGTTCACTTAGTTAAATGCTTGGCTATGGACTAGATATGTGCCTAAGTTCTTATCCTCTAGATGTGTACCAAACATTCAATGCAGTGGGTATACTTTAAATGCGCACCAAACTTCAAGGCACCTAACTTCTGCTATGTCATTAATATTACATAAATGAAACAAAGTTATTGTCTCTTATCTGAAGGTTGCTGCAGACAGTTGTGGGTCTTGGTAGCGGCACCCTGGGGGAACAAGACAAACAGCGGATGGGAGGTGGCCTAGGGAGCTACCCTTTGCCGTGGCTCTTAGGGCTGCCAAGGAAAAGTTGCCCTAGGATGGTGTCTTAGAAGGACCCTTCTGGTCATGTGATGGTGCAGAGTGCACCAATCAGAGCTAAACTAGTCAGGCATGGGGAGAGGCAGGCTGGGGAGAGGCAGGGGTGGCATTGGGAGGGAGTTAGCTCTAGAGAGGGGAAGGAGGTAAACAAAGTTTGTAAGTGCTGTTGAGTACAAATTACAATTTAGTATGGTCACTTACCCAGGGGGGATTGCACACAGTGACTGGACTGTGGCAGAAATGGACCGAGATTCGGTTCTACACCGTGGGTGTTCCCAGGTGCTTGATGACCCTTCCGGTCACATAATTGTGCTGAGAGTACCAATCGAGCTACACTAGGAAGGGCAGGGGGAGAGGTAGGGGAGGGATCAGGAGGGAGTTAGCTTGAGAGAGGGGAAAGGGAGTAAACAAAGGTTGTAAGCACTGGAGAGCAGATTTTCTGGGTGATTCACCATTATCCCTATTGCATTTTTTCTTGTGATTCACTCACATGAAAATAAGGGCAACGGGATTCCTAGTTGGACACCTTTGGTTAATTGCCACATTTGTTTTGGTTAATTGCCATTGTGAGTTCTAATGTATTTCAACTGTCTATTATTTAATCCTTCTGAATGTATTATCATTAGGAGAATCTCCTCTTCATTTCTCAGTATGAGGCTTGTGTTATTGAGATTTGTTGGTGCTATTTTCATCTTTATTGGTCATTAATATTGTGCCATCGTTATGGTAGAACCTCCAGAGAGCCCTTCATAACTTCTTCTCAGAAAAGGCTTTAACAATAAAAATAGATGATGCTCTTTGTCATTCCACTCTCACTCAAGCTCATACTACGCTCTCCTCCTAACTTCACTCTTTACTCCTTATCAGACCTGCTCATTTTGAAACAACCAACAAAGTCATCAAAGACGAAGATTGCAGTGCAAAGCAGTAGACTCTAAAATACTTAGCGATGTAATCCATCTCCCACATCTGCATTTCATTGTTAGGAGCACCTTTTATTTAAATACAGGTTGATAAATGATAATGATAAATGGTATTCCTTTCATTACATCCTTCATATCCATCAACATTGGAGGTTCTAGTCTAGGGTCGAGAATCCTTTTTTCAAGGGGACTGTATTTTAGCTAAATCAACCACATTTATTTGTCTATATTTCTTTTCATAATATTTAGTCATCTTCTCATATTTTTCCCCAACACAGGGACCTCATTACGAGGTTGGAGGTAGCCATGCCGGTTTTACCGACATGGCTACCCCCTAACTCGGCTCCGGTACCCGCAAAAGGGGAATCACCGGGCCATTCTGACCTCAGCAGACCCGGTAATTCCCCTTGCACGGGTGCCAGAGCCGGTACGTCCCCATTTCCATTGAGCCCCCATAGGACTCAATGGGAATGGGGAGGATGGGAGCAGCGGTACTATTCATAATGGTACCATTGCTACCATCATGTTCTGCTTGCGAGTGCTGGTATGGCCACCCAGAAAAACCAGGTGGCTGTAAGGGCACCTGCGAGCAGAACTCATAGTATGGTGGTACAGTAACAACGGTGCTGGTAGTGATACCGGCGCCGTTGTTGCCTTACCGCCATACTCGTAATGATGCCTATTGCCTCATTTTAGATAATCCCACAACACATCTTTTGTTCTTACTATCCAACCAAAAACACTATTTTACGAAAGCCTGATCACTGACTATCCTCTGAAGGATTGCATGGGATACAGAAGCCCATTAATCCTGGCCTAGACGGGTCTTGCCACTACCTGAAGTTGGCACAGAATCCGAGTTGCGTGTCCCCTTTTAATCCATGTCCCCTCCTTTGTGAAGGAGACCTAGTGGTGGAGTAAACAGACCTGTTCCTGATGACCTATGAACCTGGAAGATACGGGGCCCACTTCTCAAAATAATATTTAGAGGCCAGAGGGAAACACAATCATCTGATCAAGAAAGACTAAGAAGGAGAACCACAGGATTCTGTACGCCAGTTATGATCCCTTCAGGAGGAAGACACATTGACCCGTCATCCCAAGGCCAGAGAGGAGCAGAGCATGAGAGGTGTGAGACAAGCACAGGGTCCTGTAGCCCAAGAGCGACTCTTGCATAGCCTTATGAAATCCTCCCATACAGAAGCAACTACAGTGCCCACAGCATGTCATGAAACATTGGCACAGAGTCCATTGGGAGAATACAAGATAATAGATGGGAACAAAGGAAAAGTGGAAGGACACCCTGCTGGACCTAAAACGCCCATTGGGTCTTTTCAAGTAGTGAGGGCAAAACCCTAGCAGGTACCAAATCACCCTAAAAGAAAGTCATCTGCAACTGGGAAATATGAAAAAACGAATCGGACAATACCAATTGTAGGTCAGGGAATGCCAGCACCTATACAAAGGGCAAAACTAACAGAGGAATGGAGGCTGAGTTTTAGGTGTCAGTGGACGGCATTGATCATGAGAAAGAGATCCTACAACATCCACTTCAGTAGGGGAGCACACATTGGGAATGCCCATGTAGATTGCCAAAAGGAGAAGTTCTTATGGTCCTGAGCAAACTTGGAAGGATAGCCAAGCTATTTGTGATAAATGTGATGAGAGGTCTGATAGTGTGGAAGAATCCAAGTGATTTGCCTGCGGCTGAAAGTACCGAGGGCAAATCGTTCACATGAGAAAGGTGCGAACTACCAAAAGTTTGCACCTTTCTCATGCGAACACATACATTCTCACATCCACACACCAAACACACCCAAAACACCCCCCCCACCCACACCCTCAGCACATCCCCACCCACACCCCCAACATAAACAAACCTCTCCTACCATCATCTTCACGCTGGGTTTCTGCAGCGCCAGTTCCCTTTCACTTCCGTGATCGGGAATCGGCTCTGCAGGGTCCTTTTCTTTTCTTTTTATTTTTTTTTAATGGAAGGCTGCGGGGGGTGGCCCACAAACCCTGCTCACTATACCATAAAGTATAGTGAACGGGGCGATGCGGGGGACACCCCTGTAGCCCCTGTTTCTTTTTTATTTTTAAATGTAAGGCTGCAGGGTTGTCCCCCGCAACCCCTGCTCACTATACCATAAAATATAGTGAGCGGGGCGAAGCGGGGGATACCCCCGCAGCCCCTGTTTCTTTTTTTTGTTTTTTTGTTTTTTTGTTTTGTTTTCAAAGGAAGGCTGCGGGGGTGTCCCCCGCAGCCCCTGCTCACAATACCATAAAGTATAGTGAGCGGGGCGATGCGGTGGACACCCCGGCAGCCCCTGGTTCTTTTTTTTATTTTAACGGAAGGCTGCGGGGGTGTCCCCCGCAACCGCTGCTCACTATATGAAGTATAAAGAGTGGGGCGATGCGGAGGACACCCCCGCAGCCCCTGTTTTTTTTTAACAGTGCTTCCACCAAAGGATCGAACTTTTGGTGTTCGAACCTTTGGTGGTAGCATTTTTAGAACTTTTGGTCTTTGTGACCATTTGTTTACGGTAAATTCGTCCTAGACCGTGTGGAAGGCCACATGTTCCTGAAGAAACTAAAATGCTTATGAGTGAGAGAGGCAACATATCCCTCATAAGAGACACATGTACGACATTCCTTATATGATGCAGAAAGAAGAGGGTTTCTCCCTATCCAACTGGTTATATTACAAATAGTAAGCTGGGTGGTTTTCTCCTGTGTAGGTGGATTGAACTCAGAAATGAATGAGCACTCCATCCTGGTGACTGAGAGTTTCAAAAAGAAGTGGCTAGGTATATATCTGTCATGCGGCAGTCCTGGCGCTTATGGCATGAATGGAGGATAGACTGTATCACTCGCCGTAAATCAGGTAGCAAGAAACACATGCAGTCTAGTCCTCTCCCAACATGGCCACCACCAGTAGGTTGCTATAACAACAAGCCAAGCCCACGGCTTGGGGCATTGTATCTTACCTCCTGGTGCACACTGCAGCTCTCCTAGCTGTCTTCTCTCCAGCCTGCTGTGAATATTTCCCCCGTGCAGGATTCTCTCCTGTACGGGTCTTTTGTCTCTCAGCCTACTATTGCTTTGTCTAGTCTAGCCTTCGTATTTTCACCATACTTGCTTCTCTGTGGCTCTATTTTCATTGAGTCTCGTCTCGTCTGTGACGGCTCTATCGGCAAGTCTTTTTACTATCCTTTTATCGGCTCTCCCGCTTACTTCTCTTTGGTTACTGTGCAATGGACCGGGTTTTCTCTACTTGTCCGTTTCTGTACTTTCCTTTCTCTGAGCTTCTGCTCGTTCTGCCGTCACTCTTGACATTCTTTCCCTTTTATTCCATTTTCCGTCATTGCTTTCAAGTATTCTACTGGTCCCCTTTGTGGCTCCTTCACTGCTCAAGTCCTCCACCTGCCTCCTGCTTCACTAGTGAATCTGTTCCTGTCGGATTCATTCTCATTCTCGACCTCGGAGTTGTTGGAGTTTGTTCCAATTCCAAGGACTGCATACGTTTCACCACAGGGTTTTTTGGTGCCAAGTGCTTTTTCCCTGCTTTGGAGACTGGCTCCCTGGGGTTCCCTTTGGTCAGGGGTTTTAATCCTGCCAAGGTGGCCTCCGGCAAAGACCGTCCTTATTTGCGCAAGAAGAAGAGCAACAAACCAAAACACCAAGGAGGTGGAAACCGAAAAAAATGGACATGTGAAAATTCTAAGGGTTCAACTGAAGAAGGAGGTGAGGAGGGGTCATGGGAGAGCTCCCCGGGATTGTCCAGGCGTGACAGTATACAACACCAAAGAATACCCATGGCCTCTTTAGAGCAATACCAAGAAAAGGTAGCCGCCATTCAAGGCTTGACTGCCCAGATGCAAACCCTGCAAGCTGAAAATGCCGTACTTAAACAGCAGGCTGCAGTACGGAATGAAGAAAGAGGCGATTTGTCATATATGCCTCTCTCCTTTGGCAAACATGACGGGAGTGCCAAAACCTGGAAAGAATTCATGGAAGCCTGTCGAATATACTTCCAATTCAGACCCAAAGCCTTCGAAACAGAGAAAGCCAGAGTCGGATTTTTGGTTTTGAATATGGTAGGAAACGCCTTGGCATGGGCGACTCCACTAGTAACCAACAATGACCCGACCTTACAGAACTTTGATCAGTTTGTACAACTTTTTCAGAACCGTTTTGATCGACCAGAGGTGTTTTTTACCTCGTATGAAGCAATGTTAGACATCCGCCAGGGCAGTTCAGATGTCCAGACTTACTTGTCAAGGTTTTAGAAGATTTCCTTGGTTGAGGAGACATAATCCTCAAATAGATTGGTCCTTGATCACTTTGAGCTTTGAGTCGGTCTTTTGTCAGGAACATTGTCTTCTCCATCAATCTCAAGAAAGACAGGTCAGCCACGAAGTTGTGCTCTCGACATCGGTAGTATCAAGTATTCCTGCACAATACCATCAGTATTCAGAGGTCTTCAAGGATAAACTACCTACGCTTCTACCCTCTCATCAAAGCAAAGATTGCGCCCTGGAAATACAAGAAGGGAGTTCGGTACCTTTTTGTAGGATGTTCCCTCTTTCCCTTCTGGAAAGAAAGGCCCTCAAGGAGTACCTTGATGCCAATTTACAAAATGGTCCAATCCAAGAGTGCAAATCCTCAGCAGGGGCGTCTTTGTTTTTTATCCCTAAAAAAGGGACCTCAGAACTACGCCCATTTATAGACTATTGTGGACTCAATCGGATCACTTTACGGGATTGTTATCCCATGACTTTCATCCAGGACATTTTGGAAGCGGTGCAAGGTTCAGTCATATTCACTAAATTGGATCTTAGGGGAGCATATCACCTCCTCAGAGTTAGGAAAGGCGATGAATGGAAGACCACCTTTTGGACTCTTTTTGGTCTTTTTGAATATAGGGTAATGCCTTTTGGTCTGGTGAATGCTTCAGCCATATTTCAGAGGTTCAATGACAAGCTCTTTTCGGACCTATTGTTTTTGTCTGTAGTCATATACCCGGATGACATAATGGTGTTTTCTTCTAGCCCCTCAGAACATCTCATTCATTTGAAGGAGGTCCTCAACCGTCTTCAAAGGAATCAACTCTTTGTCAAACCAGAGGAATGCCAATTCAGTGTGGAATCGGTGTCATACTTGGGGTATGTACTATCCAAGGATGGAGCCAGGATGGAACCAAACAAGGTGGAAGCAATTCTCAGATGGCCAGAACCCAAGAGCGTAAAAGACATCAAGAGATTTTTGGGCCTGGTGAATTTTTATCGTCGATTTATACCCAGTTTCTTGAACATGGTTCTTCCCATCACTGCATTGTTGAAGAAGGGCGTTGAGTTCCACATGGATCCTCAGGCTGTGAAGGCTTTTCGACAGCTAAAGGAGTAAGTCACTACAGCCCCCGTCCTGATTCAACCGGATCAGACCCATCAGTTCATCCTAGAAACTGACGCATCGGATGGAGCAATAGGGACTCTGCTACACCAAATGTTTGAAGATAATCTGGAACACCCGGTGGCCTATTTTTCTAGATCGCTTACCAATAGCTAAAGGAACTATTCTGTACTAGAAAAACAGCTGTTGGCTATCAAACAAGCCTGTGAAGAGTGGAGGCATCTATTACAGGGTTTATTACAACCCTTTATAGTGAGGACTGATCATCGATACGTTAGAGTTCTCCAACAGATGGAATGCTCAGATTCTCGTCATGCCATATGGGCTTATTACTTTTCTCAATTTGAATTCCTTCTTATCTACTTTCCAGGCTCACAGAACACTTTGGCCGACGCACTCTCCAGAAGTTGGAATACTGATGCCAGTCCTCTCCAAGGGAGAGAACTTATTTTGTCCGATAAGAAATACGTGTCCTCGGTAACCGGATTCCTCCAGGCAATCCAAGAAGGAATTCAAGCAGAAGAAAGAAACAATCCATTCATGCTCCTAAAGGATGGACTATTGTATCATAACTAGGCATTGTTTATCCCCACACTCGATCACCTAACTCAGGTAATGGCCTGGTGTCATGATATTCTTCTGGCAGGACATAAGGGATTGAAGAACACCCTGGAATTGGTAAAGAGGCGGTTTTGGTGGCCCACATTATATAAGGACGTGCAGTCCTATGTTTCAGCTTGCCCGATATGTGCCACTAGCAAGACTTCGTCAGGCTAACCATTGGGTTTGTCACAGCAACCTCCCTTACCCACACAACCTTGGGAACACGTCTCAACGGACTTCATTGTGAACCTCCCATTGTCTGAAGGCTGTGGAGCTGTAATGGTTACGGTCGACTCCTACAGTAAAATGGCCCACTTTTCAGCTCTCCCAGGTCTCCCCACGGCGCCAGAAATGGTTTCTGTTTTCCTCAAGGACATAGTAAGACTCCATGGACTCCCTAGAACCTTACTATCGGATCGTGGATCCCAGTTCACTTCTAAATTCTGGTCCACCCTTTGTAGACAGCTAGGTATCCAAAGAGCTCTTTCATCAGGATTTCACCCTCAGAGCAATGGACAGACAGAGCGTTTGAATGCCACACTCGAGCAATACCTCAGATGCTTCTGCAGTAGGGAACAGGAGAATTGGTCGTCATTGCTGCCCTTGGCCGAATTCTCGTACAATAACTCTCACCATACTGCAATCAATATGAGCCCATTCCATTGTACCTACGGATATCATCCTGGACATTTGCCTTGGATGGAGTTTTCTGCTTCTGCTTCACCTACAGTCGACAATCTGTTGGAAACTCTGAAAAGAACCCATAGAGATGCCAAGGGTTCTTTGGAAATGATCAGACAAGGCTATAAGGACATGGCTGACCACAAAAGACGGGCCACTCCTGATTGGGCTATAGGATCTAAGGTTTGGCTGGCTACCAAGTTTCTTCCCAGATGGATACACCTGGGGAAGTTTGCTCCCAAATTCATAGGGCCATAACCTATTCTGAAACGCATGATTCCAGTGGCTTATCGTCTCTGCCTACCAAAAGGTCTAAAGAGAATACATCCAGTATTCCATTCTTCTCTTTTGAAACCTTTTGTGTCGGATCCCTTTTTAAGGAAGAGACAACAACCCAGGAACCTTAAAGATTCTGAGCCCGATGAGTATGAAGTCTTACACATTGTGGACTCAAGGTACAGATGGGGCACCTTACAGTATCTGGTGCATTGGAAGGGTTATTCTGTATTGGAACGCACCTGGGAGCCCAAGAACCACATCCATGCACCCGTCCTCTTGCAAAGGTTTCATAAGAGACATCCAGGCTAACCGGAGGTACCTCGAGTGGAAGCAGGCATACTGTCATGCGGCAGCTCTGGCGCTTATGGCATGCATGGAGGATACACTGTATCACTCGCCATAAATCAGGTATTGAGAATGGCTAGCGGCGAAGAAACACATGCGGTCTAGTCCTCTCCCAACATGGCGGCCGCCAGTAGGTTGCTATAACAACAAGCCAAACCCATGGCTCAGGGCATTGTATCTTACGTCCTGGTACCCGCTGCAGCTCTCCTAGCTGTCTTCTCTCCAGCCCATTGTGAATATTTCCCCATGCATGATTCTCTCCTGTACCAGTCTTTTGTCTCTCAGCCTACTGTTGCCTTGTCTAGTCTAGCCTTCATATTTTCCCCACTCTTGCTTCTCTGTGGCTCTATTTTCATTGAGTCTCATCTCCTCTGTGACTGCTCTATCAGCAAGTCTTTTTACTATCCATTCATCGGCTCTCCCGCTTACTTCTCTTTGGTTACTGTGCAATGGACCGGGTTTTCTCTACTTGTCCATTTCTGTACTTTTCTTTCTCTGAGTTTCTGCTCGTTCTGCCGTCACTCTTGACATTCTTTCCCTTTTATTCCGTTTTCAGTCTTTGCTTTCGAGTATTCCAACGGTCCCCTTTGTGGCTCCTTCACTGCTCAAGTCCTCCACCTGCCTCCTGCTTCAGTAGTGAATCTGTTCCTGTCGGATTCATTCTCGTCCCGACCTCAGAGTTACTGGAGTTTGTTCCAATTTCAAGGACTGCATACTTTCCACCACAGGACTCTTACCGCAGGGTTTTTTGGTGCCAAGTGCTTTTTCCCTGCTTTGGAGGCTGGCTCCCTAGGGTTCCCTTTGGTCAGGGGTTTTAATCCTGCCAAGGTGGCCTCCGGCGGAGCCCGTCCTTATTTGTGCAAGAAGAAGAGCAAGAAACCAAAACACCAACGAGGTAGAAACCGAAGAAAATGGACACGTGAAACTTCTAACGGATCAACCGAAGAAGGAGGTGAGGATTGTCCAGACGTGACAATATCCTTCTGACACTGTATGGGAACCATTAGGTGCTGTGATGTTTGTATGTATGTATGTATGTATGTATGTATGTATGCATGCATTCATGTATGTATTGTGAAGAGGTTCCCTGTTTGGGTCTGGAGGCCAGCAAGGCGAGGATTCATGGGACAGAGCAATACCCTGAGCCAGTTCGTGCTGGGTCTGTGTGGTATGGGGAGGATTCTGAGCCACCCCACCTTGGTCCGCACAAAATGGCAGGGGACAATCACAGTGACACATCTCCGAGACACCAGGCCTACCCCATGTCCCTGGATCGGTGGGGCAGTCCAGTCCTGAGAAGCCTGTTTCTACCCAAACCCACTGGGAGACGCTACGGTAACCTTACAGTGACCTTCGTATACCCTCTGCCCAACTGAAAGAGCCGGAAGCTCTCCCTGAGCAGACCCAAATTCCTAACATTGGGAAAAGTAGCTTTTTAAGAGAGTGGTTTTTCCTGCATTCGGCAATGGTGGCACGTGTTTATATTCTGCTACAACCTGATTCTACACGTTAAAGAACGCTTCTCTGGAATTTTGCAAGACCCACAGTGAACTCAGTTGAACCATATGAAGAAAGGTTTCCCAATCATTGTCCGGGGCAAAAGATTCCCCTGATGGAGATACAGTGTTGTTAATTCCCCACACTCTTAGTAAACCAAAGCTTTCCACTAGCTTATCCACTGTGCTCCTAGATAGTAAAGCACACACTAGACACACCATAGAGCTCAACAGCACCTAGGAGGGTCATGGAAGAGCGTGCAATCCAAGTTGAAAGACAAGTCAATTATAGACTTTGCCGAACCCATGGAAGACTAAACAGCCATGGGTGCACAAATGGATAGCAGTCAACTACAGCCCTCACCAAATTACCAAACACTGATGCAGTCCCTCACTAGAAGACCCACTCAGGTGGTGGAACAGGCACACTATGAAAGCACCCAGCTCCAGTCAAGCAATCTGGGCTGTCGCAGTAGGGGGCTCCTATTTGGAGAAGACTGGCGACTGGAGAGCTGTGGAAGAACAGGCTGGAGAGACAGGGGAGTGTGGAGAGATGGGTGGCAGCACTGGCGAGCAGGCGGAGCCAATGAGAGATGAAAGGGGGTTAAGGAGCAGGTGGTAACATCAGATAGTGAAAGTGAATAGAAGAAGGTGGTGGGAATTAAGAATGTTAAGGAGGAGGTGATAATATCAGAAGGTGCGATTGAATAGAAGGAGGCATTGGTATCAGAGGGCAAGAGTCGACAGGAGGAGCTGGTAAGAATTAATTTGGATAAAAGGTGGTTTTAAATTCAGGAGAAGCTCAGAGACAGAGTGAGAGAAGGCGATATCATGGCAGGAGAGCAAAAGTCAGTAGGAGGTAGTAGGAGCTGCAGTGCAGTAGGAGTAGAAGAGACACAAGAAGGATGAGCTGGTGGCAACATCAGAGACTGGCAGTGATACAGAGGAGGTAGCATTAGGGCGAGAGACAGACAGTGAAGAGGCTGGAGGGAGAAAACCCCAAAAAGCGGGCATGGTCAATGTACTAAAGATGAAACAACGGAGAATGGAGAATTGCACCAGGAGGATAAAGTAATTTGAGACAAGAACATCAGCGGGTGAACAAAGGACTCGGAATGAGTGAAAGAGCCAACAATCGAGCAAGTCAGGTCCTGGTGGGCTCAGTTGGACCTAGGCAGCCACAGATGGTGGGAGCTAGGAATAGGGAGTTTAGTGCGAATTTTGAGATGTTGGGGGAAAAAGACCAGAGGAAGGACAGACGACAGGAATCCCTCTCTAATTCTGCCTGCTGCACACATCCACAGACTTGCTCCTGACAAGAATATACAACAGAGAGAGTGTGTGGTATGAGACCAGAGAAAGTCTGCAGCTAGATGAGACTAAGAAGCAGGATTTGGTTAATCCTAAAGTCTGCAGCAACGTGGAAGGGTGAGGTAATCGTGGTTGAATTGTTTGAAGGGTATCAGGTAACATTATCCCCATGTATATGGTCGCCGTAAATAATATCGCCTGGAAAAAGTCGTGGCGATGTTATTTGGGTGACCATATATATGGGGACAGGGGCAGCGGGGGTTGAGGGGGTGTCCCCCGCTCCCCATGAAGAAAAAACAAAGGTTTGGGGGTTGCAGGGGTGTCCCCCGCATGTTCCATGTAATAATGTCACCACAAAAAACGCCCATTTTTCGGTGATGTTTTTGCATGGCGATATTTTTGCGGGGACATTATTACGGAACCGTTTGAAGTGGGACATTTAATTCTGAGGCTAGGAGGACATAACCCAATTAAGGAGTAAACCATCCAGACATTTATTTTTTTGGGGAACAGTCAGAGTTGTGTTTTGATTGGCCTAACCTTGTAACAAATACTTAATCAAAAGAGAATAACATGGACTCCAGGTGTTGGTGTCCATCTTAATCCCAAATGGAATCCTGTGACAGTATGTATGCATGCATAGGTTTTATAAAGAGCAAACCTAACTGGTAAGTAACGGAAGGCTCTATATAAGGAATACAGGGAATGCACCCAGGGTGTTCCTCGCAGGCTGTGGTGATCATGATAAAGGAGCATGCTGGCTGCCATAGCCCTAGAAATATGCTGTGCCTAGGGGTGCTGTGGGAGAGCAGTATCCCTGCTAGAGGAAGAACCATGGCACCTTATAATGTGAATCATCCTGACACCTCCTACTTATACTATTCCAAGATAGCAATCATCTTTCGGTTACTGATACACCTTTAGTCCCCATAGGCATTGACCCAAGCACCCTGTGACTGCAAAAAAACAATGTAAAATGCATGTTTTGCAAAGCCACCTCACCCCCTTTGCTAAACAACTCAATTTCTCCAGCAGTGCGCAAGCTTTGTTTGAATGCGGGGCAAAGTGGTACAGTGACCAATACTTTTTTACAGCCTTATCCATTATTTGTGGCTTTCTGGATTACATCCATAAGAGTGATATTAAATCGCCTAACACAACCATTAGACGGGATGAAATGATACTCATTTATAATGCGCCTGTACACAAGTGTTTCTGGGCGCTACACTAATTGCGGGATGAGGCAACGCTGTCTTTAAATGGTGTATGCCGTTTACTCTTAAGAACTCCTCCATCTACTATGATGTGAAATGCACACATGTATCTGTAATCATTTGCAGAGGAAACCCTTCCCATGACAAAACCCTCTTCAAAAATGCAACCACATATTTTTCTGGTGAAACCATTGCCACCAGAATACACTCTTCAACAATTCAGTCACACATCAGATATCACTCCATCTAGACAAACTTTGGGCTATTTGAAATAGGAAAACATTAAAACTAAAATATATGCACTTTGATTTCCTCACACATTTATAGATCTTGATATATCCAACTCCACACAATACCATGGCATCTTGGGAAGCTCGATGGCATTGAAAGGCTCACTCCTTATCTAATGACTCTGATATCTATTGATGCAGTCATTGTATACTCAATTAGTCTTTCAAGATCAACCTCCATCTTTGGAAACAACTGGTTATTTTGTGCAGTCCCCATGACTTTCATCACTCCTGGTTTCCCCATTTATGACAAGTTTACTGATTTGCCCCTGAGACCCAAGGATCTGCAACCGGTGTCTCTCTAGATGTTTCGGGGTACAACTCCCATAACCCTTCAGCATTGATTATACTGGCTGCGGCTGATGTTAGTTGTATTACAACACATCTGGAGATCCAAAGGTTACAGACCCCTGGATTAGACTGACATCCCACCCCAACACATCTTACCATTCTCCATACTTAGACACACCATAAACATTTGGTAATTACTCACATCCATCTGATCCATCTACGCATCATTTTCCTTTTCTTCCACGTTCTATGGTTGAGAGGCAGATGAATACATCATTCATAGCTTCTGCCCCTCCCCCAGTTAATTATTGCACAGGTGAGAAAACGTACTCACTAAGACAACCACACCACCCTTATCCCAGGCAGTACAACAGGAGATGGACACGATCTACAACTGAAGATGACACGAGTAAAACACACCAACATTGTAACAATACATGTGCATTCATGAGACACAAAGCAAATGTGAACTCAACATGAAGAACGTGAACACTAGGTAATACACGCATTTATACATGAAAAATATTAACATTGCATCCATAAAACATGAAGAATACTAACATAAGCAATGTATAAGCTGAATATAACATGAACAGCACACAAAAATAGCTCACTAACATAGAAACGCGACAGTAATGGGCAGCCATCTTTTCCAAAATAGAAGCCACAACACACTTCTAAGTTAACAAAAAGCTTCAAGGCTTTACGAGGACTCAAAATGCTAAAATAACAAAATACATATCCATGCAGAGCTCAGACAGCATTTAACATTTAACAACCCAAGCCAAGTTTGTCATGAATAAGGGAGGATAGGAACAGCAGAGTGAAAGCACCAGATAACAATTCCCAAGACGCAAGCCATATATTCTCAGATTAAGAGTCCAACCAGCCTTTGTAAGGCAGGTGCAGGACAACCATAAAACAAAAGACTCCGTGAAGAATAGTGCAAGAGTATTCCTAGTGGCGAAAGAAATCATAAAACTCACATTAATAGCTAAAATCCTAATAAATGCAGGGTGAAATAATTCCAAACACAGTGCCATCACATGTGCCTCATAATTGAGGGACACTGGGTCTCAGTACGAGTCCTGCGGTAGCAGTGTCGGAAAAACCGTCAGGCTGCCGCCGGACCGTAATACCATTCCGCCTCTGTGATTGCCAGAATTACCGGGGCATTATAACCCCGGTGACCCAGTAATTCCGGAGGCAGAATTCTGTAAACCCCCATTCCTATGGAGTCCGATAGGACTCCATGGGGATGGGGACCATGGAAATACTGGTTCCGTCTATGACAGAGTCGGTATTTCCATGTACGCCTGCAGGCGGGTGCTGTTAATCCCGCCAGGTCAGACCTGGCGGGAGTGATACCTCCTGCCTGCAGGACTCTGAATCAGCTGGTCCGTAAAGAACGCTGGCAACAGTTTTACTGCCACCTTTCTTTCCCAGACCGGCAGGGTTGTAATGAGGCCCACAGTCTATTCATTAGCAACAAACACAGAACATACACCTGACTTACTACTTACGTATATTCCCAGACACAAGACCCACACCCAGCCAAATACAAAGAGATCACCCTGTCTCAAGGCCTAGAAATGAGGGATGATATATTCTTTATTTGAAACAAAAGCATTCCGTGGACCAGTCTCCCCCTTCTTTTGAATGGCTCATGTCTTGACGACCTGTCAGTTGTCCAAGGTTGGTTAGTAGAAAGCCAACCAATCAAAACCCCAGATGTAAGGCCGCCCATTACGTATTATGCCAACTAATAGTTCATTGTAGACATGATACTGTCCTCAATTTAGAGGTGGTCTCAGGAGGAGCCATCAGACAAGCCTTACCCAATTCGAAATGTAAACCCCTATAGAATGTATGGGCCTCATTACGAGCATGCCGGTACCATAGTTCCCAGACCGCCATACTACGTGCTCTGCTTGCGGGTGCCGTTTCAAACGCCAGGTTTTTCCTGGCGGGTGTAACGGCACCCGCAAGCAGGGCACGTCAGATGCACTGGCACAACTCTGTATGTGCCGGTGCATCCGACCTCCCCATCCGCATTCAGCCCTATGGGGCAGAATGGGGATCAGGAGGCCCTTGATTCTGGCACCCGCAAATGGGCAATTACCGGGTCCGCTGAGCTCGGCATGATCCGGTTCTTGCCCATTCCCGGGTGCCGGAAAAAATGCAACTCCGGCGTCAGCTGTGCCCTTAATAAGGGCACGGCTACCGCCAGAGTTGTAATGAGGCCCTATATCTAGTCAACACTATTAACCAATCCCGCACTCCATAGGTTTTGGTAACTAAGATTACAGTATGATGTCAGTTATGATAAATTTTGAATATATAAACTGTTGTTTTTGATAAGCATGTCTAGTGTGGCAAGAGGTTTTATTACCGCCACTTTTCCCGCTCTGCTATATTACAGGTATGGTCCTGGAGTTGAGGATTTACCTCCAGCAAAAAGCTGTAGGTAATGCTCCAACCCTCTGCCGAAAGAAATTGTCAAAATTGTCAGAATGACCACAGCGGATTTCATGCTGCAGTAATTCCACCAAAAAAGCCCCATACAGTCCTATGGACTCAAAATAAATGGGGATTAACACCACCACTGCCATTTGTAATCCGGTGGTATTTCTGCACGACCAAGTGGTGGTAACCCGTTAGGAAAGATTTCATAATTGTATGTCATTTTCCCTCCATGTGTACACCCCCAAACGTTTTGCTGCTGTTTAGACACCATTGACTGACTTTGCCAGTTGCACTCCTCTGGGCTTTCGCTCACTTTTTATGGCCTTAAGACAGTCGGTACTGAGAGACTTTGTTTCCCTTAGTCCTTTTCCAATGTGACCACTCTTGTGCAACATGTAACAAGTGTGCAAGGCATCTTACCATACATCACACTTGTTTCTGTAGTCATTTTCCAACGGCCCTAGATACTCTCGTTGGACTTTTTATGAACTGTGCAGATGTATCATGGATAGAAATGGTGGCAGCTATCAAATCTAATTATTTTTAACCCTTTCCTGCCATGTTAACCGTGTTAAACGCATTTGGCACGAATACGTAGCCTGGCTCCAAAATGGCCATGCCACAAGGTTCTTTGTCCTGTCCTTTGGCCATCTTGCCCCTTCACCTTCTCCAGGTCGAGTCGACCTGGATCAGTCCTTATTTGGTCATGCACTTTCCAGCAAAACCCGATGCTTTCGCAGGCTTCTGCATGCCTTGTGTGTGTGCCTCCAGGATGTGGGCTGGAATGTCTGAGTCCAATACACATCGTGGGTCCCAGAGAATCTGTAGTGCCTTGAATGACTGGGACCACCGTGGTCCGTGATTGGTCCACATATGGAGTGTGTGTTTGTGAGCAGATCTCCCATTGAGTCCTCTCCGTTTTGGCGTGAAGGGAATTTTGGATAAGAGGATGCCATAAACACCCCTACCATGTTGATCTCCTGAGTTCTCACTGAACAAAGGATAGGATCCAAGTATTCTGCAACTATGTAGCCGAGTCGAGGAACCGCTTATGACCAGCTGGAAGGTTTGGCACCCTGAGACCACTGTCGTCCTGTGGGACCCCTCTGCATCTGGTCATCCTAGAAGGTCTGCGAGGACGCTTCGACCCATTGGAACCAACTATTCTCGGCACCTTCATCAAAACCTGCAAGTAAACTTTCTCGGAAGTGTCCCCTGGCCATCCAGTGGGTTGACCATCTTACCTAGTTGCTTTGTTCTGTCACTGCCACCGTTTTGAGGAGGCCCTTGAAACTTGGTATATTTCTAGCTCTGTGTCAACGGCACCCTCACACCGAATTTCATACACTTGGCATCCCCAGGTCTGAAGTGAGACGAGTGCGCTTGGACCGGAGAAAACGCAGTTACTGTGATGCCCTGCCATGGCAACGTCTTTTGCAAGTATGCTGCAATTGTGACTCTCTTGCCCCTGAAGCCTGCTGCAGTGAAACAGGGTTGATTCATCCACCCGGAGTGGAGAAATTCCCACTGTCCCATTTGGGAATCATCACTGTAACTCAGGAACTGAAAGCCACAGAGACGTCCTTTTTGTCGCATTCAAACCTGCAACCCGAGTGGACTGAACGGGCGAAGTTTGGGTCCAAGTGCGCCTGGGACCGGTGAGTACTTAGAACACTAACTGGTGTCCTCTGGTGCCAAGGGCCTCTTTTACGCACAAGTGGCCCTTGGGGACCCCTCTCCTTTCCACTGCTAGTTCGAACTAACGACTCCATCCGAAATCTGGAACTGCCTCTGCCTTCAAGTGGAGGTCCTCCCTGAATAGTAGGAACTTGTTCTTCATTGCCTCATCCACCTTCCCGAGCTGCTAGGGACCCCTGAAGAGACCATATTTTGCCCATTGGAACAACCTTGTGCGCTTGCATTGCATTTACTATTGAGCACAAGGCTCCTTTCTTCTTAGGGCCTGGACTGCCTCTTAGTTAGGTGTGTTATCGATGTAGAAGGGGCCTAAAGACTATCTGCACTGCCTTTTTCCTTCCCATCTAGGTTGTCGACATGTTTTAGAAAAAACAGGCGTCCTTACCGGGTCCTGCGAGCAGACCTCGGAATGAGGCGTTAGGGGTTTAACAGGGCCGGCAGCTCTACCGGCCACGTTAAACCCCTACCGCTTCACTCGTAATGACCCCCCTAGTCTTGACCGCCTGCCATAACTACCCTGAGTGGTCTGGCTTGTCCAGAGGTTACCCTGTTCCAAGAAACTAGGCTGGTCTTCTGAATCTCTGCCTCCCAGGTCAGAGTTCAGAAATCCATCTTAACAGTAACAGTAATTCAGTTTGGTGGTATCTGGGTGCATTTACTGCCCAATACCACAGAACTTGTAATGAGGTCCTTTATGCTTGTATCTATTGAGCTCTGTTCGATCTAGCTCCAGAAACTCTCTGTCATTTGGGATTTTCCATGCCATCTTAACACTACTTCACCCACTCATAGCACTCATCATCCGACACAGTTGACTGCCACTATTCCTCATGTGCGCATCGTGAATCAGCTCAAGCTCATCATCTGATCCTCCAGTATTGCATTCAGCCATCCAATCTTTAATGGGTTTCACACATGCAATGGCTTCTACAACATTTATTTTTACAGCTTTAACACTAAGTTTGAAATCTTGCACGTATTCTTCACACCTTAAAATACGTCTGGATAATCCATCAGTGCCTTTCAACATAATAATTGCTTTCACATGGTAATGATTGGAGCAAACAGTGAATAGCCTTCCATATAAAAAGGTCCAGAATGTCGTTTCATCTCATACACACCCAAATGTTTATTTGTCATCAGTTTATATCTTGCTTTTGCCCCACGCAAAGTCGCAGATGAAAAAGCAACTGCATGTTCCTTTCTGTTCTGCATCAGGAGAATCAAAGTAGCATGCTCAAATTGCTGGGAATCTATTCTGACAATTATTTCACTTATTGCATCACATTTCGCAAGTACAGGTACCACCAGTATCTCTCTTTTGATACTCTGAAACTTTTTTTCTCATTCTCTCCAATTAAAAAAACACTTTTCCAACTCAAGTGTTGCATGTTTATTATTTGAGCCACATATTTTCCAATTGATGTATTTATTTAATTTTTGTATTTTATAGAGCATTTGTTAGGCACTTATACAACAGAATTGTGTTTCAAAGCGTAATAATCTAACAATCCTAACACAAGCACCAATGAAGTTCAATTATTCACTTTTTTTCAGGTCCACCAAAGCTTTTTCTGGACTTTCCTTCGGACCTACTCCATCTTTGGATAGCTCGTGGACCAAATATATATTTTGAATGTGCACAGTCCCCACTTTCTGTCCCACCAGATTCCTTTGGCACCTCCAACACATTCCTCACCTCTTGTTGTGTTCTCTCTAACCTCTCCCACAAATGTGCATGCCATCTTGGAAATATCACACTTTTCTCAGTTTCCTATTCTGATGGTACATCATGATCTGAAAACACTAAAGCCAAGACTAGCCTTTTTACATGACTTTATGCAGACCCTTAATCAATTATGGTCAACCATTATGCTCTACCTGTGAGGCACAAAAGCTCTCTAATACTCAAAATGGGAAACTCTCTACTTCAACAGTCCTGAATGAAACCTGTAGAGTAATACATTCTCTCAACTCTCTAGACTTTTGATACCATTTTATCTGATTGTACACAGACCTTTAATTAAGCATGGTCAACTATGAGGCTTCACCTGTCAGGCTCAATACCTCATCTACAAAATTATGGTTCAAACCCCTTAGGTCTATCCATAAACTTACCTATCCATCTGATTTCCTAACAACTACTAATGGAGAAACTCATGTGTATGTCTCATATTCTTCAATAACCTTGTACTCTTTTCAACTTTGCTTCCACTTCTTTCCTCAAGGAAAAATTGACAGGTTCTTAATTTGGACACCACTGGTATTGCAAAATTGTTCATTTATTCTGGTGACAAAAGCATTTGAAGCACACAGCCCCTTCTGAAAATACTTGAGGGCATCATTCCTTCATTCTACATTCATCCAAGTGAACATCACCAAACCCCCCTGTACACAATGGACCCCCCCCCACATCCCTACCTACATCCTAAATATCAAAACTATGTACTGTATAGTCATCCCCAATGCTTGTCCCCAAACGATCACCATAAGTAACGCATTCTTAGATCAATTGCTCCCCAATCCAAATACCAACACTATAGAACACCATAAGTTATTCAAAGTGCCATAGTGTATGATTTCCTAGTTCACCATTTGATACTATAGGGAACTCATACATAGTAATCACACATCCGAACCCATACGTTGCAGTCAGTGTGTAAACAAAAAATCAATCTCCACTTCCCCTTATTGCATGCTCATACATGTACAGCAACAAACAATCAAATACCACTCCCCCACCAATCATACCAGACCCTCCACAAAATACCACTGCAATTAAAGATGACTCATGTCTTTGCCTAAACTTCCCAGACCCTCTCTCACTGTACATGACATCATGTGAACAATATATAACATACTGAGAAGACGATGGAAAAATACATCCGAAATAACTGGAGGCATATATTGGTTTTGTAGTATCTTATAAATATGAGCAAGTGTCTTGTATAACTCAAACGGTGAATAGTAACAATAACAATAATATCTTCATGAAACCATCCCTATCACTAGAATATAGAATCCCATAAACATTTGACGTTAACTTTAAGCATGTCTTACACTGCAAAACTGCGCCATATCTCAGCACCCATAGCAACTTCAATAGACAATACCATAACCCTGCTAATTTTCCCTGTACACTTCAACAGATCCCCAGTTAAAGAGTTCATGCTCTAAGAACAATGATACATCCACAATAAAATGGCCATAATGCCCTCTAAGCGAGCCCTCTGCTTGTCCAAATCACACGTTACGTTAAAACATTCCCTTTATAAATCCTATGAAAAGTCGCATGTCGTAAACAAGCAGTCACCTAACAGCTCATCCACCACAACAAGACATACATAAGCATGTTACCGCAAACAAGCAGCCGCATGACTGCTGTACACTTTTCGTTGCTCTCATGTGGTTACATTGCATACACCACCTAAACCGCAGTCTAAAGACATCCATATCCGATCGAGCGCTGCCAGTTTCAGAATTATTCGTAACAGCATGTTCCCTCTGCTTTCTAAATTAATACTAAAGGAAGCAGATTAAGCATCAGCAGTTCCAAACATGGTCCTTTCTTTCTTTTTCCAATGCGAGACAGATTCCATAATATTCAATACAGGCAGATAAGGCAACTGACCTCCGCCCCCACAGTCGCACTTCCGAAATAAAGACATGAATCCAACCCTCTATCGGAAGCTGTGAGCAATGTCCACACCAGCGATCGTTAAAAAAGAAAAAAAAAAGCACAACTTTATTGGACGCCGTTTGTACCCGTAACTCCAAACATAGTCCGACCCGCCTCCTAATTAACAGAGACGAGATTGCTGTCCCACACCTTCTATTTCTGCTACTGCAACTGTTTCACAAAGCGCTGCCATACGTTTGTCATTACGCTGCCACGGAGCACCCATCTCACAAGAGCTCCGTGGTCTTCTAGTCTTCACTTCCACCATTACGTCCATAGGCTCCAGCATGCGTCAGCCTAACTCATTACACAGATGTTGTTCTCAATCCAGCACGCTACGGCGCTCCACACGTAAACAAAGCCACCTCCAAACTGTTGAATTTAACGATTTCTTTTTTCAGAGTTCAACTATGCCCTATATTAATATCGGGAATATAACAATAACAAAGAAAAATAAGCATAAGCATCAAAGTTTAAAAAAACAAAACAAAATGAAGGGCCCTTCCAGACAGCCAAATGAAAAATTAAACAGCCATGTTTTTCTTCTTCTTTGCAGCATTTTTAAGTCCCAATCCAGACGATGTACTCTCCATAGGGTCCAGATCAAGGTCAGTTAAAAAAGCCTCAGCAGATTCATGATTTGTAAATGAATGCAGGTGTCCATTCTGAACTACCCTAAATGTTGCAGTGTATATCATGTAATATTTCAAATGTTTATCCTGTGCCTTAACTTTCGCTTTGTCAAATGCCCACCTTTTTCCCAGAACATCTTTACTCAAATCAATAAAGATCATTATCTTGTTGCCTCCCCAGTAATTGTCTAGTAACTCTCAAGCTCTTTTTAATATTAGTTCTTTAATGGGGAACCTCAAGAACTTCACAATAAAATGTCTGTCTTTCTACCATGGATGGCAAAGGACTCAGAGCTCTATGAGCCCTTTCAATAACCAGAGTTAAGTTAGGATCCAGGTCTAACACCTTAGGCAACACCTTCTGTAAAACCTCAATAGGGTTACCTTTTTCTGCATTCCCAGGGAAGCCAATAACCCAGTGGTTATTTCTGTGTGAAAAATGTTCCTGTTCAGAGATCTTCATGTTCAATTTCTCATCTGCAAATCCCTTATTTGATCATTCAGCCTCCACCAGATTTAAATACATTTCTGCTGAATCCACTCTCTGAATCACATCCATAAACTTCTCTTCTAATTGGAAACACTTATATCTGTAATGTCCAGAATAACCTTGGTAAGCAGTTCCAACATTTTATCTTCTTTGCTATCATCACTGTCTTTCTTCTCTAGACCTTTATGTCTTTTTGCCGGCTGGGTATTCTCTGAAGTATCAGACACATTTGATGAAAGATGAAGAAATGAATAAGCAGGGCACAGGAGTACAGGTCTTATGCTGACATCCCAGGAATTGACAGTTCTAGAATCATATATGCTATTTCTTGATGTGTTGAAACATTATTAATGTATCTATGGTTGGAAATGTTGCTTGTTGCATGAAGCTGAAGTGTGCACATGATTAATGATGCCTGTGGTTTAATGGGTATGGTGTTGATTTCAAATATGGATATTGTGAGTACACATATTGTTTTATTATATTTTATTTTTGAAAGGTTGTTTTAGTTTCTCCTGCAGTGATATCATATCCCAGGGGATCCCAGCAGTAGAAAAAGGAGGGATATGTAGGGATACTGTATATGATGGCAGTAAGTGAGCCATATTACATTGAGTGGAGGCAGTAAATAATAGCAAGTGGATTCATGTGGAGAATAAAGACATCAAATGATTAGTGCACATTACAAAAGGAAATGTACATTTGTGCAGTAGGCAAGTGTTTAAAATGCTATGAGTTCAGGGTAAACAGGTCAGCTGTCCGGTTTGCACTGTACACAAACTAATCTAAACTAAGCCATTAACATCCTTCCCATTAATTTATAACATGTATTTAACAAAGCAGTGCAAAAGAGACCCAGTTGACAGGTGAAATTGAAGTGCTTTTCGCAATGGATTTAAAACGTGCGGGCACAGTTTAATGGCTGTGATTTCATTGCACAAACTGTGAGGAAAAATGCAATGTTGAGAAGGCACTATTGTATGCTGCAGGAAGCAATTGCTGCAAACACCTTTGGAAAGTTATTCTCCAAGTGGCGACCTTTTGACCTACTTGGGTAATGTGTATATGTCAGAAAAAGAGGCAGGTTTTGTTAAGTGACAGGGATAGATTTTAAAAGGAAGAGATCCAGGGGGTGTGGGTCAGACTGAAAGAGGTTTCCAGGCAGATGAACAACAGCTGAGCAGAAGGCAGGCGATAGATGGGGAGCAGTTCTCCTGGCATAGAGTTTGAATTATCCCTGTGGGCTGGAGGTTGCAACTGCAATTGCTGCCAACTGACACAGAGGGGTTTCCCGTGATAACAGCGCAGAATTCTTGCCCATACTCAAAGTGAGCATATCTGTTAAATGAGGTGTACACACGGATTAATGCATTTTCAGACAGCCAGAGATATTTTTTTTATGTCAATAATTCAACACATTTCAAATGATGTTCAGGGAAGTTACATGTTTGTGGTATTAAGAGTGAATCCTTCCAAGTTTCACAACCCAAGGTCAAAGCGAGTTAAACACATGTTGTTTTGTTATTGAGCTGTGTTCTTGTTGAAATGTTTTTTTCTTGCTGTTCCATATTCACACTGTTAATTGTATCACTGTTCAATGTTGTTGTTCTTGATCAGTAAGTCTATTTGCCAAGATAAACACACATGATAAAAGTCACTGGCCCTCATTACGACCCTGGCGGAAAGGGGTTTACGCCGGCGTAACCCATGGCGTACCTTTCCGCCCGACTACGAGTTCCCGTAGCGCCATGGTGATTTTTACGCCTGCTTTTTGCAGGCGGAAAAATCCATGGCGCTACGGGACTTGTCGTTAATTACGCCACCGTAATTTACGGTGGCGTAATTAACGCCTTCCCCACTCCCATTATGCCCTATGGGGCAAAAATGGGAATGGGGAAGGGTAAATGGGGATTGGGGACTTACCGCCCCGCCAACCTCGGAATGGGGCGGTAAGTCCGCCAACCCCCATGGCGGAGTTGGCAGCTTTGCGCCATGGACCATGGTGCAAATTGCACCATGGTTCTCCGCCAGGGTCGTAATGAGGCCCACTGTGTGTTTTGATAAAAAATGTTATGGTATTTGGGTTGTGTCATTTGATTTATTGTGGGTGCTGTAGAGAGACAGAATGTGAGTGTGATGTTTAGGCTGTGCATACTTACAGCTGAACAAATCTGCCAAAGACAGTAGTCCAGCCTCATAGATAAGTTACTGGGGTGACAGTTAGCACTGTCAATATTCCAAGTGTACAAAGCCTGATAATCTGTGTTTAGAGTTGACCCTAAGTAGAATACAGGTATTAGCGGAGAGTTCTGTCACACCACATAGGGCATTACCATCATAACGCCATACCATGTTACCACCATAAGAGAATACCACAAGATTAGGTATAGACCTCTGACAAAATCCCTAACAAACCTACTGTATTGTGAAACCTAGGGGTATCCTCCTTCTCCGCCTATTGTACTGTGAAACCTAGGCCTTTCTCCCACTATACAGGACGCTCAAATCTAGGTGTAGCCTCTGCCTATTATACTGTGAAACACACTGTATTGTGAAGCCTAGGGGAAACCTCCATCTCTGCCTATTATACTGTGAAACCTACTGTATTGTGAAACCTAGGCCTTTCTCCCACAATACAGGGCTCTCAAATCTAGGCATAGCCTCCATCCCTTCCTATTATACTGTGAAACCTACTGTATTGTGAAACCTAGGCCTCTCTTCCACTATACAGGATTCTCAAATCTAGGCATCGAGCCAAATTGTGAATCTTAGCTGGGAGAGATTGAAACCACTAACCAAAAAAGCTCTAACTCCTGCATACTTAACCCACACAAAAACCGACACAACCACCTCTTGTACAGCAAACCACAGGCACTTCACCACAATGCAACAACAAACAAACAATACATAAGCCGTACCAACAGCACACAAGGACTGACATCGATCTGATACTCACACCCAAGCTCAGCGCTCAGTGAAAACCGAACTGAAGCTGCCAACAGGACACCATTTCTCCCACTATCCTACTCCCTCTTCACCTGACTAACCCACCCACCTTCTCGTTTGCAGATCCGCCTGAGAGCCTGGGGACCAATTCCGTTGCTGATGGTGCATGACACAAATGCCTTTAACATTAACATATACCCTGGAGATGCAGGCCAGCCAGTCCCAGTTTCTGCCCGTCCTTCTGCACTTCACAACTACCATTCATGGAATACCAAAAGAAGCATTTGACCCTTACATTTTTCATTTCACATCTATTTACATGCATTTGAGACTTAACTCATCTCCTCTTGTTATTTACATTCAGGTTAGACACACTTGTCATTAAAGCATTAAAACCCACTTCTTCTAACAACCAGTTATCAAACCTATGCTTAAGCCCTCACTCAACCCTAAGGATCACACATAAAACGTAACATCTGATACCCCAAAAAGCTTCAGAAATGAGCAATTACTTTTAACCTATTACCTGCTGGATAACAATCAGGATATCCTTTTCCCCTGCAGAGGCAATTCATTCATCCTCGTCTCTGTGCTTGACCAAAGAAAGCTTTTAAAACAACAATGGTTTTGGTGCTTTGATCCCTCTTGACATTGCTTCAAACCTTTTAAACCATTACAAAACATTGTAGGACAGGTCTCAGGCCTGATTCTTACATGCTGCTCACCCTCTTGGTGGAGCAGGAGCCCAGAGCAGGCTGCAGCAGACACTCAATGCTTCCCCTCGTCTGGACCTGTGCAATAGGGTGAAATCTTAAGGGCAGTCGTCTCTACCCACCTGAACTTGATAAATAAATAGGAGGAATCCCATTGCAGGGTGTTCTCCAACAATGTGCTAAAGGCTAAGGGGAAGGTCCTGTTTAGACGAGTTAAAGCCTGGGATTTCCATGGCCCTACCTCCTGCCCCTCCACCCCCACCTCCTACTACCACTCTTGCCATGTGTTTATTTTCCTAACCTGGTCTCCCCCTCACCCTATCTGCACACTTCACAATTGTCCCTCTTCTTTCTGCTGCTTGCACCTTCCCCTGTTATGGCTGCACACCTTCTCCTCTATCCTTGGCCTACAAGGAAAATGCATTCTGCTTCACACATACCACTTTTGACCCTCTATCTTGGTACAATGCTAATACTCTCGCATTTTTCCTCTGCATTTATAAATACATCTATGGCCTACTTGGGTTATTAATGGGTTTTAAAAAGCAAAGCTGTTTTATCTTGCAAAGTCATTACCTTAATTTTAGCCTGCATCTGTTTTGATCACTATTGGTGTATTTAATCCTGCATATTTTTTGATTGCTACCAGTCCCAGAGGCAGCAGGGAGAAGGGTAGGACGGAAAATGCTGCCGGAAGAATGTCATAAAACGCTGCCGGGAGAAGGGACGTGGAAGAGCTCTGAAGAGGAGCCATGCATGAAGTATGGACAGGAGTTTTAGAGGGGGACCCACTGATAAAAAGAGCAACGTGGCTGCATCAGAGGTAGTGGCCTAATCTGTTTAAGCCTGCTCAATTTTGGCTGCTGAGGTTCCCTTAATCATTATGGGTGACCTTAAATGTCCCACTATCTGCTAGATCCAGCTATTACAGTTTGACTTCATCCTCACTGACCATTCTCTGGCCAGCCTGCATAAACATTTGACTCACACCCATGGTATCTCCCATCATATCATCCTAACCTTCAGTCTTCTGCCCTCACTAGTGACCCCTTAACCTCTGACCACTCACTTATGAATCTAACCATCTCTGTTCCCCCTAAAATCACAACAGCCCTCCCTTCACACATCACCAAGAGGAAGTTCAAACCTCACACCATGCCACCATACCTAGACAATACCTAGACCAAGTCAAGTCCCCCCTGCAAACTATGTCTCCTTCACTTCCCCACTCCCCTGAATGCAATTGTCTACTCATTTGACTATCACTATCCTGCTTGTTCCTTTGTGCTCTCACACCCCAACCTCAACCATGAATCTATATGGAGGTCCTGTAAATGTAGACATGCATTCATCTAATCTCCACCTGTAATGCTAGAGTAAAGATCAGCCCCCATTCTTCTCACTGCTTATAAAGAGTCCCTCGTTGCCACTGCTACTGCTCTTGGATATGCTGAATTACCATTCACCTACCATATATCTTCTACACACTCTCATCCTTGTAAACTTTCCATGACCCTCCAAACTATGCTATCCCCTCCAAAGATAGGCACTCTATCCTCTTGTCTCTGAGCGGACAAATCTGCCTTCTACTTCTACTTTGAAATCACACAACACCGTATCCACCCTCTTATTTCTCCCAGTTCTACCCTCCTTCTCTCCACCTCCTATCACCCCTACCCTCTCTTCACTATTTCCCTGCTTCCCCACCAAACTCTAACATATCGTCTGCTTAACCAACCCGTTGTGCGCTAGAATTAACCACTTTGAACCACTTTGCACAATTAAATAACTTTCTCTCACCTCTTGTCCCTTTGCAATCTCCTTTTCTTCACAGGTGTTTTCCCTGTATGTGATGAAATAAACACATCCCCATGATTAATAAACACACTGTTGACCAGGGCAATCTCTCCTTCCACAGACTTTGGCTTTAATGAACACCTATTAGCTGATGGCATCCAGATATTCTTCTCTTCAACCCTTATATCCTTAACCTGAAGAAGGCAAGTTTGAAAGCGATCATAGACTCCACCAGTTCATTATGGCTATTGAGAAGGCTACTCTGTCAGCCTTACTTGACCCTTTCCCAATAAAGTCTCCACAGAGAACACTGTTGCCACATCAATGCTCTCTTTGGACAAGGTATCGGACAGGGTCCTATTCAAGGAAGACCCATATTCATCATCCAAACACTAGACTGCAGACAGACCCCTTCACTCTCCTTTTTTTAATCATGTATGTGCACTTTACAGTATTGCAAGGCTTAGGCAGGTGTCTGTGCTTTCTCCATTCTAGCTCCTCTTCTTTGGATCTGCCTTGTTTAGAAAAATCAAGTACATCAACAATTGCATTACTTTCTGTAGGGCCATCAAGATGTGCTTTTCCATTCAGTAACTTTCACCTCCCTCTGCCACTTTGCTGCATGTTGCCATTCAGAGCCAAGAGACTCACTTGGAGAAGAATGACTGAGTTAAACAAAACATAACTCGATACCAAATTTACATCGCTACATCTATTCTAGAAACCCTGTAACCAAAACAGATTAGATTGGGTACATGAAGACTGTAGACCCGTATAAACTGGACTAAGGTAAAATGGGACAGAGTGAGGTAGTGAAGAATGTTTTGCTTCATCTGATTCTCACTCATTTATAAACAGTTGAAAATTGCATCTTAGTCTACATAAAACACCTAAACATGCAAACAAACATGACAGAGCTTTTTCAAACAATGTAAAATATAATATACAAGTTTCAGCTGTGTGTTTCTACTCTTCTTGTCGAGGGCATGCCACATGTTGGCCATTTTTAGTGTTACCTGTAAACTTAACCTGGCTACAGACCAAAGTTCAGAAGAGAAACATCAAGGGGGTCATTACGAGTGAGGCAGTAAGGGGTTAACAGTGCCGGTAAAGGTGCCAGATCTGTCAACCCCTTACCGCCTCATTACGAGGCTGCTTGCGGGAACCCGCTAAGGGCACCTGGTTTTACCAGGTGCCCTTAGCGGGTCCCACGAGCACCCTCCCCATTCCCATTTAGCCCTATGGGGGCTCAAATGGGAATGAGGATGTTCAGGGTCTGGGTTCCCTAAATGGGGAATTACCGGGCCCTCCAAGGTCTGAATGGCCTGGTAATTCCTCATTCAAGGAACCCGGTACCCGGAGAGGGGGTAGCCATGCCGCTAAGACTTCCTCTGTGCTTTGGTTTACTTGTTTTGGGGTGTGTGACAAATCTGAAGGTATCATCTGTTCTCCTTTAGGAGGAGACCTTTCCCAGGGGGTCGGGCAGTGTGTCTACAGTACAATAACCCCTGTGGGTTATAATCCCTGTGGTGGCCATTTTTGTGGGAGGATCACCTGAGAAGGGGACCCCCTTGTGGCGCTGGGGACGATCATCTTCAGGACACGCAGTATAAGTCCACTGAAAGTCCTTCTACCCTTTTCATGAGTTAGATTCCCCTCCCACTTGCCCTGATACAATTGATATGTGTTATTGTAAAGCTAAGCCAACTACGTCATTCATGCAGAAAGAAGGGCAAACCAGCATTGACTTTTATTATTTTTAAAACAAGGTACAGAGATGAAAAAGAGCACTGCAAGCATGAAGATCACACTGGCAAACTGAAGTGAGAAGTTTAGTTCTACTGTGAATCTGATTGTTCCAGGAGGACTCCTTTTCCCAATGCAAGAGTTTAAACCAACTAAAGCTGAGAGGGCAAAGAGAATCCCTCCAGGTATCTATGACCGGAGACTGGAAGCTGTCAGAGCGGAGCTGCAGATATGCCAACCCTGCAAACTGGAGGAGGACAGAAGCAAGACTGCAGTCCGGGGAAGAAGGACTATCCAGCCCGCTGTCCAGGGTCCCCTTCAGTTGTCGCAAGGTCTCAGGAGCTGTGTGCCACAGGGACTGCAGCCCAAGCAGTACTGTGTTGTTGGTGGAGCCGTTGCCAAGAGAGACAATGCCGGTGCCAGCAAAACCCAGAGCAAGAAGTGATTGGTGGGGCCGAACGAGGAAAGCAGACCCTTATCTTGCTTGGGTTCCAAAACCCCTGTCTCTCTCCCTCTCGTGCTAAACCCACTGGGTTCACTCTCCTACCAAGTACTGCCACCAAAGAGATTACTCGTATTGTTATTTTCGGTTAGCTTGCATTCGTTCACCAATTTTATACCCCTTCCCGTTCCTGTGTTGCACCCGTTGCCTTCAATGGCAGCAGGACGATCTAACGGTTCTTCATGGGGTCATACTTTGTTTGGGAGTGTTGCACGGGTGTTCTGTGTCTCCGCTGCTCTTGATCCATAGGTCTTGTTCCATCTGTGCCAGCAGTATAGGCGCTGTTGCAGGACAGCACGGTCCAACTATCAGAGAACATGGCAACTCATTCTTAAGCACATGTTCATTTTGTGGGCAGAGAGCATGTTAGAATATTGTTAAGCACTTGTTATTCTTTGCAGTTGTCAGCAGGACACGCCTAAGCATTCTTAGTCACATGTTCATTTTATAGGTGGTGGTGAGAACATGTCAAAACAATCTTGTGCAAATGTTCATTTTAAGAGGCGAAGGGGAGCATGGCAAAACGTTCTTAGGCTCATGACATTTTGCAGTTAGTGAAGAGAACACATCAAAGCGTTCTTAAGCACATGTTCAGTTTGTAGGCTGAGTAGAGAATGCCAGAATATTCTTAAGTGCATGTCATTTTTGTAGTTAGAAGTTGCTTAAATCCCACCAGGTAGGATTTAGGAAGGGCTATCTTCTATTCAGGCTATGTGGGCTTTGGGCTTGTTATCTGATGATGTGCTTAGTTGGACAGATGGAAATCTCTACTTGTGCTTTGTTGATTATATGAGAGCATTTGACAGTGTCGATTGCTGTGTCCTATGGACTAAACTGGAAAGATGGGGTATTGATAAACATTTGCTATATATACTGATACAACCGTTACAGTTCGTCTCTCACAAGAGGGGGACAGTTCTTTCTCTATGCCTACAAATAGAAGATTGACGCAGCGGTCCGTTCTTGCACCCCTGTTATTCAACCTCTATGTGGCTGACATGGGGGAGAGGTCAAGCATGAGTCAGACTTTTCCGCCACAAATTGGTGTGCTAGGGGTGCCATGAATTACTTATGCTGATGACACGGTTTTACTTGACCGCACTCCACTTGGTCTGCAAATAGCCATTAATATCTTGGCCCAGTTTGCAGAAACTAACCACTTGAAGATCAATTATACAAAGACCAAGGTTAGGCATATTCGCTGCAAAGGCCATCACATCACCAGATTTAGCTGGCATGTTAGTGGCACTAAATTGGAGCTGGTCAATACATATGTCTATCTTGCTTTACTGTTTTGCAGTGTCCCCAAATCCTCTCAATACTATGCCTATATTTAAGCTAAAACAATACAACAATGGTTGGCATCGAGGGGATATATTAAAAGAGTTGAGGGAGACTCTGTGGAGGGACTATTGGAAGTGTTTACCAAAGTAATTGTTCAATTTATTTTATACGGGCTAGAAACCATCCCAGAAAAGCATGTGGGCTGGCTAGATAACCTAGAAGGAAAAATAACTCAGGTCACTCTTGGGTTTACCGACAACAGGTCTTGTTACTGCCATGAGAATGGAACTTGGTACTACGTCGCTATATACCATCAGAAAACAGACCTGTAGTAAGTTATTCTTAAAAATAAACCAAGTGGGATTCCAAGATGGCCGCCCGCAGGTGAAGACGCACATCTCCGAGCTCCGCAGCTGCAGGATTCAAAAGGAGCATAAAGCATAAAGCAAGAGCTAAAAGAAAAGGTGCAGAAAGCGCACGGGATACAGGCATTGATAACGTCTGTGACCGTGGACCGGGGTGGCCCCCTCAACACGGAGGAGGAAGAGCTCCAACGGACTGCTGTGCCCCAATGGTCAGAATCAGGCGGGAGCCCCGAAGTGAGAGGCCTGGAGGGGGATGGGCGAGTGAAGTGCCCTGCTGTCGGAGATCCGGGAGAAGTGAGAGTGAGCCCCCTCCGAGGCACGAATAGCCCCCCCGCCGAGTGTTCTGGTGGCGGTAGCTGCTGGGGGGCTGGCGCGGCGCCCTGCGTGGGAGAGACGGCGGAGGCCCCGTCGAAAGAGAAAGCCTGCATGCAGAAGGAGAAAGCCTGAGGGAGCCCCCCTGGTGCTGTGCGACGAGCGGGGGATAGCTGAGGGACCAGACAGACTTCCAGCTGGGCAGGTGGAGGTCCTGAGCCACGGCCCGTACCGTCTGGGGGTGATCCGCGGCCCCCTCCTCCTCCTCCGACCCCTGGAGAAGAAAACACAAGAAGGTTGTCTGCCGGCATCGGAGGGCGGACCGGGAGCAGAGAAGGAGTTCCCTCATCGGAGCGGGCCAGATGCGGCCGTGTGGAGATGGGAGAAGGGACTGGAAACAAGCGGTGAGCCCTGCGGTGCTGCCCAGACCTTGGAGGGAGGCGACCCGGGCGGCAGGATCAGACGCGGAGGGAGCAGCAGCAGCTGCGAAGGGAGAGCCCTCGTCAGAGGCGTGGATCATAGCGGGCGCCTCCTGAGATCCACCACAACCGAGTTTTAGGTGCCGGGTTGGGGGGTGCTGCCGGTGCCTCCTTGCATGGACGGGCCTCGGCCGGTCCCTTTACCGAGAGTGAGCCCTGCAATGGGAGCCGCCATGCAATGGTGCACACTGAGTCAAGACGAAGACCCGTGAAGTGAGGTGGATGACGAGGAGTCAGACGAGGTGGCAGCGGCAGCTGGGGAAGGACCGATGGGATATTATACAGCGTGATTCCACCATTAATCAGCTAATGCAAACAGAGCAATGGGGGCTACGTGGCCAGGATACCAGAAATGGTCCCAGGGCCGTAGTAGATACTGAAGAAGCAGCGACAGGGGGTTGAGTCTCCCGAATGGAATTTTTCAGCATCTTTGCTTAGCGCATTGCCCAACGGGGAAAGGTGAACACCAACTGTCAGCAGACGCACTCCATCGGGGGCTCGTCAAGCACCGCCGCAATACAAGAAAGGGAGCAGAGAATTTACAGAGGACATGATAAACCCTGGCACAAACAGAGCGAACGGAATCAGCATCAGTAGCGGCCGCCAGGAGAACAAGGTAGGAGACTCGCTCACGTCTCTTAACTAACACACAATTAGGGAGGGAGGCCCAATAGCAGGTGCTGGTCTGGAGCAGGCCCGATGGGGGCAAGGAGGAGCGGGGCGGAGGCCTAGCGGACACTCCTTCAGGGGCGGTTGGACTCTGGGAATTTAAGGGGGACTTAAAGGACAATCCCCCCTCAGGGGGATAACGCTTCAACAGCAGCAACCCCAAATAATAAAAGTGGGGGAAGAGGCCGCAGCCGAACACAGGTGCGCCGGGTGCCCGCGTTGCACTGTACAAAATACCATTAGCGGGGACGCACGGCCAACCAATACCCGCTTCAGCAGCAGCAACGCATTGGCGGAGAGCACAAAAGAGTAGAGATATCTGTGATTAGCCTAGGTGCCTGGCGCCAGGACGAAAAGTGCACCCCAAAGGCGAAAAGGTCCCCCCAAATCCAGGATAACCGTCTGGCCAGGTGTTGGAGTCGTCAACAACCACAGGACCTAAACAGTGGCCCTCATTAGGACCCTGGCGGAGAGGGGTTTACGCCAGCGTAATGCATGGCGTACCTCTCCGCCAGACTACGACATTCCGTAGCGCCATGGAGATTTTTACGCCTGCTTTTTGCAGGCGGAAAAATCCATGGCGCTACGGGACTCGTTGTTAATTACGCCACCATCATAGTCTTAAAATGAACATGTGCCTCTAAAATGAAGGTACAGAAAAATGTTCTGGCATGTTCAATTGCCACCTACAAAAATGACATGTAGCTGGGAATGTTTTGGCAGGGTCTCCTTCATCTGTAAAATGAACATGCACCTAGGAAAGTTTTGGCATGTTCTCTTTCGTCCTCCTATAAAATGCCTATTAAATGCCTATATTTGAATGAACCAGTGACTAAGAATGCTTTAGTGTGTTCTATTCCGACCTACAAAAATGATGTGCACTTAAGAATATTTTAGTGGATTAATTCTCTGCTTATGAAATCAACATGTACAAAGAATGTTTTGCCACGCTTTCTCCTCTACCCATAAAATGAGCAAGTGGTTAAGAATGCTTTGGTGTGGTCCCTTCTCACATACAAACATAAAGTGTATGTAACTAATAATGGTTTGGTGTGCTTTCTACCCCCTAAAAAAATAAAGTTTGCTTAGGAATGCATTCTCTCCCTCACCATGACGCACATCAAAGAATATTCTGGCATGCTCTCGTCTGCCTATAAAATTAACATGTGCCTAAGAATGCTCTGGTGTGTTTTTCATGCTAACTACAAAATTTATGTGGGCCTAAAAATGTTTTGGAATGCACTACTCTGCCTGCAAAATGAACATGAGCCTAAGAATGTTTTGGGCTGTTCTCTTCCCCACCTACAAACATGATGTATGGTGTAGGGAAGGAATGGTATCACCATGGGTACAATTTGTAAAACTTTTATTGAAGTTTCTGGGGTTGAGAAAACTCCTACTTTGCCCTATAAATAAGATGGGAGTAGTCTCGACCATCACATGATAAACAAAACAGTCCTAGTGGAGTATGTCAAATCAAAATGGCCTATGCTAACAAAACCTAATGCCTGACCTATCTCTTGTACAAAAAAGGGTAAAAAGGAGAAATATATGTAAAAGGAAAACTCAGTGTTCAAATGAAAAAATGTGGTCGAACCATCTCTCCACCACACGTTAGATCTCACAGAGTAAGGCGCTCCCTGTAAGCAGGATGACATACTCTAACTCTGCTTCAAACACAACAAACGGTTCCAAAACGCGGATCGAGACCCGTTTGGTGTTCCACGTTAAATTCTCTTTTCCTGACTTCAAAATTAAAGTTCCAACCAAAGAGTTCACAAAGATCCCCCTCTGTTGGGCTCAGACCTTTCTCCACACAATTCACATAGGCCTCCCTCTGCCAGGCTCAGACCTTTCATGACAAAGTTCAACAGAAACTTGCAGGGGGCTCCCTTACCCAAGATTATTGTACTTCGGGTCTCCTTCAGTCGGACTCGGACCACTTTCGGATGTCAAACACTTTTGAATGTGCGTGGCTTTTGTTACAGACCACCGCAGGACCACTTTGACAAAGAGTTCACGGTTTAACTTTTCACTCTTCCCTTCTCTAGGAATGAACCTTCTTTATTTCACTTTTATTGTTCATTCGTTTTATCGCTTCAAACACTGTACCTTTCACAGAGACTTTCGAGTGGGCTACTTCCTTTCGCCGGACCACTCCGTTACTTAGTATCACTGATCTCGCAGCTGTCTTTACTTCAAAGTTCATTCATAGGTTTGCCTTTCCTCGCATCTCAGCCACACGCACACAGCCTTCACTTGTGATATAATGTTGCTACTTCAAACTTTAACACAAACCGGTCTCTGAGGTTACTTGCCAACACACCAGCTGTGTGCGTCTTTTTCTTTGTTTTGGGATTTCCAATTCATGAGTCAAGGTTAGTACCACAGGCATGGCCTCGCCTCCCAAACTCTGCCGTTCACCCAGAAGTGTCACTGGCATCCTGAAAACTCAATTCAGCTTTCACTGGTGGGATGTGGCCTTCTCTAGGTGTCTTTCGCGGCCTTTCAGAGGCAACTCTTGGAGTTTTTAACCCGCTACTCTTGTCCCTTGATCTATCACTCTTTTCTTGTAGGTTTGATTTCACCACAGAAGTTCTGCTCATATTCGTGTGAAGCCTTGCTCAGAGTGTGTCTTTAGGTGTTGTCTTTTAGCCATGTGAGGAGAGCTAATTGTTATCAGGTGTATACACTTGAAGTCAAGTGCCTGACTTCGCCTGACCCGATTAACAGGACATGTCCAGTGCGATGTATGAGAGTTAGTCGTGCTACTCACAGTCACCCTCTTTCTGGGCCCAGTGTTTGTGTAAAAAGCAGGGGGAGTTGGGACCTCAGAATATCCTAAAAAATAGGATGTGGTAGATGAACAAAAAAGAAGGGAATACTGCGTCTCATCATCGGCTGTCTCACCCCCACCCCCGGAAGACTCCACCCCCAGGTGATCCTCCTGCACTGGTCCGCCCCCAGGGTCTGTATACAAAGGGGATGGCCATGGCCTGGCCACCTGAGAGAGGGGGACATCCCCGGGAACTAGCAGGTGAGACACCCTCTGGTTTCTCACAATTGCTAAGAATGTTTTGACATTCTCTCCCTTGGCTATAAAATGAGTATGTACCTCCAATGTTTTGGCATAATCTCTCCACCTCCTATGAGAGTAACATGTGACTAAGAATGCTTTGGCATGTTCTATTGCCAACTACAAAAATGTGTGTGTTTAAAAATGTTTGGCATGCTCTCCTCTATCTACAAATGGGACATGTGCCTAGGACTGCTTGGCTTATTGTCTTCACTGCCTACACAAATGCCATGAGTCTAAGAATGTTTTGCCATGCTCCGTTTTGCCTATAACGTGAACGTATGCATAAAAAGTGCATAAAAATAGTTTGTCATGCTCTGTCCACAACCAATATAATAAATATGTGACAAAGGCCCTCATTACAAGATTTGCAGTAAGCCAAAAATGAAGGGGGAATGGTAATACCGGCATCGAGTACCGGTCCGGGCCATTACGAACCGACAATCCGGCATTACCGGCACCGCCAGAACTGTGCCCCTCCATACCGGCATCCGTGCATACATGCGCCCTTCGTGGTGGCAATACCGGAACACCGATAACAGGAGGACATCACAAGTCACGCGGGCATGCACCTACCGGCATCCCGAAGGCAGTAAATAGGGTCACCATGATGCCGGTATTACAGGCATCGCGGATCACCCATAAATAGCAGTCTGCTGTGCACCTAACTGCCACAGGTGCACACAATCAACACAGGTGGAGGCAATGGAGTCTGTCCCAGCACAAAAGGAGCACACCCACACACCACATCCCTTCCCACACCAAAATGATGCCACTTGCTGTTGGAATCCTGGGGCTGGAGGACATGCCTGCATTGCTAGACCAGCAACAACAACAACAGGCACCGCAGAGGAGCTGCAGGAGGAGAAGGAGGGTGAGACAGGCCCAGCAAGTACCACCAGTGCAGCCAGTGGTACCATGTAGGCAGCCACCAATCCCACGCCTCAGAGCCAGTCCATACAACCTAACCCCTGTGCAGATCCACACCCTGTACCGCCTGGACCGGGACATATTCACCACCATTGTCGACATAATACACAACGACATTGTCAGCCTGATTGAAATCCGCACTGCCATCCCCCTTCTACTGAAGGTTGTGTCTGTGCTCCACTTCCTGGCCACAGGCACCTACCAGCACACAGTGGGCCAGCTGCATGGCATATCACAACCTTTCCTTTCACACATGCTGAACCAAGTGCTGGAAGCCCTCTTGAAGCACGCACGCACGCAACTACATATCCCTTCCAAGGACTGCCCAAGAGCTCCTTGACACTAAAGTTGCCTTTCATGCATTGGCAGGCATCCCCAATTGCATCGGTGCCCTAGACTGCACCCATGTTGAATTGGTGGTCCCTCGTGCCATGGAGGTGGTGTACCGCAATCGTAAGCTATACCACTCCATCAATGTGGAGATGGTATGTGGCTCCAGCAAGATCATCACACATTGTTGTGCCCGATTTCCCAGATCCACTCATGATGCAATGGTGCTGCGGAACACCTCGCTACCCCGCAACATAGAGCGACATGCTAGACGACGTGCCTGGCTGCTTGGTAAGTCGCTTGACAGGCCCATGGCAGTGTAATTGGGGGACTTGGAGACTCCACCTGGGTGAGATTGGGGTGGGGGTGGGGATGCATACTCCACCTGGGTGAGATTGGGGGGATGCATACTCCACCTGGGTGAGATTGGGAGGGATGCATACTCCACCTGGGTGAGATTGGGAGGGATGCATACTCCACCTGGGCAATTTGGGGTGGTGACTGGACAATGCCCATACAGCAAAACACTGTGGCCCAAAACATCCCAACCTGAACATGACACATCAATGTCATACAAAAGATCAATGCTGCACACCAATGCCAATATGACAGACTTTCAAGCAGTCCACATCCATGAACGCATCGACTGCACATCATCTCAGCGTACCCTCTGCAACACAATCCAGCAACATGCAGTGACTATGCGTAAGGAACATGCCTGCAGCAAAGCACAACACAGGACATGCACCCATGAGTGCCCACAAATAAATCCCACCAAGGGAATACACTGATTGTCACTGGCCAACCACCACAGTCGTGCTGCATGCCACCATGGAAATACCAACCAATGAATGACAAATCATGATGACACTTGTGCCAATGCTGCTAGTATGAATACATACAAAGTACTATACATCACCTATATGAGTGCAAATACAGTGGTAGTCATCCACAGTACATCTGCAACAGCATGCAAGTGAACACCCAGTTTCATCTGGATAATGCAATCCACACTTGCAGACCATAGTACAGCACACATTGTGACAAATGAACATGTTTGCAGGCATCCAGGGACATGTGCATGTCAACACCAAATAGCTGCAGGCATGATGGTGATAAGTACAGGTGTCATGTCAGAAATTGACTCACAAATACCTCATTGTGCTCCCATGCAGGTGATGCTGCTATCCCTTGAAGCCGTGGCTTCTTACCACTGTTCGGAATCCACAGAACAGGCACGAGGAGGACTACAATCGTGCTCATACCCGTACCCGTGTTGTGATTGAGCAGACCTTTGGCCTGTTGAAGGAACGGTTCCGCTGCCTCAGCAGGTCCGGTGGAGCACTCCTTTACGGGCCTGAGAAGGTGGGAAAGATCACCATGGTCTGTGCCATGCTGCACAACATGTGCATCCGGAGAAACGTACCACTGCCACCTGACAATGACCTGCATGCTCCGGGTGAGGATGAAGATGATGATGGAGGAGAAGCAGCACCCCTGCTAGGTCGCGATACACAAGATGGCCGTGCTGTGCGCCAATCAGTGATTGACGATTTCCTCTGAGACACGGGATGCTGATGGTCCTCTGTTAGTACTACACTGGGCACTGGGATAGTGTGCATATGGACACAGGGTCTGTGGGGAGTTGGGCACTGTGCACTGCCATGAATTGAATAAACACATATAAAATGAAAAATGGGCAATCATGATATGATTTTTCACACAACGGGTGTATTGAAAATTAAACTTCATTGTGGTTGAATCCTCCACCTCACACACAACCTCCCCTCCTCCCCCAACACCCCCAACACCCCATACCCCCTCCTCCCAACACCCCCAACACCCCATACCCCCTCCCCCATTAACATCCCACACATGATGTGCTATTAATGTTTTTCATCAAATTGCAGTCAGCACATGCAGGGTGGCCCTGCTAGTGGCGGCCTCTCTTTTGTTGTGGGGTCTGCATGTCTGTGTGGCGTGCGCTGCACCTGGTCAACCACACAGGGCTAGTTTGAGCCGAGCTGGCCAATGTGCTGGATGAAGTGGAGGTGCCTGACTGTGCATCTGTCGGTGCAGGACGCTGATGCTGCAAGTGTTCAGCAATCCTGCCCAGGACCTGGGTCACTGCTGCTAGACTGTCATGTATCACCATTGTGTTTTTGTTCATGGCCAAAATGTGTGCAGTATTGGCCTCACAGATTTTGCGGCGGGTCAATTCCCCCTCCACCACGTACTGCGTGATCAGCTCAATCATCTGATCCTGGCAAGCCTCCATCCTCATCAAGCGGGCCTCCATATCACAGGTGGCTGTGGAGGCAGACGGGGCACTTGCAGGGCGGCCCAATGCACGGCTGTCCTCTGATGGGGACCAAAGAAGTGGACCCCCCAGTTCTCCGCACTGGTGTTGATGGGTGCTGACTGAGTTGTACTCTGTGGTGTGCTGGGGTGTGCTGGGGGCTCGGCATATGTGCACCATCCCCATGGAGGTTGTCGTCCATGTCTCATTGGTCTTCAACGTGGCCCTCTGCCTGTGCATCATTATGGGGGGCTGTGGCAGCTACCTCCCCGATTGAGCTGGTGGCAGTAGACTGTGTCCCATCCACCTCTGCTTCCACCACAGTGGACAACTCCAGTGTAGCTGTGTCATTGGGTGGTGTCTCAGATGATGTTTGCCTCTCCAGTGGCCTGCCGTGTATTGGTGGTGCTACTCTGTGTGGCAGTGTGGGCCTTGATATTGCCCTGGAGGTTGATGGCCTGGTGCCTTCTTGGCTGGGCTTGGATCCCTTGGCAGGTGTCGTGGCCTGTGCGGCAACCTCCTGGCCGTCACTGTCAGCATCCGTGCCTGTGGGGGAACAAGAGAGGCAGGGCATCAGTGAAGGTGGTACGTGCATGATGCATACATTGGTGTTGTTCAGTTGTTCCCATTTGATGCATTGAATACTTGTAGGTGTGGCGGACAGAGTGCTTGCAATAGGGGGGCCATATTGGCACACGTCGGGGCACTCACATTTTGGTACTGGTGTGTGCTGTGTGGCCTACCGTTGTATTGCAGTTTGCGTGATGTTTGACATGTGCTCTTTTGCTGTGTGTTGGGATGTGTATTGGTTATGGGATTGGCATACAGCATGCATATCAAATTGCCAGTGTTTGGGTCACCATCTGGACATGGATATGTGTATGTGTGTATGCTGGGCCATGCATTGCCTTACTTCAGTATCACATTAGTTGGGCTACGTCATGCTTTGGCTATCTGTGGTTTGTGGGGACGCTCACCTCCATCTGCGTATGACGGCACTCCCAATTTCAGGTCTCCAAATCCATCAATTGACTCCATGCTAATGGTGCTGCTGCACGTCTCCTCCCACATTGTCAGTTTTATGGGAGAGTGGTCCCTGCCGCCTGTTGCCAGGCCCTTCCTGCGGTTGGCCGACAGGATGTTTCGGATGCGGAGACGTAGGTCGTCCCACCTTTTCTTCACATACTTCACAGTGTGGGTGGTGGTGCCAACCGCAGTGACCTTTCTCGCCACCTCCTCCCAGATTTATTTTTTGCGCAGTTGGGCTGGCGCATTAGGTCTGTTGCGAAACAGTAAATCAGCGTGGCCAACCAAAGTGTCAGCCAACATGTTTAGTTCCTCATCAGAGAACCTCTTCTTGCACAGGCGGGGGGTGGATTTCCTGGTAGCTTTTGACATTCTCAGTTTATTTGGGTTTCTCTCGACCAGTGCTGGGTTCGGAGGATTGCGATGGATTGTGTTTTTTAAGATGGTCGTCGGCGCATTTCCCATTCCGGCGCAATGACGTTACATCCGGGTCTGGTATTACGGACCCGGTATTAACATGATGGTATTTCCGGGTCCGCCGGGCGGAGGCAGTATCAGCGGGTTTCGTGATGCCACTCTCGGGGAACTGGGGGGTCTTTAACGGGATGGCGGTGCAGCCATTACTGGCATTGGGGTTTCGTACATACACGCGCTCTCGTAATCAGCCGCTATTTGTGGCGTCGAGGGTACACGTACGTGCTAGTACCACCATGCCGGTAATGACTGTGCTTTTATTGCAAATCTCCTAATGTGTCCCTAAGAATGCTTTGGCTGGTTTTACTGCCAACTACAAAAATGACATACACTTATGAATATTCTGGCATGCTCTCCTCTGCCTACAAAATTAACATGAACAAAACATGTTGCCATGCCCCTCAACGTCAATAAAAATGCTTTTGCATGTTCTCTTATGTGCCTATTCAAATGATCCATGCATAAGAATGTTTTGGCATGTTCTCCAATGCTCATAAAATGAATGTGTGTATAAGAATGTTTTGGCGTCCTCTCTCCACCGTCTACAAAATGAACATGTGACTAAGAATGCTCTGGCATGTTTTTTATGCTCACTACAAAAATGATGTGTGCCTAACAATGTTCTGGAATGCACTACTCTGTCTGCAAAATGAACATGTGCTGTTCTCTTCCCCCAACTACAAAAATGATGTATTGCTAAGAATGTTTCGGCAGTCTCTCCCTTGCTTATAAAATGATTATGTACCTTTCAATGTTTTGGCGTACTCTCTCGACCTCCTCTAAGAGGAACATGTGACTAAGAATGCTTTGGCACGTTCTATTACCAACTACACAAATGTGTGCTTAAAAATGTTTTGGCATGCTCTCCTCTACCTACAAAAGGGAAATGTGCCTAAGAATGCTTGACATATCGTCTTCACTGCCTACAAAAATGTCATGAGCCTAAGAATGTTTTGTCATGCTCTGTCCACCACCTATATAAGAAACATGTGACTAGGAATGCTTTGGCTGGTTTTATTGCCAACTACAAAAATGACATGCCCGTAAGAATATTTTGGCATCCTCTTCTCAAAATGAACATGAACAAAACATGGTGCCATGCTCCCCTTCGTCAATAATATAAACATTTGCTTGAGAATGTTTTGACGTCTCTCTTCTTCACCTATAAAATGAATTTGGGACAAAGAATGCTCTCTCGTATTCTTGTGCTTAAGAATGTTTTGGCATGCTCAGCTCACCTTCACATATCAAATGAACGTGTGCCAAAGATGTTTTTGTGTGGTCTCTTCACCACCTCTAAAGTGAATGTGGGACTAAGAATGCGTTGGCGTGATCTATTCCCATCTACATAGATGGTGTGTGCCTGAGAATATGTGGCATGCTCTCCTTTGCCTATAAATGAAGATGTGCCGAAGAATATTGTGGCATGCTCTCCTCCGACTATAAAATGAAGACGTGCCTAAGAATATTGTGGCATGCTCTCCTCCGACTATAAAATGAAGACGTGACTAAGAATATTGCGGCATGCTCGCCTCTGACTATAAAATGAAGACGTGCTTAAGAATATTGTGGCATGCTCTCCTCCGACTATAAAATGAAGACGTGCCTAGGAATATTGCGGCATGCTCTCCTCTGACTATAAAATGAACGTGTGACTAAGAATTATTTGGAGTGTTCTCTTCCAACCTGCATAAATAAACTGTGTGTGCCCAAAAATGTGTTGGTGTGCTTTCTTCTGGCTACAAAAATAAAGTGTGCTTAAGTATGTTTCTGTTGTGCTCTCCCACACTTACAAAATGAGCAGAAGAATGCTTGAGGTTCTCTTCCCCATCTGCAAAAATGACATGTGCCTAATAATGTTTTGGTGTGCTCTTCTTCAACTATAAAATTAACATGTGCTTATGAATGTTCTGATATGCTCTCCCCTGCCTACAAAATGCATTAGAAGGATTTGACATGTTCTCGACCTGCCTGCAAAAATGTCATAAACCCAAGAATGTGTTGCTTTGCTTGCCTTCACCTTTAAAATGAATGTGAGCATAAGAATGTTTTGGAGTGCCCTCTCCACTGCCTACAAATTGGGCATTTGACTAAGAATGCTTTGCAATTTTTTTTTTGTTAACTTAAAAAAAATGTATTAATGCTTATAGCTAACACAATTAAGCTTTTGCATACATATCACAGCAATAAATAAGAAAGAAACCACACACTACATTTTAAATCTAAAATCATAAATATATAAAATGTGTCAAACAATTCATACAGTACTAATTGATGCTATATGATTGTTAATAAATACCTATTCACATTAAATCATAAAAACTGATTAAAAAAGTCCATTCAAATTCATATCACTTTACTTATTAATAACTGTAAAATTCATCATTGTCTATTCTAATGACAATTAGCTATGCCACCTATTATTAGCCTTTTGGATGGTTCAAGTCAGTCAGTGTCTCTTGTTTAATAATATACATTGTATATTCTCCCAAGCATGCATTGCTGTGGCTGTAATGACAAGGGATTCTGCCGCCACAATCGTGGACCAAAACTGATCCATTACAATACTGCCTGGCAGTTTTCAAAAACGCTCATATCCCTTAAAATAAACGGCAGTTGCCTTCTCACAGGCAGTCAAAAGGTGCCTAGTGGTTTCTATGGACTTAGCACACAAGCGACATAACCAGCAGAATGTTTAAATGCAGTTACATGATAAAGCATCTTAGTGTGTATGTAATTGCTTTAGTCAAGTATCTGTGAGGCTTAAGGTATTCAAAGCTTTGTTTAACATACTTTTCGTAATGTCATCGTTTCTCATGTATCCCTATAGATATCACTCTGTCTCATTCTTGTGTCTTGAGCTTAAGTTTGTGTAAATAATAGCCCATATCAACTGCCTCTGCCAGGGGCAATCCAATGTTCTCTAATGGGCTTGTACAGAATCAGCCTATTCGGAATGTGCACTGTTACCACTCTAATAATGTATACGAGCATTGGACATCGAAAATATATCTGAAAGATTACCTGTGGCACTCACTTGTTTTTTTTTTTAAACAACTTTATTTATTAATCGAAGACATACGACAACAAAACAGCGAAACAAATCCATTACCCCATGTTGAGTCTTTATAGTCTGGTAGAACATTGCACGTCACCTGTTGTATACTCTTCTGGGTGACATTTGTCTATTAGCCTCCAAGTGTTTTCTATTTTATCGCCTCTTCTCCTCCCTCCCCCCCTTTATACCCTCTTAAACCTGTAACATTTGAACACCCACTTTTGGGTTGTAGAGAACAAACTGGGAGGTTTTCCCGGTGAGTAAATGAGTCTTGGGTATAACACAGTTAAGAGTCAAATAACGTGTACGTTCCTGAGTAGGCGAGGCTTGAAGTAATGGGCTTCTCTGTCTTTCACTAGGTCGTGGAAGGGCGACCATATTGTTAGAAACCTTGTGTACTTTCAGGCATTGAGGGCGCATATCTTCTCCATAACCATTACATTCCAGATCTTAACCCACCACCATGCAGTCTGTGGACCTGACTCGTCCTTCCAATTCTGTGCTAGGGACATTCTCAACGCTGACAGCAGATGGGTTATTAAAGTGGCTCTGGGCCCTGTCATTGCGTATATTCCCTCTATAGGCACTCCCAGCAGTATCGTTTTTGGGGACATCGGCAACTCCGCCCCGTAATGTCTTTGATGTGGCCCAATATTTATTTCCAAAATACATTTGCTTTGGGGCACGTCCACCACATGTGGTACAGGTCGCCTTTCGCTCCACATTTCCTCCAACAGTTAGGTGAATAGGACCTGTTAATTTTGTGGATGCGGTGGGGGGTCAGGTACCATCTAAGGTATAATTTATATGCCGATTCCTTGACTGTGGTGCATCTGGAGGTGCCGTGTGCTCTCGCCCAGATTTGGCTCCATTCTTGCTCTGTTAAGGGTACCTCTAAGTCTTTGTCCCAACTCTCTTGGTACGGCAGCACCTCTTCCGCTTGGGCCTTAGAGAGTAATCTGTAAAGTCTAGTCGCTCCTTTCGTTGTCTGCCCTTCCCGTAAGGTCAGCTCCAGGCCTGTTGGTGTCCTTGTGCCTGCCTGTTTCACTGTTGGGTGAGTTATCCAGTGCCTGACCTGAGTATATCTGAATCGCTCATTTTCATCTAGGCCACATTTCTGTTGGCATTCCGTGAAGCACACTGGGGTGCCATTAATGTATAAATCGTGTAGGGTCAATTCTTCTGCTCCTGTCCACCCGTCCCAGAACCTCTTTTGGAGGCCCGGTGAGAAATCCATATTGTGCATTAATGGAGAGTTAGGGTCTAGCCCCCGTGGGATTCCCTTCCTTTTCCAGGCGGTGTCCCAGTTGAGCAGGGACCACCTGGTCGCTTCCAGAAGAAGGCCCCCTTTCTCTCTGTCCCTTGTTTTCAGGAATATTAGGGCTTTTAGTGGTGTTGCTGTGGCCACTTGCTCCATTTGACACCAGCCTTTATGATTATCGGGGTTAGCCCACCGTAACATTGGGGCTAGCTGAGCTCTCAATATGTAGCCTTTCACGTCCGGCACTCCTAGGCCTCCGAGCAGCGGCGGGCACGACATGATGTGTTCCTGGACCCTAGGTTTCTTCCCCTGCCAGATGAATTTGGATATCACGTTTTGCAGTTCTTTGATTTTGGCTGGAGGAATGGTCATTGGAATGGCTCCCACCACATAGAGAAGACGGGGGAGGATAGTCATTTTTACTGCCGTGATTCGGGCGAACCACGACAGTTCCTGGTTTTCCCACCTGAGCATATCGTCCTGCACCTGATTCCATAGGGGGGTATGTTCGTTTTGTATAGCTTATGCGGGTCGCTCGTTAGGCGAATCCCCAGATGCTCCAGTGAGTCTTTCACCCACAGCACTGGGAAGGCCTTCTCTAAGTGCCCAATCACTTCTCTCTTCTCTGTAATGTTCATTGCTTTGGATTTCGAGAGATTGATGGCGAATCCAGAAACCTCCCGAAATTCCTGTAGTTGTGACATTGCACGGGCATCGTTACTTCTGGGTCTTTCATAAAAAGCATAATGTCATCAGCGTATAGCGCAATTTTGTGAGTTGTCTGACCATTGCCATCGCGAATATCAATGGGGAGAGTGGACACCCTTGTCACGTACCTCTGCGAATTTTGATGTAATTTATGCTTTGTCCGTTGATCATGAAGCTAGTTGCCGGGATTTGGTAGTTAGCTAGCACCATATTTATGAATTTCGGTCCACATCTGAAGGCCTCCATCACCATTTCCAGATAGCTCCAATCCATACTGTTGAATGCTCATTTTGTATCCAGGGCGGCTACCGCAATTGCTTGTTGCGTTCTTCTTCCTACATCTATTACATCTATTGCTCTTCTTACATTGTCCTGTGTAAGTCTGCCTGCGATGAAACCTGCCTGATCTTCGTGGATCATGCTCGGAAGGATCCTCATCAGTCTCGTTGCCAAGATTTTGGTGTATATTTTCGCATCAGTATTTAGCAATGCGATTGGCCGATAGCTGGAACACTCACGGGGGTCTTTCCCTGGCTTTAATAGCAGTATGGTTGTGGATCGCCCATGTGTGGCGTCACTCGACCCTCTTCCCTGATTGTGTTGTAGAGCTTGGTCAATGGGGCCAGAAGTTGCGTGCAAAATGTTTTGTAGAAGCCATTGCTGAAACCGTCTGGGCCGGGAGCTTTCTCCATCGGAAGTGCTGAAATTGCATCACTGATCTCCTGTGCTGTGATCAGGCTTCCCAGGTCACTCCTTCCTTGCTCCGTGATTCGTGGCCGGATGGTTGAGTGAATGTAGGAATATTGTTTCGCCCTGTCCAGGTTCTCTCTACACAGGAGGTCTCCATGGAATTTCAATATTATTTCCATCTTTTTTGCTTCCGCTGTGTGGGGGATGCCGTGCTTATCATACAGTTGCGTAATGTGGTTTTGGGCCTTCCTTTTCCTCAATTTAGCGGCCAAGAATCTGTTTGCCTTGCCCCCATGTGTATGATAGGACTGTTTCGCATTTAATAGTGTCTGGGCCACTCGCTCTGCCATGTGGCTCTCGAGCTGGGCTCAGATTTTCCTGAGTTCGCATAGGGACTTCCTTGTTTGCCGGGCCTTGTGTTGAATTTCGCCATTCTTCACCTCTCGCTCTAGTTGTTGTGTTATGAGGGACCTGTTCCTGTAGTACGTTGCCGCCTGAGATATGAACTCCCCTCTAATCACTGCCTTCCCCGCATCCCATATTCCCCCCCAGCTCACTTCCCAGTTGTCATTTTCTTTAAAGTAATTATTGATGGTGCTTTCTATATGGGCCCTTAGCGCTATATCCTTCAGGAGGAGTTCATTTAGTTTCCAAGGTGGCTTCTGTTTCCGCGCTCCCTCTCCCCAGTCCACCCCCACCATGAGAGGAGCATGATCCGAACAGTATTCCACCCCTATTTCTACTGACGTTATTTGGGGAATTAGCGTAGCCGATACTAGGATCATATCAATCCTGGAATAGCCCAGGTGAACCGCTGAGTAATGGGTGTACTCCCTGGTTTCCTCATGGAAGAATCGCCATGTCTCTATGACCCCTAGTTCTCTGAAGAGGCGTCCCAGTGCCTGCCTATTCTTTTGGTCCGCCGCTGTGGGGGTGGGGGGCGGTTTATCTAGCGCCGGGTCCATGACGCAGTTAAAGTTCCCGCCTATTATCAGCTGGCCTTCACACCAGCTGCCCAACTGGTTTAGTAGGTTCGAGAGGAATACGTCCTGCGTTCATTGGGGGCATAAATAGCTAGGATTGTATACAGAAAGCCCTTTATTCTCCCTTTAACCCCGAGGTATCTTCCCCCACTATCCTTTCGGAGTTGTAGCTTTTTGAACTCTAAGTCCTGTCCTATCAGGATAGCCACTTCCCTTTTCTTTTCCCCGCTGGAGGCGTAAAACTGCTGTGGGAAAGCTCGGTGGGTCATCCTCCTCTCATCTTTCGGGAGGAAGTGGGTCTCCTGCAGGATCCCAATAGACTCCTTCAAGGCCCTCAACCTTTCCAGTATGGCTCTCCTCTTTGTCGGAGAATTTAGCCCCTGTGCGTTCAGGGAAATTACATTAGATTCTGCCATCCTTCCTCTATGGGGGGTCCCCTCTCTCTGTGGCCTGCTCCCAATTCACCTCAATGACGCCCGTCCCTGCTCTTTGCATTTTTTATTCTATTATTCTATTCTGTTTCATAATGCCGCTATTTACACTGTGTTTTGCTTCTCTACACCCCCCAACTCTCCCCCCCCATGTGGCCCTTGTGACCGAGATTTCCCATAATCCCCCCTTCTGAAAAACTGGGGGTTTAGGGTCACTATATAGGGCTTTGCTCCCGAGCGGTCTCAGAGATCCCTGTCTCGGTTTGGATTCCAAAGTTCGGCAACCCCCTGCTCCGCCTCTGCAGGCCTGTAAATGTGTATGCTTTTATTTTGGGATGTTGCTGTAGGCATCTTCGGCTGGAGACCCTGGGGCATCCCGGGTTATCAACCTTAAGCTTCTTGACATGGTGAGGTGTTAGTTGGACCTCTAAGGTGCGGCTCTCTCCTAGGTCTGCTCCTGCGAGATCTAGACCACACCCATGTGTTGGCCCCGGTCTGCTGTTTGTTTTGAATCTGACCACTCTCTTCCCAGCTTTGGTTCTCTTCCACTCCCAGCAACGCGAGGCCCTCATCACAGGTGCTGATTTTCTTCTGTCTTCCCTCCCAACTGAATGTAAGACCAAACGGGTACGACCATCCGTAGGGGATTTGTTTATCCCGCGGAATTCTCGTCACTGGGCACATCAGGCGCCGCTTGTGTAGGGTAGAGAGTGCCAGATCCTGGAACAACTGAATCAAGCTCCCATTGATTGTCAAATCGGTGGTGGCTCTGGCAGTTTTCAGATTCTTTTCTTTTATGGCGTAGGATGTTAGTGCCACCAGCACATTCCTAGGGCGAGCTCCTGGTTCCAGTCTGCGGGGCCCAACTCGGTGGATCTTATCAAACTCTATTGATTCCGGCTTAATGTCCAGTAGCAGGCTACCGAAGGCCTGCTGCAATGTGTCACGCAGATCTCCATCTGGAACTGATTTTGGTAGGCCCTTAACGCGAATGTTGGATCGGCGTGATCTGTTTTCAAGATCCTCCACTTGAAGCTCAAGGTTATTCGTAGCTACCGCTAACTGGTCCAGCAATTGGCTGGCTTGTTTAGCTTCTTCTGATAGGTTGGAGAGGCCATTCTCCATTGAATCCACTCTCTCTCCCAGCTCATTGATCTCCTTACGGACTTCCTGTAGTGAAGTTTTAAGGTCGTCTCGTAGTTGCCCTATTTGGGTCAGGAATGCATTCGTCATTCTTAACTCCATGCCCTTCAAGCAGGACAGCAGGTCCTCCTTATTTGAGTCTGTGGCGCTAGGAGATGTATCCGACATTGTCTCTGCAGAGCATTCTGGCAGCGACAGTGGCCCTCATTACGACCCTGGCGGAGGTCCATGGTGCAATTTGCACCATGGACCATGGCGCAGAGCTGCCAATACCGCCATGGGGGTTGGCGGACTTACCGCCCCATTCCGAGGTTGGCGGGGCGGTTAGTCCCCAATCCCCATTTACCCTTCCCCATTCCCATTTTTGCCCCATAGGGTATAATGGGAGTGGGGAAGGCGTCAATTACGCCACCGTTTTGATAAAAGTCACCCCAAAACAACACAGCTCTGCCAACCCAAAGATTTAACAACCCTAGCTGTTGCTCCTCACTCTATTGGACTCTACCTAGCTGGCAGTGGTGCCCGGTTCCTGGCTTCTTCTTTATTGAGCCCGGTTAACAGTGACTTTGTACTCCCTGGTGGTTCTTCCTCAGTCCTTTTGGCTCTGCCTACCACAGGAGAATCTAGTACTGTTTTCTCAAACTGGTGATCCAGCCTCAATGTACTACCTACATGAGTGGTGCTAGTGTGTGTGCCTCAGCATGGCATCCTCACTTGTTGTGCGGTCCGTCTGCCCCTGATTTACAGATGTGCCACACGACAGGCAGTATGTGCCAGCATACCTCATAATGCTGTCTATCTACTGTCCAAGTAGCTCCACACCCTGAACTCCTCCAGGGGAATGACATGCTGCTGGTGGTGGTAACGCTGTAACCCTGATTGATGATGTCACTGCATTAGACCGTGCTGGGACTGACACTGGGGACTGTGCAGGCCCAGAGTCATGGAGCATCAGGGTCACTTCTTGCATGGCTAGATTGCTGCCATCACTGCTCATCGAGGGTGCTGCACTAGCTGGGTCAGTTGGATGTGATGTGTTCTCCTGGTACACATTGTTGTGCCATCTGCATGAGAGCTTGTCCACCAAAGGCACTCTTCCTTGGGTCATCCCAATGCACTGCTTTTTTTGTAGAGATTGCAGATTACACTGTTTGCCTCCCCCTAACAGTCTCAGTCTCTGTCAAACTAAAGTATCACCACTGGAGGGTATGTCATGTGTGGGGATGACTGCTGACCCACCTTCACCCACTTAGGGGTTGCTCAAGCCCACATTTCCATCTCCTCCCGAGCGGGTAAAGTTGCATTGGCAACTCGCTCCATCTCCTCAGCAGGCAAATGTGCAGTGGTTTCAATCCCCTCCTCCTGAGACATTTGCTGAGGGATTATCCCTCCCGCCCTTCCTTGGAACTCTTCAGTCTCCTCCAGCACCACTTCCTCCCCGTGCTCTTCCTTCTCCCCACCCTCCCCTGCTCCTATGTGGTTACCACTCTCTGCTGTTGGAGCACCACCACTTCCTCACCATTGCCAAGGTCTAAATACTAGTCAGCGTGGTCCTGGAGCATGGGGCTAACATGACAATGTCCCCTGATTTCTGGGATTCTTGCTCTTCAGCCACTGTCTGCCTCCCCTCAAACTCAGTCGCCTATTCCTGGCTATTGTCGTTGTCTACCTCCTCTGACACGGTGAAAGGTAGTCTAGCCCCTCCTCTTCTTTATCCAGCACTCCCCACTTGCTACTTCTGGTCAAAGTTGTATAGGAAGAACTGTCTAACACATTTGTTGACCCTGAAATTGTTTTGCTGTATCTTGTATTATTCCGAGGTCTGCATGGTTCGATTGCCAATTCAGACCTCGGAATAATACAAGATACAGCAAAACAATTACAAGGTCAACAAATGAGTTTGTCCCATACAACTTTGACAAGAAGTAGCAAGTGCAGTCATTTATACAAACAAGCACAGCTACCCCAATGGGAATGGAATAATTTTTCTTTATTACAACTTGAAAATCTATTGCGCAACTAACAATTGTATGACAGTATTGAAAAGACTACCTTTGAACTTTCTAAACCTAAATTGCGCCTCCTGAAGAACCGCCACACATATACTAGCGGGGAAACACGTGTTGGAGAGCAAACAACCAGGAGTAATGAAAAGTATGCAAATTCATCATTCAATGAAGCTAATTCAATTGTTATGGAGAGTAAATAATGTGGACCAATGAAAGAACTGAAAATGTATCATTGAATGCATTAAATTAAATTGTTATTAGGGGAACAAAGCAACCTTATTTACTGAATGGAATGAAGTAAATCCAAATGGTCCTTTATTTTATTTTATTTTTTTCTGTGTGGAATAATCAATAAACACAGAGGCACAAAGTGGTATTTCTAGTCATTTCATTTTTGTAAACTGCACCCAACAACCTGAAAGTGGAACGCAACTTTGGACTTTCCAATCTTTACAGTAATTTCTAAGCCCTGGTCAGTCTCAGGGCAATAAGTCCCAGTTTGCAGCTAAACCCCCTTTTTGCTCTTTTACTGTATAATAACAACTTATTCAAATTCCATAAGTGAGCACCAGTGCTGCCTAATAGGCTGATCTTCTCTACATACTAGGATACTTTGATTGCTATTTTACATTTACTTTTTTGAAAGACAAAGGAAAAAAAGAGTACAACAAGAATGTTTTGGGTGACAAACAACGGGGAAAAGGAGGAGGACAAGTACAACATAAACTTTTGGGGAATTTTCTTTACAAGGGATAAAGCAGGGATGTAGAAACACCAACAACACAAATCCAACACATAATAAACACCTTCAAAACTCTTCCACAACACTCCCAAATTCGCCAAACTGACATGAAAATCCTCCAACACATTACCAAATTGTGAGCTTGCCTTGAACTTCTCCACAGCCAAAGAAACCCCACAAAGTTAGCACGTAGCTTTTACAGACCCTCAAACCTTTTCTGGATGGATTGAGTCCTCCAACTGAAGGGTCGAACTTCTTCATCAAGGTGCAAGCCCCCCCCCACTGATTGGACTACAGGACTCAAACCATGCATCGAGACCAGCGGCCAGGCTCGAAATCCTGTGGCAATATCGCAAGACATGTTGGATCCATTCAGAAAAACTCCACTTTTTTGTGGGGCACATTTTGGGAAGTTTGGGGACCCACGTTTATGAACAACATTCTCATTCTTGCATCAGCAAAGCAGTTTCATCTGACATTGTTCTGTGTCCCAGAGGTGTTAAGTTTAGCTCCAAAATATAGGTTTCAAAGCTTCGGTAAAGAATCATAAGTTATAGTAAAATAGTGTCAACAATTAGTCTATGGGTGCTGTCCTGTACCTTTCAAGAACTAGATTTTATTGCCAACATGTTTTCTTTGGTGTGCTTGAAGCAGCATGGCATTGTATCGTATATGACCCTATAGGAATACTGACTTTATTTCACTGAATTATGCAGAGTGTTTTTGTCATGTTGATTTCCCTTAAGATCTGCTTCCCTCAGCGTGTTCTATCCCAATGCCTTGTAAAGCCCACTGCTGCTTACCACAACTAGATACATGCTCAGGAAATACAATGATAATAATAATAACGTTGTGCGGAACACCGCCACAGCACACACACACTCGGCCCCTGCAGTAAATTTCCAGTCCTAGCACTCTAAGGACGACCAGCATAACCAATCAAATATTGGCCCCACTAAATTTCAAACTGTGGACCAACACAGAGACCATCATACAACCTCTCCAGCCCAAATACCATTGCACATTATCAGTACCTGGATTCCGGGCTGTACTAAGAACTCAGACCCATTTGGAAATGCACATTCAAGACAACCACAGTGCTGTGAAGCCATATCAGTGCCAGGTGTGCACTACACCAGTGCCAGTGACATAACAAAACAAAGCATGGCAAAGAATCTTATAGGGCGGGACCATGGCTAATTGTCATATGGCATTCAAATTGTGTTTCAATTCTGGTGAGTAAGATTTAAGCAAAGATGTGATGCAGGTCTACCTTGCAGCATTAGATATTCAAAAGGGCATTTGCTGCACCACCCAACCTATTCTGTCACTTTGAATTTTTCCAGCAGCTCTTCAAAGGTAAAATAAAATGCCTCCTCACACCTCAGCAACCACCCACATCACCCGTAACTCTTTCTGATACTGTATGTAGTCAGATCAGCCATGCTTGCACAATAAACGCTATGGACATGCCATATGAGAGGAATGATGTGTTATTATTACTATTGGTCATGTGTAAAGTGCTTAACACCAGACTCCCACAGCTTCTGAGTGCTTGACCTGGCTTTGAACAGATAATGCACTGCTTTGACCTGTACCTAAGGCAGCTGCACTGCCCCTGAGCTATCCTACCACCGTGTTTTGCATTAGTAATGTCCACGCTATATCCCTGTTCTAGTTTTACACCAGGATGAGCACCTTATTTTCTGTCACCACTTCAAGATGGCTCCCATACGGGTTCACTTCAGTGGCAAGGACCTCCGCAGCTCCAGAGCCGTGGAGCACTGTACCTTTCACTGTTCGTGCTCAATCGTTGGCAGGCTCTGCTGCCCTCGGATAGGAACTAAACTGTGAGGGGCGACAGGCCCTTAAGGAAAGCTATAACTGCTTTTCTTCTCCTCTGTGCTTCCTGTCTAGGTAATGTTTCGATAGTAGACAATAGTAGACAACTGCGGCTGGGGCAATGCTCCAATACCATATTGCTTTCTAAAGTGTAAATGCTGATATAACTATGTTCGATCCAGTGTGAGAAGGCACGTCTGTGCTCATCTCGGCAGGAGGGGCTGTGGTTAATGCCATTCATCCTACTTACTAGGTAATGTAAATGTGAAGAGTAGTACTATAATTCAAAGTTATTCCATCCAGCATATAAATCATTTCCGCCCCCTGCAATTTTTTACACAGGGTGTGGATGCTAATGCCGACATAAGACAATTTCCAAAATGTTTCAAGAATCTAAATTGGGTGGGTCTGAAAGATAAACAGAAACTGAGGCAACAATGTAATGATAATCAGAGATGACAGTTTACTAGAATTGGCTAACAGGAAACTATGAGTATAATGGAATTGTGCAACAGCACAGTTGACGTAAATCAAACATTGCGCAATGGTAAATGGGAAGTGTGCTGAGATTGTGCAAAATGTGCCTATACTGGTAATGTGGACACTGAGGGTATGCAGGAATTGTGCACGGTGGAATTCCAGTTCCTGGAGGATAGTTCTGTGGCAACCTGCTCGCTTTGGATGCATGACGACACAGAGCAACAGAGGTTCGATCCCCCAGTCTGCGCTTAGAAACCCCTAGTTTATAAATACTCTATCATATCGCGTTATAAATAACCTATTTTATCATATACCAATGGGAAAATTAAAAGATATTTCTATACTTGACCTCTTAGAATATTGGGTTGCCAAACGAGGGTATCCTTTTCCCACACTGTGCAAACTAGGAATACATTGCAGTTAGGACACTGGAAGTTTAATGGGATTGAAAATGGGGAATTAAATGAGATTTTCAAAATAGGAATATAGCAGAGTTGGGAATACTTGCATCATCTAATGGTATTTTCAAAAAACTTGTAGAACACTGGAATGGTCAAACTGCTCATTTAATGGGACTGAGAAAACTGATTGTACGTAAGCGAAACCAGTGGGGGAAGTTTGTCCCAAAATGCAAGGAAGAATTCCTGTGTGCAAGTGCAGCAGTAAGCCCAGACATGAATTTTTGGCTTCTTGCATGTCAGCAGATAAATGAGGAGCAGGTGCCCCTGAAAGCCCCTGAAAGCCCAGAGAACAAGGGCTCCAAGTCGAGATTCCATTGCTCAAATTGGGGGGGGGGGGCACGTGATTCAAATTTAGTCAATAAGGTGAAAAATCCTCTATGGAGAACAAACAAAACAAAAGCCAAGGGGCTTATTCTATGGACTGTAACCCATTCAGCAGCCCCTCAATCCTTTATTAGTTTGCAGTACCATAAACAAGGGTAGAATAACCATTTACATATTATCCTGATTCCAGCCAGCCTTCTCTATATCCCTCTACCTGCATCTTTCTCGCTTTGTATCTCCCTCTCTCTATAGCTCTCCCTATCACTCTGTCTGTATCATTCTTTGGTTCTATGCAGTTCAAGTTCCTTTTTTCTGAGCATTGCTTTTTTCGTTATTCTTTTTGCAATCTTTATCCGAACTGCTATACCTAACATTGAAATGTGTTCGGAATTCTCTGCCTTTTTTCTCGCATGAAACCGGTGCTTGAAATGGAAAAATGTTGGAGGGGCAGGGGCTCAGATATATGGCCCCAGGCCAGTTATCTCTTCATAGAACCCAATCCCGACAATTTGTATATTAAAAAAGAGTATTATGGGAACATAAGAATGCCCACAATTTTACATTTGAATCATGTCTGATAGTGAGTCAACAAGAAACCATTTTGATCGAATAATGGAAATTTTACTCTGCTGTTTTAATTGGTCACAATTCCCACCCTAACAAAAAAGAAGCAAGACATGTATACTAGTGTGGACAGCCAAAACCTCACATATTGGTGTTGTTGTTCTTCTTCTTGATAGGATGACTCCAGAAATCTGAAGCCGGGGGAATCGCCGGCTTCATATTTCTGGAGTCATCCTTAAAAGAAGAGGAAGAAGAAGAAGAAGAAGAAGAAGAAGAAGAAGAAGAAGAAGAAGAAGAAGAAGAAGAAGAAGAAGAAGAAGAAGAAGAAGAAGAAGAAGAAGAAGAAGAAGAAGGAGAAAATGTGAGGCTTTGGCTGTCTCTGTATTCAGTTTACTGGGCCGAGTCTTCCGAAGTGTGCGCTGCTTCTTGTGCATGCCTGCGTTCGGCGGCCTGTGGACAGAGCAGCACTCCGGTAAGACATACTTTGCCTAAGAGATGCTCTGTCTTTTTCTGGCCTATTTTCTACTCTGCATCCAACACCAACTTGTTGCTCTTTTTTATCCTTCCCCCATTCTCTGGCTTCGAAAAGGGGATTCCATCATGCACCATGCCAACGTCCAATCCATCTGGCCACCTCCAAACTCTGCAGCAGCCTTCCCCTATCCCCCGCGACCCTTCTCTTCCCTTACCCGCTGGCCACCAATTGCCAATCCCGTCTCTGGTATGCTTCACCTTTCCCACTCCCCGCTTGCCCCTGCCCTTCCTTGTTCAACCTCTCTTTGAAATGGGTTTTCTGCTCTAGCCCCTTCTCACCTTCTTCCCTAGTGCCCCCACCCAAAAACCTCTTCCTCACATACCTAGGCCAACCCATGCACAAATCACCCACCAGATTCCTCTCTGTTGGGGTGACCAGATTTAAAAAATAAAACTTGGGAAAGGCCACAAACATGAAAGCAGAACTAAGCCTCCCTCACTCTTCCCCTCCATCCCAAACAACCACCCTGCCACTACTCCTGCCCCACCTACTGGGATCCAACAGTGTTGCCAGCACTCTGGATATATATTGTGAGAGTTTGACTGTAATTGTAAGCATGTTAATAACCAAGGAGCTTTTTCTCAGATTGATACTACAGGCCCTGCTATGTGCGGTTTCCCGACAAGTTTCATTGTCACAATCACTTAATGCATGCTGTTGATATGTGAAAGGTTGCGGGTTCGAGCCCATCCCTCAATGGCAGATAGCTTAAGTGAACCTGCAAAATTATGTGTATTTGGTTTGTACTTGTGCTGACTGTGAAGATTTAACCCTGTCCTGGTGGTGAGCTGGGCTGGTGCCATTTAGTCACTCTCCCTTTCCCCAAAACGGGGACTGGGTTTTAAATTAAAAGAACTCTTGGAATAGGGACATAGGGCCCAATTCCTGCCAGTCCTAGCAAAACCGGGATGTTCTGTCACCTTGCTCTAATCTCCTGCCTTCCCCATAACACCTTCCTCTCGCTTCAAATGCACCTGTTGGCCTCCTTCACCTCCAAACATGGCCGTCCTGAGTGGCGGCAGAGCCCTGGGCAATGAAACAAGAATTTGACGAACACATCAGTGCCCTATGTTGACGAAAAACCACCCGCACCGAAGAAGGAAGGTAATATAATGTTATGTAATGCAACCCACTCCGCACTGTAACGCCTGTCACCAGTGCGAGAGCCCAGTGAATTTGATTACATCAGGGTGCCTGCCGTGTCTTCTCCCACCATGCCAGCTCGGGGTAGCCCTTAAAAGACTCCCCCAAGCAGGCGTGGCGGAAGGCTAATGAGGTACCCTGGACAGTCGCTCTGCCCGCCCGGGCCTAAAGCCGGCCCTGCCTCCAAGCCATCCACGCACCCCTTGAAACGTTCCCCTTGCTCTGAAAGCTAGAAACATTGCGCATATTCTTTCACTTTGCCTTTTCCAGTCACTTCCACTCCTACCTCGGGATACCAATGAGCCTCTCTCTCCTGTATCTGCACTAAGCTCCTTTCACCTCTTCTAAGTGTCTGTGTGCGTCTCAATGTAACGGCAATAAAAGCATGCACAGTCATGCCCTCGGTATAAAAGCACAGAACTCGACATTGCAGTGACATGATAATTATTCAGTTTCCTATATTTCTGCCACATATTTGTCCACAAACTAGATGTGTTCGATGAAACCATTAACTTTTGTTTTTAGCTGGTTTGTCGTGTCAAAACATTGTCCTGGCAGGATTCAACGCTAGAGAGTGATCTGCGTTTTGAAGCTACAGTGGTTTTCAGAAACAAAGAACCCAACATATGTCATTCTGTTATCGAACACTTAGAAAGCCTATACTGCTTTTAACATTCCAAATAACTGCAGGGTGCCTTTTGTAGAAGTGAGCCCAAATCAAGGCCCGCAATATCACAGCAAATGTAAAGCATTTGCAAGAGTAGGTCTTAAGTATGCCAGTGTTCAGCATGCATTACAATATGAGTAACATTTCAGTGGGATATGGTAGCATCAGAAAGGATGATGGATGTCCATGCATATAATGATTCGAAAACAAACAGAAGTTTATTGTAGAGTAAAAGACCCCTACACATCCGTGCAGAGGTGAAGCATCCAACTGTTATCTGTCAGAACGTTGATGCGCACGTGATAACATTCAGATGGGACACTCTAATGTCATTTTGCACACACCATTATATGAATGGATACGACAAATGACCCTCCTTGTTATTAGCAGGTAGCAACAAAAATATAACTTTAAGCATGTGTAGCAACGTAAATAATTGATTTTTACAGAAAATGTATATTCTACATTTCATAGTCACAGAATCGCCTTGGCACTCTCCTAACATGTCCACTTCTGGAACACCCCACCCCCACACCTGCCCCTGCCTCACTACCCTCCAACCTTTCCGGAATGTCTTCAGCTACACTGCCCATCTCTGTATTCTGTTGGTCCCCACTCAGAGAAGTGGAGGCTTCAGTCTTGTCCTGCTCATTATGCCACTCAGATCCCATACAACCCCCAGTGGGATTGCAACATTCACAGGTTTCAAGAGTCAATATATCTGCCCCACATTATAAAAGCAACCCTGTCCAAACTCCATTGTTTTCCATCACTCGTAACTATATGTTTTTTCCAACTTTGTTCACTCTTATTGGATCAAAATTTTTTTAACATCCCTTCAGAACTCTGAATGGTTTTTTGATGCATACCAAGTCCACAACACATACCGGCCCTATAGATCTGGGCCCTTCAGACATAGAATTAGGACTTTCTTCCACACACAACCACTTTGGACACATTTGGGAGCACGTCTACCTTCCCCTCATCTTTTAAAAAGGTGAAACACCATTCAGTACATGAGGAGTGTCTCTGTACACCTTCATCATTTCCAGCACACAGCTCTTCCACTCCAAACCATTAGCAAATGCAAGTTGAATTGTATTTTTGATGATCCCATTTACTCTCTCAACTAAACCATTTGCTTTGGGGTTGTATAGTGCTGTGCAATTGTTTTCTATGTGATGGCTCCCCAGATAACTAACTATACATTTCATTTGACACCAACTGTACCCCGTTGCCTGAAATAAAAGTCTTGGTATAACCGTCCCTTGAAAAGATAGTTTCCATGTAATCAATCACTGTCTTAGAGGAAATAGTAGATGCAAATTCAACTTTAAACCATCTTGAAGCATGGTCCACAATAACTATTGTAAATCTATGTTTCGGACCCAGAATGCTCATTTGGCCCATAAGGTCAATGGCCACTTTTTCCCATGCCCATTCGGGAATGTCCACACTACCTGACTCAACCGTCTGGGTTTTAACTGATTTGTTACTGCAAGAACACAGAATACCTCCTCCTTGACCATAGAGTCCATATCTGGCCACCACATGTTTGCCCTCAACCTTCTCTCAGTTAAACACTTTCCTAAATGTCCTACATGTGCCCGCTTGACAAATTCACTGTTCAACGATAGAGGAGGGATTAACCTCTTCCCTCTCGTTAATCCCCACTGCGAACTGCACAACTCATCTCTTACTTTGTAAAAAGCAGAACTCACTCCATCACCTCTCCCCAACCACATTCAGCCCTGGTTATGGCCTCCTTCATGCACCCTCCTAATCAATACTCTTCAAGCACACCTACTTTGAAAATGCCTCCAATTTGAGCCACCCATCCATTCCCTATTTCATCATTACCCATCACCCCTTCACTTGGGGACCTAGATAAGCAATCTGCTACCAGATTACACCATCTTGGAACAAACTGAATGAAAAAATTAAAACCTTACAAGTCAGACAACCACTTGGCAATTATGTGGGTAGCTAATCCCGAACCTCTAGTAGTAAACACATGTGCAGTGGTTTGTGGTCACTCCTAATAGTATATGGTATGCCTCAGACATAAGTTTTGAAGTAGTTTGACACCCAGTAACATGCCAGGCTTTCCGTCTCGATAGAGGAATACCATGATTCTACCACAGACAAGACTCTTGAAGCAAAAGCCACCGGTATTCTACACCTCGAGTGCACTGAGAAAACACTGCTCCAATTCCCCTTGAACAAGCATCTACCATGATTGTGGTTTCATAAACCGGATCAAACAGGTAAAGAGTAGTAGTGTTTGCTAACTCAACTTTTATCTTCCTAAAAGTATCTTCCTCTCGCCTGCCCCAAACAAACTGCCTCCCACCCTTCAATAGATCTCTCAAAGGTGTACATTTCGAAGAGAAGTTCTCAACATACATGGAAAAAAATTCCACAACACTAAGAAATCACCTCAACTCATCTCTGTTCATAGGAGACTTGATTTGCAATATTGCATCCACCATTTCCGGTTGAGATTCCATTCCTCTGTTTGTAAGAATGTGTCCCATAAATGTGCCTCGGTGAACCTTTAATTGACACTTCTCCCTCTTTATAGTTAACCCAACCTTTTCGAGTCTCCTCAACACCTCCACTACCTTGGCATTGTGTTTCATGTTACTCTTTGACCCTACCAGGATATCAACTTGGAAACATCTGATGCTCTACAACCCTTCAAAAGTATCTACCATGCTTTTCTGGAAAACTGATGCCACAGAAGCTAACCCAAATGGCAGTCTCTTATACTCATATGCACCCATGGGTGTTATAACTGCAGTGAGCGCTCTGGATGATTCATGTAACTCCACCTGGTGGTATGCAGAAGATAAATCCAAAGAAGAGTACCTTTCAGCCTTCCCCATGGTGGAAAGCATTTCACTCACCTTGGGCAATGGATGCTTGTTAACGAGGATATTTTTATTTAAATCTCGCAAATCCACACATAGCCTAATCCTGCCCTCTGGGCGTTGTGTGACTACCACAGGAGAAAGCCATGCATTACTCTCTATTGGTTCAATAACCCCCTGTTCACAGAGATTTCTCACTTCCTGACTAACTTTACTCCTCACCCTTAAAGGAAGATACCTCATTTTATTTATTCTTACTGCTGATCCTATGTATTTCACTGCCCCCTCCCCCTGGCACTTTTCCTCTCCCCTTCCCCTGCACTTATGCAATCTCAGTGTCACCTGGCCTAGTAAGAGCCTGTCTTCCCTCTGTTCCCCCTCCCTTGCCTCGCCGCGCCTTGAAACACTTATATGTAGGCATGTTATAAATGCCATATCATATCACCTTGTGTACACTGGGAGTTGTGTTTTCCATTAACCGAATACTGTTTTCATAACCTCTTAGCCTTCTTATGCCACTGTGAAAGACTTTTTCAAACTTTCTCACCATGTCCTCACTGAATTTCTCTGAGACGTGCTTTGTCGCATGCCCTTACTGCCCTTACTTGCCACTCTTCCCTTTTGTATCCACATATACCTTTGCGTGGATATGTCTTTCACCATGTGCGATATCACACCACACAAAAGCTTTCAGATCTATTCTTCCTCCCCCATATGCTCTGGGCCTGATGTCTGTGTTATGTAATGTGTGATCCGTTTCACCCCATATCTCCCTGTATTTATCATCTGATATGATAGTGTATGGTGATCCAGAGTCTGCTAATACATTTGTAACACTACCAGCCATTAGTATGTCTATTTCAGGTGGAATATATTCTCTATCATCATCGTCTCCCACGTCCCCCACGATGTGGATCGCCTTATTAGCCCAGTCCAGTTCAACTTCCACCACCGCACTTCACACCTGTTTCCCCCACAGTATTGTTTGTGTTTGTTTTGCAGAATCAGGCAAAGTTACCTACTAACCCACACTTCCTGCACCTACCCCTCATTGCCGGGCATTCTTTTGGATCTAACTCATGTTTTTCAAACCCACAATGAGGACAATGTTCCTTCCGCCAACCATGTTGGACAGGTATACAGTGTTAATAATGAAAAATAAATAATGAATGACATTTATAATGAAACATAAATAAGGAAAATTAACAAATTCTTTTAAAGAAAATATGTGTGGGGGTGGGGTAAAGGGTTAAGTCTTGTGGGGAGGGGGTTGGGGTGGGATTTTTAGCATGGAGAAACAGGGATTTAGGAGCGGACCCCCCAAAAAAAGATAAAAAGTGTTATTTTTTCCTTCTTTTTCTTTCGTTATAAATGTATTTGTTAATTTAGTGAGTCGTTTATAAGACATGGAACCATTGAGCATTGTTATAATTCACCTCAGATCTGTTGGACTTCTTTAAAGCACAAATCTTTGACTCTTCCTCCAGTACTCCCCCTTCTGCTTTCTCACTGCACACCAGCTGAACACTTTCCTTTCCATTCTTAGCCTTCACCTACTTAAGACATTTACTTGTCAGCTCAATACCCATTGCAATAGAAAACGCCTCTTGTAAAGGGGGATTCTTAGCTTGCCAGAGTCTCACCTGTATTTTAGAGGTTGATGTGTGCAATCATGAGTTGCTCTCTAATGCATTCATCTTCACTTCCTGTGACTTCACATGAGGTTAGTAACCCCCTCATATCAGCAACAAAACCATCTACAGATTCCCCAACACCTTGGTTCCTGGAAGAAAAACGTGTATTCCTCAAACATCACATTAACTTGCTTGCCATATTGAGCTTCTAATTTCCTCATGGCTTTACCATACTGGCCCCCTACATCTCTACCACCCCCTCCTGCCCATCATTCACTTCAACATTTGGTTGTTTTTGTATCACTCTCACAGCCTCTGCACCCATAGAGCACATGAGAGAAAAAAAAATGTCCTCTCATCCAAAAACCTTTCAAACCCAGATGCAATGAAGTAAAATTTAAATACATCTTACCAATCCTCCCAAGAAATTGGGGGTTCTCCAGGAGTTGGCAGAAATTTGGGGGGTGGATCTAAGCTCTGCATTCTTACCGCTGTGTGATGAAAAATAATTCACACAATAAAACCAACCAAAACACCCCAAACACAAAAATAGTCCTCTTGTTAAAACAGTGCGGTTTCAACCTCCCACCACACTGTGTGGACAATTATATGTAACACTTTGTTCGTAATAAAATTCCCATGCAGGATGCAGTACTGGTTGCAGCGAGAAGATGGAGCTGACTTCCAATGTATAAGGAATGTCTAACCGCTAGTGACAAACACAGGATTATCTTTTCATCTGCCATTCACTATGACCACATCCGTGTGAGGGTCACGACTATAGTTTTTTCTGCCAAATGGTACCAAGAAGTCTGTTGCCGCTGCCACATCCTGTATACCCGATACCCCTACAGCCAAAAGGACCACCAATGTTCACAGGTGGGCCTCTGTGAGGAATGGCTCTGTGAGTAATTTCTCTTCCTCGGCTGCTCTTTAAGTGTAGAGAGCAATCAGCTCTGAATGTTGACCCCCGACGGTGAGGTGGGGTGGGTGCCACAAACTCCGCCGTGAACTTAGATTTTGAGAGAGAGATGTTGCCCTCTGATACTAGTGCCAGCTGTGGTGAGCGAGTATATGCGTCCCGACCCCCAATATGAACCCTGAAGGGTATGCTGCTCCAACATGAGCTCAATTTCTGAGGGAGAACTGTTGCCCACCGATACTGGTACCAGCTGTGGTGAAGGAGTGTAGGCGTCCCGAGCCCCCGATATGAGCCCAGAAGGGTTTACTACCCGCCAATGCCAGCTATAAGGGCATGTTGGGGTCCCAGGCCCCAAAATGAGCTCCGATGGGTATGATTACGCACACTGCCACCCTCCAACGCTGCGAGTAACTGCTCTCTATGCGTATTTCCGGTTACAACAGTGCCCACTGTTCATCGTCCCAACTGTGTAGAGACACTTCCCGCACCTTTCCAATATGCTCTCTGTCTGTATGTGAGCGACTATAATAAAATTACCCTACCTTTTGACACTAATGATCGCCATCCCCTTGGTCTGTCCCTCCGTCTCTCCACACGAGTGTTGGGGTCTTTAATTTCTTTCCCAGCCATGAGAAGTTCTCCCCTTCCTCGTCACCATTAAAATGTAGTATCGGAAAGGATGATGGATGTCCACAAATGATTTGCGAACAAACTGAAGTTTATTGTACAGTAAAAGACCCCAACACACCCGGGCAGAGGTGAAGCTTCCAATCTATTATTTGTCAGAACGTTGATGTGTGCGCGATAACATTCAGATGGAACACTCTAATGTCATCGCGCATACACCATTTCATGAATGGATACGACAGATACTCAATGCCATAATGTTTTTCAACCATGTTGCTGCATCACTGGCCACGCTGTAGCATAGATTATCAGATAACTTATTGGATGCAAGGCTTTAACTGGGTTTCTGTGTGCAAATACATGTGTGAAGATCGATGGATGGCTTGACCACTGGGAACTATTCTGAGTAGCATTCCATTGGTTTTAGTTCATCTTAGCCATTTGAGAGGGGGAACTAAACATATGCAAATTATTCATGGCCGTTCCCACAAAAGCAGCAGTTAAGCTGGAACTGTTTGGCCACTTCCACTCCATACGGAAACACAGGAGACTCCAGTAATATGTCCAGATGCGGCACACAGCCAGCGCCGCTCCGTGACCCAGCCAGATCAACCCAGCATTTTAGAGCCAATCTTTATCCCAAAATTATGGATTTGATTTTCCTTATTTACATTGTTACAACATGACAGAGGCCGTTCACCTTGGTGACCTGCTGCGAATATGAGTACAGCCTAGTGCGTGATTTACAACATCTCACCTGGGTTTATAAGGACCAGTGAGAGTTCACCATACAATTCTGTAACCGCAACACTTTCCAAAGCTCGGGCCCCAATCTCAGGGCAAACTCTTTCAAGGTGGACTCCCTTTCATGAAGAAAAGAGAACTCCCCCGTGGGCTCCTGACAGATACACCAGGATCATTTGTGTTGCTGCACTGGATGCCACAAGGGTGACTTCTCTCTGCCACTGCAGGTTCGGGGATCTGAACCTGACTCCCTAGCGATCGGCTGAGGGCAAAGGAGGCTGTCGCCCATCCCTTCCAAATGGCGCTCGCCCATCTGTTAGGATCGACTGACCCATGTTCACCTACCCTTCACATGGAACCCCTCTCCACTTCAACCTTCAAAGTTTTCTCTGGAATATTTGCTGCTACCACCAAGATCTGACCCTGTAGCTGCTCCACCCGAACCCATGCCCCCGACTTCTGTACACACAGAAGTGACCCTCCTACTTTCCGTTGCTTAGCTCCCACAACTCACAGCACTGGCGACAGCTGGGTATGAGCCAGAAGCTCCATTTTCAGGGCTAGTTGATTCGGCATGTGAGTTGTTGCACAATTCCTAGCAGATTCTGGGCCTCATTACGAGTTTGGCAGCAGCCATGGAGCTATTAGCTCCATGGCTGCCGCCGAACCGGGCTCCTTTACCGGGTTCCCTGAATGGAGAATTACCAGGCCATTCTGTGTTCGAAGGGCCTGGTAATTCCTCCCTCAGGGAAGCCGGGCCCGGACCTTCCCCATTCCCATTTGAGCCCCCATAGGGCTCAATGGGAATGGGAGAGGGAGCTAACTACGGGCCGATTACGACTGCCCCGTTGTTAGCTCCCTCTTCCCTCGCGGGACCCGTTAACGACGCCTGGTTTTACCAGGCGTCCTTACCGGATCCTGCGAGGGGACCTCGTAATTTCGTGGCACGGGTTTAACGGGTCTGCCTCCATTAGCGGAGCCCGTTAACCCATACTGCGAAGGTTATAATGAGGCCCTCTGACTTCCATGGCCATCCTTATGCTGTATCAATCAACACCTCTTGCTCGGTGTTGTATATGTAAGCTAGTCTATAGACGGTTGGGCACTGTTTGTAATATCGGTGGACAGCCTTTGGCTGTACATTGTCAACATTGCCAATACACAGTGTTAAGATCTGGGAAACTTAAAGATTCTGATGCTAATAATATGTTTGTATTGTGTAGTATCTTTTACCTACCCTCAGCTAGCATAGATGGAGATAATACCCTATAGTGAGCTTTTACTATAAGGAAGTGTAGGTGTGGAATATGAAATGGTAGGGTAGCATGTTTTCTTTTGTGTATTTAGGGATACCTAGAAAAAAATGCTATGTTTTATTCTTGGTATTTATGGATGCATAGATGTGAAACACAAAAGGGCACAAAATATAGCAATGCAATGTGCTAATAAGCCTATATGTGAACACAAAATAGTAAAATCTAGAAACAAATCCAGCATGCCCACCCAAAGAACGTTACATGGGGGACAGGGTGTACAACAATGCTAGACCTTCAGTCAAGGGTATCGAAATGTGGGCTAGACAGAGCACCGTACATGGCAAATGTAATCTGTAAGGAAGGCATGGTATTAACAGTAAGACAAACACAAGTGACCACAGTTCAATGGTGTTTATTGAACTTTAACAAGGGCATGATAAATGCCTATCTAAACCTAAATCTACAGATTGGAGCAAGCTATGATCATCAAATAATAATAATGCAGTCCTAGTGGAGTCTCGCCAAAATAAAAGGACATATACTAAAAAACAAATGATTGCCAATTCTTACTGCTAAACATACATAATAAGGGGTAGTGGTCATGAAAATGAAAGAAGTTTTCACAAAATGATATGTTAGGATGTTCAGGCCGTTGGCCTCCCTTGCCCACGTTTTCAGCATGGGACAAGGCGGTTCACTCGAGCAAAGCACACACTCTGGCTTCTTCGGCACGAGGACACATTTCCATTACCAGCATGAAGGCCTTCTGTGCTGCAAGTCTCTGCTTTTCCAAAGTGTCTTGACTCAGAGGGCCTGATATACAAGAACAAAATAAACACAAAGTTCCTCTCCTCTTTCCAGTGTTCAATGCAGGTGTCTCACCCTGGATACCCCTGAGCCGGGCTCAGATACCTTTTTATATCACAGTCAGTATCGTAGATCCCCCTCTGCCAGGCTTAGACCCCTATTTACATCACAGGCAATATCATGGATCCCACTCTTCTGGGCTCAGATCCCCATTTTCCAATGTTTGCAGAATGCCGTTTCTCTGGTACTCATGGTTCACCCTGGATCTCCCTCAGCCAGGCTCAGATCCTTTCTCCGTCACAATTAGCCTCCCTCAGCCGGGCTCAGACCAATTGTAGCACACATTCAACTATCAAAGACTTTTCAATGTGAACAGGATTTAGCTTGACCCATTGTAGGACCACTTCAATCTCAAATTTCAACTTTCAATAGTTGCCAATTAATTGGATACCTGACAGAGACCTTCGAGAGAGCACCCGCGTGGCACTGGACCACTCTGTCTATGGTATCTTATTTGACCTCCCAAAGTTCAATCACTCCTCTGTTTATCAAATATATTCGCTTTGTTCGTCTCATATGTTTCACATGCTATTCTCTTTAGATTTCTTCATACAATGTTGCTGCTTGCAACCTTGGTTCTAACATAGGAGGGTTTGGTATCGGTCTCTCTGACTCACCAGCTATGCTGTCTTTACTGGTGCGTTTTGTTGTAGGAGCCAAGGACAGTACGACGTCGGCTGTCGCTCCTCCCTGCCTTGGTTATCGACGCGGCAGAGCACCAGGTACCTTTGATACGCAATGCAGGTTTGTTCAGCTTTAGCTCCCGGTCTTAGGTTTCTTACTTTCCACGGTTCACGAAAGTAACAGTGAAAAGGTCAAGGGCACTTCGCTTCTTGCAACCCTCTCTGGTCTCACTGTCTTTCTCCTTGTATTAAACTGCCATCTTGGAACCATTGTTTCCCTGTGTGCTTCGTCTCGCTCAGAGTGTACTTTCATGCTCTGCCTTTTATCCCTTTGGGGAAGTGTGATGGAAGTCTGGTGTATGTAATGATCAGTAATTGCCTGACATTGCCTGACCATTGTATTGGGACATGTCAGGTATACGGCTCTGGTGCTAGTCTGCTTTTGCTTAGGGTGAGCTGTCAGTGAGAATGTTTTTGTGTCTGGAAAGGCTGGGAGGGGTTGAGTTCATAGGTACCCTTCCTCGTAAGATTTGGAAAAGGTGTTACAGGGAAGGGGATACTGCCTCTCACCTTCCGGTGTCCCACTTCCACTCCCGAAGACCCCTCATCCAGGTGATCCTCCCGCACTGGTCCACCCCCATGAACTGGATCCACAAGCGATGGCTGTGTCCTGGCCACCTGGATGACAGATCCCTGGGGACTAGCAGGTGATACACCTTCAGGTTTCTCACAACTCGCAAAGGGGCACCCAGTTATGAACTACAATGGTATACAAAATGGAACAACTCAATGTGCCAGCTAAAGGATACATGGAAGTGAGTGCAATGCAATGCGCTATCACTGGGACACCCAGCTATGAAACACTAGGGTACATAAAAAGAGCATCCAGCGATGAAAAAGCAGTATATAAAAGGAACAATTAAATGCACCTTCACAGGGAACCCGAGGTGTGGAATACAACATTGCAAAATACACTGCAATGAAATGTGCTGTTTAAGTGAGGCATATTTTGTGAGTGCAACAGAGTACAATTAAGCAACAATGAAGTGCACTTTCTAAGGAATAGTTAGATGTGAGACAGTAAGTAAAACAATGTAAGGCTTAAGTTAGAGATATCTAGGTGTTGGCAACATTGAGTGCAAAAAATGTGGCAATGCACCTTCAGAGGGACACCCAGAGGGACACCCAGATATGAAACCCAACAGTGTATAAAAGAGACAATTCATCCTCTTATTTTAGGGATACTTAAATATGATTACAACCAAAGGTGACAATTAGACATGATAAACGCCATTTTAAGAAATGAAGCAATTCAGTGTGTTGACTTAGGGATACATGGATTTGAATACAGTGTAATGTTCTTTCACTGGGACACCTACATAAAAACCACAAAAGCATACAGTATGTAACAACTCAATGGGCCTCATTACGACCCGTGCGGAATGGTTTAACGGGTTCCGCTAATGGATGCGGACCCGTTAACACCATTCCGCACGATTACGAGGTACCCTCGTGGGACTCGGTAAGGACGCCTGGCAAAACCAGGCGTCGTTACCGAGTTCCGCGAGGGGACCAGGGAGCTAACAACGGGCCGGTCGTAATCGGCCCGTTGTTAGCTCCCTCTCCCATTCCCATTGAGCCCTATGGGGGCTCAAATGGGAATGGGGAAGGTCCGGGCCCGGGTTCCCTGAGGGAGGAATTACCGGGCCCTCCGAACTCAGAATGGCCCGGTAATTCCCCATTCAGGGAACCCGGTAAAGGAGCCCGGTTTGGCGGCAGTCATGGAGCTAATAGCTCCATGGCTACAGCCAAACTCGTAATGAGGCCCAATGTGTCACCCTAGTGACACTCAGATATGAATCAGAATAGTATAGAAAATGGATAAATCAATGCACCATTCCAGGGACACCCAGGTGTGGAACATAACAGGGCACAATATATAGCTATGCAATTTGCTTTTTAAGGGGTGCCTCTAAGTGAACGCAACAGATTACACATTTAGAACGCTTTGTTATGGATAGTTACATTTGAGACAGCATGTAAAATTATGCCAGGTTGTTGTTAGGGACATCTACCTGGGACGTAATGTACCATCACAGGCACATGTACATAGGAAATAGTACATTGCAATGCCCCTTCACAGAACACACAGATGTGAAACATGATGCGGAATTAAGCAATTTGAGGGATGCAGGCTGTGTGTGCTATGCAAAGCCCTTTCCCAAGGACTCCTAGAAAGAAGCATAATGGTCTAAAATGTGGAACAACCCCATGAGCCATCCTAGTGATACCTCAGTGTTAGTACAATACAATATGCTTTTCCAGGAATACCCAGAATATGTAACACAATAGTGTTTAAAGTGCAGCCGTCAAAGTGCCATCCTAAGGGAAGCAGGGTTGCGCCTAACAGGGATAGTTAAAGAGGAAACGATCCCTCCACTAAACTCAAACTAACAAAACATACAAGCATCCTCAATGAGTGCTCACCCAAAAAGTTCAAAACCAAAGAGGCAGTCACCCACAAGCCTCTCAGTAGAATCTCAAGCATAATAAAAATACTAAAATGACATTGTCGCCTAGAGAATTCCATCAGCATTTAGGGAGGGGGGTTTTCAACTTTAATCTACCGGACCCCAGTGTGCATTAGTGTGATGTCACACAACTGCAACTTGTCATTACTTCCAGGCAATGCGCGCCAATGCTTTTAAAAAGGAACGAGAATATTTTCTTTCAAAATATGGTATCCCTATGCGATAATACAGATCATATGTGTCATATTCGATCAAATAATTCATAGCGAAGTTCAGACATTCCTAACAAAGAGGTTATTCTTAATATGGTCATTTCTACAGCGCTGGCTTCACATCAGCTCGTGTTTCCCTGCAAGGCTGGCTGCTGTCTGCTGTTGTTTGCTGCTTCCCTGCTGGCCTTGCAGGGCTGTTTGCTGCCTGCCACCCACTGCTTCGTTCCTGGACACTGAATGCTGTCGTGTGAGCTGCTGGTGTACATGGAAGACCCAGGGACTGGTTTTCCAGCTTCTCCAATTCCCTACACTGCACTGCGCTTTCATCATGCCTGCCTATGGCATGCTGGATGCCGTAATTGCAAGGCAAAGGACTCAACAGGAGGCTATTTTGTCCCGGTATGTGGAGCTGAACCTGGATCCCACCTCTCTTCCTACTCTTAAACCTGATCCTACCCTCACCCAAAATGTCACCTCAACTGATGCTTCGGAGTTTAGCTTCAACCTCTCCAGTCCATGATGACGCTGCGCGCCCTGCTGTGACGCCTGTGTCTGCATCCCCATCTATCACTATGCTATCTTTGTTTAAGACCACACCTCTCGCAGCCCTGTACAGAGCACTCCTTCTGAAAACTGCACGTGATACGATCTTGTCTGTGTTAAGCCCTGATTCTGCTACCTGGTGCTGTGTGGCCTCAGCACCCGCAGTGGCATCTATGGACTTTAAATTGCTTGTGAACCCTGTCCCTTTGATGCGTAGTAACACATTACTTGAATTTGACAGAGCCACTTCTGCACAATCTACCATGACCATTGCCACAGTTGATAATATTGATTCCTTAATGCTCATTACTCTAGATGCTCTAGAGCCAGGGTCTCCAGCCAGTAGATCACCTGAGGCTTCCTAGTAGCTCCTTGCATCAGACACCAAAATGATCTCATTTTGGTGTCTGAAGTCCCTGGGCCTCTTCCCCTACCCCCTCCCTTTCCTCTTCCTGCAAAGCAAACAATCAAAAGCTGTGTGCATGGTGAGAGGAGGGGCTGCATCTTGACTTGAAAGGCTCAGGGCAGTGTCCCAAAGAGGGATTAACTGTCAATAACAGAAGTGGGTGATGTTTTTTGGGGCCGTTGTCACCAAGATGTGCAAATTATGGCTGAATAGAAAGGTAAGGGGTGCATACATCTGTGTGCCATGTGAAACAAAGCTGTAGCTATGACTGTTTCAGTCTCACTGTTTCTTTTAATTTATTTTGGTTAGCATTACTTTGCATGCTGGTAATTGTAGGCTTTCAATCAGAATGGTGAAAATAAAGCTATAGCTGTGATCATGTGTGTGTGTGAATGTGCGTGTGTTTTTCTGTGTGTAAGTAAAACAGAAAATCTGTGTCAGTCCCAGCTTGCAAGAAAAAGGTGCATCCAGCGGTAGATGTTGCTTTTCATGGTAAACCGTGATTTTTTAGTTTTTTATTTGAAGTTTCTGTGTTCTTTGTTTTAAGGCAGTACTACCCCAATCGTATTGGAATTTGCTGTATATGGAGGAGCACACCTCTGTTTGTGTCCCATTACAGGAATTCAAGTGCCAGCTGCAATTTTACATTTAAGTAAATGTGGAAACTACTAGTAGCACTGCATTCTGATGCTCGTCCAAACTAATTAAACAGGAATGTAAAATGACATGTACTATCAATGCGTGGACTTAAAAAACATGATTTGATGTTGTGTTTCAGCTTTATTTTATGAAACATGAGCACGATTGAACTAAATGGGTGAGAAAAGTGAGCTTAAGCCTAGTTACTAAGTAACAAAGCACTGTACAAAAGAGGGTGGTGAATACAGGGAGAGAACATTAGGGAGAGTTATGGGTTGGGCAAATAATTAATAGGGTTGATCCCCTTTGGCTATTTACACAAACCCGGGAGATCTACAGAGATCAGTAGAGAACCTGTATGCATGTGTTCAAATTAAAATTGAAATCACTGAGCACAGGTGGATTGCAGTGTCAGCCTTCACACTGAATGTCTCAATTGGTTTCCTACATTCTGATATGCTTGACAATTTTAGGAGGCAGGTTCTAATGAAAAATAATGATAATGATGTCTTATTTATATAGCGCTTATGCCTAAGCGCTTTACATAGAATGTATGTACATACTTTACCACCCAACCGGAGTTGGTACTCATTTATCGACCTCGGAAGGATGAAAGGCCGAGTTGGCCTTGCCAGGATTCGGACCTGCGGCCTGCAGATCACACATAGATCGCAGCAGTGAGCCTCTCATCCCACTGAGCTATTTTACAGGCTGGCAAATATAGTTTTTTAAACTATTTTTAAAATAAAATTACAAATTCGGATGTTTTTGAAGCCATCATGGTAAATGCATGTGTTCCTTTTTTATATTAAGAGCAAATAAACCACCCAAAAAAGTATTGGTACAAATTCTCACACTTAAGGACATCACTGCCCCAGTAGCTCTCACCAGTAGCTCCAGTGAAATGGCCATTAACTCCAAGTAGCTCTTGCTAATGTAAAGGTTGGAGTTGGAGGTTGCTCTTGAGGCTTCCACAGGTGATTCTGAGGCCTGGCACCTACACATTTCTTCTAAACCTGATCTCCCATGTAGTACTTTTTCAGTTGATACTATTGAGCCCACAATGCCTGACACCCTGGAAGCCCTTACATGTGACAATGTGGAGCCTTGCTCCTCACACACTGTGTCAAACACTGGTAAACATATGCCCAATTGACCTGCTGTAAAATGCACACTTTTGAACACCTTGTCCCTCATGAAACATTTCACTAAAGTGGCAGATCTTATCTACAAATATGGAATTGATATGTTTCCGACAGAAACATGATTGCATCCGGTTGCCGGTCGCTCATTATCCCAAACTGTTAAGGAGTCCCACAACATTCTGCATGTCGATCGACTAAACAGGGCAGGAGAAGGAGTAACAGTGATCTTCTCGAAAGATCTGAAGATCCACTTGCTAGATGATCATCCCATACCTGGGTGTGAAATCCTACACATTAAACTCCTGGTAAACCCTAATGTGACTTATAAACTATCATGCATATATCGTCCACCCAATGATATGCCTGAGTTCAAAAACCTACTTATTGAAACTATTGAACCTTTTTTGACTCAAAAGTCAACCATATTATTCTGTGGGATCTAGAACTCCTTGTTGTAGAACTCTTTATTGGAGGAGGCAGGAGCCAGTGTGTATTGTGCTTGAGCATTGGCCCACTCTGTTCTTTAAGACCGGACTTGCATCATTTCCTTTACACGTTTGACAGTGCAGAGATTTCTGATGGTGTCACTGTCTTTTGCTGAGTTTTTATGCTGATTTCTGACCATTTTTGGTTTCAATGGAGAGATAGGATCCAGGGCTGACTGCAATGATATGTTACACATCAACCATTTGCTCCACTGCTCTCCCAAAAAAGGAGTCTTCTAACAGTGGTTTGAGCATAAGGACTCAAATACATTTTAGTAGGAGTCTTCTAAGATTTTCTTGGCAATAATGGGTCAAAGAATATCGTAAAATTGTTAGACCATGGGCAAGGAACAGGACTGATGATTGAAACAACATTCTTGTTAGAGATTATCCAGTCAATAATGTGGCCCTTTACATGCGTGGGGCCTCTAACAAGTTGAGATAAACTGATCACAGCAAGGGCGGATAAGCATTCAAATGCTTCCCTGTTGTAAGGGTCCAGCAATCCAATCACCCGAGATCAAATTAAGAAAACCTTTCTGTATTTACATTTTTGATTCTTATTTGCGTCATCTGTCAAGATGAAAGCCTAAAAGCTTCTGTGCAGTCCACCTGGGACGTACCTCTTTCTGGGATAACTACCACTCCAAAATGGTAGTTATCCCAGAGAAAGGCACCAAAGTGTTTTCTGCCTACAGCTTGATATTGCCATGTTTGACTGCACTCCCTTATATCTAAGCCAATCAGTGAGCCAGCAGGCGAATGCCGGCAAACTCCTAAGGCCCCTGTATGTGCCTGTCTGGGCGTTGTGAGGACCCGGAGGGCCTCACATCTCCTCCCCTGCATCACATCATGCTCCACCACTTCCCAACTCATGGATCAGTTCCCCAGCATGCAGCTAGTTACTCCACAAACGTATGCCTTTCCTGGAGCTTTGTTGTCCTATTCCTGAGCACCTATGAGTCATGTTCCAGACTACCTGATGTCTATTCGCTAACTAACCAATGTTGAATCTAGCTGTGCATTAAGCCAATTTCTGCTGCTTCTCCTATGCCTGACTATATCTCCTTTACTCATCTACATTGTGTGATTTTTGGTAATTTCAAACCTAGGTGTGTTTAACAATTCTACTCCACCATTTTGCCTTGCATTTGTGTGTTTTTGGTGTGTTTAAACCACTCTAAACCCCGAATTTTGTACCTTGCATTTGTGTGCTTCTCGGTAATTTAGAACCTAGTTGTGTTTAACAACTCTACACCCCGATATTGCATTGCATTGGTTTGCTTTTTGGTAATTTAGAAACTAGGTGTGTTTAGCAACTCTACACCCCCATTTTGCATTGCATTGGTGTGTTTTGGTAATTTAGAACCTAGGTGTGTTTAGCAACTCTACTCCACAATTTTGCCTTGCATTTGTGTGCTTTTGGTGTGTTTAACTACTCTAAACTCTAATTTTGTACCCAGGTGTTTGTACTGCATCAGTTTGCTCTCCTTGTACTGTAAAGCATACCTTGAAAGAAGCATAATGGTCTAAAATGTGGAACAACCCCATGAGCCATCCTATTGATACCTCAGTGTTAGTACAATGCAATATGTTTTTCCAGGAATACCCAGAATATGTAACACAATAGTGTTTAAAGTGCAGCACTCAATGTGCCATCCTAAGGGAACCCACAGGTGGAGCAAAACAGAAAAAATCTACAGAAAGCCAAAGTTCTTTTTAGGGATACCTACATGTAAATGTGAAACATTACAATTTGGAGACAGTGGAGCATGCTGTGTTAGGGATGGTTACTTGTAAGACAGTGAGGGTCATTCCGAGTTGGGCGGTAAGGGGTTACCAGCACCGGTAAGGATGCCGGTGCCGGTAACGCCCTACTGCCCTATTCCGAGGTTCCTTAGCGGGTTGCACCAGGAACGGCTGGTCTTGTTAAGAGACCTTGGAGCTGATAATGGGCCCGCAATTTGCGGGCCCGTTATTAGCGCCTTCCCCATTCCCATTGAGCCCTATGGGGGCTCGAATGGGAATGGGGAATGGTATTTGGCATGGGGAGTTACCGGGTCCGCATAGGTCGGAATGTTCCGGTAAGGCCCCATTGTAAAACAGTATAAAGGGTTTGTTAGGGATACCTTTGTGTGAGCAACATAGGGTATACAATGTGGCTGAGAATCTTCACAGGAGCTTGTAGATATGACTTAACAGCAGGAAGAACAGGTTCTAATACCTAATATGTTCAGGAAAAGGTTGTTAGAAATGGCCCATAAACTTTCTTGGCAGGTCATATGTCACAGGATCGAACCTTGAGCCAGTTACTTGAATACCTTTGGTGGCCAAATATAGCAAACGATGTGCAGGAATTTGTAGCTTCTTTTTAGCTATGTCAGAAAGTTGCTCCAGTGCAAAAAGAAGTGAGAGAGTGTGCTTGGTAACTAGTCCAATGATGGGGGAGGGGTCATAGTGTGGTTAGGGATAGCATAGGCACTATGGAGAACAGAAAAAGGGGAAACTAATTTATGTTGATGATTTTTGATTATGCTACTCATTATCCCACAGCTTTTGGGATGTTTACTACACCTTTGGTGGATTGGGAACTTTGGGACTTCAATACCAGGCTGGATATCCAATGAGAGATTCCAAACAATCAGGGATCGAATTTTACTTTCTCCTTGATGACAAAAATCAACATGTTTTTGGGCATGAAGGCACTGTACACTTCTCCTTATCACCCTCAGACTGATGTATTGGTGGAGAGAATAAATGTGTGTCAGAGATGGCTCAAAGAATGCACCAACTCTCAGAGATAGTTCTAGGGTATTTGTTGAACTTACAAACTTACAATGGGAAATGTCTCCAGATTTGTCAGTGTCCATGTCTCGAAAGATGGAGGGGATATGTTTCAGAAACCATGTGGTGTTAATGTTAGAGACATTCCCAAGTATGTTCCTGCTTGATGGGTAGTTTTATCATGTGGACCCGTGAGGCAAACATATCTGACCAGAACCCTGTGTAGGGTGTGGTTTAACGCCTCATAATTTTCTCACAGAGGTGCAAGGCCATCACAATAAGTACAATTGTCATTTGACAAGTACAGACCTTCTTTGCATTTATAGTGTTAATTCAAAATTTAGAAACAATACCTTCTCATATAAGACTGTTTACAAAAATTGAATATACTTTAAAAATATGATTTTAATTTTATTGTATTGATTTAATTTTTAATAAAGTGTAAACATTAGCATCTTGTCTAAAACATTGTGTACAAAGATGACCATTCTTAATTAACAATTGTTAAAAACAACCTTCTAAAAAACACCACACCAAACAGTGACAACATGTATCAACTCATTCATCTCATCCACTTTCATCCACATTCAACAAAACAACGTTCATACTTGTGCAAAATGACGCAATACCTATTATTTATTCACGGTACACCAAATGGCCTATCCCATAGAACTTTAAATGCTAGACAATATTCGTTGTCTAATAAAGTGCATCAATATACAATTTATATTTGGCATGTATTGTCACATCTCTTGAAATACATTTAATCGCCCCATCATTCTTGTATAGCCCCAAGTACGATCTGACTCCTAGATGGAGTTAGAACTATAATTGTGTCGACTCTAGTTTCGGGCAACTGGTTAGCAGGACTCATTCCCACCAGTGCAACTCATCAGGACAAAGACAAATAGAATCTTAATAATCATTCATAATGGTGTGTGTTAAGTTCATTTGTCGAATAGTTCATTATTTTTTCCTGTGCTTTCTAATTCCAGCCCAGAGTGTAGTTCACATACGGCAATTAGGCTATTAATCACCTTCATCTTGTGCGGGTCTAGGTGCTGTTCCCCAGAGCAACTCGCACATCTATTGTCTCGCTCGGTTGGTGCAATTACTTCCTGTTGGCCTACTTCTGAATTCCACTGAAGATATCCCTCAGATATCAGCCTTGTTTATAAAGCAACGGACCGCTAGATAAATCCGGAGGTTGGTTCTCTCAGGTCAATGGTAGCCATTCAGTCAAAGTGAAGTTCTGCCTACCTGCTTCTTGTGATGTCGATAATCCCGAAGGGACTCCATCTAAATCGGTGGCATATTTAGTAGTAAAGCCGCCATCTCACTGAAGTACTCAGAACTGCCGTATCGAACGTATCAAGCAAGGCATCATTTCGGTAAAGGGTGAAGTCTGGAATGTTGAATAATTTTGACATGTGTTTGTGTCCTTAACTACAAAGGTCAGTTTTAAAGGAAGCACAGCTCAGCAACAGTGGGTTTAGAATCAAGGAACAAGGCTTAGACTAGAAGCAGCAGAGCCACCTGCCAATTTTGTTTTGTTTGAGTGCAACATCTACTGATTTAGATACATTGTTACATAGGAGAGTTAAAAGAAAACAAACACCATACACAGTTCAATGTTCTTCATGTGGACTAATTGTGGGCAGGAGTTTGTTGAGACAAATAGAATCAGAATAACTAAAATCATGCTTTGGAATTCTAGTTATTTTTTGTACAATGTGTGACTGGATGTCTCAACTCTGGATTAAAAACACCTGGATCTACCACAATAGAAGGATACCTGGAATCCCCTTCTTTCCAACACTATGACACCCCATTGATTTAATCCTGGGCCACACAGTCTGAGGGATCCAATCAACCCAGACTTCAAACTTCAGAAATAGGTGATTGATCGTATCTAGTTTTGCATGTGCTCATTCTTTTTAGTTTTCAATACAGATCATAAATTGCATCAAAAATGTTGGCATATTCAATCAAATATTTGAATGGCTTTGCAGCCTGGTTCGGACATTCCTGACAAAGGAGGCATTCTTAATACATTTCTGTGATGTCAAAAGCAGCCGTGCTATGGTGCAGGCTTGACATCAGTCACAGCCAGGTCCCTTCCTCTAGCTTGTGTATGCCTGCATGGATGACCACTGTCTGCTGTTCTCTGCTTTCCCTCGGGCCTTCCGTGGCTGTTTGCTCGCTCGCCGCCTCGCTGCCTGCCGCTTTGCTCCTGAACACTGAATGTAGTTGGGTGAGCTGTTTGTGTACCTAGCAGACCCAGGTACCATTGTTCCTGCTTCTCCAATTCTCTGTACTCTGCTGCACTGTCCTGGTATGTGGTACTGCACCTCGAGCCCCCCTCTCTTTCTACTCTCACACTCACCCAAAAAGATACCTCTACTCATGCTACAAGCTTGGCATCAGCCACTCCAGCCCCTGATGACACTGAGTACCCTTCTGTGATGCCTGTGTCTGCATCCCCATCTACCGCTATGCCATCTTTGTTTAAGACCTCGCCTCATGCAGCCTTCTACATAGCGCCACTTCTGAAAACTGCATGTTATACAATCTTGCCTGTTTTAAGCCCTGATTCTGCTACCTGGTGCTCTGTGGCCTCAGCACCCACAGTGGCATCTATAGCCTCTAAATTCCTTGTTAACCCTGCCCCTTTGTTGTGTAGTAATACATTACTTCAATCTGACATAGCCACTACTACACACTCTACCATGACCATTGCCACAGTTGATATTATTGATTCCTTAATAATCACTACTCTAGAGGCATCCACAGGTGACTCTGATGAGCCCTGGGACCTACACATTTCTTCTTAACCTGACATCCCATGCTATAGTTTGTAGTTGATACTATTGTGCCCACCATGCCTGACACCCTGGAAGCCCATTACATGTTGCACTGTGGAGCGTTGCTCCTCAAACACGCTGTCAAACACTGGTCAAAATATGCCCAATTGCCCTGCCGTAAAATGTGCACTTTTGTACACCTTGTGCCTCATGAAACACTTCACTGAAGTGGTGGATCTTATCCATGAATTTGGAATATATATCATGTTTCTGACAGAGACAAAGTTGCATCTGGCTGCCGGTCCCTCATTATCCCTAGTTGCTCCCGAATCCCGCAACATTCTGCATGTAGATCAAATAAACAGGGCAGGAGTAGTACCAGTGATCTTTGCAAAAGCTCTCAAGATCCACTTGCTAGATATTCATCCCATACCTGGTTGTGTAATCCAACACATTAAACTCCTGGTATACCCTAATGTGACTTACAACCTGTCATGCATATATCATCCATTCAGTGATATGCCTGAGTACAAAACCGGACTTATTGAAACTATTGAACCCTTTTTAACTCACAGGTTAACTAATATTATTCTGGAGGATCTTTATTTTGCATACCTGGACCCTAATGACAGGGAAGCATAACACTGCTTTTCCACCCTTGCTGTTCTCAGTTTATCTCAACTATTTAGAGGCCCTATGCATGTAAAGGACTGCCCTATTGCCTGCATAATATGAGGGGTCAGACATGTGAGGTGGACAACCTTTGGATGATTTCACAAAATGTGCCATTTTTATTAAATTGTAAGTTTCTTCAAACACCTCACTATCCCTACCCTGACAAGGATTTCCCTGGCTATGAAAACTAAAGTTAAACATTCTAACACATGATATCTGGTCCTGACACTACAACACAAAATGCACAAGAGAAATGTATGGCAATTCACAACAATCCTTAACAATGGTATTTCCAATATTCACAGTCTCTCTTTGTAACCTAAGTGAATTCCCCTATCACAGGTTTCAAGTTAGGTTTAGTTCCAAAGTACAAAAAAAAAGAAAACCGGGTTTACAACAAAGTTCTGATTCAGTTCTTGTCACCTTCACTTTGTCAAAAGAAAGTTCTGTTAACCAATGTTTACCCAACAGAAACGTTTTCTCTTCTTTCTTGGATAATAATTTCCACTTCATCAAATAGCATCAATGATGTTCTGGGTCACAATGCTTTGCCACACTTTAGAAATGTCAAAGAAGAAATGCATTTTTTTGTCAAATTCAATGAAACACAACTCTTGGCAAGGTATAATAAACATAGCTTCTGACAGCACTTCTCAAGTTTCTTTATAACATTCGGAATCCCTTTGTCAGGATGACTTCAAAGCACCACTGCTTCTACTGGGGCAACTTCCCAACCAGGTTAACTTCTGCAAGGATTCACCATGCAGGCCTACTTTCCAGCCCCATAGTGTTCCACATTCAATTGGACTTCTGAAGTTTCAAATCTACTGTCAACCAAAAGTGTTATCACAGCTTCAACAGTTTTCAGCATTGTGACATTTATTAGTTTTTCAGAAAAGACAATTTCCACATTAGCGCCCCTCAACACCTTCAGATAGGCAAGGAACTCTTTCTCTGAACATCCACCTTTCGGAAGTGCAGCCTCTTTGCCAGTTTTATCTTTCTGTCACATCAACAACCAATATTACCCTTAAGGATGTAATTCTGCTAAAGTTCCTTGCGGCTTTGGCAATGTGAGCTATATCAATATTTAGGGAACATTTACAATCAGCAGGGTTCACCTTTTCAGAATCTTGTATTCCACTTTTTGCTCTCTGCCCACAAAACAGCTTACTTGTCGGTCTGATGTTATTCTCTCTAGGCTGAGGATAGTACCTGCACACCTCTTTGTTTGGGCAATACTGATGTCCCTTTAGGCCTATGGTAATGCTTGCACCATTCTCGACTTTGGAACAGTGATCATTTCACTCTTAGCTTAGGAAAGGCTCATTTCACTCTTGGCTTAGGCAATGCCTGTTCACTTTTGCTCACAATTTAATGTTCAGTCACTTAACGTAGGCGATACATCAACTTCAACCACTTCACAATGGACTCTTTGGATAACCTTTTACCTCAGAGTTACTTTTAAAACATATGCAATCAGTCTTTCATCACTTTTCAGAGGTTTCAGGCTCAATTAAAGTGGTTTCACTCTTACATGAATGCTGTAGGAAGAGTACACTCATACACGAGTGCTACTTTTACAACTTCCCATTGTCTGATAATCAATGGTCAGTGTTTTAGTACTTTCACTTGAATGCAAGTGATTCTGCTTGGCCACAGTTTCCTGCCTTTGTTCGCACAAAGGTTCAGAACATTCAGTCACACTAACCGGCTTCTATAGTGCTCCCTTTGTGGTTCGCAGGACATCGACTGCTTCGCGTTCTGTTTTGACACACACCCTTCATGACCCTGCCACGCAGTCACAGAGATTCTCTCACTCCTGCAATTAGGCTCACATGGGGAAAAGCAATCTTCCTTCATGCCTTCCACTGCGCAACCTCTGCACTTCAGATTTTGGGGAAACAGCTGAAATCTGTTTGGGTTAAGTCCCGGAATTCCTTCTTTTCACCCACTTCTGCCTGGATTGCAAACACTATGCTCTGCTTCTGCTGCTGCTACTGCTGTGACCCTTCCAGCTACAGCTCCATCTAATGGCCTTCACATGAGGGGACCTTTTAAGCCTCTCTGCTTCCCTCAGGTGTGGTTCAATAAGCTTGACAGGCGGATCACTACTGCAACATTACTCTTCAGCCTTCTTCCTTGTCCCAGTACTCAGTGGATTTTGGGACTTATAGATCTTAGCAACAACATTAGGTCTTTATAGTTCCTTGGCAATAAGCCATTAGAGGTATGAGGTTGTGGGGAAGTTAAAAAGGGGGGTTCCCAGTCTTCCTGACCTGTTTTCTCCCACAGGTGATCCTGCTGCAGAACACCAATCCCAGGGTCAGGATCTGGAAGCGTCTACCCTTCACTGGCCACATGAGAAGGGACACAGGCCAGTTTTATGGGGGGAATCATTGCTGATTCATCACAATAATCTCAAACAAGAATGTTGTTTCAACTATCAGTTCCATTCCTTGCCCATGGTCTGACCATTTCAAGATATTCTTTGACCTATTATTGCCTAGCAAAGCTAAAAAGACTCCTACTAAAACTAAAATTACGTCCCATGCTATGCCCCCTATGCTCAACCCACTGTTGGAAGATTCATTTTTTGGGAGACCTCTGGAGCAAATGGTTGATGTGTAACATACATTCTTGCAGTCAGCCCGCGATGCTATCTTTTCTTTCAAACCAAAAACAGTCAGAATTTTGCATAAAAACCCAGCAACTGACAGTTACACTATCAGATATTTCTGCACGGTCAAACGTAAAGGCAAAGGGAACGGGCATAAGTCTGGTCTTGAAGAACATAAAACAGAGTGGGCTAATGCTCAAGCACAATACAAACTGGGGTTTGTCTCCTCCAAAAAGGAGTTTTGCAATGGTAAAATGTCCTCAGCAAAAAATACTACTAAAGATCTCTTCAGCCAGTTACGCACCCTCGAAACTGGCCATTACATAGCCATGAGTCCCCCTGCTTCGGTGGACGGCTGTAATAAACTCATGACTCATATTGATCATCAAGATTAGGGATAATATCAGAGATAAAATGTCCTCTAAGTGGCCTTCAGGTGTCCCCTCTAACTCTGTGGGGCCCTCTGCTGGGCCACTAAGAGCCACGCACAATCTTGTACCCCAATTCACCAACTCCACTATGTTTATTGATGAAGTCTCCAAAGTTATCCACAAGCTTAAAGCCACTAACTGTGCCAATGATGTGTGTTATGGTCAAGTCATTAAAAAGAATGTGCTCCACTTTTGGTGCAGGCCAATACTGTTATAGTCAATGGCCCTCATTACGACCCTGGCGGAAATCGCGGTGCAAAATGCACCATGGAGCACGGCGGAAAGCTGCCGATAGCGCCATGGGGGTTGGCGGATTTTCCGCCCCATTCCGACCTTGGCGGGGCGGTAAATCCCCATTCCCCATTTTACCCTTCCCCATTCCCATTTTTGCCTCATAGGGTATAATGGGAGTGGGGAAGGCGTTAATTACGCCACCTCAAAATACGGTGGCGTAATTAACGACAAGGTCCCGTAGCGCCATGGATTTCTCCGCCCGGAAAAACCAGGCGGAAAACGCTCCATGGCGCTACGGAAACTCGTAGTAGGGCGGACGGGTCCGCCGCGAATAACGCTGGCGTAAACCCACTCCGCCAGGGTCGTAATGAGGCCCAATGAGACTTTTTCTACTGGCTTCATAGCGGATTTTCTGAAAATGACTTGCATAACCCCCATCGCAAATAAGGATTCTTCAGAGCCTTATGACCCTGGTAATTATCAACCTATTACCAACATCAGTTTTCTTCTCAAAATCCTGGACAGAATTGCCTACTTGCAGTTACAGCATTTTGTCATCACTCATTATCTGCCAGGCACTCACTAGTTAGGCTTCCAACCAGCACACAGTACAGAAATCTCTATGCTGGATATCCAGTATGGCATATTTGACATCTTGGACAAGGGTGAAGCTGGCCTGCTTATGTTCTTGGATCTTTCAGCAACTGATCATGACATCTTACGGTCATGACTTACAAAGGATCTAAACCCTGATCATCTCGCCATAAGCTGGATCAGTTCCTTTTCTTCAAGGACTGACCACGTCAGTGGTGCTGCGTCAGTACTCATCTTGACTCAAACCAATTTTGTAGGGAGTTCCTCAAGGGCATTTATGTCTCCACTTCTTTTTAACCTATATACAAAACCCCTTTGTGATCTTCTGCATGACAGCAAAGTCCAGTTCCAAACCTATGCTTATGATACCCTATGCTTGTTTATGCTATCTGGTGAAATCACCAAAGACACCAATTACGTCAACCAGCCCTCCAAATAAGGTGCGTATAAGGCCTTTTTACACAAAGAAATCTTGTGCATACGGCCCTTTTATTTATTCCTTGGATACCACGGAAACAGGCTATTTATGGCAGAACCCCCATAAATCATGGCGCTCACTACTGACAGCCTGGCTAGCAGCAGTTTGCAAATCCACTCTTTAATTTAGCAATCCAAAGCAGCAACTGGGATGAGTCCTGGTCTGTTTAATTTTGTTAACACTGTCCTCTGTTAATTATTCTATCTAGATAATACTTTTTGAGTAATGTAAAAGGGAATTTGTGCTTTGTTCAACTGCTTGCATTTTGTAGGTTACGGTGTTATTAAAGCATCTTGAATCATGAACATACTTTTTGCTTTGCTTTAGGACACATGTAGTATTATGTAAAATGAAAAGTGTCTTAAACAATGGCTGTATTTCTGCTTTTTTTTCCTCTGTCTTAATCCGCTTTAATAGAGGCAGTGCAGTTGCAGCAGCATATCCATTTCATACTTTGCTTTCTTTTCATCATAAAAGCACATCAATTGCATTTAATGGCTTGGGTTTCTTGATCTCTTGAAGTTCTAAAAGAGCCTCCCTGCAAGCAGTGGTTGGCTTTTGTGTAAGGAACATTTCTTGTGGGTACTATATGAATATGTGTTTTTTTTGTCTTAAGATTGCATGTTTTTGAGTGCATGAAAGGGCACTAGACATAGTTTGTTTTCTTAGAGAGCAACAAATAGCCAGGCATGTGGTCTGAACTTTAACTCCCTTTCTGACCACCCACCGCAAGCAGGTATACTGGATACAGATAGAAGCAGTGCTGTATATATTTTCAGTGGCACATATTGCACCGGTACCTCTCAACAGAACTGCTATATATTCAGGCTATACGCATGTCATGGCACAATGCCAAATATTCACAGCAGGGCTGACTGTATCATGCCCACATTTCTTAGCAGGACTGCTATGTTTTGGGACAGTACCTGAATTTCTTAACAGAGCTGCTGTAATGACAAAGCACGAACATGTGTTGGCATTTTCTGCAGCAAGCTAAAGTACTGAGCAAGAACAGTGTCTGAGCTTTTTCCACCAACCTCCTAAGATGGTGTGATGCCCACTGGCAGACAGTGTGAGAAGATGGCTTTGCTGTCATATACTTCAATCCCTTCTACTGGGTCTTTCACTTTTCAAAACTTCTGCTTCTCTCGTGTCCGATTACTGAGTCCCACTGCCAAAAATCTAGCACACTTCAAAGCCTCATTATGAATCTCCTGACTCATGTAGGATAGTTCAAACAGGCAGTGAGCTTTTGACAAGTCATTTATGTCAGGCAAGCCTCACATGGAACTGCCAGTGCCCTAACCCTATGTGTCTTACATTGTCAAAAGCCTGCTGAGAAATACCGTTCATTGGGTCAGTAACCCTTCTGCAGAGATTATTGTGTAACCTGTGATATGAGAGTTAATGGGTTTGCATCAGCGATGTGCATTAAGATGCAGGTAACATTCAATTATAAAAGAGTTGACTTCACTTTTGACTTATCAAAAGGACTACTAAAAATTCAATGATTTAGAAGACACACATGTCATTGGGGATACTCTGTGTGTAATGGCTCAGAACACACAAATCCTCAGGGCTGCTATACCTGTGATTGCTCAGAACACAACTCTTCAGGGCTGCTGTGACATGTAATGGCTCAGAACACACAGATCATGTGGGCTCTTATACTTGTAGTGGCATACAGTGTTGGTAAAGCATTTGCATTCAAGCAAGTGCTGCATCTTGTCGGACAAACCTCTAACTCTATAATTTCCAGCCTAATGGCCAAAAGAAGGGTTGCACACATCTAAAAAGGAGCACCTAATGGTAAAGCTGCACTAGAATTTCCAATAGAAAAGGCATTTTCCACTTTTTGGATTTTATTGGTGCAATGTTAAAAGACAAACAGAAAAACAGGAGAGGACGAGCAACTCTGAACCTAAGCAATACAAGAGAAAAAAGGTGTGGGGGCCAAGGGACAGAGAACATACTAGACAATCCAAAACAGGAATTTGAGCAACAGGAAGAGAAGCAATGAGCAACATGATAGGGTAACAAAGAAAGTGAGAAGGGAAACAGAGATAATAATAGGACAAACACACAATAGCAGTGCTTCATAGAAGCTGAGCAAAAGAGACATTTATAGTCAGTAAAATAAAACATAGATCAACAGCAGGTGGGGAGAGATGGATATAGAAAAGCAAGACTAGAGAAGGGCAGGACAAGAACATAAGAGACAGTGCAAAAAGATAATCAAAAGGAGTAGCAGCCACAACAAGAACATTAAAAAACAGATATAGCCAGAGTAATGACATGAGAGGGGAAGAGAAGTTATATCAACTGATACAGCGAGATATAGGAGGGAAACAGCAACAATAGAATGCTGAGATGGGAGAGGAAAAGGGACAGAGAAACAGACCGCAAAACGTGGCATTGCAACACTTAAGGGTGAGAGGCAAAGCATCAGAAAGTGAGAGACAGGGGAAACAAAGTAGCAAAGAGAAGGAGAGATGGAGCAGAAACATGGAGTCGCCGTCAAGCAGTTAGTGCTAAATTATTTAGAACCACTTTGAAATGCAGCTGTTTTGTCACTAATATTTTTGAACAAAGTTTTAATTTTACGCACAAATTGGATAGTTGTCAGGAACTTTTTACTGTCTTACAAAGGAGGAAACTCATTTTTACGCTCTTAAAATTGGATTTACTCTCCATTTCTAAAAATTAGGAGTAAAATACTCTCCCTCCAAAATCCTATCTGGAGCACTGACATCAACGTCGTCTTTAATATCCGTTCGTGTATGAGCAACAACTGGCTTTGTCTGACTGATCAAAAGAAAGAACTACTTTTGCTGGCAGCACCCAACACCATCAAGAACGTTGGCAATTACTTTGACTTTATGTCAATAAACTCACATACCATCCCCATAGTGAGGAAAGTCAAATCCATAGGCATCTGTCGCAATACTGAAATTAATATGGATGCCCAGCTTTCAGCCACTGTGAGTTTTCACTTGCTCTGTCAGATTAGACCACTCATTTCTGACACAAATACTGCCACCATAGCTAGGACTATAATTGGGAGCAAACTTGACTATGGCAATGCGCTGCTTGCTGCTGCACCGTCATACGAGATCGCAAGGCTCCAAGTGGTACAGAATGTAGCTGCTGAGTTTGTGGCTAACATCCCCAGAAGTTTGGTATCACTCCAGTATTTAAAAAGCATGCACTGGCTGCCTGTTATCCAAAGAATAACATTCAAAACCATGTATATCATTCACAAATGCATGTATGGAGTTGTCCCTTCTTATCTCAAAGCTCGATTACGGCGCTATAAACCATCTTGTTCCTTCCGCTAAAGCACACAACAGCTTCTAACTAACAAACGATACAATTGCAGTCGTGCTGGTGGTAGATCCTTTCAAGCTTCAGCCTCGGCTTGGTGGAATATGCTACCACAGTGCCTGCACCTGGACCTAACTTTGTCTCCTTCAAAAAACACTTGAAAACACACCTTTTCCAAGAACAGTTTACATAATCCTCATGTTCTGGTATGGATTGATTCCTTTATGACTGGCTTTTTACATTTTTGTCTTTATTTTTCATAGTAATGTTTTTTATGTGAAAGAGCATTGATGCCCATGGGAATAAGCACACTATAAATACATTTTTTTAAAAAAATACAAAATTACAACATCTGTTTGACATGACAAATGCTTTCTCAAGGATGTACAAAATCAGTTAAACGACAGCATAATAACTAGACGCAAAACATACAATAATTGGGACAATGTTCGTTCATCGCCCTTTTTTACTGAAAATGATTTGCCTAAAAACTCATCAAAAAATATGGGGAGTGGGAGGGGGTAAAGAGCATATAAGCGGTAGGTGGGGCGGGAGGATAGGGAATAAATAAAAGGCAGGAGGTTGGGGGTGAAACCCCCCAAATAAATAAAATAAAAATGCGCACAGTTTTTCCGCCAAAGAATTTCAGCAAATAATTCAGCGAAAGAAAATGGGGATGAATGAACATAGAACCCAATATTTATAATGAGTTCACATTAAGAAAAACGTTCTGTATTTACATTTCAGATTTTTATATCTATTTCGTGTCATGTGTTAAATGAAAGCCTCAAAGGTACTTTGCATTACAACAAAATTTGTAGAGAATAAGCTGTCTGCCATTACCAAAAAATACCAGGGGTTCTTGGCATCTGGTAATTGTTGTCCACATGTTGCTCCACATGAAAACAAACCAAAAAAGGACTGGTCTTTTTCACCATAAGTGTGTCAAACAACAAAAACATTTATGAAAGAACTACGTATTTCCATTTTACCCATAATGACTACAAACATAAAGACAGACAGGTCCTGAGTATAATGAATTTGTCAAACAATGTTAGGGTTAACGTAGAAGTAGTATTGTTTAACTTAAGTAGTGAATTGACCAGTTTTGTATTCTTGGCAAAGAGATTGCAAAGCATGATCTGTATCTGGAGAGGGGTCTTTCTGCCATAGTTTTTCAAGTGTTCTAGTATTTATTTTAATAGCTTTCAGATCAGGATTATACCATTTGATCTTCTTTGTCCCAAAACTAATTGTTTTACTCCGAATGGGTGTTTTCTTGTTAATTGCAGAATCAATTGCATCGCAATTATCTCTGACTGATCTAACTGAAGATTTTGATCAATAGAGGCAATGCTATTTTGAATAGGTGAAGCTAAATTATCTTTAGTTAACTGTCTTGGGTTATGATAAAAAAATCCTTGGTTGAATTTCAAATAGGCATTGGATCAAATAATAGATAAAATCAAATAAAATAATGATCTGACCAGTGCTGGGGAGACGTCACATAAGTTATCGCAAGGTTGCTTTGGATAACCGAGCCCAGTATACACCCCTTTGTATGGGTTGGGCTAGGAACCATTTGAGAGAAGCCCAGATTTTCTAAAATAGATCATAACTCAGAGGCTTTTAAATCCAGCAGATCTTTACATCTATATAACCTAATGGACACCTGGCCTAACTAACCCAGAGAGAAAGGGATACAAACAATGTGATGCAAGGCTGGAATAGCCACCAAACATATAAAAGGTAATGAAAACGCAAAGGGCACCTGGCCCCATTAATCCTGAGAAACACTGTAACACTAGACTAGAATAGCAGCCAAAGTATGAGAAGTGAAGAACCAGAGACAGGCACACAGCCCCAGTGCTCAAGTCAAGGGTACACGCAGTCCCCCACTTTTTTAGAGGGTGGACGCAGTCCCCCCAGGAATTTTAGAGGCTGTGTGTGAAATGAGAAACACTGACTGTCTTTGACCTCGGGGCTCGAACTGCAGTCTGCAATTTCGCAAGTCAGGTACTCCACCACTGCACCACAGCACCACATAACCTGGTGAAATACTGCACGCAAACAACTAAAGGTTAAATATCACATTTCGGCATTGCATCTTTCAGGGAAACAAGTGTATTGGTTCAAAACATGCACACCTTATAATGTTTTCAAAACGTTGTTACAAGAAAATAACCTCCCTTGGTTTTTTTGTGTGTTGATTTATCAAAGGCAAATGCTGTTCGTCCTGTGCAATTTGTATAGTTATGCAAAGCCAATTGAATGGAATTTGTATATTGCATCTTGATATGCTAATTTCTGATGACGCTGCATTCCATTGCTATGGACTTGACCCCTGCACAGCCCCAATAAAGGAGAGTGGAAAAGATACGGACACGGTCTATCCAAGTTGTAACACCTGCTAAGAGGATTAAGGAAGCACAGACAAAGGGCCTGTGTTGAAACAGAGTGAAGGGAAGGTGAATATTCATTGTAACCTTGACTGAAAGTGCATGAAACCATGAGAAGCTGTATTCCCTGTCTGGGAAGAAGCCCTAAGCGAAGTTTGTACTGAGAAATAAGACAGTTAACCATAGAGCAACCAATGTTGGAAAGGAAGAAGTAATTTCAAGGCATCCTCAAGGGATTGAAATATTTAAACATCAGAAACTGTTTCCTTATCATGAGAGGGAAAACCAGGCCGATGATATTTGTTAATATATCAAAAGGATTTGATACTAAAGCTGTGAAAACAATCTGCAAGAACTGTGAGACTGAGAACCAGTTCAATAGTGTGCCAGGCAGAAGTCCACAACGAGGCTAATATCCAAGCCTTTCTTTTCTTTTAGTTAGGTTTTTTTTTTTAAAGTTGTGGGGCCAGTTAGGTACTTAGGATTCGGAACTAAGACATTTTGTTTGGACTTGAGGTGCACCTTTAGTTTTGTTTTTGCTAGGTAGGGAAGTTCCCTCATAGCGATAGGGTAAGTTAGGAGGTTTCTTTTAATTTAAGTGAATATGTCAGTAAGTTGTCCGACTCTTTCTTCTGGTTCACTACAAACCCTAGAGCAATATAAATGTGTTCAATTCATTAAAAATTGTGCAAATGTAAAAGAACAAAGGTCTAAGTGCAAATAACAATACATATTTGACACCTGTGGCCATGCCTGTCAATTAATCATTTTTATTGAAGAGAAAGACTTTATTTTTGAGAGTGAAAGTCTGCCAACTGCTGGCTTAACTGCTCTGCCGGAGTAGTGTACTGCATAAATCATCTAGGTGTCAACAGATGGCGAAGTTGGTTACTAACATGAACATTTTTGCTCTAGTTTCGGTTTTCTGGTGGTTTATGGAATTCTTTCAGTTTTGCATGGCATTCAATTATTAGGGCAGGGTCACAGTGTTCCCTCCATCTTTGCTATACATTTGTGACACTCCCAGGGGGAGCTCTATGAGAGTCAATGCCACTTATCATTGTTCAGATTAGATGATAGGCAACATTTGGCCCCATTATGAGTTTGGCGGTAATTCTGCAGTGAATCTATGGAATTACCACTAATTTACTATTACTGCCACTTTGTCCCATGGAATTACCACAGGATTATGAATTGTGCTGTGTGAATTCACATTCTTTGGAGTCCAATGACTCCATGGGGATTTTTTTTCAGAATTAGCATGAGCAGTATTCTGCAGCAGTAAATCTACCAATTCTTGGAGGTGAAGTTATATGTTGGAGGTAAACCCTCAATTTCACCTCCAAATCTTGTATTACGATGGTGCGAGAGCACATTGCTAAAGTGGAAGTAATTCTGCTGCTGCCAATTTACTACTGTTTGGACACATACTGCCATATTTGTAATGAGGCCGAATAATTGTTCTTAGGATTAGTTTGAAGGAATTTGTAGAAATAAGCCGTATTGAGTTGTATTAATAATAATAATTTATATAGCGCTACAAACCCTCAGGTATCTGCGCGCTCCTTATTATTACCCACGCTGTGTGGTGCTCATTTATCGACCTCAGAATGATGAAAGGCTGAGTTTGGCCTTGCCGGGATTCGAACCTGCGTTAGCAAGCTCTGCACGGACGTCAAAGCAAGCGCTCTACTCGCTATGTCACTTGACCGGCATATAACTAGGCATAACTGTCTGTAGTGCTGATTATCATTCAAAGAAAGACATAGGGCCTCATTACGACCCTGCCGGTACTGAAACAACGGTGGCGGTAAACCGCTATGACCCTGCCGGTACTGAAACAACGGTGGCGGTAAAACCGCTATGACCCTGCCGGTCCAAAAACAACGGTGGCGGTAAAACCGCTGCCACTGTTGTTTCCGGACCGGCTGATTCAGAGTCCTGCAGGCGGGAGGTGTGACTCCCGCCAGGTCTGACCTGGTGGGATTAACACCACCCGCCTGCAGGCGGACATGGAAACACTGGCTCTATCATAGAGGGAACCATTGTTTCCATGGTCCCAATCCCCATGGAGTCCTATGGGGATTTACAGAATTCCGCCTCCGGAATTACCGGGTCACTGGGGTTGTAATGCCCCGGTGATTCTGGCAATCACAGAGGCGGAATGGTATTCCAGGTCTGGCGGCAGCCTGCCGGTTTTTCCGGCATGGCTACCGCCGGACTCGTAATGAGGCCCATAGTTATATTTCTTCAATATCTTGCACTGTGTGTTGTGCTGTCATTTTTGGAGATTCCTGTCTGATATTTTCATTGAGCATGTGCAAAATTGTGTGTTGCAGTGAGTTATTGTGTTGTTACATTTCTTTATGATCTGGATCCACATTGCCTGACCCGACCCACCAAGTGAGTCTGCCTGGGGACACATCAGAGGTAAAGTGGTCTAATGCCTTTCCAGGATCGGAGGTTCAATGCCTAGACTGTTGCGTGCTATGTGTTCTACATTTCCAATTTGCTGTACAAACCGCTCATGTTAAGGGCGAGTATGTTCATCCTTAATATCCATAAGGATTCATTGTAGGCTCTGGACACTCCCGCACTTAAGTTCCTGAGGGAAGGAATACATTTGACAACCCTTTCAGAACTGCACCTGGTAACTGCATTTTCACCAGTCACCTACTTTAAAGCATGGTTGTCACACTGGAACTACACTTTCATCAGCTCTTTGGATCCCATCATGTTAGATTGCACCCTTTTCAGATCTGGGATGTCTGACAGATCTTTTACTGCATTTTTGTAAAACCACCAAGGATTGGAGGATAGAGGGATCTTTTGTTGAGGAGTGAGGTGTGGTCCTATCTGCGAAAAGCAAGTGTTGGACAGCTTGCAACAGTTCAAGGCCATTCTTGATGGCCATCTGTATGGTTGAGGCCAAACCCTATTGCACCTCTCTACCATGCTGTTTGGTTGGGGATGATAGAGGGATGTGGTACGATAAGTCACCTCAAAATAACTAAAACATATCTTCATTCCTGTAGAAGTTAATTACACCCAATTTTGAATTTTTTGAACTTCTGGATCTGCCTCCCTCCCAAAGAGCAGTGACCATCTCCACAAATGTAACTTTGGGCCACTTGGAAAAGTTTTTGATAACTGCCATTGCATGCCTTAGGAGAGCAGGAAAGGTATTATACAATCCCACTATGTCTATGACTATTGTATGCCAGAGCGCCTCTGATATGGGCATGGGTGTGATGGGGATCGACTTGGTAATCAAACCTTCATCAGACTGAGCACAAACCCCACATTCTGAAACATATCTCTCAACATCCAAATCAATAGCAGGCCACCAGTAGACAGTTCACCTTGACCTCTGTGGAAAGGAAGAAGACTGCTTTCCAAATGTGTGGGAAATGGCAAGCCAATATGAATGTGCCTCTTGACCTCTTGTAACACCACATCTTTCTTGTCAGCCAGGAACCACTCTTCCTTGCTGTCATGTGCCATGGTGGCATCCAGCTCTTGAACAATTGCTAGGTCAACTTGTTTGTCTGCTGATGATTCCTCTATTGGAATCCATGATAGGCAAACCGCTCAAAGATTGTTTTCCCCAGGTTTATATTCAATGATGTAATTGTTCTAGTGTAATAGGGAAGACAATCTGGCCAATCTAGGGGATACCATTGTTGTACTAAACGCCAAAAGAACTTGACTCAATTGTTTCTAATCAATCCTGAATATAAAGGGTGCCCTGCACAGGTATTGTCTGAAATGTTGGCCCACCCAGACGCATGCTAGGGCTTTCCTCTCTATAAAAGAATAATTTACTTCTGGTGGCTTGAGCTCTCGTGACACAAATGCTACAGTATTTTCTTTACTGTCCCTGAGTTGTGAACAAACTGCTCCCAAAACTTTGTTACTGGCATGCATCATGAGAATCGATTTATGGAATGTATGAAAAGGTCTCAATGTCGGGGCATCCACTATAAGCTGTTTGGTAGACTCAAACACATTTTGTTGCTCTCTACCCCAATGAAACCTAACCTCTTTCTTGCTCATCCATTGTAATGAATCCACTATAAAGGCATATTTTTGGGTACATTTGGCATAGAACTCACACAACATGCGGAAGGATGTCAATTCTTCCTTCGTGGCTGGAGGGAGACTCCATCAATGACTCTGATCCGCTTCATCTTTGGCTTGGCTCCTTGCAATCAAAGAGTATGCCCCAAATAGGTAACAGTAGTTTGCACTTGGTGACCCTCAGAGTAAGGCTATACTGTCTTATGGTCCCTTGTACTTGTAGCACTTGCACATGTATCTCCATTTAGTTGGTGTCAATCAATGAGTCATCTTGGAAGGTGAGTACTCCTTCCATTTGTCCAAACAATTTGTCCATTAACTTCAGAAAAACAGCCTTAGAGGAGGCAAGGCCAAGAGGCATATGCAAGAATTGATATGCCCCAAAAGTGGTGATGAAGGACCTTAGCTTCCTCAAGTCTTCTTTAAGTTCAACATGGTGATAAGCTGAACGCAGGTCTAACGTGGAAAACAACTATGCCTCTTTAATTCTACTGACCATCTCTGAAATGGTGATCAATGGTTGTGTGTCCACATTTAAACTCTTGTCCACACACATCCTTTTCCCCATCTGCTTTACAGGCAAGTACAATTAGTGCTAACCATTCTGTGTCTTCCTCCACCTTTTTTACGATGCCTGTGTCCAACATTTCATTGATTCACTTTCTTAGATGGTCTTGTAACCTGAAAGGTTCCTTGCACACTTGGTGCCTTACTGGTTGTGCTCACAGCTTGAGCACTATTCAGTGCTTAAAATCACTTGCCGATCATGTCGGTGAACACGGTGTGATACTGTAGGGCTAACTTGTTGAGCAGTTCTTAAGCATTTCCCCTTTCTTCATGTGACTTGTGCTTCATTTGGTTTATTGGGCTACACAGGCTTTGATGAGAGGATCTGCTCAGCAAAAGAATGTGTTGTTCTTTACCCAGTCGCAGAGTAAGATGAAATGCTACTTGGTGTTTCCAGCTGAGAACCTATGGTGGAATCATTCTTGTGTCGCAATTTTTAGGCAGTAGCCTGGAAATAGCCCACAATACTGGCCTGACTATGTTCTAGGTGAAAACGCAATTGTTGCCAATCTCCCAACATCTTCCTGAAATTTCTACACATATAGCTCTTCCTCCTGCCTGTCAATCGTCAGTACCAAGTTGGAGAGATGGTTTGTCTGCTCATCCTCATCCACTGGTATTTTGATTGAGTTGCTCTATTGTTGCAACATTGGTTCTGTGTGTATTTGGTGTCGCTTCATTGATGCTTACAGGTGTCTGTGTTATAAACTGGCCTGAGCAGCATGATTCGTGCACCTACATGCTGCACACTTCATCCCCCATGCTGAACATGCCCAGTTTCCGGAGCTCTCAGTATATATTGTTATTTAGACAACCAACGAGTTTTCTTCGGTTTAGGTGACGCTGGGTATTAAATATTAAGGACCGTCCTAATAAACTCAATTTGGCCACTCCATTACCCCTGCAAGCACGACTCAAGAAACATTTCTTGTCTAGTGCAAATGATTAGGGGCATCCCTTTACCTAACTCATATGTATATAGAATCTCAATTTGTGAGGAAGGGCACTCCCTACAGGTCCAACACACAGCAAATTAAGCACATATAATGCAGAAAGTGCCACTCTAAGCTACACAGAAGAACAGACATCAGACCTATTATCAGGACCTAATATACCTGGGCCTCCAACAAGTACAGGAGACGATCTCCTGAAACTTAAAAAAAGGTGTTCTGGACCGAACTGCACAAACACTTCATGAAGGAGTACTTACGAGCTAGTATTATCCCTACGGGACTAGTTGTTAGAAATGAACCTTGTTAGTTTCTTGAAGACATAGAATATACAACGAATATCAGCTACATTGCAACCAAGTGCAGTAGGGACCTTATGGTCCTCACAATCACAACAGCACAAAGAATCAGTTTGGAACTACAAAAGACAGTGGACGATGAAGAGAGAAAATTTGCAAATAACTCACTCATAACTGACGCCAGAAATCAAATAGAAGCAATTAACAAACAGTTTGCCACTTTTAAAACAAACACTGTGACTAAGAAAACTAACAAATTACAGAAAGATATTCAAGAATTCAAAACAGAACTAATTTATCCCTACACGACAGAAGAATATTGTAAAAAATTAAATCAATCAGGGGGAACACAGTCAGGAAACCAGAAAGCAAAGAGAAGGGGGTAGTCCTTTTCTGGATCAAGCAGTAGTTCATCCAGTGGGAACTCCAACCCGAACTACAACCCGTACCAGTTTAATCAATTTGGTCAATCTCAACCACACAACTATCCCCCACCACCCTTCCAACCTCCTTTTTTCGGACGAGGAGGGATAGGATGGGGTCCTCCACCTTGGAACCCAGGTTTTCAAGGCCAATACAGACGCCCGAGGCGGCGGAGGAGATAAACCCTGCGGCTGACCAGGGTCTACCCATTTTCAATGTAGCCAATGTCCAACTTACTGCCACACAAATTTCAGTTCTAACGAAGGGTTTATCATTTGTGCCATCCGGAAATACAGATTGGTACAGTACCGAGATGGAGATACGTCGGTTCCTACGGACCGTCAGATTACGTACCTTCTTCAATGAACATGAAACAAGTGAAGATTCAAACGACACAGGATTACACCCCAAGTCTACCTTCTCACCCTCTGAGAACCAAGTCCCCGCTGATCTTCTAACTTTTGAGAGATGCGTCCTGCGAGACCTCAGAAATTTGAGCAACAAAAATCATATCAATAGACAACACAATATTACACGAGCAGAAAGAGAAGCCCTGTCTGCACTAGCAAAAAAATCTGAGTTAGTTATAAAACCCTCCGACAAAGGGGGCGGAATTGTTATAATGAACTCCGAACAATACTATTGCATGGTCATGGACCTTCTTAATGACACACAAAGCTACAAACTTTAAAAAAAAGACCCCACGAAGGACCTGACTCCTGAAATTGCTGCCATGGTCTCCTTTGCTTTGGAAAGCGATTGGATTACGGAGAAAGAATCTGACTTTCTTGTTACTACAGGAGGGAGAACTCCCTGCCTATACGCGTTACCTAAGATCCACAACATTTCCACCAATCCTCCTGGCAGACCTATTGTGTCAGGATGCGGGTCCATTTTAGGCACCTGCAAGATGAGATGCTTTCCTGAATATAAGCTACTCTAGGACCTAAATGGTTACAGGTCCACAAGAGCACCAATTTCTTTTGACGCCCACATCTTCCAAATGTGTTACACATGGGGCATGCTTTACACTTAAAATCATTTGTGTACCTTCCCCTCATGGGTTACGTTTTATATTTTCCATTTAACAAGCATTAAAGAGCCCAAATGGGTTATGTTCTGTACTTCCAACTCACCTATGTACAGAAGAGGACTTTAATTTCTGATTTTACTAGTTATTAATGTCTAAGTTATTGCAATTTGTCATATGTATGTTGTTTACAAATGTTTTTTTGATGTTCTTTGTTTTAATACAAACCACGTATGTTCACAACCTTGATATGTGTGAGTCTCCTTTTTCAACCTTTTTTCTTTTTGGACAATTTCATGGGTTACAAACTTAGGGATTTAATCCATTAGTACCAATATACCAGGTTCCCCAATTCCCATTATATATTTGTTTCATTTATTGAAAAAAATTGGGTATGAACCTGTAACGTAGCAGTTCTACCTCCTTTTGGTTTTGTGTTATAAACTGGCCTGAGCAGCATGATTCATGCACCTACATGCTGCACACTTCATCCCCCATGCTGAAGAGGCCCAGTTTCCGGAGCTGTGATTGGTTCTGCCACAAACTAAAGGCTTATTGGCCCCTTTGGGTTGAAACTTGTTATTGAGATAAGTGGTTGATGTCTGCTTGTCTACACATCTTGCTCCAATGACTGCGCAGATTGGATTCAAGGTTTGAGGGAACCAGCAACTTGCGCTTTATACTTCCCTATTGCATTGTTCCATGCCGCGCACTGTTCTATTCACTTGGCTAGTTTGATGGCTTCATCCAGTGTTGGTTCCACCGCTAACCAAAGACAATCTCGGATATGCTGGTTGTTGCACCATGAGTTGATCTTTAATCACTTAATTTGGAACTCCCCAAACTTTCATGTGGCAGCCAAGGTGCACAAAGCAGCTACATATTGTTCAATGGTTTCAACTGGTTGCTGGTCCTGTGTGCAAAACAGGTGTCGTTCCATGGCGGTATTAAACTTGGGCTAGTAACATTTATCAAATATTTCCACATTTCCTTGAAAGTGCAAGTGGATTTCCCTCCGGTGGTACTTGTATGGGTAAGATATATGCCTGCTCACTTCTTGCGCCTCTAACCCGCACTCTGCTTCTAGGTACTTTTTTCTTGGGGGAAGAGAAGAGTGCACGCCAGAGCACTCTGCTTCTAGGTACAATAAAAACTCCTGTTTCCGTCTTTGCCTGAGTAATGTGGGTGTGCCAGGATATTGGAGACATTTAGGTGGAGGTGATGGAGGTGGTGACGTAAAACTGCAAGTCAATATATTCATCTTCATGACTGATCTCCACATGGAATTGACCTTTTAGTGGCAATGGGGTGTCACAAACGAATGTATACATTTTGACAATCGTGCTGTGTAGATGTGGTCGAGGATGGCGCTCCATAAATTGGTCATGTACCATAACATTCATAGAAGTCCCAGGATTAATAGTGATTGTCATATCTAATCCCAACGTTTTTATTCAACACTTTGGTTAGTGGCATTAACCTTTCATGCTCCTCTCTAGCACTGAGATTGTGAACACCTCATGTTCATTGCTGAATTCATTAGAGTTCTTGGTGATATCCCGTGCCTGGCCCTTCGGGTATGTGCAATGGTGATTCAAAGGGCTGAGTCCAACAGCGCACTACATGACGCAAAGCTCAGGGGCTGCATGTAGAGGATTCCCTGGTTGCCTCCCCAAACTGGTGGCTTGGGGTAAGGGACCTACACATTAAATCCATTTTGTCCTCCTCGCCTGTTGGATCGATTGTCTTTTTTCTCGTGGTTGGTGGGCTCTTAGTAGGATTGTTGGCTGTTGCCTTGAGAGCCTCTAGAGCCGTGCCTACCTTCCACTGTGACTGGTGTTGATCTGGTCTTAACATACAAGCAGCTTCCATTCATTTGCATGAACGGCTCTGATTTCCTTACTTCTCCTGCCCTTATTTATTTGCACGATTGATGCCACAAATATGCTTGCAAAGCCTATCGATATAATCTAAGAAGTACTGAGCCTATTCCTCTGGATAGGGCCATTTCGTAAGCTTCGGAGGATGCAACAGATATGGAGTCTGCCCCGACTAGTGCGGACTCCAAAATTACGGCATTCTTCCCGATGGCTTAGTTCAGTTCAGTTTAGTTTAATGTTTATAGGGCGCGCCATACCCTGGGGCATCAGGGCGCACAAGACAGGAATATGCTCAACTTAGTTACAGGTACATGTTAAGTAGGAACAGGACAGGGTCATCATACAATTTACAGTAGGCGGATATATACAAGGCCGGATCTAAGTCCAGAAACAAAGTTTTGCAGGTGCAGGTATTCTTGAGGGGAATATAAAATAATAATATATACAATAATAATAAACAGGCACCAGGAACATTCCAGTGCAGGAAGAGAGAGGCGGATTCAAATATCCTGGTAAAGGGGTGCAAGTAGAACTTCAGGATAGTTCGCCAGTGGATACAGTCAAGTCAAGAAAGTCAGGGTAGTTAGGTGTCATTTGCTCTCAACCAATTGGTCAGGTTCTGCCTGAATTTCGCAAAGGGCTGGGGTTCTCTAATGCCATGGGGTAGTGAGTTCCACAGCTGCGCAGCCTTGACTGGGAAGCTGTGCCCCCCTATTGTAGCGAGTTTAAATCGCGGGACTTGTAGGCAGTTAGCGGTTGCTGTTCTTGTGGGTCTGGTCGAGGTTCTTAGATGTAGCCTGTCCTTGAGGTAGGGTGGTGCTTTGTTGTTGAGGCACTTGTGGGTAAGGGAGGCAATTTTGAGTTGAATTTTATCGGAAGTGGATAGCCATTTATATTCTCTTCTTACCGAAGATATATGCTCCTTTCTGTTAATCTTGAGAGCTGCTCTCAGGGCATTGTTCTGGAGGACCTGGATTTTATGGATAGTCTGTTTATTAGCCCCAATGTATAGTCCATTACAATAATCCAATTTGGATAGTATAAGGGCTCTGGCAAGCGTGATGCAACTGTCTGTAGAGAGGAATTGTTTGCTGGCTCTGATGAGTTTGCATGTGTATGCAGTAGCTGAGGCTAGAGAGTTAACTTGTTTAGCAAAGTTCAAGGTGGTATCTAGGTAGAAGCCTAGGGTCTTCACTTCCTTCGCTACTTTTATGTTATTACCACCGATAATGAAGTTGGCATAGTCGGGGCTGAGTTTGGATGTGTATGTCAGGGTGCCTAGGATAATGAGCTCAGTTTTGTCATCGTTCAGGCATAACCCGTGTGTGGCCATCCATGCCTGAACGATGCTGTAGATTTTATTCACTAAGGCCAGATCCTTGACGTAATCTCCTGAAAGTGGAAGGAGGATCTGGGTATCGTCTGCGTAATTGGTGTAGGCGATACCCAGATGATCCATTTCGTCAAAGAGCGGTTTTGTGAATACATTGTAGAGGGTGGGTGACACACAAGATCCTTGAGGTACACCACATGTTATGGGGATCGGGTCTGCTGAGGCTGATGGAGAGAAGACTCTCATAGTTCGGTTACTCAAGAAAGACTTGATCCATATTATGGCCACTTTAGAAAAGTGGGCTGCAGAGTCTAGGTGGCTACATAAGACTGTATGGTCGACTAAATCAAATGCAGCTGAGAGGTCTAACAGGAGGAGTAGGGCTGCTTGGCCATTGTCTCTGCATTGATCTATTTGGGCCTTGAGATCGATTAAGGCTGTCTCAGTCCCATGCTGTGGGCGGAATCCGGATTGGCGGGTTCCGAGTAGGTGGTTTTCAAGCAAGTTTTGTATTTGCATGTATGCCACTTTGTCTAAAATTTTGAGAAGAAAGGACACGGTCGTGATGGGCTTGAAGTCAGTGGCCGGGTTAAGAGTTTGCTTCTTTAAAAGTGGCAGTACCCAGGACTCTTTTAAGTTATTCGGTACAGTACCTGTGGTAAAGGATGAGTTAATGAGTTTAGTTATGAATGGCGATAATTCTCTCGCAGCATCCTTAATCAGTTGGGCAGGGCATTGATCAACTTTACAGTTGGATGGTTTAAGTCCCAGGATACCTTTTTCTACCTCAATGGTCGATATCTTGGAGAAGCAGAAGCGTGATTCTTGTTTGGGTTTAGGTGGTGGTGCTATAGTCTGCGGGATATGAGGTGTAAGAGATGCTTTTATGAGGGCAATTTTAGTTTGTAGGTTAGCTACTTTGTTGGTTAAGGCAGACTGTATGCTAAAGCACCATTTTTTATCCTTGGTGCAGTTTTCTTGGGGAGAAATAGGTGTTTCCAGTTCTTTCAGAATGCTGAACAATTCTCTGACACTAGATTTAGATTGAGATATTCTGGTATTATATGTTTCCTGTTTGACTAGTAGGATGTCTTTCTTGTATTGGGAAGATGCCTTGGCGAGGTTGAGTTTATTTTCGGCTGAAGGAGAGAGTCTCCAAATAGTTTCAAGTTTTCTTTTAATTAGCCTAAGATTTTTTAGATGAGGAGTGAACCATGAGTTAAGATGTTTTTTCGGTTTACAGTTCCGTAGTTTGAGCGGAGCTATGTGGTCAAGGGCTGTATTAATAGTTTCATTAAATTGTTCAACTAGCACATTGGGATCCATATTGACTGGGAGCGAATTCAGTTGTGGTAGTATGATGGGCAGCAATTTTTCCGCTGTCATAAGTTTTTTGTTCCTCGTGGGCATAGGAGGGGCAAGTGAGGACTGGGTCGTGGCCGAGTTCGTTGCTACTGTAAATAATAGTAGATGGTGGTCAGTCCAGATCTGGGGTACAGTGTCTGTGATGGTTACTTCACAGTTGTGTTCTGCTATCCAGTCAAGGATTCGACCTTTGTTATGAGTGGGAAGGTTAACTTTCTGGGAGAATCCCAGTTCTTTTAGGATCAAGGCAGTAGCTGTAGACTGGCTATCCTTAACGTCATTGTAGCCTAGGTTGAAGTCCCCTAGTACTATTGTTTGGGAGGTGTTTTTTAAGTTATTGGACAGGGTTGTAGAGAGATCCTCAGGGAAGGTTCCAATAGGACCTGGAGGTCTATAGATAAGGAAGAGGTTTAATTTTTGGGAGCTAGCGGTGGCAATTTTGAGCGTGAGGCATTCACAGGATTTCATAGTGGGGGTTGTGGTAATTCTCATGTCTAGACTGATCTTGGCTATGATAGCTAGACCACCACCTCAAGAGGTGTGTCTGTCTGCTCGTAAGATGGTATAGTTGTCGGGGACTGCTAATGATAGGGCAGGACCTGCCGCATCATGAAGCCAAGATTCTGAGATAGCGAGGAAATCGAGGCTGTCTGCGAGAATGATATCTGAGATCTCTGTTGCGTGTGCGACTAGAGGCTTAGCGTTTATAAACGCGCCTTTGAGATGATGTTTGTGGCTTTCAGAGTTGGGGTGCATGGTACTGAGTCTAGCTATACCCGTAGGTTTGGTGCAGTTTTGTATGGGTCTTTTGGGATTGCAATATTTCCTAGTATACTCTACAGTAGCCTTCAACGGTAGGTGTTTTTAGAGGAGCTTAAGTTGTTCCATTTTCTTTGCTGGTAGTTCATGCAGTTTATCTAAGAGCGCGCGTAGTTTCAGGTTTCTGTCTGCAGTACTACATGGCCTTTGTATAATAGTATCTTCTTGATACTGGTTCACTATAGGTCCTGTGATTTGTTGTGTGATAGGCATGGTGAGGTAAGAGAGGTGAGTAGGGTGGGACCTGGTGCCGTGGAACATTATATTAGCTTTGGTAGCCAAGCTAAGTGATAATGCTACTAATATGATGGAGGAGGCGATGTAGAGAGGTAGTTTAGCTATCCTATAGTGGGCAGCGATAGTTTGTTTACCTGGGTTTTGAGAGTACATGCTAACTGGCTAAATACAAGCAGGCTGGATACGACTAGCAGGCTAGGTGCAGTTTAGATAACAAGTGCACTTAAAGGTTGCTTAGTGCGGGCAGGCTAGATGCGACTGACCGGCAAGGTACAGTTTTGAGATATCTCAGTATGTTTTAAAAAGGCTAAGTACTGGCAGGCTAGATGTGACTATCAGGCTTTGACTAGTTTTAGGTAGCAGGATATCGATAGGCTAGGTGTCGTTTCACAGTTTACAGCAGTCTGAGTGCATCTAGATTCAAGTATCATGCACATCAGGGAATGCAGTGCAAAATACAGCGTAGCTAAATTCAGATATCAGGCACATCAGGTAAAACAGTGCAGAAAGCACCAGGCAGAAGTTGGGTTATGCAGTCTAGGCAACATGTAGGCAACCATGTGCAGAAGTCACACATTGACAAGATGCAATAGGGCACCTAAGTTCTAGGTCATAGACAGAGGCAGAAATACATTGGTGACACACATTGAGTAGGATGCACATACGATGATACAATGGACACCTAGATTTAGAACGCTGGTTGAGGCCGGAATACACTGAGGTCATAATGGATAGGATACCAAGGGACACCTAAATTCAAATCGCAGCCAGCGGCATAAATGCACTATTTTTACACAATGAGTGCACATTTGTTATGATACAGTAGGACCCCTAGATGTAAGAATTAATAAATGCAGCAAGGTACACTAAAGACACACAGTAAATGTATGCAGAGGGATACCTAGGTTCGATAACAAAGGCAGAGGCAAGCGGTCATACGGGTAGCATCGATAAAGTCAGGTAAGGATGATTGCGAGTCCTGAAATGCCGTAGTGTACCAGAGCTCTAGGGCACCGATATTTGTGTGCCAAAGATGAAGAGGGTGCACATATCTGTCACGCTTGAGGCACGGGGCAATGTCAATAAGAGTTATGGTGTGACAGTGGGAGTTTAGTATGGACGCTGGGGGTCTGGGCGCAGTACGGTGTGCGGGATCTTATCTCCGATGGGTGCCATGGGCACCTAATGAACTTTACAGTCAAGCTGTTCAATCCAATTTGGAGCATCTTGTGATGCCTGATAAATTACGCCTGTCACTGGGGACGCTGGCGCCTTCAGTCGGATTGTATACTGGCTTCCCTAGGGACTCTTAATTAGCAAATTTAAAAATAAATACATCTTCGAATAACATCAATGCCACACTTCTCAATGCCTATATCAGTTTGGAAGAGGTAATCAGGGATCTGAATATACCTTGAACTAATTTGAGTGTATCTCCTTGTTTATTCAGAAACTCACAATCAAACTCTGAGAGTCAGCCTGCTTTTCAATCTGCTTCTCCTGTGGCTCCCCAGAGTAGTATTCAGCAATCCTGTTATGATGGAGGAAGTGAGTCACAGGTTTTAGATTCCTTCTCCCTTGGGCGACACTCTCTGGTGGCTCTGAACTTGGTGCTTCAAGGTCTCATCCGAATGGTCGATAACATCAGTTTTGACGTCAAATCACACTTTCTGTTATTGTTGGACATCAAGCAAATGTTACTTTCCTCTTAGAAAAATAGCACTTATGTAATTTTGGTTTCCCCCAGACTCGGTCTGTTTCAGTTGAGAACTCTTCTCTCACTAAGAGGCAGTCCATGACTGAGGAGAAACTTTTTTACATTAGGAGTCTGTCTTCTTCTTTTTAAAAAACATTTTTTTACAACTTTATTTATATTTGCACACAGGTTATGCACTTACAATTATACCATTCGATTAATCAAGCATAAACACATATACAGGTCAATTCTCTTCAATATTCAGGTTATCGAGGTCTGCCAGTTCCACCAGATATTGTTTATATCGGGACTATATGTTTCTGGGTCTACAGGGGGCCATAACTGAGTCCATGCAAAGTTCTTCAGTATCGCTGACCCACACCATAACTCTGTTCCAGTCTTCTAGTGTGGGTGATTGCGCATTCTTCCATCTCATTAAAATGACCCTTTTCTCTATTAGAAGGCTTAGATTCAATAGTTTCCGCCACGTCGGGTTCATTTTCCCTTCTGCCCCCAACAAGCAGATCCGTGGTGTCCATTTCACCGGTTGGTCTGCCATCTAATCCAGTGCTCCACAAACCTCTGTCCAGTATTGTCTCAATTTAGCACAGTCCCATAGCATGTGAAATATGTTCGCGTTCTCAGAGTTACATCTCGGACAGGTACCAGCTGAGGTGGGATATATTTGCTTAAGTTTGGATGGTGTGTAATGTGTCCTGTGGACTATTTTCTAATGAATCAGTTTGAATCGTGAATTACAAGATATCCATTTGGTCATTGCGCAGATCCGGGACCATTCCTGGTCTTCTATCGACTGCCCCAGGTCATGTTCCCACTTGGCCTTAGCTGTGTGAGTCGCCGCTGGGCGTGTTTGCAGTATGGTTTTGTATAGAGTGGATGCAGTTATTTTCTGGGTCCCTCCCATGAATATATAACCTAGTGCCATATTTATCTCAGGTTCCTTCGGGAATGTTGGGTACATATGTTGTGCGAAGGCTGCCACCCTATGGTATTGTTGCTTACGTGTATTTGTGTTTCCTACTACATCTTTTATGTCCTCCCATTGGAGAAAGCTATGATCTGGGAACAACCGTCCCCACTGGGTGACACCTCTAGCACTCCAGTGCATTACCATTTCACTCTCGATAGCGAAGGGTGTGTGTGGGTCCCCCCATATTGGCATACTCGGATGGTATAGTTTATTGGCTCCGTATATGTGAACAATCCTGGACCATGCCGTGATAGTAACCCTGGATGGGTTTGTCGTGTTGTACTGTTTAGGGGTGGGCTTTGTTATCCCATGCAGAGCCAGTATCGCCTTGCGCTCCCTCAGTGTGGGGGGTGGGGGAGGCAGCGTTGAGAAAGGATATGGCCCACCCAGCCGCATGGTGCGCCTGCGCTGCTAGGTAGTATAGTTCCATATCTGGTGCCATCAGTCCGCCTCTGGAGTGTGTGTCTGTTAGTACCCTCCAACTCAGTCTGGGATGCCCTCCCCATACAAATGTTATGCAGGCGCTGTTAATTCTGGAGAACAGGGCGCGGCCTGGTAATACTGGCACTGTGATAAAAAGGTAGAAAAGTTTCGGTAATATTACCATTTTTATCAAGGCTATTCTCCCGGCCAGTGATATGGGTAACACGCTCCAGCGATTCATCTTGGCACACAGTGCATCAGCGAGTGTCGTGTAGTTCAGAGCACGGGACAGTTGGGGAGTTCTGGCTATATGAGCTCCTAAATAAACAATAAGTACCGGGTTCCATAAAAGCCCATGTAGGTTTTGGGGTTGTGAGGTGTTGTCTGTGAGCGGGAATATCTCTGACTTATTGGGGTTCAGGCGCAGCCCTGAGTATTCGCCAAACCTTCCCACCTCTGCCAGCACCCTGCCAAGTGTGCGATACGGGTTCTTGATATATAGCAGAATGTCGTCTGCATATAGCGTTATAATATGGAGCTTGCCCTCCAGCATTAGCCCAAACGTACTGTAACGTGACCTAAGTATGTCCGCTAGAGGTTCTATCACCAGCGCAAAGAGTAATGGGGAGAGTGGGCAACCCTGTCTGGTGCCACACAACCGTTCCAGTATGTCTGTGAGGGATCCATTGATTTTAATCCTAGCGTAGAGTCTTGTGTATAGTATCCAGATCCATTTTATGAATTTTGGACCGAACCCATAGTTCCGTAGCACTCCAAAGAGAAAGGGCCAGGAGACTGTGTCAAAGGCCTTCCTCATGTCAAGGGAGACGGCTATTCCCTGAATGGTAGGGGGTATCGTGGCTATTATTTGGTGACATCTTCTTATATTTCTTGCTGTGGATCTACCCAGTATAAAACCGGCCTGGTCCTCATGAACCATGTATGGCATCAATGGTGTGAGCCTGGTTGCTAGTATTTTTGCTAGGATTTTGGCATCAGTGTTTATTAAGGACAGTGGGCGGTATGATCCACATTCTCCAGGAGGTTTCCCCGATTTAAGTAAAAGTGTGATTATTGCTTCTCTAGTAGATTCTGGGAGTTCACCCTTATCTAGTGCTTCCGTCCATACAGCATGCAGCCTGGGAATTAGAAGCTGACTGAATTATTTGTAGAACTCAGCTCCCAGCCCATCAGAGCCCGGGCCTTTCCCGTTGGGGAGAGCTTTTATTGCTGCACCTATTTCTGCCACTGTTATGGGTTCCTCTAGCGATTCCCTAGTCGCATCTGCTATAAGCGTTGTTGGTATCTGAGAGAGGTATTGTTCTATCTCAGCCTCTGTGACAGAGCACTGGGGGGAGTATAATTCTTTATAGAACGTGTACAATGTTTCTTTCAGTTTCTCCTGATCTGTGGACATCGTGCCTTCTGCTAATTGAATACAAGGTATGTTCGTGGGGCCTCTATCTCCGCGTACCATTCTGGCTAATTGTTTCCCCGGGCGTTCCCCTTCTCCATATCTGCGCGCCGTGGGTCTGTCAAAGTATCTGATCTCTTGGTCTGCTGCTTCCCGAAACTCATCTAGCTTAGTCTTTATTTCTGTACCCAGATGAGGGGAAGAGGACTGAGCATGTTGGGCCTGCAGTGATGTTAGTTGTGTTTCAACCTAGCCAGTCTAGCCCGAATGTCTTTGAGAATTCCCCCCTCTATTGATATCGACTGACCTCTTAAGCATACTTTAAATGCCTGCCATAGTGTAGCCTGACTTGATACCGAGTGTTCATTGATCTCAAAATATTCCTGTATGTATTGCGCCATAGAGTCTTTATATACTAGATCCCTTAAGGCTGCCGGTTTGAATCTCCAAGGTGGTCGGTCTCTGATCTTGTCCGGGATTTGCAATGTCATTTGCATCGGAGAATGATCTGAGTAGGTCCTAGGATGTATGTGTGTATCTGTAACCCATGCCATGCTGTCTGTGTCTATCAGCCATAGGTCAATTCTGGAGTGTGTGTCCTGGACGGTGGAGTAGTACGTGTATTCTTTCCTGCTGGGGTTTAGTGTTCTCCAGACGTCCTTTAACTGTAGATCTGCCATGTGTGTAAGTATTGTCTGTGCTGCCCTGGTTAGTGTTCTATTTTGTGTTGATGAGCGATCTAATTGAACATCCAGAATTGTATTGATGTCTCCCCCGCAAAGCACTCGGGCCGTAGGGTATCTCGCTAGATTTTCAAATACTGAGGAGTAAAAGTCTGGGTGGTCAATGTTTGGCCCATAGATATTGAGGAACACTATTTCCCTGTCATAGAGCTTACCATGCAGCAAAACGAACCTCCCATCTGGGTCACATTCAGCCTTGATACAGACGAACGGCAGCGCTTTATGTATAAGTATTGCAGCCCCTCTCGCTCTGCTAGAGTAAGTTGTGAAATATTGATGAGTCCCCCAATTTGGTATCAGCTGTTCGCCCTGTCTGGGTCCTGTGTGGGTCTCCTGGAGGAAGATTATCTTAGCGGCCTGTCTATTAAGATAGGCCATGATCTTCCTTTTCTTGATCTTGGAGCCTAGCCCCCTTACATTCCAGCTCAAACTTGCCAACATTCTGTGACCAAAAAGATGTAGGATTTTTCAAGTTTCAAAAATAATAATTTGCAAAACAAGTTCATCGCAGGCAATTACAAAACATACTTTGTTGGCACCACTGGAGCATTCTAAAATACACAACCCATCAAACAGCACAACATGGAAAGATGCTCAAATGTTAAAAATGTATAATTCTGAATGGTAGGTTAACAACAAATTCAATGACCTAACTTCAGAGTAGGTAATCACACAGATCTGGTAGGCAACATTTGCCATTGCTCTGTACCAGCAGCTGGGGCAGTACATATTTATTCCTGCAGTGTAATTTGAACACACTGGGCCTCATCACGACCTCGGCGGTAACCCTTAAATCCGGCGGTAGCGCTATTACCGCCGGATTTAAGGGTCTGCCGAATCAGGGCCTCGGCGGATTTCAACCCAGCTCTGAGCTGGTGTGAAATCCGCCGAGAATTCGCGCTCATACCGCCGACGGGAAATCTGCCGGCGGTATGAGCGTGAAATTTCCCCATTGAGCCCAATGGGGAATGGGGCATTCCCGAATGGGCTCAATGGGGAATGGGGACTTCCAAGTCCGCCCAACTCGTGATCCCGCGCTATTAGCGCCGGGGGCTATGTCGGTCACGCTAATAGCCCCCGCGCTAATACCGCCGGCGTTACCGCCGAGGTCGTGATGAGGCCCTCTGAATGACATGGCAGCTGATACCCCCCTCAGTCTCATACGCAGATGCTGTGTGGTGGTGTTACACTCTGCCACTTGACTTCACTGGTGGTTCACCTAAGGGTTGTTCCGGCAAGAGTGCAGGACAGAGTCACGCAGCTGTCAGGTCAGTGGATTGGTCTGAGCCCCATCAAAGTAATCACCTACCAGCCCACTGTACAGACAAACTAATCCATGTGTTGCATGCTTTTTCCTGCAGCCTGCCTTGGAGTCACATAAATTACCTGACAATGTAAAAAGCAGTAGGATCTGTCACCCAAATCTGTAGGCGGTAGGACTGCTTAAAAAGCAGTAGCCTACTGCCTAAATCTGTAGGGTTGGCAAGTATGCCAGCTCAGCACATTAATACCATCCTTGTCCGGTTTAGCCATTATCTATGGGGAGTTTCTATGTGTCTTTACACCAATGTTGCTCTGCTTTATGCTTAAGTTGTCCTGTGCCTAGAACCTATGTGCTTTTTGTGTTACCAACCTTCTTCTCATAACAAAAACCCAACTTCCCCATATCAGTCCCGCCCCCCCCACCCTCACAGTCCCCTAAACTTCAAATGTGCCTTTGAGTTTCCCCCCCTCCCTTCCCAACAACAACATGAACACCTGCTACAGGGGGGCTGCGGCGTCTCCAGTGCCCAAGCCATTATCGTGTATGGGCGTTACCTCCAGTTCAGGCTTGTTACTCTCATTTATTCCGACGTCTTTGGATGAATGTTTTCCATGTGTTTTGAGCCCTGGGTTACATCCTCTGCAATGTGGGGCTCCCAAGGGAGCCTATGTCTTTGCCTTTCCTTACGACTTCTTGTACGCCGCGGTGGCTGTCTTGCCCTATGGACGTTTCGATAGCTCTTCTTTCAGGTTTGTCCATTATTTGGGGGGATATGTGTCTCCATGAAGCTCGCGGCCTCTTCCGGGAATGTGAAGAAGTATGATTTATTTTTATGTTGAATTTTGAGCCTTGCAGGGTAGAGCATTGCATATTGTACTTGTCGCTCGCGTAGAATGTTCTTGATTCCTGAGAATAGTTTCCTTTCCTGTTGAACCGCCAAGGTGAAGTCTGGAAAGATGCGTATAGTGTTGGCTTCCCATTTCAGTTCTTGTTTCTCCCTAGCTGTTTTTAGGAAAAGGTCTCTGTATCTGTAGTTTAGTATGTGTGCTATAATGGGTCTGGGGTATGCCCCAGGTTTTGACTTTGGAGCTAGAGACCTGTGTGCTCTTTCCACCATAAACACGGGCGACCATCCCAGCTCCCCCAGTAGTGTGCGCAGAAGGTCCTCCACCGCTTTTTCCATTGATCTTTTAATAGCCCCCTCCGGAACACCAATAATACAGACATTATTTCTTCGGGATCTTGCTTCCAAATCTTCACACTTGGATATCACTGTCCCTAGCTCGATGGCCATCGTTGACACTGTTGTCTTCAGGGTCTCCACAGCGTCCTCTGTGCCTGATATTCTTGTTTTGGCCTCTGTCATGCGAGCTGTTGTTTTGTCGAGTTGCATTTTTATAATCGCGACACTAGCCGTCATACCATCCAGCTTGTCTGTCAACGCTGCAAAACCTTTCTGCATAGCTTGGAAAACAGCCTGAGGACCCATCATGGAGGCAGAGGGAATCTTTTCCGCCTGTGCGGGTGTTTTTCCCCTCCCTTTCAGGCTCGGTATCTTTCTGCATTGTGGTCGTAAACTTATCGATAGTTCCTCTGCTCCTTTTATGGCCAAAGTTTTTGGGCATCGTTCCGGATCTGGAGCGAGTATCCTTTCCTCTAGATGCCTTCGCCAATTGCTTCATAGTTGCACTATATTTCTGAGGCCAGGACCCGATCTTCCAGTATTCCCTCCAATCGATGGTGGTTTAAGCGGGTCAGGGGGGGTCCGCTCGGCTCTTGTCAGCCCCCTTTCGCGCGTTCCAACATTCTGTTGTATATGGTGGAGCGGAATATGTTCGTTGGGGGGGTGGTCGCCCGCCCACCTCGCTGTCCCCTGCGGCTGCAGAGCCATTCGCGAGCCGAGAGGAGGGCGCAACGTCCCGCCACAGGTTTCGGCCCAGGCCCGGGCCCGGCTTACCCAGGCTGCTGTGGGCCGATGGGCGGGGGGAAGGTGATTCCTCCCTTCACATGTGTCGCTGCTGTGGTGTTGGTGAATGGGGTCCGCAGGCGCTCAGCGAGGATCGGGGCTCCCGCGATTCTCCCTTTCCTGGGCGGGCGCGGACCCGACCGTTACTGCCACCGCTCGAGTTGTTCCGACGCCAGACTCCTCCCCCCCCCTCCGTGGCAGGCGCGTCCCTCGCTGCCTCGGGCTACTCCTGGGTCCACAACTCGGCTCTCACTTCACCGTTCGGGTCTGAATTTCACGTGGGCTGTCCAGAGGTATAGTTACACGTTCTGTGTAAAAATCGCACCAAACCGGGGTGAATAAATGGATTCTTTAGGCTTTTCGGCCCTGGACACTGCCGGAGCTCACACAGAGGCTGCCATTTCCGTCCGTGCGCAACAGCGCCCCCCTGTCTTCTTCTTTAATTCAGGAGTCTGGTGCACGGGCCCCAGTGACACAGAAGTTTGTGGCCCGGCCTATGGGGAAAAAATCCAAGAACATTAAAAACTGTCCTGCAGTTAGTCGTGCTGTTTAGTGCACATTTTTAAGAAACTTTCTTCGTGCTACGAATTCCAGATCTACTTTAGGTAACATGAAAGAATCAGGTGTGATGCAAGCACCCACTAAAGTCATCAAAGACTCCCAACAGATTGAACCTCTGGTGTGCAGCTTCTAGCCCCCTCTTTGGTGGTCACCATGGGCAGCACAGTCTTAGAAGCTGCTGAATTTCAATCTATTTCCTTGGTCCGGGGAGAAAAAACAGCTCCAGGAGAAAAGAAGAAACATTTCAAGAGGAAGATCAAAGACATTAGGTGTTTTATTTTTTTACATTTTGTTTTACAATATGCAGAAAGGCCAGACCAGGTATCATTTTGAATGTTGGGACAAGGCAGGTTTTTTATGCTGACGAGGGACCCGACTTAAAAGAGGATTGGGGCTGGTTCCCAGCCACTTTATCCAATTTTAAGGGGCAAGGACCAGGCTACTAGGAAACAACCAAGATCTTTTAACTGGAACACCCGTAGTTTTAAGAATACAGAGATATTTTCTAAGTTTAAACTCAAAGATTTCTTATTTTTTCAAGAAAAAGAAACATGGCTGGTGGAGCCCCCATAATAGATGGTATTAAGGTCTACACGAGGAATGCAAGGAAGGATGTCAAGGGTAGACCAACTTTGGGTCTTCTTACTGTTATTAAAAACAATCTCTGCTTGTTTAGTGAGTAAATCCTTACAGACAGTGAGGCAATTTTGGTGGTGAGAGTTTTGCTTGGAAAAGTGTGTGAACCCTGGCATATCTTACTGATTAATACATAGCACAATCTGGGGCGAGATAGACATAATTTAATGTTTTGGGTTTTAGGAAATCCCGACTCTATGTCTATTTTATGCGTAGGGATTTGAACTGCTACTGTGAGGATGAGTATTAGGTAGACGCTGAAGATCTGATACTTGCTCTGATTTCACAGTTACGTAAGACCCCCCTTTGTGAAGGGTAACATCCCCAGGGGAATTGGATGGGCCTTTTTCATGCAGAGATGGGGTCTGTCCATAGAAAAGGGCTCATGTCCAAGCATACATCTCTGTGGCAACTAACAACATGGCTGAACTGTTCAAACTCTGCAAGGAACTTGCTAATCCTACTGCAGTCTCCTCCTCTTCTCTTCCCTCCCAGGCCCTCTGTGCTGCATTTGCCTCCCACTTCTCCACCAAAACTCAGGACATCCTGTCCTCACTGTCATCTACTCCCCTCCCAGCCTCCCTCTACTCTTGCCTCCCTTGGCCCCCACTCTCTCCCCTACTCTCCGCCTTCTCTCCCATTGCGCCAGAAGAGGTCTCGGGAGTCTGCTCTATGAAAGTCTCCTCCAATCAGGTGTTCCCCTGCTTTTCCAGAACCATCAAGGACACCATCTCCTCTCTCACCCCATCCTTGGCTGACCTCTGTAACCACTCCTTTGCCACTGGCTTTTTCCCACAACCCCTCAAGCACTCCCTTGTGCACCCTCTCCTAATAAAAGCTGTCTGCAGACGCTTCATGCCAGGCTAACTATCACACCATCTCTATCACACCTTTCCTGGACAAACTCATGGAGAAGTTGGTCATCCCCCAAACTGACCCACCACACCGACCCAACTGGCTGCCTCCACAACCACCAGTCTGACTTCAGAGCATCCAGAGGCACGGAAACCAGTCTCCTGAACACCTGTGAAGACCTGCTCTCAAATCTGGATTCTAACTCTCCCTCTGTTCTAATCCTTGTCAATCTTTTTTCAGCCTTTTACAACGTCAATTATGGCATCACAGACCAGGTACTGGTGTGGCTGACCTCCTTCCTTTCAAACTGACCATCCCAAGCGAATTTGGGCCCTTTCCTTCCCTCTAGCTCACTCTCTAGCTGTGACATCCCTGAAGGTTCTATCCTATAGCCATGGGTCTTCAACATCTACCTTTCCCTCCTGGCCCACTTTATCTTCACCTTCTCACCTCACTTCCAGTGTTACACCGATGACACTGTTAACTGTATCCTCTACCTTCTCCACCTCCTCTCTCATACCTGACAAGCCTAACTGCTATTCAGGCGTGGTGCTCCGCTAGTGATCTCTGCCTTAATGCCAGTAAGACAGAGATCCTTCTCATTGGGACAACTGCCCCCCCACTCTATGGCCACCCTCCTTGGGTCCCCCATCCCCTCACTCTCTTGTGAGGGGAAAAATCTCGGGGTCATCTCTGACTCCTCTCTCTCCTTCTCTGCACATCACTGACCTTGCCAAGAACGCCAAATTTCAACTCCACCTCATCAGAGGCATTCGCTCTTTCCTCACCTTCCCCCAGAAGTTCAATGTCTCCAGAGCTCTGGTGCTCTCTAGGCTGGACTACTGCAGCAGCTTCTTCCTCAACCTGCCTCTCTCTTCCCTTCGTCATCTTCAACTAATCCAGAATGGGGCAGCAAGGTTTATCCTTGGCCTGAAGCCCAGGGACTGCACCTCTCCAGGCCTAAAATCCTTACACTGGCTCCCGGTTACCGCAGGGATCAAATTCAAGGCCCTGTGCATCATCCACAAGGCTGTCTGGGACCTGGGACCTCTCAACATCCAGCTTTCTCTCCCTAATTACCTCCCTGCTAGAGTCCTTCAGTCCTCTAGCTCCAACTCTCTGCAGGTCAGGTGCTTCTCCAAGCAGAGATTAGGAGGTTGATCCCTTTCCTTGGCAGAAGCCTCCCACAAAAATGGCCTCTCTGCCCCCTCAGACTTGTGCCGGATCTTCTTAAATTCTGGAAATGACTCAAGACTTTCCTTTTCTCCTCCTCCTTCCCCTTGCCTGTGCTAATGACCCCCTGCAGCTGCGACTGGTGCCCGGCCCTTCTTAACCAGTCCACCCTTCAGCATTCCTACTAGCACTTGCCCTCGGGCACCCTTCCCAGACTAGCCTGATTCTGGTCCATCCATCCATCACACCTTTCCCTCTCCCAGGTCCCTTGAACTTGCTCTTGGTCCCTCACAGCACTTGCTCAGCCCCATGGGCCCCCACCTCCGGCACTTCACTCCCTACTCCTCGTCCTTCTCCACCCCCATTGCACCTTTGTTCACTGCATTTGAACAGTAAAATTGTCACAAGGCCTAGTACGGCCGTTACTTTTCTTGTTTTTCCATATGTACCCCCCTTTTTTTGCCTTGTGGTGGCACCTGGAAACACTTGTGTATAAGCGCCATACAAATGACCAATAAATAAATAAAATAAAAAACTTCAAGGAGATATCCCCATGCATCATACGTGGCCTGGCCCTTTTTCTTCTTATACAATAGATTTTATTTATATTTTGACCACACTGATGGATGAGGTGCTCTCTTTGGATATTATTTCGGATAACCTGAGTGCCCATGCATTTCTTGTTCTTTCACTTAGGATATCTAGTCCCCAGGGACTTTGTGTCTCTTCTGCAAGTGCAAATTTGATAGTCAACAAAGAGTGTAGCTCCTTAAGGCTGTGGGGCACACCATTACAATGTTTCAAAGCCAAGGTCTCTCACAACTGGGATGCATGGACTAATGGGGAGAAAATAACCTATTGTGCTCTTAACAACTGTAGTAAGATGTTGCTTCTTTGGAAAGAAGAGGTCATCTCTAACAACTCTAATAAGAAACCGTTTGACATACAAATTAGAAACCGGAAATATCTTATGAGACTAGAGGTACGAGCTAGATTAGCCCAGTATTACGGTGAGTTAGGAAGGTCAATCAGTGCCTGTAAGAAGGAGCAACAGCATTACAAAAAAACAGCTCTAGTCTTACAAAGTTCTGCAATACCATACTCAGAATCAGATAATTTTAGTAAATGAATAACCCATGACAGCAGAAGACTGTGGAGGATACTGACCGACATGGATACCCATCATCAATTTGTCCAGACTAATTGCATATAGGAAGAAGACTAGGTCACATTTTATTCAAACCAATTTACTTCCATGCATGCAAACTTTGATCATTTTCTTTCTTCTTTTGTCAAAGTTCCATGGAAATGTAACTTTGATCAAGAGGAATTTAGAGCTGCGTTAGCTAATAATTTAAATCCTTCTAGTGCCATCTTGTAAGGTTACCCGAAGTTATGGTCTGAGATCTTATGGTGTCTGTTCTCCCAGGTTGCCACTCATATGGACCTTCTTAAGTCATGGTTAGTGGCTACAGTGGTCCCTATCTATAAGAAGGGGAATTGCGCTTCTCTTGCCAACTATAGACCAAACTCGTTAATTGACTCGGCATGTAAGGTCCCGAAGGACTTAGTGCGTTGGGCCGAATAATCGCATAGCCTGGGTTTTAGGAAAGGTGTGGGCACTTCGACAAACGGTTTAATAGTTTTACTCTTTCAGGCTATTGCTAAACAGAAAAATGATTCTCCTTTATATATATATAGCAAGTCTTGACCTCTCCGTCTCCTTTGATAAGGTAGACAGTGTCGGTTGTGGATTAAATTAAGCGGTTGGGGGATCCTGCGAGGATTGTTAACCATGCTTATTCTAATAAAACTCTGAAAGTATGACTTAACTAGCACGGCCTTCTCTCTAGAGATGGACGCTGGATGATGCTTGTGTGGCGCTTCTCCTAGCTTCTTCGCAGGGCTCATATCGTCCTTTCAAGGCGGACGGCCCAAAGGTCAGTAGAGTGATTGCAGGCAACAGCCTTGTCCTTTGTCCAGAAACTCTCTGGCATGTTCCACCTTAAAATCTTGCTGGCAGAACCTAGCAGGCCATGCTGTGTGCTGGCTGGCTACCGGTTCTGGAGCTGCTGGATGGGTCCTCTGAGTCCACTTTCTCCCTCTTTTCCCTGGGAGATGTTTAGGGGAAGTTTCTTGCTTCCCTCTCAGAATGCCTGGCCTTCCTTCACTGGTGAAATATGTAAGGTAGACTGTACCTTCAGCCCGGGTCTAAATGAGTCCTTCTTACTCCTTTAGAAGTTGTCGGATGATCTGCTAAGTGAGGGGTCCAGCCTTCTTTTAAAGCCAAATGGGCCCCAGTGATTGGTGCAGGCTAAGCCTACCTTAATGAACCAATCCTGGGCCCCCACCAGCAATCTTCTGTTATGCATGAGGTCAGGAACAGAGTGCTCTGCAACAGGACAGACAAGGGGTGACAACATATACCTAAGTCCTACCCATCTTCCTGTCTGTTGCAGATCAAAGTATCTTTCTGGTTAACTGAGCCCTCTGTAACTCTTAATTAAAGTGCAGGTTTCCCTTGAAGTATGTGGCGAGAGCAGATTTCTTGTCTCCTCCAAATCACATACATCTCCCCTCTGAAAGGGGTCTGCTCTGCAGGGACCCCTGCGTTAACTGCTGGACCCAGACAGGGCATTCACTGTCTTTCATACAGAGAGGTGGGAACTAGCTTCCAGTTGACACATTGCATACCAAAGGGTTGGTAATCCCGCCTTCCTGTTGTCTCTTCTGGCAACCAAGCCTCTCAGGCTTGCCTCAATTATCTTGTTAGAATGCACTGCCACCAGCCAGATTAGACAAAAGAAATGCAGCTTCCTGGAGCCTTTGATATTTAAATTAAGCTACCCATGTCTGGAGGAAGGTGTGCCTTTCCCCCTTCTTGAGATGCTTTGATGTACCCGGGACTGTCACATTCCAGCTGAATATAACAGGGGAAGACGGCACCTGTAGGCTGTGTCTTCCTGGAGTACACGTGACTATGCGTTTTGTGCGGGAAGCAGATGAAATGTGCATGGAATGGCCTCACACATTTCTCGGGGGCTGATCTTCCATCATTCATTTTCATTATTCAAAAATCAAAAAATCCCAGGTGAGCGCACTCTCCCTGTGCGGATGGTCAAATTCCTCAGAGGCAGAGCAGCAGGCCTGCAAGCCAGCATGACATATAGCAGTTGCCAGTGCCGATGCCTTCCATTTGCAATCTCTGCCTATGTGTTTTCTCCATGAATGAGCAAGAATGAGGGTTCCAAGTTGACATCGGGCCTATGAGATGCTCAGTGTGAGGAGTAGAGTGTCCATCAAGGGAATCATTGAACACACCTGAAGTCTTACCTTGCAAACAATCCTAAGCCAGAAACAATTACCAGCCACAGGTGGAAGTCATAGACAGAAGCCCTACCCAGGGAGTGAAGGAGGCCCTATAAAAGCCTGGGTAGAGAGACAGTGTGTGAGTGTTTGGAGTAACAAAGCAGTGAGAGATGGAGAGGCAGAAGTGCAGAGAGTGCTAAAGGAGTGGTAGGAAGTGGAGGTGCAGAGAAAGCAGAAGATGCAGTAGGAGGTAGCCATGAAAAGAGAGATACAAGGACAGTAGGAGGAGGGGTGCATAGGGAGGTGTAGGTGCAGAGAGAGGAGGAGCAGAGAGAGAGAGAGCTGTTGGTGCAGGAGGACATCAAGGAGGAGGTGACAGAAAAGAAGAGATTGGATGAGGTGAAAATATTTAAGGGGGATTAAAGAGAACAAAGGAGGGTGGGAGAAAGAAAGAGAGAGAGAGATAGATGGGGAGTTCAAAACATCTGAGAAGAGGTTGGGAGAGAGATGGCAAAGATCAAAGACTATTAGATGAAGGAGAGGAGAAGGACCTGATTCTAAGGCAAGAGGATCATGGGAGGTTCTCTAGAGGTGCAGGGCCAGCGGCAGCCAGAGAGTAGGACACTGACAGTCATCCTATGGTCTGGAAGACGTGGAAGGAGGAATTAACTCATGCAGAATGCAGAAGAGGTCAGCTGTCAGAAAGCTTAACTGTCAAAAGTGAGACTTAGAACCAGGTCCCTGAGCACAAGTGAGCATTGGTTCAGCAAGGATGGAAATTAGATGGTATTGAGTAACAGGTTCAGGCCCTGGAGACATAGAAGCAAAGTAGGACCGGACTATGTACCTAGAGACCCGTTTGTCCTACCTCACCTCTGTGTGACACTGTGAACCATGCTGGGGAAAAAACCTAGAAGTTAAACTTAAAATGTATGCTTCACCTGAGATGTGCTACCCAACCGACTGCCAGCAAGGCGAAATCCACCGGGAACAGGAGGACATCTAATGCACCAGAGTTGTGCATCAAGAGATCTGGAGAGAGAGAGACTATTTGTATCATAGACGTTTTTGTGGAGCCAAGGAAAGACCAGACCTGTATTGCCAGTTAGGAAGTCATGTGGAAACTTGCAAGCACTTAACGCCTGGACTACGCATGCCCTGGGATCGGGATCATGGGAGGGACTTTCTTTTTTTTACTAAAATGATCCTGGCCAGAGATTTAGCAAAGCTTTAGAGAAGAGGACTGATAACAAGGCGTATCCCTAGGGTTGCTTCTAGTTTGTCTAATGTTTTATTTTTGTACCTTAAGGGAAATTCCTTATTAATCTATTAAGTCCAAATAAAGACCTTATTTATTTCTGGACATTTTTCACCATGTTTTCAGTACAGTCCACATCGTCTGTGGCTGGTGTCACAATTCTCTCACCTTGCAAAATGGTGGGTTGTAGTGTCTGTCGACGGTGGTTACGATTTGTGGTGACTCTGAAAACGTGTGCTTAATAGTTCAATCATAATTGTTTGGAGCACTCTGAACCATTTGCCAGGTATTGTCTCTTGTAGAAAAAAGTACCTCCACAGTAGACCAAGGTGCCACCTTCCGCTGCTTTCTCAAGGTCACTACTACATGTGGATCGGTCTGATGATGGGTTTACATGTTTAAGTGTGCCTTCATGTGCACTGAAAGTGGGCCTTCATGTGCACTGCAAGTGAGTCTTCATATGCCCTTCCTGAACATCTGCCCCCTAGAGTTTTTTCTGTGCAGCATCCATCCGTTCCACCCTCGGTTAACCAGTTTACGGGTGTGGCCAACCTTAGATGATCCATTAAAATTACAAGTCTCTTTCTCGACGGATCTGTCTTTGCAGTCTTGTTGGGTAACAGCATTGGATAAAGTGGGCACTTACCAACCACTGTGCATGATAATGAGAGGTGTGTTGGGTGCGCATGATACGCATCCAAGGACTTACTCGCAATTTACCTAGTTTTCCGAAGTTGGATATGCTCATAATCATCCTTCACTGGCGAGCTGAAGTAAGGCAATCGGATTCTACTTGCAGCAGAATGGCTTTGATCTGTCATCACCAGCCGTTCACACCACTTCCATGAAGACCACAAAAGTGACACCAGGCCAAGAGCCTGTAAACGCTGTTCCACCACTGCACCCGCAAAGGGCTTGCTCACCATTCCCCAAATAAACAGAATAGCCACCAGTGTCTGGAAAGATGATGCATATATCCCCCAACCCTACCATTGGCTGATGTTCACAGAGGTGAATGGAGTGCTGGCATGAACATGTGTGAGAGACCTCACACCACCGGCGGAAGCAAGCAAACTGTTGAACCAATATCGACACTGGGGTTGCATTGTAGGTTTGCCCTGGGCCCCGCTAGCCATATCAATGGAAACGGGACATAAGGGCATGGAAGCTGACCCACAAAAGGGAAGAGGCACCGAAGAACATGGGGCTGGTGTTGTTAAGAGAATGGGAAATGCCCACAATCAACGAGAAGACATAGGACGCGATCCATGGAATTATCTGTGTGGAAAATAGGGTACTTGCACGCGCAACTGTGTGCAAATTCGCATGCGTTCATTCATGGAATCTAATGCGCTTCTTATCCTGAACTTGCATGGAGTTCACGCCGGCTTGGCACATCTGTCTGAGCCGCCGTGGGCCTTGTTCGAGACTCCAGGCAGAGCATGGGCGTGGCTTGTGCAGAGGGATAGGAAGGGGTGGAACACCAAAAATGGGGAAGAACTTGTGAAAAAAAATGGGCATTGTGAGGGACGGCCTGCAGGCAGCCCCTTGCACACCCACAATTGCACAGCACAAGACGTACTCTTGGATTTGATCATGCAACGTCTCGTGGCCACGCAAGTCCTTCATACGATCCACCACCCGAAGGCAGGCGTAAGTACGCTTCAGCGTAGGATTTGTAGCACAAAGGTGGGGTTGCATGTCGGATTTTGGGGTGCATGCGTAAGCAGTGTAGCAGAGTGCATGAACGTTTTACAGGGTTTGCACGCAGATTTCCTGAGTTATTGCAGAGTTATGATTTTTCATACGCATGTTGGGGTGCCGGACAAAGTTACGGGGACCCCGCTCAGGGTCACCGAGTCGCAGGGCTGCTTACAGTAGATCCCAGGCACTGTTTGAAGAGTGTGTGTATTTGCGCAAGAGGGAGCACGCAAAACCTTCCTGGTGGAGTAAATTAATAACTTTGAACTAAATATAACAACTGTCTTTAAAGCCTAGGAAACAATTACACTTGCAGTGTGTGGTATATAAACAGTGATTATTTTTATCGTAGGAGTTTTGCCTTACTGAAGCATGGAGACAAGGAAGATGTTGACATTTAATGACGCTTGCCTTGATAGGCAAATCACCTGATTAAGAAAGAAAAGCAGTGTCCTGCGGACAAAGATTACAAAACACAAAATGGTAATATGTTGACATACCCAACCACAGCAGAGTGTATCCTTCTCTTTCCCGACTCTACCTGTAGGATTCTACAAGGAGTTCATCTTTGTAAGTCATCTGACTCTCCAGGTCAAAGAGGTCAACAAAGGGCTTGATTTTCAAGCTATTGATTCAACACGCATTGGAGAGGAGCCATGCTTATTTCTCATGGGTGACTTGGCATGCGTGTTGGTTCCACAACAACCCCATCAAATCAGGGCAAAATATTTTGGGCTGCAACCATGGTACCTGCGGAGCTGTTGCATTAATTGCCCCATCCTGCTCTGGTTTCATTCAGACATTGTATTGTCATGGTGTTTATTGATAATCGCTGTCATCTGAGCTGTCTCATGCATTCATGTGTTTGTCCCGACTCCTTCTACAGTTGCCACCCAATTTTAGTGACTAATGTCTGCACTGTGTTGGGCACCATGCCCAGTGTAATCAAGGAGCTGAAGCCAATGTGGCAATAGTTTCCATTTCTCTGCCATGGGGACGGGAGAAAATAGCCGACTTGCAAAGGCAACTCTAGCCAGATGGCTTCAGATGAGTAGAGAATGTGTCATGATTAGGGCAGAACAACCTTGTAAACATGTATCGCTCAGCGGGCAGGAACGCATTGAGGGCTCTCACGTTGCCGTACAAGTTTATTTTGCTTACAGGTGAAAATCAATGAATGGATCTTACAAGATGCCTCCAGTGCTTCAAGAAGGAACTGGTGACTCTGATCTTTAAGGAACACTGCAGGACTAATGATGACAGGATTTTGATGACGACATCACCCTCCCTCCAACCAGCGCTCTCCCTCTTTTACACAATGTACTCTACTTGTGCAGTGGTCTGTTGCTTTCTGGCTGGTTTTTGTGCTTTAGGAAATCACCTAAACTAATACAAACACACATTCATGTGTTCCTAAAATTGGAATACAAAGCATGGCTTTATTAATGGCATGATATTTAAATATATAGACAAAGGGTTCCAGACCGGCCTGACCCCGACAAACCGAACATGCCATAACAGTGCAGAAAAGGAATATTAGACATGCCAAGATATCCTCCCTCAGCTCTCTTAAGTTTGATAAGCAATCAATACCCAGACTCTCTGATACAACATTTATGTTGAAAGGGGCATGAATTGAAGGACATCTGGAGTGAAGGCAGAGACTGTGGCGGGTGAGGTGCTGCAATGCTTTGATTGGCTGATGGTATTTTCTGCTAGTTTTTTTTTTAAATCAAAAGGGCTTCTGAGTGCACCGTGACCCTCACCCTGAGAAGACCACTCCTCTTGCAACTTTGTTGCAACTCGGTTCACCTCAATTGTATTTTTGAATATTCGTGAAAAGCAGGTGACACTGTTTATTTTTGTATTTGTGTTTGGTTGCAGTATTTTAAGGGACTCTGATACAGCCGAAAAGACTACATTTTGGTATTTTTAAAGAACCCAAAATAATGCCAAATAGTAAATAAATAACCTGCCTGTTGCACTCTGAAGACATTCCTCTATATGTCTCCTTTATAAAAGTCTGTGCGTTACCTCATCTGATTTAGCCCCATGGCAGTCAGTCATAGCCAGCACCATTGAGTAAATAACTCTGGTTTCATTGGAAGCGGCGGCACCAATAATGACTGTCGGGTGGGGTTGGAGGGCATTTCGCCAGAAAGTCTCTTTTTAGACACCTGCTCAAGATATGGTTGATGAACATGCACGTCCTGGCCAGCTGTCCCTCATGTGGCCTCGTCTTCCTCTATGGTCCCTTTATCCAGAGACATTGAGCCATGCCTTTCTGACAAAGGAATCAGACTGTAGGAATCAATTAGGAGAACCGATCCCAAATCTTCTGCCAAGAATGTTTTATTTGGTTTGCTTATGTATTTGTGAAGTGCTACATGTTGGCTAAAGGCAGCCTCTGAGAGCTGAAAGGGAGGAGTGTGAGTGGTACACTGAGGATGTCAGGTCACGGGTCCCGTGAAATGGGATCACATCCAGCTTAGCCTCATTGCCAAGTTGTGCCCTTGCTCAGCTCACAGACACAGTGGAAGCAATGGCAGCTGATCCCACCCATCAGAATGATCTGGGCCTTCAGTGATGTCTCTGGGGGTCATCGTGGAGATCCAGACTAGGTTGGTTAACCATTCACCACCAAACAAAACTCAATGTGGTCATACTCCTTTAAAAATAAATGCCCCATTATATCCTTAGGGCCCATCCACCTTTAAGCTTCAGAAGTCGCTTACTGCCCTTCTAAGTCCTATTACTCACAATTCACGAGGAAGTTAGTACCAGTGTTGTTCAGGAGAAAATGTTTCAGAGGAAAGTGCCCCCAAGTCTGGGGAGAGACTGTATGCACTTTCTGTCTTCTACCCACTCTGCGTAAATCATACAACATGTTATTTACATGAGCATGGCTAAAACTATCTTTACCCTGTTCTTATCCCGTCCTCACCTAGGTTTCTGCATTTGTATGTACTGTTATTTATATTGTATTGATTTGATTTTATAACGCGCACTTAACAAAGTAAACTGTATAATGGCGCAGATGACAAAAATCAGATAGGAGATGTAACCAACCTTAAATCCTCAGCATAAGGAAAGTTGTCTATCTGAACAAAAAGGTTTTTAATGCTCGGTGAAACTGAGGGAGCGAGCTCATAGTCCTTAATTCAAGTGGCAGAGAATTCCACAGCCTTAGGCCAAAGACAGCGAATCTTCTATCGCCCCGTGATTTGTAGGCTAAATGAGGGAAAGCCAAGAAATGACTATCACTAGAGCGTAACTGTCTTACAGGCTGAATTACCTCTCTCAAATAAAAAGGAGCAATACCATTAACACACTTAAAGATGATACAGGCTGTCTTGAACCTAATACGGTCCTCAATAGAGAGCAAATGTAGCTGGCGACGAAATGGAGATACATGAACAGTTTTTTCAACTTAAATATCAATCTGATTGCTGCGTTCTGTGCACTCTGAAGGCGCTGGAGTTGCTTAGCTGGAATACCCAAAAGTTGACTATTACAATAGTCTAGGTGGGCGCTGGTTAGAGCTCCTACCACAGCCGCCTGATCTTCCGTGGGTATATCAGAGAGCACTTTAAGCAGCAATCTCAGAACAAAGTGCACAGCTTTAATCTTGGCTCCATTAAATATTGTTTATTATTTATAATGAGCCTTCAAACTGCCCGCTGCTTATTGCATGCTTAAAAACGTTTATGAAATGAAATCGTAAGTGATGATAGAGATTGTTTTCAACTGCTGTGATTGACTCAGGCAGGATAGGTAGTTGTGCACACAGTTGTGCGTCACACTTAGATAGAATTGTGAAGTTTAGCCATGCGTCACACCTAGAGTGAACTGTGAGGATTAGCCAAGTGTCACACTTAGAGAATTGTGAAGTTTAGCCATGCATTGCACTTAGATAGAATTGTGAAGTTTAGCCATGCATCACACTTAGGTATAATTGTGAAGTTTAGCCATGCATCACACTTAAGTATAATTGTGAAGTTTAGCCATGCGTCACACTTAGGTGTAATAATAACCATGCGTCACACTTAGTTATAATTGTGAAGTTTAGCCATGCATCACACTTAAGTATAATTGTGAAGTTTAGCCATGCGTCACACTTAGGTGTAATAATAACCATGCGTCACACTTAGTTATAATTGTGAAGTTTAGCCATGTGTCACACGTGGAGTGAAATGTGAAGATTAGCCATGCGTCACACTTGCATAGAATTGTGAAGTTTAGTCATGCGTCACACCTAGAGTGAAATGTGAAGATTAGCCATGCGTCACACTTACATAGAATTGTGAAGTTTAGTCATGCAGCCATGCGTCACACTTGGATAGAATTGTGAAGTTTATCCATGCATCACACTTAGAATTGTGAAGTATAGCCATGCATCACACTTAGGTATAATTGTGAAGTTTAGCCATGCGTCGCACCTGGAGTGAAATGTGAAGATTAGCCATGCGTCACACTTACATAGAATTGTGAAGTTTAGTCATGCAGCCATGCGTCACAATTGGGTAGAATTGTGAAGTTTGGCCATGCATCACACTTAGATAGACTTGTGAAGTATAGCCATGTGTCACACCTAGAGTGAAATGTGAAGATTAACCATGTGTCACACTTACGGAGAATTATGAAGTTTTGCCATGCGCCAGACTTACACAGAATTATGAAGATTAGCCACACGTTCCATTCAGATATAATTGAGAAGATTAATCATGCATCACACTTAGATAGAATTGTGGAGATTAGTCATTTGTCACAACAGATAGGACTGTGTAGATTAGTCACATAGAAGAACTTAGCAAGTATCCACAGCACTAACTACCCTGCTTCCACTTGCTCAAACTCAACACCCAAACAAGATGCACTCCCACTAAGCTAGCCAACCTATACCCTAACACACACCCAACACAAGGAACACACACTTACAACAAACAAACCCGGACACTGGACCTTACTGTACGGACACAACAAGCCAGTGCGCACAACCTTAAACAGCTGCCAATCTGAACATAAAACATATACACACCCGAACATAAGTCACATAGAAACATACCAGGCATTGGACTTTACCCATAAGGATACAACAAGCCAGTGTGCACAACCCTAAATAGCAGCAATCTACGCATAAAACATACAGATACACCCCAACACAATAAACAGCCACACAGAAAGCATCCCAAGCATTGGACCATACTTGTATGGATACAACAAGCCAGTGCACACAACCTTCCATCCGCAAGCCAACACACACAGACGCCAGTTCCCCCTGGTTCTGGACCTATCCTGTAATTCTTCCCCCACTAACCAACCCTGTCCCCTTTCTTGCAGAGCCATGTGAGCACATGTAGACTGCCCTTGGGTGGTATTGGTGTGCAGCATAAATCAACATAACATACATAACATAAAAAAGTGGAAGGATGATGGCTTTTTTAAGGTGAGTGGAAAGCCAGTAGATTGACACATATGCATATGGTATCCAAGCTGGTTTTATCCATCTCAGTTTGTTTCATAGACTACAGTGATACTAATCTGGAATCGACCATCCTGAAAGTAATCAAGATTAACACTAGAGACACGAACACAGACATCGAAATATCCGAGAAGGAACAAACATGGACCTCACAATTAAAAACACACATGAAAGGATTTGAGAGGTCAGTTTAATAATATGTACATTAAATAATTAAATTAGGTTTGACTGATCTACCTACCAGACAGTTCCTATGAGCACGGGGAAGGGGGTGGGGGGAGGGCAGCCAATCAGGTTCTGAGGATTGCTGGGCTGAAACCTCTGATCTCAGCGTGCATTCCACGGAACCCGCGGGGCTGCCTTCCCCGCCCCCCAAACTCCCGTTTCTTTTAAACAAAAATCTATTCCCAAACCCCCTCCCATGACCCACTTACCTGATTGTTGCGGTGGCACCCACGCCACCGCTAAAGCTTCAATTCATCTTGCTTGTCTGACTGCCATGGTAATGGAAGAGGGGCTCCATATGGAGCCCTGCCATCTACAACCACGGTAACCCTATTTGAAAAGTATTTTCATTCATTGAATGGGACACGAGCTGCGTCCCGTTCAATTAATGAAAATACTTTTTTTAACACCCCAGGTTACCACTTCGCTCCAGCCTATAACTTGGGCTGCTGAGCTGTTACCCCCTGTTCCAGCTTTTGAAACGGAGTGCTAACACATTAGAATAACATACTTATTTCCCCAACCCATGCCAAATCTTGACCAGAAACAAGAAGAGTGAATTGCAGCTTAGCAATTGTGGCTGTGCATTTGAGCTCATATAATCAGCACACAGAACTACTTAGTAGCCATTTTCCTTAGCAAGATGGCCAACCATCCCGTAAATGTAGCAGCCTGGGTCTTATGCTAAAATAACTCCCCCTGTCTATTCCATCTTCTCTACTACCTCTGAGCCCTACTTATAACCCTTGCGTGTGGCCCCTTTGTACAGAGCTTTGTTGCTTCGCATCTATGTTTGCACTTTTTAAATTCCATACATACATACAAGGTGGCTACTCTATCACAGATACAGTGCCGGATTAAACACTGTGGAGGCCACTAGGCCGTCAAAATTTCGAGCCCCACCTCAAATGTTATCTCCTAATATGTTTTTATTTTCTACACCGCTTTTTTTGCATCCGTTGTCGCGGGGCCCCTAAAACGAGTGGGACCCTTAAGGCGGTGCCTACTTGGCCTAATGGATAATCCGGCACTGCACACATAGAACAAATGAGCCAACATTTTTTATTCCAAGATGTCCAACTATTTGTCACATGCAATAGGTGACTGTTCACTCAATCAGGTGGTATATAAGACTTTCCAAAATGGCAATAAGACTTCCCAAAATGGTAACTGCAACAGACACGATTTCCATATGCAACCAAGCATTGATTGTCAGATGAAAAACTGAGTAAACAAAGTAAGATTAACAGCTGTTGCAAGACACTCCTCAATTACCACCAGGGTACCCTTTAAGCCTTTTACTTCATATCTGTAGTATTTTCTCTATTTTCGTACATGTTGAAAGGTCAACTGGCACTGTTGGTAAATTATTTCAGAGCCTATTTGTTGTGAACCAAGACCACTATAGAATTCAGGTTTAAAATGCAACCATAACAGTTAGCAGTATGAAGTAAGTGGATACTGCACTCCACCATTGAAAGGACATTGCTATTAAAGTATGCTTGTCATTCTGGGCAGTAGCTTGGAATAAACAATACTTGTCTCACCAGCCAATCCTACATGGATAATTATGTATCCGTCTTCACACAGCAAACTTAAGTTAGGAACCATTGCACAGCGGACTGAGGGATCCCATTTACTAAGTGAACGCAAACTTTGTAGAAATGACTCACACTCACATAGGAAACTATAAAGATGAGTGTCCCCCTGCCGACCAGGTGAAAGCCCAAAAATAATTATAAAATACCACTGATCATATGCTATAGGGTCTGTCTGGCTACAAAATTGTCTAGTCCCCAGAGCTCAGTGAAAAAGGCATGTGCATCAAAACTAAAATGTTATGCGACTAGCTCAAATAAGATCTAAAAGTGAACATTGTTTTTTTAGTTTTGGCTTTTAGGTGGTGCTTTTGTGCCCTCTAAGCCAAATATTTTGTTCCAGATTACAAATAGGAGGTAGATAGGAAGGGAGGAGGAACGCACAGTTTGTCAGTGTTGTTTTTTTAACCTACACATTGACCACCCATGGCCATGTTAATCACTGTGCCCATTCCCACACACTACCTGCCTCTCCCGGAGCAAAATATACTCTCCTGGGACATTTTGAGCTAGCTCTATCATCCAGTAACATCAAACATTGTTCTGTATGTCAGTGTTGTTTCTAAGCAGTTTTATGATAGTTAATGGCTTTATAACAACTTTAAATGAGCTCCTGTGGTAATACAAATGTCTTAACCAAGTGCACCTTCAGTCACTTGATTGATACGCAATCGTTGTGTCCTCCCATCTGTTCCTTGCTTTGACATCTTGATAAAACAAGGAATGGTAAATCCAACAGTTTTGGCTTGTGTATAGATATTAGATTGGTAGTTCCCAGATACTGACATCATATGCCCAGGTTCTCGCACTGTGTTACAGAGCTGTTTCCATATTAAGGCCAGGTGTACCATCATAGCAGTGCCTGGCAAAAACATATCCCATGACAAAACAAAAGTCAAAGCTGTTGCCCTTGCCAATTCTTGTTGGTTTTTAGTTCACACTGGGATGAAATTATGCTCCTGGATAACGCAAATATTAGGACCCTGAGGAAAGCGGCCATATACAGTTAAGGTAACATTGAACTTTACGTAGACAAATTTAAAAAAATCTTTCCTCTGTAATTTTTGTTCCTGTCCATGAAAGTTCACCAAATTTGGCACGCCACTGATGTGTCCAAATCCAAACATTCGTAATGAACATGATTGCTAAAAAAAACAATGTTTGGCATGGCGATTTCCATAGAGTTTACTAAGCTCATGGGACATTGCCTGCACAATATTCGAGATCTTGCAACACAGCTAAGCCTTACACTGAAGTGGCTCATTTGTCATACATTTTTGCATTAGTCAAACTCAAGGTATTTATTCTTTAAGATCAGAAAAAGTATCTATATCTCCAGCCAGGCACATTAGACCAAACAAAACCTCTGCAACAACCACCACACGCAATATGAATCATGCTTGCAGTAAGTCTGGAGGGACTAAACAATTGCAGATATTCCTGCACAATTTACTCATCTCCTGCACCACACACACAAACTCCCTGTAAGGAATTCGATCATCCGCATGGGAAGAGTGCAATCGCCTGGGCTTTTTTTGTTTGTTTAAAAGAATGAATGATGGGACCATTCCTGTGCACATTTTCCACGCTCAACGCACAGCAGAAAAATAGTCATGTACTCTGGGAGGACACCGCTTAGCAGCGCCACCCTCCCTTGTCATGTGTAGCTGACACCTGACAGCTATGGGTATTCCAAAAGCCTTTGCCATGGGCAGCCTGATTAGAATTTCAAGGCCCCATGGATTTGCATCTCCATTGTCAAAGATTGCTGGTGGTGGTGAATACTGAAGAATGTTAATTAGCAGGCCTCAGGGAAGGACTGGGTGCAGGAAGTGACAATGGAGACCAGACGCCAACACCTATTTGTAATGCAATGTGTCAACTTGGTACTAACACCCCTCCTTGGTATGAAACGGCAGTGAATGTCCTGTCTGGAACCACTCCTTTCAGAGCATAGAAGTATGTGAATTGCAGGAGATGAAAGTCTGCCTGCAACCCCCTACTTCAAAGGAGGCCCATGTTGTGATCAAGCGCTGCATAGGGCTCAGTTAATTAGGGAGACACTTTGATGTACAGCAGATAGGAAGATGGGTGGGACTTAGAAGTATATGTTGTCATCCTTCCCCTGTCTGGTGCCAAGCGCCCTGGTTCTGACCTGAAGCATCACTGAAGATTGTTGGTGGAGATCCAGGATTGGCTCACTTAAATTAAGCTTGTCCTACACTAATCACTGGGCCCCCTCTGGCTTTAAAAGAGGGCTGAGCCCCTCACTGATCAGATCATCTGAAGACTTTGCAAGGAGTAAGAAGAAGGACTCATTTGGACCCGAGCTGAAGGTACAGTCTACCTTACATCTTCCACCAGTGAAGAATGGCCAGGAGTTCCAGAAGGGAAGGAAGATCCCTCCCCTAAGCATCTCCCGGGGGAACAGAGAAAGATACAAGACTCAGAGAACCCATCCAGCAGCTCCAGAACCGGTACCCAGTCAGCACACAGCATGTCCTGCTACTTTCTGATAGCAAGCTTCCTATGTGGGAAGTCTCTGGAGAAAGGACTAAGTAGTTGCTTGCTAACAACCTCATGAGCATTGGGCGTACACCTTGCCAGGACACAAACTCTGCGAAGAAGCTAGTAGGAGTGCCACACAAGCATCATCCAGCATCCATCTTTTTAAGGACAATTTCGAGACCATTGCGACCTCGAACCTCATCAAGCTTCACCACTAATGGTTATTATGCCACAGTCACCAGAGCCATCCAAGACGCCTTGACCAGCATTCCAGATCTGCCAACCAGCACATACAACCATTCTTGGCCCGAGCCACCACGTTGGACAGTCTGCAGACTTCTGTACAGCATTGTTTGCCAAACTGCCTGCCACCTGGTACCTGCAGCTGTCTCCCGCCACTAACTCTGTCTCATGGGCTGCAAAGCACCCTGGAACCACCTCAACACTGTCGAGTAGCAAGAACTTCTTCAGCACCAGGTACTTTGTGGTTCTGCCCCCCTGGTCCTTCTCTGAAGGCCCCCAGAGACAGTTACGACCCTTTGTCCCTTTGGTGTTGAAACCAAATAACCTTGTAGAGTAAGACTGACAGCTTTACCAACTACCCTCCTGTCAGTATCCAGAGTGCATCCCTTTCCTTCATGAAACTGCCCATTTACAGTATGGGTTGTAATTGTGGTGTGCTAGAACTGTCTGTTGTAGTAATAATAAAGTAAATATTTGTATGCAACCTTGACTGGACAGTCCCTTTTATAATTGGGTAATAATTGTATTTTTGCTGTGTTGCAACTAACCAACGATCCACGACCTTGCAGAGATAAACCTGCTGTTCAGTCCACGTTACCAAAATTGGACAAGGAGGTCTTATAATTCATTTGTATTACGATCTGTTTGGATCCCTTCTGGTGTACTAGAGGTGTGGGGTTGATTGATGTTTTAGAAACCGATATTCATCCCTAGATCACTTGTGCCCCGGAAAGTTGATTTGTCACACCCACCCCCCCTCTTTCTCCCTCTCCTTCGCTCTCTCTCTCTCTCTCTCTCTCTCTCTCTCTCTTTCTCTCTCTCTCTGTGTCACACACACACTCTTCTGACACAAGCAAAGAAAGGCATTTTTTAACAAACTTGACTATTCATGACTGTAGTGCTGCTCAGGCTGGCAACATCAGTGCTGCACAGCGCTCATGAGCACCATCTCTGCCATATACAAGACAAACAGAGAGATCATCAAGCCTGCAACAGGAGCCTGCTGCCCACTGATACACGGGGAGAAATACATAACAAGAGATATTAAGGATCAGCATTAAAGATAACACATGTGCCACATGGAATAAGAACTGTAAAATAAGGCGATCACGCACCACCAGTTCCGACGCTGAGTCATCTCTGGCCAAGCCTATGCCATTCGCGGCCATAACACCCACTCACCCTAATGTGGGTCTCCACAACCTGCAGTTATAAGCAGTGCTGTCATTTGATGTCATGGATACCAGCAGATTGAGTTCTGACCTGGCGGAATGAAAGACACCCGTAGCGCAGGCACCGGTATGAACCGTGCCGGTGCTACAGGCATCCTCATTCCCATTGACACCCATTAGGAATCCAGCTACCCCAGGTGAGGAAAGCTACATCATAGCACACATAGCCACTAGGGGCATACTGGAATGCACATCAGGATGCTCAAGTCATGCTCCTGCTCCCTTGTCAGACCATAACACGAGGGGCACAGCGGGCTGTGTGTGTATATGTTTGGGATGCAATCGAGGTCGGGCCCACAGCTCTGCCTCTGACTGCTCTGGCGTTAATGATCCTTCTGCTAGTTCACCTACAGAAACCTTGTTATGACTTTTAGTTCCTCTATATAGTCAAGTTTGATTGGCTTCTCAGTGCTCTGCTATGGCTGTTGCCATCCCTGGCGGGGCTGATCCAAGGACCTCACTTAAACATCCAATCAACAGTAGCGATGTGCATTGTGTACAAAGTTCAGGGATTTAATCAACGTGAGCCAATGAAACACACTTACTGGGAATTCCTTGTTCATGCGGTATAATTGCAGTCCCCAATCCCTATCACGAACAGGGTTCTGCGGGTTACCTGCACCTGTCGGTGAAGGATAGACACACGCTGATCCATTCAGTGGAGCACGCATGCAGCCCTGGGCATCTAAGGGCATCACAAACCAGTTATTGCTCAATCTCGTGTGGCTGAACACCACTTGTCCCTTTAAGAAGTTGAACGCTGACCTCTTGGAGGAGTCCTGTTGTTATCAGAATTAACCAGACAAGTCACTCCACCAACTAAGAACGACCATGCACCAAAACCCACAGAATTGAGAAAGAGCTATCAATCTGTCAATCCTGTCAATCCTTTCCGAGTCGGGTAGTGCTCTTCCATCAATTCCTTTAAGTATTGAAGTGTGCATATTCCAATCACAGGGCCTCGAAAGAGTCCTGTATCAATAATTTCTGTCACTTCCTCCCCAATTCGGGAGTGTGTAATTTGCATGCCTGCTGCCTTCCTTAGATGTGGTAGCTGTGTAGAGGAGATCCCAAATACAGCCCACGCTCCAACCGTCCATTTTGAAGTACCAGGAACGTTCACACCGAAATATGTGACGTATGATGAACAAATAATCCAGCAGAGAGCCGCAGTGGGGCTCTGTCCAGTACCCATCAGAAGAACAATGCCTATTGAAGTACCAGTACCAAGGAAACCATGGACAGTAAGGTATCCATTGAGGAAACCCTATCAACAAATGAAACAAAATGAAGATCGTCTAAGTACAGTCCCTGAAGAAACCAAAAAGGCCTTAATGGAAGACGAATGGTGACATCATAAGAACCCGGACGGACTCATATATAGAATAAATGACGACCAGAGAATGACGTAAAGAGACGAAACGCCATGAACAAGCATATCCTGAACCTAAAGTGAAAGGACGATGTCAAACGTAAGAAGCTTAAGCCATGAGCATGATGAAGATATTCGACCAGTTTACACATGTACATATACTTGGAACCACAAGAAAGCTAAGAAAACCGTGCTTCTTGCTATGCTTAATCTACCTCAAAAAAAGCATGTTATATAAGTATACTTCCACTTTGCACAAGAAGCAGAATTAACCAAGGTTACTAAAGGCCACACGAGGAAAGCTTCATATTTAGCAAAATCGAGAAGAAGCGGCTGAAACTAAACTCAGCAGAAGCAACTTGTGCCAGGAAAGCCAAGGTCGTATCAGTAGAAGAGACGAACAGTAGCTACAATTAATTGAAACTAAGAACAGAATATCCTGCTTCTGAAAGGTCAAGATAAGAAGACGAAGCCAGGTGGTGGGTGAAACAAAAATAAAATACACAAATGGATGAAGCAAATTCACAGTGTCTGAATCACGTGACCAGCCGATCAAGAAGAAGCAAGAGGTTCACACCTACGCATGGCAGCAGGCCAGGCGAAGATATCAGAACTTTTTCAGACAGAAGATGCAGTCTCGCGGACAACCACAGTGAAATAATTGACACATGGATACTAAAGTGATGATTGATTGTAACAATAATTGGAGGAAGGCCGGGTAACTAAGGGACACCTGCACCTGGACGACCATTCTGCATGCTGCTAAGCAAAGTGGAAAAGTATGCATGGGGTTGGTGCCAACCCAATCATAATAGACCAAGTAATCTAGGGTCCTATAGTTAGTAGAACCAATGGGACATTGTACTTTTAATGAAGTCTACAGTAGCCATTTTGAAGGAAGGGTTTAGATGCCCCACCTGACAGTGTTTACCCAATCCCCTCACTCTGTTACCATATACAGATATAGTACCTATATTAAAGTTACCTTTCCTGAACCAATAGAATTGCATGCCAACTTTTAAGCATTACACATCAATGATGACGGGTTTTCAGTATAAATGTTCTGATTTTGATGAAGTTCATTGGAGTTGAAGCAATATTCATAACTCTCTGTTTTTTGTACTTGTCATTAAACGGACTCCCTTTGCCAAACCGTCGAGTTGTCATTATTGATTTGGTGTTGTAGTATTAATCTGCACCCCCATCCATCTCAAGGGTGCTGCTATCTTGTCTGAAAGTGCTTCTGGGCAAACCCTGACTCTATGGGCTGGTTGGGGGTCCCGGAGCACAGCTGTTTCTCAGGCTTCTTCTCTGGAATAAAATCCTGATTCCCTGGTACCTGTGATCACCATGGTAGGCACAGGAAGTACCATCGGACGTTGACAGGGCAGACATCAGTCTGTATTGTTGCTGAGACTGCAACATGCAATCTGACCAGGCTTTGCTCGAGTCACCAAAACTGATGTGCTAGCTCGGATTAGTCTTGGTCTGATGAATGCATGCATCCCGGGAGGTCAGCGTTTGTCGGCATGTTTTCGCTGTAGATTTACCACAGTCATTCAAGTAACAGATGGAGCCATCAAAAGAACCATCACTAATTCAATGAGCCATTCGCAGTGTCACTGCACCGGCCGTGAGTACTTCCACGTGTAAAGCTCAATCTTTGCAACAAGCATATGCTAATAGCAGCATCAAACCGTTAGCTGCACCGGCTGGAGGGTGGCAATGGCGGAGCCTTGTGCTCGCCTCAGGCCAACCTTCAGGCCCTTGGTGCCATCTGTGGGACCTAAGCATCAGAGAATGGCCCCACCAACACTTGGGAGGGTAGACAGGTCAACTACATGGGCAGCGGCAGCCCAGCCTGCTCCGGGTGGTGCAAGGGGAGAAGCTAGGCCCAGGCACAACTTAAAGTGGCAGAGGGTTCTCCATGCTACTCCACTGGTGTGGTGACAGGAGGGCAGGAGAGTTGGTACCCCACGGAACAGTTGTTCCAAATGCTGTAGAAACATGCTTGATGGAAAAGGGGCAACAGCATGGCTTAAAGGGCCTGCACTGGGGCTAACAACATCCAACCCCGTCCACTGTGATCTGACCAATAGTAAGCTGACAGTCTGCGTGGCCTTTGCTCTGCTTGGAGGCGGTAGCCACCCACATACGGGCGCCCTCTTCGAAGGGGCATAACCTTACAGTCCCAAAGCAGGTGGAAGATTATTGCTTAAAACAGCAGTCGATGCCAGCCCTGCTGTCCTGTGCATTGTCGGCTGAAGTTCTAGTTTCACCAAGGCCCTGTGCTGGGTGGAAATAAATGTGACTCTTGGAAAGCATTAGAGGCTTTTTCCCCCCACTGCCATGGGCAAGCAGGGCGCCCCTAGCAGTCCAAGCTTTGCTGGGACATTGTGTGGGGTGTGGCCCTTGTTTTGCTTGGAGGAATGCTGTGGTTTCACCATAGGGCCCAGGTTGGGCAGCGAGAACCAAATAGAGCACAGACAGGACCCATACACACTCTCTGCAGTACTCCTGGGGAAAGTGACAACACTTTCAGGTTGTCTGTGTACCCTTGGTGAAGGAGAATAAGGTATTTGCAAAAGTGCCCAGCCTCCTTATAGGTCCAACTGGAGGAACATTTCAAATTGGGCCCATCCAGACTTTCATAGGAGGCAGGTATCTGGTCCTTCCATCATTTCTTATGGCCCACTACCGGATGGCCGGGCTAGGAGACTGGCTATCTGGTAGTGCAATGCATTCCAATGGGCCCAGGCAGGAAAGATCCCTGGTGTCTTGGCAAAACTGCCCCCCTTGCTGTGCAACACCCAGGTGATTTTGGGCGGAGGGGTTGCGGGACCCCTGGCAAGGAGGGGAACCGCTAAAAACATTTGAGCTTTGCAGGGCCGGGGGCCCAAGGGCACTGATGGGTGACCATAGCTGTCAAATTGTCAAGTCCCATGCAGGAATCCTCAAGCCAGTGATTGTTTCATTCTACACTGCATTCCTATGCAAGCCGGCAAGGAGTTTTTCACAAGCCCTGTTCATGATGGCCTCCTCCGCACCGTTGCTGTGGGACCTGCTCACCTTCAGACACCGAAGCTATGTATGTGCTCCTGAAATGGGGAAAATCAACAGCTGGCCACCCATCCCCTCCACATGCATGTCTCTGATACCCTCAACATGCCCCCGTCTAATCATAAAGATGCTCTTCAGGAATACCAGAAAGCAAACTAGCCAACCACGGGACACACAAACATGAATGAAAAGGTAAAGTAGAAACCCCTCTCCCTCAACATTCATTGGCCGTAGCAATGGGCACATATCAGCAACAAGACACATGAGAAGGACATACTGGCATCCGACACCTGCACCTCACCAGCAATGCACAGCACACAACACACATCACCCACATGCATCCCTGTCAACTGGATCATCCACCTATGTAGTAAGAAGCAGTCAGGTGTTTTGCATGCCCATGCAACATTGGCAGGGGTGCACCGGGAAACAAAAGAGGCAAGGGATGTTTTACTCAGTGACCCCCACATCACACTTCAACTACAAGGCCATCATGATTCCCATGAAAAAATGTGGTAGCCCCACACAAACAAGTCCCACGTTACAGAGGCCTACCGTGAGTTCACAAGAGTACCCAACAGGATAGTATAACCCTGATCATGGAGTGAACACTGGACATGACACATGACAGGAGACAGCATGCATGGCTGACAAGACAAGTGTGCAAATGGAATGCCACACCTGACATTGAACTACTGCACAGTAACATCCCAAGATGATTGTCTCCAAACAGCAAGTTGTGGATGTGCAACCAGAAACCCAAAGCACATGCATGACTGTTCAAGGAGACATGCACACACACAGATATGTAGGCAAACAGAGACATTTACATGATCACTCTTGATGTCTCCAACTGCATGTTGAGAGATTTTCCCAAGGAAGCCATCTTTTTGCTGTAGAGGTCCTTGTGGCAAACATTTCATCATGCAGAGGCTACCTCAAGGTTTCCGGGTCTCGATGGTGGCATTGCCTTGATGCCAACATCTCAACCTATGGGCATTTCCTCTGGGCTTCCGCGTCTTGACGTAGTGATTCCCTCACAGACACCATCTCTGCCTGCAATAATTTATTATGGGCTTCCATGTCTTGCCGTTGGGATATCCTCGAGGTCAACATCTCCACATGCAGATTTGCCTCAAGGTGTCCATCAGCTGCCTCTGGTGGTCCCTAGAGCCAAAGACTCATCATGCAGGGATTGCCAGCGAGTCGAATCATCCTCGCTAATGACCTGCCGCACTTGCAGGGCTGGACTGGGAACCAAAAGAGGCCCTGGAAATAATTTTGAAAGTGGCCCCATATTCCCCATTGTGGGCAAGCCCAACCCCCTTTCCATTAAAAATGTGGAAATAAGGGCACATCATGCAGAGGCCTACCAGCAAATCTCCAGAGTTCTCTGTAGACAAGTCCACCCCTGGCCACTGAGCCCCCCCAACCAGTAGAGACACATCCACGGTCCTTCATTGACTATGGAGAAGAGCAAGTTGGCTTAGAACCTAGCTAGATAGGAACGTGGTCAAGGTAGCTGTTGATGGTGGCACAGCCTTGGCTGAGAAGAAACCCATTAACCAACTGGCTGCTCCTAGGAGCGTAGCTAGTGATACTTGCCGTTCTTCCCTTAACATACCCTTCTTTTACATCCCTTTGCTGACTGAGGTTCCCCTGCCCTGTACTGTAGTGTGGAAATAGGTCAAATGTTCTGTGCACTCTTTGCTCCCCTCTCGAAAGCTTGCATGTCACCTAATGAATAGTGAGGAAAGATATGAACCTGGATGTTAAAAACTCAGAAGCAGTCATTAATCCATATGTGTGCTGTTTGCACATTTTAATCAATCTCACCTTGTATGATGCCAATCAGACGTAAGGGCGTTCAGTGTCTTTCTTACGTAGACGTAGCTGCATGCTTGTTTTCCATTATATATTTTCTGATGGCATAATCGCCACTGGACGCAAGCAGGGAGCTGAAAACACATTGCTTTTTAATGCGCCCTGTAAAAAATCTCCGCCTGTCACAGTGTATGTGTCTTCGACAAGATTTGACTATCGGCCACAATGCCACTTTCTGCGAGTAGCAAGGCAACGCTCCGCCTAGCGCAGTGTTGACCAAGCTTAGCGCTAGATTGGAAATCTGAGAGCAGTCCGTAGTTGGCTGATTCAAACTGCAGCTCAGACTTTCATCCTTCAAAGGGCAGACGCACAAGTACCAAATAGAGCACTGCAAAATGTGAATCTCTATTGCAGATCAAAGGCTATGTAAAACCACAAGGTAATGCCATGCTAATTGTCAAATGTGATTAAATTGGAAGTGTCTGTCCACAAGGACACTGGGGAATTCATAAAAAATGGACAATGTGCCAGAAGAGGGCAATCTTGTAGGATATTAAGAGCTCATTCCGACTACAGTCAGCAATGTATGTATCTAACAGTACAAGCCTGGCTAAAAGCGCTATACACTGGGATGCAGAAGGGGAGAGGGTGGAGGCAGTCGTAGAATGGAGAATGGACCTAGCAATGCCACTGCATCATGTGGGAGGGGAGCTTTATCCCATATTGATTAACCCAAAAGACAACCAAAAACAGGAAGGGCATAACTATGTAGCAGTTTAGGCGTAAGCATGCCTGCAGTGGTGGGTTTGAAGCCAATATGGCCGTCCCTGCTCATGCAGCGATTTAGCAAGGCTGGGATTGATGTTGCCATGGTGGGAGACGGAAGGTGCTGGGATTGGGAACAGCGGGCACTAGGTCCCTTCTGGAAAATAATTGTAGTAATAGCTGGGACCACTTCCAACATGACAGAGACTGTTCGTTTTTTATTAATTGATTTTAACATTTGAGCCCTTGCCTTCATCCTTTTTAGTAATCTGTTTTGAGATTTTAAGGTGTTTATTAAATGTATTTTAGACTTTTAGCATTGTGTGTTTAATTTATCTTCTGCCACTTCAGTGTGCCTTCATTATTTAAAACAGAATTTCACCTAGTTTTGAATTTTCTGCAGCCCACTCCCAGAAGCCTTGTAGTTTATTTCTTTCAGATGCAAGCCGGTCTGTGCTGGTCTTAAATAGCCTGCTGTGCCTCGCCTCCAAAGTCCTTTAGACACATTGTTGCCTGTTTTACTTTATTTTTATTGATTGATTGTAACATTTGAGTCCAAGCCTGCATCCTTTTTAGTAATCTGTTTAGAGGTTTTATTGTGTTTAATACATTTATTTTAGCCTTTTAGTATAGTGTGTTTAATTTATCTTCTACTGTTTCACTGAGGCTTGATTTTTAAAACAGAATTTCACCTGATTTGAATTTACTGCAGCCCACTCTGAGAGCTCTCAAACTACACTTCCCAGATGCCTTGTAGTTTATTTATTTCAGGGGCAAGCTGGTCTGTGCCCGGCCTTGTCCCTGCGTGCCTGCATCCGGGCTGCTCCTCCTCCAGGTTATGCATCCACTAGACATCATTCGCTGTGCCAAAGAAAGTCTGAGTAAGCCCATTGTTAACATTAGAGCAACTCGCTTGCGAGATGTTGCAAAGTTCATGTGAGTTACACTATCCAGTACTCTGCACCAGGTCACTGCTAGTCCCTCCCCAGAGTCTCCCGCAATGCACACCTTGTGAAGCTTGGAGCATGTGCCCTCTTCCACGGAGCCACTCTAACGCTCCCTTTATTGCCTCACAGGACATCCATGAGAGCGACGCAGAACAACCTTAGCTACCGATTAGCCCAGACACCACGTGCGCACAGTCCGATGTAACTAAACATAGAAGTACAAACGGTACCCATGGCAACATCATTGGATAATGTCAAACATAGGAAGGGAGCCTCAGACTGTTCCCCCCAGAGACAAGACGATGCAGGGGATCTCAAAGAAACCACAGACAATGCTGAGCCACCAAGGACACTTCAACTGTTACTTCTCAACCTTAGGCCACTGGTCAGCCATGCAACTGAAGTTGCGGATTAAATTCTAGAACATGATCTCAACTTCCGCGCCATAGCAGAAAGCTGGCTGCATGAGGCAGCAGGTCGGCTGTTGACCCTGGCCGTAGCAGCCGGTTATAGTAAACTGAGAGCTGATAGACAGAATGGGAAGGTTGGGGGTGTTGCAATTATGCTCAAAACAACCCTTAGGGTTTCGGAAGTTACTATGCTGGGAGCTGATGGCTGCGAGATATTGTATATAAAATTAAGCACAGACACTAATACCACCATAAACATGTTCCTTATATTTAGACCACCGAAACTTATGTTAGACTTTAGCAATCAATTGCTGTCAGCACTCCGGCCCCTAATGAAACCTCATGCTAAGTTTATTCTAATGGGTGACTTCAACCTGCGGCTGAACAGATACAGACACCACTGCTCTTGCCCTGCAAACACCCCTGACAGATGTGGGATTCAGTCAGTTTGTTAATGAAGCCACTCATGAGAAAGGACACACGACTGACTTGGTGGGTGGCTGCAACATGCCATGCACTAAGCCAGTTATATCTTTGTGCCCATGTCAGACGATTGCTTTGTGAATTTTAACTTACTAGTAGGTAGCAAAATGCTGGGGCTGACTACTGTCCCTCAGAAAAGGTAAAGTTGCCATTAACTTTATTTTAGTCACTTTAAACCACATACCCAGTACACCCCATCTTACATAGAGTATTGGAAAGGGTTAACTCTTATCCCTTTTTGTATGTGTCTCTTGGAGCATTGTTTCGCTCCCTTTACAATAAGTCTTGGCTGGTGGCAGTGGTAACTACCCTAACTTTTCTACCGCGATTATCTTATATAAACGTGGGATTGTTTTAGGCTATTATATTAGCCTCGAACATAAACCCGCTTGACCAAATACATTTTATTTTGGCTCCGGCTTGGTTTATTCGCCATTTCTTTTTGTTAAAGTCTTTCTCGTGTTTTTCTCTGTGTGCCAAACTGCGGATGATTCCTTTGTTCGCTGTCTTTTCGCGGGCTTCTGCACAGAAGCCCTCCTTAAGGCTCCTGAAAGTCTAGGTAGGCAGGATGTGAGGGAGGGATCTTCAGACCCCTATTATGGGTTCCCTTGGTAACCCAAGTTGCACTCCTGTTTGATTGGATGAGGGGACTGTCCTTGCCAGGACAGCCACCCTGCTGTGTGATTGACAGCCAGGCTGTATGAATCGGGGAAAACTGCATAAAAAGCAGGTCTCTGGGACTGGAAAGGCAGAGTCACCACTGGAATGAAAGAACCAACGAGGAGCTGGCAGAAGAGGACCCCTACATTGACTGAACCGCCCGGTGAAGCCCTGCTGCAGGTCCGAATCTTCAGCATCCGACGACAGAGAAGATCCTCCAGGAAACTTCTTCCCTTGATCTGGTGGGACCAGCCAGTTCACCCAAACTACAAGCCAGGACCCCTCCTCTGGTCGAATTCGCTGTACAGAGCTACAGTGGGCCGGATAGCCAGGAAGGCCGGACCCTGCTTGGGTTTTAAGGAGCGCACCTTTTATTTGTTGTTTTGCTCTGCTGCTGGCTTCTTCCCTGGGTGGCGCAGGACCCTCCAGTCTTCCTACGTTGTGTCAGTCCGACAGTCGCTTCAGGAACCATGAGCCTGCAGGAACCACCAGGAATGTCCACCTCGGCTACAGCTCCCCCTCCATTTTAAGGTACTGTGCAAATCCGGTTGTCCGTTTCGATCAACCACAGTGAAAGTGTTTGAAATCTTTCTCCAAACCGAGGGCTTGTCCTTCTCTTCTCTTTGAACTAACTTTACTATCAACCAACCTCGTCCGGAATCCGTGCCACAAACTTTACCGCGAACTACTCTGAACTGTGTGATCTTGAGCAAAAGACTTTTGACCCATTGGCCCTCATTACGACCCTGGCGGAGATCGTGGTGCAATATGCACCATGGAGCACGGCGGAAAGCTGCCGATACCGCCATGGGGGTTGGCGGATTTACCGCCCCATTCCGACCTTGGCGGGGCGGTAAATCCCCAATCCCCATTTTACCCTTCCCCATTCCCATTTTTGCCCCATAGGGTATAATGGGAGTGGGGAAGGAGTTAATTACGCCACCGTAAATTACGGTGGCGTAATTAACGACGAGGTCCCGTAGCGCCATGGATTTTTCCGCCCGGAAAAACCGGGCGGAAAACTCACCATGGCGCTACGGGATCTCGTAGTAGGGCGGACGGGTCCGCCGCGAATACCGCTGGCGTAGACCCACTCCGCCAGGGTCGTAATGAGGGCCATTGACTTTGGCCCTAAGCCTTTTCTATCTGATGCTATCACTGTAGTTCCTCTTGTTCAATTGCCCTGAGTACTTACCTGTTGGTGTGACTTAATTTCTATTAACTTTGTCTTTCCCTCCCTTTTAAATTGCTGGAGTGCCATTTTGCTCCCACTTCATTTTGTGAGCTTAACTTGTCTGGAATTTAAGGGAAGTGGTGTGGTGTATTAAGAGAGTGATTTTTAAACTGTTTTTAATAGTGTAATGTTATACAACTGAAGAGTGAAATAAATGTATATTCTTTTACTTGAAAACCTTGAGTCAGTGTTTGCCTGAATCATAGTAATTGCTGTCCTTTGTGTAACTATTTGATACTGCTCACTTACTCTTGAGATAAGTCTGGCTGCTCCGCTACTGCTACCACTTAAACTGTGTAGTACAGGCTTGTACCAAAGGTGAAATTGTGCTGTCATTTGTAGTCTTAATTGTGTGTGGTGTTCCCAAAGGGTACTGCATATAATTCTGCCTAACATGGACACAGTTTATCACTAGCCAATTTACTGTTGTCCCCAACTTGCGCCTAAAGCCAGTCTGCCATTTTGCAATTCTACCTGTCCCAGCGGCCCATTCCTCCAAATGGTCCACTGTATAAAACAATAAACAATGAACAATCTATACGAACCATACATTTACAGTAAAAACTGGAGCCAGGGCACAGTCACATTGATGATTAATGGCTGATGACGTTTAGCATGACATGAATAGAGCACGCATTCAGGGGGTATTGTTTCATAGTGGGGATCTTGGAGGGGAAAAGGTATCCGATCCGGAGGATATAGCCACCAGGTAAGAGCAGAATCTAGGCCAGACATCTCTAGGTCTATTTGCAGATGGCAGTTGGAATGACCAGGCTTCCTCTATGTCGGAGCCCCAGGTAACAGCTGATAACCACTGTGCATGCGTGGGTGTGTGAGGCCGAAGCCAGCATAGTAGAATGCAGCGTGTTGCTAGTAGCATGCAGCGTGTTGCTAGTAGCATGCATAACCCAGCGTGTTTCCAGGAATCCTGATGTATACCTGGGAAACCATGGAAGAGGCATATCAACTGGTAGGGTGTGAACTCATGGTCAAGGATAGATGAGATTGTGGAACACACATCAGACCAGAATTGGGTGAGGGAGGGGCAGGACCAAATCATGTGGATATAGGTTGCTTCATTGGACTTACATCTGGGGCAGTAGGGTGAGTGGTCTGGGAACATGCAGTGTAGTCGCTGTGGGGTATAGTGGTATCTGTGTAGAATTTTAAATTGTATCAGCTTGAATCGGGTGTTGAACGAGATTGGCTGCGGGAGCACATCCGCTTCCAGTGCTGGTCGGTCATCTCTAGATCGAGATCCCCAGCCTAAGATTGTTTCAGCGCTTCAAATGTGGGGGAGGTCACAGATTGTAGTAAAGAGTATAATCTGGAGATGTTCCCCTTAGTGTTCGTGGTATCCATTATTTCAGAGAGAATTGGGCCGTCAGGAGGTATGACAGGGATACTGGGGTATCTCATCTTAAGGATCCGACGAAGGGCAGAGTACTGGAGCCAAACAGGTGATCTACGCTGAAGGGTTATCGGCAGATCATCCCACTCAACAAAGTGGTCCTGCTCGAAAACATTGCAGATGTTTCCGAAGCCAGCTTCTGCCCAGTCCTGCACTACTGGAATGGGGACACATGGGATCCCAGGGAGAAAGTTCCAGAGGGGCAAGCTACCGTGAAATGGATGGGGAGTATCGGAGAGTGTCCACAATCTAGCGAGTGCACAAAATGTTATACCCACTGGACCAAGAGAGTTATTGCTATGGTTAGGAGGAGAGAGTATTAAGGATTGTATATCCCGATCTCCCACCAAGCGTCTTTCCAGTTGTAAGTGCAATGGAGGATTAGTGGTGACGAACCAGTACGATACAAACTGGGCTTGGGCGACTAGCCAATATTTCTCGCAGTTGGGTGCGTTGAAGCTCCCTAGTGCTAGAGGGGTAGCCAGGGTGTTATATTTGAGGCGAACTGCTCCCGAATGCCGAATTCGTTGAGTGTGCGGGTCAGAGATCAAAAGACGTCCCTGCCCGGTCATAAGGGAAGGTTGAGAAAGCAGAAGAGAAGTTGGGGAAGCACCACCATTTTCAAGACACCAACTTTACCTGAGAGAGACCGTGGGAGTTTTGCTCAGCCCTGGCATTTTTGTTTAAGTGTGGTCAATTAGTTGTGGTACTTGGTATCATAAACTCTGTTGCGTGTACGCACCATCACACCGAGGTATGCGATCTCTGATTGCGCCCAGGCAAAGCCCATGAGGTCAGTAGGGGGAGAAGTAGCATCCGTTAAAGGAAATAGTGTTGATTTGGTGAAATTGACCTTAAGACCGGAAAGCTCCCCAAACTGTACCATGTCCCCAAGGATCGGAGCTAGATTAATGTCAGGTGAACGGATAAAAAGGAGGAAGTCATCCGCATAAAGTGAGATAATGTCAGATGTGTCCAGCATCCACAGTCCCCGGTGCGAGTGTGCCAGACGTATTCTATATGCAAGGGGCTCAATGGCAATGGCAAAGATTAGCAGAGAGAAGGGGCATCCCTGCCTCGTGCCTCGAGATATACAAAAGGGGGGAGAGCACACACCCTCCGTGCGAACCCTGGCCGCTGGGTGTGAGTAAAGTAGTTTAATACATGAAAGAAACCGGGGCCCAAAATTGCATTTTACAAGTACCCTCCAGAGATAGCTCCAAGATACGGAATCAAACGCCTTTTGCATATCGAGAGCAGCCGCTATGGCCTGAGTGTGTGGACCGATCCTGCTGATGATGTTGAAGAGGCGACGCAGGTTTAGGGAGGTGGAGCGGCCAGGAATAAACCCGGACTGGTCTGGGTGTATAATATGAGGCATAAAGGGAGTTAATCGCATGGCAAGCACCTTAGCATATATCTTGACGTCACAATTTATGAGTGAAAGAGGATGATACCATCCGCATTGGGTAGGAGACTTACCGGGTTTAAGTAATATGGTTATGAAGGCTTCCCGAAGGGTGGGTGGGAGTGTGCCTGACATACAGTATTCATCCAATAATGCTAAGAGATGGGGGACTAATCCAGATTTGTATTGTTTATAGAACTCAATGGGGAAAGCATTGGAGCCCGGGCTGTTTGCCCGCTGTCAGTGAGTCAATGGCTTCCGATATTTCTTCTGGTGTGATAGGGGAATCCAGGGCAGTGCTAGTGTCTTTGGAGAGAACAGAGAGAGGGAGGGCATCAAGATATGCATCTATGGCAGCCTCAGAGTGAGTGTCGGTGTTTGTGTATAGAGCTCAGTAGAATGAACGGAACTGGTTGTTGATGTCCGGTAACAAAGTAGCTAGGGAGCCATCTGGTTTTTCAATAGCAGGAATGTGTGGCGAGCCTGTCTTCTGCCGAAGGAGTCTGGCTAGAAAGCGGCCAGGGCGTTTGCCCTCGCTATATCGTCTCGCCAGTCTGGGGGTGTCTATGAACTTTCTCTCCCTTTCAGCATGAGAGCGGAAGGTGTCCAGTTCCATCCCAGTACTGGTTAGAGTGGTTGATGAGTGATGTAGAGAATATTGGGCCTCTAGGGAGGAGAGAGAATTTTCACTTGAGGAGATGTCCCTGCGGATAGCCTTGAGAATCCCTGACTCTTCGGAAATAGCCACCCCCTAACATAGGCCTTAAATGACTCCCATAGGGTGGCTTGTTTAGGAACAGACCCTGAGTTCAATGAAAAGTATTTGTCAATTGCCTCCTCTATGTCAGTCTGGAAGGCCAGGTCAAGCAACGCTTGTGGTTTCAATTTCCAGGAGCGGTATGTAGCGTGTGTCATGCCCCAGGCCAGGGAGATGGTCACAGGGGAGTGATCAGAGTGAGTCCTAGGGAGAATTAGCATTTGCGTGACGTGTCTGAGGTGATCCATCTGTCTATCCTGGAGTGGGAATCGTGAACAGAAGAGTAAAAAGAGTAGAACTGGGCATCGGGATGTATTATTCTCCACGCATCTGTTAGCTATAGTTGTGACAGGGATTCTAAGATGATCTTGGCCGCTCTGGAGAGTTGACGTGGCCTAGTGCCCGACCTATCCCAGTTTGTGTCCAGAATCATATTGAGTTCGCCTCCCCAAAGGATGGGGATCAGGGGGAAACCAACTAGTAGTGTAATGAGATGAGAATAGAAATCTGGATCATCGACATTGGGTCCGTACACATTGAGGAGTATAATCTCTTTGCCGTTCAGGCTTCCATGCAGCAGGACATATTGCCCCAAGGGATCTATGTGGGATGTGGGTGGAGATGAGATGGAGCTTAATGCTTTTATGCATCAAAATCATAACACCCCAGCTCTAAGTTGAGTAGTCCATATAGAATCTCTGGGTGCCCAATGACGTCAAGAATTCTAAGCACCCCTGTGACCTGGTGTGCGTTTCATGCAAAAAAAGAACCTTAGCACCATGACGTTCTGCGTGCAATTGGACAGACCACCTTTTTTTTTGCGATTTCCCACTCCCCGCACATTCCATCTCAAGAAGGTCAGTTCGTCATCAGCCATTAGAGATGTTTAAAAACAGAAGTACCATGCAGCGGTGGAGCCACATACCCTGTGCCATTACTGGTTGGTTTGAAAAGAGTCTGTCCTGTACCAGTGACTGAAGTGATATAAACCCACACTCTGCCACCCCGTAGAAGCCAAGCATTTTCCTGTATAACATTCCAATACAACACCCCCCAACAAAGTCCCACTCCCCAACTGCGGGGCAGGCGACAAATGATGCTTTGCATAGCACCTCCACTTGCCAGTCCATAACAGTTCCCTGCTCCCAAACCAAAGATCGATATCCAATTCACCCATCCCCACCCACATACCTCCTCCAAATGGAAGAATGAACCCCACCCCTGGATCAAACCCACTCAGAACCTTGGCAACTTCAGCTGGGGGCCTTAGCGCCAGTCAGACATGAGCACGCACGTGCTGGGATAGTGACTAGGTCATTGCAGCACATGGACATTGGGACAATACTCTGTTGCAAAAACATGGTGCCAAACAAGGGGGTCCAGTCTCTGCCTGGGAGGATCAGACCACTAGATGATACAAGGCACTTGTTCCTCGAGGCTGGGTCACTAGAAAGGGAAGCCACAAACATAGTAAACAATCCAACGGCCGACCACAGCATGGCAACCGCTGCAGGGGTACCCAGCCAAGAGAGGAAGATGCGTGTGATAGGCCTCACACAGCCAGGACATTAGTTGTAAGCAGACGGGCGGAGACCACAAGGAGAGAGCGTAGAATCAGGCATTTATAGGGGTGAGGTCAGCCATGGAAGTGTTCCTCTATGAATCTGGTCACCTTTTCGGGAATGGTGAAAAAGTTAATCCTGTTTGCATGTTCAACCCTGAATCTGGCAGGGTACAGCATGGAATATTCCACCCCTAGGTCGTGCAGCTTCTTCTTTACTGATAAGAATGGTTTGCGTTCCTACTGGATGGCGGTAGAGAGGTCTGGGTAGAGGTGGATTCTGGAGGATCCCAAGTGTAGTTCGCCCGTGGCTCTCGCAGCGTGGAGCAGGGCATCTATGTCGCGGTAGTTGAGCACCCTCACAATGATTGGACGGGGAGGGGCTCTGGACTTAGGTGTGGCAGTGAGGGCCCGATGGGCTCTCTCAACAGCAAATTTTGGGATCAACTTGGCAGAGTCCAACAAGGTTAAGAGGGTTTGTTCCACATACTTCTCCATAGGGCAGTCAATATTATTTTCTGGGATACCAATAATGCAGATATTGTTGCGCCGAGAGCGCGATTCGGGGTCATCATTCTTCCTACTGACCTCTTGGACCCTGCTGGACAGGGTGCTCACCTCGGCGCAAAGGGATGCAATGTGATCCTCAACGGTGGCCACCCTATTCTCGACCTCAGTAACCCGGCCATCGGTCTTCTCTATATGTGCCTTAATCGAGCACATCGTCCCACTCATGTTGTCCAGCTTGGAATGGAGTGGTGAACCCCTCTCTCATGTATTCGAGCATTGTTGTAGAGTCCTGGCCGCCTGGGGCCGGGGCCGTATCCATTGCGGGTTCAGGCCGTGTCTACACCGGCTTCAGTGTCGCCTTTGCAAACATTTGAATCGTGCCCTGTTTCCTATTGTTCTTTCCAGGCATGCTGTCTGGACGGGCCACCGACAGGAAGCACTCCACCAGTGTTGTACCGGCTGGTGTACTGCAGGCTAGCTGCCGGTGTGAGAGAGTTAGGAGGTTCCTGTTAACTGGGGGAATACTGAACAGGGTGAGTGACACCGCAGATAGCGCCTCAGGCAAAGGAGGTGGTAGCAGGGCCTGGGGGCTATAAGACCCCCTCGATCCACAAGAGCTGTATTAGCTGAATGGGTTGTGTCCCCCCACGCAGGCACATTGATTGATGTGTGTTGGAGGCCCCCGTGCTACTTGGGGCTGGCAGGACTCCCCAGTCCACACCCCGGTCAGGCAGCATGGTAGTTGAGGAAGTTGGGGAGACTCTGGGGTCCGGGCGTATTACAGATGAGGTGCAGGGGAAAGTGCAGAACAAGTGGGGAAGTAGAATGTAGTTCCCCACTTTGTCGATCACTCAATTAATTTATTTTTATGTTATGAGAAACCAAAGAGCTCTTCTCCTCCCCATTAGGGTTTTGGAGATAACTCCCAGCAGTACTGTCTTTTTTGCACCCATGCATCTATTGGCCATTATCGGGGGAACACATACAAAACCATCATATGGGGGAGGGAGAAGGGTCAGATTTGGCTAAACCCTGTTGAATGATCCCCTTTTCCTTTACAGAAGAACACAGGATTTTAGTCAATCTGCCCTTCCCACCACCCCTCACAATATTTGCACTTTCATCAGATGGACCTCCCATGGTTATTCGATCTATTTCCAGAGGAGTTTCTCTAGCATAAATGTAGGTGTCGCCCTGAACCGACAGCACCACTTTTGTACATTGTACCTCAGCGAGAAGATATCTCTTCATTGAGCACCCGTGCTTAGCTACCATCTCCACAACCTGGGAAACCTCTATCTTATGCAGTGGGATGGTAACATTGTTTTCTTTAAGGTTTACATGGTATTTCAAATCATCTGTCAGGTCTCCACATCTGTTGTTTGTTTCTTTTCTTGAATTTCGGGCTAATAAATCTTTTACAGCAGGTTGTCTCAAAAAACTGTGTAAGAACTGTTTGGTTTGCTGTGATTTGATTTTTTTAGCTCAACACTTTTTTTTATTGTTGGGTTAGTGAGGGACTCTGTCTTTCGTTCTTGATCTTCTTCCTAGCAATATGGGTAACAATTGTAAGTAAACGAGCTTGGGTGTCAGCAGACGCAGTATCCTTTTCATTCAAATTATAAGAGACGGCTGAAGGAAGCAGCCAGGATCTCCCATATTTTATTAAATTGTCATCAAATGACAGCCCTTTCTTCTCCACAGTAACATTTAAACATTCCTTAATTCCCTGGCTATTGCCAGTATCAGACAGCCTTCCCAGGTCAAAGTTAGCCATGCATTTTTGCGCATTTCTTGAAAAACATTTTAAATCATTCAACGCAATATTCTTTTCCAACCCTTGACTACTAGCACACAAATCCTATTAATGCTCATATCAGCAAACCTTCCCATGTCAAAATTAGTCAGAAATATTTGCTCATCTTTTGAGGGACATTTTAGATCACTCCGCACATCGACCTTTTCCATCCCTTGATTTCTCACACACAGTTAATAATAATAATAATTTCACACACAGTTCCCACTTTCACTAGCACTGATTCAAGTAGGCTGTATTAGCCTTTACATCTAATTTCAATCCCTCATAAAGTTTGACCAAGATACACATCACTTGGTGAATTTCAATAAGTGCCTGATTAGTGGGGAGAGTCCATCAAAAGTTAGTTCCTGGTGTTAACTATGAGGGACATCTTAGTGTGTCCAAAGGGGGAGATGAGGCGCAGAAAAAGGAACCGTCAGAGTATGGACCCATCATCATAGACACTCATATTCATTGAATCATCCGATTCACACATCGAGATCTGATCGTCTTTATGGATGTATGAAGATGGTCTTATGGGATCACAAGAAGTTCTAGTTAAGCCAGGGTTAACAGGGGTGGCTGGGGCGTCAGTTACCACATTAACCGTCTCTTGTGGTAAAAAATATGATGTAATGACAGCATTTTATTATTTCTTAAGTCAGGTCCTTTAAGCTGATGCTAGCGGGAGTGGTCCAGACCCCGAGCTCCCCCTTAGATTCCTGTGCATAATGTTAATAACGTATTCACAGGCTTTCTTTTGAGTCGGAGAAGGCTTCAATAGAAGATTAACCGCATGCAGCATTTCCGCATCAGAGATATTGACAGAGGTTGAGTAATTGGCCATGTGAGCTTTACCACTTCTCAGATCATACATTGATGTCATAAATCAACTTCCAGAGCCAAAGAGCTGCAAATAAAACTTAATCCCAGGCTATGAGGCTTCCCAAAACTGCCACACACTCGTGGGGTAGTATTCAATGCACTTGTTTGGGGCTCGCAACAAAGATTTCCAAAGTCAGAAGGCTGTGCAAGACCTAAACCCAGAATATGGGGCTATTCAGTACCACCCCACACTCCTGGATAAACTATCAATAAGTTGTTCAGTACTCACAAAGAACCTCTCTTGTTTGCAGGGGATGAGAATTGCGTGAAGAGAAAGGGGTTATGCACTCACCCTTATTGAGGTGCAAGCTGCATGATGTTATTGCAGGGCGCTCCCCTCCTGCCAAACTGCAAACTGCGACACACACATCGCAGACTGCGTGCGCTCTGCACTGTATCTCCGGTTTTAGGGAGAATAGGAACGCCTGCAAGTAGTAGACACTGATAAGGCACTGCAAGTTCCAAGTTCACAGAAAGAATTCCAAGTTGCAAAGAAGCAGCAGAACACCCTGCAAACTGCGACACACACGTCACATTTCTTATTGTGGTATGACATTTTGTATTGGACATCTTTCATAAAGCAAGTATGATATGTGTTATTACGAAGCAAGACTGCCATTTATTATGCTACCAGTCCAGCCATTTCTTACTGAGGCACAGCATTTTGTATTGGGCATCTTTGATAAAGAAAACAGGATCACTGGTATTATTCATGCTGTGGTATGACATTTTGTATTGGACATTTTTGGTAAAACAAGCATGATGCGTGTTATTATGAAGCTAGACTTGCATTTTAGTACAGCCAGTTTGGCCATGTGTTCATTCTTTGGCATGCATTTTTAATGGTAACGTCAAAGTGAGTATGTTCTTATGTGGGATACTGCCATATATTGGCGTAACAAACATGGACATGTTTTCTTATAGTATCGTTACTGGCATTATGCCCAAAGCAAACATGAATATGTTCTTACATGGGAATAATAGGGTATAATGTTGCAGTTAGCATGGAAATGTATGGGCAAAGTCAGTGTGAACATGTTTTATACTGCCACATATTGTGTGAAAAGGCATCATGAAAATGTGTTGGAGAAATGCTCCTGTGCACTGTTCGTGATTTGCATCTATTAGATTTTTTTCACGAGTTACCCTACAAAACCCAATTGCAAACTGTTTGGCTTTTTAACCAATTTTATAAAAAAGTTTGCACTAAAATGCACCATTTTCACCCATCATTGAAAACAAATTCTCAGGGGGAGAACCCCCCCAAACCTCCCTTGAGCGATGTGGGCTCCCTCACTACGCTCAGTCACTCTGGCATATCTGGGACAAATATTTAAGCCACTCCAGTTATAAAATTCACCAGTCGCCACTGGAAAACTCACCCACAATGCCATGGAAGGGTTCATTGCACCCTTAGCCTCCGAAATAAAAATACTGACTCAACCACAAACATAGTTAAGCTATATTCCAAAACGACTTCTAAATCAGTGAATAAAATTGCCCCGCTTAACATGCTTAACATGAAAAAAAGTTAATAGATGATTTTCTCCAGAAATACAAAAATATAAAGTTGAGAAACAGAAATGCTTCAAGATCTTGAAAAACAGAGATTGCTCTAAAGACAAGGAGGAATATATCAGAACAGCAAAACTCTACAAATCGCAATCATGGGGGTCAAGAAAGCTATGTACAAGAGCAGAATTGTCAATGCAGAACATGACTCCTGTGATTTATTCAAAATCTTAAGAGAATTAGAACACCCATCCACTAAAGAGAGGGATGGTCCAACCAAAGATGTAGCATGGTGTACCATGACCAGGAAGCTATAGGTGAGAAATTGAGAAAGATCAAAGAAATAATACACAAAAAATGGAAGCATTGAACATGACAAAAGAGGAGGGAAATACACCCCTCAGAAGCCTATCATTCCCACAGTTGAAGGGCAAAGACATTCAGGTTTAGGACTTTGTCAGAAACGGAAATTAAAGATATTGTGAGCAAACCTAAACCCACGAGATGCAAGGGCGATTTATGCCCATCAATTATGATCAAGACCTGCCTACCATCACTGATAGGCACAATCACGAAATGTCTAAATTTCTCCTCCAAGGTGAACTGTGCACCTACAGAACTTAAAAATGCATGGATTACTCCACTCCTTAAATAACCTTAACTGGACCCATTGTTGCCCAGCAACTACAGACCCATTATAAACACACCATTCTTGCTAAAAAAAATCCCACAGAGTGGCGTATGAGCAGATTTGAGATCATCTGGCTAAGAATGACATTTTAAATAAAAGGCATTCTGGGTTTAGACCAAGTTACAGAATGGAGACTGCACTATTAGACTTACAATCCTCAATTCTTCAGTATACTGACAAAGGACAGCTGGTCATTCTCATCCTATTGGATTTATCAGTCACGTTCAACTTGGTCGATCATCCCCTTTCGATCGACAGATTGCAAAGTGTTGCAAACTTCTTATATCAAGGTGCAGCATGGGTTAAATACTTTCTGGATGAGAGACAAGTGACTGCAACAGGGATACGGAGGCCAGCACACAGCGCTTACTCTACAGGGTGCGATATGGTACCTGTGTCTCTCCATCTTTGTATAATATCTTTACTGTCTCTCTATTCAGTCTGCTTGAGGAGAGGGAAATTCGTTTTTACTAACTACGCAGATGACACCCAATGCGTAATTCCCCTCTCCGTGGCATACACTGATGATGTTGTCAAGATTAATGAGGTATACAAAGTGATTCAGACATGGATGATACAGATGGGATTGGCACTAAATGATAGAAAGACTGAATTAATGGTAGTGGTCTCCCCAACCAGAATTCTGAAGCTAGGCCCAGCATATCAACACATACAGCTGGCTGGCTGTAGAATCTCGAACCAACAGAAAGTTAAGACCTTGGGAGTTATTTTAGATCACACTTTAAATATGTGGACTAAGGTGAATGACCTTATCTCTACCTCGGCGTAGTATATCAAAGTTCTGTCACAGTTACACACTTTCTTGACAGAAAAGAGCTGTGCTACCGTGGCCAGAGACATCTTAGGCACCAAAATCGACTACTCTGGTAGTCTATTCTTTGGCATTAGCAAAGGGGACTTCGCCAGGCTGCAGATTATACAAAACAGTGTGGTCAGAGCTGTCTTAACAGAAGAGCGTATGTGTCTGAAGCCAGAAAAAGCTGCACTGGCTACCGGTAGAGGTGAGAATTTCTTCTTGCCTCCTATCACTTACAACTCCCTCTCCAACAAGAGCACCTCTTACCTTTCAAAAAGCCTAAGAAAAGGCCCTTGAGATCTAACAAGGACAATCTCCTTGTGGTGCCCAGGACTAAGCTGTCCATGGTCAGTAAAGGCACAATTTTTTGCAGCAGCTCCTATAGCGTGGAACTCAATCTGACCAGATCTCTGGAAGATCGAATCTAAAGAACTGTTCAAACGGTGCTTGAAGGCTTCCATGTTGAGATAATGCATATCTGCAGATAGTATCATTGTTACTGATGGGTGGACGCATCAGTTAGGTCTTGTCCACATGTTTATTTTTGTGCACCCTTTTTCCATCGGGCCACTGGTGTGTGCTACAAATTTATGAACTAAACTAAACTAAACTAAACTGTTATCACACACCAACATTCCCCCTACCCTTATGCCCTGAAAGACATCTGAAGCCTGGTGGGAGAGGTGCGCTATACATGAGAGAAGAGTAGAGGTGTCATGTGCTTGAGCTGCATTTAGTTCAGCCAGCACATAGATGGCAGACTCTGGTCCTGCATACATGGAAACTGCGCCCCATCAGCCTGCGCACCGCTGTACTTTATGACTTAACAAGTGGATATGTGGGATGGCAATTTGCAGTATATTTTGCTGTGTGATATGGCACTGCATTTACTAAATACAAAGGCTCTTATTCATAGAAGCGTTTTATAATGGCAAACCCCTATTGGAAAATGATCTGTGAATCAGGGCCAACGTATGTCATTTTATAGCCTCTTGTTGCCTAGAAGTAAGTATGTGTGAATGAGGTTACCAAATTGTCAATATCATAGATTTGTAGCACTGTGAAGCCATCATTAACAGCTTCTAGGAGCTATATTTGCAAAAACAGACCGCCGATGTTGGTGGCAAAAATAAAGCATACACCTCCTAGCAATGGTGAGTAATGATTACTGTATGCAAAAGTAAATGAGTTGCTTGGTGAATACATGAGCACCTAGAAATATATGGTAGTTTCTAGGAAAAATCAAATGAATAAAGGCATCACACTTTGAAGCAGTTAGCAGTTATGGCTAACACAAGCATACATTAATACATGTATTTAACAATGAGGTATTCAGGATAAGTCAAATATTCTGTTACTGGAAATAGCTAAGAACACATGAATGAATACATGCATTTAATTTGAGGTATTTAAGTTAATTCAAACTCCTTACTGTCAATAGTTTCAAGGTAAGACAAGGGATTCTTTGAGAACCCATTACAAATTTAACAACCAGCATAAATTGGCTCCTGACGTTCTGACCCAATACGCTTTAGAATGTGTGATCTTGAGCTTATGACCACATGTGTAAACTGTCCACAGTTTAAATCGGTGCTCCTTGAGGTAGACCAATATGTGAGTGTCTCTGTTAGCCACAGTGATTTGCAAATGGAGGTCTTCCAATACGTATGTATGCCATGTACACAAACCTGTACCTTGAGGTATAATGCAGTATATTTCCAATCCTGTGAAAACTGATTGTGATGCTAGTAGTGACATATTCTTCAAAATGTCAGGCTTTCTGAATTTAGGGGTTGCTGCTAATCTTCTTTTGATGTACGTAAGGAAGCAAAGTGGTGAAGGAAACAAAATGTGCATGCCAGATTTCTGCAAGGACATGGACATTGGATTATGATGCCATGCACCCTTGGAACCAGAGGGATCCATCACTTGTCTCGAATTTGCAGCTCCCTGGAGCCTGGGGTCATCTGTGTCTGGCTTGAGTCAGGCTTTGCTACTGGAGGTTCATTTGTTTCACTTGCTGGTGTGTTGGTCTCATGGGAGACATCTGAACATACTTGTCATTTTCGTCGTTCACTGAACTGTTTCCTTTTCCTTGATATGCTCCCATGGCGAACTGTGGCTTCTGGAGGGGTTTCAAGGAAATCACAGTAGAACACTTGAGGGAAGAATCTCTGAATGGCACACACTTCTCTGTGCACGGACAATGGTTTGGCAAGTCTGGATGATGAGACTCCGACCCCCACATTCTTGGCGACAAGCGATTCCTTGGCACACACCAGGCCTCTGGCAGTAGCTGCTACCATCGGCTTCTTCCTGATCAATGAGAAAATGAAATGTTTTTGAAATTGAGCACATTGCTGGTACCCAAGGCATCTGCATAGCTCAGCTCTGAACCAAAAACGAGTTGCTTCGAGGCGCTACATGTTGCAAATATTGATAATTCAGTGTCTACAGCAGCATGAAAAAGAAAGCCCAAGCATGAGCAGCAGTCCACACAATTAACCAATTGACGAATAAGTCAGTGTTTTAATGAATGTGTCCAGCGTGGTCAGCCCTTTTCGAATAGCTTTTCTGGCAGCTATCGTAACCACAGAAAAAACATTATTCATGGCAGTTAACTGTGAGCTGTCAATTAAAGAGTGCATGGCCTCTTCCATTGTATCTTCGGAGGCCAGTAGAGATGCAATCTGTTTCCCCACTGCAGAGTGTGCTTCAAGATAAGACTCTTTGCTACTGGGAATTTGAATGGTGATGGCCCAGGTAGGTTCAGAATAAAACCACAGCACTAAACATGTGTACTCACAGTGAACAGGGTTGGAACCTCAATAGCAAAATGAAAACAGGACTCATTGAATTGCACAAGATATGAGCCATTAGGTAAGCTGTGTACTTGACTGTGAAAAAATGTGATTGATGTAACATGAAGTGTGCATTTAGTGTTACTGTCACAGGAATTCACTGGCTCTGCAAGCGCACAAACCATGCAAGTGGACCCTTTGAATTGACGTAATGAGTACAATGTTATTTCAGGACTTGAAGATGACACACATGCATGTGAATAAGGAACTACATAGTCCTCCCTGATCCAAGTGTCAATAACCAAGTCCACATTCCCCCAGGAATGCGGTTCCTGACATACCATGTAAGGTGTCGTCTGAAGGGGAATATTTAACACACCATTCACAGTCCAATTAGTCAATGCTGGTACCCAGGCAGATGATGCAGCAAAACATTTTGTAGGTACACTAAGTATCAAGAACGTAGAGCCTGACATTGCCTGGCGTATTGCAACTTTGGACAAGTTAAGTGCATTTATTTGTTCTGGCCATGGAATTACATTTCAATCTGGGACTCCTCTGCTAGGAATGTCCAGAAAATCTGTTACCACAGAAAGACTCACTGCGGCTTTTTAGTTGCTTCTAATCATAGACAGGTCACTCTGAACCAATCCCACTACATCTGTAATTACATTGTTAGCGCATAGAAGCCCTACTTTAGCACTTGATCATTAGAATCTGATGCATGAAATCCTAGTTGCACTGCCTCACTTTCAGTCTGCAGGATTTGCATTATTGCTCATGAGCAAGTGTACATTTTACCTGTTATTGATGCTTGCCTCACCTCATAAGGCACTCTAGGGTCAGAGGTGGTGCAGGTAGCTGATCTCCTGACACGCCCGCTCTGTGTGCGCCTCAGAACAGCAGCTGACTGCATGATAGCTGTCCAATTCTCTTCTTTTCTGAAGTTATCAAGAAATCGTATCACCTCACTCAGGTGATTTTGCGAAAGCATTACTTGACATGGCTTACCTATGGCTATAGCTTGTATCAGGGAAGTGTTGTGGGAATTCCAAGCCCTATATGGGCCCACACTGGTTCCTGCTCTTCTTTGATTGCATTAATTTGCTTGAACCACCCATAACACATGACTCTCTGATGCATAGGTAATATGCCTGGTGAAATTGCATTATTTTTCTTCTCTATAGGACGCACTCCAGAACTCACCTTCTTCCGTCTTCCAGTCAGGTTAGAAGCTAAAGTTTTTATTACTGCAAGAGATCTGGAACTGAGTACATTTTAAAAAATAAATCAAATGTGGCAATCTACATGCATTGTCTAACATGTGAACACCTTTGTTTTGCCATATCTGCTGACCCCAAGTAGACCACAGTTTCCCTCCATGTTTGTTCATTCATGTTTGAAACGTATTCTCTGTTAAAAATAACTGAATCTGCAACATACATGTTCTGTGTACCATTTGGCTCTGGAAGGAACTTATACTGATTTTCAAACATGTAATCGACTGCTTTGTATAGTCTCAGTGAAATATATGGGAACTGTGCTTGGAATTCAGGTCTGTCGGTTTGGAAAGGCACTACACAGTGTTCCGAGAAAGTGTATTTGGCCCACAGGATGGGCTCACATTTGACAAGTAAAAATGCTTTGTAGTATCGCACATAACACACGGAACCCCATCTCATGGAGATCCTCAACATCATCAAAAGCATCAAAGAATGCATTTTGTGCAAATGTCTGGAGCCTAGTTCTTAAGAGTTCTCTGTATGTTTGTGACTCAGGATTACTGGGTGCAAACAATCTGGATTCATCAATCACAGAAAAAGTGTGAACTTGCAGCTGCTTGGCAGGGCCATTAAATGTCTCAAATGATAGCATCCACATATGACCCATGCTTAGCGAAAACATTTGTATTGAGGCTGGAGTTCCTGGCTCTTGGAGCACTCTTTTCTCTAAATTGTGTGTGAAGAACGTAAAGGCTTTAGAACCACTCTTTTGCTTGCAGGCCGAGTGGAAACCTTGCTCAAAAAATGGTCTGAAGTCAGTGAGATGAGAAACACAGTGTGGCCCAGCCACAGTAGAAGGAAGTAGTATACTGCCATGCAGCATTATATAACACAGTTTCAGGAAGTCTGTCCGAACAAATTATTTCAGTACTTTATCAACCAGAAAGGCTTTCTGTTTCGAAATTGGCAGTCCTGCAGTCAATCCTTGAATTGTGGAGTTGTAGTCAGTAGTGCCATATTCTTCCTCATCTTGCACGCCAATCATCATCATTTGTCAGATCTCCATCTCTTCTTCTTCTTCAGGCTCCTCAACTGGAAGAGGAGAATTGCATGGGAACATCACGGTAACTATCTGGAGTGGGTTTCAGGTGATCCACAGAAACTTGTTTGGTGCCTCTCCTGGGTAGGATTGCGGGCAGCACAGCAGTTCTGGAAACTTTCAATCTGATTACTTGTACTGCTGGTCTGTAGGACGGACCAAGCAGAGTCTTATCATGTATTTTCTCCAGGACCCAATCTCCTGCTTTGAGAGTGGCATCAGGACTGGCCTCAGCAGCTTCCACCTGGAAGACTTCCCTCAGCAGTGTTGTCACCAGCAGATGCTCTTGTCTAGAGAGGGGGCTGGGGAGAGTGTGCAGATCAAGCATAAACATCTTTCTCCTAAACAAGAGCTAAAATGGAGTCTTATTGTTGCATAGAGACTGGCGTGGTAAATGATTTAAACATCTGCTAACTAGAAGCGTGTGGTCTACCCAGTTACCCCCATCCAAATAATACATTATTGAGTGGTTTTCCCTTCCTATCAGCCCATTTCACCTCTCGATGAGACAGGTTTAGACAAGTGCTGCTCTGATGCCCAAGCCTCTAATGCCTTTCTCAGGTCCCACCCTGCAAAATCTGCACCATTATCGGCATGGAACTTTTGAATTGCTGGCATTGCTACTACACCCCGAAGTGCCTGTTTGAACTGATTTGCAGTCTGCTCTCTGAGCAATCATTCAGGTGAGCTTAGTGCACAAGTCCACCATTACTAGGATATGGCCCTCATTACGACCCAGGCGTTGGACCATGGTGCTAATAGTTTTAGTGCAAGTTTAGGAAGGGGTGATTTGCGCAGGTCGGGCAACAACTAGGTAGCGGAAAATGCCATAGTTTGGGGAAAAAGCGTGAAAAGCACCGAAATAAAGGTATGTGGTGGACATGGTAGGCTTGGTACGGCAATGGCTTCTATGAATTTTGAGAAAAACAGTGTTTTGCTATATTCCCCCGACTGTTGCAGTTAGGAAATCACACATTTTTGCTTAGTTACAGAACAGGTAAACATGACATTGAAAGTGCAAAAGTACCTACTTTTGGAGAGCTCGCCTCTTGTTACGGGCAACTACATCATAGTATATATGGGGACATAGCAGGTACATAGGAAAAATAAATTGGAAAGCTTACCTCTTGTTACGGGGAACTACGTCATAGTATAAATGGGGACATAGCAGGTACATAGGTCAAATACATTGGAAAGCTCACCTCTTGTTACTGGGAACTACGTCATAGTATATATGGGGACATAGCAGGTACATAGGTAAAATACATTGGAAGGCTCACATCTTGTTACAGGGAACTACATCATAGTACAAATGGGGGCATAGCAGGTGCATAGGTAGAATACATTGGAAAGTTCACCTCTGGTTACGGGGAACTACATCATAGTATATATGGGGACATAGCAGGTATTGCACTATGCAACAGAAATCGAAAACGTATCAACACAATAGAGACGAGATGAGATAGGCTGTTTTTCACAGAAGCAGGTGTGAATGTAATATTTGAAAATGAGTTCCTATGTATATCATTTTAACACCAATAGCAAAAAATGGCTATGAAATTAACACTGAATAAGTGTGTCTCATTATGAATGAAAGGAGTAACTAGCGTGACTATGTGTCAAAACCTTGAACACAATAATGGGGTAAGATATGTCTACACTCTCCCCCAAACCACAGAAGCCGAATGAAGTCGACCCTCCACCCGTGGTTGGCACAGATACCTGATATGCAAAATACAGGATACCACGTGGCAGCCAGTGGGGGGAAGAGGGTTAGGGAGTGGTTGTGGATGGGGAGGGGAATATTAGGAACACCGGATAGAGGGTTAAGGAAAACCTAGGTTGGATAGGACCGGGGAAGAGACAGGGAAAAAACCCTACACTATCTAATGCCTTCAAAATACCATATAACATCAACACCAATTCAGTGACCAGCCGAACCCCTTAATACGGGTCTCTAGTACACTTGATCACTTATTCTCTAGTACCACTTGATACAGGCACTAATTGACATACACTTGTATGGAGCACATATAAGCAAGCACAAAATGGAACATACACATTGGGAAGTTTTCCCAGCATGAAGAACGTAACACATGGCCCTATGGGCAAGCATTAGCACACATTTAAACATAAAACATAAAGTGGCATGGACATGAAACAGACATAACCATGATGGTGCTTTCCTGAACGTCCTCTGAGTACTCTAGTTACAGCACTGACACTCAAATACAACCTGTGCTCCTTCTCAGTGCTAAGACCAATTGCATTTTGAGAAGCACTGTTATGAGAAAACCTGTGGTGACAGCAACGGTTTATCCCTCCAATACAATTGCTGGTGCCTGCTTAGTTCTGCGCCCACTAGCAATGCCCATTGAAAGTCAATCCTTCCTCAAATTGCCAACACTACAATGAACATCCAACAAAGATTGTGTCATCATGAGAGTACCAAAACCCCTCCCGCACTTATCTTTCGTCCGGGAAGCTCGGAAGCCTTCCCGGACACAATCTTATGTAGCCATAGACGATGCGCGTGTCGTTCCTCACTGCTGCGCATCGGGTGCCTGCTCTCGAAAATGAACACCGGCACAGAACTTTTTCCTTCTCCCGTTGCTGCTGCCAGTTCCCGTTGTCTGCTATCAAAGAATGAATACAGGCATGAGCAGTTTCCTCATAACCTCCGGCATGACTTTGTCTCAGGAATCAAAATAAGCCACACCTGCCGTACGCCGTTGGCCCTTGATAAGCTGTACTAATGAGTGTCAGCTGGCCAAACGCGCGCACAGCAAGAACTACCAAATGTCCCCAGGACTGCTGGGTAATATAGTTCATTTGCTAATATACCGTCTCCTGAGTCCCTGACCCTTTTTCCATCTCCTCCGTCCCATACTCCTAACACTATGGCCACTACATTCTCCGTCATCTGCCCAGAAATTAAGAGTACCTGCCCCTTTAATCTTTCATGTGAAGACATATAATGTTCCAGGAGCCAATAGTTTCCCACATCCCTACAACTTCGCCCACTAGTAGAACTAACCCCTATAGAATACATATATGTCTCACCTAAACTGACCAACCTGCATACCCGATAGGTTTTGGGGATGGAACTTGGTTTTCTGACGTCACCCCTGGTTAAAATAGGGTAACACATGCTCAGAAGATGCTCAGAAGATGAAAGCTCTGGATAATTTATGTTTTCTAGGGGGATCCCTGATTTGATTTGATTGATTTGATTTAGAATTTATAGAGCACAGATCCTTTTGGAACGAAGCAGGAACCTGCATCTAGGCACTGATGTTCTAATTCCTACCGGGCTTAGACATGATAAAGATTCACTGGAACAGATAGGTCTTCAGATTTTTCCAAAAAAAGGGGCGATAGAGCTGATGTTCCGCAGGTTATCACTGTCATTTTGTTAGATAATAAAAGACACTAACCTTTGCCCCATGGATGTGTCTTCTGTTTTTGTTGTGGGGTGTTTTTGATGGGCCAGAGGATCTCTGCTGGTAATCGGGATGACTGCTATAGAGCCTCTTCGCCTCGCCTACAGTGAGTTTCACAGAGGTGTTTATGCAGGTGGCTGTGAGAAACAGGTGATGTGTACTCTGCGAGGTGAAAAGTACATCTGAAGTGTTGAACTCAGATGACAGGGTTACATGTAGAGGTTTTAGATGTGATTGGTGGATGGATGTGTGACTGTTTGAAAACAGCCAATGAGGGAGTTTTACAAACATAAAAGTAAAAAGGGTAGAAGGACTTCCTTGTGTTATGGTGTCCGCGGAAAGTGTGGTAGTCCGCGGACACCACATGTGCCATCTGGGTCTTTCAAGGATTCCAGGCATGGAAAGGGGACTGTGGAGACTGCAGACAGGTGTAATGTGGAGGAAGAATGGGTAGCAAGAGTTATCTTTGTTGTGTGCAGTGAGTATGGCTAGGGCTTTGAGGAAGCAGAGTGTCTGGACTGTGGGCAATTCTAGGGTGAATGGCCTAAATGTGCATTCTGAGCAGTGTGGATTGTCTGAGAATCTTGGATTAGAAGAATTTGAAGTTTCATGGTATGGACTTTGAGGAATGAAGTGGGCAGAAAAACTCCCATTTTATGAGAATATGGTTACTTTCAAGCATCCAGATATCATTGTTGTTCACAGTGGAGGCAACAGTTTGGGCTATGTCACCAGAATGTCCTTACAGTTTGCCATAAAAGATCCATTTGCAAAGTTAATGCAATTGTTCCCTCATTCCAAGATTGTTTTTTCTCAGATAGCTCAAAGACAAATGTGGAAGCGTTCTCATTTATTTTGTCCACAAATCGAAAAAGCAAGACACAATGTAAAAAAAGCTTTTTTGCAGAATGTTGGCATGATGGATTCTCTTAATTTACTTGGGTTACTGTGTTCAGTACGTGCAGCTACGTGCCGGTGTTTCCACCTACTTTCTCATTGATTTAATAGTGCAGATATTTCGCTGTGTGACATCACGTACAGATCTGGTTTTCTCGTTTCAGTTACATGTGTATGTTTTGCTTTGTTTGACTTGTGTGCCGCAGACAGAAAAAGCACTCTTGTTGTGTCAAAATAGTTTATCGCACTGAGTCTTGCAGCTTGTTGCTCCTAAACACCTAGGAAGATTTTACTTCCCAGAAGTTCCTTCTGCTGCTTATCCACACTTCAGGTGCTTCAGCGCCAGCACTTCAGGGACCAGCTGATCTTTGCTGGTCCCGCCAGCCCTTTTAAGTACTGGTTTCCCTTTCTATTGTTCAGGTATTCTCTTAATATACTTGAGAAACTGCGTTCAGTACGTGTGGCTTGTACGTGCCAGTGTTTCCACCTACTTGCTCATTGATTTAACTGTGCAGATATCTTGCCATGTAACATTGTGTGCAGATCTGTTTTTCTTGTGTCAGTTACACGTGTATGCTTTGCTTTGCTTTGTTTGACTTGTGTGCCGCAGAGAGAAAAAGCACTCTCATTGTGTCAAAATTGTTTATTGCACCGAGTCTTGCAGCTAGTTGCTCCTAAACACCTAGGAAGACTTCACTTCCCAGAAGTCCTTGATGCTGCTTATTCACATGTCAGGCGCTTCAGCACCGACACTTCAGGGACCAGCCGGTTTTCGCCTGTCTGGCCGCCCCCTTTAAGTACAGGTTTCCCTTTCTCTTCTTCAGGGATTTTCTTAATATACTTGGGTTACCGCATTCAGTACTTGCGGCTTGTACGTGCCGGTGTTTCCACCTACTTGCTCATTGATTTAATTGTGCAGATAAATCACTGTGTAACATTGTGTGCAGATCTGTTTTTCTCGTGTCAGTTACATGTGTATGCTTTGCTTTGTTTGCCTAGTGTGCTGCAGAGAGAAAAATCAGTCTTGTGTCAAAATTGTTTATTGCACTAAGTCTTGCAGCTAGTTGCTCCTAAACACCTAGGAAGACTTCACTTCCCAGAAGTACCTGCTGCTACTTATCCACATGTCAGGTGGTTCAGCGCTGGCGCTTCAGGGACCAGCTGGTCTTCGCTGGCCCGCCATCCCGTTTAAATACCAGTTTCCCTTTCTATTCTTCAGGGATTCTCTTAATATGCTTGGGTTCATTTACAGACTGTGCTGAGTGCTGGGACCTGCAGGATGATGCACTAGCCCCTGTCCTCACTGACATTCTCAAGTGTTGACAAACCACACTTGCCATGTGGCGGGATGATGAACGAGAAACACTGTTCATGCGGTCATCCACATAATTTTCTCCCTACGGAAGGTCTTGTCCGTTTGGGTACATGGGGCCTAGCCCACCCCCTGGGGTCTTCTCCCCAACCACCCTCGCTTCTACCCAAGTTGGAAGCTGGGCAGCAACACAGGTTTGTTAACCTTAGTGCTGTGGGGAAGTCCCCTCTCCTGACATAAAACGCGCAGGACATCCTTGGTCATGCCTTTTACAGTCTCCATGTCAAGCTCCATGACTGTTACTAATACCTAGCAGTGGCTAAACATTGCCTCCAACAGTACTTTTATCATTGGTGACTACGCTGTGCGCAAGGCTCCAACTGATCCGACCACTTGCCACCAATGTGAGGAATCTACATCCAGGGCACCAGTGGTCCAGGGTTTAATATCGATTTCTAAACCATCAATCAGCCCCACACCTCTACTACGCCAGAAGGGATCCAAACAGATTGGAACACAAGTCAATTATAAACCTCCTTGTCCAATTTTTGGTGACGTGGATGGAATGGCAGGCTTATCTCTGCAAGGTCGTGAATCGTTGGTTAGTTGCAACACAGTGAAAATACAATTATTGCCCAATGATAAGAGGGACTGTCCAGTCAAGGTAGCATAATAATATCTACTTTATTATTACTACAACCGAAGGTTCTAGCACACTATAAAATACAACGCACCTTGTAAAAGAACACAGAGGACAAACAGTTTCAGGAAGGAAAGGGGTGCATTCTGGATACTGACAAGAGGGTAGTTGGTAAAGTAATCAGTCCTACTGTTCAAAGTTATTTGGTTTCAGCACCAAGGGGAAAAGGGTTGTAACTGTCACTAGGGGCCTTTGAAGAAGGCCCAGGGATGGCAGAATGCCAATGTACCTGGTGCTTAAGACGTTCTGGATGCTCGACAGTGTTGAGGACATTCCAGTGTGCTTGGCAGCTCCTAAGACAGAGTTCGAGATGGGAGACAGCTGTAGGTATCAGGTGGCAGGCAGTTCAGCAAGTGAGGCTAGACGGACAGCTGCAGGCTGGCCTACACTGAGGCTCAGGGTGAAGGCTAATTGTCTCTTTGCTGGTTGGTGGGTGTGGAACGCTGGTTGAGGCATGTTGGACGGCTATGGTGACTGCAGAATGACAACAGTCAGTGGAGCAGCCGGTTGCGGTTCAAGGACTCGACTGTCTTGAAAATGGCCTTAAAAGATGGACGCTGTTTGATGCTTGTGTAGCACTCCTCCTAGCTTCTTTGCAGGGCTTGTGTAGTCCTTTCAAGGTGGACAGCCCAAAGCTTAGGAGAGGGTTTGCAGGCAATGGCCCCTTAGTTCAGATACTCTCTGGCACTTCCCACCTAGGAAGCTTGTTGGCAGAACCTAGCAGGGCATGCTGTGTGCTGGCTGGGTACCGGTTCTGGAGCTGTTGGATGGGTCCTCGGAGTCTGGTATCTCCCTCTGTTCAATGTGAGATGCTTAGGGGAGGGATATTCCTGCCCTCTTGGAACTTTTGGCCTTCCTTCATTTGCAGAAGGTGTAAGGTAAACTCTACCTTCAGCCCGGGTCCAAAAGAGTCCTTCTTCTTAATCATTTTGAAGTTGTCAGATGATCTGTTAAGTGAGGGGTTCAGCCCTCTTTTAAAGCCAAATGGGCCCCAGTGATTGGTGCAGACTAAGCCTACCTTAATGAACCAATCCTGGTCCCCACTAACAATCTTCTTTTATGCGTGAGGTCAGGACCAGAGTGCTCTGCAACAGTAAAGGTAAGGGGTGACAACATATACCTAAGTCCCACTCATCTTCCTGTCTGTTGTATATCGAAGTGTCTCTCTGGTTAACTGAGCCCTCTGTGTCTCTTGATTAAAACACAGGTCTCCCTTGACATTTGGGACAAGAGCAGACTTCCTGTCTCCCTCAGATCACATACTTCTCCCCTCTGAAAGGGGTCTACTCTGCAAGGGTACCTACAGTAACTAATGGACCAAGACACGCCATTCACTGCCTTTCATGCAGAGCGGTGGGAACTAGCTTCAAGTTGACACATTGCATACCAAAGGGGTGTTAGCCCTGCCTTCCTGTTGTCTGTTCGGCAACCAAGCCCCTTCAACAGGCTTGCCTTAAATATCTCTCATTAGTATGCACTGCCACCAGCCGATCCATGAAGCCTTTGATATTTTAATGAGGCTGCCCATGGCCGGTGGAAGGTGTGCCTTCCCCCTTCTTGAGATGCTTTGATTTACCCGTGGCTGTCACATTCCACCTGAACATAATGTGGGAGGACAGCATCTGTAGGCTGTTCCCTCCAGGAGTACACGTGCCCATACATTTCGTGCTGTGAGCAGAGAAAATGTGGCCTTGCACATTTTCCGAGGTTGATCTCCCATCATTCATTTTCATTATCCAAAAATAAAAAAAGCCTAGGCGAGCACACACTCCCCGTGCGGATGGTCGAATTCCTCACAGCTGCTGTCCCAAAATGTAATGGGTGCAGTCAAGATATGCTTGAGGCACACCCAGCTGAACCATCACAGGCCGGGAGTACTGCTTTCTTATGCCACTACTGCATCATATGCCCAGTGATTGTCAGCTTATATCTGTTAAAGCATCACGGGACAGTTTTCCGTAATGTGCTAAATACTTGCTAACATTCCAGGCACTGCTATAAAATGCTATGTGCAACCTCATAGACCCCTTTCAGTCATTTTCTACAATGTTAAGCCCTGTATGCCATGTATAGTATTCCTTTGGAAGTGGCAGCCTCACAAGCTCAAGTGCTGTTATCATTGCTAAAGGTAAACTCAATCGCCCAAATACTGTAAACTTATGCCAAGTAATGTCTGAAATGCAAGATACATCATTCCGTTTCTTTGCTTTTTTATACACAAACTTAACTGAATCACTTTGGCTGATCGCAATTTGAGAAGTTCTGGGAAATGAGGCCCTGTGAGGTAAATTGATTTACCCAGGATCACACAGGTTGGTCGAGTGGAAAAGCAAGATCATGTGCCCATTTCACTGTCTCAAATGTATCCAATAGATGCGCCCGTTCAGATGCCCTTTGTGAATTGAGTTGTCATTTTATTTAGCTGAAGTGAGGAGATGCACATCTCACTTGTGCCCCAAAAGTTCTGAGAATCTGGCCCAGAGTCTCTGAGGATGACAGGACATCATTTTGGTACTAAGGCTTTTAAATGTTTTTTAATGTCACAAAAGTAATGATTTTAAAGGGCCATATGTTTGTATTGCACAAGTACAATAAAATCGATTGAAAAGAAGGCAGAGGGAAATTGGCCTAGGAAAAATCCAAAGAAAGACGGTACAGGGATTTCCTTTTGTAAAGCAACAAACCTCGGAAAATGTAAACCTGCTTCTTTGCTGATGATATAAAGACTAACATACGAGGCAGTGTTTCGACTAAAGGGACTCAACCTGGAAAGATAGGTTCTACCCGAACATATGAGGCTAAATCTGGGAATAGAAGACTGCAACTTGCCATGAAGGCAGTTGATGGCATAGAAAGCTGAACCTGAACATGATGGAATACAATGATTTCGATGAATTTACAATAATGAATCACTTTTATAATAAACAATAAATAATTTTCAAAATATCGATTTTTTTTGGTTAAAAGTATGTATAGGGTGGGGTAAGGGATTTAAAAGGAGTGGGGAGGGATTTGGAGTGTGGTAATAAAGATGTGGGAAATGGGGGTGCTAGGGGAGACCCCCCAAATTTAAAAGCAAAAACAAATGTGGTATTTTTACGTTATTTTAAATTTGCTATAAAGGTTTTCGTTATTTGTGGATTCATTAAAATCACATGGAACCAACATGAGAGGTGGAACTTGGGAGGAGCCTAAACCTGAGCATATAGGCAGTTATCTGGTATGTGAGACTGTATTTGGTCCGATGAGGCAGAATTCGAGGATGATCGGCTGCACTCAGGCATAGACCTATTGTATAATTTATTCATTTATTTATTTTTTTACATTTCATGCTGGGCTCTCATGCCCCCCGCCTGGGATGCGGCCGTGCCCCGCTGGGGAGGGGGGAGCACGCCCTACAGTCTGAAGACCTCTGCAATAGGCACAGCATCCACTCTTTTCATTCACCTCTGCACCTCCCTATTCCTCTCCATTCTCCTTTCTGGTCCAACACATTTTGGATGCCCTCATTCACTCCAAACTCCCTCTCTCATCTCCCCTGCTCATCCCTCTATCTTGGTCAGACCACTCTCTTCTCTCCTCCCACCTGGGTCCCTATGGCCATGTGACCACTCCTCCCATAGCCCTGCCAACCTCGTTCACAAACATCTGCCCGATGAAACGTGTGTCAGCTGCTGTCTTCACTTCACCTTTGTCCCCTTCCCACCCAACTCAGACTATACCTCCGACACTGCTCTCAGCAACTTCCACCTGTCCATCACCAACACCCTCAACATTCTTGCTCCAGTCATGAGGATCTGCTTGAACACTGCCTCTAAGTGCAACACCTGGTTGGAGTTTGAACTTACAGCCTGAAATGCAGGTGCAGAGCTGCGGAACGGAAGTGGCAAACCTCAGGCTCACCCTCTGGCAAAATGGCCTGCTGCCTCCTCCAAAGGCATTACAGACTCTCTATCCATGGCAAAAAAGGGGCCCACATTCAGGCATGGGTATCTGACGCATCCAATAACACGGCTGAGCTTTTGCAAATCTGCAGGGAACTAGCCAATCCTTCCACATTATCCTCCTCCCCTATTCCTTCGTGGGCCCTCTGCAACACACTCGCCACTCACTTCACCACCAAAACTCAGGACATCCTGAACAGCCTTGTCACTCAATCAGCCAACCCATCCCCTTTACTCCCTTGGCCACTCACCCTCCTCCTTAAACCTTCTCCTCCTTCGCCCTTGTCTCACCAGAAGAAGTCACCAGAGTTGTCCGCTCCATGAAGACCTCTTCCAAACAGGTTTCCCCTTGCTCATCCAGAACCATCAACAACAACATTGGCTCTCTTGCTCCTACACTTGCTGATCTCTGTAACCACTCCCTTGCCATTGGTTTTTTCCCTTCCTCCCTCAAGCACTCATTTTTGCACCCCATCCTTAAAAAACCATCAGCAGACCCTACATGTTCAGCCAACTACTGCCCTAAGAGGACCTGTCCCAACACAACTCTCACACTGAACAACCATAAATCTGGATTCCTAGCATCAAGGGGCACGGAAACTGCTCTTCTGAACACCCGTGAAGAACTGCTGGCATCCCTGGATTCCAACTCCTCCCCTGCTGTCCTGATTCTTCTCGATCACTCCTCTGCATTTGACACAGTCAACCACTCCATCCTAATACAAAGGCTCCACGACACCCTCGGTAACTCGGAGCGGTCACTGGACTGGCTAACTTCCTTCCTAACTGACCGCTCCTCCAAAGTCATCCAGGGCACCTTCTGCTATCCTACTTCCTTCTCCGTCTGTGGTGTCCCCCAGGGCTCTATTCTCTCGCTTTGGCTCTTTAACATCTACCTTACTCAGCTTGCACTCCTTATCTCCTCCTTCTCCCCCAACCTCCAGTGTTATGCTGACGACACTCACCTTTTCTTCAAACGTCCTGCTGACCCTTTTGCACCCTCCATCAACCCTGACTGCCTTTCTGCCATCCAGGCCTGGTGCACTTCCAATGATGGAGCAAAATGGAGATCCTTCCTATTGGGGCCCTGATCCCGACTTCTTCCCTTCACTCTGGTCTTCTTCCATGCGCTCTCCCCCTGCTCCCTCTTCTGAAGCCAGAAACCTTGGAGTCGTCTTTGACTCTCTCTCTGCTTCCTTCCACCCTCACACTCAGGACATTGCCAAGAAGTCCCACTTTCAGCTCTTCCTACTCAAATGAATTCTACCTTTTCTCAACTTCCCCCTAGAAGCTCAATGTTACCCGAGCGCTGGTTCTCTCTAGGCTTGACTATTGCAATAGCCTCCTCCTGAATCTACCTTCTCCCACTCTGTGACCCATCCAGCTAATCCAGAATAGGGCAGCAGGACTTATTTGTGACCACAAGCCCAGGGACTGCATCTCGCCTGTACTAAAAAGTCTTCACTGGCTCCCAGTTACTTCACAGATTAAATTCAAGTCCCTCTGTATCATCCACAAGGCTGTCTGGGGCCTGAGACAACACTATCTGCAACTCTCCCTTACTAAATATCCCCCTCTAGACCTCTGTGCTCCTCTGGCACCAACTATTTGTGTGTAAAGCGTTTTGCAAAACAGAGGGCAGGAGGCTGATCACTTTCCTCAGCTGTCTCCCGCTTCGTCTTGAGCAGGAATTTCTTAAATTCCGCAAGCTCCTCAAGACTTTCCTCATTACCTCCTCCTTCCCTCCCTCTCTCCTCTGCTAATCTCACAGTTGTTTGTTTGGTGTTCAGGGCCCTTATGCATCCTCTGGGCCCTGACTTCCCACACCGAATCACCCCCAGCTTCTGTCTATCTTCACCCTCGACCCTGGTGGCTCGCACTTAGCTTACTTTGCACTTGACCCGTTCCTCACCTATGAGCACCCCAGCACCTATACCATTCACCCTCCCTTCTGCACTTGCACGTTCTGAACACTCAGTAGGCATAGTAGGTTTGTCCTACCCCGCACTGTGTTTAATATTTGTATGTATTTTAAATTGTTTGTCATCCCATTTTCCCATCGCTGTTGCCCTGTGGGCGCATTAAAGCAGTATGTACTTCCTGTATAAGTGCCTAACAAGTGAACAATAAATAAATAAAAAATAAAATAAAACTATTTCACTTTGCTTAGAGCTTAAATAATCTTTTAAGGTGCACTGATTCAACCCATTTTTTTATTAGAATTTTCTGGGGTGGATATATAGGGAATATGCACAGTATTTGTTTAAAAAAAATGTTGTAACCACCTTTGACCTTTTAATCCAATTTTTTGGGAAATGGTGCTGTGAAATGTACTAGTTTAAAATTGTTTCCTGGGAACGTGATCCCCCAAACGCCTCCATACATTCTGTGCAGGTCACGCTCTCTTGCTTTGCTTACTCACTCTGTGCGGTAAACAGCAGGTTTTTACGTGCTACCTGTTTTAATATTTACCAATCCTCCACTAATTGGACCTGTTCATGGTAGATTCACTCATTGTACCACTCACAAGCAAGGATTCTTTGGGGCACTCTGCGCGCATATTGACGCCTGACAATATAGTCGCAAAGCTAGTCCTATCAATGATAGCTTAAACACATCAATTTTTCCATTGACAGAGCAACAGACATTGTGCACTTACCTATTGATAAAAGGTAGACAGAACGCATTCCTGGAGGAATACATTAATTTCCTTGCACTGAATAGTTTGGGCACCAGTGAGAACCCACTGTTATAGGATCATCTTCCAGTTAGGAGGGACATATCTGACAATAGTCCTTAATTTCATAAATATAGCCATATAACATACAATCGAAGACACAAAACAGTTAAAAGGTATGGTAAAATTAACAGTAACATTAAAAATCTTTTAGCCTGTTTCCTCTCATTCTAGCAGCTACCTTTACATATTCCAGCAATGTCCATGCAACTATAGGAAATTCTGCAATTAAGATGTATACATAAGGCAGGTTTACCCTGGGTGAAAGTCATAATACATAATCAGAAGCAGACATTGGTGAACCAGATAATTTCACAGTCGCAGCTCTTAATGGAATAACATACAAAAACAAGCTTTTGTAATCAGCAACCAATCGTACAAGTGTCTTGACAACGTCAAACAGTTTTGCAATGAATTAGATATTAAAATGATATGCAAATGATTGGATTGTTGTATTTACGATTGCCGTTGTTAGAAAAGCATGGAAATCATAAATACAACAATACATGCAGCAGCTTTTGTTTTGGGTCTCCTGGGCTCCCCCGGCTCGGAGGAGCGGGAGACTCAAAACGAACGTAACTGCATGTATAAATAAAAACACGATTGTATTTATCCATGCAGAAGCTTTCGCTTTGAGTCTCCCGGGCTCCCCCGGCCCAGGGGAGCCCAGGAGACTCAAAAAGAAAGTAACTGAATGTATAAATACAATTAAATTGTACTTATACAGGCAGCTGCTTTCTTTTTGAGCCTCACAGGGAGCCCGGTTGACTCAAAATGAAAGTAACCGCAGGTATAAATACAACGCTTTTGTATTTATACATGCAACGACTTTCGTTTTGAGTCTCCCCGGGGGACTCAAAAGGAAAGCCGCTGCAGTCATAAATACAACGCAATTGTATTTATACATGCAGTTGTCTACTTTCTGAGTTTGCCGGGCTCCTCCGGCCCGGGGGAGCCCGGTAAACTCAGAAAGAAAACCACTGCAATTATATATACAATCGCGTTGTATTTAAGATTGCAGTGGTTGAAATGTTAAAAGTAAAAGCACTTACTAGGCAGCAACCTTCCAGCTAGCATTCTCTGCTCTCCACGTCTCACTAATGAAGCAAAAACTGCCGCTGCAATAAAAGCTTCCAGCAGGTGGCTTTTGTTTCATTAGTGCCGCAAGGGCAGAGATTAACTCAAGCACAGGATGCTCGTCCATTTCACAAAATGGTCGCATCCTAGTGCTTGATTTTAAAGGGGTTTAAACATTATTTGTGAAACATTTTACATAGGAACTTTAATTTAAAAGATGTTTATTATTTATTTTTTATTATTGCCCATCTTTTAAGGCCATAACATTTTTGAGCACACAATTCCTTTAATGCCATGAAATAAAGTAATATGTTGCTGTTTAGTAAGACTGCTTGTCTCTTGAACACATACACCTCACAACAAAATCGCAACATTGTTGGAATTTAAGGCAAACAAGGCGCTGATGTGTTCGATTTGTCTTCTGGGCTTGTCCAGCAAAAGACATGCTGAGGCCTAATTTACACAATTTGAATTGGCATGATCAGAAGCGATATCACAGTAAATGCCATTCCAAGCAGTGACATCAGTCTTCAATACTCTATCACACCATTGATAAAGACATTAAAAGAAGTTTTAAAGTGTAAGCCAAGCGAATTATGTGCTGTGAAATATATGAATATTCACTATTATTAATATGCAACAACTCAGTCGTTTAGTAAACTATGAGTGGTTTTCCTCATAGAAAAAAATAACTAAATCACTTCTAGCAACACCCAATGTCAGCAAGTCAGGCAGTGAGATTAAATGGTTTGGCCAGGATCACACATTTTGTTAAAGTGATTAAATCAGTATTTGGACCCAGGCTGTGATTTTGGTTTCCAAAAACTAAATAATTAGCTTTCTATCAATGCCTTGAAAAGTACACAAATCACATAAGAAACCAACCTGACATTGGGCCTCATTACGACCCTGGAGGAAGACCATGGTGCTATTAGCACCATGGTCCATGCCGGTAAGTTACCGACTCCGCCATGGAGAAAGGGGGAATTACCACCCCATTACAAGGTTGGCGGGGCGGTAATTCCCCCTTTCTCCATGGCCCTTCTCCATTCCCATTTTGCCCCATAGGGCTCAATGGGAATGTGGAAGGCGCTAAGTATTAGCACCAAGTTCCCTTTGCGGGTACCTACTTTAATGGCTGGTCTACACCAGACGTTAAGGTCGGGTCCCGCAAAGGGACCTCGTAATTAAGCGCTAATAGGTTAACGGCGCCGCAGCCTTTTACGGCGCTGTTAACCCATTAGCGCCTGGGTCGTAATGAGGCCCATTATATACATTGTTATAGAAATAGGTCAAGCAAAACACATGTATAGCTTTATTTTCACTAGCCTGAATGCAATATTGCAGTACCAGTCTGGAAATGAATGTGGACATAGAAACAATATCATTTGGTTTTAAAAAGGTATTCAAAGAAAAAGATAATGCAATATAAGGTAATCTGCTTCAGCCAATATTTCACACAGCATTCAGCATTATATTCCCCTCCTGTTTATTATCACCAACCATTTGCACCTTTTAAAGGGACAACAGTCTTTACCCAGGCGCCCCTGTGCCTGGGTCATCCACCTCGAATATGTTTATTGAAATGCTAGGTTGACACAAAGCTGAACCTGGGGCTGCTGGGGGAGCAGTGGAAAAGGTGCTGTGCTTCCCTGCGAGTTTAACTTTCACATGAAAACTGTGAGGTGGGAAGACTTGGGACAGCTGATCCTCCTTCAGAGGAAAACATTCAGAGCTTATTCCTGCAAGACATGGAACACGGCCCATAAAATTAGGACAGTCCCGAAAAATGCGGGACGGTTGGCCACCCTAAAGAGACACCCAGCCTTGTTCCCCAACCTTTATCTGGGCTTGTTTAGCTGCCAACTTGGTGAAAGGTGAGCCCGGAGAACTCACACAAAAGGGATTTTCATCAACCATGCAGATGTTTTTGCCCATTTCAATTCAACCTTATCTAAGTGGCTGCATTTGAATTGTTTCCCTATTCATTTGTCTATTGCAGCTGTGATTGAGTATAGGTGGACAACTAAGGCAAGCACCTACCCACCTAGCATCACAAATATGCTCCCTTTTCACTCCTTTGCCATGTGCTTCCTTTTTCTCCCATGCAGCATTCTTTTTGGAGCCCTCTTTTTTCTTTTCTAGCAATTTCCTCTCTACAATCCCACTCTTTCCTGCTTTTTGACCACTATGTCGTCCCCTGTTCCTTCCTCATTCCCTTAATTCTCCTGCCTTTTCCTTTCTACATTTCCGCCAAAGGTTCCTTTTTATAAAGATACCACTCTCTTCCTCAATTTGCTGCTATTCGCATACTCACCTGCCTTCCTTCACTCCCCTTTTCCCTCCCTCATTTACCCACTTCACATACCATTTGCCTACAATGCTGCCCTCCAGTCCCCATTCCTCACTCAGTTGCCTCCCTTCTCTCCCTTTTACCTGTCTTCCTTCACTCTTCATTTCTCCCTGACTCTTTAGACCTCTGTTATTCTCCATCCATTCTCCTTACACTCCTGAACCCCCTACTCTCTATTCCCCTCCTTTTCATCCTCTTTGTCCTGCATGTTCACTCACTATTTTGCCATATTAATGATTTCTCCATTATCCTGCCCTTGTTCATTCTCTGTACCCATTCACCCTTCTACACAGGGCTCCCTTCAATCACCTCATCTCCTGCCTTCCCTCACTCTCAATCGCCACCTCATTCGTTTGCCCTCCTCATTCGTTTGCCCTCCTCCACTGTCCCATCAGTGTTCATGCCACCTGCTCCTTCTGTACTTTTCTCCCACACTATCCTGTCCTTATTACCTCTCCATTTCCATTCACTGCCCTGCAGCAGGGCTCTATGGAGGTGGAGGAGATATGGAGGTGGTGCGTTGGAGTTAAAGGGTCTTTCAAGTGCCACAAACAGCACCCACAAAAACGGTAACCCTGGTATGTTATGAGATTAAAAGGCAAACTCCTTTTAATCTGTGATGTTCATTGACATTTCAACTGCGTGTTGTAAGAACACCAGAGACATGAACAAAATGTATCTGCATGTTGTAGGAATTGTCCTGTCGTATCACATACTGTAATGCCCCTTCCCATTGCCCATGTTATTGCCCATTGCCTTGAACTCGATCATTTCCAACATTAGCTTCAGGCTTGATCCTTCAATATTACCACCATTGACAGCAAACCCTGATGAGGGGGCCCAGCTGTCTCCAGCTAGAGTATACCCTTTAAAACAGAAAACTGTAAAGGAAAACACGACTTTAACCAAAATTAAGCATTTGTCCCTATAGTTCATCATTGTGCAACTGTGCCCACTTTAGGCCCAACCTCCATGCACCACCCATCTGGGGCACGCTGTCGTTTTTGCTCACCGGGTCCTTTGTCTTAAATCTGCGACTGAATGTGGCCTAAGTATGTTCAAAGATCCCTGTGTTTGGGTGACATCAGTCTGCACCCTGGACCCTGCCAGCCCATGAACACCATGCAAACAGCAGCGGTACATAGTACAAATCCTAAAAACAGAGACTTACATATATTGTTTCATGAGGATTCGTGTTATTAAATGCGCCTGACCGTTGCGGGCGCATTTAATAACAAAAGGGCACCTGCCGCACCTTTTCTCACGCCAGATCGGGGGAGCCCTTAAAAGACCACAAGACCCCAAGGCCACCCCTGGACTCAGTCCCCCCAGCTAAAATGAGAAACATTGAATGTCCTCTTTGAATGTATGAATTAAAGCCGACCTCAGGGATCAAAACACAGTTGTCAGGCTTGCAGGCCGGACACTTCACCACTGCACTATATATAACCTGATGAAAAAAAACTAACAACTAAAGGTGAAATGTCCCATTTCGGTACTGCAAGTCCCAGGGAAAGCACGTGTATTGATTGGTTCTTGGGGTTTAAAACCTGTACACCTTTTTTAACGTTTTCAAAAACACTATTAGAAGAAAATATCCTCTCTTGGTTTTGTGTGTGTGTTGATTTTTATGAAAGGCAAATGTCATTCGTCCTGTGCAATTTGGGTGGTTAACAAAGAACATTTTATGATGAGCCCCACCCCCACTTTAATTTTTAAGACTTGACCCCTGGTGTGTTTGCTGTATGCTAAAATTGCAGTGAAATTGTTACAACTACTGTGCTGAGGTAGATTAGTCCAGAGGTGGGGGGAGGTTGGTGGGAGATTGCTGGGCATCTCCTGGTCGCCGTGGTTGCCTTAAAACCTGGGTCTGGTACAGAGTCGTCTGCTCTGAGTGCACTCTACAGCACACCAGCATTTAGAGACTAGCTCAGCGAGTTCACAGCTCACGGTCTCCAAAGCTGGCACATAATGCCCGGCCTCAAGTCAGTACATGTAGTACTATTTAACTGGTTAGTAGCAGCACCTGTTATAGCGCTGTATAAATGCAGGTATTCACAGAAGGCGCACGCCCTTCAAGTGCCGCCATTAGAAGTGCCTGACGTGTAACTGACTCCTTCCCATCTCTACAGGCCTCCCAAGGGCGCGCACTCTTTGAGAAAGTTAAAAAGGCCAGAAACATCTGAATAAAGTGGGACATTGTGAGAGAGGAGAAGCAGACGTTATTTTCCCATCAGTGTCTTTCATTGCTACTGGCCTGAGATGACATAGCAATCCTCATAGGATCCCGGTGAAAAGGGTTAATGAGTGACAGGGGTGCAGACACTCCGGCCCTCGCCTGTCTCCCTCCTCGTGGTGCCAGGGCCTGCGCGCCACCTCACCTCGCCCAACCTGTTCCGTATGAATGTTAAGGTGTGAGTTATATGCAAATACGGGACTGTTTGTCATAGGGCTCGAATTCTATGGAACCAATGAATATTGGAGGAGGTATTGCCGGGAAAACCCCCGACCTGCGTTGCTTCATGCGCTCGGCGAGGTGTCCGCGAGCCTTATTTTAATTTATTCGCCAGAGCCCTCGCTTCTCACTCCGTGGCCGGTGGCAGCAGCTTCCCGCTAGGTCCTCTGTTGGTTCGGACTCTGGACTGCACCACTGAACGTCCTGCATGGTTTGCCCTCCCTCCCCCCCCTGCTCGGCCTCCTCCCCACTGCTTCTGTAGGGAACTGATGTAAACACCTATTAAATGAGGTAAGCTCCAAACGTCGGTCCTTTTGGCGTCTTCTGTTGCTCACTGCGCAGCGGTGCCGCCTCACAAGTTCTTGCTTGCACTGAAGTGGGCAATATTTTAGCGAGGGTGGCGGGGTAAAGAAAAAAGGTCAATAGCATATTATGTGTTAAAATAAGAGGGTGGGGTTCTTTGCGAGGGGAACGCGCTTGCCACCTAGAAGGTACAAGAATTGTCATGATGTTGGCATCCTTCCGACACATCGCAGGTACACACAAGAAAACACTGGCACAGCTGCACCTAATTACTTATTTTCATAACAACGGCACTGTTGAAACGGTCTCCAAAAAGTGAGTGGGGGCTCAAGTATCACCCAACTCATTGGTACCCATTGGTCTAGCCGTGAAGGCCGATGGGAAGGCTGCAACTGTTAACGCCCGAACCCGTGCTAACCTGGTGCCAGATCTGAGCAACGCGCGCGTTAGCCCACCAAGCTATCGTATTAAGGTTTCGAAGCCTGTTGTTGGCTTCGTGTTTGAAACACACTGCCAAGGCCAGCACATTGCTCTTGTTTGCAGTAGTAGAAAGCGCCGCGGAAGCTTCCAGGTAGAGTACACAATATGAATGCCACAATTGATCATTAGATACCCAGAAGGGTGGGAGAAAAGTCGGCCCTTCACTGTTGTGAACAGCCAGTCGAACACAGAGCTTAGCAGCAGGCGCTTAGCCCACTGCGCTGTCTTGCCGTTTTAGCATAGGGTTTATGTCTTTGTAAGGACGAATGTTCCGGGCCCGTGCTGCATCTCACTTGATATCGCGCTCTGCTCACACGCAGTCACCCCTTCTCGATGGCAGCTATTTGGTGTCAACGATGATTCTGGTCACTCGGCAGCGACACCAAATCACACCTTTTTACTGACTTTCGCAGTGGCGCTTACTTTGCCTCGGTGCCTATAGTGACAGGTGGTAGACACGGCGCCGTGTTTGTGATCTTCCAAACAGACACACATCCCTCTAAAGAAATCCATAAGGAGTGACAAGAATCGACCATAAACCCATTGGTGACGTAAAGACACGGTCCCTCGTCCCCCCCTGTGGAGCGCTGTAGTCTAGATTTAAATAGTACAATCAGGAATTCACTGTCACGTTTCCATTATATTTAACTTAAATACCACTTAATGATGTTTTCAAAGTACCGGCAGGTAAGATTCTGGCAGGTAAAGGAACAGAAGTGCAGCGAAGAATATTGTTGTGCTCAGGATCACACCCTTTGGTCATCTGTAGAGGGAAGCCAGGATTTGCCTGGGTATCTCACGGTTGCACGGTCAGCAACTTGCCCTTAGGCTTAGAACAGATCTCCCTTACCATAAACTGTAGGTTTATGCAGGTCGTGGAATCTTTTTAACAACTGCCGTGCCTGTAGTATTTATTTATTATTATCGCTGGTTCCCTTTTCTACTGAGGAGTGTTTGCACGGTCCTGGTTGAAGTAGCTCTCTCTCTCGCTCGCACACACACACACACAGACACACAATCACACAAACAGAAACGTACTTGTACTGTCCTATTATTGATATCAGACACCTGCCGAGTAGTCGTATAACTATCCAAAAGCATTATGTCTTATACATTTTAATGGTCGGATTACATTGATTTTACCGATTTATAAATAAGAAAATTCAGTAGTTTGATTAAGTTCTTTTACATGTGTTATGCGTTTTATATGTGTAAAGTTCAATACCAACTAAATCGCAATAATAAAAAAAATAAAAGCATTATAACCCAGATCAGAAGAGCCTGAATTATCCTGCTAGAAGTATCAGACACCTGCTGGAAAGTGCTGCTGGTACCAAATTAAAAATATCAGACATCCGCTGCTAAGTGCTTAACCGTTTTACGAGAAGTGCCATACACCCGTTGAGAAGTGCTTGTATTGTCCTTTTGGAAGTATCGTACTCCTGCTGAGAAGTGGTTGCACTGCGTAATTAAAAACAGCAGCCAATTCAGAAGGGCCTGCACTGTAGCATTTAACATATCACACGCCTGCTGAGAAGTGCTAGCACTGACATATTACAAGTATTAGGACCCAGGTCTGAAGTGCCTGCACTGATCTATTGGAAGTATCATTCACCTGCAGAGAAGTGCGTGCACTGGCATATTACAAGCATCAAACACCCACTGACAAGTGTTGGCATTGTGCTGTAGGCATCGTACACCCGCTAAGAAGAGCTTACTCTGCCCTAGTATCATAAACCTGCCGAGAAGTGCTTGCACTGCCCAGTTAAACGTGTTAGAAGCCAGGTGAGAGGGCCTGCACTGTCCTGATATACGAACCATGCACCTGCTGAGAAGTGCTGGCAAGAACCATGCACCTGCTGAGAAGTGCTGGCAAGAACCCTGCACCTGCTGACAAGTGCTGGCATTGTGCTGTAGGCATCGTACACCCGCTAAGAAGAGCTTACTCTGCAATAGCATCATAAACCTGCCGAGAAGTGCTTGCACTGCCCAGTTAAACGTGTTAGAAGCCAGGTGAGAGGGCATGCACTGTCCTGATATACGAACCATGCACCTGCTGAGAAGTGCTGGCAAGAACCATGCACCTGCTGAGAAGTGCTGGCAAGAACCCTGCACCTGCTGACAAGTGCTGACGCTGCCCGATTTAAGGTACTAGAACCCAGTTTAGAAAAAAGTGCCCTCACTATCCTGTTATACGAACCATTCACCTGCTGAGACGTGCTGGCACTGCCCCATCAAACTACTAGTACCCAGTGTACAAGTGCCCTCACTTCCTAGTATGAAGAACCCTGCACCTGCTGACAAGTGCTGACACTGCCCGATTTAAGGTACTAGAACCCAGTTTAGAAAGAAGTGCCCTCACTATCCTGTTATACGAACCATTCACCTGCTGAGACGTGCTGACACTGCCCCATCTAAAGTACTAGTACCCAGTGTACACGTGCCCCCACTTCCCATTAAGAAGAACCAGGCACCTGCTGAGACGTGCTGACACTGCCCCATCTAAAGTACTAGTACCCAGTGTACAAGTGCCCCCACTTCCCATTAAGAAGAACCAGGTACCTGCTGAAACGTGCTGGCACTGCCCCATCTAAACTACCAGTACCCAGTGTACAAGTGCCCTCACTTCCCAGTATGAAGAACCATGCAGCTGCCTACAAGTGCTGGCACTGCCCCATCTAAAGTACTAGTACCCAGTGTACAAGTCCCCTCACTTCCCATTAAGAAGAACCATTCACCTGCTGACAAGTGCTGACACTGCACGATTTAAGGTTCTAGAACCCAGTTTAGAAGTGCCCTCACTGTCCTTTTATACGAACCATGCACCTGCTGAGACGTGCTGGTACTGCCCCATCTAAAATACTAGTACCCAGTGTACAAGTGCCCTCACTTCCCAGTAAGAAGAACCATGCACCTGCTGAGACGTGCTGGCACTGCCCGATTCAAATGAATAGAACCCAGTGTAGAAGTGCCCTCGATGTCCTGTTGGAAGAACCAATCACCTGCTGACAAGTGCTGGCACTGCCTGATTTAAGGTGAGAGAACCCAGTGTAGAAAGGCCCTCGATGTCCTGTTAGAGGAATTATGCACCTGCTGAGAAGGGCTGGCAATGCCCGACTTAAAGAACTAGAACCCTGTTTATAAGTGCCCTCACTCTCCTGTTATAAGAACCATGCGCCTGCTGACAAATGCTGGCACTGCCCGATTTAAGGTGCTAGAAGCCAGTTTAGTCGTGTCCTTACTTTCGTGTTAGAAGGACCATGCAGCTGTATTAAAAGTGTAATGGATTTGCTAAGAAGTGCAGACACTATTTGAAGTATGGATGCTCTTGAGCAGCCACATTCAAAGTGCCAACGTCTTGCGGAGAAGTGCCGGCCCAGCTCCATTGAAAGTATCATAATGCAGAGTAGAAAGGCCGGCACTAGCCTGCAGAAAGTATCCGAGCCCTGCTGAGCAGTGGGGTGGAGGCAGAGCAACAGGTGGGTGTAAGCAGGACGGCAGATGCCACCGGATGCCCCAAACGCTTTATATGGGTCTCCTGGTACTCTCCACCCACCTCACCCGACGTTCTGCGCTGCTGGCCCGTCAGAGTGATGGCTAAAGGGGTGGTGATACAGCCGTCAGTGGTCTATGACTGGCCCTTCCAGGCCATTGAACGTGCCAATCACAACAAGTCATTGGTGGGCGACGCGTGTGCGCCTACACGGCGCCCCTTCCTGCCGCGTGTGTGGCATTCGGGAGCTGCCCCGGAAGCCCGAAACAGGGAACTGTCCTGTGAGGCACATCGAGGCCGTCGGCGGCTTTGACGAGAACTCGCCGAGCGCCATTTTCTTCTCGGCGTCCCTTGATCTAAGCCGCCCGGACGCTTTGAAGCACCTGAACACGAGCAACCATTGCCTTACAAAAGCCTTAAAGGAAACAACAACGAGTTATCTAATCATTCTCGAGCCTAGTGGGCAAGGAAGAGACCACATGGATGCTACCCACCAGGCCAGAGATTCGGGATTCGGTGACACATCTGTTTTTCTCGTCTGGCATGAAAATTGATACAAGCACACAGAGTACACACAGAAAAAGAGTATTCGGTTATATGGCTATTGACGGCTCTTACAAAGTCTTAACTGCACTTTGTAATCCTCTAATGTACTATGAGATGTACTGGCAGTTATACTAATTTACAATTATAGCGCAAGTGGCAGCAGATTCGGGTGCAGATCTGCCCATGTAACAGAGCTGTGAACGGCACTGGCCGCTGTTAGCCAATTTATTAGTGCTCAATTTAACAATCTCGAAAGGATGAAATGCTGAGCCGGCTCCTTTTTGATTCAAAGCTGTGACTTGAAACTGGTCCCAACATTTCAGCAGTGAGTGCTTAACACACTCGGTCGGGCAGTCCAAACATTTCTGCAGTGAGTGCTGGAAACACTGCCAGGCAGTCCAAACAATTCAGCAGTGAGTGCTGGAAACACTAGCCAGGCAGTCCAAACATTTCAACAGTGACTGCTGGACACACTGTCGGGCAACCCAAACATGTCAGCAGTGAGTGCTTGACACACTCGGTCAGGCAGTCCAAACATTTCAACAGTGAGTGCTAGACACACTGTCAGGCGGTCCAAACATGTCAACAGTGAGTGCTGGACACACTGTCAGGCAGTCCAAACATTTTAGCAGTGAGTGCTTGACAATCTCTGCCAGGGAGTCTTTTTTTGCACTAAGGCAAAGTCTTGACCTCGCTCTGCTACTCACTTTAAAGGCTGCACTCAAGAAGGAGTAATAAAAAAAAAAACAATTACAAACACGCTTACTGTTCTCTTTTTAATAGCTAAACCATGTCACATTATCCACAACGCGTGGAGTTCATACATGCATACAATTGATCACTAAGGTGCATGACATTGACTAGTCACTTATTGAAAAACAGCGGATTTATTGAGAAACTTCCTGGAAAATAGAAGGATCACCAATAGACAGCATTTACAATGGGTTTGCACCATTGTAAAACGCTTTTGCAAATCGGGCTTCATGTCCTTGTTTCTTCCTAAAGGGAGTGAAAAGGAGGTCGCCTTAACAATTTTGGTAAGCAGAGGAATCCACACGTGAAGAGCCCTAGTAATGACACATTTCATAGCCTGTTTTGACTTACTGCACAAAAACCCAGACTCGTTTAGAGTGGAAAAGGTTGCTTTAATGTGACAGGTCAAGCTTACAAATAACCGCTTACCTGGCTCCCTGGCCTTGCAAACTAACCAACTGTTTTAAACAAAACCAATTAATAATTAACACTTTAATTTCCCCCAACCATTAAATAATTAAATAAATAAAGAAAGAAATCCACTTTCTCACTAACCATCCCTTGGTCCCTACCGTCTCCTTACCAATTCTCAAGGCGTCCCATTTTCCCCCGGGCCATGCCCCTTCAGGTTCAATACCTGTTCCCACGGGGTAGCCCATGTGTGTAAACAGCACCACCCCCATCCTTTCCCGCGCCATTCCCCCATTGTGCTTCCCTCCCCCCACATCTAAAGGGGGCCATGCCCCCGGCAACCAAACCACTTCCCAGACACATAAAAAAACTCCCCTCTACACCAATCTCCCCTTACCTATGACCTGCAGCCAGTCTGACCTGCCACATCATCAACAGATATTATACATTACAACTTTCAACTAGTGCCCCAACCTGCCACACAAAACTACCGAAACAATACAAACATTGAACAAATGCTCAAACTCCCCGGAAAATTTTAAATAAAGAATAAACCCCGCAGAAAACACCTAAAAAGAGGCCACCTCCCCCCCTCCAGAAATTCAAACCAGGAACCTAAAATAACCCAAAAACAAAAGGGGGTGGGCAGGCGGGTCAATCTTAAGTCCCCAACCGTCGCCTGCTTCCCGAACCTTCCCTGGCCCTTAAATACCCCTAGGGAGGCGCTCTGTGCACAAGCCACCTCGCTGGGCTGTGCAGTGTCAAAATAACCCCAGGGGGAAACGCTTCGCGTTCCCCCTGGGGCCCCCCTTTTGCACTGTACCCATTGACCAGGGTCAGTCATTGCCTTCGATTGCTCGGGCCAAATAATTTCCAGATCATCAATCTTTCGGGCATGCATTTTTTGATTGGCTGCACGGTTTATACTATGTTCATGTTTCCTTTCCACATCCTGGTTGCTCAGCTCAGTCGGTTGAGCACCTGCTGTTTACATCTGGAGCCCAAGAAATAATTTAAAGGTAACTGGTCTGACTCCCAAATGGTTCGAGGCACCCTTTCATTCTTCAGAAAATGGCTACTATTATATAAACGCCAATAAGATAGCTCAATTGGGTAAGGCACCATCAGCAGAAAGTGATGTGTGACTGAAAGACCAGAGGTTGGACTCGTGGTACAGCTCACTCTTGCATCCCTTGGCGGTTGGTAGCTGGAGTGTGACTCAGTGGGGTAATAGTGACTTCACGTAATAAATAACAAGAATGAGTGTCGTCTATAATTGTTGCCAGTATTTACAATATTATTACATTATTGAGTATTAGCATACATGAACAATATCAATAATTATAACAATAAGTTATCATTATTAATAAGCCCGAGGGCTAGGCGTGCAATACAAATGTAATAATAAATAAATAAGGGTTATATGAAACGAGTTGTCGTGTGTATTGAACAGACAGAGACAATTCTGTATTTGCTATGCATTATGTATGTGGTCAATATTGTCATTTTGTCGGTACCATCTCTTACTGAACAAGCTAGATGATGGAACTGATCCCCTATGTGTGGGAATCACTTTTGCCTATTTTATTTATTTATTTTTTTATATTTATGAAGCGCTCACACAGCCAGCAGGCATCGAGGCGCTGTTACAAGAATTGTTTTTTTTTCTTTTCTTAGTTGCGTAATTGTGTGTCTTAGTTACGTATTTATAATGCGCTTAAACACCCAGAGGTTCCTAAGCGCGGACCCGGGGATCGAACCTGTGTTGCTTCGTGTCGTCTTGCTTCCAAGAGCGCACCCTGCCACTGAGCTATCCTCCCGGGACCTGCCTAGCAATGCAATGCAAGAATACCTGGCATGTACGCCTGCCGTGTGACCCTGTGATTGGCAGATTTGCTTTTTGCATGGGCAGCCTGCCGCCCCTCTGTTGCCCTCTGCTGGAGGCAGCATGGGCGCCATCAAGATTTTCCAGTGCCACAGAACTCGGCCTGAGCGAATGGACACTCCACTCCAGAACCAGTTAGTGGATTTGCATAGCCTCCTACATTGCCTCTTTATTGAGATCACAGGAAATGACGTACCAGGGAGCGAGGGGATCATGGAACATTATTTTAAAGTAGCCAGGAGTAATCCCAGGGACAAATACACTTTGTAAAGTGCAATATGTACATGGTCACTGTTGTGATGCTTTTTTGAGCAGCTGACAGTGGGAACTGAATCACTTACAGTGACTTCCAAATTTGGAAAATGATTTGCCCAAGAGAACATACTTCAATTTAGTGGTGAAGCTAGGATTGGGAAGGCCTGCACTTTAGTCACTTATGGCCTGATTCAAAGAAGCATTTTATAAGGGCTCAATCCCATAGGAAAACGCTCTGTGAATCAGGTCCTTAACCGCATATCATCACAGCTGTTGTTGATAGAATTGTGTGTTTGTCTCTCACGAGTGCTCTGTGTTAAATAAATGACATGAAAAGTGCACGACTTCAAACAAAGAGAAGGCAGTTGGTCTCTTACGTTAAATTTATTAGAACGGACCCAGGAGCAGCATGCCTGGGACAAGTCAGACAAATAAAAAGACGCATTTAAGATGTGACTATCTTGGCAAGTTGGCAGTGCAGTGCCTCCTTTAAATTAGAAGAATACTGATTCTACTGACTCTGTGAGTAAGTGGGTACATACAGGGTGGGTGCTTGTAAGGGATGGATAGGTTTTAATTGATTTGAGTTGATTTTGGTTTGTTTGTATAGGTAATTTACCCCCCAATGATGGTTTACATACACTAAAACGTGCTGCGTCTTCGGATGTATTACTCATGAGCTATATATCATTTTCCACAACATTATTTTGAACTTGGTTTGAAATCCATAGTAAAACAGATCCCTTTTGAGATATTTATTTATTTAATGTGTGGGAAGCCATTTTAGCGTTTGGTTCTGCTTCCTCCTGTCGAGAGCCGATGTTCGGTCTTGCATCATGTATTGTTTCTTTACGTGCTGCCAGAGCACCACAGTGGAGGGCAACATCTTGACACATATACACCTTTCATTTGATTAATTTGAGCACAGTGTGAGGTCCCATTTACAATTTGCAATGCTTTCTTTTTCACATTTTCTTTCCAACAAGTCATGCATACCCACATCGCTCAAAACACGTTTTTATTATATCAAATACTTAGCAAACATACCATTTTCGTGTTTCATTTTCGAAAATCGTCATCTGAATAACCTTTTATGCCAAGTATAACATTTCATGCCAACCTATTTCCAGCCACACCTATTCATTTCAGTTTACCTATTTACATTTCTCACAATTAATTGACAGAAACAAACTTTATGACAAATATTGGTCTAATAGGTCTGTGCGAAATTGTGTGTTTTTAAACATGTTTTTCTTTTTTTATTGCGTGCATTTTGTTACACAAGAAAAACCTCCATAATATACAAAATACACAATTACCTTACTACATTACATTAGCATCAATACATTCATGACACATTTCAATTAAAACTCATTAATACTATAGTTCATAAAAAGGCAAACTCATTGGCTTTAATCTAGACTAGTGTACCCACTTTTGGTAATAAATATAGTAAAAGATTATACCACAAGTAAAAAAGATAGCATTAAAATACCATTAAACAAAACCAACGACTTCAAATATTCTTCACGGTTGTATCACAAGTTCCTTAGCAGGCTGAGCAATAATAAAGCTTTCTTCCAAGTATAAAAGGCACCTGCTGTCATCACTCTGGACGCTGCAGCGTAAATGCCATTCCAGAACTGATCAGATTCAATACATTCAATAGAGGGCGTTGACGCTGTGTAGCCCTTCCGATATGCATTCATTCATTTGGGGCATGAGGTAAGACTACCGTCAGATTACATAGACGGCACCTTATTTATTTATTTATTGTTTGCTTGTTAGACGCTTACAAAATAAGAAAATACTGCATCAAAGCGCCCACAGCGGAGAGAGAGAGAGCAGAGGTGGGGAAAAACTTGAAAAACACAATATTGAAGAGCAGAGGGGGGAAAAAGGTAGAAGGGACAAACCTACTATGCCTTGTGAGTATTCAGAACATGCAAGTGCAGCAAGGAGGGGGCAAGAGGGGGTAAGTGCTGGGAGTCCGAGCTCATGGGTGAGCCACAGATGAAGTGCTAGGCATGCTGAGTGCTAAACAGACTGGGGCCGCGGGAGGTATAAGTGCAAACCTTCAGGACGGAAGGTGTGTAGATGCAAGTAACGTGGATAGACAGGAGCTGGGCAGAACTGGTGTGGGCGGCCAGGGCCCCGAGGATGCCTAAGGGCTCAGGAATCCAATCAGAGCAACTGTGGGATTAGCAGAGGAGAGAAGAAGGGAAGGAGGAAAAGAGGAACGTTTTGAAGAGCTTCCAGAATTTGAGAAGATCCTGCTCAAGGCACAAAGGGAGGGTAGGGTATTCCAAAGGAGGGGGCCCGCTGAGAAAAGTGAACAACCACCGACTGACTCTCTGTTTAGCAAAACGTTTTACACACAGAGTGTTGGTGCTAGAGGAACGAAGTGGTCTAGAGAGAGAGTATTTAGTGCAGTGGTCTTCAAACTTTTTTGGCCAGGGCCCCCCTGAGCAAAATTTGGGCAGGTCGGGACCCCCCAGAAATGCCAAATGGACAGTATATATTGCGCGCCGTCACCTGCTCCCATCAAAGTCGCTGGGCTCCCTCATCCCACTCCTACCCAGTCGCTGGTCTCTCCCCACCCCATCACACACCCAGGGCTCTCCCCACTCTGCTCCCATCACTATCCCATGGTTCCCGCCCATTGTGCTCCCACCATAGTCCCTCGGTTCCCCCATCCCGTTCCCAACACAGTCTGAGGGCCAGTGGCGGCTGGTGAATCTTTTTTAAGTGGAGGGGCATTAAGGGGAGGTTCGGGGGGGTTTCCCCCTGTGAATTTTTTTTTAAATAATAGGTTAAAATGTTGCATTGTAGAGCATACTTTTAACAAAAAATGGGTAAATAGCCAAACAGTTTGCAATTGTTGCTGGGAGTCCAGGGGGCAGGCATTGATATTTTATTTCTATCGCGCTCGTACACAAGTGTTTCAGAGCGTGACAAGGCAAGGGAGGGGAACAGAGGAGAATAAAACAGCGATCTTACTAGGCCCAGTGACATTGAGAACGCGCAAGTGTGAGGGGAAAAGTGCATGGAAGGGGGGAGAAGTGGAAAGTGCGAAGCAGAGGAGAAACAGATAAATAACAATAAATAAATAATAAAGGCAACAAACTGTGGTAGTGCAGCCAGCAATTTGCAAGTGCGACGTTTAAGGCAGCAGACAGGGTAGGTCTGATAAGTGCAGGAAGAAAGATGGTTCTCCTCAAGTTTTAGAGTGGCAGGGCGCTGTTCCAGAGGGAGGCCCCAGCCGAAGACGGAGATCTACCCCCAGCTCGTTTCTTTGATAAACGACTGACCCTGAGGGAGTTGGAGGTAGAGGAGTGAAGAGCTCGAGAGGGGAGGTATTTGCGGAGGAATAGCTGAAGGTATTTTGGACCCAGGCCCCAGAAAGCCTTGTGGACAAGGCAGAGGGTTTTGAATGATAGATGTCCGGTAAAAAGATACCATCCCTGTCCCCTGGGCCCCACTGGTCCTAACACAATGAACATGATTATGTGTATATGCAAGGCGCTGCACATTCATACAGCAATCACTCTATCATTCACATGAGCATCCATCACCATACACTCACTCATAACGCATCCATACACATGTTTAAATAAAAACAATGAACATAAACGTACCTTCTGCATTGGCCTGTGTGTGGGTGCTGAAACGGCCTGCTCCAGCTGCTCTGTCCGTATGTGCGAGGAGGCGCAGGAGCTCCCCCTCGGACATACAGACATGCAGTGCCCCAGCCAGCATTTCCAATGAGCTATGCAATGCTGGCGAAGCAAAACGCCCCAGCACTTGCATGGCTCAGTGAGCATGTGCGGCTGGGGAACTAAACTGAACTGTCAAAGGGAAACAGTGTTTCCCTTTGACAGTTCAGCCAGCCCAGGAGCACTCCATTAGCTGGATAAAGCAGCTGAGGGAGTGCTCACTGTTTCACTGGGCTGGCTCCTTAGCTCCTCCATAATGGGTGAGGGGCCACTGGGTGGGCGCCTCTTGCCATTATGGATGAGCCGCCAGGCTCGGACAGGCCTATAGGGCAATGCCTGTACCAAAAATGTAAAATGCTAGTTTGGGCCAATCAAAATGGGCCACCATGTTGGCCAATGTGGACCATTTTGATGAGTTACTTAACTATGCAGTTAGTAATGTTGACCATTGTTGCTGAATATATCACAATTTACTTACATTTTAACACAAAGCACCCCTTTGGGTACTATTGAAACAGTGGGCTTCATAACTACTCTGGCGGTAGCTGTGCCGGTAAAACCGGCACGGCTGCCACTGGAGTTGCATCCGGGTCTGGCACCCGCGAATGGGCAATTACTAGGTCATGCCGAGTTAGGCGGACATGATAATTGCCCTTTCGAAGGTGCCGGTAGATCCCCATTCCCATTTGAGCCCCATATGGCTCAAATGGGAATGGGGAGCTCGGATGCACCGGCACCGTTAATAACGGTGCTGGTGCATCCGACGAGCTGAGGTCAGACCTGGCGGGGGCTGTCAAGCACCCACGAGCACAACTCTTACTATGGCGGAACGGTAGCAACGGTGCCGGTAGCTTACCAGCACCGTTGTTACTGGTCCGCCATAGTAGTAATGAGGCCCAGTCTGTGACTAAAGGAATGAATATCCATTTACAACTGTGGGCCACTTTTTCATTGTTGCCTGAGACAGTTTCATGCTTCAGCCCGCCCATGTGGGCCACCCCTGCCCATTTCTTCCAATCTAAAAAAAAAAAAAAAAAAAATCTTTTTTCATGCTGAGCTCTCAGGGCCCCCCTGGGATGCACCCGCGGACCCCTAGGGGGTCGCGACCCACAGTTTGAATACCACTGATTTAGTGAGATAAAGTTGAAGATAGTGTGGTCCCCGGCCCCAGACAGCCTTGTGAATGATGTAGAGAGATTTGAATTTAATTCGTACAGCAACTGGGAGCCAGTACTTTTGAGTGCAAGGGAGAGGCAGTCCCTGGGCTTAAGGCCAAGGATAAGTTTCACTGCCCTATTCTGGATTAGCTGGAGGGGTCACAGAGTGGAAGATGGTAGATTCGGGAGGAGGCTATTGCAGTAATCAATCCTAGAGAGAACCAGGGCTTGGGTCTCATTGAGCCTCTGAGGGAAAGTGAGAAAAGGTTAAATTCCTTTGAGAAGGAAGAGCTGAAAGTGGGACTTCTTTGCAATGTCCTGAGTGTGAGGGGCGAAGGAGAGAGAGGAGTCGAAAGATGAGTCCAAGGTTTCTGGCTTCAGTTGAAGCCACAAGGGGATAGCCCAAAGAGGAAGGCCAGAGTGAGGGGAAGAAGGAGAGAGCAGGGGTCCCAATGGGAACGATCTCAGATTTACAGGCATTGAAGCAGAGATCGTTGCAGGCGCACCAGGACTGGATGGCAGATAGGGTGCCCGGGATGACGGAGGGTGAAAGAGGGTCAGCAGGGAGTTTGAAGAAGAGCCGTGTGACATCTGTGTAACACTGGAAGTTGGAGGAGAAGGAGGCAATGAGGCCTGCAAGGAGAGCAAGGTAGATGTTAAAAAGCCAGGGGGAGAGTTTTGAGCTCTGAGGGACACCACAGGTGGAGAGGGAAGGAGGTGAGGAGAAAGTGCCCAGGATGACTTGGGAAGAGCAGTGAGTGAGGAAAGAGGTCAGTCAGTCCAGTGCCCATTCTAAAATACTGAGGGTATCGTGGAGCCTTTTTATGAGGATGGAATGGTTGACTGTGTCAAAGGCAGAGGAGAGATCGAGAAGGATAAGGAGAGCTGGGGAGTTGGAGTTCAGAGATGCAAATGTTCAGAAGAGCAGTTTCCATGACTCTGGATGCTCGGAATCCAGATTGATGGTCATGGAGGCCACCAACATGTTCAGTGTGTGAGTTGAGCTGTGTCAAGGCCAGCTTCTCAAGCAGCTTTCCCAGGAAAGGGGTGATGGAAATAGGGAGGTAGCTGGCAGGACAAGTAGGATATTTAGATGTTTTTATCAAGAGTGGGCGCACAAGCGAGTGCTTAAGGGGGGAGGGGAAAGATCCAGTGGAGAAAGAGTGATTGCAGAAAACCGAGAGCAGGGGAAAGAGAGCTCATGTTATCCTTGATGGACATGGATGAGCAAACGGAGACCTGCTTAGAAGAGACCTTCATGGAGCAGACAACTCTGATAACTTCTTCGGGTGTGACAGGGGAGAAGGAGGAGAAGGAGGAAGGAGGAGGGGGGGAGGAATGGAGGTGGTGTGGGGTGGGTTATGAGGGATTGTAGAAGGGGTGGCCCTTCTTCCTTGCCCCTCCTTCCCCTCCCAACTACCAATGTGCTCCATGGTTGGAAGTATATTGTAGTGCATATAGGTTATACATCTTTTTAATGTCCACAGCACATTTTAGTAAGATAGGTACAGGGGGAGTGAGAGTGGAAACCTTGAGTACTATAAATTGTGTAGTTGTTCTCACTGCAAAGTGTAGATGGAGCATTATCTAAGTCACAAGACAACAGTAAATGGTTAGTTAGTTATGGAAATAGGCCTCAGAAATTAGACCCAATAACGTTTTTGTTGAATTTTGAGGGGAGTACAAGGAAAGAACAGAGTTACATCGGGAAAGTAACCACAGTGATCGCAGTGATCTGAGTCCGAGCTTCAGTCTCCGGGCCTCCACCGGGGCGGAAGCAGGTACTGAGTAAAGAACTGAGAAGCTTAGCTTCTAGCTTTTCCAGCCATCAAATGTTTTAGTCAGGAAGCACTAAGTGCCCATTTAAAATTCCTGGGACAATGCTTGTCCTATAAATATAAAAAAGGGCTTCTATGTTATCCCCTCCATTATTACTGACAAATCTCTTCGTCACCAACCATTTCCTCAGGACCTTCGGGGAAACGATGTACCCATAAAAATTACAGTTAGGGGGAGACTTAATTGGGACCCCCAGATAAATATATTTATCTACCACTTCAAGTGGTTTCCGATGAATCCTCCAGGTAAAGGGGCACTTTTTCATTTGTCTCCCACCAATTATTACCACATTGGTTTTAGAAATGTTTATTCTGAGATTATTACATAACATATATGAAAATTAAGTTGATATAATACAATCATTGAGCGCTACATGAAGAATTACGACGTGTGGGGAAAATATGAAAAGGGATACATTACACTGTACACTTACCAGGATAATATCATAGTAGATTTGTATTTTAGTTTGAAAAGTGGTTAAATTATGATAAACCACTCTGCCAAATATACAGATCCTTTATCAGAATTGCTAAGCAAAGAAAGAGCATGATTGTATTGTTATTTTCTGCGGTAAGCAGACAAAACCCTCCTGCGGCATGCTGCTAAGGAGATGTAGCGGTAATAACCCATCCATGTAGATGACCAGTTTAAGTTTTGGCTGATAATCTAAAATGGCTACATAGTTCTAACAAATGGGTAGCACTTCAGTTCTATCATTAGTTGTGGCACCTGGACAGCGCGTTAGCACCAACGGGTTGCAAGCATAGTGTTATAATGGTATTTGGCAGGCATACAGTGGGCACCTAAAGTGACAGCACCAGGGATCTGGCCGTGAGTAGGTGGCTTGCGAGTACAAGGGTGAGCATGGATGATGCTCTTGTATCCATGTAGGGCACCTCGCTGGTCTCTCTGCCAGCCACATGGGAGAATGCCTGCCTGGCCAAAATAGTTCCCTTTAGCAAAGCCAATGCTATTGACTTCGCCAATTGCTGTTTTAAGTAGTACTCAACACTAAAGGTTAATGTTTTTTACAGATGCTCACAATGGTGCTATATTGCAACGCTATCGCCCTGGTTCCCACAATTTGGTCAATGGGGACATTGCGATTGAAATCGAAATGCCCTGGGTTCAATTGTTGACCTCACAAGCCGTGTACAGCATCTTCTCTTCTCATTGACTTTATTTCCCCACAGGTCGCTGGGGCCTCCAGGTATCAAAAAGATGTCTAGTAGTTATTTATTTATTTTATATGTTTATAAAGCGCGCGGGCATCAGGGCACGACAAGAACACAAGTGGAACAAAACAATAAAGACGGGACAAGGAGATCCAGATGTCGGGTATCAGTTCAGGGTGTTCACTTGAGTAGATGAGTTTTCAGGGCGTTTCTAAAAAACGTTCAAGTTCCCCTCTCGAGGGGTAGCAGTGTTTACATGTGGGACAGATCCATGGCGTGGCATGCAAGCCGTGACTTTCAGCTTGACGCACTGAAGAGACTCTTCCGTCTCTGGTCAATTTTATTTCCACCATATTCTCTGGCAAACCTAGCACTTAAGGGACAGATACAAACAATTGATTAGCTGTCACAATACATATTAGGATCAAACTCTCCTGTAGATTTGAGAATTTATTGAAGTAAAGAGGGAGCTTTGGCCTTGGGCCACCTGCAGAGAAGAAGGGGAATTGGGGAAATTAGGGAGACTTGTGAGATGGCAGCCATTTGCTAACACATGGAGCTCATGGTCAGGATCTGGATTCTACTACTGCAAATTGCAAGTGAATTATTGGCCATGGACTGCCAGTGCCCCCCAACCGTCGGCACAAAGACAACTAAGCCCGCTTCCAAAAAATTGTCCCGGGAGGATAGCTCAGCGGCAACATGCTCGCTTTGGAAGCAAGATGACACGAAGCAACACAGGTTCAATCACTGTGTCTGCGCTTTGAAACCTTTGGGTATTAAAGCGTGTTATAAATGCGAAACTAAAAAATAAAAACAATGACATAACTAAAAAACCAATTACTATAACAGCGCCTAGATTAAAAAAATGCAAAATAGAAAACCATCCGTCAAGAGCTTTTTGGGCGCCCCTTCTTGTATCCCGCACTGCGAAGCAACCAACAGTTTGCATGGGCGCGCTGCACAAAACCTAAAAAAACAAAGGATGCAGTCACCAGTGGTGATTATGAGCTCCAGAGATTTCCAGGAATTTGGTACGTCACATTTTCCAGTCAGACCACTTAAGACTCCATGATGAGCAGCTCATTTGTTTTGAAACCAAATACTTAACGATTACGGGAGACTCCCAAAAACGGGGTGTGCTGGTGAAGATAAAATAGAATGCAATTATCCACAGTGCTCTGCACATGCGCCCTCTCCATCCTAGCACCGGCATATTCAGATCCCTGCCCTACTCAGCGCTTTCACATAAGTAGTGCCCTGTCATCATTCGACACCTGAATAATCCAAGTACTGAGCCAATCAAATCAAATAGCATTTCCCTATATCATTTGCTTAAAACATTCCAAAAATTAAAACAGATCGGAGAATGTAGAAAACGCGTGAGTCAACCTTTAACACCATAATTGCGCCAACTACATCCGGGAACAGGTTTATCAACTCGTAATTGTAGTGGCTCACAATGAGATGACCAGGGCAATACTGGCGGTTATTGGACCCCTGGAATAATTCGAGCTCTGTAAAATGTCAGTACTGGAATAACTCTGACATCCCAGAGAACCGTTGCTAGGGGAGGGGGGGATAAGGGGGCTATAGCACCGGGTCTTTTGGTTGTAGCCCTGGATAGAAGCTCAGGTTCTACAACCAAAATGCTAGCTAGCCCCGATTCCCGCCAGTCCCGACATTAGATTAGCCCCTGATATTTTCCAGACCTAGCAACACCCCTGCGGGTGTTACCAAAGCACTTTCATGTTCTGATCACAGCACTGTAACGTGGTATTATCAAAAAGCCCTGCCACGGTTCGGTCCCTGCACAATCAGACTCCGGACACATACAAGAGGATGGCGCAGTTAGAAAGCCTGACAGAATTGGCAAACTGGTATGATCACAGATGTAAACCTCAGATCTCTTGCACCATTCGACCTCTGGAGTAATCAGAGCCCTGGCTCCGTTAGAGGCCTAGCATAACCAAAAGGTTTGGAATAAAAAGACCCATTGAATAATCAGAACCATACACTAAGCAACGTACTCGCATAACCAGAGCCGAAATTGATCAAACACATGGCATACATGTATTTCTCACACTGAACTCCAATTAATATTCATTAGCACCCTGGGGTGGGGAACCAGCCGATCAGGAGTCGGGGAACGCGGGCTGACACTGCGAGCGTTAGCCCACGTTCCCAGCCGCCTGATGGCCAGTGTTCCACCCCGCCATCTTCCCCCCCACTGACCCGGTTTTTTCCCCACCCTCTAATACCACTTATCTGACTGCTGCAGCGGCAGAACCCGCTGCCGCAGCTCCTGCAGCTCCTGTCTCTGCTTTGTTTGACCGCCATGGAAATGGAAGAGGGGCTACAGATCAGTGTCAGTGTTGGCTTTCACCTACCACCATTACGCTGTAATACTATTGGGTGTTCTTGTACCTAAGCCTTGTAACAAACGCTTACTGTAACTAGCACCTAGATACCTCAGGGCTTTGTGTGCTGAAATAAATTAAAAATACTAAAATAAACACTTATAAAATAAATATGAAGCCCTGTCTTCTTAGTCCATGGTGGCCATGTTGGTTTTTTATTTATTTATTTATTTATTGTGCATTTATTAGGCGCTTATACAACAAGTAAATTGTGTTTCAAAGCTCCCAGAGGGCAACAGGGATGGAACATGGCATTGAAAACAATTAAAACGCTGGAGAAGAGAGACAGACCTACTAGGCCTTGTGAGCATTCAGAGCATGCAAGTGCATGGAAAGAGGAGGGGAAGAGGGAGTGGGGGACGGGGTAAGTGCTGGAGTGTCCATGCTCCTGAGCGAACAGCAGATGAAGTGTCGTAAAGTATTTTCTCTCGGTGTCCCGTTCACGGAGAGAATATAGCTGCCCCTCGGTGGACTGTGGAACCTGTAGGTAAAGGCCCGCCACCCTCGTTAAGGGACCCCCACTGCGCTCGGGCCCTTAACTTGGGCGGCGTGCCCAAGTTAAGGCTGTGATTGGCATTTCACACGCTCAGGGCTATGCCCATCTTCGGCGTGTAATGGGAGAAGGTTGACACCGCTGCACGCGGAAGATGGGCACAGCTCTGAGCGTGTGAACCACGACGAGTCACAGGGATCTTTGGTTATCAGCAAGCTCGACGAAAATTAGAGTTACTTCATAATCCTAGCCTTTCTATTATCAGAGCCCTCCACTGATTATGGGCCTGCCAAAAGTTAGAGTGATGTCATAAGTAAAGCCCTGGCATGGGCAGAGATCTACCATACTCCAAGATGGGCCATAATCAGAGCAGCAACCTAATGCCAGCCCTGGCATAGCCAAGCCTCTACAATAATAACATTGCCACATTCTGTTCTGCATCTCGCTCGAATGCTTCTGAAATGGAGCTCACTACCCGCATGAGGAAACAGAAGTAATTAAATCAGATGATTATCAGCCCTGGCATATGCCAGGATACTACGAGCAGCTCACTGCCAGAGGCAGGCACAAGGTGGATCGGGCTTCCCTTTTGACCACTGCCCCGTGCTTAGGCTATGGACTGTAATACCCATGTGAGCCATCAGCTTGGCAGGACTAGTTTTCATGTCATCCCTTTTATTGCATGAAGGACTGCACACTTCGTGTTTCGTGGGACGGGCCTTTTAAAGCTCATCCCTGCGTTCCTGCCGCCCACGTGTTTGGAGGGCCGCTCACACATACAGACAGGTTGGCATCTAGCAATTACCAAGGGAGAGGAGCGCAGCAGAAACCTAGTTACAGAGAGCATGTACCTTTTCCATCTCACCCCCAAAACGATGGGTATGTCCCTTTTGCAAACAGATGACATGCGTGCATAGGACATGTCCGGCCTGCCCAAACCACCCAGAGCCCATATCATCTTTAAGTTTATTTCGGATCATTGCATCCATGAAACATCACAACGATCACATTTCACGAAGTAAAACAAAATAAAAACATAACAATTGAAGCTACAATCCGTAGTAAGTAGCCATTGAGAAAAACTCGACCACAGCAGGAGCAGCAAGTGGCATATTGAAGCTGAAGCCGGAGCAGCAAGTGGCATATTGAAGCCAGAACAGCAAGTGGTATATTGAAGCCGGAGCAGCAAGTGGCATATTGAAGCCGGGGCAGCAAGGGGCATATTGCAGAACGGAGCAGCAAGTGGCATATTGAAGGCAGAGCAGCAAGTGGCATATTGAAGCCAGAGCAGCAAGTGGCATATAGAAGCCGGAGCAGCAAGTGGCATATTGAAGCTGAAGCTGGAGCAGTAAGTGGCATATTGAAGCCGGAGCAGGAAGTGGCATATTGAAGCTGAAGCCGGAGTAGCAAGTTGCATATTGAAGCCAGAGCAGCAAGTGGCATATTGAAGGCAGAGCAGCAAGTGGCATATTGAAGGCAGAGCAGCAAGTGGCATATTGAAGCTGAAGCTGGAGCAGTAAGTGGCATATTGAAGCCGGAGCAGGAAGTGGCATATTGAAGCTGAAGCCGGACTAGCAAGTGGCATATTGAAGCCAGAGCAGCAAGTGGCATATTGAAGCCGGAGCAGCAAGTGGCATATTGAAGCCGGAGCAGCAAGTGGCATGTTGAAGCTGAAGCTGGAGCAGTAAGTGGCATATTGAAGCCGGAGCAGGAAGTGGCATATTGAAGCTGAAGACGGAGTAGCAAGTTGCATATTGAAGCCAGAGCAGCAAGTGGCATATTGAAGGCAGAGCAGCAAGTGGCATATTGAAGGCAGAGCAGCAAGTGGCATATTGAAGCTGAAGCTGGAGCAGTAAGTGGCATATTGAAGCCGGAGCAGGAAGTGGCATATTGAAGCTGAAGCCGGACTAGCAAGTGGCATATTGAAGCCAGAGCAGCAAGTGGCATATTGAAGCGGAGCAGCAAGTAGCATGTTGAAGCCGGAGCAGCAAGTGGCATGTTGAAGGGAGGACGTATTAATAGTATGCACACATTCATAAAACCAATGTCGTTAGGTTGGTAACATTAGGTTATTAATTCTCCAAAGCTCTGATTGTCCTTATTCTGTGTGAGCGTGTCTGGTTTAAATAAGAACCCAGGGCATATGCGACTTTCACCTACGAACACATTAGCAAAAAAAAATAAGAGCAAGTCTATCAAATCTGAAGCCAATATCTCTGAGTGTATTGATCACCCAGGTCTTTCTAAGACCCGTTTAACAAAATAAAAGCTCATATGCATGGTCTGTGTGGAGCAGCCCAATGTGTTCAAACATTTAGGGCCAGATTCATGGAACTACTTGCACGGTTCAAAGTGACTTTGCACTGCTGAAAAGTGACTTTGCACCAACGACACAATCCATGATTCACGGAACTGTGCACATTGTATTTTGCAGTGCAAAGTCAGTGCAAAGCCATTTTGTGCTGCAAAAATGACTTTTGTACTGACTTTGCACTGACTTTGCAGTCCAAAAATACACTTTGCACAGTTCCATGTATCAGGGTTTGTGTCGGCAGTGCAAATTCACTATTCAGCGGTGCAAATTCACTTTGAACTGCAAAAATATTCCATGAATCGGGCCGTAAAGTAATAGGCATTGGCTAAGTGAGCAGGCGGTATGTTACAGAGTCAGGCTTCGCATTGTGTGCTTGAGTCAGACAGTTCTTGTGCATACTTTACATGAATGACCTTCTAATGAGGCTACAGGAATCTCAGCCCCCGGGTCTGACGCTGAGTGGCACAGAGAGTGATGTTTACTGTATGCAGACAACCTGCTGAAACCGCAAAACATGGGCCCGAGAGCTACACCAAAAAAAATGCCCAAATCATGGCCTCCCAGCAAACAACACACAGACCAGCAGAAACAAGCTCCAATTATGGAGACCCGCTTCCAGTTCCATGGGATGCTGGGATGCGGGAATGGCGGTGGCGGTAGGGCCGCTAGCAGAGGAATCAGGTAAGTGGGGTCAGGGGAAGGAGGGAGTGGGGGGAGGCATGGAGAACGGCGGGGGAGATGGCAGGGCGGGTGTGAGCAGCCTCCAGGTTGCCCAGAATGTGGGCTCAGATTGTGGGCTTCAGCCCATGATCTGAGCAATCTGATTGGCTTTGTCAACCGACCCAGGTGCTAATAAGGAATCTAGAATGTCTCTTTACCTGATGAAGTCTGGTTGGATTTTCAAAGCTATTGTAACATAATTTACTACATAGAACCTTTAAGTAAGAAAAAACCACATTCCACCACCAGACCCATACGGACTGAACCAGCAAAACCCAAGTTTTGGCATGGCACTAAATCCGAGGTCTATCATGTCACCTGCCAGAATACCAGTATTGGGTATGGAAAGCTATAGTTGCACTACACTTCATTCAGAAATATGTAACAATTTTGGCTCTGCTGGTAGTTGAGGAAGCCATTACTCACATTTGGCTCTGGGGTCTGCAAGGGCGAAAGTGTTCTTTACTATGTCATAGCGATGACTATCTGGACTGGAGAACACTACTCACCCCAGGTGTGTGATTTATTCTGTAAGTGGGATAGACTTGAAGTAAGTTAGATAATCCATGCACACATAGAAGCAGTGCAATGCCTTCCCTCGGGAGGATAGCTCAGCGGCAACGTGCTCGCCTTGGAAGCAAAACGACACAGCCCAACACAGGTTCGATCCCCGTGTCCGCGCTTAGAAAACTCTGGGTATTAAGCACGTTATAAATAACCAATCCTATCATATCATATCCCTGCCCTCTTGCAAATAGAAAGCCCTGTGAAGGGAGAATGTCCAGCAGCGCAGCCCATGATCAAGTCAAATGCTAGAAGAGGATAACTAAGGAATTGTTATCCCTTGTAAAACACTAAGACAGACATGTATTTTAATCTAAACTCTTAATCATCACAGACACTCGCCTCGCTTTCCTACTTGAAGGCCCCAAGCTGCCCTTAATGACAGTGTGCGTGGCTTCATTCGTAAAGCAGCCAAGTGTTGACCCGGGTCTGAGTGGGCAACGGTTCTATCCGTTATATGAGAAATGGTTTAAAAGGTAGACACTAGGAGCCAGATGGCATGCATTGCTCTGGTTTCGGGCAGATTTGCAACAATGCTGGCCAATTTGGCACTAGCATTTGCAAAAGCGGACTACTGCAAAGTATCTCCTTTGCACATGTAATTTGGGGCAAAAGGAATGTTTTACTGATTGGTCTTTGCAAATGGCATAGCAAAACGTTCCTGTACTGCTGCAAAATTGTCTAGATCTTGTGCACAACTGGCCGGCACTGGAGTCTTTTTGACGTAATATGGCCCTGGATCTCGTAGTTCTAGTAAGAAATTGACCGAAAGCTAAAACCAAGCTCTTGGTTACTGTACCGGAAAAGTTAAGAATGGCTCGGCTATGTACTCATGTAGAAAAAGAAGTCCTATTGGCTGATTTGCATCCTGGGACAGCTAAAAAGTAATCTTTTTTTAACAACTCTTGCTGAAGCAGGCAGAGTAGTGGGCCTGCTAATTGTGGCGCATGACCGGTTTGCCGCTTGTCACACCAATGGCCTGCCAACACTCTTGGAATAAACTACAAGGGCATGCTGGGGAGGCCTACAAACCATTTGTTGCTGTTCCTCTTTTAGGAGACAAGACGTGTAAAGTGTCTATCGACACCTTTTAAGCATCCGGAGCAGCTGCCACTTGTGGAGTCCCCCACGTCCTCCACTACCACATCACCTGATAGACAGTTATCTGCAGCCTTTTCCGGAAATTCTAATCTGTTCCGGAGTGTATTCTCCTAGTTCTGGAGCAAAGGCAGCAGAACAACTGGAAGGGCACTGTCATATTCATAACAACAATATCAGATTCATATATATCTCTTCATGCCATCATCCTCTCCTTTTAATCACTGTAATTACTGCTGTTATTATTATTCAAGTTAATGGTAGTCAATTCATTGACCGCGGAAGGATAAAGGACTGAGTTGGCCTTGCCAGGATTCCAGCTTGCGACTCCATATCAGAGGTGAGCGTTGACAATGATGTAAAATTGTGGATGGATGACAACTGGCTTACTTTTATGTGTAGTAAAACCAAACCTCTGATTACATGTCCAATAAATGTGGTGGGTCCATCTACCTCTAGAGTGCAAAGCATTTAGTATTGAGAGGGATTTCTTCTCTAGACTCTTCATTCAACTATTTCTATGGATTAACAAATCAATGGGGCCACAAACGCTGCAGATGCTCACACAGTAGCTCAAGAGACTTGAACCTCGTGTAGAAGGAACGTCTAGGGCTGCACAAAAACCTAATCAGTGATTGGTGCAAGGCTGGACTCCAAGGCCTTATAGCTAGGTTTGCCTAAGAAATGAGTGACCCACCACAGACATTTCTAAATTCCTCAGAAAAAACTGTCAAAATCAAATGTGTTTTAAAGAAAAAGGAAAAGGTCCTGAGACATTGCTGCATCGTTCTGGTTATATAAAAACTCCATTGACTGATCAAAATTGAGCAAATGCTTAGATAATATGGAATGAAGCAAAGAGCTGGACAGTTGGAAGTGGTATTTTAAACAAACTGCAATCTTCGACAGCCCCACTTACATTTTGGATGTATTTTTCTTTTTATGACCTTTAAAATACCAATACATGACTTTGGAGGAGCAATCGACTTGGTACAGTCAGCTTTTTTGGAGGAGGGTTAGTAATCAAAACCTTTGGGAAAGAAGGAGGTGACGTTTTGATCAAAAGCATTCTTGAATTCAATTCTCAGCTAACCTCTGGATCTTGGGCTAATGCCTTCATGTGCCTTGCACATGAAAATGTGAATTCTAACAACTTAGAAGCTAGTTCTGTGTGTGCTTCTGTGTATGGGGAATACAAAGGAGCCGAACAAATGTAGTATGTTTAGGAAATGTCTCTATGCAGTGACGTTCTTATACAGTACCCCTTCTCTATACATCTAACATCCTCTACCCACATACAGTGGTTTTATCGAAGTAAATGACTCTATGGTAATTTACTTTGACAAAATAACTTTTTGGGGAAGAAATGAAACATATTTTGTAGGGCATATGATAAAGGGAGGGGATTAGGGGTACTGGTGGTACTGGGGGAGAGAGAGTTCAACCAGTTTAAAAATAAATGGGAGGAATTTTGTCAAAATAAATTACCATGGTGTACTTTACTTTAATAAAACCACGTAGAACCCCTCAGTCTACTCTAAGGGATTGATAGTCAATGTTTCTGCTAATTGCTAAAATCCATGTAAACATTAATAGAAACAAATTCCGAATTATCTTTCAAAAATGGTTGTTGGAGAATTTAAGAATTTGAGGTGCGGCGCAAGTATCTCTACGACATCTCAGTAGGGTGAGCTCCCGCTGCGTAGATCTGTGTGTAACCTGCGGCTCAGAAAAGACTCAGGTAGTCATTTTGCTCTTAAGTGTAATTTGACAGTGGGTGGGTAGCTGTTACGTTTGTACTACAATGTAAACGGCTCCCCGCAACTAAATGTGATGACGTCCTGCCACCATGGAAACAGACAAATGTACTCTGGGAACACACCCCACTGTTTGTGTGGGGGAGGGATTGTCAGAGTGATGTGGGTTGGGGGATATGGGGCAAAGCCCCCGGGCAGATTAATCTGCGCCAATCTCCACATGGAACCCAAACTGGCGATGTACATGAAAATAAAATTATATATATGAAAAATGTCTGTTACAGCGATTCAAGCATGAAATACTTTAGAGTAAGCAATAGAACATGGTATTTCTGCTCATATCATTTGTCACAATTCTCACCCTAACAGAAAATTGTCTGTAAACCACAAGACATAACATATAATTCTTTGGACAGTATCTATTTGCTGATGTGGGATGTGGGCTGTTTCGCACAGAGCGATCACTTTCCGCCTTCTGAAATTCTGCTTCCAGGTGACATGTGATATCTCGGAGACTGCTGCTAACCTGGTGGGGTTTGGCCTCGGGCCCACACAGTAAGGCAAATATTGCTGGAGTGCAGCTCCGTTTTTCTTCCGGCCCAATTCCTACCCTGCTGGTCCCAAAATGTTAAGTAAGTCTTTGGTTAAAGGCCACCTTAAATCAAAGGGCCTCATTACGAGTCTGGCAGTAACCGCGGCAGTAAAATCGCCTGGTTACCGCCGGACTCGTAATACCATTCCGCCTCTGTGACTCCCGGAAATACCAGGGCATTACGATCCTGGTGTCCCGGGAATTCCGGAGGCGGAATTCGGTAAATCCCCATTCCCATTGAGTCCCATAGGATTCAATGGGAATGGGGAAGTGGAAACACCGGCACCATCTCGTGATGGTGCTGGTGTTTCCACGTCCACCTGCAGGCGGAGATCACCTCCCGCCTGCAGGACTCGGGATCGGGCGGTCCGGAATTAACAGTGGCGGCGGGTTTACCACCACTGTTGATTCCCGACCGCCCGACCTGTAATGAAGCCCATGGACTTGTTTTAGCATCCAGCATAAAGGTTTCTCCATTTGGCCTCTGAGCTCAACCCTTACATTTTCTGGCTACCGCCTCCAGCTTGGGCATGGCACAGGACGTCGATGAAATGATTGTTCATATTTGGGAGCATTTGGGATGTGTGAAGAGGGATCAGCATGTGGATGCACTGATAGTGATCCCCTTCTTTTGCACGTAGCAGGCTCCAAAGATTTTAACGTTAATTGTGGTAATGCATAATAATCAAATGTGGTGGTATATAAAAAGCATACCATCTGTTAGTTTGCTCCCTATACAATTCCACACCGTTCTACCAATCTGCACCAAGTTTTACATAGTTCCTGTTACGACCCTCTGCACATTACTGGCTACATGACGCTCCTTTCCCCGGATTTCAGCCCCTTCACACACGGGACGGGTGCCTGAAATCGGCGAAACTTCAATGTGCTCATAGAAGGACTGGACAAAGCTCCTTTGAAGAAGCGTCTCAACGTAAGGAACAAAATCTGAAGGCTCTAAAACCGCGTTTCAAGGCCTTAGGACACACCGTTTCTGAGATGTTTGCACTGCAATGCACTGCACCGCGCCAGGGTGAGGCGACAAGTGGGGAGAGTGCACAGAATGTCCCATTATACTGCAGCCCAACAACTCTCGCCTGCCCTCTACATCTTCTCTGGGGTATGTCACCCAGCCACACGCGCCCATTCTCAGTTCAGTTTATTTCTGAGTGCAAAGCGCATCAAGCGATAAGCGACTTGGAACAGCGACCTACAGGTTAATTTCAAGAATTGATGAGAGTGTTATCATGTCTGTCTACAAAACCTCTGCGGAGTACGAGTACTTTTTGCCATTAAAATATAATTGCAAAATGCTTTGACTGACAAATAGCATTCATAAGTGGACGAGCAGCCAGGGTAAAGTCGGAGACCAAGTAGGGCAATTAGATGCTCGAAACGGAAAAAAGCAGATCACGGGCCATATTCAAAGCTAGGGGGAATGTAGTATCCAATGGGGATATGCAATTACTACACATTACTGCGTTTCAACCAATATTTAGGATAGGAAAATGTAGTAAAATTTGCAATAATTAATCAGCATTGATGTTTTTCCTATTATTTCTAAATGATGGCCCAAACGGACCTGCGATTCTATTCCAGCTGTCATTTTAGAGGCATCCATCAACGTATGAAATGATCGATGTACGCTGGAGCTAGGGGGACATTTTCTGTGAGAAAGTGAAATGAATCACATATCTATAGTCTAGGAATGGTCTGTTATAGAGGAGATGGTCCAAAAATAGAAGCATGTAGCATGTTGTCCAGGTGGTCTGTTTGTTGTACTCCTGCCTGACACACTTCACCTTCTTCCCTGCTAGCTTCTTCTAGTGTATTAATTAGTGAGATGTGCCCCAATTGGGTTCTGATGGTTCTGATGGGTCGGAGGATCTAGGCTGGTATATGTTCGAGGGCATTATCACAACTCAGACATGCCCACAAGTGGCTGAACCAGGGGGGGCAGCTGCCACCTCCCCCGGCTCCACCCTGGTGTCCAGTGGCACTCCCCGCCTAGCGCTGGTACCCTATTATCCTCCCCCTGGCACCAAAAGCTGCCTCCGCCACTGATGCCCACTGCTGAAAGAGCGCATGGCAGTGCCGGGGCTGCCACCAAAGCTCGTCCGCCTTCACAAAGGCTCTTTGTTCTGCGGTGAGCTGCAGGTGGAAGCCACACCTTGTCGCTTTGACAGCGCATTAATACTTACTGGATTAAGGTGCTCCCATCTCGGATTCTGCTTTCCACACAACTCTAATCCCGCCTCACACTTTTCTTGGCTTGCACTGGTAACGGCTGATGGCTGGGGCATGACGCAGTCTTTGAAACATTGCGCTCTTGAGCTATCTAGATCAGGCACTCTTAATTAATTGTGCAGAAGTCCAAGCAGTACTCCTCTTAATCAGTTAGTTATTGTGAGGTGCCACTCACAGCTGTGAAACAATGGTTACAACTGCTGGTTTGAACTCATTAAAGAACAAACATTGGCAATGCCAACAGTTTGGGGTTTTGTGTAGGCATGGGAAAGGCACTTAACTGGCCATTGATGGTAGCAGGTGCAACATGGTGCAAGTGACTGTCAAATGCCTAATACCGATACATAAGCCAAAACGGTTGGCTATGTCAATGCTTGTTTTTAACAGGACTTCAGTGAAGGACATGCATAGTGCATATAAATCGGGTGGCTGAAGGCAGTCCTGGTTTATAATTTCATTACACCCGTAGCATATTTGCAGCTCCAATTAAGTCATCAACTCTCAGACAAGTGCTTTGAAAAAACACTGGCAGGCATTTTGAGTGCAAACTTTGATGGTAAGGTGTGAGTAAAAACAGGTTCAGAGAGTTCCCATGAGGATGTGTTTTGGGTGCAGCGGGGCGCGAAGTGGGCAGCAATGGCCATAGTGCTTAGCATGGCCATGGGCAGTCAGTGGGTGAATAACCAAACAACACCTACAAGCTTTGAGTCCCTACTCATATGCCACTTCTCCCTATCTGTACTCTAATGCAATAGTTTCAGCTCACAGGTGGCCCAAGCGCCACCTAATATCCAAAACTAAACCCGCTAGACATTTATAATTTTGGGTTATGAGAACCATAGCCAATGCTATAGCTGTGTTGAGATGAGGGTGTTGTTTGGCTGTGCGGATTTGTGCCTCAATCTGAAGGCATTTTAATGCCAGGCATTTGGTATTAGTTGAATTAGCACAGGCTTTTTAGAATCAGGCAGTGAGCATGCACTCTGCCTGGCTACATTGCCAACCACAGTCACTGATTGCCAACCACATAGAACCATGGCCAACCATCGCTAACCATGATAAGCCATGCCTGAATAAGGGCAATCATTGTCAGCCATGTCCAACTATGGCCAAATTAGTTTGGGCTAATTACCGTCACAATTAGATTTCTCACTTAGATTTCACTTTCGTGCCACAATTTCTTTTTGCTCATAGCGAGTGTTCAGAGCATTGGTGCTTTAGTGCCACAGTTGGTCTTGGCTTACAGGGGTCCTTTGGGCACCACACCTAGACCCTCATTATGAGGTTGTACCGGCAGACCTCTGGCAACCTTGGCTTATTGTTTCCGCTGCCCGAAATCCCGGTAATACCGGGATATTACGGGTGGCTGCAGAACGGTAAATTCCTGTGGAGTCCCATAGGACTCCATGCGAATGGGAACACTGAAGCACTGGTACCATCCGTAACGGTGCTAGTGCTTCAGTGATTTCTTTGCCAGTAGGGGCCTAAACTAACGCATAGTTCACATCCCCTACCGGCAGACTCAGAGTGATCCAGTCCGGAAAAGGTGCTGGTAACTCGTAACGAGGGCTCTAGTGTTGTTTTCATAGCTGGTTCTTTAGCGACACAATTCATTTTGGCTCGTATATCGTGCTTTAACGCCATAATTAGTATGGCCTCAAAGATGATGCTTCCACAAAAAGGGGCAATTCATCCCAAACTGGTAGGTGCCGTAGGTCAAATACTTTCTGTATGAGACCACAAGCTACCCCAGACATGCTTCAGCCTCATTGGGTATCATCAGTGATGTGTAACCTATGATTCTTCGCAAGGCAATCTTGGGACCCGCGTCCGGGTATTCCCCTCTCATTCAGGGTGAAATTTGAAAAATTCATATTAACTATTGTGATGTCACGGCAGGGATTTACATCATGTTTACTGCTACCCAACGTAACGGTACATAGAGAGATCATAGTTCTCTCATGTCTCACCTCTACATCCCCCGTCATGCGGGTCCATGGGGGTAGCACACTGGGCAACAAAGATATGCCTGATGGACATACACGACATAAAATTACAAGTCGGTGTCCATCAAACAGACAGCAGAGACAACTCAAAGATCACTCTCATTGTCTATCAGATGTTACCCTGAATCCCCACCAGTGAAATGTATCCAGATAGTTGATAGCCACCCATCTATAGTTCTGTTCACTGACTCCAAATTCCCCATGAATCTTTCCCTTGTTGGACTTGGCTCACAAGGTAATAAATAACAATTGCATCCACTTCAAGCACCTGGGCTGCTTCCAGAGGCTCCACCGGGGCTGCCATACTCACCACATCACCTGTCTTCAGCGAGTATAACATGCTGTTGCCAGTCTCCTAAGCCACACTGACCAACGCAACCCATCTCTATGGCTAGTACAATGGCATCTGTAGACTGCTGCAACTATGTTTGTGACCTCTATAATGAACCACTCATTTATTAAGTCTCATTTCTCTGAGACGTTTGTGGGGCAAGACAGCAGGCCTAAGTCAGATGTTTAGGTTGCCAGCAGTTTAATGATCATCAAAATGTTTCAATGCCCAGAAAAACCTCTAAATGCTGTGCAAAAGTGATCCTATATGCTACATTTCACTTCTACGGCCCCCCTCTTTTTTCACATAAAAACAAAATTCCCTTTCGCCTGCGTAAAGTTATATATCCACCCTGAAACCATATTACCACGTGTTGAAATTTTACTCAATAGATAGATCTGGAAGTCTGCTTATGAGACCTCCATCCGGAGGGCCTTCTTTCGTCAGAGTACTTTAAAGTCCACAGAAACGAGCAATAAAGGGACTCACACATTCCTCCCTGATGGATATTTCCAGTACCAAAACACACAGCAAAGGATGTACCCTTTTTCTTCTTCTATAACCCTTAAAGCCCCCCTTCTTTGAATCGTTCAGATCTAAGGTTTTAGAAGCTTCTCCTGAGGCAGATGGGTTCTTCACCAGCACATGCATCATGTACAAGATGGAGCATAAGAAAAACTACCATTCCAAGATGGCCACTATTTGTACCAATGGTTATTGGTGGGAGCACTGTATCATTGCAGGGATCAGAGGAGATGTAGGGGTGAGCTAGTTAAAAAGAAAAATGGTGATAAATATCAACACTTTAGGTCACAAAACAGAGAGCTAGCTAGTGACATTGGGGAAAGTGAGGAATACTGTCTTTATTTCTGTGTTGTGATTGTCGTGTCTCGAGCCGTTTGGTGTTTTGAGAATAAGCAGGAAAAAAGACTGCATTTTAAGTTGCCTTTTGGTTCTAAAGCTCAGGTCAGGCTTCAAGATACTGCCTTGACACTAATGTATATTCCAAGCCAACATACATTAAACAAAACATATCTAAACTGCAGAAAGAATATTTGATCAACACTGCAAGGAACCTGAGTTATTTAAATGCAATGGGACAGTTTGTTCGAAAGAGTCGTGGTCTGTTCAGAAAAGGCACGACCACCCTTTCTCTAAATGTTGTAATGTGGAAGCAAAGAGTGGATGAAATGCCAAAGCTCTCAATGCCAGTTAATGGTTTTATTTACTTAATAAGGGAAGGAGTGCCATCAAGGTAGAAGGATGGTGGGTATTGCAAAATGGACTTGAATTTGACGTGTAATTGATATTGATATTGGTATTATATTTCTATCGCGCTTGTACACAAGTGTTTCAGAGCGCGACAAGGGAGGGGAACAGGGGAGAACAAAACAGCGATCTTACTAGGCCCAGTGAAATTGAGAACGCGCAAGTGCATGGGAGAGGGGGGGAAGTGCATGGAAGGGGGTAGAAGTGGAAAGTACGAAGCAGAGGAGAAACAGATAAATAACAATAAATAAATAATAAAGGTAACAAACAGTGGTAGTGCAGCCAGCAATTTGCAGGTTTAAGGCAGTAGACAGGGTAGGTCTGATAAGTGCAGGAAGAAAAAGGGGGGGGCTGTATGGGTATAGATACAGACCCCAGTGCAAGGGGTGGCCCGGAGACAATGCGGGAGGGTGGCAGGGTGAGCAGGTACCTGGGCCCGGAGGACAGAGGGTGGCCAGGTGCACGGTGCCAAGAGTGAACAGATCAGCAGGGGAGAGGGGGAGCGAAGGCAGAAGAAAAGAGGAAGGTCTTGAGGTGCTTCCGGAACCGGAGATGGTTCTCTTCAAGTTTTAGCGTGGCAGGGTTGGCTGTTCCAGAGGGAGGCCCCAGCCAAAGACAGAGATCTACCCCCAGCTCGTTTCTTTGAAAAACGACTGACCCTGAGGGAATTGGAGGTAGAGGAGTGAAGAGCTTGAGAGATGGCTGAAGGTATTTTGGACCCAGGCCCCAGAAAGCCTTGTGGACAATGCAGAGGGTTTTGAATTTAATCCTTGCATCCACTGGGAGCCAATGGAGAGATTTCAGAGCTGGGGAGATACGATCCCAGGGCTTGAGACCAAGGACAAGTCTCACCGTCCTGTTCTGGATTAGTTGCAGAGGGTGGAGAGTAGAGGCAGGTAGATTTAGAAAGAGACTATTACAATAGTCCAAGCTTGAGAGAACCAGAGCATGGGATACCATGAGCTTCTGGGGGAAGGAGAGGAAAGGCAGAGTACCTCTGAGGAGGTGCAGTAGGAAATTTGACTTTGTAGAGACCTCAGACATGTGGGCAGAGAAGGAAAGGGTGGAGTCAAAGATAACCCTGAGGTTCTTAGCCTCGCAGGTGGGGGTAGGAGGAGGGCCAAGGGAGGCTGGCCAGAGAGTGAGGGGAAAGGATGGTGAAGGTGTGCCGATGAGGAGGATCTCCGTCTTGCTGGCATTCAGACAAAGATCATTGGCGGCACACCAATCTTGAAAGCAGTTAGGCAATCAGAGATGAGAGAGGAGGTGGCATAGGGCAGCCTGAAAATGAGTTGAGTGTCGTCAGCGTATCACTGGAAATTTGAGCAGAAAGTGGCAATGCAGTGGGTGAGAGTTGCCAGGTATTGGTTGAAAAGCCAGGGCGAGAGGTTAGACCCCTGGGGAACACCACAGGTAGAGAGGAAGAAAAGAAGGACCCAAGTTGGACCGGGAGAGTCGATCTGAGAGGAAAGAGGTCAGCCAGGCCAGAGCCTGATCAGTGATACCCAGGTTTTCACAGAGACGGTTGAGCAGGATGGTATGGTTGACCGTGTCGAAGGCAGAAGAGAGATCGAGGAGGATGAGGACAGAGGGAATTTTAGAGTCAAGGTTGGAGAGCAGAGCTTCACGGATGTTCAGGAGAGCGGTTTCCATGCTTCTGTCAGCTCTGAAGCCAGACTGGTGATCATGGAGACAGCCAACAGAATTGGAATGAAGGTTAAGCTGAGAGATGGCCAACTTTTCCAGGAGTTTGCCCAGAAAGGGAGTAATGGAAATTGGGCAATAGTTAGCTGGACAAGAAGGATCAGCTGTGGGTTTCTTGAGAAGAGGATGCACAAAGGAGTGCTTCAGAGTGGAGGGGAAGGATCCCGTGGCAAAGTGGTTGCAAAAAATCAGCAAGGGCCGGAGCGAGGGAGTCAATGTGGTCCTTGATGGCTTAGAGGAACAGGGATGAACCTGTTTTGATGAGGTTTTCATATAATCGGACTTGTCTAGCGACCTCATCAGGGGAAAAAAGAGGAAAGGATGAGAAGGTTGGTGGGGGGGGTGGCTAAAGGAGGGTCAGCAAGCACAGATGGAGAGGGGAGAGGAGGGTTGCAGGTGGAGAGGGTGGACAGGATGTCCTTGGTTTTTTAAATGAAGTGAGAGGCAAGGGCATTGCAAAGAGCCTGGGAGGCAACAGGAAGGGTAGAGACTGCAGCAGGGTTGGCCAGCTCCTTGCAGATTTTAAAGATTTTGGCCGAGTTGTTAGATGCCACAGAGACACAAAATTGAATGTGGACTCTCTTCTCGGTGAGGACAGAGAGTTGGTGTTGCCTTTGTAGCAGTGACAGGCCAGTTTGTCAGAGGATGAACAGGAAGTCCTCCATTTCCTCTCTGCCACCCTACACTTACGTTTAAGTGTAACTATGTCAGAGTCATACCAGGAATTGCACTTGGCTTTGGACTTCAAACGGATCCTCATGAAAGGGGCAAGAGCATCAAGCGTATCAGAAATTGAAGAGTAGAGCAGAGATAGGGCTGTGTCAGGATGTGAAACAGCCAAAGGTGGAGGGTGGGGGAGGGGCGGCAAAAGCCTCAACTGACACGCGCATCAAGAGAGGGAGAGATGAGAGGAGAGGAGGATGTGATCGCTCCATGAGAGAGGAGTGGTCAGAGGGATGTAGAGGGGGAGGTCAGAGGAGATCAAGACATCAAGTGTGTGCCCTGCAGAGTGAGTCGGGCCAGAGGGGAGGATGGACAGGGAGAGGGAGTTGCAGAGGTCATGGAAGAGTACAGAGGAGGAGCAAGGAGAGTCTAAATGTATATTGAGGTCACCGAGGAGGAGGAGTTGAGTGGTAGATGCCAGGAGGGAGAAGGCGAGGTCTGCCCACTCAGAGAGAAATGAGGTGATTTGACCAGGAGGCCGGTAGATGGTAACTACAGTAAGAGAATGGGTAGGCGAGAGAGAAAGCCTACAGACAAGGCATTCAAAAGAGGAGTAGGTCTGAGTGGGAATGATAGAGGTAGGAATCCACTCAGGACAGATCAGGGCTACCCCCCCCCCACCGGACCGGGAGGATCTGGGTGCTGAGAGGATCTTGTAACCATCAGGGAGGAGAGTGTCAAAGCTTGTGACAAAGCTGGCCGTGAACAATGTCTCAGTAAGACCAAGGACATCAAGGTCACTCGAGTGCTTGAATGATGTGGTAATTGAACTTCAGACTGAGGGGAAGGCTTGCCTCAAGCTTCTGCAGGTGCCGAAGTTGACTGATCAAGTATCGAGAAAGGCTCAATTAGACAGCGATAGCATGCACAATTCTGGGCATAACTAAGGTCAGTAGGGCCTGAGCTGTACACAACCTCTGTGAGAGCTCCACCCTGAAAGAAGCTATCATCACATCCCTGCTCAAAAAACTTTCACTCGCTGTCATGACTACAGCTCCCTCAATGGTCTCCCTTAACCTCCATGATCCTCGGGAAAACATTTGTTGCCAATGTCAATGTTCAACGTCAACTTCCTTCTTGATTGTACACGGTTGGGCTCCTGCCTAGGACCTGGCAAAGAAACAGACTTTCTATTAATCTGGGTTGAGCTCTTGGAGCAATGAATGAAAGAGAACCATGTCTATTGATATCTCTGGATCTCAGCCCTGCCGTATGATACTGTACACCATGACATCTTGACCGATTGCCACAAGTTCTTCACGCCCCTGGTTTCCATCTGCCTTTCTGTCCATTGTCAATGACTTGAAACTAACTCTCTGACTTGACTTGTGCCTAGCAACTACTCCTTAATATCTACCTTTATTCCCTGTACTGATGACAACCAATTTTACCAATACATTATAAACAAACAAACCCGGCCTTAGCTCCTGGAAACATGCCTGTCTGTCTTCTGGATAGCAATGAATGGAAGGTAAATGCATTTTCTCTTCCTAAATGTAAAGCACATTACAAACCTACATATGTTAGACTACTACCAGTGATCGAAGTGAGTGGGAATGGTTGGGATCTGAGTTCCACTCCTTTAATTTTGTGCTGTTGACAGTTCCACTACTTTATACAACCATATTCACCATTCTGGAACTGTTCCCTTTGAAGTTAAAGCGTACCTATTCACTTTAACACCTTACAGCAGTGCAGCTAAAATGAAATTCGACTGTACATTTATGAAGTCAAAAGACATAGCATGGATGGATTCCAGCAGGCTTCATCTTAGCCGGGGAAGATGGAGGAGGTCCTCCTAACACTAAGAAGGAATCTCTCCTCACACTCCACCCCTTCCTGATTTTTGGAAAACATGTCAAGTTGTTATCTCGTGGGTTGGACTAGCCTATAGGCCAATAGGGCCATGGCCAAACCAAAAACACAAAATGCTGGTGTGGGCCAGTTTTTTGCATCAAAGTTGGCCACTTTTTTGTCCAATGTGGTCCAGTTTGATGAGCTAGTTCACTATGCGGTTAGTAGTTTTGACCAGTGTTGTTGAATAATTATTCTTACAAATGCACAATTTGCAACATATTTTATCAGAAAACTCACCCTTGGGTACTATTCAAACAGTGTCACAAAAGGAATGAATAGCCATTTGCAGCTGTGGGACACATTTTCATTGGTGCCCAAGACACTTTTATGGCCCAGTCCGAACCTGGTATCTCAAGTTAAATGCTAAAACTATTATAGTTTCCAAAGGTCTATTCCATTTGCAAGGGATATCATTTAAATATCAGATGGCTGTATACGATGTGTTCATTCATGCTCCTGAATGAGTGTAAAGTTGTAGTAGGAGCCTTAGTGACTATTCACTTGGACTATTTCAATGCACTCCTAGGGAGTACTTCAATACTTCAATAGCCTGTTAGCAAAATCCAAGTGGCTCAAAACTGATTTCTGGACCAGAGTAGGGGGCAAAACATACAAAATTGGGAAGAACAAGGGAAAATGTGAGCATTATGATGGATGGCCCACAGGCAGTCCATTGCATGCCCATAAATGCGCATAACCGAGCGTATTCATGGATCAGTCTGCGCAACCTCTAGTCAAGGAAATGGCCACGAAATGCACTCCAACTATCCGCCACCCAAAGGCAGGCATGCAAACACTTGCGCTTATGAACCTCCACAGAGAGGTAAGATCTGGCATCAGATTTAGGGGTGCATGCATGCAGTCGGTGTTCCGATCGCACTTGGTGGTGCTCCTAAGCAGCGTAGTGGGATGCAGGAACAGCATACGGTGGTTCGAGGGCATCTGTACCTGAAAATTAGGATTTTTGCGATGCGTGGTACACATGTTGGTGGGATGCCAGGAATAGTTACGGGGGACCCTTCACGCCCCCATCTGGGTGATGGCCTGGTTGAGGGGGTTCGAGGCTGTTTTTCTGGGGTGCTTTGCTTCACGTGTGAGTAGTGCGCCAAGGTTTGTTTCCATGGCTGAAATGGCTTTGCGTGGGCAATTCCATGAATATGCGTGGTGCACACATTTTCTTATGTAGGACGGGCCACACAGGGTCCATCTCATCGTGCAGGCTTTGTGGTATCTATGATTTGGGTCCCTAGTATCGCTGCACCGGGCCATGCCTCAGCGTGTGTCCTCTGTTGCTTCTATCCAGGATAGAACACACACAGTATATCGCAGACTTGACCCTTTGGTCTATGGAGGATCGCATCACAGACTATCCCATCCCTAAAACTCTGTCAGGCCAGAGGAGATAAGACTTTCATTTTTGTGACTCAGGTTTCGGAGCAAATGACACAATTCTGTTCATGACAACACACGCTATTTCTATTTCCATACACCTGTTGAAGCACCATCTGTTCAGGTAGATTCTAGGTATAAGTTGTAGTGGAGGTACGATCATTGCGTCTAGGCACTAAACAAATGATCTGACTGGCCCATTGAGAAAATAAAAAAAGAACAATACAGGGGCACTGCCTTCTTTCGTCCGTTTCATCCACTTGGCTGTAAACCAGCCCCAGCTACACCGCCTCGTCCCGCCTAACCCGTCCCCTGCCGAGGTCACAGTTCCACAACTTTTTTTCTCACACTTCTACCACTGCCCATCACTCATCATGTGACAGCCAATTGCCCCAGGTCAAAGTAAAAAAATAGTAATCTTTGATGCCAGTGATGGCCAAAATGAGTTCTGTATTCACCGCAAAAACACCTCTACATCTGCTTTCTTAGATTCACACTCTCTTTCATCTCACTCGAGAACCTCTAAGTAACAGTGGAAACACTGCCATCGCCATATGTCGCTACCTCTAGCTATCGTGGCCTGTCCAAAATATTAAAGGCCTGGTCGCCAAATGGTCAAATTCCAGCTGCTAGAGTAGTTTCTGGAAATAAGCGCTAGTACTCTATCACACGACGCTAAAATATCTATGCTGGCTTCCCGTCATAGGCCATAACAGTTTAAAGACACTGTGCTTTCCACATGACTGCATCTACGAACAATCCCAAAAATACCTCAGTTGCAAAGTAGATCTCGACACCCATGGACACCCCCTATGCGCCTCTTACAAAAACCCCATCCAGATCCCACCTAGGGGCTGCAGCATGAAAGGGGGCAGGTGCTTTGCAGCATGGAGCTAGGGAATTGTGCCTTCATTAAATTCATCCAAGAAGCCAACCATTGTACCTTCAGAAATGGAACCGTCACACCAATTCACCAGGGGGCCTATCAAGCCTAGTCATGTTCCGACCTGCAGCAACGCTCGATTTGGTCTCCAGCTCTGTCTTTTCTTGTGCACTGCAATTACTTCGCTGCGTCTATCCCAGGCCAGTGTTGCTGGCAACAGTGTTTATTGAGAAGGCCCAACACTGAAGGCATTGTGTAATAAAGTGCTAGGCTTGGTGGACGTGTTGCATTTCCTATAAATTGATGCTGTGAGCGGATTAGTCATGTAAAGCAACCTTCTCTTTCATGGTCTCCTTTCTTCTGGAGAATTAGCAATCCCACTGTTGAAAAAAGCTTTGTCTTGCTAACCGGCGACTAAAGGCAACTGTGGTTACCCGATTGTTGAAGAAAACATCATTGGAACTGAATACATCTTCATACATCTGACCGAGCTCTAATTTCGTCTTTATGCAACGATAGAAAAATAGACCAAGGTGCACCTGCGACCATATTGCATAGAAGGTTTGCCCCAGGGGAGAAAACAATGAAGAAATTGACTCTTATCCAAAAAGTCAGCCCCCCCTTTGACTCCACCGGCATAATCTTAATGTAAATATGGTTTGAAGCAAAACCTGTTCAGCCTAGTACTTATTAACCAAGCAGCAAACATGCTGTAAAATGGATTTGCTTAATTTTTGTAACCAGTCCAACAATGTATGTACTTTTGCCTTTCGCGGCTAATAAGATGTGGGGCTCTCGCATTAGGGGTTCAGGCTCAGGAGAGGGTTGGACCACGAGCTGCATAGTCTCGTGACATAGAATAAGGCATAAGGGAAGAGCAACCTCCGATGAGCCAGGCAAAGGCTACCACCAGGGAGGCACTGGGGCATAAATTGGCTCGGGCACCAATGGCAAATTGTCTCGCAGTCACAAAGGGCAGTAGGTCCCTTTTGTGATAGACAGTTTACTAGGACCCAAGAGGTTTTTTTTTTGTTGGTAAAATGTGTTGTAAATTGTGCATTTAAAAATACATTTGTTCAGTAACACTAACTGACCTACTACGCATTACTGTTTGCTCTGCATTGTGGTAAACTAGGGTGTTTTTCTCCCCTCGCAGGATACTCAAACTTAGGTGGCCCTGACCTACTACGCATTACTGTTTGCTCTGCATTGTGGTAAACTAGGGTGTTTTTCTCCCCTCGCAGGATTCTCAAACTTAGGTGGCCCTGACCTACTACGCATTACTGTTTGCTCTGCATTGTGGTAAACTAGTGCCCTCCACTCACTTCCTGTCTGCACACTCGTGTCGTCCGCCTCCCATCCTACTCCATGGTGCTCTCTATCTCGCCTATCTACTCTAACTGCTTCTCTATTGACTATCCTGCTCTCCTCACTAAATCCGGTAGGAAAAAGTTTAAAAAGGACATCCTGGTCTCCAACCCAGGCCTCCCTATCGCTGACACCTACACGAGCGCCTGCTCCAAGGACACTCTCACTGACATCCTCTTTTTCGTGCCTTCACCTGACCTATGGACCCTTCACATGGTCGCTGTGCTCTCTCCTTTCTCTACCTCTCCCATTAATGGTGGCACCCGCTGGGATGTCCTCTTGGCCCCTTTCCACTCCTCTAAAGCCATCATTAATGTCTATGCTAACGGGACCGTCTTGGTCCAAGGCCCTCAGGCCAACCTTCACCTCTTTGATAGACGCTTCCCATGCCTTATCAACTTCCTCTCCGCTCCCGCTGTCCCCCCTCCTCTGTCCTCGGCTACCTTGCCTCTCCCCTCCCTCCCTGCCCCTTCTCTTGCTCCCTCTTCAACTCCTTCTCTAACACCTCCGCAGGGCGTACCTCTGATCTGTACCCCTCCCCGGAAGTCTTTCAAGGATGGCAACCCTCTCCACATTGCCACTCTAAACTCTCGCTCTGCCATCAAGCACTCCTCTGATATCTGTCGCCTTCTTGAGGAACTGGACCTCGACGTCCTCGGTCTCACTGAGACTTGGTTCACTGCCAGCTCTGCCACCTGCTTTGACACACTCCTACCTGACGGCTACAAGATCCTCTCCGTGCCCAGGCCCAACCGTTCAGGGGGTGGTGTTGCCCTTATCTTCCCTGAGTGGATTCCTGCCACTGTCACTCCTACGCAGACCTACTCCTCTTTTGAATGTCTTGTCTGCCGACTTTCTCTCTCTCCTAGCTATTCCCTTACCGTGGCTACTATCTATCGGCCACCTGGCCAAATTTCCTCCTTCCTCTCTGAGTGGGCTGACCTCTCCTCCTCACTCCTGTCCTCAACCACCCAACTCCTCTTTCTCGGTGACTTCAACATCCACCTCGATGCCTCCTGTCCCCCCTCAGGTCTCTTCCGCGAACTCTGCAACTCTCTCTCACTCTCTATTCTCCCGTCTGGGCCTACTCACTCTGCAGGGCACACTCTTGATGCTCTGATCTCTTCTGACCTTCCCCTCTCCCTCCCTCTCTCCACTCCTCTCTCTTGGAGCGATCACTTTCTCCTATCCTCCCACCTCTCCCTCCCTACCCCACAGGCAAAGCCACCCTCCTCACTGCCACCCACCTTCTCGGTCATCCAACCCATGAAGCGCGTGTCAGCTGAGGCCTTCGCTGCTACCTTCTCAGCCCCTTCTCCCCCCTCGGCTGACTCCCACCCTGACGCAGCCCTCTCCATGCTCTACTCCTCTATATCTGATACTCTCGATATCCTTGCCCCCGTCATGAGAATCCGCCTGAAGCCCAAAGCCAAATGCAACTCCTGGTATGACTCGGATCTCGTCACCCTAAAACGCAAGTGCAGGGTGGCAGAGAGGAAATGGCGTGCTTCATGTTCATCCTCTGACAAACTGGCCTGCCGCCTGCTCCAAAGGCAATACCGGCTCTCCGTTCTCACCAAGAAGAGAGCCCTTATCCAAGCCCGCATCTCTGAGGCATCTAACAACTCGGCCGAACTCTTTAAAATCTGCAAGGAGCTGGCCAACCCTGCTGCAGTCTCTACCTCTCCTGTCCCCTCCCAGGCCCTCTGCACTGCACTGGCCTCGCACTTCATCTCAAAAACTCAGGACATCCTGTCCTCGCTCTCCTCCTCTCTCCTCCCTCCCTCTCTTCCCTGCTCTTCCTCTTGCTCTCTTGCAGCCGCCCCTCCGCCCTCCTTCTCTGCTTTTCCACCTTTTTCTGCTGATGAGGTTTCCAGACAAGTCCGATCTATGAAAACCTCGTCTAAACAGGTTCACCCCTGTTCCTCCAAAACCATCAAGGACCACATCGACTCCCTGGCTCCTGCCCTAGCTGACTTTTGCAACCACTCATTCGCCTCTGGAGTCTTCCCATCCCCCCTCAAGCACTCCCTTGTGCACCCCCTCCTCAAGAAACCCTCTTCTGACCCCTCCTGCCCGGCCAACTATCGCCCAATCTCCATTACTCCCTTCCTGGGCAAGCTCCTGGAGAAATTGGCCATCTCCCAGCTTAACCTCCATGCTGAATATGTTGGTAATCTTCATGACCATCAATCCGGCTTCAGAGCGGCCAGAAGCACGGAAACTGCTCTCCTGAACATCCGTGAGGACCTGCTCCTGAACCTCGATTCCAACACTCCCTGTGTTCTCATTCTGCTCGATCTCTCCTCTGCCTTTGACACTGTCAACCATGCCATCCTGCTCAACCGTCTCCGTGATAACCTGGGTATCACTGGTCAGGCTCTGGCATGGCTGACCTCTTTCCTTTCTGGTCGACCCTCCCAGGTCCAAATGGGCTCCTTCCTCTCTGACATCTTTTTCTCCACCTGTGGTGTCCCCCAGGGATCCAACCTCTCTCCCTGGCTCTTCAATCAGTATCTGGCACTCCTTGCCCACCGCATCGCCGCTCTCTGCCCCCACTTTCAGTGCTATGCGGACGATACCCAGCTCATTTTCAGGCTACCCTCGGCCTCCTCCTCTCCTTCCCTCATCTCCGACTGTCTGTCTTCTATCCAGGAATGGTGTGCCGCCAATGACCTCTGCCTTAATGCCAGTAAGACTGAGATTCTACTCATCGGCACACCCACTCCCTCCTTTCCTGCAGCTCTCTGGCCGGCCTCCCTTGGCCCCCTTCCTGCCACTACCTGCAAAGCTAAAAACCTCGGGGTCATCTTCGACTCCACACTCTCCTTCTCTCCTCATATTTCCGACGTCTCTAAGAAGTCACATTACCAGCTTCACCTCCTCAGAGGTATTCTTCCCTTCCTCTCCTTCCCCCAGAAGCTCACTGTCTCCCGAGCCCTGGTTCTCTCAAGGCTGGACTACTGTAATAGCCTCTATCTTAATCTGCCTGCCTCCACTCTCCGCCCTCTGCAACTTATCCAGAACAGAACTGCGAGACTTGTCCTTGGCCTTAAGCCCAGGGACCGTATCTCTCCAGGACTGAAATCTCTTCACTGGCTCCCAGTGGCTGCGAGGATTAAGTTCAAAACCCTCTGCATTGTCCACAAGGCCTTCTGGGGCCTGGGGCCACAATACCTTCAACTCTCTCTTCCTAAATATCTGCCTTCACGAGCCCTTCGCTCATCCGTCTCCAACTCTCTCATGGTCAGCCGCTTCTCGAAGCAACGAGCTGGGGGCAGATCTCTCTCCGCAGCAGGGGCCTCCCTCTGGAACAGCCTTCCTGCCTCCCTGAAACTTGAGGAGAACCATCTCCGGTTCCGGAAGCACCTCAAAACCTTCCTCTTCGCTTCTGCCTTCTCTCTCCCTCTCCCCTGCTAAACCTGCTTAACTCCCCTTCGAAGTCTGCACTTAACCTGCATCTGGGCCACTCTGTGACCTCGGCCAGGGCCCAGCCACTCTCCACTTGCACTGCCTCCCTGGCTCCGCCTGCACTGCGGGACTGTCACTGCATCCCTACAGCCGCCTTCCCAGCACTTGCTCTGCACTTACCTCGCACTTGCCACCAGCTGGCCCTTTTATTTATTATTTATTATTTTATTACGCTACTTACCCTGTATTGCACTTTCCCCCCCACCTCCTCCCCCTGCACTTCTCCTTTTCCCATTACCTCTGCACTTGCGCGATCTGAATGACACCTGGCCTAGTAGGATCGTTTGTCTGTCTTCCCCTTGTTTCCCCCCCTCCCTGCCTCGTCGCGCCTTGAAACACTCGTGTATAGGCGCGTTACAAATACCATATCATATCATATCATACCCAAAACTACTAGCTGCTTGGTGAAGTAACTCATCAAATTGGCCCACTTTGGGCAGAAAACGGCTCTACTTTGACATAAAAAACTGGGCCGCACTAGCATGTTGAGCCTGCACTTTGGGCATTGCCTGGGGGTTTTGGTCTGAAATCTTCCCAATCTCCACATTGCCAAATTGTGGCTGATGCTGCTCCTGTATTTATGGGCACGTCTGTTCCCTGTGAGGCTGCCATTAAGGGCCTCTACCTGCCCCTTTCTCAGCCTCTTTCTCACTCCCTGTGGACTCTGAATGGTGGAGACGTGCTTGTTGGACCGCAGATAGAGTTACTTAAGCACATACTAAGTAAAGATGCGTAGATGTCTTTGGGTACACTGCACGCATGCGCATTCAGACACATCTCCATGCACGGCAGTCCTAAAGCCTATAGAAATGTCTGCATCAGTAGCAGAGGTGTACCAAAACGGTGGTGGAACTGTGACTCGATGGGCAGGAGGGGAGCAACGTCCAACACATTTTGCAAGGGTTGCAGCCATTTGCAGTTTAAATAGGTTTCAGTTTAGCTTTAACTGCTACTAGGTGGTAATGTTTAAAATGGTGCTGTAACTAACTTCACAAAGAGCAGTTCTGGAATAGTGAAAATAGTTGCAAAAAGTAGTGAAACTGTTAACAGTAAAAAAAATAAATGTAGTGGAACTCCGCTCCAGACCGTTCCCACTCACTAAAACACGGGTCTGCATGTGTGCGCACCTAGATGTGACTCAGCGAATACATGAGTCAGGATGCGCTTTGACCACATCAATGTGAATTAATCAGTCAAGTGGAGAAGCAGTGTGTTTGTATGTGTGTGTGTCTGTGTATACATGTACACACGCACACCTGTGGATTATATCACGTGCTATTTTTACCCAAAGCGTTTTTTTTGTTGAATTGAAATTAGGAGGATGGAGGTGTTAGTTACACTTAGTGCCTGACTCATGGAAATGTGGACAGAAATCTGACAAGGGCCACTACCTGAGAAGGACACTGCGAGAGCCTGAGCGCAGAAAAAACAATCTGCGCCCCGCGTATTCATGGAAGTTACAGTGCAAAGTAACCGTAATTACAAATTGCTTCCAGAACATCCCTGACAAGCCCACACAAAAAGCATAAACAGCCAGAACAGCTACCTTTACGCGATCCCCCGGGTGCGAACACATGCACCCTTCAAACAATGCATGTGGTCCCCCGCAATCAGGCCTGCATCCCAGGGTCCCTGCGCAGGGACCCTATATCTGGCACCCCATCAACATGCGCATACAAAATTGTAACTCGCTAATTACTTGGGAAATCTGCATGCAAACGCTCGTAAACCGTTCCTGCACCCCGCTAAACTGCGTACTCACACCCCTAAATTAGATCAGAACCCCGGTTATGTAGATGCACCCCTACATCCGAAATGCAACCCCACCTCTGTGCTGCGATTCCTACGTTCAAGTGTACTTACACCTGCCTACGGGTGGCAGATAGTGTGAAGGGCTTGCGGCCGAGAGGTTGCATGATCAAATCCATGAATACGTCTCATGCTGCGCAATTGTGGGAGTGCAAGGGACTGCCTGAGTCCGTCCCTCGGAACATCCGCTTTTGAGTACGTTCTTTCCCATTTTTGGTGTTCTGCCCCCCTCCCAGCCCTCTGCGCAAGTCACGCCCAGACTCTGCTTGGAGTCTCACGGAAGTCCCTCGATGGCTCGCAGAGGTGTGCCGAGCCTGCGCAAACTCCATGCAAATCCAGGAAAAGTGGCACACATTAGATTCCATGAATCGACAGGCGCGCATTTGGACACAGTGTGGCGCGCAAGTACCCTATTTTCCATGCCAATAATTCCATGAATCGGGCCCCTAGAGCTTTGTACCTGGCACACAACCTGTGAAAAGAGGAAAATAATATGAGGCTGGGGAACCCAAAGCAAACACACCAAACACAAAGGAACATACAAAGTACTTTATTTTAAGGCCAAGCAATGACAAAGTCAAATGACAGGTCAGATAGCTATCGGCCCTCAGTGCAACACAAGAAACTTCAACGGGGTTCGATGTATTCAGTGAGAGACTGTACATTGGGACATTCAGGCTTTTATACATTTCTCCAGCCTGTTGTCCAACCCCTTCGCGGGTTAACCATTCCATGAATGTATAACAGGTCTAGGGTCTCTACCAGGTCAACTCTAATTTATTCATTAGATCAGTTTCCGTTGATACAGGTAATCCATTTACATGCAGGTCAACAGAAGGACAAGGTCTCAGTTCACGACCCTAACAAGTGGCCTGCAGGCAAGTTATACATTAGCTGTACGGAGGTCATGCCGACCAGGTTCTGTTCGGAATGGCATCGTCCACCATTTTGATGTTCAGGGTGACTTTTACACAGCAAGAGAACCTAAAATGGCGGTTTGATTCAAGATGGCCACTTACATCAATTTTTAAGGTCAAGACCTTGCCGTAGAGAGTTATTCGCGTACGGTTTTATGAAGGACTGGCTACAGGTGCAAGTGACCCGCATCCAGCGCCTTCCATACGAATTCAAGGGTCAGGCACATTCCTGGCAATTGAACATGCACTGGGGTTGAGGGCCAGTGCGCGGGTTTGCAGTGACAGGGCTGTCACTTGTTTTTACATTTCATGTGCTGAGAAGTAAAATGTAAAATGAAAATACAAACAATTCACCTGTGTTTTTATTCTCTGAAACGTAGGCAGGAAACAAGATAGGCCTCTGCCTTCATTGCACTGTTCCACGTGACTGTTGGCCGAAAGGGGAGACTTTCAAATCTGGGGCAGGTCCAAGTGCATCCCTTTACAAACAAGAGATGCACATAAAACTGTGGAAGCCACTGCTGCGACACACTTCCGGGCCCGCATTCCTCTGGTGGTCAGTTTTTTCAGGATCAGAGATGCGCTTAAATCTGTGTCAGCCATGCATTCGTGAAGTGGTCAGTTCTTTGGGGATCAGAGATGCACATAGGTCTGTGGCAGCCACTTCTGCAACACGCCCCCCAAGCGTAGATTCCTCAGGTGATCCGTTTTTTTGTGGATCAAAGATACACTTAGATCTGTGTCAGCAACTCCCGCGTCACACTTCTGGTTCTGCATTCCTCAGGTGGTCAGTTTTTTCAGGTTCAGAGATGCGCTTATATCTGAGTCACCCACTCCTGCGTCACACTTGTATGCCCGCATGCCTCAGGTGGTCAGTTTTTTCAGGTTCAGAGTTGCGCTTAGATCTGTGTCACCCACTATTGTGTCACACTTCCGGGCCACATTCCTCAGGTGGTCAGTTTTTTCAGGTTCAGAGATGCGCTTAGATCTGTGTCACCCACTCATGTGTCACACTTCTAGGCCCGCATTCCTCAGGTGGTCAGTTTTTTCAGGTTCAGAGATGCGCTTAGATCTGTGTCACCCACTCTTGTGTCACGCTTCCAGGTCTGCATTCCTCAGGTGGTCAGTTTTTCAGGATCAGAGATGCGCTTAGATCTGTGTCACCCACTATTGTGTCAAGCTTCTGGGCCGCATTCCTCAGGTGGTCAGTTTTTTCAGGTTCAGAGATGCGCTTAGATCTGCGTCACCCACTCATGTGTAAGCATGCACCAACATGTGTTTACACCCTCTTTCCCAACAGGCCATCCCCACACTCTCTGGTCCCCCCGTGTTGTTCCCTTGTGCACCCCCGCCTTCCTACACACAGAAGTCTGTCCTGATACATTCTGGTTTCACCATCACCGTCTTGTGGCCAATGCTGGATTTTACTTTTATGGACTTCATTGATTCACGGTGCGTCACCCTTTCTCAACTCTCATGCTGGACTTCCTTTGCATCTTGTACTCATGGTGGCCCTGAATCATGCTGTTCCATCTTCATCTTGTATCCTGGCTTGCAACATTATCTGTTACTACTGACTTCTGCAATTGTATTTGCTCTCTTCTCTTGCTTCTCCACTCTTTTTGACTGCTTACTCTCTGTTCTCTCCGCCCTCCCCCTCTCCCTTTTCCTATCTCCGCCCCTCCTTCCCTTTCTTTCTTCTATGCACTTACTCTATCAGAATTGTCCCGGGACCTAATATGATAGCAACCTCGTCTGTCGCACTCCTATCCCCTTACTGTTGCACCCCCTCCCTCCAGCACTATCTGAAATGTTGTCAGGCCTAGTACGGTAGTCACTTGTTTTGTTCCTCCCCTCCCTTCTGCAACCCTCTCCCTCACCTTTTCTTTTCCTCCGGCTATACCAAAAATGTCGTCAGGCCTAGTACGGTAGTCGCCTGTCTGTTTCCATTTCCTTCCCACTCTCCCCCTCCCTTCCTTATCTATGTTTTAGCACTTGCACTATCTGAAATGTCGTCAGGCCAAGTACGATAGTTAATTTCACATCCTTACTGTTCATGGCCTGTAAGAATGTCATTGTATTTTCCCTTGTTCCCTTCCTTGCCTTGAAGCGCTTTGAAACACATTGTGTATAGGCGCTATATAAATAAACTATCATATCATATCATATCATATCATGTGTCACACTTCTAGGCCCGCATTCCTCAGGTGGTCAGTTTTTTCAGGTTCAGAGATGCACTTAGATGTGTGACAGCCACTCCTGCAACATACCCCCCCCCCCCAGACCTACATTCATCAGTAGGTCAGTTGTTCGGGATGAATCTGGGTCTGCAGAACCATTTCCGTGCTTACTGTGAATCTACTCACCCACAGAATGTTTTGGGGAGAATCCTGGCAAACACGTATTTCTGCCCCTGCCACCTGCATTGCTGGAATCCAACTATATCTAAACAAAGATTCAGTAGAAAACAGTCGAGGTTAGTCGGTTAAATTCCTCTCTTCATCCCTTTGTCAAGTGCACATACTCAAACGTTTCTCTGTCTCTCCGGGTGCATGCCATGCTGGCAACTCTGGGTTAAGGGTGGTTCAGGAGCACACGTCCCTTTTGAAAAGTGGAGAATTGACTGGCTCCTAGAGCTAGGCATTGAAGTAGACCGATGTATAGCTCGGGTAGAATCTTACGGCTCTCCACAGAATAGACCAACTCAGCAGAAAACATGCCTGTGGCTGCACAGGACAGGAGTGAACCAGGGTGGGTTCACCTCAACCCCCCCACCCCCATTAGGATGCCGAGGGCATCTCACTTGGGGGCGGGGAGGGGGGGTCATTGCAATATGGATTAATATCAATACACGCACTTTTATGAAGTGGCTAAAATATGTTGGCATAAGCATGTTGCAATTCTGTTATTAAACCATTAATCAGTCTTGAAGTTGATGTGAAAACCTGCGTTTTTGAAGTGGCTATATTGCAAGACCACGATGAGACATGGTATTATCCTCTGACCTACTTTGGAAAGTTGGATTGATTTTGTGAGTGTTATAGTTGTACAAAACACTGTAAAATAGTTAAAGAAAAGCAGCAGCTGCTCCTCTCTGCGAAGGCCTTTCATTTTAGTGAAATACCAGTCAGGTGGTATCGTTTCTCCTTGTGGAATGTAAGTGAGCAGGGCCAAAGAGACAACACATACACATGGTGAGCTGGTAAGAGAGTGACCTCAAGATGGCGGCGGCTTTCCTCTATTTAGTTCACTGGTCTTCTGAGGCTTATCTGAAATGGGCGTCAAGAGGTTGTGCCCCACGTTATGAATGATTATAGCCCAAGCGGCTTCGGCAGCACAGTATATGTAATGGGGAGAAGCCGGTGGAGGCCACCTGCGGGCTGTGTCTTGGGCCACTTGCAGACCCGACAATCGTGTTTTAGTAGACTGAGTCTGGGGCCTTGCTTTGTTGCTTGTGTGGTGTCTGGTGCTGGTGGGAAGACCCTGTGTTGGAATATCCGAGGCTTTTGTCAAGATTTCAGACAGAATAGAAAAAAACATTGGGGACATTGAGCAATCAAATTGTCAAAGGTGGTAGGAACAACGATCCGCTTGCATGCTGAGACTTTTACTTTCACAGTAACTGTGGTCTATTGTGATCACTGATGAATGGAGAATGTGCCTAATAGAAAATGAGTCTATATCAGATATCGGAGGCTCCGCCCACCAGCCAGTATTGTGTGGGCTGTGTGGGCTGTGCGTCCCGTAAATGTTTCAGAGCAAAATTGAAAGCTGAGCTTGTGCGTCCCTTGGATTAAAAGACAAACTCACCTGTCGTGGGTGAAACTCAGGGCAAACAGGATAAGGCTGTTTGGGCACATGCCATTCCCTGTTTCTGTTTCTGTTCTAATAAATCAAAGCTGTACCTGTGCTGTTATAATCCTGAGCCAACAGGTGAAAGAAAACCACCACCGCTGCCAACTCAAATTTAGGGGTCGCTCCAATACCGTTGGTGAGGCCTTCGTGAGACAAGCAGCGTTCATGCCAACTACCCAACTGTTGACTCTTTCTGTAAAGGTTTTCCCTTGACAACCTGATATGGGGGAATGTGACAAGTGCACAATTGTACTTTTCAGTTAGCGAGAGCGTGGTCGGGCCCAGATAGCCGCGTATCAGGTTCTCAGTAATTGTCACTCTTAAATTGCGACCAAAAAGTGAAGGCCCCATTGCTCAACTGGAAGCGTTTCCTAGAGACGTATCTTGCAAAGGGACACAGGTCTTATGAGAGTTAAAAAGGTGTGTATTTTATAATTTGTTAGGGTCCTCTTTTCGAGGGAAGCCTAGGGTGCAAAAGGATATCTTCTGCCAAGAATAACAAGACATGGAAAAGGTACATGCCAAAGGTATTGGTCTATAAAACCCAAGGGTGAAGAGCGCTGTTACTAAATAGACACGGCTTTGCTTTGATTATGGTAGGACTCTGATTAGGGCAGTGCATTTGCTGTGCCAGAGCTCTGATTAGGCTAGGGCTCTGACTATGGCAGGGCTATGATTACACTTGGACTTTAATTGTGCCATGTTCTGATTCGGCAAGGCTCTGATTCTCCCAGGCCTCGTCTTATGTCAAGGCACTGATTTTTACAACGCGTTGATTAAGGAAGGGCTCTGATTTTAGCGGGTCTTTGATAATGGCAGTGCGCCCATTATGTCAGGCCCCTTATTGGGCGAGGCCTGATTATTCCAACACTAATTATGCAATGCCCTGAGTAGGGCACATCACCTGTTATTTCTTTTCTCTGACTATGCAGGCATAGGATTTCCTGTTATTTCTGTTCTCTGACTATGCAGGCATAGGATTTCCTGTTATTTCTGTTCTCTGACTATGCAGGCATAGGATTGCTCCACTTTGCTGCAAATGCAGGGATCTGATTATGCTAGGGCTGTGAACATATGCCCGGTCAGGTGATCAGCCTGCATGCCATTTTCCGCAGACAACCTTTTTGCAGACAACAAACTTTGGCCGAGAGAGAGGGGTGGGTTAATGTGAGCACAGCCTGGGGGGATGGGATCGGCAGATCTGATAAGGCACAACTCAAAAGAAGGACTAGGGTCCTGGAGATGTCCTCATAGTAGAATTTAAAAACAGAATCGAGGTCTTGGGGTTGTCCCGCATGAAAGGGCATGTCAGGGAGTAGAGAAATAAGGCAAGAGTGGCTTAGTGGAAGGAAGGACGCACCCAGGCCTTCCAGAACAGCGGCCCTAGGAATGCAGAGGAAAAGAAGAAAAAAGAGTGAAAACAAAAGGCGAGGTGACTGGGGAGGGGCAGCAGTAGTCGGTGATAGGAGGTAAACTTGAGCGGGTCGGGGTCCAACCAGGAGCAGCGACAGTGGCGATCATGGACAAAGGCGATGCAGATACATGAGCCCCAAAAAGATGATCCCAATCCTGCCCAGGCATATTGCAGAGCTCTACGTCTTGCTGGAGGTTCTCCTCCGGGGACTGGTGTCTGATCCTCAGGCGCAGGCCTGAGGAATATCATATCGGGAGAACTATTTGGTATTTTTGGGAGATTGTTCCATGTTTGTCGAGTATTTAATTTCAATATGTTATCTATTTTTAAGTTCTCATTGATTAATATATCACATTCTTCCAATTGAAGATTACAAAATCACTCTGGGGCCAAACTACAGAAACTTTGCATCTGTGCAAGTGCAAGTTTGCACGCTATTAGCACTTGGGCAAGGTTCTCACGAGTATGAAAAACATTGGCGCCATATTAGAAACGCTTTGGGCCTGATTTACTAAAATATTTTCAATGGGACTTTACCACCAGAGTATAAAAAACATTGGTGCCATACTAGAAACCGTTTGGGCCTGATTTACTAAAAATGTTTTCAATGGGACTTTTCCACGTTAAAATATGTTTGTAAATCAGGCCCTTCCAATCATGAAAAGTGCAATTTTGCATGCTATTAGTACTACAGCAAAAATTGCCTTATTGCTAAAAAGATATACTTTCAAGGCATTTTTGCAGCATGGTAAAGTTTGCACTAGTGCTAATACCATTCGATATAAGTACTAGGGCAAACTTTGCCCTGGTGCAAAAATGCATTAAAATAATAGGATTTGCCCAAGGGTGACATTTGCGCTACTGCCAATACCCTGCACACATTTACTTCTCACAGTGCAAAGGCTTTCAAATAAAGTCCACATGCTTTTTATACTATGGCAAAGTTTGTCCTGGTGCTAATACCATGCAAATCTGTACTTGCACCAGTCAAAGTTTCTGTAGTCTGGCCGTAGGTATTCCCACAAAGTTTCCCTATGGAGATTGTGCACCTGCTGGAAATGCGCTTTCACAAGGATCTAAAACCTTTGGCTATCCAGGTGTTTTGGACTACACTTCCCATGATCACTTGTTATTGACTATGCTGGTTACAGAAGACAGGAGTTGCAGTGCAAAAACATCTGGAGAACCAAATGTTGCAGACCCCTGTGTTTACAACCTATGCATTCTTTATTAAACAGCCAAGTGATTCAATAGTTTTGGAAGCTGTCTGTAAAAAGAAATTTGATATGAAAACATTTGGGACCATAATTTGTAGTTTGTGGATTTAGGGCAATTTACAAGAAGATTGAGAGGTGAATTGCTTAGTTGCTCCAGTCATTGGAGTTTGATGCTAGACTGAACAGTTTGAGTGCTATTCTTTTCGTGACCTCTGGTGCAGGTAGATTTCATCCCAGAAGATTTGCACGAAGACGATTTCATGGAATTTCTTTCGGGGCATTTCACTGCAAATGCATGCGGGGGGGGGGGTGGATTAGGGTAATAATGAAGGTGGTGGGGTGGCTGTGCGGGTCTCCCCTCGCATACATTTGTGGAGAAAAGTCATAAAAGCAAAAGAAAATTAGACGAAATCGTTTTAGAGAAAAAAAACTTGATGGAATCACATAGATCGGGCAATGCTGCCATGCTGTCACCGAATCGAATGCCCGGTTCTTATTTGTCTTGTTCCCTTTTATGCGGAGGGCACATGGAACTGATCTGACTGAGCCCAAATTTCTGAGTCCTTTCACTGAGGCGTGGTGAGTGGGAGGAGCTATGGAAACCTTTTTTACGAGCTTTAAATAAAGGGAACATTCACTTGCAACTTTATCAACATGGGACTGGAAGGGCTTCCAAGTAAGAGTGAGTAACCGAGCAGCAAATAATAATAATAATTTGGCATTTATATAGCGCTACAAACCCTCAGGTGCTGCTTATTATTACCCACGGGGTGTGGTGCTCATTTATCGAGCTCGGAAGGATGAAAGGCTGAGCTTGGCCCCGCCGGGATTCGAACCTGTATTAGGGAGCTCTGCACGAGGGTCAAAGTGAGCACTCTACTCGCTGTGCCACTTGACGAGCTATGAGTGCGTGCATGAGCCAGTAAGTGCGTGACACATTTTGCGTGCAAGTACGTGTGCTTTGGATATCAGCTAGTCACAACCTACTGGAGAAGGACGAGAAGAACAAAGGCCTCTGATTTTCTAAGGCAATATATGCATGTATTTTTCTTATGTAGCCCTTAACGCTGCCTTCAATGTTTGTGTGATTTATGTCAAAGGGTAATTGATTTCAGAATATATCAAAGAGAAAGCGTTTAGCAGAATTTTTGTTCGAGGACCTTTAAGTGACACCGTATTCCATATTTAAAGGACAAAGTCCGGTGTTACATTTGCTCACATAGATATGCAGGGGGGGTTGTGGCGGGGGGGGGGGGAGAGGGGGTAATTCTGGTATCCTGTGCATGGCCTTAGGAATGCTACGTGCCATATTTTTCATTAACTGTGGTGTTGATCAGCAGCCAATGTGGAATGTGTCTATGCATGTGCAAGTTTTTGGAAAGTGCAAACCTGGCTCTGAAGCAAGAAAGTGCTGTATAGCATCTGAATACAATACAATTAGAAGGAAAAATAGATATATAATTGGTTCTTTATAACGCGCTTAATACCCAGAGGTTTCTAAACGTGGACCTGGGGATCAAACCTGTGTTGCTTCACGCCTTCTTGCTTCCAAGCCGAGCACCTTGCCCCTGAGCTATCCTCCTGAGACAAAATGCTACCAAGGGTCCACATTGAAAGACCTGGAGAGAGGGGTCACAGAGGGTTAGAGGCAGGTGACACAGGTTAGGGAGGGGAAAGCAGACCGCATAGTGAGTCATTTATTGGTCACTCTCTAGCTCTGCTCCAGCTGAGACCATATTTCTGAGAGCTCCACACATTCTGACCTTCCCAATTGTATTATGCAGTAGATGTCAATATCAATGCAAAAAGCAATGAGGGGCGCCTGCTACCTTTTTTAAATAACCACTGAACAGGTTATCATGCCGTGTTCTTTCGAGAGAGGGGCGCCTGCTACCTTTTTTGTATTTTTGGAAGGAACTTGGGGTTGGTCACCCTAAGTTACCTGGGGGCAACCAGACGTGGACTCCCTGCTCACTGTGCTCAGAGAGGCACAGCTTCACCTCACTGATGAGGCCCAAACAAGGTTGAAACACGTGTATGGGGTTGCTGTTGGTACTCTTGTTCAGAAAGGAATTGCCATAGCATTTTGGTGAGGGACTGCCCATGTGGGCGGGACAAAGACTGATATGCAAATAGATATTTCCCATCTGTGAAAGGTACAGTGAGCAAAAAGCAGATGGCTGCAAACTCTCATCTCAGAACAGGTTATCATGCCATGTTCTTTCGAGAGAGGGGCGCCTGCTACCTTTTTTGTATCAATGCAATATGAGTCACCCACCTATATCACCTATTAAAAATAAAATGTTTAAGTACATACAGTATTGCACATTTAAACATTGATTCCATATGGGTCCATCACATATTAGGAGTAATAAATAGGCATCAACTATACATAGAAGTATAAAGACTCATGACTCAGCTGGTAAGTGCATGTGTGCATACTTTTAACCTATCAACTATTAGTATAAATGCCAACAAGATTTATTCTTAAATGTCTCCAATCTATTGATATAGTTTAACCTTCTTATCTCAGTTACTACCTGTAAAGATATACTAAAATTAAAAATATCTTTAACCAGGTAGTACACATGTCTGTATTCATCAATAATATTCCAGACATTTGTATTGAATTTTTAAAACTTTGAAAAGGACATGTTAATCAAAATGTGCAGCACATCACATGCATTGCAACAAACATCTTAAAATCCTAAATTTGACAAAGTCAATAATCCAGATATAACCAGCACTTATGGACATGTCAAAACATATATATATATATTTTTTTTATTTGTGTCAATCATATAGATTTTTACAAAATCCAGACGCGTAGAAATAAAACATACAGAAAAGTGACTACGTAAGAGTTACAATGTTGTTGTTGTCGAAAAGTGTGGCAAAAGTAGAGCAGTATTCGCATATTTTAGAATATTAAAGGTTGCCAGCTGCCACGCGGTTCTATCACCCGCTATCATTTTGGCCCAACAATTGTATTGGTCACTTAGAAATGGTCAGAAAAAATATCTTTCAGATAAGTAGTTCTTATTTCTCGTGTGCTAGTGCAAGAGAGAAGCAAATGGCGAACGGACTCTGTTACTGGAGACTGGCTACAGAAGCGACACTCATTTGCCGTTGATAAACCTCTAGTGGCCAATATTTCATTTGTTTGCAAGAGATTTAATCTTGTTCTCATTAAAAGGTCACGCGCTGGGCTGGATGGAAACTTTTTGATGTAAGGCTGCAGTTCGTTTAGTTTCCTGCTGTTAAAAGGAAATGTATCAATGTGTAGTTTAATGCTGCTTCTTTAGTCCGTATCCAATCAAGCTCTTGTAGTTTTCTCTGAATTTTTGTGGGGTTTGTAAACAGGGTCTCTTCGTCACATTAAACCGAGATTAGCGTGTCTAAATTTAGTTTAGACCAGGTGTTAAGCATCTTGTTGTTTGTGCTGCTGCTTTCTCTGAGTATCAGGTTATAAATTGACAGCTCGTTGGACATTCTACACTTACGAAATAGCATAAGGGTATTTATTTTCACTATTCCTCCCAAAGACATCAGACTAAGTTCTTGTCTTATTACCACCACTGAGGTGGAATATGGCAGGCCCAACACTGATCTCCAGAACAGCGCTTCCAGTTTCGGCCAGAGTGTGGCAGGTAGATTAGGCATAGCGTCTGCGCCGTAGGTTAGTATAGGTACCACCTTTTCTTTTGTAGAAGTCCATGACGGGAATCAAAGAGAACTAGCCAAATTTTCTGTTGATCGCCTTACCTTGCGTGACCAACTTTGTAGTTGTTAGTTTCAAGTGTTCTTGCATGGCTGTTTCATGTCTTGAGCTGTCTAAAATTACTCTAAGGTATCTAAATTCCTTTACTTTTTCTACAGATTGACTGGCCAAATGTAAAACGATTTTTTCTTTTTTCTTGGTAGACGCAGATATAATCATGAATTTTGTTTTTCTTTCGTTTATCTCTAAGTTGTTATTGGATGTATACTCCTGAAGGTTGCTCAGTTGGCACTGCAGCCTATGGGAGTATGATTCATGAGAATTAAATCATCTGCATATAGTAATCTGTTTACATGGATATTACACATTTTAGGAGGTAAGCATCGAACTGTTGGACTCTTTTCTTGCAGATCTCCGATAAATGCCAGGAAAAGAGCCGGGCCAGGGGGCACCCCTGCTTAACTCCTCTAGCCGTTGGTATGTCCGCAGAAAGTAGCCCTTGCTGATTTAACCTCACTCTCATGCTGGTTCCTGTGTAGAGAGCTTTGATTGGTTCCAAAAGATGTTGCAGGCATTTCCAAGCCTCAAGTTTTGCCCACAATAAGGTACAATCTACTCTATCAAATGCCTGGGTAGGTAAATGAAAGTGATGAAAAGTCTTGGACCTCCCTCCAGCACTCTGCTTTTTAATGTACTAATCATCAAAATATTAGCAGATGTTTCCAGGTTTTTCTTAAAGCCAGTTTGCAAGTACTCCTTACAAGGAGCTATTTTTGCCCATTCATTGAATTCTCGAAGCAGTAAAGACCCAAACACCTTCTCGATACAATCAAGTAAGGCGATCGGCCTGTAGTTTTTAGGGTCAGCCTTGTTTCCTTTCTTGTAGACTGGCACCACGATGGCAGATTTCCAAGACGGCGGGATTGACTTTAAAGTTGCACATTTGCGGAAGATTTTACTCAGAAACCTTGCCCACTCTGACAGGAAAGCCTTCAAGTCTACATTAGTTATGCCATCCAGGCCAGGCGCTCTGGAGTTTTTCAATTTTATAATCTGGGTTGTTATATCTTTTATGTCGTCAAGACATACCCAGTTTGTAGATTCCATATCAGAGGTCTTTCGGCATGGGCTTTGCGTCTTCTGAAATACGGTCTGAAAAAAATTGACCCATGTAGTTTCTCCGATGTTTGAGATAAAAGCTGGCTCTGTGTTTGAGGTAGATGATTTTAATAGTGACCAAAACTCTTGACTGTTGTTAGAAGTTATTGCTTTTAGTATATTCTCTGCATCCTGTTTGTATAAGGTCAAGCGAAGATTATGTAGCCAGGCTTTGTATAGGCGACACCCTTCGATTGCAGCCACGATTGCGGATGGAGTCCCCATCAGTTTTGCACGTCGTTTCAGTTTTCTCATCTCCTTTCTTTTTATAACCAGAGTTTTGTCATACATGTGGCTTTTAATACTCTGGGAGCCCTTATTATGAACTTGATGTTTATACGTCTCAGTTGGAGATTTCAATTAGCCATAGAAGTTGATTTTGTTGGCCAAGTTGTTAAAAGGAGGTTGTGGTCACTTGCTGAAGTACCGATTACTTCAAATGATATCATCACCGGGAGTAACGTTGTGGACATGAAGATGTAATCTATTGTAGCACTTGCAGTGTCTCGCTCACATGTAGGCAGACGCTTAGAGTCTGGAAACATAGTGTCTAAATTATGCATGTCGCAAGATTTCATCAACTTTAACCATTCAACTCCTCTTCGAGCCGCTGGACTTGACGTGCCATGTGGATTTTGAGATTTGGAAGCTGAATGGCACGTTCCGTTAATATCGCCACATATCAGGAGATAGGGGGCTAGATAAACTGCTAAAGCTTTGTCAATTGCCGCTTCCAGCATTTCCAAGTAGGAGTAATCGCTGATCACCGCTGGGTTCCAGTAGGTGTTAGCTATAATGAATGCTGAGGGCTTTCCTTTTTCGTCCTTGACATCACAGCTGGATCATGTGGCTTTGACCATAAAAAGGGAGGGATTGCTGATGAGCGTTGCTTCTAATGAGAAGCCACTTCCTTGTTGGCAAGCTGTAAAAATGCCGGAAGATGGCCGCCCGATCTGCCCCTTTTTTGCTGGCGATAAGGCAATTTCATAGCCCTCTAGCATCGGGGCTTGTGTGAGCCAGGTCTCCTTTAAACACAAGATGTTGTAGTCTGATAGCTTTATCTCTCCTTGTGGCATCAGGTGCGAATGGCCCCTGGTGTTCCATGAGCCCAGCCGAACGTGGGACCTTGATGTCGTCTCCGAACTGATGGAACTAACACTGGGCTCATGGTCCTTGCATTGCTATTTTTTTGTCTCTCTCATTAGAGCTTTTGGTAACCAAGACCATATGCTCTGAGATGTCTTGGTCGTTGGCTCAGAACTCGACTAATCTTCTGGCATCGACTTCATGATGGTTCTCGATATCGTAGTGTCTCCACTGGCATAATTGAACTGCCTGAATTCTCCTCCAGCCGAACTGGCAAGGTTTGAGTGCCTCATGTCGTTTTCTTCTGTGTTTTTAAGTTGATCTTGTCGAAGGCTCATCTTCTTCACAACTTCTAAGGTCTGTTGTCTTTCTGCTGGATGATGTTCTTTTAAAACAGGCTTGCAGATTTCTTGAGGGGTCATTCCCTTCAATCGATGGGAGCGGTGATCCCTGTTTAACAATCCCTCTCCAGGAGCGTCAAATTGTGGCCTCTTGCTCTTAAAACTGTGCCCTGCTGATCTGGAAGATTCGGTATTGTCGTATCAAATGTTCTGCAAGGACTTCATTTCTTCTTTTAGCAGAGAATGGACTGGTTTTGAGGCAATGTAGAGATGAGCTATGGACTTTCTATGACTCTGACTGGGGTCTACAATAAGTAAATCCTCTGTTTTAATACACCTCAAGTTTGGGATGAAGTCAAATAGTTTCAATACGAATCCACGGTTTAGGATAACATCATCTTCATTCCCAGGGATCTGTTCAAGCTTGAGGATCCATCTCTTGTTCTCTTGGTTCTTCTCCACCCTGTTATATTGGTCAGTTCTTGTTACATAATGAACATTTTCATGATGTTAAGGAGAAACTGGGTGTTGAATTACTGATTTGTGAAGAGGACGAGGTCTCAAATTGTTAGTACTGTTTCTTTCTTTCTTTGAAGTGTTTCCATGTTTTTGTTTTGCCAGCATTTTCTTCTCGTTTTCCCTGCTGTTGGTTTTCAGAAACCAGCTGTCTTTGTCTTGGTGCGTCACCGTTGAGGTAGAATCGCTCCACCTTACTTTCTTTGATAATTTCTTGCAACGCTCCTCCAATGCCAGAAATCCATGAATTTTCAGCTCCTCCCCACTCTCATTGCTAGTACATCTAGTCTGAGGTGGTATCTGAGCAGGTGGTACGAGTAAAGTTGAAAGTTTGTCATCGCCTCTTTTGTCTTCAGACGTGTGTTGGCCCAGATTCATCATTTCCTCGTCTTCAAGGAAATCTTCTACAGACCTTGGTGAGGAGGCAGGTCGCAGGATACCAGACATAACCCTATTCGACTTGACTGACACCTCTTGTTCCCCTAGCACCAGTTTTAACTCCTGCTTATTGGATGAAGTTACTGGTTCCTTCATTACAGGGATTTTCCTAAAGACTGGTTCTGAGGGTTTTTCATTTTCCGACGTCAAGTTCGACACTGGTTTTGTCTTTGGTTTTTATCTTGTGAATTTCTCTCCCGGATTCTGCTTGTTATGACCTTTAGCCAATTGTGCCGCCAGAGTAACCCCTGCATTGATTGTTGTTAGGTCGGATATAAGAAGATCCATTGTTTTTTCGGACACAAGAGCCAGATGGTGTGTTTGCTCTTCCCCCTTTCTTGAGTTGTCCTTCGTCAGGTCAATCGTGGTTTATGTTTGTGTACTGGTGGACTTTCTCTCCTCCACAACAATTGACAAAGATATCAAAGATGCTGAGGAAGAATAGGAGTCACTCCCCGATAGAGGTGGGGAGACACCTGTTTTCCCCTCACCATGATGTATGCTTCCAGAAAGATCAATTTGCTGTTCATCATTGCTTGTATTGTCGTGTGATCTTTTAAATTGTCACTAATTGCTTCATATAGCTTCATAAAAGGCACTAAAGCTATTGTGACCGCCCACATTATAGAAAGAATGTCTACTTTCTTTGACAGTGTTTCCATAGGTGTCAAGTTTGAAGACGTAGAGGATCTGTCTTTCTGTGGTGTCTCCATAAGCAAAGGTTGTCTTGACAGACATTGACTGTTCTGTGTTTGTGGAGAGCCCAGTGAATTTAGCCGATTAGTAGGCTCTGATGGTAAGTACGCCAGAGAGGTGGGCTGGAGGATTTAATTTTCTTGTCCTCTGTTTCTTAGCTTATTTGGAATAACTCTCGGAATAAGATCCCCATAGCTACTGAGTTTCGTGCTCCACTTCCACTTACAGTTGTTTGAGGAGGGGGGCTTGTATGTCTGGGGCAGCAGTTTTCCTCACGCGTAGGTGCTTCTTCGCTAGATGGTATTAAATCATTATCACTTGCCTCAGTGTCTAGGCTGAGGTGCTCCCCGTTTTCAACTGTCTGAAGGTTTCTTATACCTGAGACCATTTATTTTTCATTGAAAGATGAAGTAGACAGCGTAGTTACAGGAGCTCTCCCCGTTGTAATTTCCCTCTCAGTCCTGACACCTCGGTCTATTCTTTAACAAGTGTTTTTTTCGGGGCATCAGAAAGTGGTCTTGGTAGAAAAAGTGAAGATGGCTCTTCGATTCTGCAACATCTGGAAACCGGCCAACATTCCTTAAAGGCCTGGAGGATTTCAGCATCCGAGAGTTCTTCTCTTTATGTATTGGAGGATTTAGACGGGATTGGAAGTAATTTTTTAAGCTGTTTCCCTCTTATGTACGCTTTTGGTCTTTTTTTGTGTTTAAGTTCATGTGCACTTCTCTCTCCGTCTGAGGTGGAGCTTTCTTTTAATCAGCTTCCCTGATTGTATTTCTTTTTGCTCTATACTTTTGAGGCACCCCGCTTTATCCTAGTTGTGGGCTCAGCATTTTTGGCACTCTGCTGTCTTTTTCTCTTTGCGCCTTTCAACATTACTATAACTGGAGACTTTGATGGGCCTAATTCCGGCTCGAGCCTCTCCGGGCTCTCTTGGCATAAAAATGTCATCACTATGCTGGTGCGATGAATGAACCAAGGCTTTCACTATGACGGCGCAGCCTGGCCGCGCCTCTTTGTTGATGATGGACGTGGCCCGCAATGGTTGCTGCTCCCCCGCCTGGTCCTCCGCGGTCTCATCAACCACGGTGGAAGCAACCACCTCCCCGCCACGGGACTCTCCCACTCCCCGTCGCTCCACAAGGGCCGCCACATATCCCCCTCTACACGAGTCCCGACTCAAGGGCACAGCACCCTCCTGCGCAAGAGCCGCCGCCGCAGCAACGGTCTGCCCCGCGTCGCCCGCCACGCAATCCAGCTGCTTCTCAGCAAGGGCGTCTCGCAAGGTTAGTGAAGCAGGGGCACTCACGAGGGATTGGCGAAGAGGGTGTTGATTCTCAGTTACTGTGTTGGCGGTCACCGAGACCGAGGTTGGGTAAATGGCCTCATGAGCTCCTAATGGCAGTGTTAATACTAAGGAATGATTGGGAGCTGAGCAGTTATCTAGCGTGGATAAATGTTCGATGAGTGTGGAACTTGGGGAGAGCAAGGCTTCTTTAGGGTTCGGCAGTTTCCGCTCACCTTTTTTGGTGATGACAGGCTTGAGGACTGTAGGCTGCAGACCCTCCACCCCCAAACGGGGACGCAAACTCCTCAAGCAACGGCTTTCCTCCTCTTCAAGAGCAGAGTTTCCAAATGTAGTCCTGTCAGGCCTGCCAGGCATGACTGCAGGACTTCTCCAACTCTGCTCTCACTCCGCGTTCCGCTCCGCGGATACCAGTCAGTGTAAGTACTATTCTCCTCCCACAACAAACATTGTGGACCGACTACCGACTGCAGGACCTATTAGACTGAAAACATATTAGAGAAATAAGTAGTGTCATTCATGGTAATTGTGACCCAATGGTTGTAGAGTTTGTATCATTATTATTTTAGAATTCATTTGTCTTAAGTGCAACTCACAATTGATCCCTTATTGATTTCTTCACTGTCTTATCTCCAAAAAAGTATCCGTTCAGATCAGAATGATGTTCCTGAGCAAAATGAATTGCCAGTGGGGCATTGTGTATTACTCTTACAAATAGCCCCATTTCAGCTATGTATCCTAGTCTTGGCGGACCTAATACTACTCTCTTCATTAATCTCGTCACATGGACATATAAGAACATAGACTGCAAATGTACTGTTACAAATAATGAAGTGTGCCTGTTCAATATACTGAATAATAAACCTCACCATGGGAATTAGTTCATCACCTCTCTTCTTTTCACTAATGATACACTATGTGTTCACCTTCTTCATTCTCGCGATAGATTTCTATAAATACCCGTGTGATGTAACTCGTTTAAATCAGAGGCAGATATCATCTGATATCTCCTACAATCTATATCAGAGCTACAATTTGTTTGGTCCTTTGAATAGTAAAAGAAACGAGGATACGTTGACAAAAACACATCTATTTCACCATTCTAAGAACAAATCTTATGTACAATAGCATTTCTTTTGGGTGATGAAAAAAAGAACAAGGATCACTTTTTATTCACATTATTTGTATCACCTATATTCAAATCAACCCGAGTATAGTGGCAGGCATGCAAATGAATACAGAAAAGGTCATCTAAATGGTATTCAATAACCTTACTGTATTGAGGCTTCAAAAAGAAGAATGGGTATGATATTATATTTTAATTTGAAAAAACACATTTTAAAAGACCAGCTTGTTTGGAGTAGATGATACAAACCTATTTAACGTAGCAATATCTTCTTCAAGGTTGTTTGCAAATTGTAGGGGTGGGCCTAAAAAATGCATCCACTGTGTATTTAATACAATGGGCGTTTTATATCCCATTCTAGGATCAATCATGCTAAGAGAGATTTAAACAAAAAAAGACACCTAAATGAGATCAATACTCTTCACTTTTGAATGACTCTGGAGGGCAACATTAATGGAAAAGAACTAATTTCAATAATAGTGAGGTGTCCTACACATTTCAAGAAATACTATTGACTAATTAAACGTAAAGACTGGGCTCCCTTATTGAATATTCAAAATTCGTTGAACATTTTACAAGGTGTGTTCACAGTATATCTCAGTCCTGAGCACATGTTGAGATGGCGGTTTCACGAATGCATCTGCAAGACCTAATAAAACAAATAATGATGAGTGGTTCGAATGGATAGCAGGCAAAAGAGAATGAGCACACAAAGAAGAGCAATTTCAGTAGAATGAAAAGGGTGAAACCCTGATTGAACCAGAGGCAGCAAGAGAGGCAGCCTCAGCGAAAGATGAAAGCCAAGCGTACTCCTTACGTTCTGTAATTGTAGAAAGATATGGTAACAAAGATACCGGGTGAAGACGGGAAGCAAAAGAAGAGCCAAGAGAAAGAAAGGCACCCGCGAGCACAACTCGTACTTTGCCGGTCCGGCAACTACGGTCCCAGCAAGCTTACCGGTTCCGTAGTTCCAGGACCAACAAACTTATAATGAGGCCCATTCTTTTTTGGTGTTAGGGTACAATTAAAGGCGGACCATTTGCTGGGGTCAGTGTTACTTCCCTTTGTAGAAAAGACATGTCAGTTCAATGTTAAATATCAGCATGGATCTGTTGAACTTGAGCTTTTTAACTTCAGACGTTAATTGTGACTTATAAGGTGCCTGAAATACAGTTTTGTATGTTTCTCAAGGTTCTTATGTAGGTGTGTTGAACACCAGAATGCCATCATTCAATCATTCAAATAGAAACACTTAGGGCTGTGCCAGACCGTATTGACTCTTGGAACATGCATAGATTATGTAGATTCCAAAACATAGCCACCTGCACCTGTACTGACCAAAATGAGTGGTACACAAACATTGGGTTGACGTTTGGTTGTGGATATAATTATGCCTGCCTAATTCCTTTATTAAGGCCCTGTTTGGGAACTAACTGTAATTCATCAGACATATCTTATCATCAATGTAACATGACTGATGCTTTTCCAATTGCCTGTTGGTTTTGGACATTCTCATGTCTAACCATATTCTGATTTGACTCCTGCCTACTTTTGTGCACAGTGGGACGATTTGTGACAGCTGCAGGCACACATGGTCTCTATGCACACACACGCACACATTTCTGTTTTAAAAAGAGAAATTATGTACACGAGGGTTGTCTACAAAGGTAACAACACGTAAAGTCTGCCAACATTTGGAATGGCTATATTGAACTACCAACACTCAGTCTAATTGAACCAATTCTCTGGTGCCAACAAAGTTCATCACACTACAAATAAAATCTTCAGTCACACTAAACCAACTCTTCACAAGACTCACTTCAACCCTACTATGGTTGTGCATAAGTAGGTGTTATGAAGTAGTTGTGTAGTGTGAATTACGTTTTCATTTGTAGTGTGACAGACTTTGCACTAGAGACATTTTTTATTTGGATTGAGTTTTGGGAGTCATAATGCTGCATCCTTTAGAGCCACGGTGGCTCCAGTTTATGCCAATATCTTTATGTATACATATGAAGTGGAACACTTCCTAGATAACACAACATGAAATCCATATAGCACATTTTGACCCAGATACATTGTTAGAATTTGGCAGAGTACTAAATAACAATTACAATTGTATGTGTTATCTAAATTGAATTGATGTCAGGGTGCAATCTATGTACATGATAGCTAGTCAAATTATGCACCTCCTGGGGGTATAAGTTAATATTATTCAAAATGTGTTTATTTTTTTTTTTTTTTATTTGTGCTTTAGTTCATTGAACTTTTCACATATATAAAGAAAGTAAAAGGAAACATATTTTACATTTCATTTCATTGGAACTACATTATACAAACCAATTTCTGTATGGTCATTTTGTTTTCTAATGCTCACCATGTCTCAAATAACACTAAGGCATGTTAAGCATTCTGTCTTCTCCCATAGACAAGGCTATCCATCAGCTTATTGTATCATTTCTTTTAGGTATATATATTTTTGCACGGATCTATAAGTATAACAAACTCCCATAGTCCTCTAATGACTTCAGTCTACTAACATGTCCATGATTACATACCCAATACCAATTGTTTTCTTTCTTTAGGAACTCAGCCCTTAGCACCCCCAAACCATCCATTCAAATCGGCGTTCAGTCTATTTCTTTAAAAAATGTCTCATTTAGATCTTTAAATCTTCTCAGACTGTTGCATGAGTTCTCCTGTATCCAGGGGCATCTTAAGCACTTTTGGGGCCCTGGGCACGGACATCTTTGCCCCCCCTCCACCAAACCAAAGGAATTAAGGGATCAAGAATACTGGTCACGCCCCACCAGTCGCACTCACATCCTATAGGTTGATATGCTGTCTTGCAGCATAATAAGCATGTTTACTGCCTTTAAGTCCCACTGCCATCTTCATTCTTGCTCTAATCAGTATGATAAACAAGTAACATTTGAAGACCAACATTAGCAGTCTACAAAGGGGTTACTGTTCTTGGTTACAGGATACTTTTTTATTTAGTCTAGGAGGGGTAGGCATTTCCTTTGAGGTGCCTACCCCTCCAGGAAGGTAGATGTAGTATTAATACAGGACCGTATGTAAAAGGTACATGTAACCCATAATAGACAGAGAACTCAAATTAGCTGCCTCCCACAATTATTTTTTTACTTTTCTCCTACGATCCTTTCATGATAGTCTAGGAGGGGTAGGCATTTCCTTTGAGGTGCCTACCCCTCCAGGAAGGTAGATGTAGTATTAATACAAAACCGTATGTAAAAGGTACATGTAACCCATAATAGACAGAGAACTCAAATTAGCTGCCTCCCAGAATGCAAAAGTGCTCATGCATGGATAGAGACCACCAATTGGAAGGAAGGAGAACGCTACAAATACCGTAGCATGGATAGTGGAGGCAGATTAGAAGCTACCAGGAAGGTGTCTTTATCCAGACAGACTGAGTTTAGAAGTCGGCTATGGTTTTCAAATAGTGTTGGCATTAGATATCAAAGGAACAAATGCCTGTGGTGTGCGATATAAATATGCTCACTATTAACACAGTGAAACCATGAATAAGGCTTTTATGAAGATCATACAATGAGAAGGATATCACTCGGAAGGGCTGACAATTTTGAAAGGTTTTGGGACTGGCAATATTGAGAGGTTAGGCAATACAAGATTAAATGAGATGCCCAGGATCACACATTGGTTGGGGGGAGAAGGGGTGAAGCTGGGATTTGTGCCAACTGTGCAATTTCTGCATTTGAACACTTTCTTTTCTAGTTCTTACCATGAACAAAAACAATCTAATTTTATTTAAAAAACGGACTTGGAAAGTACCCAAATCACATTACCAAACAACCATTTTTAACAAAATATTATAGAAGAGTGTTATGCAAAATGAGAATGATTCTAGCTTCATTCTCTCCATCATCAAGGGAAGTATATCAGAACCAGAATACCAATCGATGTGATTTAACAATTTTAATCTGGGTTTGTCTTTTGAATTTTAAAGCTTTAAATACTTCCAAAACAATGGTTTGTGACATTTTCATTTATAAGGTGCATAAAAACCTTTCACTTTTACCAAAAAGCAAACCGTTTTTTGTGTGTAACAAGCAGACTATAAAATATGCTTGCCTGAGGTCTGCAACATATGGTCCACTGTTCTGTCTACCAACCCTTCCACCCAAATGACCTACAGAAGACAAAAGATCAACTAATGGGCTAAACAATACAAGCAGCATGCAAGAAGGCAAACCTCACAGAAGACAGCACAGTAACTTAAAATATATTAGATGATTTGACCAGGATCACGGTATCATCTGCTGGCGAATCCAGGATACAAACATAAACGCTGTCGTTCAATAGTCTTGAATTTGGATACTTATTCACCTCTTGGACTAACAGTTTATGCCATCGCTGGAGGTGATTGTCTAGGTTTTACAACACCCCATCTGAACAAACCAATGTCTAAACCTTCACCATATGGATGATATATTAGTTTTTATAGCGAACACTCTCTGGTACACGTACATTGCTGATAATAGAAGATATTGTTCTGCAAAACCAATTACATATGCAGGCAGGTTAATAAACTTCAGACATAGAAAAGGCTCAGCCAGCCTTGCTGGAATGTGATATTCTAATTTTGCATATGAACACATATCTCTGCAATAGGTGCTTCACACACTGAGATAACTTATGTACCATTGTTGCACTAAATTTAGCAATATGCATATCACCATTGCCTATTGCACATGATCAACATAATTCCCAAAGAAAGGAAAGAATGCTACAGAGTTGTGTCATAAAGAACATACAAACTATGTATATCACAGTGAACACAGAAAGCAATACATGATGAATTGATCAAGGCAGAATGCACTTGCCAAAACAGAAAGCCAATGGGTTTATAGCCTCAGCAGCACCCCATAAAATATCCTGACGTGTGCTATGTAAGACTGGTGAACAATGGAATCTTACTTCTTCAGATCAGCTAGCCTTGTGCGGCCCCCTCCAAGGTGGGGGCCCTGGGCAAGTGCCCCTTTAGCCCTCCCATAAAAACGTCTCTGCCTGTATCCCCTTTTTATTATTTCAAGAATTCTGTCATCATTTGATAACATAATCTTTAAGTACATTTTTCCTCTTTTTATTTTGATCAAGGTACTCAGAGAGGTTAGTCCTAACTCTATACAGGTGACTTACCTAGGAGTGGCTTTTGACAAGCCCAATATTCTGCTCCATATCAACCCTTCCAGTCCTTTGGCCATTTTGTCCAAATTCAGGAAGGAGGACATTGCGCAAGAGACCGTCGCCACCAATTTCTGATGATGCAGAGTAACTACTTCTATCATGTTATAACCCAAGTTGGACGTTACAAAGTTTTTCAACATAGTCATGATGGATAAGGCTTTTGTTCTCTGATGTGCTAACATATTGCCTTCAATTCTTTTAGTCACTATCTCATAGCCCAGGTATTTGTATTAATCTACTCTTTCGATCCACTCATCACTGGCAGCAATACCCTTTTTTATTCTCTTTGTACGTCCAAAGGTCATCATTTTAGTTTTTCCAATGTTTATAGAGAGATCATTGATTTTGCCATATTCCATACACTTTTCAGCACTTCTTTTTAGTCCTACCAGTGTGTTGTCAAAGATAACCAAATCATCTGTGTAGCTCAGATATATAATTCTCTCTTTACCCAATTTAGGTGCACAAGAGACGCTGCCAGTAATATGTGCATCTAGATTGCAGTTAAATAGATTATACAGTATTGAGGCTAATAGACAGCCTCTTTTCAGTCCTCTGCCTATTTCTATGGGATCAGACATATCACTCGATCCCCCAAGTCTGACCTGCGATTTTGTACCTTGGTATAATAGTTGGCAGGCATATAATAGGTGGTCTGGCATTTTCATCTTTTTCAATTTGTCCCACAACGTATCCCGATTAATCGTGTCAAACACACTTGCGAAATCTATGAACAGGATATGCAAGGGAGGTCTTTCTTTGAGGGTAGTCTGATGAATTAGTGTATTCATAACCAATATACTATGGGAGCAAGGTAGGCCTTTTTCTAAATCTTATCTGGAATCTACTCAATATCCCATTTTCACTGATCTATTTTTCTATTTCATGCAATAACCATCCTGCAAATATCTTGCCCATTGTATCTAATAAACACAGCAGGCGATAATTGTTTGGATTATTTCTACTCCCATGTTTATGTATTGGAATCTTGTAGGATAAGGTGCAGGATTTAGGGATTAGACCTGCTCTTAGAACCTTATCAAAAGTAGTTTTCAAATCGCCGCCCATTTTTCCAGATTCCCCCATCCGGGCCCGGTGCTCTAGATTTTTTTAGCTTCTTAATAAGGTGAAAACTATCTTCACATGGGATATTAAGTTCAGTTCTTGTTTCTGCAATGTTTTAACTTATTTCTCTGTTCTACATTTTTCCCCTGCATGTTTTTTCCACATGTTAGCTGATACACTATTCAATGTGGTTTCCTTTGGTTGGGTATCTCTATTATTGAAAACATTCCATAGATGTTTAACATAATTTTTTCTCATGGCCGAGTATATTCTTTGCCATGTACTAGTTTTCAAAGACCTCAAATGTATTTTCACCGATTTACTATAAACAGACTTTCGCTTTCTCCTTTCTACGGCCTTAGCTCGTTGATTCATAACCATTCTCTCAATTTTCTGGAGGGATTGGCGGAGTATTCGTTTCTTTCCTTTGATCTCATTTTCATAGGGGTGTATATATTTTCTCTTATCAGTGACAATGAACGAGTTCATTCCACCCAGAAATCGACTGGTAGTTGAACCAATCCATTTCATTAGTGCTTCTGGTGAATCACATGGAAGGAGATCAATATCCAAACAAGCTATGTATTTATTTATTGCTTCAAGGTTCTACAGGCACCAACTCGATCGGGTTTTTCCATTGTTTATTATTACCTTCCCTAATATTCCTTCTCCCCCTTTCTAGATTTGAATACATTCATCTTTATCAAAAGAATAGCATGATCACTGTATTCAGCGAAATTTACGCTCATCTGGGTTATCTCAGGAAATAGGTTCTCAGACGTGCATATATAGTCCAATATAGATCACATACCATTACCCTTCCATGAGTTAGCAGGGGGATATCTCCTCCTACATTTCCATTACATATTTTTAGTTTCAGCAGATCCAGAGTCTTAATACATTTTATCGTCCTCCCTTTCTTGGCCCCTCCTTTTATCTCTCTCTGTTCTACGTGGAACAATCCCTTGCCCGTGATATTACATTCAAGACACTTAGCATTCAAATCCCCCACCAGGATTATCTCAGTATCCTTATCGAACAACCCCCCCACTTGCAATGGCTGCTAAGATATTATCTTGTATTGCCTCCGTCAAACATTTATCTGGAGGATCATAAATATTTATAATCAGTCATTTTAAACCTTCAGATATTACTGCTTTAACCATCAGGACATATGGCGATTGACCTTATATTTTAAATTCCTTGGCTTCTATATCATTTGCCACCAGTATGAGGAGACCTCCATAAGGTTGTCCCTTAACTCCTTTCTCAGCAGACCTCCAAAGGTTCCGATACCCATCAAACACAGTGTCATACACAAGCCAAGTCTCTTGGATCAATATAATTTTAGCAGACTGTAAGGAAGTAAAAGAGCCACTTTCAGCAATCAAATGTATATGTCCTCTAGAATTCCTAGAGCAAATTCTCAGTAGCCCATTGGATTATAAGTGGGCTTTGGGAGGAAAGACAATAACCATTCCCAATGTGCTTTCATACTTTTGTTTTCAGTATGTTTTCCAATCATTTCCATTTCATTTCCATTCAATGCTGGCTTAACCCATTTTACTTTACTAGTATTCCTCATTGTACCTTGTTGGTCCAGGTCATAACCCCATTTTAATAATGAGGGGCCGTTAGCTCTAATTAGTTGTGCCACTTCCATATCTTTACAATGTATTTTTGAACAGCTGATGTTCATGTTTTTTAAAGGTTCTACAAATTCAAAGTCCCTACTTTTCAACATACATAGTGTAGGGACCTGATCAAGCAGTTTTAACAAAACCGATCTTTTTACAGAATCCTTTTGGTCATCAAATAAGCTGGATATTGTAAGACTTGTAGGATGAATTTGGGGTTTCTCTTGGTTACCCTGTTGGCTCTGTTTGTTATTTCCTTCCTTAGATGTCATATTCTTTCCACCTCTATCTTTTTTCACCTGTTTGACAGTAATTTATTTAATCTGGTGTGAGTTTACACTGAGTTCAGTAACTTCCAAGTCCTCAGAACCATCATCCATAGAGATACGGTCTGATTTTTTCTTTTCCATGTGTTAATATCCCCACAAAAATATCGGCATACAAAAATATTGCCATATGTTTGCAGCGATATGAAGGCACGGAACCTGCGGGCGACACCCCTGCAACCCCCACATTATTTTAAAGGGAGGGGGGATCACCACGCAATCCCCGCTCCCAAAAACCCCAAATATTATCCCCACTAAAAATATCGCCTATGGCCGTTCCCAACAACCATATATACAGCGATATTTTAGTAACTTCAGATGACTCCGATATTCCTGATTTCTCATTCTGTCTCTTTGATAGCAGGCATGCATGAATTTCCAGCTTTTAGAGATTTTCTTCTTGCTCTCCTTACTGCTTTTTTCTTTGACTTTTTAGAAGGGACATCCTTATTTTGTGTTACCAAATTTATTATTTCCTCATCCTCTCCGCTACTTTACTGTTCTGCTGATTATTTTTTTACTTTTCTCCTACGATCCTTTCATGATAGTCTAGGAGGGGTAGGCATTTCCTTTGAGGTTCAGCCACAGTAGATTCCAACGGCCCCTCCTCCGTATGTGGGTCTGTCAGAATCTCTTCCACTTCCTTATTTTCCCTTTCCTTTTTCAGGATGGCCGTTGTTTCAACCAGGTCTATGTCCATTTTCAGTTTTCCCATGCCTTGAGTAATCTGTTTCAGTAAAATGCTATGTTTAGCCACTTTATTTATCAGAAAGTTCCCTTGTTTTAGGATGATTGTTAAGGCGAACTGTGTGGCTTCATTATCTATCTTAGAATGTCTTAAAGATTCCGAGACCACAGTAACTTCTAGTCCATCATTTGGGGTAGGGATTTCCTGGGATGCAGAGCTCACTTCATCTAGTAGGCCCGTCAAAAATGGGGGGATAGACAGTCTTTCTTGAATTATCTCTCGTGTTCCCTTTCTCTCAGGTTTCCTCTTTGGTGTTTGCGCCTGAGTTTGTATATGTTTTTCATTGCCTGTCGCTAGCGACAAACATAACTTCAATAGGGATTGTTCATTATCAATCAATAAAGATTCATGCTGTATCAAAGATTCATCTCCTCATGTCCAAGGTTTTCTTTTGAAATTTCGCCTGAGGCTGAAGTATGTCATGATTTTAGTGGGGGTTTTATGTACTTGTGCTACCACTACTTCGCCTTCCTTAGTATGTACAGCTTTATTACATTTAGGCAAAGACTGATCATCCACCATATTTGTATTGTTTTTACTACCTCTCAAAGAATAATGATTTTTCGGGGGCATATTGCTTTCTCTTTCTGGGTAGTAACAAAAACGTCCGTCCCCTTTTTCTTACTCAATGGTTAATACAATCACAGGGAGCGGTGTACAATGGGTTCAATGAAGAATCAGCTCATTTAGAGTATCACCAGTAGATTGCTGAGACACAACTCTAAAATATATATCCAATTTCCCACTACTCACACAGTTCGGAACTTGTTAGAGGCAGTACAGGGGTTTGCTGGCCATTCAATTATTATGGGTAAAACGTACAGCTCCTACGGCATTCAAGAAGGAGACTTTCAAATAAACAATGCGGCATACAGATCTCCAAGGGCAAGCTGCCCCCCTAACACAACACGCAAGTAGCGGATGGCAGCAAAGGAAAACAGCTAACAACTGTCAATTTCAGCACAACACCAATTGCAGTGGGACCACAGATCGCACTAAACATGGCCCACAGCACATGGCGAGCGGTGAGCCCCATGCCTCGAGCCGCCAGCACTCGCACAGTTTAGACTTTACTGAAGGTAAGACGGGGGATTTGCTACCCGTACACTTGTTCTGTGCGGTGGATGCAACTCACTGCAAGATGCCGAGTCGCAGAACTCCAAAGATGAGTCACCCCTCGCACACAGTGCGTAGGTAGTGGCTAGCAGCTGTCAACCTTTATCAGCCCGACACCGATTGCAACAGGGCCGCTGGCCGTACACCTCACTAGACACGACACAGGGCACATGGCACCCGACAAACGGCGAGTGTCGAGCCGCCAGCCACAGGCCCCAGGCCTCAGGACACAGAACGCTGAGCACCAAACACTCGGCACTCCGCCTGCTCTGCTCCCAAGACCAGTATTTGACAGCAGGGTCCTCCTTCTGAGTCACGGAGCGATAGACAGGGTAGAAAGACTGTGCACTCTGCGTCCTTCTACAAAGTCCAACACCTCACACCAAACACTCGGCACTCCGCCCGCTCCACTCCCAAGGCCAGTATTTAACAGCAGGGTCCTCCTTCTAAGTCACTGAGCAATAGACAGGGTAGAAAGATGTTGCAGTTCACGTCCGGCTACAAAGTCAAACACCTCACACCAAACACCAAACACTCGGCACAAATAAATGTGTTTATTACTAACTTGTACAAAAAATGGATCTAAATAATCTATTACACGCTTTCATCCAGCAACAATATTTAAAAGTTTACTAAATAACCAACTGTTCATCGTCAAAAGAATTGTTAACAGTCTAGTGTTCACTAGCGACAATCTAATGAATGACAAACAGAAGAACTAAAGTCGATCAATTGAATAGATGCTTTTGGCGATCTCAGGTCTGCTGCTTGGGCCCCTTTGGGCGCTCAGCAATGCCAGCTGCAGGAAGACCGCCTTGATTAAGTGCTCTGGCTCATAGCACCAGACTTGATGCTGCCTGCTTCCTATACCTATGGTACTACAGTTGCGTCAACCCTAACCGCTTTCCAGATTTAGCAGATGTGCAAATGGCAGAGGTGACAACCAGAGGCGATGCATCTTTAGACCTCATCAGGTTTAGAAGTGATAGGAAACCTGATGTAAAAGGTATTAGCACCCGGGGGGGGGGTTGGGGAGGAGGGAGCCTACCAATCAGGTTGCTCGAATCGCAGGCTGAATCCCACAATAAAAGGCTGCATTCCAAGCAACCTTATGGCTGCTTACCCTGCCCCCTCTCCCTTCTTCTTGGGTCTCTGGTCTCCTCCTACCCCGACTTACCTAATTCATTTTTGTGGCAGTTCTGCAACTGCCGCAGCTCCAGCCTGCTGTGCTAGGGCACCATGGAACTAGAAAAGGGGCTCTGTATGCAGTCCCGTCATCTTAAGTAACTATTTTGTTTCAATGAACGGGACTTCACAAGGTATCCCGTTCATTGAAACAACATATTTTATCCTTAGCACCGCAGGTTTCTGAATTTAAAACCCAGGGTGCTAATAGCAATAACATACCTTGGGCTCCAAGCCATTACCACCAGTGGGCCGGATCAGGTGTTATCGCTTAAGCAAAGGATGCACATTTGTACAGCAGGAGGACCAGGAGTTAACCGTAGAGAATGCAGTTAAAGGTACATAATACAAAAGACTCTTAGGCGTTTGCGATACCACGGCTAATTAAGCATAACAATGAACTGCATGCCTGTGTGAAAGGAATGATTGCAAGCATGTGACTTTATTACAAAAGCTCTCCTTGCATATGCCTAAGTCTTGAATATATGCAAACCGATTGGGCAAGATCTCAGGTTGTCCCATACCCAGTGTAAAATTATCAACCTGTGCTGGATTCTTGGCTCACAACCTATTGCTTTCTCATACTTGTAGTTTTGCATTTATAAACTGTACTGGATTGTAATGCCAGGACATATAGCACATAGCCTGAGAGCTCTGATTCAGTATATGTTTATAAAACGGGAGTGTGAATTAACTGGTTTTGTAAGGAAATTGTGGTGGTTTTTCTCCATAACTAGCTTTCAAATGTTTACAGTCACCCATTATTTTTCATGCAAATTACTGTTGTGTGGCAGAAGACAAAATGTACTTCTGCATATGTTTATGCAAGCATGCATGGGAATGACATGGTATGGATGCAGTTACCTAACAATAGTGCACTGTACAAAAAAGGGGAAGAATACAGAGCAAGAACAATGGAGCCAATGGCACAGAAGAGGCCATTCTAAATGGTTCATTCGATGGGGTCAGGGTCACAAGCACGCAGATCTCCCAATATCTTTGTGGAACATACATGTATGTTGGAACTCCAGCGGGGTCCCTTCTGCTTCAATAATGACTCAGTTGGTAAAAGAAAGTAGTACCATTTAGTTGGGTAATAGTAACATCTATTATTTACAACAAAATGAAGATAGCCACTGGAAGCCCAACCTTCTGCCCAGTCCACGGGATCATGCAAAAGAAAACACTGCAATAGAATGAGAACACCGCCTCTATTTTATGGGGACCCCAGACTTAAGCCCAGATGTATTTGATGCAGGACCATTTGAATTCAGTGCATTTTACGTTTTCTAAGGCTACCAACCTCTACTGCTTTTTTGTTGCATTTAACTTGTCTGGACCACTTTGCAAGTCAAGAGGTTTAATCCACCTTACTATTGATCACTTAAAAGTATGAATTCCAAACTTACAAACACAGTTCATTAGCATAGAGAGCAGATGACATACTAAATTGGTGGTGATAGACAGTTAATAATCTCCTTTATTGAATGTTGGGTTATATCACATTAACAAGCCCACTACATCTGACTTCATTATACAATTCCTGATAACAATTTTTCCAAAGTGCTTACTTCCGCTCACTGTAGGCCCAAATAGATTAAACACAGCATTTTGTGCCATGTTCTTAGTTTAAGCAGACATGCATCCAAACATGAAAATACACCAGTGTTCTGTTAATGTGCTTAGTAAGGACAGACAGCACGTAAACACTGCTTTGTCTGTTAAACACTGCTTTGTATCAAAAACTAATAGCAAACTGCACAGTTTATTAACAGCTGACTGCATGCAGACCCACATACAGATAATACTGCACTATTCCTAGGATGTGCAGACAGACAGAATGCGACCACTGCACTATTTCCATTATGTGCATGAGAAGGCACACCCACTTACAGAAAGCAAGATATTAACGGTATGTGAAATGTTGGCTTTTAACTTTCTGTCATGTTTGTTTGTTTGTTTTGCACCAGACCCGAAGGTAACTGGGTGCAGCAGTACAGAATATGCAAGGTTTAGGGTTGCATGGTTACAAATTACAAGCAATAATAAGATATATACAGGCCAAAGAAGGTCAGTTAAAGATTCCAGTCAGAAGCAAATGTATACCATCCGAAGAAGATCAGAAACAGAATGCAGGCAAGATAAAATATATACAGACATGAGCAGGTTGTCATAGGCACGAGGCACGAGCAGGTTGTCACCAACCTGAAGGGAAGATATACAGGTGGGCAACAGGATGGTGACTATATATGTATATACACTAGGAGGTATCGGGAGTCTGGGAGTAGCTAGTGAGCAGCTAAGCGTCGGCAGACTTCAGTAGACTGATATAGTTAGACCTATATTTCAGGAAGGGCTGCTCCTCATGTAGAAGATGTGGCAAGGAGTTCCATAATTGGGCCGCTCGGACCTGGAAACTGCCTCCCCCAGCCTTGGCCAACCTGAATTGCAGTTTGATAAGGCTATTGACATTGCTGGTTCTTGCCGGTCAGGTGGAGCTTCTCTTTAGGAATCTGTCCATAAGATAACTAGGTGCGGAATTATTCAAATCTTTGTGAACCAGGGATGCAACCTTTAAGTGGATTTTGTTTTGGGTAGACAGCCAGTTGTTTTGGCACCTAATCTTAGAAATATGCGATCTTTTAGGCACACCAAGGGCTCTTAAAGCATTGTTTTGTAAGATTTGAATTCTGTGAATGATAAATTTGTTGGCACCTATGTATAGGGCATTGCAATAGTCGAGCCTAGACAAAATCAGGGCTCTAGCTAAAATAATGCAGTTGTCATCTGAGAGAAAGTGTACCTGCTGTGATAAGCTTACAAGTGTAAACTGTGGCTGATGCCATAGATTTCACCTGTTTATCGAAGGAGAGAGTGGAATCCAGATAAAAGCCAAGTGTCTTCACCTCCTTGGACACCTTGATGATATTGCCATCAATCTCAAACAAGGTGTAGTCTTGACCTAATTTTTTAAGATTAGGGTGAGTACCCAGGATGATTAGCTCGGTTTTATCATCATTCAGGCATGGACCGTGGGTAGCCATCCATGCCTCGATGATGAAATACACCCTATTTACCAAGGCCAAATCCTTGTCGTAATCCTTGGAAAGTGGGAGGAGAATCTGGGTATTGTCTGCATAATTAATGTAGGTGATACCAAGAAGGTCCAAATCATCAAAAGGGGGCTTAGTAAATATGGTGTATAAGGTGGGGGAGACGCAGGATCCCTGGGGACCTCCACATAGAATGGGGATCGGATCAGTCGCTGCCAATGGGGAGAACACCCTCATAGTCCTATCACTGAGAAAAGACTCAATCCAAGTTATAGCCCCCTTGGAAAAATGTGCAGCTGAATCTAGGTGGCTGTAAAGGACCTTGTGGTTGACAAGATTGGATGCAGCCGAAAGGTCCAGCAGCAGGAGAAGGGCTGTTTTATCTTTGTCTCGTAGTTCATCTATTTGTGCCTTCAAATCGATAAGGGCAGTCTCAGTGCCATGCTGGGGGCGGACACCTGATTGATGTGCTCCTAAGAGTTTATGTTGTTCCAAGAATTTTTGAATTTGGTTATAAGCAATCTTGTCCAGGATTTTAAGCAGGAATGGGACTGTCGTGACCTTCCTGTGAGATCACATCTTAACCACCTACCATTATACTGTCTGGGTGAGGTATTGCTATTTCTAGCAGACCTACATACACATCGATATCGACAAAATACAAAAATGGGCTACAGGCTAACTAGGGGTCTGGAGATGGTACAACACATTACCAACACCTTAACGATCCAGTCACCAATGTAATTCACATCCTCATTCCAGGGTTCCCCTTTATATATTCTTTTTGTGTTTTGTGTGAGATGTCCCTGAAGGCCACCTACATGTGAGCAGTGATACAATTAATGTAAATTCACTTCTCTTTCCCCAAATCTTTTCCCCCTGCAGCATTTGCACTTTGAAGCGGCTTGCTCACAATGTAGCACGTTTCAAAACGCCCCCACATCTTTCAAAACAATCTTTATATTTATTTTTTCATACGTAATGGGACAGAAACAGCTAAAAGTAAATGAGCTATTTCGAGTAATAGTAATGCAAGAAACTCTAGTGTGAAACACAGATAACTTCTGTGAGATATTTGCTAGTCCATCACTTCAAGGTCTTGAGCAGGAACTTAGTACATTATTGAAATCTTAAGTATATTGATGGATTCATCCCCACTGTAGCGGGTTGGACAACACTGATCAATGCTGTGCCTTCCTGCCCTAAAGTGGTACTATCCTGTGACACACTTCTAAACACATTCTATCCTTGGGTGCACATGTTTTCATTACATGCCATGGATTCATAGGGCTAGATTTTCAAATCTTTCTTTGTTGCAGGTGAGGAGATGTACTGGCCTACACTAGCATTGCTAGTGGGGATGGAAATGCATTTTGTTTCATTGACCATTTCATAGAGATGGGCTGGGAGCCTGTCATACATTCACAGAAAAATCTTTGCGCCACGCTCCAGCCCCTACTGAAATGCACAGTCCGTCTTTGGGAACATATATATATTTTTTTATTTTGTGTACAGGGAGGAACCATGCTCTTTTGAGCACAATAGATAAGCAATGCGATGTAACAGGAAGCAGTGAGCTTCTTATAATGGGGTGAGATTGAGTGACATTCTGGCCAGGTTGTGGTGGGGAGTAAATGTAAGACACAGGGACAATATATGGGTGGAGCTACATAGATTAAGGACAACCAACATTAGACATCTTTAAGTGAAGGTAGGTGGTACGGCCGGCTGTGTTCTAATAAGGTGACCTGCACATTTCAGCAATGAACGCAAATGAGAACAGCATATCCTTTGCACTTTTTTCATTTGTGCTTATTTTTGAGAATTGGGCCCATAGTCTTTGGTCGAATTAGACACATACCTTCCTGTGTGCAGATTTTAAAGAAGTGAAACAAGAAAAACAGAAACTATCAAAAATGCCAAAATGCTAAAACGTTTGATAGGCGTGGGCGACCATTGTGAAGTGCTCGTGTCTCTGCCAGCTCAGGGTGTTGGCTGTTCGAGACCAGGCCTTCAACAAGAGTACTTCAGTGCTAGATGGGGGCATTTCAGAATTCTCAGAATCAATCGACATTCCTTTCTCAAGTGCTCCTTGAAGAGCTCTTTCTCAAAGGCAGCCTGTGCTGTTTGTTTATGGGTGTGGCAACACCAAATGTGGACTCACTCAGAGGAGCAGGCACTCAAGATTGAAGTGAAATTAATGTTATTTTTATTGTTATTATGTCATGGTATTTATTGAGCGTGGACCTAACTTTGAGAAGCAACAGAACACTTAACTGAGGTATACAACAATACAGATACATAACAGAGTGCTTAACAGAGGTGTACAACAGCACAGATGCATAACGAAGCTTTTTTCAGAGGCAACAACAGAACAGATATACAATGGGTGGTAGGATACAGAGGGGCACAGAGGAGGGGTACAGCTGTACAGGGAGGCAGATAGGAAAGGGGTGGACGGCGTCTAGTGAGTCAGAAGGCGCGGGGCAGTGACTTGATGGCCTAGGTGTTGAGGAGGAGAGCCTCCGTGAAGAATGAAGAATGTATCATCCCCTTACAAACCAATCAAAACGCTTGATTTAGCCCCTTCCTCCTTCCAAGGAGCCACTGAGGCTCTTGGTACAATTCCAACAATTTACTCTGATACGAACAGTCACAGTATACATATGATGCCATGTTGTTTGACTTGCAAAGGCCTGAATAATGTGTCCCCTTATTACCTATGCAGTAAATGTACCGTTTTTACACTGAGGAGAAAACAGAGCTCTTCCTTACCACTGTCTCATAACACAAGCCTTTACATTTGTGCATTAAGGAAACCCATACATGTTAATACGCAACCTCCCCAATCTGCAACCAGCTCTCTCAACATCAGACTTTTCTTTCTCTCTTTCAACATCTGGCTTTTAGGAAACTAAACCAAGCAGGAAGCCCCTTCATAAAGTTTGCTTCATGCGTAGAGAGGATTATGTTCATTATAAGCCTATTAGGAAGCCCTAATGTAGCATAGCATAGTGTAGTAATTACACCTTTAAGGGAGACAGGAGAGGGCGGGTCACAAGTACATTGGTTCTCTCTGAGATAAAGGGAGACATGTCTTCACAGAACTCATAACACTGTGCCACTGCTTAAACTTTGGGGAAAGTGTGCCAGGAGAGCTTCACTCAGTGAAGTGCAAAGGCTTACATAACAGAATAGTGCTAAATTATGCAAAACAAAACGATTTTTGAGTCCCTGTGACGAGCATTTCAAATAACACATCGAGCCGACTAGTGACACATTCTGCTTTCCTATATCAAAAGTGTCTAGCCTTTAAGTAATGGAATACTGAAGTGCCATCCATGCCAAGTCCAGAAATGGCATCAGCATTTACCATTGCAGGCACAGAATTGCCCTTTTGTCAGCAACTCTTAACATGGCACTTGAGAGGGCCAACTAGTGTCAGCGATGTTATTGATGCATTTCACTGGAAATACTACCCACAGCAAGAGTGAGTTTAGTTAGATTTTCATCTTCTCTTATGTAATTGACTGCATGCTTCACAATTAATTACAGAAATTAAAATACACGCATACCTCGAACCGTCTAAAGAAGCAAGGCCCCAGTGACAAAATGTACATATACTACAATCAGAGCCACATGCAGGCGTATGGGGATTGTTTCTGCATAACAAAACAATGTTCCCATACATGTTATCACATGTTATGGTCCAGAGTCCGGCCCCCTTGCAAACGCCCCATTCAAGCTTTCATTGATTTGTAAACTTCTCGTGCACTATTCACCACCTGAGCGAATAAGCGAACGAGACAGAAAGGGATGCGGAGATCTGAACGTGGCTGCAGTCGCTATGAACAGAGAGTTGCTGTAGGAGTCACTGACCAGGGAAGGCTCGAAGGAATGCAATTTGGGGATATTAGAGGTGCTTCATGATAATAATATGGCTTGAATGGAGAACTGAGGGGGCAAAGATATATGCTGGCTTACTCTGTATTTAGTCTGTCAAGGAATGATTTAGAAGAGTTTCTGGTTAGCCAGCAACATGCTATGCCCAAGGTTGGAGGCTGAGACGTTCTGCTTCTGCTATTTCTCCGTTGACGCTGTGATACTAACATGTAGCAATGCATAAACGACTGGGCACTATTTGTAATTACTACATTCACAAGAAGCTGGTCAATGAAAAGAGCAAAACAAAGGCAATCGGAATGAGCCCAGCTAAATGCCCTAGGAGGAATGTTTGTGTCAAAGGTAGATATTTAGCAGTATAATCTTACCTTGTCTACCTGGGCATCCATTTTGATAATACAACAGGTTGGGGGTCACAAGTGGAAAAGAGTGGAAATAAAATAGGCCAATCTGCTGGCTTGTTTCTGAGGTTCAATAGAAAGAATGGAGGGAATTTCCTTCCATAGTCCTTTTTTTTGGTTCTGAAATCTGGAGCTACACGCTGTGTGCCCCAGTGATTGTGGCTGAAATGCCTTCCATAGAACCCACCTTTCATTGTTGAATTCAAGTCTGCCCAGACCCTTGTTTCTAGAGAGAGGTTTCTCATATTGCTGATCGTATCCCTCTCTTAGCAATTACATGTTGGATCAGGCCATGGGGTAGCCGTGGGCCATAGTATACTATGGCAAACTGAAAGTAATTTTAGGATGGATGCTTGCATGATGATCCCTTGGCTAGCTAGCATTGTGGAATAAAACTTTGTATGAATTGCGTTTTGCAACCTTGTGGGAGTCTCCGAGTACGATTACTAGAGATTCTCTTAGGGGAGGGAGGGAGAGATTTTGGATTGTGAGAACGAAGGCAGTGTTGGGTAACTCAGACAAATGCCCCATGCTGTCCTGGTATTTGAAACATAAAGTTATATCAAGGATGGAGTATTAAAAAATAGGCCAGAATGGTACGCAACAGTTTGGTTTTGTTTGCCTCTCTCTGGGCTATCTAGCTGCTAAGTGGGACAAGGCAGCTAGACACAGACTCTGTGAATCAGATAATTACACTGCTGAGACCAAAACTCCACTTCATACTCTTATGCTCCCATTATCACAGATGGAGCTAGGAGGAGCTCCACTGCCTCTTTATGACAAAACAATATTAAAATGTGCAAAGACGTCATGGAATAGGAGTCACCCAGCAAAGGCCAGATGGTGACGTAAATAGTGACTCATTATGATGGTGCAGCCTGACATGAAAGAAAGAGGGCCCTACACAAGCCTAAAGGGTTTTTTGCCCCGCTGGCTGGCTTCCCTTAAAGGGTTCTAGTGTCAATTAAGACCCCATTGCCTACCTTTCCTTAGACATATCCAATGAACTTGAGCATTTCTGCTTAAATTATTGCCTAGAAAGTCCCATTTCTTGATCCTGAGTGCCCCCTAGTATTCCAGAATCTGCATTTGTGTGTCTTCTATTAGAGGGGTGAGCTATGTGTAGTTTTATTTTAATTAAAGTCTCCAATACTTTATAAAACCTTGGTTGGACATTCTTGTAATTGGTGTCACACTACTATTGGTGTTTGGTTGCTTCGATGCTAGCTTACACCCTCTTGGCCCATGCTATGTGAACGTGGCAAAAGTAGTGTTCCATTCATGCTGCACCTGTTTCACCTTTATGCTTGAAATCACTGCTGGTTTTGTAGTATTGCGGAGTTGACTAGGAATTTAAAAGCCTCTACTAATCCCTGTACTCGTGCAGAACAGTAGCCATTGTGTCATTGATGAGGGACTGTGAGGAGAAGGTCTTAGATATAGGAGAACTTTGAAGTAGGCCTCTGTTGAATGATAGGCAGTGTGATGAAGCACAGTGATTAATGAGGAGTATGATAAAGGAGAAGGAATATAATGAAGGAGGACTGTGATAAGGGAGAAAGAACTGTGATAAAAGGGAAGGACTGTGACAAACCACTTTGAAGGAGAAGTACTGTGATGATGGACTGTGTCAGTTAAGAAGGACTCTGAAGAGAGACTGTAATGACTGAGGTGATGGAGAAGCAGTGGAGAAGGATTATGATGAAGGAGAGCTGGTGCAAAGGAGAAGGAAGGACTGATGAAGGAGAGGGACTGTGAAAGACTGTGATGAAAGAGAATGACATCTCCTTAACACCCCTTCTCTTCTCTCTCTCTCTCTCTTCCCAGGAGCATTGTTATGGCCATTAAGTTGCACTTATATGCACCAAAGGCAAAAACAACAAGATAGAATGCATACACTATGTTTGGAGCAGTGGTCGAAGTGAGCGGGAGCGGTTGGGAGCGGTGCTCCTCTACTTTTTAAAATTAAGTTTTACCGTTCCTATACTTTTATTTGAAAAAGAAACCGATCCGGAACGGTTTCGTTTTAAAATAAAAGTGTAGGAAGCAGTTGAAACTTGCACTTTCAGTGCACTACACTAACAGGCCGATTCATGGAATTCCTCACAAAAGTGTCGCACGCGGCTGGCGCACAGCGTGCCCGTGCGAATGTCTGCGCCAGCAGCGTGCGATAAAATCACTTTCCGCGCACAGCGTATTCATGGATTCTCGCCTCCAAAAGCAGACGTGGCGCAGAGTGGCGCAGCGACCCTGCAGCAGCGCCAGTTACGCCCCCAAGAACGCCCTCGCGCAAGGAAAAGCCATCAAGATCGCAAAACCATCACAAAGGGCTGTGCCAACCCTGTACTAGTTTACCGGACTGGCAAACAGCAAATGCAAAGCGGGGAACGCGTATTACGGGTTTTGGGAACACGCGTGCACGAGAAGTTTCACATGCGATCTGGCCTGGGGGAGCGTGTGCGTGTATTTCAGGGGTGCGCGAAAAGTTTCACACGCGATTGGGCTGCGTGCGGGTATTTCAGGGGTGCGCGCGAAGTTTTACACGCGATCTGGCCTGGGGGAGCGTGTGCGTGTATTTCAGGGGTGCGCGTGAAGTTACACAGGCGATTGGCCTGGGCGCGTGTATTTCAGGGGTGCGCGAGAATTTCCACACACGATTGGCCTGGGCGCATGTATTTCAGGGGTGTGCGAGAAGTTCCACACGCGATTGGCCTGGGCGCGTGTATTTCAGAGGTGCGCGAGAAGTTCCACACGCGATTGCCCTGGGCGCGTGCATTTCAGAGGTGCGCGAGAAGTTCCACACGCGATTGGCCTGGGCGCGTGCATTTCAGGGGTGCGCGAGAAGTTCCACACGCGATTGCCCTGGGCGCGTGCATTTCAGGGGTGCGCGAGAAGTTCCACACGCGATTGCCCTGGGCGCGTGTATTTCAGGGTTGCGCGAGCAATTCCACACGCGATTGGCCTGGGCGCGTGTATTTCAAGGGTGCGCGAGAAGATCCACACGCGATTGGCCTGGGTGCGTGTATTTCAAGGGTGCGCGAGAAGATCCACACGCGATTGGCCTGGGTGCGTGTATTTCAGGGGTGCGCGAGAAGTTCCACACGCGATTGCCCTCGGCGCGTGTATTTCAGGGGTGCGCGAGAAGTTCCACACGCGATTGGCCTGGGCGCGTGTATTTCAGGGGTGCGCGAGAAGTTCGACACGCGATTGCCCTGGGTGCGTGTATTTCAGGGGTGCGCGAGAAGTTCCACACGCGATTGGCCCGGGCGCGTGTATTTCAGGGGTGCGCGAGAAGTTTCACACGCGATTGCCCTGGGCGCGTGTATTTCAGGGGTGCGCGAGAAGTTCCACACGCGATTGGCCTGGGCGCGTGTATTTCAGGGGTGCGCGAGAAGTTCCACACGCGATTGGCCTGGGCGCGTGTATTTCAGGGGTGCGCGAGAAGTTCCACACGCAATTGGCCTGGGCGCGTGTATTTCAGGGGTGCGCGAGAAGTTCCACACGCGATTGGCCTGGATGCATGTATTTCAGAGGTGCGCGAGAAGTTCCACACGCGATTGGCCTGGATGCGTGTATTTCAGAGGTGCGCGAGAAGTTCCACACGCGATTGCCCTGGGCGCGTGCATTTCAGAGGTGCGCGAGAAGTTCCACACGCGATTGGCCTGGGCGCGTGTATTTCAGGGGTGCGCGAGAAGTTCCACACGCGATCTGGCCTGGGGGAGCGTGTGCGTGTATTTCAGGGGTGCGCGTGAAGTTTCACACGCGATCTGGCCTGGGCGCGTGTATTTCAGGGGTGCGCGAGAAGTTCCACACGCGATTGGCCTGGATGCGTGTATTTCAGAGGTGCACGAGAAGTTCCACACGCGATTGGCCTGGATGCGTGTATTTCAGAGGTGCGCGAGAAGTTCCACACGCGATTGCCCTGGGCGCGTGCATTTCAGAGGTGCGCGAGAAGTTCCACACGCGATTGGCCTGGGCGTGTGTATTTCAGGTTTGCGCGAGAAGTTCCACATGCGATCTGGCCTGGGGGAGCGTGTGCGTGTATTTCAGGGGTGCGCGTGAAGTTTCACACGCAATCTGGCCTGGGGGAGCGTGTGCGTTTATTCCAGGGGTGCGCAGAAAGTTTTACACGCGATTTCAGCAGGGTACGTGTATTTCAGGGGTGCCGGGGAGTCCTACATGTGATTTGGTAGTGTGGGTCCTCCCAGGTGTTCCCTGTACACCCTCCATGGCCCCTGCAGGCAGCCCACACCACAGGGGACTACCCTGCATCCCTGGTCATGTCCCGCAGGCAGCCCACCCAACATGGGCATGCCCCCCAGCAAAGGCACATGTCTCCTTGCACTAATGATCACCAACTCATGTCCCCTTGCACCCCCACCCCCAGAATTGCGGGGCACCTGCCAGCAGGCCCCCACTCATGTCCCACTCATGTCCCCTTGCACCCCCACCCCCAGCATTGCGGGGCACCTGCCAGCAGGCCCCCACTCATGTCCCCACCACCCCCAGCCCCCAGCACTGTGGGGCACCCTCCACCGGGCCCCCACCCATGTCTCCCACCACCCCCACCCCCCAGCACTGTGGGGCACCTGCCAGCAGGCCCCCACCCATGTCCAACTCATGTTCCCCACCACCCCCACCCCCAGCAGTGCAGGGGCACCCTCCACCAGGCCCCCACCCATGACTCCCACCACCCCCACCCCCCAGCACTGTGGGGCACCTGCCAGCAGGCCCCAACTCATGTTCCCCAGCCAACATGTCATCACAATCTAGATCCCTGGTCCCTATGGTCAGCCTCCAAATGCAAAACACCCACCCGAGTATTGCATCCACCCACTCAGAAATGGCAATTACATGACAGAACAACAATTGCAAGTTTCGAAACAAACACATGTCCCTCACATACACCCAATGGGTGTCAGTGAATCTCAAAACCCATATCATGATATGTATGAAACCAATGAGATGATACTACACATTGAAGTTCGATAAAAAAATATGTATTAAAGGAAACATAAATAGATTCCTCAAAACCCATATCATGATATGTATGAAACCAATGAGATGATACTACACATTGAAGTTCGATAAAAAAATATGTATTAAAGGAAACATAAATAGATTCAAAAATAAATAAACTGAAATGGAATGTACAAAAATTAAAAGAAGCATGTCTGTGAAAAAAAGCAAAACCAAAAATCATAATCCAAAGTAATGGTGTCCAAAGTCACTGTCCACAAAAGTAAATCCAATGGGAAATAATAATTGAAAGCCATTGCTCCATGGGTAAATTGTGAAAGAAAAATTAAATCCAACAGTGAACTATGTACAGACGAACAAGCCAGGGTCCATTATCCCAACAAAAGAAATGAAACCTATCTAACAACACTAACTAATAAAATAAACTATATACAAAAATGTGGCCAATGTCCAAAAGGTCCAAAATAATTTAAAAAAAAAAGGAAACCTAACACTACCTACATAACTATGTACAAGGGCAGCGGGCTAGTGTGACGGCTCACTTTTGGATGTCCCGGGCCAGGGCATCATCGAACTCCTGCTCAATGTCCCGGAGGCGGTCCTCCTCCATGGCCCCGAGGGTCCGCAGGGCCATCGACGTGTCCACCTCCAACCCCCTGCGGATTGCCTCGAGGCACTCGGCCCGCCTCAGGGCCCTCCGCATGTAGTTCTCCGCCCTGACCATTGTGAGCCGTTCCTCCTCTGCCCGCTGCCGCTCCGCACCTATCTGCTGGCCCAACCGCTCCCACACGGAAGCCACTCCCATACCAGGGTTCTCCTGCCCTCCGGCCGATGCCTGCACCCCTGATGTTGATGGCCCCGAGCCATGATGCCTCCCACGTCGAGCCTGCCGCTGCCTCCGACGCAACTGCCTGTGCCAGCACGACGGCATCCAGCCTGATGGAATCCACCGATGCCGTCGTGCACGTGCCCTGCCCGATGATGCCGTCACATCCTCCATCTGCTGGGGTCCAGTTGCTGGTGTGTCCACCCCTGCTGGACCTCCGACTCCCGACTGTGGCAGGGATGGGATCCCCACCGAGGTGGCTGCATTGGTCGGGGCAGGTCCACAGGGGGCCCTGGTGGCATCTGGGCCGGAAGACGGCATGGAGTACGACTGGCGCATAGCCTCCACAGAGGAGGAGAGGGTCGCCAGAGTGCCCGACACATGTACGAGACCCCCGACGATGACCGCTCCCAACTGGGCCAAGTTGGCACGGTGCTCTTCGTGATGACGTGCGTGCTCCCCGCGGGAAGCACGCACCTCATCACGAATGACAGCCGTGCGCAACGCGACACCAATCAGGACCTTCTCCATACGGCCAGGGGTCCCCTCGTCCGCAGGTGGAGGGGAGTCATATGACATGGACATCCCCCCTACCTGCGGACGGGCCTGTGATGGGGCATCCCTGCTGGTGCATGGTGGTGCAGTCACAGTGTCAGGGACAGTGACATGCACAGGCACCTCCACGGCGACCTGTGCTGCCTCCTGCCCCTGCCCCTTGACTGCACCACTTGCACCAGCAGGGATGCTCCCACCAGGCCCCATGTGCGTCTCAGTAGCGGCCTCCTCCTCCTCTGTGGAAACCACCAACCTGGATGGCTCCACACCGTCTTCCGCCGTTGCAAGCCCCTGTGGGGGCTCACCCTCCCCTTCCGCTGCAGCCGTGGGGTCATCCCCGCCGCTTAGCTCCACAGCGCCGTCTCCGCCCTCTTCTTCACTTTGCGCTGTGTAGTGGGAGACATAGAACACAAGCATCAGGGTACTGTACAATGGTCCCCTAGACAGGAAGCAATAGCAGATGAGTGGCACTGTCAAAGATCACTTCCATCAATTCCCTCCACAACACATGGGTCAGTGCAGGCACAACACATGCAGTAACAGGCATGGTGCATGCTATGGACATAAGCAAACATGTCCAAGGGACTCTTGAAGCATACAATGTTGTTTTTGGACTCACATGCATCATGGGTCATGCCTATCACATGCACACACTTCAACGTACTTTCATCCATCTGGACTCGTACACCCCAGACACAGTGGATGCAAGGATAACTAGGCTGCATCAGTGAATCTGAACATTGTCACAGACATGTGTCATGCATCCATGGCATCCACAAGTCACAGACACGCAGGTCAGAAACACAGACATGGACACCATACATGAACATGGCATCAGCACCCATCCCTCACCCACACCCATGTCCAGGAACAGAGACTGGCATGCTCTCATGTGTCCATTCCGCATAGGGCTCCCCATGTTACATTTCAACACATACACCAACCGTGTGCTTCACACATTACTGGTCTCACATGCATGACCATGATGTCCCTGCACACACACACGCGTACATGGCCTATGTCACACATACAGGCAAGTATCAGACAACCAGCACGCTTCAACATGCCCTGTCTCACACAGCAATGCTTGGCCACTTACCGCTCGACTCCAGACGGGTCTGCCTCTCAAGGATCTGGGCATGGAGCGCTGGGCGTACGCATTCCAGGAACCTCAGCTGGATGGTACTCATGCTGCCCCGGTCCCTCTCCACGAGGCGCCGGGCCTTTATGAGGGCTCTGGACCTGAAGTCCTCCCAGCGCTTCTTGATTTGCTTGATGTTGCGGGTTGCCACCCCCTCCGCGTTGATGGCAATCACAAAGTCGTCCCAGATCCTGTCCCGTCCTTCCTTGTCGGCGCGTGGTGATCCGAAGAGGGCATCATAATGCCCCAGGACAAGCTCCACCAGGACACCAACTTCCTTCTGACTGAAGCTGGTGGCCCTCTGCCCCTCTGGCTGGGGGTCGCCAGTGGTCTCGGATGGTGTTTGCCCGACATGGCGACCCCCGAGGCAGGCGTGGGTGGGCAACTGGGTCCTGGGGCTGGGCTGTGGAGCGATGGTATCCCAGTCGGGAGTGTTCTGTTCCAGCAGGGGTGGACACAGAACTGGACCCCTGCAGATGGCTGATGTGCAGGCACCAAATGGCAGGGCACGGTGGCAGCAGGCAGGCAGGCAGCAGCAGATGGCTCGTGGGAGGCTGCTCGGGGCTCTGGGGGGGCAGTAATTCGGCCTTTTGGGCAGGAGCATGGTCTTCTGTGTGCTTACGCGTGGCCAGCTTGATACGGAGTGATTTGGCACGTGAAAATTCTGCACGTCAGCGTGTGAATAGAGGAAAGGCCCTTAGCACGTAAGCGCGTCAGCACGCATACGCGATTCCTTTGGACCAAAGGCCCTTAGCGCGTATGCGTGTCTGTGACGTATCACGCACGGGCGTTGCTTTTCATGGGGTGCGGTGCGTGTGTCTTGCAGGCGTTGGGGTTCACACGCTATTACTTCACAGCGGGTGGGTGTTGGCTACGCGTTCTTCTACACGCAAGGCAGACGGTGAGTGGTACCCTGCTCCCCCAGGCCCGATCGCGTGTGAAAACACCCGCGAGTCCCTGAAATCCACGCGCCCAGCCCAATCGCGTGTGGAACTTCTCGCGCACCCCTGAAATACACGCGCCCAGGCCAATCGCGTGTGGAACTTCTCGCGCACCTCTGAAATACACGCACACGCTCCCCCAATCCCGGTCACGTGTGGAACTTCTCACGCACCCCTGAAATACACGCGCACAGGCCAATCGCGTGTGAAACTTCTCGCGCACCTCTGGAATACACGCGCCCAGGCCAATCGCGTGTGGAACTTCTCACGCACCTCTGGAATACATGCACACGCTCCCCCAGGCCCGATCGCGTGTGAAACTTCTCACGCACCTCTGTAATAAACGCACACGCTCCCCCAGGCCCGATCGCGTGTGGGCCTTCTCGCGCGTGTAGTTCGTTGGCGCACATTTTTTTCCTGCGCAGGGACGCTACCGCCTGCTTTCGTGTGGCGGACATGTATGGGCCTGTGCGCGTCTTTGGCCGTGCGCTGTTTTTCCCTATTCGATTCCATGAATACGTGTTGTAGGCGAGCGTGTGGGCGTTCTGCGCACTTGCCTCCTGTACTTCCCCCGTGACACCCACATTTTCACGAGTTGTTCCCCATTCTGCGTGTGACGCCCCGTGTTACACCTACTTTTGTTATGTGCGCCGCTCTATGTGCGAATTCGCTGTGGCCTTATCGCACGGCGTTCGATGACCTGTGCGCCAGCGTGCGCCAGCGTGCGCCGCGCACTTTTTCAGCGCACATCCCACATTTTGCGCGTGCACGGACTTCCATGAATTGATGTGCGATGTTTTCTGTGCGATAATCGCACTTGCACTGCGATTTTCGCTATTTCACTGCGAATCGCACGTTTTCGCACGCGTGCGCCGTTTTTCGGCGCACATTAATTCCATTAATCGGCCTGTAAATGTTCCCGTAAACAGCAGGTGCATGTGTTTGGGGGTTTGGTTTGCGCGTGGGAGGGGGCGTGGTGATGGAGTTTGTGGGGAGTGGGGGCAGGCCAGCAGGGAACATAGTTCCACTACTTCTTTTTCTACACTTCAACCACTGGCTTGGAGGCGTGCACTCTAGCAAGTAGAGTTCCCCATTACTATGTATCTTTGCAACAAGGCTCCCTGTTGCCTTTCCCCCCTTTACCCGCCCTGTACGCCCCCCTAACCGGAGTTGATTGCTACATTGAACCTAAACGGTCCTCTACAATTGAAATGTCACGAACAGTGGTGTGCTGCATATCACAGAGTTTCAGATTCGTGAACAAAAATCATAATGAGATGGTTTTGAGAGTGTCTACAGGGCAGGTGTATGTCAGAGTCCGTCCTGGTCTGTAAATGCTTTCCTGAACGGCATCTAAAGAGGATCTTGGCCTACTGTGTCCGGAAGTGAGTACCAAAATGTTGTTCTCAAAACAATTGGACATGCCAAAGAGATGTGTGTCTCTGGAGCACAGTGGACCACTTGTTTTTAAAAATGTGGATTTTAAAAATCAGATAATTTGGCCAGGTCCAAGGAAGGCACGGTGCATATCATGGGTAGGACCCACTTTGCATTAATCTGCCAGTGAAGAGCAGAGAGGCAGGGAAGATGTGTTCCTCGCCACCAGCTCACACTAAGAGATGGGATGCCACCAACCTCAAGCTGTGTGATTCTGAACAAATGGTTCCTCACCCAGTGAAATGTTATATGTGCAGAATGTGCGGAATGTAATGCAAAGATTTGAAGAAAAACAACCCACTTGTACAAATAGTCAATCCTCTCCTAATTACACGCTGCTTTCTGTAACACACTAACACACTACATGGCATTGGACACGACATATGTACATTGTCTCATATGTGAGCTGCACCTTCTTTTTGCTGCTACTTGCAGCTCGGTCTGCACCATAGCAAATACATGAAATGCGTGGTTGCATGCGTTTTTACTGCACAATTGTTCACCACTTTTTTTTATCATTGATTTGTTAGTGAGTTTTTTAATGCAAAATATAGGGGAGATTGCCCGACACAGCCGCGTCCCCCAATGTCCCCACGCTCCCGCCCTACATTGTCTCACCCAAAAACCTCTGCATTTCTGCAGTTAAAAAACAGTAACAAATCTAAGTTAAATAAATTACAGCTCTTAAAAATAGACAAGGGCCTAGATGATCAAATGTCTGTCCTTAATTTAGCACCAATGTTGGTTCTTGGGTAATACAGAACGGAGCAAACAGGTTTAGCCCCAGTCCTTACTAAGAATAATTTAGCATTTATGTAGTGCTACGAACAGCGCTGCTTATTATTGGTGTGTGGTGCTCATTTATCGACCTCAGAAGGATGAAAGGCTGAGTTTGGCCCTGGTGGGATTTGAACCTGCATCAGCAGGCTTGAGCACTGATGTTAAAGCGAACGCTCTACTCACTGTGCTATCGGACCTGCATGCTCCTTATCATCTAAAAAAACTTTTGTGCTTGTACAAAAATAATATTTACTATATTTGCTGTGTAACATGAAAAGAAATGTAGTAAACACATAATTAGTTAATTCTCTGTTTAATAGTTTTCACTTGTATTTGGTGCCCTCCAGATAATCCCAGCACAATGAATTACAAAGAAACGTCTAAAATGGCCTCCTGGGAACTGGGTGTTAGCTTACGTTCTAAATGTTCATTTTCAAATCTTACATTTATGCTCATAAAAGTCCAAATGAATTCCGCCCCCAATGCAACATTACATCTGCCTTCTTTGTGTTTTAAGGAAGACCTATGGATCATTTTGGACTTGGAATTTTATGAGCATGAATACAATATTTGACATGAACATTTCGAATGTAATGTAGTGTTTTATAACTACTAGGATGCACCCAGTACCGAGGAGGTAATCCTAGGTTTTTCTTCATAAAAGAAATATAGTAAGCACATTTCTTTTTAAGTTATGAAGCAAGCATAATACCAAAAATGTGTTTGCCCAGGTGAAAACTTGTTTACATTATATACACTCTGACAAATCCTGTTTGCTGCATTCGGCACTATCTAGCCATTTGCTTCATTGATAGCGCCAGTGAAAATGTAGATTATCTGTCCCAAGTGCACACTTGGGCACTTTCTTGTTGGTGACTGCCAGCCTTGTCACCTGCGTGTGTCTAGAGACACATACCTAGTGCGCAAAGTTGCCCAAGGTGCTGTTCGATAATTGTCACAGAAGTTTAAAAGGAAACGCTAAAGATAAATGTCACGTTGTCAAAAAAGATGTGTAATGGCTGTTTTTATTTGACAGACTCGGTTATTACTAACATGCACGGGTAACACAGTGGGCCTCTCCACGGCTTAAGTAAAACGCCCATCTCCGAAAATATCATTTTTAGGAATTGCTGTAAACAATTTGTGGCAATTTTCTGGTACCAGATTGTCAAAACGTTGGCATTTTGCAAACCAAATGGAGCCAATGAATATTTGCTTAGATAATAAGGAATGGAGGAAACGGTTAGAGCCAATCCGCATGATCAAAACATGCTTTAGCCCACTGTTTTATATGCTATGTAGGCTCCAAAACATCAAAAGAAATGCTGTAAAACGCATTTCGTTTGATGTTATGGAGCAAACGTAGAACAAAAAAAACATAGAACAAAAAAGCGTCTGGTTCTTTTTGCCCTAGTGCAAATATTATCAATAGTTTGGATTCTGAAATACACCTGCTTGCTCCATTCCACGTTATCTAAGCATTTGCTCTATTTTTAGCAGGGGTGCAAAGGTTAGATAATCTGACCACATCCTTTGTTATTTCAGCTCAACGTGTACAGTTCAACGCCTATACAGCCCATGTACTGCAAAAGGATCCAGTAGAAAGAGTGTGTAACTGTGTGTCCCCATTCCCATCGGGGGGGGGGGGGCACTTCCATTGTGTCTGTCCTTAATGCTGAGAGAATAGATGCGCCTGCGCCCGGTTGGATACCACCAGTCACAACGCAGTGTTGTGACTTGTAACGTGCTCTAATGGGCAGACCAGGAGCCCATTTAATTTAGAAGTTTATTATCAGCAAGCTTTAACAAACCATTGTTTATGAGACACTGATAAATAAAATATTCTATATTTGGAACACAGAATGCAAGGTGAAAAGTTGCTGTGAATGATCCATTGTGTTTAGTAGAAAAACGTGTGTCAGCCAGGCAACATGGACCCGGTCACTGATCACATGTGTGCGTCTTCTATGCCTAAACTAATGGCAGGGATGTTGACTAAACTGTAAGAAATGAAAACTAGATCGTGTTCTTTATTTAATTTGAACACTGTGATCAATGTGTGACGTTTTTATGTTCATTCTGAAACAAGGTGCAATATTCATGTTTGCATTTTCTATAAAAAAAATGATGTATGTTTTTTGTGTTCTTCAACTATATATCATAATAGGTGATCAATTGAAAATTGTGAAAGTAAAAGACGTAGATTTCAAATAAAGTTAAAGTTGATGAATCCATTGAGTAGATAATTCTATCATTATTCGCGACAGAGATACGATGGTTAATGAAGGTATATGATTTAAGAGGTCTGCAAACTGCACATTGGGTTTATAGTGAAAATGTCGACTACAAAAATGTCGAAAAATATAATGTAGAAAAAAAAAAAATGGAATGTGTTTTTTTACATTTTCTTTTTTAATGGGGGTTGCCCCCCCAGCCCCCCGTTTATTTTACTACCTAAACCCAAAAGAAAACATACAAATTTCGGATTTTTTTTTCGACATTATCTTTTTCGACATTTTTGCATTCGACTTTTTATTTTCGATATTATAACTGGATACCGGTCCTACACAGTCATCAGTGCCTCTTGGGACTCTTGGGACTTTGTAGTACCAGAGCAAGTCTTCCTTAGACTGTACTCTCTTTAAAATATTACTTTAAAATGAAGAGTCTCGAGAATATTTGGAAACACGCTGATTGTTTTTTCAAGGCTTGACATTGTCCTGGGAGGATAGCTCAGGTGCAACGGGAAGCAAGATGACACGGAGAACCACAGGTTCTATCCCCGGGTCTGCGTTTAGAAATCTCTGAGTATTAAGCGTGTTATAAATAACAGCTCATATCATATTCCTTCTCTCTGTTTGCTGTGTCCATATTAATTGCTCCTGTTTCTTCCATGTTATTCTTAGGCACGAAGTTAGGGGGGAGGGTGATTCTTACCTGGCATTTGTTTATCTCTGAAATCATTTACTTCTAAGCTTTTTAAGTGGGTTGTATTTTGAGTTCACACACAAAAAAATAGGAGGACTTCCAGATTTTTACACACAGAATTGTATGACTTCCTCTCCCAAAAGTTGAACTGAAGCTGCAGTCCCACACTAACAAGGGCGAACCCCGAATTTGAAGTAGATGCCAGTGTTCCCAGCAGCCCTTTCTCTGCTTCAGAGGAGAGAGGCTGGTAAAGCTTGCAATCAATCGGAGCTAGTCATTTCCCCTGCAGTGTCACCCTTTACAGGGTTGATCCTTCAGTACACAGCCTGTGCTGAATTTAGAAAGGCTTTCTGAGGTCAAATGTGAAAAGAAGCATTGCAGTGAAAGAGAATACTTGCATGTTCAGCAAACAAGACGCGTACACCTTTGTATGTGTTGATAGACAGGTCGTTTCCAAAGGACATTGTTGTCTGAATCCTTTCATGTTGGATTGCCTGAAGCATTCTCCTTTCCATTTGAAGTCCGCACTACAATGTTGGGTTTGTGATTTGTGTGCACTGCTCTGTTGGTGTAGTGGCTAACACGGAATTCCACTGGTGGTTGATTAGATTCCCAGCTGTGCATCATGGCAATATATATCCAGTGGCGACCATGGTACAGGTACCGCCTTCCTGTCCTTTGGAAGCACTGTAGTTCATTATCATGGGGGTTTGCACATTCTCCCGAATGTCCTTCCTCCAGTCAATGGGGCAGAAACAGTTCAGAGGGGCTTGTACTAAAATACAAAGAAACACTGTCTATCTCTGGGAATCCCTAAATAAATAGGTTATGACACACATAAAACCATATGCAGATAAAATAAAGTGATTGCATAGGAGAAATCATTCGGGCAGTATGTCAGTAATGAGCACTGCTAGAAGAGTGCCCACTCACTAGAAAGATACAGTGGCACAGAATCAGAACAAAGGCAAAGGTTGCCCTCCACCTTTGGAAGATGTGTGCCCTGTGTAACTAAAGGAGTGGGCTACCAGAAGCAGTCACGTTTTCTTGCCTGGTATGAAAGGGAGCAACATTCTATTTAACACAGCTCATAATAATATAATTAATCAGCAGTCAGAAAATCAATTAAAATTAAAATGCTCCATGATTTCCGCTTCTTCGCTATTACCACTTATGCGGCTGCTCGTGAGTGCCTCTATGCGTTGCCTGCGTTACACGAAGAAAAAAAAATGAAAGGTTCTTAGTTATTATTTAGTTGTATTCAACGATTCTGTTGGCAAGACTTCGATTTAATGATATGTTACAAAAAGCACATAAAAGTATTTTCTATGTGCAACAAATAACCGAGTTCCACATGTATCAAAATGATGATATGAATCCAGACAATGGTTGGTAGCGGCACCTACTGGCCAGAGCATTAAAGCAACTTAGCATCATTTAATTGACTTGTGGTATACAGCCTGAAGCGAGTCCATCTTGGGTGAGTCCTAACAGAGCCTTACTTTGAGAGCAATGCCTGGGCCCTGTCGGATATAACACCCATCCGGCCTAGAAAGGGGAGCCATCAAATCAATTTAAGGGACGGAAGAACGGAACTATTCATAAGTAGCTTTCCCTAGAATAGGAGAACCGAGAAAGTATTGCATTATTTATAATACCGTATATTAACGAGTTCAAAGGCAATATGTTAAGCTGCATAACAAGTGGGAGAACAGGGGCCATTCATTAGCAAGTCATTGGCCTTGTATAGCGACCTTCTCCCATTTGCTTTTGGGCTCATTGCATGTGGCACTGTAAGCATTGAGGGAGAATTTGCTGGTGGGGAAGCGGGAGAGGCAGATGTGACACCTATAGTGTGGAAGGGTGCAGGCCGGAAGTACCCAGGTCCTGCGTGATAGCATATTTTTATGGGCTTGGTGGAAAACCTTGGAGATATGTAATCCTGAAGGAAGAGCCCAATGTCTGAGTGGCTAAACATGCTTTGGATAAGTGTAAGAGGACTAATGTCCATGTGCTATTGGGCAGTCATGTGGTTGCCACCTCTGAGGGATGTGCATGTGTAGAGCAGATGAAACAGGGGGTATGATAAGTGGGGGACGATAAGCAGATATGGCACCATCAGGGAGAGAGATAGGGTGCAGCTGCTGCTGAAGTGAATACGTGGCTTGTCAAATGTTCATATTTACAGCCGTATGAGTCTGATTCGGTTGTGATGGAGTCCGTCCCAAATAACCCCCTGTTTTCTGATAGGTTTCGTCATTGGGATTCATATGGGTCCTTGGTAAATGGTATAGTCTTATAGTGCCCCTTCCAAGACACAACTTTGAATGAGTAGATGAATGGACAGGTGGGTTTCTGGGCTGGTCTTCTCATGACTTTCATTGAAAGGCCAGGGTTTTAGCTGTTTTCTGAAGGTTAAGTTGTCTTTTTCTGCATGGAGGTGTTTGGTAACAGAGCTTCATAGATTGGTTGTTAGGAGGGGGAAAGGACCTTCCATGACAGTTCCCACTGAATTTTGGTACCATTACTAGTGGGCTGTTGCTGGATCAATGTTCTTGATGGCGTTTAGTGTGAGCATTTCCTTGTGATAGATTCCATGCCCCTGTCATGGTAGGACGTGGGCAGCGATGCAAAGCATTTTGAAATGGATGCTTCTTTTAACAAGGAGCCTGTGTGGCATGTAGAGTGCTGCCATGATGTGTTTGTATCTTTTCAGTCTTAAGAGTAATTCAGTGCAGTGTTTAGAACTCTCTGAAGTCTGATGAGTAGTTATTCTACGTGTCCCTGGAAAAGGCTGTTGCCATAGTCGAGTCTTGATAGTACCAGTGAGGTAATTGCCATGGTCCTGTGAATGAAGGTCAGGTAGGGCATGATGCATCGTAAGGTGTACAGTTGTAAGGAGCAGCTCCATACGATTTCTTAAACCTGTGGTTCTAATGTAAGGTCACTGTCCACGATACCTCCCAGTGGAAATAGGCAGAGAGCAAGAGCTGATTATATCTGGCCACAGGATTGCTGTGGGATTGGGTGGTATCGTACCACAGATCCGGAGTTCTGCTTTGGATTGGCTGACCTTAAGTCTGTTCGAGGTCATCCAAGAGTCCATGTGTGCAAGGCATGTGTTGCGGTCAGGGATGACCGTAGTTGAGTCGTTGGTGAGGTTGTAACCAATTTGCATGTTCTTTTCATGGATGAAGCATAGAAGGCTAGTGCTGCTGATGGAATCCAGGAGGGGGGCATGTTTATGTTGAAGAGAGGAGGAGAGAGGCTGAAACATTGGAGTACTCTGCATGCCAGAGTGCATGGAGGCAATTAGTGCTTTTCTGTCCCCTCAGTCAAGACTGATGCTGTCCAGAGGAGGGGATTGCCTTTAACCCAATGTCCTTTAAACATTTTAGTAGGATCGCATTACTGACGGTGATGAATGCAGCAGAAATATCCAGGAAGCTTAGAGCACTGATTGAGACATTGTCTGCGTTGTTTTTGATCATGTTCCAAAGTGAAAAAAGTGTGGATGCTGTTCCTCTCATTGTCCTAAATGCATGCAGCGTTTCATGGAGGAGGTTGTTGATCTCAACGAATATTCCAGAAGCTGGTGTTATATGCATTTCTTGGGGGTGTTCACTCTGAAAGCCATGTTAAAGATTTGTCAGTAATTGGCTGCGCTGCTAGGGTCAGCTTTGGTTTTTTTTAAGGAGAAGCTTAGCAAAGGCTCTTATGAAGGTAAGTGGGATGGTCCATTGATCGATGGAGGCATTGAGAAGGGACAGGAGGGCATGTGCTCATCCGGGTTGCCTAGTTATAGCTTTGTACATTCTGGGGAGGCATGGAAGTCCTGGAAATCCTATTGGCTTTCTCGAGTTTACCATGGAAAGCATGTCCTGGGCAGTGAAAGGGCGAAAGTGGTTAATGACGGCATAGAAGAATATGTGAGCATTACTTCCCTAGGTGAAAGGAACACTGTTAGCCCTTCGCCATCCAAATGGCCTTGGATTTGCACATTTTGTGGTTGACGTGTCTCTTGATGGGGAGGCAAGGGCTCTTGCAAAGGTGTTGTAGTCGTTTTAGCAGTTTGCAGGTTCTTGAATTTTTGGATGACTTTGAATACATCCTTCATACCATGTTGTGCTGATTGATCATGATGGAAGCAGTGGGCTATTTTTCCTTTGGTAGTTTCTGCTCTGTAGTATCGCAGTTGCAAATGACAGGCCACTTTGTCTTCCAGGAGGGTGCTTCTTCTCAAGATTCTCTTGGGTTTCTGCTGTAATGCAATCCAGCTTGTGGTGAACCATGTGGATACCTGTTTCTTTTGTGAGGTCCTGAAAGGCTTTTTTGGTGATATGCAATCCAGGGTGGACTTTATCTGGTTGTGATATCATTCATTTTATCACCAAGTGTTCTGGTTTGACTTTTGGTTGAGATATGCGGTTAGGATGTTTTGAAATTTTCAGCTAGGGTGTGCATTTAGATCTTTTACCATGGTCTGATAAATGTTGGGGGTACTTCAGTGATGCTGGTGAAGGGGATGGAAATGTGGTCTCCTCTAGGTAAACTGACTCGGATAGAAACTGTGGTAATGTTCTCATTGCAGAAAGTACTTCTAAGGTGTGGTCCAGCATCCTGGGTGGAGACTTCAAGCAAGTGAGGTGAAGCATGACGAGATTTGTGTAGAGAGACTCTGTAGCCTCATTTTCCTCCTTCTCAAACCAGATGTTGAAGTCTCCCAGTATGGTGAGGTGTTGGAGGTCTGTAGACGGATTATGAAATAAAGGTGTAAGGAAAGTGGTTTAACAGATTGTTCAATTAATAGTATATGGATGCAGAAAATAATGGTTTGAATTCCTTTGAAGGTTGAGATAAAGTATTTAACCTGCTGTTTTACCCTCACCCTAAATAATAACCTGATGCCTGCAATTAAACTAATACTAGACCTTGAAAACTTTGTTTCAATTATATTAATTAACTACGTAAATATGGACTTATTAGCGTCATGTGTTATGTGCTTTAGTTGCATGCACAATGAAATATAATCTTTGCTGGAATTTCTTGTGTCTTTTTTTTATTGGTGCTGATCATTCATAAGCGCTCTACAAAAACTGAAACTGTTTCTTGTCCTTGAAGAACATCTTTTATTGTTACACAAATCAAGAGTTCTCATTTCATCAACCTCTAGAGCAAACCAGAGCCAGTGTCATCATTCAAACCTTTATTCTACACCCTACATATACATCTCTTCAACAAGTACTTAACTCACTGAGCTATTCTACCAGAAATTCAAGTAGCGAGCAATTTTTAGCATGTACTTGTTCCACACACCGTAGCTCCTCCTGAACAAACAATTCTACCCATGACATGTTCTTACAGCCTTTTCCACATAGCATTTCAAGAACGTCCCCGTGGGTCAGATCAACACTGGAACGATATTAAGACCATTTTTATGTAAATCATTGAAGCCATATGCCCTGATCTATGTCACACGATAAAACCACCAATCAATGATGGAAGCCTTCTTTGCTTCTTTGAAACCAACCAGGCCAACCCAGTTATAATCAATGTATATGTTCACTCAATAGAAAGTTGGAAGGCCATGCTTGGTTACCCCCACTCATCCCAGATTCACGAAAAGATACTGCCATCACTCCCTTCTTAACAAAGATATTATGCTGACCGACCCAAAAGACCTGCCCAACCATTGCATGATTTCAACTCCTTAGTCAAATTGGTGTCGCTGTGTTAGTACATTATTAAAACTGTGAAAAATGCTGGCAACAACATGACGGTGTAAAAGAAAATGATGATGAACCATTGTTTTTTGGGGAAAGGGGAAGCAAAGACTGAAACATAAGCGTGTCTTGTGAACACGAGTGCATTGTAGTCGCAGGTCTTAAATTAAGGACTACTTAGTTTGAAAAAAACATAATGAATTCAAAGTAAAAGCAATGTAACGTATATGTGAAAAGTTTTTACTTTTTGTATTAACTATATCACACACAAAAAAACATGATTTCCATGAAAAACAATTCAGAATTTAAGAACTCTTGGGAATCCTGATTTAAAAAGACACAACCTGTAAAAAAGAAAACACATTGATTAGCTGTGTTTAGTCCACCATTAAAATATGTGTTTTTCTCTAAATCATTGGCAGAAATAAACCTCTGCAACAATCATTTGTTCACAATTTTAACACCACCCAATCTTAAAGCAGGCCAGAATTAAAAAGCATATCACTGAACATGGTGGAGCAATTGGAGATTCGAGCAGCCTTGAAACGATAAATGCAACCAGTCAAAACGTTGAAAACAACACATATTTCAGAGCCTTCATTTCACAAATAGATTGCAAAGGTGTTCAGAAATTAGGCAGAAATCACATTAATGCAACAATCCTTCATGCCCAAAGCAGATGGCTTAGAAATGCTGGCAGCTCCCTGTTAGCTCAACCACTTAAAGAAACAGTAACTGTAATCCCTGGTGACATTTAAAGCTGCCACTTTACAATTCTGGGCAAAGCAAACTCTCCCATAAAAGGTGAGTGCACTTCCTGACGAAACTCCACCCTGGGAAATTGCATTGAAAATACCCAGTTCAAATATGAAGCAATATATAGAGTTTAGAAGTAGAAAACAAGTAGCATTAGTGGTCACAAATGACACTTTATTGATTCAACTAAACAGAATTGTTGAGGACCAACATCAAGTATTGAGCAAAGATGGGAAAATAAAAATACATATTCAAGGACAATCTCTTAAATTCCTTAAAAGCTAGCAGAAAATATAGCGCATTTCCTTACCAGAAGCACATTTTTATATTACAAAAATATTAAATATGACCTAGTACATGCACATAAAATGTTAGGCCATGCACATAAAATGTTAGGCGATGTTATGTGATGTTAAAGCAAACTATTACAGTGCACAGTCGCTAGTGAAGGAGCATCATAGAACTGTTGAGATACTAATTAAATATGCTCACAATCATTGACCAATGGGGGGGTCTTACAGAATTTGGTCAAATAGATGTTTTCATATCACTTCTGAATTTCCAGGGCTCTTTGGTGGTCCTTAACCCAGTGGGGATCATGTTTCAGAGTTTGTGAGAATGTGAATGCCCACCAAATCTAGCTCTATGCACCTAAAACATACGTGCTTGTTCGTCTTCGATTGTAGTGTCCACGCCGGTTGATACAGACAGAATTTATTCTTGCTAAATTCTGGATCAAATCTTTAATTGCCTTTTGAACCATGCGTAGTGATTCGGAATTTTACCTGGCTGTGGTAAAAAGTGTAGTGAGACGGAGCAGGGGAAATTGGACAAGTCTTCTAGGCACTTAGTGCATAATGTATTCTCTGGAGACATTGCATCATATATTTAGGTATATCCATTTATATACTGTTCACATAACATATATGTATGGTCAGGGAAGTAAGAAAAAGAAAGATGTGCTTTTAAAGGCTTATGAAGCAGTTCTGAGATCACTGAAAGCAATTTTGAGACCACTGATATCAGGAAGAAAGCAAAAAAATGGAATTTAAAAAATAACTCCAAGGTTCCTTACCTTTTTAATTGGTAAGGACTGGTTCCAAGTTGTGAGGGTCAAATATAGTCTGACCAGGTACTTTGTTGTTCTCCTATTAAAAGGACCTCTGTTTTGTATGGATTATATTTTAGATCATTTACACCAATCCAAGAACCAATAAGCACCATGCATTTTGCCAAATAATTTTTAAAGTTAGAGCCTTCTTTGTGATCTTAAAAATAAGTTGTGAGTCTTAATCTGTATATAATAAAAAGCAAACAGGATGAGTCCTGAGGCACAACACATTTCAACATCATAGAACACACATTGTATTGGATCTATAAATAAGAAACATGATTTCACACATTATTTTCTCAAAAAACAAAAATCAACTCAATTTCATCACATGCACTCAACTCCCAATTGCATACAATAGTAACAAAAAAGATATATAGAAAAAAATATTTCATTATAATCAAATTTACAAAAATAGAAATGTTACAATAGATGCAAAATACAGTGAAATTAGCACACAACTTCAATAAAGTTACAAATATTTGTAATATGTAACATTTTATACAAACAAGTTTAACATTCATGCACAGACAACATTTTTCAGGTGGTCGACACGTTTCGGTGGAACGCTCAACCTTTTTATGCTACGCCTTCGTCAGGATGCTGATGCTGAATGAAAACCATAAACCAACATTAAAACAAAACAATTACAGAGTATGTACACAGTATATAATTTTGCTACATCAGTAACTTATAAATTCTTATTTGTCTTACTGTGTCTCTCTGATTGCTTCAATATTCCCCCAAAAATCGTCAACTAATCGTTACCTGGCAAATTGCATGATAATAAATGTTAACTCTATAGCATTCATGGCACCATAATTTGAAATTACCTCATTTGGTACAAACAAACACCCAAAGCATTGGTACTCACACTAGGCTAAATCAACTGCAACATTCTAACATGTTATAGAATTAATTGTAGAAAAACCTCACAGGCTTCTTCCCATATTCATTTTTAAAATTAGTGCAGCCTCCATTTCAAATCAAATTGGTGAAGCAGACAGTGCACTGACTCAGTGTTTAAATTCATACTTATCCTACACATTCATTATGCTGAGAAGAAGATGTGTATGTCATTGATAAAACCCACCCCCTCACCTCCAACATATTGGAACAATATAAGAATGCTTAAAGAAAAGAATGAAGATGTAATCAAAGGAACAAAGTAAACATGTACACGATTGAGAAGAAACCATGTATACAGAAGCTAAGTAACCAGTTGAATAGTACATTTATATACACAGAAAAGCAAGGTAGATGAGTCACATGGAAGCTTAATGCAGTAGAAAATATAACACTGGTAAAGCAGCCATGTTGAAAAGATGGACGTTGGCTCTGAATAATAGTAAACAAAAAGCTTAGAGGAGAAAGACCAGGGCTACAGAGCTGACAGACGCTGGAAATGAAAATGTGTGCATGAACAAAGAATAGCTGTTGCCAGAGATCAAGGATGCCCCAGCGAGAAGCAAACTGAAGAGTACAAAGGGAGTCAATGAGGATAAGCAGTATACGCAGGACATATTTTTTCTTAGATTAAATCAATGAACAAACATTTGTGAATGACAAGTATTGACAAATAAAGATGCAAAAGGCATATGTGAGACGAAGCAACCAAGTCTCCAGAGGCCGAAGAGGGCGTAACACTTGATATAATTGAATCAAATAGCACTAACCAGAGGCAAAATTGACAAAATCATGGTCTCCTCACGCATGGTTCCAGACCAGAAACAAAGTCTATTGATAAGCCCTGGACGGAGATAATGATGTAACTAGGCCACTGTGCTCTGCTCTCCGTAGGCTGCCACTGTGCCCAGCTACCTAGGCTACCAGGTTTCAGAGAAGAGAAGATAACATCCAGCAAGGTCAAGTACAAAAGAGAAGCTTGGCTGAAAGCTTGGCTGATGAGAGATGATAGACTAATTGGGCAAATGGGCAGTAGTCTGACAATTTTCTCTGCACCTCGGTTTCATTTTGCTTACTTGCTGCTAATGAGCCGAATGTCAAAGGTTGGGAGAGCATGCCAACCAATCATAAAGGCCTATGCAATGGTGTGTATACTATGTTGCAGGAGCCAATCCATTGCTGTTATGCAGTTATAATCTTTTTTATACTTAGTTAGGAGGAAGTTCAGGGCATTCCTACTAGATATGGGGCAGCCAATGTTGCTACTAAGACTTACAGAGATTATAAGTAGATATGTTCCCATAACCAACCCCTCCATCCAATAGGTTTTATTATTTGCCATGTAGGATGACTTCATAGCTGACACACATCTAGGCATAAAGATTCTTTGTGCCTGAAATGTATTTGAGAGTGTGCGTACTACAACTTGTTTTATTGCCAGGTTTCCCTACTTTATTGAGTTGATAATAAAGTAGTATCTTGCCATATTCCTGGAGTCTGTCCGGTTATTTGGGCCTGGGATCATTTATTATGTTAATCCCATTCTGCGCATAAGAACGCCCAAAGGTGCTACTGCACAACTTCTTGTCTAAGTATCTCTCTGACAAAGTGAAATCTATGCAACCGTGAATAAATGACATTACTATTCAGTCCAGAGCCTCTGAATGAATGGTAGGGCTCAGTCCAGGTCAATCACATGTCAGTCCCAAACCGGACATGTAACTTGACATGAAATTGACTCTGTCCCAACCCCACCCCTACCAGCCTGTAAGTGCCACCCACTTGTGGTGGAACATTCATGGAGTGGCACTAGTCAAATGTTCAGCTGCCAAGCAATTTACTGTCTGTTCAGACAACATATCCAGTACACAATGCTGGCTGCCTTTAGTTGCACTGTGATGATTGTGCAGGTAAAAGTAGTGCACAAAGGTTGTCAGATTTCCATGTGGATTTTGCTATTGTGTGCATGGGGTGTGAAAGATGTGTAGGTGTGTGGACGAACAACATTCTGAGATCCTTCAGTCACATGCCGGCTTCAGTATCTAAAAGGGTTCTACTACTAGAGTACAGTAACGGTCGACTAGAGTAGAGTCACTCAGGCCTCTGTCATCATATATGTGCCATTTTATCTCAGCGTTCAATTTGTATGTGTGGAACACAGGTTATAAACGTACCCTCCATGTTCAGAGGGCATATCTGTAGGGTTCACTTTGATTGCCAGGGATTGCTATCATATGCACAGATACTCGCACCACTTGTCAGGTGCTTATTTCTGTCTGTCTTCCTATCCATGTATTAATGTAAACATATACCTTACCCTGTGTTTATATATGTATGTATGTACTTATTTAATATATATATAGCAAAATGTATTGTGTCAAGGGACCCCAAAGTGATATATGGATCTGCATTAATGGGTCTTTACATAGTAATGCAAGTATTTTGTTTGTTCATAGTATCAATTACATATCCACATTTATTTTTATTTTTTATTTAGATAAAACAGCCGTTTTTACTCCGTAACTCATGTTTACATATGGTGAATCAATGACGCTTCCATGTCAAAATACACATAGGTTAAATGTACTTTATTTCACAGATGAGAGCAATGGGGATGTGCAAAATATGTATTGTGCTGTACATACATATTAAACAGCTACATGCTCTTAGTGGCCAAAAAGGCAGGAAGGATCAGTAAATGTAAAAAGAAAAACAATGTTGTTGACGTTGATATACCTTTTTTAAACCCTATATTAAGATTTGTAGGCCGATAATCTTCATCACCATAGAACAACTGTTTAAGAGGGAGAATTATGTTTATCAAAATGTGCTTACTATTTGTGACAGAATGCCATCTGCAAGGGTGTGAAAGCCTTAACTTTTCTCTTATGAGGGTAATTGTGTTTCTGAAAGAGAGGCCTGTTAATCATACCCCTCTTTTGTAATGCTCCATGCCATAATCATACCTGATTTTACTATCCTAACATCCTGAACAACTGCACTGTAGTGGGAGCAGGGCAGGTTCAAAGGTCACGTGCACATTCCTGACAGCTGCTGGAACATACAGGTCTAACAAGCAGAAGTGGATCTTTATTCATCTGCACCTCTGATTCAAAACATAGCAATTGTGTTCAGTATATAGTCCTGTGGCATCTTAAACTGTCAGCAAAAGCCATGCTTGGTTATGGCATGATGAGTACTAGAATACCACAAATATGTAGCCACAGCATTTGTCTTTCATATTAGTGTCAGCATGCTGAAAAGTGCTCTAGTCATGACTGGGCTGGTGTGTATTATCTGTCTAGCATGTGTGTCTCCATAATAACCACGCGGGACCCTGCTCTCAAATTATAGCTGCTCAATGATGTTTCTGACAATTTTGCTTTGACTCCAATTATTGAGGGTGTTCAGTGATGCCTTTAGTAATTACTTGTTGGGCTAAGATTTGTCAGTCCCTTTTATTTGGTGCAGAACTTTGGGCTCATAAGGATACACACTGGTTAAATAGCCTGGAAGGCCAACTTCAGAGGTGAGCCCTGGGATTACCACAGGCTAATCCATTTTAAATGAATGGGGATTAGTATACTTACCAACACTGTGCTAAATTACACTATTTAACATTCTATATAACAAGATGATGTGCAAAGCGACACTCATTACTGGCATTTCTACATGAGTTGGATTCCTCATTAAAGGTACATTTCTATGTACCATTTGGATCATCGCTTCTAGGTCAGCTGAAGGTTGGTTCATGTACCTTTGAGTCTTATGAATTCTTTCATAAAGTAATTAAAATTCTTCTCCTGAAAAAAGAACCCTTTCTCTGGCACCTTTCTGATATAGCATCTTTGTAATAGTATGTACCGGTATTCAAGGATAATACAGTTACACCGCGGTATTTGATGAATGTTCCCTATAAGCATATTTATGAAGTTTCAATTTAATTAACTTGTGATTAATGAGATTCTGCATTTGTGGTACAAAGTCACTTATGAGTAACGTCATTGCAGATTGTGTAAAGACCCAGTCCGAGAAGAAACATTGAAAAACCTGAGAGTCCATTTTATTTATTTGCATGAGTTGCCGCATAATGAATTAAACCAACTGATTAATTAAACTCCAAAACCAGCAGACGACTTTTAGGTGAATTGTATTAGAGAAGTAAACTTGTCAGTGATCTTGTCTACTATGCATACAAATGGATCGCAGTATGAGCAGTGCTACTCTGATTGGTGCATCTGGTAACACAGATGAAAAGTAGGAAATGGCCATACCAAATTGCTAGATTAGACCCTGATTTGAATCGTTGTTATTTTTCTGTTCCCCTTCTCTTAAATTATTCCTATAATATTTATCTTATTTCGTTTGTCAGGATTAGTTAAATTGTATTCAGTGAGTCTTTGCATGATTTGCTTTATCTTCACCTTAGATTTGTATAAAGGAAATTGTACTAACCCAAAAAGTTGTATTACTTTTTTCTTAAAAGGTTTGCCTTTTTTCAATTAATTTTTCTATGATTCAGATTTTAAATTTTTTTATTACCTTTTTTATTGGTGTGAAATCTAACATGAAAATCCTCCCCCCACTTCCTTATACATTGTTTAATTTTGACACCAGAGGCTCGTTTTGAAATTCAACCAATCTGCTTTCTCTCCACATTATCATTCCATGTTTGTCATGACAACTGCCATCTGCCATAGCCTATCCTTCTGCGTCTGCTGTTTCAGTCATTTCCTAATTCCACTTTTCACCTTTAGGTGATGCATGGCTCCATGTGCTTTGATTATGTGCACACCACGCAGTCTAGCTGAGACTCGTCTCTAAAAAAAGTAAGAAGGTAACTGTAAGCAAGAGGGTGTTTCTTGTGTCGACTTGCATGTAGAGGGGGTTTTAACTAACAATGTTCTCATAAGTCTGAGGGCATAACACCTGTATTTACTGTACATGTAATTTTATCTTTTGACAAAGGAGTTTTTTTTAAATTAAATTGATTAGAAATACAACAATTTACATTGAATGTATTTGTAAGGACAACATTCATCAGAGTGAAGTATTGACAGGGTATTGTTTAGTGGCAAGGTTGTTTGCAGTGTGTTTGATGAATTGGAGATTGTGCAAACAAATAGGGTTGATTTTCTTAATAATTGTCACATCACAGCAAGTGAAACCATGGACATAAAAACGTAACTAAGCTTTAATCATACAAAATGACAAATAACTACTAAAGCAAAAAACAAGACTATTGTATTTACTCACCATACTTCAAATATGGGTATAAGCAGTTATCCCTGCTGCGCTACAAATTACATCCATTCTGCGAGCCTGGGTTGACAAGGATCCCTCCTTCTGTCTGAAGATCATATGATCTGGCACCAATTCTCTTACTCATAATGATACAAAGCATTTTGTGGGAAAGGCCCAGAATATTTTTAAAGGATGATGCCACTCTAAACCTCTGGTTGAAATCTAAGATCAGTCGATTTGAGACAATTCACCAAAAATAGATTTAATGACAAGAATGATAGCGATTGCATTACTTCAGTGCTGGCCACACAAATCTGTGAATGCCTTGAACCAGAACCTGGAAGAACATATCCAGATTGACGCATTCAAGAGATTACTAAATTAGGCATTTGGCATGTTCACAAATAGTACAGAGAATCACCCTCTAACAGGCACTGACTCTAACAACTACTCCCTGGACAATACAAAACTGTTGATAGTATCGGCTGTCGGAAGCGGCCTCCTTTGCTGATTTTTTCTTCCGTGTGAGGTGCAGCTTGACGGTTTCATAGGCTTACGACATATGCATATGCGGCTCCCTACAGGGTCCTTTCCTCTGATTCCTTTCCCAGCGTCAGAGGGTTTGTGTGCTCGAGCGGCCATGTTGCCGTGTATATCCCTCGCGGGTATACGTGGGTAAACGCTGTCCCCAACAAGTTTGTCATAGCTGATGCTGCAATCCCTGTGATCTCTGTGGGCTTGACTGCACTGGTCTCCGTGTTGCCTGTTCTCTGCCTTCTTTGTTACAATGCAGAGGTATGGACCATGTTTCAGTGAGGGCAGCCTGTTAACTTATGTGTTTGCTATTGCCTGATAGCAGAGTAAAGGATTGTGCAAACAGGCAATTGGCAGTTTTGTGGCCTTTGGCAGTACTCTAAAGGAAGTTTGTGCTCTGTGGCATTTACTTATAAGGTTTCCTACTGCCCTGTCTTTTGCTGGCGACTAAGGATCTTTTGATCTTTGAGCCAGTGTTCATTGCCTTTGTGTGGTGTAACTAATAGGCTGTGGCTTTGCCCAGATACAGAACTTGCTGCTTACTAGTGATTGTTGATCTATTGATCTTTGAACCAGTTTTGCCCCTTGGGGTTTAGAGTAATTGGCACATTTTGGCCTGATTTTTTAGCTTACCATATTTTGGTTTGTGCTAACTTAAACCTATTTAAATAGGTGTTTTACTGGGTTACTACGAAATTAAGAAGTAAACTCACGTGTGGAAAAAAGAGTAGGCATGACAATAAAGATGTGGAGATGGCGGAAACAAGCATGCAGACAGTGACCAACAAGGATAAGAAGATTACTGACTTCTTCTGTGACCAAATGGCGGTTACACAAATTCATCCGGAACCAGCTGAGGCAATGACAACTGTGGCGTGGCATGTACCTCGCTGGAATTTGATAACAATAATTCCCTGTTGAACCTCTGCTATAGCCTGGAAGGCCAAATTACTGATTTGGAGAGGCGGAAAGACTATAGCCCGGTACCAGTAAAGGAGAATACTGTTCCGGCTATTCCAATATCTGAAGGAACTATTGTTAGTACTCCTCCCATGGTCATCATTGACAGACTCTCATGTTCTCCCAAACTTACAGGATTAGTGGACAGTCTTGATGAGTTAGGAACACAAGAAAATGTCTCATTAGATGCAAACTCTGACTGTATAAAATGTAATATTGAAGCCAAACTTAAAGACTTGGAGACTCATAATACCACTACCAGTTTCGCTTTGAAAATTCTGTTGTGATTGTGTTATACCATTGTTTCCCAGGTCAGAAATAATGCAGAGGCACTTAAGGATATGGCAAAAATAGTGCCAAGTCCTGGGACGGTGGGTAAGACCTTGGTGGATAAGGTGCCTGCCAATGAGGTAACACCTGTATTGGGAACTGAAAATTTGGAATCCTCATTGGTTGGAATTCTGGCTGCCAGAGAATTTGAGAGTCTGGACCAATGCCATTTGTCTAGGAGAGAGAGGAGAAGGTGGCAAAATATGGTAAAGAAAGTAGTCAAGGATGATGGAGTGTCTGAAAATGCCTATAAGCAGATACCAGAATGGATGCAATCCAAGACTAAAAGAGGTAGAAAGCGAGCTGCCAGGAAGGCTAAAAAGCATGCTATGAATGGTGGGAATCTTACCACCTGACTGATTCACACTGATAAGCCTAAGATGATAGCCTCTAAAGTACCTGACAATCTGCTCTCAGTGGGGTCAGTTAATGTACCTGATGATAGTACACTTGATACTACTGATTCTACTGCTGATAGATTGGATGAAAGTTCGGATGAATCTGTTGTGTATAATGTGGAAAAAAATAAATCTAAAGTTAAGTTCTCTGTTGTTGTTACAAAACTACCTCTGGAAGCTTCTACAAACACTACGAAATCATTTCCCGATTTTGTTACAATTCCAACTAAGTCGGTGTATCTACCAAAAAAACAGTTTTCTATCACAGGTAAGCACTAAGAAAACTAAAAAGCTGATTAATCGAGGTACACTTCTTGAGATTATTAATGCACAACTTCCCTTAAGAATACTTAAAAGTGAGGATTTTAAGTTTGTTGAACCATGTCAGAGGATGCTTACCCGAGTCCACTGCTATTCTGAAGCTGTTGTATGTCTTACCAGGGAACACAAAAATGAGCTAAAAGAATGTGGATACATGTTGGATGCTAATGACGAGAGATCTGACTGCCTATCTAATAAGGATAGTCATGTATATCCCAGAAATTCAAAGGAGACTAATGGTCAAGTAATCGATAACGATGTAATAAAATCACATTGGGAATGGCTCTTTTCTTTTCTACCACTGGGTCAAAATAGTATTTGAGATGATACCACGCTAATTTCCTGGAATACTAGAGGACACGGACATCTATTTTCTGAACTGGGTTCTTATGATCTTCTTTCCAATGCTCAAATTGTCCTCTTACAGGAAACGTGGCTTATGCAGGAGGCTGTGTTTGACGGTTTCACTGCGTACTACAATCCTGCAAGTAAAGGTGAAAAGGGCAGGCCCTTTGGGGGATTGATAACATTGGTATCGAATTGTATACATGCCTCCAAATGTGAATTGGTCTCTGCTAATCCCAATGTATTGATTGTCGAGATGCATATGCAGAATGGAGCGTATTATACTGATCAATATATATGACCCTCCTGGCAATCCATATACGGCTGATATCCAACAGAGAATATATATGAATGTCTGCTTGATAAATGTACGGCAGATGGCCTGACCAATATGGTATTGGGTGGCGATTTCAATGCTAATACTTTGTGTTATAATCTGGGAGATTTGACGAGAGCTGAAAGATGGTCTACCTTTACTAAGGAGATGGATCTAGTGGTGTTGAATGGAAGTGGTCTTGATCACAATAATATTGGCGCTACCTGGTCAAATGGTTGCTATTCTTCTATGCTTGATTTCATCTGTATGAGTGATAAGTTATTTGACAACACTATCAGTTTCCTTATTTTGGGTAATGAATTCAGTGATCATTCACTACTGCAATGTACAGTTAGTTGGATTAATAGGATTGCTGACAATGATGCAACCAAGGGGATCACTATCTCTAACCGAGGTAATAGAATTCGGTGGTCAGATGCTAATCTAACTAAGGCTAAAAAATGGTGCCTTGATATTAATATTGATCATCTTCTTTATTCTTCTGCAGATGGTATTATTACCTGGCTATCTAAACATCTTCATGATATTATACCATCTGGATGTAAGCTTGGACCCTATAAAGATAATCCCAATAGAATTAGAGTATATGATAGGGTAGTTAGAGATATGAAAAGCGAGAAGCGCAGAAAGCTGCGCCTGTGTGACTCCAGTGGCAAAGATCCTGTGCTGGTATGTAATGAGAAGAGAATGATCAGGAATAGATACTGTAACAAGATAAGAAGATATCTGACCCCTGAGAACAATAATAATTGGCAATATATGGTTCGCCTTCTTTTATATGGTAACACTAGGACCTTCTGGGCTAGTTTTAGGTCTATGGGCAAATCTGGGAATTCTGAGTTGGCTATCCCTATCAATAGCCATACGTGAGTTATGTATCTTGTTAATAAATTTAAGGGAGACTCTACAACTATGGTTAAAAGACCTATTGATACTCTAACTATATCAAGGGAAGATATCTTAATGGTAGTTAAGAGCCTTAAAACATCCAGAGCGCCTGGGCCTGATGGCCTCTGTAATGTTATTGTTAAAGATAATCTGAACATATGGACAGATATTCTGGGGATTATCTTTCAGAAAATCATTGATACTGGTGTTATGCCAATTTCCTGGAAGATGTCTCACATTATTCCTGTTTTTAAGTCGGGACGTCTGAGCTTACCTGAGAACTATAGGCTCCTTGCTCTTACCGACGTGTCTAGTAAGATCTTTTGTACCATAGTCCTCCGTGAAATAATGAAATGGATTGACAACAACCATATCCTTGATAGGGCCCAAACTGGCTTTCCCAAAGGATGTTCTAGCAAGGACAATGGGCCTCATTACGACCCTGGCGGTAAGGGGTTAACGCCAGCGTTAGCTGCGCCGACCCCTTACCGCCAACTACGAGGTCCCTTAGCGCCATGGCGCTTTTAACACCTGCTTTTAGCAGGTGTTAAAATCCATGGCGCTAAGGGACCATGGAGTTAATTACGCCACCGTAATTTACGGTGGCGTAATTAACGCCTTCCCCACTCCCATTATGCCCTATGGGGCAAAAATGGGAATGGGGAAGGGTAAATGGGGATTGGGGACTTACCGCCCCGCCGACCTCGGAATGGGGCGGTAAGTCCGCCAACCACCATGGCGTAAACGTAGTTTACGCCATGGTGGTAAAGTCACGGCCCAGGCGGTAACTTACCGCCTGGGTCGTAATGAGGCCCAATATCTTTATAGTCAATACTTTCATTGAACAGGCCAAGGGTAAGAATTGGCTGCCTCTTTACATGCTATTTGTAGATTTTTTCATCAGTTTTTGATTCAGTTGAGCGCAAAATGTTGTGGGCAAAACTTGAGCTGCTTGGTATGCCACCTTATCTCCTATATGTCTGTAAAGTGATATATGAAGAAAGTAAGGCCAGGATACGTATAGATAATGAGGGTGCTCTGTCTGATCCTGTTGCCATTGCTAAGGGGGCAGACAGGGTTGTACATTGGCACCTACACTTTACAATCTATTTAAGGCAAACTTTGGTGGAATATTTAAAGCTAAGATGAATGCTTTCTCTAGAATGGGCTCACATAAAATCAGCTGGATATGTTATGTTGATATCGTTATCTTTGATAATACATATAGTGGCATTTGCAATAGCGCTAGGACTGTATGTGACTACGCTAATGCCAATGGCCTTACTATTAACCTTAACAAAACTCAGTTCATGGCAGTGGGTCAAAATATCTGTAAAAAGTCTGGAATTCCTTGATCATCGGGTGTGGTCAGGAAAGTTCATTCCTATAAATATCTGGGTTATGAGTTCTGCGGTGACAGAGGTACTATTACCAAACTGGTACAACAGAATAAAAGAGCTTAAATTATGGCCACACTTACAGCAGCTATGTCCTTTAAAAAAACGGGATATAGCTTGCATGGAATTATTAATATATACAAACAAAAGCCTGCCGCCATGTTTCTGTATGCTTTGGAGACATCATTTACGGACTGGTCTGACTGGACTGATGTTACTGAAAGTATCATATGGCGTAGATTGCTTGGTCTTAACAACTATATCCCTGTACAGGCGGTCCGCCTGGAAGTGGGGCTTATTTCCCTGGCCACCCAAATTGACCATAGTAGGGACAAACTCTATGTGAAAATTACATTTGCATATCCTGGAACCCTTCTATACATTCTTAGGGAAGGTTTAGAGGAGGGTAAGATGGAGGCCCTTAATAAATTTAAAGAACTTAATCTGCAGCTATTTAAAAATAATTGTTGGACACCTAGGTGGGATCATGGTGAAGGAGTGGTGTTAAAATCACTGAAAAATGTCATTGAAAAATGGGACTGGGCAACTAGTCACGATGAGGTCTCTACCATGATTTCTCTACATACCTTTTCAATGATGCCCTTTAGATATAAAGAACCCCAAAGATATCTCTTTCTTATGCCATCACAGACCAATCGCAGAATCTTCATGGATATTAGACATAACCGTCTTAATGTCCTGGGGGTTCGTGGAATATGGAAAGGTCTAGCCAATCGAAAAAAGGATCTGCAGACTCTGTGTGGTCAGTGACAAGGTAGAATCTATAAGACATGTTCTCACCTGTTGCTATTCAATGAGATCTACCTATGATAAATACTTGTCTAAACTTGATCGGGAATATAATGATATTGAAAGTGAAAATGTTTGGTTTTACTGTCTCTCCAGGAGGAGTAACTATTTGACTATTGCCATTACTCAGATCTGGAAAGTGGCAAAAGAACGTCTATGTAAATTTGAAGATGAGGTGAAATTGCTTATGGGCCTCGAGAATGTAAATTAATAGGGCCCGGTTTTTGGCACTGATGTGTAAGGTGTTTACCTACATTGTTGTCCTACTGTAATAATTACTCCGTGTTTAGGTTTACTTCTGCTTCTTCTTATTTTTTATTTCTCCTTTTGGTGTATTAACTGTCTTGATGAATGTAATGTATATGTTAATTCTGTTGTTTTGTAATTATGTTTTTTCTTTGTTTTACTTTGTGAAAAGTTCTTTTGAACTATAACACAATATAAAAAAATACAAGAACTGTTTATGTTAAGACCTGATGCAACAGACATCTTAGTCAAAGACTGCGTCAACAGTATCCTCATCTGGTAACATATCAGCACATTACAAAACAATGAAATAACAGCCTGCCCTAATCTTGTAATTGACATGTCTTCTACATTGGAAGTATTTCAGCTGCAAATTATTTGGAGGTCTGTTTCTGGTATGATACATGCAGTGGCAGATATTACGTATATTGTAATCTGAGCATTATACTAAGTAGATATTAAGCTCAGTGCAGGTATGGCTTCATCCCCACATGCTCGTACTATCCCAGAATCCAGCCTCTTTAGTGCTGGCCGTGCGAGCACTGTATCGCCTCCTGCAACATTTAAGAATCAATTCTGATTTGCGACTTTCTGGAAAGGACAAAAATCCCTTCTGGGGTTTCAGTGTCAATGGAAAAATAGGCAAAGTTCATAATTTTGGAATAAACGATGTCTAGAACTTTATTCTTTTATAAATACACTAGCTATACCTGGTGTATCACCCGCCAATCTAGCACCCTCTCTCTCACATTCTCTCTCCCTCCCTCTCTCGCTCACTCTCTGTCCCTCTCTCTTACTGCACTCCCTTTCTCTCCCTGTTACTGCCTCCAATACCTCTATCTTGTTCCCTTTCTCTCTGCTGGTGGAGTCGTGTCATCAGGTGTATGTTTGCAAGAACCGACCCAGCCATTTCTGACAGGCAGCACAACCAAAGAGAAAAAACACAGATATCTTGAAGGCGGGAGGCTGGGTTATTTTGGGCATAATAAGCTATTACAGGTATTTATTTTAATTGTACTTACTTTTAAAGTGGCTCTTTTTAAAATGGTATAATGTTCATTTCTACTGATCACTTACGTTACACTTGTATTGCTGGGCAAAAAAACATTATTAAAACCTGGAAAAACCATACACATTATTTTCTGATAGAATGTTATCATTCCAAATTGAACAGTCTGGAAAATACCCCTATGAGAATTTAGGGAAATAAAATTGACCACATATCTTTATATTTGACAAATTTGTCTATAGTAAAAGGGTTGTATTCTTGAATCACTGAGTGAATATTTTAAATCGTGCTTGGCACTCATTTCATGTTCCACAACACTCATCCTAACATGGTTGTAACCGTGAACCATGTATACTAATTTGGATATCCTAAGGATTTTGATATGGGATAAAATAACTGTGACATTTGACACTCTATTAGAGTCCTCTGGTTATCTTGCTTCTTAATACTGGAGACTTTTGGAAGCGGAGTGGCTGTGAAACAGAACAGCGCTTCCATACTTAATGTATGCAGATGATCTCGTCTTACTAGACAGAACTTAGGTTGTGATGCAAAAACGACTTCAAGCCCTCTAGAGCTATTTAAGAGAAAATTACCTCAAGATAAATACATCCAAATCACATCACATGTCATTAACTCAACAACCAAGGAAAAGGAAAACGAACAACACATTATTTCTACACTCAAAAAAACTGAAAGAAGTTAAATTCCTGAAATATCTTGGAGTATGCCTGAATCAAAGCAAATGTGAAAAGGAATGGGCAGACTACCTCTGCACAAAAACAGAAGCCCTAGATCACCAAGGAGCAATTTTGCATAGGAATGATGGCAAATTTTCTATAAAGCCGATCCTCATGTTCTATAGGTCAAAGGTAGTGGCAATTCTTACCTACGGAGCAGAAGCCATGCTAAAGCTACACTGGAACATATGGGACACATTGGAAGCAATATTTTGGAGGAGAATTCTTGGTTTACCAAAATCATTGCTGATCCTCCGCATCTGCTTTCGAACTGGTGTTGCAGTCATTAAGATCGATTACAACTTGTAAATCTATCGATCTCTATAGGAAACTGTTACTAGATGAAATGACTCCATCAATAGGATCCTAAATGACAAAACAACCTCGTCCCACACATTTTTATTGAAATCATGGAAGGAAAGCTGTAGCAAATTTCTTGATGACCTGGACTTCTCAAAAGATACCTTAACTCAGTGTCCATTGAAAGTCAAAAGAAAGATCCAAAGATCCAACTGGATCGAAACAATAGAAAGAAAATCTCTATACAAGCTTGCAATACGAGGTGTAAACGAATCTAGAGCACTCAAACAGCTACCCCTGTATCTTGCCTTATTTCCCTGTCGGAAAACTAGAGCTCTCTTTTTAAGAATAAGATTAAACATCGACTAATGAAGTACTAGCATTAAGGAAACGAGATGGGTTGATCTCCTCCGATTGCCACTTTTGCCAATGTAAAGATGAAACTGAGTCACTGCATCATATAATTATGGACTGCGTGAAGCGCTGAGTGAAGAAAGAGGACTCTATGCGAACATGCTTCCTACTGCACGCATCAAATTGTCGCCCCAAGATAGATGGTCAACACTGATGATTGGTGGAAATAAAAAGTTGACATTCAGAATTTTGCAATTGTGGCTCCACGTGTTTGGAAAGACTTACTCGTCCACATTGAACCCTATTTAGCCCTAAAGAAGAATGCATTCATATAAAAATTGGAAATGTTGAGAATACACACTAACTGAACTATCCATATTAGACTCTAAACCAGTCGTTCTGCTTAAATGCCCTGTCCCTGAATGCAATCTTCAACAATCTTTGTCATTTTTCTTTTTTTAAATATTATTATTCTTTTTTTCTTTGGTTTTGCGTTTTTCTTTGTGCTTCCTTTTTATTTTATTTATCTTCAAGTGAAACAAGTTTTGTAACTGAAACTGTGTTCATTAATTAAAATTAAAAACATTTTTTTAAAAGGAGCGGCTGTGCCTCAGTGTGAGCATGTCCAGAACTTAGTATGCAGACATCCTTAGAAAATTATATTGATTGGATGGATGCTCCTGAACATCGTGTTAGTAGAAGCACAAAATAGTGAATGTACCTAAAAGAGCAAAGATGGCAATGCTACACCAGTAGGAAGAAAGTCTACATTCATAATATCTTCATCACAGAATTTGTGCTGACACGATCTTGCTAGGGGAGACAGCTCATTAGATAAGTGCTCACGTCTGACATGGCGCCAACCTGCACTTCACTCTTATGAATTCCAGGGCAGCATGCAATTAGCCTTTGTGGTTCATAAATTGAGTACCTTTAAATTTATCAGTAGCCACTAATATTGCAACATGCAAAAGTGGTAGTAACAGAGTATGAATCACCAAATAACAAGCCTTTTACGTATTGTTGAAAGGATGATTGCAATCATTTGCCAGAGACAGAAATTACATGTGTTGTCCTTAACCACTCAGGGACATCTTGCAATGCACACCCTTATGCTTAGGGACACCAGATGTAACTTTTCAGAGGCTTTTCAGAGGCTTCCAGACCATTACAAATGAAGGAAACAGTGTTTAATTAGAAACATATTCCAACAGTTTGAAGCCACCGACTAGGAGATATATATATATTTACAAAGTGGGGTTTTCTTTTTTGTATAACATTTTTATTTCTGTATATACATTACAGTACAGGCCATGAGAACAAAACAAAAAATGGCATACAGTTGTCAGATCCAAAAACCTTCCACAGATGTCCTCATACAGATTGCCATTCTTCTGCTTACGCAGGAAGACTCTCTCAAACAGTGACATTTTACGAAGGTCGTCTACCCAGACCGACCATGATGGAAAGGCGACACTCTTCCATCACATAAAATAGTTTTCTTTGCAGAGGCCCTATAAAACCAACATTTTTGTGGCTATTTTAGATCCTCCAGCAGTTTGTCCTCCCCCAAATTACTGTCTGAAAATTAAAGTCCAGATTAGGCAACAGAACCCTGTTCATCGTTTCAGCAACTTTGATCCAGAAAGTTCTTACTTTACCACACTTCCAAATCATGTGCACAAATGAGCCTGACCTGTGGCCACAGCCCCAACAGGAATCAGAGTCACTCATATCCTTTACGTACAGTTTAGATGGTGTCGAGTAAACATTGTTTAGAATCTTTATCTGCTGCACTCTCTCTCCAAGATTCCACTACATTAAGGCAGCGTTCCCCAACAGGTTCTCCCATTCCCAATCTGTAATTTCTACACCTATTGAATCTGACCAGGACTTCAGTAGGGTCTTATTAGGTTTCTTGTTACTCATTAATAGCTTGTACCCATTGAAGCAAAGTGGCCTTTACTTTTAAAGTTCAACAGATGGTCCTTCAGGATATCTTGCCATCCACCTCCGCACCACCAATTGCCGTTCTCAAGTTTCTGTATTCACTGTAGGTGCATTCACAGGGATCGCTCATAGTAGACAGTTTTGTAAAGGGAATCCATTTATTATCCTCAATTAGGTAATCAAACCACTGCACACCACCCAAAAACCGGTGTGACCAGAAACCAGGTTTACTGTCAATCTGCACCCTTCTATTTATCCAGATCAAGGTTTGGGGAGAAACCGCGCCCTTGACTAACTCGTCTAGCTTGGCCCAGGTCTTCCTCATAAATTCGGTTGCTGGAGCAGGAACACTACCTCTGATGCTCTTAGTTGTCAAGAGTGCCTCAGGAGCAAACAGTGCAGACCTGCTGACTCTGCTCGATCCTGAGCATCCGGTGATTGCTCAAGGGATGGGGTCAGATGAATTGCACAAAAAGCCAGACGGTGCAGTGCAAAATCTGGGACCCTCAAACCCCTCTTCTCGCAGGGGAGTTGCAGTTTCCATAACTTCAGGTGTGGCTGCTTCTTTTCCCATAAAAACTCTGTAACAGGCTCTCTATATCCATTAAACGTTTCTTTTTCACACGAAGGGGTAGCATACTCAACCCATATGTGATGTGTTCCAAAGTCATCTTTATAGCATTCACCCTTCCCCAGAGGGCCAATTTTAGCTCAGTGGTGTTTTCTTGATTTTTTCCATAAATTATAATATACCTTTGCTTATCTGTGGTTGTAACATTTTAAATTCACAGTTATCTCTTGATGGCTGAAATGATATTAAACAGTTCTATGTGCACCAATTGTACTTTTTTTCGGGAACTCTTAGAGGCTGCAGGTGCCCAGAACATATTTACTGGCATGCATATAGTACACGTCCCGTCAACGTGCCTTGGCTTGAGAAAGCTGAGGACATTTAGATTTTTGCAGATGCGGGATATCTAGCCAAGCCAGTCTCTTTCCTGGATCTGTCAAATTCCTGGCTAGTTCCACTCCTTCAATCATTTAGATGTACCCATTTTATACTGGCTAGATTTTCTGTAAATGTAATTCTTGTGCTGGAGGAATTATTGCTTATATCCGTGCATCCTGTGTCTATGGTGCAGGTCATGGAGGGCATTTGGGGGTACCAACTGCTGCACCTATATTGCAGCTCGAAACCCGTATGATCTGCTTCCCAACTATGGTGATTTAAGCCATTGGCTTCTGTCTATGGATAGAATGGGATCAGGATTGTCTAGCTTTAGTCACTGCGCTCTTGCTCATGTTTAAAATCACTCTTTCGCGAATATGCTGGGAATTACAATAGTTCATCTTCGTGGTAAAACGTGGTGCAATAGAGGGGAACTTGGACATGTGATGTGACGTCTGACCAATACCCCTATAGTTTTGGCTACATGACACCACAGGAGATTGGGGGGGGGGGGATTTTAAGAGAAACGGTACCGCAATGTTACATTTGAGATCACTTCCTGGGTTGTCATCGCAGGGGACAAATGTACTGTGACTTCACCTCTACTATGCTGATGATTTTGGTGATTTGGTGCATCTGAAGTAGTGGGTGGATCTATGATGCAACTGTAAGTTGATGATGGTGAGAACATGTGATTGGCTGCCCCAAAGGCCTCTGGGTAAATCTCGGAAACGCCCCATAAAGCAGGGCGTCTCGATCCCGCAGCCTGTTCGCGGGAGGTCATGATGGTGTGTTCCGTTTTGGAGTCATGTTTGCTTGTTTGCTTTGTTCTGTCACAATCTGGGAATGGTTCCAGCTTTCTCCTCCCAGGATTACTAGAGTGACGACTAGCATTTTCATTGATACCACAGCCAATTGTGCACTCCAGTCCAAATGTCAGGCATTAGCGCCCTCTGTTATGCAAACGAAAATTTGATATGGAAATACGTGCAACAGAAAATGTTTGTTTTCGGCTGAAGCGTTTTTTTCTTTCCTCTGTCCCTGCATTCAGCAGCATGCCTCTGTTTCAACACACTTTACTTAGCTTAGTTTGCTGCCGGACGCTGCAGCCAGAGTTTCTGATGAGTGCGCGCTGTCTGAGTTTTTCAAACGCTGACGAGGTGCTTGATATATTCATATTTTTCAGATCATGATTTTGCAAGGAAGCAACACAATGAATGTTAATTCAAGCAGCATTCCGCTGAGCCATCAACCGGCCTGGTCGCATGGATATCCCGCCTGTGACGGTAAGAATAATCCTGTTTAGCATCCTGTCCATCTGTCTGGCCAACAATATGTACATTACCCCATCCTATAGACTTTCAAACTGCCTGTCCATTAGTCCATTAACTGCCTATCTGTCCAACTGTCTGTCCATCCGCCTCTCCATACTTCTGTCTGACCATTTATTTATATATTTATTTATTTACATATTTATACTGCCCCAGTGCCCGCAGGCATCAGGGCACAGTACACAAACACAAATAGACTTTAAAAGACAGGACACATGAAACCTGAGCATGACCTCTTTTAACAGTTTTATTCAAACAACCAGGCGTTCAATTGTTTCTTAAATTTGACGAAGCACAATTCTAATCGAAGAGTGCCTGGTGTAGGGAGTTCCAGGCAGATGCTGCACCCACCACAAAGGAGCATCCAAGTACTTTGGATTTTTTAAACCTAGGTAATGTTAATTGGCCTAGAGAACTAGACCAAAGAGACATTGATGGAATATAGGGTGGAAGTCGTTTTTTTAGATCCATCCATCAGTTTGTCTTCTCTTCTGTCTGTCTGTAATCCAACTGTCCATTCATCCATCAATCTGTCCATCCATTTTTCCATTCCTCTATCAAACTCTCCATCCATCTTTCCGTCCTTGTGTCCACATGTCCATCACTGTGCATATCCCGAATATCACCCTGATGGCCTACCTTCCAGGGACCCTTTCACCTGAAGAAAAATAAATGCAGTAATCAGCTGCAGAGGAGACTGTGGAAATCCACAATTACTCAGCGCAGGCTATATGTCTGCAATGTCTGCCCCGATTGATAATGGGGAGATATTCATCAAAACACGACAACCGAAAACTGGCTTTTACACTGTGAGCTGGGTGGGCTAGATTTGTATGCTTTGCTCTAGCCTTTTATGAAATCCAGATTAAATAGTGAGCAACACTTGATTTTTGATTGAATAGAATTCTTATCTATACAGGCCAGATTTTGCAAAGATGTTCTACCCCCGTCTACATGACCAACTATTCTATAATTTACTGGTATTTCTACTGCCCCGGAGGCAGAATGACGGATGGGCAGATGGACACAAGTATGGACAGGTGAATGGGTAGATGAACTGAGAGATGGGCAGAATGGACAGATGGATTGCCAGATTGATAGATGGATGAATGGAAAAATGGATTGACAGATTGATAGATGGATGAATGGACAGTTGGATTACAGATGGACAGAAGAATAGACAAACTGATGGACGGATAGACAGCAGGATTGAGAAGTAGATGGAAGAATGGACAGATAGACAGTTACGGATCCGACCGTATTACAGAATGCCCTGGTAGAATCCTCTGCTTGTGCATTCAAATTGAGGAGTTCTCTCATTTACATTGAGACATGTTCCAGTTGCTCGAGTGCATGTTCCTATTGTGGAGCATGTCCACAAGGGACACACCTCCCAAGAGAAATGCTGAGTCCAGACAACTCAGAAGGTGAGTTCCTCATTAGTTTATAAGACTATTTAATGCTGAAAGGCTTGATTCCAAGGGGCTTTTTCAATTATCAGGATTAAACTAGGATTTCTACTTGCAGGTGGAAGATCTGGGTTCTAGGAAATTCACCCGAATCAGATGAACGTACAGAGGCAGATTCTCAAAGGGTGTTTAGGCACAAGTGGTACAATGTGCTTACCTATTCTATGACTTGCACCAAAGAATAGGAGCAGCCACACCCCGGAAAGAGCACCTTCAGATGCTCATTGTCACCACTTTGCACATTTGCACGACCCCGGTGCTGTTTCTCGACATTTTAACGTGCATCCTGAAGCCACTGATAGGATGCACTTTAAAATATGCAGAAAACGAATACATCCCCTGTGCATGGTTGGAACACGCCTGGGGGGCGGGGGAGGATTGAAGGGGTTGCGCATTGAATGGCATTGTCTCCGTGACTCAGTCATACATTTTGGGATGGAAGTGTGACGTAAGCCGTACGAGCTGCTGCTGTCCCATGTACATTTCTATCCTTGAAACCTGGAGAGAAATCTTTTCTCTTGTTACCATATTTCACAAATATAGGCCCTTTAATGACCTGTCACTGCGAAGTGCGCTCCCAGCACCCACGTGGTTGCTTGCAGCCTAAAATCTATTAGTGCCAGGAGTGTGTTTCCGACATTAATGCATGCAAGGGGGCTGGACAGCACATCTTTTGCCCTGCTGTCCAGCTCCCCTGAAATGCACAGGTCACCTTGGAGAATAAAGTGACCTGTGCATTTTGGAAAAGAGCGCAAATAAAAAAGTGCATCTTCTTTGCTTTTTTCATTTGTGTTAATTTTTGAGAATCTGCTCCATTTTATTCATCTGCCCAAAATGATTATCATTGCCTAATAAGGGGCTGAAACCATTATTTAATAGCAGAAAATGTAAGAATTCCAGACGATTTGTGTTAATGTTTTTTGAAAAATTATTTGGTTTGAAATATGTTTATTCTCGTTTACATAAAAGACAAACAAAACAATGAGTAGCATCCCAACCACCCCTGACGGGCCCCCCAGAGCACAGACCCCTCCCCGATTTGTGTTAATGTTTAATGTGTGCCGCTGAAAATGAAATATTTTTAGACTATTACCCTTGAGGAATATTTGGTTATTTGATTCGGTCTAATGGACCTGTTTGCTGACTATTAAGTAAAATATGTGGGACAAATAATCTGTAAAAGTGGATCTGTAAAGATATGCATTCATGTAAATGGGTATTTTGTGGAAATTGGAGGATATTAATGAATAGTTTGTGGAGCATACTGCAATATGCAGATTTAATAAAGATCCTACATAGAGTTTGCACCTTTATTAAAGTTGACATCAAACATTTCCAGAAACTCCCAACTTTGAAAACATTGTGATCTTACAAGAGACAATACCAAAGGATGATTTTGAGTTGTCAGGATTCAGAACATACTGTAAACATGTGACACAGGGCGTCCATGGTAGACTAAAGGGGGTGGCTGGCAGTGGCGGTCGATTTAGGATGGGACTGCAGTCATCACGAAATCGGGGTATCCTCACTGGATTTAATGGCTAGACACATCGAAAGACTTTGACACACACCAAACCTCCTGATTGTAAATATGTATGTAAACCAGACAAGCAGCCACATTTGAAACCTGCAGACAGCGTTCGCCAAACTCTTCGAGGAATGGCTAGTAAAGACTAAGAACACAAATCTACTAGTAGCTAGAGATTTTAATGCAGCATGCGGGCAGAAGAAGGGGATAAAGCACACACTTCAAGGAGGAAACTCCAGAACCAGAAGTGAACAGTTGGGGGGCCTTTGGACTATTTCATGGCAGAGTGGGAATTGTGGCCATGCACCCCGGGAGAACAAGACTTCACACATGGAAGAGGGGAGAATGAACCTAATGGATTGACTACATCTTTACCACTATAGAAATAAATGGAAATGTGGGGAAGCTATCATCTGCCAACTAAGCACAAATTACCCATGAAAACGAAAAAGTATCATATGGAACCGCGTTGGCTTACACTGAGATAGCTACAGGGGGAACGACTATAGATGGAACACTAGATTAAAAAGGGTCTTTACAGAGATATAGTCACAAGAATTGTTACGAATGAGGAACAGGGAGGTACAGGGAGGTACAGCTCACAGTGTGGAACTACAATATTAAGTTAAAAATATGTTTGGAACAATGATCACTAAAAGGAAAATGGCATTCAATTAATTCACATAAAAATCCCTCTGATAACAGAATAAGGAAATTAAAAAGAATGAAAAGAATACAAATTGGCCTCTGTAGGGATAAATTCCACCGGACACATTATATCATAAAGAAAAGAGAACGGTCATTGCGCAATGTAAAAGCCAATTAAAGTCAATCAAAAGAGAAACCAAGATCAGGAGAAATCAAGACTGGTTAAAAAAGATGCGGCCAACCTTTGGTTCATCATGGGAGGAGCCACAAAAAGAGTAGTAGTTCCTTAGAAGAATGCCAAATATCAGCACAAACTTGGGAAAAATTCCTAAAAGAAAAATATGTAGCCCCAAAAAATGAACCATCAACAGATCTAGATAATAAGGGGGTAACCCAGGAAATGAGTGTCGATGAGACCGGAGTGATGTGATATAGGCAATAAAAAGAGCAAAGGCATCCAAGGCCCCAGGCCCAGACAACATGCCTCCGGTGGTCATTAAAGAGAATGCAGCGATGTGGGCGTTACCGCTGTGAAACCTGTTCCAACATGTGAACGCTCAGGGAGGCATCCCAGAGACGTGGAAACAATCAACAATTGTTCCAAGTTACAAGAAAGGTGATAAAGCGACCCCGAAAAACTTTAGGCCTATCGCATTACTAGACTCCACGAGCAAGATCTTTGGAACCTTACTGTCAAGAGATAAGTAAACTTCTTATTTAATTTGATTCTCAAATAGGCTACCGAGCAGGAATGGGAACCCCTCTCAACACATTTACTTTGGCTCATATGAGAGCAGCTGTCAAAAAAAAGTCTATTGGTACGGTATACATGGCCTCAAATGGCATGACTAGTGCATGCGGTACTGTTAGTTGCGGTCGATTGTGGGCAAAGCTCCAAAATGCAGGGGTCTCAGATACCCTGGTAAAAATGCTGGCCCTGTTACACACAAACACCTTGGAGAGAGTGAGGCTTGACAGGTGGGGGGCACGACAGACCTTATTCGGACACATGTGGGATTGAGACAGGGATGTGTCATGGCTCCCACCCTTTATAATTTGTACATGTCAGATGTAGCAAAGATCTGGGAGGGGGGAGGCACTAATCCAGTAAGACTAGGAATGGCAACACTTGACCGAATAGCTTTTGCCAATGACGTGGTACTGTTTGATCTTACCCCCCTGGGACTACAACAGAAACTATCACTGTCCCATGTATATGCAGTCGAGAACAATTTTAAGGTAAATGGGTCCAAATATAGAGTGTGTGTATTTTCAACAAGGAGAAACCCAAAAATAATGAAATGGTAAGTGGGAGATGAGCCACTGGAGCGAATATCTGCCGTGATCTACTTGGTATACAAAGTTGTGAACTCCATATCCCGAGAGGGAGGGACAAAATATTTTAACCAATAAATTTGTTCCACTACTCGCAAAAATGAGGCTTGTTTACGTGCACTTATGTGCATTCTCGCTGACTACCCTGATTAGGGTCTACCTAATGAAAGTGGAGCCAATGATTTTGTACAGGCTGGACATCAACCTAAATGATTTAATAGTTAAATATAATCCAAGGCAGACTCTGGAAAGAGACCTTGAGGCGAGCAATATCAGTACCAAACGCTGTGATACGGCATGAGTTGTGGCAACATGGAGGAAATTAATGAGCTACGCAAAATTGCTAAATCCTCCTCTGGATTTCCTGTATGAAAAATGGGGCGAAATACAAATATGTACTTGGGGTACTTCAATTAACACGCTGAAGTCTGAGATGAGCAAACTATTAAGTGAAATTGGCTCATCAAGAGAGGAATTGACAATTAATCAAGCCAAAGTAAAGGGATAAATGTTTCAACATGATTGGGGAAAAACATCAGAAGAAATAGCAAGAACAGCTTCTACAAGAAATAGTCAAGACTGGTGTACAAAAGGGAACAGGTCTCGAAATATTTGCTCATATTCCCGTGCCCAAGAAGGAGACTTCAATATCTCAATTTTTGATTAAACCAATTGCCCATCCTTGAGTGAGTGGGAAACTGGAAAGGGGGTACAGAAAATAGAAGCTGCAGGTTATGCGGCACTACTGAGCTTAAAGAAACCACAATAAATTTGGTCATGGGTTGTGATGCCTTCAGGGAAGAAAGTTTAAGATACCTAGACACATCACACATGTGCGAGGCCCTGTGGGTTAGACTGATGAGTGGACAAGCACAGAGTCTCATACTAGCACTGTGCGATTTCCTATACAAAATATTGGAGAAGCTAGGAAAGGCAGCAGAGTTTCGACTGCTCTATTCTGTTTTTTTTTCCTTTTCTCCTCTTTTAGGATTTATATTTTTAAGTGTGCAACAAATGTAAAAGAATAGTCAAATTCTTTAACTACCTGTATCTTTTTAAGTCCAATGTCTGTTTGTTTTGTTTTTTTAAATTGTGAAAGAATCTCTTTAGTTTTTAGATATTTTGTTATGTAAACAGTTGGGATTCAAAACATAAATTTAAAAATAAAATCCCTACTTTGATCTTTATTAATTATAACTAAACATGTATCTGTCTACATTTTTATCATTAGTTCTCTTTGTCATATCTACACAATCTGTATACCTGGCCAACCTTTGTTTTTCATCCTGTAACTCCATCCATCAACTAGTCAACAATCTCCATCTGTCTGTCTATCTATCTATCTATCTATCTATCTATCTATCTATCTATCTATCTATCTATCTATCTATCTGTCTGTCTGTCTGTCTGTCTGTCTGTCTGTCTGTCTGTCTGTCTGTCTGTCTGTCTGTTATATGTATTCCATTGTTCTTTCTCTATCTATCTATCTATCTATCTATCTATCTATCTATCTATCTATCTATCTATCTATCTATCTTTCTATTTTTCTACCGACCTGACATTTATATCTCAAAATTAATTAGAGAGTAATATAGGGCTGTACAGCAACACAATGGAATACAATGGGTGTATTTCAAAGGGGAGAAGAGGGAGTAGAGAAAGTTAGAGCTGGCTAGGGAGAGTAGATTTTCATGTTTGTTTATAAGCTTTAGAGAAAGTGTTTTTAGTTTTCCTTTCCTTTTTGAAGTGCACCTTGGCAAGTCAGTAGAGAGTCTGAATGTGTAGATGGGAGCATGTCTGTTTTATCGGTTTCACTTTTCTGTGTTTCTTGAGCTGTGAGATGTTGTCGCCTCTTGTATTATATTGATCTCCATAGATAGGAATTTCTCATCAACGTAGGATGTGAATTGGTTGTTAAAGTTGTACAGGAGATGCTGGCTGCCTGGCAGATGATGAAAACCTGGGAAAGCAGCCATTTACAGTCCTTGAGAGTACAAGTATGTGGTTACATTTATTTAGACGATATGAGCCTCACCAAAACTTGGTGATAAAAATGTTGCACTCTATAGGGTCAAACAACCATATAAATTGTTACTATTTTAATATCAATCTACACAATTTTATATTCGTCTTTATAGAATCTGTTGGATGTTTTTACAATTATTATTCAAAGTACATTATTAATACCCGAGACAATTTAAGACCAAAATTCACAATACTTTTTGCGTTTCATGCAAAAGTATAGTAAAAGTTAATTCCAACAAAATCAAATTCAAACGTTTAAGAGCATAGTGCGACCCCACTTCACAAATATCCATCTTCTCAAATGTACGCAATATTCACCACGTTAGGTTGATTGTCGATGATGTAATTGTATAAACTCAACATGTTTCGGACTGATCTTTGACCTTCAGATCCACCTAGCTTCCTGTCAATATAATGAATATTTAAAGAGTAACTGACCTGCACATTGCTACATTTTTAAAGTCTTCACATCCTCATTGTGTAGAGTTAACTCACTCACCTTGAATTAATGATGTTACATATGTAATGGTAATAGCTCACTAGATTTCTTGATACTCAAATGCATTAATCTCAACATATATGTTCTGTGGCAAAATAGCATACATGCTGAGTCTTGAATGAAACAAATTATTACTTTTTTTAGATAATGTCCAATTCAAATTCTGCATTTGACACATAATGCGAATCTATTTAAAGTGAAACTCATGAGACATTGAGGTAGGACAACCAAGCAAAGATATTATGAGGTACATACCTAAATGTTGCTTTAGCATGTATTTCATAACAGTTGGGGAGTTCTAGTTCTCATATTTGTTTACACATTCATTTTAGGTTAACTGGAATTAATTCCTTTGAATTATCTATAAGAATTGATAACCTAATTACAAAATTATAGTTCTGACACAGAGTGCTAGAGTTTCAATTAAAAAAGTGTAGCTCAGTTTCCAACTACCTCTATGTACCTGTACCATTGGAGAGCCAAAGCAAGAATGACCCAGTATTTTCATATATAGTGTTTCACAGACACAAGACTAATCACATAATCTTTAAGCTAGGTTACCTTACCTAACCTACTTCAATCCTTTACTGGTGGTCAACGTAGGTCTCTTGTGTACCTAAGAATATATAGATTGAGTTGTTCTGGAATACTTAAATGAATATACAAAATGATTATGTGATTCTTGCAGGCTCGAACTGGCCTATAGGGCAATAGGCCAATGGCCAAACCAAACACACATGATGTTGGTATGGGCCAGTTTATTTGGTCAAAATGGGCCATTTTTGTGGCCTATTTGAGCCAGTTTGAGCCAGTTTGATGGGTGAATTTACTCTGCAGCTAGTAGTTTTGACCTGTGTTGCTGAATAAATAACTTCCCCATGGTTACTATTCAAACATTGTCACAAAAAAAAATAATAGTCACTTGCAACTGTGGGCCACTTCTTCATAGGTGCCCTGGACAACTTTATGGCCCAGTCTGACCCTGAACGCTTGTACAATTTGTGTGGTTGGTCAGGTTGCTATTGTCTAGATTATATAGGGTATAGCATTGTTTGCCCTTAATGGTCACACGCATACATGATTTAAGGTACATACGTTATGTGTCAAAGAAAAAATTAAGCGAATATCATTAATTAAATGTGTAGTCCTCGTAAATTTAGATGTTAAATTTCTTTGGACCTGGGATGACTTTCAGAGTGGCCGGTCATGGCCAGGATGCTTGAGAGTAGGCCATTGCCACCATCCAAGGGCCCAGGCATAAAGGGTAGCTCAGAAGTCTGAGGGGAGGTGTAAGGCTTGATTCAAGGTAGAGTATTAGTTTTATTTTTGTTTTTATCTTATTATTTAAAGCAAAGTACCTAACACAAAAACAGCTGATCACTGTATAGTGTGTGAGTAGTCAACGTTTGGCCTGGTGCCTTTTTAAACGTAGCACAGTACTATGAGTTGCGGTCTGTGTGTCCTTTGGTATTAGTCCATAATCTAGTTAAATATTAAAGGAAAGGTTATAGTTGACAGTGAAACAGAGATATTTTGTGAAGGGGAGTATGAATGTGAATCTGTCAGGTTTTATTTAAAAAAAAAACATTTTTGTAGTTAGGATATGTATAATCTATAGATCTGTGCATCCATCCATCCAATCTATATGTACCTTTATTTTCCAATAGAATTTATCTCCCATGTAATAGTTGTCTACTCATTTAAACGTGTTCTAGCTTCTATTTCAATGTATTTCCATCTACTTTAATGTTTAATCTGTTTTCATATATTTCTATTTGATCAAGTTTAACATTTTACTTCTGTTATTTTCTGTTTTCTGTTTTAATACTTGCCTATCCTTCAATTTTACTATCATTTTCTTTTATATTGATGCCTTAGACCAGTCTACGCTACCCAATTATTAGAAGATGAACTGTGCAACCACAACCTAGTGCGATTTAAAAAATACCAGATCAGGACTGCTTATGTCAGATATTTCATACAAACAAAGTGGACTTTTATCAATAATCCATTGTTGCAGGTTAATGAAAATTCTTCCACAGGATACGCAGAAAGAGAGACGTATGCCACAGAGATGAACACCTCTAAGTACCTATATGATCAGCCAGTATACATACCCTTGCAGAATGGTCCTACATCTAAATTCCGAAAGCCAAGCTCCTCCTCTTACACAGTCCTGAAGAAAACGGCATAGGGACGTTCATACCCATCATGTCTGACCACTAACTCATCGTTCTGATTTGCCTAGCATGATCTCATGTTCGCAGCTATGCACTATGGCATAAGTGCATTTGCCCTCCACACTATTTATTTATCCCGTAGTGATACACGTTGTATGGGTCAGCATCCCATAGCTCTCCACTAGTATTGCGAGGTGATGCAACAATTGTGGTTTAAAGCTATGCATTCAGAAACACTTACCGCCACTATTAGGATGGACCTCCATAATGGAAAGGGATTCTTTCTTTTCATCTCATTTTCAAGATGATCCAAATTACGAGACAAAATTACTCACTGTATATTTTACCAATTTTATCCAGACAGTCAAACTGTGCTTCGATAATATGACCTTGCCCCCTTAACTTCCCTTACCAACACTGTAAGTAAAAAGTGATCGGTAATGTTGCCCAACTCAATGATGGTTATTTGTTCAATCTGAGAAAGGTGAAAGGCTATGATGGCCCTTCTGGAGTCCATATAGATGACGCTGCGGGTTGCACATAGGTTTCCGAAGCACGTGCATTACGCCACTAGGCAGTCTTACTGCTTTATATCGACTTAATATTGTCTGAGTGAACTCATTTTGCATAGAAGAAAAACATGACTCTTCTGGAAGTAGTAAGACTAAAACATCTGTATCTTTTTTGCAGTTTCTTCAAGTTTCTTCGGTGGTAGTCAATGGCACGAACTTCATCCCCAATACTGGACCAAGTTCCAGGTATGGGAGTGGCTGCAACACCTCCTGGACACCCACCAGATGGACGCCAGCTGCATCCCTTTCCAGGAGTTCGACATCCATGGTGAACTACTTTGCAGCATGACATTACAGGACTTCACCCAGGCAGCAGGATCCGCCGGGCAGATCCTTTACAACAGTGTCCAGAGTCTGAAGTGGCATGGTAAATAGAAGGGCACCACAACCCATACATATGATATGTCTGACATATAGTATCTCTGCAGCTGTATGTACTGGTGTATTCATTTACTTTCATCCATCATAGAGGTTGTGCTTGGGGTTATCTGCCGCAGAGTACAGTGGAAAAAGGCATAGGGACATCAGCAAGAAGGCAAGAGACATCAGTGATGACCCCTTCTCCAAAGACCCAGCCCCAGTAACATATATTGTTCAATGGGGATTCCCAATTGCACATAAATATTCACCATGTATATGTGGTTACACTGATAAAACGAAAGATCTTGCAGAGATCATGATCAGTTTAACAAATACTGCTAACAGTTGAAAGAAGAAATGACTTACTGATAACCTTCTAAAGTATAAGTTGTGAGATATGCCTTTTTGTAAAAAAAAATGTTAATAATGATGTTTGATAAAAATTGATTTTCTGTTTATATTGAGATGAGAATTCGGAGTGGGGTGTTTTTCAAAGTAATTTGCGTATGGCATGATGACTCACATGCCATAGAGTGTGGTACTTAAATACGTTTGCGAAAAAACAGGAGACAGGGGTAGTCTGTGTTTCACCCATTAGTTTATACTCATAAAACGATTACAAGACCAAGACTTTCTTTCCATTTCTGCACTGAGCATGTGTGCTAGTTAGCTGAAATAGCCCATTCTGCTCTCACATTTTTAGATTGAAGAGTTCACCAAGTGCCCCAAGGGATTTAAGCAGAACAGAGCAGAAATTGAACAGATCGAAGGCAAAGTGATAATCCCAGGCTTTGTCCAACCCCGTAGAGCAAAGGTCTGAAATCTGAAATCTGTGGCTCACCAGATATTTTGAACTATGACTTTCATGATCCCTTACCATTGACTGTTCTGCATATGAGTGATGGGAATTTTAGTCCAAAACATCTGGAGACCCAAGCATTGCAGTCCCATGCCTTAGAACTTCCTCTTTCATAGCTCTTCCTCCTTTCCCTTTGGCTGCCCAAGCAGCGACTCAAATCAAGTCAAGAAAGTCCTCGGTCATCCAGCCAGATCACAATTTCGCCCGGGATATCAATGAACCCTTTGAAAGACTGCATTTTTCAAATTTATATGATTCTTGATTTTAGAGACTGCTTCTGTGATAGTGGGACTTATAATTTCTCTGTTATAGGGTGTGAGATTGTGATCCTAAAGATAATGTCATGGTAAACGCTGATTTAGCACCCAGCACGTAGGGTGGAGTCAAGGAGTATTGCGGGCTGTTTCTGGCCATTATTGCCCGTGTTCTGAGGGACTGAAGGCAGGTGCAAAGGCAGGTGCAAAATACACCCTCTCTGCCACTAACACCTGCCACCCCTTGCTGCTTTCTCACACCTACACTGTAGCACTGCTTCTCTTCCACATTCCCCTGCCTTCCTCCACCATTGCACCTACCCGTGTCCTTACCGAGCTGGCAGCCTCGATTGTCCCTGACTTCCAAAGAAAGAGGAAAGGGTCTGATTTCTGAAATCGTTCTCTTGTTCAATGGAAGCTATCAGCTATTGGCATTAATTTCTTTTCACGAAAGGATGTTCAGACGAGTGTCCCTTCATTATAATTATAATTGTTCTTTTATAACGCGCGTAATACCAGAGATTGGTTTCTAAGTGAGGGATCGGGAATTGAACCTGTGTTGCGCTTTGTTGTCTTGCTTCTAAGACAATCACGTTGGCCCTGATCTATCCCCCCCTCATGAAAGGAAACTTGAAAAAAAAACATAATTGGCACCCATCTCATGATGGTATAGCGTTCTTTCATCGATGGGTGAAATATCGATGGTTTTTTTTCAGAGTACATTTTACTGAAAAAACGAATCGAAATATATAGGGGTGGGGGTTGGAAAATTATATATAAGGGTGGGGTGGTCGGGAATAGGTAAAAAAAAAACAATTGGCAATGGGGGCTTGGGATGGAGCCCCTCTCCCCTGAAATAAAAAAACCCATTTCGATGAGTTTTTTCAATAAAAAATACTGAGAAAAAAACAATCGAAATTTCACCCATCGATGAAATGACATAGAACCGTCATGATATTAGGGTGCTCGAAGCGTTACCGGCTGCTGCAGGGCTGATATGGTTGGTTATGGCCGTGAGCGCTTGCTAGGTGTCCTCGCTTTACCAGCTGCGTCAACTTTCCACGCAAGCCAATAATGATCAATGAATTCCAAATAGTGGAATGGCTTGGTGTGGCATGTCTGTGTGGCATACAGATGGTTAGTGATAGTTGCATGCTGGGTTGACGAAGTAGCATGCACCAGCGTGGCTGCGGTTAGCACATATCTTAAAAAACATGCATGTTTACTAGATGAGGATTACTGGAGCCAGGATGGATCGGGCATACGATAAGAAAGTAGTATACGTGATTGCAGTAAATGAGTAACAACATTTGTAAAGCCAGGTTAGTGTCGGCAGTACCAACCGCTGTGGTAGAGGGAGGGCAAGCTGGATATATTGCGTTTTCCACGTTATTGGGATAAGGCCTACATTTATCCTGGTATTAGTTGATCAGTTTTCAAAGTGTCCTGGAGTGCAGGTTGTGGAAGTTGTCAGCCGCTTAAATACGCACCAGGGAATGCTTTCCCTGCAAAGTCATAGCCCACAATGGTGGACAGTCGGCCTCTGCAATTACAGAGAAATGGCTCGCGGAAATTAAAAGGAAAAGGTCATGAGCACTTTCTGTCCTCATTACCTTACCCTGAAACTAACCACTAGGGCATACAAGTGGTGATGGTGGTAGAGTGTGGAAAAGGGAGGAAGACAGCACGAAACTCTCATTTTGCTCACCATACTGCAGAGGAGCAGATCCCAAGGGCCTGATTCATGGAGTTTTTAGCATGGTGCAAAGTGACTTTGCACTGCCAACAAACACCCTGATTCACAGAGCAGTGCAAAGTGTATTTTTGCAGTGCCAAGTCACTTAGCACTGCAAACATACTCTTTGCACCGTGGATTAGGCACATTTAGCATGGTGACTTTGCGCTGCAAAAATACACTTTGCACCACTATGTGAATCAGGGTGTTTGTTGGCAATGCAAAGTGACTTTGCACCGGGCAAAAAATGTCATGAATTCGGACCCAAATCTGGAAGAGGTGAGTCCGGAGCAGGTGTGTGTGTTTGTCACTGGTTCTTCGGCTCTCCAGCCTTGTTATACACCCCCAGGTTATGCTGGGTTTATCGGTCATTCCACATGCCTCTTCCTCCCAGCAAACACAGAAACATGTTTGGGACATGCTAAATTTGCAGTGACTTTTTTCTGGGTTACATTACTATTTGCTGGGTATGCTACATCATTCTATGTTGTTACCATGTGTTTGTGCTTTGCTATAATTGTTAAGCGCTGCTCCACTTTGAAATGATGTGCTGCGTTATTCTACACTGCGCTATAGCATGTTAAGCTGCTCTGACATGTTTTGCAATGCTCTTCTGTTACGACCTTATTTTTGCTTTTATGGGGATGTCCTCCCATACACCTTTTGAAAGGAGTTTTGTTCATCTTCAGTTTTACTTGTTTGTTTATTTATTCCCTCACCCATTTTTAAGGATAATGTCAGTTCTGTAGTACTATTCTGTTACGAGACGTCCTGTTACGTCATATTGTATTATGTCATGTGTTACGTCATTTCAAATTAATGTCATGTTGATTTGAAAAAGGTCAACAAAAGTGCTTTGAAGTAACTGGAAGGTGACATGTAGCACTCCATAACACCCAAACAAATAAATAATACATGCAAGCAGCACTCGTTTCATGAAAAGGACCAAAGCGACCATAGTAGCCCTGCACATGTAAGAAGACTCTACACCACTGCTGAACCTGATTGATCTGATGCCCTCTTTTAACAGGTCAAGGTAACTACGGGCAGGTTAAGAAGGGTAGACAAACTGGATTACGCAGATTAACTTCCTGAATAGCCCACACTCAGGCTAAGCAGAAGGGAGACTCTTACAACCTATTACCATCCCCATAAAGCTTCTTAAGAAGGCCTCAAGAACGTACAAGCAGCATCCCACAGGAGCCACGGTTCAGAATCCACCCACATTTAAGAGTTACCCTAGTTCCTAGCAGCTTTACTATTTCTAGGAACTGGCTGCTTATGGCCTAGGAAATAAATGCAAGAGGATTTGCGTTCCTGTTTCCTTGTGCATTCTTCGAACATAGCCAAGCTACCAATGACCCCCCTTTGCAACAGGAAGGCCAGAAAGCCTGACCACTCCTGAACTAAAAACATATTCAGATCACTAGAACATTTCACACAAAAATACACCCTATAGCAGCCTCACCAGCGACACTGGTTCTTTGATTCTTTGGCTTAATGTCAGCAGTAGAAAGTCACTTATGGGCTCATTTTTATCAGAGCAGTAACGTAAATGCATGGCGTAAAAACCTTGAGTAAGAATTCTGCAACATACATCCACATCACAGCTAATGTTTGTCCATTTGTATGGCGAAGACAAGGGGCATAACACAACATGTGTTGCCACCGCTTTCCTTCCTCTCCGCCATACAAATGCCTCAGGATTTGTGCCAGCATGCATTTTCATGCCGGTCCAAATGCTGCGGATCCTTATGGAGCCTGCCGGCTTCAGCATAAGGCCGGCGGACTCCATAGGGATCCATTGTAAAACATACCTTCCAAGCACGGTTTACTTCATTTGCATGGTCTTTTGCCTTGCACATTTGCACTCTGCCATACAAATGACCAAAATGTGGTTTGGAGAGCTGATTACGTGTATGAGTACATGTAACAGCTACCACTGCCAAATTATGGGGAACTTGAAAATGAGCCCCTTAATGTCTTGCTCAATATAATCACTAGTATTTCTCACACCAGAGAGTGGCAGACTTTCACCATGTACTGGAATTTCATTCATTTGGCAAAGACCAGACCTTCCCTTCCTGGTGTTATCTATTGTCACAAGACCAAAGAGATCAACAGATTCACAGACACGGGGCCTCAATACACTGTAGGCGGAAAGGGTTTACCGGTAACGGAATTTTACTTGTACCGGTAAATCCTTACCGCCTTACTACGAGGTCCCTTTGCGGGTTGGGTATTTTAACGCCTGCTTTTTGCAGGCGTTAAAAACCAATCCGCAAAGGGACCCAGGGAGCTAATTACGGTACCGCAATTTGCGGTGCCGTAATTAGCGCCTTCCCCATTCCCATAGAGCCCTATGGCGCAAAAATGGGAATGCGGAAGGGCAATGGTGGAAGGGGAAATTACCGCCCCTCCAACCTTAGAATGGGGCGGTAATTCCCCTTTCCACCAAGGCAGTGCCGGTATTTTACCGGCATGAACCATGGCGCTAATTGCGCCATGGTTCACCGCCTACCGTGTAATGAGGCCCACTGTGTGTGTGTGGTTTCCAATGTATTTGTTTTAAGAACAATGCAAATATGGATTGGACAAAGGCTTATGGGAATGTAATATTTCAAATGGAACCCAGCTCTGCATGAAAGTGTCCAGAAATGGTCTGCTAATATGGTCTCCAAATGTCTATTCTTTATTATAATGTGGTCAAAGTCCCACATCCTTATGTCTATTCTAACGTAACCAAAAAGAACAGAACGCCTGTAGCTTTCTGCCAAAAAGACTCCTTCTCGCATTCTGGTTTCTTTTTATCTCTTGAAGACCCTCCTCGCTCTTGAGACTCGACCTGTGTCAACCTTGCCAGATATTCCTTACCGGGAACTAAGCCGGCATCTAAGCTCCATCTGGACTGTTAGACTGTGGGGGTACATGCTGGGATCTGTGCTTTGTGTCCAGCCCCACCTGTGATTACATTTTCTGCGGTTCTTTCGGAAGTCATGGTCATTCTCCACATTCAGCCATCCTGGACTGATACTTTTGGGTGTGACTCACTATAGCTTCATGCCTTAGTATTCCATTAATTCTCTTGTGCCCGCACTCATCTCCTTCTTGTCCTCACACGTGTCTCCTCTTGTAGATATGCGTACATCCTGTCTTGGGGCGGATGCTATGTTGTCCTCGCCTTGTCCTGAGATCAACATCTGGCCTCATGGGCAGGAATGCTGACCGGCCTTGTCTAGGTTTTTCTCCCCAGGTACCTGTGTCAGTTCTCCAAATGTCCACGTTCTTCATAGTGGAGGTCCGTCAGGGAGTTGCAGCCTCCATCCTTCTTCCTCTTTCCTCTCACACTCGGTCTTACTTTCTCAATGTGCAAACCTCACAGTGGTGGAACCTTTCTCAAGTTTAGGTTTGCTTTAGAGTTTGTAGAATGTAATACACTCCTTCCATCCCTAGCCAAATGGAGACCACAGAGGCCACTAGATGTCCTAGAGAACTCCCAGCCTTGCTACTTCACGTCACACTTTTAAGTCCTTCCGGGGTTTGCTCACTTACTCATTCACATTTCCACCCACTACTTTTTGCTTCCTTCATCTGGCCACTACCTATCTTTTCCTTCACCTTCCACTGATTGGTTCCTTCCTCATCCTGATTGTCGCTGTACTCTGCCTGATGTACATTCTCCTTCTCTTGAGGCTCAATCCCTTCTTCTTCTTTGACAATTCCTCTTATTTTTTCTTCTTCTTCCTAAACTTGCCCCTAGTTGCATGTTTCCTCTTTCTGTCAGCATGGCATGCACTCATGCCTTCCTCCCACTTCTTAGTTTCCTCCTATCTTCTGGCAACAGCTCTCTCCTCTGTGCTTCCGGCCTCCTCGTCAGCAGCACGTCACACTCTTGTGCTTCCCCATCCATACTTTCCTCCTCCCTCCTCGTCACAGTGTACTTCCTTCCTCCATTCACAACTATCCTTGACCCCTCTAGCCAAACTCTGCTTCCTTTCCCGACTCTCACACAATCCCGCTGCTAGCTCCCAGTCTTTTGCTTTGATTCCCTTCCAATGTATACCCCTCCCCTGATTTGAAGTGGGGGTTTAACAAAGAAAGTTGTGACACCTATGTGGCAGAGGGGATGAAGCCTTCTGAGTGACCAAGCCGCGAGAGAAATGGAACTACAGAATGCTCAGATGTGTCTGTTTTCCCCATGAGGCGGGATGTGACTTCAAAGTCTGGATGTTCTAAATGTAGGCGGGCATTTTGTAGTGTGGCAAGTCCTTTTTGGCTGCTGGCGCTTTCCGAGATGATTCGTCTGAAGCACTGCTGTATCAAGGCGTGTTTCTGTAAAACCTCCAAGCTCATCTTCGGGGTTTCCATTTGGCTGGAATCTCTGATCAGGTGACAAATCAAGGTTCATGGTGCTACTCACCTAACAATACTAGATGTGTGATTACATATAATCGTATGATACAACTGCACACAAAAATCCCTTTTCCTGAAAGTGTGTCTGTCAATAAGATAACCCCAAATCTAAATATGTGTCATGAAAAATTATATATTATGCTTCTGATTTTTAGATAATACCTATCAGGTACTTTCATACAGTAGAAATAAGATAGAAACGAAGAAATCAAACAATTTTCCATTGCCAAGGGATACATTGAATCTCTTGGCACCAATACTCAAAATCAGTAAGTCACTACATAGCATTTAAAAAAAACGAGAGCAGCAAATTACTTAATTACTTAAATAACATTGCAAAAGAAATAGTACGGCAGGCACATGTTTTACACCATAACATGTCGCCAGAATGTTGCCTTGAGAGTTCACTTCTTTGGGGCCTAATAATGAGTTGCAATACATAGTAAACAATGAGTACAACAAGGTTTTTGAGTCTTGTTTCTAAATATCCTCAGTTGTGCCAGAGAAAAAGAACTTTCATCAAAATACCACCACCACTGAGGCAAAAGCAGTAGGTGTAACCATTTGACAGGTGGTCCACAAACAACTGTTTTCTCCCATTACTGGATAGAGGAAACCTAAATGTGTATTTATTTATTTATTTATTTTATGCATTGGCCATTTGTTAGGCGCTAGATGTTAACACTGAAATGTGGTAGATATGCCACTAGTTGCCTCAGCCATAACCACCCAAATCCCAGTTTGTTCAGACTGTTATGCATCCTTTTAAAATGTATCAATGGTTGAAATTCAGATGAGTGACCTCAGCTTGATTTGAGGCTCTAAATGAGTCTAATATTTTGTTGGAAGCTCTGTTCCTCTGACCAAACTCAAGCTATTTGAGAACAGGACTCAAGAACTTTGTTGTGTCAATTGTTCACTAAGTATTCAAATGTAATACAACAATGTCTGGCCTCTACCGAGAACGAACACTGTCAAATAACCTGTTCTATGGGTAGTTTCCCACTTGGGAGGGTCTACAACCAGAGTTTAGCTCACTGTACCATTCACAGTGGATAAATAGCCATTTGCAACTCAGTCTGGTCCCACCCACCTAAGCAGTCCAGCAACAAAAGGCTAGGCAATTCTCCTCTGAACAAGAGTACCATCAGCAAGCCCATGCACATGTTTCAACCTTGTTGGACCTCATCAGTGAAGTGAAGCGGTGCCTCTCTAAGCACATTGAGCAAGGGGTGTCTGGGGTTGCTGATTATAGTACTCTTGTTTAGAGGAGAAATGCCTAACATTTCAGTGCTGGGCTGCTTTTGTGGGTGGGACCAGAGTGATATGCAAATAGTTATTTTTTCTCTGTGAGGGTTGCAGTGAGCTAAAACGTGGTTGTAAAACCTGCTGAGTGGAAGAGGCTCAGTAGAACAGGTTATTTGAACCATGTTCGTCCCAAGTAGAGAGGTTTCCGCACTCCTCTTTAATTTATTCAACTGTATTATTAGGCCTTGGAGAAACACACCATGAAGTCAATATATGGAGAGCCTGTTTTATTGTGAAATACATGTTGGCCGAATTAGCTCTTTTGCATTGTTATCCAGTTTATGATACAGTACTCAGGACAGACTCTAGGGGGAGTCTGTGAGGCTCTCTCTTCCTGTAGCCTTGTAGGCAGACCCCATGGACCAGAGGAGTGGGAATATCTGGACCAGAAGTCATTCCCTGCAGTCAAATTAAGAGTAAGGCCAAGGGCAAAATGGTAAATTTATGTTATTTCTAATGCAGCCTCGGTTCCCCTTTGCTCTCTTCCTACCTGCCTTTGCTGGGGTCTTCCTTCCCCTACAAAAATCCATTACTAAGGACAGAATGAGCTTTGGATTCACTGCTGGAGGAATGGCCTGGGGCAGGCTTTGTTGTGACCCTAATTTCATGCATATCTTCCATAACATTAATGATGACGCTGAGACATGGATTAGGTCTTACTTCTTTTAATGTCTCATATTAACTGCCTTACAGCTGTCCCCAGCCCTACCTCCCACGTTCCATTCTCCAGGCTCCCTTGCCTACATTCCACATTCTATTCAGCTAAACAGACTTCTTCATTCCTAGGTCATCTGGCCTCTCCATGTGCAAGCTTAGCGATTGTTGATCTAAAGTCTGAAGAATTTCCATGTCCATCAGAGAGGGGCATTTGTATCAAAATGTAGTGCTCTGTACTCAGCCCATTTTTGTATGGCCGGTCTGTGTCAACCCAAAGGTTCGGGTGTAGGTGGCAGCTATGGACTGGGTTCTTCCTAGATCGGTTGGTATGATGATCCACTGACTTGCTTCGGGTATCTGGGCAGTGGGGATACTCTAGTGAAAGTCATTAGCCTGCATGTTCTCTTCCTATAGGCTGTGGTCCTAGAGCAATGTGACTCTGTCAAACTACCTGCATCTACTGTGCATACTCTATCCTTTACTGGGCTACTCTTTGTCATAGCATCTGCATCCATCTTGAAGAGTCTATTCTTTTCTTGGCCACTCTTAGCCTCTGTGTTTGACAGTTGCAGAATTATAATTCCAGAGATTGTCTCATGGGAATTTTAGGGTAAACCGAGCCAAACATTCCTTGGTATAACTTACCCATTGCTCTTTCAAAATTGCCACTTGTATACAGTCCCTTTAGCATCCTTCACATTAGAATATACCTTTTCATGTTCTACAATCCTGATGGAAGGTCCACAGTAGTTGAATCGACACGCATGGAGGCTGTGATAAAACAAGTCCCCTTTTTAATTTCCCCCTCATCTTTATATTCCTGGTATGTTTTGCTGCAGCTGCACCCTCCTTTTCATACCTCTTTTCCTGACCCCCTATTCCTCCACCTAGGTCAGGATAACCCAGATAGGGGCACAATATGCCACACCTCAGACAGTCCTCGGTGCTGTGAAACCACTATAGTATTAATTGGGGGAGTATCAAATCTGAGAAACTTGAGGAAGGAATTGTGGCTTATGGAGTTAATGGTCAGTTCCTTCCAGAACTTATTTTTAAAGGCAGCATTACAAATGCCCTATATATAGACCAATGAAGTGCAGACGTTATTGGCCTTCTACCAAACATGAAGCTAGACCAAGCCAATGCAGTATCCATTGGCACTAGACGGATGCCAAACATGTTTGAAAAATAGGTGGAAGGGTCAACCAATTTAACATTCAGAAATCTTGTTAGACAGGATGTGTCAACACACGTCTCCCAACAATATGATATCAAAACTATGGAACCAACTCCATTGCAAATTGAGAGTCCTGGAAGATGTCACAATGCACATCATATGGTCTCATCACAGGAAATGCAATTTCAGGGGGAAGGTGTCCTCTGGCAAAGCGGAGACTTGGAAGCTACAGGAAAGCCCACCCTTCTTATAGTGGGACAGATGTGGAACTTGCAAGAGAAAGTGACCTCATACAGGAAGTCCTAGTTAATCAAGATGGTTGTACGTCAATTTCTATTTATAGGTGTTTGTAAAGAGCTTATTGGAAGATACAGAAAAGTCCACCTTTCATACAGGTGTACAGATGTGGAACTTTTTAAAGAAAGTGACCTATCATCAGAAGTCCTAGTTAATAAAGTTGGTCGTACAGTCATTTATGTATTTAGGTATGTTGTAAAGAGGTTGCATGTCACCTTGTGATCAGATTGTACATATGTCTTATGTAGGTCCATGGTGCCAATGGAGGCGGATAAGAGGCAACAGACAGAGGACAGCAAAGCCAGAATGGGTGATCTCAAACCTTAAGGGAGGTGGGTGGAAGGGCTCCCCGAATGCAGACATATTCAACTTCTCCTTTGAGGACTTGAGGTTTGGTATTGCCGTCATGGGCGTAACGGTGCTTTAGAGGCAGAGGCACTCTGTCCTGAGATGATTCCCCCATGTTTGATTTGCCTAAATTTGAGGTTACTTAAAGGGATGGTTCGCCCAAAAAATGTTATTTCAAAAATAGATAGGCAATATTAAAAAAAATCGTTTGGCAATTTTTTTCTCCAAGTCCCTTGGATATTCTGGACCAGAATGAGATCAAGAGAGTGTGCTTCGGACATGCCCCAGTTACCTCAAACATGCCGTCACTGTCAGTGGATCCTCTCCCTCGGTCATGGCTTTGTGGCTTTTCTAACCGGAATCCGCACCCTTTGATGCACATGCAGCATCCATACTTAGATGCGGTATTCAGAATCTGCAATCCAATTGCCACATTGCTCTACTGTTCCTCTACCAAGAGATTATTCAGCTGAAGTGAAGTTAATTCGTAGCTGACACATGTGTTTCTGTTCTGTCTCCGTCTCTTTAATTTGTTCTGTTAGCAGTGGGCTGGGAAAGATAAAATGGGATGGGCTGAGAAGGAAGAGTTGAAAAGATCTCATTGTCCTATCCTATGTAAAGTGCCACGTAACCTGCAGTGTCGATACCGCCACACTATAATATATATAAATGTATGCATAATGAAGAATACAATAAATCGATTATCACCAATTTTGGTGTTGCATAGTATCGTATTTCCTCACATCCAATGATGTTGAACTGTCTTCGAAACAAATTATTGTGTCATTTTAAATAAATAAATTTGGATGCAATTATCATTTTTAAATATCTATGAAAAGAAGTCTTCTAATTTGTAATACAGCTACAAAAATAGGGATACAGACAAAAAAAGATACAAGTATATTTCCTCTCTACCTGCTTTTTATGGCTACAATGTGATTTTAAAAAAGCTGCACACCTTGGGAGCCCTAATAGACAGATTTAAGAAACAGTACTCTGCTCCAGCATTTTGGTTGAATGCACAAAAAACAGCTGTAACCCATTTTTCTGTCCCTTTCGTAGGTCAGTGTGGAAGTCAGATGCTCCAGTCGTTAAATGTTGTAGTGAAGTCAGAACACACAGGTAAGCCTGGGTCCTGCTGATGTACAACTTGTGATAGGCTTTCCTGAAATTCATGGAGTGTTTGTGGTGCTGTAAGAGGGGCTTTCGTCGGGGGTTTCAGTTCTGGTGAGTGCCCTCCTGCTTGTGTATGCTCTGCTATGCTAGTTGTTTTTTAGTAAACCCCTCCATCGGTATATGGATGTTATTGTTTGAATATACTGGAGACTGTGGGGATGTGCTATATAATTTGCTATGTAATTCAGAAGAGGAAAACAGGACGTGGAAATGGGTGCTTAAATATACAAAAAAAGATTATAGTCAGCTTTCAATTGATCGTGTTTTAGCCCATCTGCTCCATGACAGAAGAGCATTAATCACATGTAAGTCAGCCTTGCCCATGCTCCTGATAGGAGCAGTCCAGCGTAAACTGCTAGACCACGTCCACTCTGCGCGAGAATACATGCAACCCTAAACAAGTTGCATCCTTGCTGGGTCCAATCTCTGACATTCAGATCACATATGCCCCCATTAGTCTTGCAGGTAAGAGAAAAGGGGCCTGATACACTAAGGGCCCGATTTATGGAATTATCTGTGTGGAAAATTGCGTGCCAAACTGTGTGGCAAATCCTGTTTGTCATTTCATGGGATCGACTGAGCTGCACTTTTTTGTACTATGCAGGGACTTCACTCAGGCTCGGCATGTCACTGCGAGAGGCGGAGTGCCTTGCGCAAAACACCACACAGAGCATGGGCGTGTCTTGCGCAGAGGGCAGGGTAGGGGGCGGAACAGAAAATGAGGAAGAACAATGCAAAATGCGGGCGTTACGAGGGACGGCCCGCAGGCAATCCATCGTACACCCACTATACGTATTCATGGATCCGAGCGCTGAACCTCTAGGCGGGGAAATGGCCACACAAAGCCCTCATACTATCCGCCACCCAAAGACAGGCGCACAGACACTTGCGCATAGGATTCGTGGCGCAGAGGTAAGATCGGTCATTGGATTTAGGGGTGTGTGTATGCAGCCATGGTTCCGATCTGACTTAGGGGTGCGCATACGCAGTGAAGCAGGGTGCAGGAATGGTTTACGTGGTTCGCACGCAGATTTTCCGAGTTTTACCCAAGTTCCAATAAATCATATGCCTGTTGTCAGGGTGCAAGTAACAATTACGGGGGAACCGGGCAGGGTCCCCAATATGCAGACCTGCTTGTGGGGGACCCCATGCACTGTTTGAATGTTACATGTTTTCACACGTGGAGGAGCACGCAAAGGTAGCTGTTCTGGCTATTTTTGCTTTGTGTGGGGCGTGCTGGGAGCAATCCGGCCGCGGCTTGCGTTTACGGTTACTTTGCGCAAACAATTCCAAGAATACACAGAGCGCGCAGAATATATTCTGCGCGCAGGCTTGCGCAGTGTTGTTCTCGGTGCATGGCCTTTGCGGGATAAATGCACAGTTTTCCATACATCGGGCCCTAAGTGTTTTTCAGTGAGATTTTCCCATTAAGAAATGTTTTGTAAATCAGGCCCATGGTGTTTTGGAGGTAGGTTCTTGACCTTACGTGAGACTAGTTGAAGCTTCAACTGTGCTTGCCTACTTGTTTTATTGTTTCCCTCTGCTTTGGATAAGTTGTGGCAAATATTTTGAGACTAATAACAGTCTAGAATGTTTCTGGAATGGTATTCCTAAATGCTATACTTGACCAGAAGGCAGAAGTAAGCTGCACCTGCACTTATTACTCTAAACCTATATTTGCCTTTTTCTTAAAAGAACAAATTGCTCAATTAGCACCATGCGGGTTGGAGGCGGCAAATCAGGAGGCTAGAAATGTGGGCTGATCTCGATCTAGCCTGCATTCCAAGCCGCCTGATCGCTGGCTCCTCAGCCCGCCATCTTCCCCCACTGTCGCCACTGCAGTCATTTTGCCCCCCAACCCCTATTCCCACTTACCTGTTTGCTGCAGCGGCGGTTGCTGCCGCAACTCCTGAAGCTTCTCTCCTTGCTCCATTTGGCCATCATGGAAAGAGAAGAGGAGCTCCTTAAGGAACCCTGCCTTCCTCAAACATGGCGACCATCTTTGCACAATATTGTCCTTCAATGAAAGGGACTTTGCTTTGCTCAGGCCTTTAACCCAAACTGCCGGGACGTTACCCGCAGTATAACCCGTGGAACGGGTTAATAACGTCATAGTCTCATTGTATCAATGTGTTATGCTGTCAGTTTAGACTGCGGCTCTGCCTTCTACCAAGTACAGTCTGAGCTAGTTAAGTAGTATGTTCTTGAAAAAACCTCTTTGATTTTAAATTAAGGGTTGTATATAATTTGTAACTAGGGAGATTAAGACATGACATCTTTGGGCTTCCACAAATCTCCCTAGGGTATATTATACAATTCCTAGCATCCTAGATTGAAAACTGAAGATACCCGATCTCATTGCGGCTTGGGCACTTGAAAGAATTATGTGATTCTGAGCAACTCACTTAATCTCCTGGGCCTCGCTTTGCAAATATGTGCAATGTAAATAGGTAGAACCCAAATGTACCGTGAGCAGTCTAGTATGGTACTGTTGTATCCTGGTTTCGATGACCCTGGTTTCGATGACCTGGAGCCCTCAGATGACACCCTTCTATGTACAGCACCTCATGTTCCAGTGGCGTGTTCCCTGTAAAGAGGTATTCTTCTGCTCCTTGGAGCTACATTCTTTACATGTCACTCCTATGTGTGGGGGCAGGGGTTATCCTGGATGTGCCCCGGGTGGCTCCCTTCAAGGCATTTAAAAGACAGGTTTCTCTGAGTTTTCACCACTGTGACTAGTAGGTTTATAGTGTCACTTTAAAACTACTTTTCACTCTATAGCCACCAATCAAGCTACATGTCATTCCCCCCTACATCTTGCATACAGACGATGCCCCACTGCCCATCTCCATCGTCCATTGCAGTTGGGGGTCACCCTCCCATTTTGTGGGGGCACTGATGCGATAACGACTGTCTGCTTTTAAGAGAGCTCTTGCTTGAGTGAATCCCTAGCACTCAGAGGGGCAGAGTTACTGGAGGTTAAGTGATGGAGCCGCCTCAAAGAGGACCCCGGAGGAATTAAGTGCAAAACATTCTTTGGCAGAGGTTGCGAGTAGCAGCCTCTTTTCTTACTGCTTTGACTCCAATTATTGTCTTTTATCTTCTTGAGATGTTGAAGTTGTTGATCTTAGCTTTACACTTATTGCAGGATTGTTCGTATCTGCCTCCTACAATTTCACGAGGCTTGAAGGTTGTGCAGTGGCACTCCTTGTAGTGTAGTTGCAGTCAAATGTCATGGGATGTCACTTCTTGTGGTGCCATCTTCAGGTGCAAAGGCAATCTGGTCACTTCTCGTGATGCTATGGTGTGCTGTCAAGGGATGTGGTGTGCAATGCCAACTCCTGTAATGTCTTCAGGGGTGATGGGAATTCAAAGGCTTTTGATGTCTTTCTACTACTCCTTTGATGCTGGGGCAATGACGCCAATGATTCCTGTGGATAGGAAGGCAAACGATTATTCTGCCTCATAAAATGAGTGGGCCATCTAGAATATGAGACCTTTAAACTTCTTTTGATATGATTTGGTGGCTCTCCATCCATGTGTGGTGCTGGTTTTCTTAGAGTGAAAATAGAGTGCCTCTTTCTTTCACTTATGCAAAGCTTCTTTGCATAGGAAAGTTGTGGAATTTATATCTCGGTGGGTTTGGTGCGTCTTCATCTCAGAACGATGCTTGCTTTTTCTGGTTTGTGGTGATCCTCAGCCTCAGAGTACTACAGTACTACAGTGGTTCGCAGCACAGGGTGGTTTGGATGGTCCTACGGGTGGTGTTTGGTGGTCTACTCTGTCTGTTGGGTGCTGGGGTCTTTCGATCAGAAAGGTTTGAGGCTACTCCTGATGCTATCTGTGGTCTCTGTCTTTAGGCCCTTCTAGATACAGTCCATACTTTGCACTGCCAGGCCAGACAGCAAATATAAGGCACTGCCCTAAACAACGACAGAACAAGCACAAAGCACTACATAAATAACTACTAAATAAAGGGGATACCTCATATGCCTTTAATCTGTTGTCAAGACCCATATGCAGAACATGCAGAAAACGGACACACAGTTTGATCCAGGACCTCCACTTTAGTTTTAAAGTACATCATAAGAATAAAAGTCAATAACACTTTCTAAATATGTACAAAGAGCAAACACTGTTGTGTGTTAATTTAAATGTATAAATGAACCAGCTTCAGCATTTACAATGGACAGACCAAAAAGATGTATGCAACTACACATTTGACGTGGTACAATCACCTTAAAATTGATCCTTTTCGGTGTCCAGTCAAAGGTTCGACTACAAAGGGTCGAATGGTCAAAGGATCGACACCAAAGGACTGAAAACAAAAGGATCAATTTTTTTTTTAAAATTACATTTTTTTGGGGGGTTTTCATTTATGGAAAAAAAGTGTTTTTTACCACAAAAAACAGGGGTTGGGGCTCCCCCCGAAAAAAAAACAAATGTAAAAATGTTTTTTTTAAAATGTCGATCCTTTTGTTTTTGGTCCTTTGGTGTCGACCCTTTGACCATTCGATCCTTTGGTTGTCGATCCGTTGACCTACAAACATCCTTTTCTATATAGCTATCTCTGCCCCAGAAGTGCATTATTTAGTCCATTGTCGCTGTGGGGTAATATCTTCTTTCTAACACTGTTTAGGCACTATACACTCCCAGTTACTTCATTTTCATACACAGGCAAAATATCTTCACATAGAACGAGATCGTGGGAGAGGTGATCTCCTATCAAAAAACAATATTATGCTTCTAAACAGTTGCCACTCTAAGATTTGAAAGAGCATGTTGCTCCAAGATTTACTCTGAGGTTAAACAGTCTCTACCTGCCGGCTTTCACTCTATCATGCCATCCGTAGTTTACTGTGCCAAATACCCCCACGGGCCGAGCCGTCACCTATGTGTTACCTGTCATGCTATTAGCTGGCCTGCTGTGGATATATTCAAAAAATGAAATAGTTGGCTATCTGGTCCAGCGTGCATCAGGAGCACTCTCATCACCAGGCAAGAAAGGCCCCAGACAGGGCCCCTTTTCTGGGGTTGGATTTTTTAGTATCCTTACATAATGTGGACTCTTCCATCTCCACTGACAGACTCCCTTCTGTTGATTACCCCAATCCTTTTTTTTGTGTGTGTCATTAGTTTGCAAAACTTTAACACATTAGAAAACACAATTACAATTCAATAAAATAAAATGAACACATATAAAACTTATTTCATACATATCTTTTTTAACAATATATTGGGAGATCACGCTTAACATAGGTAGTTCCTTCCCCCCAATTAAGAGAGCCCACCATGGGTGGGGAGAGAACTGCAGAGGTCCAATGGAAATTCGAGGCTAATAAGTTGACACCTCCTGATCTTAATATTTTGTGGGCGGGACTTAGAATTAAAACGCACTTGCTCTATGGAGAAAAGGGGACAGAAGGAAAGCACTTGCAAATTCTGCCCAGTAACCAGACGCTTTTTTCTGTCTTGGGCTCAGAAGTGATTTTCATGTTGCATCTCAAAGAAAATACACTCTTAAACCGGGGCATATAGTTTCCATGTAGATTCCTGCATCTTGCTGCACTCCTCAGGCCTTCCTTATAATATGTACATGTTTGCAATAGAACACTTTTCTCCTCGTGTTCATTTACAGTTGCAAACTACACACACTTCTAGACATTGCAGTTTCAGTCCCTTGATTTGCACACAGCATTTGTTTTTCACTGGGGAAATGGTTTTCAGTTTGGTCATTCACCATGTGCATTAAAAAAAATGATGTCAGTTTCTGCGTTGAAATGTATGGTGTTATTTTCAGCAAGACACATATATTCCATAATACAGTGTTCATTGTGCCATTTTAGCAAGACACATATTTTCACTCACCAGGTCCTTTCGCTGTCTTAAGATTTGAGCTGGCGTGTATATTTCAGTGTGTCTTTTCCCATTAGACCATGTATTTCACAGTAAGGCCTAGCCTGGCCTTTTGTCATTCTGGTGCTATCATTAAACCCCACACTTTACCTTCCCGATAGATTTCCAGTATTTTGTGATAATATAACTACAGATAAACATTTTCCTCTGACGCAACATGGATGTTTTTTAAAAAGCATATAAGGGCGAGCATTAGTGAAGGTTTGTACCCCAAACCTTTCAACTCTCCAGCCAATCATCTCTAAGCCCTTTCTCGTGCACATGCTCTCTTCAGGGTTGCATTAGCTGTCAATCTTTCTCTCCAGCGTTCACACAGACGCTCTATCCTAGCGGGTGCTATTCTCCTAAAAACAAGCACACCTTCATGGTCTATACTGTGATATCCTTTGTTCACGATGTTACCCATTTATGCAGCTAGTTTACAAGAGAATGTCACACTTGAGATATAAGATTAGCTTTGTCACACTCAACTGTCAGTGACCCCATCAAAAATCATTATGTCATTAATGTTAAATATGTTTCTTACAACAGGAGGATTCTGGGAGGGAGCTCCAGGTGGTGTTGAGTGGTCCTCCATCTCTCGCTATCATTTGGCTTCTGAGAGGAGGAAAGGTATGGGATAGTGTTTGGCAGTCTTCGGTCTCTGCTGCTGGCATTGCAAAAATAAGAGGGTTCCAATTGCCTTCCTGGAGGGGACGCGGATCGCACCGCGTTCTGAATATGACACGGGCTGAATAAAGGGTGCACACAGACGAGAGATCATGCGGGCTAATCCAGGTGGGACGTTGCTTTGAAGGAGAATGTGCCAATTGATTTACACTCATAAATTTTGGAATGGGAAGAGCTTTGCCTTGAAAAAGACCGAGATAGGTCGAAACACGTGTTGGCGGCATTTTTACTCTGTGACGTTACAACATACCTCGGACGCTACGAAGATTAAACTTATGAAACCTTCATTTTAGTGGCATTTCAGAACATTTACTGTTAAGGAAGTTTGCAAGAGGATCACCTCTTTTTTGAAGTGTTTTGGTGGGAGCGCATCCACAATGTGGGAATACCTAATGTCATTTCTGTCTTGTTAAGTGGGTTTGAGGTGCCCGCTTTTCCCACAGGGTGCTGCACCCTATTCTTCGAGGTTCAATTGAATTGTCTTTCTTATACTAAACTGCTCAAGCGCTATTCACCTGGCACACCTCAACACCCTTTTGTTCCACAATTGCCTTCCTGGTCGTCTATGTTGGTCCTATTTCTATGAGAGGTTTCGGAAGGGCCGTCATGAAGGGGGTGTGCGAGGGGAAAAATGCCCTGTGCCTTCCACTGGATGTGATATGATATGATATGGCATTCATAACGCGCCTATACACAAGTGTTTCAAGGCGCGCGCGGCGAGGCAAGGGGGGGAACAAAGGGAGGACAGACAATGATCCTACTAGGCCAGATGTCATTCATATCGTGCAAGTGCATGGGAAGGGGGGAAAGGAAGAGTGCACGGGGGAAGGGAGAGGGGAAAGTGCAGTACATGGGAAGTGGAATAAATAAGATAAATAAAACTCATAAAACAGCCAGCTGGTGGCAAGTGCAAGGAAGTGCAGACATAAGTGCTGGAAGGGGGACTGAAGGGATACAGAAAAAACGGTCCCCAAGTGCAGGGGTTGCCAGGGAGGCAGTGCATGTGGCGCCTCGCAGGGCAGGAGAGGTGCCTTCCTGCAGCTCCATGTCAGTGTTGACATACAAAAATGAAATGGGTACTTTTCTATACATTTGCGCTTTTCTCAGTACGTGGGTGGGTGCGAGGATCATTCCTGGCACCATTAAGTCTATTAGCACATCATAAACTTCAGCTCAAGCTGTAGGGTGCTGACTGACTTCAAAAGGGGAGTGATTACAGCTCTCTTCATTCCCATCATGAACCTCTCTGCTGTGCTCTGCACACTGACACGAGCACTCGGCAACCTGAACCCTCAGCTCTTTCAAGTGCTTGCTATTCATTTACAGGATGAGTTGTGGGTCTGCTTGTGTGCATACTGCAAGATCTCCCACCCCGTGAGTGGCCCACAACCTGGCTATCGCATGCACTGAAGCCATTGGCCTTCTGTTTTTAAAAAAAATTCTTTAATAAGAATTACACAAGTCAAGATAATGTATTGTCTTCTGGTGAGGCTATGGCACCTAAGTACAATAACATCAATTGAATCTGTAATGCATGTTCACTGCATTAACCCATTTTTTTCCATTCACTATACCACAACCTATTTAGCGTTGTTATCATTCTTTTTACTATATTGATTACAAACAATAACCACAGTTGAAATGCAGATTGATCTTTTTTTTAATTGTTATATTGGGCCTCAATACAACCTTGCCTGTCCGGAAACAACGGTGCTGCTTAGCACCGTTGTTTCCGGATCGGCAAAGTACAAGTCTGGCGGGTGGGTGGGGGCCCTGCCACCCGGCAGATCTCACTTGCGGGGTGGTCCGTCACCTGCCCACAGACTTTCACGGAACCACCAGCACCGTTATTACCGGTGCCAGTGTTTCCATGGTCCCCATTCCCATAGAGTCCTATGGGACTCTATGAGAATGTGGAACAAACAATTTACCGGCGCCTGACTTTTTGGCTGCCGGGGTTGTAATACCCCGGTGTTACCAGCAAGCCAGGCGCTGGTAACTGATTACAGGTACAGCGGCAACCTGGCGGTTTTACCGGCACGATTACCGCCAGACTCGTAATGAGGCCGATTGTCTTTTGGTTATTATCAAACCTTATACACTGTTACACTTTTTCAAGAAAAGGCTGGAAATTACAATAACAGTTCATGTAGCATTGCAGTTATAAAAATCAATCATACATATACAGTTCAGGCACAAGGATAAAAACAATGAACTCATAGCTGTTCCTAATAACTTCCCACTTATTATATACCAGATTATATAGCCACTACATTCAATATTGATAGGTTTGATTGCCATGGTTAGGATAGCTCAGTGAGTTAAGCACTTGTTGCAGAGATCGGTATTGATATGCTGTAGTAGAGCACCCAATCCTAGCAAAGTCAACTCAGTCTTGACCTTCTTTGAGGTCAATTGTGTATATAAACGTTTTTGATAGTGACACTTACTGGGCTATGTAGTCATATAAGAGACTGTGAAACCAATGTGCCATGGTCAGTAGCCTGGTTTCACCACTAGATAATACAGTGATCCTAGACAGATCATCTTCATTAATTGCATAGTACTTATTCAACTTCATTGAAAAGGTTTGCCATCTCACATACTGTTTGTGTTCCTTAGTCCATTGCCTGCTCTATACCTTCATCTAGACCACTTGAGTAGAAATGGTCCTAGAGTAGAACTTGTTCCTTTCCTCTAGAATTTCAAATGTTCTTCATGTCACGAATAGCAGTCACAGTCTGTGTCAAATAATGACTATATGCAGGCAGCCTTATCACACATTTATTTTGATAGGTATTTTCAAATCCTCAAAATCACTACAATTAAAACTTGCCCATGCAGACTCCCATTTATAACAGAGACATAAAAGTACAATTATACTCCTTTATAAGTCTCCTGCTGGTTGCGCCGCTGCTCCAGTGCATAGAAAAAATAAAAGGGGTCTCACCAAAGGTTTTGCCCTAGGCCTCACAAAACCATGTGACAGCCCTGGGCATTGCCCATGAAGAAACTTTGGTAATCCCATGTTATTTTCTACTCATAGGGGAGTAGTTCTTCTTCTGGGAGCTAGGGTTTTGGAATAGTCAAACTCAAAAGCCTTTCTTGTCGATCCTGAGCACGGGGTGTGTCACAGTGGTGGACTCGGTGCTGCCACGATTTGTTTGTAGGGCTGATTTTAAGCTATCCTGTGTTTAGATAAGTACATGTTTTTACTATTATTTACGTAAAATGTGCTCTGTTTGATTTAAGAACCATCGCTGATGACGTCCTGGAAAGAAGAGAACTATTTGTTTGATGGAAGCTATGACGGTAAGTGGCACTTGCAATCCTCGTCAGACTTCATCCTTTGGAGATAATGGGCCTCATTACGAGTCCGGCGGTAACCGAGGCGGTAAAACCGCCTGGTGACCGCCGGACTCGTATTACCATTCCGCCTCCGTGATTCCCGGAATTACCGGGGCATTACAACCCCGGTTTTCCGGGAATCACGGAGGCGGAATGGTGTTAATCCCCATTCCTATGGGACTCAATGGGAGGGGGGATCATGGAAACACCGGCAGCATCTCGTAATGCTGCCGGTGTTTCCTCGTCCGCCTGCAGGCGGGTGGTGTTAAACCCGCCAGGTCAGACCTGGTGGGAACATCACCTCCCGCCTGCAGGAGTCGGGATCAGGCGGTCCGGAAACAACGGTGGCGGCGGGTTTCCCGCCACCGTTATTTCCGGACCGCCTGATTTGTAATGAGGCCCAATGTCCTAGTTGTGCTGTTCAGGGGTTTGCACACTCGTCTTTTTATGTACATGTTGTTATAAAGGGCAGCCTTGTGAAACACCCTTGGCCTTGCTGTATTTTGAGAACGTTCAGTGCCCTCCGAAGCAGAACACCAGTTCCTCTTCCCACATTCGCTGGGCAGAATGCACTCCTTCCCAGGTGCGTGCTAAGTTAGCGCAAGGCGCAGCATTCTCAGACGCAGTGCAGAAGTTTCCACCACACATTCCAGTTCTTGGTTCTTCCCCACACATCACAGCTTCTAGATCTGCTGTGGCTACAGGGATGGGGGCATCATCAGAGGAAAGGTGGACTGGCTTCTATGGAAGTTGGGGTTCCCCAACAGATGGCCTTCTAACGCGTGCCTGGTGGCTGTCTATCTTTCTACAGGCTCCGCTATCCTCAGAGGTGCCAGCCTCTGTGAAAATGTCTACACTTCCCTGGGATTCCCCTGCAGTGTATTTTGGGGGGTTGGTGTGGGGTCCCTGATGGCTAACACAATATCTAGGTCTTAAGAAGTATTATCACCACTTTTTACCCACTGCAGTGCTGTGGTTGGTGGTGAGCACCTTCTTTCCTGAATTTCAAGCCCCCGATGCCACTCCTCGCTCAGACATTCCGCCCATCAGTGCTGTGAGCCCCAACACCTACAGGCACACATCACCCTAGTAAGGCCTCACTGGTTGTGGCTGTGCTCCTCTCGTGGGCTGTCGTGTATAGAGCCTGTCAATGGAATAATTCAGCAGAATGCTCATGTGTATTTTATTGTCCTTCCAGATGTGTACGACAGCAAAGAGCTTTGCCGATCACAGATATCCATGGGTAGCTCAAGCCACCAACTCATAGGTAAGATTCCAGTGGCCCTTTGACCATCCACTGCGATTTTTGACCTTTGACGTTTTTGTGTGTGTCATTTCCTGAAAATGTGTAGCAGCTTAACACCAATTTGGTAGTTGAGTACTGTATCAATGAATGAATGAACACAAGCGCCACTCATATGGCTCTACGCTGTCCCATGAGACTTCTGAGTGCTCTGGGCTGCCATAAAAAAAGGTGTATGATGATGGATAACAGACAGGGTCTAGCACATCAGGTTCCATGTAGGTTGTAGAGTGGCATCTTCAAGACTTCTTTGACTTGAGTATGGTCGGCTCTGTCCCATAGCCTCGCTGGAAACTAATTCCAGTGGGATGTTCCCACCACTAAGGTTGCCCAGCTGGTGAGCTTTGACTTGAGTATGGTCGGCTCTGTCCCATATCCTCGCTGGAAACTAATTCCAGTGGGAAGGCCCCACCACTAAGGTTGCCCAGCTGGTGAGCTTTGACTTGAGTATGGTCGGCTCTGTCCCATAGCCTCGCTGGAAACTAATTCCAGTGGGATGTTCCCACCACTAAGGTTGCCCAGCTGGTGAGCTTTGACTTGAGTATGGTCGGCTCTGTCCCATATCCTCGCTGGAAACTAATTCCAGTGGGAAGGCCCCACCACTAAGGTTGCCCAGCTGGTGAGCTTTGACTTGAGTATGGTCGGCTCTGTCCCATAGCCTCGCTGGAAACTAATTCCAGCGGGAATGCCCCACCACTAAGGTTGCCCAGTTGGTGATCTTTGACTTGAGTATGGTCGGCTCTGTGCCATAGCCTTGCTGGAAACTAATTCCAGTGGAAAGGCCCACCACTAAGGATGCCTAGCTGCTGATCTTTGACTTGAGTATGGTCGGCTCTGTCCCATAGCCTCGCTGGAAACTAATTCCAGTGGGAAGGCCCCACCACTAAGGTTGCCCAGTTGCTGATATTTGACTTGAGTATGGTCGGCTCTGTCCCATAGCCTCGCTGGAAACTAATTCCAGTGGAAAGGCCCACCACTAAGGATGCCCAGCTGGTGATCTTTGACTTGAGTATGGTCGGCTCTGTCCCATAGCCTCGCTGAAAACTAATTCCAGTGGGAAGGCCGCGCCACTAAGGTTGCCCAGCTGGTGATCTTTGATCTAATCAACCAGGCAACTGGAAGTAGTAAACCTTATCGGACCTGCTGGTCACAGCCCTCCACGGACAGAGGAATAGAACAGTCAAGTCAATGATGTATCCTTAACTTTACTCCCAATTGTGAGAACTGGTGTAATAGATATTTTAAGTGGCATGTTGATTTTCGCAAAATCTGGACTGTCTAGTGTATGATGTTCTCCGGTGCTAAAGTGGGATTGGTAGCTTTGGCAAGCATTTCTGTGCAGAAAAATAGAGTCAACATCTGTCCAAAAGCAGGTGCACTTGTGATCATGCCTGCCTAACTTCTGGGTTTAGCCCAGAGACTCTGGGTTTTTACACTCTTCTCTCCCTGTCTCATGGGAATAGCATGGAGTTTCCAGGTTTTGAGAGTACCACCATCTGCTCTGCTGACAAGCTGCAGTAGTGCACACGTTCAGTGCGAGGCCTGGTCTATGCCCGTTGTGGGATCCCAGAGGGAGGCCAATGCTTCTTACACTGCTCTGGGTTTCCTTTTCAACGGCTGGGATTCCCCCAGGACCTTTCTGGAGCCCAGAGCAGCGAGGCCAGCCTGGACACATTCCTGTGGAGGAGCAGCTTGTCACACAGCACACACACCACCACCTCTGGCACGCATCCAGATCTGATACACACATCAGAGACACGCACACAACATGCAAACACAGTCGGTCACTTCTGGTCACGGTTTAAGGAAACACACTTGTCTGGGCTCTGGAGTCTCTTGGGTTTATCTTTTATGGAAAGATAAAACCTGGAGATTGAAAAAGAAACCTTGCCCTCTTTCACTTCTTTCATGCAGTGCACATCACCTTTATATCATATTTCATATAGAACGTGAAGGTAAAAAGCATGTGGGCGTGACCTTGGGAACATTTGGGAGTGGCTGTGGGAAGATGTGGGCAGAGCATTACGGTGACGTAAATCTCTGGGTTTTTCATTTTGAAATGTAGGCAAGTAGCATGTGTAGCCATGGACAGTCACCATCGTAGGTGATCGTTCACAAAACGTACCCGTTCTTCTGCATCAAAAAGGTGCAGCCAATGCCCTTGCACGTTGCAATGGCTTCCTTGCGTGCGGTGGCACTAAGCTAAAACAAATACAAGCCTCGGATGACGCCACATGGAACAGAAATCGTACTTCCTGCATAATAGAGAAATTCCATACGGGAGTACTCGGCTTGAGGGCAGTGAATGGCAAATGAAACATGAACCATTTTATCAAAAACTTTTTTCCATTTTATTAAACATATTCTAATATAAAAACATCAAATACATGATTGAATATAGTATAGTTTCAGCATTAAAAACTTTAAATATACATTCACGCTTCTATTTTCACTCTATTTCTTGTAAACATAATCAGGGTTGTTGCTAGGCCTGGAAGATCCGGGGCTACGCGAATGTCCAGGCTGTTGGGACTGGGGGCTAGCTATAGCCTTTTGGTTGTAGCTCCTGAGTTTCTATCCGGGGCTACAACCAAAAGATCCAGGGCTATAGCCCCCTCAGGCCCCCCCAGCAACGCCCCTGAACATAATACATATATCTCAGCTAGGCCTCAAATCTTCTAGCTTTGAAACAACATAGACAACCATCTAATTGTGCAAAAATGTCCATGTGCAAAATAACGCAGACAGCGCAAAAGACGCTAAAGTGTTAAGCGCCTGTTAAGAATATAAGAATCGCAAACTTCAGTTCCCTACTATAGGAGGTAGGTCCACTAGGGCCAACCACTCATCAGTGAATAGTGACTGAGTGGTGTAGGGAAGATGGTGGGGTGGGGAAGCAGCCACCAGGTTGCTTGGAATGCGGGCTTGGATCATGGCATTCAGCCTACCATCCAAGCAACCTGATTGGTTGCTCCCCCAACCCCAGCCCCAGGTGCTAATACGTAAAGTGCCTCGCGGGTTCTTTCTGTTGTGCCGAAGGCAATGAGCATGAAGGGGGAATTACGTGATGCGTGTCCATATGGGCAACACTGTTGCAGAATTAAAAAAAAGACCTAGGGTTCATGCAGAATAAATACGAACCGTTAACAGTGTTAACAGTAGTGGGAAAACAAAGGGTAAAGCTGGAGACGAAGTTAGGCTGTGGGGTGCTCTAGGGAGACGAAGCTAAAAGCAAGTTGGATGAGTCCAGCTGTCTTTTTGAGTGTAGAGAGTTTGTTGGCCTGTAAGAACCTCTTGGACTATTGGTTCCACCCATTCACAGGCCACTCCTGACACACTGCCCAAGCATGTTCTTTAGCTTTACACATTCCTAATCAACTCCATCGCTCGCCACCTGCGTGTCCACTGAATTTTTTATTTGTCCAACATTCCTGAAAGGAGGCTGTCCCATATTGTCCCTACCCTTTCCGTGGAACTGTCTGTTTGTTTAATGTTAATCCTGCCCCCGCCTTCCTCTGCCGCCGCATCCTCTGGTCTCATTTGGTGATCTCTGCTCTTTGGTGATTACTCTCCAGCTGGAATAGTTTGGCTCCAGTCCAGTAGTCCTGCCTTCAGATTGTTGAATATCTTTCATTTAACTGTATTCACCCACCGACTACTACAAGAAAAAACATCGTCACTTTCTTGCCAGTGCAAAAACGGTAGTTTGCACGTTTTGGTCGTTCTGGATAATTACACTGTTAACCTTCACCAGTGCAAAATTGTGCGCCTGGTGCGACCAGGCACTGTTTTTGCATTAATCAAAGAACCAAGAAACAATAACCAAAATAGGAACTATTTTATCAAGATGGGTTTCTTTTAAAAATTCTCTATCACTGGTTTGAACATCTATACGCTGTGTATATATGGCGTAGTGGTTTAACGCGCGAATCATATAAGCAGAGGGTGTTGCACTCAGCCTGTGGTTTTGGAACACTTCTGAGTAATGGCTATGAAAGTCAGAGGGCTCTTTGCCGAATAAGTGCGATTGGGGGAGACGTTTGATTGACCCCGTGTTGTCTTTCCCCCGTCCCTGGTTTGCAGTGTTTTAGAGCGGGCCCCTGCGCTTCTGCCGGGCAGTGTTGTGGTGCCACGTGCCCTGCCAGGCTCCTCTCAGGGCAGCTGGCAGACCAGCCTCGCGTTGCGCTTGCCGGCTCCTTCACACTGTCAGTGGATAAACTGCCCCAGCAGGGCAGACGCCGGGGCTCGCTCTCCCAAGCGTGTTATCTAACGGGCTGATCCTTATCAATCAGAGGGCTCTTTGTTCAGGTTTGGGCTGCTTTGTTAATTTTTAACTTGCCATGCAAAAATCGCCTACTTCCTCGTATGACAGCTTGTTCCCTTTGCTATACGTACGTCTTATACTATACCTTTTCCAAGGTAATCGAACAAACATGTACTAAAAATGCATGAAACCGAAACTTAAGCCTCTGTTTCTCGAATATTCTACAGGTCCAGAGGTGAAAAAACAGCCCGAAATTCCACAGAAACTAAACTCCAAGAAACACAGTAAGTAGTCGGTAAATGGTGAGTTCTTGAACAATGCATCAATTGTCTGTGAGCATATCTTCTGCTCAGCAGTACTGGCCCGCCGGCTGACGACTGAACGGAGCCTATAGCAACAGCAGTATGGCTCTAAATATGACAGCCTGCAAATGGACATTCTTAACTGTGGGATCCCAACAGTGATGGGGAAGGGGAGGAGGTGCAGGGCTTTAAGTGGGGTAAGAAATCTAGGGGGTTGGCTCTCGTTTGGGGGCGTGGACTGTGGGATGGGTGTGGCCTAAAAAAGTACACAAACCATAGTAAGGTACGCATATATTTGTGTGTGCGTACCTTACTATGGTTTGTGTAGTATGCCAGACATCTTTCATAAACATAGAAATATGTAACATATTTGTATGTTTATAAAAGATGCCTTGAAAAGTACACAAACCACAGCAAGGTAGGCACACACATATATAACATTTATATATTTGTGTGCGTACCGTATGGTTTGCATACTTTTCAAGCCATCTTTTTTCAAACATTTCTCTGTTGATAAAAGATGGCTTGAAAAGTACACAATTCAATGCATCTTTTATAAAGCTTTGACGAAGGACAAAGCCCGAGGTATCTTAGTCCGTCGGCAACGCTTTATCAAAGATGGCTTGAATTGTGTACTTTTCAAGCCATCTTTTATAAACCTCGAAATATGTCCCAGAATCCCCAGGTTCGCCGAAGGTTATGGTGACTTAGGGAGGGGGAAACAAAGGGACAGTGACTTCCTCTGGTGAACCCTCACGCGAGGGGGTCACCAGAAGAATTTACAGTGACTAACAGAAGTGCCGGCCAGCCACAGCGTTGCTCTGTGGCTGGCTGGCAATTCTGTCCGTTTGCCTGACTTAATGGCGGATGCATCTCCTGTTGCGGCTGCAGCCCTGGTGGGATAAAGTGTCCTTCCAATGTTGTGGTGGGACCGGGGGGCTCCTCCAGAGCCCCGGCTCAGCCCCAGTTTTTGGAAACTGCCAGGGCCCAGCCCCAGCTGGCCCCGGCCTGCTTAAAGCAAGAGGGGTGGGGAGGAAGGGTCGAAGTTGGGAACGAGGGAGATTTAGTCTAAGCCCCCCCCCATAAATAAACATTTAGATTTCAGGAGATTCATTTTTAACACCTGAAAAATAACCCAGGAGAATATTTCCTATGATGTTGCAAGCAGAGAATAAAAGGTGCACACCTTTTAAACATACAAAGCTTGCTTGAATATTTTCTGCAGAATGTTGTCCTAACAAGCATTTCACATGTATCCTGACCAGACGACGTTCAAGTAGTCTAGTGGTTTAGGCTCTCCTGACCTTTGTGTTTGAAGACCTATAAATTGTTTTCCCAGATCCGGGCAGACATATTTTGCTGCATCTAGGGTCGGGGACTATCTGGCCCAGTGACCAGCGCTGATGACAGTGTATGGCCCAGGTGTAGCCAGATAAAGAAAGGCTGTCATAACAACCATTCAACCATCAATATGTCAGACTCAGGTGCTGCCAGCTGTGCGTAAGAGACTGTACCAGCGGCAAAACGGTCATCGATATGAGAGCGTCAGGTGCCGGCAGGCTAGACAGGACAGAGCCTGACTCAGGTGCTGCCAGTTGTGGGTAAAGAGAGAATATATGAACAGCCACACAACCCTATATATGGCCATGTATGACTTGGGAGACCCGTAACTGTAGCTACAGAAATAATGCCCTGGAAATCTTGTCGTTTGACTCCAATGCATAAGGCCCTACGTGACAGGTGACTGTATGAGCAGGCAGCCCTGGATATCTCGCTAGGTTTGACTCAGTTGCAGCAAACTGTGGATACAAGCAGAATAGTCATGGATGTTGTGGTGACGCAGGAGATATCCGCGAGGGAGGAGCGATGTGTGTCCACCCGGGCGCCGACCCGCACAATATGAAGGCCGTCACTCAGTGATGAAAGGTAGCGTCACAGCGCAAACGTGGCAGAGCTGCCGACAAACTGATCAATACATGTCGGCCATTCATTGCTGCTCTCCTTCTGCCAGCACTGGGCGCTAGCCTGTCACACCCCACTACAGCCACGGACCCTGTGGGCGAACCACCAGCACTCACCTGCCTGGCTAGGCCCAAGAGAAACAGCTGACAGCCGCCACTGTCTACACCTCCAGGAGCCTACCTGTGGAGCTCAGGTAGTAAAGAACAACTGGCAACGTAGACGGGATGGAAGACCCTGCTGATGAGGGTGTACACCTAGCACGCCCGCCCGCACCCAGAGTCAATTTCCCTGGACCCTCCCATGCTGCACCCATATCTGAATTTTAGACGCTAGGTGCTCCATCAGCCGTAGGCTCCAAATGGGCACTCTGGGTTGAGCATCTGGAGATATACTTTGTTACAATGAAGAACCATCGAATACGAGGCCACGAAATCCGCAATGCTCTTCTATGGGGAGTCTGTAACATGTTTAAGATGATTTCAGCTCTAAGCTTCTTTGCATATGCAAAATCAGCCCTAGCAAACTATTGTAACCCCAAAGATGATTTTGAACGTTTCCAACTGCGTCAATCGCGCCTGGTGGTGCACCAGTCCATCAACGCCTTCCAAGCACGGCAGTGACAACTAATCTCCACCTGCACCCTCATTAACGAAACCGGGAAAATCAGCGCCCAGCTTATCCAAAGCTGTTGCTCCAAAAAGCTACAACGGCAAATACTGAGAGAATCTGGCCTACCATTGCAACTCATCCTGCAGCGGGTTCACTCTCATGAGCTGACAGCGAGCAGGGCTGGAAAGATAGTGGCAGCATTCTAGCATGTGGCACTCAGGCAGGTGCAAGCGACATCCAAGGAGCCAAACACTTCTTGAAATTCGACTTGAGGGCAGGCTATCACCAGATCCCACTACAAAATGGACTCTAGATACATAACCACTTTCTCATCCCACATCAGACAGCACTGCTACAAGCACCTGAGCTTCGGCCTATCCCCGGCAACCGAAGTGTTCCAAAACGCCATTCAAGGTGTACTCGCAGGAATCCCAGGAGTTATTAACATCAGTGATGACATCCTCATCTCTGCAAAGTCGCTGACAGAGTAGTACTGCTGGCTGTGAGCCGTACTGCAGAGGCAGAAGGAGCAGGGGCTCATGTTAAACAAATGCAAGTGTGAATTTAACAGAGATAACCTAGAATTCTTTGGGTTCGTTTTCAGAAGGAAGGAGTCTTGGCAGACACGCAAAAGGTCAAAGATATCAAGATAGCACACACACCGAGGAACTATTCAGAGGTTAGAAGCTTCCTTGGAATGAAAAACTACTGAGGCTGATTCAACCCCAACCTCGCCACCATCACAGAACCCCTGAAGTGCCTCACCAAAACATCAGAACTGTAGCAATGAGCAAACTCCCAATTCACAGTATTCGAAAACTCAAAAAATGCTCTAGCAGAGGACATATAGATGGCGTAATTTGACCCCAAGCTTGCCACAGAACTGATTGTGAACATGAGCCCCCATGGTCCAGACACTGCCATGACACAGCTGACATTCACGGGCAAAGTAACACCTGTAGCCTTTGCAAGCAGGGTAATAACACCACCATAAACACGCTATTCCCAGATTGAAAAAGAGGCGATTATTGTGGTACGGAGATGCAAGCACTTCAATCTATATCTCTATGGAAGACCGTTCAAAGGATTAACTGACCACAAGCCTCTGATCCCCATTTCCAAAGATGAATGCCTTCGTCCACTCATGCTCATCATAAAATGGGCATGTCAACTCTCAGACTTTGACGTCGTACTTGAATACCGCCCTGGTAGCAGTAACCCAGCAGACATCCTTTCATGGCACACACGCGTGGCGACTGCTAAGGAAACAACGAACACCACCTGCCTAGAGAGCCATATGAGCATGATGGAGGAGGGTAATGTGGCTGAGCACTAACGTTAGGAGGAATCAAGGTGTCAGAGGATCAAGACGAGGGCATTAGCGCAATCAAAGAGGCGCTGGCCACCGGCAAGTGGAATTGTTTCCTAAAGGCATGGCAGCACTGCATGGTGCCCACCCAAAGGCGACTCAAGAGCCTCTACCTAAAAAGAGATCAGAGAGAGTATCCGAAGAAGGCCTGCCACACACAGTGTTCCTATTCCCCTTAAGTCCAGCAATGGGCCACCATTTTAAGGGAACGAAATCAGGATGTTCCTGAGTGACCTGGGCATCCAACATCAGAGAATCACACCATGCTGCCTGCAGGCTAATGGAGATGCAGAGCGCTTCATGCTCGCCCTACACAAAGCATGCATATAGCAACGGGGCATCAAAAAGACAGAGAGCGAGCAATATTTCAATTCCTACGGGAATATTGTATGGCCCCCCGCCCCTTCCCTCATAGAGCAACGGAAGTAGTGCCGGACAGCCTTTTGCTTGGAAGTGCACCAAGAACGACCCTTTCAATGACCTGGGCTATGTCAACATGACACTCTAGGTGAACAGAGGGGGGCAGCAACGAGAACTGAACACAACAAAGCTGAAAGCACACTCCTAAGGGCCCAGAACTCAACGACAATGCCACAACGGACCAACGAGGGATGTGTTGATACAGTACATGTCCACGTGGGAGGAGCACTGTGGACCTGCCAGCGCACTCACCCACACAACATGCACTCCTTCACGTGACGATGCAAGGTAGCATCACTGCGTCTAACAAAAGGGCATGGGGGCAGACGTGGCGACACACCGATGAAAACTGTATGGCCCATTCATTTCTTCTCTCTCTCTGCACACTTTGGGCACTAGCCTCTTGCATCACCACTCCTGCCAGGAGCCAGGGGGCAGCTACCAGCACTGACCAGCCTGGCTAAGCCTGAAAGTAACAGCTGGCTACAATCTACAGCTGAAGTAGCCTACCCGTCGTCCCCTGCTAGGTCATGGCAGATGTGACCATGTCTGACTCCAGTTGTGGACAGTAATGACAGTGGCAGACCGTAGTAGCAGCAATAAGGCCCTGACTTTAACAGCGTCGGACGTGGGTGCAGCCACTTAAAGGAAGGCTGTAGCAAAACCCACTTAACCATCGTTATTAAGTGCATGACTTAGATGCAGCCAGCTGTGTACAACAAGAGAGTGTAGTAAGGCCCCGCGCCATGGTCGGATCTAGCTTAGAGGCAGCCAGCTGTGAGTTATAGGAGATTATGGCAACATCAATAAGGCCCTCACCATGACCAGGTCTGATAGGTGCCACCATTAGTGCGTAAAGGAGCTTGTGGCAATAGCAGTACGCCCCTAGATATGACCGCGTATGACTCAGATGCAGCGGGCATTTAAAAGAAGGTGTTAGCAACAGCAATAAGGCCCTCTGACTCGGGTGCAGTTAGCCATGCTTAACATGCACTGTAGCAATAGTAATATGGCTCTGGATAGGGCTGTGCCTGCCTCAACAGCAGTCAGCTGTGCGTAACAGGACACTGTGCTAAGAGCACTCAGAGGCAGACAGCTGTGTGTAAGAGGACACTGTGATAACGGCACTCAGAAGCAGACAGCTGTGCGTAACAGGACACTGTGCTAACAGCACTCAGAGGCAGACAGGACAGCTGCGCATAACAGGACACTGTGCTAACGGCACTCAGAAGCAGACAGCTGTGCGTAACAGGACACTGTGCTAACAGCACTCAGAGGCAGACAGGACAGCTGCGCATAACAGGACACTGTGCTAACGGCACTCAGAAGCAGACAGCTGTGCGTAACAGGACACTGTGCTAACAGCACTCACAGGCAGACAGGATAGCTGTGCATAACAGGACACTGTGCTAACGGCACTCAGAGGCAGTCAGCTGTGCATAACAGGACACTGTGCTAACGGCACTCACAGTCAGACAGCTGTGCGTAACAGGACACTGTGGTAACAGCACCCAGAAGCAGACAGCTGCGAGTAACAGGACACTGTGCTAACAGCACTCAGAGGCAGACAGCTGTGCATAACAGGACACTGTGCTAACCGTACTCAGAGGCAGGCAGCTATGCGTAAAGGACACTGTGGTAACAGCACTCAGAAGCAGACAGCTGCGCGTAACAGGACACCGTGCTAACGGCACTCAGGGCAGACAGCTGTGCTTAACAGAACACTGTGCTAACGGCACTCAGAGTCAGACAACTGCGCGTAACAATACACTGTGCTAACGGCACTCAGAGGCAGACAGCTGCATGTAACAGGACACTGTGCTAACGGCACTCAGAGGCAGACAGCTGTGCATAACAGGGCACTGTGGTAACAGCAGTCAGAGGCAGACAGCTGTGCATAACAGGACACTGTGCTAACGGCACTCAGGGCAGACAGCTGTGCTTAACAGAACACTGTGCTAACAGCACTCAGAGTCAGACAACTGTGCGTAACAATACACTGTGCTAACGGCACTCAGAGGCAGACAGCTGCATGTAACAGGACACTGTGCTAACGGCACTCAGAGGCAGACAGCTGTGCATAACAGGGCACTGTGGTAACAGCAGTCAGAGGCAGACAGCTATGCATAACAGGACACTGTGCTAACAGCACAGAGGCAGACAGATGTGCATAACAGGACACTGTGCTAACGGCACTCAGAGGCAGACAGCTGTGCATAACAGGACACTGTGCTAACAGCACAGAGGCAGACAGATGTGCATAACAGGACACTGTGCTAAAAGCACACAGAGGCGGAAGGATGTGCATATTACATTTGTCTCCTATTTCGGGATAGAATTACCTTCAGATTGTAAAACCTTTACAGTGGCAACAATAGGATAACAGAGTATAAAACCACTGACCTGTTCTTTGTTTTGGAAAAAGACAAAATGAAAAGCTCACCTGGAACTCTCCCACTGCACCGTGAGAACCTGGTGCCGGGGGAAAGCCCCAGGGAAACCCTTGAGGGGAAGAAAACCCTGTGAAGCTAGAGAGCTTTGACGGAGCTACTGGAATGCCGAGTTAAAGCTGGTAGAACTCGCCGGGATCTTGGTATTTGTAGGAGGCTGTTTAAGAGAGAGAACAATTAAAGAGGATACTGAGAAGTGGATAAGATTTGTTGTAATGACGGCGTACCTTTCCGTCATCTTTACAAGACACCTGGAGGAGGTGGGAGGTGAGAGGATGTCTGGATCGGAAAGGTGAGTGTATAGCCTTGCAAGAGGAAATGAAAATTAGCGAGAAGTGGGAAAAGGAATGGAGACAGGAGTTATCTAGTACCTGAACCTACTGGCAGAGTCTGACTGACCGAGTGTAAACTAAGGTTCCGATTCCTTGAAATAACCGCGGGGCAAGCAGGGAGTAGTAGTCCTGTCGGGATCGGGGTTCCCTGTGTTCAGAGTGAAAAGCGAGATGTAATATATGAAGTCGGACGGCTCCTAAGTAAAGTAGATAAATGCCAGCTGGAACACTTGCAACGAGATTGTAATCCGTAATGCTTTGATGAATGCGAGTGATCGCATATAGCAAGGTAGATCTATAGGGGGAAAAAGAGGTTCTGAAAGAAGAAAAGTAAGTCAGAGGGGATCTCTGGAGGTTGAAATGTCACGACTATGGCTAAGGATATTAGAAGTCTACTGTCGAACGTACGAAGCGCAGCCTCTGTAAACAGTGGTGTTGTAAGTGGGAAAAGGGACAGAGCCCCTTTAAGAGGGGAGCCCAGGACTATGGGAGGGAGCGGGAAGCGGGAGGAAAGGGAGGGGCAAGGGAAGCGGGAGATCAGTAAGAGTATGGAGGAATAAAGAGGAGGTTGTGCAGCACAATGGCTCCTGCGTGGTCATTTGGTGTGCGTGGAGCGGCCCCATGAAGGGGGGCTAACAACTGGCGACGAAGGGAAGCGTCCCGCGCCGTGGAGGAAATGGTGAAGGGCCCGTGTGCCCAGCAGTAACAGGGGCCCGTGTGCCCAGCAGTGAAGGGCCTGGGCACCCAGCAACAATGGAGGGCCCGTGTGCCCAGCAGTAACGGGGGCCCGTGTGCCCGGCAGCGACGAGGGCCATGTGCCCAGCAGTGAAGGGCCCATGCGCCCAGCAACAATGGAGGGCCCGTGTGCCCAGCAGCAACGGGGGCCTGTGTGCCCAGCAGCGACGGGGGCCCGTGTGCCCAGCAGCGACGGGGGCCCGTGTGCCCAGCAGTAACGGGGGCCCATGTGCCCAGTGGCAACGGGGCCTGGGCACCCAGCAACAATGGAGGGCCCGTGTGCCCAGCAGTAACGGGGGCCCGTGTGCCCAGCAGCGACGAGGGCCGTGTGCCCAGCAGTGAAGGGCCCGTGCGCCCAGCAACAATGGAGGGCCCGTGTGCCCAGCAGCAACGGGGGCCTGTGTGCCCAGCAGCGACGGGGGCCCGTGTGCCCAGCAGTAACGGGGGCCCATGTGCCCAGTGGCAACGGGGCCTGTATGCCCGGCAGTAGGAGGTGGGCCCGTGAGCCCTGCAGCGAGCCTGCGCGCTCAGAGTAACGGGCCTGTGTGCCCTCGTGGTGGACCCGTGTGTCCTGCAGTGGGCCCGTGCGCCCAGGAACAGAGGTGGGCCAGAGCGCCCTGCAATTACAAGGGGGCCTGAGTGCCCGCAGTGGGCCTGCGTGCCCAGCATCATCGGGCCTGCGAGCCCGCGCGAGCGGCAGGGCCCGTGCGCCCAAAGTGTGGTAGGGCCTGCGCGCCCAGCAGCTGAGGAGGTGGAGGCCGGTGCGCCCAGCAGCACCTGGGGCCCGTGTGCCCGCTATGAACAGGGGCCCGTGCGCCCAGCAGCGGAGGAGACGGTGGACCCGTGCACCCGCAGCAGATGAAAACCCGTGAGGAGCTCCGGAGGAGGGTCCGTGAGCCCAGCAGAAGGAAGACGTCGCGGGAGCCCACCCCGACAGCAGAGAGGACCACCGGACACAGCCCAGCAGAGGGAAGACGTCGTGGGATCCCACCCCGACAGCAGAGAGGACCGCCGGACGCAGCCCAGCAGAGGGAAGACGTCACGGGAGCCCACCCCGACAGCAGAGAGGACCGCCAGACGCAGCCCAGCAGAGGGAAGACGTCGCGGGAGCCCACCCCGACAGCAGAGAGGACCGCCGGACGCAGCCCAGCAGAGGGAAGACGTCGCGGGAGCCCACCCCGACAGCAGAGAGGACCGAAGACCAGCTGAAGGAGGAGCCGCCAAGGGTGGTCCAGCAGAGCCGTCGGAATGAATCCAACGGCAGGGGGAGGCCAACGCACAAGGGGACCCCAGCAGGAAGAGGAGCTGCCACCAAGACTACGGAGCCGCCGAACAGCGAGGAGAAGACCACGCCTGCAGCAACCGTGACAGCGCAGCAGGCCCGGCTGCTTGCCCGCTTCATCCATTGGCGGCAACAAGAGGAGGAGAATAAACGGACCGCGGCAACTGCAACCCCAACAAGTAAGGTGTTCTGTCGGGGGTCGGAAAAAAAAAAGGGGGAAAAGGAACCTCGCGTCTCCCCGTGTGACACTCAAACACATACAGGAAAACCACATTCCGACCAAAAGGGAATCCCCGTGTCTCCCGCATGTGACACATAAAATAATACGGGGAACTACAATACGGAAAAGGAATCCCCGTGTTTCCCCACGCGACACCCAAGGGGATAATAAGCTAAGAACGCTACGGCAGAAGGGAATCCCTGTGTCTCCCCGTGTGACATTAAAGCAATTGTGCGACAGAGACCACCACAGCAGAGAGAGGAACCCTGTGCCTCCCATGAGTGACACCCCTACAGACAACAGAGATAAACCAAAGCAAAGAAGGGACTCCCAAAGCCAAAGAAGGAGGGAAACCCCGTGTCTCCCCAAGTGACATTCAAAAATAAAGGAGTAAGCGACGCTACGAGGGAGAAAGAAACCCTGTGTCCCCCCCCACACACAACATTTAATGAGACCATACAGTTAAACCAAACCACAACAAAAGAAAGAAAGCCTGTGCTTCCCACGTGAGACCCAATCAGGAAGCCATAACACCAAGAGTCAACTGACCAATGCCCACCTGCCACCTGACTAACGAAAGCAGACCAAGCGACACCATCATGTCGGCCCCGGATGCAGCAGACCCCAATGCCCAACCACCAGTACCAGGAGCACCCTCCTCTCACGCAAGCCTAATGAGGCAACCCGCTCCATTCACATTAAACCCACGTCATGACCAGGGCCAACGATGGGAAGAGTGGATGGAAGAATTTGAGGACTTTTTAGGTGCAATTGGGAACAAAGACCCGCCAAACAAAATTAGCATATTTAGGAACCTGGTAGGAAAAGAGGTAAAGGACATCATCAAGACAATCCCAGCTACAGACAAAACCACGTACCAATGTCTCCTAGGTGCACTAAACGACAAACTCATAACAGAATCCAACAAAGACTACGAACGCCTTGCATTCAACCAACACAGGCAGCGCCCACACGAATCGATTGGGGAGTTCGTCATACGTCTCCAGCAAAAGATAGGAGACTGCGACTTCGCCAACTTCAACGATGAAGAAGCTATAAGACTAAGGATCATAGAAGGGTGCACCTCGTCAACATTCAGAAAACACCTTCTCATAAAGCCCCTACCCCTAGTGAAAATACTAAATCTGGCAAAAACCTACGAGAGAGTTGACGCACAGGCAACCACCATTGAGAGGCAAGTTGAACGCAATGCCATCGCGGCCCTCACGGAAAGACAACCGCAACAGTCCAAGCCCACTCAACCCTGGAGACAGCGAAAACTCAGAAGACACCGGCAACAAACCCCAAGCAAAGAGCAATTCCACAGGCGGGGCTGGAAACACACACACGGACAACCATATTCAGCCTTGGGACGAACATGCTGGCGCTGTGGCCAGGAAGGTCACCTTCAAGCAAAATGCGGAACACAAGCACCCACAAGTGCTGCATATCGACCGATACCACCTGCCCAGGAAAGATACCCGAACTTACCGATGGCACTGTCAGAGACCAGGAAAAACACAGAGACCGTGAACACCAGCCCTTCTAGACATCACAGGCATGCACACACCCTCCACCCTGGGTTGACCCACCCAAAAGAGGACGGACCAGCACTTGACACACGAACCTCACCCGTCCTGCGAGAGAACTATGAGTCTCGCAACCACCCAGTACCCTTCGAGATATCATACGGGGGAGGGAATGCGGAAGCCACAGGAAACGTTGGTACAAGGCAACTGTACCAGACACTGGCGGAAGAACAACCCCTAGACAAACTCCAGGACCATGCCGGCCAATGGAGGACCGCACAGACAATACAGCCAAAAGGTCCGTCACGACGCGACCCAACCCAAGGAGGCCGCAGAGTGTCTGACGCCATCCGCATGATACCGAGTCCCGCCATAGGGCACAGCCGTCTCAGCCACCGGACAGCACTACAGCATGCACTCATCAGCATTCACTATAGGTCATTCGGAGTAACCCACAAGAAGGACCACGTGCCGGAGCAAGACGCGGGAGAATAAAACAAAACCAGAGGACAGACAAACCGCGCAGACCCCATCCTAGCGACAAGGGACAGAGAGCAGGTGACAACTATGACAGAGAACTACGGCAAAATGACGCCAAAGGACTCCCTCCTCCACGAGCTATACTTTGAAGAGCAGGAACCAATGAAAGGAGAAGCGATCGAGAGGAAGGAAAAGGAGAGAGCAAAGACTTATGAAGCACTGCAACGAGAGAGCGTGGAAGAGACCCACGAGCAACCAGGCAGGCCCCACCGAGCCACAAAGAGACCCCAACGTCTCACCGAGCAAATGTGACCCCGGAAGTCTCATGTTAAGCAAGGGGGAGGTGTTGTAAGTGGGAAAAGGGACAGAGCCCCTTTAAGAGGGGGGCCCAGGACTATGGGAGGGAGCGGGAAGCGGGAGGAAAGGGAGGGGCAAGGGAAGCGGGAGATCAGTAAGAGTATGGAGGAATAAAGAGGAGGTTGTGCAGCACAATGGCTCCTGCGTGGTCATTTGGTGTGCGTGGAGCGGCCCCATGAAGGGGGGCTAACAAGTAGTAACACGCCGAGGTGTAGGAATCACAGACAGAAGTACTGCTTCCGTGTAAGGAGGAGTTTCCTCTTCAGGCTCCGGCTGAATGAATGGACCGGTGCCCTGCTCTTCCGACGACATCTTAGGAGAGGAGATGTTGATTGTGGAAATATGGCGCCAACGTCGCCATAGTGACCATCTCCGGGGCTCGTAAGCAATACCGCTCGTGACAGTACATAACTGGACACTGTGTTAACAGCACCCAGAAGCAGACAGCTGTGCGTTAAAGGACATTGTGTTAACAGCACTCGGAGGCAGACAGCTGTGCATAACAGGAGCTAACAGCATTTAGAGGCAGACAGCTGTGCGTAACAGGACACTGTGGTAACAGCACTCAGAAGCAGACAGCTCCTCGTAACAGGACACTGTGCTAACGGCACTCAGGGCAGACAGCTGCGCTTAACAGAACACTGTGCTAACGGCACTCAGAGTCAGACAACTGCGTGTAACAGGAGCTAACAGCATTGAGAGCTGTGCGTAACATGACATGACACTGTGGTAACAGCACCCAGAGGCAGTCAGCTTTGCGTAACAGGACACTGTGATAATGGCACTCAGAGGCAGAGAGCTGTGCGTACCAGGACAGTGTGGTAACGGCACTCAGAGGCAGACAGATTTGCGTAACAGGACACTGTGATAACAGGAGAGGCAGACAGCTGTGCCTAACAGGACACTGTGCTAACGGCACTCAGGTGTAGACAGATTTGTGAAAGAGGACACTGTGTTAACAGCACTCAGGTGCAGACAATGTTGCGTGACAGGACACTGTGGTAACAGCACTCAGGAGTAGTCAGCGGAGCGTAACAAGAGACTGTAGCAAGAACAGCAAGGCCCTAGGTAGCCTCTGATTACAGTCACCTTTGGGTAATCAGAGGCTGCAGTAACAGTCACAAAATCCAGGGAATGGCCGTAGCTGACTGAGGTGCTGCAAGTTGTGGGTAAAGAGAGATGATGGCTACAGCCATGCCGCCCATCCATTTGAACATTTCTGACTCTGGTGAAATCAGCTGTGGTTAGCCAGGAACAGTAGCTTCAGCAATAAAGCCTTGGCTATCTTGGTGTTTGACTCCAGTGCAGCAGGCCCTGTGGGACAGATAACTGTAGCAACAGGCAGTCCCCACTACCTCCGTGTTGGGCTCGGATACGGGGCCTATTTCAAAATGATATCTGGAGTCACATTATCTACGTATGGGAAAACCCTATTCCATATGTCAACAACAAAAATGCATTGTAGTCTTACATCTGTAGTTTTGGTATTCCTGTAATTAATTCCACACTACAAGCACCAGAATGCGAAGAAGAAATCAAGACTGTGGCAGGCCCCACCCGACAAGCAACAGCCTGGGATCTCTGCCTGCTTCTGCCTTAAATCCAGTGCAACATTCCTAGGGAAAGTACTTCAGAAGAGTGGTAGTGGTGCTTACATTTTAATGCACCATATGTGTTCCCTAATGCAAATTGCAATGGGTGATATCCCTGGTTGTATCACAGACGTTGCATAACATGAGCCACACCTTGAACTTCATTAATCTCCAAGCATATCCACACCAAAGAATTGAAAGATAGGTGAAATATATCTGTGGTTAATGAACACCTTTATACATATGTCTGTCTGTGGCTCGCACTTTAAATGGCATGGCTTTTACTTAATGGTAGGTCCTGGGCTTGCATGGAAAGGGTGAAGCTAAATTGTTGCTTCCTCAATTAATATGTGCACTGCGCCCAGCTAGTGGCTTAACAGTGTGGCAAAATCCTAGATAAAACAATACAGGCTGCATGCAGCGTGCAGATTGTCAATTGACAATTCTATTGCCCTCTGCACGGCAGAACAAAGAAAGGCAGTTTCACAAAGCCACTTGGAAGCACCACTAGGCTCAACAACACAATTGAAAGATAGTATGTTCATTTGGGTTCTTTTATAAATATTTGAGGATGGGGGACCGTCGCAGGGTATCCTCATCTGAGAGAAAGGGTAGTTCCTTTTCAGCTCTTCCCCCTTCCTCTCCTAATCCTCTTATCTCTCCAAGTACTTTACTCAGGAAGCCTTCTCCCTGTGGCAACCATCAAGCCACGTCAGTTATATAAGTCAGGATGTTGAGGTCACTGGTACGTTTCTTCATGTTCTTCTCTGAGTATCCAGTTTGCTCTCTTGCTGCGTAAAGGAATAGTCTCTGTCTGGGTCTTCCCCATCATCAGCCCCAATCTTCTGTATAAGGTTGCTTCTGTGACTGTAATCTTAGTGAGGGAGTGGCTTTAATGGATGGATGGCAACACTAAGATGCCGCAGGCAATTTTGCTGCAGCTCCAAGTTTGTTCGAAGCTGATTCTACAGCTTCCACCAGCAGTGCGGTAGGACTATAGAATGTTAATATTCCTTCTGGGGCTCTGGCTCACCCCCAGATGCATATTGGTCTAACTGTAGGCCTTGCTCGGGCTGCCCTTCGTTAAGCCACCTTGACGGTTTCGCTTCCTGCTCATTCCTTCCCCCACTTCTCCTGGATAACAAATAAGCTCTTGTTGTCTCACTCTCTGTCTGGCATTCTCTCTCTGTCTCCAAAGAACTTTGCACAGTGCCATTTGTTCACTCGCTGTGGCTCATCCTCTCCTCAAACTGCCAGTTCCCCCTCGTTTTAACTTCTTCGTGTCTCTCTTCCTGGGGTTTGTTTACTTTCACCCTCCTCCACCTCCTCCGATTTCCTCTACCTCCATCCCTCCTCTGGGCTCTTTAATGATAACTTTCTCTCTCTACTCTTCCCACCCCTCCAAATCCCCCTGTGCCTCTAGCTCCTCCTGCCTCTCCAACTCCTCCTATGTTTCCAACTCCTCTTACACCTCCAACTCCTCCTGCACCACCAGGTCTACCTGCATATCCAACTCCACCTGCACCCCCAACCCTACCAGTACCACCTGCTGTTCCTCCAACTCCTCCTGCACGACCAAATCCTTCTGCACATCCAACTCCTCCTGCACCACCGATTCCACCTGTACTTCAAACTCCTCCTGCCCATCAAACTCTTCCTGATCATCCATCTCATCCTGCACCACCAAATTCTCCTGGGCCACCAACTGCTTGGCCACCACACTGGCTGATGTGCTACTCCAAACTCTCATACCTGCTGTCCCCTATGTGGGTTTTTAGTGGAAAGTTTCCTCCCATTGGTCTGGGCTTGTGGCACAATCTGTCTCAGTAAGCTCTACAGAAATATTAGAATGGGACAAATAATGTGGGCCCTTATTTACCGGGCCAGCAGATGCCAATAGCATATTCTGAGTCAGAATATTTAAAGGGGCAGGAGCAGCAGTGTAAGCATTGTGGTGGTCCCCAGGTCCCGGCCTGAGTGTTACTATGGAGACCAGTGGATCTGCCCCAAAGTACCCATGAGCCCCAACTCATGTAGCAGGAGGTGGCCCCTGAATCACTGAAACACACTGCTTGAGGCCCAAGTCATTGTCACAGCAGTCAGCACAGGGTGCTGCATCCCTAAATGAGGACTTAAGAGGAGCTATTAATCGTTCTTTTTCACAGACAAAATGGGCCCATTTCAGCTGAAAGCTTTGAAATGTCCCAACGTTGGCCCTGAAACTATGCATAACAGCAGACTGTAGCAACAGCCACATAACAATAATAATAGACATGGATATAGCCATGCTTGACTCAGATTATGCCAGCGGTGTGCATCTGGAGAATGAAGTAACAGCCACAAAACTCTGGATATTTATTTATTTATTATGACCGTTTTTAACTGAGGTGCATTCAGCTGTGGTGACAAGAGGATGTGGCAATAGCAACACCACTCAGTCTATATAATTGTTTGACTGGATTCAAGTAAAATGATAGGAGACTGTGCTAAGAGCCACACATTTCCTGGCCTGACAGTATTTGACTCATAACTTGGGTCTGTAGCAACACCCATGCAGACTTGGATAGCTCAGCGTTTCACTCAGGTGCAGCCAGATATGTGTAAATGGAGGTAAGCCCATGTGTCCTTGGCTAATCAGGTGCATTTGTTAGACTGCGTAATTGTGTTTTTATATTGTGTTATGCCTGAATACGTGTTAATGTTGTACTATCGTTGTGTGCTATTGTTTTGTGTGGCCTGTCATGTTACATTAGTAGTGTCTAGTGGAGGCTAATTCATTGGAAGACTCCTGCGAACTGCCATGCAACGGCCTCCCAGGCGTATCACTGTTAGTTTAATTTTGCATTTGTATTATGTTTTATTACAAAGTAAACCATTTTCATTGACAACTCCGCTGAATCGCTATCCTGTGCATGCCACCCGTGCAGCGTGGACGTGGCATGGACTCACAGACTCTCATAACCATCAGTATGCACCTTCAGTTGAGATATGTGTGTCCTGCAACTTTGTGGCATTTTAGAAGTCAGTCTTGTGCTTTTAGTATATGATGGATATGCGACCACAGCAGTTCATGGTCTTTAGGGGCCAGTCGGCTACCTACAGTGCATGTCAGATATTGTACATATCTAAATATGGTGTTTAAAGGCCTCTGGTCCTTTTAACATCAGTATGTTCTCTTTATTGTCCGAGGGATATGGCCTTGTGGTCTCCGATTCTTCAGGATACAGTGTGGTTCCTCTAAAGTGGGATCGATATGACGCGAGAGCGTCTAGCACTTTGGGGGCTGGTCTGGTGCGAGCGATGTACAGCAGATATGATCTTGGTGTCTCATTGACTTAAAACATCAGCGTTGTCTCTTTCATGCTCAATGGATATGGCCCTATTGTCTCTGGACCATCTCAAAACAACAGTGGGGTGACTTTAATGTGTGATGTTCATGCTCCCAGAGACTCTGGGCCTCATTAGGACCCTGGCGCTAAGTGTTCAACGGCGCTGTAAAAGGCTGCGGCGCCATTAAACACTTAGCGCCTTACTACGAGGTCCCTTCCCTAGACCAGCCGTTAAAGTAGGGACCCGCAAAGGGACCTTGGTGCTAAGTACGGTACCTCAATTTGCGGTACCGTACTTAGCGCCTTCCCCATTCCCATAGAGCCCTATGGGGCGAAAATGGGAATGAGGAAGGGCCATGGTTCAATGGGGAATTACCGCCCGCCAACCTTGGAATGGGGTGGTAATTCCCCATTGAACCATGGCGGACCCGTTACAACACCGGCACCAACCATGCTGCTCATAACGCCATGGTTTAGCGCCAGTGTTGTAATGAGGGCCTCTGTCTCTTTAGAAGTCTGCCCTATGCCTACAGTGCAGGGTGTATCTGTCCCAGAATCACTTGCCCTTTCATAGTGAATAGGTTGCCTTAACTGAAGAGCGGATCTGGCCTTACCATTCAGAACCTTTAGAAGAGTCTGGCTGGATATCCTAGAATTTACTATAACTTGTTGAAGTGAGAATCATCTTCCTGGGCCAATGCATCTGATTTACTGTGTCTTCTTTCAGATCCCAGAGGGACCCACCTGTGGGAGTTCATCCGAGACATCCTGTTGACCCCGGATAAGAACCCTGGTCTCATCAAGTGGGAGGATAGGTCAGAGGGCATCTTCAGGTTCCTTAAGTCAGAGGCAGTGGCACAGCTCTGGGGAAAGAAAAAGAACAACAGCAGCATGACCTACGAAAAACTGAGCCGAGCCATGAGGTAAGTCCTGCAAAAGCCAGTATTAGGGCTGCTGGCAACGTAGAACAAGGCACTGCCATTGGTGTAGAACAAAGTGCTTTTACTGGTGTGGAACAAGCCATTGTCACTAACCTAGTACAAGGCATCATAACCAATATGTGATAAGCATAGTGATGGATGCTGCCACCAGTGTAAAACAAGGTGTTGCCACCATGCTGCAGCCAGTGGAGAGTTAAGTGCTCCTACCAACATAGACTGAGGTACTGCCGACAGCATTGCACACGGTACTTCCACTAGTGTAAAGGCAGACCCAATTGGGCCAGTGTGCAGGCAGATGTTGCTATCTATATAGGACAAAGAATGAATGCCACTAGTGTAGAACAATTTACAAGAAGCACGGCCCAAACAGTGTTGAAGCCACCTTTTCCACCTGTGTACCAGCAGGGCACTTTCTCCAGTGTAAAGGTAGGTGCTGCCACCAGAAAAGAAATCCTGGCATCAGACCAGGCAATGCTATGCATATATATGACAGGTCCTGTGATAGCGGCCCTGTAGTTATGGTTAAGTTACTCAACCTATAGGGAGACCACTTTTTGGGTGGCTTATAACTTCACCCCTCCACCCCCCGGACGAATCCTCACTGAACTTTGTAAAAAAAAGGTTTATGGCCCCATCAGATTGATTCTGCGAGCTATAATGAGGTTTCGTTCAGGGGTAAAAACGTATAGGGTGTCCCAAAATGTGTGGTTTTTCACATAGATGCAATGGAAAGAAGTTTTTGCTCATGCCTACAGCCCAAACTGCTGGATGGATTTTCACCAAATTTGCAACAGGAGGGCAGCTTGGTCCCAAAAGTGTGCTTTTGTAAATTTGGTGAAAATCTGTCCAGTAGTTTCTTTTAAAATGACCAAAAAGTAGGTCAAAAAAAGTAGTGATATCTGGGTTCGGTCAGTGGACTCACTTCCCGTTCGATATGCGGACAGGCCTCCGATGGACCCAGAGGGCAGTGTGAAGTCTGCGGACATCTGACGCGCCCGCTGTTTGGTCAATAAAAAACGCAATATGCATCAGATTTTTGGAAACCCCTGACATGTTGGATCCGCGAACACCGACGGCTATCCACAGACACTGGCGGCTGTCTATGGACAGCGCGATGGGGGAATAGTTTAGAAATAACATTTTGGGTTATTTGGTGGTGGAAAGAAGGGCTGGGAAGAGTGGGGAGTCAAAAAAAATGACATGGGGCTATTTTTGTAGGTAGAAAAAGGTTGGGCAGGTGTCATATCTGTCAGTGGACCCCGTGGTAATTCTCAGACAGTGCTGTGAACGGATAGCTTGGAAAAGACATTCGGGGTTATTTCATTGCTGAAAGAGGGTGTAGAAGTGGTAGGGAAGTGGAACAAAGGTAATGTGGAGCTGTTTTTATAGGTGAAAAAAGGGTTTGGAAGTGTCGCAGAATCCGCAGTCAAATTCGGTGTCCACGGACATCCTTTTGAATGTGGGGGGTTCAGAGTGAGTTTTTATTAATTGACGGTGTATGGAACGTACTTCTTACATAGTTAATTGTATTGTGGTGGTTGAGGCCAGTGGCCAGATTCTGGGTGGCATGGCCGCAGGCAATGGCCCCAAGAATATGTCCACGGGCTAGAGCCACCACAATAGTAATATGACTATAGTAATTATAGGTAATGTATTGATATTGATATTGACATTTTATTTCTATTGCGCTCGTACACAAGTGTTTCAGAGCACGACAAGGCTATGGAGAGGAACAGGGGGGAACAAAACAAGATCTTACTAGGCCCAGTGACATTGAGATCGCGCAAGTGCATGGGAGAAGGGGAGGGGAAAAGTGCATGGATGGGGAGAAGTGTAAAGTGCAGAGCAAAGGAGAAACAGATAAATAAAAATAAATAATAAAGGCAACTAACAGTGGTAATTGGAGTAATATGTAATGTAATAGGAGTATGACTAGAATCACCATAGTAATAATATGTGTATAGTAATTATATGTAATGTAGTGGGAGTACAAAGTGTTTGTAATATGGAGGAATGATGAAACTGAACTGTATCTGGAACTTATGATTGTAGTACAATTGAGAATAGTGCTCATAGAATGTGTATTGGATTATAATTGCTGTGTTTAGTTAGTTTTATAGCGTTATGAAGCTGGAATCTCTGGTTTATTTTCTGTGGGGAAAAAAACAGTACAATTTGTTAAGCAGGATAGTTTAAAAGCTGTAGTTGTATACCATTTTACATATACATTTTATTAGACTCTCATAACAGTACATTCTAAGTACTATGTTTGGTACAATATTAGTGTATGACACACTGCTGTTGTTTTGACATTAAATAAAAATTGAGTCATTAGAAAACAAAATCCATACTGGATTTAAAAAAACTGATTACAGTTACGTGAGTGTAAGGGTGATAGTATGTTTGTTTGAAGAATGTTGTGATTAAGGGAATGCTTGAAGTAGTTAGATACCTGTTGGTGTATTCTAAATGCATCAGAGGTTAGAAAATGTTTTGTCGTATAAGAATTGAGATGGCGTATTTGAAGTGTTTTGGAACGAAGGGTATTTTTCAAGTAGTTAGATACCTGTTGGCGTATTGTAACTAGATCGACTTTCACAAGTACTATTGTAGTATTATGGATATAGTTAGAAACCTGCTATGTATGCTAACTGTTAATTGTGCTATAGTTTAGTGACTACATTTGGGTTGACGGAATATTAAATATGCATGTTTTGGAGTAACAGAATTATCATTACATTCAAACTAACCACTTCTCTTTGTGACATATGCAGTCTAGTGCCCTGAAGTAGTTGTGGCACTAGTGTGGTATACTATACCTACTGTTGTGAGGGTTTTCTTTCCAAGAGATACTTGCCCATGCATGAAGCCTTTAAGCTTACATTTATTTTTGGTACCATCTGCATTGTACCTTAGAAGCATCAGTATGACATATTGGCTATGTGAGTTTATTTGTATGATGGAACGATTGTCTGAATTGCAAAAAGGGCATACTATGCCATGATTTGCATTTTGCAGAAGCTGGTGAAATGGGATGGATTCAGAATTTGGTGTGGAAACATATACAAATCATTCATTAGGCATGTGGTCTTGTGAAACATGGTTGCAAAGAGTGCATGATGGTTCCACGTGTATGAAATCTGGAAGATTTCATTTATAGGGATGTTTTTGGTTTCCAGTACTTTTAGTTAGTACATTAGGAATTATTGTGGCTCTTCCAGTGTGTTTATGGTAAATGTCGTCATTCCTGCACAGTAGGCCAATTCTTGCATGTTGTCAGAATTATTTGTGACATTTCTATGCAGGACGAGCATTTGCAAACACATCTGGTCTGAGCCGTTTAATTAAATGTTCTGAACAGTTGGTGGCAATTGAAAGAGAAGATTAATGGTCCTGAGAGTTCTGTTTGTAGATCATTTGATGGGCCTGCAGATGTTTCTGGAGACGAGACATCTGTGTCATTCTTTTCTGATGGACGTGTAGTTGACTTTGTACTAGACAGTTTTGTGGTTGTATTGTTTGATGTAGAATGAAGGAGTTGGTTGTTGTTTTTTTTAGCGGTTTTGTTGGGAGATCTGCTACAGCTTCTGTTTGTATTACTTGTCTTTTTAAAGGTTTCTTTTTTAAGGTACAGGGTAAATATCTTAATGGGGGGGTGTATAGTGCCCATGGCCTGTTGTATTCTAGGATGCAAGGAATGTCAGCATTGACTTTGTTTGCATGAAAGTTATCTAGGAATAGACCATTTAGTGTATGCAGACTTGAAAGTGCTACGTAACTCATACCTTCTTCAAAGACTGTGCTGCCAATGTCAATCAATGCTTGATCTATGGTTAGACCCTGTGACTTGTGAACAGTGACAGCATATGCAAGAGATAAAGAAAATTGCTCTCTGCATACGTTTATGTCTTTGAAAAGAAGGAAATGCGCTATTGTCCGGCCAATTTGTTTAACTTCTGCAAGTTTGTCAAAGTGGAAGTTGACAAACTGAATTTTGTTTTCATGTGGATATGTTTGGAAGCCAACAACTATACCAGTTGCTCCATTGACTAAACATTGTTCTGCACAAAGGTTACTTTTTAGAATTACTCTGAAGTTTAGACACAAAGTCAATGTTTTCTCCAATCCAGCTGTGTTGGAGATAAACGTTTCTAAGCTATTTAGTCATGTTGTTGCTTGTTGACACATAGGAAGTGTCATACCGTGCACTTCTAGTTTGTCTGTGGAGCTGATATGCAGTATGGGTTGCATTTCTTTTTTCAACATTGTCTCGTTTAATTGACTACAGCTTGCAAGGGACATACATTTTAGATTTTGTTGAGATAATTGTTCCATAACATCAGGAGCAGATGTGTTTCATTCATGTAGCCCATGGATTAGTCTACTATTTAGGATGGATTTCGCATCTTTAGTAAGCAGGCCAGTTCTAATGCTTTTTAAAATGTTAGCATAGGTGAGGTCTGCATATTGACGCATGTTTTGAGTTAGTTCTCTGTAGTGAAAATGTTCCCACAGATTTGCATTTCCAATGCTGCTGAGGATATTGCGGCATTGTTTGTGTCCTAATGTTTTGAAAATAGGTTGATCTTTTACTGGTGTTAACTAATGGAGGCCTACGAAAAGAATAACATGTTTTTCTCCAAACAGTTCTTGGTTTTTAGGACTTCTTGCATTCTGAGATGAATTAAAGCCAACGTGAGGTTGGAAATCATGCTTACTTCATCTATCAAGAGCAGTTTAATTTGTTTCAGAATTCTGTGTACTTCAGTAGCCGCCTCTGCTGATATTTTGTAGTATTGTAATTTGTTTTGGTTTCCAATAGGGAGGGGCAGTAGTTGGTGTAAAGTTACACCTCCTATGTTGTAGGCAGCTAAAATTGTGGGGGCTGTTATTACAGCCAAAAGGTTTTTGTTTGTTACGTTTTGTAGAAATGTGCTGATTATCTTAATTAAGAATTTTTTACCAGAATCAGCTTCACCACTTATATATAAGAGCAGAAGTATATAATTTTTACAGCTACAGATTTTAGTTTCATGTTTAAAACCATGTTCAATTGCTTGAGTGACATCTAAATAAATGGTGAGTTGTTCATCATTTAGCTGTGAGTCCAGAACTGATAAGTCCTCCTCAGATTGTTTATATTGATGCATGGTATTTTCTACCTCAGTCATGGCTATTGCTGCTCCATTTAAAATGAGCGGTTATCTAAGTGGTTCTTGGCTTCCTGTAAGGGAAGGTTGACTGCCCTCAGGTACGTCTTTGTGTAGTTGAGCTTCAATTTCTTCATCTTGTTGGCGTTCATTGTCCAACATTTGTTTGTATTGTTTGATTGCCATTTGTTAAACTGCTTTCATTTGCTTTGAAAGCAGCTTAAAATGAGTCACAGCCACCTAATAATTCTTTTTCTTTTCTTCAAGTTGGTGTAGGGCCATGTCATTCAGTTCTCTACTTTGTAGAGATTTAAATGAGACATTTATATGATTAATTAGTCTAGGCTTCCTTCACAAGTTGAGACTATTCACCAGTTGTGTCATTTGGTGTGACATTGTTTTTGAAGGTGTAGTTTTGGTCAATGACGTACAGACACATATTTTCCAAAAGCAGTATTTCTGTTTGGGTAGTATGTGTCAATTACATTGTTTTTTAAAATGTCCAGCCTGTTGGGATCATTTGTGGTTATGTTTTCTATCTCTTAGTAGGATTTTAATACATTTTTTTGGGATTAAGATAATCCAAGGTTCAACCAGAAAATGTGTTCAGATTGGACATATATGGATGTACCTGTTAAACAGTCTGCAGCTTCGTAGCACCCGCATTATCTATGGGAGAGCATTTTTATACCAAAGCTGTACAATTTTTGTGATAGTGTTTTGTCAGATGATATGTCATCCCAGAGGTCTTTTAACTCTGTTTTCTCTGCTTTGGTGAGACAGGCTGTGACATATATTGTATGTGTATGTATGTATTCCACAAGAAGGCAATGATTACATTGTAATCATTGATGTACTTGGATGCTTTGTGCCTTTTGATGTTGTATGTATTATTAGGGGATTTGCCTTTTACACTGTGTCTAACAGAAGACATCCAGCTATTTACTTGTCTTTTTTTGCAAACTGGTCTAGGGAAGACAAAGCAACCTTTGGTATAGTATTTGCCTTTGATTTTACATCTACGTCTGCAGTATTTGCCACACTTATGTTTTTGGAAGCATAAGACTTGTGTATGTAGGTCACTATCTATGGTTTCTGAATGGATGTCACAGGTAATGTATATTTCAATAAACTGTAAAACAGTGGCATCACTATCATGGGTACATTTAGGAGAATTTTGTATCCACAAAAGCATGTGGATGTGTGGTGCTCCTCTGGATTGATATTCTTTTCTCCAAAAGAAGTGTTGCACTTCTTTGAGCAGAGGGGTAGTTTTATAGCAGATAAAATGCAGCATGGCAATGAAGCACTGGTGAAAGTACCTTGATACATTGGCAGGGTCAAGAGAACAGAGATGTCCTGGTGTTTTTATTCCTATTCTGTATTTATTTTGGTTTGCAGTGCGTATGAAGTCATGCAAGTCATCCCATGCGTACTCTGCACAACTTAAAGTAACAAAGCATGTGGGTGAGCCTAGCTTCCTTAGAATACATCATACACCAGCGTCACATCAGAACCAGTACTCTTTTGTACCATGAATGTTTGCCAAGAGACTAACTTGGCTGCAAAACGTCATCTTTTTCTTTCCTTTTTTGAAGCAGTTGGGTAGGGAATATGTTTAAAAGGTTAGAGCCTGTTTTTAATATGTGTGCCACTCCATAACATGGAGTTGCTAGTCGACTTTCAAAGAGGAGGTGGAAAATGTATTCAATAGTTTGTCTGAATCTGGGGTCTTAAGAATACATTCATAAAGAGCGATATTTTGATGCACTAATTTGCTTGGACCTTTCATTGTATCTTCTTCTTTTTCCTGTAGGAAAGAGTAGAGGAAAAGAACATGCTACTACACTTCTCTTTCCCATATACTCATTGGGGATACTTTGGCTTGATGTATTTGATATGTTTCTAATGCATCGTCAATGATGTCTTTTGAGTGTAGTGGGCCATTTGCTGGTGAGGCTTGAATAGTTTTTGTGGTTTCTCTTAAGTTTTCCTCTATGTTTATATATTTGTAGTATGCATTATTTTCTTTTAGATGTGGTAGGGCTTGTCTAACTTTGTTTAAGTGAAATAGTTGTTGCCCAATTTGTTTGTCTTTTGTTGACACACCATTAACTAGTATAATCAAAGATTGATCTATTGGTCGTTGTACTCCTAGAGTTTGTACATTTTCTTTTAGACATAATGTCAAATATACTACTTTCCCATGGATGCCCTTTGGTAACTCGGATGGAGGTAATTTAGCCGATTTTGGTTGAAGGCGTATTATAACCTGAAATGGGTACACTGTTTGTATTATAATGCTCTCGTACAAGTTAAATTGTTGGATAGCTTTTGGGAGTGGGATTATTTCTAAGTTATTAGTGATAGCACGTGATGATTATTGTCAAGTTTGTGTTGCAGTACGTGCAAACTGTTGAGGGGTCAGGTTTTTTGTATTTAGTTTCTGCTGCTAGATATGAAGCTAATTGGAACCATTGGGATTCTTCATTGTTTTCTATTTTGTAAGCTAGATCTACTATTTTTGTGCTCTTTTTATAAAACATTCTGCTTCGACAGACAAATATCTGGTCTGGTATTTCAGCAGGTGTGTTTTGAAACTTAGCTATTTCTTTTTTGTATGTCTTTAGTAGGATGTTGGTGTTTAGGAGCTTTTCGGTAATTTTTTCTGAAGGTACAGAATTTTCTAAGTCAACTTCAGTTCCAAAGTATTTACATTGGATGTGCTCTATTTCTCAAAGCAGCACTTTGGCTGTTCCGTATAGGAGAATGTTTTTTTTTAATTTTGCAATTCTAGAGCAGGACTTTTTGCATGGTATAGTCGATGCACAAGATTCTGTATACTAGAATGGTGTGTTGCTAACATAGTGATGTGGTGGAAAGTGCTTTTGCTAGCAGTTCCTTAAATGCAGGCTAATGAATGTCCTCGCTGACGAGTGTGGCTGCACACTGAACAGGAACAAAGCGACACAGAGAATGGGTACACCTCTACTTTGCTGGCAAAGAGGAAGAGACATTTGTAATATACACAAGATATGTCCGCGGAAAAAGTCAAATTAAAGGGGAATCCGGCAAACGGATGGGGAGAGGGGCAGCCAAATCCGGAATCAGAGATCAGATCATTTAAAAGACAATACAATTAGAAAACATGAATATTTTATTTATATTTCATTATTTTAAAACATGCATGTTAAATCATGTTTCAAGCTCGTTAACTATATAACATTTAATTAGAAGCTAGAATACATAGTCAAGCAAGAATGCTTGTCTAAAAACATGACTGATAATTCAGTCAGCATTGGCTTAGTGTAACCCAGCACTCCGAACATCAGACCTTTTAAAGGAAAACAACCGGCTTGTTGGTCAGGGGCTATGGCCACATTAGAGAATATAAAGACAACCACAAATACATAAACAAGGCAATAATGGTTACTTCTGGATTTGAAACTATAAGGGGGTGCCGTACGACGGCACCCCCTTATAGTTTCAAATTTGTATATTACAAATGCACACTGAACAGGAGTCTATGGTTTGTAAAGTTTTCATTCTACTTTTGTCTTTTAGTTTCACATAGTGATTGAGGGATTGTCGTTAAGATTTAAAGGATTGTTGGCGTACATGACACATTGAGCTGCATGTCCATTTGTACACTAGATGGTTTGTTTGGGTGAAAGGAGCATTTGGTTCAAAGTTTGTTGGGTACTTTTTTCTATAAGGGTTTCTTTCACCATAATCATACCCTCGACCATTATTTTCTATGGCAATTATTTTTTGTTGTTCTTGTTTATAAGCTTACTCATTGAATCCATTCACGATTGCAGAAGTTTGAGGTTTGTATATTGACACTGCGCGTGTTTAGAAGTAGTTTTTGTAATTTATTGATTCAGTTAGTTAGTTGTTTCATTCTGTTTAAAATCAATACAAGCAATGTTCTCTTTAGTAGAAACCTGCTGTCAATTAGAGCTTGCACGATTAGTCTCCTGCGGTAGTTTTTAAGGGTAGATCGTGACTTTTCAGCAGTTTTTATAAGATTGTGAAGAACTCTACGGTGGAGCATTTTCTGTAAAATAAATCTTTTGGATTGCTTTACCTTGACTATGTTAACACTGATAGATAGAGGCTTAGGTTTATTAGTAGATCTGCTTTTCTCCGTACATATTTTTTTACTTTTAGTTTTTGCAAAAGGAGCCTTATCTTTTTTAGATGTGGCTGGTTTAGTTTTGTTGAGTGAGGTTACTATCTCTTTTGTTTTAATGTTTTCTATAAATTGCTTAAGAGGTGGATGACTATATTGTGTAGTTTTATTCTTATCTGCTCTATTTTTTCTTTCTTTTCTACAGAGTTGCTTTTTAGTAGGTATTTTGTGGTGTCTGTTGGGAAAAGAGAAAGATTGCATTGGAAAGTTGTGCTATGTATATGCATGTATGGTGCATGGGTTTTTGGGTGTGATTGTACAGATGAATAGAGTGTTGTTTGATTGTGAAGTGGCATATTTGGTGTGTTTGGGAAGGTTGTGAGAGTAAGATTAAGGGAGTGGTAGTCTGATGGAATCTTAAGGGCCATTGTGCTGTTTTGGACAACAGAGTGGGTGTTGCAATGGTGATGTATAGATGGGAATAGTAAGAGTGTGAATGGTGAAATATAATGGCTACAGTGAAAGAAATGAAGAAATGTTGGTTTGAAAAGAGTAGTCTGGGGTAATATATAGTGGAACTGCTGCTGTAATTATATACATATACATGGAACATTTAATGTACTTAATCTGTTGGAGGCGAAGTGTATTCATTTTTCGGTTGTTGTCTTCGGAAATGTGCTTCTTTCCACTAATTTTAAAAGAAAGTGGGGATATGTGGTAATGGTGAAGTACTTTTTGTTAGTAAGGTTGATATTTATGAAGGAAGGAGGAGTGGTGGGGAAAAACAAATAATAGAATTGGTGGATGGTTAAAAGTATTTGCTTTTATGAGCATTTTCATGAAAGTTAAGAAATTAGTATTTGTAGAAGCTTTGTAACATTTTTTAAAAGGGAAGAAAAGTTGATGGAAAAGATTTGTAGTACACTTTTAAATGGCAGTTGGTGTGTGTTAATATGTTAGGAGCATATGCATACTTGCCAACATGATGCATTCTAATCTGTAGGTGTTTATGTAGTCCTAGATTTTCTGTTTGCGTTCTGGGACTTGTAGTTCCACTTTTCCCATTGTGAAACTTGGAATACAAGTCACAGAATGTAGATTAAAAAGTATGACTACATAAGTAGCTGAAGATTGGCATGGGTTATGTTTAGAAGTGCACATGTACTATCAATATATTAAACTGGCACACACTGAGTGGTGTACAAATATATGTTATCTGCTTTTACTTTCTTTTATGAAAAAGTGACACAGTGTTGCTGTAAATGCAGATGTGCATTTTTGAACTTTCTTCAAAATGCTTCCAAAAAAATATTTTGAATAGCACAGAATTTCATATGTGTATTTCATATACATGTCCCAGTTTTTAACCTTGAAGTTAAGTCGTGTTTTTTCTTTGCATTGTGGGACTTGCAGTTTGAGTTTTATAATGGGTGAAGTTAATTGGAAGTGACAGAATACAAAGGAAAAGACTTAATAAGCACCTAAAGATTTGAATGGGTGATGTCTAGAGATCTATTTTATCTGCTTTTCCTTTATTGTATGAAACAGTATCACAGTTCTGCTATACATGCACATATGCATTGTTTAACTTTCATCACAATGATTCTAAATAGAAACATTTCCCACGACTGAGCACTCAGTTCATCGAACTTTGCTTGCACAAGCCTTTGGGATATTTCCAACAGTCGTGAAAAATTACCACACACAGGACTCACTCAGAATACTGGGGATAGGGACTTCCTCCACTTCATCCTCTTCTTCCTCTTGATCCTCCTCTTCTGTATCACTGCACCTGTTCCCCTCTCTATGCCCTCCAGATGATGATAGTGGTGGTGCTGGGGGTGGCTGGGAAGAAGCAATGGCCATAAGTGATGCCATGGTCTCCATGAACAAGCTCTGCAAAAGAAATGTGCACAGCAATGAAACAGGTGCTCTCTCCTGGATAGCCAGATTGAGAATGAGGAAAAGTAATGGGTGAGTCCCTTTAGAGAAAACTGCAGACAGTTGTGCTGTCCACAGACAACTGAGTCACAAATAGACCTTGAAAAGTTATAAAAAGTTACCAGATCAATGTAGAATGGGTCTGGGAGCTGTTCACAGGTAAAGTGTATGCTTGGCTAGACATGCACTTTTAAACTGTCTGTGGCCAGGGATGCCACACAGGTGTGGTCACATTATGACGTCCAAGGCCGCCTGAGGACACCGAGCGGGCGGGAACCACATGGCACATGCACTAGGTGTCTGTAGAACAGGCGCGTTGTCAACAGATAAATTAAAAGTGCATCACATGAAAACTGTCAGGTCCGGACATTGCACCTCCATTTTGAGTGCAGATGCCCCGGACAGTCGTAGTGTCCACAGACTCATAATGGGAGTTTTAAAAAGAATAGGAAACATTACACGACAATAAACAAAACATTTATAGTACAACAAATATATTTATTCAAGAAAGGGATGGTGTATTGGAATGGGAAACATAAATGGGAGAATTAGGAATTTGTGTGCAATAATTATGTGGGGAGGAAGGGAGCGAGGTTTCATCAAAGTGTCTTTGATTAAAATGTTCAGAATTTAATGAGGATGATTGCTGGGGACAAAGGGTCAGGTACAAGGAGGACAGTAATAGGGAATATTATTAATGACATGATTTTTGACATACTGTAAAAGTTCCTTAAGATCATTACTCAGTTCACACAATTTCATGATTTGATTATTTACAGTTGGGAATAAGACTTCGGTTTGTGACTCTTGGGATTGTGTGTAATTAAACTAGGGCGTGGTTTCTTCATGAAAACTAGGCACTGTAAGGAAAAGAAAAATTATTATTTTAGTAAAGTGTGTACAAAATACATTATTTGTTTACATTAAAATATGCATTGTATACCATTGGAGATGTCATCGTCACTCATTTATTCTTTTGGGAAGTTCTCCTCTAACCACTCAAGTGTGCTTGCCATTTCTGTCAGAAATAAAAGTTCTTCTGTCTTACAACACATGTTTATATAATGAAAGCTAATAGAGAAATAAATACAATGCACTTACTGTTTAGTAAGAATGTGTTGTTCAATACGCACCTGGTGTTTCTCAATCTGTATGCAGAGTTGTAGTGAGGAGATTATATGAAGTGTACAGTTATGTTTTGTGATTGGTGCATTCCATTGTAATGTGTGCTAAATAAAAAATTAATTAGTATTTTTTAACGTGTTTTTACAAAAAGGTATATTTGCATGTTGTAAACATTAGTTGTGATTTTATGTACATCTGTTTGTTGGTTGATGGGTACATCCTTTTTGGGTCTCCCCTGTGATCCTGAGGCTTGTAAATACAGCCCGACGTCCGCGGATCACCGCGCTGTCCGCAGACTCCATAGCTGCCGCATGGGGGGAAGTATAATATCAGGAACTTGTAGCATATTAAAAATGCATTAGTAAAAACCTATGAAATTCACTGATAAAACTTTATTAAAGGGACGTTATAGTTAAGTTGCACTAACAAAAACCCATGCAATTCATTGAAAAAATGCTGTTAAAGGGATGGTTTGGTTAAGTTGCACTAATAAAAGTTGCAATGCAAGTCTGTGTGAAAGGCACAGATCCCAGTGTGAAGGATGTATGAATGCCAGATCTTTTCTTGTCAAGTGAAGGAGGTTTTATTGAGCAAGGTCTTTCAGGTACCAGGGGACGCAAGGTTCTGATCTGTTGTCCTGTTGTTTTGGTAGCTTATGGGTGTTACAAGCATCCATCAAGGTGTGGTTGAGTACATTGGGAATGGAGTTTACATGGTTGTGGTGGGGTGGAGACCATGGAGATGAGGTGTAGAAGCAACCACTAAAATGACTGTGGAAGCAGGTAATACTTACAGCGTAGAAGCACATGTTTTCATCATTGTCGATTCAATTAATTCCATTGCAGAAGCAGGCAGTTCCACAAGTGTTGGGACAGGTTCCGCCAGACCAGCGTAGAAGCAGGAACTGTCTCACAGGGAAAGTACATACCTCTACAGGGACAAAATGAATGTGTTCTCGCTATCATTGTTCTGCATGGCCATGTGGCACCAGATCCCCTTCTCATGGAGGTCAGAAGTGCTGCTGCAGTGACCCAATCTCATGTAGCATGTACTCGTTCATGGTCAAATAGGGAATACATGCAACTGGGTTTGAATTTGGACATACTGGGTCTTATTACGAGGTCCCCGGTTGGGTAGAAATGGCAGAGGAATTGCAATTAATACAAGCACCATAATTTTTACAGGACCGGCAAAACCCGAGTTTGTCAGTGGGGGTTCTGATTTACTGGCAGGCCTGCTTAAAACTACTGTTTAAATAGAAAAAAGTGCCCCAGTGGCACTGCGAGCATTTTCAAAAAGACTGCCCCCATATTAGTTTAATAAAATGTCCTTAAGCTTTCATTGAACTAGAAAAATGGTGCTGCAGTCTCGGAAATGTCATTACACCAGAGGAAAAAGTGTGAAGCCGCCTTTAACGACGCCTCACTGGTGTCGCATTATAACTCCACTTATTGCCGTGCTAAAGCTGTGCTCTTGAGAGCAGAACCCCGTCGCAAAGCCAGCCCAGCATTTCACATGGTTGCTAAGGCTGTTGTCAGGCAGTAAATCAGGCTCATGCTAAAGTCCTGGCTTTGGTACCAGACCATCATCAGAATAGGGTGCTTGTGAAGGAAGTGTCTATCCTTGCATTTTGAACCGCTCTTTGGGTTCATGAAAGCATGGAAAGTACCCTAACCATTAGCCTGATAACCAGTTGGGTTATTTCTGGGCCAGCATGATGCGTATCCATTGGTTGTGATACAAATATAGGCAATTATTACATGTATGTGGTAAACATGCATGTCAGGGATTGTGCATGCGTGCATGCAGTCATTTCCGATTTGTTTACAGCATGGGTTATGGCCAACATATTTTATATGTAAATAAGAGATGACATTCCTATGATTTTTATAGCCTCGAAAATGGGTGCTATGTGGCCTTGAGGCTTGTTTGAGGTGGTGCAAAATATCCAGGCAAAACCCTCATTTCACAACAGATTCCAATCTATTTCTAATCATCTTGGATAGCCGCATCTGCATGCAGTGGTGTTATCCCACACCCGCAAAAAAACCTTCATGACATAATACCACACTCTGAGGGAAATGGAAGCGAATATCTTTTTCCTAAATCCCCACCCTTTAGAATGGGGATGCTAACACCAATACTTTAGTCATACCTCATAATGCGAAAGGCGGAGCCAGAGCTTCCCAGATTCAAACCTGTGTCTTCCAGGTTTCAAATAGTCTGCAGCTTGCGCATTAATCCACTTAACCATCTCGGCCCAACTGACTTCCCGAGTTTCAGGATTGGAGCCGTAAAGTGTATGATTTAACCCCTGACCTGCTGAGCTTTAATCAAGTCTTTGGAAAAAGGAGGAGCATAGAGTTTATCTCCAATCTGTATTCTGGGTCAAGGGTTAAGCAAAGAATCATGTGATGTGATAAATACATCGCTGCAAAAAATGTCTCCCTTGTCAACAACAGCTAAGTTTGGCCCATCCCCAAGGGCCATTTAAAGACATTCAGTCTATTGGGAAAGATCCTAACACCTTGGTGGTCACTGGTCCGAGGTTAACCTAACTGATTAACCTTTAAGATGTCCATCTCCAGTAATGGGATGGACTGCTATGATCTTAGCTGTGCTTGGGGTATTATTTCTAGGAGGCCTAATGGTCCCTTTATGGCATGATCCAATGAAGATGCTTTGCATTTTGGTACTTCTGTGCCTTAAGGTTGCCATCAAGTCAGAATTAAGTAACAAGTTAAACATTCCAAAGAGAATGTGGAGGTTGGGCAATGATGACCAGAGCAAAGCAAGAGCCATATGTTTGGCAATGCCACAAATTGATTGTGCTATAGCGATGACCTGGTTTTAAACATGTTGGCTACCTCTTTAGTTAGAAGTAAAACTACTAAAGGCAGGCTATTGTCCATTATTACCATTAGAACGGCAGTAAAATGAAATGGATGCTAATAAGACATTTGAAAATGTTATCTTGTATTGCAACATGGAGGAGAGCAGCATAGCATCCAAAAAATGTATCAAACTAAGATGGAGGATAGAGCTCAGGGGCAACAGGCTCGCCTTGGAAGCAAGATGACTCGGAACAACACAGGTTCGATCCCCGGGTCTGTACTTAGAAACCTGTGGGTATTAAGCGCATTATAAATAACCAATTATAATTACAGCTGCCATAGATTATAAGAAAGGGAGCTCTGCACAGAGCCAGTTTTCTAGAATTGTGGACACTGGAAGTTGAGGCTGTGACAATGGTAGATATATTGAGGGAAGATGCAAGTGGAGCTCAACGTAGAAAGAATCAGGCCATTTAGAGATACATTCTTGAAACGGGAAAATGGGAGAAAATGTAATGATAGGATAAAACAGCCACTAGAGGTTGCACATTATCAAAATCGTGGATGGGAGCCACCCGGACAATATCTTAAGAAGAAAAACAGGAGACACTTTTTTATTTCTATGCCAGTCAGGGAGTTTGAGGAGGATGCAGAGCGTGGTGTGCAGTGGCAAAACTAAGATAAGTATTTGGAGCTAAGGTACGGAGAGGAGTGTGGGAGCTGGTAGCCTGTGGCAGGAATTTGGTGGCAGCAGAATGGCATGAGTTCAGCAAGATGGGGTTACACCAGCAGTTACAGAACATGCTTCAAGCAATAACATTGGCTCCTGCACTTTATCCAGGTGCAAATGACTATTAAGGAACAGGATCTGGGTGAATCACTGCAAGAAAGTTGTTGGAGATTTTGTGAGATCATCTACAGTAAGTGTTGTTGGCTTTTCGTTGTTTTAGAGCAGAGCAGAAACTTTTGAATGAACCTATTGTCTTCTTCTTCAAATGCTTTATAATCCATTAGTCCTAGTATCACAAATGATTTTTTTAAAAGACAAGTGGTAAATCAGATTTAAAATGTAACATAAAAATGGATAAAAATCAATTAGATATAAAAACAGCAAATCAAACAATTATAGCATAAACAAAGCAAAAAGGTTATATGCCAATTAGTACCTTTATATCAATCCACTAAATAAAATTATATTCTTAAGGTTCATAGAAGCAGTGGTTATATAAGTCAAACATTTGAATAACACTTTTTGAGTTTATTCATGAATTGACTTCTGAGATGGAATGTCTTATTTAAAAAGAATTGATATTAAACAGATTAACATATAATCTAGCAAAAAGGTGACAATTGTTACATGTGAAGGCTCTTGTCAGGTACCCCGCTGGACCATTTGTAGATATTATTCTCATATACGCCAAATTGTATAATTTTACACGTTCCGTCTGATCTCTCAATCCTCCAGACTTTAGGAACATGTTCTCTTCATCTGTAACCTAACCATGTAAGGTAATCATTTCAGGTCTATCAAACCAATAAATGGCTCCATTATTGGTTAATGTTTTTTTTTAAAAAGCTAATCAAAGGAATTTTAACTAAATTGTGGTGTTCCAGAATGTCTTTTATTATAGAAATTGTCAAAACTGCCTTTGGATTTGACCATGTAGCTAGCCACAATGAGACAGGTGGCATAGAACATTTGTCTTCAAGATATGCCAAACATAATTCATTGTATGTGGTGAAATGGGGGCACTATTTTATAGACTCTAATTTTGGTGGCAAAAGTTATTCGCAATTGCTTGCAGACTGGCTGGTGACTCTATTGCCTGTGTCTGAACCATATAAGGCGATGGCCAATGGCTTTGATTTATAGATCTTCAGCAAAATGTCTATTGGTTAACTTCTCAGGCAGACTCTTATAATAAAGAAACCCTCCTGGACTGGCTGTATAGCTAGAGTCTAAATACTATAAAACAAACATGTCATTTTAACAATTTCGATTCTTTTGAAAATGTTAATATTGATTCAGTAAAATCCTTATCACCCTTCAATTAAACAAGAAGGTATCATCACAGCGGGGTAAAGGGACCAATGGCTTACCAAAGTATTTTTGTAGATGGGCATGCCAAGAAAACGATCAAGTGGACTAATTGGATTGGTAGGGAACTAAAAGGGGAGGCATACACAGCAATTGTAGGGAATGTGGGGAATATCTGCAATCCCAAATAATGGGTAATGCTGAAGTCGCAGAATGTGAGACCTTGGGCATGAATCTAATGCCATTTTTGGCAACCTCAAATGACAAAATAAAAATGAGGGCTCTGGTCTTAAATCCCTGGTATGACGAGGAGTGTTCTACGGCTAAGAGGATTTAGTTAGATGTGCTAGATCAGATAATATTCTGGATAAAAGTGTACTCCGATCCCTAAGAGTTAATTATAAGTTGTTAGTAAAGAGGCAAAAAGAGGCATATGTAAAAGCCTCCTGGGAAGCATTATACTTGGCTCTAGATGAGAGGGACACAATAAGATTTTGGAAATTGGTCACTCCAAATGTGCTGGATGGTGAGCGGACCTTGCATTGTTGCGTATCAGGAACTGTGTGGAGGAGCCATTCCTCCAGACTATAAACAGCCCCGGAGAAGCAACACATGTTTGCCAAAATTAATGAATTAGTCCCTCTTTCCCCTGAAAAGCTATTGTTCATCTCTAGGGAAGTGGTGGAACAGCCCTGGATGCTCAGAAATTGGGGATCCGATTTTGACCAGAGTTTTTAATGCAGCTATACGCTCAAGGGATATCCCTAGAGCATGGCAGGAGGCAACAATAGTCCCAGTGTACAAAAAAGGACGAAGAGAGCATCCGGGAAATTTCACCCGATTTCGTTATTAGATTTTGCGGATAAGACATTTGGGAAGGTACTCCAATTTAAACTATAAAGATGGGTGCATGACACAGAGATTATTAGCGATGCCCAGGCTGGGTTCCATGCCCATAGGGGCACTGTGGACCATTGCTTTCTACTAATACAGAAATACACCAAACTGCTTAAAATAAAAATATATGCCATATTCCTAGACCTTAGAACGGCCTTTGACTGGGTGCCACTAGAAGTTTTGTGACAAGATTTAGAAGGGAGGAAAGTACCGACCGCTTATTAAATGCAAGTGAATTGCTGCATGTGGAGACAAAGCCTTGGTACCTTATGGGCTAGGAGGGGATAAATCTGAATCCTCTGCTGTCCAGAAGAGGATCTGCCAAGGATGCGTATTGGCGTTGATCCTGTTTTTGATATATATATTCAGGAAATAGTGGATGCCTTACAGGTAGGTGCCTCGGACGCGCCTAGAATTGCATCCAAGTTGTGGCCAATCCTCTTCTTTGCAGAACGATGCGATAATTCTTGCCACCTCACATAAGAGGTTTAAAACATCGCTTGACATCTTTATGGAAAATGTAAGGAGCTTGGCCTTCATTTGAATGTCAATAAAACAAAAGTTATGGTTTTTAAACCACCATTCGCCAAGTCCTGCCATGTGAACATAGAGGTAGAGGGCGTAAAACTTGAACAAGTAACATTTTTTGATTCCCTGTGGATTAGGTTTAAGGAAACGGGGGGATGGTGCGACCACCTCCTTAAAGCCAAAGTTATCCTAAGTAAATATAGCGGGGGTATCTACTCATTTTTTAAGGGTCATGGTAGCAAGGCAATCTCACCGGCACTGGAATTATTTGAAAAACAAGCCCTATCAACAGCACTTTATGGTTCTGGGATCTGGGGATATTCCAACAGAACTTTACTATCTCCAATTGAGAATATCTTTCAAAAGAAGTTATTGCTCCTATCAAAAAATGCCCCAACTTCATACTTCCAAATGGACCTTCAGGTATGGCCTATAGCTGATCAGATTGCCCTTAGACCTGCATTATATTGGGTAAGACGTTGGTCCTCGCTGAGTTTCATTCCCTATAGAGATGCCCAGAGGAGCTTTCTATAATTGAATTGGAAGGTGCAAACAGGTGTGACTGGATAGTTAATGTAAGAGAATTGTGTAGGCTGAACGGTAAATCCATATGGGACAACCCTCTTGAGTGTTAATTGGCATCTAAACTCAAACTCAAAGTAACGGCTAAGAATAAAGCCTTTGAACAGCTAGAGTTACTGAGGTGCTCACTGAAGACTGGCCCAGAATTCTTGCCTTGTAACAGAATGGGAAAATGTAAACATATGCTAGACAAAATTCACCCCCTATGAACGTTCCTTATATATCAGTTTAAGCTTGGGATCTTGCATACAGCCTGGTACAACCAGACATGGTCGCTGTCATGATCTGCCGAATGCCCCCTCTGCAGATTAGCAAACAAAACTTTGACTCATTTTATGCTAATTTGCCCTGTTTCACAAGCGCTAAAAAGTAGGTATTAAAAAGCTGTATTGATTGATGCAAGGATAAGGAAAACTTGAGAAGCTATGTTGTTCTTAGCTTGCACATTGGAGTGGAAAGTTTTGTTTGCCTCTGCTAGATACGTGCATCGTACATGGCTACTAAGAAGGTGGATGATGGGTACTTTTTAAATCCATTGTTGGAAACTGATATGAGGCTGCAAACTTGCTCTCCGCATTGGGGATAACTCCATTAGTAAGATAATATTTAACATAGATCCCATTTTAAGATTCATGTGTGTTTTTAAGATTATTGTGCGTATTATTATGTACATTTATTTATAAACTGACTACTGATTGTTGTGATGAATTGTGCTGAAGTTCTAAACCGAATAAAGCTTTAAAATGAAATGATATATGCAAGACGACAATAAATACGTCTGTACATTTAAACCACATATTAAAAACCAATGTAAAGTGAAATGTGCCAGTGTCACTGTGCTAAGTGCTACCAATTCTGTGAACCTCTACTCGTGCAAATTTTGCAAATAATGTAAAAATCCTCTTGAAGATCTAATACCCATTACATTGCCCAAAATGTTTCATTCCTCTTTATTCAGACCCAATCCCAGGAACTTCTACAAGGGCTTTTAAACCTTCTACACACTTTTAAAAAGCTGTAATACATAAGGTGATCCGTAACCTTCCTACCTTTTTCTTTAAGGCTAGTAGTCACTGGTCTACGCTACTGAGAGCTGTACAATCTTTTAAATCCACCTTCTCTAGAGGTCTGCATTAGGTAGTTTGACTCATGTCCTATACATACTCAGGGTGCACCTATTGAAACCATCTGTATTGCTTATTTTTTCTTAGTCAGCCTTCCATTATTTACAGCTAGACTTGGTAGACAGTTGTAATAGGTCCTCCATTATGGCATGTCCAGATTCTTGCTGCTTGCCGTTTGTGACTTATTTTCTCACTCTTTTCATTTTAGGCTAGCTCAAGGTTTTCCACTCTGCATCTGTAACCATTTGTAGGTGAGGTACTTTAATTCTTCTGATATGAAGAGCTGCTACCCCACTGCTTTCCCTTCATTTTTTGTAAAAATCAGCCGGTTGTATTTGGCTGTGGTTAGTTGCCGCTTCAGTGTAGCATCCAGTCTCTGCTATACTTTTACGGCGTACAACTCCTCTGCTGGGCTTTATCTGTTAAGCGTGCCGCTTTGAATCAATTGTATGAGTCTGTCTCTCTGCTGCGTGAATACTCCCAGTAGTTTATGCTAATAACTAGCTGTGGTAGAATTGACCATGATAATCTCCTATACTACAAATGAAATGTGGTGGACAGATCCATTACCGCTAAATCAATGCTCTCCTTTTTGAGAATTTGATATTTTCATATCAACACATAAAGTTTTAAAACTTGATTTATCCTTCACAGTCCATCCCTAAATCCCAGTTGGGATTCCAGCATCTATCCAAGCTATCATATGATTATAGAATAATCGTCTAAAAACCTTTGACGATCCATGAAGTAACGATATAGGGTGGTATACATTGTGTACTGATGTATTCCCTTTTTATAGATTAGGACTGTTACGGCTATGATGCATGCAGGGGCGAATATATTATTGCTGAAAGCATCATTAAGCAAGATCAGTAAAAGTTGGTGCCCCCATCTCCAATACAAATTCAAAAAGATCAACTGGGATCAAATCAGTCTTGGTACACTTATTCAATGTTTGTACCATGATTGCACTGATGACTCCCTACATAGTAAAATATAGTTTGTTAGGATTTGTGGTTAAATAATCAGCTTTAATGGTGTCCAAAGAATACATATTTGAGATAAGGTCATCCATAAATACGATTCTCCCAAAATGCTGTATCCAAGTCTGAGCCGGAATATTATTTTCAATAGTTTTATTTAATTTAGGGTTTATTCCATTAGTAACAAGCTTCCAAAAATTACAAGAATTAGAGTCAAGGGAGGCTGATAAGATTTCCTTCCACACGTTATCTTCTAGGTGTTGTCTCTCCCTATTTCTTACTATTTTGCAGAGTCACCTTTTTTCATAGATTTCCTTAGTGCCCTTAGTCTTCCTTCTAAGGGCTATCTATAGGGCACCCAAGAGCCTCCCTACAGTCTTTGTCAACACACCCCTTACTAGGCGGAAGATTCTTCCATTTGATGTTCTTTGTGAATTAATCTCCTAATGTTGCCATTACATTTGCATTTTACATGTTACATTTTGGAGACACTATCGTCTTGCAACAGAAAACACCTCAATAAATTGCTCTTAATTTCTTTTAAGATAATATTTTTAGTTTGGGCTATTAGGTGTCCCTTGTGTCACCTATGAGCTGAAAATATTGCATTACAGTACAGATAGGAAGCAATGGCATATAAAGAGGGGCACACAGCCTGTAGGTGCTCTTTGGTTATGCTATGTTATGTTATGTTGATATATACTGCACGCCGCTACCAAGGGGCAGTATCCAGGTGCACTGTGCCCACCCATTGACTGCCCATGGCCATGCTGATCCCAATCGCCATTCACACCCAGTTCCTGCCCCTGCCCTGCCCAAAACACCTCACAGAAACTCTTTGAGCTTTTTTTAATCAAGCCTTACCATCAAACTGTGCACTCAAAGTGCCTGCCAGTGTTTTTTCAAAGCAGTCTTCAGAGAGTTAATGAATTAATTGAAGTTATAAACGTGCCACTTGTGTAATAAAAATGTCTTACCAGGTTTGCCTACTGCCACTCGATTTATAAGCACTATGCTTGTCCTTCATTCAAGGCCTGTTAAAAGCAAGCATTGGCAAAGCCAGCAATTTTGCCTGGTGTATAAGTATTAGGCGTTTTCCAGACACTGATATTACATGCCCAGGTTCACGTACCATTTTGCACCTGCTACCATCAATTGCCAACTAATACCACTACGGCAGTGCCTGCTAAGTGCCTTTCCCATGCCTACACAAAAGCCCAAACTGTCGGCATTGTCAATGCTAGTTTACTTTTGTAGGGGATAAAGATTCCCAGTCTTATTCTCTTCCTGTTTGTTGCCAGTGTTCCCTTTGAGTACTTTACAGCTTTGTCCCTTTTAGTTATTTTTTTATTGAGAGACAAAATAAGAGGATGATCACTGTCAGTCCTTTCAATAATTTTCATGCCTATTCATTCCTTGGAATTATTAGCTGAAACTATAAAATAATCAATTATTGAACCTCCCCCAACGCCTGTAAAGGTTTCCTTTCCATGTATATCTGATTGAGTTCTGCCATTTATGGGTTGGGAGGCTTTTTCAGTAAGAAAGATGTTAAATTCTAGACCATAGCTTCTTCTATTGATTGATTGATTTGGAATTGATAATGCACCTATACACACGTTCTTCAAGGTGCAACAAGACAGGGAGCGGGAAAACAGAAGACGGTCAAGACAAACGATCTTACTAGGCCTTGTGACATTGAAATCATGAAAGTGCAATAGCGAGAAGTGCAGGGAGAAGGGAGCGGGGGAAGTACAAACAGGGCAGCAGGGCTCTGTGTTACGTGTGGAGAAGGCAAAGGACTACAGGGATGAAATCACCAGCCGGGCAGTGTGATGAGGGCCAGTATTCAAGTGCAGGAGGACAGAGCAGGAGGGGCCGGGTGCTCTGTATGATTCTGAGGGCACCAAGCAGCCAGTCCAGGCAGAGCAGGAAGGTAGGCTAGCAGGGTAGAGGGAGTGAGAAAGAGGAGAAGAGGAAGATCTTGAGAAGATTCCTGAACTTAAGGAGGCCCAGATCAAGATATGAACCCCCCCACTCTCTGCTTGGAGAAGCGTCTGACCTGCAGAGAGTTAGAAGTAGAGGAGTGAAGGGCTCTAGATGGAAGGTACTTAGGAAGAGAGAGTAGGATATAACGAGGACCACGGCACCAGATGACCTTGTGGACGATGCAGAGGGTCTTGAACTTGATCCGGGCAGCCACTGGGGGCCAGTGGAAAGATTTCAGGGCTAGAGAGATGCAGTCCCTGGGCTTGAAGTCAAGGACAAGTCTTGCAGTCCTGTTCTGGATGATCTGAAGGGGGCAAAGAGCCGAGTTAGGAAGATTAAGAAAAAGAGATTGTTGCAGTAGTCCAGTCTGGAGAGAACCAGAGCTCTGGAGACAGTGAGCTTCTGGGGGGAAGGTGAGGAAAGGGAGAATACCCCGAGGAGGTGCAGCTGGAAGAGGGCCTTGTTGGTAAGGTCTGTGATGTGTGAAGAGAAGGAGAGAGTGGAGTCGAAGTTGACACCTAGGTTTTTATCCTCACAAGAGCGTGAGGGGATGGGGCCAAAGAAGGGCAGCCAGAGTGAGAGCTGGAAAGCGGGAGCAGGGGTCTCAATGAGAAGACTCTCTGTCTTATTAGCATTAAGGCAGAGATCGTTGGAGGCACAGCATGCCTGAATAGCATATAGACTGTCAGGAATGAGCGAGGGAGGGGAGGTGGCTGAGGGTAGCCTGAAAGAGAGCTGTGTGTCATCCACATAAGACTGAAAGTTAGAAGAGAAGGTGAGCCAAAGGGACCAGGTATACATTGAAGAGCCAGGGTGCGAGGATAGAGCCCTGGGGGACACAACAAGTGTAGAGCGAAGTGGTGGAGAGGAACTAGCCAAGTTGGATCTGGGATGGTCAGTCCAAGAGGAAGTATGTCAACCAGGCCAGAGCCTGGCCCGTGAAGCCATAGTTCACATGGAGCTGGTTAAACAGGGTGGCATGGTTGACCATGTCGAAAACAGAGGAAAGGTCAAGGAGGATGATGACACAGGGAGAGGAGTCCAGGTTAGCAGGCAGATCTTGATATGTGTTCAGGAGAGCAGTTTCCGTGCCTCTGGCCGCTCTGAAGCCAGACTGGTGCTAGTGGAGGCAGTCAACAGATTCAGTGTGGAGAGTTAGTTGGGAGAGGGCTACTTTCTCCAAGAGCTTGCCCATTAAAGGAGTGATAGAGATCGGGTGGTAGTTAGCCAGGCAGGAGGGGCGGTGGAAGGCTTTATTAGGAGAGTGTGCACAATGGGGTGCTTGAGAGGAGAGTTAAAGATCCAGTGGCAAAGGAATGATTACACAAATCGGACAAGGCTGGAGCAAGGAAAATGATATTGAGATGCTCCCCACACTATATCGGTGCTTGTACCCACCAATTGATCTGGGAGGCCTGCCCCAAACTTTGCATTGAAGTCTCTTCCTATTGTTACAAAAGTTGTATGGGACTTAGTTGCATTTAAAATATTATTATTTTCATGTACCTGATTCCCCTTGTGTATCTTAGAGATTTCATTACAAAAGTGAATTTTTAAAAGTTGCATGTGAATCCCTTTAGTAGCAATGAGGGAAATGATATTGTCTAAAACTAAAATGTCCCCTTTAATTATGGAATCCAAAGCTGTGGAAATGAAGATTGCCAATACACCATAATGTCAACCCTTTTTATTACTCTTGGTTTTGATTCCATAGACTGTGTGCCCATCCACCGACGATATTTCCAATTCACAAGTCTCATTGGGAAGAACACATCGGGAAACAAATGACCACCAGCCTTCTTTCAAAATTCTCCACGATAGGCATTTCAGACAACTTAAATTCGACACAATTCCCCTCACCAGACTGGAGTTTGTAGCTTTTCTTGTTGTTGTGTCTTTTATTTGTGTTAATAACTAATCTTTTGACAATCGTTTGACAAAGGCCACTTTCAATTTTCTTTTTCGACGTTCTAATCTTGCTTGGATTTCTGTAGTGGAATGTTTTGTGCTTTCTAGTCTAAAATGAATGGCAACAAAATATAGTGAATCCGTATCTATGATTACATTAGTTTTTAGACGATGATGCATGATAAAATACGGACATGTTCAGGCCTGTTTTATTTGTATCTTTTTGACTACATGAGTTCTTATGATGTATATTTGTAGTTTTGCTTTATTTGAATCTGTATCTTTTTAAAACAGCCTTTAAATAAGCAAATGCATGAGAAAAAAAACTGAAACTGGAGGAAGGAGGGGTAGTTAAGGTATTGGCATGTAGGAGTACCAGTGCTGTGACACAGTAACAAGATTGGTCCTGCCTGTATCAAATGTGACCCAGTTGCCAGTTCAAAATCGGCATTCACATTTTAAAAAGTTGGCAAAAGAAAATATTATCTTTTATTTTTCCCATTTTGGATTTTTTTAAGAAATAAATTTGCTTTAAAACTAGCTTGGTCAAATGGTTTTTTTCTAGATTGTGCCTGAGCCCTTTTTTGATAACACCTTGGGACAGGGGTCTGCAACCTTTGGCTCTCCTGATGTTTTGGACTACAGCTTCCACTATCTCTAGCCAGCATTGTCAATGGTGAGGAATCATGTGAGTTGTAGTCCAAAACAACTTGTAATCCAGAGGTTGCAGACCCCTGCCGTGGGAGATCAGCTCCCTGAAGGAAAAAACGTGTTTCCTGAACGTTGTATCAAAAAACTGAAACATCTCTTTCCCTTCCCCACCACAGGTACTACTACAAACGGGAAATATTGGAACGCGTGGACGGGCGGAGGTTAGTCTACAAGTTTGGAAAGAATGCACGTGGCTGGAAAGAAAACGAGAACTAACGAGGCCTCAAAACCATCGGAGTTAATTATTTCAAAGACAATTTTCTTTTATTTATGTAAAAAACAGGTCTACCGACAAATACGGGGTGATGGTACACTCTAGTTTGATGTTGAAATTATTTTGTTATGTTAAGTATGTCCTATATGGGGAAAAAACGTACACAGTTTTCTGTGAAATATGATAATGTATATTTGTGGAGCTTGCTCCAATTTTTGTGACGTTCCCTCTCGTTGAAGCGGGAAACAGGTAATGGGATTTACAGTCATGCTGTGATTAACGCTGAGAAGAGATTAAATGGGGCATTATTTGTTTTGTAAGCAAACGGATTTAGATAAGTGCTGCGTTGCTATTTTTGTACATAAAAACTGTTCAATGACATGTTATTTTGTATATAGAGAACTCTAAGACTGTTCAAGCAAAGGCGCATTACCTGGCCTGTTTGGATTGGCCAGGTACCATGAATAATAAAAATAAGTTGTGTTATTAAATTACATAATGTCTGTGTGTCGTAGGATGTGCATGTTGAGAGGGACTATAATGTTGAACAAAGGCACTTACAATTCGTTACCCTGACAGGTTTTGTTAGTAAATTACTTATTATATTCCAATAACGTTTGATTTAAAGTTAAAGTACCTCAATGACTTTAATTATAAATGTTTACATGTTTAGATCGCATCAAGGCTCCACCCTCTTGCGCTCCCTCCCCCTACAACTGAAAGTTGAGTATGACTTCCCAAATGTTGAAGGCCTTTGAAACGGACACTTTTTTGCAGATTGTATGGAAACATTATTACGCATTGACAATTACGCCTTCCAATCTGCAGACGACTATAAGTGGTTGCAACACAACACTGCAGAGGTTTACTCTCTGCAATCCTTCCACCTTAAAACTGTACCACCATTTTGATTGACATGTGGTGCACTCCCTTGGTCTGTAGATTTCCATCACTCTGCAAAATGTCTTCCTCCTCCTGTGTGTACACCCCATAGCCTCAGTTTCACTGCCCATACACTATCACACTGTGGTGTATAAACTACACAAACCCAGACATTAAAATGAAATAAAAAAAACAAAACAAAAATAAATGATGTGCTCCTTCTAATAGTAAGAAGTACACGCATATCTTTTTCTATGAGGGAAATGTGAAGACGTACCTTGCCTACCTGCTCTATTCCTCTTCTCTCTTTTGGCCTCTTGGAACATTCATGGTCTCCACCATTATCTCCATTCCTTCACAGGTGGAGCTGGAAGGTGGTTGATTAGGCAGAACGCAAGCATGCTGTCAATTGTTGTTTCAGTGCCCTCAGTCTGCTACACATCCCGCTGGCACTGTTATGGTGCACAAAGCATGCAAGAGCCAGCAGGGCTCAGGACCGATTGGGTGGAGGCAGTTCCACATGGGTCCACAGACCCAGTGGCTGCGAGGAGTAAGTTCAAAACCCTCTGCATTGTCCACAAGGCCTTCCGGGGCCTTGGGCCAAAGTACTTTCAACTCTCTCTTCCGAAATATCTTCCTTCTCGAGCTCTTCGCTCCTCCACCTCCAACTACCTCAGGGTCAGCCGCTTCTCCAAGCAACGAGCTGGGGGTAGATCTCTCTCCGCAGCAGGGGCCTCCCTCTGGAACAGCCTTCCTGCCTCCCTGAAACTTGAGGAGAACCATCTCCGGTTCCGGAAGCACCTCAAAACCTTCCTCTTTGCCTCCGCTTTCTCTCCCTCTCTCCCCTGCTAAATTCACTGAACCTGCACTAAATCTGCAACTGGGCCACTCACTGATCTCATGCCCTGGCCCAGCCACTCTTCCCTGCACTGCCTACCTGCACTACGGGACTGTCTCTGTATCCTTCAGCCCCTTCTCCCGGCATTTACCTTGCACTTGCCACCAGCTGGCCCTATTATTTATCTTGTATTCTACTAACCATGTACTGCACTTTCCTTGCACTTGCCACCACCTGGCCCTATTATTTATCTTGTATTCTACTAACCATGTACAGCACCTTTCCCCCTCTCCCCTTCCCCTTGCACTTTTCCCAGTCCCCTTACCCTTGCACTTGCGCGATCTGAATGACACCTGGCCTAGTAGGATCGTTGACTGTCTCCCCTTGCCCCCCCCGCCTCATAGCGCCTTGAAACACTTGTGTATAGGCGCGTTACAAATGCCATATCATATCATATCATGGCTTGTCACAGTGTGGAAGGACATTGATTATAAGCAGAGTCTTTGTGCGTGTATTGAGGCAGGAGTGTGACTTTTAAGAGTCCCCATTTCCAATGGCATGAGCTGAAGAGCAGAGAGAGAGAAACCACTTTTACCCTAGGTAGGCCAGGTGGGCAATCCGAGAGGGGGAAGAAGAGCACAATTGGCTCTAAGCAAAGGCCATGCCTTGAACCATTAATCTAGTGGCAACCCTCTTCGTTCATCAGACTGACACTGGGGGGAACAAGTGTAAGATCTCGTGGGATGGCAGTGCCTCGGAGCTGGGAACAATGACTGCTTGTTCTTGGTGATGTTTGAGCTGACATATCTACAATTAAGGCCCAAGCAGCAGATCTAGCCTAGCCGAGGACTCAGCTATATCACTAGAAGATTGATGACAAAGTGCACTAGGCCATCATAGGTGCCTTAACATATTTGGCTTTGTAATGAGATAGTGAGTTCACACTCAAATAAATATCTATAGGTGGATGTTACGCATGTATATCATTGGCATTTTTGGCACAATCCTTAGCAGGTGTGATAGCATTGTGGACCTGAGGGGGAGGCTCTGTAAAATTCTGAGGGAACACCGAAGGTCGGTGGGAGCTTTCCAGCGTGTGCTGCCCAGGCTAGTCACCTCCTTTTGTTCACAGCAGTTGCCATTGAAGTGAAACACGTTGATAAATGGTCCCCGATAATTGATTCTACGTCTTACCTTGACTGACCCTTTGAACTGTTTGAAGTTTTGGTTGGTAGACTGCGGTTGTTCACTCTTGATCTCGAGGTGGTATTTCTGTCACAGTCATTCCTTGTCCCTGTAGGATTTATAGCCTGTGTGAGTGATGCCTTCCACTGGAATACAGAATGTAGGTTTCTAGAGAGCCAGACTTCCATGACCTTGGGCTGAGAAGGAGCAGTGCTCTGCTGTTGAACCTTTTAACATCATCTTTCTCCAGTGTATTCTAGAATACAATAGCCAGACACACCAACCAGATTGCAGACCATTGACTAATACGGTAAGAGTGCTGCCATGGTCACCCTCCTTTATTCAGAATTCCTCATCCTGAATTGTGTTACAAGGATTGAGCCTTTGGCTGCCACTAAAAAAGAGGGTGAACACAGGTTCAGTCCGAGGCTCAGTTGGCCATTATGGGTGTGCAGGTCCAAGCACACTCACAACACCAGCAGAGCCCTTGTGCTCACATGCAAGGCTACCCGCTTCGGATCAGCAGTGCAAGTAAAAGCTCCTGTTAGGCATCACTTGTAAAAGTACAGCATTTCAGGAACCACAAGAGTGGCTGTCTAGCAACTAGTCATGTGTGTGTGAGAAATTTGACCATCCGCATGTTGGGTGTGCGCTCGCCTGGGCTCGCCTCGGCTTTTTGGATATTTTAAATGAAATAGAATGATGGAAGATCAACCTCCTGAGAATGTGTCGGGTAATCCACACACATTTTCCTATGCTCACCCCATGATATATAGATAGACCTGTCTGCTCTGGGTGGACACAGCCTACGGGCGCAGTCCCCACAGTCATATTTAGTTGGGATATGACAGCCAGGAGTACACCATTTCATCTCAGAAGGGGGAGGGCCAAACCTTCCCCCTGCGATGGGCAGGCTTATTAACTAACAAAGGCTCCATGGATCTGCCATGTCCTTTTTGTTGCACCCTGTATCTGGTGGCAATATTCACATGCTAATCCGATTTTAATACAAACAGGCCCACATGGGGCCTGCCTGCAGAGGCTAACAAAGGAGACACGAAACCCCAGCACCCTTTCATATGCGCTGTGCCAACCTGATGCCTGCTCCCACCCACAGAATCGATTGACAGTGAAATGTCATGTCTGGGACTCTGTGTTTACAGTCGTCATCTCTGCAGGGAGACCCCATTCAAAAAGTATGAGTATTTGGATTGACTGAGCCAGAAAGTCTGGTCTCGCCACAGCTTCAAGGGCGACCTGCCGCTTTAATCAGAAACCAGAGAGAGCTCCATTAACCAAAGGGGCCCTTTGATCCGCAACCGACAGAAAGATGGGTGGGACTTGGTATTACATGTTTTCACCCCTTTACTTTTTCTATTGCAAATCACTCTGGTTATGACCTCACACATATAGGAGATTGTTGGTGGGTGGGGACCCAGGATTGGTTCATTAAGGTAGGTCCAGCCTACACCAATCCCTGTGGTCCATTTGGCTTTTAAATAGGGCAGAGCCCCTCTTTTGGCAGATCATTTGAAGGCTTCACCAGAAGCAGAAGGAAGAACTCATCACTGGACCCTGGTTCAAGGTATTGCCTGACTTACATCTTCCACCACTGAAGAAAGGCCAGGACCTCCAAGAGGGAAGCAAGATCCCTCCCCTAAACATCTCCCACAGAACAGAGGGAGATATTGAATCCAGAGGATGCTCCAGCAGCTTCAGATCTGGTACACAGTCAGCACACAGCATGCCCTGATAGGCTCTGAAGCAAGCTTCCTATGTGGGAAGTGCCAGAGAGTCTCTGAACCAAACCAAGAAAAAAGCAGCTGCCTGCAACACTCTCCTCAGCTTTTGGCCATCTGCCCTAAAGGACACAAGCCGAGTGAAGAAGCTAGGAGTAGTGTATCGACAAGCATCTACCAATGTCCGTCTTAAAAGGACATTTGCGAGCCTGTCAAGACTCTTGAGCTGCAGACAACTGCATCCCTAACTGTTGTTATGCCGCAGTCACTAAAGCCAGCCGAGATGCCTCAGCCAGTACTTCAGAACCACCAACCATCACTGAGTCAGCGATTCCTGACCCTGAGCCGCTATGTAGGCCAGCCTGCAGCCATCTGTCCAGCTTCGCTTGCCAAACTGCCTGCGGCCTGATACCCTCAGCAGTCTCCCATCTTGAACTCTCTCGCAGAAGCTCCAAAGCACCCTGAAGCTGACTCAACCCTGTCGAGCACCAAGAACAACAACAAGCACAAAGTACATTGTGGTTCTGTCCCCCTGGTCCTTTTCTGAAGGCCCCAGTGGCATTTTACGACCCATTGCTTCCTTTGTGTTGAAACCAAGTATCCTTGAACTACTGCAATTAATTACTATACTATATGTCAGTATCCTTGGTGCATCCCTTTTCCTTCTTTGAAACTGTCTGTCCTCTGCATTCCTTTACAGGTTGGATTGTATTTTGTAGTGTGCTAGAACTGTCTGTTGTGATAATCATAAAGTTGATATTTCTATACAACCTTGACTTGACAGTCCCTTTTATCATTGGGTAATAATTGTATTTCAGTGTTGTAACTAACTAATGACCACAACGTTTCAGAGATAAGCCTGCCGTTCCGTCCACATTAAATTCATTGGACAAGGGGGTTTATAATTTGCTTGTGTTTCCAATCTCTTTGGATCCCTTCTGGTGTGCCTGAGATGTGTGGCTCATTGATGGTTTAGAAAATGATGTTCATCCCTGGACCACTGGTGCCCCGGATGTTGATTCATCACAGTGTGCTCCAGATGATCCATCACCATGCATTGCTTAACACTGAGTCCTGAAGCTTTTCTGCGATCCGGTGTATCCAGCAGCTTAAAGCGTCCTTTCTTGCAATGGAATCAGTCCTCACACCAACACAACTGTCCTAAATGCAGAACCGTGAAAAAGCTTCTCACTTTAGAAGCCTGGGTGAAAATATAAAGGGACAGTACTAGAGTGTCAGAAGGTGCCTGAGTAAAACACTGAAGTGCACAAGTGCACATGTGCATCCATTTTCAATGTGTATTATTGAATGAGAAAAGAACACATAATAACAAATGTGGTGCAATAAAGTGAGAAAGAAACACAATTGTATGGTAAATACCCAGGACAGCATTAAGTGCAGTGTCAGTCTGAAAGTACACCCTAGCCTGATGGAGCATTTGACCCTGAAGGACATGATCAAGAGTGGTTTTACGAGAAATGTATTAATCAGAATGACTGTCTCCTCCTTCCGCTTCGTACTGGCAAAAAAGGCAGATGGGGGAATGAGACTGTGTGCAGACCTGAGAAGTCTCAGTCTGAGTATTGTAGTAGTATACCCATCTTCATCCAAGACTAATTAGATGGTCTTCAACGTAAGGCGGTGCAAGTGTATTCTTGACAATGGATGTTAAGTGTTGCTAACATTAGATCAAACTTACGAATGAGTGTAGAGTGGTCATTGTTGGTATTGTCCCATTTAGAGCTTTGCAGTTTCCAGTGTTGATGGCTTTTGGGTTAGCACGACTGCCACATCCCATAAGGACTCGTATCTTGGTTGTGGCGGCTTCCTAAATCTTATTCCTTTTAGAAGTCGGATTACTGCTACATTCTCTCCTACTGGGACTCCTTTGATGGGCGTGTGACCTGCTGATATCATGGATCTATACACTCCTATTGTTCTATAGGCTTTCCCATCTTGTAGGATCTCTGCTAAGAAATTCAGTATCTCTACTAAAGGAGCAGAAACGGGATGAAAACCTCTCCTTTTGCACCATCTTGACCATCTGTTCCACGCTACGTCGTAGCTCCTTCTAGTCAAAGGGGCCCATGACTCAACAATGAGGCTCGCAGCCTGCGCCGAAATTCCTGGGAGATTCCAGCATCTCCTGCTATCCTGCAGGCCATCAGTGGCCGTGTCCCTTCACTCTCAGAGGGTGAAACGGCCAAACTGGGTCAGTGAGAAGGTTCCCTCTTTGCGGTAGCATTCTTGGATAATCAGATATTAGCCCATGAGCGCTGGAAAGCATACCTTCGATTTCCATATCAGAACTACCACTATCAGATTTGCTGCTTCACTGTGAACTTTCGTTAACACTCTGCTTATCATTACAAAAGAAGGACATGTGTAGAGCCTGTCTCCTCTCCAATCCTGCCGGAAAGAATCTACTCCGCTGCTGCTGGGTTCAGCCTCAAGCCCCCAGCTGAAAAATCTGTTCTTCTGCACGTTCAGTCTGGACACAAACAGATCTGTGTGAACTGGTTCCCAGAGCCCTTCTATCTGACGAAAAATCTCTCTGCCCAGCATCCAGTCGCTGGAGTCTGCTAGATGTCTGGAGTTCCAGTCCACTACTACATTCAGTGAGCCCAGTAAATATTCTGCTACCACTGAGGTTCCTGAATCTAGGCAGGAGTGCCAAAAGTCCTTGGCTATCTCCGCTAATAATCTGGACTTCGTCCCTCCTAAATGATTGATGTACCTGACTTTTGAAATGTTGACCATTTTCAGCAGAATACATGAATTCACTTTGTCTTTTGTGAAAGCCTTGATCGCAAATGAACCGGCTAACAGCTACAGACAGTTTATATGCAGTCTGAGTTCCTCTAAGTTCCATCTTCCTCCTGTTTGGAGCTCTCTGCAATGGGCTCCCCAGCCTACTCTGCTGACGTCTGACTCTATTACAATGTCGGGTCGCTTGCCAAAAATGTCTCTCCTGATCCATGCCTCCATATTCTATAACCACCACTCCAGCTCTGTTGTGGACTCCTGATCTAGGGGCACTAGCTGGTGATAGCGAAGGCCCTACTGAAGGTGTCTTATCTTCAGGCGCTGAAGCGCTCGGTAATGCAGGGGCCCTGGAAATATCGCTTGTATTGACGCTGCCAACAAGCCTACTACTCGCGCAATTGTTCGCAGCAATATAACTGTTCTGCTGAGGCAGTTCCTTATTTCTCTTTTTATGTCTCAAATCTTTCTGTTCGGTAGCTCTAGGGTTGCTGCCCTAGTGTCTATGACGAAACCTATGAACTCTATCCTCTTTGCTGGTTTTATCTCCGACTTCACTCGGTTCACTAGGAAATCTAGGGAGGTCTGGAGATTCGCTACCAAGCTGGTCTGGTAGCGGAGTATATCTTCGCTGCTTGCCATCAGCAGGATGTCATCTAGGTAGACAATGATCTGTATCCCTTTCTCTGATCGCTGCTGCTACTGGCTTCATAAGTTTTGTTAACGCCCAGGGCACTGATGCCAGTTCAAATGGCATCATTGCAAGTTTCCATAATTGTCCGTCCCAGTTGAACGCTAGAAAGGGACGGTAATCTCTTTGCACTGGTATCGTAAGGTAGGCATCTTTCAGATCTATCCTCGCGAGCCAGTCGCCTTGTTTGAGCGTGTCTCTTAACTGGTGGATACCTTCCATCTTGAAATGGTTGTACACTACCCAACTGTTCATGTCTTTCAAATTCATAAATGGTCTCACTTTGTCTTTCCTGGGAACCTGAAACATATTGCTTATGAATCTCGGTGCTTCGCACGGTTCGATTGCTTACTTTTCCGCTAGACTCTGCAGCTCTGCCTGTAGCAAGTATTTCTCTGCTAGTGCTGACACTATTGGTCGTGGGGCTTGGTACTGGGTTGGGGTCTGAGTAAACTCTATGCGCAAGCCTTTGGCCGCCTGCAACACCCAAGCGTCGTTGGAAAGTGCACGCCAGTTCTCCCAGAACTTTGCTGTCCTCCCCCCTACCGCTGGATATGCAGACACTCTCACCTGCGGGGAAGTTTTGTCCTCTTCTCTGGCCTCTGCTTCGTCTTCCTCTGGGGAAACGACCTCTTGGTGGAAAGAAAGTGTCTGGCTGCTTGTTCACCCAGTACTGGGCTCTGTTCGATTGAGGCCTTCTGGATGTCTGGTAGCGACCGGTTGCTTGGCCTCTGTACCGACTGGTCCCACCAAAAACTCTTCCGAGGAAGATCTTTTTTATGGAGGCTTGCACCTTTTCCAGGGAAGTATAGGTCCCAACAAATCCCCCCATTTCCTTCCCAAAGGTCTCTCCGAACAACAGCCCTTGCACTGCTTGGGGTCTATTTTTAGCAGTAGCCTTCATCCGCGCTCGGACGATGTAGCGCAATTGACACTCCCTAATAAGCATACCGGTCTCTGTGCCCAGTTCGCTAGCGCTTCTGGGTCCACTTCCTCGCCGGTGTCTTTCATTTGCTCCACCAGGTCCATGATTTTAGCCAGTGGACCAGCTAGATCCAGGACTTTTTCCTGACAACTCCGCCATGAGCGATCGATCCCTTTCCTGGGGTCTCTGTTAGACTTGGCGATGAAGGCCAACATCTTTGGGTCCAGTTCCGGCGCTTCTGCCACTTTGTCTGGTAGTTCTGGCTTTGGACACTCCACCCTCATTCTTTGCCTCTCCTCCTTCTCCAGAGGTTTGCACAGTCTTTGAGCTATGTATTTTGAGACTCTCGGGGAGGGCACCCATTCTGAGATTTTGGGTTCCAGATGTCTTCTGGATGAAACATATCTGAAGTCTCCTCGTCCTCTAAATTACTGAGCTTTCTCAGCCTTTTCTTTGGTGGAGGCAGACTTCCTTCATCCCCTTCTTTATCAGCTTCCTCTTGCGAGGATGTCGGGGTTTCTGCGGGTTCCTCTTCAGGGAAAACCTTTTCTGTGTTGCCCATATTCTCTTCGCCTGGTTAGGAGGTCCTGAGGCTCGGCACCTCCGACTTACTCATGAAGGCTTCTCTCAGCCTATTAAAAGTGTCGGTAGCCTCCAGAATCCTCCCCTTCTGGTTGGCCCGGGGGCCAGAAGAGTTCTTGCTCTTCCGGCCCTTGATACACCCCTGCGGGTCCTTTGGTACAACCCTTGTGGACGTGCTTGCCTGTGTTGTGGTGCTTTTGTCTTTTTGTCTCAGAAATAATTCAATTGTTTCTAGTCTGGCCTGGAGGGGTCTGACCTCTTGAGCCACTGCCTCCATGAGTGAGTCTCCCAGCACTTCTTTGAAGCTATGAGCCAGGTCCTCTGAGTAGATGGCCTCTTGCTCCTCTTCATTCCATTCAAACTCAGCCATACCTGTGCTGGTAGGTGCCTAATAGTACCCTCTCAGGTATAGTGGCACGTCCACTGACTCTCTCTGTGTAATTGAGGCTGCACCTGATCTGCCAAAGCAGCTTCTTCTCAAGCAGTGCTGGGCAATGTGTTCACTGTATGAGATAGTCTAAGCTGTGAACTGCGCCGGTGGTTATTTATATTTCAATCTGCTCCACAGTGTATGGAGCACCTATACAGCGTTTTTTTAACTGTCACATACGAGAGACCGGGGCATAATGCCCGCAAAGGTTTCATCCCCACCTCTCCAAAGGAGGGGGCTCTGCGCTCCTCCAATCACTTTGCCGGCTTTCTGGCATTAAGCCCTGCCCCCGTGAGGGTGGGGGCTGCTCGTACGGCTCTCCGCAAACCAATCTCTCATGCTCGTCGAGTCTGCTCCACCCCCACAAGGGGGGGGCTCCTCGCGATCGAGCGAGGAAAATGCCACTGGCAGGCTCCTGAGATGCTGAAAGTGCAGCACGGGGTCGCCGGGTGTTTTTCTTATACTAAATTTCTACTGAAACGCTGCGCGGTCCCTGCGCTATGTTACAGAATCAATCCCCCAATGTGGGTTGACGGCCTAATGTCATTAAGATCACTAATAAAACACCTCAAACGCTGCCTGATTACGCAGCAAAGTCAAAAGTGTACTTACCTCTGGAGAGCAGGAAAAGAAGAGGAGGATCACAGGAAAAGGAAGGACTAGGTCACATGACCAGGGCACTGAGGTTACAGGGACCTAAGACTGATGGGATATGAAGTTTAAAAAAAAAAAGTTATTTCAATGGAAAAATTGAAAATGTTATTATTTGTTGAAACTGCTGGAGAGTAGAATAAATAGAAATAAAGCATAATGCTCGCCTCCGTCTTGACATAGATTTGCAGGCAAATGGATTAGTGGAGAAACTCAATAAGGTGTTAAAATGATCAGATGCCCAAATCGGTAGAATCATTGGCAGAATATTGCAGGGTTACAGAACCATGACACACTCAGTTACCTGAATCACACTTTTTTACAATGATGAGAGGGATGTCTGTTGGGTCTGACAACAAACATGTGTGGATCTGTCAGTACCAGAAGAGAACAGTGACAGAAGATCCTGATGTAATCTGATATAAGATTCTTTTGTCATAAGGAAACACACACTTTGATCATGAGGATGCAGGAAAGTAGTCTCACTTTAAGGTTGGCAAAGTTGTTGAAATTAAATTTGCTGAACATCAAAATACAGCAAGCTAGGACAGTGGTGCAAGATTTGGTGTTTGCGGTTTGCACTAGCAATGATATAGTATGGCATGTACAGATGTAGCAGATGTGCAGGTAGCAGGAGTGTAGGGAATATTGGACCGGGAAGTATTTGGTATGACTCAGACACCTCAAAATCCAACAGCAATTGGTTTCTGATCCCTACCAGTGGTGCACAAACCGAATCAATATTGAAGCAAAGAAACCATGAACTTTTACAATCTTGATCAGATACAGCCAAATAAGTGAAAGCCTGATGTGAGTTTTGGTGTACAAGGGGGGTAGTAGTGGCAAGGCTCTGAAGGTGGCCTAGTTTGCAAACAATAGTACTGCTAGGTATATTAAATGAACATTCCCAAAACGTATATCACAAAACAATTATGTTTTAATTTCCATAACCATGAAATTCAACAGCATATATCGGCATTTACTTTAATCAGAAACAATTCTATTTTAACTTGTCATATTAAAAAAAAGTTCCTTTGAAAGAGTATGTATTTTAGTAGTTCATTCAAAATTCACAAAGACACTCCAACTAATCCAAAATTCTAAAAACGTTTATAATACAACTCCGGCCTAACAATACATTTAACATCACATCATAGTCATGTTAAAAGACAATTTGCCAAAACGTAGTTCAGACATACAATAAAATATATTGAAAATTACACAGTGCACCATAAAATATAAGTTGATATTAACAATGCAACTCTTAAATAAAATGGGGGTAATAAATACAACATAAAATAAAGCAATGTGTTGTTCCTCTTTGATCCTCATGGCCAACTAGTTGCTTCTTCTGGTTAATTATTTTCTACCGCAATTCCATCAGGGGCCCTCATTACGACCCTGGCGGAAAGTGACTGACCGGACCGCCACAGCGTAAATAGCGTTTCCGCCATTGCACGAAGGAGCAAAGTGCGGCCCATTCCGACCCATCGGGCACGAGCACCACGGCATGGCGGAAGTGCAAAGTCTGCGATGGCGGAAATGACCCCAAAACGGCCCACACCGCCGCCGTACGGCGCCCTAGGTGCAATACCGCCACCCATCACAGCGGACACCGCAGTGTGCGCCTACCGGAAAGTACGGTGACCGGAAATATATGGAAACGGAAGTAAAAACATGGGCCCGGAACGGGAAACATCCCGCCGTACACCTATAAAACCACTAAAACCACACAACCACTAAAAACACTACCCTGAGACACACCCCAACCCGTCATCCACCCTAGCGAAACCAAGAAAAATGGGAAAAGTAGCGAAGAAAGCGTGCGACCGCAAGCGGCAGGTCCACTTCTCCCGTGAGGAACTCACCGTGCTAACAGAGACCCTCCAGGAGAATGCTGCCGTCGTCTTCTGCACACAAATGACCAGGACGGCACTTGCAAACAAGAAGGCCATATGGGCTCTGGTGGCACAGCGGGTAAGTGCGGTGGGGACCGCACCCCGCACCCCACAGCAATGCCGAAAGCGATGGGACGACCTGCGGATACGCGTCCGCAGCATACTCTCTGCCAACCGCAACATTGCCACAGCCACCGGGGGAGGTCCTGAATCACCCATCAAGTTGACCCCCTGGGAAGAAATCTGTGCCTCCACCATCGGAATGGAGAGCATAGAGGGAGTCGGAGGGATGGAGAAAGGAGTGCAGACATCCGAAGATTCAGGTAGGTGGGCCAAATAAAACAATGCTAAATCCACAATGTCCAATCATGTGAAGTACCATGTGTCCACATAGTGCAACAGAAACACATGTCCAGGAGAACGTCCACACACATCGGCCTGATAGCGCACTTTAAAACTCACAATAAATACATAAATAATTAAAAACCCCTAAAACACCCACTACACGTGCAGCAGGCACACCCTAACTGCAGGCTGCCAAACAACTGCACCCTCACTCCACACACAAATGAAAGCACCTCCAAGGCCCCGACCCAAATCACCCTCAGGTACCACCCCAATGCATGTGATACAATGCCATTCCAATACCCACAGACCCATTAATAACCCTCGCCCTCCTTTACTCCACCACAGGGTCCGATCCAAACGACGAGCATCAGGACACCCCTACCAGCACACCTGCAAAGAGGGCCAAGACCAACGGCCAAAGACCCTCCACCTCAGCTGCATGCATCAAGACACGGCAGCAGCACAAATCAGGTGGCAGCACAGAGGAGGGAACATCAACAGGCACCCCAGCAGCCAGCATGCCCACAACACCACCACCACAGGTCCCCCCAACGGATGCCACAGAAGGCACTGCCTCTGGTGGCAGCAGCACCAAAGGTGACACCCCATTGATGGCAGCATGCTCCGACACAGAAGACGGGGATGTCGAAGTCAGATCCATCCATGACCTGTCCCAATCCCCCTGTCTGTCCCATCCCGTACAACATGAGGATACCACGCAGGGGCACCCACAAGACGACGACTGGCCATCCCCCACAAGCCCTGTGGCAAGGCAACATGAGGTCAACAGCCCCTCTGTGACACCCCCGCAAATGGCCATGGCCCAGCAGAGGCAACAGTCCCTCGACCAGTTAATCGTGCAACAGCAGCAACTGGCCACGCTCCTCAAGGACCATGCCGATGAATGTGGGGGCACTAAGGCAGACATAGAAACATCAACTGAGACACTTAGGGCAGAAATGGTGAGAAGTACAGAGACACTAAGGGCACAAATGGAGAGTAGCACCGAGAGCCTGAGAGTCCAAATGGAGACTAGCACCGAGAGCCTGAGAGTCCAAATGGAGAGAAGCACCGAGAGCCTGAGGGGGGAACTGCATGCAACGTCCACAGACGTATGTGCCGAACTTGCCGCAGTGCGCCGTGTGCTCACTGAGCTCTCACAAACCCTTAGGGACATGCATGGACGTGAGCAGGCAGAGACATCATCCGTTGCAAGTTCCGTCCAGGGCAGCCCCCAACGTAGATCTGGGAGGAACCTGCGCTCCACAGGCAGGGGTGCCCCTGATACCCGCAGAGGGGGCTTGCAATAGCGACAGCCCACTGACAATGAGCATCTTTGGACACTGGTGTTCGGGGGGGAGGTAGGAGGGTGGAGGGGGTGTGTTGGGCTCACTTGGGTGGCGGGTCGATAGGGTGTTCAATATGATATCACATATGCCATAAACAGTGCACGATCAACCAATGTGATGTGTGGACAATGATCATTGTGTACTAGGCCATCATAGGCGTACAGTCCATATTGTGCATGTACCAGACACACACAGTGCCACGAGTACCGTGTCCATGTATCAGCCACCAGGCGTGAGTGCTAGAAGCATGCATCAATGAGATGCTGACGAATGTCACGGCCCTCCGGTGCCTCGCAGACTCCTTGAGGTGCTGCCACATCCCCACCCTCATCATGACCATCATCAGGTGCTTGCAGTTCTGCGTCAGGGGGCATGGGCACATTTCTACGTACGCACATGTTGTGGAGCATGACACATGCCATCACCATCTTTGCAACCTTCTCATGGCGGTACAGGAGTGCCCCGCCAGACCTGCTGAGGCAGCGGAAACGAGTCTTCAGTAGGCCGAATGCCTGTTCAATGACTACACGGGTACGTGAGTGGGCATGGTTGTAGTCCTCCTCATGGTGGTCCCGTGGGTTCCGGACTGGTGTGAGGAGCCATCTCTTCAGTGGATATCCAGCATCACCTGTATGTGGACGATAAACGGATTATGTGGAATGCCATTGCTACGTACGCACACCACCCCCCCCCCTCCTGCCAGGTCATTGCCGAATCACATACCCCACATTATCATGCATGTAATGAGACTCACCGAGTAGCCAGGATCTGTTCCCTGCGTGTCGCTCCATGTAGCGTGGTATTGTAGAGTTCCTCAAGACCATAGAATCATGGGTTGATCCAGGGAATCGGGCACAACAATGTGTAATGATCCTGTTGGAGTCACACACCATTTGTACATTCAGGGAATGAAATTGTTTTCGGTTGCGGTACTGGGCCTCCATGGCATGTGGGACGACCAATTCAACATGGGTGCAGTCGATGGCACCAATGCAACCCGGTATGCCGCCAAGTGCATGGAATCCCACTTTCGTGTTTGTAATTTCCTGCTCCGAGCGTGGTAGGGAGATGTAGTCGTCTGCGTGCTGCAGGAGGGCATCGAGCACTTGCAATAGTGTCCGTGAGAACAGTGGCTGAGAAATGCCATGCAACTGTCCGACTGTGTGCTGGTAGGTGCCTGTGGCCAGGAAGTGGAGTACAGACACCACCTTCAGTAGGGGTGGGATGGCGGTTGGGCTATCTATCATGCTGACAAGGTCAGCCTGTGTCATGTCCACAATGGCGGCTATGGTGTCCCGGTCCAAACGGTAGAGGGTGTGGATCTGCTCATCAGTGAGGTTGAACGGATGTGCTCGGAGGCGTGGGATTGTGGCCTGCCTGCGTGGTGGTAGTGGCTGTGCTGGCGGCCCTTGCTGGCCCTGCCTTGCCCTCCTCCTCCTCCTGCGTCTCCTCCGTGCGGCCGGTTGTAGTTGGTGTTCGTCTTCTTCTTGGAGTTGGAGTACTTGCAGTGCTATCAGGTCCCCCAGGGCCAACATCGCGAGTCCTGCCGGTAGCATTTCGGAGTGTGTGTGGTTGTGGGAGGAGACTGGGTGTGCAATTTATGTGTTTTCAGGCTGTATGGCCTCCACCTGTGGTGATTAATTCCACCTGTGCAAGCTGCTCTCCCCTTTGGCCGAGCACGTCCCGCACACAACGCTGCAATTCGGTAATGGCATCTTGCTATTGCAATCATGTATTTGTACCCGATGGCCGTGTAACATTTGTTGATATGTACATTCGGCTATGGTCCCATTGTTTCACATACAATCTTTGCCGTCGCGAACAGACTTGTGAAGGGTCAGTGGAACGTAGTACTCGAGTAACGGTGGGCCCTCATGCATCACTGTACCGAGTTGCACCGACGGGCGGGGCGTCCCATTTGTGGGTGAAGGCAGTTGCCATTTTCACACACAGCCGCACTAGATGGATTAATTTGTGATTTCAAACGGCCACAGATGCCTTTTCGACGTGATGTTGCAAATGAGGAATTCGAAGGGCGGCGCTTTCGGTTTTCAGCTCGCGGCGAGGAGATGCCCACAGGTCTGACTGCAAATATAACGTTCTATTGTTCAATGTCCTTGAGACAGGGGCCATGGCGAGGAAGCAATGATTGATATGAATAGTTTGGGATGCGCAATAGCGACGTGGGCGATGAGGCCGGACGTTCCCAAATACATGTTACTTCACAACACTGGAATTACGGGCTGGGGCACTGTGGATTTTGCAGGCTGCATAACGCACAGACTCAATGGATATTTCTAATGCCATGTGAGTAAATGTTCTGGCGTTTTTATACCGGGATGAGGGAATGATGAATGGATGCATGGGCAGATGATTTGATACAGAGTTTGCCATGTTCAGGGCTTCTTGGAATCTATCCGCCTCCCCTGCGCTATGTGATGCAGGGCTGCCATAGTGGGACCATCGTCTATCTGGCCTTGTTGAGCCCTCCCTTTCTCGACGCGCCTTCAGACACTTGTGTCCATGCACGTTAACAATCCCATCAGATGGATTCTGTTTTGACAGACGCATGCACAGGTACACTCGTTTGTGATGGCGTTTACACCTCGATATAGATGGTTATGAGTCGCAAGTGGTTTTGGGGTGGTGATGATCCTTTGGAGTGGGCTAGCATGCATATGGCTGTGGATTCAGTGTGATCATTGAAGTGAGTTGTTCGGATGTAGTTCTGATGGCCATTCTGTTCTTTTTCTTTTCTTTTGGTTGACAGGTATCTCCTCCCCTTTTGCCACTGCCATCTGTATGCCACTCCTGCAGATGGCTTTTACTCCCGACACCTGCTGCTTCGTGTTAATCAGTGGAGCAGCATTACGATTTTATGGGACGATCGCCAATGGGCCACATGCCCTTACGCAGTACTAGTGGCTCGGAGCAACATTTCGGCCTTTCAGCTGGACTAGTACCTCCCCATTGGGACGGCCCTGCGGTTCTGTGCGCTTCCATGTTGCCTTTTCGTACGTGAATGTGGCTCTGTGTACCATGATGGAACAGGGCGTCACACAAGTAGTGGCTGGTCATTTCTTGCGGATGCAGCCCACAATGGTGAAATGTGTTTTGGAGTTCATGGCCTGATGGCCTTGGTGATTTTGTTGTGCATTAAATTTCTATTCTGATTTGGCCCGTGTAGCGTTCTTCTTTGCAAGTGATGTGGCATATTCCTATTTGGGGAGCGATGTATTGTGAGGAGATCTGCATTGGGTTCCAGCTTCGGAGTTTAGTTGCGTGGTACTGTGCTGGGCGCGTTTGCCTACGAAGCCCGTGAGGTCAGGGATGGGGGCTGCCAATATGACTGTTTGAATGTTGTCATGCTCAGGGGCGGGGGATTGGGTTTTGTGTAACAGATGCCGGTCAGCCAGGTGGACTGGTGGAATGATGTGATTTTCGGAATATTGCTGGTCACAGGTGCCTGTGTTTGCGTGCGTTTCTTGGTGGGGGACTGTGGTCATGTCCATTGGGATGGCTTCTGTATTCGTGCCATCTGTGCCCTGCAGCTCCCATTGGCCCCTCTTGTGTTTCATTTGTTCGTTGGCATGCATGGGTGACTTGTACATTTCAATGGTTGCATTGTGACTTCATTGCACCTACGGGGAGTTGTACTTTGTGGGCAGGGAGCGGTGTACAGGCACTCAGTGGGGCCGTTTACGGTTGATTCGCGATGCCGTACTTCTCACCATGGCGGAATGGTACATTCCGCCATGCTTGATGGCGTTAGGTACATGTCCGCTAGGGTCGGAATTAGCGTACCCTTGCGCCATGGTGGTGTTTACGGTCTGGCATGGTGCGCGCGCGCGTGCTTGGTGCAGTTAGCGTTGGCGTTCACTACGGTGTCGCTAATGGCTTCGTACTTTGCGGTGACGGGTCATAGTCGCACCGAGCGCTATTCGATGGCGGTATTGCATTTCCGCCATCGTTTTCCGAATTCCGCCAGGGTCGTAATGAGGCCCAGGGTCTCCTCTTATTCTTGGCTGGAACTTAATGTATTTTTTTAATGAAAAATACAGCCTAATATCGTTCATGTTTGATCAGAAACCTAGAAAATATATTTTGAATATTATTTCACCAAATGCACATACATCCTAAATCAATTAATCCACTTTTACAAGACAATATACATTTTTTGATGTAAATAATTCATGTATATAATAAATAGATTGTGCCGCTTCACATTATTCCTTTCCACATGTAGAGTCTCTCTTAACGTAGGTGTGCAACGAAATCTCGGGCGGGCAGAACACTGCGTGAGCCTATGTTCAAGGTCTTTCTTTTTCCTTTCCTCTCAAATATTGGCCAATGTGGAAAAGAGGAACAATGTCCGATAATAAAAATCTGGATCCCATTATAAGTTTTCATCACATATAAACACATTGTTTTATATCTTCCCTCAGCCCCCATTTAAATGTTCCCAATGGTATTTATATCTGGATGCATATTCTAATGAATTTCCATATCTTTAGTAATATTATCTATATGCAATCCCATTATTTGACTTGAAAGCGCCACGTTGAATTTGATGAAAACAGTGGTGTTTTATTTTCTATTCCACATCCTTCCTTTCTTAAATTCACGTCTGGTGACTACTATTATCAATTAATTTCAGTAGGCCCACATGCAATGTTTAAGGGTGTAGAGTATTACTCGATTCTTCCTATGCATAACAATACAATAATGACACATTTATTTGGTACTTATCCTTTTTAGAACCAATACCAATAATCCCTTGTATTTCAAAGACAAGAGATGATGTACCTGCAAATTATAGGTACCTTTCGTTTCTAACCTGAACAGGTTTAAAACTTAGTTCCTCTTTTCAGGTTCACTTTCATTGAGATGCACAAAATAGTTGCTTATTTGCTTTGTGCTGCTGTTTAACCAACATATAAAGTGCAGGAGATGTATTTATATTTAGAGTCAGTTACATAATCATTTTCATGTTGATTAAAGCCCATAGATGATCAAGAGAAACATTCTCCCTGTCCAAATTCAGAAACAATTGTATTAACTGAATATGTTTCTTCTTTCAAAAATGGACCTTCATCGTGTTTCTCCTGGATAGCAATTGGCATCTTTCACCATTTCTTGTAATGTTCTCATTAAATAGCCACACGAATGTCACAAATTGTTAATATGTAGATTGTGTGCTTACTTTATCACAGTAAGTTTTGATGATTTTGCAGAGGCGATGATGTAAGGGGTGATGCAGATGTGGGGTGGGGGAGCCTTCCAGTCTCTGGATGCCATTGGGTTAAAGCTTGTGTGCAGATTAGTTTACAGTGTGGAGTGCCTAGGAGACTTTGGATGGCGTATCTCGAGTCCTTTGAACGCAATTCAGTGGGCATTGGGAAGCCAGTGTAGCTTTGAGAGAGCTAGGGTGTAGTGTCCGTGTTTGGATAAGTGTAGAATGAGTCTTGCTGCTGCATTCTGTGTGGCTTGAAGAGGGATGAGACTGTTGTTGGTGAGTTCAGTCAAGATTACATTTCTATAGTACAGCATGGAGAGGACTAGAGCCTGGAATGTGTTGGAAGTAATACAGATCAATGAGAGACGTAAAGATCTCTCTCAGAAATTACCCCATCAAGAACAAAATTGGAGTTTGAGATTAAAATCCCATGCCAAGGCTTATAATGAAATTGTGGAATGGTCAGCTCATTCACATCAATGAGTAAACTATGGACTAAGAATAATGTGGTGGAGTGTAAAATTGCCCACACATGTGAATACAATTAACTACATGAATAAGAAGTTAATGAATGCATGGTTTAAAAGAAATATAAATGAAGAAAATTGCCTTGACACTTTTGGTTAATGTTCCTTTAAGAAGTATAGTTTTGTAAAATGAGCAAGATATTGAGCAAGATATTTGAAAGCTACCTTGGAAAACACCATAAGCAATGGACCTGGGGCAATCTTTGCTCTTTTGGTTGACTATGCAACTTTAAATATCAACGAAAACAAAAAAACTGCATAAAAGGTAAGAGTTGTAGAAATGAAGTAATTAGCCTTTTAATTTGAACAACAGTAAATTAAAAATAAAATATCTGGGAGCGCCTCTACTGAGAACGAACACGACCAAATAACCTGTTCTATGGGAAGGTGCCCACTCGGGACGGTCTGCAGCCATTTTTTAGCTCATTGTATGTTTCACAGTGGCCTAGCATTTTGGTGCTGGTCTTCCCAAATGGGTGGGACCAGACTGATATGTAAATGGATATTCCTCTTCTGTGAAAGGTACAGTGAACTAAAACGTGGTTGTAGACCCTCCCGAGAGGGCACCTTCCCATAGAACAAGTTATTTGGCTGTGTTCATTCTTGGCGGAGGTGCTCCCAGAACGTTTTGTGAATTTTTAGAACTTGCGGGTTCACTCTAAGTTATCCAGGGTAATCCAGATATGGACCCCTTGCGCACTGTGCTTAGAGAGGCAAAGCTTCACCTCACGTGTCTGGGGTTCCTGTTGGTAATCCTGATCAGAGGAGAATTGCGTGGCATTTCGGTGCTGGACTGCCTATGCGGGTGGGACCAGACTGATATGCAAATAGATATTCCTCCTCTGTGAAAGGTACAGTGAGCTAAAACGTGTTTTAGACCTCCCCACCCCGAGTGGGCACCTCAACAGAGAACAGGTCTTTTGGCTGTGTTCGTTTCTCGATAGAGGAGCTCCCAGACCCAAATTAAATTGTGTTGTGTGCAGATTAGCTTGCTGTGTGGAATGCCTAAAAGAAATTGGCAGGAGTGTCAGGTGTCCTTGGGACAGAGGAGAGACAGATAAATAATAATAAATAAAATAAATAATAAATAAGGCGATAAAAGGTGTTAGTGCAGCCAGCAAGTGGCAAGTGCTGGGTTTAGCCGATAGGGAATATCTGATAAGTACAGGAGAAAAGCGGGGTGGGGACTGTATGGTTACAGATACAGAACCCAGTGCAAGGGGTGGCCCAGGACGCAGTACAGAAGGGTGGCAGGGTGAGCAGGTACGTGGGCCCGGGGACAGAAGGTGGCCAGGTGCACAGTGCCGAGAGAGAAAATCGATCAGCAGGAAAGAAGGGTGGCAAAGGCAGAAGCAAAGAGGAAGGTCTTGAGGTGCTTCCTGAACCGGAGATGGTATCCTCAAGTTTCAGAGTGGCTGGGAGGCTGTCCCAAAGGGAGGATCCAGCCGAAGACAGAGATCTACCCCCAGCTAGTTTCTTTCAAAAACGACTTGTGGAATCAGAAAAAATACAATATTACGGCTGTTACACCGAGAAAAGGAAAATACACCGACACAGGCTTATAAAGATTCCCAGAATCTTTATTACAAAACTGAACAGTATTCAACAAAGTACACAACTAGCTATTTGGCCGTCAATACATCACAGAGAACACCAGCAGGGTTCAATATGAGCAGTGAGGGAATTTCCTAGCTGACATCGACGCATTTATACAATTTGTAAAATGATGTCCAGCCCCTTTACAGGTTAATCATGCACTGGGCTAGGGACGCGCCAGGTTCACTTTCCTAATTTACATATCCTGTGCTTGTGGTTTACTTTTTCAATACATTTACTAACACACTCCATTATTCTTCAATTTAACATTTACACTCTTTATATATTGCTTTAATACAGACCAAACAATGTTTTGCATATTATATTCGGTTAGCATTACTGTTCTTGTTTACTTGTAGATTAACATTGCTAATTCAAGTAATCCCCTGCTCCTGAGGTCAACAAAGGACAAGGTCTACATGACCCTAACATGTAGCCTGAGGGCAGGTTGGACATTAACTCCCCTACAGAGGTTGGAGAGGTTAAGGCAAGAACAAGGACACACGAGACGGCCATTTTAGATTACAGGGTGACTTTGTATAAAACCCCAAAATGGCGGTTTCTAACCTAAAATGGAGGCTTGATTCAAGATGGTGGCTTACATCAATTTCTAAGGTCAAGACCTTGCCGCAGAGAGTTATTCGCGTACAATTTTTAAGCAACTTGGCGTAGGCCAATATACATACAAATCGTTTGTAATAAGAGGCATAATTTAATATCCGGTTTGACAGACTGACCCTGGGGAGTTAGAACTAGAGGAGCGAAGAGCTTGAGAGGGGAGATATTTACGGCGGGATAGCTGAAGGTATTTTGGACCCAGGCCCCAGAAAGCCTTGTGGACAATGCAGAGGGTTTTAAATGTTATACTTGCATCCACTGGGAACCAATGAAGAGATTTCAGAGCTGGAGAGATACGATCCCAGGGCTTGAGGCCAACGACAAGTCTTTCAGTCCTGTTCTGGATTAGTTGTAAAGTATGGAGAGTGGAGGCAGGTAGATTTAGAAAGAGGCTGTTACAGTAGTCCAACCTAGTTACTCTATGGTGCCACGGAGAACCCACACTGGACAGCATCTCAGTTGTTGATCACTGTCGAGGTACAATTTCTTATATGTATTTTACTTTCATGAGATTGTAGCACCTGCCTGCATGCCAAATAAACGTTTCTCCGCCCTGGGTGCAGCACTGGGCCTTATTATGTGCACAGTGTGTCTGGTGATCTGTCGCATAGCAGGCAGGTTTCCATTTAGACTCTGTCCGTCTTGGGCAAGGACCTTGGGAGCTTGCCAATAGCACACAGGCATATGTTAAATGTTATCACTGTGTTCTACACCTGAATGCTGTTGCCCATTAAAGTTACACGTTGACAATTGTGATAAAGGTGCATTTTCGGAGACATACTTAAATATAAACTATGCTCCAGATAAGGGGGTGCCAAGTACTGTTTCGAACGTTAACATTAATTTCCAAAGTGGAGACCTCATTAATATCCACAAATATTATGTATTAGCAACAGACTGCTTATCGTTTTCTATTTGCCTATATATCAATCTATATACCTTCATCGGTCTTTTTTTGTTGATCTGACGTCCCCTTTTCTGTCCTTATTTCTTTCTGTCTTCTTGTAGCTTTGTATCTCTTTTGCTATCCTTCTCTTTCTAGAATGTTCTCTCTGTGTTTTTGTGAATACTTCCTTCCTTCTTCCTTTCTTCCCACTGTTAAAGATGGCGTCTCTAGGGCGCTGAGTACCTGGGCTTCCGGTAGTTGTTCGTGGTGAGGTCGCCAGGCTGTCCGATAGGTTATTGTAGATTATGAAACGTGAGAAACCAGCGCACCCCTTCCCCTGAAGTCAACAGGGTTAGAGGTGGACCAGCTCCCAACGCCCCAAAAGTGCACCTTCCTTGTTCTTGCAGAATGTAACAATATGCCAGGTAGGATTGCAGACTGATTGCAGTAGTATATTACAGAAGACGCAATCTGGAGGCAGCAGGTAGGCGGAAAGGAAGAGGCAGGCAGATCTTGGAAGGCGAGCCAGATGAGCAGGACTGAAGAGTAGATAGGAGGCAGGTAAGGACTGGAAGGCTGGCTGAGGCAGGTAAGGACTGGAAGGCTGGCTGAGGCAGGTAGGGACTGGAAGGCAGGCTGAGACAGGTAAGGACTGGAAGGCAGGCTGAGGCAGGTAGGACTGGAAGGCAGGCTGAGGCAGGTAAGACTGGAAGGCAGGCTGAGGCAGGTAAGGACTGGAAGGCAGGCTGAGGCAGGTAAGGAACTGAAGCAGCAAGGCTTCAGGAGCGAGGACACGATCCGCAAAACAAACCGCGTTGAGACGCGTTGAGTTTCGAGATCTCGCTGCTTAAATAGGACCGGCAGCACTCAGGAGGCTTGGAACGCAAGCCGTGCTGTCCCGAGTGCTGCCGCGTCCGGAACGAGGCTTGGGAAGCAAGCTTGTGGATTGCGCATGCGCGGAGACCGAGCCGCGGCTTTCCGCGCATGCGCAGACCCCGGGACACAGAAACCCCGGAAACGCTGGGTGCCGCGGATGGCCGCGATCCCCCCAACCGGTATCGGGGATAACAACGCCAGGAGGGGGCGCGTCGGAACCCATAACCGCGCCCCCTCTGACAGGTAAGTGAGGTGGTAACACTTTGCCCCCTCCCAGAAAGCCCAGAAACCCCAGGTTTCCAAGGAAAACGGCGATAGAAATCTCGGACCAGGCGGGGGGCATGTACATGACTGTGTGGTTCCCAAGTTCTATCACAGGCTGGGTAGCCTTTCCAGTCCACCAAATACTGCAACACCCCTCGCCTGATGCGAGAATCGCATATTTCCTGTACCTCAAATTCGGGAGACCCCCGGATCACAACAGGCGCTGGACGAGGAGTAGATCGGCCAAATGTGTCCACCACGTATGACTTTAACAAGGAGACATGAAAAACCGGATGCACCCGCCAAGTTTGAGGCAGTTGCAAACGGAAAGCCACAGCAGACAGACGTTTAGTGATCTTGAAAGGGCCAAAATACCGGGGAGCCAATTTGGTGGGTAGATTGCGAATGGGAAGATGTTTTGAGGACAACCAAACTAAATCCCCCACCTGAAAAGCAGGTTCAGGTGACCTCCCTTTATCAGCCTGTCTCTTCATCCGAGTCTGGACCTCTGCCAAAGTACTGCGAGCCAAGGAGTGTTGATCTTGAATGGAAGTGATGAGCCAATCAGCAGAGGGAACCATACTCGAAGGTACAGGACAAAAGGGTACCAATCTAGGATGTAAGCCAGACAAACAGAAAAACGGACTCAGTCCCGTAGCTGAATGGACTGTGTTGTTATAGGAGACTTCAGCAAAAACCAGGTGAGACTTCCAATTGGATTGAGTGGCATTGGCAAAACAGCGAAGATATTGTTCCAGAGTCTGGTTAGTCCTTTCTGTCTGGCCGTTGGTGTGAGGATGATATCCAGAACTGAGTGCACGATGAATGCCGAGATGGCTGCACAATTGACGCCAGAATGATGACAAGAACTGAGACCCTCGGTCGGATATGATTTTTTGCGGTAGTCCGTGTAACCTGTATATCTCCAAAAGAAATGCTGATGCCATCTGAGTAGCAGTTGGTATTTTAAAGAATGGAACAAAATGCACTGCTTTGGAAAAACAGTCCACTACAACCATGATACAGGTATATTCTTCAGATGGAGGAAGTTCCACAATGAAATCAACCGCTATGGTGTGCCAAGGGTATGGAGGAATCTCGGTGGGATGAAGCAATCCCAGGGGCCTCTTCCTAGGAATCTTCACCTGGGCACACACAGGACAACTCTTTACGTAACGTTCCACATCATTGGCCCAACCGGGCCACCAAAACTGTCTGGATATTATTTCTTGAGTTGCCCCGATTCCCCTATGACCACCAACTCGGGAGTCGTGAAACCCCTGAATCACTAGAGTTCGAAGACTGGTCGTGGGAACATATAGCCTGTTCCGGAAGAAAAGCAGTCCATTATCTTCAGTAATCTGTGGACGTTTCATGAGGTTTTCCCGATCAGGATCGGATATTGTTTCTTGTAGTATCTTCTGAAGATAAGGTGAGAGAGTGAACAAGAAATGCTTTGGGGATATTATTGGCTCTTCTCTGTACTGCTTTCCTGCTTCTACCTCCAAGGATCGAGACAAGGCATCAGCCTTAAAATTCTGAGCACTGGGAATGTATGTGATATGGAAGTCATAATGAGAGAAAAAAAGGCCCATCGGGCTTGACGAGAGGTTCTGCACTGAAGGGACTTCAAATACTGCAAATTTCGGTGGTCAGTACGTACTTCCACGGAATGCTGACCTCCGAGGAGATGATGTCTCCACTCTTCGAAAGCAACTTTTATTGCCAACAATTCCTTCTCGATTACTGCATAATTCTGTTCGCTAGGTGTTAACTTGCGGGAAAAATATGCCACAGGGTGTTCCACATCCGTTTCTGGTTCTCTTTGTAAAAGGACTGCTCCCACCGCAAGGTCGGAAGCGTCGGCTTCTATAATGAATGGCATCTCGTCATTGGGATGACGCAAAATTGGAGCAGTACTAAAGGCCTGTTTCAAGACGTTGAAAGCCTTGGTGGCTTGTGTATCCCAGAAAAAAGGTGTTTTAATGCTAGTTAGTTGAGTTAAGGGAGCTGTGAGTTGGGAAAAATGGGGTATAAATTGCCGATAAAAATTAGCAAAACCCAAAAACCGTTGAAGGGACTTTACATCAGAAGGTTGAGACCAATCCTGAATGGCTTGTACTTTGGCTGGATCCATGAAAATTCCAGTGCCACTGATCACATAGCCCAGAAATTCCATTCTTTTCTGGTGAAAAGAACACTTTTCTACTTTCACGTACAAGTGGTTCTGGGACAAACGTCGAAGCACCTCTCGAACATGTTCCACATGTTGTTTTAGGGAGACAGAGAAAATAAGGATATCATCGAGGTACACCCAAACAGATATCCCGATTAAATCACAAAAAATGCTGTCCATGAAACGCTGAAAGACTGCCGGGGCATTACATAATCCGAATGGCATAACCCTGTATTCGTAATGCCCAAAAGGGGTCTTAAAAGCCGTCTTCCACTCGTCTCCCTCTTTAATTCGGATTAAGTGATAAGCGCCTCGTAAATCCAACTTTGTAAACACTTGAGCAGTTCGAAGGGACTCCATGATGCTTCGAATTAAAGGCAATGGATACCTGTCTTTTCTTGTGATATCATTTAATTGACGGTAGTCAATACAGGGTCGTAGGGTTCCTTCCTTCTTCTTCACAAAGAATAGTGGGAATCCGGCTGGTGATTTCGAGGGAGTGATATAACCCTTCTTAATACAGTCTGACAAATAGTCTTGAAGAACTGCCTTTTCAGTAATGGTCAAGGCGTATACCTTCCCATGTGGTATCACTGAACCCGGTACCAATTCAATAGTACAATCAAATGTTCGATGAGGTGGTAATGGTATGTCTTTGGGTTCAGAAAACACTGGCTGGAATTCAGCATACTCCTGAGGAACAGACAATAGAGCACAAAATTCAGGACAGCCAGTACCCCTCGTGAGGGGTATGGAGGAAATCTCCTTCCTTGACACACCGGCCAAACAGCAGTCCTGGAGGCAGAGAACTGAGGTGAAATCCAAAAGGCGAGCTCCCCAATTGATGGTAGGATTGTGGTGAAGAAGCCAAGGTAAACCCAGGACCACGGGATAAGAGGGTGATCTGATGACATCCAAGACGATCTTTTCCCCGTGTTCTTTAATCTGCATATGAAGACACATGGTTTGTTGACGAATCGGACCGGAAGATAACGGAGTTCCATCAATAACCTCGACGGGCAAGATACTTCTCCGGGGTAACAAGGGTATTTCTTGGCAGGCTGCAAATGTCTCATCAATATAGTTCCCAGATGCTCCACAATCCAATAAGCCCAGCACCTCTGTATCCTTGTTTAACCATGACAACTTGATCCTCACCACCAATAAAACTGCCGGTTGCATGGGCTGCAATGAAGAGACTGAACTGGAAAGGACTGAATACGAATCTGGACCTGTCGTTGCCCTTCCTACTGACGACAGGTCAACTAGTTTTCCGACTTTCTTTGTGGGCGTAAAGGGCAAGTACCCAAGAAATGCCCAGCAGCCCCACAGTATAGGCAAAGTCTTAAATTCCGTCTGCGTTTCCGTTCAGCTTCCGAGAGCGGACCCCTAACGGCTCCCAACTGCATGGGTTCAGGGCCAGAGTCCGAGGGTCCGGAATTTCCAGTTTGAGCGTTGGGTGGTCTTGTAAACAGCCGTTCAGCTCGTCTTCTTTCACCCTTCCGTTCTGCCAATCTGTGGTCAATTCGCAAGACTTGCTCAATTAATTGTTGCAGGGTATCAGGCTCAGGAATATGTAATAATTCATCCTTGTACTCCTCTCGTAGACCTCTTCGGAACAAAGTCTTTTGGGTTATCTCAGGCCATTGGGAGTCGGTTGCCAATTGACGGAAACGACCAATGTAAGCTATGATATCTGTAGCACCCTGTTTCAGTTCCATCAATAAGTTCTGGGCAGCGGAGGCCAAATTAGATGATTGAAAGACTTCCAGAAATGCTTTTTCAAAAGCTGCAAAGTCATTAAGTATAGGGCTATTGGTGGACACCAACGGAACGGCCCAAGCCAAGGCATTTCCGATCAAATTCCCCAAAATATATCCTATCTTGGCTTTATCGGAATTGAAATGTGAGGCTCTGAAGAGGAAATGTATTCTGCAATGATTGCAAAACTCTGCTACACGTCTCGGATCTCCGTCAAACTTGATGGGCGTAGTCTGGGACATGGCCCCTTCTCCCTGAGACGTTCCTCCAGAGGATTGTGACATCATCTGTCTTAGACCAATGTTCTCTTGGCGGAGTGCTGTCATTTCGGCCCGAAGAACGCGCATCTCCTCCCGGAGTTCTTGAGTCTCGTCCATCTCGGAATCGGAAGGCAGGCGTCTCAATCTGTTAAAGATGGCGTCTCTAGGGCGCTGAGTACCTGGGCTTCCGGTAGTTGTTCGTGGTGAGGTCGCCAGGCTGTCCGATAGGTTATTGTAGATTATGAAACGTGAGAAACCAGCGCACCCCTTCCCCTGAAGTCAACAGGGTTAGAGGTGGACCAGCTCCCAACGCCCCAAAAGTGCACCTTCCTTGTTCTTGCAGAATGTAACAATATGCCAGGTAGGATTGCAGACTGATTGCAGTAGTATATTACAGAAGACGCAATCTGGAGGCAGCAGGTAGGCGGAAAGGAAGAGGCAGGCAGATCTTGGAAGGCGAGCCAGATGAGCAGGACTGAAGAGTAGATAGGAGGCAGGTAAGGACTGGAAGGCTGGCTGAGGCAGGTAAGGACTGGAAGGCTGGCTGAGGCAGGTAGGGACTGGAAGGCAGGCTGAGGCAGGTAAGGACTGGAAGGCAGGCTGAGGCAGGTAGGACTGGAAGGCAGGCTGAGGCAGGTAAGACTGGAAGGCAGGCTGAGGCAGGTAAGGACTGGAAGGCAGGCTGAGGCAGGTAAGGAACTGAAGCAGCAAGGCTTCAGGAGCGAGGACACGATCCGCAAAACAAACCGCGTTGAGACGCGTTGAGTTTCGAGATCTCGCTGCTTAAATAGGACCGGCAGCACTCAGGAGGCTTGGAACGCAAGCCGTGCTGTCCCGAGTGCTGCCGCGTCCGGAACGAGGCTTGGGAAGCAAGCTTGTGGATTGCGCATGCGCGGAGACCGAGCCGCGGCTTTCCGCGCATGCGCAGACCCCGGGACACAGAAACCCCGGAAACGCTGGGTGCCGCGGATGGCCGCGATCCCCCCAACCGGTATCGGGGATAACAACGCCAGGAGGGGGCGCGTCGGAACCCATAACCGCGCCCCCTCTGACAGGTAAGTGAGGTGGTGACACCCACTCCCACTCTAAATCTTCCACACTTCTTACTTTTAATATGCCCGTTCCTACCATCCTCCCTTTAGCACCACCACAAACCACGACTCTCATTACTTAGTTTCGTTGTTTCCTTTTTTGTTTCCCTCATTCATTCCTTTAGTTTTTTCTTCCATCATTCACTCATCGCTGTCTTTCCTCCCTCTTTGCTTTTTTACATTCCTTCCTTCTCCTTCCTTCCTTTTCTCGTTTCTTTCTATCATCCCTCTCTGCCCGTCATTCTTCCTTTTCTTCTTTCTTTCATCACAATTAATTGCTATCATTCCTTTTTCTTTCCAACATTCCTACATGCTTACCTTCCTTCCTTTCTTCCTTTCTCTCTTCCTTCCTGTCAATACTTCCATTCCTTTTTTATCATTCCTTCATTGATGAGCGTCTCTCTTTTCATCCTTTGGCCTTCCTTCCTGTCAATCCTTCCTTTCCTTTTTCCATCATTCCTTCATTTCTAACCTTTCTTTCTGTCTCCCTTCCTTTCTGTCATTCCTTCTATTCCTTTTTCTTTCCACCATCCTTTCCTTTCAGTCCTTCCTTTTATTCCTTCTCCCTTCCGTGCTGTCAATCCTTCAATTCCCTTTTCTTTCCATCATCCTTTCATTGACGTCCTTCTCCCTTCCTTTTTTCTTCATTGCTGTCATTCTTTCTTCCCTTTTTCTTTCTCTCATCCTTTCACTTCTGAAGTCCTTCCTTCTTGTCTCATTCTTTCCTGATATTCCCACCTTGCCATTTTCCTTCCATCATCCCTTATTGCTATCACTCCTTCCTCCTGGCTTTTTTCGCTTGGTTCTGTCCATCCTTTCCTCTTTTCATTCCTTTATTTTCCTTTTCTGTTCACCAACCCTTCATTCCTGTCCTTCATTCTTTTCTTTTTGCTCTCCGTCATGCTTCCATTGCTGTCCTTCTTTTCTCCCTTACTGCCGGCCTTGTTCTCTGACCCTTCCTTACAGTCATTCTTTCAAATTTATTTTTCTTTCCATCGCCGCTCCTTCTCCCTGCTCTCCATGGGCAATCCTTGGACACAGTCATATGTCCTTCTTAGTTCAAGGTAAATGAATAGTGCATCAGTGTTACTTGCTGACTGATTCCTTATTGCATCAATTGTAGTTTACGATGCATGAATAATATTTCCTTCTTAGCTCAGTGGAAGATGCATAGTACATTGTAATAGTGATGCATAACCAATGTTTTCTTTTTAACTCATGTAGAAACAGGAAGGCACTTCAGTGGTAGATGAAATATGAATAATTTGTCCTTGCTCGCTCATGATAAAGTTATGATCCGTACGAGGGAGATGTTGATACATAGATGATTCTTCCATTGTGGACTCTGATATGTCCTTGTGAACTTATGACACATGGATGGCACATCCATGGTAGATTCTGGAATATGAGTGATATATTCAGGGACGAGTCCGTGAGAGAGTCCAGTCTGCTGCAGTGTGAGCAGGAGAGAGGAGCTGCAGCTACGGTCTACGGTCTTTGTTTCAGTGTGCCAGTGTGCCTTTAAGGAAAAAGGCACAACTGCCTTTAAAAACATCATAAGAGCGCGGAGCGCGCGCGGAGTCCGTGAGAGAGTCCAGTCTGCTGCAGTGTGAGCAGGAGAGAGGAGCTGCAGCTACGGTCTACGGTCTACGGTCTTTGTTTCAGTGTGCCAGTGTGCCTTTAAGGAAAAAGGCACAACTGCCTTTAAAAACATCAGAAGAGCGCGGAGCGCGCGCGGAGTCCGTGAGAGAGTCCAGTCTGCTGCAGTGTGAGCAGGAGAGAGGAGCTGCAGCTACGGTCTACGGTCTACGGTCTTTGTTTCAGTGTGCCAGTGTGCCTTTAAGGAAAAAGGCACAACTGCCTTTAAAAACATCAGAAGAGCGCGGAGCGCGCGCGGAGTCCGTGAGAGAGTCCAGTATGCTGCAGTCCGCTGCAGACTGCCGCGGCTGTCGTCAGAAGTTAAGTCTAAAGGTAAGTGACTTTCATGGGGGACAATAGGCCGTGGACAAGGCTTAAGTTAAAACAAACCCAAATATCCTTGCCTCTAACTAACAGTAAAATCATGGACACTGAATTGCATTCAAATAGAATTATTAGAAGTGACCTTGAAACGGAAAGTGAAGCAAGACAAAGTCAACCCTTCGATGAAATCGAGGGAGGAGCTGAGAGCAGCAGGTCGAGACTGACCAATCCCGTACACTCAGCTACTCCAACCGCCACTTTAACCGTCCAATGCTTCACGCCCACAACCTCGGAAGAGTGTACAGATGGCGCAACGCCGGACTCGATAGAAGCCCCACCTTTTGTAGAGCCCGAGACGGCGAACGCGCCGGTTTCCAATGAACTTGCAACTGAACTTGCTCCAGCCAAGACGCAGGTCGACGTATGTAGAGCCACCATTATAGCTAATTCAGACGTGGAATCATTGCCAATACCGAAGCAATTAAATCTGCATGATCAAGCATCGTCTGCTAATGCGAACGTACGCGAGTCTGCTGAGAGCTTAGTGGTATTGAAGAGCAAAATGGCCGGAATGGCAAAAGCCTCCAGCAAAGCACGCACTGAATCTATGAATTCATACGCACAATTTATCAATGATGATAACGACAGCAACGGCAGGAACAGCAGTACCGCTAGGATAAGCATAACTGAAGACAAAAATCCGAGGAATGGAACAAAGCACTTGGAAGCTGATTCCAGCAGAGACAATGAGACAATAGAAGTGATCGAGATAAATGCGGAGGCATTTCAATCACCATTTGATGTAACAGACAACAAACTGCTCGCACTCGAAGTGCCACACATTGCACTTGATCCAAATTTACTGAAATTCACTTTTCCACTATCTACCAAACCACGAGAAATCCATCGGACAGAAAGTACGCCAAAACTAAAAACCTTAAATGGAGCCAAGAATTGCAACCAAACTACGGCAACCACGATGACAAGCAATGTAAATGTGTTAAATCCCTCACAGTCACTAACTAGTGGCAACTCAGTATCCGGTGCAATAAGTAGCATCCAGCCCTTTGGTCTACAACAAGGCCTCTGTAATGAATCACAGCTAAAAGAGACAGATCTGGCAGCGCGAGAAGCACGCCTGACAAAAAGACTCTTAGCCGATTTCGAAGAAATGAAAGACAGATTAACAGCAAGTTTCACTCTTGGAGCCTCAAGTAATAACAGCACTACGGAAACTGTCTCCGACATAAATTTTGAAGGCGACCAAGAACGAACCATCAGCGACAAAGCGTTAGGTCTGAAACAGACATCTTTGGATCAGAAGCGCAAAGCAGACCGCCTCAATTTAAATCCAGCAATTGACACAACTCCATGCCCAATAAGCCATGGAACTCACTCTTGCACTATCGCCAGTACTCGCCCAAAAGCGCAAAGACAGGGGGGAAAAGCAATTGATGTGGCAGTCCAACAACGGCCGAAAAGTACTCCTTCAATCACTATGAACGAACAGAGTACTTCAAGCAAAGAGAACACTGGCAGCTCACACTGTAAAGATTCTGATTCAAAATCGAACCTATCAGTTGCGGCTGCCATACAGATCCATAACAACGTTTTGGCTGCAACTTCTCTTGCCTTGATTCCATTCATAAAACTTTATGAAAGCTTGAATGAATCCTCCCAAAACAACGGAGCTATCATGAGACACTTAGATGACAAAATAAACAAAATCGAAACTGAATTCGTGGCTTTTCAATTAAGACAAGAAGCCGAAAATACTCAGTCTACCGAACACATGAGCAGGCACTTTGAACAACTGCTGATGGAACATAAAGGATCCAAAAAACGCATTGAAGAAATGTTTGAAAAATTAACACAAATGCAATCACAAGTAGTAGAGAAAAGAGATACCACTAAGGATACTAATGGAAAAATAGACATAGGGATACAATGCACATTGGACGCAGAAACACGTGACACAGGAAATGCAATTAATAATTCAATCTTAGTCACTGGTCCAATCTTGCAAGCTCCCACTGACAGAACAGGAAACAGCTCATCCATGGCTCCGAATAAACGGCCTAACGGAATCACGCCCGAGATAAACAAGATTGCTAATTTCTCAAATCAATCTCTGGCAGAGGGAATCAGTGATCCAACAGCTGATTCGCGAATCAGATGCAGCGAGACAAACCCGAATATGGGGAAGAGTTCCGAGCAGCCATCATGTTCCTTCGCAAAAGCATCATATGGCATTTTCAGCGGCCCCACCAAAAATCTTGAGATTACGACAAACAAAGAAAAATCAATCCCAGAGACAAACAGCCACCCAAAGAAAAAGCTAGAAAAAAAAGAACACTCAGACTGTCCCTAAACACAGAAGCAACATAAAGCAATTTATAAGAAATTTGACCACGCCGGTGAAATCAAAGTCTACCGCAAATAAACGTTCCAGTAAATCAAATACAAATAGTAATGTGAGAAAAGCTGAGATAGTAGCTGAACCAAAGTGCAAATCGCCTGCAAATCCAAAAAAGCGGATGAGAATCGATTCAGACCAGAGATCTTCTGATCTCGGAGATCTAATAGAAGACCTATGTAACTTGTCTACATATGACGAGAACGAGGCTGAGGATTCTCCTCGAGGATCTGCTGTGGTCCTGACAAACGTGTCGACAAGTAGTATAGTCTCACCAATTCAGACAAAATCAGGTAAACCTCTTTTAAAGAAAATAGAAAGCCAGAAAAGTGATATAGGTGAGGCCGGGGAGAAACAAAGAACAATTGTCGAATCTTTGTCTGGACAAAAGCGTGGAACACCGGAGTATATCTCCAAGTCAGCAAACAACTTTCGTTCAGACTTAAATCCAAAACATACGTCCGCCTACAACTGCAAGTCCTTTAATGACTTACATGACTTACCCCGAACAGCACTTAAGGCATCCTATCAAAAGATCATGATCGAAAACATCTTCCAAAATGAATCAGATGTCAACTTGAATCGTGGAAACATCTTACATCTACTACATGCAGTACCAGCGCTAAGGAACATCAGGTCCGACGATATTCGTATTGTCGAATACTTTTCGGAAGAGCGAGTTGACATTGTACTTCTCCATATATATTCCCAAGCAGTACGTACAATGTTACTAACTGCAAAGCAGGATCTATTGTGCTTAGGATTTGAAATCTCACTTTACGATCCAGCAAACAGTCACGGACCAACAGTGATCTCTGAGAAAATAAAAGCGAAAGAAACCTTGGAACAGCAACGTGATAGTTTGAGGAGACAGTTAAAAAGCACACCACTTAGAAATGTAAAGAAAAGGAACCATGATAACAAGCTGACTAAGCTTTAGCTTAAAACCAATAAAAGAAATTGATGCGCCTGCGACTGTGATTTCTTGGAACACAAGGGGCTTCAACCATCTATACACCGACTTCCCGGTTGATCTAACAAATAATTTCGCCATCTGCCTACAGGAAACCTGGCTGCGGGTGCCACCAACTAAAGATGGATATGTAACACTGCTAAACCCAGCAGTAAAAAACAGTAAGGGACGTCCATTTTCTGGCTTAATTACAATGATAAAATCAGGAACAAATTGGGAAATAACTGAAAAAATAAACCCAAATAGTTATGTCCAAAGAACACTACTTCAATCCTCGAATACTCAAAACAACAAAGAATACTTATTAATCTTGAACGTGTATTGGAATCCGATAAAAATCTCGACTGATGTATTTATATCTGCTGTAATGCAAATAATAGATACCTACCAACGCACCTGTCTGGACCTTGCAATAATTATTTGTGGAGATTTGAACATTTCGTGGTTTGATGAACACAAGGAACCCATCAAAGAAAATTCGTTGGATGGTCGTCATGGAAATAAAAACAGAACGAAATGGAGAACTGAATTGGAAGCCCGCGACTGCATTATGGCAAATGGTCAAGTGAGAGGTGATATACCACCAAATTTCACCTGGGAGAACATGGGATATAAAAAGATCTTGGATTATTTCTGGACTTCTAGAAATGTGTTTGCAACTATCACCAAGCTTCAAACTATACCTACAATCAACAGTGATCATTACCCATTAGTAATGTCTTGGCTTTTGAAACATAAAAAGAAATGTGGGACTAACAGCAAAGCACTTGAAGTAAATCATGGGCGAAATCGACTAAGGATAAAAGAATACCAAATTATTAAACTGTCCAATGATTTACAAGCGACAAACTATGATAACGGCGACCAGTTAATCTACATACCGTTGTTACCCAACCTGAATACAGGCTTTGCTAGGAAAGCACGCCAAAATAATAATGATCATAAACATAAGTGGAGCCACACTTTGACAAATCAAAAAAAACAACTAAGGAAAGACATAACCAAATTAAAAAAAACAGCATGGAGCGAATGTCTGGTGTCAAATAAAACAGAGAAAACAACAATATCGAAATTGGTTAAAATCTTTCTCTATTCAGAGAGATCAAGAGCGTGGCGAAGAAATGCTGGCCTTGATCAAAAAAAATAATTCAAGGGAAATATGGAAAATCCTGAATAAAGGCACGGTTAATCAAGACGCCCTAATGTCTAATGGAGTGTCCGAAAGCGACTCGATAACGCACTTTCAAAGTGTCTTTACAGGAAAAAAGACACCATACTTAGAAGTGAGTGAAAAAAACAACATAAATTGGGACATAATTGAGTCTAGAGAAAATATTATAACGGCTATATCAAAACTAAAGACCTCAAGAGCCGCTGGGCCAGATGGAATCAGCAACACTATGTTAAAAGATCACAGTCAAGCCTGGTCTAAATTCATTTGCAAACTTTTCATGGCGATAGCCGCAAGAAAACAGATACCGAGCTCATGGACTGAGGCAATAATAGTACCGGTATATAAGAAGGGCAGTCGTGACGACCCCGCCAACTATCGACCGATTGCCCTCCTGGACACTATTGGCAAAGTGATGGCGACTTTCTTACAAAAAAAGCTATCAACATGGGCCAATGAAATCAACTTACCTGATATAAGACAAACTGGTTTCACAAAGGGCGTAGGAGTAGAGAACAATCTTGTGCTGGTAAATCTGCTAAAACTTGATGCCCTAAATAAGAAAGATCAATTATGTATGGCATTCATCGACTTACAGCAAGCGTTCGATTCAATTAATCGAATTAAATTATGGGAGAAGTTAGAAAAGCGAAACTGCCCAAATGCCTTGCTTCAACCGATAAAGGCACTATATTCCAATACAACAATTAGAGTAAGACTAAACGCAAGTGGAGACCTGTCTAAACCTATCACTACCTCTAGAGGAGTAAAACAGGGATGTCCACTTGCTGCCACCTTATTCAAACTCTATATTGCTGACATCTCTACTGCACTGGCTAGTGTCATCTGCTTCCCCCCAAAAATAAATGGACATCCAATAAGTTATATGATATATGCAGATGACTTAGTATTAGTTGATAAGACTCAGATTGGGCTACAAAGGCTCTTGTCAAAGCTTGAAGCCTACATGAATGATAATGATTTAACAATCAACGTGAAAAAAACAAAAATTATGAGGTTTGGCAGTGATCGAGTCGCCAAAAAAAAAAAACTTCAAATGGCGAATTGATAACAATATTCTTGAAGAAGTCAAGGAAATTCGATATTTAGGAATAATGATGAACATCTCGATTCGTGAGCAGTGCTGGGTTTATGATCTATTACAGCGGACCAGAATGTTGGCCCTACAAGGAGCAAGAATACACTTGTTATACGGAAAATTTTCAGTAGTACCGCTACGTACGTTTTACTCCCAAAAATTGATACCTACAATAACGTTTGGGACAGAAGCAGGCTGGAACTTGGATCTAAAGATCTGGCCCACCTTGGAAGGCTTATTCTGGCGCCAACTCTTGAGATTGCCAAAATACCTCTCAATGACCTTAATACGCCACGAATTGGCACTAGAAAGCTTATACGGAACAGTTCTATGGAAATCCATATCACTGTTGGGAAAGATGGAGATGTCGAACCCTGCACCAGCTTACAAAATCTTAAAATCTGAAGGAACACACCAACATATGGGGCTGCTCTTAAGATGGTCTGAGTAAGTGAAAGCCATCTTGCATAGTGCAAATATTTCAACGGAAACCCTGATGAATCGCCCACAGATCGCGAGAATAAAATTAAAAGAATGGTTATGGATAGACAACGTGAACAAACTCGATACAATGCCAACAGCATTGAATCTTGGGCCAACAAAGAATAAAGTGGACAATATGCCAAACTACCTATGTCAATTTCCATCGAGATATCATAGAGATAAATTTCTTAGACTCAGATTAAATCTGCTGAAAACAAACCACATGCAGGTGACGAGAAAAATGAAACCAGACACTGAAGAAGCCTGTCGGCACTGCAATCTTTTTGCAGAAACACTAAAACATCTGACAATCGAATGTGTGGCCCTAAACAAGTTACGTTCCATCCATTTGAGTAAATTTAAGCCAGTAAACGAAGAGATGGAAGATCTGTGGTTTCGGATACTGAGTGGAAGCTCGACACATCTTACCTGTTCAGTGATAAACTTTCTAGACAGAGTCCTAATCTGAAAATACATGAGCTAAATTGTTAATGGAAAGCGTCACTAATGATCTAAGGAAAAGTTGTAATAAAAGTTTTTGTAAAAACTAGATGTTACAAATAAAAAAAAAAAAAAAAAAGTTATTTATTATTTATTTTTTCTAATGCATGCTCCTGGGCTGTGGCCAGCACCATGTGGCTCTTTACTTCTGGAGTGGCTGGCTTTCTTGTTCAGGACCCTTAATAAAAAGAAAAAACATAAGAACAAGAGTGCGACAAGTCTAACACTTTCAGCACTGACCCTAAATAAGAAACAATAAGAATACCAAATAATGTGCCATTTTGGAAATCTATACAATAAATGCTAGACTCATTAAAGGTTTATTTCAGGCACACTTCAGGGGGTGAGTCACTGATTTAGTCTGTTCTTAAACGCCTCAACTCAGCCTTTCATCCTTCTGAGGTTGATAAATGAGTACCAACACAGGGTGATATTGGGTGTATATGTTTCTTATATAAAGCGCTCAAGCGTAAGTGCTATATAATAGCTTACTTGTCCCGGGAGGATAGATCAGCGGCAACGAGCATGCCTTGGAAGCAAGACGACACAAAGCAACACAGGTTCGATCCCCTGGGTCCACGCTTAGAAACCTCTGGGTGTTTAAGCGCATTATAAATACGCAACTAAGACAAAAACAATTATGCAACTAAAAAAAAAAATCTTTAACAGTGCCTCGATGCCCGTGGGCTGTGTGAGCGGTTTAAAAATGCTAAATAAATAAATTACACATCATTATCATTTGGTCATGGACGTCTGCTTGCATTCACAGTAATTTGGTAATATGGGCATATACACACTGATCTTAACGATACATACAGCGATAAATTCTTGTATGAAATGTACATCACATTATAGTGATATCGTAACCATATTTTTGATACCACTTCCTGTTTTGTCAACGGTTGAAAGGTCGTGTTCCTTTGCTTCCTGCGATATCACTTCGGGTTGGGGTCAAATGACATCACTTCCTGTGATGTCATCAGGGGTCAAGGGTCATGTGATGTCACTTCCGCTACCCCTGGCATTTTGGTGAAATGACGTCGCTAAATATATTAATGGTGGAGGAAAGCTCAGGGGCAACATGCTCGCCTTGGAAGCAAGACAATGCAGAACAACACAGGTTTGATCACCGGGTCCGCACTTAGAAACATCTGGGTATTAAGCACATTATAAATAACCAACTATAATTATAAATAATGATGCCTCGACTACATTTCCTTGTTAGTTGTAGTTAGGCGAGTCATACCTTTGTGGTAGAATGCTATTAAGTACAATTCCTTTTCAGCTTTTGCTATATAAATAGTACTTCATTGTTAGTCATGATTCGTGGACAATATAACTTTGTTAGATTGGTGGTGATAATTGCATAGTAGATGACGGAACATGGTTTATCCATCTCCACAAAAGATCAGGATTCATGGCCAATATTTTATTGTAAGACCTTAGTATATGAATGATACTTGATGGTTGATTGTGATACATGTACTCTTTTTCCCTTGGTACATCATGATATGTGAATGCACCATCTATGGTAGATCATCATACAATATGAATAATTCCAAAGTAGCATATGAATCATGGGCATTAGTTTCAGTTACAACATAATCAGTGATTAACTCTTCCAGGGTTGATTGTGATATATGATACGATATGATAGGTTATTTATAATGCGCATAATACCCAGTGGTTTCTAAGCACAGACCCGGGGATTCAACCTGTGTTGCTCTGTGTCGTCTTGCTTCCAAGGTGAGCATGTTGCCAATGAGCTATCCTCCCGAGACAATAATGGACAATATGGCCAATTTTGCTTGTTAGGTCATGTTACACAAACGATACCTCAAATGAGCCACTCAGGTAGAACACTGAGTTGAACACTTGCCCATTATATCTATGCACAGCCTGCTGTGGCACTTTCTAATCCCGGCAAAGTCAACTCTGCTGTTCATACTTCCAAGGTCGATAAATTGAGTACCTTCATCTGTTATTTTAGAGCTATGAGATCCAAGGATGTGTAGAGCTATATAAGAAATAGATAGTATTATATTCAATGATAGATCATGAAGCACAGATGGTTCTTTCATGGTAGGGTATGATACATTGCTTATAATGTTATGGTAGCTCATTTTGCCAGGACAATATTTGATGGTTAGATTATGAGGTACTTCCATGACATGTGGATGGTACATACATGGGTCAAATTTGCACATGAACAATATTTTCTTATTATATCATGATAAATGAATAATACTTTTGTGATAGACAATGATACATGGCTGTTATCTAGGGTCCAAGTGATCAAAATGGGCTCCACTCTTGGTATATGTCTGCCATGGAAATTAAGAACCATGAGAGTCCCCGTACTCTAATCCAGGGGATCATAAGAAAGATACGAATTTGGCACATTCTTATCTGCAAAGCATTTATCATAACAAAATAGACAGAACGCCAGATGTGCTCTCTATGAGATCAACTGGTGAAGGAGAAATACATTTTCTGGGCTTAATCAAGTTCAAGCTGGGTATTTTAGGATGTTGGAAGATCATTCAGGCAGTGTATATGAGTGTAATTACATTAAAGAGATTATTCAAATGGGAATTAAAGAAAGCCATCTTGGTTTGGGGGCAATGGACTATTGACCGGTTGAGGCTCATAGTTAGGGGACAGCATTTGAGAATAGTGTGTGAAGCTATTCTATTGTATTTCTTGAGATGTGGTTGTTTGATTTGCTAAAGAACGATGGCCATGTAACCTTTGAAATGTTACCAAATAACTACACAAAATGCAAACTCTTGGGGAAACTATACTTATGAATTTCAATTGACTTGACATATAAACTGCATACAGTCCCAGACTCAAGTATTATACTTTAGCATATAAAATACTTCAGTGGTGGGACTGGGGTTACATACAGAATACATTATCTACCCACATTTCTGGCTTTAATATTGGAAATGGATAAAAGTGATATTATATAGGACGGAAATGTGACACTCACTTATGTAGTATTTCAGTGTGAAAACTGAGCAAGATAATATTTAAATTGGCGAGTCGGTGAAGGATGGTGTTGAAGAGGCAGAATGGGGGAGTTAATTAATTGTTGAATAAAGGTTTACGCGTAGGAACAGTCCGGGTCAGACTGGCCCAGAACGTTGGCTCGGGCTCCAATGGACATGTTGTAGCATTAGACTTCAGAATGAGGTAGGTACCACCCACTGGTCACATTCAGAGATGGATCTCCATACCAACAAACTGTCTTGGATTCGAAACATTTTGGAAAACTTCATCAACACTAGGAGATCTTCTTTCCCAATGTAATCGGCTTCGGTCAGAGGAAAGTTCATGGCGTCTTCAATGTGTTGATAAAATGTCCCAATTATCAGATGCTCTTTTTGTGCCATGATCAGATCAGCATCTGCAGTCTCCTTACTCCACTCAGCAGTTGAGTGTTTGGGACCTGGTGACAGCAGCGACCTGGAATTCCCCCAACAGGGACTCAATCTCAATGAGATCCCCATAGATGGCTCTGGTTTTGGCCAACTGGTCAGCAAGGTCATTTCCGGTTTTGTCTGGTCCCTCTATTCTGGAATTACCCTTGATCATCTTTCAGTAGATACTTATGATGACACTCTTCTACTGTTGTGAAGGTTTTCTTTCTAAGAGATACTTGACCGTGTATGACTTAGAGGTGACCAGATCATCAATGGGTTGTATTAGTTTGCCATGTTCAGTGGTTTATGATTTGCACACAGCATGTCTCTGGTTTTCCAATTTATCAGGTGCTCTAAGAAACCTTTCCCGTACATAATCTGAACCGGTGATTATGACCAGTTTGTGGAGTCAAATGTAGACTTGCCAAACAAATCTTCTTCACAAGTGAATCTGCGCACCGATCTCCACAGGGAACTCTGCGGTCTTCTGGCTAAAGGCGGGAGTAGCCGAGCATCCGGGGGACTGGGTCTGGCCTAGGTCGACTAGACCACAACTATACACAGCACTTCCAAATGTGATGTAGCGCCTTGAAGTGTCTTTTGTGCTAGATGGCATTACACAAATAGATCTCAGACCAAATAATTGGACAGACTCAAAGAATATGGCAAAGTAATACTTAATTATCAATTGAATAAAGCATGGTTAACTGGCAGACAGCAGACTGATGCGTGCACACTCACATCCAAATTTGATTAAATGGAGGTTTTATACTCCAATATGCATCATCTATGACATCATTCTTTGTGGCAAAATACAAAACATATCAAGGCAACGGATTGGTCGAGGGAACATATTAACTTATTGAACATATAAGGATTAGTGCATCATTGGCTACCCCTTATCTGTAGGGCATACTTTGAACTACTTCTAAATACATGCAGTACAGATTATAACAACAGTGGATTGGCCCCTACAACATTATATGTTAGGTTATCCTCCAACCCCAATGATTGGTTGGCATATTAATCCAACCTTAAACTTTTGGCTCCTTAGCAGCACATACATTAAACAATGCCCAATAACGTTATTTGTAGAGTATGCCTTATTTGCAATTTTCGGGAACCCCAAAAGTACATTGACCACACAAAGAACGTTGGGGTACGAGGTGATTATTTCCAACCCTGCAATCAAGATTGTTAGATGTAAGACAATTACTCCTGCAATGTTTATAGTAGAACCGGTAGCAGAGAATGATTATGTACATGATCGCACAATGTATATTGAGAATTATAACGAAATCCCCCAAGCTAGAGAAAATGCCATCAGGAGTGGGGAAGTTGTTTTTATTGATGGTTCTTCAAAAATGTACCAGATGTCTGGGGAAAGGTATACGGGAGCAGAGGTAATGAAACTAAATAGAGAAGGTGAATTTGAGATAGTAACAAGCATGAGATTGTATTTGAACAATTCAGCACAAGCTGCAGAATTAGTGGCGCTCATTGAAGTGCTGCAGAGCTTTGAGGATGAGGAAGTGACGATGTACTATGACCATGCATTTGTGACATCTACTGTGCACGCAGGTTTGTCATTCTGGAAAAGGAGGCGCTTCCTCCGCACAGACGGCACTCCGTGCAACATGCAGCCCTAATACATAGGCTTATCGAATTATTGAGTCTCCCATTGGCCCTAGCAGTCATAAAATGCTCAGAGCATTCTAAGCAAGCAGATTTAATTTCCTGTGGAAACGAAGCAGCCTATCTTCCATCCATATCTAGTCTAGAGAAAGGAGATGTTGAACAAATGACAGGACGCTGTGTATTAGTAGAGGAGGGGCTTTAACTTGCTGTCTTTTGTTCAGTTAATTGAAATCCAAAGTCTAGCTCCACAAGAAGAACAGGATTTATGGAGAAAGCAGGGTATTCTTTATCTCTCTTTGAGGCAATTTGGAGACAGAACAGCGCTGGAAAGCCAGTTATGACTCTAGCATTATTGAGAGTAGCACTGGAGCAGTTTCACTACCAAGCACACACGACGAGAGAGAGAGTTTATCTGCAACAATTGCAGAAGAGTGGTTCTCACCCATTCTTCTGGAACATGTGGCACAGTTCATTGTGAATTGCATACTGTGCCAGAAAATCACTGTAGGGCACACTTTGCAAACAGTGAGAGGAGCAAACCCTAAACCAAATGGTCCATTTCAGCATCTGCATTTAGATTATGTGGATATGCTACAAATATGCAACCACTACAGATATATGCTGGTTGTGGTATGTCCTTTCTCTAGATGGTTAGAGGCAGGTCCATGCACACACCCTAATGCCCCATGTGCTGCCAATTTCCTTGTATGCAAGGTGTGCCCCAGTTGGGGGGTGTGCCCCATGCGCTGCCAAGTTGCTGGTATGAAAGGTGTTCCCAAGATGGGGTGTGTGCGAGGTTTTGTGGTCTGTCAATGGAATGCATTTTGTAAATGAGTTGTATGAGCAGATAGTACTTCTGTTAGGTATAAAACATAAGTTCTCCTCTGCCTATCACCCACAGGTGATTGGCGTATGTGAGAGATTAAAATAATTATTAATGAAGGATATAGCAAAGTTAAAAATTACTTTGAAAAAGGGATGGCTACATTGCATGCCCCTGTTTTATATGCCCTTAGTAATCAGCCTGGTTAAGATCACCATCTAACTCCTAATGATTTGGTGATTGGACACTGTATGTGAACCCCATTGACTTCTCAAACTAAAGTAAGAACTATTGGCCACAGTGTAATGAAGGCATTAGGTGATGGGGTGCACGATTATTTAACAACAATGATTGCAACTGTTTCTTTCATGTCTCAACAGTACATAACAGAAGGGAGGGATCAAAAAGAAGTGACAACAACAATCAAGTGCATGAAACAGAAGATTTGCTGAAAACTCCAAGGTTGTATCCAGAAGACAGGTGCTAGTGCGCAAATGTATATACACCTCTAGTACGCCCTGCTTTGAAGGGCCCCATGAGGTAGAGGAAGCTAGCCCTGCTGCAGTTAAAAAGGGACGAAGAGCGTCACTACATATACACAACGTCAATTATTATAAAGGTGAAACATAAGCCCATTCCAAAGACACCCCAAGAGAAGCAAGAAAAGTAGTTCTGTGCATGAAAACTCGACAGATGGCTAGAAACGAGAACAAGAAGAATGAAGTGCATGCACACAAGCACTATAGATTGGGTTTAATGCTACCGAGGAGCCCTCTTTTTAGACAGGCTTACGGAAAAATGAGAGAAGAGCCCAGACTTTGAAGAAGAAAGAATAGTATCGACCATCGTTTATGATACCTAGTATCACACTATTATATACATTCTTATCTTTTCTTCTTTCCTGTATATCACAGACTTATCCAGCCCTATTACGAAGAGGTATAAATATTATCACATTTTTGGTAGACCCTAAGAATAATTGTATTACCCGGAGAGTGGTAATTGATATTGATATTTTATTTGTATCGCGCTTATTCACATGTGTTTCAGAGTGCGAAGAGGCAAGGGAGGGGAACAAGGGAGAACACAAACAGCGATCTTACTAGGCCCAGTGACATTGAGAGCACGCAAGTACATGGGAGAGGAAAATGGAGAAGTGCAAGGGGGATGGGGAAGTGGAAAGTGCTTTGCATAGGCATGAAAAACAACAACAAAAAAGGTAGTGCAGCAAGCAGGTGGCAAGTGCTATGTTTAAGGCACAGACAGGGGGTGTCTGATAAGTGCAGAGACGGGGGGGTGTAGGGTTAAAGATACAGACCCAAAGTGCAAAGGTTGCTAGGAGGTGGTGCAGGTGCATGGCAGGGTGGGAAGTACCTGGGCCTGAAATCAGAGGGTAACCAGGTGCATGATGCCCAAGCAGAACAGATCAGCAGGGGAGACTAGGAGAGAAGGCAGAAGCAAAGATGAAGGTCTTGAGGTGCTTCCGGAACCGGAGATGTTCTCCTCATGTTTGCAGTAATACTCCAGTTATTGATATAGAAGTGATTAAAAAGGAGATAGCAAATTAGCGATTAAAGTAAAAACAAAATGGAGAGGCTTCAACATTTCAGAAATTCATTGCCATCCAGAAAATCAATAGGTGTTCATGTAATATTGATGGTGGTATCGCCTGGTATTATGATTTGTGTTTGTCTCCTAATTATTATGGCATTATGAAGTGTTGCAAAAAATTGCACTGATATGGAGAGTATTAATGAAACATCTACTATTTTCCCCACTAAAGGTATGCAGAGCCTGTTCTATAATATAACTAGGAGTCTATTTCGATTTAAAAGGCATATTGAGGAGAACCATGAAGGTTTAAATACATATCTTGAAAATTCGATTAATTTAAAAATAACCTATGGTACCATCACAAGAAAGAGGTGGGCGAAAGATGCCAGACGAAAGTTGTTATATTTGTTCCCTAATACCCTATGTCATGAATGCGGTAAGAACATTCATTGCAAGAGAAATTTTTTGACATGATGCAAAATGCCTCAGTCATCAAGCAGCATGCACAACCAGAGGACAATTTGGAGGAAAATGGGCTATGTTACGATGTCGATCAAAATTGGCATTCCAATGATATGATAAGATGTGGCATGTATAACGTGCCTGTACACAAGTGTTTCTAGGCGCAACAAGACAAGGAGGGGGAAACAAAGGGAGGACAAAATAACGATCTTACTAGACTTTGTGTCATTCAGATTGTGCAAGTTGAAGGGGCCCCTGAGGGACCCTCACTTGTGGAAACAAGGCACAATCACCACACACAAACTGATACGCCAGACACGAGGTTGTAGTCCCAAAATCTAGGGTTTATTGCAAAGCAAATAGTTTCAGTTGGCCAACTGGTCTCACGCCCTGCGACATGTGTGCTACCAGACCTCAGGGGACGCAAGAACCCAGAAGAACATACAACAGTTACATATATACAAAACAAGCATCTTGTAATCAGTAATGACACATTCTATACCGCCCCTAATGCATTCCCTTTGAACTAGGAACGATGATTGACAATAGTGACGAGTATGACACCTTCTAACATCTATTTAGCAACTGTTTGCAATTTCTGCAAGCCCGCAGACACAATTCTTTGTTTTAAGAACACAGTGCTTCGGTTTCTACAGGCAAGCTGTGCGTAGGGAGAGACACATTCCATGCCTTGCTATCTCTTCGTTTCTATTCGTGTACCGAATGGTCAACTTGCTCTCCAAGGCTCTACCGGGCTCAAAACAAGAGCCGTCACAAAACAGCTCTCCATCTGGCTCTTTTTGTGGGGTATCTGTTAAATCAATTCTCCCCTTCGTTTCTTCCTCAGTAACCATCAAACAATCATGGGGAGGTGTTTCATTTACATCAAGTTCCTCCGTGGGCAGTGGCATTAATTCAGCCGGATTCAAAGCGCTGCACCTCATAATTTGGATGTGTGGTGCGAACAGGATAATTTCATACCTAGTCAATCTAGCAGAGGTGAGGTGTTGCGTCTGCTTTCTATTGAGTAGAACGTCTATGGCATGTGGCACCATCAAAATTAAAGTGTGCCCCAGTACCACTACTTCCGTTTGTTTCACTGACGCAACAGCCACTGCAACAGCTCACAAACATCGTGGTAGTGCACGCGTTACAGGGTCCAGCGCGGAAGAAAAATAGCCGCATGGCCTATTTCTTCCACTTTGTTCCTGTGTCAAAACAGCCAACGCACAGCCTTCGCTCTCATGCACAAACAATCTAAAAACTTTTTTCGTCATTTGGTGTGCCCAAAACTGGAGCAGAACACAACGCAGTCTTGAGTACCTCAAATGCTCTCTGACATTATTCATTCCACTGCAAAGGCATCACCACATCCTTCTTTGTCAGTTCCACCACCGGCTTCACAACTAATGCGAAGTTGACAATCCACTGCCGGCAATAGGAAGCCATGCCTATTATAGCTCTCACTCCTTTCTGTGTTTTTGGAATAGGCATACCAGAAATGCCTTCTATTCTCTCTGGCGTCAGTCTTCTCCCTTCTTTCGAAAGTAGGTAACCCAAATAAGTCACCTCCTTTCGACAATATTGAAACTTTTTTAAACTTGCTTTGTGGTCATGCGCTGCCAAATGTGTTAACAACAAAACAGTACTTTCTTACAAATCTCTTCTGTATCTGCAGCGATCAACAAATCATCTATATATTGCAACAATACACAACCTGTCGGTAACTCTAGCATATCTAGCTGTTCTTTCAAAGCTCTACTGTAAATACTTGGACTTTCTGTGTAGCCTTGCGGGATACACGTGAAAGTGAATGATCGTCCTCCTAACGTGAAGGCGAACAGATATCTGCTCTACTTGTGTACTGGAATACTGAAAAAAGCATTCTTCAAATCAATAGCACTAAAATATTCTGCAGATGCAGGAATCATTGTCAAAATCGTGGTGACATCTGGGACCAATGGAAATTGAGGATCTACTACCTTGTTTAGTGCGTGCAGATCAATTATGAAATGGTACGGTACCTCATTACCGCCTTTCTTATACACCGGAAGAATGGGGCTGTTACATATACTACCTGTAATCTCTTCAATCACTCCCAACTTTACCAAATCAGACACAATGCTCTTCAATCCTTTTTCTCCTTCTGCTGAGATTTTGTACTGCGGAATACGTGGTAACGTTACTCCTTCTTTTAAAAAAATGTTCACTGGCTCTATCTTCAAACATCGCACATCATTATCATTTGTTGCCCATACACAAGTTGGCACTTCACTTAATTCCCCTGGCAAAGGTTTAGACAAAAATTCAGATACTGGTACATCCTTCGGAGAAATGGTCAAAAATACTCCATCCGGCATACAGTGGATAACTGCACTCAGCTTTTTCAATAAATTCAATCCCAATAGATTCTCCACAATTTTCTGTTAAAAGGAATGGACAGTACTCAGTGAACGGGCCTGACGTTACTGCTACTGGTTGGGACACTGGGTTAATCACTGGGGTACCTGCGAACTCTACTGAAATATTTCTTTGCCCTGACAGCGTTATTTCTGGAACCAAGTGATGGTCTATCAAACACTTTTGTGCCCCCAAATCCACGAGGAATCTGTGCTCACTATCCCCAACTTTCATTTCTACATAGGGTCCTTTCTGATTCACGGGAATAGACACTGGTTCCAACCCCTGTCCTACTGGGGAAATAACACATCATCCGATATGTAATCGCTGCTGTTATTATAATATGCATTCGCCTGAGTATCAAAAATGTTCCCGCCCCTCCCTTTATTTACATTTTGCGTATTCTGCTGGCCCTGATTCTGAGGAGGGGTTTGATTTAGGGTTTGGACACCATTCCCTTGACTATTTTGGTGTTACTGCATATTATTTCTGTTATGCCCATTTGCTCCAGGATGCCCTTTGTGCTGTCTTCTCTGACCGTACCCATTTCTATTTTGCAGGTGTGGACATTGCCCTCGCCAGTGACCCTCTTTCTCTACAATACGCGCATTGATTCAATCCCAGGGGCCCTCCGTGCATGTTCGAATTACCTCTGCCCTGGGCGTTTCCTCTGCCTCGATTGTGATTGTGTCCCGCTACCTGTTGGAGTAGCACCCTTGTCTTTAAGTTCTTTCTATCCTTCGCCTCTTTTTCTTTCTCAGCATTCACTCCATTCTAGTAATATTGAGCCATATGCAATACTTCACTCAACGCTTTTGCTTGCCATGCACTCTCCGATGTCATTATTAAGTTTTGCACGGGGAATATCAACCCTCTTACATATTTATCAACAAATAATGTTTTTCCCGCCTCTGTACTTACATCCTGGCCACTAAAGTCTGTAAATACTTCCTCAAATCTATTAAAATAATCCTTGGCCATTCACCCTTGCCTGAACACATGCCGTCAATTTGTCCCATTGAATTCTTTTCTCTGGAACAATTTCTTTCATTTTTTGTATTATTCGCGCTGGTAATGCCACCATATTCTGCCCTGGTTTCCCTCCCACTTCTTTATTCCTATCTTCCAGTACTAAATCCGCCCATGTGGCGCCATAGGCCGTTGCATCATCCACTTTTCTTATTTGCTTCCATATATCTGCTGGCAGTATTACTGGGAATATTAGATCTATATCACCCATAGTGAGTACGGATGACTGTAAACAGGACTGTACTTCTTTATAGAATCCTGCAGGATTCTTTCGTATATCAGGAATCGTCTGCTTTATGTCGTTGACTTCTTGTCTGGAAAAAGGAATATGTACATATTTGATGGTATAATGGGCTGGCGTTACCTGCACCGCTGCTGTGTCTATTGCAGGAATCTCTACTTTTGGCACAAAGGTAGGAGGGACTTCTCTCATGGAAATACCACACTCACTGTTCCTCCCCCTCTCTCATTTGTAACAATATTCCCAAATCAAGTGATAGGGCTGTCTCTCCTGTTCCGCGTTCAAATGCCCTCTTATATACTGCTATTATTTCAGTGGGGCTGGCTTTATTTTCATTTATATCTTTGTTTATCAAATGTTCAGCCATTATTTGCAACGCTTTTCTTTTCATGGGCAAGGTATATTCATCAAATATCTCATGTATCTCCATTGTGGGAATACTAGGATCTGAAATCCATTTCAACGCCTCTTGCATACACACACTTAGTCGGTCGCCTGTCTGTCTTGACGACGGCAGACATCGCCGTTGTATATATGTCTCTACCGCTTCAGTTCTACCTCTCCTAATATCCCTACTCCTATACCCAGGTGTGGCAAACATTTCAGTGTGTTCATCGTCAAGTTCACCTTTCAGTTCATAAAGCCGATCTACATGTTCCCTCATCTCTTCATCCTTCCCTCTACAACGGGCCAAAGCATTCAAATCTAACAATCGTTGTGGTGGTAACTTCCCAAGTATCTGTTTCCATCTTGCCACCAAATATTCACCCATGCATTCCAACAATATCTGTCTTTCATTGCTTCTCCTGAAATCAAATATCGAGGCCATCACTGCCGTCTCATCATTCCCATCTATATACAATTCGGCCTGTTCTCGCAACTCCTCATTTCTTTCCTTTCTAATCGCGCTACGAGTCACTCTCGCACATCCACTCTGCCCGACCCCTTCTTCCTTTTCACCAGATTCAAGTTCACTTACAGGGGGGGCAGATGGGACAGAAACAATCTCCACAGACGGAGGTGCAGATGGGGCCATGGGAACGGGCTGTATCTGTATCTGTTGCGATGCTGATTGGCTAACCACAGGCGCCGTGTGTGCAGTCTGTGGATGTGGTAGGCTCTGAACAGATGGGAGGGGCTGAGCAACAGGAGGGGTTGAGTAACAGCTACTGACGCAGCCTTCTGAGTGTCTTGCCTTGGGCCTTGCTTTGTGTCAGTCAATATTTTTTCTATCAATTCGTCTGATTAATGCAATTCTCGTTGTGGATATATTTTTTCTATACTCAACTGATTGCGTCTATTTGACTTTCTCAAGCTACTACTCCACTCCTCCTCCTCTTTCTCTTCCTTTCTTTCAGATTTTGATTTATGCCTGCACGCATGTTTTTCTCTACTTTTAAAACAGAGCATGGCTTTCCTCCTCCTCCCTAAGGATATCAAATGCCGCAGGGTGTTATCTTCTTCATTAACACATTCTCCAAATTATCTATCCTCGCCATCTTGAAACTCCCATGTTCCGGCCACTGAAAATCTTCCTGCTTTCTGGTTTGTCTATGCCAAATCTCACAAAACATTATCGCTCCCACACCATACTTCACATACATCTCATACGCAGACGTTTCCCACCGGTGGCACAACCTGGCCAGTTTCCAAAGATTGTCCGCCACAGCGGAAAAACCCCGATAGGGTGGACAATACCCCAGGCATGTTTTAACTTTACCCTCGGCTAATCGAACTTACACTGGGCGTTTGATTTTGCAAAATCAACTCTCGACCAATATCAGGGTTACGTAGGAATCGGGGCACGACTCACCTGATTAATCAATTTGTCTTTTCAAGACACAATTCGTCCGTATACTGACGCAACCAATGATGTCGTGTCTGCGCATCTTGGCTCATTCTGCCTCGTTTCGGGACCCTCGCCTCCTTGTTCTCTGGCTGGGCATGTCGATCAGGGATCAGATGTGTGCAGATCTGCAGAAACGAGTCTCATCGCTTACGCTGGGATGCCCCGAACACCTCTTAATCCCTTCTTTCCGCCTTCCTTATTTCTCAACGTACACGATGGAACAAGTGGGGGAGGGTCCCTATTCGGGTGCCATCTTGAAGGGGCCCCTGAGGGACCCTCGCTTGTGGAAACAAGGCACATTCACCGCACACAAACTGATACGCCAGACACGAGGTTGTAGCCCCAAAATCTTGGGTTTATTGCAAAGCAAATAGTTTCAGTTGGCCAACTGGTCTCACGCTGTGCGACGTGTGTGCTACCAGACCTCCGGGGATGCAAGAACCCAAAAGAACATGCAACAGTTACATATATACAAAACAAGCATCTTGTAATCAGTAATGACACATTCTATACCACCCCTAATGCATTCCCTTTGAACCAGGAACGATGATTGACAATAGTGATGAGTATGACACCTTTTTACATCTATTTAGCAACAGTTTGCAATTTCTGCAAGCCCGCAGACACAATTCTTTGTTTTAAGAACACAGCGCTTTGGTTTCTACAGGCAAGCTGTGCGTAGGGAGAGACACATTCCAGGCCTTGCTATCTCTTCGTTTCTATTTGTGTACCGAGGGGACATCTTGCTCTCCAAGGCTCTACCGTGCTCAGGAGAAGGGGGCCGCAAAGAAGAGCAAAGGAGAGCATAATTCGAGTCATTTTAATGTTCGCTCTAGCATTTCTTCTGTGCTTACCCAGACTAGTGGGCACCTGTTCTTCTGATTAAAATGCCTCACTGTTCATCCTTCAAGGATATACGGGGGAGGGACCGGGCATTTCTGTCTGACCTACTGGGTTATGTTTCAACATGCCACTCAAGGCCTTGCATTGCGCACCAGTGAAGCAGAATGATATTTCAGCAAAGCAGTTTCACATGAGGCAAAAAGGCATTGTTAGAGAAAACAGGGAGAAGACAAAATGGCGATTTTAGTCACTTTAAAATGGCTGCACCTTTGATATGATATGATATGATATGATATGGCATTTGTAACGCGCCTATACACAAGTGTTTCAAGGTCAAGCTTAAGCTACATTTTTCTAATACTAAACACATGAGGCGGTTGGTCTTCGACCAACAAAATATCGATCGAGGGGGTGTCTATTTTTTCTGGACTGACAAAGTGCCAGGGGGAGAGAAAGAGGGAAGTGCAGTTAATTCAGAAGTGCAGCTAGTGGGTGCTCATAAGTGCAGAGAGAAGGGACTGTAGGGTTGCAGATGCAACCCCTTAAGTGCTGGGCAACCCAGGGGCAGTTTGTGCCAGTGCAAGGGCAACCAGACTTCCAGGGTATGCATATGAAGATAGCTATGGGAAAACAAGAAGGATGGAAAATGCACTTGAATGGACAAGTAAGAAATATGTGTATCCATCCCAGATTGGAGAAAGAATAAAGGTTGGCCAGATGAAGAAGCTAAATTGTTCAGAAATGACTGAAAAGCCAGGAGAGCCAAGATGCGGAGAAAGACCTCAGCTAGTGATATGTGGACGTGTCTTCACTAGGACCTGATGGGAAGAAGGAATATTGGCCTATCCTGCAGATTTAATGAAGAAAGAATCAGCTAGCATAGTGCAGATAGTGACAAATGCTTGGAATCATGGGTTAAGTACCCAAAGCTACTCACAATGAAGCAGGACCAGTATCTATCATACCTCTAATAAATGCAACAACATGCTTCAAGAATGATGGCCTGGAAAGAACAAAGGATGTGGACAGAAGTTCCAGGAATGAATGAAGGAACTGCAGCATTAATGGATAGATGTTGGGCCTGTGGATCCAGAGCCTAAATGCAGTTGCATAAGAGGAGGAATATGCATCATGGTAATGCTACATGTACCAGCATTGGTGACTCCCCAAAGTGACCTGCATATTGATGAATTTCCAAAAATGGATGAGCACCTAAGGTTGAAGAGAGCCCCGGAACTTCGCCGACTGGAGAGAAGCAATAATTTTTCAGCAAAATCAATAGAGTCCTATGAATAATAACTCAGGTGAGCATAAACTGTTCAGCAAGATGGCAATGACAATGACAGCTGCATTCTTGCCAGGATTTCGAGCTGGAGTAAATGCCAAGTGGCTACAGATTACAAGATGAGAGTTACTGCAGATGAGTAATGCAACAATGACAAGATTTAATGCAATAAGTGAAGAATTGAGAGTCATCAGGCTGATGACCCTCCAGAACAGGTATGTTCTAGACCTGATTACAGCAATGGAAGGAGGTGTGTGCGCCAAGGTCAGGCCTTCTTGCTGTACGTTTATACCATCTCATGTTGCAGGAAATGGAACCCTGACAGAGGCAATAACTATGCTGGCAACCCTGCATATTAAAATGGAGGATGATGTTGATGAGACAGCAGAAGATGATTGGTTTACACATTTATTAATGTGGATTCCAACTTGGCTGGCAAAAGGAGCAATAATAATCTTCATATTACTAGGATTCTGTCTCATAAGGATCATTGTGGGACAATGCAAAAAGACAGCCAACAAGGCTTTTGGAATGAAGATAATGGGCCTCATTCCGAGTATGGCGGTAAGGGATAGCGGCCACCGGTAACGAGACCGGTGGCGGTATTCCCTTACCGCCATACTCCGAGTTCCCTTTGCGCCCTCGCCCTTAACGCCTGCTTTGAGCAGGTGTTAAAGTCGAGGGCGCAAAGCGGCCTCCAAGCCAATAACGGTGACCGTAATGAACGGTCACCGTTATTTGCATCTTCCCCATTCCCATTGAGCCCTATGGGGGCTCATTTGGGAATGGGGAAGAGCCTTGGTGAATGGGGAATTACCGCCCCGCCAACCTTGGAATGGGGCGGTGATTCCGCCATCCACCAAGGCGCTGCTGGTCCGGGTACGGCGTCAACCAAGGCGTTAATAGCGCCATTGGTTAGCGCCGTACTCGGAATGAGGCCCAATGATTGACATTGACGCTGGAAAAGGGGAGCAGATGAAAAATGATGCCAGTACCCAGGATAATGTAAATAAAAGTTCCATTACACTAAGGATTGGAACAAATATATAGGACGTTGGATATTCTGTTCACCATCTGGACAGTGCTGATGAATGACCTGGAGTTTGGATGAGCACATAAAAAATGCAGCCCCGCCTCCCTGAGGGTTGGGGGGTAATGACCATGGAAGAAGAGAATTTGGTTGATGGGGGAATGTAGAGGAGCAGGTAGACTCTATCCTGCCAGATCCCGCCCCCTTGCCGCCATCCTATTGGAACAATTGCCGATGAGTCGTAGATGGGACCCCCTACAACGTTCCTATATCGCATTGAGTGTATGAGAAACATTATGCATTCAGACAAACATATAAAGTGGGGTAGGAGGAATGCTACATGGAAGGATGTCACCTGCCAAGATGTCAGCATGCATCTGTGGACATCACAAGCCTATATCAAGATGAAATCTCAAAAGGACAAAAGATGTCATGGAGAAGATATATGAACCTATGATGAAACGATATGAAAATACTAAGTAACTATGTAACTAAAGCACTAAGAGTAACATGTACCTAAACTGAAAGTAATCATGGATCTAAAGAAAATAAAGTGTACTTACTGACCAATGTTTGTTTGCTTGTTTATTTATTTATAGAGCGCACCTAACTCGTAGGTATCGGGGCGCTTTTGCATGTGAATCCACAGTAATTACATACAAAAAGAGTACAGTTGGCAGTTGACTTCTGTTACTGATGGCAGCAACGTGCTAAACAGAATTGTTCACAGCACCTTAAACAGAGAGAATGCATGACAATTGCCTAGTGTTACAGATCTAGGCAGCAATCCGAGACGCGCAGATGACATTTGTAGTAAATAATTATTGGCCATCTTAATTCTGCTGGGTGAAGAGCCAGGATTTTATATTTTTGCTAAAAATACAGAATGAAGGTTGAGCTCTTAGTGGTATGGGCAGGGTTTCCAGAGCTTGGCTGCAAGAACTGGGAAGCAGATCCCGCCTGCTGTTTATAATTTGTATATGGGAATATTTAATCAGTGTGTGTATTGAGACCTGGTGGGCCTATTAGATTGGCTTCTGGTGAATTTGTTGACCAAATATTCTGGGGCAGAATTCGAGGGGCATTTTTTAATAATAGCTAATGTTTTGAATGCCATTCTGTCTTGCACTGAGAGCCAGAGGAGGTTGCGCCTAGCTGATGATATGTGGTTAGCTCTTGCGATGTTAAGCACTGTTCTAAGTGCATTATTTTGACGCACTTGTGATTTATTCAAGTTTTGTTTGTTAGTGCCTAGGTAAAGGGCATTTCAGTAATCCAGTTTTGATAATATAAGTGCTCTAGCCGGTCAAGTGGCACAGCGAGTAGAGCGCTTGCTTTGACATCCATGCAGAGCCTGCTAATGCAGGTTCGAATCCCGGCAGGGTCAAACACAGCCTTTCATCCTTCCAAGGTCGATAAATGAGCACCACACACCGTGGGTAATAATAAGCTGTGCTCAGATACCCGTGCTATATAAATGCCAAATTATTTATTATTATTTCTAGCCAAGGTGATGCAGCTGTTGGTGGACAGGAAAGGCTAGCAAGCATTAATCAGTTTAGATGTGTATGCTGTTGCTGAGGCCGTGGCATTTACTTGCCTGGTGAGGGAGAGGATAGAGTCCTGGTATATGCCTAGAGTTTTAACTTCATTTGAGACTTTGATGTTATTGCCGTCAATATTGAAGAAGTATTGCTTGTCTCATTTGTTTAGTCTTGATCATGAGCCCATAACAAGTAGCTCAGTCTTGTCGTCATTCAGGCAGAGGCCATGGTGGCCATCCATGCTTGAATTTGTAGGTATATTTCATTCAAAGATTTGGTGTCTTTGTCGTAAGAGCCTGTCAGAGTGATGAGGATTTGCATGTCATCCGCATAATTGGTGTAGGTGACACCCAAATCATCCATGTGGTAAAAAAATAGCTAAGTGAAGATATTATATAAGGTAGGGGAGACACAAGAGCCTTGACTCCACAAGAGATTGGGGCAGGATCAGCTGAGGCTATTGGTGCGTAAACCCTCATGGTCCTGTTCGCTAGCAAGGACTGTATCCAAGCAGTGGCCTTCATGGAGAAGGAGGCTGCTGATGTCAAGTGCCTGGTGAGGATTTTGTGGTCGACTAAATCAAAAGCTGATGATAAATCAAGCAGGAGGAGGAGGGCCAGATTTCCTTTATCTTTTAATTCATCCATTTGAATTTTTAAATCAGTGAGGGCTGTTTCTGTGCTATGTCTTGTTTTGAACCCAGAATGTCGTAGGCCTAGGAGGTTATTGGCTTCTAGGTGGTTTTGAATTTGAAGGTACGCCACTCTGTCCAAGATTATCAAAAGGAAAGGTACTGTGCTTATAGGCCTATAATTAGTAGGGACACTTGGGTGCAAGTTAGGTTTTTTTAAGAAGTCGCATGACACATGCATCTTTGAGATTGTTGGGTACTGAGCAGGTTTCAAATGAGGCATTAATAACAGAGGTAATGAAGGGGGCAAGCTTCTTGGCCCCTTCTTTTATGACTACTGCTGAACAGGTGTCGCCTTGGCATCTTGATGGATTTAGGCTGTTTAGGCTACTTCCCTTATTGAAACAAGGGTAAATTCGGAAGGGCAATAGGATATGGACGGTAGGTCCTGAGGCTCAGGGAGAATTGTACCTGATAGCAAGCTGAGTTTTTTGGCTTCTATCTTAGTTTGTAGCAGAGATATTTGATCTAATAATGCTTTTTGAATATTTGTGCACCAAGAGGTATCTTTAGTGCAAGTATCAGTAGGTGGTGCTCGAGACTCTATCTCCCTGAGGATGGTGAATAGCTCTTACGTACCTGATTTAGCACTTAGGATTCCGTCATTGAACGTGTCATTTTTAATTTTTAGTATAGCGGCTTTGTAATTATTAGATATAATGGTGGATTGTTCCTTATTCACATCTGTGGGAGTTTTTCTCCAGTTTGCTTCCGAGATTCTTTTGGATCTGCGTAGCACTTTCAAATAGGGGGGACCATTTATTGAGGTGAGCTGGAGGTTTGGCTTTTCACATTTTTAGGGGGGCAATTTTGTCTAGGGCCTGAAGTAAGGTGTGATTATACAGTTCTACAAGAGAGAACAGGTCCATATTTTGGAGCTTAGGTTGGTTAGTAATAGGCTGAAGTAGTGGCAATAGATTCTTCATTTTCATGTTGCGTATGTTTTTAGTAAGCGCAGGAGGGACACGTGGAACACTAGAGATAGGGCGCCGGCTATCCTGGATGGTAAAGGAGATGACGTGGTAATCAGACCAAGTGCAGGTAGAATTGTAAAGTATTTTAATGTCCTAATTGAGGTCTACTATCCAATCTAGAGTTTTACCTTTGCTATGTGTCGGGCTGGAGAGGCGGTGTGAGAAGCCTTACTCTGATAGAGTGTTGACTAAGGTTGTTGCATTGTCGTTGTTAGTGTCATTGAGGCCTAGGTTTAGATCTTCCAGTAACATAATTTGAGATCCTGGTTGGTATTCAGGTGAGGAGATGAGTGATGTCTTCCTCGAAAAGGACAGTGGACCGGGGTTCTATAAAGAAGATGTATTGATAGTGTCCGTGCCCGCTGATAGCAGGAGTTTGACCAAAAGAAGTTCTCCAGAGGAGAAAGGTACTTTGGTGAGTTCCCTGAGGCCTAGTTGTTTTTTGCAATGAATGCTACTCCTCTACCTCTGCTGCCTTCTCTATCTGTTATAAGGATTGTGTAATTTTCAGGTATAGCTAGTGAGAGGGTGGGGCCAGCTGCCGGATGTAGCCAATATTCAGTGATAGCTAGGAAGTCTAAGTGGTTAGATGTGATGAGGTCCTCTATGTCTGGTGCGTGAGCTATCAGTGATCTAGCGTTTATAAGGGCTCCTTTGATAGGTGGAGGAGTCTCAGGTATGGGTGTGCTTGGGAGCGGGAGGTTGAGTATAGGAGGAATCGGGGTGTTGCTGGTGTTGTTGAGTTCTGAGTTATCTCTACTAAACCTAGTGGGCATAGTCTTGGCACATGATTGCTTTTAGCTGTCGGCATTAGACATCCAAATGTTCTTTAAGCGAGAGCCTAGTCTTGAGTTTCTAATGCTTAGTGGGCATGGCTGGTTAGGTATAGGCTGGGAGGCATACCGCTGGATCCATTGTGCCGGTGTGAGAGGGCAGTAGCTGGTTGCTGAAGCTCCTAGATTAAAATTGGTTGAGGTCCTACCAGGCTGGAAAGCAGGTAGGAACTTAGTTGGTGCTATGGAATTGAGTAGCAGTAGAAAGGTAGCCATAGTTATCATTACCTTATGTAGGTTGGCCATATGTGCTGCGAGACTGGGCAGCATGGGGCTAACAATGGTATATTTTCTGGCCGTGCTGAGGTTCACTGGCAGAAAGCAAGGAAGAATGGGTGCCTGGAGGAGCATTGATAGATTGTAAAAAGGGTATGGGTGGGTAAGGTGGTGGCTCCAGTGCTGACTAAGGCATATGCAGAGCAGGCAGTACGAAATGCGTAGTAAGTGTAGATCTTTGCAATAGGCTGTTCCAGGGAGATCAGTGAGAGCAGGGTAAGGAGGTACCAGGCTGTTCTCATGTATGTGCTGCGCTAGGCCTTACGAAATATAGTTCAAAAACATCAGTGACTTCAAAGATAAGATCAGTCCAGTGTGAGGCAAATACAGCAGTGATCAGGGGTGTTGAGTAACATAGTATAAAGGGGCTTTCATATAGTAAAAACACAATGGTGTCTAGATGCGAGACACCTCAGAAAAACAAACTGCCTAGGCAAGTGAGCAGTGTCACATAACAGTGTGTGCATAAAAAAAAGATGGAGCCCACAACAGTGTAAACATAATAATGTTGTAACAGGTACAACATATATAAGGCTTCATTGGTGATGAGGCCGCAATGTTACTGACTTTGGTGGTTGAAGCAAGTGCCAGTGCCGGAGGCATTCACCCCAAGTAGACTCAAGATGCTGTGGTGTGTTGTGCGGGGTAACATAAGGTGTGTGTGGCATCAGGAAACGGTACCACAGTATAGGGCCGCAGGAGCCTCTATGGCTAAGGTAGTCAGATAGTATTAAAGAAGGTCAAATGTCATGCTGCTAGGTTTACAGCAAGCACCGTGTGAATCTGGGGTATGGTGCTGCAAGATATGAGCGCGTAGAAGCGGTCAATAGCACGTCATCAATCGGAAGCGAGTGTATCGGTCTGGCGGCAGTGGCACAGTGTGAAGGACAAGGTAGTGACAGTGGCAATGAACTGCTGGGCCAGTGTTGTTAGAACAGGTATTGGAATGCGGCACGTGGGAAGTAGCTAGATCCAAAATGCATTTGCACGTAGAGGGGAATGCAGTAGGTAAGCACAGGGAACAACAGTGCCGTGAGTAGTGGGCAGTATGTTTGCAAAATGTTATCTTGACTCACCAGAGTAGGAAATAGGACTTCATGGATGGAATCCTTGAGGCTGACGCTTGCCAAGAGCAAGTTAACAGGATCCTAGGAGACAGGTTTTGGTGAGTGTTACGTGCAGTGAGGGGCCAGTCACTCGGACAGGATCCTTAGTTGTTTGGCCTTTGTTGGGGGCCGGCTTTAACGTGCCGGCAGCCCTGATAGGTAGATGAGGTGCAGGGCAGCCAATCAGCTATGGGTATTGGGCTCGGTTGTCTAGAAGGTGTGAAACCTTAGGCGGCGCCCATTTTAGCAGTTGTTAACCATCACAGTTAACTCGCGGCACCGTAGATTTAGTGCTCTATTCCTCAAGTAATGCAATAAAACAAACAAAGGATGAATTGTAAAAGAGAGCTGTAATCTCTGAATAAACAATTTCAGCTAAAGTTGCTTGTTGCAAATAATTACAACACAGAGCCAACGGGCTTACTTGTAGGCTCTGGTCGATTCCTGGGTGAAGAAAAGGCACTGCTCCTGTAACGCATGAACAGCGGTGAGCTTGCTCCTGCACTTGGCTCCACTCCTTCATCTGTGATGGGGGCTCGAACAGGAGCCTTAGTTGTGTGGCCTTTACTGAGGCCGGCTTTCGCCTGCCGACTGCCCTGATAGGTAGAAGAGGCACGGGGCAGCCAATCAGCTGTGGGTATTGGGCTTGATTGTCTAGAAGGTGTGAAACCTTAGGCGACGGCCATAGTAGCAGTTATTAACCTTCACGGTAAACTCTCAGAGTATAATGCAGCACGGTAGATTTAGTGCTCCAATCCTCAAGTAATACAATAGAACAAATGAAGGATGAATTGTAGACAAGAGCTGTAAACTCTGAATAATACATTTCAGCTGGAATTACTTGTTACAAATAATTACGGCTCTGAGCCCACAGGTTTACCTGAAGAATCCAGTCGATTCCTGGGTGAAGAAAAGGCACTGCTCTTACAGCGCACGAACGGCGGTGAGCGTGCTCCTGCACTTTGCTTCACTAATTCATCTGTGATGGGGTTTCGGACAGGGGGCTTAGTTGTTTGGTCTTTGGTGGGGGCCAGCTTTCTCCTGCCGGCGGCCTTGATAGGTAGATGAGGCACGGGGTAGCCAATCAGCTGTGGGTATTGGGCTGGATTGTCTAGAAGGTGTGAAACCTTAGGCGACGGCCATCGTAGCAGTTATTAACCCTCACAGTTAGCTCTCGGAGTATAATGCGGCACGGTAGATTCAGTGCTCTATTCCTCAAGTAATACAATAGAACACACGAAGGATGAATTGTTTAAGAGAGCTGTAAGCTCTGAATAAAGAATTTCAGCTGGAGTTGCTTGTTGCAAATAATTATGCCTCAGAGAAAACGGGCTTACCTGAAGGCTCTGGTTGATTCCTGGGTGAAGAAAAGGCACTGCTCCTGCAGCGCACGAACAGCGGTGAGTGTGCTCCTGCACTTGGCTTCACTCCTTCATCTCTGATGGGGGCTTGGACAGGAGCCTTAGTTGTGTGGCCTTTGGTGGGGGCGGCTTTCGCTTGCCGGCTGCCCTGATAGGTAGATAAGGCACAGGGCAGCCAATCAGCTGTGGGTATTGGGCTGGATTGTCTGGAAGGTGTGAAACCTTAGGCGACGGCCATCGTGGCAGTTATTAACCCTCACGGTTAACTCTCGGAGTATAATGTGGCATGGTAGATTTAGTGCTCTATTCCTCAAATAATACAATAGAACAAATGGAGGATGAATTGTAGAAGAGAGCTGTAAGCTCCGAATAAACTATTTCAGCTGGTGTTGATTGTTGCAAATAATTAGGCCTCAGAGCCAACAGGCTTACCTGAAGGATCTGGTCGATTCCTGGGTGAAAAAAAAACTGTAAATACGCAGTAATGCAATGTAGAAAGACAATGTATAGAAGCTTGCTATAGAGGAATCTATAACGTGGCAAAGATGGCCATATTAGGAAAATGGATGGTGGCTCACGCTGAAAATAACCAAGCTACCTCTGAGACAGGCAGAGGCTGTAAAAATCAGGAGACGCATGAAAACAGTTTTGTGTGCGGAGCTGACGAGTAAAGGTTAGCCTTAAGTTAATGATGCTATTTTCAAAGGATAAGCACAGAGCACAAATGGAGTACATGGATAAGTTCTGAATATAGGACATTCTTCAGTTAATGGAAGGAGACGAAAACATATGTGGGAGCCAAACTGTTGGTCAATTAATAGTATTTAAAGTTCATATGAGATAGAGTGAGCAAGTCTATACATGCCAAGTGGCGCAACAACACCTTGCATAAACTGCATCAACTAACAGTAATGAATGGATGAAATGGACAAATGTGTGGTCTCTTCACATGTGACTCAGAAGGCGAAAACAAAGGCTATTCATTAGAGACTTAAGCTAAGATAGTGGTGTGCTCACACTCCCTTGAATGTTTCAGGACAGTGAGCAGGCACAAGGTCAACTACAAACAGAAGACTGGATAGCCTAATGATGACAGATGATGGACTAATTGAGAAAATGGGGAGTAGTCTGAGGGGATTCAAAGACCTAGGTTTCGTTTCACTTACATGCTGCTAAGGAGCCAAAAGTCCAAGGTTGGAATAATATGCCAACCAATCAGTGGGATTGGGGGACAACCTAACATATAATGTTGCAAGAGCCAATCCACTGTTGTTATGTCCACTGTAAGCAGTACTACATTTATTTAGAGGTAGTTCAAGGCGTGCCCTACAGATAAGGGATAGCAAATTATGCACTAATCCTTATATGTTCTATAAGTAGATATGTTCCTTTCACCAATCCCTTCCCTTGATAGGTTTTGTATTTTGCCACGTAGAATGTCGTCATAGATGACGCATATTGGGGTATAAGATCTCATGTAATAAATTGTGGTTGTGAGTGTGCAAGCATCAGTTCGATGTCTGCCAGTTAACCCTGCTTTATTAATTTGATAATAAAGTAGTACTTTGCAATATTCTTTGAATCTGTCCGAATATTTGGTTTGAGATCTATTATTGTAATTCCATCTAGCACAAAAGACGCTTCAAGGTGCTACAGCACATGGTCACTTCCAATGTTCACCGAGAGTGTTAAGGGGACAGACCTTCCTTCTGTCTTGAACGACTCCTTATTCACCTCCAGCGTTGGACTTTGGACAAAGAAGGTACATGTGAGAATGTTCAGAACATCCCTTTGGCCTTTAAAGATCCTTAAGGAACTGAAGGAATTCTGATGAATGAGAGCAAGACTCCTTCTTTTAAGGGCACATGTCCTCAGGTGATTGGGCTAAAGCTAACCTGCTTTAGGGGACTTATCCCTGCTCCTGGCTGGAGTGGACTTTGACCTGTTCATCTTGCACCCAAAGTACTTTGCTCGAGAGGAAGTAGAGGAGACAGGAAAAGGAAGGAGTGACAGTGAGTAACAAGATAGTGGAAGACTTCTTCCAGTGTCCAGAGCACTCTTGTCTTCCCTACTCACGCCGCATTCCCTCCATCTGACAACAAAGACCTTGAGACATGCATCACCCTGATGTGAGACTACTCCTCCTTAATGGGTGTGCAGTGTTTGATACCTGGGACCATGAGAGTTGCCTGCTCTACAGCTGTCTGTCGATGAGGGGGTTAGCAGTGCTCACAGGCAGAATGAAAGAGAGGCTGGGTCCTCTTGGTTTCTGTTCTGCCTTGTGCCATTATTGGCCCGTCTGGCCCAAATACACATTCCCTTCCACAGCAGAGCTGACTGACAGCAGCTAACACACGTGGCATTTCAATTGGGGTGTGACGACCATGACCATAAGTATTACCATGCACTATGCCTAAATTCATACATAACTTATTCCTAGAGATTACCCTGCTACCAGCATGGATATTCATGATCATCATAGTTTGGGTACAGGGTGCATATCGTAAATGTCACACCTGTGCTCCAGGGACTTTGCTGTCGCTGCAGCGGTTGAGTGGGCATCATGTGACCTTTGAACCTGCTCATTGCCACAAGCTGAGCGGGTGCCCGCATAAGCCTAAAGAAGCAGCACGGCACAAGTGCACCATGCCTTTGACATTGAGTTGCACCAAAGGAGGATCTGGATGGCAGATTACCCCTTTGGAGAAGGAATCACGCACATCATTGTATGTACTAGAAATCCCAAAAGCCAGGACTTTGCACCCTTGCGAGATGGCCATTCCTTACAGATAACAAATATGATGGGCACACATTGGATCCAGACTGTACTTTCTCATACACAAATGTAGGGCAAGTCCCATGAAAAATGAATGACGAAGATAGTGTCTTTTTTTTGGACTTTATCCATTCCCAAGGGGCAGCCAGTACAGGTTCCGTGGCTAGACTGGCTGTGGCATTGTGGTCTAGCTGCAATTGCCGGAGCAGGTGTGCCAGAAGCCCCAGAAAAGGGATTTGCAGTAATCCAGTCCAGCGCAGAGGTAACAGTGTTAGCCATAACAGCGGTTCTATGTTCAAAGTACAAAAAAGAGGAATAGGATGCTGATGTTTCAAGTGATAACATTATGTACTTTACAAACAATTTTCTGAAGGCCCAAGGACAATGCAGAATCAAACTTGCACCTATGGCTACTGGACACAGGAAGAAGGCAGGATGAGCACCCATTCTTGAGAATATTTGAAAGGCAGCCACATGGGCATTGTTCATACTTTTATTTAGCAATGTAACTTGAAGGTTGGAAGTCCATCCTTTCTGGAATTTGGTTGAAGGGTACTGCAGATGGCTGCTCTAGTAAATTAACAGATTCCACTTCACACAATGTGTTGCTTGTGGTTTATTGAATTTCGGAGTGGCACTTGGTGACTGAGCACAGTTTTGGCAATTCATCATTGTTAAAAGACTATGATGAAAAAGAGGGAAGAGATGTCAATGGCCAATCATGCCTGGCTTTAAGATATAGTTGTGGCATATGAAGGGTGAGTTCTGCCCTTTGCTGATTCACCTACTAATATTGCATGGGTATTGGAAGGTTAGAATGATGCTTATGTTTGTTCTAATACCTTGCAGAGTAGCGAAGAGTACCTGTCGGTGCTGCTACTCTACTCTCTACTCTCCTTTTGCTGGCTGTGTTGTCTGTCAACTCTCTCTGCTGCTGTTGGAGGTGGAACCTTGCCGAACTTTTGTTTAAGAAATCTTGCTACCCACAGAGCTGCGCGGAGTAGCGAAGAGTAGCAGTCAGTGCAGTCTGTGGGGGCTGTCCATGCTGACTGGCAGACTGGAGTGCTCTCTATCTTCATTCCCCAGTCCTCACATTTCCAATGGACCGTGAGTAGGGTAACAACAAGGCCACGAGAGAGAGAGGATCGTCTAATAACAACTGCGAGCAGCTACTGTTTACCACAGAAGATCCAAGGTGAGTTGGATTAACACGTGGGCGGTTCCGTGTCTGGGATTTCTGACACTTGCTCCCATTCTCTAAGTTCGCAACTACCCTCTGTGTTCCCCTTGTGTAAAAATAGAACATCTACTGAGCTATCGGGATCATTTCTGAAAAAACCTCCTGTGACCCCAAGATCGTCCTGAAGGACCGGTGACTGCTGGCTGACTGCCTTTGAGTCGGTTCCTTTGTGGGAAACTAATTTGAAACTGTCAGGCATTTGTCAATTGTGCGATGTTTCAACCCACTAGTCCAGGCCCTGCAACATTACTGTGCATTGCTTGCATCAGGAACATCAGAATGGCCGCCGGAAAGCATGCTGCTCGCTAAAAATCACCCAAAAGTGTGCAGTAAAAATCTGAAAAATAGGCGGCCATCCACTTTTGCCTATCGCAGTGGTAACACAGGAGGCCACTGCCAAAACCCATCATTTGGCTGCCAACAGAGAAAGGCTGATTGCAAAAGAAACACAGAGCTGTGTGAAAATCCGTTTTTCTTGGTTGTCAAATTTGCAAAAATCATGGCTCACAAACCACCCAAAAGATCCAACCTCCTTGTTGGGTGTTAAACATCATTCTACTTCAAGAATATGCATAAATACAATGTCCACAGAAGTACACTTATCAGAAGAAAATCCACATTGAAGATTGCTTGCTGGAAAGAAATATGTCAAAAATGGGTGATATACCGTCACTTGCCTCTGTCAGACGCTGGCAATCTTTAAATCTGACAGGTGAAACCTGTGTCTCAGAAACTAAATATGCCAAAGAAGGGACTTCCATCAAATGCAATATGGAGTGCCACACATTGATTTTCATGTTGAAAAAGGATGGAATTGAAGATATGTTTGCTTATTTTAAAATTTGTAACTTTAATTTCCACAAAAGAACAATGTTACAATTTGCTGAAAGATAACCGGATTCAGCTAAACTCCAAGAGGTTTCCCACACTGAGCTTCAAAGACATTCCACACCTTCTACCCAACAAAAGAATCTTCCCCTCTGCTCTGCTAAGAAACCGGCAGGCTGGTGTGAAAGGAACTGGGAGGGGGACTTTTGGCCTGTTGTCCTGCTAGCAGACAAAGGACTCCCTTGAACTGAATGGAAATGCTAATTTGGGGCGTCAATAGAAACCAGCCCTAGCAGGAAGGAGCTCAAGTTACTCTCTGGAACAGCCTAGACCTTGGAGGCGGGCCAGACTGAAAATGCGGATTTGAAACTGGAGTAAATATATGTTTAAAGAAACGACTTATAAAATATTGTACCGAACTGACAAAAATATGAAACTTAGAGATTATTAAAATGAAAAGATCGCTCACAGTTTAAAACTAATCTGGAATCTGTGCGATTTTCTGAGACTGAACCACGAACATTTTAATATTGTAGCTATTGTGATCATGCTATGAACATGAAAATTTACAGAAGTATGCCCAGATGGTATGTGCATGTATGTGTAAAAAATTGTACAGATCCGAAAATGTGTAACTAACCAAAAGCGCAAAAAACTGTCATTTGTGAGCAAAACTCGTAGGAACATGAGACTTTGACTGAAATGTACCTTAGTCAATCTATCATGTAAATATGTATTATGAACAAGTTTTGCATATTGTAAATATGCTTTTTATGAAAAAATAAGATATACTGTACAGAGACAAAGGGGAGGTTTTCTCTCTAAGCCATAAACATGACACATCATGACACACTGTTCCTTTCTCAAATCAGGAGAGGGGGAATTCTTTGACCTATCAGATTCTTAGAGGGTTGGGCATAGACAATCAGCCTCCCCACCCACTTTGGAAAATGGATAAATAGGGACTGTTGAGGACCCAGAAGGACACATTCACTTATCAACTGATTCACTGGCGAAGCACCCTTCAGTAAGATCAGACTCCAGAACCAGACTCCAGACCCGGACTCCAGAACCAGACTCCGGAACTCTGAAGCAGAGGTCTAACCCAAAAGCTGAACCCTTTTCAGCAGACCTTTAAAATCTAGCAACCTGATTTTAACCCCTACACCTCCATGGGGCCTGAACCATTAAACAGCCTGGCTGAGCTGTTTTGGTGCTTCTGGCCAAGAACCCGTGCTAGAACCAGAGATCCAAACCGGTAAAGCAGTGCTGTAACCCAGAACCTGTCTGATCCAGTCCAAGAGGCCATGCAGACCCGAGTGCCTTGCTGAGAGCAGAACCAAGCGCCTGAGACCTGTCCGGTGGTGAGTGAATCCCAGCCAAACCCTTGACCAGATCTTTGATGGGCCCATTCCATTCCAAAGCCATAGCAGTGAGTATTTAGTATAGAACTGTCCATAGTCATCTCTTAGTTTAAAGTAATCCTATTCAATCCATTTCAACCTATGCAGAACTGCATTTTAGAATCTTGTGTCCATCCTGAATCCTTCTCATTATATAGTCTGTGATAATCATCTGTGCGCTGATATTTTTCTGAAGAAAGTCAAGTGTCCTGGCAGACAGAGGTCAGAGCGGAAGGCGCCCTGTTCTGGTGGCTATCCCGTTGGGTATCTTGCACTTTCATAGCCCCTTAGTATAAGTCCATCTTGGTTCCTAATCTTTAAAGGGCATCTTTCATTTTGAAATCTTGACTCTGTTCTAAGAAAAATCTACCTTTACTAAAACCTCTGTAACTTCTGAACCGTATGTGCTAGGAATGAAATTTAAATGTCATTTTGAAGCTAACATTCCTTCTAGTTTTGCTGTAATCGTGTTTCGCGCACGTGGAAAAGTTGCCACGAATTTGCACTTGGCTCAATTTCACTCCATATAAGATAGCTATTTCTTGCTTCCAACATCTGAATTTCGGTTCGTTTTCCATCTGCTAATCATTCTACAATTATTGCTAGTGTTGACCTGAACCAATCCATAGCCACTCTCACTAGTTCTGAATTCAATTTAGCAAATTAAAATCATTTTTAGCATTTTCCCATTCAATTCATATTACATTTAAAAACAATTGACCTGTTTTAAAATCATACCTGTTCTCTCTAAGCTTGCTGGGGGGAATCGGGATTGAAACTGCAATTGTTGATTGTTATTCCTGAAACCTGTGTGCCCTCATTCCATATCTTCATATTGCATATTGGGGGGAGTGAGTGGTAACAGAGGGAAAGAGTGATTATATTGTCTTTGGTTGAATTCATATCAAGTTTATTTCTGTGTTGCATTCTTTCATAGCACTGCATTTCATTCAACCCACGCAAAGGTCTTCTTGCTACATTAAGCTTCCTATTCCTACTCCTAATTGATTAAAGAGATTGCTGATATTGTCATATTACCCATTGCTGATCATTGCATAAATATTCATAAGTGTGATATTCAGATATTGTTCATATCTGTAAAAGTGTGATATTACATGGCCACGCTAGTGGCCATGTAGTTATGGTTAAGTTGCTGTTTCCATAGGAAGAGCACTTTTTGGGCGGCTTATAACTTTGCTCCCCCTGGATGAATCCTCACCAAACTTTGCAAAAAACTTTGCTTACGCCTAAAGCCCAAACCGCTGGACGGATTTACACCAAATGTGCGGCAGGAGTGGCGGATTGGTCCCAAAAGCATGCTTTTTGTATTTGGTGCAAATCCGTCCAGTAGTTTTTTTTTAAATGTCAAAAATGTAAGTGAAAAAAATTAGTGATATCTGTGTCCGCTTTGCGGACACACTTCCCTGTTCGCTCCACGGAAAGGACAGGTATTGGGCAAGCGGCTTGCTTGATGTCCGCAGACATGTGACATGCTCTCCCATTGGCTGCAGTGAAGCGTGCAGTGCGTCGTATTTTGAAAGACGCCTGCCATCTTTGTTTATCATTTGCATGAGAGCCGAGGAGCAGGATCTGCCGCCTGCATAGTAAGCTCATGCACCGTATCTTCTCCCGTTCCCCCACCCCGCTCATGCATGTGTCTTCCTCCCGTTCCCTCCAACCCCCGCTCATGCCCCGTGTCTCCCTCCTGTCCCCCCCACCCACACTCAGGCCCGGTGTCTCCCTCGTGTCCCCCCCACCCCCGCTCATGCCCCATATCTCTCTTCTGTTCCTCCACCCCCCACTCACGCCATCGCCACACGGTGGCCTGCGGGGGGCCGAGGAGCGGGATCTTCCGCCTGCACATTAAGCTCATGCCCGTGTCTTCCTCCCGTTCCCCCACCCCCCGCTCATGCCCGTGTCTCCCCTGTTCCCCCAACCCCCTGCTCATGCCCCGTGTCTCCCTCACGATCCCCCATCCCCCGCTCATGCCCCGTGTCTTCCTCCCGTTCTCCCCGACCCTCGCTCATGCTCTATGACTTCCTCCCGTTCTCCCCCACCCCCCGCTCATGCCCCGTGTCTTCCTCTTGTTCCCCCACCCCCAGCTAATGCCCCGTGTCTCCCTCCCATTAACCCCCACCCCCTGCTCATACCCCGTGTCTACCTGACATTCCCCCCACCCCCGCTCATGCCCCGTGTCTCCCTCCTTTTCCCCCCACCACCCCCTCATGCCCCGTGTCTCCCTCCTTTTCCGCCCACCCAACGCTCATGTCCCGTGTCTCCCCTGTTCCCCCCACCCACCCTCATGCCCTTGTCTCCCTCCTTTTCTTCCCCATCCCCCGCTCATGCCCCGTGTCTCCCTCCTTTTCCCCCATTCCCCGCTCATGCCAGTATCTCCCCTGTTCCCCTGCTCATGCCCTGTGTCTACCTCCCGTTGCCCCCGCTCATGCCCTGTGTCTCCCTCCCATTCCCCCCACCCCCGCTCATGCCCTGTGTCTCCCCTTTTCCCCCCCACCCCCTGCTCATGCCCCGTGTCTCCCCTTTTCCCCCCCACCCCCTGCTCATGCCCCGTGTCTCCCTCCCATTCCCCCCACCCCTCGCTCATGCCCTGTGTCTACCTGATGTTCCCCCCACCCCCCGCTCATGCCCCGTGTCTCCCTCCCATTCCCCCCACCCCCTGCTCATGCCCCGTGTCTCCCTCCCATTCACCCCCACCCCCCGCTCATGTCCCGTGTCTCCCCTGTTCCCCCCGACACCCCGCTCATGCCCCGTGTCTCCCTCCTGTTCCCCCCACCCCCTGCTCATGCCCCGTGTCTCCCCTGTTCCCCCCACCCCCTGTTCATGCCCCGTGTCTCCCTCCCGTTTCCCCCACCCCGCTCATGCCCCGTGTCTCCCCTGTTCTCCCCCACCCCCGCTCATGCCACGTGTCTCCCCTACCCCCCACCCCCGCTCATGCCCAGTGTCTCCCTCCTGTTCCCCCCAGTCCCCGCTCATGCCCTGTGTCTCCCTCCTATACCCGCCAACCCCTGCTCATGCCCAGTGTCTCCCTCCCGTTCCCCCACCCCTCACTCATGCCCTGTGTCTCCCCTGTTCCCCTCCACCCCCCGCTCATGCCCCGTGTTTCCCTCCTGTACCCGCCACCCCCCGCACATGCACCGTGTCTACCTCCTGTTCCCCCACCCCCGCTCATGCCCCGTGTCTCCCCTGTTCCCCCCACCCCCTGCTCATGCCCCGTGTCTCCCTCCTTTTCACCCCCACCCCGCACTCATGCCCCGTGTCTCCCTCCTTTCCCCCCCACCGCCCGCTCATGCCCCATGTCTCCCCTGTTACCACCCACCCCCCGCTCATGCTCAGTGTCTCCCTCCCGTTCCCCCCACCCCCTGTTCATGCCCCGTGTCTCCCCTGTTCCCTCCACCCCCGCTCATGCCCTGTGTCTCCCTCCTTTCCCCCCCACCCCCCCTCATGCCCTGTGTCTCCCCTGTTACCCCCATCCCCGCTCATGCCCCGTGTCTACCTGACGTTCCCCCACCCCCGCTCATGCCCCGTGTCTCCCTCCCGTTCCCCCACCCCCCGCTCATGCCCCGTGTCTCTCCTGTTCCCCCCGACCCCTGCTCATGTCCCGTGTCTCCCCTGTCCCCCCCCACGCCCCGTTCATGCCCCGTGTCTCCCTCCTTTTCCCCCCCACACCCCGCTCATGCCCGTGTCTCCCCTGTTACCCCCCACCCCCGCTCATGCCCATGTCTCCCCTGTTCCACCCCATCCCCTGCTCATGCCCCGTGTCCCCCTCCTTTCCCCCCCACCCCTGCATCTCCCTCCTTTTCCCTCCACCCCCCTCTCATGCCTCATGTCTCCCTCCTTTTCCCCCCACCCCCCGCTCAAGCACTGTGTCTCCCCTGTTCCCCCCACCCCTGCTCATGCCCCGTGTCTCCCCTGTTCCACCCCACCCCCTGCTCATGCCCCGTGTCTCCCTCCTTTCCCCCCCACCCCCGCATCTCCCTCCTTTTCCCCCCACCCCCTGCTCATGCCCCGTGTCTCACTCCTGTACCCGGCAACGTCTGTTCATGCCCAGTGTCTCCCTCCCGTTCCCCCACCCCTCACTCATGCCCCGTGTCTCCCCTGTTCCCCTCCACCCCCCACTCATGCCCCGTGTTTCCCTCCTGTACCCACCACCCCCCGCTCATGCCCCGTGTCTCCCTCATGTTGCCCCCACCCCGCTCATGCCCCGTGTCTCCCCTGTTCCCCCCCACCCCCTGCTCATGCCCCGTGTCTCCCTCCTTTTCACCCCCACCCCCCACTCATGCCCCGTGTCTCCCTCCTTTCCCCCCACCGCCCGCTCATGCCCCATGTCTCCCCTGTTACCACCCACCCCCCACTCATGCTCATTGTCTCCCTCCCGTTCCCCCCACCCCCTGTTCATGCCCCGTGTCTCCCCTGTTCCCCCCACCCCCGCTCATGCCCTGTGTCTCCCTCCTTTCCCCCATCCCCCCTCATGCCCTGTGTCTCCCCTGTTACCCCCACCCCCGCTCATGCCCCGTGTCTACCTGACGTTCCCCCACCCCCGCTCATGCCCCGTGTCTCCCTCCCGTTTCCCCACCCCCGCTCATGCCCTGTGTCTCCCCTGTTCCCCCCACCCCCTGCTCATGTCCCGTGTCTCCCCTGTTCCCCCCCACCCCCGTTCATGCCCCGTGTCTCGCTCCTTTTCCCCCTCCCCCCGCTCATGCCCCGTGTCTCCCCTGTTACCCCCCACCACCCGCTCATGCCCAGTGTCTCCATCCTGTTCTCCCCCACCCCCCGCTCATGCCCCGTGTCTTCCCTGTTCCGCCCCACCCCCCGCTCATGCCTCATGTCTCCCTCCTTTTCCCCCCACCCCCCGCTCAAGCCCTGTGTCTCCCCTGTTCCCCCCACCCCCGCTCATGCCCCGTGTCTCCCTCCTTTCCCCCCACCGCCCGCTCATGCCCCATGTCTCCCCTGTTACCACCCACCCCCCACTCATGCTCATTGTCTCCCTCCCGTTCCCCCCACCCCCTGTTCATGCCCCGTGTCTCCCCTGTTCCCCCCACCCCCGCTCATGCCCTGTGTCTCCCTCCTTTCCCCCATCCCCCCTCATGCCCTGTGTCTCCCCTGTTACCCCCACCCCCGCTCATGCCCCGTGTCTACCTGACGTTCCCCCACCCCCGCTCATGCCCCGTGTCTCCCTCCCGTTTCCCCACCCCCGCTCATGCCCTGTGTCTCCCCTGTTCCCCCCACCCCCTGCTCATGTCCCGTGTCTCCCCTGTTCCCCCCCACCCCCGTTCATGCCCCGTGTCTCGCTCCTTTTCCCCCTCCCCCCGCTCATGCCCCGTGTCTCCCCTGTTACCCCCCACCACCCGCTCATGCCCAGTGTCTCCATCCTGTTCTCCCCCACCCCCCGCTCATGCCCCGTGTCTTCCCTGTTCCGCCCCACCCCCCGCTCATGCCTCATGTCTCCCTCCTTTTCCCCCCACCCCCCGCTCAAGCCCTGTGTCTCCCCTGTTCCCCCCACCCCTGCTCATGCCCCGTGTCTCCCTCCTTTCCCCCCGCCTCCCGCTCATGCCCATGTCTCCCCTGTTCCACCCCACCCCCCGCTCAAGCCCTGTGTCTCCCCTGTTCCCCCCACCCCTGCTCATGCCCCGTGTCTCCCTCCTTTCCCCCCGCCTCCCGCTCATGCCCATGTCTCCCCTGTTCCACCCCACCCCCTGCTCATGCCCCATGTCTCCCTCCTTTCCCCCCACCCCCGCATCTCCCTCCTTTTCCCCCCACCCCCTGCTCATGCCCAGTGTCTCCCTCCCATTCTCTCCCACCCCCGCTCATGCCCTGTGTCTCCCTCCTTTTCCCTCCCACCCCCTGCTCATGCCCAGTGTCTCCCTCCCATTCTCTCCCACCCCCGCTCATGCCCCGTGTCTCCCTCCCTTTCCCCCCACCCCCTGCTCATGCCCGTGTCTCCCTCCTGTACCCCCCACCCCCCGCTCATACCCTGTGTCTCCCTCCTGTTCCCCCCACCCCTGTTCTCGCCCTGTGTAACCCCCCTTTTCCCACCCACCACCCGCTCATGCTCCGTGTCTCCCCTGTTCCCCCCACCCCCTGCTCTTGCCCCGTGTCTCCCCTGTTCCCCCCACCCCCGCTCATGCCCCGTGTCTCTTTCCTTTTCCCCCCCACCCCAGCACATGCCCTGTGTCTTCCTCCTGTTCCCCCACCCCCGCTCATGCCCCGTGTCTTCCTCCTGTTCCCCCCCGCTCAAGCCCTGTGTCTTCCTCTTGTCCCCCCTCGTATGATGCCCCTTGTTGACCTCTTGTTCCCCCCAACCCTCGCTGATGCCCTGTTGTGTTCTCTTTATACACCCCGCCTTCCCTTTCCATGGTGGCCATCTTGTAAAAGATTTTCCTTCCTACACCGGAACGCCGCAGGCGTACCGGTTTGGGAAGAAAAGTCTTTTTTACACCCCCCGGGGTTCCCACTTTGAGGACCTAGGATGCTAGTGGTCTTCATCTATTGAAAAGGACGTTATGGTCACGTTGCACTAATAAAAACCTATGAAATTCAGTAAAAAAAAATGTGTTAAAAGGATGTTATGGATAAGTTGCACTAATAAAAACCTATGAAATTCAATGAAAAAACTTTGTTAAAGGGACGTTATGGTAAAGTTGCACTAATAAAAACCTATGAAATTAAGTAAAAAAACGTTGTCATCAATGACATTTGTGATGTCATCTTGGTTGTCGTGGGTGTTAGTCTTAGCAATGCACAGTGGTGGCGCGAGTTATGGTTGCTTAGCTTACCATAACTGGCAAATTTCAGGGGTATTTCAGTTTTACTTGGAACCATAAAGTCCCTTCAACAACGCTTTTTTATTTAATTTCATAGGTTTTTATTAGTGCAACTTTACCATAACGTCCCTTTAACAAAGTTTTTTTATTGAATATATATATATTTATATTGTTCAGTTCTTCAAATAAATCTTTCAATTTATAAAACAAACCTATTTCTTGGTTCAGTGAGACCAGGTGGATTCAAAGAGATCGGCATTATATAAGGGTACATCATCCAGATTTAAAAGAACGTTTGACATAAAAATATATAAATAAGAGTTTCCATTGGGCATCCCATACTAGGCATTGACTTAGTTGGAGTGCTGGATTGAAATCACTTACACTATCATCTAGAAGGGCCGGTGACTGCGGGCTCCTACATTTGAGCCGGTCCCTTCTTTGGACATCATCTTGACAATGTCCTTAACATCTTGATGGGTCAGCGACTTCCTTAGACACCCGGCACCCCTTCCTGGAGATATCGTTAAAACACCTGGCTCTTTTCGATCATTTTTTTAAGGGCTCATGATGTGTTCCCGCATGAGGAGCCAGTTAAAAGAGCAGGGGGCAATACCGCCCAGATGGATGTCGGCATCGGAACAGGTCTTTGAATCTGAAGCAAATGAGGACTATATTCTAAGGAACCTGACAGGAGCAGAGCTTGTAGAATCCACTGTACTCATGTTTGGAAACGCTTGTGTGTGGGCACGTTATAAATAAAATATCATATCATATTATTGGAAAGGTCACAAAGTCAAAAGTTAGCTAATCTAACAGACCACAAAATACTTCTTACTGAAAAATAACTCTTGACTACAGTGGAAAAATCCCTACAGCTGTTTGATGGCGGAAGGAAACAACTACTATCTGCTGCCGATGAGGAGTGTATGACGAACCTTAAGCGTTTAGAACAGGAGTGCGGTATGCAGATGGTAACTGAACAAGTCATAGAATTAAGCAGAGAGGATGAACAGCTGGGGGAACCAGAAAATGTGATGAAAAACAATGTGGCCTCGCAACTCCCCAAAAAGTGTGGAATGAGTGTAAGGGCCATGCAGGACAAAACCTTATGTGGTTTATTGATAGTGGGTGCACATAGCGAATCCTCTAGCTCTCTATTAGGGCTCCAGTTCTCAAATGATATTGCAGCAATCCTAGACAACCTGGGCCAGAAAGCCCAAAGAAGGATCTACAGCCCCCTCTCTTCCACTCTGGCTGTCACCCATACGCAGCTTGAACAGAACAGAATGGAGGCATTACCAACCAGACCGCTTGAAAAAGATGGGTCAGCTTCCCAAGAAAGACATGAACGACCATATAGGAATGAAAGGAACCCCTCTTCAAATAGATTCAGTCAAGAAAAGGTGGTTATAAACAAAAACAAAACCCAACCGACCTCCAAGACGATGACCCCCAAACAGAGGATCTTCCCCCATCATCATCCAACTCTACTATCTCATCCCTAAATGAATCTGTATTTTCACCTAATACGTCCCCAGTAGAGAGTTTGAGCAATAAAAATCTTATGGCTCAACTCCAGGGCTCCATATTGTCGTCGGCCCTGTGAATCTCTCCTTCATGAAACTTTACGAAACAATGAACGAAAACTTCAAAGACCAGGCCACATTACTAGGGATGGTCCATTCAAAATTTCCCTTTCTGGAATGTTTCTCCACTGCTGTGCAGGCACGCCTAGACAGAGAAGCCGAACAATCTCTACAACGGCAAAATCGACTATGTGACCTGGCAAGGGGTAACTGATCAACAAAAAGGCACATATGGAATTGATGCTAGAATCGCAAAAATGGTTACGAGTTCTGCTCAAATCAACACCGCCCACTAAGAATCTTCATACAGAGACCTTAAGCATGCCACTTAAACAGAGCATGAAGGATATGCAGTTGGAGAAGGAATCTCACCGAAGTAAAATAGGTGGTACCCCCCACACTTCCACCTTAACAATAGGAAATCAGCAGAGAAAACATCAAGAAAAGAACCCCAGAAACAAGGGGCAAACTGCCCCCTGTAATGTCTTGCAACACAGGTCAGAACCAGATACCATTGAATAACGTGTGCAGGCAAGCAGCAGTGGGCCTAACAAGGTGATTGGAGAAAGGGAGAATCGGACTGATGTAACATGGGAAGCAGACAGCCAGGATCAGCGGTAAAAACCCGATATGGATACAGAAACGATCAAACTAGCAAAACAGAAGCTGATACCCACAAGGGAACATTTCACAATCTTTGAAAAAGGAGCAAAAGTTAACAGTGGGAAAAAAAAACTGCAGGAGATTGAGAAAAAGCCTAAACATAAACATGCTCACAGAGGTCTGAAATTTAACGTAGCTAAAAATGTCCTCAGAAACCAGAAATCTCCACCTCTGCCACAAAAGATATTGGGCCTCATTACGACCCTGGCGGAAAGTGACTGACCGGACCGCAACAGCGTAAATAGCGTTTCCGCCATTGCACGAAGGAGCAAAGTGCGGCTAATTACGACCCATCGGGCACGAGCATTACGCCATGGCGGAATCCGAAAGGCTGCGATGGCGGAAATGACCCCAAAACGGCCCTTACCGCCGCCGTACGCTGCACCAGGTGCAATACCGCCACCCATCTTAGCGGTCACCGTAACGAGCGGTCACCGTAACGAGCGGGCACCGCAAATTACGGGCACCGTAAATATACGGAAACGGAAGTAAAAGCATGTGGCCGGAACGGGAAACAGCACGCCGCACAACTATAAAATCCGAATCCCAACACAACCATTAAAAATCCGACCCTGACACACATCCCAACCCGTTCGCAACCCCAGTTAAAAAAATAAATATGGGAAAGGTAGCCAAGAAAGCGTGTGACCGCAAGCGGCAGGTACACTTCTCCCGAGAGGAACTGACCGTGCTCACCGAGACCCTCCAGGAAAATGCCGCCGTCGTCTTCTCCAGTCAAATGACCAGGACGGCCCTTGCCAACAAGAAGGCCATATGGGCCCTGGTGGCACAGCGCGTAAGTGCGGTGGGGACAACACCCCGCACGCCACAGCAATGTCGCAAGCGGTGGGACGACCTGCGGATCCGCGTACGCAGCATACTTTCTGCGAACAGGAACATCGCCACAGCTACCGGGGGGGGTTCAGAGTCGCCCATCAAGTTGACCCCCTGGGAGGATATCTGCGCCTCCACCATAGGAATGGAGAGCATAGAGGGAGTCGGAGGGATGGAGAAAGGAGTGCCGACATCCGGAGAATCAGGTAGGTTGGCCAAGAGAAACAATGCGAAATCCACAAACCACGAACATGTGCAGTACCATGTGACCCCATAGTGCAATACATACTTTGCCCTGACAGCGCCCTCTAAAAGTCAGAATGAATAAACAAATCAATCAAGATGCCATAAACAACCCCTACATGTGCAGCATGCACCCCCTAACTGCAGGCAGCCAAATGAATGCATCCTCAATCCACACGAAAATGAGACCACCTCCAAGGCCCAGTCCCAAATCAGCCTCATGTACCACCCCAATGCATTTGATACGTTGCCATTCCAAATCCGACAGACCCATAACTAACGCTCGCCCCTCTTTACTCCACCACAGGGTCCGATACCAACGACGAGCTGCAGGACACCCCTACCAGCACGCCTGCAAAGAGGGCCAGGACCAACGTCCCAAGAGCCTCCACCTCAGGTGCAAGGATCAAGACACGGCAGCAGCAGGAATCAAGTGGCAGCACACTGGAGGGGACTGCAACAGGCACCCCAGCAGCCAGCAAGTCCACAACCCCAGCACCACAGGTCCCCCCAAAGAACGTATCTGATGGCACTGCCTCTGGTGGTAGCAGCACCATAGGTGACACAGCTGTCATGCCAGCATGCTCCGACACGGAAAACAGTGCTGGCGACGTAGGTACCATCCATGACCTTTCCCAATCCCCCTGCATGTTCCATCCCCTACACCATGACGAAACCACGCAGGGGCACCCTGAAGACGACGACTGGCCAACCCCCACAAGTCCTGTGCCAAGGCAACATGTGTTGAGCAGCCCCCCTGTCACACCACCGCAAATGTCCATGGCCCAGCAGAGGCAACAGTCCCTCGACCTGCTGATCGAGCAACAGCAGGAAGTGTCCACGCTACTCAAGGACCATGCAAATGAATGCGGGGGTTCCAGGGCAGCCATGGAAACATCCACCGAGACACTCAGGGCACAAATAGAGAAAAGTAGTGAGAGCCTCAGGGGACAAATGGAGAAAAGCACCGAGAGCCTGAGGGGGGAACTGCATGCGACGTCCAAAGACGTTTGTGCTGAACTCGCTGCTGTGCGCCGTGTGCTCTCGGAGCTCTCACAAACCCTCAGAGACATGCATGGACGCGAGCAGGCAGAGACATCATCCGTGGCAAGTTCCGTCCAGGGCAGCCCCCAACGCAGATCTGGCAGGAACCTGCGCTCCACGGGCAGGGGTGCCCCTGATACCCGTAGAGGGGGCTTGCAATAGCGTCCAACCACGGACAGCATGCATATTTGGACACTGGTGTTGGGGGGGGAGGTAGTAGGGTGGAGGGGGTGTGTTGGGCTTCACTGGGTGGCGGGTCCATAGGGTGTATAAATCAAATCACATTAACAATACAGCATCTCATTATCATCCAATGACATGTGTGGACATTGATATTTGCGTACGAGGCCTTCATAGGCGTACAGTCCACAATGTGCCTGTACTACACACACACAGTGCCACAGGTCCCCTTTCCGTGTAATAGGCACCATGCGTGGTTGCTAGAAGCATGCATCTATGATGCTCTGTCGGATTGCACGTGCATCCTGTGCCTCATGGACTCCTTGAGGTGCCTCCACATCCCCACCCTCATCATCATCATCATCTTCAGGTGCATGCAGTACAGCGTCAGGGGGCATGGGCACATTCCTACGTATGCACATGTTGTGCAGCATGACACATGCCATGACCATCTTAGAAACCTTCTCATGGCTGTACATGAGTGCCCCGCCAGACCTGCTGAGGCTGCGGAAACGAGCCTTCAGTAGGCCGAATGCCTGTTCAATGACCACACGGGTACGTGAGTGGGCATGGTTGTAGTCCTCCTCATGCTCGTTCTGTGGGTTCCGGATTGGTGTAAGGAGCCATCTCTTCAGTGGATACCCGGCATCACCTGTATGAGACGAATAAAGGGTGTCAGTGGAATGATAGTGCTAAGTAGCCCCCCCCCCTCCTGCAAGGTCATTGACGCATCAAATGGGCCACGATGTCATGCATGGAATGAGACTCACCGAGTAGCCAGGATCTGTGCCCTGCGTGTCGCTCCATGTAGCGTGGTATTCTTGTGTTCCTCAGGACCATAGAATCATGGGTAGATCCTGGAAATCTGGCACAACAATGCGTAAATATCTTGTTGGAGTCACACACCATTTGCACATTGATTGAATGAAACTGTTTCCGGTTGCGGTACTGGACCTCCATGGCATGTGGGACAACCAATTCAACATGGGTGCAGTCGATGGCACCAATGCAACCCGGGATGCCGCCAAGTGCATGGAATCCCACTTTTGCGTTGGTAATCTCCTGGTACGTGCGTGGTAGTGTGATGTGGTCGTCGGCGTGCTTCAGGAGGGCATCGTGCACTTGGAAGAGTGTCCGTGAGAACAGTGGCTGTGAAATGCCATGCAACTGTCCCACTGTGTGCTGGTAGGTGCCTGTGGCCAGGAAGTGGAGTGCAGACACCACCTTCAGTAGGGGTGGGATGGCGGTTGGGCTATCTATCATGCTCACGAGGTCAGCATGTGTCATGTCCACAATGGCGATTATGGTGTCCCGGTCCAAACGGTAGAGGGTGTGGATCTGCTCAGCAGTGAGGTTGAACGGATCGGCTCGGAGGCGTGGGATTGCGGGCCGCCTGCGTGGTGGTAGTGGCAGTGCTTGTGGGCCTTGCTGACCCTGCCTTGCCCTCCTCCTCCTCCTTCTCCTCCGTCTCCCCTGTGCGCCCGGTTGTTGTACCTGTTGTTGTTCGTCGTCTTCTTGTAGTTGTAGCACTTGCAGTGCTATCTGGTCCCCCAGGCCCAACATCGCTAGTCCTGCCGGTAGCATTTTGGAGTGGGAGTGGTTGTGGGAGGGGTTTGGGTCTGCTATATATGTGCTGTCGGCCTGTATGGCCTCCACCTGTGCTGATTGAATGAATCTGTGGCAGATGCAATCCCTTCTGGCCGAGCACGTCCCGCACGTAAGGCTGCATTTGGCCGCATGGCATCTTGGGATTGGAATCATGTATCAAATCCCGATGGCAGTGTGATGTACTTTGACTGATTTTCATGCTATGCTCCCATTGTTACACATGCTATGATTGCAGCCGCTTACATACCTGTGAAGAGTCAGTGGTATGTAGGGCTCGATCGATGGCCGACCCTCATGCAGCACAGTAACGTACTTCACCGACGGGCGTGGCGTCCCATTTGTGATTGCAGCCAGTTAGCATTATGACACACAGCCGCACTACATTGATGTAATTGTGAATGCAAGCGTTCACAGAAGCCTTTTCGACGTAATGTTGCAAGTGAGGAATTCGAAGGCCAGCATTTTTGGTTTTGAAGTAGCGGCGAGGATACGCCCACAGGTCTGGCTGGAAATGTAACGTTCTATTGTAGAATGTCCTTGGGACATGGCCCATAACGAGCAGGCAATGAATGATATGAATTGAATGGGATGCGCAATAGCCTAGTGGACGATAAGGCAGGACGTTCCCAAATCCATCTTGCTTCACAACACTACAGATCCGGCCAGGAGCACAGTGGTTTTTGCAGACTGCATTACGCACAGACGCGATGGAAGTTTCACATATTATGTGAGTGAATATTCATGCGTTTTCATTGCGGGATGAGGGAATGATGAATGGATGCATGGACAGATGATTCCGTTTAGGGTCTGCCATGTACATGGGTTTTTTGAATCACTCCCCTTCCCCTGCGCTATGTGATGCAAGGCTGCCATAGTGGGACTTACGTCTATCTGCCCTTGTCGGATCCTCCCTGTCTCGACGCGCCTTCATACACTTGTGTCTAGGCACGTTACTAATCCCATGTCATGGGTTCTATCTTGACGGACGCATGCACAGTAACCGACGTTGCCAATGGTGTATTTACCTCGATTGATTTCGTTATGATTCGATACTGATTTAGGGGTCTGTATATTCCTTTGGAGTGGGCTAGCATGCATATGGGTGTGGATTTGGTGTGTTGAATGAAGATTGTAATGCATCATGAGTCCCGTAATGCAATCGGTTAATTTGTGTTTCTTTTGGGTGACAGGTATCTCCTGCCCTATTGCAGATGCCATCTCTACGCCACTCCTCCAGATGGTTTTTACTCTCGACTCCTGCAGCTTCGGGTGAATCAGTGGAGCACCATTTCGATCTTATGGGACGATCGCCAATGGGCCACATGCCCTTACGCTGTACTGGTGGCTAGGTGCAACATTTCGGCCTTTCAGCTCGACTAGTGCCTGCCTCATGGGACGGACCTGCGGTTCTTGCCGCTTCCATGTTGCCTTTTTGAACGTTGATGTAGGCCCTGTGTGCCATGATGGTACAGGGCGTCACACAAGTGGAAGCTGGTCAATTATTGCAGATGCAGCCCTCGGTGATGATGGTTGTTTTGGTGTTATTTTGCAAATTGCTGTGGGGCCTTTGTCATTTGGATGTGCATTTAAATTGTATTCCGATATTTGTCGTGTTGCGTTGTTCTTTGCAGGTGATGTGGCGATTTTCGATTTGTGGCGGTATGTATTGCGAGATGATCTGCATTGTGTTCCGCCTTCTGAGTTGAGTTGTGTGGTACAGTACTGGCCGCGTTTGCCTACGTAGCACAGTATGGTCACGGATAGGGGCTGCCATTGTGACTGTTTACATGATGTGCTGTTCAGGGGTGGGGGATTGGCTTTTGGCCGACTGGTGCCTGTCAGCCAGGTCGATTGGTGGAATGATGGGATGTTCAGAATGTGGCTGGTCACAGGTGACTGTGTTTGCGTGCGTTTGTTGGAGGGGGACTGGGGTCATGTCCATTGGAATAGCTTCTGTATTGATGCCATCTGTGCCCTGCAGCTCCCATCGGCCCCTCTTGGGATGAGCCTGGCTGCTCAGTCACTCTGCCAACTTGTGTGGTACATGCTTCTGCTGATGGTTGGTTTGTTTACTGGCAAGAGTACAGGGCTGGTGCAATCCCCCTCAGGATGCTGTTTTGGATGTTGCCTTGCGCTGGTGGCAAGCGATGGGGGACTACTGTTGTTTTGTGTCATGTGTTCTTGATTTTCATTTTGATGTATTGTACCTTCACATGCCTGTGCTGCATCAGTACGGCTATGGTGACATGCCGTACATGGATGCCCACTCACGGGGCGCTTTGAGCCCCTGCATGCTTTTCTACGTTGGCATGCATGGGTGAATTGTAGATTTCACTGGTTGCATAGTGTGAGTACATTGCGCCTGCCAGGAGTTGTGCAATGTGGCCAGGGAGTGGAGTACAGGCACTCAGTGGGCCATTTACGGTTGGTTCACGATGCCGTATTTCTCGCCATGGCGGAATGGTACTTTACGACGTGCTTGATGGCGTTCAGTACATGTCCGCTAGGGTCAGAATTCGCGTACCGTTGCGCCATGGCGGTGATTCCGGTTTTGCAAGGCGCGCGTGCGCGTACTTGGTGCAGTTAGCGTTGCCGTTCACTGCGGTGTCGCTAATGGCATCGTACTTTACGGTGACGGGTCATAATCGCAACGAGCGGTGTTCGATGGCGGTATTGCATTTCCGCCATCATTTTTCCATTTCCGCCAGGGTCGTAATGAGGCCCATTGTGTATACCGAGCGATAAAAAGAACAAACTGTTAAAGGGGAAAAAAAGAGGAGAAAAAACAGTTACCAGAACCCAAGAGAGTCCACAGCATCCGTATCTCAGAAATGGATGAGCCCCTCAAAGACTCCGGCTTGGAATACTCTGTGTACTTGGTAGGAACAATTGACAAAGAACCAGAAGCCCAATCGGATATCAGTGGCATAGAAAGTACCAAATCAGATTGCCCAGCGGCAGAGTACAGGTTGAAATTACATTAAATCAACACAGGTGTAAAATTCATAACCATGGATGATAAAAGAAAGTTGGTCGATGAAAACTTCAGGGGAAGGCAGTGGAGCAAATTGAACAGTGGGCAAAGAAAAACAAATGAGTCACCAAAGGGGGAACCCCAAACATCATCTCCACCTAATAATGATTTGATTCTATCATTAGAATGCATACTCTACTCAAAAAAGAACTTAATCTTAAACAGAAGAAACGTGATGACACTGCTACATCACATTCCGGCATTGCGTGCAATTTCATCAGATGACATCTTGGTGGTGGAATTTGCTGAGGAAACCCAAATGGATTGGGTTCTCCTGCATCTTAGAACAAAATGAATAAAAAATATGCTAAGTGAAGCAGCCAAAATGGTTAGACCCCTAGGGTTTCACCTAAATGATATCGACCAGCCGAGACAGGGGCACATAGCGGCTATGACATGGATATACCATTCCCATAGAAAAAAAAAACACTGACAAGAAAGGTGGACACAATCAAGCTCCCGAGTCACCTACATAGCATGCCCCATCGACAAAATACTCGCACAGACCTAACTCGAGGCCTGAAAGCTAAGGACCTGGAAAATCTGACAGTCACCATTGCCACCTCAAAGAACGAGCCCGAAGGATAAACCAACAGCTTGAAACATCATTTGTAAGGAGTCCCCAAAAGACTGGGCTTGGCTCCTGTATCCCTCTCAAATGAAAATAACACATAACGTGAGACTATAAAGATCGTGGAGGAGCTGCAATTGGGATGTTGGAACATCAGGGGCTTTCAGCACCTGTTCACAAAGTCAGATTTGTATTTTAAGACCTTTGACATCCTGTGCCTCCAAGAATGCTGGCCAAGAGAACCACCTCTGTGTGATGGCTACCGATGATTCCTAAACCCAGCCATAAAGGGACCCAAGGGCAGACCCCATTCGGGTCTGTTCACATTAAGTAAAATGGATACAAATATATGTGTTCTTACATCCCAAACGCCTGGGTCCAAATGTTAACACTGGAAATTGGGGAAAAGGACAGGGGGCAGATAAAGTTGGTACAACTACTGAACCTATATTGGAACTCAGCAAAAGTGAAAGCGGCAGATTTTGTCCCTTGTATTACTGATCTGATTGATACTATAAGAGCTGCAGGAAACCCAGTCTATTCCTTACTGTGTGGAGACCTGAATGTTAGATGTTGTGGAAATTAACCTAGGCCATCCGATCCAAACAACCAAAAAAAAAAACATGGGCATGATTCATGTGATAGGACAAATGAATGGTTGATGGAAATGGAGGCCAGGGATATTCTCTTGCTGAATGGACAAAGAAAGGGTGATATCGGTGCCAACCATACGTGGCACAGTGGTAAAGCTAAGAGTATCTTGGATTACATCTTCGTATCCTCAAATGTCCAGCAGGAAGGGTGTTGCGTATTAATACGCTGTTGGGCTCATGCGTGAGCCGCAACGAGGCTCACGCATGCGCAGTGTTAATAAACACGGCCCGTGCGGCAGTTCGCGCCGGGGACCTAAATCATCCACACGTCTCCGGCGTGGCTCCTTGGATGTATGCGGAGCGAGTGTATGTGTGAGTGCGTGGGCCCCCCATCGCCCCCACAATACTTAACACTGGCGACGAGGACGGCGCGGGAGCCATCCTCCGCTCCGGCAACGTTCCAGGAGAAGAACGTTGACTCGCGTTCACACGAGTCCACGAGTATGGCCGGCGGCCATTTTGGTCAACACGCAAAAGGCAGTGGTAGCGGCCCGTGAGGGTGCTCGTGCGCCACTTGCACTTTTGCTTTGCCCAGCAACAATTTCTGGAAATCCCACAGCCCTCACATCTACAGGGCTGTGGCACAAGTGATCAGGAGGAGAAAAGGGTGCAGGAGGAGCACCACATCGCAAAGGGGACTCAGCACACCAGCCCAGCAGCCACAGAAGGTGTCCAGCAAGTTCCGGTGAGTGCTATTCACCGAAATGGGGGAAGAGGATGACCAAGATGGTGCAATTGCCCCCATCCCACGCAGGATGAACAGCACGCTAAGCCCCATGCCTGAATTTGATACCACAGGCCCTCCATCTAAGCTGGGTCCGAAAAGGCTCCTGTGGGTGAAACGGCTAGAAATGTTTTTCACGGCCACGGGTGTCACGGAAGATGCAGAGAAAATCGCCATCATGGTATACTCGGTAGGGGTGGAGGTACACAAGATCTATGACTCGCTGACCATCCCTGTGGCCACCTACGTTGCAGTGAAACAAGCACTCAGGGATTACTTCGTCCCCATGGCAAACGTAGACTTTGACAGGTTTGTCATGGGCGCGGAGAAGCAGCGAGATGATGAATCATTGGACAAGTTCTGTGCGCGACTCCGACACCTAGCAAGCTCCTGTAGATGGGGTAATGAAGAGGAGATGGTTCGTAACCAGTTGCTGCAAGGGAGCAGCTCCGGAAAACTGCGGAGGCAGGTTTTGAGAGAACCTGGGCTAACCCTACAACAAATCCTAGACATGGGGAGAGCGTATAAACTGGCTGATGCCAGGGGGACAAACATGGACGTTGCTACTAATGCAAAGAAGGAGGAAGAAGCTTTTGCAGTCGGTCGCTATGCACCAGGGAAGGCAAGATGGGCGCCAAGAAATGGAGACCCACTCACAGGTCACAGCAATGCCCCATCATGCCAATACTGCGGATATGACCTGCCACATGTAGGCGAGTGCCCCGCCAAATCAAGAACCTGCGGCAGGTGTGGCACTCCGGGACACTATGCGAGAGTGTGCAGGGCAACGACACCAGTCGCAGCGTCAAGAGGTCCAGAGAGAGTTGGCCGAGGCACCTCTTGGAGGATAAGGGGTGTGTCGTCCATTGAACAGGGCATGCAAGACTTGAACATCGCAGAAGAAGAGGAAGAAGAGGACGAAATCTTCTTCATCTCCAGTATCGCCAAAGGCCCAGGGAAACGGCGTCAGCCCAAGTGCGCAGTGAACATTGGGGAAACACCCACGCCGGTCCTGATAGACACTGGAACGTCCGTCTGTGTGCTAGCGACTGAACACTACAACGCGTTGCCTGGGCCACCAGGGTTGGCAGAGTCCACGGCACGCATATATGCTTTTGGTGGACACACTCCGCTCCCCATCCAGGGGGTGTTTGTAGCACCGGTGACTCATGGACAGACCAGAATCAAGGCAAGATTCTTCGTCACAAGTGTGAGCCCACACTCACTCCTAAGTTGCGCCGCTGCGGAAGCGCTAAACCTTGTCCATTTCTCATTTGCGGTGTACTGCGCTGACCTGGAAAACCTACTGCAACGATTCAAGACAATCTTCAATGGCATAGGAAAGCTGAAAGCTGATCCGATACGCCTCCACATAGACGAGTCAGTGAGACCAACAGCTCTCAAACACCGCCGCATCCCGTTCCATCTGAGAGCACAGGTGGAGAAGGAGTTGCAGTCCCTGATTGACCGAGACATCATCTAAAGGGTGGAAGGCCCCACCCCTTGGGTCTCCCCAATCGTAGTAGCCCCGAAGCCTAAACAGCCAGGCGCTGTGCGCATCTGCGTGGACATGAGGCTACCCAATGTAGCCATCAAGAGGGAACGCCACATCACGCCCACCTTAGATGATATCGTCGGGGAACTCCAGGGAGCAAAAATATTCTCAAAACTAGACCTACGATCTGGATATCACCAGTTAGAGTTACACCCCGAGTCCAGATACATTACGACCTTCACGACTCATGAGGGGTTATATCAATACAAGCGGCTCAGTTTTGGAGTCTCGTCTGCAGCAGAAGTCTTCGGGGGGCTCTGTCAGGACTCAAGGGAGTGATCAACATGTCAGACGACATCCTGGTCTTTGCCCAGTCAGAGGCAGAACATCTGAAGTGCCTAGAGAACACCCTGGAAAGGCTGCGCACTCTAGGTCTAACACTACACAAAGAAAAGTGTTAGTTTCTGAAAGACAGGTTGGAGTTCTTTGGTTTCGTTTTCCATGCTGGAGGGATTTCCCCTGATCCAGAGAAAGTGAAGGACATCCGTGAAGCCGCTCCACCAACATCTCCAGTGGAGATTAGAAGCTTCCTGGGGATGGTGAACTATTGCGGTCGCTTCATCCGTGACCTAGCCTCCCTATCGGAGCCCTTAAGAGCGCTCACCAGGAATGACGTCGCATGGAACTGGAGTGGAAAAGAACAGCGGGCGTTCGATGACATCAAGAGCGCCCTATTCAGGCAAGAGACTATGGCTTATTTCAACTTGGACCGGGAGTCTGAAATTGTGGTCGACGCCAGCCCCGTGGGCCTGGGAGCAGTTCTTATGCAGGCGGACAATCAAGGAACCATGAGGCCCATCGCTTATGCCAGCAAGGCCCTCACCGAGACAGAGAGGAGGTACTCTCAGATCGAGCGGGAGGCATTTGGCCATACTGTGGAGGTGTAAACACTTCCGCATTTACATTCTGGGGAAACCGGTCGTCATGGTGACGGATCACAAGCCCCTAATCCCAATTCTATCAGGGACCTCGTCCAAACCACCACCTCGCATTGAACGATGGATGCTCTCGCTAATGGAGTACGGGGTCAAATTACTGTACCGCCCAGGAACACTCAACCCGGCAGACTATCTGTCCCGCCACCCGGGCTCGGGGAGGCTCCGAGACTCCATTGAAGTGGCCGACTGCGTAGAGGCCGTACACCTGGCTGTCGAATCTGTGCTGCCCATTACCCTGGCCCGCCAGGAAATTGCAGAGGAATCCAACAAAGACGAAACATTCACCAAAATCAGGCAGGCGATAGCGAGTGGGGAGTGGCGTAAGGTCGAGCAAGACAACACCAGGAGGATCATCGGGGCTCAAAAGGACCTGCAAGCCCTCTGGAAGGCGCGGCACGAGTTGACGGTGGCGGATGACGGCCTCCTGCTGAGGGGTCACCAGATTGTGATCCCGAGAACGTTAGTTGACAAAGTCCTACATCTGGCCCATAATGGCCACCAGGGGATGGCCAAAATGAAAGCTTGCTTGAGATTAAAGGTCTGGTTCCCGGAGCTGGAAAGCAGAGTGGAGAAGTTTGTGAAGAACTGCATTCCCTGCCAAGCTGCGAGTCCGGTGGAAAGGGGGCCGCCGATTCAAGCCATGGTAAGGAGCGACCAGCCATGGGGGACGGTGCATGCCGATTTTGGGTCCACAGACAGGGGAATGTACTTTCTGGTGGTGACCGATCAGTGGTCACGATACCCCGAGGTTGAGCTGGTCGAATCCACTGCCAGCGAACACACCATCATGGCGTTGGAGAAAATGTTTGCCACGCATGGGTTTCCAAGGGAGTTGTGCTCGGACAACGGTGCCCCGTTCAAAGGGCAGAAGTTTGCAACCTACTGCGAAGAAAGAGGGATAAAACATCGGAAGGTCACACCCCTCTGGCCAAGAGCAAATGGGGAGGTAGAGCGATTTATGCGAACGCTCAACAAGGTATTCCACATATCAATGAATGGAGGGGAAGATCTAAGACGGAACCTGTTCGAATTTCTCCGAAAGTACCGCTCGACCCCGCATCAGTCCACTGGGGTCGCCCCGGCAGTGGCGCTCTTCAAATGGGTGCCAAGAGGATTGTTACCAGAAATCGGAGGTCGACATCCGGGAGAGATCAATAACGAGCAGGTGCAAGCGGAGAGAGCCACTCAGAATGAAAGAGAGACCACCAGGAGAAGGCTCCCAGAGAAAGACATTGCCGTGGGTGACACCGTGCTAGTGCGGAACAGAAGGCCGGAAGGAAAGTTGTCACTACCATATGAGACGCAGCCACTCGGGGTGACGCACGTAAAAGGGCCTATGGTCACCGCCGCCAATGCACGAGGGACTGTCACCAGGAAAGTGTCCTTCTTCAAACGCATAGGAACTGCGAGTCCGGAGGAGACAGTCACACCCCACCCGGAGCAGGATGCCGAGTCAACACTGAGACAAGATGAACCGCCCGAGACTCCAGGGACGCCCGGTGTACCTCCGGATGAAGCACGCAGGTACCCGAGCCAGGCGGGGCGAAGGCCGCCGCAGAGGTTCCAAGACTTTCTTATGGACCCTGCTTCGTAATCAGTGGTACACTAACAGTTTAAGTTGTATTTGAGCACTGTTAATTTCATGTTTGTTCATGTTTTCTGTTTCGGGGGGAAAAGGAGGGATGTTGCGTATTAATACGCTGTTGGGCGCATGCGTGAGCCACAACGAGGCTCACGCATGCGCAGTGTTAATAAACACGGCCCGTGCGGCAGTTCGCGCCGGGGACCTAAATCATCCACACGTCTCCGGCGTGGCTCCTTGGATGTATGCGGAGCGAGTGTGTGTGTGAGTGCGTGAGCCCCCCAGCACCCTCACAATACTTAACAAAGGGTATTCCCATGTCGATTATGAGAATGAGGTCTAGTGACCACTCCCTATTAACACTGTGTTGGAAAAAAAGCCCCAGTAGTAGAAACTGGTACAAGTAACATCAGAATGTCTGTATCGGAAGGCAGAAATAGATTAGCATTCACCACAGAAGAAGTCATAAAGATAAGAAAACAATGGTGTGCAGGATTTTCCAAGTGTAATAGCAAACTAGAATACACAGCCTTACTAGCCCAATTTGTGGTGAGAAAAGTGGGTCATGGGACCCCAAAGTACTCCCACAAATATGGCTACAATAATGACTTGGTGAAGGCCAGAAAACAACATAGACAAGATATTAAATAACTGCTGAACCCATATGCATGCATTAGTAATGGCCGAACCCCAAACCCTCACCCATAATGATAGGCTCGCAACTTGTTTCAGGTGTTGGCAATAAAAAGGCTGTAGGATTTTATTGTACAGATATGGGTTATGACAATAACAATATCACATATCATGATGGTGTCATACTTTTGGGCACCGGGTCCTGAGGTTACAACCTCGGACCCGTGCCGCCTTCTTGTGTCCCACGACTTGTTGTGGGCACTGTACAGTGCCTTGTACTTCTTTTTGCTCGTCTCTCCTTTTTGTAGGGTGGGTGGGTTCTGTGGTAAAGAAGCAAGAAAATTTGGAAGACACTGAGTAAACAGTGAACCTCCTGTTTGCTTGGGTCCCCGTTCAGGGTCCACAAACAGATTGTGATTACTCTGAGCATGCTGCTCTCATTTATAGGACCCAGGGAGGCCCTGGGTCTTTGTTGTGTATGTGGTGGGGGCTGCTGTTGTCGCGGCCCCCGGCCGGATAGCCGACTGTCTGACCCCCTGGTCGGGGCAGATCTTTGAACCTGGGCCCTGCCTGATGGTTGTTTTCCTTATGGCGCTTAGCGCCTTGCTGTTTGGAGGAAGGGTGCGATGGCTGTTCGCACCTTACCCTTCCGTGGCTTTTGTGCTGCCGAGACTGCATGTCTCCGTAGCTGGGGGGAGGAGAGGAGCAAGCGCGGGGAGGTTGGGTCTGCCCCTCTCCCAGCTGCCGATGGTAACAGCAGTTACCCTGCCTTGCTTGTGGGATGCCCATGCAGCATTGCCCATAACTTCTGAACCCATATGCATGCATTAGTAATGGCCGAACCCCAAACCCTCACCCATAATGATAGGCTCACAACTTGTTTCAGGTTTTGGCAATAAAAAGGCCATAGGATTTTATTGTACAGATATGGGTTATGACAATAACAATATCACATATCATGATGGTGTAATACTTTTGGGCACCGGGTCCTGAGGTTGCCCCCTCGCACCCGTGCCGCCACACACGGGCAGGTTGCCGGCTGACCGTGTTCCCCCAAGAGTATGCCCTAGAGACAGCCCCTGTGAGCAAGTGTTGTATTGATTTCCCGAAAGAAATGCTCCATGCCCTGGCTAGACAGATGGGTGCCGTCGTCGAGAAAAAGGTCTGGGTTGCCTAGTGTAATGGCTGGGTGTTTTATGAAACCCAGTCCTCTAGTCATACAGAATCTCTCTATAGTCCTGTTCAGTTTTCTTCTGGATATGTCTATAGATTTGTGGCAGTTGGCCCATAGCCATTTCTTTCTTGGTAAAATGGCCGAGAAATATATTTTGGTACCCCTCCAGTTGTGCGAAATGCCTGCTAGGGAGGAGCACATTTCTTTGCATAGGGTGTGTCTAGCTGTGTTGACTAGGTCGTTGCCCCCTAGATGTACGATCAGGAATTCTGGTGGGTCCCTGTATGCCACCAGTTCCGCTAATGTTTCGTGGACATCCGCCCAACGTAGGCCTCTGTATCCCCACCATGAAGTAATGGTGTTTCTGAAAGGTGGCCCTTCTTTAGTCTCTTCTGCCCATCTGCCTATCCTGAAAACGAATGAGTGGCCAACTATCCATGCTGATCGGAGTGTGGTCCTCAATTCGCCTGTTGTTTCTGTGGTGGTGGGAGGGAGGGAAAAGCAAGATAAATTATTAGGGGGGATGGCTATATCGATTGCGGTCTGATATATCTTTTATAACAGTCTGACTTCCATCCCCCTATGTTTTTTAGTAGTTGCGGTGCTAAACCTCCTTGCCATGCTGTGGTGGCGGCACCTATCCTGAAGGAATGAGTGCCGAAATGTTTGGGATCCCACCCTGCTCTGCTGATTGCTTTCATCAGCACTCCTTTAAATTGGTAGCAGCTTAGGGCTGATGCATCCTTGTGGATTAAAATATTCCTCCCCACTTTGGGTCGTTGTGCATAATAGAGGTTGGTGATGCACACCGGGCAGTTTGTTGCCTCATCGATGCAACAAATATTGATGGTTCTTTTTGCACCCGTTTTCGACTGTTGCATTTCTATATTAACACTCTCCTGTCTCACCCTGATTTCCATGACGCCCAGACCGTTTGTGGTCTTGGTGCAGGAAGCGATGAGTTCTCCTACCCGGAAAGCCCTGAAGTAGGCTAGGAAAAAGGCTGTTTTAAATAACATTGTCTCGTAAGGGTGCCAGCATATGGCTTCCAAATGGCTTGCTATCTGTACCAGTTTGGTGAAATCAAGGGGTCGGCGGGTGTCCACTTGCGGCCCCTCTAATCTGCCCCATCCCTTCATTGCATAAGAAATGAGGGTGTTCTGGGTGGGGTCTGAATCGCCCCGTATTTTCGTAAAGTATGAGATTGCCACCAGGTGTCTTTTAGCCCAATCCCTTTTGAAACCTTGTTCCCAGGCCCATTTTAAAAATACTTCTATATCTTTAATCGTTATTAGCTCTGCGTGGTTTAAACCTGTGGCTTTGAATACTGTTTGCAAACACTTACTGTACTGTGTTGCTGTGGTGCTTGCCACCGCCCTCTCTGCCATCTCTGTTAGGAAGCCTGTAAGATTGTTGGCACCCGTTGTTGTTGTGCCTGATTCTTGTTGGGTATCCCGGCCTGGGCTCTCTGGTGCTGGCGTTGATGCCAATGTGTTTCTGGCACCCCTTTTAGAGGTGCCTGCTTTGTATTGGTCATCCCGGCCTGTACTCTCTGGTGCTGGCGTTGATGCCAATGTGTTGTTGGCACCCATTTTAGAGGTACCTGCTTTGTATTGGTCATCCCGACCTGCACTCTCTGGTGCTGGCGTTGATGCCGATGTGTTGTTGGCACCCGTTTTAGAGGTGCCTGGTTTTCGTTGGGCATTCCGGCCTGTGCTCTCTGGCGTTGGCGTTGATGCCGTTATTCTTGTCTTCCCATTATTGCCCAGCATTCTGCTGGTATTGGCGTCATCTGTTCTTGGGCGTGCGGCGCTAGCTCTCGGAATCTTGTCCACTGGAAGCGAGATAAGGCATCAGCAATGTTATTATCTGCCCCTGAAATGTGTTTCGCTTTGAGTACAACGTTTACTTGTAATATGACTTTGTAATGGCTTGTAATACTTTTAGTACTAAAGGGCATTTCGTAGACCTTCTGTTTATGGAGCCCACTACAGCCATGTTGTCGCACTAAATTAAAAGTTCCGTATTCGCTAGTCGCCTGCCCCAGATGTGTAATGTTAGCCAGATGGGGAATATTTCTAGTAAGGTGATGTTTCTTGTCAACCCTGCTGCTTGCCATGAATTGGGCCAGTGTCCTGCCACCCATTCGGAGTCTAGTCTGGCTCCAAACCCCTTGCTCCCAGCTGCGTCGGTGTATAGGACCCTGCTTGACCGGGTATTTAAAGGTGTTCGCCAAAGTAAAGACCCGTTGAAATCTCTGAGGAATTTTCCCCATGTTTCCAGGTCCTGTTTCACCTCTCTGCCTAGCCGGATATGCAAGTGTGGTTTGGTGAGTGATTTGATTTTGAACTCCAGGCTTCTAGAAAATATCCTCCCTTGCGGTATTATTTTGGATGCGAAATTGAGGCTGCCTGCTTAGGATTGTATTTCCTTTACAGTCCCCTTATCTCTCATTATCAGGTTTTGTATTTTAGCCCGGAGTTCTGATATTTTTGTTTTTGGGATTCTGCAGAGCCCCTTTGCTGAGTCTATTTCGATGCCCAGAAAGATTAGGTTTGTGTCTGGTTTGGTGGTTTTTTCCCCCGCTAGGGGAATTCCCCACTGAGCGGCCATGTGCTCCAGATTTGCTAAAGCCTGGCCGCATTCCTCGGAGTTTGGTGGCCCTATGACCATGAAATTGTCTGGGTAATGCACTATTTTTGTCCCTGGTCTCTGCTTTAGGAAAACCCATTGAAAAAAGGAACTGAATTGCTCAAATAGTGCACAGGATACTGCGCACCCCATGGGAAGGCATCTATCTACGTAGAATTTGTTGTTAAAAGTGAAACCTAGCCACTGCTGTGACTCTGGGTGGACTGGCAAGAGTCTGAAAGCAGATTCGATGTCTGACACACTCTTGTATGAGCCTTACCGCTTCTTGGAAATGCGTGTAAGTTACAGCGGATTCTGTGTGTGGGATGCCATTGTTTAAAGACTGGCCTTTAGGGTAGGATAGATGATGGATTAGTCTCATTTTTCCGGGTTCTTTTTTGGGGACCAGGCCTAGTGGAGATATTAAATAGTCCTTTAGAGGCATGGCGTCCCAAGGACCTGCTACCCTGCCCAGTTGCAGTTCTTTCTTGATTTTGGTTTCTACTATCTGGGAGTTGTCCCTGGCTGACTTTAGATTCATCGGGATGTATTGTGACCCAGAGCCCTTAAATGGGATAAAAAACTCTTTGGTGAAACCCTGCAATATTATCCTGCTGGTTTCTATGTCTGGGTAGCTGTTTAGGGCATCCCTAAAATTGCCCGGGTTGATGGGCGTTCGTCCTGGTTCTAAAATTGGGATATCATTCTTTCTTGGCTGGAAGTCTGGTGCAATTGCTTGTTACATGGTCGCCGTTGCAGTTTGTGCAGGTGTCTTTGCCCCATGTACACTGGTTTTTCCCAAAATTTCTGCATGGGATGTTGGATTTGACAGCCTGCTGTTTGTTCTGTCTGTGGGCATTATTTTTAGCCGCCCCAGGCTGGTTCCTCAGAAAGGGCTGCTCCCCTTTTTTGGATTTATCATTGTCATGGGATTTGCTTACTTGCGAATTTTTGCTATTTTTGGAAGAATAATGCATGGTATCTTCTTCCTGGGGAGGTTCGGCGTTGAGGGTGTATAAATCGTTCTGGACTTCATCCCACTCAATGGCCGGCCTTTCTGACATGCTCCCCCTAAATCTGATGTTGTATACAAGCCATGTCTTCCCCCTCTGTGTTACTTTTACTTCCCTTATTTTATCAACGTATGCCCAGAGCTTCCTACCATCCATGGGGAATTTTTCTTCATATATAGTTGCTAATATGGCAAAGGCATGTAACCAGTTGTCCCAGTTTGTTCGACCTGGGCGTTCCTGGCAATGGCTTTTTCTTCTATTTTTTTGGGGTCTCTAAAAGTGTCTTTCCCTTTGCGCTGTGCTTCTATTAGGGAAAAGATTTCTATAACTTCTTTGGCCTATATGGCTTCTTTGATTGTGGTATCAATGTTCCATGCCAGGCATCTTTTGTATCTATTTAATATCTCTGTTTGGAAAGATTTCATTTTTTGTTTTAATTGCGCATTACAGATTGATATAATGCCAGTTGTATTGCTGCCGGGTGTCCCTGTCGCGCCCGTGTTGTCTGTGCCTGGCATTGTCCATGCTTTTAGGGCACCTGTTGGATCAGTTGCTGAGTTGTGGAGGCTGTTGTATTTATAGCTGTGGGCGCTATTGGCAACTGTTGTACTTGTTGTGGCGGAATTGCTATAGGTAGTGTTACGGGTGGGTTGACAACCGTTATAGTAGGTTCTATTGCGATGGGGGGGGTTTGAGGCCCCAGGTTCCCTTGTGGGCGGTATCTGTTTCCCCCTTTTTTCTACCATTAGTTGCTGTAATTCCGCTATATTCTCGCATAATTTTGACAATTTTTTGGTACCTTTTCTGGCGTCTTTGGATATTTTTCTCCTTTTTAATGGTGCGAAAACTCCTCCTGGCTGGGTGGGCTGGTAATTCCTTCCCTGGGTAGGCTGTACATGTTTTCTCTAACCCATGCCCATCCGTAGTGCTCTGCCGCTTCAATGGCTGCTAGCTATTGTGGTGATTTGGTCTTCTGCGCCGGTGTTGGGGGTGCCTGTGTTTTCTGTTTGGGTCCCATGCTTTTCTATGCCTGCAATAGGAAAAAAAACGGGGTTATATCACGGAGTTAAACCGTTGATATCGGCGGGTTCTTTGCGTCTGTTCTATTTGTTGCCCGTGCTGGGTAACTGTTGACTGGTGCCTTCTTGTCCGGGTTTCAGAAAATTGGGGAGCCCCCAGGCTTGATTTACTAATTTAAATACTTGGTTTCGCTGTGAGGTCACCCTGCAGAGTTACAGAAATTATTTTAAATCTGCACTCTTTGGGCCTGTCGAGCTTGGAAATGTGTTCGCCAGCTCTGTGTGGCTGTCAAGCAAAGACGACCTCCCAAGCTGGTTTGTGACTCTGCCTAGTTTAAAATTGGCCTGTGTTATCCTGCCCCGTCTGCCTTATAACGCGGGGGTTCCAGGCCACTCTAATAACATGCATCTCTTCTGGGCATAAATGTCTATTTTTCCTCCCTCGTAGCCCGAGCGCGGTGGCTCACCTGTAAAGTGTTGAATCGGAAGCCGTCCGCGCCGTGCTGTTCGAGTGCCGCTTCTCCTTCGTTCGCACTAGTTTTGTGGATGATTCCGCAGCACGTGTCTTTGTTTGCTGTGGTTTGGACACGCTCGCCGCTCGCTTTTCTGTCTATGCCGAAAATGTTGAAGCTGGCAGCGTCCGCGCTGGCCGTTCGGTTGCCGCTTTTTCCTTCGTTAAAACTGCATCAGCAATTGGTTTGAACAGTACAATATTCAGGAAGGAAAAAGACACTGGGATGTACAGCAAACTTTAAAAATTGCTAAAGAAGCAAGAAGATTTGGAAGACACTGAGTAAACAGTGAACCTCCTGTTTGCTTGGGTCCACGTCAGGGTCCACAAACAGATTGTGATTACTCTGAGCATGCTGCTCTCATTTATAGGACCCAGGGAGGCCCTGGGTCTTTGTTGTGTATGTGGTGGGGGCTGCTGTTGTCGCGGCCCCCGGCCGGATAGCCGACTGTCTGTGGGGGCAGATCTTTGAACCTGGGCCCTGCATGATGGTTGTTTTCCTTATGGCGCTTAGCACCTTGCTGTTTGGAGGAAAGGTGCGATGACTGGTCGCACCTTACCCTTCTGTGGCTTTTGTGCTGTCGAGACTGCGTGTCTCCGTAGCTGGGGGGAGAGGAGAGGAGCAGGCGCGGGGAGGTTGGGTCTGCCCCTCTCCCAGTTGCCGATGGTAACAGCAGTTACCCTGCCTCGCTTGTGGGATGCCCAGCAGCATTGCCCAGAACTGAAGAAACCGAAACGAGTAATCAGAGAACAGAAACTAAAACAAAGGAAACAACAATATAAAAATTGGCAAATATCTTTTAAACATCTAAGATAACAGTTTGAATAAGAATGAATGATAAAAACCTTAGGTAGGAAAAATTCCAGAGTGACGTGGGAACTAATAATGCTTGGGGTGTAACCCAAGATGCAGTACAGCTGACAGGGGTGTCTGAAGAAACCTGGGTTGAACATTTCCAATCCATCTTTGGCTTAGTGTCCGCGGGTGAAAACAACTTGGGCCCCAAGGTAGATGACCCGTGGTCATGGAAATTTGAAAGAAATGACATTGTGGGACTAATTGGAAAGCTGAGCACCTCCATGGCCCCAGCTCTGACAGCCTCACTAACAGCATTCTAAGACAAAACCCCGAACAGTGGGCATATTTTGCACATTACCTTTTTCATTTGGTAATGAAGCAAAAGAAAGTGCCACTATCTTGGAAAAGGGCAATAATCGTGCCAATCTTCAAGAAGGGCAATAGGACAAATCCAAAGAATTACCGCCCTATCACCCTCCTTGACATCCTGGGAAAGCTGTTTGCTTCTTTACTATTGGGGCACTTGACGAAGTGGGCTGGGGAATCTAAGATTCTAGACCCACGTCAGGTGGGATTTGTGAAGGGTGTACGCATGTCAGTAAATCTATTTCTGATGAACATCCTAAAATTGCAGGCAATGAGGGAGAAATCTAAAATCTACATTGCATGCGATGATCTAGAGCAGGCATTCAATGGTATCAGTAATGAAAATGTGTGGGAAAAATTTAAATCGTGTGGTTATCTGAGTGATTTGCTGGAATCGAGCATGGCACTCTACTCATGGACCTCCATGCAAGTGCGTATGAAAATGCAGGGGGGACTGACTAGAGAAATTATGACGCATTGGGGACTTTTGTTTAACTTGTGCACATTGGACCTGTCAGAACATCAAGCAAAGGGGAGAGCATTCCCTCCGAGAATAAACAGATGCCCAATACCCTGGGAGTTATACGCAAATGATATCATCCTGTTGGATAACACTCCTATAGGTCTACAAAGAAGATTGACAAATGCGGAAGCCTATATGGAGAAAATCTCTCTGCGTGTAAACTCAAAATAAATCAAAGATAATGATTATCAGCTCAGGCAGGCGGGACGCTGGCAAAAAATCCAACTTTAAATGGCAGATGGGGAAAGAACATGTAAAGAACACTGAAAAGATCTTATACCTTGGTGTGTGTTTAAATCAGAGCATAATCGAATCACCTTGGGCCCAGAGCTTACGATCAAAAGCAAAAAATCCAGCCTGTCAAGGAGCTGTTCTCCGTAATAGATATTGAGAATTTTCAAGTATCCCAGTTGTAACTTTTTACAACATGAAGGCCATCCCGATCTTAACATACGGGGCTGAGGCAACTCTGAACCTCCTCATGCAAACATGGGATACCCTTGAACAGGGCGTTGCTAGGGGGGGGGCTAAGGGGGCTATAGCCCCTGATCTTTTGGTTGTAGCCCCGAATAGAATCTCAGGAGCTACAGCCAAAAGACTAGCTAGCCCCCAGTCCCAACAGTTCTGACATCAGCTTAGCCCCGGGTCTTTTCCAGACCTAGCAACTCCCCTGCCCTTGAAGGCATATTTTGGAAAAGGTTCCTGAGACTACCAAAGGGGCTTCCACTTGCCCTAATTCGGTTTGAATTGGGTTTGTACTCCATGAATGCGGTGAATCTACTCCATAAATCGCTTATAGAGAATTCACCCCTCCCCCCTAGAAATATTGGGGCGTGTGCAAGGAAAAACCTCAGAATGGCCGCTAGAGTACTGTACAGATAAATCTGCCTTATGCTTGGCCCACTCGCATGCAACTATAGAAGACATAGATGCTAACACAGGTCACATTAAGCATAAGGTTTATAATGACAACTGGATTACGACCCAGGCAAAAAAGAACACACATACAATAATGAGAGAGCACAGTGAAGAAAGCAGAGCCCTAAGAATACTACCGAAATATCTTATTAAGTTCCCATGCAGAAAATATCGGGAGCAATTTATGAGAATACGGCTAAACCTATTCCCTACAAAGGAGATCTTAAGAGCTAGAAAGCAGATAGATATGACGTGTAGATTTTGCGGTCTAGAGGAGGGTGTTGAAACGATTAATGATTTGGTTGTACATTGTGTGGGTCTAAAGAACCATGAACCCTCCATATGGGAATGTTGATAAAGGAAGCAGACTCCCTAACGATGGATGAATGGTGGTATATGATTCGGTTGGGAGATACGCCAGCACTGATTTTCACTGTAGGTAGGTTGATTACGGACATTTTTAAATTGAAATGAAATGGGATACTATGAGCAGATAGGAGAGTTAAACGAAAATATTGATGTGTGAAAGCGATTATGTACGTTTAGCAAGCTTTTAGCTGGTTGGCTTTTAAATACTAATTGTGTTAGTGAATAATGAAGGGAAGATTATTTTCTAAAGTGAAAATGAGTATTTTGCTATATTATCTTCTTTTTTCTTTTAAATATGGGAACATTTGATGTACTGTAACAAATGTGTATTAAGATGAAGGTTGGAGGCGGATGGTAAAAAAAAAAAAACTTCCCTCCTTCACTTCCTTCATTCTATCCAGAAAATCTGAACTCTCAAACACAAATAGGCACAGCAACTGCTGTTGACTTTCACAGCGATGGCATACACAAGAGTCCAAGGATGGGGCCTGGGAGAGCCGTGTCACAGAAGTCCGATGGTAGTCTGGCCGTACTCTGCTCCTACATGTCGTCTCATGAGTCGCTCCCAGAGCTTGCTACCAAAGCCCCTCCCTCCTGCTTGGGAAAAGATACCTGCTCTCTCACGGACACCTTGCAAGTGGAGGATCTCTCATCCTTTAGTCACAATTACAACCACCCCAAATCACTAGGTGGGACCCAGGCGAGAGCTATAGAATAGAACTGGGGATTTGCATAAATATGAAGAACTCAGAAAGAATCTTTATGTCAAGTAGGCAACTATTTTCAAGGGTTTGCCTTCTTCCTGTGCCCATTTCCCTATATAATGGAAACTGTTTTTGCTTGTGTTTTGCTTTCAGCTTGAAGTAACACTGGCTGTACCGATTGTAACGTTATCTAGGGATCATCAGGGATTTCACTTGCAACCATCAATCAGGTTGTTGGCAGCATACTCTGTCTGCATGACTCAGGCTTTCCTCTCACTCAAGCTGAGGGATTCCCGATCAAGCCTCTAAACACAGGAACCAGATTGGCATTCTGTTATACTTAGCAACTGATGAAGGCGGCAGTGGGGTACATAATAGTTACCTGATGGCTCTACTGTGACTTTTGCCATACACCACCTATGGCCTGCTTTGATCTGTTCCCATGAAATGCATATATTATTTTATTCATGCAGCCATATTTGTGGGTTTTAAATCTGATTTACCAGCAAAAAGTATTACCAGTTATTACATATGTGATGGAATCTGTGTTACCTAAGACGCCCAAATTCTGGAACCAGCTAGAAGCTAAATTTTGGAAAAGAGTACTAAATGTACCAAAAAGCACTCCTAATATGCTTCTAAGATATGAACTTGGTCTTTTATCGATACAGGCACAAGTCACTTGGAAAATGTGAACATTATTTAGAAAATGCATCATGGGTGTATCCAATCGAGATAGTCTAGCTATTCTAGCTGATTACTTGTTGACCTCGTCTCATTCATTTCCCTCAAAATGGAGAATACATACTTTGAATGCTCTTGCAGACGTAGATATCTCAATTGACCTCCTTGTCACAAATCCAAACCGAGCCAAGGCCAAACTTTATCAAGCTGACTGGTCTTTGACTCAAGAAAAATGCCTCAAACTTAAAGACTTCAATAGGAGTCATTTTGGTCACAAACAACTACGCACAATGGATGACTATCGTGTTAGATGCCCATCACCAAATTTAAGACTGAAAATTTTAAGGTTACGACTCAACTTATGGCCGGTCAATGAAATTCTGGTAAGACGAGGTCTTGTCAAAAAAGAACTAAGCTATTGTCGCTTTTGCAAGGATGCATCTCTCACAGAAACCTTGTGTCACATCATAACGAAATGCAAAGCCTTCACATCACATCGAGCTAAACTTGATAAATGTTTGAGTCAAAAGTATTCTGTTCGTTCTAACGATGAAATATGGGCCGAAATCTTTGGGTCTGTAAGCATTTCTGTCAGAATTGCAACGATTCACATTCTTGATGCTGCCTTTCCCTATGAGAGAAAACCCTTTACCCTTGCAAAATGGAAACAATCTAGCTAACTTCATAGCATATATAACCTTGCTTAAAAAAATGCAGTTTTTATTTCTTGCTAAATTGCCCTCGTTGTCTCTTTCCTCTTTAAGAAATGTTTGCAAAATCAGCATGATGAAATAAATTTTATACTGTTAATGTTTACTGACATTGTATATATACTGTGAATATAATTTTATGATGAAATGAACTGTATAGTATTACTAAATTACTTGTTTTATATATTTGTAAAGTTGAATTTTCAACTAAACCAAATAAAAAAAACAAATCGGATTTACTTATATATTTTTTGTATATTTGTAAGGTGCCTATACAAAAAGTGGTGTTTCAAGGCATGCCCTCCCCCTTCATCTGCGTACTAATCTGACCTTCAAAAGCTTCAGGACTAACACTAAAAAATGGCTATCTATGAACGACATTGCTCACCTCAGTGCCTAGAGCACTCTGAGGTCTCAACCACTCTTTTCTTGATAATGCACTTGCTTCCTGACTGCTTGTAATTATTTGTAAATGCTTTATTTATTCTTTGCTTGACCATTTGATGTTTCTAGCCTACACTTGCTTTGACATGACTAGACTGTATCTATCCAATTTGCATCATTGATAATACACTCGCTTCCTGACGTTTTGTAAATTATTTTTAAATGATTTATTTCTACCTTGCTCGACCATTAGATGTTTATAGCCTACACTTGCATTGACATGACATTATTGTGTGTGCCCAATTAGCATTTAAGCTGTCTTGTAATGCGCCCAGATACCCTAGGGTGTGGCACCCTTTATAAATCAATAAAACAAACAAACAAACACAAGAAAAAATGGGTGGGGGGACAAGGGAGAACGGTAGAATAAATGTCCTACTAGGCCTTGTAACATTCGGATCGTGAAAGTGAAGAACAAGAAAAGCGGGGAAAGGGGGATGGAAGGGAAAGTGCAGGTCAGTGACCAATGAAGTGCTAAGGAGGGAAAGGAAAAGTGAAGGGGTGAAGTGCTGTTACATGTGAAGCCAAAGGGCAAGTGCCACCGAGAAGCAGGTAAGCACAGGGAAGGGGGAAGGCAGGAGTTAAGGGGGTTGGTTAGAGAGCAAGTACCATGGGAAGCCAGTAAGAAGAGGGAGGTGGGGGGCTTGGCAGAAACGAACATGGACCCCTGTAATACTCAGAGGGAAACAAGAGGCCAGTCGTAGAGCAAGAGGAAAGGGTTAGCAGGGAAGGGGGAGAGAGGAGGAGGAGAAAAGAAAGGTCTTGATGAGCTCCTGGAACTTAAGGAGATCCGGCTCAAGCATGAGAGGGGCAGGGAGACCATTCCAGGAGAGACTTCTGCCCCCCACTCTCAATTTGGAGAAGCAACGTACTTGCAAAGAGTTCGAGCTAGCAGACCGAAGGGCTCTCGTAGGGAGGTATTTAGGGAGAGAGAGCTGCATGTATTGGAGTCAGAGGCCACAGAAAGCCTTGTGGGTGATGCAGAGGGTCTTCTATTTGATCCTAGCAGCAACTAGAAGCCAGTGGAGAGAAATTAGGGCTGGAGAGATTTGGTCCCTGTGCTTGATAAGTCTTGCAGTCCTATTCCGGATGAGTTGAAGGGGATGAAGGGAGGCAGAAGGAAGATTAAGGAAGAGACGGTTACAGTAGTCAAGCCTAGAAAGGACCAGAGCATTGAAGACATTGAATTTCTGGGGAAAGGTAAAGAAAGGGAGAATACCTCTGAGGAGGTGTAGTTGATAGTCGGACTTCTTAGGGATGTCCGTGTGTGAGGAGAAACAGATAGAGAAGAGTCAAAGATGATAACAAGATTTTTTACCTCAGAGAAGGGTGAGGGAGGGGCCTGTAGATGGCGGCCAGGGAGAGGTAGGGAAGGAGGGATAAGGGGGGTTCCAATAGAAAGGATCTCAGTCTTACTGGCATTAAGGCAGAGATCACTGGCAGCGCACCAGGACTGAATGGCAGTCCGACAGTCAGGTATGGGAGAGGAGGAGGACGAAGTAGAGGGAAGCTTGAAGGAGAGCTGAGTGCCACCTGCATAACACTAGAAGTGAAGCGAATGAGAAAGAAGAAATCAGATGGGCCAAGGGGGCAAGGTAGATATTGAAAAGCCACAACAAGAGTATAGAGCCTTCAGGGACACCGCAGGTGGAGAGTTGATAGGGGAGACAAAAGGGCCCAGTTGAACCTGGGAGGGTCTGTTGGAGAGGAAGGAGGTCAACCAGTCCAGAGCCAGACCCGTGATGCCAAGGGTGTCACAGAGCCGTTTGATCAGGGTGGCGTGATTGATCATGTCAAAGGCAGAGAAAAGATCAAGGAGGATAAGAAAGGAACAAGAGTTAGCGTCAGCATTAGAAAGAAGGTAATTACAGGTGTTTAGTAGAGCAGTTTCCGTGCCTCTGGCAACTCTGAAGCCATACTGATGGTCATGCAGGTAGCCAACAGAATCAGAGTGTTGATTCAGTTGGGAGATGGCAAGCTTCTCGAGGAGTATGCCCAGGAAGGAAGTAATGGAGATAGGACGATAGTAAGCAGGAGAGGAAGGTTTAGAAAGAAGGTCATTACAGGTGTTTAGTAGAGCAGTTTCCGTGCCTCTGGCAACTCTGAAGCCATACTCATGGTCATGCAGGTAGCCAACAGAATCAGAGTGTTGAGTCAGTTGGGAGATTGCAAGCTTCTTGAGGAGTATGCCCAGGAAGGAAGTAATGGAGATAGGACGATAGTAAGCAGGAGAGGAAGGTTTAGAAAGAAGGTCATTACAGGTGTTTAGTAGAGCAGTTTCCGTGCCTCTGGCAACTCTGAAGCCATACTCATGGTCATGCAGGTAGCCAACAGAATCAGAGTGTTGAGTCAGTTGGGAGATGGCAAGCTTCTCGAGGAGTATGCCCAGGAAGGAAGTAATGGAGATAGGACGATAGTAAGCAGGAGAGGAAGGTTTAGAAAGAAGGTCATTACAGGTGTTTAGTAGAGCAGTTTCCGTGCCTCTGGCAACTCTGAAGCCATACTCATGGTCATGCAGGTAGCCAACAGAATCAGAGTGTTGAGTCAGTTGGGAGATTGCAAGCTTCTTGAGGAGTATGCCCAGGAAGGAAGTAATGGAGATAGGACGATAGTAAGCAGGACTAGGAAGGGTCAGAGTAGGGCTTTTGAGGAGGGGGTGCTCAAGAGAGTGCTTGAAGGGTAGAGGGAAGGAACCATGGCAAAGGAGTGGTTACAGAAATCTGCCAAGGAAGGCGAAAGGGAGGCAATATTGTCCTTGATAGTTCTAGAGGAGTAAGGAGCACTTGTTTGGAGGAGACATTCATAGAGAGGACTAGTCTAGAGACCTCATCCAGTGCTATTGGAGAGAGGTAGGGAATGGGGAAAGGAGTTAAGGAAGGCATGGTAGCCGGGGAGGGAGGTTTGGTCTTGTCTTTATCAGGACCAAAGGTCAAATTATGTCATGTTGTCCCTGAACGTGCAATATTTTATAATCCTCTGATAGATTAGGGTTCCTAGAAATGTAACAAAAACATATGTGCCTGTTAATTAATCCCCAGCAGAATGCATGTGTATGTACATATGTGATGGGTTTTTAAGAGTGCACGTCTATATGTAAAGCAACTGAGTGCTGTGCAACAAGTGGATGTAGGAGTAGGGTACAATCATGTGGATACAATTTGGGAGAAACAATAAGTACACCTGGAAGGTCATTGAGAGAGGGGATACTGAGTGTTACAGGAAGAGTATACAGGAAATGAAGGAAAATGCGGACCAATGCTTGATTAATTTGTTTGAGGATCTGCACATTTGCTTCCTTTGAGGGTACATTCCTGTTAGTTTCACATGACCTGGCCTGACTGCACTGCTGTGTTCCTATGTCTGCATCAGTGATTCCCTCCATTGCCTTCCTCTGCTTCGGAGTGCCCATACAATTCCTTTTTTCCCCAGTGCTGGCACCAAGAGGAGTATGCGATCCCATGACTAAATTACTGCTTGTGGAACTTTGAGAGCTGGGTTCTAATCCCAGTTTCAGCACTTGATTTAAAAATGTAGTTCGCAAAAACAGTATAGGACCATGTGTCTTATCATGTAGACATACGTAATGCAAATGAGTAAGAAAGCAATTCGCCCGGTAGTGTTTAGTACTTTATCAAATACAGGACTCCCCCCATCCTGTCTAAAATTCTGTTTGCCCATCTTAATGGATATCTAGCACTATTCTGTTCTAAGTACAGCACCTCATGCAGGAGATAAGAAACATTCTCTGTAAGGTGGTCTGCAGCTATTAAGGTTTAGGTCAATGCTCTTTCAGATACTTAAGTTGCACATTTTTAGAGTTTGAGAGGAGGTCCTCCTTCACAGTTTGCAAAGTTTACATAGGATATATTAGTCATGTTTATAGGTCTGATGGTTACAATTAGGTCAGACTAAGCATAGAAAGATCTTCTAGATCCGTTTGTAAATCCTATCCTAAATAATACATGTGTAATGCCTATCCCAGGCATGCTGCAGTAAACATCAATGAAGCAAGGGTCCCGATGTGGCAACCTATTACGTGATTACTGCAGAATCCCAACTGCAATAGGCTGTATGAAGGACGTCTTCTGAAAACATTGAAAAAAGTTAAACTGATCCAAAAATGATCAACTGAACTGTATTACGAAATTGGACAAATGTGACCAAATTATGGGTACAACGTCCTTTCATCGACACCCGTTTTTACGATGGGTGTTTTTACGTGAAACCTTTGCAGAAAAAACGTTTTGATTATTTTTTGGGGGGGTGGGAAGGGGCATATAAAGGGTTGAGGGGGTCAGGGATACCAAGAAATAGACATAGGACGGGTCCTCCAAAATAATGTAAGAAAAAGTTCAATTCGTTTTTTCAGCAAAAACTCTGCGTAAAAACACCTATCGTTAAAACGGGTGTCGTTGAAATGACATAGAACCAAGTTAAAGTTGTCCTGGATTAAACATAGGGCTGGGATATCTTGCTTAAAATCAACACGATAGACTTTGAGAAGGTCGTTGAGGTCCCCAAACTCAAGATCACTAATTGTGCCCCCGCAGCACACCATTAAAAGTGATGCAGAATCCCAGGTGGTATACAGGTGGTCTTTCGGAACAACCTGCCTGCGAATATGCACTCCATCCCAAACCTTGTGTGTGTTTGTAAAATGATGCAAACTTGGTTTCCCAAAATACTGATAATTTAGGATTCACCCTTTTCTATGGATGTTAATTAGTGAGCACTCTGATGCTATTGATTATAACACTTAGGAACTCATTTGCCTCCGCTATGATATAACCAAGGTGATTAATTTTTAAATTAAGAGTGTCATCAGTAATTGGATGTTTGTTCTTTATGAGGCATTGTTTAGCATCCTGCTGCAGCCTAGAGAATACGTGCAAAGTCAACCATTGTCTGTCATCGGAGTTAAAGATCATGTGATGGCACGTCTATGGATGTCACTAAAGTAATCTAAGGGCTTCTAACGCTCCTTCCAGTACGGTTTTGGTGAAATGACACCATATTGGCTTCCTCCTTTTCTCAAGTGTCTTTTTGCTTCCTAACCCGAGCTGGATACTACATTCTAAATGCAGTGCATTAAAACTCAATATAAATTCAACATAAATAAATGAGCTCATCTGACTCTAAATGTGGAGGGAGTTTGGTTGTACCTAGTGCAGTCTGGCCATTCGGTATCCACGCATGTTCTGTATAATGACAGTAGCCAATTAGACTTAAGGACAAGAAATAGCTGCTGCGAATGCATTTACCACATACCTCAGCAAGTGGAAAACACACTGAGGCATTAGTACAACTGCTACGTTGATGGATCTTTTGAAATAAAACCTGTATTTCGTGTTGGAATACCTCCTCTGTTACTATACCCGCCTGTGACTTCTTCTACTTTGGTCACTGAATTCCAACCTTAGCGACAGTGTTTCAGTAATTCTGTTATTGGACATTTGGAGTGCCAGGAAAAAAAGCCCAAACGCCCTAAAAAAAGCATCCAACAACTTAAAGTCTCACAGGCTTCGCCTGCTGTGCAAATATGACTGCCAGTTTGTGAGAGTCGGTGGTATTCTTAAACTGCCTAATTGCCAGTATTTTACTTGAACGTCTTCACATTAGCCCCAGCCTCGGCCCCATGTGCTCACATTGGGACTCCCGCACATACAAGTGGCTGCTCTATCTTCCCTTTAATTACCAGACTTCCACAGCATGCAGGGCACGTTCTACCTGGCTGCATATGTAACTATTGATATATGCTATTTATTAAGGAAGTAATTTACTCCGAAAATAATTGCCATGGACTTATTTTTATTGCTGAAAAAAAGGAATGTCTTCTCCATTCTTAGCCTTTACTTTTTATGGCTGCCACTCCTAAAAAGTTAACCAAGGCTCCTTTCGAAAGGCTTCTTTTGAGCCCACGGAACAGTCCCATTAAATAGTTTAACCAGTAAGGTCATTGGTGATTGTATCATTTCCGCCTCATTGTGATCCTTCTTTGCATTCTTCAGAAACAGGTTGGGTGGTCACTGTGTGCGTGTGTGATCCCCCATGTTGCCATGCCTCCCTCCCACACATGGAGAGAACTTCGGTAATATTCAGAGTGTACAGAATATGAATTCTGTACTGACACCTACCATTGTTGCAATTGTGTTATCAATTAAACATTTCTTACCTGGATTACATTTGGTTTATGTTGGTGCTTCAAAATGGGGCCCAAAGTGTCAAAAATAGTCCAACGCTGAGAGTATCAAAGTCTAAATGCCTCCAACCTTAAAGGGACATCACCCAAGTCCAAGGTGTTTGTACATCAACCCAGCCTTCTGCACACTCCACTGGCTCCCGATCAAATGGAGTATTCACTTCAAAAGTCTATGCATTGCCCACTAAGCCTCCTACAGCAGGAGCCCTGACGACATCACAAGGAAATGCACTCGCTACCAACCATCAAGAGACATCTGGCTCCAGCAATGGCGCATATGTGACAGTGCCAAGCTTCAAATGGAAACGTCACAGAGCATTTTTCTTCTCCTTCTTCATAACCAAGCTCTGGAACCCTGTCCAAAACACCTCTACACAGTAGACGACCACTTGATCTTCAGAAAATAGCAAAAAAACTGGCTAGACAACTAACACCAGCATGAGACCAGCACCAAAACGTATTAAACTACAAAAAGCCAGCAACGGAACAGCAACCAACTCTACACCTACTCATGCCATTGTAACCAACAGAAGGCTAAGAAACAACAGGGAAAGCTTATGTAGCTAAAGTGCTTGGTGCACCGTATTCATCCTAAACCGTTAACAAGATAACGTCTGGTAACACAACAAAAGCTGTTTTTTAGGAAGGTAGGTATTCAAAAATGCATCAAAGGATTGCAAAACAAATGAGTCAATTAGAGTGCTCACACTCAACACACATGAAAAAGGGGGAGGACCACCCGACTCGGCGTACCTGACCCTAAGGAAGAACACCCTAAACCTAGCGGGGGTGCCTATCCCTGGGTGGCGTGTGGTGTATCGCCTACTAAAAAGATATAGAGGAGAGTGCTGTCCCTCAACCTTCTATACTAATGACAATGTCTGGAAACAGACACGGGTCGTCCAAGACAAAAAGGGGCATTTTAAAACAGTGGTAGACTCCAGAGGGTTAAGCAGCGTACAACAAGACAGTGAATTGGGTCTTGAGGCTGCTTGATCTTGAGCGTGGATCCAACCTGTAAAACAGGTCAACTGCTTATATTCCATCCAGAGTGTGCAACTTTATTGATACCCGTAGGTCACTGTGGTTGGGGTATGTAAGAGTACTGGTGGAGTAACCACTGGCAGCAGCCTTACAGTCACCTCTAGAGACCTTGTCTGGCACCCCCTTCCTCTCCCCCACCTTGGCGACTAGTTCAACCACTGGTGCACAGGCACCCGACTACTCCTGTAATTTTTTGACCATTCAATGGCCTTGTTCCCACACGCTTCACTCCAGGCATGTTAAAAGCACCACGCCGTAGCATTTGGCACCAACCTCATGGTGCCCCCAAACCCCCGTTCTTTTCTCTACCCCTGGCATTGAATGCTCTCTATCTCTCTCCCCCTTCCCTCTTTTGTCTCCCTCTAGGAGACATCAGTAACTTCATTCCGGTTCAGCAATTTACTGAACACCTGGCAAACCCGTTTGCATTCCAAATCACGGTCCTGAAGAAGATGGCCTGAATCTCCTACGCCATTGAAACCGGTCGACCCCTTTCGGTCATGAGGGCTCTCATGACCAACGCTTGATCTCTTATACATTTACTTAAGAGACACAATCCTTGAATTACTATCTACTGGAGCACACTCATAATCACTGAGTGTGCCACACATTTTTATAAGAGCCTTCTCTAGCCCCCCAGCCCTCCGGCTGGACCTTTTTACTGACCCACCAGTGGTTACTCCACCAGTACTCTTACATACCCCAACCACAGTGACCTACGGGTATCAATAAAGTTGCACACTCTGGATGGAATATAAGCAGTTGACCTGTTTTACAGGTTGGATCCACGCTCAAGATCAAGCAGCCTCAAGACCCAATTCACTGTCTTGTTGTACGCTGCTTAACCCTCTGGAGTCTACCACTGTTTTAAAATGCCCCTTTTTGTCTTGGACGACCCGTGTCTGTTTCCAGACATTGTCATTAGTATAGAAGGTTGAGGGACAGCACTCTCCTCTATATCTTTTTAGTAGGCGATACACCACACGCCACCCAGGGATAGGCACCCCCGCTAGGTTTAGGGTGTTCTTCCTTAGGGTCAGGTACGCCGAGTCGGGTGGTCCTCCCCCTTTTTCATGTGTTTGAGTGTGAGCACTCTAATTGACTCATTTGTTTTGCAATCCTTTGATGCATTTTTGAATACCTACCTTCCTAAAAAACCGCTTTTGTTGTGTTACCCAACCAACAGAAGGCACCACCTAAAACTACATGGACATACCAGGAACCTGCAGGCAATTCCCTGACAAAATGACTGTTGGATAACAGAGACTCATCAAGGCCAGATTCTATGCAACTGCCAGGAAATAGAATGAAACCAAACAAATCCTTCAACAAACATCTAACAGACGACCTTAATAATTTCCCCGAATGGTACGAATGCCCTTGCTAGTGGATGGCGTTGACTGCTTTGCCTGTCCGCTGGTGTAACTGGGGTCCCCCGCACACCCCGGTCCAGGGACTCTGCACATGTCCTGGGAGGGGGCCCCTTAGACTAAAAAAAACAATTACAAACTTAAAAATAAAACAAAGAAATAGTTTCTTTTTGAAGTCAATATGCCTTCATAAAGAAATGATTTCTGTTACATTGTAACAGAAATAATTTCTTTATGAAGGCAATGTGACTAGAAAAAGATACTATTTCTTTATGAAGTCCAAGGGATCCCCCACCCCATGACATGAAAGCCTACAGACTGGAGGCCTCCATGTCATGGGGTGGGGGGAGCCCTGTGACTTCAAAAAGAAATAGTTTCTGTTTGAAGCCACTCTGCCTTCATCAAGAAATTGTTTCTGTTCCGGTTCGGTCCTTTAATGGAAATAATTTCTTTATGAAGTCAGAGTGACTTCAAAAAGAAACCATTTATTTTTTAAATAATGGGGCTCCCCTCCACCCCATGACACAGAGGCCCCCAGATCCTCTGCAGATGATGGCACCAAGCATTCCTGGCTGCTGCAGTGAGCTGAATGTCTCATTCCCTGGACCAACGAATTAAAGGTAAGAAAATATATGTCCTTTAAATGTGTGTGTGTGCATGTAAGTGTGTGTCTATATGTATATAATGTAATGTGCATTAATGAGTGAGTGCATGATGCGGCTTGGGTATCCCTATGTGAGTGTATGGTGAAAGGGTGCACAGTCAAATGTATGGGTGCCTGGGTGTGTGTGTGAGTGTATGGTGAAAAAATCCACACTTAAATGTATGGGTGGCTGTATGGGTGTGCTTGTATAGTGAAAGAGTGCAAACTTAAATGTATGGGTGGCTGCCTGGGTGTGCCTGTATGGTGAAAGGGTGCACACTTAAATGTATGGGTGGCTGGGTGTGCATGTGTGTGCATGTATGAGTATGATGAATGGTGTGTGTGCTTGTGTTCAGGGGCTCAACAAAACCTAAATTTCAGGGAGAGGCTAACCTTTCAAATGCTGGGAGAGGCGCTAACTTCACAGGTGGTGGGAAGGGGCAAACATATTTGTGTGGGGCATCTAACTTGTTTACGCATTCTAATGAGACTATGCTAGTGGAGCTTCAATGTTACAAGCAGTTAACTCTCTCCTTTAAGTCTGAAAGCACCCATTTATGGACTGCTTTGAGAGTGAGCGGTCTCTTGTCCCTTCTCTACCCTTCCAATTACTCCCCTGGCATGCAAGTACTAAACCCACATCACAATTTCAACTGCCTAAAAACTAACAATGAAATGCTTTATGGTAGTAATTGCTGGGCCTTTGTTAACAGGGAAACACAGGTGCTGTTTAACATCTGCGTCCTGTTCTGTCCGGTAACATCGTTGTAGGTCAGCCAGGCCGGTCAACATAGCCCATAATTACAGGGGGGGGGGAGAGCAGAGAAGCACAGCCAGAACAATGGGTCAGAACAATGGTGTTGTGCCACTGCTTATGTTTAATGCCATGATTACTTATTGGTAATCTTCATTACTTGTAGCCCCATTTTTCGTCATCCCAGTACTTGTGTATGAGGCACTTTGCCCCATAGACAAGTACTGGGATGAGGTAGCGGGACATGGAGGTAATGCCTGGCTTAGTTACCTGTAATCATCATTGCTCCTGGCCCCACTCTTCCTCGTCCTAGTACTTACCTAAAAGGCAAGGTGCCTCATATGTCAGTACTGGGACAAGGAAGAGGGACATGGGGGTATTTCTGGGCTGATGTGCTGAGTTTTGGGGTTGGGGGATGGAGTTGGAGGGAGGGGATGTTTGGGGGGGTGGGGATTGTGTGATAAATCATAATGGTAATCCATCTCCAGGCTAAGCAGGCATGATATGTGGTCTTAGCTGCACGAGAGGCATTTAGGTGCAGCCATTCAAGTTATTTCTAGGTTTGGCTTGATGTTTTTTAACTGGACATATCTGATAAAGCAGTCCTGCTAAGTGTTACCTGTCGAGACTGTCATTTGGGTGCTGCCAGTCTATCTGTTTCCTGCTGTGGCATTGTATATTTTTCTAGGCATCTGTGGAAAAAACAACCATGATAAGAGCTATTGCTTCGACTGGAATTTTGGTGCAACAAATCTAGGTATGTCTAAATGTGGCATGATATGCTTTTATGTAATATTTTATTATGTGTCTAGACTGGGTCTATAACGTGCAGCCAGTTGGACATGTATTCATTGCGGCATAGCATTTTTAATAGAAAATCATGAAATCATTAAATTAATAAAAGCATTGATGTTCCTCTGCACTGTTGGTAACTTGCATGTATTGGATCTTTGGACTGGTGTTACCCTACAATACAATTGCAAATGCTCTGGCTTTTTATCCAATTTTTCCCAGAAAGTGTGCTTTATAATGCATTAAAACACATATAAATATGCTTCTCCTAGTGCAGTGTGCAGCGTACCCCTGAAGCAGCACGTTTGTGCGTATTGCTCAAGCATGGTAATCTATGCCGGACCAGAGTGTGGCGCAGCCCGTGATTTGTTGCTGAGCTGGGGGGGGGTCCAACCAGATGACTACCCACTAAAACCTCCCACACAAATCCCCCCTCCAGGCCTGTAGTTACCAGGACATTAGTCAGGGTGTGACAAAGCTCACCTCTTTAGCTCTACCACACTTCCTCATATCAGCTGCTAATCAGACCACACACCTTGGGTCCTCCCTTCTGGAAAAGCAAATTCCTAAGCGTCATCCCCAAACACATAGAACCAGAGCCAATCAGGATTGGATACTTCAGACCTGCACTGATTAACACCACATGTTTCACAACTGCAACTCCCTCTACTCCAAAAACAACCTCCACTCTTCCTGGAGGCAAGTCCGGCAAGAATGGCAGAAAGGTGCTACATAGAAGCCCATTACCATCATTTATAATTGTTCTTTTCTTTTATCACGCCCTTAATACCGGAGACCAGAATTCGCACCTGTGTTGCTACGCATTGTCTTGCTTCCAAGACAAACGAGCTGCCCCTGTTCTCTCCTCCTTGTCTTGGTCATACATGCATAGGATGAACTACCAAAACCAGGAAAGACGGAAATCCACAGCAGCAGATACTTTCCAGTCGAGCAATTGCCTCTGGGAAACTTCTGCTGCTGCAAGAGATGGCTCGAAAACAGTTGAGGAGCATGAACCTGTTTCAAAACCAAGAAACCCAATCACAAGTACTCAGTGGATAGAATCCACTGCGCGATACCTGTATTTTCTGGCCTGCTAAGTAACGTCCTCATGCAAGTCAGACCTGATGACACCACCCACCGCTGCTGTTTACAAAAGGAGGATTTAGGGAAAGGGCAGCCAGTTGGGCAACAGAACAGAAGATATGAAGGCGCTGACATTTATAGGTCCCATTTACATCAGAGCTAGTGAAACAGTCTATTTATAACCTGCAAGCCGCTGCCAGGTTGTGCAATGCCATCAATGCGCACAAACGCAAATATTATAAGGCGTCTGCGAAAACAAATGCAGGAACCCGCTGCTCTCATAGTCTGAATGCCAGTTATTAATGCTTGCAACTTCAACTGGTACCCCAAAAGTATCACCCTATGATTTAACATATAACTACCTTTTCCTGAAGACATTTAAAGTGAGCTTAACTTTGAGGAATGGACCATGCGATGGTGGGTGGGAGTGTAATATAGACCTCGCCTCCGAAGGTCAGGTCTGATAAATCAATCCCCCACAGGATTGCAGAAACAAAAAATACAGTGCGAAAGAAGATAAGACCCTAGAAACAGAAAAGGCACCAGACAATATAAACCAGATCAGTGAGGGACACAGAAATGAAGGCCCTCCCAGCCCCTCGCTCGCACTAGTACTAGTTTCATCAACCCGCCCCCCCCAGTTCTGCAAGGCATCCAGTGCCCTAATGCTTGACAGAAAGAAGAAATGTATCAATCATGAACTATTAAAATCCTCTGGATTGACACAATGTTGCTGGTAATCAAAAATGGGATCTATGTCCGAAGGCCGCTCCTGGCCCACCTTGCTGATTCGAGTCCGAAAAGATCTGGCCCGCTCCTGGCCCACCGTACACTTACCTTCTACACAGGCTCCATCCGTTTCCGGTCCGAAGAGCATGAACCCAGGAAAGCTGATGCACAGCACATCGCACTTCGGTGAGCAACCTTTTGGGACTTGGACTTCCTGGTTCACGCTGTGTAGTCCGTAAATAGAAAATTAAGACGTCCACTGCATTTCCTCTGTCCATCTTCTTCCAGAAGAATACATGAACATACCTTAACCTTCAGAAGCACTCTCGAAATCATGGGTGCTCACAAACTCTTTCCCAGGAGACAAACATTTCTTTTTGTGTTGACCAAGGGGCACTTTGAGAGTAGGCCCGCTGCCCATCACGCTGCCAAAAATACCTTGGCTTTTAATAATGGCGGCTAGTTCTAACAAATAATGTACTGTTCTTATTACTCAGTTACTAAGTATTAACTTAGATAAAACATGAACGTATTTTATACAACCTTTTCGGGGGATGTGTGGAGGCACTTGGCTTAATTCCTGACTTCATGTTCCCCGGATGGGCCTTCTAATAACGGGACATGGAGCTTCATGCGACACATCTAACTTTATTCAACTACATACTGGAACTGCCGTCCCATTAACACTCAATGCTAATTGAGCCCTGGGACGTCAATGGTGACGTCCCAGGGCTCTGTCTCCTCAGCCTTAAAGAGGCAGAGACAGGTAACACCAGCCCCGGACAAAATGTCCATTCGTCCGAGTTAACATTCTTCAATCCAGCGGGTTGGTTTTTTTATCACCCGCTGTGGTCTGACGTTCCTGTAGTCAGATGCATCAGGCGCCTGTGGATCCGTTACCATCATTCTTCGAGGACCTGCCTCCTTGGGAGGAACCCACATATCATCCTGTGGTTCCTGTGGCTCCAGGTCCGGCTCTGGTGGAAGGTGCTCGTGGCTCACTCTCTTTGCGAGGTGCTTGAAAAGGGAGCTATTTCTGGTGACTTCCCGGTCCTCATTAGGGGCAGTTATCATTGTACCCTTGACAGCCACGATGCTCATGTGGTTTTGGAGTGAACCAGGAGTCTGTCTTTTTAACCATTGGCTGCTGGACCAGAACTTCGTCTCCAATCTGGAAGTCCTTGGGCATGGCTTTCAGCCTTATGTCCGACTCACGCTTGGACTTCTCTTTCCATTCGGTGTCTCTTTGAATGACTTCAGAGTCTTCCTCCCCCTATGCACTCCTCTATCTCACAATGCGGCTGTGTACATCATACCGTAACATCAGCTCAGCAGGGGCCTTGTTGGTGGCCTCGTGTGGAGTGCTGTGGTAGTCGCGCAGGAGTCTATATAGCGCTTGGTGAGGACTGGTACCTTCTATTCGGGCTCTCTGCAGCGTCTTCTTTATGGAGGCCATTAACCTTTCTGCAATTCCGTTTGCCTGTGGCCACCAAGGGGTTATCTTCAGATCCTTGAATCCCATGTGCTTGGCGAATGCCGCAAACTCTTGGCCCTTGAACGGCGGCCCATTATCAGACTTTATGATTCTCGGGATTTCTCAATCACAGAGGACTTCATCCATCGTTGCCGCTATGTGGGCGTATGCAGTAGTGGCAACTCTTTTGACTGTGGGGAAATGAGAATGTTCATCGATCAACAGTAGTAGATACTCCCCTGACTCCTATGGTCCATAGAAATCAACAGCGATTCTCCCACAGGGCCGATCTGGGATGTGTGTTGGTTGTAGTGGCACTGGGGGTTCTGACCGGGCCGTGCACTGGCAGGCCAGGCAGTTCTTTATCCAGTTGTCTACCAGTGAGCCCAGAAAGGGGAACCATACGTGATACCTGAGCTGTCTCTTGGTGTTTTCGGCCCCACGGTGCCCCTCATGTGCCTTTTTGACTACCTCGGCCCTGAGAGCTGCAGGAATGACTAGTCGACATCCTCTTAGGAGGATAGTGTGGTCCTCCACAGCTAGCTCCATTTGGATCTTCGCTAGTCCTTGGATCTCCTCCCTGCACACCCCCAGGTGGCTTAGCATCGCTTGCTGGTAATCCTTCCATTTGTTGTTGTTTATCAAAGTGATGGCCAGTGCCATCGTCGGGTCTGTGGCAGAAGCGGCCGCAACAGTCTCAACGGATAATGCAGTTTGTAGAAAACCAGGGCCACGTGTGCAATGTACTCGACATCGCCTGCTCGAGTTGTCGGAGGGCCCTCGGAATGTCGGGACAAGTAGTCAGCTGGGTTCAGGTCACCCCCAGGGCTGGTGGACGATGTCATAGTCGTATTCCTGGAGCCTGATTCCCCAAGGGGCATTTTCGTGCCCAGGTTTCCGAACAAAGACAGCAGTGCCTGGTGGTCCTTGATCAGGGTGAACTTTTGACCAATTATGAAATTGTGAAAATGTTTGCAGGCCCACACAGCGGCCAGACTCTCCTTCTCAGCCTGCGAATATGCGGATTCAGGGGCGGACAAAGCTCTTCTGGAATAAGCAACGATGTGTCTTGATGGGTGTCCGCGCTGCTCGTCTGCGCCAAGATGGCCCCAAAGCCGACGGGGCTGGCATCAACTGTGATCTCTGTGTGCCAGCCTGGGTCAAAGTACGGCAGGAGGTGGGCCTCAGCTAGGGCCTTTTTGATGGACCAGAAGGCGTTTCGGCAGGGAGGGGACCAGACAAACAGCGTCTCCTTCTGTAGCAGCCTCCCGATGGGTTTGATGATGGAAGCATAGTGCGGGATATATCTGGCTCAATATCCAGCCATCCCCAGGAACAAACGAACGTCGGCCACTTGCATGGGCTCCTTCAGGTTGGAAATATTGCTGACCTTATCCGGGTGGCCTTGCTAAATCGACATTTGTCAATGTTGAGTGTCAAACCCGGGGCCTGTATGGCACGTGGCAAGCAGCGCAGCATCGTGTGCTTCTCTCGACGTCCCGAACACAAGGATGTTGTCGTTGTAATTTAGGGTTCCTTTGACGGGTCTAATCACCTGCCTGGTGGCTTCTTGGAAGATCTCAGCAGCCGACGAGATGCCAAAGTTCAGGCACCAGTGGCGAAATAGGCCATCATGGGTGGCAAATGTCGTGATGCCTCTCGATTCGGGATGGAGTTCCACTTGATGATAACCCTGAACCAGGTCAAGTTTTGAGAACATCACTGCTTTGTTGAGTTGCACTATCATATCCTCAATGCACGGCCCCGGGTGTCTCTCTCTTTGAATAGCGTTGTTCACTATCCGCATGTCCACACAAAGGTGCAACCGCCCTCCCTCTTTCGGGACAATGACCAAAGGGAACACCCACGGGATTGAGCATGTGGCAGGTTCAATGATGCCGGTGGTGAGCAGCTGATGTTGCTCTCTGGAACCGCTTCCTGTAGATGAAAACCAACCCTTCTGGGGTTTTGGGGGACCAGTCGCACTGACAGGTCGATATGGAGTTTGACGGGGGAGCCTCTCAGCTTCCCTAGTCCTGTGCATAACTGGGGGAATTTTCCCAGGATGACATCTTTGGTGATGAGACGGTGTGTATTCAATGAGTCAATGGGATACACATTACCTTCTCGCCCGGCGCTCGCGGCAGATGAGTCCATCATGTCATCCTGGCTGATTTGAATGTCAATGAGCCCCAGCCCCAGGGCTGTCTGGTAACTAAGCAGGCACCGGCCTTTAATCGGGCTACGTATGACGTGTATGGTTGTGTCAACTTTCAACCCCTTGTGGAGGAGTTGATGCCTGAAGTGTCCAACGGCGAATAGGGCATTGACGCTCCCCATTGAAAAATTCTCGAGTAGGTCTTCTCCAATGACGGCTTGTTAAGTATTTTCAAGTATTCTTGCTCCCCATGATATTGAAAGTAGCGCCAGAGTCTACTAGGAAGTGGAAAACGCTGTTGCCCATCTTGACTGGGATCTTAGGGGCCTCCCTCGCCGCTTTGTCATCCTGAATGAGGTTGACCTATTTATCCTTTGTGGGCTGGCCATAGTATCTGGCGCCCTGATACGGCATGGTTTGGTTCGGGTTGTCATACTCTTGGTAGTCGTAAGGGGGCTCGTCGTACTCATCGATCACCCGGGAGGGCTGGTTGTAGAAACCATAGTCTTGGGGGTAGTCTGGTGCGTGGTACTCATCTACAGGCCTGACATAGCATCGTTGGTTGGGCTGGTAGAATCTATTCTGGTAGTACTGAGGCTGTGGTGGCCAGTGGGGCATCCCGATTGGGCATCCGGGGTCCTTCAGTAGGGAAGGGTCTATCATTCCTGCAGATGGATTGAACATGTCCCTCCCTCCCACAGTTGGCACATCTCTACAAGAGGGCTGGGCAGCACCCTGAGTGGGGAAAAGCCATTCCACATCTGTAGCACTGCCTCTGCTGCCTGGGTCCCGGCTGGTTGGTCGCCCTATAGGGAGTGGTTCCTCTTTCCCCCAGTCGTTGGGTTGACTGCTGCACTGCAGCGCCATCGTGTTTCGTGACTGGGGTGCCAGACATCGAAGCGGCTTCGGCATCAACCCTCTCAAAGATTCTCACCAGTTCGCTTACCTCTTCTTTCGAGAGGGGCTTTTTGAGCAGCTGTTTCTTGAGGGTGGGCAACAGACAGCCTTCAACCATTCGCAATCTGATGGCCTCGTCCAGTGAAAACACATGGAACTGGCAATGGGCCCCTTTAACCCTCAGGCGAGTAATGAACTCATCAACAGTCTCTTCGGGTTTCTGCGTGCACTGATTGAATATATATCTCTCATAGGGCCTCATTATGACCCTGGCGGTAGGTGGTTAACGGCGCCAGTAGAGCTGCCGGCGCCGTTAACCCCCTACCGCCTCATTACGAGGTCTGCTTGCAGGACCCGGTAAGGACGCCTGGTAAAACCAGGCGTCCTTAGCGGGTCCTGCGAGCAGACCAGGATGTTAACAAAGGGCCCGTCATTAACGGGCCCGTTGTTAGCATCCTCCCCATTCCCATTGAGCCCTATGGGGGCTCAAATAGGAATGGGGATGTACCGGGTCCGGGTTCCTTGAATGGGGAAATACTGGGCCCTCCAAGGTCGGAATGGCCTGGTATTTCCCCATTCAGGGAACCCGGACCCGGTACCCGGTATGGGGGTAGCCATGCCACTAAAAGCGGCATGGTTACCTCCATACTCGGAATGAGGCCCACAGTCTCTGTTTGGTTCGATGATGAGTAATCTGTTCAAAGCGGTGATTAGAGAGGCAAAATCTGACTGATCAGCTTCTGGGATGGTTTTTACAATGGCCTTTACCACACTGCCGACCAGGTTAAGGAATACATCACTCAGGTGGGGTGTGTCTCCTTCCCCTGACCCCCCCCACGAAGTGATGGAAATCCTCCATCCAATTGGTCCATCGGGGCCCTTCGTTGGCTTGTGGGGTCATCGAAAACGGAAGGGCCATGTGTAGCATGACTGACTTGGTGCTGCGGGCATGGGGCGGTGTGTTGCTCATGGTAGCAGGTGGGTTTTACACTCTGTCCTGCTGTGTCTTCCTTTGTATGCTTTGTGCTTCACTCTGCCTTCTTTTAGGGTAGATATGGGCCTCGGCCACGTGTATGTGCAGTGGCTCCCACTGGCTCAAACTGCTAGAATACGCAGAGCTTTGGAGACGTCCTCGTCGCCAGTTGTTGCCCGGATGGGCCTTCTATTAACGGGACACAGAGACATGAGCTTCATGCGACACATCTAACTTTATTAAACTACATACTAGAACTGCCGTCCCATCAACACTCCTCCCCTCATTTCCTGACGTCAATGGTGACGTCCCAGGGCTCTGCCTCCTCAGTCTTAAAGCGGCAAAGACTGGTAACAACTCCCAAGGAAATTCTGAGGAAAATACCAAATAGTGCCTTTTAAAGCTCAGCGGGCCAGTGACATTGGTAGAATACTAAAGGTTTGGAATACCACTTCAACGGCACTTGGAACTAAGCCCCTATTATGTTGTTGGGGGGAAAATAGTGCCAAATGGGTCTTTCTTTCTTTCTTTCTTTCTTTCTTTCTTTCTTTCTTTCTTTCTTTCTTTCTTTCTTTCTTTCTTTCTTTCTTTCTTTCTTTCTTTCTTTCTTTCTTTCTTCCATCCCTCTTACTTTGCTGCTTCTTCTTTCTTTTCTTGAACTCTCTCTATATCCTTATTTATTTTGTTTCCTTTAATTGTTCTACTTTTTTCTTTTTGTCTATCCGTATTACACTCTATTACTCCACCGCTTTAGTTTCTCTTGCATTTTTTTATCCCGCTCTCTCTTTTTTCTTTTTTGCTCCATCTAGAAAACTGTTGCCCTTATCACTGTTTACAATGGGCAACTTAGGTTCCTAAAGAAATTCACCCAAGGAAGAACATCTTCGAACACAAAGGTCTGCAGAAGCAATATTGAGTGTGAATATTTATGAAAAGGAAAAAGACACTTCTTGAGAAGACATCTACAAAAGACCACAACAGTAAGTTTCTCTTTTGAAAGTAAAGAAAATAATTGAACAAACAAAACTTAGATTTCTGGGGGATTTTCTTGATCAGATTGTAAGTGTGAAAATATCTTTGATTTATTCTGGGCCTGGAGAAGACCTAGTCAGATATTCTAGTCCTCGATACATTCCAAATGACACTGTGCCTAAGTAAGAATGAAGAATTCTCCATTAGCTGTACCAGTTGCATTGATTCGTCCCAGGTAGCCCCTTAGCTGGACTGACCAACGTGGACAATTAGAGTCAATTTGTAACTCAAATATTTTCTTGACTATTTCATCAGAGGTCCGACAATTGCTGCATCTCTGTTCTGCAGACCATCATTAAATTTTGCCTGTTGAGCGCAAATTCATCATTTTGTTATTTCATTTAATTTCAAAGTTATGCATTACCCCATATATCCAGCTTCCTTTTCGTGGGCAATTGCCACCTGGAAGGGTGCAAATCCCTGGCTACTGATGCAGATACATCCACCTCTACAAGGGTAATCTGTCGATCAGTTTCCCATTTCTTAAGCTACATGGCAAAAACATAGTATGTATCCGTGTCCTGCTGCATCACTATCCTGATCCACAGTGCCTGCTCTACACATGGCACAGAGCTCTCCAGCATGCCAACCAAACCAGACAATCTGCACAACATTGGGCCTGCTACCAACACTCTAGTACGTGCATAGAACCAATGGTGCGTAGTGCACTGCAACAATTACTAATCTGCACAATGCACACTACGCAAGCACATATAAGAACCAGTTGCACCGTGACCTTGTCCATATGTACAGTATTCCGTTAGTGCACCCAGTGGACACACTGCACGACTGGTCACTGCAGCATCTCCACATATGCACCATACTGTAGGTTGTTCTACCAATCACCACACCCATGCAACCAACATTGTGTACACTGCAGCCAAACCGCACACAAAAAGCAACAATGTGGCACCTACGTTCAACCAGTGGACATACCTTTTCATCCAGTGGACATACTTTTCTGTGCTAGGGCTGCAGCCATGCATTGATGGGGCAACGGATTTACCTCACACAGCACACCATAGTACACGCTATGTTTAAATCCTCATGTCTCCTGGAATGCACTCCCCTTCTGCAAATGTGCCTTCGTCCACTCATCACAGAAAGACATTGTCGGCTGCAGCTGGCATGCCATAACGAAGGCTGCCTGCAATGACCACACAAGATTGTTGCCTCTTGAGGTATCCGCGCATTGGCAGAGCATGCAAGGCTAGCGCTGGCACACCAACGTCTTCTTCTATTGAGATACATCACATGAAGCACTTCTCACTCCTGCATCCTTTCAATCCCTTCTTCCCACCACCATATGCTGTACACTATGTTTTTCAGGCCCTTTCACCGCCGATTTGTCCGCTGATACAACATGCCGCCGTCATGGAACACTTTTGACACACATCCCGTCACTGCACACTGCGTTGCAATCACCATTTTGACCGAACAGGGAAATGGGACGCCGGAGTGGAGCCAGATATGACTCATTTTAGTGCGCCCACTGCTACGCACAAGAGGCCCAGCCATGCACACAATGGCTTAGAGCCTTGGCACACACACCACAACACTATCCTCTGATACCTTTACCAAACCCTTTGACGCACAGCACGCTTCCCTCCAGCCAACCATTGGCTGCATCCAATGTGTGCCGACATCACGGCGTACCGCAGGCCAATGAGACTTCGGTCCGCGGAGCGAACAGGGCTATCCCAGATATCACACATTTTTTGGGATATACATTTCAGTTATTTGCAACAAAGGTACTGGTCTGATTTCCACCAAAACCACAAAAGCACGCTTTCTGACCCAAGCCTCCGCTCGTGCCGCAAATTTGGTGAAAATCCATCCAGCTGTTCGGCCTGCAGCCGTGTGCAAAGTTTTTCGCCATTCGGTCTATGGAGAAAAAAAAATGTGGGACCCCTCCCTATAACTTTACCCCCCATGCACTAATCCTCACCCTACATGGTGAAGAAATTCAGAGCCGCCCATATACTTTTTTTGCAAAGTTGGGTGACGATTCCTCCAAGGGGAGCAAAGTCATAAGCCACCCAAAATGTGCTCTTCCTATGGGTTTAGCAACTTTACCATAACTACACGCCCGCTACCACGGCCCGTGTAGTATATATCCATTTAGGTGTCTGTTATGTTTTAGGTGTTGGTTTTATTCCACTCTATTTAATATTTTTATTGGATTGAATGGATATTTCAGTTTGTTTGCTTTGGTCAATTCCATTTCCCATAAACTGCACAAATCATGATCAAAATTAAAGAAACTTATCTGTAAATCTTCCTGGATTTGTGATAAACCAAATTGCAGTGGTTGGCCCTAAATGTCTGGCATACACCAGTAAGCAAAATACCTTGAGATGTACCTTTTCTTAAAAAACTTTCATTGGCATACTCAGACATACTTGAACGGTTCTACGTGATTTCACCAACCTATTTTTGGTCGTGGTACTTTTCATCGCCGACCCTTTCATCGCCAACATTTTTATTTTTTTATTTTTATTTATTTATGGGGGGGGCTGCGCCACCCCAAAACCCCCCTTGCTTAAAAATTCATACCCCAACCCGCACAAACACACCCCCTAAAAAAAAAAAGTTAAATAAAAATGTTGGCGATGAAAGGGTCAGCGATGAAAAGTACCACGACCAAAAATAGGTCGGCGAAATGCATGTATACCACTTGAACATACCTCCATTGGATTGACAACAATTCACATGTTTTCCTGATAAGCATCAACTTGGAGTGGAGGTAACTAACATCCAGCCACATGGAAGCACCACCTTGCTATGCAAAAATCTGAGATGTATGCTTGCTTCTTTCTTATTCTGTGTGTAAGCTGGACATACTTCAGCAAAAGATCATTGTTACAGTTCCAAACATGTTTTACAATGTTGCTTTTTAATTAACATGTTCACTGGAACAAAGCTACTTCTTGGACAGTCTCCATATCAAATTGTAACCTTCTGCAAGCTACGTGTCATGATCCTTTTACTATCTGGGAACGTAGAAATGTGCTCATAATTATATCATTCCGGAAGTCATGGAACTACAGAAAACTCCCCAGCTTCATATCAACTACTCATGGTTTTATTTTCATTGTCGTAGTGGGAGCCTTCAATGACCTCAGTAGGGATCTCCTCTAGCTGGTACAAGTAAGCCAACTGTACTCTTCAACAATGTTCACCTATGACAAGCTTCCAACCACTTTACTGACCACAATCATCATCCTTTACCGATGTGGCTTCAGTTTCAGAGATCTGCGTTATCCCACATTGAGTTTTATATATTTATTTAGGTACTTGTAGCGCGTCGAAAGCCCGCAGGCATCAGGGCGCGTGAACATGAAACAGAGAAAAACCTATGGAAAAAAAAGAAAAAAACTCATTCTTATTTTCTAGGGAGTTAAGTAAACTGAGGCTTATTTAAACAGATAGGTTTTCAGGTATCTCCTGAACATCTGGTAATTATTTTCCAGCCATAGGGTTAAGGGCAACTTATTCCAGCATTGCACTGCCTGTACTAGGAAGGATTTCCCAATACCTGTTCCTCGATTGAAGCGTTACACATTCAACCAGCCTTGGTCTTTTGATCTAAGGTGTATAGATGGAATATATCTAGAGAACTGGTTCTTCAGATACCTGCGGGTTGAGCCATGTAGACATCTATGAACGATTGTCATTGACTTGAAAGTAATTCTTTCCTCTATTCTCAGCCAGTGCAATGACTTTCTTCCTTCTGTTATGTGCTCTCTATTGTTTATCTTTTTAATAACACGGACGGCACTGTTTGCCATGATCTAGCATTTCTCAATTTCTTTCTTGGGAGCTCCTAGCAGCAAAGCATTACCGTAATCTAGTTGTGATAAAATAATAGCCCTTGCAATCGTTGCTGTATTCTCCTCATTAAAAACGGGGGGATGGCTCTTAGTCGTATGTAATATGAATTGTTTTTGTGTAGGTATTTCATCTGCGCCTCCGACCCTACTGACGCCGCTACCATCATCCCCAACGTTTTGACTTGTGTCATTACTGGGATAGTTGCTTCCTTAATGGCGAAAGTTTTGTATTCTACGCCTAATTTGGCTCTGGCTTGGTGTGTTCCAAAGATCAGTAATTCTGTCTTAGTGTTGTTAAGACACATCCAATTCCATTGCATCCACTTATCTATGATCTCGTAGATGTGTGTTATTTTAGCACTGTCACTTGGATAGTTACCTTCTAATTCAAAGAACAGCTGTGTGTCGTCGGAGTAATTGGTGAACAATACGCCAACATTTTCCAGAAGGTCACAAAGGCATCTTATATACAAATTGAAAAGCAATGGGGTTAAGCTTGCCCCTTGTGGTACTCCAAATTCAATATGAGTGGCCTCAGAAATCTTTTCTCCCCAGTGCACTCTGGATTTCCGGTCAGCTAGGAAGGATGTCAGCCATGCTAAAGTAGCTGTTGAGCAACCTGCTATTTTTTTAATGCCTCTTGCAACAATTGATGATCCAACAGATTAAATGTTGCACTAAGGTCCAGCAGCATCAAGATCCCCCCTAAGATTTCCCTTATCTAGGATAGTGAGCATATGTGTCTGCAGATCTAGCATTGCAGTTTCGGTGCTGTGTGCCTCTCTGAAGCCTGATTGTTGTTTGTGGAGAATATCGTGACTTTCTATATATTTTTGGAGCTGATTTGTCACTACCTTGTCCAATATTTTTGAGATAAAGTTTGAATTTGTAATGGGACATAAATTAGTAGGATCCTTCGGGCCCAAGCCTACCTTTTTTATCAGTGGTGTAACAGTCACTTCTTTGATACACTTTGGTACCAGGCCCACCTGAAAAGATGGTGGGGGGAGTGACAAACTTTTGGACTGGAAAGGCGCTGGTTGGGTTTGATAGTCCAGTATTTGTTTGTAGGTAGTTTGCACAAGAAAATAGATGGTCCAGGTTGTTGGTGTGTTAAACATGAGATTTATAGGTTTATTCCTTGTTATAATCAGCACCAATGAAAGACATCATTGGATGTAAATGTAATATTCATAACATGATGATAGCCGATCCACGACTCCACACAACAGCATTGCCGAACCCGGCCAAGTACGGCTATTCAGCCCTCTGGCACCCACACTTGGGAGGACCAGCCCATTCCACCTGAAAACTCAACCACCAAACCCAATTGGCCTTGAAAAAGACTTAGGTTGAAACGCGCGTCGGCTGTGTAAACTACCTACAAACAAATACTGGACTATCAAACCCAACCAGCGCCTTTCCAGTCCAAAAGTTTGTCACTCCCCCCACAATCTTTCTAGACAGTAGGAACCTCGGAGTTGGTTCCCTGACAAACTATGACTCTGGCTGCAGGTCTAATTCAACTAACAACCAAATAAAGGGTGCGCAGGAGAGAGGGAGTCCCGCCACAAACTCCACTCTTCCAAAAACCACCTGAAAAGATGCATTCACAATTCTGGTGAGAACTGGCGTAAATAGATCTTTATTCTCTAAAATAATTTTGGCCAGTAGAATATTTTCTGCACATGATGTTGGTCTCATTTTGGTCAATACTAGAGACAACTCTTCCTCCGAGACAGGGAGAAAGCTGGAGTTTGGAAAGTCATCGGCTCTGCTTTTCACTGTAACTTGCGGTAGTACAGATTCAGGTTTTTCTCTGGATAGAATAATATTTTCTCTTGCCTTTTGTATTTTTGCAGAGAAGGCATTCTGTACTATATCGCAGTCTTCCTTCATAGGATTAAAAGGTGGAGTAATGGCCTTTGGTTTATCCATACATTTGAGAATTTCCAATATTGTAATAGTAGCATTAGGGGCAGCTGCTATCTCTTTGTTTTAATAGTTGCTCTTTGCTTCTCTTATCTCTTCCCTATATTTTGAGTTAATTTGTTTCCATTTCTCTTTGTTTTCTGCTGTAGGATTCTGGATCCACTTCCTTTCCAAACTGCGTTTATCGAGCTTGAGTTTGTTCAAATCTCGATGGACCATTTCTGGTTTTTATCAACTTTCCTAACCAATTTATGCTTTAACGGGGCATACTGTTCCACAAGCTCACGAATGAGCGTCGTGAAATGGTGAAGTATGTTTTCGCATGCTGCATTATCTTGAGTGCTGTCTTGAATCCTTTCCAAGCAGGATTTCAGTTGTTTGGTTCCTATCTTTTTAAAGTTACGACTTAACACCTTCACGTGTGGGTTATGTGTAACTACCAAAGGATTATTTACCAAGACATCAAAACAGACCATAAAAGGGTCTGACCAAATGCAAGGTTCTGTAAAGACATTCTCTAAATTACGTGTTATGACCCAATCCAGTTGGTTACCCTTGAAGGTAGTGGGTTCATTATTTATTAAAACATGGTCTAGGTTATTCAAAGTTTTTTCTAGTTGAATTGCCTCTTTATCGGAGTTATTCCCTTTCCATTTATTGAAATCTCCAACAAGTAAACTTGCAGAATTTGAGGACCTTAAATTATTCAGTTGGGGTATTAACTCATTACACATGCAGCAACAAAGTCGCTACTTCAACTCGCAGTAGAATGACTAACAAAATATTGCAATACACTCCACACAAACACGGGAGCGATCACACAAGCAATTTAAAAGGAGTAATTAAAATTATCACGAATAAAGGCACAATAAAAGCAATGTTTTAAAGTCTCAAAATGCTGTTTAAATCTGTATTCTGTAATGCAGTTTAAATGCTTCTATGCAACAATTCCAATTACTTGCAAAACTAAAATACAGGGCTAATATAATCTTCTGACTTGTCTGAAGCAATCCCTAATATTTTGTAATAGATCTTGTGGCAACATACATCCTTTTCAAAATTACAAAGGAGTGTTGGAGCCCCTCTACTGAGAACGAACATGGGTCAAATACTGTGTTCTGTGGAATTTCTTCTACTCAGGAGGGTCTTCAACCACTTTTTAGCTCACTGCACCCTTCACAGAGGAGAAAAACATTTGCATATCAGTCTCACCCACAAGAGCAGTCCAGCACAGAAATGCTAGGCAATTCTCCTCTGAAGAAGAGTACCATCAGCAACCCGACACGTGTTTCAGCCTTGTTGGGCCTCCTCAGTGAGGTGAAGCTGAGCCTCTCTAAGGCACAGTGAGCAAGGGGTCCACGTTTGGAATACCCTTGGTTACTTAAGGTGAAACCCCAGGTTTTACAAAATTGAAAAGGATTGTGGGAGCCCCTTAACTGAGAAAGAACATGGGTCAAATACAATGTTCTATGGAATTTCATCCACTCAGGAGGGTCTACAACCACGTTTTAGCTCACTGCACCCTTCACAGAGTAGAAATATCCATTTGTATATCAGTCTTTGTCCCACCCACAAGGGCAGTAGAGCACCAAAATGCTAGGCACTCCTCCTCTAAACAAAAGTACCATAAGCAACCCCATAAATGTGTTTCAGCCTTGTTGGGCCTCCTCAGAGAAGTGAAGCTGAGCCTCTCCCATGAATGCACATTGAGCAAGGTGTCCACATGTGGATTACTCTTGGTTACCTAGGGGGAAACCCCAAGGTTTACAAAATTGAAAAGGAGTGTGGAAGCTCCTCAACTGAGAAGGAACATGAGTAAAATGTCCTGTTCTATGGAATTTCATCCACTCAGGACGGTCTACAACCACGTTGTATACCTCTGAAATGCAGATAACGGTCAAGCTACATGGTGCTTGTCAGGCTAACACTGTACCTGCTGAATATCTTAAATGACTAAATATAAATATATATATACACATTATAGGGTGGCGGTCGGGGTCCTATAGTTAAGGTGAAACGGACTCCCATAGGAACCTCGCAAAAAATGAATTGCTAATAGCTTTTGACTCATGCCATGGATTTGGCAAAACATGTGGCGTCAATTAGGGACGTGCACAATCCTCCCTCCCCACATCCCCACCTCCTCCTATGCCCAGAGTGCAAAGTTTGGTAAAGATTTGTTAATAAATAAAACTATTAAGAAAACAAAAAAAACGAAAAAGTTACGCCCTACTTTTCATTCATTTTCCCGTAGATAAAAAGGTCAATTGTTGATGGACTGCACAGCCCATACAGCTGGATGTATTTGGACCAGGTCCAAAACAACTTGGGCACAAACCGTTGACTTCATGCCTTTTTGCGGTTTGGGTTTATTCCATGCAGAAGTTTTTTAAAAGAATTTCAGAGAAGATGGTGCCCCCATCTCCAAAATAGATAGCTATATCTTGGGTAAATTGCCAAAACCAGGGTTTTGAAAAAAAAACCGCCATCTTCATTTTTTCTTGATGCGAGAGATAGCCGCTGACATAGACAGAAAATGAAACTCTGGAAAAAAGCCATTTGCAGGTCATGAACCATGCAAATGCCATCAGTCTAGAGGTGGGTGGGAGGCAAGACGACAACACCAAGTGAATATGGGAGTTGGTGGGGGTCTAAGGACTGAATTTGCAAAATGAAGATTTTCTGTATACTTAGCTATGGAATGGTCGTGAATAGCCGACACTTGAAAGCAAAATGCATCAAGGAACCAGCCTTTGTTGTGGGGGGAATGGGGGAGGGCAGAGTAGGTGAAGAGACCATCATGGGTGTGTGGGGAGCAGGCACAGAGGAGGGGGACACTTGGTGCGGATCATGGGGGCAGGAAAGCATTGTATTGTTTGGCTGTTTTTCATATATTCGCTGCTATAATATCACTACAGATAGCCAAGGCTATCTGCAGTTCTGTACCCTCTGCTATAAAAAACAGTGTTTTAAAAAAATAGATATTTTTACAGCTACAGTAACGTTGGGGTAAAAAAATCACTGGCCATGGCCAGTGACACAATCACAATCCTGTTCTCCCATTCATGCAGTACCCGGGAAAACACTTCTTAGCTTCAAAGCGAGGAAGGTGCCAGCCCCCTCAGGCCATTTTGCCTAATAAATGAACCCACGTTACAAGACCACATAGAGCAGCATGGCTTGAGGGGGTAGACCCCTTTCTCACTTTTAAGCTAAAATGAGTCAATCACGGTTACTGCATGGATGGGCGACAGTCCACAGTCCCGGATGGCATGTGTTTTCTCAGAATTAAATATCTCATAACACACTAAGAAAACACATGGCATCCACATTATTCTTTTTGAAACCATGCTACTGTCAGTCCTTGAAGGTTTTGCACTGAGAGACCATTGTTTTGCCTTTTGCTGAATTGCATTCTGGCATTTGTAGTCTCCTATTCAAAAGGGGGGGATAATGCCACAAGTGTACACCTTTGCCTAACATAGTTCTACAAGGATTTATATATTTGAGTGACACTATGGTATGTGTACTTTTCAAGTTATCTTTATAAATCAGAGTATTGTTGAAATCCAGACATGTGGGTGAGGAGGGAAATGATGAGAGGTCAAGTAAGTCATGGGTTTTTGCCCATGATGTGGCAATGGATTTTGCAATCCTGGAAAGTGGTACAGTCTTTTGCCACGGTTTGCGGCTGCTTTTCAGGGCACAAGTAAAGGACACATGTGGGTGGATAGCGTAACATTTTTACAGAGGGCGGACGCAACTCCTTGGGTTTCTTTGAGGTTGGCAAGCTTGCTCAAGTATTTGGCTACCAGGATTTTACTCAGGTTGTTATATTCCCAGTGCAGATGCTTGACCACAAGACCAACAGCACCTGTTTTGAATTTGGATTTTGTTTTCCTGGGAATATTTCACCACCATTGCTGGGTTTAAAACGTGAGCACCTTTTATACTTTGCCAGCATAGTAATTGGAACATTTCCTCTTTAAGAATATTTTTCTGGTGTTCATTACTATTTTTTAAAGTCAAACCCTATTTGTCTTGCACACTTTCTTCTAAGGAAGGAGAAAGTCAATTGAACTGTATTTGCATATTTCACTTTAAGATATTTGTTGACTTACTGTGCATATATTCTTTTGATTTCCACGACGGGGGCAAAAGCACCTCGGCATATGTTATCCTTGCAGCTGCTCATTTTTTACCTTTTCCATACTGCAGTTAGTTGGGGGTCGTGTGATGTATCACAACAGTCACCAAGAGGCCGGCCATAAAACAAGAGGCATGTAGCACGCTTCTTAATCAGAGTATGTGATCCTTGGCAAATAACTTAATCTCGCTGCACATTGCCTAAATACATTGTGTGTTCTCAGAGGCTGCAATCTTTTATACATAATAATAAAAAAATAGATATATTTACAGCTACTGTGGGTCTCCCATCCATGCAGTAACTGGGACAGACCCTGCTTGCCAGGACGGGACTGGCCCCCTCAAGCCATGTTGCCTAATAAATGGGCCGAAGTTACAAGACCACTTAGAGTAACATGGCATGCGGGGGCCGGCCCCTTCCTCACTTTAAAGGTAAGCAGGGTTGGTTCCCGTTAATGCATGGATGGGCGACAGTCCAAAGCCCCAGATGTCTTCTATTTTCTTAGTTGCAAATATCTTCTAACACAATAAGAAAACACACAGCAGCTGCATTTAAACTGTGCTTTTGTCAGTCCTTGAAGGTTTTGCACTTAGTGACTTTTTTAGCCTTTTGCTGAATTGCATTTTGGTATTTGTAGTCGTCCAGTCAAGATGGGGGAATAATGCCACAATTGTACGCTTTTTGCCTAACATAGTTCTGTAAGGATTTACATATTTGAGTGACACTAGGGTATGTGTATTTTTCAAGTTATCTTTATAAAGTAGAGTATTGTTGAAGGCCAGGCATGGGGGTGAGGAGGGGAAATGATGAGAGGTATTTGCCCATGATGTGGCAAGTGAGTTTAGGTTGCAATCCTGGACAAAGGTGCCGTTTTTTGCCCCTGATTGTGGCTTCTTTTCAGGGCACAAGTAAAGGACACATGTGGGTGGACAGGGTCACTTTTTTTCAGAGAGTGAATGCAACTCCTTGGTTTTTTTTGAGGGTGGCAAGCTTGCTCAAGTGGTTGTTATCTTCCCAGTGCAGAAGCTTACCCACAAGACCACAAGCACTTGTTTAATATTGGGATTTTGTTTTCCAGGGAATATTTCACGACAGATTGCTGGGTTTAAAAGGTGAGCACCTTTTATATTTTGCCAGCATATTTATCAGGCCATTTCCTCTTCCAGGATATTTTTTTGGTGTTCATTAATTTCTTTAAAGTCCAATGCTATTTTGTCTTGCACACTTTCTTCTAAGGGAAAGGACAATTGAACTATATTTGTATATTTCACTTTAAGATATATGTTCACTTACTGTGCGTATATATTCATGGGTGCCAGCTTTTGATTTTCGCTATGGGGGCAAAAGTACCTGGCATATGTTATTCTTGCAGCCGGTCATTCTTTTACATTTTCTGTGCTGCATAAATGCTGTTAGTTGGGGGTTGTGCAATGTATCACAACAGTCACCAAGGGGCCGGCCGTAAAACAAGGGGCTTGTAGCACTCTGCTTAACCAAAGTGAGTAATTCATGGCAAACAATATAACCTCACTGTGCATTGCCTAAAAACATTGTGAGTTCGCAAAGCTTGCAAATGAGTTGTTGATTGATGAGCGTGTTTGAGCATGGGTTGTAAGAGTTTTAGGAAATAGAGTTTCAGCCATGGCTAGTGGTCTGGTAATGTTTTAAAATGGACAGTGGGCAGGGGCGAACAACCTGCCCACTGACCAGTTCAGAAGTCCATGGCTAGTGGTCTGGTAGTGTTCTAAAATATACAGGTGGCACAGCTGCAAGCCATGGCCACTGGGCATGTGCAGGGAAAATCTATGGAATAACAAAACTACTGAAATTCAAGGAAAGATGTTAATTGATGGAACGTTAAGGTGGGAACTTAAAGCAACAAAACCCCTGAAATTCAGAAAATGCAACCTTAATTTTTCATCCCCTGTTGTGCAGCCTATGACCACAATGATGACATCACAGATTACATCAATGATAGCTACACATGCATCATATCAATAATTGTGAAGCTTTCCTTTGTAGTACTTTGGTAAAAGATGATATCTGAATTATAAATAGTACACGGCTTTGAATGTTCCTGTTTGTGCCAAATATGTCTAAGACATGTTCACTATAATCTAATCTGTATATACATTTACAAAACAAATTAGTAGAAATGGAGACACATCTTGAACCCTAATTATTTACTAAGTTTTAAAATTAACATATGTAAATATTCAATTGATTCATTGCAAGCAAAATTTGTACACATATAATTTTCTAAATGACATAAAAATTGCTTTAAAACAACGAACAATTATGTATGGGGATGTATTTTAATATTTCCATACATGGGTATTGATAATGATTAGTACTCTGAATGTAAATATCTATAGAAAAGAAATGAAGTTTTAAAATTGAACATTTGCTTGAAAACGTGTACATAGATGTACATTTCTTTCTGTGTGTCTTTTGTATGTGATTAACATGTTAAAATTGAAATAAGCACATAATGTAGAACGTAAAATGAATCTTTAAATAGTATCCAATTTTTGAGTACATTGACTATTGTGTATGTCATAGATGATGCCCTTATTGATGTCACCAGTGATGTCATTGGTGATGTCATCTGTGATATCATCATTGTGGCCCTAAGCTGCGCAACAGGGGGTGTAAAGTTAAGGTGGCTTTACCTGAATTTCAGGGGATATATATATATATAGGAAAATCCATTGGAAATAGGAAAACACCAAGAAAGTTATAGTGGGTTTAAAAAGGTATTTTTAAACCCACCATAACCCACCATAACTTCCTTGGTGTTGATAAAAACATGGCCAAATGCTCCAACCGCAAGGCTGTCAGGACTATAGTGCACTGATGATCCCTAATAAGTGTGACACCAGGTATGTAGTGGTCCTGAAAGCCTTGCAAAATGTCTGTCTTGGGTTGATTAAGCTATGTATAAAGTAGCACTGCCCTCTTAGACAAAGACAATTTCCTGGAGAAAAAGTTTTGCATGTGGGCTAATTTGCATACCCACAATGCCTTGCAGCTCAGAACTGGAGGTGAACTTCCAGCGGTGGCTACTAGGGGCGCTGTGGAGTGTGTGACTTGTCTCCAATGGATTTTTCTATTTTTACATTTCAGGTGAAAGGTGAAGGGTTTTTCAAACCTTTTTAAACCCACCATTACCCACCAGACTGCCTCCCTGAAGATTGCAAGAGGGATGAAAGCGCTTGGAGGAGAAGATCAACTGGACTGTGGAAGGTATACTAAGCTGTGAACCAGAGTGTGCTACTCACCCTCCCTAGTTTGAAAAGATGTTTGGGAGTTCCGGACTCCAGAGGTGGCAGCACCGGGGTGACACATGCCCCACTCTGGAGAGCCACACAGTTGGCTTTCCCCCCCCCTCACTGTGGGGTTTACATTACGTAATTGGAGGGTGAGTTGGTTCCTGGCTACCTGCATTGACTACAGCAACCAGAATTCCCTGAGGCATCAATTGGTATTAACCGGCCACACCTGAAGAGACTGCCTTCCTGAATATTGCAAGAGGCATGAAAGCACTTGGAGGCGAAGATCAACTGGACTGTGGAAGGTATACTAAGCTGGAAACCAGAGGCGCCCCTCATCCCCCCTAGTTTGAAAAAATATATATATGAGAGAGGAAAGAAGTGCTTCAATTGCACTTGGGATTGCACTCGCCGGGGTCTCAGAAAAATGCCCAAAAGGAACACATTCATCCAGAAAAGTAGAAGACCATTTCCAGTTTGTTTTGAGTCACTCAGTGAAAGAAAACACAGTATAACGCATTTCATAGCCCGCCGGCTACTTGTTCACATACAATTAATTCAATGCAAGGATTGTGTTTAAAAGGGGGCAATTCACACTCTCTATGGTTATCTACATATGGTCCCTTCATTATTTCTGTGAATGCAATATGCCTAAGGCAATGAAGATGAAAACATTACCAAACAGACGGCCATTTTTGAACAAATGGGACATTCGCTCTCAGCAATACAGAAAGTGCAAAAACAATGTAAGAACATTTCTGCAACTTTGGTTATTACACAGTGCCATTGAAAACATTGATGTTTCACAATGCAAATCAAAATTCAACCAAAATCGCAAGCATAATAAAACTAGCAGCTTTCATGTATGAAAAGTGAAATGTTGTCTCTGTCCACTATGAAAGATATCAATGGCTTTGATATTAATGGGGAAAAGCATCTGTAATTACAGTGCATATGCAAATAAAGTGCACAATGCATTCAAGATACATAATGACAAGATAGTAAAAGTGTGTAATGCATAAGGTAAAATGCGTAGTGCATAGTGCCAATTGTTGTTACACAAAACTACCAAGCAAGCAGATTACAAATCGCAAATACCAAACACTATCTGCCAATATGTATATATATTCCAAATGGCTGCATATTAAGAGGTAAAGTGCATAGTGCAAACATATTAGATCTGATTTTCAAATATGAGCTATAGAAAACCCCCCAAGCCTACCATTTCACAAATAACTGGGGGGTGTAAATTCAGCCCTGAGTGGCAGAGACTGAGAGGCCAAGCAAGGCCGTATTGTGAGAATGAAGCTGGCTGATGTTGAAACCCATTGGAATATGCATGCCAGTTCAAACATTGATTTCCAACATAAAACCTAGTGAAGGAACACAAATGGGCCTATTTCAACTTTACTAAAATGGACAGGCGCTCAAGTAAAGGAAAATGGGCCTGAGAACCTAAAACTGCTGGATGTGACCAATGCAAAAGATTTGTGTGCCTAAAAATGCTGTTTTCATAAAATATGGAAAGCTACATTTTCAATTAAGGAGACAGATAGCAGCATGTCACATTGACCTCAACGCAGCACACAACTGTGATCCAGAAATCCACAGTGAAGCCAAGCACTTGTCCTTTGTCACAAATAATACACTTACTTTTCAACATTAAAAATGACATAATTTAAAAGGAGAGGCCTACTTGTTGTATAAGCGAACACTAGTTTCCTATGTTAACTGTGACCTACGTGTGAATAATATTGAAAGTGAGACTCATATCTTTTTAATTATTGTATTAAAGAAATATTTAATTCCTGGACAGTATTCCCAGATGCCATACACAATGTTACATGTTAAACACATTGCATCGATTTAAAATGCTATCCTTTCAGAATTATGGATGCAGCTTGTTTTCCTACTGAACTGAAAGGTATGTGCCTCTGAAACATTGACCTCAAGACCTTTGGCTGAGGCTCACCAGGAAAACAGGTCTGTTTCTGTTAAATGCTAAGAAATAAAGCATTTGCAATCGAACCCATGGAGGGGTTAGATAAGGAAGATCAATGCCTGACCTCTCTGCCCATACAATGTGCATTAGCTTCAAACAGAGACCTTTGAAGACACTTAATGGCAGGGCTGGAATAACAGGGTGCCAGGCAGATGTCTGTGTCATGTGACATGGGAGAAATGGCAATTTATCAGAGGTTGCTCTAGATGTGGAACTCAGGGGCCCATATCATGCATTGCCATTTGATTAACATTGGACTCATTTTACTTAATAAAAACAGAATAGTGCATCCCAGTGAGCTAATCCAGGACTCATATTAAAGATCACCAAATGACCATTAGTCCTATGTAAATATTAACTATATGTGATGGATACAATTTGAGTTGGGAAGAAAACCATGATCCTGGCCTTCTCATAATTCAGAGGAACTCAAAGGTGGTGAACTTATAGAGTGCTAAATTAATGTTTGGATTGTGAAGTGTCATATTTGTAATTATTTCAGCTCAGGAACAAACCACAAAAAATAATAGCTTCTCCCAGGAAGCTTGTGCAGAAATAAAATCAGTATTCTCTGATTCGCCATAAAATGTAGAATTAAAATATATATATATATATATATATAAATATATATATATATATATATATTGGTGCCGGTATATCTGAAAGGAGAAGATAGTTGCCATGATGTGACGTTCAAAGAAAATCAAACATGTGGAAAAAAGTGTCATTTGAAATTATGCATTTATCTTCTCCCCCATTATCCATAGTACAGACCTCTAAACTCTGTTGCCTATCAGCTGGCATTATCATCTGGCAGTGGGTGGATTAGGAGCAAGAGGCGAAAGAGAGATGTCCAATCCGTAGCATGGCAATATTCATAATATATGAGCGTCATCAGCACTACATAATATCAGTTTTCAGTCCAACGAGAGACAAAAAGGAAAAAAAGAGGAGAGCAGACTAACACCAACAAAGAGCTGACAAAAGGGAAGGCTGACACCCAGGAGAGCAGGTAGACCGGAGACTCTGGGACCCCTGGACACTTGATGGAGACATTTGCCTGGAAACCCGGAACCTGGAAACCTGGGAGCCCTATCTGAGAGAGGCCTACAATCTGGCTGGAGGGACCTTGCTGTGAATAGAGGCCTGAGGTATGAGCTGCCTACCAAAAGATGGCCCTAAAACCTGGCTGGCTCCCTGAGCTGAGAACAGAGATATCCCATGTAAGTAGATAGATTCCAAAGCTATCAATTGTGTGGCGAGCTACCTGCCTTAATCCCTTTCCATCAGTGAACAGAGGATAGCACAGGGGCAACATGCTGGCCTTGGAAGCAAGACCATGCAGAGCAACATAGGTTCGAAATCCCGGATCCGCGCTTAGAAACCAAACTCAGGTATGGTATTAGGCGCATTATAAAAAAACTATTAAATAAATAAATAGTGGGTTTGGGGGCCAACACTGTGTAGACCCAGGCCATATTTGACATTAAATATCCCTTAATTAATTCCCTTAGAGAAAAACACCATATCTGTTTGAACCGGACGTGTGAGGGGAAGCTAGTTTTAACCCATTCCTTTTCATTAATGGGTGCTCTTCCATTAGGGGGAATTGTGACAAACGAATTTTCCATTAATTCCAAATCCCCCAAACCCTGCATTTCATTTGAATGTGTCCCCAAATGATGCTCCCCTTGAATTCATTTCCCAAACCTTGCATTTAAAATAAAAAGCCCAAACAAAATTCCCATTATACTCCCCCTACCTTGCCTTCAAACCAAAGGGGTCATATATAACTGATGCCTGGGGGTGTGCAGGGTTGCTTAGAGAGAAGAGCATTGTGATAACCAAGCATCACTGTGTGTTTTTAAAATGTTCAATCTGTTAATGTGCAAAGAAATCCTATGTGTGTTTTGATTTCAAACATCCAAATTCAACCTGTGTTTGTTGAGGTAACTGAAAGTATATTAAGAAATACATGTCAGTCAATAGCTGGAAGTCATTTGCAATTGTGATTATTGTGTTGTGCCATGGAGCAGGGACGTCATTTCACTGAAATGCCAGGGGTAGCGGAAGTGACAGCACAAGACCCTTGACCGCTGATGACATCACAAAAAGTGATGTCATTTGACCCCACCCGGAAGTGACATCATGGGAAGCAATAGAACACAACCTTTCACCCCACAACAAAACCGGATGTGGCATCACATAGCATTGTTTCTGAGTACACTAAGAAAAATATGGTTACGATATCACTGTAATACATCTCCTACAAGAATGGATCACCATATGTATCGTTAATATCAGTGAATTTAGGCCCATATTACCAAATCACTGTGAATGCAAGCAGACGTCCAAGGCCATACGATACTGATGTGTTATTATATATCAGTTCCACTTAAACGCTTCATATAGAACAAATATACATACAATATCATCCAGCCTGTGTTGGTACTCATTTATCAGCCTCAGCAGGATGAAAGGCTGAGTGACCATGCTGGGAGTCGAACCAGCAACCTGCAGATCACACACACATTGCAGGATCCAGCTCTCAACCCACTGAGCTATCTTCCGGCTATAGCCATCAGAAAACCAGCCACTCCAGAAACAAAGAGCCACATGCTGCTGATCACAGCCCATGAGCCTCAATGTCAAAAAATGTTTTTTTATTTTTAGGGTTAGCATGGAAGACCACAGGGGTAGCAAGGGAGACCTCAGGGGTCGCGGTTGCGACCCCTGGTGACCCCTAAATGACATCCATGCCATGGAGTTGGTGGTTGGTGTTCTGGTGATTTGTTTATTATTCATTGTAGAAATGTAAATAAATATATATTATTATGTCTATACACCGGCCTGGTTTCTAGCTTATTGGTGATACAGAGGGTATCTGCTGAATGGTGTTATACAGGTTGGGGGCCTAACCAAAGTTGAATCTGCTAAGCGCTTTGTTGAGTGACACCTTCATTGTGGGTGGACTTCCTGAGTTGAGAGTGACCGTCCAATAAACTGTGACATAATGCAGCAAAACATGACTGAAACAACTCAATGTGGCCCAACATTTATGCAGAATTTCATTATCAACTACCCAAAAATGTATACAGTTCTTCATCTAGGTTATGTCCTTTCGGTTTCTTTGTCTCAAAGTCCTAAATGAATTTTGTCTCTGTTTAGCGGAACTCAAGCTCTCTGTTTTCTTCTCTGCAGTGTTTCTCAACACTTTGATTTACGAAAAACTTAATTCCATTCATTTTACCATTATGTTTATCTCAAAAATGTATGGCCATTGGATAGGAGGGATCAAAGTTCTTTATATTTCTCATATGCTGTAAAATGCAGAGCTTCAGTTTGCAGACAGTGCTTCCGACATACCAAAGTGCAAAGGGGCACATCAGAACACATACCATTCAATTCTGTGTAACATGATATATTGACATTCAATTGAATTTTATGGCCCAACACAGGATGCATGTAACTGGTCTTATTTTCTGCAAACTTGCATGCTTTACAGTTTGTGCATTTATAGAAGCCTGGAGGATGCACATTCAACCATGTTGCAGGCCTACCAAATTTGTCTGGGGGCATAAAACTGTGAACCAAAGAATCTTTTAGAGAGACAGATTTTCTAAACGTGATGTTAACTCTTTCACCTAAAATTGGAGGCAGGTTCCCATCCAATTGCAGCACGTGCCAGTGACGATTTAGAATTTGGCAAGTGAGGTTGGAATGGGCCCCAAAGGTAAGAATGAGTCTAGTTTGGTTGATATCTTGATTGTTAACTTGTACCTTATTGGTGAATAAGAGCAGGTCTCGAGGCAGACTATGTGCTTTCATATAGGCTCTTTCCAAAATAGCCTTGGGATATCTTTGGTTAAGGAAGTTCTGTGCTGTTGTTCTACATTCTCTATGAAAAGATTTCAGTTTTGTGCAGTTACGTCATATCCTGACAAATTCTCCATAGGCTATACTCCATTTGAGTACATGGACGTGATTTCTACTGGCAAAGAACGGCATGTTGGAACTTGTAGGTTTGCAATATAATTTTGCCCCAATTTCCCCCTGCTCGAATTTGACTAGGACATCCAGAAAAATGATTGATTCCCTACTTCGTGTTTCTGTAAACTTTGGATTTTGCGTATTGACATTAAACATTTGTAGAAAATCTTTCCATTCTTTTCATCTCCATTCCAGAGAATGATGAGAATGTCAATATAGCGCAACCATAGAATGATCTTATCTGTATATTTACTATTTTCCTCTGTCCAAACAATTAATTTTTCCCACCAACCCAGCATAAGGTTGACATAGGTTGGGGCAAACGTGGTGCCAGTTTAAGGCACAACATTGAGGAAAACAGTAAGGCCACTGAAAATTATCCTTTTGGGGTAAAGTCACAAAAGCAATAAAATCCACAGTGCATCTAGAGTGCAGTAAGAATTTGAGGCAAGGATTTAAGGAGTCCATTTGTACAATGCTAGCATAACATGCATGCAATTCCCACTGAACGAGCACATAGGCAGGGATGCATGTTAGCATCCTGTCTATGTAGTGTATTTCTCTCTGACCTGGAATAATCCTTTGATGGCTGTAGAACATGTTCTGCGCAAATAGGCTGTTTAAAAATTCCATGGATAGCCTATGATGATGACCTGATGATCTTGGATAAAATTCTAATTGGATTACAGGGGGTGATTAACAAATTACAAGTATATTCAGTTGTGAACGAAATGGACATGAATAGCGGAAAGTAAAATGTGATAGTATTAACGGACCAGGGAAAATGGTAAAATGTCCCTGGCATATTAATGACTGTAAAATGGGCCAAGTTGGTCAATTAACATATTTAGGTATTTCAGTCTATAATCATCCAACTGTAGAACCAGAGTTTTTAAGATTAAAATCCAAAATGATGATGCCTTTGGGCCAAATGAAGCGACATAACCTGAAATGCAGAAAGTTCTCTTTGTTCTTTGTTATTAGATTCTACAACATGAACGTGGTCCCAGCAAATGTATATGGATTGGGGATGGCAGATCAGAATCTCATACAGAAGTTAAATAATCTACAGGGGATGCTGTGGCAGCGAGTTTCAGATCTTTCAAACTGTGTCCCCATCCCTATAATTAGATATGTGCTTGTGCTTCTTCCATGGACTTTAATTATAAGATGGAAGGTTACAGATTTTTTCCAATACACATAACCCTGTTAAAGCTTCCGTTTATGATTCACCTGCACAGTAAGCAAATAAAAGATCATCTCTGGTACTTAATGAAATTATGCAAGATTGTGAAAATAAACTGGAGGGGGTTGGTATGGAAAGTGAATTGCTAATTACTATCCGAGCTAAAGCAAAAAGATGTTGTGGGAATCTGTTGGGGCAGGATGAGGGATTCATTAAGGAAGTATAAGCTGATTAGAGATTTTGCTTTGAGAGAGAAAAAGGTGAATGATTTCCATGAGTATTTAATTAATTAAATTCACCAGTTTTGCACCAACCAGTGAAATTCTAAATATTAGATCAAGATAAAGTGGGGTAGAATCTTTGTGTCGCTTCTGTAAGAATCAAATGGTTATAGAATCATTGTTCCGTACTGCAGAATGTTCTTATTTAGATGTGAATAGCACTTTCAGAAATGTATGTATGTATGTATGTATGTATGTATTTATTTATTTATTTATTTATTTATTTATTTATTTATTTGGAAGGCACTGAAAGCCTGTGGGCATCGGGCCAGCCAGAACACTCACACGGCTTAACAACCAGCAAGGAACAGGACAAAGGGGGAACGTACAATTAGGGGTGGGGAGGTCACTTGAAAATATATGTTTTGAAAGCTTTTCTGAAAGTTCCTGGTGCCTCTTCCAACCTCAAGGTAATGGGGTGAGAGTTCCAAAGGATTGCTGCCTTAACTGGAAAAGATCTGCCATGTCCATTAGTATGTCAATGACCAGGGCAGATAATCTGCTTCTTTGCACTAGATCGCAGATTTCTTGGTGGACAATATTGTGGAATTGATGATTTTAAATAAGCAGGGGCTTGTCCAGAGATACCTTTGAAAATATATAGTTCCTGTCTTAAACAGGATTCGTTCCTTGACAAGAAGCCAGTTAAGGTTATGTTGGTGATTGGCGATGTTAGCATGTCTAACAACCTTTTTGATGATACGTACAGCATTGTTTTGCAGAACCTGACATTTCTTTAGGCATGAGCTTGAGGCTCCAATCAATAGGGAGTTACAATAATGGCACTGTTCTCTTCTGAAATGTACAGATGAATGTTTCTGAGAAGGTGCACCTGGTAATTACAAATTTGGAAACGCTGATTGACATGTGTCTCGAATCTCAGAGTGGCCTCCACATGAACAGCAAGCGTTTTCACCTTAATTTGAACCTGGAAGGTGTTGTCTCCAATTCTAAAACTCACGAAAACCGAATTGAGTTTCGCCTGGGCCTGCCTGGAGCATAAAATCAGAATCTCTGTGTTGATGGTGTTCAGACAAAGCCAGTTGGAGGCCATCCAGAGTTCTATCTGGCGGAAGATGTGCGAGATGGGTCTGTTATCCTTGAAATGGTCCCCAGTGGATTCTAAGACCAGCTGGGCGTCATCAGCATAGTTCGTAAAAAATACCCTTGATCATCCATTAGCGAACAGAGAGTTCTTGTTTATATGTTGAACAAGATGGGGGGCAAACTTGCCCCTTGAGGAACTGCAAATGGGAAGTGAGGGTGTAAGGACTACAGGAGGCGTTGGTGATCAACCAAGTCGAAAGCCGCCGACAAGTCCAGAAGTACAAGCATGCCCACTTTGCCCTTTTCAATGATACCCAGCATTTGAGATTGTAGATGGAGCAGCACTGTCTCAAGTACTATAGCGGGGTGGAAAACCTGATTGTCTTTCGTGGAGGATGTTATGTGTTTCTATGAAAGCTTGAAATTGCATGCAATTCGTTTTATCCAAGATTTTAAGAAGGAATTGACTGTTGGTTATAGGTCTCAGATTACCTGCATCCCTAAGGTCCAGACTGTTTTTTTTTTTGCAGTGGATTAACTGTAACGGCTTTAATTGCCAATGGCACCAAGCTATCTCTAAAGGATGCATTAATAAACCTGGTCAGAAAAGGGGCAAACATTTCTCTTTGTTCCAAGGTGAGCTTAGGTGGGAGGATGTTTTCAGAGCATGAGGTGGGATGCATACTGGATAAAAGATTCTGCATCTCCAGTACAAATATATCCGAGAAGGCAAAAAGATCGATAGTTTCGCTTCTAGGAGCATGACCCTAAATCTTAGTCAAGAGTGCGACTTAAGGCAGTGCTACAGTGATTTTATCTCTGGCCTTCATTATTGTGGCTTCAAATGCTGTTTGTACATCTATGGAGTCCTGCTTAGAGGGAATACATGGAGTAAGAACGGACTTTGGTTTTTTAAGAAGTCTAAGAATTTCAAAAAGTTTTTTTGGGCAGTTGGAGGCCTGTTTAATCTCAAGATTATAATACTCCTTCTTAGTTTTGATGTGTCTATAGTTCTCGTAGAATGAATAAGGCTGTGTTTTGGCCCCGCATATTAGGAGGAAAGCAAATGTCATTGATTTATGTGTACTTGAATTTGTTAGAATAGTTCTGGAAGTTTAGAAATAGTTAGGTGTTCTGTTTGAAGAAAATGTCGTCTGGATACTCAAATATGAATAGGTTTTAACGCTTTGAGTTTAGAACTTGTTTGGATATGTGTTTAGGTATGAATTGTTTTATATTGTAAATTCAGCATTTTAAATTTTAAATTGTGTAAGGTTTAATTGTAACTTTTGCGCAAATAAATATAAAAACAATAATACTATATGTGAGGTAACAAACTTTCATCAGATAACTGCCACTTAAATACCAAGCTCCATCCAAAGAAGGAAGAAGATATGTAGCAAACAAACATACTTGAATACGTAACAAGAGAGATCCACCCTATCGGACATCATAGAAATGGAAAGGCAAAGGTTGTCAGCCATTTTCAGCAGCACATAAAACACACGTTGTCTATCTACTAGCTAGCAGAACCCATGACTACAGACATCTTTACCACTTTCCCTAATAAACTGTCACCTGCTGCCCCATGCTGCCTTGCTGTCCAGTTGCCCATAACTTTCCTGTGGGCACACACACTCCCAAGCACCACAATGATCTTGACGCCTTGGGGGAAAAGCAGAAGTAACTTCTAGGCATGCCCTAATGAATCTGACTCTTAGGAATTACAGACCAGGAAGGAGAGAGAGGGAGAGAGGGAGGGAGAGAACGAGAGAGAGAGTGTGTGTGTGAGAGAGAGTGAGTGAGAGAGAGAGAGACAGAGAGAGAGGGGGGTTATCAGTATCCGTCGGTTTTCAACAGGTAAATACTTCTTTCCATATTACTGAAAAGTTCCTTTCTAAACATTCAGCCCCAAGATCTAAAATATGACTAAGGACCTTCGGAAAAAAGTTGAACCAAGTAAGCCGTGAAATGCACATTTACTTTGGTGATAGAGAGAGAGAGGCAGAGACAACCACACATGATGGACAATCAACTTGTATTCATTATAAGGTTCCTTAAGCACATTATACCAGTGAAGGGATTTACTTTAAGGCACTTGTGAGCAGGGTAATCAGCAAGTCTTATAGCAAGAGCCATTTCTTGAGAAGTTCCTGAAAAGTCTGATGAGTCTCAGTAACAGGGACTGATAGAGGAAGTTCCACATCAATTACAGGGAAAGCCTAGAGGCCCATCATACTGGTATGATTCATTATTTGTCTAATGGCCTCTAAAACAAAAATGTGGACCGTGACACAGCTGAGTGGCCTATCACATGGACTCTTCTTTCTGTGCTCCACTCTCACCTCCAGCTTGCAGCCAAGATAATGGCAGAGAAGGGGATGGGTTTCAGGAAGTAGAGGACAGTTCTCAGTGGGGGAAGTGAGGGGCAACCTCCAAGATCAGGTGGCTGATGCTTGAGAGACACCCAAAGCACTTATCAGTGGCCGGTGCTGGAGCCCCCTGATACAGAGAATGGGACAACATTGATTGATTGATTTTTAGACTCATAGCGCCTATCACAAAGAACCAGGCATAAACCAGGCATAAACTGAATCTGGGCAATATGGAAGATACATTAATAGAGCTGGATAAACGTCATAGGCCATTTTTCAATTAGGAGAGTTTTTAACCTCTTCCTAAAACAGTGATAAAGTGGTAAACAGCGATTTTGTCAATGAGGGAAACCGCGTCTCGTTCAGTCTTAACATTTACGACTAGTCGCCTTAGGTGATTTCACTCTGCAGCTAAGCCTTTTGCGTGGGTATTTGTTCCGCATGCAACCTTACAATCACAATTTTCAAGTTACGTTTTCTATACCACTAATCGGATCCATAGCGCTATCAAACACACAGCATGGAATCTTTTTTAGCACTCGACTAGAACACAGAAGCTCTTCATGCCATTTATTAGCAATCACCATCCGCGTAACTTAATTTCTTAATAAGTACACTCCGGGTGCAGTGTATTAGTTACACATTTTAATTGAGACAAATTCACGCAACCGCATGATTTGATTTTCCATTAGCAACGCACAAGGTATCAACCTTATTATCACAAGGATCACTGAGATTATTAAACTTTGCAATTGGTTACCTACTGAATCCCTTTTATTGGGGGTTTCTTTCAGCGCCATGATATCACAACATGTCTGCATCTTAACAGCAGCAAGAATATGACTCAATTTCGTGCAGTCTGTCAAGGATACATTGGACAAGTGGGTAAGGAATGGAGCTTACATACAGCATCTTTGCCATGTACCTTTGTTATACAATAACCTGTTATGCTCAGTTTGGCATTCGCTGGTGTTGGTTACACCGATGTTCAAGACCTATTTCAAGCTAACCAGTCATGAATTCACAGAGTCTTTTTCTGTTAATTGGCTGGCGTTTTAACGCATTGTTTTAAGAATTATGTTATCAATAGCACACATAATTTTGCCAAGTCCATGATGATGATGATGGAATCACACATTGATTGACATGTGCTATTCTAATGTATGTTTTATTAGTACAGTAGACGACAAAGTGTATCACTTGTTACACTTACATATGTTAATTTGTCTTTCGGTTTCTTTTGTTTCCTCCCTTTCCCATTTTTCTGTCCTAATTTGTTGAATTTTGGAACCAATCATAGCTACGTTGTTATATGGATATTTAATTTGGGATTGTTATGGCTTTGCTTTGTTTGATCATGACAAATTGATTCAAATATGATCAATCTATATTATGGTCTGATTATAGATTCTTTTTTGTGTGCGATTCAAAAAGTTGTACATGTCGACAACCTTTAACCACAAATCTATTCCGATCTAAAAAATGACAACAGTTAGATACAAAGTATAAGGATAACAATCCATTCAACTAATCCCCTGCCAGAGTCTTTTGAATAACAATTAAAAATGTCACCAAAGCCAACATTACTGACATTTTCTCTCCTGATAGCAGGATCGTCCACCATAGATCTTTATGTCTATGGCCATACTTGATAATTACATCAGACATTAAGCTCTTTCTTTGCTGGTCCAGCGCCAAGCATTCCATCACCAAGTGCCTTACATTTTGTGTCGAGTCCTCGTCATTACAAAGACTACATGTCTGTAAGGGACATCCAACTTCACCCCGCTTAACCATCTCTTTAGTCTTGAATAGGCTTAAGCTGAATCTGAAGAATTGGTCCCTGAAAAACCAGTGTGGAAAGGATTGTAGGTATCTCGGGAACAAATTTAATCTTCGACATTCATCCAATGGTATCCCGTAGGATCTCTACTTTTGTCTGTCATTCTGCTTACCGATCCAGACCTGAATATATAGTTTCTTTTTAGTTTTGTCTGGGTTGGCAATCAGGGTTTGTGTTGATTCCCCAAGACTCAATAAAAGGGATTTACACTTATCTTCCCATTGTATCAGGCCTGGCTCCTTGTGTTCCACTAATGCTTTATTCAAGCAGATGAAACCACCCTTCACTGGCTCATCAATACACTTCCTATAGAACGACAGAGACTTCCAATCCACTACGGCCACCAGGGAAGTCAAACCCAATTCCATCCTGATAGCTTGTATAGGGGTGCTTCTAGGTATTCTAAGAGTCCTTTTCCAAAATATACCCTCTAACTTTGGCCAGTTCTTTAGGTCAAAGTTCAGGGCCGTTCCTGCACCGTATGTCAGAATTGGAGTCACTTTAGATCGATAGAACTTAATCAGGGCGATTAGGGAAAAACCACAGTAGTGCTTAAGCAAAATCCTCCCTAGTCATGCCAAGTTTTGAGCTTTCTTGACAAGCGCTTCATATCTCGGGGCTTCAATCATACTGGTATTTAAACAAACCCTGAGATAAGTGATAGAGTGTACCACCGGAATCTTCGCACCCATTAAATTCCAGTTCAGCTGTTTTGCTCTTATTTGCCCTTTCCGCAGGCCCAAGGGCAATATTAATGATTTTTTTGGGTTAATTGATAGGCAATTTTTTATGATGTAACATTGAAGAGCAACCAATTGTCTCTGAAGGCACACCAGAGTCTGGTCCACGAGGACCACATCGCCCGCGTATAAGAGTCTCCCCAGTTTCATATTTACTAAAATTGGAAGGAAACTTCTGATGTCGTTAAATGCTGAATCGACATTGGAAATGAAAAGGTAAAAAAGTTCCGGGGCCATTGGGCACCCCTGCTTTAAGCCTTTATTTGTACTGACGGCTTTAGTTAATAGGCCTGCTCCGTTAAGTCTTATTTTTACTGAGGTTAGATGATGAAAATCCTTAATTGGCACCAGTAAGGAGTTAGGAAAACCCCACTGATGTCATTTAGACCATAATAATGGGCGTGAAACAGTGTCAAATGGTTGCGTTAAGTCAATGAACACAATGTAGATTTTTCGTTCTTTGTTCCTCTCGGTGCAGGACTTTAACAAATTTATAATAAAGATGTTTAGGCTGGTGCTCATGCCTTTCACAAAGCCGGATTGCCAGAGCAACCAATTGTCTCTGAAGGCCCCCCGAAGTCTGACCCATGAGGACCACATTGTCCGCGTATAAGAGTCTCCCCAGTTTCATATTTGCTAAAATTGGAGGGAAACATCTGATGTCGTTAAATGCTGAATCAATGTCGGTGTGGGACTTTAACACATTTATAATAAAGATGTTTAGGCTGGTGCCCATGCCTTTTGCAAAGCCGATTGCCAGATGTCCATGCGGCCCGATGTTCTGGCCCATGCACGTAATGGTTTTAGTATCAGAGTAGCAAACATTTTACCAGGTGCATCTAGCAGGGCAATAGGGCGATAATTAATCGGCTCCAACCGACTACCTTTTATGTGGATAGGAATGATGATAGATTCTTTCCACCATAATGGGTTCTTCTGTGATATGGTGACGTAAGAAAATAGGATTGACAGAAATTTAGCCCATTGACCTTTATCCTGTTTTAGGGTCACATTACTTAACCCATCCTAGTGACTACCCTGATGTGGGCAGAGGTGGTACCTGCGGTTCTGATTTGGAGACTGAGGCCTGAAAGTTTGCAAGAAAGGACATTTACTGAAATACATAACAGGGAAACGTCCTCCTTTTTTGATGGTGTTAATCTGGGAGGCCTTTAAGGTAAAATAAGGGGAGTATGTATAGCTAAAATGGTGGGGGTGCGTATGTCGCTGCATAACTCTCTATGAGTGTCAGATGGCCAACCAGAAACTAGAAGGGGAATCGTCATGTGAGAATTCCTGCAGAAATAATCTTTCAAAGAAACTCAGACAACATTGGGAGTTCATGGAACGGTTGCAGAAATATGAGTATCATCAGAATACAGTCCTTATGGAAAGGAGGATAAAGCGGGCCGACTCTTGGCATGGTTATTGCAGAAAGAAGCACCAAGTTCAGTTATCACGCAGATATATGATAATGCAGGAACATTGGTGGTCTCGCAGGAAGGGATCAATGGAGTATTTCAGGAATAGTACCAGTCTTTATATTCCAGTGATAAAACATTCTTGGACAATGAAGCCTCTGACTTATTGGAATTAGTATGGTTACTGTGACTGGATCCCATGTCTAAGGAGGCCTTGGAAGCACCTCTGGAGGAAGGAGGAATCCAGGGGGGCGATTATTTCACTGTGGGAGGTTCAGGCACTGGGGATTGGCGGCCACTGAACCAAGTTTTTTATAATTTACGCTGACATTCTGGTCCCCAAGTTGAAGATAGTTTATGATTCTGCCTTTAATACTGGAGTTCTGCTGGAGTCCATGCATGGGGAGATGGTGATAGTGATCCTTAAATCTCAGAAGGATCTGAGAAAATGCTAATCATATACGCCTATCTCATTGATCAACATCAACGTGAACATTCTTGAGAAAGTGGTCGCTATGAGACCGTCAACTATTGTTACGGGATTGGTGCATATAGACCATTGTCAGTTTGTGGGGGGTAGAAATATCTCCATGAACCTTTGGCGATCGCATCACATTATAGAAAATTACTAAAACAGCGACTGAGGAGTTAGCACTTGTATCCTTGGACGCTGTCAAGGCCTTTGACACCATGCAATGGGAGTGGCTGTGTAGAGTATTAGCAAATTATGGCCTTGGATCGAACATTTTAAGATGTGTCCAGATGTTATAGAATTGTCCAATAGCAAGGGTCAGAGAAGGAAACTGGATTTCCCCCAGATGGACTTTGGGTAGGGGCACAAGACAAGGCTGTCCGGTATCCCCAATGCTTTTTGCCTTGAAGCCCCAGTTATTTTATACACAATATGGCTGAGCAGGAATTAATGTGAATGGGTGTACCCATATTGCATTTCTTTATGTGGATGATGTTCTGCTGTATGTATGAAATCCCCTGCACAAGGTCCCAATCATTTTGGAAGTATTGGATTATTTCAGACAGTTGTCGGGCTTCCAGATAAATAGAGAAAAGTCAGTAATCCTTCTAGATGACGGAAAGATCTAGGAATTCCTACCCAAATTGTGGTATAAATTGGGAGTTTGAGTCTTTCAAATACTTAGGGATTCAGATTTTTCACAAGTTGGGGGAGACATTTGTACATAACACGGATAGAGCTTTTGCCAGTATTAGTGATGCCATAACCTTCTGGAAGAGGCTGCCTCTCTCATTGATGGAGAAGGTGGTGTTGTGCAAAATGACCATCCTTCATAGGCTGTTGTATTTTTTCGCTAACATACCTTATATGGTTAAATGAGCCCTCTTCAAAATGTTGAACACAAAGATAGTGGAATTTCTTTGGGGAGTGGGTAGACACAGAGTGGCGCTGGTGACACGGCAGAGACCACATATGGCCATGGGCTTGACTCTACCGGACTATGGGCTTCATCTTAAGATGGGCAAAGCGGAGAAAATCTGGCGATAAAGCTATTACTGCCACATTACTGCTCTGCCCAACTATGAGTTGGGCGGCAAGTCACCCAGCTTTACCTCCAGCTTTGAACTGGAGGTAAATCTGGCATGTTTCCACCGATTTGTGGCGCTATTCGGTTCAAGAATGGAGATTTCCCGCTCCCCACCTCCGCAACTCGGGATCCAGTGCTAATTTTCCCAGACAGAGTTGCAGTAACGCTATTAGCATTGGCCAGTATCCCGGCGCATTTAATGCTGGGATACCACCTAACTTCTGATGACCCCTTGTGAGTTGCATTTCTTAGCGGATCAGATACAGAATTCATTGAGGTGGGATGACTCACCTGATGGGGAGCCATGTAGATTGTTGGGGGGTCTCCCATGCATTGGGATGAAAGGGGAAGACATGTGTCGTGACCGTGGTACAGCAGGCGTGGAGGAGGCAAGTGATGCAATTTTGCTTACGTGAAGTGCATTGCCTGTAGCTAACACTTAGCTTTGATGTAGGCCTACTATTTTGGGATATGGGCCTCTCCTCATTACATAGAGTGGAGTGCAGGTTAATGGGAGATTTCTTTACAGAGGGCATGTAACTCACATTTGCCCAGTGAGTAGAGTAGTGTAATAGGCCTCAGAGGCATTTTTGGAACTGTACGAGAATGATAAAGAGGATGTTGGAATTGTGGTCAAATCTGCAGGCAGAACCGCAACCTATTCCATTTATGGAGACACTTCTTTCCATGGGAGCAGGAAAGAGTTGATATAGATGGTTTACAAACTGTTAGTGGGTGGGCAGCAAACTCTTGCTCTTGAGGCTCAGACAAAATGGGAAAAGGACCTGGGCTACTCTATGTACCGATGGTATCCAGGCGTGTCAGATTTAAGTTAATTCAATATAATCTTCTCCATATGGTGTACTTGACACCAGCAAAAATGCATAGTTAACCCAGAAGTATCTCACAACTGCCCCAGATGTAAGCAAGTTTCATGGGGGTTCTGGCATATGGTGTGGGATTGTCCCACAAGCCAGAAAAATTGAAGGGAAGTGATGAATAGGACCAACAACCTAATACATGGGGATTATGACTGTGCACCATCCACTTGATTATGGGGGAAGTTACTGGGGTAAAAAGGAGTGACATAAGAAGAAAATAACACAATCTCTTTTGCTATTGGTGAAACACTGCGTCAGTATTTCGTGGAAGTGTTCCAGGGGCCCGCTTATAGCACAATGGGTGTCAGATATTAAAAGGTGGGGATGGGCAGAAGTGGAGATTCTACACACAACTAGAACAACGGAACTGGAGGAGGGGATTCTTGCAGACTAGGGTCAACTGTTGAATGCACTTATGATTTATCCAGATATCATGCCTCATGTGAAGAATGGCACTGGAGGTAGGTTATAAGGGGTGTTTCTATGAATAGGTAAAGTATATGAGAGCTGTGGAAATGGGCTAATTGGGTGGGAAGTGAAAAGGCTTTTGCCATGTAAATGAGATGATACATTCATGTTTGTGTTACAGTATGTTGAGGGCGTGGATGGAAAATAGGGCAGGTGAATGGGAATGTTACCATTGGGGACTGATAATATATACCACTAAGCCAACAGTCATTAGGTTTATCGATCGCACTTAGCAAAACAAATGGTGACTTTTCATTTCTGAAAAGGCTCTTTGCTGCAAAGCACCATGGGAGATATATACATGTTTTTGGCAGCAGGGGGCACCCGCTTCTCTGTTAGCACTTGCATGTTCCGAATGCTTCAAGACCTTTTCCTCATCCTTATTGTCTTGATGCGCCATCAAACAAAATTTTGCTGAATAGTGTGCATTACAAATAACCAATAAGTAGATTAAATAATCTAAATTGTTTCGTATATGGTCCAAATCTGTCCACTATTTTTTGCGTTACGGCTGTTCATAAAATGCATTTTTTCTCTATCGGAAAATGAAAACAGACTTTTTTATGTTTTGTTAATAACATTTTCAACAAATCATTCTCAAAATGTCCAATTTCAGGGGGCTCCTGCCAGGAATTGTCTTTGAAAATTTGAAAAATGTCCTCCAAATCTGTCCAGCAAGTCAAATGTTATTAGCAATAGAATATTGACAAAAGTCTATGTACAAAGGTTTCACCTTAACTGCATTTCCTATATTCGCCATCTTGGGCAACTTTCCAGTTTGCCAATGAGCTATAAATATTATGTGGGTGACACGCAGCTTTACCTATGGTCTACCACTCAAATAGCGATGTATCCTTTGGACGGCTACATCAGATGATTTAAAGAGTAGGGTAACCACATATTCTTACAATATAATGGCAGTGAAATAGAACTTGTCCTTTTTGAAGAGCAGTATTTTTAGCAGTTCTCCCCATTTTTTCTTTGAAAACACTGCTTGTATAGCACTAATGTACAGAGGTTGGGAAGATGGCCTAAACACAGGCTGAGATCTATCCATCTAAGAATACCATCATCTAGTCATCCTACTCAGAACATTTGTTTTTGGCTGTACTAGATGTCGGGTTGTGACAGTTATGAGCCAAAGCCTAACAATGGAGTAGACCCTGGGAAGGTTGCCTTTTAGAATTCTCACAACTTGTAAACTCACAATTGAAAGTCAACCTTTTGGACAGGGTACTCTTCCATATCTCGCTCTGCATTTGTACCAGGTCTATTCCTTTGGGCCCACATTAATACTGCAGACGATATCCTGTCACCTACCTTCAAAACATTCTCCCTCCACGGAATGCTTTGTGACCCACACTTCCTGTTGTAGCTGTCTCGCAGACTTTCATTTTGATGTACTCTCTCAATAGGACTGAGCTCAGATTGGAAGCAACAATATTTAATAGTCAGTACTAATGTACATCCAACTCAAGAGATGCTAAAACATCAAAGAAGTAAATTGTAAGTGTGCGTACAGTCAAGCTTTGGTATACTACATAAAACTGGAAATCTTGACTATGCTAAGGGGCCAGAATTAAACAGAGATAGAACAATACAGTTTTCTCGACAAATTTACATTGTGTTGTTACTGTGTAATTTCTGTGTACGGTCTGTGTATAATAACTGAATGAATTACTCGTTGGTGGGGGTCTGTGGGGAGCGGGGGCAGGCCAGTAGGGAACATAGTCCCACTACTTGTTTTTGTACACTTCGACCACTGGTGCTGAGCCAAAAAGGATTATATGGTAAGCACACTGAACTATTGAACAATCAATTATTCAACTGTATTCAACTGTAGCTCTCAATCACTCCCATAACTGTATTTCTTTGATTGGAAATTAAGCAGCCATGGCACCGATGGAATACTGCACAGAGGCAGGAGCATGATTTCTCCTCACCTTAATATAGGTGACAACAGTAGAGTATCCACCATGGGGGATAAACTACAGAAAAAGTGATGTTTTATGCGGAAATTGGGTACTCCCAATGCATGGTAAGAAAAGAGAGGCAGACCTCTTTCCCATTTTCTTCGGCTTCTATGCCCCAATGTGACAATACCACTACCATCTAGAGGAGTGGCAGATGGAAAACTGCAGGGTGGAAAGGTTTTCCCTGAATGGTCCAGAGATGGCTCACCTTAATTAGTAAAGTCAATCTTTCAGTGGTGCCCTTTAGATTTATTTGATAATAATGGGTTGAGATCATCCATATTGCAGCACACATTTGATAAATAAAGCATGACAATCAATAGAATTTACATTTGGTTCTGCAGGTTAACACACAAAACACTCCAATAAATGGTAAAACACCAACAGTCCTCCAGAGCATTTTGAAAGTCATGTTGATGCTGGCTGCTCTCAATGAAAAACTGTTGGGAGGCAGATCATTCATAGTTTCTGCCCTGCCCGCGGCCCAATACCGCATAGGTGAGAAATGTTCTTATTGAAGACAACTGTACTGCCCTTATCCCAGGCAGGTACAGCAGGACGTGGAGACAATCTAAGTTTAAGATGGCAAAAGCATTTAAACTACCATTGTATCAGTAACAAGCACATGCATTAGACACAAAGCACACATGCACTCTGCATGAAGAATATGCACAATCGGTAGTACATGCACTTACACATGAAGAATATAACATAGCATCCACAGACATGAGGAACACTAATATGATCAATGTATAAGTGGCATGCAACATGAACGATGTTCTAATATAGCTTGCTAACACAGAAACAAGAGTGCAATTGGGCAGCCATCTTCTTGAATGGGAGCTGCAGCATGCTTCAGAATCGGCATATGCCTCACATCCTGGGGAAAACTTAAAGAGCTGAATCCACAGAAATACAGGTTGGTTCAGAGCTTGGGCGGTGGCTGACAGTTAGTGCCAAGGTTGATATAAAATAATGGAGGATGGGAACAGTGGAACAAAGGCACGAGATATTAACTCTCAAGATACAAGCAGTGTGTTCCCAGACAAATTCAAGTTGATAAGAATGCAAGCAGTCTTTGTTAGTCAGGTGCAGTAAAATAGCAAGCCAAATAACTCCATGAAGAAGTATTTCAAGAGTGTCCCTGGTGGAAATAAAAAACATGACACACATGTTAATATTAGCTAAAAACCCAATCGATAGAAGTTGCTTCAATTTCATACACGGTCTCCTACCACGTGATCCATAGCCCGAGAACACTGACTGTTCATTAGAGACCAACGTAGATAGGGCATCTGCAGTACTCCCTAAAAACACACATAGAAGCAAGCTGGCGGCCAAGGCCAAGTACGAACAGATTTCCCATTCTCATGGTTTAGGAATGAGGGATGGTTACTTTTAATTGAACAAAGGACAGTCCATGGGCCTCTCTCTCCCTATTCCCTTTCTGACTCATATCTTGAAAATCTGTCAAGTGTCCAAGGTTGGTTAGCAGGAAGCCAACCTATCACTTGTCTTAGGAATTATCTATTTTTCACCTTATCAATATAGGGGTGGTTCCAGGTGGAGCCATCAGACATGTGTAACCCAATGAAATGTTTAACCTATCTATATGTAGCCAAATCCGCTAACCAATCCCCGTTTCCCATAGGTTTTGCAAATTGTGATGATGTTATGATGTCATAGATGATGCGCTCTGTGTATTAAAGCAGTTGTATTTTATTTACATGCTGAGAGTTATAAGATTTGAATACTTGTATGCTGTCTTGCTTTTATTTGGATGATAATAAAGCTGGGTTTTGCCTTGCACTTTGTCTACTTCATCTTTGAATGTGGTTTGGATTGACTCTGATTCCTCTGGGAACTTTGGGATCACCTTTACATATGGTAGCAGAGGAGGTCGGCTAAGTGTCATCGGACAGTCCAGGAGTCCCCATCCGTTTACCCGAGGACTGCATAGGTGACCTCTGGAGAGTGTGATTACGCTCAACAGAGAAGGGTCAACAGATGTTTCCTTTGAAGAAAAGTCCTATCTGCACCCCACAGGCCATCCCGTAGGACATGGAGTGCTGCAAGCTGATAGGAGAGACTCAACACCAAAAAACTTCAGCCGATCCATGATTTAAGTATGACATAGGCATGGCAAAACAGGGGATGGGGAGTTTTGTCTATTGGTGGATTGTGAAGAAATAAAGAGATTGAGGAAAAGAATAAGAGATATCTTCTGACAAGGGTTGCAAAAGATAACGTGGTAGGCCTCATTACAAGGTAGTAATAAAAGAGACGGGTACATCGCTGAGGATGAGATGACAGCTGTTTTGTATTTTATTTGTGTAGTGATTGCTGGAGCCGTCCTAATGTTGTGAGATAACTTAGGCCTTGTAGAAGTGGATTTCTGTGTGTTTGTGGAGGTCGTAAAGTGGCGGTGTGGACTGAGGGATGTGTGCTGGTGTGAGACCGTGAGGTGGGGTTGCTCGGAGAGTGAATGATGTTTTTGTGGAGCCACTAAGAACGACTGATGGGAGCCGCGAGGTGAGGCTGCTCTGGGCTGGAGTGGCATTGTGGTTTTGCTCAGAAAGATTGAGTGACGCACGAGGTGTGGTCTCAGAGAGTGGCACAGAAGTATTGATTTGAGGAAAAGAATTGTTGGAAAGGAGTGTAACAGAGGAAAAAGGGTGAACGAAGGAGAAGTAAAATAGAGTTTGATACATATTGGTAAATTGCATTGTGAACCATTATAATGAGGGACTCTCCAATTATTCAGTTATGTAAATCATTGCCCAGATATAAGGACAAAATCCTTATATACCGCACAGAATGGATATAAGATACGGCAGGCAAGATGTTTATGCCTTGGTCACAAGAAGACACTCATTCAAAGACAATACTGCAACAGACGTGTATATATTTACATGCCACATACAAGGGAAACAGTTACAAAATAGGCTAAGGATTCTTGAATTATGGAAAATGGTCAGAGAGGATGTAGTGTAGACATATACGAAGGAATGGATGCTTAATCAGCATGATGACGGGTGTATTGTGCCCACGGCTCCTCCTCCTCCTCTCCAGAGCATTGATCAATCCTTAAGTGCATCCATAGCACGTATTAAAAGCAGCAGTAGGGTATAGTAATCCCATATATGCACCTCCTGCATGCAGTAATGAAGACATCATAAATGGAGAGAAAATAAACAACGACTATGGCCATACAATATGATGAGCGTTACGACTTGCAAGCAAAGTTAGTGGAAGCCAAGGAAGATGTTTAGAGACAGAGCGGGACAAGATGTCAGGGGTGAGATAGCAATGGTACCAAACAAATAGGTAGAAGAACATATAATGCTCAAATTTAATGGAAAGGGCCACAATGACTCTAAAGTGAAGGCAAGGGAAGTTAGAGAAAGACAGGAGCAAGAACTAGAGAAATGAGCGAATGAAGAAAGAAAAAGAGAGTGAAGGAGTAAAAATATACAGAGAGTGAAACAAAGGGAAGAGAAGGAAAGAGAGGCCAGATGAAGAGAAGACAGAGAGAGCAAAAATAAATGAAATGAGAATGAAAAGGCAAGGAAAAGAGGAAGAGAAAGAGAGATGGTGAGTTGTGGAAAAGGAACGAGAGAGGAGCTTAGAGAGGCACCAAAAGGAAGTTGATAACAATATGAACAGACAAAGGGGAAGAAGGTGTTGTGAGAAGGAGAAATTACAGTCCAGGTGGGGACAGAAAGAAGGACATTGGTGCAATAGGAAGTTGGAGAGTGGACCAGCAAGAAGAAGGCAGGGACATAATGGAAGAAGAGATGAATGAAATGTATAGAAAAGATCCTCTTAGGAGACTGACTAGATTTTGAGGACACAGAGGATGAGGAAGATGACCTTATGTTGACAGAAGAGGAAGAGGAGTAGCAGAGTCGGGAAGAGGGAGCTACACAAGCACCATCCACGGTTATATGTGTTGGAAGAGAGGTCGGTTGGTCAGACTTTGAAGAACCATCGATCAGGCCAGATCCTGTTAAATATCCAAGATGCCCAAAGATACATTCAAACAGCTTGGAAGAGAGGACACCATATGTGAATAGACTGAGAAATGTATCAGGGTGAAAGCTAGTTAGCTTGACAGACGAGGTGATGAAGACAAAAGGTGGAGCCACAATTGGATGGGGCACCGGCTGACACAATATCCCTTATTAGAAAAGGGGGGAGGAGTGCCACAAAATAAACCATTCCCACAGACAGACAAAAATAACTTGATCAATAAATTACCATTGTTTACAGCAGGGGCAGGGAAGTGGATATTTGAGTTAGAGAGAATGATAGCAGGTATGACGTTGGCTGTGTGTGACCTCAGGAGCCTGTTTGCTGTGATATTGGGTGAACAATCAGAGGACATTTAGAAGTGGGCAGGGTATCCGACGCTGACAGCGTAAAACACAAAACATGACAGGGCACCGTTCAATAATTGCAGGGCAGGCGTATGAGGGCACTTAGAATACAATATCATGACAGGTCAGACATGGGTGCATTCATGACATGGAAAATGGGGCCAGATGAAGATCCTGCTGCATATATACAGGACATTCAAGAGAAATGGAGACTAGAGACTAGGGAATCATGAGACAAAAACATTATGATTTTCTATCACATTTTGAGTCCGGGACTCCCCGAAGAGGTACAGAGAAAATTAAGGGAAATTGTGGGGATTGAGGCAAACCCATGGCCCGAGATACAATTGAATATTGGTCATCATTGTAGATTGAAACAAGATAAGGACAGAAAGGAAGTTGAAGAAAGAAATATAGAGCAAGCAAAATGAGTTCAAAAGAAATGATCTAAATTGTCCATGGGGGGAACTCTGTCAAAAGTGCGGGAGAAAACAATGCTGTGCAGGAAGCACTGCAAGTGCAGCAAGAGCTGAATGGAAACTTTGCAGGAAGGGGGGAATATAGGTATTACCCCCAGGGATGAGGGTTTGTGGCCAGCGGCAGAGGGTTCCGTTTCCAAGCTCCGCAAGGAGGGTTTAATAGGGGTAAACCATGATTTGGAGGACCGCCACAACAGTGTTGGATGTGTGGCAAAATGGGGCCAATTTCCTGTGTATGCAGAAGTAGGGGAGTGATACACCAGAATTGGCAACAAGTAGACACAGGAGGGGTCCAGGATTCCCTCCACCATGAGCCACCAGCATATTATGGCCAAGATCACATGCAGCATCATGCACAAGTGCCACAAATATAGCAGGCGCAACAGCGGTTGCCACCCCAGACACAGTAATCACCAATACAGACACAGCAAGCAGAACTACAGGCTCAGGCACCAGCACAACAGAATGCAGTGAAACCATGGAAGGCGGACATATGGACACAGGCACCTACACCTAGAATAGGGGATGAGACAGTTGTGGGAGGGAATCCTTTCACAGGCACAGGACTGAAAATGTACCCACAATAGGATAGCTCACAGAATGACTTGATGTATCCCATCCTATCAGTTACCCCAGACACACAAGAGGAGCCAAGAGTCGTCGTGACCATAGGTGGTGAAATATTTTCCTTTTTAGTAGATATAGGAGCTACCTTAGAGAGGGAAAATTCCCAATGTCAGGTATATCCATGGACGTGCAAGTATTTTCTGGGGTGACAACAAAGGTTCCTTTTACATACAGCTTACCCATAAACATAGGAGAACACATCATGGCTATGCCATTGTTAAATACCCACCAGACACCAGTTAACATGAGGGACTTGATGTGTAAATTAAACATGACAATATCATTTACTGAAGAAAATAAATAATATGTTCTACCCCAGGGACCCATTTTGTAAATGCTCAAAAGTTCATAACAGCATTCTATGGTCAGAAAATACTGATAGGTCTGCCACTAAACCTTGAAGTGTTCCTTTATGAAGAACACATATTGCTAGTATGGCTTCTACTAATATAGGAAACAGTATTGAGACTCCCCACAGAGTTTTCTTTTCACCCAGAAGTGCCCACGGATGTGGTGGAAGGGCAGATAATTACAACCGAACTAGAAACAGCAATCATAAGAGAGGACAGAGTAATTTTACATGGAAAAGACAACAAAGGGGTCAATTGGCGCACAGTGATAGCGCTTGATGAGGTAGATAGATTGACTAATGTGAAAGATGAAGAATTGTTTACAGATGAGGACGCAGATGACAAAGTCATGTTTAGAATCAACATCATACATCAGTTACAGATTGCAAGCAGGGAGATGCCCCAGATAATGCCATTAGTGAGGAAAGTATGACCATACCTTCGAGAAGATTTAGCACATGTGCCAAGCTCCCTATGGACCAGCAGTCCATAAAATGTGGGACTATTAAAAGGAGTAGGGGCAGTCAAAATTAAATTAAAGAAAGGGGCTATTTTAACACCAGTAAGACAGGATCCCATCTCAAAGGAAGCTGACAATGGTCTCTAAAAAACTATTGCCACCTTAGTGCAAAAAGGGATATTAGTGCATTTAGAATCCATAGGCAACACGACTGTGTACCCCATTAAAAAGGTGACAGGAGGATTGTGGAGATTTATAATGGTTCTACGTCCCCTGAATAATATTGTTGAGTTTGAATTCCATTTTGTGCCAAAACCTGCCTCAGAAATATGCAACATCCCATCTATAGCTTAATATGTTACAGTGATTGATTGAAAGAATGCTTTCTTCTCAATTCGCTTACATATTCTGTGTTTGGTTACTGTGGGTTTAATTACAACATACCTATTTACCCCACAGGTAAAGTGAATAACCCATGGTCTTTAACTGAGTGCTGCAGATGGATTTAGGAAATGTACAACTTGACAGTGCAGTCATCCAATATGTGGATAAGATTTTGGTGTGTAACACCACAGAGGAAGAGTACGGGAGAGACTCTGTTAATCTGATGACAGTACTGGCAGAGAAAGAGTACATGGTGGACAAAGGAACATTGCAATATTAGCAGGAAGAGGTCCTATACATAGGTCAGCTGATATAAAAAGAGGGGAAGAATGTGACACCCGAAAGAGCAGAAACAATCATGAAAACATGCAGACCAGAGACATTGAAAGATTTGCAATATTTTCTAGGCCTTTGAAATTATTGTAGGGCATGGGTTTTTGACTATAGCACATATGCCAGGCCACTTTTAAATGGACTGGAAGAAGTGCCTTTGATGAGTTGAAAATAGCAATCAGCACAACTCCAGTATTAGGAATCCCCAATTAAAATGAAGGCTTTTTACTGTTCTCCCATTCAAATGGAGTAGTGATGATGACTGTCATCGCAGAGAAAACTACCATGGGACAAAAACCATTCACATTCTACAGTGGAATCTTAGACCCAGTAATGAGAGGCCATTACCCATGCAAGCAAGCATTGGCTGCAGCATTACCATGGGCTGTTCCTTTACATTATATGTAGAGAATGCTGTTTTCACTATCCTAAAAAAAAGTACATTGACCACACAGAGAGCATCAGGTTATGAGGTGATTATATCGAATCCTTCAATCAAAATTGTCAGGTGCCGAATGGTAAACCCAGCTAGATTTATAGCAGAACCAGTGAATGAGGGAGATTATGTGCACTACACTTAATATCATGATGAGATACCCCAATGTTAAGGAAAATGCCCTATGAGGGGGCATAATTCTCTTCATTGGCAGGTCATTGTCAATAGACCAGAGCACGGGTGAGAGGAATAGTGTTGGAACAGCAGTGGTGAAAGCAAGACAGAATGACAGCTTTGAGATAGTGGCAAGTGCAATATTGCCAGCGCATTTTTCAGCACAAGCGGCAGGGTTGGCATTGTTGATCTTGACGTCTAAAGTGCATTCAGATGAGGTGTTACATGTGTATTTTCACTCTGCCTATGTGACATCAATAGTACATTCAGGACTCTTACATTGGAAAGGGAGGGGCTTCTTGTGTGCAGACGCCACACCAGTACAGCATGTGCCATTACTATACAGGCTCATAGATGCACTTGAAATCCCATCGGCTATCGCCCCGGTGAAGTGTGCAGCAGACACCAGAGGTGTAGTCTTGATTTATTGAGGCAATGAGGCCACCAATTAGAAGCAAAAAAGCATCATATTTGCCAGAAATATCTGACATTACAACTGCACCCAACAAGTATACATGTTCATGTGACGTGGTGCTAAAGGAGGGTTTTAATACACTACCCTTAGTGCAAATTGTTGAAATACAGTGATGGGCACCACCAGAAGGGCAAGAGTTATGGAAAAGAAGAGGGTGCTCATTTTCCCCACAGATGAAATTTGGCATCAGGACATCACTGGGATACCTGTTATGCCCGTAAGGCTGCTTAAAGTGGCATTTAAACAGCTACACTACTGAGCACATGCATCCAGAGAGAGTCTTGCAGTACTAATTTCACAGGAATGGTACATCCCTAACTTGAATAAGCATGTTTCAGGTTTTGTTATCAACTGATTAATTTGTCAGAAATGTACTGCTGGCCATACTCTGAGAACAGTGCAAGGAACAATACCGTGTCCTACGGAACCCTTTGACCATTTGCATATAGACTATGTAGTTATAACTCAAATTCGTAATGGCTACAGATATATGTTAGTAGTTGTATGTTCCTTTTGCCACTGAATCAAAGCAGATCCATGCACGCATCCAGATTCCAAATGTGCAGTGAAATTCCTCATATGAGAGTTATTTCCAAGGTGGGGAGTGTGCAATGTGCTACATTCCGACAACGGACCGCACTTTATAAATTGAATATTTAAACATATCATTATCCTTTTGGGGATAAGGCACACATTCTCATCCACCTATCACCTAAAGGCAAACAGCATTTGTGAGCGTCTCTTAAGAGAATGAACTGCCAAGCTAAAAGAGACTCTGAAAAAGAGCTGGTTACACTGCCTTCCTCTAGCCCTATTTGCCTTACGTAACCAGCCAGGCTCTGAACATCACCTGACTCCACATAATCTGGGGACAGGACGCAGAATGCATACTGCCATTGTTCCTTCCACATGGGCTCAGACTGATGCTGAAAATGCTGCTACTGTACTAGGAAAGCAAATGCACAATTATTTGACAGCTATAATGCAATCTCTTAAATGTATGTCTCGACAGATGCAGACGTGGCAAGGTGGGTTCAGAGAACACTGACAAAACCCATGAACACACTGACCCAGACAATGTGTTGAAACTGCTTGTTTTGTTCCCTGGGGACAATGTTTTATGCCGTAATTTTGTTTGGAAGTGGCACAAGCCACGTTTTCAAGGACCATGGGCCTCATTACAACCCAGGCGGTAAGTTCCCTACTTTACCACCATGGTGTAAACTCCGTTTACACCATGGTGGATGGCGGATTTACTGCCCCATTCCAAGGTGAGTGGGGCGGTAAGTCCCCATTCCCCATTTACCCTTCCCCATTCCCATTTTTGCCGCATAGGGCATAATGGGAGTGGGGAAGGCGCTAATTACGGCACCGTAAATTATGGTGCCGTAATTAGCACCAAGGCGGGTTAGCGCCTTGCATTTTAACGCCTGCTAAAAGCAGGCGTTAAAATGGTAATCAGGCGTTAAGGGTTAACGGCGCCGTTAAACCCTTAACGCCTGGGTTGTAATGAGGCCCCATATATTGTAGAAGATGATACTCCATCTGCTGTCAAGATTGAAGGGAGGGAGGCCTGGATTCATCTCAGCGACATCAAATTATACAAAGGTGGGACCCCCCTGTCTGCAAATATTGAACCCAAAGGTGAAGAAGTTGAATGGTCTCAGATGCAAGCGATGACCAGAGTCAATCCACATCACGAGCAACAAGAATAAAGAGGCACATAAATAAACTTCAGCACAAGCACATTTCTCATCTAAAAGTTGTCAAAAGATTCACATGCACTTTTGTTTCTTTTTGTCCTTGCATTTATCTTGAGCACTTGTTCATTTTTAGGAGTTTGGGACATTGGAGGAACAGTTTTAGTGTTTGAAATTGAAAAGCACATATCATTTTAGAACATCATTTTCTTACTTGCTCAACTGAAGTTTTTCTTCCAGGCACGTGTCATTTTAAAGAGAAAGAAGAGACATTTCCTCTGGTAGAACAATGTGGTTCTTGAATGAGATTAGAAATTCTCTCTTAGCATGTAGGGGGAATGCTACCCCTGGTTATCTGAAAAAGGTGGACACGGTAGCCATCATTATTATTGCAAAAATATTTACATTTTATGGTCTTTATTTTCTTATTTGTATGGTCATTGATAACATGGCTAGACCAGTTAAATTGAGCATGACTACTGTGGCAATGACAAATTAAATGACACTAGAAAAATTCCCTGACTCAAGACAATTGAGAAAATATATTGATGATTCTGTCCATGTCACTAACAACCTGTGGTACGGGCATATGAGCAAAGTGGAGAGAGAGACGTCTGCTGAGAGCTGTTTTGTGTGTTCCCTCATCCCTTAAGACATCAGTGCCTTCAGAATTTTCATAGCAACAGAAATACATGTGTATACAGCACATTGCCTAACACACCTTGCACTTTGCATGACCCGATGACAGTTCAAGGGTCAGACAGCATCCATAAAGTGGATGACAAAATCAGATTCTCCACTGGAGGATAATTTTATGAAACAAAAAGAACATGATGATCAGTGCTAAAATACAACATAAGGTAATGAACTACCTACCAGCAGACATTAGTGGAGGAGGGATTAGAATTGAAGATCACAAAATGCTGCAGTGTAACGATGCACAAGGAAAATAAATACTGAGTGCTGGAATAGAGGCCAGTTACAAATAAAAGGGAGTGTCCGTACTGGTGAGGTGTGGGTTGAAGGATTAATAGGGTACAAAGCATTAGCATGCCTAGGACAGCCTAAAGCAGTGGTACAGAACGCAAATGACCAGTGTCTTAAGAAATGGCCTGCATTTACGTAACTGCTCACCTGAGTAGAAAATGAGGGGGGACCAGTGACGATAAGGCCCCTGAAAAATTTTACCCTATGCTTCCAAAATAGTGACATAGTGAAAGTAGGAAAGAATACAGGGTGTGGATGCGTTTTTGATGTACCATTCATGAAAGTAGGTACAGCAGTATTAATGGACCACTATTGGGCCTGTGGTTCAAAGACCTACATTCGGCTTCCCCCAAATTGGGGAGGCCTGTGCTCCCTGGTGATAATACGCCTTAGATGTACCCCAGAGCAAAGTGCACATTGCTGTCTCTCTCCCTTAAACACACAAAAAGGTGAAACTATGTCTTGGGAAAAATGGCAATGGTGTATGATGACATACCAGATGAGCATAAATAGTTCAGTAGAACAGAAATGTTCTTTACGTGCTTCTTTGCTCCCAGATTACGAATGCCAAATGGTTGCAAATCAGCTGATGGGAACTGTTGCAAGCCCTAAATACAACTGTAAAAGGCATTAATGCCATAAGGGAAGAGCTGACAGCAATAAGGCTCACGATGCTCCAAAACAGATATGTCCTCAATCTGCTCACAGCCATGGAAGGAGGCATGTGTGAAAAAATGGGCCCATCTTGCTGCACATACCACCTGCCTGCAACGATGAAAATGGGACCCTCAGAGAGGCCATAGCCACCTTGACAGTACTGTACACAACAACAGTGAAGGAGGTGGAAGACATTGCAGATGATGACTGGTTAACTACCTGTTCTCATGAATAGCCAACTGGTTGGCTAATGCTTTCAAAATACTAGTGGCCGTACTAGTACTGCTACAATAGCTTTCTGTAAATTGAGAATAGCTATAAGCCAATGCAAAAAAGACTGCAAAAAGGAAGTGGGAATGAACATAGTGATAAACTTAGATTCTCAAGTGCATGAGTATACACAAACAAATGACTTCCCCCATACTCAAACAATGGAAAGCACCTCCCATGTCAAAATATATACATCCTCAAGACGCTCACAGTTACACCAAGCACTGGGTGTATTGTGATTCCAATGGGGAGTGCTGATATCTGACCTGGAATCCAGATGAACATGTGAGACGTGGGGGTAGCTTGAGGGGGGGTGACTAAAATATAGATACCCAAAGAGCCCTATTTGGGGGAGAGCAGAAGTAAGGGTGTGGTTGAGGGCGCGACCAGAGGGAGATAATTGGGAGGCAGATGAATATGTCATCCATAGCTTCTGTCCCACCCCATGGACCAATGCCAGACTCCAAGAAACATTACTCACTGAGACAACTACAACACCCTTATCCCGGGCAGGTACAGCAGGGTGTGGAGACAATCTAAGCTGAATATGGAAAAGCATTTAAACTACCATTGTAACAGTAACAACCACATGCATTAGACATGAAGCACACATGCGCTCCACATGAAGAACATGCACGCTAGGTAATGCATGCATTTATACATGAAGAATATAACATTACATCCACAGACATGAAGAACACTAACATGATCAATGTATAACATGAATGCAACCTAAACAATGTACTAATATAGATCGTTAACACAGAAACAACAGTGTACTTAGGTAGCCATCTTCTTAAAATTGGAAGCTGCAGCATGTTTCAGAATAGGCATATGCCTCACTTCCTGGGACAATCTCAAAAAGCCGAATCCACAGAAATACAGGTCAGTGCAGAGCTCAAATAGTGTGACAATTAGTGCCAAGCTTAAAGTAAAATAAGGGAGGATGGGAACGGTGTAACGAAGATACGAGATAATAATTCCTAAAACGCAAGCAGTGTGTTCCCAGATAAATTCAAGTTTATAAAAATACAACCAGTCTTTGTTAGCCAGGTTCAGTAAAATAGCAAGCAAAAAGATTCCATGAAAAAGTAACTCAAGAGTGTCCCCCACCACACACACACGTACACGTTAATGCAAACATGCATGCAAACACAGTTCTTTTTAAACCTACAATTTTTCTTTTTATGAACTTAAAGCTAGCAATGCCATTATTTCACCTCTAACATTGGAACATTTTAGATCTCATTAAAGCATCCTGTGCAGTAGGTCTTACTTATTCGAAGACTTAAAAAAAGCACATATCCTTCTTAGAGTTAGCGTTAGACAAAGGTTATGCATCTTTCTGTCATGTACATAACACTTGCCTATCAAATAATATGCTATATCTGAGACTTTTTAGAAGAGCATTACTGGAAAATTGTCATGTCTGGAACTGCTGCAAAAGTCATGACCCTTTCCACTGTAGAACCTGAGCGGGGTAAAAAACCACAGCCCCACAAGTGGGGGTGCAACTCGGTGACGCAGAATTGTCCCGCAATTGCCAGGTACAAGTGCCTGTGCTCCCTATTACCTCACACCCCCCAGATTACAATCTGGAGTTGACAAACCACATAATATGAATACCCATTTGACAATACAGAATACACAAGAAATATGGTAGCCATTTGCTGCAAAATTGGGTGTAAGTGTGTTGTACATGTTGATTTTGGATATCCTGAAAACCTAACTCTTGTTTAGTATCATAGCTGGCACTAGTGTCTCGAATAAAGAGGACTCTGGCCTGTCAAACTGTGCTGAGCAGTGTAGGGCAGTGCAAAGCAATGCCTATCAATGCTCAGAGACGGACCACTCAAGATTAGAAGTGATGAGGTAGCGCTAGAGAGATGACCAAGATAGCTGCGTATCTCTGAGCTCTGGCGAACCGGGGTAGAACACCCCCAATATTCTGCGATATCCTCGCCATGAATGGGGGTAACCATCACATCTGTCCCATGAGCAATCGGTGCCCTATTTCGAGCAAAAATCCCCACGGGGGAATCATCTGTTGCCCGCTAATAGAAAAGGCATAGCAGCACAGAGAGCTGCTGAGTTGACCCATGGGCTGCAGCTGAGAGACCGTGTGCAGAACACAGCAGTGCGAGTGGGAGCCCCAGAGAAACAGCTGACATGGGGTATAGGAAAGGGCACCTTCCGGGCATTGGTGATCCGTGGGATGGGCAAAGCACTTTGGTGAACCATGCCCTTCCGGCGGGGTGAGGCTGCTCCTCACGTTGGGTGTCTAACGCCGAGGCCTGACAGCTGATACACCTGATTTGGATTACCAAGACTATTCGAATTCGAAATGACAGAGGGAGAAAAAAACTAAAGTTATTTTTTCGAAAATAACTTTCTGTTTTGTCTCCCACTGACATTTCGGACCACCCGCTCCCCCACAGCCCCTTACTTACCTTCTGGACCCTGCGGTGCCGTTTCCCTTCATGCACATGGAAGGGAACCGGCGCTGCACCGTCCTTTCCTTTTTTTATGTTTCTTTTTTAGTTTGCTTGTCGCCAGCTTTCATTTTTATGGAAGCGGGTGACACTGCTGCAATCCCCATGGCCTGGAATGTCGATCCAGGGGAGCAGGCGACACCCCAGCAACCCTAGTTGCTAGGTCTGGAAAAGACCCGGGGCTAAGCTGATGTCGGAACTGTTGGTAATGGGGGCTAGCTAGTCTTTTGGCTTTAGCTCCTTAGATTCTATCCGGGGCTACAACCAAAAGATCAGGGGCTATAGCCCCCTTAGCCCCCCCCCTAGTAACGCCCCTGCTTGCTCCCCTTGACATTTTCCGAATTTGTTTTTTTTTCCAACACCATTTTCAGCGTTTTCACCCTTTTTTTTTTACCCTGAGACGGAGACCTGATCGGCGGAGGACGGCTCCAGGGTTGCTCCCGAGTGAGTTTGGTGGTTGAGCAGAGTGGTGACGAGGAGGCGGCCACACTAACCCTGAGGTGATGACAACTAGCAGGGGCCTATGGCTCTGAGTGGACCTCTGGAGTGCTTGGTGAGGTTAATGGGGGAGAGGAGGGCACCCCACTGTGAAACCACAAGACCGTAGCATGGAATTGGTGACTGAAAGCAGGGGGTTGGGCAGTGGGGATCCAGCATCTGCAAGGTCTTGTAGAGAGACCTGCAGAGGCATACAACCGGCCTAAACCTGCTGGTGTCTTCAGCCTGGAGGCCGCGACACTGTGAATGCATAGCAGGTAACGCCTGCTACAAGTGGGAAGTGCACAGGATAAGGTGGATCACGAGGAGAGCTGTGACTGCTCCCAGAAACGTGTAGTGAGTGATCCCCCTCTGGCCAGGGGACTCTTTGAACACCTGAGGGCTGCAGGCAAGTACGTGGAATTGTATCTAGGGGTGTCCTGAGCTTCCGGGCTGCCGGCGTCTGAAGGAGGGCTCCTCAGGGAAAAACAAAGATTAGTGTGACAGCACTGTGGTGGCTTACATCCTTGCAGGGTACAACTGCAAGGAAGTGGGGCTGCTTACATTAAGGTGGTCAGTCTGTGCAATCAGCGTGGCTGAGGACACTGCAAGTTAGTCAGCTTGCGAATGGGGAGGCCGCATGAGTGTCGGTGTGACCAGACTGGGAGTCCAACATCCGGGGGCGATCAGCCACAGTATGGTGCAAGGGCAGCAATGGCTGGTGCAATACAAGGGAGGCAACTACAGCAGAAATCACAGAATGCAGGGAGAGACAGCATATGAACACGCCTGAATAAGCAGTGACCATTGGGAAACTCCTTGCGGCAATTCAGGACTCCAGTCCTCGCTAGAGGGAAAGTTGCAGACAGTGACGGTGGAGCTTTCCCTGGTATGGGTGTATCTGAAGAAGATGGGGGAGAGGGTATCCTAAGCTGAATGAAGAGTGGCGGACTTGGAAGACACGGTCACAACATTGTCGGCAAGTATGGATGTGTTAGAGCTGCTAAACGGGTTTTAGAGGTCAAGGTGGAAGACACCAAAGGCTGCTCCCAGCAGAGTAACATTCAGTTCCTGGGGATTGCAGAGGGAAAGGAGGGCCCTAGCATTAAACTGTTTTGCAGCAGCTCTTCACTGACGTCCTGAAAGTTAGAGGACTGTCTGTGTCGTTTAGGTTGGAGAGGGCACACAGGGTCCCGAGCAAAACGCCTCTGGTAGGGGCACCATCCTTCAAGATACAAAGTGGGGTGCAGAGGTGGACTTGGTGGATGAAGTAGACGAGGAGAGTGGGAACATTGGTTGATGACAAAGACTGTGATTTTGGGTCTAGATGACCTATCCTCAAATGATTAGGAACGTCCACTGCAAGCGTGGAATGGAGGATAATTCAGAGGGGGAGGAAATTGGATGAGGGGGGTAAAGCCTGAAATATGGAATGTGGGGAGGTGTTTAAATATCGAGATGCTTGATGGGGTATGTATGGAATTAAATGGCTTCCAATTTGGGGAGCAGGAGGGGGAAGGTGGGTGATCGGCCTGTGTGAGTAGGAACAACCCACTTTAGTGTTCTACCTTCACCCTCGTCACTGGCCGACAAGGTCAGGAATGGGTGTAGAAGGAGGACCTCAGTTTGAGTGTGGTTTTAGGGGATGGAAGGTAAACATGGATGCACCCAGTGTTGGTGTTTCAGGCACGGGGCAGGGGGAGGGAGGTGTTGTTTGGGGTTGGGTGGTTACTACATTTTGGCTCACTTGTCTGCTTCCTGAGGGTTTCGTCTGACTGTTAGGTCCAAACTGGGTGGGGATTATTGTCAGTGAATGGTCACAATGGCCAGGCTGAGGACGCTTAGTTGGAATGTGCAAGGGCTGAACAAAGTCATCAAGAGTGGGAAGGTTTGCTCGTACTTTAAGAGTCACGAAATTGACATGGCAATCGTGCAAGAGACTCACCTGGATGCACATAGGCTACAGGGAGTCCAGAAGTTGTGGAAAGGGGTTGTGCTTGGTACCGTCCTTTCCACTTACGTCTGGGCAGGTGCATCAACACACACATGAGAACATGGGCTTGCTACAAGGAGGGACCAGGCACTGAGTATCCATGCATGCAGATTATGTGTTATTATACATCCAGAACCCAGAGGCAAACCTCTGTCAAGCTACGAACACGATTGAAGAGTTTGGGCAGTTAACTGGACTGGTTGTTAATAAGTCCAAGTCAACCATTTTTGTGCTGCCTAGGGAAGCTAGCAGGTATTTGGCACACTTTCGGATGGAGACATTGGTCACGGGATTCAAATATCTGGGGATAATGGTTAGAGCAAATTGGGAGTGGATGTATAGCCAGAACTTACGGAAATGAAATGCAGCATTTGAAAGACTTTTGGAGTTTACTTTTTCTTTGATGGGGCGGGTGGCCCAGGCGAAGATGAGTATGCTGCCCAGATTATTGTATGTTTTTCAAGTAATACCGACAGTTCTGATGGCTGCCTGTTTCCACTCATTGCATAGTACCTTAACTAGGTCACTATGGAAGGGGGGACCCCGAGGATTGCTTTAGGTAGCTTAGAATTGCCGGCAGGTAAAGGGTGGATTGGTTTGCTGGACTTTAGAGAATACTATTAGGCATCAATCGTACAGCACATGGTGGACTGGTATGGCCAACCACACAAGGATCGCAACATGGTCTGGAAAATGAAGGAGTCTGAACCATGTTGAGTCCTAGAAACGCTTGGGGGCGGGAGAGGGAGCTCAGGTATCTCCTTACCCCTGTATGTACTGTCATTCGGGTGTGGTGGAGGGCCACTGTATGGGCAGGACAGAGGTTCCCCTTTTTACGGGTTGCGCCCCTGAGTTGTAGCAGATTGAGATGTGTAACTGTTGGGAAGAAGCGGGAGGCAATTGGACTACTGGGACGAGGTGGGATCTTGGACGGTTTGTATATGGGGGACAGGGCTATAACATACACAGAATTCAAGACTGCCCATCCTTTGGTACGCCTAAACTTCTTAGAGTTTGCAATGTTGATGGCTGGAGTATGGGAGGCATGGGGTGCGTTCCCTGAGGAACCATGTATCCATATGATGAATGCAACCCTTTACAACTAGTGGAAGGGGAGGAAGTGCATCTTGTAACTGTACGCGGCAAACAGGTATGAATGTGACAATACAGCTGTAGAGCTCAGACTTAAATTGCAAACAGACGTGTGTGAGCAATTCTCAGATAGCGAGTGGACTAGGGTAATTGAACACACCAAGCGGGTTTCCAGAAATGGCAAATTTCAATGGACACAATACAAAATAGTTTGACGGGCATACATCACCACAGTGAGGGTAGCTAAGATGGCGGTTGGAGAGGACCGGACTTGTTGGAAATGTAAGGGAGAGATTGGGATGTTCTACACATGTGGTGAGGATGTGATTGGGTGATGGGATTCTGGGATGCTATCAGCTCGGAATAGTTGAATTACTCCCGGTGAGGATTCAACTCATGATTAAACATTGCTTTTTAGGTCTACTGCCTCGTGGGAAGGACAGGCGATGGAAAGCTGCGCCTAACCCAGGCAATTGGGATTACTGCTTGCCAAAAGGGTGATTGCTATGATGTGAAAAACATAGGGTAGACCCAAGGGGGGAGACTTGTGCAGGGCACTTCGCAAATGGATGAGGGCTGAAAGGCATCTGAGTGACTGTAACTCTCACCTGATTCCCGTAGAGGCGCCGGTCTTGACTGGGCGTATACCGTATCTTCAAAGGTGATGTGTAACACACGGCTGGCTCTTTGGGCTGGACCTCTGTGCACTGTATGTCTGGCTCGAAGGGTAAGATGTCTGCAGATAGAAAATGTGGGATTAATGAACTGGGTTATTGAATGTCTCTCTCTTCTTCCCTTTCTCTTCTCCTGTAGAACCCCAAAGGTTAACGCTCTCACCTTAGGTAAGTGAACGCCGTGCTCTCCATCTGCCTCGAGGCAGGGTGCTGTAACCAGTTTCTTCACTGGATAAGGGGAGCAGGCCTCTTGACTTCAGAGGACTGCTGTCCGTCGTTTACTGCACGAACGGTAAGTTTCGAGTAATTCTAATGTCTTTAAAGTCTTTAGTAATGATGTCTCTTGTTTTGCAGGGTTCCGGCGATGGCGGATGGCGGGCTGAAGTGAGTTGAAGATGGAGCCCGTGTGATGAATAGAAGCGCCTGGAAGCACGTAAGTAAGCGCTTGTTGCCTGCTTCACGATGCGCTCTAACTGTCTTTTTATTTTGCAGGTACAAGTTCGGGGCGGCTGCAGGGTGCCGGAATACCCACTGGGTTAGATGTGGAAAGGAGTAATGACACATGAGTATTAAAGTTCCCCAATGTCTTTAAACGCACCTTGTTTTGTCTTTCAGATGCGGGATGCAGCGCCGAAGGCCTCCGGAGCGTGCGAAGAGTTGGTAAGCTTTTGTCTTTCAGATGCCGGAATGCAGTGTGAAGACCTCCGGAGCGCACGAAGAGTAGGTAAGCCTTTGTCTTTCAGATGCCGGAATGCAGCGCGAGGCGTTGGTGACAGCCGATGGACCAGGTAAGTGAAGAGCTGTCACTGAAGACGGTAATGCTAACCTGTTCTTTCTTGTCTTTATAGGTGTTGCTGAAGACTGGATTCAGAATGGTAAGCCTTTTTCCTTAGGCCCAGGATCAGATGCAGAAGACACGATGAGCGTTCTGCTGCTGAGGATGCAGAATAACGCAAAGCAAGATTCATCCATCGGGTGTGGTTTAAATAGCCTCCTGTAGTGCTTAGGTGTCTCCTTCCACAGCCACGCCTAAGAAAATAGTTCCTGCTTTCCAGAAGAGTTCCAGTGTTCTGAATCTAGGGAGTGGCTCCTGCCCCACCCAACAGGAAAAGTAGTTCCAAACAGAAGAGGATCAGAGACTCAACTGGCAGGCAAGTAAGCAGCATGGTCTGCTGCAGGTAAGTCCACCCAAGCATTATGAGCCCGGCGCTTCCAGCGCTGGGACTGGGCATATTTATGAGCCTGGTGCCACTGGCGCCAGGACTGGGTCCAAAAGGTCCCAATTGGGACTGGTTGGCACTCGGAACCTGGGTTATGGATCTGCTTCCAAGGGAGTTGGGAAAACCCTGACCTTTTGGAAGCAGAGATCATGACAGTGACTGAGTACACCCACGGGAACAAACTTAGTCACGATAAACAGTGTGGCATGAGATCTGGAATAAATTGGAGATAACCTCGAATGTATGACTGCCATGGGCCACAAACTAAACAGAATACCATTATTATCATGGGACTAAGGGGGGGGGGCATGTTTGCACCAGTGTCACCTTTGATTGCTTTTGCTGTTAATTATTGTTGCACCTGAAACTGATTCTAACAGACAAGGTAATATCACATGTTCTGTTTCTATACCCAGATATGGAATGCATGACAAGTGTTTGTTATAAAAAACAAACAAATTAAAGGTTTAGAAGTGATAGTCCTGGATTGCATCTTTGTCAATGTAGGACTTTGTCTGAGGGTGCCAGCTCATGAAGAATGTGTACCTACAAAATGTTTGTGCCAGTAATGTGTTGCAGGTAGGCAATATCCGCAACAAGTGGCTGTTATAAAGCAACCACCAGTGGGAGTGAGTTAAGACTATGCAAGTGACAGAATGGGGAAGTGGATTCAGAGGTTCTGGGTATGTCTGAGGGAACTTTCTAAAAAATTGTCCTTGGCTCCTGCAAATCTTCTAGTGAGTCTTGGGATGATTTGTAATATATTAACTAACTTAAAAGGCTTGTGGAAGGGAGAGAAAGGTTGGGGAGAGGTCTGGTGAGGCATGGTGGGGGGTTAGCAAGAGGAAAGTGAGTCTTGCACATCAGTGAATATTATCCAAGTAGGACAGCACATTCAACTCCGCAGTAAGATATCTCAGCAGATGAATGCACCTACTACATATATGTGTGTGCAAACTGCAGCTGTGTAGGACGGGAACGCACTACTACTATATATTATAATGCATAGTCTTTTCAAGGATTACGTTGTAGTAACTTGGTGATTCTGATGCTACAGATATGTGCTCTTGGCTAGTAATACACGAATATAAATGAACAAAAATGCTTTCTGTGAAAATACTCACAGACATACATGTGCACTCTTAAATCCCATAAAGACATTCTCTGAAAACGAGTCTGATTTATAAACCTAAATGAACATTCGCTTGTACCATCATTGCATATGTAAATGTTAAAAGGAATAAAATCAAGCAAGTTGTATGCATACATTCATCAGAAATCGTACCCAATGATTTGTACTTAAATCATAATAACCATTACATATATATTAAAATATCCGGTTTTAGTCAAACAAGATAGAATAAAGTTGACTGGATGTACAATGGTTGCAGAGAGTCCCGATGTGTTCGTTTGCAACAAGCCAATGTTGTTTTAGGAAATTATCTGCTAATGCACTGCACGTTTTGGGATAATTTGGATCTCTTCATCAGGTGTGGTACATCCTCCCTAAAGAAATGACATGTTTTAGTGTTTTTCATTCAGTTAACTAATAAAATAATATTTCCAGAAGCGGGTTACTAACTAGAGAGTCATGCTGACCTTTGATTGAGAAAGGCTGTTTCAAAATCTCTTATTTTGGAAGTTGGCCCAGAGAGATCCTGATGTAATCTAATGTATCTGAAATAAAGTAAAGACTATGTTCAGAGTATAGCGTTCACCATAATAACATGATGGTGATACACAACTTACTTCATGGATTTCGATCAGGCTACAAGATCCTCATTTGAGGTGGGACTATACCTGGGTAGCCCGTCTGTGGTATAACTGACCGGAAGAATATCACTAGATCGAAATCCAGAACCCATTTTTGTAGCCTACAGTTCCCAGGGTTGAAGTTAAATCTGTGAATGAAGAACTCAGCCTTTCATCCTTCTGTAAGTGATCAAGTTAGAATAGTTGGACCTAGGTCCACACCCCCTGCACGCCCCACCCTACCTGAGAGTTGGTGATCTGCTCCCCAATGTGTCCACCCCTGGTTGCTTGTAGATCCCTTGCTGCCAATTGCCCACCCTCGCCCTCCCTGTTAGCTCCCTGCTACCTTTTTCTCTGCTTCCCTCACTGTGTTTTTCCCCCTAAGAATGTAAAGTGCTCTGTTGCTTCCCAAAGCTAGGTCTGCGCTCAATAAGTACAATAATAATAATAATAATAATAATAATAATAATAATAATAGATGTTCAAATGGGGAATTGTAAGATTGCTTGTCTGACCAGCAAAGTCAGTCATGTGTCAGTTATGACATGGTCTGCTTTTCATCATTAAAAGGCTAACACATTGTGTATTATTGAGGTTTACAATAATAAAATATAGGGAAGTTATAACATAATTGTGGACTCATAACATTTTACCGGCACCTGACGTCCCCTGACGTCCCTGTGCCACCGGGATATCACACGTCCCGACTGATCGGGTAGTCAGGCGCTGGAAGATGGTGTTCCACATTCCCATGGAGCCCCATAAGACTCCATGGGTGTGTGGAGACGGAAGCACCGGCACTGTTGCTAACAGTGGCGGTGTTTCTGTGAAAACTCTGCGGGCGGGTGCCATTGCCCACGGCAGGTCTGCCGAAGAGTTGGTCTGTGGTGGTCCTGGAAGGATGCTGGTACGGTGGGACCGGCACCCTTATTCCTGGATGGCCACAGTTGTAATGAGGCCCTTGAACATCTGAAAAACCTATAGGGCTGAGGAAGAGTCAATCATGCATGGGGGGTGCATGAAGCTTCGTCCTTTTGAGTTTGCATACTTGAGAACTACAGGGATTATGTATTAAATAATGGGGAGACTCTAGGACTGCACGTCAATACCCCAGAAAGTCCAAGAGGGATGAGTCAGTCACATGTTAAGCTCATTCATGAGGTAGACTCTGACATTTCTTAAAGAAAAAACATTTAGTCAGGCGGGATTGCAATGTTCTGAGCTCTGTACATGGAGAACAAACAATAACATATATCTAAAGTAAAGGGCCTGTCCTCAAACATTTTGTTGGCCAAAGTCATGATTTGCAGTAGTGCATTTCAGCACTTGCACCCAAAAAATATGTGTCCTATTCACAAAGTTTCTTTGAATGTGTGCATCATAACTGCAGACAACCAGATTCCCCTTTTCATCCCCTGTGCACATTTGCATAATTGAGGGGGTGTTTCTGCACATGTTAACGCACATCCCGGATTCAGAAAAGGAATGCACATTAAAATGTGCAGAAAACAAACACATTCCCCTGTGACTCTATGGAACAGACGCAGAGGAAGTGCAAAGCATGGCAGGGCCATGTCGGACCTGTTCATGCATTTATTTAAGTATGGAACAGCAGTAGAATGAACCACTGCTGCCCCACGTACGTTACTATCCATCAAACATGGACACAACAATATTTTCTTTTTTTACACATTTCACATGACATGCCCTTTCTGATGAAATGCACTCCCAACATTCACATGCGTACAAGGAGTGCCATAGATGTTTGGACCCTACTGTGTGCAAAGGGACTGCTGCTTGCATATATTATCCTGTGCTGTTTGTGCTGCAGTACAACCCCCTGGAAATGGCCACCATTATGAAAAAGGTAAACTGCAGAAGTAATGAAAATAAAAAAATGCATCGTCTGAGCATTCTTTGGATTCTTTTTTGAGAATTTGCTACTAAGCGTTTTCTTAAAAAGATTGTGATTTTTTGTAAGCTGCAAACAGTGTATTGATTATGCTTTCTATATCAAAGACACAGCCAGGCGCAAGCCCTTATTCATTTAGACACTTTGCTTTCTTTGAGCATCCGAGAAAGGAAAAGCTCAGATTTATTCTATTAACTTTGTACTTTGAACATGTGCAGGAAAAGGTCAGACCTCTTCAACCGAAAATGTACTAGAAACATTTTTTAGCATGAAATTGTTATGGCCTTAACCCGAAATTGTCACCCAAATCTCTTAAAAGATCCTCTGAACCGAATTGCCCAGAGAGAGTGAAAATGCATGTGACTCAGGGTTCGCCCCAATTTATTCGCACGGGTTTAGTGCTGGCCCTATGACTTCTAGGGTTTCTAATCCAGACCCGAATCACAATTGCAGTAGCTCTGACTGCTGTGGTTAAAGTCAGTCCCATATACAGGCTGTAAGGAAAAAACAATGGGCTTCATCACAAGCACGGCGGTGTTGGTAAAAGCGGTGTTAAAGTGGCGTCAATTCCAATACTGCCACATTACTGCACCTCCATACTACGAGTTTGGCAGTAGGGAGGAAGATTTACCACCAGCAAAAAGTTGGAGGTTGAACTTCCTCCTTACTGTGAAAAATGTGTGGTAATTCCGCTGACAGTAAATCTAGCATAAATGTCCAGACTTCAGAAATTGAGAATTACCACCACTTGTAATCCTGTGTTTAATCCACAGGGCCAAGTGGTGGTAACAGTAATTGAGTTTGGCAAGTAAAATAGCTCAGAGGGTTGAGTGCTCGCTGCTGCAATCTATTTGTGATCTGCAGGTCGCAGGTTCGAAACGCAGCAAGGCCAACTCAGCCTTTAATCCTTCCGAGGTCGATAAAGAGTACCAACTTCGGTTGGGATGATAAATGTATGTAAATATGTTCTCTGTAAAGTGCTTGGGTTAAGGCGCTATATAAATAAGAAATCATCATCATTATTGGCAGTAATTCGGCAGATTTATTGCCAAATTACCACCAAAACTCGTAAAGGCACAACGCTTAGTTTAAGTGGTGTTTTCTGCTCCCCATCCTCCATCCACTTGGTACCTATATATATGACAAGCATTTAGCAGTGTCCAACCCGAAGGAACAATGAACTGTATCTACAAAATACAATAAATAAGTTCCAAGCCATCAAGCGGCTTGGAACTCGAGCTGAGATCGCCAGTTTCAGCCCGTGTTCCTAGCCACCTGATTGGTCGACTACTCCTCAACCCCCCCCCCCTCGGACCCCTGCAGGGAGCTAATAAATATTACTATCATCAGCCACACAGGAAAAAGGCAAAACGAAACAGTAAAACAAAACAAAAATAAATACACACAAATAAAGTACCCCAATGAGACACTGCATTCTGACAAGATAAAACAGAGAGAAATCAGGCAAGACATGATGGGTGTGCCAAAGGAAAATAATGTGTTCCCGGAGCTTTACAAAAAGCTAGAAAATTGGGAAGAAACCTAATTTAAGAAAAATCCTCCAACTCTCTGAAGGTAGCGGTGATGAAAAGAGGAATAATGACCCCTAGTGCTATACTCGGCTTCATAAATTATATCCACATCATTTTTCCATGTATGTAATCATAACCTTTGCCTCCTTAAGATGTGCGCCCAGTTGCCCTAGGGCCCGGTGCGCTATATAAATAAACAAAATACAAATACAAATACAATGTATGGAAACCCATGGCTATGTTCTTCTGTGCTGCCATTTCAGTTGCCTCTGGAAGGGCATAGCAAAGGCGCCAATGTCCAAGAGGTGAAGACTGGGTAGGTCTACGAAGGAAATTAGACTGTGTGGGTCCCTCTGCTCACATACCAAGACATAAGAAATCTATGGCGTTATAAACCAAGTATTTAGCATTACCTAGCCATCATGTCAAAAAGCCATAAACTGATACTTTCATGGCACTGTATCCAAAATGAAATTTGGCCCAGCAAGACTTGGGCTTTGCAGTGAATTTGACAGTTTACTTTGGCACAGAAAAGGATTTCCGTCCCAAATGTTGGATGTGCCAACATTTTAAGCAAACCAAGTAAAATGTAAGGCATTGTTATAACTGTGAAATAACTGAACCAATCTTCCTGAGTTGGGGGGGAGCCAAAGCCTTAGTTCCTGGTGTAGTGTGCGTCACGTGTTTCAGAACATTGGTTCATCTTTGCCAAAGATGTATACGCTACTAAATGATACTATTCTAACGTTTTTATCTGTTGAAACATGTTTGCTGGTGCCAGGCTCTAATTATGAAATTAGTCCATTAATGTACTTGAAATTCAGAATCAAAAATAAAAATGAATTCTGCCATCATACATCAAATATTTTCATGACTAAATATCATTTTCTGAATGCATTCATTTCTGTGTATTTGCGCACAGTTAGCACAAAATTGTCATTTTCAGTATTCTAACCAAGCACATCATTACTGGTTTACACTGTCTCAATTGATCACATTGCAGATCTGGATGAGTTCTCTGACAGAACTTCCCCCTGGCATATGTGTATGACTTGTAGCACTGGGGCAATTACCCATTTACGCAGGTCATATTACAGACAAAAAATCCGAATTTGCACAAATTGCTGTGTCACTGAAATGACTCTTTGATTTCACTGGGATGATTCACACCAGCGCTGTGCCATGTATGGCACTGGTGGAAGCACCAGCGCATAGACCACGTGAGCGCTGGTGCCAACAGCAGACCAATGGGCCAGATTACAGAAACTTTGCGCCAATGCAACGGCAAAGTTGCACGGTATTAGCACTAGGGCAAAGTTTGCCCTATTTTTTTAAAAACACTGGCACACACTAGAAAACTACTGCACCATGACAAGGGCAGTTTGGCATATTAAAAGCACCATGGCAAAAATTGCCCTAGTATTTCTACTGCATTGCACCATGGTAAAGTTTGCCCTGGTGCTAATACGAAATGGTATTAGCACTAGGGCAAACTTTGGCCTGATGCAAAAATGCAAAAATGCATCAAAAATTGATCTTTTTTGCACTAGGGTAATTTTTGCCATGGTGCTTTTATGTCAAAATGCCCTTGTCATGGTGCAATAGTTTTCTAATGTGTCCTAGTGTATTTAAAAATAGGGCAAACTTTGCCCTAGTGCTAATACCGTGCAACTTTGCACTTGCACCGGTGCAAAGTTTCTGTAATCTGGCCCAGATCTGGGGCCATATTACAGAAACTCTGCACCATTGCAAGTGTAAAGTTTGCACAGTATTAGCACTAGGGCAATGTTTGCCCTATTTTTAAAGAACCTGGGACATATTTAAAAAACATTGCAACTTGACAAGTGCAGTTTGGCATATTACAAGCACCAGGGCAAAATATTGCCCTAGTACAAAAAAAGATTCATTTTCACTACATTTTTTCACCAGTGCAAAGTTTGCCCTAGTGCTAATATGGAATGGTATTAGCACTAGGGCAAACTTTTCCCTGATGCAAAAAGGCATCAATAATGTATTTTTATAGCAGTAGGGCAATTTTTGCACTGGTGCTTTTAATATGCCAAACTGCACTTGTCGAGGTGCAATGGTGTTTTAATGTGTCCCAGTGTTTTTAAAAATAGGGCAAACTTTGCCCTAATACTAATACCGTGCAAACTTTGCACTTGCACCGGTGCAAAGTTTCTGTAATCTGCCCCAGATCTGGTGTTGGTGCGCACCTTAATCCTTGTCTTTATACCAGTGCTGAAACAGCACACGTTGGGTGACTGCACCTGCATTGCGAGGTGTGGTCTCAGCCCAATACTCAGGCATGGCTGATGTGAGCCCTAGGGCAATAACAGCATTGTCTCCAGTGTTAGCAGTGGCACTGCCACCAATGTAAGTGTGGCCAAATGACAGCCACAACACCTGTGCAAATCCTTTGATCGCCCCAGCTCTAAGATATGCACAAATATGGTCCTAGTGCTGGTACTTCAACCAACAAGTTAGGCTTGCCAGGAAAACATGACAAGCCGTAAACTTCCAACACCTGCAGTATATATTCCCCATGTGTACAGTCCCAGTATGACCCAGCTGTATAATCTCAGTGCACGCAGACTTTGTCAGTATGCTCTATGTTTAACTCCAGTTTCACACACCTTGTGTATTCAGATTTCACAGCTCCTACTTTGATCATTCCAGTGTACTCCAAGTGTGCACAATCCCAGCGTACTCCCAGACCCATGCTCCTAGTTTTCGCAGTCCCAGTGCATTCCCACTTTGATCATTCCTGCCTATGTCCAGTTTATCAAACCCCAGTATGTTTCCATTTCAGTCGTTCCAGTATATTCCCAGTTTGACAATCCCAGTAAACCCCCAGTTTGACACTCATAGTTTGACAACACCAGTGCATTGTTATGTCACACAATCCCAGCATGTCGCCAGCATCCTGGTAAAAGCCAATATTGACCATCCGAGTTTAATTCCAGTGTGTGCGACTAGAGAATAATTCTAATTTGACAACCCAAGTGTATGTCAAGTTATGGTGATGACAGACTATTCATAGTGTTAGAATCCTGTAATTTGTCCATCTTAATGAAACACAGTGTAACCTGTGTATGTTCTTATTATCCGCGCAATCCTCGCATACACAATTCAAGTGTGTTTTCCGTATTTGCAGTCCCATCATGGGGCCGGTTTGCACAATTCCAGCATGCTGCTATTTTGTTTGTGAACGTTTTTGAAGTACTCCCTCTGCGCTATAATGGAATTCCATCCCTCTTCGTCTTTACTGGTAAATAATTCTAGTGGGGTTCCAGTATGGACATTCTAGCATATTTGTACTCTGTGCAAGTCCAACATTCTACAAGTATACAAATCTGAATGTGCTCTTAGTTTTCCAAATCCCACTCTATTCCTTGTTTGCACAATCCCTGTAAATTCCGAATTTGGCAATTCATAAATTGCCCCAACCCCGGTATATCCTACCTTTGACAATCCAAGTATAATACTAGTTTGGCAATCCCAATACATTCCCAGTTTGACAAGGATCCGCAACCATTTCCTGTAAAAAGGCTAAAAAGTAGTCCTGTAAAACGTTCTTCGTTCACTGTAGAACACACAGTGGGCCAGATGCTCAAACCTTTTTTTTTGCGCAAATGATAAAAAGCACTAACGCATTTCATCACTTGCGCCAAGATAAAAGGTTGTACACTGAAATCCACAAAGGGCCTCTGAATGTTTGCATCTTAGATGTCCATATTCAGATGCCATTTTTCACTCCCTTTGCTCATTTACTTAAATAGGGGGCATTTTCTTTGCATTTCAATGCGCATCTCGAACCCACAACAACCCCCCCACTACCTCCAAGTGAATTAAGTGCTTCAGTTTGGCAAGTGTCCTCCCCCCTCCACTTTTGCCTACCATGTCGCTATCTCTTCTATTCTCTCCACTGCTTCACAATCATCCAGCCTTCTCCTATCACTAAATCCGTCTGGAAGAAACTTAAGAAGGACACTCTGGGCTCCAACCCAGGCCTTCCTATTGCAGACACCTATGTCATGGCTTCTGCCAGAGAGACTGTCACTGACATCCTCTTCTTCGGTATCTCACCTCACCTATGAACTCGCTACATAGTCGGCTTTCTCTCTCCTATCGCCTCTTCTCCCATTTATAGTGGCACTCGCTGTGATGTCCTCCTCGACCTCTTCACCATTTTCAGAGTCATCATTCATGTCTATTTCAATGGAACAATCATGGTTCAGGGCCCTCAACCCAACCTTCTCCTCTTCAATAGGCTCCTCCCTCACCTCTCTAATCTTACCACCCTCCAGCCAGGCTCACTTGCCAACTGTGCCTTCCTCCTCCTTTATACAGGCCCCCTTGCCCACTACACCTTCCGCCTCCTCCTCTGTACAGACACCTGGGCTCTGCCCTACTGTCCCGTCCCCCTTGTCAGCCTTGACTCCTCCTCCATCCACTACTATACCTCTGGCCCTTTTGCCACCCTCGGGGGGACCACTGTCCCATGCGCCCCATGGAAGACCCTCAATGATGGAAAGCTGCTCCACCTTCCCACCCTTAACACATGCTCTGCTGTTAAGCACTCAACCGATATCTGTAACCTACTCAAATTCATGGATCTTGATGTGCTCGCCATCACTGAGACATGTTTCAAAGACAGCTCTGTCACAAGCTTTCACACTCTCCTCCCTGATGCAACACAATCCTTTCTGTGCCCAGGCTAAAGAAGGCAGGTGGTGGAGTAGCACTGATCTTCCCTGAATGGATACCTGTGTCTATTATCCCTATTCAGGCCTACTCCTCCTTTGAGTGTCTAGTCTGCAGGCTCTCACTGTCTCCTAATTCTTCTCTCCTCATGGCCCCACCTCCACTTTCACTCTCCTCCCTCTCTCCTGTCAAACCAATGAGGCTGCCATACAAGTCCGGTCTATGAAGGCCTCATCTAAGCAAGTAGACCCTTTCCCTTCAAAAACCATCAAGGGCAAGATTGGCTCCCTCACACCAGCCTTGCCTGACCTTTGCAACCTCTCCTTTTCCACTGGAGTTTTTCCAACTGCTCTCAAGCCCTCCCTTATGCACCCTCTGCTCAAGGAACCCTCTGCTGACCCTTCCATCCCGTCAAACTACGGCCCGATCTCTATCACTCCTTTCGTGGGCAAATTCCCGGAGAAGTTGGCTATCTCTCAGCTACACCTCCACATGGAATCAATCAGTTGTTTCCATGACCATCAGTATAGCTTAAGAGCATCCAGAGGCATAGGAACTGCTCTTCTGAACACCCGTGAAGACCTGCTCTCTAATCTTGACACTAACACTCCCTCTGTCCTCATTCTCCTTGATCTCTCTTCCGCCTTTGACACGGTTGACCACAACATCCTGATCTCACTGCTTTGTGACACCATGGGAATCACAGGTCAAGCTCTGGCCTGATTAAACTTTTTTCTCTACAACCGCCCATCCCAGGTTGAACTTGGTGCCTTTCTCTTTACTATCACCCTCTCAACCTGCAACATTCCCAAGAGCTCTAACCTATCCCCCCTGGTTCTTCAACATCTACATGGCTACCTTGGCACTTGTGATTGCCACTTTCACCTCTAACGTCCAATGTTATGCGGATGACAAGCAACTATCCTTCAGGCTACCCTCATCCACCTCCTCCTCTTCACTCATACCTGACTGTCTGTCCGCTATTCAGTCATGATGTGCTGCAAACAACCTTTGTCCCCAGTAAAGCTGAGATTGTTTGCATTGGGACCTCTGCTCCCACTTTCCCCCTCTCACTCTGGCCGGCCTCCCTTGGCTCCACGCCCACCCCCACCTGTGAGGCCAAAAACTTTGGGGTCATTTTCGACTCCACTCTCTCCTTCTCTCACATTTTTTTTTTTGTTTGAATAATTTATTGTTAAATACATTGGCATACAAGGCTGATTTGAAGTATACATAAATCAATTCAATGTAAATATGTTAAAAGGAAAGCAAACTATCCAATACCAATTGATAAAGTAATAGAGGCCTAACATGCCGAACCAAGCAGGATAAATCTTAATGTATGAATGAAACATTTATGCAGTATTTCAACATAAACTAATAGGTGTATACTATACATATTATGAAAATTGAAAACAGAAAAGACAAACAGGATGAACAGAGACAGAATGGAGGGAAAGGGATATCATTAACCAGCTGTTGGAAATGAAGAGCTAGGTGCTGTATGTTCTAAATACTCAGTGAACAACCTCCATTTCAATGCATGTTTGCTTAGTAAAAGGGGGAGATGAAGCATTACATTTCTCCAGTATATGAATATTACAAATAGAGTTTCACCATACTTTACAGTGCAGTTGTTTAAGGTCTTTCCAATTCAAGGTTATAGTCTGGATAGCTTTTGCGATAAAGAAATCAAACAAAAATCCTTTGTTTTTACAAATGGCTGGTATAATGGCTGTGCTTCCTAGATACAGAAATGAAATGCAAAGTTCTTGTTGTAAGTGAAAAATTGATTTTAACACACTTCACACAGCTTTCCAAAATATTTTTACATGAATGCAGTCAAATACCAGATGTCTAAAAGATCCTTTCATACACAAGCAGCTCCAAAAATGTTCACCTTGTGAGAGACCTCCTTTGAATAGAAAAGATGGAGTTATAAAGGCCATGTGGTGAAAGAAGAATAGAGATTGGAACAAACTTGCCGATACAATCACTTTAGAATTTTCTTTCCAGACCAAAGGCCATTTCAGTTGAGAGTCTGTCAAAGAGCAGTCCAGTTTCCATTCTAATTGGCTTTTCCATGGGGTAATATTTTCTGACACAGATATAAGTATTTTATAAAACAAGGAAGCATTGAGATTTTGATTGAGCTTATGTTGCAATTTGTCATCTTGATGTATATTATCACAATGTATTAGCAAATCAAAATGAACCACAATCACACTAACCCAATTTAGGTATTGGCGCATAAATATCCTGGGAATATGATATTTGATTACCATCTTGTTAAAAGTGATATGTACGCCCTCAATAAAAAGTTGTCCCATACATTTTATGCCATGAGAGAGCCATGGTTTCCAGCATAACGTTTTTTGTTAATCTTGATTAGGTAATTCATCCAAATATATGGATATACAAATTGGGATGCTTTAGAGATATATGGCAGTAAATATGCTCTAAGATAAATAATGGTAATATTAATGCTACTACTGATTATAAATCTATTGGGTCTTTTGATGTATGGGCAATCTGCTAGGATGTGGGGAAAACCATTGCTCTCTCCAAAAGAAGCCAATTTGGTGGGTTCAACAAAGTGGGTACAAACCATAGCTGAGCCTGACATAGAACAAACGCTATGTGGTACTTTTTTAAAATTGGGGCAACCAACTCCACCATCTGTCGGTTCCATGTGCTAATATCCCCGAAAAAATATCGCTATACAAAAATATTGCCATATTTTTGCGGAGATACTAAGGCATGGAACCGGACACCCCCGCAACCCCTGCTCCAAAAAACCCCAAAACGATTTCCCCAAAAATATTGCCTATGGCCGTTCCACACGACCATATATACGGCGATATTTTTGGTGGGGATGATATGTAGTGATACCTATCTGTCCTAGGGGTTTTGAGTTTATGTGCTGAAATTCTGTGTTTTTTCTTTCCCCAAAGGAATTTAAGAAGATATGAGTCCAGGGATTTAAAGAACGTAGCAGGAAGGGAAATAGGGAGCATGCATAACAAATAGAAAACAATTTGGGCAATTGACATTTTGATAGATTCCAACCTTCCCCACCATGACAAATACAAAGGAGACCATGAGCTAGTGAGATCTTCAACTCTAGTAAGGATGTTTGTGGTGTTTTGCTTTCTAGTATCTTTAATAGAGGGGATTATTATAATTCCTAGATATGTAATCCCTCTAGGACACCATTTCATTCCTAGATTCGAGCAGTGGGGTCTGGTACAATATATGTTCCTTGGTAGGATTTCTGATTTTTCAATATTAGTTTTGTAGCCAGAAGTTAGGGAAAATTGCATGATGGTGGTGAGTAGGTGATCAAGGCAAGACTCTGTTAGCTGTAATAGGAGTAAAACATCATCTGCACAGCCATTTTTACATGAATGTGATCCTGTTGAATTCCCACAATGTTTTTGTTTTGTCTGATTGCTTCTAAGAATGGTTCTATAACCAAGATGAAAAGAAGAGGGGAAAGTGAGCATCCCTGACGGGTCCCTCTGCTAAGAGAGAAAGAGGAGGATGTATGTCCATTTACAAAAACTGCCGTTTTGGGGTTGAACTATAGTACTTTCACTATTGAGATAAAAGAATCAGGGATACCATGCCATTGAAGAGCTTTGAACATAAAATTCCACTCTACTCTGTCAATGGCTTTCTCAGCATCGAGTGATATAGCTGCGTAAGGATTTGTGGATGTCTTAATTAAATTGATAACATTCGTAAAAAGTCTAATATTTGCTGAAGATAGTCTTGTGAAACATTCACAAATAATTGACATTGCTCTATGATAAGAACTATTAAACAATGTGTCAAGTGCAGAAATTGCACAATGGCTCAATTCCCATCTTAACCTCATAACCAACATGTGGAATCCTGAGCAATTCATTTAATATTGCAGAGCCAAACCTGCCAAAATTGCCATTGTCCAAATATGTCAGGTTGTCAGCCCCTAAAAGTGATTTAATTCTCAGTCTATGCTCACTCATTTGTTTCTTCATAGACTAATATCAATACAGCTTGAAAACCATAGCTCTCTTCTAATCTCAGTTTAAGCTAGCATACATGCACCTTTCTGGTAACTTGTAATGTATATCCACTATCTCGTCTCTGCAATGGTATCTGCACCTTGCCCATTGATTCGAATCTGCTTGCTTGAGCACTTTTACATTCTGCTAATATGCATAGTCTGTCTATGCTAGGGTACCTATACCTTTTCATAAGGCTACTGATCTGTGTCCTGCATCTAAATTGACACCCTCCTTGTGACTGCTATATTTAGATTTAGCTAGTGCCAACTATACGCCAAAACTATTGAATTGTAGTTTTGCAAGAAGGGAGATGGGATGTGAGGAGCAATAGACAGCCTGTGGATGCTGTTTAGCTATTTAGATACCCTTTGACTGCCCCTGGCCATGCTAATCCATATGGCCATTTCGACCCACTTTTGGCCATTCCCTGTCCAAAACACATTGTCCTAGGATCTCTTTGCACTAGTTTTATCAAGCGATAATATAAAACGTAGGCTTGACATTGTTCTTAAGTCACCTCAACCGAAGCAGCCCTACCACTTGAAGAACGAGTGTGCGTTTGATACATAAAGTATGTTTATTGTACAATTATCCAGGGAGCAGTTTTATGGTATTGTAGGCCCAAACTAACCCAAGGCTCAACAAAGCAGATCAGTTTACATCTTAAATACAGTTTTGCAACAGTTAAAACCCTCCCAGATACTTTATTACAATCCACCCGCTGCACGTGATTGGACAAAACCCTCTTCAAAGAAATCCCATCTTTTTCCAATTCCTAAGTTTTCGTTGGTAGCCCTTATCTTAAATACTATCTTCAGCTCATGTGTAAAACACACCTCTTCTTAGGATTTATTCAGGGTGGGTCATAACATCGTCATTCACCCAAAAACATAATTTATTACTAGCAACAACTGGCCTAAGCCCCTTTAACCTTCATTTTTTTTATTTCACATAGTTTGTGTAAATATTTCAAGCGAAATGAAGAAGGCTGAGTAAATAATTTCTCTTTGAGTTAGCGATACTGTCTAATTCCCCAGGTCACTGGTTTCATTGGAAAATTCTAATCTAAATAACCACCACTTTATCGCACATAGTGCATCTGAAAATACAATTGAAACTCCTGGTTTCCCATTACGTTAGCCTTGTGCATTGACTCACCCTGTGTTTCACTGCTAGCCAAAACAAATGGTGAAACCCCTTCTGTCACGCTACCATGCATCAGGAGATTACCTCTGTCGTCTGCAATATTTATCAGACCATAAATCTCATGGCCAGTTTCTGCAGCTGACCTGAACGCAAAGGTTGTGAAGTTAGGTATTCACCCATGCCCTCGCCTCTGAAACCTCACAGAATCAATTTCTCAAAAGTCAAAGATCACTTTGCAAACAGCCCGGGCTACTGTGTTTTGATTCATTTGTAAAAAACCCACTATATTGAGATTCATGAATTCCCCATGTGTTTGTATCAAAGTGCATGTATTTTTAATGCCTGATTTCTATACCCAATCCTCTTCCTTGCATGTACATTAAAACCCTTCCCTGTCTCTTACAATCCATGTACTTCAAAGCACCCCATGTGTGAATTGTGTTTATATTACATTTGGTGGTTTACACAAAGAATAGGAGCGGGCACCGCTGATTTACTTTACTTTCGTATGACATCTTGTATCTTTCCTTGTGTGATTAATGGTGAATCCAAGTGACCCAGTGTACACTACACTGGAAAAATACAGAACAGAAAAATGTGTCTGATGAAAAGACCTTGGATCGCCAATGCTGTAGTAAAAACTACTGAAACGTATTTCACTCTTTCATATGATGCTTAATGGAACAAATGATAATTGTTAGACTTCCATCGAAAAAGATAGGCAATGATCCTTTATGGTTTTCCTTGTGGCTTTTTTTAATTTTCAAAAGTTCATTTTAGTTGAGGGAGCAGAATTCCAAACAATTGCCAATGCATATCGGACCTAACATAATGGTCCTTCATCAGGGCAAATTCTGTGATTAGAGGAACTATTGCCACAAGTCTTTATGCGGTCTAAAGCCGCTCGGAAATATTCACATTTCTCAATAGGACTTGATTCCTATTCAGGAAATCCACAATTCAACATGTATGTTCACCTGTGATCCTAATGCATGTTTCATTGACGCTCTCTGTCTGGATAGTCGCGGTGCTTCAGCTTCCTGAGGCGTGCAGGTTTACGCCACTACGCCCTCATTGGTGGTTCAAACATTTTATCTTTCTGCGTGTGCGCAAACTAAGATGCATCAATGCTAAACAAACAGTAATATTAAAAGTAACATATCCCATCCATAATTAACTACACTCGATACATATGAAAGTGCAACATCGCGCCCAGTTCACCGCCATCCCAAATCATCTCTACAGCATGCGCAACATAAACCCCTTGTAACGCTCACCTGGTTCCCACTGAGGCGCGGGTGTGGTCTGGATGGCAGTGGCCTCTTCGAAGGAGATGTTCAGCACCCTGATGATGGAGTGGGCTGGGTTCCCAAATCCGGCTTGTCTGGCTCGGATGAATACCCTTCTGTGAGCGAAAAGGAAGGGTTAGTACTCTGCGTGTTTTGTGTTGATCTCCCGTTCCCCTTCTCACCCTCCTTGCAACCCTTCTGTAATTCCCTGTGGAGACTCACCTTAGGGATTGAAAAGGCGAGTTCTCCATCCTGCTTCTGATGCAGGGGCGCGTTGGGATCCAGTTACGTCACTGGATAGTAGTTCGAGTTCGCTTGTCTGTTCCGGTAAGTACAGTAAATGCTTATGGCAAGCTTGAGTCTAAACTGTTCCTCTTCTCTTTTGCAGGTAATGGAAGACTCCGGGCTGAGGGCGGTTTCCATCGAAAACCTGATTTCAGGTGAGTTTTGGTGTAGGCCCACTACTGTCTTTTCCTGTCTCTTTTCCCTTAGGGGCCGGAGTTCGAGAATGCCGAAGAAATGGAGCCGGTACGAAGCAGAAGCTGAGTCCGACCTGTAAGCTGGTGAGTTTTAAAATAGTTCGTTTGCTACGGTTTTTGAATTCACTAATGTGATGTTTGCTTTTTCCCCATAGGGGCCGGGGTGCTGAAATGCCCAAGGAATGGCATCGACCCGAAGGTAAGAAGAATTAGCTTGGCGGGTAAGTGCTTCTTGGTTATTTTCCCCTTCTCACCTTGCTTTCTTCTCTTCGTCTCCCCGTAGGTGCTGGAATGCTGCAGGAGATCCGGATGGGCGTCGCAGAGCCGAAGGCGCCACATGCAGGTAAGAGAAGTGTGCCGAGATGTATGCGACGCAGTGAGTATTTAAAATGATGTCCTTTTGCAGGAACGTTGGCGTGCTGAATCCGGAATGCAGCTTTAACAGGTAAGGTTTGTTTTCACCTGTTTCTTCTTCCCTTTTCTATCCTTAGGTGTTTCCAGGATGCTGGCAGGCGTGGTCGAGGACTGGAGCAGGAGCAGGCACGGTGAGCGTCCAGCTGCTATGAGCAGAACAACGCGAAGCGTGGTTTGCTCTCTGGGCGTGGCTTAAATAGCCTTTCAAGTAGTCCCAGGTATGTATCCTTCCACTGAAGGTATGTATCCTGCCACCAGCCACTCCCGTGTGGTTAAGTAGTTCCTTTTTCATCTGGAAGTTGTAGAATGATCTGCCAGGTAAGGAAATTGCAGCATGGTCTGCCAGGTAAGTTTGCACCAAACACTATTCCTTCCATATCTTGTATGTGCCTGGCGCCGATGGTGCCAGGACTGTTATCCCTTATGAGCCTGACGCCAACGGTGCCAGGGCTGAGTCCAAAGAGCCCCTATCTGGGGTGGCTGGGACTTCCCTAGTATACATGTTGCCTGTCTCTGAGGGTGCCGGGCCCTGTCTGGCCCCTTGGAGGTAAGCATCATGACACCCCTGTAATCATATGGACCCCCCCCACAGGCCACCCCAAAACCTCAGAGAGTTAATGGTTTACTAGCAGTTGTAAATGTGTTACTTATGTGATAAACATGTCTTACCACACATGTTTTACCAAGTGTACGTATAGCCACTTGATTTATGAACTGTATACATGTCCTTGCACTGAAGACCTTTTAAAAACGAGCATTGGCAAAACCCACAGATTTAAATTGTGCATTTTCCAGCTACTGCTATCAAATGCGCAGGTACTCATACCATTTCCAGCTGTTGCCATCTTTCTGCTAGGTGGTACCACTATAGCAGTGGTTGGAAAATGCCTATATCTTGCCTACACAGAAGACAAAACGGTTGACTTTGCCAGTGCTTGTTGAAATATGTCAAATGTCTCCTGTACCCTTGTTGTGGACTGCTGGCGTTGCCACCTTGTCTATTATTCTGATTCCAACAAGTCTGAAGAAGTTAAGAGGACAGGAAGGGAGTGCCCTCACATATTTTAACTGCTGTGGGGTAGCATATCAAGCTATGGGTTGTGATAGCATTGGGGGTGGGGTGACACGACCATAGATTCTGGATCCTTCATTTTTGTGGTTCAGGGGGGCCGGAAGCCACCTGTGCAGTGGCCATCAAAATTCCATAAGATGGCCCTGCTGGCACCTATCTAGATTCCGTTTTTAGGCAGTCGCTAAAATCTGTTATCATGTCTGTTATTAACAATGCAATAATGATAGGCAAAAAAAGCTAACATATCGGCCTCTTCCACTGTAGTTTACAAAACAAAACATTACAAAAATGATGCATGTCTCTAAGTTTATGTGGAGCCCTGCCCTAGTCCCCACTTACATACCTTGAAGGGCCACATTATTAAGAAATCCTGGTTAGACCACTGGCACTAAAGAACCACAGGTTGTGAGGCAATGGGAAAAACAAAACATTACTGTTTACTCTAACACAATACGAGCTGCGCGGGACAATTTATAATGTGTGTTAATACTCGTACAACAGGCCATCAGGTAATTCCTGTGCAGATCAAATGACTTGAAGAACAGTTCACTAGTGTGCAACTGAGCTCTCAAGAGAAGTGTTCTGAAGATTAACGCGAAGATTTTTAATAGCAGCAGATCCTAATGAAAGATTTCCATTGACCTATCGCAAGAAAGACTTCATTGTGCCTCACATCTGGCATCAAAACTGGTTCTTTTGTCCTCCCTCGTCATTTCGTCGAAGTGCCTGTGATTTGGGCACGGTTATTAAGATATTTGGGCAATACTAAGCCGAGTGACTATGTATCAATGGCATGTAGTGTGCCACCAGCGCAAAGAGCATGCTTTAACTGGATCTTTGCGTGGGAACGCAGGGCTCAGGAACACTCACATTTAAATAGAACGACACCTCTTTCAATCAACAGCCCAAACATAATTACACAGAAATGGACCGATTTCCTTGTCCAAAACCTGTTTCATTGAACCTGTTTTTTAAATGTTGTGTTCTGTAGAATAAACGGTGTAAACTATTTGTTGGAAGGGAAGACAGGGACATCATTTGGTCTATTCTGCTACCCCTGCGGTCTCCCTTGCTACCCCTGTATTAACAATGGAAGCCCCTGGGTACTGGAGTAGGGACCAGGTCTGGTGGGCGGGGGTTTGGGGGTGTTGGCCCAGTCCTCACCCATCGGGGTGAAGGCTGGGCCTGGGCTTGCAGCACGAGAAGGAAGCGCTCAGCAGGGTGAGCTGACCATGGCATTTGGCACGTGTCACACAGCTCCAACCCCTTCTCCTTCGGCTTCCTCAGGGCTCACATACAGGGACCAGGAAGGTCTCCAAACTTCCTTGTTCCTAATTGTGAGCAGCACAGAGGAGCTGAGGGTGGCCTGGAGCGAAGAAGCAAGCTGGAAAAACAGGTAAGAAGGCTTTTTTGCTATAGGTCAGTGAGTGGTGGGTGAATGAGAAGAAATGGGATAGTGTGTGTGTTTGAATGTTCTGGGTGGGTGTGTGCCTGTGTGGAGAATGCAATGAGTGTGGATGTAAGAGAAGGTGTTTGAGTGAGTGACTGGTGGGTGAATGAGGAGGAATGTGATAGTGTGTGTTTGAATGTTCTGGGTGGAAACATCGATGTTAGACGCATCTGAAGGTTGTGTGCCATCACTTCCTGTGATGTTACTTAGGGCGGGGGGAGGGGGGGTCAAATGACATCACTTCATGTGGTGTTCTCAGAGGTCAAGGGCCATGTGTGATGTCACTCCGCTACCCCTGGCATTCTGGTGAAATGACGTCCCTGCTGAAAGACGGACAATTCTTTACAAATACCTGGTGTGGAAGCCACTCATTAAGTGGATGAGGTGATTTAGCAGGTGCGGCCAGGGTGGCTCCTAAAGCTTGCTCTGAGTTAATATAAGCAGAGTGCATTCAATTTCCATATTACTCCCTCGATTACCATTGAAGAACGTGACCAAACTGACTGTATGTAATGAATATCATTTTAAAGCAAAGATTTCTCAAAATTATGACGTATTTCTGAAATTCTTGGTGCGTTTCTGAAATGGTTCAAAAATTGAGGCAGACCGGCAACCGGAAACTTAAGGATGAGGATGTTGCGAAATATAATTTTGGTACAACAGTGCAGGGCAGATTTATCAGCAGAATTTGGAAGTGATTACTGATATTTGGCAATTATTTGCAGAATTGTAATTTTCAGACTAAGCCCTGTCAGATGTAAGGTCAGTTTTGCCAGAAGTGAAACAGCACCAGGCACTTTGTTTTCTTAAGACCTGTATGGGAACATGAATCCCAGCAGCACTGCAATATGAGTGCCATACTCCACTGGCAGCCGCAAGCCATAGGATTCCAGTTGGGCCCTTAGACAGGACAATGCTCCACTGATGTCAACTGGGTCATCAATCATTCCCTTTGGGTGCCAAAATCAAAGATCAGCACACTCCTGCTAGAAACATGTCCTTCAGTCTATGGCAGTGTGGGGCACATCCAAGGACAATTCTTCACTGATAGCAGAAGCAACACAAATCTTGAGTGGGTGTCCGATGTCCAGAACAATGGTCCACTGCTGGCTGACAAGTAGGTGTCCTTTGTAATACAACATAGCTAGGACAACACTCCCTTGAAGGCAGCCAGACTGGATCATGATTGCCTGGAAAATGTGTACATTTCCGAGACAAAGATCAACTAATAACAGTATCACCATGCATACACAGAGCATGCCCAGGGCAATTATCCACTGATAGCTGCTTGCCAGGGGTATCTAGTGAGTTCTTCATCCCATACAAAACTCCACCAAGGACCACCACACCATAAATCTCTGAAAGGCTGCCTAAATTCAAGATCAACCCTCCAATGCTAGCAACATGCCCAGAACAGAAAATACTAGTCACAGGTGTTTGCAATATTGAACGATGCTTGATGAACCCTTTGCCACGAATAATACATTTTCGATGTTGAGTGAACTCTAGTTGATATATTTATGTTTTCCATCATCAGCATGCCTAGGGAGTAATTAACTGCACCTCTTCAATCCCTAGATGGTGTGGACTAGACAGAACTATTCTCAAAACGGTTCTGGGTCACCGGTAGGGATAAACAGACTTCTTGCTCTGTGAGCATACACTTTTATATACAAAAAGAAAGTCCAATATTTAATATTTAAATAGGTGTCACTAAACACTCTTCCCACATCAAGTGGAATCAATTATCACAAATTTTATTTTATTTTATATGCGAGAGTCCCTTTTTGGAATACTGACATGGGACCCAGATGTCAAGCCATGTATTAAGTGGCGCTCATTTTTGTCATCATAATGCTGCATTGAGATAGAGAAGAGAAAAAGGAAACACAAGAATTCCTGAAGAAACTTGGAATCTGCATCAAATAACTGAACAGGCCCAGGATTTATTAATGGGGAAGAGAGGGTTCTCCCCTACAAAAAAAAGATTTTTAATTCCGGCACAAGACAATTTCCCCTGAAGAATGTCCTACATGATTGTATATCAAGGACAGAAACTTGTACAAGTCGGGTTGTTTGTATTATGCACAGTGTGTGATCCTAAAGAAATTATTGCAACATTACTCACCTATGGTGTCCCTACTTGTGTTGTTTTAATATAATGTATATGTTTTATGTACTATGATCATTTTTATGATTGTTTTATGAAATGTATTGAATCTTAATAAAATTTGTGATAATTGATTCCACTTGATGTGGGAAGAGTGTTTAGTGACACCTATTTAAATATTGGACTTTCTTTTTGTATATAAAAGTGGACTAGACAGAAAACATGATGCCTATGAGAAAGGTTGTGTCTAAGTCAAGTGCATCCTGACGTATGGCGATGCGCTAATTGTCATCTATGGTTCGAAGGCTTTGACGCTTACAGTGCTCTATTGACAAGTGGATTTGACATGAGCCTCCAAATATGGAGCTGTCTTGAGATCTGGGTTTGAATAAAAACATCCACCAGTGCCTTTTTGAATTGGCCTTGTGTTTTTTATTGTATTAATGACAGAACTAGAAAATTAAAATAAACAGGCATTTTTATGGAAATGCACACTACAATCTTTAATATTATGATGTCACAAATACAGATAGGCTTCTATCTGCAAAGTAGACAGTATGCGGTCAAAGCCTATGTATGATTATAGTTGCAATTAACCTCACAGCTTGGATGGCCAAGGGATTGGCCTGTGCACCTGTAGCCCATGTACTGCGCAAACTGATCCCTCTTCATGGTTGAAACCGTTTGCCATCCAACAATGATTTTTTTTGCAGTTTTTAAATTTTACTTTATTTAGTTTAGTTGTGTAGCTTTGTAACAAATGGCAACACAGGGTCAAAGCTTAATCTGCTAACAGAAACAGACGTACTTGGAGCGGAAAGCAGTCTTGTGTAGTGTACTGCAATGTGATTGATACTGTAGTGTGTAAATGCTTGGTTTGTAAAGATCTACATATATAGTCTACAGTATCTTGCTTGTTTTCATGCCTATGTTATCCCTCTTTCACCTCCCCATTTCGATTTTGGATTTGAGTTACTGTGGGGAAAATGAGTCTCACTGTTATGGAGATTTTAATCTCCTGCAGAGGGCCTAGTACTGAATTTGGTTTCTTTGCGAGGTGTTTTTACCTTTTCAAATGGGTGCTTTCTGTCTCCCCAGGATGAAAAATTGCAATATGCCATGATTAAGGTGGAAAGCCTTGATGGCTGTACTTAAGGCAGTACTCTGAAATAATTAAGCTGTAGGCTTGCATGTGTCTTCTGTATCCCATCTGTTGATCTACATTTTCTAAAGGACCTTTGTCTGAAGATGATCTTACAGTTATTCATTGAGCATTGCAACTTGTGAACTACTTCACCTGCTTCACATGCTATGCCTGCAGGCTCTTCAATGTCTAACTGCATCAGTCCAGAGCTAAGCACCAATCTGAGGAAGCTTTTTGGCACTGGGTATTCCATTCCAGAAATCCAGCCATGGCTGGTCACTCTCAGGATTTCACTCATGTCATCTACTACCACACCAGTAGGAAAGCTTTCAGACGAGGGTAATTAAGCATCAGGATGGGTAATTGGTGTACAGCAAAACACACTGTACAGTTGGGGGAAAGCTGCTGTGTGTTGACGTACTCAGATATTTGGAAGTTTTGGACCTTGTTCTGGACTTACATTTTCCAGAAAAGCTTAAGTGAAGCATTGGCTTTACAGGACTCTGTATTGTAAGATTTGGGGTTGCACATACACGGCAACCTTTCCTATGTGGCAGTGTAGGTTCACAATTTTCTAGACCAAAAGGTTGCTATTTTCATATATTTGTCATAGGAGTTGCTATGTTGCTTAAGTAACACTTCCTATGTGCATGATAATAGACTGTGAGGAAGCTAAAGGCTATCCCTTTGCAAGATCACAGGATAAGGTCAGCATAGGTGTAATCCACGGCGCTGACCAGGCTCTGAGCTGGAAATGGATAACTGCAAAGTCGGTTATAATTAAGTGGCAAATAGGACAGTGTTTGTTTATTTTATTGTAACCATGCCTTATTCCAACTCCTCTGCCTTCTCTCCCCCTATACATTATGATAGGTTGCTAAACAAGAGAGTGTTCATTTCTTTCACGATAAAGTAACCATGCCTTATTCTGATTCCACAGGCCAACATGTAGGTGTCGCTATAGATGGGTTTTGCCAAATGCAAGGCAGCATTTCCCAGAAGACAACCCCGAATTGCCCATTGTACAGGAGAATTCCCAAACACTACTCTGCATCAGCCTTTTTTGGAAATAGGTGCTTGCTTGGATCGGACCTAGCACCTAAAGCCTATTGAGTTAATCTGGGCACAACTTAAAAGGAACCACGCACAGGGGGAAAGGCTACCTACCAGGCAATACGATTTCAGAATAACTCAAAGTTTTAGTGCCAGGCCCTGATCCCAGATACCTGTTCAAGGATAATAAACCACATTAAGAATATGCTCCCCATGGTCATGGGAAGTAATTGGCCTGCAAACTACACATGAAATCACTGTATTCCTCCCTCAGAATGCTCGCAGTATTAGCAACTAGGGCGGGAGAGCAGCCAATCAGGTTCCTTGGATCACAGGCTGAAACTCCTGTTCTCAGCCCATTTTCCATGGAACCCCACTGGCTCTTTTCCCCGCACCGCCATCTTTTCCACACCCACTCACCCTTTCCTGTCAATTTCTAACTCTTCCCAACACCCCTCCCCAGACCCACTTACCTGATTGTGGCCAACGCTGCTTTCCTCCATCTCAGTTTGCCTGCCGCATTGGAAATGGAAGAGGGGCTCTATATGGAACCTTGTCTTCCACGTCTTCCATAACCATGGTGGCCACCTTGATACAGTATTTTCATTCAGATAATGAAAATAATCATTTTTGCACCCCGAATACACCGCTTTGGGGTGCTAATAGCGTTAACTGCCCGTTCCACGGGCTTTACCGGGGGTAACGTCCCGGTGCCCTCATTAAATGCTCTTGCTTCGCTCAGTCCTTTAACTCGAGCTGTCGGGGTTACTCACAGGTATAGTCAATGGAGCGGCTAGTTAACGTTATATTATGTTATGTTTTGCTACGTTACTCAGTGTTTATACTGCACCAGTCACCCAATAAATACAATCAATAAGCACATACTTTTACTGTTGGCAAAAGTTTTTTTTTTCTGCAGCAAAGTCAGGAACAGTTAGAGTTTGCAGAGGGTGAATGTTGATGGATGCTAGTGGACCAGCACTGGTCTGAGGGACCAAAAGGGGAATGGTAATTTGGAATTCATGCACAGAAGGTTGATTAATTCAAATAGATCAGCCACTGGTCTGGATGAGTAAAGGGAGGTGAGGTGTGTTGGGCGCATGGCGAAAGTTTTAACATCTGTCAGTGTACCACCCATGGGCCTGGAGGAGCAAAGGGAATGCGGTGGGATGAGAAGCATTGAAGCAGTACGCACTGATTCTTCCTTTGCAACTTCAAGAATTCCTTAATGTCTTGATTTTATTCTTACAAAGATGGGTGTGGCCACCCTCAAACCTTGCATGCACAAAGGTGAGGATGGTAGTCCTCAGAAAAGCAGGAAGGCCATGTCTCTGTCATGATGCCTACCTCCAAGGAGCCAGACCAGGCCCAGCTACCCCAGAGGCAGACATCATGTCCCCGAGGGAAGTCTCAGCAGCCCCAAGTAGGGGCCCTTTGGACTCAGTCCTGGCGCCTTTGGCGCCAGGCTCATATTGGACAACAGTCCTGGCGCCATAGGCGCCAGGCTCATAAAAGATGACTTTGTGTTTAAAGGTGCTTGGTGTAAACTTACCTGATGCAGACCATGCTGCAACATGTGGGCCATCCTGAGGCCTGAATGGGACTACTTTATCTTTGGGGACTACTTAACCACACGGGTGTGGCCGGAGGAAGAATACATACCTGAGAGGAAGGATACATACCTGGAACTACTTCGAAGGCTATTTAAGCCACGCCCAAGCAGCAACTCACGCTTCGCGTTGTTCTGCATCTAGCAGCTGGACGCTCACCGTGTCTGCTCCTGCATCCTGACTTCTGCCACGCCGGCCCGCATCCTGGAACACCTGCAAAGGGAGAAGAGAATAGGAGAAATAAGAGTTCTTACCTGCTAAAACCGCATTCCGGAGACATTACGCCGACGATCCTGAAAAGGAAGACATTCATTTTAAAAGCACATCGCATCGATCGCTGCAGCGCCGCATTCCACTCACCTTTACTAGACGCCTCCATGTTCATCAGCGACCATCTGGATCCGCAACTACATTTCAGCGCTTAGGGAGAAAAAGACAAGAACAAAGGTGAGCTAGGGAAGAGAATAAGAAAACCTTAATTTGCCATCATAAGACTTACCTGTTGGGTCATTCCCACTTCATTTCGGGTCGGTGCCGCATCCTGCCATTTCCGGACCCCGGCCCCTAAGGGGAAAAAGAAACATCAGCGTTAGTGAGCGAATGCTAAGACATTACCTGAACGCTCATTAAAGACTTACCTGATATCTACTGGAACTGCACCTTTCACTTCGGGTCGGTGCCATATCTCCGGCATTTCCGAACCCCAGCCCCTATGGGGAAAAAAGACACAAGCATTAGTGCATTAATGCAAGGACACTAAAGGAACCTCTCATCAAACAACTCACCTGAGTTTCCTTCGTCGGTTCCATTGCTCATCTCGGAATCTTTGTTCTACACCTGAAATAGAGACAACAGACAATTATTATTTCGGGCTCATACTTATAAACAGAATTCTCACAGAACTTTACCGGGAAGGTCAAACAAACTTGAACTCTCTACAATCCATGATCCAATGAAGTAACTGGATTACAATGCGCCCCTGCATCAGAAGCAGGATGGAGAGCTCGTCCTTTCAGACCCTAAGGTGAGACTTCACGGGGAATCGCAGAAGGGTTTCGTGGAGGGTGAGAAGGGAGTGGGAGGCTTACACATTATCCCGCAGATTGTTAATACTCCCTTTTCACACACAGAAGGATATTTCTGAGAGTCAGACAAGCCAGATTTGAAGGTCCGGTCCAGTCCATCTTCGGAGTCCTGCGCTTCAACATAGAAGAGGCAATAGCACTCCTAAACAGGCCTGCGCCTCCGTGGGAGTCAGGTGGGCGTTACAGAACACGAAGCCTACCTACAATTTCCCACCCGGGCGCTATGGAAACTTCCGAGACAGACCAGCTGGCCCAGCTTTTGGGGGAATTACGGGCAGGAGTACACTTCGCCCGCCAGGAGACTAACGCTCTCAAAAGAGAACTGATCCTATCTAAGGAAAGAACTGATGACCTGGCCAAACGGTTGTTGCAGGGTCCGGCAGGACAAACTCCTTTACCTAGTTCCGGGGGTAATCCCACTTCTATGATTTCGAATAACCCGGTACAAATCAATCTACCTGGAAACATGCCTTTGGCCCCGCCTGAACGTTTTGCTGGGGACCCCAAGAAATATGCCATATTTATGAACCAATGTCGCTTACACTTCCTATGCAGACATGGGGCCTTTCCTAATGACCAGACCAAGGTAGCTTTTGTATTATTTTATCTCAGCGGCAGTGCTGCCAATTGGTCAGTTCCTTTGGTAAATCAAGATGACCGAATTCTCCAGGATTTTCAAGGCTTCCAGGCAAGCATGGAAAGATTATTTGCTCGACACTCTCAGGGACAGGCCCTAGACAACGAACTGCTATCCTTACGACAAGGTAACCAGGATCTCTTATCTTACATCGCCACCTTTAATAGGTTGGTTGTGGAAACTGGGTGGCCAGAGAATAAAAGGATCACATTATTTCATCGAGGTCTGCGCAGAGAACTTAAAGACGTGCTAGCCCAAATAGTAAATCCACCCCAAGTCTGCGCGGCGTACATAGACCTTGTGGTCCAACTTGATCACAGACTTCAGAATAGAAAAGCAGATCGATCCAAGTTTGAAACCCGAGTGTTGATCAAAACTCACGCTAACCCCAAGAGTACCGACATTTCCAAACCTATGCAAATCGGTGGAGTTAAAGGACTGTTAACGCAGAAGGAACGGGAGAGAAGGCGGCAAAAGCAATTATGTCTCTATTGCGGAGCTGCTGGTCACTTTCTACGAGATTGTCCGGTAAAACCACCTAAGAAGGTGGTTGGAGCCACTGACAACAATTTAACAGAACCTGATTCGGGAAACGACCAAGCCCGACAAGCGTAGAGGTCCGCTTGCCGAGCTTGAAAACAAACTCTTTGACCTCGCATTTCATCATGCCAATGGTCCTCGTGGATCCGAAACAGCCTCGGCGGTTGCATGCTATAAAGGCATACATCGACAGTGGAGCTATTGGAAACTATGTAGATCGTGAATTGGCCTCCAGGATTAATCTCCCTCTCTGTCCGAAAACTAACAAGGATGTCATTACTACAGTTGATGGAACCGAAATAGCCTCAAGGCCGGTAACTCATTCCACTACAGAAGTGACACTAGTGGGTCAGGATGGACATCGGGAAGCTATTGTGTTTGACGTAATCAAGGCCCCACAGTTTCAAGTAATTCCTCGAATAGACTGGCGAGCAAAGAGAATAACCTTTCCTGATTGTGAACAAACTTGTTATCCAAGAAAGCCAAATATGGGCCTGGCCTCAGTAACTTCCGCCACTATACAACTACCGGCTGAGTACCAAGAATTCCAAGACGTTTTCCAAAAAGAACAGACCAACACGTTACCTCCCCACCGGTCGTACGATTGTCAAATCGATCTGGTACCCAATGCTCAACCGCCTTGGAGTAGGATTTATGCTCTTACTGAACCTGAGAATCTTCATTTGCGTCAGTATTTAGATCAGTACCTAGCCAATGGTTTTATTCGCCCGCCAAAGTCTCCTGTTTCCTCAGCTCTGTCCTTCGTGCCGAAAAAAGAAGGCAACCTTAGAACATGTATTGACTACCGTGCCCTAAATCAAATAACGATTAAGAATCGTTATCCTCTGCCTCTGATCCCTGAACTTCTCGACCAGGTAAAAGATGCTTGTATGTACACCAAGTTAGATCTCCGGGGAGCTTATCACCTGGTGCATATAAAAGAAGGCGACGAATGGAAGACTGCATTCTGCACCAAATATGGGCTCTTTGAATATCAGGTGATGCCCTTCGAATTGTGCAACGCACCTGCCGCCTTTCAATACTTTATGAATGATGTTCTTCGGGAACTTATCGATGTTTGTGTCATCGTATATATCGATGACATCCTGGTGTACTCCTCTTCGGAATCCGATCACAGAAAACATGTCAGGGCAGTTCTTGAAAAATTGCGCCAGCACAAACTGTTTGCAAAACTCGAAAAATGCGTTTTTCATACCACAGAAGTCGAGTTTCTCGGATTCATCCTGACACCTAAAGGAGTCCGAATGGACTCGCGAAAGGTGGACGCCATCCTCAAATGGCCATCTCCTAGCTCTGTGAAGGGGGTTCAGAGCATGCTTGGTTTTGCCAATTTTTATCGAAGATTCATCCGGAATTTTCTCGAGTGGTCCAACCCATCACAGCTCTCTTACGGAAGAATAAACGCTTCGAATGGACTAATGAGGCAGAACAGGCTTTTCAGGACCTAAAGACTAAATTCACCTCCGCACCTGTGTCGAAGCATCCACGCCCAAATCTCCCTTACATTGTTGAAACCGACGCATCCAGCTTAGCCATGGGAGCTGTCCTGTCTCAAAGGGATCCAATAACTAACCAACTACACCCTGTAGCCTTTTGGTCCAGAAAATTCTCGGCTCCTGAAATTAATTACGCAATCACCGACAAGGAGTTACTAGTTATTAAGTCTGCCTTCAAAGCTTGGCGTCATTACCTCCTCGGCGCAAGACACGCCATCACGGTGATTACAGATCACAGAAATTTGCAACATTTAAAGACGGCCAAAGCCCAGTCATCATGTCAACTCCGATGGGCTTTATTCTTTGCGGAATTTGATTTTGTAATCACATATCACCCTGGTTGCAAGAATGGCAAAGCGGACGCTTTATCCCGGATTGGGATGGAAGAAACAAATTTGAGTTTAGAACCTGTACCGATTATACCTGAACAGAGAATTTTGGGTTTTACCTCTTTACAAACTATTGAGGATGTTCAAACTCGAGTTAAACAACTATTAGACTCCACAGCCTTACAAGAATGGAGCCAAAAGGGGTCACACTTTTCCGTTAATAACGATTTACCGTACTTCCAGGGGCGATTATTTCTGCCTAACAAAGAACTGCAAGAACTCGTTATTGTCCATTATCATGATACATTAATGGAAGGACATCCAGGTATCGCTAAAACTGAGGAAAAGATCAAACGACAATTCTGGTGGCCATCCTGGAGAAAAGACATAAAATCTTTTGTGATGTCTTGCGGAGTTTGCGCCCAAAATAAAGGTCAAAAGAAAAGACCAGCCGGTCTTCTACAACCTTTGGATATTCCACCGGCACCTTGGCACACCTTGTCGATGGACTTTATTACCGACCTGCCTCATTGCTATGGATACAACACTATCTTGGTGATTGTGGATCTCTTCTCCAAAATGGCCCATTTTATCCCTTTAAAAGGGTTACCCTCAGCCTCCGTCTTGGCCAAGGAATTTCTGGAGAACATAGTTCGTATGCATGGTTTTCCAATTATATTAGTCTCAGATCGAGGAAGCCAGTTTATTTCCCATTTTTGGAGGAAATGTTGTCAACTGGCGCAAATTGATGTACGACTATCCACCAGTCACCATCCCCAAACCGATGGCCAAACCGAAAGAACTAACCAAACCCTTGAACAATATCTTCGGTGTATGTTGCACCAATCTGAATGCAATTGGAAAGACATTCTTTGGATCGCAGAATATGCATATAACAATTCTGTACATTCTGGAACAGGACAAACCCCTTTTTACACCTTGTATGGTCATCATCCTCGAACCTCAGACCTGGACCCTCCTCAAAACCTGGAAATGCCTGCTATAGATCATTTGCATTCCACGATAACCCAAGCTTTCAAAGAAGCTACGACTCATCTTCAGCAAGCCAAGAGAAAGTACAAAGAAAATGCTGATTTACATCGAAGTGAAGCACCTCCGTACCCAATAGGGGACCAGGTGTGGCTAGTAACTAGACATTTACCTCTCAAAGGACTGCGGACTTTCAACCCCAGATACATAGGACCCTATCCCATCAAAGCTATAATCAACCCGGTGGCCTTTAAACTCGATCTATCAGCGAACATGCGAATTCATCCCGTTTTTCACGCCTCCCTGTTGAAACCGGTGCAACCAGGAACCAGACTGATCAAACCACCAGAACCAATTCAGATTGATGGGGAATAAGAATTTGAAGTTAAAGACATATTGGATTCCAAGGTGTTAAAGTCAAAACTCTTCTATCTAGTAGATTGGAAGGGGTATGGACCTCAGGAGAGATCTTGGGAACCAAGCGACCATGTACACGCGCCGCGATTAATACAAAAATTCCACCGAAAATTCCCAAACAAGCCAAAGCCCCCGGAGAGAACAACCTTGGGAGGGGCCTTGGGAGGGGGTACTGTCATGATGCCTACCTCCAAGGAGCCAGACCAGGCCCAGCTACCCCAGAGGCAGACATCATGTCCCTGAGGGAAGTCTCAGCAGCCCCAAGTAGGGGCCCTTTGGACTCAGTCCTGGCACCTTTGGCGCCAGGCTCATATTGGACAACAGTCCTGGCGCCATAGGCGCCAGGCTCATAAAAGATGACTTTGTGTTTAAAGGTGCTTGGTGTAAACTTACCTGATGCAGACCATGCTGCAACATCCGGGCCATCTAGAGGCCTGAATGGGACTACTTTATCTTTGGGGACTACTTAACCACACAGGTGTGGCCGGAGGAAGAATACATACCTGAGAGGAAGGATACATACCTGGAACTACTTCGAAGGCTATTTAAGCCACGCCCAAGCAGCAACTCACGCTTCGCGTTGTTCTGCATCTAGCAGCTGGACGCTCACCGTGTCTGCTCCTGCATCCTGACTTCTGCCACGCCCGCCAGCATCCTGGAACACCTGCAAAGGGAGAAGAGAAGAGAATAGGAGAAATAAGAGTCCTTACCTGCTAAAACCGCATTCCGGAGACATTTCGCCGGCGATCCTGAAAAGGAAGACATTCATTTTAAAAGCACATCGCATCGATCGCTGCAGCGCCGCATTCCACTCACCTTTATTAGGCGCCTCCATGTTCATCAGCGACCATCTGGATCCGCAACCACATTTCAGCGCCTAGGGAGAAAAAGACAAGAACAAAGGTGAGCTAGGGAAGAGAATAAGAAAACCTTAATTTGCCATCATAAGACTTACCTGTTGGGTCATTCCCACTTCATTTCGGGTCGGTGCCGCATCCTGGCATTTCCATACCCCGGCCCCTAAGGGGAAAAAGAGACATCAGCGTTAGTGAGCGAATGCTAAGACATTACCTGAACGCTCATTAAAGACTTACCTGATATCTACTGGAACTGCACCTTTCACTTCGGGTCGGTGCCATATCTTCGGCATTTCCGAACCCCGGCCCATATGGGGAAAAAAGACACAAGCATTAGTGCATTAATGCAAGGACACTAAAGGAACCTCTCATCAAACAACTCACCTGAGTTTCCTTCGTCGGTTCCATTGCTCATCTCGGAATCTTTGTTCTGCACCTGAAATAGAGACAACAGACAATTATTATTTCGGGCTCATACTTATAAACAGAATTCTCACAGAACTTTACCGGGAAGGTCAAACAAACTTGAACTCTCTACAATCCATGATCCAGTGAAGTAACTGGATTACAATGCGCCCCTGCATCAGAAGCAGGATGGAGAGCTTGTCCTTTCAGACCCTAAGGTGAGACTTCACGGGGAATCGCAGAAGGGTTTCGTGGAGGGTGAGAAGGGAGTGGGAGGCTTACACATTATCCCGCAGATTGTTAATACTCCCTTTTCACACACAGAAGGATATTTCTGCGAGTCAGACAAGCCAGATTTGAAGGTCCGGTCCAGTACATCTTCCGAGTCCTGCGCTTCACCATAGAAGAGGCAACAGCACTCCAAACCAGGCCTGCGCCTCCGTGGGAGTTAGGTGAGCGTTACAGTCTCTCTGAACCATTGCATCTCGCTTGCACAACTGCTCATAATGCTCAAAAGTGACCTAATGATTGAACAGCATGTCCACGATATCAACCGGGCAGTGCTCATCGGCAATAATAGTGACCTGTTCATCTTCTGCTGAAAAGGTCGTTAGCACATAAGTGGGCAATGGGGTAGCTAGACTCTTCATCCTTGGAGCTACAGGGCAGAGGAGGGTGGTGTCTGGCATATGGGTCATGAAATGGGGAAAGGGGTTGAGGTAAGTGGTGTCAAAATCTGGTGAATGGGTAAGAAGCAGTAGGACCTACGTGCGTATGGGTGAGGAGAAGGTGGATAATAGGAAGGATAGCTCAGGGGCAACGTGTTTGTCTTGGAAGCAAGACCACAAGATTTGAATCCTGATCGCTTGCTTAGAAACCACTTGCATTATAAATGAACAATAAAATAAAAACATAAAATAAGCCTGGGTGTGCCTCGGTGTGTAAAATGTAGGCCTCCATCTCTGTGCTGTCAGACATTGCAGATCTGGTACAGCTCCCACTTCAATATATAGCTCCCTCTTGATACTTCTCAACAAAATTAAACAAAAAGTTGCAAGGAGTGTATAAAATAACAGAAAGTAAGGAAAGGGGCTGAAAGTCAGTGGTGTTAAATGGATGGAGTTGGGGCAAGGAGCCGGTAGGAACTGAACTGATTTGTGTGAGGAGAAGTCAGGGTTAATTGAGGGAGCTCTCAGGTACTGCGTCAGATCTGGTACAGTCCCCATTCCAGTTCCTGGATCCAAGGTCACCCTCCTGATGCTCCTCAACATATTCATATTCAAATGTGGAATCTGGCACTTATCTCCAGGACCATGTCCAAAATGACACTGAGCTGTGTACTCTACACACAAGATCACACTATGCCCCCTGTGATTAGACGGCTCAGCGAGCATCCACAGCATAACAAGTGCTGCTTGTTGGGGGCAGCAGAAGTGCGCCTTTGGTCCACTCGGCTGTTTGAGTTAACAGTTCTGGCCCTCTGGAAGACTGGGACCATCCCGGAGTAGGTGGTCCTCTACTCTATGGTCCATTCCAGACTCTTTCTTTTCTATTTCGAAGTCACCAAAATGAGGGGCGAGAGAGAGGGAAAGTGTGCAGAGAGAGGGTGCCAGGTCACCTGGAGACCGTATGAATGGCAGCGGTGTGCAGTATTAATCCCAGTACCATAACATAACATAATGAATGCAGAATGTATGCAGAAAGGTGCAGAGTTTAGCAGTTGGACAGTGCTCAACAAGTTGAATGGCAACCACCTTACTCTTCTGTGCCACTTCTAATGAGTGGGGATATGGTTGTCAACTTCCAGGCACTTTGGCATCAGGTCCTGTTTCTTCTTCATGGGTGGTAGTGGCCTTCCAAGATTTGGTTATACAAAATTGAGTTTCAATTTTCTAGAAATTCCTTTCTTCCATGCACAGCAAATAGTCCAATACAGAGTGCAACGGCGGTACGGTGCAATATTGGGTAGGCTTTCAAGTACCACACAGGCCATTGTCCATCTACATGCACATTTAAATTCTGTTTTCAGCCACCTTCTAACTTTCGGGCATCTCTCGGTAATGCTGAAGCCAGTTGTGACCAACTGTGGTGGTGAGTGTTGAATCAAAAAATGAGGAATTTCTGTGCAGTAATGTCATTCTGCTAATCAGTAACCTGAATGTATTGTATATTACAATATATCTATGTCTACCATATGCTTTAGTTAGTTTGTAAGTAATTTCCCTGTGATGTTTAATACAGTTTCTGTTCTGTGACTGACATTGGATGTGACTGTGACAAGCTACTGCAATGAAAATAGATTCCTGGGCTCCTATATTATCTTTGGCTTAGAGGGGTCCCACACATTTCTGTGCACAGAAGGGGCACATACAGACAATGACTGTTTGTTGTGAGAGGGGGACATTACACTATGGCCTTATCATCAAAATAAGGACAGGTGCACCACCTTGTATGCCTACTGTATCATTGATGATAACACAGACAGCTGGTCCATGGGGTTGTGCCCCAAGACCTTCAGAATTTATTTTTTAAAACATTTTTTTAATGAATTTTAACAACAAAATTAACTTACCTCCCGCCCACACTCACTCCACCCCCCCCCCCCATTCCCCCAGAGTCCACAATGCCGGTCAAGGTACATGAATCGGCATGTAAAGTTTCTTTTAAGACAGTTCCAAAAGTCTCAATCATTAGGGACACCATTGGGCTCTGCAGTATTCCTTTAGGAATGCCAGGATCTCCCCCTGTCCTCTGCAAATTTAAGCAGGGTGTTATTCATTGCGTAAGTGGCCCATTCTATTGCTATGTCCCAAACCTTGAATATCCAGTCTTGGAAACTGGGAACTGCTGATCCTTTCCACCTCTGTGCAATTAGTAACATCCCTGTTAGTGTGAGGATCACTCGTGCTTTTGTACGACCCCTGGAACTCCCTTCCTCCCTCCGTCCCTCCCTCCAGCCCCAACACAACCAACTCTGGGAGCCTTTCACCCCTTCCCCAAAGACCCAGACCTGTGCCTCCCGTACCTCTTTCCAAAAGGGTTACATTTTTGGCCATTTTCACCAGATATGGGACACGGTGCCCGTCCCCCCACACCCTCTCCAACATTCCTGCGAGACCTAAGTGTAAGTCTTATGCAGTAGAGCTGGCGTATAATGTCAGCCATACAGTATTTTACACCACGCTTCTTGTAACTGAGCAGCTTTGGCCACCTTTGGAATCAACTTCCATAGTCCTTCCCATTTTTCCCTGCTAATTTCCTTCCCAATTATCTTTTCCCACGAGTCATGTAAGGTCATGAAGCTCGAGGAGTGGCATTATCCAAGATTTTGTATAGGTTCAACACCAGACCCTTAAACCCATCATGGGTGTCAAGAATTTTTCCAAGGCGGTAAATTGGCGGGTGGCTGCCACTCTAATCTCATTATTCTGGAGCCAATGCCACAATTGGAAGTAACAAAGCCTTTCTTTTTCCTCCACCTCAAAATCTTGCTTGCATTCTATGAATGATCTGATGTTTGGGCCCCGGTACAAATCCCGAATGATCTGGCACCCTCCTTCCTGCCTCTGTCCAAATGCTCCCTTCTCCTTACCTGGGGCGAATTCTCGATTATTAAGAATGGGTGTGAAAGGGGATGGGAAGATCGTGGTCCCATATTTCCCCACCAGCTTGTCCCAGGTATCAGCCATCAGCCTCGTTATTGTGCTCAAGTACATATTCGGGGGTCTATAAAGGCGTGGCAACCACAGGACTTCCCTCAAATAATGTCTTACTACCGCCCAATCCATTGCCACCCATTGCTTCCACTTGGGGGGTGCGAACCACTCTCGTACAATCTGCAGCTGAGCTGCTTCATAGTATAACTGGAAATTTGGCAGTGCCATCCCCTCTCTCTCCTTTGGGATATCAATTGGAATCTACTGACTCTCAGTCTCTTCCCCTCCCAGACAGAGTTACCTGTGATCTTGCCCAATTCTCTAATGAAACAGGCTGGGATGGCCAGTGGAATCGCCTGGAATAAATACAGTATCTGAGGGAGTGTCACAATTTTGAAAGCTTCCATCCTGCCCAACCGAAATCTTCAGGTTCCTCCACTTCTGGAAGTCCTTCTGAATTGCCATCAACATGGTTGGGTAATTGGCTGCATACCAGCCCGTGAGCAAAGGTGTGATACGTACCCCCAGATATTTATTAGCCCCTGGTTCCCTTTGAAAAGGTGGGAATGCCACAGGGGGTCAGTTTGCTTCCCTTCACTGTTAGGTTGAGCATTTCTGACTTGTTGAGGTTGATCCAAAGACCCGACGCCTCTCCGAATTTCTCAAGTATCTTCCTATATTCCCTCAGTGAGTCCTCTGGCTTAGTGGGTGACAACTGCATGTCATCTGCAAATGCAGTGATTTTGTGCTGTTTTCCCCGAAAGGGTATACCTTGCACCTCCTCAGCCTCCCTTATCAACTGCAGTAAGGACTCCAGGTATATTGCGTACAGCAGTGGGGAAGAGGGCACCCCTTCTTAGAGCCTCTACTCAGGCTAATAACTCGGGATAAGGACCCGTTAACTACGAACCGCACCACCCGGGCTTTGTAATTGTCTTGGATCATTCTCATAAAATTCCCGCCCAGACCCATCTTTTCCATCACCTTAAACAAAAAAGGCCACTCCACTCGGTCAAACGCCCTCTCATGCAGTGAGAGGAGGACCAAGGGAGTGGCTGTCTTCTGTGCATTCTCTACTAGGTGCACCACACACCTGATTTTATCAATTGTCTGTCTCTCAAGTACGAACCCCGATTGGTCCGGGTCCGGGTGGATGAGAGTTGGAAGAAGCCCCTCTAGTCTGTTGGCCAAGATTTTATTGTACACCTTAGCATCTAAATTTATTAAGGCTATTAGCCTATATGATGTACATTTAGTAGGATCCTTGTTAGGCTTGGGAATGAGAGGTTTTTTGGCTTCTTCCATGGACCGAGAGATCCTGACCGTCTCCCTGAATCGGTTATATAAATTTGTTAGGTGGGGAACTAATACACCTGCAAGGTTTTATAATAGGATGTTGTGTATCCGTTGGGCCTGGTTGCTATGACCCTCCGAACCTCTTCCATTGTAATTTCCTGGTCTAACCCCTTCTGCTAGTCCCTCCCTCCAAACATCTCATAGTCCCAGGGTCTCAAACCTCTTCTGTAGGTTGACCGAGGCCACTGCCTACCCCCCAGATTCTACCTCCTTTGCAATCCTTCCAATATATTTAGGAGTTCCCTTAGAAATGCCTCCTGCCCTGAGTTAGGTGCATACATTGAGGCCATTGTGTATGTCATTCCCAAAATATCTCCCATTATTAAAACCTATCTACCTCCTTTGTCCACCTTCATTTCTTTCACCTTTAATTCAACTCCATTCCGAATGGCCAAGGTGGCTCCCGTTAGGTTAGTAGGTCCTGAGGCCTGAAAAATGTGGGAGAACCCACATTTTCAGGAGGTGAGTCTCCTGAATCGCCAAGCCATATGGCCTGGAGGATCTAACAAATTGCTCAATATTTTCCACCAGAGCTAAGTATTCAACCCCCTCACATTATGCGTTGACCACTTAAATGGGAACTAGTCCCATGAGCTGCTACATCCCGTCCCTCCTCCCCTCTCTGCTTCTGCGATTCTTGGTGCATCCAGCCCTTTCCCCTTCCATGTACCCTTACCCTTGTGTCTCCCACCCTGAAACTCGTGAAACCCGCCCTACATTCCCAACCCCTATTTCAAGCCCCCTCCCCTATCCTGATCACCAACTTTGGGATGCCCCCTGCCCTTCCCACCCCCAGCCTATCTGGGACTCCACCCCCCCGGGCCAGCCCGCCCTTACTGAAACCAAGATGGAGCGTCCTCCTGCGCTCCCTTTGCTCAATATCCCACCTTATGGTCTACCACCCCTTTGCATTTGTATATGCTCCAACTCCGATGGTCAGTCTCCTTATTGGGCATTTCTCATTTTGGGAGGGCCCCTCTCCCTGCAGGTCCAGGGTAACATCAGCTGCAGAAGGTCCATTCCCTCCTGTGGTGAGGTGATCCACTTCTGGGCTCCTTCCCATTCACAGGCCAAATGGGAAGGTCCATCTCTATCAAATTCCCCGCCGGGGTAGGTCCCTGACCACCGGGCCCATCTGCTGTCTCTTTAGTAGGGTGCTAGCGGCCAATCCTGAGAGCCATTATACATCACTGGCTCTTTTCCCCTGGCAGCACGTAATATCTCTTCCTTTTGCCCATATCTTGTGAACGCCGCCAGGATGTCTCTCGCTCTTGCATTCAGGCCTTTCGCCAGTCTGCCTGTTCGATGGACCCGGTCCAGTTCTATTCCTTCCGGATCTAACCCTTCTAACAAGCCTGAAAATATGTTCTGGACCGCTACCTTCAAATCTATGTCCCCCACAGTTTCTGGAGAGTCTTTAATTTGTATGTTGACCCTCCTTGATCTATTCTCTGTGTCATCCATTTGTATTTCTAAATTCTGGGTGGCCACACTGAGACGGTCTATGACTTCCGAATTTGCTGTGGTGTCTTTGTTGACCTCTTGAAGGCCTCTTTCTAGAAGATCCGTTCTCTCCCCCAGCTGGCCCACCTCCTGCGTCATTTCCACACTCCCCGCCACCGATGCCAGCTTTGAGGCCCTCAATTTGGGCTTGGACATTCGACTTGGTATCACTGAGGGGTGACCCTCCATTGTTCGTCCCCAGTAGTGAGTTCTTTTCCAGTGGTGGGTTCTCCCCCACTTCTAGTTCTCACTGCGTTCCTCCAATGTAAGGTTGGCTCTCATATCCTGTCACCCTTCAGCTCCAATGGTGAATGTTCTCTCAGAGCGGCACTGAGAGCATCATCCCCAGAGGCCACTGGACCTCTTCGGAATCCTCTATGAAACCCTCTGCCCCGCACCTCTCCACTCCACCTGCCTGCCATGGTCTCTTGGCTTCTTCTTTATTCTGGCGGGGTCAGGGGCTCTCTGAACCCGACCCTCTGAATCCTTTCCACCCCCTCTTACTTGGGGGCATCCTCTCCTCTTATGGGGACCTCCCGGGCTCACTCCATGCTCCGTGTCAACCTTTGGGTACTACTTTGCTTTGCTGTGGCGTGGTCTGTGGGGCCTTCGTGGTGCTGCCGCAGTGTTCCTTTCACTTGGCTGTGTCTATGCCTCCAGAACCCGAGCCTTCTCACCTCCGGTTTCCTCCTGGGTCAGCCAAGCCAAGCCGTTGGGACCACACATCCAATCTGGGAGCCAGATGTCCCCTGCCTGTCTGTCTAATGGCACCTCTCCTGGCTCTCACTGGTCCACCCGTCATAGGACAGCCCGTCTGTATCGCGTCTGCCGGTGCTCAGCTGCTTAAACCCCTTGTATGCTTTAAGGGCGAGTGTGGCATCGCGACGCTGGTAGCCGGCCTGGACTTCACTTGGGCAAACCATCCTTTCTTCTCCTTGGGCTTTCCTGGGCATGATCTGCCTGTTTGCCGAGGGTGCAGGGAGAGTCCAGACGAGGGGAGGTGGCAAGCCACTTGGAGCGGTGCACGCAGTCAAGCGGCCCGCATCAAGGGAACTTGGTGAGTATGACACACCCAACAAGCAATGTGACATTGTGAGGGAGGGGGGAGGAATTGTAATAAGGGTGGCGGGAGGTGTTTTTACGGTGTGTTACAAGGATTTGATTGATAAGTGTTGACAGATGTGTGAGCGGTAGCGGGACAGGCACGAAGGCCGTCTTCTATCGCGTCACAGAGCAGGGTGGGTGGAGCCAAAAGGCACCATGTGCGGTTGTTCGACGGCACTGATTTGTCTAGATCGCGGGCACCTGTAAAAGGAGTGTGTGGCTTTCCTATGAATTGGCGTTTTGATCAATGAATAAATGAGGATCCCTACTGATTGAGTGTAAAACTTGTTAGGTAGATGACGTTTTCCCGTAGGTGGTAGCTAGGTTGTTGCCAAGTGCGGAGGATAATTGGCTGGTTAAGCTCCCCTGGCGAGGGGTGTATCACATGCGAGACGACGCAGTGTGTGCAGTCCGATTATAAGAGTTTTTTGTTGAGTACCTTGCTCCGGGCGTAGCGAGAGGACAGCTGTGGGATCGACGAAGGGCAAAAGTATACAACATATTGCGCGCTCCATTAATGTTATAAGAGGTTCTTACCGGTAATATTTTGAAGAAGTTGGTGACGTCACCCATAGGGCTTCCATAGAACACCGCGGCCACACCATATTGACCAAGGGGTGGCCAGGGGATAAGTATCGGGATAAGGGTGGCATAGAAGAGGAGGGCGAAAAGGGGAAAAGTGGCCATGCACTTAGAACGCCAGTCACGTTAAGCAAGGTGGTTGAAAAGAGGAGGGAGAAGTTTGGAAAAAAAAAAAGAGGTGGGGCGACTGTATCAGCACGTCACACAGGGCATGCAGCTGCAGGGGGCTCCGTGCGCCGTGGCCGCAGGGGGCCATACGAGTGATATCAGAGGAGGAAAAACAATAGAGGAAAATAACTGTATAGCAGCAATTGTATTACCTTTCAGCGGACGGTCGGAAGTCCCCAGGTAAAGATGGTGGTTGCTGAAAAAAGTTGAAGTATAACATAACAATGTCCCACGATTCAGGGTCCAGAGGGCGGGGAAACACTGTAACCACCCCCCTCCAACATATTTGCAAGACACTATCACCTTACAAGGAGAAGCTTATCAAGTATAGTATAGTCTGGACACAAGGAACAGACAACAAAATGACGACACCATGGCCGCCTAACGGCAGTTTTGACCCATACGTCCAACACTCGCTATTGGCATACATACATAACACGTACAAAGGGAAGAAATTAGCTCATCATGTAGAGATATTTAACTTGTGCAGGATGTTCCAGGGATCTAAGCCAGGAGCAACGGGGATGTTTACTATGGAAGGGGCAAGAGAGGAGAAGGGGAGCAAAGAAACAATGGAAGGTAAAGAGGGGAAGGAAGAAGAAGGGGACGTGGGCACGGCAAGCGGCAATTCACCACGAGTGAAGGAGGGCATGAAGGAGGAAAGAGGATCGGTTGCAGTATCAGAAGTAAAGATGGAGAAGGAAGGGACAGACGATACGCCTCTGGCGAAAGTAGTAAAGAAGGAGGAAGGAGGATTGTACCCAGTGACGGAATTAAAAGAAGCCGCCAGGCCACAATTAACAGCTGCTGAGGGATATTCGAACCCCGCGTACAGCCCTCCACCTTATGCCCCTAATGATAGGTACTAGAGGGGGGCGGCGGCAGTGGCAGGCAGGTTAGGATTAAACACAATACAGGTCGGCACAGGGGGAGGGACGGAAAGTGGAGAACACGTTGCAAGCATAGGACCAGATGAGTGGATAGCAGCACAGGTACTCCTAAAGCTCCGAGGGACACTAACAAGGGAGGAGAAGGACACGGTGAGGAAAACAGAAGAGGAAGAAATGGACAAAACGCAGACAGGGACTAAGGTGAGTAACGCAGAGGAAGGGCGACTGTCACAAGCAGAGGAAGAGATGTTGGAGGAAAGGTTGGCCGAGCTGAGAGAAGTACGAAGTGACCTGATTAGACAGTACGAGCAAGAAACACGGGGAAGGAAGAAGGAAAGAAAAGAGAGTAGGGAGGGGCAGGAGAGGATGAGGGAGAGATTGGAGGAGAGAAAGAAGGAAGCGGAAAGGATGAAAGCGATAGCAGAGAGGGTGTCACGCATGGAGCAGCGGGAAATGAAAAGGAAGGAGGTGGAAAAGGAAATGGAAATGTGGAAAAAGAAAATATTGTCTGAAAGCGCCCGGAAATATGAAGAAGGTAAAGTAATAGAGAGCATAATGAAAAGAGGAGGGGCAAGCTGGGGAAGACGGGAGGAAGACGAAAAGATACTGGCGAAGGTAAGTAATGAAGTAATGAAGGAATTACGCAAGAAGAGAGAGGAAATAGGGGGTGAAGTATTGGGAAACGAGGGAAGTGAGAGAGGAGATAGGAGAACGGAGCATGAAGTAAGAACTTACACTCGCCAGGACTCGGAGGTACCAACAGCATCAACACAAGGAACAACTGTTAAAAGAGGAGAACATAACAAAGGGAATTTGATCGATTTAAAGACGGTTACAGTGGGGGGAAAACTGACAGACTGGAGATTGTCTTTCCTTGATGAGTTTTGCAGCGAGGAGGAAGGATGTTCGGGAAAGAATGGAGGAGATGACAATAGGGAAAGCTTAGATAAACTGTACATCACACGGGTAAATTGCGAGTCACCTTGGGCATGCGGGAAAAGGGAGGAGGAAAAGAAGAGCGAAGAACAGGTAAGAGAAGTAGCAGGGAGATCGCCACATTCAGTAACACCAACGCCGCGCCCACCTCGCCCACCAACACCATGCCCACAGCACACTCCATATGTTGACAGACTCACAAATCTCCCGGGACGTAGACAGGAAGAAAGGACGAGCACGCCCGTGGTGAAACACGAGGGCAACACAAGAGGGAGGGAGAATGAAGGGGATGACAGAACAGACAACTGTAATGATCTAATGGTAGGATCACATGACACGGAGGAAGAGCATGAGTGCACTGATATAGCCCCACAAGCATTAGGAGAAATTAAGGGGGGTAACTTAATGCCACTCCTATAAAGGGGAGGGGCCAGACCACAATATATCCCATGGAAGCATGCCGACAAGGAAAACATAAAGTGCAAACTCCCCTCCCTAAGTGGGGGAGCTGGGAAATGGATATATGAAATGGAGAAACACACTGCAGGACAAAAATTAGCGGTGGGGGACGTGAAAGGGCTCCTAATATCAAGATTAGGGGAGGCTGCAGATGACATCTGGAGAAGGGCAGGCTTCCCAGGGGTCACAGTAACAGATACGTCGCATGATGGGGCACCATTTGCCAACTGCAGGCATTAAGGCAACTGCTGTGGCAGGCATTAAGGGTTCAGTATCCAGATACATTAGATATAGGAGCAATTACGTCACGCAAAATGCATGAGAATGAAGATCCTATTGATTACATCCAGGAGATTCAGGAGAAGTGGCGCTTGGAAACTCGGGAGCCATGGGATAAAACATTAGCAATTTTCTACCACATAGTAATACAAGGTCCCCCCGAACGAGTTCAGAAACAGCTAAAGAAAATTGTGGGGATGGAAGTTAAAGCTTGGCCAGAAATGCAGCTAACTATAGTGCATCACTGTAGGATGTGGCAGGAAAATGTGAAACAAAAGGAGGAAGGTAGGAAGGCAGAGGAGGCAAAACTGGTACAGAAGAAGCTATCTAACTACACCATGGAGGGAGCACTATTGACAACACCCGTGGTAGCCACACCAGCACCTACTCAGGCCATAGTTACACAAGGCACGACACAACAACATGTAGCACAAATTCAGCAGCCAGCGCAAATAATAACACAACAAATGCCCCCGCCCCCACCCTACACGGCAAACACAGCAGGGGGATACATGCAAATGGGAAATGGATACTATAACAACTACAGATGGAGGGGCAGACTGATGAGAGGAAGGGGTTACGGCCAGCATGCACAGCAACAAGGGGGGACATTCCGGGGATACTACTCAAATGGGCAGCAAGGGTATCAGGATAACACAGGGAACTTTCCATGGCAGGCCAGGGAGCCACCAACATGTTGGGTTTCTGGAATGGTGGGACACATGTCGCGCACATGTAGAATGAGACCCACCCCACCAGCTTGGGGGGAGCCGGGGCAACAAAGGCATATGGGGGAGCAACTAGTTTACCAACAGCAGCAAGGAACACAACAGTGCACCCCGCAACAACAAGCGTCCACGCAACAACCACAGCAACAGATACAACAGCATACTGCACCACAACCACAGGCACAACCACACGCTACACCGCAACAACAGGTACAGGCATACACACCGCCACAACAACAGGTAGTAGTAACACAACAGCACCAGGTACAACCAACGCAGCATCTTACCCAGATACAAGACAATCAGGTGTCAACAACTGGTACACAACTACAACACAGTTGGGGAAGGTGACCATATTGGGGCATAACCCTTTCACAGGTAGTGGTCAGTCACTATATCCACAATAGGACAGCCCACAGATGCTTTGATGTGTCCCATCCTATCGGTAACACCTAACACTGCGGAGAAACCACGCATACAGGTAGCGATAGGTGCCAAAAAATGTTCCTTCCTTGTTGACACCGGGGCCACTAGGTCCTGCATAAGGGAGGGTAAATTTAAACTGCCAGGCGAGGCCATGCACACTCAAGGATTCTCTGGGGCTTGAGGGTTGGTTCCCTTCACTGATAACATCTCCTTATCTATAGGAGATCATGATATGTCTCTCCAGCTCCTGTATTCGAAGCAGTCACCAGTAAACATTCTTGGGAGGGACTTAATGAGCAGATTGAATATGACAATTTCCTTCACGGAGAACGGCATAATCTGCTCCACGCCAGGAATAAACATGCTCACAGTTACAAGCTTACTGTGGCCAAACAGTGGCTCGGGCTGAAACTGTAGATGGAGATCTATTTCAATATGGGACAGACATGGCATTTGCATGGATGCCTGGGATTGAGGGCAAGATCTGGAGGAGGCCGGCAGCATACTTGTTCAGACCAGAGACCCCGGCAAGTGAACCAGAGGGGAAGATAATTTCAGTGAGCATCGAGAGCATCATGGCAACTGCAGATTACATCGCAGTACATGCCCAAGACAGAGAGGGGAGGGCCTGTAGAGCAGCAATAGCACTGGCTGAGGGGTGCAGGCTCACACAGGTTTCTGATGAGGAGCTCTTCTCCAACAATAAAGAAGGAGAGATGGTGTTTATGATGAGTGTTGACATCTGCCTACGGGTGACATACAAGCAAGTGGCACTAAAAATGGCAATGGCACTAGAGGCTCCTGCATCCACACCAGTACCATTTTATGAGGAAGACATGGCAAAAGTACCAGCATCACTGTGGACCACCAGTCCATATGACGTGGGCTGCATAAAGAGCATTGGAGGAGTAAAAATAAAATTGAAAAAGGGAGCAATATTACCTATGGTAAAGCAGTACCCACTATCAAAAGAGGCAGACGAGGGCATATATGAAACAATAACAGCATTGATAAGCAATGGCATATTAGTACCATCAGAGTCACCATGTAACACAGCCGTGTACCCAGTGCGCAAAGCAAAAGGAGGGTCTTGGCGTTTCATCCAAGACCTTAGGCCCTTGAATTACATTGTAGAAGCAGAGTACCCCATAGCAGCAAACCCAGTCGCAATACTATGTGGAATACCAGCAGAGGCATCATGGTTTACCGTAATTGACCTCAAAAATGCCTTTTTCTCGATACCTCTACACCCAGATTCACAAGACCTCACAAGCTTCACATACAGGAACACAAAATGGAAACATACAAGGCTGCCTCAAGGGTACTGTGAGTCACCATCCATCTTCAACAGAATAATACAGATGGATTTAGGTAATATCGAAATGGAGAGCACGGTCATCCTTTGCAGCACCACTGAAGAAAGATGTAGGAAAGACTCAGTAAAGATGCTCATAGTGTTGGCTGAGAAGGGGTACAAGGTGGACAAAGAAAAGTTACAGTACTGTCAGGAACAGGTACTGTACATTGGCCAACTAATCTCTCAACATGGAAGGAACATTGCACCAAAAAGAGCACAAGCAATAACCAACACACCACAACCACAGACAGTGAGAGAACTACAGCAATGTCTGGGCCTATGCAACTATTGCAGGGCATGGGTTTTTGACTACAGTTCTTACATAGGACCCCTGCTTGAGGCCCTCAGAGATGCACAAAAAGGGGACAAAAAGTTGGGGTGGACAAGAGAAATGAAAGAGGCGTTTGATGAATTGAAACACGCTACATCTACAGCAACTGTGCTAGCCACTCCGAACTATGAACCCCAATTTTCATTTTTTCACATTGCGTCTCAGCAGTAATGAAGGCAGTACTGACACAGAAAACAAACATGGGCCACAAGCCCGTAGCCTTCTACAGCAGACACTTGGACCCTGTAATGTTAAGCCACTTCCCTTGCGAACAAAGCCTGGCCGCCGCAGCTTTTGCAGTGGAAAAATCATCATCGATAACAATGGGGTACCCTACCACACTATTCGTGGAACATGCCCTCTTTGCCATTTTGAACAAGCCTAAATCCACACTGACCACCCAGAGAGTTTCAGGTTATGAAATTATTCTTTTCAGGGGCCAGAATTGACAAAGTTAAGGTGCAGCAATGTGAACCCGGCAAGATTCATAGCTGAGGTAGTTGAGGAGGGTGACTACGCTCAGGACTGCACACAAGCCATTGAACTTTACTCCAGCACAAGAAGATTTGAGGAAAATGCCCTAGGAGGGGGGAAATAATGTGCATTGATGGGTCATCGACGATAGACCAAAGCGATGGTGTTAGAAGGACAGGAGCAGCAGTGGTTAGGTTGACGGAAGACTGGATGTATGTGCCAGTAAAATGTGTCCAACTACCACAACATTATTCGGCACAAGCCGCAGAGCTAGTGGCCCTAATATTAGCAATAAGGGAGAGTTTTGACAAAAGAGTGATGATATACTCTGACAGTGCGTACGTCACGTCAACAGTCCACTCAGGATTAATAAAATGGCAGAGGAGAGGATTCAGAAGAGCAGATGGTATGCCAGTACAACATGCTCTATTGCTAGCAGAACTAACTGAAGTAATTAATGACCCAAAAAAGATAGCTCTGGTTAAGTGTCAGGCCCACACCAATGGGGATGACCCTATCTCAAAAGGTAACGAAACAGCAGGCGCACATGCCAAGCATTCTGCATATTCTGGAGAAATGTTGACCCCCCCAGAAAAAGAAAAAGATAGGGGGAGGATGGGAGCGAGACAATTGTTGATGAAGGATGGGTATACACACATCCCTGAAATGCAGATACTAGAATTACAGGCAGCAGCACCCATGGCAGAAAAGGAACAATGGGTAAAAAGAGGATGCACAATGTCACCTACAGATGCATTGTGGCGTCAGAGAAATACAGGAAAGGTAGTGATGCCCCTAGCATTACTAAAAACAGCACTAGCTGAGCTCCACCATCCAGCGCACATAGGAAAGGAGGTGATTGAAGCACGGATAAAGGAAGCTTGGTTTTGTCCTGAACTAAATTCACATGTTGCAGCATTTATCAGCAATTGCTTAACGTGCCAACAGTTTACAGCCGGTCACACCAGGCAAGTGATAAAAGGTACTATACCCCGGCCTGAAGGACCCTTCCTGCACTAACATATTGACTACGTTGACATGATCAACGTATGTCAAGGACAAAGATACATGATTGTAGTGGTGAGCCCATTTTCAAGGTGGATTGAGGCTGGACCCTGCTCCCATGCGTACGCGTTCAGAGCAGCCAAATTCTTGGTGAGGGAAGTCTTCCCAAGATGGGGAGTGTGCGAACTACTGCGGTCAGACAATGGCCGACATTTTGCTAATGAGATATTCGAGCACATAACTGCAATGCTCGGCATAAAATATAAGTTTGCATGCGCATACAACCCGCAGGCTAACGGTCTCTGTGAACGCCTAAACGGCCTGCTAAAAGAAGAAATAGCCAAGATACAGCAGACAACTAAGTACAGCTAGTTGTACTGCCTTCCCCTGGCTCTGTTTGAGCTGAGGAATAGGCCAGGACCGACCACCACCTCACTCCCCATGAGGTGGTGACTGGACGTCAGATGCGCCTTCCATTAATGCCAACATCAAGGGCCTTCACCGACCACGAAAGTTCTGCAAATGTATTTGGTGATGAAATGTATCAATACGTGTCTTCCTTGATTACTAGTGTTGCTTTTATCTCTCAACAGCTCGAGCGCACGTGGGGCGGATTGAAGGTCACCCAACCACCAGAAGGAACAAACGAGAAACAAGAGCAGCAAAAACAGTGCACAATTGCGGAAGGAGACTATGTTCTCCTCCGCAACTTCAACAGGAAGTGGAACGGCCCCAGGTTTACGGGGCCCCACTTAGTGGAAGCAGTAGCTCCCAGAGCAATTAAAATAGTTGACAAGAAGGTCTGGAACCACCTCCACAACGTCAAGCCCTACAAAGGCCAGACCCGCCCTCGCGTTGACGACAGGGCCACCGAAAAAACAACAGCATCAGCAACACCAACAACAGACAAAGACACAGTAACCGCAGACAAGGACAATTGTGACACTGCCCCTGACCCCTACCCAGCCACAGACACACCCATAGACTTTGGACAATCACCCATAGCCCACCCCATGGTCACAAGATCTCAAAGCAAACAAACCTCCACCCCGCCCAGCCCCGTCCCTGCCATCCCCGAATAAAGGAAATTGTATAACAAACTGGAATGTTGCACACAGACATATAAACATGTGTAGGTTCTCTCTCTCCTTTTTGTCTCACACATGCAGGCACTGCATATTACTGTATTGTTTAGAAAGTGAACTAACTAACGTTGTGTTCTGCCCAGGAGTAAATGCTACCCACAGATGATAACACCCCTGAGGCTCTGTCACACCCATTTGTAAACCATATAATGAGGCCAAAGTATATAAAAAAGAGAAGGGTACGCATGTACTACAACACATTCATTTTGGCCATAGAACAATAATTACCACATCTCCACGAGCACTTACCAGCTCTGAGAGATAGGTCACTGAGATTAGCGTGGGAACAGCTTCTCGCCTGGGCACTAACCGACTACCTGATAGGCAGAGCTTGATTAAAAACACTAACAAAATAACACACATTTTCAGAATTTTCAGGCGGGCATCTTTAACATCGCAAGAATAAGCTGCAGGACAGCAGCAAAGGTAAGAGCAAAAATGCCAGTGAGATTAGCTATTGTAATAAAGTTAATAGGCGTGTTGGTTGTCACTGGTCTATTGTCTGCCTGTCTGGCAGAAACACTACGCTTATGATGTGATGGCTGTAGCCCAAACTAACTCACACCCTCCCACAGCTGCAACAGGTACGGTGTCAGGTGGTACAAGTAACACAAGAAGTAAGGAACACAGGGTTAAACACAGCACATATGGAGATGATAAGGTAATTGACACATACCTCACAGACTCAGCACACGTCTCGAACAACATGTGGTATCAGCACATGACCAAAATTGCTAAGCAGACAACTGAGGACCTATTGAACAATACATCAAAAGAAATGATGATAAGATTAATAAATCAAGCGGCAATGGTACATGAAAGAATTATGAAAGACATAAAGGAAACCAAGTAGGCAATCAAAACATTGGAATGCCCAGAAATTACATTTAAGAATTACCAAATCTTAGATGAATATCTTAACAATTATAAAAAAGAGCTAAAAATCAAGAAACAAAGAACATTCACAAGAGATGAGGAAGATTACATTAAGAACAGAATATTTACATTCCAAAGGAAATATGATGCCAATGCAAAGCAGCAATTTAAAAAAATAAGTCCAACACACAAAAGCTTTGCCTCAACACCATCCTCTTCAAACGTCGAAACCTCCAGTGACAAGGAAATACCAGAGACTGAATCCACTCCGGCACAAACAATACCAATCAAAGATAATGCATCAAAAGATAATCAAACTACTGAGTTCAGAATTTGTCCTTTTTTGGAGGAGGTTTTACGACACAGGAAAAGTTCACGTATAAACCTAACAAATCCCCGTGGAGTGCCACAAAATCAAAAGCAACTTCCAGGTACCTCCCTCGCCAAAGCCCCAGAGGAAAGAGGGGAGGCAGCAAAAAACGCAAACGAAAACCCAGGAGTAGAAACAAGAGCACAAAGACAAGGGAGGAGAAGGTGAACCTAATCATAAACTTATCAGAATGTATAGTTACTCCGGCATTAATCTCGGCACTGAGCAAAGGATTAACATTTAGCCCGACATACAGAGGAGACTATTTTGAGACTCAACTAGATCTCTACAAATTTTGTAGAAAACTAAAACTCAAAAAATTCTTTGAAGAAACCACTAAAATCAAAGAAAGGCAACCAACACCGATTCCATCGATACTTACAGAAAACATGGTTGAGAACACAGTAGACTTACTGAACATTGAAGAAGAACAAGCATATACAACGGAAATCTTTTTACAGGAACAAGGAATATTGACATGCTTATGTGAAGTCTGGAGTGAACACTTGGATAATGGAATTTTACATGTGATGTTAACACGTGGAACCCAAAATAAAAAGCACCATAACACAACACCAATGTATTGAAGATCGTATCCTTTTTTTTGCTATCAGAATTTGAATTTGAATACTCACCGCAACAAATTTAACCTTGAAGGTGGGCGCATTTGAGTAAAACTTTCTATCTCACATCAATTCTTTTTCAGAGAAATGGGGACAACTGCTATGTTTGCTCGTTGATCCCATACGCTATGAGCGCATCAAGAACATTTGTAGCCACTGAAGTACCAGCAATGACAGTGGAATGCCTGATATATTTGGCACTCTTCCAAACAAAAGGACGGTTTCAAGGGACAGTGGTGACACTTCAATGGAAAACAAGGGATACATATCCATTCGAAAATAATTTCATCAAAACATATTTGATGTACCACAAAAGAAGCCTCCATACTGAAGCTTTCAGATACATGACAGATGGCCCCCGAAAAAGGAGAAACGAAGAAAGTAAAGTTACAATACCTGCGTGCGATTGGTATGCAAACGAAGTTGCTGGTGTACAAGGGTGTTGGGAGAGACCGCTAATAACTATAACTGGGAAAATATATACGAATGAGGAGTGGGAAAAAGGAGTTGCTGGGAGCAACATGGTAACAAGAGAAAATATTACCACCATTAAAGAGCACAATGACAGTTGTTGGACGACGTGGGGAAAATTTGTACCGATGTTAACATGGCTGGAGAAGGACAACGATCCAATAACTATACTACCGCTCACAACAACCGCACTGTGCTATCAACACAACAGCGATGTGGATGTGGGATATAACACCAACTGTGAAAACACGATAGAAATACCAGAGGGGGGATGCCGGCACAGCAGTCATAATGGACCACTATTGAGCCTGCGGCGATAAGGCGTGCCACACCTTGCCTTCATCATGGAATGGAATATGCACTATGGTGCACATCAATGTGCCATCCCTGGTTGTGCCTCAGAAACACGTCAACGTGGCCAACTTTCCCCAGATGGACGAAGGAAACAAGAGGAGGAAAAGATCAGTAGAAATAGAAGAAGGTAACGAGAACAACAACAATAACGTTTTGCCAAGAGTGAAAAGATAAGGAGAACACCTGACAGGAAACTACCTGTGGGGAAGATCAGAAGCAGCTCTCACCTCCATCCCACCAGAACACAGACTATTCAGCAGAGCAGCAATGTTCTTCTCATCCATAATACACCCAGGACTACAGGCATATGCAAATGCAAAATGGTTGCAGATCACCAGATGGGAGCTGATGATGGCAATAAATTCGACAGTAAACAGATTCAACGCAATAAAAGAAGAACTGAGAACGGTAAGAATGGTAGCACTGCAAAACAGGTATGTGCTGGACCTTCTCACGGCAATGAAGGAGGAGTTTGTGCAAAAATAGGGCAATCATGTTGCACATTCACCCCTGCTAATGACGCAGACAATGGAACACTTACTGAAGCAGTATCACAACTTGCCCTGATGCACTCCAAAATGGTGGAAGAAAGTAAAGGAGTAGAGAAAGACGGCAGCTGGTTTTCGTTCCGATGGTCATGGATGCCTTCATGGCTATCAGATGGGCTGAAGATAATAGTAGGATGCATAATATTGGCTGCAGCTGTGTTGATCGTAATAAAGTTTTGGAAGGCTAGAAAAGCACGTACAACAGACGAAATAATGGAGATGGTAGGCATGCACGCCTTACTGCCAGCCGATGATGGAAAGCACACCGACATGATAATAAAGGAAAGGGAGAGGCTGCGCAAACATATCCTTGACAACCATATGGATCCGCCATCTGTGAAGGTGGAAAACCCAAGAAACCCAAGGAGCTATGTTGGAAGATGGGTATACTGCAAACCTAGCAGCGGATGCGTTTACATGTACTGGTCATTTGAAGATCATGTCAAACACTATGGGCACTTGGCTGGAATAACTAAAGTACGGAGAGTGAAAGGAGATAAGGAAAAGGATGAGTTTGTGGTCGACAAGTCGACCAGGGGGGGGACTGAAGTGGGAGAATGAGACAAGACCCTCCCCCCAATCTCATCCAGACCATGGCCTAGAGGATCATGGCCCAGAAACCCCCCACGAGATGAGTTTGTCTATTTACCAGATGATAAAATACCCTGGTTCAGAAACTTACACATAAGAGGAGCATGCCCACCAGCACCCCAAGCTCAAGCCGACACATGCGACATGGATGAGCTCGACTAAGAACAACAGCCACAAGTATCCACATCGTTAGAGATGCCATAACGACATAGCCAACAGACGAGAACACATGGTCACACATGGTCACCCACACACCAACCTACACGAAGAACATACTGTGCTATGACGTAGGTGACTGACACACCCACTGACGTGCATCGTTGTTATTTTTTTTACATAGGCCTTTTTACAGCACCGCAGAAATGCAAGACGCTGAAGAGCTTGTGTACATGCTTGCTGACGCTTCTTCCGCCACCCATCCCTATGACGACACCACCATGTATATCTAAGGATGCGTGTGACACTCTGTTACCCCGCGGTCTCCATGCTATGGATTATGTACTGCCACCCATGAACTAGGCCCGAGTAGGCCGCAAGCAAGTGTCCCCAGGCAAGAGCCTCGCGATGAAAATCCTCTCAGAACAAGAGTACAAGTGCTGACCATGCAGGATGAGCCCCCAGCGAGAGCTCACAGCCAAGGCCACGATGTTGCAACTCGCATGCCGCGAACCCAGCGCCAAGATTACACCTGTAAGTGCCAAGCCCTCAGAGACGAAATACAAATCTAATGCTCATAATTCTGCTCCAGTTACGGTCTCTCCACACGTGACCAAGCCGAACTGACAAGGTGCCAAGCTCACGAGACAGGAAGTCGCCAGGGTCCCACGTCTGGGACACAGGTTGCAACAACGAAGCGGCAAGATGGACACCTACAGCGATGGTCCCAGGCTTGGGGGCTCGCGGGAGAACCAATCAGAATACAGGGGGGCTTATTACTGACGCCATTACTCTTAGCCAACCACCAAGGGTCCCTCTGTAACAATTCTAAAGTAAAAACTGCAAGGGACAACCTAAGCGTACCATCTGACCCATCCTCATCCACTAATATTTCTTTCCATATGTTACCTATACTAACCCTACCACTCGGGGAACCAATCCAGAGTGGCGATAGGTTTTGTGCTAACTTTCCCAGGTGACGCGAGTAGCGCGTCATACTGCCGTAAAAAGGGCCTGCAAGCCCCACTACGAGTGAGAGTCCCGTCGGATGCATACGAACCGAGACTCATCCATGCCGTTATTATAATAAACTGCAGTACCGCCTTGCTTCTTGTGTGTGTCTCATACTCCTTTTGGGGACACGGGAGGAGTTGGGGCCTCCCCAGCCTGGAGGTCCGCGGATGGCTCTGCCGGCCCCAGGAGAATCACCCCGACAATTCCCATAACACTTCTCAATTGCTTCACATGTTTTTAATATTATTGTTTTTAATATTATCGTTTCTTCTCTTGTACTTGGACAAGTGTGAGCATTACAATAAGGGTTCTCTGTCACTGTTCCCTTCCCTTTTCTCCCATATTCCCTGTTAACTGTAACTGATAGGGATAATGTCACCAGGTTTTCCGACCTCTCCTGCTCATCTCTGTGTTTTGTCAGGTTGCGCTTTATGACCTCCTTCACGTTTCTTGCGGGTTTACGGGCTGTCCAGTCTCCCCATTATGGATATTTTTGCTTTGCTTCAGTGGTGTCAGCGTATTTTAAAGGACCATGGTTTCACCATTAGTTTGTGGTCACACCACCACTGTCCTTCTCGTTCTCCGACCTTTAGAACGCTGGATGCCCAATTTCCGGTTCTCCCCTTCTTGTCGGCGTGAGGCACTGTGTATCTCGGTCTGGTTCCCGTTCTCTCACTGGTTCAGGATACCGACCATCCAGCTTTTTGTCAGTGCTGGTGTGCAAGCACTTATGGAACTCATGGGCTTCTCACTCGTTCCTCCAGGCCCCTCCCCTTTCACACACTACATAGCCGTGGGACTTCCCTGGCATAGTGTCGTAGTCCATTCCCTCTATCTTGTATGGCTTCTCTTCACCTCCACAGGTCCTGTTCTTCATCTCAGTCATTGGGAATTCTTTAATTAAAGGAATAGTCACATTTTCCTGTATGCAATAGCACACATTGACATTTTCTTTGCACAAATCTTTATAAGATATCCCTGAAGAGGTTGCATTGACATGTTCTCTAGGGAGTTCTTTGCAGAACGAGAGTCCTTGTCCCCAAAGTGGGAGTCTCTCCCAGTGAGTTCCCACTTGCATCTAGCCCCATGCGGGTATTGCAGAGTGGGCTCACCTTCCTAGCACCACAGGTGGGTGGCTCTCCTTTGGGGAGAAGGGACGAATTCCCTCGATTTGCCACAATAGCTAGGACCACCAAGTGATTAAATGATAAACAACATCTTGAAAATAGTGTATGACCAGTTTCGAAGATATATTGGGGCCACGTATGTTCATGATGTGGCTGACTCACCTGTAAAAAAAAAGGTATGTGAAAATGTTGCATTTCACCTTGATTCTTAGGTAATAAATGGTTTTGACCCACCAAAACCTTCCCGCAGACTTTCAGTGGCAAGTTAAAGCTGAACCAAAGGTTGTATCTCAGAGGACTTTCATTGATACTTTAATAGGTTCGGGGTACTCCTAATATCAGACAGTACTCTCACCGAAGAAGGTTGACACTGGCACCTAGGTTTTTAGTGGATTTTGCACATTTGCACACGGGGGATTTTTCACATTTGCACGCAGATCCTCTGAAAGGCGGGTAGGGTTGGGACAGGGCCTTTCAAATGCTGGGCAAGCAACTGTCCCGTTGAAGAAACCATGTCCTAGAATGACATTTTGAGACAGGCATTGTCCTCAACCGATTGCGTCTCCAAAGAGGGTGAAATTCGAATTTGTTTTTAGGGGGGATGAGAGCAATTGCAGGTGATGCTATTTTCGACGAATCTTGAAATGTTTCTGGGGCATTCTATTGATTTCTATCAGAGGTAGTCTTATATGGAGGGGGGAAGATGATTGGGCAAACGCCTTTAAATGAGAGTGAGTCACAGCTGTTTCAACACAGGCTTCCGTGGAAGTCAGACAGATAGGTAGGCAGGCACGCACAAGTCTGCAAATGAAAACAGCAGAAGAGGCAGGTGCGTATCAGCCCTCCATGGCTTCCTCATTGACAAGGCTACATTTGCATGATTTTAAAGGAAGCTGCGGTTTGAGCAGCCATGGACATTTCGTGCCCTTTCGTGGACATTGATATGGTTTTCTCTCTGGAGTTTTTATACTTGTTAAAAACGTGTATTGCATTACTGAAAGTTCTGAAATGTGCGCTGCGCAAGCTAAGGTGGAAAGTTGGGGGAGAGAGAGAGAGAGAGAGAGAGCGAGAGAGAGAGAGAGAGAGAGAGAGAGAGAGAGAGAGAGAGGTTATTACTGATCAATGGACGCTGGTGAATTTTGTAAGTGTACGTGTGTAAATGGCTAGAGAACGCACTAAGCAAACCTGAACCATGCATATTTTTTTAAATATGGGCTGCAATTTTTAAACCCACTCATCAGAAAAAATAGGGAAATAGGATAAAGAAACATAACATGTGCAATCAGTCCTGTAGGGCCACCCTCGCATCAAAAGCTCCATTAGATGACAGGTACTCAACAGTACATAAGATCATGTTGCAACTCATTTTTATGCTGGTTGTGCCCAAAGGCAAAACACGAGTTCTCTCTGAACAGTATATGACAGCATTGCCTTTAGAACACATTTCGGGCTGCTAGTGCTCAACAATGTATTAGGGTAAAACACACGTTCATGCAGCCTGTACCTAAGGTAGATGCTGGGACCTGCCCTGCCAACACAATATGCCAGGACTGTACCACTTTCATGTACCACTTTCATGCTGCCAGGCCAGTACCCAAAATGCTATGCCAGCATTGCCTTGTAAAACACATGTTCATGCTGGCTGTGAACAATGCAGATCATGAACTTGTCAACACAAAAGTACAGTGCCCCCCCACTTTCATGCTGCCAGCCTAGAGCCCAGCAATATATGACCATACTGCCCGGTTCAACAGGTCATGCTGACAGTGCCAAAATATATGCCATTATTGGTTTGTAAACACATTTCAATCCAAAAGGCAGGCCATAAAGCCTGTGCCAGAGCAGTGTCCAACAATTAATGACAGCATTGCTTAGTGTAACACTTGTTCATGCTGGATGTGCTGATTATATTTCAGCATTGCTACTGTAAAACACCTTTTTATGCTGTCTGTACCCAAGGTATATCATGAGGTCTGTCAATACAATATGCCAACTGTGATGATTTCATACTTACCATCCTGGGTAAATTCGGACAATTACAAGTATGCACCGTAAATGGGTGTACTCTCTTTCAGTTCTTTGTGGACTTGGACTGATAATATTGCACAAGAATGACTGGTATGCAACAAAAAATACTTTCAACTCTTTCAATTCTCTTAGGACATAAATCATGAGAGCCTCTTAACAACCCTTGAATCCCTCATGAAGATCCTTTGTGAACATGTTCATAATGTAGAACCCCTTCTGGCAAATGCAGTCAAGTAAAAAATGGTCATGGTCGGAGTGCTTACTTGGTAGAGCTACTAACTCTTTCTCAGGGCTGCAGAATGCTGTCCCAGCGCTTCCTTCTGGCCTATTATTGGCGTGGGCTAATTTAGAAGCAGCCTTACATGTAAGTAAAATCATGTGATTTCGCACTCACACAGTCGTCAGTTCATGTCAATTCCAATCATCTCGAGGGCCACGGTTAATTGACACATGATTTCTCAGCCCAACTTCAGTCTGAATAGGTCTCAGTGTGGGAAACTTTGGAAAGTTGTGGAAATGTGAGGATCATTAGAGCACTTCAATTACCATCTTCTCGTACGCCTATGATCTGGTTAAGACAAGTTTTTCCTCTTTTGGGAAAGGTAAAAAGGGGGATGAGCAGTCATTATGGAAGAAAACACTGCACTAGTTGCATACACACAAAGGGACGGTATTTTGGCCAACCCTTTGATGTTATTACAGCTGAAAGTATTTTTGGGTTCGACATCTCCACAAAAATTGTAAAGGGCATATCATTACAGTCAATTTTAAAAGTGTTGAGTTTGTTGACTGTATTGTATGCTTGAATGTAGGCCAGCAAGCCTCAAATACAATGATATCAAAACTGAATGGTTTTTATTCCCCTGGGATGAATTTGAACAAAGAGGCTGATGGTGGGCCGATTATAAGGGATCTTGTATGGAAGGGCCCTCTGACAACAATACTCCCTGTAAGAGTAACTAAACCAGTCTGGCCAACACCCATGTTCCAGTGCAGGTCCAATATTGATCTCCTACTACTAGATGGGTTGTGTAGAGGGGACAAGAGAGAGGATACACACTTCATTGTGTAGATTAACTTAATCACATTTTAGTAATTACAAACAAGATACTAGACACTCACAAATGCATTTACTTGGAGGACCTCCCATAATATGACGATAAGGCATGGCCAAGTAATGTCAACCCTAAAATTGATGTATTGCCTTCTGTATAACAAGTTCTCTCCAACTGATTCAATCAACCGTGTGCCCTTTTGAGAAAATGCTAATAGCAGGCCTTTCTCCAAAGCTGTCAGACCTCATTGGGTTTCTTGTGTGGGTTCTTATTAGTTTATTCCCGGAGACCTGGATTGAGGAACATGTGCATCATTACAGTTTTAAGACTGTTGGTTTCCCAGTAACCCGTGCAAAGAAGGGCTGGAATGTTGGTGACCTCCTGCTTTGGATATCTGCTGATCGTGATATCATAACGAAAGAGGTGGATAGTGGATGCATAGAAATGCAATTTACAAATGTATATGTAAAGGGGTCATGTAGGGGTTCCTTACTAACTATCTATAATGATTATCAAAAGCCCCAATAAAAAACTCAAACCTTTCTACACTCGTCAAATTGTTTTACAAGATAGCAAGTCAAAACCATAAAAACAAGGAGTTTTTAACCTGGGGTGTTGGATCAGCTAGAGCAGCTTTAGGAAAGGGGGAATTGGACCCAGACGAAGAATTATAGAAATGTTGCTCTTTCATTTGACATGATAATGGACAGGGCCAAGAATTGATTGCTTAATATTCTCTTGCAGTATATTCATCCTATAATTAATGGGCACTCATTATCTGACAGGTCAGCATATGCAACAAATCAAACAGTGGCTCAGCAAGCTGTACAGATTATTTTATTACCCTATATTCAAGTTCCAGGGATATCCTCGATTACGACCTGAAATTATCTGTACAACAAGCCGCTCGTTTATCTCTGGATATATTGGAGATCAATAATTTGATACAGAACCCAGCGAAACGCAAGAATGTTTTCAGAACTTCAGATACAGACACTGTTACAAAGATCGAAGTTCCTACAATCAGCTTGAGTGACAGACAGGGTGCGTATGAACAAACATGGATTCTTCATACAAAACATCAACCCATCCCCCTCTGCCTAGTACTGTCAACCACATGGAGGCCCTGCTACTGACTCACCCGGATATGGTGCGACAAGATGAGGAAGCCCACCCTCCTGGGCTTCATACCACGTCGCCCATTGGTGTTAGCTCTCCTTTTCATGATGTACTGCTGGCTTCAATCAATGTTCCATTGGTTACCTCGTTGCCCGCGAACCCCATTAACAACAACCAAGGACGGGCACAAATATTAGTCCTGACATTTCTACTTGAAATATTAATCCACAGCACCTACCAACCACGATGATGGAACTCCAAAATACTTGAATGGCCTCCTTGACAATTTCACTGGCGCCATTTTTAAAGTTGTATGAATCCTATAGTGAGGCGATGAAAGATCAAGCCACTCTCCTAGCTCTGATTCATACCAAACGGATATATTTAGAAACCTTTATATCTAAATTGCAAGCCAGATTAGACAAAGAGGCGGACCAGTGCAGTTTGTGGCAAGCAAGACTTTTTGACCTAGCAAGAGGCCGACCAAATGGACAAGACCACAATGATGAAAGCACTATTAGAGACGGCGAAATCACTGCGGTCAGAGAGAAAGCTGCACCACTCTGCCTGAGCCCTATTTGGAAATAACACTGATGTGAGAGTGTCCCAGGCAAATAATAGTCCAGTATGTGGAGCTTCACAGCTAACTGGTCATGCCAAGAGGACGCTACGGAGAGAGCACTTTAGTGACCTGCATGCAGCTAATAGTGCAAAAGCAATGTCCAAGCTATTGAATAAGGAACTGAAAGTAGAGTCCAACTCCCTCCCTATTGCTACTAATAACAACGCTATACTAGATGACCTGTATTCAAATGTGGTGAACTCTGTTCCATCACAGCAGGACCAAAAGGCTCTTCCGACCAAGAAACCTACAGAAATTAGTGAGACTCTTAAGGTCTGGCAAACTCCTTGCCACAACCAGTCAGAGACAGCTCAGTAAAAAAACGTGTTCTCTATTTTCCAGAAACATCAATCTGTGACAGCAAAAAAAGACTCATTTCCAAAAGCCACAAAACAAAAGATGTCAAAAAACTGCCTAAACACTGTCAAGCCTAGATCAAATAGCTCAAGGGCTTTTTTGCGCAACCTTACATTTCTAGATACTCAAGAAATAATCACAGCTCCTACAATAAGGAGTGCAACGGATAAGAGGCTGTCCAGCCGGTCAGAACTTGTAACTCATGACTTGGAGGCCCTGACTGATGAAGAGCTCAGTAACCGAAAGACCTTACTACACTTTCAGTGTACATGACAGATGATGAATTAGTAGAGAATGATGATGTCGGTCAAAACTGTGACATCTCATAAGAAGACATGTCAGATACTGAACTGCCATCCTCTCTACCAGAGAACATAAATCACACTATAATGAATCGGGCCCAGGATATTCATGTGGCCTCTCGAGGTACACTGTTTATGACAGTGGAACAGAAACGAGTGCTGTCACTGATGACACAAACCAATGAACCCTTGGATAAGGAGATTTATTGCTCAACGTCAAAGAGGCATGCCACTCTACCTAAGTTTCAATATCCGAGGCGTCACTCTTTGCCATAAACTTTAATGATAGAGAGACTTGTGAAATCATCAGATGGGCTGATACTTAATTGAGCAAATGTGATGAAGCTTCTGCATGCTGTGCCTATTTTACATTCACTCTACTCAGAGGACAGAATTTTGTCTGAGATACTGGCTCAACGTGTTGCCTTTCTACCCTTGGGATTTGATTCACTAAGAACTAGCTTCAAAGCATCTGAGAGGTGCTCCAAACCTGAAGCTGAGGAATGTTTGAATATAATGAAGCAAGCTTCTTGTGATGTAACAGTCTTGAACAACGGCCGTCATATCCAACAACCCAAGAGAGAAGTGAAGCAGAGTATTGACGGCCAACAGGTGCTGACCAATTTCGACCCTTATGATGCTAATGCAAAAAGAAAAGTGGCGAAGCAAAGAAGACTCAATGGCCCTGGGCATCAGACTATTCCTGCCAATACTACATAGCTCCCCCAACGAAATATCCCACATCAGTAGCCACGAGAATGTGTGGATACATCTTCATGGAATCTCTGTTCTTGGAATACGAGAGGATTCGTCCACCTATTTGCTGAAGGGTATCTTGAATTGTGCAAATATGACATTATCATTAACTATGCTATTATCTTCTTACAGGAGACATGGCTACGACACCAACCTTTGTGTGATGGCTACCTAGTATTGTTGAACCCAGCAACCATACAATCTACTGGTAGGCCTTCATTCGGCCGGCTGACCTTGATAAAGTCTGGTGTCAATTCCACAATTGAGGAACATTTAATAGTGAACCTATTTACCCAGATTACCATCATCTCGGTATTAGCGGACCACAAGGAACCTACGAAAGTGTTAGCCATATGCAACCTATACTGGAATCCAGCGAGGTTGAACGATAATACTTTCATCGACACCTTACTTAGTGTCATTGACGACCTTCAGTCCCGATATCCCTCTCCCAATTTCATCTTATGTGGTGATCTGACATCTTGAATTCATCTATTCAAGATGCCGGTAATCTTGATATCAGAGCGAAATTTACCATTGAAAGCTAAAATGTAGACGCAAGAATTAAAGGCTTGCTTTATCTTGCTGCTTAATGGCCAGGTGAAGAGCGACAGGCCCCCAGTGCCAACCTGGCAGAGAGGCAAGTCACAAGAATACCTAGATTACATCTTCACTTCTGCATCCTTCGATTTCGGAGCTCGATTCACTCTGGATTACTAGCACCATGAAGAGTGATTATAAAATGCTGTCCTTGACATGGAAAACCCTGCAAGAGAGAAGACAGTTACTTATCATGCCGATGCTACTCGTGAATAATGGAAATAATAAACTGCGAATCAACCCAGAAAATGTTCCTTAATAGTTCATGAAGTGGAATTGAGCACCTGGATTATGATTGGTTACTCGCTCCTTTTAGATCTAGGTTTTCAAGACCGATCACAACTGATCCTACTTATAATCATGCGTACCATCGTGAGTTAGTGGAAAAAAGAAAACAAAAACGTCTAGCCCTAAGTGGCACTTGCCACCAGCTGGCCCTATCATTTATCTGTTTTCTACTAACCATGTAATGCACTTTCCTTGCACTTGCCTCCAGCCGGCCCTATTTTCATCTTGTATTCTACTAACCATGTACTGCACTTTCCCCTCTTCCCTTCCCCTTGCACTTTTCCCAGTCCCCCACCCCTGCACTTGCGCGATCTGAATGACACCTGCCCTAGTAGGATCGTTGTCTGTCTCCCCTTGTCCCCCCCTGCCTCATCGCTCCTCGAAACACTTGTGTATAGGCGCGTTACAAATACCATATCATATCATATCATAAGGAAAGTGAAGTTTCTGCCTCTGATGAATGGCTGATGCAACAAAAAAATATCAAACAAAGATTTAAAAACTGGCTGTTGATGTCAAGAGCTCTTCGCACCCAATGGGACGCTGAATGTATACTATTAGCACTAACTAACCGTAACACCCGAACGTTATGGTCACTACTGAATGGTTATACCAACCAAGCGGCACATCTTATCGCAGATGTCCCAGAATCAAGTTGGATCACTCATTTTACATCTCTATTTGCAAAGCCGCCTAAGGGTAAGGCCCAATTTGACAATCTTGGTAAAATGAAAACTGAGGGGGTTGATCCTCTCGAACAAACAGTGAGTTGTGTATGGGACCTCAAGTGGGATAGAGCTGAGATTTTGTTGCAAATAAACTGAATACTTCTAGTACACCAGGCCTCAATGGCCTTTCCAAAATGAGCCTTAAAATCAATCCAGAGCCCTGGGCAGACTTTTGCCGATCTCTCCATGAAGTGATCTTAAAAACCAAACAGATACCTGATCCGTGGAAAAATGCAATTCTGATCCCAATCTACAAACAAGGTGACAGATTGATCCCCACGAATTACAGGCCAATAGCCTTATTGAATCCTTTGGGGAAACTGTTTGCAACAATGTTACTCTGGCGGCTCACTAGCTGGATGGAAATGACCAACAGAAGGGACGACAGACAGGTTCTGTCAAGGGTGTAGGGACAAATGTCAACTTGCTAATACTGAACATACTAAAGCTGGAATCAATAAGAAAAAAGACCAAGTTATATGCAGTATTTATAGATCTGAAACAGGCATTCGACTCTGTACACCGAGAAATACTGTGGAAAAAACTGCAGACATGGAACTGCCCTCTTCAAATCCTAAATGCTATTCGTGCATTGTACACTAACACCTCAATACAAGTAAGAATATCTGCTACGGGAGCCATAACAAAGAAAATGGACACCTGGATGGGCTTGAAACAGGTTTCCCTCTCGCGGCAACGTTGTTCAATCTCTACATTTCAGAATTGGCAGTAGCTCAGGAAGAAATTACAGCCAGCTTCGGATTGGCCCATCGGCCTTTCGGGCCGTGGCCAGGCCGAAATCGTCTTGGAGGTGGGCAAGGGGCGAGGGGCCGGTTTGTTGAAGTCCACGTGGGCCAGTCTCGTGCCGGCTCAGCAGGCCCTGCCTTCTCTGAGACTCCATGGCACCAGCCACCACTTTGCCAGTGAAGGAAGTGTTACTTTTTTTTTACAAAACACTGGGAGCCATCCCGGCCCGCTCCCACTGTTTTGTAAAAAAGTAACATCCTGCAACTCACTCGCCCGCCCTTGAAAGGATCTGGGGCAGCAGCAGGGCTGGCTGCTGGCACTGCCTTGCACATGGGAAGCTTTCTATAGCTTCTACACGCTATAGGCTCCTTGCTGTTTAATCAGTCTGGTACAAGAATTGCTTTTTTTTTTTAATGCATGAACGAACCAGATTCTTAATTGCACAGTTGCGGGCCTTATCGCGCCGAGGCGCGATCACTGTGGTAGTTGCGATGTAGCACCTTGTGCACACCCGCATGCCTTTTGGGCCATCCGCCCCTCGAGTCTGCCTTTGCTAAATGCTGTGTTAGTACTCTTTTTTTTTTTATTTCATGCGCATGCATATTTAAGAGTATACAAACAAGTAGTGTTTTTTTTATTATGTGTTTTTTATACTGCTGTCATGTATCTAGTTATCCTCGCGGTTAGAGATCACACAAAAAAAGTTATAAAAAAAAGTGGTAACAGTATTTACTGTGTTATTAGTCATGTTAAGAAGCTCCACAATGCGCCAAGCCACCGCCTGAGCTCAGAGCGCAACAAAGCATAGCTTCTCCACCTGCACCCCAGCTTCCCGTGGCAACTGCAGTGTCTTTCTGGGGAAAGTATTGCATTGCAGGCCCCTTTTTAGGAGAAAGTACAAGAATTTGGCATTTTTTGCCAGAATGTAAAATATTTCTGGAGTGTTTTTAATGTATGTTTTCGGTCACACTCGTGGTGGGTGATGTAGTCATGTTTCCAGGCTGGGGAGCGCGCTTTTGCTTTGCACAGTGGGTTTGTGCACCGATCGCTGCGGCTGCAGCGATAGGAGGCAGTGGTTTATCATTTGAGGCGGCATAAGGAAAGACCCTATGCGCGGGCGCATCCGGCCAGGGTCCCGAGCCACTAACAGTGGGGAAGCCAGTGCACTCTTTGTTGCCTGCAGAAGTCACACGCGCCGTGGCAATATTTTGGGGCCACAATCAATGCAGCTATCTGTGCGGATGGAGGTGTCATTCACCCGATCCTGTTTGCGGTGGGGGCAGGGGTCGGCAGTGAAAACCCACATTTCCATTCACCCTGCATTGAGATACGCGCCGTTCTTGCGGGAAGATTGGCAAGCTATGTTGCCATCGCCAGGAGTGTATTATACAGTATATTATGCTTAGGGGGAGAGCGCGGTGGAGACTTATGCTTGAAAGGTATGCATTTCTTGGTCTCTGGGCAAAAGAGCAAGCCCTGTTCTGCACAGGCAGCTATAGAGAGAACGGGAGGGCGAGACACACAAGTAGAGTGGGATTGAGGCATCGATGGAACGAGGGCGTGCGTTAAATTAACTGGGAGCACGCGCCCCTGCATAGCCCCACAGAGGGGCACAGGCATCCAGGTGACCCCCATATAGACAGTGCATTGCTCTGGATTGAGATGGAGGTCAGACAGGCTCGAGGAGCAGAGATACAAGAGAGATGTGAGGGTGGAGGTGGCCCGGGTGGGGGCTGCTCTCAGGTAATTCATTACAGAGTGAGGCATCAGGCTTACCCGATAGCAGGCTCGGACTGGCCCACAGGGCAATGCTCAAACCAAAAACGCAAAATGCCAGTGTGGCCCAGTTTTTTGGGTCAAAGTGGGCCACTTTTTTGCCCATGTTGGCCAGTTTGATAAGTTGCTTCACCATGCGGCTAGTAGTGTTGGCCAGTGTTACTGAATATTCTTTCAAATGCTTGCATTCACAGTAATTTGACAATATGGATCTATACACAGAGATTAGATATTAATGATAAATATGGTGATCCATTCCTGTATGAAATGTAGATCACATTAGCAAACGCATGGTGGCACATTTTAATTATATTGGCACTGGCAACATTTCTATTTTTACAGCAAAATTAGAAGTGGCCGAAACAAATGATCAGGAAGGAGAATAGGACACAAAAATTGTAAAAGTGCAAGAAAGTGACTGTAGAGAATTGTTGCCATTTAATAATAGAAGATCAGAAGAGGAGCTCTGGAGTAATTAGATCTATTCATTGGAACATTTGCTATTGCACGTGTATGTCAATATTGATATATGTTTTAAATTATTTTGTATTGTGAGTTTTGTTTATTTTTATTATGTTTTAATTGTTTAGCTGCGTGCAATGTGCGTTCATTTCTGACTCAAGGTTTTCTATGTTGTAAACCATTTTAAGTCTTAATAAAAAAATATATATATCACATTAGTGAAATCATAACCATATTTTTCGTAGTGTACTTAGGAACAATGCTATTTGATGCCACTTCCTGTTTTGTCAAGTGGTGAAAGGTCATGTTTCATTAATGGCACTGTTTCTGTAGAAACATCTGTGTTTGCGCAATGAGAAGCGTCGTAGGCACTACATTCCTTTCTATAGCGTCCTGCTTTGCTGGGCATAGATTTCTCAGTCAGTGTTCACTGTGTATCAAGTCACACTCACTCACACACACACATTGTTTTTTTACAAGCCCTTGCAGTTGCTGACTATTTGAAAGCTTATATTCAAATGACCTTCACCTGTTTACTGCAGTCCCAGTTCCCTGCACTAGCACGTTACTATCTAGAAATTCTTTAGCAATTTGCATCCTCCAAACAAAACGAGGAATACATCAACACATCACAAATCATCCGCTATTGTTAAGCATCGACTTGCATCAGGTCCCAAAACCGCAGTGGGTGTGGTTGGTTCATGCCACTCCTGCGCCTCGGAGCTGTGGACCCTGTCACAGAACTGTATGCAAGGTTATGTTATTTTATGAGTTGTGTTGTGATGTAACAGACTCATGAACCCTCCATAAGTAGCACTTTCTGTAAAGTCGTTAATTGACGTGATTCACATATGATGGTTTGAGGGCCACTTTTTTGAGGCGCAGGGTGAGCCACATTTTTGAGGCGCGGGGTGGGCCACTTTTTTTTGGGTGTCCGGGCCTATTTCTTGTCCCAGTCCTACCCCTATTAGAGCCTACACTCCCATACTGAATGGCACAGCTGCCCTTGGTTAATCTGTGTGGACGATTTGGTCCTTCTGAACAAAACTCAGATTGGACTCCAAAGACGAATAGATCGACTAGCTGAATATGTGAAATCTAACTACCTTGCGAAAAATACAACTAAGTCACAAACTATGATCTTTGCAGCTAAGCAAGGAGCCAGAAGTCAAGATCCTGCCATCTTTCTACACTCAACTAAAATTAGTGAAGTCCGCTCATATAAATATCCAGGAGTGTGGCTCAACTCGAGTCTTAATGGCAGGCTTGGGAAACACTGTTAAGAGCGAAAGTGGACTCTGTAGCGCGTCAAGGTCTCATTTTGCATACAAAATATGGCACATTTTCCTTGGGCCCACTTTTAACTTTCTATCGACAAAAATTAGTACCAACTTTATGCTATGGAGCAGAATCGACCCCAAATTTAACATGGCATATTTGGGATCGGCTTGAAGGTCGCTTTTGGAGGAAAATGCTCTCATTGCCATATCCGTTCCCAGTGGCTAGAAAAAGATATGAAACTGCTTTACAATCAATGCACTGTATTATCCTATGAAAATCGTTGAACTTGTTTTGCAAAACGCTGGTTGATGACAACACACAGCCAATCGATATCTTGAGAACAAAATCGAACGATGGATATGCCTTTCCAGTGAATAAATGGAAACAAAATTGCACTGAATGGATTGAGGACCTGAATGCCTCAATCAAAACCTTGAAGTGCAATCCTCTTGCAATTAAGAAGAAACTACAGGGGCAAGATTGGATTGAGAGCCAAGATGGGAAAGCACAGTATAAACGTTCTATAAATTGCCCCTTTGAGGCACATAGGCTAAATCAACTTCCGGTTTACCTTCAGCTGTTCATTTGTCCAAAAGTGTGTGATCTCTTCCTGCGCTTTCGGTTGAATCTGCTCCCCTACCTGTGAGGTCCTGGGACATACAAACCAACTGAGAGATCTCCTTAATACCTGCCGCTTCTGTTAAAATAGTTTTCAACCAGAATCCTTGTACCATGTTGTTATGGTCTGTGAAATTCTGACAACAACAAGAGGCAAATACAGTGAGGTCCTACCCAGGACTGTCATTCCATTACCCTTGGAGGAAAGATTGTCCACACTTATACTGGGAGAAGAAAAGACTGTCATTTTTGCAGTTTTACAGTTTGGAATGTAATTTCCGATCGAAAAAGTACTCTAGTGAGCCTTCGGCATGTGATTAATTTTGTTTTATCTGTTTTGGATGCTTTGCTTTTTCACTGGTGTTTTTAAAAATGTATTTGATTTAAAGCAATAACCGTGGAAGGGATATAGAATAATGAAAAAGTTTGTAACAAACAAACTCATTTAGTAATATAAAAAAATCACTTCTAACAGAAACATGTCAGGGAAAATACATGATGTGCGTGTTGACAAAAAGCAATGTATACTCTGTTTCACATACAAAACACCACTGACATTTGAAAAGCCAATTTGTTTTCATGGAAAAATGTCAGCCCAAGACAAACCCTTTTGCTGGATGTTGGCAAACTTCACAAGGAAATCTCCCACTCCCAGTCTGGATGTTACATCCTCCATCTAATTACCAAATGCAATAAAGTGTCCTGCTAAAGGTGTCAAAATTCAGTGTTCTCCGGACCTGCTGGCTCTGAAGGCATTGCCTGCAGGAGAAGGTCCCCTTGGCTGGAGCATGACCAATATTTGTGAAAATGGGGGCAGCAACTTCAAAGAGCAAGCTTCCAACACAAAGGGACTGATAAAAAAACTCTGGGTACAGCCTGACCCAGTGAAAACAAATAGCTGGAAGGCAGGAGATGGCCATTTATCCCACATGAAGATTCACAATTAATTTAAAAGGACTATTATCATTCAGGCCTTTTTCTCATCAACCAAGGTGCATTTTCTTCATTTTTATACCATTTTTCAGGCAATTTTGGAGATATAAAAGTCATCCACCTGCGACTCAGGGAACTCTAATGGCTATCTAAGAAGCGTTTCTGGCTGATCTGAACATGTTCCAAATGTGAGAGTTGGTGAGCGGGTGGAGAATACAATTAGGGATATGGGTAATGACTTACATATTAATAACTGTCATGCTTTCTATGGAAAAGGCAGACATGTGTCACATGGTCGTGCTACATGGTACAGACCTGGTGGTTGGCTTATCTAATTCCCCATGATTAGCTGAATCAGAACATATGCATATTATGGCAGTTGCTAGTAAAATTATGAAGTTGTGATACATAACTAGTTTTTGCCAGAACACATGGTGATTACAAATGGGAATTGCCATATGTTACTCCAGACCCCTTAACCAATACTGACTTGAAGGCTGTGTTTGGCAGGAGAGAGAAGGGTAACTGTTCAATCCTAGTTGCGGGAAGTAATCCAGGGGACTCCCCCAAGATTGTAAAATTGGTGGTGTCATTGCTGTTATACAGAGAGGGCTGCTGAAACTTACCATCTGCCAGCTGTAAGGAAACACTAGAGGAGAGAGAGTGCATCTGGGTGGAGCTGCCTATTTCTAGGAAGGCCTCAAAGCTGACTGAGTCCTATGGTGGAGAGCAGGGAGCCATCTTTGAGAGTGGAGTGACCAGACCCCTGCCCTATCTTTCCAGTGTGTCCTGAGTTGCAGCTGGCTTTCCTGAACTTTGAACAGAGGCTTTCTATGTAAGTAGAACTGAGCCCTGGGTAACCAAACAGCGGGGGAGTCTGCTGCCTTGAATCCTTTACCTTTATTGTGAAGTGGGGGGCAAAACTGTGTAGAACCTGAGCCTATTTAACTAAAAATATTAATTTAATTAATTCCCCATTTGGCAGAACACTACAGGTGAATTTTGATAAAATTTTATATTAACAAAGCTCACTTCCCAGTATGCACTGAAAACTATAGCCTATAATTTAATTGGGTAATCCTGTTCATCCTGCTAACCCCAGCTTCTTTAAGGAAGAGGGGTGTCTTTGTTCTTAAATCAGTCCAACCTTTTTTATCCAGTTTCCGCAACACAGGTCTTTCTGTGGTGGGGATCCGAAATCCAAAGTTCCCCAAATCATTCTAATTTTTCTGTCTGACTTCCTCAACACAGACCAAAGTTGGGGGGGGGTCTGAAAAACAAACCACTAAACCAAAAGTGTGGGCCAAATCATAATTGCCATATGTATTTGTACCAATCTTGAAATCCTACTTACTTCTAGCCTTTTAAGATCCTTGGAAAATCAAAATCGCACAACACTCCATGATAATTGTTTTCAGTATTGATCAGTTTAATTATTACTTATAGTGCAATTTGCGGAAAGTGAAGAATTTTGATTGTGTTCTTTTCAACTTACTTTTGTAATTTATTTATGCTGAGAGAAGTTGATTGTGTCGTGCCACAGATAAAGTGGTGTTTGACTTTTTCGCGCTAATTTCTATTAGTTTTAATTTAAATAAATACCAATATATCTGCTGTGCACCAGCCTGTTTCTTGACTCATTGTTAGCTCAGAGGGAGGGATACAAGGGGCATGATATGTGTCTGAAGTAGGGCTAAAGAAAAGAATCCGTAAACATTTTGTTGTGTCACACCTTAAGTGGGGAAGGAAGGAAATCCCTGTGTTGAGGGTAGTCTCTCCATAACCCGTTACAGGACCCATCACACTGATACCAGGCTTTCCAAAATTTCACTACAAAGTTAGGAGCTATGATCCCTTAAGGTGACAACAGCCTTTTTGTTGGTGCCTAAAAGTTTTACAACGCAGTAAATGTAAAGTGCAACAGAGTTTGCCATTTTGTCTGTCTTCTTGTAGAAAATTGCATGCTTTTGTGTTTTGCTCTTCTGGCAGGCTCTGCTTTCTGAGCGGGCCAGTGCCACCTTATAAGAAACAGTGCCACCTTCTAAGAAACAGCAGACAGGTCATTGTTCACTGTTCAATTCTGGCAGCATTTCATATTTTGAATATGGGCTATGGAAGGATTTCATAATCTGCCATTTTGCCGGCCATGCTTTTATAGTTAAGTGAGGGATGACAAAACTTTGTCTGCCAAATCCCAGAAAGGTCGATTGAGAAATGGAATATAGATTGTAAACGTGCTCTGTGTAATATCTACAGCTGATAATGTTATTTTATGTTACTGGGTTTCCTACTGGGCGGTGCTTCCTTTTTCATGGTCTCTTCGGGTCTTTCTAGACTTGAAAGAGAGGGGCGTGGTTAAGGTTAGAGGAGACAGAAGGGAAAATGCCAGAGAGCTTTATTGTTGGTTGGTGGGCAGAGTTTGGAAGTATCCTAGTACTTTGTACTGGTCTGGTTCCGAGTGCTGTGTGTCAAGGGCATTGAGGCATTTTTTGTCAAAAGGGGTAACTTGTTGACCCGTTCTGATATTATGCATTGGCCGGAACTGTGATATGTAAGTTGAAAAGACAGCTGTAGCGTTCTGATGTTTGATGTTTGTTCGGACGGGTAGCCAGTTGCTTTGCGTGACTCACTGGTATGCACTTAGTGTGTTTGATCGTAGCACTTCATAATGTTAATGTGTGCCGAGGTTAGTAGAGATCATAATGGGTGACTTGGAGCATCCATTGGTCCGGCTGTGGCACCATCTCTTCTTCAGGGAATGGGGGGACAGTGGACAATGGCTCAGTAGGGGTGTCTTTCGGTTGGCTAATTGTGAGGCAACATCCAGAGGCACCCTCCTGCGGGCTTGTGTATTTGTATTTGTATTTTATTTATTTGTATAGCGCACTAGGCCCGAGGGCAACCAGTCGCATATCTTAAGGCACAGGGTACAAAAATGGCATTGATTCAATTGCAGGCGAGATAAATTCACAGGCACATATCTTAAGGAACAAGGGTACAAAAGTGGCATTAATACGGTTACATGCAAAACATATTAAATTCACAAACAAAAAGTGCCAGTAGGACAGGAGCAGAGGAATAGGTGGCTTAGGCTAGTAGTTGGTGGGATGTAGAGGATAGCCAGAGCTTGGCTTTGTGTATGAATAGCGTGGCAGATGGGAGGGTTCTGATGGACAGTGGCAAGGAATTCCAAAGTTTGGACGCGAGGACTGGGAAGCTGACACCTCCGGCAGTCTGTAGGTTGTATTTGGGAATAGTAAGCGAGTGTGCTTGGGCAGATCTTAGAGTCCGTGAGGGGATGTACTGAGAGAAGCGGGAAGCTTAGTAGATAGGGGCCTGGTTGTTGACACATTTATGAGTGAGAGCCAGTGAATTGAGTGAAATTCTTTGGGCAACAGAGAGCCAGTGTAAGCTCTTCCTAGTGTCAGTGATGTGCGCCGATCTGGGAATATTGAGGGCTGCTCTGATAGCATTGTTTTGGGAGATTTGCAGTTTGTTAAGGTTGCGTTGGTTAGTGCCTTGATAAAGTGCGTTGCAGTAATCAAGTTTGGACATAACTAGTGTCCTGGCGAGAATAATGCAGTTCTGGGTGGAGAGGAATGGGCGGCAGGCTGTAATCAAGTTACATATGTAGGCCGATGCAGTGGCGACTGCATTTGTTTGTCGATTTAGGGACAGTGTGGAATCAAGGTAGATACCTAGAGTTTTGGTCTCTTTGGCCACTTTGATGGAGTTACCATCAATGTTGAAGGTGCTGAAGGACGGGTCAAGCTTGTTAAGTCTTTGTTGGGTGCCAAGGATGAGGAGCTCTGTCTTGCCATCGTTGAGACAGAGCTCGTGTTGTGCCATCCATGCTTGGACGACTTGGTATACGTCGTTCAAAGCTTAAGCGTCTGCAATGTAGTCACCAGTGATGGGATGAGTATCTGGGTGTCATCCGTGTAGTTGGTGTAGGTAACACCCAGATAGTCAAGCACATCGAACAATGGTTTGGTAAATACATTGTAGAGCGTAGGAGATACACATGACCCTTGAGGAACTCCGCATGGGACCGGAGATGGGTCACCGGATGAGGTGGGTGAGAATACTCTCATGTGTCTGTTGTCTAGGAAGGATCTGATCCAGTTAGTGGCATTTTTCGGAAAAGTGGGCAGCTGATTTCAGATGTTGGCATAGAATTTGGTGATTGACCAAATCGAAGGCTGCCGAGAGGTCCAGGAGTAATAGAAGGTCAAGTTTGCCCTTATCTTTTGTGTTTTAAGATCTAATAAGGCTGTTTCTGTCCCATGCCTGGGTCTGAAGACAGATTGATCTGAAGGTAGGCCGCTCTATCTAAGATTTTTAGGAGGAACGGGACTGTGGTAATCGGTCTGAAATTGGTAGGTATGGAAGGATCTAGTGTCATTTTTTTCAGTAGAGGTATTACCCAGGCGTCCTTCAGATTGTTGGGGACAATTCCAGAGTGAAATGAGGAATTGATGAAGGTGGTAATGAAGGGAGCAAGGTCATGGGCAGATTCCTTAATGATAGGTGCCGGGCAAGAGTCCCCTTGCCAGTTGGAAGGTTTAAGGTTAATGATAGTTTTTTCAACCTCAGGGATAGTGAGAGGAAGGAAGCTAAATGGGGGCTGGGTGAAAGTGGTAGTGGTTTTAGGTGCAAGAGGTTTGGGGAAGAGAGAGTTTTCTTTGGCATTGATTTTGGCTTGTAAGGTGGTTATTTTGGTGAGGAGAGCATTTTGGATGTTGTTGCACCAGGAGCTGTCTTTGTTACAGGTATCTGGTATAGGCGAAGGGGACTCTAATTCTTTGAGAATTTTAAATAGCTCCTTCACGTTGGTTTCAGCTTGCAAGATACGCAGGTTTTAAGTTTCTTTTTTAGCCTGTATGATTGCTTCCTTGTAGTTAAGGGATGCGATGAAGAGGTTGTCTTAGTTGGAAGCACAAGGGAGACTTTTCCATAGTGTTTCCGCCTTGCGTTTTTCTTTGCGCAGAGCTCTAAATTGTGGAGTGAACCACTAATTCAGGTGAGCTCATTGTTTGGCTTTCCTAAGTTTAAGTGGGGCTATGGTGTCAATAGCTTTGAGCAATGTTTGGTTGAAAGTGTCCACTAAGACCGTAGGGTCGTTATAGGATGCGGCACAGTTGTTCAGAATGGGTAGGATAAGCGGGAGTAACTTGTCCCAGGTGATATCCTTTTTATTCCTGGTGGGAATAGCAGGGGCTATCGTAGGTTTAGTGCTAGGAATGGTGGCTGGTAGGTGGAAGATAATGATGTTATGGTCGGACCAAGCACAGGCTGAATTGGAACTTATCGTAGTATTGCAATTTAAATCTACGATCCAGTCAAGCGTTCTGCCTTTGTTATGTGTAGGTTCGAGATTGTGTTGTTGAAAGCCTAGGTTAGATACAATACTTGCAACTTCTGTGGCCATGAGATCCTTAGGATCAGATAATCCAAGATTTAGGTCCCCTAACAGCAGCACTTGTGAGTTAGGCTTAATGTTATTAGTCAGGATGGACGTAATATCTTCTACGAAGGAGCAGTTGGGGCCGGTGTGGTCTGTAAATGAGGTGTAGTGACGCCGTATTAGTGGGTGAGAGTGAGAGTTTCACTGATAGTGATTCAGCTGAGCTGGAATGAATGTTAGGAATCGGTCTCATGTTGATATTATCCCTATGTATGAATGCAACGCCGCCACCTTTGGACAGGTTGGCCAAGCAGCCATTTCCGAGAATAGAGTATCCATTAGGAATAGTGAGGGCCAAGAGAGGGCCAGAAGCAGCATGTAGCCATGTTTCTGTGATAGCAATGAAATCAAGGTTCTGGGTGGTGATGAGGTCAGAGATATCGAGGGCATGGGCAGTAAGGGATCTAGTATTGATAAGAGCTCCTTAATGGGGGCAGTCGTGGGGTTCAGGTGAGGTCTGAGTGGTGACACGGGGGTGTTGGTATGTTGGCGTTGAGCACAGAGAATGCGAGGCAGTCTGGATCTGAGTCTAGCATTCCTGAGTGGAGGTGCGCACAGTTGATTGGGCGTGGGTTTGGTTGCGAAGTGTTTGAGCCACAAGGCAGGCTCATTGAGGTATGGGTTGGAGGAGTGGCTGGTGAGAGGGTTATTTAAGTGTGTGTAGATGTGCTGTGGTGCATTGTGATGGAGTATGAACAGGAGATGTGGCAATAAATGCCAATGGTGCTGGCGGGCGTGGCACAATATGCCTTGGCTAGAAACCCCGTGATAACTAGGATGATTAGGAGAATACTGGCCGAGGACTGGGGCAGCATGTCCACGGTGTTACGATAACTCAAGTATGGCGTGAGACAGCTATGGCAGGTAGTGCAGCAAATAAGGCACAAACTAATAGTGTGTTAATATTGCAGATACCAGACGACAAGCATGGGCAGGCTTGCCAAAGTAAGTCACAGTGTTATAGGAACGGAAATGTGGGCGAGGCAGCTATGGCAGGTAGTGCAGCATGTAAGGCACAGTAAACAATGCAGTCATATCGCGTAAGCAGGACTACAATCATGGGCTAGATTACAGTTGCCCGCCAGCGAATAAGTGGCACAGATCACATATGGGGTACAACAGTGAGATACTGGTTGAGTCTAGCAGAGGTCAAAACGCGAGAGATTTAAATTGCAACGTGATACTATAAAACAAAGAAATCAGAGTGGGCATACCTAAAAACAAATTCACAAGTTGTAGGGCGGTAAATAGGTGGCACAGAACAATGAGGGGCATATCAGCTAGACGAGCGCTTATATGCATTAGCTCAACACGGTGCTGGCGCAAATGCACAGTAAAGAGAGCGGTGATAAGTTTTGTACATGTGTTCACTCCCTGATCGTAATCAGGTTGGCAGGCAGAGGGCTAAAACTTGACATACCTTGTAGCATATTGTATGCGAACAGTGGGGGGGGTCGATGCTGGTAACTCCAGGTAACGTTGTGCACTCATGACCAGCAGAGGGCACAATGTTCGGGTCGAAATGTTCATCCGTGAGGGTATCCAGGCGAGTATGGGCCTTGGCTGACTCGTGGAAGAGCGGCGGTCTCGACTAAGGATATTTGAGCTAGTGTGCCGGGTGTCGGTACTGCGGAGCAGTGTCCCGCGCCGTAGCGCCGGTGCGGACAGGGGCAGACAGGAAGGGGCCTTTGGCTCAGAGGGCCTTAGGGAAGGTGGGTCGGCTTCCGCCTCCGGTTTGCCGTGCCGTGTTATATGAGATGTTATGCTGGTTGCTAGGCAACCATAGTCGACGCTGCAAGCACGTCGTGGATGTCAGCCATTTTACGGCGAGGGGTATGTTTCGAAGATCAGGTAGGGGGTGACACAAAACTATGCAAACTGGCACTGTGGTACAGATTGCTTGGCCACGGTGCCTCAGTGCACCTCTTGGTAGGCACAGGCGACGAAATGTAGGCTCGATGGCACGCGGAGCGGGATCAGTGGTGTGCGGAGCAGGCCTCGTTCGTCGGAGATGGGTGGAATCCTAGCTGCTCCTGCAGCTTGTCGTCTTTGGCAGCAGACAGCGATATTGGCCCTGAATCAGACTGGGAAAAACGGGCAAAGTATTGTCCACTCAAGCCAGCCTTTCCTCAACAGGGTAATAATGGTGATACTGATCATAAGCAAGAATAGCAATGGAAAGATAAAGTTAATATGTTGTACTTGTATAAGTATTCTCTGAGCATTGTATTTTTGTATTATATTTTATTGTAAAATATTAAATGTATAAATAAAATCTTGAAAAATAAAAAGAAACGGAATGAATCTGGTATGAAGCGCTATGTCAATCCCCAAAACATTATATATAGATATTATTGTTACTCGTGGATCTTGAGACCATCCATGGACTATGGTGATGGGTGATGCAAAGGACTTTGCAGGTGTCTGTTGAACCTGCAGCCAGCGGAGTAGCTTCATTGCTGGGCTGGTGCGCTCTTGACTCTTTGGGGCAAGGAGCATATGTGCAGTAGGATTCTGCAAGTGTTTTTGGGCTTGTGTAATTGTTGTCACAAGAGTTTAGGCCTGTCAGTCCTACTTGTTAGATAGTATATTTTAAGATGTGCGCTTTGCCTAGGGTGTTAACCTGTGGATAAAGGATAGAGCTAAATCGAAGATAATTGGGCCTCATCACAAGTTGGACGATAGCCCTTAAATGTGGCAGCAACAGAATTAGCACCGCCAATACCGCTCTGCAGGATGATGACTTGGCGCAAATACCCCATGCCACAAAATGTACCGGTGCTATTACAGCTGGCACAGCCGGCGTTAATATCGCTGTCAACACAAAGCACAATTACTGCTGTATCACAAGTCCATGTACTGTGGTATTAGCGCCGAAAACCGGCGCTTAGACAGCTGAGATTTACCTCCAGGCTCCAGCTGGAGGTAAATGAACACAGGTGCCAGAAATTAAGCCACAGGTGCACCCAATGCACTCCAGAAGACTACATAAGGCACACCCGCGCCCCAAACACTGTTTCGAACACCATGCTGCCATTACCTGCTGTTAGATGGGACAGGCAGCTGCTAATGCTGCACCTGGAAGTAGAGCAGGTCAACCAGGCCAGGGCACAGGTAGTACAGGTGGTGGGGAGGAGGAGAAGGAGGAGAAGGGTGAGGAGAGGCCAAGCAAGGTGTGCAGCTATCCCAAGGGTCAGGCCCTCACTCTGGAACCTCAATGATACCCAGTTGGTGACTCTGTACCGCTTCAATAGGCAGAGCATAGCTGAGCTGCTCAGCACAATAGAGCATGACCTAAGGAGCTTAAACTGGTGTCCGTACTCCAATTCATAGCTACTGGCACCTTCCAGCACTCTGTGGCCATGATGCACGGCATGGCACAGCCCACATTCTGTGCAGCGTTGGCTCAGGTGCTAGATGCACCAGCACATTACACTGCCCAGCACCCCAGCCAAGGTAAATGGCATGAAGGCAAAGTTCTATGCAATAGCCCAACTGACAAATGTAATAGCAGCCCTGGACTGCACCCATGTTGTGTTGGTGGCCCCCAGGCGCACAAAGCAGTCTTCAGAATCAGAACCACTAACACTCCCTTAATGTGCAGGTCCCCTGCGACCCCCAACCTCATCATAACGCACTGCTGTGCCCACGACCCAGGTTCTGCCCACAACTCCATGGTCCTATGGAACAGCACACTGCCAGGATACATGATGAGGCACAGGGGACAACTGACCTGAATAGTGGGTGAGTAAATCTGCCTGCATGCATGCACTGTGAAGCACCTGACCAAATTGGGGAGTGGGGGGAATGCTATGAATGACACAAAGCATGTTCTGACAAGCAAATGCAAGTGTAGTACCTGGGTGACCCCAGCACCAACATCAGAGTACAGCACAAGGTGCACATACATGTTGGCCACACCTTGACAGACATGCAGCTCAACACATACAGCATCATTGTGAACCACACACATGGCTATAGGTACCACAATACATGATCCTAAGCAATACCAAACAAATGGCAACATTGCCTTGCCCACCTGCAGACCTGCCAATGCCACAGCCATGTACACATGTGCACCCACCCTGCAATGTTGCCAAGTGGTCATAGAGCAATAGTGGTCATGGAGCAATAGTGGTCATGGATCAACCATTTTACACAATGAAAACACATACCTGAGACTTGATAGCGACCCTATCATCGAAATTAAAGAGCTTATCAAGACCACAGTGGACAAAGCTGAAGCTAATGACTGGATTTCCACAAAAACTAAGAACTTCTTGATTAATCAGTTCCTGATAACTCCTGTATTTTATGCTTTGCCCAAAATACATAAACATGCCACTAGACCACTCTTCAGACCAATTGTGGAAGGCACTGACAGTATCTTGGTCCCACTAGCCAGTTATGTAGATAAAATCTTGCAGCCTCTGCTTCTGTTTACAGACACATATCTGAAAGACACCACAGATTTTCTGAATAAACGAACTAACATTGACATGATCTCTACTAACCACATTCTGTTTGCGTTTGATGTGGGGAGCCTATATACCTCTGTCCCACATCAAGATGGTCTGGGAGCTGTAGAATGGCTCTTACTGAGAGAAGAGGGAGTGAGGGGGGGGCGAGGAACAGTTTATAATTGAGTTGCTTTATGTCATCCTGCACAGCAATTATTTTATATAGGACAGCAAATTCTATTCAGTGATGCCCCCCGCTTATGCCAATATCTTGATGTACTATCCAGAGAAACATCATATCCTTGAGAATGAGGTCTGGAACAAACATTTGACCTTTTGAAAACGTTATATAGATGACATTTATGGCATATGGTCAGGCACCAGAGAACTATTAACCTGTTTTCATGATTTTCTCAACAATATACACCCCAGGATTATATTCACACTAGGGGTAGGGAAACCTACATTACATTTTCTAGATGTAGAACTGAAGATCACACAGAAGGGATTACAGACAAACATATATCACAAACCTATGGATATAAATAATGTACTTCATTACACAAGTTTTCATCCTCGCCAGATGAAAGACAGTCTACCATTCAGACAATTCTTGTGTATCAAAAGGATTACAACTGGCAGCAGTATGTTAGAGTAAGAATACAATGATCAGAAAAACAAATTCATGAGCAGAGGTTATCCCTTTCAAATTGTAGAACAAGTAAAAGAGAAAGCAGACACCATTGAATTGACAGGGACACCTTATTAGATCCAGGACCCAACGATAAAGGAATACCACTCCCCTACATTTCGGAGTTCTCTAGACAATGTCTACACCTGAGGAGGAGTATTACCAATAACTGGAAATATCTGCATCCTGATCCAACACTCCAAAAACCTTTCTCCAAACCGCTGATGATGGCATACAAGAGAGGCAAAAACTTGAAAGACAGACTGGTGAAAGAAGAAACATGTCCTCAAGACTCACAAAGAACATTGTTGTCAATCAAAAAAGGTACATTTCCATGTCTACAGTGTAGTAACTGCAGTCACGTCATCAAAGGGACTCACTATCCAACATCCACACACTGGACAAAAAATGGTACTTAGAGATTTTGCGACCTGCAACAGCACTGGAGTTTTCTACACCATAAAATGCCCCTCTGGCTTGCTTTATGTAGGACAAACCAGCAGAGCAGCATGCGAAAGATGGGTTGAACATAAATCTAACATTCGGACCCAGAACCCGAAATCACCAATGGCCAGACACTTTAAGGAATTCAGACACTATCTGGCACAAATTAGATTAATTATATTAGATGTAGTCCATGTCCCATCTAGAGGTGGTGATAAACCAAAGAAACTGGCATAGAGAGAAATGCACTGGATTCATTTGCTAGAGACAGGATGAATGAAGAGTTCAACCTGCATTGTTTTTTTATGACTTTATCAGTAACTGTTTGTAGATTTATTTAAGCATGTGGTTAAGCTCAGACCTCTTTTTGTGTTCTCAAAATTGAATAGTTCCATCACAACCTTTGTTTTTACTGTCTGGTACACACTGTCTCAAAGTATGTCTAGAAGCATTTGTGTATTAGTTGAACAAGAAGTTGTAATTTGTCTACCAGAATGATGGAATTACTCAACCAATTTATGGTTATCATTATTGCTTCGGCCACTATTGTTATCTTCTAACAGTACAACTTTATCGATAACTGTTATGTTCTTAAATCCCTTGTCTCCCCTCTTGGTTTCCTCAGATTGTAATACACGCTGAAGTTGTATCATGTCAATAAACTTTCTAGCTTTTATGTTGATTTTTTTTTTCAAGAAATACGCAGTTCTGTCAATTGGTGATCTAGTTCGACTCTTTTCCTTTGACATTGTAAGAATCAAGATAAAACGTTTCCTAATATATCTACATCCATAATATCACTTTTTACCACTTTGGCAAAAATGTAACACACTTTCCAAAAATATTGTATTGAATTTTACTGTTCTTCCTTAACGTATGAAGTATGATGTCTGGATTAATGCATATCTTTAATCAAATCTATCCCATCTAGGCATTGGCTTTCCTATCACTGCTCTGTCTTCATATGCATCACTATGCTTATCTAATCCATTTCTTGCTAGTCCTCTTTCTATGCATGCTTACGTGCGGCAGCACTTACATCCTCACAGTCCTTTTTTTTATCTTTACACCATGCTTCCATGGAAACTCCATAAACATCATACCCGATCGCGACTGTTTCGCGTCTTCGGTTACGGCACAGTTCTTCATACTCTGAGTAAAGTTAGGCAACTCTGCACTTGCACTACACGTTTAATTCTATTTGATATGACCTGATATCAGCTCTGGATACTTAATCGACTGCTGATCACTTCCTTTGTTTTTAGAGCCCCTGACCATTCTCTGTTGACTCCAAGGCTAGATTGATTCTAGACACAGAAGCCACATGTAATACGTATGTTCTCACACCCGAAGATTTTACATGCTATGTTCAAACGCTGTTAGGTAAATGACACCTTTTTACTGATGGGTGACTATGTCCATGTCTCATATGCCTTACATTTCTCCATTTATTCCACTTTGCTTCAATGAATATGTCTGTCCCTCTAGGTTCTGATTACTGCAGCGCGAACATTACGCCACTGAAGGGTTTTCTCATACTCTCCAGGTACTTTGTGCACAATTTGCTATCTTCTCTCTCCTCAGCTATGGATGGTGGATTAATTACTATTCTGCTTCACACCACAGCAGCTTGCCACCATTTTCTGGTAACATGAAGGGGTTACTCACACTAGCTTGTCTCTATTCATGTCTTGATTTGCTCTTCGATATGAATGATCCTACAGTCATTTCACTATTTGGGTCTTACTTTGTTTGACTAGTTAGCTTATTTGAATGTCTTTAGTAACCTAATAGGTTTTTGCTTCACAATATTAAGACAATGTTGCCCAAAATGTTTGGTTCTATTTGATTTAACTGAATTATACACTAGATTTGTTAGAACTTACATGAATTGGACTACAGTTATTATTTTACAGACTAGTTAAACTTCACCTGATGAAGGGAATATTGTATCTCGAAATGCTTTGTGCTCCTCATTTTTAAGTATAAAAAGAACTGAACAAATCAAAATCTCCTGTGGATATATTATTTTGACCAAATGATGTACATATACCATGTATTACCACCTAACTAATATTATATTTGCTGTTTCACAGCTCAAAGGTGTGCAGGGGATGGGAGTGTCCCATACCTTTCGGACACTACTTTGGTTTTCATGTTGCCTAACTGCCTCAGAATCAGCATGGAAGGCTGATGGCAAACCCCACATGCCACAAGCAAGAGAGCAATACACAGGCCCAAGGCCACCTACACATGTCTCCAACAGACACATTACCAAGCAACAATAGCAATGTCACAGGGTGGATGTGAAGGACAAAGAATGCAGGATACAGGTGACAAAGCATGCCGAGATATTGTAAAGGCACATGCCATGTGATGAGTCCCTGTATGCATGCACATGATGTACATTGCCCTGGTAAAAAAATGTTAGTCCACCATCACACATTTCACAGTGACTGATGTGTGTGCCTCTCCCCATGCAGGTGACTCAGGATATCCGCAGCTGCCTGGCTGATGACCCCTGTGCATGATCCACAAACACCCCACGATATGGCATATAACCACGAAGACAGCAGGACCCATCTGTGCTTTGAGCAGAACTTTGGACTCCTGAAGGCATGTTTCTGCTGCCTAGATCACACAGGCGGAGCCCTTAGGTACGCTCCAGGAAAAGTAGGTAAGATTGTGCTTGCTTGTGCTGTCTTTCACAACATTTGTGTAAGGCGGAATGTACCCCTGCCCCCTGACGTGGACATGTCACCCCCAGATGATAATGATGCAATGCCTGAGGCAGGTGCCAGACAAGGCAATGTCAGAGATGACGTGAGGGAAGGGAGACTGGCGAGCCAGGCTCTGATTGACAATTTCTTTTGAATCATTCCCCTTGTACGAACCATGCACAGCTGTGTGACTGTCGCATTTGTAAATAAACTCCACAATGACACAAGCAGGAATGTCCCCAAATTGATGTAGTTCAACTGTTTTATTCTAACCATGTGCCCAAACTATCCCCCTCCCTGCTCCCCCTCCCATCACTAACTCCCCAGTACACTATCCCCCTCTGCCCAGCACACTTCCCCCCTCCCCACTCCCACCACCAACACCACAGCACACTATCCCTCCTCCCCCTCTCACCACCAACTCCCCTGCACACTATCCCCCCACCCACCTCCAACTCCCCAGCACACTATCCCCCTCCCACCATCAACTCCACGGCACACTATCCGCTCTCCCCCCTTCCGCCACCAACTCCCCAGCACACTATCCCCTCTCCCCCTACCAACTCCCCAGCACACTATCCACCCTCCCACCACCAACTCCCCGGCACACTATCCCCCTCCTACCACCAACTCACCAGCACACTATCCTCCCTCCCTCATACCCCCTCCCACCACCAACTCCACGGCAAGGCCACTCAGGGCAATTGATGTCATGACATTATTTCCTTGTGCTCTCCCCCCCCTTCGACAACCAGCGATCTGGATCACAGATGGCGCAGGGACCACCACCTTGGTGTGCTCTGCTGGGAGTCCCTGGTGTGGTTGAACTAGAAGGAATAGCCCCAGGCCCCAGGGGCTGTTGGCGTACCAACTCATTGCTTTGGTGGATGGCCTCAGCAAGTGCTGAAACGCCTTCTGCCATCTCGTGGACCCTCTGGAAAAATGTCATCAGTTCTGATGTACTGGTAGTCATCACTCTCTGTGTCCGTGTATTGTGCCACGATTTCCTTCGTGTGGCCTCCTGGATGCTGTCACGTATAGCCTGCATGTGGCCTGCACGGGTGCACCCAATGGCCTCAATCTCTCTCTGTCTCTGTTCCATTTACTAAAGCCTCTGCAGCACCATGCCAAGTGTGAGTGACAGCAGAGCCAATTGACAAGGTGTCAGTGTCTGGATCAGGTGTACGAATTCTGCGGTGGCGGGGTGGGATCTCAGGTGTGGTGGAGGGTTACCAGCAGATACTGCGACCAGGGAGATGTTACCGGGCTGCCGTACCCCTGTGTCTCCATGGTCACTCCGGTAGGTGGTTTATCCTCCATGGCAGTGCCCGCAGGTGCGGGTGAGTTCAGCTGCCGTGGCAATGCTCCTGGTGGGCTGGGGTAGAGGGTGTGACTGGGTCCTGATGGCTGCGACGTCCCACTCCCAGATGGGCCTGTCTCCTCATCGTCATCGGATGCCTCTGGCGTTGCTTGAGTGCCTTTAGGGGACATAGGAGATGCCACGTTTCATCCCCACACTTGTTTTGGCATGCAAGGAATTCATTACAGTAGGATCCCCAGATTATTGGACTTATGTGCATGGTTCGTCAGGGGTGTTTGCATTTGGGTTCACAATGAAGGGGAAGGATGCGGATATGGGTGTGTGTCACATGGCCAGTTGATCTTTGGTCTCTGTGTGGGGATGGCAAGGCATACATGATGGGGCAGCTGTTGTCTGGCATGCACACACGTCTCCTCCACAGGTGCCACTCTAATTGGGGGGAGGGGGTGGCTTGCTACATGGCACTGGAAAGCCCTATGGGGCACTGCTGTGCTGCCAGCATGGGTGGGCAGTGCAGGGCACTTGGGTGGGTCCCTTGGCTCCTCTCCCCACTGTTGTGACTCACAGGGGTGGCCTTGGTGCATTGACACATGGTTGCTGTGGTTGGTGTGTGAAGTGGCACCCACTTGATGCACCCTGTAGCTGAGGCCAGCTCATGGGTCTGTCCACTGGGGCATCTTGTGCTAGCCCGAGGTTGATGCATGCACATGTGCTGGGGGATGGGGGGCTTGACTCACCTCCTGCATCCACTGGCACCCGCCTCCGCACCTCCAACTCCCTCGATGGCCTCCATGTCCTGCACTGCGCAGTACTTCCCCTCCCATGCAGTGAGGACCAGTGGCTCCACAGTTCCTCCACTGGTTGCCATGCTCCCCCGCCTGTGTTGGGACAGCAGTCCAAGCACCCCGACCCTCAGGTCATTCAAGCGCTTGCTGAAGTTCTCCCCATCACGGCATACACTAGCCACCGCTGATACCTTCTGGTTTATGGCATGCCAGATGGCAGTTGTCCGCTTGCTTGATGTTTGAGCTGAATGGCCCCATACAATTCATCATGGTGTGCAAGCACCACCAAGTCCCCCTTGCATCTTGGGACCCTTGCTTATCACGCTCTCCTGGGACATTCTGGCCTGTTTGCAGGTCTGTTTGCAGGTCTGTATGGCCACAGGAAGTGGCGATATTTAATGGATTGTGTTTTTCAAAATGGCTGCTACAATGCTTCCCGTTCCGGCAGTGATGCAATTTCCATCGACACTAATAGCGCCGCTGCTATTAGCGCCAGTTTTGGTGGCAGTAGCACTATTATGCCTGATTTCTGGTGGTAGCCCTTATCCTTGAAGCAATTTCCGCCGGGCGCTAATAGCTTTGCCATCAGAGTCGGGGGTGCATTCACACCAGGTTGTGTTGTGCGCTAATACCGCCCAACAACCCAGCGGTAACACTATTTACACTCAGCGTAAAAAATTGCGCTGGTCTATCGCCCAACTTGTGATGAGGCCCATATGGCTACTTTTTGGTTTGGCCGCTGGAAATGGTGAGAGGTCATAGTTTGGTAGGCTTTGTAAACGGTAGTAGCATGCGAGTCCTAAAGGAAATCACTTCTGATTTACTAACTGGACCCAGTGTATCACATGCTCCTTTTTAATACCTCTCTCTCTCTCTCTCTCTCTCTCCTTCTCTCTCTCCATCTCTCTCTCTCGCTTCTGCCTCTCTCTCTCTCTCCCTCTCTCTTTCTCTTTCTCTCTCTGCTTGCAGGTAGAGGTTCCATTGTCAGGTGCTAGAATCACCCCCATCCATTCCTGTATATATTTTCATTATAATAAGAATGTTACACTTTGCAAAACACATTATCAAAACCTAGAATAACAATTTGAATTATTTTCTGATTGTCAGTTATCATACCAGGATAAACAGTCTGGTACACTCCTATCACACAATTTCTCAAAAACCCCTATGAGAAAGGGGTAGAGAACAAATAACTTCAATTAGGGTCCCGTGAATGTTAGCCTGTGCCACACTAAGATAGAACTGTGAATATTAGCCTACGCCACACTAAGACACAGCCGTGAATATTGGCTTGTGCCCAGAGGCGTTGCTAGGGGGTGACTAAGGGGGCTATAGCCCCTGGTCTTTTGGTTGTAGCCCCGGATAGAATCTCAGGAGCTACAAACAATGGGCCAGCTAGCCCCCAGTCCCAACAGTTCTGACATTAGCGTAGCCCTGGGTCTTTTCCAGACCTAGCAACACCCCTGCTTGTGCCACACTGGGATAGAGCTGTGAATATTAGCCTGCGTCACATCCGGAGAGGATTGTGGATATTGCCTTGAGTCACATCTAGAGAGGACTGTGATTATTGGCCTGTGCCACACTGGGAAAGAGCTGTGAATATGAGCCTGTGCCACACTAGGATGGAACTGCAAATATTAGCCTGCATCGCATCCAGAGAGGTTTGTGTATATTATCTTGAGTCAACCTAAAGAGGACAGTGATTATTTACCTGTCCCACACTAAGATAGAACTGCAAATATTAGCCCGCATCGCATCCAGAGAGGACAGCGAATATTACCTCGAGTCACACCTACAGAGGACTGTGATTAATAGCCTATGCCACACTAAGATAGAACTGCAAATATTACCATGCATCGCATCCAGAGAGGACCGTGAATATTACCTTGAGTCACACCGAGAGGACCCACAAAATGAGTGTGTGTCTCTTCAGACAACAATGCTAATAACTAACCCTACTAAAACCACACCCCTCTGCATACACCTCTCAAACTCTAACTAAACACAACCATACCTCTAAAACCACAGCAAACCGCAGGCACTTCACAACACAGCAATAACAAACAAACCACACACAGCCTTACACAACAGCACACAATGGATACCGACTGGATACCACACCAAAAAGCTCTGTGAACATTGTTAACTGAACTGAAGCTGCCAACAGCACATCACAGCTCCCTTGCTCTTTCTCCAAACTTTGTCCTACTAACGTACCCCAACTGACCCCCTTTTTTTTCAGATCCGCCAGAGTGCCAGGGGTCCACTCCGGTGGTGATAGTGCGTGGTATAAATATCATTTAACATTAACATTAACATTCCTGGCTGATTTTCATAGAATCAAAGAACATTTTTGGATCATAATTGACAAATCAGATATGATAAAAGGGTTGTATGCTTACATCAGTAAGTACATAATGCACACTGGGCTTGGTGCTCATTTGTTTAATTTTTTTTTCACACCACACATGCTAAAAATGTTCTGACCATGAAACATATGTATTCACTCAGACAGCCTAAGGATTTAAATGACAGATAAAATATCTGTGACATCTATCACTCCTTTGAGGCACTAGGGCTGTCTTTCTTCTTATTTTTGTAACATTTTAGAAGAAGTTCTGGGAAATTAAGTGAAAAAACTTTGTTAAAGGGATGTTATGGTTACAAGTAAAACCGAAAACACCCAGAAATGTGCCAGTTATGGTAAGCTAAGCAACCACAACTCGCACCACCACAGTGCACTGCTAAGGCTAACACACAGGACATCAAAGAATCCAGCCACTGGCCACAGCCACCACAATAGAATTAAACCATATAACAAGTATGTACAATACACCTTTAAATAACAAAACTCACCCAATACCCCCCACCCCAAATCCTTATAATGTCTGTGTACAGAAAAATTTACGTCAGACGCGCAGGACCTGCACAGCTTTTTTCCACCTATAAAAAGCTCTATATCAACTTCTTTCCACTCCCCCACCATTTCCAGGCCCACTTTCATCCACAAAATAACCCCAAATACATTTTCCATACTTCTTTTCCTTACCGTGCTGGCCGCGAACAAAGGCCATGATCCACCCATCCAATATGGTGACCATTTCTTTTTTTTTTTTTTTAACTTCGTTTATTTTAAATCAAGGCAGGATGGCAAATATACAAATCATGACATATCACAAGCAATGCGTATTCAGGTTCTTCGATCCCCAGTCCTCATTTCCCCCATCAGGCTTCCTCCCTCCTATCTCCCTTTGGCCTCTCCCTCCCTCATGTTTGGAGGCGGAATTTTCTTTCTGGGTTGTCCAGTTCGCCCCTTACCGTCTATGTGTCTTCTCTCGGGTCCCCTTGGTGTTTCAAGATCCATCGGGCCCTGGTCGGTTTGTAGGTCTGGGCGGGGAAGTGCTGGTCGTATTCCAGCACTGAGCTCCAAACATTCTAAAAGCGGTGGAGCGTTCCCGCCTGTGCTGCCGTGACCTTCTCCGTGATCAGGATGTCTCAGAGTTTAGACCACCATTGGGCTATGTGAGGTCCTTCTGGGGATTTCCAGGCCCTGGCCAACACCGTTTTCCCCGCCAGAAGGCAGTGTGTCAATAGTTTAGACTTAGTCCTGGAGCGCGGGTAGATCGCGGGGAAGACTGGTTCAGGTTCCAGAGGAATCGCCGTTCCCGTAATTTGTGCGATGGTCTCTAGGCATGTCCTCCAGAACTGTCGTATCTTTGGGCAAGCCCACCACATATGGAAGAAAGAGCCCGGGTAACCACTTCCTCTCCAGCAGGCATGATCCACCTGTGGGTTCATGTGGTGAAGTCGAAGGGGCGGGTAATACCACCGGAGGAGCACCTTGTACGCACATTCCTTATTGGTAACGCACGTGGAGGAGGTATGTGTTCTGGTCCAGATGTCTACCCAGGTTTGGTCCTCGACCGGATGGCCCAGGTCTGCCTCCCATTGAGCCATGCAGCGGGTCTTTGTGGACAGGAAGTCCCTTAAGAAGCGCCTATATAGGGTGGATACCCTGCCCCGAGTTGGAAGGTCCCCCAATGTCAGCTCCAGGGCGGTGGGGGGGCGAGTTGCTGCCTGCAGAGTCTGGGGGTGGGAGCACCAGTGGCGTAGCTGGATATAGGTGAATCTGTCCCTTTCCTGGATTTGGAACTTCTCCTTGCATTGGGCGAAGGTGAGGGGTGTCCCTCCCATATATAGCTTGTCTATGGTCTCCAGCCCGCCCTTTATCCAGTTCCGGAAATTGCAGGGGTCTGCTCCGGGTGAGAAGGATGGGTTATGGAAGACCGGGGAGCGTGGGCTCAGTCCTCTGGGCACTCCCTTCTGCTTTAGAGCCCAGTCCCAGGAACTAAGGGTGTGTTTAGTTGATAGGAGGAGGTCTCCCCATTGTGTTCTAAGGGGGGGCGGAATGTGTGGCAGAAATCGCAAGGGTAAAGGTGTTTGTGATTGTTCCAGCTCTACCCACCTGGGGCGGTTTGTTATGGTCTGCCATGCCTGAAACTGTGCTAGTTGTGCTGCCACACTGTAGGCCCTCAAGTCCGGGACCCCCAGACCTCCTAGCTTGGAGCCCCCAGCATCGTTTTGAGAGGGATTTTCGCTCTCTTACCTTTCCAGATGAATTTCAGCGTTTTCCTTTGGATCTCCTTAAGGGTTGGTGTGGGGATCGCTACTGGGAGGGAAGCGCAGGCGTATAGGAACCTCGGCAGTAGGTTCATCTTGCATGCTGTGATGCGCCCCAGCAGTGAGATCTCTTGGGTCTCCCATCGTTTCAAGTCGCCTTCCAGTTCTTTCAGTAGCCGGGGGAAGTTGGCTTTGTATGTGTCTCTTGGGTTAGCCGGGATGTGGACCCCTAGGTAGGGGATGGCCTTCTTCACCCATGTCATCGGGCACATCGTCGTCAGTGGCTCCCGTTCTGCTGGAGTGAGCCCGATGCCCATGGCCGAGGATTTGTCAAAGTTTATAGTGAAGCCTGAGACCTCACCGTAGGTGGTAAGTTCTCGTATTGCCTGTTTCAATGATGATTGGGCTTCTGAGATCGTGAGTAGGACATCGTCCGCGTATAGGGCAATTTTATGTTGGTTGGGGCCGTCCTGCAGCCCTTTAATTCGATCGTTTCCCCTAATCCTTTGGGCCAAAGGCTCCATGGTGAGAGCGAAGAGTAAGGGTGATAGCGGGCAGCCCTGCCGGGTTCCGCATGATAGGGGGATCGGAGCTGAGTTGTGCCCATTAATTCTTAGACTCGTACTTGGGCTCTTATAGATGGCCAGCACCATTGTCTGAAAAGTTGACCCGAAGCCGAAGGCCTCTAGGGTAAGCTTCATAAAGGGCCAATCTACTCGATCAAATGCCTTGGCTGCGTCCAGAGCCACTAAGACCAGTTTTTGGGAGTTCCGAGAGGCGAGGTCCACCAGGTTCAGGGTTCTTCATATGTTGTCTCCCGCTGATCGATGGAGGATGAAGCCTGCTTGGTCGGGATGAATGATCTTCGGGAGAACGCGATTCAGGCGGTTGCCAGGATTTTCGAATATATATTTGCATCAATGTTTAAGAGTGCTATCGGTCTGTAAGAGGCTAGACTCCTTGGGTCCTTTCCTGGTTTGGGCAGGAGGATGGTGGTTGATTCCTGCATCGATGGAGTGACCGCGCCTGTGTCTCTGAAGGAGTTGAACAGGGTCACCAGATGGGGGGGTCAGTTGTGGCCTGAAAAGTTTATAGAATCTGGTCGAAAAGCCGTCCGGGCCTGGGGCTCGTGTTTTAAGCGACTTGATGGCCTCCTCGACCTCCTCCCCCGTAATGGGATCCTCCAATTCGTCTCTCGTTGTGTTGGCGAGACGGGGAACCGCTGCCTTCTGTAGATATTCCACCTGTTGCGGTCGGTTCCGAGGGGTTGCCTTCATGATTTGGGTCAGGTAGTCTGTCGCGAGCTGTTGTTTTTCGGGCTCCGAGTATCGGGTGACCCCCTCCGGATCACGTAGGCCTGCAATCGTGTTGACGTGTCTCCGTTTGGCTAGTTTGGCCACCAGGAACCTGTTTGCCTTGTTGCCCTTCGCGTAATATGATTGTTTGGCTTTTGCCATCATTAGGGCGGTTTGTTCCGCGTAGTGGGCTTCAAGCTTCTTCCTCGCTGTTCTCATGATCCGTTGCGCCTTAGGGGACCAGCCTTTTTCTTTGTGGATTGCCTTAGCCTCTCTTAGCTCGTCCTCTAAAGCTATTCGGGTCTGGCGTCTGTTCCGGTGGTAGGCCGCTCCCTGAGCGATGAGGGAGCCCCTGATTACTGCCTTCATGGCGTCCCAGTTATTTGCCAGTGAGGTGTCCGAGGCTGGGTTTTCGTCAAAGAAGTTTTTAATTCCTGTCGCGATCTTGTCTCTCGTAGCCATGTCATTGAGAATTGGGTCATATAGAGACCATTTGCGTGGGTTATTGAGATTGGGGTCCTGAACCCGGAGTTCAAAGAACACTGGAGCGTGGTCGGCCATGGCTCTCGTGCCGATGGAGACCTCCTTGACTGAGGGGAAGGTGTGCGGGGAGATCAGAAATAAGTCAATCCTTGAGAAAGTGCAGTGTACGAACGAGTAGAAGGAGTAGTCTCTTTCATCAGAGTGAAACACCCGCCACAAGTCTATTATCTCTAGAGTCCTGAACAGCCTGAGGAGGCTGAGTGCTTGGGCAAAATCGCTTGGAGTCGGGGGGTGTGACCAGTCTTTAGTGGGGTCTGGAACCCCATTGAAGTCCCCTCCGACGATTGTTTGGCCCTCCACAAAACTAGCGAGGTTCGTGCTCAAGGAGTCGTAGAAGAGTGATTGTCCCGTGTTAGGGGCATATACCGAGATGAGGGTTTATAGGTCTCCCAACAGGAGGCATTTGACTGCTGTGTATCGGCCTTCCGGGCATGTTTTTGTTTCCAGGATTTGTGGGTTCAAGTCTTTTCTAAAGAGAATCGCCGTGCCTCCCTTTTTGCTTGAGCCGGAGGCAAAAAATTGAAGCGGGAATGATCGAGAACGAAGCCGGGTCACATCCGCCGGCAGCAAGTGGGTCTCTTGGAGCATAGCTATCGCAGCGTTTTCGTCCTGGAGCTTTAATAAAATTGCCTTTCGTTTGTTAGGGGAGTTCAGTCCGTTAACATTTAGGGAGAGGATTCGCAGAACCTGGTGGTCCAGAGGTGGCCCATTCTCTATCTCTTGAGTTGGGGGGGGAGTCCGGGTCGATGGTTCAGCTGCCATGTTTGTCACGAGATCTTGTAGTACCATTCTGCACTTGAGGTTTTAACGCGGAGCCCCAACGGGGGGCCGCAACTTTAACTGGTGGGTAGACCGACTTTGTAGGTACGGGCCTACCCTTAGCCAACGGGGCCGGTTGTCCCATCGTGTATCAAGTACTGTGGGTTTCCAAGGAACGAAAGTTGGAAAGTGTCCTTGGAGTGGGTATGAGCCGTGGGTATGGTCCGCCGTCTCCGCCCTCGAAGCTCGTCAGATTAAGCGTTATGTGGCGGATCCGAATTCAGGCCGGGTCTGAGGAGACCAGGGAGAGATGTAGTTGGAACCTGGAGGTGCGGGGGGTGCCATTGTTCATTTCTTTTTGTTGATCCGCTGGGTTGATGACCATGGCGTACGTTTAGGTTTCGGGGAGGAAAGCGGCCCGGAGTCCTCAGCTCCCTCCGGGGTTGGTGTGGAGAGTTCCTGGGGCGAAGATGGATTTATTTATTTATTTATTTATTTATTCTGATTTATTTAAAGCGTACGTCAGCCCGGGGGCATCGTGGCGCTGTTACATGAAGACATACATAATCTGGTTACCGTGGAAGGAAGATGGTTACAAAGCAATTTTCATTACAAGACACATTTCGTATCAGACACATTTCGTATCAGACGTATGCGAGCTGGTGTGGGTGAAGGAAGGATGGAGTTAGTTGAATAGAGTGGTTTTGAGAGATTTGCGAAAGGAATACAGAGAAGGTTCTGCTCTGAGTGAGTTAGGGAGGGCATTCCAGAGCTTAGGAGCTATATGTGGGAAGCCAATGCCGCCGGCTTTGGCTCTTTTTACAGTGGGTACTCGGAGTTGGTTGGCGTGATGGCTTCTTCTGGGACGGATGGAAGAGTTCTTAGTTATAGTTTCAGATAGGTAGGGTGGTGCTGTGTGATTGATGCACTTGTGTGTGAGAGTGAGGATTTTAAAGTTGATTCTTTCCTTGACTGGGAGCCAGTGGACAAGTCTTCTGGCCTGTGAAATATGGTCAGTTTTGGGGATGTGTAGTGCAGCGCGGAGGGCATTGTTTTGCACTATTTGGAGCCTGCTTAGGTTTTTTGACGATGTGCCTGCCAGGAGGGCGTTGCAGTAGTCCAATCTGGCTCCTATAGTAGCTCTGGCTATGGAGAGGCAGTTGGGCGTGGTGAGGTAGGGTTTTATGGCGTAAATGAGTTTGGTGGTCAGAGCAGAAGCTGAGGCGATGGCGCTGGTTTGTCTAGTCATTGAGAGTGTGGCGTCAATGTAGACTCCTAAGGTCTTGACGGCAGAGGAGACAGGTATGCTAATACTGTCGATGATCATGTGAGAATAATTGGGGCTGAGTTTGGTTAGTGTTTCGTTGGGGGCTAGGATGATGATTTCGGTTTTATCTCCGTTTAGGCAGAGACCATTGATAGCCATCCAGGTTTGGATAGTCGAGTAGATTTTGAGGAGGGCTTCTGAGTCTAGGTCGTAGTCTCCGGAGAGGGGGAGGAGAACTTGCGTGTCATCTGCGTAGTTTGTGTACGCTATGTTGAGGGAGTCCAGTAAGTCAAAGAGGGGTTTGGTGAATAGGTTGTAAAGGGTCGGTGCAGTGCAGGACCCTTGTGGGACTCCACAATTTATAGTGTTGGGGGGGCGCTGTCCTGGTCAGAGTACACTTTCATGGCCCTACCTTCAAGGAAGGATGTGATCCAAGTGGTAGCCTTGTGAGAGAAGTGTGCAGCATTGAAGAGGTGAGATGTGAGAATGCTGTGGTCGACCAGGTCAAATGCTGCAGAGAGGTCGAGCAGAAGGAGGAGAGCAGGTTTGCCTGTGTCCATTATTTTGGTAATTTTATTTTTTAAATCTAGAAGGGCAGTTTCAGTCCCATGGCCTTTGCGGAAACCTGATTGTCTTTTGCCTAGGATGGTGTTGGTTTCCAGGTAGTGTTGGATTTGATTGTGTGCGGCTTTGTCTAGGATTTTGAGGAGAAAGGGGACGGTGGTGATGGGGCGATAGTTGTTAGGGGAGGAAGGATCGAGAGAGGGTTTTTTCAGGAGCGGGCGGACCCAGGCTTCTTTTAGGCATTGTGGTACAGTTCCAGATGCGAAGGAGGCATTGATGAAAGCCGTAATGATGGGGGTGAGGGATTCTGAGCACTCTTTGATTAATGAGGGTGGGCAGATATCCCCTTTGCAGGTGGAAGGTTTGATTTTTTTGAGGAGGTCCTTGACTTCCGTCTCTGAGACTTCTCTAAAAGCAAAAAGGGGTGTTTGTGAGAGAGAGTTGTTGGTGGAAGGTGTGGGCGAGCAGGTGGGGGTGTTGAGAGCTTTGCGTTGTGAGGCTATTTTGTCTTGGAGTGTTTTAACTTTATTGAGGAGGGCAGCCTGGATGCCTGTGCACCAGGCTTCACCCTTGATGATTCCATCTGGGCCGGAGGCAGGTGTGGTGAGTTCTTTGAATATGGAGAATATTTCTCTTGATTTGGAGCTGGCATTAGTAATTCTCTGGTTGTAGGATTCGGATTTAGCATGGAATATGGCTTTTTTGTAGGTCAAAGAGATCTCTTTAAAATCTTTAAGCGAGGATTGGTTAGGCGCTGCTTGCCATCTGGATAGGGCTTTGCGTTTCTTGGTGCGAAGGTCAGATAATTCTTCAGTGAACCAAGAGTTGCAGTGCATTGATTTTTCCCTTTTTTTTCTTCAAGAGGGGCAATGAGATCGATGGCTTGAGTGAGTGTGCTGGAGTAGATGTTGGCTAGAGAGATAGGGTCATGGATGAATGGAGGCTTGAGTTCAGGGATATCGAGGAGAGGGGCGAGGTTGGAAGCAGTGAGTTTTTTGGAGCTTCTTACTTTAGCGGGTGGGGAATGAGTTAAGGTTTTATGAGTGGGCGTGGTAGGAATGGAGAATTGAATGAGGTAATGGTCCGTCCATGGGAGGGCCGAGATGGAGGTAATTGCAGATGAGCAGTTGTGATCAGCTAGCCAGTCAATGGATCTGCCTTTGTTATGAGTGGGGGCAGTAATTTTGTGTTCGAACCCCATGTTTGATAGTTCTTTGGCTAAATTTGCGGCTGCTTTGTCCTTTGGGTCAGCTAAACCAAGGTTAATGTCCCCTAGAAGGATGCTTTTGGTGGTGCTTTTGAGGTTGTTGCCTATGTTTTGGAGGAGTTGCTTTTGGTAGTCAAAGGGTGATCCTGGTGGTCTGTAGGTGATAAAGAAGTTTATGGTGCAGTTAGGTGAGAGGGCTAGTTTAGCAGTGAGGAGATCAGCGTTGTTGTCCCATTGTTGATTACACATTCTTATGGAGAGGGTGTCTTTAAAGATGAGGGCGACGCCGCCACCACCTTTGGAGTTTTTACGGTCCTGTCTGAGAATGGTATAGTTTTGAGGGAGAGCGAGGTGGATGGATGGACTGGAAGCTTCATGGAGCCAGGTTTCGGATATGGCAAGTAGGTCAAGATTGTGGGTGGTGATAAGGTCATTGATTTCAATGGCATGGGCATGGACAGAGCGCGCATTGATGAGAGCGCATCTTAAGTCTGGTCGTAGAGTGTGTGTGTTGGCGTTGGTGGTGTTGGGGGTGGGCGGTGCGTATTTGGGTGTGTGAGGCTGGGGCGTGATAGATGCAGCGTGATGGGTGCTAGGGTAGTGAGCGTGGTCAGAGAGGTAATTCTGGGCGGCTGATGTATGGGTGCGAGAGCTGAGTCTGTTGTTCCTAAGGTGTGTGGAGTGCTGCGGAGAGTTAGGAGGTGTTTGGTGCGTGTTCTTAGTCTACAGAGCCTGAGGTGGAGTGGGTGATGTCCGATCGGATTGGTGTGGTAGTTGAGTGTGGAATGGAGTGCAGACGACGCTGTGGTGTGTATGAGGTCAGATGGTGGGGTAAGGCATGGGTGGGCATGCTGGTCTGGGTGCGCATGCGGCATGCTGCAGATGGCCAGAAAGGAGAGGGATGTGAAGAAGATGGATAAAGAGGAAGGGAGGTGTGTAGGCGCTTTGGGGTGTGTGCCAAGGGGCTGCATTTGTAGACAAGAGATGTACAGGTAGGTGGGCAATAACACTGTTGGCAAGGGTGGGCAGTTAACACAGTAGATCAGGGCCGCTAGGGGCATGCAGTAATACAATTGAGCAGGGCCGCTAGGGGCAGGCAGTACAGGGCTGCTAGGGCAGGGCCGCTAGGCAGTTAACGCAGTAGATCTAGGCCGCTAGGGGCAGGCAATAACACAATTGAGCAGGGCTGCTAGGGGCATGCAATAACACAATTGAGCAGGGCTGCTAGGGGCAGGCAGTTAACACAGTAGATCAGGGCCGCTGGGGCAGGCAGTACAGGGCCGCTAGGGCAGGGCCGCTAGGGCAGGCAGTTAACGCAGTAGATCAAGGCTGCTAGGGGCAGGCAATAACACAATTGAGCAGGGCCGCTAGGGGCATGCAATAACACAATTGAGCAGGGCCGCTAGGGGCATGCAGTAACACAATTGAGCAGGGCCGCTAGGGGCAGGCAGTACAGGGCCGCTAGGGCAGGGCCGCTAGGCAGTTAACACAGTAGATCAGGGCCGCTAGGGGCATGCAGTAACACAATTGAGCAGGGCCGCTAGGGGAATGCAATAACACAATTGAGCAGAGCCGCTAGGGGCAGGCAGTTAACACAGTAGATCAAGGCCGCTAGGGGCAGGCAGTTAACACAGTAGATCAAGGCCGCTAGGGGCAGGCAATAACACAATTGAGCAGGGCCGCTAGGGGCATGCAATAACACAATTGAGCAGGGCCGCTAGGGGCAGGCAGTTAACACAGTAGATCAAGGCCGCTAGGGGCAGGCAGTTAACACAGTAGATCAAGGCCGCTAGGAGCAGGCAATAACACAATTGAGCAGGGCCGCTAGGGGCATGCAATAACACAATTGAGCAGGGCCACTAGGGGCAGGCAGTTAACACAGTAGATCAAGGCCGCTAGGGGCAGGCTAGAATCGAATGGCAGAGTATCACATCAAAATGGCTAGATTCGAATGGCAGAGTATCACATCAAAATGGCTAGATTTGAATGGCAGGGTAACACAACAAATGGCTAGATTCGAATTTGTATGGGCACACTATGGAATGAAGGCTGATTTTTTTGAGATGGGGTAGGCATACAATTTTTTAGTGGCATAGACTGGGCAGAACAAGGAGTGGCTAGCAAAGGTACATATGCATTGAGTGCGTAGCTAATAGTATGACTATGGCATTTTGGGCGGCACATATGAAAATAACATGCATGTCTGGGGATAGTGCAAGGGTTAGATAAAGCCCGCAGGCTTACCTTAAAGGACAAAGGTCAAAGGACAAGGTGTCTCTGTGTTGCTCCTGCAGTGCGGGTTGCTGTGGGGGAGCTCCTGCTCTTACCCCGGTGCGTAACGGTCTGGCGTAGCAGTGCAGAGCATTAAGGGTGGGAGTAGTCAGTGTCTGAGCAAATAGTTGTGGCTAATGGAAGCTGGTCGAACATATGTGCCCGCAAGTCCGTAGCGTCCCGGGGCTCACAAGGGAGGAACAGGGCCTTTTCCCTCGGGCCTTCTCCCGAAAGCCGGCTTCCGCCTACCGGTGTAGGGGATTGGCTGAAGATCAAGCAGGTTGCTTAGCAGCCAATGGCAGCCTCGTTTTCGGGCCGCACTGCGCCCGCCATTTTAGGGTCAGGCAGCATTAAGAGAGACAAAATGGAGGATCGGCACAAAGGTAGTATGCAGGTACGCCGGAGGGGCTATAGTGTGCAACAGGGCTCGGAGGGCAGGCCCAATAGGGGTGAAGGAGGCTATTCAGCCATACGATTGCCTCACCAATGCAGTTGCTTTTGTGGGTGCTGCTTCAGGTAGGTCAGGCAGCACGAGTGCGGGTTTCCAATGGATTCTTCTGGTATGCTCGCGAGGGGCAGGGGAGGGCTCCAGCCCTCTCACCCTTCCAGGTGAGCTGATGCAGCAGAGTGGGGCTCACTGGGGAGGAACAGGGCCTTTTCCCTCGGGCCTTCTCCCGAAAGCCGGCTTCTGCCTACCGGTGTAGGGGATTGGCTGAAGATCAAGCAGGTTGCTTAGCAGCCAATGGCAGCCTCGTTTTCGGGCCGCACTGCGCCCGCCATTTTAGGGTCAGACAGCATTAGGAGAGACAAAATGGAGGATCGGCACAAAGGTAGTATGCAGGTACGCCGGAGGGGCTATAGTGTGCAACAGGGCTCGGAGGGCAGGCCCAGTAGGGGTGAAGGAGGCTATTCAGCCATACGATTGCCTCACCAATGCAGTTGCTTTTGTGGGTGCTGCTTCAGGTAGGTCAGGCAGCACGAGTGCGGGTTTCCAATGGATTCTTCTGGTATGCTTGTGAGGGGCAGGGGAGGGCTCCAGCCCTCTCACCCTTCAAGGTGAGCTGATGCAGCAGAGTGGGGCTCACTGGGGAGGAACAGGGCCTTTTCCCTCGGGCCTTCTCCCAAAAGCCGGCTTCCGCCTACCGGTGTAGGGGATTGGCTGAAGATCAAGCAGGTTGCTTAGCAGCCAATGGCAGCCTCGTTTTCGGGCCGCACTGCGCCCGCCATTTTAGGGTCAGGCAGCATTAGGAGAGACAAAATGGAGGATCGGCACAAAGGTAGTATGCAGGTACGCCGGAGGGGCTATAGTGTGCAACAGGGCTCGGAGGGCAGGCCCAGTAGGGGTGAAGGAGGCTATTCAGCCATACGATTGCCTCACCAATGCAGTTGCTTTTGTGGGTGCTGCTTCAGGTAGGTCAGGCAGCACGAGTGCGGGTTTCCAATGGATTCTTCTGGTATGCTCGTGAGGGGCCGGGGAGGGCTCCAGCCCTCTCACCCTTCCAGGTGAGCTGATGCAGCAGAGTGGGGCTCACTGGGGAGGAACAGGGCCTTTTCCCTCGGGCCTTCTCTCGAAAGCCGGCTTCCGTCTACCGGTTTAGGGGATTGGCTGAAGATCAAGCAGGTTGCTTAGCAGCCAATGGCAGCCTCGTTTTCGGGCCGCACTGCGCCCGCCATTTTAGGGTCAGGCAGCATTAGGAGAGACAAAATGGAGGATCGGCACAAAGGTAGTATGCAGGTACGCCGGAGGGGCTATAGTGTGCAACAGGGCTCGGAGGGCAGGCCCAATAGGGGTGAAGGAGGCTATTCAGCCATACGATTGCCTCACCAATGCAGTTGCTTTTGTGGGTGCTGCTTCAGGTAGGTCAGGCAGCACGAGTGCGGGTTTCCAATGGATTCTTCTGGTATGCTCGTGAGGGGCAGGGGAGGGCTCCAGCCCTCTCACCCTTCCAGGTGAGCTGATGCAGCAGAGTGGGGCTCACTGGGGAGGAACAGGGCCTTTTCCCTCGGGCCTTCTCCCGAAAGCCGGCTTCCGCCTACCGGTGTAGGGGATTGGCTGAAGATCAAGCAGGTTGCTTAGCAGCCAATGGCAGCCTCGTTTTCGGGCCGCACTGCGCCCGCCATTTTAGGGTCAGACAGCATTAGGAGAGACAAAATGGAGGATCGGCACAAAGGTAGTATGCAGGTACGCCGGAGGGGCTATAGTGTGCAACAGGGCTCGGAGGGCAGGCCCAGTAGGGGTGAAGGAGGCTATTCAGCCAAACGATTGCCTCACCAATGCAGTTGCTTTTGTGGGTGCTGCTTCAGGTAGGTCAGGCAGCACGAGTGCGGGTTTCCAATGGATTCTTCTGGTATGCTTGTGAGGGGCAGGGGAGGGCTCCAGCCCTCTCACCCTTCAAGGTGAGCTGATGCAGCAGAGTGGGGCTCACTGGGGAGGAACAGGGCCTTTTCCCTCGGGCCTTCTCCCAAAAGCCGGCTTCCGCCTACCGGTGTAGGGGATTGGCTGAAGATCAAGCAGGTTGCTTAGCAGCCAATGGCAGCCTCGTTTTCGGGCCGCACTGCGCCTGCAATTTTAGGATCAGGCAGCATTAGGAGAGACAAAATGGAGGATCGGCACAAAGGTAGTATGCAGGTACGCCGGAGGGGCTATAGTGTGCAACAGGGCTCGGAGGGCAGGCCCAGTAGGGGTGAAGGAGGCTATTCAGCCATACGATTGCCTCACCAATGCAGTTGCTTTTGTGGGTGCTGCTTCAGGTAGGTCAGGCAGCACGAGTGCGGGTTTCCAATGGATTCTTCTGGTATGCTCGTGAGGGGCAGGGGAGGGCTCCAGCCCTCTCACCCTTCCAGGTGAGCTGATGCAGCAGAGTGGGGCTCACTGGGGAGGAACAGGGCCTTTTCCCTCGGGCCTTCTCTCGAAAGCCGGCTTCCGCCTACCGGTGTAGGGGATTGGCTGAAGATCAAGCAGGTTGCTTAGCAGCCAATGGCAGCCTCGTTTTCGGGCCGCACTGCGCCCGCCATTTTAGGGTCAGGCAGCATTAGGAGAGACAAAATGGAGGATCGGCACAAAGGTAGTATGCAGGTACGCCGGAGGGGCTATAGTGTGCAACAGGGCTCGGAGGGCAGGCCCAGTAGGGGTGAAGGAGGCTATTCAGCCATACAATTGCCTCACCAATGCAGTTGTTTTTGTGGGTGCTGCTTCAGGTAGGTCAGGCAGCACGAGTGCGGGATTACAATGGATTCTTCTGGTATGCTCGTGAGGGGCAGGGGAGGGCTCCAGCCCTCTCACCCTACCAGGTGAGCTGATGCAGCAGAGTGGGGCTCACTGGGGAGGAACAGGGCCTTTTCCCTCGGGCCTTCTCCCGAAAGCCGGCTTCCGCCTACCGGTGTAGGGGATTGGCTGAAGATCAAGCAGGTTGTTTAGCAGCCAATGGCAGCCTAGTTTTCGGGCCGCACTGCGCCCGCCATTTTAGGGTCAGGCAGCATTAGGAGAGACAAAATGGAGGATCGGCACAAAGGTAGTATGCAGGTACGCCGGAGGGGCTATAGTGTGCAACAGGGCTTGGAGGGCAGGCCCAGTAGGGGTGAAGGAGGCTATTCAGCCATACGATTGCCTCACCAATGCAGTTGCTTTTGTGGGTGCTGCTTCAGGTAGGTCAGGCAGCACGAGTGCGGGATTCCAATGGATTCTTCTGGTATGCTCGTGAGGGGCAGGGGAGGGCTCCAGCCCTCTCACCCTTCCAGGTGAGCTGATGCAGCAGAGTGGGGCTCACTGGGGAGGAACAGGGCCTTTTCCCTCGGGCCTTCTCCCGAAAGCCGGCTTCCGCCTACCGGTGTAGGGGATTGGCTGAAGATCAAGCCGGTTGCTTAGCAGCCAATGGCAGCCTCGTTTTCGGGCCGCACTGCGCCCGCCATTTTAGGGTCAGGCAGCATTAGGAGAGACAAAATGGAGGATCGGCACAAAGGTAGTATGCAGGTACGCCGGAGGGGCTATAGTGTGCAACAGGGCTCGGAGGGCAGGCCCAGTAGGGGTGAAGGAGGCTATTCAGCCATACGATTGCCTCACCAATGCAGTTGCTTTTGTGGGTGCTGCTTCAGGTAGGTCAGGCAGCACGAGTGCGGGATTCCAATGGATTCTTCTGGTATGCTCGTGAGGGGCAGGGGAGGGCTCCAGCCCTCTCACCCTTCCAGGTGAGCTGATGCAGCAGAGTGGGGCTCACTGGGGAGGAACAGGGCCTTTTCCCTCGGGCCTTCTCCCGAAAGCCGGCTTCCGCCTACCGGTGTAGGGGATTGGCTGAAGATCAAGCAGGTTGCTTAGCAGCCAATGGCAGCCTCGTTTTCGGGCCGCACTGCGCCCGCCATTTTAGGGTCAGGCAGCATTAGGAGAGACAAAATGGAGGATCGGCACAAAGGTAGTATGCAGGTACGCCGGAGGGGCTATAGTGTGCAACAGGGCTCGGAGGGCAGGCCCAGTAGGGGTGAAGGAGGCTATTCAGCCATACGATTGCCTCACCAATGCAGTTGCTTTTGTGGGTGCTGCTTCAGGTAGGTCAGGCAGCACGAGTGCGGGATTCCAATGGATTCTTCTGGTATGCTCGTGAGGGGCAGGGGAGGGCTCCAGCCCTCTCAACCTTCCAGGTGAGCTGATGCAGCAGAGTGGGGCTCACTGGGGAGGAACAGGGCCTTTTCCCTCTGGCCTTCTCCCGAAAGCCGGCTTCCGCCTACCGGTGTAGGGGATTGGCTGAAGATCAAGCAGGTTGCTTAGCAGCCAATGGCAGCCTCGTTTTCGGGCCGCACTGGGCCCGCCATTTTAGGGTCAGGCAGCATTAGGAGAGACAAAATGGAGGATCGGCACAAAGGTAGTATGCAGGTACGCCGGAGGGGCTATAGTGTGCAACAGGGCTCGGAGGGCAGGCCCAGTAGGGGTGAAGGAGGCTATTCAGCCATACGATTGCCTCACCAATGCAGTTGCTTTTGTGGGTGCTGCTTCAGGTAGGTCAGGCAGCACGAGTGCGGGTTTCCAATGGATTCTTCTGGTATGCTCGCGAGGGGCAGGGGAGGGCTCCAGCCCTCTCACCCTTCCAGGTGAGCTGATGCAGCAGAGTGGGGCTCACTGGGGAGGAACAGGGCCTTTTCCCTCGGGCCTTCTCCCAAAAGCCGGCTTCCGCCTACCGGTGTAGGGGATTGGCTGAAGATCAAGCAGGTTGCTTAGCAGCCAATGGCAGCCTCGTTTTCGGGCCGCACTGCGCCCGCCATTTAAGGGTCAGGCAGCATTAGGAGAGACAAAATGGAGGATCGGCACAAAGGTAGTATGCAGGTATGCCGGAGGGGCTATAGTGTGCAATAGGGCTCGGAGGGCAGGCCCAGTAGGGGTGAAGGAGGCTATTCAGCCATACGATTGCCTCACCAATGCAGTTTCTTTTGTGGGTGCTGCTTCAGGTAGGTCAGGCAGCACGAGTGCGGGATTCCAATGGATTCTTCTGGTATGCTCGTGAGGGGCAGGGGAGGGCTCCAGCCCTCTCACCCTTCCAGGTGAGCTGATGCAGCAGAGTGGGGCTCACTGGGGAGGAACAGGGCCTTTTCCCTCGGGCCTTCTCCCGAAAGCCGGCTTCCGCCTACCGGTGTAGGTGATTGGCTGAAGATCAAGCAGGTTGCTTAGCAGCCAATGGCAGCCTCGTTTTCGGGCCGCACTGCGCCCGCCATTTTAGGGTCAGGCAGCATTAGGAGAGACAAAATGGAGGATCGGCACAAAGGTAGTATGCAGGTACGCCGGAGGGGCTATAGTGTGCAACAGGGCTCGGAGGACAGGCCCAGTAGGGGTGAAGGAGGCTATTCAGCCATACGATTGCCTCACCAATGCAGTTGCTTTTGTGGGTGCTGCTTCAGGTAGGTCAGGCAGCACGAGTGCGGGATTCCAATGGATTCTTCTGGTATGCTCGTGAGGGGCAGGGGAGGGCTCCAGCCCTCTCACCCTTCCAGGTGAGCTGATGCAGCAGAGCGGGGCTCACTGGGGAGGAACAGGGCCTTTTCCCTCGGGCCTTTTCCCGAAAGCCGGCTTCCGCCTACCGGTGTAGGGGATTGGCTGAAGATCAAGCAGGTTGCTTAGCAGCCAATGGCAGCCTCGTTTTCGGGCCGCACTGCGGCCGCCATTTTAGGGTCAGGCAGCATTAGGAGAGACAAAATGGAGGATCGGCACAAAGGTAGTATGCAGGTACGCCGGAGGGGCTATAGTGTGCAACAGGGCTCGGAGGACAGGCCCAGTAGGGGTGAAGGAGGCTATTCAGCCATACGATTGCCTCACCAATGCAGTTGCTTTTGTGGGTGCTGCTTCAGGTAGGTCAGGCAGCACGAGTGCGGGATTCCAATGGATTCTTCTGGTATGCTCGTGAGGGGCAGGGGAGGGCTCCAGCCCTCTCACCCTTCCAGGTGAGCTGATGCAGCAGAGTGGGGCTCACTGGGGAGGAACAGGGCCTTTTCCCTCGGGCCTTCTCCCGAAAGCCGGCTTCCGCCTACCGGTGTAGGGGATTGGCTGAAGATCAAGCAGGTTGCTTAGCAGCCAATGGCAGCCTCGTTTTCGGGCCGCACTGGGCCCGCCATTTTAGGGTCAGGCAGCATTAGGAGAGACAAAATGGAGGATCGGCACAAAGGTAGTATGCAGGTACGCCGGAGGGGCTATAGTGTGCAACAGGGCTCGGAGGGCAGGCCCAGTAGGGGTGAAGGAGGCTATTCAGCCATACGATTGCCTCACCAATGCAGTTGCTTTTGTGGGTGCTGCTTCAGGTAGGTCAGGCAGCACGAGTGCAGGTTTCCAATGGATTCTTCTGGTATGCTCGCGAGGGGCAGGGGAGGGCTCCAGCCCTCTCACCCTTCCAGGTGAGCTGATGCAGCAGAGTGGGGCTCACTGGGGAGGAACAGGGCCTTTTCCCTCGGGCCTTCTCCCAAAAGCCGGCTTCCGCCTACCGGTGTAGGGGATTGGCTGAAGATCAAGCAGGTTGCTTAGCAGCCAATGGCAGCCTCGTTTTCGGGCCGCACTGCGCCCGCCATTTTAGGGTCAGGCAGCATTAGGAGAGACAAAATGGAGGATCGGCACAAAGGTAGTATGCAGGTATGCCGGAGGGGCTATAGTGTGCAACAGGGCTCGGAGGGCAGGCCCAGTAGGGGTGAAGGAGGCTATTCAGCCATACGATTGCCTCACCAATGCAGTTTCTTTTGTGGGTGCTGCTTCAGGTAGGTCAGGCAGCACGAGTGCGGGATTCCAATGGATTCTTCTGGTATGCTCGTGAGGGGCAGGGGAGGGCTCCAGCCCTCTCACCCTTCCAGGTGAGCTGATGCAGCAGAGTGGGGCTCACTGGGGAGGAACAGGGCCTTTTCCCTCGGGCCTTCTCCCGAAAGCCGGCTTCCGCCTACCGGTGTAGGTGATTGGCTGAAGATCAAGCAGGTTGCTTAGCAGCCAATGGCAGCCTCGTTTTCGGGCCGCACTGCGCCCGCCATTTTAGGGTCAGGCAGCATTAGGAGAGACAAAATGGAGGATCGGCACAAAGGTAGTATGCAGGTACGCCGGAGGGGCTATAGTGTGCAACAGGGCTCGGAGGACAGGCCCAGTAGGGGTGAAGGAGGCTATTCAGCCATACGATTGCCTCACCAATGCAGTTGCTTTTGTGGGTGCTGCTTCAGGTAGGTCAGGCAGCACGAGTGCGGGATTCCAATGGATTCTTCTGGTATGCTCGTGAGGGGCAGGGGAGGGCTCCAGCCCTCTCACCCTTCCAGGTGAGCTGATGCAGCAGAGCGGGGCTCACTGTGGAGGAACAGGGCCTTTTCCCTCGGGCCTTTTCCCGAAAGCCGGCTTCCGCCTACCGGTGTAGGGGATTGGCTGAAGATCAAGCAGGTTGCTTAGCAGCCAATGGCAGCCTCGTTTTCGGGCCGCACTGCGGCCGCCATTTTAGGGTCAGGCAGCATTAGGAGAGACAAAATGGAGGATCGGCACAAAGGTAGTATGCAGGTACGCCGGAGGGGCTATAGTGTGCAACAGGGCTCGGAGGGCAGGCCCAGTAGGGGTGAAGGAGGCTATTCAGCCATACGATTGCCTCACCAATGCAGTTGCTTTTGTGGGTGCTGCTTCAGGTAGGTCAGGCAGCACGAGTGCGGGATTCCAATGGATTCTTCTGGTATGCTCGTGAGGGGCAGGGGAGGGCTCCAGCCCTCTCACCCTTCCAGGTGAGCTGATGCAGCAGAGTGGGGCTCACTGGGGAGGAACAGGGCCTTTTCCCTCGGGCCTTCTCCCGAAAGCCGGCTTCTGCCTACCGGTGTAGGGGATTGGCTGAAGATCAAGCAGGTTGCTTAGCAGCCAATGGCAGCCTCGTTTTCGGGCCCCACTGCGCCCGCCATTTTAGGGTCAGGCAGCATTTGGAGAGACAAAATGGAGGATCGGCACAAAGGTAGTATGCAGGTACGCTGGAGGGGCTATAATGTGCAACAGGGCTCGGAGGGCAGGCCCAGTAGGGGTGAAGGAGGCTATTCAGCCATACGATTGCCTCACCAATGCAGTTGCTTTTGTGTGTGCTGCTTCAGGTAGGTCAGGCAGCACGAGTGCGGGATTCCAATGGATTCTTCTGGTATGCTCGTGAGGGGCAGGGGAGGGCTCCAGCCCTCTCACCCTTCCAGGTGCGCTGATGCAGCAGAGTGGGGTGGGGTGGATGCATGATCCTCTCTGCATCCTCCAAGTGACTGATCCGGCGTAGGGTGCCTTTGTATGTGAATTGTAGAGCCGCTGGAAACAGCCATCTGTAGCGGACTTGCTGCTCCTGAAGGAACAGTGCCAGGGGTCGGAGTGCTCTTCTTTTCTGGAGGGTGAGTGGTGAGAGGTCCTGATATATTTGGAGTGGCGTGCTCTGAAATGTAATTTCCTCCCCTTGGCGGCTGATCGCCGAAATCGCTTCCTTGGTTGTAAAGAAGTGGACCCAGCCGCCTAGGAGAGTTCAAGCATGGGAGTGCGAGTGAGACGTCGGAGTAGCTGTGATTCCGCAGCAGACTGGGTCGCTAGCTGGACGGGTGGGCCGGGGCGCCCCAGGAAGCATTGAGTGGTGCGTGAAGGGAGGGCCCGCGAGGTCGGGCTTCTCAGGGTGGCTCTCGGGCCTTATCTCGTGGCCTCCATGTTTCCCCTGTCGACCTGGCCGAGTGCAGCCCCCGATGAAGTTTTCACATATTCACCGGGCAACCCCGGCACGATCTGGCTGGATCCGTGTTGGCGGGTCCGTCTGCTGCTCCTCTTCGGTCCCCCTGAACCCCGTCGCCATCAGGTTCGCAGTATATTGTTGAGTTCCGGCGCGGCCACCATCTTGGTTTTTTCGAATGGCGACGGGGGAGCGATTCGGTCGCTAAGTTCTAGGAGAACGCTCCGGCGTTCAGAGGTCATTGTAAGCCAGGTTGTGCCATCGGTTCCGATCGCCGTAGATGGCATTGGCGACTTGGATACTCGGTCAGAACCGCTTGAATTTGGCGGCAGCGGCAGACATCCCACGGGCGGCCTCAAGGGAGCGACCACATCGATGGCGCTCCAAGCCACGCCCCCTGGTGACCATTTCTTAAATGATGAAGCACCTCACATTTTCAAACATCGGATCAGCCTAAAGTTTGGAGACCATTCGTCGAATGACGCCAAAGTCATAAGCTGCCAAAAAGGTACTCTTTCTTTAAGTTGAGCAACTTAACCAATGATATTATATAAACATTTTTCATAAACAAATACCATTTCTTATTTTGACAGAAATGGCAAACACAATTCAGTGGCTAAAAGAACATTTCCCCAAAGAAGAAATGAGTATGTACTGTGACACACCACTCTGCAGGTGGGAGCAGTTTTAGAGTGCTTTCGAGGCTGCGGTCAATGTGTAAGAGAAACACTGCCACCTACCTGAGATTTAAGGCGTGCCCAACATCTTCCTTGTCCATCCACCCCTACGTATCTGCGGTTGCTGCCCCTTCCCTCCCTTACCCCCCCTTACCTCCCCACCTCACCCCATCTCTCCTATAAAAAAACAAAATCCCCCAAAACTATAAAAGCCAGTAAGACAATAAAAATGTTCCTTTTTCGAACCACCTTACACAGTTAAAAAATACAACTAAAAAAAATCACCTTTTGCAGTCTGCATAGTTCATAGACAGTATAAAGGGCTGCGGACATCTGGAAAATTCCAAGCATGGGGTCGGGGGATGAAAATCAATTAACTTGTTTTTTTCATTCAGAAATGGTGCTCTTAAAAGAACCTTTTATAATTTTTTTGTTTTTTTTATATACTAAGCAAACTAATGTTCTACTGAACTTAATTATTTTTTCTAACTTTCACAAAAACTACTCATTTTTTTCTGTTTAAAAAAACTTCATGACATCTTTTACAAGTTCACAAAAAATGTTCAGTGTATTTTGGACATTCAATAGAAAAATCCGATTTCTGACACGCATTGCATCTCCATCGAAAAATATTTACACTATTAAACTTGATATTTACGTTATCAAAAGATGCCATTCATAAACCAAATAAAAAAGCACATACACCTTTATTGACATGCTGTCTAGCTTCTTCCATTTCAGAACATAACAAGTTTGGACGTCTCCATATTTGACTTTCATGGATATAAAAAAAAAAATTATCTTCACAGCTGGAACAGTTCACTTGGATTTTCAACATGTCCGTCACAGCAAACTGCAAAAATCCTGCAGGTACATAGCCCAAAGTGCTGCCTCTACAATGCAAAATAATAATATCTGGACATTTAAAGTGAGCCATACTCTTACAGAATGGTAATAAATTCACCCATTTTAATCCGCAATCTGCATACCACAAAACTTCCACTTCTTCCAATCCAATAGTAGCAGAGACGCCACAAGGTCCAGTATAAACCTTCAGTGAATGGATCCAAGAATCTCCCACCATTCACCACTTTGCTTGTACATAGACATCGAAATCTTCACTACACACAACAAACAAAAGCCTTACTATCCTGTAATCCTGTACACTTCAACTTCTCCTCCACAACCACAAACCCTAATTGGTTACTCCTCTAATGCCCTCTTTCCATTCCAGGCATCCCTAAAATACTCAGATGGCACGTGCAGGTCCCCAAACTACTGTGGTGTCCACGGACACAGTAGCATCCACGCCCGTATTTTTCCACCTATAAAAACAGCTCCCTATTAGTTTTTGTCCATTCACCCACTGTTTCCAGGCCCTCTTTTTGGCGCCAAATAACCCAAAATCTGACTTCCCGACATTTTTCTCATCAAGCTGTCCACGGTCAGCACCGATGACTGCAGACTCGGATGCAACTGCAAACCTTTTTTCACCCATAAAAACAGCTCCATACCAACTTTATTCCACTCCCCTGTCCTTTCCCGGCCCTCTTTCGGCCACCAAATAACCCCAAATGTGTTTTCCAGACTTTTTTCAATATGCGACCATCTCTAAAAAATATGATGCATCTCATGTTTTTTAACATGCAATCAGCAGGCATCTTTAATATCTGCGGACACCAAGCCACCCTCTGATTGGTCCATAGATGTCCGCAGGCTCCGAATCAGGAATTTACTCAGAGGACCTGACCCAGGTATCACTAATTTCTTTGTAACTACTTTTTGGCCATTTAAAAAAAGAAAAACTGGATGATTTCCACCAAATTTACAAGAGCATAATTTGGGACGAAGCCACTGTTCCTGATGCAAATGTAATGAAAATCCATTCATCGGTTTGAGCTGTAGGCACGAGCAACATTTTTACCATTGCGTCTATGAGGTTTTCCATAAATTCTGGGACCCCCCATAACTTTGCCCCATGCACAAAACCAGACCAAACTTCACAAAATCATTCCATGGCGGCCATATGATTCTTCCGGACGGGGGGGAGTTATAAGCTGGCCAAAAAGTGCTCGTCCTATGAGTTGAGCAACTTAACCATAACTACATGCCCGGTACCGCAGGTATATAGCAAGTAGAGAATGTTCAGCGCACCTTTTGGCCACATTGGTGAAATGTGCCAAATCAGATTGTGCAGAAGCACTTAAACTCACTGAGGTGGCAGAAACTGAGCTTAAAGACATCTCCTCAACTGAAGATGACAATATGCTTCGCGCAAAGATCGATGGTAAGCTTGTGACTTATGAGGAAGAAATTAAAACAACGCAAGCACAGAAAATTCATCCGAGATAAAATGGATTATGACAGTGGGAGAGTTTACACTTTTGTCAAGCGATTTTGATACTCTACGTACCCACGCTTAATCCAAGACATTGCCATCGACTTCCAAAGAAGTTGGGACAGTATCATCTGAATCTGATGTCTCTAATTCTGAGAATGAGGAACCCATCATACAGCTCAATTTTTTAGAAGAGATACAGCTCCTGTGCGACGATGGAAAATCTCAAAAACGGGGCGAGGGTCGCGGAAAAGGCAGAGGCAAAAAAACTGCTGGAAGAAAACCTGCCGAGGTCAGCATGGGATAGGACTCAAATCAAGAGCCCCATAGCAGGTCAACTCGCTTTGGGGCATGGGCCAAGAAATAAATTAAATGGCAGAGACATAGGTAATTTGTTGTTGCATATTCTTATGAATGATCAAATGAACCTTGTATGTTTGGGGCTCAGTTTCTGTCCCACCATGTCATTTGATTATGTGCAAACATGCCTTGACTTTGATTCGTTTTTTCTCAAAATCAAATTGAAGAAATTCTTTGCGAATAACTAAGTGAAGATTGTGCGATCCATGCCTCGTGAAAGGAGTCCAATTTGCTAATATCAGACATTGGTACATTGACGGAATTGGCCACACTGGGGGATGCCTCATTTGATCCTATAGTTATCAACTATGGTGAGTTTGATATAGACTCTGACCTAGTCCTTCATTCACTGTTGAAGGCCAAATCTAAGTTTAATCCGCCGATGCAAGTCGGGGGCTGCATGGAGATGTCTCATGATTTGTTTGTTGCGGACCTAAAAAAGTTATGCAAGTCGTCGGCTCCATCGGCAAGATGTAATCTCACCAAGCTGCAATGGAATTCTTTGCAGAAGTTACAGAATTTGTCTGATATCATTATCAAACCATCTGATAAAGGCACCAATATTGTCCTAATGAATCGCTGTGACTACGTGAATGAAGCTACACAACAACTACATCACAAAACCTGCTATTCCACTGTGGCCTCCAATCCTTTTTCTTTGATACAGCGTAATTTGGGCAGTATTGTCGCTAACTGGTGTGAGTTGGGAATTCTGGATAGGATCTTGTTAAGTTTCTGGTCCCATCTTTTTTTACCATCTCAACCATTTATTTTTTGCCCAAAATCCACAAATCATTGGTGCCTCCTCCCGGCAGACCCATTGTCACTTTATCAAGATCCCTATTGGAGACTATGTCAAGGTTCATAGACAAGACTTTTGTTTCTTTTGTTTCTGTGTTACCTTGGTATTTACAGGACATCAAAGATTTTCTTGCACACATCAATCAGGTACCATGGGAAAAAGGTTTGTTTTTTGCGACACTCTATGTTGTTTCCCTTTATACTTCCCTAGATCAATCGGGTTGGCATCACTGCTTGCAAACATTTCTTAGCATCACAATCATTGAATTTCTTATCCAAAAGCAATATGATTTGGGAGATGATAGATTTCTGTCTAAACAACAATGTCTTTCTTTTTGAAAATGTCTTCTATCATCAAAAATGGGTACTATGTTTGCCCCCACTATGCCAATCTTATGATGGAGTGATGGGAGGCTACATTTTGAGTGACATTGTGGGTGACATGTTTTCTGAAAAAATAGTTTTGTGGTGGAGATATATTGATGACGTGTTTGTCATATGAAAGGGCACCCAGTCAGATTGGTTAACCTTTGTCAAACACATAAATGACAACTCTGTCAATCTGGTGTTCACTGAACATCATAGCACACATGAGATTGTGCATCTTGATGTTATTGTCACCTTGGACACACTTGGTTTGCATACATCGTTTTACAAGAAGCCTACCAGTTCATGACTGCCTTTGAATGGCCACCCAGCCAGTTGCAAAAAGAGCATACCCTATGGGGAATTTGTACGATATTGCAGGAACTGTTCAGACACTGCAGCATTCGGCAAATGCTGTGCTCTAGCATCACACACTTTTCTGAAGCGTGGGTATGCTAAGGGTATCATTGAGAGGGCATACACCAAAGCCCGATCTCTCGATCATGATCATTTACTGTCCATGCATAAACGGGAGAAGCAGACCACCAGTGAGGATCCTCGGCTGATTGTTACCTTCGGTAGTTCATCCCAGAATGTCAGAAAGATTGTCCAATGTCACTGTCATGTACTCAAGATGGTAAAAGATCTAGCATCCTTATTGGCACCACACCCTGTGCTTACGTTCAGACGAGCCCCTTCCTTAAAAGATAAATTGGTATATAGCTTTCTGCAGTCCCTTTCCAAGAAGTGGCCCATGGCACCTGGCTGCCATCCACACATTCTGGGTTTGTAAAATGCTACAAATGTAAAGATCATATATCCATCCGTTCACTGCCCAATCCTGTGCCATCAAACAATCTATCACTTGTGATAGTGTGTTTGCTGTCTATGTGCCCTGTTGCCCTCGCAACAAGTGGTACATTGGCAGCACAACCTGCAAATTAAAGGCCAGGATACTTTGGCATCTGAGGGCCATAAAGACATCAGATCCCTCGTACCCCAAGGCAAAGCATTTCAAAGAAAAACACAATAACAATGCCCAGTTATTGTCACGATCCATGCCCCTGACCCCCTCAGGTATATCAGCCCCCTGGCAGCAGTGCGGCTAAAGCCCTTCACACTGGCCCCAAGGGCCTTAAAACTCCATCAGAAACATACATGGAGTCAGTACTGGCGCCTTTGGCGCCAGGCTCGTTATTAGGAATAAAGCAATACCAGTTTTGCACCTTAATCCAACATGGAGGCCTATTACACAGCTCAGTTGTTTAGAACGAAGCCTTGCGGTCTAGTGTTTTGGGTGTGGCTGGGCCTGGAACTACTTGGCCTGGAACTACTTTAACTGGGCTATTTAAACAACACCCAAACAGCAGAACATGCTTTGCGTTATTCTGCACTCCTGCAGCGTAACGCTCACCGTGTTCAGCTCCTGCTCATCTGCTTCTCCGCCCGCCAGATCCTGAAGCCCTATATCCGGATTCCATTATTAACCTGGAAGAACAAGAACAGCATTAGCGAGCATGAACACTTACCTGTGAAGTAACCGGTCTTGAATCCATCCTGCGCTTCGCTTACCTCGCCCATCTCCGGAGGTCTCTGCAACCTGCAAAGGTAAAGAAACAAGGACAGCATTAATAACAATTCTTACCTGGGCAAGCAGCGAGTCCTGGCAGCACCCTGCGCTTCTCTTACCTCGCCCATCCCCAGGTTTCACCGCAACCTGCAAGGGAGAAGGAACAAGTTCCGCATTAACAAAGCACTTACCTGGGCAAGCAGCGCTTCGATCGCTCATCACTCCGGAACATCACCGCAACCTGTACAAAGAAGAGAAGAGAACATAGGTTAGCAATTAACACCAATAAACAGCACAGTGCTCTGCGCATCAATAACTCACCGCGGTCTTCGCCATCGGCGTGGCAACTCCGAGATCGCAACCATCCCTGTGAAAACAAAAAAAGACTTTGTTAGAGAACAGCGTAGTTGAGCAAGACGCCGAGAAGACAGAGAAAACAGAGGGAAAGAAAGAGACAGAATAAAGATGAAAAATATATTATAACTCACCTGGAAGACAGCAAGCAGAGTCGGAGTCACAGCCGGTCTGGACCAGACATAAGGGCACACGGACCAGTGAAGCAACTAGGTCCACGGAACGTCCGCACCAACCACACGCCCCTGCACAGAGACGCAGGACGGAGAGTTCAACGCAGAAAAACCTAAGGTGAGAAATAACCCCAAGGGAGCGGATTTGGACCAGAGGGAGGTGGGAGTCCACCCATCACAGAACCAGTATCTTAACCCTCCATTCTCCTGTTATAGGCGCTACCCAACGTCTGGCACATAACCAAGCAGAGAGGGGTCTGGGATAGCACTAAGACCTCCATCCAATATCGTGTGGTGCCCCCGTGGATACCAGGTGAGCGTAACATTATTAAGTTTCTTTGGGATTGCTCACATCATGATTAATCCCAGGGGTGGGGATTGAGTTCTCCACCTACGTCAGCTGGAGACCAAATACATCTAGGATCTTGACACAAAGGTACCATCAGGACAAAAGGTAGATGGGGAACTGTACACCTTCATTGGTGTCTAGGTTTCCTGTTCTACTTGTGTCAACCCTTTCTGTTGTGACTGCCTTGGTGAATCCCATCCAGAGCTGTCACATACATGATCCAATGTTGTTCCTGTCCCCTTCCTTTAGCGGTCATCTCTTCTGTTGTCTTCTTTCTCTCTTTTTTTTAACTTTTTACTTCTTACTTCTCGCATACTACTGTAATTTTTGCATGCATCACATGGTTGAACATGAGTCGAGCAAGTCTTGTGTGATGTTTTTTGCTCCAGCTGTTTTTTGTTTGGACTTTCATGTTTTGTTGTCTGCTTTTTTGGTTGCAATGGGCTACCAGGCATCCAGTCCTTCTTTCTGTACTTTCAGCAAGGTCTTAGTTGTTTCACACATCTCAACAGTGAATGGTGGGCATTATTGTCCATTCTTAGTGTGTGTTTCTGACCGCACGTTCATGTATCTTGACAGTAGCATCCGACATGGCCTACCTTTTGGGTTGTCCATTCTGTTGGCCCTAGTCCTCTCAGTTATCTATACACATGTATTCTTAGAGAGTCGTTGAAGCACATGGATCCCTCACACATTTAGCCCTTCCCAATGTTGATTTTGGGTGCACTTACACTTTACTCAATCCGTGCATTTTGCAATTTATTTAAGTTTGCGGCTAGTGGAGGTGGCTTGCGCCTACTCCAGGCGGTTGGTTGACACTCAATGTTCAGCATTTCATTGCATTGCACTTGCACTTTGACTCTTTGGCCCTCATTAGGACCCTGGCGGAGTGGGTTTCCGCCAGCGCTAATCGCGGCGGACCCGTCCGCCGTACTACGAGTTCCCTTAGCGCCATGGAGGTTTTCTCCGCCTGGTTTTGCCGGGCGGAGAAAACCATGGCGCTAAGGGACCTCGTTGTTAATTACGCCGCCGTACTTTACGGCGGCGTAATTAACTCCTTCCCCACTCCCAATATACCCTATGGGGCAAGAATGGGAATGGGGAAGGGTAAAATGGGGATTGGGGATTTACCGCTCCGCCAAGGTCGGCATGGGGTGGTAAATCCGCCAACCCCCATGGCGCTATCGACGGCTTTCCGCCGTGCTTCGCGGTGCATTTAGCACCGCGAAATCCGCCAGGGTCGTAATGAGGGCCTTTGTGTCCTTGAAATGTAGATTCTTTCTTCATTTGGGGGCACATACAAGCTGCATGCACTTGCACTTTATTGTCTTGCTACTACATTTTTATCAACCTGTGCATTTGAATATTGTGTGCGCACATCAGGATGACTTATTGCTTCTCCAAGGGCCGACAGTTGACACTTTGATCATTTGGGGGCACACACATGCTGCTAGCAATTGGACTTTATGAACTTGCCATCATGTTTTTACCAACTTGTGCATTTCAACATTGTGAGTGATCACCATGTCAACCTTTTGACTTTCTAAGGGCCCTTTTCATTTCATGATAGCACTTGCACTTTTATATTTCGTAATCATTTGCTTACCGTAAAACAAAAAAACATTTTTTTTTAAAAAACATGACATTTTCATTATGCATTTGTATGCTGTTTTAGTGTGTTATAATGTGTGCTAAGCTCAGCAATTGTAATTCTTTACAACTGGGCACTATCGTTTAGATATGGTTCTTAATTGAGTTCAGCCACACTACGTTGGCTCCAATGTATTCTAAGATGTCTGCCTGCTTATTTCACTGTTTTGTGTTAATCTAAATAGTTGCAATTTATTTATTTTTTAAACATATTTTATTGGCATTTGTATTGGATGCATACAAATACAAGAAAATTAACTAAAACAATAAACATAAACAACAACAGTCTTCATGGGAAACAGTTCCTCTTAGGTGGGCATGGGTGCAAATGGGGGTTCCGATATCTCGGGAAGTGGGAGGGATCTCGGTCAAGAAGATCAGCATATCCAGGCGAGTGCTAGGGATCCGTTATGGCAAAGTAGTGGGGTTTATCAGGGGGGTTTATGGTCTGCACTGAAGTGTATATCTCTCAGGAGGGCCTTCCAAGAGTCCAGAGTGCCACTTGCAATGTCTCCGTTAGAGGTGATTCCATCTTGCCAGGCTCTGGTTTCGGCTGCAGTCCATCTCTCTAGTTCTTTCATCCAGCGTTCATGTCTAGGGCCCCTTGGTGTCTTCCATGCCATGGCTATAGTTCTTTTCGCAAGGATACATGAAATGTCCATCAACTTAACAACATGTTTATATTTGCTTGGTCTGGGGTAGACCCCTAATAAGCCTTCCCCGGGTGTCCATTCATATCTGCTTATCCCAGCGTCAGTGCAGGTTTGTTTGACTTTGGACCACAGCGCCATTGTCCTGGTGCAAGTCCAGAACATGTGGATCAGATCAGCTTTGTCGTTCCCACACCATGGGCAAGCCGGGGAGGCCTGTTTGTTGAAGGAGGCCACCCTGTGTGGGGTCATATACGTCCGATACAGGACGTTTAGTTGTATCTGACCGAATCTGGAGTTTCTCGACACCTTCTTGGGGTATAGTAGCGTTCTTTCCCATTCCTTGTCTGTAAGCGTAGTTTCAAGATCCATTTCCCATTTCGCCTTCAGTGTCGCACTTTTGGGGTTGGGTTTGTCGATGAGCCTCTTATTGAGTCGAGAGACCGGTTTCCAGCCATCCGTGAGGTCGTGCATCTCTTGTAACAGTGGGTCTGGGGTGGGTTTGTTTGAGGAGGAACTGGCCGCTTGATAGCCCTTCATTAGCCTGCAGCGATTCAAAATCCCTCAATTCGCCCTCCTCAAACATATCACCCCATGTTTAAATTCCGGAGTCCTCCCACCTCCTAGCTGTGGAGAGATCTGATTCTGTTTTGCACACATCAACCAGAATGGGGTTGTCTGGAGAGTAAGGGTGTTTCACCTGCCTGATGTAGCAGGTTCTGGTCCAAATCTGCCTGCCAAGTTCGACGATCAGGTGGGCATCTGGAGATTGTCGTAGAGGGTTCCAAAGAGTTTCCCTGGCGAATATTCTGGAGGGAGATTGTCTCAATAGTCCCAGCTCGGCTGATGGTTCGTCCGAGAGCCACTTCGTCACGTGGCTAAGCTGTGCCGCAAGATAATACAACTGGAGGCCTGGGAGTTGTATTCCCCCTTCCTTGTATGGGAGAGATAGGGTAGCCAAAGTCAATTTATGCCTGGTAGGTCCCCATAGGAAGTCCTTGATAAGTGCCTCTAATTTCTTAAAGAAGGGCGGTCTGACGTAGTGGCATATGTTGACGAAGAAATACAGAAATCGGGGGAGGACTATCATCTTAACGATTGCTGCTCTGCCCACCATTGCAAGTGAGAGACTAGACCAAAATTTAATGGATCTGCAAAGGCTGGTTATTGCTACTTCCGTGTTGTGCTCGTGTGTGAGCATCGGGGTGTGACTCACATTAATTCCTAGGTACCGGAAAATGTCGAGTTGCCTCTTTATCCCAATGTCCGGGAGGTCAGTTTCTTCTAAGCCTCTCAGGCTAGCCAAGGGAATGGCAGAGGATTTCAGTCTACTGAATTTGATCACAGAGTATTTCGCATAGTTGTCTAGTACATCCAATGTGATTGGTGCATTGACCTGGGGATCTTTCAAGTATAAAAGGACATCGTCCGCGTATAGGGATATTATGTTATGTTCGTTGCCCACTTTGATGCCAGCGTCAAAGAAATGATTCCTAAAATATATGGTAATCGGCTCCAGGCCCAATATGTATAGCATGGGTGACAGTGAGCACCCTTGTCTGGTGCCCCTTTGTATTTTCCAGGATTCAGACACTGTTCTGCCGGTTTTTACTCTTGCCATAGGAGAATTATAGAGTACTGTGATCCATCTGACAAAACCCTCGCCAATCCCGAACCCCCTCAGCACCTCGACGAGCCACTCCCAGAAGATAGAATCAAAGGCCTTGATGGCATTGAGTGATAGTACTGCTAGGTCTTCTTCATTCTCATAGGTTTCGGCCATAATGTGTTGAAGCCTTCTCAGGTTGGCTGTGGTGTTGCGTCCTGGGACAAAGCCATTCTGGTCTTCATGGATTAGGGACCCTACCACCCTAGCGAGTCTGCTGGCCAGTATAGTGGTGAGAATCTTACTGTCATAATTTAACATGGCCAGAGGGCGATAAGAGTCACAGTCAGTGGGTGGTTTGTTTGGTTTGAGCATGGGAATAATGATTGTCTCTTTCATAGTGTTAGGTAAGACCCCGTTTTCGTAGGCCTCTAGGTAGACCTTGTGGAGGATTGGGGTGAGGATGGATTCATATGTTTTGTAAAATTCAGACGGGAGGCCGGCACTTCCGGGATCCTTACAGGTGGCCTGCGATCTGATTGAACCTGTCACGTCTTCTGCTGTGATTTCCATCTCCAGTGCCTCTATCTGTTCGCTGGATATTTTGGGGAGGCCTATCTCATCTAGTGTTTCTTTGATTTCGTCTCTGTCTATTTGTGTTTCGTGGGAGTACAATCTGGAGTAGAATTTGGCAAACGCTTCATGAATTCCTAGTTGTGTCTTGTGACGTGTCCCGTTTTCGTCCAGTATCTCTGTTGGGAGGTGCCTGGGGCGTTCACGCTTACACAGCCAGGCCAGCAGTCTGCCGGGTTTGTCGGATTCCTTATGAGACCTGGTAGTGTATGTCGCGAAGTCAAACTTCTCCAATCTGTCCCAGGAAGATTGGCATTTCTCGCGGGCTTCCTTCAACTTCGTTTCAACCTCTGGAGTAATGTTTGAGGTGGATTCTAGACGGGAGATCTCTTTTTCTTGTGCTTCGAGTTCAGACCTCAACTGCCTACGAGTGCCTCCAGCTTTTGTAAATAGTTGCTATAGACGCAGTGGAGGGACTTGGGAAGTTATTTTAACATGCAATTTGCATTGCTACCTTTGTGTGAGCAAGAGCTCTGTGAGCGTGAAACCCGTTATCTTCCTTTTGTTTCCTTGTGCTCTCTGCATGCCGTGTTGTGCACTAATAAATATATATATATATATTAGGCTGTAGGCCATGCCCCCAAGAATCTGGCCACTAGTCACAACCAACACAATGGCCCTCATTAGGACCCTGGCGGAGAGGGGTTTACGCCAGCATAATGCATGGCGTACCTCTCCGCCAGACTACGACATTCCGTAGCGCCATGGAGATTTTTACGCCTGCTTTTTGCAGGCGGTAAAATCCATGGCGCTACGGGACTTGTTGTTAATTACGCCACCGTAATTTACGGTGGCGTAATTAACGCCTTCCCCACTCCCATTATACCCTATGGGGCAAAAATGGGAATGGGGAAGGGTAAATGGGGATTGGGGACTTACCGCCCCGCCAACCTCGGAATGGGGCGGTAAGTCCGCCAACCCCCATGGCGGTGTTGGCAGCTCTGCGCCATGGTCCATGGTGCAAATTGCACCATGGACCTCCGCCAGGGTCGTAATGAGGGCCATTAACCATACAACAAATACGTACAGTACACCTTCAAATAGCAACACTCTAGCTAGAATCTCCGCAATCCCACTCCCATCCGTGGATATGTGTTTGTGTCCGCAGACACGAACAGTGACCGCAGACATGAAGGCAGCAGCATTGTTTTTTTCACCTGTGAAAACACCTCCCTATCAACTTATTTACACTCCCCCACCCTTTCCAGCCCCTCTTTTGGGCACAAAGTAACCCCAAATAAGATTTCCAGACTTTATTTTCACCGCGCTGTCTGCACACAACAGCCATAGACCGCAGATCCAATATGGCAACCATTTCAAAAATTTGGACGCACCAAACGTTTTTCAACATACATTCAGCATGCATTTTTGGTGCCCGTGGACATCAAGCCACCCTCTGATTGGTCCAGACATGTCCGCAGACTCCGAAACAGGAAATGAGTCTGCGTAACCGGACCCAGATATCACAAATATTTTTTTACCAACTTTTTGGTCACTTATTAAAAAACTACTGGATGGAGTTATAGGGTCGGTGTAAAGCTGTTTTTGGATGGTTTATAACCTTGGCGCCCATCAATGAAACTGCATGAAAGATGCGACCCTGAATAGTTCTGCAAAGTTTGGTGTTGTTTCGTTAAGCAGGGGCAAAATCTGAGGCGAGGGACACAAAATATTTGAAAGGCTTAGAAATGTGGTGCCGTTTGACGAATCAGCACAAAAGTTTGCAAAAAGATTGTAGACTCAAATTGAATATTTTTGCAAAGTTTGGTGGGATTTTGTCAAGTGGGGGCAAAATTTGAGGGGGTATCAACATTTTTAGATGGATTATACCTTTGGTGCCATTTGATGAATCTTCACAAACGTTTTCAAAATGATTATAGACCTCGCCTTGTTTGTACAAAGTTCGAATGGATTCTGTCAAGTGGGGGCTAATTTATATGACTATTTTATGTATGTACATTTTGACACTTTTCAAAAAATAAAACATAAATGGATTTGCAGCAAACTCATGCAAGGAGCATTGGCAAGGACCCAAAAGCATAGTTTTGCATATGTGTAAGTCTTTAGTTTTTGGAAAGTGTTATATTATAGTACAACAAATAGTGATATAGTGATATACCTTTGGTGACTGAGGTATAGCCTTTGGCCATGACCCAGACAATCTGACCACTGGCCATGACCACAGGGGACCGGCAATGGGGTTAAAGTTTGCATGGCCAGTAGGTCCTTCTATGTGGTAAAGGTTTTCGAAATCAGGATAGGTTTGGATGGGGGAAAATAATTCTGCTTGTGGCTACAGCCCGAAGTGCTGGACAGGATTGCAGCAAACCTGCGCGAGGAGCATCAGCAAGGACCTCAAAGCAAGGTTTTACAAATCTGTCCTGTGTTTTATTTTTTCAAAAAGTACAAAATATTGTGATATAACTTTGGTGTCTGGGCAGTGGGCCTGGCCCCGAGCAAGGAGAAATGTCTACTCTATTTGCTTATAGGGGCATGAAGCATGGCCGAAGCCCTAGGTTTCAATGGAAAAAACAATTCTGTGTGCGGCTACATGCTGAAGTGCTGGACTGGATTGCAACAAACCTGTGGTAGGAGCATCAGCAAGGACCTGAAAGCATGCTTTTGCAAATATGCCTTGTGTATTATTTTTTCCAAAGTGTCAAAATGGAAGTACAAAAAATGGTGATATAACTTTGGTGCCTAGACAGTGGGTCTGGCCCGCTGCAAGGGCAAATGCCTACTCTGATTTACTTATTGGGGCATGCGGCATGGCCGTAGCCCTAGGTTTAAATGGAAAAATTAATTCTGCTTGCAGCTGCAGCCTAACGCACTGGCTGGAATTTCAGCAAACTTGCGCATGGATCATTAGCAAGAACCTGAAAGTTTACTTTTGCAAATCTGTACTGTGTTTTACTTTTTTGAAAGTGTCAGATTGAAAGTACAGAAAAAATGATATGACTTTGCTACCTGGGCAGTGGGCCTTTCACTCGGCAAGGACAAATGTCTACTCTAATTTGATTTTTGGGGCATGCGGTATGGCCGAAGCCCATGCCCCATGAATTGTGGAGACTCGCCATGGCTGCAAGCCATGAACAGTGGCCATTGGTCACATTGTGAGGTTGTAGTGGACACTGAACTAGAGTGCAGGGTAGGTGAAGTGGATAACGGGGTGGGTTTGGTGGGGCTGATGTCATAGGTGAGCCTCATGCCATAGGCAATTCAACCATGACTTGCATCCCCAGCATGCACATCTGATAACGACACACATAAGTATGAGTTGCAAAAATTATGTTTGTTAAAGGAGGTTTATAGTTTTTTCATATATGTTGTTAAGTGACCTCAACTCAGCACTCAAACTAAGTCAATGCCGAGTCTGGGATGCCCAAGGGAAGCCCTTATTTATATATTTTTATGACTAGTTCATAAATCTGGATGATAAACCCTTGTATAACGCCCCTCTCTTTGAATCCCCCTGACCTCCCTGAGCCAAGAATTAGGTTTGTTTTGCAAATTAAAAGATTTATTTGAAAATTAAACTATATATATATATATATATATATATATATATATATATATATATATATATATATATATATATATATATATATATATGTAGAAAAAAAGGACTGGAAACCAATCCGGATTACATCGGCACTCCGGCTGTGATCGAAGTGAAAGGCTGGATGTCTTCAATAAATCCACACGCAGACTTGTATTCCGTGCAGTCAAAGTGTCCTTTATTGTTTAAGATACATGGACAAAGGAGGCAGCAACGGTCCTAGGTGCAAGAAGGAACGACGCGTTTCACCCTACTCGGGCTTCGCCAGGTAAGTGACATAGAGAGAGGACTCTGGTATTATATAGACAAGTATATGAGTCCTTTTTCAATGTTTTGCACTAAGATAAGGTAACAAGTAGTAGGCAAAAATGCAGCCATGTTGGAACCTACATAACAACACAGTTCAGTGCATTTAAAAGAGACACGGCATTTTCATAGACAGTGTAGCGGTTTGAAACATGTTTGTTTAATCACACCAAATGTCCCAAGTGGGTAAGGGATGGACAGAAAGCCTGAGATTGCTGATATTGAATCACTGATATTAAATCATGTGGTTTCATCTAGGTATTTACCAATGTCAATAAAATTGGGTAAGACAATCGTACACCGTTTTCTATTGTGCTGGGTATGTTGAATTCGGCCCAAGTGGGCTGACACATTGTCTCAACATGGATTGAAGTGTGCTCTCAAAAGATTGTATTCCAACATATATGTTGCAGATATCAAAATTGAGATATGCAGGTGTTGTATAGCTAATAAAGTGCTGCATGCTTTGTAAACATTGAAAAACGGTTGTTTGATAAAGTGCTGAGTGCTATCAATAAAGTGCATAGTATAAAGTGCATATTGCAAAATTGCAAGTGATAGGGAATTAAATCTAGAGGCGGTACTTAACCCTTGCGGGTGCCTCTAATATGTATTCTATCCTACTCTGATCTCTGTATATCATAAGTTTCAAAAAATGTTGATATTAATGGGCGGTGTGTTACCCTCGCGGGCGCCCAGATGCTGTGACATATATATATATATATCACACTTTTATAATAAATTAATATTTGATCGCACACTTATGAATATGACCGTGATCAACAATGGATAATATTGCACTAGCACACTTTTGTAATCACTTAGGAGTTGGTATAGAAAGGATAAGGTAGCTGAGAATGCTTTTATGGTTTCAAGGGAAAAACAATGATGGAAAGAATGCAGCACAGAAATAAACTGATATGGTTTCAACAAGAGAGAATCTAATCACTTTTCCCCTTGTGGAAATTCACTCCCCGCCTATGCAGTATAAAGAGATGGAAGGAGAGCACACAATTTTCAGGAATACCCTCAAATGCAATACCAATTCAGTCCCCCCCCTAGCAAGCTTAGAGCACAGGGATGATTTTAAAACACAGGCAAAAATACTTTAAATGTGATTTGCAAAGAAGTCAAAATATGCTAAAATGATTTTAATTCCCTATAGGAGATTCAGGGTAGGTGATAGCTACTTAAGATTGGTGCAGGTTAACACTATCAGTGATTCATGAGGGATTATCAGGTTGAAAACGGAGTTCAGCAGTTGCAAGCAAAAGACAGCGATTTTTTTTTTACAAGTGGTGAAATGAGCTAGTTGCAATTCGCGGCACTTTTTCCGAAAGCGTCGAGTGCGATTACGGAAATACTATAAGGAATAGATAGGTTCTGGGTTCGTTGGAAAGCTCAGGATCTTAGCTTTAAAATGAAAGTTAAATCTCATTCCTAGCACATGCGGTTCCAAAGATACAGACAATTTTGTGGAGGTAGATTTTCAGAAATAAAGTAATGATTCAGAATGGCAAATTACACTTTCACAGGTTTAAAGTCACAGAATGAACACGCGATTTGTAATGCAGTTCTAGGCAGGTTGAATTGGATGGGATAAGCTTATTTTAAACTAATAGATGACTATGCACAGTTCTGGCTGGGTACTCACACTATAAATTTGAAATAGGCCGTCAAGATCTGGTCAGGTTGGCTGCGGTTCTCTCGCCACGGGATGGTCTCTGGCACTGGTTCTGCTCACATCGGTCTGGTCTGGGTCTGGTCTGCGGTTCTGGATCTCTGGTTCTGGTCTCGGCACTGGATACAGCTCTGCTTTCTGGGTGTTTCTGGCACAGGGTTCTAGGCCAGAATCAAACAGCTCGCCCGGCTGTTGAATAGTTTGGTTAGGTTGCTGGACTATGAGGCCTGCTGAGAAGGATTCAGCTTTTGGAGTAGGCCTCTCTGCTGCAAGTTCTGAAGTCTGGATCTAAGTTCTGGTTCTGGAGTCTTCTGGATATTGTCTGGTCCGGCAAAATGCTTCGCAAGAAATCAGTTTGAGGTGGAAAGTGAATGTCTCTACCTGGGTCTCAATGAATCCTTTTATGTCTTTTGAAAGTGGGTGGGAAGGCTGACTTTCTATGCACAACCCTCTGAGGATCCTGATAGGTTAGAGAATCTACCGTCCTCTTATTGGGGAAGAACATGGAGGGTCATCGTGATGAGGTAGGTTTATGGGTCAGAGGATCCTCCCCTTGTCAATTTGCACACAAATCTATTTTTGATCCAAATACATAGTTACCTATGTACAATGTTTCTAATATTATATGTCCAGTTAACATATTTTCTGTAGCACCAAATCATCCGATCCCTGTCTTTGTAAGATGTCGTGTCCACTTCTGACAGAATTCTGCCCTTTTCATCCAGAACACAACCTCTAAACTTTTCCAGAATTTTCAGAAACATGCGCAAGGAATATGGGCATCAGATGATAAAGCGTCAGATTTTTAACATACAGACATTTGGAGTAATACCTTATTTTCCGCTACTACACCCCAGAACATACCACAGAGTCCTAACCCCTCTTAAAATGTGCACAGAAAATTCACAAGAATAAATGATATTATTATAAAATTTTGACAATTTCGTACTATGAATTATCCATCTTTTTAAAATTATGCTCTGGCCCAGAGGTGTGTGGTTTCCCAAAGCACATGATGGAATTTCTGGTTTGTCCACTTCCTCCAAGCTCAGCTTGCTCACAGAGGCAATGCTCCTCCCAGTTTCTTCCAAGAGGAAGCCATTTACGACCCCTTGATAAGCATTTGCCTGAGCCAAGGAAAGCTCATTGTTCTGTTTCCTGCAGCCCCAGGTACCCCACCCCTAATTCAATCAGAGAGGTGTAATCTCCTTTTGGTGGGAACAGCAGAAGGCAGCCAGGCCTGTGGATGCAGTTGCTGGGCAAGTTTCAACTCCTGTCTGGGGTAGTTGCCGGGCAGAATTCAATCTCTTCAAGCCAGGCTTCAGCTAAATGTCACTTTTGTTCCAGTTTTCTTATTTCAAATCAAACTTACAATTTTTACACATGCAGCTAGAACGCTGATTCTAAGTTCAAAACTATGACATTTAAACAGTTGCAACCTATGTGACACTCAAAAGTAGGTCACTCATTTATTTTAAACATATCGATTTTAGTGGTTTTAACTCCAATTTCACTTAAGCTGCTGACATCCACAGCTCAGCCAGTTTTGTCATAAACATTGCTTTAGGCTCTTCATCTTTCCAGATTTTGTATGCACACAAGACTACATTCTGCCAAATGTCTGCTGGTGTTCAGTGAGATTTTTGAATATCTTGCAATGTTTAAAATAGGCATTTTTAGCTTGCATTTCAGAGAAACAAATGTGATTTCAAAGCGCTTTTTTTTTAGCTAGCCGGCACTGCTGTTTTTCCTTTGGCACCACGTTTCACTCATGGCGCTTCTGGCCCATCACGCTCGCACTGGTGGGTGGCAGGTCAGGCGACCATTTTGGTGTGCGCAAAACTGCGCGGTTTTCCTGGATTCTGGCGCAAATGTGGGCTTTTCGGCCATCTTGGATTTTCTAAGCCCACAGCACCAAATGTTGTAGCCTAATAATTCAAACGTGGGTCAAGACACTTGACAATGTTAAAAGAGGAATTATTATGAACTTAACTTATATACAATGATGTAACATCATGAAATATTTTCACTTATACAAACCTATGCTATTCATTGAAAGAACATTGCTAAAGTGAGGTTATGGTTTAGTTGAACTCATAAAACTTATCAAATTCAGGGTAAAAACGTTATTAAAGGGACGTTATGGTCACAAGTAAAATAAAAAAAAACAATACATTCACCAGTTATGGTAAGTTATGCAAACATAACTCACGCCACCACCACCATGCACTGCTAACACTAGCACCCAGGACATCAAAGATGACATCATAAATGACATCATCAATGGAATCACTGATGCCATCACACATGATATTACAACTGCGTAACAATGCAAATGAAACGTCAATATATGGAATACTGCTTACAGTCTTGTTTACACCATATCAAAGGTGATCAGTAGTCTTGTAATAAACTACTCCATGTGACATAAAAGTTGCTTATTGAAAAAGAAACTTTGTAGTAATGTTTTTTTGTAAATACAGCAAACAAATATTACATAAAGAGAAACAATGAATGCAGTATGGATCATAGAACTAAAGTATTCTTAAAATGGTATGTTTGGGTAGTACAAGGACAAGTAGAAGCATATCACATTATTGAGAAATATATTATCTGCATGGGACCTGCTTCTTGTTCTATGTATGGGGACCTGCTTCTTGTTCTATGTATGTGCATTATGACCTTAGGGTACACCTTAGGGAAAAGAACTTCAGAATATAGCACAAGGCCAAGCTATACATGCACAGTACCATTATAGTATGTGTATCATGGTTTCAATGTAGTATAACCACATGAAGTCCTCAGCTTAAAATTAATACTGTCACTGAGCAAAACCAACCACCCCAGATATGTGATGTCATCAGTGATGCCATTGATGATGTCATTTGTGATGTCATCTTTGATGTCCTGGGTGTTAGTGTTAATAGTGCATGGTGGTGGCATAAGTTATGGTTGTATCGCTTACCATAACTGGCGTAATATATGGTGTTTTGTGCCAAAGAGCAACATAAACATTTGCCACTGCCAATTCACAAGTTGATTGCACCGCTTAATCTTGTTTGAAATATATGCCTATGAATCACCCAATAATACACCAGAGCCATATGTATCACTTGTAATGTGAATATATTGTTGATTTCTCTTAAGAGAGCATTCCATGTTAATAATGTGTATACTAATTGGTGTATTAAACACACATATGATATGTATTATTTGTGTTGGTCCGAGGAACACATTTAGGGCCTAATTCACAGAGCGTTTTCCAATGGGGGTTTGCCATTATAAAACGCTTTTGTGAATTAGGCCCTTAGTGTTCACACATATGAGGGGCAGAACCCTATACTGCCAAATTTGTAACAGATAGTCAAAGATGGTGGCCGGATTCCCTGCACTTCAGAATGTTGATGCTTATTATCATGTGAGACCAAATAGAAAGGGCCATGAATCATAGAGCCCATGACTACCAGTTTCCAAGCTTAGTCCCCTTTTCCATGTTTACTCCCACCATTTGTGTATTTAAACTTGTTGAACAAGGGGTAAGGTGATGTGAACAAGCAATAGGATTGTTGCGGAATGCGTTGTTGTTATGCAATCATAAACTGGCCTGCTTTCTGGGATCATGAAAAAAATACAATAAAGATCTACTATTCAAATCTTTATCCTGTCTCTGCTGAGTATTTCTGGATTTAAACTGACTAGGAGTGCGACGTGATTGCCGATTTAATTACTGGTTGCAAAGAAGAGATAGATATATATATATAGTGAAAGTAGGGAAGTCAATTCGAGCCAAGCCACATGTTCCACAATGCCACCCAGTAGCCCTAGTAGCCATCGCTGGAAGTTCACCTCCAGTTCTGAGCTACAACAGCAAGGCATTGACGGTATGCAAATTAGCTCAAATACTAACCTTTTTCTCCAGGAAATGATCTTTGTCTAAGAGGGCCGTGCTACTTTATACATAGCTTAATCCACCCAAGGCACACATTTGCAAGGCTGCCATGACAACGACATACCTGGTTTCACCCTTATTAGGGATCATCAGGCAGTGTAGTCCTGACAGCCTTGTGGTTGGAGCACCACAACACCAGAAAGTTATGGTGGGTTTAAAAAGGTTTGAAAAAAAAACTTTCACCTAAAATGTGAAAGTAGGAAACAGCCACACTTAATTTCTGATCACTCCTGCAAAAAAAAATCAAAAAACACCAAAAAAAGATCATATAGGCTCCATCAACTTTACATTTATCAGTAAAGTAGATAAGATTCTCCAACATTTTCATTAGCATTTTGTGTTATATTAACGGAATAAATGGACAATTGTATACTGGAGAAAAATAAAAAAGGACAGAAACAATTTTCTGTCCAGAATACTTTTCTCTATCATACAATAAGGACCATAATTGATAGACCTTTATAAGTATCTGCGGTCTCCACAGTCCCCTTTCCAGGCCATGGATCATTAAAACACCCAGATGGTACGTGCACACCATCGCACAGGGCAGCCCTTCTATCCTTTTTAATTTTATATTGTTAACACTCCCTCAATGCCTGCTTTCTAACAGTCATCCATCCATCCACCAATCACTTCCAAAAACTGTACATATAACGGTATGACCATATTAAGCTTCCACACACCAACTGTCACTTAATAATCTTCAACAAATCTTCTACAAATCTTTTGCATCTGCATTTCCCTTGCTTATACACGCAAAATGTATACTGTGCTCCTATAAATGCACATATGCTTTGTGCAGTGAGAGAAGTGCATAAATAGAACGGGCAGTATGGATTGGCAAGTGCTCATGAGAACCCAGGAGGGAAATGGCAAGGGATGCCAAGGTGGGATGCCACTGGCTAACTAATGGAGCAGAGGAGTCCCAAGGGTCATAACATCCCTTTTTGTCAATTTAATAGGTTTTTATAACTCAAAATGTTTCCTGGTGTTACATCACTGTATATAAGTTATTAATAATTCCTCTTTTCATTCATGAAAGAACTATAAACCTCCTTTAAGAAACATATTTTTTGCAAAACATACTTATGTCTGTCATTATCAGCAGCGCATGCTGTGGATGCAAATCATTGTTCAATTGCCTATGGCATAAGGCTCCACCATGACTCCAGCTGAACCAAACCACCCCTATTATTCACTGCACGTACCTTGCATCCTGGCTCAGTGTCCACTATACTCTAATAATGTAACTAATGGCCAGTGCTCATGGCTTGCCATGGGAAGTCTCCAAATCCATAGGGCATTGGGTTTTGGCCATGCTGCATTCCCCAATAAGCAAATCAAAGTGCACATTTGCATTTGCCGAGGGCCAGGCCCACTACTCAGACACCAAATGTATATCACTAGTTTTTCTACTTACATTCTTACACTTTGGGAAAATAAAAAACAAGACATATTTCCCAAAACATGCTTTCAGGTCCTTGCTAATGCTCATCGCGTAGGTTTGTTGTAATCTAGTCCACCACTTTAGGCTGTAACCGCAAGTAGAATACTTTTTCCCATTCAAACCTACCTCTTCGCAATGCTTCATGCCCCAATAAGCAAATTACAGTACACATTTCTCCTTGCTTACAGCCCGGCCCGTTGTCCAGACACCAATGTAATATCAAACCATGCTTTCAAGTCCTTGCCCACCCTCCTCGTGCATATTTGCTGCAATCCCATCCAGCACTTCAACCTGTACCGACGAGCAGATTTCTTTTCCCATTGAAACCTATCCCAATTTCGAAAAACGTTACAACATAGCCAGTTCCTGGTGGCCATGCCCACTTTAACCCCATTGCTGGTCCCTCGTGGTCATGGCCAGTAGCCAGATTGTCCGGGTCATGGCCTTAGGCCATGACCGGGCCAATCTAGCCACTGCCCATGGCCACAGGCGATACCTCCGTCACCAAAGGTATATCATTATTTTCTGTACCTACATTATCAAAAAAATCAAACACAGACACATTTGCAAAACCATCCTTTCAGGTCCTTGCCAATGCTCCTTACACGAGTTTGCTACAAATCCGCCCATGTTTTATTTTATGAAAAGTGTTAAAATGTACATACATAAAATAGTCATATAATTTAGGCCCCACTTGACAAAATCGATACAGAAAATGCACAAACATTCAAGGTTGGGTCTCTAATCTTTCTGAAAACGTTGTCCACAATCGTCAAACAGCAACAAAATTATAAACCATCTAAAGATGTTGAGACCCCCCTCTAATTCTGCCCCCTCTTGACAAGATTCCACCAAACTTTGTAATAACATTCATATCTAGGTTTAAAACATGTGTGCAGATTCGGCAAATGGCACCACATTTATAATCCTTTCAAATATGTTGGGACCCCCCCTCTATTTTTGTTCCCTCTTGACAAAACAGCACCACACTTTGCTGAACCAATCAGAGTCAGGTCTAGAATGAAATTTCAAGATTCCATGCAGTTTCATTGAGTGGTGCTAAAGTTATAAGCAATCCAAAGAAACTGCGTCTCACCAACCCTGTAATGCAGAAATAGGCATGATATGATATGATATGATACGATATGATATGGTATTTATAACGCGCCTATACACAAGTGTTTCAAGGCGCGACGAGGCAAGGGAGGGGGAACACAGGGAAAACAGACAACGATCCTACTAGGCCAGGTGTCATTTAGATCGCGCAAGTGCATGGGAAGGGGAAAGGGAAAAGTGCGGGGGGATGTAGAGGGGGGAAGTGCAGTACAAGGGATAGTACAATAAAAAAGATAAATAAAACAGCCAGCGGGTGGCAAGTGTATGGTAATTGCAGAACATAAGTGCTGGTAGGGGGACTGTATGGCTACAGAAAACAGTCCCCAGGTGCAGGGGTTGGCAGGGAGTCAGTACAGGTAGGCAACTGGCGGGCCTGGGCCCAAGATCAGAAGGGAGGCCAGGTATCCAGTGCAGTATCTGTCAGGAAGATCAACAGGGGAGAGGGGGAGTGAAAGCAGAAGCAAAGAGGAAGGTTTTGAGGTGCTTCTGGAAACGGAGATGGTTCTCCTCAATTTTCAGGGAGGCAGGAAGGCTGTTCCAGAGGGAGGCCCCTGCCGAAGAGAGAGATCTACCACCAACTGAGGGAGTTGGAGCCGGAAGAGGGGAGAGGTCGCCTTCCGGCTCATACATATCACGAACATCACAGGACTGGCCGGACATCTGGACTGTTTGGGGACATCGGAGTTGAAAAAACACCAATTTATTTAGCTTTTTAAGGCCATATCCCGTCCCATCCTCACCACCCCTCACCTTCCCAGAGATTGTTTAATTAGTTTGACAAGTGCAATGTTGTGTTTTTTAACATGTTTTCACTGCAGTGTTTGCAGACAACGGCAGCAGTTCGCAAAAATCCAAGATGGCTGGCATTTTCCAAAATCTGATGCAATGCACCTCATGCTTTTCACCATCCAATCAGCGGTTGCGTTGATATCCACGGACATCACGCCACCCTCTGGAGTAATCGGAGGCCTGTCCGCAGAGTGAAAAGTGAAGTGAGTCCACCGACCAAACCCAGATATCACTATTTGTTTTTTACCTACTTTTTGATCGTTTAAAAAAAACTCCTCAACAGATTTACACCAAATTTACAAAAGGCACGTTTTCGAGACAAAGCTGTTGCTCCTGCCGCAAATCTGGTGAAAATCCATCCAGCGGTTTGGGCTGTAGGCGTGAGCAAACAATTTTTTCCTTACATCTATCGGAAAACCACAACTTTTGGGACACCCCTATAACTTTGACCCCCACCCTTGATGGAACTGCATCAAACTTCACAGTACCAATCTGACGGGGCCATATACATTTCCTGAAAAGGTTTGTGAGTTGTCTAGAGTGGGCAAAGTTATAAGCCACCCAAAGCCACATATATATATATATCGATGAGGTCTTGTTTCCGTTTGTGTCTGTGCTCCCGTCGTACATAAGAGACACCACTGACTTTTTGTGCAGAATAGAGGACATTCCCTGGCAAAAAGAATATTTAATGGCAACAATGGATGTCGTATCGTTATACACATCCATCGGACATGAGGATGGCAAAACTGCTTGCCTACATTACCTGAATACTAAATCATTGAACTTTCTAACCCATACCAACATGGTTATGCAAATCATCGACTTATGCCTAACGAACAATGTCTTCCTCTTTAATGATGAATATTTTAAGCAGGTGCAGGGCACAGCAATGGGGACAACGTTTGCGCCATCGTACGCTAATTTGATGATGGGGCCTTGGGAGGAACTTGAGGCATGGGCAGATACCAATCAGGAATATACACAGAATGTGGTTTTATGGCTAAGGTACATTGACAACCTTTTTATCATCTGGAATGGTACTGCGAAGGGTTGGGCAGAGTATGTCAAAAAGTTGAACCAAAATACCAAAAATCTAAGATTCACAGAAACCCACAGTCGGACTTTTATTACCTTTCTAGATGTAAACATTTGAATCGTCAATGAAAAAATATCCTGTGAACTTCATAGAAAGAAGATTGGCTCAAACACTCCATTGCACGCACTTAGTGGACACCCAAAAAATGTAATTTGGAGTGTCCCCTATGGGGAATTCGTGAGGCTAAAAAGAAATAACACCACGCTAGAGTCCTACGACCGGGAGAGTAAGATCACGGCCGCAGGCTTCAAAAGACAGATGTACCCTAAAAGGATCATTGAGAGGGCCTTCCTGAAGGCCAGACTAATAGAAAGGTCAACTCTACTAGCTGGCAAAAAAAGCAAAGAAAAATCGGAAGGGGAAAATAGCACACGATGTATACTCACGTTTGATAGCCAATCAAAAAACATTAAACACATTCTGAACAAGCACTGGAGTATCCTGTTAGCTGACCCAGACCTTGCAAAAAACCTCAAACCTCATCCAGAGGTCACTTTCAGAAGAAATAGATCCTTCAGAGATTTGTTAGTTCAAAGCTTTATGGGAAGTGAAGAGAAGAAGGTTCTCACAAATTGGCTGACCGCCAAAAAGCTAGGTTTTTACAAATGTACCCATTGCAATATGTGCAAATATGCAATTACTGGTGGAACTTTTAGACATCCGGTGACAGGACATACTGTGTTGATCCAGCAATGGATCACTTGTGAAACGGATCATGTAGTCTATGCCCTTACGTGTGCATGCCAAAAATGGTATATTGGCAGTACGAAGTGTAAACTAAAAATTCATATACAACAGCACGTGCGTGCAATTTTACACAACGACACCAATTACCCAATGGCGAAGCACTTCGCCGAATGCCACAATAAGGAAATTGACAGTTTCAGATTCCTGGGCCTACACAAAATCGAATTGGGTCCAAGGGGAGGAGATAAGGAAAAGCTACTCAGACAAAAGGAAACAAGGTGTATATTGGACTTCGAGAGCAAACAGCCCAATGGGCATAACCCTTTCTGGGTTGCTGAAAAATTAAAAACAAAGTCTCCTGTCACTATACATATGATGTGGGAGTAACACCAGCCTGCAAAAATTCTGTGGAGTGTCGAAATCAGCTTTGACCATTGTTTGAACCTTAGTTCTTCAAAAGATGTTATCGGATAAGGGAAAAGTAAAATACTAATGTCAAATTCCTGTTTTTAAGGAGAATGAGAAATACCCTTACGTTCTGTTTTCAATGTGTCCAATGTTTTAAAAATGTTTTTAACATGTTTGGGTTTATGGTTATTTATGTTTTGCTTCTAATACACTTGTTTTGAATGAGTAACAATTTAAACAAAAAAACTTTGGTGAGGAAAGAAACAGGAGAGGCTTGTGGAGTAGATTAAAGTTGTGACGCTTCCCGATATTGAGGTCTAGGTGGACATAGACCGTAGACAGTTTGACCCAGATTGATTATAGATTCTAGGTATATATATTTTCTATGCAAATTGAAGAGAAGCATAGTACGAGCAAATCCAACATACTCTCTCTCTGTTTCAACATGTATACTTGGCAATATATTTTTTTAAGAGAAATTGCTGCTATTGCACTTGTCACTTTAATTGAACAACGAAGGCTGCTAATGCACTAAGCACTTTATTATCTCAACAGTGAAAATGACTAGTCACTATATCTATCTTGTAACTATTCCGATCCATATAGATATGTATATATGTGGAATTGTGAACAAAATTAATGCTGCTATTGCACTTGCCACTTTAAATTGAAAAGTGAAGGCTGTGAATGCACTAAGCACTTTATCACGCTGAGAAGCGAGAGATGTATTTGACATTTTTCCTTCTTTTCATAAATTTCTGCATACAGATGTGGTCTAAGCTTTACAAAGCTATTCTCTATAGAAGAGATAGCAGTAAAAATGCACTGTGCATTCTAAGCAAAGAATTAGCAAAATATGCAGTACACGTAAAACTGTTTGAAATGAATATGTTGTCTTGAGCACTTGACATTATAAAACTTGCACGATGCACTTTAGCCTTGTATTAGGGAAAAGGTTTAATATCAAACGGACTAAATAAGTCTGAGTACAACCACACCGAAAAACAGAGAAATTGTAACACATGGGCACTTGCTATTGATTGAAATTGGGTAAGTCACACCCTAATAGTAGGATGGGAGGAATCAGAAATCATTGGTATTTAAATGCACTGTGAAGGAAATGCACAAAATGTAGTAGATTACAAAGTATGACTGGTAATACCTAAGATTGCATGGCAAAATTAACCGTTCCAAGATTGACGAGTCAAAGAGGCAAAGTCTGGGGAAAGGCGAAATCAGTCCTTCTATGATTGCTACAATTTGTGCTCCTCCTCCTCCAACTACCCCCCTCCCCCTGCTTGCCTGTTTTCCTCACGTTTTAAAACGGCTCTGTAATAATGAGGTTAATTGTTGTGAGCAAGCGGCGAGTTGGCCGCGAAACGCGTAAACGCCTCTTCATGAGGAGTGGTGCACTTGGGAGGACCTGGACACTTTGGTCTTTATGTCTGTTTTTTCCAATTTTGGAACGGATTTCCATGGATTGTTAACATGATTTTTTCCCTGTGAAATAAATAAAGGAACAGTTTGGAACGAAAAACAACGGTTTGGATTTCAACTTCTTGCAATGGTGACTGGTTGGTAAAATTATTGTGGAGCGTGCAGCTCGAAACATCTACCTAACAGGTAGAAGCAAGAATATATATATATATATATATATATATATATATATATTTTACAGGGCCCGCAGACATCATTTGGATTGCAGGGGGTTTTGGGTGAGTCTTGTTATTTTGGCCGTACCCCCAAGAATCTTTCCACTCGCCACACGTACTATAGTACTATGTGTGTAGAAATGATAAGTACTGTAAGGGAGCATACAGTATTTGCAATATGGTGGAATTATATAATTGAAATGTATATGGGGTTTATGATCGTAGTACAATTGAGGATAGTGCTTGTGGAATATTTATTTGTTTCTTTGTGAAGATAACAAATAGGATAATACTTTGTTGGGTTACTTAGTTGCATACAGTAATAAAGCTGGAATCTGGTTCTTTTTCTGTGGAAAAAAACGTATAATTTGTTAAGTACGATAGTCTAAAAGCTTTAATTGCACACCATTTTACATATAGGTTTACTTTGTTAACGCTCATAAATAGTAGATTCTATGTACTATGTTTGATACAACATTAGTGTGTGCTACACTGTTGATGTGACATGGAATAAACATCGGGTCATTGGAAAAAAAAATCCATAGAGGATAAAAAACATTATTATAATTATGTGAGCGTAAGTGTGATAGTATGTTTGTTTGAAGTATATTGTAATTAAGGGAATGTTTAAAGTATTTAGATATCTGTTGGCTTTTAAAAGTACTACTGTAGTATTATGGATGTAGTTAGATACCTGTTGGTGTTTTCTTTTTATTGTGCTACTGTTTACTTAATATTCCTTCAGCCCAAATTTAGTCACTAGACATTTGTTATATTTGCTGGTAACCTATGTCTTGGAGTAATTGAGTTGTTGTTGCATTCAAGCCAACCACTTATTTTGGCATATGCAGTATAGTGGCCTGAAGTGGTTGTAGCTGCAGTGTGGTAGATTATGCACATGCATCTATGCCTTGTTTTACCGCTCTGGGCCATTTTCTTAACATACGAAGGCAATATTAACGTTTCTGCCATGCTTTCCTCCCCGTCTTTAAAGTGCTATTTGTTTTACTCCGTTTCGAGCAGTTGCAAAAGGAATGAATTTCTATGGCATCCCATTCCATTTAGCATCTAAATAAGAATAGTAGGATTAATATTGATGTTTTTTCTCTCGTTCTTTGGAAGAAATCAGAAACTATTGCCTTCACAAAATGCTGTATCCTCCTACGACTCTACGGCAGAGGATTATGGAATTCATACTCAATTGACGTGATGTCAGGACAGGGGGATAGGGCATTTTCTCTGGCTCGTCTGGTTCTCCTAAGAGCTGAGGGAAGCTGAGAAAGTCCACCATCCTGCTTGAATCAACCCCAGGCTGCCCGATAGTCGCTGAGCTGTAGTCTGTTTGCAGGGCTCATGCAGGTGGATGGAGTCCACCCACTTTTATCAGAGGGTGGACTCAGTCCCCCCAGCTAAAATGAGAAACATTGACAGCCTGATTCATGGAATTATGTGCGTGAAAAAATCAGATTTGCGCACCTTTGTGCCCGAAAATCCCTGAAGTATGGGGATTTTCGGGCAGAAAGGCGCACAAATCTGTGTTTTTCACGCAAATAATTCCATGAATCAGGCTATGAATGTCCTCTTTGAATGTATGAATTAAGATCGAACCGCAGTCGTTAGGTTTGCAGGCTGGACACTTCACCACTGCACTATATAACCTTATGAAAAATATCAAACTTAAGGTGAAATGTCCCATTTCGGTACTGCAAGTTCAAAGGAAAACACTTTGTATTGGTTCATGGTTTTAAAACATGCACACCTTTTAACGTTTTCAAAAACACTATTAGAAGAAAATATCCTCTTTTGGTTTTGTGTGTGTGTCGATTTTATAAAAGGCAAATGTCATTCTTTCTGTGCAATTTGGGTGGTTATGCAAACCCAATTTAATGAAATGTGCATATTTCACCTTGAATGCTAATTTCTGGCGACGTCACATCCCTTTGTGTTTGTTGATGAGTCCCCCCCACTTTAATTTTTAAGACTTGACCCAGCTGTGGCTCCGCGCTTCCATAGAGCAGTGCCACACTCTTCCTTTGACAGCCACATCAGAAAGGAGGAAGGTTGGTGAGAGAGAGATAGGTTTAGGTGCGGATGCCCGGCATATGTTTTGCTTTTTGGGGTGACAAAGGGAAAAGAAACCACATGAGGGCACAAGGCAGTTATATCTTGCCCTGTGGGGTGCTGGGAAGGGAAGTGCACAAGGGACATGGGGGATGGTGGCAGAACGCCAGCCATTTTGTTTTCCTTTTTTGTGATGTTGTGGTTCGAGATGAGAGGGAGCATGGTGTTTTTTTTACATTTTTTCCATATTTCTAGGACTGTTCCCTTATCCACTGCTTAAAACACTGATCCATGGGGTTGTTACATGGGTGGAAAATGAATCCGGAGGAGAGAGGATCACACACAGCATCAATTATAGATAGGTAGCACTCAACTACACGGTGTATCCCACTTTTGGGTTCCAAGTGAAATCAGAGCAAACTAAAGCTCCCATTGTCAGATGTCACTCAGTTCTCTTGATGGAAAATATCACTGTAGCTGATAGCTGCACATCCATATGTCTATATGTGTATTATTATTAATGACGATATTAACAATATGTGTATGATTATTCATAAACATAATTCTATTAAAAAGAGAAATAATAATTATATATTTAAGAAAATAATAACAATCACCATTATTTATCTATTCATTACCATCAATAATATTAATACCGATAATAATTGCAATAATTATATGGCTAATATTCATGATGATAACAATAAGAATTCTTAATCTATGTTGGCAATATTGGCACTCTGAAGCGGCAACTCTTTGCAAGTGGCATGGTTATAAATGAGCAGAAATTAAACAAACTAATAAAGCAATACATTATGCATGCACGCTGCCGGCATTATGGACTTAGTGTGCCAATGCCAGAACACCTGCAGAGATGCCTGGAGGCCCTGTCACACCTGGCCTTTCTCAAGCGCACGTGTTGAATGTGTTTAATTTGGATGTGCGTTAATAGCTATTGCTGTGAAGCAATCTGTTAATTGCCTGTGTATTTACACAGGTGTGTGGTGTATTCTCGTGCACCTGGTGCAGGTTGTCCAAAAATATCAGATTCATAACACTTTGGAAGTACATTTTCGGGGTCAGAAAAGTGTGTGTGTGTGTGTGTGTGTGTGTGTGTGTGTGTGTGTGTGTGTGTGGCGGCGTGCGTGCGTGCGTGCGTGCGTGCGCGTGTGTGTGTGTGCGTGTGTGTTTGCGCGCGCGCACAAGCCAATCTCTGGCATATGAATGAATGTGTTCAGGTTGTGCTTCCGTCTCATCGGCACTGTGGAGGGAGACTCTTCCCCAGGTCCACTCTAACGCTGTCATGCAGAGTCCAGCAAGTTCAGAACACGCTGACCCTTCTCCGGGCTTAAACTGAGAAAAGATCCTTCCTGCAGGTTGATTCCCCACATTGGGTTGTGTTGGTTGAATTGTATTTTCCCAGCTGAAGCAAAGGAACTGGGTTTAATAAAATACCAGACGGTGACAGTGTCGATCACCTCAGAGTACCCACCAGTATCATATCCCGTTCCCCACTGGACCCTCGTGGGGGGAGCAGACAGGAACAGGGTACGGAAGTTGTGCGTACACTGCTGCTGAACGTCCAATCAGATAATTAACTGAGAGCCTCGGCATTAGCATGGTGCATTTGGACGCTATCCTCAACTGTGCAACTCCACCCTATAAGCCCCAGAACTGGTTCAGTGCACAGAGCCTTGGATGCAACAGCAACACCATATTTTCCATATTGGTTAGTCCTTATGCCATATAGCAAGCCAAGGTCTGGCATAAGAGTGAATGTGTTCAGGTTGTGTTTCCCTCTCATCTGTACTGTGGAGGGAGAATCTTACCCAGGTCCACTCTAGCGCTGTCATGCATAGAGTCCAGCAAGTTCAGAACACGCTGACCCTTCTCAGGGTTTAATCTCAGAAAATAACCTTACTCCAGTTTGATGCCCCACATTGCGTTTTGTTGGTTGAATTGTCTTTTCCCAGCTGAAGCAAAGGAACTGGGTTTAAAGTCGTGATATCATTTCAGAGCACTAAAGGGTCTGTAGCCACATTAAGACAGACCATCATCCTCGCACGTGCAAGCAAGGGGCAACCATTTCTCTGACACTTATGGCCTTGCATTGGGTACGACTGTACACAAGACCTTTTAACAGCATATCTGCCCATCCAAGGGTCGAAATGTGCGAACTACTAGCGTGTTGTGCAACATTATGATCCCACATGCTATGCTTGTGTGTGAAGACAACAGTTGAGTGAATGGTTCTAAGTGCACCACTTTGAAAAGCATCACCTGTCCACATGGAGTCAGACACAAACTGCTACTGCTGCAGGAATCTGATTAAGATGTGGTAGCCCACCCAGTCACTGCAAGTCAGTGGTCGAAGTGAGCGGGAACGGTCGGGAGCGGCGTTCCACTACTTTATCTTTTACTGTTAACAGTTACACTACTTTTCGCAACCATAGCCACCATTCCACAACTTTTCTTTGTGAAGTCAAAGCACACTTCTCCACTTTACCACCCGATAGCAGTTACAGCTAAACGGAAATCTGTTTCAACTCAATTGGCCATCAACCAGCATGGCTGCAGCCCTTGGAAAATGTGTTGCACTTCGCTCCCTTCCTGTGTACTCTATCCCGGCCAGGGTCACAGTTCCACTACTTTTTTGTACACTTCTATCACTGCAGCAAGTGCCCCATGAGTAGCAGAGTTTATAGTGCCCTTGGATCACAGTCTGTAATTAAGTGTTGGTAATCATACTCGCAGAAGGTATGATGTTGATGATGTATGTATTAAAATAAAACTAACATCAATTTCTTGAGCCTCTTGGTGTTGCGGTTAAATTACGATTTTGTAAAGAGTTCATTCAACAATTGAAGCAAATGTGAATTTTTGGGAGAGTCCTTTTTTAATAATTTGATCCCAGTCATGGTATATCTCGCACTAAATAGACACTCAAACCTTTGTGTCTAGATCATCCTTGTGTTATTGATAAGATGCTAATCATTTAGCTAACCACATGTTGAGTGCCCTGAGGCATGCGGGGGGGCTTGGGGGGAGGGGGGGTTGGAGCTATACAAAAACACAATAGAATCGAATAGTTAGGGCAGGTGCATAGCACAAGGTTTACAATTAAGTCTTACATTTAAAAACAAATAAGGTTACTTTCTAAAACAGATACATTCTGTAAACTTTGGGAATCGCATCATTAATCAATAACCTATTATTAAACACCATAACCCAAAACAAAAACCAACATTAAAATCAACATTGCTGAAAACTGCTCTTAATGTGTGAATGTGCTTATGGTTAATATGAGGTGTGGTTGTAAGTGTACATTTCAAGGCCATGCAGAATAAGGCGTGATCATAGGTTTTTTTGAGGCTATTAAATATAAGGTGTAATAGTGGGTGACGTTGTGCAGTCATTTGGTGTAAGGTGTAATTGTGGATGTATGTTTTGAGGTCATTTAATAGAAGTTGTGTTTGTGGGCGTATGTAGCATATTGCGACTCTGCACTCTCCTTCTCCCCTCACATCTCTGACGTCTCTAAGAAGTCACACTACCAGCTTCACCTCCTTAGAGGTATTCTTCCTTTCCTCTCCTACCCCCAGAAGCTCACTGTCTCCAGAGCCCTGGTCCTCTCCAAGCTGGACTACTGTAACAGCCTCTATCTAAATCTGCCTGCCTCTACTCTCCGCCCCCTGCAACTTATCCAGAACAGGACTGCGAGACTTGTCCTTGGCCTCAAGCCCAGGGATCGTATCTCTCCAGGACTGAAATCTCTGCACTGGCTCCCAGTGGCTGCGAGGATTAAGTTGAAAACCCTCTGCATTGTACAAAGGCCTTCTGGGGTCTGGTGCCGCAATACCTTCAACTCCCTCTTCCTAAATATCTTCCTTCTCGAGCTCTTCGCTCATCCGCCTCCAACTCCCTCAGGGTCAGCCGCTTCTCCAAGCAATGAGTTGGTGGCAGATCACTCTCTTTGGCAGGGGCCTCTCTCTGGAACAGCCTTCCTGCCTCCCTGAAACTCGTGGAGAACCATCTCCGGTTTCAGAAGCACCTCAAAACCTTCCTCTTTGCTACTGCTTTCTCTCACCCTCCCCCCTGCTGATTTCCTGACTGAAACTGCACTGGTTACCTGGCCACCCTTTCTGATCTCTGGCCCAGGCCCCGTCAATGGCCTACCTGCACTGCCTCCCTGGAAACCCCTGCACCTGGGGACTGTTTTTCTGTATCCCTACAGTGCCCTGCCACCAGCACTGCACTTATGCCTGCACTTCCTTGGACTTGCCACCAGCTGGCCGTTTTATTTATCTTATTTATTCCACTTTCCCATGTATCGCACATTTCCTTGTCCCCTTCCCATGCACTTGCGTGATCTAAATGACATCTGGCCTAGTAGGATCATTGTCTGTCCTCCCTTTGTACCCCCCCTTGCCTCGTCGCGTCTTGAAACACTTGTGTATAGGCGTGTTATAAATGCCATATCATATCATAGTGAGGTAATTTATTATAGGGTGTGACAACAGGTGTAGGTTTTGAGGTCATATATTATAAGGTGTAGATTTTTCACAGTAAGATGTATGGTAATGTGATGTGTTTTGGAGATAAATTCAATATGTGTTCTGCTTATTGTGTTGTTGGTGGTGTACATTGGAAAGATATGCCTGTCTACTGAAGTTACTGTTTTACTTGTCAAAATAATATGTAAAAATCACAATAATTACCTCAAGGTCTTGCTATAAAAGAATCAGTATCGGGCGAATCTGTCACTAGAGACAGCTGGTGTAATCGCTATCTGAGAGACCCTGTTTCAGGAAAATTCCACTTCCAGGGAAGAGGGGCTAAAAGGCAACTGGGTACATTTGTGTCTTCCTGTTCTGTCAACAATGCCACAGGCAGGCTTGGACTGGCCGCATCGGCCGATCGGCCACTGGCCGATGAACTTTGAGGACCTGGGGGGCCGGTTTTTCATGAAGCCACCCTGGGCCGTTTTTTTGTGTTTAAGAAATAATTTATATAACTCACACAGCTTGCAGGCAGCCACTGTGGCAGTGCCGTGGCACTGCGCTGCATGTGTGAGTGTGCCAGCAGTGCCACACACGTGGGCACGGGTGGCCCCAGCTGGCCCGTGTTTTTTCTTTTAATGGAATGTTTGTTCGCAAATCGCATCACGTGCGCGACTCAGGGCCTGGGCCAGGCTGGCTGCTGCTGCCTCGCGAGGCTCACCCTCGCCTCGCTAGTAGCAGCGTGGAAAGGAAACTGACACCGACTGCAGCAGGGGGCGGGGGGGTCAGGAGGACTGTCACGCATCATCAAAGCAAGGTAACAACACACACCTTGTTACCTTGCTTTGATGATTTGATAAATGATTCATGCATTGCAAATTTGCATGAATGCATGATGCATTATGCATCATGCAGCTGCACCGTGCCAGCCATGGGCGTATAGTGGTGCTCACTCGCCTTGGGCCCAGGCCGCCCCTGGCTCGCTCTGAAATGCTAATAAAATTAGCAGGCCTGCAGCCTCCTCCTGCTGCCAGGGCTGGGCCGGGGGCTGGGCCTGGGCCCCGGAGGCACAGCACACAGTCTGGCGGCCTCCCCGCCCGGCACCTTATCAACAAGTTGCTTTCAACTTTTCAGGAAGTAACAACAAGGAAGTTGTTGCTTGTGCAAAGTTGAAAGCAACTGTTGTGCCTGGGGGGCTGGGAAGGGGCCTGGGAATATGTGGATGTGGCTCAGGCCGCGGCGCTGACCCAGACTCTGTGTCGCCGCAATTGGACTACATACCACGTGACTAGAGAGAGCCTAGAGGATAAGTTTGGCCTCTCCTATCCCAGTCCCGAGACACTCCAGGCCAGCCTGCCCTGAGAAGAAGTCGAAGAGAGAGAAGATGAGGAGTCACCACTCACGAGAGACAGAGACCGCGAAGTTCATCAGCACACACTGTGTTAGGATCCTGTGCTCAGGTAAGATGCACCACAAACAACCCATTTGCTTCTACAATGTTTACCCAGTCACGTAACATTGCCCCTTTATGCCCGAACCAAAATGCACAAAATGCTAGTGTGGAACAGTTTGCTAAGTTACTTCACCATGCGGCTAGTAGTTTTTACCAGTTTTACTGTACACAGTACGAATATTATTCAAAATGCACAATGTGCATCACATGTTATCAAAAAACTCCCCCTTGGGTACTACGCAAACAGTCTGTCACAAAAGGAATGTATTGCCATTTGCAACTGTGGGACACTTTCTCAATGGTGCCCGCGAGTCGAAACAGTTTTATGCCCCACTCTGACCCTGCAGTGGTGTAGGGATTCGTGTCTATTATGATAGTTGGTATTTATGAGAAGAGGAGTCATCTGTGTGCAGCTAAGCTTAGTTTCTTGATGGATGGCAACATCTAGACCACGCAAAGCAAGGGACTAGATGATGCTGGTGATTGGTTGCCTCACTTGAGATGTGCTTAAGCGGGCCCGGGTATTGTGAAGGTGACTGAGGTGTTGATGCTAAGAGTGGACGTGTAAAAATGTATGCAGGGGTTAGGGGTGAAGAGGGGGCATACTTCAGTCCAGTGCTATTCGGTTCTCTAGACAATGCATTGGATATGAAATGCCATTGAACATTCGAGACACTAGGTAGGGAATTGTTTGGCTCTTCAGCCGGTAGACCTCAGAAATCTAGTTGTGGAGACCTAAGTATGTTAAATGTATCGGGTAATAATTTTAATAAAGCCTACAGAGACGGTATTTTTGGTGCTGTCTGTCTACCTGGTGAGAGGTTGTGAATGTGAGCTCGAGTCAAGCGTTTGCTGGATGGAGTGAGTGATGACCGCCTCCACCGTCCTGTCACTTACTCACAATGATAATAATCACATTTCATGAGTTCCTGGGACAGCGCGCCAGGCAGCCCAGGGCCTTCTACGGGCCGAACCCGGCTCCTTTGACTAAGCCTTTCAGCTGCAGCATTTTCAGGCCCGGGTCACGGGTGCACGAGCATTTTCCATTTCTCACCTTGTGTTTCGCCTTTGCACACTGAGTGCAATTTTTCTCCGAACTGCTGTCAACCTTGTATAGCTAGAGGCGAACGCACATTTCACTAGCCACACTGTGTTGTGGTTTCAATATGATTCCCACGTCCTTTGATACCTTTTATTTGCATGAGGTAGTTGTGGGCAACGTTATGCCTGCATACGAGCCTCCATTTTATGTCACCAACTTAAATATGGAAATGCAACTAATAGTGAACAATGCTCCAATTAGTCTTTTAATTTGGCCATATCAACGATATCTGGAACATGTACGCGTACATGGCATTTAAAGAGGGCCTACTCGCTAAAACAAATCTCAGAGGGGTGTGATGTCCTTTCCATCCCACAAAGCAGTCATCCTTCCTTCATCAAAGCTAATTTACTTTTCTCTTTTGACATTTTGTTGTTAGAATCTTACTTTTGCTTTGTCCGTGCAGAATCTATCCTGCTTAACAGGGATCTTTGCATTACAATTTCGACCTCCATTGGTCTGTCGATTTCCCAGAATCCCTGTGGGTGTGTGGCCAGGAAGCGCCTTGAGGCAATTCAGTTAACAGTGCTGCGCTATGTATGTCCCTTCTTTCATTCACATGCTTCTCGGGCCCCCCAATTCCTAATAAGCAGAGGAAACGGCCGGGACTGCCTGAAGCACCATGCCTTGGTGGTGGTGTTCCAGAAACAGGACCTTTACTGACAGTAATTTACTGACGTGATGTTGTTGTTTTCAGGCTGGCTTTGACATCCAGCTGACATCAGCCTACCATCAGGTGCTCGAGGCCCTGGGGGATTGGCTGGCAGCTTGTCATGGACGTGATTTACTAGAGACTGCACGTTGGGATCTTAGAAACTACCCTAAATGGTCAGGCGCCATTGCCTTGTGTCATGCACTTGGATTTGCTGAGGCCCTCATCAGACAAGCACTACCGTGGGCAGAGCCTGAAAAGTAGATGCATTGCAGACAGGCTTGAAATGTGGCCACATTTGCACCAGACCTGCAGATGCTCATTTTACTATAGCCGATATGATAGCTTAGTGGGTTGAGTGCTCACTGCTGTGATGTGTGTGTGATCTGCAGGTTCGAATCCCAGCAAGGCCATCTCAGCCTTTCACTCTTCTGAGGTCGATAAATGAGTACCAAGACAGGTTGGGTGATATTGTATGCATATTTGTTCTATAAAAAAGAGCTTAAGCGTAAGTGCTATACAATAACATATTATCATTTGGCCTTGGACGTCTGCTTGCATTCACAGTAATTTGACAATATGGATCTAAACACACAGATATTAATGATACATATGGTAATCCATTCTTGTATGAAATGCATATCACATTAGTGAAATCATAACCATATTAGTCTGCTTTTGATGCCACTTCCTGGTTTGTCAAAGGGTGAAAGGTCGTATTTCATTAATGGCACTGATACTGTAGGAACATCTGTGTTTGAGCAGTGGGAAGCGTGGTAGGCGATTCACGGATGATGGTTTGAGGGCCACTTTTTTTGAGGCGCGGGGTGGGTCACTTTTTTGAAGCGAGGGGTGGGCCACTTTTTTTTGGGTGTCCGGGCCTATTTCTTGTCCCAGTCCGACCCTGGCCACAGGGCATCATTTTAAAATTATTTTTACCCTGTATAAAGGTTATTAATTCAAGGATACTTCAGGAATAACTCCCTCAAATGAAGTCAAGTCTAATATCAGAGGGATCAGAGGGAGGGTGAGCCGAAAATAAAATGATTACTTCATTGATCTGGGATAAAAGCTTGAGACCCACTCTCTTGTTTAGTAGTTTCAACCACAAGCCTTTTCAATCTACAGCCTTTATCAGGATGCTTTCGAGCTACTTTTGGGCAGGTATCTGGAAGGAACACTGACAATTACATCAAGAGTGGGGGGCATACCAACTGCCTTTTTAATTCATAAGACACCACCTGTGATGGAACCTGTGATGGAAAAAGGTCATGTCCTAATGCATCCTTTTAAAAGTGCACTCTTGCGAATCCGATTTGGTTATGCAATTTTACGTTGAAGTATGTTTTTTGAAAATGCATATTAGACAAACGTGTGTGGGATGTTTCCGTGTCTTGTTTACTACAATGTGCACCTGTGGCATATGTTCTATGAAGTGGTACATTAGCATATCCACATTTCTTATGAAATGGTGTGTTTGGGATGACTAGGTTTGAGGATTCACTGATATTCGGTCATATGTGTTTTGGTGTTTTCCAAAGTGGCTACGAGATCTTATTTGGGTGAGATGCGAAATTCCCTGTCATCGACTATACCGTGATGGGATGCATTGATGTGTATCTCCAATGCACTGAGAAACAGTGTTTTATGTTTTTAAAACTACACCGTTGCAATTGAAATGTAGTTATGCAATGTTGTGTTGATGGAAGTATTGGCCACGGTGGAGTAAATTATTGCTGAGTTTCAGGATTCCCTCTTCTTCAGATATATGTGTTTTTATGTGTTTTTTTTAATGTAGTCAAGGATGGATTAGGACTATAGGAATTCCCAGTAATCAGGTATATATTGACAGGATATTTTGTGTGATTCTAATTCTATGACAAGACCGGAGGCGAGCAATATGCTTAATCTTCTTTATTACTGCATAACCACAGCCTTTTAAATCTTTCATTACTTATCTTTTTTTTTTTTTAACAGTGCCAACATGGCATACAAATAAACTTAACAAGAAAATCTGATAAGAAGGGGTGACCAAACTACATCCCCCATGAACCCTAGCAGCTTGGTAGTCCACAGCCTCACTCCTGCTGCCCAATGAGGGATCCCCTGATGCCATAAATCCCTGCAGCACTAGGTCCTTTCCTTTTCTTTTTTGCTGCTATCACAACTAAGTACCCCTTCTCTTACTCTCATTAAATTTGAAAATTATAACGTTTTATATAAGGCGCATAGCGCGTACAGTGTCTTTTTCAGATAACACTAATAGTAACTCATATGATAGGCGTGTAGCGTTCTTTTTCAGGATTAATGCAGGATAACGCGGCGGCGTCCTAGTTATTTGCTTTTATTGACATTTACTCACAGAAGCGACAGAGCTGCGAGTGATCGCCCTCACATATAGGCTCCGGTCGCATTATCTGTGATCTAGGAGTTTTCGTTGTGTGAGAATCAGTTCCACACATCTATGACGCACCATGTTAAACGCGCGCGTGCGCAAGAGCCTCCAGTCAGCCAACGTTCTGAATTCGGACGGCAAAGACCCCACAACACGCCTGTGAATTCAACGGCATTTACAGAGTGAAATTCATGGGGATTGTGTAGCGTTTCATCATTTGATCAGAGGCACTTCAAGAATCAAATAAAAAAATAATAATAATTTTGAAATGCTTGGCACAGATTGCAAGGAACAGGGCAGCCAGGCAAAATCAATAGACTAGCAGACTCTACAGCAGTGATTTCCTTTACTCATTGCTTAATTATGGCCTGTGACAGGGGAGAGGCAGACTGGAGTGAGTATAGTGATCAGGAACAGGAGCTGCAGGAAGAAGAGATTGACCTTTCACAAAGTTTTAAGAGAGTATTAGGAGACTCTCTGGTGAAGGCTGTAGCTCAAGGAGTGCAACGACTGGAAAACACGCGGCTAGCACTCGAAATCATATTGGGCACCAGAGCTGGCATTCATGACGACCCAGGTGAGGGTACCTCCACTAATAAGCCTCTGGAAAACACTGCAAGCGGGTGTAAAGTCGCCCGGAAGAGAAAACACTCTTCTACCCCCACTCCCAAGCTCATCAATGGGGAAGAGAGAAAAGCCCCAGGAGGCGGCTGATGCCTTTAGCAGGCTTAGAAATGCTTTTCTATCAAAATCAGCAGTGTCAAGCCTCGTACCCCCTACCCCAGGGGCGAAAAACATGGGGGACGCTCTTTCATCCTCAGAGGAGTGCGAACAGGAGGAGGAAAGAGAGGATGACCACAGGAGTCTAGGTAAAGAGAGCATTACATTGCAGAACAAGGTAAACTGCGAGAGTAAAGCCAGCATAGTGGATAGTACCCCAGAGGACGAAGATATATCTTATATGTTAGAGCCGGACACTAATAGGCACCCGAGGTCCACAGAATGGACCCCATCTCCAAGGGTGGCTCTGTATATGTTGCTAAAGATATGAAAGCCACTCGAAAAGGAGACCAGGTTCCGCCTTAGGGCCGAGTGCCCTAGACCAGACCTTCCTGGCAAAGTAACTGATACTGTGACCACAAAAGTCATGGGTGGAAGGTTTCGAATGAATCTGAACCACTGGCATTGCTCTGGGCAACGTTCCACACCACCGTTGTTTAGCCCGTGCGCGCCATTGCAAAAGGGGTCCAGCCATATGCAAATCAGTCAGCTGCCGCCACCAATGGTAGCAGCCCAGCCTGAACTGCAAGGCCAGGTCCCCTCTGCACAGAAACACAAGCAACCCCAGACATGTTTCGGCCTTGTTGGACCTCCTCAGTGAGGTGCAGCTTGGTTCACTATTGCGCAGCGAGCAAGGGACCCACGTCTGGGTATACCCTCTCTCACATGGTGAGACAAACTATGACCACAAAAGTGATGGGTGGAAGGTTTCGAATGAATCTAAACAACTGGCATTGCTCTGGGCAACCTTCCACACCACTGTTTGTTAGCCCGTCTGCGGCATTGCAAAAGGGGTCCAGCCATATGCAAATCAGTCAGCTGCCGCCACCAATGGTAGAAGGCCAGCCCGAACTGCTAGGCCAGGTCCCCTCTGCACAGAAAGACAAGCAACCCCAGACATGTTTCGGCCTTGTTAGACCACCTCAATGAGGTGCGGCTTGGTTCCCAATGGCGCAGCGAGAAAGGGGCCCACGTCTGGGCATAGCCTCTCTCACATGGTGAGGCAAACCGTGACCACAAAAGTGATGGGTGGAAGGTTTCAAATGAATATGAACCACTGGCATTGCTCTGGGCAACCTTCCACACCACTGTTTTTTAGTCCGTCTGTGCCATTGCAAAAGGGGTCAAGCCATATGCAAATCAGTCAGCTGCCGCCACCAATGGTAGCAGCCCAGCCCGAACTGCTAGGCCATGTCCCCTCTGCACAGAAACACAAGCAACCCAAGACATGTTTCGGCCTTGTTGGACCTCCTCAGTGAGGTGCAGCTTGGTTCCCTATGGCGCAGCAAGCAAGGGACCCACGTTTGGGCATACCCTCTCTCACATGGTGAGACAAACTGTGACCACAAAATTGATGGGTGGAAGGTTTTGAATGAATCTGAACCACTGGCCTTGCTCTGGGCAACCTTCCACACCACCGTTTTTTAGCCCATCTGCGCCATTGCAAAAGGGGTCCAGCCATATCAGTCGGCTGCCGCCACCAATGGTAGCAGCCCAGCCCGAACTGCTAGGCCAGGTCCCCTCTGCACAGAAAGACAAGCAACCCCAGACATGTTTCGGCCTTGGACCTCCTCAGTGAGGTGCAGCTTGGTTCCCTATGGCGCAGCGAGCAAGGGACCCACGTCTGGGCATACCCTCTCTCACATGTTGAGACAAACTGTGACCACAAATGTGATGGGTGGAAGGTTTCGAATGAATCTGAACCACTGGCATTGCTCTGGGCAACCTTCCACACCACCGTTTCTTAGCCCGTCTGTGCCATTGCAAAAGGGGTCCAGCCATATGCAAATCAGTTAGCTGCTGCCACCAATGGTAGAAGCCCAGCCCGAACTGCTAGGCTAGGTCCCCTCTGCACAGAAAAACAAGCAACCCCAGACATGTTTCGGCCTTGTTGGACCTCCTCAATGAGGTGCAGCTTGGTTCCCTATTTCACGGCGAGCAAGGGACCCACGTCTGGGCATACCCTCTCTCACATGGTGAGACAAACTGTGACCACAAAAGTGATGGGTGGAAGGTATTGAATGAATCTGAACCACTGGCATTGCTCTGGGCAACCTTCGACACCACTGTTTTTTAGCACGTCTGCCCCATTGCAAAAGGGGTCCAGCCATATGCAAATCAGTCAGCTGCTGCCACCAATGGTAGCAGCCCAGCCCGAACTGCTAGGCCAGGTCCCCTCTGCACAGAAACACAAGCAACCCCAGACATGTTTCGGCCTTGTCGGACCTCCTCAGTGAGGTGCAGCTTGGTTCCCTATGGCGCAGCAAGAAAGGGACCCACGTTTGATCATACCCTCGCTCACATGGTGAGACAAACTGTGACCACAAAAGTGATGGGTGGAAGGTTTCGAATGAATCTGAACCACTGGCCTTGCTCTGGGCAACCTTCCACACCACTGTTTTTTAGCCCATATGCGCCATTGCAAAATGGGTCCAGCCATATCAGTCAGCTGCCGCCACCAATGGTAGCAGCCCAGCCCGAACTGCTAGGCCAGGTCCCCTCTGCACAGAAGCACAAGCAACCACAGACATGTTTCGGCCTTGTTGGACCTCCTCAGTGAGGTGCAGCTTGGTTCCCTATGGCGCAGCGGGAAAGGGACCCACGTCTGGGCATACCCTCTCTCACATGGTGAGACAAACTGTGACCACAAAAGTGATGGGTGGAAGGTATCGAATGAATCTGAACCACTGGCATTGCTCTGGGCAACCTTCCACACCACCGTTTTTTAACCCGTCTGCGACATTGCAAAAGGGGTCCAGCCATATGCAAATCAGTCAGCTGCCGTCACCAATGGTAGCAGCCCAGCCCAAACTGCTAGTCCAGGTCCCCTCTGCACAGAAACACAAGCAACCCCAGACATGTTTTTGACCTTGTTGGACCTCCTCAGTGAGGCGCAGCTGGTTCCCTATGGCGCATCGAGAAAGGGACCCACGTCTGGGCATACCCTCTCTCACATGGTGAGACAAACCGTGACCACAAAAGTGATGGGTGGAAGGTTTTGAATGAATCTGAACCACTGCCATTGCTCTGGGCAACCTTCCATACCACTGTTTTTTAGGCCGTCTGTGCCATTGCAAAAGGGGTCCAGCCATATGCAAATCAGTCAGCTGCCGCAACCAATGGTAGCAGCCCAGCCCGAACTGCTAGTCTAGGTCCCCTCTGCACAGAAACACAAGCAACCCCAGACATGTTTCGGCCTTGTCGGACCTCCTCAGTGAGGTGCAGCTTGGTTCCCTATGGCGCAGCAAGAAAGGGACCCACGTTTGATCATACCCTCGCTCACATGGTGAGACAAACTGTGACCACAAAAGTGATGGGTGGAAGGTTTCGAATGAATCTGAACCACTGGCCTTGCTCTGGGCAACCTTCCACACCACTGTTTTTTAGCCCATATGCGCCATTGCAAAATGGGTCCAGCCATATCAGTCAGCTGCCGCCACCAATGGTAGCAGCCCAGCCCGAACTGCTAGGCCAGGTCCCCTCTGCACAGAAGCACAAGCAACCACAGACATGTTTCGGCCTTGTTGGACCTCCTCAGTGAGGTGCAGCTTGGTTCCCTATGGCGCAGCGAGCAAGGGACCCACGTCTGGGCATACCCTCTCTCACATGGTGATGCAAACTGTGACCAAAAAAGTGATGGGTGGAAGGTATCAAATGAATCTGAACCACTGGCATTGCTCTGGGCAACCTTCCACACCACCGCTTTTTAGCCCGTCTGCGCCATTGCAAAAGGGGTCCAGCCATATGCAAATCAGTCAGCTGCCGCCACCAATGGTAGCAGCCCAGCCCAAACTGCTAGTCCAGGTCCCCTCTGCATAGAAACACAAGAGCCTCAGACATGTTTCGGCTTGTTGAACCTCCTCAGTGAGGTGCAGCTTGGTTCCCTATGGCGCAGCGGGAAAGGGACCCACGTCTGGGTATACCCTCTCTCACATGGTGAGACAAACTGTGACCACAAAAGTGATGGGTGGAAGGTATCGAATGAATCTGAACCACTGCCATTGCTCTGGGCAACCTTCCACACCACCGTTTTTTAGCCCGTCTACGACATTGCAAAAGGGGTCCAGCCATATGCAAATCAGTCAGCTGCCGTCACCAATGGTAGCAGCCCAGCCCAAACTGCTAGTCCAGGTCCCCTCTGCACAGAAACACAAGCAACCCCAGACATGTTTTTGACCTTGTTGGACCTCCTCAGTGAGGTGCAGCTGGTTCCGTATGGCGCAGCGAGAAAGGGACCCACGTCTGGGCATACCCTCTCTCACATGGTGAGACAAACCGTGACCACAAAAGTGATGGGTGGAAGGTTTTGAATGAATCTGAACCACTGCCATTGCTCTGGGCAACCTTCCATACCACTGTTTTTTAGGCCGTCTGTGCCATTGCAAAAGGGGTCCAGCCATATGCAAATCAGTCAGCTGCCGCCACCAATGGTAGCAGCCCAGCCCGAACTGCTAGTCTAGGTCCCCTCAGCACAGAAACACAAGCAACCCCAGACATGTTTCGGCTTTGTTGGACCTCCTCAGTGAGGTGCAGCTTGGTTCCCTATGGCGCAGCGAGAAAGGGACCCACGTTTGGGCATACCCTCGCTCACATGGTGAGACAAACTGTGACCACAAAAGTGATGGGTGGAAGGTTTCGAATGAATCTGAACCACTGGCCTTGCTCTGGGCTACCTTCCACACCACTGTTTTTTAGCCCATATGCGCCATTGCAAAATGGGTCCAGCCATATCAGTCAGCTGCCGCCACCAATGGTAGCAGCCCAGCCCGAACTGCTAGGCCAGGTCCCCTCTGCACAGAAGCACAAGCAACCCCAGACATGTTTCGGCCTTGTTGGACCTCCTCAGTGAGGTGCAGCTTGGTTCCCTATGGCGCAGCGAGCAAGGGACCCACGTCTGGGCATACCCTCTCTCACATGGTGATGCAAACTGTGACCAAAAAAGTGATGGGTGGAAGGTATCGAATGAATCTGAACCACTGGCATTGCTCTGGGCAACCTTCCACACCACCGTTTTTTAGCCCGTCTGCGCCATTGCAAAAGGGGTCCAGCCATATGCAAATCAGTCAGCTGCCGCCACCAATGGTAGCAGCCCAGCCCAAACTGCTAGTCCAGGTCCCCTCTGCATAGAAACTCAAGAGCCCCAGACATGTTTCGGCTTTGTTGAACCCCCTCAGTGAGGTGCAGCTTGGTTCCCTATGGCGCAGCGAGAAAGGGACCCACGTCTGGGCATACCCTCTCTCACATGGTGAGACAAACCGTGACCACAAAAGTGATGGGTGGAAGGTTTCGAATGAATCTGAACCACTGGCCTTGCTCTGGGCAACCTTCCACACCACCGTTTCTTAGCCCGTCTGCGCCATTGCAAAAGGGGATCCAGCCATATCAGTCAGCTGCCACCACCAATGGTAGCAGCCCAGCCCAAACTGCTAGGCTAGGTCCCCTCTGCACAGAAACACAAGCAACCCCAGACATGTTTCGGCCTTGTTGGAACTTCTCAATGAGGTGCAGCTTAGTTCCCTATTTCACAACGAGCAAGGGACCCACGTCTGGGCATACCCTCTCTCATATGGTGATACAAACTGTGACCACAAAAGTGAAGGGTGGAAGGTTTCGAATGAATCTGAACCACTGGCATTGCTCTGGGCAACCTTCCACACCACTGTTTGTTAGCCCCGTCTGTGCCATTGCAAAAGGGGTCCAGCCATATGCAAATCAGTCAGCTGCCATCACCAATGGTAGCAGCCCAGCCCAAACTGCTAGTCCAGGTCCCCTCTGCACAGAAACACAAGCAACCCCAGACATGTTTTTGACCTTGTTGGACCTCCTCAGTGAGGCGCAGCTGGTTCCCTATGGCGCAGCGAGAAAGGGACCCACGTCTGGGCATACCCTCTCTCACATGGTGAGACAAACCGTGACCACAAAAGTGATGGGTGGAAGGTTTTGAATGAATCTGAACCACTGCCATTGCTCTGGGCAACCTTCCATACCACTGTTTTTTAGGCCGTCTGTGCCATTGCAAAAGGGATCCAGCCATATGCAAATCAGTCAGCTGCCGCCACCAATGGTAGCAGCCCAGCCCGAACTGCTAGTCTAGGTCCCCTCTGCACAGAAACACAAGCAACCCCAGACATGTTTCGGCCTTGTTGGACCTCCTCAGTGAGGTGCAGCTTGGTTCCCTATGGCGCAGCGAGAAAGGGACCCACGTTTGGGCATACCCTCGCTCACATGGTGAGACAAACTCTGACCACAAAAGTGATGGGTGGAAGGTTTCGAATGAATCTGAACCACTGGCCTTGCTCTGGGCAACCTTCCACACCACTGTTTTTTAGCCCATATGCGCCATTGCAAAAGGGGTCCAGCCACATCAGTCAGCTGCCGCCACCAATGGTAGCAGCCCAGCCCGAACTGCTAGGCCAGGTCCCCTCTGCACAGAAGCACAAGCAGCCCCAGACATGTTTCGGCCTTGTTGGACCTCCTCAGTGAGGTGCAGCTTGGTTCCCTATGGCGCAGCGAGCAAGGGACCCACGTCTGGGTATACCCTCTCTTACATGGTGATGCAAACTCTGACCAAAAAAGTGATGGGTGGAAGGTATCGAATGAATCTGAACCACTGGCATTGCTCTGGGCAACCTTCCACACCACCGTTTCTTAGCCCGTCTGCGCCATTGCAAAAGGGGTCCAGCCATATGCAAATCAGTCAGCTGCCGCCACCAATGGTAGCAGCCCAGCCCAAACTGCTAGTCCAGGTCCCCTCTGCATATAAACACAAGCAACCCCAGACATGTTTCGGCTTTGTTGGACCTCCTCAGTGAGGTGCAGCTTGGTTCCCTATGGTGCAGCGAGAAAGGGACCCACGTCTGGGCATACCCTCTCTCACATGGTGATGCAAACTCTGACCAAAAAAGTGATGGGTGGAAGGTATCGAATGAATCTGAACCACTGGCATTGCTCTGGGCAACCTTCCACACCACCGTTTCTTAGCCCGTCTGCGCCATTGCAAAAGGGGTCCAGCCATATGCAAATCAGTCAGCTGCCGCCACCAATGGTAGCAGCCCAGGCCAAACTGCTAGGTTAGGTCCCCTCTGCACAGAAACACAAGCAACCCCAGACATGTTTCGGCCTTGTTGGAACTCCTCAATGAGGTGCAGCTTGGTTTCCTATTTCACAACGAGCAAGGGACCCACGTCTGGGCATACCCTCTCTCACATGGTGATACAAACTGTGACCACAAAAGTGATGGGTGGAAGGTTTCGAATGAATCTGAACCACTGGCATTGCTCTGGGCAACCTTCCACACCACTGTTTGTTAGCCCCGTCTGCGCCATTGCAAAAGGGGTCCAGCCATATGCAAATCAGTCAGCTGCCGCCACCAATGGTAGAAGCCCAGCCCGAACTGCTAGGCCAGGTCCCCTCTGCACAGAAACACAAGCAACCCCAGACATGTTTCGGCCTTGTTGGACCTCCTCAATGAGGTGCAGCTTGGTCCCCTATTTCACAGTGAGCAAGGGACCCACGTCTGAGCATACACTCTCTCGCATGGTGAGACAAACTGTGACCACAAAAGTGATGGGTGGAAGGTATCGAATGAATCTGAACCACTGGCATTGCTCTGGGCAACCTTCCACACCACCGTTTTTTAGCCCATCTGCGCCATTGCAAAAGGGGTCCAGCCATATGCAAATCAGTCAGCTGCCGCCACCAATGGTAGAAGCCCAGCCCGAACTGCTAGGCCAGGTCCCCTCTGCACAGAAACACAAGCAACCCGAGACATGTTTCGGCCTTGTTTGACCTCCTCAATGAGGTGCAGCTTGGTCCCCTATTTCACAGTGAGCAAGGGACCCACGTCTGAGCATACACTCTCTCGCATGGTGAGACAAACTGTGACCACAAAAGTGATGGGTGGAAGGTATCGAATGAATCTGAACCACTGGCATTGCTCTGGGCAACCTTCCACACCACCGTTTTTTAGCCCATCTGCGCCATTGCAAAAGGGGTCCAGCCATATGCAAATCAGTCAGCTGCCGCCACCAATGGTAGCAGCCCAGCCCAAACTGCTAGTCCAGGTCCCCTCTGCACAGAAACACAAGCAACCCCAGACATGTTTCGGCCTTGTTGGACCTCCTCAGTGAGGCGCAGCTTGGTTCCCTATGGCGCAGTGAGAAAGGGACCCACGTCTGGGCATACCCTCTCTCACATGGTGAGACAAACCGTGACCACAAAAGTGATGGGTGGAAGGTTTTGAATGAATCTGAGCCACTGCCATTACTCTGGGCAACCTTCCACAACACTGTTTTTTAGCCCGTCTGTGCCATTGCAAAAGGGGTCCAGCCATATGCAAATCAGTCAGCTGCCGCCACCAATGGTAGCAGCCCAGCCCAGACACTAACCCTCCTGGCCTTCTGAATTTCAGGCAAAGGTGGTGCGTGCTGGGAATTTCAGAGGGGGCTACAGAGCTTATCATAGTCTCATGGGCCCCTTCCATAGTGCAGAGCTATAATTCCGCTTGGCAGGCCTGGGAACTATGGTGCAGGGGGAAGGGTATTCCTCCCATTTCAGCTCCTTTAGTGCACGTCATACATTTTCTAGCATTCCTACCCGCCGGAGGGAAAGCTATTAGGACGGTGGGGGTCTACAGATCAGCTATCTCAGCGGGACACGAGCTAGTAGACGGTCTCCCGGTAGGAGAGCACCCGGCAGTAGGAAGGCTCCTTAAAGGAGTCAAGGTGAGCAAACCCCCTCTACCTAAATACTCACCCCTTTGGGATGTGAACAAGATCCTGCAGTTATTTGAGCAATGGCCAAGAAATTACCTTTTGTCAGGAAAATAGCTATAAGGGAAATTAGCCACATTACTCTGCCTAGTTTCATGCAGAAGAGCATCAGACGTCAAAGCCTTGGAAGTAGACAGAAAGATCTTTTATCCAGAGGGAGTGGCGTTTAATATCGCACAGCGTACTAAGACCAACTCAAAAGTTATCACGTACCCATATTTCCCTGACAACTGCAAATTATGCATAGCACAGTGCATAAAATGCTATGAGGCGGCGACAGCAGCGATAAGGCCACGGAATGTGACTCAGTTGTTGATAGCGCACAGGAAGCCTTATAAAGCAGTGGCTCCAGCTACTATAGCGAGATGGGTAAAGGAGGTCATGGAACTAGCAGGGATAGACACTTCTGTCTTTGGAGGGCACTCAGCCAGAGGAGCTATGGCTTCCAGAGCTTTTGCAGCTAGAGTTCCGCTGCAGGAGATCATGAAGGCAACAGACTGGTCCAGTGACTCGGTTTTCAGAACCTTCTATTTCAAGCCAGTCTCCAACATTGCATTAGCAGTAGTGCAAAGCTTTGAACAAGCATAATGCTTGCCTCTGGTCTTGTCATAGAATAAAGATTGCTCAAGCACTCAGCGCAGGAAGTCTTGATTCTTTTAAAGACACGGAGGCGAGCATTATCCCTCCCACTGGGTATTATCGCTGGTTGAACAAATGTACAGTATATGTTATATTAATGTAGATTTGAGCAAATTCCCCTCCCTAACAATTTCGATCTCTTTTCACTCAGGAGATGAGCAAAAGAATGCTCGAGAGTGATTACATAAGATCTCAGCAAGGAGGTTATGAAGAAGAAACTCAAGGGCAATGGAGGAGTGCAGAGCAGAACAGAATAGCGAGAATAATTCAAGTTATATAAGACTGTGGACTTAGACTGTTCAGGTGTTAAAGCAGCTGGAGAAAAAAGAAGAGGAAATGACTTATGGCATCAGGGGATCCTCATTGGGCAGCAGGAGTGAGACTGTGGACTACCAAGCTGCTAGGGTTCATGGGGGATGTAGTTTGGTCACCCCTTCTTATCAGATTTTCTTGTTAAGTTTATTTTTATGCCATGTTTGCACTGTTAAAAAAAAAAAGGATAAATGATGAAAGATTTAAAAGGCTGTGGTTATGCAGTAATAAAGAAGATTAAGCATAATGCTCCCCTCCCTGTCTTTAATAGAATCAAGTCTTCCTGCGCTGAGCGCTTGGGCAATCTTTATTAATATGTAGGGCACAATTTACTGGTTCCACGTGCACTTCAAAAACTGCCATGACCATGTTTCAGAGAATTTCCCCCTTCTCAAACGGACCACATCAAAATAGTAGATTATTCACAATTTAATTAGTGAACGGAAATTAAAAATTACTTTTGAAATAGAAATCACTTTAAGACTATTGCCTTGCACCTACATAACCAGTAGTCACTCACTATAACATTGATGAAGCTCACAAGGGCATGTTCGCACTACCCGAGTAAAGAAAGAAACCTGAGCTTCTGCGTGCCAGCCATTTTCTATATTTACTAATTCCACACCACGTATATGACGTGACAACATCACGCAATGGAATTGCTCACATGCTGTGCTAAATCTTTTATCTGTAAAAAGTAAACATACTCACACTAAGAGTGTTGGTGCAAACATAAAGTACCTAGTCACCTGTAATCATTGAAGACATTTAATATAACAATTTGTGTATGAAAATCAGAATTAAATAGGTATAAATAAACACATTATGAAATAAAAACCCATGCAAATTACAATATAGCAAGAAACACACCTTATTATAAATACAATATGATGTAGTGATGATCCAAAAAACATACATATGACATGCGAAATAGATCTATAGTTTCATGGACGACCTGTGAACAAGGCATTCAAAATACACAATCACCAGGACATAAATTCTCTATTGATAATTAACTTCGGAAAATGTATAACACAAATGTTCTAATTCTCATACTGATATAAGAAGACATGAAAAACAAGACTCATAATTTTTGCTATCAAAGGACCTAAAGTCCAATGTTCTGATTCCTTAAATTAAATGTCATTTGTACATTAAACAGATGTTCCAATCAACAGATGCATTCTGTTCTGAAGCATGAGAAGTCTTCAGCTGAGTCAACAAAAAGACAACCTAGTTTAATGATTCAGTCTCTGCATCCGAGGTTTGTGCAATGAATGCAAGGCCTTTTAACTCAATTTGCTTGCTGAGTGACTTTGCTTCAATGAAATGTCTGGCACTCTCAACTTGCTGTGTTGATTGTGAATATCCGAACAAGGTTCTATTGTACACTCTTTCAATTTGCTGCTAGTCTGTCTAACATAAAGTTATTCAAATGGGAATTCGAGTGCATTTACAACATACTCTGTGGTACAAGTAATGAAATGTTTCCATTGTAGGTGCAATCCACTGGTAGGATGAAGAATGTATTGAAATTGAATGATGTTGTAACATCAGCTGCAGCTGAGGCATGAAATCGTTCCTACTTGTTTAGGTCCCATACATGATTGTGTGTGTTTAACCTTCATGCAATTCTCTCAGACTAAATAATCTCCTATGTTCAGTACCCTCTGTTGTTTACAAAGACAGATGATTTTCCACTAACTTGCCCATTTCTTTGTCAGCTCGAAGAATGGGCCAATATTATGTAATGATTCAATGAATTTCTGGAGTGAGTGGTGCATAAATTAAAGTGCATTTTATAGAATAAATTTATTGTTTATGGGCGACTGGAGATGAGACTTGTTCACAGTTTATTGGTGCTACATGAACTGTGTCGCTGGAATAACCTCTTTCAAAAAATCGTTTGCGCCATCTTTGATCATGTGTGGTAGACGTCATTACGATTCTATGGCTCTTAAAAACTGAGCGAATGGCATGGTATTTATAAGAATCTTTAGATGACTTGAATGTGCATGTAAAAAAGTATTTCTAATACTTTGTTTAATATATATTGTAAAGATGGGTTCTCCAGTTGATATATCAAGCTGCCTATTCAAGAAGATACATTTTTCTGCCAAATCTCTGTTTGAAAATGTGAATGTTTCCGTAACCATGTTCCAAAAATATCAAAAAATAAATTCAAATTGGAAAGATATTCTTGCCACATGATATGATATGGCATTTATAACACGCCTATATACAAGTGTTTCAAGGCGTGACGAGGCAAGGGAGGGGAACAGAGGGAAGACAGAGATAACAATTTTACTAGGCCAGGTCACAATGAGATCACCGAAGTGCAATGGGATGGGGGAAGGGGAAAGGTGCGAAGGGGACGGGGAAGGGTAAGTGCAGTACATAGGATAAACAGTAAATAAATAAAAACAATAAATAAGAGCAAAAAATAAGAAGTGCAGGCAACTGGTGCAGGTGCAAAGGTAAGTGCAGGCATCAGGCGTCGAGTGCTGGTAGGGGGCTGTAGGGATAAAGAAACAGCCCCCGAGTGCAAGGGTTGCCAGGGGGGCAGTGCAGGTGTGCAACTGGCTTGGAGAGGACCTGGGCCCGATAACAGATGGTAGCCAGGTGACCAGTGCAGTTTCAGCCAGGAGTTCAGCAGGGGAGAGGAGGCGAGAAAGCAGAAGCAAAGAGGAAGGTCTTGGGGTGCTTCCGGAACCGGAGATGGTTCTCCTCAAGTTTCATAGAGGCAGGGAGGCTGTTCCAGGGGCAGGCCCCAGCCGAAGAAAGAGATCTACCACCAACCTGTTGCTTGGAGAAGCGACTGACCCTGAGGGAGTTGGAGGTGGATGAGCGAAGAGCTCAAGAAGGAAGATATTTAGGAAGAGAGAGTTGAAGGTATTGAGGCCCCATGCCCTAGAAGGCCTTGTGAACAATGCAGAGGGTTTTGAACTTAATCCTCACAGCCACTGGGAGCAAGTGCAGAGATTTCAGTGCTGGAGAGATACGATCCCAGGGCTTGAGGCCAAGGAAAAGTCTTGCAGTCCTGTTTTGGATGAGTTACAGAGGGCAGAGAGTAGAAGCAGGTAGATTTAGAAAGAGGATGTTGCAGTCGTCCAGCCTAGAGAGAACCACAGCTCTGGAGACAGTGAGCTTCTGGGGGAAGGAGAGGAAAGGAAGAATACCTCTCAGGAGGTGCAGATGGTAGTGTGACTTCTTAGAGACGTCAGAGATGTGAGGAGAGAAGGAGTGTGAAGTCGAAGATGACCCCAAGGTTTTTAGCCTCACAGGTAGGATTAGGAAGAGGGCCAAGAGAGGCCAGCCAGAGAGTGACAGGAAAGGAGGAAGTGGGTGTGCCGATGAGGAGAATCTCAGTCTTGCTGGCATTAAGATAGAGATCATTGGTGGCACACCACTCCTGGATAGCAGACAGACAGTCAGAGATGAGAGAAGGAGAAGAGGTGTCTGAAGGGAGCCTGAAAATGATCTGAGTGTCATCCGCATAGCACTGAAAGTTGGGGCAGAGAGCGGCAATGTGTTGGGCAAGAAGTGCCAGATATTGGTTGAACAGCCAGGGAGAGATGTTAGACCACCTGGGAACACCACAGGTAGAGATAGAGATAGAAGAGAAGAAGGACCCAAGTTGGACCTGGGAGGGTTGATTGGAGAGGAAAGAAGTAAGCCAAACCAAGGCCTGATCGGTGATACCCAGGTTATCACAGAGACAGTAGAGCAGGATGGCTTGGTTGACTGTGTCAAAGGCAGAAGAGAGATCAAATAAGATGAAGACACAGGGGGTGTTGGAATCAAGGTTGGAGAGCAGGTCTTCACGGATGTTCAGGAGAGCAGTTTCCATGCTTCTGGCAGCTCTGAAGCCAGACTGATGGTCATGGAGACAATCAACAGATTCAGTGTGAAGATTAAGCTGGGAGATGGCCAGCTTTTCCAGGAGTTTGCCCAGGAACGGGGTGATGGAGATTGGGCGATAGTTAGCCAGGCAGGACGGGTCGGCAGAGGGTTTCTTAAGAAGAGGGTGCACAAGGGAGTGCTTCAGGGGGGAAGGAAAGACTCCGGTGGTGAAGGAGTCATTGCAGAAGCAGCCAGAGCAGGTGCCAGGGTGTCAATTTGGTCCTTGATGGTTTTTGAGGAACAAGGGTGAACCTGTTTAGATGAGACTTTCATAGATCGAACTTGTCTAGAAAGCTTGTCTGGGGAGAACAGGGGAAAGGAAGTGAAGGATGGAGGAGAGGTGGCCAAAGAAGGGCCAGAGAAGAGTAGAGAGAAAAGGGAAGAGGGGGAGAGGAAGAGAGAGAGGACAGGATGTCCTGAGTTTTTTTAAATGAAATGAGAAGCCAGAGCCGTGCAGAGGGCCTGGGAGGGGACAAGAGAATTAGCGACTGCAGCAGGATTGGCCAGTTCCTTGCAGATTTTAAATAGTTTGGCTGAGTTGTTAGATGCTGCAGAGACAAAGGCTTGGAGGTGAGCTCTCTTCTTGGTGCAGACAGAGAGCCGGTATTGCCTTTGGAGCAGGCGGTAGGCCAGTTTGTCAGAGGATGTACCGGAAGCAGACCATTTTCTCTCAGCCACCCTGCACTTGTGTTTGAGGTCAGAGTCGTACCAGGAGTTGCACTTGGCTTTGAGCTTCAGGCGGATCCTCATGACAGGGGCAAGGGCATCAAGGGTATCAGATACAGCAGAGTGGAGCATGGAAAGGGCTGTGTCAGGCTGTGAGTCAGCCAAAGCGGTAAGGGGGGTGAGAAAGTGATGGCGAAAGCCTCAACTGACACACGCTTCATGGGTCGGATAACCGAGAAGGTGGGTGGCTGTCCTGGAGGTAGATTGACCTGAGGAGTAGAGAGGGAGAGCTGGGTGGAAAGGAGAAAGTGATCACTCCAGGTGAGAGGAGTGGTGAGAGGGATAGAAAGAGGATGGTCTGAAGAGATCAGAACATCCAGAGTATGCCCTACAGAGTGAGTTGGGCCAGAGGGGAGCATAGAGAGTGAGATAGAGGTCCAGAGGAAGGACAGGAAGCATCCAGGTGGATGTTAAAGTCTCCAAGAAGGAGGAGTTGAGTGGTCGAGACCAGGAGTTAAGAGGAGAGGTCAGCCCACTCAGAGAGGAAGGAAGAGATCTGACCAGGTGGCCGATAGATGGTAGCCACAATAAGGGAATGGCCAGGAGAGAGAGAGAGCCTGCAGATGAGGCATTCGAAAGAGGAGTAGGCCTGCGTAGGAATGACAGAGGCAGGGATCCACTAAGGAAAGATCAGGGCTCCACCCCCTCCGGAACAGTTGTATCTAGGCCTGGAGAGGATCTTGTAGCCTCAGGGAGGAGAGTGTCAAAGCTCATGACAGAGCTGGCCATGAACCATGTCTCGGTGAGACCAAGGACACCAAGGTCAAGTTCTTCCAGGAGACGGCAAATATCAGAGGAGTGTTTCACAGCAGAGAGAAAGTTGAGAGTGGCAATATGGAGTAGGTTGCCGTCCTTGAAAGACTTCCTGGTAGAGGTACAAATCAGAGGTTCGTCCGGCAGAGGTTCCGTAGATACCTGAGGGGGGCAGAAGAGGAAGGGGGAGAGGGCAAGGTAGTCAAGGAGGAGATAGCAGGGGGAAGCAAGGAAGCAGAGCAGTGGGGGGAAGAGAAGGGACAGCAGGAGAGGAAAGTATGTAGATGAGGCGCAGGGAGCGTCTATCAAAGAGGAGAAGGTTGGCCTGAGGGCCTTGGACCAAGAAGGTACCATTCAGCTAGACATTAGCGATGACCTGGAGTGGAAGGGGGCCAGGAGGGCACATGATAAAAACAAAATCATTATAGCGTGTGTTAAAAACATTGTCAATTTGCCACACTGCCATTGTGAAAACAAATTTGTTTTGAAAATTCTCCATGAAAAGATTTGCGTAATTAGGGGCAAATTTCGGGCCAATGGAAGTTCCTCTAAGTTGTTTACAACAAATCAAATTACATCTCAAATAGTTATATTTCAGAGCCAAAAACAGTAAAGCAATTAGACATTTATGATGAACTCTTGATGGCTTCGTTAAAAAAAATACTTCTCTTATGGCATCAATCCCTTGATCATAAACAGTTCAGTTGATTCAGGGTACAGATAGAATAAAATTACTACAAAGGCATTGCTCACTTGGGCTCAACCACTGGCCCTAATGTGCTTGTACCTGTTACAAAGGCACTGAGGGATACGCAATTGGGCAGTTTTAGTAGTATATCTGTTTAGAAAGCAGTTTATATGTATGGGAGTATGATATTTTTAAGTCTGTACAACATTCCTGTCCTTCTCAGAATTACAGCACTACACATGAATGACAATTGTTTGATAAGGACAGAATTTGTAGCTTGAAAAGCCCCTTATCATGCCACTTACTCACCGCATTCGCGTAGAGTCAAAGCTAGCCTAACAGATCTTCTTAGCATACATCATGTGTGTTACTCGGTCCGAACAACTGAAAACTTTCCGGATCCCCTAACGAGAATAAGTTATAACCAAAACAGTACACAAATGAAAACAGAAGGCAGTTTGGAGGGACAACGCTCGCATAACCACTCACAGACTAATAATCAAGGACTACGCTGAATAAATTATCTCCAGGCTAGTTCAATCAGCAGCAGCATGTCAACAGTTTAGATGTCACTGCAATCTCCGCACCAGACACCATGGAAGGCAAGAATGGCACGCAAATCCCTGTTCTACACGCAAATAATTCCATGATTCAGGGCCTAAGAGGCTACAGAACATCATCCCTCTTAGGTAGGGGTCTTCGGTTCCTTTTTCAAGCTATGGGCAACTATGTCTACTTCTTTATCTTTTCCAGGGAGTTAGGAAAAACTCTTGTTAGCAGAGTGTCCAAAATGCATGTGCCATTAATTCAAGCAATCAATAATTCAGTCAAGAGCCAAGTCAATGCTGGTGATAAGAAGGACACATCCAGACAAAGTATGAATAAAAAGAGGAGGAAACACCTAGCAAGCACCACTGATGGGTGTGGTGTGGTGTGGTGTTATTGCCTCTCAGCCCTATCCCTTTGGGGAAGTGTGATTTGGTTGTTCTGTCCATTGGGGACCAGTATCCTACGAGACCATGTGGTCGTGAGGAGACTGTATTGCCGGCTAAGAGAAAAAGAAAGACTCCAGCTCTGATTGTACCACCAGCAGACTCCAATGATGGCACTTCCCCCATTTATTTTGCCACCTTGAACGAGGTAGTGGTAGATCCTGACCAAATCCTCAAGATTAAGATGCACCAGTTCCTAGTGGTATTCAAGTTTCCATGGGGCATACATGTTTGATCCTAAATCTATCATCCACCCCAACGGTACTAAGTGGCAAACATTGTCTCCTGTATTTCAACATGTACGATCCTACATATCTCAGAAATTTAGGGAACACAGCAAGGGGGCACATGAAATCTGAGCCATCTCTACTGGGGAAAAGTGCAGCAACGCAACCTGTGGGTCTGAAGATCGAAAAGTTTCTTTCTAAATATCCAACTAAGGCTGTAGACAGGTTATGCTACGCATGTCAGGATACTCATTTGGATATAGTAGAGCCTCTGGCCAAAATTATGGCTATGAAAGAAACGGCAAGAATGATGGTGCAGCATAGAGCATACGTGGGTAGGCACATAGGGTGTTATGTTTTTTGGGGCACTCTGACATATTTAAGCACTGAATGATGCAAGTACTTACTTTTGAAAACACACACAAACTATGCAATATGGTGGACCCTATCTGTGGAGACTGAAAGCCTATTATTTAGGCAATACATTAAGGATGTCATTAAATATGTTAGCACATTCTCATTGCAAGATAAGCCTCAGAACATGCTGAATATCATATTTTTCCCCAATAAGATTTTCACCCAAGGCCAGTCATGGCATAAACTGAATAACCAGTCAAGTATTTCCAAAAACAGGTTTCAGCAACCATCTAGGTGAAGAGGTGCATATGGGTGCGTGCCTAAATGACAACTTGCATCCTTCCGGTGTTTTTTTTTAATTTTAATAATTTTTTATTGTTTAAGGTAATAATGATAATACATATTATATCATTTACAGACTTTGAGATGAGTTTGTCTAAAAATAGAAAGTGAACAGAAGTTGATAATAATTAACTAGCATTATAGATGAAAGTAGTATAAATGTAACATTAAATATAGTAAGCAGTCTGCAATTAATAGATTGGGGAAATAAAAGTGGACAAATTGGGAGACAAACAAAATAGACAGACAAAGACATACGAGAGAAAGAGGGAAGGAAGGTGAGGGGGGTGAGTATAATACATTATTTTATCAAACCTTTCTTACCACTTTAATCAAAATACATAACATGCATTTGAATAAAAGAAAGATCACCTAGCCAAAAAATAAATAAATATGAATATAGGAGTTCACGATCCATGAGCAGTAGCATTGAAACAATTAAGATAGTTGATGAAAAAATACCATTTGGCATTATATTTAGGAATAGTATTGTGATTTTTTGCCATGCACAGTTCCATTTTCTGAATATGACAAATGGAGTTCCACCATCCTCTGGTAGAAAGAGATTGGAGTTTTTCCAGTTTTTCCAGTTGGCTGTGATACATTTCAAAGCAATAGAGATGAATGAATCATATAGTCTAGTTGAGTCAGGAGATATATATGTAGTTAATGCTAGACTTCCTAAGAAAACATTAATAGAGTATAGCGGAACATCAACAGAGAAAATAAGCATAAAGAACTTCCAGATGTCCTGCCAAAATCTGAAGATATATGAGCATTCAAAGAACATGTGCATATATGAGCGGGAGACAAGCCACATGACCAACATTTAGCATCGTGATTAGGGTTGGCCTTTGTTAATTTAGCTGGAGTAATAAATGCTCTATGAATGAAAAAGATATAATGTTGTGTAATGTTAGCTGAAACCGATAAGTGTTTAATTTTAGAAAACAAATGGATCCAGATTTGATCCTCAAAGCTATACCCTAAATCATTTTCCCATTTAAGACGTATTGAGCAAACATCAAATGTTGAAGTGAGCATGCTATAAATTTTTGAGGCTCTCACTTCGCATGTCATGGTGAGCTGTAATAATCTAAGGGCATTAGGAGACAACATTTCATTAGAAAAGTGAACAAGAGCATCTAGGCAGGAGTTAATTAACTGATTGTAGTACTGAAAATCAGCTTTGGGGATGGCGAATTTGGATGAGATTTGTTGAAAGGAAAGATTAGAAGAACCAACCATAATGTGTTGGATGAATCTAATTCCTTTTTTAATCCATGACTTACGATTTAGGACCCTGTTGTTAATAAGTATATTCTTGTTGTGCCATAACAAAGGGGAAAGGTACTTATTGGGTGTTTTGGTATAGGGGAAGAGGAAGGATTGTACGGCTGTTACGGATGCTTTTATAGGTTCTAAGATGTTCATGGAGGTATGTTTGAAAATATATATGTGGTCTGTAATGTTATATGGATAAACTGAGTGTTTTTCTGATGTGCACCAAGTGGGAGCATCCGAGATTTCAGGATCTGCGAACCAGTGACGGGATTGCTTTATGAGAAATGCGGAATGGTATAGCTTAAAGTCTGGGTATCTGACAACACCCATTTCATACGGTGCTTTAAGTTTGGTTAGCGCAATTCTCTTACTTTTCCTAGTTCCCCAAAGAAAGTTAAGTAGAATGGAATATATAGATTTGAAAAAGGAAAGAGATAGCGGAAAAGAAAGAAGCTGAAGGTAGTATAATACAATAGGGGACAACATAATTTTATTGTATCCAATCGCCCCCACCAAGAGAGGTACAGGGGGGACCATTTGGATGTTAAGTCTTTAAGAGTGTCCAGTAATATCTTAGTATTAAAGGAATGGTTCGGGCAGAAATATTGTTGTCCCTATGGTTCGGCCATGTGCTTTTAATCTTAATTCGATCGATCGTACACACATTTCATATGCACCTTACCCGAGTTTTCGTCCCATGAACACAAGCAAAATCAGGCAGCAGGGCGTGGCCATCTTGTGATAATCTTATCACTTGCCACATCGCCCTGGGTGACCTATGTTTGCGGCACTAAATCACATCCCCCGCCCCTGAGCCTGACATCACCAAATCATTTATATTCTCCGCCTCTCTCCGTGACGTTGCTGGGCAGCGTGGCCAAACGCGCCCAGTCGTCACCTACGCGACTAGACGCGGAACCTGGAAAACAACACACATCGCCTCACAGCGCGTCACAATTAGGAATATGAAACTGTACTTTAAAAGGAAACAACAAGACTGTACAATTGGTAAAGTACATTTATTTCACATTAAATGATTCGATAACAATCGGCGTGTGACTGAATCAATTAAAATAGAACTTTTATTCTTTGCCGGTACCGTGTACAGACAGATTGGACCATGTCTGTCGTTTAATAAATCCGCAAATGTTTATCGTGAGTCATGCGCTGTTCCTTTATGGGTACACAGGGTGTTAGTTTTAGGTAATAAATCTGCAAATGTTTATTGTGAGTCACGCCCTGTTCTTTTTGGGTAGACAGGGTGTTCGTTTTGGGTAATAAATCTGCAAATGTTTATCGTGAGTCATGCCCTGTTCCTTTTGGGTACACAGGGTGTTCGTTTTGGGTAATAAATCCGCAAATGTTTATCGTGAGCCACGCACGCGCTGTTCCTTTTGGGTACACAGGGTGTTCGTTTTGGGTAATCGAAGCACTTCGGTTGCACGGTGAGTTGCAAGGCTGGTGCTTCACCTTGGCACTAGACCACCGTAAAGGTTTTTATGTTGCTCCTAATTGCCGGTACCGCGTACGGACAGATTGGACCTTGTCTGTCGTCCCAAAAAACGGTCAAGTAGATCCAGCGATTGTTATGTAGCTGCAGCTGGCAGTTGAAGAAGCCATCGGTCAGGGTCTGGAATAGATGACAATCGCAGAACGGCACAATGTAACTGTTTGCAAAAGATAAAAATCGAAAAGTGTCTCAGTAGCCGATCTTTATTACAATTATTAATTTCCTTTATTAGCGCAGAGGTGACACAATGTGAACTGAGAGAATACAATGTGGAATATCAAAGTACTCTGCTATTTGCTTCCGCGGATAGTGCAAATGAGAATGTTGAGCTCTAAACGTAATGCGTAAACTGGGGCAATAATTCGAGGTGAAAAAACAATGTAATGATTTATTAGCGTTGAGCCAGGGAGAAACGAGTGGTTGTCTACATGCGTCTCGATGCTGGCGTGCCCCTGTTGCCCGGTAGATAGAAGTACTAGCACTTCATTGCAATATGCCAAACAGAACGAACAAGTACAATGTCACCCATCAGTAACGGTCAGCTATTCCTATTTCGATTAGATCTGGTAGGAAATCGTCTAAAGAGAAACTTACATTACATTTGCAATTTCCATTCTCTAGGCGTAATGCAGACCGTGATGCAGAATCCTCTGTTCGTGTGAACGTTTTCTCATAAACTGAACTTACATGTAACTAGGTGCAGTTTCGGAATGGGGAACCTAATCATATCATACGTTATTACATCCCCCTTCAATTCAATCCCTTTCGCAATGGTCCCTGCCTCTCAAGGTCAAAAAACAATAAAACCTTATACTGTGCGAGGGACGCGTGGGGCCTCACAGCTCCCAAGCCGAAATTCAAAGCTGGCGACCTTCACTCAAAATAAACATACATCCTTACTTTGCAACATCCCGTGTCAACGCATCCATGATAAAATGAATTTTGAAACACGGGCTCAGGAAATACGGGGCCACTTGTTGTTCGTGGCGTTGCTCAGTTGTAGGTGAAATTTGCCAATAGGGCCACCACTGCTTATTTCATGGCCTCCTACCACATGGCATATTTTCACAGTCGGTACTTCTTGCGTGTCTAGAATGTTTTGTGGCCTATGTCTAATCCCTTTTGTAGGTCCAGCAGTTATTCAGCTTTTTGCGGAAATTTATTGGAAGTCAACTGCCAAAACCCAAATAATCTTACACACTGTTACCCATTGTTTATTAACACTAAAAATGAAGGTCCCACAGTATCTCAACTAAACTGTGAAATGTGAAAGCAATCGTAATAATTGTAATATATTTTCAAGATAAAGGACTGAGAGGATAGATTTCAAAAGACAAAATACATACTTTATTTATACAGATTATAGAAACATTTGTTTGCAAAAATAAAAACAACAGACGGTAATCATTTCAACCGGGATTTGAACGATTTAACAAGCTCTGCTTTGGGTGGACATGGTACTCTGGCAATGTTTTGTGGCAATGTATGTGTGCTAGGAACAGATTTGTGCGCGATTCCATGAGTATGCATCTGGACGACATTAACAATGAGATCTTTCACAAAATCGAATTCCATTTGATCATATACTGGCTTGACCACCCATTTTTTGCTTCTTTTTGTAAAGGCCATATTATAGTGAAGCATCCCCAAGTTTCCTGCAGTCTTAGATTGTTCCCGGCCCACATTCTCGTTATGCGCTAATACCGCTAGTAAAGTCCTACATTTCATCCTCTGGATGCCAAAATGCAATCTCTTTGGCCTGTACTTTAGGCACATATTGTGGAACACCTCCAAATCTCCTGTGTGACAGAATTCTGTGAGTCCCTTCAGATCTCTTGATAGAGTTTTATCAAACACAATCTTCTCAAGGGCTTTGTGTGTAGGTGAAGATGGTATCAACCACTTCTTCTTCCGTGCCTGCTCTGGGGACAAAGGGCCATGTTCACATTAGTGGAAATGTTGGTTTTCTGTCCAGTGGTGAACGTTGGAACAGTGGTGCATCAGTGAGCGCCATTTTTCCAGTAGAATTCCCACAGACCCATCACATGTTTTGGAGCTCCACCAAAGATGATTGCTGAAAGACTGGCACCATTGAGAAATACTTTCAAAACCTTTATTTTTCCCTGCAGCCGAGATTTTTTTATTAATTGATTTGGCAACATGCCATACATCAAATTGATGGTTAATATTTGGATACTGCTCTCTCATTGTCTTGGCTATTAAAACGTGTCTGTCCATGGCTATGAGGTCGATTTGCATTCCGCTCGATTCTAGATCTTCCATTGATTTTATAAAACCAAGTTTCCCCATGGCCACCGAGGATTTACATTGGGACACCTGCACGACCACCGAACTCACAATTTTCTTACTTTCCATGTCCTGAAGATGGTAGGTGCAGTACTTAGCAGAAAATCCCGGGCTGTCACACTGTCCATCGCCGACTAGCCTGAACCGTTTGTCGGGGAATGTACTTTCAATAGCCAATTGTTCAATTTTCCAAGCTTCATTATTGGCAGGGAATAGATAATAACGTTGGTATTTGTAGTATTGCGTTTTAGAAATGAAATGTAGTCTCACAAACTGAAAGAAACTCGATAACTTCATGAAACTATAGCCACTGAAAAGTAAAGCTGCTGCAAACAGTAGATTGCCAGCTGGCAGTTTCCCCAGCATCGGTTGAGCGGACCATGAAAATGCTTCATGTGACTTTTTACAGGTGGCATGTATTTTCAGGTTACTGCCTTGTGTTAGACGAGTCACGCTCACCAATGGCTTTCCACATACTTCCCCTCCCACTGAATGCACACAGTTCAGCATCTTTATAATCTCCATCAAGCTGCTGTCGAATACTATGTATTTGGCCTCTTTTATTATACTGTCATCTGGCAACACTGTTGTTTTGGACTGAACCGTTGTGGACATATCAACCAAACCTGACACACTATAGTCGATATCTTTGTCTGTTTCGTCGGTCAATAGTGTTGATGCTTCAGTTTCATTCAACATCTGTTACTTGACGATGGATAGGAGAAAACATCAATGTGGACTGTTTTTTGGGGGGCATTTTTTTGGCAGGTGTCGATTGTGTCAAGTGGTCATCGAGTAATGTAAAACTATCTTCTATAAATTCAATTGCGTCTTCCTCTGCAGGTGTATTGTAGCAATGGTCCAAGAACACTTTGCTGGAATCGCCGGTCTTATTAAATTCATTTTCTGGCCTTTGGACATAGGCATCTCAAGTGTGAACACAACGCGCTTCAATGAATAGTTCCTCCATGATGAAAACAGTTTGGCAAGCAGCATCTGTCATTTGTATCGCTGTCTTTGTCTGCATAGTCCGTAATCGATTGGGCAACTACAGGACAGATAGGAAAAGGGATGCTCAGTCTAAATCCAACATACAGTATTGTACAATTGACATAAAAAAGCATATAATGAAGGCATTAGCACAAAACTTTTGCCAACAATAGAAAGTGTTTATAACTAACCTTATTTTTATTTCTTTTCTTTGAAAACTTCTTTACTCTAACATCAGCAAACTGGCAGACCGACTCTGATACATGTTCCTCTGGTTCAATATACGGATCTTGTATACATCCCTACAAAAAATAGTATCCATTTAAAATAAGTCATTGGCATTACACATCTAATTAGACTTACTTTCTTTTATTCAATGGTACTGTCAATGCGCATACCTCTGGCTCTGGAGCAACTGTATGGTCTGTTTCCAGAACAACCACAATGGATAATGTAATTGTATCGAACGTTGCAGCATCTCCCTGAAACACAGTACTTGCATTAGTAAGGTCGAAAAGATTGGAAACGGGACAAATACTACAAAGTTACATAGCAACAGTAAAGTGATAAAGAAACATTGTGCATTGCAATGATACGTTGCGAAAATATGATCAGATGATCTCGTCCTATTGAGCTATGAAGACCCATACCTCTGACACCGGATCTACTGCGAGGGGTGTTCGCATTGTAGTGGACGCTTCAGTATCTCCCTGAAACACAGTACTTTCATTAGTGAGGTCGTAAAGATTGGAAACGGTACACACAATTTGGAAAGACGACACAGGTACTCATCAACAGTAAAGTGGTAAAGAAACATTGTGTAATGCAATGATACGTTGCAGAAATATGATCAGATTATCTGGAATTCCGTACATAAAACCAGTCTGGAACAGAATAGCTAGGTACGATTACCTGATACGCGCTCGAAGTAGTTGATAACTCCAGGCAACACGTGGATGTTGAATCTTGTTCCTTCATATTCGGTGGATAGTAATAGAGTGGTAAAGGGAAAGTATTATTCAATTTAGAATTTCAAACATTACAAAATGGCATGTAAGGAGACTGAATACTAGAAAATTACACTTATTGAAACGCATAACATAGCATAGTTATCCATCACCATAAATCATTTTTCTATGTGGGTTCTACAAAACATGGACTGATGTTTAGCAAAAAACTCATTATTTCAGCAGATATTAAATCACATAAATATGGAAAGTACTATAAGTGGCATTTACACCGAAAATACAGGCGTAAAGCTAAATCCTGCAGCGTGACTCACCTGTGGCAGCATTTATATGAGTAAAGTCGGAATAGCATTTGGGAGCAAGTGCAGGCTGCAGATGCGGTATCGATGACCCCTCTTGTCCTCAAGACTTGGTTGACTCTACTTTCAAGGTCTTCCAGTGGATATCCGCAACATCTGACCCATTCTCTTATTCCATCAACAGTCTTAGGGAATACATGCATTGTAATGCCTTCGGATTTGTCATGGGTCTTCGAAGGGCAACCGAAAATAACACATGCAGGCATTGTTGTAAATTCTGCAAAATAAAGGTCAACATTATTAGAAAATTATTTTGCATGAGTATGTGAGAAAGAATGAATTGGACCATACATTTTTGAATGCACGCTTTCTTTTGGGCACCACAGCAAAACCAGTGCAGTGTGTGCGGCTGTATAATAGGATACATTTCACAAACGATTCATTGATGTGTTGAAAATCAGAAAATGTTACTCGTCCCTTGAATGTTCTATCATGCACGAAAATGAAACATGCTTATACTATAGACACGGCCCGTGAAGGATGCAATACGGTTAGGATACATGTCCTTACCTTGACCAACAAACAGAAGGATTCAGCAAACAGAGTAATTAGTGGAAGGAGGACAGGGAGATGTTCACAGGTAGCACACTGACGAGTTCACTCGAAGCGGTCACAGAGTAGCACGTTCACGAGTTGACTTGCAGTGCTCAAAGATGTTCTCATGGTAAACATCCAGTGGTCTATAAAGAATAACCAAAAGGGGTGTGTTTGTGAATGAATGACGTGTATATGTCGTGGTATTATGTACATTGCAGGGGCGCGGCCTGCTTCAGGGGAGGCCTGCCTGGAGACACGGGGTCTGAGGAGGCCATGTGAGCAATGGCCCCTGGGCGTGGATACCTTTTGAAGTGTACATGTTGTTTGGCACCTTGGCCCTTCACGCCCCTGACAGCCCCCCATGGCAGCGCACATCCACTCACGCGAACTGCCTTTGATAGTGGGGGGTGGGATGGATGGGCCGGGAGGCGTGCAGACAAGGCACCGGAACACTGCTGAATGGCGACACACTTATGTGGATTGCAGGGGCACGGCCTGCTTCAGGGGAGGCCTGCCTGGAGACACAGGGTCTGAGGAGGCCATGTGAGCAATGGCCCCTGAGAGTGTGATACCTTTTGAAATGTACATGTTGTTTGGCACCTTTGCCCTTCGCGCCCCTGACAGCCCCCCATGGCAGCGCACAACCACTGGCGAGAACTGCCTTTGATAGTGGGGGGTGGGATGGATGGGCCGGGAGGCATGCAGACAAGGCACCGGAACACTGCTGAATGGAGACACACTTATGTGGATTGCAGGGGCACGGCCTGCTTCAGGGGAGCCTGCCTGGAGACACGGGGTCTGAGGAGGCCATGTGAACAATGGCACCTGGGCATGGGATACCTTTTGAAGTGTACATGTTGTTTGGCACCTTGGCCCTTTGCACCCCTGACAGCCCCCCATGGCAGCGCACATCCACTGGCGCGAACTGCCTTTGATAGTGGGGGGTGGGATGGATGGCCGGGAGGCGTGCAGACAAGGCACCGGAACACTGCTGAATTGAGACACACTTGATTCACTAAAAAAATGAAACAACCATAGATAAAAAATATGTTGTGTTTTATTTGGTTTCTTATTTTGATGGCACAAAAATACTACACATTGTAAAGGTCTGGTTGCAGCTCGGCGAGGGAAAATACCCTGTACTGACCACTGTCACTGGGGAAAGTTTGTCTAATGGCACCAACGACACAGGCAGTTATTACTCGTCGAACGCGGTGTCCAAGCCTCCCATGAAGCCACCATGTGTACGAACGATTGGCCACCAGCCGGTACCACCTATGAAAGAAAAAGATACAATCTGTTTTTAAATGACCAAGATAAGTGTATTAAACCTTAGTTGTCAATGACAATTCTTGTATGCAATGGCATTTTTAACGCGCACCGATTGCAGGTGCACCAGGTAGAAACACCGTCCATGCGACTAGGCTCAGACTCTTCATCTGTTGAAACGTCCGCCCAACTGTTGTCCAAATCCCCATCGTCTACAGAGCTTGCTCTTACCAGTAATTCCTCTTCAGAATACTCTGGCTCATACAGGTAGGGCATTATTGTTGCCATTGTGTGGTAAAGAAACGAAAATAAATGATAGCAATGGTACTGGTATCTGTTCACACGATCTACAAGCAACGAAGGTAGCTGACCAGAGCACAGAAATGAGTCACAGAATACTCAAAGAAATACAGCGAGAGGAATGGAAAAGAAAATCTGCTGTTTTGTGTTGTGAAACGCTCTGTTTATACTTGTCTAGGAAAGAGGCTTCCTGCCGTTTCCATGGCGACACCTCATTAGCTGAGGCGCAGAGAATGTTGACACGAGACGTGCTTTAGCATTGTGAAATGGGCAGTACGTGTCTAGTGATGTCAGGCTCAGGGGCGGGGGATATGATTTAGTGCCGCAAATGCAGGTCATCCAGGGCGATGCAGCAAGTGATAAGATTATCACAAAATGGCCGCGCCCTGCTTCCCGATTTTGCTTGTGTTCAACAGACGAAAACTCGGGTAAGGTGCATAGGAAATGTTTGTACGATCGATCGAATTATGATTAAAAGCACATTGCCGACCCATAGGGACAATAATATTTTCTGCCCGAACCATTCCTTTAAGCTTGACGGTATCAATAATTGTTAGGGCAAACCGAATACCCATGTATTTAATGGAACTATTACACAATTTAAGGCCAAAAATCTCAATGTCATGTTTGAAGTGTAGGGATTTAAGGGCATGATTTCCGATTTCTGTCTATTTAATTTGTATCCTGATACTTGACCAAATTGTGATAAATCATTGAGGAGATTGGGTAAGTGATGTTTAGGGTTTTTAATTAGAATACGGATGTCATCAGCATATGCTGCTATTTTGGTACATGAAGCTCCTATTTGAATCCCTGGGATATTTTCATTAGATTTTATTTAATTCCAATAACGGTTCCAATGAAAGAATATATAGTTATGGTGAGAAGGGGCAGCCCTGCCTTCTACCCCTGAGCAATGGAAAGAAGGAGGATGTTTGATCATTTCAATATATTGAGGATTTGGGGGATGAATAAAGGAGTTTAACCAACGATATGAATTTATCACCACATCCGTGCCAGTGAAGGGTTTGAAACATAAAGTTCCAATACACACGGTCAAAAGCCTTTTCTGCATCTAAAGCGATAGCAGTATATCCTTGTCGATCTTTTTTATCTTTGACTGCTATGTTAATGGCATTGAGTAGTAGTCTAGAGTTAGAGGATATGTTGCGACCCTTCACATATCCTGTTTGATCTGCCTTAATTAGAATTGGAAGTGAGGATTCAATTCTATTAGCAAGTATTTTTGCAAAGATTTTACTTTCAATATTAATAAGGGAGTTGGGTCGATAGTTGCCAGGTAGTGTAGGGTCTTTGCCAGGGGAATATAATAAGTAAAGCTTCTGAAAATTATCCAGAAGAAGTTTTTTGGGCAATAAAGTGTGAGAATAGTGCTTTGAGTTTTGGGGTTAATACATCAGATACATTGGTATAGAATTCTGTGGAAAGTCCATCGGGGCCGGGTGCTTTTCCTTTTCCAAGGCCGTGAATGGCTTTTGTTATGTCTGAGGATGGTATATCATTATCAAGGTGAGAAAGGTCTGTTCGAGAATATGATGTTCGACTAATATTATTAAGAAAGGAATCAATATTTTCATTTGGAATAGAACATTCTGGGGTATAAAGATCGGCATAGAATTTTCTGAAACAATCCAGTATTTCTTCAGAGCGATGATAAGATTTCCCCTGACTATCCTTAATATGGGTTATAAGAAATTTTTCTTTTTTCGTTTTTAAGTAAGACATAAGTGTTTTACCTGCTTTATTTGATGTTTGCTATATCTTAGTTTTGTATTTAAGTATTATTCCTGCTGCTAGCTCTGTTATTTCTTTATTGATTTTGAAACATAACTTTATCACCTGCTGAAGGTTAATCAAACTAGAATCTGAATAGTAGTGTTGCTCTGCTTGAGTAAGTTGGGCATAGAGGTTATCTGGGTGTTTTTTCCTTAGTTTCTTGTTTCTACCATAAAGGGCCATGATATGACCTCTTAAAGCTGCTTTGAACGCATCCCAGTTATTAACAACTGAAGTATCACTGTCTTTATTATTATTGAAATATTGTTGGATGAATAATTTAATGGATTCAATAATCTGTGGATCTTGTAGAAGGAAATTATTAAGTTTCCATCTGCTTGCAGTTTTATTTACATATGTAAGGGAGAAGGATGTAATTACAGGTGCATGATCTGATATAATAATGTTCGAAATTCTAGAGTCTACAATGGATCCGGAAAGGGTCTTAATTGCAAAAATATAATCCAGGCGTGATAGAATGTTATGCTGAGTTGAATGGAAGGTGTAGTCTAACTGTGTAGGATGGGAAAGTCTCCATGTATCAATTAGTCCTGTTTCTGCTAGACAACTTAAAAAGGACGTATGGGTTTTGTTTGATTTAAACATGCAACTGGACTTTCGGTCTAAAAATGGATCAAGGACCTGGTTGACATCTCCACACATTATCAGGTTGGTAAAGTTGTTTTTGAGTATCATTTGTTTGATAGAGATCCAAAAGGAGGGATCCGGTAAGGTGGGACCATATATGTTAAGGATTGAAACTGGAGTAGAGTCAATTAAAAGTTTTACCCATACCCATCTACCATTGGTGTCAGCATCCTGATCTATGATTTTATAGGGTTGTTTTTTACCTATTAATATAGAAACTCCGTTTGTTTAGCTATGGCCAGACTGGAGATAACCTCCTTAACCCAAAGAGCTTTAAGCTTCATTGTCTTTTTGATGGATAGGTGGGTTTCTTGTAGACAAGCAACTGATAGCTTAAATGTGTTAAGTTGAGATATAATTTTGCATCTTTTGATGGGATTCTTACATCCTTTGATGTCCCATGTAATACACTTGAAAATCATTTAGACATATATATAATGATAAACATGCATCATATAGCTGTAGTGAAAAACCAGAACAGGATTAATAATAATGTGGTTTGAAAAATATATACCCAAACTGAGACATATAAGGGTAACACATTGAGGATCATGGAAGGGAGAAGGGAGTTGATCTTAAATAGAAGAAGTTTGGGACATGAACAACAGGTGATTTTAGAGACCAAACAGGACATAGAAGAAGGACCTGGGAGGAAGGATATAACAGGGATAGGTAGCACCAACTGGGTCGTCAAAAGGAAAAAGAACGACCAACAGTGGAAGAGGGACACCAAAAGAGCCTCCACCTCAATCTATTGACTTAATATGATAATGATTGCATTAAGTAAATAATAAAATAAAAGGCAGAAAACCTACAAATGTTGAGAGATCAGTAACTCAAGTAACAGATGAAGTTGATGCACGTGCAGGAGAGGATGTATCCATGACATCACTTTTTATGGATTGGATAAATGCCCTTAGGTCTGCTGGATCATCAAATACAGCTGTACGTCGTTCATGTGTTACCTTGAAGGAGCATGGATGGTATAATCCGTAGCGGATATTTAGCTGCTTTAGAGCGGGACGAAAAGAAAGGAAAACTTTTCTTCGTTGAGCTGTGATTCTGGCCGCATACTGTGAGATGAAAAGCTTGCTGCCAAGCCAAATGAGGGATTGCGCTCTTTAGCTGTGGAAATAATAAATTGTAGTTGTGAGTATTCCAGTAGGTAAAATATGAGAGTTCTTGGTAATGGACGAGAAGTATTAGTTGCTGTCATGATGTCTACCCCCGGAGCACTAGAACAGGCCCAGCACCCCCGGGAGCAGGCATCATGCCCTCGGGTAAAAGCCCAGCGGCCCCTAATAGGGGCTCTTTGGACTTTGTCCTGGCGCCTGTGGCGCCAGGCTCATGTTGGACATCAGTCCTGGCGCCATATGCGCCAGGCTCATAAAAGAGGGTGTTTGGTGCACTTACCTGACGCAGACCATGCTGCATGAAGCCTCAAGCCAAATGAGGCTTAGGAGGGACTATTTTATGAAAGGAACTATTTTACTTGGGTGGGGACCGTGGAAGAATACTTACCTGGAACTTCTTCCAAGGCTATTTAAACTACGCCCGGACTGCCACACGTGCTTCGCGTTGCTCTGCATCTAGCAGCTAAACGCTCACCGTGCCTGCTCCTGCATCTTGCCTCCAGCCACGCCCGCCTCGATCTTGGGATACCTGAAAGGAAGGAAGGGAAGAGAAAAGGTGAAAACCAAGAACTTAATGTAACTTCCTACCTGTGTCCGGAACCATCACGCCAGCGATCCTGAAGATAGACATTCTTTAAAAGCATCGCGCTACTTGTTGCAGCGCCGCGCATCACTCACCTGCCTCGTGGGCTCTTCACTATCCACCGCGACCTTCTGGGCATTCCGCCACATCTCTGCACATGCAGGGGAGAAGAAGAGACAAAAGGTGAGCAGGATGAACAAATGAGGAAAGCCTGATTTTCCGTCACAAGACTTACCTGGCCATATTTGACGGAACCACTCCTCATTTCGGGTCGGCGCCACTTCTTGGCCTGGTACCGCACCCCGGCCCCTAAGGGGAAAAAAGAAAGACATTACTAGAGGGATTCAAAGACATTTAAAGGGATCATTTTATCACAAACTCACCTGAGTTTATCTCCGGCAATATCCCTCGAAGCATCACTTCCGCTCTGCACCTGAAAATAAGGACAGATCGCAGGTTAAGAAAAGCAAACAAAGAGAAGACTCTACTCTGGAACTTTTTAAACTGCATACTTATGGCATTTCGCCTTCCGAAACCAGTGAAGTCAGTGGTCAAATACGCGCCCCTGCACCAGAAGCAGGATGGAGAGCTCATCCATTCAAAAATTAAGGTGAGCCTTGATTGGGGATTTCGGAGGTGGTCAGAGAAGAGCAAAGGGGAGGTGGGAAGCAATCACAATACTCTGCAGTCAGTTAATCCCCTTTCTCCACCTACAGAAAGATTTTTCTACGGGCCAGACAAGCCAGATTTGGGGGTCCAGTTCAGTCGGTGTTTCGAGTCCTGTGCATCACGCTTGAAGAGGTCAGAGCAATCCAGACCAGGTCAGCGCCTCTGTGGGAGCCAGGTGAGCGTTACAGAGCGCGAAGCCCTCCTACAAATTCCCACCCAGGCGCTATGGAAACTTCTGAGACTGATATGTTGGCCCAATTACTGGGGGAATTACGGGCCGAAGTACATGCCGCTCGTCAAGAGACTAATGCCCTCAGGAGGGAAATAATCGTATCTAAGGAACGAACTGATGACCTGGCTAGGCAGGTATTGCAAGGTCAAGCTGGGCAAGCCCCTCTACCTGGTTCCGGGGGGAATTCTGTTCCTGTGGCTTCAAGTAACCCTGTGCAAATCAATCTACCTGGAAATATGCCGCTGGGCCCACCTGAACGCTTTGCTGGGGACCCCAAACGGTTCGCCGTATTCATTAATCAATGTCGTTTGCACTTCCTATGCAGACCTGGGGCCTTCCCTAATGACCAGACCAAGGTAGCTTTTGTGTTGTCATACCTTAGCGGCTGTGCTGCCGATTGGTCAGTACCACTGGTAACTCAAGATGACCCAATCCTCCGGGATTTCCAAGGATTTCAAGCAAGCATGGAGAGATTATTTGCTCGACATTCTCAGGGACAAGCTCTGGATGATGAACTTCTATCCCTGCGACAGGGCAACCAAGACCTCCTCTCCTACATAGCAACCTTTAACAGACTAATCGTGGAAACTGGGTGGCCAGAGGATAAAAGAATCACATTATTCTATCGGGGTCTACGCGGAGAACTTAAAGATGTCTTGGCCCAAGTTGTAAATCCGCCCCAAGAATGCACAGAATATATAGACTTAGTGGTCCAATTGGATCACAGGCTCCAAAACCGAAAAGCGGATCGGTCCAAGTTTGAAACCCGGGTGTTGGTCAAGACCCACGTCACTCCCAAGGATGCCGATGTCTCCGAGCCTATGCAAATTGGAGGGGTTAGAGGACCTTTAACCCAAAAGGAACGTGAAAGGAGGCGGCAGTTAAAATTATGTCTTTATTGTGGGAACTCTGGACACTTTCTACGAGATTGCCCGGCAAAACCGCCCAAGAAGGTGGTAGGAGCCACTGATAAAAACCATGAAGACTCTGTTTCGGGAAACGACTCCACCCGACAAGCGTAGGGGTCCGCTTGCCGAGCTTGAAAACTAACTCTCAGACCTCGCATTTCATTGTGCCAATGGTTCTCGTAGATCCGGAACAGCCTAAGCGGTTGCATGCAATAAAGGCATACATCGATAGTGGGGCTATAGGAAACTATGTGGATCGTGAATTGGTCTCTAGGATTAACCTCCCTCTGCGTCCAAAAACCAGCAAAGATGTCATCACCACAGTCGATGGAACTGAAATTGCCTCAGGACCGGTAACACATTCCACTACTGAGGTGACTCTTATTGGTCCGGACGGCCATCGGGAGGCAGTTGTGTTTGACGTAATCAAGGCCCCACAGTTTCAGGTTATTCTTGGAATTCCTTGGTTAGAGACACATAATCCTCGAATTGATTGGCGAGCAAAGAGAATAACCTTCCCGGATTGTGCACAAACCTGCTACCCAGAAAATCTGAAGATTAGGCTAGCATCTGTAACCTCTGTCTCCATGCAACTACCTCCGGAATACCAAGACTTTCAGGACGTCTTCCAAAAGGAACAGGCCAACACGTTACCCCCCCACAGATCGTACGATTGCCAAATCGATCTGGTGCCCGGTGCACAACCCCCTTGTAGCAGGATTTATGCCCTTACTGAACCTGAGAACCAGCATTTGAGACAATATTTAGATCAATACCTAGCCAATGGTTTCATTCGCCCGTCAAAGTCCCCGGCATCCTCGGCTTTGTTCTTCGTGCCCAAAAAAGAAGGCGACCTTAGAACTTGTATCGACTACCGCGCATTGAACCAGATAACGGTTAAAAACCGTTACCCTCGGCCTTTGATCCCTGAACTCCTTGACCAGGTGAAGGACGCTTGCGTATACACCAAGTTAGATCTCCGGGGGGCTTATCATCTGGTGCGAGTAAAAGAAGGCGACGAATGGAAAACGGCCTTCCGTACAAAATATGGTTTATTCGAATACCAGGTGATGCCTTTTGGGTTGTGCAACGCGCCTGCTGCCTTCCAATTCTTCATGAACGATGTCCTTCGGGAACTTATCGATGTTTGTGTTGTCGTATATATCGATGACATTCTTGTGTACTCCTCTTCGGAATCTGATCACAGAAAGCATGTCCGGGCCGTCCTTGAGAAATTGCGCCAGCAAAAACTGTTTGCTAAGCTGGAAAAGTGTGTTTTCCATACCACCGAGGTGGAGTTTCTTGGATTCATCCTGCCACCGAATGGGGTCCGAATGGACTCACGGAAAGTGGAGGCCATCCTCAAATAGCCATCTCCTAGCTCGGTAAAAGGGGTCCAAAGCATGCTTGGTTTTGCCAATTTTTATCGCAGATTTATTCCGGAATTTTCACGTGTAGTACAACCCATCACTGCACTTTTGCAGAAAAATAAACGTTTCGAATGGACCAAGGAAGCCGAACAGGCCTTTCAGGAATTGAAAGCTAAATTCACGTCTGCACCTATTTTGAAGCACCCGCGTCCCGATCTCCCATACATTGTCGAAACTGACGCGTCCATTTTAGCCATGGGAGCTGTCCTGTCTCAGAGAGACCCTGAAACCAACCAACTGCATCCTGTAGCATTTCGGTCCAGAAAGTTCTCACCGCCTGAGGTAAATTATGCAATTACCGATAAGGAATTATTAGCCATTAAGTCTGCCTTTAAGGCTTGGCGGCATTATCTTCTTGGCGCCAGGCACACCATCACCGTGATCACTGATCACCGAAATTTACAATATTTAAAGACTGCCAAGGCTCAATCATCACGTCAGCTCTGATGGGCTTTGTTCTTTGCTGAGTTTGATTTCATAATCACTTACCGTCCCGGCTGTAAGAATGGCAAAGCAGATGCACTATCTAGAATAGGAATGGGAGAAATAGACACTAATTCAGAACCTGTGCCGATCATTCCCGAACAAAGAATTTTGGGATTAACCTCCTTACAAACCTTTGAAGACATTCAAGCACGAGTAAAACAACTCCTGGACTCTACCGCCTTGCAGGATTGGATCCAAAGGGGGTCTTACTTTTCGGTCAACGATGGCCTACCTTACTTCCAAGGACGCTTATTTCTGCCAGAAAAGGAATTACAAGAACTGGTTATTTCCCGTCATCATGATACCCTGATGGAAGGACATCCTGGCATTGCCAAAACTGGGGAAAAAATTAAACGACAATTCTGGTGGCCTTCCTGGCGAAAGGATATTAAATCTTTCGTGATGTCCTGTGGAGTTTGCGCCCTAAACAAAGGCCAAAAGACAAAACCCGCCGGTCTTCTTCAGCCTTTAGACATTCCACCAGCGCCTTGGCACACCTTGTCACTAGATTTTATCATGGACCTGCCCCCTTGTAATGGATACAATACTATTCTGGTTGTGGTGGATCTATTTTCTAAAATGGCTCATTGTATTCCGTTGAAAGGATTACCTTCAGCTTCTGTCCTTGCTAAGGAATTCCTCGAAAATATCATCCACTTGCATGGATTCCCGTCCATATTAGTCTCCGACCGGGGAAGCCAGTTTATTTCACATTTTTGGAAAAGGTGTTGTCAACTGGCACAAATCGACGTAAGACTCTCAACCAGCCATCACCCACAGACCGATGGTCAGACTGAGAGAACGAACCAGACCCTTGAACAATACCTACGGTGTATGTTGCACCAATCGGAGGGTAATTGGAAGGATTTGTTATGGGTGGCCGAATATGCATACAATAACTCGGTGCACTCTGGAACTGGACAAAGCCCCTTTTGCACCCTATATGGACATCACCCTCGTACTTCAGGCCGGGACTCTCATCTGAGCCTTGAAATGCCCGCAGTAGACCCTTTGCATTCCACTATAACTCAAGCATTCAAGAATGCAACTGCTCATTTGCAACAAGCGAAAGAGAAATACAAGAAAAATGCAGATCTGCATTGGAAGGAGGCGCCTTCATACCAAATAGGAGACCAAGTATGGTTGGCTACCAAACATTTATTGCTCAAGGGACCTCAAACTTTTAATCCAAGGTATTTGGGCCCTTATTCGATCAAAGCTATCATTAATCCAGTGGCAGTGAAGCTCGATCTGCCAGCTAACATGCGGATTCATCCCGTTTTTCATGTGTCACTTTTGAAACCAGTGCAACCAGGAACCAGATTAATAAAGCCACCAGAACCAATTCAGATAGATGGGAAGCCTGAATTCGAGGTGAAGAACATTTTGGATTCTAAAATTCCAAAATCAAAACTTTTCTATCTAATTGATTGGAAAGGGTACGGGCCTCAGGAAAGGTCTTGGGAACCCAGCGACCACGTACATGCACCTCGGCTGGTAATAAAGTTCCATCGGGATTTCCCAAACAAACCGAAACCCCCAGAGGGAACGACCTTGGGAGGGGCCTTGGGGGGGAGTGCTGTCATGATGCCTACCCCCGGAGCACTAGGACAGGCCTAGCACCCCTGGGAGCAGGCATCATGCCCTCGGGTAAAAGCCCAGCGGCCCCTAATAGGGGCTCTTTGGACTTTGACCTGGCGCCTTTGGCGCCAGGCTCATGTTGGACATCAGTCCTGGCGCCATAGGCGCCAGGCTCATAAAAGAGGGTGTTTGGTGCGCTTACCTGACGCAGACCATGCTGCATGAAGCCTCAAGCCAAATGAGGCTTAGGAGGGACTATTTTATCAAAGGAACTATTTTACTTGGGTGGGGACCGTGGAAGAATACTTACCTGGAACTTCTTCCAAGGCTATTTAAACCACGCGCGGACTGCCACACGTGCTTCGCGTTGCTCTGCATCTAGCAGCTGAACGCTCACCGTGCCTGCTCCTGCATCTTGCCTCCAGCCACGCCCGCCTCGATCTTGGGATACCTGAAAGGAAGGAAGGGAAGAGAAAAGGTGAAAACCAAGAACTTAATCTAACTTCCTACCTGTGTCCGGAACCATCACGCCAGCGATCCTGAAGATAGACATTCTTTAAAAGCATTGCGCTACTTCTTGCAGCGCCGCGCATCACTCACCTGCCTCGTGGGCTCTTCACTATCCACCGCGACCTTCTGGGCATTCCGCCACATCTCTGCACCTGCAGGGGAGAAGAAGAGACAAAAGGTGAGCAGGATGAACAAATGAGGAAAGCCTGATTTTCCGTAACAAGACTTACCTGGCCATATTTGACGGAACCACTCCTCATTTCGGGTCGGCGCCACTTCTTGGCCTGGTACCGCACCCCGGCCCCTAAGGGGAAAAAAGAAAGACATTACTAGAGGGATTCAAAGACATTTAAAGGGATCATTTTATCACAAACTCACCTGAGTTTATCTCCGGCAATATCCCTCGAAGCATCACTTCCGCTCTGCACCTGAAAATAAGGACAGATCGCAGGTTAAGAAAAGCAAACAAAGAGAAGACTCTACTCTGGAACTTTTTAAACTGCATACTTACGGCATTTCGCCTTCCGAAACCAGTGAAGTAACTGGTCAAATACGCGCCCCTGCACCAGAAGCAGGATGGAGAGCTCATCCATTCAAACATTAAGGTGAGCCTTGATTGGGGATTTCGGAGGTGGTCAGAGAAGAGCAAAGGGGAGGTGGGAAGCAATCACAATACTATGCAGTCAGTTAATCCCCTTTCTCCACCTACAGAAAGATTTTTCTACGGGCCAGACAAGCCAGATTTGGCTGTCCAGTTCAGTCGGTGTTTCGAGTCCTGCGCATCACGCTTGAAGAGGTCACAGCAATCCAGACCAGGTCAGCGCCTCCGTGGGAGCCAGGTGAACGTTACAGTTGCAGTAGTTTGACCTATTCTATGAGCCCTTTGTATATTGAATGTTGTTTCCAAGGGCAGATGTAGGATGGCTGGTAGGAATTTTTGTAGAAAAGCTATGGGGTCAGTGCCCTCAGACCCTTCTGGCAGACCAGATATGCGTAGGTTGTTGCACCTGCTGCGATTTTCCAAATCTTCATTATGCCTCTGAAGGTCTTTGATGGATTTTTCTAGTTGTATAACTCTGGGGGATAGATCTTCAGTAACCCCTACTCTTTTTTCTAATTCATCCACTCTGTTGTTAACGCCCATCCATCCATCATCTAACTACTGTAGCTTAGCATTTGTTGTCTCAATGAAGGGTTTAAGAGCTCTAATTTCCGCAAGAATGGCTTCAATAGCAGGATCAGAGATGCCTTGTGGAGGTGGTGAATCACTTTTAGGTCTTTTAAGATTAGTTGAAGAGGAGGTGGCATCCTTTGCTGAGGATGCTTTTTTTTATTTGCTTTGTTAGCAGCCATTGCTGACAGTGATTGACAAATATTTGTTGAAGAGCGACATAAGCAATGGTATGAAAATAGGTGTAAGCTAGGACAATATACACCTTAAGTCCAGTTGTATGAGCACCTCTTAGATCTCTATTTAATTATGTTCACTCCTGGTTTGCAATTATTACCTCCATATTATTTATCCTGTCATTCTCTAGCAAAAGGGGCCTTAGATGAGCAGAAAATAATAAGGCGCAGACTATGGATTCTTGAAAGTGTGCAGAGATCTAATAATTATTTCGGAATAATGGAATCCAGAAGCTGTCAGCCAACACAATATATAGTTATGAAAGGAGCACGTTGACAAAGATGTGAAGGATAGAACTTGAGGTGAGTGATATTGATATTATTGGTGACGATGCCAGAAGGTTAGGAGTAATTGGTACATACTATATATAGGTAGATCTCCGTCTAATTTACTTATTCCCTTCAAATTATTCTCTTAATATAGTAATATTTTTTTCCTTTTCTTTTTTTTCTTTCTTATGCTAGTATATTAGGGCTGTTTCCTGTTATTACCCCTTTTCTCTTCCTCCTTCTTATCCTCTCACCTTTTATTTTCCTTGTTTCCTCAGTCCTTACTATTAGAGCTCCTGTGATTCTTCCTTCTTATGTCTTGTGAATAAAGCTGCTGATGTTTATTTCTTTTTTTTGTGTTTTTTTTCCCTTTTATAATTTGCCACAGGTGGCGTCGTTCAGAAAAAGGGGCCCGTGAAACCAGGCCCAAGCCGGCATGTCACTTGGGACGCGACGCTGCACCTCTCCACACGAGGGGCGGCGCGCGTTCCTTTAATGCCTGGAGCCCTACGGCTGAACGTGACACAGCTCTCAGAGATGCTGTTTATATGTGCAGACCACGGTCGGGACTCCACCAACCTCGCGGAGCAGCTGCTGGAGATGGAACGTACACCGGAAGGTAAGTTTAAAGAAATAAAATAAGTACTTAATGCATATTTAGTAAAAGTGTGAGGCGGAACTGCACTCTTAGGCGGCCATCATTCCCGGCGCTCGGCCACTCCCCCCCTTCCGGTGTTTTAATCAACTTCTTTTTTATACAGAAAAAAGACATAGGGTTCCAACCAGTGATAAACATCATGGGCATAATTATAGGGTGGGTGCGGGGGACAAGCCCCCCCCCAACTTTTTTGGCATGCCTTTTTATCCGCCCCATCATTGGTGGGGGCATGGCAGAGCCGGGCATGCACATTGCGGCCGCTGCATCAATTAAGTAAAACAACAGTGCAAGCCTGGCTGGGCAACCCAGCCAGGCTCACGCTGTCTCATTGCATACAGCCACTTTATTAAAGGGGGTGGGCGGCCGGAATGCCCCGTGCGGCTAAGTCCCTTACCTTGGCTGACCTGACTCAAAGCCAGCAGCCACTGCCAGGCTGCTAGACTGGGTGGTGCAGGACCCAGCCGCACTTTCACATCTGTACTAGCCGACGAGAGTGAGTGTCGATTTCCGGCTTCATTTGCATGACACAGACAGGAACTAGGAAACTCATTCAGCTTCCTAGTTTCTGTCTGGAGGCACGCATGCATGAGGCTAACAGGCGCAACTGAGCCTAGGTTTTAACTCGAGAGTGAGTGCTGCCATTTAAAAGCAAAGTAGGTCATTCTGTCCTTTCTCTGGACTCTTTTGCGACCTCTGCAATTCTCTCTCACTCTCTATCCTCCCCTTTGACCCGACTCACTCTGCAGGGCACACTCTGGATGCTCTGATCTCTACAGACCTTCCCCTTTCTATCGCCCTCACCACTCCCCTCTCCTGAAGTGATCACTTTCTCCTTTCCTCCCAGCTCTCTCTCTCCACCCTTCAGGCCAAGCCAACTCCAGCACTGCCACCTACCTTCTCAGTCATCTGACCCATGAAGTGCATGTCAGTTGTGGCTTTCGCTGCCACTTTCTCACCCCCCCTACCCATTTGGCTGACTCACACCCTGACACAGTCCTTTCTATGCTCCACTCTGCTATATCTGATACTCTTGATGTTCTTGCCCCTGACATGAGGATCCGCTTGAAGCCCAAAGCCAAGTGCAATTCCTTGTACGACTCAGGCCTCGTCAGCCTTAAACACAAGTGCAGGGTGGCTGAGAGGAAATGGCATGCTTCCTGTACATCCTCTGACAAACTGGCCTGCCACCTGCTTCAAAGGCAATACCGGCTCTCTGTCCGTGCCAAGAAGAGAGCCCTCATCCAAACCTGCCTCTCTGCAGTATCCAACAACTCGGCCGAACTTTTTAAAATCTGCAAGGAGCTGGCCAATCCTGCTGCAGTCTCTACCTCTCCTGTTGCCTCTCAGGCCATCTGTACAGCCCTGGCTTCTCATTTCATCTCAAAAACTCAGGACATAATGTCCTCTCTCTCTCTCTTCCTCTCTTCCTCTCCTCCTCCCTCTGCTCCCTGCTCTTCCTCTGGCCCTTCTGTGGCCACCTCTCCTCCCTCTTTCTCTGCCTTTCCCCTTGTTAACGAGGAGAGGTAATAACTGATGGGCCCATTGGTCAGCACTCACCCTCGAAAACTTGTAATACAAGATAGCTGCACCATGCGAGGACAGAGTGCAGGATTCACATACTCTGGCAAGGATCAATAATCAGGACTCAGTAAATTGGCAAAGGGAAGTCCGTTTAATGATACATACATCATCTTATGGAAATCAGCAGCATCACAAACACCTGCCTCACCCCGACTTCCTCGAACATTAGTCCAACAGCCTCTTTTATGGGCAAAATCTGTCATCATTGACGTCTAATTCTACAAAAAATCATCATGCAATACAATTGGTTGGGAAAGGTAATTTAAGCATAGGTGCTATAACTTTATATGGAAATAATGCAAGTGATTGGATAACTCTTATCGGGTGGGCGTCTATGCCCTTCCCTCTACACCACACATGATTGACGTCATTACAAGTACGACGTCTCATTGGTTACATTGTCTATAGGACCCTAGATTACATGGTCCCTTGTGATTGGGCAAGTTACACCCCTAAACATAAATCTCCATTTTAATTAGCAGCATGCAGAATAGACACCCAGGTGCCTAGTGTCCCAAGATTCACCCTGCCTCCCTTCCATCAATCAGTGGTTTAGGGCAATGTGTCAATTAGTTGGCTGGGTATGGCCTCGCATCTGTAGTCTCTTATCAGGAAAGGTTATGGCACCCTCTGGTTCTGGATGACATCAGGCGGTGGTACATCTTCGTGCCTGTCTGGTCACGTGTTGGTCCACCGTGAATCTGCTTCAGTTTCCAACCTTTTGTGCATTTAATTCTGTATGTGCTTAGCCACCTGCATGGGCCTCTCTTATCTTGATCTTCACGGGCGGGCTGGCATGCTCTGAAGTTGGAGCCTCGTGAGCTCATGCTCACCTCCCCTTCTCTGGTTGACCTCGATTTCCCTGGCATGAGCCATCCTTTGTTAAGTTTCGATCCCGCTCCTTTCCTCAGCTTGGGCCTGGATATGAAACTTGGCCAGTCAGGCCTTAGCTGCCTGGGAATACTTCTGTTTATACAAAATCGAGTCGCACGTGTACATTGTGCTGTATTGAGGTAGATGTATACAGTCAGCGCTTGCCGCTCTAACTTCTACTAAGCATTGCAAGCAGAATCAATTACTTAGCATCTTGAGTTTGAAGCTTATTTACACACGTTTAATAAGGCGGTTGCTTCCATCTTGTCTCATGGCACCATTTTTATAGGTTTTTCACAGTGTCTCTCCCCTTTGTCCTTTACAATTATACTCGCAGTTGTTAGTACTGGCATGCATGCTTTCAGTACTCCTTCAGTTTGTTCTTGGAGCTGCTCTGGTCCTTGTTCCATCTCCACTGGCCTTCCATTATGGCTTTTGGAGTCTCTTCATGGACCGTGTGTAGGCATTCCTCCTCGTTCCGTATCAACGGCTGGTATGGTTGTCTGATTGGGTACCGTGCTGCCCAGGGTTGCCTGGTTATGGACATTTCAACAGCTATTGATCTTCTAATGTACACAGGGCAGAGGCCCGTTGCAGCCCTTTGTTGGTTCAGCTGCTCCTCGTACGTCACATACTTTGGTGAGTAGTTTACTGGCACCTCAAAGCGAGGGGCAGGGGTGCAGGCCACGTCTGGGGTCTCCTCTACACTCCCCCCTCTGGTCAGTTCATCGACCACTCCTGCTTCCTCCTTTATGTTCAGTTTCTTTGATTCCTCAGCTTCTTGCTCATCGTTTCCTGGGTTTACACAAGATGGCGTGAATGTATGCAATTTGGGTGTCCATATCTTTATCACTCCTTTCAAACTTCCTGCTGTTCTCACATGCTCATCTTTGTTCCAGGTCATCAATTGGCATTGTCCATTTGGACTGCAGTAAATCCATTTGCCGTCATACCTTCTTCGTTTCTTGGGATAAGTGAATTTTGTTCCCTCTGGTGCAAATTCACTGGCCTTCACAAAGTCCTTTATCTCCTCATCTGTCAGGTCTCTGGGCTTCCAGCCTGGTTCAACATCGACCATAATTTTCATCCCGATGGCCTTCTTTGCAGTTTTCTCGCACTGTGTGATGATTATCTTGATAACACAGAATCCTAGCAGCACCATTGCTAGCAAGGCTCCCACAAACTTGAATATATCGACCATCCACTGCGGGACCGATGAGAATAGGTTCCCAAACCAACTGTCATCATCCACTTCATCCGATTCATCAGTCATCCGGTCTTTTAACGTTGTCAACATGCTTATGGCCTCTCTGAGGGTTCCATTTTCCTCATCATGCAATGGTATAAATGTGCAACATGATTCTCCGATTTTTGCACAAACACCTCCATCCATTGCTGTGATCATGTCAAGCACATATCTGTTCTGGAGGGTCATCAGTCTAACCGCTCTCAGCTCTTCTTTGATCGCATTGAATCCTTTTATTGTGGTCTTGATGGTCTGCAGTAACTCTCATCTGGTTATCTGTAACCATTTAGCATTCACTCCAATTTGGATGTGTGGCAGGAGCATTGTGGTGAATACTGTTGAAGTGAGGCTGAACAGCCTGTGTTCATATGGAATCGCATAGAATGCTTCTTCTGATTTGGCAGAAAAGTAGTTTTTTCTCTTCATTCTGGATATCAGCTCTGCGGATCTCCTCCTTCTTATATGAGCATCTGCTTTCGGGAAGCTGTCCAGATTCAGATCGTTTTTTTGGAATCACCAGTGCGGGAACATGGACAATGACCAATGTACATATGCCCCCCCAATTTTTTGGCAGTCTTATGTATGCTTTGGATCCACACGCCCAATAGTGGTCCATCAGGACTGCGGTTGCTTGTGCCATTCCTGGCGCCTCATATATTCGTCCACAGTTTTGATTTTCCCCCATTTTCCTTGTGCCAACTACTTGAAAATAGGTGAGCACATCCCACTTGAGGCTTCTGCTGGGACGAACTATGTGATCGTGAACAAAGTCTTTATGCTGGGTCCTTCAGGATAACAGTTTTAGTTCTCAGGAATGTCCGGTTCTGTTGCTTACCAGAGTCTTAGGCTTATGAATGCTTCGTGCGGTTTTAAATGTTCATGAGATTAACGCTTTTGCTGATATGAGTACGTGATTTTGTTCATTTACCCTGCACCTTTGGCTGCACAGAGTGTTTGCTTGCTTACTATTGTCTCTTTTAGTGTATATGAAACAGTTCAGTCGCAGGCACAATTTTTAAAATAGTTCCTTTTGTTGCCTATACTGACTTGTTTGTGTAATTGTTCTATTGACACGTTTCACTTGGCTCGAGGAAATGTCTTGTTTTACGAGTCTCACTTTCCTAACGTTCTCGTTACTTGTCTGCTCATGCCTCCTTCTTCCTCGCCATAGATCTTGTCTGCACGTGCTGAGGTTCTCCCTCCTTATCTGTAGGTTCTTCATCGCTGGGTGCAGCAGGAGTGCCCTCTCCTATGAATAGCTTGATGTTGTTCATGAAAATCCAGGCTCTTCGGCCCACGAGCTTGACAGCAGATGGGGTGCAGTCCTCTGCGATGAAGGGGCCGTTAACCCTCGGTTCGTCCCATTTCTTTCTCATAAAGTTCTTCACTAGAACTCTGTCTCCAGGGAAGACAAGGGGTGTGCCAAGGCTGAGAGCTGCGCCTGCATCAGCATTGTCTGTTGTGGTTTGTGCTGTGCTCTCCCCTTTCCGCCGTCGCTGTAGCTGGCCTGAAATGATAGAGGTGCTGGCTATGAGGCAGTCTAGGTATGCTTTCATCTCATCTCCAAGAACCTCCCTAGTTGACTGGGCATCACATCTAGCTCTGTCTCGGGAGGTAAGAGGGGTCCTCATCCTTCTCGCAGTGACTATTTCGTGCGGCGTAAGATGATGGTCAGAGCTGGTTGGTTCCGAAACGCATACAATGCCAGTGGTAGGCAGTGCATCCATCCCTTTCTTAATGTGGGTTTCAACTTGGCTATCCTTTCCTTAAGCAAGCCGTTGAGTCGTTCACATATCCCATTTCCTTCTAGATGATAAGCCGACAAGTACTTGTGCTTTATACCAAGCAACAAGCTAATCTGTTCGAACACTGTGTTCACGAAATGAGGCTCATTGTCTGATCTCATAACCTCACACACCCCCCATCTAGGGAAGACCTCCCTCACCAGGAATCTACCCACCTGGAGAAGGGACACACCACCACAAGTAAATACCTGTACACATTACACACCTGGATCATATCGACATAATCGATGTGCAGGTGCTGGAAAGGTCCATTTGGTCTATGGATGTCTCCTCTCACTAACTTTAATGGGTGCCCAGTGGTGAATTGTTGGCAGATAATGCAATTTACCATAAAGAATGCCACATGCTCTGCTAAATTCGGTATAAACCAGTCTTTGGTGAGAGTTGCAGCAAGATTTTCTCTCGACAGGTGTAAAGGGTAGTGGAGCTGTTCTAGAGCTACCTTTAGAAGGGCAACAGGCATTACTAGTTTACCAGTGCTGTCTTGCCTCCACAATCCGTCTGAGGGGTTTAAAGAACACCCTCAACACTTTCATACATTATTCTCCTCCTGAGGTGCCCCCCCTTGGAGCTCCATTAACTGTGACTGCCCCATATTGCTATAAGCTTCTGGTGTGGCTCTTGCAACCATCATTCTTTCATGGATATGTGCCACCTCCACGTCCATGATTGTTTCAATTTTGGATGCCATACGTTTGGCTTCCGTGTCTGCTTCATGATTTCCACGTGACACGAAATCTGTCCCTTTGGTATGAGCGGCGCATTTCACGACCGCTATGCCCACTGGGAGCTGTAGTGCTTTTATCAACCTGTCCAATAAGGCTGCGTGTTGCACTGGCGTGCCGTCTACTCGGAGGTAGCCCCTCCTTTTCCAGCGCGCTAATCCTGCGTGCACTGTTGACGGCACATAGGCGGAGTCGCTGTATACTGTTGCTTCCTGGTCAGCATGATTCTCAATGGTGAGTGTCAGTGCCACTAGCTCTGCAGCCTGTGCCAAATAATGGGATGGTATTCGTGCACTGACAAGTACTCAGAACTCTTCACCCGCTATGTGTTTGATCACGGCCACGCCTGTATATCTTTGTCCGTCTTCTTGGTCGATTCTAGAAGACCCGTCAATAAAGACGATCTCCCCACCTGCCAGGGCATTTTCCTTTACCCTGGGGATTTCATCACAAAATTCCTCATAGTTCACAGAGTCATGCACAGGTTCTCCCTCTGTGACTGGCTCAGCTATAAACATGGCAGGGTTCACAGTTTTGCATCACACTATTTTGATCGATGGATTAGAGATAATCACCTCATAGGCTGATGCTCTCTGAGAAGTCAGCGTGCCCTTTGGCTTTTCCAGTATGGCAAATAGCGAGTGCTCAACATATAGTGTTATGGAGCACCCCAACACAATGGATGACGCCTTCTCAATGGCAAATGTGGCGGCAGCTAGATTTTGTTCACATGGGAGGTGGCCCTTCATTACCGGGTCCAAACTCGCTGCGTGAGCACTGCCGTCATAAAGTTGCCATCAGTATGAGAAAACAAATAGAATTCCTCAGCATAATTAGGAATCCCGAGAACTGGGGCCTTATAAATTGCCCCCTTGAGTTCGGTAAATCCCTTCTCCATATCTTCATTCCATTCAATTTCTGCCCTCGTCGTCTGGGCCTTTTTAAGTGCCTGCAACAAGGGCTTGGTATATGAGCTGTAGTCGAAGACCCATGCTCTGACATAGTTGCACAGGCCATTTGTTTTATTGTGCGCAGCTTGGCTGTGCACATGATAGCCTCGGCCCTTTCTGGGGTTACCCTTTTCCCCTCATGTGAGATCAGTTGCCCTATTTACAACACCTCCCGTTGGCAGTACTGTAACTTGTCCTTGTCCACTTTGTATCCCTTCTCAGCCAGTATAGTTAATAGCTGGACTGAGTCATGTCGGCATTGCTCTTCAGTGATGCTGCAGATTAGAATGCCATCCACATACTGCAAAACAACACTGTCCACCGCAATATTGCTTAGGTCCATTTGCAGGACTCTGTTGAAAATCGATGTAAACTCGCAATACCCCTGTGGCAGCCTGGTACTTTTCAGGTGCATTTGTCTGAAATTAAATGACGTCAGGTCTTGTGAGTCACGGTGCAATGGAATCGAGAAGAATGCATTTTTCAAATCGATCACCGTGAAGCATTTTGCCTCAGTTGATATGTTACACAAAATTGTGGATTTATTCGGGACTAAAGGGAACTCGGCTTCGACTATGTCGTTTAGGGCTCGTAAATCCTGGATTAAACGCCAGGACACTCCCTTTGATTTCTTGGCAGGATAAATCACTGTGTTGCAGGGTGATTCCGATGTCACTAGAATGCCCTGCTCCATCAATCCCTTCATCCGCTTCTCTGGACATGGGATATTGTCGTGCCCGTAGCAGAATTGCTCCTGGTTTCAATTACATTTTTACTTCGCCGGCTCCCTTGAGGAGACCTACATCATAGGGCCCTGTAGTCCATACTTTGGCCGGCACTAGGGCCATGTCGTTATCAAAGTACTTTTGGCGTACTAACGCTAACATCATCCTCTGTGGTACCTCTCGCCAGATCATTTTGACCCAAAATATGAGACTCACTTGCAACTGTGTCTCTTCTAGGTCAGGGTGTGCTTCGAACAGAACGTCATCGGTGAAGTCAGTCACTCGATACCCTTCTTCGATGGCGACAATCGAACACCAAGGTCTACCCCTGTCGTCACATCCTTCAACCAATAATACCTTTCCTCACACCGCGGCGGATTGTATCATTAAGGGAAACACCTGTCCCCCCTCTTCGTGTATGGGTATTCTTGGCCTGAATAGAAACTCATCAAGGGTTCACATAGTCTTGTCTGCGAGGCTTGTCAATTCTGCCATAAGCACTCCTACTCCATATGCGAAAACATCTGGTTCCAACGGTACAGATCTCATGGCTGCACGTCCAGAGTATGCACTGATCATTTCGCATACGTTTGAATAATGCATTCCTGGGGTGGAGAACACTATGCTATCCTCAGTGAACGAGATGGTCATATTCAACTTCGTCATCAAATCCCGACCCATGATATTCACCGGGGACTGACATGAATACAATAAAGGTACATTCATGTCGCACTCTCCCACTGAGACTGGGAGTGCATCAGTAAAGGGAACTCTGTTATGAGCTCCAGTAAAACTCTGGGTGTCTATTGCCTCGCCCGACAAGGACAACTTGCCTTCTCTTATGCACGAGCGCGTTGCACCCGTGTCAACTAAAAAGGAATTTTCTTTCCCCCCTATGGTGACATTTACCCTAGGTTCCCTGTTAGGGTCTGCTGTCACTGATAGGATAGAACACATCAGAGATCCCTGTGAGCCATCCTATTTCATGTATAGGTTTGGTCCACTGTATACCTGTGGGTTTCCCCCACTAGTGTTAGTGCTCTGAGCGTCAGTGTCTGCTGGGGTTGTCCCTGTGGTACATTCCCCATGTTCAGTAGTTGGACCACTTGCTGTGCACCTTGCTGCAAGCCAGCTGCCTGTTGCTGCACGGTATAGTTTTGGGCATTGCCCTGTAGTAGGGTAGCAGGTTGATTTACCGTGCCTGCCCCCATTCCTTGATTGTTCGGCCACATTCCTTGGCTTCTGCACATGCGTGCCACATGTCCTGTCACTCCACACAGCCAACACACTGGTGGTGGTCGGGCCATCTGTCCATCTGGCATAGCTGTACTGCCCATTGGTGCGCTCTGGATACCACCTTCAACATTTTGAAAACCTCCTTGGTTACCTCTAAAGCCTTCCTGATTACCCTGCCATCCTCTTCCTCCAAATCCCCTTCCTCTCGGATAACATCCCGCGTTACCCTGATTGCTTTGCGGCGGGTTAGTGGCACATTGCGCACTCAAATCGGCTGGGCTTGTTAGCATGGCTCCCTCAAGCGCATACTTCGAGAGCTTCCTTTGCACTAGCTTTGCCTCTTCTCCCTTACACGTTGCCTCTTTCTTTCGATTCTTTTCTTGCAACAGCCTAGAATAATGGGCAATTGTCAACTGGATTTCGGGCCACGGTTTAGTTTCTATTCCTACCAATTTTTTTTGAGTTGTTTTTGCACCGGTTCTGGTAACCCTTGGCACAGTATATGATAGAATACAGGGATAGATTTCGTCCAAGACTCATGCATTTCAAGCACCCACGCGTCTTGAAAATTCTGGATATAAAGCAATGGATCTTCCGACTCCTTAATTTTTCGAGTCATTATACCTCCCATATCAGATGTGGCTGGATATAACATACGTAGCACTTTCCATACTGCTGCTCTACTGTTATTAAACGATGCTCCGTCATGAGAGCTGTTAGTTATGGTTACCCTAGGGTAGCTGCACCTTTTACACACATCGTCTGCTCTTTCTCCGAGTATAGCAATTAGGAGACCCTTGATGTCCCCTATGGCTAGGGTGACTTCCCCCGTCATTTTTTCTAGCTCATGTATCCACTTCCCGGCTCCCGATGTCAACATTGGAAGCTTATTTTTGAGATTCTCTCGGTCCATGTGTGGCTATGGATTATATTGCGGTCTTGCTCCCCCTTTTTCTAACAGTGGGAATTGGAATGCGCAATCCTCCTCTTCCTTTTCTTTACCTCCCCGGTCTCTTGCTGGGGTGGCGTTCCCGCCTTGCTTCCTACCTGACAGTGCCCTTAACCTATCTGTATAGGCAGGTGCAGACGCCCCCCTCTGACCGTGGGGTGTTTCTCCAATGCCGGCTGGACTGTCCAGCGGACTTCGGTGTCCTATTTATTGACCCGCTCGCATCTAACCATTGTACCTCTCGGTTCCCTGGGAGCCGCTTTTCGCATCGTCTCCCTTCATTATACACAGTTTCTTCTGTTTCCCCTTCGGAGTCAGACTCTGAATAGTCCCAGTTCTCACAGCTTCTTGTATCATCTTCGTTCTGCTCGACTTCGAGTCTATCTAGGGAACGTCCCCTACTCCCACTACTTTGGGTGACATCCTCAGTGTCATATAACTGAGTGCTCTCTAAGCGCTCATCTTCCCTTCCCTCTTTGGAGATTCGTTCCAGTTCCATTTCATCATATATTTTATCAATCGCTTCCCCGATGCTTCTGGTGTCGAAGTCATCATCAATAATTGTCCCGCTTGTACCTGGTACTGCATAATTTGCTGGAAAGAACTCTTCTATGTCTTCCCAGTCAACAACAGGATTGGGTTTTTTCACTTCCTGCTGCAAATATTCTAAATCTCGCGCCCTTTGCCTGCGCTTACACTCTGCTTCCTCATCCATTTCTCTTCGCTTCTTTGCCTCCTCTCTAGCCTTATCTACTTCCCTCATCTGTTCGTTTCTACGTTCTTTTGCCCTTCTACTTTCCTCATCTTCTCTCTTCTTCGCTTTCCTTTCGTGCACCCTTCTTTCTTCCTCCAACTTTAGCATGTTCTGCCTGTACTTTTCATAGGCAGCGCATTGTGTGCGACTGAGCGGTATTCCTTGCTCTTCGCGATATAGTTAGTCTCGCCTCAACCTATCCTTATTTCTTGCCCTCACGTCTCTCATAGCCATTTCTTTCTTCCTTTCCTTACTTTGCGCCTCAACAGACAGTTCACTCGGCCTTGCGTCTTCCTTTTCCATCTAATTTCAATAGTATCTGCCCTACCATCCATTCGTCCTTTGCAAATGTTACCTCATCGGTTCCTTTCCGCTTCTTTCCCTCTCTCTCTCTATCGAGAGGTGCACTTGTTTGTGCCTGGCCCTTTCTTTCTTCATCTCGCCTCTCTTTGTCCCACGGGATCGTGGAGGCCGAGTCAATTTCCTGTTCCTTCTCTTTCGTCTCGTCACTGCTACACGCAGGTGACTCGTATGCAGGGTTGCTATAACCTGTGGCTGCCTTAAGTTCTCGTATTGGGTAAAGGCCTTCCGACTTACTTCCCTTAACAACTGGTTCTGGCGGGGCAGGTGGTGCGGTAGGCATCTCACCCCCCCTCCGTACATACATTTAATATCCAGTATTAATAACCAGTATTAATAACCAGTATAACCAGGAGGTTCTTCTTCCTTTACTTGTTCAAACATTTTCCAAAGCTCGAGAACGGCAAGCTGTTTCTCAAGTTTCTTCCCGCTATATGTGGCATGTAGGAACGTGGTCATGTGCTGTAAAATAGCCTTAGACAATGACCCATTCTGGGGCCACGGCATAAACATTTTATTTGCGGTGCCCTTAACCCACTCCTGGCTGTATTTCTTCAGCTTTGCTGCATGTTTTGGCAATTGCTTGTACAAGTGTGCAAGTGGGGTAACTTCTTCCATTCTTAATTTTGTCACCAACAATGACCACACAGTGTTTCAACTTTACACTATTATGAGCGAGCACCACATACGCAAGCTCCAATCCAACTTTTCAGCAAACTTTTTACACCAACAGTTTTACTCGAGACACATCAATTTAGTGTCGATTCCCTCTCATTTACAGAATCGTAAAAACCAAAATGCATTGCCATCATTTAATATCACAATAATTCCACATTCAGCATACACAGAACATGTAGGACAGACGCTTGACACACTAGACAGACACCAGCTGGTCATACATATACCTGCCTTCTAATTAATACCCCGACATGGGATTTGAACTACCCCTTTATGACGTCTTTAAACGTCATCCTAGCCTAGCGTCCCCCTCTCCGTGGGCTCTGGGTTCAAGTTCCTTCTGACCAATATTTAAAGCGCAGGAACAAGGCGAATTTACAGTCTCGGGTGCCCCCCCGGTATTCCTTACAGTTTTTAGTCTCGGGTGCCCCCCCCCCCCACAGTATTCCTTACAGTTTTTAGTCTCGGGTGCCCCCCCGGTATTCCTTACCCCAGTTCCTTCAGGTGACCAGGTCTTTTACCCCCTATGTATATACAGTCTTTTCTGCTTCTAGCTGTATTATTATTTCTCCGCCACCCACCGTTACCTTTCCCTTCTTACTCTAAGGCCTATAAGACCTTTGCCAGGATAACGAGTTTCATTGTTTCACTCACCAATCAACTCTTTTCCTCTCTGGAACTTCAGGATCACCACCCCTTCCTCTTCCTGCTTTTAAGGTTTTTCGTCCGATCCGCTGCCTGTGGGAATGAGAAGGGTTATGCTTGGAAAGGCGGTTCCTTCAGACCCACTGCAGATTTTTTGAGAATGATTACACTATCATTGTCCACGGGGAGCTTCTCAGCCTACTCAGCCGGAATGGCGAAAGGACTCGTGATGTAACCGGAGGCCCAGAGTTACTTTGTGCCGTTGGTTTAAAGGTGTCTTATAACTATATTAATCGATTATCACTAATCGATGGCCGAAACCATCCTCACGCTACCAAGTGTTTACGAGGAGAGGTAATTACTGATGGGCCCATTGGTCAGCGCTCACCCTCGAAAAACTGGTAATACAAGATAGCTGCACCATGCAAGGACAGAGTGCAGGATTCACATACTCCGGCAAGGATCAATAATCAGGACTCAGTAAATTGGCAAAGAAAAGTCTGTTTAATGATACATACATCAGTTTATGGAAATCAGCAGCACCACGAACACCTGCCTCACCCCGACTTCCTCGAACATTAGTCCAACAGCCTCTTTTATGGGCAAAATCCGTCATCATTGACGTCTAATTCTACAAAAAATCATCATGCAATACAATTGGTTGGGAAAGGTAACTTAAGTATAGGTGCTATAACTGTATATGAAAATAATGCAAGTGGATTGGATAACTCTTATCGGGTGGGCGTCTACGCCCTTCCCTCTACACCACACATGATTGACGTCATTACAAGTACGACGTCTCATTGGTTACAATATCTATAGAACCCTAGATTACATGGTCCCTTGTGATTGGGCAAGTTACACCCCTGAACATAAATCTCCATTTTAATTAGCAGCATGCAGAATAGACACCCAGGTGCCTAGTGTCCCAAGATTCACCCTGCCTCCATTCCATCAATCAGTGGTTTATGGCTATGTGTCGATTAGTTAGCTGGGTATGGCCTCGGATCTGTAGTCTCTTATCAGGAAAAGTTATGGCACCCTCTGGTTCTGGATGACATCAGGTGGTGGTACATCTTCGTGCTTGTCTGGTCACGTGTTGGTCCACCGTGAATCTGCTTCAGTTTCCAGCCTTTTGTGCATTTAATTCTGTATGCGCTTAGCCACCTGCATGGGCCTCTCTTATCTTGACCTTCACGGGTGGGCTGGCATGCTCTGAAGTTGGAGCCTCGTGAGCTCATGCTCACCTCCCGTTCTCTGGTTGACCTCGATTTCCCCGGCATAAGCCATCCATTATTAAGTTTCGATCCCGCTCCTTTCCTCAACTTGGGCCTGGATATGAAACTTGGCCAGTCAGGCCTTGGCCGCCCGGGAATACTTCTGTTTATACAAAATGGAGTTGCATGTGTACATTGTGCTGTATTGAGGTAGATGTATACAGTCAGCGCTTGCCGCTCTAACTTCTACTAAGCATTGCAAGCAGAATCGATTACTTAGCATCTTGTGTTTCAAGCTTATTTACACACGTTCAATAAGGCGGTTGCTTCCATCTTGTCTAATGGCACCATTTTCATACGTTTTTCACAGTGCCTCTCCCCTTTGTCCTTTACAATTATCCTCGCAGTTGTCAGTACTGGTACGCATGCTTTCATTACTCCTTCAGTTCGTTCTTGGAGCTGCTCTGGTCCTTGTTCCATCTCCACTGGCCTTCCATTATGGCTTTTGGAGTCTCTTCATGGACCGTGTGTAGGCATTCCTCCTCGTTCTGTATCAACGGCTGGTATGGTTGTCTGACTGGGTACTGTGCTGCCCAGGGTTGCCTGGTTATGGGCATTTCAACAGGTATTGAACATCTAATGAACACAGGGCAGAGGCCCTTTGCAGCCCTTTGTTGGTTCAGCTGCTCCTCGTACGTCACATACCTTCGCAAGTACTTTACTGGCACCTCGAAGCGAGGGGCAGGGGTGGAGGCCACGTCTGGGGTCCCCTCTACACCCTGTCCTCCCCAGACAATGTTACTAGACAAGTCTGATCTATGAAAGTCTCATCAAAACAGGTTCTCCCCTGTTCCTCTAAAACCATCAAGGACCATATTTACATCCTGGCTCCTGCTTTAGCTGACATCTGCAACCACTCCTTCACCACTGGAGTGTTCCCTTCCCCCCTGAAGCACTCCCTTGTGCACCCTTTTCTTAAGAAACCCTCAGCCAACCCCTCCTGCCCGGCTAACTACCGCCCAATCTCCATCACTCCTTTCCTGGGCAAACTCCTGGAAAAGCTGGCCATGTCCCACCTTAATCTTCACACTGAATCTGTTGGTTGTCTCCATGACCATCAGTCTGGCTTCAGAGCTACCAGAAGCACAGAAATTGCTCTCCTGAACATCCGTGAAGACCTGCTTTCCGACCTCTATTCCAATACCCCCTGTGCCCTCATCTTACTTGACCTCTCTTCTGCCTTTGACATGGTCAACCATGCCATCCTGCTCAACCGTCTCTGTGATAACCTGGGTATCACCAATCAGGCCCTGGCCCGGCTGACCTCTTTCCTCTCCGATCGACCCTCCCAGGTCCAACTTATTTCCTTCTTCTCCTCTTTCTCTATATGTACCTGTGGTGTTCCCAGGGGTCTAACCTCTCTCCCTGGCTGTTGAACCAATACCTGGCACTCCTTGCACAGTGCATTGCTGCTCTTTGCCCAAACCTTCAGTACTATGCGGATCACACTCAGCTCATTTTCAGGCTCCCTTCCGTCACCTCATCTCCTCTCTCATCTCTAACTGTCTGTCCGCTATCCAGGATTGGTGTGCCACCAATGATCTCTGCCTTAATGCCAGTAAAACTGAGATTCTCCTCATCGGCACACCTGCAGCCTGCTTTCCTGACACTCTCTGGCTGGCCTCCCTTGGCCCTCTTCCTGCTCCCACCTGTGAGGCTAAAAACCTCAGGGTCATCTTGGACTCTCCTCTCCTCACATCTCTGACATCTCTAAGAAGTCACACTATCACCTGCACCTCCTCATCGGTATTCTTCCTTCCCTCTCGTTCCCACAGAAGCTCACTGTCTCCAGAGATCTGGTTCTCTCTAGGCAGGACTACTGCAACAGCCTCTTTCTAAATCTACCTGCTTCTACTCTCCGCCCTCTGTAACTCATCCAAAACAGGACTGCAAGAGTTTTCCTTGGCCTCAAGCCCAGGGATCGTATCTCTCCAGCACTGAAATCTCTGCACTTTCTCCCAGTGGCTGCGAGGATTATGTTCAAAACCCTCTGCATTGTCCACAAGACCATCTAGGGCCTGGGGCCTCAATACCTTCAAATTTCTCTCCCCAAATACCTTCCTTCTGAAGCTCTTCGCTCATCCACCTCCAACTCCCTTAGGGTCAGTCGCTTCTCCAAGCAACGAGGTGGTGGTAGATCTCTATCTTCGGCTGGGGTCTCCCTCTGGAACAGCCTCCCTGAAACATGAGGAGAACCATCTCCGGTTTCGGAAGCACCTCAAGACCTTCCTCTTTGCTTCTGCTTTCCCTCCACCTCTCCCCTGCTGAACTCCTAACTGAAACTGCACTGGTCACCTGGCTACCCTCTGACCCCAGCCTCAGGTCCCCTCCCCCACCATTTGCACACCTGCACTGCCTTCCAGCAACCCCTGCACCTGGGGACTGTTTCTGTATCCCTACAGTCCCCTACCAGCTCTTGATACTTGATGTCTGCACTTACCCCTGCACTTGCCAATAGCTGGCTGCACATTTTACCTATTGTTTTATTTATATAAAAGAATATGTTTTACTATCGATCCTATGTATTGCACTGCCCCCTCGCCCCTACCCTGCACTTTTCCCTTTCCCCCCTCCCTTGCACTTGCGCAATCTCAATGTCACCCTGCCTAGTAAGATCGTTTTCTTTGTCTTCCCTCTGTTCCCCCTCCATTGCCTTGTCACGCCTTGAAACACTTGTGTATAGGCGCGTTATAAATGCCATATCATATCATATCATTTTCTTTTATTTTGTTTGTATGTTTGGGGGGCTGCGGGCTCACGCTGGAAGGCTAACTTTTAGAGACTGTCATGGAGGAGTGAACATTGTGGGTGCTGGTGCATCTGCCTATTCTAATGAGCCTATTCTAGTCAGTTTAAATGTTAAATGTTCTGTGCCAGAAACACACACTTAAGAACTGAGAATGAGCTGTCTTCGGTCTCCCATGCCCTGCTCGCTCCCCTGACGTGCAAGTACCTAGTCACCCATCATGATGTCAATTGCCTAAAAATGTATGCATACAAATTCAGGTGCTTACAATGAAACACGTCAAATTATTACTAATTGTATTGTATTGTATTTATTTATATTGTGCGCCAAGCCCTGAGGCAACTGGGCACTTTTCTTGGGTACAGAGGAGATAATTATAATTACAAATAATTACAAATACAGGCATAGTAAGTCACATTGTTTACAATTACAGACAGGGTAAAAAACACAACAATAGCAAGCCTGGATAAGCATGTACAGGCATAGAAAATACATAGGAGTAGGTATATACAGTGAAGATAGATAACTAGATACAAGACTCTTTAAAGCAAAGTAGTGTCTGTATGTTGGCAAAGAGGCAGCTTAGCTTTCGTTCAGACAAAGCCAGGATTTGGCCATATGTCGTAATTTATGGAAGGAGTGTTCAAGCCTGATGTTGGGGGGTAGTGCATTCCAAGATTTGGCTGCTAGGACTGGGAAGCTTTTGACCCCTACCTTTTGCAGTTTGAACTTTGGTATGATGAGGAGGTTGGAATTGCAGGATCTCGTTTGTCTTAATGAAGGTTGGAATTTGAATTTGTTGCTGAGATAATTCAGTGCTTGATTGTGTGTACATTTGTGTAGAAGGGAGAGAGTTTTGAGTTTGATTCTTTGGTTGATAGAGAGCCAGTGAACAGTACGTCTCAACTCTGAGATATGTTGTTTTCTGGGGAAGTTGGTAGCTGCCCTTAAGTTGTTGTTTTGAAAGATTTGTAGTTTGTTTAGATTGTGCTGACTGGTGCCTAGGTACAGCGCATTGCAGTAGTCTAGTTTTGTTAGTGCTAGCGCCCTATCAGGGGGATGCAGTTTGCAGTCGTCAAGAAAGGTCTACATGCGTTGATGAGCTTACATGTGTAAGCAGTAGTAGATGCGGTAGCGTTAATTTGTTTACCAAGCGAGATGGAGGAGTCTATGTACATGCCAAAAGTTTTGACGTCTTTAGACACTTTGATATTGTTGCCGTCAATGGTGAAGGTGTTGAATTTGTTGTCAAGTTTGTTGAGTCTAGATTGGATACCCACAAGGAGGAGCTCAGTCTTGTCATCGTTGAGGCATAGTCCATGTTGTGCCATCCAGGCTTGGATGATAAGATAAGTGTCATTGAGTTGTTGAGTGTCTGTGTCATAGTTGCCTGTTAGGTGTATGAGGATTTGTGTGTCGTCAGCATAGTTGGTGTACGAAATTCCCAATTGGTCAAGTTTGTCAAAAAGAGGTTTTGTGAATATGTTGTAGAGTGTGGGGGACACACAAGATCCTTGTGGAACTCTGCATGTGACAGATGAGGGTGGTGCAGAGGCTGAGGGTGCGAACACTCTGGTTGTTCTATTGTGTAGGAATGACTGGATCCAGGTGATTGCTTCGATGGAGAAGAGCGCTGCTGAAGAGAGATGATTACAGAGGGTTTTATGGTCCACCAAGTCAAATTGCCAGGCCTTTGTTGAAAGTGCAACCCAAGCACTTTTTGTGAGGTCCTGTTCTGTCTGCTATGACATTGTAGTTCAGCCAGGTCAAGTCAACGTAGCCCAACATTTCGGATTTCAGGGCCATGGGCAAAAAAGCCTGGTCTGCTCAATGGCTGTTGCACCACTGCTTGCATGTGTTGTTGTGTATGTAATGTACATATGAATGTTGTGTGCACACAGTGCATGTCAATGGAGGTGCTGGGTGAATATTTGTGTGTGTGTGTTTGTGTGTGTGTCTGTGTGTGTGTGTGTGTGTGCGTGTGTGTGTGTGTGTGTGTGTGTGTCTGTGTGTGTGCACTTTTGTGTCTGAATGAATGATAAATAATTCATTGTTTGTATGTTCTGGGTGGAATGAAGTTTGTGAATGTTATGTTGCGTCACTGGGTGAATGGCAGGCTCGGCTATAAATGTGTGGGGCCCCATTTTCCACATTATGGTTGGGGCCCCCTTCTTACATAGTTTACAGAGAAAACAGTTAAGGCACCCGTGGGGTGCGCACATTACAATGGCAACAAAGATAAGGTTAACAACTGCCGATTCGCATGAGGAGCTTAAACACTAAATGCCCACTGAAGATCTCTAAACCCGTCTTTGTCAGCAAGTGAATGATGTCGAGGACTGGTGTTAGAAGGTAATGAGGTGGTAATACTTCTGTGTATCCCGTGGGAAGAGAACACGCAGCTTGTAATGCAAACGCTGCAAGGTGCAAATGTCAAGCACCAGAACGAAAGTAGAGATAAATTAATATATTGCCATGTTAAAAGACTGCTGAGTGCTGACCGGCAACATGGGGGCAGGTGGTGGGGGGCCCCCTGAAGCTCGACGCCTCTTTGATTTGAAAAGGTTGAAAGGCCCTGGTGCCATCTGTAGTGAATGGGTATGAATTTTGTGTGTGTATGCAGGTATGTATGTGTGTATTTGTGGGCGTGAGAGGCAGTGAATTCTAAAGAGACAATGTTGTGTTATAACTTTCAGAATCCTGGAGGTCTTTAGAATTGAATTTTAAAGATATGCCACCAGTCTTATGAAAATTATAACAGAGTGTCAGCAAGGGACTCTTCTGGTGTAGTAGTTTAGTGTTATTCCTCAGAGCCACCATCCGCCCTTCTGCCATCCCACCTCTTTCCTTCATTTGCCATGCCCCCACCCCCAACATTTTCAGCAAAGTTACTCCAATGGATAAACTTTAACCATTTTGAAGTGGCGATATACCAAACCTTGGCATGAAGGTGAAGGCAGAGTTTTCTTTAGGCACACACATCTTTCAGTCTCCATTTCAATTTATATTTACGACCCTCTTGCTTCATGAAACCACTTAATCCAGATTATTGATCTATCCATCTGTTGACCTATCTGGACAACATCCCAATATCATTCTCATGGCATTTTCTCAGAACTATGATTTGTTTTCATCTTTCCCTTTTCTTTTATTGGTTGACTTTTTCTTTGGTAACTTGTCATTATTTTCTCTATGGAAGTTTGTGAAACTGTGTAACTGTTTTTCAATTATATGATGTAATTTCATGTATTAGAGTTTATTTAATGTGTTTGTGGGTAGTTTTTTTTTTAACATATCTTTTTTAAACGTTTCACATCATCACAACATTAGACCACTGTACAACCCGTAATACGACATATATGTGCATACAGTTGCAAAGTAGGGAACTTCTTACCCCAGCGAGGATACATGCAAGCCCCCACGAGTGAATTAGAACGTATTGCCCAGGCGAATTCTGACCAAGCCTTGATTTAGCTCTGTCACCCTGAAGCATACCTTACGAATTCAACACAGTATCTCGCAACAACAGGTAGGCCGCAAAAGGGCCCCAGATGTCCTTAGGTTTATTCTGGAGAACACAAAGAGCAGCGTAGTCCCTGTCAGTGTCACTTAGCCAGGTTAAGTCTTTCAGCCATTTTGACGTTCCTGGTGGAGAAGCACCAGTCCACTTCATTAGTTCACACTGCCTAGTGACTATCATACAGGTCACCAACAGTTTACGATACCGCTTCGGTACCCCTTGGACCACCCAAACATGCCGCATAGCAACGTGCACGGGATTTCCTGTCCCACCACCTCTGACATGATCCCTACCACACCCTCCCAGAAGGGTCGCAAATTGTAACATTTCCACAACATGTGTATAGGCCCTGCTGGTTCTGCGTTGCGTGTTTGTGGTTAGTTACTAACATCACTAAAAATGAATGCCCTGATGAAGAGCCAAAGGTTTGAACCAGATTGGCAGATTTTCAAATAATAAAAATAAGGAAGATTATGTAACAATAAAAACAACATGACTATACCTCATATGATGCCCATTAGGTTTTATTAGGAAGCTATCATATAAGCTTGGGTGTAAGGAATAATAACCAAACTATTATAGAAATAAAACCCGATCCGGCCTGGGCCCCAAGGTATAACAAAAGGCCCTAGTGCCGTTACCCCCAATCCGGCCTGCAAGATTGGATTTTATTGCTATGAGCACCCTGGGTTTTTAATCAGTACAAGGAGAATATATGTTTGCACCTGGCGGTTTTTGGTATGCTGACAGTTGTCTTAACATGTAGCTCCCTTCCCATCCTCTCAGGTGGATGCAGTTAACTTGGTGAAATGACCTTCACTCAGCGGTCGAAGTGGTCGGCAGCGGGGCTCCTCTACTTTTTTTAATTAAGTTGTATTGTTCCTATACTTTTATTTTAAAAAGAATCCGTCCCAGAATGGTTTTGTTTTAAAATGAAAGTGAGAAAGAAGTAGAAACTTGCACTTCAGTGCACTGCACTGGACGTTCCCTTAAACAGCAGGTGCATTGTTTGGTGGTTTGTATTGTGCGTGGGAGTGGCGTGGCAAGTGGTTTGTGGGGAGGGGGGGCAGGCCAGTAGGGAACATAATTCCACTACTTCTTTTTGTACACTTCGATCACTACCTTCACCCATTGTTACAGGACAGTCTACGTTTTCAGATATGTTTTTCTGCCCAACACAATAGGGACAACGGTTTGCCCACAGGTGAAAAGTCTTTAGTCTGCAAATTAGGGATATGGAAACATTTCAAGTGTCTGCCTAGATTCAACTATTTTGTTCAAATCTGAAAATTTAAGTAAGTGTAATATTTTTCCAGGTATCAATCTGTATTTTCACTTTTCATAGAGTAGAAAATAATTAAGAATTATCCTTACAATCCCTATTTTCCGAACTCATGATGTTATAATGTTTAATTTCCTTTAAGCATGGTTCAGACATTACAGCATTGGACCTCAAAGTGTGCTGTTACCTTTAAGTATTCTTTTTGACATTCCGAAGAGGACTAAGAAATATTCCAGCTATGTTGAGTTTCCTGCCTTCTCTAAATTTCCAATGTCTAAAAGATTATGGACAAATGACAGAAGACCTCAACTGCTCCTCCTTTCAACTCTTAACCTCATTAACCAGTTTATTTCCTACACTTGCCAGAAGGATTCATTAGGTCACACCCCAAGCAGAAGTGGACATCTCAATTTCTGGTGCTCCTACAAACAGAGGCGTCAAAGCATCCAACACCTTCTGGGCTGCAAGATATCCTCAGGTCTTCTGACTGTTCTAATGAATCCATACTGAGCAAATTCTATTGTTAAGCTATATCCAACGCTTTGGATGTGAGCTTGTCCCAGCTTTGAACTTGCATAATAGAAAGCTGCTATGCCTTGCCATAAAACTGGTATTTTGCTAGCTATATGAGGAAAGGTTGAGATTTTGTTAAAGGCACAGAGATGAGTATTATCCAACCACTGAAATGTTGTTTCATTGGTCCTCCTGATTCATATATTATGTCATTTCAGCCTCAGGTTTAGGTGGGGGTAGCCCAGGCAGGGATTGAGATATCATTGGGGATCCAGAATGTTTGTTGATGAGACAGAATTTATCTTGAAGAAGAAAAAAGAATGACCTAGCAGCTGGAACATACAAGGTGGAAGCGGGAAGTGTAGCCACTCCTCCATTAATATTTTACTAAATGATAATGGGACTTCTAGTTCAGACACAGTTTATAAAACTTTGTTTTCAAAATGACTAGCTGCTGTTAAGAGAAGAAGCCTAATAAATGATAAAATCTCAGCTTTTGATTTTGCAACTTACACAATTGCAGTTTTGTATGTCAGATGTAATCTACATCCTGTTTTCAAACATCTGCAACAGGAAAATCGGGAAGTAGGGAAGGAATGTAAGTGCCAGCACACAGCCTCCAGCAAGGAAAGTTCTAAACTTTCTTCAAGTACCTTATACATTTGCAGTTAAGTAAAATAAGAAAGTTCCTATGTTGTTTAAATTGGAGCCCAGGCTGACAAATCCAATCATACAAGGGGCCATTTTGGGGTTCAGATGCACCTCCCGTGGTTTGTACAGCTGCACCCATGAACATCAAAAGTATAACAATGTAAAGTGGCAGCTGGTGGATTTTTAAAATTAAGGACATCGATGTTTTCTAAATAAGCGTGAGGGTCAGTGTAGTTCACCAGTGAGGCTAGAGCTGGATTCCTCCAAGAAAATCTGTAAAATAATGGGTGGAAAGTGTGGATTTTACAGCACAAATTTGGAGAGGGATTAAAAGCCACAGGGTATTCAAGCAGTTCTGTATGGGAAGACATGAAATATTCGACTGCTTCGATTCAGGTCACTGACCGTGCAAAGAAGCATTTTGCCTCACTTTCCCTAGCATATCAGGATCAGGTCCATCTAGAAATCTATGCACTGCATAGAACCAATGGATGCACAGTAGACAAATGCGTGTGACACATTATTATTGAAGCAGTACCTGATAAATGGCAGCAAGATAGCTCAGGAGGTTGAACAGTCACTGTGGCGACCGGTGTGGGATCTGAAAGGCCAGCTCAGCCTTTCATCCTTCTGAGGTCGATAAATAAGTACTAATTTTGATTGGGTGATGTTGTATGTACATGTTAACAGAGAACAGAACAGAACAATGTGCTGGTCTTGGAAGCAATACCACTCAGAGCAACAGAGGTTTCAATCCTGGATCTGTGCTTAGAAACCGAACTCAGGTATGGCATTAGGTGCGTTATAAAAAAACAATTAAATAAATAAATATGTTCTATGTAAAGTGCTTTGGTGAAAATGCTATATGAATAACACATCATTATCCCTACGACATTGGGAAGAGCACACTTCTCGGTTAAGGCTGTGTTAATTTCATTTCAGTTTTGTATCAAGCACCCTAGATTCATAAAAAAACCTGTCCAGATCACTCGAGATGTGTGCTGAAGATACTCTTTGGCCCCATGCGTTCTGTGCGGTTGCTGCCCTATAGTTAAGGTGAGTTGGACTGGCATAGGAAATCCCAAAAAATGAATTGCTAATAACATTTGACTTCTGCAATGTATTTGGTCGAAATTGTCAAGACAACTAAGTATGGTCACTCATCCTTCCCCCCAAGACTGCATTCATTTTCCCATAGACAAAAAAGGTCAATGTTTGCCGGACTGCACAGCCCAAACCGATGGACAGATTTGGACCAGGTACATAACAACCTGGACTTGCTGACCTTTTGTGGTTATTATAATTATTTATTTACAACACACTTAATACCAAGAGGTTTCTAGGCATGGACACAGGGATTAAACCTGTGTTGCTCCGCATCATCTTGCTTCCAAGGTGAGCGTGTTGCCCCTGAGCTATCCTCCTGGCCTCTTAGTTGTTCCGTCCAATAGTTTATATCATATATGATGGAAAAGGGGGTGCCTCCTTCTCCAAAATAGATAGCTATGTCTCAGATAAATTGGCAAGAGACTGGGTGTTTATAAATGAAACAGTGGGCATCTTTTTTTTTTCTCAAAGCGCGAGATAGCCGCAGCTGTACACGTGAATAGCCGAAAACAAAAGTAGAAATAAGGCTTTTGGAGGTTGAAAAACAGGGAAATGCCTGCACGGTAGAAGTTGGGTATTGGAGAGGGGCTAGGAACCGAATTTTCCACACAAAGCTTTTCTGTAACCTCAACTGTTGAACACAATAGTCACAAATAGCTGACATTTCCGAGCAAACTGTGTCAAAGAAACAGCAAACACTGTGGGGGCAAATAGTGAGGGCAGGGGAGGTGAGAAGGCTATAAGGGGTGTGGGGGAGCAGGCACACATAAGGGGGCACTTCTTGAGGGCTCTGGAGGGTAGCATTTTATTGACTTCTTTTTAGATATCCCTGTCTTTAATGACTACAAATTACCAAGGGTTTCGGTAGTTTATTAAAATGCTACCTGGCCGTGGCTATAGAAAAAAATGTTTTACAAAACAAAATGAGAGTTTTTTAGCTACATTGCCATCGGGGGTGAACAATCACTTGCCATGGCTGTAACACAATAGTGTTTAAAAATGAGGTTGTGATTTAAAAATACAGTTGTCATGTCTGAAGACCCTTGCTAGTGGTATGGTAGTGTTCTTAAATTGACTTTTACCATGACTAGAGACCAGGGAGTGATTTAAAAAATAAAGTGGGCATGGCACTCCCCATGGCCAAAGGCCATTGCCAGTGGTCTGCTAGTGTTGGAAAATAAAAAGTGGGCACGTCCGAAGGCCATTGCTAGTGACCAGGTAGTGATTTAAAAATACTGTGGGCATGGCGTAGCCCGTGCCCTTTGACCATGGCCAAAGGCCACGGTTAGTGGTCTGGTAGAGTTCAAAAAATGAACAGTGGGCATGGCAGAAGGCCATTGTTCATGACCAGATTGTGATTTAACAGAAAATGCTGTGGGCACGGCTAAAGCATATGGCTAGTGGTCTGGCAGTGTTGGAAAATAAACAGTGGACACCGTCGAAGGCCGTGGCCAATGGCCATGGGCGAAGGCCATGGCCAGCGGTGAAGAAAAAATCTACAGAAAGATAAAACCTTTGAAATTCAATGAAAAATCTTTAGTTATTGATTAGTTAAGGTAAGAAACGTATTGCAACAAAACCCTGAAATGTAACCGTTGGGGAATTCAGGACCAGCTTAACTTGGTGCTTTCCCGTTGCATTGCCCAAGAGGACATATTTATTAGAAGAGAAGGGATTCACAATGCCATAGAAAATGGCATTATGGGGGATATATGATTATAGGGGAGATCAATGGGAATGCGTAAGTGTTTTAAAATATAGATTGGACATGGACGACTGTCCATGGCCGAAGTTCATGGCTAGTCGTCTGGTAGTCATGTAAAAAATATAACGGTGCCGACTGGCCAGGGCAGAAGGCCATGTGTAGTGGCCTGGTAGTGTTCAGCTGTGCCCACTGGCCATGGCCAAAGGCCATGGCTAGTGAGCTGGTAGTGTTCTAAAATGGACAGTGGGAACAACTGAAAGCCATGGCTAGTGACCATGTAGTGATTTAAAAAATACAGCAGGCACGTACAAAGGCACAAAGTTAAGGTGGCTTTAGCAGAATTTCATGGGTTTTGTTGCATTAAGTTCTCACCTTAACGTCCTTGCAACACAAATAAAAGAATTCCTTGAATATATAGTAAGCTGTGAATCACTTTATGCACAAAAACCATTAGCACTGCAAGCAGGCAATACATTCTATTCTGATTCTACTTGACGTGGGTTTTGCCCAAAGGTTTGCTCAAAGAAGGAAATCAACAAACATACTTCCAGATAATAGAATTCAGTGGAAGTCATAAAACATTACCAAAGAACACTTATTTCTGTCAAGCATCACCACACCTTCTTACCTAGCGAATTGTGCACGTCGTTATCAGTTTATTGAAACACTGTTGAAAGATTGCACGTAAAAGAGCCTCTTTCATTTGCCCACCTTCAGTTTTCTCAGTCGACCTCGAAACTTTGATTTGCAAACTGGAAACGAGTGGTTCCTCAGCAAACCCCAGCATTAGAAAATTACCACACCGATGCCCCATATATATATTTATAACATCTATATTTATAATTTCGTCCTTTCTTTCTGAAATGTACAATTGCCTTATTTGTGTATTTATTCAAGAGTTATTTTGTATGGCTTCCTTGGAGAGAAAAGCAGAACACTGTACAAAAAAAACTGTAGATTAAAAAAAAACAGGAACAATTTCCAATAAAGACAAGTAAAAGAACAACTAAAATAATGGTGACATAAAAATTAAAGTGAAATAAAACCCAGCAGGAAATCAAACAGAAATAGTAATTCACAGAAAAATCAGACATGAGGAACATAAAACTGGACAAGTGAGTGTTTAATGATTTTGTGAAATCCAGCAATGAGGAACATATAAGACAGGCAATGGGAAGAGAATTCCGCAGTCGTGGAGACCATCGTTCCAAGGACATTTATTTTGTTAAGTACGCCTAGACTTTAAGAATCATGTGGGGGTAGGGACAGTCACGATAGATAGAGGGAACGGTAGGGGGAGTCACCAATAAACATGCCTCTTATGTTCCGGAGTTGCCCTTGAATTTGGGAATTCTGGGTCAAGTAAATGTGTTTTATAAGTTTTAGGGTTGGCCAGTCAAATTGTGACTAGTGCATCTGAAGGCCCCAAGGAGTATTAAGCTGCTCATCTCAATGGCAATGATCATGACAGAAAGAGGCATTGTTGCCAAATGGTGCAGCCCGCAGCCCACCTCGAACAGATCATTACAAAGAGGAGCAGACAGCGCAACATTTGCTGAAATAATCTGCACGTGCAGGGACTGGGTGCCACACAAATATCAGAAAATATAGCTCCAGGGTGGGAAAACAGCTCATGGGATGTCGCCAATCACTAGAAAAAAGGCAAAGGAATTGCAAAGTTATAACAGCGATTTATTTATTTATTTTATTTCTTATAAAGCGCTGCTCGCCCGTAGACCTCAGAGCGCACATAGAACAGAGACAAGACAGACAGCACAGGTAACGGGAAGAGCCTGGAGCAGAGCGATGCACACCAAGTAGGCAGGTTACTTAACCCGGTTTAAGATTGAACAAATACGTCTAGATCAGTTTCTTAAAATCTTTGAGAGAGTTTATATCACATTTTCATGTAAGGAGGTGTATGGAGTAAAAGAAAAAAGCAGGTTACACTCTTTTAAATAACTCAAAATTAAATGCCTGTTTTATTCAAAAAATCAACAAAAGCCATTACAAAAAATGGACCCCTTCAATGCAGCACATTCTTAAATTAAGGAAATCATCGCAAACCTGTCTTTTGTGGTAGAAATTGTTTAGATAATAGCCATGAACAATCTCAGAACTCAAATCTCCTTCCTGGCTCCCACCTAAGCTGGCCCGTTTCCTCTTGCTCAAATCTTATAATGCTGCGTTAGCCATTTTTAGTCTAGGTCAGACCCAGGAGGTTTTGTTCTCCCTGTGCCGTGGGATCTGTTAGCTGCCTCCAAATAATGCGTGTCCTAATAGTTCACATTTCACTTGACTTTAAAAGACTTCTTTTTTTCCAATCTTTTGAGGGACTGAGTTATAAAATGTAGACAGTGCAAGCTCATTGATGAGATTGTCTAAAAGCACTTCGCATCTATTTATGGGTGAAAATCATCTCAAATGAGCAGCAATATTAGTGTTTTTCACACACAAAGAACAAGTAGAGATTCCTGATAAAGTAAAAGGTATACTCGTTCCTATTCTATCATGCCCTCCAACTGATACTAACTGTTCCCACACTGGTGTTCTTTCCCTAGGTTACGGTGGTGTACTGCCTATCTAGGGTGAGAGGACAGAGGAAGATGCTGTCACTATTTAAACTGAAGTGGAGTATCATAAAATCAAGAGGTCTGGCTCAGGGGAAATCTCCTCGCCCAAGTAACAGAGGAGTCCAGAAATGTGACAAAACCACTGCATTAATAATAATATCTCAGAAAAGCAGGGATACACACTCACGCAAATGATACATGCAAAAACATAAGATGGGATGGGATTGGTTAGTGAAGTCGTCTACATATATAAACGATATGGGGTTAGTACTTCCATTGGCTGCAAGCTGTCTGGTGGCTCCACCTGCGACCACCTCCTAAGTGTTGCAAGTGAAATTATGTCATGCTAGTGTATTGTGAGTGGCTGCTGCAACAAAGTAGAAGCAAGTGTTAGAGGTGGGTAGGGATTAGCCAGTGTGGGCTTTCTCAGCCTTGATGCCTTGCAAGGTTACCAGCACATGAGCATAGTGTGGGGGAGGAGGGTGAGAAGAGAACCAGAATGCCACCGTGTCCCAAAAAGATTACCACTCTCTGACTACCCCGACCGCAAGCACGGCATTCTAACTTTCAACTTCATACTGTAATGTATCTTTTGTCTCACTGAATTGGAGTCACGTGTGTAGGGACAGCATTTCGGATTATCCTGCTCAGCAATTTGTGAGGATTTTAGCTGGTTTTACTATAGATGTTATCACCTCCCACAGCATTTCGGATTATCCTGCTCAGCAATTTGTGATGATTTTAGCTGGTTTTACTATAGATGTTATCACCTCCCTTGGCCTCTGGGGACTTGTTCAGGCCATTTCCTCCTCTGTGTCAGGTGTAAACTGATGAGCACATAACATTTCTGCAACATTTGTTTCTTTGTTTTTCAGATATAATTATGTCTCTCACATGGGATTTGCTTACTGTGTGTAATTTTCCAATGCTGGCTCAAAGCTGCCTTTTCATAATGACCTTCGCACTGTGCACTTGGTGTCAGAGCTTTGGCTCTTTTCGCTGGCTCAGCAAGACTGGATATTTCTCCCCACAGTGTTAAGGCTCTCGGTGGCTCCCATTCATCTAACATGGCTGTGTCTTCCATCTCGGTTTACGTGGTGTGAAGGCATCACGAAGTATGACACAGACAACAGATTCAACTTTTTTAAGTAGATGTTTTATTTTTTTAAATGTCAGGATGGAGTAAGACCTAACTTGCCTTAGGCTAAGGTGGTATTTCCCTACCTAAAGAAAACTAAGGATAGTCTGGGTCAGTAAGTTCGACTTAAAAGTCTGTCTGTGTCCAAAACCTATACTTGCCTTCACAACTAACGTACATAATGGGTTACATAATGCGTAGGTATATCAGCCTAAAAAGAAATAGTGGTTAAAACAAAGTTCTGAGCTCCTTCCAACTCATTGCTTAAGTTCAGCTTCCCTTTTACAAGTTCAGTACAATTCCGAAAAAGCCTCAGGATTCCATTCCCCAAGAATTCAACAAAGTTTACAATGTTCTGGGGTTCCTTTCCCCAAGAGATAAACAGTTCCAAAAGGTCTTGGGGCATCCTCTCCCCAAGAATTCAACACAGTTCCAAATGGCATTGTGGCTTACTTTCCCCAAGAATTCAACACAGTTCCAAATGGCCTGGGGGCTTCCTTTCCCCAAGGATTTTACACAGTTCCAAATGGACTTGGGGCTTCCTTTTCCCAAGAGTTCAACAAAGTTCCAGTGTCAATACAATTCAGCAAGTCTCGGGGGTCCCCCCCCCCAAGAAGTCAGCTCACAGTTCACAAGGTCTCGGGATTTCCTTCCTCAAGAAGTCAGCTCTTCCAGGTTTCAAGAAAACAATTAGTTCAAGTCTCTGGACTTTCAAAATTAATTCCAATTCAATTCCTTTACTATTCAGGCTTTTCAATAGTTCACAAAGGTTCCTTTTCCTCTCTGTGTATTTCTCAAGCACAAGTAACTGTGGCAGAATGCAAATTTCTTCACTTTTGCTTTTCTTTGGCTCTTTCCCAAATAGGGGTCACTCGGTCTAGGTGCAGTTGTCTGTCTAGGTGCAGTGCACAGTACACCCATTACAGGACACGCAACCGATAATCCTTGGAACTCTGTTACACTTCTGTATTCTTTAGATATATCAAGCAACACTGATTTTAGATTCTCCTTGGCATTCTCTTGGCTTTTTTGCCACAACATGTATTTCACATACCTAATTCTGTGTTATTCACCTTTTTACACCACCTTGCTTTCACTTAGGTTTCATAATTGTTCATCACTTGGATCTCATGCTGTATTCACATAGGCTCATCACACCTCTCAGGTAGTTCGGTATTCAACAATGCTTGCAGCATTCACAAAATGTAATTATACTACTTTGCATTTTTCCCTGTTATTCAATAATGCTTGTAGCACTCTCAGGGATCCTTGTAACCCTTTTTAGCTTCACCCAGTATTCAGAAATGCTTGCCACCTTTTCAAAAGTACTTATGCCAACTTGCAGCATGATCGGGCTAGAACAATATTGGATTCAATGTTCCATAGCAATTTTAATGATTCTTAATTTGTTTGCTATGCCAATTTGCCTCTCTCCAATACTGGAATGCACAGAATTAAGTGGTCCCTTCTCTTACACTCACCAGACTCTTATCGCTCCTCCTGGCCTCGTGATTCGGCTTCTTTCAGCTCTGCCTGTTCCTCACATGAGCTTCTGCGAGCAGTGCTCACTGTTCTCGGTTTCAGGTGCATGTAGCCCCCCTCCCTTCTTTCGGAGGCTACCAGTGGTTTAAGGCGGCGGAGTGCGGTGGGTGTCCCACAGCTCCTGCTGTGGACACCGTAAAAAGGGGACAGTGGGCTCCTTGACCCTCACATGGCCTGTCCTGGGCCCGGCATCCTTTCTGCCTTCCTGCTCAACCCGGCTTTGCTCCAGCCGGTTCCTCTTCTGCCTGCTCTGCCTCTGTACACTGCGTTCTCTCCTGGCAGGTTTACCCCAGGATGGTTCTCTCCTGAATGGTTCTATCCACCCATTTCATACACTCGAGACCTGTTAAGGAGTTTCAGGTGTAGGTCCTTCATTATAGTTGTCTGACCATGATTAAGCCAATTAGATGTACATGCCTGATTTTTACAACAGTACTCCTCCACACTCCTTTTCCTCGTCTCAGTACTAGAGTGGGGTGAATGAATGGAAGTGTGCATTACTCCTAGTTGCTTCTTCCTCATCTCAGTATTACTCTGATATCTTTTTATATTAATAAAAGGAGGGTAATATATATTTTTCAAGCCCACCTGAGGACTTGCCTATCTAGTGGATTTCTTCCTCGTTCTACTAAAATATTGGCATTTTGGGGGGTCACTTGGAAAGGAAGAGGAAGAGAAGGATTGTCAATAGCCTACAAAGGCAGTGGGAACCGACGGTTCGTTGTGAAAAGGGAACGGGAGGCATGCCTGACCTAAGGATGTCTTTTCCCCGCTCCCCAAGAATTCTCCACCCAGGTGATCCCCCCTCGCATATCCACCCCCATAGAGAGAATCCAAAAGCGATGGCCTTTCCCTGGCCACCAGAGCAGAGAATACCAGGGAAGAGCAAGTGAGGACGCCCTCAGGTTCCTCACAATGGCCACTTAGTTTAGTTGCTTCAAGCAAGCAGTTATATGTGATCTTGTGTGATTGGCATTTCCGCATAAGAGATATAGGGTGTATGTGATCTTAATGATTTTAAGCATGTTCTTTTTGTCTAAGAGCAGTTTGGCCTAGGTGTCTGTGTCACTTCATGCAGGGATGCATGTGCGTCATGTCTAATGCATTCTATGTGTGTGTGTGTGTGTGTGTGTGTGTGTGTGTGGTATACTGGTGGGGGCTAGATGCCAGTAGCAATATGCAACGTTCCTGTCTGTCAGGCTGGAATGCGGCAGGGGGGCTCGTACACGCCACCTCTCTACAATCCCCCTCTTGTCCAGACATGGACTACACATACTTGAAGCCCCACCCCACTGATGGGTGTCTTGTCGTTCCACACCTCAACCACCCCCTCAGGTCGCTTGAGTTCCTTATGTGTTCATCCGCACTCCAGGTCGTGCAGCAGCATTCTTTGTCTGGTCTGCACCCTCCGCCCATACTCCAGGAACAACAGGAACATCTTTGTTCTGCTGAATAGCTTTTGCTCCGCTTGCATTGCGTCAAGTGCCTCTTCCATCCTTCTTGAGACATTCCTTCTCCTCTTCACTCTGCTCAGTTGCAGTGATCTTTCCTTTCCCTGTTGTGTGTCCATTTTGGGGAATTCATCTATCCTGATGTCCTTCTGGGGCACCACCAATGCTGGTGTGTTCAATGGCACCAGGGCACATACCGCTCCTCTATTAGAGGGGGGGGGGGCATCTGCATGTAAGCTTTATGTCCAATGGTGGTGCATAAATACTGCTTTGCCCCCTCTCATGCCATGTAACTTTGAAATGTGTCTGCATCCTCTGTTGTCTCCAACCTTTACTGGACCATCATCCTGGTAACATAGTGGTGCTATTCTTGAGGGGCATTATGGGCAGAGGGCCTGCCTTGTGTCCTACCCATGTGAGCAACTTGAACTTCCCTGCCCACTCCTTGAGGTACTCATCATTTTCTCTCTGCACCATCTCCACTGGAACTGTCAGGAACGCTTGTGCTTTGCCTCCTTGCAGCCCTTTGACTCATTCTTCTCCTGCAAACACCTGTCCATATACTAGTAGATGGTGTCTCTTGCAGCTGTCAGGCATTCCCCCTACCTCTTTTCTTCTTATCTTAAGGCATTGCAATTCCCTTTGTGTTACTGTTCTCGCTTCTCCTTTGTTTCGGCCTTCCACTCTATATTGTGTCACGTCATCTGCGCTTCTGCAACCCTCTATCATTGTCTGTGCTTTCATATAATTGTCCTCATGTGGGAATATTTTCTGTGGGACTCATCATAGTGTACCCTGCTTCCTTTTGAACTGCCACGAAAGTCCTGGAGGCGCTGATGGCATGGGAAGTGAGAGAGCATATGTGGCAGCCTTCCCCTGAAGCCTCTCTCCCCCACATGGGTCAGTTGCTGGTACTATATATTGTTAGTGGTGTGGGCCAAATTGGTTATATAAGCTCTCAAGTGTTTAAAAATGGTAATTACGCTTCATTGGAGCTACTTCATCTCTTTTGTGGTAATAGCAAGGGGCCGGGTCATTACCTCAGTAACTACGGGGACATATACCATATAATAGATACTTGTTCATGTGCATAATACATGCAGAATACATTGTTGCTTTTTGTAATGCTAGGAGGGTAAAGAGGTAGAGACAGCAGAATGCATAACAGCCATAGCTAGAATTTTCTTTTTCTTTAGCAGCGCAACCCATGTGTTGCAAGTGTGCACACTCATTACCTTGTCTGTACGTTATACCTTGATACCTTGCAAAAACTACACCACTGTGTAACAACAAAATCATTTTCCATATATATATATATATATATGGAAAATGTATATATATTTGTTTCTAACTTTTTAATGCACAGTAGGTGACCCCTACCACCGCGAGCATCGGGGTGGTCACTTAAGTGACACTCAAATACATTTTGTGGGGACCTAACAGCCCATTGGTAGTTCTTTCCTCATGCCACAATCTTTCTCTTTTTCTTTTGGAAAAGTTGTTACCCCAAAAACATTTTCTCCTCAACCTCAAAAGCCCTTCTCTAGTCCCTGTTCCCTTTGTCATCTGCCTGGACAACATTACTATTTTTTAAGACCCTCCTAATATAGCCTTGCGGATACCTCTGTGTTTAAACAGCTGCAAGCTGCTCCAAGTCCAGGAAACTTTCATCAGTACAAAGCTTCTTCAATGAGTCCATCCTCCTTATTTGTACGAGGGCCCTACTTCGGGGAGCTGGCTAGTAGGATAATCAGTCACACGACACAGGGGTGGGTGAGTAAACATTCATAGGTCTTCTCGTGCCCCAGCTCAGTGACGTCTGTGCATTAATCCGTTTCCCACAGGTCCTATTATGGGCTATGGGTGCAGGGTCATTCGATGGGCATTCCTCCCTTGTATGTTTGTTTAAAAGTACCCTCGTGCCTGAAACACAAACAAAATTGAGTGCGTTTTTCAAAGTGTATATACATTTTATTATTATCACTCCCTACTATTGCTTTGATACTTGCTACTAATACTCCTTCCTTTCATTCACCACCCCTTTCCATCTAGTTCATATTACACATGCTCACTATCCAATCTGCCTCTGCCTTTAATATCATTATTTCATTGCACTCTGAATTCCACTAGAGGAGTAGCTGTTCCACTTTCCTTTGACCACACGAAAGAGAAACAAAGAACAAAACAGGATTGAGTGTATCGAAACCCTTTACCAGTCTTTGCCACTGCTGCTCCTTCTTCCGGGGATGTTCATGGACTGAATTTATATTCTGTAGAGAGTAAATGGATACAAAACACATGATAAAGTAATGGGTAGTATGTTACTCCCCTTTTAAAGATCTCTATTTTCCTCTTCGTGCGTTGTGCTCTGGCCTTGCTGCTCTGTGATTCCTTTAGGTGACGGGCTGGCAATCTCTGCGCTCTGGTCCAATGCAATGGTGATGGCTTTCACTTGAAGTCCAAACGTTTTTCTCTGGGCTTTTTTCTCATTCAACAGCATTATTTGGCATAGAACCTTTAGCATAAATTCAATTTTAAAAATGTATACAAGAGAAAATGCAATAAATTAGAAACACAAGTGTTAAAAATGAATAAAACAAAAGGCATATATCGAACAATCAAATTAACAGAGCTAGTCGTAAAACACCAATCAAAAACGGTATTACATATTCATCCAATATTACTTTTATGAGTAGAGCACGCTCGTAGCCTCTTTATTAAAAACACTTCCCATGTGTGTCTGCCTTAATAGCCAGGCTCGATGCACATAACATGCAGATGAAGAAAACTATTTCCCAATCGAATGAGCACATTAAAAGTTGTATAGCTACCTTCAGGCCATGCACTCCCAACACAGCAAACAATGGTTTCAAATACACTCTCCTTAAGTCCATAGTAACAGGGCAAATTAGCATGTAATGTGTTAATGTTTCATTAGTAGAAGCTCATAGTGGGCATAGCCCAGATCTCGATGTTGACCATGTGTGCAATATCCCCAGTCTCATTTGTACGTACAGAGAATGCTTGTTAGGGGCTTGAATTTCATCCAGAAGGCTCAGCAAGTTTTCTGTCATTTTACTGCAATGAAACTCTGGAGCATTCTTCACGCAGGCCATTGATGTTGTAGCCTTTCCAAAGCTTTCCTCCTTACTTCTGCTTTAAGCTCCCTTTTGACAGAATCATTACAGGGCTTTTCAACAACGCAGAATTTTTGCTCATTCTGCTGATGCACTGGGAGGACTGCGTGAGCTGTCTTGGTTATGACGTTTTCCTCTTGTCCACTTTCTTTATGTTGCATTGGGTCGTGACTGTTGCTGTTTCCTGATGTGTTGTCCCTGCAAAACATAACTGCTACTCTGTCTTACCTCCCTAACCTTTTCCTACGCTAACACACCTAACCCTAGAGCTGAAACAAATGTATGTAATGTAGGTGTGCAATATGTATGCACAAGTTTGCCTACCATCTCTAACATGTACATTTCTGTCCCTTCTCTTTCTGTCTCTTAAAACACTATCAATATATTTCTCATAGAACATGCATTTCTTTCACATATACCAAACACATTGCATAACATTTCCATAGATTTAAATGTCCTGCATCTGATAAAGATAGTTCCTTTGTTGTCCTAGATTGCCACCTTCTAAATACCATACTTTACCTGTGCCTGTTGCACTACACGAGAAATACTAATAATTCAAAACCACTCTGCTCCTCTTTCACTTTCTACCTGTTACTCACCTGCACCTCCTTCTCTTTCCATGGAGACCAATGGAGGACCTCTTACACTCCTTTTTTTCCACCAGTACCTACCTTTCATCCCTATTCACCTTCGCTTGCATCCACAAATACCTACCTCCCTATGTGTTGCTCCTTCCAGTTACATTAATATGCTACACCAATGAGGCCATATGAAAAAATGACAGTCCTTGACTTTATAACGCGCCCAGTGTCTGTTAATCATATTCAAAATATTGTGTTACTCTTGTATGTTGCTTCCTTGCGCTGGCAAACGTGTCCCCATTCTGCACATTGTGCTTCTCCTTACAGCCACTCCTTCCTTGCCCTTGTTTTACATTTAGTCAAGCATTTATTCCTGCTGCTCAGTCTATTATCATGCTTATGTTACAAAAACATAGTCTGGTATTGTAGGGATAAATCCTTATGTACTGTGCGTGTTGTGCCCCCCTCTTGTGGCCAAATAAAGGAAGAACAATCGACAAATCCCCCAATAAGATACCCTATGTTTCCAAATATGTTGTGCACTATGCCCTCTCTTCCCACACCTCCAACGTCAGCCGCTTTTACTTCGTGTTTTCTTCTCCTCCCCTCATTTCCCAGTTGTTCCATCTGATGGTAATCCTTGTTATACTGTTCATAACTGCCCTTGCTCCCAGTGTGACCATTGTGCATGCTACTAGCTCACAATGTGCCTAGTACTGATGCCTCATCCTCCTTGTCTCTATTTTAAATTTTTTGTTGGTACATGAAACTTATATTAAATACTCATTCATTTGGAATAAATACACCTCCATTTTCAAATGAGTGAGTTTTCCCCTCATCGAGAGCTGTCCCCACTCCCCACTTCACTCCTTCATTATATCCCTATGTGAAATCACCCTGTCCTCCCTTGCAATCGCAGCTCTTTAGATTGCTTGTTACCACTTGTCTGTCTTCCTCCTCTATGGGTGCCTTCAATCTAAATAAAAACCGTTTTAGTAATCATGACAGTCTGTCCTTTGTCTCTACCAGTCATGCTGACCGTATATGTCTTTCATAAGGTACTACTTCCAAGTCTAATGGCATGCTCCATTTTCTCCTCTAACTATACACTTCTGACATAAATGGTGTATAAAGATCATGCTCCCCTAAAAGGGCTCCCCCTCACCACCATCCGTGTGTGTGTGTGTGTGTGTGCGTGTGTGTGCATTTGCCTGTGATGCAGGTTTTACTCGTGGTGCATGCGTCTGACACTGTATGTGCTCTTGGGCATAATATTCATGTCGCTATGCATTGTATGGTGAAGGGTGTGCCATCCATCCTCTTGAATCCTGCCAATTTTGTTAAGTCCCTCCTCTGTTCTTCCATCATTGGGTAATGTGGCCTAGTCCTACACGCGTGTTCTCTCTCCCCCTCCCACATGCTCCTCGCCTATCTTGTGGTGATTTTTTGCACAACTAAACTATGTGCATCTATAGCCAGGGCTTCTTACTCATAATTATGTCTGTATGTGTCAGCATGGTCCTGTCTTGTTACCTAATGTGTTGGCCCATCCAGGGGCCCTTAAAGTCATTACTGTGTCACTGTGTGTGTGTGTGGGGAAAACAATGGGCAAGGCATCTCCCTTTTCCGAATTATTGTCCTGCAATGCACCTGAACTCCAAGGCTGGTTTCCCTCCATTAATCAAAGCATCTCTCCCTCTCCTGCTGCGTGACTGCCCTAAGCACACCGTAGTGTGCCCTTCAAAGTGGCCCGTTCATTGCTGATGAAGGTAATTGCAATAGTGAAATGATATAAGGAAATTCGGGGTGGGGGTTCTAATGTGACCTAATGAAATGGTCAAAAGCAATGCTTGGGAAATGTCTGACACAGTGCAAAACCCCAAACAGAGAATCTATTGTGTGCTTTGAAAACTGAAAACTGACCTGGGGGATCGAATGAGTTGTCTGATGGGGACAATCTAATTTGTGTGTGTCTGCAATGAATGGGAATGAACCGTAGTTTGAGGAAATGTGTTAACAATTTAAAACATTTGCACATTCAAATTGACCCACTAAAACATATCCAAATATAAACCAATCACCAAACCAGAAGGGGCCTGTACCCCATATATCTTAAGTCCAAATCCATTATTCTTACATACCAATTAAAGACACCTTAATAACACCAATTTAATACATTATGTGACCAGAATCAGTCAATATGATTTCTTTTCATTGTGCTGCCTTGATTGAAAACCACTCAATCTCAAATTCCTTTTTCTGAAGGTGTCAATCCAACCGTCCCCAAAAGTGACCTTGACTGTCAAAAACAACATTATTCATATATTTAATCAATGATTGCCAGCAAAATGCATCTCCTTTACCTTGCATGCCAACATTAGTCAATGCAGTGTCTTGGTCCCATGCTCTTTTCGTAATGCATAAATACTCGCATTGCTGTCATTGTCATGAGATGAAAATCGACATTCACAAGAATTAAAAACTCTTCTCTTCCTATATCCAAATGTCTATGTGTGTTGCTTCTCCAATACCTTTCCTACTCCAAAACGTGGCTTCTCAGGGGGTTGGCCCCATATATCATCCTTCAATTACCCACCAAAGTGCTTGATATCTTGTCCTTTTTCCTTTTGCTACTTAATGTTATCTTATGTTACTCCAAGACACATGTTGAGAAGAAACCAAGCCATATGCACAGTCGCCCACTGAGCTGGCCCCAGCCAGCCTGCTCCACTGCCCCCTTTTCCCCCTGTAGCTGCTTCAAACACAGCCTGCCGTCTCCAAAAATGTGGCCTCTTGCCAGCCATTTACAAAAGGAGGGTAGGGGGTTCTCTCCAGCACAAAAAGCACATGAATCAGACAAATTGCATAGTCGAGAAGCAGACAATACACCAAAAAAGCACATACTCATAATTTGAACAACATTAGCCATGCATCACATTAAACAATACATCTTCACCACTTGCATACAAACTCTATAATCTGACCAAAGTACACACCCACATTACACACTCTCTGTATATCTGAATGCACCCCAAACACAAAACAAAAACCCCAAAATAAAACTTCGCAGAAGGCACATACCACAAGCCACCCCCAATCTAATGTCGGCCCCTCCAAACCTTCAAATACCACAATCTTTTCATTTTCGAAAACTCCAAAACCACTTTGCCTTGCTACAAAACAAATAGTTTTCCATTTTTCTTCACCAACAGCTCTGTGCCCACTATGGGCCAGCCTTCCACCAACATACTATGTCCTATTCAGAACCTCCTTGTGACGTCACCAACCACTATGCATGTAGTAAAACAATTTAAGTACACTCTTTATCACCACAATACACAAAAACACCACAACACAAATACCTCCTTGGACGTCATCTATAACCTAAGCTTGCACCTCAAAACAAGGATTCATCTCGTCATCCGTAACCTAAGCTAATACCTGGAATCAGGTATCCATAATTCATCCATAAACTAAACTAACGCCTAGAAACAGATATGCATTATTCATCTGTAAACTAAGCTAGTGCCTAGAAACATAGATCCATACATAATTCATCTGTAAACTAAGCTAACGCATAGAGACAGGGATTCTCTCAGAAATAACATAAAAGGACAAACAACAAGACATAACTCTTCTCCCAATTCCCTCCCACCTGTATTTGTTAGATTGCTGGGTTTGTACTGTGGATCCGCCGAAGCCTTTGGACACCGTCACTCCCACAATCTGCCACTCCATCTTCTGGTCTGCTGGCTCCCCACGGGGAGCGGACAGGAATGCAGAGAAAACAGCATGTCGCCAGGGGCGTTGGCAAACCGTCCCTCTGATACAACTTGAAATGGAGTATCATAAAAGCAAGAGGTCTGGCTCAGGGGAAATCCTGAAACCCATCTAATGGAGGAATCCAGAAATGCGACAAAACCACTGCTTTAATAATGCAATCTCAGAAAAGCAGGGATAGACACGGAGATCTCAAGATTTCCAATGCTCTCAACTGGTTACTGGATTGTCATGGAATTTTAATCCAAAGTGACGTCACAAGCTTACTGTTTGTAATTTTCCAATGCTGGCTCAAACCTGCCTTTTCATAATGACCTTGGCACTGTGCACTTAGTGTCTGAGCTGAGGCTCTTTTCGGTGGCTCAGTAAGACTGGATCTTTCTCCCCACAGTGTCAAGGCTCACTATGGCTCCCATTCATCTAACATGGCTGTGTCTTCCATCTTGGCTTACATGGCCACTCCGTTTAGTTGCATTCAGCATCAAGCGAGCAGTTATATGTATTGGGCCTCATTACGACCCAGGCGGTAAGTTACCGCCTGGGTCGTACCTTTACCACCATGGCGTAAACTACGTTTACGCCATGGTGGTTGGCGGACTTACCGCCCCATTCCGAGGTGAGTGGGGCGGTAAGTCCCCATTGACCCATTTACCCTTCCCCATTCCCATTTTTGCCCCATAGGGCATAATGGGAGTGGGGAAGGCGTTAATTACGCCACCGTAAATTACGGTGGCGTAATTAACAACAAGGACCTCGGAATCAGGCGGTAAGGGTCGGCGCTGTTTACGCCGCCGTAAACCCCTTACTGCCTGGGTCCTAATGAGGCCCATTGTATTCTTGTGTGATTGGCATTTCTGCATAAGAGAGATAGGGTTATGTGATCTCTATCTTAGTGATCTTAGTGATTGTAAGCATGTTCTTCGTGTCTAAGAGCAGTTTGGCCTAAGTGTCTGTGTAGCTTCGTGCAGGAAAGCATGTTCTTTATGTCTAACGCGTGTGTGTGTGTGTGTATGTGTGTGTGTGTGTGTGTGTGTGTGTGTGTGTGTGTGTGTGTGTGTGTTTTCAGCCATGATGCCTCTTCATGATTACTTCAGGGATGTCATCCGGTTATGGTCTCTATGGCTGCTTCAGTGAGTGGCGCCTGTCACCTTGGTGGTATTCTGGTGGGTGGGGGGTAGACACTAGCTGCGATATGCACAGTTCATGTCTGTCACACCAGAACGTGGGTGGGGCTAGTGCACTCCGGTTCTCTACAAGACTACAAATGTTTAACCCAAGCCATGGGCTCCACAATGAAACAACACTAATGTGTCGATAAAAATCCAGACAATTAAACAGTGAGTGTCTGGATCAAGAGTTTCCGCAGGAGAAATATGATACTTTAATTCACCTACTTTTGTACCTCAAAATACTAAATTTAAAACCACAAACAAAAACACATAGCTTGGTAGAGGGGAACCGGTTGTTAGTTGGGCATCCCTTCTGGTATCTGGACGACCGGTTTCAGTGGCTACATTGGGTGGTGCCACTTTCTTCAGGACCTTAAGGGCTCTTAATATTGAGAAAAGCACTGTGAGTGCATGTTAGCACAATTATTTCATTCCCTCGTCCACATTACATTCGCTATCTGTAGAAAAACAGAGACGGGGTAGGAGGGAATAGAGAGCACAAGGGTAGATGTTTTTATTTCATCATTCTGCACTCTATTGTGTTTGAATGTGTTTGCACTACATATTTTGATCAGATTTGAGTACTTACCTAATAGGATAGGCTCTACTCTTGTCTAATCAAGGGATGAAAGGGTGGCCTCATTAAATTCAGGGTGTTCAATTACACCTAAACGTGAGAATGAAGTCTATGTCAGGGGGATGGGAAGGCATTCAAACACATATTTATTCAGTAGTGGTCAGAGCCACATTATATGGGTATTTATCCCCCTTAAAGAAGAAAAAGAGAGACAGCGTGGTAGCATGCTCCATAGTTCCTGGTGCCAAAAGGCCCCTCTTACCTCTGGTATGAAGTCCGTTTCACCTATGGGTGCAAACAGAGCATCCTCCACTGCCGCAGTGTTTCTTCACTGCGTGGAGTGAAGAACGCTTATTAGTACACTAAAAGGCCAGGTCTCACAGTTCGAGTCTGCACATACGCATGCATGTGATGGTTAAAGAGTATGCTAACCTAAAAGCCATTTTGGAGTCTGTATTCCCCAGTGTCTCCAAGATGTTTAGGAGCTCATACATCCAAATATTTCTATGGATTTCTGATGATGAGATGACATATGTTGACTTATTGGAAAGACTCTTCAAGTGTAAAATATCTGCCTGCGCACACACTTACTCTTGCAATGTGGTGTTTATAATCTATAATTTATGGGCTGTGCTCCTGACCTATTCTACCACCATGCGTTGCAAGAAAAGGTTCTACATTTGCAACATTGCGAAATGGTAGCACCCATTAGAGTGGATGGCCTAAATGTTCCGTTCATCTCCATGGTAACCGCTGATGTTCATTCAGTTGGATCTCATCAGCGGGGTTCATTGGATTCTGTACATGATGGTTCTAAAATAATTAAAACGAAATGCCATCTTGGCAGGTGTACCATATTCGAGTGTGTGCTTGCATACTAAACTGTAACAGGAAGATGTTAAATATCAACAAGCAATCTGTTGGTGAGGTCTGGTATGCCAGAGGTCTGGGGCTTACTACGAGCTCACCCATTCAGCAACCCTTCCACCAGAACAAATCGAGGAGTCAGCCAAGGGCAGGTTAGACTGTTGTTTAATAAAAAGAAACATCAGGAATCATACAGGACATTAAAAAATGTCCAGAGTCACCGCTCCCAAACCCGTGTCAACCCTTTTTGACAGAGAATGTCATCATAACATGCCCCCCCCCCCCCTGAAAAACCTATCACATTTTCTAGCTGGGTACTCAGGGTGGTAGACAGTGTGGATTGCCCTTATAAATCCTAATTAATTGGCCCTCTCATGTCAGGTGGCTGACCTGCCCCTTCCCCAAGAAACTATCTATTACATTGTTGCAGGGTCACAAGATTACCATTGGCCCTTTCACCCTGGCATCTACCCCTGGATTTCTGTCCCCTGATTGGCTGGAACTGGTCTCCCCAGACCTGGGACACAGCTCTGTTCTCAGAGCTCTGTGCACCTCTTCAAGGTGGTGAGAATGACTATGTGTTCCTAGTGTATCCGTTAACATCATCACATTTGCCTGTGAGAGGGCTCCCCACGTTGCAATGTTGTTAACTTGTTCATGTTTCACTTCATGTGTCTGTTGCTAAGAACTGTTCATCTTCCCACAGTGGATGAATGACCATTGTCTAGCTCGGCCGTATCACGTGGTTGAGAACCACAAAATTGAGCTCTTCTGGTATGAAATTTATGAGGATTTATTCTATTTCTCTGCAGATGAACCCTTGTCGTTGTAGGTTTGGAATGTGCTTCTTGTCTCTGACCTTGGTTGTGAGCCCTGGCCTTTCAGCTCTGTGTAGCCTGGTTCTGCTTCCCCTCGTCTCTCGTCCTGCGGCTTGTGGCCTTATGCGATCTTCGTTATGCTTATACTATAATCTCTGCACATCTATATTGTGCTCTGTCTTCGATAGGTTAGTCGTATTTGGTCCTGCCAAGCTCCTTATGTGATCCTGTAGTTCCATAGGGTTAGTTGCCATAAACATCTGCAAGTTTGCTCTGCATCTCTTTGCTGCCTTGCATTCAGCGTTTCTGCACTTAGCTAATGAGAAAAATAATAAATGCTTTGGACAGTATGTATGTTCTTCATGTATATAAGTGTGTGTTTGTGTAACATTGTGCATGGTTACAAGTGTACTCCATGACTAGCGTGCCTAGGTCGTGGTGTCACTAATGACGTCAGCACAGTGGTTTCTTGGCATTAGTCAACGTCATCCATTGAGGCATTTGGAACCATGACCACTGTCGAAGCACCTGTATCCACAAAGACATTCACAGGATAAGGTTTAAATGGCTGTCTGAGAGAACATTTCTCTGCATACATGTCAGACACTGGTGCTTTTGGGGCCTGTCCGAATAGTGAGTGACTGTGAGTTTTTGACTCTTGCGGCCGTGATCTTCATGGTGGAGAGGAGGACCATTCCAGGGACCCTCTATTCAAATCTGTTTATCGTAATGCCAAACTACTGCCTTGGATATATGAGGATGTCAGGTGACTTGGCAAATACCCAGAGCAGTCCGCTAAGAAAAATGGTGGATATAGACTGGACATTAGGTCAGTGTTCTCTGATATCTAATCTTGAGGGTAGGTCACAGTCCATGGATGTTTGAATACAGAGGGGTTTTTCTGATGTCAGCTACCTCAAAGTATGTATCCATGGAGTTGCGGTCCCTGTGATATGCGACATAATTATCTATGCCTTTAAGTAATTCAGCTCTTTATATAGATTCACTGTTGTGAACTCACATGGTGGCTAGTGATTGCCAGCTTGTGTGTTTGTTGAGGCCAGTTGTGTCTGTTTTTAATTGGAAAATCCATAATTGTTCTCTTTTGAATAGAATGGAATTTAAGTCATCTCCACGTTGTGGGGTCTTTAGCTTTTCCAATACTGTCCAAGTAAAATCTGAGTATGTATGTCCTTTGGCTAGAAAATGCTCTTTAATGGAGGCCGTTAGTTTTTTGTTTCTAATGCATGAACAGTGCTCCCCGATGCGTCGCATTATTAGTGGCCAGATAACCAAATGGACGTATTTTCAGATTTACGGACTTTGATCAAGCTGGAGAGCCTAAAATCATCTCTCAAGGTAAGGGACATATCGTTCCAAAAAAGGGTTGCTTATATGTCTGTCCACAGTGTGATCTTTTCAGGGCTCAGGTGCAGACTTCCAACCAACTAAGAAGACACGCATGTGTGCCTTTTGCAGACAACCAAAAGTAGAGAGGATATTGAATTGCTCTGAAACGTTCTTATTTCCCTCCTTAACCCCATTACACAACAATGGCACCAGATAACTTGTACCTACGGTTTGCCGTTTGCGGAGGCAGTGCAGGTTTGTAGTGTTTCAATCGAGTGCTAGAAGCATGAGCAAAGATAAACATTGTAACACTATTTTATACTAGGTCAGTGTATACAATTGTAGCAATGTGGGCACACAGGATTTGGAAAAGTTGCAGGGGCAAATTCAATGACTTTTGATACAACAAAGTGTATTTTCGGAAAAACAGACAAGTAAGACGCCTATTTTGAGATTCGTTACAAGTTTGAAAATGCAAGAGCAGCGGTAGGAGGGGAAAAGAATGTAAAGGAGGATTGGAAATAAACTCTTTTATTGTCTTTCCTTAGAGCTACGTTGAAGTTTACAAAATGCATCAAAGTGGTAGGACACAGCGTGTAGGGAGGTAGGGCCTTAATTTCTTCCACACGCATAGGCTCATAGGTTCGTTGGTAATGGCAAAAGTCAAGAAGTATTGTTTATCACATGCTTTTACAGGCATCCAACTTTACAAGTTCGCACTGCATGCGACAAACAGAAAAATAGGTAATTCATTAATCTTTTAACAAATCTCTAAGCAGGAGACTGGGATGCAAACCTGTGTTGTTCTGCATTGTAATTCCAAGACAAAAGTGTGCCCCTGAGCTATCCTCCCAGCCCAGATATAACAGGGAATGCAGAAAATACTGCTAAGGTTAACTACCAGATGTTTATGAGTTAAAACGCCACATTGAAACCCATGGAAATATCTTTTATTTTTACCTCCTCTATAAAGGTGGAGGTAATCAGCAGCCAACATGCCAATGGTAACTGTTGGACACTGCATTTGGCACCATGGTCCCAACTAATGCAGGGAACCATATCTGCAATCTATCAGTAGAAGCAAAACAGTTGTAACAAGCTTTGGAAATGGTAAAGGTTTCGACTTTTGTGTAGTCATGGAATAGGTATTTGCCAGGCACTGCGATAATGGTACTAACTGGCCATTAATGGTAGAAGCTAAAACATGGTGTAGGAACCTGGGCATGTGAGAGCCGTTCCTGGCAAATGCCTATTAAATACCTATGGGCAAGCCAAAACTGTTGGCTTTTCCTATGCTTGTTTTTAACAGGACCTCAGTGGTAAACACCTATGCTGCTCGTAAATCAAAAGATGAAGGCACACTTGGCTAAATCATGTTTAATACACGAGTAGCACATTTATAGCTCCAATAAAGCCATTCACTCTTAGAATACTCCTTTTGAATAACACTGGGAAGTACTTGCAGCTCAAACTTTAATGTTACTGCTTGATAAGGCAGGCTCGAAGAGATCACAGGAGGATGTCTTTGGGTGGGAGGTGCATGGAGTCGGCGCTAATGGCCATAGGGATTAACCTAGCCATGGGCTGTGAATAGGCCGATAAATAACCAAACAATGTACAAAAGTTGTGTGTCCTTTATCATATCCCATCTTGCTCCTAGCTGTACTTCAATACAATAGTGTTGGCTTATAGGTGGTCTTTAGTGCCACCGAATAGCAAAAACAAAAAAAAAAAAAGAAAGAAAAGCAAAAGAAATACACATTAAGTTAGGGAATGACAAACCAGGTACCATAAAAAGATGTAGTAAAAAAGAAACATGTCTCCTACTCTCCTAGACCCGCTCTAAAAAACAACCCAAAAAGACTCTCAATGCCCAGCTCTCCTCTCTCCACCCCAAGCCAAAATACTTTAATGTAATTTTCTGCAGGGCTGTATCTCAAACCCATTGAAATTGTCGCAAGGGAGCAGAGTAGACTTAGATGATCACATAAACGACATACTGTCTCCACAAAAGGGTCAAGGTTAGGAAAGACCTGGCAAAGGGAGGGAAGGAATGCCTGACCCCCTATCCAAGCTCAGTGCCACCTGTGCAGAGCATTGTTCCAACTATTGCAGAGCATGATGTATAGGGTAAGTAAAACCTTGTCATTCTGGCTGTGACCTAACATGTCCATGCTGGCTGTGCCAATATATGCCAGTATCTTCATGTAAGAACATACTCGTATTTGCTTTGCCCATAATGCCAGTAATGTTACTATAAGAAAATATGTCTAAGCTGGCTGAGCCAATATAGAGCAGTATCACCAAGTAAGAACACTCATGTCGGCTTTGCTCATAGAGGCAGTACAAATGCCATGCCACTGTAAGAAAACATCACCATGCTGGCAGCGCCAATGTAGGCCAGAATCCCATCAGAACACTCATCGTGTTGGCCATAAAACCAGTAAAAATACTACGCCACTGTAAGAGCTGAGGCAAACTCCTCCTCTATTGCTCATGCCATTATTCTCTCACGACTTGATTATTGCAAAGCGTTATTGGTGGGGGCCAGCAACAAATCCATGCAGCAACTGAAAACCCTCCAAAATTATGCTGTTCACATTGTTAAGGGTATTCCCAGGTGTGAGCACATATCAGCCTGCAGACAATCCCTACATTGGCTTCCCATCTCAGCCCGGATTCAATTTAAGACAGCCTCTCTAGTGCACAAATGTATTTACGGCAAGGCGCTGTGGTACTTGAAGGATTGTATCACCTTATCACCTTCTACGAACCCAAATGTACTCTTCTCTCCACCAACCTTGGACTAATTAATGCTCACAGTTTCAAAAAGGCCAAGGGTCTAGGAAGCGTTTCCCCACACTGGCAGCACAAGTATGGAATTCACTGACTAGTACTATACGTTTGGACACAAATGTGAAGTCTTTTCATTGTTTTATATGTTCGTACATACATGTTTTTGTGCAACCAGATGCCCGTGGGTTCCAGGAGTGTTACAAGTAAATTAATAAATAAATGAAAAGAAAACATGGGTCTCATTCCAACTCTGGTGGACCGGAAATAAGGGTGACACCATTAGCAACAGCGCCAGTGCTTCTGTGTCCCCATTCCCATGGAGTCCTGTGACACTCTACGGGAATGGGGACTTACAGTTTCTGCCGCCTGACATCCCGGGACGCTGGGACTTGTAATGTCCCGGTGGCACTGGGATCTCAGGCAATGGAACAGTGTTACGAGGCCTGCGGCAACCCGACGATAGCACCGGCGAGTTACTACCGACCTCGTAATGAGGCCCATGATCATGCTAGCTGCACCATTGTAGGCCAAAATTCCCACATAAAACCACACATGTTGTCTTAGCCAATAATGACAATAAAATACCATGCCAATTTAAGAAAACGTGCCCATACTGGATTCACCAAAGTAGGTTAGTATCGTCATATAGGAACAATCCTCATGTTGTCTTTACCCATAACAGCAGTAAAATTATTAAGCTTTTTATTTTGCCCTGGAGACCCTCCACCACCACCCCATCAATCACTGATTCTCCTCCCCCTTACTGCGAACACTCACATTTATGCACATTTGCATGCACACCCATACACGCTGCACTCTAATTCACATGTGCACCCATAGGCTACAACATACACACTGCACTCTCATTCACATGCGCACACATGCCTATGCTCACTTACACAGTCACAACCTCTTGCTTGCATGCGTGCACAAAGGTTTTTCTTTCATTACCTATTTGAGGAGGCCTCAACTACATCTTAAGTCACCAGCTGCCTCTGCACAAGGTGCCTGTATGGCCCTCTGGCTCATGTGCACCCCACAAAGAGGAGCCATGAAGAAGGGGGAGGTGTCAATCAAACACCACTCCTTTCCTGGTTCCTGGTATAAGAGAAGGAGCTGGAGCACCTTTAACAAAGAGCCCCCAACCCTCAGAGCAGACAGGGATATTCAGGCATACACATTTGGGCCTGCAATGCCGAGGAATCAAAACAACCCCAGCCTTGCAGGTCCAATTAGGCATGCACAGCAAGGGTATTGTAAGCCAAAGGAAACCACATGTTCCTTAAATGCCAACTGGGTAGTGCATCTTCAGCTGCATGTTGCAGGCGAGGGAGCACTCAGTGTTTTCACTTAGCTCCTCCATACCAGCTGGTGGGTTGGTGCACTGTTGTCGATTATGGGCGAGCAGCCACGGCCAACCAACGTGTGCAGGGAGGTAGCAAACCTCCGATGGGCGTTCCCTAATTCATGGTCAGGTCCTTCCAGTGAACGTGGTGAGCCTTCATTGACTGTAGCCTCGCTACAATGTACCTATATGCTCCAGCATAACTAAGTTGGAAACCATCTTCCCCAGGAACCTGAGCATCATGCTGTGGGATGCCTTAGAGCATGTCTGCATCCAATAGCGGGACAGGGCCATCATCATCAATGTGCACTTGCTGGTGTGACAGCATGGCATACTCTCCTCATTGTCGTCACTATAGCCGCAACAGGCAGTGCCTCTTGTTGCAGTGCACCACCACAAGTTATCATATGCAGATGTCTGGTCAGCGGCAACAGCAGATGGAGGTTAGACAGTCACCCTGGCAACTCTGCACTGCTTAACCTCAATGTGTCCCAATGACTGTCAGTTGTACACTGAGCATCTATCAGCTAGAGTCAATGAAACTGTAATGGTGGCAGCGGTTGTGGTGGCATTGCTGGTAGTGGTGGTAGATTTAGCAGTGGCAGGGTTAGTGGTGGCAATGTCAATGGATGCCATGGCGTGGCACTGGCATCTGCACCAGCAAGCCAGGAATCATCACTGCTGTCATATTCCTACTCACTTCTCGCCTGAACGGATGTCCGAGAACCTGTGCAGGATACAGCAAGATGATAGTCAATTGAAGGACAGAGATGCACAGGTTGTGCAGCATACCACATGCTACTTGGAGAGACCTCGCTGAGTCCTGTACATTAAATCTTACACCATCACGTGGCAAACTCAGTCGAACGTATCTACGGAACATGAGATGTACATTTCAGATGCATGATGACATTTCTTGGTGTGATTGGTCTTCGTTGCAGAGAACTCCACAAGAGAGGCCTCTAATAGTCCATATGGGTTTTGTGATCTTGTCTATAGTGCTACCACAAGATTCATGCCAGGCTTGGTCCCACCCCAAAAGGGGCAGTCCAGCCTGAACTGCTAAGTCACATCCCTTCTGCACGATACCATAAGCATCTCCAAACATGTTTCAGCCTTTTTGGGCCTCATCGGTGAGGAGTAGCTTGGGTCTATATGCCCAGCAGGCACAGACCCACGTCTGGGCATACCCGTCCCACTCGGGGTGACTTTAGCAAAACAAAAGAGGTGATGGCTGGAAGGTTTAGAATCGATCTTAACTCTGGCATTGCTCTGGGCAACCCTCCAGACCATCGTTCCTCACCTGCCAAGCCATTACAGAATGGAGCCTGGTCGATGGGGATGCCAAATGCAATATAACAAATACTGCATGCATGGCATTACTGTAGTTTTACCATTGGACGTATAATGAGGGACATAGTATGTATTGCTAATGGGTAAAAATCAACTTCAAGTTATGAATCAACCAGTTTACTAACCACCTGGCTTCTTTCTTATTGAGCACATATTGTTTCCAAACATTAGTAAGAAAATACATGTATACAAGGGCACACAAAACGACAGAAGAGGAAAAGAAAGGCAGCAGATAGAAATACTTTGATAGTAGAAATAGTAAAAAGAGGAACTAGCAGGTAATCCAAAGTGAGGCGAAAAACTCCTCAGAAGGTCAGGAAATGTCCCCAGTACAAAGCACTAGGATGACGACTATCTCAACATATCTGCTGAATTAGTGTACCTAACTGCTTTAAAAAAAATCAATATGGAATTTCTAGCTGCAAAACATAAAAGAATTGCAGTAGGAAATCATTGGAAGTTAAAATATAATTATAGCAGCTTTGGTGTCCCTAAAAGACATTTATTAAAGGGTACCACAGTGAGCAAAACATATTTAAATTCAGACCAAATTGGAGGGTCTGAGCAGCTAAATTTGAAGCCGCTCCTCTCTTTCATCACCCGGTTTCACTTGTTATATAATCTCAGAGATGTAATTAGGACAGGAATACACGTGTGGATCCGAAAAGCATGCATGTGTGCTTACCTGCCACCAAAGGTTCATGCTCCTTGTAATGTTCTAACGTTTCTGGGCACCATATGGGTTATTTTCCAGTCACCATTGTGTAATGAGAAAAATACCATTTATGTTAGTAATCTCACTAATAAATCAAGAGGTCTGTGCCCAGAATTAAAAGAGCCGTGTGATGTACAGTTTAAACAAAATGCACGTAACTTAGAAGGGTGTTCCTGAACTGCCTTTGCTGTAATGGCGTGTAAAAGAAAAATAAGTAAAGTAACAGTACTATGGACAGTGTTACTCATTTGGGAGACCAGGCCTCAGGCGAGTTAGGAGATGAAAACTATTTTATCTGCTGTATGTTTAAATGTGAAGAAACGAAAGTTAGGAAAACTGTGGTGTATTCACTTGCAGGATTACATTTTCAGAACAAGCACAAATATTTTAGAAGCAATGCTTCCTCTTTCAAATTGTTTTGAGCATTCAGTAAGAAGTTGCTCTCACACTACCACTACTAAAAGAGTTTTCAATGGTTAATTGTACCCATTGCTCACAGCTGCAGCGGTATCTTGCATAGACCTAGTTTCTGACCTTGGGTGTCAGGGATGGCCTGGCTTCATAATTCAGTTATGGGGCTAATTGCAGAAGAGCAGCCCTCCCTGATGGCATCATAGTAATATTCTACTTTCTGGTGGAGTCAGCTGGTGGGAGGGCACACTTCTCTGGCCCATACGCGTGAGCGGGCTGTTGCCTCTCTGTTTTGTGCAGCTCGCTGAGCAGAGTGCATTCTTGGTGGTTTCTTTTGCCTTAACTTAAAGTTTCACCTTAAGCAGAAACTGTGAACAATCCTGCCCAGGCTACTTATAGAGGTGAGCATTTGTGGGTCTAATTTTCCCTGCTACTCTGTGTTTTGAGCTCCCTTTCTCATGTACCTGGTTTGATGCTCTGGGATCACGTCAAAGGGTGTGCTGGAGAAGTAGGAAAGTGACTGTGGGCTCTGTATTTGAGCCTCCCATTTTAAAGAATGAATCAACTGATTTAAATTGCGAACCTGCCAGCTGACACCAGGGACCTCATTTCACCTCAATGTCAAGGGTAGTGGAAGTGACATCCCAAGACCCTTGACCTCTGATGGCATCACAGGAAGTGATGTCATTTGACCCCACCCTGAAGTGACATCACAGGAAGTGATGGAACACAGCCGTTTACCCCTTGACAAAACAGGAAGTGGCATCACATATCATTGTTTCTAAGTGCACTATGAAAAATGTTGTTACAATATTACTGTAACGTGATTTACATTTCATACAAGAATGGATCACCATATGTATCGGCACAAAAAATCATGCTATAAATGCAACTTGCGAAAAGTAAAATACATAGTGTGAAATGGATGCTTATTCTACTCTAAATGGTTTTTGGAGGATTTTGTCTGCATTGTGAAGTTGAGGTGTTTAAGAGCAGACTTAATCAGTGACTCACCGCCTAAAGTGTGCCTGAAATAAACCTTTAATGAGTCTAGCAATTATTATATGGAATTCCAGAAAAAGACAAATAGCTCAAATAGCCACGTGGCATTGGCCACAGCCCAGGTGCTTCCATTTGTAAAAAAAAATAAAAGAAAACTTTTTTTTAAAAAAAAATTATTTTTAGGGGTTGCAAGGGAGACGACAGGGGTAGAAAGGGAGACCTCAGGGGTCGCAATTGCGACCCCTGGTGACCCCTAAATGACGTCCGTGACTGACACCAATACTGTTAATTTCGCACACGTGTGCTGTATGTACTCTCGCTGAATGAGGCTGCCAGTGGATGTCTTTTGTCATGGTGGCTATTTTAGTATTACTTATACACAACGATGTTCGCTCTGTTTTCTGCCGCCTGCTAGCCAGTTCACTTATTACAATTGATATACGGCTGGTTAGTGACTTTGCATTTGCTGTGGCCTTCCTCGGACTAAAGTCATTTGGATGATATTTAGAGGTTTGGTTAATTTGTTTTAACGTTGACCAGAGGCCGCAGGTTATATTATGAACACATTTTGCACATGCATGAAGACTTTGGCCTTTTGTTTTTGAGCGGCTTGAATTTGCGAAGGCAGCTGCAGCGACTTGGTATTTTAAATGTACTCCATTTGAACTTTGGGAAGATTTGTTGAATTGTTGCATTTGTATTTATGTTATGTTATGTTATGTTATGTTATGTTATGCTAAAGGTACTTGTATAGCGCACCGTCACCAACGGAATTGGTCCCCAGGCGCTCTGGCGGATCTGTAAACAGGAAGGACGGGTAGGGTTAGTCGGGAGGATGCGAGCAGGAGAGTGGGAGCAGGAGAGTGGGAGAAGTGATGTGCTGTTGGCAGCTTCAGCTCAGTATACACCGAGTGCTGAGCATTGATGCTAGTGTCAGATCCGGCGAGGCCTTGAGTGCTGTGGGTGAAGTTTATGTGTTGTTGATGCGGTGTGGTAAAGTGCGTGCGGATTGCTGTGAGAGAGATGGTTGTGTGGCTTTGTGTGGCTTTAAGTATGCAGAAGATTGAGGGTTGGGGTAGTGAGGTCTGTATCCGTATTAAGGTACTTATGGTTCTGTTAGAGTTGTATGCCTGTGGGTTGGGTTGTTGCTTGTTCCTCGTGAGTTGACTCGCTTTGGTGGTTCTGTACAGATCCAGCAGTGTCATATTGAGTAGTGTTTAGATTGGTAGGTGCGTCTGGACCCGATCTTCATGTGTGGGACTGGGTGGGTAGTATCTATTCTCAGGTTATCTAGGTTATCTAGTATGACCCTGGTCGGTTGAGGCTTTGGATGGTTCAGGGTCGGAGCCGTGTTGATGTGGTGTCCTGGTGCATCCGTCTTGGTGAACCTGTGTGTTTAGTCATTTTTTCCTTCAGTCCTGACTGGTTATTTGGTTTCCATGGGGTGAACATCCTTGGGGCTATTGTTTCGTTGTAGTTTAGTGAGATGGGGTGTTGTGCTTCCTGCTGTGTATTGGTGTTTCTCACCCACTGGATTGGGGTTTGTGGTGCAGTGCTTCCTTTCCCTCTCTATATTTTGTCCTTAGGGCTGTTGGGGATGGTTGTAATTAAGGTCATGGTCCTCTTGATGATTCGTCCTAGTGTTTCTGTCTTTGTCTTGCTATATGTACTGTTCTTGGTCGTATTGCGCTGTCTCCTGTTTGGTCGTTTAGTATGTCGTGGGATATTTACCTTGGCTTATCCCCATTGATTGGTCGGTGTGTATCAGGGTCTCTCTGCGTTAATTGATGATTTAGTTGTGTGTGTGCCCCATTGGCCGGTCTTTCTAGTTATGACGTGAAGAGCCAGGTTTTGAGTAATTTCCTGAATAATAGGTGGTTTCTTGTGTTACGTATTTATATCTATTTATTCTGGATAATCATTTTATTAATCTACTCATATTTAATATCTCACACATATGTGATCTAATTCACTCTTTAATTAATTTGCTCTGGGTAAAAGGAAAGCCAGTGCCCTGCAGCACTCTACTTTGGGGGGAAAAAACTAGGAAAACGAATCAAGCCCTACATAAAGGGTTTAAATATTAACTTGACTCCTACCTGAAGGACGTTAGAGGTGAACTGTAGGAACAGAACCTTAGGGAAGAACAAGCCCTGGAAAAAGATGTGTTATCTGTAGGGCTGAATACATGGACAGACCTCACTAAATCATCTAATGAGGATAGACAGGGCAAGGTCACATTAAGGGACATGCCGGCATAGCTGCCCGCATCCTGCAACACAGAGGACTACAGTAGGGTCTGTGAAACCCTGTATGGTTGACCACAGTTTCCATCATGGGACAAGGTTCAAAGGGCAGGGAGGAAGTGCTCAGATCAATGCTTAAAGCGAACAAAGACGAGCAACTTGACTAGGCTGATGGAATCGTAAACTGCATTGATGGCCACGGTGGAATCAATTGCACTAAACATTGCTTCAATTTTAGAGTTTTTTAAAAGTTTTTAACAGGCAGTATTTGGCTCTTTAGCTATAATCAATGATTTAATAAGAAAACATAATTCCACAGTCTCTCCCAAATGTGATGTGTTGCCAACTAATATGGTTGAGAACCTAGTGGATCAAAAGGCTAAAGAAAGTGGCATTACTGTCCACTCAGAAACCCATCCACCACTTATTTCCACAATTCAATCCCTCAACCCAGCACCCAAACCCTTACTAGAGAGGCACGTTCCTAGTTTAGATCTACCACCAGCAGCAGCCCCTTTGGTTGGTGTTTTGGTAAACCATGTGGTAAAGTTCATAGCGAATCAACCAGTTCCTTAATAAATAAAGTAACACATTGGCTCAATCCGAATATAAGTCGACCTCCAGTTAACCCTCAGCAAATTCTTATGGACAGGAGAGTAAAATGGATAGGTGATACAGTGAAAAGTACTAGAGGTGATTGTTTTGTGTTAACGTTTACAGACCTTAAGCTCTAACATATTTTATTAGGTCGAATTTGGAACTCATCACTTTGACAAAGAAAGTCAAGATTGGTGATCTCTTTTTTTAATCCTAATACTAGTCATTTTGCTCCCTCCATTATGCTGCATGGTCATGAGTTGCACAGCCATTTATTCCCTCAGACAAGTTTACCCCCTCCAGCAATCATTTTAATAAATGCTAGACACTGATCAGGACAAGAGAGGGAGGGCCGAATCATTGAATAGTAGGTCATCCAATGGAGGGTCTTTCTGTTACAAAATCGTTTTGAATCCCTCTCTCAATTGAAGAATTAGATTGAGCATTAAAGTTTTCCCTGACCTGTTCCTCTGGGGTTGTAGTAATACTAATTAATACTTCCCCCAGTGTAGATGGTGGGGAAGGGATTTGGTTGTTTCATCTAACCAAGATCCTGTGTTTCTTAAAACCCTAGATAACATTTCCTTGACATCTTGTAGCATCGCAGGGTATCAGGGGAATCTAGATAACCTGGACATGTTGAATTTACTAATAGTATACAATATCGTCCCTTTGCAGGAAACGTGCCCCCCCCCCCACACAACGTGGACTTAGAGGAGTTTGCTTCCTATCAAATCCCTGCAACTAAGAAACAAAGAGGGAGATATACAAAAACTAGTGACAGTTGTGAAAGCATCATTGCATGTAGATATCGCTCTTGTACAGACTTCATTGCATTTTATTGATTATGCTGCTCAAAAAAGGGTGGGTGAAAACGTATTGATAGCCAATTTGTGCAATTGCCTTGGGGGGGGGCGCAGGGGAGTGGTCCTATCTGATTTAAAACTCACTTTGATGAAATTACCTCCTCTCATGGTAAGCGTCGTAGTTGTTATATCATTGGGGGAGACTTCAATGTCCAAATTGGTAATGGCCTACTGGAGAACCTTTTTGACGAAAATGAAGATAGTTCTTAAGACATACCAAGGCCAGAGATGCTTGCCTCAAGGATGTGCAATGATGGTCTGAAAGTTTACTCATGGTTCAATGAGCAGGTTTTGTGCTCAGTTAATGAACAAACCTTTAAAAGGACACCATGTTTGCTCGACCATTGATAATTTGTGTATTACAACTACAAATTCGAATGTAAAAATTGATTTCAAGATCGTGTCTGCTCTTTTCAGCGATAACCATTCATTGACCCTGAAAGCAAATGTTTTTGTAAGAGTGGTAAGTAATAGCACTCTCTTGTATACTATTGATAATACTTTGGTTTCTTCAAATAGAAGAAAGATAAGATAGGATCTGCCAAACGAGCTCCTAATAAATAAACACATAATTAGCAATAATTTGGCAGTGACCAATGATTTGAGTTTGGATCCGGAAAACCGATGTAGCCATGGAAAAAACAAAGAAAATCCTGTGCTTCGTGTCGGCTTGCTATTTCAAACCTCATTCTGGAAATAGTAGAAGGGAAAATATGGCTGGTTGATGTTAATTGTAGAACCCGCAAAATGGAGCTTGTACATTATCTAAAACCTTCTTTGAAGGAAACATCCAAGATTATAAAGGCCAGAGCCACGTACGAGAAAGCTTTTATTATCTGCAGGGCTGAGTCGGATATGTTGGCGTGGGATGAACACTGGGTGTCTGCTACCCATCCCAATTCAAAAGATTTCTGGGAATTAATGAACTATGGGCCTAGGCACGTTAGAGCGGATTTTCAGCCCACGCCCCATCTACGAGACTCTGATTGGAAGGATTGTCAATTTTTGTGTAATCCTGCCCAGAACACCACTAACATAGGGCAGCAGGTAGAGGAGCCAAGTGAACTACAACTAAGAGAAAATGGCAATGTAATGCGCTTTTCTGTTGATGTAATCTGCACCATATTTCAACACCAACCATATAACAAAAGTCCTGGACTGAATGGCATCCCTGCAGATCTGTTTAGGTCACAGGCGGAACTCTGGGCTTCCATTCTGGCTAATATCTTTAATTATATGGTGGAAATGGGTAGGTTTCCTGTGTCTTGGAAACATGCCATTATTTTCTCAATTTTTAAAAAGGACTCGCAGTCAAAGCCAGCTATCTGTTGTCCCATTTCTTTGTTAGACTCCCAATTTACATTTTATGGGAGGGCAATCCTAGCAGGGCTCCAAGCCTAGCTGGACCCGAAGAACATCCTTTCAATTATCCAACTCGGCTTCTGGGAAGGCCCAGAGCAAGTATTACATCTGTATTGAATTATTTTGAATGCAGTACAAAAACAAGAAAATATATGCTTCGCCTTCATGGACATGACCACGGCTTGCAAAAAACTGAACAGGCCTAAACTGTGGCAATTGGGCCTCATTACACGGTAGGCGGTAAGGGTTTACCGGTACCGGTAAGGGCACCGGTACCGGTAAACCCTTACCGCCTTACTACGAGTTCCCTTTGCGGGACCCGACCTTAACGGCTGGTTTTACCAGCCATTAAAGTAGGGTGCCGCAAAGGGACCTTGGTGCTAATTACGGTACCGCAATTTGCGGTACCGTAATTAGCGCCTTCCCCATTCCCATTGAGCCCTATGGGGGCAAAAATTGGAATGGGGAAGTGCCTTGGTGAATGGGGAATTACCGCCCCCGCTCACCTTGGAGTAGGGCGGTAATTTCGCCATCCACCATCCACCAAGGCGGATACAGCAAAATAATAGCGCCATGGTTACCGCCTACCGTGTAATGAGGCCCAATGTCTTACAGATGCACAATGCCCGGAAGACCTGGTCAAGACACTTGCCAAGGGTGCTGCACCTCGTGGTTCCCTGTTAAGTCAGGGGTACAACAATTGTGTGTGTTGGCCCCTTCATTGTTTTCCTTATATGCTAATGGGTTGCATGATTATTTACTTCAGGCTGAAGTTGATGTCCCCCAATCTGGCTCTCAGAGATAAGCAGTCCTCGCATATACAGATGATACAGTTCTAATCTGACCTCGAACATTCCTACCTAATTACAGCACCTAATTAACTCCTATGAGTTTATGCAAGGCCATGACCTCACAGTAAATGTAGCTAAATTAGCAGTCATGGTATGCTCTGCTAACAAAAAAACGACTCAAGCTGCCAACATCCTTTGTTAATGATCAGCCACGAAAAGTCACTGATTGTTTTGACTATTTGGACATTTCTTTTTTCATCGAGATATAATGGCACTAGTCATACGGAAAAAGCAAACAGCAAAAATCGCTCATGCTGTTGGGTGCATCTTCTGCAAAAGCAAAGGGCATGAGTCATTTTGTGGGCTACACCAAATGCTTCGGCCTTGCAAAAACAGGAAAGCATCTTTTTCGATGATGTATTCAGTTATTGTTCATAAGAGTCTGGACCAACGCAAGGGCTACATTAGCCCAAGCCATTTTAAAGCACTTTATGTTGGGTGAGCATAACTAAATGTACATTCCATGTCTGAAATATATTCAAAGGTTTTGGGACAAAATGTCTTTCGAACTTTGCTTTTTGGATCCCAATAACTTAAGCAGAACACTTTTGTGGCTGATAGGAAACCCTTCTTTGACCTGTGGGTATCAGATACAGAATCTAATTAACTCATGAAGCCCTTTAATCGTACCCATTCAATTTTATGCGCAAAAGCTTATCCAATTATATGGGGTGTTCCATTCATAATCATGAAAATGCCTTTTTCACAAGAGCTAGATTTCATTTAATTTACATTTGAGATCGATTACTGCTAAATGGCAAGACACATCAGGAAATGATGGAAATTGCTATTTGTGCTGATTGCCCTGAGGGCTGAAAGCATTTTCTATTTTCTTGCCTAGTATATGCAAATATGCTGCGGAAGTTGTCACAATGTAGACCAGCTTTTTTTGTACTTACTGTCAGTTGCCACCCGTTTGGTGGCATTGACTTTGCTTTCTTAATTACAATCCACACTAAGAAGGAGATGTCTTGGGTGAAAATTCCTCGAAGATTAACCCTTTTTCACTTTGTATTGTTGCCTCTCTTGATAATGTGTTAAAGGGGAAGTGTGCACAAAAATGGTGTTGTCCCTAGCGTTCTGGCATTTGTTTTTAAGCATGCTATGATCAATCATAAAAATGTTTCCTGTGGATCTTACCTTAGTTTTCCTCACTTTTACACATGCAAAAACAACAGGTTGGGCGCAGCCATCTTGTGCTAATCTTATTCGTTGAGCCATCGCATTAACTTCAAGGGCACTCGCGGCAAGAATACAGATCACACGCCCCAAAAGCTGATATCACTAGACGCATACGCCCGATTTCACAATGCCAATGCACGTCTCGTGTCAAGGTTCTCTGTGTTCAAGCTATTGACGTGTCTCCAAGGAAATGGCCAGACACATCTTTCCTCAATAAGTGTAAACAGACTCCTTCTCATCAGACAACATCAGAGCTGCTTTTTCAATCATTTCACTGTCTTTCTTTTGTATCGCCTGTGACTCATTTCTGCTCTGTTCAGCTATCTTCGTAGCACAAAGCCCCTGCAAACAGATACTTACACTAGCATTACTATTGATTTCAATCATTACTTGCATTTTATTTAAAAATGTGTTGTATAATGGCAACAATACAACCCTACCAGTATAATCTTGAGTATTCAGAGGAGGAAGTAATTAAAAGAAATATGCGGAAACGATGGGGAATCGAACGATAGTTGGGAAGATGAATCACCGGATCATGAGCCTGAGCCGAGCTGCATGGAAGAAGTTTCCACCTGGTGTACCTGCAATTTTTGCGAGGTCATGCCAACCCAGGTGGAGAAATGCTGCTGCCAAGAAAACTCTGGATGCTTTGCCTACATATCAGAAGACACACCATCCCTGTGCGTTACCGAGCTGCATAACTTCAGGGAAGCCTGCCTCACAAGACCCGTGTTGAGGATTATGATGGTGCTTATGCACGAACTTCGCGGAACAGTTCGCCCTCACAATACAAGTAACGAGTAAATGTACTCTAGATGTGATGTCATTTTGACCACTGAGACAACTAACATTTCATGCTTGTCTCCTACATTGTCGTAACTTTGATTGATCGCTAACGAATGAATTTAGTCTGCAAATTGAATATATTTCTCCTCCTTTTTGGAAATCAGAGTGTTCATCGCTTACGTGTCTTTCACTTTCAACTAAAAATAATATTTCTCTGTGGCCCAAGCCATTACGGATTGAATGGGTGTTCACTTTTGTAATGTATCGTGACTTCAAAGCCCAAGTTCATTTATCCATGAAGTAACTTTTGTAAGGGCAACTATGCCATAGAATTCAGGATGCATTTTCAAGTAAGGATGGCACACAGGGGCGCTGTTGCGCAGACACCAGATGGCTGCCTGAAGTGTGCGCTCCTCTCGGGTGAAGATCCTGCTTCAAAAATGATCCTGCTCGGAGCCACCTGTGGTACCCACGCTGTGCGAAACTGATCCCATTATGTTACTGCACCCTCGATGCCGGACGGGGTTGTTCCATGCTGAGATCACTCGACCCCGCCGTCTGAGTAACGCATCGAGGCCATTGAGTGGGCAGAGACTGTGCGACAGCCTGTGGAGCCGCACGTGCTTTCCTACTCTGTACGCGCTGCTGTGCTGTGGCGAGCTGAGTAATCGAGAGGGCTTTCATCATACCACATTACTTACCTCCTGAGACCTGCCACGGCTATCCAGACCTCGGCGGCTACGGCAACGAGATCCATGTGAGTGGGCAGGGTGAACCGTTTACCCTTCGTGGATACCTTCTGCGCCCTGAGGTGCCCAGCTTTGGTAGAGATTTTGCTGCGGATACACCAGGACCAGGCAGGAGAACGACAACCCACATTGGTCTTGCAGCAGAGGGCCCCATCTGCATTATATGGTGCCGAATACACTCCTCGTTGAGGCAACATCTGATGCCGTGACGGGAGCGATCAACCAGCAACGGGCACAGAGACACCTGTCGGATGGTCAACTGGGAGGATCGCCCCTTTTACACGACATTCATAGGCATCTCTACGGCTGGTTGTACAACACAGAGCTGCATCGCCGGGCTGTGACACGCTCCTTGAGGTATCTCTGGCTGCCTTTTCTCGTGGATTCTGCCGCTTCTATGCTGTGGTAGCTATGGGCTTTGTTATTCACTGTGCAGTTGGATTTTTCCACGGATGACAGTGCTGTGAAGGGGCTATTCCTTGGGTCGTGCCACTTGCTCCGACAGTAGCATCCGGATCCGAGATTGAAACTGGAGACTGGATAAATCGTAACATGTGGGGGCTGCAATTCCCTCGCTGATGATACGTGGGAGAAAACAACACGTTCGAATCACCCAGCATTGAGCAGGCGAACAAATTAACATTAATCTGGTTGGCAGTGATTACATTGTTAAATATCCTTGTGGCCTAGGCCTGCAAAGCAGGGCTCTTCCCAGTTCAGGCTACACATAACGCTTAATTCTCCTGGTGGGCAGGGCGCTGCACAAGTCCTTAGGTAGACGTAATAACAGTTGGTTATCGCGCTTCAGACACGCACAAGGCACTTGCCCACTCCACTACATCTGGACAAAGCAGCGGTCGCTATCTACCATTGATTTGAACCTAGTGTACACACATGCTACGAATTGCTATGTGCTGTAGCAGGACAACACAGCTCGTTCACTTACTATTCTGACTAAGTGAGTGACCACAGTTCACTCAGTCACCCTGATGTTTCAAGCTCACGGAACCACGTATACACGGATGGATTAACGCTACTCATTCACGGCTCTCTATATTATCCTTTTTTGTTGTGAAAAGCTTGTGCTAATAGCCTAATTAAGTGTGAGCCAGTAAACATCTTCCCCAGTGCTTGACCAGTACAGTGCAGGATTGCCTGGTCCCTCTCATACAATGTGCTGACAGTCCCGCTCCTCTGGACGCTGAGACTGCTATGAGACCCTGGCCCAGCCTAGTCATTGCTCAACACTGCACCCTCATGCTGCACTGGTGAGGTGAAGATCCTATAAATCACGTTTGGCAGTGAAAACGTGACGGCTACCCTCAGAGCCCGGTCTGGATTGTGAAATTCCACTTGTGTACCTGCTACGTCAGCGGTGCACTGACAATAAGCCTTTATCACTCGCCAATGACTAAAGGTGCTGGGTCCAAAAAAAGAAGACCGGCCCCATGGACTCCTTCACAAGTTCCCAGACTCCGACAGCCATGCCTCTTCCACCGGCTGATCCCCCATCCACCTCATTTGAGAATGCCAGATATGAGCAGCTTCTCGCCACTGTACAGGGTGGGCACATGTCTGTCAGTGTAAAACTAGACAACATTGTTCCACTATAGGATCATTGAAAGCCTGTGTTGAGAGGGAAAGCGCATGTGTGACAGAGGCTGAGTCTCGGATTAGCAACAACGAAGATGCCATCGGCCAAAACACCCGTGATCTCAACCTACTGAAGAGCGAGATGGGCAAACTATGTGGGAAATGCGACGACTTAGAGTCCCACTCTCGCCGAAACAACATCCCTATAGTTGGGGTGGTGGAATCTTTTTACAAAGGCCCCAGGGAGTCACATGTGGAGTTGCTATTGAAGTCCTTATTTGGAAATTATGCTTTCTCCGAACATTTCCTAGTAGAAAGAGCCCATCGTACATTGGTGCCGATGCCCAAGCCTGGGGCCCCGCCTTGAACCATAATCGCTAGGCTGTTGAAATATAGAGACAGGGACGCGGCCCTTCGATTGGCAAAGGAGATGGGCCCCTTGCCGTACGAGGGCGATAACATCCATATATACCCATTTTGCTGCTGAGGTCCAAGCCCATAGGAAATCCTACAACTTGGTAAAAAAACAGGTCCGGTTTCAGCAGGTCCAGTAGGCTTTACTGTTCCCGGCTAAACTTTGTATACAGCATGGAGGCCATGCCCACTTCTTTGAACACCCCATGGCAGCCATGGACTATATAGGGGCTACCATCCCACTGCCGCCGCAGAGACCTAGGAATGACCAAAATGAACTGCCAGATCCAAGAGGGGAAAGAAGAGATCTAGAAGGGTGATCACGTCAACTCCGATATAGTTTTTCCATGATTATACAGATGTTGGAGATAATGGGTGCCCGGGTGGTGTCGACAAATGTCAATTTCGTAGGCTGGATGAGTGACGTTCTAACGTGGCAGCTGTGAGCTGCAATTTTCGCACCCCCAGAGAGTTCCAGAAGTTGTTTATGGGGTTTCATCATCAGGTTGGGGTTGATGGTGCGGGTGGGGTGGGAGTGTGGGAGAAACAGTAGAAAATGTGGTCCTCTGCACTAGGTGGAGAAATGTTGTGGTGGGCAGCCCTGCCACAGGCACTATACCCGATCACATTAAGGTCATTCTTGTTGGGGATGTTTGAAGGCTAAATGATGTTGTAATTTTAAAAGCAGATACTCACGCCGGATCGGGTGCAGACGAGCTGGTAGGTTCGCATCCAATGACCGGGACATATACATTGACACATGGCACGACGTATTCATCTGTGTAAGGGGCTGACAATTAAACTATTCTCCTGGAATTTCCGCGGGCTCAACACCCCAGTTAAGGCCAGGAAGGTGGCGGCATACATAACAAGACACAACCCTCAAATACTATTACTTCAGGAGACTCACGCGTTGAGAAATGTGATTTCCAGTTTCCTCCCTCAATGGGGTCCTGTCCATTATTACACAGAGTACTCAGCTCAATCCAGAGGCGTTCTCACCCTTGCTAAATTGGCCAAGTTTGTGGAAGGTTGCACAGGCAAGTGCTTGAAATGTGACGCACCCAACGCAGACGCCCATCATTTGTACTGGTCATGTCCTCCTGTGGCAATGTTTTGGGGTGAGGTTGCAGATACCCTTGAGGAGAATACTGCAATACCTTCTCGCCTTTTCTCCCTTGTCTCCCTTGTCTCCCTTGAAATACCTATTTGGAGACATTGGGAAAGCAGCTGAATCCACCAGACATCTTTTCAATATTGGCTCTGCGATTGCTAAACGTTGTATACTTAAGTGCTGGAAATCTGCTTATGCCCCCCACCTTGTGGACTTTCCGAAAGATCTGGCAATGGTAAACGAGTTTGAAGAGGAATATGTGTTGACTGTGCCTGTCACCTGTCGCCTGAAAGAAATATGGGCCCAGTACAGGTCCTACCTCTGTAACTTGCCACTGGACAATGACCCCTAACCCTTGTCTACCCCCGATTGTTCTTCCGTTCCTAATGTTATGCGCTACAGTGTCAATGTTTCAGGATAATATATGCTGTGATAATATGCTGAAAATGTACTGGCTCTTTCCTGTTGTAACTCTCTTTAAAATAAAGTTAAAAAAGAAAGTAAAGGTGGTACACTTATCAGGTTCATTCAATTACAGTATACATGTTTCTCTTCCACCGGTGGTATGGGTTGGTGGCCTACCATTTGTTTACATGGTGGCTTTATGGGAGGCTTGGATTCCGCGTTCGACGAGTAATACTCACCTGTGTCATTGGAGCCATTCGCGCCAAATTCCCCAGTGACAGCGGACAGTACAGGGGATGTTCACACACTGTACTGCAACCTCAAGTATACAAACATTTTTAGTTTGTATGTGCCATTAACATCACCATACAAAATAAAATACAAATGAGCATGTATGAATAGTTTTTCAATTTTTCAGTGAATCAAGAACATGCTCACTCGTTTATGTGGGACATAAAAGAATTGTTGGTGCCCTTTTACGCTCACCTCGTCTGCAACAAAACATCACCCCTCCATTATACCCCACGCCGGTACTGGGTGGGTGTGAACGGCCAAGGTGCCAAACACCATGACACTTCAAAAGGGATCTTCTGCACAGTGACCGTTGTTCACATGGCCTCCCTAGACCCAGTGTCGCCGGAATCCCCTCTTCAAGACCCCATCCCTGCAATCCACATAAGTGTGTCTCCCTTCATCAGTTTTCCAGGCCTTTTTTGCGCTTGCCTCATGCCCATCCATCCCCCATCCAGTATCAATGGCAGTTCGCACCTGTGGCCATGCGCTCGCAAGGGGGCTGGGAGGATGTGAACGGCCAAGGTCCCAAATGCCATGTACACTTCAAAAGGGATCTTCTGCACTGTGACCATTGCTCTCATGGCCTCCGCAGACCTAGTGTCCCCAGACTCCCCCCTTCAAGGCCCCACAACAAACACGTCATACATTCACATACACACCCTCTTTCTAATTCTTTATAAACACCTTGACATTTAACAGGGGAACATCTCTGTGATCTACAAGTTATCTTGTCATAGTGCTACCTGTTCCCCGGCTATTTGCTCCCCTGCTTGCTGAATCGGCTCGTTTGTTCAGCCAGGTAAGGGTAGGTCAGCTATTTACTTCTCTATATTGATCTCTATATCCATTGATCGCTGATCTCAAAGTTTCTATCTATTTCCACCTAATGTACCCAGTATTGTAATGTTCATTTATCTCAAACACTTCACCATTGTCTAATGTTTCACATATTTTGATCTCGGAAAATAGCACATTGCATCACTGTGCATTGTAATAGAAACAAGCTTGTTTCATTTTGATGCTAGAAAGTTCGTTCAATGGCAGAGTAACACATTACAATTTGCTGTATACCAGTCTATTCTGTAAGAAAGTTAACGGTGTGTTCATTCGACTAGGTTACACAGGTTTTCGTTCTTTGAGTAAAACAAATATTGCAAGCATAGCTGTGTAATAATTCCGTCAATCACATGCATAAAGTATTATTATTTTTTTATTGTTATTTTTTATACAGATCTTACATACTTTTCAAGAATGCCTGCATGTATCATTTTTGGTTGCCCTTCTGTGAGCCATGCCAAAAGTCTGATTTCATTAAGGTAGTGTATTGAAAAAGTAACTTCATGAATGGATTAGAGATTTAAGTATATTTACTTAAAATGTGTCTTACTAAAGTTTCCATAGTTACCCTCCCGGTGCCTGCAACCAAGGCGAGGAATCTGGATGTGATTCTTTCCTCCTCTCTCTCTGTGAATGACCAACTGCCGGCTGTCCTTCATCCCCCGGTAGTCGCTGCCCTTGTGCTGAGCAGACTTGATTACTGTAACTCCTTGTATCTGGCTAAGCACAAGGGCACGATTCAATGGCTGCAGAGTCTACAAAATCTTGCGGATAAAGTAGGGACAGGCTCTCCATATATGGCCCATATTTCCCCTGTGTTACGATCCCTCCATTGGCTCCCAGTCTGGCAGCAGATTAAGTTCAAAGCCCTTTGTATAGTTCATCGGGCGCTGCACGGACGGAGGGGCGAGTACCTTCAGGCGAAATTCACTCGCTATGTCCCCATTCGTTCTCTTCGCTCAGCGTCTGCCGGCCTGCTGTCAGTTGCCATGTTCCATAGATCACGCATTGGTAGACATGCCTTCTATTGCAGCCACTCAAATGTGGAATGACCTACCTTTAACAGTAAAAAATCTTTCTGACCACTTGAGTTTCAGGAAAGCGTTAAAGACTTGTCTGTTCTAATCTTCCAGCTAGTGCTCCTCTGACGCTCATCTATGTTTAGTGCCAAGATACCTCTGGGTGAATGTAGCACTCTATAAATTACAATAACATAACATAACATAACATAGTTACTAGATTCTATTGAATTTTTAAATTTTACTTTGCTATACTACATCTGTCCCCACGTTCTGGGGCCTCTAATAAATCAGTGCATTGTGACGATTAGTAAACAATGTCATAGTGCCCTTTAAAAGTCGCATAATGTTTTCGTAATCTGTTGCTTGACATATCCCTTTTTTTTGTAGAGCACACTGATGGAAGCACAGACCCTCACAAGTGGCGAAACCACTGACAGGTCCAGTATCCCAATGGAAAGCCCTACCGACATGCACAAAGTGATATTCTCAAGCGTTGGATCTGCCCACATATCTAATACAACTTTTAACTTTTCCCTTATACTACTTTATGACAATGTACTAAACAGGAAGGAGCAAGATTCTGCATCAATTACTTTTCCGGAGTCAACATCAAGCTCACTCGCCTATCAAGTAATTTTATTGTACTTGTCCTTTACGAGAATGTGTTATGCTTGATATTTTTTTTAAAAGTGATCATTTTTGAATTTATATTATTAGTTATTTACACTAAGTGGCATGTGTGGATGCCTCTCTATATGTACCATTGTCTGCATCTCATTGTCTCAGTTCCATTTTGCTGTTTTCATCCATATTAAAACAAGTACTGTGTTATAGGGGGATGCTGGAACTTCGACTACAATCACTTCCTCCTTTGCAACAGGTCCAGAGTATGAGGTATGCATACTTTCAGTTCCCTTGAAAGAATGAAGGTAAATCCTACAAAGGATATTATTTGAGACTGAAATGCCTGTAACCTTGCACTGTTTCAAACGTTTCTGATTTCGGTTCTAACATTACACTTCCTCCTTAATGCTGAATAGTTTAAAAATCTTTTGAGGGCGACATTACAATCAGTATGTTGTTTTGCACGTTGATCTCAAATCAAGCACATGTGTAATCTCGGAAGGTTATCATGTGAAATCTGAAATGTATATTATAACTAAATGACGTACACTGTTTTCCAGGGTATGTTCATACAAATGTTCTATTAGTGTTGTGACAACAAACTTTATAGTATACGGTTCATAATACTTTGTGTGTAAGTGCTCTGTGCAATGAAAGATTTTAATTTCCAGTACGATTGACATTTTTTTTAATGAATATTCTATTGAAGGAATGTACACAAGGTGTGGAAATAGAAGAGGATGCACATGAACCAGTGGTGAACATAACCTAATATTGAATAGAATTCGACATCAAATTGCATTTGGAATACATTTTTATGTTGTAATTTTTTAAAGTCAATGAAGTCGGTTCTGTTTGTACATATGTACATATGTTTGTTTGCGTGGAACTGAAATTTGCATTATTTAAACCATATAAAAATGCATTATTTTTCAGCTTTGATGCTGCGGTGGGAAAAGAGAAGCCCAGGTTTTGAAGAAAATCAAGAAAACAAGGGTAATGAACAAACAAGTTTGTTTTGTAGAAGTTTTTAGGCTGATGTTTTATTCATATAATGTTTTTGTTTTTAAAGTGGTATCTTCTGTATGTGGGCTATACATTGAGCATGTTTTCTGCATATCTCTTAGAGGCCCAGAAGGAAGAGAAGTATAAAGACTCAGACAACAAATGAAACCAAAGATGTCACTTGCCAAACAGATTTCACAATGGAGCAACTACTATTTGGGGCGCATTGTGGTCCAGTCAATAAGCAGACTCATGATGCTTATGCCCAGTTGCCGGAAACTGAATGGAATGTCACTGCAGACTGTGCAAAATTGTCCATGGACCATTGCTACCATGTGACAACTCAACAAGGTGAAACTGAATACAATGAAGATGCATTGCAATTCCCTGCAGACCCCTTGAAACAATCTACACCCATGAAAAAGTTCCATCCAAGAAACATTTGATTTTACCTGTTTCTCCAATTCATGTGCAAATATCACAACCTGAACTAACAGAGACTGAAGCTTCAACGCAATTGACCGAGGATCTTGCTAAAGATCTCGACTTTAGTTTGCCTAGTTTGGGTGATTTGTTCACCACAGTCGAGTCACAAAACACATTCATGCCAGACGATTGGCTATTAAAGGAGCAAAAATACATTTTATTCTACAGCTGCCTGCTAGAATTTGTACAGATGCTGAAATATGTCCATACAATGAAGGGGAACATATGCTGAGAGCCATTAGTGAATGTGTCTTTTGTATTACAAGGCACTAACCTAAAATTCCAAACCAACTGTGTCCACCTCCATACTACATTTTCATGGTCAGCTCAACCGATGCTGGGCAAAGTGCCTGCTGGAAATCTACTATGTTCAGCAGCTTTACTGTTCAGCAGGTCAACGTTCGGTAAGATTTCCAGTTTCTGTCAATTTGTGGGAGCTGAGTTCCTTGCTAAAACCCAGTGCTACAAATATCAAAGGGATTTCTTATTTCGTGCAATTAGTCAAGCCTGGAAAATTGAACAGATGTCAATTGAAATTACATTCTCTGGCAAACGTTTCTGGCTAGCTGGCGACGGACAGTGCGACAGCCCCAGATTTTCAGCTAAGTACTGCATATACCACTTTCAAGACATGAAAAGTTAAATGAATGGTGAGTTCGGAGATTGTGCAGGTGTCCGAATGTACATCTTCTGTGGCCATGGAGAAACATGGTTTCATCAAATCCGTTGAACATCTTCAATCCAGGGGAATGCAAATAGACCTGATAGCCACTGCCAGGCACGTTTCAATAGCCAAGGCCATGCAAGAGCAGTTTCCACACATTCATCATCAGTTTGATGTATGGCACGTTGCAAAATCAGTCAATAAAAAAATTACACTGCTGGTAAAAAAAGGGTTCGGAAAATCTTTTAAAGCGGTGTCAGTCTATCAGAAACCATCTTTCGTGGAGCTCCAAAACTTGTGATGGATCTATACAAATTCTACTTGAAAAATGCCATTCATTGATGCACCATTCTTCCAATGTACACTCATGGACAGAAAACCAACATTTTCATGAATGTGCACATGGACCTTTATTGCTGGAGCGCAAGAAGAAGTGGTTGGTGCCATGTTCCCCTCCACACAAAGCACTTGAGAAGGTTGTGTATGATAAACTACTTTCAAGAGACCTGAAGGGACTCACAGAATTCTGTCATACCAGAGATTTAGAGGTGTTCCATAATATGTGCCTAAAGTGCAGGCCCAAAAGGTTGCATTTCAGCATAGACGGTATGAAGGCCAGAACAAGACTAGCTGTACTTGCGCACAATGAGAACGTTGGGAGAGATCAAGCGAAAACTACAGGAAACTTCTGGATGCTTCGTTGCCTCATGACCTTTACAAAATGAGGCAAACAATGGGTGGCCAAGCCAATATACGAGAAAATGGAATTCGAATTTGAGAAAGATTTGACATTGAATATGTTGGCCATGCATACTCATGGAATCGATCCTGATTTTGTTTCTAGGACACATACAATGCCACCAAACATTGCAAACAAGCCCTGCCAACCTAAAGCAGAACTTGTTGAAAAGTTGACTTCCAGATTTAAATGATTTGAAGCTGTCTTCATAATCTGCTCACATTAACATTTTTGATATGTTCCCCAATGTATTGTACATAAACGATCGAATGCGATTACCCTGAATTTCAATGCTATAAAAAGCATTTAATTATGCAGATTTAATCAGGTGCATGGCTGTGGTTGCTATTGGTGATACATTTCAGAAGAGAATTGCCCTAGCACATCGGTGCTACACTGGCCATTTGGGTTGCTGAAATACTGATAGGCAAATGGATATTTGCCATCAGTCAAAGGTACACTGCGGCTTGGTGTCTGTCAAACCCTCTGCTAGACCCAAACCATATCCACACATGCAGTGCATCGCAATGGCGTTGATGGCCTATGGTGGGTAAGATTTTCATAGAAATGATCAATCGCCTGACCTGTGTCAACCCCATAACTTCCAGAACGTGTTGCTTTAGTGGTGTATTATTTTTTCAAACACCTCAGTGAATGGGCACCTTTTTACACATTCACAGAGTATTTTAGTCTTTTGATGGGTATGATTTTTTGGGGTCTCCATAACTCTACATAGCTCACCATAGTGTCCAAATTGTCTTTTCAAATGTATTCTCTTTGGCAACTGTTTGGCAATAAGTGCCTGTTGCTACTTTACCCTAGGTGCACCACTTTTAACGTTGCATGGCTAGCCTCGATAGAAACACATTTTGTGAAAGGTAGAAAGTATCCTTTGATCTCTTTTGGTGAGAGTTTAATTACCTTTGACATGTTATGCTATTCTTGAAAGAATATATAAGGTTATTTAGCTAGCCTAAGAATTCATTGCGCATCTTCCACAAAAGTAATGTTTTTTTTATTTTATTATTCCGGTAAGAATAATTGTATAACTGGGTTTTGCTTCCCCTGACATGCTGTTAGCCTGTGCAGATAAAGACTGCCTTAGGTTTTGTCGACATACATTTGGGTCACTCATACAGTGTAACACTGGGTTAAGCTTTACATGGTCTGTTTTAGACAGATACAAAAAGAATCTTGGGTTACACCGTCCTTGTAGTATCGGTTGCACTTACCTTGAGTGTAACTGTTATCCAAAACTAACTTGAAGTAATTGCTTCCCCTACTCCGTGAACCGAATAGCAACTGTAATTGAATAGTACAACCCAAGGTTCAACTCCCCTAGATTGACTGTTGTACAGATTACAATGCATCGGTTTATACTGTGCCTATTATATGAGTATCAGAAGATCAGAAAAATGAATTGTCCAGTTCATTACACTATGTGATTCCTTCCTGAGCATCACGGTACAACGGATCCTAACCTTTTTAAAACTGATCTGCCACCAAGGGCAGATCCTACTCGAATAGTGGGAACCAATTCTTTATCGCCTCAGGCACCTTCCTGACTTGCTATGGCCTTCCTAAGAAGAACCGCTTTTTGCTTGACTGGCACGATTGTGCATTTTCACGCACTACTGCAATGTTGAGCACAAGCCTACCCACGTCTCCCGGCCCCATTAGAAAGTTAGGGAACGACTCCGAAAAATTGTCTAGCGCTCATCCTCACTTACCGTATGCACTCACATGGCTGATTGGCACAAGGCCTTGGTGGATCATGAATGCAACTGACTTGGAATGGGCACGCAATTTCAGCTGTCTCGCTTGAACGTAGACAGGGCTGCCTCAGGTGGGATAGATAGTCTGAACGGACATGCATGAATTACAGAGGGTGTCGTGCAATTGAATGTTGTCCCCTGTTATGCTCATAACATAATGAATACAACCCTCTCCAGAAAGAAGACAAGAATTAGCTCACAGGGTTTAACAAGGTTATGTAAAAGCAAAAGGAAATATCGAGGCTGAGTACCACAAAAGGAAATACACCAAACGAGGGTTTACAAAGATACACAGATCTTTATTCTACAACTGAACAGTTTTCAAAGAAACAAAGTATCGAATAGCTATCAGGCCCTCAGTACATCACAGTGAATACCTGCCCGTTCGGTGTGAGAAGTGAGTGGGGCTGTACATCAGAACATCAGAACATTCACTCTTTTGTACAATTTGTAACATGATGTCCAGCCCGTCTGTAGGTCAATCATTCCTAGGGCTAGGGGTTTGTGCCACGTTCATTTCTAATTTATTCATCTATATGCATATGGATTATTCCCAGTTTACATACAAATAAATCACAATGGCAACAGTCCATCTTCGGATTTAACATTAAGCCTTCGTACATATTTTATACAATGTAGTTCAACAAGTGTTCACATTCAGTATTTAAACAGCATTGTGCTTAATATATGCTCGCGGATCAGTATCGTTGGCACAGGTAATCCTTGATCTACAGGTCAACGAAGGACAAGGTCTCCTTACATGACCCTAACATTTGGCCTGCGGGCAGTTTAGGCATTAACTTCATGTAGAGGTCGGGACGGCCAAGTTACAAACAGAAGAACACTGTCCACCATTTTAGAACACAGGGTGACTTTGGAGTGAGAATCAAAATGGTGGATGATCCTAAAATGGCAGCTAAATCAGTCTAAGGTCAGAACCTTGCAACGCGGATTTCTCCATAGAGCGACTGGGCTTAGGCCAATATATACAATAAAGAGGCACGATATAATATCCCGTTTAACAAACACTCCTTTTGGCCTAAGCCAAGCGCTACACTACTTCTAGTCAATTTACGAATAACTCCACGTCTCAATGTCCATATATCCTGAATCACTATCAGAGATATCAATTGCCATAAGATCAGATACTAAAATTTCTTTCAGCACATATTCTTTGGATGTCTTCTCTGGGGCATATACTTTATGTCCTAATGCACCCATCGATTGTGCGCAACATCCTCCTAGCATCAAACACATACCAGGAAGACATTGAATACAACAACAAAGAAACAACAGGATACCTAAAATGATCAGCAAGACCGAAAGTAATTTCCATCCCCAAGATCGCAAGAAGTCCCAGAACTAAGCGCTAAGATCCCAGTTTCCCTCGGGAACATACACTTCTGAACTAAGGGCATGCATATTCTGTATTGCCTTGAAGATAGTTGGGGAGGAATATGGTACGAAAACACAGCAAGCGGACCCCACTAATTTACATACCCCTCCACGTTCAGCCAGGATGACATCTAATGCCATGCGGTTCTGAAGTGCTACTAACCTTATTGCTTTCTGTTCTAGAGTCATATTAAAGAGTATGTCAGTGGTCTAGTTGATGGTCCTCTCCAGTACTCTCGCTAGTCTCCTGATATCTTCAGAGTTGATTATTTGCCTCCAAAATGGCACAAAGGATTTAGCTACATCTCCTAAAACTTGTGCTGAAGTGTCACCATTCTCGTCCCGCTGCGGACGAGCCTTTGAAATCTCTACAGTACTTGCAATGAATACCCCGGGTAATAAGATCCCTAAATAACAATTTCCCTGCCAATCCCTGGGTAACCAGGGAAATGCTACATTACCGCAAACAAAGTAGACAGGTTCGCCTACATACAAAGGTCTGTCCTCGCTAGTCAAATTCGCAACGTTGGCGCAACCCTTAAATTCACCCATTAACTGAGTACCATTCCTTTGTATGCAGAAAGAAACTGAATCGGGGCAATGGTTAACAGTGTAGGAAGGAGGCGTGGCATCCTTATTGCCTATAGAAGCCATCTTGAAAGAGATCAAAGATTGACAGTCCATCAGAAGGCCTAATGGAAGCAACATTAAGCTTACTCCTATTTGCAAAAAGCGAGCACCCCAGGGGCGTCAGAACACTTTTTTCAAACTCGTTCAAGTTAGTCCCATCGAAATTCCCCGAGAAGCTATCGTTACATCGACCAAAGAATAGTGCTCTAAGAGAAGCATAGAATGCAGTTGTCAAAGGTAAAGGATGAATATACCAACCTAGCCCCTTATCCCTGTGTTACGGTAAATGTGAACAGACCCAACAATTAGATTTGTTAAAAATGGCATGTGTAGCATTCATGATGAGTAATAGTGTGTTGTTGTGATAATTCTGTCTGTGCTGAGAGTCTCTAGGAGATAGAGTATGCAGATGCACGAAAGGAGTAGAAACAGTAGGTACATTTTCAGTAGGTAACAAATCCGCAAACAGATGTACTTCTTCTAAATACCAGAAACCTGAATCAATAACTAGTGTGAAACCAATTAACAAGACAGCAATACGTTTTCGGGGCCCACACAGTGGATTGTCCATTCTCGCAGCTGGTCACACGTTCTCTTATCAGTTCTGTACGAGCGGAAGCAGTTGCAGGCATTGTAGTCTTCAAACAAAAGCTGGCCGAGCATTTTCTTAGTCCTTCCACAAACCCTAGCCAACAGAATCCCCTTATGTACAAATGATCGGGCCAAAGAGGCAAGCCCTTTGATGATTTTTCCTTGATGGCACAGCCGAACCGCACAGTACGTCTATTTCCTCCGACGCAGATCGTACCTTGTGATTCCTGGTACTGAGTGATCTGTGAACAACGTGTCGTCACTTCCCGTTGGAAGCGACAAATGAACGGAAGCAAGATCAGATACAAGAGCAACTTCCGGAAACAAAACTGTTGGAGAGTGTGGAGATGAAATGGCTGTTTCCCCAGGCCTCACGGGCTTAGGGAGAGTCTTCGATGCATTCTCGATGTTGGTTGCTGCTTTGTGATCGTTGGTTACAGCATTGATGAGGGGTTCTGTATCTTCTGTATTGTATGGCACTGGGTGTGGAATCCTCTTGGTGTGCGACGCATGAATCCAATGCTTCCATCCTGCTACCCGCACCACAGTCTGTGTGACCAGCAAAACTTGGAAGCGGCCCTGCCAACGAGGTGTGAGGCAAGAGGATTGCTCAACTGATTTGGTGAGGATCCACTCTCCCGGTCGTATGCTGTGACCGGGACCCTCGCACCTGGTGATAAATCAAATACATGTTTTTAGTTAACTGGCCACAGTAATCAGAGAGAAGTACATTTTCAACGTCTCGTAAAGAACGAGACTTCGGAACATTCCAAATATTAGCAGGCCTCCCCATAACCACCTCAAAGGGAGAGAGCCCAGTCTTAGTTTGAGGGGTTGTTCGCATAGATAACAACACAATTGGTAAGGCGTCCTGCCATTTTAGTTTGGTGCCGGCGCACGTCTTAGTGAGCTTGTTCTTGATGATGCCGTTGTGTCTTTCTACTAGTCCAGCACTCTGAGCGTGTCTAGCTGAATGGAACCGTTTATCGATCTGTAATCCCGCGCATATCTGCAGAATTACAGCAGCAATAAAGTGTGGACCATTGTCCGACCAGATGACTCTCGGTAACCCAAATCTTGGAAAATATTCCTTTAACATAGTCTTTGCCATGGTCATAGCTGTGGCATCTTTGACGGGAAAAGCCTCAACCCATTTGCTAAAAGCACAGATGATGACTAATACATACTTGAAATTGTTGCAATGCTCCATCTCAATAAAATCAAAATGAATAACCTCAAAGGGAACAGAAGGTGGACCAAAACAACCTCTTGGAGTTGATGTGCCCTTTCCCACATTATGCTGCAAATAAATCATGCACCCCTGAACGAAGTGTTCAGCTACTTTAGGGATTTTGTCATTTACCCACACATTTTTCAACATTTTAGTGATTTTACGAGCACATATATGAGTGGGACCATGACCCACAACAACCATCATCATAATATATGCGTCAGGCAGTAACCACTTCCCTTCAACTTTGTCCACCCAGCACCCACCATCATCCAGTTTCCCCAAACCCTCAGCCCACTTCTTAGATCCTTCGAATGTGGCATCAGCTTGGATATTCCTTACAGAATCAATACCCTCATCCAAAGAACAGGCATTTGTGGCTTCCCTTGAAGGATACATTTCTGAAGAGAGATCAGTGGCAGTCTGTTTGGCTATCTGGTCAGCAAAAGCATTCCCTTTTCCTACATGATCTACAATCTTCTGATGCGCAGCATATTTTATGATAGCTAGCTAAATAGGGAGTCCAAGTGCTGAGAGTAACTGTACTATCAAGGAGCCATGTTGAATTTTTGTACCATGCAAAGTCAAGAAACCTCTTTCTGCCCAAAGAGTACCGAAGTTGTGAAACACCCTAAGGGCGTACTGACTGTCAGTATATATGTTTACTGTAAGCCCTTCGGAAAGTTCACAAGCTCAGGTCAATGCTATAATCTCTGCGGCCTTCGTGGAGTTATGCGTGATTCTCTTGTTTTCCACAATCCTGCTCAATGTAGTAATTGCATAAGCAGCTGTGGATGTACCATCCGGAAGTTTGAAGCAGGATCCATCGCAAAACAGCTCCCCTTGTGGATTGTTCAAAGGAGTATCTTTCAGATCGATGCTACCCTTTGTCTCTTGTTTGGTAGTGTAAAGGCAGTCATGTGACTCTTCGTCACTGCAAGCAGTACCTTGCGGGAAAGGTAAAAGTTCAGCCGGATTAAGAACACATCACCTCTTAATTTGTATGTGCGGTGCAAACAAGATCAATTCATATCTCGTGAATTGTGCAGAGGTGAGGTGTTGCGTTTATGTTCTGTTTAATAGAACATCTACAGCGTGAGGTACCATCAGGGTTAAAGCATGGCCTAGGACCATTCCCTCACTCTGTTTCATGGACGCAGCAGCAGCAGTGACAGCTCGCAAACATCGTGGCAAAGCGCATGCTACAGGATCAAGGGCAGAAGAGAAGTAGCCGCACGGCTTATTCTTCCGTCGATGTTCCTGCGTTAATACACCCAAAGCACATCCATCACATTCATGCACATACAACACAAAGGACTTTTCATAGTTTGATGTGCCCAAAACTGGTGCCGAGCACAATGCAGTCTTGAGCAAATCAAATGCTTGCTGGTGTTCCAAGTTCCACGGTAATGGCGAAGAAATGCCCTTCTTCGTCAAAGTCAACATTGGTTTAATCACTAGTGAGAAATTGGGGATCCACTGCCTACAGTAAGAAGCCATACCTATCAAGGCTCTAACTTCCTTCTGCGTATTTGGGACAGACATGCTAGAAATGAGTTTTATCCATTCAGACGTCAACCTTCTACCCTCCTATGACAGGAGATAGCCTAAATAGGTGACCTCCTGACAACAGTATCGACATTTTTTAAGCGAAGCCTTATGTCCATGTTTAGCCAAATGAATAAGCAACAACACAGTGCCCTCCTTACAAGCGCTCTCTGAGTCAGCAGCTAAAAGCAAGTCATCAACATATTGAAGCAGTGTACAAGTAGAGGGAAACTCAAGGGTATCGAGCTGCTCTTTCAAAGCCCTGCCATAAATACTAGGAATTTCCGTGTAACCTTGCGGTGCACGGGTGAAGGTAAACAAACTTCCCCCTAAGGTGAACGCAAACAAGTATCTACTATCTTTGTATATAGGAATACTAAAGAAAGCGTTCTTTAGATCCACAACACTAAAATGAGTAGCTGAAGCCGGGATCATAGTTAATGTTGTCGTCACATCAGGCACAATTGGAAATTGTGGAGCAACAATCTTATTGATGGCACGTAGATCAATTATGAAACGAAAAGGAATTGCATTATCGCCTTTTTTGTACACGGGCAAAATCGGACTATTGCACAAACTACCTGCAATTTCCTCGATTACCCCTCGATGCACAAAATCGGAGACGATGCATTTCAAAGCTTGCTCACCATCAACCGAAATCTTATACTGTGGAATGCGTGGCAGCTTTACTCCATGTTTCAAGACAATTTTAACAGGTTCAATTTGCAAAACACTGACCTCATTATCATCAATAGCCCACAAACACTCCAGAACATCACTGAATTCCGGCGGTAAAGGTCTGGTCAAGAATTGAGAGACAGAAAGTTGCTGTGGTGAAATCGTCAAACGCACTCCATCAGAAGAACAATGAATTACCGCATTTAATTCCTTCAACAGATTCAACCCCAACAAATTCTCTCCACAATTCGTAGTCAAAAGGAATGGACAGTGGTCTGTAAATGGACCCAAGGTAATCGGTACTGGCGAAGAAACCGGACAGACAACTGGTGTGCCAGAAAACCCTACAGAAACATTGGTTTGCCCTGACAGTGGAATATTTGGAACCCGTGAATGGTCAGCGGAACACTCATGTGCCCCTGTATCTATCAAAAATAGATGTTTCCTACTTCCCACTAACATCTCAACGTAGGGACCTTTCTGATTAACGAGAATAGGTGTTGGTGCCAAACCCTGTTTCGGGCAATCCTAGCGAAACAGAATGTCGTCAAAAAGAAGTTTGTCAGCGAGGTAAGCAGCAGAAGGGTGATCAAAAATGTTTCTATTATCCACACTCGGTGCCTGATTGTCCTGCGAAAAAGGTTGCTGTGAATCCTGCAAAAACTGACCTCTACCAGGACCCCCTACACCTGGGTGACCTCTGGATTGTCTACCCATATTTTCAAATGTGTTATTTGACCTCTGCTGGAGGATCAGGCATTGTGCACCCTCTTGTCTACATATGCACACTGGTTAATGTTTACAGGACCCAAGGGCACATTTCCTTGTGGAACGTACTGACCTCTAAATTGCGAATTACCCCTCTAGGGCCTCTAACAATTTTCTGCAATAGAACTTTCGTCTTTAAGTCTCCTTTTCTCTTTCAACTCTTTCTTTTTCGTTATTGACACGATTCTCATAGTACTGAGCCATGTGCAATACTTCTGAGTGAGACTTCGCTTGCCAAGCGCTCTCGGAAGACATAATTTGCGACTGGATGTCAGGCAGCAATCCACGCACAAATGTCTCCACAAATAAACTTTTCCCAGGCTCTGTGCCTAAATCTTGTCCACTGAAATCTGAAAATACCTGTTCGAACCAATTAAAGAACTCGGTAGCACCCTCAGACTTCCCTTGGACACAGGCAGTAAGCTTATCCCAAATAATTCTCTTCTCAGGAATTATAGTTTTCAATTTCGTAACTATTCTGTCAGGTAAAGTTATTATTACCTGCGGCGGTCTTTCGCCAGCTGGCCTTTCTCCATCGAGTCTAACCATGTTAGTCCATGTATCTCCTAGCCCTGGTACATCATCTACAGTTCTAATCTGTTTCCACAAGTCAACAGGCAGGAGTACGGGAAATAACAAATCGATATCACTTAAGGTAAATACCGATGATTGCAAGACAGACTCTATTTCCTTGTAGAACCCTGTCGGATTCTTCCTGATGTCGTGAATATATTGTTTAATGGTGTTCACTTCCTGTCTCGAGAACGGGACGTGAACAAACTGCGACACGTAATGTGCAAGAATTTCATAGGCTTGCGCACCTGTTCCGGCATCCGCTGGGACCTCGACTTTTGGGACAAGCGTCGGAGGGACCTTTCTCATAGGCAACTGAGAAATAGGCAACTCCGAATGCTTACTAAGCAACAGAGCCAAATCGAGCGCTAAAGCAGCTGAAGAAGTGTCAAACGAAAAAGCCCTTTTATAAATACTCAATGGGCCTCATTACACAGATACAGATGGCGGTAAGGGATTACCGGTACCGGTAAGGGTACCGGTACCGGTAATCCCTTACCGCCTTACTACGAGGTCCCTTTGTGGGTCCCTACCTTAACGGCTGGATTTATCAGCCGTTAAGTACGGGACCCACAATGGGACTCTGAAGGTAATTACGGTACTGCAATTTGCGGTACCGTAATTACCGCCTTCCCTATTTCCGTTGAGCCCTACGGGGCAAAAATGGGAATGGGGAAGTGCCATGGTGAATGGGGAATTACCGCCCGCGCACACCTTGGAATGGGGCGGTAATTCCGCCATTCACCATGGCGGACTTGGTAAAGTACCGGCGGGAACCATGGCGCTAATAGCACCATGGTTACCGCCTTCCGTGCAATGAGGCCCAATAACTTTGCGGGACAACACATCTTCTTTACACACTCATCCTGTAGGTATTCTACCATTACCTGTATCACTTTCTGCTGCATTTCTGGCGTATACTGACTATACTTGTCATATATTTCAACGGGAGTTATCGAAGTGTCTGAGATCCATCTAATTGCATCTTTCGTGCAAATTCACGTTTCCTCGGTTATCGATTTACGACAAGGAAGGAACCGTTTCTGTACGAACATAACGTCCAAAATATCACCATCTTCATCATCATACCGTAACCTTTCCAGCTCCCTTCTATACTCAAGAATCCTCTCAACATGCTCTAGTACCTTCTCCACAGTATCTCTAGAAAATGCTTAAGTATTCAGATCCCTCAACCCTTGTGGGAGATCTGTATCATATAGCCTGTTCCACATTACACTTAAATGAATTCCTAATCCTTCAATAAAAACGCTTTTCTCAGGAAAATTGACTATATTAGAAAGTGTGGTGAAAACATTAGCTTGTTCACCCTTCTCCATGTAATGCTTAGCCCACACAGTTTACTCACGTTTTTTCTCTGGAGAGACAGTATTACGATGTTACAACCCTCGATCCTGCTCCCCGATCTACTACAAGCGGTGTAGAACCACTTTGAAGAGGGAGAGTAGGCAAGTTTTGAACATCAGAGAACAAAGGTGCTATCACTGGTACAGCAGGCAAAGGTGGAGGAACGGGTGGGGGAGCAACAACAAGAGGAGGAACAACAACTGGAGGAAGAGGAACAGCAGGAGAAACAGTAGGAGGAACCATAGGGGGAACAATAGGAGGAGCAAGAGGAACTATGGGAGGAGGAATAACAGCAGAGAGAGGCAAAACAGCAGGAAGAGGAACATACGGAGGTGGCGCAGTGGCACCAGGCCTTCGTTCATTTAACAGTTTATCGATAAGTTCATCAGAAACATGAAAGTCTTTAGAAGGATAGATTTTCTGGATACCAAGTGAGAAAGCCCTATCCATATTCCTAGCTGACTCAGACTGTTTATTTTGGTCATACAACAACGCTTTTTCGGCGTTCGTCATATGGAGGTGTGCATGCTTTTCTCTAATCTTAAGTTGCTGCAAAGCTTCTTTCTTCCAATTCTCTAATACATCGAATGTTGCAGATTTAGCCTTTTTCTTCAATAATATAGATTCTAAGTATTCAAAACGAGAGATTTCAAAACTACCATTGATTGGCCACTGTAGTTCGGAAGCATGTCTAGTTTGTCTGTGCCAAATATAATTAAATACTATACTACCAATGCTGTGCTTACAGTACATTGTACACGCCAGCGACCCCTCCATTGGTGCCGGTTGGCCAAATTCCAAAGATTGTCTGTCCTTGCAGAATAATGCCCTGAAGCAGGCAGACAATTTCCCAGGCATATCAGAATACTGGTGTTACCTGATCAATAATTGAACTCGTGAGTGCAATACGGCAAACAAATTATCAGGATACTTAAGAATCGGGTCACGACTCACCTGATCAAATCCTAAGGAGGTCCTATCGGATTACAAAGTTTTCTAACAAAGATTTACTCGTGTTTGGTGATTTCGGCAAATCTGCCCGCCTCGATATATGGACCCTCGTCAAGATGCCGACTCGGACCACGTGCTCACCGTACAGGGATTGGGTCGTGCAGCACTGCTGAGGTGTCGCTTCTCATCCAAGAAAGGGGCCCCCTTTACACCGTCCGATCCCGGTCCGATAGCCGTGTCAACCTTCAACGAGCTGGCATCAATCTTGAGGGTCCCTATTCGGGCACCATCTGTAAAAGCAAAAGGAAATATCGAGGCTGAGTACCACAAAAGGAAATACACCAAACGCGGCTTTACAAAGATACACATATCGTTATTCTATAACTGAACAGTTTTCAAAGAAACAAAGTATCGGATAGCTATCAGGCCCTCAGAACATCACAGCGAATACCAGCCCATTCGGTGTGAGAAGTGAGTGGGGCTGTACATCAGAACATTCACTCTTTTATACAATTTGTACAATGATGTCCAGCCCATCTCCAGGTCAATCATTCCTAGGGCAAGGGGTTCGTGCCGCGTTAATTTCTAATTTAGTCATCTATATGCATATGGATTATTCCCAGTTTACTTACAAATAAGTCACAATGGCAACAGTGTATCTTCGGTGTTCACATCCAGTATTTAAACTGCATTGTGCTTAATATATGCTCGCGGATCAATATTGTTGGCACAGGTAATCCTTGATCTACAGGTCAACGAAGGACAAGGTCTCCTTATATGACCCTAACATTTGGCCTGCGGGCAGTTTAGGCATTAACTTCATGTAGAGGTCAGGACGGCCAAGTTACAAACAGAAGAACACTGTCCACCATTTTAGAGCACAGGGTTACTTTGGAGTGAGAATCAAAATGGCAGATGAACCTAAAATGGCGGCTAAATTGGTCTAAGGTCAGAACCTTGCAGCATGGATTTCTTCGTAGAGCGACTGGGCTTAGGCCAATATATACAATAAAGAGGCACAATATAATATCCCGTTTAACAGTTACATTTTACCAACATTTAAAAAAATTAATCAAAGGTGTCTGCCCTTCGAGAACGTTGAGAAAGGCCACAGCATCATGAATGACATCACACATAGGGTCATAACCCGCACTACTGATCCGTAAAACAGTATTCATGATTGCGCGGCATTGGTGGATGCCAGCCAACAATTTGTTTATTTTTCAGACATATTTCACGTGGGTCAGCTAGGCTCATCTCTCCATGGAGTGAAGGTTAGTTTGTGGGCTGATGGTTGTGGAAATGGAAGAAATGAATCAGTTCACACTGACGTACCTTATCGGGTCTATTTTATTATTGTGCCATTTTTTCACAAAATCGAAACCTATCACACATACAGGCTGAAAACAAGCTTCTATTGTTATTTGACCTTGATTGAAAGTGAGCAATCGCTAGGCTAGAAGGACCGAAGGTGTCGCATACATGCAAAAATGATAACATTTACTAGATTGAAAGTGGACATTGGAACATTTAGTGTCAATTTATGTAAACTGTTGTTCGGAGCAGACATTCTGTGTTATGCCGAGAGAATGGAACTACCAAACATAATGTAAATTCAACTATCCATACTATTTTTGCGATTAAAAACAGCATATGTGCTGTATGCATATTGAACAATTCAGAGACGTGCAAATATGCCATTTGACAAAAATAGTGGACACAGTACGTTCTTCTGTTAATTAAATTTATAGCGCGCCATATTTAAAAAACCAAGTGTGTAACTCGCGGTGTGTTTATAAGTCTACTAATAATTGTTTTTTGTGTATAGTTTAAAGAGGAGTGAGTAAAGGTTAGATTACGAGCACATATATGAGCCGGTTTTCTGGCCGGTAGTGCTTACTGACATTGTTATGGGCTGTTAGTTGGAGCATATTGTGACGATTATTCATCGACGACCCGCAACCACAACCATTATGCAGGCTAGTGATATCTAAACCACTTTGTCCCATAGAATATCCATGTGTGCTATCAACATTGCATTATTGTGCACCTTAAAGTAGGTGTTGGGTGGATGTGCCGGGGGCTGAACATTGTCCAAGGAAACTTGGTTTGCTTTCGATAGATAATATTCCCTCTTCCATTGTAATGCCAACTGTCTGTTGTTCACTTTATCCGTCAGTTTCTGCATCCCATTGGGAGCTATACCTACTTCACTGCGCTAACCTTTCATGCACATCATAGTCTCAAATACTCCCCCATGATTTCTGTGTGTGCTCATTATGTGTGGTTTGTGTTCATTATTAGGTTTCATCCATTGCAGAATTACAGGGTCAATGGATACATTTGACTAAAGAATGGCTACTCAAATATATTTTTATTCTGTTATCTACACAGATATATTGTAGAATGTGAAAGAGAATGCCATAGTTTGCAGCTACCGTGGGATGGATTCTTCAATCAACAATGGCAGATACACCTAAACTGACCTTTTAGATTACCGTCATGTGGGACGATAGACAGGGACTGATATGCCCGTTGGTGGTACCAGCAACAAGGAGCAACCTGTCATTGTTTACATTGTAGCAATAAGCTGATGCCTAAGCGCTGCGATCGAAGGTGTGTCGAATCCGCATCTTCTCTCGAAAGGAACACCATGTGTGTCATTATAAAGTTTTGCTGGTGTAACCTAAGGACACACAACAATTTGTCCTTAATCGCAATCAACGGATCATGATGATGTGGTTTTGAGTGCGGTCTTTGATAAATAAAAGCACTTGCTACATTGCAGATTAATTATGTTTTCTTTAAAAATATTGTTTGCAAATTCAATTTCGGACGCACTGTGAGAGGATGTGTGTGTTGATATTCCAGGTTCTGCGTTAACTGACGTTATGGCGTGTGTGATGACAGGGTGCGTTTGGCTGCGCTGCCCACGAACGTCAAGAAAGTAGGTGGAGCATATCATTTGGAATAGTGATGTCAGCTTCAGGGGCGGGCGATCTGTATTCTTGCCCAGAGCACCCTTGAAGTCAATGTGATGGCTCAACGGATAAGATTAGCACAAGATGGCCACACCCAACCCATTGTTTTCACATGTGTAAAAGTGAGGAAAACTAAGGAAAGATCCATAGAAAATATTTTTATGATCAATCACAGTATGCTTAAAAACACATGCCCGAACGTTCGGGACATTAACATTTTTGAGTGCACTTCCCCTTTAAATATGGTACTACTTTGTTTATATGCTGATTTTAGTGTATAATGGTGTGCAAATATTGTTTTTTTTATCTTTGTTCTTTGATGGATAATACTATCCCCAAACAATTGATGATGGTGACTTATTCAAACTAGTGGAACACAAAAGGTATAAAGAAAATGTGTTTAGGGGGAAGGGGCAATTTGTGATCTATGTCTCCAATCATTGTTCTTGACTTTGTCTTCTGCACCACAACTAACTGCAACCTAAATTGATCTCAACATTTGATTTGTACACAACAACTGATACAAAACCGTTCACTGTAAAAAATCAGAAGTGTTTGGGCATTACAACCTAAGGGTATTTTGTTTCATTTTCTATAAGAAACACCTTCTTTCAATTAGTCAAGAAAGTCTCACTGTGTGTAGCTTGCATCAATTCATATTAATTGTGTTGTGGAGGTAGAAAAATGGGTGCCATGTTTGTGTCCTCTATTTGAAGTATTACTAAAGCTGGTCCATAAACTGCTCTAAACGTGACAGCGCCACACGTTGCCATATTGTGGCGCTAAACTACATGAAATTGCTTGACTCAATTGTTGTTTATCCAAAAAATAATAGGTAGAAAGACTAAAGGGACGGCATCTCTCTTTTTATGTCCAATACAGGGTGCGCTCAAGTCATATCATTGCTACATTTAGGGCTTGTCTGAATGTTTCTATTAGTTTGCTGACAACAGTACCTGCCATCCTAAGAAATTATATAATCAAACTCTCTATTTCCACATCAAGACGGAAAGTGATCTCTTCTTACAACAGTATCTAGTTAAGTTATTTTTCATTCGGTTGCAGTTGTATTAGCAAATTCTTGACATCTCTCAGTAAAGACCATACTCAAATGACCATACTTAAATATGTAAATGAAGTTGCCTTTGCTGCATGCTGCTAATCAGTGCCATTCCACAGCTTCATTGATTCCTACATCTTAGGTGCCAAATCTATAAACCCAATGTTGTGTCATATTCAGTGAAGAGGTTTCCTTTCTATAGTGTGATTGTAACTGTAGTCAAAGAAAAAGTCCCTTGATTTGGTCCAATAAACTTCAAGCAAATGGTGAGGAAAAAGTAAGCCTTGGACCAGCCCATTATAGGTGCATAAGACAACATGTCAATATATTGCACTGCACATGATGCCTAACGAACATAGGCAGGTAACCAAGGGAGGCTCCAACTGAGAGAGGCGGTCACTGGCCAGGCCAAGGTCAATGCTTAAACCTACAAAAAGTGTAAACGGGATTAGCTTCAGAGATTGAGGAAAGAAAAAAAAATCATAATGCAAATAAACTAAGATGAAAGAAAACATACTGTCCAGTTTTACAACCAAGGGATCAAAAGATATGGAATACTCACAAAACACAGTATGAAAATGATTATTTTATAGTGACAAAAGGCCAAAGAGTTGGGATAGACTCGATAATGGAATGAGGAGTTATTGAATAAATCAAAAGAGAGCAATTCCACTTCTCTTAAGGTCCATCTCCTGGTGATCCAATAAAGGTCCCTCACGGTCTATGGGATTTTAAATGTCAACTGCACTTTTTTCTTGACATGCATGATTCTTATCTCTATGTCATCTTGGTCACAATGCCAAGTTTCTAGGTGACCCCTTCCTCCTGTTGCATTTGAGCGCCCCAGACTTGCTCTGCAGGGTGCCACACCTTGATACCTCTTTTTCAGATCTAACTGGACTCAGGGAGCTACTACTGTGAGCCCAGAGGTCACTTCCAGCACCAGGATACCTTAAGACACACGCCTCAACCTCCTGGTCTTCTCTGTTCCTTTATCCTATTTACCTTTTTGAGGCTCCTCTATTTTCCTACTCAGTGCCCTGCAACAATTGAGCCCTCTTCCACCTCCCCTTTTAGCTCCTCTTCCTTCAAGACTTCTCTTCCCACCTCTTCCTCTCCTGAGACCTCTAGATATTTAGGCTTCTTCGTCCTCTCACATTACTTCCTCTGTCCCAGTCTGTTCTTTCCTAATACCATCCGATCTTTCACCCTCCTTAACTCTTTCTGTTCCCTTTTATTTCTTAACTGCTGCTCGTACTCTACCGCCTTCCTCCTCTGCTGTCTGTTATGTTTATAATTATATTGAAGTTATACTCGGGACACAGCTTCAGTTGTCTTATCCTCTTTATTGTTTGAATCAACTGCCGTGCCTAACTCCTTCATTCCACCTCCAGAATTCCTTTCCCATTCTACATTCTACATTATACAATATTTGTAAGAAGATCCAATTAAATACTACAGCTAAGTCAATGCCTAGTCTGGGGTACGGAATGGAAACCCTTATTGATATATCTTTATGTCCAGTTCATAAGTCCTGGATGACTACCCCTATATAACACCCCTCTCTTAGAATCCCCCTGACCCCACTGAGCCAAGAAGTAGTTCTGTTTTGCAAGTTTAAAAGGTTTATTTGAGAAAAATTAAACAAAATATATATATCACACTTTTATGATAAATTAATAATTAATATCATACTTAAGAACATCAGCAGTGATCAACAATGAATAATGTCCTACTAGTAAACTGATTTGGTTACTCGGGAGTAGTATAAAGGATGAGGTAGCACACTTGGGAATAGGAACAGAAGAATAAGGTGGTAGAGAATGCTTTATATAAGTTCAGATGGATGTAATGTTGAATGAAAATGCAGTACAGAAAATACTCAATATGATTTCAACAAAACAATGTAATCACTTTTCTCTGGCAATTCACGCCCCCCCCCTTTATGCAATGCAAGGAAATGGAAGGAAAGCACACAGTTCTCAGAAATGCAATCAAATGTAATTCAGTTCACCCCAGCAAGCTTAGAGAAAACAGGTATGAGTTTGAAATACAGGCAAAAGTGCTTTGAGAGGTGGCAATGAAGTGAGGAATATGCTAAAAATGGTTTTAATTCCCTTTAGGAGGTTCAGGGTGAGTGATAGCTACTTTATATGAGTTCAGGATCACTTTAACAATGTTCTAGGAGTAACTAGCAGGTTAAACGAGTTTTTGGCAAAGTAAAGCAAGGAAGCTGCCGCTTTTCACACATGAGAGAAATCAGCTGAAATCGCAAATCGCGGCAAAATCTGTGAATGCGTGAATCGCGATATCGTATAAGGAGTAGCAAGTCAGTTTTAGATTCGTTGAAAAGCTGAGATTCTAAGCTTTCAGAGGAAAGTTACAGCAAGTTTCTAGCCCAAACGGTTCCCGAGATATGAGCGATTTTGTAAAGGTCGTTTTTCGGATTTAAAGTTAAAAGCTCAGAGTGGCAAGTGACAGCTTTACAGCTGCAGAAATTACAAATGACAGCTATGCAGCTTTGCAAATGGCAGGTGACAGTTAGAAGGCAGTTCTACTTAGGTTAAATATTTAGATTAGATTATTTTACACTAAGAGCTTATTCCTGTCACAATCTGATCTAAGTACTCACAAAATGTTTTGGAAGATTGGGACCTCGTCACGGATCTGTCAGGTTAGCGGCACTGGTCTCGCCCCGGACGGTCTCTGCACACAGCACTTCACAATCTGGTCTCTGGATCCGGGTACACGGTCTGGTCTGCTGGCTCCTGGATCTTTTGCTCTGCTTTCTGGATGTCTCTACTACCGGGTACAGCACTGCTTTCTGGCAAAAGTTCTGTTGAGAGGAGTTCTCAGTTTGCCCGGCTGTGGGTAGTTGCAAATGACTTGCTGGATGCTGAGGCCTGCTGAGAGGAGTTCTCAGTTGGTGGGTTCAGGCCCTTGCTTTAAGTTCTAAAGTATAAGTTCTAGGTTCTAGAGTATGTAGCTGGAATCAGTCTGGATGTGGTGTGGTCCGGCAAAGTGCGTTGCAGCAACTGGATTAGAATGTCTCTACCTGTCCCAGCAGTCTCTTTTTATGTGTTTTGAAAATGGGTGTGTGCCTGGGCCTAGCTAAGCCTGCCCCTCTCTACTTGTCATTGGCCCAATTCTCCCCTCTCCCATGATTGGGGGTAGGAAATGTGAGTCAGAGTGATGCTGTAGGTTTTATGGGTCAAAGGATCCTCCCCTGGTCAGTTTGCCCACAAATCTATATTTGATTCAAATACATATTGCACAGATACACAGTTGTTTAAAATTACATTCACCCATCACATATCACATGAGGTATGCTCTGTTCAAACTCTGCTCTTCCTGGGGGCTTGCATTCAGAAATGGCAACATTTTGCACTTTTTAACTGGTTTTGCAATATCGGACATTTACCCAAATTTACACACATGTGCGCAAGGAGTATGGACATTAATTGATGAAGTGTCAGATTTTTAACATGCAGACATTTGGAGTGAAACCCTATTTTCCGCTAGCAAACCCCCAGATCATACCACCAGGTCCTAAAACCTCTTAAAATGTGGGCAGAAAAATCACAAGAATTATGGTATCATTTAGATAATTTTGACAAGTCCGCACCATGAGTTATACATCTTTCTTAAAATCATATTCTGGCCAACAGGGGTGTGTCTTCCCAGGTCACATGGTGGAGAAACCAGTCTATCCACTTTCTTTAAGCTCAGCCTGTCCTCAGAGGGGGCTGCCCCTCCCCGTTTCTGCCAAGAGGAAGCCACTTTTACGACGCCCCCAATATAACTTCTGCCTGAGTCAAGGAAGGCCTTTGTTCAAAAGGAAGCCATTTACGATCCCCCCAATAAACCATCTGCCTGGGCCCAGGACAGGCCTTTGTTCAACTCCCTGTAGCAGCTCCACCCCTAATCTAATCAGAGAGGTGACAACTCCTTTTGGCAAGGGGAAGAGTGGCTGAGCAGGTTTTAACTCCTGTGGGGGTAGATGTCAGGCAGAATTCAGTTTCATTAAGCCAGGTTTCAGCTAAATGTCACTTTTTTTTCCCCCAGTTCAAGTCTATTACGATTTTTACATACACATTAAATAATTACTTCCTTCAAGTCATTTCAGAGTATAGTTTTACATTGTATCCACCTCTTAGCAAGTCTTTCCTTGGTCTGTTTTTGTTTCATTTGTTCAGTTTTACACAAAAGTCTGGTGGTTTTAAAACGCCGGCTTTCTGATAGTGGTGAGTACTGGTAATGCAACCATTTTTGGGATTTAAGAAAATGAATTCCCCACAGTTCTAGGTTGCTTTTGGCAATCAGCATTGCCATTCCCAATGGTTTCAGGCTACTGTGTGGGTAGCCCAATGGTGGTTTTAGGCAGTGCCCTCCTGTGCTCACAACCTAGGCAAAATGGGTGGCAGCCTATTCTTCATGCATTTCCCTGTGCATTTTCTGGGAAGTTCTGGCCATCATTATGTTTTCCATGCCAGTACTGCACAGTTTTCCTATTCTGGCGTACATGTGGGCTTCTTGGCCATCTTGAATTTTCTAAGCCCACAGCACCAAATGTTGCAGCATGATAGCTCAAACGTGGGTCAGGACATCCAACAAAGCCCCCCCATGCGACTGCACTTTGAATTTGAGTCGATGGGGAGTCGGGTACACAGAAGGTTTTGACCCACGCACTGGTATGTCCGCATAATCTTCTTCCAATTCTGCAAATGGCACAGTTCAGCATCTTTTCCTCCCTCCGGTACTGATCGATCGGTTCTCCTCGCCGGTCCTGATGGGAATATTGGGCGGTACTCCGGGCCCCTTGGGTCTCTGCTCCCGGTCTCCGGATCGTCCTCCTTGGCCAGTCTCCAGGTTTTCTTTCTCCTAGGACGACAAAGGAAAAGCGGCAATACCTATTCATGGACATTTCTCCCCCACCATTGATATAGTGGGGTGGCATATATATTTTAGAACTCAACAGATATGAACATGCACATTTTTTTAAATTAAGAGACAGGAACACATAAACTTGAGAAACACAGAATTTGATAGGCTATATGTAGGATCTTTTAGGGTTGGAATTGAATTACTCTGGAGCGGTACCCTCTGGGATTGCAGAGGACTCCTCCAGTTGCTGCAAAGTGTGCCTGGGATGGCAACACTTCAACTGGTTTATGTGGACCCACTTGTCTTCCCCCTCTGGCAAACCGCCTTTGGGGATGCGGATCTTGTAGGCCACAGGGGAGATCTTGTCTATAATCTCATAGGGTCCCTTCCATGTAGGCAAACATTTTCGCTGTTTCGCCTGGTTTCTTTGGAAGTTGTATAAATAGACCCGGCCCCCACCTGATATTCCTTCCTGGAAGTTTTCAGGTCATAGTGGGTCTTCATGCTATCAGCTGATCTTTCTAGATTCCGCTGAGCATAAGCAAAAGCATGTTGAAGGTGTTTCCTTAAATTCTCCACATACTCGTGAGTTGCGGAGGCATTTATTAGTGTATGCTCTTGGGTCCTGTAGAGCAAATGCTGCGGAAGCACCATCTTGCGTCCAGTCATCAACTCGAATGGTGACATTTTGGTTGCAGATGACGGGGTAGATCTGATGGCCATTAGGACCAGAGGTAATCGGATATCCCAACTTGGCCCAGAATCTGCCACAAACTTCTTTAATATGCTCACAATGGTTCGGTTGTATCTTTCCACTGCTCCAGAAGAAGCTGGCCTGTAATCAATGTGTAGCTTTCTCTTGACCCCCAGTATCTCCCACATCTTTGTCATCACTTCACTGGTGAAGTGGCTACCTCTGTCTGACTCAATCCTTTGAGGTAGACCAAAACGGGAAAAGATGTGGTTAATCATCAAGGCAGCTGCCGTTTCTGCCTTGCAGTTTGGGGCTGGGAGACATTCCACCCACTTGGTAAACAAGCATGTCACAGTCAACATGTACTTATTCCCCGTAGCGGAGCGAATCACGGGGCCTACAAAGTCGATTTGTAAATCTGACCATGGGAGTGTCATTCCCCTCTTTTGGAGTTGCGCCCGGTGTGTGAGGGATGTTGGCTGAAATTGTGCACACACAAGACAACCCTTCAAATATTGGTTGAGGTCCTGGCCCATGTGTGGCCAGTAGGCAACCTCTCTTAAGATCTCAAGTGTTGTATGAAACCCCATATGACCGGCGGTAGCCGCATCATGGGCGTGACTTAACATCAGGCTTCGGAAGGAGGTAGGAACCACCCACTGATCATGGCCAGCTTGGGATTTCCTTACCAACAAACCGTCTTGGATCCGGAACATTTTTGGACATTTCATCAACACTCTAAGGTCCTCTTTCCCGTTGTAATCGGTATCCGTCAGGGGAAAGTTCTCAGGGTCCTCAATGTGTTGGTAAAATTTACCAATAATTGGATCCCCCTTCTGAGCTGTAATTAAATCAGCATCAGGGGTCTCCTTACTCCATTGTGCAGTTGAAAGATCATTGTGAGCATTTGTCTGGGACCTAGTGATAGCAGTGACCTGGATTTCCCCCAACAGGGACTCTATTTCTATTAGATCCCCTTGGATGGCCCTGGTTTTGGCCTGCTGATCAGCTAAGTCATTTCCAGTTTTGTCTGGTCCCTCTACTTTGGAATGACCCTTTATCTTTTTCCAGTAGATTGTCATCCCATTCGATGTGACCAGATCATCAATGTTTTGGATTAACTTCCCATGTTTCAAGGGTTTGTTATTAGCACATAACGTGCCTCTGGTTTTCCAGTTAACCAGGTGCTCCACAAACCCGTTCCGTACATAATCCGAATCTGTGATTATGACCAGTTCGTGGAGTTGATGCTGGACAGCAGTGAGGATAGCCTGGTGCACAGCCATCAATTCTGCCACCTGACTCCTTCGGGGACCAATTTTGTATCCAGCGGAAGGTTCTGGAAACTCCTTCACCCAGGCATTCCCTACGCCTGCCACCAGTTCTTTCTCCCCGTTGTTGTCAACATGGTAAGAGCATCCATCCACATAGACAGTGGGCATTCCCTCACACTTGTATTCTTCAAAGACTTTGTGTGGGGAATTAAGGTATGCCTCCATGTTGTCCTTGATTTTTAGACTTTCGTCCTCGAGACAGCTTTCTCCGGCACAATCATGCAAGTCAGCCAGACCTTGCGCGAGGGGACTCTTCTTGTTTTGGCCATATCTGACCTCCACAGGAAAGCCTTGCATTGACAGAATCCAGGAAGTAATTCGGGAATTACTCACATTTCCGGCCCGGATTCTGTCACTTTGGAGATATTGCAGAGGCTGGTGTGGAGTCTCCACTATGATGTGTTCCCCATGGATGAACGGGCGGTAATTCTTCAATGCCCACACCGTTGCCAGGAGTGCCTTCTCACAATCGTTGAATTTTTCCTCCACAGAGGATAAAGTTTTGCTCGCATAGGAGATTACTTTATTGACCTTGTCATGCTTTTGGTATAATACTGCCGTCAAGCACGTATTAGAGAACCCCGTCTCCAGGAAGAACTCCTTGTTTCTGACAGGGTAAGCTAGGCAGGGCGCTTGTGAAAGGCTTCTTTTGAGTTGTCTTACTGCCTCGGCTTGTTCTGGACCCCATTCCCACTTGACCCCCCCCTTCAGGAGATGAATCAGGGGTCTGGTGATCTCTGCGTAGCCCTCAATTAACTTTCTGCTGTAATTAGTCAGTCCAAGGAGGCTCCTTAGTTCCCGCAGAGTTGTGGGGTCTTTCAGTTTCTGAAGTGCTTCCACTTTCTTTTCCTGGGGACAGAGACCCTGAGGAGTAATCTCATGCCCCAAGAAATTAACACGTGTTCTACACCACTGTGCTTTCTGAAAGGAAAGTTTTGCTCCGGCGGCCCTCAACTGGGTCAGAACATAACGGATCTCCGCTATGTGTTCCTCCACAGATGAACTTTTGATGAGGACATCATCTACATAAGCCAGGTTACCCCTCGCACCCAGGTCGGGCATGGCCTTATGTAGGAAAATGTTGAATTAATTTCCGGAGTTGAGGTATCCGAAGGGAGTCCGGGTCCATGTGTACTGCTGGCCCCCAAAGGTAAAAGCCAGTTTGTATTGGTCCTCCCTACTAACAGGCACGGTCCAGTATCCATTGGTCAGGTCTATTGCTGCCAGTACCTGTGACCGCTGAATCTGGGCCAGCCCTTGGTCAATGTAGGGCAGAGGCCATCGGGAAGTATGGACCCATTTGTTGAGCTCCCTGAGGTCGGCGCAGAGTCTCCACTGGCCGTTTGGCTTCAATATTCCCAGCACCGGGTTATTGAAGGTGCTGTGAACTGGACGGATTATTCCCCGGGACTCAAGGTCCTTAATTATTCCAGTAAGGGACTCCATGGATGCGAGAGGCAAACGATATTGCTTCACAAACACTGGAGTCATTCCAGGGTCCGTGGGAATTGTTGTGGTGTGGATGTCGGTGCAACCACAGTCATATGAGTCTACCGCAAAGAGATCTTGGAAATCCAAGAAAACTTTTTTCAACTTTTGCTTCTGTTCCAGAGTGACACAGGCATCAGCTAGGTTGACCCTCTCTTCCACCATCTGCCTGAAGCCTGGAAAGACTTCTGGTTTGGCTATCTCAGCGGCCTCCTCCAGCTGGGTGGAGAAGTCCCTGGTCAGAGTGCTGATTTGGACTGGAGGCTTCAGGTGGGAAAGGCAGCCCTCATGGACCTGGAAAATCACCTCATCCCTCCTGAAGTCACAAGTCACATCTTCCTTACCTTAAGGGCAAGAAGTGTACACCAGGAAGTTCCCCCCATGCCGGGTGAAGATCCTGTCTGGTGTTGCGTCGTCATCACTGTCACTGTCAAAACAGTCCTTGGGGATTGGTCCTAACAGTTCATTTCCTAAATCAATGGAAAAATGTCGGTCATCAACCGCCATTCCAATAATGGTGCCTGCGGCTAGAGTGATACTCTTTAAGTCGCTGTTATCCACCTCTATTAGAATGGTGTCATGTTCTATATTGACTAATGGAGTTGGGTTTACCCCTAACCCTTCCTTTTGGAGAAAAGCTTTAGATGTATGTAAGCATCAGGGTTTTTCAAATGTTGTCCTCTTTTAACTTTCACTTCCAGGGAGAATTGTCGGGTCCTTTCTGGGATGGTGACTTCCTCTTTGATCTGAATTTCAACTGCATAAGGTAGCAATTGAGCTGACCTAAATGCTTTTTCTGGATCATCAAAGCCCATGGGATTATCCGCTAATCGGGACCAAGCTTTGAAGTTTATTAGGTCCAAACTAATGACAAAGCGATTGAGAATGTCACTGCCTAAGTAAAAGGCGGCAGTGACGTCTCGCACGACCCAACAATTATGGACTATGCTCTTGTTGCCAATGGAGATTTTGAGCATACACCTGCTTGGCAGGAGATGTTTGGAATTAGGTGCTTCCAGGTCCATTTCCCATTTGTCTATCAGTTTGAATGTGGGAATGGCTGGATCTTTTGGGAGTTGGCGGAACATGGCTTCGCTGATGAAGCTCTTACCGTTGTTCACACACACTCGAGCGAGAACAGAGTCCTTCCCATCATTTAACTGAACAAGGATGAACAACTGCTCTCCAATTTGCTGAATATCAGCCAGGCTCTGAGCTGATTTCACATCTTTCTGGACTATAGGAGTGGGAGTTTCTGATTGTGGATTGGTGAAGAATTTCAGAGTGTTTCCTTCCAGTGTGGAATACCACCTTAAACTGGAAGGAAGGTTGATTTTCAGAAATAGAGAGGACCCCCCATCACCAGTCTGTTGTCCTACTGCTATTAATGTCACGTCTGGAGTTTGGTTGTTCTGGAAGTGAAATTCTACTTGGTCAGATTTTTGTTCAACCATGTGGCAGGTGCCGTTTAAACTAACATGGTTGACACTCTGTTTTAAGTTTATTGGTCGGCTAGTCTGGGTCCAGAGGACCTTGTTTACACAATCTATTAGAGGTGACAACCTTATCAGGAGGTAATTCCCTAGTAAACAAGGGGTGCCCTCTGGAGTCACTACTGTGACCGGGTGTTTCACCTTGTGTCGCCCAATTTTAATGTCCAAGTCTGCAGTCCCCTCGACAGGAATTTCCTTCCCGTCAAAGTTCTGCAGTTGTCCAGGAAGAGAGGTGAGAGGAATACGGTAATTCTCTCCCCTTCGTGCATTTAGTTCCTCAAAGGCCCTTTTGGACAGAAGGGTAGCTTGGGATCCAGTGTCCACCAGTGCCAAAATTGTACCCTGCCCCTGTACTTGTACCGGGGCATAGTATCTTCCCTCCTTCTCCTCAAGGGGGCACAGATAATGCACATTTTTTGACAACTGGTGGGCTAACTTTCTGGTTTTGGACATTGCTAGAGAAGAGATTTGGGCAGAATTCTGTGGAGAGCCTTGGGAATCTGAAAGAAAAAGTTGGCCACTGGAGATCAGAGCCATTGTGGGTTCCCCTGGTTCCGGTTCTGGGCCGCCCCCCCCTTTTTGGAGGCCGTCACCCGGATGGGTTTGAACCAGGGGATTTCGGTGTTGTGGGTTCTGGGATGAGATGATGGGCGGCGGTAGCTTAGTCTCCATATCTCCCCAGTCTGGATTGGAATCCCTTGGGACCCATTTTTCTTTGGGAGGAGTTCCCCCATCTCTGAAGGAGAAGATCCTTTTCCCAGGATCTTCTGAGGATCCCTCTCCCTCAAATTGGAAGACCTGTACCTCCTCCACAAAGTGGGTCTGTTTGGGTCCTTTGTTTCTCCTACCCCCCCTCTGCTCCTTGGGAAGCAGGCTTTCAGGGGCAGGAGATTTTGTTTCCGGTTCCTGGTTTTCCAGGGGCTGTTTACAAGTTGGGAAGGAAGCTTCCTCCAAGGCTTTACACCCCCCTTCCCCTTGTGCCTCCTCCCTGGGAACCGGTGGGTTATCGGGGTGCTGTCCCCGTCATTGTTCTGGAGCACCAGGTCCCGAGTTTGGGGCATTCTGCAGTGGCATGCTCATCTGAGGGTTCTGTTGAGCCCTCAGTATGTGACCCAGATCTCGTGCCATATTTTGGACCTGGCGCTCAAGTTGTGAAACCCGCTCAGGCTGATACGGGGCTCTATTTTGTCCCCTGGGCTGATCCCGGGAAGGGTAGCTATCCCTTCTCTGGTAGTACCCCTGGTTGGGAAGATTTTGGTACCCCTCCACCCTTGGCCTCCCCTCTCCCGGATTAGGTTGTCTGGGCTCAGGGAATTGGGGAAAGAAGGATGGATGATTTTGGGGCTGGAAATTGGGTGGATACCTGGGGAAAAAGTTCTGCCCAGGATTTGGAGAATTTCTGCCCTCCTGTGGGGAGTTGGGAGGGAAGTTCCCTGGGTTAGGTGCTTGGCTGGATCCCCCCCTTGGGCTGGAGGAGTCCACACATAACCCAGGATTGGTTGGTTTCCCTTGTAGCGGGGACTTACATAGTCAGGAGAGCGGGGGACCCCATTTGTGGGACTACCTCCTCGACTCCCTGTCTGTGACTGGCCCGAGGGCCTTCTGGGCTGTGAATTATTTGGTGCAGGCAGGTTTTTAGGCCCCCCATCTCCAAATCTAAAATGGGGGCAACCTTTACCTCTGCCACCTTGGCAGCAGCCGGGGTGCTGTTGGTTTTGGGGTTTTTCGGCGCGTTATTTTTATTTTTGATAGGCTTCTGCACCTCATAGCTCTGGGTAGCCTGTTCAATGACCCAGTCTAAAGATCTTTTCTCATGAAAATCTCTCACGAGCTGGGTCATGATGTATTTGGGCAAGGCATGGAAAAAAGTATTGATAAATTCTCTGCTGTCTGTGCGCACCCTTCTGGTGGTCTGCGCAAAAGCACGCTTTAATTCTTGCACAAACTCTTGTGGGGCCTGATCCTCCCCACACTGCAAATTGTAGGCTGCCTTGCGGGCCTCTTGGGGATTTCTGTGAACAGAAAAATGTTTTAATATGGCAGCCCTATAGGTGGACCACCTTGAATGATTTTGGTCCTCCAGTCCCGCAAAGAAACTGGAGTACTCTGGGGAGAATGTCCACTTTACATATTGGATACAGCTTTGGCTGTCCTTCAAATGAAAAGTCTCCATCATTTGCTCATAGAGCTCCAAGTGTTCCCAAACAGAGTACTTGGCGTTCTTATGATAAGGCGTGATGACACTCCTGATTGCCTTAATCTGTTTCAATGGGTCCTTAAGCAAGGCCCTTTTTGCCTTATTGGCCTTTTTGGTTCGGGTAACCCTGGTCCATTCATCCTCTGACCCAGAGGCACTGCTCTCAGAGGTTTCTGTCTGATCTTCCAGGTTTTCCCAGATTCTGCGAGCCTGGGAATGGCTGGCAGAATGTGGGGACCTGGTCTCCTGTGTCCTGCGCCGTTCCTCCTTGCTGCCAGAATTTGATGGATACCCCCCCACTGACCTAACTGGGCAGAAGTTTTCAGGATGCCCTTAATGGGCCTATTCTCCTGGGGTTCCCCACTAAATTGCACTGTGCTTGGGTGCCCATACCCGGATGCCCGCCCATCCATTCCTGGGAGGTACTGGCCTATGAGCCCCATGCTTCTGGCTGGATAGTAATCTGCCATCCCTGTGGCCCGGTGCTCATTTGCGCCAGGGGACATGGGGGTGGCAGAGTCCAGGGACTGAGAGAGATAAAGGCCTCTGGTACTAGGGCTCCTGAGGTTATGCTCAGGAGTTTCCCTTTCCCAGCGAACCTGGTCTCTATCCGCCCCTGCTCCCTGTTGCAATGCAAGAGCCTGCGCCTTCAGTTCCTCAGTTAAGGCCTTACTAGACTCTATCAGTCTCTCCTGCATCGCTACCTGTTGTTGGAGCCTATCATTGTGCTGGCAGAGAGCCTCATTCTCTCTCTGCATTTCCTGATTGGTCCTGGAGCACTGGGCCACTCTTTGCTGCAGGAGGGTTACCCCCTGAGTCCCATCCCTACTGGCTTGCTCCTGTCTTGCCAGAGCCTCCTCCACCCTCCTGGTGTGCTCTAGCAAGTCCTGGTGTTCTTTTTGGAGGTCACCCAGTCCGTGGTGGGCCAGGTGATTTTCTTCCAGTTTTCTTTTTAAGTGGCAGACTTCCTGGACTAAGGTGTCCCTTTCCTGACTAAGAGTCTGCATCTGTGCCGTCAGGTTGCCCCTTTGCCTTTGAAAGGCACCAGCTTTCTGGCGTTCTTCATCAAACTCTGCCTGGGTATCCAGGTCTTTTAGAATCAATTTATTGCTCTCCTCTTTTTCTCTGTCTAGTTGGATTTGCAGGGTGGCTACCTCCTCTGTGCATGCCCTGTTGAAATTGATCTGTTGCTCCAGCTTTTTCTGGCACTGCAGTAAGGAGTCCAAACTGTCTTGGTGCTCCTTCTGCAAAGCCAGAATTCTGGTATCCTGGTCAGCCTTTTCCTGTTGCAGCACATCCAGGTCCTCCTTTATTTTAGTGATGTACTGTCTGCTGTCCTTTTCTGACTCCTGGCTCCTGAGCAGCCTCTGATCAGAAGAGTCCAGATCAGATTGGACCTTCTCTAATGCCATCTGTCGCCTATTTGCCAGATCTTGGCTTTCAGTACATTTATCCTGCATGTCTCCCATATATAGGTACAGGTATGCCGCTATCCTGGCAATCTTATTGTGTTCATCTTTGGCTTTAGGAGCCATATATAGTTCACTCAGGGCCACATGTAATGGACCCTGATCTCTCCATATGTCTGACCCTGTTTCAGTGACCTGTTGCGCGATGGCCTGCAACCAGACCGTTTGGTCCTGGTGAGTCCACTCACCTCTCACAAATAGCTTATGTAAGAGGTGCTCCCTCGCTATTTTCATGTCTACCAAGGTCGTCATTCTAGAGATTGATCTCTGTCCTGACTTACAGAAATTAGTATTTTATTTTTGCAAAACAGACCTTTTCCTTAGAGTGTCAATTTGAAGAGTGCTTTACAGCGTAAAACAGCGTGGTGATCCGACCGGATGTATGTATCCTGTCAGTTAGCACACTGTATTAAGCTGCACAAGTGATAGATCTAACCCAGACGTCCGGCTCGAGCCCCCAATTTGTAAGAAGATCCAATTAAATATTACAGCTAAGTCAATGCCTAGTCTGGGGTACGGAATGGAAACCCTTATTGATATATCTTTATGTCCAGTTCATAAGTCCTGGATGACTACCCCTATATAACACCCCTCTCTTAGAATCCCCCTGACCCCACTGAGCCAAGAAGTAGTTCTGTTTTGCAAGTTTAAAAGGTTTATTTGAGAAAAATTAAACAAAATATATATATCACACTTTTATGATAAATTAATAATTAATATCATACTTAAGAACATGAGCAGTGATCAACAATGAATAATGTCCTACTAGTAAACTGATTTGGTTACTCAGGAGTAGTATAAAGGATGAGGTAGCATACTTGGGAATAGAAACAGAAGAATAAGGTGGTAGAGAATGCTTTATATAAGTTCAGATTGATGCAATGTTGAATGAAAATGCAGTACAGATAATACTCAATATGATTTCAACAAAACAATGTAATCACTTTTCTCTGGCAATTCACTCCCCCCCTTTATGCAATGCAAGGAAATGGAAGGAAAGCACACAGTTCTCAGAAATACAATCAAATGTAATTCAGTTCACCCCAGCAAGCTTAGGGAAAACAGGTGTGAGTTTGAAATACAGGCAAAAGTGCTTTGAGAGGTGGCAATGAAGTGAGGAATATGCTAAAAATGGTTTTAATTCCCTTTAGGAGGTTCAGTGTGAGTGATAGCTACTTTATATGAGTTCAGGATCACTTTAACAATGCTCTAGGAGTAACAATGCTCTAGGAGCCCAAACGGTTCCCGAGATATGGGCGATTTTGTAAAGGTCGTTTTTCGGATTTAAAGTTAAAAGCTCAGAGTGGCAAGTGACAGCTTTACAGCTACAGAAATTACAAATGACAGCTATGCAGCTTTGCAAATGGCAGGTGACAGTTAGAAGGCAGTTCTACTTAGGTTAAATATTTAGATCAGATTATTTTACACTAAGAGCTTATTCCTGTCACAATCTGATCTAAGTACTCACAAAATGTTTTGGAAGATTGGGACCTCATCACGGATCTGTCAGGTTAGCGGCACTGGTCTCGCCCCGGACGGTCTCTGTGCACAGCACTTCACAATCTGGTCTCTGGTTCCGGGTACACGGTCTGGTCTGCTGGCTCCTGGATCTTTTGCTCTGCTTTCTGGATGTCTCTACTACCGGGTACAGCACTGCTTTCTGGCAAAAGTTCTGTTGAGAGGAGTTCTCAGTTTGCCCGGCTGTGGGTAGTTGCAAATGACTTGCTGGATGCTGAGGCCTGCTGAAAGGAGTTCTCAGTTGGTGGGTTCGGGCCCTTGCATTAAGTTCTAAAGTATAAGTTCTAGGTTCTAGAGTATGTAGCTGGAATCAGTCTGGATGTGGTGTGGTCCGGCAAAGCGTGTTGCAGCAACTGGATTAGAATGTCTCTACCTGTCCCAGCAGTGTCAGATTTTTAACATGCAAACATTTGGAGTGAAACGCTATTTTCCGCTAGCAACCCCCAAGATCATACCACCAGGTCCTAAAACCTCTTAAAATGTGGGCAGACAGAAAAATCACAAGAATTATGGTATAATTTAGATAATTTTGACAAGTCCGCACCATGAGTTATACATCTTTCTTAAAATCATATTCTGGCCAACAGGGGTGTGTCTTCCCAGGTCACATGGTGGAGAAACCAGTCTATCCACTTTCTTTAAGCTCAGGCTGTCCTCAGAGGGGGCTGCCCCTCCCCGTTTCTGCCAAGAGGAAGCCACTTTTACGACGCCCCCAATATAACTTCTGCCTGAGTCAAGGAAGGGCTTTGTTCAAAAGGAAGCCATTTACGATCCCCCCAATAAACCATCTGCCTGGGCCCAGGACAGGCCTTTGTTCAACTCCCTGTAGCTGCTCCACCCCTAATCTAATCAGAGAGGTGACAACTCCTTTTGGCAAGGGGAAGAGTGGCTGAGCAGGTTTTAACTCCTGTGGGGGTAGATGTCAGGCAGAATTCAGTTTCATTAAGCCAGGTTTCAGCTAAATGTCAGTTTTTGTCCTCCAGTTTAAGTCTATTACGATTTTTACATACACATTAAATAATTACTTCCTTCAAGTCATTTCAGAGTATAGTTTTACATTGTATCCACCTCTTAGCAAGTCTTTCCTTGGTCTGGTTTTGTTTAATTTGTTCAGTTTTACACAAAAGTCTGGTGGTTTTAAAACGCTGGCTTTCTGATAGTGGTGAGTACTGGTAATGCAACCATTTTTGGGATTTAAGAAAATGAATTCCCCACAGTTCTAGGTTGCTTTTGGCAATCAGCATTGCCATTCCCAATGGTTTCAGGCTACTGTGTGGGTAGCCCAATGGTGGTTTTAGGCAGTGCCCTCCTGTGCTCACAACCTAGGCAAAATGGGTGGCAGCCTATTCTTCATGCATTTCCCTGTGCATTTTCTGGGAAGTTCTGGCCATCGTGATGTTTTCCATGCCAGTACTGCACAGTTTTCCTATTCTGGCGTACATGTGGGCTTCTTGGCCATCTTGGATTTTCTAAGCCCACAACACCAAATGTTGCAGCATGATAGCTCAAACGTGGGTCAGGACACCCAACAATGTACGCAATGAATGTATGCTAATATAACAACGTGTGCTTCTTCTACTACACAACACTGTCCTCCTGTCAACACCCACATCCGGGACTAAATGAAGTCAGCTTAAATAGTAGTGTTGTCTGTCCTTCAGTTCCTGCAAACATCAAACAATGCTAATTTCAATCAGGAAAGCCAAGATATTCTTGGGCAATCGCATTGTATCCAAAATAAACCACAGTTTTCCCAGATGCTAAGCCGAGTGCCTGTCCTTGAAGGCCAGATGTACGGTGCCCTCATGTATCTGCACATACTTATAAATAGCAAAGTACAGGTTTAGACCTGGCCTGGCGCCTACACACTGCCTAAACCGATATTGGGTAACAGATAGAATGGTCCTTTTTTTTAGCAAGGTCATCATCTCTTTGTATGTTGACTTATTAAACAACATAGATGAGCTATCTTGTAGGGCTACATGGTTATAAGACTTGGTATCAGCCCTATCTCCTTTTTAGTTTGGGATATTTTAAGCCAAAACAAATACATTGGAGTACAGCTAGTTTGCCCCCCCCCCATTGACTGCCTATGGCCATGCTAATTCCTATGGCCATCCCCCCACCCCAATTCCTGCCATCGCACACCCAAAACACCTCCTACTGGGAACTCTTTGAGTTGCTTTAAACAAGCCTTACAGTCAATGACTTAATTGCAACTGTAAACACGCTACTGGTGTAATACACATTTCTAAACCAGGTCTGCCTTCAGCCACTTGATTTATAAGTACTATGTGTGTCCTTCACTGAAGTCCTGTTAAAAACAAAGTCATCAGTTTTGGCCTGTGTATAAGTATTAGCCATTTTCCAGGCACAACTGTTAGATTTTATAGTTTGCACCTGCTACCATCAATGGGCAGTTAATACCCCTAAGGCAGTGGCTGGCAAGTTCCTTTCCCATGCCTACACAGATGCCCAAACCTTTGGCATTGCCAATGTTTGTTTATCGATTGGCACCACATCAAAACAGGGGCTCACAAGTCAATGGAGCACAAAAACAAATTGTCAGAGACTCCATCTGGGACAGGGCTTCGCAACTTGGCCTAAAATGTTAAAACTTTAAATCTTTTAGCACAACAAAAGGCGATGGATGTGGTCCCTTCAGTCCATCAGAGGCAGGAATAGAAGTATCAGGAAGTTCTTACAGGAGTCCTAAACGACTCTCTTGACCTATATGTTGCTCCTTTGCGTACAGAGTTGGAAAATGGCATTTATTGTTCGCTTATTAGGCCCTTATACAGCTATTAAAATACTGTTTCAGAGAACCCAGAGGGCAAAGGGAGGGAACAAGGGAGTGAAACACATTAAAAAACATAGCATTTAAAGCAGTGGAGGGAAAAAGAAAAAAAGGACAAACCTACTATGCCTTGTGAGCATTCAGAATGGGCAAGTGCATCAAAAAAAGGGTAGGGGTGTACGTGCTGGGGTGTCTGGTCTCATGGGTGAGCCGCAGACGAAGTGCGTGGTATGGTCAATGCTATACGGCAGGAGCCGCATTAGGTGTAAGTGCAACCCTGCACGATGGAGGGTTTGCCAAGGCAAGTGCTGAGGGTAGACAGGAGCTGGGCGATTGGGTGTGGGAGGTCAGGAGCCCCGAGAATGCATAAGGGCCCAGGACACCAATCAAAGCAACAGTGAGATTAGCATAGGAAAGAGGAAGGGAAGGAGCAGGTAAAGAGGATAGTCTTGAGGAGTTTATGGAATATAAGAAAGTCCTGCTCAAGGTGTAGAGGGAGGAGGAGGCTGTTCCATAGGAGGGAGCCAGGTGAGGAAAGCGATCGACCACCTACCCTCTGTTTAGTAAAACCCTTAACACAAAACAAGTTGGTGCCAGAGGAATTTAGTGGTCTAGATTAAGGGTATTTAATATGATAAAGTTGAAGATAGTTTGGTCCCTGGCCCATACAGGATTATGAGTGATGCAGAGGGAATTGAATTTAATCTGTGCAACAACCGGGAGCCAGTGAAGACTTTTAGGGCAGGAGAGATGCAGTCCCTGGGCTTAAGGCCAAGGATAGGTCTTGCTGCCCTATTCTGGATTAACTGGAGAGGTCACAGTGTGGAGGAAGGTAGATTTAGGAGGAGGCTATTGCAATAGTCAAGCCTAGAGAGAACCAGGGCTCAGGTAACATTGAGCCTCTGGGGAAAGGTGAGAAAAAGGTGAATTCCTTTGAGAAGGAAGAGCTGAAAGTGAGACTTCTTGGTAATGTCCTGAGTGTGAGGGAGGAAGGAGAGAGAGGAGTCGGAGATGACTGCAAGGTTTCTGGCTTCAAAAGAAGGAGCAGGGTTAGGGCCCAAGAACGAAGGCCAGAGTGAAGGGAAGAAGGAGGGAGCAGGGGTCCCGATGGGAAGGATCTCTGTATTACAGGCATTGAGGCAAAGATCGCTGGAAGTGCACCAGGACTGGATGACAGAAAGGCAGTGAGGGATGATGGAAGGTGCAAGAGGGTGATCAGGAAGTATGAAACAGGCTTGTGCATCGTCTGAATAACATTGGAAGTTGGAAGAAAATGAGGAGATGAGGTGTGCAAACTGAGCAAGGTAGATGTTAAAGAGTCAGGGGGGAGGATATAACCCTGGGGAACACCACAGGTGGACAAGGAAGTAGGAGAGGAAAAGGTGCCCTGGAAGACTTGGCAAGAGCAGTCAGTTAGGAAGGATGTCAGCCAGTCCAGTGCCCGTTCGGAGATACCAAGGGTATTGTGGAGCCTTTGTATGAGGATGAAATGGTTGACAGTGTCAAAGGCAGAGGAGAGGTTGAGAAGGATGCGGACAGCTGGGGTGTTGGAGTCCAGAGATGCAAGCAGTTCTTCAGAGTGTTCAGAAGAGCAGTTTCCGTGCCTCTGGATGCTTGGAATCCAGATTGATGGTCGTGGTGACCACCAACAAGTTTGGTGTGAAAGTTGAGTTGGGGCAATCTCAGCTTCTCCAGCAGCTTCCCCAGGAAGGGTGGTGGAAATAGGGTGGTAGTTGGCAGGACAAGTAGGGTCTGCTGAAGATTCTTAGAGGATGGGGCGCACAAGGGAGTGCTTAAGGGAGCAGGGGAAAGATCCAGTGGCAAAATAATGATTGCAGAAATCAGCAAGTGCAGATCAAGAGAGCCAATGTTATCCCTGATGTTTCTGGATGGACAAGGGGATACCTGTTTAGAATAGACCTTCATGGAGCGAACAACTCTGGTAACTTCTCCAGGTGTGGCAGGTGAGAAGGAGGAGAGGGAGGAAGGAGGAGGATGAGGGGCCAAGAGAGGCAAGGGGGTGTCAGATGGGTTGGGAGGGTGAGAAGAAGGGTGTTCAGGATGTCCTGAGTTGCGGTGTCAAAGTGAGTGGCCAGTGTATTGCAGAGGGCCTGGGAAGGAAAAGGGGAGGAGGAGACTGCGGAAAGATTGGCTAGTTCCCTGCAGATCTTGAAAAGTTCAGCCATGTTGTTGGAAGCACTGGAAACCCGTGCATGTATGTGAGCTTTTTTATTGGCACGGATGGAGAGTCTGTATTGCCTTTGGAGCAGGCAACAGGCCATTTTTACAGAGGGTGAGCCTGAAGTTTGCCACTTTCGTTCCTCCGCCCTGCACTTTTGTTTCAGGGCCGCAAGTTCAATATCGTACCAGGTTTTACACTTAGAGGCAGGTTTTAGCTGGATCCTCATGACTGGGGCAAGAATGTCAAGAGTATTGGTGATGGACAAGTGGAGGTTTCTGAGAGCAGAGTCAGAGGTAGAGTCTAAGGTAGGGAGCAAGGGCGGATAAAGGTGGAAGTAAATGCAGCAACTGACACTCATTTCATCGGGCAAGGTTGGCAGGGCTTTTGGGGGAGCGGTCAGAGGGCCCAAAGAGCTCCAAGTGGAAGGAGAGGAGAGAATGATCTGACCAGGAGAGAGGGGTGACTAGTGGGGGGGTGGTCAGAGTATATGAGGGCATCCAGAGTGTGTCCAGCTGAGTGGGTTGGACCAGAAGGGAGAATGGAGAGGGATAGAGAGGTGCAGAGATCTATCAAGAGAGTGGATGCTGAGCCAGGGAGCCCAGTTGGATGTTGAAACCACCCAAGAGGAGGAAGTTGGAGGTGGATGAGAGTAGGGAACAACAGAAATCATCCAGTTCAGAGAGGAACATGGTGGTGGCACCTGGAGGCCAGTAAATGGTAGCAATGGTCAGGGTGAAGATGGCAGAGACGATCAACTTGCATACCAGGCTCTCAAAGGAAGAGTAGAGATGGGTGGGTAAGGTGGAAGCAGGAACCTACTCAAGGAAGATTTAGGTGGCCCCAGAGCCAGTGCGGTGCGATGAGGAATTACTGGGTCCTCCAAGGTTGGAATGGCCCGGTAATTCCTCATTCAAGGAACCCGGACCCGAGTTTGGAGGCAGCCATGCCGCAAATAGTTGTATGGCTACCTCCAAACTCGTAATGAGGCCCTATGTCTACTTAAAAGGGGCACTGACACCCCAAAAAGGAGGCCCTGGCTATAAGACACCCTGGTGTGGGCAGCTCCGTACTCCCCATGGCAAAGGCATCTACTGGCCAAACAGGCTTCAAGGAAAAGTTCTATGAAAGAACTCCCACTTCACATTCTACTTAGAACAACACTATGGTCAGCTATCATTTCCATTTCGCAGGAGCAGTAGAATTCTAAATGTCCTGCCTCAGTCATCCAGTGAAGACGCAACACTTAAATAGATCATATAATGGATATAAATGAGTTATTATATCATATCTGAATATCAAGGTGTGTGGCCCATGGTTGCCATTCTTATACAGAGGTTTTGCTATTTGATTGGTTTTACATTTCAAGGCTCTAGGTGAACCAATCCTAAAACACCCTGAAAGTAACCATCAAAGTGCAGGCATATGGAGGCTAGAATAATTGAACCTAAAACTGTCCCTCACATATAATAGGGGAAGTCTTCCTACCTCATGAAAACATGGCTTGCTGCATTGCATAACAGGATTTTAGGTGAACCTACTCAACTGAATGAAAACAAAGGATATTCTTGCATGTCTAGAAGGCACTTAAAGCTCTCCAGATGCTCCGGCAAACAAAATAACTGACCTCTACAAGCTGAATACCGGACCAGGCTTTACAGAGACCCATTTGAAAATGTTCAAGGTTTGGATACACAGATGCTGATAGGTCTCCCTATAACACGAGAAGAGCCTATTGCCATACCGTTTATTCTGCCTGGGAGGGCATGCCCTAAATTTGTCAGGACCCAGAATGTCCCCTGGCTCACCTCCAAGAATAAATGCATAATTAATTACGTGGCAAGAAATATCTCATAAGCACAAATCAAACAAGGACCCAAAAGTGCTTCCAGAGAGATCCCTTGAACTTAATTCCTGGCATAGTTGCCAGATCTTCCCGACTTGAAGCCACCAGTTAACTAAATGGTTCAGATCCCTCTAGCTAAACAAAGGTAACTTTAATCCTTCTGGCAGCAAGCACTCCACTTCCATCAAAATAACCCAAAGAGGCACAACCTGCACGCACCTAACCCATGGCTCAGCAGAATCAACATTCTGAATTCCCAGGCAGTGGTCCATGTCTACGAGTTCCATGTACATACATGGAGCCTTTTGGTAACTCAGTGTCATACCGCCGAGCTCCTGGCGTCTATGGAGCCGCTGGCGACGCGGAACTTAGCTCCGTTCGCTTCGGCCACGCCCCCTGTTTCCTGGTTGCCCTTCCTCTGATTCTTATTGGTTGGGCGCTCCGTGGCACGGTGTTTTTAACCGGCCACTTCCGGTTCACGGATGCGTCGCAACGCTTCCGGTTTCGTCCATTGGCTGTGTTGCTTGCTGCCTGTGACTTTCTTCCGAGTCCCTCGCTTGTCTGCTGGTCAGGTCCTCGTACCTTGTCCGGCCCCTTCTGTTCCTCGTTCCTCCTTCCGCTAGTCCTTCTGCCTTTCTCTCTCTCCTTTGATTTTACTTTCTTTCACCCGTCTCCCTTGCCCTCCTTCCAACTTGCTTACCCTCCCTCCTTCCCATCTTCACTTACTGTCTTTTTCTCCTCTTGTCTGTTCAGCTCCTTCCGCTCTTCCTCGCCTACCTTCAGTATTGCTTGCTGTGACCTCCCGTGTACCAGACTCCGGCCTGTTTCCCTGGACTGCCTTTGCTTGCTGTTTTAGTCTCTTCCAATCCTAGCCTGTGTACCAGATCCTTGGACCGCTTACTGGACTGCCTGAGTTCTGGAGTATTCACTTCTCGTGTTGCCTCCAGACACTTTCCATCAGCTCTTACCTTTCAAGTATTCCTGGTTCCACGCCTACAAGACACCCAACTATAATACAGGGTGTTTTTGTGCCTAAGGGCTTGTTCCCCTCTTGGTCGATCCCGGGGGTGGGGCCCCCTGGTCTCCCCTCTTGGGGGGGCACGGTGGCTTCCTTCCGGGGTCGTCCCTATCTTCATAAAAAAAAGGTGTCAGCCCGAAGAAAGGAAAAGAAGGGTTCTTGGAAGGAAGAAGAAGGTGAGGAGTCGGGGGAGGGGGAGATTTCAGAAACTACACTTTCGGACGAAGATATCACCGACCCCGGTGACAGTTTGCGACGCCAAAAAACGAGATGGCCACCCCACAGCAGGTACAAGAACTTGTAGCCGCTGTACAAAGTCTAAGTCTGGAGATGCAGAACCTTAAGACAGCTAACGCCACCCTTCAACAGCGTCTTACAGACAAAGACCTTTAACTGATTTACCTCCACTTCCCCTAGTATCAGGGAAGTTCGATGGATCCCCAAAGAAGGTTAAGGAGTTTCTGGACGCTTGCAATCTTCATTTTTCCTTTCGCCCTCAGACCTTTGCCTCAGACCACGCCAAGGTGGGGTTTATGATCACCCACATGACCGGGAATGCCCTGGCTTGGGCTACCCCTCTAGTAAACCAGCCAGACCCGGTTTTACAGGACTACAATGCCTTTAAGGCCCTGATTCAACAAACCTTTTTGCGAACAGAGAGTACATACTGGGCCTCGGAGGACCTCCTTGACATCCGTCAGGGGAATTCTGATCTACTGACATACATCACCACTTTCAAACAGGTGGCAGCTGAGGCAGGTTGGCAGGAACAGGCTCAGTATGCCATATTCCGGCAAGGTTTAAGGGAGGAATTGAAGGACGAATTAGCCCGAATAGAAAGACCGGTGTCTTTCGCCGAACTCCTGACAGCTACCCTCCGAATTGACTTCAGAATGACAGAAAGACGTCAAGAAAGGAAGAAGACCAGGCTAAGTGTACCCCCTCTCGTGGAGACTCACTCACCTGCATCTGTACCCTTCCAGCGGACACCTAAAGAAGAACCCATGCAGATTGGAACCACCAGAGCCCCGCTCACACCAGAAGAAAGGAAACGGCGCAGGGAGGGTTCCTTGTGTATGTACTGCGGATCTTCATTACATTTATTAAGAGACTGTCCGGAGGTACCACCCAGAAGGTCGGGAAACGCTCGCCCTCGGTAAACATTGGGACGCATTACCGAGGGGCTGCTCTTAGTCCCTACGCGCCTCTTTCTGTATCCTCTACAGAAACACCTGAGGACTCCCGGTTGATGGTGCTCACAGTTTCTCTCAGAGTAGGCCCCAAGGAGGTAACCACTTTAGCCCTACTCGACTGTGGAGCAGCAGGGAACTTCATGGATACCCATTGGGCTGAACGACATGGAGTCAAGAGGATAGCCAAACGAGAAGATCAAAAAGTGGAAGGAGTTGATGGCGAACCTTTGAGCTCGGGTTTGATCACTCACACCACTGAAGCACTTACTTTGTCCATCCAACAACACACAGAAAGTATCACATTCGATATCATCAGGGCTGCTCACTTCCCTCTTATCCTGGGTATCTGTTGGCTACGCAGACACAACCCTAGTATTGACTGGTCTAAAAACGTACTTAGTTTTCAGTCCTCATTATGCAAATCGGAATGCTTGCCAGAACCAAGATTCGAGACCGTCAAGACCACAAATAGCTGCGAAGTCAGAACGGTGCACTGTCTCCCACACTACCTGAAGGAGTTCAATGAAGTAGCAACTGAAAAGATACCCGTCGAGCTCCCTCCACACCGGCCTGAAGACTGTTGCATTGATCTCACCCCAGGTGCATTGGTACCCTTCGGTAGGATGTTTCCACTGTCATTAGAAGAAAAACAATACCTCCGAACGTACCTGGACAGCAACATGGAGAACGGGCTCATAAGGCCTTCCAAGTCCCCTGCAGGGGCATCCCTGTTCTTCATCACAAAAAAGGACTCAAAGGAGTTGAGGCCATGTATAGATTATCGCGGTCTAAACAAGGTTACCATAAAAGACCGGTATCCTATGCCATTGAAAACCGATATCCTACAAGCTGTACAGGGTGCTACCATCTTTACCAAACTCGACCTAAGGAATGCTTATCACCTACTCCGGGTGCAGAAAGGAGACGAATGGAAGACAGCATTCCGGACTCCTTTCGGACTTTTTGAATACCAGGTAATGCCGTTCGGGTTGGTAAATGCCCCGTCGGTATTCCAATGATTTATGGACAGACTATTCTCCGATCTCCTGTGCCAAACCACATTGGTTTATTTAGATGACATTCTGATATACTCTCGCACACCTGAAGACCATGTGGAACAAGTCAGGGAAGTATTCAGAAGGCTACAGAGAAATCAGTTGTCTGTTAAGCTCGCCAAATGTGTGTTTTCAGCCTCCTCCATTCCTTATTTAGGATACATTCTGTCAGGCCACGGTATCTCCATGGATCCTAACAAGGTATCTTCCATCATTGAATGAACCTCACCCACCTCAGTCAAAGAGATACAGAAATTCCTGGGGTTAGCAAACTTCTACCGGAGATTCATCCCTAATTTCTCTCAAAAGATACTACCCATCACCTCGTTCGTAAAGAAGTCTGCAACTCCATTCAAATGGACAGCGGAGGCAGAAGACAGCTTTGGAAATCTTAAGGAAGCCTTCTGTTCAGCACCCATTTTACAACAACCAAACCAACATCTACCCTTCGTTCTAGAGACGGACGCTTCTTCAGCTGCAATAGGGGCGGTGCTTCTTCAAGAGATCCAGGGTACAGAACATCCGGTGGCTTATTTCTCGAAGACCCTAAACTCCAGTCAAAGGAACTACTCGGTCATTGAGCGAGAGCTTCTAGCCATGAAAGCAGCCTGTGTAGAATGGCGCCATCTGCTTCAAGGAGGAAGGTTTCCGTTCACCATAAGGACCGATCATAAGAACTTACAGGTTCTCAAACAGTTCGAGTGCTACAATACTCGACAGGCCCGATGGGCTCACTTCTTCGCCCAATTCGAATTCCACATAACCTACATCCCTGGCAAAACTAATGTTGTAGCCGACTCTCTTTCCTGCCGGAGTGATTACCTGCCAGAGTCGGAGACACATCTTGAACGGATGTTTCCCCAGTCCAGGACTATTGGAATTATTTCTAAATTCCTTCAGCAAGTACAGGAGGATTCTGGAGGTCGTTTTGAAGTTGAAAAACACTCTAAAGATCTGACCTATGAAATCAGGAACGGCCTTTACCTTGTAGGAGGAAAACTTTATCTACCCACTCCGGCTTTTCGTAAGACCGCACTTGTCTGGTGTCATGATTCCAAACTAGGAGGACACAGGGGAGTGGCTGGCACTCACGACTATCTTCAAAGACATTTCTACTGGCCTACAATGAGTAGGGATGTAGAGCAGTACATTCAGTCATGTAACATCTGTCTGAGGAGTAAGTCATCCCGTAAACGACAAATTGGTCGACTGGAACCAAATGCTGTACCCAAGGGTCCCTGGAGCATGATTTCTACTGATTTCATAGTAGATTTACCCCCGTCTGAAGGATGCACCTGTGTCATGGTAGTAGTGGATTCATTTACCAAATTGGCTCACTTCTCCCCATTGCCTGGTGTTCCTACTGCAGCCAAGATGGCGGAAGTGTTTCTCCAAGACATATTCCGGTTATACGGTCTACCTAACAAGATAATTTCAGAGCGGGGTATTCAGTACACCTCCCGGTTCTGGAAAGCCCTGTGTATCAGACTAGGTATCGAAAGAGCTCTCACCTCTGGATTCCATCCACAATCCAATGGGCAAACTGAACGCTTGAACTGAACCCTGGAACAGTACTTAAGGTGTTTTATCAACTCCCAACAAGACAACTGGTGCACGCTACTCCCTCTAGCTGAATTCTCTTACAATAACTCCACACATGCCGCTCTGGGGTTCAGTCCTTTTTTTGGTACTTATGGTTTTCACCCTTGCTCCATTCTTCCTGTCTCTGGCCTCTCTACTAACGTACCATCAGTAGACTCTTCCCTCTCACTCCTTAGAGAGACACACAAGAAGATAGAGGAAGGCCTTAAGTCAGCCCAAGCCCGGTATTGCATTCAAGCCAACAAACATCGTAGACGTGTACCAGGATGGGATGTGGGTACCCAAGTCATGCTCTCCACTAGATATTTTCCTCGTTGGGTAGATCCCTCCAAGTTATCTCCCAAGTATCTAGGGCCATATGAGATCATACAGAAAATCAATCCTGTGGCTTTTCGCTTAAAGCTACCCAACAACCTAAAAAGGGTCCACCCTGTTTTCCATGCTTCCCAACTCAAGTCATTTCATGCTGAAACATGGGCACGACAGGTTAGACAAGCCCCGATACCTCGGGGTTCCACTCGAGCTGAATATGAGGTCGCCCAACTCTGTGACTCCAGGTATCATAAGGGCAGGCTGGAATATTTGGTTAAGTGGAAGGGCTACCCTTCCTCAGAAAACTCTTGGGAACCCATCACACACATTAATGCACCTGTCCTACTTCGCAAGTACCATTTCTTTCATCCAGGGAAACCAGGGGGAGGAGCTTATAGGAAGGGGCATACTGTCATACCGCCGAGCTCCTGGCGTCTATGGAGCCGCTGGCGACGCGGAACTTAGCTCCGTTCGTTTCGGCCACGCCCCCTGTTTCCTGGTTTCCCTTCCTCTGATTCTTATTGGTTGGGCGCTCCGCGGCCCTGTGTTTTTAACCGGCCACTTCCGGTTCACGGATGCGTCGCAACGCTTCCGGTTTCATCCGTTGGCTGTGTTGCTTGCTGCCTGTGACTTTCTTCCGAGTCTCTCGCTTGTCTGCTGGTCGGGTCCTCGTACCCTGTCCGGCCCCTTCTGTTCCTCGTTCCTCCTTCCGCTAGTCCTTCTGCCTTTCTCTCTCTCCCTTGGTTTTACTTTCTTTCACCCGTCTCCCTTGCCCTCCTTCCAACTTGCTTACCCTCCCTCCTTCCCATCTTCACTTACCGTCTTTTTCTCCTCTTGTCTGTTCAGCTCCTTCCGCTCTTCCTCGCCTACCTTCAGTATTGCTTGCTGTGACCTCCCGTGTACCAGACTCCGGCCTATTTCCCTGGACTGCCTTTGCTTGCTGTTTTAATCTCTTCCAATCCTAGCCGGTGTACCAGATCCTCGGACCGCTTACTGGACTGCCTGAGTTCTGGAGTATTCACTTCTCGTGTTGCCTCCAGACACTTTCCATCAGCTCTTACCTTTCAAGTATTCCTGGTTCCACGCCTACAAGACACCCAACTATAATACAGGGGTGTTTTGTGCCTAAGGGCTTTTTCCCCTCTTGGTCGATCCCGTAGATGGGGCCCCCTGGTCTCCCCTCTTGGGGGGGCACTGTGGCTTCCTTCCGGGGTCGTCCCTATCTTCATAAAAAAAAAGGTGTCAGCCCGAAGAAAAGAAAAGAAGGGTTCTTGAAAGGAAGAAGAAGGTGAGGAGTCGGGGGAGGGGGAGATTTCAGAAACTACACTTTCGGACGAAGATATCACCGACCCCGGTGACACTCAGTAATATAGTGTCTAAGCCCTGAGTTTGTGAAAAACACCTCAGTGCCGTGTGGGGAGCATGCCTGACTCTGCACTAATACTCGAATGCATATATTAAGTGCTGGTGGACGCAAGGACAATCCAACTTAGTATCTGCAGGCCTTTTCCTCAAAGCACAGTGACTGCTTCTGCAGAACTTACTGAACGAGTTTAGCATGGTATGTGGCTTTTCATCTGGTCATTTATGAAAAAGTGTAAATCGCTGGAATTAAATCGACAGCCCATTTTCTCACTTGAGAGAAATGGCGCTACACTTGAATGTGCGCTGTCATCACTTGACTCGCAGGGCTTTTACCTGGCATTACAGATGCAGTTTCAAGAAGGGTCAAGCTATACTCCCGAACACAAACGCACACAATTCCCAGCTGAAGTCCAAGAGGGGCTCACTAAAACAGGGAGCCACTTGGGCTACATCAGGTGGTAGAGAGCGATTCTCCAGAGATAGACGCCAGAGTAACGTGAGAGCAAAGGTAATGCCCGAGAGCAGGTTGTCCATTATGTTCACAGCAGTGCACTAGACCGCGCAAGCTACATAGGCCTGGCAGTCCTTATCTGCCATCGCATTTTATGTGTCTGCCCTCCCAAGCACATACTTTGGAGGGTTTATCTGTAATATTAGCAGGCGCATTGCAAATATAATAAACACGCGTCCCACAGAGGGATCCATTGTGCTGTTTTTTTTAGACTGCGCCCTTTATTTCACCTGCCTTGTAAAGCGGCTTTATTGTTAAGTTCTTGGCACTTTATAATCCTGTATCCATATGCCAGTCTAGTAAACACACTTTTCTCCCCCCAATAACAAAAGGGGCCTTATTATTTGGTTTACGGTATGGAAATGAAAAGCCGGTAAAGTGCTTTGGTCCAGCAGGGAACAAAAATAGCTATTCCTTCATTCTTACTTTTTTATTTTTTTTATTTTATTGAGCATTTGTTATGGCACTTTTACAACTGAATAGTGTTTCAAAGCGCCACAAGGCTAAATGGTAGGGGACAGGAGAAAAATAATAGCAAAACAGTAAAATACAGTAAAACGCAGTCATGGTCCTACAAGGCCTTGTGGCATTCAGGCATGCAAGTGCAGTGAGGAGAAGTGCAGGAGATAGGGAGGAAGGGGGGTGGGCAGCGGAGTGGCAAGTGTTGGTGGAGGGAAGTGCTAAGGTGAGCCAAGGGGGAGAACCTCAGGCTAAGTGTTGGTGCAGGAGACTCTGAAAGGTGCAATGCAGAGCTGCCAGGCGGGGCCCACAAGGGCAGTGCACTGGGTTTTTGGCCTCACAGGATGGTGGGGATGGAGGGCCCAAAGATGGTCCCCAGAGGGTAGGAGGAAAAGAGGGTGCAGGTGTCCCAATCAGAAGGATCTCCGTCTTCCTGGCATTGAGGCAGAGATAGTTGGCTGCACACCATGCCCGAATGGCATCCCTGCACTTGCCACTTGCTGGCCGGTACTTATTTATTGTTAACTATTCCCATGTACTGCACTGTCCCTTGCCCCCTTCCCATCCACTTGCGCAATCTGAATGACACCGGGCCTAGTAGGATCGTTGTCTGTCCTCCCTCTGTTCCTCTCCCGTGCCTCGTCGCGCCTTGAAACACTTGTGTATAGGTGCGTTATAAATGCCACATCATATCATATCAGACAGATGGGGATAACAGAGGAGAAAGAGGAGGTAGTAGAGGTACATTTGGAGGAAAGCTGTGTGTCATCAGCATAACACTGGAAATGAGAGAAGGAGGAAATAAGGTGAGGAAGAAGGGCAAGATAGATATTATACTAGCAGCCCTCCTTTTCCCTCCACCCCACAAAAACAACTGACCCACATGCCAGTCAGTGCGGATTCTAAAAAGCGGATACCAGCAGCCACACAATTGCCCACAAGAAGGGGCGCAGCCAACCTCAAAATGTTGGGGGATGGGAGGGTGGCGAAATGACAGTTCTGAGAACAGTTCATGAGTGGAGCCATTAACCCATTGCACTGTCAACGCCCCTGCCATCCCCCTTCCTCTGAGCCCAGGAGGCTGAATGGATCTTATGCTTTCCTTTGGCCCATTAGATGCATCTTTCACCCCAATTCAGAGGCTATTTAGTTACACAAAGGATGCTAATCTTTGGAGGAGAGGGTCATCTAAAAGCTGAGCCCAGCAGTTAAGTGCTTGGCTTCATAGTAAGGGGCATATTGAAGTCACATGGGCAGCCTTTTGTTCTTTGACTCTGTACGTTTGCTGCTGCTGTCACGTTAATGATTGTTTAAATGTACATATCCTGCTCTCCCAGGTGAAGACTTTTAGAGGCTCTTGTGGTAGAACCACTTTTCCTGGAGCCCCAGGCTGAGAATGCCAGCAACCTCCTCAAAGTGGGAGGGCTTAATAGGTACGCTTCGGTCTATCACAGCGCCTGAAGTAGAACCTTTTTATGCACCACACCTCCTCCAGTTGACAAAAACAGGGGTGGGTAAACTTTCAGGTTCCCATATTGTGGAGCGAAGTAGTGGATTGGTGAAAATCCTGCCCTCCAGCATTCTTCCCATCGTGCAAAATTAGGAATGTTGTCTCGCTCAGCCTGCTGGATTGGACAATGTTCATTAAGTCTAAAATGCAGAAACCTATGACTGCAAATACTTTGGCAAGTTAGGAGGGCCAACATTTTCTATGAGTTCTGATTGGTTGACGTGCACTGAAAAGAATGGACTCCTTATTGGATGGCATTTTTGCAGGTCTGGCCCTTTCCACGTGGTAATTCCACTTCTACAAAACATCACACAACATTACACATTGAACACACAACATAACACATTGAACAATGTTGATTTTAGCCCAATGTGCAGCTCGCTAACATATTCTAGGAATAACGGGCAGTCCTGGAATAAGTGATGAAAGTGCTGTATAGTGGGATAAAAACACAGCATTCGCATGTGCAATGTTAAAAAGGTGTGCCTTTATCACATGTATTTGTATTTATTTGTGACTTATATAGCGCTTTACGTCATGTAATGTGTACATTTGTAGTAAAAACTGAATAGAGGATTTGCCTAAAAAGCGGAAGTGAAATATGAGACAAACAAACCTAGTCAATTTCTCGCTGACAATAGTAATTGAGTTCACCCCCAGTCAAGAGCACCCAGAGAGTGTGCTATGATAGAGACCACTTGTATCGTTGAGTGGCCTCTAGCTCATTTCTGTCTTTCTTCCTATTGCAAATAGGCCTGTGGTAAAACAACCAAGGTATACTGGTCGTTCTGTAACCACTAGAGATGACAGACTGTATAGTGTGCTTTGCAGACTTGTCCCACAACAAGGATACACTTTTGCAGCCCTAGTAGGGGATGCATCAGTTTTGCTGTACATGTGTCCTGTAATAAAGACACTGTACAATAGGGTTCTGGGCAAGGCTCTTTCTCTCCAGTCAGTGTACAGTACAGCATACAGATTATACCTCTTTTCATTTTTACAATCACCCACCACGCTACATTACAAGGGGTATTGCTCAGGGTCAAGGTGGCCAAAATTACAAACCTCAATGACGCCAACTGTAAACAGGCGAGCAGGTTACTCTTCAGCTCCAGTTATTTATATATGTCATTTGATGTTGCGTCTTCACTGGATGAAGGACTGAGGCAGGGAATGTAAAATTCTACTGCTCTCGTCCCTGTGAAATGGAAATGTTAGCTCGCCCTAGTGTTCTTTTGAAGTGGTCGTTTTTTTATAGGACATTTTCCGTGGAGCCTGATTTGGCCAGTAGAGGCCTTCGTCGTGGGGCACCACCTTGCAATTATTCAGTGTGGTGTGAAGAAGTGGGAATTGCTCAATCAGACAGATTTCATTTAATACAAGTAGTTGCACATTAGCAGGACTATTCCTCTAACCTTTTATCAGAACTCTCAACTCAGAGAGGGCTGCTTGCGGGCCGCTCGTGGCTGCTGCAGTAGCATTTTCCTGCATTCACCTTCCAGCTGCCTTTGTCTACACGACCCGTTTGGCACCTCCGGGGTGTGAGTATCCAGTATTCAGTAACAGCTCAGCAGCTGGCTAGCGGATGCGCGCACAGGTATGCTGGCGAATGTTTATTGGACATAACTGTTGTAGAGTAGCCCCTCAACGCTGACACCAGAAAAAACACAACCCACTAGGGAAAAAGGCTCAGCACACCTCTTGCAAGGTGAACAAGGTTTAATCTCACAAAAATACAAGTATGTGCCAACAAAGAACTCTGCTGCCACGGAGCTCTCTGATGAATAAACAGCATGAACAGTAGTTTTTAAGGATACACAGTATCCCGAATTTTGTACATCATATAGGTTACAAATCCAGAAAGCTAGTTGATGAGACCCTATATACATATAGCCTGCTCCAAATGGGATGCCAGGCGATTGGTCCCAGAATTTCCTGTGCATCTTTCGTCAGCGAAGTATAAAGCATTCATTGGCAATTGAGTTACACACAAAACTCATTATTCCACAGTTCTACAGTGCACCTGGTACGAAGGACATGAGCGAGGCGGCTACTTTACAGGTTGTGATAACTTTTCAGAACTACATGAACCCCCGTTCCTTTCCATGACACGCCAGCGCCTCCCCAAATTTCCCACCCAGGCATACATTTGTTCCAATCTCCTCTGACACCTCGCACACAAATCACATTAGCCGATGGTGGGGTCAGGCAGTCCCTGTTCTCTAATCTTCCTTATCGATTGGTCACTTAACAGTTTTATGGCCACGGGTCGTAGTCTGGTCAGTGTAGTCAAATGTTTATGTATAAAACTTGGGGGGGTCTCAGGTCACTACAACTTACGGGTCTGGACTGGTGACCCCTGGTATTGTGTGATTGGTCTTTGAAGATTCATTCGGGCCACTCTTGGCTTTGCTGTATACATTCCTCCTGGATGCATGCACAACAGATAATATACAATAAAAGGACTGTGTGTGTGTTTTCAGGAAATTAACCTTCTGGGGAGCTGCCAGGGCTGTGAGTGAAGAATGCACGCACACCCTTCTAACTCTCTAGACTAACTATAAGCATACTAGCATATCAATGGCACTAAGCCTCAATTTCAAAATGGTGTCTACCTTCTAAAATGGGGTTTCGCTAGACACGTGGTTCTAAAGGTTACAATTTGCCATGTTTCCATTACAATCTAACTTCTATAAGCAGGTCCCCTTCCCCCATTTGATCTCCTAACCCTCCAGCAACGCTTCCTTCTACATCCCCTTGTCCTAAATCACAATGGGCCTGGGGCTTTCACCCCTGCTCCCAAACATTGTGCTATCTGAAGTGGCAGCTAAGTGGTCGCACTCTGCAGTCCACAAGACGACATCACATGGGAAGATGGGAGCCAGAGTGATGAGTGAGGAGCCGAATTACAATTGTCGAGACTGCTGAAACTGTAAAGGCTGTGAGTAATAGTTTATTGATTGTGCTGGCACTGTGTCGAAGGTTGCTAAAGTGTCTACCATATCAATAAGTAAACTGTGGCACCGGCCCTGTGTGATGCCCGACTAGTGACTGCTGGGTTATCCCCTTAGAACTGGTTGTGGCTTCTTGCTTGGATTGTTGGGTAAAATCAGGAAGCGACTTGCCCTCGGCTGTTAGTATCTTTCACATTGAGTGTGATTGCCGGTGACCACGTGAGACGCCTGACTAGAGACTGCAGGGTTGATCCCTTTGAACTGGTCGTGGTTACTCACTCTGATTTCTGGATAAGGCTAGGGTGCTATTCAGCCTTAGAAGTCAGAACCTTCTGCCCTGAATGTGACCTGGGAAGTGATGTGTGCTTTGTATGAAAAAAAGCTCCTTGTTGTAAGTGAAACTCTAGGTTAAAGGTCTACATGGAGCAATTGTTTCTCACAGTCCTTATTTTATGAAATGAACAACTGTGAAATGTAACTGTTATTGCCTGCAAAGAGAAAGGGAAACAGTAAATATTAAAGGCAAAACTAAAAAGTATGATTTGAGAATGAATCAACTCCTCTTGATAAGGAAGTGGTACAGAATTTATGCCCAGAAAGACATCTCCAAGCAGGGTGAACAACGGAAAATTACTACCTTTGATGGTTGGCCCTGAGTCGACTTTAATGACAGGATTGATATTTCCGGTCCGGTTTTAAGGGATGTGGAAAGAAATGCTAACACATCCTTAATGGATGTCTGTTTGAGCCTTGAGGACCAAATACACACATTGGAGATTCCTCTGACAAGGTTGAGTGTATCCTCAAGATTGTTTGATTCATCTGTGAGCCAAGGAATTTAGATGAATCACGACCTAGTTGAAGAAAGTGGGCATGTTCCTACCAGTGTTGGGAATCAATCCTCACTTCCTTTTCTAGGGGAGGAAACCTTCAAACATGACTCTTGGGAAGGTGGCAGTAATCCTTAGGTAGCATTAAACCTAGTTTTGCAGTCATTTATCCAAATTTATTATCCAGCTGCACTAGAGGTGAAAGAAAAGTCATGTATTTTAAAAGAAGTAAGGGCATGTTTATTAAGGTTTGGCCCACTTAACAACCAGGCAGCAAAGGAGGTGATGGAGTTCTCCACTGTTTTTGTAATCAGCAAAAACAGGAGCACAAGTATGTGTGTGGACATGGTCAATGGTATCATTAATTCTGAGAGAGTAGTTAGAGAAAAAAACAAAGAATATTAAAGGTATGTTAAGGTACATTCTGGGGTCAGCAGAGCCGTACCTAGGATCCGCGGACCTCCAGCTCACGGAAGGCCCTAACTCCTTCCAATGTCCCAAAGAAGTCGAGGTCCACACAAGGAGCAAAGTGTATCTGCCGTTTTATAATGTGAAACGGGCAGGGACAATATACGAGGCACCACATTCAGTCCAAGTACATCTCATCAAATTCTGGTTCGCAGGCCCTTTTTGTACACTCCTGCCGTCACAATCGGCGTCACTTACCAAATTCCTCCCCGAACCTAGCGCCACTCTGGTTTGGCTGGCTCCCAGAGTGGTAGATCCAGTATGGGGACATATAGGATGCTTGGTTATTGGTGGTCACAATGGCAGGTGGTGCACTTGGTTGCTACCTGAGAAATGTTACATTAGAACCCCTGATGATTGGCTGGAGATTCTGGCCGCCAGCCCCTAAAACTCCAGTGTCCTGAGTGGTCAGGCTGCGGGCCCCCAAGCCTGGGACCACCGTTGTTCCCAGCCCGCAAGGCACCTGCTCTCGTGCAATATGTATCAACAAGGTGTGACTATGTGACAGTGTGTAACAATGAGGTCTTTGCTAATGCCATGAGAGCAGTCCAATCCCAGCGCATATGTAGATGAATTGTTGCAATTATGTTGCAAGGTTCAGTCCCAGACCTGAGACGGCTGCATCTTCCCAGCAGCTTCCAGGCATTGGAATCATGTCAGGTCGGCCGGATCACGTGTGAGGAGACCACTGGTGTAGCCGAATTACTTTGATTTGATTTGTATTGTAGCTTGGGGTATTCTGCTTCGGTAGTTGGGCTCATCGTGGCGCAGTGAATGAGGAATGTCACTTGCAACATCGTGGCCTTGGCGGTGGCAATCCCTGCCAGGGCGATTCTGCTCGCTCAGCAGCTTGCAGCTTTGTGATCTCTGTGAAATGAGTTTAGCGTGCTGGATTGGTCTGAGGCCTACTTAAGTTCTGGTTATTCTTCCAATATGATTGTTCAAAAGTGAAAAGTATGCAATGAGTGGTCAGGTCCCTTGAGTGTTCCTGTCCATCCATAGGGTTAATAGCGATTAGCATCTGCAAGCATATACACAAGTTCTTCTGGTATCTTGCGTTTCTGGGGTGTGGTAGCAAGCTTATATGGAAAATAACAACTCAAGGGGAAAGACATAGCAGAACTTCCTGCGGTAGGAATACACTGGGAGCTGACCTCATTTAAGTATTTAGGTATGCACATAATGCATACCCCTACATTAATGCATGAACACAACACGAAGACTGCGATCCCAGCCTTGAGAAAATCCATGCAATTTTGGGCGAAACTCCCCCTATCCATGATGGGAAGAGCTGCCATAATTAAAATGATTGTCCTTCCCAGATTCTTGTACGGGTTCCAGAACATACATTTTTACATTAATGCGCCTTTTTTCCGCCTGCTAGAAAGGATAACCCGGGACTTCTTGTGGGGGTCAGGGAGACGCAAAATAGCATTTTCCACCTTCATGCTACCGTACACCCAAGGGGTAATCCAACTCTCGAACTTTGAAAAGTACTACCTTGCAGCACAGCTTAGTTTTGTCACTAAATGGCTAGCAGATGAAGCCACATCCGAGACCCCCCTCCTGCAGACCCTAGTATCCCCGTTGCATATGAAAGAACTCATCTGGGCCCCCTCCCACCTAATGCGAAATGCCCCTTCCATGGCTATCCTGGGGCAAAAAGTATGGCGCAGGACAGTAACCCTCGCCTGCTCTAAGCCCCACTACTCCCCGGACATACCACTACTCTCGGACCTATGTGGCTCCGTCGCAGATTTGCACCACCTCAGGCACTGGGAAAGGAATGGGATATACTCATGGGGGGACTTTGAAACACTTCAGGAAGTAGATGGAGTCCATACGGGCCAGTTCCTGTGGTATCAGAAGATGAGAACCACAGCAAGAACCAAATGGTCGTCATGGCCGGAAGAACCGGAACCAAACCCCCTGATCACACTACTTTATGCTCTGGGCGAGGGCTGGAAGCCGGTGTCCCAGATCTATGCCCACCTGAGCGACGCCCCCAACCCACGGGGTCCCGCTTTGAGAGACAAGTGGGAAGCAGACATGGGCCGGGAACTGTCAGATGGAGAATGGGAAAGGGCCTTGACATTCCCCAAGTCTGTCTCCAGGAACCACAGATTCAGACAAATACAACTCAACCTGCTACACCGAACATACCTAACTCCATCCAGGCTGGCAAAAATCAATAATACGTTGCCCTCTAACTGCACATGGTGTGGACAAAGCAATGCGGACTTGATCCACGTGTTCTGGAAGTGCATTAGGACACAATCCCTGTGGACCGCCATACAGCAGACAAGCGACAATCTGGGGGTGACTAGATACAAATGGTCCCCGGAGGAATGCCTGCTCGGCACATACACCAGACCGGCCAAACTCATGCACCTCACCAGATTAATGGACATTATGTGTATACTGGCAAAGAGGACCATGGCAATGTCTTGGAAGAAAACGACTGGGCCCCAACAGAAAAGCTGGCACTCTGAACTTAAACGCTGGGTACGAGCAGAAACAACGGATTGGGAGGACAGTGTGGCCAGATCCACAGATGACTCTAGTATGGCCCTTGAGGCCTGGAAAGAACTCACAGACTCCCTGGTTTACCCCTCAGATGACAAGCCCCCATGAACGGGTATGAACCCACTGAAACAGAACCATGAACTGAATTGACAAGACCTGTGACCACCACGCTGTCACCCCACGGGGCTTTCACAGGCATGGGCCCCCTCCTTTTCCCCCCTTCCAGACCATCAGGATCCCCCCCTGCTCCACCAAGCAACTTCACCTTAATAGCAAACACCGGGAGATAGTTGAATGTTGTAATGTTAATTTGTTAAATGTTAAAAGTTTTATTCTGAAATGCTCATTATCCTAGAAATGCGGACACGCCTGGTGTCCTGTAAATGTACTAAATAACAAATGCCAATAAACAAATTTGAAAATAAATGGAAAATAACAAACGTGCAGACAGGATGTGTGTCAGTGTCCCCTAGCTCATAGAACTGTACGAGTATGTTCTTTGTGTGGATTGATGTGTGAGTGTCCCGATTGTGCCGATTGCACGTGTGCTTCCTGTCTAATGCAGCTATGTCGTCATGAATTCTCTAACAACCTGCAGCATGGCTTGCGGGGATGTCAATCGAATTGCTCCATATAGTCGTCTCCAGCTCGGTCTTGGTTGTCATAGGTTATGTTGGCTAAGGGTTGTGCCATCACGGGATTGAGTGGGCGGATGGCTAGATGTCTGTCGTGATGTGAGCTCACGTTGGGACCGGTGGGACCAGCTGCAATCTCGGATAGTCAATAGTTGTTTGGTCGGGAGTGCTTCTTCCGATTAGCGGCCCCGCCAGAAGGGAAGGGACATTTGGATTTTCCCTCTTCAGTCCCCCCTCAGGTCGACTTGTTGTCCACAAAATTATTGCTTCTCTTGTCGTCTCTCAGGTGCCATACCTTCGTAATTCCTGCTAGATGTCCGTAATGGTTCACATGTTCTTCGAACGACCAGTACATATACAGGCTTTCCGCTCGGGGCTTGCAGTAGACCCATTTTCTGACATAAATCTTGAAAATCCTTGGGTTTTCTAATTTCATTGATGGCGGGTACATGTCTGATTACATTAGCTGTTGTCATAGTCTTTCTCGTTCCATATGTATTATGCCTCTGTGTTGGTCGTCCTCTGCAGGTAGAAGTAGCTTCATCCCGATCATTTCTTCTGCAATCGTTTTGGATTTTGCCATGCACGCTTTTATCCCAAGTAGAGAAGCCAATCCCAGGATCAGGCCTCCTGCTATTATTTTTAGGCCATCAGCTAGCCAGGACGGCATCCATGATCAGAGGTAGGAGAACCAGCTTCCGTCCTTCTTCATGCCTTTTGATTCTTCTTCCATTTTAGCGTGCATTTCTGCCAATTGCGACACTGCTTCTGATAATGCTCTGTTGTCCTCATCGTTTGCTGTTATAAACGTGCAACAGGAGCTCCCTATTTTCGCACATACTCCTCCTTCCATAGCTGTGAGCAGGTCCAGAACGTACATGTTCTGTAGGGCCACTAATCGTAAAGCTCGGAGCTCTTCTTTGATTGCGTTGAATCCATTGACTGTTGAGTTTATAGTCATCATTAGCTCCCACCGCGTTATCTGGAGCCACTTTGCATTTGCGTATGTCTGGAACCCTGGGTGTATTATTGTCAAGAAGAACATGGCAGTCCTGCTGCACAGCTGATGTGATGGTGGTACTTCGTTGAGTGCAGTTTCTGATTTGCCCCATAAGTAATTTCCCTGTCGCTTTAGTCTCCGTTATGGGGCATCTGTGGTGATGTCATGGCCAGATGGTAGTGGGGTAGGTGATATCCATTTTTGGGAAGTTGTCCATCTTGACATGTTTTTGAGATACTACTTGCGAGGGTACATTGATATGTGCCAGGGAGCATATTCCTCCCCAATTAGGGGGTAGTTTCTCATATGCTTTTGTCCCACATGCCCAATAATGGTCCATCAGTACTGCTGTGCCTGATCCCATGTCTCCTATCTTCTCTATCCTCCTGCATCCCTCGTTTGTCCCCACTTCGATATCCCCGTTCTGCTGGTAACATAGAGTTGGTGTTGTAAGAGGAATTATTGTCAGTGGTCCATCATCCATATCTGGCCATGTCAACAAACTTGCACTCTTAGCCCATTCCTTGAGACACTTGTCGTTTTCTTCCTGGACCTTGTTCACTGTAGCCTTTGTTAATGTTAATGGCTTGCTTCCCACCACTCCATCCACCCATCCTTCCTAGTGTATGCTTTCCCAAACACGAACATCTGGCGGCGTTCCCAGCAACCGGGTCCTCCGCCTGTTTCTCTGGTGCTCCATTTGCATGGCAGATAGTCTAACATCACCTCCTTCATTTCTCCTTTCTCTGGTCTGTCAGTTATATACCGGAGTGCTTGTGTGTGTTGCCAGTAGTTGTCAAACATAGGTAATGTCTTTATGAAGCAATCCTTGTCCGGGTATGTTCCTTTTGATCTCCACCGGAGGGTTGCTGTTTTCCCTTGGAATCTCCCCCATGTTTGGAACAATGCGTTGTATAGGAGGCATTGTGCCTTTGTTGCTGGTCCTTCTGTAGCTACAAAGATTCTGGAAGCGCTCATGACATACGGGATCAATGGTCAGATATAGCAGCTATCCCGTGTTGTGTCTTTACCAATTTTTGACATGTGCTTTTACCACATGTTGTTTGTGACGTGTGCTGTACCAGTGAGATATGTGTCAACCCCATTAACATTAGTACCAACGCTAGGCTTGCCTCTCCTTACTTTCTCGTTTGTGCTGGTCGTACCACTTGACAACATGCTCCTTGCAGCTTGGGTGGGAGAAATGTTAGTATGGGGTGTTGCAGATACATGCAAAGCTGCATACATTTGCCAAACAACGGCAGCTACCAATCCGGTAGACAAAGTTACCTGCCTTATTTTTATTACAATCTTTATTAAGGTAGGCATTATTAGTACTTACACTGCAGTCCTGCAGTGGTTGAGATGATATAGTTGCCCGCCTGAAAATTGCAGTAAACCAGCGTTAATGTATTAGTGCTTGTAAGTATTTTAAGCCCGATGAACGAAGTAGTTATTTAATGCCCAGGCAAAAAGCTCCTCCCAGATCCTCCTCATTGCTCTGTTTCTAAGTATGGGTATGGTGTGGTGGAGTTGTGGGTCTGATTGTGCTATATATTCATTGAACGTGTTGTAATATACTTGTGGTGGTCTCAGTCTGGAATGGGTGGGTCTTCGCAGAGCGTGAATATATTGGTGGGAAACACGCTTCAGGGTGTTCAATGGGAGGCAATATCTAAACCGAATTAATTTTTCAACCTATCTTCAACATTCATTCACATACATTTGTCAGACGCAGAACCCTGCATGTACGAGACAAAAAGAAAAAGAGAGCCTGCAAAGACAGTGTAACACAGTGTATTCCTAATGGGCGAGTGCGAGCTGAATAGCCCTATCTATATTGTAGCATTCTTTATTTGTACAGCCAACACTTGAATTATAATTTAATGTATTTCGGTGGTGATGCCCAGTTCATTCTAAAGCTCTACTAGCATTGTGGTGGGGACGTCAGATGTCTGTGAGCACCTGATCATTGAGTGACCTGTGCACTCTTGTTCACTTGTGTCCTTGGAAGTATCTAAACTGGTAGTTAATGATAGTGGGACTCTGCTGTTGTCTGATGTATCCGTTGCTGAAGCGTTGACCCTGTTGATGCTGAGGTGGGGCGAGGTCGATGCTTTGTAGGGCTTGATGTCATGTGCATGCAACCAAACAGTTTTGTCTTGTAACTTAACTGCTCTATCTGCAACTTTTTCCACTATGTGAGGGCCCGTAAATCTGGGCGAGTTCAACTTCCGGCTGAGTTTTGTAGGAGAACCTGGTCTCCTTCTTTGATTGTTGAGTCTTTTGCTTGTTCTTGGGGGTCATTGGCTTCTTGTAGATCGTTCTCCAACCTCCCCTGTGTCCGTTGGACCTGTTGAGAAATAAATGAGGCACTAGTAACCAGTGAAGTGACATATTCATGCATTTCACTTTCAAGTATTTTGCCAGCCCCTTTGCAATCATTGATGGCCCTTGTAGGTGGGGCTAATGGGAGGTGCATTTGGCAACCGATCACCACCTCCTAGGGTGTGAGGTGGTGTTCCGACCCGGGTTTTTTCCGCAGCTCAAACAGAGCAAACGGCAGGCAATAGAGCCAGTACTTTTTATGTTGTCTGTTGTGTTTTCGTGATTGTTTCCTTCAGGAGGCCGTTGAGGCATTCGCAAATGTCATTGGCCTGCGGGTGATATGCACAAGCAAAGTTGTGCTGGATACCAAACAATGTGGTTATATGCTGCAACAGTTAATTGGCAAAGTGGGGTCCATTGTCTGATCGTAGGACTTCACAGACACCCCACCGTGGGAACACCTCTCTTGATCAGGAACTTGGCAGCCCATAGTACATCAGCATGGGAGCATGGGCCTGCTTCTATCCACCTAGAAAAGGGACATACTACCACGATCATGTAGTGGTGGCCTTGGCATACATTTATCATATCGACATAGTCGTTGTGGAGGTGTAGAAAAGGCCCTTTGGGTCTGGGTATCACTCCTTTGATCAGTGTATGGCCCGCTGTAAACTGTTGACATGTGAGGCAATTACTGATAACATTTGAGACATGAGCATTTAGTTCGGGGCAAAACCATGATCCTTTATGCGTGTCATAATTACCTCTTTCCTTGTGTGTGCAGGATAGTGTAGTTGTGTTAATGCTATTTCTAGTAATGCAGGAGGCATGACTACTTTCCCTGTATTGTTTTGTCTCCACAGGGCATCTGTGGGGGATATTGAGCAACCTCTGTTTACCCACAGTTCCTTTTCACTCATCGGCCTGCTGCCTGTAGCTCCATTACCTTTGTCTGTGGTAAATGACTGTACCCTTCTTTCATTAGCATCTGTCTTGCCCCTCCCCTCTCGTTTTGTTTTTCTTGGAGGTCCCACAATTCCCCAAAATAAGAGGCATGTTTTGCATAGAAGTCTGCTGCTTCATTTTCTTTTGATATATGGTCTTCCCCATTGGTATGCGCTTGGTATTTTACTAATGCGAGTTCTGTTGGGTCTGTTACAGCCTCTATTAGTTCCCCTAGGAAGAGAGCGTGCTGTAGCGGTGTGCCATCTGCCTGTCTAAACCCTCTTCTCACCCATCTTGCTAGACCAGAATGTACTGTTGATGTCACGTAGGAGCTATCTGAATAGATAGTGACTCGTTTTTCTGCACTCTCTCCAAAGGATAGTATCAGGGTCACTAATTCTGCTGCTTGGGCCGAATATTGGGGAGGCAGTTTAACACATTTTACTTCTTCGCTCGTCCAGTCCTCTCTTAATCTTACCACTGCTGCCCCCGTTCTTCTTACCCCATCACTTTGGTCAATTGTGGATGACCCGTCAATGTATAGTACGTCTCCCTCCTCAAATGCATCTTCCTCTACTTTACTTGTTTCTGAGTAATATTCAGTAGCTTTTGTACAATCATGGACATATTCCCCTTCATCGACTTCTTCTGCCAGGAATTGTGCTGGGTTAACATTTTTGCACCTCACTATTTTTAGCTCTGGTCGGGAGAGGATATCCCTGCTATTCCTGGTAGCCATGCCAGTGCCATGTCTGTCCCGTACTGAAATATTTCCGGGTCTACTGGCTCCCCCTCAGCACGCTCTTACCACAATATATGTCTGAAGTATTTGCCTTGGTGTGAGCATGTGTATGCCTGGTATGGAGCATACTATACCCATGTCTGTGAAAGAGATGGTCATGTTAAGTCTACTCATTATGTCTCGTCACAAAATATTTATGGGTGCATGTTTAGAGTATAGTAAGGGTAGTGATAAGTCATGATCCCCAATAGATAGGGAGATGTTATCAGTAAATGGAACCACTTCTCGAGACCCAGAAAATCCTTGAGTGTTCATGGCATCGCCTGATAATGTGTATTTCCCCTCCCATACGCATGACCTTTTGGCCCCTGTATCAACTAGAAAGGAGAACGTCTTGTCACCTATTGCCACCTTTATGCAAGGTTCCTCTGCGGGGTTAGCTGTTACTGATAGGATGGGACACAGTAAGGTAGTTTGCGGGCTGTCCTATTGTGGGTACAGGGATTGTCTGTTGCCAGTGCAAGGGTTGTGCCCCATTATAGTCACCCCTCCCATTCGTGTTACGGGCACTACTGCCGTTGTGTCCATTGGCTGTTGTATGTCATTGTGTAATTGTGTCAGTTGTTGTACTGTCTGTATGTGTTGTTGTTGTTGCTGTTGTTGCTGTTGTTGGTGTTGTTGTGGTTGCAATTTCCCTTGTACTGGTTGATGTTGTGCCTGTGGCTGCAGTATGCCTTGCTGTTGCACCATGTGTGGTTGTCCTGCCTGATGATAATACACATTCTGACCCCCTTGGTAGCATTGTGGCACTTGCTCACCCCACCCTTGTTGTGCTGTTCTCTATCTGCATGTGCCGGAGATGTGACCTACTAGTCCGCATATCCAACATTGGGGTGGTTCTCGTACTTGCCATGGAAATCCTCCTCTTCCCTCCCCTTGGCCTTGCCATCCTTGTTGTGTGTAACCCCGGAACCCTCCGCCTGGGTAGTGTGCTTGTGGCCCAAAGCCCCACCCCATATTTCCCCCTCCCCTTCCTCTGAAGTTCTGTAGGTAACCGCCCATACCCATGTATCCCCCCATTGGTGGTTGGTACTGCTGGGCTGTGTTGTATTGTGGCAGCTGCTGTGGCAGTTGTTGTTGTGGTTGTGGCTGAGGTTGGGACTCTGCTGTTTGAGTTGGTGGTGCAGGGCTTGTTATTAATGCTCCCTCTAGGGCATATGTTGACAATTTCTTTTCCACTAATTTGGCCTCGTCCACTAATTGGCCTCGTCCACTTTTCTGTCCTCCGCCTTCTGTTTCATCTTTTCTTGCCATAACCTACAATGGTGTACTATCGTTAGTTGTATTTCTGACCATGCTTTGGCCTCCATTCCCACTCATTTCTTCAGTTGTCTCTGCACAGATTCTGGCAACCCTATCAAGATGTGATAGAAGATAGCCAGTGTTTTGTCCCACGGCTCTCGAGTTTCAAGGCGCCAAAGCTCTTGAATCTCTTGAATGTAACTGATGGGATCTTCATCGTCACGCATCTTGTCTGATGTATCAGGGTATTGTATCCTTAGTGCTTGCCATACTGTGTGCCTGAAATTCTCAAATGGGGACCCGTCATGTGTGGTGTTTTGTGTTGTTACCCCTGGGAACCCCGCCCTCTTCCAGATGTCATCTGCTGCATCACCCAGTATGGATACTAGCAGCCCTTTCATGCCCCCACTGCCAGCCTGTGCCCCGCTGTCTGTTTTTTTCATTTCGTATATCTATTTCCCTGCCCCTCCACTAAGTGATGGAAACCTATTCTTAACGTTCTCCCTGTCTGCATGCTTCCAGGGTATATATTGTGGCCTACTTCCACCCCATCTCTAATAATGGCATCTGTGAATATTCAGCCCTTTCCTCTGGTGTCCACCTATACTGTCGTATCTGGATTGGATCTCTCTCATCTTCCATGTCTGCCCCGATGTCTGTGATGTCTATATTGAGTGCCCTGTGTGATGCTTCCCGGGGTCCTGTTTGCCCACCCCGCTGGCATGTGTGTCCCTTGTAGTGTGTTACCGTTGCCCCATCTCTTCTGTGCCTGTGAAGGTCTCTGAGCCTATTCGTGTAGGGTGTGTGTGGTGCTACTGTTGCTGCCGCGTCCTCTGTAGTCGTGCCAGTGTGCTTTCCCCCGCTCTTTTCATCTTGAGTCCTACATTCCCATGACAGTCTTGTGCCTGTTTGTGTAATGTACAACTTACTTAGCCCTTTGTCACGACCCATGACCCAAAACCCCACTGGCATGGTCACAGGGTTCCTTTAGGGCCCCAAGTGCCTTGCACTATCCTCATGGACTCTCCTGGAGTCAGTCCTGGCGCCTTTGGCACCAGGCTCATGTTCAGATTGGGACACAGTCTTGAAGGGACTACTTTTCATTGGAGGCCTGCAGCCAACATGGAGGCACCCACACAGCCTAGTTCCTATAACCAGACTGTGCGGTGCAGTGTTTTGGGTGTGGTAGCCCGGACTACTTTACCTGGACTACTTTACTAGAGGGCTATATAAACTACACCCAAGTTACAGAACGTGCTTCGCATTATTCTGCAGCCAGCAGCGTGACGCTCATCATGTCCAGAGATCAGAATTCGGCGATCCTTGAACAGCGGACCTGCAGAGGAGACAAAAGAACATCATTAGCAGTCGCTGCTTACCTGCAGCTTCCGATCGTCGAGTATCCGTCTTCCTGCAGCTCGCGGTCTTTCATCCAGTCGGCAGCATCACCGGGACATCACGCACGCACCAGAACAAAGCACCTGGAGGGAGAGAGAAAGAAGGACAACGTTAAAACAGGTTACTTACGGCATTTACGGCAGTAATCACGAGAACCTCACCTGGCTGGGCATTTCTTGGCTGGCACCGCTCCGGAAATCTTCACACGCCCAGAAAGACCATGGTGACCTGAAAAGGAATAAAGAACACAGGTTAGAAAAAGAAGACATTACCGCGCCGCACTTCGCGCTTAACCTACCATCCATCACACGCTCCTGCGTCCATCATCCGGGTAGGAGCCCGATCCAAGCTGCGCATCCACCGAACCTCTGTGCACCTAAGGGGGAATAAATAAGGAAAAGACATTAATAGCAAGAAAGGAAAGCAAGGACCTTTTAAGATTGCTTTAACCAGATGTACCTCCTTAAAGACACTTGAATGGGTTAGCACCAGGGAAGTTAACTCAGTCGCTCAAACCTGCAGAAACCTACGCGCCCCTGCACAGAAGGCAGGACGGAGGGCACGCCAGACATCACAACAAGGTGAGGAGTGGGCCATCAGATCGAATCCAGGGAGCAGGGGGGAAGGAAACAAAATCTGTTCCTAAGTCCAGTCCTCCTGTCTTTTCAGGCCCGACCTCCATATAAGGCACCATCCGGAATCAGAAAGGGTCCAGGGTGAATCCGGCAACCAGGGCATAAGGCCGTCCCCATGGATACCAGGTGAGCGTAACACCCTTCCTTTCCTACACCATTACTATATTCATCTTCCTCACTACAGAATCCATCTGAGAATGTCAATTTACGTTGTATTGGGTACTGCACCATTACGCTTTCGAGATAAATGTTTGTAAAATGTGCCGCATCCGCGTCTTCTCTTCCTGTTGTGCTCTGTTGTGCGGACTCTGTCTGATGCACCCCGGCCATTCCCACGCTACTCCCTGTATTTCCCATCGGTATCCGTCCGGGCTGGTGCTCAAATATTTCCATGCGGTTTGCTAATTATTTTCCCTTGTATATATTGTGTAAGTAAGTGAGAAGTGACTGTAATGTATCCTTCGAGAAACTGCCATTAGGTGGCCATGGTACCGTTATTTTCCCATCCATACCCTTAGTCCATTCTACATTGTATTTCACTATTTTGTCTCGATAAGTAGGCAGTGTTTTACATATGTGTTGGATTGGACTCAGTACCGTCCCGTGTACCTCATATGGAGCTCTTCCCCCTCCCTGTGGTACATCATTGTTTTTCACTTGTAGGTTTTACCTGACCTCAAATTGAGGGTTTCGACTTTCCGCTGTTAGGACACAGGTAGAAAATTGTTCGTTATGCAGCTTTCCGGCACACTCCTCCAAAGTCTATGGCCCTCTGTGGCCTTATACCTTACCCGGTATATCCCGCTTCCATGGGCTTAGCCGCCTCCCAGCAAGCCCCTTCGATGTGTTCGGCCCCATGCGACCGTACACCAGTGCGGCGTACTCTGGTACCACCCCACCTTTAGTGGGCTGCTGCCACTTGGCACGCCCCTTGACTACATGCCGTAGCTGTCCACGCACTGCTGCTAATCCACCTGTTCTGTAATTTGTGCACCGAGTCGCGAGCTCTGCGCATGCTGATCACACAATGTCCTATGCAATGGCCTATGGGTGATGTCACCAAGCTAAACCTTCACAACCAACACTTTGTGCATGTATCATACACATAGCCCCGTCGTTTTAATTCCACATATAAAATCCACAATCCCCACAACTGTCTTACCACCTCCCCCGGAGTGGAGTATACGTCATCAACCAACTCTTTTTTTCTTTTGTAGTTGAACTGCACCCGTCGCACTGCCTGACGTATGATACGCTTCCTACCCCGGAAACTTAATCAGTCAACTACCTTCCACAATCTTAAGATAGTCACAGCTAACTTATACGGGACTCTGACATCTATTAACCAAGCTAAAACACTAATTTAATAGGAAAACCACATTTATCCACCGAACTACAACATCGATTCATAGGAAAGCCATGCCCCCCGCATATGTGTTCACTGTCCAGATCTATCGGCGCAACAACCTATCCATCACCTGCGGGCACGCTGTCCTGCTCCCAAAATGCTAACCAGCATGAGAAGGTACTACCTCTGCTTTGTTCCCTCTACCTATACAAGTGCCGACCACCACCTTTGTACCGAATGTTATGACAATGTGATACCACCCTCCACCCTACGCACACATCCTCCCCCCACCCACACAATATGTTGTTGCTTGTTGTGCGGACGACACTTACTTTTAGGTGCAAGTCTGCAGGCGCCGCTTGGCTGCTGGCTCCCCTCCCACTAGGCTTGCCTCGCCTCAACTGGACCGCGTGTGTATACTCGCCAACCGCGGGCGGGATACATTTTTTGAAGTCGGCTCCCAACGGCCAATCTCTGGTTGCGCTGTCCGGTGGTGTCGCAATTTCACGAGGGTCCTGCAGTCCTTCGAGGTTCGACGGCGGAGGGGGCCGCACCTTGCCGAGCTTACGTCGCAAGCGATCTTGCTGGGGTCTCAGGAGTGCATCTCAGCAGTGCCTCCAACTTGTTAGGGTAAATTCTGGAGTTGGCAGAGCCATACATAGGGTCCATGGACCGCCAGCTCACAGAAGGCCTTAACTCCTTCCAATGTCCCAAAGAAGTCGAGGTCCACACAAGGAACAAAGAGTAACTACTGTTTAGCAGGGACAACAAACGAGGTGCTAAATTCAGTCCAGGTACATCTCATCAATTTCGGGCTTGCAGGCCTTTTTTGCACACTTGTGATGTCACAATCGGCGTCACTTACCAAAATCATTCCCCAAGTCTAGCGCCACTCTGGGCTGGCTCCCAGAGTGGTAGGTCCAGTATGGGGACATATAGGATGCTTTGTTATTGGTGGTCACAATGTCAGGTGGTGCACTTGTTACATCCCTAAAAATTGCTACCTGAGAAATGTTACATTAGAACTCCTGATGATTGGCTGGAGATTCCGGCCGCCAGCCCCTATCCCCCAGTGTCCTGATTGGTCCGGGCTGCGGGCCCCCAAGCCTGGGACCACGGTTATTCCCAGCCCGCAAGGCACCTGCTCTCATACAATATGTATTAACAAGTTGTGACTATGTGACAGTGTGTAAAAATGAGGTCTTTGCTAATGCCATGAGAGCAGTCCAATCCCAGTGCATTTTGTAGATGAATTGTTGCAATTATGTTGCAAGGTTTAGTCCCAGACGTGAGACGGCTCATCTTCCAGGCCTTGGCATCATGTCAGGTCGGCCGGATCACGTGTGAGGAGACCACTGGTGAAGCCGAATTACTTTGATTTCATTTGTATTGTAGCTTGGGGTATTCTGCTTCGGTAGTTGGGCTCATCGTGGCGCAGTGAATGAGGAATGTCACTTGCAACATCGTGGCCTTGGCAGTGGCAGTCCCTGTCAGGGCGATTCTGCTCGCTCAGCAGCTTGCAGCTTTGAGATCTCTGTTAAATGAGTTTAGTGTGCTGGATTGGTCTGAGGCCTACTTAAGTTGTGGTTATTCTTCCAATATGATTGTTCAAAGGTTAAAAGCATGCAATGAGTTGCCAGGCCCCTTGAGTTCTCCTGTTCATCCATAGGGTTAATAGCGAGTAGCATCTGCAAGCATATATACAAGCTCTTCTGTCATCTTGCGTTTCTGTGGTGCGGTAGCAAGCCTATATGGAAAATAACAAACATGCAGACAGGATGGGTGTCACTGTCCCCTAGCTCATAGAACTGTACGTGTATGTTCTTTGTGTGGATTGGTGTGAGAGTGTCCTGATTGCGCCGACTGCACGTGTGCTTCCTGTCTAATGCAGCTATGTCATCATGAAGTCTCTAACGACCTGCAGCACGGTTTGCGGGGACGTCAATCGATTTGGTCCATGTAGTTGTCTCCAGCTCGGTCTTGGTTGTCGTTGGTTGTGCTGGCTAAGGCTCGTGCCATCGCAGGATTGAGTGGGTGGATGGCTGCATGTCTGTCGTGATGTGAGCTTACGTTGGGAGCGGTGGGACCAGGTGCAATCTCGGATAGTCGATAGATGTTCTGTCAGGAGTGCTTCTTCCGGTTAGGGGCCACGTCAGGAGGGAAGGGACATTCAGATTTTCCCTCTTCAGGTAACATAAAATCTTAGCACAGGGGGTCATGGAAATTCTTAAGAAATATTCTCAAGGCTACTCGAAGGAGAGAACAAAGTGGCTCTGTTAGTAAGGAATGTGATGATGGTATGTCTGCAAAACCAGGCAGACTCAAATATGATGGTTAGGGAGGTGGAGCATCAACACACTACAAGGTTTGCACGCAAGAAAAAGAAAATACCAAGAATGGGATTAGGAGATTCTTTATTTCATCTAATTAGGACAGCAATAAAGTAAATGAAGAAGTGACTGATCAGGATGAAGACAAGGTGGGCCCAGTAGAGCTTCAGAATAACAGTGTGAGGTTCTCAAAGGAGGGCAGGGGCACCCCTGTTACTACCATATCATCTAGGAATTATCACATTCAATTAGTACGAGCAACAAGTATGCAAGTAGAAAACAATGCATCAAAGGAAGCAACTAACACAAAGAAGTGTTTAGTAGAAGATGTACTAAATGTAGCGCTCCATATTACATTTGTATCAGTATTTCAAGATGAGTGGAATATTCCGCTCAATAGGGCAAGAATACTGTCTGTATTTTCCATGATAGCTGATCTAACGGCAATCACCTCCTCGTGCATACGCTTGGTGAATTTGTTCGATGATGTGTGTGTTGGAAAATGTGAGGTGCACTTCTACTCAAAATTGATCAAGAAGTTGGTGTGTGATAAGTGTGAAGACATTCTGAAAAGAGGTGTTGAAAGCCATCCATCCAGGATGGAGGAGAGAATGCATGGAGTAGGAAATAAGTCACATCAGGGCTCCAAAGACAAAAAGAACATACAATGAACAATTGACGAGGGACGGAGGCTGGTTTGCTTTAATCAAGAGACAACAAGTTGGGCTTGGCTGGCAACGTTTGTCCACATCATCAAGTACCAGACTAGGGTTTGGGGAAAAGGTGAGTGTAAAGTGTTGAGCTGGAACTTTTGGGGCCACAACAGTTTTCTTAATGCCGAGAAACGAGAGGTGCTTGTGGGGTATGATATAGTTCTAATTCAAGAGTCATAGTTGAGTGTTAGCCCGGTTTTAGATGGCTTTATAATAAATGCAAAATTGCCAAAGAAAGGAAAAAAGGGTAGACCATTGGTGGCTTCATGGCAGTAGTAAAGAACGCCAACGGCAGAGTCATAAAAAAGCTGAAGGCGGTGTCTGACGCAATGTTAGCAACTGTAGTAGTAGACCAGGTCTGTGGGAGAGAAACCTCAGTTGATTATAAATATCTACTTCGATCCAGTACGTATGGAGGTGGACGAGGTTATTAGTGAAGTAGAGAATTTATTGGTGGACTGGACTGAGAAAAATACGATGTGTCCTGTAATTATTAGCGGGTGAGGAGGTTTAATTGCATTTGTCCCTCGCCTGAGCCGCCATTTGAAGAACTTAAAGAGGTGACAGCCATGGTACATGATCTATAGACCAAACCTAGAGAGGAAAGACACAGGTTAGGTGGTATATGGGCGCGATTCTTAGCCAGAAGGGAATTTTGTCAACTCAATTCCCTTTTTTGCATGGGTGCTAAATTCTAACCAACCTTGTTCGGTATTACATCATCTTCAGTTCTTGACTATGGGCCTCATTATAAGGTTGGTGGTAAGGGGTTAACGGCGCCGGTAATGGTGCCGGCGCCGTTAACCCCTTACCGCCCTATTACGAGATCTCCTCGTGGGACCCGCAAAGGGCGCCTGGTAAAACAGGCGTCCTTAGCGGGTCCCGCGAGGAGACCAGGGAGCTAACAACGGGCCCGTTATTAAGGGGCCCGTTGTTAGCTCCCTCCCCATTCCCATTGAGTCCTATGAGGGCTCAAATGGGAATGGGGATGTACCGGGTCTGGGTTCCTCGAATGAGGAATTACCAGGTCCTCCAAGGTTGGAATGGCCCGGTAAGTCCTCATTTGAGGAACCCGGTATGCGGCAAGGAGGTAACCATGCCGCAAAATGCGGCATGGTTACCTCCAACCTCGGAATGAGGCCCTATATCTTCTTGGCAAATGTGAATTAGTGTTATATCAGTAACTTTCAGGCGGTGAGGACCCCTGCCAGTGACCACGCAACATTAATAGCAACTTTCCCAATAATACATGAGAATGGGGTCGTGGTAAAGTCAAGTTGTAATAACATGATAATAAATATTTCTTGGAATAGATTGGTCCAATTTAGTAATAATAATGAGAACGTGAATCATCAAGTTACTATGTGGTGGGACACCTTAACAGAAAATTAGAAGAATTTCTATTGTTCACCTGAAGAATTTTCGAATACTATGTCTATGTTAAAAACAAAAACTCAGAATAGCAAAGGGTGGAAACAAAAGATCTTCATAGAAGGAAAAGTTATACATTTGATAAGTAAATCTGAAAAAATGGGCCATGGGAACTAACATCAAGATGGTATTAAAATCTAAGGGGTTAGATTGGGAGGACAAAAAAGCCAAGATACACACTATGAAGCAGACCTTCAAACAGTGGTTAAAGGGTTACCACACTTTGAACTACATAAAAGAGAACCAGGATTTCTTAGGAGAAATAGTCAAAAAAGATGCCACATCAATTTGGTGGAGACTTAATAGGAAAGACAAGGTCCAAATGAATTTACAATCGGCATGTGTTGCAGAAGGAGATTGGGATAAGCATTTCTCAACCATATTTGGAAATAGAGAAGGAGTTTGTGGTGATGGTCAGTATTTAAAGAGTGGCCCTGGGCTTAAATGGTTGTACAAATATGACAAAGAGAAAATTAAAGAGATCGTTGACAGATTGAAAAATTCACAAGCATGTCGCCCTGATGGCATGTCAAATTGTAAATTTGAAAAAGGCCTGGAGGTTTGGGCTGACATCTTATTCAGACTTTTTACTCAAGTGGCTAGAACTGAAAGCATCCCTCCATCATGGATCCAGGTAACAATTGTCCCAATTCTTTTTTTTTTTAAAAGGTAAAAGAGAGGCCCCAGCTAATTACAGATCAATTTCACTGATAGATATCTCCTCTAAGATCCTGGCAAATCTAGTACTATGTGATCTGACCAAATGGGCTGAGAGTATACATAGGTTCAACCAGTTCCAGAACGGATATAGGAAGGGAATTGGAACCGCATTGAGCGGAATTACTCTCTGCATGCATGGTGCATGTTGGTGGGGGGACAGGTAGAACGTTATACGTGGCATCTTTAGATCTCTCCTCTGCCATTGACAACGTTGAAAGATCCATATTGTGGCGTAAGTTGTCAGGGCGCTGGAATAGAGCATGCATGCTTCAGCTTTTTTACTCCAATAACGTAGCCAAGATCTGACTGAATACTGATGGTGATCTATCAGGGGTAAGTGCAGTTGTGAAAGGGGTTCAACAGGGTTGTGTGATTGCACCAAGCCTGTTTAATTTATACATAGCTGACCTCTGGGATGAAAGCACTGGTTGGGGTGGTCTGCCCTCAAGATGTGGAGGATTAATGGTCATTTGTATTGCCTATGCAGATCTGATTTTACTGGATTTTACACCATCAGGACTTCAACGATCTCTGAATGGTATGGAGCTGTATTTAAATCAAAACAAATTGATCATTAATCTAGGAAAACCGATAAAAGAAATAGGAAAAGATATATATAGAATGAATAATGTTAAAATAGTGGAGGTGGAATCAGTGTTACTTGGATTACCTGTTCTCAACAAAAAAAAAGTTACTCAAGCAGAAAGCGAAAATGGAGGAGAAAGTAAGATCGTGTACTTCACTGATGAAGTCTATTAAATATCGGCTGCATACATTTTCTATGGTCACTAGTATTGAATTATATCATGCAAAGGAGACAGCAATGATTCTGCATGGGTCCGAATTGGTGGCCTTTGCTAATCGGGAATATTTGGATTGCCTTGGAGGTCTCATTTTGAAGGAAGTTTTAGGTTTGCCAAAATCGGTACCTATAAGTGTTATAAGATCATAGCTGGGTTTAAAATGTTGGTGGGCCCAACACATGAACAAATAAGAAAATCATCAACATGGAGAGTCCCAGTCTTAGCTCCTATTTGGGAGGGATGCTAATAAAGGGGGCAACACATTTCTTTGTAAATTTGAAAAAAGATGTGTGGGTTTTATGGAAAAAGCTGACATAACAATCCTTTATTCACAGTGGTGTATCAAAAACAAAATTAAAAGGTGCTATCAATCTACTAACTTTGAGGACTTGAGCAGATTGAAACTTTATCAGAACAAAGGTCTTCTGTATGCACCGTTAATTGAAACTAAATTGTATTTGAGGAAATTTACATCACAACAGTTCCGTACTTGGTACATGAAGTTTAGACTTAACTTTCTCGCCACACTTGAGGTTATGGGGCCGAGATTAAAAAAAAACAAGGAAATTAAAACATGCAGGCTCTATTAATCTGACTGTGCGGAGACATATGTTATGTTGATTTGCAAGAGAGGGGGGAAGGTTAGCGGGGATAGGGTGAGGATAGGTTCAGAACCTGCAGTAACTGGCGTCTGTGAGTATTGTTTTGCATGTGAGAGTTTGTGGGCGGCCCCCTGTATGTTGTAACCCTATGGGTAAGATTCAGTGCCTCGGGTGTGTGGTAGTGGTAGTGTATTGTGTTGGTGTTAGTGTATTGTGTGGGGTTGTGTGCATCAGTTAGATAGTGTCCATAAGGGATCCAGAGTCACTGGTAGCCTTAGCTGTACCATTATCTGGTGTCTTGGTGTATAATTGCGTCGTTGAAGGTTTTATGGACAATGTGGGGTGGTTCACTCTAGGTGCTTCAGAATCTAGAGATGCTGGGTGTGAACATATAATTAATTCTTGGTTGGTTTATTTGTAGTGTGGCTAGTCCAAGGTCTGGTGTAGTGGCATCAGTTATGCTGGAGGAGCAGATAAGGGGGAAATGGGTTAGTGAGTCGGTCAAATTGTTAGAGCCTCTGGCGCGGCTCTTTGGGTGCTGCTTGATGGCTTGTAGCCAGTTTCTTGATTGGAGTTGTTTGGCCCATCTGGTCTCCTTTCTAGTTGTTTGTCTGTGATGTTAATGTTGCTGGGGTTGTCATTGTCTGTTGAATAGCCAGGTTGAGTCATTTCCTGAATGCGATAGGGTCTTCTGAGGTTCTAATTTCCTTTTTTTGTAATGTTTTGCATCTATTTGTAGGTCGTTGTTGGATCTTAGGTCCATTCCTGGGAGATACTGGATAATCTTGTCTTTGCCCACTTCAGCTCCTTGTCTGTGCAAGGCTTTGTGGGCAATGCAGAGTGCATGGAATTTGATGAGTTTTTTTACTGGTAACCATAGTAGGCTTTTCAATGCAGGGGTGATGGGGTCTCTTCTGATTAACACAACGCAGGGGAGATTTTTCGAGATTTTAGTTAGCTACTTCTTTCTTTTTAGAGGCCTACATCTCACTTTATTTCCCTCTAGTCTAACTATGGATATGTCAGTATACACTAGCCCTAGTTGGTGATGATGTTCCGCCTATCTAAAACAGGGATAGAGAAGAGTCTGTCCCTAACCTCTCTCACTACTTTCCTACTTCTAAAACACCCTTTCGGAAGTTCAGACATTTTTATTGCTTCCTTGTGGAGTAGTATCTTAAAATCAAAAGTTTACATATATGTCAATAACTTGTGAAGCGGTGTTAGTCCACTGATTTTAAAAATACAACAACAATTGCTTTTACCCAAGCTCTCAATTAATGTGAGGGTCCTGGGGGTTCAGGATTCTAACCTGAACCTCTAAAATGTGGTCAACCAGTTTCAGCGGGATTGGCCTAAGTCTAACCGCTTTTTTCAGGACAGTGTGCCAGTTTCCAAACTGGGATCCCAAATGTATTCTTTTTCTCAAGGACTACGTCAATTTCTTTGGAAATGGTCTCTTCTTATTCTGCATGTATGTGAATCCTGCATGGGAACACAACATAAATAGGGGGCCGTCACTGTCTATAGTATCCTAATTGTAATACTATGATAGATTATTTATCTCCTTACCCTTGATGTCAATGGGCTGCAGTTTCTGTGATAGATACGCTTTCCATAATTTGACTCTGCAGAAAAACATATAGGTATAGGTGTATACTCTGCACTGTTTACTATTTTTAGCACTTCCTGTCATATGTCATATCGATAGTAGGCCACTGCTTGTCTCTTACCAGTGGCTTCTTGTCTGTGTCTTTCTTCAGATATTTCTTTTCTTGGTATTTTTAACTCCGGACCTGCCAATAACAAGTTCCAGTCATTATAGATAATATTACATTATACACCCATAAATCTTTCTTTTCTTTATATCTCCGGAATTATAAATTTCAGATTGCTGGGTCAGGGCACTCTAAATGATATGGCATAAACAACCTGCTTTCAATTTTCTGTTGTACTCATTCTGAATGATCTGATAATATCCGCGCAAGCACTGCTTCCCGTTTATCTTGTTGCGCGTACTGTGTAACTCCTGTTGTCCTCTCGAGTCACTGCGATGCTCCAGTCATGACGCATTCGCCTAGCATTCTAATCGTCGTGCTTACAAGCGGGTCACGTGATATCTCATAGTATCACGTACAGCGTTCACACGTGTTTACAACTCCTATTGTGTCATCTCTGCGGACCGCTGAGTCCTATTTCTATTTCAGCTGTTGTTCATGCCATGGAATTATTTGTTATTATTTTCGTAGAGGATTTAACAATGTAGCGGCATGTCTTTTATACCTGCATCCATTTTCACAATTGTTTGTATTTATATTTTCTCCATTGGTGAAACATGGATTATTAGCATGTGTGGTGACAAACTAGGTTATAGATCATCTATGAATTTTCATAAATTCCAGGCTGCTCATTCGGGCAGCGATATGTTTGCTATAGTCATTCCTTATGTTATTTATGGCCCACAGTGTTCGTATCACATAGAACAGTCCTTTTTCTATATTTGTTTCTTTTTTGCCGTGTTGTAATGCATGGCTCTGATTATTTCAATAAATGCCACTTGTCTTTGCCACAGGGATATGTATACTAAATCCATATCCTCTATGTCTAATATGTGGTTGATATCAGTTTTTGATGTTATCATTTCTATTGTGTAATGCTGTATATCTTTCTACAGTATTTGCAGCAGGGGCGTTGCTAGGGAGGGGCTAAGGGGGCTATAGCCCCTGATCTTCTGGTTGTAGCTCCGAATAGAATCTCAGGAGCTACAGCCAAAAGACTAGCTAGCCCCCAGTCCCAACAGTTCCGGCATTAGCTTAGCCCCGGGTCTTTTCCAGACCTAGCAACTCCCCTGATTCGCAGCATTACTGTAGATGATACATATTTCTACTGTGGTTACACACTGTCTAGTTATGCACAGGCAGATGTATTTACCAGATAGCCAATGATTATTGTTAAATGATACTGGTCCTGTCTTTGTTTTAAACATCTGACCCACTTAATTACTGTACTGAACTATTGTATTCAATGTGTAGAGTACTGATTGTGTTTATATCGTACTTATTCCTCTCGTGGTGTTATGTCCCGTGTTGTTTAAATTCATGGGTAACTTCCTGGTTATTATAACCTATGTGACTTGTTTCATAACAATCACTTTATTCCCACCATCATATTCCAAGTCGCCAATGTTTGCCAACAGATCTCCTCATTTAGACCCTCTTTTGAGCCCTTAAGTCGAAATATACATAACTGTTCTTTCTTCAGTAGCACAGATCCTATATTGCCCCCTCTTTTTGGTATCTTTATTTTTTCTCGTATTCTCCATTTTATGTAATTCTCTGTGTGATTCATCTGTATAAAATGCTCTACCGGGGGTGCAGTCATTTGTTTTCTTCGAATGTTCGAGAAGTGTTCACATATTCTGATTTTAATGGCTCTGGTAGTCATTCCAATATATCTCTTTTCACAGGGACATATGATTTGGTATATCACATGTGTGGTATTACAGTTTGTCAGTGATCTTTGTTCCCACGGTGTTGCCCATCCTCTGTCTACCTGTGTGGAACGTTTTTTATAGCTACAGACTAAACATTGAGCACAGAGGGTATGCCCTAGCGCTCGTGGCAGAAATCTGCTAGTCTCACTAGTGAGTACATATCGAATACCCAGACTCGCTTTTAAGTGGAAAAGGTTACTTTAAGGTGACAGGCCAAAGCTCACAAAGAAACGCTAACCTGGCTCCCTGGCCTTACAGACTAACATATCCGTTTTAACAATTTGCCAAACAATTATATAAATAAACAATTTCCATTCCCCACAATTTAATAGTTAAAGCATTTCAAATTCCTCCCTTCCTATCCCTTGCTCCCTTCCATCTCCTTAAAATCCTATCAACCTTCATTCCCACTTTCTCCCATCTTCTCCCTGAGGCCACGCCCCTCCTTCTTTAATACATGTTCCCCCTATTTGACCCCCGGGGTAGCCCGTTCATGCAAACAGCACCACCAACTTCCTTTACAGCGCTAGTACCCCATTGTGCTTCCCCACCTCTCCTCCAAAGGGCCATGTCCCCGGCACCAGACAAACCCTCCCCTGAGGTGTTCTTTCTGCCCCACCCCATAACCTAAGTTTTCCTCTATTTCCAACTTCTTATTATGTCTTCCCACGCCAACGTAACGTCCAGTAAGTAATAACTGTTTCTGTATACCGAGAGATGCACTCCGTCCTCCAGAAAAACTGAAAAATCCTTATAAATTATTTAATGGTGCTCCAGCACTTGCACCCCCACCGCACTACAAAACTTCCCCATTTCCCTGTTAATTTTCTTCCTTGTCCTTTCTACTGCCCCTTCATTCACTGCACCCCTCCAAACTCTCCTCAGCAATAACTTTGTCCAAACCAACCTTACCCTGGGCCATATCTCCCGTAACCAGCTAAGGTCCCTTTTCATCTTCCTTAACAATGATACTCATGTGTCTCTAACTAAGTCATTCTCCCCTGGTTGTACAAGTATTCCTTCTGGAACCCCATGGCGCTCTCTCAATCCTGCTAACATGGGCAGCAATTGGTCCCACCTAAGCCTCCCTACCCCTGACCAGCAATGTTGTAGCTGAAACCCAGTTGTGTCACAAAAATCTGTTTTCCCGCCTCTTTCCCAGCCCATTTTACAATTGAATGTCCACAAATCCATATCTGCGGCAACTCACCTCTCCTCCGTGCCACATCTGCAAAAGAAAAATTGTTATGACTTTCTCTCCCCCACTCCCAAACCCTCCCCTGTCCCCTGCTCTTGTCCACATTCCTAAATGGCCCCTTTCCCAAACTCTGGAATGTACCCCATGACCTTTCCCGAACTCCAGCGCCCCAGCCTTTTAACCTCCTTCTCTGATAGACCCATCCTTCTACCTTCCGATGCCGCCCCCATCCTGAAAGAATGAGTACCCAAAATCCTGTGTTCTCTCCCCCAGGGCCACCAAAGCCCTCCTCATGACCCCCCAAACTTGTGCTGCCGACACTGCTGACCCTTCCTTGTGCTGAAAGACCAACCCTTCCCACAACTCCTTGCTACCTCTATCCAGCAACACCCAACAGCCCTTTCCTTTCTGATCCGTCTTTAATCTGCTGATCTTTATCCACCTAATTCTGATAAATGATCATCTCCCCACCTTAGACCTCCTTCCCCTGCTATCCTGTTCCCCTCCTGTTCTCCCTTGCCCAACCCCCTAGCACCTTACGTCCATATCATCATGTTTCCCCCACTGCACCAGGGGCCCTCCGTGCACCCCTCGTCCATGCAGTTCCATCTCATTGCTGTTTCACCCCCCTGCACCAGGGGCCAACATGCATCCCCATCCATGCAGTTCCCTCTCCTTGCTGTTCCCCCCCTCTGCACCCGGAGCCAAACATGAACCCCCGTCCATGCAGTCCAATCCACATAACCTGACCCTTCACGTAGCAACTCTGCACATTTATCCCCTTGTGTGCTGCTCTTCTTCTGCTCCTTCATCCGCGCACAAAAACTATATCAACTTTATGCCCTCAGTAAATACTTACACTACTCCTAGCCAAACTTGCAATCCTCCCTGACTGCTCCTGCCAACCTCACCTTGTGATGTAGGTACTTCGCTCCCGCCATAGCCTGCACCGTGTTTTCTACAAAATGCAAACCAGGGCCACTACCAAGCACTCGCAATTAAGATACCCCATTGACCTCTGCATGTCTCAGTATTATTTTCCAACCCGCTATACCCTTCTACAGCAACCCTACAAACCTGCTCCCCTTATTGTGCGGCAAGCGTGAGGACCCAGCCACAGCATACAACTCCCTCCCTAGAATGGTCAACACCCCACCGGATCTACAGTTATTTCCTACCGCCAGATGCAGATTCCTGCATTAATGCCTGAAAAGACCTTCACGTCCTCCAACATTCTAGTTCTCTGCCCGCCCCACTGACATTTGTCCAGCTAATGCACCCTGCTACACAACCCAAACTCTAAGTAAAACCAGCTGCACCAACATCTAAAGCGCACAACCATGAACATGAAACTGCCCAGCCCCTAAGCAACGCTTTGTCCACATAACTTTGGCCTTTGAACTGCCTCTGCTGCATCCTTGGACCTTGATAACTCATTTAAAAACCCTTGTGATAACCTTTCCCCAAACTCTTGGTCACCTGCCTGTCTGGGTAAACTGGGCCACTCCTCCAGAAACACAGCTTTAACTGGAGTATGGGCCTTCCCCCACAACTCCTTGCCCTGTTCCCCGCCCTCTCCCTCTGTCCCCTGTTTAGAAACATTGAGCAACCGGATGCCGTCCTGTGCATCTGCTACACTTGTGCTTAAACTTGCACACCGTTCTCGTGCAGCTTTCTTTATTGAACGCCCAACATGCTACTGAGGGCTGACCTCTGCCTCATCCCCCCACTGGGTACGGGGTGGGGCGACCATGAAAGGGCCGGGAAGGCACAGGTAAACCGCTCGCTGTATGCTACGTTGGTGCTGGCCTTCTAGGCGCCATCCATTGCAGCCAGAGTCCATGTCAATCTCTCCCCACACTGCCTGGCTATCCTGTGCCATCCTCGTCTTAAAGTCTTCATCATAGCTCACCCAAGCGAAACCCCCAAAACTCATAAACGCCTTCCTTATTACATCCATGTATTTCAATAGCGTTACACACCTCTCTGGAAAATTCTCACAGTAAACACTTGCATATATAATAAAGGCTGACGTCCAATTTTCAATCGTGACCAGCACCTTTGGTCTTGTGGCCAACTCCCTCTCCTCTTCTTTAGACCCTTCCTTCACTCTCACCTCCCTGTGCAGGAGTTTGAAAACATCCACAAACTCCCCTGCCCATATCTTTTCTTTTGTCGTCCCCATCAAATGCGCACCCAGGAGCTTTGTAATGCCGATATAAGTCATCCTTTTGTCCTTCCCTGTACCTTCCACAGGCTTCTCCATAGGCACCTGCATCACCTCTGGAGCCACAAGCTCCTCCACCTTGTCAGTTTGTACTTCCACTGAGGATACACCCTTTGCACTCTCCAAGGCCCCTGTGGTCTGAAATCCTGTTTCCCCACCTCTCCCCCGTGCCCCAGCTCCCTCCCTGCATGTCCCCCACCTCGTGTCTGACCTGTGCCAAGCTGCTGACAACTCCAGTTCCCGCTCACCTCTTTCTGCCCTGCCGTCACCTAGCCGCGGCATCCTGGCCTCCACTCCGACCCTCCTCCTCTCTTTTCTCACTGGGCTCCTGCTGCAGGGACAAAAACATCAGCAGACTCCCCTAACCAATTTCCCGGACGTCTTCTTGCACTCCTGCCCCCCCAACCTGACTTTCCCCTTCAAACCTTAAACCCCTTCTCACCCTTTCCCTCCCCCGTAAACCATTTTGCTCTTCCTCCTTCCACTGTCCAACATTCTCCTCCGCCCATTCATCATCCCCCATGAAATATCATTGTTGCTGCGCTCGCACACTCGGGCCGGCCAGCTCCTCTTCGTGTGAGCCAGAGGTGTCCGCCCCGCCGCTCCATTGACGTCTTCTATGCGGGGCCGTGTTGAGCCCCATACCAGCTCCTCTCTTCTTGGGCAAGGGGTTCTCTCCTCCACCCTTTGCACATCCGTGCTAGGGGCCGTGTTGCGCCCTCTAGTCTGTTCTCTGCATTCTTCCGGAGGGGCCATTCTCAAGCCCTCTCCAACCGCCTCCTCCGGCATCACAGGGGCCATACTATGCCCTCCAAGGCGGGGAGGTCGTTCTGCACCTTCCCCTTTCTTCACTAATCGACGCAGACTGCTCCCTCCTCCTCCCACCTCCACTCTTTCCAGGTATTTCCCCCCTCTGCCCCTCCGCCTGGCTGCCCCTCTAGGGTCCGAGCCGCCCCTAACCTCACCCCTGGCCTGCTTCGTGCCCACTTCTGGCCCCACTCCACCCGAGGTCTCCCCCGGACCTTTAGCTCCCGACCCACTGCACGACCCTTCACCTACCTCTCCCCCATCCTGGACGCTCTCCTAGATACCTTCCTCCTGGTCCTTCTAACTCTTTGTCCCATACCCCCCCACCTGCTGATGGGCTAAAGGCCACCACTGTAGCGAAGGCCCCATCTGACGCCGCTCTGTGCTGCGGCCTACCCTCTCCGGCCCCTTTTTCCCCCATAACTTCACCCACTGCCCCTTCCAGCTGGGCTTTAGTTGTCCTGCTAATAATACTCAGGGCTTCCCTCAATGCCTGGTCATCCACCAAGCCCTTTGCCCTAGAACCCTGTCCTGCCATCGTAAACCAGTAGTAGGCTGATGCGCTTTGTTAACACCTTAACCTAACGCTCCCCACAAATGAACTGACACCCGAGCCTGCAATGTGTCCCTTAGGTGACCTACGCTGCGTAGGGGGCGGCCTGGACAACAGTACCAAGCTGCCAAATTATGGCCTGTAATACTTCTGTCTCCCCAGAAGCAAGCATGGGCAGTTCTCCACCAGAAGCCCAACTCCCTGCCGGGTCTACTGTCTTATACGCAGGATGTAATACCTGCCTTTCTCGGGCAACCCTGTCAATACTCCCAACCACTGCTTAATAATAGCTGCTCTTAAATTAGCCTGCTGCTAGGCAAAATAATTTTCTCTCAGCCCTATAAACCCCAGTGCTGATTCTGGAAACTTTTTTTTTTTTAAATGTATTCCTGCCGCTATTTTTGCTTGCAGGCAATGAAAACAGCTGTCCTACATATTGCGAGTCTTAATCAGGCTACCCGCACACTGCCCCCACGTGGGTAACACCTGTACTCGCAGGCCACCTGATGACTTGACAGGAGGGCCTGCGCACCACACTAACTGGTGCTGGCCCTTTAAGGCGACAGCACTGCTCCCTGTCTGAGCTACACGGACCCTGTGCTCAACAGAACATGGAGCTGAGGAAACCTCAGGATCAACACGATATCCCCCACACCCTCGTGCTCCCAACAAACCCCCTACCAGCCCCCACGGCTCCCCACATGGCACTCGCACCTCGTCACAGGCGCCTGGGGCTAGTCCCAACTGTGGCTTGCTCCCGAACCTTCTCTGCCCCTTGTATACACCCTGTGGCACCCTATGTGCAGGCCAGCTCGCTTTGCGTTCCCCCCCAGGACCCTCCTTCTGGTGCTTTTGTTTGTTAACATAATGCACTTGCAACAGGTCTGTGTCTGGATAGACCCCATTGCTCTGTCAATATCAACGGTACCTTTTCAATTACTTTTGGCTATTAGGAGGTTCTTGTGTGCCACCTATAAGCCGAAGCTGCTGCTTTGGACTGCAGGCAGGAGTGAGATTGTTGACATGTGAGGGGGGATGCATGGCTTGTGGGTGCTGCTGTTGGCTGGCCATGGCCATGCCAATTCCTATGGCACACCCACACACTACCTGCCCATCCTCGCCCAACACACATCCTCTTAGGATCTCTGAGATAGCTCTTTCAAGCAGTAACATCAAGCTTTGACCTGGCAGTGTTATTTCTAGGAGGTCTGCTGAGAGTTAATGGCTTAATTAGGTGCAGTAATGTGCTACTGGTCTGATATAAATGGCATAACCAAGTGTGTTTTAAGTAACTTGATTTATATATGTTCCTCTGCAACGAAATGCTGTTCAAAACAAGCATTGACAAAACCCAACAGCTTTGGCTTGTGTATAAGGATACGCATTGTTTGCAGTGGTGCTCTCGTCATTCTCCAGCTGTTGCCTTCTAATACCCAGGTAGTACTGTTATGGCAGTTTCTGTCAAATACCTATCCCAGACCTACACAAAAGCCAGATCCTCTGGCTTTGCCAATGTTTGTTATTTGTATGTCCTGCAGATTCTTCCACATCACACTATGTCACAGAGCTTCGCCGTGCCACTAGTCAAAACGTTCCATTTTTCTATGGAAGACATAGGATCCATCCATGAACATCCACTATTCTTTGAACTGCAGCTCTTTGACCTGTTAGGACAGCAGTGCTTGCCTTTGTTCCATGCTCTCTTTGCAGTCTGCTTCGGAAGTTGTTGCTAATATCCCTTTTTGTGCTACTTGTTCTATGAAGATCGAGGCTTCTTCTCCGTACTTTTACTTTAGGCTGCTTTTCCTTTTAAGCCGGAGAAATGGATAGGACACTAAATTTACTTGTAAATGTCTAGGGTGATGGCTTTCAAAACCGAACATAGAATTCTTGTCAATTTTCTTATAATAATAATTGAGCATTTATATAGTTCTACGAACCCTCAGGCATCTGAGCGCTGCTTATTATTACCCATGGTGTGTGGTGCTCATTTATTGACCTCTAAGGATGAAAGGCTGAGTTTGGCCCGGCCGGGATTCAAACCTTCTCTGCAGGATATCAAAGCGAGCGCTCTACTCGCTGTGCTATCACTGTGCCACCAGACCGGTTTATGACAGGGTTTTGTCCAAAGTCACTCGTCATTCTAAAAAGTAAATAGAGATGTGAGGCCTGGGGCCAGCACCTACTGTCTGATGAACAGCTGTTACTTTTAATGCACTGTGTCTTGTTGGCAGTTTTTTGTCACTCAAAACCTCTATCTTGCCTCTGGCTTGAGCTCAGCTGAACGATTTGTGTTGACATGCAAGAAATGTTGCAGGGGTCCAAATCTTTGATGGCCGCCACTGCAGGCCCGCTGGCACCCTATTATCTGCCCCCCAGTCCTCTGCACCAAAAGCTGCCTGCACTACTGAGAACACAGTGGCAGATCTTGCACTCTGGATGATTACATACAGGGAGGAAATGGTGTGCACTGGCCAATGGTGCTGTGACTGATGGCAATACCAATATTTCTACTTCGCATTCAGTGTTTGACACATTTTCGAGCGCAACGGTCACTGGTGTGCAAACTTTAAAATTGCTACTAAATAGAATTAAACCTTGTCTGCCAAAGTGCCAAAGAGGGGCCAGGGGCGTTGCTAGGGAGGGCTAAGGGGGCTAAAGCCCCTGATCTTTTGGTTGTAGCCCCGGATAGAATCTCAGGAGATACAGCCAAAAGGCCAGCTAGCCCCCAGTCCCAACAGTTCCGACATCAGTGTAGCCCCGGGTCTTTTCCAGACCTAGCAACTCCCCCGCGCAAAGATCAACAAAATCAGAGGATGGAGATTCGAGTAGGCCCGAGTCATCACTTGGGTTTTCTCTAGGGAATTATGAGGAAGATGCGCACAGCCACTTTGTAAGATTCTTCCAGTGCAGCAAAGAGGGGAAGGTTGGAGGCTAACCTGCATACATGTGTGACTATGGTATTCTGTTTTCGTATCATGAAAAATGTCATGAAAACTAGATGTTGGCATTACGAGAAATGTTTCATTAGCCCTTTTTCGGACCTCCAAAGTTGTCTAGATTTTTGAAGGCCTAAGATGCATTTTGAGACCCTTTTTTGGGATGCCAAACTTTTCTGGACCTTGAGGGGTGTAGGATGCGTTTTTCGGTGGTGTTTTGGTGGTGTTTTTTGGGACCTGATTACTTGGTCGCTGCCGCTTCACCCGTTTCGTGAAACTGATGTTTTTTTGCGTTATTCATGGCGGGACCTGATTGGTGCTCTGCACCAATGCGCCATGCAGGTCTACAGACCTAGTGCGAGCTGCTCACCGGAGCCATTCTACAAAAATCCCTGGGCCAGGTGAATCACTCTACACCCCCAACGCCCCATAACAGGGGACAAAATGGATGCACATGCTGTAAAAAGCACGTGGGGGGAGGCCGTAGCAGGCTCTCCCCCACGGCCTTGCCCCTTCCTGGGACCTCCTCTGCCTGCCTCCCAGACCTCCCCAGGCCCTGATTGGCGCTCTGCACCAATGCACCATGCAGGTCTACAGACCTGGTGCGAGCGCCTCACCGGAGCCATTCTACAAAAATCCCCGGGCCAGGTAAGCCACGCTACACCCCCAGCACCCCATAGTAGGGGACAAAATGGATCCACATGCTGTAAAAAGCACGTGGGGGGAGGCCGTAGCAGGCTCTCCCCCACGGCCTTGCCGCTTCCTAGGACCTCCTCTGCCCGCCTCCCAGACCTCCCCCAGGCCCTGATTGGTGCTCTGCACCAATGCACCATGAAGGTCTACAGACCTTGTGCGAGCGGCTCACCGGAGCCATCTACAAAAATCCCCGGGCCAGGTGAATCACTCTACACCCCCAACACCCCATAACAGGGGACAAAATGGATGCACATGCTGTAAAAAGCATGTGGGGGGAGGCCGTAGCAGGCTCTTCCCCATGGCCTTGCCGCTTCCTGGGACCTCCTGTGCCCAGAACTGTGAACATTAGCCTGCGTCACATCTAGTTAAGATTGTGAATGTTAGTATGCCCGCACTTAAGTGAAACTTGAATGTTAGCATGTGCCATACTTACAATTGTGAACATTAGCCTGCGTCACATATAGATAGGACTGTGAAGGTTAGCATGCCTGCACTTAGACAGAACTGTGAACATTATCCTGCATCACATCTAGTTAAGATTGTGAATGTTAGCATGCCTGTACTTAGGTGAAACTTGAATGTTAGCATGTGCCACATTTAAAATTGTGAACATTAGCCTGTGTCACATCTAGATAGGACTGTGAATGTTAGCATGCCGGCACTTAGACAGAACTGTGAACATTAGCCTGCGTCACATCTAGTTAAGATTGTGAATGTTAGCATGCTCACACTTAGAATTATGAACATTAGCCTGCGTCACATCTAGATAGGACTGTGAATGTTAACATGCCTACACTTAGACAGAACTGTGAACATTAGCCTGCGTCACATCTAGATAGGATTATGAATGTTAGCATGCCCGCAGCTAGGTGAAACTTGAATGCTAGCATGTGCCACACTTGGAGTTGTGAACATTGGCCTGCGTCGCATCTAGATAAGATTATGATTGATAGAATGCCCACAACTAGAACTGTGAACATTAGCCTCACCACATCTAGATAGGATTGTGAAGGTTAGCAAGTGACACACTTAGACTGAATAATGAAGGTCAGCAAGTGCTACACTTAGACAAAACTGTGAATGTTAACATGTTAAATGTCAGGTAACCCACTAACTAATGTAAGCTCCAACTCCCTGCATACTTATCTCATCCAAAAAACTCACACAACAATCTCTCGCACAACAAGTCGCACACACTTCACAACACTGCAACAACACATAAGCCGCACCAACAGCACACGCGGACTGACACCGATCCAATGCTCGCACCAAAACTCAGCACCCGGTGTATACCGAGTTGAAGCTGCCAACAGAACACCACTCCTCTCACTATCCTACTCCCTCTTCACCTAACTAACCCATCCCACCTTGTCGTTTACAGATCTGCCAGAGCGCCTGGGGACCAACTCTGTTGGTGACGGTGCGCGGCACAAATACCTTTAACATTTAACATTTAACATTACTGGCACACAAGAAGTTCGCATGATCAAATACCTTGCAGTTTCTGTTAATTGAAAACTGTATGTTGTCAAATATGAAGTTATGCTATGCTGTATTGTCACACTATTGTTTGAATGCAGTAACTGTCTTGCCTCCCTATTACACCAGATGATCGCCCTGTCCTAGCCCTGTCTTCCGACACTGTGTTAAAAAACATCAATAAAATAAAATCAACATAAAATGAAAAATTGTAGGAGATGTGATTCAAACACGACAAAGAATGAAAGTAGAGGCAAAGAGAAAGTGAAGTGGGCCAGAGAAGAATGGCTTTATGGGAGGTGTATTTCAATCACTACTACCTCAGTGGCACTGACAATCTTAAGAGAACCCAATCCTGCAAAGCAGAGGTGGCCAGGGGGGATCCATGGTACCACTAACAAGATGAGGCAGTGAAGGGATGGTGCATGGAGTTGTGCTCAAATAATACATTTGGCTTACATGTGTCCAAGGGTGGGTTGGTTTTTTTTATCGTGCCTCTATGAGATTGTCCCATGGAGTTTGTCTACAGACCAAAATTGATGTTCAAGGGCATTTTCTCTGTGTGTTTGTTTGTTTATTATTTGTAAAGCGCGCCAGACCCGGGGGTATCAGGGCGCAGAGGTTACAAGGAGGTTCGCAGCTTGTGCATCTAAACAAGGCAATTGCCCTTCGCACTGTGTTCATGTCGTTTGCTCTCACTGTTCTAACATAATACAGGTGTGCCTGTGTTTGACATAACCCTTGAGGCAGTTCTTTTATGGTCATAGCGCCAATGCTGAATGGGTGCAGCGTGGTGTTGCTCAAGGCATACTTGTCATTGAGAGGGCCTTCAAATGTGTCACACTTGTATTAGGAAGGGTCTGCCCCACCCCCCTCCTCCAAGTAAGCATACGATTCCCATGTTCAGCTGCCAGTTGCTGCGCCCTTGTGGCTGTGACATAACATAGCTGCCATCTTGAAGGTTTTCTAAGCTTGTCTTTGCATGCTTGCTAAAACCACGTATTAGGTGATTATTATTCTGCCATTCCAAAAGGCCATTTTCAGTGGGAGGAACTTCACCCACTATTACATTCCATTCCTTAGTGTATGTTTAATATGAAAATGCTTTTTTTCCAATTTCCCTATTGTCGAGGGGTTGATATGTTCCCCCAAAAGAGATCCGTCCCGGTCTCAGTGTTTTGCTGAGTTTGTTTATAAATTGCTTGCCTGTCCTGTGTTTGATTTAGGACACGTGCAGGGCAAACCTATTAAAACCCTGCGCACATCTGCCAGTCCCATGCTGGCATGCTCTGCTTTCTCAAAGGCCACCGAAACTGTGCAGCTTTTTAGAGTTTTTTCGGCTAACCAATCAAGAGGAGGGTGTTCAATCCGCCCCCATGATAGAGTCTCTAAAGTGCACAAAATATGAAACTATATACTTCGTTTTCCTACAGTGCTCACGTGGTCATTGGTCACCGAAGGACAAATGCACAATGACTCGTGATTCTGCCACAATGTACGGATAAGTAGCATTATTCTGGTGCCTTAGCAGATCAGTGCCTCACCGAGGCAGATTGGGTCTGCCTCTTCCACCCTAAGCTGTATCCTTGCCTGGAACCGCTTGGGTTCCCAGGCTCCATATCCTTCCGTTAAAGCATCACATTTGTGGAGGTGTGGACTCCTCCTGGAAGAGGTCAGTTGCTACCATTGTTGGGACCATTCCAAGAGATGTAGATGAGTCACTGCATGAGGTGGTGGCAGGCCCGGAATCATGATACAGCCTGGGATCCAGTGCCTAGCACCACATCATACAATGAATTTGCTTTAACCCCACGCTCGCGGCTGGTTCAATATTGGTGATTGACATGAAAAAAACTTGGAGGTCACCATTGCAGCAGATTCCTAGAAGAGATCCCTGACTTTCCTCCCATATTAGAGTACTGATACAGCCGAGACCCCTTCAGATTGCCTGCATGGAGCAGGAACTGATATGGCAGAGACCCCTTCAGATTGCCTACATGGAGCAGGAACTGATACGGAAGAGACCCCTTCAGATTGCCTGCATGGAGTGGGCACTGATACGGCAGAGACCCCTTCAGATTGCCTGCATGGAGCGTGAACTGATACGGCAGAGACCCCTTCAGATTGCCTGCATGGAGCGGGCACTGATACGGCAGAGACCCCTTCAGATTGCCTCCATGGAGCGGGAACTGATGCGTCGGAGATGCCTTCAGATTGCCTGCATGAAGTGGGAACTGATGCGGCGGGGACGCCTTCAGATTGCCTGCATGGGGTGGGAACAGATACGGCAGAGACCCCTTGAGATTGTCTGCATGGAGCGGGAACTGATGCGGCGGAGACGCCTTCCGATTGTCCGCATGGAGTGGGATCTGATGCGGGGGGGACGCCTTCAGATTGCCTGCATGGAGTGGGAACTGATGCATCGGTGACGCCTTCAGATTGCCTACATGGAGCGGGATCTGATGCGGTGAAGACGTCTTCAGATTGCCTGCATTAAGCGGGAACTGATGCAGCGGTACCGCTTTTAGATTGTCTGCAAAGAGCAGGAACTGATGCTGCGGTACTGCTTTTAGATTGCATGCATGGAGCGGGAACTGATGCGTCAGAGACGCCTTCAAATTGCCTGCATGGAGCGGGAACTGATGCGACGGAGACGCCTTCCGATTGCCTGCATGGAGCGGGAACTGATGCGGCGGAGATGCCTTCCGATTGCCTGCATGGAGCGGGAACTGATGCGGCGGAGACGCCTTCTGATTGCCTGCATGGAGCGGGAACTGATACGGCAGAGACCCCTTCAGATTGCCTGCATGGAGCGGGCACTGATACGGCAGAGACCCCTTCAGATTGCCTCCATGGAGCGGGAACTGATGCGTCAGAGATGCCTTCCGATTGCCTGCATGAAGTGGGAACTGATGCGGCGGGGACGCCTTCAGATTGCCTGCATGGGGTGGGAACTGATGCGTCGGGTATGCCTTCAGATTGCCTGCATGGAGCGGGAACAGATACGGCAGAGACCCCTTGAGATTGCCTGCATGGAGCGGGAACTGATGCGGCAGAGACGCCTTCAGATTGCCCGCATGGAGATGCGGGGGGGATGCCTTCAGATTGCCTGCATGGAGTGGGAACTGATGCATCGGTGACGCCTTCAGATTGCCTACATGGAGAGGGATCTGATGCGGTGAAGACGTCTTCAGATTGCCTGCATTTAGCGGGAACTGATGCGGCGGTACCGCTTTTAGATTGCCTGCATGGAGCAGGAACTGATGCTGCGGTACTGCTTTTAGATTGCCTGCATGGAGCGGGAACTGATGCGTCAGAGACGCCTTCAGATTGCCTGCATGGAGCGGGAACTGATGCGGCGGAGACGCCTTCCGATTGCCTGCATGGAGCGGGAACTGATGCGGCAGAAACGCATTCAGATTGCCTACATGGAGCGGGAGAACACAAATGGCAGACTTCGGTTTCTCCAGGTTTTCAAGTATCTGCACCATTTTACACCCTGACGAAAATTGGGGTATTTGTATTTTACACTTTTAATTGTATCCCTATCACTGTATCCTATTACTGTACCCTTAATTTACAGTGTTTTGTTGCTTCCCAGCCTGGTTGGCGCTACATAAAATCCAAAATATACACTTACACAAAATATATACAAAATGTACTTATATAAAACATGGTTATCCCTTGTGAGAATAACAGACACACTCTCGAAAGCAGAAAATGCATTCTCCGTATGTCCCTGAGCCCTACCACCGTGCACCCAAGAAGGTAAGCTTCCAGGAAACCAGGTGCCAAAACGGTGCAAGGCTGGAAACAACAAAAATCACAGATGCGTGTGAGTGACTGCTCTCCTGCTCCCACTCACACCATGCAGATACTGACCAAAGTGTGTTCATAGAATGCCACAAAAGGCAGACTGTTGTTCAGAAGAAAACGATACATATTTGATGATAAGGTGCACAAGCAATGTGTTAATTATAATCGATTTGCACCAAAATTGCAATACTCGTTTACTAATGATTCACTCGTTAAACAATTCCTAACTAATTACTAATCACAGCTGGCTCTAGGGGTCATTCTGAGTGATTGATCAGTGTTTCACCAGCGTTAAAGATGGAAGGCCAAACTGGTGGGACCGCTGCTGGTCCCCTTTCCATGTGTTGAGAGTCCATTGGAATCTATAGGGCAGTTTTGGCAGAATTACCACCAAAGTAATTCTGCTGATTTTGCCGATTTTCAGCGGAAAACTGGAGGGTTTACCTCCAGCATGACGCTGGTGGTAAATCCCCCACTCCAGGGTCATACTCATAGTATGATGGAGCGGGAAATGTGACAGTAATTCTGTTACCGCTCATTTTTTCCTGTACCCACATACTCGTAATGAGCCCCTAAGAGTTTAGTGATATTACCTCTGCTAATACCACCAAACAAATGTACAGTTACTGCATGCATGCGGTAAAGAGAAGGTTCTACGTGATGATGCAGTCATGCAAACCCTTCAGTTATTCCCCATTCTGGGGAAATTAGATATCTCTATGTGGGGTAATATTGCATGTGGCAGTGATGCAGTGGGGGAAATGTGTACTGAAACGCTAAATTTGGTGGTGTGGTAAAAGTTGTGGTAATTCCTTTACCACCTCTTTTTAAACAAGCTGTCAACTGTATAATGAGGCTCTGGGTGTGATTCCCTTGTCAACACATGGGAGTCCCTCACGCTGTGTAGAACAACCCCACACCCAGTCATGAGGTGCACATTACACAATCATTATTATAATTATGAACTACTAGAGCCCTGTTCCACATTTGGTTAATAAATTACTCCTCCGTGAAGCGTTGTTGCACTTTTGCTGCAGATTCATTATTTATTTGTTAATACGGTCATAATGCACTTTACTATGAAGCGATACTGAAAAAAACCTGGAAAGCTTAGGATTTGTTCAATGACACAAGCCGAGCAACATGAAGAGTCTAGGTGAAGAAGTTCAGAAATATTCAAAGTTGTTGAAAGATAACCATTTTAAAGGCAGACTCCGAAGTGCACATGACCACATATCGGCTTCATCATCCCGATATCACTTGATTTGTGTGGAAACCAGAGTCTGGGTGTATAGGTCATGCCGGCAGTTCTGCCTCTCACCGCGGGCCAATCTGCCCTCTGTGGGTTTGAATCCCGCATCAGGGAGGACTCAGCCTTTCATCATTGAGAGTTCAATAAATTGAGTACCATTGCATGGCCAAATAACAACACCTACTTTACATCTTTGCTCCAAAGTTGGGGGAATCTGGCATGGAGCACTACATCAGAACCCAAACTATTATCATCATCATCATCGCTCGAGCACTAGCTTTTCTAAAGACAATTTATCAAATGAATCAGAAAGATCCAGCAGTCGCCATTTTGGTATTGCATTTGATCTCCCTGAGAGAATGTGCCGATTCCAGAACAACCCAAACAAGGACAAGGTCTGCAACATTAGACTGGCTGGCATTCTGAGATTCATACTTGAGTCGACAGAACAACAAAATATCAAGCAATTTAATTTAAAAAAAATGTTAAGTGTTCACATTTCTAGTTATATGTTTAGCCTACACATATACACAGGGCTGTGGCAATAAATATCTTGGATTTGTCTATGGGAAAGGAGAAAGTATCATTTGTTTCGTCGTTAAAGAAAAACTTTGAGAACACCTCTGGGCCCGGCATGCACACAAAAAGCTGGCACTGCTGGCTAAGAGTGCTGGCATGTTGCATTGAAGCCTGTATTAAAAGGTACTCCTCCTGGCACCGCCTTTTCTCCATCGATAGTGGTAGCAAGAAGGTGTCACTCGGAAGCCACTTGTCTGTATCACACATCCGAGTTCAGGCTTGTGGTGCCTAAAGGGGTTGACATAGTTTCATGCCCTAGTGTTTCAATATTAGATAATCGATTCTGTGTCAAGGAGAAAATAGCCTGTTCATGACTCAGTCACCAACAGAATATCAACCGAATGACCAAGGATGAAGCCTTGTATCAAGGACACTTTCTTTGCCATGGACCCAGCATTAACACTCACGTCCATGTTTTTAAGAATGGAATTCCTGAAGACCTTAAACCAATGATGCACATTAAGCAGACTGGAAAACCAGAGATTAATTGTACTACAAGCAAAATCAGAGATTCCCGGGCAGCCATGTCCCTTTGAAAGGAGTAAGTATCAAGTGCAGTCGGTTGCAAACTATGGGCCCGATTCATGGAATATTTGCCGGGTTCAAAGTGACTTTGCACTGCAGACACAAACCCTGAATCATGGAACTGTGCAAAGTGTATTTTTGCCGTGCAAAGTGCGGGTACAGTAATTTTGTACTGCAAAAATGACTATGCGCTAACTTTGCCCGGACTTTGCACTGCAAAAATACACTTTGCATGGTTCCATGAATCAGGGTTTGTGTCGGCAGTGCAAAGTCACTTTTCAGCAGTGCAAATTCTCTTTGAAACGGGCAAACATTCCATGAATCGGGCCCATAGTGTCTGGTTCAGCCCAGCCCTGGGCATTTCTGTGGGACAGTTTGTCCTACAAGCTCCTCTTAACATGTGACTTACTCTGCCCCAGTCCTACCAGCCTCTACTGCTAACAGCATGCCCTGAAAACCACCCCTGATGTTCTTGCTTTACTTGCAATTCAGGGGTACTAGCCTCAGAACTGTACACTTGCTGTTTCCTTTCAGACACTTTGGTAAACAGACCTGGTGCTGCTAGATTAACTGCAGTGTGGTTATGCCATTAGAAGTGACTGCCTGTGTTGCAGCCCCAGAGTTGTCAAAGGCACTAACCAATAAAGAAATCTCTGACACGACTTGACATAGCTCTGCAAGCCTTTTAGAGAAACGTCTGGAAAGTTCCCGATTCGCCTGCAGGCTGGTCTCATCGTCAGCAGACTGTGTCATGACATGGGATGTGTTTTTGCTAAGAGCCCGGTCACCGACTCGCTATTGTGTTTGTCAGTTTTGTCTTCCAATGCAGACGTGCCATTGCACTGTACACAGTGTCCCGGAGCTACGTCAGAACTCCCTCTAAGTGCCAAGCACGGGCACCCGTCCATACCGCAAGTTACGCAAGACAGCGAAGGCAAAACACTGCTGCTCCAGATGGAGCAGATTAGCGTAACTGCGTGCGTTTCTTAAACACAGGACAGAAGGCGTGGGGGACCGACCGAATGGCACAACAGTTTGGCACTGGGCCTGGAAACACAATGTCACTTAGGCGTCTACTCAAAGTCAGGTTTGGTCGGTGGGTAGTCGCTGGTTCCAAGCCGGCCCAGGTCGGCAGCGATTCTTGTATTTTCCTATTTGGTTTCTATTGATCACACTTAGTTTAGCCGGACGAGTACGTCAGTGGCACAGAGTCCCTCGTGTGCAGTAATGCGTGGGGGCACAATCTCATTTTGTCAGAACAGACAGGAAACGAGTGAATGCCTAACTTCACCTCTCGTCTCACCTTCAGTTGGAGTGATTTGGGTTCGAGGAGGGCAGTTCATAGAGATCAGTGATCAGCATAGGACATTCTAGGGAATGCCTCACTCCCAGTACATCGCTCAGGGGGGTCTGGAAACCTTCAGCAGGAGCAATAGAATCACAAATCCCCAGTTACGGAAAGACAAGAAAACTAGGTGCGTTCCTCTTTTTCCTGCCTGATGTTAAATGGAAATAGCATTGCCAATGCCAACAGTTTGGGCTTTTGTGGAGGCACTTGCCAGGCACTGCCGTATTGGTATTGACTGCCCATTGATGGTAGCAGGTGCAAAGGGGTGCGAATACCTGGCATCTAATAGCAGTGCCTTACAAATGCCTAATACTTGTACACAAGCTAAAACGGCTGGCTCTGGCAATGCTTGTTTTTGAACAACACTTCAGTGAAGTCCATGGAGAGTGCTTATAAATCGAAGGAGACTGAAAAAAAGCTTTTTCAGTGTGTTTCTATCAGTTTGTGTTTTATTTTTTATTAACATTATAGCAGATTTTCAATACAGATAAAGAATCACAGTACAGTACAAGTCATAAATACCCCTATCCTTCCCCACCCACAGTCCTTCTTCCCTGCCTCTTTTACACAAGTTAGAACACTTCTAGAAATCTCCCCATATATCATCAAACCCTTTACATTTCTTTTGACTTCTGTAAACAACCCTTTTCATTAGCGATAGCTCGCGCGTTTCTTGTATCCACACACACCCAGATAGAGGGATAGCAGACTTCCAGTCCCACAGGATGAGCTTCTTAGCCATCAGGACTGCACTGAACACCCACTTCTTCTGGGAGCAAGGCAGATGCTCCAACATGGTTTCTTCCTCCAGTATCAACGTTTCAAAATCGTAGGTTTGCGGTTTTGAAAATGTGGTCAACCCATGTGGGATATGCTTCTCGTAATAGCAGAAGAGGAGAAATGTTTTCAAAGGACTGCAACTATTTTGAAGAGACAAGGATCCTGTTCCATTTTAATACATTAAGATTCTAGAACTGTAACAAATTGAAGAACTCATCCTCGTCCAAAACAGCATCTTCAAAAGCCGCTTCATTTTATAGCCCAGCTTCTCTCGCCTTCGGAGGCCGTCGTCATGAAAGAAAATGTCAGAAACCTTAACTTGAGCTGATCAAGTAACGCAATGCTGCAGCTGACCTACCTCACTCCTCCCCCAACCCAAACAAAAAAGGAAAAAATGGCAGCATGTTCCTTACGTCAGCACGTCAGCGTGCTGCAAAAGCCTTCATTAAAGCGAGCTTGCAAGCTCAAAGAGGAGGAGGAGTTTTGGGTCGGGAGAGGCAGAAATGGGTGGCAATGGCCATACAGATTAGCGTGCCTATGGGCAGGCAATGGGTGGGCTCATAACCACCTATACACTGTGTGTCGCTCCTCAAATGTCATTCTCTGTGACCCTTGTCATATGCCATTCCTCCCCATTTGTACTTGAATCAGTACTCAAATGCAATAGTTTGGGCTTTATAGGTGTCGCAAGTGGTCCCTGTGGCAACACTGGAGGAAACAACATCCTTGCAGAGTTTTTAGCCCCTCAAGATGGCAGCATGTAAGGCTCCTATTCAGAAGCTATCTCTGCGCTCCAGTCTATTCTAAAATGGTGCTCGGAATCTGTGTGTTTTCCTGGGACGCCTATACTGCAGAAGAAGGCAGAAGAAGCACTGCACGTGTGAGATTCTTGCATCGCTTAGTGTATTACTGAGCAATTGACATTGTGCTCTGTTTTTCTGCCTTGCTTCTGTCTATTCCTTGGCTCCCATTACTCCAGGCTGCTTCCCTTTCTCCCGTTCATCTCTTGTTCTTTTTCCTTCTATGCTCCAAGCAGCACCTATTGGTACTGGCTATTCCTCTGTATTCTACCTGTCTTCTCCTAAACCTATATCTCTGGCCCTCCCTCTCCTATGTTTCGCTACATTTTCTCATTCTGCCTTCGCTCCGGAGCAAATTTCCTTGCTGGTGTTTTCCCTGCGATTACGAAACCCAGTTGGAGTATTTCTACACTTCACAGTGAAAAGACTCCATCTTCATATTGGGTTTTTCGCTTCAGGGTTTTTCCATTGGGCTCTGCCCATAGGGCACACACGGCCGCCCTGGTATCCTTAGCGCTAAGTGGATGCCTATGTGGCACGGTCTATCAGCATCTTCCGGGGAAGGAATCCTCGTTGGAACCGCCAGAGGATTATAGAGACACCTAATAGCCGAAACAAAAATGTGATTAATGGTTTGGAGCCATTGCAGTGCCCCAGCTCACTCAATACTATCTGTTCTCTCACCAGTTGATCGCTGTGCGGGCTGGCACTCGCATCCATCGGCCCTGTGAGGCGTTACTCCCTGATTGGCCATGCCCTGGACAATGTCTACCCCTTCCAATATGGACGTTTTGTGGGATGTTTTAACCCACTTCTGCTCTGCTATGCTGCAGCACTGTGTTATAATGGTGCCAGAAATAGCAAAATGGCCTCAAAATCCTTGTGCGTGCTAAAAACCTCTGAAAATCACGCTTTGTAACACACAAAAAGATGGTTGCCCAATCTGCCATGCATGTTGTCAGTGGTGGAACAGGGATCCCACTTCTGAAATATGTCACTGGGCTCCACAACAAGTAAAAATTGAGTACAGGGGAAAAAGCAATGTTGCTAAATGAAAACCCAAAATTTTGCTTTAAATCCCTTTTCTTTGGTGCTGAAACTGCAGAATGCCGGTACAAAACACCCTCAAACATCCAAAATTCTTGCTGGGTGCTACAATTCACTTAGTTTAAGAAATCATTGTGAACTTGCAAGGTCCTGAAAAGCTGAAAGCATAATGGGATTTCCACAGCAAAAGTGGCCTGTCTGTGGATGTCAAAAATCTCTGTGCAGCAGAGGACTGCTGTGATGACAGCTGTCAAGAGCCTGCCTGATTAAACATGTATAAACTGATATCAAATGTTTGCAATCTAAGAGGCCTGTTACTGAGAGTAACCATCTTGTAGTTGTTTTGATCCCATGGTTTAAAATTTTGAATCAGAATTCTAGCTGCTATTTTGAAATCACAAGTTTGTTTTAAGCTAAGGGAGAATGCAACAGAATTAACAATTAAATGACAGTCTGGCTAAAAGCTACCAAACTGGAATATCAGGGTTCTCCACAGAAGGATGGGCTTTACCCCCACCAGGAAATCACACCCAAGTGGTAATTATAGGGTTTGGAACGAACTTGCTCTACAGAGGCAAAAGGGAACAATGAACAGCTGCTGCTAAGGAAATGCGAGGTGTGAGGACAGTCGTAAATGGCCTCTGCAAAGAGCAAACATAGGGGATGGCTCCTGGGCTTCCTGGGAGAGACGAAGGGGTGGAGCTAAAACAACCATTTGTTGCTTAACAAGGACAAATAACACATTTTAAAAAGACAGATAACTTACTGTTTAAAATTGTGAAAAATATGAAAATAACAGATTTGGGAATATACATTTTGGCTGCACGTTTCAAGAGGGGGCAAAATCGTGTGACATGTTCTGGAAAGAAATGGCAGGAAATGTGGTTTTACACAAAATGTATTTCTGCTAGAAGTATGAAACTTTATACACTTATGCCCATGTTAAACGCGCACACTTGTAGAAATTTGCTTATAAATTGGACATTGTGTTCCTGATGAAAAGGGCAAAATTCTGTGAAAAGCCGAGACAAGATCCCACAGCTACGGGGTTTTGAGGAATAGCTGCCATATAAAATATGTAATCTGTATATGTGATTCTTATAGAGGTTGCACATGTGTAACTATGTATTGTGCCAAAAGTAGATTTTGTGTTCAAGGGGCTAGGGGTGGATTCTCAGCCTCATAAAATCACACCATAAAGGTGACACACTGTTTCTATCCTCCTATCAAGGCAGAGAGGAGACTCTGTCCCAATCACCTGTCAAAGGGGTGAGCTTAGGATAAACCAGCCCACACACCCCTTTATCATAGCATAAATAGAGACAGCTCACTACTCAAAAAGCAGAGACAGATTCACTCACTATCCTGATACTGGCGGAGCACCCTGCTGCTGAAGTCTACATCTTCCTTGCTCCAGACTCCAGAAACTTGGCAAAGCAGAAACCCATTGCATAGCTGAACCATTTTCAGCTAGGCCTCAAATTCCAGAACCAGAACCCCACAAACCTAAAGGGAAGCATCAAAATACAGCTGGGCTGCGCTGTACTGCATGCCTGCTAAAAGAATTTTCATCCTAACCAAGACGGGCAGATCCAATCCAGTCCTATACCATGCTGTGACCAGCGCCTTTGCATATCCAGTCCAGTCGTGTGCCGTGCTGTGACCAGAGCGCCTTGCTGATTGTAGATCCAATCTGATGTGCCGAGCCGTCTGTCCAATAACCAGATCCAATTCCCTGACCAGAATCTTGACGGACCAGAATCCTGACCGTTCCGTTTAAAAACGTATCTAGTGAGTATCTATAGATAGAACTGTGTCACTAGCATATGTACCTTGCTTAGTTAATCCCTATCTTAAACCCATCATATCTTTCAAATCCATACGGTTATCCCGTTATCGCGATTATCGCGCAGTGAAAAGTTTGCCGCAAATTTCGTTTTTGGGAAATTCTGAAACGTGTAAAACAGCTTTTGATTGCTTCCGACTTGAATTTTAAGATTTTAAATTGCTTCTTGGTATTAAATCATTGCTTGTGTTTGTGTGCAACTATCCAAAGCAGCTCCCATAAGAATGTATAGTACTTTCAGTAATTTTTACCATATTTGGTGTTTTGCCCAGTCCATTCTAAGATAACTTTAAAAGCCATTCTGACAGCTTGACAGTCAATTCCGTTTTGCTCTTGTGTTTGCTGGGGAAAAGAGGGATTGATATTTTGTTTGAATTTTACCATTCCTGAATACCTGCTCTCTCCTATCTCTTTACATTGCCTATTGGGGGTTAAGGGGTGTGCAGGGGGAACCTCTAACCACAGTGCTATCAGATCTGAACATACACAAAAGTATTATTTCTGTGCTGAATTGTTTTGCTCACTATTACTGTCACGATGCCTGCTCCCGGGGAGCCGGCTCAGGCCCTGCGTCCCCGAAAGCGGACATCAAGTCCCCGGGGAAGGTCCCAGCAACCCCTTATAGGGGCCCTTTGGACAGCGTCCTGGCGCCTATGGCGCCAGGCTCATAGAAAACATCAGTCCTGGCGTCATAGGCGCCAGGCTCATTATGAAAGTGTTTGGGTGCACTTACCTGATGCAGACCATGCTGCAGAACCCCAGCCTCCTTGAGGCCTGAAAGGAACTACTTTACCTGTGGGACTCATTTACCACCCGGGCGTGGTCGGGGAAGGATACATACCTGATTGGAGGAAGGACACATTCTAGGAACTTCTTCCAAGGCTATTTAAACCACACCGATCAGCCACACGTGCTTCGCGTTGTTCTGCATCTAGCAGCTGGACGCTCACCGTGTCTGCTCCTGCATCTTGACTTCTGCCACACCTGCCAGCATCCTGAATCACCTGCAAAGGAAGGGAACAAGAGAACAGAAGAAGGAAAAGGCCTCACCTGCTAAATCTGCATCCCAGAGACATTTCGCCGACAATCCTGTAAAGGAAGAAATTTATTTTTAAAAGCACATCGCATCGATCGCTGCAGCGCCGAATTCTACTCACCTTTACAGGGCGCCTCCATGTTCAGCAGCGACCATCCGGATTCGCAGTCGCGCCCCCGCGCCTAGGGAGAAAAAGACAAGAACAAAGGTGAGCGAAAGAAGGGAAAAGGGAAGCTAAAACTCCATGTCAAGACTTACCTGTTGGGTCATTCCCTTTTCATTTTGGGTCCGCGCCGCATCCAGGCATTTTCGGACCCCGGCCCCCAAGGTGAAAAAGACATCAGCGTTAATGAGTGAATGAAAAGACATTACCAAAACACTCATTAAAGACTTACCTGATTTCCACAAGGATTTCACCGCTCACCTCGGGTCGGTGCCTGTTCCCCGGCATTCCGTACCCCGGCCCCTATGGGGAAAAAGACATTAGCATTAGAACATTAATGCATGGACACAAGGGGAACCACTTATAGAAAAACTTACCTGGAAGCCAAGGAAGTTTGGTTCTCACCCATCCGAAAATCCAGTGACGTAACTGGATACCAACGCGCCCCTGCATCAGAAGCAGGATGGAGAGCTTGTCCTTCCAGACCCTAAGGTGAGACGCTACGGGGAAGCACAGAAGGGTTTTGAGGAGGGTGAGAGGGGTAAGTGGGAGGCCGATTGCATTACCCCGCAGACAGTTAACCCCCTATTCTCACCTACAGAAGGATACTTCTGCGAGTCAGACAAGCCAGATCTGGGGCCCGGTCCAGTCCGTCTTCCGAACCCTGCGCATCACCTTAGACGAGGTCACAGCAGCGCGAACCAGGCCAGCGCCCCCGTGGGAGTCAGGTGAGCATTACAATTACTCCTTGTGTATTAAAGAGATTATTCAGTAAGACACCACCCCATTGGTGAGTATTGTGTACCCATTAAAACATAGTGTGATTAAATTGTAAATACATAAATAAATATTTTAACTTTGCAAACCGGCCTGATTCCTGGTTCAGTGTGACCGGCGGGGGTTCCAGGAGAGGGGCATGATATGAGTGGTATATCATTCAGAATAAAGAACTTTTAGACAAAAATAAATAAGGATTTCAGTTGTGCACTACACGCTAGGTGTTGACTTGGGTGTGTGCCGGATTGAAATCACTTACAGCTTGGGGGCTCGTCATGAGATCCTGAATTAGACATACCACTTGTGACAGTCTAACACAGCGTGCTAACTGACAGGGTACATACACCTTATTGGGCTACCACACTGTGCTACACTGTAAAAACAGCCTTCAACAAAAATACTCAAAGGAGTTGAGCCTGTTTTGCAAAAGTAAAATAACCCTGAGATAAGTCAGAAGGAAATTAATATTTCCGGAATGGCGACCCCAGTGGAAATCAACATTGCAAAGGAACACCTACTGCACAAATTGTATGTCCCGGGTGAATGGATAGAGCAGGATGAGAATGTTTGGCTGCAGGATATCAAACAACAAATCAATGCCATAGAATTAGATACATGGAAGGACCAGGGTCCATTACACCAGGCACTTAGTGAATTGTATATGGCCCCAAAACTAAAAGAAGAACAATGTAAAATTGCCAAAATAGCGGCTTACCTATATCTCCACATTGGATTAATACAGGAAAAATATGCCGGAAAACTAGATCTGGCAAAGAGGCAAGTACAATCCATAGAGAAAACCCAAACTGATTTGGACTCTGCAGAGCAAAGGCTACAAAAGAGCCAAGAATCAGAGAGAGAAACCAGACAGCACCTGACAATATTAAAGGAGGATCTGGATCTCCTGCAGCAAGAGAAGGTAGAGCAAGATACCAAATTACTGACACTGCAAAAAGAGTGTCAAGAAAGGTTGGAGGTTAAAACAGAGCCAACAAAAACTGGCGGAACAATTAACTTTTAACAGAGTTTGTGCAGAACAGCTCTACGTCTTACAAGACCAGATAGACCAAGTAAAGGAGGAAAATAATAAATTAATAAATTAATAGTGAAGGATCTCCACACTCAAACAGATTTTGATGAGGAACGCCAGAAATTATGTGCCATTAGAAAACAAAGGGACAACGTGGCTGCACAGAGGGGTACTCTAATTCAGGAAAGGGACGCCATAGGCCAGGAAGTCAGCCATTTAAAAACCAAGGTGGAAGAAAATCACCTGGCCCTTCAGGGACTGGGTGAACTCAAAATGGACTATGAAAAGCTGTTAGAGCATGCCAGGAGGGTGGAAGATGCTCTTGCAAAGAATAATCAGGCCAGTAAGGATCAGACTCAGGAGGTGAGTCTCCTGCATCAAAAATTGGCCCAATACTCCCAAAGCAGACAGGAAGCACAGAGAGACAATGAGGCTCTCTGTGAAAAAAATTACAGGCTCCATAGAGAGATAGCCATGCAGAAACAACTAAAAGAGACCAGTAAGGCCTTATTAGAAGAACAAAAGGGTCAGATTCTTGCATATCATCAGGGAGTAGGGGTTGAGAGAGATGAGGTCAGATGGTAGAGGGAAACCCCTGAGCATAACCTCAGGAACCCTGGCACCAGAGACTTTCATCCTTTCAATTCCATGGACTCTGCCACCCCCATGTCCACTGGCTCACATGAACCAAGGGCCACAGGGATGGTAGACTTCAACCCAATGGGAAATATGGGGCTAATAGGTCAGCGCCTCCCAGAAATGGATGGGCGGGCATCTCTGTACAGGTTCCAAAGTGCTAGGGCCATCCATCTTCTCTGATCAGGGAGACTCCAATGAGGGGGAGACTCTGACTCCAGTCAGAGAAATGGATCCTCAGAAATACAACTTACCAAGAGATCAGGCAGTGAAATTTGGTGGGGAATTCCATGAGACTAGGCCCACTAAGAGCACACTAGGACAGGGGGGGGTACTCAACCAATCCTGGGAGCAAGGAAGAGTCAGAAGACTCTTCTGAGCGCCACAGGTCCCAAGAGACTAGGCCCCCACATTCTGCCAGCTATTCCCAAGCTCGCAGAATCCGTGAAAGTCTAGACGACCAGACAGCCACCTCTGGTAGCGGTACCTCTGAGTCAGAGGATGAGTGGACCAGGATGACAAGAACTAAAAAGGCTAACAAAGTTAAGAAGGCTTTACTCAAGGATCTCCTGAAGCAAATAAAAGCTATTAGGAGTGTCATCACACCCTACCACAAAAATGCTAAATATTTGGTTTGAGAGCACCTTGAATTATTTGAGCACATGTTGGAGACTTTACATATTGAAAACATATTCCAGATGGTCCACATATAGGGCGGCCATCCTGAAACATTTTTCCATTCATAGGAACCCTCAAGAGGCTCGCAAAGCGGCCTGCAACTTACAACGTGGGGAAGACCAGGCCCCAAAAGAATTTGTTCAGGAATTGAAACGTGCCTTTGGGCAGACCACTAGAAGGGTGCGCACTGACAGTAAGGAATTTGTGATCACCTTCTTTCATGCTCTCCCGAAGTACATTATGACCCAGCTAGTGAGGGACTTTCATGAGAAAAGATCACTAGACTGGGTCATTGAACAAGCAACGCGCATCTATGAAGTACAGAAGCCGTTGGAAAGTAAAAATATTAGCAAAAGCCCCAAGTCAACCAACACCCCTGCTGCTGCTAAGGTGGCGGAGGTGAAGGTTGCCCCCATTTTAGATCTGGAGATGGGGGGCCTAAAAACCTTCCCACGCAGAATCCGACCAACCCCTAACTAAGAAGGCCCTCGGGCCAATCCCAAACAGGGAGCCAGGGAGGTAACCCCACAAATGGGACCCCTAACTCCCCCGACTACATCAGCCCATACTACAAGGGAAATAGACCCATCCTGGGCTATGTGTGGACTCCTCCAGCCCAAGTGGGGGGGGATCCAACCAGACTGCTGGAAACCCAGGAAACTTCCCTCCTCACTTTTCCCAGGAGGGCAGTAATCCCCCAAATGCCGGACCAAATTTCTTGCCCCAGTACCCGCCAAACTTCAACCCCCGAAACAACCCTTCTTTCTTTCCCCACTTTCCTGAGCCCAGACAGCCCAATCCGGGAGAGGGGAGGCCAAGGGTGGAGGGGTAACCAAACTTTCCTAACCAGGGGTATTATGGGAGAAGGGATAGTTACCCTTCCCGGGATCAACCCAGGGTAGACCTGAGGACCCCGTACCAGCCAGAGCGGGTGTCCCAACTAGAGCGCCAGGTCCAGAACATGGCACAGGATCTGGGTCGCATGCTGAGGACTCAACAGAACCCTCAAATGAGCATGGTGGCTCAGAATTCCTCAAATCCAGGGTGTGGTGCTCCAGAACAATGACGGGGGAAGAACACCGACAACCCACCGGTTCCCAGGGAGGCTTAGAGGAAGCTTCCTTCCCCACTTGTGAAAAGCCCCTGGAAACCCAGGAACCAGAACCAAAATCTCCTGCCCCCGAAAGTCTGCAACCCAAGGAACAAAGGGGGGTAGGAGAAATAATGAACCTAAAAAGGCCCATTTTAAGGAGGTGGTGCAAATCTTCCAGTTTGAAGGAGAGGGGTCCTCAGAGGATTCTGGGAAATGGATCTTCTCCTTCAGGGATGGGAGAACTCCTCCCAAAGAAAAATGGGTCCCAAAGGATCCAAATCCAGACTGGGTAGATGTGGGGACCGAGTTAAAACTGCCTATCATCAGTACCCAGAATGACCAGCACGACAATCCCCTGGTTCAAACCCATCCTGGTGACTGCCTTCAAAAAGGGGGGGCAGCCCAGAATCAGAACCAGGGGAACCCAAAACTTCCCCCATATCTAGCTGTCACCTTTTTCTTACAGGTTCCCAAGATCCCAGACAGAATCCTTCCCAAATCACCTCTCTGTCGGTATCCAAAGCAAGGAAATGAACCCACCAGTTGGCCAAAAATGTGCATTATCTTTGCCCCCTTGAGGAAAAGGAGGGAAGATTTTATGCCCCGGTCCAAATACAGGGGCAATGTACAATTTTGGCACTGGTGGACACTGGATCCCAAGCCACCCTTCTGTCAAAAAGGGCTTTTGATCAGCTGAATTCGGGAAGGTGGGAGAAATACCAAATTCTTATCACCCCTCTTCCTCTACAACTTCAGAACTTCGATGGGAAGGAAATTCCTGTCGAGGGGACTGCGGATTTAGACATTAAAATTGGGTGACACAAGGTGAAGCACCCGGTCATAGTTGTGACTCCAGAGGGAACACCATGTTTACTAGGGAATGACATCCTGCGTAGATTGTCTCCCCTCATAGATTGTGTTAACAAGGTCCTCTGGACCCAGACTAACCAACCAATAAAATTGAAACATAGGATCAACCATGTTAGTTTAAATGGCACATGCCATATGGTAGAACAAAAACCTGACCAAATTGAGTTCCACTTCCAGAATAATCAAATCCCAGGCGTGACTGTAATTGCAGTATTACAACAAACTGGTGATGAGGAGTCCTCTCTATTTTTGAAAATCAACCTTCCTTCCAGTCTAAGGTGGCATTCCACACTGGAAGGAAACACTCTGAAATTCTATACAAATTCACAATCAGAAAATCCCATTCCTATAGTGCAAACAGATGAGAAATAAGCTCAAAGCTTGGCTGATATTCAGAAAATTGGAGAAAAAGCTCTTCATCCCTATTCAGTTAAATGAGGGGAAGGACTCTGTTCTCGCCCGAGTATGTGTGAACAACGGTAAGAGCTTCATCAGTGAGGCCATGTTCCGCAAACTCCCAAAAGCTCCAGCCATTCCCACATTTAAACTGTTAGACGAATGGGAAATGGACCTGGAAACACCCAATTCCAAACAGATTCCTGCCTAGCAGGTGTATGCTCAGAATTTCCATAGGTAACAAGAGCATAGTCCATAATTGTTGGGTCGTGCGAGATGTCCCTGCTGCATTTTATTTAGGCAGTGACATTCTCAATTGCTTTGCCATTAGCTTGGACCTAATAAACTCAAAGCTTGGTCCCGATTACCTGGTAATCCCATGGACTTTGATGACCCAGAGAAAGCATTTCAGTCAGCTCAACTGCTGTCATATGCAGTTGAAATTCAGATTGGAGAGGAAGTCACCATCCCGGAACGGACCCGACAATTCTCACTGGACGTAAAAATTAAAAGAGGACAGAAACTGAAAAATCCTGACGCCTATGTCCATCTTAATGCTCATTTCCAACAGCAAGGGTTGGGGATAAACCCAACACCACTAGTCAACATAGAACACGACACCGTTCCAATAGAGGTGGATAACAGCGACCTAAAGAGTATCACTCTGGGCGCAGGCAGCATTATTGGAATGGCGGTTGATGACCGACATTTTTCCATAGATTTAGGTAACAAACTGTTAGGACCAATCCCCAAGGACCGTTTTGACAGTGATAGCGACGATGACACAACACCAGACATGATCTTCACCCAGCATGGGGGGAATTTCATGGTGTACTCTTCCTGCCCTTATGGTAAGGAAGATGTGACCTGTGACTTCAAAAGGGATGAGGTGATCTTTCAAGTCCACAAGGACTGCCTTCCCCATCTGAAGCCATCAGTCCAAATCAGCACTCTGACCAGGAACTTCTCCACCCAGCTGGAGGAGGCTGCTGAGATAGCCAAACCAGAAGTCTTCCCAGGCTTCAGGCAGATGGTTGAAGAGAGAGTCAACCTAGCTGATGCCTGTGTGACTCTGGAGCAGAAGCAAAAATTGAAACAAGCTTTCTTAGATTTTCAAGATCTCTTTGCCGTGGACTCATATGACTGTGGTTGCACCGACATCCACACAACAACAATTCACATGGACCCTGGCATTACTGAAGTGTTTGTGAAGTAATATTGCTTGCCTCTCGCATGAATGGAGTCCCTTACTGAAATAATTAAGAACCTTTAGTTCTGTGGGATAATTCGTCCAGTCCACAGCACCTTCAATAATCTGGTGCTGGGGATTTTGAAACCAAACGGCCAGTGGAGACTCTGTGCTGACCTAAGGGAGCTCAACAAATGGGTCCATACTTCCCGATGGCCTCTACCCTACATTGACCAAGGGCTGGCCCAGATCCAGGGGTCAAAGTTATTCACTGCCATTTACCTGACCAATGGGTACTGGACTGTACCTGTAAGTAGGGAGGACCAATACAAGCTGGCTTTTACCTTCGGGGGCAGCAGTACACTTGGACCCGGACTCCCTTTGGATACATCAACTCGGCAATTAATTTAACATCTTTCTACATAAGGCCATGCCCGACTTGGGTGAAAGGGGTAACCTGGCCTATGTAGACAATGTTCTAGTCAAAAGCTCAACTGTGGAGGAACACATAGCGGAGATCCGTTATGTCCTGACACAGTTGAGGGCTGCTGGAGCAAAACTCTCCTTTCAAAAGGCACAGTGGTGCACAACCCGTGTCAATTTCTTGGGCCATGAGATACCTCCTCAGGGTCTCTGTCCCCAGGAAAATAAAGTAGAAGCCCTCCAGAAAATAAAAGACCCCACAACTCTGCGGGAACTAAGGAGCCTCCTTGGACTAACTAACTACAATAGAAAGTTCATTGAGGATTATGCAGAGATCACAAGACCCCTAATCCATCTTTTGAAGGGGGGGGTCAAGTGGGAGTGGGGTCCAGAACAAGCCGAGGCAGTAAAACAACTCAAAAGAAGCCTTTCACAAGCGCCTTGCCTAGCTTACCCTGTCATAAACAAGGAGTTCTTCTTGGAGACAGGGTTCTCAAATACATGCTTGACTGCAGTATTATATCAAAAGCATGACAAGGTCAATAAAGTAATCTCCTATGCGAGTAAGTCTTTATCCTCTGTGGAGAAAAAATTCAACGATTGTGAGAAGGCACTCCTGGCAACGGTGTGGGCATTGAAGAAATTACCGCCCGTTTATCCAGGGGGAACACATCATAGTGGAGACTCCACACCAACCTTTGCAATATCTTCAAAGTGACAGAATCCGGGCCGGAAATGTGAGTAATTCCCGAATTACTTCCTGGATTCTGTCAATGCAAGGCTTTCCTGTGGAGGTCAGATATGGCCAAACCAAGAAGAGTCCCCTCACGCAAGGTCTGGCTGACTTGCATGATTGTGCCAGAGAACACTGTCTCAAGGACGAAAGTCTTAAAATCAAGGACAACATGGAGGCATACCTTAATTCCCCACACAAACTCTATGAAGAAGACCAGTGTGAGGGAATGCCCACTGTCTATGTGGATGGGTGCTCCTACCATGTTGACAACAACGGGGAAAAGGAACGTGTGGCTGGCGTAGGGAATGCATGGGTGAATGATGCCCCAGAACCCTCCGCTGGGTACAAAATCGGTCCCCGAAGTAGTCAAGTGGCAGAGCTGATGGCTGTGCATCAAGCCATCCTCACTGCTGTCCAAAACCAACTGCACAAACTCGTCATAATCACTGATTCAGATTATGTACGGAACGGGTTCGTGGAGCACCTGGTTAACTGGAAAACCAGAGGCATTCTATGTGCTAATAATAAACCTTTGAAACACGGAAATTTAATACAAAATATTGATGATCTGGTCACCTCGAATGGGATGACCATCTACTGGAAAAAGATCAAGAGTCATTCTAAAGTAGAGGGACCAGACAAAACTGGAAATGACCTAGCTGATCAGCTGGCCAAAACCGGAGCCATCCAAGGCGATCTACTTGATATAGAGTCCATGTTGGGGGAAATCCAGGTCACTGCTATCACTAGGTCCCAGACAAATGCTCACAATGAACTCTCAACTGCATAATGTAATAAGGAGACCCCATATGCTGATTTGATTATGGCTCAAAAGGGGGATCAAATAATTGGCAAGATTTATCAACACATTGAGGTCCCTGAGAACTTTCCCCTGACAGACACCGATTACATTGGGAAAGAGGACCTCATAGTGTTGATGAAATGTCCAAAAATTTTCCGAATCCAAGACGGTTTGTTGGTGAGGAAATCCATAGCTGGCCATGACCAGTGGGTGGTCCCCCCCTCATTCCGAAGCCTGATGCTAAGTCACGCCCATGATGCGGACACAGCCACTCATCAGGGGTTTCATACGACACTAGAAATCTTGCGAGAGGTTCCATACTGGCCACCCATGGGGCAGGACCTCCACCAATACTTGAAGGGGTGTCTTGTGTGTGCACAATTTCAGTCAACTTCACTCACACACCGTGCTCCCCTCCAAAAGAGGGGGATGACACTGCCTTGGTCAGATTTACAAGTCGATTTCATCAGGCCCGTGATTCGCTACTATAGGGAGAACAAGTACATGATAACCGTAACATGCTTGTTCACTAAATGGGTGGAATGGCTACCGGCCCCAAATTGCAAGGTAGAAACAGCAGCTGCCCTGATGATCAACCACATCTTCTCGTGTTTTGGACTAACCCAACGGATTGAGTCAGACCGAGGTAGCCACTTCACTAGCAAAGTGATGACAAAGATGTGGGACATACTTGGGGTCAAAAGGAAACTACACATTGCCTACTGGCAGCCTCTAGTGGTGGAGTTGAGAGATACAACAAGACTATTGTGAGCATATTAAAAAAGTTTGTGGCAGATTCTGGGCCAGGTTGGGACATTTGATTACCCCTTGTCCTGATGGCCATTAGATCTACCCCTTCTTCTGCAACTGGATGAAGCATGGTGCTACCCCAGCTTCTGCTCTACAGAACCCAAAAGAAGACCTTGATAAATGCCTCCACAACTCATGAGTATGTTGAGAATCTGAGAAAACACCTTCAACATGCTTTTGCCTATGCTCAGCAGAATCTAGAAAGATCAGACAGTATGAAGACCCACTATGATCTTAAGACAACTAAAAAAAAAGACCGGGTCTACTTGTACAATTTCCAAAGGAACCAAGTCAAGCAGTGCAAATTCCTTCATACTTGGCGGGGTCCTTTTGAAATTGTAGACAGAATCTCACCAGTCGCCTACAAAATCCGCATCCCCAAGGGCAGATTGGCAGAAGGGGAAGACAAGTGGGTCCACATAAACCAGCTGAAGAGTTACCATCCCATGCATACTTTGCAGCAGATAGAGGGGCCAACTGGAAACCCAGAGGGGGACAATCCGGATACCTGGAAGAATCCACCAGTTAAAACCCTTAGTAAATGCAGGTAGGGAATATTGTTAATTGTGTTTCAATGTATGCATCTGCCCCACTACATGAGTAGTAGTGGGAAAATTTCCATAACCATGCTCTGTTCTGTCTCATACCACTGGAACGAAGAATTTCTAATTACCAAGGAGGACCACTCGGGGACCGGGAGGAAAGACCCAAGGAGCCCAGAGTATCACTCTATACTCCCATCCAGAACTGGCGGGGAGAGCATGTCGATCCAGCATTGATGGGAGAAGCAGACGACTTTCTCCACCTGGACCAAAGAAAGAAAGAACATCCCAATCTCCAGACTTCCCCTTGACGGGCGGTCAAACTCAAGTCGTGAGGGGGGCTCTGTGGGATGTTTTAACCCACTTCTGCTCTGCTATGCTGCAGCACTGTTTTATGATGGCACCAGAAATAGCAAAATGGCCGCAAAACCCTTATGTGTGCCAAAAACCTCTGAAAATTACGCTTTGCAACGCACAAAAAGATGGTTGCCCAATCTGCCATGCATGTTGTCAGTGGTGGAACAGAGATCTTACTCCTGAAATATGTCACTGGGCTCCACAACAAATAAAAATGGAGTACAGAAGGAAAAAGCAGTGTTGCTAAATGAAAACCCAAAATCTTGCTTTAAATCCCTTTTCTTTTTTTCTTTGGTGCTGAAACTGCAGAATGCCGGTACAAAACACCCTCAAACATCCAAAATTCTTGCTGGGTGCTGCAATTCACTTAGTTTAAGAAATCATTGTGAATGTGCAATGTCCTTGAAAGCTGAAAGCATAAAGGGATTTCCACAGCAAAATTGGCCTGTATGTGGATGTCAAAAATCTCTGTGCAGCAGAGGACTGCTGTGATGACAGCTGTTAAGAGCCTGCCTGATTAAACTTTAAACATGTATAAACTGAAATCAAATGTTTGCAATCTAAGAGGCCTGTTACTGAGAGTAACCATCTTGTAATTGTTTTGATCCCATGGTTTAAAATCTTGAATCAGAATTCTAGCTGCTATTTTGAAATCACAAGTTTGTTTTAAGCTAAGGGAGAATGCAACAGAATTAACCATTAAATCAAGCCTGGCTAAAAGCAACCAAACTGGAATATCATGTTTCTTCACAGAAGGATGGCCTTTCCCCCCACCAGGAAATCACACACAAGCGGTAATTATAGGGTTTGGAAAGAACTTGTTCTACAGAGGCAAAAGGGAACAATGAACAGCTGCTGCTAAGGAAATGCAAGGTGTGAGGACAGTCATAAATAGCCTCTGCAAGGAGCAAACATGGGGGATGGCTCCTGGTCTTCCAGGGAGAGATCAAGGGGTGGAGCTAAAACAACCATTTGTTGTTTAACAAGGACAAAGAACATATTTTAAAAAGACGGATAACTTACTGTTTAAAATTGTTAAAAATATGAAAATAACAGATTTGTGAATCTAATTTTTGGCTGCACGTTTCAAGAGGCAGCAAAATCGTGTGACATGTTCTGGAAAGAAATGGAAGGAAATGTGATTTTACACAAAATGTATTTCTGCTAGAAGTATGTAACTTTATACACTTATGCCCATGTTAAACGCACACACTTGTAGAAATGTGCTTATAAATTGGACATTGTGTTCCCGATGAAAAGGGCAAAATTTAGTGAAAAGCCGAGACAAGATCCCACAGCTACGGGGTTTTGAAGAATAGCTGCCATATAAAATATGTAATCTGTATATGTGATTCTTATAGAGGTTGCACATGTGTAAATATGTATTGTGCCAAAAGAAGATTTTGTGTTCAAGGGGGTAGGGGTGGATTCTCAGCCTCATAAAATCACACCATAAAGGTGACACACTGTTTCTCCCCTCCTATCAAGGCAGAGAGGAGACTCTGACTCAATCACCTGTCAATGGGGTGTGCTTAGGATAAACCAGCCCACACACCCCTTTATCATAGCATAAATAGAGACAGCTCACCACTCAAAAAGCAGAGACAGATTCACTCACTATCCTGATACTGGCAGAGCACCATTCTGCTGAACTCTACATCTTCCTTGCTCCAGACTCCAGAAACTTGGCAAAGCAGAAACCCATTGCATAGCTGTACCATTTTCCGCTAGGCCTCAAATTCCAGAACCAGAACCCCACAAACCTAAGGGGAAGCATCAAAATACAGCCAGGCTGCACTGTACTGCTTGCCTGCTAAAAGAATTTTCATCCTAACCAAGAAGGGCAGATACAATCCAGCCCTGTGCCGTGCTGTGACCAGAGCCTTTGCATATCCTGTCCAGTCCTGTGCCGTGCTGTGACCAGAGCGCCTTGCTGATTGTAGATCCAATCCGATGTGCCCAGCCGTCTGTCCTAGAACCAGATCCAATTCCCTGACCAGAATCTTGATGGACCAGAATCCTGACGGTTCTGTTTAAAAACATATCTAGTGAGTATCTATAGATAGAACTGTGTCACTAGCATATGTACCTTGCTTAGTTAATCCCTATCTTAAACCCATCCTATCTTGTATTCAGAACCTGCATTGTTAGAAGTATTTTTGAATTGTCTGAACTCTCTATCCAATCTCTCCTATCTTCCTCCTGTACTAGTATTGTTTAAACTATCTCTGCGCTGATCTTTTCTCATCTGAAGAAGGCGAGTTTCCTCTGCAGGCAGCCATTCTGATCAAGTGGCTGTGTTCCTGTGTGGTATTTGTTTTGTTCATAGTCATCCTCTAGTGTAAGTAACCCATTTTTCATTTTAGAAGTGCATTCCTGTTTTTCATTCTTGCGCCTATCTCGAAAAAACAACCTCCACTAAAACGTCCATAACTTCCTCGGTTTTGGAGAAACAAAGTGCCAACTTCTGCTTGTAGCTAACATCCACAGCTTTAAATTGCATCTAAAACTGCATTCCAAATCCATACGGTTATCCCGTTATCGCGATTATCACACAGTGAAACGTTTGCCGCAAATTTTGTTTGTTGGGAAATTCTGACACGTGTAAAACCGCTTTTGATTGCTTCCGACTTGAATTTTAAGATTTTAAATTGCTTCTTGGTATTAAATCATTGCTTGTGTTTGTGTGCCACTATCCAAAGCGGCTCCCATAAGAATTTATATTAATTTCAGCAATTTTGACCATATTTGGTGTTTTGCCCAGTTCATTCTAAGATAACTTTAAAAGCCATTCTGACAGCTTGACAGTCAATTCCGTTTTGCTCTTGTGTTTGCTGGGGGAAAGGGGATTGATATTTTGTTTGAATTTTACCATTCCTGAATACCTGCTCTCTCCTCCTATCTCTTTACATTGCCTATTGGGGGTTGAGGGGTGTGCAGGGGGAACCTCTAACCACAGTGCTATCTGATCTGAACACACACAAAAGTATTATTTCTGTGCTGAATTGTTTTGCTCACTATTACTCCTTGTGTATTAAAGAGATTATTCAGTGATACATCACCCCATTGGTGATTATTGTGTACCCATTAAAACATAGTGGGGGTCATTACGACCCAGGCGCTAATTGCGCCAACTTTACCACCATGGTGTAAACTGCATTTACACCATGGTGGATGGCGGATTTACCGCCCCATTCCAAGGTGAGTGGGGCGGTAAATCCCCATTTCCCATTTTCCCTTCCCCATTCCCATTTTTGCCCCATAGGGCATAATGGGAGTGGGGAAGGCGCTAATTACGCCACCGTAAATTACGGTGGCGTAATTAGCATCATGGCAGGTTAGCGCCATGGATTTTAACGGCTGCTAAGAGCAGCCGTTAAAATCAGAATAGGCGTTAAGGGTTAACGACGGCGTTAACCCTTAACGCCTGGGTCGTAATGAGGCCCAGTGTGATTAAATTGTAAATACATAAATAAATATTTTAAATTTGTAAACCAGCCTGATTCCTGGTTCAGTGTGACCAGGGGGGGGTTCCAGGAGAGGTGCGTGATATGAGTGGTATATCGTTCAGAATAAAGAACTTTTAGACAAAAATAAATAAGGATTTCAGTTGTGCACTACACGCTAGGCGTTGACTTGGGTGTGTGCCTGATTGAAATCACTTACAGTATTCCAATTACAGCTGGAGGTCCAATGAGTTTCACCACTAAACCAGTTGTGGCTTACCCTGGGGCACTGATTAGAGGGTGCCAGGTCACATGATTAAACCAACCACTTCCACCAGCTGGCATCCCCATCCATCAGTGCTATGTAGGTTTGCCCCTCGATTGGCTGTGCCAGAACTGTTTAGATCACCTCCCAAGGTTGCGGCCTCATATCAGAAAGGCTACATAGGTTCTACCACCACTGCACTGAGTGGATGGTGATAGACCACATGATTAGTCCTCTCTTCCCCAATATTCTCTCTCACCAAAGTGGGTTAACGGTGTGACTCAGCAAAGTGCAGCTGGCAAAAGTCCAGACTGTTTGCCGAACTTGCCGTCGCTTTGGAATCAATCACAAATTGGCATTCTGGAACCACCTCAGAAGCTATTACGCCCCCAACACGCCTGCTTCATCAATACCAGCAGTAGCACGTGATGACACGGTGCGTGCCAAGCTTGAGCCTTCTCCCTGGCCTGTGCTTAGTATCCCATTAGCTTGGTCCCTATCCCTCACCCTCCTTTTCTGTGTAGGTTGCTCAGGGAGCCCTCACACTCTTCAGCTATTCCCCTCAACACAGAACCACTAATACCTATGTGCAGAGAAGGGACAAGAACGTCAGAAAGCCTAGGGCAACGTTATGGTTGAGTCACTCAACCCTGATTCCTACCTGATTCCTGTCGTGGCCTTCAGCAAAACAGGACCCACGCTCTTCCACTTTCACCTAGTGTACATACCCATTCAAAATACGCTCTCTGCCTAAAACAAAAGACCATCCTCCCCTTCACTACTCCCCATGCCGCTAGCACTATGTCATCAATAAACATGAATGATGAGTGCACTGACATAGCCAAGCCATATAAAACACTAATCAATGATGACAAAAGAAAAATTGTCAAACCCTCCCACGTGGTCGCCCTAATTGCATCTTTGTGGATAGCTACTATAACAACAACTGTCCTCCTCTTCGCTCCAAACATGAAGCAATTGTGAATGAAGCTGACTAACTTCTACCAACTCACCACTTCAACCATAATTGACAGACGACTACGAAATTACACAACTGAGCAAGCCTCCAAACACGCAAGCTTAAAATTCCTTATTGAAACTTTCCCTCACAATGTTTACCCCCAACGATTCCAATACCAACAGTTCACAGCCCCCTACATTCCCTAACACTAAAGGTAGTCCCAGAGTCAGACTGGGACAATAAATAGGGCCGGATACCCAAAAGAAAGTGGCCCACCCCTCGCCTCATGGCCCTTGACTTCTGATGACACCACCGGATGTGATGTCATTTGACCCCACCCCAAGGCGACATCCCAGGAAGCGATCAAACACGACTTTTCACCTCTTGACAAAACAGGAAGTGGCATCAAATAGCATTGTTCCTAAGTACACTGCGAGAAATATTGTTACTATATCACTGTAATGTGATATACATTTCATACAAGAATGGATCACCATATGTATCATTAATATCTGTGTGTATAGATCCATATTACTGTGAATGCAAGCAGATGTCCAAGGCCAAATGATAATATGTTATTGTATAGCACTTACGATTAAGCTCTTTTTTATAGAACAAATATGCATACAAAATTACCCAACCTGTGTTGGTTTTAATTTATCAACCTAAGAAGGATGAAAGGCTGAGCTGGCCTTGCTGGGATTCGAACCTGCAGATCACGCGCACATCGCAGCAGTGAGCGCTCAACCCACCGAGCTATCATATCGGCTATAGTAAAATGAGCAATTATTCTGTAGTGGATACCATTAAACAGGTAACTGAGATTTAACAGCAGACCAGTTAAATTAATGTCCAGGTTTGGTGCAAAGTTGGACGTATATCAAGACTGCATGCATCTACTTTCAGGCTTCAAAGGTTGGCAAAATAGGGAAATCAGTGCACTCACAGGACATCTCATACTCTGAGCACTCGTTACCTTATACATGCAAACAAACATCCTGAACAGCATGCCAGTGAGATGGGAAAGATAGACACATTACAGCAAAGCATTTATTGTGGCACAATGAAGTCAATGGCCACTTGATGTGCTATAGTCAAATATTTGTACACTGTACAGAAGCTTTTAGGCACAAGTATTTTGTCAAGTGACCGAGGACACCGAGATGGAATGTCTTGTGATGATCGTAACAGAGACAACGCCAGAAAGAAAACATGCTATTACTGAAACTTGCGAAAGGCAATTACGACCCAGGCGGTAAGTTACCGCCTGGGCCGTGACTTTACCACCATGGCGTAAACTACGTTTACGCCATGGTGGTTGGCGGACTTACCGCCCCATTCCGACCTAGGCGGGGCGGTAAGTCCCCAATCCCCATTTACCCTTCCCCATTCCCATTTCTGCCCCATAGGGCATAATGGGAGTGGGGAAGGCGTTAATTACGCCACCGTAAATTACGGTGGCGTAATTTACTCCATGGTCCCTTAGCGCCATGGATTTTAACACCTGCTAAAAGCAGGTGTTAAAAGCACCATGGCGCTAGGGGACCTCGTAATTGGCGGTAAGGGGTCGGCGCAGCTAACGCTGGCGTTAACCCCTTACCGCCAGGGTCGTAATGAGGCCCATAGTCCGAAATGGATGCTTATTCTACTCTAAAAAAAGTTGTTTTTCACTAATATCACTAATCCATATTTATCACTAATAAAACAGCACAGTAACTCCAGGGGGCACCATGCCACCTGGATAGAGGGCACAGTGACAGCCGCAGCCCCAGCCCCTCAACTTTGCATGCTGCAGCAGCATCACTATCCAATGTAAGTGCTTCTTGTGACGTCTTTTGGTTGTAGCCTCGGATAGAATCTTAGGGGCTACAACCAAAAGGCTAGCTAGCCCCGAGTCCCGGCAGTCCCAACATTAGCGTTGCCCCAGACTTTTCCAGACCTAGCAACACCCCTGCCAGGACCTGATTTAGAGTGTGGCGTAAGGCCGTCGGAAATTGCCAGAAATCTTGAAAGCCATTGGAAAAGAATCCACCATCCTATGAGTGAAGCACAAGTGGCGCAAATTACAGCGTCAGAGTGGCCATTGATCTACCTATCACCCCATCCCACTACCGACAAAAGAGCAGCATAACCCCGTTGGTAAGCCCACATGCTGGAGGAAGTGTATCCGCTGATAATGGGGCAGCCCATCCCCCACGAAACCACTGCAAAAAAGGCTGGAAAGTTCTGACAACAGATCCAGTCGAAAAGGATACAAAGAAAGAAAGATACAACATGTCTATAGCGGGGACACACCTAGCACTTGTGGTCTATCATTTGAGTGCAAGGGACACACACACAGCAAGATGAGGAGTGGGAGAGTGCGCATCAGGGTGTGACCCAGCACCAGCGTACCAAGCAGCACCACAAGCAGAGGTAGTGGGATTAAATCAGTGGGGTCATGAGTGGACACGTGTGTCTGGCAAAATGGTGGGAGACACAGGAAACAGTTTATATGTTGCGTGTAGAAAGCATGGGGACGCCTCACATCACAGACACTCCTCCCAGCCACCGCATTGCACCATGGAAAATGTAGACAAGCATCACAAGATAAGGGCATACACTCTACCAATGTATGCAGTGTTCTGTGTCAGTGAATTATACACCTGCATTGCCACATCATTGACCATGCATTGTCCCTCTCATAGGCTGTCACATAGACACGGGCACAACAATACCACCAATCCTGAAGGTGATCAGCACCCTGTACCTCTGTGCAAGTGGATCATTCGAAACCATAGTGGGTGGCATGCCAGGAATATCTAGTACCGCTTTCAGTGGCAGTTTGATGCAAGTGTTGGATACCTTCATCTCCCATGCGACAGAGCACATGACATTCCCCACTGATGATAGCACCCTTAACAGGCTAACCAGTGACTTCTTCGGTGTGGCAGCCATCCCAAACATTGCATATGCCATAGATGGATCCCATGTGTTTTCCATCCCTCTCCAAAGCACCCGAGGGCATGTTCCGCAACAGGAAATTCTTCTGCAGCATCAATCTATCTGCAGGTTGTGTGATGCCCAGAATCTCTTCACGCACATGTGTTCCAAGTCTCCCGGCTCAATCCAAGATGCCATCATATCTTGCCAAACAGTAGTCCGCCATGTTTGATGTGAAGCATAAGCGACAGGTGGACATGGCTACCAGCTAACTGTTCCGCCACCAAAGGTGCATTCAGATCACACATCATGAATGCCGTCAAACTGGCCAATGTTTGTTGTTCTTCCCACTACCACCGGTGATGCTATGTACACATACCAGTCTTAGCTGCTGATCCTAGTGCCCAATACCCAAACTGTGGCACAGCATATTTAGAATTGGGCACACACAAATACCCGTGCAGTGGCTGGGCGTGTATTCAGCATGCTAAAAAAAACAGATGGCACTGCCTGCACCCCCCAGGCAATAGCCCTTACATCATGCCACCAGGACCCAGGATGCTGTGGCAGGTCAACCCCCATGTGGCCGTTCTCAGCCGAGCAGGTGCATCATTCGAGTATGGATGGCATTGTTGTTCGCTATAACTTTGGTGTTGCCCTAATGAGGGTGGCGGCCTGTGGATGTGTGCCACAATGCTAGTAATCGCTGTAAAAGCAACCCTCAGTACAAATCGCATTGCTTTTTTAAAGTAGGTAAGCCCTGGCCTGGTAACATGGTGCACATATAAAGCACTGTGCTCTGAACTTGATATGACAAGCTACTTACTAGAAACTGGCAGCCAATCAATGTAATGCATTTGAAATGGTTAGTATTCAATTAAGATGTTTGTGTCCATAGGGTTGTCCAAATGAATCTTTATGGTTACTGGAAAGGGTATATGGATATTAATTGGTAAACAGCAAATGCCTGTTTATTAATGTCAGAATGTAACTAGACTTGCATAAGATTTAGAAGTTCTTTACAGGACTGGAGTTTCTATTTTAATGAGGCAATTTACAAGTCCAGTTTAAAGGGAAAATTGCAACAACAACAATACCTTTTGAGCAGGGGTGTTGCTAGGTCTGGAAAAGACCCGGGTCTACGGTAATGTAAGAACTGTTAGGACTGGGAGCTAGCTAGCCTTTTGGTTGTAGCTCCTGAGATTCTATCCGGTGCTACAAGCAAAAGACCTGTGACTATAGCCCCTTTACCCCCCTGCCTCCGCCCCCCACCCACCAGCAACGCCTCTGCTTTTGAGGCAGTGAAGCTCGCTTTGGCCTGTTTATCTGATCAGAAAATGCCAAGTTTGTTTTTTCGAATTTCATTGCTGTGCTTACTGATAATACAATAAAGTTCCTATATGCATATTGGTCCGTAGAGCATTATTTAATGTCATTTAGCGTTCTTATGACACATAGGGCCTAATTCCGAGGTGGGCACAAAGGGAAACCGGGCACCGTTAAGGACATCGGTGCCGGTATTCCCTTTGCGCCCTATTCCGAATTCCCTTAGCGGGTCCCTTCCTGAACGCCTGGTCTGACAAATTGCAGTACCGTTATTAACTACTTCCCCATTCCCATTGAACCCTATGGCGGCTGAAATGGGAATAGAGAATGGTTTTTTCAATGGGGACTTACCAGTCCCTCCAAGGTCGGAATGGACCGGTAAGTCCCCATTGAACCAGGGCGGTCTCGGTACCGGTAAGGGAGGTAGTCATGGCACAAATAGCGCCATGATTACCTCCATACTCGGAATGAGGCCAATAGTATGTTTTCATTAAACCGGTCCATCATTCAGATACCTGAAGGTGATGGCAGAGTTGATGGAGACCCCATAGGGTGTGCAAACAATATTCACCTTCATTTTCCACGCCACATCACAGAAAGCTACTTTGCAAATCACTGTCCGCCTCTGCAGCCTCCTAGGGGCAGAGCACTGCACTTCAATCCAGGGCAGGGCACATTGCAGCACATGCTGCCTTACGGTTGCCCAACAGGGGCAGGGTGCTGCACTTGAAAAAAGGGCAGGGCACTCAAGGGAATACAGGGCACCTGCGCTCATATGAGCTGCAGCCTGTGTGTTCCTTGCATGTACGTGAATATTGGCATATTGGTGAACCGTTCCCATAATGCTCAAAGGTGCCATCTCCTCTCTGAGGATGGTGGCAGGGTCTCTGTGTCACTTGGTGGCAATGTGGGTTTTGCACAGCTCCCCGTGTGTGGTGGTGAGCTCTCCCAAGACATCAGCTTGGACAAATGTGACAGTGAGGACGACTGTGCATGCTGTACCTGGTGAAAGACTTGTTGCACTAATTGGTTCTGCCAGTCATTTACCTCTTGTAACACTCTTCAGTTCAATGATGGGCAGCACTTTCTGATTCCAGTCTATCTAGATGATAGTAATAGTCTCGGGAAGAAAGTCCAGAGGGTACAATTTTTGAAAACAAGGTATCAAAGGATTTTATTATACCTGATACGTTATTTAAATATACTAATTTTAATCATGATTTAATCAGCACTAGAATAACAATTTACATAGCAGGAAAATTAAGAACGTACAAGTTAAGTACAATTCATATCATTCGTCCACATGCATCCATACACTCATACTAAACAACAATATGTATAAGCTAAAACCTATAACAAACAATCATTGCATTCATTATAAAAACAAGGTGTACAATCAATATACATGGCCACAATAGATTGTACAAGTGGTCAAAGGTTGGGATGGGTCACATAAATGTCCGAGAGCGACCTCCATCTCCTTTTTTCTATAATGAATACAATGATTGTTTGTTATGACTTTTTATAGGTTTTAGCTTGTCCAAATATGATGAGAAAGGGCATTTGTCATGCAGTGGGATTTCCATGTGAAAAACCCAGACCCAGCCCACTGTCACAGTCATATGATGGATGAGGTATGCTCCCCTGGCCTCTCAAAACACTCCCCATTCTCTGGACCTATCGGCTGGCGGAAGAGAGGGAACCTCTGAAAATTGTCCAATCCATTCTGCGAGAAAGATGACACATCAGTGATGTCATTTGGCTTATACATAGATCACTCCACCTCAAATGAGGACTCTCCTTCAAGATCTTGAGGTGTGCAGCTGCCACAAATTGGAACCATCCTTGTAGAGTGAGGCCCAGATCATGCAGAGAAGAAGGGAGCTGACTTGTCCATTGGTGGACAGAGAGCATACTTGACTGACCCCTGGCTGTCCCCCTGGCTGTCCCAGCATTGAGGCCCTGATGCTTCCTTGTGCCCAATGCAGCCCGCTCTTGGAAGTATAGACATCCACAGCAATAGATTAAACATGCCCTATCTTCTTTACCAATACCCTACAGATTCCCCATGAAAAAAATCCCCTATCTTATCTGTTTGCGAAATTCAGTCAATTTTCTATTGAAATGTATTTTACTTGTCTGTGCATTGTGGTAACTCTCCCATTGGCAAATCCTTTGTTCACCTGTGCATTTAAGTCATTTTTCCTATTGAACAAAATCACCTCTCATTTGCCTGTTGATTGTAGTCCTTTTCCACTTGATAAGTCCTTTGTTTGCCTGCCTATTTGTCATTTTCCTGTGGAAGAATCTGTTGTATGTCCGTGCGTATGTCCGTGCATTTCCGTCATTTGCCATTTACGAATCTCCAGTGTTGCGTAGATCCCTCCTATATTTTGCTCATTAAATCAATTAATTCCCACATTACTTCACGGGATAGGGAACATTTGAATTAGAAACTAACTCTCCCTTCCCTGTGTCTTGTGTGTGGTAAATATAAAATATTCCCCAAGAAGCCATTTCATTAAGAGCTGAAAAACCAATTCTTCCATGTGTTAGATGGTGTTTTAAAAACAAATTCCCATTTGCATCTGTAATTTTAAACCCAAACCGATTTTGTTATTATGAGTAATCCCTATGCTCAAAGTCTAGCTGTTATGTGCCTCTGTCATTGTAACTGAAAATAATTTTTCCTATGTGCCTTCCCCAATGTTAAAGCGTGTCTGTCATTTGCAGCCTCAGCCAAAACGAGTGTGATTTGTATTTTCGTTTTTCTAAAAATATTGCTTAACCTTTGAAAATCGTTTTACTTAGTCTATCCCGCTTCTCCTACCATATTCTGAGCGGGGATTTTTAATTGCATTTCCTTAATTTTTCATTGCCTAGAGCTTGCATGTCATTCCCAGCCCTAGAAAAACGAGTGTGATTTGCACTTTTGTTTTTCTGGAAAATTTGCTTACCCCGTTTAATCCCATTTTTGCTAGTATATATCTCTTCCCCTACTGTACCCTGATCACAGATTTACAATTGCATCCCCTTTTTATTTTTTTCATGTGTTGCATGTATTCAAATTGAATTTCCTATGGTGTGCTAGCTAGTCTGTTCTGAAGCCCTATTTGTTTTCTTGTCTAAACAGCCTGAAGAACCTTTGTGTGTTACCCCATAGCAGTTGCCCAAATAAAGTGAACACCCATTTTACCTGGTGTAGAAAATGAATTGTCCCCTTCATTGCTGGCCTCATAGTATTTCTGAAAACCATGTTAAAAATCTAAGTTTAACCTGGTGTTCCATGTTTGAGCTGTCTGTATGTGCTAATTGACCAATAATCCTCTGAAGCCTGTATTACCACACCTTGGTGGTTCTTGAAACTGTTCATGAAATGTTTCTATTAAAATCACAAATCAATAAATATTGATTGATAACCCACCAACCTGGTTCCTGGTCTACTGTGAAACAGGATGCTTGTAGAGGTTGGGTGCGAGACGGGTTGGAGGCCTCCTTGAAAAACGATTTGGGATTGTAAAAATAAAAAGTGTTTTTATTGTGCGCACACTCATTGCAGGGGAAAAAGACCCTGACTTGCTTGTGCTGCCTAATATATCATGATAAATGTGGGAACTCGAGGCAAGGATTAAGCAGTGTTTCCACCTGTGACAGTCTAGCACAGTAGACTAGCCCATTGAAGTATTGTTACATGGTGTCCAGTCAAAGGATCGAATATAAAGGATCGAATGACCTTTTGCCCGAATGTAAAAGGATCGAGAAAAAAAAGGGTCAATTTTTTTTTATTTATTTATATATATTTTTTTTTGTTTGGGTTGGTAAAAAATGTTTTTAATAAAGAAAACAGGGGGTTGGGGGGAACCCCCCCCATAAAAAAAAAAATTCGACCCTTTTTTTCGGTCCTTTGACTGTCGATCAAAACGCATTTGATCCTTTTGTTTTCGACCCTATGACTGGCAACCTTGTTACATTTAGTGGATGGTAAGCTGTGTTACACTGTGAAGCCGCCAGCCAAACCTGTATCCCAGTTGTCAGAGCCGTGTGTCTAAACAAAATATTGTAAGTATAAACTAGGAAGGAGCAAAGTGGAGATTTGCCCTTGCATAGATAACCCGGCAGGTACAGAACACTCTTCACAATGAGCACCATGGAAATTAACATGGCTAGGCAGCACCTCCTATCCAAATGGTTCATTAAAGGTGAATGGGCAGAACAAAAACAAGAAACCTGGCAATCTAGAAAAATGCAAGAGGTGACCCCTATAAATATGGATGTGTGGCACGACAGCAGCCTGTTACATCAGGCCCTGACAGAATGCTATATGATGCAGAACAACAAAGATGAGCACATTACAAATGGTCCAGTTCACTGCATATATGTACTTCCACATGATAGTTATGGAAGAAAGGTACCAGGAGAGTGTAGCCTCTGGGCAAAATCGATCTGAGCTTTTAGAGCAAGCACAGAGAGAGTTAAGGCAAGCAGAGGAGAAAGTGCTACGGTGCCAAAATTCTGAGTAAGAATTAGGAGACACTATTCAGCAGCTAAAGGATGAGTTGGCAGCACAGCAACAAATTAATTCAGAGCGAGAGTCCCAATTCTCTGCACTGAAAGAGGAGTGACAGGAAGGGGTTGACAACCTGAAAGAGAGTCAATTAAAATTGAATCAAGAAGTGGCGTACAATAGAATCAGCTTAGAGGACATGTGCGTTTTGAAAAATCAGATTAAGCAATTGCAAGAAGAAAATAACCAGTTGATTATTAAAGAGGTCCATTCCCAAGGGGATTTTGACCAGGATCGCCGGAAATTGAGTGCTATGAAACAGCAGAGAGATAACCTTAGTGAACTGAATGGCAGACTGTATCAGGAAAAAGATGCCCTATGCCAGGAAGTGTGCCAGTTGAAGGCAGACCTGGAGAAAGGCAAGTCATGTTTTCAGGAACTGACTGACATAACATTTGAGAATGAAAAATGAATGGGGCATATCAGAAAAATAGAATGTGACCTAGAACAGACAACACAGACCAAAAATGCGCAGAGGGAGGAGATTAGTCTCCTGCATCAGAAATGGTCTGAGTATTGTCACACTCACCTGTGTCTCTGCAGGAGTGATGGATGAGCCTCCTTTGACCCGAGTTCTCACTTCCCCTATTTCACCCAGAGGAACATCTGTTAAATATGAGATGCACACTCAGACCTGGGTTCACCTGATTCCCCTGGGCCCCTTCTCTTGTCTCTACTATGTGCTGTGATGTCCCTTAAAGGCTTACCTTAGTTTTTAGTGGGGTGTGCACTCCATCCTGCATTTGCAGGGGCGCAATTCCATGGGGGATTCACATCCCTACACTTGTAGGGATGATGCCAATGTCTGTTGGCGAGTTCTGATGCCACACGCTGTTATATGCCTTCACAGCGAGGCAGAGTGTTCAATGTGCTAGCTTCTTCACTAGCAAGAAAGTCCTTTCCACAAGGCGAACATTGCGCAGTGGATTTTGAGATCCGGTATTAACCGAATTGTCTTTATTTTGCCAAAGGTATCTTGGGTGATTAGCGCTGCGTGTAGAACCCAGAACCGCAGGTAGGTATGTGCGGCGTTATAGGTTAGAGTGCACCTAGTAATGTCTCTCCTTTCCCTTGCAGGAGTGGATTATGGAGTGCTTGCACCACAAGTCTGGGTTCAGCGCTACTGGAGAGCCTCGGAGGTCCGGTAAGTATGCACAGAGGCTTCGGTAAGTATGCACAGCGTTACTGGAGCGAGCGCAGTAAGCAATGTCTCTCCTTTCTTTTGCAGGAATTTCGGTAAGTATGCACAGCATTACTGGAGCGGGCGCAGTAAGTAATGTCTCTCCATTCTTTTGCAGGAATTTGGGCATCAGACTACGAACCTGGATTCCAGCGTAGCGGGAAGATTCGGTGAGTATGCGCAGCGTTACTTCAGCGAGCGCACTAATGAGAGTTTTTCTTTGTGCTTACAGGTGCCGGTGTAGGTTTCACCTCGTGTCTGGGGAAAGCTGCGGCATGGAGAAAGCACAGAGGTTTATCCGGAGCAGGTAAGCAGAAGCAGGATGATCCGGAGCAGGTAAGCAGAAGCAGGTTGATCCGGAGCAGGTGAGCAGAAGCAGGATGATCCGGAGCAGGTAAGCAGAAGCAGGATGATCCTGAGCAGGTAAGCAGGAGCACGGTGAGTGTGTTGCTGGTGCAGTTTACAGAAAGCAACACGAAGCACTGGAAGATTCTTGGGTGTGGCTTATATAGCCAGCCACACCCAAACACTAGAGAGCTCATAGACTTTGATGCACTTCCTGTTGGGAACAGGAAGTGGTAACCAGGAAGTTACTACAAACACCAGGAAGGAATTAAAAGAAGGTATCTGCTATGGGTTTTTTTGTGTGCCTATGCCAGGCCTGCCAAGCCTCCACCCAGCTTGCCCCGACTACATGGCTGGTACCCATGAAAGTCTTCCCCCTCAATACCCCTCCCAATGGTTTGAGTGTGGGGTTTGGCTTACCAGGATTGTCCCGATGGAATCTTCGCACCAATAAGGGGGCATGCACGTATGCTGTGTTCCCATGATCTTTCCTGGGGTCCGTACCCCTTCCAGTCAATCAAGTAATACAGGGTCTTTCATACTAGTTTGGAATCTAATATGTTCTTTACCTCATATTCTGGTGCTTCTTCACCCACTTGTATGGGTGTTGGAGGTGTGTAGGTTCGGGTTCCTGGGTGTACTGGTTTTAATAGCGACACATGAAATATGGGATGTATACGCAAGTGGTGAGGTAACGCCAGTCTCGCGGCTGCTGGATTAATCACTGTTTCAATCGTATATGGGGCGATGTATCTAGGCTGACATTTTTGGGAACATTTAAAGCAATGTGTCTAGATGCTCGCCAGACCGAGTCTCCGACTTGATAATCTGGGGCTTTTCGTCAATGGCGATCAGCGTTTCTTTTTTTTGTTTCTTTGGCTTGCTGTAGGTTCTTGCTGGCCTACCTGCTGCTTTGATGATGCTGGCATGCAGATTCTTTATGGCGGGCATCTCAATGTTTTCTGGCGGGTCATAGACCGATGTTCTGGGGTTTCGATCCACATATAGTAAAAAAAAGGTGTTGCTTGGGTTGATGAGTCTGTTGAATTGTTGTAGGCATACTCTGCCATCCATGGTATTTCTGTCCATCTTTGACTTGTTTGGTGTAATAGACAGCGCAGATACTGTTCCATGGTCTGGTTCGTGCGCTCGGTTTGACCATCTGTTTTAGGATGGTGACTAGAGGACAGGCAGATTTCTACTCTTGCCAGGGCACAACATTTCTTCAAAAAACAAGATACAAATTGGCTGCCTCTGTCAGAGACGATTACGGTGGGGAATCCGTGTAACTTGACGATTCGGTCTAGAAAAACCTGCGCCAGAGTCAGAGCTGAAGGAATACCTTTCAGAGCTATGAAATGGGCCATTTTGGAGAAGAGGTCCACTACTACGAGGATGGTATTATAACCTGAGCTCGGAGGTAAGTCAGTGACACAGTCCATTGATACTGTGTGCCAGGGCGCTGGTGGAATGGTGACTGGCTGAAGGAGGCCGGCTGGTTTTTGCCTGGATGTCTTGTATTGTGCACACACCTCACAGGTGCCTATGTAGGTAGCAATATCCTCTCGCCAAGTTGGCCACCAATAAGATTTGCTTACTTTCTTCATGGTTTTAGCTATACCTGGATGGGCTTCCAACAGTGAGTCATGGTAGTCAGACATAATTGCTTGTTGCAGATCCTTAGTTGGAACGTAGAGACGTCCTTGGTAATATGGTAGTTCGTCTTGAATGGTGAACTGTTCTCCCTTCTTGCCCCAAGCCAGTAGGTCTCTTTCAGCCCGGTGCCTGCCGTACTGTCGGACTGCACCAATCGGCCAATGATCTCTGAACCAGCTATTAATTTGGGCATATATTTCCAATTTCGCACTCCGTCGTCTCAACTGTGTAATTTGAGTTGGTTGTTCAAACACATTATATAGCATTTCCAATTTGAACTCAGTTCTATTTACATTCTATTTGCTGCATTTGACCGGAATTATGGCACTATACAGATATTTTGTGCTTAAGTTTAGTTAGTCGGTCAAACATGTTACATAGCACTTGCAGTTTGAACTCAGTACTATTTTCACTCTATTTGCCGCATTTGACCAGTATGATGGCATTATACAGATATTTCGTGCTCTAATAACGGTTTACACTTATTATCCAACAGTTTGTGAGCTTTTCGATCATGTGATCGCACAATAACACGTGATCAGTTACTCGTCATGCACTTATTAAGTGCTTTTCTCTAACTCATGCAGAGAGTTATTGGACGAACGCCGCGCGACCTGGTGCACTTCGGACGGTTCTAACTGACGATAGAATATTTTGGGTAAGGCAGTCTCGTACAATGTGTATAGTTGTATTTCATAATGGTCAAACCCTGTAACCTGTACGTTCATTGTCACTGTTGGTTCATCAGATCACGCCATTTATGGGTTATCTGTCTACGACCGCAATTGACCGGAACATCGCAGCATTTGTATTGTTGCAAGCCATTACAAGTATACAAAGGGGTAATGTTGTGTTCAGCTCACCCCGTCTTTGGGTTTAGAATTTTTTTTTTAATATGACTTGCACCGAACGTGAATGAGTATAGCAAAATTCTGTTTTCTATGTGGCATACAGGACTCCAGAATCTTTATTTCCGATCTCTTTTTCAACATTGATTTCACTCTGACGCTCAGTTGATGGACACATTTTTTGGTAATATACCTTTTGGATTTGTTTGACACTGTCACATTATATTTTAATCACCATACTGCATGGCACCTGGCATTTTGCGCCGTATAACATGAATCACATCGGTATACCATGGGGTAGGGGTGATATTAGTGCACACCCGTACACCTAAAACGGCTCACCCCCATTCATTCAATATGGCTGACGGGTGCAGTAGGCGATACGATGGTCGGAGGCACTGGGTTCTGGCCAATGTTACACATGGACTCATAACCCTTGCTTGACTAATTGAGTTTTCCTTTCAAGATGTTAATCTGACCGCATGGACAATATTTCACACTTGATGACAGTGTTGCCTCTCGCTCAATGTGTTTTTGTTTTCTTTCTTTCGTGCTGTTGGGGCTGTTGTTTATGATGACACGTTCCTGCTTATTTATGCGCAATGGGACTTGGTAATGTATACATTGATACAAAATTGTTTTGCAATGGTTTATGTTCTCCATGTGATCTATGCCCTTGATCCCACATGCTTGAGTATTTGTACCTGAATGTTTATTTTGACAAATTATTGTATTATGTGCATACATGGTTTTACATTTTGGTATTGTACTTTGTTTGCAACACACAGAGCTTTGCCTTGAGAAAGACATGTGGAGGTAGAAACACGTGTCAGCAAATTACTCTGGCAATTGAACGCGAATAAAACACCCATCCAAGTTTTTCTTGAGAAGCATTCTTTTATGCTGACATTGGTATTTGTGATATTACAAATTGTTTTCTACTAATGCTTGCTTTAATTTTGTGATCTAGCAGCACATCTAATTGGTGGAACAATTACTGTTCGTTGTTTATACTTTTTTTATTGCTTCCTGCAGTGTGTTTAACGGAGATGGGCCAATGCAGAAGCCGAGGATTTTATGGCTAGGTATGATCTCCACCGTGTTAGGGGCATTATAGACTTCCTCTCCTGTGCCAATGCGGGATAATGCATCCGCTTTCCCGTTCTTAACTCCGGGGCAGTAGATGATCTCAAAGTCATATTCCATTAAGGATAGGGCCCAACGGAGCTGTCTTGAAGACTGAACTTTCACTGAGCGTAAGTATTGCAAGTTCCGATGATCTGTTATTATTGTGATGGTGTGTTTTGCTCCAAGTAATTAATGTCGCAATTCGCACAGTGCACTCTTGATTGCTAGGAGTTCTTTCTCAGAAATCGCATAGTTCAATTCTGCTGGTGAAATTTTTCTCGACCAAAAGGCAATTGGATGAAAGCATCCGGTTTTGGGATTCTGTTGGGACAATACAGCCCCCATGGCAATGCTTGAAGCATCCAATACCAGGATGTACGGTAAATCGGGCTGCGGGTGTTGTAGTATTGGGGCTGAGGTGAATTTTTCCGTGAGGGCTCGGAAGGCTTCTTCCGCCGCTGGTGTGCATTTGAATTTTCGGTGTTTACGCAGCTAAGACATAATTGGGTGTACTAAATGTGAGAATCCTGGTATGAAGCGTCGATAGAAATTCGCAAAACCTAGGAAACTCTGTACTCCCTTTACAGACGGGGGCAAGGACCAAGTGAGGATTGTCTCCACTTTTCTAATGTCCATCTTGATTCCCTGTGGTGTCGGTACATATCCCAGAAACTCCACCTCGGTGACATGGAAGGAACAGTTTTCAAGTTTTGCATACAGTTGGTTTTCACGCTATTTGCGGAGTACTGCTCGCACATGGGTCATGTGTTCTTGGGGAGTGGTGGAGTAAATCAGAATGTCATCGATGTAGACGACTGCGCAGACATCGAGGAGTTCCCATAACACATCATTAATAAAATGCTGCAACGCAGCCGGGGCATTGCAAAGCCCATAGGGCATGACCTGGTATTTGTAGAGACCATAGCGGGTACGGAACGCACTCTTCCACTCGTCCCCTTTCTTCATGCGTACCAGGTTGTATGTGCCACGTAAGTCTAGTTTTGGGAAAATCTACGCTTGTCTCACCTGGTCTATGAGTACTGGTATCAGAGGTAATGGGTACTTGTTCTTTATGTTGACTTGATTTAGGGCCCAGTAATCGATACTCGTTCTTAAATCCCCCTCTTTCTTAGGTACGAAGAAAAATGGGGAGTCGGCTGGTGACTTAGATGGTCTAATGAAACCGTTGACTAGGTATTGGTCTAAGTAAGTCCGTAGATGAGTGTTTTCTTCCTCGGTTAACGCATAAATGCGGCTGCACGGTACTTGTGCCACTGGTAGCAGATCGATCTGGCAGTCATAAACTAGATGTGGTGGTAACGTATTAGCTTGCTCCTTCGCAAACACGTCCTGGAACTCCTCGTATTCCGCTGGTAAGGTCCCCACCAAACCTAAACCTGCTATCTTTTCCTGTGAAGCTAATAATGGGCTTCTCTGGGTCCCTTTGTTGTCATAACAAGAGACGCATTCCATGGGAAAGAGTGAGGTTATCGCTCACCAAGCTATCCTTCGGTTGTGCGTCTCTAGCCACGGTATCCCAAGAATCAGCTGGGATTGGGGTGCTGCGATAAGGTCGAATCTAATACCTTCCCTATGACCATCTTGGCAGATTAAGGTGAGAGTGGAAGTACACTGTGTTACTGGTCCCGAAAGGAGTTGTGTGCCATCCACAGCTGTCACACTTTCAACAGTGTCCTTACAGTGGAATGCCAATCCCAAGGTCTTTGCGGTTTTTAAGTCCAAGTAGTTCCCGATAGCCCCACAGTCTATGACAGCCTTGAGGGCATGCATTCGGGTGGGTTGTGAAGGATCTACCAGAACCACAGGAATACTGAAATGTGAGATCTGAGTGCTCCGTTCTTGGCTTGACAGACCGACCTCTACATCTGCCAGGTGTTGGAGTTTTTCCGCTTCTGTGTATTCCTTTGTATTGTCCAGGACCCCCATTGTCTTCCGTGGGGGTTTAACCGTGCAGTTCTGGAGGAAGTGACCAGATTTGCCGCAATATAAACAAAGGTTTTCCTGACGCCTCTGTTCTCTCTCTGCTTTGGTGAGTGGTGCTCTAAGGACACCCAATTGCATGGGCTCTGTTTGTGTTCCGGAGGCCTGTCGATTGGACGCTTCTTTTCGGTCAGACATACACTGGTCTATGTTCTGATCTGGTTCGGTCAGCCTTGCGGTCCTGTAAGCAGTGGTCTAGTTGCATAGTCAGATCGATGTATTCGCTACAATCTTTAGGAGGATTAACTTCTTGTGCCAAGACATCTTTTTATTTTCCTCTCAGTCCTCAATAAAATAATGTTATTCGTTTCTCCTGTGGCCAACCTGATTTGGCTATTAGACGATTGAATGTGGCTACATACGAAATAAGATCTTGACCACCCTGTCGCAGAGAGAGCAGCTCATCATCCAATGCCTGACCACGAGTCCGATGGGAAAATAGTTTTTCCAGTTCATGTTGAAAACCTGGGTAATTTCTCAACAAAGGGTCATCCCTAAGCACTTACAGGACAGACCAGTCCACCGCGTGTCCTCCTAAATAGGAGAGGACGAAGGCTACTTTAGCTTGGTCATTCAGAAAAGAGTCTGGTTTGCATATGAAGTGTAGGCGGCATTGATTCAAGAACGCTCCACATTTCTTGGGATCCCCAGAGAAACGTTCTGGGGGTGATAAAGGGATATTGCCTGGAAGCAATACCTGAACGGGTGTGACTACAGGTGCCACGGTAGGCTGCCTCTGAGGGGCTCCACCTGGTAGGGGTGATAGACCGGCTTGGGACTGTAAGAGCTGTCTTGCCAAGTCGTCTTTTTTGTCCCTGTTGACTACCAGTTTGCGCCTTAAGGCATTATTCTCTGAGCGGGCTGCCTGCACCTCGGCCCGTAGTTCGCCTAACAAAAAAAGGAAAAAAAGGAAAGCTGGTCTACCTCAGAGGTTTCCATTGCTCCGGCAGAGCTGTTGAGGACGGCTTTGTGTTCTGTCACACTCACCGGTGTCTCTGCAGGAGTGATGGATGCGCCTCCTTTGACCCCGAGTTATCACTTCCCCTGTTTCATCCGGAGGAACACCTGATTGCACACTCAGACCTGGGTTCACCTGATTCCCTGGGCCCCTTCCCTTCTCTCTACTATGTGCTGTGATGTCCCCTAAGGGCTTACCTTGGTTTTTAGTGGGGTGTGCACTCCAACCTGCATTCGCAGAGGCGCAATTCTATGGGGGATTCACAACCCTACACTTGTAGGGATGATGCCAATGTCTGTTTGCCGAGTTCTGATGCCACACGCTGTTATATGCCTTCACAGCGAGGCAGAGTTTTCAATGTGCTAGTTTCTTCACTAGCAAGAAAGTCCTTTCCACAAGGTGAACGTTGCCCGGTGGATTTGGAGAGTCCGGTATTGTCCGAATTGTCTTTATTTAGCCAAAGCTATCTTGTGTGAGTAGCGCTGCGTGTAGAACCCAGAACCGCCGGTAGGTATGTGCGGCGTTATAGGTTCGAGCGCAACTAGTAATGTCTCTCCTTTGCCTTGCAGGAGTGGATTATGGAGTGCTTGTGCCATGAGTCTGGGTTCAGCGCTACTGGAGAGCCTCGGAGGTCCGGTAAGTATGCACAGAGGCTTCGGTAAGTATGCACAGCGTTACTGGAGTGAGCGCAGTAAGCAATGTCTCTCCTTTCTTTTGCAAGAATTTCAGTAAGTATGCACAGCGTTACAGGTGCGAGCGCAGTATGTAATGTCTCTCCTTTCTTTTGCAGGAATTTGGGCGCTTGGACTATGAACCTGGATTCCAGCATAGGGGGAAGATTCGGTGAGTATGAGCAGTATTACTGGAGCGAGCACACTAATGAAAGTTATTTTTTGTGCTTACAGGTGCCGGTGTAGGTTTCACCTCGTGTCCAGGGAAAGCTGCGGCGTGGAGAAAGCACGCAAGTTGATCCGGAGCAGGTAAGCAGAAGCAGGATGATCCGGAGCAGGTAAGCAGAAGAAGGTTGATCCGGAGCAGGTAAGCAGAAGCAGGATGACCGGAGCAGGTAAGCACAAGCAGGATGATCCTGAGCAGGTAAGCAGGAGCACGGTGAGTGTGTTGCTGATGCAGCTTACAGAAAGCAACACGAAGCACTGGAATAATCTTGGGTGTGGCTTATATAGCCAGCCACACCCGAACACTAGAGAGCTCATGGACTTTCATGCACTTCCTGTTTGACAACAGGAAGTGGTAACCAGGAAGTTACTACAAACACCAGGAAGGAATTAAAAGAAGGTATCTGCTATGGTTTTTTTTCATGTGCCTATGCCAGGCCTGCCAAGCCTCCACCCAGCTTGCCCCGACTACATGCCTGGTACCCATGACAGTATTCCCAGACAATACAAGATGCACAGAAAAAAAATGAGGCCCTTTGTGAGGAGCACAGTGGGCTGCAGGGCCAAGTAGTAGCACAAGGTAAGGCCATAGAAGCCAGCCAAGCCCTGTTAGCAAAGCACAAAGCTCAGGCCTCTGCATACTACCATGAAATAGGGGCTGAAAAAGAAAAATTAGAGAAGGAGCGGCCTAGGTTTAATCAGGCATTGAAGAACCCCGAACTGTTAGGGGATGGAAGGGCAACCCCTAATCACGGTGCGATGTCCTCTGTCCCCGGGGCCTCAAGCCAACTAACCACCTGGCATGCACAAGGTGCTGCTAACTTCATGCCTATGAGTTCACAAGAACAGGGGAATAGGAGGCAACTGGACTTAAGTAGGCCTAGCATGACTGAGCCAGAAGGCCATTCCCCATCAGAGATTGATGGACGTGCAAAATTGCTTAGGTTCAAAATATTTTGCCAAACTCATCTGACCAGGGGGACTCCCATGAAGGGAAGATCAGGGAGCTAGACTGGCCGAGACATAGGTTATAAAGAGACCATCTGGTCCACTTTGCAGATAAAGAAGAGTCAGGTTTTAGGCCCCATAAGAGCATCCTGAAAACCTCCACCCTTTAAAGGAGGTGGGGTGAGTTCTCCACCAACCCTGGAAGAAGGGAGAAGTCAGATGACTACTCCCCTGTGCGGAAAAGAGAGTCCAAAGGAAGTGACACAGAGATCCCACCATACAGCAGGGGACATGAGACTAGGCCCCGTCATTCTGGGGGAGACTCCCTGTCTCAAAGAATCAGGGAGCACCTAGAGGATAGGGACAGGACCACAAATAGTAGCAGCTCTGAGTCTCAGGGCGAATGGACTCAGATGCAGCGGAAAAAGAAGGCTGCCAAACAAAAGAGAACTCTGGTAAAAGACCCCATTGGACAAATAAAAGCCATTAGAAACTTCATGACACTTTACCACAAAAATGCCAGGTACTCAGTCTGGGAGCATCTGGAGCTGTATGACCAGATGATGACGTGTTTTGGCATCAGAAATGACCAACATCCGATGGAGTTTGTTAAGTAGACATTCTCCCCAGAATACTCCAGTTTCTTTGCTAGGCTGGAGTATCAAAACCATTCGAGATGGTCTAACAACAAGGCAGTAATCTTAAAACACTTCTCTGTGCACGGGAACTCCGAGGAGGCTCACAAGGCGGCCTACAACTTGCGGTGCGGAGAGGATCAGGCACCGAGAGAGTTTGTACAAGAATTGAAGCGTGCATTTGCCAAAACCTCTAGATGGATGCGCACAAACAGTAAGGGGTTCATTAATACCTATTTTTATGCCCTCCCCAAGTACATAGTGATACAACTGGTTAGGGACTTCCACGATGAAAGGACATAGGACTAGGTAATCAAACATGCTACCCAGATTTATGAAGTCCAAAAGCCTGTGGGAAATAAAAACTCCCCCCAAAAATCGCAAACCAGCCAACACCCCCGCTGCTGCCAAGGTGATGGAGGTGAAGAACACCCCCATTTTGGACATAGAAATGGGGAGGCCTAAAAATACCCCTCCCGCTAACAAACCAAATGAGAGGCAGAGAAGACCCTCTGACCATTCCCAAGTGGGAGGGAGCCAGGCAGGGTACCCCACAAATGTGTCACCTGACACTGCCACCTACATTAGCCCAAGGTACAAGGGGAACAGACCCATCTTGGGGTACATATGGACGGTTCAAGGGGAGGATCCAACCAGGTAAGTTCCGCCCCAGGAAATGTTCCTCCCAACTTCCCTCCAAATGTCCTACAAAACATCCCTCAGGAGGGCAGTAATATTCCACCCTCCAATTTAAGTTCCTTCCCTGAGTACCAAATCCTCCTCCCACTCCCTGCTTTCAGGATTATAGACCACCAAATCAGGGAGATGGGAGACCAAGGGCCTCATTACGACCCAGGCGGTAAGGGGTCAACGGCGCCGTAAAAGGTGGCGGCGCCGTTAACCCCCTAACGCCTAATTACGAGGTCCCTTTGCGGGTCCCCACCAGCTGTTAAGTAAGGGACCTGCAAAGGGACTTTCGAGGTAATTACGGTACTGCAATTTGCGGTACCGTAATTACCGCCTTCCCCATTCCCATTGAGCCCTATGGGGGCAAAAATGGGAATGATGGGGAAGGGCCAATGGTGAATGGGGAATTACCGCCCCGCCAACCTTGGAATGTGGTGGTAATTCCGCTATCCACCATGGCACAATCTGTAAAATACTGGTGTCAACCATGGCGCTAGTAGCGCCATGGTTAATGCCTGGGTCGTAATGACCCCCCAAGGATGGAGGGCTACCAGGGAAACCCTCCATACAAAAGCTACTCTGGGAGAAGAGACAGTTACCCTTCCTGAGAGCAGCAAAGATTTGATCCTAGACCCCCATATCAGCCAGAGTGGGTGTCACAATTGGAGCGCCAGATCCAGAGCTTGACCCAAGACCTGAGTTACATGTCGAGGGCGCAAAGCCCTAAAATAGACATGACCACCCAGAAAAGCTCAAACCAAGGGTCTGGTCCCTGCAGCAATGACGGGAAGAAAACCCTGACAACCAACAGGATCCAGAGGAGGAGGCCTGGGGGCATGGGGAATGCAAAGCCCTAGAGGAAGCATCCTTCCACTCCTGTGAAAAGCCTCTAGAAACCTCTCAACCTGAACCCAAATCTCCTACCCCCGAAAAACTGCAACCTGGGAACAGAGGGTAAGTAGGAGAAATAAAGGGACAAAGAAGACCCATTTTGTGGAAGAAGTCTGCATCCTCCAGTTTGAAGAGGAAGAATCCCTGGAGGATTCTGGGAATGGGGGATCCTCCCAAAGAAAAATGGGTCCCAAAAGATCCTAATTTAGACTGGTTAAGTATGGGGACTGACCTAGAACCGCCTATCCCCGAACCCCAAAAACATCATCCTGAGAACTCAGAAATAAATGAGGGATCCTCCCCCCAAACCGGTTCAAGTGACTGCCTCCAGGAAAAGGGGGGCTGCACAGAATCAGGGGAAAAAGGGGATTCCTGAATTCCCCAAATCTAAGGATACCAAATTTTCTTTACAGATTCCTGGACTCCGACACCGAAAACCACCCAAGATCACACAGTGTCAGAGTTCAAAATAAAGAAATTAACTGCCCATCTGGCCCAAAATTCACATTTCCTTTGTCCACTGGAGGAGAAAGAAGGCAGGTTTTATGCCCTCGTCCGGGTACAAGGCCAGTGTGCATTTTCAGCACTGGTGGGCACAGGATCCCAAGCCACCCTTCTATCCAAAAAGGCATTTGATCAAATCAATTCAGGAAGGGGGAGAGTCACCTAACTCCCCTCACACCTCTTCCTGGACAACTCCAGAACTTCGACGAAAATGACATTCCCGTCAAGGGGACTGTGGATCTGGAGAACATAATTGGGCGACATAAGGTGAACCACTCGGTCATAGTCATCACTCTAGAGGGCACACACTGTCTCCTAGGGAATGACCTCCTTCAGAGGTTGTCACCCCTAATAGACTGTTTGAACAAGGTCCTTGTCACGCTCACCTGATTCCCAGGGAGGCGCAGGTCTGGCTTCGAGTGCTGATGCTTCTTCAATGGTGAAGCACAGGACTCTGATGATGGACAGGAAGGGCCCCTCTACTCTGGCTTTTCTGGCTCGCAGGAATATTCCCCTGTGCGTGAAAAGGGAGTATTACCTACTGACGGAATAATGCTCAAGCCTCCCACTCCCTTCCAACCCTCCTCGATACCCTTCCATGATTCCCCGTGAAGTCTCACCTTAGGGTCTGGAAGGATGAGTTCTCCATCCTGCTTCTGATGCAGGGGAGCGTTGAAACCCAGTTACTTCACTGGATTGAGGTTTGATGGGAGTTCAAAATAAGCTTGACTATTCAGGTGAGGCGCTGTAAGAGTTCTGTTGCAAGTTCAAAAGTTCAAGCTTAATACTAATGTTCATTGTCTTATTGCAGCAAGCGCTAATGCTTATGTCTTTTTCCCCTTAGGGGCCGGGGTTCGGAATGCCGGAGATATGGCGCCGACCCGAAGTGTAAGTTCTGGATGAGCGTTCAGGTAATGTCTTTGCATTCGCTCATTCAATGTCTTTGTCTTTTTTCCCCATTGGGGCCGGGGTCCGGAATGCCAGGAAGCGGCAGGACCCGAAATGAAATGGGAATGACCCCACAGGTAAGTCTTAGAAGGAAACTGAGCTTTTCCTATTTCCCTTCCTTCTCTCACCTTGTTTTCTTGTCTTTTCTCTCTAGGCTCTGGGAAGTGGGTGCGGATCCGGATGATCGCTGCTGAAGATGGAGGCGCCCAGGAAAGGTGAGTGAAATGCAGCGCTGCAGCGCTCGAAGCGAAATGCTTTTAAAATGATGTCTTCCCTTTCAGGATCGTCTGTGTGATGTCCCCGTGATGCAGCTTTAGCAGGTAAGGTCTTCTTTCTCCCCAATTCTCTCTTATCTCCCTTTGCAGGTAACCCAGGATGCTGACAGGCGTGGCTGAAGTCCAGATGCAGGAGCTGACACAGTGAGCGTCCAGCTGCGAGGAGCAGAACAACGCGAAGCGTGAGTTGCTGATCGGGCGTGGTTTAAATAGCTTTGGAAGAAGTTCCAGGCATGTATCCTTCCACTGATCAGGTATGTATCCTTCCCCGACCACACCCAGGTGGAAAGTAGTCCCACAGGTAAAGTAGTTCCATTCAGGCCGCAAGAGGGCCTGGATGTAGCAGCATGGTCTGCATCAGGTAAGTGCACATTAAAACACTTGAACACATGTCTAGCTTTATGAGCCTGGCACCTAAGGCGCCAGGACAGGGGTCCAACATGAGCCTGGCGCCTAAGGCACCAGGACTGTGCCCAAAGGGCCCCAGCTTGGGCCCGCTGGCACTTCCCTGGGGGGAATGATGCCTGCCTCTGGGGTTTCTGGGTCGGACCGGCCTCCTTGGAGGTAGGCATCATGACAGTACCCCCCCTCAAGGCCCCTCCCAAGGTTGTTCCCTCGGGGGGTTTTGGCTTGTTTGGAAATCTCCGGTGGAACCTTTGTATTAATCAAGGTGCGTGAACATGGTTACTAGGCTCCCGCGATCTCTCCTGAGGTCCATATCCCTTCCAGTCAACAAGATAGAAGAGTTTTGACTTTAACACCTTGGAGTCTAAAATGTCTTTAACTTCGAATTCTAATTCCCCTTCAATTTGAACTGGGTCTGGAGGCTTGGACAGTCGGGTCCCTGGTTGTACTGGCTTCAAAAGTGATGCATGAAAAACTGGATGAATACGCATGTTAGACGGTAAATCCAGTTTAAAGGCCACAGGATTGATTATAGCCTTGATGGGATAAGGTCCTATGAATCTGGGATTGAAGGTTCGCGGGCCCTTGAGGGGTAAATGTTTCGTTGCTAGCCATACCTGGTCTCCTACTTGGTAAGGAGGAGTTTTACTTCGGTGCAAATCAGCATTTTCTTTATACTTTTTCTTGGCTTGCTGTAAATGAGTTGCAGCTTCTTTGAAGGCTCGGGTTATTGTGGAATGCAGATGATTTACTGCGGGCATTTCGAGGGTCAGAGGTGGATCTAGGTCAGAGGTCCGAGGATAGTGACCATACAAAGTATAAAAAGGAGTTTGTCCGGTTCCAGAATGCACTGAATTGTTGTATGCATATTCTGCGATCCAAAGGATGTCTTTCCAATTTAACTCAGACTGGTGTAACATGCACCGAAGATATTGCTCGAGAGTCTGATTGGTTCTCTCGGTTCGTCCGTCGGTCTGGGGGTGGTGGCTGGTGGATAACCGCACATCTATTTGTGCTAGTTGGCAACATTTCTTCCAAAAATGGGAGATAAATTGACTTCCACGATCCGAGACTAATATGGAAGGAAAACCATGTATGCAAACTATATTCTCCAGAAATTCCTTGGCCAAGGTGGAAGCTGAAGGCAAACCTTTTAAAGGGATAAAGTGGGCCATTTTGGAGAATAGATCCACAATTACAAGGATAGTGTTGTAACCAGCACAAGGAGGCAGGTCAGTTATAAAGTCCATTGACAAGGTGTACCATGGTGCCGGTGGAATATCCAAGGGTTGAAGTAGGCCGGCTGGCCTTTTCTTTTGACCCTTGTTTTGGGCACAAATTCCGCAAGACAATACAAAAGACTTTATGTCTTTTCTCCAAGAAGGCCACCAGAAGTGGCGTTTGATTTTTTCCTCCGTTTTAGCGATACCAGGGTGTCCTTCCATTAATGATTCATGATGATGGGCAATAACAAGTTCCTGCAATTCTTTACTTGGCAGAAACAACCGCTCCTGGAAGTAGGGTAAATCATCCTTAACGGTGTAATGAGGACCCTTTTGACTCCATTCCAGTAAGGCTGAAGAGTCTAGAAGTTGTTTTACTTGCGTTTGGATGTCCTCAATAGTTTGCAATGAAGTTAGGCCTAAGATTCTTTGTTCAGGTATGATTGGCACAGGTTCTAAACTCGAATTGGGTTCTTCCATGCCAATCCGGGATAAGGCGTCCGCTTTACCATTCTTGCAGCCAGGGCGATAGGTAATTACGAAATCAAATTCCGCAAAGAATAGAGCCCATCAGAGTTGTCGTGAAGATTGAGCTTTGGCCGTCTTTAAATATTGTAAATTTCTGTGGTCCGTAATTACGGTGATGGTGTGTCTTGCCCCGAGAAGGTAGTGACGCCAAGCCTTGAAAGCAGATTTAATAGCCAGTAACTCCTTGTCGGTAATTGCGTAGTTGATTTCAGGAGGAGAAAATTTCCTGGACCAAAAGGCCACAGGGTGTAGTTGGTTAGTTTCTGGGTCTCTTTGCGACAGGACAGCTCCCATGGCCGAACTGGATGCGTCGGTTTCCACAATGTAAGGGAGATCTGGGTGCGGGTGCTTCAATACAGGTGCAGAGGTGAATTTGGTTTTCAGGTCCTGAAAGGCTTGTTCGGCCTCAAGAGTCCATTCAAAGCGTTTGTTTTTCTTTAGGAGAGCTGTGATGGGTTGGACTGTTCGGGAAAATTCCGGAATGAATCTTCGATAGAAATTGGCGAAGCCGAGCATGCTCTGAACTCCCTTCACCGAGCTAGGAGATGGCCATTTGAGGATGGCGTCCACCTTTCGCGAGTCCATTCGGACTCCTTGAGGTGTCAGGATGAATCCGAGAAACTCAACTTCTGTGGTATGAAAAACGCATTTTTCGAGCTTTGCAAATAGTCTGTGCTGGCGCAATTTCTCAAGAACTGCCCTAACATGTTTTCTGTGATCGGATTCTGAAGAAGAGTACACCAGGATGTCGTCAATATAAACAATGACACAGACATCGATAAGTTCCCGAAGAACATCATTCATAAAGTACTGAAAGGCGGCAGGTGCATTGCACAAACCGAAGGGCATCACCTGATATTCGAAGAGCCCAAATTTGGTGCGGAATGCAGTCTTCCATTCGTCGCCTTCTTTTATACGCACCAGGTGATAAGCTCCTCGGAGATCTAACTTGGTGTACACACAAGCGTCTTTCACCTGGTCGATAAGCTCAGGGATCAGGGGCAGAGGATAACGATTCTTAATCGTTATTTGATTTAGGGCGCGATAGTCTATACATGTTCTAAGGTCGCCCTCTTTTTTCGGCACGAAGAACAGTTCTGAGGAGACAGGAGATTTGGACGGGCGAATAAAACCATTGGCTAGGTACTGATCTAAATACTGACGCAAATGCAGGTTCTCAGGTTCCGTAAGAGCATAAATCCTACTACAAGGTAGTTGAGCATTGGGTACCAGATCGATTTGGCAATCATAAGACCGATGGGGAGGTAACGTGTTAGCGTGTTCCTTCTGAAAAACGTCTTGGAATTCTTGGTATTCTGACGGTAGCTGTACAGGGGTGGAAGTTGCTGAGGCTAGACCCATAACTGGATTTCTTGGATAACAAGTTGGTTCACAATCAGGAAAACTTATCTTCTTTGCTCGCCAGTCGATTCTGGGATTATGTGTTTCTAACCAAGGAATTCCAAGAATTACTTGACATTGTGGGGCCTTGATCACATCAAACACGATTGCCTCCCGATGTCCATCCTGACCCACCAGTGTCATTTCAACAGTGGAATGCGTTACAGGCCCTGAGGCTATTTCGGTTCCATCTACTGTAGTAATGACATCTTGGGTTACTTTCGGGCGGAGAGGGAGCTTAATCCTGGAAGCCAATTCACGGTCTATGTAGTTTCCAATAGCTCCACTGTCGATGTATGCTTTTACAGCATGCAACTGCTGAGGCTGTTTTGGGTCCACGAGCACCATTGGCATGACAAAATGCGAGGTCAAAGAGTTTGTTTTCAAGCTCGGCAAGCGGACCCCTACGCTTGTCGGGCTAGGTCATTTCCCGAATCAGGTGTCAATAAATCGTTATCAGTGGCTCCAACCACCTTCTTAGGTGGTTTAACCGGACAATTTCAAAGAAAGTGACCGGAAGTCCCGCAAGCCGCCTTCTCTCTCGTTCCTTCTGCGTTAATGGTCCTTTAACACCGCCGATTTGCATAGGTTCGGATACGTCGGTACTCTTGGAGTTAGCGTGGGTTTTGATCGGTACTCGGGTTTCGTACTTGAACCGATCTGCTTTTCTATTTTGAAGTCTGTGATCAAGTTGAACCACCAAGTCTATGTAGTCTGCGCAGACCTGGGGTGGATCTACTATCTGAGCTAGAACATCCTTAAGCTCTCCGCGCAGGCCTCGATGAAACAATGTGATCCTTTTGTTTTCTGGCCATCCAGTTTCCACAACCAGTCTATTAAAGGTGGCAACGTAGGACAGGAGATCCTGATTACCTTGTCGTAAGGATAGCAGTTCGTTATCAAGGGCCTGTCCTTGAGAGTGTCGAGCAAACAATCTTTCCATGCTGGCCTGGAAGCCCTGAAAATCCTGGAGAATGGGATCATCCTGATTTACCAATGGAATAGACCAATCGGCAGCACTGCCACTGAGGTAAGATAGTATAAAGGCTACCTTGGTCTGGTCGTTAGGGAAGGCCCCTGGTCTGCATAGAAAGTATAAACGACATTGGTTCATAAAGACGGCATATTTCTTGGGATCCCCCGCAAAACGTTCAGGAGGGGCCAAAGGCATGTGTCCAGGTAGATTGATTTGTACCAGGTTATTCAAACTCATTGATGTGGAAGTACCTCCGGAATTAGGTAAAGGAGTGTGCCCTGCCTGGGCCTGCAATAACCTTTTGGCCAGGTCATCAGTTCTTTCCTTGGATAGGATCAGTTCTCTTTTGAGAGCGTTGGTCTCCTGGCGGGCTGAGTGCACTTCTGCCCGTAATTCCCCCAAAAGCTGGGCCAGCTGATCTGTCTCGGAAGTCTCCATAGCGCCCGGGTGGGAAATTGTGGGTAGGCTTCGCGTTCTGTCACGCTCACCTGATTCCCACGGAGGCGCAGGTCTGGCTTCGAGTGCTGATGCTTCTTCAATGGTGAAGCGCAGGACTCTGATGATGGACAGGAAGGGCCCCTCTACTCTGGCTTTTCTGGCTCGCTGGAATATTCCCCTGTGCGTGAAAAGGGAGTATTACCTACTGACGGAATAATGCTCAAGCCTCCCACTCCCTTCCAACCCTCCTCTATACCCTTCCATGATTCCCCGTGAAGTCTCACCTTAGGGTCTGGAAGGATGAGTTCTCCATCCTGCTTCTGATGCAGGGGCGCGTTGAAACCCAGTTACTTCACTGGATTGAGGTTTGATGGGAGTTCAAAATAAGCTTGACTATTCAGGTGAGGCGCTGTAAGAGTTCTGTTGCAAGTTCAAAAGTTCAAGCTTAATACTAATGTTCATTGTCTTATTGCAGCAAGCGCTAATGCTTATGTCTTTTTCCCCTTAGGGGCCGGGGTTCGGAATGCCGGAGATATGGCGCCGACCCGAAGTGTAAGTTCTGGATGAGCGTTCAGGTAATGTCTTTGCATTCGCTCATTCAATGTCTTTGTCTTTTTTCCCCATTGGGGCCGGGGTCCGGAATGCCAGGAAGCGGCAGGACCCGAAATGAAATGGGAATGACCCAACAGGTAAGTCTTAGAAGGAAACTGAGCTTTTCCTATTTCCCTTCCTTCTCTCACCTTGTTTTCTTGTCTTTTCTCTCTAGGCTCTGGGAAGTGGGTGCCGATCCGGATGATCGCTGCTGAAGATGGAGGCGCCCAGGAAAGGTGAGTGAAATGCAGCGCTGCAGCGATCGAAGCGAAATGCTTTTAAAATGATGTCTTCCCTTTCAGGATCGTCGGTGTGATGTCCCCGTGATGCAGCTTTAGCAGGTAAGGTCTTCTTTCTCCCCAATTCTCTCTTATCTCCCTTTGCAGGCAACCCAGGATGCTGACAGGCGTGGCTGAAGTCCAGATGCAGGAGCTGACACGGTGAGCGTCCAGCTGCGAGGAGCAGAACAACGCAAAGCGTGAGTTTCTGATTGGGCGTGGTTTAAATAGCTTTGGAAGAAGTTCCAGGCATGTATCCTTCCACCGATCAGGTATGTATCCTTCCCCGACCACACCCAGGTGGAAAGTAGTCCCACAGGTAAAGTAGTTCCATTCAGGCCTCAAGAGGGCCTGGATGTAGCAGCATGGTCTGCATCAGGTAAGTGCACATTAAAACACTTGAACACATGTCTGGCTTTATGAGCCTGGCGCCTAAGGCGCCAGGACAGGGGTCCAACATGAGCCTGGCGCCTAAGGCGCCAGGACTGTGTCCAAAGGGCCCCAGATTGGGCCCGCTGGCACTTCCCTGGGGGGGAATGATGCCTGCCTCTGGGGTTGCTGGGTCGGACCTGGCTCCTTGGAGGTAGGCATCATGACAGTCCTCTGGACCCAGACTAACTGGACAATAAAACTAAAACAGAGCACCAACTATGAAAGTCTAAATGGCACATGCCATATGGATCAGCAGCAGTCTGACCAAATTGAATTCCACTTTAGGAACAATCAAGTCCCCGACATAACTGTAATCTCTATAGGAGAACAAACTGGTGATGGCAACCCTTCTCCATTCTTGAAAATCAACCTTCCTCCCAGTTTTAAGTGGCATTCCACACTGGAAGCAAAAACCCTGACATTTTATACTGATCCACAATTTGAAGAAATCCCAAATCCCAAGATCAAAGGTGATGAAAAACCAGCTCAAATATTGGCTGATATTCAGAAAAGGGGTGAACAGTTGTTCCTCCCATTCAGGTAAATGAGTGGGGGGAGCCAGTTCTCACCAGAGTATGCCTGAATAATGGAAAAAGCTTTATCAGCAAAGCGTTATTCAGGAAACTCCCAAAAGTTCAGACCATTCCCACATTTAAGTTGATTGATAAGTTGGAAATGGGCCTGGACACTCCGAATTCCAAACATCTCCTGCCTAGCAGGTGCATGTTAAAAATGTCCATTGGTGATAAAAGCATACAGCATAATTGTTGTGTTGTGAGAGATGTCCCCTCTGCCTTCTACTTAGGCGGTGACATTCTCAATCGATTCACAATAAAATTGGACCTCCTTAATTACAAAATCTAGTCCCGACTGGGGGGTAACCCCATGGGCTTTGACAATCCTGAAAAAGCATGTCGGTCTGCTAAATTGCTGCCGTATGCAGTTGAAATTCAAACTGGAGAAGAGGTCACCATCCCGGGACTGGTCCGACAATTCACCATCCCTGTTAAAGTTAAGACAGGAAAGAAACTCCAAAACCCGGACGCTTATGTAAATTTAAATCATCATCTCCAACAGCAGGGCTTGTATTTGAACCCGACCCCACTAGTTGACTTAGAACACGACACCATTTGAATATTGGTGGATAACAGCGACCCTAGGAATATCACTCTGGGCACAGACACCTATATTGAAATGGCAGTTGATGCCCAACATTTCTTCATCGACTTAGAGAATGAAATTATGGGACAGATCCCAATGATTGCTACGACTGTGACGATGACTTACATCCAGAAAGATTTTCACTCGGCAAGGGGGGAATTTCATGGTGTACTCTTCCTGTGCTTATGGGAGGGAAGAGGTGACCTGTGACATCATGAAGATTCAGGTGGTATTTCAGGTCAACAGTGACTGCCTCTCCTACCTGAAACCTGCTGGCCAGGCCAACACCATAACCAGAAATCTCTCCACGCAGCTGGAGAATACTGTGGGGATGCCTGTGAGACCAAGGAGCAAAAGCAGAAGCTGAAGCAGGTGTTTCTGGATTTTCAGGAAATCTTTGCTGTGGACTGGTCGCACCGAGATACATTCTACATCAATACTCACAGACTCAGGGATGGCTCCCGTATTCATGAAGCAATATCGGTTGCCTCTCGCATCTATGGAGTCACTCACGGAGATCATCAAGAACTTAGAGTCCCGTGGGATAATTCATCCAGTCCACAGTACCTTTAATAATCCGGTACTGGGGATACTAAAACCCAATGGCTAATGGAGACTCTGTGTAGACCTTAACGAGTTACATAAACGGGTCCACATGTCCTGATGTCCTCTTCCCTACATTGATCAGGGACTGGCCCAGATCGAAGGGTGAAAGGTGTATTCCGCCATTGACCTGACCAATGGATACTGGACAGTGCCAGTGAGTACGGAAGACCAGCACAAGCTGGCCTTTACCTTCAGGCGGCAGCAGTACATGTGTACCCAAACTCTCTTTGGAGATATAAACTCCCGCAATGAATTTTAATATTTTTCTGCACAAGGCCATGCCCGACTTGGGTGAAAGGGGAAACCTGGCCTATGTGGATGATGTTCTAATTAAAAGCTCTACTGTGGAGGAACACATAGCAGAAATCTGCTATGTTCTGACCCAGTTGAAGGAAGCCCAAGCGAAACTGTCCTTTCAGAAGGCGTAGTGGTGAAAGACCCACGTGAACTTCCTAGGGCATGAAATCACCCCTGAGGGTCTCTGTCCCAAGTGAAAAAGGTAGGAGCCTTACTACAATTGAAAGACCCCACAACTCTGCGTGAACTCAGAAGCCTTCTTGGACTGTCTAATTATAGTAGAAAGTTCATAGAGGACTACGGAGAGGTCACAAGACCCCTAGTCCATTTACTAAAGGTTGGGGTCAAGTGGGAGTGGGGTCCGAAACAAGGTGTGGCAGTGAAACAACTGAAGAGAAGCCTTTCACAAGCGCCCTGTTTAGCTTACCCCATCAAAAACAAGGAGTTCTTCTTGGAGACTTGGTTCTCAAATACTTGCCTAACAGCAGTATTACACCAGAAGCATGACAAGGTCAACAAAGTCATCTCCTATGTGAGAAAGACTTTGTCCTATGTGGAGGAAGAAAAATTCAATGATTGTGAAAATTGTGAGAAGGCACTCCTGGCAACGTTGTGGGCATTGAAAAATTACCGCCCGTTTATCCAGAGGGAGCACATCATTGTCGAGACACCTCACCAGCCTTTTGCAGTATCTCCAAAATGACAGAATCCAGGTGAGGAATGTGAGTAATTCCAGAATTACTTCCTGGATTCTATCCATGCAAGGCTTTCCTATGGAGGTCAGATATGGCCAAAACAGGAAGAGTCCCCTTGCGCAAGGTTTGACTGACTTGCATGATTGTGCTTGAGAAAACGGTCCAGAGGATGAAAGTCTAAAAACACAAGACAACATGGAGGCGTACATGACTTCCCCGCACAAAGTCTATGAGGAAGACATGTGCCAGGAGATGCCCACAGCTTATGTGGATGGGTGCTCCTACCATGTTGATAACAATAAGGAAAAGGTACTGGTGGCTGGCGTTGGGAATGCCTGGGAGAGTGATGCCCCGGAGTCCTACGCTGGGTACAAGATCTGTCCCCGAAGTAGTCAGGTGGCGGAGTTGATGGTGGTTCTTCAGGTCATCCTCACTGCCATGCAACACCGACTACTCAAACTGGTCATAATCACTGATTCGGATTATGTCAGGAGTGGGTTTGTGGAGCACCTGATACATTGGAAAACCAGAGGCATGCTGTGTGCAAATGTTAAACCACTCAAGCAAGGCAAACTAATACAATCCATTGATGATCTGGTCACCTCCAATGAGATGACCATCTACTGGAAGAAGATCAAGGGTCATTCCAGAATAGAGGCATCAGACAAAAGCAGAAATGACCTAGCTGACCAGTTGGCCAAAACTGGAGCCATCCATGGGGATCTCATTGAGATCGAGTCCAGGTCGCTGCTGTCACCAGGTCCTGAACCATTTCCCAAAATGAACTCTCAACTGCTCAGTGGAGTAAGGAGGCCCCAGATGCTGATCTGATCACGGCACAAAAAGAGGATCCAATAATTGGGAAATTTATCAACACATTGAAGACCCAGTGAATTTACCTCTGACCGAAACCGATTACATCAGGAAAGAGGATCTCAGGGTGTTGATGAAGTTTCCCAAAATGTTCCAAATCCAAGAAGGTTTGTTGGTACGGAGATCCATCTCTGGATGTGACCCGTGCGTGGTACCTACCTCATTCTGAAGCCTGATGTTAAGTCACACCCATGACGCAGCCACAGCCAGTCATCAGGAGTTTCATACTACTTTGGAAATCTTGTGAGAGAGCGCATACTGGCCACACATGGATCAGGATCACAACCAATACTTGAAGGGGTGTCTGGTGTGTGGGCAATTTCAGCCAAGTTCTCTCATAAGCCGAGCTCCCCTACAGAAAAAAAGGGTAATGACATTGCTGTAACATGCTAGTTTACCAAATGGGTGGAATGTCTCCCTGTCCCCAAATTTCAAGGCAGAAAGAGCAGCTGCCCTGATGATCAACCACATCTTTTTGCATTTCGGCATTCTCCAAAGGTTTGAGTTAGACCAAGGAAGTCCATTACCAGCGAGGTGATTACAAAGATCAGGGAGATACTTGGGGTAAAGAGAAAACTCAATATTGTCTACCACCCAGCCTCTGGTCGGGGAGTTGAGAGGTACAATAAAAATGATTTTGGGCATCCTTAAGAAGTTTGTGGCGGACTCTGGGCTTAGTTGCGAGATTTGATTACTGCTTGTTCTAATGGCCATCAGGTCTACACCATCTTCTGCGACCAAAATGTCTCCATTCAAGCTAATGACTTTATGAAAAATGGTGCTACCACAGCATCTGCTCTACAGAATGCAAGAGCAGACCCTGATCAACGCGTCCACAACACATCAATATATTGAGAATCTAAGAAAACACCTTCGGCATGTTTATGTGTACGGTCAACGGAATCTGGAAAAATCGGCAGAGGGGATGAAAACCCACTACGATTTAAAGATCACTAAAAAAGAATATCAAGTAGCAGACAGGGTTTACTTGTACAATTTTCAGAGGAACCAGACCAAGGAGCGGAAATTCCTTCCTTTCTGGCGTGGACCCTTTGAAATTGTAGATAAAATCTCACCTGTCGCCTATAATATCTGTACCCCTAAAGGAGAACAAATAGAAGAGAAATGAGTGCACATCAATCAGTTGAAGTGCTGGTATCCCAGGCAGAACATGCGACTGATTGAAGGACCCGTTGAGGGTAGAGCCCAGGAATATTCCGAAGAGTAAAAGTAAGGAATTGGAACCTGGATGAAGAAAATCATACATTTACAGGGAGTAGAACAATTATTCTTATTTTCGAAAGATTATGAAAATGAAAAATGTAAGGAACAACTGTGTGGGAAATATATATATATATATATATATATATATATATATATATATATATATATATATATATGTAGAAAACACAAATGTGTGCTTGTCATGTGTACTTTATATGTGTCTCTCCTGCTGTTGTGTTATCTATTTTCACGCCCCTACCTGGGAAAATGGTATTAAATGAAATACTTAATCTCTCTGTTCTTTTGGCAGATGCACTAACTACTTGCCTCTACATGCCGGGGGGACCCACCGGAAGGGGAGAGGTCAGGGACTCACAACCTAATGGAAAAACCAAAATCCGAAGAGAGTGGGGTGAACCAGTGCACAACTCTGTCAGGACCTAGAATAGAGCACACACGCTCTGAAGGGGAGTCCTGGAATGAACCTAGGAGCAGGCACGCTCCAAAGGAGAATCCTGGGATGAACCCAAGCCATCATAAAATGAACACCCCACTCTCTCTCCTTGCTCTTTTCTCTGAATAAAAGTACCAAAGAGCTAGAAGGGGGGGGGGATTTGTGGCGTGAAATAGCCCTGAATGCCAGAACTGCAGGCCGGACTCAGTAGGGGGACATGCCCCTCAGTAAAAGGCCTGTGCTGGGGTAACATGCAAAATGAGGGCCTTGCCAAACAAAAAGGAGTGGATTTAGGCATCCAAACTTAGAGATGCCTAAAAATGTTCATTGCTCTCCCTAAGGGAAAATCACGAGAAAACAGTTGAAAAAAGAAAGCTGAGGCCTTATTGTCAGAAATGGCGGCATCCAGCATGCAAATAAAAATGGACAGATTGTGTGCAAGCCGGCACAGCAGAATGGAGCTTTTTTCACTATGACCAAAATCATTGCCTTCAAAGTCTGCTTTTCCTTTTATATTAAAGACATGCTCTTCAAAATGTGGGCAAAAATGCAATAAAGGAACTGTAAGTTGGTTCATCATGAGCCCATCACAAAAAGACATAATAATTCACACAATCTACGTGGAGTAATATGAAACTGCAACAGAATGAAGGGTTTCACGGCTAGAACTTTCTTCAGTAACATGGAAATTGTGCTTTTCACATGAACACTTTAAGCATTCAAATGTACAGCTAAAGGCTTTATATATACATAGTGTTGCCCTTCTGTGATTACTGTTTGCAGGAAATTACTGTTGCAAGGTTTACATGTTCAGATTGTGTGCTTTTGCTAAGTTTGGTTAAAAATTAAATGCTAGTCAGCAGAGATAGGTCTCACAACTTAGTTTCTAGTCTCAATTCCTAGCTGTGAATCCCCCAAGAGTGAAAATAGGTTGCAAGCTCCTGTTGCCAGGCGTATGAGTTGAGGAATTCCCTTGTCTCTCAAGTGTTATGGCTAGAACCACTGAGGCCATCATAAACCTTGCCATTTAGCCTTTGAAGCTAGGGGCTACTCTAAACAAAAGCCTCTTTCTTGACGTCACCCCAAAAACCAGATCCCAAAGGAGGGGGTCAGAATAATGAGGAGTTTCACAACCATTGCACAGAAGGAGAGATATGCTGTTTATGCAATAACTTGGGAAATATTAATCGTACACTATTCATGTTCAGATTTATGAAAAGCTGTTAGTGAGTTGCTTCCCCCAACCGCAGCAGGAGACAGAGGAGAGTTTAAAAGAAATCCCAATTTTCAACCTATCAGGGATCACCCTTACTCAGGCAGAAAACAGCCTTCTTGCCAAAGGTCTATCTTTTGTACCTACCAATCACACGGACTGGTTTAAACTAGATCAAGAACTGGCCAACTTTTACAGGACCATCCGGAGAAAAGTATACTTTCAAGACAAAGATGTACCAACCAAGGAGGACGACTCTGGGCTTAGGGTCAAATCTGACTTTAATCCGAAAGACAATGAGATGCCACCAACAGTCCTAGCTTTTGAGAAATGCATAAAAGAGGAAATGAGAAAAGAGCAAATACTGTCCGCTTCCAAAAGACAGAATCTGACCTTAAATGAGCAGAAAGCTCTCAAAAATCTGGCTGACAATAAATCCATTGTTATAAAATGAGCCGACAAGGGGGGAGGCATCGTGGTCCAGACTAAAGACCAATACAAAGAAATGTTCATGACTCTTCTGAATGAAGTAGGAAACTACAAAAAACTCAAGAAGGACCCGACAGAAATCATTAAAAGAAAAATTCAGGAAATCACTCAGTTCGCAGCCAGCAAAGATTGGATCTCGGACAAAGAGGAGATCTTCTTAAATACCTCCGAAGGCAGGACTCCAGCATTTTATGCCCTACCAAAGATGCATAAAAACCAGACACTACCACCTGGCAGGCCTATTGGCTCAGGCTGTGGCTCTATTTTAGAACCCATCTGCAAATGTATTGACTATTTTCTTAAGCCACTTAGTCAAGAAACTCTGACATAAGAGACACTATGGCCACAATACTTAAGTTCGAAAACCAACCATTCAACCCCTCGGAAGATCTACTCGTAACTATGGACATCAACAGCTTGTACACCAGCATACCACAACACATGGCAATCGAATGCATCAGGATGCACCTGACCCATCACATGAAACAAAAAAGAGTACCCACTAACTTTATAGTGGAACTGTTGGAGCTAGCCCTCACACACAATTTCTTTGAATTTGACGAAACCTTTTACATGCAGATATGTGGAACCGCTATGGGTGCAGCATTTGCACCCAGCATGGCCATTATTTTCATGGCCGAATATGGGCACAACTTTGTTCTCAATATCAACAACCCCTTCTTGGACAACATCATACTTTGGCATAGATACATTGACGATGTCATTTTCATCTGGAAAGGAGAAGAAAACAACCTGCCTGAATTCTTCAATTGGATCAATAATTGTTCTGACGAAATCAAATTTACTATTTATTATAGTAAAACAGAAATACACTTCCTGGACTTCACCCTCAGACATCAGGATGGCAAACTGGAGTGCACTCTATTTACTAAAGAGACGGATCGCAATACCATCCTGCACTATCACAGTCATCACCCACAAAATCTCTGCGATAACTTACCGTATGGACAATTTCTACTGGTCCGCAGGAACTGCACTGACCTCAATGAATTTAAAACGCATGCATCCTGTCTTCAAAACAAACTATCAGCCAGGGGGTACCCCAAGAAACTCTTACGTAACACCCAAAAGAGAGCAAGATTCACCCCCAGAGAAACCCAACTTGCCATCAAAGAGAGAGACCATACTGGGGAGGACAGCATCACTTGTGTCACCACATTCTGCCCCAATACAACCAAACTCAAAGGGGTGATTAAGAAATTATGGCCGCTTATTCAATTGAGCCTACCAGATGAAACACCGCCGAGAATGGCTCTTAAAAGTTCCAAAAACCTTAAGGACATACTGACTCAGGCGAGAATCAGCAAAACTAGCACCAGATCCTCCCTGTGGAACCTCAGGGAAATAGTAGATCACCACCCGTGTAGGAGGTGCACTGCGTGCAAATTCACACGCAAAATCACCTCGTTCCCCGTAGGCAACAAGGACTGGCACCTTTGCCATTTTTCAAACTGTAAATCTGCAAATGTCATATATGTAATCGAATGTCCATGTGGCCTCAGATATGTGAGGCAAACCTCCAGGCCTATTCACAAGAGAATTAGTGAACATAGGTCCAGAATACGGTGCAGGAACATGACTGCACCTCTGGTATCACACTTTATAGAACTCCGCCATGGCCCAGATAACTTCCTCTGGTGGGTAGTGGACAAGATACCCCAGATGAACAATCCAGCAAGCTCACCCAATTTCACAGAAGCCTGGTGGATGTTCAAGCTGAAATCTATAACACTCAGACTTAATGAGGTATATCCAGCAGGCCCCTTTGCATGAAATACCTTTGAGCAATTCCCCTCCACACCCCCTCCCCGGTGTCTAAACATCCATCAGGGTACGGTCACGTTCCCCCTCAGGCCCCATATTAGGGACCTCTTTGTAGCACCTGGCAGGTCATGTCGTGGGGCTTACTGTCTTCTTCTTTTTCCCGACTCCTTAATGTTGGAAACACCACTGTTATACTAGATATGTCTTCTTTCCAATACACATGCGCGTGCCTCGAACTTTGAGACAGTGCACACCACTCTCACTGGGATTGCTTCTTCTTTTCCCATGTAGCGACCCAAACACACATATACAACGCAGACATTGAATGCTTTACCTACGCCGGCTTGCTGCCCTCAAATTCGCTCTATACAGCACTTCCCGTGTGCCATAGCGAATGCGCATGCGCATGGGACCAGCAAGTGAGTCTGCTCGTATGCACATGCGCGTGGGATCTGTACATCGATCCACACGCATGCGCATTATTACTTTTGGACACAGATCTGCCGGCAACTGCTCACAGCATCCAGCAGTCCCTCGCCGGCAGAGCTGTACAACGCTGAGATAATACGGATCGATCCTTTCGTGCCCTACTCAGTTGTTGGTGAGTGACTATAATTTCTAGTTCACCTCCCTTTAGCAGGCCACCCTACCTAGGATTTTCTGCATGCTCCAGCACCACTAGAGTAATAATACTCACATAGATATTTTATTTGCTGTGCTTCTCCACACAGCAGCATGCATCTACTTATGCGCTGCATGGTCCTACTGGGGCAATGTGGTTGACTCAACCCTATCCTGATACCAACCTCATCTTGGACATTACGGTACCCAGTTTTTACATCCCTCTTGCCATTTTTGGCAACCTCAATTTTAAAACTGTTTTCTCACAGCATTTTCTTGAGTACACTATCTTTGTTTCCCTATAACACCATTTAGTGCCCTAGTCTTTCCGTTTGATGGTGAAGGAGCCGTAACAGCCTTTCCAACAATGGGCTACCCACCCTCCAACCTAATATTTGCAAGCCAGTAAGGCAACCTCACCTGTTGCTACCCCTGTTAAGGTCTTTGCACGTTTGGAATTGTGTTTCCTAGAGAAAATTATATTCTTTTTAAACTTACCCTTTTAGTCTGTGTTAACTATGTTGTGTCACTCATGTAGTTAGTTACACTGAGCAATAACTATTATGGACTCTACTTCCACCCAACTGACGGTCCCCTCTGCTTTTTGCAAGGGATCAGCGCATTGGCTCCAGAAGAAGGCTTGCTCACAACATATGCCGAAACGTCTGCGAACACCAGCATAACCTTTTCTTGCTGCTTAATGGTTCAACCCCATCTGGGGTCTCTGATTTACCTTCTAGACGTCGACTTATCACTAGGTCACCTTTCAGCTTGGCTCTAACAGACGCTCCTAAGGTCTAAAAGGAAAATAAATCCCCCTAAAAATAACTTTACACAAAATGTCCACTTTCTAAGTACAAGGTTCAGAATTGTGTGCACCTTATGGACTCTATTATTTGGGACTCTTTTTCCATTTTTTGTACTTACCTACAGTGTTCACATGGAATGACAATTCTGCATGAATTGATGCATTTGTAGCTGGAAACACCTTTTTTCTTTCCCCCCTCTATATGTGAAGATAATTAACACTGTTGGGAATACATTGGTACATGTACATTTAGCATGAAGTAATGCTTGTAAGTGCTTGGTTTTGGTATTCACGTACTTAGGTAACTCACCCTTGCATGCATAAAGAATTTAGTTTGTTGGAATTATACTGATACTTGTACCTCTCTGTTGAACATGAGACAACCTGTTTACTGTTATATGAACCCTCTTGGGTCTTGATGTACATTTGCTCACAGAACTTTTTTAATCTTTATGTATGTCTTTAAAAATGAATGTGTTTACTACAAGTAAAACAAATTGTAACGCACTCTAAGTGCTTATACTGCATTTTTTACACAGCTTTGGACAACGTGACAGTAAATAGTATGCTGCCAGTTTGCCATTTTTGTAAATAAATTTGCATTTTGAATAAGTGTGCAACCAAATAGCATTCCTATAGACAGGACCTCCCCCCCTTTTTTTTTTCTTGTATACAGTCTGGTGAGACCAAAACAATGTTTGTGACACTTACACAACACAAGTTATTTAGGAAAATATTATGGGGCATACCTGGTGTGACTGAGAAATATGAAAAATTGAGGAAAAATGAAAAAGGTGATCAATATTCTGCCCACCAAGCACCGGATTTTTCATGAATATGGTTGGGGAGTAAATGAGGTAAAAACGTAACTCTGCCACAGAATAACCTACACACTTCTAGGTAGGATCATTTGATTCACACAAAAATATAGTGTCTACAAATGTGGTCATATGTGCCAAAATATGATGAGAAAGGGCATTTGTCATTCAGTGGGATTTCCATGTGCAAAATCCAGACCCAGCCCACTGTCACAGTCATATGATGGATGAGGTATCCTCCCCTGGCCTCTCAAAACACTCCCCATTCTCTGGACCCATCAGCTGGCGGAAGGGGGGGGGGGCTCTGAAAATTGTCCAATCCATTCTGCGAGAAAGATGACACATCAGTGATGTCATTTGGCTTATAAATAGGTCACTCCACCTCAAATGAGGACTCTCCTTCCAGATCTTGAGGTATGCAGCTGCCAAAAATTGGAACCATCCTTGCAGAGTGAAGCCCAGATCTTGCAGTGAAGCCAGAAGCTGGAGTAAGCTGACTTGGGACCCTTTGGTGGACAGAGAGAATCCTTGACTGATACCTGGCTGTCCCAGCAGTGAGGCCCTGATGCTTCCTTGTGTCCCATGTAGCCCACTCTTGTACATATAGACAACACCAGCAATAGATTAAACAAGCCCTATTTTCTTTAGCACTACCCTAGAGATTCCCCATGAAAGAAATCCCCTTTCTTATCCGTTTGCGAAATTCAGTCATGTTCCTATTGAAAAATGTTTTACTTGTCTTTGCATTGTGGTAAATCTCCCATTGACAAATCCTTTGTTCACCTGTGCATTTAAGTCATTTTTCCTATTGAACAAAATCACCTCTCATTTGCCTGTTGATTGTAGTCCTTTTCCACCTGAAAAGTTCTTTGTTTGCCTGCATATTTAAGTCATTTTCCTGTGGAAGAATGCTTTGTATGTCTGTGCATTTCTGTCATTTCCCATTTAAGAATCTCCAGTGTTGAGTAGATCCCTAGTATATTTTGCTCATTAAATCAATTAATTCCCACATTACTTCATGGGATAGGGAAAGTTTGAATTCAAAACTAACTCACCCTTCCCTGTGTCTTGCGAGTCATTATAAGTATAAAATATTCCCCAAGAAGCCATTTCATTAAGAGCTGAAAAACCAATTCTTCCATGTATTAGATGGTGTTTTAAAAATGAATTCCCAATTGCATCTGTCATTTTAAACCCAAACCGATTTTGTTATTGTGAGTAATCCCTATGCCCAAAGTCTACCTGTTATGTGCCTCTGTCATTGTATCCTATGTGCCTTCCCCAGTGTTAGAACGTGTCTGTCATTTGCAGCCTCAGCCAAAACGAGTGTGATTTGTATTTTAATATTTCTAAAAATGTTGCTTAACCTTTAAAACATTGTTTTTCTTAGTCTATCCCCCTTCCCTACCATATTCTGAGTGCGGATTTTGAATTGCAGTTCCTTCATTTTTCATTGCCTAGAGCTCGCCTGTCATTCCCACCCCTAGAAAAATGAGTGTCATTTGCACTTTTGTTTTTCTGGAAGTTTAGCTTAACCTGTTCAAACCAGTTTTTCCTAGTCTATATCTCTTCCCCTACTGTGCCCTGATCATGTGTTTACAATTACATCCCCTTTGTATTTTTTTCATGTGTTGCATGTATTCAAATCGAATTTCCTACGGTGTGCTAGCTAGTCTGTTCTGAAGCCCTATTTCTAAGCAGCCTGAAGAACCTTTGTGTGTTACCCCATAGCAGTTGTCCAAATAAAGTGAAACCCCATTTTACCTGGTGTAGAAAACGAATTGTCATTGCTGGCCTCATAGTATTTCTGAAAACCATATTCAAAATCAGAGTTTAACCTGGTGTTCCATGTTTGAGCTGTCTGGATGTGCTAACGGACCAAGAATCCTCTGAAGCCTGTATTACCATAACTTGGCGGTTCTTGAAACCGTTCATTAAATGTTTCTATTAAAATCACAAATCAATAAATATTAATTGATAACTCACCAACCTGGTTCCTGGTCTACTGTGACATGGCGTGCTTGTGGAGGTTGGGTGCGAGACGGGTTGGAGGCCTCCTTAAAAAACGAATTGGGATTGTAAAAATAAAAAGCAGTTTTATTGTGCGCACACTCATTCCAAGGGTAAAAAGGTCCCTGACTTGCTTCTGCTGCCTAATCTTTCGTGACATATTCTAGTGCAGCTTCAATGTTACAAGCAGTTAACTCTCTCCTTTAAGCCTGCAAGCTCTCACTTATGGACTGTTGTGAGAATCAGCGGCCTCCTGTGCCCTCTCTACCCTTTCAATCACACCCCTGACATGCAAGTTCTAAACCCGCATCACGATTTCAACTGCCTAAAAACTAACAGTGAAATGCTTTAAGCAATTGCCAGGCCTTTGTTAATGACAAAAGACAGACTCTGTTTAACATATCTGTCCTGTTCTGTCCATCAATGGCTTTGTAGGGCAGCCAGGTCTAGTCAACATAGCCCAAAATTTCAGGGGCTGGGGAGAGGACTGAAGTCCAGTCAGATCAATGGTGTTATGCCACTGCGTGTGTTTAATGCCATGATTACTTATTGGTAATCTTCATTACTCATATCCCCATTCTTCCTTGTCCCAGTACTTGTGTATGAGGCATTTTGCCTCATACACAAGTACTGGAATGAGGTAGCGGGACATGGAGGTAATGCCTAGCATAGTTACCTGTAATCTTCACTACTCCTGGCCCAACTCATCCTCGTCCTAGTAATTACCTATGAGGAAAGGTGCCTCATACGTCAGCAATGGGACAAGGAAGAATAACGTGGAGGTAATTCTGGGCCGATGTGCTGATTTTGGGGTTTGTGGCAGGGGGTTGGAGAGAGAGGTGGTTTGTGGGGGCAGGGATTGTGCAATACATCATAATGGTAATCTATCTCCAGGCTGAGCAGGCATTATATGTGGTATTAGTGGCTAGAGAGGCATTTTGGTGCAACCAGTCTAGTCATTTCTTAGTTTGGCTTGACTTTTTTTTAACTGGGCATCTCTGATAAAGAAGTCCTGCTCAGTGTGATTACCTGGCTAGACTGGCATTTGGCCGTTGCCAGTGTAGCCGTTTCTTGCTTGTATATTTTCCTGGGCCTCAGTGATAAAACAACTATGTTAAGTTTTAATGCTTCGACTGGCATTTTGGTGCAACTAGTCTAGGAATGTCTAAATGTGGCCTGGCATGCTTTGCTGTAATATGTTATTACAGTTCTAGAATGGTCTATAATGTGCAGCCAGTTGGACATGTTTTCATTGTGGCATGGCATTTTTAATAGTAAAGCATTACATTAATTAAAGCATTAATGTTCCTGTACACTGTTGGTTACTTGCATGTGTTAGATTTTTGGACTGGTGTTACCCTACAAAACAATTTCAAACGCTCTGGCTTTTACGCCAATTTTTTTAATCATCAAGTGTGCTGTATAATGCATTAAAACACACACATATATATGATTCCCCTAGTGTGCGGCGTACCCCTGAAGCAGCACGTTCGTGTGTATTGCGCAAGCTTGGTAATTTAGGCCGGGCCAGAGTGCAGCACGACACGTGATTTGTTGCTGAGCTGGGCCGGCGGAGGGGGGGGGCCCTCAGCATGGCTTGCAGCGGGGTACCCACATTTTGTGTTATGCCACTGCCTACTCACACATCATAGTTTTCACCATGGGTTTCATTCTGATCCAACAACCACAAGATTGGCTTCACACTCTACACAATGGAGTGTCATGTCATGCCATGTCCTTGAGGAGACAGAACTGGGACAAAGGACTACAGTCATCTCTCTGTTGGAAATTTCTTTTTGGGAGGTAGCTTCAGGACGGCGAACACCACGGCAAAGGTAAGACACCAAAATGGCCGCACACACTCACTTACTGACTTATGAAGTCCCTAGTGACCTTCTTCTGAGCATGACTTGCAGGAGTGCTGTGGACTCCCCTTATGACCATGGTTTGGAGTAACTTAACATGTTTACCCTAACACTGCAAAAAGGCCATTTAAAAGTTGGTCATCATTGCCACAGTATAAAAGTGATGCATGGGTAGTCCAACTTTTTTTCACAGCATGGACTGCCCCTCCACTTACCCTGCTCTCCTTCTCAGAGTCCCACCTTGTGCCTCCCTGATGCCACCACCATCTCTGTTTCCTTCACTGTCCCACTCTCCATCACAATCTATCCCCTTCCATGGTAACCATGTTAGTGTCCTAAACTGGCTTGCGCCCCATCCCAGTAGCAGTTTATAGAAGGTGGTTCTCTGACTCTCAAGCCTCGGGTGATCCAACCCACCTTGTCAAATATCCAGTTAAGGGCATGCTAATAGTGGGCGAGCGGGGAGGGGCCGGGGGGTGTATGTATCAACAGCCAAATCCAGGTTCCTGTAATCAAACAGAAGGTTTTGTGTCTGATAGGAGAGGCAAGCTTCCCTTTCAGAAAGTCTCAGGCTTTTTGATTGGTAGCCCTCACAAGCTGACATAGATCCTCAATACTGATTTTAAAAGATTTTAAAAGCCTTGGTGATCCTGAACCTCGACGGCACTTAATGTCTTGTGGAAGATTGGAAAAGAAGAAAAATTTAATTTTAATGAAATAGTTTATTTATTTATTTGCACTTTCAAAGCACTCACTGTTACAGGAATTCTTTGTAGTTAATTACATAGTTGTTTGTCTTAGTTGCGTTTTTAATAACGTGCTTAAATACCCAGAGGTTTCTAAGCGCAGACCCGGGGATCGAACCTGTGTTGTTTCGTGTTGTCTTACTTCCAAGGCGAGCACGTTGCCGCTGAGCTATCCTCCCAGGAAAGTGGGTCTTTCATTTTAACTTTAAGAGAATGCACATATTGGCAGTAGTCTGCAGGTTAAATTTCAAAGTCAAAAGGCAAGCACTGTGCTCTCACAATACCCTGAATACTTAGGAGTTCATTGCAGTGATCTCGTCCTGATATCCTAAGGTCAAGAAATGCTCGTCGCCCACGGGACGCATGAAAGAAAGGATTTGCTTGTTTAGTTGTCAGATTTTTATTGCTCTGTTTGGTTAGCAAGAAGGGAACACAGCTTCCCTTAACAGAGTAATGCAAACAGAAGCCAACTGTTGTGGATCTAGAATAATGGAGGTGTGCGCTATGTACTTAAGTAAATTGATGCCTAATAAATAATGCATAAATTGGGCACTGCCAAACCAAACATATATTGCGCCCTCCGTTTTCGACAAGTCTGTCCCCATTGTTCAGCACAACACCACACTCCCCACAGCTGTTTGCATACAGTCTGTGTATTGAAATTCCTCCTCATCACTCATTTTCTTGTGCCAGGATGTTCATTAGATTTCAATGGCAATCTATGGCCTTGCTGGTTAAGAAGTTTACTGGAGCCGCAACCATTCGATTAACAATGTTAACCAGCAACTATCTCTGTAACAGCGCCACGCCGCAACCATCTGATTAACAATGTTAACCAGCAACTATCTCTGTAACAGCGCCACGATGCCTCAGGTCTGATGCGCGCTTTATGAATGTTAATAAATAAATAAATATATGTTATACAAGTTTTTTACTCTCTACAGATGGTATCCTTGAGATTGGCAATTTCGGTGATATTTTGCAGCCACCTTTACTCTGGACTCCTTTGTTTTATCTAGTGGCTTCGGGCTGATATATTTCTGATATATTTTTTTTTTTCCCATCGCTGATGGGCCTGTGGTAAAGTTGCATGTGCCTCTCCACTCTCGGGTATGCCACTTGAAATGACCATGTTGCACTGCGCGTTCTGTATCATTGAGGTGCGGCAGACAGTATCTCTTGCGTTGAGAGCTATCCTGCAACAAGGATACAGCAAGCTTTTGCATCTGTGACAGATGTATGTGTTTTACTGCGGGACAAGTGCAGTGTGTTACACACACTGTACAATAGGGTGTAGGTCACAGCTCTTTCCCTTTATTCAATAGACAGTACAGTAAACAGCGTATACCTCTTTTCATTATCATTTTAAAAAGATCCTACCAAGCACTATGCTACAGTACAAAAGGTATCATTCACGTTTCACAGATTCAACATTTGGGACCAAGAAATATGACAAGACCAAATGCTCAAAGTTCAACAACTGTATTAGGGACTGTATACAGGGGTTGACCAACTTAAATATAAACAGGATCTTGCACAACGAAATAACAACACATAGGATGGCCTTCTTTCATAAATGTCTGTGGTGACGGCTTTCCCCAAACTCGGGTGAATTGTCAGGCTTTTGAGTATCAGCCATCACTCTTCCGAGTTACCAGAGTAGTTACCTCACTCCTGCCCAATGATCAAAGCTCCATTATGTAGCAAACCCTTCTTCTGCTCCTTTGAGCCTAGGTGCAGGCTTTCGGGGGTCCGATCCCAAGACTAACAGTTATGAAGGACACTCATAGGTCTCTTAGAGTTGGCGTTTGGGTCAGCCAGGAGAGGGGCAGAAATCCCTAATAGCCTTCTGTCCTGACTGTTCTCCCCAACTCCTCTCTACCTTGTTGCTAGGCTCCCTGACTCCATCTAGAGCCTCATCCCACCTGGCTATGGTGTGACTGTGATCTGGCCCTCTGGAACCTCCTACATCTAGCTGACTAACTGTTAGGATCATGCCTTAGAAAGACGGTCCCTCCAGGAACATTGGCGCCAGCAACGCAACGTCTTCTCCTCATGTTTTGCTCCATTCCTTGGTGTGCAGTCTACTCATTTTCAACATGGTGCCGGGCACCATGTCTATGCAGAAGTCAAATTCAGACGGCCGTATTGGAGCATCACAGCTCAGTTATGATTCCTGCTGCCGTTCCTTAGCTCTTTGTCTCTCTTCCTATTCCTGATTCTATCATTAGCTTGAGGCTCTCTCCTCAAGTACCTCTCCCCCTTCTAACCTTCATTCCCCAGCCCATGGTGTTTGTGTAGTCTCTGACCTGACCTTCATTCCTCACTGCCTATTCTACAACGTATTTCACTCCTCCCTGCTACCTTACTCCAGGTGGGGTTCAGATATGCATGATCTCGTTCTGCTGCAGATGCTACGACTATCTACATCCAGCTTCAACGCACCATCTTCCTTGAGCTACAGATGTTTTTTTGCCTCCTGCTTTTCCCCTCTCAGACATTGCACTCTGGACCAGCTTGTGTGTCCAGCTATATCTAAAGCAATGCTACCATAGTGGCCCGCTCCCATGATCACCCCATCCATCCACTGCATTCCTATTGTCAAGGACAGTGGAAGACTAACATATGAAAAATACTTGGTTTAAAAGGGGCTATATATAGTGCTGACACTAGCCAGCTTCTGGCTCCTTGCCTCTCTTCAATATTTTAATAATATCTATTTTCCCTATTGCTTTCTTTTTTCTCCTCTTATACTCATCAAACCCTGGCCAGTATTCTTCACTCTCCTCGTCTGAAGACATGTCATCCTCAGTCTCCTTACTCTTGTCTACTCCCTCATCTTGACAATTTGTCACTGTCTCCTTACTACTGCATTGGCCTGTTTTTGCCACCTTATGCCACTACTCCTTCCAGCCTTCTAATGTTACTCCTTCCTTCAACACCATTCCAGGTTTTAGATCCTCCCTCCTCCTATGTGGTTTTCTCTCCTCCTGCCACTCCACTCCACTCCTGGTTTTACTTCTTCCCCCATTCCCCTGTTCCTACTACCACCTTCTACTCCACTCCTGGTTTCACTTTCTCACTTTTTTCCCTCTGTTTCTATTAGCACCTTCGACTCCACTCCTGGTTTTACTTCCTCCCTCTAATTCCATGTTCTTAATACTGACTTTAATTCCACTCCTGGTTTAACTTCATCCCTTTTTTCTTTCTTTCCCTTCTTTCTCTCCAATTTATTTAGCTCACACCTTTTGCATGACCTCTGCATGATTCACCTTCTCTTCTCTGCAGCACATTCCTTTCTCCAGTCTTCTTCAACGTATTTGCAACCCCTCTCCTCTCGAGCAGTCCTTCCTCGCCAGCCATCTCCAAATAGGAGCTGTCTGCTCCTCTCAACCACCAAACTTATCTGGGCTTATTTAGGAACATGCCCCCTGCCCCTGATGAGATCTAGGGCTGATGATCTGAAGAGCTCTATATATAAAATGCTTAGGTATGTTTCCGTACTCAGCTGATGCAATTCGGACTTTAGTATGATCTTAGATCTGGACATAGATTGCTTGCGTTCCAACTTGAGACTCTTCCCAAGCCTTCAGTACTGAAAGAGGTGGTAGAATATTTAGATTCGATAGATCTGTAACACTAACAGTACTCAACAACAAGATACTACACCTGTTAGACCACAACAGACAAGAGATATGCCAGATTGGGTTTTATACAGGTTTCTAGACCGTCAATACAATTTGCATGAAATGCAGAATTAGAATGTAGTGTCCACTAAGACATCTCCTAGTTTCATTACAGATAGGCAACACCTTTGGCTTTTCCAAAATCTCTTACGTATGGAAGATGAATTACCCCCTCTTACGGGACCCACTGGTTTCGTCTGAGATAGAGAATGCTTTGAAGCAATACTTTATTGATAATTCTTCCCTGATCTTACAATGGGCATAACATGGGAAGTCTGGAAACCAGTGATTAGGGCGGTGATAACTAGAATAGTTCAGCTAGACATTTAACTAAAATGGCAGCCATGCAGTCCCGCTAAACCAACATTTGAAGCCTAGAGTTTGAATTTGGGTCTACAAATTCAAATACAATATACCAAAACCTGAACAATATAGGGATAAAAGTGTATTCTCTGTCCAACAAACTGATTTGGATGCTCAGGTGGTCCACCTTTTAGATAAAATACATGTATCTACCCATTTGGTGAGGCTATTGCTATCAATGAGAGAGGTCTATTATGTGGAGGAGGCATTGGTGATTAAACAACTCCTCAAAAACAAAACCTCTGCTCAGATGTGGTATCAGCATTATTTTATAAGACATTTTAACCCCCATGGTCTTTTTCAAAGCTTTTCTCCTTTCACAGAGATCATTACATTCATGGCTGAATCACTCTTGAATCTGTTTGCCAAGCCTGATAAAGACATACCCTTGTGATGATCATAACACCCTTGTGAAGTGAAGAAGGGGAGAAAAATTAGGGCTGGTTAAGAAGAGGTTGGAGGTACTACAGGAGGGGAGAGGGGCCTATTAGGGTAGAAGGAGATGAAGATGATACAGAAGCTTGAGGGTGACATCTGAAGAGGCGAAGAGGATAGTGTTCAGGAGAAGTAAGAGGTTATACAGGACATTGATAGTGACACCTGGAGAGCTGAAGTCAAATATGTTGAGGAGGAAAGAGCGGAAGAGGAAAGTATTGGGGAAGAGTGTATTATCGATGAGAGTTTTGAAGAGAAGTGCTAGTAGGAAGGAGCAGGGTAAAAAAGGGTGAAAGGAACAAGAGCATTTTGTAAAGGCAGTCGGAGTTTATTAGTGAAAGGAGAACCACACTCTTCCAACCATATGAACAGTGCATCTTGTTTTGTCGATTCTTTCATCAGAAAACTGATCGCTGCAAAGTCCTTTATATATCTGCTGCAACAGCTGGCCATGCCCAGGTATGATCTAATGTCACTGACATCAGACAGAGCAGACCTTCCTGCAGTAGCATCTACCTTCTCTGGGCCAGGTTACATTCTTTTATTTGAGAAGATGTGTCCAAAGAATTTCATCTTCATCTCATCAAATTCACACTTCCCTGTTTAGTGTTAAACCAGCCCCCTCAAGCACCTTGCACATCGCATTAAGGACATTTTGTATGGTGTTGTAGAGTGTCACCAAAGAGGAGACTGTCATCAGGATTTTTGAAGCAGCATATTTGCCCAATCACTTTCCTGTTTGCATAATGCTTTTCCAGGAATATCTTCACTGATGAAATTCTCAAGCTGAGCTTCTAGACTGATACACGCCTATATGAATGGGAAACATTGTGCTAGATCTTAATTGTGGGCCCACCTCTATCGTGGTATCCTTTGTTTAGACCAGTGGTCTTCAAACTTGTTTATACTGGGCACTCCCTTCAGTAAAAATATTGTTTACGGGCCCCACCACAAGTTATAACTGATTTTATTTTGTATGAAATGCTTATATTGTCTATTACAAACTGTCACCATAATCCCTTTTTAAAGAGCCTTCTGGACAACCTTTTCAACAAAATTACAAACTTTATAATACATGGTTACTCCATTATATAGTTATTTCACTCTCCTTCCAGGTGGTTTGCACTTGAACCGTCCTTGCCAGGTCTGGGTCAATACTTCTAAGTTGTCGGGATCTATGTTCAGGGAGAAGTGAGCGTACCTTTCGATTCAGGAATGCCTCCACCGTTGTGGCTACGGTTGATGTGTAAGGCATTGTGCGGAATGCCAACATAAATGTCAGTGCTGCCTCTAGGGAATTGCCTTTATCATATGCTGTTCTGAATGCTTTGTTCAGTGTTCTCATGAGGCGTTGCATGTCCCAGTTGGCATGATTTCAACAGGAAGTTATATGTCTGTGCACTACTCCCTAGAAACAGGTGAAACTTTCAAACTCTTTTTGGAAAAGGCGTCCCATTGTCAGATCAGACCGAGTTGGGTATACCATGGGCAGGAAACAACTTCTCGATGATGGGGATTACCATTTCCGTGGCCTTGGAAGACCAGAGTGCTGCCTCTGGGTATAGTGAGTATTCATGCAACATCACTAAAAAGGTGCCTGTTATGCTGGACCATTACAAAATCGATATGCAGAAACTGTCATGGATGGTGAGCCCTATAGCGAGAGGGGATTGGGAAAGATGGGCAGCCACCACTCCCCCTGGCACCACATGCAGCTGTTCAAACTCTGTCCACCCTTGCCTGAAGGTCCAGGAACCAGATATTTTCGTGTAATCTTTTATGGTCATGTTTGTTCCTTTTTGCCATGGATGGGCCACTTGTTTTACCCTGTCAATCAGCTCAGAAGTGATTATTAGTCAGGGCTGCCTGCCGGCCCCACTCTTATTTAACATATATTTGGCAGATCTTCTGATGAGACTGCAGGCAATAAGAAATTGCCCTCCTAGGCTTGCCCATGATCATATAGTATGTGCATCATATGCAGATGATCTAGCACCTTTTGACCATACGTATATGGGAATATTGAGAACTACTGGAGAACTTTGTGCTTATGCATCGGAAAATGACTTGAAGATTAATGTCGAGAAGATGAGGCTTATTCAATTTCGGGTGCAATTTACAAATCGACCGGTAATGAAACCAGTTTTTAAGACACCTCCAGGCATAATTGAATATGGAGATAGCTATATTTATTCGGGAATCAAGTTTGGAATGAACTTGGACTATTAGGAAATGATTGCAACAAAATGCAGAAGAGCGGTCCAACTTGGCATTTTGTGCAACAATTTTGCCAAGCAAACAGTGGGTTACAGCCTCAAGGAGGTGTTAGTGTTGTATAGTTTTTGTCCTGCAGTATTACATGGCTTAGAAGCCCTGACTTTGAAAAATGTAAGATGGTTAAATATCATGGTGGGGATATTTTGGAAGAAGATTTTAAGGGGGTAATTCATGGACTCAAGAGCAGAAGTGGCTCACGCACAGAGGGAGCCAAAACCCATTTTCACGCACCATGGATTCATGGATTTCCCCATCCATACCCAGCCGTGGCACAGCGTGGCACAGTGACCCTGCAGCAGTGCCAGTTACGCTCCCAACCCCGCCCCTTGCGCCAAAAATAGCCACACTAATCCCCTACATGGCGCAACGGCCAATGGACCAGCAGCGAGTCCCCCAACAACGAAATCACATTAAAAACCCCAGTCACCCTGCTCTCGGAAGCCCAATCGCGTGAAAACTCCTTGCGCACCCCTCGGAATACGCGAACCCTGCTCGCACCAGCCCAATCGCATGTAATACTTCTCGCGCACCCCTCGGAATACGCTTAACCCGCTCACGCCAGCCCAATCGTGTGTAAAACTCCCTGCGCACCCCTCGGAATACACGTACCCTGCTCGTGCCAGCACAACCGCGTGTAAAACTCCCTGCGTACCCCTCGGAATACGTGAACCATGCTCGCTCCAGCCCAATCGTGTGTAAAACTTCTCGCGCACCCCTCAGAATACGCATACCCCGCTCGTGCCAGCCCAATCGCATAAAAATCTCCTTGCGCACCCCCTGCAATACGCGTACCTGCCTGTGCCAGGCAAATAGCATGGACAAGGTCTCCCCTGTAGTGTGGGCTGCGTGTGGGGCATGCCCAGGGGTGATGGGCTGCCTGCGGGCATGGTCAGGGGTTGCAGGGGTCCCCCTGTGGTGTGGGCTGCCTGTGGGGCATGGTCAGGGTGGATGGGCTGCCTGTGGGGTATGGTCGGCCCCACAGGCAGCCCATCCACCTTGACCATGCCCCGCAGGCAGCCCATCTACCCTGACCATGCCCTGCAGGCAGCCCACACCACAACACAGGGGGGACCCCCTGCAACCCCTGACCATGCCCTGCAGGCAGCCCACATGGCACCATGCACTTGTGAGCCCCAACACATGTCCCACCCACCAGTGATGGGCACCTGCCAGCAGGCCCCGACTCATGTCCCCCCCACCCCAGCCCCATGATGGCAACCTGCCAGCAGGCCCCGACACATGTCCCCCCACCCCACCCCCATTGACGGCAACCTGCCAGCAGGTCCCGACACATGTCCCCCCACCCCACCCCCATTGACCGCAACCTGCCAGCAGGCCCCGACACATGTCCCCACACCCCACCCCCATTGACGGCAACCTGCCATCAGGCCCCAATTCATGTCCCCCCGAACACCACGTCATAACAATACAAACCCATGGCCCTAATGCCAACCCAAATCCCACCTCCCGACACCCCAGTACAAACACGGAACCATCCACTGCACCCACTCCCTGGTAAATTACCCATGCCATAAGAGTCTGAAAAGAACCAGCATGCCCATGAATAAATGTCCTACAGAGCCACACAGTGGCAACACATGACTGAGCCAATGCTCATAGAGATATGCACAAAACCAATGAGAGAAGACCACACAAATAATATAGATCCAATAAATGTTTTAAATGTAACATGTAAATTCAAAATCAAAAGCACACATGAAAATGGAAATTATTCAGAGTCAGTATGATAAAAAAAATCAAATCCAAGAAAAAAGTGAGATCCATGAAAAGCCAAATGAAAAGTGGTCCATCACCAATGTCCAAGAAACGGAATCCAAATGTCAAGAATACTCATACCCTGCTCGTGCCAGCCCAATCGCGTGAAAATCTCCTTGCGCACCCCCTGCAATACGCGTACCTGCCTGCACCAGGCAAATAGCATGGACAAAGTCCCCCCTGTGCTGTGGGCTGCGTGTGGGGCATGCCCAGGGGTGATGGGCTACCTGCGGGCATGGTCAGGGGTTACAGGGGTCCCCCTGTGGTATGGGCTGCCTGCGGGGCATGGTCAGGGTGGATGGGCTGCCTGCGGGGCATGGTCGGCCCCGCAGGCAGCCCATCACCCCCGGGCATGCCCCACAGGCAGCCCATCCACCCTGACCATGCCCTGCAGGCAGCCCACACCACAGGGGGGACCGCTGCAACTCCTGACCATGCCCCATAGGCAGCCCACCACCCCCAGGCATGCCCCAAAGGCAGCCCATCCACCCTGACCATGCCCCGCGGCAGCCCACACCACAGGGGGGACCCCTGCAATCCCTGACCATGCCCCTCAGGCAGCACATCACCCCCAGGCATGCCCCGCAGGCAGCCCATCCACCCTGACCATGCCTCGCAGGCAGCCTACACCACAGGGGGGACCCCTGCAACCACTGACCATGCCCCGCAGGCAGCCCATCCACCCTGACCATGCCCCGCAGGCATCCCACACCACAGGGGGGACCCCCTGCAACTCCTGACCATGCCCTGCAGGCAGCCCACATGGCACCATGCACTTGTGAGCTCCAACACATGTCCCACCCACCAGGGATGGGCACCTGCCAGCAAGGCCCCGACTCATGTCCCCCCACCCCACCCCCATTGACGGCAACCTGCCAGCAGGCCCCGACACATGTCCCCCCACCCCCATTGACGGCAACCTGCCAGCAGGTCCCGACACATGCCCCCCCAGCCCCATTGACGGCAACCTGCCAACAGCCCCGACACATGTCCCCCCACCCCACCCCACCCCCATTGACGGCAACATGCCAGCAGGCCCCGACTCAGGTCCCCCCAAACACCACGTCATAACAATACAAACCCATGGCCCTAATGCCAACCCAAATCCCACCTCCCGCCACGCCAGTACAAACACGCAACCATCCACTGCACCCACTCCCTAGTAAACTACCCAGACCATGAGAGTCTGAAAAGAACCAGCATGCCCATGAATAAATGTCCTACAGAGCCACACAGTGGCAACACATGACTGAGCCAATGCTCATAGAGACATGCACAAAACCAATGAGAGAAGACCACACAAATAATATAGATCCAATAAATGTTTTAAATGTAACATGTAAATTCAAAATCAAAAGCACACATGAAAATGGAAATTATTCAGAGTCAGTATGATAAAAAAAATCAAATCCAAGAAAAAAGTGAGATCCATGAAAAGCCAAATGAAAAGTGGTCCAACACCAATGTCCAATAAACGGAATTCAAATGTCAAAATAAAAAAAAACATCACTCCATGGGTCCAAAAAAAGAAAGAAAGTATGTACATGTCTGCAACTATTGACAAAGAAAGTCACAAGGGTCCATGATCCCCATAAGAAAGAAAACCTATACAAAAACCAATAAAAACATAACTATGTACGGGGGCGCTGTTGAGCAGCTGAGGAAAATGGCTGCCTAGCCAGTGAGCTCCGTCACCTGAATCCGTTGGACATTGGCACTAATCCGCACACCCGCCCAATGAAATTGCCACGATTCTTACCCTCTCATTCTCCTGGTTACGTGGCCGAAATCTGGACAGAAAACGGTGCTTGGGGCCGGTGTGGCGAACCTCGGGGGCTGCGGCACGGTGCAGCCTTCTTGCGAACCCTTGCGGAGGTGGCTTGCGGCCACCAGACACGCCGCTCTCGCTGTCCCTGGAGGGCCGCCACCCGCGGGCTCCCTTCACCGCCTCATCGCCTGGCGGCAACATTCCCCCACGAGTGCCCTGAAGAGTGGGCCTTCGTTTGGTGCACCCCCCACCCTGCTGCTGATCTGGTGGCGGCCAGGAGCTTGGGACGGCTGATTGGCTCCGGCTGGAGCCCCCCTGCGCCCGTGTGAGGTTGCGGCCTCTCTGTCCTGGCCTCGATCTCCCGGCAGGCGGTAAAGGCTTCCCAATACTGACCGCGAGGCGTGGGCGCTGCCCCCCCGGCGGTCCTCTGTGGCTGTGGACCGGCGGCTCCATCCGGGTGCCTACCAGCGCGGCCCCATAGATGCGCCTGGCCTGGAGGCATTGGCCCGGGACCGCCTCGGAGGCGACGGTGGCGCTCTCCGCTGGCTGGCCGTGCTTCTACGCTACATCGGCCCTGGATCCGGACCTGGCCTCGTGGAGCGCGGCCCAACCCCCTGGGGGAGAACCACGCGCTGTGAAACGCACAGGTCCACCCACCCTGAAGGCTGTAAGGTGGGTGACTGCGACTGGACTGCGCCCCTCTGCTCCACGCTAGTGGGGCCCCCTGCACTCCCCTGCACTGCATCCAGCGGGTGCTCACAGACGCTTGCCCTGCTTCCCCCCCCAACTCCTGCTGCTTAAGGCGCCTCAGCCCTCCACGGGACATCCCTTGGACATTGACTCTCCGACAACCCCTTGGAGTGGTGACATCCTCGGGTGGCTGACGCCTCATAGGGCTCCAGGTACTGGGCTGCAACTCCTGGGGTGCGGATAAAGACTGGGTCTACCCACCCAATCAACCTGCACTGCTGAATACGGGGGCACCTGAATGTAGCCTCCCTGAGAGCGAAGATCGATCAACATGGGGCCAGAATCACAGAGGCTGAGCAAAGGATAGGGACCAATGAGGACAACGTTCATACCCTACAAAACACAGTCTCAGAACTTGTCCGTGACATGAAGCAGGCCAAAGCTAAGTGTGATGACCTAGAATCGAGGTCTCGGAGAAATAATGTCCGCATAGTGGGGGTTCCCGAATCTGCACTGAAGGGCCGCATGGAACTTGCGGTCGAACAACTCATCAGAGACCTCCTGGACAACCCGGCACTCTCACCATTCTTCACTGTGGAAAGGGCACATCGCTCCCTGGCACCCCGGCCTAAACCTGGGGATTTCCCCAGACCAATAATTGCAAAACTACTGAGTTATAAGGACAGGGACCATATCCTCCGACTGGCCAATGAGAAAGGAGAACTTAGGCTGGATTCACAAGTCATCGGGATTTTCCCAGATTTTTCAGTGGCAGTGCAGGCGGAGAGACGACAATTCAATGGGGTGTAGAAAATGTTGAAAGAGCGGAGAATGGAGTATGCAATGCTTTTCCCTGCTCGCCTCAAATTCACCCACCGCAACAAACATTACTTTTTTACGGTCCCGGATGAAGCCGTCAAGTACATCAAGGCGCCGATCCCACTGGCAGATCCTCCTGAGGAACGGATGGAAGACGACTAATATCTGGATCCCCGGACTCCTGTAGTGGATCCCAGTGGCTGTGGTGTAGTGACTGTTGGCTTCCTTGTTGGGCTCAAGGCTCCCCCCTGTCTGTCCCCCCTCTCTGTCCCGCGGTGGGCCCACCGTGGCCTAGCACCACTGCAGCGAGCGCATAACTTATTGAGGGGGACGCACTCTGGGCTCATCTAATTAGAATACCACTCACTGGACCCGAACTCTGCAAAACTGAACATTACTGTGGTACACTGTCCTTGGAGGTGCAAGCTATGACTTTGCAGCCCTAAACCATGAGGGTCTTCGCCTCGTAATCTAAGTGTTCTAGCATCCTCTCTTTGCAACCCTTTGTTCATCAGCTGATTTCCAGTCCTAGATGATATTATTGAAATTGGTATTAGTACACTTGGGCAGAACGGCAGCGGCAGCCCCCACTGCAGCTGCAATCCCCTCTGAGTCTAAATGTTTTTGTTTTGGCCCCGGTTGGCCGAGTTCCCCTGCGCTGCCGAGTTGGGGTTGGCGCACAGTTGTTCAATGTAAGAGTGGGTCAGGGCAGTGAGGGTGGGCGGTGATGAAGTTGGGGCAGTTTATATACAAAATGGCAGAGGAGTTAAGACTGGGTCTAAAGGGTGGCACCCTTATGCTAATACAGCACAAACGGCAGGAATCAACGGCAGATGCTCTACTTGGGATGTTCCGTAAATTGGTAATATGGTGGTCAAAATGATGTCATGGAATGTTCGGGGGCTGACAAATTTCACGAAGTCTCGTAGGATTGCGGCCTATGCTCAAAAGCATGGGGTCAAGGTCCTCCTATTACAGGAGACTGCAACACTTATCGTCCAATATAGCACATACCTGTGGTCTCAATAGATACTATACTCAATACTCCACTCAAGCTAGGGGAGGCCTGACCCTTATCCATAAGTCCGTAAACTTCACACTCCGCACGTCCCACATTGACACTGAAGGCAGATATGTCATTCTACACTGTACCTTAGCTCATGAGGAATGCTTGCTGGTCAACTTATACGTGCCCAATACTGACTCCCTCGAGTTTTTTGACAATGTGGCCTCCATTCTAATGAGATATCTAGATATCCCCATCATATGGGGGGGGGACATGAATCTGATAATTGATAATGTCCTAGACAGAACAACAACCACTCGCAGAGCCACAATATGGAGGACTCTCCACCCCCACGAAAGGGACTATACTTTCTATTCCACGGTACATGATAGTTCCCCACGAATTGATCTGTTCCTGCTCTCTGGTGGTTTAGTGGGTAGAGTCTCGGACGTCAGGATCCTTGCACGCACGCTATCTGATCATTCCCCTGTGCTACTACAGATCCAGCTTGGTAACACAAGGCCAACACGTCCCACTTGGCGCTTTAAGTCTGCCACCTTGGCTGACATTGTATTCAAAGCTGAGATATTAGCGGACATTACCACATTCTTTGAAAAAAACAGTGCATCTGACACATCAGAGGGGGTCAGGTGGGAGGCATTCAAGGTCTACATCAGGGGGAAGTGCAACTCTAAGGAAGCAGGTGTCCTGAAAGCTATAAGGCAAGCCCTGAATATCTCTGAAACCAAGCTCAAGGCCCTAGAACGGGAATATCTCGCTACTCCGTCCCCGAGGATCCTAGCAGGGATCAGAGCTGAGCTGGAACAGTTCGAGTCACACACCATGAGAGAGGTGCAATTCCATGCTCGTCCTGTCGCCGACCGTAGATATGGAGAGGGGGACAGACCGTGTAGAACCCTGGCTAGGCTGGTGCGAGCGGAGAGTGGCAAGACTCGGATTGATTGCATTACGGACGAGCAGGGACTGAGGCACTGGTCTGACCAATCCATCCTTGACATATTTGCTAGCTTTTATGCCAATTTATATGGTCCCCAGCCTGGAGACTCAGACCAGGACTTGGAGGACCTACTGGAGAGCATCCCTATGACTCTTATTTCCCAGGACACCAGAGAACGTCTTGAAGCCCTGTTCATTATGGAGGAGATAGTCCAGGTGATATCTGATCTTCCCAAAAACAAGGCTCCTGGCCCGGATGGGCTCACCTCTGAGTTTTACCAGGAGCATGTGGCCGCTCTGGCACCAGCCCTACACGGGGTCTGGACCGAGGCGCTTCAATTACACATCCTCCCCGCCTCCTTAATAGAAGCCTTAATAACAGTCCTCCCCAAACCTGGAAAACCCCCAGAGGAGTGTGGGTCCTATAGACCCCTATCCCTCATTAATACTGACATGAAAATCTTTGCCAAGATAATCGCAAACAGGTTTCTCCCCTTCATGACCCACATGGTTCATCCGGACCAGAGTGGGTTCATTCCCGGTCGGGCCACGGCACTCAACATCCGTCGCCTATTTAATGTGATGTCCAGGATTGACCCGAGCGCTGATGCTGTAGTGGTTACTATAGATGCCCAAAAGGCCTTTGATATGGTCTTGTGGCAATACCTGTGGGCTGTGCTGGAGAAAATGGGTGTAGGCCCAAACATGGTCTCTTACATAAAGCTCTTATATACGGATCCGTTAGCTAGGGTCCTTGTAAACTCTGTTCCCTCCTCCCTCTTCAAGCTACACCGTGGGACGCGCCAGGGCTGCCCATTCTCCCCCCTCCTCTTTGCGCTCGCCATCGAACCCATGGCGGTCCATGTTAGAGGGCGTCACATCAATAAAGGCATTCGGTTAATTGACGCACCGGAAATCATCTCACTTTACGCGGATGACGTGCTCCTGTATATCAGAAACCCCTCCACATATCTGGACCCGATCATCCGCGACATTACTAAAATAGGCACGTACTCCGGTTTTACAATAAACTACTCTAAATCTGAAATTTTCCCTCTCACTGTAGCAACTCAACAACCAACATGTGAGTACCCCCTGTGCTGGTCCCCGGAGGGAGTCAGGTATCTCGGGGTTCAGGTGTCACTAACCAAACCGTCCCTACTAAAGGACAATTATGAGGCTGTGGCTCAGCTCATTATTTCCAAGTTTACCAAGTGGTGCAATTTACCGCTATCCCTGGCGGGCAGACTCTCCCTGATAAAGATGATAGTGGTTCCCAAGCTCTTCTACGTATTCACTAATGTACCAGTCTGGCCCGGGAAGCAATACTTTAAGCAGCTCCACTCGGAGTGCGCCCAATTTCTCTGGCACTCGGGGTCAGTCCGCAAGAAGTGGCAACACATGACAGTACCATATGATAAAGGGGGGTTCGCGGCCCCAGACCTAGGGCTGTACTGGAATGCGGCGCAGGCCCAACACACCTCTCATTGGTACGCATTTCAGAATCCGCCTCCGCATGTAAAACTCGAGAAAATGGCGGGGGGTGGGACCGATATCATGACCCTATTGTTACACCGCACGCTCCGAACAGACGCCCAGGCAGACCTGGTGACCACCACGATCAGGGCTTGGAATGCTATTCTGTATTCTGAACAGGAGCGACACCCGTACTATAAGTGTCTTCCCATGTGGCAATTTCCCGGACTCTCCCCCACACACAACCAGCACCTCTCACGACACTGGGAAAATCTTGGCTACCGGGCCCTGTCTGACCTCTTCCCAGATGGTAGGTTTGTCACCCCTCAAACATGGCGACCAGAACACACTAACTCCCTGCTTGAGATGCTACAGTATTACAGGCTCTGAGCTGCGGTTTGGGCTATGTGGCCCTCATACCCAGGCGAGCCCTCAGAATCACCCGAACTCCGATACATAGCAAACTCTGCGGGCTCCAAGGGTGTGTTATCCAATTTGTATAAAATGCAGCTGGGAAGAACAATGATTGGGTCCCTCAAACCACGTGATGCGTGGGCTAGGGAGCTTGGAATGTAAATAACCGATGGACTGTGGGGTAAAATGTGCGCACATACACGCATGGTCTCCCTTAGCGCCAGATTCCGATTCATACAATTCAAGTTCCTCAACAGGCTCTACTACACACCGTATAGAGTGGCGAAATTCACAGGTATCTTGTCTCATACATGCCCTAAATGCAAATCTTCCGAGGCAGATCATAGGCACATGTTCTGGGCCTGCCCTGCAATCAACACATTCTGGGTGGCTGTGACGGAGGCGCTCCCCGAAATAATAGATTCCCCGTTGGATATGAACCCACTTGCCCTGTTGTTTGGTATCTGTAAGGGGGAAAATGCAAAGAAAATGTCTAAATTTTTTAATGTGAGCGCCATTGTTGCTAAAAGATGTATATTGCAAAGCTGGAAGCGCCCAACCTCCCCCACCTTCATGATGTGGCTCAAAGCCCTTACCTGGATACAAATGTGCGAAGAGGAATACATTGGATCCTTGCCACCTACATCACACCCCAAAAACGTGTGGTCAGAATTCTGCAGCTACCTGAACAATAGAGACGGAGTGGAGTGGAGGTCTACCCCTCGCCTAACATGGCCCACTACACCATGAAACTGTAATTCTTCTTCCTCTCGCCCTGTCTGTGCCAATCCAAGACACTAATCGTTCTTTTCCAATGAAGGTGTGCCCAGCCGTGTTGTGCTGCTGTTTGTGTTGCGATTTTGATTGATTACTGCCATGTAACCTTTACTGTGCCTGTCTTCACTTTCTGCCAATAAACAAAGTTTAAAAAAAAATAACTATGTACAAAAAGGTGGAGCAAAGTCCAGGAACTCCAAATAATAAAAAAATAAAAGGAAACCTATGTCTAAAGAACTATGTACAAAGGTGGCGGGCCAGTCCCACTGCTCACTTGGTGATGTTCCGGGCCAGGGCATCATCGAACTCCACGTCGATCATCCGGAGGCGGGTCTGTTCCCTGGCCTCGAGGTCTCGCAGGGATGCAGCCATGGTATCCACAAACAAGGCCCGGGTCATGGAGTTCTCCGCCATGGCCATACTGAGTCATGCCCTCTCCGCCCGCTGCCGCTCTGTATCTATCTGCTGGCCCAACCGCTGCCACACAGAAGACACTCCCAGTCCTGGGTCCTCCTGCCACTCAGCCAATGCCTGCCCCCGGGATGTTGATGGCCCCGAGCCATGATGCCTCCCACGCTGAGCTTGCTGCTGCCTCCAATGCAACATCCTCTGCCACCATGATGGCCTCCGGGCTGATGGAATCCCCCGGTGCCGTTGTGCATGTGCCCTGCTTGTTGATGCATGCACGTCCTCCATTTGCTGGGGTCCAGTTGGTGGGGTGGCCACCCCTGCTGGACCCCCGACTCCTGACTGTGGCAGGGATGTGATCTCTACCAGCCTGTCCACTGGCTGAGGGGCAGTTCCACAGGGGGCCCAGGTGATACTTGGCTGGGAAGACGGCACGGAGGACGACTGGCGCATAGGGGGTTCAGTTGAGGAGGGGGTTGCAAGACCCTCCAGCACACGGAAGAACCCAGTGCCGACGACCTGTCCTAGTAGGTCGACGCACCCAAACAGGTATTTGAAATGATGTGCACTGTCCTGACAAGATACCTGCACGTCATCCCAAATACACGTGCGCGCAACGCCAACCCAGCTAGGGCAGGCTCAACCTGGTCACGGATTTCCACATCCACAGGGAGAGGAAGGCCAGTTGTTGTTGTCACATCCCCTCCCAGAAAACGGGTCTGGATGAAGGCATCCCTGCTGGTGCCGGATGATGCAGTCACAGGATCGGGGACAGGATTACACACAGGCACCTCCGCGGCAGCCTGTGCTGCCTCCTGACCTGCCCCTGGACTGCACCACTAGCACCAGTAGAATCCCCCCTTCAAGGCCCCGTGCATGCGCTGTCACCGCCTTCTCCTCAACCAAACCCCCCACCAACCTGGATGACTCTATGCCGTCTTCCTCCATAGGCCCCTGTGGGGGCTCAGCTGCCCCTTCTGCTGCCGACGAGTCCACCTCCAACCTCCGCCTCTTGGACCTTCCCTCGGCAGCTGCGGCCATGGATGCGGCACCAGAATCCTCACTCTTGGAAGATATGATTACCTGGGAGGGGAGCTGGGCCTTGCATCTCCGGCTGGCGGTGGCATCCCTGCCGCTGTGCTCCACAGCACTGTCTCCGCCCTCTTCATCAGTTGAAGCTGCAGACAGGAAGAGATAGAACACAGGCATCAGGGCACTGTACAATGGTCTGATACACACATGACAGTTGCACATGAGTGGCAGTGGTTATAGGTCAAAGTATTGAATCTAAAGGACTGAAATGCAATTGGGTCGAATCAAAAGGACCTAAAACCAAAGGGTTGAATTATTATTATTATTATTTTTTTGGGGGGCATGGGGGGTTCCCCCCAAACCCGCATTTTTGGTCTAAAAACCACTTTTTTTTTACTATACAAAAAACAAAAAAATATATATTTTTTTTTTAAAAATTCAACCGTTTAGTTTTCGGTCCTATTGCCTTGACCCTATTGCATTCGATCCTTTTGGTGTCACACTTTTGACCGGACACCAGTGGCAGTGGCAGACATCACAGATGGCATCACACTCCCCAACACTCATATCACTTGAACCCACACACATGCACAAATAAACTGGTATCATGCAACAGGCATCAGCATCCACACACACGTAACTGCATGAACAACCAAAGGTTGGCAAGTCGTCACAAGCAACATGGGGAGTGTCGATCACATGCACACACGCCACCAGACAGACATGCACCTGTACATCTCCACCAACTGTCACAGTGCAATCATCGGCAACTAAGTCACATCTGCCAATCATGTACCCACATGTCCGGGTCACATGCATCCATGGCGTCTCACAGTCACACACATGCCAAACACACACACACGCACATGTACACTGTGCACGTACATGAAGGTGGGACCAGCATCCATGTGTCACACCCCAACCATTACTTACTACATACACAGAAACGCAAACATGTGTGCATCTCAACATGCAGTTGGACATCATGCATTTGAACACATAGACCATTGATGTGCATCACACATGACTGGAATCACATGCAGCATGAGCATATCCCTGCACAAACACATCCATACATGGGCCATGTCACACATATGTCCAAGCTGCACACTCCTGCCACACTTCAACATGCACTATGTGGAATGGGATAGGCCAGACACTCACCGCTCGACTCCAGACAGGTCTGCCTCTCTAGGACCTGGTGGTGAAGCACTGGGTTGATGCGTTCCAGGACCCTCATCTGGTCGATGGTAAGTTGGACCTGGCGCCCCCCTGCATCCGCTGCACGCAAGAGGTGCTAGGCCTTCATGAGGGTCCTGGACCTTAAGTCCTCCCAGCGCTTCTGGATGTGTTTCAAGTCGCGGGTTACGACCCCCTCCACGTTGATGGCAACCACGATGTCCAACCAGGTCCTCTTCCGTCTATCCTTGTCGGCGTACGGTCGTCTGAAGAGGGCATCATAATGCCCCAGGACTTGCTCCACCAGGATGCCAACTTCTGTGGCTGAGAAGCTGGCAGCCCTCTGCCTCTCTGGCTGGGGGTTGCCAGGGGTCTCAGATGGTGTTCGCCCCGACACGGCAACCCCCAAGGCAGGTGTGAGTGGGCAACTGGGTGCTGGGGCTTGGCTGTGGAGCGATGGAACAGCAGTTGGGATTCTGCTGTTCCAGCAGGGGTGGTCGCAGCAACTGGACCCCTGCAGATGGCTGATGTGCAGGCACCAAATAGCAGTGCACGAGGGCAGCAGGCAGGCAGCAGCAGATGGCTTGTGGGAGGCTGGTCAGGGATCTGGGGGGCAGGAAAATGGCTTTCTGGGCAGGAGTGTGGTCTTCCGTGTGTTGTCACGTGGCCAGCTTGATGCAGAGGGAATCCGCATGTGAAAAACATCACGTTTGCGTGAAAATCGAGGAAAGGCCCTTAGCCCGTACACGTGTAAGTGATGTAATGCGCGCAGGTGTTTCCCTCTGCACGTGCTAATGGTCCGCGCGGGTCTGCAGCACGCTGTACGTACTTTCTGTGGAGACCGACGCGTGTGTTTTTCCTACTTTGGGGTTCACACGCGATTACTTCACAGTGGTTACAGTGCCTACGCATATTTCTTTTCCACACAAGGCAGACGGTGAGTCGTGCACGCTATTGCACGCTATTTTGCCCACTGCGGGAGTCCCTGTTTGTTGCGTACCCCATTTATTGAGGTCATAGTAGACCACATGTTAATCGCCTACGCTTTTTTGTGTTCCTGGGTGCCACAGCATACTGTGTGAGGTTTTTTTACACACACATGGGCTAAAGGGGTTGCGCATATGTTTTTCTTGTATTTGTGGGGTGCCTGAGCATTGCGTGACCCATCATTTATTCCCAGGGTCCACAGATAGCCTTGCAGGAGCACAGGGGTGCATCTACCATCACGTACCCTGCCCCCTTCACCCCAAGTGCCCAGGACAATTGTTCAGTGCGCCTCCCATTGGCATTAGTACATCCGTGCCATGGTTGGGAGGCCACCAAAGGTTAAGGGGGGCTCAGCTGGGCATCCTGCCAGTGTTGGGAGTGGTCAGGCACGTGGCCAGAGTGACCAGGGAGTACGTGGAGTCCAGGGTGGCCACAGAGCAGGAAGAGGCAGGGGTGCACCACAGAGGCAGGATGTCCAGCCATGTGCTGGTGCAGCCATGCCACCACCCCCTGCGGCTCCAGGTGATGCTGCTGTTGCATCCGACCCTGGCACCCTTGCAACCCGACAGTCAGTAACATGTGCTGACACAGGCCCACCGGTAGTGGTAGCTGCAGGTGCAGCTGTGGTGACCACCACACAGCCCGCCACCCGCCAGGGTTACTGGTAGTATGACGGTACGGTATGGATGGTGCCAGAGACGTACGGGCACCGTCTATGGCATACCGCCATACTCATAATGACCCCCTTTGTATGTGTGGGAGATTTTTGCCAAGTGAGTTTATCAGGTTCCATATCAGGTGTGAATGTCTTGTGCCTGTTTACATTTCTCACGTTGCACTTAATGACGATAGTGTCATGTGTTGTGCATTTGGTTGGCTGTTTAGCTGTTGCATGCCATGGCATGGAGGACAGGGGTCATGGGGGTTGGGAGGGTTTGGGTGACATACGAGTGATTTTCATGGCCTGTTTTGCAGGGGGGTGGTCGGATATGCACCTTGCATGTGTTCCTTTTGGTCACACCGGATTGGTTATGTTTAAGAAACATTCTCAGGGTGGTAAGGTTGTGACAGTTGATTGTCTCTTTGTCATCATCGATTGTCACCTGGTATGGGCCAGGCGTGTGTGCACTCCGCAGGGGTGGGAGTTTAGGTGACAAATGTGGCCACAAGCTGGGTCCGGGCTGCCTCGCCACATGCCCTTTTCCCCTCCCATGAGCAGCACCTGTGCATGTGGTTGGGGATGTGGGGGCACCACCATGTCCACCGGTACGCCCCACTGTGTTGCAACATTGTGCAGGACACATGCTGCCACAATGATCCTGCACACTACTGGGGGTGCATATAGTAGCTGCCCGCCAGAGCGGTCACGGGAGTGGAAGCATGACTTGAGCACTCCGAATGTGCGCTCCACTATGGCCCTGGTTGCAATTTGGGCTGCGTTGTATTTTACCTGGGGTGGTGTGGTGGGGTTCCGTATTGGCATCATCATGTGGGGGCTCAGAGGGTAGGCACTGTCCCCTGGGGAGGGGATGATGGTTGTCATTAGTTGGGTATGTGTATTTTTCTGTGTGTGACATGCATGCATGTGCACAGACATTTCTACGCACCAATGAGCCATGTGTTGCCATGCTTACCAGCTTCCAGGTCCCAGCTCAGGGCGGACATTCTGTATATGAAACTGTGTAGACCCAGGATAGTTTGCATAGACAGAGGTGATGATTCCATGGGCATCGCATGCAACCTGTACTTTGATGGAATGCCAGTGCTTGCGGTTGCGGTAGATGTTCTCATTGGCCCTAGGTGGACATAGGGCCACATGGGTGCAATCTATGACATCAAGCACTTTGGGGAAGTGTGCCACCCTGTAAAAGTCCTGTACCATGGCCTGCCTTTCTGCGGGTGTTCTGGGCATGTATATGTGCCTGCGGACTGAGCGGCGCACGGTCATGATTGCAACACCTGGTATGGGCAGCGTGACAGAGTGGGCTGTGTGACACCCCCAACTATGGCAGTTGTCCGCTGAAATTACCCAGTGTCCAAAAATTGCAGGACATTGAGCACCTTTTCCAAGGGGCTCAGTGCTTGGGAGCACAAGGTGGGTGATGTGAGGTCATACTCCCACACAGTGACCAGGTCTAGGATGATATGAGGTGGAAACCTATACCTGCCATAGGCCTCATCATCAGGCCTCCCAAAAAGGCTGGTCCTGGGCAACAAAATGCGGGGCCTGGCTATTCTCCTCCTCCTGCGGTGTCCCACGATCACTGCTGCGAGAAATGGGACATTCATCGTAGCTGTATATGCGTGTTTGTTGTTTGCGGGCACTTTTACACTGCACGGGGCCGCTTCCACCTACATTCGTGTGGCGGACGTGTTTATGCCTGTGCGTGTCTTTTGGTGTGCGCGGGTTTCCCCTATTTGATTCCATGAATACGTGTTGTTCGCGCCCCCTTTTTGGGGTGCACTACACGTTGTGTGCTTTCGCTGTGCGCTTCACGCACTGCGTTCGGGATGTCGCAGTGACATGTGCGCCACGCGCGGTTTCGGTTTAGCTCCCAGGAAAAACACGCGCACAGCCTTCATTGAATCACTTGCGTGTGATTTGCATGCGTGCGCTGGATTTTTCTCGCTTGCGCCACCGATTTCGGCGCACAATTATTCCATGATTCAGCCCCTCTATCTCCTGCAAGCAGTACCTATGGAACTGCTCAGATTAGAATTGGGGCTTATATCATGCCCATGTGTTCATGATTATGATTAAATTATGAGTGTAGTCTTGTGGACGTACTGCTTGAATTCGAGTCTCTACATTGCACACTTTTTATATTGCTAAATTGTAATATGGTGTAGTATGGTGTAAATAAATGTGACATGTGTGAAAGTTGTATCTTGTGATTTTAGATGTTACATTTATTTTGAAATCAATTTTGATTTTAGAGAATGAATTTATGTGATTTTATGTGATTTGATGTTTTGTTTTGCTATAGATCTGTGAAATGTTTTTATTGAAGTAAACACAGTAAAATAAATAAATAAATAAATACCCTCAGCAAAACTCCTTCCGACCCAACTGACAACTCTTACTGCATACAGAGACCGTGCATAAGGCCTGTGCTTCCACCTTTCTGTCCTGATGGCCCGGCTGGGTGTGTGTGCTATTGTCCTGATTGTAGCTGGTCAGTTAACTCCTGCATGCAGTCATGCCAGACAGTGGCCTTCACTTGGAACTTTAGTGACATTGGCTTGGGACCTGCAGCCCCCATGATCGTATTAGCCAGCTCTTCTGTGCCTTCATCAATGTTCTGTTCTTGTCGATCTGTAGCTGGTGGGTCCAGTGACCGATAATCAGCAGGGTTATCTATGCCGGCACAGAACTGCAGTGTTAAGCCAAACACCTAGAAACACTTGTGTACTGGCGCGTCATAAATGCCACATCATATCAAGTCTTAGAACTGCAACAGCCATTGCAGGATAAGAGGCTTGTGATCTGTGATGTCATGGTGGCCAAATATCAGGCCTTGCAAATTCTTAAAAATCCACCTAGACCTGCAGGGCGAGTTATTAAGTTTACATATTCGACCTAAGAGAAATACACTCTTCCCATGGTGATGGATGTCCAAATATGTACCAGTGCTTTCTGTAAAGTGATGGATGTCACCATAAACAGACTTTAAGCTGCCACCCAACGGCAAACCATGCACAGTGGAACTTGTATTTGCCATTTACTTCAAGTAAACTTTGCTTGCAGTGAATGTCAAATAAATGTTTCTAACATCCTTGTACGGTACAATGTCCTTTCATCGCCAGTAATTTCAACGCCTGACATTTAAACGTGGAAAGAATTACGAAAATGCTAAATTACATTTTTAGGGGGAGTGAAGGGAATAGGTAAAAATAGGTGAGGTAGGGGGTTATGGGGTGGTACCCCCCATAAAAGAAACTTGATGACCATTTTCGTGTTTCTTTCCATGTTTAAATGCCAGGCGTTGAAATTACTGGCGATGAAAGAACATAGAGCCCCTTGTACTCACCAGCAAGGTCGAGTACCATGCAAATGGTTCTCCTTAGTTATAAAATCTACACACCAATCTCAGTGGGCTAGTAGATTTTGGGAGCCCTGAAATATGTATAAATGAAAAAGCCTGCAGACCCATGGAACAACCAGGGATCCACGCTCAATCTGCAGGCACTGTCTTTCAGTAGGCATCAATGTTTGCTGGAGTATACTACCACCCATTTGGTGCCAGGGGTGTTCACTTGAATCAGTACTACTCCAAGGCTAATGTGGCTGGCATCCAGCAGTACCTCTGTGGATCTGGATGGGTCAAAGAATGCCATGTTCTCCTCCACAATCGTGTCAGATTTGGTTTTGTCAAAGGCAGATTGCTATTTGGGGCCCTAGGCCAATTCCTGGTCCTTTTTGGACAGTGCTCTCAGGGACACCATTAGCGTAAACAGGTAAAGAACTAAACGAGAACAAAAGTTGACCATGAGGGTGAAGCTACGCAACTCGAAGAGCGATGCTATGTGAAGACACTTTAATGTTCTTTCTTTTTGTTGGGCGTAAGGCCATATTGTCTCAGTCATTGGAAGATTGCGACCAGCCTTTTCAGGTGCTCTTTTACAGAGGAGGAATAGATGAGCCTATCAGCACTGATACTGAGCATCCCAGGGATTCCCATCAGCACCTCTCTGATTGCATGCTGGAATACTGGAATACCTTGGTGGCTGATGAGGCCCCAAAGATTAGTCACTTATAAGAAAATGATGTGATCGGCCCAGATTCCACATGAAGGGGCACTTAGCCTGCAATTAGATCCCTGATAGAAAAGATAGTGGAGCCTTGCACGTCAGCGATGGTATCATCGTGTATAGCGGTAGGATGTCGTCATTAATGCCTGCAACTCCTGGTGAGTTCCGTTGTGTCTCGGACCAGGGGCGTAGGAGACCCATAAAATCTGGGGGGGTACAGGGGACAACTTGGGACTTTGCTTTTTTCAAAAATGTATTTATTGTGTTTTAGTCAAAGAACTCGACTTTTCCCAAAATTACAATAGCAGTAGGTATTAAATCACATATATCATCACTGTATAAAACAAGAGAAAAGAATAAAAGAAAACAGAAGAAAATTAAGAAAAAGAAAAGCAGTTCAGAGTACAAATTCCTTCAATTTGGCGTCTCACTTCAGAAGGCTCAGTTCACGTAAAAATGTTATCACTTCCCAGGTCAAAAGGCTTTCATGGCCTGAGCATAGCTCGTCCCAAAAAGATTGTGTGTCCACCCACCATTCCTGGCTTGTCCTGTGTTCTGGTCTTTCCTGCACCCCTCTCTCCCCTGCATAAACTGGTCAGCCCGTGCTGCAAACCATCCCTATCTTTCATCTGCTTTCTCTTCTTGTTCCCATCTCTCCCCTCCTTTGCTCCTCTCTTTTTCTGTCCTCTGCACCCTTTCCACCCTTTTTTCCCTTTGCAGTCCCACTGTCTGACGGAACTGGGGAAAGCACGCTAAATTCTTGGTCATACAGTTAAGACGGGGTTTGCGTGTCTTCTCTTTCTTACACCTAGAGATTTCCAGCCTGACTTGGGCTTAGCTTTCAGTGGAATGGTAGCCTCATGGCGCAGGGATATTGTCAGTCTACTGGCGATGTCTTCTTGATGGGGAGGGCCTTAATTATGATGTGGAACATTGTGTAGAGAAGGTGAGTTGGGAGTGAAAGCCTGTGAAAAACAACCAGAGTGGCAGCACTGAGTCTGATTGTATTGAGAAGAGCGTGTGATTATGCAAGCTGCCACATAAAGTCCTTTTAAAGGGGGTAGAGAGGAGCCGACAGGCATGTGTTGCCTTATTCTATGGGCGAGATGATGAGAGCCATGCTGTCAGGAACTCCTGTAGGTCTTGCGCAGAGGTAGCACAAACTCGTACCTCCCCGTAAGGTCTTGGCACCTGCACTTTAATTATAAACAGGGAACCGTCCGCAACCTGCCCAGGAAAGAGGGTTAGGGTTCACTAGATTGCTATTCCTGAAAGAATTGAGGCATAGGAACGTGACACAGGACAGGAAAGAACCAATATGAAGTGTCAGCAGAATAAGAGTCATCCAAATGGGCTCTGCAAGCAATACCTCTGATTAGGCCTTTCGTGATTCAATGCACCTGCATAGTGGTATAGAAGCTGAGAAGGGCCGCATTGTTGCAAAAGTAATTTACTTAATGGTAATGTATGAACAACAGAAATTAGATTTAAGTTCACCTGAGTCACCAAGCGACTCACCAAGCAGAAGTGGTGTAGAAGGGTAACATATTACTGTTGCCCATCAATGCTGGTCCTTATCTGACCACAGAGGGTGAAATAATACCCCACTCATGAGCGAGAAGGCACGGGTGGTTGCTGCTCATACTGGCCAGGTCATGATCACGGACTCCCTTGTTATTATTAGCCCTAGTACTACTGATTGTTGCTGGACATAAGTGTAACACCCAAACTGCACAGCATTTCCTTTATTGTGTCACATTGGGCGCGTTATCCATGTATGTAAGTGGAAATTCCAGGCTGTATGCACCGCTTTATTGATAACTTTTGAGTTACTTAAAATGTGTCCCAAAAAGACTAACTGTAGTACCATGACATTTGTTGGGACACAAATGTATGGTTCAAGAATATTTTTGGAAAGTATTTAATGTATTAGACACATTGCATGAAGGTAAGTAACTTAAAAGTTATCAACAAAGTGGTGCATTCAACCATAAATTTCTATTTACGTCCTTAACTTTATGCAATCACTACGCATTTTTTCCTGTGCATCACCAAAATGCAGAAGTTTTAGTTTTACCCCATTTCACTGCAAATATATGCAGAGGAGACCCTGTGCAGCCTTCCCCCCATTATCGCTCACATTTATTATTAACTTTACCCACCCCCCTCATATTTATAGGCAATGAAATGGGGCTGTGGAAATTATGAATTTTGGGGTGCGAAGTGATGGGGTGATACCCTTTATGACACACAGGGGGTCATTACAACTTGGGTGGTAAGGGATACCGGGCACCAGTAAGGAGACCGGTGCCGGTAATCCCTTACCGCCCTATTCCAAGGCCCTTGGCAGGCACCGTAAGGAACGTGTGGTCTGACCACATGTCCCTTACGGGTCCCGCTAAGGGACCAGGGCGCTAATAACGGGCTTGTAAGTCGCGAGCCCGTTATTAGCGCCCTCCCCATTCCCATTGAGCCCTACGGGGGCTCAATGGGAATGGGGAATGGTTTGTTCAATGGGGCTTTACCGGTCCCAACAGGGTCGGACTGCACCGGTAAGTCCCCATTGAACAAGACCGGTGCCGGTCCCAGTATTGGAGGCAGCCATGGCGCAAATATCGCTATGGCTACCTCCAATCTCGGAATGAGGCCCACAGTTTGAGTGCAATGCTCTGGTTTAACGTGTGTGCAGCCTATTTTTGAGACCTCAGCTTAAAATTACAATGTTTGCTAGTATTTATTTTTGAGTGTGTTGGGGTTAATACTTGTTGGGTGCACATTATTAGGTTGACATTGTTGGATTGGGAAGAAAGATGTTCTTCCCTGGGCGCGGTGCAGGAGGAGGAGGGTTGGGGTGGTGTTGTGAAGAAGCTTGTATGCCCATATCTCCATGGATAGATGTAACAGTGGTGGCTGTGCATCTGGGGGCAAAGACACTGCCACCATGTAAAGAGATATAAGTTTGGATTCAAATTCAAAACTCACAACGTTCCTAGCAGGAAGCGCAGTAATGCTACAACCAGAGACAGTCAGGGACATGCAGCTAGCAAGATGCACCTGATTGCCAGGCAGTGCAATGCGTGTGGGGTCGTATAGGGGCAGGTCCTGCGCAAAAACATGTTTTTTTTTTCTAAAGGGCAAGACAAAGATAGCATAGGTTCGTTCCTTGGAGGCCGCCAGGGTATAAGAGGTCTGGAATGGCTGCCCCTCAACTTTTGCGCAAACAGCAGGGCCCTAGACTGACAGTGGTTTTGGGCCTGTTTACTGCCTCATACTTGCCAGCCTTACTGATTTAGGCAGTAGGCGGGCTACTGCTTTTTAAGCAGTCCTACTGCCTACACATTTGGGTGACAGATCCTACTGTTTTTTAAAGTGGTGGGTAATTTATGTGACTCTAAGACAATTAATCTGTCTGTGCGTTGGGTGGATAAGTGATACATTTGAGTGATGGGCTCAGATCAGTCCACTCACCTGAGAGCTACATGACTGTGCCCTGCACTCTTGCAGGGCACTCTTGCAGGGATGACCTTAGTTGAACCACCAGTGAAGGCAAGTGGTAGAGCGCACCACCATTACCCAGCATCTGCCTATTGGACTGAGGAGGGTATCAGTCTCCATGTTGTTCTGTGTTCCACCTCCACTGCAGTAATAAATATGTACTACCCGGGCTGATGCTACAGAGGAGTGGCAAACGTTGCCTACCAGCTCTGTGTGATTACCTTCTGTGTAGGTGGGTAATTAAATTTTGTGTCAACTTACCATTCAAAATTATACATTGTAAACATTTCAACATCTCTCCATGTTGTGCTGTTTGATGGGTTGTGCATTTTAGAATGCTCCAGTGGTGCCAACAATGTATGGTTTGTAATTTCCTGTGATGTCATTGTTATGCTAAGTATTATTTTTGAAACTTGAAAAATCCTACATCTTAGACTTTTTGTTCACAGAATGTTGGTAAGTATGCCGCCTACCCACGGGGGGCATGCAAGGCTGCATGGGGCGGGCCCACACTGAGGAAGCACTAGCAGCTCCTTCAACTTCAACGTGCCGCACGTGTTAACTGTATAAATGTCATATTTATACAGTTAACACACGCGGCGCGTTGAAGTTGAAACAGACTGTTTCAACTTCAACGCGCTGCACGTGTTAACTGTATAAATGTTATATTTATACAGTTAACACGCGCTGCGTGTTAAATATGACGGTCGCTCATTTGTTCCCTCTAATTAAATCCTCCTCCCCAACACCCGATGCTGGCCTGGACTGCATTGCACCTCCCAGGGTGTCAGACAGTACTTGGGAGTGGAGGGGGGCACTTCACAGCTGTGCACAATCTTTTGCTTAGACCCACGGCATGTGGACGAGCAGTGCAGATTTATGTGGAGAGAAACCGTGCCGCACAACCCCCCCCCCTTCGCACCCGCACGGCGCCATCACCAGTTTATGCCTGAAAGGAAAGCCGGGGAAGTGTTATAATTTATCATGTGCAAATTAATTAACAAGTGGGACGAATTAAGGGGCTTGCTGGCCTTTCCTGAATTCTAAACATTGACTAAACAGGCAGCATTGCATTGCTGTGGCACCCCTGCACGAAAACACACCTGCCTCGGGTCACTTTGACTTGACTTACCTTACTTAGTAGGCTAAGTCTGAGGTCTCTTCTCAGGACTCCAATCTCCAGGAAGTCGAGTCGGCGGAGTCACACTTCTCTCACGCTGTCAGTAGTCAGGAGCACGTGTCGCTGCCTGGCTAGTGGCTTCTGAAGCTGAGGCTGCGCACTCGCAGGGGCACGTGCAGTATGCCGGCCTGGGCACGTGATGTTCCAAATGCACAGGCGGCAGGCGCAGGGGGCATGGAGAACGCAGGAGCGAGCTGCGCATCAGGCAGCAGATTTAAGAATCTTGTTTGTTTACCATAAGCAATAACCGGGCCGCAGCACTGCTGCTGACTGTCTGAACTCAGTGGCGTAACTCAAAATGTGGGGGCCCCCCTCTGAGCCTTGCTGAGGGGGCCCCCCATCTCGGCAACAAATCACAGTTCGTGCCACAATCTGGGCCGGCCTAGATTATCACATTTGCACAATACGCACAAACGTGCTGCTGAAGGGGTATGCCGCACACTGTGCTAGGAGAAATATATAAATGTGTGTTTTAATGCAATATTCAGCACACTGTCTGAGAAAAATTGGCTAAAAAGTCAGAGTGTTTGCAATTGGTTTGTAGGGTAATGCCAATCCAATACATGCAAGTCACCCACAGTGCACAGGAACATTAATGCTTTGCTATTAAAAATTCCATGCCACATTGAAAACATGTCCCACTGGCTGCACAATGTAGACCAGTGTAGACACATAATAACATTACAGTAAAGCATGCCAGGCCACATGTAGACAAACCTAGACTGGTTGCACCAAAATGCCAGTCGAAGCAATAACACCCATCAAGAAGAGAGCACACATTCAAGCCTGGGCCTCTAACAACACAGCCGAACTCTTTAAAACCTGAAATTAACTGGTCAATCCTGTTGCAGTCTCCACCCCTCCTGTTCCCTTCCAGGCCCTCTGTATGGCTCTGGCCTCTCGCGTCTCTGCTAAAACTCAGGACATGCTGTCCCCTATCTCTTGTTCCTCTCCCTCTCTCTGCCTCTCTGCCTCCCTTTGGCCATCTCTACATCTCCTCCACCTTTCTCCTCGTTGTCTCTGACAACACCTGACAAGGTTTCTAGACAAGTCTGATCTATGAAAGTGTCATCCAAACAGGTGCTCCACTGCTCCTCTAGAACCACCAATGACCATACTGACACCCTCGCTCCAGCCTTGGACGATTTCTGAAATCACTCTTTCGCCACTAGAACGTTCGCCTCTCCCGTTAAGCACTCCCTTATGCACCCATTCCTCAAGAAGCCGTCTGCCGATCCTACCTGCCCGGCAAACTATTGCCCAATCTCCATCACCCCTTTCCTGGGCAAACTCTTGGAAAAGCGGACCATCTCCCAGCTTATTCTCCACACAGAATCTGTTGGTTGTCTCCATGTCCATCAGTGTGGCTTTAGAGCTGCCGGAGGCACGGAAACTGCTCTGCTGAACACCTGTGAAGATCTGCTCTCTAACCTTGATTCCAGCATTCCTTCTGTCCTAATCCTCCTTGATCTTTCCCCTACTTTCGACACAGTCAACCATGCCATCCTGGTCAATCACCTACGTGAGAACCTGGGCATCACGGATCAGGCTCTGGAGTGGCCAGCCTCCTTCCTCATGGACTGCCCCTTCAGGTCCAACTTGGTCCCTTTCTATCTGCCACCTCTCACTCTACCTGTGGCGTTCCCCAGGGCTCTATCCTCTCACCCGGGTTTTTCAACCTCTACTTGGCCCCATTGGCCCACCTGATCTCTACCTTCTCCTCTAACTTTCAGTGTTATGTGGTTGACACTCAGCTTTCCTTCAGGCTCCTCTCCTCTCTCGTCTGTCTATCTGTGATTCAGGATTGTTGTGCCTCCAATGATCTCTGCCTTAATGCCAGTAAGATGGAGATCATTCTCATTGGGACCCATGCCCCTGCTTTCCCTCTCTCACTCTGGCCGCCCACCTTGGGCCCTCTTCCTTCACCTTCCTTCACCTTCCTTTGAGGCCAAAACCTCTCTCTGTCTCTCCTCACATCTCGGATGTCACCAAGAAGTCCCACTACCAGCTGCTTCCCCTCCAAGGGACTCTTCCCTTTCTCACTTTCCCCAGAGCCCTGTTTCGCTCTAGGCTGGGCTACTGCAATAACCTCTTTCTCAATCTGCCTTCCTCTACTCTCCGCCATCTGCAAATAATCCAGAACAGGACTGAGAGACTTATCCTTGACCTAAAGCTGAGGGATTGGATCTCTCCAGCCCTGAAATCTCTCCACTGGCTCCCTGTGGCTGCAAGGATCAAGTTCAAGACCCTTTGCATTGTCCACAAGACTTTCTGGGGCTGGGCCCCACACTACATCCAATGCTCTCTTCCAAAATACCTTCCTTCTCGAGCCCTTCCCCCAGATACCTCCAACTCTGTAAGGGTTAGATGCTTCTCCAGGCAGAGAGTGGGCGGTAGATCTCTCTCCTTTACAGGTGCCTCCCTCTGGAATGGCCTCCCTGCCCCTCTGAAACTTGAGTGGACCACCTGAATTTCCAGAACCAGCTCAAAACCTTCCTCTTCTCCTCCGCTTTCTCCCTCACTCCCCTGCTGACCTACCTGACCTACCTGTCGGCTGTGCTGACTGGTTGCTTGTCTACCCTCAGAGTCTCACCTAATCCAGGCTCTTTCTTGATCAGTCACCCTTGCACTGCCTCCAGGCCTATCATGCACAAAGGGGCTGTAACTGTAACCCTACAGTCCCTTTTTCTCCTTGCACTACCCAGAGCCGCGCTGCCCTGGCTGCACCCACATAGAGCATTACTGCCCTGTTTTCCACTCCCCTCTTGCTTGCACTCCCCCTCTCATTTCTCATTCTCGCACTGGCACGATCTAAATGACACAAGGCCTAGTACGATTGTTTGTCTTGTTCTCCCTCTATCTTCCCTCCCTTGTCATGTCGTGCCTAAAATAACTTGTGTACAGGCATGTTATAAATGACTTATATCATATCATTTTATCACAGATGTCCAGAAAAATATACAATACCACGGTAAGAAACAGCTGGACTGGAAGCACCCAAATGTCAATCTAGCCAGGTAATTACACTTAGCAGGACTGCTTTATCAGCAATGTGCAGTTAAAAAAAAGTCATACCAAATTGAGGAATGAATAGACTGGCTGCACCAAAATGCCTCTCTAGGCACTAATACCACATATCATGCCTGCTTAGCCTGGACATGGAAAACCATTATGATTTATCGCACAATACCGACCCCCACACATCCCCTCTCACTCCCACCTCCTATCCCATCCTCCAAAATCAGCTCATTAGCCCCGAATTACGTTCACGTCCCTTTTCCTTGTCCCAAAGCTTACGTATGAGGCTCCTTGACTCATAGGTAAGTATTGGGATGAGGAAGAGTTGGACTAGGAGTGATGAGAATTTCCAGTAGCTAAGTCAGGCATTACCTCCATGCATCTCTGTCTCATCCCAGTACTTGTGTATGAGGCAGAGTGCCTCATACACAAGTACTGCCTCATACACAGGTACAGAGACAAGGATGAATAGGGCTAGGAGTAATGACGATTACCAATAAGTAATCAAGGCATTAAATACAAGTAGTGGCATACCACCATTGTGTTGACTGGGCTTCAGCACTCCCCCCCCCCCTGAAATTTTGAGCTATGTTCACTCAACCTAGCTGACCTTCAGGGCAGTTGCCGGAAAAGAACAGGACACAGATGTTAAACGGCACCTGGGTTTCGCTGTTAAACAAGGGCCCAGCAATTACTAATGTAAAGCATTTCACTGTTAGTAGCTGCATTCAAATGCCACATTTTTTAGGCAATTGAAATCGTGATGTGGGTTTAGTACTTGCATGTCAGGGGAGTGATTGGAAGGGTAGAGCGGGGACAGGAGTATGCTCATTCTCACAGCAGTCCATAAATGGCTGCTTTCAGACTTAAATGAGAGAGTTAACTGCGTGTAACACTGAAGCTACACTAGAATAGATGCCCCCACACAAATAAGTTTGCCCCTCTGCCACCGCCCATGAAGTTAGCGCCTCTCCCAACATTTGAAGGATTAGTCCCCCCCCCGAAATGTAGGTTTTGTTGCACCCCTGAACACAAGCACACACACCATTCACCACATACACACACCCGCACCAGGCCATCCATACATTTAAGTTTGCACTCTTTCACCATACAGGCACACATCCATACATTTAAGTGTGCACCCTTTCACCATGCAGGCACACCCAAAAAGCCACCCGTACATTTAAGTGTGCACCCTTTCACCATAGAGGCAAACCCACCCAGGCACCCACCCATACATTTAAGTGTGCACCCTTTCACCATACACCCACACAGGCAGCCACCTATACATTTAGATGTGCACCCTTTCACCATGCAGGCACACTCAGGCAGCCACCCATACATTTAAGTGTGCACCATTTCACCGTACATGCACACACGCACACCCAGCCACCCATACATTTGTGTGCACCCTTTCATAATACACTCAGACACGCACACGTTATGGGGTTGAAGGGAGCGCCATTACTTCAAAAAGAAATTGTTTCTTTTTGAAGTCACTCTGACTTCATAAAGAAATTATTTCCATTAAGGACCGGTCCATAACAGAAATAATTTCTTTATGAAGGCAGAGTGCCTTCAAAAATAAACAATTTCTTTTTGAAGTCATAGGGCTCCCCCACATCATGACATAGAGGCCTCCAGCCTGGGGACTTCCATGTCATGTGGTGGGGAGAGCCCTCGGACTTCAAAAAGAAAGTTTCTTTTTGAAGTCACTTTATCTTCATAAAGAAATTATTTCTGTTACAGAAATAATTTCTTTATGAATGCAGAGTGACTACAAAAAGAAACATTTTTTAAAAAATTGAATAAATACATTTTTTCTTTTTTTTCTCCAGGGGGGCATCTCCCAGGACATGTGCTAGCGCCCCCCCCCCGTGCTGCGGGGGCCACTGTTACGCCAGTGTCTGAAGTGCGTGCAAACTTCAGAGTCTGAAGTTTGCCCGCATCACTGCACAGGAACACGCTGCAGACACACAAATTGGGGGAAACGGGGGGGGGGATAAATGCCATTGTATCCCACCCACTTAAAATTGTGGGGGGATTTGTCCCCCCTATCCCCACCATGTCCTATGCCCATGTGTCGGACGCTATGCACCGAAGGGAACCATGACTCCCAAGGATGCCTGCATGTCGGTTCCAGTCACTTGTTCTAGCAAGTAGCAAGAAATGATGTCATGTGGCATGGAAGACGGTGTGTGGCATTCGGGGAGAAGCAGATGGTTAAAAGCATAGATGTCATTTAGGGGTCACCATGGGTCGCAACTGCGACCCCTGATGTTTCCTTTGCTACCCCTGTGGTCCCCCTTGCTATCCCTAAAAATAGTAAAACAAAATGATTATTTCTTTTTTTACATTGAGGCTCATGGGCTGTGGCCAGAAGCATGTGGCTCTTTGTTTCTGGAATGGCTGGTTTTCTGATGGCTATAGCCGGTAAGGTAGCTCAGTGGGTTGAGCGCTGGCTGCTGCAATGTGTGTGTGATCTGCAGGTTGCAGGTTCGACTCCCAACAAGGTCAACTCAGCCTTTCATCCTGCTGAGGTTGATAAATGATTACCAACACAGGTTGGGTGATATTGTATGTATATTTGTTCTGTATGAAGAGGTTAAGCGTAAGTGCTATATAATAACACATCATTATCGTTAGGCTTTGGACTTCTGCTTGCATTCACAGTGATTTGGTAATATGAGACTATACGCACTGATATTAACGATACATATGGTGATCCATTCTTGTATGAAATGTATATCACTTTACAGTAATATCGTAACCATATTTTGCGTAGTGTACTCAGAAACAATGCTGTGTGATGCCACTTCCTGTTTTGTCGCCAGGTGAAAGGTCATGTTCCATCGCTTCCCATGATATCACTTCAGGGTGGGGTCAAATGACATCACTTCCTGTGTTGTCATCATAGGTCAAGGGTCACGTGATGTCACTTCCGATACCCCTGGCCTTTTGGTGAAATTACGTGCCTGGTTAAAAGGCACAAAAAAGGTAAGCCCCAGCTGTCGTGCATGATTGAAGTGGTGCGTTTGTTGACTGCTTTCGTTTTTGCATTTCAACCCTTGACTTTGTTTTAATCAAACAGTATTGGATCATGCTTTTGTTTGTTTCGCCTACTCAATTGGATTTTGAATTTGGAACTCGGATTTGGACTGGATAAAAGATTACCCTCTTGACTGTGTGGTTATTGCCTTCTGGAACTGGTTTTTGCTTCTTACTGGATTACACCTCTGACTGCGGTAGAGGCTCCATTTTGGGATCCTTGGACTCTCTACAACCTCCTTGCCCCAAATGTTTTAGCTGCCCCCATGTGTCGCCCGGGAAAATCCCCTTGTGCACTCCTGGCGGAGTTGATTTTTCTCCTGCCTTTATCCCCCATTTCCTATTTTTTCTCCTTCCCCATTTCATTTCTGGACCTGCTTCGAATTATATCACAGGTAAAATAGGGGATAGGGATGGGGGAGTGTCTAAATCTGTGGGAGTTATATACTGACTTTTGCTCCTTTTCATTTACACCCTCCTTAAAAGCCAGCAGCAGCTTTCTGACCTTTTCCTCCATAGAGCGACCAGGGTTGTTCTTAGCTCTCTCCTGGTGGATCCGTGGGGAAGGTTTTCTTTCTTCGGCTTATCGGGAGTGGCACTACCTGGCTTGTAACAGAGTTTAACCCCTTTGTTAAACCCCTTTGGCACTAAAGGTTTTGGAGGCTTCCGGAAACCCAGTCAATGCACTTATCCAAGCAATAGCACAGTGACGGGTTGACATGGCAGCAGCTAACGCTTCAATAAATCAGTGCTTAGATAGCACACAAGGTGGTGGTCACCATCAGTTGCCTGTGGATGAGCTTGGGACACATGCCTAATGACCCACCCATAAATCCTGTGACACAGCCTCCTGGGGCAGCCGCACCAGTTTATGTACCAAACCAGCACCCATTAGCCCCACTCGAATGCTTCATGGGGAACCCCTGGAAATACTGCACATTTACCATCTGCCCGTATTCCTGTTTGGAATAACCAAGGCAGCATTCCTGCACTCTCTTTGGGGGGAATGTCCTCACATGGGTCAATTTCTTGGTAGAAGTCAATGGCCCAGTTTTTTGTGAAAATGAATAAAGTGTTTTACACCTGCTACAAAGCTGAGGCTCATGAGTTAGAGTTCCCAAACCTTAACCAAGGGAGGCAGGGGTTCTCAACTATATTGCTGGTTTAACCAATTGGTGTCAGGAACTATGTGGCCAAAGAATAAAAAAGGTGCAGCCTTTGAGCTTGGCTTCAGTGAAGGATTGGCGGTTTCCCTGTCGGTGGTCTCAGCCATACCTTCAACCTACCCTGAGTTATTAGATTAAGTCCTCCAGATTGATGCTCACAGGGATGAACGGAGGGGAGAAAACAGCATGCCTCAGCACCACACACTCCTCCTCCCCATTGGGAGCTGGGTTTCCCTTGCTCCTAGACCTGTTGAGGCCCCTTCTGAAGCGATGCAGATCCGCGGGTTTCATAGGCCTCTGACGCAGGCTCAAAGCAAAAGGAGGACCAATGATGCCTGATTGTACTGTAGAAAACCTGAACATTATATTGAGGAATGCCCATGAAGACTAAAAAAACTTGTGGGTTTTCCAAACGCTCATCCTTAGATTGGGGTGCTTGGATGAGCCTAGTATCGAACCGAACCACAGCAGATACTTTTAATAACTAGCCCGTACATTTCTGTGTGTCAGCACATCTCGATAGCTCCAAAAATGACACAATCCAGGTGAAGGTGCCCTTGGATCCAGGTGCCACAGGAAATGTCATCGATATGACGCTTGCAAGGGAATTGGGGATAGCCCTAATAGAGAAGGAGGAACTCTAACTGGTTCATGCCATTAATGGCACGGCCTTAGCCTTGGGGGCAGTGCACTGTGGTAGTGACAATGACTATCCCCACAGAACATCAAGAGGAGATCTCCTTTGACCGGATTGCAGTATCACAGTTTAGTATCATTCTTGGTATTCCATGGCTGCAATTACACAACCATCGTGTTGACTGGGTTCACAGAACTCTAGAATTCAACTCTGAGCACTGAATAGACTATTGTTTCTTAGCATCCTATATTCCTACTACTCCTTGCCAAATGCTGTTATTTATTGGTTCCATCATCGAAGCACTGGGTCCCGGCATACGTAAAGAATACAAGGACTATGCTAATGTGTTGAACAAGACCTTATGACTGTACAATCGATTTCGTCTTTCAGGCAGAGATGCCTCATGGAAGAGTATACGCATTGACACAGGAGAAGGAAGCAATCCTGAAAGATATCAATACCGCCTTGAAGAACGGCTTTAAACACCCGCACAGTCCGTGGTGGCAGGTAAGCTATTTTTGTACCTAAAAAAGAGGGGATCTCGGGCCATGCATCGACTATAAAAGGGTTAACCAGATCACCGTAAAAAATCATTACCCGATTCCAATGAGCTCAGTATAAGGCTGGTCTATCAATGAAACTGGACCTCAGGGGGCATACAACCTTGTTCGAATGCATAGTGGGGATGAATGGAATACCGCATTCTGTACCAGGCATGGTCTCTTTGAGTACTTGGTGATGTGCTCTGGGTTATACAATGCTCCGGCCACATTGCATAGAGTCATGAATTATATATTTCATGAAATTCTGGAGGAGAGGTAATTCAAAATTTACAAAAACATTAATTGTATGCAAAAACAGAAAAGGGCATATTTCATAGGAAGGAAGTAGAATACCAGGGTTTCGTAGAGGGGGTACACAGCAGTACTGAAAAAGTCAAATCCATTTTAGAATGGCCAGAGCCAACGTCTTTCACAGCTGTACAGGCATTCTTGTGGTTTGCCAAATTTTACAAGTGTTTCATCCAAGGATTCTCCACACTAGTAATACTATGTATATGCTTAACCAGTACCTCTTTTCCTTTCCATTTCTCAGAAGAAGCACAGAAAGCTTTTGAGGCCTTCAAATAGGCATTGACTTCTGCTCCATTACTGCAACACCCAAATACAGAGCTGCCATTTTTTGGCTGAAGCGGTTGTTCCTCCTAGGCTGTGAGGGCCATCCTTTCACAGCAATGTCCCCACTCGGTTGTGGCTCTACATCCCGTAGCCTATCATTCCCGAAAGTTGACTGCCATTGAATAAAAATACACTGTAATGGAGAAAGAACTTCTCGCAATCAGAGATGCTTTCCAGGCATGGTGTCACCACTTTCATGGAACAAAATGACAAGTCACACCATTTTCGGATCATCACAATTTGCAAGCAACGGCATCTCTGAAGTGCATCAATAGTCAACTGGTCCGCTGGCCTCTGTTCTTTGTAGCATTTGACTTAGCAGTATAATACCACCCTGGAGCCATGCACAATAAACCGGATGTGCTCTCTCAAAACATAAGAGGAGACACCCTGCCACGGTTACCTACCACAATGTTACAAAAGAACACTCTGAATGAATCTGTACAGCCATCCAGCCGGTTCTGAATTCCATCCACAAATGAACAGAATCCCGTAAGGAAGACCTTGAGGAATCTGGAATGGAACATGGAATATCATGAAGGTCTTCCCTATATACAAAGAGGTCTCTTTATCCCTACACACAACGCATGGGAGCAAGTCTTGACATTGTGTCTTAATGTCCGAACATAGATCCATTCTGGTCAAAACAAAACAATGTCACTACAAAAACATTGGCATTGATGACAAAATATGAATAGGTGATATTATAAACTATGTGTCCACTTGCACAGTCTGCATGCAGGGAAAGAACAAAAAACGGAAAAACAGAAGGCCTGTTTCAAACTATGGCCATTCCACAGAAATCATTGTTGTACTCCGTTCATCCGCTCGCACACAGGCCTCAGGAATGACACGGAGCCAATGCTGCTGTGAACTGCTTTTATTCACTCCTAAACACCAACTGTCTTTTTTCCTCCAGCCCCCTCCCTTTCCTCTTTCCTTCCCGCTCTTTCCTCGTAGCTGCTCTTAAAGCGGCAGTGTCCCTTTTGTCCACGTACAACACCTCCCCCGTACTTAACAAGGGAGTCCAGTTACATCTGCTCGATGAGTCTCACTGGTTTCTTGATTGTCCTTGAGGGTCTTCCCGGTGATTCTCGACTTTCGCCAGCCGATTCCACTAGGGGCTCTGCTTCTTCTTCCTCGCTCTGGTTCTCGTCGAGTGTCTCTTGTGTTTCAGGTTCTTCCAGGTATAACCTCCTGAAGAACGAGGAGTTGCGGGTAATGTCTCCTAGTTCTCCGGTTGCTGTGACCATGGGCCCTTTGATGGCTGTGATTATTCGGGGTTCTGGGCTGTATCGAGTGTCCGTTTTCTTCCGTTGAGTTTGTCGCACTAAGACTGTTTGTCCGATTTCCAGTTGTTGTTCTTTCGCTCTCCTTTTGGCGTCAGCCCATTGTTTGGCCTTTCTCTTTTTCTCGGCGTCTCGTTCTCTGATTGTCGAGTCTTCTTCAGGTGTGTAGCCCTCCCATCTGGGTATGCGTGTTCTGGGTTGGTACCTCACCATGAGTTCAGCTGGCGGCTTCCCCGTGGCGTCATGTTGGGTGTTTCGGTAGTTTCGTAGCATGCTGCAGATGGCTTTTGGGTGAGGCGTCTGCTCTGCTGCTGCTTTTTGCCTGGTCAGTTTGATGGTGGCCATAAACTGTTCTACCATCCCGTTGGCCTGAGGCCAGAGCGGCGTAATCTTTTGGTGGAGGAATCCTAGGTGATTCGCGATGTTTGCGAATTCCCGTCCTTGAAAGGGAGCTCCGTTGTCTGTCTTGACAACATTGGGGATGCCCCATTCACTGAATAGTTCATCTATTATAGGTGCAATCTCCATGAATGATGTCGAGGGTGTTTGCTTGACAAATGGGAATCTGGAGTATTCATCTATTACTACTATTAGGTAACATCCCTCCTCTAGAGGTCCATAGAAGTCCATCGCAACTTTTTGCCAGGGTCTGGTCGGGAGCGTGGTTAGTTGTAGAGGTATCGAGTTTGGTCCTTTAGCTGCTAGTTTGCAGGGTCTGCAGTGTCTGAGCATGTCCTCTACTATCGTGTCCATATATGGGAACCAGACATAGTTCCTGAGGAATCTTTTTGTATTGTCAATTCCTCTGTGCCCTTCATGGGCCAGCATTGCTAGCGTTTTCCTTAGGTCCCTTGGTGCTACTAGCCTCTTCCCACGTAGCAAGAGTCCTTGGTCAGTTGCTATGAGTTCGTCTTTAATCTTGGCTAGCCGGTCAAGTTCTTTCGGGTCTGCGTCTTCTACTTCTGTTCCCCTTGTGCGGCGTTCCTTCCATTTGTTGGAGCGGGTGATAGAGATGGCGGCTCTGATCGTTGGGTCAGCTTTGCTCCTTTCTTCGAATGTTGAGGTCGAGATGGTAGGTGGCATGGCATTGGATGACAGGTACGAGATGTATTCAGTGGCCTCACGTGCCAGGGTGTCGTCTTCGTCTAGTAGGGGGTGTCTGGATAGATAGTCCGCTGGGTTCGCGTCTCCTCCTGGTTTATGGACAATAGTGTAATCGTACTCTTGCAGTCTTATTCCCCATCGCTCTATGCGGGGTGGCATTTTTGTTTTGGGGTTCCCGAAGATGGATATGAGGGCCTGGTGGTCTGTCACCAGGGTAAATCTCCTGCCAATGATGAAATGGTGGTATTTCTCGCATGCCCATACTGCCGCCAAGCTTTCCCTTTCTGCTTGTGAGTATGCTTTTTCCGTGTGTGACAGGGCTCGGCTGGCGTAGGCAACTATCGTGTGATGGGCGTTGTCTGCGGAGTCGGTTTGGGCAAGGATGGCTCCCAGTCCTACTGGACTTGCATCAACTGTGATAATGGAATGCCAGTCTGGACGAAAATACGGCAGTTGTCTGTTGCTAGTGAGTCCCTTTTTTATAGTCACGAATGCTTCCTGGCAAGGTGCGTCCCATATGAATGGTTGATTCTTCTTTAGGAGGTTGCGGAGTGGGTCAGTTGTTGTGGCGTAGTTTGGGAGGTAACGCGCACAATATCCCGCCATTCCTAACAGGGAGCGTAGCTCTGCCGTGTTCATGGGTGCTTGGAGATCAGTGATGGCCTTGATCTTGTCTGGGTCTGCGGTTATGCCTTTATTTGAGAATATGTGTCCAAAAAATTTTAGGCTTGATTTGTTGATGTCACACTTGGACTCGTTGAGTGTCAGTCCTGCCTCTTGTAGGATGGAGCAGATGGTATTCAGGGCTCTGTCGTGTTGCTCTTGATCCCTTCCAAATATCAAGATGTCGTCACTATAGTTTAGTGCGTTCATTTCCGACGCTATGAGGCGTCTGATGGTCTCCTGGAAGATCTCTGCCGCAGACGATATGCCGAAGTTTAGCCTTTTGTATCGAAATAGCCCGTCGTGCGTTGCAAACGTGGTGATGGGTCGTGATTCTGGGTCCAGGACGAGCTGATGGTAGCCCTGGTTGAGGTCAAGCTTTGAGAAGAACCTCGCCTGGTTTAGCCTGATCAGCATGTCCTCTAAGCTTGGGCCTGGGTGCCTTTCCCTCTGGATGGCGGTGTTTGGGATGCGCATGTCCACGCATATTCGGAGACGACCGTTATCCTTGGGAACTATTACTATTGGCGATACCCATGGTGTTGGTCCTTCTGCTTTCTCTATGATGTCGTTGAGAAGAAGGTGTTGGATTTCTTTTGACACTTGTTCTTGAAGGTGGAAACCCACTTTGCGTGGGTGTTGCGGTACAGGTCGGATGTTCTCGTCGATGTGTAACTTGATGTGTGAGCCTTTCAGCATGCCCACTCCCTCGAACAGCTTGGGGAATTTGTTCTTGAGATCTTCTTTCGCCAGTGGTCTGTCTATCATTGTTCTGATGGACTCGTGTGGGAGTGGTAGTCCTTCGATTACCTCCGATTGGTCGTAGCGTAGGTCAATCAGGGCAAGGGCATAAGCCGTCCAATAGCTGAGAAGACAGCGGCCGATAGACGGGCTCCTTATGACGTGTATCGTGGCAGTTGTTGTGATGTCTCTGTGTCGTAGATCACATTGAAACTTTCCTTTGGAGGTCATGGGTTGGGCTGCTCCCCATTGAAAGATGTGTGTTTTGGATTCTTGTAGAGGGTAAGCAGAGGCTACCTTACGGTAGATGTCCTCGTTCATGACATTTACCGTCGCTCCTGTGTCGACGATGAATCTGTTTTTAATGTTTCCCATCTGGATCGTTACTCTGGGAGCTGAGGTGTCTTCAGCTTCTACACTGAGAAGGCATACGTATTCTCGGTCGTATCCATCTTGTAGGTATGGAACCTGTTCTGCTCCTCCCACCTGGTATTGTGGCGGGGGGTTGAGGTATGACTCTCTGGCTTGCCCGAGGGGGTTTAGTGTTTCCGTTTTGTAGTTATCCTCTCTCTCTAGCTCTTGCATGAAGTCACTCTGGTGGGTATCGTATAGTTCGTGGTCTTTCCTATCCGGCTCTATTCGAAGTCCTTCTAGGGCTCTCACCGTGTTTGGGCGCTGATATGCATTCATGGGGGGTGGCGCGTTCCTGTCTGTCTGGCGATGTGGTTCCGGGTGTGTGTCCACCATGCGGGAGCCAGGTCGTGGGCGTGTTGATCCTCCTTCCGGTAGTAGTTCCTTGCACATCACCTGGAAGTGATTTTCCATTCCGCATCTCATGCAGCGTTGCCCGATGGCGGGGCATGGGCCTCTGTGTGGATACTCGAACCCACAGCGATAGCATTGACGGTCGCTTTGTGTCCGTTGCGTTGGGTATCTCGGATTTGTCCTTGTCTGCGGGGTTGGTTGGCGGGTGTAGGGGTGTATTGCTGCGATTACCTCTCCTTTCTTGGGGTTCTCAATGGCTGCTGCCTGAATGTCCACTCTTTCGTAAACTCTGGCTAGGTCCAGTACCTCTTTTAGGGATAGGGTTTTTTTTAGGAGGTGTTTCCGGAACATCGAGGATACGCAACCTTCTATTATGCGTAACCTAATGGCCTCTTCGTCGTTAAAGTTTGCGAAGTCACACTTAGATATCTTCCGTTGGAGACGTATGACGAATTCTCCTATTGATTCGTGAGGGAGTTGGCCACATTGGTTAAATGTGTATCTCTCGTAGTCACGGTTGGGTGAGATTACTAGTTTCTCATTTATGGCTTGCAGGAGCTTTGCGTATGTAGTACGGTCCTGTGGTGCAATGGTGCGTATGATGTTTTTAATTTCTCTCCCTGCGACATTTGCGAAGATACTTAGTATGTTGGGAGGTTCTTGTGTGCCAATGGCACCCACAAAGTCTTCAAATTCCTCCATCCATTCTTCCCATCGTTGGCCCTGGTCATGGTGTGGGTTTAATGTGAATGGGGCGGGTCTCCTCATTAGGCTTGCGTGAGATGATGGTGCCGCTGGCGGTGGTGGTTGGGCGATGGGGTCCTCCGCTGCTGGGGCCGACATGCTGTTGTCACTTATTTCGTTCTGGTAGGGTATGTGGCACGTGGCCGTTGGTCACGGCTGCTTTTGGCACCGTGTGTTTCTGTGCAGGTCCCGGACGTGAGGCACAGGCTTTCTCTTTTGTGGTGTGTCTCACTCCGTCGTGTTCTAATGTCCCTTGGGGGGGGTCCTTTCTTCTGGGTGATTTCCGTGGTATTTGTGGGTGTCACTTATGGGAGACACGGGTTCTCCTTTGCTGTCGTGGTAGTCTCTGTTGTCTGCTCTATTTATGTGTCACGTGGGGAACGCGGGGATTCGTAATGCTACCCCCGTAATACTGTCTCTTGGGGATACTCTGGGTTTCTCTATCTGTGATGTTTTTCTTTTTTTTTTCTTTTAATGTCACGTGTGGGGGACACGGGATTCCCTTTCAGTGCTATGGTGTCACCCCTTTCCCCCGACCCCTTACTTGTGGCTGTTGATGCGGTCCACGTTGCGGGCGCACGGGGCCCCCGTCCTTCTGCCTGCCGGTCCTGCCGCGTGGTGCCGGAGGGTAACGGTCGCTCACTCCTGTTCCTCGGGCGGGCTGATCCGCTGCTGGCTCTTCTGTCCTGGACGCACGGGCCCTTCGATCAACTGGCGCTCTCTTGAGCTCCGGTCGGGCTGGTCTGCTGCTGGCGGGCCTCCGCTGCTGGGCTCTTCGGTCCTGGGCACACGGGCCCCTCGATCTTCTGGCGCTCACCTGAGCTCCGGTTGGGCTGGTCTGTTGCTGGCGGGCCTTCGCTGCCGGGGTCTTCGGTCCTGGGCACACGGGCCCCTCGATCTTCTGGCGCTCACCTGAGCTTCCGGTTGGGCTGGTCTGCTGCTGGCGGGCCTCCGCTGCATCGCGCGGACCACGGTGGTAGGGCTCACGGGCCCTACGTATTCCTGAGCTTACGGGCTCTGTGGCAGGGCACACGGGCCTCTGTGCGTTTGGCCTGCTGGGCACACAAACCCTCTACGGGCACGCCGGCCACGCGATTGTTGGGCGCACCGCCCGTTTTCGGCAGGGCACACGGGCCGCTGCCCCTGGTAAGGCACACGGGCCCACCTAAACTGCCGGGCACGCAGGCCCTCCAACAGGGCGCACGGGCCGCTGTTCTGTTCTGGAGCACTTCGCTCCCCAAATCTGCTAGGCTTACAGGCCTACCGACAGGGCACACGGGCCCCTCTGGACTGCTGGGCTCACGACCCTCCTTCCACTGCTGCCGGCACGCGACGATTCGCATGGGCTTCGTCGCCAGTGTTGTACTCCGTTCATCCGCTCGCACACAGGCCTCAGGAATGACACGGAGCCAATGCTGCTGTGAACTGCTTTTATTCACTCCTAAACACCAACTGCCTTTTTTCCTCCAGCCCCCTCCCTTTCCTCTTTCCTTCCCGCTCTTTCCTCGTAGCTGCTCTTAAAGTGGCAGTGTCCCTTTTGTCCACGTACAACAATCATGGTTTATGGTGTCCATGAATTTCATTATCGGCCTTCCAGACGTAGACATTCTGAACACCACATGGGTAGTCGTGGACTCTTTCTCCAAATAACCCGGTTTGTAGATTACACCAAGCTTCCTTCTGCTTCTGTCCTCTACTATCTGTATTTTTTCTTTGTGTTCTGTACCATTATTGTCTCTGGCAGAGGCTCCCAATTTACATCTCGTTTTTGAAGAGCCATGACCTTGCAGATAGGTTTTGAAACACATTTCTCATCAGCTTGCCATCTGGAAACCGACAGGCAAACAGAATGTGTTAATCAAACCCTAGAGCAGTACCTCTGGTTCCTGTGTCTGCAGCATCGGGACTCCTGGCTGTCTCTACCGAGGGATGCTAAATTCGCGTATACTCCCTGCATAAATCTGACCATTGCACTGTAAAGGAACCCATCCCCTCGAATATCTCGGCTGTGGAAAAATGCCATCGCTGTGTTTGAGAAATGCAAACACACTCTCATGAGCATTTAGTGGCGGACAAACAATGTATGATCCATTTCGCCAACCATCACCGAAAATCTCCTGAATATTCCCCCAGTAATTCAGTATGACTGGCCACTCATTATTTATACCTTTGCAATGCAAGTTATTGCTACATGCATAGGTCCATATAAGATCAGTCATGTGGTAAACCCTGTGATTTCTCGTGTTATTCTTCCTCAATCTTGAAGCATCCACCCAGTATTCCATACCTCCCTCTTGAAACCATACATTCCCCATACCAGACTACTTCCACATCCTTCACCCATCTCCCCAGACAAATCAGAGGACTCTGAAGTAGACAAGGTTTAGATTGCAGATACAAAAATAAACATGCCTTTTATGTGATAGATTGGAAAGGGTATGGACCCAAGGAAAGATCATGGGAACCTGCCACTAATGTACATGCCCCATGCCTCAAAACATTGGGCAGGAGATATGTCAGAAATGCCAGCATCTCCTGGTCAGTTCATTGGCATCTCTGGGATCCTGTGTATGGAAGGGAATTTACGAACCTCAAGGATGCCTGCACGCCGGTCATGTTCATGTGGTCTTGCACGCAGCAAGGAATGCTGTCATGTGGCACAGAAGCTAGTAAATGGCATTCAGGGAGAAGCGGATGGTTAAAAGACACAGGCCCTCATTACGACCCTGGCGGAAAGAGGTTTACGCCGGCGTAAACCATGGCGTACCTTTCCGCCTGACTACGAGTTCCCGTAGCGCCATGGTGATTTTTACGCCTGCTTTTTGCAGGCGGAAAAATCCATGGCGCTACGGGACTTGTCGTTAATTACGCCACCGTAATTTACGGTGGCGTAATTAACGCCTTCCCCACTCCCATTATACCCTATGGGGCAAAAATGGGAATGGGGAAGGGTAAATGGGGATTGGGGACTTACCGCCCCGCCAAGGTCGGAATGGGGCGGTAAGTCCGCCAACCCCCATGGCGGAGTTGGCAGCTTTGCGCCATGGACCATGGTGCAAATTGCACCATGGTTCTCCGCCAGGGTCGTAATGAGGCCCACAGAAAGGTAAGGTCCGACACTTCACAGATAACTTGCAATTTTTGGAGAGGCGTGTTTCTTCTCTGCTTTCATTTTTAAATGTTGACCCTTGGCTTTGTTATACTGGCATGGTTTTGGATTGTGATTTTGTTTGGTTGGCTTACTCTATTGGAGATTCAGAACTTGGAACTCGGGTTTGGACTGGATTACAGATTACCCTCTTGGCTCAGTTGTTATTGTATTGCAGAAATGTTTTTTTCTTCTTAATGGATTGCACTGTTGACTTTGGTAGAGACTATGCTTTGCGTACCTTGGGCTCTCTCCAGCCTCGTGGTTCCTAATTGTTTTGCTTCTTCCTAGTGCCACCCAGGATAGTCCCTTTGTGTTTTGTGAACTACCAGGGAGCTGATATTTCTCTCACATGTATGCCCCATTTCCTTAATTATTCTCCTTCCCCTTTCCTTTCTGGGTGCGTTTCGAATCATATCACAGCTAAAATGGGGATAAGGGCAACGGATTGTCTAAACATATTGCCGTTTTATACTGATGCATGCTCTTTTTTCTTTACAGCCACCTTGAAAGAAAGCCAGACAGCTTTCTGGCCTTTTTCTCCATAGACCTACCACGGGGTTCTGAGGTCTCTCTTGGTGGATCGGTATATTTCCTGATTTGGCAGTCTCATGTCCATGCAGAATCTGACCCCCTCTGGCTGCTTGTGCTTGTATGCTATCACAATCAGAGCTACCCTTGGTGTAGGTTCTATCCTCCGTTCAATAGTGCACGTGTCTACCAATTTCCAAAGCTCTGACTCCACATTTTTAAAATAGATGGAAAGGGATTCTGCAGTGTCTGAGGGTCACTGGTTGGACTTGGAGACAGACAATACCTTTCAATACATCTTGGTGCTCCATCAGGAGTGTATTAAATTCTTCTTAATATGAATAGACTGGAACAGCAAAGTGGACCTGCCTAAGCTCCTCTGACATGTCACAGATTATTAGGGTGACTTCGGGTACTGGGTTCACATAGAACAAGGGTTAAGTGGAGCAATGATCATTTTGTACCTTTGAATAGAACACACCTTTGAGGGGAAGTGGAGTCTTCTCTCCATACATGACGATGTAGATCTTCAGCTTGCGGTCGGTTGCAGCAGGTGGCTCTGGGTTGCCAGCATGACGTTTACTGACACCCCAGCGTCCATCAGAATGGTTATCAGTTTGGACAGAATTTCAATGGAGCAGCGAGGCCATTAACAACATTTTACCCCTTTGCAAACTGCAGAGATCTCTTCAACATCGTTGTCGCTTCCCGGTCAGTGGTCAAATGGCATGCTTTCCTGGTCAGTTCAGCTACTCTAGTTTGGGGAGGCTTAATACTGGGATGTCCCTGACTGCTTTGGCTATGGTGCCTGATATGCTCAGGCAAAATGGTTTGGTTTCCCACATCTCCCTCTGGTTTGTCCATCCTCTATGCAGCTTTGCACATGTGGTACTGACCCACCACACTAGTCATAGATTGTTGTTTTGTCCTTTGTTAGTTGCATCTATGGATGGCCGCTCCCTTTCGCACAAGGTCTCAGTGGTGGTAATGCATGACCTGTGAACCACCTGACAGGAATGCCACTTTGTCAGTGTGTAACCTCTGGTAGATAACAGGGAAACAGGCTGACGGTGGGAGTGGGGTTGTAATAGGGGATTTCAACTATCGTTTGACTAATGAGGACCCTGGTTGCGGAGGGTACAGGTACCCCTGAAGATATGTAAGAAACACGAGTATGAGCTCAACAAATGTGATGTGTCCCTTTACCTCTCATTCCCCCCAATCCCCTTGTGTGGAAAGCTAGTGAGTTTGGCATTTCAAGGTAGTTAAATGCACTCCTTGGCTGAATAGACCAGCTGCTTCAAGCATTTTCCCCTTTTATGGATGGTCCCCAGTTACTGCACTGGGTGGTTATTGATTGTCTCTCTCGGTATCTGAACGTCTTTCTTTTCGCTTTCTTCTGCAAAGCCTTTCTTTCTTGGTATGAATGAAGTCTTTCTTTAATGTCTTTCTTCATGGCAGGATTTACTATAGTGAAACAAGGAACGGACTGCTGTGTAGGCTGAGGTGGAAGCAGGTAGTCTGGGATTGCTGTTTACTTGTATGAAAGCATAAGCATTCTGTAGCGTACGCGTACTAATGCCTATTTCTTCTTCGGCGGAGAGTGTGCAAGTGTTTGGTGGACATTCTTGGCACTACTGTTGTGGATTACTGCCGGAGCCGGAGCAGACACCTGAAGTCTTTCTACTCTTTCTATTACTCGCTACTCCCGCACGCTCCCACTTCGTTATAAAAACCCTTGCTGGCAGCAGAGGGGTGAGTAGAGTGCGCAAGTGTTTGGTGTTCGGTGGTCAATGGCTGATGGTGAATAAGGACTGCCAGGCGGAACCCAGACGGATCGTAGACAGGATCGCTAACAGCTCTCCAGTTTACGTCCCACTCTGAGTACTATGTGCCCAGTTATGTTTTATATTTTACTCATCCACTGCCCCCAAGGGTGACCCCATAGTGGCAAGTACTTCTGTGACAGCTTTTGCCTTTAAAACAGCCTGACACATTGTTGGCTGCAGTGCTCTTGATTTGATCCTTGCTGCTCCTGCAGTAAAATACGGTGATTAGCTGTCATCTAAGACTCTTTGTTAGCAAGTACCTCGGGCATTTGTTCTATTGACTGATTACAACATGAGTCCCAAACAGCCAAAGAGACCTGGTCTGAGGAATGATGACATCTGCAAGGGTAAGCGTGTACGTAGCCCCTTGCTCTCCTCCAAATTGAAATGCAATGGGCCCAGAAGGAAGAGGGGAAAGAAAGAAGGAGATTCGGGTGAAATCAAGACCGTCCCTCACCAAACAAGAATATCAGGATATTTTTCTGGATTGGGCTCCAGAAAACATTCCCGGATTACGATAGAGGGAGCGGAGCGGAGTCGGTGCAGAGTCAGTGGAGTGTGGAAGACTTTGCTTTGATTTTTGCGACGTTTTTGAAAAAAAAAAAAGTATTTTTTCCTTGTTCATCCGGAGGAAGAGGAGGTTCCAGGACTCAAAAGCACCTTGACCCGCAGAGCGTAGCGGAGTCGGTGCAGAGTCACTGGAGTCTCTGGAGGCTGTGGAGCTGTGGAGTCCGAGTTGCACTAGAAGCCTTGCATTGCATTGCTCAAAACACCTAAAAAAAGGAAAAAGTCTAAATATGGAAACGAGACAGCGGCTCTGCACACGATCCAAGCTGTCTCGATGTGAATCCGCACCGGCACAGACTCTAAACACACAAGTAAGTGAAAACGGATCCAAACTGTCTGATGTGCTTATATCCGATGAAGGGGAGGGAGAGAGGGCTGGCTCCGTGGTGCAAAAGGAAAGAACTGTGGGAGTTGCCAGAAAATCGAAAAAAAGCACTGTCTTTATGTGCTAGAGAAACAGAATTCCCACGCGGTTCAAGTGTTAACTTCTCAAGCCCCGAAAGTCTATCTACTTTGCTCCCTCGAGCTGTGATAGACCAGGCGAACCTCCCACCCCCCACCTCACAGCCCCTTGGGTTTACCCACCCTGCCTATGTCTGAAGGCGCAGGCTTGGGGCTGGCAGCCGGTCCTTCCATATTAGCGTGTGAAGACGCTGTAAATCTCCTCCCCTTGTGTGTGGGAGGCTTTGTTGATCCTCTTGTTGGGGCTGCTGTCTTGCCCCAGCTCCAACTACTGTCACCTAAAAATATTGGGTTGGGTGACCAGGTTAGATTGGATGCGAAACTAGACAACTTCGTTGAGACCCAACATGAACTGACTGCATCAAAACCCTCTCTAAATAACGATAATACGCTGAACATACCTATTTGCACAAACAAAATATATGTAAGCAACATGGAGAAGGGCGAGCTGCTTTTTAACCATCCGGAGCTGGACTTAGAAACATGGCAAAACCTGAACCCTACCCTTGCAATGCGAGAAGAAACTCACTGGCTGTAGCTGATCAATTGAGCAAAGACTTAACAGAGATGACAGATAAAGTGAACACACGAAATGAAGAAGCACTTGCTCGAAACGAGTCACTAGAAAAAAGTAGCGGGATTGACAACACAGTTCCATCTGAGCCGATCAAGATGCTAAAGCACAATGAAATTGGTGCCACCGTGCCCCCGAGAGATGAGGACGGCACTGCATTCTTTGAACCTCTCGAAAGATTTCGTGCAAACAAAAGAAGAAGATTAGATCAAAATCTCCAGAGTGAGTCGAGAAGCCCCCCAAGGAGGGACCTTGGGATGACTGGCCATTGTTGCCAGCAAGATAGCCATCACCATCAGAAACCAAATGGTGCCATACATATGAGACAAGGGGCCTCATTCCGAGTACGGCGCTAACCAATGGCGCTATTAATGCCTTGGTTGACGCAGTACCCGGACCGGCAGCGCCTTGGTGGATGGCGGAATTACCGCCCCATTCCAAGGTTGGCGGGGCGGTAATTCCCCATTCACCAAGGCTCTTCCCCATTCCCAAATGAGCCCCCATAGGGCTCAATGGGAATGGGGAAGATGCAAATAACGGTGACCGTTCATTACGGTCACCGTTATTGGCTTGGAGGCCCCTTTGCGCCCTCGATTTTAACACCTGCTCAAAGCAGGCGTTAAGGGCGAGGGCGCAAAGGGAACTCGGAGTATGGTGGTAAGGGATCACCGCCACCGGTCTCGTTACCGGTGGCCGCTATCCCTTACCGCCATACTCGGAATGAGGCCCAAGGTCTGAAAGGGAAATCTATCTCAGTCTCAACTTCGGATAATTCTTCCTCAGATTATACGTTGTCTGCTTTGTCTGATAACCAAGTCAAATGTAATCCTGCCAGACCCTCTTATAATTCTACCCAAAGAAATAGAGGCCTGATACAAAAGAAATGTATTAAAGATGTGACTGAAGCTGTAGTGAATGAATTACGGCTGAATATGCTGTCGGCCACCGCCATTGCCATAACTCCGTTGGCAAAAATCTATGATCAATTTAACGAGAACTATAGAGATCAAAACACACTTATCGCGCTTCTTAACACCAAAATGGTAAATCTCGAGATGGTTCTTAATGAACTGAAAGTTCAAATCCAAAAAGACAAAAACAAAGATGAGATGACAGCTAATGTCTTGAAAGATGCATTCAAAAATGCAGGAGAAGATAAAAAATTGTTAGCTGAAGTGGCTAAGGAAGCGCTATCAATTTTGAAAGAATATCATAATGGCAATACAACTAATGGTGATCCTCAAAGAGACTTGACTAAAGACCATAACCCTCAACAGAAGATTGAAGATGTAAAAGAAACCCTAGTACCCTCTAAAGATCAAGCAAAACTGGCTGTAATGATCCCGAAGAGAACCCAAGTTGGTTGCAGGAACCCTGGCGCATCTCTTTCTGAGCAAGCTAAGAAAGACAACAATACGATGCCAAAACTAAGAGTCACAGCTGGTGTCGCTGTCCCTTCAACCTCTAGAGATGCTGATGGAATGACCTATGATCCTGCCGAAGTCACGGAGCTACTAGAAGCGGCATCCTCAAATAACAATGGCCAAGTCCCCATTTGTCCTCAGATTGATGCAGACTCAGAATCATCCGACAGGCCTCTGATTGAAAAAACTGCTGACCATGAAGCGCAGGAATCATCAAAAGACGCTCTAAAGGAAAGCTATGCAATTTTTGGAAATGAAAAAAAAATGGCAGATGCTAGTAATAGCTCTGTGGGTGAAAAAAAAATGAAAGAATCTTTGAAAAATAAGAATAAAACCAAGAACATGAGCAAACCGAAAAATCCAAATGTGGAGAATTCCTGTAAATTCCTGAGAAACCACCGAAAAATCCAAATGTGAAGAATTCCTGTAAATTCCTGAGAAACCTGAAAGGTTTGAATGTTACAACACAAACATTGAATTCTATGGGGCCGGAAAAAGATCTAAAGGTAGCAAAGAGCGTGCCTGTAAAAGAGGTGATCAAGAAGGTCAGCTCGATTACCCCAGAGAATTTACTTGCTGAAGACAAAGCAGAGGCGAAAATAATGGAGGAGTTATTAAACATGTCTACATATGAAATAAGTGATGGCGATGACGAAAGTGAAAAGGATAACATAAGTGATGGAGAGACTAGAGATTCTACTTCTGACTCTAATGATGAAGAGGACACATCCTGCACAAAAGCACAAACAAGTGTAAGCCGAGAACTTGTATGTCTCTGAGTCCTGGAAGCAGGATAACAGACTAAATAACACCAATAAAGCCGGGTGTAAGAAACCTGATAATCTGGAGTCTGGATTGAAGCTCTTGCTGGAGAGAACTGTGCCAAAGGAAGACAGATTCATTCTAAATCACTACAACGTGATGCAGCTGTTGAATCACTTACCTTCAAAGAAGTCCATCTCTACTATCGACATTAAAACCATTTAATTTATTGCGGACCACACTTTGGATAGAGTAGTTTTACATATCCATTCGAGAATCATCTATGAGCTTTTCGTGAAGAACATCGAAGCATTACTCTTTCTTGGGTTCACCATAAAGGAGATCAAAGAAAAAGACACTGCTGAAAGAAATCTGCCGGATGAATCTAACAACTCTGATGCCCCCCAACAATGCTCTCCTGCTTATATGCAGGTTTTGAAGAAAATATCTGAAAATAAAATCCACCTAAAAGATAACTTGGATGAGTTAGGTTTCGATCACAAAAAAATGATGAAGATTGTGACTGAATAAAAACCTTTCAGAATTACTGTAAAGACCCAAGAGGGGGAAAAAAAGTAGCTAAAATTACTGAGGAACTGGCAGGAAGACCAATGTCTGATGACAGCTGGGGCTGGGTTACCGAGGCCTTGCATGCAAAAAAAGAAAGCTAACTCCTTGATGCGAGCCCTGTGATAACTAACTCCCTAGGCTCATGGAACATGCAGGGCTTTTCTCATCTCACCTTAAAATCCAATAAACTCGTACAATCTCTCGATATAATTTGTCTTCAAGAGACATGGTTGGGTGAGCTTCCCCTTGTAGAAGGCTTTGACATAGCCTTCAACCCGGCCATCTGTTAAGAGCGCGGTCGTCCCATGCCGGGCATGGTCACAATGGTGAAAAGAAGTAGAGGATGGCATACAATCGACTATTTTCACCCATCTGCATATGTTCAAGTGACAACCATCCTTAAGAATGAGAACGCTGAATTGTCAGATAGCCAGATGCACGTGATAAACATATATTGGCACCACAAAGCTGTCAAAGATTTTGTATTCATCGACCATCTATGTGAGCTCATGGATCTTGTAACAGAAAAAGAAGAAAATGCCATTATCATATTGTGCGGGGATTTCAACGTGGAACTTCTAACGCAAGATAAGATGCAGCAAAAGATCAAACGAAAAAAGAACACAAAGAAAACAATAGAAGAAGAACTAGAAGTTAGAAGCATGGAAATCCTGAACGGAAAAACATTGGGAGACATACCGGCACAAGTGACTTAGAAAAGAGGCATTCAAAAGTCCATCTTCGATTATATGGTCATTTTTCAAAAAATGATGTCGAACGTTTGCAAAATGAAGGTCACAAAAACAGCGCTAAGTGATCATAATCTTGTAACAATCACTTTCAAAACAAAACCCCAAAAAGAAAGAACAAAATGGAATCAAGTGATTGAAGTAGAACCAGGTGGAAATCGGCTGAGAATGAATGTGAACAAAATAATAAACATAACAGCTTTACTAGATAGGCAGGATTAACCAATGACCACATGCCGACTGAATATGATGGACTGCTGCAAATATATAAAACCCAAAAGCAACAAAGCAAGAAAAATGTGGTGAACAAACACGTATATGATCCGGAAGTGGTAGAAAAGAAAAGGATGTTACGAAAAGAGGTGAGGACTCTAGAATCTTCAATCATGACAAGAGGAGAGAAAGACAATGAAAAAAAGAAAAGAAAAATGCAGTACAAAAATTGGCTAAAGTGGTAAAGACATATACTTGAACTACGCGATGCGGAAAACATGATGTCCTGTCTAGCACAGCAAAACTCAAGAGATTTTTGGGCGGCACTTAACGAGCTGGAAAGACCACAGACCACGAACCTGTTTAACATGATAACTGAGGATGTGTGGACCGCACATTATACCATGCTCTTCCAGAAAGCTGAATCCTTTAACGATCTAGATATGAAAGAACACTCCCCATGGACCATCGAAATGGAAAGAGACGACATATATAGTACCATCAAGAAATTAAGTGCCTCCCGTGATCCGGGACCTGATGGCCTAACAAATTACATTCTGAAACAAAATCCTGAAGAATGGACTGATTTCTGCTGCAAACTCTTTGGAATGATACTGAAGGAAGTAAGAGTACCGACAACCTAGAAACGAGCCATAATAGACCCCATTTTCAAGAGAGGTTCGCGAGTAGAGCCGAACAACTAAAGGCCCATCGCACTACTGTAGTAGGAAAATTCTTTTCCAGACAGCTTTTGTAACAGGCTCCCTATTCCAGGACATCCATTCAAGTCCGTTTAGATCAGTGCGTATATACAACACACCCAATAAGAACCTCACGCGGTGTCAAACAGGGATGCCCGTTGGACGCAACACTCTTCAATTTCTTCTTCCTAGACGTTGGTGAAGCATTGGACAGTGTAAACTCGTATCCATCAAGGATTAATGGAGAACCCATAAATATGATCATGTATGCAGATGACACCGCAATTCTAGATCAAACTCCCATTGGCCTGCAGAGAAAGATTAATGCTCTCAAAGTTTACAGTGAAAAGAACAAACTGGAGATCAATACAAACAAATCAGAGATCTTAGTCTTAAAAAACCAGCAGGGGGCCAACAAGACAAAAGCCAGCCAGGAATTTGAATGGAAGCTGGGAAATGATGTTTTGAAAGTGGTTGCAGAGGCTAAATATTTAGGCATTACGATCAGTGCAAGTATCAACAACGAACCTATGACCAAGAAGCTGGTTTCAAAATGCAACCAATTTGCTCCTCAAGCTGCCAAATTACATGGAAAATATGGCAAATTCACAATGATCCCAGTTGTATGTTTCTATAGAACTAAAATCATTCCGGCATTGGCCTTTGGAGCTGAAACTCTCTTTGGTGTAATCACGAACTATGGCCGAGATGTGAAAACGTGATATGGCAAAGAATACTCCAATTGCCCAAAGGATTTCCAACTGCCTGTATACGGGACGAAATGAGCCTGTCTTTTATCAACGTGACTGTAATATGGAATTCTTTAACCTTCTATAGAAAAATATCTGGAGCAGATAACATCGCCCAATTCCATATATTGAGAGAAAAAAAGCATTATAGTGGAGCTCTCTTAACCAGCTGGAGATCCTCCTGTGAGACGATCCTTAAACAACTAAATGTTGAAAAAGAAACACTACTACGAAACCCTGTATGGGTAAAATAAAAAAAAAAACTATGTGAACAGGACTGGATTGACACATGTGACAGGAGAAAAACAACATACAAGGATGAAAAATAACCCATCTGAGGCAAAAAGAATTGAATGCTCTCCCGTAGTACATGTCTAAATTCCCATACAAAAGGAGATCTATCTTCCTTAAATTCAGACAAAATGCATGGGCAACAAAGGAAACCTCATACCAAAGAAAGGAAAACGGCGAGTCCGATGAACTATGCAGGTTCTGTCATGGTGCGGAAGAATCATTGAAACATCTGTATATTATATATCTATATTATCCAGAAATTAGAGAAGCTAGAACTAGATGCATGATGAAAGAAATTAAAAAATGTACCACTTACACTCCAGAAGAATGGCGGAGCCAGATGCATTAGGGCGAGAACAACATTTGCTTTAACAACGTTCATGGAGACAATAGTAGAAACACTTAAAAGGACCTATGACTCTATGAACGAGGAAGCTAATAAATAATGATAATCTAGCTCTTAAGCATGAAACTTTGTATGGAACTAATGTTAAGATATAGCAGTGTGTTTTTATTTTCAAGGATAATCTGTATGATTTTAGTTTATGTATTATCAATGTAATGAAGACAGAAAGATTGAAATATGTTTTCTGATCCATTTTTTTAAAGGTTTGTAATAAACCAAATAAAAAAAAAAAGATTATGATACCAGATGCAGGCAATAATATACCTGAAAAGGGAATGCCCCCATGTCAAAGCATTTAGAAGTGAGAAATACCAAGGGGGAAGTGAATCATCAACTCTCCCTTACCAACCATTCATTGGACAATAATGGCTCTCTCTATTAGCCCTTTGTAACACCATCAGAAGGAACTCACTGGGATTACAACGCCAGCCAACGAGAAATGTGTCCAAATTTAATAACTTGTCAGACAGCCCAAACTTGGAGGCGCTGGTACCATCTGGGGACTGTTTGGGAAAAAGCCCAGGGGCAGCTAGAGGATTGGATGATTTCAGGCTCACCCAGGAGGGAGGATCTCTATGGATCTACTGGTGGCCCTGGTATCAAAGGTGTAAGCCTTGTTTTCTTTGTGTCCGATGGTTCCTGCTGACCAGAGGAGCATGCACACACTAATGATGAACTTGGTCGCTAATAATGAGGCCCCTGGCTTGTTCAAACCTCAGTCTAATAAGCCCTTGATGCCTCAAAACATGTTTTCAAAGGATCTCTGCCCTGGGTGTACTCTTGAACCCCCCCAGTTATTCTACTGGCAGGGCACAATCGCTGGACGTTCCTGAAGCAAGATCTGACATAATATTGGTGCCGGATGAATCTGACAGCTATTGGAGATCCCAAGATTCAGTAAATATTGGGGCGGCGTCAGAAGAAGATGCCATAGATGCTCTTTGTGCCGAGATCTCTATGATGGAAGCTGTGTCCCCCCCTCTTAAAGCTGGTCACCAAAATGGGGAGCCACAAGCAATTCTTCATGATGAGCATGAGCTTTTACCTGATCGACGTAAGATGGGAGATCAGAGGTACCCACTAGTGAACACCACTGGACGTGGATTTAAGGCACCGACGGTGGTATCTAGGGACCAGCAGGATGGCACCAGCCATTTGGTGTCACTGTTTGGCTCATTGGACAAGTGGGTCCAAGTGCAACCAACTAGGAAACTTGAGCCTCCCGCCCGTCAACTACCTCAAGTAGCGATGGCACTGCAGTGCCCCTTGCAAAACTTGGGTGATGGAGGTAGACCAGCCAGGTTCACTAGGTTACCCGGGGCTAACCCTGGCTAGTCACATCGGCAGGATGAAGATGTGAGCGAACACCAGCCTAGGCGAGTTAGTGGGGCACTTGGGCCGAAAACTCCATACACGGTCCCAAATATAGATATACACCCACTGAGGCAGGGGGGCCGGCCTGCGAATCTGAGTACCATGGCGCAAGGCCCCAGCACCTCATGGGGTGTGATTGGGAAACAGGGAAAAATGTTGGTGGGCCCACTAAGGTTGGGACTTTCAGTAAAACTAGAGGAGATACATACCTCGGACACTAGCCCTTTCCTAAATCGAACTGCGTTGTTGAGACCATGGTCAACTATCCCATGGCTGTCATCTATCACTACAAGCGATATGCTACAGATTAAACTGGCAAAATGTGGTAGTACAACAAATTGGGTACTGATCTGCTTTGCTTCATCAACAGTTGTGTTCCTGCTGTGTGCTAACGCCAAGTTGTTATTTAATGCAGGGCTAAAACTAACAGTTTGAAAAGAGCGCCCTGTGCTTACCGGATGATACCGGCCAGTACAGGGTGAAGCAGATTCTACCAGATTGGAGGATCTAAAAGGGGGCAACAAAGGGGGCAACTCGGATTGTTTTCTCCATGTGTCCTCAGTTGGAAACCAGAGCCATAGAGAAGGGATACCCACATATGAAGCAATAACCTGGGGGCCATTGCCGAGGAGTTATGCGACTATGGACAAGGGTTTTCAGTATCATTCACCCCTCAGAATAGCCAGCTGGAATACGCGGGGACACAGCCACATACTACAGGAACCAGGATCTATGATTCAGTTGAAAGTATTTGAAATGTTTATGCTTCAAGAGACATGGCTTGATTGCCCCCTATATGGGAGGGGTACCATCTGTATCAGGTTTTTGACACCAAGGGTTAAAGGGGTAGACCCTATGGGGGGCTCGTGATTGGTGTTGGCCAGAGGTTTTGCTCCCATCGGGTGGTGGTTCACTCAGCCAGGGGTAACGTGATGGCAGTGGAGGTAAGCCAAGAGGACAGCACACAAGGTTGGAAGATGTTGTTTATAAATGTTTATGCACCTCCGAGTATAAAAGGGATGGAGGCACTGAAGATATCTAAAATGGTAGAAGAATTAAAGGTGGTGACCATAGAATACAGATACCACAACATATTGGCCATGGATCTTAATGCCCAAACCCAGGTGCCAGGCAGGGGGGCTGCACAGATATTACTGTAAATCATGCAGGAAATGCTATTCGATGGACAGTAAAAAACCTACAAAAGATTGATAAGAACATTTTGGAGCTCCAAGAGGTTGGCCTGGTCACTTTGGGCACTAAGAATGGGGACGGATCGAGGCTTGGATCAGGAACCTCACTATGAATAATGGTGCTAATATAATGCCACGGCAGGTGGTTTGTAGTAAACTTTTGTGTAGGTTTGATAAGAATATACGAGATGCCAAGCGAGCAATGCGAAAAGAACTTCGAGGATACAGGGACTGGGCTAACAGCTCCGGTGTTAGCATCGTATACTGGAGCCATAAGGAAAAATTACCAAGTGTGGCTTAAGCGATGGAGGTCCTCCATCTGCAATGAGAGCTGGCAACAAATGATTATGGCACTCTGAAGTAATTGCCCGAGGAAGATCTGGGGAAGGATGGCTAAGGCTAAAGGGGAGGCTAAGAAACGTATATTGAATCCCATCCAGGAATCGGTATGGGTGAGGCACCTGGAGGGTAGTGACAGCTATCTCACTTTGCCATCCCCTATGGGCTAAATGATTGGAGGGTGGCCCCTGACATTTAGTGAAGCTGATGTTAGAAGCACTATACACAAACTCAGAAACTCGAAGGCCCCCGGACTCTATGGCATGGCTAATGTGGTACTTAAACAGAATCCGGGACCTTGGGCTGGGATAATGAAGCGGTTGTTCGATAAGGTCTGTAACTCACAGACTATTCCTCAGTCTTGGCAGAAGTCCGTACTTCTGCCGGTATACAAGAAGGGCAATCGTATGCTGCCAAAGGATTACAGACTGCTGTCACTATTAGACGTGACTGGAAAATTATTTTCAAACTTTGTTTTGATGACTTTGCAGGCCTGGGTGGAAGAATTGCAGATCTTGCAATTTATGCAGACCATCTTCCGGCTAGGATGTAATACGACATACAACCTCAGGGTCTTGGATTCCCTGATAAGAGGGACACAAGAGAAAGGTGGGTATACGCTTTACGTGATTTTTGTTGATTTAGAAGCAGCGTCTGACGGGGTCAACCGATCAAAACTATGGGGAAAGCTCCTAGCATGGGGATGCCTGCTGTGGCTCGTTAACATCTTGAAAGGCCTCCCTCGCAACACACAGACAGTGGTCCGTTTGACTGAAGAGGGGACAGTCACTGCCCTGGTTAAGATTTGTAAGGGGATAAAGCAGGGATGTGCATTGGCACCTCTGCTCTATAATCTATATATGATAGACCTGCCGGCCAGTTTGTTACCAATTGCAGGTTGCTGTCCAAAGCGAGGAGGCCGCTCCATCCCCTGCATGCTCTACGTGGATGACCTAGTCATGTTAAATCATACTTCCGGTGGAGCTAAATCCATGTTCACTGCCTTGAACAATTATGCACTTGAAAATTAGCTTAAAATAAATATGGGGAAGACAACAATATTGGTCGTTTCGGATAAAAAGGTGAAGCGTCGCAGTTTTAATACCCTTTGGGTAAGGTGGAATATGAGAAGTCATACACATGTTTGGGACTGAACATGAGTAGTAGCAAAACCTATAAGTATATAGTCGAAGCCATGAAAATAAAGGCCCTAAGGATGACAAAGTTGATCCAGACCTTTGCTAGAGAGACAGCAGGGTTTACGTTTGAGGGGGTATTTATACTGTATAAACAATGTTTTTGCTCTATGGTAATATACGGAATGGAGGCTCTGGCTACGAGGGATTTGACATGGTTGAATGGTATTGAGGGTCAGTTTTGGAAACGGATCTTGAAGCTTAGTGCCTCTACTTCAGTGCAGTTAGAACTAGGTTTGACCTCGTTGAAAGGTGAATTATTGATACCGCGAGGCTTATTGCATCTGAAAATCCACTCTAAACCTAAATGCCAATTTCTTTCCCCATTAGATAACTATGGTAAATTGCACCAGAACTGTAGTGATGATGACTTCGAGACTCTTGTAGCTAAACTATTTAAGAATATTGGATGGAGCCCAAATTACTCCAGGAGCACAAACTATGAAACATTAATGCATATTTTCAAAGGTAAACAGTGGGATTGGACTAATATTTATAACCACTTGGCCACCTTACACAGCTACACTTACGTCTCAGTTGTTACTCATAATTATCTGCAACCACAGAAATATGTGCGGCAGTGCCCGAACCCTGCAGTACTGTATTTTTGACTATGGCTGCGCATTAACCAATTGCCAATGTTGGTCTACATAGAAGCACAGCTAGGGATTCCCTTAAAGGACAGATGTTGTCACATCTGTAAGACCCCGCGTATGGTGGCGACCGCTAAACATCTTTTGACGGAGTACGCAGCCCTGGGAGTTGAATACATGAAAATCCTAGGCCGACTGGTACACTCATATGAGTTCATTAGGGATGAAACCTTTTGGAATTATTGTTTGAACACAGATAACCAAAGTGTACATATTGCCATGTATCATTTATGGGGAGTTATTAAAAAGCGCTTATCTGTGGTAAATTGAGGTATAGGGAAGATACCCAATAACAGGTATCCGGCACGACTAGGGTGTATGTTATTAAATACATTTTTATATGGATTCGTTTTTAAGGTTTAATAGGTTTTTAAAATATGTATTTAAAATATGTATCTAATGTAGGTATTAAGTAACTGGAATGATGAGTTAGTTAAGTGTTATTAATGATATTTTATTTTAAAATATAACTTCAATCTGTCCCTAGACAGATTGTCGCCCGACGTGCCGGGTTAAGTACCTAAATTCTAAGGGGCAGGACTGGTAGACGTTAGCTGAGGACTGCCCCCCTGCTAGTCGGCGACAAGAGTTTTGCCCCCAGGAGGCTGCCAACTGTAACTTGGACACTACATACAGATACATATATATTGCAGATGAAAACTGTGTACCATGGATTATGTTTAGGTATGTGTTAAAATGTGTTTTATGTTGTGCTTTATGAGATGCCTTTTGTATGAGGCTTTCATTATTAGAGGTTTAGGCTGATCTTTTAAATTGCTGTTATGTGTACATTTTGTTAAGTTCTTTTGAAACTAAACAAATAATAATAAAAAATGTCTTCTTCTGCAGATGATTAGAGTGGGCAAGGAGCGGGGCCCCGGTGAGCTAGACGAAGGGGGAATCAGGGTGGGTTTGATGACGGTTTGCATGGTGACAGCAAACAGTGAGCTAGGTTTTCTTGCTTGCACATGTGGTAGTGACCCACCACACTAGTTACAGGCTGTTGTTTTGTCCTGGCTGTATTTCGTTAGTTGCATCCCTGGATGGCCACGCCCTTTCGCATGGTGGTCTGGCTTCTTCCAGATGGATGGTCTTAAAAGCTTCCTCCATGTGGGATGCTCTCATGGCAGCGGGTTCATGGGCGCTGCCCAGCTCTAGTAATCACTCTGTAGATACGTCAAGTTCTATCAGAATTTGCCTGCACAGCTGCAAAGAAGAGTAGGTTTGTATCATTTGCATTCTTATTTCATCTGGTTCGCCAACAGGCCGCAGAATATGCAGAGGCGTAGACAGGGTAGAGCTTGAGGGGCAAGGCCCACCTAAAATCTGTAAAGGCCCACTCAGCAGCGCTGTGTGGGCATTTAGAGATATTTGTGTCAGTGCAGTGGGCCCAACTACATTAGCTTCAGGTCCCATTTGCTAGACAATCCTGGCTACGCCTCTGAGAATATGGCTAACTGGTGCAGCCGGGCATGAATGGTGTCCAGAGATAGTATTGCACCTTGGCTTGCCACTCAGAGCCTGAATCTCTCATAGTCATTGCTCAGATGTGGGCAAAAATAGGTCTGCAATGGTTTATGCCCACCCTGTAGGCGCTGTCGACAACTAACAGCCTCTGGGCCTCCCCGCCAGCATATAACAGGAGCATGGACATGCTTTCAGCATCATTGGTTTCACGTGTAGTCATGGAAAACATTTCCAGAGCTGTTGGTCCCAGCATGCCAGGGGCCTCCAAACGCTACATTCTGACACTGAGTTGCCCCGGAATACAGGACTGCCTCTGATGTCTGCAAACCCCCTTAAGCTCTTTGGCCCCTACCTGGAGAAACTGCTAGAGAGGATGAAGAAACTGCATCGTCCTCCTCAAATATGCCTCGGTCCATGCTGTGTGGGGGGCAGAGGCCAGGGGTTGTCCTGCAGGGAGTGGCTTAGCTGATTTCTGTTGCCTACGTAGACCACCTGAGCCCTGTGTGAGAGTGCAGTTGGCCCCTTGGCCCTTGTGAATTAGACCCTGGTATCACAGGATGCACAAGGGCTCAAACAGCACCAAGAGCAGGAAGGGGTACGTCAGAGTTTGTGGGTCGGGCAGGATGCACAGGCACCCTGAGTGCTGCTAGCCACCGCCTGACTGATGCATTAATAAGCATGCCTGCCGCTGAGTGAGGCAGCGGACAGTTAGATGTGCGCACTACTGGAGCAATGCTCCACTAACATGGTCATGGAGTTGTGATGGGTGGGTCAGAAGGCGATCTCTTGGAAGAAGTGCCTCGCACCCACCTTTTTTGCCGGTTGGGGCGTAAGCCGCAGTATCAACTGGGGCGTCTGTGCCTAGTAATGTCCCAAAACATATACACAAGGACACAGGTGTTTGCGACTCTACTGGACTCGTCTGGAAGAGAGAGGCCTCTATATTATTCCCTTTTACTCTGCGTGATGTTGGACGTTCCACGCAGAGCGTCCTGCGTCACAACAGGCAGTAGGGCGAGCAAACAATGTTGCTAGAAAAGAAGACTGACGGAAAAAGGTGCTGTGGAGAATAGGCTGCAAAGAAAAGAGAGAGAGAGAGAGAGAGAGAGAGAGAGAGAAAGAGAGAGAGAGAGAGAGGTGGAAAGCGAGTGATGCAGGGTGGCAGAAGTTGCAGCAAGAAGAGTTAAATATATCATACTACAAGAAATGCAGAGAATGCTCTTGGGATGTTGTTTCATTACTTGAGTTAAGCATCAGTTTCTTATGATCCAACGTAGTATGTACATGTATTCTGTTTTACATATGCTTCATTGAAGTTCTAATGTACTGTGATGTAATGGGCCTCATTACAACCCTGGCGTTGGACCATGGTGCTATTAGCACCATGGTCCATGCCGGATTCCGCCATGGTGGATGGCGGATTTACCGCCCCATTCCAAGGTTGGCGGGGCCGTAAATCCCCATTCACCATTGCCCCTTCCCCATTCCCATTTTTGCCCCATAGGGCTCAATGGGGATGGGGAAGGCGCTAATTACGGCACCGTAAATTACGGTGCCGTAATTAGCACCAAGGTCGCTTAGCGCCTTGGACTTTAACGCCTGCAAAAAGCAGGCGTTAAAGTGGGAATCTGGCGTTAAGGGTTTAACGGCGCCGCAGCCTTTTTTTACGGCGCCGTAAAGCCCTTAACGCCAGGGTTGTAATGAGGCCCAATGTGTTCTTTTTAGAGTGTTGCTCTTTGAGAGCATTCCTTTTTAAGTCAGTTGGTGCCTGCTCCTTGAGGCAGTGCCTGATGTCACATTATCCTTAGACTTAATAAACCTATTAAAGGTGCAACTTCGCCTGGCCTTCATTCCTAACATTGGCGACGAGGAAGTTAAGGGACCCACTGTGTTGCTGTGCCAGTGTGCGCGCGTTCTACGCATCTCCTGTGTCTGAGCCCCGTCCTCCCTCGGACGTGACAGCAGGCGATGAGCGGACGAAACTGCAGCCGGAGGAAGACGGAGACGGCGCTGCCAGCATTCAGGCAAGTTGGTGGTGTGGGCGGCCGGTTACAGGGGTGCCGATTTCCAAGGAGGGGCTGCGCGAGCTCGAGAGCGGGCCTTGGAGTCTTCGGGCCGTGCTGGGAGCGCGAGCGCCGGAACAGGCGTTGCAGCTCTCGAGCTGTGCTGTGCGCGAGCTCCGCCCACGCACGCTTGCCCGCCCCTTGTTTTGTTGATTGACATCGTCTTCGGCTCATAAGTAGTATTCCGGGCCATGCCATTGTGACGTACGCTGCCTCGCAATAATAGCAACATTGCGTCTTTTCTTTTCGCACACCAGCAGCTACCTGCCTTTGTTACAGAACATTCGTTTTGTTTAGCAGCTGGATTAATTCCTGCACACTGGAAATAAGTTCTCTGTTCATTTTGATGGAGATGCCAAAGGAATAACCACAAGAAACTGTATATTGGATGTTTCTTTGTCAATTACAATGGATATGCCAAAAGAATAACTACTGGAAAAGGTGCAACGGCAGTTTCATCCATTTTTTTTTTTTCATATTAACCAAGTTGTTCAGCATTGGCTGCATCCATTCCCCCCCTTTCATTTTTGAATGAACCAGGCCGGGCGGCTTTCAGGTGGGACAAATGGAAAGATGTCTTTGCGAACTACCTGGTGGCTATAGGGGGGGACAGATTTTCACCGGCGCGCAAGAAGGCTCTTCTTATACACAATTTAGGCGTGGAAGGGCGCAGAATTTTTGATGGCCTTGCTGGAAATCAAGTGTCAGGATCAGGTGACTTAGATGAATATGAGTTGGCTCTTGCTCGCCTGCGTGATCATTTTGAGACAACGAAAAATGTCAGTTTTGAGAGGCACAAATTCTTTCAGAGAATACAGGAAAAGTCAGAACCTGTGGAATCGTACATTGCCTGCCTGAGGTCCCTGAGTTATTCTTGCGGGTTTGAACAATTGGCTGACTCATTAATCAGAGATCAGTTAATTAGATGTACCAACAATGTCAGAGTCCAAGAAAAACTTCTTGCCAAGGATATGAGTCTCAATGAGGCAGTGGAGTTGGCCAGGAGCATTGAGCAAACGTCGCAGTACGTCAAGGAACTCAGGGTGGATAATCCTGTTGCCCCATCAGTGGCTGTGTGTGCTGTAGACCAGAAGAAGTCAAATAATGTTAGTGGAAGAAAAGGGAACTGGAACATGAGAAATGTCTGTCCTCGCTGTGGGAGCTCCAGGCACAGTGCAAACTTTCCGTCTTGTCCTGCTAGGTTTGGCGAATGTTTCAAATGCAGGGGCAAGGGACATTTTGCCAATGTCTGTAAAGGCTCTTCAGTCAATCTGGTGGAATTCAGGGCTGAAGACAATAAAGAAGAAAATATTAGGAAGGGATATAGCATACAAGAAGTGTCAGATGTGCGGGAATCAACCAAGTATGTTTTCGAAATTTCAGCTTTGTCTGAGGAGACGAAGGGTCCCGTAGACAGTTTTCTGATTGATGGGTGTAAGCTTGTTATGAAGGTAGCACCTGCTCCCCTTGGACTTTTATATCCCAGGATACCTTAGTAAGTGTTTTGAAGAGGAGTGATGCAATAATTAGGCCCACCAGCGTTAAGGCCTGTGGTTATGGGGAATCTGCCATAGACATTTTGGTGGAATTCCCGGCTAAGATACTGTATAAAGGAAGAGAGTGTCAAGCTGTAGTACTGGTGGCAAAGAAAGGTACCTCCTTGTTAGGTTGGGAGGAGCAGAAGAATCTAGGGGTGCGAGTTCAGGCCAGTGCTCCCAATCCAGTAACTATAGCGGAGGTTGAAGATATTTGGACTAAGGAATTTCCAGAAGTGTTTTCTGAAAAACTGGGCAAACTGAAGAAATTTGAGCATCATATAAAACTAAGAAGTAATGCGCAGCCTGTTGTACACAAAGTGCGGCAAGTGCCATTGAAAGTGAGAGATCAATTTAGGGAGGAATTAAATAACTTGGTCAGAAAGGGTGTTATTGAACCAGTGATGGCCACTGAATGGTTGTCGCCTATTGTTCTGGTAGTTAAAGCCAACGGGAAACTAAGATTGTGTGTTGACTTACGCAGTCTAAACCAGAATATAGTTATTGAAAGACATCCCTTACCCAACATTTCTGAGACTCTGTCAACCTTGGGTGAGCCGAAGTTGTTCTGTTATTGACCTTTCGTCAGCCTATCATCAAGTTCCGTTGTCCAAGGATTGTCAGCACCTCACCTCCTTCATTACACCTGAGGGTGTATTCAAGTACAACCGCATGCCTTTTGGTTTGGCCTCCGCGGCCTCTGTTTTTCAGAGGGTCATGGAGGAAGTACTCAGAGGTTTAAGAAAAGTAAATGTTTTTCAGGATGACATTCTTATTTTTGCAGAGAATGAACTTGAACATGATGAGACATTGAGAGCTGTGTTAGTGAGAATCAAAGAAGCTGGTTTGACGGTTCAGAGAGAGAAATGTAAAATTGCTGTAAAAGAGGTGGATTATTTAGGCCACAGAATTTCATGTGTTCGGAATTTCTTCCAAGAAATCGCTGGTGGACAGTATCAAATGTGCTCCCCAACCACAAGATAAGGAGCAGTTACGCTCATTCATGGAGTTGGCGGAGTACTATCATAAGTTTGTTGATGGTTTTTCCACCATGTCCTCTCCCTTGAGAGAATTGTTAAAAAAAGGTGCAAAGTATGTGTGGAATGATGAGTGTCAGAATGCATTTCTAAAGATCAAAGATGGTATTGTGAGTGCGCCCTCCTTGGGGGGGTTTGTTGCTAATAGGAAAACTGTGTTGACAGTAGATGTGAATATCCTGGGCTTGGGTGCAGCTCTCTCTCAATTTGATGCTGGCAAAGTGGAACATGTCATAGCGTTTGCTTCTCGACCTTTAAGGGGGGCTGAAGGAAATTATTCTGTTGTAGAAAGGGAGGCTTTGGCAGTCTCATGGGCTGTTGCGCATTTCAAGTTTTACCTATGCTGTCGGTCTTTTACTGTGAAAACGGATCACAAGCCACTAGTTCAATTGTTGGGAAGTGCTGAATGAGCCAAAGGTTCTCCTAGGATATCCCGATGGATGGTTGATTTACTAGCTTATGATTTTAGGGTTGTGTACATACCTGGTAAAGACAACATTGTAGCAGACTGTTTATCAAGGTTACCTGTGCAAGATGAGGACACAACAGAAGTGAGTGTCGAACATGGTTTGGGCATTTATGAGGTTGAATATGGAGCCATAGGAAGAGATGAGTGGAAGCTTGCTGATGATATGGATGAAATACTAAAACAAGTGAAAGTATGGACCAAAACAGGTTGGCCCAGGAAGGATGTCATTGAAAAGAAATATGAGTATTACCATGGCATAAAGGAGGAATTGAGCTTATCAGAGGATGGTTTGCAGCTTAGGAAGGGAGTGAGAGTGGTGCCCCCTTGTAATATTAGATCCAAGTTGGTGAATATTGCACATCAGGGTCATCTGGGCATGGGAGGCACGAAAAGACATATTAGACAATCCTTTTGGTGGCCAGGAATGGAGAGTGAAGTTGAGAAATGTGTGAGAGGGTGCAGAGAATGTGAGAGGAGTGACAAGAGTAAAGTCATTAGAGAGACTCCCATAAGGCCTGTTAGTGTTCCAAACGAACCATGGAGAAAGGTTGCAGTAGACTTGATGGGTCCCCTACAAGATTTGGGAGATGACTTTAAGTACTTGATTGTGCTTGTAAATTATCATTCTAAGTGGATTGAATGGAAGGCAATAAGAGAGGCTACCACTGCCCAAATGATCAGATTTTTTGAAGAGGTGTTTTATAGGGAGGGATTCCCTGCAGAGCTAGTATCAGACAATGGTGTACAGTTCTGTTCTGATAGAATGATGGATTTTTTTAGGAGGTTTGGTATCACACATTACAGGACTGCTCTCTACCAACCTAGGGCAAATGGTTTGGTGGAGAGGGCGAACAGATTTATAAAAGGAGGGTTACAGTTAGCCATGGCGTCAGGTTTAAAATGGCAGTCTGTTTTAAGAGAAATGGTGTGGAATTACTGCACAACTCCACATTCGGTTACCAGAGTTTCTCCGTTTATGTCCCTCAAAGGTAGGCAACCTGGGACCAAATTGTGTCCAGGATGGTTGGATTTGGCGAAGAGTACTTATGTGGACAGAACTAAGATTATGTCACTGATACGAGAGGCTCAAGATGAGTACATGGAGAGGGTGAATGCTGAAAGAAAGTCCAGAGCCATAGTTTGGCAGAAGGGAGATATGGTTTACATCAAAAACCCCAGACTGTCTCCTAAGTGTATTGAGAGCAAATTCATTGGGCCAAAAAGAATTGCTGTAGTGAGAGGTAATGTGGCAATCATGGAGGGAGGTGCGTGCTGGTCCATGTCAAGGTTGGTGAAATGCAACAACAATGGTCAAGTTGAGGACGGTGTAAATACTGAAGGTGATGATGATGGGGATTTGTCATTTACCTTAAATGCAAACAAAAGTACAAACAAAAATGTATGGGAGGATGACAATGTGAGTGTGAACTCGGAGAGAGTGAGGAGTAAACCTTCCTGGTTAAGAGATTATTATCTTGAATAATTTCAACATTGTGGGGGAGGAGATGTGTTAGGGTGTTGTTTCATTACTTGAGTTAAGCATCAGTTTCTTATGATCCAACGTAGTATGTACATGTATTCTGTTTTACGTATGCTTCATTGAAGTTCTAATGTACTGTGATGTAATGTGTTCTTTTTAGAGTGTTGCTCTTTGAGAGCATTCCTTTTTAAGTCAGTTGGTGCCTGCTCCTTGAGGCAGTGCCTGCTGTCACATTATCCTTAGACTTAATAAACCTATTAAAGGTGCAACTTCGCCTGGCCTTCATTCCTAACAAATGCACAGAAAGGATGCTCTCTGTACTTAACTGCAATGCTGCTCTTACTAACCTGGACTTTTACCAGCGGGTAAGACCTTCAGAACGCTCATAAATATAGCACTTTCCCCCCTCTCCAACTCGCTGAGTTACTCTTCCCAGGGTAAGTTCCTGATAACATAGTGCTAAGGGCGAAACTCTAGAATGCGCCCCTTACCGTAAACCCCACAATGCAATCCTGCCCGGCAATTATACAATCATTTACCTATACTTAAAGTACTTACACAAGTAATGCAGATCCAGCAAAATTGACTAAATCACACTTTCCCATATCTTGCAGCCGCAAAAGTATTTATTGCTGCTGCGTTATCTATTTTTTTCTATCATTTTGCCTCCAATTGAAAGTATATCTGGAGCAAATAGCGTCCTTTTTAATTTACTGACACTCCTGTCAACTATCAGGAACACAACAATTCTAACCAAGATCCTAAGGGCATTAGGAAACATCAAATATGTATTTGTATGGACAATACTTTCCAACAAAGAAAACATTTTCACTGTCCCCAAGGCTTAATATTTGGCTTTGTCAATGTTACACTATAGCCTAATAAACCATGAGCGATTTTTAATGGTGTACACTGCAAATTCAATTACTTGTAGTGTCTGCAAATTTTGTCCGACATGCCACACTGGGATTACATGTTTGCTCAGGTTCACACACTAAGGTTAATTGGTGAAGCCAGGATTGTATCCTATTTGGACATTTAAGCTCTTAACTACATATCTAACCAAGTCTAGAATGTGTTCATGTTTAGCTACCCAGGGCTAAAAACATTCTGCTTTTGAGGGATTACGTTGAAAATATACAATACAAATCACATAGTACACTAACCTGACAAAATAAACATTTTTATAGAAACATGTTAAGCAAAAATAATGATTGTAGTTTTTCTCCATCGATAAGCAGGCCAGGTATGTGCATGGAGGCCTGATAAGGTTGGTGCTTTAGGCAGTAGCAGTTATATAGGTGTCCTCTTCGGTCTTCACAGCAAGCTTTCAGAGGAGCTGCAACCGTGATGCTGCTTATTTAAGTGAACATGGTGGAAGGAAATATTTTCTTTGTGTCTTTCAGTGCCTTGAGAGGGGGTATCACTCCAGCCAGGTGGAGACAGCTTGATGGTTTGCAGTGCCAACCAGGGTGCACTAGTTAGTGCAAGCCAGTGTCTTAGAAAACAACATGCCTACACATAGTACCACAGCATCAGTATAGCAAAGCCTCTGCTCACCAAGAGCTCGCTTCTGTGGCTTCAAGCTGGTAGTTACACTTTCAATTTTAACTTCATACCCATGCTCTTCTTCCTTTTTTAATAAAAACACCCTTTCCTTGTTTCTGACAATCATTTTACCCCACACTCTTACGGTTCAGTGAATTTCATTACACCACCCCTACACTTGAAAATACAAATTGCCACTGCTTACTCTGCAAGATTCCTTATTCTTTCTTTCAAAAAGTTTGACTTACGAATATACATACCTATGTTTCCTTCCTGAGATTCCGCTTGTTGGAAAGTTACCTTTCTGCTGGGCCTCCCTGGCCCGCTCTCGCACCATCCCCCTACAACAGGCTCTCGTCAGGAGCCACAATAGGTCATGCAAAAGGCCTTTCCATCAGTGCAACAAAATGGATTCTGCCTCGCAAGAGTTCAAGGATGAGTAGGCGAAATATGGCCTACTTATCCCTCGCACTTCTACAAACCAAAACACAACACAATCATAAAGGTAAAACAGGAACAATCAAGAGACAGTGTTGTGGTAACACAGGCCGAGGGAAGGCTATGCTCTCAAGCGGGGTGTGAAGATGAACCAGTAGTGGCCCAAATAAAACAGTATAACAGACCAAACTAAAGGGAATGTCCAAGCAAGAAGAGCGAAAATAGATTACCACACAAAAACACACCCCAAATGAAAGAAAAGACAAGATGCAACAGACAGAAGAAAGTAGCACTCTGAGTGTAGTTCCAGGGCTAGTAGGTAAGGTACTACCATTAAAAAAGGATACTCGGTTGAAAGCAGGAGCGATCGTGACCTAACCAGTCTCTAGGACCCAAGTGGACCGTGGGGAAGTTCAGTGTCACAGTACCTCGATTCAGTTCTCGGTGGGATGACGCATCAGACCTGGGTTCGAACCTTGATGCAATGCTGATCAGGCTCAGTTGGGCACATAGTATCGTGGAGGCCCTGGTTGCAAGCAGGCGTCGAGTAGGTTCGAATGTGGAGTGGTCAGCGAGTGATGCACTGGGAGAGGTCAGCGAGTGATGCTCCAGTGGTTTCGAGTCGGTGGGCGGCGGTCGTTGAAGTGTTGATCAAGGGGGCGTCAATGAGCAGACAATGAGGCGGTTGTTCTTGGGCTGGCTGCGCTGAGCTGTGGATGTAACCCCCGGTTAGCATCAGTGAATGACCCTCCAGAGATTCGGTTTGGGTTCCGGCATTGAGCAGTCGCTTCGGGCCTAATAAGTGACGTGCTACGCTAGTGCAGTGTTGAGCTGGTTTAGATGCAGTGCAATACTTTGGTTGGTTGTGGGAATGCAGACACCAGCGCCAGTGCCATCCCTATTGTTTAGGATGCAGGGAACACAGAGCGACTGGTTTGGTGTGGGAGAACAGGGAGCTGTGAGGCCTTTGCAAAGGGCTCAAGGACAGGATATTCTAGTTCAAGATCTGCTCTTCTGTCACAGATGCTCCATTGCAGAAGGGGTTGTCCTGGTCCACAGCACTGGTCTCTCCCAATGTTCCCTGGGAGTGACTAGGGGACAGATCTTTTTTCTGTCTTGGATGACTCCTTCTTCACCTGCGGCGTAGGGCTTTGGATCGTGCAACTGACCCAAAGGAAGTCCAGGTGAGAATGTTCAGAACGTCTCTTCAGCCTTAAAGGATCCTCGAGGAACCGAGGTAATTCTCCTGAAGAGGTGCAAGACTCCTTTTAAAAGTATAAATCCTCAGGTAATTGGTCTAAAGCCAGCTTGCCTTACGGGACCAATACCTGCTCTTGGCTGTAGCAGACTTTGCCCTGTTGATCCTGCACCCAAAGTGCTTTGCTCCAGAGGAAGTGGCGGAGACAAGAAAGGGAAATAGAGACAGAGAGACGCAAGATGGCGGAAGGCTTCTTCCAGTGTTCAGAGCTCCCCTGCCTATCCTACCACTGCTCCTTCCCTCCTACTGAAAACAAAGATCTTTGGATATGCAGCACTCTGGTGTGAGACGGCTACTCCTGAATGGGCATGCTCCTTTGATACTTGGGCCCAAGATAGCTGCCTGCTGTGAGGCTGTCTCTGGGGGAAGAGGTCATGGGCCCTCCCAAAGAGGATCAAAGAGGGGCTAGCGTCCTCTGAGTTTCTGTTCTGCTGGACCCGAATTCACATTCCCTTCCACAGCAGAGCTGACTCACAGGAACTGACACACGAGCAGTATCACTTGGGATGGGCCAGCTGTGATAATAAGTATTGCAATGCACTATGCCTAAACTCAGGCATGGCATATTATTGGAGATTATCCTGCCACCAACATGGGTACTCATGATCATCGCAGTTTGCGCAAAGGGGGCACATCTTAAATGTCACCCCTGTGCTGCAGCGACTTTGCTGTTGCTGCAGTGCTCGAGTGAACATCTTGTGACCTTTGAACGTGCCCTGCGCCACGAGCAGAGTGGGTGCTGCTGATCAGGCTACTATGATTTTGACATGGAGTTGTGACAAAGGCGGATCTGGTTAGCAGATTACCCCTTTGGCGAAGGAATCACCCACATAATTTTATGTACTAATTAAAAATGCCACCTTGCCAGATAGCAATTCCTCCCATGCCTCCCAGCCACAAAGGTTGAGACTCACCCTTCTAAGGGTCTGTCTCATCCGCCTGGAGAAAGAACCCACTAAGGCCACCTGCCTTGTAGTGCTGTACCCCCGGTTTGTTTTGGATGTCCATGTCCAATCCCTGGGAGATATGACTCAATGCAGTAACATGGGTTTCTCTCCCGGCATGGCCATAATCCACCTCAGAGGTCTGTGATCAGTTGGGACAGTGAAGTGAGACCCAAAAATGTATGGCTTCAGTTTATGTACAGCTGAAACTACCACACACGCCTCCTTTTGTATGGTGTCCCAGTTGTGCTCTCTCTTGGTCAAGCGCCTACTTAGCCACTGTGAGAAACCTGAAGGTGTCTCCCTGGCTAGTCCCCGGGGATCTTTAATACAGGTGGCCAGGACACAAGCATCGCTATTGGATCCAGTTCCTGAGGGCAGAGCAGTGAGGGAGGATAACCTGGATGGGGGTCCTTGGGGAGTGGGACACAGATGGGTGAGACGCAGTATCCCCCTTCTTTCAACACCTTTTCCCCATACTACCACGTAGGATATTCCACAACACTGCCCCCCCTTTTCCGATACGAACACTTTTGCACAACACGAAAGACAATGTACTGACACCAGAGCTGTTTACCTGACATGTCCCAATACAAGGGTCAGGCAAAGTCAGGCAATTGACCAGAATCATATACACCTGACAGCCCTGTCCCTTCCCCCCAGGGATAAAAGGTGGAGCATGAGAGCTCAGAACGAGCAAGACAGACCACACAATGTGAGAGCTAACTCGGCACGCAGTTCAAAAGGAGGTGAAAGACGGCCCATACTGAGGGGGTGACAAGGAGAGAAGCGAGCTCGCCCTTTCCAACCAAGGCATGTGAAACCTCCGCAGATGGGAGCCTAAGACTGAGAACAATAGCCACCCGTGTATTGCAAGAGATGTCTACGGTACACAATACCCTCCTCCGCTGATAACCAAGCCGGGGAGAAACGCTGGTCTCCATGGTATTAACCTTGACTCGAAGGAGAAGAAAGCCAAACAGTTCATCACAGCCGGAGAGTCGAGGGGAGAGTCGATAAGAAACCGAACTGTGTTGAACGAAAAGTAACAAGCAGCTAAATTTGAACTTTGAAAGGAACTATTGAGAAAGGGGGGAACTCGCAACAGAGGCGTCCGGCACCCCATGGGTGCTCATGCAGGAAACTCTGGGCAATTACCCAATGATAAGAGACTGCCGTAACCAAAAGGCATTGGGGAGAGGCGAAGAGAGGTCAAAGTGGTCATACAGGCGTCTTGTAAAATCCTCTGTACCGTTGAAAGTATTTGACCGCCAGATGGTTGTGAGAGAAAGGGAAATTAATCCAGCATGGTGAAAACTAGTACATGAACTGTTTGGTAAAAGTTGGCAAGAGTGAACATGGCAGAGGGATGCTAATGAGATGGGGCAAAGTTAAAGGCCCATAGTGAACTGTGTGGTAAAAGTTGGCAAAAGTGAACCCGGCGGAGGGATGCTAACGGGGTGGGGCGAGGTCTAACGTTCCATAGTGAACTGTCTATAGAAGTTGGCGAGAGTGAACCCGGCAGAGAGAAGCCGACGACCAGAACACCAGTGTGGATCGAAGTGAACCCAACCAAGGGGTGTCCACAGTGAACTGTCTGTAAAAGTTGGCAAGAGTGAACCCAACAGAGGGAAGCTAACAATCAGAGGCGAAGCGTGAAGAACTGTTTAAAAAGACATTTAGACTCATGAAAGTAAGCAGCTTTGGAAGACCAGGGCAGGTGAATGGTCCCCCTTGTCAAGTGGGTCCGAGCCCGGTTGAGGGAGATCCAGAGTTGAAAAGTCCTCACCCAAAGTCCATTGAGAAAGAAATCTTTTGTTTGTTTGTTTGTTGTTGAATACATCAGGCCCTCGAAGGCAATAGACTTTTTATTGAAAAGAGACTTAACCATTGAAAAACCTGATAACTGGAACGGAACTGTTGGCTTGTGCTGAGAAAGCTTGAGCATGTGCTGTGCTCCAAGGCCCCACCTTGTCCCGTGCTGAAAACGTGGGGAAGGGAGACCCCTGGCAATCCCATCCTGACTTATTATTTGTGAACACTTCTTTCTTCATTGAACCCTAATCCCACACTCTTTTTTTGTAATTAGTTGTAAGGAATTAGCAATAGGTTTTTCTTAGTATAGGACCTTTTATTGTGACAAAACGCCACAAGGACTGCCTTATTTTTCATTTGATGGTCTACGCTTGCTCCCATCTTAGATTTAGGTTTAGGTTAGGTGTTTTATCCACCCTGCATTTACAGTTTAATAAACACCTTTGAACTTTAATCACTTGTGTCTCTCTTTACTGTTGCCACCATGAGTTCCTTACAGTACGCACAAGATTGTTCTACCCTTTCAGAGTTCAGTTGTGCTAACACTGCACCAATGCCAAATTCTTAAGAGTCTGTATGATAAAAACGTTTCCGAAATCCGGGATCTTCAGAATGGGGGCCTCGCACAGGACATCCTTCAAGCTCTGGAAGGATGACTGGCAGGCAGGGGTCTAAATGACCGTTTCAGCAGCTTCTTTGAGGTTATGTTGTTTAGGGGAAGGGAAAGAGTCCCAAACCTCTTAATGAAAGGCCGTTAGTAAGCCGTGAAGTCCAGGAAGGCCCTCACTTGAGTCTTAATTGTGGGGACATCCCAGTCCATCTCTGCCTGGACTATGGCCTGGAGAAGTGGTTTAGTTCTGCTACCGACCAGGTATCCTAGGAAAGTTACAGTACCCTGTGCTATCTGGAATTTGATAATCCAGCCAACCTTCTTCATGGCTTGAAACACCTGTTCCAGGTCGGATAGATGGTCTTCCCAGGTGTTGCTGAACATGGCAGCATCATCTGAAGTCATCCAGCCCTATTAGGACCTGGTTTACCATCCGCTGGAAGATGCCAGGGGCATTCTTTAATCCGAACAGCATAACAGTGAACTGATAATGCCCGCCTGAGTGGAGAATGCATAGCTCTTTTTTGCAGAATCAGTCAGACCGACCTGTCAGTACCTGGCCATGAGGTCGAAAGGTACTGATGAACCAGGCAGCGCCTATCCAGTGAGTTTGTTTGTCTGCCCAAGGGATGGGGTGTGCATCTGTCTTCATGACCATGTTGAGCCCTGATAGTCCACGCAAAAGCAAACCTCGGCCTTCCCGCTACTGGACATTTTAGGGACCATTGCCACTGGGCAGGCCCAGGGATTGCAGGAAGGCTCAATAACCCCTAAAGCCAACATCTTGTAGGCCTCCTCCATAATGGTATCTATGACCTTGTCCGGCATCCGGTGAATCCAACTCTTCTTGTTCTTTATGTCACTGGGCCTAGTAAGATCGCTGTTTTGTTCTCCCCTGTTCCCTTCCCTTGCCTTGTCGCGCTCTGAAACACTTGTGTATGAGCGCAATAGAAATAAAATATCAATCAATCAATCATTCACTGGCTTACTGGCTCCAGTGTCGATGTCATGGATGCACCAATCGATCTTTCCAGGAGTCAGGGCGAACAAGCCTGCATACTGATCTAGCAACTGCTGGCAGTCTTGTCTCTGCTGTTCAGTGAGGTCTGGAGAGAGTTGAACACCCTCGAGAGACCCGTCAGTGGGATCTGCATATAACAAGTTGGGAGGGGATTCAACTCCTCCTCCGTCTTTTCATCCGTGACCAGAGCCATCACCAAGTCATCCCGACTGTAATGGGGTTTTAGCCGGTTGATACGAAAGAGCCGATGCATCTGCCTCTGGGTCTGTTTGTCAGTGGGGTAGTTAACCTCATTAACCCTTTCTAGCAGCATGTAGGGCTCATTTCCCTTGTCGTGTAAGGCACTGGGCTTGACGAGTTCCATGATCCAGACCATCTTGTCTGGCGTGTACTCCGTCATGGTGGACTTCTGGTCATGCCAGTGCTACATGACCTCCTGGCTGGCCTTAAGCTCCTAGGTGCTCTATTCCCTATACTTGGCCATCCGGATCAAAGGCCATGCACATAGTCCACTATGTCATGGGAAGGAATTTGGGGATTGCCCTCCCATCCTTCCCACACCAGGTTTAGTGCACCCTGTGACGAATCTGAGGATGTTGTCCATTCTGCCCTAGGGGGAGACCTTTCCCACCTTTCCCATGGGGCCAGGGCGGTGTGTCCACAGTACAATAGTCCCCCTGGGGGGGGTACATTGGGGGAGGATCACATGGGAGAGGTAGCCCCTTATGGGATTAGGGATGACCATTCTCAGAGAATGTGGTATCCCACTGCCTTGTAGACCCTCCATCCTTCCCCAGATCAAGTTCACCCTCACTTTCTCCAGGCAGTGTTAATATCTGTTATTGTAAGGCTAAACCACTTAATGTGACAGACCTGACTAACAACCCTGGAAAGACCAAATGCTTCCCATTTTACTCTACCATGACTACTGTGACAAAGAAGAGGACCAGGAGTATTATGATTACATCAGAGAACCGGAAGTAACGGTCTAGTCTTTCACAGTTTTTTCGATTGGTCCAAAGAAAAAGAAAAAGGTAGAGGGAAAACAAGATGGAGAAAGGAGTCCTTGGGCGACAAAGCTGAGCAGGCACCGACCCGGCGTACTGGGAACCAAAGGAGGAGACGCCTTTAAAACATAACGACTGTTAATTTGACTGACTGACTTACCATGCCACTGTAAACCTAGAAACTTGTATATTTGTATATTCTTAAATTCTTTAATTGTTAAACTGTATATCTTTGCCGCTATTGTAACTGATCCAACTAATGTACTCACTGTAAATACTCTACAGCACTGTAACTAAGCTGAGAATAATCTTGTGTGCTCCTGTGCCCTCTTACCCTCGGGTCTGGAGCGCAATACAAATGCAGCTGAGCGGGAGCATGCAGCTGAGCGGGAGCATGAAAGCAGGCAAAGGAAGAGGAACTCCTTTGGACGCAGCTGGAACAAACCTCAGAGCTTCCCCAAACCTGGGAACCCACCAGGAAGTGAAGCTCTGTCCCTCGAAGCAAGAAAGGACTGGCAGAGTAGCTGCAAACAAGAAACTGAAGAGAAACTGATTGGCGGGGACGCTGCTGACTTAAGCAAGCAACCAAATGCTACCGGAGCCCTAGAAGGAATCACCACTGGCCCGAAGACATGCGCCAGCGAAACAGGTACATATGCAGAGCCGAAGGTGCTGAGGGTATGGGAGGTGTCCGGGAGCAACAGGAACAAGTGGGTGAGAGAGTCTGGGACCCCAGAAGAAACCGAGAGTGCAGAAGGGGCGTATGCTTGGTAGGATAGTAAACCAAGCTACTGCATCCATACAGTGCAAGTCTGGGACCTGCACCGATATGAAGATAAGAGAGTGAGAGGGTTGGGACCCTGAGAGAAGATGAGAGAGTGCAGAAGGGAGCATATTCTTGGCAGGAGAGTAAACCAAGCTATTGCAACAACACACTGCAAGCCTGGAACCCGTGCCCTCAAAGCATATAAGAGAAAAAGACGGTCTGGGACCCTGAATAAAGCAGATACGCTACAGAAAGGAGCCCATGCTTGGCAGGAGAGTAAACCAAACTATTGCAAGAGCACAGTGCGAGTCTGGGACAGGCACCCAGGCCTCCAGATAAGGTTTGTACCAGCCCTTTTTATGCATGAAAATCTTGTAAAAACAACAGTTTTATTATTTTCCTGTGTACATTTACACACAAGTTTAGAGCAGAGGGCAGTGCAAGGGTCAGGTTACGTGACAGAAACCAGAATGCTTCTTTTGATTTTTATCTACATGGATGTAATTGCAAGCCATGGAGGAAAGCTTCTTAAACAGATATCTCTCTGAAGCCTTTAAAAAAAAAACTGCACACTGTGATAAAAGGAATGATTTCTTTCCATTCAGCTGCTGCTGTGTTATGTGTAGATCCTCATGCAGCAAACAGAAGAACTCTGCATATTTATTTTCATAGCATTTTTAGGATTGTATAATAAGATGGAAAACTAAGTTGCAACTGAGAATTAATCTTTTGTAACAAATTATACTTTTTTCCAGGGAAAGTAAACCAGTATTGCACAATTGCATTTTTCAGAGTTCCTGTGCTGATAAGAGGCAGATCATTTTTACATGGATAATTTAATTTACACTCTAATCATAAAAACAGTGTGTACAATGATGAGTATGCCTGGTCTAGTTTTGCATTCATGCAACCTTGCAGTCATTGGGGTACATTACTATAAATGGTCAGTGGCAGCAGAGTCTATGCTCAAGGGTGAGTGATTGCCATTACATCAACCACAGGTGTTATAGCCTCTCAAACCTTCAAGACTACAATTTAAACATCCAAAAACTGACTTGCCAAGAAGTGCAAGCGCTGTTCAAAAACAACTGGAAGTTACATTTGTAACTGAAATAGAAACTCAGCAAAACCTGTCCTTGTGATAATCCAGATAGGTCATTATGTACGCTTTATACATGGTTTGTCCAAAATCTAGGCACCGTGATTATTATACCTCAGTCGATACTCAGTTTACCGACCTCTGAAGGATGTTAGACAATAAGATAGCCCAGTTGGTTGAGTGCTCATTGCTGCGATCTGTTGTTGCAGGTTCGAAACCCGGCAAGGCCAACTCAGCCTTTCATCCTTTCGAGGTCGATAAAGAAGTACCAACTTCGGTTTGGTGATAATTGTGATAATAATGTTCTATGTACAGCACTTTACCAAAAGCGATATATGAATAACCATTTGACCATGAGATTAGGTATAGAATTTAGCATGGAGTCCTTGCTTCTCTGCACTGTTTTATCATAACATTGACATACCATTAGGTAGTAATAGCTCCAGGAAATGAGGACGGTCATGAAATATCAAAAGACAATTCTGCTATCCAACCACAAAACACACAATACTAGTTTGCTTTACTATGTAATTGGCTAGGGTTTTGTGTTTTCAACATTTAAATATATACAGGAGAGGCTGGCGAAACAGGAGCTCAAAGGGACTTAACCCGACACCGCTCTGTGGTTCCTCCCGGTAGGAGAACAGAAGGCATGGGAGGAGAATATCCCATTTTCTCCGGGGTGGCTCTTTCAGGCCACCTATCATGCCCTTCAGGATCTTTGTAAACCTCTAAACAAGCCTGTTGGTTTGTGTATGAAAGGCTGTGGAGAACTTCTAGGTAACTCAACACTCATCCCACATTGATCCCCTGCCGGAAATAATGTCCTTAGGGAATCCCACACAAGCGAATATCCCAATGAGAGCCTTTGCCACCATGGGGGCCTTGATGCTTCTCAGGTGGACAGCCTCAGGGTACCGGGTCGCATGATCGACCACGATCAAGATATACCGGTTTCAGGAGGAGGTTTGAGGACCCAAACGACCCACAATGTCCATACCTATTCTCTCGAAAAGTGGCCCAACCACGGGTAGTGGAATTAGTGGAGCCTTAGTGGCTCCGCCCACCTTGCTGGATGCTTGCCAAGTTTGGCAGGAATGGAAAAATGCTATTATCTTTGACCCCATCTGGGGCCGGTAGAAATGGGGCGACAGCAGGTCGGCTGTTTTTGTCATCCCAAGGTGACCTGTCAACGGAATGTTGTGGGCCAAGTCCAGCAGGAACCTTCTGTGGCACTGGTGAACCACCAAACACTGGCTGGCCCCCATCTCAGAAGTCTTAGGTCACTGTACAGGAGTCAGTTCTCCCAGTACACCTTGAAGATCGCAGGGGCATCCCCCTGGGCATGATTCTCTGTCTGTTCACACAGATCTGCCAAAGTTAGACAGTCTTGCTGCACCTGGCAAAAGTCAGCTTGGCTTGGGCGCCCAGTTAAGGACAAGTCACTTAGCTTGCGGAGAGACCTGAGGTCTGCATCTACCGTGTCCTCCAACACAGCTTCTGGTTCTATGCCTGTAGGCAACCCTGAGGTCAATGAATCGGGTGCCGCCAAAGCAGACACTTCAGTAGTCTCTAGATTCTCTCCAGCAGGAGCAGGCATCTCTCTGGACTCTGGATCTGGCCTGGGTAGTACTGGCAGAGCCGATCTTATGCCATAGTTAACCGGAAGAGCCCCTTGACTCATTGCCTCCAGGGCTGCTGCTTCTTTGGCCCTCAATCGTGTTACTGCAGCGATGATTTCAGCATCAGGTCTATCGTTTCCTAATATACAGTCTATCAGAATGGCATCTTTGGTAACAACAGAGAGCTGAGAGGTTTCTCCTCTCTAACTGAACTCCATGATAGCCAATGGGCATCAGGTGAGACCATTGAATCCCCTGACTAATCTGTGAGGACATAGGATGATCTGGTCCTCTCACATCCACTGTCGTTAGACAGTGGTGATACTCGTACCTGTATCACAAAGTGCTTGGGCTTTGCTCCTGTTAATGAACATGTGGTCCAAAAAGATCTCTGTATTAGCAGGAACCGGTGCCTTGATGGGAGATCCAGTACCTTCCCCGCTCAGAGATACTAGGGTGCATTTGTCCAAACCCAGGTCGAGTGGGAATTCATCATCTAAGATGCCCACGTTGACCATCTCTTCCTCTTCTTCTTCCTCTTTGAGCATAGCGCTAACTACAGCCAGCTTGGACTAATTACTTAACCAAGTTAAACCTTGAATTGAATTACTTTTTCTGAGGGAGCGTAGACCGGCAGGCCCTAGTCACTTTGTCTACAGCCAGCTTGGGTCTACTCTTGCAGGCAGTATCTCCCTTCCTCTGTTGCCAGTCTCTGCAGGTAACGCAGCTTTGAGGGGCTGTGAGTGCAGATGCCCCAGTGCTAGGGGTGCCCTCACCTTTCCTTTCTGCTGGAGCAGACAATGTAAGTGACGGGGTTCTCCACTCTGACTTTTGAGGCCCTTTCTTGGCAAGAGGGTGCAAACCTTTCTCCTTACTCTGTATCGGTTTATAATTCTCAGTCCTCTTGTCATCTGGTTTGGATGCACAAACCACAGCCTTTTTCTGAACATGAGTAGCTACGAGCAGATCAGTTGCCTTTGCAAGCTTCCGAGGGTCCATGATAGTCTTGTCCACTAAATGCTAGTGTAACTCCCTCATGCATTGCTTAAGCATACTCTCACATGCAATCAGACTGAGCATGCCCATAAATGTGCCAGCTTTGTTTCCTGTGATCCAACCATTCAGATAGTTCAGGGACTGATGCATAAATGCCTCAAAGGTTTGACTCCCCTTCTTGGTGAGCTCTCTAAAGCTCTTGGTGTATTGTTCTGGGGTGTTGCAGAACTTCCAGAGGACTGCACCTTCATCTTGGCATAGATAGTCCTATCCTCCAGAGTCAACTGTTCCAACCGTCAGCAGACAGCTCAAAAGGGCTGCACCCCACAACTCCTCTGGGAGGTGATAAGCTAACTGCAGCTTTTCTAACCTTGGGGAGGTGGCGCCTAGGCTTTCCTTAGGATCCACCGCTGGCGATACTTCCTTCTCCAATGGATGTTTTGGTGGCCTCTTTCAGGCCTTCATGCTCCATCTTGCACAGCATCACAAAGTCCCCTTGTTTCTTCTCGGCCGCTGGATGTCCATGATTTCACTGAATACACTTCACCTAAAGGTGAAATCTTCAAAAAAAAATTTCTTCAAATTTGTTTTTATTATGCGGGGGAGACCCCGGCCCCCCCACATCCCTTTACGATATCTTATCCCCTAACCCCACCCCATCTATATTTTAAAAAGTACCCACTTACCTTATCAATTCGAAGAAAAACAATTCAAAGATTTCTGATTAGGTGAATTCAGTGAAATGTACGGTAATGTCGGCAACCAGCTGTTTTCATTCCTCTAGAGCTATTCTTCTCTCCTGTAGGAGAAATAGACTGTCGGGCCGAGCCCATCAAGATGCCTGGTAGCCCTGACCAAACCATGAGAACCCAAGGATGAGTGCTACTTACAGTAGACTTCTGACTAGTGGGAGACCACTGTGCCCGCCCGGCGGGAGGAACGCTGAGACTTGCTATCGCTGTTGCTTTCCTGGGCAACAGGGCTAGGGGATCCAGCTTGTGGCTCGTCCCCGGGCAGCCCTCCATCCCCCTACCTACATTGATAGCTTGTAGGCTTTTTAGCAGTTTGGCCGTCTTAACCTTACCGCCATGAGGAAGACCCTCTCTCGACAGAGGTTGCGCAAAACACTTATGGTCATGGTCTGAGCCTTGCTCATGTTTGAGTTCTATGGTTGTAAAAATAACTTGGCAGTAAAAACTAACGTTAACTGCACACTTCTTTTGGCTGGCTGAGCTGTAGGCAGAGTGTTTCAAATCCCTGCACTGCCACAAGTGTGATGAATTGGATTCGGCCTTCCAGGAGAACAATGATGAGTAGTGGTAAAAAGACCCACTCACACTTCTACAAACCAAAACACAAAATGATCATAACGGCAAAACAATCAAGGTTATAACTCCTTTTACCTTCTGGCCAATGGAAGGCTATACTCTCAAGAGTGGTGTGAAGGTTAACCAGTAGTGACCCAAAAAACACAGTATCACAATCCAAAATAAAGGGAATGCCCAATCAAGGTTTTACAAAAATATAAATACTTTCATAAAACACACCATCTGCATGAAGAATGAAAAGTGATTACTATACAATATCCCACCTCAAAGGAACGAACAGAGAAGATGCGACAGACTGGAGAAAGTAGCTCTCTGAATGTATTTTCAGGGGTGGTAAGTAAAGTATTATCATACAAAGCGATATTGGGTTGAAAGCAGGAGTGATCGTGACCTAACCATTCTCTAGAGCCCAAGTGGACGGTGGGGGCAGTTCTGTGGCACAGTACCTGAATTCAGTTCTTGGTGGGTTACTGCATCAGACCCCAGTTCAAATGTTGATGCAAGCTGATCAGGCTCAGTCTGGCACGTAGGATCATGGGGTTCCTGGCTGCAAGCGGGTGTCGAGTAGGGTCAAATGCAGGTGCGCTGTCTGGTTGAATGGCAGCGGTTCAAGTGATGCAGGTCGGGGCGGTCCCAAGAACGCTTAACAGGTGGCCAGGCCAAGTCGGGCTTTGCTCACTGGGAAAGGTTGATGAGTGACACTCCAGCAGTTCGAGTCGGTGGGCGACTGTCGTTGAAGTGGTGATCGAGGGTGCCTCAATGTGCAGTAAATGAGGTGACAGTTCTCAGGCTAACTGGGACAAGCTGTGGTTGTAACCCCTGGCTAGATTGAGCATGTGACCCTCCAGAGGTTCGGTTTGGTTTCCGGCGTTGAGCAGTCGCTTCAGACCTATCAAGTGACGTGCTTCGCTAGGACACAATGCAGTGTCAAGCTGTTTTAGATGCAGTACAATAGTTCGGCTGGTTGAGAGGGACCACGAGGGGGCGCTGGATGTTGGTCTAACTGTCCATCGATCCGCATGGGCTGCCCGAATCCTGCTAAATCCTGACTGAATCCTGGTGCGGATATAGATTAAAAGGGAAAATTGAGTAGGAGATTGTGCCCGCGCCCACCCCCATGAAAGTCTGGCACAAATCGGCATGAGTTGAGGCTCCCTGCGCCCTCGGCGAAATCCACCGAGGCCGAATGCGAAGCCTGCCTGAAGAAGATGGCCGTCATGCCCCGGAGGCCAACTGACGGTGTCCAGTAGCCGGGGGACCTGCAGAGCTGGTGGTCTGCTGCCCCACGGCGCGGACTGCGACAACACTCTGCCATTATAAGAGGACCTCCCTCCCCGGTGCCCGCCGTGTGCGCTGTGTGCGAGAGGCTGGGTGCTCGGGTCGAGGGGTGCCCACCCCCGCGACTTTCAAAATGATGCAGACAGGACCTGGGGCCAGGTAAGCAGTGTGCCCCCCCTCCTTCCCTCCTCCTTCGCCTCAGTGAACCCCAACACACCACTACTTTTTTTTTTTTTTTTTTTTTTTTTTTTATTTGTTTAGTCGTAAAACAACTTTTCAAATCAATTACATAACACTTTTCAACATTATTTCATCAATCATTAATAGTGATCATAATAAAAATAATAAAAGATACATAGTACAATCATTTAACCACAATTAGATTTAGATCGTAAAATTTTTTTTTGCCGTTGAGACCTCTTTGGTCTCTACACTATATGGTGTTTTTTCATTGGGTTCAATGCAAAAGGGGAGAGAAAACATTCATACTTTGCATAGATCAAAGTTCTCAAATTCATTAAAAAATATAATCATCTGGTAAAACTAAGTCTAGAAATTGCGTAATTGCTATTTGCAGAGATATTCTAGGGCTAGAGAAGAGCATTTGCCATTTCTGGAACTGAGTTACATGGTTCTGAAATATTAATTTACCTTTAAAACATTTATTTCTCGCCTCTGACACTGCTTCACAGTCTACTAACAGATGCTGCATGGTTTCAATTTGAGCTTTATTTTTGCAGTATCTGCAGTAATTTTGCTCACCTGTGATGATCTTTCTTCTATGCAAAATGTCACGAGTGTTATATAGGTTCAGCCTGAACCTCATGTACTTTCCTCTGAAGTGCGAGCTCGGATGTTTTATAAGGTAAGAGGCGGTTATGCCAAGTTTCTTCAGCCCAAAGAGAGTAACATCAAAGTCCTTATAGGTTGAGCACTTATTGATGTTTTCCGCCCAATCATGCTGGAATATTTTTACTTTAGCACGATCAGGGTTTGATAGCAGTAAATCAAGTGTTATTGCCGCATCACTAAGTGCATCTAATGTATGATTGCGCCACTTGCGAGGGAAGATATTGCTAGATGTTAATAAGTTATGGGCTACAACCTGTAAAATGGTTGATTTCTCCAGCCCTATCATAGTTTTCCGTAGGAATGCACATTGTTTCCATGCTACTTGTGAATAGAGCGATGTAAGACCCAATTCAAAACGAATTATTGCCATGGGTGCACAAACAGGGAGTCGCAACACTTGTTTCCAGTAATCTGATTCTATTCTGTCCCAAAATGTGCGGTTCCTATGTGAGCAAGCTTCAACTCCATACAATAAGATGGGTGTTACTTTCATCTTATAGAATGTAATAATGTGCATCACTGAGAACTTCCCATATTTTCGTAAGAGGATTCGGGATTGTGACACCAAAGATTGTAATTTAACTTTCATCTCATCTTTATATTGCTCCAATGTTTTGCTGTGCTGTACCATTACACCCAAATATCTATATTGCTTGACGATATCCATTTTAGCTTGCTGTAGATGCCAACTATAGTTGCTCATTCTGGAGTGCTTTTTAGGGTCACATACAACTATCTGAGATTTGTGTATGTTGATATTCAAGTTGTTGTCCTGAGCATACTCGCTCAACCGATTTAACATGTTTTGCAATCCTACAGGGGTCTGTGACAAAAGGACTAAATCGTCTGCATATAATAAATATGGGACTCTCTGTGATCCTATTCTCGGTGGATCACCTGCACAGTTGTTCAAATATTCGCCTATGTCAAGTATAAAGAAATTAAACAAGAAGGATGCCATAGCACATCCCTGTTTTAATCCCCTATATGTTCTAATCCTCGGCGATAGTTGGCCATCAAAGGTAATATGTACTTGCATAGAAGTATTAGAATGGAGCAGGATTATCAAAGAAAGTAACGTGCTTGGGCAGTCATTTTTCTTCAATTTACTATAAAGTCGTTCCCGATCGATTGAATCGAAAGCGGCTTTAAAGTCTATAAATCCTAAATACAAAGGGGCGCCCTGCTTTAGCTGCTGAGCCTGTATAATAGCAAGTGCAAATATATTAGGGATGGTGCCTAATCCCCTCACAAATCCAGACTGGCGAGGGTCTAATAATGATTTTTTTTCAACCCAAGCATTGAGTTCGTGGAGTATGATTCTGCAAAAGATTTTACCTGGGGCATCCAATAGTGATATTGGGCGATAGCTATCTGGGGATTGTCGATCACCCTTTTTATATATTGGGACTGTAATTGCCTGGGTCCATGTTAAAGGAATCATCTGATAGAGATTGATTGCGGTGAAGATGTGAAACAGGATGGTTGCCCATATCTCCGGATGCTTTTGCATAGCAAAGTTGGATAAACCATCTGGCCCCACTGCTTTTGACTTGCTAGCAGTTGTGATCAGTTGATATATCCCCGCCTCATTAAACTCTAGATTGAACGGTGTGGTGCTAATCAAATTGCTGGAAGAGGAGCTACTCTGAGGTGCAGCATAGAGTTTACCAAAGTGCAAGATCCACGTCTGTGTGTCCACGGCAGTTGACTGGGCGCAGATCTGACGTAGACCAACAGATTGGTTCATCTCTGCCCACATTTTGGAGATATTTTTGCTGGCAAGCGTTTTTAACATTGACGCTCCATCTTTCTGGTAAAGAGCACCTCGATGGCATCTAATCCAATTTTTATATTCGTTGCATAGCTTCCTAGAGAGGTGTATTCGAATGGCCGGAGGATGTCTCATGAGTTTCCTTAATTCTGTACGATACGCAGTTTTCCTTGCACTTACCAAATTATCAAATATATGTAGATGTTTTTCGTTATGTTGTTTACTTATGTGATTTTTGGTCTGCCGGAAAACCTGCAACATATTGCTATATGCAATTCCCGAGTTATCTATTGTATTCTTTTGATTAAGACTTGACTTTTCGAGAAGTTCGTTGAAGTAAATGAGAGCATCCTCCGACCATCGTAGGCGACACCCCCCAGTGTTTACCACTAAGCAGCCTTCATTTAACTCATTTGGACTACTTCTATGTTGCATTTGGACTTCTAATTCAGTGGACAACATATTATGGTCGCTAGCTTCTGTGGCTAAGACCACAAAACTACGAACAGCCGGCCATAACGTCGTGTTTACATAGATGTAATCTATGATGGATGATTTTGTGCCTCTATGCCACGTTGTAGCCGGTGGTATGTTGGTTGAGAAAGCTCCGTTCAAAACATGCAGACCCCTGTGCTGAACCAGTGCTAACCAGCGTCTTTGTCTCTGGTTAATCAACACACTCTCATTCCCCAGGCATCTTAAATTTAAGTCACCAGCAAGTATTAGTGACCTTGTGCTGCAATCACTGGCCACCATGTCTAAAAGGTAGTTTAGATCTCGAAAAAAACAGTCATCCGTTATTGCCCGTGAATTCCAGTACAAATTTAACACCGCGTATACAACATCACTGGATATGGTTACCTTGATCAACATCATGAATTCATTCGGCATAGCCCATAGCTGGGACATCATACCAGTTTTTTTCCTTACTGCTATAAGGAGACCCGACATTGGCCTACCCATTTGTGTCTTAATGGCGGGGTTCAAATGAACTTCATATCTGTCCCAAATGGGGGGATTGACCAACCATGTTTCCTGCAATAGTATCAAATCATAACTATTCAAGTGATGTAAATTGTTGTTAGCAAGATGCCTATGGCCTCTAGTATTCCAACTAACTAAAGTTAAAGATTGATCAACTTTATGGCTTAGTTATCTATGCTCATTGCTATTAAAGCAAGAGCAAGGCATATTGAATGAAACGTGATTTTGAGTTTTTGAGGGTGTATTAGCTTTTGGTTGATTCACTTGTAGATTTCGAATCTTAGTTGGATCCCGAATAGCATTATCGATATCAAGGTCAAAGCCTAAAGCATTTAAGGCACCCTTAGATTGCCAAATTAAATTTTGCACCACCCTCGAATGAATCCAGAGTCTTACTATATTCACATTTCTGTGTTCCACAAATTCCACCTGTGCCAAATCTCCCGATACAATATCCTCAAGCTGTTGGATATCCGAAAATATTGCCATAACAGCTCTACGGTTTAAATCGTATTGGGTGAATGGCGGAGGTTTACACGCTAGAATCAGTGAGTGAGGAGCTGGATTAGCTTTGGGGGAACGGTTTTTCTCCGGGGCTTGCTTTTGGCCTGGTTTTCTAATCTGAGCTGACTCCCTCAATGGTGTTTGTGTGGGAAGTGCATTTCTCAAAGCACTCTCAATAATACATTTGATAGAATCTGAGAGATCACTCGTTAGGGCGGAGTCTTGTGCATATATGTTAGATGTGGAGGATGCTTTTAAGCAGCTTTTGCTTGGTCTGGGCTCCTCTTGATGTTTTATTTGGGTATTCATAGAAGTACTTATCGGTTGTGTTTGGGAGGGAAATTCCTGAGTCACTGATAGATTCAGATTGCCCTGCTCTTGTTTACCTTTGTTCTGAGAGCATTCACAGATTCCTCTGGATGTGTCTATTTGGGATTGTCGGTTTGACATATAAGCGTCAACAGCCTTCCTAATCTCAATTCTATCGATATTATTCTGTGTGTTTTTCTCACTAGCCTTTCGGCTAGCAGTAGACTGTAAGTCATTTGTGACAGTTGGAATGCAGGGTGGTGGAGATTGAGGTAAATTTTGCGGGCGTAATGCCTGTATGAGGTCATTTAGAGGCGAGTGATCCAATGCTTGAGCAGATTGGCAGGGAAGCACATCCTTATTTCTCGCATTGCACATCTGCAGTGCATATTTTTTCTTAATTGCCTGTGATGCCCGAATCTGGTTTTTTTTTGGGAGCGAAATAGCTTTTAGGAAGCGTTTAGTCACAGCATTTTCCCTGTGTTTTATAGTTTTTTCATTCTTTGAGAGTTTTGGGTGCCCTGTTTTTATTTTTTGAGAGATTTTATTTCTGGGTTGCTGTGGTATATCTTCACATGCAGCTACTGCATCCAATATGTTCTCGTCACTGTGCTTAATTGCACTCGATTTTTGCAAGGTGAAAATTGGGAACAGGGCTTTTGTAGTGGGTACATTTAATTGTCCCAGTGAAGTCGTGTTTCCACTTTGAGGTGGATTCTCAGGACTCTTACAAGGATCATATATGATGGCAGCTATATGAGGTAGGACGCTTATGGGTTCTTCTCTTAACCTCTTAGTGGATGGGAAAGTGCTATGATTAATGAACTCATGTTTATGGTTGGTTTGAGAGGCTGTGGTGGTTGCAATTAAAGGCGTTGCTGGGATAGCAGATCTTTGATCATTAATCAGCACAATCTCGCGCCTCAACATTTCATGGGATGTTAAAATTTTTTGCAGGAGCGTATCCTGCGTCACCAACCGTGCATTTATTGTTTGGTATGTTTGATTTAATGCCTGAATAGCTAGATTCATGGCTTGCAATGCTATGTTGGAAAACAATTCAGGTGTTTCATGAGGGAGTGACGTGTTCAGTCCCTGCGTTTTAGTGTGAGCAATGCTCCTTTGTGATATTGAGCTAGAAATATTGGATTCTGTTGATGAGTATGAATATGATTCCTCAGGAAAAAGCACTGGTGATTTGGAGAGATTTTCTGACATCAGACCATTCGAAAGTGCCGAGCCATCAGGGTCTAAGTCAATCACAACCACATCTTTGATGGGTGAGGTTGTATGAGACCCAGTCTCGGATACACCCTCAAGCAAAGTGGAATCTGTTACTATTTGACATGGGTGTCTCTTTGCTGACTGCTCATTACACAGATCTTTAGATAGAGCAGAGTCAGCAAATGTAGCAACAACATTTTCTTTAGCAACGGTTGCCTGTTTGTTTGATAGACTAAATTTTGCTCTATGAGCTGACAAGGAACCATTACAGAATTGTCGAATGTCCATATTGTGCAACCTCCCCTTGGGACCTCTAGCCCCATTAGGTGTTGAATTGAGATTAGTGCTTACTTGCTGAAGATCAGAGGATACAAGGTCCATGCGGGTATGAAAAGATTGAGGCATTCCGGTCGTGAGTCCGTACGTCTTCATCATTACGCCACCAAACAGCCGCACAACAGCCGATGGACTTGACTCCTGCCGGGCTTACCGCCGCGAGGGTGACAGCCTCGCTGTTTTGTAGATGGCTGGAATCACGTGATAAGTCACGTGGGCACTATGGCCCCGCCCCCTCCAGGAAGCGCAGCGTTCTCCTCGCAACACACAGCAACACCGGCAAGAGCTCCTCCCTGCTCGCAGTACCGGGTGAGTGTGGATTAATTAGCAGTCTTTGCAATGTCCAAAGTTCGAATGAAATTGACACAGCGCTCGGGCGACAGCCTCGCTGTTTTGTAGATGGCTGGAATCACGTGATAAGTCACGTGGGCACTATGGCCCCGCCCCCTCCAGGAAGCGCAGCGTTCTCCTCGCAACACACAGCAACACCGGCAAGAGCTCCTCCCTGCTCGCAGTACCGGGTGAGTGTGGATTAATTAGCAGTCTTTGCAATGTCCAAAGTTCGAATGAAATTGACACAGCGCTCGGGCGACAGCCTCGCTGTTTTGTAGATGGCTGGAATCACGTGATAAGTCACGTGGGCACTATGGCCCCGCCCCCTCCAGGAAGCGCAGCGTTCTCCTCGCAACACACAGCAACACCGGCAAGAGCTCCTCCCTGCTCGCAGTACCGGGTGAGTGTGGATTAATTAGCAGTCTTTGCAATGTCCAAAGTTCGAATGAAATTGACACAGCGCTCGGGCGACAGCCTCGCTGTTTTGTAGATGGCTGGAATCACGTGATAAGTCACGTGGGCACTATGGCCCCGCCCCCTCCAGGAAGCGCAGCGTTCTCCTCGCAACACACAGCAACACCGGCAAGAGCTCCTCCCTGCTCGCAGTACCGGGTGAGTGTGGATTAATTAGCAGTCTTTGCAATGTCCAAAGTTCGAATGAAATTGACACAGCGCTCGGGCGACAGCCTCGCTGTTTTGTAGATGGCTGGAATCACGTGATAAGTCACGTGGGCACTATGGCCCCGCCCCCTCCAGGAAGCGCAGCGTTCTCCTCGCAACACACAGCAACACCGGCAAGAGCTCCTCCCTGCTCGCAGTACCGGGTGAGTGTGGATTAATTAGCAGTCTTTGCAATGTCCAAAGTTCGAATGAAATTGACACAGCGCTCGGGCGACAGCCTCGCTGTTTTGTAGATGGCTGGAATCACGTGATAAGTCACGTGGGCACTATGGCCCCGCCCCCTCCAGGAAGCGCAGCGTTCTCCTCGCAACACACAGCAACACCGGCAAGAGCTCCTCCCTGCTCGCAGTACCGGGTGAGTGTGGATTAATTAGCAGTCTTTGCAATGTCCAAAGTTCGAATGAAATTGACACCACTACTACAAGAGGGGCCCCCTCAGCGCCCGCCGTGTGCTAGCGGCTGGGCACTCGGATCGAGGGGTGCCCCGCAGATGCGCCCGGTGGGGGTGAAGAGAGGACCCGGGGCCCCCCCACACCTGCTACAACTGCAGGGGTGTTTTACCCCTCCCCCTCCACAGGACGCGGCGGGGGATACCAACCCATTGGAACATACTGCCCATCCCCCACTGGCGGTCGGAGACCCCCACTGAGTAACAGGGTCCCACCCAGCAATGGACACCGCAGGGGGGACACACGCCTGCAAACTCGACCAATACCCTAATAACTGGGCCGCCACAGGACAGCCTGAACCTCCGCACGCAGCTGCCACGTGGGGCTCCCCCCACCCCGGCGCCGCCCGTGTGCCTTGTGGGCGAGCAGGTGGGCACCAGGGTTGAGGGAGGCCCCGCCAACTGACATTGGGGGACATTGGGGGAACAAGCCTGGGGACAAGGCACACCCGTGGGCAACAATAAAGGGGACGACAGCACACTAAAACAGTGGCCACCCCAGTGAAACACGTGGCTGGCACCCCAGACAGGCATAGAACCTGAGGCATACATTACGCGGATCTGGGGTCTAAAATAAACCTGCCCCGGAACCACTGAGAAACCCCACCCCCCCAACCGGGGATCTAAGACATACAACCCCACCGCACTGCAAACAATCCACAGGAGGATATACCAACACATAAAACCAGCGGACGGGCGCATACCCTACACAGGAAACCCTTCAGACACGGGTGAGAAGCAGAGACCACACTGCAGAGAAGACCTGAGACATAACGGCTCACGATGTGAAAGCAAAAAGAAGATATCGAGGCTGAGTACCCCAAAAGGAAATACACCAAACGCGGGTTCAAAAGATAAGCAGATCTTTATTCTACAACTGAACAGTTTCAAAGGACAAAGCAACAGATAGCTATCAGGCCCTGAGTACAACACAGTGAAAACCAGCCCTGTTCGGTGTGTTCGGTGAGTGGGGCTGTACATCAGAATAGTCGCACCTTTTATTCACTCCAAAACATGAAGTCCAACCCACTTGTGAGTTAATGAATCTTGGATCTAGGGTTTGTGCCGAGTTCGCTTCTAATTTATGCATCTATACATTTAGGGCAGAGGTCTTCAAATTGTGGGGCGCGCCCCCCAGGGGGGCGTGGCTGCCTCCCAGGGGGGCGCCAGAGCACAGCATGAAGTGTAAAAAGAAAGAAAAAAAATGTTTTTTTTTTTTTTTAGATTGGAGGTAATGGGAAGGGGCAGCTCACATGGTCAGACTGGACCATAAAACGGTCTTAGGCACCAATGAAAAAATGGCCAGCAGTTGCAAATGGATATTCAGGCCGTCAGTCACAGACTGTTTGAATAGTACCCAAGGGGTTGTTTTTTGTTCAAATGTAAACAAATTGTGGTGTTTAAAGAATATTTATTCATCAACAATGGTCAAAACTACTAGCTGCATAGTGAAGTAACTCCTCAAACTGCCCCACATTAGCCAAAAAAGTGGCACATTTTGACTGGCCTACACTAGCATTTTGCATTTTTGGTACGGTCATCACCCTATTGCCCTATAGACCAGTCCGAGCCTGCCAGCTCATCCATAATGGGTGAGGGGGCGTCCACCCACTGGCCACCTCACCCATTATGGAGGAGCTGAGGAACAAGCCCAGTAAAATACTGAGCACAACCCTCAGCTGCCTTTTCCAGCTGATGGAGTGCTCCTGGGCTGGCTGAACTGTCAAAGGGAAACACTGTTTGCCTTTGACAGTTCATTTTCCCCAGCCGCACATGATCACTGAGCTATGCAACGCTGGGGTTGTTTTGCTTCGCCAGCCTTGCATAGCTCATTGTAAATGCTGTCTGGGGCACTGCATGTATGTATGTCTGAGGGGGGCTCCTGCACCTCCTCGCACATACGGGCTGAGCAACCTGGAGCAGGGCATTTTAGCAACCACGCGCAGGCTACTGCAGAAGGTACGTTTATGGTGATTTATTTTGTATTTAAATGTGTATGGATGTGTTTATGCTTGTGTAATGGGACTGTGTTGGGAGCAGGATGGGCGGCAGCACTGGGATAGTGGTGGGAGTAGAGTGGGGAGAGCCCAGGGTCTGTACTGGGAATAGGGTGCGGTGACGGCATGCAAAAGTTCATAGCGATTTCTACATACTGTCCATCTGGTACTTTTGGGGGGGCCCGGCCTGCCCAAACTTTGCTCAGGGGGGGCCCAGGCCAAAAATGTTTGAAGACAACTGATTTAGGGGTTATCCTTAATATATTCTCCAACAAGTTACAATAGCAACAGTGTGTCTTTGGATTTCATATTGAGCATTCGCACACATTTATACAATATACTTAAACAAGTGTTCACATTAGATGCTCGAACAGTATTGGGCACGATATATGTTCATGGATCAGTTTCGTTGGTACAGGTAATCCTCTATACACACGTCAACGAAGGACAAGGTCTCAGTACATGACCCTAACATTTGGCCTGCAGGCAGTTTACACATTAACTTGTACACAGAGGTCAAGACGGCCATGTTACATTCAAAACGACACTGTCCACCATCTTAGAACACAGGGTGACTTTAGAGTGGGAATCTAAAATGGCGTATGAACCTAAAATGGCGTCTAATACTGATCTAAGGTCAGGACCTTGCAACGTGGATTTCCTTGCAGAGCGACTTGGCCTGGGCCAATATATATACACACGGTCTAGAAGGTATAATATGATTTCCCATTCGACAAACCCTCCTTTTGGCCTATGCCAAGCGCTAAACTACTTCTAATCACTTTACAAATAATTCCACGTCTCAATGTCCATACACCCTGAATCACCATCAGAGATATCAATCGCCATTAGATCGGTTACTAGAATTACTTTCAGCACATATTCATTGGAGTTCTTGTCTGGGGCGTATACCTTGTGTCCTAATGTACCCATCGCCTGTGCGCAACATCCCCCTAGCATCGAACATATACCAGGAAGACATTGTACACAGCAACAAAGAAACAACAGAATTCCCAAAATGATCAGCAAGACCGAAAGTACCTTCCAACCCCAAGATCGCAAGAAGTCCCAGAAGCAAGCGCTAAGATCCCAGTTTCCCTCGGGAACATGCACTTCTGAACGTAGGACACGCAGATTCTGTATTGCCTTGAAGATAGTTGGGGAGGAATCTGGCACGAAAACACAGCAAGCGGACCCCACTAATTTACATACCCCTCCACGTTCAGCTAGGATGACATCTAATGCCATCCGGTTCTGAAGTGCTACTAACCTTATTGCTTTCTGTTCTAGAGTCATATTATAGAGTATGTCAGTGGTCCGGTTGATGATTCTCTCCAGTACTCTCGCTAGTCTCCTGATATACTCAGAGTTCAGTATTTGTCTCCAAAATGGCACAAAAGATTTTCCTATGGCTCCCAGAACTTATGCTGGAGTCCACCGTTCTCGTCCCGCCGTGGACGAGCTTTTGAAACCTCTACAGTACTGGCTATGAATACCCCGGGTAACAGGATCCCTAAATAACAAGTTCCCTGCCAATCCCTGGGTAACCATGGAAATACTACATTACCGCAAATAAAGTAGACAGGCTCGCCTATATACAAAGGTCTGTCTTCCCCAGTCAAATTCGCAACGTTGGTGCAACCTTTAAAATCACCCTTTGACTGAGTACCATTCCTCTGTATGTAGAAAGAAACTGAATCGGGGCTATAGTTAACAGTGGAAGAAGGAGGCGTGGCATCCTTATTGCCTATAGGAGCCATTTCAAAAGAAATCAAAAATTGAAAAGGACGAGACAGTCTATCAGAAAGCCTAATAGAAGCAACATTAGGCTTACTCTTATTTGCAAAGAGCGAGCATCCCAAGGGAGTCAGAACACGTTTTTCAAACCGATTCAAATTAGTCCCATCAAAGTTCCCTGAGATGCTATCGTTCCAGCGACCAAAGAATAGTGCTCTAAGAGAAGCATAGCATGCAGTTGTCAAAGGTAAAGGATGAGTATACCAACCTGGCCCCTTATCCCCGTGTTGCGGTAAATGTGAGCAGACCCAACAGTTGGACTTATTAAGGATAGCATGTGTAGCATTCATGATGAGTAATAATGTGTTGTTATGGTATCTCTGTCTATGCTGAGAGTCTCTAGGAGATAGAGTGTGCAGATGCATGAAAGGAGTAGAAACAGTAGGTACATTTTCAGTCGGCAACAAACTCTCAAGTGGGTTCACTTCTTCTAGATACCAGAAGCCTAAAACAATGAGTATTATGAAACCAATTAACATTATTACAAGGCAGCAGTACGTTTTCGGGGCCCACATAGTTGAATGTTCATTTCCGTAACTGGTGACACATTCTTTTCCCTTTTCCATACGAGCGGGAGCGGGTGCAGGCATTGCAGTCTTCAAACGAAAAACACCAATGTTTTTAGCTGGCAACCTCCAGGCCTAGTGTCTTCTTAATCCTTCCACAAACCCTAGCTAATAGAATCCATTTTCTTTCAACCAATTAATCGGGCCAAAAAGCAAGCCCTTGATGACTTTCTTCTTCTCCGAGTGCACAGCCGAACCGTGCCGTAAGTCTATTTCCTTGGACGCAAATCGTACTTTACGATCCCTGGTACTGATTGATCCGTGAACAACCTGCCGTTCCCACTGGAAGCGGCGAATGAACAGAAGTAAGATTAGAGGCACAAATGGGGATCCCCTCCGGAAACAAAATGGTTGGAGAGTGTGGGGGTGGAATGGCTGTTTCCCCAGACTTCACAGGATCAGGGAGAATCCCTGACACACTTTCGATGCCAGTTACTGCTTCGGGATCGTCGGTTGCAGTACTGATGAGGGGTTCTGCTTCTTCTGTAATTTTCTTGGTGTGTGTTGCGTGGATCCAATTTTTGCTGCCTGCCACTCGCACCGCCGTCTGTGAGACCAGTAGGACCTGGAAGGGGCCCGGCCAACGAGGTGCAAGGCAAGACGATTGCTTGAAGGCCTTTACAAGGACCCACTCCCCAGGTCATATGCTGTGACCGGGGCCCTCGTATCGTACAGGTAAAGCCTCTCGCACCTGGTGATAAATCAAATACAAGTTTTTAGTCAACCGGCTACAGTAATCTGAAAGAAGTACATTTTCAACATTTCTCAAGGAAAGACATTTTGGAATGTTCCAGATATTAGCAGGCCTCCTCATTACGACCTCAAAGGGAGAGAGCCCAGACTAAGTTTGAGGGGTTGTACGAATTGATAACAACACGATCAGTAAGGTTTCCGGCCATTTTAGTTTGGTGCCGGCACACGTCTTAGCGAGCTTTTTTTTGATGATGCCGTTGTATCTTTCCACTAGTCCGGCACTCTGAGCATGTCTGGCCGAATGGAACCGTTTATCGATCTGTAATCCCGCGCATATCTGCAGAATTACAGCAGCGATAAAATGTGGACCATTGTCCGACCAGATGACTCTTGGTAGCCCGAACCTTGGGAAGTATTCTTTTAACATAGTCTTTGCAGTAGTCATGGCTGTAGCATCTTTAACAGGAAAAGCCTCAACCCATTTGCTGAACGCACAGATGACAACTAACACATACTTAAGATTATTACATCGCTCCATCTCAATTAAATCAAAGTGTATAACCTCAAAAGGGACAGACGGTGGACCAAAACTTCGCCTAGGAGTTGACGTGCCCTTTCCCACATTATGCTGTAGACAGATCATACATTCTTGGACAAAGCCTTCAGCTATCTTAGAGATTTTGTCGTTTACCCATACATTTTCCAACATTTGTGTGATTTTGCGTGCACATATATGTGTGGGACCATGGGCCATAACAACCATCATCAGAATGTACACGTTGGGAAGTAGCCATTTCCCTTCAACTCTGTCAACCCAACACCCATCATCGTCAAGTTTCCCCAAGCCCTCAGCCCATTTCTTAGACTCTTCTAATGTGGCATCGGCTTGGATATCCCTTACAGAATCAACACCCTCATCCATTGTATAGGCATTTGTGGCCTCCCTTGAAGAGTTCAGTGGCAGTCTGTTTAGCTATCTGATCAGCAAAAGCGTTCCCTTTTCCTACATCATCTACAATCTTTTGATGCGCTGTGCATTTTACGATAGCCAGCTGAGTAGGGAGTGCAAGCACTGAGAGTAGCCATACTATCAGGGAGCCATGCTGTATTTTTGTACCATGTGAAGCCAAGAACCCTCTTTCTGACCAAAGTCTCCCAAAGCTGTGAACCACCCCAAAGGCATACTGACTGTCAGTGTATATATTCACGGTAAGCCCTTCGGAAAGTTCGCAAGCTCGGGTCAATGCTATAATCTCTGCGGCCTGCGCAGAGTTATGCGTGATTCTCTTGGTTTCCATGATCGTGCTCAATTTAGTGATTGCATAAGCAGCTGTGGATGTTCCATCTGGAAGTTTAAAGCAGGAGCCATCGCAAGACAGCTCCCCTTGTGGACTATTCAAAGGAGTATCTTTTAGATCAATTCTACCCTTCGTCTCTTGTTTGGTGGTGTAAAGGCAGTCATGTGACTCTTCATCACTGCAAACAGTACCTTGCGGAAAAGGTAAGAGTTCAGCTGGATTAAGAACACAACACCTCTTAATTTGAATGTGTGGTGCAAACAAGATCAATTCATATCTCGTCAACAGTGCGGAAGTGAGGTGTTGCGTTTGAGTTCTGTTCAATAGAACATCTACAGAGTGAGGTACCATCAGGGTTAAAGCATGGCCTAGAACCATTCCCTCACTCTGTTTTACAGATGCAGCAGCAGCAGCGACAGCTCGCAAATATCTTGGCAAAGCGCATGCTACAGGATCAAGGGCAGAAGAAAAGTAACCGCATGGCCTATTCTTCCCTCCATGTTCCTACGTTAATACAGCCAAAGCACAGCCATCACATTCATGCACAAACAACACAAAGGTCTTTTCATAATTTGGTGTGCCCAAAACCGGTGCCGAGCACAACGCAGTCTTGAGCAAATCAAATGCACGCTGGTGCTCCATGTTCCACGGCAATGGCGAAGAAATGCCCTTCTTCGTCAGAGCCAACATTGGCTTAATCGTTAACGAAAAGTTGGGGATCCACTGCCTACAGTAAGAAGCCATTTCTATCAAGGCTCTGACTTCCTTCTGTGTATTTGGGACGGACATGCTAGAAATTAGTTTTATCCGTTCAGGCGTCAATCTTCATCCCTCCTTTGATAGGAGATAGCCTAAATAGGCGACCTCCTGGCAACAATATTGAAATTTTTTAATCAAAGCTTTATGTCCGTGTTTAGCCAGGTGAATAAGCAACAACACAGTGCCCTCCTTACAAACGCTCTCTGAGTCGGCAGCTAAAAGCAAGTCATCAACATATTGAAGCAGTGTACAAGTAGAGGGCAACTCAAGGGTATAGAGCTGCTCTTTCAAAGCCTTACTGTAGATGCTAGGACTTTCCGTGTAACCCTGCGGTGCACGGGTAAATGTGAAGGAGCGTCCACCCAAGGTGAACACAAACAAATATCTACTTTCCTTATGTATAGGAATACTAAAGTAAGCATTCTTTAGATCCACAACACTAAAGTGAGTAGCTGAAGCCGGGATCATAGTTAATATCGTCGTCACATCAGGCACAATTGGAAATTGTGGAGCGACGATCTTATTGATGGCACGTAAATCAATTATGAAACGAAAAGGAATTGCATTCTCGCCTTTTTTGTACACGGGCAAAATCGGACTATTGCACAAACTACCTGCAATTTCCTCAATCAGCCCTCGATGCACAAAATCGGAGACAATGCATTTCAAAGCTTGCTCCCCATCGACTGAAATCTTATAATGTGGAATGCGTGACAGCTTCACTCCATGTTTCAAAAAAATCTTAACAGGCTCAATTTGCAAAACACCGACATCATTGTCGTCAACTGCCCACAAACACTCCGGAACATCACTAAATTCCGGCGGCAAAGGTCTAGTCAAGAATTGAGAGACAGAAAGTTGCTGTGGTGAAATCGTCAAACGCACTCCATCAGAAGAACAATGAATTACCACATCTAATTCCTTCAACAGATTCAACCCCAGCAAATTCTCTCCACAATTCGAAGTCAAAAGGAATGGACAGTGGTCCGTTAAGGGACCTAAACAAATAGGTACCGGCGAAGAAACCGGGCAGACAACTGGTGTGCCAGAAAACCCTACAGAAACGTTAGTTTGCCCTGACAGTGGAATGTTTGGAACCCGAGAATGATCAATGGAACACTTCTGTGCCCCTGTATGTATCATGAATAGAGATGTTTCCTATTTCCCACTATCATTTCAACGTAGGGACCTTTCTGATTAACGGGAATAGGTTTCAGTTCCAAACCCTGCTGCGGGCAATCCTAGCGAAACAGAATGTCGTCAAAAGGAAGTTCTTCAGAGAGGTAAGCGGCAGAAGGATGGTCAAAAATGTTTCTAGTATCCACACTTGGTGCCTGATTATCCTGTGAAATAGGTTGCTGTGAATCTTGTGCAAACTGAGCTCTGCCAGGGCCCCTTACACCTGGGCTACCTCTACCCATATTCCCATATGTGTTATTTGACCTCTTTCGGAGGATCGGGCATTGTTCACGCCAATGACCCTCTTGCCTACAAAAGGCACACTGGTTAATGTTTACAGGACCCAAGGGCACATTTCCTTGTGGAACATACTGACCTCTAATTTGTGAATTACCCCCTCTAGGGCCTCTAACAATTTGCTGTAACAATACTTTTGTCTTCAAATCACCTTTTCTCTTTTCGACTCTTTCCTTTTCATTATTGACACAATTCTCATAGTACTGAGCCATGTGCAATACTTCTGATTGAGACTTTGCTTGCCAAGCGCTCCCGGAAGACATATTTTGCGACTGAATGTGAGGCAGCAATCCACGCACAAATGTGTCTACAAATAATCTTTTCCCAGACTCTGTGCCTAAATCTAGTGCACTGAAATCCGAGAATACCTGTTCAGATCGAATAAAGAACTCGGTAGCACCCCCAGACTTCCCTTGTACACAGGCAGTAAGCTTGTCCCAAATCATTCTCTTTTCGGAATTATAGTTTTCAATTCCGCAACTATTCTGTCAGGCAAAGTTACTATCACCTGAGGCGGTCTTTCGCCAGCTGGCCTTTCTCCATCGAGTCTAATTATGTTAGCCCATGTATCTCCTAACCCTGCTACGTCATCTAGAGTCCTAACTTGTTTCCACAAATCTACGGGCAGGAGTACGGGAAATAACAGATCAATATCACTTAAAGTAATAGTGAGGATTGCAAAACAGACTCTATTTCTTTATTGAACCCTGTCGGATTTTTCCTAATGTTGGGAATAGATTGCCTAATAGTGTTCACTTCCTGTCTTGAGAACGGGACGTGAACGAAATGAGACACATAATGTGCAGGTATTTCATAGGCTTGAGCACCCGTTCCGACATCTGCTGGAGCCTCGACTTTTGGGACAAGTGTCGGAGGAACCTCTCTCATAGACAACTGAGAAATAGGCAACTCCGAACGCTTACTAAGCAACAGAGCTAAATCGAGCGCTAAAGCAGCCGAAGAAGTGTCAAATGAAAAAGCTCTCTTGTAAATACTCAATAACTCTGTGGGACAACAAATCTTTCTTTTTACACACTCATCCTGTAGGTATTGTACCATTACATGTACCACTTTCCTCAGAATATCCGGTGTATACTGACTATACATGTCATAAACTTCAACAGCAGTTATCGATGTGTCTGAGATCCATCTAATCGCATCTTTCATGCAAATTCGCATTTCCTCAGATATCGATTTGCGACAAGGAACAAACCATTTCTGCACATACATACTATCTCCATCTTCATCCTCATTCTGTAACCGTTCCAACTACTTTCTATACTCAAGTACCCTCTCAACATGCTCTTGTACCTTCTCCAGAGTGTCTCTAGAGAACACTAAGGTGTTCAGATCCCTCAACCCTTGTGGGAGAGCTGTATTGTTTAATCTGTCCCACATTACAAACAAATGGATCCCTAATCCCTCAATAAAAACATTTTTCTCAGGAAAATTAGAAAGTGTGGCAAAAACATTAGCTTGATCATCCTTCTCCATACAATTAACTCACGTTTCTTCTCTGGAGGTACAGTATTCCGTGTGACAACCCTCGATCCCGCGCCCTCGTCTACTAAAGGCGGTGCAGGACTACTTGGAAGAGGGGGAGTAGGCAAATTCAACGGAGGTGTTACCACTGGTGCAACAGGTAAAGGTGGAGGAGCAGGTGGAGGAGCAGCAACAAAAGGAGGACCAACAACTGGAGGAGGAGGAACAGTAGGAGGTACAACAGGAGCAGGAGGAGGCAAAGCAGCAGGAAGAGGGACATACGGAGGTGGCGCAGTGGCACCAGGCCTTCGTTCATTTTACAATTTATCGATAAGTTCATCGGAAACATGAAAGTCTTTAGAAGGATAGATTTTCTGGATACCAAGTGAGAAATCCCTATCCATATTCCTAGCTGACTCAGACTGTTTATCTTGGTCATACAACAACGCTTTTTCGGCGTTCGTCTTATGACGGTGCGCATGTTTATCTCTACTCTTAAGCTGCTGTAAAGCTTCTTTCTTTCAATTCTGTAATACATCAAATGCTGCAGGTCTAGCCTTTTTCTTTAATAATATAGATTCTAAATACTCAATACGAGGGATTTCAAAACTACCATTGATTGGCCACTGAAGTTCGGAAGCATGTCTAGTTTGGCTGTGCCAAATATCATTAAACACTATACTACCAATGCCATGCTTACAGTACATAGTACAAGCCGGCAACCCCTCCTGTGGCCCCGGACAGCTAAATTCCAAAGACTGTCTTTCCTTGCGGAATAATGCCCTGAAGCAGGCAGACAATTTCCCAGGCTTATCAGAATACTGGTGTTACCTGGTCAATAATTGCACTTGCAAGTGTAATGCGCCAAAACAAATTATCAGGATTCTGTAATGCTCATCTGGTATCCACGGGGCGTCACTCAGCCTGTTCTGACCTCTTACGACCTCAAACCCTTCCCTGGAGGCTATTCGACTGGAGATTGGGCCTGAAACACAGGATTTGTAGAGTTTAACTCCCTATTGTCTCTGTGTGCTTGAACCCCTTCATCCCCGGGGTCAACCCTTCCCTTTGATCCACAGCTCACCTTGTTTTCTTGGATAGTGTGTTCTCCGTCCTGCTTTCAGTGCAGGGGCGAGTTGATTGATGTGGGCTCATTGCTGCCTAGTTACTTCACTGGCAAAAGTCTGACAGGTAAGTATAATGAGTCTTTTCAACAGTTCTCTAACTGCGTTCCTTTCCTTCCTTAGACGATGGCCGGCATCCGGGGATGGCGGTATGCTGCTGAGATGAGTAGCGCTGACGGTGAGTGAGAGCGCGATGCGCGATGCACCCCTTTCGTATTTGCATTGAACTGAGTTCTTTTTCTGTGTCTTTTAGGTGCCGCAACGTTTTCAGCGTGGATGCCGGTTATGAAGAACAAATGCGGTGGGTAAGCGCGGTATGCGGAGCCTCTAGATGTTTCCACGCTAACCTGGAGTGTTTTTCCCTCTTGCAGATTGATGAGAAGTTCCGGAGACAGAGTTTCCACAGAGCGGCTGGGATTCAGGTAAGCGTTTGAAGCTCGTACAGTATTTACAAATAAGCGAAGATTTGCAGAATGCTTACTAATGCCTTTTTTCTGTTCTTTTCCCTTTTCCTTAGGAAGCAGAGTGCCGGGTGGGAATGACACCGCCGAAGATGCCCGCAGAATAGAAGGAGCGATGAATGATGGGCAGAAGCGCTGCAAGGTAAGGCTGTGCCTAACGGTGTTCTTGTTCTTGCAGAAGCTGAGCGCAGAAGAAAGATGCTGGCCTACTGGAGACCGATCCGAACACGGTGAGTGTCACGCTGCAGGTACAGAAAACGCAAAGCATGTTTCTCAGCCTGGGTGTGGCTTAAATAATCTCTGGATATCCCAGGTGTCTCTGGGCTGAACCACACCCAAAAGACTAGACCGCACATGCAGTTCTGGGAACCAAAATATGTGGGGGCATCCATCTTGTCCCCATCAATGCACTACAAGTCCACTCCCCAATGTTATCCTATGGGAGTGAGTGAGTCTGGTGCCACAAGCGCAAAGTCTGACTCCAAGTGGGATGGAGAGGCCCTTGAGGGCCATGTAAGTGATCGTGGCCTGGCTCCAGCCTGACATCTTGGAGGGCTGGGGACATGATGGGCAGGAATCATGACAGATACTTAAAAATTGGGTCACGACTAACCTAATCAAACCTAATCAATTTACCTTGTGTTTGGTAATTTCGGCAAATCTGCCCGCCTCGATAAGTGGACCCTCGTCAAGATGCCGACTCGGACCGCATGCTCACCGTCCAGGGATCAGGCCGTGCAGCGCTGCTGAGGTGTCGCGTCTCATTCAGGAAAGGGGCCCCTTTTACACCGTCCGATCCGGTCCGATAGCCGCGTCAACCTTCAACGAGCTGGCATCAATCTTGAGGGTCCCTATTCGGGCGCCATCGGTGAAAGCAAAGGGAAGATATCAAGGCTGAGTACCCCAAAAGGAAATACACCAAACGCGGGTTCGAAAGATGCGCAGATCTTTATTCTACAACTGAACAGTTCAAAGGACAAAGCGACAGATAGCTATCAGGCCCTCATGTCAGAAAGTGTGGGTTCAAGGGGGGTACTGGCGTTGTGGGAGCCACCTTGTGTAGATGTCACCTTTGTCCCCATTGCAGATGTGCTTGGTGCAGTACCAGGACCTGGAAGCTGGGGAAAGGCATAAGCAAGAGGGGACTACATTTCCCAGCATGCTTAGCCCCAAAGACTACAGCCCCGGCAGCCCAAGAACTAAAATCAGGCACACGGGGCCTGCAACAGCACGAGCAGATGCCCAAACCAACGCTCAAGCAAACACGCATGCGTGCAGGAACTTCTGCGCATGCGCAAACCACGCGAATTAATTCGCGCTCGTCTTTTCCTCTGAGCAGACGCATCCTAGAGGAGCTCCAGGCTGATTACTATTCGCGGGGCCAGACCTCGCCTGCAGACTCCGCTTGCGGCCCCGCAAGATAATAGCTAAATTACTTTCAGTTATTTTTCGGCAGTCGGAACGGCCCAGCATGAATGGGAGGGACCCCGGTTAACCCCGGGATGACAAACTCGGGAGATGTAAGGGGAACCCGTTCCAGGGGGACTCCGTTAACTCAGCCCCGGGCAGGACACTAACCGCATGTGGCACCGCACGCTTAGCATGCAATAATACTAACTGGAAAAAGTGTTTGTAGGGGTTCAAACTAGGAGCCACACTAATTGTTTCCTTTTTGACAGGAACCGACGCCGCTTTCGGCGGCTCTAAGATTCGACTCGACGCCGCTTTCGGCGGCCACAAGACTCGACTCAGAGTGAACCTCCCATGTGTGAAATGGACACGAACAGCCTGAGCTAAGTGCAATTTTATGTTCATGTGTTGTTTTTGTAACTGAGCAACAGCTTGTTTGGGAAACTGTACTTTGTGCATAATATGCTGTGTTCCCTTCATGCCAATACAGTGTTTCAGTGTGGGCATTCGTTTTCAGGTGACAAAAGGCAAACTCAATGCCAAGTCATAACTGAGTGCAGAGCCTCAGGTGTTGCTGAGTAATGTATATTAGTGCATTAAGATTTATGTGAGTGTGAAAGTGTGAATGACACCTGAGCTGAATGTCTATTGGAAAGCAATCCAGAAAGCTCATAGGACAAGGCCTCAGGAGCATGTCATCCCCATAACCCCCTTCCTATCCACCTCTACCTCCCAAACCCTCTATCCGGTTTCCCTAACTACCCGTAAACCATCCAATCCAAGGACCCTAACCCTCTTTCCCCAAGGGGGTCGCGGTGTCCTGTGTTTTGGCATTAAACCAGGCGCCAAGACCGCCGAGGGGAGGTAGGTGTTCGTGCTGCTTCCGTGCTGGATGGTTGAATGGATCCTGACACCTGACACCTCAGTACAACACAGCCCTGTTCGGTGTGTTCAGTGAGTGGGGCTGTACATCAAAATAGTTGCACCTTTTATACACTCCAAAACATGATATCCAACCCACTTGTGAGTTAATGAATCTTTGATCTAGGGTTCGTGCCAAGTTCGATTCTAATTTATGCATCTATACATTTAGGTGTTACCCTTAATATATTCGCCAACAAGTTACAATAGCAACAGTGTGTCTTTGGATTTCATATTGAGCATTCGCACACATTTATACAATATACTTAAACAAGTGTTCACATTAGATGCTCGAACAGTATTGTGCATGATATATGTTCATGGATTAGTTTAGTTGGTACAGGTAATCCTCTATACACAGGTCAACGAAGGACAAGGTCTCAGTACATGACCCTAACATTTGGCCTGCAGGCAGTTTAACCATTAACTTGTACACAGAGTTCAAGACAGCCATGTTACATTCAAAACGACACTGTCCACCATCTTAGAACACAGGGTGACTTTAGAGTGGGAATCTAAAATGGTGGATGAACCTAAAATGGCGGTTAATACTGATCTAAGGTCAGGACCTTGCAACGTGGATTTCCTTGCAGAGCGACTTGGCCTAGGCCAATATATATACACATGGTCTAGAGGGTATAATATGATTTCCCGTTTGGCAACGACCCAGGGGACAACCCGGAGTGAGAAACAACGAAGGTACCAAACATGGGGAAAGACCTACCCCACAGAGGGGCAACGCAGAACAAAATAGACAAGTACACAACTTCCACCCCAGCAAGGCTCGCCGGACCGACAAACGAGTGAGAGGTGGACGACGGGGGAGGCGACACAGGTCTAGCACTGTCGCTTACGGACATTATGGCAGCCATAAACAACTCCCGGACCTCAGTGGAGGCAAAAATTGACGGCCTGGCCTCTGAGGTGTCATTCCTGAGACAGGACCTGAGGAACCTAACCTCCAGGGTAGGTGACGCAGAACAAAGAATATCTGAATTGGACGACACGGTTAAAATTTTGGGGGACTGACTGGAACAAGTGGAACGGAAAATCATCCTCCTGGAACATAGAGCCAAGGACAGCGAGGGGAGATCCCGCCGCAACAACCTTTGCATTCTCGGCCTGCCCGAGAAAGAAGAGGGACCCTCTATGGAACTCTTCCTGGAAGACTGGTTAGCAGGCCTGATGGCCCCTAAAAAAACTCTCAAAATTATTTTCTATTGAAAGAGCGCACAGGGTCCTGACAGGCAGACCGGTTCCCGGGGCCCCCCCACGCACAGTGAATGCCAAGCTCATGAACTATAGAGACCGAGACTCGCTCCTCCAGATGGCGAGGGCAACGGGGCCAATAACCTGCAACGGCAACCGGATCGGCTTCTTCCCTGACTACACAAGGGAAGTCCAGAAGTCACGGCAATCGTATGACTCTGTTAAAAAGAAGCTAACATCCCTGAACATTAAATATGCATTATTCTTCCCGGCAACCTTCAAAGTGTATCACAAAGGGGTGGTCCAGGTGTTCCACAATCCCCGGGAAATTTGGGACTGGCTCGAAACGCAGGTTCTCTCGGACCCACATCCCACCAGCCAAGAAGAGACACACCCCGTGGGAACGATAGAGGCACCCGCCAACCCCCCGAGCAGTCGACATCACCAAGGGGGACAGACGAGATGCATGGGACAATGGGTGAAAATGGGCCCACATGAGAACCCAGCTATATAAAACAAGGCCCACAGGAATCAAGGAGAAACTTTGAGGCCAGGCGGCCTGGGCGGAGAGGAGCCGAAAGAAGTGCGCCCCCCCCTACCTAAGCGCAGAGTAGCTACAAGTTGTACGAGTTGGGACATTTGGTCCTTCTGACCACCCACATTATTTAGTTTATGGTTCGTTTGGTTTGGGCGACAGGTACTTCTGGTTGGGGGGAAGTGCAGGGAGGGGGGAGTTTAGGAGTTCTAGTTACTAAAGGAAACGGCTCAAAGACAATAAAGGCACCGCAGACCAGTGATACGCCAAACTGAACTATTCCCGCTGCAGAAGTAAAGGGAATAGGTATGCCACTCCTGGGGACCCATGCATGTCCGCTTACACTCAAACTGAGCCGACCTTAAGTTCATTGTTAAAAGTTTCAAGGTTTGCATGTGAAGTACACCATAACGAAAATACAGCGAGAGTGAACATGAAGCGCACCAGACCCCAGAACAGAACAAAGCACTGTAAGTGACAGCGACACGGAAGTTGCATCACATCCTTCAGCACCATCACACAGGATGACACACGCCAATGTAGCACAAACGAGGCAGATCTCCCTACTGACCTGGAATGTGAACGGCTTGGGGACGGGTATAAAACGGAAACTGGTACTCCAATACCTTAACAGGCACACCCCGGATGTCGCATTTATCATGGAAACTCACCTAATAGGTACCACCAACGGCTTCTTCAGGAAATCCAACTACCCACACATATACCTAGCAGGGTTCTCCAGAGGCTCCAGGGGAGTTATGATCCTCCTACATAAGCGGGTCCCATTTAAGACCAATAAAGTGATATTAGACCCTCGGGGCAGGTTCGTTATGGTGCTTTGAGAGATGTGGGGGGAGACCTCGGGCCTCATCGCAGTGTACGCACCCCCATGCTGACGACAGAGCTCCTCACCAAGCTCCAACCCATTATGCTAGAGGAACAGGCGGAATCGTGGGCAATCGGGGGAGACTTTAATGAGGTCATGGACATCGGGCAGGATAGAACGCACAGGGGCAACAGGGCAGCAGATACCCCGACCAATCTGTACACATTTGCGGCACAATGGGGCTATCTGACACGTGGCGGACAACCCACACATCAGAGAAGAGCTACTCGTTCTATTCCAACGCGCATAGAACCCTCTCCACACTGGACTATATCTTCACCCCAAGGAACATGACCCACCGACTAATAGCCGCAGAATTCCTGGCACGAGGGATCTCGGATCACTCCCCCCTACTGATCAAAGTCAAAGGGAAACAACATAAGCAGGATCCCACCTGGCGTCTAAGCGCCTACTATCTGGGAATACCGGAAATAATGGAAGGACTCACTAACAAAATGTCGGAATACTTTGACCGAAATGAAGAAGCGGTCGCCTGCCCAACCGTGCGCTGGGAAGCATACAAAACTGTCCTGCGTGGGGAGGCAATTTCCCTGGTAACTGCCCACAGAAAATGGCACAATGAGGCAATCACAGAAGCAGAGACCCAAGTAACCCGGCGGCAGGAACAACTGTTGGAAGCGGGAACCCGTGAGGCACAGGACGCCCTAACGACAGCTCAGACAATCCTGAAGGACAGGGCCCTAGACAACGCCCAAACTGCCCAATGGCAAACCCGATGCCAGATATATGAGAGGAGGGACAAGGCTGGCAAGACCCTGGCCTGGCTAGAATGACGAGAACAGAGTAAAGGGCAAGTACGGGCCATACAAACCCAAGAAGGAGAAATTCTAACGGGCGATTCCGAGATTGCGGAGGCCTTTGCCAATTACTATGAACAATTATACTCCCCACCAACAGAGGATCCCACACCAAGCACCCCACACTTTCTTGAACTGATCAAGATCCCCCAACTCTCCGGATCACAAACAGAACAACTAGACACTGATATCACTGAAGATGAAATCGGGGAAGCTCTATCACAGCTACAGACGGGGAAGACCCCTGACCCCAACGGCTTCCCGGTAGAGATCTGGAAGCGATTAAGTGGAACAACGACGAAACATATGCATAGTATGTTCCTCTGCAGTAGAGAGCAGGGCTACCTCCCCCCGGACCTCAGGAAAACAAACATAGTAGTCATCCCCAAAGCAAGCAAACCCCCAGAGCGCTGTGCCTCGTACAGGCCTATATCATTAATTAACGGGGAATCCAAAATACTAGCTAGAGTCCTGGCAAACAGACTGCTCGGGGTGATCGGATCTCTGGTCCACCCGGACCAATGCGGTTTTATGCCGGACAAATCCACACAAATGAATCTCCGTAGGATCCGGGTGGCCCTGTACCTAGCAGCCGAGATCCCAGACCTGCTGGCCCTCATTGCAGTGGATTTTGAAAAGGCCTTCGATTCGGTGGGATGGGAGGCCCTATGGGGCATAATGCAACGCATGAGATTCGGGCACTACTTTATGTCATGGACTAAACTTCTATACACCCTCCCCGTAGCATCTGTGCGGGTCAACCGGAAATCATCCAGGACATTCCCGCTGGGCCGAGGGACCAGACAGGGCTGCCCCTTCTCACCTCTACTATTCCTTCTCGCCATCGAGACCCTAGCAATTAGACTACGCACAGATACACAATGGGCGGGATTCGCCTGGCCTATGGGGGGTGAGGAACGCGTCTTACTATATGCGGATGATCTCTTGATCTACTTGAGCAAGCCAGTAACCTCCTGCCCGATGGTAACCAGGATCCTGGAGGAGTACCAACACTTCATGGGCCTTCGGGTAAACACACAGAAATCGATATACTTCCCTGTCCAAGGGGGAGAGGAAACGATCCCTGATCTCTGCACGTACTCCTTCTCGATACTACGCTTCACCTATCTGGGCATACAGATAACCACCACACCAGACGACTTCCTCAAACTGAAACTACGCCCAATAGTGGAAAGATTCGAAAACAACGTCTCTCACTGGCAAACGCTTCCTCTCTCACTCCTGGGCAGGGCTGCACTATTTAATATGTTGGCACTCCTGAGATTTCTATACGTCCTCAAGAATGCCCCACTCCCAATCCCGGCTGCCACATTCACAGATATCGACAAGTCCCTATGCATGTTGGTATGGGGCGGGAAACAGGCCTGTATTGCCCTCAAAACACTCCGTCAATCGGTGTGGGAGGGAGGCATAGGACTGCCCGATATCCGCATATACTACTGGGCTGCACAAGCAGGGGTGGCAAATGACTGGCTGCACAGGGACCCACCGCTCCCACACATCGGGGTTGAAATAATAGACACCGGCCTCCCGCCTCCTCTACAAATACTCTACGCCGACAAGGAAAACCTGAATGGGGTCCCCAGGAGGTCCCTGCACAACCGTCGGATCTGGAAGGAAATACATAGACACATCGGTTGGGAGGGCAAACCAACCCTGATCCAGCCCCTATGGCACAACGCACACCTTCCTGAAATTCTGCGAATGGGCCACTTTGACATCTGGGAGAGAAGGGGGATATCCACACGTGCAGACATTGTCCACGAGGGTCGGCTGAGAGACTTTGATGCGCTTAATACAACACACAGACTAAGGCCTATGGATCGCTTTAGATATCTCCAACTCACACACGCTATCAATACCCAATTTCAGAACCTTACCGACATACCGGCATGCTGCCCCCTAGAGACAAACATCCTCCCACACCGGATTCCCTCCAAGGTTACTTCCACCCTCTAACAGGTGATCAAATCCTTTGGCTCTGGGGAACTCACACACCTCCGAGGAAAATGGGAGCAGGACCTGGGGACACTGGAAGCAGAAGAATAGGTGGAGGCATTAATGTCCCCACGTGAGATTGGAATAGACGCAAAAATCAGATTAATACAACTCTGAATCCTACATAGATCATACTACTCTAGAACACAAACATCTTGATGGGGGGGAGACGATGATGCAACCTGCCTCCGCTGCAAGAGGGCAGAGGGCACCTTTTACCACATGATCTGGGAATGCAGTGTATTGCAGGACTTTTGGACAACATGCCTGTCGCGCCTCTCCAGAGTGCTGGGAGTCCCAATCCCAAAGGATCACAAACTTATTCTATTGGGAATAGGGGAGAAACGGATCTTACCAAACACGAAAAGTCATTTCTAAATGTGGCACTAGGGCTGGGGAAGAGACTAACGGCCAGCACCTGGGGCTCCGCGGACAGGATATGTATTGACCGGTGGACCAATGAAATGGACAGGTGCGCCTCCCTGGAAAGGCAAATCTACACGGCAAGGGGGTGCCCCCGGAAATTCCTGAAAATATGGGGGAAGTCGGAGGAATAAGAACAATACCAGGAACTGGGGAGAGCCTGGACACATTCCGATCTGCCTCATGGCGCACCAAACCAACTCCTTCTCCCCCTTTGATGGACTCACTACCAACTGTAATGTCACATGTTATGCTCCTGCTGTTAAGTCTTCTATTGTGATTATGAATGTGTACCTGTGCTGTTTTTTCTTGTCGAAAATTTAATAAAAAGAAGTTTAAAAAAAGAAAATAGTTCGGCTGGTTGGAGGAATGCAGACACCAGTGCCAGCACCTTCCCTATTGTTCAGGATGTGTGGAACATGGAGCAACAGGTTTGGTACGGGAGAACAGGAAGCTTTGTGTGGTCTAGCCCTCTAGTTGCTGTGAGGCCTTCGCAAAGGACTCGGGGACAGGATACTCCAGTTCAGGGTCTGCTCTTCTGGCACAGAAAATCCAGTGCAGAATGGTTGCTCCTGGCCCACAGCACTCGTCACTCTCAATGTTGTCTGGCGGTGGTTAAGGCACAGATCTTCCGTCTGTCTTGGATGGCTCCTTCTTCACCTCCGGTGGAGGGCTTTGAACAATGCAACTGACCCTAAGGAAGTCCAGGGGAGAGTGTTCAGAATGTCTCTTCGTCCTTAAAGGTTCCTTGAGGAACTGAGAGAATTCTCCTGAAGGGGTGTGAGGCTCCTTCTTTTAAAGGTACAAGTCCTCTGATGATTGGTCTAAAGCTAGCCTGCCCTAGGGGACCCATCCCTGCTCCTGGCTTGAGTGGACTTTGCCCTGTTGATCTTGTTCCCCAAGTGCATTGCACCAAAGGAAGTGGAAGGGACAGGAAAGGGAAAGAGAGACAGTGAGGAAAAAGATGGTGGAAGGCTTCTTTGAGCGTCCAGAGCACTGCTGCCTATCCTATTCCCACCCCTTTCCTTCTACTGACAACAAAGACCTTTAGATATTCAGCACCCTGATGTGAGGCTACTCTTCCTGAATGTTTCTTTGATACTTGGGCCCAGGACAGGTGCCTTCTTTGCGGCTGTCTCTCAGAGAGGGGGTTACCGGCCCTTCCAAAGAGAATAAAAGAGGTGCTGGGTCCTCTGGGTTTCTGTCCTGCCTTGTGACAGTACCAGCCTGTCTAACCCGAATTCACATCACATTGTATATCAGGCTTTGTCCCGCCCACAAGGGCAGTCCAGCAGTGAAATGCCAGGCAAACCTCCTTTGAACAAGAGTACCAACAGCAACCCCATTCACCTATTTCAGCCTTGTTGGGCCTCATCAGTGAGATGGAGATGTGCCTCTCTGAGCACAGTGAGCAAGGGGTCCACATCTGGTTTCCCCCAGGTAACTTAGGGTGACCAACCCCAAGTTCCTTACAAAAATACAAAAAAGGTAGCATGCATCCCCTCTCTAGAAAGAACATGGCATGATAACCTGTTCTGTGGTTTTTTCCCACTTTGAGAGTCTGCAGCCATTGCTTTCAGCTCACTGTACTTTTCACAAAGGAGAATTACCCGTTTGCATATCAGTCTTTGTCCCACCCACAAGGGCAGTCCAGCACCGAAATGCCAGGCAAACCTCCTTTTAACAAGAGTACCAACAGCAACCCCATACACGTGTTTCAGCCTTTTTGGGCCTCATTAGTGAGGTGGAGTTGTGTCTCTCAGAGCACAGTAAGCAAGGGGTCCACGTCTGGGTTCCCCAGGTAACTTAGGGTGACCAACCCCAAGTTCCTTACAAAAATACAAACAAGGTAGCAGGTGCCCCTCTCTAGAAAGAACATTGCATGACAACCTATTCTGTGGGTTTTTGCCACTTTGAGAGTCCACAGCCATTGCTTTTAGCTCACGCTACTTTTCACAAAGCGGGAATACCCATTTGCATATCAGTGTTTGTCCCCCCCACAAGGGCAGTCCAGCACCGAAATGCCAGGCAAACCTCCTTTGAACAAGAGTATGTAATTGATTTCACACCCAAGTCGAAGCTCAGCATGTAGTACACAACTGAAATCCTTATTTATTTTTGTCTAAAAGTTCAATATTCTGAACGATATACCACTCGTATCACACCCTTCTCCTGGAACCCCCCCCAAGTCACACTGAACCAGGAATCAGGTTGGTTTGCAAAGGTAAACATGTATTTATGTATTTAAGATTTAATCACAATATGTTTTAATAGTATACAACAATCACCAATGGGGGGACAGAACACTGAATAATATCTTTAGTACTCCAGGAATAGGTAATAAGCAAAACAAATGCAGGACAGGAAATAATACTTTTGTGTTGGTTCAGATCAGATAGCACTGTAGTTAGCAGTTCCCCCTGTAACCCCCTCAACCCTCCAATAGGCAATGTAAAGAGATAGGAGGAGAGAGCAGGTATTCAGGAATGGCACACATCAAACAGAATGCCAGTCCCACCTTCCCCCTTTCAAACAAGAGAAAACGGAATTGACTGTCCAGCTGTCAGAATGGCTTTTAAGATTGTCTTTACAATGGACTGGGCAAAACACCAAATCTGGTCAAAAATACTGAAATGGTTAAAATGTTCAGATTTTTAAAATCGCGGCAAACTTTTAATTGCACGATATTAGCGATAATGGGAGAATCGCACTGATTTGCAGTGCGGTTTTGGGTTCTATGGATAGCTATGGATGTTGGGAATTTCATTTCTATCACAAAAACTGAGGGAGTTATAGAGGTTTTAGTAAAGGTCGTTTTTGCGAGATAGGCGTGAGAATGGAAAGAGGCTTCAGTTTTAAAATCAGAAAAATATTGACTAGGACAAGAGCATCCAAGCTAATCCACCAGGACGGCACAACGTAAGAGTCAGGAGTGATTTGCAACTCAATCCTGGTTCCTCGCTGTCCACCTTGGAGCGCTAGGCTGGTCACTCGAATTAAATTAATAGATCAAAGTTGACAAAATGACTAGGAAAAGGATGCTTTTCCAGATAGACAGAATAAGATTTCACTACAGATTTAAACAATATTACTGATTATGGAAGTAAGGATAGTTCAGAGGTTAGGAGGGGACAAGATAATGCACGGGAATCAACAGTTTCTAGCCTCCTGTTAATACTCACAGAACAATGGATTTAAGATTTTGGACAGTCAGAATTCTGGACCATTGAATTGGATCTATCAGGGATGGACAGCTGGGCACATCGGACTGGACTGTGTCAGCAAGGCGCTCTGGTCACAGCATGGCACAAGACGGCACGGGATCTGCTCTCCTAATCTGTGGGTATTTGGATCAGCTGGATGCTGAGTTCCTCAGGCAAGCCTAGTGGTGGCAAGCCAGAGAATTTCTGGATACTGGTTCAAAAGGCCTTCTCATACCACACAGCACTTTACTGAGTGGAGAGAATACATTTGAGGATTGGGGCCTTGCTGGAAATCAATAGTCTCTATTGTTGGCAAGAGATTTGGCATCTGGATCTGGAAGAATATTTAAAGCTGGATGTAGAAAGATGGATCAGAGTGCTTTGCCGGAATCAGGAAGGTGGCTGGATCTGGAAGAATATTTAAAGCTGGATGTAGAAAGCCGGATCAGAGTGCCTCGCCGGAATAAGGAAGGTGGCTGGATCAGGGAGTCACTATGTGCTCTCAGTTGTCTCTATTTATGCCTTAACAATGACATCACAAAGGGGTGTATGGGCAGGCTTAACTAAGCTTGCCCCTGTGAAAGGTGATTGGGTCAGAGTCTACTCTCTGCCTTGATAGGAGGAGAGAAACAGAGTGTCATTTTCATGGTATAATTTTATGATGCTGAAAATCCACCCCTAGCTACTGGAACACAAAGTCTAATTTTGGCAAAATACATATTTACACATGTGCAACCTCTATAAAAATCACAAACACTGATTGCATATTTTATGGAGAATCTGCTCATAAAAATCTCGCATCTGTAGTATCTGGTATCAACTTTCTACAGAATTTTGTCCTTTTCGCTATGAACACAATGTCCCATTTTTAACCAAATTTCCACAAATGTGCGTTTAACATAGGGATATGCATGTACATTTTCACAATTCTAACAGTAATACATTTTGCGTAAAATCACATATCTTGCCATTCCTGTCCAGAACATGTCACACAGTTCTGCCGCCTCTTCACACGTGCAACCAGAAATTAAATTAACAACTCTGTCATTTTTATATTTTTTCACCATTTTGAATAGCAAGTTATAAGTCTTTTAAAAAGTGTTCTTTGTTCCGGTTTAGCAACAGATGGTCGCTTGGCTCCACCTCTTTTTGTCTCCCTGCAGTCCAGGGGCATGCTCCTCCTTGTTTGTTCCTTCCGGAGGCCATTTACGACGCTCTTCACACTTCTAGTTTCCTGAGCTGCAGCTTGTCATTGTTCCTTTGCTCTCTGTAGACCAGGTTCTGTCCTACCATGCAATTAACACCTCCCCGTGCGTTTCTGCTGAGGGGAAACCCTCCTTCTGGGAAAAAAACCTGCTTTCCCAGTTTTTTTCAACTTCAGCCAAGCTAATTACTTCTTAAACCTAACAAAACCCACATATGTTGCATCACATACAAATACATTTCTTTCTTGACCTTAAAATCTGTGCAATCAAAAACACAACTAAAATCTGTATTCCTTGTTGGCAACAATCCTGTTTATGTTTGCTAATTCAGCAGACTTTTGAGTTTTAGGTCATTTCAAAGCTGCCTTAATACTCCTCTGACAGCTGTTATTCAGTTCGGCCCGGGTACTGCACCCAGATTTTGGTATAGAGGTTGTCCGTTTTCAGATTTTGTATGTTTCACAATGTTTCATTTGATACATGGATTTTAGCACGAGGCAAGATTGTGAATGTTGAAAAGGGTTGTGTTATAGGCATTTTGGAGTTTTCGGCAACAAAGCAAATGCCATTTGTAGGTACATTTTTGGGTTTCACTTGCAAGTGCTGCTTTTCTCTCTGCACTCTGTTTGCTGGTTATTGAGCCCACTGGCACATTTCTGCAGGCTGTGCTCTATTCCACCGCACATGCACCATGGGTGGCAGGTTGTGCATCCCTCTTTTTGTGTGCTGAAGCTCACGGTTTTTGTAAGTTTTTGTAGGTTTTTGGAGCGCACAAGGGTTTTGCCGCCATTGTTGCTGTTTCTTTCCCCATAGCTGCCAGGGTGATGCCGCATAGCATAGCGGAGTGGGTCAATACATTCCACAGAGCCCCCCCTCCCGACTTGATTTTGACCGCCTGTCAAGGGAATGTCGGGTGATTGGGATGTTCTTATCTTTTGTCCATGTGGAGAAATTCAGCTCCTTCTCCCGTCAGTGCTGGAGGGACACGCTCTCCTCGCCGGTTCTGGTCAGGAGTATTGGTGGTTCTGGTCGGGAGTATGGAGCGGCACTCCGGGCTCCTTGGGTCTTTCCTCCCGGTCCCCGAGTGGTCCTCCTTGGTAATCCTTTGGATAATTCTTAGTCCAGATGCTAGAAGATAGAATAGAGCATGGTTATGGATATTTTCCCACTACTGTGTCCACACACCATTTGGGTATGTCAGCAGTGGAAGAGACACTTGCACTGGTTCTAATTGGCACTATTCCCCATCATCTGGGTTCCCAGTTGGTTCCTCTATTTGCCGCAAAGTTTGCCTGAGATGGCAAATCTTCAGCTGTTTTATGTGGACCCACTTGTCTTCCCCCTCTGCCAAACTGCCCTTGGGGATGCAGATTCTGTAGGCGACTGGTGAGATTCTGTCCACAATTTCAAAAGGACCCCTCCAAGTTGGGAGGAATGTTCACTGTTTGGCTTGGTTCCTTTGGAAATTGTACAAGTAGACCCGGTCTCCTACTTGGTATTCCTTTTCAGTTGTCTTGAGATCATAGTGGGTCTTCATACTGTCTGCAGATCTTTCTAGATTCTGCTGAGCATAGGCAAAAGCATGTTGAAGGTGTTTTCTCAGATTCTCAACATACTCATGAGTTGTGGAGGAATTTATCAAGGTCTGCTCTTGGGTTCTGTAGAGCAGATGCTGGGATGGCACCATCCTTCGTCCAGGCATCAGCTCAAATGCAAACATTTATGTTGCAGAATAAGGGGTAGATCTGATGGCCATCAGGAAAAGGGGTAATCGAATGTCCCAACTTGGCCCAGAATCTGCCACAAACTTTTTTAATATGCTCACAATAGTTTTGTTGTACCTCTCAACCCCACCACTAGAGGACCGCCGGTAGGCAATGTGTAGTTTCCTTTTGACCCCAAGTATCTCCCACATCTTTGTCATCACTTCACTAGTGAAGTGGCTACCTCGGTCTGACTCAATCCTTTGGGGTAGTCCAAAACGCGAGAAGATGTGATTGATCATCAGGGCAGCTGCTGTTTCTGCGTTGTAATTTGGGGCCAGGAGACATTCCACCCATTTAGTGAACAAACATGTTACGGTCAACATGTACTTGTTCCCCCTAGAGGAGCGAATCACGGGCCTGATAAAATCGACTTGCAAATCTGACCAAAGCAGTGTCATCCCCCTCTTTTGGAGGGGAGCACGGTGTGTGAGTAATGCTGGCTGAAATTGTGCATAAACAAGACACCCCTTCAAGTATTGGTCAAGGTCCTGCCCCATGTGTAGCCAGCATGCAACCTCTCGCAAGATTTCTAATGTCGTATGAAACCCCTGATGACCGGCTGTGACATTTCATCAACACTCTGATGTCCTCTTTCCCAATGTAATCTGTCCCGACAGGGGAAAGTTCTCAGGGTTCTCACTGTGTTGATAAAACTTACCAATTATTGGATCCCCCTTTTGAGCCGTAATCAAATCATCATCTGGGGTCTCCTTACTCCATTGTGCAGTTGAGAGTTAGTTGGGAGCATGTGTCTGGGACCTAGTGATAGCAGTGACCTGGATTTCCCCCAACAGGGACTCAACCTCAAGTAGATCCCCTTGGATGGCTCCAGTTTTGGCCAGCTGATCAGCTAGGTAATTTCCAGTTTTGTCTGGTCCCTCTACCTTAGAATGACCCTTGATCTTTTTCCAGTAGATGGTCATCCCATTCGAGGTGACCAGATCATCAATATTTTGTATACATTTTCCGTGTTTTAAAGGTTTATCTGGTTTTCCAGTTAACCAGGTGCTCCATGAACCCGTTCCGTACATAATCTGAATCAGTGTTTATGACCAGTTCTTGAATTTGGTGTTGGACAGCAGTGAGGATGGCTTGATGCACAGCCCAGCTCTGCCACTTGACTATTTCAGGGACCGATTTTGTACCCAGCAGAGGGTTCTGGGGAATCATTCACCCATGCATTCCCTACGCCGGCCACAAATTCCCTTTCCCGTTGTTGTGAACATGGTAGGAACACCCATCTACATCAACAGTGGGCATTCCCTCACACTTGTCTTCTTCATAGACTTTGTGTGGGGAATTAAGGTATGCCTCCATGTTGCCCTTGATTTTAAGACTTTCGTCCTGGAGACAGTTTTCTCTGGCACAGTCATGCAAGTCAGCCAGACCTTGTGCGAGGGGACTCTTCTTGTTTTGGCCATATCTGACGTCCACAGGAAAGCCTTGCATTGACAGAATCCAGGAAGTAATTCGGGAATTACTCACATTTCCGGCCCGGATTCTGTCACTTTGAAGATATTGCAAAGGTTGGTGTTTAGTCTCCACTATGATGTGTTCCCCCTGGATAAACGGGCGGTAATTCTTCAATGCCCACAACGTTGCCAGGAGAACCTTCTCACAATCGTTGAATTTTTCCTCCACAGAGGATAAAGTCTTACTCGCATAGGAGATTACTTTATTGACCTTATCATGCTTTTGATATAATACTGTAATCAAGCATGTATTTGAGAACCCTTTCTCCAAGAAGAACTCCTTGTTTTTGACAGGGTAAGCTAGGCAAGGCGCTTGTGAGAGGCTTCTTTTGAGTTGTCTTACTGCCTCAACTTGTTCTGGACCCCACCCCTACTTAACCCCCCTGTTCAAAAGATGGATCAGGGGTCTTGTGATCTCTGCGTAGTCCTCAAAGAACTTTCTACTGTAATTAGTTAGTCCAAGGAGGATCCTTAGTTCCCGCAGAGTTGTGGGGTCTTTTATTTTCTGAGGTGCTTCTACTTTCTTTTCCTGGAGACAGAGACCTTCAGGAGTTATCTCATGCCCCAAGAAATTGACACTGGTCCTGCACCACTGTGCCTTTTGGAAAGACAGTTTTGCTCCAGCAGCCCTCAACTGTGTCAGAACATAACTGATCTCCGCTATGTGTTCCTCCACAGTTGAGATTTTGATTAAAACATCATCGACATAGGCCAGGTTACCCCTTTCACCCAAGTCGGTCATGGCCTTATGCAGAAAGATGTTAAATTCATTGCCGGAGTTGATGTATCCAAAGGGAGTCCGGGTCCAAGTGTACTGCTGCCCCCCCCCAAAGTAAAGGCCAGCTTGTATTGGTCCTCCCTACTGATAGGTACAGTCCAGTACCCATTGGTCAGGTCAATGGCAATGAATACCATTGACCCCTGGATCTGGGCCAGCCCTTGGTCAATGTAGGGAAGAGGCCATCGGGAAGTACGGACCCGTTTGTTGAGCTCCCTTAGGTCAGCGCACAGTATCTCCACTGGCCGTTTGGTTTCAAAATCCCCAACACCGGATTATTGAAGGTGCTGTGGACTGGACGAATTATCCCACGGGACTCAAGGTTCTTAATTATTTCAGTAAGGGACTCCATTGATTTGAGAGGCAAGCGATACTGCTTCACAAACACTGGAGACATGCCAGGGTCTGTGGGAATTGTTGTTGTGTGGATGTCGGTGCGACCACATTCATATGAGTCCACCGCAAAGAAATCATGAAAATCTAAGAAAGCTTGTTTCAATTTTTGCTTTTGCTCCAGAGTGTCGCAGGCATCAGCTAGGTTGACTCTCTCTTCACCCATCTGCCTGAAGCCTGGAAAGACTTCTGGTTTGGCTATCTCAGCGGCCTCCTCCAGCTGGGTGGAGAAGTCCCTGGTCAAAGTGCTGATTTGGACTGATGGCTTCAGGTGGGGAAGGCAGCCCATGTGGACTTGAAAGATCACCTCATCCCTCCTGAAGTCACAGGTTCCATCTTCCTTACCATAAGGGCAGGAAGAGTACACCAGGAAATTACCCCCATGCCGGGTGAAGATCCTGTCTGGTGTTGTGTCATTGACGCTATCACTGTCAAAACAGTCCTTGGGTATTAGTCCTAACAGTTTGTTACCTAAATCTATGGATAAAATGTCGGTCATCAACTGCCATTCCAATAATGGTGCCTGTGCCCAGAGTGATACTCTTTAGGTCGCTGTTATCCACCTCTATTGGAATGGTGTTGTGTTCTATATTGACTAGTGTTGTTGGGTTTGCCCCCAATCCTTGCTGTTGGAAATGAGCATTGAGATGAACATAGGCGTCAGGATTTTTCAGTTTCTGTCCTCTTTTAATTTTTACTTGAAGGGAGAATTGTCGGGTCCGTTCTGGGATGATGACTTCCTCTCCAATCTGAATTTCAACTGCATATGGCAGCAGTTGAGCTGACCGAAATCCTTTCTCTGGATCATCAAAGTCCATGGGATTACCCGCTAATCGGGTCCAGGCTTTGAAGTTTATTAGGTCCAAATTAATGGCAAAGTGATTGAGAATGTCACTGCCTAAATAAAATGCAGCAGGCACATCTCGCACGACCCAACAATTATGGACTATGCTCTTGTTGCCTATGGAATGTTTGAGCATACACCTGCTAGGCAGGAGATGTTTGGAATTGGGTGTTTCCAGGTCCATTTCCCATTTGTCTAACAGTTTAAATGTGGGAATGGCTGGATCTTTTGGGAGTTTGCGGAACATGGCCTTGCTGATGAAGCTCTTACCGTTGTTCACACACACTCGGGCGAGAACAGAGTCCTTCCCTTCATTTAACTTAATATGGATGAACAACTGCTCTCCAATTTTCTGAATATCAGTCAAGCTTTGAGCTGATTTCTCATCATTTTGGACTATAGGGGTGGGATTTTCTGATTGTGAATTTGTATAGAATTTCAGAGTGTTCCCTTCCAGTGTGGAATGCCACCTTAGACTGGAAGGAAGGTTGATTTTCAGTAATAGAAAGGACTCCCCATTACCAGTTTGTTGTCCTACTGCAATTACTGTCACGCCTGGGATTTGGTTATTCTGGAAGTGGAATTCAGTTTGGCAGGTTTCTGTTCAACCATGTGGCATGTGCATTTAAACTAACATGGTTGACACTATGTTTCAATTTTATTGGTCGGTTAGTCTGAGTCCAGAGGACCTTGTTTGCACATCTATGAGGGGAGACAATCTATGCAGGATGTCATTCCCTAGTAAACATGGTGTGCCCTCTGGAGTCACAACTATGGCCGGGTGCTTCACCTTGTGTCGCCCAATTTTAATGTCTACATATGCAGTCCCCGCAACAGGAATTTCATTCCCATCGAAGTTCTGAAGTTGCCCAGGAAGAGGGTTGAGAGGGATTTGGTATTTCTCCACCCTTCCCGAATTCAGCTGATCAAAGGCCCTTTTTGACAGAAGGGTGGCTTGGGATCCAGTGTCCACCAGTGCCAAAATTGTACATTGCCCCTGTATTTGAACCGGGGCATAAAATCTTCCCTCCTTTTCCTCAAGGGGGCAAAGATAATGTGCATTTTTGGCCAATTGGTAGGTTAATTTCTTTGCTTTGGATTCTGACAGAGGGGAGATTTGGGCAGGATTTTGTTTGGGATCTTGGGAACCTGTAAGAGAAAGGTGGCAATTGTATATGGGGAATGTTTTGGGCTCCCCTGGTTCTGATTCTGGGCTGCCCCCCTCCCCTTTTGGAGGCAGTCACCAGAATTGTTTTGGACCAGGGGATTTTCTTGCTGGTCATCCTGGGGTTTGATGATGGCGGTTTTAACTTGGTCCCCACATCTACCCAGTCTTGATCAGGATCTCTTGGGACCCATTTTTCTTTGGGAGGAGTTCCCCCATCCCTGAAGGAGAAAATCCTTTTCCCAGAATCCTCTGAGGACCCCTCTCCTTCAAATTAGAAGATTAGCACCCCCTCCACAAAATGGGCCTTTTTAGGCTCTTTATTTCTCCTACCCACCCTCTGTTCCTGGGGTTGCAGACTTTCTGGGGCAGGAGACTCTGGTTCCGGTTCCTGGGTTTCCAGGGGCTTTTCACAAGTGGGCAAGGAAGCTTCCTCTAAGGCTTTACACCCCCCTTCCCCTTGTGCCTCCTCCCTGGGAACCGGTGGGTTGTCGGGGTTCTTCCCCTGTCATTGTTCTGGAGCATCAGACTCTTGATTTGAGGAGTTCTGAGTCGCAATGTTCATTGGAGGGTTTTGTTGCGCCCTCAACATGCGACCCAGATCCTGTGCCATGTTCTGGACCTGGCGCTCCAGCTGGGACATCCGCTCTGGCTGGTACGGGCTCCTCTGGTCTACCGTTGGTTGATCACGGGAAGGGTAACTATCCCTTCTCCCATAATACCCCTGGTTAGGATAGTTTTGGTACCCCTCCACCCTTGGCCTCCCCTCTCCCGGATTGTGCTGTCTGGGGTCAGGAAATTGGGGAAAGAAAGAATGGTTGCTTTGGGGGTTGATGTTTGGCGGGTACCGGGGAAAGAAATTCAACCCAGTATTTGAAGGATTACTGCCCTCCTGTGGAAAGTGAGGAGGGAAGTTCCCTGGGTTGGCAGCTGTCCGGTTGGACCCCCCCCTTCGGCTGGAGGAGTCCACACATATCCCAGGATGGGCCTGCTGCCCTTGTAACATGGGCTGATGTAGTCAGGGGAGTTATGGGTCCCATTTGTGGGGTTACCTCCCTGACTCCCTGTTTGGGATTGGCCCGAGGGCCGTCTGGTTCTGGAGTTGGTAGGATTCTGTGCGGGAATGTTTTTAGGCCCCCCATCTCCAGATCTCAAATGGGGAAACCTTCACCTCTGCCACCTTAGCAGCAGCAGGAGTGTTGGTTGGTTTTGGGCCTTTGTTAGTATTTTTACATTCTAGTGGCTTCTGCACTTCGTAGATGCGAGTTGCTTGTTCAATGACCCAGTCTAGTGATCTTTTCTCATGAAAGTCCCTCACTAGCTGGGTCATAATGTATTTAGGGAGGGCATGAAAGAAGGTGTTGACAAATTCTCTACTGTCAGTGCGCACCCTCCTGGTGGTCTGCGCAAAGGCACGTTTCAATTCTTGGACAAATTCTTGTGGGGTCTGGTCTTCCCCACTTTTCAGGTTGTAGGCTGCCTTGCGGGCCTCTTGAGGATTTCTATGAATGGAAAAATGCTTTAGGATGGCTGCCCTATAGGTGGACCATCTTGAATGGTTCTGATCCTCCAGCCCCGCAAAGAAGCTGGAGTATTCAGGTGAAAATGTCCACTTGACATACTGAATACAACTTTGGCTGTCCTTCAGGTGGAAAGTCTCCATCATTTGCTCAAACAATTCAAGGGGCTCCCAAACTGAATATTTGGCATTTTTGTGGTAAGGCGTGATGACGCTCCTAATAGCTTTGATTTGCTTCAAGGGATCTTTCAGTAAAGCCCTTTATACTTTGTTGGCCTTTTTAGTTACTGGTCACCCTGGCCCACTCATCCTCTGAGGCACTGCTACCAGAGGTGGCTGTCTGATCTTCTAGGGTCTCCCTGATTCTGCAAGCTTGGGAATGGCTGGCACAATGTGGGGGCCTAGTCTCTTGAGACCAGTGGCACTCAGAAGAGTCTTCTGACTCTCCCTTGCTCCCCGGATTGGTTGAGTACCCCCCCACTGTCCTAGCTGGGAAGAGGTTTTTAAGATGCTCTTAGTGGGCCTAGTCTCATGGAATTCCCCACCAAATTTTACTGACTGATCTCTTGGTAAGTGATATTGTTGAGGATCCAGTTCTCTGATTCTCCCCTCACTGGAGTCTCGCTGATCAGAGAAGATGGCCCTAGCATTTGGGAGCCTGTACAGAGATGCCCACCCATCCATTTCTGGGCGGCGCTGACTTGTCAGTCCCATATTTCCCATTGTGTTGAAGTCTACCATCCCCGTGGCCCTTGGTTCATATGAGCCAGTGGACATGGGGGTGGCAGAGTCCATGGAACTGAAGGGATTAAAATCCCTGATGCCAGGGTTCCTGAGGTTTTGCTCAGAGGTTTCTCTCTCCCATCTTACCTCATCTTTTTCAGCCCCTACTCCCTGATGACATGCCAGAATCTGACGATTTTGTTCCTCTATTAAGCCTTACTGGTCTCTATGAGTTGTTCTTGCATGGCTATCTGTCTATGGAGCCTGTCATTCTTTTCACAGAGAGCCTCATTGTCTCTCTGTGCTTCCTGCCTCAATTGGGAGTATTGGGCCAATTTTTGCTGCAGGAGACTCACCTCCTGAGTTTGGTCCTTACTGGTCTGATTATTCTTTGCCAGAGCCTCCTCCACCCGCCTGGTGTGCTCTAGTAGCTTTTGGTAATCCATTTTGATTTCACCCATTTCCTGAAGGGACCGGTGATTTTCTTCTAACTTTGTTTTTAAATGACTGACTTCCTGGCCTAGGGCATCTCACTTCTGACTTAGAGTGCCCCTATGCTCTGCCAGGTCGTCCCTCTGTTTCTTAAAGGCCCCAGCTTTGTGGTGCTACTCATCAAACTCTGTTTGGGATTCTAGGTCTTTAACAATTAATGGATTATTTTCCTCTTTAATTTGTCTATGCGGTCTTGTAGGACGACTAACTGTTCTGCACAAACTCTGTTAAAATTCAATTGCTGCTCCAGCTTTTGTTGGCTCTGTTGTAGAGAGTCCAATCTTTCCTGACATTCTTTTTGCAGTTTCAGTGCCTGGGCATCTTACTCTGCATTCTTTTGCAGTAAGAGCGTCAGTTCTTCTTGCAGTTTGGTGGCATACTGCCTAGCCTCTGTTTCAGCTTCTTGGCTACTCTGGAGCCTTTGCTCTGCAGAGTCCAGATTGCTCTGGATTTTCTGCAGTGCTTCCCCTTGTCTCTTTGTGAAGTCTACATGGTATGCATACTTTTCCTGTATGACTCCTATGTGGAGGTACAGGTAGGCTGCTATTTTGGCAATTTTGCATTGCTCCTCTTTTATTTTAGGGGTCATGTACAGCTCACTGAGTGCTTGATGTAATGGCCCAATGTCCTGCCAGATATTAAGGTTGGTTTCAGTGACTTCTTGTTTTATTCCCTGCAGCCATACCTCTTCGTCCTGTTCTACCCATTCATCCATGACAATTTGTGCAGTAGGTGTTGCCTTGCAATATTGATTTCCACTGGGGTCGCCATTCCGGAAATATTAATTTCCTTCTGACTTATCTCAGGATTACTTTACTTTTGCAAACAGGTCCAACTCCTTTGAGTATTTCTTTTGAAGGGTGTTTTTACAGTGTAGCACACTGTGCTAACCCAACAAGGTGTATGTACCCCGTCAGCTAGCACGCTGTGTTAGACTGTCACAAGTGGTATGTCTAACTCAGGATCCCGCGACAAGCCCCCAAGCTGTAAGTGATTTCAATCCAGCACACACACAAGTTGAAGCTCAGCATGTAGTGCACAACTGAAATCCTTATTTATTTTTGTCTTAAAGTTCAATATTATGAAAGATATACCACTCATATCACACCCTTCTCCAGGAACCCCCCGGTCACACTGAACCAGGAATCAGGCTGGTTTGCAAAGGTAAATATTTATTTATGTATTTAAGATTTAATCACAATATGGTATACAACAATCACCAATGGGGGACAAAACACTGAATAATATCTTTAGTATGCTAGGAATAGGTAATAAGCAAAACAAATGCAGCACAGGAAATAATACTTTTGTGTTGGTTCAGATCAGATAGCACTGTAGTTAGCAGTTCCCCCTGTAACCACCTCAACCCCCCTAATAGGCAATGTAAAGAGATAGGAGGAGAGAGCAGGTATTCAGGAATGGCACAAATCAAACAGAATACCAGTCCCACTTTCCCGCTTTCAAACACAAGAGAAAACGGAATTGACTGTCCAGCTGTCAGAATGGCTTTTAAGATTGTCTTTAGAATGGACTGGGCAAAACACCAAATCTGATCAAAAATATTGAAATGGTTAAAACTTTCAGATTTTTTAAATCGGGACAAACTTTTCATTGTGCCATATTTGCGATAATGGGAGAATCGCACTGATTTGCAGTGCGGTTTTGGGTTCTATAGATAGCTGTGAATGTTGGGAATTTCATTTCTATCACAAAAACTGAGGTAGTTATAGAGGTTTTAGTAAAGGTCGTTTTTGCGAGATAGAGCATCGAAGCTAAGCCACCAGGACAGCACAACGTAAGAGTCAGGAGTGATTTGCGACTCAATCCTGATTCCTCGCTGTCCACCTTGGAGCGCTAGGCTGGTCACGCGAATGAAATTAATAGATCAAAGTTGACAAAATGACTAGGAAAAGGATGCTTTTACAGATAGATAGAATAAGATTTCACTACAGATTTAAACAATATTACTGATTTTTGAAGTAAGGATAGTTCAGAGGTTAGGAGGGGACAAGATAATGCACAGGAATCAACAGTTTCTAGCTTCCTGTTAATACTCACAGAACAATGGATTTAAGATTTTGGACCGTCAGAATTCTGGATCATTGAATGGGATCTATCAGGGATGGACAGCTGGGCACATCGGACTGGACAGTGTCAGCAAGGCACTCTGGTCACAGCACGGCAAAGGACGGCACAGGAACTGCTCTCCTAGTCTGTGGTTGTTTGGATCAGCTGGATGGCGAGTTCCTCAGGCAAGCCTAGTGGTGGCAAGCCAGAGAATGTCCACAAACATCACAGACCAGGTAATCATGCCATGTTCTTTCTAGAGCAGAGCACCTGCTACCTTTTTTGTATTTTTGTAAGGAACTTGGGGTTGGTCACCCTAAATTACCTGGGGGATCCCAGATGTGGACTCCCTGATCACTGTGCTCAGAGAGGCACAGCTCCACCTCACTGATGAGGCCCAACAAGGTTGAAACATGTGTATAGTGTTGCTGTTGGTACTCTTGTTCAGAAGGCAATTGCCATAACATTTTGGTGCTGGTCTGCCCATGTGGACGGGACAAAGACTGATATGCAAATAATTATTTCCCATATGTGAAAGGTACAGTGAGCAAAAAGCGATGCCTGCGAACTCTAAACATGTGGAAAAAAAACACAGAACAGGTTATCATGCCATGTTCTTTCTGGACAGGGGTGCCTACTACATTTTTGAAAAAACCCTTTGGAAAAGGAATTGCCTGCATCATTTTATGTACTAATACATTTTATTTTAAAATGCCAGGGCTCTGCACCCTTGCCAGATGGCAATTCCTCACAATCTGCCATCTAACAAATGTGAAGGCTAGGAATGTGGGCAGCCCACTCTACACCGTTCTCACCTCATTTCATTATTCCAGCCATGCTCTTCTTTCTCAAATATGCAGACACAAATCTATTAAGTGCTGTATTATACGTCCTATCCTTTTCAGTCCAAGTAATTTTGTGTTCTTGTATACTTGCAGTTTTACACATTAGAAAATAAGGTTCACATGTGCCAGAATGTGAAATCATGCAAAAATGGATGACATTTAGCAGACAGCACGAATCGTCTGCATAGTTAGGTGTAAAACGGAGGTTTGCGCCCTCAAGGCAATTACTTTGGAATAGGCCCATATTGAGGGGCTTTGAAACGCTAATGGAACATTCAATGAACAGGGACTTGACAGAGAAACGGGCTATTCCTACTCCAAGTTCCACACTTGTGCTTTCTACAGTCTGAAATAAAAGACTTATCAAATACACTGCTGGATAGAAACTAGGACTGGGGGAAAATACTACCTGCAGCCTTCGAAGCGCTGCAGTGAAAACCATGAAATGTTGTCAAAGCTTTTGATGAGCACCAGGGACGTCATTTTACCATAATGACAGTGGTAGCAGACGTGCCATCACATGACCCTGACCTCTGATGACATCACAGGAAGTGGTGTCATTTCACCCCACCCGAAGTGACATCATGGGAAGCCTTGACAAAACAGGAAGTGGCATCACATAGCATTGTTCCAAAGAACACTAAGAAAAATATGGTTACGATATCACTAATGTGATATACTTTTCATACAAGAATGGACCACCATATGTATTGTTAATATCAGTGTGTATAGGCCCATATTACCAAATTACTCTGAATGAACGCAGACGTCCAATGCCAAATGATAATGATTTGTTATTATATAGCACTTATGCTGAAGTGCTTTATATAGAACAAATATACATACAATATCACCCAACCTGCGTTAGTACTCATTTATCGATCTCAGAAGGATGAAAGGCTGAGTTGGCCTTGTTGTGATTCGAACCTGCACATCACACACATACATCACTGCAGTGAGCATTCAACCCACTGAGCTATTTTACCGGCTATAGTAAAAATGAGCAATTACATGTTTTAATGTTTTCAAAGTCAGAAAGCAAATTACACTCTGTAGTGGATACCACTAAACTCTGGCCTGGCTGAACCCTTTCCTCTCCGATCGACCCTCCCAGATCCAACTTGGATCCTTCCTTTCCTCTATCTCCCTCTCTACCTGCGGTGTTCCCCAGGGGTCTAACCTCTCACCCTGGCTTTTCAACCAATACTTGGCAACTCGCGCCCATCGCATTGCCGTTTTCTGCTCCAACTTTCAGTGCTATGCGGGTGACACTGAACTAATTTTCAGGCTTCCCTCGGCCACCTCCTATCCTTCTATCATCTCTGTTTGCCTGTCTGCTATTCAGGATCGGTGTGCCGCCAACAATATCTGCCTGAATGCCAGCAAGACGGAGATCCTCCTCATTGGTACACCTTCACCCTCATTTCCTCTCACTCTATGTCCGGCCTCCCTTGGCCCTCCTCCTAACCCCACCTGCGAGGCTAAGAATATCAGGGTCATCTTCGACTCCATGCTTTCCTTTTCTGCCCACATCTCTGTTGTCTCTAAAAAGTCAAACTTCCTACTGCACCCCCTCAGAGGTATTCTGCTTTTCCTCTCCTTCCCCCAGAAGCTCACTGTCTCTCGAGCCATGGTTCTCTCCAGTTTGGATTATTGCAACCGCCTCTTTCTAATCTACCTGCTTCTACTCTCTGCCCTTTGCAACTCATCCAGAACAGGACGGCAAGACTTGTCCTTGTCCTCAAGCCCTGGGATCATATCTCTCCAGGCCTGAAATCTCTTCATTGGTTCCCCGTGGCTGCAAGGATTAAATTCAAGACCATTTGCATTGTCCACAAGGCTTTCTGGGGCCTGGGTCCAAATACCTTCAACTCTTCCTCCGTAAATATCTTCCCTCTGGAGCTCTTTGCTCCTTAACCTCCAACTCCCTCAGGGTCCATTGTTTCTCAAAAGAACGAGCTGGGGGTAGATCTCTGTCTTCGGCCGGGTCCTCCCTCTGGAACAGCCTCCCTGCCACACTGAAACTTGAGGAGAATCATCTCTGGTTCCGGAAGCACCTCAAGACCTTCCTCTTTGCTTCTGCCTTTGCTCCTCCTTCCCCTGCTGATCTGTTCTGCTTTGGCATTGTACACCTGGTTACCCTGTGATTTCGGGCCCAAGTACTTGCTCACCCTGGCACGCACCCAAACTACCTCCTGCCAACCCTTACACTTGGGTCTGTATCTGTAACCGTATAGTCCCCCCATTTTCTGCACTTATAAGACAGCCCCCTGTCTCTGCCTTAACCTAGCACTAGCCACATGCTGGCTGCACTACCATTGTTGTTGTTTTTATTCCTTTCCTCAACACTTTCCACTTCTTCCCCTCCCCACTGCACTTTCCCATTTCCCTTTGCCCTGCACTTGCGTGTTCTCACTGTCACTGGGCCTAGTAAGATCGCTGTTTTGTTCTTCCCTGTTCCCCTCCCTTGCCTCGTCGCGCTCTGAAACACTTGTGTATGAGTGTGATGCAAATAAAATAGCAATATCAATAAACTGGTAACTGAGATTTAACAGCAGGTCAGTTCATCTGCAGGTCTGGGGCAAAGTTAGCCGCATCAGACGCCTGCGTGTGTCTACTTTTCAGGCTTCAGTGGTTGGCAAAATAGGGAAAACCGCGCACTCACACAACATCCCCTACTCTGGGCATTCGTTACCTCATACATGAGAACTAACATCCTGAAGAGCATGCCATGGAGATGGGAAAGATAGACACATTACAACAGAGCATTAATTGTGGCACAAATAATTCAATGGCCACTTGATGTGCTCTGGTCAATCATTTCAATATTGTACTTAAGCTTTTGAGCGGCCAAGAACACTGAGATTGAATGTCTTGTGATGATCGTAACAGAGACACCGGGAGAAAAAACATGCCATCACTGCAACTTGCAAAAAGCAAAATACACAGTGCGAAATAATGCTTATTCTACTCTAAATGCTTTTTGGAAGTTTTTGTCTGCATTGTGAATTTGAGGTGTTTAAGAACAGACTAAATCAGTGACTCACCCCCTGAAGTGTGCCTGAAATAAACCTTTAATGAGTCTAGCAATTATTGTATAGAGTTCCAGAAAGACAAATTATTTGTTATTGCTATTTTTTCCTATTTAGGATCACTGCTCAAAGTGTTACACTTGTGGAACCCCATGTTTTTTTAAGAGGCCAGAACAAGAAAGCCAGCCTCTCCAGAAACAAAGAGCCACATGGCGCAGGTGACAGCGCAGGAGCTTCCATAAAAAAAACATTTTTTTTTTTTTTTAGCGGTAGCAAGGGAGACCACAGGGGTTGCAGTTGCAACCCCAAATGACGTCCCTGGTGAGCGCTAAGACTGCATTAAAAAACACAGCCTTCTGTGATTAACCTTTTAATAACAGCCAACACCGGTGCTTTAAGGCTAGCTACCCAGGCCCTGAGCCCCAGAGGACTAATGATTGGTGGGAATTGAGACCCATTAACCCATATAACCTGGTGCATTTTTGCCATACTTTTTTTTTTTTACTGCGAACAGGTAGATGGTAAGCATGGGTGTGGTATGATCTAAGGAGGGGCTGAAAGGAGGATGCGGGTCCCTCGCTGTTTGTGGTAAAAAGAAAAGTGGAAAAATAGGCTAAAAGAATAAATTCAGCGAACTTGCCATTCAGCAACAAATTCAGCCCTCCCTGTGACTCTTCTCTTGTTGAAGAGAAAGTTGCTTAATTGAGTTACCTACTTCTGAAAAGATTGCAAAGTGCCAAAATGTTGGCCTTTGGACGTACACATTTTCTTTTCCCACTAACGGCTTCTTTGGAAGATCTCCCTGGCTGACAAATTACCGAAACCCTTCAGGGATGTGAGGAGAGACCAGCAGCAGGCAACGGAGCCTGGAAAAACTGGTTTTGGTTGTTGCAGCAATCGAGCAAGGCACATGGCCAAAGACGGCAGGCGGAGATTGGAATCAACCGCGTCTTCATAGTGCAGCTTGTTTAAGTTGGATGGTGTATTTTGTCCCAGACAATAGAGGAGCACAGCCTAAAAGGGCAGGGCTGTTTTCAAAGATAAAAAAAAAATATCGAGATCTTTATCTGCTACGGTTTGAACGTTTTAATTAGTTTGGGCCTATAGCTGGTTAAAATATTTGTAGATATTGTAGGTATTTGTAGATTGGGTTTGTCTTCAATTCTGCCTTTAAAATCCAGAATAATTTTGAATCTGTCCAATCATACCACGCAACCTTTTGAGTCGCCAGGGTGGGTCAAAAGAGAGGACGTTGGTTTTGGCGTGTGAACACCCATTGAAGTCTATTGGCAGGCAACGCACTTGGCAGGGGATTGATCTGACTCCAGGTCGGCTGACACCCATCAAAAGCAAGTGAGTTGAGAAGCATGCCCAATGATATTCTGACACTAGTAACCCGATGTTCAGTGTTTTTTTTAGGAAGCCAAGAAAAGTATAGTGTGTCCACGTTTCCATGTAACTGGGACACCATTTCCCACTTCTGTGTTTTTCTTTTACAGGCATTTAGTGTGTACGATCAATTTAAGGTGAGGACTCCAAGAATGCGTTAGGTTATTAGGTTGTAGCCCAGGAATGTAAAAGGCCTGTTTAGTCCTTTGTTTCTGCTGCTCAGGGACACTTACTAGACAGCCCAAGTGCCACTTTTGTCCTTCAGAACATTTGCTGCAGCGCCCCCGCCTCCCATACATCCGCCGCCCTGCATCCCCCCCTCGCCAGCCTCACCTTTAGTCTGCCTCTAACGCAGTGGCCTTCAAACATTTTTGGCCGGGGCCCCCCTGAGCAAAATTTGGGCAGGTTGGGACCCCCAAGAAATGCCAAATGGACAGTATATATTGCGCGACTTCACCTGCTCTCATCGCACTCGCTGGGCTCCCTCATCCCACTCCTACCCAGTCCCTGGTCTCTCCCCACCCCATCACACACCCTGGGCTCTCCTCAACCTACTCCCGCCACTATCCCATGGTTCCCGCCCATTGTGCTCCCACCATAGTCCCTGGGTTCCCGCCATCCCGTTCCCAACACAGTCTGAGGGCCAGTGGCAGCTGGTGATTTTTTTAAGTGGAGGGGAATAACTATTTCCCCCAAAAATGCCATAGCGACCGAGCATAGTGAGGGAGCCCGAACCAATTTGGGGGGAGGGGGGATTCCCCCTGTGAATTGTTTTGAAATATTGGGTTAAAATGTTGCATTGTATAGCATACTTTTAACAAAAAAATGGGTAAATAGCCAAACAGTTTGCAATTGGTGCTGGGGGGCCCAGGGGGCAGGCATGACATGTTTTACTGGACATCTATGATAGATGTCCAGTAAAAAGATACCATCCCTGTCCCATGGGCCACACTGGGCCTAACACAATCAACATGATTATGTGTGTATTCAAGGCGCTGCACATTTATACAGCAATCATTCTATCATTCACATGAGCATCCATCACCATACACTCACTCATAACATAAACATACATGCATCCATACACATGAACATAAAGATACCTTCTGCATTGGCCTGCGTGTGGGTGCTGAAACGCCCTGCTCCAGGCTGCTCTGTCCGTATGTGCCAGGAGGCGCAGGAGCTCCCCCTCGGACATATAGGCATGCAGTGCCCCAGCCAGCATTTCCAATGAACTATGCAATGCTGGCGAAGCAAAACGCCCCAGCACTTGCATGGCTCAGTGAGCATGTGTGGCTGGGGAACTAAACTGAACTGTCAAAGGGAAACAGTGTTTCCCTTTGACAGTTCAGCCAGCCCAGGAGCACTCCATCAGCTGGAAAAATCAGCTGAGGGAGTGCTCACTGTTTCGCTGGGCTGGCTCCTTAGCTCCTCCATAATGGGTGAGGGGCCACTGGGTGGGCGCCCCCCGCCATTATGGATGAGCCGCCAGGCTCGGACTGGCATATAGGGCAATGCCTGTACCAAAAATGTAAAATGCTAGTGTGGGCCAGTCAAAATGAGCACCATTTTGGCCAAGGTGGACCAGTTTGATGAGTTACTTAACTGTGCAGTTAGTAATTTTGACCATTGTTGCTGAATATATCACAATGTACTTACATTTTAACACAAAGCACCCATTGGGTACTATTGAAACAGTGGGCCTCATTACAACCCTGGTGGTGGCTGTGCCGGTGCGGCACAGCTGCCGCCGGAGTTGCATCCGGGTCCGGCACCCGCCAATGGGCAATTTCCGGGTAATGCTGAGTTAGGCGGACCCGATAATTGCCATTTCGCAGGTGCCGGTACCGGTAGATCCCCATTACCATTTGACTTAATAATGGTGCCGGTGCATCCGACGAGCTATGCTCGCGAGTACTGTACAGCCTGCCAGGTCAGACCTGGCGGGCTGTCAGGCACCCGCGAGCACAACTCTTACTATGGCGGTACGGTAGCAATGGTGCTGGTAGATTACCGGCACCGTTATTACCGTACCGCCATAGTTTAATGAGGCCCAGCCTGTGACTAAAGCAATGAATATTCATTTACAACTGCGGGCCACTTTTTCATTGTTGCCTTCATTATTTTCTGTACTGCATTTTCGTTCCACCTTGCATCCATTTGAAACCATAAAGTATTGTTGCTATCTTATCCATCCTATAACCACTCATCATTGATTATAAAGAAGTGTGCTAGTGCCAGACTATCCATTATTGATTACTGATCAGATTAAGTGTGATATTCAATTATTAATTTATTCTAAAGTGTGATATATATATCTATTGTTTAAATTATCAATTAAACCTTTTAACTTGCAAAACAGAACTACTTCTTGGCTCAGTGGGGTCAGGAGGATTCCAAGAGAGGGGTGTTATATAGGGGTAGTCATCCAGAACGCATGAACTGGACATAAAGATATATCAATAAGGGTTTTCATTCAGTATTCTAGACTAGGCGTCGACTTGGCTGTAGTGCTGAATTGAATCCTCTTACAAATTGGGGGCTCGTGCCGGACGTTTGGGTTAGATCTACGATTTGTGCAGATTAATACAGCGTGCCAGCTGACCAGATACACATATCCGGTCGGATCACCACGCTGTGTTACGCTGTAAAGCACTCCTCATAGGAACGCTCTAAGAAAAAGGTCTGTTTTGCAAAAATAAAATACTAATTTCTGTAAGTCAGGACAGAGACCAATCTCTAGAATGACGACCTTAGTAGACATGAAAATAGCCAGAGAGCACCTCTTACATAAACTATTTGTGAGAGGTGAATGGACTGAACAGGGCCAGGAGGCCTGGTTGCAGGCCATCACGCGACAGGTCACTGAAACAGGGTCAGACCTATGGAGAGATCAGGGTCCATTACATGTGGCCCTGAGTGAACTATATATGGCTCCTAAAGCCAAAGATGAACACAATAAGATTGCCAGGGTAGCGGCATATTTATATTTACATATGGGAGCCATGCAGGACAAATGTGCTGAAGGCCAAGATCTGGCGAGTAGGCAACTGCTGGCATTACAGAAGGCCCAATCTGAGCTGGACTCTTCTGAGCAGAGGCTGCTCAGGAGCCAGGAGTCAGAAAATGATAGTAGGCAATATATCATTAAAATAAAAGAGGATATGGGCATCCTACAACAAGAAAAGACAGACCAGGATACCAGATTTCTGGCCCTGCAGAAAGAGCACCAAGACAGTTTGGACTCCTTACTGCAGAACCAGAAAAAGTTGGAGCAACAGATCAATTTCAACAGGGCATGCGCGGAGCAGGTAGTCACCCTGCAAAGCCAGCTAGATAGAGAGAAAGAGGAGAGCAATAAACTGATTCTGAAAGACCTGGATACCCAGGCAGAGTTTGATGAGGAGCGCCAAAAAGCTGGTGCCTTTCAACGACAGAGGGACGACCTGGCAGCACAGATGCAGGATCTCAGTCAGGAAAGAGACACTTTAGGCCAGGAAGTCTGCCACTTAAAAAAGGAAATTGAAGAAAATCACCTGGCCCTCCAGGGGCTGGGTGACCTCCAAAAAGAAAACCAGAACTTGGTAGAGCACACCAGAAGGGTGGAAGATGCTCTGGCAAGAAAGGAGCAGGCCAGTAGGGATGGGACTCAGGAGGTAAACCTCCTGCAGCAAAGACTGGCCCAGTTCTCCAGGACCAACCAGGAAGCACAGAGGGAAAATGAGGCCCTCTGTCAACACAATGATAGGCTCCAACAACAGGTAGCGATGCAGGAGAGACTGATAGAGTCTAGTAAGGCCTTGACTGAGGAACTGAAAGCACAAATGCAGGCTCTTGCATTGCAACAGGGAGCAGGGGCGGATAGAGATGAGGTTCGCTGGGAAAGGGAAACTCCTGAGCATAACCCCAGGAGCCCTAGTACCAGAGGCCTTTATTTCTCTCAGTCCCTGGACTCTACCACCCCCATGACCCCTGGCGCACATGAGCACAGGGCCACAGGGATGGCAGATTACTATCCAGCTAAAAATATGGGGCTCATAGGCCAGTACCACTCAGGAATGGAGGGGTGGGCATCCGGGTATGGGCACCCAAGTACCGTACAGTTCAGTGGGGAACCCCAGGAGAGTAGGCCCCTTAAGGGCATCCTGAAAACCTCTGCCCAGTTAGGTCAGTGGGGGGGTACCCAGCAAATCCTGGCAGCAAGGAGGGATCTGAGGACTCCTCTGAGCACCACAGGAAACAGGAGACCAGGTCCCCACATTCTGCCAGCCATTCGCAGGCTCGCAGAATCCGGGAAAACCTGGAAGAACAGACAGGAACCTCTGGGAGCAGTGCCTCTGAGTCAGAGGATGAATGGACAAGGGTTACCCGAACCAAAAAGGCCAATAAGGCAAAAAGGGCCTTGCTTAAGGACCCCTTAAAGCAGATTAAGGTGATCAGGAGCGTCATCACGCCTTACCATAAGAACGCTAAGTATTCTGTTTGGGAGCACTTAGAGTTGTTTGAGCAAATGATGGAGACTTTCCATTTGAAGGACAGCCAAAGCTGTATTCAATATGTAAAGTGGACCTTCTCCCCAGAATACTCCAGTTTCTTTGCGGGGCTGGAGGACCAAAATCATTTAAGATGGTCCACCTATAAGGCGGCCATCTTGAAACATTTTTCCATTCATAGAAATCCTCAAGAGGCTCGCAAGGCAGCCTACAATTTGCAATGTGGGGAGGATCAGGCCCCACAAGAATTTGTGCAAGAACTGAAACGTGCTTTTGCGCAGACCACCAGAAGGGTGCGCACAGACAGTAGAGAATTCATCAATACATTTTTTCATGCCTTGCCCAAATACATAATGACCCAGCTCGTGAGGGATTTTCACGAGAAAAGATCCTTAGACTGGGTCATTGAACAGGCTACCCGGATCTATGAGGTGCAGAAACCGGTAGATAGCAAAAGTAATGCCCAGAAAAACCCCAAAGCCAACAGCACCTCTGCTGCTGCCAAGGTGGCAGAGGTAAAGGTCACCCCCGTTTTGGATTTGGAGATGCGGGGGCCTAAAAACCTACCTGCACCTAATAATGCTAGGCCCAGGAGGTCCTCGGGTCAGTCACAGACAGGGAGCCAAGGAGGCAGCCCCACAAATGGGGTCCCTCGCTCTCCTGATTATGTAAGTCCCCGTTACAAGGGAAATCAACCCATCCTGGGTTATGTGTGGACTCCCCCAGCCCAAGGGGGGGATCCAACCGAGCACCGAACCCAGGGAACTTCCCTCCAAACTTTCCACAGGAGGGCAGAAATTTACCAAACCCTGGGCAGAACTTTTTCCCCAGATATCCACCCGACTTTCAGCCCCAAAACCATCCATCCTTCTTTCCCCAATTCCCTGAGCCCAGACCACTGAATCCGGGAGAGGGGAGGCCAAGGGTGGAGGGGTACCCAAATCTTCCCAACCAGGGGTACTACCAAAGAAGGGATAGCTACCCTTCCCGGGATCAGCCCAGGGGAGAAAACAGGGCCCCGTATCAGCCTGAGCGGGTTTCCCAGTTAGAGCGCCAGGTTCAAAACATGGCGCGGGATCTGGGTCACATACTGAGGGCTCAGCAGAACCCTCAGATCGGCATGCCGGCGCAGAACGCACCCAACTCTGGACCTGGTGCTCCAGAACAATGACGGGGGCAGCACCCCGATAACTCACCGGTTCCCAGGGGGGAGGCACAAGGGGAAGGGGGGTGTAAAGACTTGGAGGAAGCTTCCTTCCTCACTTGTAAACAGCCCCTGGAAACCCAGGAACCAGAAACAAAATCTCCTGCCCCTGAAAGTCTGCCTCCTAAGGAGCAGAGGGGGGGTAGGAGAAACAAAAGACCCAAACAGACTCAGTTTGAGGAGGAGGTACAGATCTTCCAATTTGAGGAAGAGGGATCCTCAGAGGATCCTGGGAAAAGGATCTTCTCCTTCAGAGAGGGGGGAACTCCTCCCAAAGAAAAATGGGTCCCTAGGGATGCAAATCCAGACTGGGGAGATGTGGAGACTGAGCTACCGCCGCCCACCATCTCATCCCAGAACCAACAGCAAGAAAATCCCCTGGTTCAAACCCATCCTGGTGACTGCCTCCAAAAGGGGGGGGCGGCCCAGAACCGGAGCCAGGGGAACCCACAATGGCTCTGATCTCCAGTTGCCAACTCTTTCTTTCAGATTCCCAAGGCTCTCCACAGAATTCTGCCCAAATCTCTTCGCTAGCGATGTCCAAAACCAGAAAGTTAGCCCACCAGTTGTCCAAAAATGTGCATTATCTGTGCCCCCTTGAGGAGAAGGAGGGAAGATACTATGCCCCGGTACAAGTACAGGGGCAGGGTACAATTTTGGCACTGGTGGACACTGGATCTCAAGCTACCCTTCTGTCCAGAACGGCCTTTGACGAACTGAATGCAGGAAGGGGAGAGAATTACCAAATTCCTCTCACCTCTCTTCCTGGACAACTGCAGAACTTTGACGGGAAGGAAATTCCCGTTGAGGGGACTGCAGACTTGGATATTAAGATCGGGCGACACAAGTTGAAACACCCGGTCATAATTGTGACTCCAGAGGGCACCCCTTGTTTACTAGGGAATGACCTCCTGAGAAGGTTGTCACCCCTAATAGATTGTGTAAACAAGGTCCTCTGGACCCAGACTAGCCGACCCATAAAATTAAAACAGAGTGTCAACCATGTTAGTTTAAACTGCACCTGCCACATGGTTGAACAAAAATCTGACCAAGTAGAATTTCACTTCCAGAATAGCCAAATTCCAGACGTGACAGTAATAGCAGTAGGACAACAGACTGGTGATGGGGGGTCCTCTCTATTTCTGAAAATCAACCTTCCTTCCAGTCTAAAGTGGTACTCCACGCTGGAAGGAAACACTCTGAGATTCTATACTAATCCACAATCAGAAACTCCCACTCCCATAGTCCAGAAAGATGTGAAATCAGCTCAGAGCCTGGCTGATATTCAGCAAATTGGAGAGCAGTTGTTCATCCCTGTTCAGTTAAATGATGGGAAGGACTCTGTTCTCGCTCGAGTGTGTGTGAACAACGGTAAGAGCTTCATCAGCGAAGCCATGTTCCGCCAACTCCCAAAAGATCCAGCCATTCCCACATTCAAACTGATAGACAAATGGGAAATGGACCTGGAAGCGCCTAATTCCAAACATCTCCTGCCAAGCAGGTGTATGCTCAAAATCTCCATTGGCAACAAGAGCATAGTCCATAATTGTTGGGTCGTGCGAGACGTCACTGCCGCCTTTTACTTAGGCAGTGACATTCTCAATCGCTTTGCCATTAGTTTGGACCTAATAAGCTTCAAAGCTTGGTCCCGATTAGCGGATAATCCCATGGGCTTTGATGATCCAGAAAAAGCATTTAGGTCAGCTCAATTGCTACCTTATGCAGTTGAAATTCAGATCAAAGAGGAAGTCACCATCCCCGAAAGGACCCGACAATTCTCCCTGGAAGTGAAAGTTAAAAGAGGACAATATTTGCAAAACCCTGATGCTTACATACATCTAAATGCTTCTCTCCAACAGCAAGGGTTGGGGGTAAACCCAACTCCATTAGTCAACATAGAACATGACACCATTCCAAAAGAGGTGGATAACAGCGACTTAAAGAGTATTACTCTAGCCGCAGGCACCATTATTGGAATGGCGGTTGATGACCGACATTTTTCCATCGACTTAGTAAATGAACTGTTAGGACCAATCCCCAAGGACTGTTTTGACAGTGACAGTGATGACAATACAACATCAGACAGGATTTTTACCCGGCATGGGGGGAACTTCCTGGTGTACACTTCCTGCCCCTATGGTAAGGAAGATGTGACTTGTGACTTCAGGAGGGATGAGGTGATTTTCCAGGTCCATGAGGGCTGCCTTTTCCCACCTGAAGCCTCCGGTCCAAATCAGCACTCTGACCAGGGACTTCTCCACCCAGCTGGAGGAGGCCGCTGAAATAGCCAAACCAGAAGTCTTTCCGGGCTTCAGGCAGATGGTGGAAGAGAGAGTCAACCTAGCTGATGCCTGTGTGACTCTGGAACAAAAGCAAAAGTTGAAACAAGTTTTCTTGGATTTCCAAGATCTCTTTGCGGTAGACTCATATGACTGTGGTCGCACTGACATCCACACAACAACAATCCCCACGGACCCTGGCATGACTCCTGTTTTTGTGAAGCAATATCGCTTGCCTCTCTCATCAATGGAGTCCCTTACTGAAATAATCAAGAACCTGGAGTCCCGGGGAATAATCTGTCCAGTCCACAGCACCTTCAATAATCCGGTGCTGGGAATATTGAAGCCAAACGGCCAGTGGAGACTCTGTGCCGACCTCAGGGAGCTCAACAAACGGGTCCATACTTCCCGATGGCCTCTTCCCTACATTGACCAAGGGCTGGCCCAGATTCAGGGGTCACAGGTATTCACTGCAATAGACCTGACCAATGGATACTGGACCGTGCCTGTCAACAGGGAGGACCAATACAAACTGGCTTTTACCTTTGGGGGCCAGCAGTACACATGGACCCGGACTCCCTTCGGATACCTCAACTCCGGCAATGAATTCAACATTTTTCTACACAAGGCCATGCCCGACTTGGGTGCGAGGGGTAACCTGGCTTATGTAGATGATGGCCTCATCAAAAGTTCATCTGTGGAGGAACACATAGCGGAGATCCGTTATGTTCTGACCCAGTTGAGGGCCGCCGGAGCAAAACTTTCCTTTCAGAAAGCACAGTGGTGTAGAACCCGTGTTAATTTCTTGGGGCATGAGATTACTCCTCAGGGTCTCTGTCCCCAGGAAAAGAAAGTGGAAGCACTTCAGAAACTGAAAGACCCCACAACTCTGCGGGAACTAAGGAGCCTCCTTGGACTGACTAATTACAGCAGAAAGTTCATTGAGGGCTACGCAGAGATCACCAGACCCCTGATTCATCTCCTGAAGGGGGGGGTCAAGTGGGAATGGGGTCCAGAACAAGCCGAGGCAGTAAGACAACTCAAGAGAAGCCTCTCACAAGCGCCTTGCCTAGCTTACCCTGTCAGAAACAAGGAGTTCTTCCTGGAGACAGGGTTCTCTAATACGTGCTTGACGGCAGTATTATACCAAAAGCATGACAAGGTCAATAAAGTAATCTCCTATGCGAGCAAAACTTTATCCTCTGTGGAGGAAAAATTCAACGATTGTGAGAAGGCACTCCTGGCAACGGTGTGGGCATTGAAGAATTACCGCCCGTTTATCCAGGGGGAACACATCATAGTGGAGACTCCACACCAGCCTCTGCAATATCTCCAAAGTGACAGAATCCGGGCCGGAAATGTGAGTAATTCCCGAATTACTTCCTGGATTCTATCAATGCAAGGCTTTCCTGTGGAGGTCAGATATGGCCAAAACAAGAAGAGTCCCCTCGCGCAAGGTCTGGCTGACTTGCATGATTGTGCCAGAGAAAACTGTCTCGAGGACGAAAGTCTAAAAATCAAGGACAACACGGAGGCATACCTTAATTCCCCACACAAAGTCTTTGAAGAGGACAAGTGTGAGGGAATGCCCACTGTCTATGTGGATGGATGCTCTTACCATGTTGACAACGACGGGGAGAAAGAACTGGTGGCTGGCGTAGGGAATGCATGGGTGAATGAGTCCCCAGAACCCTCCGCTGGATACAAAATTGGTCCCCGAAGTAGTCAGGTGGCAGAATTGATGGCTGTGCATCAGGCCATCCTCACTGCTGTCCAGCATCAACTCCGCGAACTGGTCATAATCACAGATTCGGATTATGTACGGAACGGGTTCGTGGAGCACCTGGTTAATTGGAAAACCAGAGGCATGTTATGTGCTAACAACAAACCCTTGAAACATGGGAAGTTGATCCAAAACATTGATGATCTGGTCACCTCGAATGAGATGACCATCTATTGGAAAAAGATCAAGGGTCATTCCAAAGTAGAGGGACCAGACAAAACTGGAAATGACTTAGCTGATCAGCTGGCCAAAACTGGGGCCATCCAAGGGGATCTAATTGAGATTGAGTCCCTGTTGGGGGAAATCCAGGTCACTGCTATCACTAGGTCCCAGACAAATGCTCACAACGACCTTTCAATTGCACAATGGAGTAAGGAGACCCCTGATGCTGATTTGATTACCGCTCAGAAGGGGGACCCAATAATTGGTAAGTTTTACCAACACCTTGAGGACCCTGAGAACTTTCCCTTGACGGATACCGATTACATTGGGAAAGAGGACCTAAGAGTGTTGATGAAATGTCCAAAAATGTTCCGGATCCAAGACGGTTTGTTGGTAAGGAAATCCAAAGCTGGCCACGATCAGTGGGTGGTTCCTACCTCATTCCGAAGCCTGATGTTAAGTCACGCCCATGATGCGGCCACCGCCGGTCATAGGGGGTTTCACACAACCTTGGAAATCTTAAGAGAGGTTGCATACTGGCCACACATGGGGCAGGACCTTGACCAATACTTGAAGGGGTGCCTTGTGTGTGCACAATTTCAGCCATCATCCCTCACGCACCGTGCGCCTCTCCAAAAGAGGGGGATGACCCTGCCATGGTCGGATTTACAAATTGACTTTGTAGGCCCCGTGATTCGCTCTGTTAGGGGGAATAAGTACATGTTGACTGTGACATGCTTGTTTACCAAGTGGGTGGAATGTCTCCCAGCCCCAAACTGCAAGGCTGAAACGGCAGCTGCCTTGATGATTAACCACATCTTTTCCCGTTTTGGTCTCCCTCAAAGGATTGAGTCAGACAGAGGTAGCCACTTCACCAGTGAAGTAATGACAAAGATGTGGGAGATACTGGGGGTCAAAAGGAAGTTGCATATTGCTTACAGGCCAGCTTCTTCTGGGGCGGTAGAGCGATATAACCGAACCATTGTGAGCATATTAAAGAAGTTTGTGGCAGATTCTGGGCCAAGTTGGGATATCCGATTACCTCTGGTCCTAATGGCCATCAGATCTACCCCTTCATCTTCAACCAAAATGTCACCATTTGAGTTGATGACTGGACGCAAGATGGTGCTTCCTCAGCATTTGCTCTACAGGACCCAAGAGCAGACACTAATAAATGCCTCCACAACTCATGAGTATGTGGAGAATTTAAGGAAACACCTCCAACATGCTTTTGCTTACGCTCAGCGGAATCTAGAAAGATCGGCTGATAGCATGAAGACCCATTATGACCTGAAAACTTCCAGGAAGGAATATCAGGTGGGGGACCGGGTCTATCTATACAACTTCCAAAGAAACCAGGCAAAACAGCGGAAATTCTTGCCTACATGGAAGGGACCCTTTGAGATCATCGACAAAATCTCCCCTGTGGCCTACAAAATCCACATCCCCAAAGGTCCTTTGGCAGCGGGGGAAGACAAGTGGGTCCACATAAACCAGTTGAAATGTTGCCATCCCAGGCACACTCTGCAACAACTGGAGGAATCCTCTGGAATCCTAGCGGGTACTGTCTCAGACTAATTCAGTTCCAACCATAAAACATACCACATCTAGTCTCTAAAATATTGTGATTTGCATGAAACTGTCTCTTAGTTATACTGTTTTTTTTTCAAAATAAGAATGTAATGTTTCGTTATGATGAAATGCATATGCTGTCCCACTATCTCAACAGTGGTGGAAAAACGTCTATGAATAGGTATTGCCGCTCTTCCTTTATCATCCTAGGAGAGATGAAACCATGGAGAATGACCAAGGAGGATGACCCAGGGACCGGGAACGAAGATCCAATGGGCCCAGTGTACCGCCCAATATTCCCATCAGGACCGGCGAGGAGAACCGATCGATCCGACCGGATGGAGAAAAAGATGCTGAACTGTGCCATCTATTGGAAGAAGATGAGGAAACATCCCAGGTCTTGCGAGTCCCATTAGTGAAACAGAATAGCCATCGCAAGAGGGGGGCTTGTGGGATATTTTTATCCACGCATCCGAGCCCTACCTCAAAACTGTGCAGTACTGACATAGAAAACTTCATGATGGCCAGAGCTTCCCAGAAAATGCACAGGGAAATGCATGAAGAATAGGCTGCCACTCATTTTTGCCGATGTTATGGGCACAGAAGGACACTGCCTAAAACCACCATTGGACTACCCACACAGTAGTCTGAAACCATTGGGAGTGGCAATGCTGATTGCCAAAAGCAAACCCATAACTGTTGGGAATTCATTTTCTTAAATCCCAAAAAGGGGTGCAGTACCAGTACTCACCACTATCCAAAAGCCGGTGTTTTAAAACCACCAGATTTTGTGTAAAACTGAATAAATGAACCCAAGGCAAGCCAAAGAAAATCTTACTGAGAGGTGGATACAATGTAAAGTTATATTCTGAAGTGACTTGAAGGTTTATAACAAGACTGGCTGAGCTGTGGATTTCAGCAGTTTAAGTAAATTTGGACTGAAAGACACTAAAAATTTAAATGTTTAAAAGAAATGAGTGACCTACTTTGAGTGTCACATAGGTTGCAATTGTTTAAATGTCATAGTTTTAAACTTAGAATCAGCATTCTAGCTGCATATGTAAAAAAATGTCTTGACTTAAACTGGGTAACAAAAAGTGACATTTTATCTGAAACCTGGCTTAAGGAACTGAATTCTGCCTGGCAACTACCCCCGACAGGAGATGAAACTTGAGTCACAGCTGTGTTCCCAGGCCTATCTGCCTTTTGCTGGCCACACCAAGGATATGCCATCTCTCTGATAATTGAATTAAGGGGAGCCCCCACAGAATACAGGAGCTCTGAACAAAGCCATGTCCTGACCCAGGCAGATGGTTTATTGCAGATGTCGTAAATGTAGCTTCCTCCTGGAAGTAAAGGGGAGGGGCAGGGTCTCTGAGCTTGGCCGAAACTGGAAAGACTGGTTTCTGTACCATGTGACCTGAAAAGACACACCTCTATAGCCAGAATATGGTTTTAGAAAAAGATGAATAACTCATAGTACGGACTTGTGAAAATTATTTAAATGATACCATAATTCTTGTGATTTTTCTGCCCACATTTTAAGAAGTTTTTAGAACCGGTGGCATGTTCAGGGGGGTTTTAGCGGAAAAGAGGATATTACTCAAAATGTGTGCATGTGAAACATCTGACACTTCATCAACTAATGTCCATACTCCTTGCGCACATGTGTGTAAATTTGGGGTAATGTCCGGTATTGCAAACCAGTTAAAAAGTGCAAAATATTGCCATTTCTGAATGCAAGCCCCTAGGAAGAGCAGAGTTTGAACAGGGGATACCTCCTGTGATATGTGAGGGGTGCGTGTAATTTTAAAACAATATGTACCTCTGCAAATATGTATTTGGTTCAAATCTAGATTTGTGTGCAAGTTGACAGGAGGAGTGGACTTTCTGCAGGCTGTAAAATGACATCACTCTGACACAACTTAGCTCCCCCAATCAGGGAAGAAATGAAAGCTTGGCCAATGACAAGTGGAGAGGGGTAGAGCCTAGTGATGCTGCATACACACCCATTAAAAAAACAGATAAAAGCAGACAGACAGGACAGATAGGGACCTTCAAATCCATTTGCAGCTGGAAGCTCTGCCGGGAAAATCCATACTTTACCTTCCTCAACCTTCAGAGAGCTAACATAGAGACTTCAATCTATCAACCTTCAGAGACCCAGACCAGACCAGCAGAGTAGAGCTGACCTGTTAGCAGAACCAGAGAGAGCTGCCCCAGATCACTGTGAAGTGCAGAGACCAGAGTCCAGTCTAAAACCTGACCAGATCCGTGGCGAGGCATATTTCTAAATATATTGTGAGTACATAGCAGAACTGTGCAGAACCAATCTCTTAGTTAAAATAATATAATTCAATTCTATTTTAATCTAAGTAGAACTGCCTCCTAACTGTCACCTGTCATTTGTAAAACTGTCACCTGTCATTTGCAAAGCTGTCACTTGTCATTTTCTAGTTGCAAGCTGCACTTGTCTTTTTGAACTTTAAAATTTCAAATCTGAAAAACGACCTTTATTTAATCGCTCATATCTCCGTGACCGTTTGTGCTAGAGACTTGCAGTAACTTTCCTCAGAAAGCTGGGAATCGTGGCCTTCCTACGAACTTAGAACCGCATTCCTACCCCCGATACTTTTGCCGCAATTGCGGAAAACGCACTCGCGAATTTTACCGCGATTTGCAAATTTCTCCACGTGTAAAAATCTGCTGCTGCTTGCCTTCCGTTAAAGAAAAAATTCGTTTAACCTGCCAATCATCCCTAGATCCTTGCTAAAGTGAGCCTGGACTGATATTAACTTGATACCACTCACCCTGAACCTCTAGAGGGAATTAAAAGCACTTTAGCATATTTTTCACTTCATTGCCAGCACATATAAAAGCATTTTGGGCCTGTGTTTAAAACTCCGATCTGTAATCTAAGCTTGCTGGGGTGAACTGAATTACATTTGATTGCTTTTCTGAGAACTGTGTGCTTTCCTTCCATTTCCTTGCATTGCATAAAGGGGGGAGGGTATTGCCAGAGAAAAGTGATTACATTGTTTTGTTGAACGCATATTGAGTATTTTCTGTACTGCATTTTCGTTCCACCTTGCATCCATTTGAAACCATAAAGTATTGTTGCTATCTTATCCATCCTATAACCACTCATCATTGATTATAAAGAAGTGTGCTAGTGCCAGACTATCCATTATTGATTACTGATCAGATTAAGTGTGATATTCAATTATTAATTTATTCTAAAGTGTGATATATATATCTATTGTTTAAATTATCAATTAAACCTTTTAACTTGCAAAACAGAACTACTTCTTGGCTCAGTGGGGTCAGGAGGATTCCAAGAGAGGGGTGTTATATAGGGGTAGTCATCCAGAACGCATGAACTGGACATAAAGATATATCAATAAGGGTTTTCATTCAGTATTCTAGACTAGGCGTCGACTTGGCTGTAGTGCTGAATTGAATCCTCTTACAGCACAAGGACAACACACATTCTTTGGATTGAGCTGACAACCCCCTCACGATTTGATATTTAAATAGTTTCATGTTTAATCAACATAACTTGCTGAATGTGCTTTAAAGAATAGCAGGTTATTTTTGGGAACTTGAGGCTTCATGTTTTTGGCAGTGGCCAGAGAACAATGGGACATCCAAAGAGCAAACCAAATATTTAGCTCCGCTAGTAAATGTTAGTGAGTACCCCTTCGCTATATGTAAACTGAATGTAAGGAGTGATTAGATGCCACAGACATTTCTAGATCCTTCCGATTCAATGGAAGAGTTGCACATCCGGTTTTACTAACATATGGACTCACCCTGGTATCAGCACCCAGGTGAAGCTCCCTATCGAACCAGAGGGCTCAGAAGGCAGGCTCTAACCAACCCATAAGGCCTGCATTACAAGCCATCAGTTTGGCACACCTGCCAACTCGTCTCATCTAACTCTGTGACAGCCCCAGTTGCCCCCCTCTGCATCACGCTTTCCCACCAGTCTGCCCAACTACACTTACCACTCCCACTGGCCTCTCCCAGTTCCCCTCACTGATCTCCATTGCCGAGGCCACCTATGGAAATGGAGAAGGGACTCAGGAGTACCTTTTGCTGTTTCCCATTGCAGTTCTTTTTTTAATGTGAAACGGCTTGTGTCTATCATCACCCCGGTCCTAACACAGGGATGCTCATAGCTACAGTTCCACGGCTGACTCTCGGACAGTAATAGCCCTTGAGACCTTCTTCAAGACGTTTGCTTCGCTTGGGATCTTTAACCTAATACATGGGCCATAACCGCCTGGGAAGGCCTGCGAGGTCGGTTACTTTTGCTTAAGTAAACCTCTTAGGCCCAACTCCTCACAAGACATGGCTGCGGTACAGGTCTTGAGAAGAGAGCTGCTTTACTCATCTGCCTTTACCTTCTTTGCACGCGGATGATCTGGATGGACTGAACATCAGTAACACTTTTGGGGGCATGTGCATGATGGGCACTGGGGCACACCTGTCATTATGGGCCACCACCACTCATTCTGTCAGGCACAGCACCACATTGTATGGGCACAGTGAGTGGCGGAATGATTGCCCACTGTCTGCAGGACCTTTGGAGCACCGTCCCTCCAGCCAGCAAGGGGCGCAAGTCAGCATGGGGCATGGGGAAACAAGCCCTGTGGGAGCAGGAAAGGTGCGGTGGAAAGTAGGCACTGATGTGGGAGCGAAAAGGAGATAAGTAAATGCTACAGCTGCAAATACCAGCGAGGTAAATTCATGGAACCCATGGACATATTTAAATCATTAGGCGAGCCCAGCATGTGTGTGCTCTTAAATAGGCAAATACTTGTATTATTAGGCAAAGCCTTTCCGAGTGTATTACAGAGTCACACACTGGCATTATTGGGCATACCCAATACCAGGCTTGGACTGGCCTATAGGCAATAAGGCAATACCCAGACCAAAAACACAAAATGCTAGTGTGGGCCAGTGTTTTTCTTCAAAGTGGGCCAGTGTTTTGGCCCAAGTAGGCCAGTTTGATAAATTACTTCACCATGCGGCTAGTAGTTTTGACCAGGGCTATTGAATATAGTCTTTAAAATGCACAATTTTCATCATATTTTTCAAAAACCTCCCCCTTGGGTATTACTCAAACAGTCTGTCACAACAGGAATGAATTGTCATTTACAATTGTGGGCCACTTACTCATTGGTGCCTGAGACAGTCCGACCCTGGCCAATAAGCCTGTTCTTAGTGTGGCAAATGTTGCAAAGCTGGCATTTTTGGGAAATGCTAGTATGCGTCCTGTCACAAGCAGACTAGAATCACCACATGACCAAGCAGCCTTATTGTGTTGACAGGCTGCTATATTATCATTCTGAAAACAGAACATACACTCTAGGAAACGTTTGCAATCGTCTCTCTGGTCTTTCTTTCTGTTGAATGTTCTCAGATTTCCCCTTGCTCTTAACCTATAGGAGAACATTCAAATAAACAGGAAACACAGGATGGGGAACAAGAGAAAAGTTTAATTCAAAGTGAAAATCATGCCATCAGAGAATCACTTCTCTTGAGCTAGACTCAGGGTCGCAATATTTGCAATACGGGCTCCCTCCCAGTTTCTTGATTGGCTCCACTCACAGTCATACAGGAACTCGAGTGTTCCCAACACTGCTTTATTGCCTTTGCAGATGCAAAGACCAGTGGGTTCTATTTCTCTTTGGAAGTGTCCTTGAATCTCCTCCCACAATGAAAGACCTTCTGGCATAGTGATTTCCAAGCCCACCAGTGTCCATGTGCAAAGCTAAGCAGCAAAGGGCTTGCCATTTCCTGGCCCAAGCCCAGAGCTTCCACCAGAGAACGTACCAGTTACGCCTGGAGAGAGGGAGGCTGGCTGGTTGGTTCTATCCTCTTTCCTATGGTCCCATCAACCCAACACTTCCTGCCTCCAACGCTTCACAGCATGCTTGTGGAAGCCTAAGGCTGTTTTCCATTCCCTCTCCTTTCCAACTCCTTGTCAATTTGCCACATGCTCATACCTCCACTGTCTACTCATAGCCCTTAGGTGTATGTAATGTCTCCTCCTCTACCTCCTTCTGGAGCCTATTCCCCCCCCCCCACACGTTGCTTTTCACCTCCTTCTCTTGCTTATCCTTAATCTCCTCTTCTGTTGTCTAAGGCTCTGTTGAAACCTCCTTAGTACTGATGTTTTGTTCTTTTTCTCTGTTGTTCCTCAATCCTTCCCCCAAATCAATAACCCACTCCTCCTCGTTATGGTTCTGACTTTCTTCTCCAACCTCTCCTTCATTGAGGCCCCTCACCTCCTCCTCCTCCTCCTCCTCCTCCATGGCCTTTGCCTTTTCGTTCTTGATCTTATCTGTCACCTTAACAATGGCCTTCAAGTTCACAAAACTGATCGCCCTTCCTTCTTTTCAATAACCTCGGACTCAACAATGATCTTCACCTTCTCCTCATCACTGATCACCCACCCGCTTCTTACTGTCTTCCAACTCCTCCTCCTTACTCCAGATGTCACCTACGTCCACCTCCTCTGCTTTTCATCCCCTTCAGATCCAAGGACCTCACCACCCACACTTCGTGCTCTCCACACCACCTTTCTATAACCACCAGCCTCCCACTGTTGCTTTATCTCTTCCTAACGACCTCCCTCTCACAACCACCTTGCTAGAGTAGAATCTCCAAACCTCTTCACCCCTCTGTTACTTCGCTTACCTTTCTTACGCTCATTACTCTGCCCCGGGGAAGGTCTCCCTGTCTGCTGTGCTTCGGTGCGGTTAACTCTCCTTGGGGATTGGCTACTCCATATTCCTAGGCAGCTGTCCTACAGTTTAAACCCCTTTTGCTCCACCCTTTGTGCTGCCACAGACCGAGTCTTCTTACCGATTGTCTGACATCTTTAATCTCTGCAATGACTGTGTACCAGGAAAAGCTGTACTGTGTGCAGCGACTCACTATTTTACAAGAGACAGATTTAGGGTTGGGAAGCTCTCCCAATCCTAAATCTGTCTCATGTGAGATAGTGAGTCGCTGCAAATAGTCCTGTATTCTCACCTTTAGGCTTACTTCAATCTTGCTCATGTTACTTTAACAACATTCCAAAAGTGGGACTACATTTCCCAGCAATCCTCAGGAAGATCATCCTTTGTAACATCACCCTTGAGCGCCAAGCCAACACAAAAGACGTGCATCAGCACGCAGCGCTGATGTGATGCCTGTTTGGGCTTATTTGGGCTGGAGCAGGCAGATGCGCTGTCTCTTATGTGGCTCTGTTTTATCCTTAAGACTGCATCTTATTCACTGACCGCATTTTTTGTTGCAGATTTTTTTGTGAAATAGTTTTTATTGAAATTTTTCATGAATAAAACGGTAATTAAAGGGATACATGTAACAATAGTAAGAAGGCAGTGATATCATGGAGTTGATTACAATTATAGAAATACAATTATATGATATAGAATACATTAAACTAAGATAATACGGCGTTCATTCACTTTCACGGAGTCCCCTAGGACTCCATGAGGGGATTTGACATTATGACCATCATTTGCCGTCATTACTGCCACCGGCAATGCCAGTGGCGGTAAGGACAGCTTTTATTGCTGGTAGGGCGCTTGGCTAACCTCCAGCTTTTAGCTGGAGGTAACCTAGGTGCCCCACCAGCAAACCCGTAGTCGGGAGGTCCAGTAAAGTGCCAGTATCCACAAATACCAGCACTTTTTTACCAAACCGCCCGACTTGGAATGAGGCATTTTATGATAAATATGCATTAAATATCTTCTATTTGCGATAAGATTTAGGTAGCATGTTAGATGATAGAGCATGCATTTTTTTCAATTCTGTGGAAGGCACAAATGGAATTCCACCATAAATTATATGTCAGTTTCTGTGTGTTTTTCCAATTAGAAGCAATAAGGTGAAAGGCAATATAGACAAAGAAATTAAATAACTCAGTGAATCCCTTCTTGTCATATATACCTTCACCTAACACACCTATCATAGCGTTACATAAAGACAAGGGTTCCTGAAAAGAAAAAATCTTTTGTAAGCAGTCCCATATTTGCACATTTGTTTGCACCTTCTGGAGACAATTAAAAATTGAATGAACAAAATCAGCAGTAGGAGATTTACACAACCAATATAATTATTGCTTGAATTGGTACTTTTAGTAATCCCAAAGGGTGTCAGATATGCTCTGTGTAGTATAAAATAATGTGATTGAGTAAGATTAGAGGCAACGGATGTGGAAAAACATTGTTCCCATATCTTAATCCAAACATTTTGGGGAATGTGCAAATCCCAATCAGATTCCCTTTGTAGGGTGAGTTTAGGAATGGAATCCTGGGGCTCTATAAGGTTGGAATATAATTTAGAAGCTTTGGTGGAACTGATGCAAGAAAGTAATTCTATATATATTGAGGAAGCAGTTTGGGAGTAATAGGGAATAGCTGCAGTGACCACTTTTGCAAGCATTTCATAGGTTTTGCAGTCAGTATCATTAAGATTGTATCGAATACATAGTTCGTGGAAAGGTATAGGTCCATTATATTTCAATAAAAGTGTAACAAGGAAGATACCGGCAGAGTGCAATTTTTGTAAAGCGTCATGTTTTGGTTTGAACGGGAAGGATTTATTAAACCATAAAAAGGCTTTGGCTAAATCTTGGGTACTGGAAGAACATGGGATTGGGTAACTCCATACATTTTTGAAAGAGCAGAGCAGAGGGTATTTTTTACTACCCGGCACAAGAATGTTTTGAGAAAATGTGAGAAGGAGAGTGGGCTATACGTTGTGACTCCAATCTGAAATCTGATCCAGGAAGGGGCATTGATCAATTGGGATTCAAATGATAGGAATAGAACGATTTGTCATAATAAAAACGATTTCTGATATTCAGGAGCATCTGGGAATTTGACTGTACCAGAGTTCTTACTAGTTTTAAGTTTATTCAAAGCAATTTTCGGAGTTTTATTTTTACAAAGAAAGTTAGAAAGAAGTTTATCTATGTTAGGGAGAATTCTCAATATGTGCTAATTTCACTTACCTTTTGAGACCCCCAGCAACTTTGCTGGACTTCTAGGATTTGATTTTTTTACCTGGGAAGAGTGAGAGCCTTTTTTCCCCACTCTTCCATGTATTTTGATATGTGTTTTACTTTTGTGTTCTTTGGTTGTGGAGTTTTAAAACAAACTCCATAGGCATCATATTTTTCTGTGTGTCACACAGCACCTTCAGTGCAGTGGCACAGGGATCTCTTTCAGACTTCCCAAGGTTTAAATACCCTTCCTGGGACTGACTTTCCTCAACTACGAAGGCTTGTCCTTCCCTTAACATTTGTCAAACTTTTCGCCTAGCCAAATTCTTCTAATCTTCGTGGCAAAGACTTAACCGTTATCTACCAGAACTGTGCTATCCTATACAAAGACTCTGAACCATTGACTTTGGCCCAGGCCTATTAAGAAGAATTGCTGGTTGTATATAACTGAAGCCCTTTGCCCTGCCTATGAATGTATTTGGGCTGTCTATTCTTATAACTTGTCTTTTTACCCCTTTATAAAGTATTTAAAGTGCCATTTTGGTCCCACTTCAGGGGAGCTAAACTTGTTCATTTACTTACCGGTTGTGTATTTGTGGTTTATTAGTGTGTGATATTGAGCTGCTTTTGCTAGTGTAATGTTTTCTAACTGACTGAGTAAATAAATGTATATTCTTTTACCAAGAAACCTTGAGTAAGTGTATATTTGAATCACTGTATTTGTTGGTCCTTTGTGTAACTTGTTCTACTGCTCACTCTTGAGATAGGTCTGGCTGCTCAGCCATCGTTACCACTTTACTGTGTAGTACAGGCTTGTACCAAAGGTGAAATTGTGCTTACACTTGTAGTCTTAATTGCATGTAGTATTCCCAAAGGGTACTGCCTGGGATTATGCCTAACACTGGTGTACAGCGGTGAGGATAAAGTATACTAGTTACATTTAGAGTGCTACTTTTACCTTTGTTCAAATAACCCTCACAAGGCTAAGCAACACTAGTAAAGCAATTGTTTTATCATGACTGATATGGAAAGCTACAGACAGGAGACCCTGGTGACTTTAACTGTTGATCAATTGAGAGATATGTGTAAAGCTAGGAATCTCACTGTTAAAGGCAAAAAGGTTGAATTGATAGAAAAGTTGTTAGAATACCAAAGTCTGAGGAGTGGGTCTGAAACCCCCATACCTGCAGCAAATGTGGAAAATGTTGATGAGGATGATAATATGTCAGAGCACAGCTCTAATATTGTGGATGAGTTAGATGAGGCAGAAGAGTCTCAGAATGTAGGCCCTGTCTTACCTCTACCTGCTCATAGGCCTCAACCTTTGACCACAGGGACCCCATCAGGTCCAAACCTAGTTCCTGAATGTGTCTCACTTGAAAGGATGAGAATTGAGTTAGAGTTTAAAAGAATCCAAGCTCAAACTGAAACCAGACATCAAGAACTTAAACTCAGAGAGATGGAGTTGAATCATGCACTTGAAATGAAAAAGTTGTCTCTTGAAACTGGTTCTCTCCCAGAGTCTTCTAGGTCTTCCAGTCCTAAGAGGCATTGCATGCCCAAAGATGCAATAAGTATGTATGAGGTTAAGCTTGATATTTTGGATTGGTTGGCTGCTTTTGAATATAACCATGGGATTCAAGACATTACAGGGAATCAGTTGATTACTTTGCTTTTTCTAGGCTACCCCCTGTTGCAACTGATGTGGTAATGGAGTTGGGGGGGATATAGACAAAAAGGAGTATGAAACCGTGAAGCCAGCTTTGATAGCTTAATTTGGGAAGACCCCTTCTCAGTGTCTTAAGAGGTTTAGAACCCTCAAAAAGCATGATGGTACCCCTTGGGCTACCTGGGGGACTGAACGTTTGAAACACTTAAATGGATGGGGTAAGGGTTACAGAGTTAACACTTATGAAGGTATGAGAAATCTGTTTATGTTGGAGACTATTTATAATGCCTGCTCTCCTGAGCTGAGACAGCACTTGGCTGAGGAAATTGATCCAAAGAAGTTAGCAAGGGCTGCTGACTTGTGGGTTGCCAACGGGGCTACTCACAAGGATTCTGTGGTAACCCGGAAGAAGGAGGAGGGAAAGCAGCACAAGAAAGACAACAAAGAGAATTCTAATACTCCCACTCCAAAAGAGGGCCCCAAACATAACAAGGGTACGCCACAAGGGAAACCGAATCAGGCTAGTGTACCCCCTGGTGACAAACCAGAAGGAGGTCAGAACAAACCCCCGTTCATTAAGACATTTGGTAAATATTATGCTTGTGGGTCAACTGACCATGTGAAAGGGGATCCCAGATGTAAGGGTAAACCTTCAGGGGTCCATACTGTCTCCTTAGCCTTCTCCCCAGTGGACGAAGTACCAATGGCAAGTGGAAGCTTTCACTTACTGGCTGAGGAACCCATGAAAGTCTCAGCCAGTGTTTCTTTAGTATCCCTGGGTCTGTGGGAACAACATAATTTAGATGTGTATAACTCTATTCCAGACAATACTAAAGAGTATTACAAAGACAGTGTCCTTGTGAATGGTCAGGTGACCCCTACCATCAGAGACACTGGGGCCAGCATAACTGTAGTTGATTAATCATTTTTCAAGGGAGAGGATATTGCTAAGGCACCCACATTCCTAACTAAGCTTGCTGGAGGCCCTGTCCAAATGCTTCCACAGTTACCAGCTCTCATCCAGTGCAATTACATGACTGTCAAGATATCTGTAAGTGTGCAGAGTGAAGTACCTGTTAGAGTCCTGTTGGGGAATTACTTAAAAACTCTTGGAGTTGTATCAAGCACTCCCATGCCTCCCAGCAAAAGGAAACAGGAGCAGACTAGGAAGGCCAGAGAGAGTACCTTAAGGGGCTCTCAAGGGGGGATTATAGAGGAAAATATAACTCCCAGTCCACAGGTCTTACTGACTGCAATTTCTGAGAAGAAAGAGGAAAAGGGGAAACCTAAAACCTCCAGGAAGAAATCAGTGAGCACACCTGTGCTACCAACAAGGACATCCCCGAGAGGACTGTCCAAAGTCACACCTGTGACCCCTCCACCAGCTGAGGCTGAGTGTATGGAACAACCTTGTGTGGTTGAATCAGCTGCTGAGGAATCAGAGCTGGAAGAGGACCTTGCTTCTGTTGGAGAGCTGGATCTTGCAGACCATCCTGAGCTGCAGTCTTTATTGGCAGAAGTTGGACCCTGTAGGGCAGACTTAAGCAGAGGTCAAAGAGAGTGTCCTACTTTTGAAGGTCTCTGCCAACAGTCAGCTTCCCAGCTGGATGGTGAAGAGCCAGGGAAGCATAGGTTGTACTGGGAAGATGGCCTCTTCTACAGTGAACCGACTGAGTCTATCCCAGGGGACTACAGAAGACTTGTAGTGCCTCTTGAAAGCAGACTCCAGTTCCTACAATCAGCATATGAGATACCTTTGGCTGGTCACTTAAGTTTTAAGAAAACCAAGGAAAGGCTCTCTTTATATTTCTACTGGTCTAAGTTGGAGTCTGATATAGATAAGTACTGTAGGAGCTGTCACACTTGCCAAACGTCTGGCAAGAGTGGAGCCAAGAATGTGGCACCCTTGGTGCCTCTCCCAGTGGTGGGATTCCCTTTTGAAAGGGTAGGAATCAACATTGTTGGTCCCTTACACCCTCCAACCTCTTCAGGTAACAGGTTTATCCTGGTTGTAGTAGACCATGCTACTAGGTATCCTGAAGCAATACCTATGAGAACTGTTACGGCTCAGGCTGTTGCTAAGGCCCTACTTGGTATTTTTACCAGGGTAGGTTTTCCTAAGGAAGTTATCTCTCACACGGGATCTAACTTTGTCCCACTACATGCAGGCCATGTGGAAAAACTGTGGAGTAACTTACAAGTTCTCACTGCCTACCATCCTAAGACAAGTGGATTGGTGGAGAGGTTCAACCGTACAATGAAGAGCATGATAGGTGCTTTAGAGGAACCCCTTAGGAGAAAGTGGGACCTTCTACTGCCATGACTTGTATTTGCTTATAGAGAAGTCCCTTAGGAGGGAGTTGGATTTAGTCCCTTTGAACTTCTTTATGGCCATCCAGTTAGAGGCCCCTTGGCCCTAATTAAGGAGGGGTTGGAGAGAGCTCTTTCCCCCAAGCCAGTGAGAGTCACTGACTATGTGATAGATCTCCAGAGAAGAATGTTACACATGATGGCAGAAGCATCAGATAACCTGAAAGCAGGTCAGGCTCTGGTAAAGCATTGGCATGACTAGAAAGCCAACATGGTTGAGTTTTCTCAAGATCAGCTAGTTCTAGTTATAGTACCTACAAGGCAGAGGGCCTTACAGGACAAGTGGATCACCTTGAAAGGTTACCAGAGAGTTTTTTTGCAGCCAATAAAATCTGTTGAGCATGCTGGTGACATGCTAGGCATGCTCTAAGAGGTCTTGGTGATGAATTTCTGGAGGTAAAGCGTGGTTTCATTCTGTCCGCTCTTTGGAATTCAAAGGCAGAAGAAAATGACATGTTTAGGATTTTAGGAATCCATCCAATTAGAAATTTGATGTGGTCATTTTGTTCAGTATTTTCTGGAACCCCGTGAATTCTTATGTTATCCCTACTATTTCTATCCTCCAAGTTGGTAACCTCAGACTCCAAATGATGAGGTTTGTGCTGCATTTGTTCCATACCATCTAATCTGTCTTCAGAAAAAGACACACGCTCTTCTACTTCAGTCAGTCTGAAGCTAATCGACATAATCTCATTCTTAAAGGATTTGAAGTCATCTTGCAGTATTAAGGATCTGGAATCCAACACAGAGATGGATAATTGAATGGTAGTCAGTTCTGAGAGGATTTTTTCCATGCCTTTATTAATTAGAGACATTTCTCCTGAGGAATGGAAAATTGTTGATCAGCAATTACCAATAAAATAAGGTAAGTATATGTACCCAGAGATTCTTTAAATGTGAGTAATGAATTCAGATTGAAGCAACATTAATATTGACGGCAATACCAATGGCGAACACAGGATGTCAGCAGCAAGTAGGTCTTAGTGAAAAGGAAACCACGGCCTCGAGTAAGCATTACACTGCGTCACTGCCTCAGGAAACACGACGACGTGCCAGACGCACACACGAATGCTGAGCTACAGAGAAGGCAACAATGTAGAGGCGCTCCCTCTGTAGTCCACCAATGACCCCTGCAGGTCTGCACTTTGCACTGAGTTTGGTGTGGAGAAGAAGTTTTCACGAGCACCGGCATCCAAAATGGCACTGCACCAGTAGTGATGTCGCTTAACACATGAGGTGCGGTGAGGAACAGATGCTCGCTGCTATAAATATTAAGGTAATGAGGTGAACAAAGTAAAATGATGACCTTTTTAATGGGTAAAAGGCCATTTAATTTGCTGCGTTGTGCAAGTTCATTGATTAAGCAGCCATCTTGTTGGGTCGCAGGCCAAGCTCCCCCACTCACTGTATATTGTAAGCAGCAGCAGCACCTCAGTGGCGTGTCCAGACTCTTTGACTGGGGTGGCCCAAGTGGGTCACTGACTTATGCAGGGGTGGCATGAAGTACGACCACATGAGCGCATGTGTGCACACATACATGATAATGATAATGGGGTGGCACCTGGGGTGGCCAATCTGATTCCAGGGGTAGCACGTGCCACCCTAGGACACTCCTTGGACACACCTATGCAGCACCTCTATCTTTGAATTAGTCTGCTACAATTCTCTATTCTGGAGGTTGCAGAACATAAAGCATGCCGATGTATCCGCTTATTCAGAAATTCAACAGTTTGTGTGTTGTCTATCCTTATTATTGGTTGAGCTACTTGTCTTTGCATTTCCATATATACGGTAGGGAGTGTCTTCTTTCTATCACCGTGTAACCTTACAATTCCCCCCATAATTAGTATGCCCACAATGTCCAGGGTGTGTGTGGTATATTTTTCTTGCTAAAACGGGCTTAGCCAATCAGACAATGCCAGAAAAGAACAATGATATTATGTCCAGCTCTGCTGAGATTTCACCTCAACAGGTCATACAATGTAACTCTGTGCCCATTGGAGATAGTGATACTGATGAAGCTGTGATCAATAACATCTCTGGAGAACTAGCTCTGGAAGTTCTGCTCTTCCCAGACGGAGTCTTACACTTTACTTTACCTTACTTGTAATTGATTTATATAGCACAGCAATGGACTCTGAGCATGAAGGTGCTCGACACACACAAAAAGTAGCCAGCAGTGGCAGTTGTCTAGAAGACGAGGGAGAGGTCAAAGCGCCAATGCAGGTCATGCGAACAACCATGATTACAGCTATTTTTTTAATGGCTCAAGATTGGACTCAAATCTAAGATGAAGCGGCAGGCCATTCCAGGCCGACGGAGCTGCCACTAAGAATACCCCATTTCAGTCTTCCTAGATCTACATCTGGGGATAGCTAGCAGTTTGAAGTTGTTTGATCTGAGGTCTCTGCTAGAGGTCTTGCTAATAATCAGTTTACTCAGGTAACGTGGAAATAATGCCCAGTGAGCATTTGAAAGTGATCAGAAGGAGGCGGAAATGAATTTAGGCCTCCACCGGCAGCCAGTGTAGAACTCTTCTGGCTTCCGAGACGTGATTGCGTCTACTGAGACCGATTACCACTCTTACAGCCCCGTTCTGTATCACTTGGAGTCAACTAATTTCTGCTTTGCTGATACCTGTCAGGAGGCTACCACAATAATCGAGTGTGGCATCCACAATTGCTCTGGCTAAGATCTTGGCATTAGCCTGCGTCATGAAATGTTGCCAATGAGATAATACACTGTTGCTGAGAACAACCTCCCCACGTGGGCCCTTAAAGTGAGGGACTGATTGAAAGTAACCCAGAGGGATTTAACTTTCTTGAGTGTGGAGATTTTCATGTCCCCCAAAAGGAAGCCGTCGTAGGCCGGTCCCAGCTTAGATAGGGTGCACGGTGAACACACAATCAACAACTTGGTCTTGGACCTATTAAGTGCCAAGCTGTTCAGGACCATCCAGTGTTCTATACTAGCATAGGCTTTATTCAGGTTGGCTTTGTCTTGGCCATGAGAGCCTGACAGTGGGATGATACACTGAGTATCATCTGCAAAATGTGTAAACCAGATCCCTTCCTGCTCCAACATGGCGAAGAAGGGGGCTGTAAAATTTTTCTATAGACACAGGGAGAGACTGGCCCCCTTTCGGACACCAAATTCAGTGGGAATAGGGACCGCCTCTGCTGTCTCGGAGCAGACACTGCTGACCCTGTTGTCAAGGAATGATGCTACCCAGCATGATGCAGCTGGAGAAAAATTAGCCTCTTCTTCGAGCCTGGAGATCATCAATGGATGGTCTACCAGGTCGAAAGCGGCAGAAGCATGAGCATAGAGGAGAGACTTTTGTCCATACATGCTAGGAGCCTAGATTTTAATTCTAGCAGAGCTGTTTCAGTGCTGCGACCCGCTCTGAATCCCGATTGTCGGCAATTGAGGATTGGAGAGTTGTTGAGATGGAGGGCCACTTGCTTATATGCAACCCGGTCCAGGATCTTCAACAGGAAGGCACTATTGGTAATGGGTCTATAGTTAAGGGGATCTCCTTTAGGGAGATCAGTTTTTTTCAATAGTGGGTCACCTAAGACTGTTTGAGATCATCCGGCACCAAACCTTCCATGAGCGGGATGTTGACAAATGTGTTGATTGCTGCAAGCAATATGGGGGGACATGTTTTGATAATGACAGCTGAAAAAGGGTCTCCCTTCCAGCTAGTAGTTTTGAGATGGGCCTCTACCTCAGCCAATTCCTCCAATGTAATAGGCGAAAAATGTAATACCGGGACAGTGGGACATCTTTTATAGCCCTCAGTATCCGTCGTGGTGGCCTCACCAGCGGCAACAGCTTTCTTGCTGGATATGTCGGATTTTATGCCCTGAAGTTTTTTTGCCATAGCATCCTGGATGTTCTGACACCAGGCCGTGTCTTATATTACTAGGCCAGCTTCGGGGGCTGATGTAGTCCACCTACATCTCCACCTCATAGTCCCCAGCCATTGCAAGCTACAGATTTCCCTCCCACTCGTTCTATCTGTACGGCCCAATGTATGTTCCACTGTAAGTCTTAAGACATACCTTCCAGATCCCCTGCATTCTTGAAACTTGTGTTCCACTTGGCATTCTTATCTAGATAGTCCTTTACCCACAATTTGGACAACTATTACTACATCAAACACCACATTTACTGACAAGATAAATAAGAAGAATAAGAAGTCACTACAGATTTCACTAGTTTATGATCTCTCATTACTACGTCATGTTTTGTTAATCCACAATCTTATCGTGGAATATTAATTACCCTTCCCAGCAGTTACTGAAACTTGCCTCAAGCAATACACAGGACCCGCCTTATTACTGGCTATTCCGGATTGGTAAAACAAAAATAAGATAAGCAGTCAAGGAAGTCATGGGGGAGGTGTAGCACTATACGCCCGGGCCTTTAACTCTGGCCCTGGGCCGTTATCACCTGTTCCAGCCCATGGAATGCTTGATTATTGCTAATAGCACCCCAGGCTGCCAATTCGCTCCACCGGGGTGCTGATAACATGCCTTTTGAATGAATGAACGGGATATCTCACAGCATCCCGTTCATTCATACAAAAGACTGTCTCAAGATGGCCACCATGGAGCTGGAAGACAGGGCTCCAAACGTAGCCCCTCTTCCATTTGCATGGTTGCCAGAAGAAGGAAGTGGGAGTGGCAGCATATGCTGCTGTCACCATCTGGTAAGTGTAGGGGGGAGGGACAGGGAAAATTAAGTTTAAGGGAACAGAGGGTGGAGGGAATTTGGTGGGATAAGGAGCCATCAGGTTGCTTGAAACACGGGCTTGGATTGTGGGAGCTAATAATCTGTAAAAAGTAGTTGAATATTCAAACTTGTTCATGTTCTTTGATTGAGTGATGTAACATCTTATAGCACTTTTTCGCCTTCCTTTCTTGAGCTTCTCTCCATCATAGAGCTGGATAATAAATACATTTTTTGGGAGACTTTAATATGGGTTTCAAAGATTCTTGTTTATGTATCCGAGGACTTTTTAGCATCCTTAAAGTATTTCAAATTTCAGGAAAACATTACTGAGTGAGAGAATGAGGTGGACGTTACACTGGGTATTATCTTGGATGATTTTCGCTCAAATATCTTGACTGGACCGATCACTTAGTGATCCTGTTTAATCTTCATGGTGTTTTTAAGGAAAATAAAAATGATCAAAGTTTTCAAACAATTTGTTTCTGGGATACTAGCTGCATAAATGAATTAAAATCATTTGTGTTTAACTACAAACGTATAATCTCCCCAGGATGGGAGCCCTTCGCTGTGACGCTAGGGAGGTGAGGAATCTACCCAATATACCCCGTAGGGGTGGCAGAACGTGGGACATCACAGTTAGAGACTCCCCTGCTGGGGATAAATACTCCCTTTCCTTTAGGGAACTCCCTAACACCTTCCCAAGAGAAATCCTAATACCACCCAGATCTCCGAAAAAGCCTCTATATGTTATGGTGCCATTAGAACGCACACCCATATGGATATCATATGTACTGAGAAGAAGAATGTAATGAAAATGAAGAGTGCTCAGTGGTTGGCAGCCAACCACACTGAGGCTAAGGAGGTGAGGCAAGGAGTAAAGAGCGCTCCAAGAAAATAGAAGAAAACTACTTGTTCACGCTGGGGAGGGACCAGCAGGCTGTAGATAAAAGGAAAGAAGGACCAAGGCAAACCATTCAGGAAGCTCAGAAGCTTCAAAGTTGGAAACGCAGGGAGAGCAGCCAGCCTGAAGCCAGCGCAGCCTGGGAAGTTCAAAGCTGGGAACACAAAGCTGGAAGGATGCTAATACTCAGTGGCAGGGATGCAGAGGAACTGTCAGCAGTGCACAACATCGGAAGTCAAGCTCCTGACTAACCGAACAGACAGAAAGAAACCAGCAGTGGGGTGACCTCAAGGAGGCGGACAGTGTGGTCCTGAAACTGCGCTGGAGCCGTATGGTCTCAGTCTCTGCAGAGCCACAAGGACGAAGCAGAGAGTGGAGTGAAGGAAGCAGGAGACGCCCAAGTTATTAGAGCCGGCCCAACTCCCCATTAAGAATCGGCAATGCAGTCCTGACACAATCCAGGTAACGGGAACATCGGGAAACCCAGTTAAACCAGAGTCCAGAGAAGCTTCAGGGTGATCTCCATCATACTAGTGACATCCAGAGAGTCCAGATTATCTCGGAAGTGATTTTCTTTGGCACAATAGTGACCCCCAGAGAATTCAGGGTCAAGAGGAATTTGGGAGTAATCTCCCTTGTCACAGTAGTGACACTCAGAATCAAGAGAAACTCAGGAGTAATATCCCTCTTCACAGTAGTCATAGTAGTGATACTCAGAATCAAGGGAAACTTGGAAGTAATTTCTCTCGTCACATTAGTGATACCCGGAGAACCAAGAGCAGCTCAGGAGTCATCTCCCCCGTAGTGATCCTAAGAGAATCAAGTGAAGTTCGGGAGCAATCTCCCCCATCATAGTAGTGATACACAGAGAACCAGAGTCCAGAGAAACACAGGAGTAATCTCCCTTGTCACAATAGTGATCCTAAGAGAATCAAATGTCAAGAGAAACCTGTGAGTGATCTTCCTCATCACATTAGTGATAATCTGAGAACTATAAACCAAGAGAACCTCAGGAGTAATCAGGAGTGCATTGGGAAGAATCTCCCTCATCGTAGTGATAATCCAAATAGGATTAAAGAGGAGATTAGACAATAAGAGTTGTCTGCAGGTAATCTTTAGAGCATCGTAAAACGGAGAAGAATTACTGGAACTGTAAAGCAAGCTTTCAGAATCCATTGAGAAGCGGTAAAGAGACTTTTGAGGACTATTGCCAAAGAATATCCCAAGTCAGCCGTCAAGGCTGTGACAGGTGGGTCAGGAGAAGGGAGTCATTCTCCTGACCATGCTTTCTTTTTTGAATCAGAAGATAAAGCAAAGTATTGTTGAAAAAGAGATAAGGACTGAGCCAGTTTACCAGGAGTAGGTAGTCGTTCTCTGTTATTATTCTTCACTTGTATGCTGAACCTTTTTGTACGACTAGTGGTAGGGTAAGAATACGTTTTGGACAGATGACAGACACTCTTCATTTGGATAAACATCCTGATGACAAGCACCAAAGTTATTAGTTTAGGTAGGAAAAACCCTTTAGAGAAAGGGAGAGGCAGGTTCTTTTCTGCAAATCTTAATAAAGCTTTGCTTGAAACATGCTATTCCTTTGTCCAACTCTTTACTCCATTTCAACACAAACCACAAAGGCTCACGCTATTTCAATGATTAAAAACAGTACCTCGTTTTCTAGTGACCTTCATGTGTTAAGGTCTAAGGTCAGAAGTGTAGAAAGGAAATGGTGTAAAGGCCCAAACTACAGTAAGAGTGATATTTTAAAATCATTAGGCCTTCAATATAAAAAAAAAACATTGTTGAGAGTAAAAAGTACACTTCAACACGTTAATAGACAACACAAATAACTCACAGAAGACTTTAAGATGTTACAATAGATAACCACAAAAATTCCAGAACCTGAATCATATAAGAGTCGGTGCAACACACTTTAATTATTTTTCCTGGAAAATGTATGTAAGATTTGAGGCACCTTCATTACCGAGACTATAACCAGACCACACTAGAAGTAGGGGCACAATCCATCCAACCAGGAGAAGAATGTTTCCCTAAATAGTTTCTCTTTTCATCCCACCAATGTGCAAGATTGATGTCGGATAACTAATAAGCTCCATCAACTTCAGAATATTTTGTATATTTTGTGTATGACTTCAACGTAACCTAAGCCGAAAACTTCCTGTTTGTACTTATCCTGTATATATTGTATATGACTGCACACCAATGTAACCAAAGCTGAAAGCCTTCCTGATGCCTCTTGCATCCTGATACCCTCGGGTCTGCACGCATTATAAATATGAAAACAAACAAAACAAACTAGTTGCTCAATGCTCAAACCATATGCCAATTTCTAATACGTCCTTTTTATTATAAATATTGCATACATTTGACTCGTCCTAACTGTAGGACTCAATAGATGAACATAAACTACTGGGAAATAAACAGTCACGCTTTAGGCCTTAAGGGGGCACAGAAACTCCCCATCTTGATGTAAGACAATCTTCTCCAGCTCATTAAAGCTGATGGATCGCGCTGCTAATACAGCTGATCTATTGGCTACATTCAATTTGTTGGATTATTCATACTTGTTGGACACCCTGGAGTTTCTGGTAGGGTGTGAATTTACATATAAAGAATGGATAAAGTCATTCCTACACAGAAGATCTTCAGGCCTTCTCTGCATCTACGGAATAGTTAGTTTCTCAGGGATCTCTGTCCCACCACCCACCTGCTAATCTTTAGGTGCCCTTTTTTTGGCTGTGCTTCTTTCTTTTCCTTCTTAAGTCTTAAATTACAGGACATTTTTCATCTGGGCATTAGAAGCAAAGGTCAGATGGAGGAAAGGGCAATTCCTGTTTACTCCTGTTAGGAGCTGGTAAAAGCTTGAACCCCCACTAACCCCCTCCTATTCCCATCCACACTCTCACCCATAGATGCAAACACCCAGTCCACATCAAGATCTCAATGACATCCAACCCTCAGTACTAATACACATACCTCGCATCACCACACACATTCCACCTCCAAGCAACTTCATGCACATCAATGCTCATTTCACAGCACTACATTCAGCAGATATAGCTGACCTCATCATCACTCACAACGTACAACCACTCTTTGATATGGTATGTTGTTGAGCCTAGTAAAACGCAAACTGTCACCTTAAAAAAGCATATTGGCACCAAGAATGGTATTTGACATATCAACACTAAAGCACAAGCAAAATAGGGAGTTACTGTGAAAACAAAAATGATTTCTTTTTTACGTCTGAACTACGGATGGTTCACAGTAAGGCGAAGATGTATTCGCAAGGTAGTCCAATGGTTGGCTGCTATCACTGAGCAAGAATGTCCACCCCACCTAGAAAGGAAAGCTTACATTTGGGAACAGAGAGAAAACCAGCAGACATGTAACATAGTAAGCGAGGGAGAGTGTAGTGAACAAACCCATTGCTAGGTTTTCCGGTTTTCTGTTAAATCCGATAAACCCCAGAAAAAAACAACCGTCAGAAAAGGTGCTTCCTTGGTTTAAACTGAAAAACACTGGGTTTTTCCCACCTCAGTGGTGCCTTAGTGTGAGCAAGGACGGGGGGAAATTTGAGTGGTGAGTAAGTTGCTTGGAGGACTTGGCATAGAATAGGAGAAGAGTCCTCCCTATGTCTGCCTGTATGCTTTCTCCCGTCACTTCCTCTCCTGTCCCCTGACCTTATTCAAAAACACAGTTTTCTTTTAAATTATATATTTATATATATATATAAATATATTCTCTGGCGGTGGTCAGGGGCTATTTTGAGGAATTGTAGCCCTATTTGACCCATTTTGTGGCAGCCGATTCATGCCAAAATCCCTCAAAATAGCCCCTAATCATTGACAAATATTTGGATTTAGAATAAATGGTTGAACAAGGATAATATGGATTTTCCAGTGTCTCAATCTATGCACCCAGGTCCTCCTTTTCCCCTCCCTCGAATGAAGGGTTTGAATAAGACATGCACAAACAACAAATATGTATGTTACATAATTTCTTTGTAGAAGAAAGTGCTTATCAGTGGCCAGGTGCCACTTTGAGTATTTGTAGCCAATTTTGTGCTTATGTGACCATGTATTCACACACACCCCACAAAGCCGATTCATGGAATAATTAGCGCGGCGCAAGTGGGCAAAAACGTGCGATTCGCAGTGGAATAGCGAAAATCGCAGTGCAATTGCGAAAATCGCACGAAAAGCAGCGCACGTCGATTCATGGAAGGCCGTGCGCGAGAAAACCAGCGGATGTGCGATAAAAAAGTGCGCGGCGCACGTTGGCGCACAGGCCATCTAACAGCGTGCGCCAGGTCACAGCGAAAATCGCACAGGCCACAGCGAAATTCGCACATAGCGCGGCGCACGCAACAAAAGTAGGCGGAACACGGGCGTAACACTCGGAATGGGGAACAACTTGCCAAAACGTGGGCGTCACGGGGGAAGTACAGGGCACAAGTGCGCGGAACGCCCACACGCTCGCCTACAACACGTATTCATGGAATAGAATAGGGGAAAAAAGCGCACGCTCAAACCAGCGCACAGGCACAAACACGACCGCCACAAGAAAGCAGGCGGTAGCGTCTCTGCGGCTGTAAGAAATGTGCGCCAAAAGGTGCGCCAACAAATCGCACCTATATACTGCCATGATGAATGTCCCATACTGTGGCCCTCCAGGAAAAATGACGTGCAAAGGGGTACCCACAAACACGGACACCCGCTGACAAAAAATACGTGTGCGTGTATACCGGGGTGCGCGGGAAGTCTAACACGCGATTTCAGCAGGGTACGTGCATCACAGGGGTTCGCATGAAGTTTCACACGCGATCGGGCCTGGGGGAGCGGGCTACGTGTATATCAGGGGTTCGCGTGAAGTTCCTCACGCGATCGGGCCTGGGGGAGCGGGCTACGTGTATTACAGGGGTTCGCGTGATGGGGGAGCGGGCTACGTGTATTACAGGGGTTCGCGTGAAGTTCCTCACGCGATCGGGCCTGGGGGAGCGGGCTACGTGTATTACAGGGGTTCGCGTGAAGTTCCTCACGCGATCGGGCCTGGGGGAGCGGGCTACGTGTATTACAGGGGTTCGCGTGATGGGGGAGCGGGCTACGTGTATTACAGGGGTTCGCGTGAAGTTCCTCACGCGATCGGGCCTGGGGGAGCGGGCTACGTGTATTACAGGGGTTCGCGTGAAGTTCCTCACGCGATCGGGCCTGGGGGAGCGGGCTATGTGTATTACAGGGGTGCGCGGGAAGATCCAGGGGTGCGCGGGAAGTTCCACACGCCAATAGCCTGGGGGCGCGTGTATTCCAGGGGTGCGCGTGAAGTTGCACACGCGAATAGCCTGGGCGCGTGTATTACAGGGGTGCGCGGGAAGTTCCACACGCGAATAGCCTGTGCGCGTGTATTTCAGGGGTGCGCGGGAAGTTCCACACGCGAATAGCCTGGGCGCGTGTATTTCAGGGGTGCGCGGGAAGTTCCACACGCGAATAGCCTGGGCGCGTGTATTTCAGGGGTGCGCGGGAAGTTCCACACGCGAATAGCCTGGGCGCGTGTATTCCAGGGGTGCGCGGGAAGTTCCACACGCGAATAGCCTGTGCGCGTGTATTTCAGGGGTGCGCGGGAAGTTCCACACGCGAATAGCCTGGGCGCGTGTATTTCAGGGGTGCGCGGGAAGTTCCACACGCGAATAGCCTGGGCGCGTGTATTTCAGGGGTGCGCGGGAAGTTCCACACGCGAATAGCCTGGGCGCGTGTATTTCAGGGGTGCGCGGGAAGTTCCACACGCGAACAGCCTGGGCGCGTGTATTTCAGGGGTGCGCGGGAAGTTCCACACGCGAACAGCCTGGGCGCGTGTATTTCAGGGGTGCGCGGGAAGTTCCACACGCGAACAGCCTGGGCGCGTGTATTTCAGGGGTGCGCGGGAAGTTCCACACGCGAACAGCCTGGGCGCGTGTATTTCAGGGGTGCGCGGGAAGTTCCACACGCGAATAGCCTAGGCGCGTGTATTTCAGGGGTGCGGGGGAAGTTCCACACGCGAATAGCCTGGGGGCGCGTGTATTTCAGGGGTGCGCGGGAAGTTCCACACGCGAATAGCCTGGGCGCGTGTATTTCAGGGGTGCGCGGGAAGTTCCACACGCGAATAGCCTGGGCGCGTGTATTTCAGGGGTGCGCGGGAAGTTCCACACGCGAATAGCCTGGGCGCGTGTATTTCAGGGGTGCGCGGGAAGTTCCACACGCGAATAGCCTAGGCGCGTGTATTTCAGGGGTGCGGGGGAAGTTCCACACGCGAATAGGCTGGGGGCGCGTGTATTTCAGGGGTGCGCGGGAAGTTCCACACGCGAATAGCCTGGGCGCGTGTATTTCAGGGGTGCGCGGGAAGTTCCACACGCGAATAGCCTGGGCGCGTGTATTCCAGGGGTGCGCGGGAAGTTCCACACGCGAATAGCCTGGGCGCGTGTATATCAGGGGTGCGCGGGAAGTTCCACATGTGATTTGACAGTGTGGGTCCTCCCAGGTGTACCCTGTACACCCTCCACGGCCCCTGCAGGCAGCCCACACCACAGGGGACTACCCTGCATCCCTGGTCATGTCCCGCAGGCAGCCCACCCACCATGGGCATGCCCCCCAGCAAAGGCACATGTCTCCTTGAACTAATGAACACCAACTCATGTCCCCTTGCACCCCCACCCCCCAGCACTGTGGGGCACCTGCCAGCAGGCCCCCACCCATGTCCAACTCATGTCCCCCACCACCCCCACCCCCCAGCAGTGCAGGGTCACCCTCCACCAGGCCCCCACTCATGTCACCCACCACCCCCACACCCCAGCAGTGCAGGGTCACCCTCCACCAGGCCCCCACTCATGTCTCCCACCACCCCCACCCCCCAGCCACCAGGGGCACCCTCCACCAGGCCCCCACTCATGTCACCCACCACCCCCACACCCCAGCAGTGCAGGGTCACCCTCCACCAGGCCCCCACTCATGTCTCCCACCACCCCCACCCCCCAGCCACCAGGGTCAGCCTCCACCAGGCCCCCACTCATGTCTCCCACCACCCCCACCCCCCAGCCACCAGGGGCACCCTCCACCAGGCCCCCACTCATGTCTACCACCACCGCCACCCCCCAGCCACCAGGGTCAGCCTCCACCAGGCCCCCACTCATGTCTCCCACCACCCCCACCCCCCAGCCACCAGGGGCACCCTCCACCAGGCCCCCACTCATGTCTACCACCACCCCCACCCCCCAGCCACCAGGGTCAGCCTCCACCAGGCCCCCACTCATGTCTCCCACCACCCCCACACCCCAGCAGTGCAGGGTCACCCTCCACCAGGCCCCCACTCATGTCTACCACCACCCCCACCCCCCAGCCACCAGGGTCAGCCTCCACCAGGCCCCCACTCATGTCTCCCACCACCCCCACCCCCCAGCCACCAGGGGCACCCTCCACCAGGCCCCCACTCATGTCTACCACCACCCCCAAACCCCAGCCACCAGGGGCACCCTCCACCAGGCCCCCACTCATGTCACCCACCACCCCCACACCCCAGCAGTGCAGGGTCACCCTCCACCAGGCCCCCACTCATGTCACCCACCACCCCCACACCCCAGCAGTGCAGGGTCACCCTCCACCAGGCCCCCACTCATGTCTACCACCACCCCCACCCCCCAGCCACCAGGGGCACCCTCCACCAGGCCCCCACTCATGTCACCCACCACCCCCACACCCCAGCAGTGCAGGGTCACCCTCCACCAGGCCCCCACTCATGTCACCCACCACCCCCACACCCCAGCAGTGCAGGGTCACCCTCCACCAGGCCCCCACTCATGTCTACCACCACCCCCACCCCCCAGCCACCAGGGTCAGCCTCCACCAGGCCCCCACTCATGTCACCCACCACCCCCACACCCCAGCAGTGCAGGGTCACCCTCCACCAGGCCCCCACTCATGTCACCCACCACCCCCACACCCCAGCAGTGCAGGGTCACCCTCCACCAGGCCCCCACTCATGTCACCCACCACCCCCACACCCCAGCAGTGCAGGGTCATCCTCCACCAGGCCCCCACTCATGTCTACCACCACCCCCACCCCCCCAGCACTGTGGGGCACCTGCCAGCAGGCCCCCACCCATGTCCAATCCATGCCCCCCTGCACCTGGGTCCCAACATTCCCCAATCATGTCCGTAATGCCCATCCTCCCCTGCCAAAAGGCCCAACCAACTATCACACCCACCCACATATCAAAGGCAATTACATGTTACACCCCCAATTTAAATAATGCAATTTAACACATGTCTGTCACACACAATGGCTGCAAGTGAATGACAAAACACCCAACATGACATGCCTGAAAGCAATGAGATGATACGACACATTGAAGATTAAAAAAATAATATGTATTTAACAGCAAGTAGAATGGAAATGAAATAAGAAAAAACACAAAGCAAATCAAACAAAACAAGATGAATGTCCAAGAAAATAATCTGAAAAATTAAAATAAGCCAATGAAGAAGATCATCCTGGGTCCATGAGCCCTACCAAATTAAACCTAACTGACTACTAACTAAAAAGTGAACTATATACAAAAAAGTGGTGCATTGTCCAATCGCAACCAAAAAAAAATCAAAAAAACAAAGGAAACCTAACCCTAACTATACAACTATATACAAAGGCAGCGGGCTATTCGGACGGCTCACTGGTTGTTGTCATGGGCCAGGGCATCATCGAACTCCTGGTCAATGGCTTGGAGGCGGGCATGTTCCCTGGCCCCGAGGTCCCGCAGGGATAACGCAGTGTCAAGCTCAAACTCCCTGCGAAGACCCTCGAGGCACTCAGCCCGCCTCAGCGCCCTCCGCATGGAGTCCTCCGCCCTGACCATCGTGAGCCGTTCCTCCTCTGCCCGCTGCCGCTCCGCACCTATCCGCTGGCACAACCTCTCCCACACGGAAGCCACTCCCATTCCAGGGTTCTCCTGCCCTCCGGCCGATGCCTGCACCCCTGATGTTGATGGCCCCGAGCCATGATGCCTCCCACGTTGAGCCTGCTGCTGCCTCCGACGCAACTGCCTGTGCCAGCACGACGGCATCCAGGCTGATGGAAACCACCGACGCCGTCGTGCACGTGCCCTGCCCGATGATGCCGTCACATCCTCCATCTGCTGGGGTCCAGTTGCTCTGGTGTCCACCCCTGCTGGATCTCTGACTCCCGACTGTGGCAGGGATGGGATCCCCACCGAGCTGGCTGCATTGGTCGGGGCAGGTCCACAGGGGGCCCTGGTGGCATCTGGGCTGGAAGACGGCAAGGAGAACGACTGGTGGATAGCCTGCACAGAGGAGGAGAGGGCCGCCACATTGGCCAACACATGCAGGAAACCCCCGAACATGGCTGATCCCAATTGGGCCACGTCGGCACGGTGCACTTCGTGATGACGTGCGTGCTCCTCCCGGGAAGCACGCACGGCATCACGAATCACAGCCGTGCGCATCGCGACCCCAATCAGGACCTTCTCCGCACGGCCAGGGGTTCCCACGTCCGCAGGTGGAGGGGAGTCAGGTGACATGGACATCCCCTCTACCTGCGGACAGGCCTGGGACGGGGCATCCCTGCTGGTGCATGGTGGTGCACTCACAGGGTCAGGGACAGCGACATGCACAGGCCCCTCCACGGTGACCTGTGCTGCCTCCTGCCCCTGGCCCTGGACTGCACCACTTGCACCAGCAGGGATGCCCCCACCAGGCCCCATGTGTGCCCCAGTGGCGGCCTCCTCTGTGCAAACCACCAACCTGGATGGCTCCTCACCGTCTCCCACCGTAGCAGGCCCCTGTGGGGGCTCACCCACCCCTTCCGCTGCAGCCGTGGGGGCATCCCCGCCGCCTTGCTCCACAGCGCCGTCTCCGCCCTCTTCTTCACTAGCCGCTGCGTAGAGGGAGACAAAGAACACAAGCATCAGGGCACTGTACAATGGTCCCCTAGACAGGAAGCAATAGCAGATGAGCACCACTGTCAAAGTACACTTCCATCATGTCCCTCCACAACACATGGGTCAGTCCAGGCAAAACACACACAGTAACAGGCATGGTGCATGCCATGGACATTTCCATGCATGTCCAATGGACTCTTGAAACATTCAATGATATGTAACTCACATGCATCATGGCTCATGCCCATCACATGCACACACTTCACCTCAGTCACATCCATCTGGCCCCAAACACACCAAACACAGCGGATACAAGGGTGATTTGGCTGCTTTACTGAATCTCTGCATTGTCACACACATGTGTCATGCATCCATGGCATGCACAAGTCACAGACACGCAGGTCAGGCACACAGACATGGCTACCATATATGTACCTGGCATCAGCACCCATCCCTCACCCCCACCCATGTCCAGGTACAGAGACTGGCATGCTCTCATGTTCAAAATCTGAATAGGGCTCCCCATGCGGCATTTCAACACATGCAACAACCATGTGCATCACACATCACTGGTCGCACATGCATTACCATGATGTCCCTGCACACATACATGCATACATGGCCTATGGCACACATACAGGCAAGTATCATAGAACCAGCACACCGCAACATGCCCTGTCTCACACAGTAATGCATGGACACTTACCGCTCAACTCCAGACGGGCCTCCCTCTCAAGGATCTGGGCGTGGAGCGCTGGGCATACGCGTTCCAGGACCCTCATCTGGATGGAACTCATGCGGCCCCGGCCCCCCTCCACGAGGCGCCGGGCCTTCACAAGGGTCCTGGACCTCAAGTCCTCCCAGCGCTTCTTGATCTTCAGGACGTCGCGGGTTGCCACCCCCTCCGCGTTGATGGCAACCACACAGTCGGCCCAGATCCTCTGCCGTCCTTCCTTGCTGGCGCGGGACGATCCAAAGAGGGCATCATACTGCCCCAGGACATGCTCCACCAGGACACCAACTTCGGTGACAGTGAAGCTGGTGCCCCTCTGCCCCTCTGGCCTGGGGTTGCCACTGGTGCCAGATGTGGAAGTGCCCGACATGGCAACCCCAGAGGCAGGTGTGGGTGGGCAACTGGGTCCTGGGGCTGGGCTGTGGAGCGATGTAATCCCAGTCGGGAGTCTTCAGTTCCAGCAGGGGTGGACACAGCAACTGGACCCCTGCAGATGGCTGATGTGCAGGCACCAAATGGCAGGGCACGGTGGCAGCAGGCAGGCAGGCAGGCAGCAGCAGATGGCACGTGGGAGGCTGCTCGGGGCACTGGGGGGCAGTAACTCGGCCTTCTGGGCAGGAGCGTGGGCTTCCGTGTGTTTTCGCGTGGCCAGCTTGATACGGAGTGATTTGGCACGTGAATATCCTGCACGTCAGCGTGAAATCCGAGGAAAGGCCCTTAGCGCGTATGCGCGTCAGCACGCATACGCGATTCTATTGGACCAGAGTCCCTCAGCGCGTAAGCGCGTCTGTGACGTGACCCGCACGGGTGTTCCCCACTCAGCACGTGATGACGGGGCACACGTGGAGATACTGCACGTCAGAGTGTCATCGCGTGTAATTGGACAAAAGTGCGCGTACACGCGATTGGCCTATGTACGTGTATTTAATGGGTGCGCGGCCACTTACACACGCAAGTACGTCAGCGAACCTGTATCCCGTGGTGCGTGTGAATTTCCACACGCTATTGGACTGGGAACTGGATTCCAGGGGTGCGCGGGTCACACGCTGTATCCCGTGGTGCGTGTGAATTACCACACGCTATTGGACTGGGAACTGGATTCCAGGGGTGCGCGGGTCACACGCTGTATCCCGTGGTGCGTGTGAATTTCCACACGCTATTGGACTGGGAACTGGATTCCAGGGGTGCGCGGGTCACACGCTGTATCCCGTGGTGCGTGTGAATTTCCACACGCTATTGGACTGGGAACTGGATTCCAGGGGTGCGCGGGTCACACGCTGTATCCCGTGGTGCGTGTGAATTTCCACACGCTATTGGACTGGGAACTGGATTCCAGGGGTGCGCGGGTCACACGCTCGCCTAGAACACGCGCAAAGCATAAAATTGCGGACTTTAACAATAACAAGCTCAGACGCCAGGATGAACATACCGTTCCTAGCAGCAGTGGCAGTGGGCTACCAAAGGAGGAGGAGGAGGATAGTCAGGGCCAGAATATTCACACCCAGAACCAGCCTTTTCGGGATGCCTGATGACCAGGTGTATGGGAGGTACAGGTTTCCACCACACATCATACTGGACCTGGTGAGTGAGTGGGAGGATGACCTCACATCACCCACCCTGTGCTCCCAAGCACTCAGCCCCCTGGAGAAGGTCCTCAATGTACTGCACTTCTTAGCCACTGGATCATTTCAGCGGACAAGTGCCATAGTGGGTGGGGTGTCACAGGCCACCCAGTCACGCTGCCTACACCAGGTCTTGAACATCATGACTGCACGCCCATCAGTCCGCAGGCACATATACCTGCCCAGAACACCTGCAGAAAGGCATGCTGCCGCCCTGGATTTTTACGCAGTGGCACGATTCCCCAAAGTGCTAGGTGCCATCGACTGCACCCATGTGGCTCTACGTCCCCCCAGGGCATCTGAGCACATCTATAGGAACCGCAAGCACTGGCATTCCATCAACGTGCAGGTAGCATGTAATGCCAAGGGAATCATCACCTCAGTATATGCCAACTATCCCGGCTCCACCCACGACAGCTTCATTTACCGAATGTCCACCCTAAGCCGGGACCTAGAAGCTGGGCGGCATGGCGATACATGGCTGCTTGGTGAGTATGTATGCCACTGCACATGCATGCATGTTGGATACTGAGCAAGGTCACAACCTCACCAATGATACCAATCCCCACCTCCACAGGGGACAGTGCCTACCCTCTCAGCCCCCACATGATGACGCCAATTCGGAACCCCACCACGCCACCCCAGGTAAGATATAACACAGCCCACATTACAACCAGGGGCATAGTGGAGCGCACATTCGGAGTGCTAAAGTCACGCTTTCGCTCCCTTGACCGTTCTGGCGGGCAGCTGTTATACGCTCCCCCAGTAGTGTGCAGGATCATAGTGGCAGCATGTGTCCTGCACAACGTTGCAACACGCCGGGGCCTGGCCGTGGACATGGTGGTGGCCCCACATCCCCAACCACATGCACAGCCGCTGCGCATGGGAGGGGAAAGGGCACGGGGGGTGGCAGCCCGTACACAGCTAGTGGCTAATTACTTCACATAGAAATCACACCCCTGTGGAGTGCACACTGCCCTGGCACATTCCATCTGACAATCAATGATGACTCAACCTGACACTGATCCTGAATGTCTGGAGAATGAACCGGGAATACCATGTCAGCCTGAGATTGTTCACCTGGAAGTGTCACAATGTGTGCATCCCTACCCACACAGACACCACCAATGCAGTTTTGTGAAGTTACACATTGAAGCAGCTAAAATGAATACCCACTTGCAAAATGCAACAAGAGGACAGTGCCATGTCAGCCAACCCAACCCCAGCACTGCCACACGACACACCGTGCCATGTCATGCTAATTGCAGGTAAACAAAGTAATCCCCACAACATGACATCACTCTCACTATGTACAGTGGCACTATTAGAAACCTGCAACACCTGAAATGCTCACAGCAATGCCGGACCAACAACATACTTGAGCACGTAGTACCATTAACATGACATCACAAATGTTACATATTAGTAGTCTCACCACCTGGAAATGCCTGCACTCCCACCACTACCAACTGTGCAGTGTTGGCGCCATGTAGAGTTGTAGGTGCACTGCTGCCAACATGGTCCCCATCTCCAGACTAGAGGTCCTTGTGTGGACTTGAGGAAGGGACCTGCAAATTGGGAGGTAGACACAGAAGAAGAGTTACACATCAATGCAACATGCAGTGTACAACACAACAGCAATATGCACTATGAATGTATACACAGTATTGACTACAGACTGGCCACACAGCTCATGGGAGTCCAACGTCACTGTGTAATTCACTGTCACTTGGGCACACCCTTTGCAAGCCCATGGAAACGGGAAGCAGGAGTGGTGTGTGTGACTCAAACCCAAGCATCTGAACCAAATACATTACAAGCCTGCATGTGCCCAGCCACAATGCAGCGTATGCCCACAGGAACCACGGAAGCCAACAGATCGAAGCCAACAGATCGAAGCCAACAGATCGTCCCAAAAAAATTGGGAATAAAAGAAATCAAAATAAAAATAAAAATAAGAAACAATCAAAAATGGCCATTGATGGGCCCGGGGGGGTTGGGGAGGCCACCCAGGAGGTCCGAGGACAGGATGCACACCAGAACCCACCTGCGTGGATCCTGGGAAGATAAAACACCTCCATGGGCTCATGGCCCACACGGCTACCCTATTGTGGGAGTATCACTGCTGTCGCTATTATCACCCTGTGCAGCTGCATCCGGAGGTGGTTGCACTATGGGAGGCAGCCCACGCAAGGCCCTAGTCTGCTCCTCCATGGCTGCAAGCATGCGGGTGTGGTAGGTCTGGTTCTGGAGGATGAGTGTGCGGAGGTCCCCATGCAACAACTCACGGGATGCCCGGACCTCCGCCCTCGTTGCCTGCATCTCAGCTGAGAGCGTACGGGTGAGACGCTCCAGCTGCTGTTCTGTCCTTTGGTGTGTTGAAGCCTCAAGCTCAACAAGAGTCGTCCTGAGGTGTAGGAGCTCCTGCCTCAGGGCTTCCCTGTGGCCCTAGGACTCAATGGAGATGGCCTCCTGCAGAGTCGCCAGTGCCGCCCGCCTGTCCCTGTTGGACCCCAACATGTCCTCCCTGTGTGACTGGCAGATGGAGTCGGTTGCCTGCTCTAGTCGCTCCATCAGCCTTTCTGGGGGGACAATGGAAGTGGCCACCCTATCCATGGCCTGAGCCATCATCTCGGATGATGCAGCCTGTTGGGTAGCCATACCGTAAATGGATTGCTCCCATGCGGTATTGCCGGGTGGCGTACGGCCACCACGTCGGCGGGCACCACACCTGTCTGGGGCAAGGCGAACTGCGCCTTGCTGTGCCGGCACTGCCTGAGGCTGCAGGACTGCATTCCCCCTCTGATCTGCTGGCCCAGGAACAGGATCAGATGTCGCGGAGTGTGACCCTGCATCCGTAACCACCGAAGGCGTAGCTGCCAACACTGACATCCCCATGGAGGGTACTGACCCTGGTGCAGGTGGGTGAGACAGAACAGAATCCCTCCCTGGAACACTCACCTGCGACGGCACGTAGGTCTCATCCGAATCAACACCTGAGTACAGCTCGGGGGAGGTGCAGCCAGAGACACCCCTTGAGAGCACGACCTGCAGCACTTGTGGGTTCTCCCCCACCACCACACCACGTCCCTCACTGGTGGTTGGTCGGCCCTGGGACACCTCCTGGGTCTGCGCCATCTCCACAACCCCAGCAGTATCAGGTGCGTCTTCCCCTGCAAAGACATGTAAACAAAGAAATGGAAACAGGCATTAGCACCATGGCACACATTGAGGGCTGAGAAGCAAGAGAACCAGTACTTGATTGACACATGTCCCACATGACTAAAACCCTCCCATGCATGCACCCTCACTGCGTATGAAGTGCAGGCAAATGGCACACACTGATGACACCAAGATGGAAGATGAACACATTTTCTGCATGCTGCCTGGCAGTGGCATCACACATTGGCCTGTGATTGGCAGGTGAAACACACATGCCATCACACAGATGGCATGTACCATTGCTATTGAGTGAAGATGGAGAGGAGGGCAGCACCTATTCATTCAGTCCAGTTCCCGCATGTAATAGCTTTTCTAATTCTAACAGGTCAGATTTTTCACCTGGAGCTGCCAGTCTGAAATGGTCAAATTGCACAGGGACATGTGTGTACAAATGATATCCAGGTAACAAAGTCACTCCACTTTACCATACCCATGTCAGACATGTGACTAGTGGACAGCGACATGCCTAGTGAAAGTGGTGGAATGCAAACAAACTGACTGAATGAACAGTGAAAAAGAAGCAAATATGTTGTGTCAAGGTGACACTTCAAGGGCAACTGGCGTGCAGTTGTGCTAGATGTCTACTGTTGACAGAAGGGATACTGCTATGGCCAAATGCAGCTGCGCAGGAAGGATTGCATGAAGCACATGGCTGACCCATACGACTCAGGCGCACACACTCTCACCTGGCACCCGAACAGAAGCCCTCACACACACACCATGCACATGGATGACACACACATGCATGTGCACTCACCGGACAATGCCTCGTAATCAGCCAGATCTCCCACGCCTTGGATCTGTTCCTCCGTGACGTAGGTCCCAGCGACTGACTCATGTGGAGTGAGTTCCATGTCTACTACTGGAGACCCACCTCCAGTCACTAGAGTTGCGGCATGACTTGAGGCCAGCTTACTCTTTGCCCTGCGCTTTAGGTCATTCCAGCGCTTATAGCAATCATTGGCTGTGCGCCTCACGATTCCAAGGGCACTTACGATGTCCGCAACGGTCTGCCAGTGTGCCTGGCGTTGTGCAGGTGTGGTCTTGGATCCTGCAACAATGACCATCTCGTTGTCATGTCCGGACACATACTCGACAAGTGCATTCAGTTCGTCATCCGTGAAGCTGGGCTTCCTGGACGGGCCGGACTGTGTAGCCGTGTCTGGGGCATCAGCCTGTGCCGGACGAGCACTCTTCCTCTTCCGCTTGGAAGGTGGTGGTGATCCTGAGTGTCCTGCGCCGCTCTGGACACTAGGGGCAGGAGCCCTGGTGGACTCTGTATCAGGAGTGTGGGATTGCACACTCAGCATGGGAGTTGGTGCAGGCATTGGCTCTAGTGTGATGGTGTCAGGGGGAATGTCAGCAGCATGGACTAGGACCGACACTGTCCTGGCTGGGTGTGTGAGGGCTGGGGTGGATGGAGCCGCAGCTGCCCCTGCAGCCTCTCCGCCCTGCCTCCTTGGTGCAGCAGATGACCTTGCTGCCCCAGATCCACGTGGCATGATGGCATCAACGTGCACCAGCGCACGTGTCGTAGCCCTGCTGACCTGGAAGTCAGCCATGGAGTCAGCCAGGTCTGGTGCCACAATGGGCTGGTCCAACAAGGGCTGAGCATGGATGGTGTCAGCCACTTCAGCCTCAACGGGAGGGGGGGAGGGGGGGGAGGGGGGGGGATGATGGGTGCCCTTGACTGGTCCTCCACACATGGGGGGACAGGCTCACCCTGCAAGTTACGACCACGTCCCCTACCGGATCCACCACGGCCACCACTTGTGGCTCTTCCACCTTTGCCACCCTTACGGAATCCTCGCCTCCCAGCCATGGCACTGATATTAATGTGCGTATGGGAGTGGCTGTAGACAATTGTCCTGGGCAATTGGGGGTCAAAGGGGTTGGGTACCAGATGGTAATTGTACCCTAGTGCTCTAGCACGGCTGATTGTAACCCCTGGGGAAAGATGACGGGTCACGCAACGCACAGGAGGCCCAAAAAAGGGAGATGACGTGCACGCAACCCCTCCTAGACCACGTGTGCAGAAAGAAAAACCTGCACTACGCTGTGGCACCCAGTAACACAAGAATGAACGTATGCGTGTCACACGCAGCCTAGAATGACCTCTGAAGGGGTAGGCTACACACGGGGCAAGCACAGAAGTTGGATACGTGCGTGACTCACCGTCTGCCAGGTAAAAGAGCGTGATAAATGAGCGCGTTTGGCTGGCTAAACCCCCGCCAAAAGAAGATGTGTACGCTGTCTGAGAAGACAGGACAACAGTAGAAGGGGACACTGTTTGAGGGAACAGGCCCAGGTAAACCAGTAAAAGAGAAAAAAGAGAAAAAGCTGTCAGAGGTAACAGGGAATACGAACTGGAAACGCCGTGAAGTAAATCGCGTGTGAAACGACAAGAAGTACAGAATTCACCCACTCGCTCTCCACGAAAAGCACGTACAAGGAAATGGTGTTCTACATGTACCTTATATACTGGCCCACACGTACAGCGTCACTTACGCGGCGTGTACGTTCACCAATCACACGCTTTGTCACTCCTGCGTGTAGATCCATTTTCACCAATCACATGCTTTGTCACTTCTGCGTGTAGATCCATTTTCACCAATCACACGCTTTGTCACTTCTGCGTGTAGATCCATTTTCACCAATCACACGCTTTGACACTGGGACGTGTCACGCAACAATTTCCTGCACGTGCAGGTGACTATAGGCGCGCATATGCTGTTGACGGGTTTACGCGCTAAGGGCCTTTGCTGACGTGTGGGATTTCACTCCCTATCAGGCTGTCCACGCGTTCACACACGAGAGACCACGCTCCTGGCCAGGAGGCCAAATTACTGCCCCCCAGAGCCCTGAGCACGCTCCCACCTGCTGCTGCCTGACTGCCTGCTGGCCACGTGCCCCACAGTGCTGGTGGGTGGGGGTGTTGGGAGACATGGGTGGGGGCCTGGTGGAGGGTGCCCCTGCACTGGTGGGGGTGGTGGGAGACATGGGTGGGGGCCTGGTGGAGGCTGCCCCTGGTGGCGGGGGGGGGGGGGTGGGGGGGGTGGGAGACATGGGTGGGGGCCTGGTGGAGGGTGCCCCTGGTGGCGGGGGGGTGGGGGTGGTGGGAGACATGGGTGGGGGCCTGGTGGAGGCTGCCCCTGCACTGCTGGGGGTTGGGGGTGGTGGGAGGCATGGGTGGGGGCCTGGTGGAGGCTGTCCCTGGTGGCGGGAGGGTGGGGGTGGTGGGAGACATGGGTGGGGGGCTGGTGGAGGCTGCCCCTGCACTGCTGGGGGTTGGGGGTGGTGGGAGGCATGGGTGGGGGCCTGGTGGAGGCTGCCCCTGGTGGCGGGGGGGGGGGGTGGGGGTGGTGGGAGACATGGGTGGGGGCCTGGTGGAGGCTGCCCCTGGTGGCGGGAGGGTGGGGGTGGTGGGAGACATGGGTGGGGGCCTGGTGGAGGCTGCCCCTGCACTGCTGGGGGGTGGGGGGGTGGGAGGCATGGGTGGGGGCCTGGTGGAGGCTGCCCCTGCACTGCTGGGGGTTGGGGGTGGTGGGAGGCATGGGTGGGGGCCTGGTGGAGGCTGCCCCTGGTGGCGGGAGGGTGGGGGTGGTGGGAGACATGGGTGGGGGCCTGGTGGAGGCTGCCCCTGCACTGCTGGGGGGTGGGGGTGGTGGGAGGCATGCGTGGGGGCCTGGTGGAGGCTGCCCCTGCACTGCTGGGGGTTGGGGGTGGTGGGAGGCATGGGTGGGGGCCTGGTGGAGGCTGCCCCTGGTGGCGGGGGGGTGGGGGTGGTGGGAGACATGGGTGGGGGCCTGGTGGAGGCTGCCCCTGGTGGCGGGAGGGTGGGGGTGGTGGGAGACATGAGTGGGGGCCTGGTGGGGGCTGCCCCTGGTGGCGGGGGGGTGGGGGTGGTGGGAGGCATGGGTGGGGGCCTGGTGGAGGCTGCCCCTGGTGGCGGGAGGGTGGGGGTGGTGGGAGACATGAGTGGGGGCCTGGTGGAGGGTGCCCCTGGATGGTGGGGGCTGGGGGTGGTGGGAGACATGAGTGGGGGCCTGGTGGAGGCTGCCCCTGGTGGCGGGGGGGTGGGGGTGGTGGGAGACATGGGTGGGGGCCTGGTGGAGGCTGCCCCTGGTGGCGGGAGGGTGGGGGTGGTGGGAGACATGAGTGGGGGCCTGGTGGGGGCTGCCCCTGGTGGCGGGGGGGTGGGGGTGGTGGGAGGCATGGGTGGGGGCCTGGTGGAGGCTGCCCCTGCACTGCTGGGGGTTGGGGGTGGTGGGAGGCATGGGTGGGGGCCTGGTGGAGGCTGCCCCTGGTGGCGGGGGGGTGGGGGTGGTGGGAGGCATGGGTGGGGGCCTGGTGGAGGCTGCCCCTGCACTGCTGGGGGTTGGGGGTGGTGGGAGGCATGGGTGGGGGCCTGGTGGAGGCTGCCCCTGGTGGCGGGGGGGTGGGGGTGGTGGGAGACATGGGTGGGGGCCTGGTGGAGGCTGCCCCTGGTGGTGGGAGGGTGGGGGTGGTGGGAGACATGAGTGGGGGCCTGGTGGGGGCTGCCCCTGGTGGCGGGGGGGTGGGGGTGGTGGGAGGCATGGGTGGGGGCCTGGTGGAGGCTGCCCCTGGTGGCGGGAGGGTGGGGGTGGTGGGAGACATGAGTGGGGGCCTGGTGGAGGGTGCCCCTGGATGGTGGGGGCTGGGGGTGGTGGGAGACATGAGTGGGGGCCTGGTGGAGGCTGCCCCTGGTGGCGGGGGGGGGTGGGGGTGGTGGGAGACATGGGTGGGGGCCTGGTGGAGGGTGCCCCTGGTGGCGGGGGGGTGGGGGTGGTGGGAGACATGGGTGGGGGCCTGGTGGAGGCTGCCTCTGCACTGCTGGGGGTTGGGGGTGGTGGGAGGCATGGGTGGGGGCCTGGTGGAGGCTGCCCCTGCACTGCTGGGGGGTGGGGGTGCAGGGGGACATGAGCAGGTGTGCAGGGTAGTCCCCTGTTTTGTAGGCTGCCTGCAGGGGCCGTGGAGGGTGTACAGGGAACACCTGTGAGGACCCACCCAGCCTAATCGCGTGTGACTTCCCACGCACCCCTGTAATACACGTACCCAGCCAAATCGCGTGTGATGATTCCCACGCACCCCTGTAATACACGTACCCAGCCAAATCGCGTGTGATAATTCCTGCGCACCCCTGTAATACACGTACCTGGCCAAATCGCATCCCTGTAATACACGTACCCAGCCGAATCGCGTGTAAAACTTCCCGTGTACCCCTGTAATACACGTACACAGCCAAATCGCATGTGATAATTCCCGCGTACCCCTGTGATACACGTGCCCTGGCTAATCGCGTGTGAAACTTCCCGCCTACCCCTGTAATACACGTACCCTGGGCAATCTCGTGTTCAACTTCCCGCGTACCCCTGTAATACACGTACCCTGGCTAATCGCATGTAAAACTTCCCGCATACCCCTGTAATACACGTACCCTGGCCAATCGCGTGTTAAACTTCCCGCGTACCCCTGTAATACACGTACCCTGGCTAATCGCGTGTTAAACTTCCCGCGTACCCCTGTAATACACGTACCCTGGCTAATCGCATGTTAAACTTCCCGCATACCCCTGTAATACACGTACCCTGGCCAATCGCGTGTTAAACTTCCCGCGTACCCCTGTAATACACGTACCCTGGCTAATCGCGTGTATAACTTCACGCGTACCCCTGATATGCACGTTACCCGCTTTGCGTTCCTTGTTTGCCAGCCCTGTAAACTGGTCCAGGGTTAGCGCAGCCCTTTGCGATGATTTAGCGATTTTGATGGCTTTTCCAAGCGCGAGGGCGTTCTTGGGGGCGTTACTGGCGCTGCTGCAGGGTCGCTGCGATACTCTGCGCCACGGCTGGTTTGGGAGCCTAAAATCCATGAATACGCTGTGCGCGGAAATCGGTTTTAGCGCACGTGCCTGGCGCAGTCAATCGCACGCGGACACTCTGCGCCAGCCGCTTGCGACACTTTTCTGCGAAATTCTATGAATTACCCTGTAAATGTATCTCAAAATGTGCCACTATTCCTCAAAATAGCTCCCGACTAGTGACAAATACTTATTTGTTCTCAACTAAACAAGGATGTAACATAAAGTTAGCAGCATGCACTTTTGTGTCCCCAGGCTTGCTTTGTGGCTATTGCAATTTATGTTGTGTAACAGCAAAATAGGCATTGCAAGCGTTACATCCTTTTTTGGGTAAAATAAAATATTTGCCAATAACAGAGGTTGTTTTGAGAAATTGAAGGCCAACGTTTAGCCATTTTACCGACCACGCATTCAGTTGGCCCCAAAAATAAAAATGCCCTGAAAATTGACACACTACTTCAAAACAGTGTCTGACCACTGACAAATATTTTTTGAAGAGAAACTCAGGAGTAATATCCCTCTTCACAGTAGTCACAGTAGGGACCCATACACAATTACATTGAACATTCATAGAGTGCCTGGAGACCATTAAATTGGCAGTGGTCTGCGATATAAATCAACATTTTGTTTGCTTTTTGGTTTACTCATGACAATTTCTTGCAATGATGCTTTCCATGCTACCATCAAGTATCAAAGCCTCTTGTGACTTCCTGTGACATGATTTTCTGTGATTTCACACTGATGTCAATGCATATGCAAATTGGGGCCACCTGCACGTATTTTGTCACACAGGCCGCACACATCATAGAACCTGCCCTGGATATTGATAAAGGGCATCATTCTGTATGCAAAATTGCCTCTGTCCTTTCCAGATCAAGCGTCTCACTGACATCTGTTGCCGGCTTACTCAGCACAACGTGTTGGCTACACCTTTTGAGAAACTGTTCTCTAAATAGCCTGTGCATTGATAACATTGTATATGTCAACTGGAAAAACATAGTTGTGCTTCATTATTTTCCACAGAAAATCAGAAATCCTAACTATTGCTAATGAAAGGAGGGGGCCAGTTAAAATAGGATGTATGTACCAATCACAATCACTTTAAACTGGACATGTATTTCTACTGCTAACCAGTGAAGTGCAAAACTGAAGAAATATGGGCTTCCCAAGTGAAAAATCTGTCTAGCTGCAGCATCCTGGGCAATTTGCAGTCTTTGTAAAATCAACTTGGACAAGCCCAAAAATGCTGCATTGCAAAGACCCAGTCGACTAGCAGCAAATGCATTGACCAGCTGAAATGTGTGTGGAAAATTAAGTAATCTAGAAATCTTTTTAAGGTTTGCAGATTAAAAAGAGCAGGTACTCGAGACCATGGTAATATGATAGTCCAGAGACAGGGTGAAGGGTCACACCAGACCCGAAGGTCCCTAACTTTTTGCGATCGAGCATGGCAAGTTCCTATGGTGGACAATATTTTCCGGACCACTGATGAAGGACCGACCAGTGTAGAGAGCAATTGTGCATAGAATTAATTAGAGAATGAGGGAGAGGATTTGAACATAACAGAATTTCTGTTTTCTCGATGGTACACTTGAGACGGTTAGAATTCTTCCAGAGACTGACTTGTTCCAAACATCTTTTAAAACAGTCTGCCTGTGACCTCACATAATATTGTGGCATGTCGGAAGAAGGAGTTAAGCACACTGTGGACATGCTGACTTTCTTTTCATGAAATTATAAAGAAAAGTCCTCTCTCTCCCTATTTCTACAGGGGTGTCCCTGCCTTACTAAATAAACTAAAGTGCCTTACTAAATAAACTAAAGGTGCTTGTCTGTCATTAGGAAGTTCAAAGCAAATGTCCTATGGTACTATGGAAATGTTTATTTGTAAAGAACCTATACACAAGGCAAGTGTTTCAAAGGGCTCAAGGAGGGAGGGGACAAGGGGGAAAACAACAGTTCTTTAGAGCCCTTGAAATTCTGAAATGATACTTGTCTGCACAGGCAGAATAAGTGAATATAATACAATTAACAGTGGAGATGACAGCAAATAGGTCTGACAACGATTCTGCAGTTTTTCCAAGTGCATTAAGGCACCACCAGGCATGGTGGGAAGACAAGGGGAAAGAAGACAGACGATCTTCAGGCATGGTGCATTCGGATCGCACAAGTGCACAGGTGGTTACAGGGCAGGGGGAAGTGGACGGGGGTGGGGTGGGTGGGAACCAAGTGCACCCAGTCGGTAGAGGCTGGTGTAAGTGCAGAAAGATTCCACTTTCTAGAGTCATTGACTATGTCCAGTGCTAATGAGGCAAGTGCAAAGACCCGGAGGCAAGTGCGAGAGGACTGGCGGGGGTGCCAGGGACCTGTGAGACTCTGAGGTACATCTGGTGGCCAGTCAGCATGCTGTACGAAAAAGAAGGGATAGAGCCGAGGGATAGGTTAGCAGGGTAGCGGGAGAGAGAAGGAAGAGGAGCGTCTTGAGGAGCAGTCCTCAGTCCTAAGCCTAACTGTACCAGACCGTGCAGCTAATACAAACAACTAAAGTCGACCAAAAGAACGTCTTATCTCCTGGTCGTTTCCCTTTGGGCCTTCTTGGCTGTGGCTTTCTCACAGGGCTATCTTGGCTCTGTATATGGTTAATAAACAAAATGTCTCTGTTTCCGAAATATGTTAATCATGCTGATTTTCTCTCACACTCTCTCGGATTTTCCTTCATGAGCTCTTGGAGCTCATCCCAACTGTGCATCGGTCCTTTACTCTTTTTAGTGTTACGCTTATAACAATTCTCCTGAAGATACTGTCTCACAGTACCTTGTTTTCCGGTTTCTCATGTTGATAAGATTGTGTCTGTGTTAGGATTCCCCCTCTCCTGGGTTTTCTCTACTGCTTGCTTTCTCTTGTTATTTAATTCACTTGGCAGTTTCAATGCATAATTCCTATTTCACGTGTATATAGAGTGTCTTCCACACTCTTCAACACTGAGCTCCTGTAGTTGTTTCCCCTTTTCCCAGGGTATTTGTTTCCACCTTTCCTCCGTTTCCCCACTCAACATTGTTTGTCAAGCACTTTATTTGTTCCTCACATATCAACTTATTTAGGTTTACTGTTTGTATGTCGCCCTCAGGCCTTTCACGCATTCCTCTCTTTACAATAGATTGCCCTAGCGGCCTCCCTCCTCTCCCGTTCATCCCTATACCTTTGTTTGTGAAGGGTGACATTGCGGGGCTCTGCACTCACTCAGGGAACCTACTTTGCGTTCTGGCTTCTCAGTTTTGAGTTTCTCCAACGTTCCGTTCCTCGCTTCTCTATTGGCTGCTGCAGTTGAGCAGGTGGGAGCTGTTGGCACTCCCTGCTGAAATGGTCTCGGCCTTGTTAGACGGGTGTCTGCCACACCACAGGATGGTCGTGGCCATGCCACCACGTCGAACAGGTTTTCTCTCCCCAGTCCTCACAACGGCTTCCCCGTTGTCTGCCTGGCCAGGCCTCCAGTGTCTTGAGCTGATGTTCTTTGCTTATCGAACAGCCGTGGGATCTGCGGCTACCACCTTGTCCTCCTTTCCAGGGCGTGATTACGTCAGGGGGGCTTCCCCTGTGCACCATACTGCCTCTCCTCTTGTGATCCACTCTTCACAGTTATATACAGATCTCTTCTTAAAGAGATAATCTTTCTGGAAGGCAGCCCCATGTATGCAGATATGGTGGGTGGTCTAGAGAGTTCATTGTGGGAGTAAGAGTCTTTGTCCTCTAAGGGAGAGTTACTGCTAGTGAGGTCCCACTTACCCAGACACCTTGGGAGGGTCTTGCAGAGGTTATGCAGTCTGTATAACAAATGAAAAATAACAACAGTGTTTTCAATATTTTCATTATTTTATTTAAATGCACTATTCAACACTTTCCCCAAATATTCTAGGACTAGAGTTAGTATATAAAATTACACCAGTCCTAAAATATGTTGGGGAGGGTGTTTGGTGCATTTAAATAAAATAATAAAAATATCGAAAACACTGTAGTTATTTTTTCATTCGTTATAAACCCATGGAACACTTGCAGAGCGGGCTCCCCTCCCCTAGCCTAAAAGGGTATGGCTCCCCCATGGGCAGAAGGGAGGAATATCTTTGATTTGTCACAGTATCCTAAACAAAAAATCAGTTGAGTATCATCAGCATAGATAAAAAATAACAAAGCCTCAAATGTCTGAATTAGGTCAGACATGGGCCTCATATAAAGATTTAACACAGATCTTTGAGTGAGTATCTCTCTGGAACACTGCAGGTGATTGTGTTGTTTTAAGGATTCAAAGGGAGGCAGTATTACTGATTGGAACATGCCTGTAATAAAGGAGGAGAGCCAAACCATGGCTTCATCTCTGATACAGAGATAGTGGAGATGTGTTAGAAGAATGGTGTGTTCAACAGTGTTGAATGTCGCAAAGAGGTCCAATAAGATCAAGTCCCCAACCCAGCCAGGGTCTGCCATACATCCGATGTCATACATTGCAGCCGCTACAACTAATTACGTACTCTAGCCAGTATGAAACGCAACTTGGGCGTCATCCAGAAGAGCACGCTTTTCTACAATAGTAATTTACTGTGACATAGACGATATGGGGACAATATTTGCTAAATCTCCGGGATCCAAGGAGGTCTTCTTCAGTAAGGGTGTTAATGCAGCAAGCTTCAGGAAGCCTGGCACCAAGACCTATTAAAAGAAGTTGTTTATTAATGATTTTGTAAAATACTCTGTTTTGAAAGGTTGATTTACTCAGCCAACCAAACTAAAAAATAAAATAAAATAAAAAGGAGTTGTTAAACACTTTGCAAAGATTTGACACCACCAAGGATGCAGCCTTCTTGATAATCCTAGCTGGATAGTTGGATGCTGAGAAGCCATACCCTCTAACAATAAAGAGAAAGGAGCTGAAAATATTATTGTTGTTAATATCGTTTGGCAAGGCGATTGGCATGGCAGATCTATAATTATCTAAGAAGGCAGAAACCAACCAGCTCTGAATCTTGAAAGTTTTATCAGAAAATTATTGAGTTCGATTTTTACAAAGAACTTGCGATGAAGTGAATGAATTATTAAGTGCTATAGGAGAGCCCAGTTCAAAGAGAATGTTGAAAAACTCCTTGGCAATAATTAGGCTAGAAAATACATGATCAGAGTGATATGAATGTTCGGTCTGGGTCTGTTTTTTTTTTTTATAATAATGCAATTGTTGCTTATAGACAGTTTTGACGTTTGTGTCCTTGTTTCCTCCAAGTCCATTCTAATTGTCCTAATTTTCGTTATTCAGCTTTAAGTGTGGGGTAATACCAATGTTTCTCCCACCCATCTCTTATCCCAGTGGTTCTAAGTAAGCCAGGTGCTAGCTGGCATATAGCCTCAGATATCTTTTCATAGAAATTCTCTAACAATCTGTAAAGATCAGACACAAAATCTTCCTGTACCTCAAGGGAAGGGGGACATGTAAAAGAAAAAAGGGGGTCAGCATCTGTAAGTGAATGTTGTCCCCATTTGTGGAAGGTGTACAAGTTTATCTTATTGTGACAGACAGACGTTGTATCCAGTCAGTCCATTATAAAAGGAATGCTATAATAATCCATCCATCGAAGAAAAAAAGGAGTGCCGGCTTTGACTATGCCAGAATGATCAAATATGCAGTCCAATGTAAGCCCTGCTACAGGGGTAGGAGGTAGCATTGTGAGATGAAACACGTGTATAGGCGCGTTATAAATGCCATATCATATCATATCATGTTTTGTATCAGTCAGAGTCAAAGAAAAGGTTTTGGAGTAAACTCTGAACCACACTAAACTAGTGTGATAACTAAGATCTTGAGCAGCAGAGTGGGAATTTTACATATGCTGAGGGGCGGTAGTGGAAGTAGGCCATCAAAGCGGTTTGGTTTGCACTGCCCCTTTCCTTCCTCTACACTGCAGCACATCTGCAGCATGCATTTCCAGCATGTGTATGCAGTGTCAGATTTAGTGTATAAAGTCACCTGCACATACATCCAGAAGTGTTTATGATGACAAATAAATCAGCAATACATATTAAGCACAGAGGAACTGGGTGCATGAGGAATACATGATGGCCCTCATTAGGAGCGAGCCGGTATGGAAATAAGGTGCCGGTAACAATGTTAACAGCACCTTTTCCGGACCTGCTCACACCGAGTCTGGTGGTAGGGGTTTAGGGGCTGTGAACTACTGGCAGGCCTGACCTGCCGGTTGTTCAGCCCCCTGCCGGCAGATAAATTACTGAAGCACCGGCACCGTTACTAATGGTGCCGGTGCTTCAGTGTTCCCAATCCTGTGGAGTCCTATGGGACACCACGGGAATGGGAACTTACCGTTCTGCCACCGCCTGTAATATCCCAGTACTACCAGGATATCAGGCAGCGGAACCAGTAAGCTGAGGTTGCTGATAGGCCGCAGGCTATGCAGGCAGCCTGCAGGCAACCTCTGTCAGGCTCCAACCTTCAAGCGTAGGAGTGGTACGAACCAACCACCCCCTCCGCTGTCTGGGTGCCTGCAAGTCACAGCTTACACAGACCTCCGAGACCCCGGCGGGGAAAGAGGGTTAGGGAATCGATGGTTGGACAGGAACTGGTTTTCAGGATAACCGGAACAAGGGTTAGGAGAGGGAAGGTGGACAGGACTGGGGGTGACAGGGTAAATACAAACTAACAATTAAACAAGCATACCCAAACCTGCATATACATTACATGCCCACATTACAGACTGTCATCAATGAGGCAATTAGAGCAAAAGGACTTATCTCTGTTTTTGAGTGCTGGCCTCCTGCATGCGCACTCTCAGGTCCGGTCTCCGGAGCAGATAAATGCTGCAAAGAGAGTTATGAGTTACTACCTTGTGAGTGTTTCCTCACACACACAACAGATGCATCAGTGGGTAAACGACATTCCTTCATGCACCCCCACTTATATCCAAGTTGCCACGTTCTAACTCGTATGCCCCCTTGATTGGGTTTCACCCTGATATGCGATTAGGCCGCACGTGGCCCTGCAGTTCACGCTGATCCACGTGTTAATATGCACACGTAGAGTAAATAATAAACGTGCCGCTAGCCGCACATGGCGCAGTGCGACTTCAGTACAAGCCACGCCGCTGTGTTCCCAGTTGCGGTTCCCTCAGCTAGTGCACATGTCTAATTATGCATGCGAATAATATGCACTGCTCGTGAGATTGCTGCGCTTCGGTGCGAGTCTTGCGCGGATCTTAGCTTTGGATTAATGCTGGACTTATCTTTTGCCGAACAAGGGGACTGATGAGTCTGGGCGGTGCCCCCTTGCGTGTGCCCCGCTTCGCGTGAGAGATTCCTAACTGTTCACCCCTGAACGCGGCTTTGCTGCCCAAGCGCGGTTTTCCCAGCATGTGCTGCAGCTGCTCCCCTGCGCTTGCTGTACTTATCTCAGGCGTGTGAGGGGCCCGGGTGATGGCTGGCTGGGGCGTGGCCCCTCGCGTGTGTCCCCTTCCTTGGAGCTGCAATAAACACGTCCTCTTCGTTCGGGAGTTCAAGCACAAGCCCCGTGCTAACTCCCCCCCCCCGCACAGAAGGCACTGGGTTTGGGTTTCCCTGGGTAATCTCGATGAAACGCTCTAATCAACCTGGGCGCATGCACATTGCAGGCCGGCTCCCAAGACCGGTCCTCCGAGCCATATCCCACCCAATCAATAAAGTAATACAAACCATTTTTTCGGTGCTGAGAATTCAGGATTGCCCTAACCTCATATTCAGGATGTCCCTGGACTAATATTGGATGTGGTTTCTTAGTAGGGACAGTGGAGGGTGCAGGTTTCAACAGGGATACATGAAAGGTGGGGTGGATCTTCATTTGTTTTGGCAAGGCCAGCTTTACTGCCACCCGATTAATCACTGCAGGGATGGTAAAGGGACCCAGATATCGCAGTTGCAATTTACGTGGGCTGGACATTTTAATATTGCGTGTGGATAGCCAAACGCGGTCCCCTTGTTTATATGGAGGGCTTTGTCTCCTTTTCAAATCGGCGTAATGTTTGTATGACTGTTTTGCAGCATCTACATTTTTTTGTATACTAGACCAGACTTGTTGTGCATAAACATGATGCCCCCTGAGTGTGGGTATATCCTCCAGGGATGGGCTGGGAGCTGTGGGCAAAACCCTAGAGTGGAAACCATAAACCCTGAAGAATGGGGTATGTTTCGTGGAACTATGGAGAGCATTGTTGTACGCTATTTCTGCCAACCATACATACTGAACCCACAAAGTTTCAGTGTCTGCAGTGTAGCAGCGTAAGTACTGCTCCAGGCCCTGGTTTAACCTCTCGGTTTGTCCATCGGTTTCTGGGTGGTATCCCGAGGACAAACTTACTTCCATACCGATTAACTGGCAAAAGGCGCGCCAGAAGCAGGAGGTGAACTGTGGACCACGATCAGTAATTACTCGTGTTGGAAGTCCATGCAGTCGCACTACGTTTTGTAAGAACAGTTCCGCTAACTCCCCAGCTGTGGATACCCCTTTACATGGAATAAAATGACCCATTTTTGTGAGCGAATCAACCACTACCAAAATGGAAGTGTATTTTTGGACAGGTGGTAAGTCCACAATTAAGTCCATGGTAACAGTGTGCCACGGGGTAGGGGGAGTTGGCAAGGGTTGTAGTAATCCCACCGGTTTTTGATGGCTGGAATTCTGTCTTCCACAAACGTCGCATTCTGTCACGTATTTGCGCACATCCCGTAGCAGTGTAGGCCACCAAAAATGCAGAGCCACGTTCCGTTGGGTTTTGGCTACACCTGGATGACCCGCTGTAGTGGCATCATGGCACCATTGCATAACCTCCTTTCTGAGCTCTTCTGTGGGCAGGTATAATGCTTTAGCATAGTAGGGAAGTCCATTCACCAGAGAATGATGTAAACCCTTCCCACACCAATCTTGCAACTCTTGTGTAGTCATGGCTGTTTGCACATCTTCGAATATGTTAGGCCGTCCGACTACCCCGATAATTCGCGGAGGAGGCACAATAGGCCGATTTTCAATACATTCCTTATCGTCCGAATCAGGGTATCGCGACAAGATATCCACTTTTTTGTTATCAGCTCCAGGCCGATAAGTAATAAGAAAATCATAATCAGCGAAGAATAATGCCCAACATAGTTGGCGTGGACTAAGTGTCTTAGCTGTTTTGATGAACTGTAGATTCCGATGATCGGTAATCACAGTCACGGTATGATGAGCCCCCATGAGGTAATGTCTCCATTCCTCAAAGGCCGCCTTTACTGCTAGCAATTCCCGATCAGCTATGGTATAATTAGCTTCGGCAGGGAGTAATTTGCGGGAATAGTAAGCAACAGGATGGAGCATTCCCGTCTGCACTTCTCGTTGTGAAAGAACTGCACCAATGGCGTAGCTGGAGGCATCTGTTTCGACCACGAAGGGCTGAGCTAGATCGGGATGCTTTAGCACCGGGGCAGACGTGAAAGCCTTTTTCAACTGTTGAAAACCTAGTTCTGCGGCTTTGTTCCGAACATAAGAACGTCCTTTTTTTAGTAAGGAAGTAATGGGGGTCACCAATTCTGTGAAATTTTGGATAAACCTTTGGTAGAAGTTAGTGAAACCTAGGAAGGATTGCACTTCCTTCACCGATTTCGGTGCTGGCCAGTCTAAGATTGCTTGTACTTTACATTGATCCATTTGTACCCCAGACAGGGTCAAAAAATACCCCAGAAATTCCACCCTAGAACAGTGAAATTCACACTTCTCCAGTTTAGCGAACAAACCATGTTCTCGTAAACGTTGGAGTACTGCCTTGACATGTTTGACATGTTCGTGTTTGTCTTGTGAGTAAATTAAGATACCATCGATGTATACCACCGCAAAGATATCTAGAAATTCACGTAGCACTTCATCCAGGAAATGCTGGAAGGCAGCTGGGGCGTTGCACAGGCCGAACGGCATCACCTGATACTCGTACAGGCCAAACTTAGTCCGGAACACTGTTTTCCATTCGTCCCCAGCCCGCACTCGTACCAGGTGATATGCCCCTCGAAGATCTAGTTTAGTGTATATGGTCGCCTTCCGCACTTGATCCAGTAAGACTGGAATTAACGGTAATGGATACCGATTTTTGATGGTGATACGATTAATTCCGTGATAATCGATGCATGTTTTTAAGTCTCCGGTCTTCTTCGGTATGAAGAATAATGGCGAGGAGACTGGAGAATTAGAGTGTCTAATAAACCCGCTTCGTAGGTTAGTGTCTATGTATTCCTTTAGATGTTTTGTCTCATCTTCCGTGAGCGCATATACCCTACTGCAGGGTAAGATTGCTCCTGGCTCTAGGTCAATTCGGCAATCAAATGGCCGATGAGGTGGCAGGGTTTCCGACGCTTGTTTACTGAACACATCGGCATATTCAGCGTACTCGGCGGGTAAGGCACTCATGTCTGAGGGTTCCATTGAGGCTATACATGGTTTCTTTTCAGATTGTAAGCACTGTGCGAGGCAGAATTCTGAGGAAAAGCTCACCTTGTTTTCTGACCACACTATCTTGGGATTGTGTTTGTAAAACCAAGGAAGGCCCAAAATAATCTTGAATTGTGGTGCTGCAATCAAATCAAATTGGATGTCTTCCAGATGATTTTGCTGACAACGCAAGGTTACTACTTGTGTGCTTTGGATGACGGGTCCAGAACATAATGCGGTACCATCGACTGTCTTGACGGATTCCGGAGTAGATTTCCTACACAAGGGTAGCCCCAGCTTGTTAGCATACGCAACATCAACGAAATTGCCGGTGGCTCCTGAATCCAAAAACAATGTAACCGTAACCTCCTGGTCCAGGAAACCTAACACACCAGACAACGTGACATGCGGAGCATAATTGCTGAAACCAACTGCTGGGGCAATCTCCACGACCTGGCTCGACTGTACCACCCCTACTACTGCCGAGCCAAGGCGTTTCCCTGCGGCTTAGGTTTATTAGGGCACTCTTTTACAAAGTGCCCCGGGGTACCACAGTACAGACATAGTCCTTCCTTGCGTCTACGCTCCCTCTCCTGTTTGGTGAGAGGACTGCAAACAGCTCCTACCTGCATTGGCTCGTCTCCTGTCACTCTCTCCACAGATGATGTGGGAGGACGGGAAGTCCCAAAACGGTCCAACCTAGCTATGGGACGCGGGTCCCCACGCTTCTTGTCTCTGCGACGTTCAGCTTGCCTATGGTCCAGTCTTAATGCTAGATCAATTATTGATGGACAATCCCGGGGCTGTGGATCTACCTGGGCTATGAGATCTTTTAATTCATCACATAACCCTAGGTAAAAGAGAGACATTTGCTTTTCTCTTGGCCACTCAGCTTCAGCGACCAACCTATTAAACTGTGTGACATAAGTCACCAGTTCCTTGCTATCTTGACGTAAGGTAAGCAATTCTCTGTCCCTACACGTGGCGGCTGCCTTCCGGTTGAAGATCTTGCCGAATTCCAGCTGGAATTCATCCCAGTCGTACAACACTCCATCATCCCTATGCACTAAAGGGTTTGCCCAAGCTGCAGCGTCCCCAGTTAGATAAGAAATTACGAAAGCGGTCCGGGCTTGAATGGTTCGAAAGGCTGCTGGTTTCGTAAGGAAGTGCAGTTGGCATTGGGTCATGAAGGTCTGGTATTTCTGGGGGTCTCCCGCATACCTCTCAGGTGGAGCTACTTGTACGGGCGTAGGGAGCGTAGGCTCCGTAGGGAGGGGGGCTGTTTGTGCAGCTAAACTGCGCACTTGCGTAGCTAACACAGCGTAATCCTGTCTGGTGGCAGCAAGCTCAGCCTGGAGGCCCTGCAAGACCTTGGTAAACTCCTCCATGACAGGCTGGTTCGTACCACTCGGTCGCCTGTTACACTTGGGCTTGTGCTTCTGTCAGGCTCCAACCTTCAAGCGTAGGAGTGGTACGAACCAACCACCCCCTCCGCAGTCTGGGTGCCTGCAAGTCACAGCTTACACAGACCTCCGAGACCCCGGCGGGGAAAGAGGGTTAGGGAATCGATGGTTGGACAGGAACTGGTTTTCAGGATAACCAGAACAAGGGTTAGGAGAGGGAAGGTGGACAGGACTGGGGGTGACAGGGTAAATACAAACTAACAATTAAACAAGCATACCCAAACCTGCATATACATTACATGCCCACATTACAGACTGTCATCAATGAGGCAATTAGAGCAAAAGGACATCTCTGTTTTTGAGTGCTGGCCTCCTGCTTGCGCACTCTCAGGTCCGGTCTCCAGAGCAGATAAATGCTGCAAAGAGAGTTATGAGTTACTACCTTGTGAGTGTTTCCTCACACACACAACAGATGCATCAGTGGGTAAACGACATTCCTTCATGCACCCCCACTTATATCCAAGTTGCCACGTTCTAACTCGTATGCCCCCTTGAGTGGGTTTCACCCTGATATGCGATTAGGCCACACGTGGCCCCGCAGTTCACGCTGATCCACGTGTTAATATGCACACGTAGGGTAAATAATAAACGTGCCGCTAGCCGCACGTGGCGCAGTGCGACTTCAGTACAAGCCACGCCGCTGTGTTCCCAGTTGCGGTTCCCTCAGCTAGTGCACATGTCTAATTATGCATGCAAATAATATGCACTGCTCGTGGGATCGCTGAGCTTCGGTGCGAGTCTTGCGCGGGTCTTAGCTTTGGATTAATACTGGACTTATCTTTTGCCGAACAAGGGGACTGATGAGTCTGGGCGGTGCCCCCTTGCGTGTGCCCCGCTTCGCGTGAGAGATTCCTGACTGTTCGCCCCTGAACGCGGCTTTGCTGCCCAAGCCGCACGTGGCGCAGTGCCGCTAGCCACACGTGGCGCAGTGCGACTTCAGTACAAGCCACGCCGCTGTGTTCCCAGTTGCGGTTCCCTCAGCTAGTGCACATGTCTAATTATGCATGCAAATAATATGCATTGCTCGTGGGATCGCTGAGCTTCGGTGCGAGTCTTGCGCGGGTCTTAGCTTTGGATTAATACTGGACTTATCTTTTGCCGAACAAGGGGACTGATGAGTCTGGGCGGTGCCCCCTTGCGTGTGCCCCGCTTCGCGTGAGAGATTCCTGACTGTTCGCCCCTGAACGCGGCTTTGCTGCCCAAGCGCGGTTTTCCCAGTATGTGCTGCAGCTGCTCCCCTGCGCTTGCTTTACTTATCTCAGGCGTGTGAGGGGCCCGGGTGATGGCTGGCTGGGGCGTGGCCCCTCGCGTGTGTCCCCTTCCTCGGAGCTGCAATAAACACGTCCTCTTCGTTCGGGAGTTCAAGCACAAGCCCCGTGCTAGCATGCGCGCGCGCATGCGCGGATGTGCTCCACCCAACGTCGGTGGGGTTTTGTAGTTTCAGGCCCAGGGCCTGCTGTGAAGTGGAGTTTGTAGCCCTTTGTTCCTGCAAAGAGGGCACAGAAGCCTTCTATAAGGCAATATCCGTTTGCGCTGGAGTTTTTTGTGTTTGCCCATGTGTGGACCACGTCCTCAACTCACTCCAGGCACCCCTCTACACAATCCCAATGCCTGCACCCTGACAACCTCATAATGAGGGCCATATAGTCCAGATTAACCTATATCTATAAACTCACATGGCATAATAAGCATTGAACTGCCAACAGAAAATCATGGTTCTCAGAGAATACAGAGTATTCCCAGAAGCTAAATGGGTGGTTCAATGTTCAGGCTATTGAATGCATATTCATATAATGTGGATTAGCTGAGAATTTAGTAATTCATCTATCAAAATTACAATTGGCAAAGACACAATCTTCAGACCTTTAGAAAGGTTTATCATTTGCACCCAAGTTTGATAGTTCACTGTTACAAGAAGAACTTGACCTTTATAAATGAATTTGTAAAAAACTAACATTTGTTTTGGTGGCAATTGACAACATAAGTATTATGGAACACGATGGAACAGAATTTAAAGTGTTTTCCATCAACAGTATGTTTATTCCAGATGTACATAATTCAACATTAGATCGGTTTTATAAAACCACATTGAAAGATATAAGAAAGATTAATTTCAGAAAAAGAACTAGAGACAATTTAACAAACAGTGAAAGAAGAGAATGAATACATTTAAGTGAAAACAAAGATGTGATGAATAAGGCAGTGGATAAGGGGGAAGTTCTTGTTACCCTTCATACTGAAGGTTATGTGCAAGAGATCAATTCTCAACTGAATGATACAGGAACGGATATGAGGATTGATTCTAATCTCACTTGTAAAGTTCAAGAGTTACTTAAGGTGACTTTGGATCAAGGATTGAGAATGGTTGGATCACACCCCAAATGCAGCAATATCTAACTAAACAATATCAGTTGACTCCTGTATTTCATATATTGCCATATATATGTAAGAGTTTGTATAAACCACCAGAACAGCCAATTATAGCAGCAACAGAAAGTGTACTTGAACCTTTAGCCAAATACATAGACAACATAGTTCAACCATTAATACAACAAAGCAGTACACACATTAAGAACACTGGACATTTGCTCAGTTTGTTGAATAAGAACAAATTTAATCCAGATAAAGATATAGGGACAATTTCTAAATAAATAGTGCAAATGAAAGAGGCGCAGAGAATGCGCCCGTTTAATTTGCTCCATTTTTAGAAATGCACAGGTCACCTTATTCTCAAAGCGACCTGCTCATTTCAGGACGGAATGGACAGTGGTACAAAGATGCACTGTCTAGCATTAATGTCAGGAACGCAGCCCCGACCCTAATGTATGACAGGCTCCGAGCAAACAAATGGTTCCTGGGAGCGCATTTCACAGAGACAGGCAATTAAGGGGCGTGTCTCTGTGAAATGACTGTAAAAAGCATTTCCATCCCTTTTTGGGGATAGAAATTCTAGTGTGACAGTGACAGTTCAACCCACGGGTGCCACAAATGACCCTGCCATGATTTGCACCTCCACCTAGCCGTGTTTTAAATGGCACAGGGGGATGACTAGCATTTTTATGTGTTTTAAAACTCATGCTGTTTGAGAATTCGGGAGGTGCTTTAAAATGCTCAGAAACGCCCACTTATCTGCGCAAATGCACAACAGCGGTAAAAAGGGCATCTGAATGAGCGCATCTAAGATGCACTCATTTAGATGCCCTTTGTGAATTAAGTTTTGAGAATCTGGCCCATATTATTTACAATGGATATAGTGAGTCTTTATAGATTTATCACCCATTTGGAAGGGAAAGAAGCAATGGAATGGATGTTACTTAGATGCAACAACATTTCCCTAGCACATCTCCCTAGCAAGACAAACCGCCCACTGGCTCCCAGTCAAAGAGCGCATCCAGTTCAAGACCCTCACTATTACCCATAGATGCATATCCCAATCTGCCCCCAGCTATCTATCTGAACGAATACAACAAGTGCAGACACTTAGACCCAAAAGGGATCTGTACACAAACCAACTCTCAGTCCCTAACTTTAACAGAGCCAAAGCCGGCGGCTCGAGCTTCGAAATTCTAGCACCAAAATCCTGGAACTCACTACCACCTAAACTGAAAGCTGAAACATCAACCCTGACCTTCAGAAAGGCACTGAAAACCATCCTATTCAAGTAAAGCTGTACCTAAAAATGCTAATGTAAACATGAATAATGGCTGTAACCAACAATTGTACCCTTGCTCACTGTTCTCATGTAACCTTGGAACATTAGCAATGTCTGTAACCAAGCGCCCACTGTTTTATGCCAAGTAAGTTCCATGTAACCTTGGAACATTAGCAATGTTTGTAACCAAGCACCCACTGGTTTATGCCAAGTAAGTACTCTTGTAACAGCGCCACGATGCCCAAGGGTAGTTGTGCGGTTTAAAAATGCATATAAATAAACATTGGAGCAAACAACATCTTCTTATTAACAATTCTTAAACAGATTCTTAACAATAACTTTTTTCACTTCTTTTATTTTTTTACAAATTTCATGAAAATGAGTAGGGGCCAGTATGTCCACTACTTGTGTGAAAACATGTGTTTGCGATTGACAACATCAATATATTATACATACAGACAGATGGAAAGAGAAATTATAGTTCCATCAACGTTTTATGGGTGACATTTGTGGGTGACATTTTTGGAATTCTGAGCAGCACATTGGCAGAATTCGAAGATTACCATGTAGTCACATTGTTAGATAGAAAAGGATTATATCCAAAGAAGAAGAATTTCAAATAAGAAAATTAGGAACTGACGAAAATAATTTTGGAAAGAAAATATGCAGAAAATGAATTAACTAGACCATTGAATGAAGTATAACAAATACCCTGAGAGGGTTTACTACAAGAGAAACATTAAAAACTAGTCAAAAACTAGTTGACATAATTATTTAATCTCAATAAAGTCAACAAATCAAAGGAAGTGTTCAGAGGAATTGGATTTACATTTGTTATTTGAGAATTCGCCAACTTTTGGCCTATGGGAAAAGCCAATCATTAAGTAACATTGTAGTGTGAGCAGTTTACTCTAATGAAATTGAGACAAAAAGGGAGGCCAACGACACAATTCCTTGTCAAGATTTCAAGAACATATTGAAGGGTGATAATATTAAACACTCTTGTACAGGAAAATATATCAGACGAAAACATACATCCACCTGTATGTAGTAGTATTACACATAGAATACAATGTCCATGTGGACTTTACTATATGGGTATAACAATGATAATGTCAAACATAAGTGGGCCAAACATAAATCTAATATACGTACTAAAAATCGGAAATCTCCTGTTGCTATGAATTTTCTTTAAAAAAAAGACGAGCTCTTACAGGTACAATTAATAATGCTGGTGAAAATAGAATTACCGGAATGAGGGGTAATATTTATCAAATTCTGCAAAAAATATGTATTGCAGCAAAAAATTAGACTCATTAACCGAAGAGAGGCATGAATTGCAATGTGATATATGTGAAATTATCGACTGTGTTTACATTAACTATATGTATGGTGTATTTTTGGAGGTGAACAAATGTAATCACCCAATGTTAATAATACAGAGTATATTTTGATGTTTGGAGATCTTCATTTTACAAAGCATTTTTAAATGTTAAGATTGTAGTTGGTGATAAAATATGGTAAAAGTGAGAATGTGATCAAATAATCTTCTGAAATAATTCATATCACCCAGTTTAAATTGAAAATTATCATTTTAAACTGGATGTATGATATAAACCAGAATGTTATGTAGAAGAATTAGGTACTGCTGAGACTGTCTGTATGAACTCCATAGTATCAGCATCAATGCAGCAAAAAACTATGATCTATGGCAGTAATTGTGATCATTTATATGTAACAAGGAGAATGACAATATGTGCCATATTTAAAATGTAATAAAAGATCTGAGGCAACGAATAGCAATACTATATGTAACATGTTTTTATACAGTGCACTGTATGGACTTTGTATATTTATTTTTTATATATTTTTACATTTTGTAAAATTACCATGCCTTTGTACGGGAAGAGAAAGGTTTATAGGAGCCTACAACAACTAAAAGAACCATACACCAGCGTTTCTTTGTCTGCCTTTCCTTCTGTGTGCCAGTTACTTTAACATATTGGGCCTCATTACACGGTAGGTGGTGAGCCATGGCGCTATTAGCGCCATGGCTCATGCCGGTAAAATACCGGCACCGCCTTGGCGGAAAGGGGATTTACCGCCCCATTCCAAGGTTGGAGGGGCGGTAAATCCCCTTTCCGCCATTGCCCTTCCCCATTCCCATTCCCATTTCTTCCCCATAGGGCTCAATGGAAATGGGGAAGGCACTAATTACGGCACCGCAATTTTGCGGTGCCGTAATTAGCTCCGAGGTCCCTTAGCGGGTTGGATTTTAACGCCTGCAAGAAGCAGGCGTTAAATCCTCCAACCCGCAAAGGGACCTCGTAGTACGGCGGTAAGGGTTAACGTCACCGTTGCCATTAACGGTGACCGTTAACCCTTACCGCCGTCCGTGTAATGAGGCCCATTGTCTTTTTTCCTTACGGTATATGGGGGAAATCCTTCCCTAATCTTTGGCTTTTCCTCCCTTCACCACATCACAGCAGGGCTCACCGCAGTGATCTTGGACCCAGATAAACCAGCTGGAGACAAGTAAGAGGCGGGTCAAGTATTCAGTAAAGGTACATAAGCATATTACGTGCCCGCCTACACCCGTCTCCCTACAAAGTGCATGGTACGATCCCCAAGCTACATTGTTACAAGGTAAGCTCTGGTCAATTTCCTTGCTATCATCTGTAATTAATCTGGGATTGTAAGTGAAGAATGGCAGAGCCCACATGTTGCAAATAATTGTTGGTGCACCAAGCACAATGCCGCCTAACTACCTCTTAATCTACCTGCACAGCATCACCTAACTTCTCATTGCCCTCACACTCCATTTGATACTCTTATCTCTCACACAACCACAATTAGCCCTATTTCAAATTTAATGAAAGATCTGAGGCAACGAATAGCAATACTATATGTAACATGTTTTTGTACAGTGCACTATATGGACTTTGTATATATATATTTTTATATATTTTTACATTTTGTAAAATTACCATGCCGGTGTACTGGAAGAGAAAAGTTTATAGGAGCCTACAACAACTAAAAGAACCATACACCAGCGTTCCTTTGGCCGCCTTTCCTTCTGTGTGCCAGTTACTTTAACATATTGGGGCTCATTCCGACCCTGGCGTTAACCAAGGCGCTATTAGCGCCTTGGTTGACGCCGTTATCTTTCCGACCCCACCATGGTGAATGGCGGAATTACCTCCCCATTCCAAGGTTGGTGGGGTCGGTAATTCCCCATTCACCAAGGGCCCTTCCCCATTCCCATTTTGGCCCCATACGGCTCAATGGGAATGGGGAAGGCGCTAATTACGGCACCGTAAATTACGGTGCCGTAATTAGCTCCTAGGTCCCTTTGCGGGTTGGTTTTTTAACGCCTGCAAAAAGCAGGCGTTAAGTACCAACCCGCAAAGGGAACTCGGTATAGGGCGGTAAGGGTTTAATGGCACCGGTCTCGTTAACGGTGACCGTTAACCCTTACCGCCCTACTCGGAATGACCCCCATTGTCTTTTTTCCTTACGGTATATGGGGGAAATCCTTCCCCAATCTTTGGCTTTTCCTCCCTTCCCCACATCACAGCAGGGCTCACCGCAGTTATCTTGGACCCAGATAAACGAGCTGGAGACAGGTAAGAGGCGGGTCCAGTATTCAGTAAAGGTATATAAGCATATTACTTGCCCGCCTACACCAGTCTCCCTACAAAGTGCATGGTACGATCCCCAAGCTACACTGTTACAAGGTAAGCTCAAGTCAATTTCCTTGCTATCATCTGTAATTAATCTGGGATTGTAAGTGAAGAATGGCAGAGCCCACATGTTGCAAATAATTGTTGATGCACCAAGCACAATGCCGCCTAACTACCTCTTGCTCTACCTGCACAGCATCACCTAACTTCTCATTGCCCTCACACTCCATTTGATACTCTTATCTCTCACACAACCACAATTAGCCATATTTAACCTCACACAGTAGACCAGAACCCTAGAAATAGTTTCCCCCCAGTACCCTATTGTTAACATACTGAATAGCCTTGCATTAGTCTGCCAATAAGATTGCAACATGTGCTGTGTTTTAAACTCTACTAGAATGCCTATTAGGTGCAGCAATGAACTTCTAATTGGACCACTAATCTGCTAAGAGGCCAACTGCAAGTGGCAAGTTAGAGCTTTACAAATACCAAATACCATACGTATCTGATCATGAGCAATTCATAGCAGTACTCATGAAAGTTCTTCACTTGTTTGTCAAGCTAGCAGGATAGTGCTTTAATTAATCAGTAATAAAGCCTGTCCACCGAAGGAAATCTAATAGCCATATGGTCACTAGCACTTTTCAAGCGCAAATCCATAAAATGAAATGGCCAGGTACACGAATTTTGAACATGTTTACTAAAATGAGTAAACCTAGAAAATTGCCAAGATTAAGGAAGATGTAAGAAAACGGATGTTCTACAGCTATCAATCGCCAGGGTAATTAATGGTCACAAAATGAATTATTTACCCAAATTAATATCTCTCTCACAGCTGATCCCAGTGGATTCCCCACTGGGGTAATTACAGAATTGGAAAGCCTCTTCATGAGATGTACCTGGAAATAATAAGGCCAGGATAAATTCCAGAATCCTCACAGCTGATAGACCCATGGGTGGCTTGACCTTTCAGGAGTGGCGGTCATATCAGAAGGTGGCCAAATTGGTCATGGACAAACATTCATTAATGATTGAAGCTATACGCGCATTGAAAAGCATAGAAGGGACAGACTTGTCACTCCTTGCCATTAAAGATGTATTGCTTCTATTGGTGGATGAAAGTCCCAGCTCATCTCAATCTTATATATAGCAAATAGAATACATCTTTAAACAGATTGAAAAGTGGATGGCAAATAATTGGCTGGTTTTAAATCTTAATAGGTCTACTCATTGCTTCTTCTAAGTCCAATAGTTTTTTTTCATAATCTTCTGCACATTACTCTGGCAGTCCTTAAAGTACCTGTGAAACTAAAGGCAAAACCTATGGGAGTCATATTTGACTGCACCCTTGCGATACAACCTCAGACTAATGCAATAATCAGTTAGTCAAACTAGTATCTTATAAATCAGGAAACAAGAGCAAACCAGGCACCACTCCAGGACCACATTTGACCTGGTGCTCCTCAAGGATCACTGAGCAATCCGCCGGCAACTTATGAACACAGCCAAGGCCTCCTATTATCAGAGAACCATAGCAGAAGCCAAAATCAAAAGCAGATACCTCTTCAAAGTGGTCAAGCACTGGGTCAAACCGCTACCTGACCTTGCCTTGCCATTCCACCCTCCATCAAAATATCCACTGCCATCGACAAATTCAGCAAGATTTGCCAGCACATAGACACCAGCTCTGCATCCACAGACTCACATCGCGTCCCTTCTCGCGAAATCTCCACACCCTGGACAACATTCAATACACTCTATACAGAGGATCTGGTAGAAAGCCTGGCTGCTCTTAAAGCCACATCATATACAGACGACATCCTCACAACATCCATTCTCAAGACCCTCCCTGCAGAAGTTCTCCTTCCCTACCTGGAGATCATCAACACATCCCTAACTCAAGGCACATTCCCATCAACCCTAAAGACAGGACAAATCCTCCCTCTACTAAAGAAACCCACTCTGGATCCTGACAGCCTATGTAACTATCGCCCCATCACCCATCTTCCCTTCCAAGGTAAGATCATCGAGAAAGTGGCGGCTGCACCAACACATTGACACTAACAATCTCCTCCAAACCTAACAATGAGAGTTCAGACCTAGATGCAGCACTGAGACAGCCACCATACAGTCTTCGACGACACCCTCAACATCATTGACGAGAACCACCCCTCCTCCTGGTTCTACTTGACCTCTTGGCCGCTTTTGACACAGTAGACCACCAGGCTCTCACAGACACCCTATGTTGGCACATGGGGATCAGCGACCTTGTCCTACTCTGGTTCAAGTCCTACCTCACCAACCGCCAAAGGTTTGTTCAGATGGACTCCTCTAGATCGTCAGTGCTACAGTCACCTGTGGAGTCCCACAGGGTTCCATCCTCTCCCCATTGATTCTCAATCTATACATGGAGTGGTGGGTGTCCTTCTAGCCACACACAACAACCTCATCCACCAATACACAGATTACACAGCGCTATACCTCAAGATTGACTCCATCAAGAACATCCACAGGCTCAAAACCTGCCCTTGCCGATCCAGTCTTGGATGTCCAGTGCATACTTGAAGCGCAACCCCTCCAAGACTGAATTCCTACTCCTCACCAACAACACTAAACACCCAGACTACAGACCTGGCTATCAATCGTGAACCCTGAGGGCTTCACACCCAAGCTCACCTTCTGTGCAAAGTCCCTCGGATTCCACATTGACAAACACATCTCCTTCAAGACACACATAGCTAAGAAAACTCCTCCTGTGGAAAGTCAAGCCCTTCGTCCCTCCAGACAGCTTTAGATCCACTGTTCAAGCACTGGCCCTAGACCACCTGGATGGGGGCAATGCTTTCCTTGAAGGCCTCCTGTCGTCCTCCCTTGTGCCACTGAGAAGTGTCCTACAGATGACTGCACGCTTCATCAAGGGTTTACCCAGATACAGCCATATCACCCTGGCCTTCGCACGCACAAATCACCTTGAAGTCTTGCTATATCATCTACAAGGCAGTCACCTTCTAGTCATGCAGCTACCTCACAGAGAAACTCAACATCCATGGTGGACAGCACATCACCAGAAACCAGAACACGTGCAGACTTGAAATCTGCCACTGCAAGAAGGAAAGGACCAGAAAACAAGCCTTCTCTGCCTATGCCCCAAGACTATGGAACCTCCTCCCCGTAACAGCATCAGACTCACCCCCACGCTCCTACAATTCAGAAAAGAACTCAAGATCCACCTCTTCAAGAAGTCTCTCCTCCTCAACACCTAGGCCATTATGTCGTCCCTGTGCCACCTGACTCTCTAGGCCCTGTCCGCCCCTCTCCTCCCTGCCACCCTGTATACAGCTGTACTCCTCCTCTGTGCCCATCTGTATCCTGCCCCCGCCGTATATCTGTTCTGTTTTTACCACTGAAAAGTGCTCCATTATGCACCTGTACTGTTGTACACCTCTGTGAAGCGCCCCCTTGTGTATCTGTATTGTTGTATACTTATGTAAAGCCCTACATTGGTTCTCGCCCGTGCTAAATAAATGCAATAATATTAATGACGCACAGACAACTGTGCCCACTACATTCTGAGCCATGCTGCACAGTTATTGCTCGAGCCATTTTTGGTTCTAAAAAGGACTATTGCAATTCGCTATACTCAGGCACGTCTAAATATGCTATTAAACAACTTCTAATTCTACAAAATACTGTGGCTCACATAGTCACTAACACCCCAGAAAACTGCCTATCACTCCACCTCTGAGAAGCTTTCAATGGCTCCCAGTAAATTCTAGGATTACTTTAACGTGTATTCTATTATTCATGAAGATCTATATGGAAACTATCCTACATATATCAAGATCCAAGTGAAAAAGCATTAGCCCAATGTGATTAATACAAAGGAACCATCACTGTTCCCCCGGCGGTGACCTCCTCTCATGTAGCCAGGGGACGGCAGCCACTATCTGATCCTGACCCTGGGGCAGTTACATAAGATAGGATCACATGGGGGAAGACAACCTCTGGGGAATAGTGGTGGTGTCCATGGGTGAGACATGGTATCCCCCTTTTCCTAAGCGGGATGAATCTCCCATACACAATGTCTTAAGGGCCTATTTTGGTCCTTTCCCTGTGTCTTCAAAGGAGAGTGCTGGATTTTTCCCAAACAAATCTCCAAACTAGTTCTCCAACCTACAATTTGTTTGTGTAAATTGGTAAAAAGAAATTACCATTCACAGAAATCCCTTAACACTGTGATGAGGTGGAGGAATGGAGGAATGCAGATCAAAGGGAGCCTCGATCACAGACAACTCTCTAGTTGTTGTGAGCCTTCACCTATGCATGGGACATTTAAAAGAAGATCAGACCCCAGAACGGCAGACTGCTGGTGGGAGCAGGCTGCAGCTCTCTGAGAAGCCGGAGAAAAATGAGAGAAGCGCGTAGGAGTCGACCGGCTCATGCAGTGAGCAGAATGTGAGGACACGGAGAAGCTTTCATGCAAAAATGCCAAAAGCGAGAAGAGTTCTCCTGGGCATTCATCGGTGAAAAGACACAAAGAAAAATTTACCAGGAAGCTGTGAGAAGAGGAAAGGCCAGCCACCACCTCAAGAGACGTGGAAGCTGAAAGCTAAGCAGCGTGAAGGAGAGAAAGTCCAGCGAGTCACAGGCAGGGCAGGAGACACCAAGAAGACCCGGTGTGTCTGTGCTGGGACAGAGGGAGCACCTAAGTGTATTGGAAGGCACGCCATATGTTAATAAAAGAGGAAAGCATTTCTGGATACTGAAGTGAGAAGTTAAAAGCATGTTTGTCTCAAGAGAAAATCTTTAACGGGCAACATATATTGACCCACAATGCTAAGGTGGTGAATGCTGATAAAGAGAGGAAATCGTTTCTTGGTACTGAAAATAAGAAATTAGAAACACAGTTACGTCAGAAAGGAATCTTGAACATAAAATGCACATTGACCCACAATGGGGATGAATGTTTGAGCAAAACACTAATGAGAAAATAAACTACTCCACAAAAGAATTAGCCACGGAAGTTAATGTGATAAACTATCCAAGATGGAGTCATAGAAACAGACAACAAGAAGTCCTGGCAGGAGAGTATACCAAGCAGTTACAAGCATGTGGAACAAGATTCCCTAGACATGCTGAGGACGAGGGTTGGATATGCGAAGATAAATGCAGGTTCCTCAACAAAACACACCTGAGGATACCGGCATTTTACATCTTGCCTAAAATACACAAACATGCTACTAGACCACCCGGCCGGCCAATTGTTTCAGTGTGTGATTCGTTACTTGAACCACTTTCACTTTATACCGACCACTTCATGAAACCTTTCATTGGACAAATGAAATCATACATCAAGGACAGTACAGACACCATCAAAATCCTAAAAATGTATACCTGACCTCCAACTCTATCACGGTTACCACGGATGTAGAAGGCCTATACACCTCGATTCCTCAACGAGAAGGACTAGGAACACTAGCCGGCTGCCTTAATAAAAGAACCGACATTACCTCAACACCAACCAATTTAATTCTTGGATGCATTTGCCTAGCAATGTCCAAGAATTTCTTTTTGTTTGAACATCAAATCTACCAACAAGTCAAAGGCATGGATATGGGCGCCACATTCGCACCAGATGTAGCCAACCTATTTATGGCCCAATGTGAGGAAGATCATCAAGGCATAAAATAAGCGGTATTGCATCGCAATTTGCTATATAATAATGATGTTTTGCTGTTTATTTTAGGAATCATGTCGCACCAACTGCGATATGATTTCCACAGCAGAAGAACAAAAAAAAGATTGTGCCTTTAAAAGTTCTGCCTGCTGTGCACAACATGCACTGCAGGTGATGCAGAAGCAACCGGGCTGGGCTCCAAACATTGTATCAATGTTTTGTCAGCCCAGCCCGGATGCAGCATCATCACGTGGTGAGAGGATGTTCTCAGCCCCCCTCTCACTCTCTGGCTTAACTTTGAGGTAAGGAGGACGAAGGACTTGCTAGGGGAGGTTTGGGTGGGGGAGCCGGGCCCTGAATTTCATGCAAATGTCGTGGGTGCAAGTGTCTGATGATAATATTTCTCCCGCCCGTTCGGGTGGGAGAAATATTATTCTCAGCCGCTTGCTCACACCCAGCACCCACCATAATAACGCAGCCTGAGCTCATAGAAGGCGAGCAGCAGGCTGCGTTATTATGGTCTGGTGCTGGGTGTGAGCAAGTGGCTGAGAATAATATTTCTCCCGCCCGAATGGGCAGGAGAAATATTATCATCAGACACTTACACCCAGCACTCTCCGTCATAATAACACAGCCTGCTGACTTCTACGAGCAGCAGGCTGCGTTATTATGGCGGGTGCTGGATGTTAGAGAGCAGCCACTCTCTAACACCCAGCACTCGCCGTAATAACGCAGCATGCGGACCATAGAAGAGGCCTTCTATGAGCCACATGCTACGTTATTACGGCGGGTGCTGGATGTTAGAGGGCAGCCGCTCTCTAACACCCAGCACCCGCTGTAATAACGCAGCCTGCTGCTCATAGAAGAGGCCTTCTATGAGCCACATGCTGCGTTATTACGGCGGGTGCTGGATGTTAGAGAGCAGTCGCTCTCTAACACCCAGCACCCGCCGTAATAACGCAGCCTGCTGCTCATAGAAGAGGCCTCTTCTATGAGCCGCATGCTGCGTTATTATGGCGGATTACGGCGGGTGCTGGATGTTAGAGAGCAGCCGCTCTCTAACTCCCAGCACTCGCCATAATAACACAGCATGTGGCTCATAGAAGAGGCCTTCTATGAGCCACATGCTGCGTTATTACGGCGGTGTTGGATGTTAGAGACCAGCTCTAACACCCAGCACCCGCCATAATAACGCAGACTGCTGCTCATAGAAGAGGCCTTCTCATAGAAGAGGCCTCCGTAATAACGCAGCCTGCTGCTCATAGAAGAGGCCTTCTATGAGCAGCAAGCTGCGTTATTACGGCGGATGCTGGATGTTAGAGACCAGCTCTAACACCCAGCACCCGCCATAATAACGCAGCCTGCTGCTCATAGAAGAGGCCTTCTACGAGCAGCAGGCTGCGTTATTACAGCGGGTGCTGGATGTTAGAGACCAGCTCTAACACCCAGCACCAGGGGAGCCGATTTATGAATTTCCCAGGGGGGCCCAAATACAGTAGTCACCAAATTGGTGCAGCAGTGCGTGGGGGGTGGGTGGAGGCACGCGCAGCGCAGAACAGTGGGAAAAATTGACTAGTATGTACTGCATATACTAAAGTCAAGTAAGAAGGAGATTTAAGCCTTCGAGTTGCATTCCAGTAGGCCATCACTGCCCCTACTCCACCCCTCTATAATCATCCACGTTGTAGTAGCCCTCAAAAGGCAGAGCAACACAACTAGGATGGGAGAACGAAATGCCGTCCCATCCTGTGAGTGTGTGAAATGTCAGAGCAAGGACTGTGCATGTGCCTCCTACCTTGGAGCACAATCTCACTAATTTGGTGCAAATCTCACAAGTGGGAGCAAGGGAATCCCCTGCGTGTGTGTGGGCTGCAGACCCCTGATCAAATGCTCACTTCTTCAGTGTGAAACTCTGGCAAAGGCTCTTTGGGCAAGCATTCAGGATGGGTCTCACACCTATAAACAGTGTGATATATTGAGTGGGCACCTCACTCCTTGGAGCATAGTATCTGCTGTTGCTGGTAATCTCACAACTGAATGTACAGTTTCACTCTTGGTCATCTCAGTGACCCCATGTATATTAATGGAGTCAGTCTCCCATCTGGGAAGACAATTATATCTCTGTTAAAACACTCTGAATTGTCACTCCAGTTTTCTCGATCTATAGATGCATACCATATTCATTCAATGTGTGTGCAGGGGTGATAATGTGTGTCTGAGAGAGCTCATTCTTTCATTCAGGAGAGATAAAAGGGTAACAACCCACTGTATGTGGGATCAGGCTCATTTTGCCCCATGGCCCCTCCAGAAGAAGTGAGCAGGTTTTAAGACCCTGCTGATTCTGCTAACCGACAGGCTCGAGCTTTCTATCCCTTGCCCCATCACGGCTCCCAACATCCTGAGTGGCAGCTTATGGACAGCAGGCAGCTCCGGACATGCCTATTGCCAATTGAATGTAGACAGATCTACTATTTAGACACTGGGAGAGAGCCATGAATCCACATTGGTAGTGAAGAAGCACTCAACATACAGAACACAATGGTATAGTGTTGCAGTCCTGCTGAGAAATGACAATTCTCACTCTTGCATCCTAGCTCTCACACCTTAACCCTCTCAACATGCACACTACTCTCACACTCACTTATGTTTTCAAATAATGCTACTTCTCACTCTCTCTAGCTGTCATTTTTACTCAAAACTGGTTTTCATGCGTTCTTGCACGATAGCTCTCAATCGCAGTCACCCACAGTACTTGCACCCGAGTTCTCACTCACAACTGCGCTCTAATCGTGCATATAGCCCCCCAAACTCCATTGCTCCCTGTCCCATGTTTCTTAGTGTTCATTCTCATTTTCACTCTCACTCACCCCACACACCCTTGTTCTCTCACACACAGCCTGCAATAAAAGTCTTTCAGAGTTTTTAAAATGTTTACCAGAATCCAACTGCACTTATCTTGTCTGCCATCTCGCAGCCTGATGCCTCTGTTCAGAAGCGCATGGCAAAAGGTCCTGATCTCGATGTACCCTCCCCTTTTGCGGCTAAGCCTACATATCTAGTCTTTTGAACTGTTTTTTTTACGCCCCTAAATCGCCCACCCCAGCCCCAATTACTTTTTGGTAGCTGGCATTAGTGGAAGATGGCATTTTAACACATAACAAAAACAAATAAAACTCAGAATCATTACAGATGCAGCCAATGATTCTGCAGTTTTATGCAGGAAACTTGGAGCTCTGTACAGGCGCTCTGGGGCAAAATACATGCAAACCTCCTAATTTGCATAAAGGTGAAAGGCCCCAACGCTTTCCCCGATTGCTGGGCTGGGTGTTGGCAAGTGGCTGCACTGGCATTTGTTCGGCTATCGATTTTCGAGCCCTCTCCACCCCCAGCGTGAGTGTGCATTGTGGATAGGTAATGATTTGCTTTTTGCCTATTTTGTAGGAATTGGTCTGCAGTGTAGAGGAAGATTAGGCAGAGAGGACCTTCCCATGGTGACTTAGCAACATGCCTTAAGAGGTAAGCAAAGCCTAGCCCAACTGTTTAGTCTAAAAATATATTTTAAATGTAATTCAAAGGCCTTCTGCAAGCAGGATGTTATTGGTGCAGGTGGCCGTGCTGGGAATTAATTTTCTCCTGCCCGTTTCGGTGGGAGAAATCAATACCAGCCACTTGCTTGCACTCAGCCCCACACTAAAACTGTGCTGCAACACTGAATGCATGACCCAGCCACACATCCTTGAACTGAAAAATGTTTTAGAGCTTTTTTTGGCAATGCATGTGGCGTACCTTTACATTTTACAGACATTGCACTGATGTTATACTTCAGAGGTACATAGAAATAATTTCTGCATTCTTGCTAATTCTATATCTTGGGGTACAACTAATTCTGGTGACATTCAATATTAGTGCAAAATTGCTAATCAAATTAGTTCATTTGCTAATCCAAAACATTTTGATTAGCAAAATCTGCTAATCAATTTTTAAAAAAACAAATTTATGCCTTGATCATATATACCACGACAACAATCCCTAAAAGGATCACATCAGACTATGGCGTCGCTACATCGACGATGTTCTCCTGATTTGGCAAGGCAGCAAGGAATTATTGATTGCATTCCACCTTTGGCCCAATCTACACAACACACACATAAAATTCACCATTGAATGGGATTTTCAAGCCATCAACTTCCTGGACCTGCACATATACCGATCTGGAAACTCATTAAAAACTGAACTGTTCAGCAAACCGACGGACAGAAACAGCCTCCTTCATTTCGCCAGTTACTACCCCCAAGCACTCAATCTTCCTTATGGGCAATTTCTCTGCATACGTAGAAACTGTACTGAAAAAGAGAAATCTGAACACCACACCAAACAATTGCAGATACGTCTGGCAGAAAGGGGCTACCCGAAAAAGTCTATTAAAATGGCCAAGAAAAGAGCAGCCAACACTGACCGCACCATTTGTCTAACGGCCAAAACCAAGGACCCTATAGACAGGACTGTCTGTGTCATCACCTTCAACCCCATCAGCAACCTCATAAAGGCAACAATCAACAAACATTGGCACCTGATCAAGATCAAGGGTAGCCTATCCAAAAAACCTCTTTTCGCATTCAGAAAAAATAAAAACCTAAGAGATACTCTGATGCATACCTTCATTGAACCTAGTAAAACACAACCAACACTATGGAACTTACCCCCCGTCATGGGACACTACAGTTGCGGCCATTGCGTGGCATGTCGATATACTGAGACTAGCAAAACCTTCAGCCATAAGGACTTCAAATGGACAATGAAGAACCACACAAACTGTGAAAGTAAAGACGATCAGGCCCATCAAACAGAGGATAAATGAACATAGATCATGTATAAAAAACAACATACAAGACAAACCACTTGTGGAGCACTTCAGCAAAAAAGGACACACCCACGAGCAATTCACACGGAACATCCTACAACAACTTCATCCACAGAAACGAGGAGGAGATATTAACTTAGCCCTCACTAGACTCGAACAAAAATGGATCCACAAACTAGACACAGTAAAGAATGGACTCAACATCACTGTTGAGTGGAAGCACTTCTGGGATTGATTCCCATAGACCAGAGAACATGCCCTGTCCTATTGCTACTATTCAACAGCGTTTGAGCCTCCCCACATGGTAGACACTATCTCTTCATATGATCCATTGAATTGAACAGCTGAGCTCTTGGTGTTTGGCCCGTTGTAATTGAACTTTTGTATGGTCGGATTATTTGATGTCTACAGACACATAGGTCACCAAGCCTTCTCCAGTTCAGTTCTCTGTAATAAAAGACTTGTATAGCAGGAGAACAACCAGAGCGTGCAGGGATCAAACACGACAATCATGTACTAGTGTATATATGTTGTTTTTTAGCACATGTAATATTATTACTTTTTCCTCAAAGTGTATGCATGTCTGCTTTCCGAATTAAAATTGTAATGCACCACGTTTCCCAGGGTGCACCACTTGTGCCCCTGTCCTGGACTGTCCAGCATGCATCATTACTTCTTGAATTACAATTGTTATGTCCCACGTTTCCCAGGCTGCACCACTCGTGCCCCTGTCCTGGGCTGTGTAGTGCCATGTTTACTGACAGAGCTGGGAGCCCATCAAACCGGCTTTCACTTTCGATCTTACGGCTGACGAACACAGCTTCTTCCGGATTGGCTCAGGGTCTCGTCTCATGACCCACAGATATTGGGTAACACTTGAGCCAACCCCACACGGTGTACTTTACACAGGGCACTTGCACGTCATCAGACGTGCACACCCCTACTCCCATTGGTCCACGAGACCTCCGATCACACGCCACACGTATCCGTGGGCGTGGCTTAGTAGCGTTGTCTTCCCGATCTCCACGGCAACCATTACTCCACACACGCCGTGTATTCAGAGTGATCTGTTCTATTCATTACGCCGGTAAGTGCCATCATGACTGAGGCTAACCCCACTGCCTTATGTCTGCACGTTATTTGCTAAATATAGAGACGAGTACCAAGGGGGTCCACGGGATCACCAGCGCCCACAGTCCTGTGCCTTTTGTGCTCCCTGCACCAACCATATGTGCAGCCACCGTCCTCAGCACCTGCACGTGAGACTCTCATGAGCACCCAGGGGAACAGCACTCGTAACAGCACTGCCATGAAACACCATCACGTGCTCATTCAGACCATGTTCATTTGTTTTTAATTTAAAGTGAAATGTCACCCACACGCACTCTAGGAGTATACCACACAACCTCCCTCTATGCCACAAGCACCAGATATTTACATCACGCCCATACTTATGCCCTGATTCTCCTGGTACAGGGCACCATGTTGACGCATAGACCACAGTGCACTATCACGTGTCGCCACAATAGTCTGTTTTGGGGCAGAGACATTTTGTCTCTCCTCACTCAGATTTGAGACCCACCAAGGCCAATAATAAGCCTGCACAATCACGTATCACTAAAATAGTCTGTTGGGGGTCATGACACACAGACATTTTGTCTTTCCTCACGCAGATCTGAGACCCACCAAGGCCAATAATAAGCCTTCTGGATCCTGATGAAACCCCTGACCCAGGAAGCCCTGGTCAACCCGTTTCAGTGTATTTGTCACATTGACAAGGGATTGACAAGGGACTTGCAAGCACAGCCACACCGCCAAACTCTCAGTTGACGGTAAGCGGTACTTTTATACACTCTTATGTGTATTTTTCAGGCACCAGTCAGCCAATATTCAATAATTTCTAAATAGAAACAAATAATTCCGAGATCCTAACAGCCATCCTTTCCCCACAGATAACATTCACAGACAGAACAACGCTTTGTGTCTATCCTGATGAAGGCCACCATAATAACTGGCTCGAATCCAGCCCCGTATGGCCGAAACACTACAGTGTCGATGATCTGTGACACAACTGTTTAACCCCTGTTGTATGTTTTATATATAGTGTTGTATACACTGTCTGTTAGTCACCCCCGGACTAAGAATAGTCCTGGACAGCACTCTCTCAATTTCTGTTTCACTCAATTGTTGTACTCTCTTGTGCCTTTTGTTGGGAGGTTTACCTCTATATTCCAGAGGTTGGTACACATCTGTATCTCCTATGTATAATATCAAACCTGTCCGTGTCATTTTCGTGCTTATCGAAAGTTATGTAAATACCTAAAACATCATCTGTGCAAAAATTGTTTTGAGATTAGAATAAATTGTTCCAAAACCATACAACTGTATGTGGATCTCTCATCCTGATTCCTTTTGATATTTATATACTGGCAGATGAGTATACCAGGTGTGGGATGTATTAACCCACTTATGCTCTGCCCTGTGGCATCACTGTGTTCTGGTGGTGCCAGAATTATCAAAATGGCTACAAAACCCCTGTGCGTGCCAAAACCTATGGAAATCGCGCTTTACAACACGAAAAGATGGCTGCCAAATCTACCACGCATGTTGTCAGTGGTGGAACGGAGATCTCACTCCTGAAACATGTCACTGGGCTGCCCAAACAAGTAAAAATGGAGCCTGCATGAAAAGCAGTGCTTTGCTGAAAGAAACCCAAAATCTTGCTTTTAAATCTTTTTCTTGGTTGCTGAAACTGCAGAATGCCGGCACAAAACAGCCGCAAACATCCCATATTCTTGCTGGGTGCTACAAGTCACTTACTTCGAGAAATCATTATGAGCAGACAATGTTCTGAAAAGCTGAATTTTTCATCAACACATTCACAGCAAAAATGTGCTTGCCTGTGAAATCTGTCAAAATCTGGGCGCAGTACGCGTGGCCGCCCGTATGACAGCTGTCAGTAGATTGCATGATAGAATTGAAACTTGTACAACTGAAATCTAATGTCTGAAAACTAAGTGACCTGTTATTGAGAGTAACCTAGGTTGTAACTGTTAAATCCCATGGCTTAGAAGCTGGAATAAGTGTTCTAATTGCTTGTTTTGAAATTGCAAGTTTGTTTTAAACCAAGAAAAAATGTAACAGAATGACATTGAAATTAGGCCTGCCTAAAAGCAATCCAACCAGTCCAACAGCTTCCCCCACGGAGGCCAGGCATCTCCCTTCTGCTTCACTCCACCAGGAAATCACACCTCTGTGATGATTAGATTCGGGGAGGAGAATTTGGGGCTGCAGGGGAAGGGGACAATGGACTTCCTCCAGCTCAAGGAGATGCTAATTATTAAGGGTCGTAAATTGCCTCTACCTTCAGGGACTGGGAGGAGCCTGCTTCTGAGCTGCAAGAATTGAGAAGGAGGTGGAGACAAACCATTTGCTGCTTAACAAAGGCCAAAAGCACATTTTTAAAAAGACTGATAAATTACTGTGCAAAATTGTGAAAATTATAGAAATAACAGCATTGTTAATGTGATTTGTGGATGCACGTTTTAAGAGACGCCAGAGCTCTGTGAGATGTTCTGGGAAGTAGTAGCGGAAAATATGGTTTTACCCCAAATGTATTTATGCCAAAAGACGAAACTTCATACTCTTATGCCCATATTCAATGCGCACATTTGTAAACATTTTCTGATAAACTGGATATCGTGTTCTGGACAAAAAGGGCACAATTCTGTCAAAAGCAGACACAAGATCCTACAGTAACGAGGTTTGGAGGAGTATCTGCTACACAAAATATGTAATCTATATGTGTTGTTGTTATAAAGATTGCACATATGTAAATATGTATTGTACCAAAAGTAGATTTTATGTTCAAAGGGACAAGGGGAGGATTCTCTGACTGATAAACCCACATCATCATGGTGACACCCTGTTTTCTTCTCCAATCAAGGGAGAGAAGAGACTCTAGCCAATCGTCTGCCTAAGGGGGCACGCTTAGAATAAACCAGCACACACCCCCTTTATCATAAGCATAAATAGAGACAGCTCAGACTGAAAAAAGACACACAGATTCACCCACTAACCAATTTCTGGCGGAGCACCCTGCGAGAGAACCATCCATATTCCTTGCTCCAGACTGCAGGAACTTGGCAAGCAGAAGGGCCCCTTCCATTAGTTGAACCATTTTCAACTAGGCCTTGAATTTCCAGAACCAGAAAGAATCCCAAAAAACCTAAGGGGAACAAAAGAAACAGCCGGGCTGTGCTGTAACTGCTTTCCTGCTAAAAGAATTATTACCAGAACCAAAAGATCCAATCCCGTTGTGCTGTGCTGTGACCAAAGAACCATTGCAGACCTGATCCAGTCCTGTGCCGAGCTGTGACCAGAACCATTGCAGACCCAGTCTAATCCCGTGTGTCCAGCAGTCTATCCCAGAACCAGAATTTCTGACGGTTCCGTTTGAGACCCATATAGTGAGTATCTATAGATAGAACTGTGCCACTAGCATATGTAATGTCCATAGTAATCCCTGACTTAAACCCATCCTCTCTTGTATTCAGAACCGGTAGTGTTAAGAGTATTTTTGAATTGTCAGAGCATTTTCTTGCGCTAAATTTCTCTCATTTGTTTTCTAAAACCACAAATCATTAGTTTTGTAAATAAATAAATTGAATCCAAGAAACATGGTGAGTATCCACCACGTGAAGGGTCTGGGCCAGGACTGTGGAGATTCATGTGTGGCATTCTCTTTTTCTATAGTCATAATCTAGTATAAGAAATCCCATTTGTCTTTTAAAAGCGTGTCCCTGTTTCCCATTCTCCCGCCTATTTCAGAGAAACGACCTCCACTAAAACGTCCATAACTTTCTCAATGTGTATGCTTGTAGCTAACATCCACAGCTTTCCATAGAACCAAAAACCGCATTCCAAATCCATATAGTTCTCCCACGATCGTGTTTACCGCGCGTGGAAAGGTTTGCCACAAATTTTCGGTTTGGCAAAATATTACACGTGTGAAACAGCTTTAGATTGCATCCAACCTCAATTTTAAGATTTCACATTGCTTATGAATATTAAATCATTGCTAGTGTTTGTCTGCAACTATCTAAAGCGGCTCTCATAAGAATTTAAACCATTTCAGCAATTTAAGCCATATTTAGTGTTTTACCCAATTCATTCTCAAGATCACTTTAAAACCAGTTTGGCAGTTTGCCAATCAATTCCATTTTTCTCTTGTGTTTACTGCGGGGAGATTGGGATCGATATTTTGTTTGAATTCTGCATTCCTGAATACCTGCTCTCTCTCCTCCTATCGCTTTACATTGCCTGTTGGGGGGCTGAGGGGTGTGCAGGGGAAATAGTAACCATACTGCTATTTGATCTGAACACACACCAAATATTTCTGTGCTGAATTGTTTTGCTCACTATTACTCCTTGTGATTAAAGAGATTAGAGATTACTTAGTGTTACATCCCCCATTGGTGATTATTGTATATCCATTAAACATAGTGTGATTATATTGTGAATACATAAATACATATTTTAACTTTGCAAACCAGCCTGATTCCTGGTTCAGTGTGACTGGGGGGGGGGGGGGTTCAAAGAGAGGGGCGTGATATGAGTGGTACATCGTTCAGAACTTTTAGACACAAAATAAATAAGGATTTCAGTTGGGCATTACACACTAGGCGTTGACTTAGGTGAAGTGCCGGATTGAAATCACTTAGACGGGTTATTGCAAGTGTGTGAAACAGGAAGCCCTGGCAGGAGAGTATACTAGGGAATTGCACAAGTGTGAAATAAGAAGCCCTGCCAGGAGAGTATACCAGGCAATTGCAAGTGTGTGAAACAGGAAGTCCTGGCAGGAGAGTATACCAGGCAACCAAAAGGGTGTGAAACTAGAGAAACAGAGAAAACCCTGTCAGGAGCATACACCAGGTATCCTGACAATCTAAAGGACAAATATAAACACAGAACTGTCTTTGATATTGTACAAGAGGATAAGACAAGATGTGTTATTGACAATAAGTTGTGAAGAAGAATCCAGGGGAAGAGTGATACCCACTGGATTGAGGAACTATATCAACAAGAGACTTTATGTTGGAGTTATTTAACATTTATTTCATTAAAATGTGAGGGTCAGAAGTGTAGTTTGGGCACAGGACAGTTTTGTTTTGGACATCCGGACACTGACAGATCCTTAGATTTTAATTTAGGTAGAGAAGCACCTTTAGCACAGGGACAGCAAGGCCTTTTCCCAACCCCTTTATTTTCATCAATAAAAGTGTTGAGCCAAAACCATGTCTAAAGTGTGTCCGACTTTTGTTCTCAACCCTTTACATGAACGACAATCTAAGGCCAAATCTTCTTAATATACTTTGAATTCCCAGATTCAAGGGATCTCACATTTTATGCAGCTCCTGCCTGGTTGCTCCTGCCAGGCATCGGAATAAGCTACCACCTAGCTTTTACCATATAAGTGATCTTCTACCATGTGGAACATGATTAAAGCTTTGCTCTATTTTAGGGTACACACTAAAATGCTGGCTATATATACAATCAAGTAAGTCACCTACAAACGTACCCTCCCTTGTTATGCTGATTAAATATCTAATGCTTCTGTATAAAGAAGGAAAAGACTTGGGATAACACTTGGGTAAGGAATTTGATATAGACAAGATAACAGGCCTGTTTGAAGGGCTTAACTGAATTCCGTTCATTAAACTAAAAGAGAAACTGGACAGCCCTAATTCAAATTGGCTTGTACAGCTCGTGGTAGTTAACCTCTTAAAGAAATCTGGGTGGTTTTCAAATGCCACGTGCAAACCACTCTGATGGGACACAGATGACCCATAGCCTAAAATAAAAGCAATTTAGAGAATCCTTATCCCAAATAATTCTAACAGAAATTGGGGCCGATGGAAAGGCAAGGGTAGAGGATCTTGGTGAGGAAGCAGAAGATGTAGAGATGTTGACATACTGGGATTTGATGTCGGATGTTTCAGTGTGTGTCCAGAATAGAGAGATGCAATTGAAAACCCAAACAAAGAACCTATCAAACTCAGAGTTGGCTATTTAGGCTAGGATTTAGTGATTCATTTGATTGTTGGAAACATGTAAAAAAAAAAAGTCAGTACGTTAGATGATACTGTACTTAAGAGCAACATTTATACTAATTGCTCTTTCTTATGAGTCAAATCGGCCACCTCCCCAACATATCTTAGCACTATTTTGAGTCCAGTCTATTTACAATACACACTGGACGCTGCCTTCTAAGATGGTGGGGGCGGGCAGGGGGGGGAGGGGTGGGGGGCTGGGTGTGTGTGTGTGTGTGTGTGTGTGTGTGTGTGTGTGTGTGTGTGTGTGTGTGTGTGTGTGTGTGTGTGTGTGTGTGTGTTTTCCCACACTGTTGAAATTTTGCATGGATTGCTCATTTGTCTGGGGCATGTTTGGATGCAAAAAATGTAGTCTGTAGACACCCTCATTTACTAATGCTCACCACAAATCACTACAGTAGGTACTAGAAGGAGGCAACATTTGGAAATGTGTCTGAAGCAAAATATTCGAAATGTTGGTTATTCCTTTAAAATGTATTACTACTGTACACAGTTCAAAACGGATTATTAATGCATTTTTAAAGGGAATAAAAACAAATAATGTAATTTTGTTTTTATCACGCCACTCCGAATATAGGAAATGGTAAGGTTACAGCTTACTTAAGTTCATTCACCAGAAGAGAGCACAATCAATCAATCTTTCTTGGACAATTTCTCAAATGTGCTGAAGCCATTAAGTGACGGAAACACGCTGCACATAAAACGAACATCACTTGGAAAAACTCCATCTGATGCAAAGCGAAAATCAATATCAAGAGCTTCTAAAACACAACAACAAACAGCAGCACGACTTGCCAACTAGAGGACAAGAGAAACTTTCTCCAGGGCACATGATACACCAGAGCAAACTGAAGCAAGACTAGCCGACAAGAGGACAAGAGCAACATCCTCCAGGGTACATGAGACACCACTCGACCAGGACACGGGCAACGCTGGGTACACCAGCTAGTATCTTTTAAAGGTAAACATTAGGAGAAGCACACAGAGCCCTTGATCACCAGACCACACAGTGCAGGTGAGCCACATTCACTTCAAATGGAAAGTGTTGGGGCTGCCTAATACTTACAGTTCATTTCAAAGCAAGTCACAGAGAACAATGTAAACCTACAGTAGGCTTACTGTGCAGTTCATGCTTGTTCAAAAGTCATGCCGACAGTGAGACAGGAGCTGGAGTTTCAGTGGGTTAGGCGGTCAGCATCGTGTGTCCCGCGGTAGTTCTGAAGTGGACTCTTCACAATGAAGCACCCCGCCCCAGAGCCCCAGCTTCTTTAAAAGCTATGTTGAGCTAAGCATTCCTCCCCTTGTTGTCTTCCACTCCCCCACCTGTAAATGCCTGACAGAGTGACCTGTAATATCTTCACTGTGGGGTGTGGATCAGCACCCTCAAAGTGACCCCCTTACATTGTTTGGAGGGGTCTGACCAAGAAGTGCACAATACGCCAGCGGGTGACAACATTGTTTGGGGGAAGAGGATGGGATGGAGGGGCAAGGAATGGATCGTGATTCGGGCGATGTCCAGCAAGTCCAGGAACTCTGAGCTGTGTGTCAAGAAGTGGCGCTTTCACCTCTTAATAATGTGTGTTTGCTAAAGAGGACGGTGCAAAAGGAGCATATGCTAATTATAACTTATAATATATCTGCTCATATGGAGGAAAAATGCAGATACATACATATAAAAAATGCCTAAAAAAATGCTGATAGCAAATGTAATTGTAACTGAATTTAAATATAAATTGTAGAAGTATACTGATTTAAGACTAGGCCACTATATTCAGTGCTAAGTCTAACATAGCGTAGGGAGACTGTTTTGAATTCTATGCCTGCAGTAAGAATTGAGATATGAAAAGTGTTTGCTCATATGTTTGTATTCTGCTGGCATAACACATTTATTTAGAAATATGCTTACACTAACAATTATATATCCATGTTTCTCAAACAGAGGTTTCTTCAAATAAATGCTGACAGGTGTCACAGATGGCCTAAAACTCCACAGACAAAGATAATAGATTTAAGGTGTTTAATTTAAGTTTCAAAGAACTGGTCTGGAATTGTCCATATGGCTCTCTCGACTTCCCCATGGGCTCTCTTCATCCTAGCCCAGGCTTCCCTAAATCCTGTGATGAATTCTATGGATCCCTCACTGTACCCATGCCTAAAGTCTCCTTCCAGGTGTCCATGGAAAGGCAGACACTTCCTTATCCTGACCTTGGGGGTGGTGTACCGTGGGAGGGATCCTGTGGGATGAGACACGGTATCCTCCTTTGAAAGGGAATAACCTTTCATATATACCAAAACCTACAATGGCTTATTGTCATTATAATATGTATGATCCCCATATTAAGTTGAGAAACATGGGCAAATGGGATGCAACATCACCCTTACTCCCAAAGGTAGGGAGAACGGAATATGTAAATGGTGGCTTGAGTAAGCTGTCTTTCCCTACTATGATTAAAAATGAAGTACCTTTTAAAATCTGTCAACAAAATAGCTCTGAAGTCAAGAATAATGAATTACTACTTAGAACTGATTTTGTTGCTTGGGACTCCAAGTCCCATAATCTCAGGAGTACTGGGCTGAAGAGCAGAGCAGGCCTGAAGGTCAGGCAATTAGGCTTAACAGCCCACACTTGAGGGAGTCTGGGAGGCTTAAGAAACTCCCTCAGGTGCAGGCCAGTAGAAGCAGTTGTGGTTGGAGAAGTAGTAGCAGTTGATTAGCAAGAGAAGTACGTCCTGGGGCAGAAGCAGGTGACAGAAAAAAAGACGTGGCTGGCAAATTCCACCAAAGTGGGAGGAAAGAAGGGACGCCAGGATTTACCATCCACTTTTTCCAGTTTCCAATCCAGAGTTGGTCATTTTCCCCCAAAGTCTGGATTGCAGAGGTTGCGCAACGGGAAGCGTGAAGTCTAAAAGCTTTCCACAATATAAAAGGGAGACACCAGGAGAGAAAACGTATCAATTGACGGCCTGGAATTAAACGAATTACAAAGAAGAAAAAGGACCCATACAACACAGTGCTATTTTATGTGACTCTAGCCAACTTCGTAGAGCGCAGGGGAACAGACTTATAAATCCCTTTTTGGATCTGAAAAACCATAATATGAGAGCAAGAATTTGAATAACAGCATTTTTATTATTGACTTACAATTGTTATAAAAATCACATGTATAAAAAATATATACATATGTATTTAACAAAGTGTGAATTGATTTAATACCATGAAGTGCTTTGTGCAGCCATAGAAAGTGACAAATACAATTATTAATTAACAACATACAAATACTTACAAATTAAAACGAGCCTTGGCTCCAAAATGATTGCTATCCAATAAACAGAATCTCAATATAAAACACATCTTGGTATACATATTGTGTCGAACTGTAAATAATGTATACAATATCTCTCAACTACTACTATGTAGTTCAGGAGAATTTATAGTGTATAATTATTATGTCTGCTCTACAGATAAAGTGCAGATTTGCCCAACATGTGTTGTTCTTCTCAGTGTATTTACACTGTTAATAGAACTTCTTCAGGGGTATTCTTATTCACATTAGGATAGCTTCCCGTAGATAAATCTTGTGGGTAACGGTATTGTAGAGGAGCAGACGTAGATATATTTGCAGGAGATCCTACCCCCTACCTCCCCTGTATTGGAGCCATGAGACTGTGCCCTGTCTAACAACAGCTGTTGTACTGATACTGCAGCAAGTGTTTGGAAGACGGTATCCATTAAGACAACCATATTGAATGTACCCTCAAGTTGATGACAGCCTACAGGAGGAACTGCCTGAAGGAATATGAGAAAGAGTTGAGATAATGAACTAATGACGTCATATGAAAGTGTGCACAACGTCCTGAAATACTGAATGAAGATGATGTATGGATCCTAAATGAAAAATGACGAAGTAAAGAATCAAGTGAACCTTAAAGTGTAAAAGAAGAACATAACAAGGTAAAAAGTGCTGCATAAAACCGAAGTATAAAGAATGTATATACAATGAAATGCAAGATCGATCAATTATTGTGTGGGCTAGCTACAAGTAGTGAATAGAATGCAGGCGCAGCTGCCATTGTACAGACACTGGACATTGGTATCATGAAATAATAAGCCAAAGTAACATGGATAACAAATGGAAGGCTGTGTCGCAGTAGAATTGCAGGTTGTTGGAGGTGCGTTGGGAGCCTGTCTGGCCTAAAGTCAAGAACTGGGAAGTCGAGGTCAGCTATCTACGCTGAAGAGGAACATGTGTGTGGAGGTTGAATCCTCTCACATTAAAGTGTAGGAAAGAACACAAAGGATGCCAAGTCTTAAATCCTTTAAAGTATTTAAAAGCTTGCAGAATGAGCAGAATCGTGGTCTCTGGTCACATGAGTCGAGGATGGAAATAGGGCTTGAATTTAGAGTTCCAGACACGATAGTGAGTGCCCTCACTCCCGTTGCATTCCCAGGACAAGAATACTCTGCAAGGTCAAGTACAAAGAGAATTTCATGGCAGAAGGCATCAGTGATGAGCGATGCTGGGCTAATTGGGTGGTAGTGCAGCCTCGTGTATTATTTACTTGCACCTGGGTCTCGGCTTGTGTGCTGCTAATTTAAATGAATGTTCCAGACATGGCACAAGTGTGCCAAACTAATTGTATTAGTCTGCATAACAAAGGACCTTATAGCTTGAGAAACTATTGAAACACTGTGTAACTGATTGAATTTAAAATTACACATTTGAAGAGGTAGTCATGAGTTGTCCACCTGATATTGGACAGCCAATAACAAGTCTATCTCCTATTAGATTGTATATTTAGATGTGTGCCTTAACCAATCCCAACCCTTGATAGGTTTTTCACTATTGCCACGTAGCATGTCATTCTGACGCATAAAGAAGTATATCATTGTATTTTTTTGTGGATATCGCTGAGAGAATGAGCGTACGTCATTGATGTTCGTTGTAAACTCCCTGTTTTAGATAATTGCTGATAAAAAAGCAACTTGCCATCTTCTTGAGTTTGTCTGGTTATTTGGACTCAGAATTATTCTGGTGAAATGGCCCATGCAATAAAGATGCACGTTCCAAGGGCCATAAGATCAGTATCCTTTAGTAACACACGATGGAGATTAATTATTTACTTTAAATGTATGTAACCACTAGAGGTTTCACTGTCTATTTAGTGGTGTGTCAAGCATCTGATCATTGGACGTTCACTTGGACTTACAAACCAGTTATTTCTTGCTTGTTTTCTTATTGGAAGTGTAAGAACAACTTTGTTCACTATAAGCCCTCTTTAAACTCCTTCTTTAATAATGGAATGGCTGTAGTCGTATGCATGAGCTTGGGACTGGATTGAAGTTATAAAACTTAGTATTGAGTATGATCCTCAAGCCTAGCTCCTTTACTGAAGCGGCAGACCTCTTACAGGAGGGGTTGTTTTAGGTGATCCATTAGAAATTGCTTGTAGCTCCGGTTGAGGAAAAGCGGCTACATGCCTGTGTCTGGTGAGTAGCTAGAACTAGTGCTTGCCTGGACACAGGAGAGAAAAGAAGAGATAGATGAAAACTACTGGCATTCACAGGCGGGCGGCTGACTTGCTTGTTGGCTGTGAAGTGGTCTGCAGCTCAGTGCTGCTGTCAGACTGGTAACGGTCTCTACAGCTATGTGCTTGAGCGTGAGTGGATAATGTACCCGACAACCCCTCTCTTCGTCCTACTTGACCTGAGTCCGACAGCCACGGTGGCACAATTGCCCGCAGTGTTCCATGTGTGAAAACAAGGGATTTAAGACTCTGCTGGGTCTACAAACCACGCCCTGACGAAGGCGACCGATACTTCCACACTACTGCTGAAACACGATATCTACGGGAGCTTACGTGGGGTCCTGTTGTTGGACCAACTCTGCAACTCACTGACATTTCTCTTCCTTGCCTCTTTTATTAAGCATCGGGCCATGTTGCGTTGTCAGATCCTGTCTGATATAGACCTCTCACACTAAGAGAATGAGCATTTATATAGAGTCTCCACCCATTTGAACACTTAGAGGTTCCTTTTTCTCTAATTAGAAATTAAGACTCTGATACAGTCTGTACAGTAGGACCCAGGGTATGGTCCTTTTTTTAATACACCCTGTATGGTAGGACCCAAGGCACGGTCCCTTTTGAATTTTATGAATGTTTATTTGACATCTGTAAAAGAAAAAAGTGCAACAGTAGGACCCAGGATTCGGTCCTTTCAAATTCAATTAACGTTCAATTGATTTCAGCACGAAAAAGGTGTTATGCATATATGTTCTATCCTTTTCTCTTTCCACTCTGGGGTCTTTGTGATGGCCAGTCCTTAGATCTTCACATTAGTTCTTACACTGGGTCTTCTACTCCTTATATGGACTATGTATCCACTCCTCTCTTACTCTGTGGACAACTATAGTAACTTGAACATTGTTGATGTTCATCCATATCACTAGATATGCGAATATTGAGCATTACAGTTTGAAATGTTTTGTACTATCATTATGCAAAGTTACTACTGACAAGCAATATCTTACTCTTATTTTTTATGAACAGCTGTTATTGGTCTGTGTTCTTTCTCTGGCACCAAAACAATTGCGTTTTGATCTAATCATCCTTTACATTATAGGTCGATACAGTTAGGTTTTGAAATTAGTAACCACCTCACTATCCACCGGTGGCAGCAGCTTTTCGAGACAATCGAGTGCAACAAATGTAGCACTTGCGTATAAGCAAATACACTGTGGAGGGAAGTTTAAACCTAATACGTTTTCAAAACAGCTTTAACAACGTTAAGAATGATCGCATGCACTTAAAAGTTACTTTAAAACAAATACCAAGCCTCAGTAAAGACCTGACAACATTGTATCTTGTTACCCAAGTATTAAAGCCCTATAAATTGAACAGGAAAGAATGAACATGCATTACCTTAAGTGAAGAGGTGAACAAGTATAGCCCTCAGCCAAAAGAGACTGAAATAACGGTTCCCTTGGGAATAACCATTACTACTAGAGCAAAAGGGTCTGATATAACATCTTTAAAGGTAGAGCTTGTACATGAATAACTATGGTGCGAGAGAGACAGCTATTGGTCATGAGCTTACATTGTCAAAGGCAATGGTTGAATTGGAAGATACTTCGTTGGTGGCTGAACAAAAAACAAGACTTTTTAAAAGGTAGCCCTAGAAGGACGGTGGTGTTAAAAAGGAGGCAAGGGCATTAGTAGTATAGCAGAGCTAAAAGGGCATTGGTGAAATTCTTGTCATCATTATAACCTTGTACAGAAATGTTAAGAGCTGTTTAAAGTAGAAGAACATGTTGGGTTTAATGATAATTATGTGTTTATTTATATAGGGCCTTAATACAAAGCGGTTTACAGAGCACATATTTACATATAATATCACCCAACTGAAATTGGTACTCATTTATCCACCTAGGAAGGATGAAAGGCAGAGTTGGTCTTGCCAGGATTCGAACCTGCGACCTGCAGATCAGGCTCTGATCAAAGCAGCGAGCGATCAACCCGCTGAGCTATCTTACCGGCTAGCCCAGCCAGCTTAAACGCAGAAGAGTGTGTGCTATACACTTGAAGTAATTAGGTCTGGCAGGCGAGTGGACAAGACAGACGCAGAGGTAGAAGACTGGGAGTGGATCACCCCAGTGAAAGTTTAAGCTGTTGTATTTCATGGTGCATGGAGAAAAGCATTGTGAAAAGAGCCTTATAATCCATGGTGCCAAGAGAAAAGCACTGTGAGATGTTTCATGGTGCCAAGAGAAAAGCATGTTGAGAAGAACCTTATGTTTGATGGTGCCAAGAAGAAAGAGCTGTGAAGCAAACCATGTGTTCCCTGGTGCCAAGGAGAGAGCACTGTAACATTTTCTGAAGAAGCTGGAGTGCATCATGGTACCAAGGAGGAGGCACTGTGATACTTTCTGAGTCAAGAAGTTATTTTTGTTACACGGCACTGCAAGAGAAGCAGTATATTTTGGTTCAAAGAACTTCTTGAACTATATCTCCTGGAGGAGAAAGATCTTCTCTGTGTTGAACTGTGAAGTGTTGGACGTTTCATTCAATCCAAATTGACTTTACCAGGAACTGTGTTGGAACTCGGTTTCAACCTTAGATTTGTGTTCAACCTAACTTTGACGTAAAACCTGGAGAAGGGGAATTCACTCAGGTTAGGAACATCAAATTCAAAGGTGTTACACATATAAGTGTTTAATTTACATATTGCCATACACTTTCTTGTTTATGTTATTGTATCAGTGTGAGGGCAAGAAATGTTATGCTAGAGAGTTTTTCCTTAGTTTGTTTGGGCAGGGAATCCCCATTAGAATAGGGCTAGATAGGTGTTGGATTTATAGTTTTGGTTTAATAAAATGCCATCATTTGAAAAACCCTCTAAAATGTGTCTGCCTCCCAATTCTGACCCCTCATCGCACCTGCACCCCCTCCCCAGAATCTTCCCGACATACTCTAAAGCAAGGTAGCCCTTACTATCTTTGTCTTTCTAATCTTGATGGAGAAACAACGACTGTTTCCTTTTTCAGCTATTTCCCATCCCCCATGGATTTTTCGAGGGAATACTTCGGCCTGTTTTTACTGCCCAATGCCATCCAGGGTTCTCCTCCAGTCTCTCCCCTTCATACTCACTCTCTCTTTATGCCCCAACTTCTCCCTCCAAATCTCTCTCTGCTCCCCTCCCTCAGTGACCATACTCTCTGTACATCTTTTCTTCTCATCTCGCTTCTCTCCCTTCCCCCTCTCCTATCTTACTCCCCCTCATAACCCACTTCCCTCACTACCTCCACCCTTGTCACCCTTGTACTACCTGAAACCTCTCTCTCTCTCTCTCTCTCTCTCTCTCTCTCTCTCTCTCTCTCTCTTTTCTCCTCCTCCTCCTCCCCCCGATGTAATAACCTCCCCATGTTGAGTTGGTGTTTCTGACAAGTATGAAAAAAGTGGTCCTAATAAGAAAAATAAAGCAGCATGGTATTTTACTTTATTAGCCCAGGGGGACAAATGGTAGCCAGGAAGAGTGTTGGTAAGGGGAAAGGCCGGGCAACAAATTCCAAGGCTGCCAAATTCCATCCATCTCAGAGGCAATTGGAAGGTGTTCAGGTGAGATCAGGTGGAGTGGTGGTGGATAAAGAGAACATGCAGAGTGGGCTGGTGGAGTGGAGTGCTGAGGAGACTGTGGCAGTGTTCTGAGAGAGTGCAGGTAAGGTATTGTGGGTAGGAGAGATTGGTACTAGTTGAGTTTAGTGTGGTCAGGAGGCGGCATAAAAGGAGAATGAAGAAAATATTGGAGAGAGGGGGATAAGTGTAGGGTTATTTAGAAAGGGTGGGAGGATAAGTGATGGAGGGTGTGTGACAGGAGAGTGGGGAGAGTTAGAGGTGGTGATAGGAGCAGTAGTGGGGAGAGACAGGCACAGAGAGTGTAAAATCAAGGTGGAGGGATAGACAGGAGCTATGGAGAGAGAGGTGATGTGAGATAGGTGGAGAGAGAGAGAGAAGAGATACAGGGGGAGGTAATGTGATGGTGAAGATGGGAGAAGGAGGAGACAGAGATAAGGAGAGGAGAAGAGAGATAAGTGATAGGAAACGTGCAGGTAGAGAGGGAGACAAGGAGGATCACAGAGAGATGAGAGTGAAGCTAGAGGGATAGATGGATGGGGAGAGAGAGAGAGGGGGGACATTCAGAGGGAGAGAGAGAGAGAGAGAGAGAGAGAGAGACTTCAGATCAACAGATCAGAAATATCCCTGTGAAAATCCAAGAAGACGATAGACCGCCTTTAGGTTTCCCAGTCAAGATTAGAAATACTTAAATAGTAGGAGTTACCTTGCTTTGAAGAAGATTGGGGTTTTTTTGGGGGTCAGGAATACCTGGGCTAGGGTGGAAGGGCAGCCCACAGGGAGGTCAAGAGAGCCATAGGGACCCCCCCCTCATTTTCAACCATTTTCAACCATCCCAGTCTTCCCAGACAGTTATTCATAACGTTAATAAAATTGAATCTACTAGCTTTGTGGATTTCTGATTCCATCTGTCACATTTATGAATTTTAGTTGCGTCCACATGAAATTGGAAGTAGCTAATAAGTGAATGTTGCCTTTGTTGCTAGAATACTGGCTATTTAGGGATGGGTTCCCAATATTAAATATTGTTTGTTTATTGAATTTCTAATGCACACCAGACCCATAGGTAACAGGGCGCAGCAAAGGAGATGAAAGGCTTACATGGTTACATAATGACAAACATTATAAATTTACAAGTGAAATGCAATATAGGTAGGGATCAGAATATACAGGTAGTAGATTTCAAAGAAAAGTTATTTACATCATAATGTACAGTAGTATACAGTAGTTTACAATGTTGGGTGGTGAAGTGTGCTAATGTGCAGTAGTTTCAGTTTAGATTAGTCTTCAGTCAGATTGAGGTGGGTGATAAGGTTCTTTATAAAGTGTGGGTACGGTTGATCAGCTCTCAGCTCATGTAGTAAGGAGTTCCAGAGTTTGGCGGCCTTCACAGGGAAGCTACTGCCGCCAATCTTGGAGGATTTGAATCTTGGTACCACCAGGCAGTTTGTATTGACAACTCTGGTAGGCCTGCTGGAGGTTCTTTGTGACAATTTGTCAATTAAGTAGCTGGGTGCAGCATTGTGTAATGCTTTGTGTGTCAGTGAGGCGATTTTTAGTTGTATTTTGTTGTGGGTGGATAGCCATTTGTATTGGCGTCTGATTGTGGTCATGTGCAATCTTTTGTCAATGCCTAGTGCGGCTCTAAGAGGGAGAACACTCTGAAGGTTCTGTCGCTCAGGAATGATTCAATCCACTTGACAGCATCTGTGGGCTGCTGAATCAAGGTGCCTGCAGAGGACCTTGTGATCCACCAGATCGAATGCAGCTGAGAGGTCAAGTAGCAGCAGTAGTGCTGTCTTCCCTTTGTCTCTCAGCTCATCGATTTGTGTTTTCAGATCTATCAATGCAGTTTCCCTCCCATGTAACGGTCGGAATCCTGATTGTCTGACCCCTAGGAGTTTATGTAGCTCGAGGTATTTTTGGATCTGCGAGTAAGCTACTTTGTCCAAAATTTTAAGTAAAAATGGTACCGTCGTGATGGGGCGGTAGTTTTGTGGCAATGAGTGCGTCTAAAGTTTGCTTCTTTAGAAGTGGGAGAACCCAGGATTGTTTAAGGTTAGATGGGACTGTGCCAGAGGCAAAAGAGGCGTTGATCAGCTTGGAAATGAATGGAGAGAGGTCTCTTACGGCATCTTTTATAATATGTACTGGGCAGACATTTTCTTTGCAGTTGGAAGGCTTGAGTGATAGGATTGTTTTTTCAACTTCTAAGATGGAAGTTTTGGTGAAACTGAATTTATTGTTTTGATCTATAGTTTTTTAACCCGGTGGGGGAGAGTTAGTTGGCTGTGGTAAGTTCAGAGCGCCTTTCTTATTTTTTATTTTGATTTGTAAGGTATTTATTTTATTAGTTAGGGCTTGTTGGATCCCTGAGCACCAGGTCTTGTTTTTGATACATATATCAGGTGTGGCGATGGGGGACTCCAATTCTCTTAGTATTGTAAATAGTTCTTTCATACTAGAGTTGGAGTTGGCAATGCGTTCATTGTATGAGTTACGTTTTGCCAGCCAGATTTAGTTTTTATAGTGTAATGCAGTAGAGGTTAGCTTTATTTTATTCTCGCTAGAAGGGCAAAGCCGCCAGGCGGTTTCACATTTTCTTTTCAGTAGTCGCAAGTCCTTTAGTTGTGGAGTGAACCACTTGTTGAGGTGTGCTTTAGCTTTGCTTGGTCTCAGTTTAAGAGGGGCAACTTTGTCCAATGTGGAGAGCATAATCTTGTTGTATTCCTGCACCAAGGTACTTGAATCAAGGTTATTCGGCATAGAATTTAGGGTGGGTAGAATATTAGGAATCACATTGTTCACTATGATATTCTTTTTCGATCTGGTTGGACAAGGTGGCGCTTCTTGAGGGGCTATGATTATTGGTCTGGTGGTGGATAGAGTCATGGACACGAGGGAGTGGTCGGTCCATGATAGAGGGGAAATGGAGGTAATGGTAGCTGTGCAATTGTAGTTGGCTACCCAATCCAAGGTTCTATCCTTGATATGGGTGGGTTTGTTTACTTTTTGCGACAGTCCTAATGCATTGAGGGCATTGGCGATTTGTAAGGCCTGTTTATCCGAAGGATCGTTAAAACCTAAGTTAAAGTCGCCAAGCAGCAGTACTTGGGAGGTGGGTTAAAGGTTACTGGCCAGTATATTGTGCAAGTCCTCCTCAAATGTTCCAATGGGCCCAGGAGATCTATATATTACGTGCAGGGTAAGTGATTGGGAGTTATTTAACGGGAGTTTGACAGAGAGGAATTCACAGGATTGCAAAGTTTGGGGAGAGACTATTCTCATTGATAGGCTCTCTCTGGATATGATAGCTATTCCGCCGCCTCGAGTTCCAACTCTGTCTTGTCTGGAAATGGTGTATCCTTCAGGGATGGCTAGCACGAGTGCGGGTCCTGCAGCATTGTGTAGCCAGGATTCTGTTATGGCTAGGAAGTCCAGACTGTCTTCTGAGATTAAGTCGGCTCAATGGCATGAGCCACGAGGGACCTCGCATTGAGGAGAGCTCCTTTAAGGGGCTGATTGTCTATTTTGGCTGGGGTTAGGCATAGAGTAAGGCTGGTATGAGCCCTGGGCTTGGAGGGGACGGATGAGAAGGTAGGCCATTTGGCAGTATTAGAAGTCATGATGCGGTGACAGTTTGTTTTCTTGTTGGTAGGAGGTAAAGATCTGGTCAGAGGCTCGTATAGTTTAGGAAGTCTGGCACGTAATTTGAGATTTCTGTTGGTCGTAGTACATGGTGCCGTGGTGTAGTCTCCTGAAGACTTTCAAGAGAGGTGATTAGAGGGGGCAGGGCTGCTAGGGTTAGGAACCATGATTAGCCAGTTGAGTGGGTGTGGACTATTCTCCTCTAGTATAGTTTTGTTAAGATGGACTGCGATGCTAGTGGCAAGGAGTTGTAGGGCAACTAGAACCAGGTTGGGGTAAGAGATACCTTGTTCTGGCATGTTAACAATAGGTCAGGATGTGGTATAATTTGCTTGGCAGGCTTAAGCACAATATGCAGGGTAAGCAGAGTATCATAGGGCACAATAAATCACAGTGGGTAGATTCAATTTTTGCTAGATGGGCCTAAAAGCTCAATATGCAGAGTAAACAATGTGTCATAAGACACAGTAAATCACGATGGGCAGAATCGATTTTTGCTAGGTGGGCCTAAAAACACAGTAAGTATAAGTAAGCAGTATGTCATAGAATACCACAAGTCACAGTGGGCGGATTCGAATATTTAGCTGTTGGTCGTATCACATATCACTTAGTCGTAGGTAGTTGTATCAATAGGGGATTATAGCAGGCAGCTGTGAAAACAATGTATGGCTAGAGGACATTAGATTAGTTGAGAGATGTGGTGGAGGAGTAGGGATATGGGACAATCTAGGTAGACCCTTGTGGTAAGGAATATGCAGCAATAATAAACAGTGTGGAGCGTGTCAGATCTTTGAATAGTATAACAAAACGACTTGCCGATGGTAGTCAGAGGATATGACATTGGTGATAGGCTAGAAAGGGTGGTCTAAAGGGTGGTCTAGACCAGAATTAGATAGACAAAATTGGTGGGGCGGCAGCAAGGATTGTCTTGGCAGGTGTACATTATACTTGTAAATGATACATAATTCGTATTAACAGGAGTTCAGAATGGAGCGCTCTCTCGCGCTCCTCGGCACAAACAGGGGCAAACAGGGTATGGCCTTGCTCTCGCGGGCCTTCCTAGAGCGGGGCCGGCTCTGCCTACCGGCGGAGTTCTGGGTATGAAATAGTGTGGTTGCTAGGCAATATGCTTAAACAAAGCGGGAGGCAGCCATTTTAGAATGCATCCTCCTCGCGGATCCGGCCTCTGCTGTAAAACAAATGTGTGCTTCAAAGGTGTGTAGCAAGACGAGGTGCAGAGTTGAGCGTGCTCACCTGTAGAGCAATCATGAGGTATGCTCTGCACCACTGTTCCAGACGCAGGGTGAAGGTACGGCTGCTCCTTATATTATATGATATGATATGATATGGCATTTGTAACGCGCCTATACACACGTGTTTCAAAGCGCGACGAGGCAGGGAGGGGGCACAAAGGGAAGACAGACAACGATCCTACTAGGCCAGGTGTCATTCAGATCGCACAAGTGCATGGGTAGAGGTAGGGGAAAAGTGCAAGGGGAAAGGGAGGGTGGAAAGTGCAGTACAGGGCATTAATATTAAATGTTAAACCTATTTGAAGGGCCTGCTACATGGTCCATGCTCTTTTAGAAAAGGTCAAACAATAATCATGTCTTGAAAGATGGGGGAAGGTGAAAAAAATCTGATCTATTTGTTAACAAATGAAGCGTTAGTTAAAAAACATCGCCCAAACAAGGGTGCTGTCATTTGAGAGTTATGTGATCACTTCGTTGAAATGATGACCCTGGCAATTGGTTTTTAACCAGAATGAACAGGCATATAAAAAGCATGAGTTGATGTTAATGTTCTGGGACCAGTGTAAATAAGCCGGATGGGGTGTGTCACTAATCAAGGGAATTCCTCGGTCCCCCACAAAGGGAGAGCCCCCCCTGTGAAGCAAGGGAGGCGAGCCCGCTCTGCAACACCCTCCCTAGGGGTCGAGGCAAGTCGGACCTCACCAGGCGAGACTCCCCCTTTGGGAACAAGGACTCCCGATCCGGCGAGGAACTCCCTAATGCCCTCCACGTGATGGATTATATGGAGTTGTCTGAACTACCAGAACATTGTATGTTTCATGATTTAAACGAGGATATAATTAACCAATTTAATTGTCAGGTTGAAATTGAAGCTATCCCTGTAAATGAGAACTTGCAAAGGACTGTGCCAAGGAGGTTGAAAAGAGACAGCGCACCAGTGAGAGAGAGAGCAGAGAGAGACAGTGGAAGCCCCCTATGAGTAATACAGCTGAAGGAGGTGGAGCTGGCGTGAAGTGCAGAGCCTGCCTTATTCGAAATGGCTCCAGGACAACAGGATGAGAGATGCTGAGAGAAAAGCTGGGAGGCGGGCGTGCGAGAAGAGAAGTGCAAGGGCCCTCGAGTAGAGAGCTTGGTGGTGGCGTGACCACGCGAGAACCATGGTGGGCAACCAGACCATGCAACGACGTCGACACTCCCATTTGGAGAAAGCAATTTCTGAACAGATCAGACGCGGCACCAGAGCTGACCGCGTATGAAGCAGATGCTGCAGGGAATGAATCGCAGAGCAGTCAAGAAGCAGAGGAAGAAAGAAAACCCCTGCAGGTGCCAAAGACGTTATCCCACAATGTAGAAGATAATAAGTGGAACAGGTCTACCGGAAACACTGAGGGGGAGTTATTATAAATGGAGAGAAACTCGTCCCAGTACCCATGTGGAAAGAGTGGGAAGTCAGAACTGTATCAACAGGATACAGAGAAATATAAAATGCACAGAGTGAGAAAAATAGAACTGGAACTCTATTACAGTGGGAAAAGGGAAAAGATTACCCAATACCCAAGAAACAACCAGAAGGAGAAACCAGAGAAAGACATTTGGGAACCAAGACCCAGCAGGGTCACAATGATAAATTGTACATATAGAAGAACACTTTGGGAAGAGGTGAATGATGAGTATTTGAGAATCAATCACCGATCAGAAGGATAATACACAAAAGAACTTTGAGTTGTATTAGACTGAGGGAAGGGTTCTTACTAGGACCATAAAACCACCTAAGAGAGGGGAAGGAGAAACGGACAATCCCCAGAGGGAGTTACAGAAATGAATTCAACAAGTTACACGAGACTATTTACATATGATCTACTAAAAAGAACATTAAAATACAGAACGCATCTGGGCCAAGAGACTGCTTTCCGGAGAAGGGAGTCATTCTCTTGACCTTACTTGGTTATTATAGTGGTAGGATCAGCCAGGTTAGATTTGGCAGTGGACTGTTTAATTTGGTTTATTACACACGACTGACGAGCACCTTAGTAAAGTAGGCAGAGAACACTGCATAGTCACAGGGAATGATGGGCCTTATTCTAATCTTTAATAACACACTTTGTAAAATGTCCTTACAGTGTGCACGTTGTCCTTCTAGCCTGCCACGCGTGACTGTGGGCTTCATTAGCTCAGTGCACTTTCCACTTTAAGATCTGTAACTTTCTCAATTTAACTTGGCATTAAACCACAATGCCAAGATTATGTTTCTCATTCAATGGTCAGGGGAGTGATGATGTAGTACATTTCTACACCGCAATACAGCTTTCTGGTAGATGTGACTAGTGTGACTGACTCCGTTTCAGACTGTGATGAATGGGCAGATTTGGGAGAGTGCCCTAAAACGGCCCAGCATCAAGACAGTGCATTTATACTGCACTATTAAATTGACTGGACCATGGCACTCATGACACACATATACTTTCGATGTATCCGTTGAGGCCAAGATAATTTATCATCACTAAATTGTAATTTTTGGAAAATGCTGGCTTGGGGATTTCATTATGTTAATAAAATGTCAATAAACATTCTAAAATGATAAAAATTAAAAAAGTTGCACAAGGGGCGATCTTTTAAAGTGGGGCATTACGAGTGGCCTCTCTCAGAAGCAGGTACCTATCTATTTTAATTGCTCTCCATTTTGAACCAGATCTGCACTAGAGTGCATCAATCTGGTTTTTAAACTGCGAAGTGCAAGCCAAGAGAAGAAAAAAAAATCCCTGGGGAGTTGTCTGATCCGAGCCAGGGTTTTCCCTTCTTCATTTCCAGAGTAATTATGCAAATCTGAGTTTAAGGTACAGATCAGTTTCCGGGATACACCTGCAATTAAAAAACAACAACTGTGAGCTAAACAGGACAGCAGAGGGGTATTTACATATGTAATTAGAAAATGAGAGCTTGCCATTAACCTCGGTGTCACCCCATTCCTAAAACAAGGAAGCAAAAGCTAATTTGTGCAAATGCATGTTTATATAACAAATGATGAGCGGATCGTTTAAAATCCATTTTCTTTCCACTGCATCTCCATTTATTTTTTTAACGAAATGTACTCGTATTTTCAAAGTAACATCATCCATACAAACCAATAAGAAATAGGCCAATAGGGACAGACGACAATCGCAATAAAAAATATCAATGCATCAAAATCCTTGACCTTGTCCAATTGTCCCTGTACATGTGTGGAGCAGCAGCAGGTAGACATCAAACGACACCCGACAAGGGGCCACGAGGGACAAACATGTACATCAGGACAGTGAAGCAAACCAGAAAACTCGAGCACAAAAGAAATGCATCGCAGTATTCGAGTCTGGCCTTCAAGTGCACAGCTCCATGAACCTGCTCCAAATCTCATCATACTGTTATTGCCGTCATTATAAGTAGGGCAGTAAATTTACAGTTACCGCCGTAATGTCTGTCGGAATTACCGCTAAATCAGGAGTAGACTGGTGCGCGAACCAACCATCGGCGATAACAGTAATTCTGGAAATACTGCTGGGCTAATTCCGCTGATGACAGCTGGCAGAAATAGCGCCCATTTTCAGGGACCTCCAATTTTGCAAAGTAGTTAAAGTGGTGGTAATTTTGATACCACCACATTTTCCACTTACCCCCCAACTTGTAATGAGGACCCATGTCTTTTTGTTTTGTCATATTTTTATAATCTACCCATGAAGCCACGTAAATTGCCTGTATGCATAGGCCAAGATCTGATAACCTCTCCAGGATGAGAATGGACAGTCTGGTGCCTTCTTTTGGAGATGTGCTCCAGTGTCTCGTGCAACTGCGGAACCAGCTCTCATTTCGATTTACCTACTGAAAAAAGTGGGTGACCCTGAGAAAATAGCTTCATCCCCCTGTGTTCCTGTTCCCTCATCTGCCAAATGAGGAGAGTTCAGAAATGAACTGCTACCATTTACAAAACACACTACACCCTAACAAGTAAAGCAACATTTTCCCAACAGCAGCAAACAAACAGACTGAAACCTGAATGCAAAGTCACTGAGAAAAACAATCCTAATTTTTGACAGAACAACATGTTAAGCAAGTAGGTCGATTTCTACAATATGGCGATTACAAGCACTTGCACAAGCCATCACCACAACTGATTGCCATATTGTGTAATATGTCCTTACAGAGAGAGGGTGTTTCAAAAAGGCAGTTCTTCCGAAAACACTATAATCTTTGGACTGAATTGAGGATTATTACTTGCAAACAACGCACACTCCCCTGTCAACAAGCACCAGTGGGAAGCCACCAGATGGCTCCTAAATTTATAAGGAACTTGCCACAATCAAACAATATAGTTCTCCTCTTGCCTTGATGTTTGGGAGATTATTCTTTTTTGCAAATCTGTCCCTTACTTCCTTTAAACCCCTCCGTACTACTGCTGGACTTTTTGTGGTTGTAATAAACACTAAAAGTACATCAGGTTTCCGTATTGCAAAAGCAAAGGTCATTGATCAAATCCAAGCTCAAATCAAGACATGTCATGAAGAGCTGCAGAACCAAGTGACACCGTTTCTGAGTCTCCAGGACACTTGTAATCATGCATGGGGGCCTGAACTAAGCTTCAGAATACATGTAATAACGCCCTGCTAGACAGCTTTGTGACACGGAATCAACATATTGTGGAATTAAAGAAAGAAAATAAACTAATTATCAAAGAAGTTGTGTCCCAAACAGAATTTGATCAAATTCATCATAATTTTAGTGTCATAAAACAACAGAGAGGTCAGCTCACAAAAGAACGTGATGCCATAATTAATGAGAAACAGCAACTGATTTACAAAGTAAATCACGAATATGTAAATGAGGGTTTGAGCCAAATCTCTTCCCAACAATCAGTGAAAGATGCAGGTTTGCGCCTTTAGGACCAATTGGTACAAATTGAGACCGACCTGAAACAGAGAGTCCAACAAAAAGAATCCTTTGCAAAACCAAATTTTGCACTGGCATGAATAAACTCTAATGTAATACAAACTTGCCAGCACGAGAATTAATTTTTACAAGAACTGCAAACTAAAAAGGACTTGTTAACTTCCCATAGCAAAGCAATGGAAGCTAATCAGACCAGCATGTGTCATTTGAGAAAACAATTAGTCCATTATAAACAGAAAATGATTAATGAAATGGAAAACAATGACGTTATGCCAGGAAGTAAGGCACCATAAAATGGCCCTACAACCATCATGCAGATAACCACAAGGGACAGCTGCTTTGGCCAGGGGGGATTATCCCCTTTTGCCACAGGCCTCATTTCACCTACCTAAAACCCCCCAAATGCTTGCTGAGGGACATCATTTGCCCAACCCGTATAAAGAACAAGGATCGGGTAAGGTGTCTAACATTATACTCCCAAATATTTCTTATAAGGAAGTGGAGCATTCCTTATCAGACACAGGCGACCTCTCACCCTTACCAGTGAGAAGTGGGGAGGGTGCCCCATTCAGAATTTCAGGAGGGGACAGAAGTGGAAATGGACCCAAGGGAAAATATCAAGAGGGATTAAAAGACCTAGAACTGCAGAAGATGATTCTGCAGAGAAAACATTTAGCCTACTTCACTGCGATTGAAAGATAAAATCTTCAGCTCAAGAAAGGCATTTTAAACATCTCTTCCCAGCATGGAGATTAGGAGGACTTTTCTTGGTCATCTAGGAGAAGGGATAGGGTTTAATTTCAACCCTGAGAGGAAGAAACGTACTATTAGCTGATCTTTAAAAATGGATACTGGGAAAATAACCCAAAAAAGTTCCACAGGAATGACCAACCGGATGAACCTTTGTCCCATGCATGTAAAAGGTATTCCTGAAATAAAGAAAAGTAGCGAGGGCCCAGATGATTACAGGGAATGGGATTCCAGCAGTAGCTCTGAATCTGAGGGAGAATGGACTTGGGTTCAAAGTTGCAGGAAGGGAAGATCCCAACAAAAATGCTAAATATTATGTGTGGGAACATCTAGAATTGTATGAACAAATGATGTCCTTGTTGGGAATAGAGAGTGATTTCATTAACATGCAGTATGCAAAATGGACATTCTCTCCTGAGTTTTCCAGCTTCTTTGCAGGAGTGGAGGACCAAAACACCATAAATGGTCTAGTTATAGGCCATTAAAAAACTTTCTACATACAGAAACCCCAGTAGGTCAGCAAATCTGCATACATTATGGTGTGTGGCGAGGACCACGCTTCAACAGAATTTTCCCAAGTGTTGAAGCGTGCTTCCGCACAGACTTCTCAGCGGGCAAACACCAACAGTAGGGAGTTCATTACCACATTTCTTTCATGCTCTTCCAAAATACATGGTTACCCAATTAGTGAGTGAAGCACTTAGATGATTTGCAAAGGCTCGAATTAGTGATCTCACAAGCTAGAAGGGAATATAAGGTCCAAAATCCTACATTAAACAAAAACAACCATAAAATTGCCAGACCACCTATCCCGCAAAAGTGGCAGAGGTGAAGAGCACTACTCCTTTGGATCTGGAGTTGGGGAGTGAAAAATACTCCTCCTAACAAAGAGAATGATCGACAGAGGAGGGCCTCTGCCCAGTCCCAATCTAGCAGTGCTCAACCTGTGTCCCAAAATGCAGTCCCCTATGACACCAGAACATACATAAATCCATGGTACATGGGTCCTAGACCCATCGTGGGCTACCGATCTACTACACTGCAACAAGGGTGGGGTGGTCAAAATCAAGGAACAGTTCTCCCAGGAAATCCTAATCAGAATTTCTTCTGGGGAAGAAATCTAACACCACTTCCAAATCAACATTTCCAAAATACTAACCCTTCTTACTCAATTTTCCAAAACAAATTTTCATCCTCCTAGATTCCAGGCCATTTGATTCCAGAATCAAAGGGAGTTGAGAACCAGGAATGAAGGTTACAGTAGTAATTTTCAACAATGCCCAAGTTACTTTGCTAGGAGAAATAGTTACTCTTCCAGGAAGCAACAAAGGTATGACCAATGACTTTGGAAAGTTCTAAGGGCGGAGAAAAGATCTCTCAACTTAAGCGCCAGGTCAAGCAATTGAAAGAGAACTTTGGGCAGATTTTGAGGGCCAAACAGAACCCTCAGACTGCCAATATTCACCAAAATACCCCAACGTGCGGATCAAGGGCCCCCCAGTAGGCAATGACAAGAGGCAAGCAATCCTGATAACAGTGTCCAGTGGAAGAGGAAAAAAGAAATACAGAGCAAATGATATGCCAAGCTTTTGAGGAAGCTTCCTTTCAAACCCATAATAGAACCCCTGAATTAAGCAGAGAAAAGCCATAAAACTAGTAGCGACAGCGCTTTCCACTGGGAACTAGAACCTAATGAACAGAGAAAACTAGTGAAATTCCAAGAAAAGAAAAACAAAATAGTCACCACTGAGAGAGAGTAGAACAGAGAAAACCCAGAAAGAGATGGTGTAACAGCTCCTAATGAAAGGTGGGTTGTAATATAGGGGACTAAATCCAATAATATAGAAAGGGGGACTTAGAAGCATGAAGAAATCTCAAGACATGAAAACCAATCCAATAAAAGTTAAACTATAAACCAATAAAAGTACAGAATCAGCAGAGGTACCCTTCCTCCTAAAGGATTCTGAAGATTGTCCTCTGAAAAGAGAAGACTTCAAAGAGTCCATGGGAACGGGCGGGGGGATAATTGCGGTCACACAACTATTTATTCATACAATGCCTATGGACCCTGAAAATGCTCCCATGTCTGTAAGACAATACCTGCTGCTTCTTGCAGCCATGGAATCATTCATGGAGATGATTGATCTGAAACCTGGAATTCCCAAGGATAATTTGCCTTATCCACAGTACCTTTAACAGATCAGTACTGGAGATCCTAAAACGAAATGGACAATGGAGACTGTGCTGACCTGAGGGAATTAAACAAATGGATCCACATGTCAATGTGGTGTCTTTCCTAAATTGACCAAGGACTGACCAGATCCAAAGATCAAAGGTGTAATTCAGTCCTTGACCTGACAAATGGTTATTGGACAGTACCTGTGAATAGGGAACATCAGTATTCTGTAATAAGACTGACAGTGTCAGACTAACAAAGATTAATACCCGACGGGGTGGATACATCTTGGTGTATTCTTCATGCCCTTACAGGTTAGAATATGTGACTTGTGACATCTTGAAAATTATGATCCAAGAATCAAAGGTGTTTTCAGCCTTTGACCTGACAAACGATTTTTGGACAGTACCCATGAATAGGGAAGATCAGAATAAGGTTGCCTTTATAATATACTTGGACCTGTACACCCTTTGGATACATCAATTCAGGAAATGAGTTCAACAGTTTCCTTCATGGCCATGATGATTTGGGCAAAAGAGGAATAATGGGCTAGTGAATGATCTGTTGATCAAAAGCTCAACTGTGGAAGAACATTTGTCAGAAATGTCATTAATAAAAGTTTGGTCAAGACTTTATTTCCAACAAATTAAACACCTGTTCCTGCCAGTTGCAAAAAGCTTGCGTGCAATTATCTTTCCAGGAAGCACAATGGTGTAAAACCAGAGGGAAATTTCTGTGACATGAAATTACTACTTAGGTTCTCAATCTCCAGAAAAAGAAGGCTGAGGAACTACTCAAATTAAGCAACTTGACAACTCTGCATGAGTTGCAAAACCTTTTGGACTAACTAATTATAGTTGGAAATTGGGGATTATACAGAAATCACTCGACTTTTGCTCCACTTAATGAAGGCTGGTGTGAAGTGGGAGAGTGGTGAAGCACAATCCAAGGCAGTAAAGCAATTTAAGAGAAGCTTGTCACAAGGTCCTTGTTTGGCTTAACCCATGAAGAATAATGTTTTTTTTCCTAGAGACTGGTTTCCCAGACACCTGATAGATAGCAGTTTTCTACCAAAAACATGACATCAACAAAGTAATTTCCTACGTGAGCAAAACATTCTCCCTAGAAGAGAAATTCACTGATTGCCAGAAAGCACTTCTGGCAAGGGTGCGGACATTGAAAAACTACTGCTTGTTTATCCAGGGGAGCATACCACAGTAGAGACCTCTGACCAACCATTACAATAGCTATAAAGTAATGGAATACGGGTTGGGAATTTCTCTACTTCAAGAATGCTTCTTGAATTATGTCAATACAAAGCTTTCCTGTGGAAGTCAGGTACAGCCAAAAAAGAAGAGCCCTATAGTTTAAGGATTGGCAGACTTACATGACTGTCCTGAAAAACGCTGTATTCAGGATGAAAGTCTTATAACTACTGATAATATGGAGGCATCCTACCATACTACTAAAGACAAGGATAATGAATTGGTTACTGGCATTATGAACTCTTGGTTGAATGAGCTTCCCGAACCCTAAACTGGTTACAAAATAGGTCCCCAAGGTAGTCAGGTGGCAGAACTGATGGCAATTTACCAAACTGTCCTCACTGCCAAAAACCACCATCTCATAGAACTGATGATTATCATGGATTCTGATTATGTACAAAATGGATTTGTGGAACACCTGATTAATTGAAAAAACAGGCACATGCTTTTTACAAATAATAAATTGTTAAAACATTGTAGCGTGATCCTGAATATTGATGATCTGTTGATGTCTAATGTCATGACAATCTATTGGAAAAAGGGGGTCCTGATAACAATTGGCTGAATAATTGGCCAAAACCGGTGCTCTACAAGGGGAATTCATGGATATGCAACACCTGCTGGGAGGGAGAAATCCAGGTCACAAACTCACACTGACAGTCAACTTCCAGCTGCTCAGTGGAGTAGAGATGCTCATGATGCAGACTTGATCACTGCTGAAAAGGAGGATCCCATCATTGGGAAATTAAATTGCTATTTAGAAGGCCTGAGAGTTTTGATGAAATTTCAGAACATTTTCAAGATGCAAGATGAAATGTTGGTGAGGAAACCCCAATCTGGGCACGACTAGTGGGTGACGTCTACCTCATTCCGAAGTCTGATATTAAACCATGCCCATGACGTGAATACCACCCGTCATAGGGGATTTTAAAAGATTGTAGAGATGCTGCGAGAAGTTGTTCACTTGCCACACATGGGCCAGGATCTCAATGCATATCTAAAATGGTGTCTCATCTGTGCTGAGTACAAACAGCGATCTCCCACACAAAGAGCTACTCTAAAAAATTATGTTAGCATGGTCTGATTTGCAAATAGACTTCATTGGACCAGAGGAAACAAATACATGTTGTGGCTAACATGCCTCTTCAGAAAGTGGTTTGAGTGCCTTCCCTCCCCAAATCGTAAGGCAGAAACAGTCACCACTTTGATAATCAACCATATCTTTTCTCACTTTGATCTTCCTCACAGAGGATTAAGCCCAACATAGGTAGTCATTTCACAGTGAGGTGATGACTGAGGTGTGGGAAATCATAGGCATGAAAAAACCCTCCACATTGCCTACCACCTTGCATCAGCAGAGTTAAAACAGGTGTTGAGGTAATACAGTTTTTTGTCCAGTCATTAATTCAAATGGAGACATCATCGTGGCAGAAAAAGGTGTATATATGAGGGCCATTAGGACAAGCAGCAATTGGATGTCCCAACTTGATCCAGAGTCAACCACAAACTTCTTCAGTATCCTGTGGTTAAATGATGTGTTTGCTGCTTCTCCTTTATGTACTCCAGAACCCCCCAGTACGGGTCATGCAGGGGTTATATCAGACCATACACAAGTTGCAGAGGGGAATACTATGGGGCAATAAGGACCCACATAGCTTTTAAAGCGCTGACCAGATCGGAGTTGGATGGCGGGTTGGGGTCCCAAACTTGCAGCACTACTACTGGGCAACCGAGTTGGTCATGATTAATGAATGGCTGTTTGGTCGGAGGCGATGGCCACAAATCGAGCTTGGACTGAGCAAGATGGGTTCCATGCCGCCTCTGCACATGATATATGGGAGTAAGCCTGGCGCACAAACGTACACGGCCAGGGGCCTGCATACTTGACTCCAGTGAAGAGGCTCTTAGAGTGATGGAACAGGATGGCATGACCAAAGAAGCACCCATATGGGGAACACGGATCTCCTGGAGGTGCATAAACTGGGTCTGCAGAGAAAATGTCAGGCGAGAGGGGCATAGGAGTTATGAAAGACATCCTGACATAAAACCAACTTACCCTCTTCCAACTACTGCAGGAGGAGTATGGCCTGGGGGACCAGGATTGCTATACAAATATTAGGCTGCAACATGCCATGGCCCAAGAACAATGGGACATGTGGGATATACCAGACAGGTCATCGTTAGAGGCCAACATCATTGAGGGGGAAATTATAGGTAAGGGAAGAATGCAGGCATACCAGATGCTCAATAGCTTCCCATCCAACCACTTGGGGAAGCTTAGAGATAAATGGGAAGGGAACCTCGGGCTGCTGGAAGAAGAAGACTGCGTCGAAGCGCTGGGATGACCAAGGGAAGTGAACAAAGCCCTGCAATTGCGCTTAATGCAGTAGAAGTAGGGCTCCCGGTCTTCTGTTTTTATTGATTTTTACACCTAAATACAGACAGAAATTAATTGCTTTACTGTCTGTATTTATGTTTAAAAGCCATTAAAAAAACGGAAAAGCATGTATCCACATGCTGTCAGTCAGGTCTGGCTGGCCAAGGACGTGCGGACTGGAAACTTAGAAAATGTAATCAAAGAAAGTGACTTTCTTTAGTAGGCATAGCTGTATTCTGTGTAGGTCCTCTTGATGGCCTGCCAAATACTTTTAATTAACCCGTTGTATTCTGCTTTGGTTTGTAACGTGCAGCCCTTCCATTGTCAGATCAGCAGTGATTGGTGAATGAATGGTTGAAATGACCATTGTCAATCTGAAGGTTTAAGATTTGTGTGTTCAGAACTTTTAGCACTAAATTAGCAACTGAAAGCCAATTATATATGCACTTCAGCGGAAAATCTATGTCTCATCCTAAAACAACATTAAAGGTGAATCGCAAAGTAAAACCTGTGTCCATTTTATTCTCCGTGGTGATTTCGGGTGTAAAGAGTAGGCAGCATTACCAACCTCATGGAATTCAGAAGTTTACTTATGCATTTTAAATATGAAAATGCATCTTCAAAGTTAAAGTGCTCATGTCATTATTTAATTTGAAAAAAATATGGAAAAATACTAGTAAAACTTAAGTTCAGTAAAGAAAAATAATACATGCGATAAAAACAGATAGTAAGACCAAAAAATTAAATATGGATAAAAACAGACGAAAATGTCAAAAAAATCAATACCATATAACCGGGAGCCTTACATATAAGGTATTACACAGAGTGTATTATAGCCGGGACTGTCTTCATTGGATGGGAGGGGCCGCTGGCCCCCTGTGCCTGAAATGCAGGGTGGAAGTGAGTTCCTTCTGCCATATGGTATGGAAGTGTCCCCAAGTGAAGTCCTTCTAGGATCAAGTCAGATTAAATATGTCTGGGATGGTCGGCCAAACGATACCAGACTGCCCTAAACTTGTGCTCCTACATTTATGACGGGGTTATGGATTCAGCGTTAGGGACAAAACCCTGATCAGGACCGCGATGATGATGGGCAAGAACATTTTGGCAACAGAATAGGGTACCCCTACACCTTCAATAGCCATAGGTGGTCGTAAGAGTTGGATTACTGCACAGAGTTAGAAAAGAGGGTGTATATGAACAGGAGATGTCACCAAAAGTTCGAAAAAATATGGACCCGATGGTTGGAGCTGGGGTAGATCACCTATCGAGGAAAACCCACAGAGGGAAGGGGAGGACGGCGGGTCAGAGGTGAAGAGGCAGCTGATCCACTGGAGAGTGCGGTATGTGGTGATGGGTGGGCGTGGGTTAAGTATTGTGAAGGTATCAGGAATGGCAAATGGGGTACTTTATGGATTTGTACTGATCAACCTTTTGTTTAAATGGTTTGTGTTGATGATTTCATTTCAAACAAAGGAAAACAATAAAATATGTTTTAAAAAATAAAATAATTGAGTGAAGGTGCTTTCACACTGGAGGTCGCCAATGACGCCTAGTTGACCCCCTCTCCTGCAAACTATCTTCAAAGTCAAAATGTTTGCCCCAGGAGATTGTTTGTGGCCTAGGTCACCACGGTGGTTTTCTAAGGAAGAAATCAAGTTCACTCATTTTATGAAGGATTATCAAGTGTTAAAAAAGAAATAGGATAGCTCAATTCAACAAAGGTTTCAATGCTTGAGTCCAATGGGCTACTCAACCTAACCCCCTCCAATAATGATGTATCTGAATGCCCAACTCTTTCACTTGAGTCTTAACATTTTGGGGTAGCGTGGCCATTCTACATTTCAGTGTATGGCTTTCATGGCCTTCAGTATTAGTATCAGAGCTTCTGTCCTTTGGGGCACCTCTGCCCATGTGTAGACTATTCGCAGGTTGTTCAACTTCCGGGATTCTCTTCTGTTTGCATCCCTTTCTCCTTATGTGACTATTCAAAGTGGTTCCCTTGGCTCTCATTATTGGTATCAGTGCTTATGTCCTCTGGGGCACCTTGGCCCTTGTATAGGCTATTTGCGGGTTCCCTAACCCTTGGATTTCTTATGTCAATCAGGACATTTCGGTCTGTGCTTCGGTTGTTCATGGGCTCGCTCACCGGTGAAAGATTCAGGGTTTCTGCTTCCCCACAGCACTGAACCAGCGGCACACATATCTTGTACTATCATAGCACTCCCGCCAAGGAGGATCAGTGAACCTGCTATTGATGGCTTTCATCTCTGCCTGCTATGCTTTGGTTTTCTATCACAGTGGCCTACTCAGGGTCTCATATCGTCCCTTTGGACTTCTCGGTATGGGAGCTGAAGAGCTTTTGCCCATGGCGTTCCTGGATTTGGTGTGTTTCCCCCGGCTCCTAGCCAACCATGTCCAATCTGTGGTCTCTCCTGTGGTTATGGTGTCGCAACGTGCCTCTGATTATAAGATGTCGAGTCTTAGGAGGGTTCAGCAGTGTTGTCAGAAAAACAAAAAGGCCCCATCACCTTTATGTGTTCAGTGGCCCCCATAAAGGCAAGACAGTTCAGATTTCCCAGGGGTCCCCCTTACACCAGGGGGAGTACTCTTCCCCAAAGAGGAAGTCACTCCCATTGAGGTCCAGCTTCACCAAACTCCTATGGAGTGTCTTGAGGAGCAGGCTCACCTCCTTGCCTCAATGGGTGGTTTCCCCCTTGGGGAGAAGGGATGAATTTCCAAGATTTGTCACAGTCCATACAATCAATAAGTACCCTGGCAGGGGGTGCCAGCCAATCAGGTGGCTAGGAGCAGAGGCTTGAACCGCTGGTGACAGCCCGCATTCCATGCCACCTGACGGACGGCTCCTCCGGCCACTATCATCCCCCTACTCTCCATTTATTTTTATTATTTTATCCCCCCTACTTACCTTATTTCCGCAGCACTCACCACCACGGCCACACCTTCAACTCTGCTCACAACGGCCACCATGGAAAGGGAAGAGTGGCTCCGTACAGAGCCCTGCTTCCCTTTTGTGACAGCCATCTTTGCAAAGTATTTTCCTTCATTCAACGGGACGCATGCAACGTCCTGTTGAACAAAGGGAAATCCTTTATTTAACACTGCGGGTTACCGCTTTGGCAACCCGGGGTGCTAATAGCCTTAATCCCCCATTTCAAGGTCTGGAATGGGGGTTAACAGCCAAGAGCCTTCGTTATCAGCCCTAGCTTCGGGCCAATAACTTGGTCTGGCAGGCCATTAACCCCTGTTCCAGCCCTTGGAACGGGGAATTAACATCATATTAAAAAACTGTCGCTTTTGACCAGCTTTGAGAATGATTGAAGGGACATCCGGATTCAGGATTGAAGAACATTTTGAAGAAGGAAACATGGAGACCAGAAAAACGAAAGGAGTTACAATGGGCCTCATTAGGACCCTGGCGGTAAGGGGTTTGCGCCAGCGTTAGCTGCGCCGACCCCTTACCGCCAACTACGAGTTCCCATAGCGCCATGGTCATTTTTCCGCCCGCTTTTTGCGGGCGTAAAAATCCATGGCGCTATGGGACCTTGGTGTTAATTACGCCACCGTAATTTACGGTGGCGTAATTAACTCCTTCCCCACTCCCATTATACCCTATGGGGCCGAAATGGGAATGGGGAAGGGTAAATGGGTCAATGGGGACTTACCGCCCCGCCGACCTCGGAATGGGGCGGTAAGTCCACCATCCGCCATGGCGTAAACGGACTTTACGCCATGGCCGGAAAGTCCGTCGATGGCGGAAAAAATCCGCCAGGGTCGTAATGAGGGCCAATGAAAATTAACCAAGGGGTAACAAAATTTGAATGCAAGGCAATGACAATGAAAATATAAGTATATAACCCTGGAGGGATAAATGTCATAGATAATAAAACATTGCACAATAAGATGTATGTTTTTCCTAAAAACAGCCTGCTGTACAGGTAAGGATTCTCCCGAGGAAATCCCAGAGAGGTGAGAGAACATAGAAAAGAAAATCTCTGTCGTTTCCTAAAAGGGTGAAAGAACTGCGGAAGAAAAACTCATCCAAATCCACCAGAAAGAACCCAGAAGAACATGAAAATCCCTTGTCCTCCCCTTTTGCTACCTCAAGGAGCAGGAGAAAGGGGAGGTTGGGATGGGGGGCGTTGAAGAGGTATGTAATAGAAATGTGTACAAGAATGCAGAGAAAAGGACTGAATTTTAAAACAAAAATGTGACCTGCCGCCCTAGTGCAGCGATTAAAAGACACGCGCAAGGAAATGTGCAATGCTAACAGGCCATCTAAAACCAGAATATATGTCCAAAGTAGATGACTAGGCCCGAAATAACTATTTCCAGTTAACAGTAAGTATCCAGCAACCTTTCATTAAAGGGAGAACAGTCCAATCTGGGCTAACAAGCACAGCATTTCATAGGAGAGTCACAACTGAACTGAGGTCTGCATTGTGTTTGTTTTCTTCTTTAAAGGACTGAGAATCAGCTTTATATAAAGATACATACAGATATAAAAATGTAAACCATTAACACGAGTTTGCTAGTTTGCTTGCAAAGAAAATATTATACTGTTGCTCTGTTTAGGGTGACAATTGCAATGGGGAAAAGAAAGAAAGGCTGGATTTGTGAATAAAACAGGAGCTTTTGACCTAGAAGGGAAAATTGCAAAGCCTCCCCCAACAGCTACAGGACTGATTTCTTCCCCATACAAAAGTGTAAACATAGGCTTTGAAGCTGAACTATGCATTTTATACCTCTGGACCTTTTGTTCTTACAAGCAAGATTTTCTGAAGCAGAACAAATGCTACTCATTAACATAACCCATTTGTCATACAGCCTGCACAAAATGCCATACCAATACAACAAAAATAGATTCTGAGCAATGATCTGCTCTCCTAGTAACTAGAGCTTCCCATCAGTTAGGTGCCTGCAGGAGGATGTGAGTCACACCTACTGAGACATGTTGTCTGTCATTGTGATAATAAATTGGCATATTTACTTGAGATCTGGTGACTGTGTGAAGACTTAGCTGGAGCAACTGTAGCTTCAAAGAGCCTTCGGATACTCGTACCATGACAACCGCATTCTCAGGAGTCATAAATGTTAGAGCTCAGAGCCTCAAAGAAGCTGATACCATATGGCCATGTTACCAGGCCAGGAACCAGGGATGCCATTTAGTATTTTGTAAATAAGAAAGTGCACTATGAATTTTGCACATGGAATCACACTTTTGTTTATAACTTTTGAAGGAAATTTCGCAGAAGCTTTTTTTAAAAAAAAAACTGTCTAGGGTAAACATCTATAGCAACTGAATGAACAACGATTTTGTTTATATTTGTGTAAATCTGAAAATTAGGAGAATGTGGATATTCTTGCACAGAAACAGAGTGTGATGCATATATCCTAGAGCCTGTGCTAGAGTGGCCGTTATTCTGAGCTGAGAAAACAATCTTTGTGTAAAAGTATCAGAGAGCAAAAGACTCAAATCTGTTTCGCACATATCATTAGTCATGCACATATCAGACTGACATCATTTGGTTTGCCTGCGTGAGAGAAATCTGGGACATGGAAGATGGACGTGGAGGTAATGCTGGAATTACTTACTGGTAATATTCATTACCCCTAATCATAGTCTTCATCGTCCCTGTACTTACCTGTGATGTAAGGTTATCTCACAAGTAAGTACTGGTGCAGGGAATAGTATATAGTGGTAATGTGAGAGTGAATGAAAAATGAATGCTGATGCGTGTGTGTGGGCATCGAGAATTCATGAAGAATTAATGGTGCCATATCACGCGGATGCGTGTGTGTGTTAATGCTGGAATTACTTAGCAGTAATCTCCTTTACGCCTTGTTATACTCTTCCTGTTCCCAGTGATTACTTGTGAGGTAACCATGACTCACAAGTAAGTACTTGGACGAGGAAGGGGGACATGGAGGTAATGCTGGGATTACTTATCGGCAATTTTAATTACTCCTGGTTATAGTCTTCCTAATCCCGGTACTTATCTGTGAGGTAAGGTAAGGTTATCTCACAAGTAAGTACTGGAATAAGGAAGAGGGATGTGGAGGTAATGTGAGAGCGAATGAAGAATTAATGGTGCTGTATGAATGTTGATCGGTGTGTGAATGTGAGAGTGAATGAAGAAATAATGTTGCTGTATGAATGTTGATCGGTGTGTGAATGGGAGAGTGAATGAAGAATGCCGTATGGATGCCGATTCATGTGTGTGAATGGAGAGTAAATGAAGAATGAGTAATGCTGCATGATTGCTCATGCATCTGTGTGAATGTGATAGTGAATGACGAATGAATGATGCTGATGAGTGCTGTGAATGTGAGAGGGAATAATGAATGAATGCTGTATGAATGCTGATGCATGTGTGTAAATGAAGTGAATAAAGAATGAAGGATGTCGTTTGAATGGAGAGTGGATGAAGAATTAATTATGCTGTATGAATAGTGGTGTGTGTGTGTGTGTGTGTGTGTGTGTGTGTGTGTGTGTGTGTGTGTGTGTGTGTGTGTGTGTGTGTGTGTGTGTGTGTGTGTGTGTGTGTGTGTGTGTGTGTGTGTGTGTGTGTGTGTGTGTGTGTGTGTGTGTGTGTGTGTGTGTGTGTGTGTGTGTGTGTGTGTGTGTGTGTGTGTGTGTGTGTGTGTGTGTGTGTGTGTGTGTGTGTGTGTGAGTGAATGTGAGAGTGACAGAAGAATAAATGCTGTATGAATTATCATTGATGAACGTGGATGCATGTGTGCCAGCTGGGCCTCTTATTGGGGCGAGGAAGAGGAGGGTAGTAGAGCAGCCAGTCAGAATTATTTTTATTTTCTGTGAGGTGAATTTTGTCCAAACTGGACACACCAAACTGAGCAATCCCTTGGAAAGCCAAGGTAGGATTACAAGTGTGTGTCAGCTGGCAGGAAGCGTGGAGGTGGACTGTCTGACCCTAGTCCATATTCCTCTAGAGGAATGACTGTTGCTGGGCAGATTCTGGGAGGCTGGCTGTCCACTTTTGGACAGCAAGCTCCAAGTTTGAATGTTGCCAGTGCCCTATTGGAAGGCTGGACTGGCACCGAGCCAGATTTCTGGATATGAGGAACTGGAAGAGATCTGAAGAAGATTAGGGATGCTAGAGGACTGCTGCAGAAACAAGCATTGGGCCAGCCAACACAACTGCATTTTGGACCTTAAACGTCTAATCAACAGGGGAGACGTTTACAAGGCAACTCCCTCCCTTTTGCTGGTGGGGCTAAACTCTCAGCTGCCCTTCCTTGCATACATCATCATTCACTGTCCAAAGGAGCTTGCATCTTTGCTATTCACCGGCAACACACAGGACCAGTTGTTCTCCACTGCAAGGGGAATCTTCATGGGCATCATCAGTGCTCTGCTGCAATGCTGGAACCTGATGTGCTGACCTTCACTAGAAGAGAAGCCTGTCAGGAATCTGAAGTCCAACCGCGGAGCCACCAAAGGCCTGCTTATCCTGTCCAGGGTCAATACAAGAGGTACATCCTTGAGGGTCTCTGCTGCATCATGGGATCAATCCATGGTGTTTATAGCACAAGCTGAGGTGATACTGGTTGCGCTCAAACCTTCAATTTTATAGTGTACAATTGCACCATTGACAAGAGGTTAATCAATAAATAGCACTACTCTCTTACATATTTTTACTGAAATGTCCAGATGTTACTTAATTTAGTGTCAACAGCCAACACGTGGTTCGACCCCACACAGGGTGCTTCTCAGGGCTCGAGTAAAAAGGGATAAAAGGATTGGACTTCTTGAGCTAGCCATGCCATGTTTTGAGTTGCCTTATAAATGTAAGCCCTATATATTTTGATGTCCAACAGCTTTTGCCCACTTTAGTAATTACAGTATATTATGTGATATCAGTATGCAATCCTAAATTAGTGAGAAGCGCGTAGCAAATTGCCAAACCATGTTATATATGTGCGTATAGCGCTATTTGTACTCACCTTTAATTGCTTAAAGTGGGCATGAGTGTAATTGTGTAATGCATTAGAGTATTCTTGTACTAATCTGTGTGGTGTATGTTATCATCTTTGTAGGTATAAATCATATTATTCAACAGTTGCCCCTCCCTCCTTATTTCAGCATGACTGCTCAACATTGCTACCATCAAGAGAGTGGTTCAGTTAAAATCTGCTTTTGGCAATCCTGTTGCCCCAGGTTGGTTTCTCTAAGTCCTACCTTAAGAAGAGACTTTGAAAAACCATCCTAACACTTAATGGAAGACCAGCACTGGAATGTTTCAAACTCATTTGATGCTCAACCCAAATAAAATGGAAGTTTACGTTTTTATGCAAGCTTGTCTTTGTGCAAGCTTGACTTCAATTATGACTGTTACTAGAGATGCACTGCCACTTGGATGCACAGGAGAAAGGCTCTGACTGTCCTAATGTGTCTTATACTGCAAAGGCCCTTGGGTTGTCCTCATAAATTGTCACAATGTAGACTTTTAGGTATACAGGGTCAAACACTGGGGAAGAAAGGCCTCCAAATGTACCTCACCAGCTGATGGTTAGAAACACGAAGGTTAGTAAAGGAGGGGTGCACTCATGTGATCAAATCTACCAATCGCAATGCTATATACATCACACTAAGTATTTATGTATTGCATTTTCAGTTTCAGCGGTTCTTAACTTACATTTCTTGAAATTAATATCTGCGACCCACACCAGCACTCAGCCATCATCTTGTGATAATCTAATCTGCTGCACAATTGCACAAATTCAAGTGCCCTTGTGGCAATAAATCATAACATGCAGCCCTCTGGGGGGCATCAGCAGCCCTGAACGATATGCACTGCTGCTTTTCATGATGTTAGTGCATGATGGAGAGAAAAGTCTTCTGTACACAACGTATCCATGTGTCTCCATGGAAATGTGCAAGGGAAGGCATGGTATCACAAGTATGACATTGATACAATGGACACAATTTATAAAAACCTTTATTGAAAATGTTGGGATTGGAGAAACTCCTACTTTGCCCTATAACTAAGATGGGAGTAGTCTCAACCATGAAATGATAAACAAAACAGTCCTAGTGGAGTCCGCCAAATCAAAATGGCCTCGGCTAACAAAAACCTAATGCCTGCCCTATCTCTTGTACAGAAAGTGTAAAAAGGCGAAAAATACATGTAAAGGAAAATCAGTGTTCAAAAGAATAAAGGTACTTGAACCAGCTCTCCTCCTCACGTTAAACCTCACAGAATAAGGCTGTCCTTGTAGGCAGGATGACACACTCTGGCTCGGTTTCTAACACTCTAAGCAGTTCCAAGCCATGTATTGGGCCCACATGGCCTTCCACGTTAAAGTCTCTTTCTTGACTCAAAATTGTATTTCAACGCAAAGTTCACAATGGTCCCCCTCTGCCTGGCTCAGACCTTACAGCACACAGTTCACATAGGACCCCTCTGTCAGGCTCAGACCTCACACATCACCGTTCAACACAAACTTGCAAGTTGCAAGGGGGCTCCCTTCCCCAAGCTATTGTACTTTGGATCTCCCTCAATCGGTCTTGGACCCCTTTTGGATGTGTGTGTGTGGCTCTCTTTACAGACCACCGCATGACCACTTAGACTCAAAGTTCACGTTTATTCTCGCTTGATTCACTTTTGCTGTTGTTTGCTTTTCAAACAATGTACCTGTCACAGAGACTTTCGACTGGACTACTTTCCTTCACCGGACCACTCCGTTACTTAGTATTGCTGATCTCACAGCTGCCTTTTACTTCAAGGTTCAGTCACAGGTATGCCTTTCTTCGCGTCTCATCCACATGCGTGCAGCCTTCACTTGTGATATAATGTTGCTACTTCATTCACTTTAACACACACACACACCAGTCTCTCAGGTTGCTTGCCAACTCACCGGCTGTGTGCACTTCTTTCTTGTTTTGCTATTTCCTATTCATGAGTCAAGGTTAATACCACAGGCTTGCCCTTGCCTCCCCAAACCTGCTGTTCACCTGGGAGGGTCACTGGCGTCCTTGAAACACAATGTAGTCTTCACTTGTGGAATCTGGCCTTCTCCATGTGTCTTTCGCAACCTGTCGGAGGCAACAACCTCCAACAACCAACGTCCCTTGGTCTGTTGCTCTGCTCCAGTAGGTGTGCTTTCTCTCTTGGAAGTTCTGCTCATACTTTTCTTCCACCTTGCTCAGAGTGTGTCTTAAGGTGTTGCCTTTTATTCGTGTGAGGAGAGATAATAGGTATCAGGTGTATGCACTTAGTGCAGAGTGCCTGACTTTGCCTTACCCGATTAACGGGACATGTCCAGTATAATGTGAGAGAGTTAGTCTGATTACACTCAGTCACCCTCTTCCTCTGCCCAGTGTTTGTGTAAAAAGGGGCGGGGAGTTGGGACTTCAGAAAATCTACAAAATAGGATGGGGTAGATGAACAGAAAAAGTGGGAATACTGCATCTCAACATCGGTTGTCTCACCCCCACTCCCGAAAAACCCCTCACCCAGGTGATCCTCCCATACTTGTCCGCTCCCAGGGTCTAGATCCAAAGGCGATGGCCGTGCCCTGGCCATCTGAGAGAGACACCCTTCCCCTATGCAATGTAGCTGCATCTGTTTCACAGAGAAACCAGGAAAAGAAATGGACGCTCCCCTGGTCTTTACCTTTTTGGTGTTCCACAGTGGAACAGTAGGGTTGCAGGTCTAAGAATCATTGCATGACTCGAGGGTTACAGTCCTTCCTTTGACTTATTCATATTAAAGGTGAGTGGTCGGTGACAAGTGTGAACTTTCTCCCTAGAAGATAGTATCTTAGATGGACAATATCCCATTTGATGGCAAGGGCCTCTAACTCCAACACAGAATAGATCTTCTCGCGTGGGAAGAGTTTACGACTAGTGAATAGGATGGGGTGTTGTAATCCATCGTCTATTTGTGATAAAACTGCTCCTAACTAACCCTGTGAGAGAGGCACCAGTTTGTAACACCAATTTGTTCGTAAAGTCAACTACTTTTAGAATGGGGCTCTGACACAAGGTTTGCTTCAGGTTGTTGTAACATGCATCATCCTCATCAGTCCAATTAATCTTCTGGGGTTCGGAATTCCTGAGTTTGTCTATTAATCTGGCTGTTCCATCTGAACATTTTGGGATGAACCTACAATAATAACCAATCAATCCTAGGAATGCCCTGAGGTCTCTCTAAGTCTTGAGGGTGGGGGCATCTAGGACAGCTTTTACATTTTCTTGTTGGAGTTGGGCACTGCCATTCCCTACAATGAAGCCTGGGTACTTCACAGCTGATTGAGCTAGCTTACATTTGGATGGATTTGCAGTTAAGCCAGCCTCTCTGAGGGTTCTCATAATAGTAGAAAGATTGAAAAGATGGTCTTCCCCATTTTTTAAAATAAATGGCTGGGTCATCAATATAGGCCCCTCAGAAATCAGAGTAGGGCTGTAATATCCTGTCCATGAGTCATTGGAAAGTGGTGGGGGCCCCATGCAGGCCAAAAGTGAGGACATTGAACTGGAATAGTCCCAGGGATGTCAAGAACATTTTATTTCCATATCAGGTCCATGTACTGGGACCTGCCAATATCCCTTGATTAAATCTAGGGTTGATAGGAATGTGGCGTTTCCAAGTTTATCTATTAACTCATTGATGCCTGGCATAGGATAGGCATCGAAGACGGAGATATATTAATTAATGTATGTCTTTATTTGTATAATGCGCCGAAAGCCTGCAGGCATCAGGGCACAACAATTACACGTCAGGTACAAAGAAAGAAGGACAGGACAGTCAGATGTGGCGGAGGAAGTTCAGGGCAGGGTTTTATCTAATTTCTTTAAGAAGTGGGTTTTGAGATTCTTGCGAAAAGACATCAAGCTTACCTCAGGTCTAAGGGCAGAAGGTAATGAGTTCCACAGGTTAGTGGCTTTTACCGGATAGGAACTTTCTATGCCATTAGCTTGTTTGAAAGCCGGGCAGGCCACCTGCATCTGATTGGAAGAGCCTAATGTTCTGGCGGGGCTGTACCCAAGTGTCCATGCTTTGGGGTACGATGGGGCTGTCCCAAAGATGCACCAGTGACTCAGTGTGCATATTTTGAAATATATATGCATTCTTTTACCAGAAGCCAATGAAGATCCCTCCTATGCTCTGAAATACTAGTCTTTCTTGGAATCTTTTTAACTACGCATACAGCGTCATTCTGGAGAACTTGGCATTTTTTTAGATTGGATTCAGAGGCTTCGATCAGTAGTGAGTTACAATAGTCGAGCATTGAAAATAGAGTTGCTTGGGCAATAGTGGCAGAGTTCTTTTCTGTGATGTATGGACAAATATTTTTAAGTAGGCAAAGATGATAATTGTAGTTTTGAGTTATCTGGCTGATATATGTGTCTGCATTAAGTGATGCCTCAAAGTGAATGCCTAGGGTTTTTACTTTATTTTGTACTTGGATGTTGCTATTACCAACGTTTAAACTTGTATACTTTGGGCTCAGTTTGGTCAGGGCCTGCTGGGATCCAAAGGTAAGCAGCTCAGTTTTACTACCGTTCAGGCAAAGCCAGTTTTGGACATCCATGTTTCAATTTGTTCATATACATTAGTTAGGATAGTGGAATCAGAAGTGTAATAGCCACTGATTTCCCGAATCAGCTGGGTGTCGTCAGTGTAGTTTGTAAATAACACCCCTAGGTTCTCCAAAAGGGAGCACAGTGACCTGATATACAGATTGAACATTACGGGTGACAGACAGGCTACCTAAGGGACCCCACATGGAATCAGAGCCGGTTGTGAAGAGACAGAGCCTCACTGAATTCTCGACTCGTGATTTGAAAGAAAGGAATTGAACCACTCGACGGCCTCTTTTGAACAATATCCAAGATGAGATAAGGAATGTAATAGGCATTGTGGTCCACCAAATTGAAGGCCACAGATAGATCTAACAAGACCAGCAATCCGACTTTACCCTTGTTCATGATTTGCAGCACGCACGTGAGACTGTAAATCCCAGAGAGCTGTCTCAGTACTATAAAATGGTCTAAATCCTGATCGTCTATTATGAAGAATACCATTTAATTCAACATCATTTTGAAAATGGGAGGAAGCAAGTTTGTCTAAGATTTTGAGAAAGAAGTTGCAATTCGTAATCAGTCTAAAATTGTTGGGTTCTTTTGGAGCAAGGTTTGACTTTTTAAGGAGAGGGGTGACGGTGACTGCCTTGATGGAGTCTGGCACCAAACTGTCTCTAAAAGAAGCGTTCACAAATCTGGTCAAAAATGGGGTGAATAAATCACCATGTTATGATATGATATGATATGATATGGCATTTATAACCATATTATTAGTTTAATTGAGAGGGTGTTAACTGTGAATGAGGTAGAACGCATAGATGATAGAATTTGGTGCATATCAGTTATGGTAATCGGAGTAAGGGAGAAGTTGGGGTGTCCATGAGACATAACCTCTGGAGTCTCAGGGTCCCTGGTCAGCGTGTTGGAGCTTGAAGAGTTTTTAATTTTATCCCTTGCATTGTTGATTTTCACCTCAAAGGCCGTCTGAATGTTCATACAGTCTTGGTCAGTGGGCTGAAAGATGGCATGGAGCGCCTTTGGTTTTTCTAGTGATTTTACAATTTCAAAAAGCGTACCAGTGTGTTAGGCAGAATCACATGTAGTACCCTTGGGGAATACTACATGTAATAAAGACTACAAGTGTCAGTACAAATTCACCTTTGGTACAAGCCTGTACTACACAATTATGTGGTAGCAGTGGCTGAGCAGCCAGACTTATCTCAAGAGTTGAGTGAGTAGTAGAACAAGTTACACAAAGGGCCAACCAATACAGTGATTCAAACACGTACTCAAGGTTTCTTGGTAAAAGAATATACATTTATTTACACAGTCTGATTGAAAACATTACACTAGCAAGAGCAGCTCAATATCATTTACTAATATACTACAAATACACAACTAATAAGTCACTGAACAAGTTCAGCACCCCTGAAGTGGGAGCAAAATGGCACTTCAGATACTTTTAAAAGGGGTAAAAAGACAAGGTTATAAGAATCAATAGCACAAATACTTTCATAGGCAGGGCAAAGGTTTCAGTTCACTACAACCAGCAATTCAGTTCATAGGCCTGAGCCAAAGTTAATGGTTCAGAGTCTTTGTATAAGATAGCACAGTTCTGGTAGTAAACGGTTAAGTCTTTGCCAGGGATCTTAGAAGAATTTGGTCAGACGAAAAGTTAGACGAATGTTTAGGGAAGGACAAGCCTTCGAAGTCGGGAAAGTTTCACAAACTTTCGCCGTGGCTGAAAATATTTCCGGACCGCGTTTGCACATTACTTTTAAAGTGAAGAAGAGCTGTAGCTGAGGCAGTTGTTCCTGGCAGTTCGAGCAGATCTCGCTGTTCCTGAGCTTCAGTCGTGAGGACAAGAAGGAGGACGTTGGGAGGTTCATGCACTGCCCAGGGAAGAGGCCACAAGCTTGGCAAAATGCCGGTTTAAGGTGTGAGTGCCTTAAAGTCCACAAACTGGTTTCCTTCCCACTGGCTATCCGGTTTTCAACAGCACTGTGAAGAAAATTCGACCAGGATGGGGTCGGTGTCCAGGTGGCTTGTGAGTTGGTTGTTCCCACCAAACTCAAGGGAAGAAGTTAACCTTTAAGGGCTTCTCTGTCGATGGAGTTTCAGTCAATTCGGACCTGCAGCAGGGCTTCACCGGTCGTCCAGCAGATGCAGCAGTCCTCTTCCTCCAGCTTGTATTCAGTTCTTTCGTTCCAGTGGCCGACTCTGCTTTCCAAGTCCCAGAGACCTGCTTTTTAAACAGTTTTCCCCCATTAATTCCAGACTAGCTGTCAATCACACAGCAGGTTGGCTGTCCTTACCGGACATCCAGCCGGCCAATCATGCCAGAATGCATTCAGGTCTCCTAGGAGACTAAGCACAGGGAGTTTGGGCACCTCCCTCACATCCTGTCCACCCCAGACACTCAGGCGCCAGAGGAGGGCTTCAGTACTGAAGCCCGCCAAAGGCCACCAAACAAAGGGACAAAACCTAGTTTGGAGCACAGAGACAAACACAAGAAGGACCTTTTCTAAAAGAAATGGCGAAAAAAGTTGACCAGAGTCTGTTTTTACAGATAGGTCTTGGACGCCATATTGAAAAACATGGCTGACCCAATTTTTAGCTACCGTTATTCGCGGTCACGAAAAATGATTGTAGTTTGATCTAAACCACTGCCACCAGCCATTTAAAGTAGGAAAGGGTAACATTTGACTATTACATTAGTGTTTTAACTCAGGGGATGCTAGGCAACCCCTCCAACACTCTATAGGAAGATAGTGTGTGCTGGGTCTGTACATTTAAAGAGACTAGTAAAGTCAGTTTAACTCTACATGCTCTGGGAGACAGTCATCAGTCCCAGAGAAGGTATATAAACCTTGGGGAGTCTGAAAGACACATCTGTGTCACTGCACTGAACGTGCTGTGTGACACATAGAAAATGATGATGCCTATGGAGTTGGGTTTAAACTCCATAACCAAAGAACACAAAAGTAAAACACACATCAAAATACATGGAAGAGTGGGAACAAAAAGGCTCACACTCTTCCCAGGTAAAAAAAATAAAATCCTAGAAATCCAGCAAAGTTGCTGGGGGTCTCAAAAGGTAAGGGAAATTAGCACATTTTGAGAATTCTCCCTAACACAGTGGAATTGGACGATTTATCGATCAGGGTGTTAAAGAAAATATTTTTGGCGTCCACAGTTTTTAGTTTGCATAATTTATTGACATTTTTCCAAACAGTTTAATTTTCCTTTGTTTGGTGTTTCAGACATTTAGACTCGAGTTTGCGCTTCTGTCTTTTTATGTCCCCCAGTTCTGGGGTAAACCATATTTGGTGTCCGATATTGTCTCTTACAAGTTTTGGTGTGAGAGGGGCAAGCTCATCCAGCCTCTTTATAAGCTTACTGGAGAAAAAAGACAGCAAGTGATCGGCAGAATCAGAACTTTGGGTGTCTGCCATGATTGACATCAGACAATCTTGGAGATCTTGGGAGCGCTCCTTGTTAAAATCAAGACTGATTACAGTCTTTGGAGGATTGGGTTGTTTAAGGGGTGGGTCTGCAAAAAGGACCTGAAACTCAATAATATGATGCCCTACTATATACATGGTCTTGTTTGATCTATGATAGTATTGAGGTTGTTAGTAACCACCCAGTCCAGAATATTGTTTTTCCCTGTGGTGGGTTTGTTGTTTTGAACCTAGAAGTCGATGTTGGATAATGCAGTTTATGACTCAATTGCTTCTTTGTCTAGATTGTTTCCAAGCCAACAATTTAAATCACCCAAAAACAGTGTAACCTGATTTGGGCCAACAAGGTTTTTGAGAATGTGAGTGATTTCTTCATTAAAGTTGGGCATAGGTGATGGGGGCCGGTAGATTAAAACAAAGTTGACACAGCACTGATGAGTTGGATTCATTTTACCTAAGAGAATCTCGCAACCTTGACAAGAGCAGGAAGAGGAGGACAGGCTCAGTTCAGTTATGGCAAAGAAGGCCACTCTGCCATCGTGGCCTAGGAGATGGCGTTAACCTGCCTGAAGTCTATGCAAAACCTCCAAGAATGATCGGGTTTAGCTACCAACACAATAGGGGAGGACCATGGACTTGAAGAGGGCTCAATAATGTTTGCCTTCAGCATTTATTTAACTTCCTCAACCACTATTTGTTTTCAGGCTTCTGGGAGTCTACATGGTTTCAAATGGACCACTTTTCCCTTTGTGGTTCTGCTATAATGATAAGTACCATGTACTCTCCATGGTTTCTTGTAGAATATATTTGGGAATGCCATAATAAGGTTGTTCAAATCTTCTTGGTTATGTTTAGATATTTCTTGGGGAATAAATTCAGAGTTGTTTATTTCCTCGGATACCTAACAAGATAATATAGAGGAAGTGGTGGCAAAGGATTTTATTTTCACTCCTTTAGGAGATTTACGTGATAAAGGTGGGTCTTTTGTTTTCCATCAGGTTGGGCTATTTTATAGTTACAAGTTTCTGTTTGCCCTATTACCTCATACGGCCCATGCTACTTCGAGAAAAGTTTATTTTCAGAGGAAGGTAAGAGGAATAATACCTTCTGACCTACTGAAAATTCACCTTGTCACAGGTGGACTTCTGTTGGGCTTGAGCTTTCTCCATTGAAGTGTGGACTAGACTCTGAATGAGTTTCATGTGTTCTTACAATCGGGTAGCTATCTCTGAGAAGGGAATAGGTGCCTATTCCCTCTCTTCCCAGGTCTCCCGGAGAATGTCTAAGACATCTCTTAGTTCTCTACTGTAAAGTAATTCAAAAGGAGAGAATCTGGTGGATGCCTGAGGGGTCTTTCTTACTGCAAATAGGGCCCATGGGATCATGCGATCCCGGTTCTTCCCATCTTCATCTACCAATTTCCTCAAAATCATTTTAAGGGTTTTGTGAAAACTCTCTACCAATCTGACCGGTTCGGGGTAGTAAACTGAGGTTCTTAGGGTGGTAATATGTAGTAGTTGCTTGACTTAACCCACATGTTTGCTCAAGAAATTGGATCCCTAATCAGTTAGAATTTCCTTGGGGAAACCAACCTTAGAAAAGAATGGCATTAGGGGTTTTAGAGTTGTGTTTTTCCGCATGGGGTTGGCCTCTGGATACCGGGTAGTATAATCAATGATTAAGAGAACATAGTTATTACCCAGTCTATCGGTTTCCAATGGTCCAATAATATCCATCCCAATTCGGGAGAAAGGGACTTCTATTATCAGTAAGCGGTTTAGAGGGGCAGGTAAGGGAATATGTGCACTGGTTTTCTGACATATGTCACACGTCTGAAAGAAGTTCTTTATGTCAGCATGGATGCCTGACCAGTAGGATTTCCCACTGATGTGAGCTTGGTTTTAGGCTGCACCAAATGCCCTCCTGTTAAATGGGAATGTGCAATCTCTAGCACGAACTTGTGATGGGTTTAGGGTATCACTAACAGAGTTTTACTCAGGCCTTTTCTGGAGGTTTCCTTTCTATATAGTAATCCCTGTTTCATGAAAAAAGGGGCTCCATTTCCCTGGCCCTTCTCTCTCCGGAATCACCTGTAAGAAATCCTCTGCGAGTGCTGGGTCATTTCGCTGGGCGAAGGCTAGATTGAGAAAGATGGTAGGTTCTTCTTCCCTTTTTGCCTCAGAGACAGGTGTTTCTCAGCAGCTTCTCCAAAGCCTAAGCTACTTCTCTGAGTTTCCTCTGGTTTTCCTTCTTCCTTAAAACAGGGAAATAGAGTCTTCTCAAGAATTCCCTGTGCAATTTTGTCCCCACAATGTATTTCAAATGGAGTTTCGCCATGGTTCTGTAGGAGAACCTTTATGTCTAACTGATAGTATGGATCTATGACACCTGCTAGGACATCTAGACCAAACCTTCCCGGCTAGTCCAGATTGTGGGGCCAATCTTATATAACAGCCTGCAGAGAGTATTAGGACTTAGTCCGTGGGAATCATAATCATATCTCCTTTCCCAGGGGGGAAAAGTGGCTTCTCTGCTGCTACAGATATCAAGGCCTATAGATTCTTTTGTGGCAGTAGAGGGTTCAGAGGCTCTGTGACTACGTTTCTGGAATTTTAGGGTCCCCCAATTTGTCTCAATTGAGTCGTATCCCACTCTGACACCATATGCAGAGAAGGCATGGCCTCATAAGTATGACACCGACACAATGGATACAATTTGTAAAACCTTTATTGCAAATGTTGAGATTGGAGAAACTCCTATCTTGCCCTATAACTAAGATGGGAGTAGTCCCGACCATCAAACGATAAACAAAACAGTCCTAGTGGAGTCCGTCAAATCAAAATGGCCTATGCTAACAAAAACCTAATGCCTGCCCCATCTCTTGTACAGAAAGTGTAAAAAGGTGAAATGTATGTAAAGGAAAAATCAGTGTTCAAAAGAATAAAGCTACTTGAACCGGCTCTCCTCCTCACGTTAAACCTCACGGAGTAAGGCTGTCCTTGTAGGCAGCATTGCACATTCTGGCACGGTTTCTAACATTCTAAGCAGTTCCAAACCCTGGATTGAGGCCCACCTGGCCTTCTACATTAAAGTCTCTTTCTTGATTTTCAAAATTGTATTGCAACAAAAAAGTTCACAAAGGTCCCCCTCTGCCGGGCTCCGACCTAACAGCATTGAGTTCACGTAGGTCCCCCTGTATCGGGCTCAGACCTCACACATCACAGTTCAACATAAACATGCAAGGGGCACTCTTCCACAAGCTTATTGTACTTCGGGTCTCCCTCAATCGGGATCGGACCACGTTTAAATGTCTAAGACTATTGGGTGTGTAGCTCTCTTTACAGACCACTGCAGGACCACTTCGACTCAAAGTTCATGTTTACTCTTGCTTGATTCACTTTTGCTGTTTGTTCACTTTTCAAACAATGTACCTTTCACTGAGACTTTCGACTGGGCTACTTTCCTTCACCTGAACACTCTGTTACTTAGTATCGTTGATCTCATAGCTGTCTTTTACTTCAATATTCATTCACAGGTCTGCCTTACTTTGCGTCTCATCCACATGCGTGCAGCCTTCACTTGGGATATAATGTTGCTACTTCATTTGCTTTAACACACTACCGGTCTCTCAGGTCAGTTTCCAACTCACCGGCGGTGTGCACTTCTTTCTTGTTCAGCTATTTCCAATTCACAAATCAAGGTTAATACCACAGGCTTGGCCTCGCCTTCCCAACTTTGCCTTTCACCCGGAGGGTCGCTGGTGTCCTTGAAACACAATGCAATCTTCACTTGTGGAATCTGGCCTTCTCCACATGTCTTTCGCGGTCGGTCGGAGGCAATGACCTCCAGTATGGAACCCTTGGGGTTTTCGGCCTGCTGCTCTCGTCCCTTGGTCCGTTGCTCTGCTCCAGTAGGTGTGTCTTCATCCCAGAAGTTCTGCTCATACTCGTACTCAGCTTTGCTCAGAGTTTGTCTTTAGGTGTTGCCTTTTATTCGTGTGAGGAGAGCTAACTGGTATCAGGTGTATGCACTTAGTGTAAAGTGCCTGACTTTGCCTGACCTGATTAACAGGACATGTCCAGTACGATGTGAGAGAGTTTGTATGGTTACTTTCAGTCACCCTCTTCCTTAGCCCAGTGTTTGCATAAAAAAAGGGGGGGGGGGAGTTGGGACTTCAGAAAATCCTACAAAATAGGATGGGGTAGATGAACAGAAATGGGGGGAATACCGCATCTCACCATCGGCTGCCTCACCCCCAAGTCCCGGAAGACCCCTCACCAAGGTTATCCTCCCACACTGGTCCACTCCGAGGGTCTGGATCCAAAGGCGATGGCCGTGCCCTGGCCAACTGAGAGAGATCCACAGGGACTAGCAGGTGAGACTCCCTCTGGTTTCTCACACGCCTCTTCATTTACTAAATGTGAACAACGCCTTTGACCTTGGCAATATTATTGTTTTTCCTCACTTGGTGTTTGACCATTTTATTTCTGGCCTTAAAGCTGCATACTTTAGGTTGTATACAAGCTACTAATTCCACTATCGCCTACAACACAATGGGGCTCATGTTTGTCGGGGGTCTAATGTAGCAAACGTGTGGAAAAGCCTTGCGTAAGGCTTTTATGCATGTTTGTTCCGTAACGCTCCACTTAAAATCATTTGTATGGTGAAGAGGAGTGGCAGAACGCTTGCAAGGCACAGGCAAAAACACATTTTTAAGATGAGTCCTAGCAGTGGCAAAGATTCACCAGATCCCAAAGCGAGTCAAATGGAAGACATTTCCACTTGGTGTAGTTGCCATTTTTATCAAGTAATACCAACTTTAATTAAAAAAATAACAGTTTCAGTGAAACCTCCACTTGCATGGCCTACATATTAGAAGATGACCCACCGCCATCATGCGTAACTCAGCAAATAGACTTCAGGACAGAGTGTCTTAGACATTCAGTTCTGAGAATGCCAGTGGTACTTATGCACACGTTTTGTGGCACAATCCACCTTTGTGCTCCCTGCAATGAGTGAGCATTGTGTCTATACCTTTTACAGAATAAAAGTTGTACAATTTGCTTTGACGTTACTTGACAATGTGGATGCACATCGATCTCAATTGTTCTCTATATTTGAATTGCCAAATGTATCCTAATTATGTTATGATCAACTAATCATTATTTTTATTTTGTTTTTTAGAAAACGTGTACAATGTTGTTTGTCACATGACTAACTGACCTTAACATGTACAGGTGTTCAATAAATTGAGATACTGTCCAGCAACTATTTAATGGCCTTAGATGATAATTGTATATATCTTAGTTTCCAACTATTTGTCATTGAACTGCCTTGATTAGTACATTTATTGTTGAGCGGCTACATTTTGTATACTTTTTAAAAGATAAGCAAACATTTTGCAATGTAAATTTTACTTTCTTTTGCCTCAACAATTTCTCTTATTTCAAAAGATGGTACAGGCTTGTGGCCAATAGAGGCTATACATTGTGGATTCACATACGATTGGGGGTCAGAGTCCGAAGAGCCAAACCTGCATGTGATGTAAGAATCATAAAGGAAGAATAACGCAGTGATTCCGGTGAATACACCTGATTTGCTCAGATGCAGCCAAATACAACATAGTTTTATGTATCATTCCACTTTTTTTCAGAATTTGTACAGATGTGTTTTTGCAATCGTTGTTATTCATATTATTCTTTACAATTCATTTCATTACTAGCAAACCACAATCTCAATTATGAGGGTTTGCACTCAGTTTTCCAAGAAGTGTATTTTACATCACCAAAGGATAAATGGGCACGTGACATGAGAAACAAAAACCACAAGAATCCTATAAGAGATCCCATTGCTTATTGGTATCCTTTTTTATAATGTGTTTGGATTACCTTACGTTGCAAGGGTCTACATTTATGAATACGTTGAGTGAGTAACATGAGAAAAAAAGCACACCATAAAGATGCTGTGTTGTGATTTAAATAAACTAATGTTATCAAAGAATCTATATACGTGATCACAATTTTACATTTATTGTTGAAGTCACCCAATCCAAGCCACACAAGGTAATTATAAAATGGGCATGTCTATATTTTGTATAATTTCTCTATTCGGTTTGGTATGTGCTTCATGTATAGAAATATAGAAATGACATTAGATTACTTCAAAATTGCATTGTCAGACTACATATGTCCCTTTTTCAACCATATGTTTTGTGTCGCTCAACGTTAGCTTTTAAAGATAAAAATCTAAGTATGTATTATTGAGTATGACTAACAGCTGTGGTATGGATGAGTGCAGGTACTCAGTATCGTGTTGCTTACTTATCTTCTACTTCTTTAAGTTTTTTTAGTTTAATTTTCTAAATTTCATCCACAGTCAGTAACTAAATATCAGACATACTATCAATTTTATGTGCCGTAAAATTATTATTATAAAATCACATTAAAAGTAACAGACTTTAAACGTATGTCTACAAGAGAATGTGCTCTACGGACTATGTTAGACCCTCTAATGGATTTCAGTATACGAATAGGAGGTACAACAGGGGTCCTTTAGTAACATAGGAAGGCACCCATATAAAAATATATTCAAAGCATACATCAACCAGACGAGGTGCATAAAGCTGGTTTTTTGAACGCTGACCCTGTGAATGAACATATGTCACTAGTCCTGCAGGTAGACAGATATATTTATCCTCACATAATCTTGACAATCTCCACCCAAATAAAAGCAAAGTCCACTTTAGCCAACCTCTGAAAATGGGAGTGGGATACCGGTCATGGAGGGTGCCAGAATAGCCCTACTACCGAAATCGATGTACAACACAAAGAAATCAGATGCCAACCGTAGACACAGTGTCTATAGCTTTTACTTTAGAGGCTATCCTTGTGAATCGACATATGTCACAGGTCTGGCAGGCAGATGGAGACGTTTCCCCTCACATCTTTTTTGCAAAACCACCCCTGCAATCAAAGATTAGACATAGTATACTGGCATAACACATTAATGTATTTCCAACCCCGAACAAACATTATGCAATAGAATTCTTCTAGCTGTCCCTATATCAAATATACACCTCCTTATCCCAGTACATAAAGGACACTTGTAATCCATAGGCAGAGATCTCTCTGCTTTTAACTACAGAAATGATCCTCGCCCAATGCATAATCACTCCTTTACATCTTTAAAAGAGATATTACCTGTCTTGTTTCATGCTGTTTTCTTATTAAAATGTGGGTAGGACTTTAAAGAAAAAAATGTCTATTGTGTTCTCCCTGCTGTAAGGAAGGCATGGCATCAATAGTAAGACAGACACAAGTGACCATAGTACAAGAGTGTTTATTGAACTTTAACAAGGGTGTGATACACGCCTATTTAATCCTAAATCTACAGATGGGAGCAAGCTATGACCATCAAATAATAATAATGCAGTTCTAGTGGAGTCTCATCAAAATAAAAGGGCCTATACTAAAAAAAAACTATTGCCAATCCTTACCTCTAAGTACAAATAGTGTGGGGTAGTGTTCATGAAAAAGAAAGAAGTGTTCACAAAATGATAAGTCAGGATGTTCAGGCTTTTGGCCTCCCTTCCCCATGTTTTCAGCATGGGACAAGGCGGTTCAATCGAGCATAGCACACTCTTAGGCTTCTGCGGTACGAGGACACAGTTCCATTACCAGCATCAGGGCCTTCTGTGCCCAAGTCTCTCAAGTTATCAAAGTCTCTTGATTCAGAAGGACTGGTGTAACCAAAACAAACATAAAGTTCCCTTCCTCTTACAAGTACTAAAGGTAGGTGATTCACTCTTCACCCTCGATCCCCCTCAGCCGGGTTCAGATCCCTTTTTATACAACAATCATTGCTTTGGAATATCTTTGCTCAGGTGACTCACGGTTAACCAGGGACCCCCCTCAGCCGTGCTCAGATCCTTCCTCTTACACAATTAGTTTTCCTCAGCTGGGCTCAGACCAATTGCAGTTCGTATTAGCTATCGAAGACCTTTGAATGTTCACAAGGTTTAGCTTCACCCGTTGCAGGACCACTTCAACTTCCCAATTTACATTTGCCACCACTCAGTTGGATACCTAACAGAAACCTTTGAATGAGCAGCCACGTGGTGCAGGACCACTCTGTACATGGTATCTATCTTGGGTTCAAAAGTTCAGTCACTCCTTGGGTGTTCAATTATGTTCGCATCGCTCATCACATACACTTCCCACACTGTTCTCTTCAGATTTCTTCATACAATGTTGCTGCTTGCAACCTTGGTTCTAACACAGATCGGTCTGCTTTCAGTCTCCCCGACTCACCAGCTGTGCTGACTTTACTGGTGCTGCTTTGTTGTAGGAGCCACGGACAGTACCACAGTGGCAATCGCTCCTCCCCATCTTGGCATTCGATGCGGGTGAGCACCAAGTACCTCCGACACACAATGCACTTTTCTTTAGCTTTATTTCCAGGTCGTATGTTTTTTATTCTCGAGGGCTCAAGAAAGTGGTGTTGTTTCTCTGAAAAGGTCATGGGCACTTCCCTCCTTGCAACCCTCTCTGGTCTTGCTGTCTTTCTTCTTGTATTAAACTGCCATCTCAGAACTGCTGCTTCCTCATGTGTTTAGCCTTGCTCAGATTATGCTTTCATGCTCTGCCTTTTATCGATGTGGGGAAGTGTGATGGAAGTCAGGTGTGTGTAATTATCAGTAATTGCCCGACTCTGCCTGACCCTTGTGTTGGGACATGTCAGATATACGGCTCAGGTGTTAGTATGTTTTCTTTCACAGTAAGCTGTCAGTGAGAAAGTGTTTGTGTCGGATAAGGGGGGTGGGGTTCAATTCCTAAGTATCCTACCTGGTAGGATGGGAAAAAGATGTTACAGGGAAGGAGCTACTGTGTCTCACCATCCGGTGTCCCACACCCACTCCCTGAAGACCCCCCATCCAGGTGATCCTCCTGCACTGGTCCATCCCCAGGAACTGGATCCAAAAGAGATAGCCGTGTCCCGGCCACCTGGATGAGAGATCCCTGGGGACTAGCGGTTGAAACACCTTCTGGCTCCTCACACTACCTAAAGTGTTTCTAGATATCTACTATTTTTAATAATACACACTGCAATTTGTGTTTTGCTGTGTAGTGACCACATTCTTTTATTTGTTATGCTTTAACTTTCTAATTTTGTCAATCATTCACATGCATGAAAACTCATTTTGAATTTTACTTTTTAATTTCAGAACATTTGTAGACTAAAATGCTATCATGGATTGTTTTTGGATGTCCAAACTTCAGTCCTGACAGAACTCCCAATACAGTGATGCACATTTTCCCAAAAGATTTGTCGTTGACACGAGTATGGTTGCTCAACTGTGGTTTCCAGATTCCGAGGTTGAGAGCCACACCAATGATGTCTTTGCAGATGTAAGGGGAAATCATTTCGGCATGTGCAGCATGCACTTTTCATCGAATAAGCATGAATCGTGCTTCCCTCCTCTCATTTTACCATCCCTCCCGTTCTCTCCGGTCCGCTGATCTCTACCTTCTCACAGTACCCCCCACCCCTTGCGCCGCCTCGCGCTTCCGCTCCTTCCAACTCCTGGCCCCCCTCCACTGGAATTCTCTACCTCTCTCAATCCGCTCCTCCCCCATCTACTCATCCCTCTGCTCCTCCCTGAAATCCCTTCTTCTCTACTCCCCTCCCTGACCCTCTCCTTACCCCCCTCTCCCCTTCCCAAACCCCTACCCCCTCCACTCACCTCCTCCTCCTCCCACTGACCTCACTGGGCACTGCCACCTAGAGGGCAAGAGGCCACCTGGGTCTCTCCCCCCCTGCTCCCCCCGTCTCCCACCCTGCTAGCATCGACCCTGATTCTCATACCCTCTACCTTCCCCCTCCCCCCTCTCCCTCCTCCTCCCCTCCCCTTGAGTAAATTGTTCCATATACTGTACTTCTGGTTTGTTTCACGTTTGTAATAAGCTTCTCAAAATGTTGTATTTTGTTGTTAATCTGTAAAGCGCTTTGGCGTAAAGCGCTATATAAATTCAATAAACATAAACATAAACATAAGTTAACCAAAAAGGTCTGCCCCAAAATGACTTGCAAGTCACTTCCAAATGATGTTCTCAATGTCTTTCAACATTAGTATAGACAGATATGTATTAAGTAGAAAAATTATTTTCATAACTTTAAACTGTTTCTACTACATTGGATTACATCCAAAACTTGGATTGATTCAATGTAATATCACAGATTTCAGTATCACTATTATGAACTCATTGGAACATTTGTAATTATTAATATAACTCCATTTATCTTGACACTTTTCGTTACATAGACACAGCTAATAGAAGTGCACTCAAGTACTTTGGAAAAGAAGACAGACACTTCCATTGAGCCTCCGGCGAGCCTATATACCTTAGATAGTGATTGATTTTGTTTGAAAAAATCTGTGCTAGTCATACCTTTTTTTCTCTGAATCCATTTATTGACACTTTAGTTTTCAACAGAGCCAATCGTCAAGGTGTACAAGTTTACCAGCAACCACAGACATGTCGCTTGGCTAGCAAGTATGTTTTTCTTTTAGTTTTACATTAGTCTATATGTTGAAAGTCGTGGAATAATGTGTCACATTCTATATTCAAAGCCATTGGGCCTCATTACAACCCAGGCGGTAGGGGGTTAACAGCGCCAGTAAAGCTGCCGGAACCGTTAACCCTCTACCGCCTCATTACGAGGTCTGCTTGCGGGTCCCGCTAAAGACGCCTGGTAAAACCAGGCGTCGTTAGCGGGTCCTACGAACAGACCAGGATGCTAACAACGGGCCTGTCATTAACGGGCCTGTTGTTAGCATCCTCCCCATTCCCATTGAGACCTATGGGGGCTCAAATAGGAATGGGGATGTACCGGGTCAGGGTTCCGTGAATGGGGAAATACTGGGCCCTCAAGGGTCAGAATGACCCAGTATTTCCCCATTCAGGGAACCCGGGCCCGGTACCTGGTATGGGGGTAGCCATGCAGCTAAAAGCAGCATGGCTACCTCCATACTCGGAATGAGGCCCATTGTCTTTATTATTGCTCTATAAATCTTGGTCATGTGTGATTTGGTTGGTTGTTTATTTAATAAAGTTGCTAGTCACTACAGCATTGAAGCCATCTTTCTAATGTAAATATGCATGTTTATAGTTTTTTGGTTGAATGTTTACTGGAACAAGAACACTGTTGTGGTATTACTGTATGTTCAACTTTTAAAATGTTGGTAAAATATGATTTTCTATATATGTTTAATATCTACACTTCCTCTACAGGAGACGTCCGGGACGTCATTATCGTAAACATCATCACTGCACACTGATCAGGACAATGAGGTATGACAACATGTGCTGTACTAAGACTATGTATGTTTATGAGAATGTAACCTGTATCTACAATAGCATCACATGTGGTATGCAAGAGGGCCATTTATTAAGTCTACTGGTATTTTTTTTAATTCATTACAGCTCACCTGCTAAACATCCCCAACTGTGAATCCCTCCTCCTTTACCTGACATCGGACCCTCAAACTAACCTCACATTCATACTCATATATAGACCACCAACCTACAATGCCTTCGTAGACACCTTCGTTGAAGCCATCACAAACCTGGCCATCAAACATGATCACCTGATCATCTTCGGGGACTTCAACATATGGTTCAAAGAAGAGAATGCAAACTCACAGAAATCGCTTACTAAGCAGCTTGAGACAATGAGACTACGCCAGATGGTGAAAGGAGTGACACACACAACAGGTAACACTCTTGACGCAATCTTCACCAACAAAAACCTAATCTCAACTGTGCCTCCAATACAAATACTATGGAGCGACTAGCTCATTATACCATTTGTGATCAAATTACCTGGAAAAGAAACTGGAATAACGTCAAAAGAAGCAACTTAGAAAAACAACTAGAATCCTCAAAACCATCGATCTCAAACTTGGACACAACTGACCTAGACAAGAAAGCAGACCTAATCTAGAAATGTATTGCTGGAACAATTGACCTCATCTCCCCAGAAAAAAAACTCATCCCAATTTGAAATAAAGCAGAGGCAAGATGGCTTACACCCCACCTCAATTCAACAAAAAAACAATCCATAAACTAGAACAAGAATGGAGGAAAAACTACGACCAAGCCAAAAGAATAATTTATCAAAATCAAAACCGAGCATACGAAAAGGAAACTCTTAAAGCCAAAAAGAAATACTATGATGACAGGATCACAAAAGCCACTAACACTCAAAAAGAACTATTCAACATTGTAAACGAGATGAGAAATCCCCCTGGATGCAATAACACACTGGTACCTTCTCAAAAAAGATGTGATGATCTCACTGATCACTTTAAGAATAAAATCAATGACATACACTGCATCACACAGAGTTGACCAATCAACTAGACCGTGCTGCAAACCCCTGCCTATGCTGGGTCCTCAGAACAGGCTGAAAAGCTTTGCCCAAATGTCAACAGAAAAACTCCTCAACCTGGTGAAAAAAAGCAACAAGGCAGGTTCTCCAAAGGACCCCTGCCCACCAGACATCTTTAAATCAATCCTTACACAGGGCACACCATTGGAATGCTACCTAAACCTCTTCATCTCATGCGGAGAGTATTTTGTCTCAATGGGGAGAGTACCGCCAGCATTCAAAGCTGCGTACATGAAACCACTACTCAAGAAGACAACGGGTGATGTGGAAGACCTCTCAAACTACAGACTGATCTCATACATTCCCTTTCCAGCCAAACTATTAGAGACCTATGTCTACGAACAAACACTGGAACATATGGAAAATGACCAACTACTGGACCAGGCACAAGTCGGCTTCAGACCCGTGCACATGTTGCAAGTACCATTTAAGTACCACTTGGCCATGCTACTTTGTTGCTGGGACTGTGGATTTGAACTTTCTCTTCAGCAAGAGGCGTGTTTCAGGCATGTTTTCAACAAACTTACAAATCACATCCACTTTGTGATCCGCCTCCTAACGTCTGCTACATATTGTGAACGCTCGCGCACCTGCGCGCGTGCATCTGTTGCAAGTAACATTTAAGTATCGCTTGGCCGTGTTACTGTGACTGTGGATTTGAACTTTCTCTTCAGCAAGAGGTGATTCTACAATGGACTGCCATAAGTACTTTATTATTGTATAAGTGCATCATTCTTACGCACTCATTCTTTGTTTCAGGCGTGTTTCAGGTGCGTTTTCAAAAAACTTACAAATCATACCCACTGCGTGATCCGCCTCCTAACGTCCCCTACATATTGTGAACGCTTGCACACCTGTTGCAAGTACCGTTTATGTACCGCTTGGCTGCTTAGCCGCGGCGTCGCGGTCACCGGCAAGATGCTCTTTCGTACCTTTACCAATCAACTGGGGACCGCTGGCTAACACTACATTGATTGAGGAGGTGAGGCTCGCCTCGTGATAACAGTTTATTATGTAACAACTAACAGCACGCAAACCCAATTTTACTCTTTAAAAACTTGTATGCCAATCTATCTGAACATACCTGTACATATGGCGTCAGATGAACGTATCAAAGGGACCTGCTCCTCCCACAAGGCAATCATCCAGTCTCCTCTCATAAAGACATTCAGGCATTTTGCTCTCCTCGCTTCAACAGCGTGGCAGGAACCGCTGCCCAGGCAGTGCGAGAATCTTTTATCACCCCAAATACTTATGAGATCACCCCAAATGTCTTAATTTGCCAATGGGAACGAGTCCCTTTTTATCGTTAGAACTGCCTTTAGATGTCGTGTTAGCAACACATACAGTGTCAGATCAGACCATCCTACACTCTGCTTTGTCAGTTGTGTTACTGCCACAAACATCTGGGGACTCGCACAAGCAGGCTATTAACACAGGTTTGAACATAAGCAGAGTCTGTTCCAATATTTTGATATATGCAAGTCAATGTGAATCACTTATTTCAATACACAGTGAATAATCTGATTATCATGACAGATGTCCCATGGACTTGTCCTCTTACTCTGCTTCTGTGACGTATGCGCAGCCTACAACGCGCAAACCATATCCCTGTCCGCCCAAAATAAAAATGTAATTAACACCTCCATGATAGAAATTACACCATCTGCCATTAACACCACGATCAATAGCTTGTATAAATTGTTTGAGTCCCTGGATCTCTCCAATCCTCTCAAATCTTACAAATCTCAGAGTGGCTAGCTACCAGAATGATGGATGCTTCAATTCCAGAAGTCGAGATTTGTCACCAAGATGCCTTCATAAATCTTGTGTTTTATGCCCGTGCTCGCTCGCTGCCTCCAGCATTCCTTCTGCTCTCCCCTTAATTCCACAGATTATTCGTCCTCTGGTGGGAATAGCTAGGTGTAATGTAGAGGAGGCAGCAAATGACTCTCGGGCAAGCATTGATCCACCAGAAGTGGCTATCCAGTTTGACCCACCGAAAATCCAGCCTGATATGGCGGTCAGGCAGAATACTCAGAAGGAGACGCAGCCTGCCTGTAAAAAAAAATTAAAACAGCCATCTTTGCAGACAAAGAAACCCAAAAATGTCTAGTGAGAGCGCAAAATCTAAAAAATATAAAGCACTAAACCCTTGTTTCTGTGCTAGTACTGCTACCCAGAAGTCATCAGACACTTTAGGGATCTTACCAACATCTCAATTGACTAATTTAATGTTGACTAGCAATGCCCCTGTCTATACGAATCAGGTTCTCCCGACTCACTACGCCCCCTTGAATGACCTCATACAGGCCATTGAAAATGCTGATAATTTAGCTACTACAAAGGTTCCTTGTAGTAACCTAAAATTCTTGTCGCAGGAGGTCTCCTTAGTAGCCAAGACAGCTACTGGTAGGGAGACAGGCTTGGTGGACATGATTGGAGAAATATAAAAGGCTGTAGATGCCTATTTGGAAACTCGTACACAATCAGCGGTACCTAAGCCACCCGTACAATCAACAATACCAGGCTTTAAGCCGTTTTCTTCTTCACAATCTCATAAATTACCATCGTGCACCCCCCCCCCTCACCCCCCGGGTTAGCTCCTATACCGGTTAATGTTAATCCCAGTGAACAGTCTGATGTGTCCTTGGGCCCCAGACTCTGCCTATCAATAGAACCACCCACCAGTCTAATGTTGTTCTTCACTCAGATCAAAGATCAAAAATGTGTGGATCACAAAGCGCCTGGCCTTCATAACACACAGCACTCTCGTTTTCACTCTTTGGTTATGAAATGTCGAGAGGCACCTTTTATTAAATATAATCTGAATAGAAAGAGTGTGCTGAACATCTTTAATGAATTGCTTGACCTCTAGGATATCACTTCCTCTGACATAGACCAGGTAGAATTGTTATCTGATTATAGTTGCTCCATTGTTATATTGTGGATTCCCTCAGTGGTGGTTTTAAACACCATCTGGAAGTCAAATATGGACCTTTTAAAAATGGGTTTCCTCATAGCTCAAGACTCAGACCGTCAACAAGGCACAGATAGAACTGTAAGTATGGTGCCATCTTGCGCCACCTGCGATCACCTCTGTAGTTCCATTGCACATCCTTCATCTCTTCCTCATTCAAAGATGGCATAACCATCAACTTATGTTAAACTCCAGTCGTTTGCCCTGGCCAGTTGGAACACTCGGGGACATCTACATCTTTAAACATTTGCTAACAACAAAATAGACTCATTTGATATTCTAGCATTCTAGGAAACGTAGTTAACATTGACCCCATTATGGGATGACCACGAGATTTCCCTTCTTCCAGCGAAGGCTTCTGTAAAAGGGAGACCAACCACTGGCTTTTTTATCGCAGTACAAAAGAGTTCTGGGTTGTCCATCAAACCGTGGGCAACCTTTAGTAATTTTCTTCAATTAATCAGAGTCTCCACACACCACCAGACCACTGCCCTCTTAAAAATGTATCGCAAACCGGCTGGCATTGCGGATGATGCTTTCTATCAAGCCTCAACCAACTTGTTGGATGTGATATCCATGGCCTCTGACATCACAACTACTATAATAGTAAAAGAACTTAATATAGATTGTATAAATAATAAACTGGGGCCCAAGCAGCGTGATGCAGCAAGATGGATGACTCTCATGGCTGATAGAAACTTTAGAATGGCAAACGGTTCTCTCTCAGGTGATGTGCCAGCGCAACACACTTGGCGCAGAGGCTCCTCATCAAGCATCATTGACTACATCTATATAGATGCCGTATTGTATCCGATTATTGATAGATTTGAGATCATTACTCAATATCAAAGCGATCGCAATATGCTGTCGTTAAGCTGGTCATGGCCTCTTTACAAAACACAACCGTTAATGCAATAGTCTAAGCAGACTTTACTGGTTTTATAACTCCACAACTTGTTTCCGTTGGTCGGAGTCCAATCTACATGCCTTAAACAATGTTCTAGACTCTCATCAGGCCAAGGGACTCGCTCTTGACTATAAACAAATGCTAAATTCGTACAAGAAAGCCATCATGTCTTCAGGCCCTATGGCCTTTAAACAGACATTAATATGACCATGAAATAAGACAAAGGCGAGCTGGTTACAGAAGGGAGAGAAAAGACATTTCAAAACTTCTAAAGTATGATCAAGCAAGGGCCTTTAAGTCGGCTAAAGCGCTAATGTTCCAGAAAGACAGTGAATCTTTGCTCATAGCTTTGACTAATAAAAATATTGCTGAAACTTGGGCCATCCTAAATAACTGCACTTATGAAAAGCAGTCATGCGTCCAGATTTACGACGTGAAAGAACATCAGTGGCTACAACATTGTTCTGAACTGTATGCTGTTTCAAAATTTGACAACTACATATATGCACAGCGATCCACCTTTTCTTGGTCATTAGAATACTCTGAAGTAATAATTGATGACCTTATTAAGAAATCCAGCTCATCACGTGCAGCTGATCCCGACGGCTTACATAATGTCATGTTTAAGTCACATCCTAACCTTTGGGCGACCATCCTGCATAAAATCTTTAGACATATTTTACTAACCCGTATCGTTCCGGTCTCTTGGTGTACATCGTTAATCGTACCTATTTTTAAAAAGGGCGACCAGTCATCACCTCAAAATTATAGACCTATTGTGTTACTTGATGCTCCCGGAAAGATATTTGCTCGGTTGGTACTGCGTGATTTTAATGCCTGGACACTAGCCTACCAGCGACGTGGCCCGAATCAATCAGGCATGGCCACGTCAGTGAACCTGTTATGTCTTAATGCCATTAAAGCTCAGGCCCATTCCACAAGACAGCCGATTTACTTTGCTTTCGTAGATCTTCACTTAGTGTTCGACTTGGTTTCTACGTATATTAAAATTGCTAAGAGCTGGGTGCCCTCGTTCATTAAGCAACATCATATATGCCTTCCACTCTAATCACGTCTATTCAGATCCAACGGTCAATGGAAGGATTGTTTTCTTCATCCATTCCAACATCTCGAGGGCTGAAGCTGGGATGCATCCTTGCTTCAGCCCTTTTCAACTTTTGTATACATGATGTCCAACAGGTCTTTGAAGACGTGGTCTCTGATTCCCCCAAAATCAATGGCACCTTGATCAAAGCCCTTCTTTATGCAGACGACCCCATGCTCATCTTGAAAACACCAATCGGGCTACATAAGTTACTAAATCCTTTTGACCAATATATTACACAAAACAAGCTGAAAATGAATACTACAAAACTCAGGTCGTAGCCTATTCACCTAATATTTGACTCGAGGGAAACTGACGTGGTCATACAACAACGTACATTTGGAAGTGGTGCCCAGTTATGTGTATTTAGGGATGGTCTTTGAAAGCTCTTTATATTCAAGAGGCCATATGGGAGCCATGGAGCAGAAATTAGCCTCTGCCATATCGCAAACTAAAATCATATTACATAGATATGGCAAATTTTCAATAGAACCTGCTTTGACATATTGAAACCAAATAGTTTCTCCGAGTTTGTTGTATGGGCTGGAGACCAGAGTAATTCTGCCCATTAAATGCCTCAATAAATTGGAATCAAAATATTGGAGAACTATTCTTCATCTCCCACAGGGCATTCCTGGCCCGTGTATGTGATTTGAACTGGGGCTCATTTTGCTCAATGCCCTCTATCACTGGCGATTATGTGCCTTATTTAGGAAATGTCTTCTATCCACCAATTTCAATGTTCTTTCAAAGGTGTTGTCGACCTCTTTGTTTACATCCCAACATGTTTTCATACAAACATGGATAAAAGGTATTTATCGCATCCTTGCTTTGGCTGATGTATCAATTGAAACCTTAGTCTCCGATCCTGACAGAGCGAAGAGGAAAATAGATCAAACAGATTGGATTGAAACAAGAAACTTGTGCTTGAAATACAAACATTTTGCTAGCAATCCATTCGGGGAAAACAAGTTTCGTATTCTGGAACCTTATCTTTGTAAATCACTGTCTCCATGGATGCGAACATCTATTCAATGTCTGCGTTTCAACCTGTGGCCCACTAGAGCTCTGCTAGAGGAACGGAAGCCATTGCGGTGGAAAAAAGTTTTTGCCGTTATTGTCAAGATCGATTATGCAGAGAAACTCTTGAACATTTGATTGTGCACTGTCCTGGTCTCATATCGCTGCGATTGAGATATTTTGCAAAACATTGTATCTCGTTTGCTCACATGAATGCAGATTTGAGGTAGGCAGTCATTCTATGCACGCCATCCATTGCTATACATATTTCAACTGTCAATATTTTGATGGCATTGATGCTAGTAACCTCAATTCCTTTAGGCAACCCCACCATCTAAATGTGTTTATCTGTCAACTATTCAAGAATAACTTCAGTGATTATTTTACTTATTCACATTGATTTAATAATAGTTATATGCACAAAATGCTGAAACATTCCGATACATGTAGAATATGATAACGGTTATGATGACATCTTCTTAGTGCATCCAAGTTGATTACTTTTTATCTTTTCTCTTCATGTATGAAATTGTTTGAGCAGTTATATCATGTTACCCATATTTTTCTGCTTTAGGTTTTAATGTGTTTGAGTTTTTTTCTTTCATTGTAGTTGAACTTGTCTTATCATCATGAATGTGTAATCCCATTTTATTTTAAAAGTATTGAAAAGTCGATTAATTTCAGCTGAATCAATAAAACATTTTTTTTTTAAAAGACCCATGAGAGGGACAGAGATGGTGCTGCTCTCTATATGGGATGACCTAAAGATCAACACAGACTCCAACATAAACTCAGCACTGATACTACTCGACCTCTCAGCAGCATTCAACGCAGTCAACCATAGCATCCTTATCAAGAGACTGGAAGAAATAGGGATCACTGACATAGTGTGCCTCTGGATTAAATCTTTCTTATCTGAAAAAACAAACAGTATGGATAAAACCATTCAAATCCGTACTGCGGGACACCACCTGTGGAGTACCACAAGGATCCTCACCATCCCCACTCCTCTTCAACATCTATATGACACCACTAATCAACCCCATCAAAAGAAAGGGCTTCACCTGCTACAACTACACAGATGACACCCAAATCATCAAAAAAATCGGCGATGAACAAGAGGAGAACACAAAGCTAGTAGACTGTCTGAAGGAAATCTACCAATGGATTAACATTAACAACCTCAAAAATCAACGTGGGCACGACTGAAATCATGATTACAGTACATCCCATGGCTCACTGAACTGGGAACAGCACCCACACCATCGAAAGTTGTCAAAAACCTGGGAATCCGAAATGGAACAATGCGCTAACACTAGAACCGCAAGTAAACACGATAATCAAGAAACGTCTCTTCATCTACAGACAATCAAAAAAAATGTACCAATCCTCTCCTTCACACACAAAACACTGGCCATCATCTCCCTCATCATGTCCAGGATAGACTATGCCAACAGCTCATACCTCAGAATGCTGGATTATTTACTGAAGAAAGTGCAACATATACAGAACGCAGCAGCCAGAATTCTCCTCAAACTCTCACAAAGGGACCATATCACTACGGCGCTAAATATGCTACATTGGCTACCAGTCAAAAAACAAATCACTTTCAAAACAATGTGCATAACAGAGAGCAATCGATGGCCTACGAGTGTAATTCATTCAAAAGAAAATCGCCATCTAGTGTGAGGGGTCAGTAATGTGAGGCGGACAACTATTTGATGATTTATCAAAATATGGCATTTTATTCTCTAAATAAATGTAGTCAAATGCCTCAATATCCCTACTGTGCTGAGGAGTTTCCTGCCTAACCAAAGCTAAGGGAAAACACTAACACAGGATATCTGGCCCTCACACTAAGCAACAAATACACAAACAAGATATATGGCAATACAACATAACAAACAACATTCACAATTTCTGAATAACCTTGTGATGTCCGGGGTAAATTCCCTTCCCCAGTATTCAAGGTCAAGACTGCTAATGTTTAACCAAAGAAAGCAATGTCTCAAATCAGTTCTTGATGTTTCATGGTCAATGTAAGGTTGGTTAACCAAAGTTCCAATTATAGCAAATTGCTTCTCCTTGGTGAAATATCCACTTTCCACTTCCACCAAATAGCACTAATGGTAATTCCAACCACAATGACTCATCACCTTATCATGAAGACTTGCAACAGTTCAAAAGAAATACAATATCCACAACTGTCAGTAATACACAGTTCTTGGTTAACAGCAATTCATTAATTACAGTTTTAGACTTCACAATGGTATATTTGTCAGGATGACTTCTGAGTGCTGGTGCTTCCACTCCAACAACTTCAATTATGAGAACAGTCACCTTTGCCTCACAGTACTCCACTTTGTTTAGGCTACTATGATGTTGCATCTACTAACAACCATATATACCACCACAGCTTCAGTACTTTGGACTTGTACCACAGCTTCAGTAATTTGTACTTCAAGACATGCTTCGACAAGATACACGTTAGAGTACTTCAACACCTTCAAGAAGGCAAGGCACTCTTCCTCTGAATATATCTCTTCAAAATGGGCAGCTTCTTTCCCTCTCTTGTCTGTCTGCCACAATTACAACCTGGGTTTGCCTTTAAGACTCACTTCTCCCGGTCGTCCACAGTCTTGTGCACTATAGGTTGTGTCAACTTCAAAATAGTCTTTACAAGCAGCCAGTTTCCCTTCTACAACCAGCTATCAGCTCAAATAATTCCCCAGAAGCCTTGGTGCCACTCTCTTAGCTTCAGTTAATGTCAGCACATATGTATCTCAGGCCAGTTGAACTGTTATTAACTTCACAGTAACAGATTGGTTTTCAACTCTGAGAAAGGCTGGTTTCACTTTTAATATGGGGAGACTCTTGGCTTGGGCAATGCTTTTTCTCTTCTTCAATATTAGAAACACTTTAACTTCTTATATATGCAATGTACACCGTGTTAAAGTAAAGAACAGAGTTAAGTCTTTCTTTAGGAATCACAAATAGGCACCCACGACCCCATTTTAAGGTAGTTTTCAAAGATTAAAGACTTGTATTGAATTGTTTTCCTATATAAAAGTAAAGAATAGAGTTCTGTCTCCCTTTGGGAATCACAATTAGGCACACGCAACAACTCTTTGATTTAGTTGTCACAAGTTAAAGACTTCAATAATTGTTTTATCAACGTTAGATATTCGGTAATGCATTCACAATGTTCACTCTTCTTAATTAGTGAGACACGACCACTCCTTCAGGTAGATACAGTATGTTAAAGGTTTAACAATGGGTTTAAGCAGTGTTTACTCTTCACAACATTAAGGGACTTTCCTCATATAAGCGGATGTTACTTTTCCATTGTTCATGTATTACAACTTCAACAAACACCTGCTCGCTTCAAATCATGCGCGAGTGAATAGGGAACTGGATACTGTTGCTAGTAATGCTCACGCAAGGTTTTAGAACACCAGGCTTCACTCACCAGCTTCTTTAACACTTACTCTGTGGGTTACACTGCTTCTGGCTTCTTTGGGACCCACGCCCTTCCTCTCTGAAGGTGTCTCCAGTCCAGCCACATGTTTATGGAGCCCATCTCGCTCCTGAGACCCACAGCTTGACAACTGCTCCTCGCCTCAGTCTCCAAACACGATCACTGCACAGCAACCTCAGCAATCAGGCTCACATGGGGAGTGACAGCTCTCCTGCACGCCATCCACTGCACAGCCTCTTCACTTCAGAGTTTGGGGGAACAGGACCCTCTCAGAATAATTAATCGGGTGAAATATGTTGTCTCCACATTCCAGCGTCCCTCTTGTTCTCCCACTTCTGCTTGGTTTCCCAGCCTTGTGCCTTTGTCTTTCTTCTACTACTGCTACAGCTCGCTTTCCAGTCACAGCTCCAGCTCCTTCCAATTTCCTGCACTGGAGGGGCCTTTTGTGCCTCCCAGGTTACTTCAGGTTTGGGATGTTAGGCCTAATTGCCAGACTACTGCTACAGCATGACTCTTCAGCCCTCTTCCCAGTACTTATGGGATTATGAGACATGTATTCCCCTTCGGCAAAGTTAGCTCTTTTATCAACCGAGTTAATTTCAATGTTAGATATATTTCCCTTAAACTCATTAAAAGATGTACTGTTAGAAGTGTTTGTTACAGAGGAAGACATTTGATTTAAGGCATTGTTTGCCAGATCCTTAAAACTTTGGGAGTAAGCTGGGTATTCATCCAGAAACGCATTATGAGATCTTTCTGTTAACAAGGCTTGCTCAGATTTAACAGAACTTGTACTCAGAGTCATAGATCTTGTATGTAGGTCAGGGACATTATAATGACAATATGCCATTACCTGTTTTGGCAACCAAGAAAGGCATTTCCTTTCAGAGGATAAATACTGCGTCTCATCCCATGGGAGCTCCTCTCCACGCTGGGCCCGGTCTCCTCCCAGGTGATGCTCCTGCAGTACACCACCCCCAAGGTCAAGATCAGGACGCATCTGCCTTTCCCTGGCCACCTGGGAGGAGACTTTAGGCAGGGTTTTAGTGAGGGATCTGTAGGATTCTTCACACTATCAGCCGACTAGAACACTCAGATCCAGCGACAACATTTGCCTAGAACCTAAACCATACACAAGGAAAAACGTGGCGGTTCAGCATTCTCTTGCCTAGCACATTGTAACTCCCTTCCCAGAGAAATTCGAACCATGAAGAACCATATGAAATGCAGAAAACCTCTAAAAAACAGGCTCTTCAACTCAGAACAGGATTAAAAATGAATGAACAACACCCACGCCCCATGAAATGAACACGCAACTGAAAAGGACTAAAGCATAGGGTGGACCAAAGGGAAGCTGAGGGATATAGAGATGCGTCTGAACGAAAAGGAGACCCAGGTCTACCCACCCCCATAAAAGGTCTAACTGGAAACGGTGGAAAGAAGTTGGCCTGACTTAATTGAACCTCAGATATAGGGCCTTAGAAAACAAAAAGGTCAAAGAGAGGTGAACCGGAACTCAGAACTAATGGACCAGCGGGCACAGGGCCACCGGGGTGCTTCAGATTTGGACTTCTTATTACTAACTGCAGTGTCTCAGGTCTGGGTGTCACTGCATTCACGGTTGAGTCCCAGTTTGGGCATTTCTCCATGCATTAGGGATACATCAAATGTAGGCATTTTATCATTTGATGCTGTTTCTCAGATATAGGTGTCACTGATTTAGCTGTTGAGCCCCAGATTTTGCCGTTCAACCCATAAGAAGGACTGGGGAGTAAAACGGACCTGACTGGAGTACAGAGAACAAGAGAGCCGGCCCAATGGGAGGGAGACTTCGGTGTACCCTTCCCTGTAGATGGTCAAATGCAAAACAGGGGAAAGGGATGGGTCCGAATTAATTGGACCACTGAGAGACCGCCTTAGAGGAACAAATGGGAAATGGCCCCAAATGTCACCCTCACAATTGCGAAAGGCCGAAATGCCCGATTTATTTTTTTAAACACGCCCTTTACAGCACATATATATGTGGGGGGTATGGGATATTATAGTAATATAGGGGGCCAGCGGAGGTCTCCCCCCCGCATATCTATGTGGTGTAAGGGGGTTTAATTAAAAACATTTTTAAAAAAGGGCTGCATTTTCGGCCGTCACAATTATATGTGGTCGCAGTGATCACATAGATCCAAACAAATGTGGAGAGAGAGAGACGTCACAATTTCGGAACTGATGGACTGCGAGGCACAAGGAGCGCACCCCTGCTGGAGGGACCTGTTGGGGTGGTAGTTGTTGCGCACCAGAGTGAGTTACTAGGAAAGGGATAGGGGCAGCACTTGGTCTGAATGCTAGGGGTGGAAAGGTACCATCACTAAAGAACCCACTGATCTGCACACAACATAGGAGTGGTAAGTGTAGCACACCAGAATATACAACAGTTAGGGTAGAATAGGGTACCGCCACTAACCAGCCATACTAAAAAACTCACCCTTCTGCATACACCTCTCAAACTTTGAACTAAATACAATCACTTCTCTACAGCACAACAAACCGCACACACTACACCACACCGCAACAACGAAAAAATGAAACAAACCACACATAGCCTCACACAACAGCACATGACAGCTACCAACCGAAAAACACACCTATGCTCAGCAAACTGTGTAAACCGAACTGAAGCTGCCAACGGCTCATCACAGCTCCCTTGCTCTTTCTCCCGCTCAGTCCTACTAACTTACACTCCCTTACCCACTTCCCTTAAAGATCTGCCAGAGCGCCAAGGGATCACGCAGGTGGTGATAGTGCGCGGTATAAGAACCTTTAACATATCATAACATGGTCCTCACTATCATTAACATATTAGAAACATCATTTCTACATCATGCCACTCATCATGCACGGTTGAGGGAGAGCAGTAATGCATTTCTGTTTGTGTGGTTTTTACAGTCATTCTTTATCTGCATCCTCATCAACATAAAATATGTCTGTGGTTCTATACTCATGACAAAGACCGTGGGTTATCAAACAGCTATGTGCACTCGTACTTAGGAATTATGTTTGTCCATGTTTTTATATTCGATCCTCAGGAGGAAATTGGTATACTCACTCCGATGTCAGTTACATATGGCAATACCGAGGTACAACAGGTATTTTTAAAAAACGTGTTATTACTATCATGTCTTCATTCTTTAATTGGACAGTAGTCATTGCACTGTTAATACCAATAAGTCTGTATTTTATCCATACTTCAACTACAATGTTTAGGATTATGTATTTATATTAATTTTCTTTATTTGCTTATCTCGTGACTTGTTCTACAGAAGGATGATACTGTAAAGAGCAATTATCTTATCGTATCGTTTGATAACATCGAAGGGTAATGGTTATATCGCAAGCTTTTGTGTTCTGATCGTCCATGGTTGGTGTACGTATTCGTGTGTAAAGCTACAATAAAACAAAAGAAAGATATTGCTATATCTGTAAAGAAAAATGCAATGCATCTTAACAATAAAACGACCAATATATTTTTTATACTTCAATTATAATTTGTGGTTTATAATGAGTCGGTGCAACGTGAGGAAACCCAAGGAGACCAATTTAAAAAATGTGTATTGTAATGGTCTCTTTATGTTGTATCATTTGTAAATGTATATACTTTTCATGTTATAGTGCTGGGTCTATGACACTTTGAAAGAAAATGGTATAGGCTTGCTACTGTGTCTTTATGAAACATGTATAATAAAGCTTCAAATTATTGTTTGTACAGCAGGATGGCAACGGGATGAGTATTGTGCTGGAACAAACACCACGAAAATAACAGTTTTAAAATTGCAAGGTGTTTATTAATTTAAAAAATTTATATTGATTTTCAGTTGCTACTGAATTATTTTTGTGTTCAAAATGATGCAGTCCAATTTTTAATTTACTGTAATGCTCATCTATTTTTTTATTATTGTAATGGTGTTACTGAAGCAGGAGACTGACATGGGAAAAGGAAAAATGTGACAGTTTCTCAGTGCATCAAAAAAATATGGTATCTCTATGTGATTATTCTAAAATCACAATTGTCCAGTCTCTTGTGTGGCTCTTACTGATGTTTTTGGATGAGCAAGTTTGAATGTATATGTTTTAGAAGTTTTAATTGAGAACTATCCCAACTATGTTATGTATCATTTGGATTAGGCCTAGAAAAATAAAAAGATCAGGAAGACCCCACCACGAGCAAGGGATGCTGCAAGTCAAACTTCAGTGACCTGGGCGGAATTGCTGATGGAAATTTCATATTCTTGACCCAATATTCAGATGCAGGATGCCCATGTACAATGGCCAGAATTCGAGCTCAATATCACCGCTGAGCTATGGAAAGTAATGATTGATCATTGCTACACCACACAATGTCCTCAAATGGCATTCTCCACACAAGAGGCGACAACATTCCGTGTGAATCCACGCACCCAACCAACACCATTTAAAGGATTGGTACAATATACTGAGGTGCTATTGCCTGTTTTACTTATTGAATCAAAGCCTCCGGATATATCCCACTTTGAATCCACTGAGGCACCCTCAGAATTAATTGGTAAGGATAAAGACCCAAACTACACCAAGGACAGTATGGAGGAAGTTACCACAAAGATCATTGGAAGAGGAGTGGCTTTAGAGAGAACACCAATGCATAATGTTCGGCTGCAGCCAGCTCGAGATTCTGATGGTTCACAAATGCAACATATTGAAACGTGATAATACTTGAGGATAACCATTAATACTTATTACAAAACAAGTGGTTGGAACCAACTTGAACATGTGGATGAACACTGCAGTTTTTATGGTCTGCCTAACCAATGCTTGGCAAAGTTCCATCCGTGAATGTCATTGGTTTGTGTACTCAGTTGTTTAAGGGGTCTACAGTTTGTAAAATCTCCAGCTTCTGTATATTTTTGAGACTTGAGTCCCTTGCAAAATCAGCACACTACAAATACCAGTGCAATTACGTATTCCTTGCAGCACATGATGCATAGAATCTGGAGGAGTTTGCACTTGACAATGCTTTTGCAGGCAAAAGGCTTTGGCTTGCTGGCAAAGAACAGTGCTGGATTTTCAGCCAAGTACTGTGCTTATCACTTCCAGGATTTGGACACTCAGAAAATAGCAAACTCCAGAGTGGTGCAAGTGACTGAATCTACATCCTCTATTGCCGTGGAGAAGCATGTTTTTTTTTTTAAATTCATTGGACTTCTTCAATCTAGAGGATTATAAATACAATTAATAGCCACAGACAGACATGTGGGCATTGCAAATGTAATGCGAGAGAGTCCCACACAAAGCATCAATTTGAAATATGACATGTGTCAAAATCTACCACCAAGAAAATCAATGTGACAGGGGGAAAAGGGCTTTGAGGAACTACTGAAATGGTCTCAATCCCTTAGTAATCATCTCTGGTGGAGTTCCAAACCCTGTGAAAGTTCAGTGAACATACTTTTGGAAAGGGGACAGTCTGTTATCTACCATGCTACTAACAAACACTCATGGGAGTAAAACACACATTATCAAGTATGGCACCATCCACCTCTGAGCAAAGAACAGGAGCCGAGGAAAAGGTGGCTGGTGCTCAGGTCTTTGGCAGACGTACCTGATGATGCTTGCTGTGGTTGATGCAAAGTACAGTGGCATACACTTACGGTTGCCATATTAGCCACCGGAAAACCGGGAAGTCTTGTGGGTCCCGAGGTGGCTGCCTAAAGAAAAAGAGAGATAAACCCGCAGAAGGGAAAAAAACATTGACAAAGTCCATCAGGGTCCAAGGAATGTAGACAGGACTCTTAATGGAGCAGGGTCCAAGTAAGGTGTACTGGGTAGTGGAGAAGGCAGCAGGGTCCAAGCAAGAAGACTGAATACTGGAAGAGGCAGCAGGATTCAAGTGGGAACAACAGAAGCCTGGAGGCTTGGCATGGGGAACAGAGAAACGAAGTAAGAGGAAGAAGACAGGAGCAGGCGGGAGGCAATGAAATTGGAACAGCGAAGAGGCGGTAGGTAACAAGTGAGGAAACCAAAGTGTTGTGGCACGCTCTTACCAAGGTACAAATCCCTTTTATGCCGTCTTTCAGGATGGTAGGCAAGTGGACGCCATCATCTTGTGATAACCTCATGCCGTTATGTGCATTTTTGCAAGTGGGGTGGATGCCAACTTGATAAGGTCGCTGTTGATTTGTTGCAGTGGCTGTCTTGGAGTGGGACTGCCTAGATTCCAGCAACACCGGGGTAAGTATACGGAGCAAACGGTGGAGCGGATACCAGAGAGACCCTCCCCTGACTGGATTTATGACAGGGTTGCCTCCTCACATAGCCTTTGTGAAGACAGTTTGCAGAAAATGTACTCACCAGAGATATGAAAGGCCTCACTGAATTTTGCCAACCTGGGGATTTGTAGGTTTCCCACAACATTGGTCTGAGGTACATGCCTTAAAGGTTGCATTTTGGCATACATGGTATGGAGGCCCAAACATGGCTAGCGCTACTGGCTCACAACGAGGATGTCGGTAGGCAACAGGATAGAACTGCTGGTGCTGAGGGCCTATTACATTATGACATGGCATTTGCAAAATGAAAAAAAGGAGCCAAGCCAGTCTGTGAGCCACTGGATTTTGAATTCATGAGAGATCTCACTTTGATTGCATTGATGATGGAAAGCCACGGCTGGAGATCTGGGTTTATTCCCAGAAAATATTCTATGCCAAAGAACATGGCAACAGTTGAGTGTCCTCCAGGGTCCGCCAGTGTATCAAAACTCACATGCAAGGAGTGCCCTCTCTCCCCGCTCCTGTACGCCCTGTATCTAGAGCCCCTACTCGTGGCGATCCGGGAGGCGGGAATATCCAGGGAATTCCCTTTGGGGGGATCCAGCATAAGGTGGCGGCTTTCGCCGACGACATGCTCCTCATTTTGACGAGCCCAAGGGAGTCTATAGAGGCATGTATGGCATTATTGTCCAAATTAGGGGAAATTTCCGGTCTGCGGGTGAAGTTGCAAAAGTCAGAAGTAATGAATCTGTCGCTGCAGGGCGATGAGATGAGGACCTTGAGGGCCTCCTCACCTTTTAAGTGGAGTCCAGGCGGGATTTGTTATCTGGGGGTCAGGGTCACCCCTTAACTGTCGGGTTGGTATGGGGTGAATTATATTCCCACACTTGCGTCGATTAAAAAAGATCTTAGGAAGTGGAGCTCTCTAAAGATATTGTGATGGGGAAAAGGCGCAGTGCTCAAAATGGTGGTTCTCCCGCGGTTACTCTACCTTTTTCAAGCGGTTCCGTTGCCCGTCCCCACACCCTTCTTCAAGGAACTGGACAAGGCAGTGAAGGAATTTACCTGGGAGGGCAGGATGCTACGCTTGGCGAAACGGCTATTGATAGCATCCAAAGGGGCGGGGGGCCTAGCCTTACCAAACTTCTGGCGCTACTATGAGGCAGCGCAGCTCAGAGTAATCCGGGAGTGGTTCTCAGTGGATTACGACAAACAGTGGGCCAAGATGGATAGAGCGGTAGCCCGACATCACCTGGGAGAGGTAGTATGGCTCCCGCGTAGGTTGAGACCGGCCCACTTGTATCTAAGTAACATAAATAAGGGGATGGTTGATATTTGGGATAGGGCGGTGGAGAAATTGGGGAGTACTACCTTCCTGTCACCTTTTACCCCTATTTTCAACAATGGAGATTTCACCCCTGGGTTGGAAAAGGGGGCTTCCGGAAATGGGAGAGCGGGGGGTGCAGGGTCATTAGAGACCTTTTTCGAGGACAAGAGGTGAAATCCTTTCGAAGACTGTAAACGGGAGTTCGGGGTAGGCAAGGGGGAGCGGGTCAGATAGTTCCAGATCAGGCACTGGGTGTTGTCCAAGGAGGTCCGGAGGGCGGCAACGCGTGGCCTGACACAGTTTGAACGATTCCTACTGACGCATGAGAGGTCCAGGGAGCTGATTTCAGACCTATATAAATTTCTGGGGAGTGCTGGCCCTACCACGAAGTGGCCGTATATGTCAAGGTGGGAGGGGCTTTTGGGGGTGGGAATGGAACGGGAGGACTGGGAGAGGCTCTGGAAACTGATCCCAAAGGTGGCTAAGGCTGCCCAGCTTCAGGAGACCAGGTATAAGTATCTACTGGGCTGGCATTACACCCTGGCTTGCCTTCAGGCAATTTTTCCGGCAAAATCCGATGCGTGTTGGAGAGGTTGTGGAGGAGAGGGCTCGGAAGCTCATATTTGGTGGGATTGCCCTAGTAGTAGACCTTTTTGGAGGGGTATTGCACGTGCGCTGGATCAGGCATTTGGAGAAGGCACGAGTCAAGACCCTCGCGAGATCCTGGTGGGAAGGTGGAGTGAGGTGGGGGGAAGGGAAGGGAGGAAGACATCGCAAGGCAAAGGTAATCTTCATTTTGGCAGCAATGGCTCTCCTTTCCCAAAGGTGGAAGAGCCCCATGATCCCAACGGAACAGGACTGGTTGAGGAAATTGTGGGAGATTGTTTCGTTGGAGTGGGCTACATTCGCGGTTAATGACAATTTGAGTTGTTTTGTGGCGGATTGGGGAGAAACTTTGGACTACTTAATGTAGACGGGGTGGGGGATCACGGGTGCTAGGGTTCAATGGGGGGGGGTGAGTTGTTGGGGGGTTGTTGTTTCCTACCATTGTTAAAACAATAAAGAGAAGTTTAAAAAAAACCTCACATGCAGATTAAAGTAAAGTGGTGTGGGCAATTAAAATACTTTTGTAATGTACATTTTTCTTGCTTCATATATACATTTCGATTTCAGATACAAAGATAAAAAAATATTATTTAAAAATTGTTGTAGAGTTTTATTTAATTATCATAGTCTTTTGAAGTGTTGCTAGTTGTAAACAAACAAAGGGGGGTCTGGGAATCTCTCTACCAGCACGAACACAGCCCAATGACCTGTTCTTGGGTGAATAACCCCTGGGAGAGACTCTACCAAGTCTTTAGCTCACTGTCCTTTTCACAGAGAAGAAATTTCCCCGCACATCAGCCTTTGTCCTGCCTAGGGGCAGTCCAGCGCCGAAATGCTAGGCAATTCTCCTCTGAACAAGAGCACCATCAGTAACCCCATACACGTGTTTCAGCCTTGTTGGGCATCATCAGTGAGGTGAAACTGTTGCCTCTCTAAGAACAGTGAGCAAGGGGTCCACGTCTGGATCGCCCTGTTAACTTAGGGTGAAACCCAAAGTTAATGTATGCAAACAAAGGGGGGTCTGGGAATCTCTCTACCAGCACGAACACAGCCCAATGACCTGTTCTTGGGTGAATAACCCCTGGGAGAGACTCTACCAAGTCTTTAGCTCACTGTCCTTTTCACAGAGAAGAAATTTCCCCGCACATCAGCCTTTGTCCTGCCCAGGGGCAGTCCAGCGCCGAAATGCTAGGCAATTCTCCTCTGAACAAGAGTACCATCAGTAACCCCATGCACGTGTTTCAGCCTTGTTGGGCATCATCAGTGAGGTGAAACTGTTGCCTCTCTAAGAACAGTGAGCAAGGGGTCCACGTCTGGATCGCCCTGTTAACTTAGGGTGAAACCCAAAGTTAATGTATGCAAACAAAGGGGGGTCTGGGAATCTCTCTACCAGCACGAACACAGCCCAATGACCTGTTCTTGGGTGGATAACCCCTGGGAGAGACTCTACCAAGTCTTTAGCTCACTGTCCTTTTCACAGAGAAGAAATTTCCCCGCACATGCTCACTGTTCTTAGAGAGGCACCAGTTTCACCTCACTGATGATGCCCAACCAGGCTGAAACACGTGTATGGGGTTACTGATGGTACTCTTGTTCAGAGGAGAATTGCCTAGCATTTCGGCGCTGGACTGCTCTTGGGCAGGACAAAGGCTGATATGTGGGGAAATTTCTTCTCTGTGAAAGGGACAGTGAGCTAAAGACTTGGTAGAGTCTCTCCCATGGGTTATTCACCCAAGAACAGGTCATTGGGCTGTGTTCGTGCTGGTAGAGAGATTCCCAGACCCCCCTTTGTTTGCATAAATTAACTTTGGGTTTCACCCTAAGTTAAAAGGACGATCCAGACGTGGACCCCTTGCTCACTGTTCTTAGAGAAGCACCAGTTTCACCTCACTGATGATGCCCAACATGGCTGAAACACGTGTATGGGGTTACTGATGGTACTCTTGTTCAGAGGAGAATTGCCTAGCATTTCGGCGCTGGACTGCTCTTGGGCAGGACAAAGGCTGATATGTGGGGAAATTTCTTCTCTGTGAAAGGGACAGTAAGCTAAAGACTTTGTAGAGTCTCTCCCAGGGGTTATTCACCCAAGAACAGGTCATTGGGCTGTGTTCGTGCTGGTAGAGAGATTCCCAGACCCCCCATTGTTTGCATAAATTAACTTTGGGTTTCACCCTAAGTTAACAGGGTGATCCAGACGTGGACCCCTTGCTCACTGTTCTTAGAGAGGCACCAGTTTCACCTCACTGATGATGCCCAACAAGGCTGAAACACGTGTATGGGGTTACTGATGGTACTCTTGTTCAGAGGAGAATTGCCTAGCATTTCGGCGCTGGACTGCTCTTGGGCAGGACAAAGGCTGATGTGCGGGGAAATTTCTTCTCTGTGAAAGGGACAGTGAGCTAAAGACTTGGTAGAGTCTCTCCCAGGGGTTATTCACCCAAGAACAGGTCATTGGGCTGTGTTCGTGCTGGTAGAGAGATTCCCAGACCCCCCTTTGGTTGCTTGTTGTAAAACCTCGGTGCATTTCTGCAAAGATAATGCTAATAACAGCAAATCAAAAATGACATTGATACATGTCTAAGGTCATGTATTGTTCGTTATCTTTTATTGATTATTTCTACAAATACATGCATCCTAACAATGCTTTGATCTGAAAATAAAAAGACATTTAGGTGTTCATTAACGTCAAACATTACTTAAGTTCTTTAAGGCCTTAATTTTGAAGGTAAATACAATTATTTCTCTCTCTTTTCCTCTTCTCATTTGATTTCTCTCTCTCTCTGTCGCTCTCTGTCGCTCTCTGTCGCTCTCCCTCTTAATATGTCTCTCCCCCATCTATTTCTCTCACTCGCTACATATTGTGACAAATCATTGGATGTAGTCTCTTCCCCCCGAGGGGGATCCCCATCCCATAAGGCCAGGGAGGTGAGGACCCTACCCAATAGTCTCCCCTGGGTTGATACTCACCAGGGGGATCTCATGGGGCGGGACCCCTCCTGTGGGAGCAGCGACGACTATCCAGGGAGAATAGGGTATTCTCCACTCCAATCCCCCAAGCCTACCCCACACTTGCCTTGTAACCCCATGTACCTGTGTCATGTAGCCAAAATCATAAGTGCCTGGATGAGGAAGAATCTAGATAACCCAAAGGAGAAGTACAGTTTAAATACTGGGATGAGGAACAGTTTAATCTACCCAACTGAGCACTATAAGACAGGTACTGAGACTAGGAGGCAATGTGGAAGCATGAAGAGCACTCTTGGAACCACTAGTGAACATTCTAGTGATTCCCAAATCCTATTGGTCAAGTCGCGTTCAAAATAGAAGCTGGAAAACAGCAGAGAGAGTTCAGCCGTGCATGGAGGAGCCGCAGGCAAGTCGGCGGTGTGGCATAGAGAAGGAAGGCGGGCTGGGACATAAGGCGAGAATGCAAAGCGTCTCCTGAGGGTCTGAAGCAGAAAGACTGTTCCCTTTACTGGAAAGCAGCTGACTTACCTGACAGAGGAAGAGGGGCCGCGTGGTCTGTGTCAGAAGAGCAGTTCAGAGGGAACATGCAGCTGCGTAGCAGCCATAGCTGGAACGAAATCTTCATAAGGCACACCAGGACCAAAGGTGAGTCCCAGGACCGACCGAAGCCCAAATCAATGCTCCCTGAAGGTAGGGGACAACACAGACCGGCCGGTAGGGACAGAAGATAGTTTAATGGTCCAGATAGGAAGGGTAGAGATAACCTGGGAAGAAGGGTAGAGAAAATGGCCCAGGAGAAATACTGTAGGAAAATAATATGTGAGAAAAGACCAGTGTGTCAAACGGGTAACACAAATGCACTCCAATCCAGGGGAAAATATCCTTTATAGATCAAATAAGACACTCAGTAAAGAAGTACCTGAAACCATATAATTACCATTTGGGGTCGGCATACATTTGTATTAAAAAGTCCAAAAATAACCATCACAAAGAATTTCAGAATGGTGTATTCTGTGTCCGATACTTAAGGCATACATAATAAACCACGTAAATTAATGCAATCCATCCCAAAAAAATAGGTTAACAAATGTAGATATTCAGCTCCAAAGGATCCCTCTATCCATCTTCAGGGGATACACTGCTGTTATTCCAACCCAGCTTACACAAAACATTTCAGCATTTAATAAGACATTTTCATATTGAGTCTAACGGAATGTTTAAAACATAATCTAAATCAAACTAACCTCCCTGATGTCCAAATGTCCCCAATACAAAGCAACCTAAAACCAGAAAATATATCATCAGAGCTCCGTTCCCTACTAGAAAGACATGTAACCACTGTCAACAACAATTCTTCACTTACCCCACTCCTGTGTGTGAATCTTCAACCAATGGTTGGTCCCATTAAGCCATTAACGGGATCTATACAAAACGATCATTAAAGGTAAAAACCTTGGATGCTTTCAAACCCATCAGACCCTGGTCAGTATAGGACCAACCCGGCACTTATTTAAAAACTTATTACGACCGGGGAGCACAGAACAGGTAGCAACCTGCTCCATGCTCCGTGGCCAAATTATGAAGCCAACAATCATGGCACCACCCACTGGAACAAACCTGTTCCTTAATGGTATGCAGAATGTGGCAGCCATCTTGGAATGTAACCAGACATCTTAAAATGAAACAGAACAAATATCCCATTCACTTATAAATATATTTAAGTATATCTACTTCTTTAGGTGATCATTAGTTCCTCCATGCCACATTAGATTTTGGGTTAGCACTAGATATTCCTCCAGTGGTCCCTATAACCATGCTAGTTTCATCTAAGGGGAACTGCTTTTGAACAATGAGAAAATAGAACCTCACATAGAATGCAAACATGTTTGGTGAGTCTGAGATCCAATATTCTTTTAAGCATATGACCTTTCACAGATGTATTATTAACACTTTGCCTACAGCACCGACTCCCCGACAATCAACTCAGATAAAATTCAAGCATGCTCATCATTTCGACAATGATCTTGCCGAGAAAAAAAAGAGAACTTCATAACAGAATGAAGAGGCTTAAACACGTGAATTTCTCACTTATTACTTACATCCCTCAGATCAAATTTCTAAAACAACGGCACAAAAATTGGCTCAAAAGTCATCAAACCAGGATGTTGTATAGAGATAGCCAGCCAATGCTAAAAGTTATTTCTACTAAAAGAGTCGCTGTTTTTTGGCAATAACAAATACTGAGGCAAATAATATTCAATCTGCCCAATTAAATCCCATCTCAGACTCCACCTGAGTTCAGTATTTTTCCATGGTGAATAGTCCTTCAAATGACACAGTTCTGGTTTCTTTGGTCACACCTAGCTCATGGAAACTACTCTTTGACAAAGAGCTTGTTCTTTTCTTAATGGAAAAATCTGAGAAATCGTGATCTACTGGCCCTGACAGAGTACCTAACTTTGTGATCAAGAGTTCCCCTGAGGTTTGCATGGAGATTATATACTGTCTTTTTGATTTAATAGTCGATTCATGTACCTTTCCCCCAACCTGGTCTGAGGTCCACATAAAGTCAGAGCAATCTCCTATGAACTACCATCCGATTGCTTTATTGGATGCCAACAATACTATTTTTTGCATTCATAATTTTAAGAGAACTGGAAACCTGACCCGAAGAGCATGGTCAACTCCTGAAATTCCCGACTAGCTTTAGTAGACATGTGGGAACTCAGCTGAATGACTGTGTTCTTGCATCCTTCCAGAGCCAAGCCTGGCTTAAACATACAGCAGTCGTCTTTGTGACTAGTATTGACCTATCTGCAGTGTTTGATTATCTAAAACATTTCTGTTTGCAAACTAAGCTGGCCTCCTGGGGATTACCCAGTGGGTTGCTAAACATCATCATCCTCCAATACATCAATATAAGTCAGGCTAAACTACTTTAGTGGTTTGACAGACCCAATACCAAGATATTGAGGGTTAAGGCAGGGTTGCGTTCTTGCTCGCTGTCTTTTCAACCTTTATATTTCAGACCTGAACTTAGATTTAGCTCATACTGGCTCCTTCGCTCCTAAAATATTGAACCTCACAGTGCATTGGCTTGTCTATGCAGAAGATATCGTCCTGCTTGACTATACTCCTAGCAGGCTCCAATGAGCTCCGGCTTCGCTCAAAGCATATCTAATTGAGAATGAGCTTCAGTTGAATATTTCAGAAACAAACACTATCCATTTCTCTGGTTCCAAGAAGACTAATATAATTAATTGGATCCTATGGGGCAAAAAGAACTAAACCAAATCACATATTAAGCATTCCACATTTATGATCAAAATAGCTCATTGTTGCTATATTTTTCTTAAGGAAGAAGAGTCTTCACCTTCCGGCCAAAATGAGGCGTATATGCAACAGATATTGTTGCTTCTCTTTACTCCTGTTAATAATATTTTAGAAGGGTAAAGTGATTCCTAGTATAATCTACGGTCTAGATTTTTGGCACATATCCCACTGCCCAATCTTGAAGGCCAATTATGCAGGACAGTTCTTTGTTTAGGCAATCGTGTTCCTACGTCAGCAATACGTATTGAATTTGGTCTTAATTCTCTAAAATCCCAAATTAAATGGAATGTGTTAAAACTTTATTCAAAGATTCTGTTCCCCTCTAAAAAGAAATTACACTCTGCACAGATCTACACAGTTGTTTGAAGTCTGGCAAGTGCATTTGGCTTAATGCGTTATTAGGAAAATGTAACCCCTTCTTAGTTGATTTGAATATATATCCTTTAAAACTCAGAGAATGTCCAGAACATGTCGTGAAACGCTTTGGCAAATTGATTGGATCAATACTCATGACGCATTGGCCAAATATAAGCATTACAAATTATTACATTCTGAAGAAAAAGAAATGGGGGTTGTTACCTAGACAATTACTTACATTCCTAAACTTCCGACTTAATATTTTATTAAATTGGGAAATTGCAAACATTGGAGTGCGACAAAATAACATGAGGCAGGAGAAATCTTCGAGACACTTGCAAGGAGACAGTTCGGGCATCTTGAAACGCCACCAGTTATTTTTAAGACCTTTTATTAACTCTGAAGATTGCTTAACTTGCGATTCATTTTGGGACACAATGTCGTCAGGCAATTTTGCATCATTGACTCTTGCCATTGCTAAACTCATAAAAATGATTCTATTCAATATAACATGTATTAATGATGTTGCTGTTATTGCCCATTAAAGCAGAACATGATTGTATGCAATCATCTTGAATGTGTACTTAGTTAATGAGCTATTATCTTTTTTGTGTATAAAATGGTCTTTTTATAGCTAAATTGTGAATGGTTGTAAAACCAAAACACAAATTTTAAAAAAGATTAGACGTGTATTGCGATAGAAAAGTAGTATCCTACATTTTTTTTAATTAGCACTTCGCTTGGGAAAAATTATTGTTGCAGACAAACCATACAAGCTATAACCACTGATATTTTCCATTGAAAGTTTTTAAAGAGCCTCTGGTACATCATTTGTGACCCAGAAGGGTGTCCATCCACACAGTTTCAAGAGCAACACTATAAGCAGATTAGAGAAAATTATGTAACATATATTCATAATGGCTGAATAGTAAAAATATTATGTATCGATCCACTGCTATGTGTCCTGATGTGTCCCTGTCATGGCAATCCTATTCTGCATGACAATCTCCATTTTGTAAGTTGCCAGGAATGGGTCTCGGACACAAGGGATTCATGATTTTGGTCAAAGACTTATTAAAATAAAAGAGGGTGGGGAAATGCCTCTCTGACTCCTCACTAAAGGTGTTTCGCTACCTAAAACCAAAATTAAGTGTCGATGTCAGAATGTCCAAAACAAAACCGCCCATGTCCAAAGTACTATTCTGGCCCTCACGCTCTAGTAAAATAAACTCTAAGGTGAGAAGGATAATGTATTTGGCCATGAGTGATTGAAAAATGTTAAAAAGAAAAAATGCATAACTCCAACACAAAGGTTCCAGAAGGATAGAGTTCCTTGTTCCAGAGGGCGGTTCCCGTCCCCTGTATTTCTCGTCCCTCTGTTGTATATTCAAAGATATGCAAGTTCTGAACCCACTTTCCAATGTAGTATCTTCTTGGGTCTGCTTTATCTAACTCTGTATCAGCCTGGTACACTAACCTGCCAGGGCATTTTTTGAAATGTGTATTGTACACATTGACATTCATGAAAGTATCTTACTTGTTAAATGGGATTGAGCAATTTCTAAAACCATTCTTTTATGGCTTTGCAGAACCATCACTTGAGATCTGGGAGTACCATCAGGACTAAGACCACCCCTATAGAGCAGTCCAGCATTTAGAAGACGATATGGGCCCCCTCCCCTTTTCATCTGCCTTCCTCTTTGGGTAACACATGAAGAAAATCTTCTGCAAGCAGGGATCATCCCTTAGGGCAAATGCAAGATCTAGAATAATCCCAGTTTCCTCCCCAAGGACTTTAGATGGTACTGCCTCTAGTGTAATTGGGGAATGTGCATCTGTCTCTCCAAAGTCTTTGCTCCCACTCTCAGTTTTATCAATAGTCTTAACTTCTTCTGTTTTGGGGAAAAAAGCCCTCTCCAGGATTCGCTGGGCTATTCTTTCTCCTGCTTTACTTGAAATGCCTCCTTCCCAAAGTTCTGAATCAAGATTTGTATGTCCCCTCTATGGTCTGGGTCTATGACGCCTGCTAAAACATCCAGGCCATATCCCAAAACCAAGCCTGATGTAGAAGCAAGTCTGATGTAAGTGCCTGTCGGGGGTATTAGGATCAAATCAGTTGGTATTAAGACTCGGTCTCCAGGTTGTATCAACTTCCCCCGGCTACTATGCCTAGATGCCCTAGAGCCAGGTGCACTATATAAATAAACAAAATACAAATACATAAATCAAATCCAATGGACCTTTCTGTAGCTACTGATAGATTGGAAGTTCTGTTGCTCTGTTTTTCAAACCGAGGGTCCCCCAGTTTGTGTCAACTGAGCCTGATCTGAGTCCTGGCGCCATATATGAGGAGCCAGGAATGGAACTCTGACACAAGGGATTTATAGTTTTGGTGAAAGACTTTCATTGAAATAAAAGGGGGTGGGGAAATTTCGCTCTCACCCTGCACTAGAGGTGTTTCCCTACCTAATTCCAAAACAAAGGGTCTGTCGATGTCAGAATGTCCAAACCGAAACCGTTCAGTGTACAATGTACTATTCTGGCTCTCTCACGCTAATAAAATTAACTCTAAGGTAAAAAGGTGTTTGGCCTTGAGTGATTGCTAAATGTTCAAAATGCAACTCCAACACAAATGTTCCAGGAGGATAGAATTCCTTGACCCAGACTGTGATTCATTTTCCCTGGATTTCTCTTTCCTCTGTTGTACATTCAAAGATATTAGTTCCTTGAGTTTCTCTTCCTTCACAACACAAGCAATACTCCAAACAACTTGGTTCTTTTTCTTCATCCTTTTAGGATACCTGGTGTACTCCGCTGCCAGGTTTTCACTCCACATCTCTCTGGTTCACATAGCCTTTGGCTAGCCCTGATGTATCCTTCTCAGGACCCCTTTGTGATGATGCATTTCTTATGCAATGTTCAATTTGTCCTTGCCTGGTGTGTTTCCCTACTAGGGCTTTCTTATACACATGTGTAACTGCCTGGTATGCTTCTCCTGCCAGGGCTTTCTTAAACACACCTGTAATTGCCTGGTATACTCTCCTTCCAGATATTTTCTTCATGCAGGTTCTGCACCCACTTTCCAATGTAGTATTGAAAGATTAGGCCAATGTAGGGGGTAGCCTTTAATGATACTGGTACCCTAATCACGCTCACACCAGATTAAAGTTCACCCCTCTAGGAAATTAAAGCCAAGAGTCTCATTTTGGAAGGATAACACGTTTAATCTTTACAGAAATGAGGATGGGGGAGCAAACAACTCTGCTCCCTGAACGGCATTCTGACCCTCTTCCATTCCAAGCTCCTCCAGACTGATGCCAGGCAGGAGCTTTTATACTCTTAGCTTGCTGCAGTGGCATCTCTGGATATGGGCATAGCTCCATTCAAAAGCGTCCTACGTTCCTGCAAGGGATTCTGTCGTCTTCTTTCCTTCATGGCCGGTGATGTCTGTTTTAGGACATGCTACTTATACTGCTAGTCTATGCAAGAAAACACTGTAGCTCCTGTTTGTCATCATTTTGCTACATTATGAACATTTATATATAACAACATTTTCCCATCATGCTCTCCATATTGCATTCATTCAACTAATATTTTAATCTGGTCCAGTAGTTCCCCTTAAAACCTTGTTTTCAATAATTCTGCATTGCGCATGTTAAAATACCCATTTAGCATACATGGGCTTTTGACAGACAGCCGACAGCTGGTCAGCCACTTCGTGTGCTCTGCCAAAGCTTAGCCTCAGTCACGCAACATTGCATGCTCTGCGATCCATTTTTGGCCCAAGCCACATTCCTTCCAGGATGGGAGGGGGAGTATGTTTGACTCCCACCGTGCTTTGAGATTTAAAAATGAAATAGAATAACATTTACAAATGTATTCAGCTAACAGTTATTTACACCTTATATTCAAATACTACCTTCATTTAGTGCCCACCCATGTCTGTGTGTGATTATATTTGCATGAGACAGTCAAAAGAAGTCTTGCCTAATTCTAAAGCACTTAGAAATGAAGAAAGGCACTAGCTCCTTCCCAACATTCCCCCCTTTTGTTACTTCTACAGTTACAAACTCATCCCCACCCAACATATCTACAACTCCAGGCATATTAGTTTGAGTTTCGCTGTTTATTGTATGGCAAGGTGTTTTAGATCCCCAATTGATACCATCATCTTTACAGGGACTATATGAACACAACATCGGAGACCCAATGAAAATTACGATCACATGCACCAGTATTTTTGCTGCTGCCTCCAGCCATGATGGGTCCCAATCAAAGGCAAGCGATAGTCAATCCATGTTCTGAACTCCACCTTCTTTCTTCATTTGAACACCTAGATTGTGCACCGCCTTGATGACGTTGGATAGTGACCCATTCTCAGCTTCCTCCGAGGGTATAAAAGTGGAGCAGCTGCTTGTACCCCAGGAGCCAAAAAAGTTGAAAAGAAAAAAGTCTCTGCTGAGCTAAAAAGTCGATACTCACCAGGTATTCCTCTGAGCAGTGCGGAAGAGTCTTTTGATATGTTCGACCTCTTCTTTCATCCCTGCTGTTGAAATTGTCTTTTTTCTGGCCGCATACCAAATTCTTGTGTGATCTGCAAGCTTGTTTCTGCTTCTTTAGGTGCTGGAGTTGCTGTTGGTACCTTGACAGGCATTTCTTCTCCCTTCAGGTGTTCTTCCAGGATTACTAGTAGCACTGAGTGCAGGGTGGCCAGTGAACGCTTGCCCCTCCATGAATGTGGGAGGTGCAAGTAGGCTTGTCGGCCACAAACCCAGTAGTAATCCATCACCGCTGTCCTATGTTTCGTCACATCAGGGATCACAAGAGTGTGGTTGCACTATGTGTTTGCGCCAACAGGAACTGTTCCTTCATTGCTAAAACAAAGTTCATAGTCTATGTCTCTCTATGCATTCGCACCGGCTTCTCCATTGTTGCAATCCATGTCAGCCTTGTGATGCATTAGGACCATATTTGCGCGCCCATAGTATCTACTTGGCTATTGCTTCTCTGCTGTACTCAATCAGTCCATCTGCTGGCACGTCACTGTGGGGCCCTGCCATTTGTCATTGCTATTTGAGTAACCTCCCAAGGAAAAATATGGTACTTGAAGACACTGGTGGTATATCGTGTTGCCATTGCATAATGCTGGGACTAGGTCAATGCTCCTCGACTGCACGCTGTGTGCCTGGAATGTGCCCTGTATCCTTCATAGTGCAAGATGTACCAGGCATTGTGCCTCTGCAATTGGGACTTTATGTGCAACTAAAACCTTAGGAGCCCCTGATGCGTGCGGGATTAGTGCACACACATAACAGCTTTCATTTATCACATTTCTTCCTGCAGTGCGCATATTGGAGTACCAGCTATTCAATGTTTTTAAATTCTGGATGTCAGAAATGGTGTCAAAGCCCAACCCCTTATATAAATCATACGTCATTCGTACTTCCCGTTTCATTCGTCTAAGAAAACTTGTAGGGGTGGCCGGCAAAAAGTAAGCTATTTTGTATTTCCTTTTTTATATATTCATATTAGCATTATTTTCCAACTGCCCTCCCCCCGTTTATATGGCCTCCCCATATAACAGACATACCTTCATGCACTACAACACCCAAACCAGTGTCATACAAATCAATACAATACTAAATTCCTAGGACAAATAAAATCCTTATTATCTTTATCCCTACACAACAGAGAGGTTTGAACACGTTGATCAGCAATCCTTGCTTATTCCTGGAGAGGAGAAAAAAGGTTATCAATAAAGAGAGCGAGAAAGAGAGAAAAAGAGAGAAAGAGAGACAGATAGTGAGATAGAGAGATGGGGAGAAGGAGAGGGAGAAAGAGAGGGTGAGGGAGAGAGAGAAGGAGAGGGAGACCCTTTCCCCCCCAGGGCCAGCTGGGTTCTGGACCTTCAAAAATTGAGGAAATTTTATTTGGGAAAAAAGATAAAAAATTATAAAAAATGAAAAAAAGAAAAGAAAGAAAAAAGAAAAAAGAACAAATCAGGCATGTTCTACTGCACACCACCCTAGCATGGATCCTTTATCTTACTCCTTTGATTGAGCTTTACCTTGTCTCAGGTGCTTTTTGGACATCCGAGAGAGGCACCCAATATTTAACTCTTTCATATGGATGGCGAAGGGAGTACAGAACACCACCTCATAAGGACCTTGAAACCCAGCGCTAAGCAGTTCCATATGGAACTGTAGTCTTGCTTTCTACAGGGGTGGTCACTATTTCTCCCCTCTTTACTGTGCCCTGCTACCGCCCCTGTGTGCCTCCGTCCCGTCACATAGTCAATTATTTATGAGCCATCAACATATAGTATGTCTCCTTCCGTCAATGCATGAGCCGTTCATCTGAGTGGGAAAATAAATAAAACTCCTGTGTATAATCCGGAGTTGCTAAAACAGGGGCCATGCAAATAGCTTCTTTTAAGTCCTCAAATTGCCAATTAATTTTGTCAGTCCATTCCCATTTACTTTTAAGTCCTCTGTCCTTCTCTGAAACTTTGTGTAGTCTGTGTAGTCTAGGATCCATGCCCTACAATAATTACATAAGCCTAGGAGTGGCGCATACTACCGTCGCCCTTTCTGGTAATATCTTTTCATGTTTGCAAAAATGAGTTGTCCCAAGTATAGTACCTCCTGTTGGCAGTATTGTAGCTCCTTTTTATCTGCCTTGTACCCTTTGTGAGCCAGCAATTGCAATAATGCAACAGAATCCCTCCTGCACTGTTGTTCATTCTCACTACATACCAACCGATCATCCACATAATGGATGATTGTGCTAGGCACCTGACTTCAGGGTACTCTGTAATGGGGTCACATCTTGCAGTAACCCAACATCATGTGGATTAACAGTCCATAATTCTGCTGGCACATATTGCATGTCCTCCTCCAAAAATAAAAACGGGGTCGCCACTTCCATCAAAGAGCACTGTAACTTCCTATACTGTACCATGATCTCACAGGGAATGCAGATTTCCAAAATAATCCCCCCATTTTGCTCACTGTCCTCAAATAACTCATCAGTTATTTCCTTTACTTGTACTATCGGATCTATGCATAATACTGTGCGCCACTCGCACCCGTCCTGGTCTGTTGCAATCAGGACTACTCTTTTGTCTGACACTACTACTCCTTGCAAATCTAATGACAATATTGTCCCTGCCACCATCTCGGGCGGCACCATGGGTCAGAAAATAAAATCTGTGGGCACTCGCCAACATTTGTCGCAGTTTTAGGGACTGATTATACTAATACCTTAATACTATAGAAAAATGTCTGAGACCACAGGAACCCCATGGACTAATCACTCTCTTACTATTCCATTGATAATTACCATTGTTCGAGCTACACACAACCCTGGAGTGGAACACACTACCCCTTGATCTGTGAATGATATAGTTAGATTTAGTTTACTGAGCAGCTCCCTACCCAACAAGTTAACAGGGCAACTTTCCGAATATAACAAGGGGGATCATACTACCTTCCCTCCCACTTTTATATCCAGCTCCTCAGTGTATGAACTGTAGAAATAGCCTCAGAGAATCCCTGTGTGTCAAGAGTTTTACCTGATAATGGAAAGTTCCTCTCCACAATGCATTATTTAGTTGCACCTGAATCTACCATAAATATAACTTGCCTGTTTCCTTTTTCCGCCTCCACCAAGGGCTCCTCTTCAGGTTGTGCAGTTGTCAATAGTATTGGACACGCGAGTGTTCTCTGTGGGCGGTCCTAATCAGAATATGTATTTGTCCCAGGAAATGAAAAAGGGCAGCCACCCGCCATTGCAACTCCTTAGAATGGGGCACCTGTTCTCCCTGCCATCCAATTGAACTGTGTTCCCTCCCTCTGCTGTGGTTGTTCTCCACGTTGCCCCTGCCTGTCAGCCCCATAAGGGAACTAATTTTGACCCCCTTGCCCAAGTTGCTGTTGTCCCATTCCTTGAGGCCCCTGGAATCCCTGCCCTGGAGGTGATGGCCCATAATTAAATCCCATCCCAGGCCTGTTCCTGCATTCCCCTGCGAAATGCCCCCATCTCCTGCAATACCAGCACTGTGATGTTCCCAATCATTCTTCTGGGGCCCCATAACGCCAAGCCTCCTGCTCTTGCGCCTCAAAATCCTCCTCTTCCCCCTGATGCTCCTTCATACTGGCACTGTGGGTTGGGGTACTGTCTCCTAACCCCATTGTCCCTGTCCTCCTTCGCCCCGTAGTGCCGCAATTGTGGCATTCAAAATTTGTTGGGTGTCTCCTGTCCTTTACCCCTGAACCGGTGCCATCACTGGTGCTTGGATGACAACCTTATTTCGTTTCCTTTCCACAAGTTTTGCCTCGTCCGTTTGCCGCTCCTGGGCTGTCTCCCTTTCCCGCTCCTTGATTCTCTTAAAATGGTGGACTAAAATACCTTGGTTCTCTGCCCAGCCCTTTGGCTTCAACTCCCATAATTTTATCTAGTGCCTTCTGGACCTCTTTTGGTGATCCCATCTTTATAATAAAATAGAAAAATTGTACCAAATGGTCCCAGTGCCCCCTCGGTCTCAACTCTCCACATTTCTTGTGACTTAAGAATAAACCTAGCTGGGTCCTCATCATCACCAATTGTACATTACATTAAAGAATGTAAGCCAAAATGTGCATACATGCATTGCTCAGAAACAGGTTGGTTACCCCAAAACGTTACAGAAACACACTTAGGCAACTTGGAATATACACTGATGCACTCAAGGTGAATGGGAAGTTACCAGTTTCATGTTAAAAAAAGTCCCTTAAAAAATGAAACTTTATTAATCAGACTCATCCCATCATTCTTCTGAGGTTGCAAATGTGTACCCTAACCCTTACATAAAATAGTGCGTGACTGCCTGTGAAAATAGGCATGAAGCGCTATGAAGAAATGTAATACTATACTAATAGTATTGTTGATGCATCTGAAGGCACGCCCACAAACGCTCACGACAGATAATTGCAACCCGCTAGGGAAAAAAGGCGAAGAGATTCTTGGAAGGATAACAAGCTTTAATCAAACAAAAAAGGTATGCCAGCAAAGAACTCTGCTGCTCAAGAAAGTTCTGCCGAAAAATGGTACAAGCAGAATGTTATAAGGAAAGAAATCAACATCAGTGACGTACACATATACAGTAAAAACCTGCGTGGCTCTGGTTGGTGAGACCTTATACATGGTCAGCATGCTGTATAGGAGATGCCAGGCCATTGGTCCCTGTTACGCTCACCTGGTCTCTGCGGGGATGTTGGGGCACAGTTGCAGCCCTCCCTTGAAGTGGATTCCCCTTGTCAGGCTTCTTCCCCTGCTTGTGTGCTATGGACTGCGCTGGTTGTTGGCACTGCCCCAGCGAGGATATGAGAGAGCGTGAGAATGCTGCGATATGATTTCTGTCACTCTCGAACGCTTCTTCCCAGTATGTGGTGAGCATGCACCAACCCATATAGTCTCACCTGTTTATTGATGATGGCGAGCTCTCCATCCTGCTTATCACTGCAGGGGCGCATTTGATAGACCGAGTTCCTTCACTGGCCCATGTGCGTTGCAGCCCAGATCGGCTGCGGCTGAACCACTCTTAAGGTGAGTGTCTTTTGGCTTTTAGATATGGTAGTATTGATTCTTGATTATTGTCCAGATACTTTTGATAATGTCTTTCCTCCGCTTTCTCCCAATAGGTGATATTCGGCCCAGCGGTAGTTGCGTGCATGAAGCAGGGCCCAAAGGGAAGAGAAGGGAGTTCGCAATGCCCTGATGGAATGTGAGTGTTGTTTTATGGTCTAGCGCAAGGTTTTTTCAAAGCGCAACCTTAAATGTAATGTCTTTTGCCAATTCAAACCTGTCTTTATCTCCTTCTCATCCGCCTTCTGATGGATTGCTCGTGGTAGAATGATGTCAGTGGGAACACTGCGTTCCGGAGGTCTCCAAGCGGGTGAAGAACGCCTGGGTCTACGATGATGCTAGCTGTAAACTGAAAACAGGTAAGGATGCGCTCTGCCTGCGGTAGCTGGAAACAGGTAAGGATGCGTTCAGGCTGCGGTAGCTGGAAGCAGGTAAAGATGCACTCAGGCTGCGGTAGCTGGAAGCAGGTAAGGATGCGCTCAGGCTGCGGTATCTGGAAGCAGGTAAGGATGCGTTCAGGCTATGGTATCTGGAAGCAGGTAAGGATGCGCTCTGCCTGCGGTAGCTGGAAGCAGGTAAGGATGCGCTCAGGCGGCAGTGAGCATTACGCTGCTACAAGCAGATTAACGTGAAGCGCTTGTCTGCGGGCGGGGCAGGCTTAAATACCCTGGCTCCGGCCTCACCCCTTAGTTCAGACTCATGGCCCAACCCTGCCACTCCTAAAGGATGCTGCACGTGTAGCTCAGTTCCTCCTCAAGGCCACGCCTGAACTGGATGCATCTGGAGGACCCTGCAGGGGAGACAAGCACCTTGCACAAAAATAAAAGTGTGCAATGCATACTTATTCATGAGGCTGGTGCCAAAGGCGCCAGGACTGGGTCCAACTGGACCCTCTAAGTTGTGGGGTCTGTCTGTGAATCCTGGCCAGTGGCCATGACAGCCTCAGCCCCGTCCGTCCATCTTACATCACGTGGGGTCTGCTGGGCTCATCATCTCCAGGGAACCAAGGTCGAGTTCGCAATTTTTTTACATAATAACTAATGCTACTCTATCTTTATGGCGTGCACCTGGGAGGCTTGGGGAATGGCACAGGCGAGGCTTAAGATCAGGCTGACCCACACATTCTTCACTCATTCTGTATCGCACTATCCACACCCAAGGCTTCCAACCTTGCTTTAGAATATAATGTATTGCACCCTGTACCTCACATTACAAATCATGTCATTGTGTAATAAGGCAGAATGGTCATGTACTTTTAGATCTTTTATGGTTGGTGGTCTGGGGTCACCTACTCATGTTGAATTCAGGAGTCTCTGCACTGGGACAGTTGTGGTTGCCATAACTCATGGTTGGTTGAGTGGGGGTCAGAAGCCAGCTTTGGCCTGGCTGTGATGAAAGTGCACTGTGAGGCACCAGGTACTGTCTCGTGGCCTTGCAGGGCACATTCCTTTTCAGGCTAACACGTATTGGCAACAGTTGTAGAAAATAGGAGAGTTTCTATTGCAGCTAACCGCTTGGGTCTCTCTCTCTCATCAGGGCTTGGGCCTATTGAGGTTTCTTCATTAGGTCTGTGTTTACCGTGCAGCCACTCAGGGTCGTAAGTTTCCACCATAGGTACAAAAATGGCACCTACTTATATGCGTGAACTAATTCTGGTAATCTATATCTCGCATAATATTGTGTACGAGCAGGGTCTCTTAGCACGCCTCCCTCCCCCTGGCACATTTCAAGTGTATTTATGGGATTCGCCTTACTCTAAAGTACCTAGGGCGGGGGGAGAGGTAGCTGGAAGCAGGTAGGAATGCGCTCAAGCTGCGGTAGCTGGAAGCAGGTAAGGATTCGCTCTGCCTGTGGTAGCTGGAAGCAGGTAAGGATACGCTCAGGCGGCAGTGAGCATTAAGCTGCTATAAGCAGATTAACGCAAAGAGCGTTCCTGCGGGTAGGGCAGGCTTAAATAACCTGGCTCCTGCCACGCCCCTTAGTTCAGACTCATGGCCCCACCCTACCACTCCTAAAGGATGCTGCACGTGCAGTCCAGCTCCTCCTCAAGGCCACGCCCAAACTGGATGCACATGGAGGCCCCTGCAGAGGAGACAAGCACCTTGCACAAATGAAAGTGTGCAATGCACACTTATTCATGAGCCTGGTGCCAAAGGCGCCAGGAATGGGTCCAACTGGACCCTCTATGTTGTGGGGTCTGTGGTTCCTGGCCAGTGGCCATGACAGCACTCCCCCTCAAGCCCCCTCTCATGGGCATTCTTCGTCCTGGTCTTGGTTATGTGGGGTTGTTGTGATGGAATTGTCCGATTAGTCGTGAAGCATGGACGAACTCACTAGGTTCCCATGTGCGATCTTGAGGTCCATAACCTTTCCAGTCTATAAGGTAGTTTAATTTAGATCGCACTATCTTGTAATCCAGAAAAACCTTGACCTTGTATTTCGGTTCCTCTTCTATGATGTCGGGCTCGGGTGGTGCCTCAATCCGAGTACCTGGTTTCATTGGTTTCAGGAGAGAATCATGGAATACGGGATGGATCCGCATATTAGGTGGTAAATCCAATTTCATAGCAGCTGGATTTATTACGGCTTTGATGGGATAAGCTCCCAGGTACCTGGGTCTGAAGGCTTGTGGTCCTTTCAAGGTAATGTTTTTGGATCTCAACCAAACTTTGTCTCCAACCTGATAATGTGGGGCCTCTCTTCTGTGTCGATCTGCACATTTTTCTGTTGTTCTTTGGCTCTTGTCAGATTTTCAGCTGCTTCTTTAAGGATTTGAGTGATGGTTTTATGCAAGGTTGTAACTGCTGGCATTTCCAATTCGTCAAGTGAATCAAAAGTGGACGTTCGAGGATGTCGACCATGCACTCTGTAGAATGGGGTCTGTCCGGTGCTAGTGTGGATGGAAATGTTGTAGGCGAATTCGGTCAACCAAAGGATGTTTTTTCAGGACTCCTCAGTTTGTTGCAACATACAACTCAGGAATTGCTCCAAGGTCTGGTTGGTCCGTTCGGTTTGGTCATCAGTTTGAGGATGATGACTAGTGGATAACCGGAGGTCAATTTTGGCTTTTTTGCAGCACCTCCCCCAGTGGTGAGACAAATTGTGTTCCGCGATCTGAGATTAGTACTGATGGGAATCCATGTAACCTGACAATCTGTTCCAAAAACACGTTGGCAAGGGCGGAAGCAGTGGGAAGTCCCTTTAATGGGATAAAATGGGCCATTTTGGAGAATAAATCCACAATAACTAGGATGGTGTTAAATCCATTGCAGGGGGGAAAATCGGTGATGAAGTCCATTGACCACGTATGCCACGGTGCTGGTGGAACAGGGGCGCAGTAACCCGGCTGGGCTTAACTTCTGAGATTTGTGTTGCACGCAGACACCACAGGTCGCAATGAATTGGGCAATGGGCCTCATTACGACCCAGGCGGTAAGTTACCGCCTGGGTCATACCCTTACCACCATGGTGTAAACTATGTTTACACCATGGTGGATGGCGGATTTACCGCCCCATTCCAAGGTGAGTGGGGCGGTAAATCCCCATTTCCCATTTTACCCTTCCCCATTCCCATTTTTGCCCCATAGGGCATAATGGGAATGGGGAAGGCACTAATTATGCCACCGTAAATTACGGTGGCGTAATTAGCACCATGGTCCCTTAGCGCCATGGATTTTAACGCCTGCAAAAAGCAGGCGTTAAACTCACCATGGCGCAAAGGGACCTCGGAATCAGGCGTTAAGGGTCGGCGCCATTTACGGCGCCGTTAACCCCTTAACGCCTGATTCATAATGAGGCCCAATGTCTTTTCTCCAGGTTGGCCACCAATAGCCCTTTTGTATTTTAGCTTGAGTCTTGGCAATCCCTGGATGTCCTTCCACTAGTGAATTATGATAGTTTGCTAATATCTGGTCCTGTAATTTCTTGTGCTGAATGTACAACCTCCCTTGGAAATAAGGTAGATCATTTACAGTGGTGTATTGGTCTTCTCTGGCAAGCCACTCGTGTTGCTTGGTTCATCCGAGATTGGGGATCGGTTTTCAAGTCATCCAAACAGGTGGTTGCAGTGATTTGTTTCTAGATTTGTTCTCCTGGAATGATGGCCACAGGCTCAGACGTGGTGAAAGCTTCTTTGTCCTCACTCATGTGTGACAGAGCGTCTGCCTTCCCATTGCATACTCCAGGTCTGTAACTGATGATAAAATTATTTTCCGCAAAGAAGAGAGCCCAGCGAAGATGGCGTGAGGATTAGGCCTTGGCAGTCTTCAAGTATTGTAGATTGTGGTGATCCGTAATGACTGTGACCGTGTGTCTTGCCCCCAGGAGATAGTGTCTCCATGTTTTAAAGGCTCCCTTAATCGCTAGCAGTTCTTTGTCAGTGATTGCATAATTCAATTCTGGTGCAGAAAACTTACCGGACCAAAATGCTATGGGATGTAATTGTCCTGTGTCGGGGTCCTTCTGTGATAATTCCGCTTCCATGGCTACCCTGGAGGCATCAGTTTCGACCACATATGGCAGATCTGGTCAGGGTGTCGAAGAACTGGTGCTGTGGTGAAAGCAAGTTTCAACTTCTGTAAGGCATTCTCTGCTTCAGGGGACCAGAAGAATTTCTTGTTTTTTCTCAGCAAGCAGGTAATTGGATGAACTATCTGCGAAAACTTTGGAATAAATCGACGATCAAAATTTGCCAATCCGAGCACACACTGTACTCCTTTTGTGGATGCTGGTGATGGCCATTGAAGGATAGCATCCACGTTGCATGTGTCCATGTGTACTCCTCGTGGTGAGAGCATGAAGCCCAAGAATTCAACTTCTGTTACATGGAAGAAACACTTTTCTAATTTGGCAAACAACTGATGCTGTCAAAGCTTTTCCAAAACGGCTCTTACATGGCCTACGTGGTCCTCCTTGGAAACAGAGCAAATAAGAATGTCATCTATGTAGACAAGTGCGCAAACGTCCAATAATTCATGAAGCACATCATTCATGAAGAACTGAAACGCCTCTGGGACATTACATAATCCAAAAGGCATAACCTGGTACTCGAAAAGCCCATATTTGGTTCGGAATGCCGTCTTCCACTCGTCCCCCTTTCTAACTCTTACAAGGTGATAGGCTCCTCGTAGGTCCAGTTTTGTGTAAATTTGAGCATTCTTTACCTGATCTAGAAGCTCTGGGATAAGTGGCAGGGGATATCTGTTTTTTACTGTGATTTGGTTAAGCACTCTATAGTCAATACAAGTTCTTAAGTCGCCTTCTTTTTTGGTACGAAGAAAAGAGCTGAGGAGGCAGGGGACTTGGACGGGCGGATAAACCCGTTGGCTAGATACTGATCAAGGTAACATTTTAGATGCTGGTTTTCCTGCTCCGTTAGAGCGTAAATTCGACTGCAGGGAATTTGGGCTCCGGACACCAGATCAATTTGGCAATCGTAAGGCCTGTGTGGAGGCAGTTTGTTCGCTTGCTCCTTCTGGAAAACATCCTGGTAATCCAGACATTCAGGGGGTAGGGAACCAAAGAGTGCCAGAATGGTTTTTGTCTGGGTTTCAGGTTACTCACATTTTTGTTGTAGCAGATGGTAGCACACCCTTGAGGGAAGGTCAGAACTCGTTTTCGCCAGTCAATCCTAGGGTTGTGGTTTTCCAGCCAAGGCATTCCTAATATCATCTGAAACTGAAGAGCACCAATGAGATCAAAGGAGATGTCTTCTTTATGACCATCCTGACACATCAGCATGACTTTCTCGGTATGCTGCGTCACTGGGCCGGATGACAACTGAGAACTATCCACTGCTATGACGTTTTCCGATTTCAGATTTTATCGGAGAGGAAGGCCCATTCGTGCAGCCAGATCTTGATCAATGTAATTTCCCACCACTTCGCTGTCAATGTATGCCTCCAAGGCATGTACATTTGATGGTTGTTGGTGGCTGACCAAAAGTACCGGAATGACCAGATGTGAAGTCTGTACAGATTCCTTCTTTTCGCTCAACAAGTGTTGGGCTTTGGAGTTTTCCAGATTTTGTTCCTTCGTTGCCATTGTCCGTTGTGCCAACCAATTTCTTGGGTGGTTTTATGGGGCATTCTCTGAGGAAATGTCCTGCTCTCCCGCAGTATAACCAGAGCTTCTTTTCTCTCTTTCTGCCTTGGTGATAGGACTCCGTAATCCACCAATCTGCATTGGTTCAGTTTGTTTGTGGGATTTGGTTTGGTTGTCCCGTGGGTCGCATATAGACGACCTCCCTTCAGTTCTTGTGCGATCCATTTTTCGATTATGCAATCTATAGTTGAGCTGCACAGTCAGGTTGATGTATTCCGCACAACCCTCAGGGAGATTGACCACTTGGGCTAGAACATTCTTAAATTCCCCACACAACCCTCGATAAAAGAGTGTAGTCCTCTTTTCTTCTGGCCATTTTGTCTGTGCTACGAGACGATTAAATGTTGCGATGTAGGTTAGCAGGTCTTGGTTTCCCTGCCTGAGAGACAATAGTTTATTGTCCAGAGCTTGTCCTTGAATATGCCTTGCAAATAATTTCTCCATCTCCCGGTGAAATTCCTCAAAGTCTCGAAGTAGTGGATCATCCTGGTTTACTAATGGTATCGACCAGTCCACTGCGCTACCTCCTAAATATGAGAGCACAAAGGCGACTCTGGCTTGATCGTTAGGAAAAGCCCCAGGCCGGCACAATAAATGGAGGTGACATTGGTTCATGAACATAGCGTACTTGTTGGGGTCACCGGTAAAGCGTTAGGGCGGGGCCAGCTGCACTGCACCTGGAAGAACCTCTTGAACTGATGGTGATGGCTGCGGCATGGGAGGTTGGGCAAGCCCAAGTAATGGAACCTGACCCGCGTGGGTCTGAAGCATTTGTCTTGCCAAGTCGTCAGTCCGTTCTCAAGCTACAATAAGGTCCCTCCTTAAAACATTGGTTTCTTGTCTGGAGGCATGGACTTCAGCCCATAATTCCCCCAGTAACTGGGCCAATTGGTCTGTTTCTGAGGTTTCCATAATGCCCAGGCAGAGATTCATGGAGGCTTTGCGTTCTGTTATGCTCACCTGATCCCTGCGGGGACGTTGGGGCACGGTTGCAGCCCTCCCTTGAAGTGGATTCCCCTTGTCAGGCTTCTTCCCGTGCCTGTGTGCTATGGACTACGCTGGTTGTTGGCACTGCCCCTGTGAGGATAGGAGAGATCGTAAGAATGCTGCAATATGATTGCTGTCTCTCTCGAACCCTTCTTCAAAGTATGCGGTGAGCATGCGCCGACCCATATGGTCTCACCTGTTTATTGATGATGGCGAGCTCTACGTCCTGCTTCTCACTGCAGGGGCATGTTTGATGGACAGAGTTCCTTCACTGGCCCACGTGCGTGGCAGCCCAGACTGGCTGTGGCTGAACCACTTCTAAGGTAAGTGTCTTTTGGCTTTTAGATATAGTAGTATTAATTCTTGATTAGTGTCTGTATCCTTTTGATAATGTCTTTCCTCCGTTTTCTCCCAATAGGTGATATGCGGCCCAGCGGTAGTTGCGGTGCATGAAGCAGGGCCCAAAGGGAAGAGAATGGAGTTCACAATGCTCCAACAGAAGGTGAGTGCTGATTTAAGGCCTAGCGCGAGGATTTGTCAAAGCGCGACCTTAAACGTAATGTCTTTTGCGAATTCTAACATGTCTTTATCTCCTTCTCTTGCAGGTTCTGTCTTCCGATGGATTGCTCGTGGTAGAATGATGTCGGCGTGAATGCTACATTCCGGAGGTCTCCAAGCGGGTGAAGAACGCCTGGGTCTACGATGATGCTGGGCATAAGCTGATAACAGGTAAGCATGCGCTCTGCCTGCAGTAGCAGGAAACAGGTAAGGATGCGTTCAGGCTGCGGTAGCTGGAAGCAGGTAAAGATGCACTCAGGCTGCGGTAGCTGGAAGCAGGTAAGGATGCGCTCAGGCTGCGGTAGCTGGAAGCAGGTAAAGATGCGCTCTGCCTGCGGTAGCTGGAAGCAGGTAAGGATGCGCTCAGGCGGCGGTGAGCATTACGCTGCTATAAGCAGATTAACGTGAAGTGCTTGCCTGCGGACAGGGCAGGCTTAAATAGCCTGGCTCCGGCCACACCCCTTAGTTCTGACTCATGGCCCCACCTGCCACTCCTAAAGGATGCTGCTCGTGCAGCCCACCTCCTCCTCAAGGCCACGCCCGAACTGGATGCAGGGGAGACAAGCACCTTGCACAAAAATAAAAGTGTGCAATGCATACTTATTCATGAGGCTGGTGCCAAAGGTGCCAGGACTGGGTCCAACTGGACCCTCTAAGTTGAGGGATCTGTCAGTGGTTCCTGGCCAGTGGCCATGACAGCCCCAGCCCCGTCCGTCCATCTTACATCACGTGGGGTCTGCTGAGCTCCTCATCTCCAGGGAACCACGATCGAGTTCACAATGCTACTCTATCATTATGGCGTGCACCTGGGAGGCTCGGGGACTGACTCATTCTGTATCGCACAATCCGCACCCAAGGCTTCCAACCTCGCTTTAGAATATAATTTATTGCACCCTGTGCCTCACATTACAAATCTTGTCATTGTGTAATAAGTCAGAATGGTCATGTTCTTTTAGATCATTTATGGTTGGTGGTCTGCGGTCACCTACTCATGTTGAATTCAGGAGTCCCGGGACTGGGAAAGTTGTGGTTGCCATAACTCATGGTTGGTTTAGTGGGGGTCAGAAGCCTGCTTTGGCCTGGCTGTGATGAAAGTGCACTGTGAGGCACCTGGTACTCGTGGCTTTGAAGGGCACATTCCTTCTCAGGATAATACGTATTGGCAACAGTTGTAGAAAAGAGGAGAGTTACTGTGGCAGCTAACCGCTTAGGTCTCTCTCTCATCAGCGCTTGGGCCTACTCAGGTTTCTTCATTAGGTCTGTGTTTACCGTGCAGCCACTCAGGGTCGAATGTTTCTGCCATAACTACAAAAATGGCACCTACTTAAATGCGTGAACGAATTCTGAGAATCTACATCTCACATAATATTGTGTACGAGCAGGGTCTCTTAGCATGCCTCCCTCCCCCTGGCACATCTCAACTGTATTTATGGGATCTGCCTTACTCTAAAGCACCTAGGCCGGGGGGAGTGGTAAATTTCCTTTCCAACACATCAGCTAAGGTTACTTCAAAGAGGACAGTGGGTATGACCTGTGACCTCCGGTGCTCCTGATCCTGAAAGATGCATCTGGCCCTCCATGATCCGTCACTCACAATTAGAAAGGACAGGTTCTATCCCAGCTGGGCATTATACCTTCCTTTACACAAATAGCCCCCGAATATGGCACCAAACCACCATGCAGCTAAGCGCAAAGAATGGAAGGACATTGTAGACACTAACTCTAACCACCTTGAGGAAGGCAACTTCTCACTTTGAAATCAGTCTCTGGAACTTCTTACAGAACAGAAAGAGCCACCAATACCAACGTACACAATGAAATAGATGATGTTGGAATGGCCAACACGTCCTGGATTGATCCTGTTTTATACTACATATAAAAATAACATGCATAACACTAATAACACTTGGGTTTTTATTTTCTTAAGTTTCTCGCTCCAATATAGGGCTCGACTGCTCATCGTCTGTAGTCTCCAGGCGATCTGCTGCTGTCGATGCCACACACTCAGACTGATTGATGACAGAGTGATGTTCTGTGCGCCTCGTCGACAACACCACCAGTCACAGTGGCATCCCTAGTCTATGACCGCTAAATCTATCACCCCCACAGACTCAGTCCCACTCCAACACACTTAAGTTCTGAGCAAACTTCCGCCAGCCAGCAGAATGTGCTGGAGTATGCTGGCCGGCAGGCTGCAGGGCACACAACACACAAACTCATTGTGCATGACGGCCCCTGGTGCCGGATCGGCAGGAGCGGGACGCCCAATGATTGGCTGCCGGGCTGGCCCGGCGCTGCCAGTGCTACATACTAGCAAGTACCAACCAGCCCAGCAACAACAGCAGCACAGCCACACGCCCTGGGCTGCCCCTCGAGGAGACAGGCATGTGGTGGCCCCGGCCCAGCCCCGCCCTCCTCTTCCACCCTAGGCAGGACACAATTCTGCATAAAAATCATTTGTCAAAGCTTGCAAATTGCATGTGACTGTGCAATGCAACTTGCAAAGACACACAAGCTCAGCCGGCTCGGCTGAGTGAGAGTTGGCTCACACATCCTGACCAAGCCCCCCAGCCCTACGTCACTTGAGAGTAAAGTTGCGATCACGGCTGTCGGCCGAGGCCCAAGCGGGGCTGCCTCCTGGCTGGCGCTGGCAGCACCAGGCCGCGCAGATGGATGCCGGCAGGGCCTGGGGACAGTGGCACTCCCTCATGCCATTCGGATGCATTTCATCAAAGCAAACTTAATGCTTAGGAAGTTAAGTGTTAACTTGATTTGATGAACATGCACAGAGGAGACGATGACAGGAGACGGAAGGAGACAGGAGACGCGAGACAGGAGACGGAAGACTACGAGAGCACATTAGCAATAAAAATCGACCAATGATCATGATTGCTGTTCTGCAAAACTAGCCTAGGGTGGTGCATAAAACTGTCCCACCCCATTCCCTAGGCCAGATTCAAATCAGCCGGGTGCCGAATGTCCGATAAGCCAGTCGACGCTGAAAATGTGCATTTAACATTATCCAATGGCATGATCGTGGCGATAATATGGGACAACCATACAGGACTAGTGTGCCCTTTTGATGTACCGAATGTCCAAAGCAGCACAACTATTCTAAGAACGTTTTAGAATGTTTTGAATACAAGTCAACTAACACCCTTTTAACTAGTCAACTAACATGTGCTTTTAAGGGCTCGCCCCTCAACTCCAATTTGAACACAAACGTTTGTGCAATATGGATTTGGCCATCACTCAACAGAACATTATGCTTTCAAAGGAACTATTTTAAGAGCATACTTTGGCTCTTGGATTTACAGTTTGCAGAATAACATGAAAAACAAAGATTTTTTGATTAAACCAAATGACAATCAAGAAGATAGAAATAATTTCTTGTCGCTTGGTTGATTTCGAATAACAAAACATTATTTGTGGCTGCTCTGTTTTTTTGTGTAATCATGAACATTCACAGTTAGAATGGCAGCAATTGATGCATTTTAAAAGTGAAATTTTCATGCAAAACATACGAATATACTAAAGTCTCAACTCCTTGCTGATTCGACTTAAAATACAATAAAGTGTGTTTTTGTGCAAAGCGAATAAACAAAGAAATATGTAGGCATGCATTGAATGCATTGAATGAATGAGAATTGAATGAATGAGTGTCCTCATTTTGCATGCATGATTGTATTGATGCATGGACCATATGCCTAGTTACGTTATGCACTAACATCATGACAAGGGCTGTTGCATAACATTTACTGCTGTTGATGTCATATACAGGGGTGCGTGCTATGATTTATTGATGCCGGGGCACTTTATCTTAGGGTGATTGCGCAGCAGATTAGATCATCACAAAATTGGACAGCTTTTCTACACTTCTGTCTCAATCGGCCCATCCCAAACAGACTTTTTGCAAGAAACTACAGCAATGGCATTGAGCAAATAGGCTTGAACAAATGCTCAAAACAGGAAAGCATAACTTGCACTGACCGATTTCTGCCTGAAAAAAAGTGAATTGGGCAATAAAGCATGCTTTTGAAGGGGATGATTTTGCACCTGTGCACAGACACATCTGCTCCTGTACAATCACATAACTCACAACCGTGGAAGAATCCGGGGACCCTGTGTTACCCCTGTCAGCCGTCCCGCAAGTCCTGTTTTCGTTACTGCACTATGGTTCATTCTAAATCGAGGGCTTAACATGACAGTAGTGAGAACCACTATGCATACCCCAGGCAAGGGGAAGGATGGGTCTGATCAAATCAGACTCCAACTTAGGCTGAAGATGTGTTGCAGAGCAAGCCACGCTATGCGACCCAGAATAGATATCTATGAGTGCCCCCATTAAAGAAACCTATCCTATCTTGGGGAGAACAGCCTATCTGGCAACATTCATTTATATGCAACATCAGTTTGCTGGACCCAACAAGCTCACTAAACAGAACCATGGTGAGGGGCCACCTCTTCTGCAAAGGGGGAGGAGATTCCTCACACGATAATCTCAGAAAAGACCAGTGAAAGGTTTTATACTGTCCCTAACAAAGTACCATTTTGGTTCCCTATTACTTACAGAGAGAGCACATCTAATGCATTTAGCCCGCTGCAGACCCTCTGCAGATTGCACCCTAGGCAGCTGCTTGTAACTGCCTTAATGAAGCACGGGACCTGTTCCCACTAAAATGATACCATGCTTAAGTGGTCTCCACTCTTTTTCGTTCTCTACATTGGTGTGAACTGCTCAAAAGTGCATCAGTATTGTACTTGTTTTGGGGTGGCCTCAATCCTCCTCAACTCAACAGATGTCCACGGAGAATATATTTCAAAAATAACCTGATCAAACTGATACTCACCCCAGCCTCTTGCTCTCCACCTCTCATATGCTGACAGCCACTGAGAAATTTCTATAGGGAGTGTATTGTTTTCTTTCTCTCTCCCTCTCTGCTAGGCAGTGGCGGTACACCACTATGGGCGGGGGATGGGGAAAGTCTCTCCACCTGAGTGGCAGGCTGTCACCTCACCTGAGTGCCAGGCAGCACAGTCCACCCATGTGGTTTTTTTGCACGGGCCTGTGCTGCCTGCTTCTTAGCAGAGGCGTGTTTCCTGCTGCACAATGTTATTTGTTTTGCGTTTGTATGCAGAGGGCTTTACAGCAAACATAGTGCAGAACAATGAGAGCTGGTGGGATGAGGCAGCTTGGCCCCTCCGTCTCTCATTATTGACCTAGCAGTGTAGACAAACTGCATGACTCCTGTCACTCATCGTGTTCAAGTTGCAGAGACCCACAATGTGAACACGCTGACAGGAGATGGCTCCTTTCCTGTCAGGTGGTGTGTCTAGATCCCAGAAAGAAGAGCAGGATCATCCGGTCCTCCCTGTGGCTTCAAAGGATCATGTGGAGGGTGCATAGAGGTGTGCTTCTTTTATGTAGTGTGATGTATGCTGGTGTGTTTCTTGTTATGAATGCCTGCATGCAAGGAGTTCTATAAATGATTGGTGAATGCACAGATGAAAGTGTTTTTTTATTGTTTGCCTGCTGCTCTTTCTTGCCAATAAAGAAAGTTTATAATAAAAAAAATAAAAAATAAAAAGGAAGTGTTTGTGTGCGTGTTTCTGACTCCCAACCCTACATGTAGGGACCCCACTCACCAGGGGCCCCTACATTTGGAGGTGGGTGCTGCTCTGGCATGCCATTATTTTTTTTGCTTTTTGCTACATTAAATGTAGGCCAGTTGAGCTCCACTATAGCAAAGTCCTGGTGATATCTTTATTTGGACTGTGTTTCTGCTAATATGTGGAAGGCAGCACTGCGAGCCTGGTGGTCTTGCTACCCTTACTGCTTCCTGGAAAGGCAGAGCCTCTGCGGGCCATGTGATGGATCACGTGACTTGTGAGGAAGTACATAATCCTCACACAGCCGCCCTTGCAGCGTTACGCCCTGGAGCTGTAAGGGCTGGAGCCACTGATTAGCTGTTTGGCTGTGACCTGTGCTTTTTTGGTGGCTATTTCAGTATTACAGCTGCCGCCCTAAGAAAACTTTTCTGCCCAGACTCTGTTATTACTCTTATTCAGAGCATTTTAATGGAAATATTGTATCTTTTATCTTTGACTTAATTGCTTATGAACTCTGTGAATTGTATATTCCTGTGGTATACTGCCCCTGTTGTTCTGTGAACCTTTTTTGCCCTCTGTTCATTCCTTTGGTTCTTGAGTCTCTCCTGTGGACTTTTCTGTATGACACGTAAGGGTCTCAGGAGCCAATCAGCCCTGGAGGCTACTTCTGACTCTTTGAAATCTGTTGAGGAGCCACATTTTCCGGACTCCAAAGAAGGTAGTTTAGTCCATCTCCCTTCTACTGCCCTTCTAGGCAAATACGAGAACTCCTTGGGAGAATTTCCCAGTATTCCAAATCCTTCCTCTTGAGGCAGTATTGCATTAAAAAGTGTTGTACATGCCCAAATCCATCCTCCGAATAGGACTGAGGTTTTTAATACCCTGGGCATTACCCCATGCACACTGTGTGACAACAGTTGTATTTTCAATGGAATTCATGATATATATATTGATGCCCAGGAAGAGCGATTAGCGGCCACCTTAGCCCTTAATTTGGGTGACAGGGGTAGCTCCACTAGGGGGACCCCGCAATAATAGAAGTAAATATCGAAATTGTGAATGCTACTCAAATTCTCCCCATTTTCCCTCAATCAAATACGACCCTGCCTGCCCCATTGACGGCTGACCTTGGTCCTAACTGTATAAACAACTTCTCCTTCTAAGCCATCTGGGGGGATATCTTCTTCAGGTGATGTGGTAAATCAGAGCCCAACCACACATATGAATGTATCCCCCTCCCTTGCTGGGAACCTTGACAGTTCCATCTTCAGAGTTCCGGTTTTTAAAACTCCCCTAGGGAAACCACTGCTTAGCATTTCCAAACTAAAATCTAAGTTGGGCTCGCTGGGGGAACCAATTCCGGGAAAAAAGATTTCTAATTGTTTTGGGAAAAGAACGGCTACTAGCACCCAAATTAAACCTCCCTCTTCGGCTCTTTCATTGGCTACTTTAGATCACTTGCATCTGGCAGAAGTAGTGAAAAGATTGGATACTGAAGAGGCTTCACACAATGATATTGATATTAGCATCATCGAGTGTGCAGACAAAGCGATTGCCGAGAGTAAGTTGGAATCCAGACTCACTGAGACTAATAATGTAACCCAACAAACATGTAATGCTTCATTTATGGGCTCCACATCTGAACTCAAACTTTATCTGTATCGATGAGTATACGAAAAGCAAAACTGGTCAAGAGAGAGGGGTTTACTACCGGAGCCGATAAAGGAACATCCTAGTGACTCAATGCTGCCTCACACTCTTAAGGAAGCTGATGAAAGGATTAGGCTTACCCAACCTACAGTTTCCGCTCTAAATATGGTGTTGAGTTCTTTTGTTAGTCTCTGGGCAGAGGTTAGATCCCACTCTCTCTTACTCTTGGAAATCTATGCCAGGCTAGTGGGGCTTGATAGGTTTGAAGAACTAGTGAAGATTATTAAGGATGACAATCTAACAATAACAAAGCAATGTGCTGTCTCTTCTATGCCCTCTCAGTCAAAATCTGAGGGGGGCCATACTGCGAGGGCCTCCGGTTGGGCAGCGGCTAGTGTCCCTGAGAGAGATTTAGATAAGTTGGCTCTCCCAATTCCCTCTCCTTCTTTAGGGAAGGAGGCACTTGTTCCTGATCCTTCTAGATTTTATTTGCAGAATGAGGGAAATGTCATTGCTTCTATTTCAGGGGCCATAGTACCGCAAAACCTTGAGAGGGTTCCTGTTATTATAGATTTAACTAAATTGGTTTCTGCCTCTGAGGAAGCTTTAGACAGGTTGATTCTCCAAACCCCCTCTCTATCTGCTCCTACAGATACATGTGCCTCTGTCACATCTGAGGATTATAAACGGGATAAGGGAGCTGACACTGCCTGTAATACAGTCATAAAAGCTCTGCAAAATCTGGAGAAGGCTCCTGTTTCCATAGATTCAACGAAAGAAGACTTTTCCTCTAAAGGCCATGTCCCAGTAGGTGAAAAACAACCGAAAACAAATTAAGAAAGCTAAAAACCAGAAAAATATTTTAAAAAATTAATTTGTTTACAAATAAATTCTTTAAAAACTTGGTCTTACCAACGCTCTCTCTTCCCCCAGCGACGATTGTTCTACTGAGGGGGTTTTGACATCTGGGGTGGCAGAGGCACCTACTATTATGCACTCTGACGCCAGGTTTCCGGCCGACGAGGTAAACTCACTTCCCCTGAAAACAGCTATAGGTATTCAGACAGATCCTCCTATTAATATCCCTGTTCCTGATGATAGCATTGGTCTTAAGGTCCCGGGCCCTGCTGTCCCCGTCCAGGATACCTTTGTTCCACTTATCTTTAATGATAATCCAAAGGTAATTCATCCTGTAGCGAGCGGTCTGGTCACATCCAATACTCATAAAGAACATGCAATAGATATTCTCTCATCTGAGAATTTGCCATGTAATCCTAATTCCATGGAGTCCCAAATTCCTATAACTTCTGATCCCATGACATTTGTCAATATTGCCTCTGCAAAACAACTCCTTTTGGATTTATATAGAGTGAAGTCCACCCCCTTGGTGGGAGCTTACTGTATTCTGGGTATAGAGAAGGTCAATGCTGTTGATACCCGCTTTTCGCAAACAGACAGACAGTTAACTCTTCCTCCAGGTGTCCACATGAGTTTCCCCCGATCGGTTTCGGGGAACTCCATCCTGGGATTCAGGACAGTGGGGGATCTTTATGCCCCTAAGATCTTGGATTCCACTCAAAGGAGGCCTACTAATTCAGGTTCCTCTGGTAACCAGGATAGATTCCCGAAAGGTCCCCACTCTGTACGGAGAGGGACAATACTACGGGGTGCAAAGGGTCCTGAAACCCACGATGATTCATTAAATCAATTCAGTAGGGATATTTCAGATTCCCTCCCCCAAATCCTGGGAAACAAAGAACCCCTAGAGATACTACAATTACTATGTCTCTGGGGTAGTGACATGCCCATTTGTCTTAATTGAGGGAATAACTTAAAAATGTTACATCAAATTCCTTCACTGTCTCTGGTTCCCAGCTATGACCTAGAAAGGATCTATTTTCCTCTCAAGGATTGTGCGGACCTTAGCAACATTGTCATGAAATCCAGAGTGGTTTTGGATCTGATAATGGGAAAAAAGAAGGGTCTTAGGGAGCTTAGCTTAGAAATTAAATTGATAAAACTAAGTCAAATTCCCAGTGTCCCTGGAAGATCTGAGGAGTATAGGGAAAATGTGACTATATGTCTATCACCCTGAAAGGTTCTCTAAACCTCCACGGAGGAATTTCCCGGCCAGATCTTATGGAGCCGCTCGAAACTGGGCGCAGGTTACCTCTGGTCTGTGGAACTGACCTGTGTAATATAAGTCCAGGCTTTGAAATAAAGAAAGCAGCTTCTAACAAATTGGGATTTCTGTCCTGGAATACAAGGGGAAATTTACATCTCCTGACAAACACTAATACAGCCGCCATGCTTAAACTTACTGACTGTTTCTATCTGCAGGAAACCTGGATGCTCTTGTCCCCCTATATTGATGGCTATAAAATCTACTCTCAAAATGGTAAACCTAGTTTGGGGGAGGAGAGCGTCAGGAGGCCTACTTATTGGGTTAAGGTCCTCTCTTGGTTTCCGGAGTATGATTATCCCTGACATGCCAATTGGGATATTGGCGGTGGAGACTGCCTCTAGAGAGGGCTCGGTTGACATTCTTTTAATATCTATTGGCACCCGGGCTTAGCCCTCCTCGAGCCCTTTGTGGAAAGTCTAACAGAAATGATTTTAGCTTGGAGATCTGTGAATATTAAGGGGAAAGTAATCCTCGTGGGGGACTTAAACTCTGATTGTTCTACGTCCTCCGATGTTGATGGGACCTGGGACAAAATCTGGAGGTCTCAGATCAGAGGGGCCAGAAATATGTTTGCGGTAGACTATGGAATCTCTCCTTGGAATCGGTGGGTTTGATATGTCTGAATGGTATCTTTGACTCTACCCACCCTCTACTGCCTACTTGGCAGAGAGGTTCATCAACTTCTACTATAGATTATTTCTTTATAGATCATTCTCTGCTTTCTCTTTCCTCTGAAGTCCAGGTACTCTTTAATCCTTGGAGCGATCACTGTACTCTGACTGTCTCTTTTTGTTTCCTGACCAAAAATGTGCCCTGTGAGGGCCCACGTAATTTGAGAACTGTGGGACAAGGCACGGGGTACGTTGGTCACCCGGAAATATCAATCTCTTCAATGGCCAACTCTGTCTTCCTTGAACCATACTTCTCTTTAATGGAAACAAGTGGTCTTTAACACACCACTCTGTGACAGATTCCTGAATGTTCTCCATAGTAGTGTCCATGATAAACTGAGAAAGGGACATCCTAAAATAGACCATGTCCACAGGTTTGATGCAGAGCTTGCTAAAGAAAAGACCCAGGTACGCAAACTCCTCAGAGAAACCCGAAATCTCGCTATTGACCAGTCTGATAAAAATGCTAAGATTAGATCTATACGGCAAAGATATAAGAACTACTGTACAGCAAAGAAATGCAGATTGCTGCAAAATGATGCTGAGCTGATGCTCCGTGTTCTGGTCAAGAGGGATCTCAGGGCATTTTGGGTTCTCTTCTCGTCCCAAGAGACTGTCTCTGCTACTGATCAACTGAATTCTATCCCGGAGGTCCAATGGGTACATTTTTTCACTGAGCTCTTTGCGCAAGGGGAAGAGGGACTCCAAGAACCTACAACTGGGGAGGTTGTATATAATACCTTATGGGAGCCCTTTATTGACTACGAGATGGTACTTAGGCTAATTGTCAAAGCCAAGAACTCAAGGGCACCAGGTCCAAATGGCTTGACGAATAACACACTGAAAGCCTTACCAGAAATATGGGCTAAGTAACTCTCCATGCTCTTGCAAAACATAGTGAGATCTGGCATAATACCAATTAGTTGGCAGATTGGCCATATAGTTCCCATCTTTAAGAGAGGTAAGCGGATGCTGGTTAAGAATTACAGACCTATCTCTCTTATCGATGCAGATTGCAAGCTATTTGCCTCCTTGCTACAACTATATGTTGCCTCAATTGATTTGTCAAATGCTTTTGACTTAGTCATCAGGTCCCGTCTCTATGCCAAAGTTTCTAAGTGGGGGCTCCCTGTAGGCCTATTTAAACTTATCATAGCTATGTATGAGAACTCAGGGATTCATGTAAGGATCAACTTGGAAGGGACTCTCTCCCGAAGAATAAGAACACGAATAGGGCTGAGACAGGGTTGCTCTTTGGCTCCCTGCCTCTTTATCCTATATCTGGCAGACGCTGGGGAATTTCTCGGGGATGCAGGGTTGCTGAGTGCGAAATTGGGGGATCTTAGGATCTCGTGGTTGGCGTATGCTGACGATTTTCTCCTTTTTGATCAGACCACAGTCGGTTTACAAAGACTAATATATAAGTTCAAACAATATGCTGCAATAAATGGGTTAAATGTTAACCCCAGTAAAACCTATACGATGGTTTTTTCGAAAGAACAAGTGTGGAAAATTGGTGGGGAACCGATTTTCAGAGCACAAAAAATAGTTATTTGGGATCCTTGATTCTGGCTCAAACTTCGGTTGGTGAACTTAGACGATCTTTTAAATATAAAGCCATATTCTGTTGCTGGAGGAGAGAGCTGCTTTTCCTGAAAGAACGTTCATTTGTTGAAACATTTTCCTTGGCACTGCGAGCCACGGAGGGCTCTTGCCGAGGCACGTTCTCTTCCGGGAGGAGGCGGAGCCAACCGGCGATCACGTGGGCAATCACGTGACTTTGTGCAGCCTCATAGAGCAGCCCAAACCGCCTGAGCGGTGTATTCTGTTGCTGGAGGAGAGAGCTGCTTTTCCTGAAAGAACGTTCATTTGTTGAAACATTTTCCTTGGCACTGCGAGCCACGGAGGGCTCTTGCCAAGGCACGCTCGCTTCCGGGAGGAGGCGGAGCCAACCGGCGATCACGTGGGCAATCACGTGACTTTGTGCAGCCTCATAGAGCAGCCCAAACCTGTTGCTGGAGGAGAGAACTGCTTTTCCTGAAAGAAAGTTCATTTGTTGAAACATTTTCCTTGGCACTGCGAGCCACGGAGGGCTCTTGCCGAGGCACGCTCGCTTCTGGGAGGAGGCGGAGCCAACCGGCAATCACGTGGGCAATCACGTGACTTTGTGCAGCCTCATAGAGCAGCCCAAACCGCCTGAGCGGTGTATTCTGTTGCTGGAGGAGAGAGCTGCTTTTCCTGAAAGAACGTTCATTTGTTGAAACATTTTCCTTGGCACTGCGAGCCACGGAGGGCTCTTGCCGAGGCACGCTCGCTTCCGGGAGGAGGCGGAGCCAACCGGCGATCAGGTGGGCAATCACGTGACTTTGTGCAGCCTCATAGAGCAGCCCAAACCATCCTTGCGGCGTTAAGCCCGTCTGCGGAGTAAAGGGCGGTGCAGTCCATCTTTAGCTGCACTGTTTTGCTGCTGTTCGGCTCTGGGTGGCGCAGGAAGTCCTGCTGGGTCTTGCTCACTAAGGAGAAACAACAGGGGTCAACTGTTGCTCTTAGCTGGACACTGGGGAGGAGAGACGGACTCTGGCTGCTCCTCAAGCCATCGGGCGTTCCCAAGGTGATGCTATAATACTACATATAAATTCATTTTTATTAAAAAAAAATATATATATATATGTGACAGTGATTTTAAAAACAATTGATTAGCACTATATACTCTTCTAACCGCATATCTTTTGTTCCCAGCTATTATTTTCATTGATTTTGCTAATAGCCATTTCGGAGACATTATCATTAATACCTAGAGGCTGCGAGCTGTTCTCCCCTCTGTAAGTAACATAGTATCTGTGCTTTTACTTTTAACATGCCCGCACTTAGAAGTGGGTTTGAAACTGTTGAGAATCAAGCACCTATAATACTAGAGGTTCAACCTGGCTCCGGGATGCAGAGTGAGGCACCTGTGTACACAAATTCTACTGGAAATATGCCTAACCCTATTTTAGCTGTGGGTAAGACTAAAGAAAATTCCATTTTTAGTGCTGAAGGGGGTCAGAGGGGTTCCTCTTTTACCGACCCCGTAGTGTCCGATGTTGTAGCTCCTAGCAATGGGGATATGGAGTTAGCAAATTCTGAATCTAATGGGGTTCATAGGGATATTCCAGACTTTAGACAGGACCTTACAGATGAAGAATGCCTCCAACAAAGTTTTATTGGTACTAAAAGGGTAGTTCGCTACCACGCTTCCACCCCTCTTCAGAGGAGGATCTTGAATGGTAAAATACAAGCTGGAGAAGGTTTAGAATCGTTAACTTGGAAGGGAATAAACCCATCCGGATTCATGCAATTTTCGCATATTTCGCCAGCTACATTCATTTTTGGAAAGGAGAATAAGGATAATGTGCAGTCTTCCCTAGATTCTCCAAGGTTAGAAACCCTTAAGCAAAATGATGGGGGGGTTCATTCTAAAGGGACTTCTAGTCGCCCTAAGTACAACCCCAATCAACCTATTGGGGAAAGCGATTTAGATGACTCTTTTTTTACTATGGCAGATGCTACGGGTGTTTTGCTTAAAGAAATTGTGGATTTAGAGATACCAGCATGTAGATCTGTGCGTAATGGAAAGGGGGCAATGAGTCTATCAGAGGGTGCGCCTTCTAACTTACACCCATGTGATGAAAACAACTACATAACTGGGAATCAACTAGTGGGTATGCAACAATCTCTGGTTAAACTGATTATAGAAACAGACAACTAGTCTACACATAATAAGATAGCCTCTACTCAAACTGACAAATGGGAGGATTATATAGTGGAAATGGAGGACAAAGTAACGGATCCTCAGCAATTTCTACGAGAAAACCATGTAGTAGAGGAAGATAAACAAGAAACATCTGGTTTAAGTAGGAAGGAGAGAGGTGATTATTTGTTACCACTCCTATCCAACTTACATATTAGTCTAAATTTGGCCTTGAAAACTCTGGGGGAGTCTCAAGAGACTATTGTTGGCTCTATGATAGGGCAACAAGCGGCTTTCAATCAGCTGGTGACTCGTCTGGCATTTTTGGAGGGAATAGTAGAGGGCAAGACCATGAATGAACAGATTATTAAAGAACAGAGTCGATGTGACAAATTTAGAAAGGATCAAGATATAAGGTTAACTACCATGGATGCAAAAATTACCACTTTGTTGGAAGTTATGCTTACAGGAGACCGTCCTACTTCATCTAAGAGAGCTCTAGCGGAACTTGATTCCCAGGGCCAAAGAGATAATGAGGACAACAATAATAATTACGGAAAGAAAATGGTTTCTCCCGATAGTCCTTCTACCCTCTTAGATGTCATAATGATGGCAACTGAAGGGTGCTCCGAAGAACAGGAGTTGGATATCCTCAGTGCACAGACGCACGCGAGTGTATCTCTTAATGACGAAGGACCCTTGAACATCAGTAGTGAAGATACAAGATCTCCTCAACACACTACATCAATAAAAGGGCTAAAATGTAAACATAAGACCAAACATAGAGAGAAAAAAATCAGTAAATCAAGATCTGGAATTAGAGGCAAAGAGTAACAATGATGGAATAGTCCCTGTGAATATTTCCGACCATAATATAAATGGGGTGCCCCAATCCCCAGTTGGTAGACGCAAAAAATCAAAAAAGCAGGGTAGGATACTTAAAAAAAGTAAAAACATGCCCAACACAAAAAGTAAAGATAGAAATGCCAACCTTAAAGGAATTGGAAACATCCCGCTCCAGGAAGAGCGGGAAGTTAGGGGGGGTCCCAAGGATGCTCATAAGGAATAGAGTCCAGTCCAGGGAGAGTTGAATAATAAAGGCCTTGTGGCTAGTGGGGAAACTACTATAGACTCAAATAAGGAAAAGAATAACTTGCTGAAATGTGGCCTTGAGCTCACTCAAACCAAACAAACAAAGATGACAGCTTTTGGCACAATAATTAGTACCAAACATGCCAGAACATCCGTAGGCACACAACAAGTCAAATTCCCTACGGTTTCCCAAGAAACACTGCCAGCTATAAGTAATACTACCCATCCCGTTAAGGGGCCGATTGAATTGTTTGGGAGGGATAGTGGTTCTACCATCAATATTATGGGAAGAAATCCCCAAAATATACAACCTTCCAAACTACAAGATCCGGAAGGTAATGTTATGATCACTTCTGGAGTAGATCACACAAAGAAGCAATCTACTGTGATTCAGGCCCCTACTAAGCTCTGTACAGGGAAAATCGTGGGTTGGATTAACAATAATATAACAGACTCACAGGTTAGCTTGAACAGAACTCATCTCTTAAATCTGTTTAAGAAGATCCCCGTGTTACGAGCTATAACAACAGACGATATAGATGCCATATCTCTTCCTAACTGTAATAATCACAGAATGGTAAGTTGTTTTCATTCGATGATGGTAGCAGATATGGTGCGTGCCCAAGGAAAAAAACCTTAATTCTTTGGGCTACGATCTATTCTCATTAGTAGATAATAAAGAGGCCAACAACTTTCTTGAATATAAGGAACCGAATAATATTCAAAATAAACAACCTACTCAATTTGATAATAATGAATTAGAAAATTTGGGTCCAGGATTGGCACTTATTTCAAGCCTCCTGAATAACAATCAGGATTGGTCATGGCTACAACCGGCACTCAAAACCTTGGAAACATTTAGACAGGATAAGGGGTGTTCCTAACTATATAGAGATTGAGGTGATCTCTTGGAATTCTTGTGGGGGAACCCATCTCAACACGTTTCTGAATAAAAGGGAAAATTATGTACGCCCCCGTATCTATTTCTTACAGGAAACTATGATGCTGTCGGATATGCACATAGAAGGCTTCTATACTTTCTTTTCAGTAGCTATTAGGGGTCAGTTGGGCAGACCTAGTGGAGATCTGATTATTGCCATTGATCGTAACTTGGGGTTCCTAGGTGAGGTGATCTTTAGGAGTAACTGGCTTCTGGCTATTATGCTCTCAATGGAGAATAATGTAGAGCCGATACTCCTCTTGAATCTCTATTGGAATCCGCTAAAAGTAGACATTGAGGAAGTGGAGGACTCTCTAGATATGATCCTGGGAAGTTGGTTTGAGAAAGGGTTTGGAAATCGCATTATCTTGGGAGGGGATTTTAATTCAGCTTGTGCCGACGGTGCGGTGCTCAACGAAAGAAGGGTATTACCTAGACTTCTCAGTACGACTATTAAAAGAGGTATAAGGTGGGATAATTATTTGGACAATTGGGATTTGGGTCTTTTAGACCATGCCTTCGATTGGAATCTTCCTAAAATACCTGGAAAAGAGGAAGTAATAGCTCTAGAATTGACTTCTTCTATGTATCTAGTGGCTGGAAGCAAGCTTGTGGAAAACTGTCACTTATGGAGGTCGAGTTCAGTGATCATGTTCCCTTATGTTTTTCTCTCTCCATCCCCGACATGGGTATTTATATCAATCCCATGTTGCAGGGTTTAGAGGTGGGAAACAATGGGAGAAGGGTTACTTGGAATAAGAAAATAATTAAGAAATGTAATACCTTGGTGTTGGAAAATTTGTCCAAGGTGCAGCTTCAAATTATTAGGGGAGATGACATTGAGTTGGGAGGTTCCTACTATAATATTATATTGTCATGTGTCTATAAAATTAGTATGGCCAGAGATCTGGGGGTGCCAAAACCAAGGGTGCGGGCGGCTGATCCCAGAATTCAAAACGCCAAGCGTACTAAATATAGGGAAATCAAAGCCTTGAACAAAGTGTCCATTCCTTTCTCGGAACTTAGGCTGAGAAAGAAAAAAATAATTCAGAAACATAAAAACTTTATCAAGTCTCTGAGAATGGATCATTATCACGAAACACACCAACTGATGATGTATAATCTATGCAAGGGCAGAGATGTCAAATTTTGGTCTACCATTAACTCTATACTCACGCCTGCTAAAGATAAATTAGACTGCCCCATTCAAGTGGATTTTCTATAAGGAAAAGTTCGCTCTACCCTCTAATCTCTCCAGGGAACAGGATGTGAACTTAGGCCCTCTGGTTGTAGGTGAGTGTCTGTGGGATATAGAGGATATTAAATGGGCCATCAACAAGCTTAAATCTTCTAGAGCACCGGGCCCTGATGGCATTCCCCCTTTCGTTATAAAGTCGGCCCCGGAAATGTGGGCTAAGTTACTCAAACCCATATTCGATGATGTATTTAAATATCATACCATCCCTAAAACCTGGTCGCAGAGCATCATAATCCCTATCTATAAAAAAGGGGACGCCCTTAATCCACAGAATTACAGGCCTATAGCACTGTTAGATGCAGCGAGCAAAGTCTTTGGTATTTTGCTTTTGAGGGACCTTAACAAGGTTATTAGAGGGAAGGCTTGCTATAGTAAATTCCAGGTTGGTTTCAGAGAGGGCTTGGGAACCGACCTGAATGGGATGATTTTGGCTCATTTAAGAGATACAGTTCATCAAACTAAAATGGGAGATGTATATATGGCTTCCCTGGACCTCTCTAATGCCTTTGATGGGGTTATTAGAGCAGGATTGTGGACAAAAATGTTAGCTATGAATGTTCCACGCAAGATTGTCCAAATCTTGGCTCTTTTACATAGGAATACCTCCGTCAGGGTACATTTATCACAAGAAGGTTCCCTATCCGATGCTGTTGATACTGAGGTCGGGGTCAAGCAGGGCTGCTCCCTTGCACCCACGCTCTTTAACCTGTACGTTAGTGATGCGGAGGACATGTGGCAGGGCCCTTCCATTGCTCCGGTCAGGTTGGGTAGCTTGGCTATCGAGTGGATGGCCTTTGCAGATGACTTTATCCTTTTTGATCGTACCCCGAGAGGCCTTCGCAGAAGGATGGATATTTTTTACCAATATGCACTGGCGAATAATCTTTCCCCCAACTCTTCGAAATCCCAAACGATTGTAATTTCTAGGAAGAGAGTTGTCAAACCATGTATCTGGAAGATGGGAGATAATTTGGTGGAACAGGTTCAGGCCATAACCTATCTAGGATATAATTTTTCCAATCAATCAAGCCTAAAGATGTGGAAATTGAATCTTGGGGATGAAGCAGCTAAACTAAAGACTCAGATGAAATTTCTGAGGGCAAAAGTATGTAAATTCTCGCTCCTGCCTATTAGACGTTTCTATCTTGCGAAATGTGAACCGGTTCTTTTGTACGGTTTGGACATTTGTACAAAGTACTTGAGTTCCTATCTAAATGTGATCCAGGGGAAACTGTGGAAGGAAGTAATGGGCCTTTCTAGGGCAGTCCCTAATTCCATTATTCGGCACGAGTTATGTCTCATATCACTTAAAGCCAGATACTTGTGGAGGCAACTCTCTTCTTTTAGAAAAATACATGATCCTCTGATAAACACCTTATATGAGCTGGTGAATAAGGTAGTCAAATCGGGGGCTGTACTATCTATCAAGAGTTTTAGCGATAGAATGTTTTCTCTGTTGGAATCGCTGGGACTTTGCTTAGATGATCTGATTCAACGACCGGGATTAGTTAAAAAAAATTTATTTAGGTCAGACTGGGTAGACACAGTAAATGATATAGAGTCCCATGTAACCTACAAGGAGTATGCTAAATTTTTGCATGCAAGGGAATCGATTCCTCTATATATTCAAAAATTTCCTTGCCAGAGGGTGAAAACCACATTTATGCGTTTCAGACTTAACCAGATGCCCACCCTAGAAAGAATTTACCATTGGACCCATAAAGAAAAAGGGTCGAATGAAAATTCTAAAAGTCTCTCATGTCGATTTTGTGGAGCGACTGACATGACAGAAACACTTAGGCACCTTCTCCTTACATGCACCCATTTTGGGACTAAACGATCTCTCTACTTTACAGATAGATTTGATGGGGACTGGGAAACGTCAAAGAATCTGTTCTGGAGTCACTGCATGTGGGGTGTAAATATCTCCCTAATCCTCGCATTGAATTCACTCCTACTTAATATACAGGAGGAACTGGAAGTAAAAAATAAGGAATTCAATGCGTAGAGACTAGAGTGGATCTATGCTATATGAAATGATCTACGTTATATGAAATGTAAACTGTATATAATACGTATGCAATTTGATTTTATATCTAGGAACGATTTTAAAGGCTGATAAATGCGTTGAAATCTTTGTATATATAGATATTTGTATATTTGTATATCTGTTCATAAAATGAAATGTATTTTTCTTATTTGTTTGTAATGCACTTTATGTTGTATAAGGTTTTATGTAAACTAATCATACAACAATAAAAAAAAAAAAAAAAGCCTTACCCCTTATTTCACAGACCATTAAGTTGGACAATAAGCGTGGCAGGTTTACCTTTAAGCCATCGGTAGATTTATTTGAAGGAAAGGTTTTTCCGAAAATAATATAAGGCATGGAACTCCATTATTTCGATATATTCATGCTTTCTGGGATTCCTGAGAGGGTATTTTTTGGAGAAAGGTTATGAAACTCCCTAACAGCATTCCAGTATGTGGCTATAAGTTTCAAACTGGGTCTTGTGTCTTTGAGAGCTAAATCCCTTTGGCAAGTTTTGGCCCTTTTTCGTTCTTTGCTTCGTCCTGAAGAGGATTCTCTCTATGTCGATTTGGGTAAAATTCTTTTCTCAAAAGGATGCTTGGATCGCAATGTATATCTCTCAAAATTCAGAAACCTTTGTGATAGGACTCTACTGGATTTGTACACAGACAGGGTTACGCTGATGAGCAACCCGGATAAGGTGAAAAACTTCTTTATTCCCATGATTGGAATAGTACAACTGAAAAACTTCACTCTTATCCTTCTCTCAGTGATTTAAAATTTGAACACAAGAAGAGAGGAACTGTCCTTTATTTTGACACAATTTCCTAATCGTTACCATCGCTCCCTCCTCATGAAACTTAGATGGAACACGCTTCCCACTAAGGAAGTTCTGTACAGAAGGAATGCAATCAAAGACACCAATATCCTCTTTCGCTTTTGACATATGACAGGGGTTACTGAAACTGCTCGCCACCTGTTTCTAGATTGTGCTGCACTGAAAGGCGGCTCTAGGACACTCCATCTGGGAAAATGTAAACCTCTGGGACTTTTGGGGGTAGATGTGTTTATTTGGTCAAGATGTCTTTCAATTTCTAATGTCATGGAAAGCCTTGCGGTTGCTGGCTTTATCAAATCTTTACATCTTTATGCACCCCTGATTTGATTGTTGCAAGTCCTCTTTAAAGGGCATTGTTTAATGATTTTCCATTTGTCTTTTCTCTATTCTGATAAATGGTCATATTATTTGAGCAGTATCTGTAAATTATGAGTGTCTGTTATGCTTTGCTTTGTATGAACTTGGTATTTATAATGATTTTGATAAATGTTCAAATTTTATATTTATGCACTAATTGTATATGTCTTGTATAAATTTAAAAGGAGGTTAGGGCTCTGTTGTACTGATAATCTATAGATATGTACTTTTCTTCTTATTAAATGTAATTGTAAAGGTTCCATATGTAAGCCATATACAAATTTAAAAAAATGTAGGCCAGTCTAGCCACGTGATAAGACTTCACTTATCACTTTGCTTTATCCTTGATGCATGATACTGTGTATCAAGAGTAAAGGAAACACATGATAAGTTAGAGCGAGGCTAGACTGGCCTACATTGAATGTAGTCCAATGTAGCCAGTTCATAACAATTATGTTTGCTTTACCCTTGATGCACAGTTAAACAAGTGTATTCACTGGCCCACATTCAATGAAGGCCAGTCTAGCAGGTAGTAACACTTATCATTGTTTTAGCAACTGTGCATCAAGGGTAAAGAAACATAAGTGTTATGTTGGCTTTACCCTTGATAAAACAAACATAAGTGTTATTACCTGGCTAGACTGGCCTACATTGCAACACTTATGTGCTTTACCCATGATGCCAAGTAAAATAAATACCATACCATATTGTCCTTCTTATGGGTTTCTTATTTTAAACATGTTGTACATAATGAACTTTCTCTTTTTCAGAATGATTTTTGGATCAGGATTTTAGATAGAAATGAAGTCCCTATGATAATAGCAGTAATTAATGTTATACATAAGGTTTTAGATGTTGGATTTAAATAAGATGCTATAATGTTTGTTCTTTTTTCTCTTCTGTTTAGTTTAATTTCATGTGTATGTTTGTTAAACTGATATTCTACTTGTTAAAGGTTTTAATAAAACAAGCATAATAAATAAAAAAAATAAAACAATACCATGCCACATTAAGAAAATATATGCAGACTGGCACTACTATTATTAGTGTGCATACATTTTCTTAATTTGGTTTTGTAGTTTTTACTTGGAGTTAAGAGTAAGTGTTGTTCCTTAGCTAGACTGACCTACATTAGTAGTGCCAGTATACATTTACTTTCTTAAGGTGGCATGACATTTTTTACTTTGGATCAAAGGTAAAGCCAATATGTTAAGTCTAATTACATGGCTAGCTTTCCCTAAAGTGTCAGAGTGCATTTACTTTCTTACTGTGACATGGCATTTGTTACGTTTTACTTGGTATCACAAGTAAAGCAAACGTGATGAGTGGCAGTCCATGGCTAGATTGGCTTACCGCGATGGCTCCAGTCTAGCTATATATTATTTATGTAGCATTGTATTGTTGTACTTTACATCAAGGGTAAAAGAGAATGTAAGTGTGATTGCATAGTACACTGGTCTATCTTGGTATAGCCAGTCTGGATATACTTTCTTTCTGTTGCATGGCAACTTTCTGGGAGGCCCTATATGGTAATACTGGCATATATTGGTGTAGCATGCCAGGACATGTATGAGCACAGCAAGCATGAACATGTTTTATATACTGGAATACCTCGTGGGCAAAGGCACCATAAAAAATGTTTTGCGAAATTGTCCTGTGCACTGTTCATGACTTGCATCTGCTGGGTTTTTCATGTGCTACCATACAAAACTGATTGGCAATTGTGTGGCGTTTTCCCCAATTCTTCACATTAACTGTATCATTTGAACCCATTATTTAACAAAAGTTCCTGGTGGGTGGTGAGGAACAGCTCTCCCGAACCACCCTTATTTGGTTTCGGCTCCCTCGCTGCATTCACTCCATCCCACATATTAGGCGCATACGTTTACGCCCCTCCATTTGAAAAATTCACCAGCCGCCATTGCTGCTACTCGTCATCAGAATTGCCTTGAAGCTTAGAATCTCTACTTAACACATTCTTGAACAAATTAGGGGTTCATACCGAAACGCGAGTATTAAAATGAGGTGTGATTAAAGTATGCTGGAGGGGTGGTCTAGGGCAGGGTGCAACTAAGGCTCGATGCAGCAAGGGGAAAAGGGATGCACTTAGGAGCAGACATAGTTGGACGGGGGCAAAAGAAAAGGCTACGGCACCAAAAGACAAGTGGCCCACATTCACGAATCGATTTTTGACTTTTCACAACAACCGTTTAAATAGTATCTGGAGGCATGTGCTGGGCAACTGTTGTGGACAATGTCGCATTTTGAAACATGCTTGGCCAGTAACATTGATGAAAACAGCTGTGCAGAGCATTAATTCATCAATCAGGCCCACTTAGGCCACCAAACCCAGCAATGAACTGGGCTGTTGGTCCGGCCATTCAGGAGACCAAGCAGGGTCAGTTAAACAGCAGGGCAGATTTAGACTGCTGGGTAGGGTACCGGCACCAGAAGTGGTGAAAATAACCCTTTACACATTAAGAATGGCCTAATTTGAGTGGAAGTTGACAGCATCAATCCTGGCAGCAGCTGTGGTCTGGCTGTAAAAATCACCAAAGAGAAACAAAGTCTTCAGGGCATGCCATCTGATTACTTACAAGCAGGTAAGTATTGTGACAGTGCCAGGTGGGGTGAGGGTTAAGAGCCGTGTAGGGTCCTAGGTAAACAATACAATTGAGCAAGGTCATAGAGGTCTAGCTGCTGAAATAGAAATAATCACTCCTGAATCTCAAAAAGGAACTGGGTGGACACAGGTTTTTTTGAAAAAATACTGCAGTTCTTATTTAATTTGTATGCAGTTAGTGTAGGAGTACACATGAATCTTTGGGACATAGGATTTTCAACATTACAACATACATGGTGTAGTACATGAATCATCCAATTCAAATGACAGATATTTGAAGTATCACATTTTTGCAATTACATTCTCTAAAGCCCCCTTGAAGAGGAAACTTGAGAAATCAGTGTGGTAATCGTCAGGTCAAGCAGCACATTTGTGTGAAACAGTCAATAGTTGAACAACAACATAAACAACAGGTCAACACGACAGTGTTTCAGCCATTTTGAGCTAAACTTGGGAAGCAGTGGTTTAGTAGGCCTTCATCAGGACGGATACATTCTTGTGAGTGAAGTATCCTATGTCATCGTAATCCCGGAAGCACAATGGCTTAAGGCATCTTAGTGTCTGTGTACACTGAGGCGGGCAGGTGCGTTCTACTTCTGGAGGACTGTCAGTCCTAAATGGAGCCTGTGTATGGGACAGAGTCTTAACAGCAGGCGGCGCAATTAATACCTTTGGAATCCGGGAGAAAACGTGGATGTAGATTTCCCACTGGTGCGAAAACGTATTTCACGAGGGCCGCTGCTATTGAGTGTGCTGGCGAACCGTCTCTCATCTCCTGTGCGGCTGACAGTGTGTCTTAGGTAAAGGCACAAAAAACAAGAGCATCGGAAGGGCGTTCACTGCACTGGCACCCCCATCTGGAATGGGGCTTATAGAAGCTGTTTAAGGATGCACACGACTGACTGCAAAAGTGGATGAAAGAAGATCGTGGAGATTTGAGAGACATTCATATATTAAAATGACAAAGGCTCAAAACATGAACCAAGCAGCTTTCAGGATGAAAGTCCTCCTTTAGATAGAGGTGAGACGAGGGAAAAGGGAGCAGCAGAACCTTTGTTCACAGAAAGTGTAGTCACTTCAGAGAACAACGTAGGGATGAAGACAAAACCGTGTATGTTCTTAAGAGCAGCTGGGGCAGACACGACAAGGCATCAATATTAAAGTCAAAAGGCAGCTTAAAACGAAAGACTCCCTTTACCTTTACGGTAAGAGCTCATAGGAAAAGGACAGTGTAAGAGGTAAACATTATTGTGCAGCAAACACTGGTCAGATATAAATGGGAGACTTGCAGGTGATAGGCTAACGTCTGGTCACATCTACCAGGGAGTCTTCTGGTAAAATCTTTCACACACCAACATATGTGTAGTAGCTCAGCTATGAATTATACACCAAAAGGACAACAAAACCGCTCAGTGTTTATGTTTAACTTTTAAGAAAAACACATCCTCAAGGGGAAATTTTACTCACCTTTAGATGCTTTAACACATAGCCTCTGTCCCTCAAACACTATAAATTCAGTGAAAAAATAGAGCAACATGTGTTAATCAATACATTTTCTCTTTACGATTCTTTTCTCAGTTTTTCTCCGATGTTATCGCCAAAATGATTATGCACATCAAAACAGAATGAGATTTGGCCATTTTGAGAAACCTGAAGGTGTCTCACCCGCTAGTCCCCGGGGATCTGTCCTCCAGGTGACCAGAACATGGCCATTGCTTTTGGATCCAGTTCTTGGGATGGACCAGTGCAGGATGATCACCTGGATGGCGGGTCTTCGTGGAGTGGAAGTGGGACACTAAAGGGTGAGACGCAGTACCCCCTTCCTTATAACACCTCTTCCCCATCCTTCCCCATAGCATATTCAAATGCCCCCCCATTTTCCTACACGAACACTTTCACACACACTGAAAGACAACAGGCTAACACCAGAGTTGTTTACCTCACATGTCCCAACACAAGAGCCAAGCAGAGTCAGGCAATTGCCGATAACTACACACAGGAACATACATTCTTGATCTGTGTCCCACAATCTAAATGTGTCTCCAGATGAGATAGAAGATTTGGGGTTTTTGGACCCAAAATTTGGAACCAACTCCCTCTGGAGATCAGAACGTGTGAGACATTGGACCTTTTTAGAAAAAATAAAATTTGGTGATGACCTGAACCAACCCCTGCTTTTCTTTAAGTGTCGATTGTTAGTTGTCATCTGCACCTGAATACGGTTTATTCTGTCTGGTGTGCGTAATAAATTCCTCAAAATCAAAATAAATCAAAAACACCTGACGGCCCTTTCCCTTCCCCACAGGGATAAAAGGCGGAGCACGAGAGCACAATTTGAGCAAGACCAAAAGCACGAGGAAGCAGCTATTTCAGGACGGCAGTTCAAACGAAGGAGAAAGGCATAGGAAACTGAAAGGACAACAAGGAGGGAATTACCCTTGCCCTTTTCAACCCAGACCTGCAAAGCCTCTGATAAAGGAACAGTAAGACTGGGAATTGCAGCTGGCGATTGGTGTGGCAGATGTCAACGGTACACAGGGCCTTCCCGCACTGATAGCCGGGGTGGGGAAAATAGCTTACCTCCGTGGTATCGTCCTTACTCCAGCGGAAGAAAAGGCAACGAGTTCAGCACAGCCAGTGAGTCGGAAGAAACTGATAGCAAACCAGACTGTGTTAAGCTCAAGGTTGCAGTGGCAACATTTACTTAAAGGAAATAAGATAATAGACAAAGGTCTTTGTGAACAACCAAGCTATTAGGGATAGAGTGGTCCGTCGATGCGTGGGCACTCATTCGAAAGACTCTAACGAATACCCCGCTCCTGAACAAAGAGGATATGTAACACCTAGAAAACTCCAAGAACCAAGAGGCCTCAGGGGAGGCTAGCGAGATAAGTCAAAGTGGTCATACAAGGGTCGAGTCAAAACCCCTTGTACAGTTGAAAGTCTTTGATACGTGGTGAATTGAAAAACTAAGTGAACTGCATTGTGGTGACAAACATGAACCCGACTGAGGGATGTCCACAGTGGGGTGTTGGTCTGAGCCAGATTTAGGGAGGCTGAATTTGTGAAAGGGATCCGATCCCGGCTGAGCGTGATCCTCGGGTGAAGAGTAATCGCCCCAACTTGAAGAAACAGTAGGAACTTGTGTTTGTTGTTTGTGATGTATCAGGCCCTCTGAAGCAAGAAGGTCCTGATATTGGAAAAGGGACTGTAAACTCGGGCTGAAGAAGCCCAGAAGTGTGCTGTGCTCAAGAGTCCCGCCTTGTCCCGTGCTTCATCGTGGGGAAGGGAGACCCTGGCTACAACATCCTGACTTATCCTTTTGCGAATACTTCATTCTTTCTTTATGAACATTAACACACACTAGTTTTTTAATAATTATTTTTATTAAAACTATTAAGGGAACATACATGAACAATTCAAACTCATTACAGAAATGAGATTAGTAGCACATCAATAAATACAGTTCTATATTCCTTTTTTATCCTTTATCTTTATATATATACATGTATATATATATATATATATATATATATATATATATATAAATATATATATATTCATTCACCTACACCACCCCTCCCTCCAGTCTCTCCTCATTTCCCCAATCTATATACTTTTTTCATTTTAATCCTTTGTTTTAATGTCTCCCATCTCTCCCACTAGTCCTTGATGCATTTCATTAAAAAACTCCACAATTCAACAGATGAGAAAGATAATATTACAATTAACAGAGAGATTGAAATGTGAGGGAGAAGAGAGAAAGTAAAAAAAAACAATTAATGAATACAAATCATTGAAAATGTCCCATATGGCACCATATTTATCCATTTTTTAAGATTCTGATAGGCTACTTTCTCCCTACTTGAAAGGATAGAGAGATCAAGTAACCAGTCATCAAGAGATGGCCTAGTGTCTTTCTTCCAACATTTTAAAATTTGTTTCTTAGCAATCATCAGCGCTCTATAAGTCCAAAAGAGCAAATCAGCAGATACCCGAAGATTTACGAGAAATAAACCCAGCACACATATCAATGGAGTGCAAGGGAGTGAAGAATCCAACACAAGGTCTATCCACTGAATAATAGCCCCCAAAAATCAACAATCTTTGGGCAAGACGAAAACATGTGTAAACCTATACCAATAGCTGACTTGCAATTCCAGCAGGTATCATCTTGAGTGAGTTTACAGCGTTTCATCTTTGAAGGGGACCGATAAAGACAATGTGTTACCTGTTACTGATTGTATCTCAAATCTAAATCTATTTTATATATACTTGGTCCCGCACAGATTCTATTCCATCCGCCATCTAAGAGATCAAAACCTAGTTCTGAAATCCATATCCCTCTACTACATTCAGAAGCCATATTAACTTCATTCAATACAAGGAGCTTATACAAGACAGCTGCCGAAAGTGGTTTGATCTTACTCAAATGCAATATAGCAGGGATCTCATGTAATGAAGCATTCAATGGAGTGAATAATAATTTGAAGATTCCACATAGCACTCGATAACGGCGAAGTGCAGACAATTGTAGCTTGTATTTCAATTTCAAGAACTCAAAATTGAGCATAGATGTCCCATCAAAAATGTGCCCAAATTTCCAGATACCCAACGCCTGCCATGACGGCCAAGATAAAGAGAGATTATTAAATTTAATTGCTGGGTTTCCCCAGATAGATGATTCCAAACTCAGAAGGAATTTAACCCCAGAGGATTCTCTGTTTTTCTTCCAATCTTTTAAGACATGTCGAACAAAAGGAAGGGGGGGAGATTTTATCCATATTTCATTTCGTGTCCATGCTAAAAAGATAATCCAGGGGGACTGGATGAACTGAGGATTTCTCTATGCCCACCCAATTTGGGGAAGTAGGTACATCATCCCTTAGCCTTAGCTATGTTCGGAAAGCCAAGTCCTCCAAACTTTACCGGTTTCATGAGTACATATCTAGGAATCTTAGATCCGCACCCCCTCTCCCCAAAGACAATTCCAAAAGACTTTATCAATATCACGAATTAAGTTTTTCGTTAACGGGACTGGGAGCATACTGTAAATATAAAGCAGCTTTGGGAGAAAAGTCATCTTAATAACATTGATTGTGCCCCACAACGTTAGGTTTAGCCTACTCCATTTCAGACACAGTAGGGCTATTTCTGCAAGTTTAGCTCGAATATTAGATGTTAACAGGGTATTTACCTGCCTGGTGACTTGTATTCCCAGATAATTAAAGCCATTATCCGCCCACACATCCCGCACAACTCCCAGAAGGTTTCTATGACATGCAGGGGATATAGAGAAAATCAAAGTTTTGGAAACATTCATTTTATAATTGGACACATGGCCGAACGTCTGTAAAGTTGCTACTAATTCCTTGAACGATTGCTCTGGGTCAGAAAGCAAAACTAGAAGGTCAGCTGCATATAGTAAGACCTTGGAGATAAAGTCACCCAACAAAATACCTCTAATATCACAATTTCTTCTAATAGAGATGGCCAGTGGCTCAATAAAAAGGGCAAATAAAAGAGGGGACAAGGGACAACCCTCGCGAGTACCACAATAAATTGGAAAACCTTCAGATAGACAACCATGCACCAAAACCCTTGCTTCAGTATCCCTATACAGTGCATTAAAAAGTCTTAACATTTGAGATCCACAATTAACTTTAATCAATGCCTTTTCCGCATCAATACTCACTGCAGTGCAAGGCTCCAGAGAGTTACATTTTAAATAAACTTGATCCAACAGTTCTCTCAGATTATCAAAACTATTTCTGCCAAAGATAAATCCTGTTTGGTTTTGATGGATCACCATTGGCAACAGTGGGTTAAAAAAATCTTTGCAACAAGTTTGACATCAGCATTAAGTAACGATATAGGTTTGTAATTCTCACATCTTGAGTCATCTTTTCCAGGTTTATGGACCACAGAGATCACTGCAGTTTTCATGGAATCGGCTAACTGTCCAGAATTAATAATTTAATTGAAAAGATCAACCATAAATAGAGCAAGGGGAGCATTGAACGCAGCATAGAATTCAATCGGGAATCCGTCCGTCCCTGGGGTTTTGGCAGGAGACATCAGCCCCATTAAATCAATAACTTCCTCTATTGAAATGTCTTCTTCTAATAGAAGTCTGTCACTATCATTTAATTCCGGAATAAGAATATGTTCAAAGAAGTTAGAAACTTCAAGATTATCTATACTACTTTCCTCACAATACAGTGATGTATAAAACTTTGTAAATGCTCCACAAATCTCTTCTTTTTTCCTCAAGAAGGAGCCATTATCTTCTGAAATACAAAGCACTTGTTTCCCCCCTCTCTCTTCCCCTTAATCTGACAGCTAAAAATGTCCCTGACTTTTCACCATGCCGCCAAAATGTCTGCTTAGTATAAAATAAATCTCTCTCTCTCACACAATGTATCATTTTATTCAAAGAACAATTAGCATTCATCATATTTGAAAAAGAGTCAACAGAAAGATCTGCTGTGTGTTCGGCTGCACAATGTTTGTAATTCAATTCCAATTTTCTGTACTCTGCTTCACTCACTTTCTTCTTGTACGAAGCATAGGTAATTATTCTTCCACTCAGGAAAGCTTTCAGTGCATCAGAAACAATGGTCAATCTGTCAATTGACTTTCTTCAAGGAACAAGGGCATTTTCTGTTCCAATATGCGTAATAAAGTCCTGATCTAGCAGTAATCGAGTATTAAATCTCCACTGGCAATCCCCTTTCCAATCCCCCTGTGAACGCTCTAACTTTTAGTTTACATATGCATGATCTGAAATTACAATATCACCCATCTCTGATGCTTTGACTTTGCCAAACAGGTCCCTACTGAATAAAAAGAGATACATTCTAGAAGATGTTTTATGCGGTATTGAACAAAAAGTAAACTGTTTTTTCCCTGGGTTTAGTCAACACCAAATATTATGTAAGTTCCACACCTGCTTTTATTTTAAAAGTTCTTTTTCTGGCCCTTTCTTCTGCATAAGAACGCGATAGTTCCGACTTGTCCAATGCTTTATCTAAAATGGTGTTGAAATCCCTGCCTATTAAAATTGGCCCACTACCCATTTCTTTCAGAACATCATTTATTTTTTTCTAAATTCATACTGATCTATATTAGGGCCATACACATTCAAAATTATTAGGAGCTTATTTTCCACTTATAATCTAATTGCTACAAACCTCCCTTCTGTATCAATATTCACCTTTGCCACAGAGAATCACAAGTTCTTCTTAAATAGGATAGCCACTCCTCTAGAGTTACTAGCAAAATAACTCAAATATTCTTTTACATATACTTTTTTTAGAATATTCTCCACTTTTTCCCGTTGCAAATGTGTTTCCTGGAGTAGGATAATATCAGGTCTCGTATTGCCTAAAAAGGTGAGTACCTTTTTTCTCTTGATTGGACTGTTCAATCCCTTCACATTCCAACTAAGCACATACAATGAATCGGTCATTTAGGGCGGAGGAAATCTATACATTTAAATTGCTCCATTCCAAAAGTACACAGACTCACTTTCATTAAGGTTCCTAAATTCTCTCACAACTCCCCACCCTTCAAGAAGAATGTTATTAACATATGTGCTATTATTAACATATGGTGAAAGAATAGCCAATAGTGAGGCAACAGCTGCCCAGTAATATATAACAAAATAAAATGAAGTTGAAGAGGATGCAGAAACAATAGGATATCCCAAATCAAGTTCATCATACATGAAAAGAATCTTATATAATTCATCAGCTTTAAAACAAAGCATGAGTACATTAAATTCTTATATTTCAGCAAGCAAATCAAATATATAATACATATCAATCAAAAAGAAAATCAATATATACATATCATCTATTGCCATTAATCACTTCAAAATAGCAAAGAAAGATAACATAAATAGCTAAACAGGATTAAAGGACACTCAACCCACACTGTATCCCTTATTATCATTTAGAAATCTGAAGTTTAAGCACTGACCACTGGCCGTTCATTGAGACATCTAACACCTGAGCACATAATAGACTAAACAGAACGGGTCTCTGCTTCTGTTTATATCTGTTAATTTTGCGACCATCAGTATCAGGTAAAAGAGACTATACACAATTCATCTCTAAGATGACACACTTAAAATTATATAGGATACACCATAAAAGTACTTTTCCTCACATAGATACGAGACCTAGTTATCTACTCATGTGTTTCACAATAACAAATCCCCTAATTAATTTCCCTTCTACCTCTGTGTGGGGAAATAATCTCTTGGCAAACTATCTGTTACATTATAAAGTGCCCCCATTTCATCTAGGTTCTGCTACTCTTAACAGACATTGCTGCACAAACTTGCCTTCACAGAAAGTAGATTAGACTAGTGATACGTGTGCACACACATTCAACATTCATAAAATTGATCTATCATTCATAAATCACATTGCCCATGAATGCAAAGTTTAAAACAACCCACTCAATCAGCATACAGTTGATATATCTATCTAGGTATTAAGCATGTTGATCTCTTTGGAGTGGTTGGTTGAGGCATGGTAAAGGAATGGAACACTTGGAAGCTGGCTGGGAGCATTATACACAACCTGTATCTCGAAGCACCCAGTGCTACTACTCAGATATCAGAGCTCCTGACTCAAGGTCTGTGACCTCAACAGCTCTAGATCCACTTAGAGCAGGACGTCAGGTGAAAGCGCTGCCACCACATGCACACCCTTTTACAATCCAGGTTACATGCTGTGCCGGCGGCAACAACAATGACAACTAACTTTTGATGTATGGCCAAGACCCCTGTCCCTCTCAATAAAGTAAGTTGCAGGGGAACTGCACGAGAACAATTTAAGCCTTTCCCCAGCACCTCAGATAGTTAAAAAGAGCATGGAGATCGGCTAAGCGACCAGCTGGCAGAGAAAAGAAGAGGCGCACAGGAGAAGCACAGAAATAGGAATTTGCTGTATGAGACCAAATGAATATTGCTTCAACAAACATCGTGGGAAATAAAGAGGACACCTCATCTATACTGGCAACCCTCTTGCCTGTTATATTCCTCAGCCAGCACTAATAACTAGCGCTTCCATACTTGCCAATCAGAGCAAAATACAGCATCTCTAAAGAAATTCACATTACTCTTTAGACCCATTCCAAGAGCCATTTACAGATCTAAGTTGCTAAAACCTATGGTTCGCTTAAAAATCAAGTCTTGTATTTCCACCATGTGCATATCAACTAATCTCTTCGGAATTCCGTTTTCTAATGTAATGACTGAAGTTTAGGTTAATACGCCTTGCGCCGTCTTACCGAAAGCATTGTGTGATACTCTGTGAGGGTTTGAGGACCAGTTACATTTTTCACAGATTGTTGCGTCCTCTTTCTATGCACCTGTTTTGTTAGTCGTGGTTTTACGTTGCGTTCTCTCTGTTAATGAACGTGGTGACGTTGGTACACACGGAATGAGGAGGCGGGGTTACCGCCTCCGGAGTTAGTTTTGGCGCCGACAATAAAGAAAGTAGTTTCTCCCGGCCCCGGCTCCCGCGTCTTATTTACTTGGCATTAATTGAAATCCTACGATCACATTACGCGCAGCGCGGATCACCGCCGCTCCTGCCTGATTGAACTACGGGTTTGTGAGAACCCAACACAGATGATCGGCCCACTAGGCCAGTTTCCACGTGTCCCAGCACAGGAGGCTTTGGTCCCCTAGGGTTCCACACACCACCCGTCTAGATGATTGAAGCGGGAGCCAGTAATTCACTCGCACATCAATTGACCGAGGAGCTAAGCCCTCAACCCAACCTATATATGTCCTGAGTCAACCCCGAAAAGTATTCCGGTGAGGCAATGATGGACACAAAATAATACATCCAGATATTAGAAGTGAAAATGGAACATTAGAGGAAAGCACCTCAAAAACCATACCTCGCGTTTAGAGAGTTAAATTGAACTGACAATTCATAACGAGCATGTAAAATGCAATAAAATACATCTTAGATAATAATAAAAGGCCAAAAAAGATATTTTGTAACCAATTAAGTAAAACATATCCAGATTAACGTTTGAGTCAACTGAACTGTTTAGAAATCAATGTATGTGTTTTCTGTAAGCAGATCTCTCTTCTTTCCCTTGTTCAAAGACATTTATAAATTCCACTGCTTTATTGTGATCTTGAAAGGTGTGGGTAATATCATCCACGGAAATGTTAAGGTTAGCAGGATACACCATGTAGTAAGTCAGATGTTTCTCTCATGCCAGACGTTTTGCCTCCATAAAAAGCTTTCTCTGGGTTGCTATATCCTCGCTAGAAGTTAAAAATTATAATTGTGTGCTTCTCGCTCTATCTTAAGTACGTAAGCTCTCTAGCATTGTGTGCTACTCTGTGAGGGTTTGAGGACCAGCTACATTTTTCACAGATGATCGGCCCACAAGGCCAGTTTCCACGTGTCCCAACACAAGAGAGTTTTCAAGAGCATTTCCTTAACTGGAAATCTGAGCAATTTAATCAGGAAGGGTCTGGGGGGTTGACCAAGTGCTGGTTCAGGAGCCAAAGAGCGAAGTGCTCTCTCAATTTTTAATTGATCTCCAGGGGGAGCTTTAATAGCGTAGGTAGCGTTTTTTGCAGGAACTCAATAGGGCGACCATTCTCAACCCCTTCCGGAAAACCAGTTATTGTTATTTTGGAGCGTCTTAGATAATTTTCCTGCTCAGAGATCTTTCTTTGAGCTTCATCCAAATGCAAAATTTTGTTTTCCAAGAGATGTAGGTGATCTTCAGAGTCAGAGACTCTGGACTTCAGGACCTCTGTAGCCTTTATGACCTGAGTGTGGTCACTTTTCATTTCTAGGACTGTCTGTTTGATTAACCCAAAAGACAGAACCATGCTATCCATGATCTGAGTCAGGTAGTCTTCAGCAGATTGACCCTCAGCCCGGCAGGCACTCAAACCATCTTCTTTGACTCATTTGGAAGGCTGAGTGACGCTCTCATTGAACTCAGCAGATTCATCTCCGTGTCTAGCTCTTCTGGAGGATGGGGGGTCCGTCAATTCAATGGAGAATGAGTCAGTCATCTTCAGGTGGTCAGGATCTCAGGGCAGGAGCAGAGCTGAGCTGTCAGGCAGCCATCTCCTTCAGCTGTCAGTTCTAGAATCCCCGCACTATTTTGTATTTAGAGGTAAGGATTAACAGTCGTTTTTTTCAATATAGGCCCTTTTTTATATGACTAAACTCCACTAGGGCTGTATTATTATTTGATGGTTGTAGCTTGCTCCTATCTTAGATTTCGGTTTAGATTAGGCGTTTATCTCACACATTCCTACAGTTTAATATACACCCTTGAACTGTGATCACTTGCGTCTGTCTTGCTTTGATACCATGCCTTCCATACACCATTCAGATCGCTCCAACGTTCTCATCATCAAACAACAATGGCTTAAAAATATGGCTGTCTAAATGAACTGTAATATTAGACCAGCTAGTCTACTAATATTAGTTTTGGCTATCAGGCTTTGATACTGTTCCTTCATCCATGAAAAATGGTTGACATATAATCCAGAAAGTGGTTTTACACACAATGCAATCATAACAAACATGTTTTGCATGAATTGATATTTCTTCTTATTTTCCATTTAATGTGTCCATAGGAATCAGAATCAATCCTGACTCCACAGATTCCCTGTAAGATCCATTTACTGTTGGTCAATTAATAGGGCACTCATACATCATGCGACACCAGATAAAGTCATATCCATCACTGGTGGCCATTCACTGAAATGTTTCATCAGGAATGCGCCAATGAAAGTGGCACATCATGCACATGGTTTCCTGATTTAGGGCCTCATCACAAGTCCGGTGGTAATCGAGCACAATTTCTGCTGAGCGAAATAGTGTTACCGATGGGTCGTGCGGCAAAATCAGTGCCGCATCACAACCAGGCATGACTCAGGTGGTAACGCTATTAACGCCTGGCAGAAATTACACCGAAATAAGGGATACCGCTGAAAAATCAGCACTAATAGCGCTACCGCCGGCGACCACGGAACGTGAAGCATTGCAATGGCCATTTTGAAAAACACAATCCATAAAATATCTCCACTTCCTGCCTTCATCCAGACCTGGAAACAAGCCAGAATGTCTCAGGAGAGCATCAGAAGCAAGGTGGTAGAAAATCAACTCAGAAAATCAAAGTTTAGTGAGGGTGAGCTGGTGGTCCTGACCGATGAGGCTGTTGCTCACACTGATGAGCTATATGGCCTTCACCAAAGTAAAACATCAGCACAGCGCAGGACAGCCATCTGGCATGCCATCAACCAGAAAGTGAAAGCTGTGACCAGCGTCCCCCGTGATGGAGAGGACTGTCGCAAATGCTGGAATGACCTCAGTGTCAAGTTGCGTGGGCTGCTGTCGCAACACCGCCAGGAGTCCCTTGGCACAGAAGAAGGATCTGTGGAGCCACCGGCCCTCACCGACTGGGAGGAAAAGTGCAGCACAGTGCTGGATATGGAGGGAATCGAGGGAGTCGGAGGTGCAGAGGTGGGTGCCAGCAGCCAAGAGGTGAGTCAACCCCACACCCCCTGCACAAGTGCATGCATAAATGACAGTCTAGCATAAGGTGCCCCAGTGGACAGGGACACATATTAGCAGACCCAGTAGCTGGGCATGCCAACAGGGTGGAGTGAGGGGGTGGCACTTCAGCCACCCTCTACAGCAGCCATGGGCCTTGGCACCAAGGGCACCCCTGTGCATTGCAGCAGCAGGAAGGGGTGGCAAGTGATCTAAGAACCATGCACACCACACCCCTGCTGGTGAACCCTGTGCCAGCGGGACTGTGGTGCATGAGCAACCACAACACTGTACAGAAGTCACACCAGCATGTTGCGGGCCCAGTTGGCCTGCCACATTTTGGCATGGCAGACAACATACAGGGAAGCACACGGCCCCCTGCACCGGCATGGGCTCAGCTAGCCAATCACTGTACACCACAGCCAAACCCTGCAGGCTGCACAGAAGTGCCCCATAGAGCCATGCCATTACCATGGAGTAAGCCACCACACCCACCCCAAAAGCGCAGAGCCAACCAGGGAAGGGATGTGGGGGCATGAAGGACCACAAACATGGACACCCTGACCTCCTCACACGCATGCCAAAGACCAACTGGCCATGTGTCACACAATCATTGCTGCAACCATCCCCATGATGCTGGACCCAAACGCAATCCCCCCCAACCAACCATGCCAATCTGGCCAAATGTGTGGGGTCCCACCCTGTACCATAGCAAATGTACATTGCATGCCAACACACGTGGGGGGACCATACCCAACAACATTTCCTATGTCCCCTACAGGGACATTACGCATCGTCGGAGGCATCCAAGGAGGACAAAGGGACAGGCCCATCAGGGAGGGGAATGGCGCATCCAGGCCCTCAAGGTCTGCCACCACCACTGCCACCCTGCAAAGGCACAGACAGACTATGCCAAGGCGGATGTCCCACCGTGATCACGCAACCCAGCAGGGCCAGGCCAACGTCCACACCACAGCCCACCAGAACCACAACAAGGCCCACTGCACCCACTCCCGCAGCTGGAGGGCCTGACACAAAGGCCACACCTCCAGGCTGGGCGACTGTAGAACCACAGGGTAACACCAGCCCAGTGTCACCACATGCAGAAGGGCCACATAACCCCGGGCACACTCATCGCCGCCCTCTGCCCCAACTTTCAGTGCTATGTGGACGATACCCAGCTCATTTTCAGGCTACCCTCGGCCTCCTCCTTTCCCTCCCTCATCTCTGACTGTCTGTCTGCTATCCAGGAATGGTGTGCTGTCAATGACCTCCTCCTTAATGCTAGTAAGACTGAGATCCTACTCATCGGCACACCCACTCCCTCCTTCCCTGCAGCTCTCTGGCCGGCCTCTCTTGGCCCTCTTCCTGCTCCTACCTGCAAGGCAAAAAACCTCAGGGTCATCTTCGACTCCACACTCTCCTTCTCTCCTCATATATCTGACGTCTCTAAGAAGTCACATTACCAGCTGCACCTCCTCAGAGGTATTCTTCCCTTCCTCTCCTTCCCCCAGAAGCTCACTGTCTCCCGAGCCCTGGTTCTCTCGAAGCTGGACTACTGTAACAGCCTCTATCTTAATCTGCCTGCCTCCACTCTCCGCCCTCTGCAACTCATCCAGAACAGAACTGCAAGACTTGTCCTTGGCCTCAAGCCCAGGGACCGTATCTCTCCAGGACTGAAATCTCTACACTGGCTCCCAGTGGCTGCGAGGATTAAGTTCAAAACCCTCTGCATTGTCCACAAGGCCTTCTGGGGGCTGGGGCCTAAATACCTTCAATTCTCTCTTCCTAAATATCTTCCTTCCCGAGCCCTACGCTCATCCGTCTCCAACTCCCTCAGGGTCAGCCGCTTCTCGAAGCAACAAACTGGGGGTAGATCTCTCTCCGCGGCAGGGGCCTCCCTCTGGAACAGCCTTCCTGCCTCCCTGAAACTTGAGGAGAACCATCTCCGGTTCCGGAAGCACCTCAAAACCTTCCTCTTCACTTCTGCTGCTTTCTCTCTCCCTCTCCCCTGCTAAATTCTTCACCAGAACTGCACTGATTCTGCAACTGGGCCACTCTCACCGACCTCGGTCCTGGGCCCAGTCACTCTTCACTTGCACTGCCTCCCTGGCAACCCCTGCACTGCGGGACTGTCTCTGTATCCCTACAGCCCACCCCCCCCCAGCACTTGTCTGCACTTACCTTGCACTTGCCAGCAGCTGGCCCTATTTATTTATTATTTTATTTCTATTCTACTTATTTGTACTGCACTCCCCCCTCCCCCTTCCCCTTGCACTTATTCCCTTCCCCCTACCCCTGCACTTGCGCGGTCTGAATGACACCTGGCCTAGTAGGATCGTTGTCTGTCTTCCCCTTGTTCCCCCCTCCCTGCCTCGTCGCGCCTTGAAACACTTGTGTATAGGCGCGTTACAAATGCCATATCATATCATATCATATCATATCACCTGTCGCATAGCCCAACTCCTCAAAGCCCTCATCGCCAGCAGTGAATCCCAACTGCTCAACGGCCTTGCTGCCAGCAGCATGCTCACATGCCTGAGCCAGACATGTACACCTCATCCTATGGCTCCCCTAATGATAGCACCGGCCCACTGCACAGCCCCCCTCCCATACGGCACACACCAACAAGCAGCACAGTGTTGCAGAGGCTTGAGAAGGTGGAGCGGAGTGTAAGGAAGGCATGGTATCAATAGTAAGACTGACACAAGTGACCACAGTTCAAGGGTGTTTATTGAACTTTCGCAAGGTTGAGATAAACGCCTATCTAAACCTAAATCTACCGATGGGAGCAAGCTATGCCCATCAAATATTAATAATGCAGTCCTTTGGAGTCTAGTCAAAATAAAAGGGTCTATACTAAAGAAAACTATTGCCAATCCTTACTGCTAATTTACAAATAGTGTGGGGTAGTGTTCATGAAAAAGAAAGAAGTGTTCACAAATGATATGTCAGGATATTCGGGCTGTTGGCCTCCCCCACATTTTGAGCACGGGGCAAGGTGGTTCACTAGAGCAAAGCACACACTCTGGCTTCTGTGGCACGAGGATACAGTTCCATTAACAGCATCAGGACCTTCTGGGTCCAAGTCTCTTCACTTCTTAAAAAGTCTCTTGATTCAGAGGGCCTGATGTAGAAAAAACAAGAAGCAAAAGTTATTTTCCTTTTACAAGTATTCAATTTGGGTGTTCTCCCTGGATCCCCCTCATCTGCGCTCAGATCCCTTTCAGAAACAAAAGATCAACATTGGATCCCCCTCTTCTGGGCTAAGATCCCCTTATTACAATGTTTGGAGCATATTCTTTCTCGGGTGCTCACGGTTCACCGTGGAGCCCCTTCAGCCAGGCTCAGATCACTTTCAATTTCCCAATTAGTCTCCCTCCGCCAGGCTCAGACCAATTGCAGTATACATTAAACCATTGAAGACTTTCGAATGTGCACAGCGTTTAGCTTGAACCGCTTCAGGACCACTTTGATCACAAGATTCCCTTTTTCTTACACTTAGCATCAGTTGGATACCTAGCAGAGACTTTTGAATGAGCACCCACATGGCGCTGGGCCACTCTGTCTATGGTATCTTTTCTTGACCTTCCAAAGTTCAGTCACTCTGTTGGTTTCCATTTATATCTGTGTCGCTCGTCTCACACACTGTTCTCTTAGATATCTTCATACAATGTCACTGCTTCAACCTTGGTAAAAAACACAGGCTGGTTTGGTATCAGTCTCTCCGGATCACCGGCTCTGCTGTCTTTCCTGACAGTGCTTTTTGTAGGAACCAAGGACAATACCAGGGCAGCAATCACTCCTCCCCGCCTTGGTTATCGACGCGGCAGAGCCACGGGTACCTCCGACACACAGTACAGGTTGTATCAGCTTTAATTCTTAGTCTTAAATTTCTTACTTTCCAAGGTTCACGAACGTAATGGTCTTTACAGGTCAAGGGCACTTCCCTCTTTGCAACCCTCTGTGGTCTCACCGTCTTTCTCCTCGTATTAAACTGCCATCTTTGAACTGCTGTTTCCTCATGTGTTTTGCCTCGCTCAGAGTGTGCTTTCGTGCCCTGCCTTTTATCCATGTGAGGAGGTGTGATGGAAGTCAGGGGTGTGTAATGATCAGTAATTCCCTAACCTTGCCTGACCATTGCATTGGGACATGCCAGGTGTACGACTCTGGTTTTATTCCGTTGTCGCTCACGGTGAGCTGTCTGTGAGAAAGAGTTTGTGTTGGGAAAGGAGGTGTAGGGTTGAGTTCCTAGGTATCCTACCTTGTAGGATGGGGAAAATGTGTTACAGGGAAGGGGATCCCACATCTCACCCTTCGGTGTCCCACTTCCACTCCCCGAAGACCCTTTATCCAGGTGATCCTCCCGCACTGATCCACCACCAGGAACTGGATCCAATAGCAATGGCCGTGTCCTGGCCACCTGGATGACAGATCCCCGGGGACTAGCAGGTGAGACACCTTCAGGTTTCTCACAAGGAACAGAGACCACGGGCCTCATTAGGAGGCAGGCGGCCACGTAATGAACGGTGCCGGTACGGGACCGGCACCGTTCATTACGGGCTGCCCTATTACGAGGACTGCTGCAGGCCCCGCTAAGGAATGCCTGGTCAGACCAGGGGTCCCTAGCGGGTCCTGCAAGCAGTCCAGGATGCTATCAACGGGCCTGTCACTAACGGGCCCTTTGTTAGCATCCTCCCCATTCCCATTGAGCCCTACGGGGCTCAATGGGAATAGGGAATGTTTTTTTTCAGAGCCCAGAAAAGGGCAATAACTGGGTCCACCAAGGTCAGCATGACCCGGTTATTGCCCTTAATAAGGGCACGGCTACCGCCAGGGTCCTAATGAGGCTCCACATCTTGTGAGCGAAGGACTTTTCCATAATCAGATCTAGAGTTCTGCAACGCAAGGTCAGAGACCACATCTTGCGGGTGAAGGATGTTTTCATCATTAGATCTAAAGCAGGGACCAAGACCACATCTTGTGGACGGTGGACTTTTCCATCATCAGATGTAAAGCTCTGCAAAGCAGGGTCACATACTACATTGTGCAATAGCACCTGGAGCGTTCCAAGTGCTTGAATGGGATTACCAAATGAATTATCTCAGGCCCAAATAATCAGACAGACTCAAAGAATTTGACAAAATACTACTTTATTAGCAGTTCAATAAAGCAGGAAAACCTGGCAAACAGATTGTAGCTCACACACTCTCAATGCATTTCCATTACACAAAAGGCTTTATACCTCGATGTATGTCAGCTATGATGTCATCTTACATGGTAAACAGTAAAAACCTATCGGGTGGAGAAATTGGTTACATATATATCTATAGTTCATATAAGTGCTAGTATCATCATTGGCTGCCCCTTATCTGGTAGGCACGCCTTCAACAACCTCTAACTACAGATAATAGCAAAATACTAGCAGCGAATATGCTTTTGCAACAACGTATGGTCCACCATTACTTAGGCCCTCATGAGTGGTTGGAACTCTCTTTCAGCCTTGGACATTCTGCTCGTTAGCAGCACATAAGCAACGAAACCCAGGTGCAAGGGAACAACATCAGACAACTGCCTTTCTTACATAATTAGCCTACCATCTCTCATCATTTAGGCCCTAAATTAGGGCTTCTTCTTAGTAGTTGACCTTGCTGACTGTTCTCTTCCTCAGGCCTTTAAAGGGAGTGAAGGTTCATTGCTATCTTCGTCTGGAACTTATGAATATGCCTTGTCTTCTGGTCTTACACCACATATGAAGAGACCATGATTTTATCCATTCTGTTCTTCTATTGAATGCTATTTGATTCAATTAAATTGGGTGCTATTACTCCTCTTGCCCTCTGGAGATTTGGTTGCTCCGTCCTGTATGTGCTTTCTGCCTCTATGATTGTTCTATACTTGACACTCATAATTATTCACTCCTTTGCTTAACCCGAGAGATATATGCCTTAGGTACATGGCTTATCCTCCTGGATTCCTTTTGTTCCTTGCAATTGCTTCTTGCTGTGGCATCCTTGATCCTGAGCCAAGTAAATACCCTTTGTTCTTGCACAAATCTGTATTCCAGTGCCTCTTCAGCTGTGCAGCCTTGGTTTGTCTTCTCGAGATTTCTTGCTTACTATTATACGATGCAGACATCCATTTTCTCATTGTGGGTGCTTTACTCGTGTTATATTTCCTACTTTAGCAAGCTTCTACATTGTCTTGTTTACCTTGCATTTCTGCTTGTATACATCTACTGCATCTCTTGTTACTCATATTCTAAGTGCACAGGTTTTCTTCAATGGTTGCATATACATTTACTTCGTCACTTTAGTCACATCTTCATTCTTTAGATATCTGTACATCAGGTTTAGTATTCCTACGTGTTTTCTCTCCTGCATGACATCAATTCACACCTGTCAGACTTTACTTATAGTTCTATGTCTAGTGGTGTCTGCAGACTCATGTCGATCGCATCAGTTTGAGGGTACATTCGACAAGGGTTGTCTGAGTCCATAACATCTTTTGTACCTTTGATGTGGTATTGGTATTCTGGCTGTGCTCATGGCATAAGGGATGAGAGAACATGCATAGCAGCTCTCATCCAGCGTTCTTCTCTCTACCTCACTCATGTGCTGATACCACATGTTATTTTTTAAATGGGCTGAATTATCAAGGTATGTAATTATATCCTAATTATCTTCTCCAGCATCCCTCTTAAATCTGATAATTTTCTTGGAAATATCAGGGAAAATATCACTTGTGCTTTTGTTAGGGATATAAAGTGATGTCTCATTGTTGGACACTTCATCTATATTGTAAAACATTATTTGATGAAATGCTATAATAAGGAAGAAAAGACAGCACATTGTACAAAACGTAGTTACACAGAACATTGCAAAAGAATTCAATGATCTTCTCACTGGCAATGTGTTTCTCTTATCAACATTTAATTCTTGTTATTCTTTATGACAACCACACTTTTTTATAGCAGAAGGTTTAACATTATTGCGATGATGATCCTGCAAATAATTGGGGCTGTCTTAGGATTTCCAAAAAAGGTGACAATATCATCAACGTTTCATCTCACTAGAGCTGGATAGGATCGAAGTATAAAAGTGAAAACAGCATACAAGTATGTGTGCAACATTGCAGGCAACATACAGTGTCATGTGCTCTTCTTCGTTTTATTTGTTAAAACAATGGGCCTCATTACAAGCTTGCCGGTCCGGTAACAACAGTACCAGTAAGCTTGCCGTTACCATTGTTACCGGACCGGCAAACTACGAGTTCTGCTCGCAGATGCCTTCCCGGCCGCCAGGTCTGACCTGGTGGGCGTACCGGCACCCGCAAGCAGACCTCAACGGATGCACCGGCACCATACATGAATGGTGCCGTGCATCCGGCCTCCCCATTCCCATTGTGTCCAATGGAACTCGAATGGGGAGTAATAAATACTGGCAATGGGCAATTACTGGGTCCGCCAGAGCTGGAATGCCTGGTAATTGCCCATTGCCAGGTGCCGGTAAATTCATGACTCCAGCAGCAGCCGTGCCGTTATTTACCAGCATGGCTACCGCCAGACTCATAATGAGGCACATTGTCTCTTTTACCAAACAGGAATAGCTCTGTGAACACTGCAACGTTTGTTCATTCATTTCCCTTAAAAAGTGGGAATAATCATAAGTTTAAATTGTTTTTCTTTTTAGGATTCTTGTTGCTCTTGGTAGCCTATCGGGTCTGCATTCGCAGAACTTCTTCTCTTGCTTCTCTTTTAATGGGTGCCAGAGGAGTAAGGGTCTCTCCTTTGTAAGGCTTTACGTCATTCGGATGCAGCCAGGCTCATCTTCCTTCGATTTTCACAGCAGTGCGGGTGACTACCCCCCTCTCCTAGGTGCGGTCCTTCAAAACAGGACTTTTTCCAAGTGCAAATAAAACTCGTAACACGCACTTGATCCCCTGGATACAAGCTAGGTGGCTTTAACAGTTCTATAGGATTGATAGTTTGTCTGTCTTCTTCAATCTTCTTTGACCCTTTCTTCTGATTTTTGATCTGTTGGGAACTAAAAGAAACACTAGCGGTCATATTTGTCAAATAATCATGCATCTCATTCCCTAATATTTTTGTTGCACTATGGGCATCTGTTTCTAATTGAGTGGGAGGAGCAAGGGGCACTCTCATGCAGAGTTCAGTCACCAACTCATGAGGAGTCAAGTGGTGATCTGAGCCAGGATGGTTTATCAGTGCAAATAGAGCAAGGGGTAGGCAATATAGCCATCCCTTCTTCAAAGTCATCTTTATTTTGGCTATCCTTTATTTAAGGAGTCTGTTTAAATGCTCACAAATATCATTTGCCTGTGGATGATATGCCCAAAAAAAGAATGATTTTTTCAAACATATTATTTACAAAATGCGGCCCATTATCAGACCACAAGACTTCACATACACCCCATCTAGGAAACACCTCACATACGGGAAACCTGGCAGCACATGTGGCATTGTGGGGGTATACATGGACCTGCCGCAATCCATGGGGGAAAAAGGACACAGTCCTACTAGCATATATCTGTACCCATTGCATGTTTGCAACATATCAACATTATTTATATGTAGATGCTGAAAAGGACCATTGGGGGGTTGTAACGCTCACCTGATTCCCGCAGAGGCGCCGGTCTTGACTGGGTGAATGCCGTATCTTCAAGGGTGATGTGTAACACACAGTTGGCTCTTTGGGCTGGACCTCTGTGCACTGTATGTCTGACTCGAAGAGTAAGATGTCTGCAGATAGAAAATATGGGATTAATGAACTGGGGTTATTGGGTGCCTCTCTCCTCTTCCCTTTCTCTTCTCCTGTAGAACCCCAAAGGTTAACGCCCTCACCTTAGGTAAGTGACCGCCGAGCTCTCCATCTGCCTCGGGGCAGGGTGCCGTAACCAGTTTCTTCACTGGATAAGGGTGCAGGCCTCTTGACCTCAGAGGACTGCTGTCTGTCGTTAACTGCACGAACGGTAAATTCTGGGCACTTCAAATGTCTTAAAAGTCTTTTGTAATGATATCTCTTGTTTTGCAGGGTTCCGGCAATGGCGGATGGCGGGCTGATGAGAGTTGAGGATCGAACCCGCGTGAGGAATAGAAGCGCCTGGAAGCACGTAAGTAAGCGCTTGTAGCCTGCTTCACGATGCGCACTAACTGTCCCTTTTATCTTGCAGGTACAAGTTCGGAGCTTTAGAGAAGCTGAAGGGTGCTGGAATACCCACTGGAGTAATGGCACGTGAGTAATAAAGTTGCCCAATGTCTTTAAACGCACCTTCTTTTGTCTTTCAGATGCGGGATGCAGCGCCGAAGGCCTCCGGAGCGTGCGAAGAGCTGGTAAGCTTTTGTCTTTCAGATGCCGGAATGCAGTGCGAAGACCTCCGGAGCATGCGAAGAGTAGGTAAGCCTTTGTCTTTCAGATGCCGGAATGCAGCGCGAGGCGTTGGTGACAGCCGATGGACCAGGTAAGAGATGCGCTGCCACTGAAGACCGTAGTGCTAACCTGTTCTTTCTTTGTCTTTACAGGTGCTGCTGAAGACTGGATTCCAGGATGGTAAGCCTTTGTTCCCTTAGGCCCAGGATCAGAAGCAGAAGACACGATGAGCGTTCTGCTGCAGAGAATGCAGAATAACGCAAAGCAAGATTCATCCATCGGGTGTGGTTTAAATAGCCTCCTGTAGTACTTAGGTCTCTCCTTCCACAGCCACGCCTAGGTAAGAAAAGAGTTCCTGCTTTCCAGAAGAGTTCCAGTGTTCTGAACCTAGGGAGTGGCTCCTGCCCCACCCAACAGGAAAAGTAGTCCCAAACAGAAGAGGATCAGGGGTTCAACTGGCAGGTAAGTAAGCAGCATGGTCTGCTGCAGGTAAGTCCACCCAAGCATTATGAGCCCGGCGCTTCCAGCGCTGGGACTGGGCATCTTTATGAGCCTGGTGCCACTGGCGCCAGGACATGGTCCAAAAGGTCCCAATTGGGACTGGCTGGCACTCGGAAACGGGGTTATGGGTCTGCTTCCAAGGGAGTCGGGCAAGTCCTGATCTTTTGGAAGCAGAGATCATGACAGGGGTATTGCTCTCTCACTGTTCGCAAGGTATGCCCGGCTGTGAATTTCTGACAGACAATGCTATTCACAATAAACGGTGCAACGTGTTCTAATACATTTGGCAAAAATCAGTCTTCTGCAGTCATGGCAGCAAGATTCTCTCTGGTTATATGCTCAGGATAGTGAAGATGATTCAGCGCAACTCTCAATAGGGCTAGAGGCAAAACTGGCTTTCCAGTCATATCTTGTCTCCATACAGCATCTGGGGGGATAAAGAATACACTGTCTTTCCCATAAATATTGTTCTTCCATTGGTGCTCGACCCTGCAGCTCAATGAACTGTACAATGGATAACATATTAAAGCTGTCTTTCATCATCATGCAACATTCTGACATTTGCTTAACACTTTCTACTTCAAAATTAGAAATATTGGGCAAATATGCTGCTCTTTTTGATTCAACATCTGCTACTTGGTTACCACGAGAAATCATGCCTGCCCTCTTAGTATGGGCTGCACACTGAACCACGGCGATAGACAATGGGAGCTTTAGTACCTTAACAAGCTTGTCTAATAGCAGCACAAGTTGCACTGGTGTGCTATCTACGTGGAGGAAGCCCCTCCTTTTCCAGCGGAACAATCCTGCATGTACGGTTGATGTCACATGGGCGGAGTCAGAGTACACTGTCACTTCCTCATACCTCGGAAGTGCAGAAATAAGCACCAGTAATTCTGCAGCTTGTGCTAAACAATGTGAAGGAAATCTTGCACTTGTCACTACTTCAAATTCACCATTGTTTTTTAACTCACTACTGCCTATCCCGCATGCCTTTCTCCTGTCATTTGGTAAATTCTTGAAGAGCCATCAATTAATAACCCCCCGTACCACTTAGAGCATTATCTTTAACTGGGGAATATTGTCATAAAACTCAGTATACGTTGTACAATCATGTACATACTCCTCTTTTCCTACTGGTTCTGCTATGAATGTCACTGGATTTACTACTCCACATCTAACAATTTTAATTGCTGGGTTTGAAATGATTACCTCATATCCCGACACTCTTTGTGTAGTCAACGTACTCTTGAGTTTCTCCAAAATGCTGAATAAGGAATGTTCAACGTATAACATCAATGAACACCCCATTGTAATCCTTGTAGCTTTTTCAATTGCAAAGGCAGCCGTAGCTAAGGCTTGTTCGCAAGGGTAAAGCCCTCTAATTACTGGGTCTAAAATCCCCCTATAATAAGCCAATGGTTTATGTCCATGTCCTAATGTTGTCTTCTGCGTGACGACTGCTGTCATTACCACTCCATTTGAATGTGAAAATAAATAAAACTCCTTGTTATTATCTGGAATCCCTAACAAAGGGACTGTACAAATCGCCTTTTTTAACTCTTTAAATCCTTCTGCCGTTTCATCTTTCCATGTTATCTCACTTTTACCTATTTGTGGTTCTTTGAGTCCTTTTAGAAGTGGTCTACTACTTGTGCTGTAATCAAAAACCCAGACCCTACAATAATTACATAGGCCTAGAAATTGCTGAATTTCTCTCACTGCCTCAGATCTTAAAGTTTTCATGATCGCTTCAGGTCTCTCAGGTGTCACTTGTCTACCTTCTTGAGAGATTAGCTGTCCTATGTACAGGACCTCTTTGTGGCAATACTGCAGTTTCTCTTTTTCCACCTTGTATCATTTTCCTGTCAATACTGTAATTAACTGGACTGGGTCTTCTCTGCATTTTTCTTTTGTCTCACTGCACAATAATATGTCATCTACGTACTGAATTATTGTGCTTTCAAGTTATATGTTGTCTAGGTCCAATCAAAGGACTCTATTAAAGATTGATGGGGACTCACAGTAACCCTGTGGTAATCTTGTTTGTTTCCAATGCTGATTTCTATATGAAAATGAGGTCAAATGTTGGGAGTCCTCATGAAGGGGAATTGAAAAGAAAGCATTCTTTAAATCTACTACTGTAAAATACTTAGCTGTAGCTGGGATGTTATGTAATATCATAGCTGGATTCAGAACCAGAGGTAACTTTGCTTCAACAATATTGGCTAATTGTGTATTAAGTAAATAAATAAATAAATATTGTTTAGGGGTCGTAGATCCTGAATAAATCTCCATGACTTCCCTGTTGATTTCTTTACTGGGTACAGAGCCGTGTTACATGTGGAGTCTGATGGTACTAATATTCCCTGCTATACTATAGTGGAAATTGTTTCAAATATACCTTCATCTGCTTCTCTGGACATGGGGTACTGTTTTGCTCATGGTAAAATTGCTCCTGGCTTAGATTTTATTCTAACTGCTCCTGATTCACTCAATAGACCCACGTCATATGGACTGTTGGTCCAAAAGATGCTTGGCGCTTTTTCTAAATCTTCTTGGAATAATTATGGTTTCTTTTTTTTACCAATGCCATTCTCTGTGTTATTTCCCTATTCCCAACTTTTATCCAAAATGTAAGGCTTATAAAAAAATACTAATTCATCATCTGAATACTCATCTCTGAACAACTCTTCGTCTGTCAAGTCTGTTGGTCTATACCCTTTGTCAAGAGCCATTGCTGTCCTCCATGCTCTCCCTTCCTCATCCGTCCCATGAACAACCACCCTTTCTTCTCTTACTACTGCTGCCTCTAGTTATATGGAAATAATCTGTCATCCATAGGTATTTGTGATCTAAACAAAAATCCATCAGGTATCCTCAGTAATGTACCTATCAATCCAGGAAGCCAGGTTAAATTATTATTTACCCCATACAAAATACTTCTGGGTATAAAGGGCCGCCTCATGATGCTTTTTGGCCTGTAAATGCTACTCTAAACTCGCTAATATTCATGTAATGTATTCCTGGAGTGGACATATTATCCCTTTGTCAGTAAAAGATACCATCATGTTATGTTTTGTCATTAAGTCATGTCCTAATATGTTAACTGGTGTCTGTGGAGAATACAATAGTGGCATAGATACGTCATGTTCTCCTATTGAAATCGGTAATTCTTCAGTAAAAGGAACTAAACTCATAGCCCCAGAGAATGCCATACATTGGATACTTCACCACCAGAACACAGGAACAAGTTGTTCAAGTGTCTACAAGAAATGAACATGTTTTGTCTCCTATTGTTACCCTGACCCTTGTACCCGTTGAAGGATTTTCTCCCATCACTGTCACACTCCCTATTCTAGGTGTAGGTGTTTGTGGGGCTCCTGTATTTGCATTCCATTGTGCTATCATTCCCTGTTGTGGCAGAGTGTTCTGTTGGGTATGTACTTGTTATGCTTGCATAGGCACTTGCTATGGTTGCCCTTTTGGTGACTGGGATTGCAATGGAACTTGCTGCGTTAGCTGTATTTGCGGTGCACGTGTCTGATACTGCGTGTGATCTTGGGCAGAGTACTCAGTTGGCTCTGTACGATATGGTAGAAAATAGCCTGTCTCCCCTGTTGGAGCTTGCCAATTCTGCTGCATGCCCCCTCTACTTCTACATGTGTGGGCCACATGTCCCATTTTCCCACAATTCCAGCATTGCTGCGGTTGTCCTCCATTAAATCCTCCTCCCCTTTGACAGTTTTTAAATCTGCCTCCTCGTCCTCAAGATCCATTCCCTCTACCGAATGGGCAAAAATGGTACCTGCCCTGATCTATGGAGTACCCTTCATTGATTGACTGTTTGGGCGGTAACTGTTGTGTAACCACCCCTTCACCGCTTGTCAATACTGCTCCTTCAATAACACATTTTGGCAATTGTTTCTGAACTACCTTTGCTTCCTCAAGCTTCCTATTGTCCGTTTTTTTCTTATTCTCTTGTAACAATCTAAAGTGATGTACGATAGTCAACTGTATTTCTGAAAATGATTTTGCATCCATTCCCAATTGTTTTTTTATCTGCCTTTGCACTGGCTCGGGCAGTCCCTGACATAAAATATGATAAAATAATGCTATTGTTTTATCCCACAGTTCTCTCATCTCAAGACACCAATGTTCTTGAATATCCTGAATATAAGCAACAGGATATTCATGTTGTCCCATTTTCCTTGTCATAATGGCGCCCATGTCGGACGTATCAGGATACTGTACTCTAAGTGCCCTCCATACGTCTGCTCTGCAATTATTAAATGGCACTCCACCGTGTGACATGTTTTGTGCTGTCACACTTGCATATCCTGCTTCTCTCCAAATGTTGTGCAGCTCTCTCCCCCAGGATAGCTGCCAGTAGGCCTTTTACGTCACCCACTACTAATGTAATTCCTGCAGTCATCCTTCCTAACTCATAAATCCATTTAGCCACTCCTGCAGTCAAACTAGGTCATTTGCATCTCAAATTATCTTTATCCATCTGCAACCATGGTATATATTGGGGTCGTCCTCCTCCTTTCTCTAATAACGGAAATTGTGTAAATCCTGTTCTACAGTCTTACCCACCAACACCTTCTTATCTTCCAGGTAGGGCTAGTTTTACCTGCTCATCTTCGTCCTGGCAATGACCTCAATCTATACGTAAGGCAGGGATATTTCCTCTACGCTATGTGATCATCCTTTTGGTCATTCGGGATATGATATAGGTTCTGGTGTGTTTGGTTCATCTACATCTGACCACTTTACACCTTTTCCTAAGTCTGGATCTATCAAAGAGCCACAGGTGCCCTCTCCTCAAGCTCCCTTGTTTTCTTCCCTCTCTTTGTCTGATGTCATTGTTCAACAACTGGTATGGCTGTTATCCCTTTCCATATCATCAAGATCTAGTCTGCTTAGGGACAGCGTTCTATGCTTGTCCATCATTACGTCATGTGATATGTCTCTTGTTTCCCTCGGCAGAGATCCTTCAATACTCCTTCTTGTCTCAACCATCTTTTTTTCTCATCTGTCTATATAATTCCCCAATCCTTTTCCCTATGCATTCTGCATCATGCTCATCAGCCCATATCGGTGCTCTACATATCTCGTGCAGCTCCCTATGCGGCTGTTGCGAACTTCTCTCTTCTTCCCATCATTCTCGGTCTTCAACTGGTATTACACATCTATTAACAATGTGATCTATTTCGTCCTCGCTATGTCCTCTACTTGTTCTCATTTCCGTTTGTTCTTCGTCTTCCCGTCTCTCATCTCCCTCTTCTCTTCTTCCTCTCGCCTTCTTTGCAACCTTCTTTCTTTCAATCTCTGTGCCCCTATTTCCTCAACTTTCTTTTTCTCTCCATCTTTCTCTCTCTATCTGCTCTTCATGCCTTCTTCATTCTTCCTTTTGCTTCCTCTTTTTTCTTCTCATAATTGTATGCCCTTTCTCATTCTTTTTCTTTTCTTTCCCATTGCTCTCTTTCTTTAACTTCAATACCTTTTCCGTCTAACTTGAGTAATATGTGTCCTCCTATCTACTCCCTTCCACTCATTCTGTACAATTGCTACTTCACTGGCTTTGCCTTTCCCTCCTGTTTGTCTCTTAGTCTCTTTTTCTATCTCTATCATTTTAACCCTTCTCTCATCCCACTTGATAGCTCCGATAGACAGATTTTGACCCAGTCTAGAATTGTAGTGGCAGCTTATATTTATAGCGACTTTTTTTTTTGCATTATATATTGCTTTTAGATGGTTTGCCTTTTTAGATATATTGTTTTTAAATTGTGCATTTTAACTCTTGCATGTAATTGTTGTACGTTTAGTCCGCCAGCCAGGGATGTCATTTCACCAAAATGCCAGGGGTAGCGGAATTGACATCACATGACCCTTGACCTCTGATGGCATCAAAGGAAGTGATATAATCTGACCTCAACCCTTGGTGACATCACGGTAAGCGATGTAGCACGACCTTTCACCCCTCGAGAAAACAGAAAGTTGCATCACATAGCATTGTACCTAAGTACACTACGAAAAATATGGTTTCGATATAACTGTAATGTGATATACATTTCATACAAGAATGGATCACCATATGTATTGTTAACATCAGTGTCTATAGGCCCATATTGCCAAATTACTGTGAATGTAAGCAGACGTCCAAGGCCAAATGATGATGTGTTTTTATACCGCCCTAACGCTTAAGCACTTTATCTGGAACAAACATACATTAGATACTTTAGATCGAGCCTCCTAGTCCATACGGCCATGTCGCTCTCCCTGCCCGCACTTTAGATCGTGCAAGGCAGGCGAGTGCAGGCCCCTGGGAGACCCCTCTGGGCCTTTTTACTTTATTTTCTGCCTCTGTGTGCCCTACCCCGGCCCGTGTTCTCCGCTCCTCTTCCCCATGCTAACTTCCTTATTCCCGCCTCCCTAGCCCTCCCCCTCCGGTGATTGGCTCCTGCTTCACTGAGCCTCCTAGTCCCTACGGCTGTGTCGCTTTCCCTGCCTGCACTTTAGATCTTGCAAGGCAGGTGAGTGCAAGCCCCTTGCAGACCCTCTGGGCCTTTTCACTTCATTTTCTGCCTCTGTGTGCCCTACCCCAGCCTGTGTTCTCTGCTCCTCTTCCCCACGCTAACTTCCTTATTCCCATCTCCTTAGCCCTCCCCCTCTGGTGATTGGCTCCTGCTTCCCTGAGCCTCCTAGTCCCTACAGCCATGTCACTCTCCCTGCCCGCACTTTAAATCATGCAAGGCAGGTGAGTGCAGGCCCCTTGTAGACCCTCTGGGCCTTTTTACTTTATTGTCTGCCTCTGTGTGCCCTACCCCGGGCCTGTGTTCTCTGCTTCTCTTCTCCACGCTAAATTCCTTATTCCTGCCTCCCTACCCCTCCCCCTCCGGTGATTGGCTTCTCCCCTGTCTTAAACAAACTTCCCATGGCAGCTCTCTGCCCGTGCAGCCCATTGGCTAAGGGCCCCGAGCCCTTTAACTCCAACAGAGGCGGCTCCAGGAAGTGTCAGCCGGAGTCCGCCAGGGAAGCCAGTAACCAGCTGTCTACCATCAAATACAAGGACTAGTAAGGTAGGAGTGGCCTGGTTTAGGGGAGAGCTACAACTCTACCCCAGAATCCTAGCCACTTCGCAAACCAACGTTACACAGGTTGATTAGGCCTTTCTCCCTCTATACAGGACTCTCGAGTTTAGCAGGGTTTCAGTGTCCATATTGCATTGTGTGTTATTTAGATTGCATCGATAGGCTTCTCTCCCACCATACACGTCTCTCTAATTTTATAGGGGTTCTGGGTCCATATTGCATTTTGTGATATTTAGATTGCATTGATAGGCCTCTCTCCCACTATACAGGTCTCTCAAATTTTTATAGGGATTCTGGGTCCATATTGCATTGTGATATACAGATTGCATTGATAGGCGCCTCTCCCACTTTACAGGTCTCTCAAATTTAATAGGGGTTCTGCCTCCATAGTGAATTGTGATATTTAGATTGCATTGATAAGCCTCTCTCCCACTATAGAGGTATCCCTAATTCTATAGGGGTTCTGGGTCCATATTGCATTGTGTGATATTTAAATTGCATTGATAGGCCTCTCTCCCACTATACAGGTCTCTCCAATTTGGTAGGGGTTCTATTTCCAGGCTACATTTCCTGCCTTCCTGCCTATTTCCTGCCTCAACGATTGACAACTTGCTCACTAATTTAGGCTTCACTCAGCATATCAACACCTCCACACACTCCAAAGGTAGAATCCTTGACTGGATAGCCGACCTCAATTGCGGAATTAATGTGGCAGCCAACCAATCTTGTGCCTGGACTGACCACCATTTGATCACCTTCAACATCCCCGCCAAAACCATTAGCCCCACTCCAGACGTCGCACCTGCGATTCCCACACGAAATAAGCGTGACATAACCTGTGACAAACTTCTCCCTCTTATCCTTCCAGTCCTGAATGAACTAGCGCTACTAAGCACGGACCCCACTGTCCTGGTCGACACCTTCAACCATACTATGCTCAAAGCGCTCGACCTCATTGCCCCCTCTTAACTGAGAAACTCCAAACCACGAGCTCATCTCAGCTCCTGGTTTACCCCCCAACTCAGAACTCTTCGTAAAGAAAAAGGAATCGCTGAATCACATTGGAGGAGCAACCCCACAGAAGCTAACAAATCTAGTATCATCCTAGCCTTGTTAAACTATAAGGAAGCCATACTCCAGGCAAAAAAAGACACCTACAACAAACGCATTGAGCAAGCCAAGTCCAATACTAAAGAGCTCTTCCGAATCTTGAAAGAACTGGAAACCCCTGTCTCTGCACCTGACACATTCATCAAAGATAGCACTTGGTGCACCAATATCCAAAACGCTCTCCTTGGTAAGATAGCCACTGTCCAAGTTAAAATTAATGAAAAACAGGCCAATTTACAATCCAACTTGCAACCCAACTCTCTCCCAACTCTTAACAACTCTATCCCAGATTCATTGACCCCGTTCAGCTTCTCACCCTTATCTATTACTGAAGTGAAAAATATTATTAATACCCTTAAACCCTCCCACTGCCAAGGGGACCTCTGCCTAGCATCCATCATCAAGGAAGCTGCCCATGAGCTAGCTCCTTTCATCACCACTCTCAACAATTCCTCTTTCAGTACTGGGATTGTACCGGACCATTTGAAGGATGCATGGGTTATCCCGCTCCTAAAAAAACCTACCATGGATGCCAATATACCCACAAACTACAGACCATCACCACTGTGCCGTTCTTATTAAAAATCCTTGACCGAGCTGCATACTTACAGATTCAAGACTATCTTGAATCCAATAAACTCCTGGGTCTAAGGCAATCTGGGTTCCGGCCCCTTCACGGTACTGAAACTGCCCTTATCGACCTCAAAACACAGTTGAAGATTTACGAGACAAGGGTAAACTTGCTCTACTACTCCTTCTCAATCTCTCTGCGGCTTTTGATCTTGTCAATCATCAAATTCCATGTCGCCACCTTAAACTAGCTGCCCATTTTTCTGACAAAGCCACAGCCTGGATCAGTTCATTCCTGGACAACAGATCGGTGCGTGGCTTCTCTCTCCTAGCAGCTGCTTCACCGGCACCCGTCACCTGCGGTGTACCACAAGGTTCTTGTCTCTCTCCCACGTTGTATAACGTGTTCACAAAACATCTATTTGATAACTTGGACTATCTGGGTGTCACATATACTAATTATGCTGACGACACCCAGATACTCATCCCAATCTCAGGAGACTATGCTGCCGACTCTCTCTCAGTGAACGCCATCTACCAAGTCATCCAAGCTTGGATGGCGCAACACGGACTCTGTCTGAATGACGACAAGACAGAGCTCCTCATTCTAGGCTCTCCCCAAAAACTATCCAAACTGACCCCTGAGTTCAATTCCTTCATCATTGATGGCAACATTATCAAGGCCTCTAAGGACACTAAAACGGTAGGGATCTCGACTCCACCTTATTCCTGGCCAGACAAACAAATGCAGCGTCCTCTGCAGCGGCATACACCTGCAAGCTCATTACAGCTAGCCGACCTTTCCTTTCACCAGCCAACTGTATCACACTTGCCAGGACCCTTGTGCGGTCAAAAATTGACTACTGTAATGCCCTCTACCTGGGCACCAACAGATGTAACCTAAACAAGTTACAAATTATCCAAAATAATGCTATTAGAGCAGCTCTCAACATCCATAGGAACCAACATATCTCAGACACCAGACGGCACCTACGCTGGCTCTTCGTCCCTCAACGAATTACTCTGAAAACACTTGCTCTCACCCACAAATGCCTTTCTAACCAAGCACCCTCCTACCTTGCCAACAGATTCGCCCTCCATGACACTAACAGAACGTGCAGAACTGCACAGACTAACTGCCTCTCTATACCATGCTTCAACCTTCAAAGATCTGGCCGAGCCAGCTTCCCAGTAATGGCGGCGAAACTCTGGAATTCACTTCCCAACTTGCTAAGATCTGAACCTTCTTTCCACAGATTCAAAAATATGGCCAAAGCCTGGCTAACCGCCCAAGAACCATCACCTACTTACCAACCACTCCCCTTGCGCTAGCCACCCCCTTCACTTCATGTACATAGGCTATGACCTCCTACTCTCCGCGTAACTGCTTCATGTATATATGTTTATAACTGTAACACTAATTTTAACTGTAATTTACCTGTAATTTTATTGATCTGTCTGCCTTATCATGTTTTAACTAAAATATGCACCCGGATGCCCTCGGGCCTGGTGTGCTCTATAAATAAAAAAAAGACAAATACAAATACATTGTGTGATATTCAGATTGCATTGATAGGCCTCTCTCCCACTATACAGGTCTCTCAAAGGTTATAGGGGTTCTGTCTCCATATTGCATCGTGTGACAGATAGACTGCACCAATAGGCCCCCCTCCCACTATAAAGGTCTCTCTAATTTTTATAGGGGCTCTGGGTCCATACTGCATTTTGTGATATTTAGATTGCATTGATAGGCCTCTCTCCCACTATACAGGCCTCACAAATCTTATAGGGGTTCTGGGTCCATACTGCATTGTGATATACAGATTGCATTGATAGGCCTTTCTCCCACTGTACAGGTCTCTCAAATTTAATAAGGGTTCTGTCTCCAAATTGCATTGTGATATTTAGATTGCATTGATAGGCCTCTCTCCCACTATACAGGTCTCTCCAATTTTCTAGATGTTCTGGGTCCATATTGCATTGTGTGATATGTGGATTGCATTGATAGGCCTCGCTCCCACTATACAGGGCTCTCATATCTGTATAGGGGTTCTGGGTCCATATTGCATTGTGTGATATTTAGATTGCATTGATAGGCCTCTCCCACTACACAGGTATCTCCAGTTTTATAGGGGTCTGGGTCCATATTGCATTGTGTGATATTTAAATTGCATTAATAGGCCTCTCTCCCACTATACAGATCTCTCAAATTTGGTAGGGTTCTGGGTCCATATTGCATTGTGTAATATTTAGTTTGCTTTGATAGGCCTCTCTCCCACTATACAGACCTCTCTAATTTTATAGGGATTCTGGGACCATATTGCATAGTGTGATATTTAGTTTGCATTGATAGACCTCTCTCCCACTATACAGGTCTCTCTAAATTTCATGGGGGTTCTGGGTCCATATTGCATTGTGTAATATTTAGATTGCATTGATAGGCCTCTCTCCCACTATACAGGTCTCTCCAATTTTATAGGGGTTCTGGGTCCATATATTTAGATTGCATTGGTGGTCCTCTCTCCCACTATATGGGTCTTTCGGATTTGGTAAGGGTCCTACTTCCGGGCTGCATTGTGTGATATTCAGATTGCATGGATGGACTTCTCTCCCACTGTACACGTCTCTCAAATTTTATAGGGGCTCTGTCTCCATATTGCATTGTGATATTTAGATTTCATTGATGGGCCCCTCTCCCACTGTAGAGGTCTCTCAAGTTTAGCAGGGGTTCTATTTCCGGGCTGCACAATACGATATTCAGATCTCATAGATAGACCTCTAGACAGGTCTCCCAAATCCCGCTGACCAACTCACTCCTGAAGTGAGAAAGAACCCACCAGTGAATTACTGTGGAGTGAAATCCCGATTAGGGGCTCACACCTCTTTAGGCTTAAGTTCTAGCTGTGCCCCTCAAAATTACCCTCAGCTAGTAGGTATCCTTCTTAAACCCACACTGCTTGTTCACTGCAGAGCACCGCGTACAGGATGACGGACACTAAAGAGAGCCACCGATAAAACCCAACTATATAACCCCTAACCACCTCCCCTACCCCTCTCAAGACAGCGACTGAACGAGTTGGCTACATCAGCCGGAAATACCACCTACAGAGAGAGCCCTAACTGTTAGCAGACAGCCCTCCACACCCTTTACTACACCACAAGACAACCAGACCAAAGCAGAACCAACCGGACATCAGCAAACAAATAAAGACTAAACAACTCTCTATCCAATATTGCCTTGAAAATGGCCCATTCCAAGGGAAAGAAAAAAGAGAAGAAAGAACAAACACTCCAGAACAGCAACAAAGAACCACAACTACAGAATTCACCCATGCAGTCAAGGACAAGAATCGAACCAACACTGATAGAAGAGACAAATCCCTCTACCTAACTCCTTACCTCGCTGACAACTGGTCACCAGAACAAACCAACCCAACGCTAGAAGCAGCAACATCAAACTACCCAACACAAACCCACAGAAGAAGGATGAACAACACAAGAAACAACAAACACACGACCAATGCGATAACACCTTACATCACCAAAGCAAGAAGAACTTCCAATCTGCAACCACAACTCATGGAAGACGAACCTGATGAAAACAAAAACCCAAGACAGAACCTAGAAGAACTTTTTGAAGACGCTGAAACCCTAAAACCTACACCTCAACATGAAATCAACCAGGAAGGAAACCCCAACACCAATCAGAAGACGACCCCAACAAGAAAGTCCAAACCAAACAACACCTCCAAACTCCACTGCAATCTTATAAACGCAAGATCCATGTCAAAACACTCAACAGAGATCTTCGACCTACTCAATGACAACAGCATCGACATTCTGCTCATCACAGAAACATGGCTGGATGACAACTACAAAATCACACTCCAGAGCTGCCTTCCAAACGACTTCAAATGCCTTCAAATAAACAGGAAAAACAAAAAAGGAGGAGGAATAGCAATAGCATTCAAAGGACACCTGAAAATAAAAACGGCCGAATCGCTCAACATCCTCAACTGCGAAACCATGGCAGTACACCTAACAGCAAGCCCAAAAACCAACGTCACATTAATCCTGGTGCACAGACCACCGACATATGATGCAACCTTCATCTACAACTTCATAGAAGCCATCACCAACATAGGCATCAACCACAAACACCTAATCATCTTGAGGGGCTTCAACATCTGGTTTGAAGACAGTCACGCCAACTCCCAAAACTCACTGATTGAACAACCCACTACCATGAAACTACGACTACTAGTCAAAGGGGCAACACACTCGGCATGACACACCCTCGATGCAATCTTCACCAAGGAAAAACTCATCACCACGGCACCGCCGATACAAATACTGTGGAGCGACCATCTCATCATCCCATTCGTAATCACTTTGCCTACTCAAGTCTACATCCAACCTCCTAAACTCACAACCACCACAAAAAGAAACTGGAAACACGTCAATATCAAGACTGGCGCTATGGGCTACGAGACTTGCTAGATGATCAGCTATGTCTTCGTCTTCGCTCGAGTTATAACATTCCCCAATCACCTCCTCCTCACCTGAATAGTCCAGTTTCTTCCGGCGGGTAAGTCCTATGTAAGGCTTCTTCTTTTTTTGAAGAAATGGTCTACCTCGGAAGGAAGCCACCGTGACTCCCAGACAGAGAAAACCCACGGTGACTCCCCTCCGCGACAGCCAGAGGGGAAAAAGCCACAGGATGGCAAAAAAAACCCTGGATCCAAGGTAGTCGTGAAGGCTGTGGAAGTCGTCTGCACTGTAGTAGGTTGAATTGGTCCTTCGCCGATACCCAGGAAAAGTGAGGTCGGCGTGTCTCTGCAGATCGTTTGATGGAGAAAGCGGGATACTGGTAAGTACCCCTCAGGGTGGAGGACAAGAGAGAATGGGAGAATCCGGGAGTCTGAGAATCCTAGAGCGAAGAATGGCAGCCGGGAACCACACGGGAACAAAAACACAGGAGAAGGTAAGCAGGAAACAAGAGAAGGGGGAGAGCCGGAAACAGGAGGAGGAGAAAACAGATGCGCAAGGAAGGCGTAAATTGCAGGACAGAAACCGTCAGAGGGAAAAAACTAGCGCAAGCAACAGGGCGAGAATGAACTCAGTTGCAACGCGCCGAGCCGCCGGCAGCCGAGTGAGATAAACAAACGGCGGCAGCCATCTTAGAAACAACTAGACCGTGTCTGGTAGACGGAGAAGGAACGTAACGGAACACTCAATGGCGTCCCAGTTTCCACCTTCGCCACAAATGCCAGTCGCCGGCGCCAGTGACAGTCAAAGAAAGCAACCTATTCGAACAACTGGAGTTAACCAAAACCTCAACTACGGAACTAGAGCTAGTTGACCTAGACGGGAAATCAGAGCTACTACACAAATGGATTGCAGACACAATCGACAAGATAGCCCCAGAAAACCATTCATCCCCTCAAAAAAAAGAGCAATGGCAAAATGGTTCACCCCACTATTAAGCACCATGAAAAAGGAAACAAACAGGTGGAACTGGAATGGAGGAAAGAATACAACCCAGACAAAAAAACACTGTTCCAGAGACAAATCCGCGCATACAAGAAGGAAATTCAAAAGGCAAAGAGAAGGCATTATGATGACAGAATCACCAATGCCACCAACACACAAAAAGAAATGTTTAACATAATTAAAGAGATAGGAAACCCACCAGGCTGTGACAACACCCCAAAACCCTCAGAGAAACTATGTAACGACCTGGCAGACCACTTAAAAAAAAAAAATCAATGACATCCGACAAACCATACAAAACATACCAACCGACCATAACATACTACCAAGCGATCCTATCACAGAACCTCAGCACAAACTCAAAATCTTTCCTGAAATATCAGCAGAGGCATTCGCAATGCTGGTAAAACACAGCAAGAAAGCTGGATCACCCATGGATCCCTGTCCCCCGGACATCTACAAATCAATCCACACACAAGGAACGCCAGTAGAATACTATAGAAACCTTTTGAATCGATCACTAGCAACAGGAACTGTACCGAGGACCTTCAAATCAGCATATATCAAACCACTTCTGAAAAAAACAAGTGGCAATGTAGAAGACCTCTCCAGATACAGGCCGATCTCAAACATTCTCTACCCGACAAAACGCCTGGAAACCTATGTATATAAATTAACCCAAGAACACGTAGAAAAACACCACCTGCTGGACCAAGCTGAAGTCGGTTTCAGACCCGCAAGAGGAATGGAAACAGCACTTCTATCCATCTGTGACAACCTAAAAACGAACGCAGACTCAAACACAACCTCAGCCCTCATCCTACTTGACCTCTCTGCAGCCTTCGACACAGTTAGTCATGACACCCTAACCAAAAGAGTAGAAGACATAGCACTACTCTGGACTTAATCATTCCTAACAGACAGAACAGAAACCATATGGATCAAACCCTTCAAATCGACTCCAAGAGTTAAAAACTGTGGCATGCCACAAGGATCCTCACTATCACCATTCTACTTCAACATCTACCAGACACCGATTATCAGAATCTTCAAAAAGTACAACATTACATGCTACAACTACGCAGATGATACGCAAATCATCTACAAAATCAAAGACACCCAAGCCGATCGCGCAAACCTAATTGAGTGTCTAAAAGAAGTCTTCAACTGGATGACTGCCAACAACCTGAAAATCAACCCAGGAAAGACAGAAATCATGATCATATCCAAAGACCAAGAGAACAAAACCGCCATCCCGTGGCCAATGGAAATGGGAATCACATCATCACCATCTAAGGTAGTAAAAAATCTGGGAGTCCTGATGAACAACACCCTAACCTTAGAACCACAAATAAATGCAACACTCAAGAAATGATTTTTCCTCCTCCACGCGGCAAGAAGAATCCTACCTTTCCTCTCCTTCACGCACAAAACACTCACCATCGTCACCCTCCTCATGTCAAAAATCAACTATGCAAACAGCCTCTACCTCGGAATACCAGAATACCTCCTGAAGAAACTACAACGGATTCAATATACAGCAGGCAGACTACTCCTCAAACTATCAAGAAGAGAACGCATCACTCCTGCTCTAAAAACACTACACTGGCTCCCAGTAAAACATTGCATCACCTTCAAAACAATGTGCATAACGCACAGGGCAATCAGCGGACAAGGAGCAGAATTCCTACAAAAGAAAATAATCTACAAGCCAACAAGACTCCTCAGGTCAAGCAATGAAATCCGCCTGGAACCAAAACCATACCTCAAGAAAAAAACTTGAAGGCACCTCTTTCTACCACTTAGCTGCAAAAACCTGGAACAACATCCCAAAAGAAATAAGAAACACCAAAGATCACCTAACATTTAGGAAATTACTCAAAAACTGGCTCTTCAACACCACAGACTCAAACTGAAAACTGAAACAGAAAGGAAAAGGGATGACCAAACTAGACTAGACACAGACAACTCCCAGAACTGACTGGGAAGCTCCCACAGCACCCGGACGAGTGACACTGGGTAGAGTGCAACACAGGCGACACCCAAGGAGATTGAATCAACAACCCCACCCTAATCCCACCCAACACCCCCACTCGCCCCTTAGTTGCCACAAGGTACCACAGTGTTGTGGAATTGTCGAGACAATGGCAATCACCACACTAGTTGAGCGGTGGACATTGGCAGGTGCACTGGCCGTATGAGTGAGAAGGGAAGATAGGTAGGGGTGCGAGGCAGGCTGGGGGACGATGGGGCCAGATGTGAAAGGGACCTTGAAGGCCGGAATGACCCAGGTCAGGACAGAGGCATAGGGGTGCTACCGAGACTCATCTGGGGAGATTACAGAAGCCCACCGCCTCAAGTCAGGATAGAGATGCCAACTAACCAATTGCACTAACAATTTCCCCCTCTGCATACATCTCTCAAACACCAAACCAAACACAACCACAAACCTACAGCACAACAAACCGCACAAACTTCACTACATGGCAACAACAAAACAAAAACACACATAGACTTGCACAACAGTACACGACAACTACCGGCTGCAAACACCCGAGGCCCAGCCAACAGACCCATCGGGCTGGGGCCGCCAACAGCACATCACTGCTCTCTTGCTCTTTTCCAGCTCCCTCCCACTAACCCCCCCCCCCTCCCTTCCTCCTTCAGAACTGCCAAAGCGCCAGGGGACCACTCCGGTGGTGATAGTGCGCAGTACAAATGTCTTTTTTTTTTTACTTTTTTTTTGTCGACAGAGGTTCACAAGGCACAAACTTCAAGGCAACAAGCATATAAACCAGGCATAGCATAGAACATCATAATGATTACAATATATAGTTCCAACAGTGGTTACAGAGCATCACCAAGTAAAGAAGGACACAAAAGAGATCACGATGCATGGATGGAGACTGGAGAGAAGCCAGATCCGGGCGTGTTCTCACTTCGGTTGTTGAGATACGTATTAAATTCACTCCAGATGTTCCTGGGGCGAGATTGGGCGGGCAGCATAGTCAGGTACTCCTCCTCACAGTTCCGTGACCATGTGAGCATACCCAGCCATTTCCGAGAGGCCGATGGGGAGGAGCGCTTCCAGCTCTGGAGTATACATTTTTTGGCAATCATGCAACTTATATTCAAAACCTTTTTTAGGTGCTTAGTTTCATCAGTCCTCCAGATCCCAAACAGAACAGCCAAAGGATCGGAGTCAATTACAGTTTCAGTTACTGCACTTAGAGAATTTAGATCACCGACCCAAAAATCAGACAATTTGTTACAGGTCCAGAACATATGTAAGTGATCGGCATCCACTGCCTTGCAACGCGGGCAGAGGTGCACCTCAAAGCGGGCAAACCCCGAAGTCCTGCGTGGAGTGTAGTAGAGCCTATTAAGAAGTTTATATTGCATGGCACGAAATGGAAGTTGAGGGAGACTTTTTGGGCGTGGCAGCACCTATCCTCCCACAATTCATCAGGTATTTCTAGGCCCAGTTCAGCCGACCTTCGGTCGCGCGCCCCGAGAGCCGGAGTGGGGATGATGTCTTGTAGGATTTGATACAGTGAAGAGACGACGCCCCGTGCACCGCCCGAGTTAGCGATATATGCTATCGCCGGGTTATCTGGGGGTTCATCAGGGAAGGAGGGCCACATGGTGCGGAACGCGGCGCGGAGCCTGTAGTATTGAAGAGTCTCTAGGGGAGATCTGGTGTGCCCCAGTCTCCAAGTTTGGGGATAGAAGTCGGATAGCGCCCGATACCCCAGTGCACCCCAATGTCGGGCCAAAGCGGTATCCAGCGTGGGCTCCAGGCCCGGGAAGGCCCATACGGGAAGCCAGTTGTAATATGGGGAGGGTCCACTTGTCGAGTATAGCAGACGTGACCAGGCATACAGAGTCCCAGCAATGGGGTCGATGGGGGAATCAGGTGCATAGTGTCGATGTAGTATTAGGGACATTAAGTTGATACCAGCGGACGCAAGCCGATCCAGTTTGACATGTGGGCACACTGGGGAGCCAGGGTACCAATGAGTAGCATGCTGGGCCTGGGCTGCGATCCAGTATAGTGCGAGATCCGGAGCGGCAATACCACCCCGTTTGTATGAAAGTGCCATGTCAGTCCACTTCTTGCGTACTGTGCACAAAGTGTATGCAATTTAGTGAAATAAGCCCTCCCAGGCCATATGGGTATATTGCAAAAGGTGTATAAGAGCTTGGGGAGCAAGATCATTTTAATAAGAGATAGTCGGCCAGCAACGGACAACGGAAGAGTGCGCCATCGTGAAATTTTGGTCTCAACTGTTCGTGCTACAGCTGAGTAATTATCGGCAAGCAAGGTGGGTTTAGTGAAGGATATCTGCACCCCAAGGTATCTAACAGCCTCAGGGGCCCAGCGCAGGGGATACTCGGTGGTGGGCTGTAGGGTGGCTTTAGTGAGCGGGAAGATCTCTGCTTTGGAATAGTTAATCGTAAATCCGGAGTGGGTGCTGATGCGGGTGATGTCTCTCAGTATAGGATCTAGGTGGGTTGTGGGATCTCTGACGTACAGTAGGACATCGTCAGCATATAGAGATATTATTTCAGGATCGTCAACCAGTCTTATTCCATTACGCGAGTGTCATGCACGGACAAAGTCCGCCATTGGTTCTATCACCAAAACGAAAAGGATCGGGGAGAAGGGGCAACCCTGTCTGGTGCCTCTGAATAGCGTGAACACCTCGGATGTCAGTGAGTTAACTCGTACTCGCGCAACAGGGGAAGTGTATAATAGTTTAATGAACCCTATCATGTTTGGGCCAATGCCCATTGTTTCGAGGACCAGCCACATGTATTTCCAAGATACCAGATCGAAGGCCTTCTGAGCGTCCAACGTAACCGCTACGGCCTGGACGTCTTGATCTATACGGGACGTTGAACAATCTCCTGATATTATGGGAGGTGGACCTGCCAGGAACAAAGCCTGCTTGGTCTTTTTGTACCAAGTGCGTCATAATAGGCAGAAAGCGATTAGCAATGATCTTAGCAAAGATCTTTGTGTCGAGGTTCATGAGGGAGAGAGGTCTATAGGACCTGCACTCGTCATAGGTTTACCCGGTTTGAGCAGCACCGTGATGGCCGCTTCCCGCATGGAAGGGGGAAGGGTAGAGGTACGGAGTGCCTCATTCCAGACCTCCAACAGCCAGGGGGCCAGAATAGCTATGTGTTCTTGGTAGAAGTCCGCAGTGAGGCCGTCAGGACCCGGCGCCTTGCCTTTAGGTAAGTCTGAGATAGCCGTTACTATCTCGTCTAACGTGAACGGGGCGTCCAACTGGTCCCAGGTCTGTGGGGAGATTTCCGTAGTGGGGATCTGGTCGAGGAGCTCTCGCATATGTTGCTCGGTGTGCTCTACGGGCTGGGAGTACAGGGATCTATAGAACTCAGTAAATATATCCAGTATTTGTTGGTCCGCCCATTGAGCGTCACCATTTCGATCTTTGATGGAAGTGATTTGCGTTCGGCCCAATTCCCCCCTCACAAGTGTCGCATCTTTTAGGGCTTCGGACTTAAAGCGCCAGGTGCAGAGTGTTGGAATGGGAATTCCCAGTCCTATGGACAGTGTAATTGGAGCGTGATCCGAAAATGTGCGGGGCAAAATGCATGTATCCTCCACCCTACCCGTGACCGCCCTAGAGACCAAGAACAAATCTATCCTAGATGAGCTATCGTGTACAGATGAATAATAGGTGTATTCCCGCTGCTGGGGGTGAAGTGTTCTCCAGGCGTCACAAATGTTGAGCGATTGCATGTGGCCATGCAGCCTGCGCGCCGCACCAGACAAAACTCTGCCAGCCGTGGCAGTTCTGTCCAGGGCAATGTCCAGAATAAGGTTAAGATCCCCCCCCATATAATCTGCACCCCTACGAAGCCCAGCAGTATGGTAGTTACGGTGTCAAAGAATTCCGGAGAATCTACGTTGGGACAGTAAGTGTTAACCAGCAGATACTCTTTATTGACCAGTGTACAGTGTAGTATGACATAACGACCTTCAGGGTCGATATAGCTTTTATGCAGCACAAACTTAATTGATTTGTGGATCATCGTGAGAACGCCCCTAGATTGTGTGGAATAGGAGGTAAAGAACCTGGCAGAACCCCATGACGGGGCAACAGCCCTCGGGATGAGTCCATTGGAATGTGTCTCTTGTAGAAGCAATATCTTACAATTGTGTCTGTTGGGATAGGCCACGATCTTACGGGCCTTAGTGTGATTGCTCAGCCCCTGAATATTCCAGGACATTATGACAGTAGCCATTTCAGAGCTAGGCATCTACACACACAGTACCCATATTTCAGTGAACATCCCAGCTCCAGTGATGGTCTGAGCTCCCAGAGTTGGAACAGCAAGTGGCCATGTGGCCCTTCAGTATGCACGCTGCGAAACCTTGTGTGCCTTTTTGAAAAACCACCCCTTTCCCACCCCCCACCCTCACCACTAACCATGGATCAGCAGTGTAAACATTGCCCACCCTTAACTGCACGCAGTTGGGCCGTCCCCAACCTGGCCCAGACTGCCCTGAGGCCCAACTGGGGCCAACACGTACCAAAGGTTTGAAAAAAAACAGTGCAATCGCAATGGGGTGCGCCGTTGCCGTGCGCTAGCACGCTTGGAGCCAAATGGCTCTGTTGCAAAATGAACAGTGGTGGCGGACACGCGATGCAGGCCCCGCCTGCGGAGCGGGTAATCGGGGACTGCGCACGAGCCCCTACGGTTCCAAAACAAACCAAGACAGTTTCAACAGTCAAATAGTGTTCATCCCCATGACCCATATATGGGGAACGGGGCTTATCGCAGAGAGATTAAAGACCTGCATTTGAACAACCGGAAGACAGAAATTGCGGTAGGACAAAAAAACAATGCAAGATTAGCTCTGTGGAGTGCCTCACTAACACGCCAATAAGGATGTGCACATTAACGCTGCAGCTCATAAGAGCTGCAGAGACGTGATTCACCGCAGGCGCAAGCAGCACCTGGTGAGATGTCCAGCTCCCAAGCAAGCGCAACCCCATAGTGGGCGGCTGACTAAATCGTCCCAATGTAATCAGCCTTATAGGGCATGCCGTGAGCCAGTGTGCCCTGAGCGGGGCGCGCCACCTTAGTCAACAGATTGCGCGGACAACCCCGGGACCAGCCACCACCCCCCAGATCAACCAAGGATACAGGTAAACTTGTTGTGAGCACTCAGACCCGGGTAGGTGGAGAGGTAAACGGCCAACGCCGACATTTTGTGGTCCACACCCGCCCCAGGCGCGCGCTTCCGGGAGCCAGAGCGTTACAGTGAACAGAGCAACCTTACCAGTAATGCATTGCAGATTAAGTTAACAAGTACAATAAATGTCTACAATCCGTGCCATTCGTAATCAATTATCATCAACACAGCCATCTCCAAAACCCTAAAGCGGTATTTGCATCTCGATGAATTTCACCGCCTCGTCAGGGACGGTGAAAAAGTACAGTTTGCCCTTATGGGTGAGTTTGAGCCGTGCAGGGAATAAGATGGCATATGGGACGTTGCGTTCCTTGAGCATTTTCTTGACGCTGAGGAATTGACGTCTCTCCTGCTGCACCGCCACCAAAAAGTCTGGGAAGATTCGGATAATGTGAGACTCCAGCCGCAGCTCCCCCTTCTCCTGTGACAGGCGAAGGATGAGGTCCCTGTCGCGATAATTAAGAATCTTGGCTATAATGGGCCTGGGGCTATCGCCAGGTCTGGGTCGTGGGGAAAGGGCCCGATGAGCCCGCTCCACCGTGAAATAAGGGGAGAGGTCCGGATCACCCAGCAAGTCCTTGAGTAGTTGTTCGACTGCGTCCTCCATGCGCCCCTTCAGGGCAGTTTCAGGGACCCCAATGATGCGAAGGTTGTTTCTACGGGAGCGGGACTCCAAGTCATCGCATTTTGCCTTAACGCTCTTCATGTCGCGAGATAAGGTGGCCACAGTGTCCTGAAGTGCGTGTATCGCATCTTCATTGGTGGAGATCTGGTTTTCAGCTTCAGTAATTCTAGATCCAGCCTGGTCAACACGGGTTTTGAGTGAGGCAACGTTCGCATTAATGTCGTCAAGCTTCTCGTGAAAGGAGGCAAAGTTTTTAGCCATTGATTCCATCATGGCAGTGAGGTCTGGCGCCGCCACCCCCGGATTAGGGTCGTTGTCAAGTTCTTCCTGTGGGGGCGACGTGTGGCCCACCTCGGGCCGAGGGACCGTCTTAGTAAATTTGTCCATGGCACCCCCTTTAGCAGATCCCTTGGAGCGACTCGACATGACCGGATCCAGAGGGGGAGGTAATAAAATGAAGGGAGCAGGCTCCGGTGGTGTTAGGGGCTGCCGCAGGCTCAACGAGAGAAGCCCGGCACGCTGAGAACGCAGCCCCCCTCGGTCAATCCAGCTAGTGAGTCAGGTATTGAAGAGGCCCTGTGCGCGGGGAGTCTAAATATATAGCTCAGCCAAGTATGAGGCCAGATGGATCATCACATTCCCTATTGCGGTTCCCTCGGGAAGCGGTGTCAAATCCGGGGAGGCTGCAGCTCCGAAGCAAAGTATGGCAGGGCGGCAGAGGGAGATTCCAGCGGGAGAGGCACCCCCTCTAGCCACGTGGCTGAAGTGTGGGTGATAGGGCAATCCACCGTAGAGTGACCGTGTCCCGGTGTTCCAGGGAAGGGACCAGGCAATGCACACGCCGCCAGCCAGTGTCAGGGGAGAGGGTAGAAGAATCGCGGATACATGTAGGGCCCAGGCGGAGCCACCCCCTCAACTCCTCACCTGACCGGCACCGGATCAGCATCGAGACAGAAATCCCTTAGAAAATGGACACACCATTTGGGTTCAGCTGGGTTACAGATCAGCAGCGATACAGGGAACAGGCCGCGACAGCGGTCCCCACCGGTCCGCACCAGGCAGCCCAGCCCAGGCCCCTCACGACCCTAGATGGGCAGCCTAAGCCCTCAGCGGAAAGGACAGTCTGGCGGGCCGGGACAGGAACAGACCGGCCCACGAGTGTAGTGTGTGCCCCAAGGCGCCAGGGGCAGAGCAGCCAGCAGCGAATCCGGCGGGAGGCACCCGATCAGGCTACGATGAGGACAGGGATAGTGCTTGTTGGCCGCAGTGCAGGGATCGTAGCAGGGACACAGGATCCAAAGCAGAACCGCAGATGTCAACGGATAAAAGGCGGCTAGGCACAGAGCTCTTGCACCAGGCAGCCATTTTGCAGGCTGCTCAACAGGGCCCCAGTACAAATGTCTTTTAACATTAACATACAATATCAACCAAACTGTGTTGGTACTCATTTATCAACCTCAGAAGAATGAAAGGCTGACTTGGCCTTGCTGAAATTCAAACCAGCAACCTGAAGATCAAACACACATCGCAGCAGCGAGCGCTTAACCCACTTATCAGCTATAGCTATTTTACCGGCTATAGTAAAATGAGAAATTTATATGTCTGAAAGTTCTCAAAATGAGGAGCAAATTACACTCTGTAGTGGATATCATTAAACTGGTAACTGATATTTAACAGCAGGCCAGTTAATCTGCAGGTCTGGTGCAAAGTTGGCCACATGTCAAGCCTGTGTGGATCTACTTTTCATACAAAATGAATACCATTGGGAGGGTTCATAACTGTGTATTAAAGAATTTAGAGTAGCACAGGGAAAGCAGAGCACTCATACGGCATCCCGTACTCTGAGCACTCGTTACCTCATACATGCAAACAAACATCGTGAACAGCATGCCAGTGAGGTTGGAAATATGGACACATTACAACAGCATTAATTGTGGCACAATGAAATCAAGGGCCATTTTTTGTGCTATGGTCAAACATTTCTTCACTGTACACAAGCTTTTAGGCACAAGGATTTTGTCATCTGACTGAGAAGACCGAGATGGAATGTCTTATGATGATCGTATCAGAGACAATGGCAGAAAAAACACACTATAACTGCAACTTGCGAAAAGCAAAATGCATAGTCCAGAATGGATACTTTTTCTACTCTAAATGCTTTTTGGACGTTTTTGTCTGCATTGTGAATTTGAGGTGTTTAAGAACAGATTAAATCAGTGACTCAGCCCCTAAAGTCGGCCTGAAACAAACCTTTAATGAGTCTAGCAATTATTGTAGAATTCCAGAACGACAAATTAGTTGTTATTCCTATTCTTTCTTATTTAGGGTCCCTGCTCAAAGTGTTACACTTGTGGAACCCCTATTTTTTTAAGAGGCCTTAACAAGAAAGTCAACCACTCCGGAAACAAAGAGTCACAAGGCGCTGGCCACAGCCCAGGAGCATCCATTGAAAAAGAAAATATATAATGTGGTTCTAGACACTCCTGAGTGGAAGAAATTCCATAGAACAGGGTATTTGTCCCATGTTCGTTCTCAGTAGAGGGGCTCCCACACTCCTTTGCAAATATGAAAACTTGGGGTTTCACCCTAAGTAACCCAGGGTAATCCAGACATGCACCCCTTGCTCACTGTGTCTTATAGAGGCTCAGCTTCACCTCGCTGATGAGGCCTGACAAGGCCGAAACACGTATCTGGGGTTGCTGATGGTACTTTTGTTCAGAGGAAATATGCCTAGCATTTCAGTGCTGGACTGCCCTTGTAGGTAGGACGAAGTCTGAAACGCAAATGGATATTTCTCCTCTGTAAAGGGTGCAGTGAGCTAAAACGTGGTTGTAGACCCTCCCGAGTGGAAGAAATTCCATACAACAGGGTATATGACCCATGTTCGTTCTCAGTAGAGGGGATCCCACACTCCTTTGTATTTGGGTGTGTGTATATATATATATATATATATATATATATATATATATATATATATATATATGTTTGTTTGTTTATTCATTTCTAACGCGCACCAGACCCAAGGGTATCAGGGCGCAACAGTAACAGGATAAGCAAAGCTTAGGTTCAACCGTTACACAATAAAGCAGTTACAGGACATAGACAAAGTCAAATATATACATTGTTACACAGTGGAACTGTTACAGGGCAGAAGAATCGGATATATACAATAGGTGAGAACATTGTTCCAAGGCAGGGTGCTCGCGTGGAAGGGGCTTATATATAACACAGGCCGCGGTAGCAGCCGTGTAGTTATGGTAAAGTTGCTAAGCTCATATAAAGAGCACTTTTTTTCGGCAGCTTATAACTTCGCTCCCCCTGGAGGAATCCTCACCAAATCTTGCACACAAAAAAAGTATATGGCCGGCTCTGAATTTTTTCACAAAGTTGGGTGAGCTTTCAGGCAGTGGGGGCAAAGTTATAGAGGGGGTCCCAATTTATTTTTTTTCATAGACTGAATGGACAAAAAATTTGCACACGGCTGCAGGCCAAACGGCTGGATGGATTTTCACCAAATTTGCAGCAAGGGCAGGGGTTTGGGTCAGAAAGCGTGCTTTTGTGTCTTTGGTGGGAATCCAACCAGTACTTTTGTTGCAAACGACTGAAATGTATGTCTCTAAAAATGTGTGATATCCGGGTCCGCTCTGGGGACCCATTTCCCTGTTCGCTCCGCAGACCAAAGTGTCATTGGCCTGCGGTACGGTGTGCCTTCGGAGAACTTTGGATGCATCAGGTGGTTGGCTGGAGCGAAGGAAGTGTACTATGCATCAACAATGTTTGCGAAACGCCGCCATGGTGTCGCGGAGGAAAGTGCGCCGGCGGAAGAGTCTGCAAAATGTATCATACGTCATGTGTTGGCCGCAGCAAGGGAGGGAAAGGATGGGGGAGTGACAAGTGTTTAATGTGACATATGTAAGTAGGTGGAAGAAGACAGAGGAGTGGCTGCAGTATTGTTGCGTATAGCGCAATTTCCCATGTACCTAGACAGCTGACACCTTTGTGTGGTGATTTCAGGCAGCTGTCGTAACGGCACGATAGCTTCTGCCGAGAGCTGTTTGCAGCGACCTCTTTCTGTGGTGAGTGGTGGCAGGTGATTTTAAGAAAAGGAGTGATTTTCACATGGCATAGGATGGGTAGGAGCGCGGGTGCCTGTACTATGCAAATGGATTGCAGTAGTTGGGGACATGGTGGCATGCATGGGTGCATGTAGTTGCGGTGGGTCTGTTGAAGAATTAGACTATTGGGTGCATGGCCGAAGGCCGTAGGCCAGAGCCCATGCTCTGAAGAGCCTAGGGCTTCAACTCACCTACCACAACTATGCATGTGTTACTCTGTATCCGGTAGACGGGGGTGCTTGCATAGTGTGGTGTGTGCAGATTGGTTTGAGTAGGGCTACTGTAGCCAACACTATGTGGCTAGGTTGGCAGTGATACCATACTTTGTGAATGGAAGTGGGTACGTCCATAGTATGTGAATAAAAGTCCACAGGGGTGCAGGAGACAGTGTTTTGGTTCTATATTGGCAACCTGTCTGCAGCGACCTCTTTCCGTGGTGAGTGGTGGCAGGTGAATTTCAGAAGGGGAGTGAATTGGTTATGGCATAGGGTGGGAGGGAGCACGGGTGCATGTGCGATGTGGATGGAAGCAGCGGTTGGGGACATGGTGGCATGCATGGCTGCATGCAGTTGGGGTGGGTTTGGTGAAGGATTACACTATTGGGTGCATGGCCTAGGGCTTCAGCTCACACACCGCAGCAATGCATGTGAGACTCTGTATCCGGTAGAGGGGGTGCTTGCGTAGTGTGGTGTGTGCAGATTGGTTGGAGTATGAGCAATATTGCGAACAGTATGTGGGTAGGTGTGCAGTGACACATTACTTTGTGAATGGAAGTGGGTACCTACGTACTATGTGAATGAAAGTGCACAGGGGTGCAGGAGACAGTGTTGTGTTTCTACATTGTGGTAAGTGTAGCAATTTTCCCTGTATAGCAGTATGGCGGCGTGCAGGTTGGGTAGGAGTGCTGGTGGCAGTGCTGTGTATGTGGATTGTCATAATTGGTTATATAGTGAAATGGATGGTGCCATTATGTAGCAGTGAGAGTATTGGCTGAAGGCAGTAGGCCATGCACTCAAGAGGCTAGGACTTTAGGACACACACGGCAGTAATGCATTTTGGATTTTGCAGCAGGGTGATGCCCTGACGCAACAGAGCAGGAGAAGTGAGGTGCCATGCATGCATGTTTGCTTTTGCAGGTGAGGACACTGTTACAACATGGTCAAGTTTTTGATGTGTACTTGGCGATGGTGGTGTGAAAAGGCATGCAGTGTGGGCACTGGGTGCTGGGTTTGCATACTGTCAGTATGAAGAGGATGGGTGCTTTCTGGTGTGAGGGAGTTGGGTTGAAATGCCGTTATGTATGTTACATTTGTGCATAGTGTTATCTGCCCACATGGTCGCATGCATGTATTCATAGTTTTGTTCTGGGTGTGGGTAAGGGTGGACTGTTGTGTGCATGGCGAAAGGTGTGCTGGGTTCGCTGCAGGATCATTGTGGATGCTGAAATAGGGCATCCTGTAGGAAATGTTTCTGGTGCAGGGGCTTTGGAAGCAGAGTGTTTAACAGGAAATATGGAGATGTCTACAGAAATGATAGTGTGAAAAGCCGAGGTTCAGTAAGTGATTGGTGCAGGCGTTTTTGGAAAATGTCATAGTCGCCTATAGCTGCCAATAAGGGAGTGTTGGAAAATTTGAGTGCAAAGGAAATAAGTATTGTGTCTGCTTTACTGGGGCGTGGCCCTAGCTGTAGCTAGGAAAGTGCACATGCCACATCATGGCCTTCCGAGCATGGAGCCTTCGCAAATGGAAACATGGGAATCCTCCAATGAGGATTCGAGGGTGTGGTTCACGGGAAGAGGCTGTGACATATTTACCCAAAGTTTGATGCAGTGAAGTTGGCAGAGATTGACAGACGGTGAGTGCTTATAGTCAGTGATACCTTTCTGTACGATCTGCACAAGTATACCGGGGAAAGAGGCTTCGAAACTGACTTTCATTTGGAAGGAATGCAGGCTTTTTGGGGCACAGTTTATGAGTGGGGTTTCGGGTGCATAGATCTCCTTTGCAAATGTGTGGCCTCTGTTGGGACTGTAGATGTGGTGGTCGTGCATTCTGGAGGACTATATTTGGGGCACATGTCGTGCTCACGTTTTCTTGCTTACTTTAAAAAAAAGTTGATGACAGCTGTGATGCAGATATTTCCTACTGCAAAGGTGATTTTCTCACTGATGACACCAAGAGGACATGCCGGTGTAATTTATCCACAGCCAGAGGTTGAGAGACGATGGATAAACAGAAGCATGTGCGACTTTATGTGCAGTGCTGGGATGTTCTGCACTGACTATGAAAGCATTAATAACCAGCAAGATTTCCAGTGGTTCCAAGGAAATGGGATTTGTTTGACTTCTATTAGCAATGCTGTTGTGTTTGCCACTCTGCACCAAGCTTTGCAGAGAATCCTGTAGCAATGTAAGATAACCATTCATCTTCAATCGAGAAAAATATCAGGAGGAGAAGCAAACAGACAGTGAGCAATAGAGAGAAAAACAAGAAAAAAATGTTTAAATGCACGTACATAAAAAGCACACAGCAAAAACAAAAAAAAATATATGTGTTTTTAGAGACAATCCTAAAGACACAACCCCCCACCCCTGTTTTATATTTCTCCCCCCACCCCCAACATCCCCTGAATGCCCTCCCCCTCCAGTTTCTAGCACGGTAATAACGTAGATTCTGCGGGACTTTGAGGATTAGATGTGGCAGATCTGGCTGTTTTTAGGATGGCACCTATAGCATTGGCACTGTGGAGGCTAAGCCATTGGACAATGTGGTCGCCGGTTGTGGTGTGTACACAAACACTGTGACAGAAGGTCTGTTTGTACAGATACATGTAGGAGGCCATGGTGAAAGTGTGCAAGGTAAGGGGCATGCATCCTTGCTTAATGTTGCTAGTATACATTCCTTGCTGCTTTTGTGGGATCCCTTTTCCGACATTTGTAGTACATGTATTACAATGAGAAGATCTTATTGTGAAGTGTACAAGGTACGTGGCAGGCATCATGTTGTTATGGGTGCAGTGTGTGCATCATATGATATGATGTGCTGTGGTATTTTGTGCCATTTGTATCGCACCACCATATAAGTGTGTGAAGGCACGCCGAGGAAAGGGAGGCGGAATGGAGGCCACACAGAGACATTGATTCCTCTAGGCCAGCTGACATTGAGAGTGTGCAAGTGAATGGGAAGGGGGAGGGCAAAGTGCAGTACATGGGAACAATAAAAAATAGAAATACATTCAACTCTGCCCGGTGCTGGCAAGTGCAAGGCTAAGTGTAGATGTTAAGTGGTGGCCGGACTGTTAGGGTTCTAGAAATCAGTACTCAAGTGCGGGGGTTGGCAGAATACTAGTGCAGGGGTGGAACTGGAGGGATGGAGGTGGCCTCGGGCACAGATTATAGGTTGGGTAGGAAACCAGTGCAGAATACTTTTTAGCCAGGAAGTGAGCAGGGGAGAGGCGGGGGAAAAGAGGAAGCGTATGGAAAGTTTTTCATGTCCTTTCAGAGCCTACAATGCTTATCCTCAAGGTCCAGGGAGACAGAGAGTGTGTTGCACAAGGAGGCCCCAGCAGAAGAAACACATCTACCACCATCTGGTTGCGTGTAGAAGCAACTGACCCGGAGGGAGTGGGAGGCGGATGAGGGAAGAGCTGGATCAAGCAGATATTTACGAAGTGAGAGTGCAAGGTATTGAGGTCCCAGGGACTAGAAGGCCTTCTGCATAATGCACAGGCCTTTTATTTTATTGTTCGCAGCCACTGGAAGCTATTGCAGCCATTTTAGTCGAGCTGAGATACGATCCCTGCCTTTTAGGTGAAGGACAAGTTGCGCTCTCCTCTTATGGATGAGTTGCTTAGGGCGCATAGTGGAAGCTGGCAGATTTAAAAAGAGCCTGTGGCAACAGTGCAACATACAAAGCACCACACCCGTGCAGACACTGACCTTTTGGAAAGTGCCTGTAGGTTGCTAAGATACATTCAGTGGTGGCTTTAGTGAATTCTTTTTACGAGTTACGAGCACTTATAACAGAGTTCTGACCATACTGCCAAACAAATGTTCATATCTTTGTTTTGTGGTGATGGGTGCTTATGTGGATGAATGTGTATGTATAACTTCTGGAATGTTTCACTGAACTTTCCACTGGACGTGCTTCCCAATAACAGCACACGTGCGGGCTGATTTTGTAATGATACATATGAAGTCTTGTCAAGAACTGTCATTGTAAGATGGTGAAGTCTTGGAGAGCATTGGTGGATGCATGTGTGAGTACTTACCAAGTTCTAATAAAGGCATGGTAGGAAGAGGATAGTGGAAAGGGAAGAAGGACTGTTCATGATTTACTGGAGCTCGGCTCTCACGATACTTTGCGAGGCGCACATGCTACATTTTGAGATTTTGAACATGCAGGCCAATGGAAATGCGATTGTTGCAATTGTCCAATCAGGTGGTTAGAGTGTGCGGCACAGGAAAGGGCGGCCATATTTGGTGTCATTACTGTGTGTAGTGAGGCTAGCAGAGATGGTGAGACACACAGTTTTCATAGTGTGTGATCGCTTTGTGCTAGGTCTGCTCCAGTATGCCATGGAAAGAGGCCTCTAATGGCAATTTGAATTTGGACGAAGTGGACGCTTTGTGGTGCGATGTCCCTGAACATACTTTCAAACACTTGCTTGCAGAATGTCGACAAGTGGCCACTTTAGGTACTGTACACATTGTGGTAGTGCACTATGGAGCATTGCTTTTGGGTTCCATAGCTTGTGCAAGTGTGTACCGTCAACTCAAAAAGACGATGAAAGACGTGCAGCGCATTTTTGAAAGTACAAAGGTGCTTTTCACATGTATACCACCAAGTCCACTATATAACTATTCCAATGAATGCTGTTGGCAGCCAGAGGTGGGAAGGCGTCTTATCAACAGAAGCATGTGTAACTTTTTGCGTGATGCTGGAATGTACTCCTGTGAGAATTACAACATTGGTTATCGATATGTGCACCTTCTCAATGGAAATGGCATTTAATTGTCGCCCAGTGGCAATGACATTTAGTTTTCCAATCTACAGTCTGCACTGAAGACGCTATTGTAAGAATGTGAGGCGCCGTGCAACAAATAAAAACAATTATAAAAGCTTCAAATAAGAGTGGTTACTGTGGAAGTTGTTTTAATTTTTTTTTTTTTTTAAATGGATTTATTAAGAGCCCTTACTACAAAGGACATCCCCTACCCTGGTTGACATTTATTCCCCTACTGCTGCATGCGCACACCTGCAAATGTCTGCGGATATCGCGACAGTTGGAGAGTTGTACATGTAACATTCACACCTTTTGCATATGGCCATCTTATATTTGGGATTGTGGAGGACACGGCATTGCGCAGTAAGCTTTCTTGGTGTGGAGTACACGCACTGACTGTGGTATACGGTATATTTGTCGACCTACATGCAGAGGGCGAGATTATGGCTGTGTGTTGTACGCGCCACAGCGTATGCTTTGTGGGTGAATTGTATGTACATTACTTGACAGTGAATGGAAAACAGAGTCCGGTGGGAGTTGTGTGGAGTGTGTCATGTGGGTTTGTATGCGTATGGAGCACCTACACTGCAGTGATTGATTTTCGTTTGTGTGTGTGAGACTTTGGTGACACTCGATCCCAACGATATTATTGTTGTTGATTGTGGAGGGACAAATGCACACCATGTAACATGATTTTCAGTGGCGTTTGTGCTGAGGGAGTTAGTAGATAAGGTAATGCTTCTGTTTCCGATCTCCTGCATAATTTTGTATCCCAATATGCAGACACCCATGTGGGCGCCTTATTTTTTATTTGGTCCGGAAATGGAGAAAGCGCAGTACATTGTGAAGAACTGTGTTTGTGTCTTTTTACAACTTGTGCCATTGCCGTACTGTAGAAATGGGAATCTATCGTTTCACAGGACAAGCGGTTTCCCCCGCAAATGGCGTTCTTGTTGATATTACGGCATTTCTGTATTCTGCACGCTCTATTCACATTGCCTTGCTGCCCTTTTTGGAAGTATAGAAATAATGTTTGTGCTTGCTGTTGCGCACTTGCACTCTTGAAAACGCACTGCAACACGCACAACCATCTGTTTCCACAGCCACCCTTTTCTACCTGTTTGCATTTCAGTGTTTTCCACAGTACCCACGGTTCCTTCCATTTAGCACACAATTGTGTGGAGGGTATACGATGTGCGTCGCACTGCCTCCCTTCATTGCCACTTCCATTGTCACACTCTACAAGGAGCTTTATATCATAATCAGCCACAAATAATATTGCTAAATGTACGTTATGGTGCAGCTGCGGTACTAGAAACATAGCATCATTTATAAATACACTATGCTAAAGCAACCCTCTGCTTACAGTGCCCTACTAAAAACCTATGGAATTCACTAACAAAAACACTGTTAAAGGGACGTTATGGTTAAGTTGCACTAGCAAAAACCTATGAAATTCAATGGAAAACGTTGTTACAGGGACGTTATGGTTACAGGTAAAACCTAAAAGAAAACAAAATTCAACAGTTATGGTAAGCTAAGCAACCATAACTCATGCCACCAGTGTGCACTGCAAGGACTAACACCCATGACATCAACGATGCCATCACAAATCTCATTGATGACATCACTGATGACATCACATGTGCATTTATTTTTAATAGGAAGCCTCCACAATGGATTGTTATTGTAATGGTGGCAGAAGATTATTGGAAGAGCTATCATGAGTTAAGTAGGTAATAGAGGAATGCATTGCTATACACACCATTGTATTACACACTTCTTCACTGTACCTGAAGGAACCTATGTGCAAACGTAGCCATTGTCTGCACCATGCCTCATGGAAGTGTAACCTTCAAAATCTTTCCATGTTACATAGTGAAATCATGAATGCATTCATTTTAGAGTGTCGGGTACTGTGAAACATGAAAGAAGTAACTACCATTACCTTTATAACTACATAATTACACTAGTGCACAGAAACCATAAAGACACCACAATGGATACAAACATGATCATATACAAGGCAATTAAAGTAAGCTAAAAAGGAGCAGCATTGCCAGAAATTGTTCATAACATAACTGATTATCTTCATGCACAGAAACCAGTGCTGTGTTTTACGCTTTCCCCCTTCCCCTATATGTGTATGTATCATATGATGTGAGTGAACCGTAAGGAAAGTAGTATAAGAACATATGAGATGGGAGCACTACACAAATGTAGAACCTTTTGAATTGTTTGTTCCTGTTAGCGAAGAAAAGCACCTGGCCTACTTATGGTAGTGAACAAAACAGAGGGAGCCACACATGTGATGTCATCAGTGATGTCATGAATGAGATTTGCGATGGCATCTTTGATGTCATGGGTGTTAGTCCTTGCAGTGCACACTGGTGGCATGAGTTATGGTTGCTTAGCTTACCATAACTGTCAAAATATATATATATATACACATATACTAGCCTAAGTACCTGACTTCGCCCGGGATGTCCATTCTCAGATTTATTTCATATTCCACCGAAAAAGATGAACAAATATTGCTATTTGACACAAACATGATGCATGTTAATTTCACTAATTAATTGAACACCACATTTTCATTTATCTCGGATTTAAACTCTCACATGAATATCATATTTGTATGTTTACTTTGATTATTTGCAGTGTTTTTACCAGTGGTGGCCATTTTCACTGATAAAAACACATTGCAAATAATCAGAATAAGCATACAAATATGATATTCATGTGAGAATTTAATTTAGAGGTAAATAAAAATGTGGTGTTCATTTAATTAGTGAAATTAACATGTATCGGGTCTATTGCAAAAGAAATCAATCAAAAGACACACGCAATCTCTTCTAAAAAAAACTTGCAAACAAAAAAAACACAAGCCCAGTTCAGCACAGAGAGCACAATGATGAGCACTTTCTACAAATGACTTGTAGATGGCGTGCAGAAAACCACAAAATGTAATGCCGAAAAATAAAAATAGTCAATTACGTCAAGACCAGGATGACCTATCGAGCTAAAAATAGTTGCATTCATTCAGCAATGAGATAAATAATATGCCATGCAAAATTCACGACGGCAGACCTCACCGTTCATGAGGAGTTATATCCCCAAGATCAACACCACATACAAATCCACAAACACAACTGTTTTTTTAGGGGTAGCAAGGGAGACACCACAGGTCACAGGTGCGACCCCTGGTAACCCCCAAATGATGTCCCTGCGGCCTGCCTAGATTTGAAATAATGACTGTGTCCAACTTTCCTTGGAAATCAGAACATGCAGCTTGAACGCTGCACACGTTTCTTTAACTAGAACTACAACTCCCAAGGGAGTTGTAGTTCTTGTGAATATAATTTTGCCCACCAGGTGTGCCAGTGCGACATCGCTAAGCTGGTCCGTAGCAGTCTGTGGCGTAGGGGTGTACACCTAGACACTTTCTCCCTGTGGCTCATTTCTGAATAAGTTGACTGCCGCTTCTTTTCTTGTTTGTTTTATATCATTGTAAACCGATTGTCTGGCATTCTTTGTGGCTAAGTACAACAACACTGTTTATAACAGAGAATGTATAAACATTATTCAAGAGACACACTTCTTTCCCTCAGGGATGTACAGCAAGGTACTCTTTCACTTTGTGCCCTGAATAAGATTAGAAGTTTAAACATCTATGGTGGTCGACCTGTCACATGCATTTTCATTCTATGGTACCAGATAACTACCAGATTAAGTGGCTCAACAGGGAATAGCAAAAAGGGGGTGGAGTTGCCATTCTGTATAAAAACACTTTTGAACTTTCATACTTTAGATTGGGATACTACTTCCCAGGTACTGGCCTGTACTTGCCAGTTCACTCCCAATGATTCCTGTAAATAAATGTTTATGTTACAGACCTCCAAGATCAGCCAGTCTCTTTTTAGACACTGGGCCTCATTACGAGTGCGGCGGTAAGGGGTTAATGGCACCGGTAAGGATGCCGTTGCCGTTAACCCCCTACCGCCGCATTCTGAGGTCCCTTAGCGGGTCCTACTAAGGCCGACTGGTTTTACCAGCCGCCCTTAGCGGGAGCCGCTAAGGGACCGGGGAGCTAATAACGGGCTCGCTATTTGCGGGCCCGTTATTAGCTCCTTCCCCATTTCCATTTAGCCCTATGGGGGCTCGAATGGGGATGGGGAATGGTTTTCAGAATGGGGACTTACCGGGTCCTCCAAGGTCGGAATGATCCGGTAAGTCCCCATTCCGACTACACAAAACCGGGTTTGGAGGAAGCCATGGCGCTAATAGCAGCATGGCTACCTCCAAACACGTAATGAGGCCCACTATGGATACCTATTTAGGGACTAAATCACTCTGTTACTTGAAGCTAATAATTTTAGGAGATTTAAATTTCTGGTGTAACGAGTTCGAAGACATTCGAGAGACATCCTTAAATCACACAATCTCTGCATTATCTCTCATCTAATGACACATAGAAGCGGACACTGTCTGGATCCTATACTGTCCATAGGCCTTATTTTACACCTTTGTGGTAATGAACCAATAAGCTGGTCAGACCATTACATGGTACCCTTCGCCTTGGCAATCAAGCCCATCACAGGTAAAGCAAAAGCAACTATTGCTTCAGAAGTACGTATCCGGAAAAAAGATCTTGATCGTATTTCAGACAATGAGCTTTTTGGCAATCTACCAACTACACAAACTGACACCATTTGTACAGATATCTGTATGAATATGATGCAACAGTTACAATCTAACTGCAACATCATTGCCCCACTAAAAAAGGTGAAAATTGCACGAAATAGAAACAATCAATGGTATAATGAAAAACTAAAAATCCTTAAGGGCCTGTATCGGAACCCCGAGAAAAAGTGGTTCAGGACTAGATCTGATGTGGACCACATCAAGGTTAAGTCTGCCTTAAAATTGAATAAGGATGATATTCTATTGGCCAATTCTCTATGTCTTCAAAAATAAATTTATTCTGTAGATAATAGACCTAAATCCCTGTTTACGGCCATTTGAAACCTTTCTAATCCTACATGCATAAACACCAGTATATCACTATCTCAGAAGACGACACATTATTTTAATGTATTCTTCTCAGAATAAATTGACCAGATCAGACTGAATATTGCAGCCCAGACTGTGTCTACTCTTTCTGAGGCCGTCTCCGATCATGTAGTAGACAGTAAAGTGTCTGCACCCAAGTTTACTTTTTCATCAGTGACGGAAGACAGCATTGAGAAATTGATCTCCAATCTTAAACCTACATATTTTAGTTATGTCTCAATCCCGGCATATTTGGCTAAACAACATGCACAGCTCTTAGTAAATCGATATAGACTTTGGTGAATGTGTCACTTAGTCAAAGCATTATATAAGTGGAATTAAAACAATCTTATTTAACAACTCTGTTAAAAAAAAGTCCACATTGGACTATAAATTATTATCCAATTATCGTCCCAGCGCGGGCCTTCTATGGCCAGCCAAAATCCTTGCAAAAGTTGTCAACACACAGCTGCAGGTTTTTGGGGAAGTAAATAACATCCTAGACTCCTACCAGTCAGGATTTAGGTCGGGCACGGTACAGAGACAGCCCTACTGGCTGTCTGGGATAATCTTCTTGAAACTGCCTACAAGGGAGACATCAGCATGATTGTCATGCTTGATCTGTCAGCAGCTTTCAACACTGTTGATTTTGGCATACTTAAGTCCAGACTGTCATCACTCACACATGTATCCGAAGAGGCCATTAAATGGTTTAACTCATTTTTGACCAATCGGTCTCAACAGGTCAAGGCAGGTCCTTATCTTTCAGAAGCACTATCTGTAACTTGTGGAGTGCCACACGATTCATCCTCGTCTCCCCTACTAGTCAATGTGTATATTTGACCTGTAGTATCACTCATATGAGGATGATACACAGATCTATGTTTGTCTAAAACAGCCATTAGAGGAAGTTGAGTGCGTTTTAAAGTGTGCAGAAACAATCTGACTTCGGATGCTTGAAAACAAACTTCAATTAAATCCTACAAAAACTGAGATCATTGTCTTTGGTTCTAAAAGTAAAGCAGTAAGACTGATCTTCTCACTATCATGAAAAACACTAGTTACAGATTTCCAGAGAAGTCTTCACTGGCTGCCAGTACAGCAGCGGATTCAATTCAAGATTCTGTGTCTTGTTTTTAAGTGTATCCATGGCGTTGCCCCAGCATGATGAGCATCTAAGATTGTAATCTATTGCCACACCTGTTCACTGCGATCTATGGGACAACGTTTACTGGCAATTCCCCCTGCTAGAACAACCACCTTGGAGACAGACCGTTCTCTGTTGTGGGCCCTTGTGCCTGGAACTCCCTCTCGCAACAATTGCAACAGATTGCCTTGCTAGCCATTTTCAGAAAACAACTGCAAACGCATCTGTTTAGATCATTTCTGAGCTACTGTAGAATGGCCCCATTTTATGTCTATTTCCCTTAATGTCCATATGCGCCCAGATGCAGTTCTCTGTCGGGTTCCCTCCTGGGATATGCGCACTACAAATATAAAAATCAAATCAAAACCTCATTATGCTCCTCATATTTACTATATCCGGACATATATTTGCGTTCTTTAATCTTACTTTCTTCTGTACTATCTTCACTGCTATAAAGAGGGGGTGCATATATCGGATTAATATACTGCGCCGCCACTTTTAAATCCTTTAAAGGATAGAATCCCTGTACAGTGTCTGTACTCTTGTCTTCAGAAGAAGAAAGAGGAGCCGGGGGCGCTGTGCACTCTCCCTCATGCTGATTAAGCATCCACTCCATCTCGGTTGGGTCTTCTCTCTCACTCTGATACATTTTCCATAGCTCTAAAATAGCTAACCTTTTTGTAACTTCTTTCCTGTGTACACAGCATGTAAGTATGATGTCATGTGTTGCAATACTGTTCTTATAGGGAACCCTTTTGAGGCCAAGGCCTGAACATTTTGTCAGCCGTGCCTCTTCCCTATTCAGCATGATATTTCCTAATCTTAGCTGTGTATTTCACTAATGTTTTGCACAAATGTAAAAGAGGAATGTACTCCATGATGACAAGTCGTTTTTATCTGTCAATACTTACCAGAACCGTTTATTCCGCTATTACTTCTATTAGTTATATCACAAGAATCAATTTGGGCAAGCACCATCAATCGCTGCCCATTTTCCAAAAATAATTTGTCAAACAATTTTCAAGCACACATAATTATATTCTCTTTGCTCCTTTATTATAATTCTATTGATTCTCGCTATCCTGCTGTTTTATTATCAACAATCTAAGTATCATATGTTGCTCTATTGCTTCCCTCAACTGTTGTCCTCCTATGATTGATTGATGGGCGCCAATTGCTTGCTTGAAAGGTCTGATGAACATCTACATTACTAGTATCATTCTAGGTTTCTAATCAAACAAATCAACTTTTAACACTAACATATTTATAACCCCAAACAAATGTGCCCAACTGTTTCTACAATCGTCTTTCTTTACTCTCTCTAGTAAAGGTATCCCATCTCTGTTTTACCCCATTTTGGAGTGTGTAACGCCTTGCCTCAGGAATCATTTAAAAAAATACCCCAACATGGAGTGTAATGCTTTATCTTCTTTCTCCTTGAGAATAGGAATCGAGGCCATCTCTCTCTCTTAAAACAAATCCTGTTCCCGTTTCCTTACTATATATATTTACACTTATAATACAATCACTCCCCTTTTATTTGCCACTGTTGATGTTCTACTTATGTCCGTTGCTCAGAGTTTGAGCCCTTTGGTATCGAGTCTTCCCCAATCGACCAGTTTGCCTTCAGTCCACAGGGCAACATTGGGGACCAGACAGGCATTTCTTCAAAGAAGCACCTGCTGACCGCCTCGTTTCACATAAGTGTTTTCTCTGCGCTTCACAGGAAACTCTGCGATCTTCTGGCTAATGGTGGAAGACGTCAAAAATCTGAGAGTCTGGATCTGAACCATCTGCACTGCTACCAAAATGTGCAATAGCACCTGTAGCGTTCCAAGTACTGAATGAGATTACCAAATAAATGATCTCAGGCCCAAATAACCAGACAGATTCAAATAATATGTCAAAATACTACTTTATTATCAGTTCAATAAAGTAGGGAAACCTGGTGAACAGATTGTAGCTCACACATTCTCAGCGCATTTTCATTACACAGAAGGCTTTATACCTTCACATCATCCTACATGGCAAACAGTAAAAACCTATCGGGGGGAGGGATTGGTTAAGGGAACACATATACCTATAGATCATATAAGTGTTAGTATAATCATTGGCTGCCCCTTATCTGGTAGGCACGCATTCAACAATCTCTAACTATGTAGAATACAGATAATAGCACAGTACCAAATAGGCTTCTGCAACTATGTATGGTCCACCATTACTTAGGCCCTCATGCTTGGTTGGCCTTTCTTAGCAAATTAGCCTACCATCTCTCATCAGTTAGCCCCTAAGTCAGGGCTTCTTCTTTGTAGTTGACCTTGCTGACTGTTCTCTTCCTCAGGACTTTAAAGGGAGTCAAGGTTGATTGCTATCTTCATCTGAACCTTATGAATTTGCTGTGTCTTCTGGTCGTACACTAATTGTGAAGAGACCATGATTTTGTCCATTCTGTCTGTCTATTTAATGCTATTTGATTCAATTATATTAGGTGCTATCACTCCTCTTGGCCTCTGGACACTTTGTTGCTCTGTCTTACATGTGCTTTCTGCACCTTTCATTGTTCAATACTTGGCACTCATAATTATTCACTCCTTTAGTCTGAGAGAAATATGTCTTACGTATATGGCGTATCCTCTTCGACTCCTTTTGTTCCTTGCAATTGCTTCTTGCAGTAGCATTCTTGATCCAGAGCCAAGCAAATACCCTTTGTTCTTGTAAAAATCTCACGTCACTTTACACCAGTCATACTTTACTTATAGTTCTTCTAAGTCCAGTGGTGTTTGCAAACTCACGTCTACTGCATCAGTTTGGGGATACATTTGATACGGTTGTCTGAGTGCATACCGTCTCTCGTACATTTGTTGTGGTATTGGGATGATAGCAGGTGACAAACAGTGTTTTCTTGCTGTTCTTCTCGTATGATGGAGGTGAGGTGGTGGGCTTCAGAGATTACGTGTACATCTGCCTCTCTACAACATCTTGTGAGTGAAGGACATTTCCATCATCACATATAAAGCTCTGCAAAGCAGGGTCAGAGACCACATCTTGTGGGTGAAGGACTTTCCATCATCAGATCTAGAGCTCTGCAAAGCAGGGTCAGAGACCACATCTTGTGGGTGAAGGACTTTTCATCATCATATCCAGGGCTCTACAATACAAGGTCAGAGACCACATCTTTTTGGTGAAGGGCTTTTCCATCATTAGATCTAGAGCTCTGCATTGCAGGGTTGGAGGCCAAATCTTGTGGGTGAAGAACTTTCCATCATCAGACAGATCCAGAGCTCTACAATATAAGATCAGAGACCACATCTTTTGGGTGAAGGACTTTTCCATAATCAGATCGAGAGCTCTGCATTGCAGGGATGGAGACCAAATCTTGTGGGTGAAGGACTGTTCCATCATCAGATCTAGAGCTCTACATTGCAGGGCTGGAGACCAAATCTTCTGGGTGAAGGACTTTTACATCTTCAGATCGAGAGCTCTGCATTGCAGGGCTGGAGACCAAATCTTGTGGGTGAAGGACTTTTCCATCATAAGATCTAGAGCTCTGCATTGCAGGGCTGGAGACCAAATCGTCTGGGTGAAGGACTTTTAGAGCTCTGTAATGCAGGGTCACGGTTGAGCTGGCTTGTTTCTTCACACATTGGCATTTCGACTGGTAGAGGGGCACATTTTCAAATGGGTTCAATTGGATCCAGTTGTTTTCATGTGTGGTTTTGCACATCTTCAGAACCACTTTACAGACATTTTTAGCGGCAATAGTGGTGATGTTCGTCTTCCCGGTGCACTTTACTACCTCCCCCACTACCATATCTGCAGGCAGTGCCCTGTGAGATCCGCCCCCTGACCTGGTCTACCGCAACCTACTACTCTCTCGGGAATGCCACTCAGCTTTCTATGACATTGGAAGCATGTAGACAAGCAAGTTCATGAAACACGAACATACATAAATTGAAAGGTCGATGGGTGATAAGGAGGTATGTCTCTTCCTGACTTGCTGGGCTAACTATATTCATTTATACTGAGATCCAGGTGGACAGCTTGCACATTTAGCATTCACATCAGACATATGTACAAGCCTTTTCATCATCACATGTAAGCCCTAGGACACATCTGTGGATTGGTGAACACATGCCACAAAGACAACTGAGAGTTAAGGTGAGCAATTGTGGCAAATCCACAAATAGCCAACCATAGCCTCTTGTATTTGGCAAAATGTTTTTGTCCTTTGTGTTCCATTAGTTGACTGGGCTTGCCCAAGAATATATTTGCACAGTTTGCTCATTTTAAAACCCTTTTTAACATAGGTTTAGCAGAATGACGCCATAAAAAGAAAGTGTTTAAACACTGGGCATAAATCGCCGAAGCGCTATACAGAGAACATATATACATACACTAACACCCAACCGCAGCTGGTACTCATTGATCGTCCGGATGAAAGGCTGATTTGGAAAGGCTGATTTGGCGCCGCCGCGTTTCGAACGTGTGACCTGCAGATCTCACACACATCGCAGCATCAAGCGCTCAACCCGCTGAGCTACCTTACCGGAATAGAAAAGCACGTGTGCATTCTGTACTTTACTTTCTCAAGCTCCAATAACTGCCCGAGGCAGCTCCCTTTAAACATTATACCTCTCAGGGACAGCATTATTTTTTGGAACACTCGTGTAACAAATATGGAGCCTTACATTAGCTTATTCCCTCCGTCTTGTTTTGAATGTTCGGTAGTTATCTAAAGTACTTTTAAGCACCATTTCTGACATCAGCCGAAACACAAAAGGGACCTTTTTCCTGCATTACAAGAGTGGTGGGAAGATAGCTCGGGGGCAACGCGTTGTGCTTAGGCACTGGTCCGGCATTAAGCGCGTTATAAAAGAAGAATTATAATAATATCTCGGCAAGTGGCTTTTGGGGAATTCTTTTCTTCCCACCCATCAACAGTGTCAGCTAAAATGCACACCTTTTGTCCTAGAGTCATAAATGACTATTCTGGTGATTCTAAAGAGCTGTGCCCAAAATGCACTTTTACAATGACGCTTACAAAGTGCAGTGTACAACATAGTCCATAATCCATAATCCAACATAGTTTTGGGTTACACCTTCTAAACAAAAAAATCATCAAGAAAAAACAAATAAATAACAAACGAGTGTTTCCTTTATACAGTGACAAAATAACACAGGGTAAGTTGATCGAAACCTGGTGCTCTGATTGAGGGGGTTCAGCCAGTGGAGGAGGGGTTCAGCAGGATTCAACCCTGGGTCATGATCAAGTGGAACAAAGCACTCAACCTCAGGTTCACTAACGTTACACAAACAAGGGCGCCTGGAAGCCTATGTGCTTAAAAGGATATCTACATCACACTCCCCTCCTAGTTCGCGGCGCCCGCGCGTGTATTTGTGGCGAGGGACAGTGCGTGCAGTGGCTTCAACCCACATCAAACAGTAAGAAGCCACCTACTGGCAAAATAATCAGTGCCTCGGTAGGCTGTGTCTGGCGTGTTTCCGAGGTACATCGGGGCCAACTTCGTGGCAAAATGAGTCGCGAGGTGGCTAATTCGGCCAATAAAAAGGAGCCATATGTAGAAAGGTCACCCTTAAACTCCACACATATTACTTTGATGCATTTGTGCACCAGGCATGTTTCTGCTCCTGTACGAATACTACGCAAAACAGGCAGCACTGCGCAGACGCAATGTTTCTGTAATAAAGGCCCTGGAAGACTAAGGAAAAGCACTGGTGGTCAGGAAGAGATTGGCGAGGGGGTTGTCATACTACTATTGAGCGGGATTAAAGAAGCACCGTCCTCATTGGTTCCAAAATAACCTAAATCCTTTGAGCTGTACGCCTAGCGACGCCACTCCTTTAAACAGGTATGGTAAATACACACCTTCCCAGATGGTGAAATGTTTATTTTGGCCAGACAGGACTGTGGGTGTAGACTGAGACACATCACCTAATTCAGAATTGTTTGACAGCTGTTGCTAAAACTACATCGTGAAAAGGCACTCCCCCGTCCTGATTGGCTGGCATTCGATCCCGGCGATATGTCCTGTGCGGCTTGGATATTGTTAATGTCTGAGGGTTGCAGAGCAGACTGGCAGTGCAAATATTATAATTTGGGCAAACATCCCAAAGAACACAACGCCTGCTCTGGTGCCCAATGCCCAGTGGCTAGAATGCGAACAATACACCTGAAGCTTATACAATAAGCAACAGTGACCGACCAGGGAGGCTTGTCACATTACAGTAAAAACAAGATGACAAAATAACTTTATGGTCCCATGTAGGATTCTTCAAAATCACAAAATGCACCATTTATGACACATATCCTAATTTTGTATTCCTTTGTGTCCTCCCTGCATTAGCTCTAACCTGTAGCCCCCTAAATGGCTTGGAAGCATGTGTCTTTGGGGACGCTGCAGAAGGGTCCCCGGAGATCCTCACAGACTTCTAGGCTTATTTCTCCCTTCCTTCAATGAATCCGAGGCAGATCCAGTGTTTAGGCCAGCCCATTCAAGAAATACAAGATGAATTCAAGTCAGCTTGTGCTGAGAGTGATATTTGGCTTGACTAAAGACATCAGACTGATCCAACGTCCAAGTGACAAGACCTAGTAGTAGGGGCAGAGCAGGGGTGGCCAGCACCTTAACAGGTTAGTGCAGCATTAGAAATGACACTTGTGCAGTTAGTAACTCTTCTCTCCTCGCCTCACATAGATATTGTACATATTTGTCATTTTAGTATTGCCTGAGCACAGTGTGTTATTGTGTGTATATATATTGAACCTTATTTATATCATTAACTGTGTTATCACTAACATAGTGTATGGACATTCCTTTGTGGGGGCTTGGGGACTACACTGTACTTAAGAACCAGCCTGCATCACCTCCTGGGAGCTTAAGCCTTGGTTGCTCGTCCAACGTTACCATATAGAGAATCTTGGCTGGGTGCTCTGTGCTTCTACTCTGCCATATAGAGGGCAACAGTACAGATAACCCCCCTCCAGTCTTTATACTGTACAATATTTATGTGGTACCACAGTTAACTCTTGATTCAATTAAAATGCACCACCTGCTGACAGTCTCAATGGCAAACAAATCAAATAGTAAAGTGAATCAACAATAGACATGAGAGGGAAGACAAGTTGGGTTAAACAACTTGCAGAATACTGGGTCCGTACCACTAGAGACAGTTCTGTGTAAGGATCCCCCCACCTGGGCAACGTGTAAATAAAGTGTATCAACAAGTCCAGTCCATATAGTGTTTAATATAGCCGTGGTTCCTTCTAAAAAGGTTCTACTAACCTCAATGGACCTGGTTTACCAGATTTCTCCGACGGGTCGGCGAAGGATCCTTCTTGCGTAATATCCCTTTAAGGCAGGAGCCACGGATCATCGAGATTCCTCAAGGAAAAGGTGAACAATGTTGTTGAGGCAGCAGCTTCAGTCCTTGCAGTGCTCATCGACGATCGGTCGTGGACATCCTGCGAAGAAGAGGCATGCAGTGCACCTCGATGACAAGAGTTTGTTGCCGCAGAGTACTGAATGAAGAATGTAGGCCCAGCAAGGGCGTCGGGTCAACAGCGTTTGGCGTTGGTGATCAGGACTCGACCACGGCTGGCTTTCGGATCTTCGTCGGTGTATTTGTCTCGGGAGGATAGCTCAGGGGCAACGTGCTCGCCTTGGAAACAAGACCACAATGAGCAACACAGGTTCAATCCCCGGGTATGGGCTTAGAAACCTCTGGGTATTAAGCGTGTTATAATTAACCTATCATATCAGATCTACCCCTCCATCTTCACTTAGCTTCTGCTTGCTCTTCTCTCTCTGCTCACCCTTCCTCTTTGCTTCATAACACCACCGCATTCCTCCTTCCAACACCCACACTGACAGATTTGAGGCTGATTTTACAGTAATGCCGACCAACATCCAAAGGCTAAAAACTCCAAACTGCAGACAGCTGTAGAGCTGGTCGTGAAGTTTGGCTCTCCAGTTTTGAACTGTCCTTCACAGCTGTTAATGAGTATTTCTGTGCTTTTGGGTGTGGCGGCGCCGACCAAACCGTAAACAAGGTTGTTCACTATCCTGAATCACGCATCTTTCCGGAACTCACTGCCACTGATTGATCTTCTCTGTGGTCAGTCTGCTGTCACGAGCAGTTTCCCTGCAGATCAGCTTTGCAGTCTGTCAGAGAGAGGTGCATGGTGGTTCCCTTTACTTGAAACCTCTGTCTGTCCTAAGTGGCAAGCTTCCACCATTACGGACTCCTCCGCAAGTTCTGCTGTCTGAGCTTGAATTTTATTTAGAGCAATACAGATGACGACAGCTTGACAAGGGTTTTGAATGTACTTTTGCTGGGTTCCACTTATCCGTTCTCTCTAGGCCTAGGGGCACTGTAATTGCAGCAGACTTTAAAGTGTGTTGTGGTTTTGGGAAGACGCGTTTCCAAAAGTCTCTTGCCTCCATAGATGGTAGGTGATTGAACAAAGTGGAAGGGTCAGGGTGATGGGATGAACACTGCAGGGTACAGAGGGTGGCCTGTGGGACCCCTCCCCCATTTACTACCTCAGAGGCCTACATAATGTAGCGTGTTGTGGCACCCATCACCCATGCACTCCTAGTCTCACTGACTAAACCTAAACATTGGACGTACAGTGGACAGTTCTCCTTTAACACCAGGGGTTGTGTGCTTCAAAAGGACACTTGTCATGGTATGATAAAGTTAACACCTTGGGACTGAAGTTAGCCAGCCATTTCAGTTATCATAGGTACGTCCGGGTTGATAACTCACAACCCAGATGTTGACTTGTTCTAGATGGTATTAGGAGAATTGTTGGGATCTAGTCACACAAGCATACACGCTTGTGAGTCAAGTTGCTCACAAATCTTCATACAAAAATTGTCTAGAAGATCATCAATTGCATATTAAGACTGTCAAAATGGTGGGTTCACACCATCAGAGAAGGCCTCTGATTCTGGTCCAACACAATGTACACTTTCTAGGTGGTAGAAAAGGGTGCTCATAAAAAAAAGATTGAGGGGTGGGGTAGTACCAGTGGGCAGAAGCACATAACATGCCAGTATGAAGAGTGATTTGTAAGAGACATTGCATGCCACAAGCATGCCGCTCTCCTCACTTTCAGAGTCACAATTGGTATTTGAGCCCACAGACACAAAATTACACCATTCAAGAACACATGAGTTATAGACTGTACAACACCTGAATCCAGTAAGGAAGAGAAGAAACTGATCGAAAAGAGGTTAATCAATGCTATGATGGGAGTTCTGCGTGGATCTTCTACACTGCCCTACTCACTTGTACCTGGTTTGAGTCCGTTTACCATGCCCATCATCAAGGAGGCAGGCCAAATTGCTGACTGAATTGCTCAAAACACAGTTACTCAGCGAAGCGCAGTGGAGTGCTCCGTGAATGTTTATTGTGTGGATATTCTACACTGCTCTACCCACTTGTACCTGGGTTGAGTCTGTTTACCATGCCCATCATCAAGGAGGCAGACCGAATTGCTGACTGAATTTCTCAAATCACAGTTACTCAGTGAAGCGCAGCAGAGTGCTGCGTGAGTTTTTACTGTGTGGATATTCTACACTGCTCTACTCACTTGTACCTGGTTTGAGTCTGTTTACCGTGCCTATCATCAAGGAGGCGGACGAGTTGCTGACTGAATTGCTCAAAACACAGTTATTCCGTGAAGTGGAGTGCTGCGTGAGTGGTTACTGTGTAGTAGGTAACGAAAGAGATAGCCCTATTTATATGGAAGGAAATGGCGATAGAGCAAAGTAGAGAACAAAAAGGGGGGGCTCCAACCACATATCAAATGTTATATACTCTCATAAAGAACAAAAAGGGGGGGCTCCAACCAGATATCAAATGTTATATACTCTCATCTTAATTGGAGTGTTTACTGTGCTGTAACAGTTATCATTAACAATGAGTGCTTCAAGAGTAAGCTAAGTATCCAATAGTAGGATTATTTTACTCTGGAACTAGATTCCATACACACATCCTGAGACACCACTTTTGTGCTCAGAAAGAGGTACTTTTATTTAGCAGGTCCAGTCCTCTGACTGGATTCACACCTATTATATTCATATTTCAACAAATGAACAGAGTATGAATATTGTAATGTTTTAAACAGTACTAGACCACATCACAGCGTATAAATCAAGGGTATGTTAGTACTGTTTGTGAAGTAAATATTACATCATATTTACGTTTTTGTAGAAAGACAACCAAAAGACAAAGTAACAGTGTTCACACATATAGGGGCAGTAGTCTGCACAGTTTCTACAGTATTCCTATATACATATTCTCTTGTGTTAATCCAAAGTGAGGATGTGTTCATACACCTTGTCTTCAGGAAAAGAAAGAAACAAAGTAGAGAATACAGGCTAATCTAGTAAATCTAGGCTAGCTGTAGGGCTGGGACTAGTTCAAGTAGCCAGCTCTATGGTGGGTTAAGAATATTCCCGCAGAGTACCAAACCGCTGGTCTACGCCAGGGGGAGACGCCCCCTAAGAAGTTTGGGTGAATAGTTTAGCAGAGTCGTAAGCTTGAACCACAGGCATTTCGGCTCCTTGGTGAAAAGCCTTCATCTGGGCCTCTGGGTTTGTTTCTCTGGAGGAAAACAAAGCAGGGGAGGAGGGGGGGAGAGAAAGAGGAAGATGAGACTTAAAACCTAGCCTCTGGGTGTTGCAAAGTGCATTGTAAAAACTCTGCTACTGCATGGCTGGAAGGTTATGCAGTGAAGGGGATACTCTAAAACAATTCTTTCTTACCAGACCGCGTTTGATCTGGTTTAAAATGCTGGAAATAGTCAGGGACTGACCTGTTGATAATCCTAGGGGAAAGGCTGAGATTCTGGTTGCCCTTTTGATTGTGATAATAGTGTTCGGAGGCAGAAAGAAGCTGATTCCGAGGTTGGATGCTAACTTGTCGTCCTCCAATGCTGGAAGCCCCTGGGTTAAGTTATTGCGCTCGGTACAAGAGGATAGGTTGAATTACTCATACTATTTTACAATAGGTTGTCCAGGACAGTATGGTGCTCTAAAGGCTACATACCTTCTGGATGCTGTGGGGGCTGCTGCCCTGAGGAGGATCGAGGGTAGAGTAGGGCGGGGTCCTCTACATATTTAGGAAACAGCAGAGCCTCTGCAGAGTTTGCTGGCTATTGAAACAAGGAAGGGTAAAGCTGAAGTATATTTATCTAATTTTAGACATAGATAAATGAGCCTAGGATAGTCTGTAGGATTGCTGGCAGGGACGTGCCCCCGAGGCATGTAGCAGCTTACCTGTAGGCTGGCTGCTCTGTGTTATGTCACTGGCCGCCATAGGGAAGGGAGTTATGCTTCTGCTTCAGCGTCTGCGTTCATCCAAAATGAGCTGTATGGTGCAGCTCGCTGCGCATGTGTACTGGAGCGGTGTGGCTGCCACCACGCATGCGCATTGGGTAAACTTGATTGGAATCAGGGTTGTCATGGAAACCTGATACGGCCGTGGACACGTTGGTGTCTGCGCGGCTCGCGGCTCCACGTCCGTTGGTTTACTGGGTGCCTCAGAGTATGGGGTCTCACCCAGTAAGTGTGACACTATGTGGTCGGGTTGGGCAGAGGAGCCATAGACTGTCGCGGAAAGACCCCCAGGGGTTGCCAGCAAATCTGAGTTGCAGCATAGAGGTAGGTTAAGGGAAGAAACTTGGCATGGCTCCAATCATGAACACGTGTATGTTGGCATCACCCTGGGTCCATGGACATTATTCTGAGAGGGCATAATAGAATAATGCGAACAGGGTGGGATTCTGGGAGGGCATCATAAAATAATGGGAACGGGGTGGCTCTGGAGGTGACAAGGATGGGAAGGGGAGGCCACCAGCTATCACAGGAAGACTGTCACCTGTTTGGATAGACCGGTTACAATCATTGTCAATGTCAGAAAGGGTCATGCGGTGGACCTACAAAGGTTGGTGCCTGACAAGAGGTAGAATGCTAGCAGGCAGAGAAGTGGGGTATACAGTAAGCTAAATAAATATGGTATTACTCCCAGGGTACATTTGCCTCATTCAGTCCCTGCGTGATGGTTTGAAGTTTAAAAACCCACCACGCTTCTTTGTGTTTTAATGCATTGTTCGTGTTGGTGTTACTGTCCACTTTATCAATGACCCACCAGGTGAAGACATCAGGTCCATGGTGGTACTCCAAGAAGTGGGACACTAATGGTGCATTATGTACTTTGCACCGGATCCTTGAGCGATGTTCACTGATTCTCTTGTTGACTGGTCTTTGTGTTTGGCCTATGTATCTGAGTCCACAAGGGCATTGTATTAGAGAGATGGCATTGCACGTTTTGCAATTTGAGAAATGATTGAGTACCCAGTCTTTATTGCCAATTTTGAAGGATTTGTTTTTTTTGGTAAATTTGCATGCAACACACGTCCCACATGGATGATGTCCGGTTAGATCCCTCAGGTTCCACAGGGTTGATCGGGCAGTCTTCTTAAGATGTGAATGGGTTAAGTGTTCCTTTAAGTTTTTAGCTCGTTTGAGCGCCATCCTTGGAGTTGGTTCATCTGAAAGGCTCAGTTGTATAGGTGGCCAGAATTTTTTGATTGGTTGTATTCTGGTTGTGTCCGGTCCGAAGGTTGTGACACATGTTAGACAGTCTTCCTCATTGTTCCTGCTTTTTGGGGTCAGTAGCGTCTCCCGTGGAGTATAGAGTGCTCTTTTGTTGGTGTTCCTAATGAGTTTCTTGGGGTATCCCCTGGCTCGTAGTCTCACCTCTAGGCTGGCTGCATGTGATTTGTACTGGAAGAGTGGTTACTGTGTTCATTGTGGTCACATTGGTCATAATAGAACACTATCTGCTCATTCGTCTGCCTGCAATTGGATTTTTCAATATGGGACATTGCTGGCGCGATATTTTACAGTTAAACCCTCCCAGGTACATCTCCAATTGTGAGCATTGTTGTTTTCAAATACGTACTTTTAAAGATTTTGCTTGCTGTGTTTTCGGCAAGGTCCATCTGATCACTTTCTTTTGTTCGACGCGTTTGCATAATGCTGCCCGTTTATCACACTGTGCCGGCGGCTGCAGGGAGACGGTGTCTCCCGTTGTACCGCGTGCACTACTCGAATTCCATCTTCGTTCACCTACTTGAGCCCGCCTGTAGCTAAAAAACCACGGAATTTCAAACACTTCAACCTTACGCCTTTCTACGCGTTACTCGAACTACGAGAGACTCATTCCTATGGAGCCGTGACAGTTTTGAAACGCTTTTAACGATATACTGCATAGCGTGCCGGTGACTGCGGGGGTCTAGCACTCCCTTTGAGCAGTGCACCGTTAATTCGGTTTAGCAGTATCCTAAGCCTGCCTATTTTGCATTAAGTTTCGTTTGTGCTGCTGACTGCGGGGAGCAAGTGTGTTTATCCTTACTCCCTTTGAACCACACAATGTTCACACACTCTCCGCCAATCAGCTAGCGCCGCCTGATGGCGAATTGACACCTTTGAACGTTTGTTTCCAACGCACTGAATACTGTGCCCGTAATTGATTTTGCAGACTTTTCAGTCTTCCAAATTTACTCTGAGTTTGTGCACGTGATTGTGGGGAGCCAATGTAATTGTGTGTGATTTACTCCCTTTGAACTGCACAGTGTTTGCACACTTTTTTGTTACTTAGGGGCCGATTCATGGAACAAACGTGCGCCGAAAATCTTCGCACAAGCAGGCGCAAGCAGACGCAAGCGGAAAAAACAGACGCACCCGTGCGATTCATGGAAGTCCCTGCGCGTGTACACCTCGGGATGTGCGCCAAACCCTTGCATGGCGCACAAGTCACTGCAACATCCCGAAAGGCGTGCGCAACGCGCACAGTGAAAGCGCACAACCTCGGCGCATACACCAGAAAGTGGGCGGGACACGGGGCGTAACGCGCGGAATGGGGAACAACGCGCGAAAATAAGGGCGTAACTGGGGATGTACTGCAGGGAAGCAGACGGAACGCCAACACGCACTCGAACCACACGTATTCATGGAATCGAATAGGGCAAAGCCACGCACAGCCAAAGACACGCATAAGCTGAAACACGTCTGCCACACGAAGGCAGGCGGTAGAGTCCCAGCGCATCACAAAAGTGGCAACATACAGCAATCGGGCCTGTGCGGGCGCGCGGGAAGTTACACACGCGATTGAGCGGGGTACGTGTATTTCGGGAGCGCGCGGGAAGTTACACACGCGATTGAGCGGGGTACGTGTATTTTGGGGGCGCGCGGGAAGTCGCACACGCGATTGAGCGGGGTACGTGTATTTCGGGGGCGCGCGGGAAGTCACACACGCGATTGAGCAGGGTACGTGTATTTCGGGGGCGCGCGGAAAGTTACACACGCGATTGAGCGGGGTACGTGTATTTCGGGGGCGCGCAGGAAGTTACACACGCGATTGAGCGGGGTATGTGTATTTCGGGGGCGCGCGGGAAGTTACACACGCGATTGAGCGGGGTACGTGTATTTCGGGGGCGCGCGCAAAGTTACACACGCGATTGAGCGGGGTACGTGTATTTCGGGGGCGCGCGCAAAGTTACACACGCGATTGAGCGGGGTACGTGTATTTCGGGGGCGCGCGGGAAGTTACACACGCGATTAAGCTGGGTACGTGTATTTCTGGGGCGCGCGGGAAGTCACACACGCGATTGAGCGGGGTACGTGTATTTCGGGGGCGCGCGGGAAGTTACACACGCGATTGAGCAGGGTACGTGTATTTTGGGGGTTTGCGGGAAGTCACACACGCGATCTCATCAGGGTACGTGTATTTCGGGGTGCAGGGGAAGTATCCCACGCAACATCAGCAGGGTACGTGTATTCCAGGGGTGCGCGGGAAGTTCCACACGCAATCTCATCAGGGTACGTGTATTACAGGGGTGCACGTGTGGGTCCTCCCAGGTGTTCCCTCTACAGCCTCCACGGCCCCTGCAGGTGGCTCACACCACAGGGGCCTACCCAGCACATGTCCTGCAGGCACCCCATCCACCATGGCCATGCCCACCAGCCAACCCACATGTCAACTTGCACTACTGCCCACCAACGCATGTCCCCCTGCACCCCCAGCCACCAGGGGCACCCTCCACCAGGCCCCACCCATGTCTCCCACCACCCCCACCCCCCAGCCACCAGGGGCAGCCTCCACCAGGCCCCCACCGATGTCTCCCACCACCCCCACCCCCCAGCACTGTGGGGCACCTGCCAGCAGGCCCCCACCCATGTCTCCCAGCAACCCCACCCCCCAGCACTGTGGGGCACCCTCCACCAGGCCCCCACCCATGTCTCCCACCACCCCCACCCCCCAGCAGTGCAGGGGCACCCACCACCAGGCCCCCACCCATGTCTCCCACCACCCCCACCCCCCAGCAGTGCAGGGGCACCCACCACCAGGCCCCCACCCATGTCTCCCAGCACCCCCACCCCCCCAGTCACCAGGGGCAGCCTCCACCAGGCCCCCACCCATGTCTCCCAGCACCCCCACCCCCCAGCCACCAGGGGCACCCACCACCAGGCCCCCACCCATGTCTCCCACCACCCCCACCCCCCAGCAGTGCAGGGGCAGCCTCCACCAGGCCCCCACCTATGTCTCCCAGCACCCCCACCCCCCAGGGGCAGCCTCCACCAGGCCCCCACCCATGTCTCCCAGCACCCCCACCCCCCAGCCACCAGGGGCAGCCTCCACCAGGCCCCCACCCATGTCTCCCACCACCCCCACCCCCCCAGTCACCAGGGGCAGCCTCCACCAGGCCCACACCCATGTCTCCCAGCACCCCCACCCCTCAGCCACCAGGGGCAGCCTCCACCAGGCCCCCAACAATGTCTCCCACCACCCCCACCCCCCAGCAGTGCAGGGGCAGCCTCCTCCAGGCCCCCACCCATGTCTCCCAGCACCCCCACCCCCCAGCCACCAGGAGCAGCCTCCACAAGGCCCCCACCCATGTCTCCCACCACCCCCACCCCCCAGCAGTGCAGGGGCACCCACCACCAGGCCCCCACCCATGTCTCCCACCACCCCCACCCCCCCAGCAGTGCAGGGGCACCTGCCAGCAGGCCCCCACCCATGTCCAACTCATGTTCCCCAGCACCCCCACCCCCCAGCACTGTGGGGCACCTGCCAGCAGGCCCCCACCCATGTCTCCCACCACCCCCACACCCCCACCCCCCAGGGGCAGCCTCCACCAGGCCCCCACCCATGTCTCCCACCACCCCCACCCCCCCAGTCACCAGGGGCAGCCTCCACCAGGCCCCCACCCATGTCTCCCAGCACCCCCACCTCCCCAGTCACCAGGGGCAGCCTCCACCAGGCCCCCACCCATGTCTCCCAGCACCCCCAGCCACCAGGGGCACCCACCACCAGGCCCCCACCCATGTCTCCCACCACCCCCACCTCCCAGCAGTGCAGGGGCATCCTCCACCAGGCCCCCACCCATGTCTCCCAGCACCCCCACCCCCCAGCCACCAGGGGCAGACTCCACCAGGCCCAAACCCATGTCTCCCACCACCCCCACCCCCCAGCAGTGCAGGGGCAGCCTCCACCAGGCCCCCACCCATGTCTCCCAGCACCCCCACCCCCCAGCAGTGCAGGGGCAGCCTCCACCAGGCCCCCACCCATGTCTCCCAGCACCCCCACCCCCCAGCCACCAGGGGCAGCCTCCACCAGGCCCCCACCCATGTCTCCCAGCACCCCCACCACCCAGCAGTGCAGGGGCACCCGCCACCAGGCCCCCACCCATGTCTCCCACCACCCCCACCACCCAGCAGTGCAGGGGCACCAGCCACCAGGCCCCCACCCATGTCTCCCACCACCCCCACCCCCCAGCAGTGCAGGGGCACCCGCCACCAGGCCCCCACCCACGTCTCCCACCACCCCCACCCCCCCAGCAGTGCAGGGGCACCTGCCAGCAGGCCCCCACCCATGTCCAACTCATGTTTCCCAGCACCCCCACCCCCCAGCACTGTGGGGCACCTGCCAGCAGGCCCCAACCCATGTCCAACTCATGTTCCCCAGCACCCCCACCCCCCAGCACTGTGGGGCACCTGCCAGCAGGCCCCCACCCATGTCCAACTCATGTTCCCCACCACCCCCACCCCCCAGCACTGTGGGGCACCTGCCAGCAGGCCCCCACCCATGTCTCCCACCCCCCAGCAGTGCAGGGGCACCCTCCACCAGGCCCCCATCCATGTCTCCCACCACCCCCACCCCCCAGCAGTGCAGGGGCACCCACCACCAGGCCCCCACCCGTGTCTCCCACCACCCCCACCCCCCAGCAGTGCAGGGGCACCCACCACCACCCCCACCCCCCAGCAGTGCAGTGGCACCCACCACCAGGCCCCCACCCATGTCTCTCACCACCCCCACCCCCCCAGCAGTGCAGGGGCACCTGCCAGCAGGCCCCCACCCATGTCCAACTCATGTTCCCCAGCACCCCCACCCCCAGCACTGTGGGGCACCTGCCAGCAGGCCCCCACCCATGTCCAACTCATGTTCCCCACCACCCCCACCCCCCAGCAGTGCAGGGGCACCTGCCAGCAGGCCCCCACCCATGTCTCCCACCCCCCAGCAGTGCAGGGGCACCCTCCACCAGGCCCCCACCCATGTCTCCCACCACCCCCACCCCCCAGCAGTGCAGGGGCACCCACCACCAGGCCCCCACCCGTGTCTCCCACCACCCCCACCCCCCAGCAGTGCAGGGGCACCCACCACCAGGCCCCCACCCATGTCTCCCACCCCCCCCACCCCCCAGCAGTGCAGTGGCACCCACCACCAGGCCCCCACCCATGTCTCTCACCACCCCCACCCCCCCAGCAGTGCAGGGGCACCTGCCAGCAGGCCCCCACCAATGTCCAACTCATGTTCCCCAGCACCCCCACCCCCAGCACTGTGGGGCACCTGCCAGCAGGCCCCCACCCATGTCCAACTCATGTTCCCCACCACCCCCACCCCCCAGCAGTGCAGGGGCACCCCCCAGCAGTGCAGGGGCACCCACCACCAGGCCCCCACCCATGTCTCCCAGCACCCCCACCCCCCCAGTCACCAGGGGCAGCCTCCACCAGGCCCCCACCCATGTCTCCCAGCACCCCCACCCCCCAGCCACCAGGGGCACCCGCCACCAGGCCCCCACCCATGTCCAACTCATGTTCCCCACCACCCCCACCCCCCAGCACTGTGGGGCACCTGCCAGCAGGCCCCCACCCATGTCCAATTCATGTTCCCCAGCACCCCCACCCCCCAGCACTGTGGGGCACCTGCCAGCAGGCCCCCACCCATGTCCAACTCATGTTCCCCACCCCCTCCACCCCCCAGCACTGTGGAGCACCTGCCAGCAGGCCCCACCCATGTCCAACTCATGTTCCCCACCACCCCCACCCCCCAGCAGTTCAGGGGCACCCACCACCAGGCTCCCACCCATGTCTCCCAGCACCCCCAGTCACCAGGGGCAGCCTCCACCAGGCACCCACCCATGTCTCCCAGCACCCCCATCCCCCAGCCACCAGGGGCACCCACCACCAGGCCCCCACCCATGTCCAACTCATGTTCCCCACCACCCCCACCCCCCAGCACTGTGGGGAACCTGCCAGCAGGCCCCCACCCATGTCTCCCACCACCCCCACCCCCCCAGCAGTGCAGGGGCACCTGCCAGCAGGCCCCCACCCATGTCCAACTCATGTTCCCCAGCACCCCCACCCCCCAGCACTGTGGGGCACCTGCCAGCAGGCCCCCACCCATGTCTCCCAGCACCCCCACCCCCCAGCCACCAGGGGCAGCCTCCACGAGGCCCCCACCCATGTCTCTCACCACCCCCACCCCCCAGCAGTGCAGGGGCAGCCTCTACCAGGCCCCAACGCATGTCTCCCACCACCCCCACCCCCCAGTCACCAGGGGCAGCCTCCACCAGGCCCCCACCCATGTCTCCCAGCACCCTCACCCCCCAGCCACCAGGGGCACCCACCACCAGGCCCCCACACATGTCTCCTACCACCCCCACCCCCCAGCAGTGCAGGGGCAGCCTCCACCAGGCCCCCACCCATGTCTCCCAGCACCCCCACCCCCCAGCAGTGCAGGGGCACCCACCACCAGGCCCCCACCCATGCCTCCCAGCACCCTCACCCCCAGCCACCAGGGGCACCCACCACCAGGCCCCCACCCATGTCTCCCACCACCCCCACCCCCCAGCAGTGCAGGGGCAGCCTCCACCAGGCCCCCACCCATGTCTCCCAGCACCCCCACCCCCCAGCCACCAGGGGCAGCCTCCACAAGGACCCCACCCATGTCTCCCACCACCCCCACCCCCCAGCAGTGCAGGGGCAGCTTCCACCAGGCCCCCACCCATGTCTCCCACCACCCCCACCCCCCAGCCACCAGGGGCAGCCTCCACCAGGCCCCCACCCATGTCTCCCACCACTCCCACCCCCACCAGTGCAGGGGCACCTGCCAGCAGGCCCCCACCCATGTCCAACTCATGTTCCCCAGCACCCCCAACCCCCAGCACTGTGGGGCACCTGCCAGCAGGCCCCCACCCATGTCTCCCAGCACCCCCACCCCCCAGCCACCAGGGGCAGCCTCCACCAGGCCCCCACCCATGTCTCCCACCACCCCCACACCCCCAGCAGTGCAGGGGCAGCCTCCACCAGGCCCCCACCCATGTCTCCCACCACCCCCACCCCCCAGTCACCAGGGGCAGCCTCCACCAGGCCCCCACCCATGTCTCCCACCACCCCCAACCCCAGCAGTGCAGGTGCACCCACCACCAGGCCCCCACCCATGTCTCCCACCACCCCCACCCCCCAGCAGTGCAGGGGCAGCCTCCACCAGGCCCCCACCCATGTCTCCCAGCACCCCCACCCCCCCAGTCACCAGGGGCAGCCTCCACCAGGCCCCCACCCATGTCTCCCAGCACCCCCACCCCCCAGCCACCAGGGGCACCCACCACCAGGCCCCCACCCATGTCTCCCAGCACCCCCACCCCCAGCAGTGCAGGGGCAGCCTCCACCAGGCCCCCACCCATGTCTCCCACCACCCCCACCCCCCAGCACTGTGGGGCACCTGTCAGCAGGCCCCCACCCATGTCCAACTCATGTTCCCCACCACCCCCACCCCCCAGCACTGTGGGGCACCTGCCAGCAGGCCCCCACCCATGTCCAACTCATGTTCCCCAGCACCCCCACCCCCCAGCACTGTGGGGCACCTGCCAGCAGGCCCCCACCCATGTCCAACTCATGTTCCCCACCACCCCCAGCCCCACCACTGTGGGGCACCTGCCAGCAGGCCCCCACCCATGTGCAACTCATGTTCCCCAGCCAACATGTCGTCACAATCTAGATCCCTGGTCCCTATGGTCAGCCTCCAAATGCAAAACACCCACCCGAGTATTGCATCCACCCACTCATAATTTGCAATTACATCACAGAACACCAATTGCAAGTTCCGAAACAAACACATTTCCCTCACATACACCCAATGGGTGTCAGTGAATCTCAAAACACATATCATGAAATGCATGAAACCAATGAGATACCACACATTGAAGTTCACCAAAAAATATGTATTAAAGGAAACATAAATAGAATAAAAAATGAAGAAACGGAAATGTGAATGTACAAAAATTAAAAGAAGCATGTCCGTGAAAAAAAGCTAAACCAAAAATAAAATTCCAAAGTAATGTTGTCCAAAGTCAATGTCCACAAAACAAAATCCAATGGGAAATAAAAAAGAAAGCCATTGCTCCATGGTTAAAAAGTGAAAAAAAAAATACAATCCAACAGTGAACTATGTACATGGGAACAAGCCAGGGTCCATTATCCCAACAAAAGAAAGGAAACCTATCTAACTACACTAACTAATAAAATAAACTATATACAAAAATGTGGCCAATGTCCGAAAGGTCCAAATAAAATCAAAACAAAAATGAAACCTAACACTACCTACATAACTATGTACAAGGGCAGCGGGTTAGTTTCATGGCTCACTTGTGGATGTCCCGGGCCAGGGCATCATCGAACTCCTCCTCAATGTCCCGGAGGCGGTCCTCCTCCATGGCCCCGAGGGTCCGCAGGGCCGTCGACGTCTCCACCTCCAAACCCCTGCGGATTGCCTCGAGGCACTCGGCCCGCCTCAGGGCCCTCCGCATGGAGTTCTCCACCCTGACCATTGTGAGCCGTGCCTCTTCCACCCGCTGCCGCTCCGCATCTATGGCGTGGCCCAACCGCTGCCACACGGAAGACACTCTCTGTCCTGGGTCCTCCTGCCCTCCGGCCGATGCCTGCCCCTCCGATGTTGAAGGCCCCGAGCCTTCATGGATCCCACCACGTTGCTGCTGCTGCTGTGCCTCTGCCCGTGCACTGCCTCCTGCTGCCTGCACATCCTCTGCTGGCTGGGGTGCAGTCGTAGATGTGGCCACCCCTGCTGGACGTCCGACTCCCGACTGTGGCAGGGATGCCTCCTCCACCAGCCTGGCCGCACCGTCAGAGGCAGCTCCACAGGGCACCCAGGTGACTGATGGGTGGGAAGATGGCACAGAGGACGACTGGCGCGTAGGGGGTCCAGTTGAGGAGGGGGTCGTAGCAAGCCCCATCAGACGGAGGAATCCGGCCTGGGTGACCTGTCCCAGCAGGCTGACGTGGTCAACGAGCCATTCGAGATGACGTGCAGTCTCTTCATGAAAAGACTGCAGGTCACCTCGCATGGCCCGTTGACGCAACGCCACACCAGCCAGGACAGGCTCAACCCGGACCTGGATAGCCACATCCGCAGGCAGAGGAAGGCCAGTTGACGTGAGCTCATCCCCTGCCTGAAAACGGGTCTGGACGTGGGCATCCCTGCTGGTGCAAGATGATGCAGGGACAGGATTGCACACAGGCACCTCCGCGGCGGCCTGTGCTGCCTCCTGTCCCTGGTCCTGCACTGCACCACTAGCACCAGTGGGATCCCCACCTCCAGACCCCGTCTCTGGTGCTTGTACGGCCTCCTCCTCCACCAAACCCCCCACCAACCTGGATGACTCCGTGCCATCTTCCCCTGTTGGGCCCTGTGGGGTGCCAGCTGCCCCTTCTGCTGCCGAGGAGTCCAACTCCAACCTCCGCCTCTTGGACCTCCCCCCGGCAGCTGCGGCCTGGGACGCGGCACCGGACTCCTCACTCCCCGACGAGATCACAACATGGGAGGGGAGCCGGGCCTTGTGTCTCCGGCTGGCGGTGGGATCCCCGCCGCTGTGCTCCACAGCACCTTCTCCGCCCTCTTCATCAGTTGACGCTGCAGACAGGGAGAAACAAAACACAGGCATCAGGGCACTGTACAATGGACACATACACACATGACAGTTGTACATGAGTGGCATTGGCAAACCTCAGACATGTCATCACAATCCCCAACACACATGTCATTACAACTCGCACACATGAGCCATACCACAGCCATATCGCAACTGCCACCACCGTCCATACACATACAACAGCATGGGCAGCCAAAGGTGAGCCAGACATCACATGCAACACAGGAAGTGCACCACACATGTACACACACCACCACACTTGCATGCATGTGTACACCTCTGCCAAGTGTCGCAGTGTTCAGACGGGCATCCATGTCACATCTGCCAATCAGGCTTCCACATACCGCTGTCACATGCATCCATGTTGCATCACTGTTGCACCCTTGTCAAATACACACACATGCACATGTACACAGTGCTGATACATGCAGCCAAAAACAACATACATGCGTGACATCACGGACATGTCTACTTACATACACATTCATCCAAACATGTGTGCCCACACAACTGCATTTGGCATGCAAGCCTACACACACAAGCACCATCCATGTCTCACACATTCCAGCCCTCGCATGTGTCAGCCCCACGGCCCTGTACACCCCCACCCATACTCGACCCCATACAAACAGATGTGCAACCTGCACACTACTGAATAATCACCACACGCACTGCTCACAATCAGGATGCATGTACACTCACCGCTCGACTCCAGACGGGTCTGCCTCTCAAGGACCTGGACGTGGAGCGCTGGGGATAAGCGTTCCAGGACCCTCATCTGTTCTTCCGACAAGTGGCCCCGGCGCCCCTTGGCATCTGCTGCCTTCAAGAGGCGCCGGGCCTTGTTCAGGGTCCTGGACCTGAAGTCCTCCCAGCGCTTCTTGACATGTTGTAAGTCGCGGACTGCCACCCCCTCCGTGTTGATGGCAGTCACGATGTCAGTCCAGATCCGAGTCCGTCCTTCCTTGTCGGCACGGGAACTTCCGAAGAGGGCATCATACTGCCCCAGGACTTGCTCCACCAGGACACCACCTTCGGTGGCACTGAAGCTGGTGCCCCTCTGCCTCTCTGGCTGGGGGTTGTCAGTGGTCCCAGATGGTGTTTGCCCCGACATGACAACCCCAGAGGCAGGAGTGGGTGGGCAACTGGATCCTGGGGCTGGGCTGTGGAGCGATGGAATCCCAGTCGGGAGTCTTCGGTTCCAGCAGGGGTGGTCACAGCAACAGCACCCCTGGCTGATGTGCAGGCAGCAAATGGCAGGGCACGTGGGCAGCAGTCAGGCAGCAGCAGATGGCAGGTGGGAGCGTGCTCGGGGCTCTGGGGGCAGTAGTTCGGCTTTCTGGGCAGGAGCGTGGTCTTCCGTGTGCTTACGCGTGGCCAGCTTGATACGGAGTGATTTGGCACGTGAAAAATCTGCACGTCAGCGTGTAATTCGAGGAAAGGCCCTTAGCGCGTAAGCGCGTCTGCACGCATACGCATTTTCATTGGACAGAAGGCCCCTCAAGCGCAAGCGCCCCTGTGACGTGACGTGACGCGTACAGACGTGCATGGGCATTTCAGCGCGCGTGAAAAACTGCACGTCCGCGTGTAATACGAGGAAAGGGCCCATGCGCGTAAGCGCACGTGGAAAACTGCACGTCCGCGTGTAATACGAGGAAAGGCCCTTAGCGCGTATGCACGGCAGCACGCATATGCGATTTCATTGGACCAAAGGCCCTTAGCGCGTGAGCGCGTCTGTGACGTGATGCGTGCAGGTGTTTCCCTCATTGCACGTGATGACAGAACACACGTGGATTTCCACCAATCGCGTGTGAAAGTTCCCGGCACCCCGGAACACACGTACCCAGGCTAATCGCGTGTGGAACTTCCCGCGCACCCCGAAACACACGTACCCAGGCCAATCGCGTGTACGCTCAATCCCCTCAGATCACACGCGATGACACTCGGACCTACAGTCTTACCACGTATCCGAATACGGGAAACCCGCGCACGGCAAAAGACGTACACAGGCGTCAACGCGTCCGCCCACACGAAGGCAGGCGGAGGCGTCTCCGCGCACAGCATAAAAGTGCGCCGAGCAAACAACAAACGCGTATATACAGCTACGATGAATGCACCATTTGTCGCTGCACTGATCGTGGGACACCGCAGCAGGAGGAGAATAGCCAGGGCACGCATTTTCGCACCACGGACAAGCCTTTTTGGGATGCCTGACGACCAGGTCTACGGCAGGTATAGGTTTCCACCCCATATCATCCTAGACCTGGTCAGGGAGTGGGAAGATGACCTCACATCCCCCACCCTTTGCTCCCAAGCATTGAGCCCCTTGGAGAAGCTGCTCAATGTCATGCATTTTTTGGCCACTGGGTCATTTCAGCGGACCACTGCCATAGTGGGGGTGGTCTCACAGGCCACGTAGTCACGCTGCCTACACCAGGTACTGGCAATCATGACAGCGCGCCCCTCAGTCCGCAGGCACATATACATGCCCAGAACACCCGCAGAAAGGCAGGCCGTTGTCCTGGATTTTTTCAGGGTGGCACACTTCCCCAAAGTGCTCGGTGCCATAGATTGCACCCATGTGGCCCTACGTCCACCTAGGGCCATTGAGCACATCTACCGAAACCGCAAGCACTGGCATTCCATCAATGTACAGGTGGTATGTGATGCAAAGGGAATCATCACCTCTGTCTATGCAAACTACCCTGGCTCCACCCATGAGAGTTTCATATACAGAATGTCCGCCCTGAGCCGGGCCCTGGAAGCTGGGCAGCATGGCGACACATGGCTCCTAGGTCAGTACAAATGCCCTTGCACATGCATGCAAGTCACACACAGACAAATATCCAAACCCTAATAATCTCAACTATTATCACCTCCCCAGGGGACAGTGCCTACCCTCTGAGCAACCACATGACGACGCCAATCCGGAACCCCACCACACCACCCAGGTAAGATACAACGCCGCCCATATTGCAACCAGGGGCATAGTGGAGCGCACATTCGGAGTGCTCAAGTCACGTTTCCGCTCCCTTGACCGCTCTGGTGGGCAACTACTCTATGCACCACCAGTAGTGTGCAGGATCATTGTGGCAGCATGTGTCCTGCACAATGTTGCAACACGGCAGGGCGTCCCGGTGGACATGGTGGTGCCCCCACATCCCCAACCACAGGCACAGGCGCTGCCCATGGGAGGGGACAGGGCACGTGGCGAGGAAGCCCGGACCCAGCTTGTGGCCACATTTTTCACCTAAACTCCCACCCCTGCGGAGTGCACACAGGCCTGGCACATACCAGGTGACAATCGATGATGACAAAGAGACAGTCAACTGTCACAACCCTACCACCCTGAGATAGTTGCCATGGAAGTGCCACATCGTCTGCATCCCTAGCTACTTAAACACAAGCTATCCTGTGTGACCAAAAGGCACACATATGACATATGACATGATATGGGCCATACACAAGTATTCCAAGGCGCAATGAGGCAGGGAGGGGGGAACAAGGGAACACAGAGAACGGTACTACTAGGCCAGGTGTCATTGAGATTGTGCAAGTGCAGGGGTAGGGGGAATGGGAAAAGTGCAAGGGGAAGGGTGAGGGGGAGTCCAGTACAGGGGAAGTAGCCCAAAAAAATAATACATATGTCGCCTGGTGGCAACTACAAAGGTAAGTGCAGACAAGTGCTGGGAAGGGAGGGCTGTAGGGATAGAGAGACAGTACTGCAGTGCAGGGGTTGCCAGGGAGGCAGTGCAAGTGGAGAGTGGCTGGGCCAGGGACCGAGGTCGGTGAGAGTGGCCCAGTTGCAGCTCCTGTGCAGTTCCAGTGAAGAATTCTGCAAGGGAGAGGCAGAGAGTAAGCAGAAGCAAAGAGGAAGGTCTTGAGGTGCTTCCAGAACTGGAGATGGTTCCCCTCAAGTTCAAGTCAGGCCGGAAGTCTGTTCCAGGGGGAGGGCCCTGCTGCGGAGAGAAATCTACCCCCAGCTAGTTGCTCTTAAAAGCGGATGACCCGGACATGCAAGGTGTGCATCACACACACCTGCAAAACAGGCCATGGCCATCACTGTCATGTCACTCAAACCCTCCCAAACATCAACATGACATGGCAAGCAATACCCATACACCAACGCAGTAACGATAAGGTACACATTGCCAAGTCCTAAATGTACAGTGGCATCGGACACTGCTGCCTGACCCGGAATCAGATGAAATGACAGACCAACAAAATCTCCCACCCAAAATAAGTCATTTCCAAATGCATTACAACAGTCGTAGACGTAACATCACAATGAATGCCTGTCTGCATGCACATTATGCATTGCAAAATCAACACTGCAGCTCATGTGTGCAGTGTCCTACTCCTGCATCACACTGCTCAGCGCACAGCACAGTGAACAGCCATTGTGTGTGATGCACACCCTGAGCATCACATCTAAGTGACAGACCACGTCAAACATCAAATTAGGCATGTACTAGATCCATAATCGGTCACAGAACATGTGCTGCCGGGACACAGTGGGCACCAGAAGGCAAACAGTGTACATGTGGATATGCAAGGGTGGGAGTACATGTAGTGCATCAGAGTGCAAGTGTGTGGTTCTGCAAGGACATGCACTCCACATATGCATGTGCACTCAAGTGACCATCAGTGTTCCCTACACATCACATGTGAACATCCACCATGTGTACACCCCAGCATGTCAAACCACAACTATCCCCTCGCACCTGAAAGGAAAACACAACACATGAACAGGCATTGATCAGCAGAACACAACATGTACAAAGGATACCACCATTACTATGTCAGAGTTCCCATCACACTGCAGGGCAAGGCAACTATCAACAACACCCCCCCCTCCCTCACAAATGACCATGACCCACTGAACAACTGCACCTGGGTCATGTGGCCTCCAAACCTCAATTCCACCTGGCCACAGGATCACCTTTACCCTTCGTCACCATCTCCCACCTTGTGTGTAAAAAGATGCCTGAACCCTCAGAATCCACACTCATTTCCAAAATCACAAAATCCAAGGCATAAAAACGAACCCGAACACCCTCCAGTAGATGACTTGACGTAGCAGTACCTCACAAAGGCCAAGTTCTACCACAATGATGCAACAACCAAGGTAGCACAGCAAAACAATGTCACGACAGGATGAGACACATGTGTGGTACATGACATAGGATGATGCACCATGAATGGATGTGTACTGTCACAGGTCCCCTGTACAGGCGCGGGAGTGTCACGAAACAACCACCCCCACCATGTCCCGGGTGCCTGCAAGGTCAAACTCACACAGGCCCCTGAGAGCCTGGTGGGGAATGAGGTTCAGGGATATGCAGTCGGGAAAGGTGTTGACACACTGGATGACTGGAATGAGTGGCAGGAGAGGGGAGGAGGAATGACACATGAAACTAGGGAATGCACGAAAATTTACAACCTGCATGAACACATACACAATCCAAACAAACTTGGACATCATTGTCATGGCCTTCTGTAGTCCAGGCTCAGGAGTGGTACAAACCAACCACCCCCTCTAGGGTTTTGGCGCCTGCAAGTTCGGGGCTTACACAGGCATCCGCGACCCCAGTGGGGAAAGAGGGTCAGGGAATGTTGCTTGGATAGGCGCGGGAAGCAGGAACACCGGGTAGAGGGTACAGGTTTCAAAATTGCATAGGGTCACGGGTGATTAGGGAGAAAAAACATACCAAATTGAACCACACATACATCCATGCATCAGTACACTCCCCAGCAAGCCTATGCAGAGCAGTTCGTAAGAAAAACAACAAGACACTTAGCTCTGGTTTTGAGTGCTGGCCTCCTGCCTGCGCACTCTCAGGTCCGGTTACAGGAGCACTGCAATGCTGCAAAGAGAGCCACAGTCAACAACCTGTACATGCCAATTACACAAAAACACAACACCAAACATGCCCCATAGCAACAAACTACTCTACAAACAGACAATCTGTGCTCGATGCTTCGTACCCATATATAACATCACCCCTGTGACGGGTCATACACAGTCAATGCAGTAAGTCAGCCGCTGGTGGGTGCGTGGCAAATGGAACACCAATGTGTCACAATTCACACAACATGCAATGTTCCCTGGGTAAGCAGACAGACCCATATAGCAAGCCATGACTACAGAGCAAGTTGTGTACCACCATGACCGAAACAAAGTTGGCAGTGCATTTATCATGAAGTACGTGGAAAAGACATGCACTGCACCCGAGTATGTCCCTTGCTGTATGTCCCTGTGAGCTGCCCCTTTCCATGTCTCGGAAGGCTACATGGTTGATACAAGTGCCTCAATGGACCTTGGTGTACCGGAGGGTATGTGCCACTGCCCATGCATGTGTCCCAGACAACCCTACTATCAACAGCCATCAGTCCACAAACACATCTGAGCTGCATTGTGTGCTTCAACACCAATATTCGTCTAAGCTCACCCTCAGTGCTGTGACTAAGCCTGCATGTGCAACTCGCCTGGTGCAAGCTTTGCTGTGTCGTGGCCCCCCTGTGATGCTCACCTTGCCTGGAGTTCCTTGGAACATGTCAGCAGTTCTAGGATGTGGGTCTGCAATCACTGTGCCTCTGCTTGTGCACACATGTGCATGTGGGCACCAACAAACGGGTCCAGAATTCCGTCGTCCAATGGGCCATGTCTGCTGGCAAAGGTGCTCTGGAGGCTCATCCCCCTGCAGAAAGGGCATGAAACACATGATTAATGCTTCAAAGTCATCTGTGTATGTCTCATCAGGCATCTCATTACTTGACCATGTCAGAGAGTCACATCACGAATCACACCATCAGTCCGTCTTTCACCTCCAAAGTGTGGAACACTATCTACAGCATGAACTGCAACAAGCACGTGTACAGGAAAGATATGAAACATACTACACAATGCATAGCAATCAATGTCCACATTAATCATGACACACCCCATCTAGCAAAAGCTGAACAGTGGACAATGACACCTAAATCATCCCCACTAGGGGTGTCAACACAAGTCACACAGCACCAGACATGCCACAGATATGACAGTCCAAAGCCCTTGTGTAAAATGCTGTAACACCGAACCATCCTTGCGAGCCCATGGATAAGGGAGGCAGGAGTGGCATATGTTAGTCAAGGACCCCAAGCAGCAAACACATACACAAGACAACCATGAAGGGCCCAGCTGGAACAGACAGTGGATGCCTTCAAAAGCCACAAAGCACCGCACCGTCACATGAAAGCACAATAGACTAGCAATTTTAAACTAACTCAACTATTAACTAATTACACTAACTATGGAAAACCTACATTACGTATTTAAACTAACTATCAAACAGAAACTTAACCAACTAAACTAAAAGAAAAATCAAAAATGGCCACATACGACCCGGGGGGGAGGGGAGGCACCCAGGAGGGGGGAGGTACAGGGTGCTGCTCAACATCCACATGCGATGATGCTGAGCCAAAAAAAAAATCCTCCATGGGCTCAACGCCTGCACAGCACGACCTATGTGGGAGATAGATGGTCGTCCGAGTCTGGCTCATCCTGGAAAGGAGGACGTGGCACAGTAGCCTGGCCACGCCTAGCCGCAGCTTGCCCCTCGTCGGCAGCAAGTCTGCCGGACGGGTGAGCCTGGTTCTGTGTGGCGATGTGACGTAGGTCTGCATGCAGAACCTCACGTGATACACGTGCTTCCTCTTGCAAGGTAGCACATGTAACACGGAGTTCCTCCTGCAAGGCCTGGCTGGACAACCGCTGCACCTCCCGGCAAGCCTGTAGCTCAGCCGAGATGGTACGCTCAAGCTGTGCAAACCTCTCCTCTGCCTGCTGCCTCTGGGACATCATAAGGACACCCAGAGTGGATCTGAGGGAAGCATACTCCTCCCTCAGGGCATCCATGTGCGCCTCTGCGTGAGCAGCAATTGCTTGACGCAGAGACGACATTTCAGCCTGGCGTGCCCTGTCTGAGGCCGCCATGCCCAGCATGAGCGAGCGCGCAGTGGACCGTGCCGCCTGCTGCTGGAGAAGCACCTGCCTAGCAGGGGGGAGCACAGATCGGGCCACGCTCTCAGCGATGTTCTCCATTGCTGCCCCCTGCCGTTCGGAATTGGCAGTCATGTCTTGCTCCCACTCAGTATACAGCGGTTGCGCGCGGTGACCGCGTTGCCGGGCTTGACCCCTGCGGGACCCAAGGACCGGGGGTCCTCGCTGTGTTGGCACCGCCTGCGGCTGCACGACTACATGCCCCCGTCGACGTGATGTCCCAGGCACATCAGTGACTGGTGTGGAGGGTGACCCTGCGTCCCGATCCGCCACGGGCGGAGGAATCAAGACTGTCTGATCCCTCAGTGCAGGTGTCGCAGACAGAGGAGTGTCCACATCAGAATCACTCACCCCTGACACATGGACTTGATGCTCATCCAACTCAACATGGACGTCAGAGTCGTCATCAAGGCTGGACTCATAGGCAGCCAGAGACAAGATGGACTGCAGCACTTGGGGGTTTTCGTGGCCTACCACCCCACGACCCCCACTAGTGCCGGGTTGATGTGGTGTTACCAACCCTGTGTCTGGCATGACAACACCATCCTCCGCCTCCATTGCGTCATCACCTGAAAAATAGAGAGAAAAAGGTCAATACACATGTCAGAAGCACACGACACACACACACACCGACAGCAAAGGCATCCGGCAGACATGTGACACACAACATATGACCTGGCATGCATGCTGGGTCTACTTTGAATGGCTTCTGTGATCAGACCTGTTGAAAGGTGGCAGTTTCCATGGAAGTGGGTCTATGCAGTGCAGAAAATGTGTACGCCACTCACTACCTACATGTACAAGCACTACATGGTTGTGCCAGGAAATGTGAAGGCAGTGCAATGTCAAATTCAGACATCACGTGCATTGTGCATTCAATGTGTACCATGTCTAGAAGCCAAGCACCCCTCCACCCCAGTACCAAAGCAGGGATGCCTAGCATGGTATCAAAAGGCTGACCATACACCTGTGTATTGACAGGCAGTGTTGACTGGCATCAACAGCTTAATGTGATTCAAATTACAACACTGCAAATGATGCTGGGACAGTGGGCAGGACACATGATGAAAACTCCGGAGGCCGCCCACGTGTGAAGAAGACACAAGAGTTGGACAGAGTCATTGGCCATTGAACAGGCTGAGGCCTGTGAGCCACACAGATTGTCAGGGCCTAAACATGTGTGCAACGCAGGACTGAGCCACAGTTGACATGGGGAGGCCGATGAGATGGCAGGCAATGTATGTAACCAAGGACTCATATTACAGTGATCATCCAGTCAAGGACACATAGGGGCATGCGTGCAATGCACATAGAGCATGAATGGGCACTCATGTCCCTGCGGGACATCTGACCCATGCACAGTACAAGTGAGATACCCTGCATCGAGTACTAAGGCTGTACCACACGGCATATGTCTGGCAGTTTCTACGCTGGAAGTTAGCATCTACACAGGACACATGAACAAGAAACTACACATTGGCAAGATTGGAGCAGACCAGTGCAAAGGTGGAACTGGAGTGCAGAGTGGCGGAGGAGGGGCAAGGGAGCATGCCCACATGGAGTCCCGCATGCAGGCAGAGGAGACATGCATGACGGTAGCATTGCATTACTTACACATCAGAACCATGTACACGTCACATGTAGCAGCAATCATGCACAACACATCCCACAAGTGAAACACACACGTCCTCAACAAACACGCATCAACACTCACTGGACTGGGCATCAAAGTCCAGCATCTCTCCCACTCCTTCGACCAATTCAGGTGGTATGAACTCCGCAACGAGAGCCTCATGCGGAGTGAGTTCTTCCTCCTCTGGTGCAGGCCCACCGCCAGTCACCAGAGTCAAGTTGTAATTTGAGGCACGCTTGGCCTTAGTGCTGCGCTTGATGTCATTCCAACGCTTTTTGCACTCCTGTGCCGTGCGCACCTCATGGCCGAATAAACTGACATGTTCCGCAACTGCTTCCAGTGGGTGTCACGTTGGGCAGCCGTAGTCTGACTATTGGCACCCACTAGCATGTCACGGCTGTGGCCCCGCACGTAGTCCACGAGGAAGTCCAGTTCCTGCTTACAGAAAGGCTTCTTCCTCGACGTGCAGGAGGTCGTGGCTGTGTGTGGGGTCCCAGCCTGTGCTGCAGGTGCAACCTTCCTCCTCTTGGACTGTGGTGCAGACCCTGGCTGGCTAATGCCGCCCTGACCAGTATGGCCAGTGGGCTCGGTGGATTGAGCCAAGGGAGTGGCAGGTGGAGGGATGACCAAAGGCCTGACTTGTGTCAGTGGCAGCTGGGTGCCCACTAATGGACCCTGCGCAGCAACATCAGCTGTGGCAGGGTCATTGACCGCAACAGTCCTGGTTGGCAGACTCACAACCGGGGTGCTGTTGGGTGCATCTGCCCCTGCACTTGCCAACACCCGGCTGTTCGGGGCAGCAGATGACATGACTGCCCCAGGGACACGTGTCTTGGTCTGAGCAGCCCGGCCTGCCCCTATGGTTTCCCCCCTGGCCTGTTGGAGATCTACCAAGGGCTCTTCAAGTGCCAACGCAGCCTGCGCTGGCAGACCCTGAGCCTGGGTGGCGGTGTCCACAGCTGCACCTGCAGCTACCACTACCCTTGGGCCCGTGGCAGTCGATGGAACGGACTGCCAGGTCATATGGGTGCCAGTGCCAGATGCAGGAGCTGCATCCCCCGGAACCACAGGGGGTGGTGGCATGGCTGCACCGACACATGGCACAACATTGTGCTCAAGTGGCGCACCCCTGCCTCTTCCCCCTCTGTGGCTGCCCTGGACACCCTGGAGTCCCCCTACTCCCTGGTCACCACGGCCACGTCCCCGACCACGCCCGCCACGAGGAGTACGCCCAGCTGAGGTGCCCTTCACCTTTGGTGGCCTCCCAACCATGGCACAGATGTAGTAGTGCTGGCACAGATGGAGTGGTGCCAATGGGAGGTGTACACCACAATTGACCTGGGCAATTGGGGTGAAGGGGGTGGGAAGCAAGATGTTAACAGCCCCCCTGCACCTGCAAGGCTGTATGTGACCCCGGTGATGTGGTGACGGGTCACGCAACACTCAGGCACCCCAAAACTGCAGTAAAACCGTGCACGAAACCCTGCAGCCTACGTGCGTGGATTCAACCTCCCGCAGTACGCGGTGGCACCCAGTAACACGAATAACGCGTACGCGTGGGACACGCAGGCTACTATGACATCGAAAATGGGTGCGATACACAGGGGCACCCGCAGTGGGAAAAAGAGCGTGTGCGACTCACCGTCTGACTAGCGCGATGCAGAAAAACACGCGTAGCCAATACCCCCGCCAAAAGAAGAGATACGTCCTTCATAGCTGTGAAGTTGTGATGGCGCGCGAAACAACAGGAAGCAGCAACACACGTCGGTCTCCACGAAAAGCACGTACAGCGAACTGCTGGGCCCGCTCACCTTTAACCCGTGCTGAGGGAAACGCACGCGCGCGTCACGTCACTTACGCGCATGGGCCCTTTCCTCGTATTACACGCGGACGTGCAGTTTTTCACGCGTGCTTACGCGCATGGGCCCTTTCCTCGTATTGCACGCGGACGTGCAGTTTTCCACGCGCGCTTACGCGCATGGGCCCTTTCCTCGTATTACACGCGGACGTGCAGTTTTTCACGCGCGCTGAAATGCCCATGCACGTCTGTACGCGTCGCGTCACAGGGGCGCTTGCGCTTGAGGGGCCTTCTGTCCAATGAAAATGCATATGCGTGCAGACGCGCTTACGCGCTAAGGGCCTTTCCTCAAATTACACGCTGACGTGCAGATTTTTCACGTGCCAAATCACTCCGTATCAAGCTGGCCACGCGTAAACACACGGAAGATCACGCTCCTGCCCAGAAGGCCGAACTACTGCCCCCCAGAGCCCCGAGCACGCTCCCACCTGCCATCTGCTGCTGCCTGACTGCCTGCTGCCCACGTGCCCTGCCATTTGCTGCCTGCACATCAGCCAGGGGTGCTGTTGCTGTGACCACCCCTGCTGGAACCGAAGACTCCCGACTGGGATTCCATCGCTCCACAGCCCAGCCCCAGGACCCAGTTGCCCACCCACTCCTGCCTCTGGGGTTGTCATGTCGGGGCAAACACCATCTGGGACCACTGACAACCCCCGGCCAGAGAGGCAGAGGGGCACCAGCTTCAGTGCCACCGAAGTTGGTGTCCTGGTGGAGCAAGTCCTGGGGCAGTATGATGCCCTCTTCGGAAGTTCCCGCGCCGACAAGGAAGGACGGACGGACTCGGATCTGGACTGACATCGTGACTGCCATCAACGCGGAGGGGGTGGCAGTCCGCGACTTACAACATGTCAAGAAGCGCTAGGAGGACTTCAGGTCCAGGACCCTGAACAAGGCCCAGCGCCTCTTGAAGGCAGCGGATGCCAAGGGGCGCCGGGGCCACTTGTCGGAAGAACAGATGAGGGTCCTGGAACGCATATCCCCAGCGCTCCACGTCCAGGTCCTTGAGAGGCAGACCCGTCTGGAGTCGAGCGGTGAGTGTACATGCATCCTGATTGTGAGCAGTGCGTGTGGTGATTATTCAGTAGTGTGCTTGTTGCACATCTGTTTGTATGGGGTCGAGTATGGGTGGGGGTGTACAGGGCCGTGGGGCTGACACATGCGAGGGCTGGAATGTGTGAGACATGGATGGTGCTTGTGTGTGTAGGCTTGCATGCCAAATGCAGTTGTGTGGGCACACATGTTTGGATGAATGTGTATGTAAGTAGACATGTCCGTGATGTCACGCATGTATGTTGTTTTTGGCTGCATGTATCAGCACTGTGTACATGTGCATGTGTGTGTATTTGACAAGGGTGCAACAGTGATGCAACATGGATGCATGTGACAGCGGTATGTGGAAGCCTGATTGGCAGATGTGACATGGATGCCCGTGTGAACACTGCGACACTTGGCAGAGGTGTACACATGCATGCAAGTGTGGTGGTGTGTGTACATGTGTGGTGCACTTCCTGTGTTGCATGTGATGTCTGGCTCACCTTTGGCTGCTCATGCTGTTGTATGTGTATGGATGGTGGTGGCAGTTGCGATATGGCTGTGGTATGGCTCATGTGTGCGAGTTGTAATGACATGTGTGTTGGGGATTGTGATGACATGTCTGAGGTTTGCCAATGCCACTCATGTACAACTGTCATGTGTGTATGTGTCCATTGTACAGTGCCCTGATGCCTGTGTTTTGTTTCTCCCTGTCTGCAGCGTCAACTGATGAAGAGGGCGGAGAAGGTGCTGTGGAGCACAGCGGCGGGGATCCCACCGCCAGCCGGAGACGCAAGGCCCGGCTCCCCTCCCATGTTGTGATCTCGTCGGGGAGTGAGGAGTCCGGTGCCGCGTCCCAGGCCGCAGCTGCCGGGGGGAGGTCCAAGAGGCGGAGGTTGGACTCCTCGGCAGCAGAAGGGGCAGCTGGGACCCCACAGGGCCCAACAGGGGAAGATGGCACGGAGTCATCCAGGTTGGAGGGGGGTTTGGTGGAGGAGGAGGCCGTGCAAGCACCAGAGACGGGGTCTGGAGGTGGGGATCCCACTGGTGCTAGTGGTGCAGTGCAGGACCAGGTACAGGAGGCAGCACAGGCCGCCGCGGAGGTGCCTGTGTGCAATCCTGTCCCTGATCCTGTCCCTGCATCATCTTGCACCAGCAGGGATGCCTACGTCCAGACCCGTTTTCAGGCAGGGGATGAGCTCACGTCAACTGGCCTTCCTCTGCCTGCGGACGTGGCTATCCAGGTCCGGGTTGAGCCTGTCCTGGCTGGTGTGGCGTTGCGTCAACGGGCCATGCGAGGTGACCTGCAGTCTTTTCATGAAGAGACTGCACGTCATCTCGAATGGCTCGTTGACCACGTCAGCCTGCTGGGACAGGTCACCCAGGCCGGATTCCTCCGTCTGATGGGGCTTGCTACGACCCCCTCCTCAACTGGACCCCCTACGCGCCAGTCGTCCTCTGTGCCATCTTCCCACCCATCAGTCACCTGGGTGCCCTGTGGAGCTGCCTCTGACGGTGCGGCCAGGCTGGTGGAGGAGGCATCCCTGCCACAGTCGGGAGTCGGACGTCCAGCAGGGGTGGCCACATCTACGACTGCACCCCAGCCAGCGGAGGATGTGCAGGCAGCAGGAGGCAGTGCACGGGCAGAGGCACAGCAGCAGCAGCAACGTGGTGGGAGCCATGAAGGCTCGGGGCCTTCAACATCGGAGGGGCAGGCATCGGCCGGAGGGCAGGAGGACCCAGGACAGAGAGTGTCTTCCGTGTGGCTGCGTTTGGGCCACGCCATAGATGCGGAGCGGCAGCAGGCGGAAGAGGCACGGCTCACAATGGTCAGGGCGGAGAACTCCATGCGGAGGGCCCTGAGGCGGGCCGAGTGCCTGGAGGCAATCCGCAGGGGTTTGGAGGTGGAGACGTCGACGGCCCTGCGGACCCTCGGGGCCATGGAGGAGGACCGCCTCCGGGACATTGAGGAGGAGTTCGATGATGCCCTGGCCCGGGACATCCACAAGTGAGCCGTGAAACTAGCCCGCTGCCCTTGTACATAGTTATGTAGGTAGTGTTAGGTTTCATTTTTGTTTTGATTTTATTTGGACCTTTCGGACATTGGCCACATTTTTGTATATAGTTTATTTTATTAGTTAGTGTAGTTAGATAGGTTTCCTTTCTTTTGTTGGGATAATGGACCCTGGCTTGTTCCCATGTACATAGTTCACTGTTGGATTGTATTTTTTTTCTTCACTTTTTAACCATGGAGCAATGGCTTTCTTTTGTATTTCCCATTGGATTTTGTTTTGTGGACATTGCCTTTGGACAACGTTACTTTGGAATTTTATTTTTGGTTTAGCTTTTTTTCACGGACATGCTTCTTTTAATTTTTGTACATTCACATTTCCGTTTCTTCATTTTTTATTCTATTTATGTTTCCTTTAATACATATTTTTTTTGGTGAACTTCAATGTGTGGTATCTCATTGGTTTCATGCATTTCATGATATGTGTTTTGAGATTCACTGACACCCATTGGGTGTATGTGAGGGAAATGTGTTTGTTTCGGAACTTGCAATTGGTGTACTGTGATGTAATTGCAAATTATGAGTGGGTGGATGCAATACTCGGGTGGGTGTTTTGCATTTGGAGGCTGACCATAGGGACCAGGGATCTAGATTGTGATGACATGTTGGCTGGGGAACATGAGTTGCACATGGGTGGGGGCCTGCTGGCAGGTGCCCCACAGTGGTGGGGGGTGGGGGTGGTGGGGAACATGAGTTGGACATGGGCGGGGGCCTGCTGCAGGTGCCCCACAGTGCTGGGGGGTGGGGTGCTGGGGAACATGAGTTGGACATGGGTGGGGGCCTGCTGGCAGGTGCCCCACAGTGCTGGGGGGTGGGGGTGGTGGGGAACATGTGTTGGACATGGGTGGGGGCCTGCTGGCAGGTGCCCCACAGTGCTGGGGGGTGGGGGTGGTGGTGAACATGAGTTGGACATGGGTGGGGGCCTGCTGTCAGGTGCCCCTGCACTGCTGGGGGGGATGGGGGTGGTGGGAGACATGGGTGGGGGCCTGGTGGTGGGTGCCCCTGGTGGCTGGGGGGTGGGGGTGCTGGGAGACATGGGTGGGGGCCTGGTGGAGGCTGCCCCTGGTGACTGGGCGTGTGGGGGTGGAAGGAGACATGGGTGGGGGCCTGGTGGAGGCTGCCCCTGCACTGCTGGGGGGTGGGGGTGCTGGGAGACATGGGTGGGAGCCTGGTGGTGGGTGCCCCACAGTGCTGGGGGGGTGGGGGTGGTGGGAGACATGGGTGGGGGCCTGGTGGTGGGTGCCCCTGCACTGCTGGGGGGTGGGGGTGCTGGGAGACATGGGTGGGGGCCTGGTGGTGGGTGCCCCACAGTGCTGGGGGGGTGGGGGTGGTGGGAGACATGAGGGGGGGCCTGGTGGAGGCTGCCCCTCGTGGCTGGGGGGTGGGGGTGCTGGGAGACATGGGTGGGGGCCTGGTGGAGGCTGCCCCTGGTGGCTGGGGGGTGGGGGTGCTGGGAGACATGGGTGGGGGCCTGGTGGAGGCTGCCCCTGGTGACTGGGGGGTGGGGGGGGTGGGAGCCTGGTGGTGGGTGCCCCTGGGGACTGGGGGGTGGGGGTTCTGGGAGACATGGGTGGGGGCCTGGTGGAGGCTGCCCCTGGTGACTGGGGGGGTGGGGGTGGTGGGAGACATGGGTGGGGGCCTGGTGGTGGGTGCCCCTGGGGGTGGGGGTGCTGGGAGACATGGGTGGGGGCCTGGTGGTGGGTGCCCCTGCACTGCTGGGGGGTGGGGGTGGTGGGGAACATGAGTTGGACATGGGTGGGGGCCTACTGGCAGGTTCCCGACAGTGCTGGGGGGTGGGGGTGGTGGGGAACATCAGTTGGACATGGGTGGGGGCCTGCTGGCAGGTGCCCCACAGTGCTGGGGGGTGGGGGTGGTGGGGAACATGAGTTGGACATGGGTGGGGGCCTGCTGGCAGGTGCCCGACAGTGCTGGGGGGTGGGGGTGGTGGGGAACATCAGTTGGACATGGGTGGGGGCCTGCTGGCAGGTGCCCCACAGTGCTGGGGGGTGGGGGTGGTGGGGAACATGAGTTGGACATGGGTGGGGGCCTGCTGGCAGGTGCCCCACAGTGCTGGGGGGTGGGGGTGGTGGGGAACATGAGTTGGACATGGGTGGGGGCCTGCTGGTAGGTGCCCCACAGTGCTGGGGGGGTGGGGGTGGTGGGAGACATGAGTTGGACATGGGTGGGGGCCTGGTGGAGGCTGCCCCTGCACTGCTGGGGGGTGGGGGTGCTGGGAGACATGGGTGGGGGCCTGGTGGTGGGTGCCCCACAGTGCTGGGGGGGTGGGGGTGGTGGGAGACATGGGTGGGGGCCTGGTGGTGGGTGCCCCTGCACTGCTGGGGGGTGGGGGTGCTGGGAGACATGGGTGGGGGCCTGGTGGTGGATGCCCCACAGTGCTGGGGGGTTGGGGGTGGTGGGAGACATGGGTGGGGGCCTGGTGGAGGCTGCCCCTGGTGGCTGGGGGGTGGGAGTGCTGGGAGACATGGGTGGGGGCCTGGTGGAGGCTGCCCCTGCACTGCTGGGGGGTGGGGGTGCTAGGAGACATGGGTGGGGGCCTGGTGGTGGGTGCCCCACAGTGCGGGGGGGATGGGGGTGGTGGGAGACATGGGTGGGGGCCTGGTGGTGGGTGCCCCTGCACTGCTGGGGGGTGGGGGTGCTGGGAAACATGGGTGGGGGCCTGGTGGTGGGTGCCCCACAGTGCTGGGGGGGTGGGGGTGGTGGGAGACATGGGTGGGGGCCTGGTGGAGGCTGCCCCTGGTGCCTGGGAGTGGGGGTGCTGGGAGACATGGGTGGGGGCCTGGTGGAGGCTGCCCCTGCACTGCTGGGGGGTGGGGGTGGTGGGAGACATGGGTGGGGGCCTGGTGGTGGGTGCCCCTGCACTGCTGGGGGGTGGGGGTGGTGGGCGACATGGGTGGGGACCTGGTGGAGGGTGCCCCACAGTGCTGGGGGGTGGGGGTGGTGGGGAACATGAGTTGGACATGGGTGGGGGCCTGCTGGCAGGTGCCTGACAGTGCTGGGGGGTGGGGGTGGTGGGGAACATGAGTTGGACATGGGTGGGGGCCTGCTGGCAGGTGCCTCACAGTGCTGGGGGGTGGGGGTGGTGGGGAACATGAGTTGGACATGGGTGGGGGCCTGCTGGCAGGTGCCCCACAGTGGTGGGGGTGGTGGGGAACATGAGTTGGACATGGGTGGGGGCCTGCTGGCAGGTGCCCCACAGTGCTGGGGGGTGGGGGTGGTGGGAGACATGAGTTGGACATGGGTGGGGGCCTGGTGGAGGCTGCCCCTGCACTGCTGGGGGGTGGGGGTGCTGGGAGACATGGGTGGGGGCCTGGTGGTAAGTGCCCCACAGTGCTGGGGGGGTGGGGGTGGTGGGAGACATGGGTGGGGGCCTGGTGGTGGGTGCCCCTGGTGGCTGGGGGGTGGGGGTGCTGGGAGACATGGGTGGGGGCCTGGTGGAGGCTGCCCCTGCACTGCTGGGGGGTGGGGGTGGTGGGAGACATGTGTGGGGGCCTGGTGGTGGGTGCCCCTGCACTGCTGGGGGGTGGGGGTGGTGGGAGACATGGGTGGGGGCCTGGTGGAGGGTGCCCCACAGTGCTGGGGGGTGGGGGGTGGGAACCATGAGTTGGACATGGGTGGGGGCCTGCTGGCAGGTGCCTGACAGTGCTGGGGGGTGGGGGTGGTGGGGAACATGAGTTGGACATGGGTGGGGGCCTGCTGGCAGGTGCCTCACAGTGCTGGGGGGTGGGGGTGGTGGGGAACATGAGTTGGACATGGGTGGGGGCCTGCTGGCAGGTGCCCCACAGTGGTGGGGGTGGTGGGGAACATGAGTTGGACATGGGTGGGGGCCTGCTGGCAGGTGCCCCACAGTGCTGGGTGGTGGGGGTGGTGGGAGACATGAGTTGGACATGGGTGGGGGCCTGGTGGAGGCTGCCCCTGCACTGCTGGGGGGTGGGGGTGCTGGGAGACATGGATGGGGGCCTGGTGGTGGGTGCCCCACAGTGCTGGGGGGGTGGGGGTGGTGGGAGACATGGGTGGGGGCCTGGTTGTGGGTGCCCCTGCACTGCTGGGGGGGTGGGGTGGTGGGAGACATGGGTGGGGGCCTGGTGGAGGCTGCCCCTGGTGGCTGGGGGGTGGGGGTGCTGGGAGACATGGGTGGGGGCCTGGTGAAGGCTGCCCCTGGTGGCTGGGGGTGGGGGTGCTGGGAGACATGGGTGGGGCCCTGGTGGAGGCTGCCCCTGGTGACTGGGGGGGTGGGGGTGGTGGGAGACTTGGGTGGGGGCCTGGTGGTGGGTGCCCCTGGTGGCTGGGGGTGGTGGGAGACATGGGTGGGGGCCTGGTTGTGGGTGCCCCTGCACTGCTTGGGGGTGGGGGTGGTGGGGAACATGAGTTGGACATGGGTGGGGGCCTGCTGGCAGGTGCCCCACAGTGCTGGGGGGTGGGGGTGGTGGGGAACATGAGTTGGACATGGGTGGGGGCCTGCTGGCAGGTGCCCCACAGTGCTGGGGGGTGGGGGTGTTGGGGAACATGAGTTGGACATGGGTGGGGGCCTGCTGGCAGGTGCCCCACAGTGCTGGGGGGTGGGGGTGGTGGGGAACATGAGTTGGACATGGGTGCGGGGCCTGCTGGCAGGTGCCCCACAGTGCTGGGGGGTGGGGGTGGTGGGGAACATGAGTTGGACATGGGTGGGGGCCTGCTGGCAGGTGCCCCACAGTGCTGGGGGTGGGGGTGGTGGGGAACATGAGTTGGACATGGGTGGGGGCCTGGTGGAGGCTGCCCCTGCACTGTTGGGGGATGGGGGTGCTAGGAGACATGGGTGGGGGCCTGGTGGTGGGTGCCCCACAGTGCTGGGGGGGTGGGGGTGGTGGGAGACATGGGTGGGGGCCTGGTGGAGGCTGCCCCGGGTGGCTGGGGGGTGGGGGTGCTGGGAGACATGGGTGGGGGCCTGGTGGAGGCTGCCCCTTGTGACTGGGGGGGTGGGGGTGGTGGGAGACATGGGTGGGGGCCTGGTGGAGGCTGCCCCTGCACTGCTGGGGGGTGGGGGTGGTGGGAGACATGGGTGGGGGCCTGGTGGTGGGTGCCCCTGCACTGCTGGGGGGTGGGGGTGGTGGGAGACATGGGTGGGGGCCTGGTGGAGGGTGCCCCACAGTGCTGGGGGGTGGGGGGTGGGGAACATGAGTTGGACATGGGTGGGGGCCTGCTGGCAGGTGCCTGACAGTGCTGGGGGGTGGGGGTGGTGGGGAACATGAGTTGGACATGGGTGGGGGCCTGCTGGCAGGTGCCTCACAGTGCTGGGGGGTGGGGGTGTTGGGGAACATGAGTTGGACATGGGTGGGGGCCTGCTGGCAGGTGCCCCACAGTGGTGGGGAACATGAGTTGGACATGGGTGGGGGCCTGCTGGCAGGTGCCCCACAGTGCTGGGGGGTGGGGGTGGTGGGAGACATGAGTTGGACATGGGTGGGGGCCTGGTGGAGGCTGCCCCTGCACTGCTGGGGGGTGGGAGTGCTGGGAGACATGGGTGGGGGCCTGGTGGTGGGTGCCCCACAGTGCTGGGGGGGTGGGGGTGGTGGGAGACATGGGTGGGGGCCTGGTTGTGGGTGCCCCTGCACTGCTGGGGGGTGGGGGTGCTGGGAGACATGGGTGGGGGCCTGGTGGTGGGTGCCCCACAGTGCTGGGGGGGTGGGGTGGTGGGAGACATGGGTGGGGGCCTGGTGGAGGCTGCCCCTGGTGGCTGGGGGGTGGGGGTGCTGGGAGACATGGGTGGGGGCCTGGTGAAGGCTGCCCCTGGTGGCTGGGGGTGGGGGTGCTGGGAGACATGGGTGGGGCCCTGGTGGAGGCTGCCCCTGGTGACTGGGGGGGTGGGGGTGGTGGGAGACTTGGGTGGGGGCCTGGTGGTGGGTGCCCCTGGTGGCTGGGGGTGGTGGGAGACATGGGTGGGGGCCTGGTTGTGGGTGCCCCTGCACTGCTTGGGGGTGGGGGTGGTGGGGAACATGAGTTGGACATGGGTGGGGGCCTGCTGGCAGGTGCCCCACAGTGCTGGGGGGTGGGGGTGGTGGGGAACATGAGTTGGACATGGGTGGGGGCCTGCTGGCAGGTGCCCCACAGTGCTGGGGGGTGGGGGTGTTGGGGAACGAGTTGGACATGGGTGGGGGCCTGCTGGCAGGTGCCCCACAGTGCTGGGGGGTGCGGGTGGTGGGGAACATGAGTTGGACATGGGTGGGGGCCTGGTGGAGGCTGCCCCTGCACTGCTGGGGGATGGGGGTGCTAGGAGACATGGGTGGGGGCCTGGTGGTGTGTGCCCCACAGTGCTGGGGGGGTGGGGGTGGTGGGAGACATGGGTGGGGGCCTGGTGGAGGCTGCCCCTTGTGACTGGGGGGGTGGGGGTGCTGGGAGACATGGGTGGGGGGCTGGTGGAGGCTGCCCCTGGTGGCTGGGGGGTGGGGGTGGTGGGAGACATGGGTGGGGGCCTGGTGGAGGCTGCCCCTGCACTGCTGGGGGGTGGGGGTGGTGGGAGACATGGGTGGGGGCCTGGTGGAGGCTGCCCCTGCACTGCTGGGGGTGGGGGTGGTGGGAGACATGGGTGGGGGCCTGGTGGAGGCTGCCCCTGGTGACTGGGGGGGTGGGGGTGGTGGGAGACATGGGTGGGGGCCTGGTGGAGGCTGTCCCTGGTGGCATGGGGGTGGGGGTGGTGGGAGACATGGGTGGGGGCCTGGTGGAGGCTGCCCCTGGTGACTGGGGGGGTGGGGGTGGTGGGAGACATGGGTGGGGGCCTGGTGGAGGCTGTCCCTGGTGGCATGGGGGAGGGGGTGGTGGGAGACATGGGTGGGGGCCTGGTGGAGGCTGCCCCTGGTGACTGGGGGGGTGGGGGTGGTGGGAGAAATGGGTGGGGGCCTGGTGGAGGCTGCCCCTGGTGGCTGGGGGGTGGGGGTGGTGGGAGACATGGGTGGGGGCCTGGTGGAGGCTGCCCCTGCACTGCTGGGGGGTGGGGGTGGTGGGAGACATGGGTGGGGGCCTGGTGGTGGCTGCCCCTGCACTGCTGGGGGTGGGGGTGGTGGGAGACATGGGTGGGGGGCTGGTGGAGGGTGCCCCACAGTGCTGGGGGGTGGGGGTGCTGGGAGACATGGGTGGGGGCCTGGTGGAGGCTGCCCCTGGTGACTGGGGGGTGTGGGTGCTGGGAGACATGGATTGGGGCCTGGTGGAGGCTGCCCCTGGTGGCTGGGGGGTGGGGGTGCTGGGAGACATGGGTGGGGGCCTGGTGGAGGCTGCCCCTGGTGACTGGGGAGGTGGGGGGGGTGGGAGACATGGGTGGGGGCCTGGTGGTGGGTGCCCCTGGTGGCTGGGGGGTGGGGGTGCTGGGAGACATGGGTGGGGGCCTGGTGGTGGGTGCCCCTGCACTGCTGGGGGGTGGGGGTGGTGGGGAACATGAGTTGGACATGGGTGAGGGCCTGCTGGCAGGTGCCCCACAGTGCTGGGGGGTGGGGGTGGTGGGAGACATGAGTTGGACATGGGTGGGGGCCTGGTGGAGGCTGCCCCTGCACTGCTGGGGGGTGGGGGTGCTGGGAGACATGGGTGGGGGCCTGGTGGTGGGTGCCCCACAGTGCTGGGGGAGTGGGGGTGGTTGGAGACATGGGTGGGGGCCGGGTGGAGGCTGCCCCTGGTGGCTGGGGGGTCGGGGTGCTGGGAGACATGGGTGCGGGCCTGGTGGAGGCTGCCCCTGGTGACTGGGGGGGTGGGGGTGGTGGGAGACATGGGTGGGGGCCTGGTGGAGGCTGCCCCTGGTGGCTGGGGGGTGGGGGTGGTGGGAGACATGGGTGGGGGCCTAGTGGAGGCTGCCCCTGCACTGCTAGGGGGTGGGGGGTGGGAGACATGGGTGGGGGCCTGCTGGCAGGTGCCCGACTGTGCTGGGGGGTGGGGGGGGTGGCGAACATGAGTTGGACATGGGTGGGGGCCTGCTGGCAGGTGTCCCACAGTGCTGGGGGGTGGGGGTGGTGGGGAACATGAGTTGGACATGGGTGGGGGCCTGCTGGCAGGTGCCCCACAGTGCTGGGGGGTGGGGGTGGTGGGGAACATGAGTTGGACATGGGTGGGGGCCTGCTGGCAGGTGCCCCACAGTGCTGGGGGGTGGGGGTGGTGGGAGACATGAGTTGGACATGGGTAGGGGCCTGGTGGAGGCTGCCCCTGCACTGCTGGGGGGTGGGGGTGCTGGGAGACATGGGTGGGGGCCTGGTGGTGGGTGCCCCTGGTGGCTGGGGGGTGGGGGTGCTGGGAGACATGGGTGGGGGCCTGGTGGTGGGTGCCCCTGCACTGCTTGGGGGTGGGGGTGGTGGGGAACATGAGTTGGACATGGGTGGGGGCCTGCTGGCAGGTGCCCCACAGTGCTGGGGGGTGGGGGTGGTGGGGAACATGAGTTGGACATGGGTGGGGGCCTGCTGGCAGGTGCCCCACAGTGCTGGGGGGTGGGGGTGTTGGGGAACGAGTTGGACATGGGTGGGGGCCTGCTGGCAGGTGCCCCACAGTGCTGGGGGGTGGGGGTGGTGGGGAACATGAGTTGGACATGGGTGAGGGCCTGGTGGAGGCTGCCCCTGCACTGCTGGGGGATGGGGGTGCTAGGAGACATGGGTGGGGGCCTGGTGGTGGGTGCCCCACAGTGCTGGGGGGGTGGGGGTGGTGGGAGACATGGGTGGGGGCCTGGTGGAGGATGCCCCTGGTGGCTGGGGGGTGGGGGTGCTGGGAGACATGGGTGGGGGCCTGGTGGAGGCTGCCACTTGTGACTTGGGGGGTGGGGGTGGTGGGAGACATGGGTGGGGGGCTGGTGGAGGCTGCCCCTGGTGGCTGGGGGGTGGGGGTGGTGGGAGACATGGGTGGGGGCCTGGTGGAGGCTTCCCCTGCACTGCTGGGGGGTGGGGGTGGTGGGAGACATGGGTGGGGGCCTGGTGGAGGCTGCCCCTGCACTGCTGGGGGGTGGGGGTGGTGGGAGACATGGGTGGGGGCCTGGTGGAGGCTGCCCCTGGTGGCTGGGGTGTGGGGGTGCTGGGAGACATGGGTGGGGGCCTGGTGGAGGCTGCCCCTGGTGACTGGGGGGGTGGGGGTGGTGGGAGACATGGGTGGGGGCCTGGTGGAGGCTGTCCCTGGTGGCTGGGGGGTGGGGGTGGTGGGAGACATGGGTGGGGGCCTGGTGGAGGCTGCCCCTGGTGACTGGGGGGGGTGGGGGTGGTGGGAGACATGGGTGGGGGCCTGGTGGAGGCTGCCCCTGGTGGCTGGGGGGTGGGGGTGGTGGGAGACATGGGTGGGGGCCTGGTGGAGGCTGCCCCTGCACTGCTGGGGGGTGGGGGTGGTGGGAGACATGGGTGGGGGCCTGGTGGTGGGTGCCCCTGCACTGCTGGGGGGTGGGGGTGGTGGGAGACATGGGTGGGGGGCTGGTGGAGGGTGCCCCACAGTGCTGGGGGGTGGTGGTGCTGGGAGACATGGGTGGGGGCCTGGTGGAGGCTGCCCCTGGTGACTGGGGGGTGTGGGTGCTGGGAGACATGGATTGGGGCCTGGTGGAGGCTGCCCCTGGTGGCTGGGGGGTGGGGGTGCTGGGAGACATGGGTGGGGGCCTGGTGGAGGCTGCCCCTGGTGACTGGGGAGGTGGGGGGGTGGGAGACATGGGTGGGGGCCTGGTGGTGGGTGCCCCTGGTGGCTGGGGGGTGGGGGTGCTGGGAGACATGGGTGGGGGCCTGGTGGTGGGTGCCCCTGCACTGCTGGGGGGTGGGGGTGGTGGGGAACATGAGTTGGACATGGGTGAGGGCCTGCTGGCAGGTGCCCCACAGTGCTGGGGGGTGGGGGTGGTGGGGAACATGAGTTGGACATGGGTGGGGGCCTGCTGGCAGGTGCCCTACAGTGCTGGGGGGTGGGGGTGGTGGAGACATGAGTTGGACATGGGTGGGGGCCTGGTGGAGGCTGCCCCTGCACTGCTGGGGGGTGGGGGTGCTGGGAGACATGGGTGGGGGCCTGGTGGTGGGTGCCCCACAGTGCTGGGGGAGTGGGGGTGGTTGGAGACATGGGTGGGGGCCGGGTGGAGGCTGCCCCTGGTGGCTGGGGGGGTCGGGGTGCTGGGAGACATGGGTGCGGGCCTGGTGGAGGCTGCCCCTGGTGACTGGGGGGGTGGGGGTGGTGGGAGACATGGGTGGGGGCCTGGTGGAGGCTGCCCCTGGTGGCTGGGGGGTGGGGGTGGTGGGAGACATGGGTGGGGGCCTAGTGGAGGCTGCCCCTGCACTGCTAGGGGGTGGGGGGTGGGAGACATGGGTGGGGGCCTGCTGGCAGGTGCCCGACTGTGCTGTGGGGTGGGGGGGTGGCGAACATGAGTTGGACATGGGTGGGGGCCTGCTGGCAGGTGCCCCACAGTGCTGGGGGGTGGGGGTGGTGGGGAACATGAGTTGGACATGGGTGGGGGCCTGCTGGCAGGTGCCCCACAGTGCTGGGGGGTGGGGGTGGTGGGGAACATGAGTTGGACATGGGTGGGGGCCTGCTGGCAGGTGCCCCACAGTGCTGGGGGGTGGGGGTGGTGGGAGACATGAGTTGGACATGGGTGGGGGCCTGGTGGAGGCTGCCCCTGCACTGCTGGGGGGTGGGGGTGCTGGGAGACATGGGTGGGGGCCTGGTGGTGGGTGCCCCTGGTGGCTGGGGGGTGGGGGTGCTGGGAGACATGGGTGGGGGCCTGGTGGTGGGTGCCCCTGCACTGCTGGGGGGTGGGGGTGCTGGGAGACATGGGTGGGGGCCTGGTGGAGGGTGCCCCTGGTGACTGGGGGTGCAGGGGGACATGCGTTGGTGGGCAGTAGTGCAAGTTGACATGTGGGTTGGCTGGGGGTCATGGCCATGGTGGATGGTGTGCCTGCAGGACATGTGCAGGGTAGGCCCCTGTGGTGTGAGCCACCTGCAGGGGCCGTGGAGGGTGTAGAGGGAACACCTGGGAGGACCCACACGTGCAATTCACGTGTGGAACTTCCCGCGCACCCCTGAAATGCGCTTACCCTGCTCGCACGGGCCCAATCGCGTGTGGAACTTCCCGCGCACCCCTGTAATACACGTTCCCTGATGGAATCGCGTGTGGAACTTCCCGCACACCCCTGGAATACACGTACCCTGCTGATGTCGCGTGTGAAACTTCCCCCGCACCACGGAATACACGACCCTGATGAGATCGCGTGTGGAACTTCCCGCGCACCCCTGAAATACACGTGCCCTGCTGATGTCGCGTGTGAAACTTCCCCCGCACCCCAAAATACACGTACCATGATGAAATCGCGTGCGGAATTTCCCGCGCACCCCTGAAATACACGTACCCTGCTGAAATCGCGTGTGGCACTTCCCGGCACCCCTGAGATACGTGTACCCCCAATCGCGTGTGGAAATTCCCGCGCACCCCTGAAATACACGTACCCTGCTGAAATCGCGTGTGGCACTTCCCGCGCACCCCTGAGTTACGCGTACCCTGCTCGCACGGGCCCAATCGCGTGTGAAAATTCCCGTGCACCCCTGAAATACACGTACCCTGCTGAAATTGCGTGTGGCACTTCCCGCGCACCCCTGAGATACACGTACCCTGCGGAAATCACGTGTGGAACTTCCCACACACCCCTGAAATACGCGTACCCTGCTCGCACGGGGCCAATCGCGTGAGGTACTTCCCGCGCACCCCAGTGATACACGTAGCCCGCTTGCCGTGCTGGTACAGGGTTAGCGCAGCCCTTTGCGCTGGATTGGGTATGTTGATGGCTTTTCCCTGCGCGAGAGGCGTTCTTGGGGGCGTAACTGGCGCTGCTGCAGGGTCGCTGCGCCACTGTGCGCCACGGCTGGTTTTGGTGGCTGGAATCCATGAATACGCTGTGCGCGGAAATGGATTTTAGCGCACGCGGCTGGCGCAGGGATTCGCACGCGCACACTGTGCGCCAGCCGCGTGCGCCACTTGTGCGCTGAATTCTATGAATTACCCCCTTAGTGGCTAGACTTTTCAAAACCCAGCCCGGCAGTAAATATCATGTCTCTTTGCACAGGTTTCCGCAGCCAACCGAAATTTCCACCCGTTACTGTACTTGAGAAAGACACTGCTGAAATGAACATATGTGCGCTCCAACTAATGAGTCGCTTAGCCGGAAATCAAGTGCCGCATGATGGAGATTTACGTTGTAACAATGAAGCAGAGCTAGTAGCAGTGTTGAGCCACAACCTAGAGGTTCCAAACTCTCTTGCATGCCTAAATGCCACACCTACAGTTTGTACCGAAAAGCTCAAGCAGAAGGGCCACAATAAACGTTGCCCAAGGTCAGGCTGTTACACCCCTACCAAGGTCTCCTATTGCGGGTCAATGCATATTGGACTATTTCCTGAAATTAACTGGGATGCGTACAGAAACGAAAACTACAGTCCCTCAGGAAAACCGCAATAATAGACCGTACACAAATGAACATCCTCAATGATTTAAGCATTATCGAATACGCAGACTCAATCATACACACGAAAGTCTGCGTAACTTTGGATAGCGTCACCCAGCAAACTTGTGACGCCTCACGTGTTGGTTCTCCTACCAAACTCACCGACTTCATTTCCCAAGAAAAGCGAAGAGCTCATTCTATTTCATCCCGTGATTACTCTACACAACCCCGTGATGGAGCAATTCATGACACACTCAGAGAGGCTGATAACTGTATTAAGTTGTCCTCTCCCAGAGTCGCTGCACTTAATATGGTTCTTAGCTCTTTCGTAAAACTGTATGATAATATTTGGGACGAGGTTAAGGTTCACTCGACTATGCTTTCATCTAGCTACACAAAGGTGGACGACTTGGAAGCATGTGTCAGCCATTTGGCCTCCTGTAATACACCACTTGAAAAACCCATACATTTAGGCCCTGTCCAAGTTCCTACATCCGCTGATATCATAATAGAGGAATCTGTGAAATAATTCCTGTCTCCAATGATAACTATGCACCTATGTGTCATACCAATGAGAACGAGAATCCCATTATCACAGATACTTGTGATAATTCCACCACAGCATACAATTTCTATAATTCACACACAAAAAAGTAGCTCTAATAACTGCCCCCCTACCCAAGGGAAGAAAATTACGAAGAACCAAAAATGGTTAAAGAGGCTTAACAACTCCTCCTTAAAATGGTTACGTAACCTTTCTATAATTGATTCTATGAAGGATTATAAGAAGCCGATCAAAAGGCACAGGGCCCATATTAATGCCAGTGCCCGAAGAAAGCTGTTCTGGATTTTAGCCTATTACCTCGAATATCTCGAGTATCCCACCCAGGTTGACATTTGAATCTAACCTAAAACCAACACTTGAATCTGAGCCTAAATTTACATCTGATGTGTGTGGGCATGCATTTCCTCCTACTGGTGACCCTTTGGTGGTCAATGGGCCTCATTACGACCCAGGCGGAGGACCATGGTGCTATTAGCACCATAGTCCATGCCGGTGTCCGCCATGGCGGAATGGGGAATTACCACCCCATTCCGAGGTTGGCGGGGCGGTAATTCCCCATGCCACCATGGCCCTTCCCCATTCCCATTTTTGCCCCATAGGGCTCAATGGGAATGGGGAAGGCGCCAAGTACGGTGCTGCAAATTGCGGCACCGTACTTAGCACCAAGGTCCCTTTGCGGCACCCTACTTTATCGGCTGGTAAAACCAGCCGTTAAGGTCGGGTCCCACAAAGGGACCTCGTAATTAGGCGCTAATAGGTTAACGGCGCTGCAGCCTTTTACGGCGCCGTTAACCCATTAGCGTCTGGGTCGTAATGAGGCCCAACGTTGCAGTGGTGGATTATCCACTTCCAATCCACTTACACACGTAGTGACCGTCATAGCTAAAAATCCTAGAGCCGACGCTTGTGTACAGACGGTTCCTAATTTTGAATGTAAACATTTTTCTTTGGTGATGTTCTGTGCTTGACAATTGGTCACGCTCAAGATTTAGGTAGAATGCCTCACGTTCTGGCTTCAGTAAAAATCCCTACAACTTTGAAATCACACGTGTTGAATGCTGGCTTGTGTAACTGCAGATGTGACATGGAACCAAAGTTGGGATTAGTGAATCCGGATACAATTCATGTGGCTGTGGTCCATCATATTAATAAGAAATCAGCAGACCATGCCCTTCCCAATAATGACCTGTTGTGTCCTCCTGTTAGCAGGAGTACCACACAATGTGTGCACACCCCCACCATCCAGCCCAATGGGTATTCAAATTGTGTGAGTAATAAAGCCTCTATTACTCATGAATACAAGTCTGAGTCTGGTCCTAATACATTGACAGATCCTCCTTTTTACCCACCTCTTTTAAGCTCAGAAAGATCTTCTGCTGACCACTGCAAACATACTAATTTGGGTGCCCTACTTGATAAGCTATACATTCCATCCGAAAGACATCTTGTAGCTATCTCAGACGATGAGAAGACCCCACAGGGTGGAAAGTATTCTTCTGCAAATACTACGTCTGGTCACACTTGTGTGTGTTCGAGGGTCGTTGCACTGAACTCAAAGAAAGTAATCTACGGGAAAGTGATACCTGAAGTCCTAGCAACATACCATCCTAAAGTAGGATGGAGCACCCTCCTTCTAATCCGATGTTGCAATTAGTCACAGAGGAGGGTCCCGGAGTTTCTAATAACACGAATAGTCAAACTCGGGAGGTCCACAATATTTTATTAATGTCTAGTCTCCTGGGTGATTCTATGCCAATTTGCTTGAATCGTATGAATATTCTGTTAATTCTAGCTAAATTCCCTACACTGACAACATTCTCTTCTGCTGATTTTGAGAGAGTCGCCTTCCCAGACAAAAATGATGTGTCTCGAGCTCATCTCTACTTACGATCTAAACTAGTGCTTGACCTAATCTTTGCAGAAGGTGTAATGTTACATAACCTGGGGTTCTCAATTGTGAGATGGGAGGAAGAAGATATGGATGTGCATACTTTAAATTCCTAAGGAGAATTATGTCAATTACCTTAAATGATGGAATGGGGACAAGAAACATACGCAAATGAAGATAGAGCATCTAAACTACAGGCGACTAACAATTTCGGCACCTGGCGGCGCCGATGATGAAGTAGTGTTCGGACGTAGTTGTGTTGGAAATTGGGAACCAACACTATTATCATGAAACTCTAGAGGCCATAGCCACTTATACACCAACAAGGCAGTTTTGAACGAATGAAGACATTCCAACTGTTTAATGATACAAGAATCCTGGCTCAATACCACTCCCACGTTAGATGGATATCATATGTTTTCCCAGGCGGCAAAGTCCAGTGAAATCGGTAGACCATACAGTGGCTTGGCCATTGCATTGTGATCTGACCTTCTGGGGGCCTTCAGTTAGATTTTGAACCTCCCATGTGGACGGTTGGCAGTCAAGCTTGAATTTCTTTCTAATCCATATTATGTTTTACTGATTAACATTTACTGGCACATAGGTGTAGGTGAATTGGATGAATTTCTGCAGTCCATTGTCAACTTGGTGTGTAAATGGAAAGTGAGAAGTGTTTCATGTCACGTTTTCTGTTAGCCGGTGACCTAAATGTCAAATGTGTCCCAGTATTGGACGAAGATCTTCTACTCAATCATAAATGTGACTATTTCTTTGATAACCAAAAATCAAACGATGGTCTGCAGTGGAGCTCTACACTTGCCTCCCTAAATGTATACTCTCTGAATGGTCACTTCAGGAATAGTGTCAACAATCACTACACATGGTTTCGTAGCTCCTGTCACACCATGATTGATTACATCTTTGTTGACCCCCACATGTATGAGATATGCTCCAATTCTTCTATTAATCCAACCTCATGGAGTGACCATTGTATTAACTACTTTAAACTTTTCATTTGCACTCTTTGACAATAATATCATGGGTGCCACTGAGTTAAAAGCCACCTCTCGAGGCAACGCTGTTCACAGAACTGCTTTGAATGTAGACAGGTTAGCTCAGCAGTTTAGAGAATCGATGGCCCTCTCACGGCACCATTGACGTTCTAATCTCTGATGCTACGAATAACCTTAATCCTCTCCGGAACCCAGTTCGTAAGAAGCACCAACATGTATACGATGAGCAAATAGCCTATAAGAAAAGACAGATGAGGACTATGTTAAAATGTATAGAGTCATCTGATTCCGAATGAAGAGAAATTGGCCAAGTGTAAATCAGTAAAACAAAACTATAACGTCTACTGCAAAAAGTGCCGTGCGTTCTTGTTACAGCAAGACTCGGAATCGATGGTGAGAGCGCTATCCAAAAAAGATGTGGGTATGTTATGGTCCCTAATTAACAGCCAAACTTGGTCATCATGTACCGCCCAGCTGAATGCTGTAAATGAGCCAACTTGGGTAACGTTTATTTTTTTTTAAAATCTGTAAGACTTGGGTAATGTGAAACCCCTAAACCACACTGTTCAATCTAATAATGAAATGGTTAAAGAGCTGCCCATTAAAATCCATGCAGATATAATGTTTGAGTTAATACATTTATGCAAACCCTTTCGAGCTATAGGGTTCAATGGGCTGTCAAATGCCATCCTACAAACTCACCCAAGAAATTGGCCCAACGCCCTAACCATCCTATTCAAGAGTGTCATTTCCACTGAAATTTATCCTTTAACGTGGCAAATTGCCTTTATTGTTCTCATCTTTAAAAAATACTTGAGGTCTGACCCCTCGAATTATAGACCGATCTCGTTGTTGGATGCCGACAGTAAGATTTGTGCATCTATTCTACTCCAGCATTTGGAAAAATGGGCTGTCGACACGTGCAGACTATCTAAATTTCAGACTGGCAAATGGCATTGTGCTCAGGTACAATGCAAAAAACAACTTGGGCTACTGCTGATGCCTGTACCTACACAGCTTCCTTCGCTCCATCTTCAGCTTTTGATTGTGTCGATCGGGCCAGACTTTGGTGAAAGCTGAAAAATTTGGGGATTCCCAGTAGCTTTCTGGATCTCATCATGGGTCTCATGCATGGGTCTGCATGAGAACTCATTGGTCAGGCTAAGGCTGAACAGAGACGGGACTATGTCCCGCTGCATTCCAACATGGTCTGGTCATAGACAGGGCTGTATTTTGGCTGCATATTTGTTCAACCTCTACGTGTCCGATGTAAGTGACTACTTGACCCCGGCTGCGTTAATTGCACCCAGGGTCACCTCCCAGAAAATATCTATGCTCGCATACAACTCCCTACTTTTTGATAAATCCTGTATGGGACTAAAACGACTTCTTAAATCCTTCTCTGCATATACGAGCGACAATGGCCTTAAGATTAATTAAAAAAAAAAACAGAATTCTGGCCATTTCAAGAAGCATAAGAAAGCGGACCCAGCTGTGATCCTGGGAAGACACTCTAATTCCCTCTCCCCCCTGTATGACATATCTTGGCTATATGAAATCTGCTGTGCCAGGTTTTGACAAAGGGAGGCTCGTGTTAAACCAAAAGGCAACAATGTTGCTCTCAAGCCCTGGTGTTATACCGGAAATTTAGTTCATTTTCCATCATGCCAGTTTTAAAATTCTTTGTAGGAAAGGTGGTTTCCAAGTTAATCTGCGGCCAGAACTATTCTGTGATGTAGCCTTGAAATGGTTAGCCCTCTGGAAAGCTAAGACATGACATAGATTCTTGGGGGTACCTACTTGTGTCCCCCTAGCCTGCCATAAGGTTTGAACTAGGCCTTATTTCTATCAATGTCCGGGCAGAGCGGAGCCTCTCGAGTCTGTTTAGGAGAATACTTTTGCCAATTCATGATTCCTTATATTATATGTGAACTTACAGGAGTCATGAACTTGATCTCCAATGGGAAATGTAAGAATCTTATCAGAGTAATTAAAAACCACTGTGAGAGAATTTTACAAAAAATTAATATGAACATAGACACCTTGAATCAAAATCCCACCAAGGTAAAAAAAATCAGTTATATGACCACGATTGGATCGAGACGCATGAAAAATTGCTTGGTTACACATCCATGTCGCATCCCTCCCATGAACACAAAAAGAGGGGTAGACTGCACCATATCTCATCAAACCCCCTGATAGACATCACAGGAAATATTTTTTGAACTTTAGAAGGAATCTATTGTTAACCAAACAAATTCTCACACAACGTGGCATAATTACATCTGAGGACTCTGGCTGCAGATTTTGTGAGTGTAAGGGCACTGTTGAATCCACAAGACATTTGCTCTAATTCTCCAAGGCGGCAAATGAAAAAAGGTGTCGATACCTGGGTAAAATGTTTCCCATAATCAGTGGGTCAAAGAGATGCGTATCTGGCCCAGATGTGTAAGTGGTAGAGTCACCTCAGACACTTTAGCCGTTGCAGCCTTTTTAAAATCCTTAGCACTGAGCGACAAAATGCCAAATACTTCTGATCTGCCTGCTATAGTTGCCAAGTAGTATGCATTTACACCTTTCATATACCACCTGTATTGAGGATGTTACATGATATCCTGTGGTGTTAGCTTAACGTAAATTTTATTTTAACCGCCTAGAGCCATGTAAATTCGAGTGCTTGTCTTGCACTGCCTTGCTAACTTAATATCTTGGATTGTCCTGAGTTCCATGTGTTCTGCGATTTTCTTTAAAATATGAGTCAATATGAATTTTACTTTCACTGTTTATACTTGGTCTTTTAGTTGTTTTCCGTACTATTTTATGTATCTGATGTGGTATATTTATTTTTGGTACTTTTAATGTGAATGATTTTGTAAAGGTTTTTTAAAGCATATACAATAAAGAAAAGAAAAAAGAAAAAAAATAACATGATTCAGGAAAGGGTCCAGAAATGTCCTGCCCATCCATTAAAATGGCATAGAAGGCGGCAAAAGAAGGACATTGGGAAAGGAGTTAAGATGGCACTCGGAAGAGCTGGCTTGTTAACAGAGGGAGTAGCAGAAGGGCAGAAGAACAGGTGGCTGAGCCAGATGGCCTGAGATTAGAAATAAAGGAGAGATTGTTTTAATGAGTCTGTTGAAGGATATAACTCAGAAGCTGGCAAGAGCCAGAGACCTTAATGCACAGTATTTTTGATTAGCTTGCTGGGAGCAATGAACCAGATCCTCAACTTAGTCCTAAGAGCATCATACACTTTGAGAGAGTAGCATTGCTATCCTGGTAGGAATGGAGCCTGGCAAGGTCTGGAGACCAGGAGAACCAGAATAGCCTGTTGTCAGCTCTGGCCAGGAAAGGCAACCCTTGGCAAGTAAGTAATTTCATTCTGAAAATCATCCAGACAGGGAGCAACTTGGGATAGGATTTCACAGATAAACAGTGGGCCAAAATATGTGATCACTCTCGTACAATGTCACTTAAATCTCGCCATAAGTGTACAGTTTAAAATAGTGCACCGCTGCGTATAGATAACCTAATCTGTAAAATAGCATTTTAGTGCTGCGGGCGATGATGACGCATGCCCGCAATGTGATGGGGTGAACACTACATTCTTTCATATGGTCTGGCAGTGCCCTATTGTTGCTCAGTTTTCAAGTTCAATACTTGTCTCGAATTGCTGGTGTTGCCTTACGACATGATCCTGCCGGTTGCTTGCCTTGTTGCTTTCACAAGGCACCCAATAATGCAAGCAGGCTGGCCTCGGTGGCTATGTTACTGGTAAACAGATGCATTCAACATAGAAGGGTCCCCACTTTCTAAGGAAAAAGGGCTACAAGGTCTGATTTGGTGTGGCAACTAAGAAGAGCTATATTGGTCACAGTTTTCAATCAGAAACCAAAAGATATGTGGTACCACAGATGGTGTCATTGTACCACGCACTGGATTAGACATGAAATGAGGGTGGCTGTGTTCCCTTTAATGATAATCTTTTCTTTATTCTGTCAAAGTGTCACTGTTCAGCAGAATATATTCGTACACTGAAGGAGGTTATGGTAAACGTTTAGGCCAAAACTAAAGAGAACCACAAGGAGGTGGGAAGGAAGATTAATTACTGCCTCATAGGCTGGATATGGAAGCAAGGAGGTAGAGAAGGGGAGAGGAGGAGAAAGAGAAGCCCTTTAAAAAACAAGACCACTGCAAATCAAGGACGACGGCAAGGTCAGGGTTTTGAGGTGCAGAACTGGATCCTGGGCCAAAGAGGTAGCAAACAAGTGATAGTAGAGAAAGCCAGGTTGCCCATTCTCTGGTGCGTCATGACTCATCAAAAAAAAAGAGGTGATGGCTGGAAGGTTTAGACTGAATCTTTACCACTGGCATTGCTTGGGGCAACCCTCCAGACCATCGTTCTTCGCCTGCCAAGCCATTACAGAAGGGGAAAGACCATATGCAAATCAGGCTTGGCCCCACCCCAAAAGGGGAAGTCCAGCCCGAACTGCTAGGTCACATCCCTTCTGCACGAGACCACAAGCATCCCCAAACATGTGTCTTGAATAGCAAACAAGTTGTACATGCTAGGACATCTGTCTTTGTTAATGATAACCAAAAGTAGTGAGCAACGTCTTCCACAGGAGCATTGACTTTCATGTCCTGCTGAGATGTTGTCATGACACATCCTCATAACTGGCAATCGAAACTCTGCATTAGGGATGTATAATACTTGACCATGAAAAAGTAAAAGTAAACCTTGGTGTTCCAACAGGGTATGCTGTTGGGCCAGAGACTCCGTTTCTGATGATGTACCTTTTCTAACAGCTAGTCTGTGATGCTGGAAATGCATTGGAGGGACAGGGTCTCCATGTTGTTGTCCTGTACTCCTATTATCATGTGTGTTCTGTGTTATTTTCTGCACAGGAGTCCATGTGGGACTCCTGGCAGTGCATCTCTTCCTCTTTTTGGTTGTGGTGAACAGACCGTTGGGATACCCCTATGGCACCCATTGCTGGGGGTACAACCCTGTACCCCTAGTGTATGTTTGGGCACATGTGTGTGGCCCACAGAGCAAGATATGGGCTGGTGGCAGCACCATGCTGAATTGGACAGGTGCTCTGAGTATCCTCCATTTTGGGATACCCAGGTCCTGCCATTGGAATCAGTTGATTCCTGATAGAAGACAAGATGGCCCCTGTGGCCTCTTGCTTTCTATTGCCTGTTACCTTGCTTTCCCAAAGTCCTGGGAGGCCCTGACTCTGCCCCTTCCCCTGACTGGCTGTTGGGTGGAAGTTCCATATATGGTATTGTGGGGAAGTTCAGCCCAGACTGGCTGGAGCCTTCCCAATGACTATGTTGTGGGTACACCCTTGGGGTGGGACCTCGGTGAATGGAGTGTGTGACCAATATGCATTTCATGTGATGGGTGTCTGGTTTCTGGTATGTAACACTGAGACAGCCCTGCCCGAAACTGGTATGAATGCAGCGTGGAGTGCTGAATGGCTGGGTACTTGTCCCAATCCACATTCCTTTTTTTGAGTGTCTGGATGGAGAAGAATGGCCTGAATGCTCTGTGAGCCTGATTGGCTGCATGCCTGCCTGCCTGCCTGCCTGAATGCCCTTCTGAATGATTGCTTGCCTGAGTGTGACCCAGCAGAGTGAATGAGAGACCAAACAGTATAGCTGGAGACCTTTCACTGATGGAAATCGTTCAGAAGCTAAGTCGAACCTGATGCTTACCTTGAAGCCCAGCTGGAAGAAGAAGGCTTTGCTGCTGCTTTTCTTCGCTGCACTATGAAAGCTGTTTCTCCAAGCACTGATCCAAGAGAGGACCTGGCTAAGAGACCTCTTCCAGAGCTATGAGGGAACATCGGCACCAGCAAACCTTCACCAAGGCTCACTGGAAGTCAGTCCTCGAAAAAGGCTGCCGACCGGAAATGGAGACCACTGAGGAACCGGAAGTGAAGCACCCGGATATTGAAATCCATCGCCGTCGATGACCATCATCGTTGACCAGAGCCGCAACGCTCCATTACCTAAGACATTTGAATCAATGACTCCCTTGCTCATCACCGTCGACCGCTTTGTCCACCAGAGAAAGCAAAGGTCGACGACGAACCGAGGAGAATCTGCCGGTGGGTTTCCCACCACCCGAAGTCTTCAAAGACGCCGACGAACATCCAAAAGACAGCCATGGTCGAGTCGCAATCGCCGACGACCCGACGCCCTTGCTGGGCCTACATCCTTCATTGATCTGCTCTGCGGCAATGAACCATCGTTGTCGAGGTGCAGCGCATGCCTCATCTTCACAGGACATCTACGACCGATCGTCGACGAGCACCGCCAGGACTGAAGCTGCTGCCTCAACGCCATTGTTCACCCCTTTTCTTCGAGGGATCTTGATGATCCGTGGCTCCTGCCTTAAATGAAGTTCACTCAAGAAGAATCTGTCGTCAAACCGACGTAAAACTCGGCTAAAGCAGGTACATTAGGGTAGTAGAACATTTGTATAGGCAAATAAGACTCTGCTGAACAATATATGGACTGGGCTTGTTTATATATTATTTACAGGTTGCCCAGGTGGGGGGATCCTCACACAGAACTGTGCGTGGTGGTAGGGGCCCAGTATTCAGCCAATTGTTTAAGCATTTGTTTTCCTTCCAAAAGTCTATGGTCGATACCTTTTGCTATTGATTTGTATGGCATTTGAAACTGTCAGCAGTTGGTGCATTTTAAAAGAGTCAAAGAGTAATTGTGGTACCACATAGAAATTGTACATTTATCATTATAGAATTGCCTGAGCACAAAGTGTGTTATTGTGTGTGTATATAACTTGAACCTGATTTATATAAAGAACTGTGTTATCACCAATATAGTGTGTCGACATTCCTTTGTGGGTTTGGGGACTACACTGTACTTAAGAACCAGCCTGCATCACCTCCTGAGAACTTAAGCCTTGATTGCTCGTCCACGTTTACCAAATAAAGAATCTTAGCTGGGGTGCTCTGTGCGTCTACTCTGCCATATAGAGGGCAGGAGTACAGATACCCACCCCTCCAGTCTTTACCTAGTCTCTTTGAAGGAAATCAGTGACAGTAAAAATAAAGGTGGACTGTGGCAACAACCTTTGAAATTTTGATGTGTTTCCAGGAAAGGAGATCTGCAATGAGGTTGTTGGTTTCCGGGAAGGTAAGTAAAGATAATGTTATACTTTGTGAATAAATAGGCCCACCTACCCTGTCGACTATTGCCACATTCAAGTGTTGAAGGGCTTTGAGATTTCAATGGTCCATCTGTATTTCAATGGGATATCTTAGCTCCTAAAAGTAGAGGTCTCTATTCAATGCATGCATGTTTAATGGCAAGCAGTTCTTTCGCAATCGCAGTGCAATTCCTTTCTGGACTGGTAAGGGTCATGGAAAGGTCAGATACTGAATGTTTATAGAATCATCCCAAAGCTGTTTAAACACAGCACCTATCGCATGATTAGAAGCTCCCAATTCGAAAATGAATGGTTTGCTAGTATTATGTTGCCATGATATTGGAGGCATGATACAACCATCCTTAAGGGATTGGAATGCAACATTGGCGTGATCATCCCATATAAAGTGAAACCCTTTTTTTCAACAACCTGGTGCAGATTGTTCTTGATTAGCCATGGATGAATTTCTTATAAAAGTTGGTGAAACCTAAACATCTTGTAATCTTACATATAGAGGTGGGAGCAAGCCTTTGAGTATAGGAGTCACTTTCCGATGATCCATGGTTAGGCCTTCAGCTGATAATATGTGCTCAAGATAAGGAAAGACATTTCTCCAGCTTGAGAAGTGGGCAATGGTAAGCTTCCAATCAAAATAGTCTCAGAGTTAACTTATTTGGGGTCGATCATTAAAGCTGTTCCGACTAAGACTCATCTTCTTGCAGCCATCGATATAAAGATCCTTAATCTGGTTTCTCAGAGGAAAAGAATTTTCACAAAATTCTGTAGGTTTTCGATCGAGCCTCTGGTGAGATTCTATATAGGTAAAGTGCTTCCGACTATTCTGTTTGGCCTAGACTCTAACCCCCTATCTGTGAACATCAATTGGGATGGAGTTGAGGAAAAATTATGGAAAAGATCGTTGAACCTGCCAACCTGTGTTCCAATTGTTTGTTTAAGGTTTGAATTAAGACCAACTTCCCTTAGGGCAATGATGGAGTGGATATGGGTGTCAATATCGAGGTCAATTCTGGACTCACCGAAGAGGTCATTATATGAGGGTGTGGCACTATTAATGCAAAGAGATATCAATCCTTTCCTAAAAAACTTTGGAGCAAAGTGCCAGGAGATTTTGGTAAATTCAGATTGCACCAGGGAACTTATCGAAAATCCAGGCAAAGTAAAAGCCTGCATTAAACACATGGAATGGATTGGGACAATTGACAAGATGAGGCAGGCAAAATTATCAACATTACATACACGTACTGATAAACCCAGGTCAGTCTTGCCGAGGTACATAAGTAAATCATCTGATCCAGTCATTAGATCAGATGTCCTAAAGTTCAGGTTAAATCAGTTTCCGACCTTGCCAATTTTGTCTGTAAGAAACAGAAAAGAGTTTCCATCTGCTGTTTGCAATAAATGCAATGAAAAATAAATTCATTTGCTATATCTTAGAGTAGGGGGTAGATCACTTTCCTCTGCAGGTGCCTCTCTCTGGAACAGCCACCCTGCCCCTCTCAAACTTGAGCCAGACCACCTGAAGTTCCAGAAGCAGCTCAAGACCTTCATTTTCTCCTCAGCGTTCTCTCCCTCCCTTTCCTGCTAACCTACCTATGTGCTGCTCTGACTAGTTGCTTGGTTACCCTCAGAAACTCACTGGGCTCCTCTTTGACCAGTCTCCCCTACACTGCCTCCAGGCCTGTCACGCACTAGGGCTGTAACTGTAACCTCTACAGTCCCCTGCCTCCTTGCACTTAACCAGAGCTGTGCTACACTGGCTGCACTGACTCAGAGCAATGCTGCCCTGATTGCACTTTGCCCTTCCCTCCCGTTGCACTTCCACATTACCTTCCCCTGCACTTTGTGTTACCGCACTGGCACGATCTGAATTAAACAAGGCCTAATAAGATGGTCTTGTCCTCCCTCCGTACCCTCCCTTGTCTTGTCACGCCTAGAAACAAATGTGTACAGGCACGTTATAAATGACATATCACCTTTTTGACTTCAAGTCCCATTTTTCCCTCAGTTCTGGGACAAGAAAGAGGGATACAGAAGAATACTACTGTGGGAGTGATCTCTTAATTTGTGTAAATGACCTACACCTGAAGGGGACTGGGAGACTTAAAAAGCCCCATCAGGTCCAGGCATTAGAGAGATGCAGAACCGTGGAAGAGGAAGAAACAACGTGAACCATGGTTGCAGCTGAGAGGGAAGCCTGAGGCGAGAGAAGACGCCAGGACCACTGCACCGCCAGAGAAGGCGCCAATCGTTGGTGGTGTAAGCAGAGGAGGAGCCAAGGAGGCTGTGCACCTGCCAGCGAGAAACCACAAGCACTGAAGATCTGCGAGCACCAAGCAGAGCATACACGAGCGACTCAAATGGTGAGTTCACAACTTGTAAATTACTCTGGGGTGCTCCAACGCTGCCCGGGTGTTCACCGCAGGCCACTTCCCTAGTGAGGTTAGCGAAAGCGACAATAGATGTGATTTTGAATACCGAACTATACAAAGCCAAAAAAAAGTTATGCCTGTTAAAAGCAAATGACGTATAAATAAGCGCATGAGATTGTGGAAAGCCCAAAAATCCCACGGGAAATCTGTAATAGTTCCAAAAACATACAAGCAATACCCAAGCTTGCACCCAAGCCAAGAGTTTATAACAAACCAGCAAAACCAGTCTAACAAACAGTACTCAAGGCAAGAGGGGAACATTAAGAGGATTAATGACTATAAAGCTTACTGCTTATGTGCTACAAAATCCAATTCTATAAGTGATAACCAACATTGCCAAAGACAAGTAAAAGAAAAGAGAGACTAACCTGTGTTCAGAATTTGGTTGTTGGTACATTGGGTAAAGAGCAAACAGTCTACCCTTCTGAAGTAGAATATCCACAGGGAGAGGAGCATAGCTGCCAAGAAGTCTTAAAGAGCACTAATGTGGTTTCTTGTTTCCCCCACAACATGTTTCAAGTTTAATGCTGAAGAATAATGAAGTTGTTGTTATGCTAAATTAGAAGTCACCAATGTAGCACTTTTCTGTTCTTGTTGTTGAAGTAGACGGGCAGGCGGGTGAACCCGTAGGGCAAGAGGCATTGCCCAAAAGAGCCTGGCAGAGGCATAAGCCACATAGATGTTAATGCAAGTGCTAAACTGTGGTTCTAACAAACAACTCATATTGATTTGTGCCATTTAAAGAAGCCTTGTGAAAACTTGTTGAAGAAAAGTTTTAATTCTTCCTGAAGTCCAGTCTGAAGTAAACCATACTGACGGACATGTGTTGTTGTGTATGGGAAGAAAACCAATGTGAGAGTTCTTATTCCAGGAGGAGTGGGAACTTCTAATTTCCGGAGATACTTTATTGAAGCAGTCAAACTTTATTGCCTAGCATTTCGTTGCTGGACTGCCCCAGGGCAGGACAAAGACTGATATGTTTGGGATATTTCTTCTCTGTGAAAGATAGTGAGCTAAAGACTCTGGGTAAGGCTCTTGTAACCAGGACTCATGTCTGGCAGAGAGTCTCCCAGGACCCCCCCTTGTTATTTGCATATTACGTAACTTTGGGTCTCACCCTAAATTACTAGGGTAATCCAGACATGGACCCCTTGCTCACTATTCTTAGAGAGGCACAGCTACACCCCACTGATGAGGTTCAACCAGCCTGAAACACGTGTCTGGGGTTGCTGTTGGTACTCTTGTTCAGAGGAGAATTGCCTAGCATTTCGGTGCTGGACTGCCCCAGGACAGGACAAAGACTGATATGTTTGGGATATTTCTTCTCTGTAAAAGATAGTGAGCTAAAGACTCTTGGTAAGGCTCTTGTAACAAGGACTCATGTCTGGCAGAGAGTCTCCCAGGACCCCCCCTTGTTATTTGAACTTCATACAAAACCTTGTAACTGTATCGGAACTTTGTGTTAGAACAGATTTCCATGTTTTCTTTGAACAGTGGAGAAAACCCTTGCTCAAAAAAGAAACATTGAATATATTTGAATCAGCTCAAATCTTATATTGTTGAATTGAATTGCCATATATTTCCTTTTTGCTTTAATTGTTGTAAAAGTGTGAGGGTCAGATATCCTTTTGTTGTAGTGTTTCGTTTCATTTATTTTAGGCAGGGAAATCCTCATCAGGGATGGGATAGTGACAAAATGGCTAAAGTTGAAAACTCTTTACAAAGTTGCCCGCCTCACATTTCTTACCCCTCACAATAGACCAAGCTTGATTCAATATTTGGATCCAAGGAATATGGTTTCAAATGCCCAATTGGCATAGGGATTGTTTTCAACAAATTGAGGCCGAGATTCAGAGGAAAATGTACTGCTCCTATCAATCAAAGGCAACCACTTCATAATGTTTCCTGATGGTTAAAGTTAGGACTATGGTTTCTTCCATAATGTGTCCTGAAAATAACCCTTTCAAAAGGCTGAATTTCACTGTTGGAGACGGATGTTATATCCTTAGAGGGGGTCCACTTTTCGCCCATGAATATGCCTGATGCTCTACAGTCCACCAACACGGGTATATCTGATAGAACAGTATTGGGTGCGTGAATGGAAACCTGGAGTGTCACTAAATGGTCATCATGCTGTGCAACGTTCAACAAAAGAGAAGGGGTGGGGGCATGTTTAGTTGCATTTTCCTGTCTGGTTGTCCCAGGTATGACTAGTAATTGGCGTTTCCTGAAAACCGGGCTGGTGCCTTCACAGACTACATGATCACAGAAAGCACAACACATACAAACACCATGACTTCTGCATCTCCTCTGTTCATCGTCTGAAAGAGGCCCTCGGGCTGCTCCAATCTGCATGGGTTCGGGCTCCTGCAAATTCCTAGATGGCATAGGAGACTGGGGTAATCTGGAACCTGGTACACAACACTTTATTTTCTCTAGGTGACATTTATGTAGATGGTAATCTGGTTGCAATGTGAGGGTTATCATATCTGACAACCTAAACAGAAGTGGGCTAATTCGTCCTTTAGGGCATTGTTTAGTCCATTTTGAGGTGTCGTAAGCTTTCTGCACAAAGCTGTATGTGTTTGGAAGCTTACTGGTGTAAGGCGTATTGGACCAGTCTCCTCTGGTTCCCCTAATTTCCCACCAGAGAAGGGGGAAGGCTTGTGGGTACCAAGGTGGCTGACAGAACGTGATAAATCTGAAAGCGAAAAAACCCTGATGGAATGTTGTCAGCCAGGAATCATGTATTTTCAGCAGAGGATCCAAGCAGTGAAGTAGAATAGGAGCATAGACTTCCAATATATTGGTAAGAAGGAGCCCAGGGTTAAAGTACACAAATTGCAGGTATTGTGAACAATGTGTCCCTTCTCCACTGAGGCTAGAGAAGTCTGCCCATTATGGGAGACCCTCCCTAGATGTCTGGGCAAGTGGATCTCACAGGGAAGGACTCCCCTCCTGGAGAGAATGACCCCCATTCCAGAATTGGACTGCCAGTCCAAACCACCTTGTCTACATATATGAATATAGAAAAGACATTTATATCTCCCACAACAACTGGATTTCACAAGAATCCTTCTGTACCACTCTTGGCGGCAAGCAATGCTGAACACAGCCTGAATGCCCTGGACAACAAAGAAGGACACAGTTTCAGCTATCTCTGTGATGTGTATAAGAAGAGGATGGATTGTAAAGCAAAGGGGAACTCCTATGCAAGCAGGCAAACTGCTACACAGAGGCAAGCCTCTGCAGTACTAATGTCCTGGAGGGTCGGAGCTACGTTGAGCCTCAGAGCCAGTAGAAGCAAGGAGGAAGATGACACTAAATTGAATGCCTGAGGGTTGTCACTATCTGTCAGAAAAGCCCAGGTCGGAACAGGAACGGAGACAGAGAGATTCCCTTCTGTCTAGTTGCAGGACCTTGAAGGCCGGCAACCGACGCTGAGACTGGACCGTACGATGGAGCTCGGATCCCTGAGCTCTGCACATGTCAGACCGTGGTTGCAGAGACGCGTAACGACAGCAAAAGCCAAAGATGTTTCGGGAGCCTAAGAAACCCAACAAAAACCTACAGCTATAAGCATTATACATAGCAATTGGAAAGCATATCAAGGTTACAGGAACCTCAGAAATCCGAGAGTGGAAAAACCCTAGGAAGCTGCGAGTGAGAGAAAGACAAATATTGTGAAAACCTACTGGAAAAGCAAAGCAATTCAGGTGCCATGAGCATGATAAACCCGAGAGAAAAAACCTTTTTAAAGAGGGCCTGAGAGAAATATCAGCACCATGAATAACACCTGGGAAGCTATCCAAGTTACGGGAGCCGGGGAAATCAAAGTAAGCAAATACCTTAGAAAGGTGGGAGGGGGGACAGATATAAAGACTTTTGAAGTAAGGCTAAGAAAGCCAGTGATGAAATGAAGCGTTTGAAAAACATCACAGCATTACAGTTTACTTAGCCCCCTTTCCAGCAGATACCCTGTTATCTTTGCCTGTCTGTATCTGATTTGCAGTTTTTGCTCAGAAATGCGTGTGGATGTTCAACTCCCCCACACATTGCAATCTTCAAGGCCTAAATGGTAAACAGTGTTAAGTAGGGCAGGGGTCAGTGAAAGTTAAGAGCAGGGATAAGAAATGAAAACAAATCCCACCATGTTAGTGTGCTTTCAGGAAAGCTGGAGGGGTTGGTTAGGTGCCAGTCATATGTGCAGTCCAGTTGAAGCTCGGTATGTCAGGCCAGTCCCTTTACAAGATCACTGGTAGCACAATAATAATAATTTAGCATTTATATAGTGCTACGAAACCCCAGGCATCCGAGCACTGCTTATTATTACCCACGGTGTGTGGTGCTCAACAATCAACATATCAGGCTTGTGCCTCTAGAAGTCTGAAAGAGGGAATATATAGCCAGTTTATGTATTAGGCCTGTGACCTGTGAAGCCCAGTGTGGGAAATTTGTGTCAAATACCATATTGGGATTGTGTTACATCTCAATCAAGAGGAAAGGGTGTGTGTGGTTTGACTAGGGTCAAGGGCCCAACAAGTTTCTTGGAGACTTTTGGGGGGACTGCTCCATAGAAAACAAGGCGTCCCCAAGCAACGTTTCTATTCATCCTCCCTCATGCACAGAATCTCATTTGTTTGTTGGCTATAGGAGGACTGAGCAGGGTAATGATGTGAGAGAGCTTTTTGAAATGACGGGTGTGATTTCTGACCCTTTAAGAACATCAGCGGTATGTGAACTGGAGATTTACCAGGCTGTCCAATCTCGGCTCAGCCTGAATCAAAGTGGTTGGACGAACAATAATGAAGACAAAGACCCTCCTGGAAAAGGAAGTCACGCAGAGTGAGACATAGGTGAAGAGCAACTTGTGGAGTCAGCCGCCAGAGGAGATGTTATCCTTGGAGGCAGAGATCCAATGCAGCTTGACACAATAGGCGTGCTATGCTGCCAATCAACAAAGTCAGCGGAATGATGCTTTCTGAGACTGATGCAGAGCAGGAGACACTCGGCCATAGAAGAGAAGCCCTGACTACACCAGTCATGGGAAAATGGTGCCCGCTGATCCTGGAGGCAACAAACCAGCAAAGACCATCAGAGAGATGCCTAACTGATGCGAGAAGCAAGCAGGAGTTCACACCTTGGTGCCACGCCAGCAGAGACCGCACAATTCAAGCAATTCTGCTACAACAAACCAGGAATGTGGTTCACACAGTGAAGAGGGAGGGGGGCATGGAGATCGGCCAAAACCCAAGAGGGGCTGAAAGATAAAAACAAGACACCCCAAAACAGGGTGCAAGACTAGATACCGCAAGCTAGGGTGGGAGAGAAGAAAACCCAAGGTGGGTTGAGGAACCAGAAAACCTAGGGTGGGTTAAGAGTAACAGGACTCCAAGGGTGGGATGGATGAAAGCAAACCCAAAGGTGGGCTAAGGTTCCAAAGTGGGACATGAGAAGTGATTGCCCAAGAAGGGGAGAAAAAAAACAATATCCCCAGGCGGGATGAGAGAATCAGTAGCCCAAGATGGAGAAAGAAACAGGCAAACCCTAGGTGGGCTGAGAAAAGCCGTGTTCTGAGGCTGAGTAACCGCAGCTCATTACGTTTCAGAGACTGGCCTTTCAGGAGAAAAGGAAGAAGAAGAAGATACTGAGGACTGAAGTTTGTTGTAAAGCATCCTGCCAAGCACCCTGCTGTTATTTTCCTTTGAACTAGGGAGAAGAACACATTAGAAATTAGGCACAGGACATGCCTTATTTGCTTTGGTAAATAAAGTTCATGTTGCAAACAATACCTCTTGTCCATCTCGTTTACACTCCTTTGCCTTAATGGATCACAAGAACTGGAATTCTCTCCCTCTTGCTATCCATTTTTTTTCCACCCTTTCTTGTTTCTGCTCCACCTTAAAAGATTACCTCGTCGCCATTTTCTCTTCTTTTTGGTCATTGTTTCTCCTTAATTATTATAATGCATTATTATGTAAAGCACTTTGATAAAAGTGCTTTATAAATTCAATAAAGTCAAATACAAACCCTCACACCAACACTTAAACTGAGGGAAATTACATTGCAGGCCGATTCATATCAGGAAAAACAAACGTGAGAACTCAGAAATCCTTGTGGGGAGAAAGTGGCTCACTGCTGTGGAGACAGAGCTGCGAGGAGATGCTGAGGCTGTAGAGGGCAGTGCAAAAGCATTCCGCTGGGGGGTGGGGGGGGGCGGGTTACAGATGCTGGAAGGATGGAAAATCAAGATGGTAGCCTGGAATTTTCATACCATGTTTCGTACCTGGAAGTGCCGCCCATTTGCCCCAGCTGGGAAACCTGTAGTCTTAACAATAGTTAAGCAAACTCTAATATCCCCAGTAAAATACAGGCAGGTGAAACACTTACGTACCTTAGAGCCCCAAATACCAGCCAGGCCAGGGGGGGAGGGGGGGGTTGGCTGAAGAGCTCTTCATGTGGGCATTTGGAGAAGGAGCAGCAAGACAGAGGCTACAGAGTGATTGAGACAGGGGGCTGGGGAGAGAAAAACGCTGGAGTTTGGAGCAGGGAAGTAGGAGGAGGTGTTAGAGCCTATAGAGCTTGGAGGGACAGCCATGACTGATGATCCTAAGGTAGTAGTCAGGTTAGTGGGGACCACCAAGTCAAAAGGAAGTGCACCGGAGAGTGGAGGAACGAGCATGTGGTGGAGCGTTGAGGAAATGCAGTTATGCAGTTGAAGCTAATGGTCAAAGTGAAGGAATGGGACGAGGTCCCATAACTGAGCTTGAGGCAGTTTGTCAAGCAGGAAGGGGAAAGGAAACTGGTGGGCCAAAGAACCAAGACTCTGGTAAAGGCGATTCTAAAAGTCCTAAGAAAAATCCACTGGGAGTTTAGGGTTCACCTCTTACCTGGCTGCTTATAAGAGACAACCTAGGGACTACGCCCATGGGGCCAGATCCAGAGAACAAGCAACACTTTAAGCCATGACACAATGCCATAGAATACTCAAAATCTACGGATGGAGAATCCAGGAAATCCAGAAATTCTGAAGAGCGATACAGATACCTGTAGACAGTGATGGGGCCTACCTTGAGAATCAAGAAAATACTTTTCTTTTTATTGGATTTATTATTATTGATGGTTGACTTTAAGTCTTTCACCTTTCACCTCCAGTTTTCACATAAAAACAAGACAGAACAAAACGAGAAAAATAAAAATTACATTCCCAAGTATGAAATCCACTTTCATACTTGGGAATGTCATACAAGGTGCAGATACTAAAAAAAAGAAATCAAGTTCGTGCCATTACACTTGTCACTCTCATTACTTATTGTACATTAGTGCACTCAAATTTATTTTTGTGCCTTGATACTCTCAAACACGTTGTCTAGATAAGAGATTAAGTCAATAATGAGAGATATCCTTTCCCCATGCACGAATATAATCTACCATTCCTCTGGCGTAATTGCCTGCATCTCTTCAAACAGAAATCCCCAAAAGTGTGTTCTTAGAGCTGTAATTGCTCTACAAAACAGCAGCAGATGTTTAAGGGTTTCTTTTTCACCTTTCTCTTTGCAAACCCTGCAAGTATCGCACATTTCACTAACATGATTCATTGTTTTAGAACCTGTAGGGTCGGATATAGGTTCAATTTGAATCTCATAAATAGAGTTCTGTGCAGAGGGTTCGGGCATTTTAGCAAATATTTTGGTAAGGTGTTATAAGGTCTGCAAACAGGAGCACAATTCGAATATAATTTTAAGCGGCGAGATTGTCCAATTGTCTCAATCCGATCATGCCTCCAGATCTTTAAATGATATGATACATGATATGGCATTTATAACACGCCTATAGAGAAGTGTTTCAAGGCATGCCAAGACAGGGGGGGGGCAGATGCAGGAGAAAACAACGATCTTAATAGGCCTTGTGTGATTCAGATCGTGCAAGAGGAGAAGTGGCAGGGGGTGGAGAAGTGCAAGACAAAGGAAACAGCAGAGAGTGCAGCCAATAGGTGGCAGGTGCGGGTGCTCGGGTGTGCAGCCAACAGGTGGCTAATAAGTGCAAGAGAGGGAGCTGCAGGGTTACAGATACAGACCACTAGTGCAGGGGGTGCAGAGAGGCAATGTGGGTTGCAACTGGACAGCCGAGGACCTTGGCCCGAATTCAGAGAGTGGCCAGGTGACTGGTGCGTGGATCAGACAGGAGATCAGCAGGGGAGAGGAAGAGAGAAGGCAGAAGCAAAAGAGGAAGGTCTTGAGGTGCCTCTGGAACCAGAGATGATTCTGCTCAAGGTTCAAAGAGGAAGGGAGAATAGAGGGAGGCCCCAGGCGAAGAAAAGATCTGCCCCAACATTTTGCTTGGAAAAGCGACTGACCCTGAAAGAGTTGTAGGTGGAGGAGTGGAGGGCTCGAGTAGGAAGATATTTAGGTAGAGAGAGTTGAAGGTATTGTGGTCCTAGGCCCCAGAAAGCCTTGTGGACAATGCAGTGGGTCTTGAACTTGATCCTTGCCGCCACTTGGTGACAATGAAGAGATTTCAGGGCTGTCCGAGATACGATCCCTGGGCTTGAGACAAGGACAAGTCTTGCAGTCCTGTTCTGGATGAGTTGTAAAGGACATCAAGTTGAGGCAGGTAGATTTAGAAAGAGGCTGTTGCAGTAGTCCAGCCTAGATGGGACCAGAGCTCTGGAGACAGTGAACTCTGGGGGAAGTGAGGAAAGGAAGAGTACCTCTAAGGGGGAGCAGCTGGTAGTTTGACTTCTTAGGGATCGGCAGAGGGCTTCTCAAAGGAGAGGTTACACAAGGGAGTGATTCAGGGGGATGGGAAGGTTCTAGTGGCCAAAGAGTGAATGTGACGAGAGAAGAAGAGTGTGGTGGCAAAGAGGACCCCGAGGTTCTCAGCCTCACAGGTAGGAGCAGGAAGAGGGCCCAGAGTGGGCCACCAGAGAGTGAGAGGAAAGGAGGGAGCTGGTGATCTGATGAGGAGAGTCTCTGCCTTACTGCCATTAAGGCAGAGATCATTGGCGGAACACCACTCTTGAATTGCGGACAGACAATCTTGGATGAGAGAGCGAGAAGAGGTGGCTGAGGGGAGCCTGAAAGAGAGGCGAGTGCCATCTGCATAGTACTGAAAGTTGGAGCAGAGAGCAGCTATGCAGTGGGCGAGAGGTGCCAGGCATTGGTTGAATAGCCAAGGAGAAAGATAAAACCCCTGGGGAACACCAAAGGTAGAGAGAGAGATAGAAGAGAGGAAGGACCCAAGTTGGACCTGAGAGGGTCGATCAGATAGAAAGGAGGCCAGCCAGGCCAGGGCCTGATCGGTAATACCCAGGTTATCACAGAGCCGGTTGAGCAGGATGGCATGGTTGACAGTATCTAAAGCAGAAGAGAGATCAAGGAGGATAAGGACAGAAGGAAGGTTAGAGTTGAGGTTTCAGAGCAGGTCTTCACAGCTGTTCAGAAGAGCCGATTCCGTGCTCCTGGCCGCTCTGAAGCCAGACTGATGGTCATGGAGACAACCAACAGATTCAGTGTGGAGGTTAAGCTGGGAGATGGGCAGCTTTTCCAAGAGTTTGTCCAGAAAAGGAGCAATGGAGTTCAGGCGATAGTTAGGCGGACAGGAGGGATCGGCAGAGGGTTTCTTAAGGAGAGGGTACACAAGGGAGTGCTTCAGGGGGGCGGGGAAGGTTCCAGTGGCAAAAGAGTGAATGCAAAAGTCGGCCAAGGCTGGAGTGAGGGTGTCTATGTGGTCCTTGATGGTTTTGGATGAACAGGGAAGTACCTGTTTTGACGCGACTTTCAAAGATCAAACTTGTCCAGAAATATTGTCGGGGTGAACAAAGGAAAGGAAGAAAAGGGAGGAGGAGAGGAGGCCACAGGAAGGTCAGGAGTAGAGAAAGAGGATGGAGAGGAGGAGAGGGCAGACAGGATAGCCTGGGTTTTTGTGATGAAATGAAAAGCCAAGGTTGTGCAGAGGGCCTGGGAGGGAACAGGAGACGTAGAGACTGCAGCAGGATTAGACATCTCCTTGCAGATTTTAAAGAGTTTGGCCGAGTTGTTAGATGACGCAGCGGCACAGGCTTGGATGTGTGCTCTCTTCTCAGTGTGGACAGACAGTCAGTACTGCCTTTGGAGCAGGCAGCAGGCCAGTTTGTCAGAAGGTGCACATGATGCCTTCCATTTCCTCTCAGCCACCCTACACTTGTGTTTAAGGGGGACGAGGTCTGAGTTGTACCAAGAGTTACACTTGGCTTTGGGCTTCAAGTGGATTCTCGTGACAGGGACAAGTACATCAAGGGTGTCAGTGATAGAACAATGGAGGTTAGACAGGGCTGTGTCAGCATGTGAGTCAAGCCAGAGGTGCAGGAGGGAAAGAGAAAGTGGCAGCAAAAGCCTCAAATGACACACACACTTCATGGGTCGGATGACCGAGAAGGTGGGTGGCAGTGCTGGAGTCGGCTTGGCCTGAGCGGTATAGAGAGATGGGAGGGAAGGGGAGGAGAAAGTGGTCACTCCAGGAGAGAGGAGTGGTGAGAGGGTTAGAGAGGGGGAGGTCTGAGGAGATCAGAACATTTAACGTGTGTCCTGCAGAGTGAGTCAAGCCAGAGGGAAGAATAGAAAGAGAAAGATTTGCAGATTCTGCAGAGGAGAAGTTGAGTGGTAGAGGCCAGGAGGGAGGAGGAGAGGTCAGCCCACTCGGAAAGGAAGGAAGTTACCTGGCCAGGTGGCCGGTAAATAGTAGCCACAGTGAGAGAACGGCCAGGAGAGAGAGAGAGAGAGAGAGAGAGAATGGCCAGGAGAGAGAGAGAGAGAGAGAGAGAGAGAGAACGGCCAGGAGGGAGAGAGGGAGAGGGAGAGAGAGAGAGAGAGAGAACAACCAGGAGAGAGAGGCAGAGAGAGAGAGAACGGTCAGTAGAGAGAGAGACAGAGAGAGAGAGAATGGCCAGGAGAGAGAGAGAGAGAGAGAGAGAGAGAAAGAGAGAGAGAGAGAGACTGCAGATACAGCATTCAAAGGAGGAATGATTGAGGCAGGGATCCATTCCGGAAGATAAAGGCTACACCCCCACCGGTACAGTTGGTTCTGGGCACACAGAGGACCTTGTAGCCATCAGGGAGGAGAGTGTGAAAACATGTGACAGATCTGGACATGAACCACATCTCAGTCAGACCGAGAACATCAATGTTGAGTTCTTCCAGGACACGGCAGATGTCAGCTGCGTGTGTCACAGCTGAGCAGGAGTAGTGTGTGGCAATGTGGAGAAGGCTGCCACCTTTGAAAGACTTCTGTGGAGGGGTGCAGATCTAAGGTACGTCCTGAGGAAGCGTAGAAGGAGTCCGAGGGTGGGCAGAGGAGGAAGGAGGAGAGGGAAAGGTAGCCAAGGAGGAGTAGGAGGAGGATGCCAGAGAGGTGCAGAGGAGGGAGGAAACAGGGCAGCCACAGAAGAAGTATCAGAAGCCATAGAGGTGGCACAGGGTGGTGGAGGAGGCAGATGAGCCGGAGAAGGGAAAGATGGGACAACAGGAGAAGAAAGGAAGTTGAGGAGGCGTGGGAAGCATCTATCCGAAAGGAGGATGCTGGCCGGATGGCCTTGGATCAAGAAGGTGCCATTTAGATAAATATTAATGATGGTCTTAGAGGAGTGGAAGGTGGCCAGGAGAGTCTCCCACCGGGTGCCACCATTAATGGGAGAGGAGGAAAAAGGAGAGAGCTGAGAGACCCTTTGTGATGTCCATAGGCCTGGCGAAGGAACGGCAAAGAGGATGTTGGAGTGGGTCTGTCTGGAGGAAGCACTGGTGTAGGAATCTGTGATACGGAGGCTTGGGTTGGAGACCAGGATATCTTTCTTAAACATCTTCCTACCAGACTTAGTAAGAAGAGCACAATAGACAATAGAAAATCAGTTAGAGAAGATAGGAGAGACATAGTGCACCATCGAGGTTGCAGAGGGAAAGGGTGAGGAGGAAAAGGGGAGGTGGGGAGTGAAGTGGGGAAACAAAGGTGGGGAGGAGACACTAGGGATGGGCACAAAGAGGAGGGGTGCAAGCGGACAGGACAAGAAACAAGCAGATGATATAAATTGGCAAATAAATACAACCCAAGATGGGCTTAGATGAAAGGAAGGGCAAACAAGTAGGCAATTGGAACAATGTGGCACAACGTTAGGAGAAGACAAACAGGCAAGCAGCTGCGAGTAACAGAACAAAAACCAGTTAACAGAGCAAAACTACCAAGGGAACCTGTAAGGAAAGAAGGAACACAACAGGAGGCGAGGCAGTACAATGGCGGAAACAACCAGGCAGAGTGAGGGCTAAGTAACAAAACAAATGATCAAGGGAACCTAGAGGAGGAGAGTGAAACACATCTGGAACGTAAGCCATACGTGTATACAGCAGTCATGGATAGCAGAAGCAAAAACACAGAGTAGTCAACAAAAAGGAACCTAGAAGAAGAAAAAGCAACAGAGCAAAGAGCAGTAACAGAGGATAAGAGATGGGACTGGGAAGGGGAAAGAGCAGTGAAGGAGGGTATGGGTCCCCAAGGGAAGCAAGGACGTGCAGCCAGTCAAGGGAAGACCGGACTAGGGTTGAAAGGTCTAGGGTTGCAAGGGAGCACACGCGATTGAAGGAGGCGCACGTCGCCTAGGAGGCAAAAGAGTGTAAGCAACGAATATTGAGCAGGAGCCACGCAAACTAAGGATGTGCAGAGCGAATGCACCTGTGATGCAAGGGAGCGTGGGAGCCTCACAATCAAGGGTTGTGAGAGGCCTGTGCGTTCAAGGATCACAGGGGAACACGCACGGCCTAGGGACGTAAGCAGCATGGGAGCTCACCCGATCAGGAATGCGAGGGACCAACGCCGGCTGTGGAAGCATGGGCGTGCTAGAAGACTGGGATGCAAGGGCAGTGGGAGCGTACAAGATCAAGGATTGCGAGGGAACCACGCGGGCAGAAGAGGTGCGGGTGCGAAGCAGCCAGGGACAGAAGGGGCATGGGAGTGCACGTGATCAAGGATTGTGAAGGAACCACGCGGGCAGAGGGCACACGGGCGCGAACAAAGCCTGGGTTGAAGGAGGGGCATGGGAGCGCACGTGAGCAAAGATAGCGAGGGAACCACACAGGGAGAGGACACACAGGTGCAAATGCCAAGGGTGGAAGGGGAACTTCTTAGCTGGCAGCCGCAGACAGGAGGCTGAGGTTGCCCACACTCACTGTCTATGCCACAACTCCATTGCTGCCAAACACCTGCGTCGCTCAACCCCTGCGTCGTCCTTGTCCTGCGAGGGCTTTGCCGCAGAGTGTACAAACCTCAGGTTTTATAGGCTCGGAATCGTGGACATAGCAAACCTGCCAAGTTTCATCGGGCAGAGACTCCTGCACACCTGCTTCGCTCAACACTGCAACCTTGTCCTGCGAGGGCTTTGCTGCAGAGAGGCCGAACCTCAGGATTTGTAGGCTCGGAAGCGTGGACGTAGCAAACGTGCTAAGTGCTGTCAGGCAGAGACTCCAGCTAACCTAAATCGCTCAGCACTGCGGCCTTGTCCTGCAAGGGCTTTTTATTTTTATTGCTACCGGATTAGCCACTAACTGGGCCTCGGTTGTATCTAGGCTTTCCAGGATTTTGTTACAAGCAAGTTTCCAGTTTGACAACGATTTATAGGTCACACTGGCAAGAGCATTTTTCTGTAAACAAAAGCCTCTTGCTGGTGCTTCAAGTAGACACTTGCGGTACAAGGATAAGATCTTCCAAGTAAAGAGATTAAACCTTGTTCTTGTCTCAGTACTTGTATTGGCACACAGTTCAGGTAACTTTAGGACTTTCTTCCAAAATGGGTTTTGCAGCATGGGCCAGATTTTAGTTGGCAATACAAAAAAAGCTTTTGCCCCGTGTGTTCAAATCAGTACTACCTTCATTCTAGAGAAGGTCACTGCAGGGACTAATGAACATTTTCCATACCTTTTTTGTTTTGTTTTTTTCAACTCTTTATTTAAATTTTCACAAAAAGCAAAATATTTAAACATTGCACAGGTGTCACACTTTGCTTGAAATCTCACCTGTTTGTCCTTTGAATTCTTGGGCTGGTTCTTCTCCTTTTTCCGAACAGCTCGGGACTTGTAAAGACTCAGGCGCGTATGCTCCGTCGCCAGCGTGTTGAGTATTCAGAGCGAGTATGCGTTCAATTTCCAGGAAGGAGCGGAATAGTGAAAGTCCCGGAAGGAAGGAACCAGGATGGAACCAGGAGAAGGAATGGGAGAAGCGGTGCAACGGGCTAAGGTCCAGGATAAGGGGGAGCACAAGGGCTAGGAAGGGAAGGTCCTAAGGTCCTGAACAAGGGCAGCAAGAGCACGGGAAAATACGAGCGCACTTGTCAAAGTTCGGAAAGACTAGCGTTGAGACGCGAAGCACTGCGGGGGCGTGTCTCTTTTCAAGGAACTGGCGAACTCCTGGAAATGCTAGCGCGGTACTCGCGCACTAGCGTCGGCCATGTTGGGTGTGCCCTAGAAGGGGTGTAGCAATGCCTTATGGACCATTTAGTCAAGAAGGGGCTGGAACGGCGAATCATAACAGGTTTCAAAATTATTTCAATTTTCAAAATAACCAGGACACATTTTACCTGAATTATCACACATCATGAGCAACTCAATTAAAATCTATAAATTCTTCTATACATAACATTTTGAAGCATCCTGCCTTGTGATGTGAGTGCTTTTGTTTTATTTCCCAGGATAGCTTTGGAAGGAGCATCTCTTGAAGCAATATTAATGCACATTCCAAGGTAAGTGATTGAGTTTACTCTAGTCAGGCTTTCGTTATTCAGGTACCACGTCCATATGTTGGATTTCCTCCTTTTCGCTGACTGGAAAGTCAAGATGTTTGATTTCTCGACATTGATTTTTAGGCCATTAACCTTCACATAGGTTTGTAGGGCATTCAACTGGCATTGAAGGCCGATGGGCATTTGTTTAATTAAGATGAAGTTGTCCGTGTACATTTAGTGATCAAGTGTAAGACCAGCGATGGTAGGTGTGAAGCTCCTTGCTTTTTCCAGGGCTTCTGGCAGGTCAGAGATTAAATGATTAAATAAGGCGGGCGCCAAAGGGCACCCCTGTTTTAGGCCTCTAGAGTTTGCAATCGGGCTTGACAATAGGCCCCCATAGTCCAATTTTATTTGCAGAAATGTTTCTGTGTGAAGAGCCTTAATGGCTTCCAGGATGTCCCATGGGCACTGCCAGTTCTCTAGCTTGGTCCAAACCAGGTCTTAGGTTTTAGCAGTTCATAGTTTTAGAAGGTTGATTAGGATGACATTCAATGAAGTGTCCATCTCCCGAAAAAACCTGATTGCCACAGGTCAAATCGACCGGTCTTGTTTGTCCAGTCCTCTAGGCCACTCAAAGAAGTTTGGAGAATATTTTGCCTATAGCGTCAACAAGGGCGATTGGCCAATAATTTCACAGATCCACCCTATCAGCCTTCTTGAATGCAGGCACCACTATAGAAGTCTTCCACGATGTTGGTACCTGTTTTAGCCTTTTCATCTGGGAAAACAACAGACCCAGAAAGCTTAACCATAATACCAGCTCCTCTTTAAGAAGAGCATTGGTCAAACCGTCAGGGCGAGGGGCCCTTGATCTACTTGTTTTTTTAATGTGCATTAGTAAATCCTCTTCTTCAGTCGGAAAGGTCAATTTGGTCTTGGACTTGACCTCTCTCTGCCTCTTGTCTCTGGATTCCATATTGAACAGCGTTGCAAAGTAATCTGTCCATACAAATTCAGCCACTGCATTGCATTTGAGAGCCACTGGGGTGGCGTTCACATAGTTTATTAATTTCCAAATTTCGCTGGTATTCTTGCTTGAGATTTTCTGAAGCATTTGCTCAGTGTCTTCCTGCAGCATTTTGTATTTTTGCGCTGTTACCCCGTTTTTGTAACGTTTTCAATTTTTAATCAGTGCTTTTCTTGCTAGACAATCCTTTACTTTTAGCTTCCTCAGATCTGATCTTAACAGTCTCCTTTCGGTGATTAGATCTGAGTCATAGCAATGCTTATGGCAAAGATGTGGTTTAGCGGCTGCATTTCTGGTTTCTACGAAAGCCATCAGGAGTTTTGGATAAACAAGGACCGTAGCCTCATTCTGCTTCTTTCTTGTTATTAGATCTTCAGGCCTGTGCGTCAAGAGTAGTATTTTTGTTGAATCCATTCTTAACCGATTTCGGACCTGGGTGATATTATCTGGATACGGGTACGTTTCTTTCAAGAATTTGAGACTTGCAGTACACGTAAGATTACTATGTAGTGGTCCCTCTGGATAGTCTATTGACCTCGAGTGAAGACACCCACTGCTGTACATTCTCTGACATGAAGTAATCCAGGTCCTTATTAAGACCACCAAAAGACCATGTTGGACGTGCCGGAACATTGCCTGTGGTTTGGCCATTTAGCAGATAAAGGCCTGGCAAGCCAGCATAATCTACCCATATTTCACCTTTTTTTCTGCTGCTCTAAGAGTCTCATTTTAAAAATATGAATGTTAAACATAGATCATCGATCAGGTCCATGATTACATTTATAAAGTTTGTGTCACTGATTCCTACTAAGAACCAATAGATGTTAAATATAATCAAACATTCAGTTGAGTCTCTCCTTAATCCAGAAGTCTGAATTTTTAGAGCCTGAATGTAGGGGTTTTGATTCCATACCTCTGTAATTTTGAATGCTCTTCAGTTTTTTAGCAATGTCAACAACCCAGAAGCAGTTCTACCACTGTGGCCCATTGTAGCTGGATTCAAGAAGGCAGTGAAACCATCCTATACTGGGAGAGGTCAGGCTCTCAGCCAAGTCTCTTCCAGGCAGATAAACTCATAGTTGTCCTGTATTAATGCTTTATTGGCAACCAAATGGCCAAAATCTCTTGCATTACAGCTACCAACAACCCATTTGTCCCGTTTTTGTCAGTGGCCTAGTTAGGATACACTCCTTTTTAGTTGTGAGTGCATCAGCCAACCAGGACAAGGATTTACGCTGGTCATTATTCGTTGTATTGTCCTGGTAGGTTATTTCCCTTCCGGCCGCATTGGATTTTCCCACTGTGATTCTTAAAAGTGGGTTTGGTCCGTCTCCAATTTCAGCTCCTTTACAATTTCTAGGTGCTTCTTGATCTCTTCTAATGTTCGCAAAGGCTACAGGAGCCTTCTTTAGGTGATCTTTTCCACCTCCCAGGCTTCTCTATTTACCACCCCTACCTCAGGGTTTTCCATCAAATCAAACCCTAGCGGTTTGAAAAATGGGGCCTCTCTTCCAGGATAGTCTGCTTGATCAGGTTGAATTTCAAGTGAACAGCGGCTTTGTCCAGTCGTTCCTCACTTAGGAACTCCACCCTAGCGATGTCTTTAGATGTGAGCAAACACAATCTTGGATATGATGCAATAGTTTCAGGACATTTCCTCTATTCAGGATCAGCCCACCCTCTATCCGGAAGATCCTTTCCAAGACAACACTTAGTTCTGCATCCAGAGGCTTCTTTCTTCCATCCCGATGTTTTCCTTTTGAGAAACAATGCTTCTCTAAAAAGCTATTGGTCCTTTCTGTCGCCATTTTGACAGGACATGATTGGTAAACAGGGGACCTCTTGGTTACTATTGATGCTTGCGGCATATTCTGCTTGATTGTTAACACTATACATCTTTGTTCGAGTGTTTTAAACTCAGGGTAGGCCTTCTCCTGGCTGATCCTCAATGGTCCATCCTCATTGTTACTTATTGAACTCCTCTGGTCATCTTCCTGATAGTCAATCAGTGATGAGCTATGAACTTCCTGGGGCTCTTCGATTTCCTCTTCATCGCATGAGTATGTTGAAAAAGCTTTCAGCTGTTCAATTATTTCTCTCTCTTATGTTGTCAGTCGATCTTTGTGAGACAATTCTCATTCTTTCTGCCCTCCCCCCACTTTGTACTTCCTCGGTTTGGCCCCATTTTTTACCCCTGTTTACAGTTGGGCTTGATGGAATACTTAAGACCTTAGGGAACTCGTTGCTGGAATGGCTTCCTGTTCATTTTCTTTTTTTTAAATCATTCCTGTAAACATCGGGTATTCTTTGATGTTTTTTACAAGGGGGGGGGTCTGAGATGATCTGGACTGCCTCATCTTTCTCCCTTCCAGATTCCCCACCCACCCACTGTTTATCAGAGACCTCAACCACTTTGAGGAGCCTTTGGTCGCTCCTAGGGCCATTTGACTCTACTATTATGACCCCCTTCTCTATTAAGCAGTCTTGGGTGAGGACTTTGGGTGGCAAGATCCTTGTGCCCGTCACTATGGCCTGAGGGGGCTGTTTGTCCCAGTTTGGAATGCGTGGCATCAACATTCCGCAACTTTTCTGTTTGAGGGTGCACTCCAAAGGGGCTCTGGGCCCCAATAACGCATCAAACCCTTGATGATCTTTTTCTCAATCATGGGATCTAGAAGGCTGTGTAGTATGTTTGGAATTTCTTCCCTATTCTTGTCCAGGTTTTCTTGGACTGAAGTCACAAAGCTTTCTACAAAAAACATTTTTGAGATGAGCATGGCAGATAAGGTGGTTTGATCTCTTAATTTGTCATTATTGACTCAGTTTTATGAACAGTGCCATGGTTATGGACATTAATGCAACAGTACTTGCAATAATTCCTGAACGCACATGGTTCATTCTCAGCACAGTCGCCCTGATCTTCGATAACGTATCCCCCCGGACTGGAGCAACAGTGGGCAAGTCAGAAATATACCGGGGCACAGGGACATTAACGGGGGAGTTAAGGTCCCCACTAGTTGTCTCAATTATTCGCCCTTTCCTTCCTGTTGTTTCTACCTGAGTTAACCAGGGCTTGGATATGTTGATCTCATTGGTCAAGCATTTTGAAGGATAAAAAGCCTCTATTGATGTGATTATTTTGGTAGGACTTGTCAGTTGCTGAGCGCTTATCTGCTCAGTTTTTCCTTTGTCCTTCAAGAAATGGTTGGTAAAAGAGGCTAACAGCCTCAGGTCTGTGGTCCTCTTAGCAGTATCACTTCCTCCTAGTTTACTCAACAGTGTACTGCCGGGCATCCTCCCAGGAGTATTTCTCTTCTTGGGACAGCAGGCAGTTGCATATGCTCGGCTATCACCCAAGTGTCGTTCCAGTAGGTTCCAACTCTCTAAGAGAACAGAGTCCTGTACTTCCCCTATTTTTGGCTCCTTCAAGGGGGATATTGGCAGGCAGTGTTTTCCAATTATTAGTATATTTCTAGAGTGGACTCTTTGTTCGTTACTGCCCGTCTTAATTCCCAAACCTGCAGGTTTCCAGTTCAGGGCTTCCTGGCTTGGTGGAGAGGGGGAAATTATGGTTTAACGACCCCCCCCCACCCATTCCTGCCACCCCCGAGAATGTCTGGGGGACTGTAATTGCAGGTTCTTTCTTTGAACGTTTCCCATCCCCCTTTGGCAATCCGTAGTGTGCTTCAGGTAAGTTAGTTATATAGCTATCCACTCGTTCAAGGTCCAAAGACTGCATCGGTACGGTCTTGACGGAAGGACCAACAGTTTCTACTCTTTCCACTGTGGCCAGAAAATGGGGTAACTTGGGATGTTTAGCCGAAATGCTATGATCCGTAGGAACTTTTGGGGAATCTTCATTGTGCGATGATGGTGTTTTTTCCAGGTAGCCTTTACAGAGCAACACAGGGTTCACCATTCCCCACCCCCCCAGTCCCAAACTACGTCCATCTTGATTTTCTGTAACTCTGCAGAGCGGGGGCATCCAAGGGGTTATTGGGAGGGTGAGGGAGGTTTAAAAGCGCAATTTTCCTATAAACAGCGCTGTCGATGCTGTCACCAGGACATCCACCATGCTGACAGGGTGCGAGGAACGAAAGGCAATACAAAAACGTCCAAGTCAGATTGATCGGCCACGTTCATTTTTAAAGCCTTCATGTCTTTGCCAAACACAAGTTTCACGGTTTGCCCAATTTGTCACTAACCTCACTTGCCCTTACAGCCTCGGATGGGCTGATTAAGTGGCTTTTTTCAGCCCTCTCAGCACCCACAAGACTGCTTTCCCGTGCAGGTTGTGGCTCGTTCCTCATGATTAATAGTTCCAAACTCTGACTCCTGGATTTTCTTCTCTCCTCCACCATCCCCTGTTGCAGAGGCACTGCAGACAACTGCTTCTACTCTGCTTTCACTCCGCAAGTGGCAAGTCTAGGTATTGGTAGTTGTAGACTCCTCCCAGCAAACAGGTAACAATGAAAGCAGACTCGCAGTCAAACGCCCAGCTCCTGCAGACAACTGCTTCTACTCAATAAACTAATTGTGTGAAAGAATGTGATTGAAGACCTTTTAAGTTGGCCTTCTACTTAAGGGGTCCACGCATCAGGCGTCAAGGCTCATCCGAACTTGACATATACCTGAAAGACTTTTTGCCAACTGTTTGGATTTCCCAATCTGACAGGCACATACTGTTAGGAAAGATTTCATATTGTATGTAATTTTCCCTCCATGTGGCAACCCCCAAACTTTTTGCTGCTGTTTTACACCCTGATCTAGACTTTGCCAGAGAAGCGCCGCCTTCCGCCGCTCTCCTCTGGGCTTTTGCTCAATTCTTATGGGGAAACTGGCATGCCCTTAAGACAGTCAGTAATGGGAGACTTTGTTTCCCTTAGTTCTTTCCTCATGTTGCAACTTTTGTGCAACATTAAACAAGAGTGCACTGTAATTTACTTTACTGCGCTCTTGGGTCGCTAGTCATTCCAAAGGCCCTAGCAACCTCTCGCTGGACTCATTATGAACTGTGCAAGTGTGTCACGGACAGGACTGGTGGCAGCTATCGTTTCTCTTGTGTTTTGAACCCTTTTTTGCCATGTTATCCGCGCCTACCGCGTTTGGCACAAATAGGTGGCCAGGCTCCCAAAATGGCCATGCCACAAGGTTCTTTGTCCTGCCCACTGACCGTCTTGCCCCTTCACCTTCCCCAGGTCGAGCCGACCCGGGTCAGTCCTTATTTGGTCATGCACTTTCTCACAAAACCCCAAAGCTTTTGCGGGCTTCTGCATGCCTTGTGTGTGCACCCAGGATGTGGGCTGGGATGTCTGTTCCCAATACACATCCTGGGTGCCAGAGAGTCTGGAGTGTCCTGAATGCCTGGGACCACCATGGTCCGTGATAGGTCCACGTATGGTGTGAGTGTTTGTGAGCAGATCTCCCATTGGGTCCTCTCCGTTTTGGCGCAAAGGGAACTTTGGATAAGAGGAGGCTGAAAACACCACTACCATGTCGATCTCCTGAGTTCACACCGAACAAGGGATAAGGAGCCAAGTATCCTGCAACAAGAAGCTGAGTCGAGGAACCGCTGGTGACCCGCTGAAGGTTTGGCACCCTGAGCCGCTGTCGTCCTGCGAGATCCCTCTGCATCTGATCATCCTAGAAGGTCTGCGAAGGCGCTTCGACCCATTGGAATAGTGGGATCAACTATTCCCAGCACCTTCATCAAACCCTGCAAGTAAGCCTCTTCGGAAGTGTCCCTGGGCCAACCAGTGGGCTGACCAGCTTACGCAGGACGCTTTGCTCTGTCACCGCCGCCGTTTTGGGGAAGCCCTCGAAACGTGGTCTACTGCTTGCTCTGCGTCTACGGCACCCTCACATTGAATTTCCTACACTTGGCATTCCCAGGTCTGAAGTGAGACGAGTGCGCCCGGACCAGAGTAAACGCGGTTGCCGTGTTGCCCTGCTGTGGTAACAACCTGTGCACGTTCTCTGCATTTGGGCCACCCTCGCCCCTGCATCCTGCTACCGGGGAATCTACACGGTGTCGAGACGTCCTGATCATCGCAGCTGAACCTGGCAGCAACGTGAACTGAACTGGAGAAGTCTGGGTCTGCCTGCGTCGGGGATCGGTAAGTAGTCCATACCCCAACCGGTGGCCCCTAGCGCAGGAGCCCTTTCCTTTCTACCGGTTTTGTGAAATAACGGATCCTTCCCGCACTCTTACTCTGCCCCTGCCCGCAAGTGGAGGCCTTGCTCGAGTAGTGGGGGACTCGTTCTTCATCGCTTCATCTACCTTCCTGAACTGTCAGAGACCCTTGAAGAGGCACTAATTTGTCCATCGGCACACGCGCGTGCAGGTACTTTTGAGCATAAGGCTCCTCTCTTCCTAGGGCTCAGACATCCTCCTAGTTAGGTGTATTTCTGATGTCGAACTGGGTCTAATGATTACTTGCACTGCCTGTTTTCCTCCCCATCTAGGTGGTCTACATATTACGTGCTCATAACTCCTTAGACCCCTCGGTCTTGTATATATATTGTATTGATTGTGATGTGTTGGTTTACTTTAGTATTATTGTGATTCTTTGCTATGGTCGATGTTACAAAGGCCTTGTAATAAATGTGTCTATATTTTTAATATAACACCTGTATGGAGTAATTTGTAAGTGTCCTTACTTTGTGTGCTCATTGAGGTCTTTCAGTCACCCTCACCACTCTTGAGACTTAGTCTTGACCGCTGCCATCGCTACCCCGATTGGTCTGGCTTGTCCAGAGGTTACCCTGTTCCAAGAAACTAGGCTGGCCTTCTGAACCTCTGCCCCTCCAGGTCAGAGTTCAGAAATCCATCTTAACACATACACTTTATGCCATCCCTTTAGGAGGAACCGATCATCTGAAAACGATCAAAAACGAAACAGTACTTTTCACTCAAGCCTCTTAAAACCTACTGAAGGATTAAAAATCTTTGAGATTTATTTTTAGCTGGCACCAATACCTCTGTGGCAACTGAAGAACAGCCAAGTGAAACATCAAAAATTGGCTCTTCCTCAAAGGTTCTTTTGTTAGATCTTAACACACAGGCAAATACTGATTCTAAGATGTAAAACATGTTAAACTACATGTGATACGTTGCATATTTAATCAATTACTTTAGAGAATGGGCCTCATTACACGGAAGGCGGTGAGCCATGGCGCTATTAGCGCCATGGCTCATGCCGGTAAAATACCGGCACCGCCTTGGCGGAAAGGGGATTTGCCGCCCCATTCCAAGGTTGGTGGGGCGGTAAATCCCCCTTCCGCCATTGCCCTTCCCCATTCCCATTTCTGCCCCATAGGGCTCTATTGGAATGGGGAAGGCGCTAATTACGGCACCGCTATTTTGCGGTGCCGTAATTAGCTCTGAGGTCCCTTAGCGGGTTGGTTTTTAACGCCTGCAAAAAGTAGGCGTTAAAGCACCAACCCGCTAAGGGACCTCGTAGTAAGGCGGTAATGGTTAACGGTCACTGTTACCATTAACGGTGGCCGTTAACCATTACCGCCTTCCGTGTAATGAGGCCCAATGACTTAACATCGGAGAAACTATACAATTAATCTACGCAAGCTCTTAAAAATGTCCCTGCCATTCAAAATGGTGTGACTGCATTTGTAAATTAAAACAGCGTGAGATTTTATTGATCCACAAACTATCTAGTTTTAAATTAACGAGGGTTACCTGAACAGATGGTTTTTTACGGTTGTATTTAATTTATTATGCTATTTTATGTTATATCAATATGCCTTTCTTGATATTTGACCTTTAGAAACGTAGTCAATCCTTGAAAAGCCGTATTTGTTATTACACAGCAATACATTACCATGCACCCCTTCTTGTGCCCAGTCAGCCATCAAGACTTGCAGCTGCATTGTGTCTTTAACATGAATCACAGCCGGCACATGGGGCAACTGTGCTGTGCTGTGGTGAGTGGGGCAGACCTATTTTAAGAAAGGCATGACCCCATCAAGTAGTGGTTTTCACTTATTACACTGAGTCACCCCATATTGAAGATTACCCAGGATTACAGTTGAGGGAGTCTTGATTCTATTAAAGACACAAAGGCAAGCATTATGCTTTACTTTCTTTAATACCACTCTCCAAAATCCTTTTAAAACTCCAACTCATTAAAAACTACCATTTCCCAAAGTCTTCACTTCATGGTAGTTTTCCTGCCAACAGTCTTAAACAATGGGGACCTCTCCTTCCTAACAAGCCATTTCCTGCTCAGGTCCCTTCCTCTTTCTTTTGAGTGTTCTGAAACAAACCCCAACGTCCATCAAAGCAAAAGAACTGAACTAATCTTGTTCATAACCCAGACAGTCCTCCATTGTAGTCGGATATATTGGAACCTCTTCGCTAAGGCACCTGCCTCCATCACTGATGTGAAACCATTGATTGATTGTTTATTATGTGCTTATACACTCACTTGTTTCAAAGCGCATTAAAGCCGTGCGCTCATCCATTCATTTATTCCTGACTGGTCACAAAAACATGACAAGAATTAGGGTCGAGCACATGCACTGAGCAAGCATCACCACCCCTACAACTGTCCACACAGCTCCACATATTTTGGGCGGGATTATGATATGATAGGTTATTTATAACACGCTTCATACCTAGAGGTTTCTAAGCGCGGACCTGTGTTGACTTGCTTCCAAACCAAGCACGTTGCCCCTGAGCTATCCTCCCGAGACAAATGCTGAGCTATCCTCCCGAGATAATGCTCGACTGTATCTAGCTGTAAACTGTAAAACTGGACCCAGATTTAAGACCATACCTGAGTTTTTTTACTTATACTAGGGCACCAACGCTTAGAAATAAACTCTGCCCTTCATTTTTGGAGACAAAGGACATGAGTGGCAATGATTGGTTAAAATCCCTCGACCAGGTTTTTCAAATGCGGGACTTGTAGAATGTGCAGATATGCACATCCAGACTGCTGGGAATACACGACACAGGTGATAGGAATGTCATAATCAAAGAATTCATTAACTGCAGGTCAACATACGTGGTGTATGCCATTATATTGCTGTGCAAGAAACTGTAAGTGGACAGCACAATCAGGCAGTTGCGGATAAGAATTAGGGAGCACATGACGAGCCTGTACAACACTAGCCACACTCAGGAAATTAAAGCACACATCCCATACATTACAGGCCAACAAAGAAGGCATGCGCACAGCACATCTATCACAAATCATAAATCACAGTTAAATATATATAATATTTTTCATTTATGCAACATGATGCATAACATCGGCACATATATGGACACAAATAAAACGAGTTTCAAGTTCTAGAGTTTCCAAAAGGCTCTATTTGCTGTATGAAGTCCTCAGCACCTGTTATATATTCATGCAGGAACCATCCCCTGCTAAGAATCACAGACAAACACGCACACTATCTTTGTTTCATACTATATGATACACACCAATTGTGTCAACAGATACGAGAGAAAAAAACGAGTCGTGAAGTTTTCGAATTTTGAAATGGTTATATTTGAGGCATATAGTCCCTAGCATCCGAAATGCTTGTATAGGAACCTTTTAATCACATATACATTAGAGGATATATTTGCCTCATGTCGATGCATCAAGAGTGATTAAACAAGCATACAATAAACAGTAAACATATTGCAACGTCATACGCAAAATGTGTATGAAGTCGTGCGTTCGCTAGAATACATAAATAAAAAGACCAAACATGGTGCTGTTGGCCTTCCCTCATGCCGGATCACGCACTCTCAATGACACTGCTGGAGCCAACACATGATTCACTTTCGATTTATTGCTCCTGCTTACAACTGCTGTTTTCCTTCTCCCGCCCCTCCCCTTCCCCTTTCTTCCTGCTTCCTCCCACTGTTCTGTGTCTTCCTCTCCTTAAAGGGGCTCTGCCCTTTATTCACTGGCAACACCTCCCCCCCACTTAACATGAGACTTCCCAGGCTACATTTGCTCAATAAGCCATTGGGATCTCTTTGTGGTTCGATGAGGCCTGCTCGGTTGCTCGCAGATCTCCCCTTCATTTATTCGTTGCAGTGTTTCATGTGTCTCTTCACTCTGTTTCCTCCATCTTGATCGCTGTCTTTCTTTGGTTCATCTTCCTCTACGTATAACTCGTGGAAGAGGGAGGCCTGTGGCGTAATTTCACTGTGGTCCTTTGTCGTGGCTGTTGCTGGTTCTTTGTCCCTTGTCACTAGGATGGGATCTGCACGTTATATCCTTTCTTTGGCTTTCCTAGTCTCTCCCAGATCTTGCTCAGGCGTGCAGTCCTTCATCTGGGTTACTTCAACTGATCTATAGTGGATGTTGATGAGGGCGCGCTGTTGTGCCGTCCGATGGCTGAGACGGCTGTCCCCTGTGGCGGGACTTGGTATCATGTGGATGGCAGCAGGTACTCCGCAGTCTGTGTTGGGTTGCAGCGTGACTGCCCTTTCGGCTGTACCGGCTGTGCTGTTCTCCGCTGGACTCCGTTGACTTGGGGTTTGTCCAGGGGGTACACTTCCTCTCCTGTTTGGTAACGTTGCCTGTTGCTGGCGTTTATTGTGGTCTTCCCATTCCCTTCCCAGCACGACATCTCGTAGGGTCCTGGGTGCATGCATGACTTACGGTCGTCTCGCGGGATGGGTGGGGTTTGTGTGCTATCTACTTGCCCCTGTCCGTATCTCCTTGGACCGCTTAGTTCTGGGTAGGAGTGGGTGTTCATACCCGCCCAGTCTGGGTAAGTGAGTGTCCATGACTTTGATGGTCTTCCTGACGTCTGGCCACGCTATCGGCGGTATCTGATGTCTTGTTTGGGGCGGTGGTGCCTGGATCCTCACGTACATTGGCCACTCGTTGGGCACACTTAGGTGTTCGGGTCGTCTGGGGAGGCTTTGTGGTGGTGCTGGCTGGCATGCAGAGTTTGTAGGCAGTCCCACTCTGCACATTGCCTTGAAGTGGCCTTCTTGGCCACATCGCCGACATCTCTGTCCAGGCATGACCGTCTGTGTGGGACTTCGAGTCCGCATTTGCGGCATTGTGCATTGCTCAGGGTTGGGTACCAGTGGCGTCTGAGTTGTCTTCTTCTCCAGGGTTCCGTGGGACTGGAGTATTCTGTCCTTCCCAATGTGAGGGCCACAATGGAGTCACATTTGTTTTTGTTTTCGATGGCAGCTGTCTGTGCTTCTACTCGCTCGTACGTTCTTGGCAGATTGAGTACTTTCGTTAGGGGCATCGGTTGTTTGAGAAGGTGATTCCTGAGCGCTGACGAGGTGCACCCTTCTATGATCCTCAGCCATATTGCTGCCTCATTGTTGAAGTTGGCGAAGTCGCACGGCATAATGTTCTTCTGGAGGCGGATGACAAATTCTCCAACAGATTCATGTGGAAGCTGCACGTGTTGATTGAACGTGTAGCGTTCATAGTCCTTGTTGGAACTTACTATCAGCCTGGCGTTGACTGCAGAGAGAAGCCGCTGGTACGTGGTCCTGTCTTGAGCCGGAATCATCTTTATTATGCTTTTTATTTCTTTTCCTGCTATATTTGTAAATATGTTGATTTTGTTTGGGCCGTCCTGGTTCCCTAGCGCTCCTACAAAGTCTTCAAATTCCTCAACCCACTCCTCCCACCTTTGTCCTTGATCATGGTGTGGGTTGAGAATGAATGGGTTGGGATGTTTCATGAGGCTGGCCTAGGATGTGGGACCCACGTTCGCTAGGTCCTGTGCACCTGCGTCAGCCGCTTGTGTCTGGTCATCCATGATGAAAGGTGGTGTATCTCCCGTGGCTGTTGAAGCACTGCTCGCAATTCTTTCTGTGGTGGTGTAGTGTGGTGATGGGGGGGGGCGTGCCAACCTGCAGGCTTGAGGGTGGTGTGGGCCCAGATGTGATGCTGGTGCTGTTGGGGGTTGTTGGCGGTGTTCAAGTTATGAGCTTTGGGCCACTGCGCACTTTTGTGGCCCTTGGCAGAAGTTTGCTGTATTATGGTCTGTTGACCAGTGTGGCTCTATGGTTGGTGCTGCGTCACTCCTAGTCTCTGTGGTGGAGGGTCTTTGTGGTGGTAGTCGTTGGTGGGCGAGTGCTTGTTGTTGGTCCCCAGTTACCTGTGCGCCCCGTAAGCGTGCTGGGCTGATAGGATTTTGGCGCTCTTTGCATAGAGTCATGTATCATGGTGGCTGATCATATGCAGCTGCTGCGTGGTCATATGAGATGTTTGTCTGTGCGCCCCTGTGAGCGTGCTGGGTGGCTTCTGGTGCACTGTTTTGTTTGTGCGTATTCTGGTGGCTGCTCTGATGTGTCGCGTAGTATGGCAGGTTGCTTCTGGTCTATGGCGGTGGGGGCATTGGGTCCTTACCGGCAGCGCGCCTGGCATCTGGGGTGGCAAAAGCTGCCCACTGTGGCATTCCTCTCCCACTCACCAGGTTTCTCTGCAGGCTGCTGGGCTCACTTCTTCCCTCAACCGGCCTATTGGGCTCGCTTCATCTACACTGGACATCTGCTGGGCACACAGGCCCTTCTCGGCACTGTCCTGTGCCGCTCTTCTGCTGTGCCAATCCGGTGTGCTCAGACTGCTGGCACACGGGCTGCTTCTCAGCTGGGCGTGATATTCCTTGGCACGCACTTCCCTCCGCTCTGGGCCTCACTGTTGGCCATTTTGCTCCCGTCGTCCCGCCCAGCGGTCCTAGATGCTGGGTGAAGCCCACCCGTCCCTCACTTTGCTGCCGCCCACCAGTCTTCTGCAGGGCACCCTGCGCTTTTCGGTCCACGGCTGGGCTTACTCAACGTCCTGCTGCTGGGTCTTCTTGTCCCTCCACTCCACTGCTGGGTATTGTCCACCCGTCACATGTATGCAGCTGCACAGCATGGGCTCTCATTTCCCTTCAACGCCAGTTGTTGGCCTTTCCTCAGGCCGGATCGCGCATTCTCAACGACACTGCTGGAGCCAACACATGTTTCACCTTCCCTTTATTGCTCCTCCTTACAACTGCCATTTTCCCTCTCCCGCCCCTCCCCTTCCCATTTTTCCCCCTCCATCCCACTTTTCTGTCTTCCTCTCCTTAAAGGGGCTCTGCCCTTTATTCACTCGCAACAGGTGCCGTGTGCACTTTTGGACATGGCACCAGGGGAACTCCGTACGAATTAGAGGCTCATTGAGCCAACAATACTCTTAGGGATTACAAGAACTGGCTATCATTACAGATTGTTCTTGTTACAGGCATGACTGCATTTGATGACATTCGGCAATGAAGAACCAGAACTGACACGCACGCCGTATTATGTGATAGGTAAGCAGCTTCTTATGTTATTGGTGGTCACGAAACAGAATAAAATCACCTGCTGAAAGATTGTGGTTGCTCAATGGGCATACCTCTTTCTCTCTCCCCACTATCACTCAGCAGGGGACGTTAGGCTAACAGCAGCCCAAAATAAACCAGGAGACTGCCATTTGAAAGATGTTTAGCATCTACTTTATGGGTGCAAGGGTACAGACCAGGCCGAGTGTTAATTTTCACGTATAACTAACTACTTTCAGAAACTTAACGGTTTTTCCCTTATCCTCATAGAATACATATGTAGTGAAACAATTAGTGAGACACTTGTGCATCAAATACATTGATTTGAAATAATGGTTAAGCGGTATCTGTGCCACGGCTTGGGGGTTTCCAAACCTATCCAGCATGCGCATATTTTATGCATGGCTAAAAGCACACTCGGGTCTTAACGCCCCCAAATCCGCACAATGTATAACTGCACGACGTAATCCACACTGCCATGATTGCTTGAGGTGCCCTGCAACCACCTTAGGGCAACCCGCCCTGTATATAGAGCATATAAGAAACACTATCAGGGCATGTCCTTGCACTTTTGGATTATTTCTAATACATGAATGATACTCAATTATGTGGCAACCAGCTAATGATATTACCCCATATCTGTTCTTTCCCCCACCTCCCCGTTTAGCCTACTGATTATGGGTATGTACTACAATGAACGGATTGTACTCATATGGGACGTATCCTATGTATGATGTTAACGTATGTATGTACCAGTTATGCAATGTAAACTGACACTACACAGCCTTGAGGACGACCCGAGGTTGGAACACGTGTCGACCATTACAGAGCACAAGAATAAAAGACACTATGAATTTGTACTCATAACATGCAAATGATAATTTGCAAGCACTTTTTCTAATCCATGGATGTAGCGCAAGTGATAGCACAACTATTAATAATAGTGTTTTCTGTACAGAGGCAAGGCAAACACCTCTGAGTGCTGCCGCTGCTGTTTACCAGACACTATTAGAAGACTGAGCACACCACTTTATGGTTTAATCCCCTGTATATCCCTAACAGTTTTGTAAGACTGAGTAATCTTCATTCTATCTCAAGCCCGGAGGTGAGCATTATGCTTGTTCCGAGCTTCTCCTGACAATATCCGCAATATTGGTATTCGCTTAAAATAAAATTCTTTAAACGTAGAATCACTAGACCAATCAGCCGCTTTGATAATCTCCTGCAATGATACTCCTGCTGTAAATGCTTTGATAAACATTGCACCTCTTACAGAATGCACTCCAAACACACTAACATCAACACCTGCCAAAATCATATCACACACCCATCACGCAATGGCAGCAGATCCATCTGCCCGAAACGGCTTCCTGTGCGTAATCAACAACTGCGGGACACCCCTTAGCGGTCCTGATTTGATAATGCTGTGGGATATTTTAACCCACTTCTGCTCTGCTATGCTGCAGCACTGTGTTATGAGGGTGCCAGAAATAACAAAATTGCTGCAAAACCCTTGTGTGCGCCAAAACCTCTGAAAATGGTGCTTTGCAAAGCACAAAAAGATGGCTGCCCAATCTGCCACGCATGTTGTCAGTGGTGGAAAAGAGATCTCACTCCTGGAATATGTCACTGGGCTCCACAACAAGTAAAAATAGAGTACAGAAGGAAAAAGCAGTGTTGCTAAATCACCCCCAAAATCTTGCCTTAAATCCGTTGTTCTTTGTTGCTGAGACTGCAGAATGCCGGTACAAAACACCCTCAAACATCCAAAATTCTTGCTGGGTGCTACAATTCACTTAGTTTAAGAAATCATTGTGAACTTGCAAGGTCCTGAAAAGCTGAACGCATAAAGGGATTTCCACAGCAAAAGTGGCCTGTCTGTGGATTTCAAAAATCTCTGTGCAGCAGTGGACTGCTGAGAAGACCGCTGTCAAGAGCCTGCCTGATTAAACTTTAAACATGTATAAACTGAAATCAAATGTTTGCAATCTAAGAGGCCTATTACTGATAGTAACCATATTGTAATTGTTTTGATCCCATGGTTTAAAATCTTGAATCAGAATTCTAGCTGCTATTTTGAAATCACAAGTTTGTTTTAAGCTAAGGGAAAATGCAACAGAATTAACAATTAAATCAAGCCTGGCTAAAAGCTACCAAACTGGAATATCAGGTTTCTCCACAGAAGGATGACCTTTCCCCCGACCAGGAAATCACACCCAAGCAGTAATTATAGGGTTTGGAAAGAACTTGGTCTACAGAGGCAAAAGGGAACAATGAACAGCTGCTACTAAGGAAATGCGGGGTGTGAGGACAGTCGTAAATGGCCTCTGCCAAGAGCAAACCGGGAGGAAACTGCTTCTGGACAGCAGGGAGACAGAAAGAGGCGGACCCGAACAACCATCTGTGGCTGAACCTTCACAAAGAACATTTTCTTAAAAGACTTATAATTTGCCAGTTAAAATTGGAAAAAATGCAAAAGTAATAGATTTGTGAATCATAATTTTGGCTGCACGTTTCAAGAGGCGGAAAAATCGTGTGACATGTTCTGGAGAGAAAGGGCAAGAAATGTGATTTTACACAAAATGTATTTCTGCTAGAAGTATGAAACTTTATGCACGTATGCCCATGTTAAACGGGCACACTTGTAGAAATGTGCTTATAAATTGGACATTGGGGGGTCATTATGAGCTGGGCGGTAAGGGTTAACGGGCACCGGTAAGGAGACCGGTGCCGGTAATCCCTTAATGCCCAATTCCGAGGTCCCTTAGCAGGAACTGTAAAGGACATGTGGTCTGCCCACACGTCCTTTACGGGTCCTGCTAAGGGACCAGGGCACTAATAACGGGCCTGCTATTCACCGGCCAGTTATTAGCGCCTTCCACATTCCCATTGAGCCCTATGGGGGCTCAAATGGGAATGGTTGGTTGAATGGGGACTTACCAGGTCCGCACAGGTCGGAATGTCCCGGTAAGTCCCCATTCAACCAGACCAGTGCCGGACCCGGTATTGGAGGCAGCCATGGCGCAAATAGCGCCATGGCTACCTTCAATCTCGGAATGAGGGCCATTTTTGTGTTCCTGATGAAAAGGGCAAAATTCTATGAAAAGCTGAGACAAGATCCCACAGCTATGGGGTTTTGAGGGTAGCTGCTATATAAAATATGTAATCTTTATATATGATTGTTATAGAGGTTGCACATGTGTAAACATGTATGGTGACAAAAGTAGATTTTGTGTTCAAGGGGCTAGGGGTGGATTCTCTGCCTCATAAAATCACACCATAAAGGTGACACTATTTCTCTCCTCCTATCAAGGCAGAGAGTAGACTCTGACGCAATCACCTGTCAAAGGGGAGAGTTTAGGATAAACCAGCCCATATACCCCCTTTATCATAGCATAAATAGAGACAGCTCACCACTCAAAAAGACAGACAGATTCACTCACTATCCTGATACTGGCAGAGCACCCTGCTGCTGATTTCTACATCTTCCTTGCTCCAGACTCCCGAAACTTGGCAAAGCAGAAACATATTGCATAGCTGAACCATGTTCAGCCAGGCCTCAAATACCAGAACCCCACAAACCCAATGGGAAGCATCAAAATACAAACGGGCTGCGCTGTACTGCTTGCCTGCTAAAAGAATTATCAGAACCAAGAAGGGCAGATCCAATCAAGTTCTGTGCCATGCTGTTACCAGAGTGCATTGCAGATCCAGTCCAGTCCTGTGCCGTGCTGTGACCAGAGCGCCTTGCTTATTGCAGATCCAATCTGATGTGCCCAGCTGTCTGTCCTAGAACCAGATTCCATTCCCTAACCAGAATCTTGACAGACCAGAATCCTGAGGGTTCCGTTTAAAAACATATCTAGTGAGTATCTATAGAAAGAACTGTGTCACTAGCATATGTACCTTGCCTAGTTAATCCCCATCTCAAAACAATCCTATCTTGTATTCAGAACCTGCATTGTTGTAAGTATTTTTGAATTGTCTGAACTCTCTTCTGTACTAGTATTACTAAAACAATCTTTGCACTGATCTTTTCTCATCTGAAGAAGGTGAGTTTCCTCTGCAGGCAGTCATTCTGATCAAGTGGCTGTGTTCCAGTGGGGCATTCGTTTAGTTCATAGTCATCTTCTAGTGTAAGAAATCCTTTTGTCATTTTAAATGTGCATTCCTGTTTCCCATTCTTGCGCCTATCTCACAAAAACGACCACCACTAAAACGTCCATAACCTCCTCAGTTTTTGTGCTAGAAACACAATTTCAACTTTTGGCTGTAGCTAACATGCACAGCTTAATATCGCATCTACAACCACATCCCAAATCCATATGGTTCTCTCTTATCGCACAGTGAAAAGTTTGCCACAAATTTCGTTTTTTGGGAAATTATGACATGTGTAAAACAGCTTTTGGTTGCTTCCGACTTGAATTTTAAGATTTCAAATTGTTTCTTGGTATTAAATCATTGCTTGTGTTTGTGTGCAACTATCCAAAGTGGCTCCCCTAAGAATTTATAACAATTTTAGCAATTGTGACCATATTAGTTGTTTTTGCCCAGTCCATTCTAAGATAACTTTAAAAGCCATTCTGACAGCTTGACAGTCAATTCCGTTTTTTCTCTTGTGTTTGCTGGGGGGAAGTGGGATTGATATTCTGTTTGTATTCTGCCATTCCTGAATACCTGCTCTCTCTTCCTATCTCTTTACATTGCCTATTGGGGGGTTGAGGGATGTGCAGGGGGAACCTATAACCACAGTGCCATCTGATCTGAACACACACACGCAAAAGTATCATTTCTGTGCTGAATTGTTTTGCTCACTGTTACTCCTTGTGTATTAAAGAGATTATTCGGTGTTACATCACCCCATTGGTGATTATGGTGTACCCATTAAAACATAGTGTGATTAAATTGTAAATACATAAATAAATATTTTAACTTTGCAAACCAGCCTGAATCCTGGTTCAGTGTGACCAGGAGGGGGAGGGGTTCCAGGAGAGGGGCGTGATATGAGTGGTATATCGTTCAGAATAAAGAACTTTTAGACAAAAATAAATAAGGATTTCAGTGGTGCATTACATGCTAGGCATTGACTTGGATGTGTGCCGGATTGAAATCACTTACAGCTTGGGGGCTCGTCACAAGATCCTGAATTAGACATACCACTTTTGAGAGTCTAACGCACCGTGCTAACTGACGGGGTACATACACCTTGTTGGGCTACCACACTGTGCTACACTGTGAAAACACCCTTCAATAGAAATACTCAAAGGAGTAGGGCCTGTTTAGCAAAAATAAAATAACCCTGAGATAAGTCAGAAAGAAATTGATATTTTCGGAATGGCGACCTTAGTGGAAATCAATATGGCAAAAGAACACCTACTGCACACATTGTTTGTATGGGGTGAATGGGTTGGGCAGGATGAGAATGTCTGGCTGCAGGAAATCAAACAACAAATCACTGCCATAGAATTAGATACATGGCAGGACCAGGGTCCATGACAGCAGGCACTTAGTGAATTGTATATGGCCCCAAAAGTAAAAGAAGAGCAATGTAGAATTGCCAAAAAAGCGGCTTACCTATACCTCCACATTGGAGTAATACAGGAACAATATGCTGAAAACCTAGATCTGGCAAAGAGGCAAGTACAATCCCTAGAGAAAACCCAAACTGATTTGGACTCTGCAGAGCAAAGGCTACAAAAGAGCCAAGAATCAGAGAGAGAGAAACCAGACATTACCTGACAAAATTAAAGGAAGATCTGGATCTCCTGCAGCAAGAGAAGATAGAGCAAGATACCAAATTACTGACACTGCAAAAGGAGTGTCAAGAAAGGTTGGATTCTCTGCTCTAAAAACTCTAAACTCTAAAGCTGGAACAGCAAGTAAATTATAATAGAGCCTGCGCAGGGCAGATAGTTCCCCTAGAAAATCAGATTGATGAAATGAAGGAGGAAAATAATAAATTAATAGTGAAGGATCTCCACACTCAAACAGACTTTGATGAGGAGCGCCAGAAATTATGTGCCATTAGAAAACATAGGGACGACCTGGCTGCACAGAGGGGTACTCTAATTCAGGAAAGGGACGCCTTAGGCCAGGAAGTCAGCCATTTAAAATTCAAGGTGGAAGAAAATCACCTGGCCCTTCAGGGACTGGGTGAACTCAAAATGGACTATGAAAAGCTGTTAGAGCACACCAGGAGGGTGGAAGATGCTCTGGCAAAGAATGATCAGGCCAGTAAGGACAGGACTCAGGAGGTGAGTCTCCTGCAGCAAGCGTTGGCCCAATACTCCCAAAGCAGGCAGGAAGCACAGAGAGACAATGAGGCTCTCTGTGAAAAAAATGACAGGCTCCATAGACAGATAGCCATGCAAGAACAACTAATAGAGACCAGTAAGGCCTTAATAGAAGAACAAAAGGGTCTGATTCTTGCATGCCATCAGGGAGTAGGGGCTGAGAGAGATCAGGTCAGATGGGAGAGGGAAACCCCTGAGCATAACCTCAGGAACCCTGTTCTCGCCAGAGACTTTAATCCCTTCAATTCCATGGACTCTGCCACCCCCATATCCACTGGCTCACATGAACCAAGGGCCACAGGGATGGTAGACTTCAACCCAATGGGAAATATGGGGCTAATAGGTCAGCGCCTCCCAGAAATGGATGGGCGGGCATCTCTGTACAGGTTCCCAAGTGCTAGGGCCATCTTCTCTGATCAGGGAGACTCTAGTGAGGGGAGAATCAGAGAAATGGATCCTCAGAAATATAATTTACCAAGAGATCAGACTGTGAAATTTGGTGGGGAATTCTATGAGACTAGGCCTACTAAGAGCATACTAAAAACCTCTTCCCAGCTAGGACAGTGGGAGGGGTACTCAACCAATCCTGGGAGCAAGGAAGAGTCAGAAGACTCTTCTGAGCGCCACAGATCCCTAGAGACTAGGCCCCACATTCTGCCAGCCAATTCCAAGCTCGCAGAATCCGGGAGAGTCTAGAAGATCAGACAGCCACCTCTGGTAGTAGTGCCTCAGAGTCAGAGGATGAGTGGACCAGAACTTAAAAGGCTAACAAAGTTAAGAGGGCCTTACTCAAGGATCCCCTGAAGCAAATAAAAGCTATTAGGAGTATCATCACGCCCTACCACAAAAATGCCAAATATTAGGTTTGGGAGCTCCTTGAATTATTTGAGCAGATGATGGAGACGTTCCACCTGAAGGACGGCCATAGCTATATTCAGTATGTAAAGTGGATGTTTTCTCCTGAGTACTCCAGCTTCTTTGCAGGGCTGGAGGATCAGAACCATTCCAGATGGTCCACCTATAGGGCAGCCATCCTGAAACATTTTTCCATTCATAGCAACCCTCAAGAGGCTCACAAGGCAGCCTACAACTTACAATGTGGGGAAGACCAGGCCCTACAAGAATTTGTTCAGGAATTGAAGCGCGCCTTTGCGCAGACCACTAGAAGGGTGCGCACGGACAGTAAGGAATTTGTGAACACCTTCTTTCATGCTCTCCCGAAATACATTATGACCCAGCTAGTGAGGGACTTCCATGAGAAAAGATCACTAGACTGGGTCAGTGAACAAGCAACGCACATCTATGAAGTACAGAAGCTGTTGGAAAGTAAAAATACTACCAAGAGCACCAAACCAACCAACACCCCTGCTGCTGCTAAGGTGGCGGAGGTGAAGGTTTCCCCCATTTTAGATCTGGAGAGGGGGGGCAAAAAAACCTTCCAGCACAGAATCTGTCCAACCCCAAACCCAGAAGGCCCTCTGGCCAATCCCAAATAGGGAGCCAGGGAGGTAACCCCACAAACGGGACCCCTAACTCCCCTAACTACATCAGCCCACGCTACAAGGGAAATAGACCCATCTGGGCTATGTGTGGACTCCTCCAGCCGAAAGGGGGAGGGATCCAACCAGACAGCTGGAAAGCCAGGAAACTTCCCTCCTCCCTTTCCCCAGGAGGGCAGTAATCCCCCAAATGCCCGACCAAATTTCTTTCCCCCGTACCCGCCAAACTTCAACCCCCAAAACAACCCTTCTTTCTTTCCCCACTTTCCTGAGGTCAGACAGCCCAATCCGGGAGAGGGGAGACCAAGGGTGCAGGGGTACCCAAACTTTCCTAACCAGGGGTATTATGCGAGAAGGGATAGTAACCCTTCCCGGGATCAACCTAGGGTAGACCTGAGGACCCCGTACCAGCCAGAGCGGGTGTCCAAACTAGAGCGCCATATCCAGAACATGGCACAGGATCTGGGTTGCATGCTGAGAGCTCAACAGAACCCTTAGATGAGCATGGTGGGTCAGAATTCCTCAAATGCAGGGTTTTGGTGCTCCAGAACAATGACAGAGAAGAACCCCGATAACCCACCGGTTCCCAGGGAGGAGGCACAAGGGGAAGGGGGGTGTAAAGCCTTAAAGGAACCTTCCTTCCCCCTGGAAAGCCAGGAACCGTAACCAAAATCTCCTGCCCCCGAAAGTCTACAATCCAAGCAGCAGTGGGTGGGGAGGATAAATAAAGAGCATAAAAAGGCCCATTTTGTGGAGGAGGTGCAAATCTTCCAGTTTGAAGGAGAGGGGGTCCTCAGAGGATTCTGGGAAAAGGATCTTCTCCTTCAGGGATGGGGGAAACTCCTCCCAAAGAAAAATGGGTCCCAAAGGATCCCAATTCAGACTGGGCAGATGTGGGGACAGAGTTAAAACCGCTCATCATCAGTACCCAGAATGACGAGCACGAAAATCCCCTGGTTCAAACCCATCTTGGTGACTGCCTCCAAAAAGGGGGGCGGGGGCAGCCCAGAATCAGAACCAGGGGAGCCCAAAAATTCCCCCATATCTAGCTGTCACTATTTTCTTACAGGTTCCCAAGATCCCAAACAGAATCCTGCCCAAATCACTTCTCCATCGGTATCCAAAGCAAAGAAATGAACCCACCAGTTGGCCAGAAATGTGCATTATCTTTGCCCCCTTGAGGAAAAGGAGGGAAGATTTTATGCCCCGGTCCAAATACAGGGTCAATGTACAATTTTGGCACTGGTGGACACTGGAACCCAAGCCGCCCTTCTGTCACAAAGGGCCTTTGATCAGCTGAATTTGGGAAGGAGGGAGAAATACCAAATTCCTCTCACCCCTCTTCCTGGGCAACTTCAGAACTTCGACGGGAAGGAAATTCCTGTCGAGGGGACGGTGGATTTAGACATTAAAATTTGGTGAAACAAGGTGAAGCAACCAGTCTCAAGTTGTGACTCAAGAGGGCACACCATGTTTACTAGGGCATGACATCCTGCATAGATTGTCTCCCCTCATAGATTGTGTAAACAAGGTCCTCTGGACCCAGACTACTGACCAATAAAATTGAAACAGAGTGTCAACCATGTTAGTTTAAATGGCACATGCCACATGGTTGAACAAAAACCTGACCAAATTGAGTTCCACTTCCAGAATAATCAAATCCCAGATGTGACAGTAATTGCAGTAGGACAACAAACTGGTGATGAGGAGTCCTCTCTATTTCTGAAAATCAACCTTCCCTCCAGTCTAAGGTGGCATTCCACACTGGAAGGAAACACACTGAAATTCTATACAAATTCACAATCAGAAAATCCCATTCCTATAGGCCAAAATGAGAAATCAGCTCAAAGCTTGGCTGATATTCAGAAAATTGGAGAGCAGTTGTTCATCCCTATTCAGTTAAATGAGGGGAAGGACTCTGTTCTCGTCCAAGTATGTGTGAACAATGGTAAGAGCTTCTTCAGTGAGGCCATGTTCCGCAAACTCCCAAAAGATCCAGCCATTCCCACATTTAAACTGTTAGACAAATGGGAAATAGACCTGGAAACACCCAATTCCAAACATCTCCTGCCTAGCAGGTGTATGCTCAAAATTTCCATAGGCAACAAGAACATAGTCCATAATTGTTGGGTCATGCGAGATGTCCCTGCTGCATTTTAATTAGGCAGTGAAATTCTCAATCGCTTTGCTATTAGTTTGGACCTAATAAACTTCAAAGCTTGGTCCCGATTAGTGGGTAATCCCATGGACTTTGATGACCCAGAGAAAGCATTTTGGTCAGCTCAGCTGCTGCCATATGCAGTTGAAATTCAGATTGGAGAGGAAGTCACCATCCCAGAACAGACCCGACAATTCTAACTGGAAGTAAAAATTAAAAGAGGACAGAAATGCCCAATGCTCATTTCCAACAGCAAGCGTTGGGGGTAAACCCAACACCACTAGTCAACATAGAACACAACACCATTCCAATAGAGGTGGATAACAGCGACCTAAAGAGCATCACTCTGGGCGCAGGCACCATTATTGGAATGGCGGTTGATGACCGACATTTTTCCATAGATTTAGGTAACGAACTGTTAGGACCAATCCCCAAGGACTGTTTTGACAGTGATAGCGACAATGACAACACCAGACAAGATCTTCAGCCAGCATGGGGGAATTTCCTGGTGTACTCTTCCTGCCCTTATGGTAAGGAAGATGTGACCTGTGACTTCAGAAGGGATGAGGTGATCTTTCAAGTCCACAAGGACTGCCTTCCCCACCTGAAGCCATCAGTCCAAATCAACACTTTGACCAGGGACTTCTCCACCCAGCTGGAGGAGGCCGCTGAGATAGCCAAACCAGAAGTCTTTCCAGGCTTCAGGCAAATGGTTGAAGAGAGAGTCAACCTAGCTGATGCCTGTGAGACTCTGGAACAAAAGCAAACATTGAAACAAGTTTTTTTAGATTTTCAAGATCTCTTTGCGGTCGACTCATAGGACTGTGGTAGCACCGACATCCACACACCAATTCCCACGGACCCTGGCATGACTCCAGTGTTTGTGAAGCAATATCGCTTGCCTCTCGCATCGATGGAGTCCCTTACTGAAGTAATTAAGAACCTGGAGTCCCGTGGGAAAATTTGTCCAGTCCACAGCACCTTCAATAATCCGGTGATGGGGATTTTGAAACCTAACGGCCAGTGGAGACTCTGTGCTGACCTGAGGGAGCTCAATAAACGGGTCCATACTTCCTGATGGCCTCTCCCCTACAATAACCAAGGGCTGGCCCAGATCCAGGGGTCAAAGGTATTCACTGACATTGACCTGACCAATGGGTACTGTACTGTATCTATCAGTAGGGAGGACCAATACAAGCTGGCCTTTACCTTTGGGGGGCAGCAGTACACTTAGACCCAGACTCCGTTCGATACATCAACTCCGGCAATTCATTTTACATCTTTCTACATAAGGCAATGCCCGACCTAGGTGAAAGGGGTAACCTGGTCTATGTAGACGATGTTCTAGTCAAAAGCTCAACTGTGAAGGAACAAATAGCGGAGATCCGTTATGTTCTGACCCAGTTGAGGGCTGCCGGAGCAAAACTTTCTTTTTGAAAGGCACAGTTGTGTAGAACCCGTGTCAATTTCTTGGGGCATGAGATAAATCCTCAGGGTGTCTGTCCCCAGGAAAAGTAGAAGCCCTCCAGAAAATAAAAGACCCCACAACTCTGCTGGAACTAAGGAGCCTCCTTGGACTAACTAATTACAGCAGAAAGTTGAGGACTACGCAGAGATCACAAGACCCCTGATCCATCTTTTGAAGGGGGAGTCAAGTGGGAGTGGGGTCCAGAACAAGCCGAGGCAGTAAGACAACTTAAAAGAAGCCTCTCAGAAGCGCCTTGCCTAGCTAACCCGGTCAAAAACAAGGAGTTCTTCTTGGAGACAGGGTTCTCAAATACATGCTTGACTGCAGTATTATATCAAAAGCATGACAAGGTCAATAAAGTAATCTCCTATGGAAGTAAGACTTTATCCTCTGTGGAGGAAAAATTCAACTATTGTGAGAAGGCACTCCTGGCAACCGTGTGTGCATTGAAGAATTACTGCCCGTTTATCCATGGGGAACACATCATAGTGGAGACTCTACACCAGCCTCTGCAATATCTTCAAAGTGCCAGAATCTGGGCCGGAAATGTGAGTAATTCCCGAATTACGTCCTGGATTATGTTAATGCAAGGCTTTCCTGTGGAGGTCAGATATGGCCAAAACAAGAAGAGTCCCCTCGAGCAAGGTCTGGCTGACTTGCATGATTGTGCCAGAGAAAACTGTCAAGGACGAAAGTCTTAAAATCAAGGACAACATGGAGGCATACCTTAATTCCCCACACAAAGTCTATGAAGAAGACCAGTGTGAGGGAATGCGCACCGTCTATGTGGATGGATGCTCCTACCATGTTGACAACAACGGGGAAAAGGAACTTGTGACCGGCGTAGAGAATGCATGGGTGAATGATGCCCCAGAACCCTCCGCTGGGCACAAAATCGGTCCCCAAAGTAGTCAAGTGGCAGAGCTGATGGCTGTGCATGAAGCCATCCTCACTGCTGTCCAACACCAACTCCATGAACTGGTCATAATCATTGATTCGGATTATGTATGGAATGGGTTCGTGGAGCACCTGGTCAACTGGAAAACCAGAGGCATGCTATGTGCTAATAATAAACCTTTAAAACATGGAAAATTAATACAAAATATTGATGATCTGGTCACCTCGAATGGGATGACCATCTACTGGAAAAAGATCAAGGGTCATTCTAAAGTAGAGGGAGCAGACAAAACTGGAAATTACCTAGCTGATCAGCTGGCCAAAACCAGAGCCATCCAAGGGGATCTACTTGAGATAGAGTCACTATTGGGGGAAATCCAGGTCACTGCTATCACTAGGTCCCAGACACATGCTCACAATGAACTCTCAACTGCACAATGGAGTAAGGAGACTCCAGATGCGGATTTGATTACGGCTCAAAAAAGGGATCTAATCATTGGTAAGTTTTATCAACACATTGAGGACCCCGAGAACTTTCCCCTGACGGATACCGATTACATTGGGAAAGAGGACCTCAGAGTGTTGATGAAATGTCCAAAAATGTTCCGAATCCGGGACGGTTTGTTGGTGAGGAGATCCATAGCTGGCCATGACCAGTGGGTGGTCGCTACCTCATTCCGAACCCTGATGCTAAGTCACGCCCATGATGCGGCCACAGCCGGTCATCGGGGGTTTCATACGACATTAGAAATCTTGCGAGAGGTTGTATACTGGCCACACATGGGGCAGGACCTCGACCAATACTTGAAGGGGTGTCTTGTGTGTGCACAATTTCAGCCAACATCTCTCACACACCGTGTTCCCCTCCAAAAGAAGGGGATGACACTGCCTTGGTCAGATTTACAAGTCAATTTTATCGGGCCCGTGATTCACTCCTCTAGGAGGAACAAGTACATGTTGAATGTAACATGCTTGTTCACTAAATGGGTGGAATGTCTCCCGGCCCCAAATTGCAAGGCAGAAACAGCAGCTGCCCTGATGATCAATCACATCTTCTCGCGTTTTGAACTACCACAAAGGATTGAGTCAGACCAAGGCAGTCACTTCACTAGCGAAGTGATGACAAAGATGTGGAAGATACTTGGGGTCAAAAGGGAACTACACATTGTCTACCGGCTAGCCTCTAGTGGTGGAGTTGAGAGATACAACAAGACTATTGGAGCATATTAAAAAAGTTTGTGGCAGATTCTGGGCCAAGTTCGGACATTTGATTACCTCTTGTCCTGATGGCCATCAGATCTACCCCTTCTTCTGCAACAAAAATGTCTCCATTTGAGCTGATGACTGGATGAAAGATGGTGCTACCTGAGCATCTGCTCTACAGAACCCAAGAGCAGACCTTGATAAATGCCTCCACAACTCATGAGTATGTTGTGAATCTAAGAAAACACCTTCAACATGCTTTTGCCTATGCTCAGCGGATTCTAGAAAGATCTGCAGACAGTATGAAGACCCAATATGACCTTAAGACAACTAAAAAAGAATACCAAGTAGGAGACCGGGTCTACTTGTACAATTTCCAAAGGAAAAAAAAGCCAAACAGTGCAAATTCCTCCCAACTTGGCGGGGCCCTTTTAAAATTGTAGACAGAATCTCACCAGTCACCTACAAAATCTGCATCCCCAGGGGCAGTTTGGCAGAAGGGGAAGACAAGTGGGTCCACATAATTCAGCTGAAGAGTTGCCCTCCCAGGCACGCTTTTTGGCAGATAGAGGAGCCAACCGGAAACCCAGAGGGGGGCATGCCGATACCTAGAAGAAGCCAACTGTTAAAACCATTAGTAAATACAGGGAGGGAATATTGTAAATTGTATTTCAATGTATGCATCTGCCCCACTACATGAGTAGTAGTGGGGAAATTTCCATAACCATGCTCTGTTCTGTCTCATAGCATTGAAACCAAGAATTTCTAATTACCAAGGAGGACCACTCACGGACCGGGAGGAAAGACCCAAGGAGCCCAGAGTATCGCTTCATACTCCCATCCAGAACTGGCGAGGAGAGCATGTCGATCCAGCATTGATGGCAGAAGCAGACGACTTTCTCCACCTGGACCAAAGAAAGAAAGAACATCCCAATCTCCCGACTTCCCCCTTGACAGGCGGTCAAACTCAAGTCGTGAGAGGGGGCTCTGTGGGATGTATTTACCCACTTCTGCTCTGCTATGCTGCAGCACTGTGTTATGAGGGTGCCAGCAATAACAAAATGGCCACGGAACCCTTGTGCGCCCCAAAACCTCTGAAATCGTGCTTTGCAAAGCACAAAAAGATGGCTACCCAATCTGCCACGCATGTTGTCAGTGGTGGAACAGAGATCTCACTCCTGGAATATGTCACTGGGCTCCACAACAAGTAAAAATGGAGTACAGAAAGAAAAAGCAGTGTTGCTAAATGAAACCCCAAAATCTTGCCTTAAATCCTTTGTTCTTTGTTGCTGAGACTGCAGAATGCCAGAACAAAACACCCTCAACCATCCAAAATTGTTGCTGGGTACTACAATTCACTTAGTTTAAGAAATCATTGTGAACTTGCAAGGTCCTGAAAAGCTGAAAGTATAGAGTGATTTCCACAGCAAAAGTGGCCTGTCTGTGGATTTAAAAAATCTCTGTGCAGCAGTGGACTGCTGAGATGACAGCTGTCAAGAGCCTGCCTGATTAAACTTTAAACATGTATAAACTGAAATCAAATGTTTGCACTCTAAGAGGCCTGTTACTGAGAGTAACCATCTTTTAATTGTTTTGATCCCATGGTTTAAAATCTTGAATCAGAATTCTAGCTGCTATTTTGAAATCACAAGTTTGTTTTAAGCTAAGGGAAAATGCATCAGAATTAACAATTAAATCAAGCCTGGCTAAAAGCTACCAAACTGGAATATCAGGTTTCTCCACAGAAGGATGTCCTTTCAGCCCACCAGGAAAATCGCACCCAAGTGATAATTACAGGGTTTGGAAAGAACTTGGTCTACAGAGGCAAAAGGGAACAATGAACAGCTGCTAAGGAAATGCGGGGTGTGAGGACAGTTGTAAATGGCCCCTGCCGAGAGCAAACAGGGAGGAGTTTGCTTCTGGACTGCAGAGGGACAGAAAGAGGTGGACCCGAACAACTATCTGTGGCTGAAACTTCACAAACAACATTTTTTTAAAAGACTTATAATTTGTCAGTTGAAATTGGGAAAAATACAAAAGTAATAGATTTGTGAATCAAAATTTTGGCTGCACGTTTCAAGAGGCGGAAAAATCGTGCGACATGTTCTGGAGAGAAAGGGCAAGAAATGTGATTTTACACAAAATGTATTTCTGCTAGAAGTATGAAACTTTATACACGTATGCCCATGTTAAATGTGCACACTTGTAGAAATTTGCTTATAAATTTAATTGTGTTCCTGATGAAAAGGGCACAATTCTGTGAAAAGCTGAGACAAGATCCCACAACTATGGGTTTTTGAGGGATAGCTGCTATATAAAATATGTAATCTGTATATGTGATTGTTATAGAGGTTGCACATGTGTAAATATGTATGGTGCCAAAAGTAGATTTTGTGTTCTAGGGGCTAGGGTTGGATTCTCTGTCTCATAAAATCACACCATAAAGGTGACACACTGCTGCTCTCCTCCTATCAAGGCAGAGAGGAGACTCTGACCCAAGCACCTGTCAAAGGGGCGAGCTTAGGATAAACCAGCCCACACACCTCCTTTATCATAGGATAAATAGAGACAGCTCACCACTCAAAAAGACAGACAGATTCACTCACTATCCTGATACTGGTGGAGCACCCTGCTGCTGAACTCTGTATCTTCCTTGCTCCAGACTCCAGAAACCTGGCAAAGCAGAAACCCATTGCATAGCTGACCCATTTTCAGCTAGGCCTCAAATTCCAGAATCAGAACCCCACAAACCTAAAGGGAAGTATCAAAAAAGAGCCGGGCTGTGCTGTACTGCTTGCCTGCTAAAAGAATTATCATCAGAACCAAGAAGGGCAGATCCGATCCAGTACAATCCTGCGCCGTGCTGTGACCAGAGCACCTTGCTGATTACAGATCCAATCCGATGTGCCCAACTGTCTGTCCTAGAACTAGATCCCATTCCCTGACCAGAATCTTGACGGACCAGAATCCTGACTGTTCCTTTTAAAAACATATCTAGTGAGTATCTATAGATAGAACTGTGTCACTAGCATATGTACCTTGCCTAGTTAATCCCTATCTCAAACCCATCCTATCTTGTATTCAGAACCTGCATTGTTGGAAGTATTTTTGAATTGCCTGAACTCTCTATCCAATCCCTCCTAGCTTCCTTCTGTACTAGTATTGCCAAAACTATCTTTTCGCTGATCTTTTCTCACCTGAAGAAGGCGAGTTTCCTCTGCAGGTAGTCATTCTGATCAAGTGGCTCTGTTCCTGTGGTGCATTCGTTTTGTTCATAGTAATCGTCTAGTGTAAGAAATCCTGTTTCCCATTCTTGCACCTATCTCAAAAAAATAACCTCAACTAAAACGTCCATAACTTCCTCAGTTTTAGTGCCAGAAAAAGATGTCAACTTCTGCTTGTAGCTAACATCCACAGCTTTAAATCGCATCTAAATAAAACCGCATCCCAAATCCATACTGTTCTCCCGCTATCACGATTATTGTGCAGTGAGAAGTTTGCCGCGAATTTCGTTTTTTGGGAAATTCTGACACGTGTAAAACAGCCTTTGGTCGTTTCCAACTTGAATTTTAAGATTTCAAATTGTTTCTTGGTATTAAATCATTGCTTGTGTTTGTGTGCAACTATCCAAAGCGGCTCCCATAAGAATGTATAACAATTTCAGCAATTTTTACCATATTTGGTGTTCTTGCCCAGCCCATTCTAAGAGGACTTTAAAAGCCATTGTGACAGCTTGACAGTCAGTTCTGTTTTTTCTCTTGTGTTTGCTGGGGGGAGGGGGGGAAGTGGGATTGATATTCTGTTTGTATTCTGCCATTCCTGAATACCTGCTCTCTCCTGGGTACATCGCTTTACATTGCCTATTGGGGGATGAGGGATGTGCAGGGGGATCCTATAACCACAGTGCCATCTGATCTGAACACACACAAAAGTATAATTTCTGTGCTGAATTGTTTTCTCACTATTACTCCTTGTGTATTAAAGAGATTATTCGGTGTTATACCACCCCATTGGTGATTATTGGATACCCATTAAAACATAGTTAAGCCGGTCAAGTGGCACAGTGAGTAGAGCGCTCGCTTTGACATCCGTGCAGAGCTTGCTAACGCTGGTTCGAATCCCGGCGGGGCCAAACTCAGCCTTTCAACCTCCCAAGGTCGATAAATTAGCACCACACACCATGGGTAATAATAAGCAGTGCTCAGATACCTGAGGGTTTGTAGCGCTATATAAATGCCAAATTATTATTATAGTGTGATTAAATTGTAAATACATACATAAATATTTTAACTTTGCAAACCAGCCTGATTCCTGGTTCAGTGTAACCGGGGGGAGGGGAGGAACCAGGAGAGGGGCATGATATCAGTGGTATATCGTTTAGAATAAAGAACTTTTAGACAAAAATGAATAAGGATTTCAGTGGTGCATTACATGCTAGGCATTGACTTGGATGTGTGCCGGATTGAAATCATTTACAATGCTTGATCCACCTCACCACACACAGCTTCGAGTTCCCTAGAAATTGTGGATACGAAATGACAGCTGAATTTTCTTTGGTATGCTTAGCCACTGTAAACACCACTCCCTCTAAGGGCAACAACTTCCGGTCTACCTCCAGGGCTTTGTTTGTTTGTCTGTTTTATTATTTATAATGCGCAATTATACCCAAGGGTATCAGGGCGCAGCAGTTACAAGAATATACTAAGCTTAGTTGCAGGTATAGAGGTACACAATGGCAATAGGGAGTATATACAAACATAACAGGGAGGGTAGACAATTTAAGCAATAACAACAAAATTACAAGGGTGGGCACACAGGTTACACGGTGTGCGGATAGCATGAAGTAAGCCATAGCATTTAGCTATCTTGGTGGTCGTTCAGTTTCAACCATGATGTTACCTTGGCGCAGAAGTGCAAGTAGGGCATGTCTACTCTCAGGTTGGGAGGTAAGGAGTTCCATAGTTTAGCTGCTTTTACCGGGAAGCTATTACCTCCTATAGTAGCAAGTTTGAAGTGTGGGACGGAAAGGCAGTCTTTGTACGCAGTTCTGAGGGGTCTCGAGGAGGCTGGTCTATGGAATCTGTTGGTCAGGTAGATCGGGGCGGCATTGTTGAGATTTATAGGTAAGTGATGCCGTTTTTAGGAGTATTTGGTTTCTAGTCAATAGCCAGTTGTTCTGTTGGCTGAATCCTGAGATATGTTCTCTTCTGGGGATGTCTAGGGCTGCTCTCAGGGCATTATTTTGAAGGGTTTGTAACTTGTTGGTAGTAGCCTTGAAAGTTCCAAGGTAAATGGCGTTACAGTAGTCAAGGCGGGAAAGTATAAGGGCTCTGGCGAGTGTAACGCAGCTAGTGTCTGAGAGAAATGGTTTGGATGAGCGGATCAATTTGCATGTGTATGCCGATGATGATGCCAGGGAACTCAGTTGTCTTTTGAAGGAGAGGTTGGAATCCAAGTAGAATCCCAGAGTTTTGACCTCCTGTCCAACTTTGATATTGTTCCTATCTATCATGAAGTAGTTGTAGGCCGGGCTAAGTTTCTTCAAGCTTTGCGTGGTACCCAAGATGATAAGCTCTGTTTTCTCATCATTCAAGCATAGTCCATGAGTGGCCATCCATGCCTGGATGATGATGTACACCCTATTTAGCAAGGCCAAATCCTTTTTATAATCTCCTGAAAGTGGAAGGAGGATCTGGGTATCTGCGTAGTTTGTGTAGGTGATACCGAGATGATCCAAATCATCGAAAAGGGGCTTGGTAAATATGTTGTAAAGTGTCGGGGAGACACAGGAGCCCTGTGGGACACCGCAGGTAATGGGTATCGGGTCTGCTGCTGCAGTGGGAGAGAAGACCCTCATAGTTCTTCCGTTAAGAAAAGAGGTAATCCATGTGATGGCCTCGGAGGAGAAGTGTGCTGCTTTGTGGAGGTGTGAGCATAGGACAGAGTGGTCGACCAAGTCGAAGGCTGCAGAAAGGTCGAGGAGGAGGAGTAGGGCAACTTGCCCTTTGTCCCCGAGTGTATCAATTTGAGCTTTCAAATCAATAAGTGCAGTTCAGTCCCGTGTTGCGGGCGGAACCCTGATTGTCTGCATCCTAAGAGGTGGTGCTCTTCAAAGTGCTTCTGTATTTGTACATAGTCGACCTTGTCTAGGATTTTTATTAAGAAAGGTACGGTGGTTATGGGTCAGTAATTTGTAGGTATGGCTGGATCAAGGTTATTTTTTTTTAATAAAGGCAGTACCCGGGATTGTTTTAGATTAGTGGGGATGGAGCCACTGGTAAATGAAGCATTGATCAGTTTAGTGATGAAAGGTGACAGATCGCGGGCAGCATCTTTGATAAGCTGAGCTGGGCACAGATCTCCCTGGCAGTTGGAGGGTTTCAAAGATAGGATGATTTTTTCCACTTCAAGAGTGTTGACTTTAGAGAACTTGAAGCGGGAGGGATCTGTGATCGTACTCTTATCCAGACTTTTCGATGGGAGCGTGTCTTTTAGGGCCACTTTTTTTACTGGAAATTTTATTTTGAAGGGTCTTGATCTTATTGGCCAGGGCATTTTGAATTTCTGAGCACCAATTTTTATCTTTGGTGCAGGTATCAGGGGTAGTATAGGGGTTTCGACTTCTTTAAGAATAGAGAAGAGTTCTTTCATGTTGGATTTAGCTAAGGATATGCGAGAGTCAAAGGAGGTTCGTTTGGCCATGTAAATTTCTTTTTTATAGAGTGCGGTCATTTTGGATAGTTTGAGTTTGTTTGCAGCTGAAGGAGATTTTTTCGAGGTAGCCTCGCTGTTTCTCTTTTGTTGCCTTAAGTTTTTGAGGAATGGTGTGTACCATTTGTTAAGGTGCATTTTCGGTTTACTCGGTCTGAGTTTGAGTGGGGCGATGAGGTCCAGTGCTGTGGCCATGGCCTTGAACACTCTCCTGAAAGAGACTAGACATAGCAGCATAGCCACCTTTCCTGACAATTGAACGCCTGTGAGCCCATCGCTCTCCGGCCACTGATCTAGCAACCGAAGTACCACGTTGATGTCCCACAAGGTCAAATACTTGGGCGGCTTAGCGATCTTAACACCCTTAATGATCCTGACCACTGCCGGGTGCTCCTCTATCGGGAACCTGTCGAGCAGCTCATGTCTGGCTGAGACAGCTGACCTGTCTACCTCTATGGTCCTGAACGATTCGCCCTCCAGAAAGGGATGCCAGAAAGTTCAGCACCTGAAGTACACGGACGAACACCCCACTATCCACATCACTCCTGCCAAACTTGCCACGCAGAACCATAGCTCCTGATTGTAAATGGGGCCCAAGATACTCTGATGAATTCTGCAGCACCCTCCGAAATTCCGGGCATGTTCCATCTATGCCGGAAACTTTGCACACCAGAATTCTGAGGCTGCCTGCTACCACCAATAGGTGCACTTCTCCAACTGGGTCTATCAGCAGATTGTGCTGAGTGGAATCATCCTCAGAAAATCTGAAGAAAGCTCCATCAGAAATGGAAACCATGCTTGCGGCCTCCACTCCAGAGCGATCACTAATTCCGCCTGCTCCCTGCAAACTTTGCCAATGTCCTTGCTACTATCGCAAATGGGGGAAATGCATAATGAAGCACCCGTGTCCATTCCTTTAAGAACACGCCTTTCCCCAGCACTCCCGGATGTAACCTCCAACTGAAGTATAGGTCTGTCTGCACATTGAGTTTGGATGTGAACAGATCCATGTCTAAGGGGCCGCACACACTGAATAACCATGCAAACACAGATCTGTTCAGCATACAGTCGCTACACTTTCCAACTGCCCCGGATGGTACTTTGCTGTGATCGAGATCTTTCTCTCGAGGCAGTATGCCAGAAACCCTTTGCTAATTCCACTAGCATCCTGGACTGGGTACCCCTCAGCTTGTTTGTATATCGCACAGCCGATATATTGTCCATCCTGAGCAGTATGTAACATTGGACTATGTCAGATGCAAATGATGTGACTGATCGCTCTAGGCAGTTGATGTGCAAATCCAACACTGCCTAAGACCAATTTCCTCCTGTCAGAAGCTGACCACATCTGGCACCCCATCCAGACCTGCTAGCGTCAAACTAAATCTGCAACATCTCCAAACACCACTCGGATGTTCCACGCCTTCATATACTTAACCACCATTGCAGCTCAGGTCTCCAATGATAACTGATGATACCGAACTCCCCTTACAGGTACCTTATTTTTAACCTTTGAAGGGCCCGGTAATGAAGGGGACCAGGAAGAATCGCCTGAATCGAAGATGCCAGTAGACCCACTGCTCTGGCCAGACTCCAACCCTCTTGATGAGCACTACTCTCAATTCCTTCTTTATCATTCTCATCTTCAGAGGAAGCAGTTCCAAAGTCTTTTTCTTTGTATGGATAATGTACCCTATGAATGCTGCCCTCCTTGTCGGGATAAAAGCCGATTTCTCTTTGTTGACTAGGAAGCCTAAAGAGGTCAGAAGACCACAAGAGCTCTCCACCTGCTCCCTCAACTGCCGAACATTCTGAGCCATCAAAAGGATGTCATCCAGATATATTATCATTCGTATTCCCCTCTGTCTCATTTCAGCTGCCACCGACCTCATGACTTTTGTGAATGCCCACGGCACTGATGACAGACCAAATGGGAGGCTCTTGAACTGCAAGATTGCTCTCTCCAAACAAACCTCAAATAGTGACGATGCTCTTGTGCCACTGGAATTGTGAGGTAATCATCCTTTAGATCTATCCTCACTAACCAGTCATCCCCTCCCGAGAATGTCTCCCAACAAATGAATCCCCTCCTTCTTAAAATGTCTGCAACCAAGAGGATCGTTCAAGCACTTGAGATTGATGAACCGAGAATATATTGCTGGAGAAACCCTGGAAACTCTGGTCCGCCCTCGCTATGGCACCCTTTTCAACAACAGCTCCATCTCCTAGTCTAGCAGGGTCTTCTCCATATGTGAGACATGAATGTACACAGGGATTTGATATTGAGTGTGGTCTGTTCGAACTCTAGCCTCAACCCCTCTATTGCCTGCATAACCCATACATCGCCGGATAGCCTGTGCCAATGTACTATAAACTGGTGGCTATTACAGAGTGTTTTGTCTTACCTAGGGGGGTGCCCTGATGTCTTTAGAAGCCTGTGCGCCCTCTGTATCACCTGCCTCTGCTCGAGAAGAAGGCATCCTGCTGCAGGGTCGTCCAATACTGGGCCCAAGGCCCAAGAGGTCTGCATCAAGAGGCGACGCAACCGGTCGACCAGTGTTAGGAAAGATTTCCATTTCATGTGTAATTTTCCCTACAGTTGTGTACCCCCCAACTTTCTGCTTTGTTTATACACCATAGTCTGACTTTACAAGAGTAGCACAGCCTTCTGCTGCACTGCTCTGGGCTTTTCGCTCACTCTTTATTGGGAAACTGGCAAGCCCTTAAAGACAGTCAGTACTGGGAGACTTTGCTTTCCTTAGTCCTTGTCAATGTTGCAATTTTTCTGCAACATGTAACAAGTGCACAAAATACCTTACAGTACAGTGCACTTGGGTCTAACAGTCATTTCCAAAGGCCGTCTATACTCTCAAAGGATTTTTTAGGAGATGTGCAGATGTGCCTTGGACAGGGCTGGTGGCAGCTTATATTTTTACATATTTTTAACACTTTCCTGCCAGGTAAACCGTGGTTACCATGTTTGGCACGAATAAGTGGCCTGGCTCCAAAATGGCCATGCCACGAGGTTCTTTGTCCTGTACTTTGGCCATCTTGCCCCTTCACCTTCCCCAGGTGAAGCCGATCTGGGTCAGTCCTTATTTGGGCATGCATTCTCCTGTGAAACACCAAGTTTTCGCTGGTTTCTGCATCCCTTGTGTGTGTGCTTCCAGGATGTGGACTGGACTGTCTGGTTCCAATACACATCCTGGGTGCCAGAGAGTCTGGTGTGCTGTGAATGCCTGGGACCACTGTGGTCCATGTTTGGTCCACGTATGGTATGCCTGTCTGAGAGCAGATCTCCCATTGGGTGCTCTTCGTTTTAGCGCGAAGGAGATTTTGGATAAGAGAAGGCTCCAAACACCCATACCATGTCGATCTCTGGAGTCCTCACTGAACGAAGGATAGGATCCAAGTATCCTGAAACTAAGAAGCCGAGTCGAGGATCCGCTCGTGACCTGCTGGAAGGTTTGGCACCCTGAGCCCACTGTTGTCCCGCTGGACCCCTCTGCATCTGGTCGTCCTAGGTGGTCTGCTAGACACTTCGACCCATTGGAATAGTGGGACCAACTATTCTCGCCACCTTATTCAAACCTTGCAAGTAAGCCTTTCCTCGGAAGTGTCCCTGGGCTAACCAGTGGGCTGACCAGCTTACGCAGGACCTTTGCCCAGATACTGCCGCCATTTTGAGGAGACACTCGAAACTTGGTACATCGCTGGCTCTGTGTTCACGGCACTCACACCGAATTTCGTACACTTGGCGTTCCCAGGTCTGGAGTAAAGTGAGTACGCCCGAACCAGAGTCTACGCGGTTACCGTGTCACCCAGCCGTGGTGACAAACTTTGCAAGTGCACTGCTTTGATGCCCCCTCTTGCCCCTGAAGTCTGCTACAGTGAAAATGGCCTGATCCATCCACCAGGAGCAGAGAAATTGCCACTGTCCCGTTTGGGAATCAACGCTGTATCTACGTCGCTGAAAGCCGCAGTGCCGCAAATTGCTGCACTTGAACCTGCAACCAAAGTGGACTCAACTGTCGAAGTTTGGTCTGGAGTGTGCCGGGGGTCGGTGAGTAATTGCAACCCTAACTGGTGGCCCCTAGCGCCTCCATCCATTTTTACGCACATGTGGCCCCTGAGTGCCCCTCTCCTTTCCACTGCTAGTGCGAACTAACAAACTATTCCCGAACTCTGGAACCTGCTATGCCCTGTTGGGGAGACCCTCAACGAATAGTGGGAACTTATTATTCATTACCTCACCCACCTTCCTGAGCTGCAATAGACCCTTGAAGAGACCCCGTTTTGCCCATCTGCATTACCGCGTGCGCCACCATTGCAAGTACACTTGAGCAATAGGCTCCAAGAGGCAGCAATAGGAGCTTATTGCTCGTGTACTTCCCTAATCTTCTTAGGGAATGGATTGCCTCTCAGTTATGATTGTGTTTGATGCAGAAGGGACTAAAGACTATTTGCACTGCCGGTTTCCTTTTCCTTTCAGGTTGTGGAAGCATTTCGTGCATTAACCCTTTAGACCGCATTGACCTTGTATATATGTATATTGATAGGATTTTGTTGGCTTAGAACTTTTACTGTGATTTTATTTGTGTGTAGCAACTCAAAGGCCTTGAAATAAATGTATTTGTATGTTTAATATATATATACACCTGACTGGGAGTGATTTGCAAGTGTCCTTTACTCTATGTGCTCATTGAGGTCTTTCATTCACCCTCACTCCTCCTGAGACCTAGTCTTGACCGCCGCCAATGCTATCTTGATTGGTCTGGCTTGTCCAGAAGGTTACCCTGTTCCAAGAAACTAGGCTGGCCTTCTGAACCTCTGCCCACCAGGTCAGAGTTCAGAAATCCATCTTAACAACTGATCCCTGTATCGTCCCTGCAAAAACTCTCCCCAGAAAGACCCGATTGAGGCCTGCACCTTCTCTAGCACAGTGTAGTTGCCCACAAGCATATTCATCTCCTTAAGGAACGCTTCTCCGAAAAGCAGACCATTTGCAGCTTTACCTGCCTCATTTGAAGCCAGATCGCCCAACTTGTTGTTGATTTTAAGGATGACTCCTCTCCTACTCTCTGAAGACAGTGCAAAGTTGGCATTTCCCAAAATCCACACAGCTCTCTGAGCCCAGCTTGACGGTACTTGTGGATCCATCGGTTCCCCAGTGTCAATGGCCCTTTCTGCGAGGGCCATTATCTTCGCAATAGGCCCTGTCAGACCCAGCACCTTGCCCTGGCATCCTTTCCATGCCCATACAAGTATATTTGGCTGACTTCGTTATGGACGTAGTCACTTTCTGGCCCAATACGGGCGTCTCTGAAACCTTGTCTGGAAGATCAGGCCTCGGATATGCCCTCATTCTAAACCTTGTCTCCTTCTCTAATGGGCAAGGGGAGCCAGTCTGTGGACCTTGCGTGCCGATCACTATCCGGCTCAAACATGTCAGACAGGTCCTCTGCAGCATGTGGTACTGTCCACAACACATGCTGGGATCTGTTATAGGACTGTGTGCCCCTTTGGTAACCAGGGAGTCATCATTGCCATAATCAGTAGATGTGTCCATATCCCCTATGTTTTTCACCCCTGGGGAAGGAGGTCTAAGGCTGGGCACCGCTGACTTGAGGAAAACGTTCTTTAGTTTGTAAAACGTCGGCCACCTCTTGTGGTCTCCTTCACCCCATCCTTATTGCCCCGGATCGTAGAAGATTGTGCTCTCTTCCGGGCCCTGCTCTTACCCCGCTTATCAACCCCCTCTTCTTGGGGAGTATCTAGGGGATGTGCCCTCGCCTGGACTGGCCGCTCTTGGAACCCTGTCCTTTACAGCACTTTCTAAAGATGTCTTTCTGCCCGATAACATCTCCAAGACCACCAGCCTGTCCTGCAGGGGTTTAACCCCTTGAGAGACTCAATTGGGGACTCCCCTAGAACCTTCTTAAAACTCAATGGGAGGTCTTTCCAATCCTCCATTCCCCCCCAACCCCTGACTCCCCTTGCTCCACTTCCCCTGCTCTGGACTCATCCTACTAGCCATCGGAGCTTGAAATATCAGGACTGAAATGCCCTTGACAATTGAGTTTCTACATAAGGGCACACAACATGCTGCTGCCTGCCCTCCTCTCAGCCTCTGCTCACACCCAAATAGTAGTGTGCGCGCTCCTGCAATGATAATCTTTATTGCAAGAATGTCCTGCACGCGTTCCTCTCAGCGTTGCTTCTCACTGGCTCACCGGTGTTAGGCAGAATCCTATGCAGTGCCCTTAGGGACCACTGCACAGAGTTAAGACTGCAAGTGGTAATACAAGTTCACCGTTGGTACAATCCTGCACTACACAGAAAGAGCGGTAGCAGTGACTGAGCAGCCAGACTTATCTCAAGAGCAAATGAGCAGTAGTAGAGATTACACAAAGGACTACAATTACTGTGATTCAAGCAAACACTGACTCAAGGTTTCTGGTTAAAAAATATAAGTACATTTATTTTTAAACCATCTGTTCATCAAACACTTCACTTCTAGTAAAATAACCACACTTTAAATACACTACACACAACCAATTCCCCTTGTGCATAACAACTCAAGGCAAGTACCTTATGATTTGACAAACCGGTGTTATGAAACAAAAGACATTACCGGGAATTCATATGTGATCACTTTTTGACAGTAATGACAGTTTTGTCTCACTAAAGATACGCGTATCCGCGGGAAGAAATGTTACCGGGGTAAAAACACACTTGGCACCCGAGTTACCACAAGAGAGTTGGGGGCAAAAATCATAGACAATACTTTTGCCAAGGCAGACAGAATCAGAGAACACTTTCTAACCCAAAGATAAAAGTCAATAGGCCTGCGCCAGTGTTAGGTGGCACAGGGTTCTTGTTGTCGAGGATCACACAGATAGTTCACAAGGTTGCCAGGAGTACTTCGATATTGTCAGAAGAGGAGGCAAAGGTTACAAGAGGGAAGGAAGAAAAGGACAAGCCTTTAGTGAGGAGAAAAGGGTTCACCCGAGTTCCTCGAAGTCAGACACAGTACCTTATTCCTTGAAGAAGCTGGTGCCATGGCAGCTTTTCCTGGTAGTTTCCTGCAGACTCACGGTTCTTGGAGCTTCAGTCGTGGCAACAAGACGACGTCTGGAGCGATATGCAGTACCCAGGGATGAGGCCAGCAGCAGCGACGGTGAATGAAAGGTGCACTCCTTTAAAACAGGAGAGGCTCTTCAGATGGCTATCCGGACCACTACAGCAGGGTGCAGCGATTTCGACCACGAAGGGGTTCCTTCAGCTCCAGTGGCGACTGACTTCCAGCCCAAGAGCCCTGCCTTTTATGCGAAAATCCCCCATTCACACAGCCTGGCTGCCAATCACCCAGAAGGGGGGTTGTCCGGCCCAGACAACCACCTCAGCCAATCATGACAAAGTGCGACTTGGGTCTCCATGGAGACCCTGTGCAGGGGGTGACTACACCCCTCCCTCACATTCAGCCCACCTAGACACCCAGGCGCCAAGAGGAGGGCTTCTCTGCAGAAGCCCGCCAAAAGACAGTGAACAAAGAAGGCAAACGTGGTTTGCCGCGCAAAGTAAAACACACAAAGGACTTTAACAAAAAGAAATGGCGGCTAAACCCAACCGAAGCCGAAATAAAAAGTATTTGGGCAAGCGGGTTTAAGTTCGAGGCTACCACAATAGCCTGGAACAATACCATGTTTATATAATATAATTGCGGTAGAAAATTTAGGGTAGATACCACTGCCACCAGCCAAGTCTAAATGTTAAAAGAGCAAAACAAAGCTCAGAGGCAGAGACAAAAAGGGGTAGGAGTTAACCCTTTCCAATACTCCATGTAAGATGGGGTGTACTGGGTCTGCAGTTTTAAAGTGACTACATAAAGTTAATGGCAACTTTACATGTTTCTGGGGGACAGTCAGCCCCAGAAAAATGGAGTCAGTGGGAAATCTAAAAGCCAACCCTTTTTCACTGCACTGAAGGTGCTGTGTAACACACACAAAAAGTGGGGCTCATGGAGTGGTGTGCTCCAGAGCCCAAAATCACACAAACAGTAAAAATACACAGGACAAAACACAGGTAAGAGTGGGAAAAAAGGCTCACACTCTTACTAGGTGGAAAAATAAACTCCAGAAATCCAGCAAAGCTGCGGGGGGACTCACTAGGTGAGGGAAATTAGCCATAGAAGGAGAATTCTCCCTAACAACCGGCATGGGCTGAAATGAACTCTGTGTTCGGACCATGCAACGCTTCATTGCTAAGTCCCCTCTTCAAAACTCGAGGGCACCTACGTAGACGCACCACTAGAGCTTGCTTTGCCCTGGTACGGGACGGAGTCCTGGAGTGAGCAAATCCGCTCACTGCCCTGTCCCGAGTGCCTGCGCAGACTGCAAGAGATCTAACAATACGATTACTCCCACTTCGAAACCAGGAGTGTGCGCCTCACAAAAAGCCTTCTCTTCACGCAGTGCTGACGCTGTGCCTCAAGCTTAACAATAACCACGTATGAAAATGAGGGTCCAAACCTTTACCCACGGTCTATACCACAATCATAAATACAGTTTAAATGTGCACCGTACTTTAATCAAACAAACTGTTTACAACATTGTATACATTTTGCAAATGAACAACACACACTCTACTAAAATGCTACTTATCGGCTGAATAGCAGCCAAAAGAAAGAGGAAGAGACCTAGGCATGAAGTGGCTTGTCAGGAAGGAGAGGTCCCCATTGGTTAAGACTGTTGGCAGGAAAGCCACCATGAAGTGAAGACTTTTGGGAAATGGTAGTTTGTTATGATGCTTTTTCTGGAGATAAAAAAAAGTTGAAAAAGCTGAACTTTTAAAAGGCTGTTCGAGAGTGGTATTTAAGAAAGTAAAGTATAATGCTCGCCTCCGGTCTTGACATAGAATGCATAGCTCTCAACTCTCATGCTTTTGGCGGGTGTCAACCGCCTTATTAACAGGTGACTCACCCACCAAGCCTCCTGCACACCCATTCGTTTCAATAGGTCTCTTACCGCCAAAACTAAAATCGGGCGTTTTCACCCGCCTTTGTTACACACATTGTTGAGAGCTATGTAGAATGTGTTCACAACCCTGACCATTTTCTTCAGACCCTGCCTGTTGTTTCCCACGTCCTGGAATTGGGACTACTGCTTCAAAGGGTTATGGCAGTGACATGTTCCACTGTTGTTGCCTACATCCTATGTATTTATTGCACATATAAAAGGGACTTCTGCTATGTCAAAATAAACAATTGGGACATGTAAAGGCAAGGTGTCACTGTTACCGGATCATTAACATCGCAACCATTTATGCACACAATTGTTAGTAAGTAAAGCCACAAAATCAACAGTTTATCTTAACAGCCCCCATGTTTTTCAATGAGGACGTGTGCTAAATTAAAGACAAACATTGGTTTTATTTACATGTTTCACAAATAAAAAAGGTAACTTTTTCCAAAAAACTTAACGAAATTATTCTACAACACAAAAAACTGTACATGTTTTTATGTCCTTGTGACAAAGTAGTAGGTTTTTCCAGAGATATTTTGGGAAAATTTGCATTTACAAAAACATTAAAAAACCAAAAGGATTGTGTCCGTGTTTAATTTGCTCTTCCAATTAATGTGTGCAGCAAATCTAGAAACAACAAAAGCATTACTTTCAGGTGCTCTCGCAAAAATTCTAAATCTTCTTACAGTGCATTACTGCTGTCCTTCTCCGTTTCCATCTTTCAACAACGTTCAATGTTCTTGACATATAAACTCCTATTTAACAAAAAGTGGCAACATTCCCAGTTAAAGCTAAAAGTATATTTAATTCACAATGTTCTTCCCAATTTTAGCCATTATTTTGGTTTTTAATCTTCTTGCACCAATCCACAAGATTCAAGACCTTGGCAACCAACAAGGAAATCAGGTGGGGATTTTAGTCTTAACTTCCTATACTAAGCAGCCTTCCTGGTATAACTGAAAAAGGAATCCAGAATTTACATGGTGGCCTTTGTCTATCAACTTTCGCTACATCACACAGGCGAGACACTGACTGAAAGAAAGCAAGGCATCCACTACAAACATGTTCTTGATGTACATAGACCTAGTAATTCATCGCTTAACAGTGGAAGATCTGCGTTTATTTAAAAACGATAAATACTAAATCTCCATGATAATCTCATCCTCTGCCATCGCTGCCCTCCCAATATCATGTGTCCTCCAAGTGAACTGGTGTGTCAAAAGAAATTAATGATTATTTGTTGCAGGCCCCATCCCATGGAAGCCCCTTTCTTTCTGCTTTCAAATGAACCTTTAGGTAAGCAAACACCTAGAGTTCAGAAAATTGCTTTATGCTTGCTACTTCCTTACTGTTGCATTATTATCAGTGTTGAACTAAACCAAATGCCAAAATAAATAATGTTTACTTCAGACAGAATAAGCCAGTTAATTTTGGATTTATTACTTTGAAAAACATTCACCATGATATTTGATCTGCACTACAATAAGACAAACATTTATCATATTACCGAAAGTACGGCTTGAAATACCAGATTTATTTTTAAAGACCTTACCTGCATGAATGAAATGGCATACATACAAATTATCCTGGTGCAAAATGCTACATGAGAAGGAGGTCCCCAAATCCATCCCTGCTGGTGTTGTCCCAAATAAGAATAGTCATTAAAAACAATAATCCCGAACCCAAAAACAAGACCCTGAAATCTAAGCCATGCAAATGAATACTACAATATGCCCTTTTATCAAAATGGATTCAATAAAATGTCCTATTAATTGCTGTTGCCATAAGATTAACTGTGCTCAAAGGTGTGTCCGAGACGGGCAGTGGGAGGTGGCATTATGTGATTCAGGAATCATGTGATGACAAGATCGTAAAGAGAAATGACCTGTGTGGATGGTACAGTATCTCAACAACATTTAATATTTTAGCCAAACAAAAATATCATTCATGCAAGGGGAGAGAAGTTTGGAAAAAAAAGACAACCCTGACCACCCCAATCTAAAATCAGTTTGTGTTCAAGACATAATGGTTTGTTTGGTATTTTCTCTTTACAGTTCTCTGCACAATGCCCAGATGTCAGTCAGACTGCATTGAAGCACAGGTAATGATTAAAAGGTGACCAATTACTGATAAAGATCAGGCTAATGCACTGTAACCGGTCATCAAAGCTTGCATATTGTAAGGATACACTGAAAGGGGTGTGAGGAAGGCATGGTATCAAGCAGTAGACACAGACGCAATCGATACAAGTTTTGAAAACCTGCATTTACACTTTTGATTAGGATGGTAGAATTCCTAACTGGCCCTAACTCCAAAATGGGAGTAATCTCAACCATTAAACAATAACATACATCCAAGTCAGCCTGGTCAAAATAAAAAGGCCTATACTAAGAACACCTAACCTTGCCCTCCTACTTAGAATTACAAATGTGTTCAGGGAATACAAAATGAAAACAGCGTCTCAAAAGTAAAGGTCAGAATGGCTTCAGCACAAACTCCCTTCCCCAGGTGCAACGCCCCCCTCTCACCTGGGGTCTAGAGAGACTCTCAAAAACCAAAGGATAGGTGGATGGCACAGTTCTGTCAGTCTTGCACTCTTTGGCTTACTGGTACAATTCAACAGTTCAATCTTAGGCTTTCAACTTCGGGTAGTTCAATCACTTCCTTAGGTTTGGCCCGCCTTGCCATCAATACTCCGTTCATATATTCTCCGTTTTTCACAGTTCTGCACAGGCTTCCCTTTGCCGGGTTCGAGCCTGTCTTGTTTCATTTTATCACACAATTCCTCACAGTTCTGCACAGGCTTCCGTCTGCCGAGGTCAAGCCCGTCTCTCTTTCATGGGAGTTCCCTTTCCCCCGTTTTATCTCATATCTTATCCAAAAGATTCAAAGACCAAAGACTTTCCAGACTGCAAGGAATTTACATATACCTCTGCATGACCACTTCGACCTCTCTCAACAATCCTTCAAATTACAATTAATAACATCTTGTGGCACCAATACTTCTTGGGATTTCGGATTCTCACTCTCTTTAGTCTGCGCTCTTGGCCTTTTCAAAAGTTCATGTGTAATACCAATACCTCGTGGCATTTGTATTTCTTATTCCCTTTTAGTCTTTTTCAAAGTTCATATTCAACACCAATTGCCTCTTGGTACTTTTAGTTCTTATTCATAGTTCTTATTCTCTTTCACTTGCCTTCTTGGCCTTTTCCAAAGTGCTTATATTTTAATTTTGCTTCCTGGCATATCTCAGTTCACAAATGTCACTTTCCTCTTATTCAACTTTCCTTCCTTATTGCGGTCCTTATTGCGGTTTCCCATGATCTCCGCTTGTAATATCTTTCAAAAATTCATAACATTTCAGAGAGACTTTGTGCAACTTCCTTTCGCAGGACCACTCTGCTACTTTGTATTCTTCACTTTCAACAATTGTTCTCTTCATTCTCATTTTATTGGCACACGCGGAACCATCAACTTTCAATTTACAGTCACTTTCCCTTATCAAACAGACTTTTGTTTCCCTCAATAACTCACCAGCTATGTTAATTGGATTTCTTTCATCTCTTTCCTACAGCTCAAGGGCATTACCAACGCCTCTTCTGCTCCTTCCCAACTCCACCATTCACCCGTGAGGGCCGTGGGCCGCTTTCTGGCAACTTGAATGATTCGTTTTTCCGCCCGCTCGGCTTTGTTCTTCGAATGCTCACGGCCTCCCGAAAGCATGGAAATCGTGCCCGGCTTTCCCCTTGATCCTCTCGATTGTCGATAAGCCCCTTGGCCTTCCACAGCTTGGTTTGCATCAGCCTCGGAAGAGCTGTTCCTTCTCATACACATCCTCGCTCAGTGTGCCTGTACGCGCCACCTTTTATTTTCACAGGCAGTGTTGATAAGTGGCAGGTGTACATTGTTAGAGCGACGTGCCGGCCTTTGCCTGGCCTTATTCCAGGGACAGGGCCAATGCAAGTCAGGGGAGGTAATCCTTCTAACCTCAGTCCTCAGTGCAGTCCTTTTGGCATGACAAAGTGGGGAAGAATTATGGGAGTAAAAAAGTTACCATAGTGACTACCTTACTACATAGTCCCCTCTTTCCTCCATATTTTAGGGACAATCCATCCTTCGGGACGGAACCGAAGCACTTTTGAAGCATCAAAAACGACTTTGTCTTTTTATTTTTATGCGGAGCCACCGAGCGTAGCTGTAGACGCGCCTTCCCGCGCTTCGCCCTTCAGTCCTTTTCTATCACCAAAGTGGAAGGACCATTACCAAAATAGAGGAAACATTTTAGAGGGGACGGCGGTCGGGCGTATGAAGGAAAGGGGACAATGGACTAGGAGTAAGGTACTCACTATGGTGAGTAACATTGTTATACTCCTACATCCCCCGTCCTCTTTCCGCCATACTTTTGGGAGATTCCCAAGCACTGACCAAAGAACAGGAGGATGGACATTTCCCTTTCTGGAACAGGTTTTTAAAAACTGCTTGGCCAAACTGGGCATTAGCCCGGGAGCTCAGGTCAAGACAATAGCATCTACAAAAGCAGAGGGAGAAGGCCATGTAGCAGCCTTGGCTATGGACTCGCAAAGGACATATTTCTGGAAGGCAACAGCAGCGGCTTTGCCATGAAACAAATGTGCATGAACACTCTTTGGGGGCTGAAGGCCTTGAACTGAAGCGATCCATCGTGAGATGGACACTTGAAGCCGGCTTCCCTTTTGGGTCCTGGAAAGTAAATAGTTGCGAAGAGCTTCTGAATTCGCTTTTTCTGTCAAGGTAAAACGTCAAAGCTCTTCTGACATCAAGGTTATGTAGAACCCTTTCCGCATCCGAGACCAGGTTCGGAAAGAAAACAGGCAGGGATATTGAATGATTTATGTGGAACCCCGAGGCTATTTTTGGAAGGTGTACCGAGGTACCCCCGGCTGGCCCATAGAGTCGGGGTTTGCCCTGCAGTACTTTAAGACGAGATAGCTCCACCTCGAGATGGATGGGGGTGCAGGGTCTCTTACTCCAACACCAATCAATAAGGACAACTCAATGGTTTGTCAAAGAGGAGTCCGTTTAATGACAAGTACAAAAAACAGGGAAACATGGACATCAACAGCAGTGCGACAACTCGTCTCGCTTCAACTCCCTCGAGCTTCACACAAAGCACAAGCTTTATACTCAAAACGCATCATAATCTGACGTGTAACACTCAAAATTAACATGCAATTCTATTGGTTGGAAAAAAGGTAAAATTAATATAGGTGCTATATCTGTATATGGTAACAGAGTGAGGGGATTGGGTAAATACTGTCAGGTGGGCATCTAAGCCCTTCCTTCACAAATGACTACTGTAGACGTCACTAAAAGTACATTGGCTCATTGGTTCAACTAACTACAGGACACTAGTTTATTTGGTCCATTGTGATTGGGTTTGCATCAACCCCATGCATAACTCTCCACTTTGCCTAGTAGCACACAGAACGGTCAACCAGGTGCAGGGTGTCCCCCAATTAACCCTGACTTCCTTCAATCAATCATCACTTTATGGGCTATATGTCAGTTAGTTCACTGTGGTTGGCTTCGAAACTGCATCTTCTCTCTGGAAAAAGTTTTGATATCTCTATCTGAGCCGGTGTCATGCGTAGGTGTGAAACCGCGTCTCTCCTCGCTCGGCTGGTCACGTGTGCTAGTGCACCATGAATTTGCCTGGTTTCTCTCCATTTATGCATTTGTTTTTCGTTTCACCCTGCCACCTGCATTCGCTTTCTTATCTTGATTCTTCAGAGGCAGGATATTGTGTTCTTAGCTTCAATTAAAAGTAGCTACTGTCTACAGTTTCTATCTATGTGGCCTCGGCTTCCCTGGCACGAGCTGCCTCTGCTGAGTTTCGATTCAGCCTTTTTCCTCTTGATGCTAAAATATGAAACTTCTTGCGTTTGGCCTGGAATAACCTTGGTTGGTTTTGCTTTTTATGCAAAGTGGATTCACACTTATATCGTGCTTTGTTTTGAGGTAGATTATGTACAATGGCGCTTGCCGCTCTATTCTCCTACTTAGCATAGCAAGTTGCACTGTTTTCTCTAGCTTCTTGCAGTTCCCAGCATATGTACAGGCGTTAGCTGGCTGAATATCTTCATTATCCTTTCAGTTTAAGCTCTCTTGTGTTATGACAATGTTCTCTTCCTTTGGGTTCACGATATCTGTCATGACCCTCGCCCAAAACCCCCTCTGGCAAACCCATTAGCCAGGTGGAGTCAGGACTCTGGCCTCTAGAGCCTGGCATCCTCTTAAAAAGCCCTCATGGGGCCAGTCCTGGTGCCTATGGTGCCAGGCTCATCCACCATGAAAAACAATGTGCTTGTGAAACTGCTTTATTGTATTGTCAGCCAACATGGAGGCATCCACATAGCTTGGTTCCTAAGAACCAAGCTATGCGGTCTAGTGTTTTGGGTGTGGTAGCCTAGGGACTACTTTACCTTGACTATTTTGTTGGGGCTATTTAAACCACACCCGAGCAAGACAACACATCCAGCCCAGGTGGTTGATCCACCCAGAGAATTCATAAATCTGGTCGTGCAGCTAGACCACCGGTTGCAGGACCGAGAGGCAGACCGGTCTAAGACGGACCCTCGGACCGTGTATGTTCGACCAAGGGAAAACACACCCCGTGTACCTGAAAATGCTGTAGAACCCATGCAGATTGGAGGGACACGGCCTCCATTAACAAAACGAGCGGGACAAAAGACGACAACAACAGCTTTGTTTGTATTGTGGGAAACCAGGACATTTCCTGAAGGACTGTCCAGTAAAACCCCAAAGAAGAACAGTCGGGGCCACAGAGAAGGGTGAAGTTAAGGACTACCAAGCTCGTCAAATGTAGAGGTCAGTTTGTCGAGTGAGAAGAAAGAGTTGCTGACCTCGCACTTTGCAATACCAGTGATCTTAATTAACCACGAACAGTCGTCAAGAATGCATGCCGTTGAAGCATACATCGATAGCGGAGCAGTTGGAAATTATATTGATCAAGAACTGGCAGCAGAGATGGGGCTTCCTTTGTGTTCTAAGCCAACTATGGACAAGGTAACCACCGTGGATGGGACAGAAATCGCTTCCGGACCAGTAACCCAGTGCACAGCCAGGGTAACCTTGCTGTGCCAGGACGGACATCGGGAGTCTATTTCATTCGATCTCATCAAGGCACCTCAGTTCAGGCTAATACTAGGGATGCCATGGTTGGTTGCTCACAACTCTCTGATAGACTGGCGGGCACGAAAATTAACCTTCCCCGGTGACTGCTCCCCTCCATGCTATTACCAAGAGGAGAAATCCGACGTCTGTATCCCCATGACTCCCGGAGTGACAGTATCAACCCTGGGAACAACTAACACCTTGCCTAGTGAATACCATGATTTCCAGGATGTTTTCCGAAAGGACCAAGCCAATACATTGCCGCCGCACAGGCCCTATGACTGTCAGATCGACCTTGTTCCTGGTGCACAAATCCCTTGCGGCAGGATCTACGCTCTCACAGAACCAGAAAACCTTCATTTGAAATCCTATTTAGACCAGTACCTTGCAAATGGATTTATCCATCCTTCGAAGTCCCCTGCAGCCAGTCCTTTGTTCTTCGTACCAAAAAAGGAAGGAGACTTGAGAACCTATATTGACTACCGCGCATTGAACCAGATCACCGTGAAGAACCGCTACCCCTTGCCACTTATCCCTGAGATGCTAGACCAAGTTAAAGATGCCCAGATTTATACCAAATTGGACCTTCGAGGAGCGTACCACCTGGTTCAAGTCAGAAAAGGAGATGAATGGAAAACTGCCTTCCGTACTAAGTACGGCTTGTTTGAATCTTAAGTCATGCCCTTCGGGTTATGCAACGCTCCTGTGGCATTCCAGTATTTCATGAATGACGTCTTAAGGGAGTTAATTGATGTGTGCGCCTTAGTGTACATAGACGACATCTTAGTATACTCGGCCTCGGAACAAAATCATGTCAGGCACGTTCGTTTAGTCCTCACCAAGCTCCATCAACATCACTATTTTGCAAAGCTTGAAAAATGCTTTTTTCACGTCACTGAAGTAGAATTTCTTGGTTTTATCCTTAATCCGGGAGGCATCAGAATGGATGTGCACAAGGAAGATGCCATTCTGAAATTGCCTTCACCAACGTCTCTGAAAGGGGTAAAAAGCATGCTGGGCTTTGTGAACTTCTACCGCCGGTTCATCCCAGACTTCTCTCAGGTTGTGCACCCAATCACAGTACTATTACGAAAAAACAATAAAAAGATTGCTTGGACCGAAGAAGCCTTTCAGGAATTTAAACAAAGGTTTACCTCCGCTCCAATCCTGCGACATCCTCGTCCAGACCTCCCTTATGTCGTTGAAACTGATGCGTCCAGTCTCGCAATGGGGGCTGTCCTTTCACAGAGAGACCCGGAAACCGGCCAGCTACATCTTGTGGCCTTCTGGTCAAAAAAAGTTCTCACCTCCAGAGATTAATTATGCCATTGCGGACAAGGAACTCCTGACTATCAAATCCGCCTTTAAAGCCTGGAGGCACTACCTTCTGGGGGCCAGACACACCATTACAGTCATCACAGACCACCGAAACCTGCAGTATCTCAAAACAGCCAAGGCCCAGTCCTCGCGCCAATTACAGTGGGCCCTTTTCTTTGCTGAATAGGATTATGTAATCACATTTCGACCAGGAGTCAGAAACGGAAAGGCGGATGCCTTATCTCGCATGGGCATAGATGAAATAGTATATACAACTCCAGACCCAGTACCTATTATACCTGAAGACAAACTCTCGGGTATCACGACAGCCTTAACACAAGCAGAACTACAAAAAGGAATCCAACGGACAATGAATCCTGATGCCTACCTCGCATGGCAAACTCAAGGAGAACAATATACCATCAAGGACCATCTACCCTTTTTTATGGATCGCCTATATGTACCCAAGAAGGAATTACAACAGCATATTATTTCAAACTATCACGATTCACTGAACGAAGGGCATCCTGGGATCGCCAAAACCCTAGCTAAAGTGAAAGGGAACTTTTGGTGGCCTACTTGGCGTAAGGACATCATTCAGTATATTCAGTCCTGCGGTGTCTGTGCACAAAATAAATCACAGAAACAAAAACCATCTGGTCTCCTACAACCATTGGACATTCCTCCAGTTCTATGGCACACTCTTTCCCTTGACTTCATCACTAATCTACCTCCAAGCCAAGGGTTCAACACCATCCTTGTAGTTGTGGACTTATTCTCGAAGATGGCCCATTTTATTCCTCTCAAATGCCTCCCAGACGCAGCCACTTTAGCATAAGTGTTCCTGGAGGGCGTGGTTAAGCTACATGGCTTCCCTTCGGTTCTGGTCTCTGATCGAGGCAGCCAGTTTGTTTCAAACTTCTGGAAAAAATGTTGTGCAATGGCGCAGATCGACATTCGGCTATCTACCAGTCACCATCCCCAAACGGACGGCCAAACCGAGAGAACCAATCAGACACTCGAGCAATATTTACGGTGCGTGCTGCACCACGAACAAAGGAATTGGAAAGACCTACTATGGATAGCCGAATATGCATATAACAATTCTTTGCATTCAAGCACGGGACAAACACCCTTCTATACCCTTTATGGCAGACATCCACGTACCTCTGAACTAGACTTTCCAGCCAGCTTGGAAATGCCAGCAGTAAAGACTCTACACACAACCATTACTCAGGCTTTCAAAAGGGAAAAGGAACACCTTATTCATGCCAAAGAAAAACAAAAGAGATTCGCCGACCAACACCGGAAAGAGGCCCCTGATTATCAAGTAGGAGACAAAGTTTGGTTAGCCGCTAAATTCGTACCCATCAAGGGAACCCAGACCTTTCATCCCAGATTCTTAGGACCCTATACCATTAATGCAATTATCAACCCAGCAGCCATGAAACTGGATTTACCACCTAATCTACACATCCACCCGGTATTCCATGTGTCCCCCCTGAGACCAATGCAACCCGGCACACGGATTGGGACACCACCTAAGCCCATACTTGTTCACGGAGAACCAGAATTCGAAGTCAAAGATATCTTGGACTCTAAATACTCTAGGACCAAGCTATATTATCTTGTCGATTGGAAAGGATTTGGACCACAAGATAGATCCTGGGAGCCCAGTGAGAATATCCACGCACAACGTCTAATCAGGAAATTCCATCAGAACTTCCCAACCAAACCTGGGCCTGACAGAAGGAACACCATGGGAGGGGCCTTGGGGGGGGTGGGGGAGTGCTGTCATGACCCTCGCCCAAAACCCCCTCTGGCAAACCCATTGGCCAGGTGGAGTAGCCTGGCATCCTCTTCAAAAGCCCTCATGGGGCCAGTACTGGTGCCTATGGTGCCAGGCTCATATACCATGAAAAACAATGTGCTTGTGAAACTACTTTATTGTATTGTCAGCCAACATGGAGGCATCCACGTAGCTTGGTTCCTAAGAACCAAGCTATGCGGTCTAGTGTTTTGGGTGTGGTAGCCTAGGGACTACTTTACCTGGACTATTTTGTTGGGGCTATTTAAACCACACCCGAGCAAGACAATAAGCTTTGCGTTACTTTGCAGCTTGCAACGTGACGCTCACCGTGTCCAGCTATTCCGTCGAACCTCGGAGAAGCAGAACCTGCAAGGAGACAAAAGGAACATCATTAGCAGCAGCATCTTACCTGCAGTCTTCATCTTTAAACACTCGCAGCTACTGAGAACAGCTTCCTCGACTCTGCACGCCTCCCGGACAGAATGACCTGAAAGAGGAAGTTAGAGGCAAGATTAAAGAAAGCAGTAGAGACATTTACAAATTACGAACTGCTCAAAAGGCTTACCTGGCTGGTCGCCTCTCGGCTGGCACCACTCCGGACATTCCACTCGCGCTGAAGAACACCGCGACCTACAAGGAAGGAAAACACAGGTTAGCAAAGGCAAGACTTCGCAGTGCAGCGCATAGCGCTTACTTACCGCATCATAGTGCTCTTAATGCGCCATCATTTACCAGCCGGGCTCAACCAAGCCAGTTCGCCGCGCTGAAGCTCTGCATACCTAAGGGAGAAAAAAGACATTTTAAACAAAGAAAGGCATACAGGATAGCAACAAAACTAAAGAACAGCAATAAGACCTACCTGAACAATATCAAACGGGCCGGAGTCAGTGAAGTAACTGGACCGTACTCACCCATAACGCGCCCCTGCAAATAAGGCAGGACGGAGAGCACGCCTAATTCTACCACAAGGCAGAACCTTCCCTGCAGACCACATCAGGGCAAAGCCGAGAAGCATACCAGCGAGTAACTCGCCTGGGTGGTGTCCCTGTGGATACCAGGTGAGCGTAACAATAGCCTTATACATGGCGTTTTGTCTCTCTGTGTCATTCTTGGGTCATCATATCTTCTATCTGTACATTAGTCCATGCCCTCGTGACGTCACCATTCACCCTTCATTAAGGATTTTCTGGTTATTTCCTGTACAGTACTTAATCTTTATTTTGTTTCATTTGCTGGTATGGTTTTCTTAATGGGTACTTTACTGCCCATGGTTGACTGGTTATTGGTACTTCAATAGGTGTCATTCTTCTAATAGGCACTGGGCAGAGCCCCCACTGCGGCGCTCTGCTGGTTTATCTGCTCATCATACGTCACATATTTTGGTGTCAACAATCCTGGTACTTCAAAATGGGTGACTGGAGTGCAGGTCATATTTGGGACCTCCTCTACACACCCCCCTCTGGTCGATTCATCGACCACTTCCATTTTCTCCTTTGAATTTATCTTGCTTGGTTTTTCTGTATTCATCTTCATTTAATCTTCTGGGTTCATTCCCTCGCCATCTTCTGGTTCTGTACATGATGGCTTGAAGAAGTGTCTCTTTGGTGTCCATATCTTTATCACTCCTCTCAGGGTTCCTGCAGTCCTCACATGTTCGTCTTTGTTCCATGTCATCAGCTGACATTGTCCATTTGGGTTGCAGTAAATCCATTTTCCCACATAATTTCTGTGTTTCCTGGGATATAGAAACTTTGTACCTTCTGGTGCGTGAACACTGGCCTTCACAAAGTCTCTAATTTCTTCATCAGTTAGATCTCTGAACTTCCATCCTGGGTTGACATTATTATCTTCATCCCTATGGCTTTCTTTGCAGTCTTCTGCATTGTGAGATTATTATCTTGATAATGCAAAATCCTAGCAATATCATCACTAGCACGGCTCCTAGCAATTTGAATGCATCCGCCATCCATTGGGGAACCCATGAAAACAGTGATCCAGACCAGCTGTCATCAACTTCATCGGTTTCATTAATCATTTGGTTCTGTAGGTGCGTCAGCATTCCTATAGCCTCTGTTAAGGTTCTATTTTCCTCGTTGTGAGAAGGTATAAATGTGCAACATGATTCTCCAATTTTTGCACAAACTCCTCCATCCATATCTGTGATCATGTCAAGTACATATCTGTTCTGGAGAGTCATTAGTCTGATGGCTCTTAGTTCTTCCTTGATTGCATTGAATCCTTTTATGGTCGTGTTGATCGTTTGCAGTAACTCCCATCTGGTTATCTGCAACCATTTAGGGATTGAATGAAAAGCTTCTTCTGATTTGGCAGAAAAGTAATTCTCTCTCTTCATTCGAGTTATCAGTTCCACAGATCTCCTTTTCCTCAGGTGAGCACCTGCTTTCGGGAAACGGTCAATGTTCAGGTCGCCTTTTGGGATCACTAACGCTGGAACTTGGATATTCACAATCGTGCACATACCTCACCAGTCTCTTGGCAGTCTGATGTATGCTTTGGATCCACATGCCCAATAGTGATCCATAAATACTGCAGTTCCATGCATCATCCCTGGAGCATCAAAGACTCATCCACAGTTCTGATTCTCCCCCATTTTCCTTGTGCCATTGTTCCTGAAGCAGAATTTTGAGCTTTCCAGTGGCACTATCTGAAAGGGTCCGCCTCCGTTTTCGACCCATGTCAGCAGTTTTGCAGGTTTTGGCCACAATGGCTTGCAGCCATTTTGCACAATGTCAACAATTTCTTTGTAGAGTCCAGTGATCATCCATGCCCTGCAAATCATACTCCTTTCTCCCATCCATCTGGTGAAAGCACTGTTCCCCAAATCTGCATTTGGGCTCTGTTTTTCCACTTCTGAGTTTCTTCTGGAGTTTTTCCTTGGACATTTAGTCTCAGGTTTACTTCCCATCGTATTCCTGCTCCTTTAACTCCAGGCTTCTCGTATCTGATCACATGATTCCTCGTATGAGCTCTGTTTCTCGTTTTAATGTCTTGAACATAATCATCTTCATCGGGATAAGCTGTTTCAGTTGCCCATATTAGGGAAGCGTCACTTCCCATAAACTGGCCTGTAGTTTTGCACATTGCTACGTGTGCGAGACAGTGTGCTGTCTGGACATCAATTTCTACAGCCACGAAGATCTTGGATTTCCCCATGCTGTATGGTAGGAGAGCACAGACATAGCATTCCCCTTTGGAATTTCGTCTTCCGACTTCCTTCATGTGTTGGTACCAAATGTTATTCCCCAGGTGTGCTGTGCTATCCAGGTAATCGTTCAGTTCATGGTTGTCTTCATGCGTACTTCTCTTGATTTTTAAGGTTTTCATGTAGTTTGCCATTATACATCTCTGAATGCATCCGTGTGGCTTTTTCTTGCTTGAGGGTTCTCAGGTATCCTGGTCCATGGTGCAGGTTTCTTCATCTGCGTCATTTGAGCGGACAGGAGTCTGGCATTCCTTTTCCTTTCTTCATGCATTTTTTCTCTGCTGCATGCAAATGCCCATGGCCAACCAGCCTGACACTGGTCCGTCTATTAGCATTTGTGTCTTTGTGGAGAGCTTTTCTGAGGCTGCTTCTGTTTTCTTAAGGGTTTCTGTTAGGACTGCTTCTATTGGCTTTTCTTTTGACTCTTCTTGTTTTCTCATGACGGCTTCGGTGACGGTTCTCATGGCAGGAAGTCTCTTCCCTCCTGCTGCTTTGGTTTGTGGTTCTGCAGTCATTGATGCTGGCCTGTTTCGTGTACATTCAGTGTTTGTGTGCGTGTAGTTGTCAGTGATGTTACTTCATTCATTCCATGCTGATCCTGTCTCCGGCTTTCCTTCTTCGTTACCACAAAAGTGTGTGTATCATTGCTAGTCACATCCATTTCAAGTTCACTCACTCCACCATCAGATCTTCTAGGGACTGGAATGACTATATAGGGTCTGGGTGCCTCTGTGGGTTTCAGGCATATATCATTAGGTGGGTGCACTAGAATTGGGACGCTTTGTGCACCAATATAAAATGCAGTTCTAATTGTTAATGACAGTAAAATAATGATAAATACAATGCATAAGTACATTATGGTTCGATGAGTGAGGCAACAGCATTTCCCTCCAGAGAAGCGGGGATGCCTCTCTTCTTGTGGCAGGACCAGGTTGCTGCTCTGGACCCCATCTCGTTCATTCACCAATTGTTGATGTTAGTATTTCCTTATGCAGTGTCGCCCTTCAAGTTCAGAATTTACTAGCATCTGTTGTTAAGAAGGTGTTCCCCTTCTTGCAAGTGGCAATTGTCTTTTAATTCAGGATACAGTTCCTTTGTTAGGCTATGGAAAAGAAATCAAATTAAGCAATACTTCAATGTGTCCTTTTACTGTGCGTGTTCAAAGTAGGTGAGCTCCCAATCCAGTCCTGAGGACATGCTGGAACCTGATCAATGTGAGGAGAATAGGAAGGAAAAACAGGTAAGACAAGTGAAGTTATCAACTCTTCTTTCTCGATCTGTCCCTCGGTGGTAGGTTTCATGATCTCCTCAGAAAACTTCTCTGATAGTTTGAAAGTTCCACTTGCAGCATGATCCCATGCAGTAGGGTTCCAATTTGTGCAATATTAGCTGGATTTCTGATTAATTTGAGGACATCAACATTGATTGGTCTCCCCACTAGCTCTGGAAAGTCAGTAATTAGGCTTAACAGAACATTATGCACCAACCTGATGTCCGCTGGTAATAGAGACATCGGTCCAATCTCTGTTGAGATTCAGGATCACAGGTTTTTTCCTTGATGTAAACAATGGCTGCACTGTGCGTTTGCGTGAAGTGCAACCAAGATTCTGGTTTTATCTAGAAGATGGTTTAAATGTTCAGTGTTCGCTGTGTCTCATAGAAATGTACGTGTGGCGGTTGTTGTTCTGACAATGGTTGGACAGTCTTCAATTATGCGAAGGAACACTGTGAGGATAAACTCATTTATCTTTTCCTGTATTGGGAACATTTGCTTCTACCTCACTGTACTCGGGGAGTACAATGAATTGTTCTGCAATGACAGTAAGCAGTTGCCATATTTTTTCATTTTCAGGATCTTGAAGAAAGTCTGCAACACTTGTGATTCTTCCTACTAGTGAGGGGTATGATCTTAGCACTAGGTTGAAGTATGTAACAACGTCCTTCGTGATGTCTCTGTCGTGGGACACCATAAGTGATTTCCAAATAGGTTCTCGGTGTGGAAGGAACTTAGGGTACTGTATCTTGTTTCAATTTATGTGTTCTTGGTCAACATTTGGCATAGTCTTCTAATCAAGGCTTTAGCGTGCCTCAGTCCAAAGTCCACAGACTATGTTGTGGCATATAAGCAACATTTTCTTCTTCACCCTGCAACAGGGATGCACAGAGTGTCCGTTTTATGTCCTTATCCTCTTTTTTGCTTAGAGGAATGTCCAAAATGAAGCCACAAACTTTTGTAAAAAGTTCATTGTCTTTTACTTTGCTGGTCATGCGTCCTTCTACCTCGTCATGTATCTTGTCTGCACGTGCTGTGGTTCTTCCCCGTTGCTCGTCGATTCCTCTCGCTGGGGTGCAGGCAGGGGGCTTTCTCCAATGTAAGGTTTAATGTCCCAGAGAAAAATCCAAGCTCTCCTGCCCTGTAGCTTCACAGCAGACGGTGTGCAGTCCTCTATAATGAAAGGACCGTTGAATCTTGGTTCGTCCCACTTTTTCCTTGTATGATTTCTTACCAAGACGGCATCTCCAGGGAAGACGAGTGGAACACATAGACCTTGAATTGTGTCTGGTGTAGTGTCTCCTTCTGTGTTCTGTGCTGCGCTGCACCTATTTTGTCGTCGCTGCAGCTGGTCTGAAAGTACAGTAAGGCAAGATGTCATGCAGTTCAGATAGTTTTGCATCTCAGACCCTAAAACCTCTCCTGTTGACTGGGCATCACATCTAGCTCTGTCTCGGGGTGTGAGGGGAGTTCTCATTCTTCTTCCTGTGACCATCTTGTGCAGCGTAAGATGATGGTCAGAGCCGGGTTGGTTCCGAAGAGCATACAGTGCCAATGGAAGGCAGTGCAACCATCCCCTCTTTAGAGTAAGCTTCAACTTGGCTATCCTTTCCTTTAACAAGCCGTTGAGCCTCTCACAGATACCATTTCCTTCGGGATGATACACCAATGAGTACTTGTGCTTTATACCAAGCAGCAAGCTAATCTGTTCGAACAGTGCATTAACAAAGTGGGCCCCATTATCTGATCTCATAACTTCACACCGCCCCCCACCTGGGAAACACTTCCCTCACGACGAATTTCGCAGCACAGGTAGAGTCTGAGTGTGTACATAGACCTGCCTCTATCCATCTAGAAAATGGACACACCATGACAATTAAGTATCTGTACCCGTTGCATACTTGAATCATGTCGACGTAATCAACATGCAAGTGCTGAAAAGGCCCATTTGGCCTGGGGATGACTCCTCTCACTACTTTTAATGTGTGCCCAGCGGTGAATTGCTGGAGATTATGCAGTTCACCATAAAAAATGCAACATGCTCTGCTAAATTCGGTATGAACCAGTCTTCCGCAAGGGTTGCTGCTAGATTCTCTTTTGACATATGTGCTGGGTAATGTAATTGCTCCAGCGCCATTTTTAATAGAGCTACAGGCATTACTGGTTTACCAGTGCTGTCTTGTCGCCACAAGCTGTCCGAGGGGTTTAAAAGAACACCTTTGACAGGTTTTTCTCCTCCAGCGGTGCCTCCCCTTGGAGCTCCATTAATTGGCCCAAGATCACTCTAGGCTTCCGATTTTGCCCGTGCAACTATTATCCCTTCATTAGTGCACACCATTTCCACTTCCATGATCGTCTCATTTTTGGATGTCATACGCTTGGCTTCCGTGTCTGCTGCTTGGTTTCCGTGTGAGACAAAATCTGTCCCCTTGGTGTGGACAGCGCATTTCACGACTGCTATGCCCACTGGGAGCTGTAGTGCCTTAATCAGCCTGTCCAATAAGGCTGCGTGCTGTACTGGCATGCCGTCCACTCGGAGGTAGCCCCTCCTTTTCCAGCACGCTAAGCCTGCGTGCACTGTTGACATCACATAGGCGGAGTCACTGTACACAGTTACTTCCTGGTCTGCGTGATTCTCAATGGCAAGTATCAACACTAATAATTCTGCAGCCTGTGCTGAATAGTGAGGTGGTATTCATGCACTAAGAAGCACTCGAAACTCTCCATTCGCTGTGTGTTTCATAACAAAGCCTGTGTATCTTTGCCCATCACTTTGTTCGATTCTCGAAGACCCATCACTAAAGATGATCTCACCTCCTGCCAAGGCATTTTCTTTTACCTTGGGAATTTCATCAAAGAATTCTTCATAGTTCGCGCAGTCATGTATCGGCTCTCCCACAGTTACTGGTTCTGCAATGAACATGGCTGGGTTTACTATCTTACATCGGATTATTTTGATCGGTGGGTTTTATATGATCACTTCATAAGCAGGAGCTCTCTGAGATGTCAAGGTGCCCTTTGGTTTCTCTAAAATGGCAAATAGTGAGTGCTCGACGTACAACATCATGGAGCATCCCATCACAATGGTTGTAGCCTTCTCTATGGCGAACGCTGTGGAAGCTAAACTTTGTTCGCATGGGAAGTGGCCTCTCATTACTGGGTCCAGATTCCCACTGTAGTATTCTAGGGGCTTGTACCCCAAGGACGTTTTTTTTTTGTTGAGGGAGTAAGGCCGTCATAACGCTGCCATTTGTGTGTGAAAATAGGTAAAATTCCTCTGCATAATTAGGAATTCTGAGAACTGGAGACTGGAGCTGTGCAAATCGCTCTCTTGAGTTCAGCAAATCCTTCCTCCGTGGCTTCAGACCATTCAATCTTTTCCTTTGTCACTTGGGCTTTCATTAGGGCCTGAAGTAAAGGTTTAGTATTATTTATTTATTCACATTTGTCAAGCGCACAGCAGCCCGTGGGCATTGTGGCGCTGGTTACAGTGGTTGTTCATATCTTAGTTACAGTGGTCACAAAAACACATACAGAAGGAAGTGGTCTTGTGGCAAGGTGGCGCTTATTACAAATAGGTGCAAGCACAGACAATGAGCTATCAGTTAGTTGAAGAGTGTCGTTTTTAGATTTTTGCGGAAGGCATGGAGAGAGGTTTCAGCTCTGAGGGCTGTGGGCAGTGCGTTCCATAGCTTAGGTGCCAGGTAGGGGAATCCTATTCCTCCTGCCTTGGCCCAGGTAATTCGTGGCATTGTAAGTTGGTTGGTGTACCCTAGTCTTGTGGGTCTTGTGGATTGTGTTTTGGTTAGAGTGTCCGATAGGTAGGAGGGTGCAGTTAGGTAGATGCATTTGTGTGCGGTGGAGAGAATCTTGAAAGTGATACGGTCTTTAACTGGTAGCCAGTGAACATTTTTTCTTGCTTGAGAGATGTGTTCTCTTTTGGGGATGCTGAGAGCTGCTCCGAGTGAGTTGTTTTGAGTGGTTCGGAGTCTGGCTAGGTTTTTTTTTGAAGTACCAGCTAGGAGGGAATTGCAATAGTCCAGTTTAGCTCCTATGGTGGCTCTCGCGATGGAGAGGCAGTTGTCTTTTGTTAGAAAGGGCTTTATGGCATTGATCAACTTGGTACTTAGGGCGGAGGCCGATACAATGGCGCTAACTTGTTTATCCATAGATAGTGTAGCGTCAATGTGGACTCCGAGTGTTTTAACTGAGGATAGGACAGGGATAACAAAGTTGTCAATGCAGAAGTTTAGATAGGTCGGACCTAGTTTGGCTATCGTGGATTTTTGACCGAGGATGAGGATTTCAGTTTTATCCCAGTTGAGGCATAAGCCATTCGTGGCCATCCAGGCTTGGATTGTGGACTAGATTTGTTGAAGGGTAGATGCGTCTTGGAGATAGCTCCCTGTGATGGGAAGGAGCACCTGGGTGTCATCACCATAGTTTGTATATGTGATCCCAAGTGCATCCAATTTATCAAAGAGAGGCTTTGTAAATAGGTTATAAAGCGTTGGAGCAGTACAGGATCCCTGCGGAACACCACAGTGTATGATAGTGGGCTTTGCGTTTGCTATATTGGAGAGCACTTCATAGCTCTGCCTTCTAAGAAGGATGTAACCCAGGTTGCTGCGTGATCGGAGAAGTGTGCTGCATGCGTGAGGTAGTTGGTGATTGTGTTATGGTCGACGAGATCAAATGCTGCTGAGAGATCTAAGAGCAGGAGTAGGGTAGGCTTGCCCTTGTCAAGGGTGGCAGTGATTTAGTTTTTCAGATCTAGTAAAGCGGGTTCCGTTCCGTGTCCTTTGCAGAACCCCGATTGTCTCTTTCCTAGGATTGAGTTGGTTTCGAGGTACAGTTGGATTTGCCTGTGGGCAGCCTTATCTAGTATTTTAAGAAGAAATGGGACTGTTGTTATGGGTCTGTAGTTATTAGGTTGAGAGGGGTCTAGAGTAGGGTTTTCTTTTTTAGGAGTGGACGTACCCAATCCTCTTTGAGGCAGTTGGGGACTATGCCCGTTTTGAATGAGGCATTTATGAAGGCGGTAATGAGAGGAGCGAGTTGCTCCGCGCATTCTTTGATGATTGGGGGGGGGGCATACATCGTCCTTGCATAGTGAGGGTTTAAGGTGTTTAAGGATGTCTAAGACATCTACCTCAGATATTTCAGAGAAAGAGAATTTAGGAGGGTTGATACTTGTGGGTTTGTGATGGGTTTGCTTCTGATGGTTCTGTTTAGGTAAAGCTTTGTAATGGTCTAAGATTTTGTTCTGGAGGTGGTCTATTTTTTTTAGCATGGCAGCTTGTATGCTGGAGCACCAGGCTTCATCTTTAACGATTTCGTCAGTGCAAGTGGGGGGTACTGTTAGTTCTTTAAAGATGGTAAAGAGTTCTTTAGATTGTGAACTGGCCGAGGAGATTCTATTATTGTAGGTTTCTGATTTGGCTTTGAATATGGAGTCTTTGTATTTTTTCGCGATGGTGCAGAAGATATTTTTTGTGGTGTCACAGGGGTTGGCCTGCCAGCTTTTTAGTGCCCGACGTTTGGAGTTGCGCAGAATTAGGAACTCTTCTGTGAACCATGAATTGGCGTGGAATGATTTATTTTCTTTTTTATTTTCTAGCGGGGCGACTGTTGATGGCATTGGTCAGCTTGTCTTTGAATAATTCTGATAGTATGACGGGGTCCAGTGAGAATGGTGGCGCTAGGCATGGGAGGTTGAGATAGGCACTGATGTTCTCTGCAGTGAGTTTTTTTGCACTTCTGGCTAATGTAGCCAGTGCTGGTGTGGTGAGCTTGGTGCATGGGGTTATGGGGATGGTGAATTGTAGGCAGTTGTGGTCTGTCCAGGGAAGAGGAGTATTGGATATAATGTTAGTGTCGCAGTTATGTTCTATAACCCAATCTAAGATGCGACCTTTTGCCTGTGTGGGAGAAGTGACTTTCTGAGAGAAGCCAAGGTCACTGAGGTCCTTCGTGAAGGATGTGGCGGTTTTGTCGTTGGCATCGTTGAAGCCTAGATTGATGTCTCCTAGAAGTAGCGTTTTAGTGGATTTTTTTATATTGTTTCCTAGAAGGTGGGTGACTTGTCCTATGAAGTCTGATGGGGTTCCTGGTGGGCGGTAAACATGTATATTTATGGTATTGGTTGGCGATAGAGCTATTTTGGCGGATAGGATGTCTACATTTCCTTCTCCTTGATGGGGTATAGGTCTAGTGGATATGTTCTCTTTGAATATTAGGGCTACTCCTCCTCCTGTTTTGGCTAACCTGTCCTGTCTGAGGATAGAATAACCTTTAGGGAGTGCAATTGTAATGGCTGGGCCGGAGGCCTCGTGAAGCCAGGTTTCGGTGATGGCAATTATGTCTAAATCTTGGCTGGTGGTTAGATCATTAACTTCTAGTGCATGGGCGTTGAGCGAGCGAACATTGAGTAAGGCCCATTTGTAAATAAGGGGTTGTTGGTTGTTCGTTTTAGTGGGCGCTGTGGTTCCTGTTTTATGCAACAATGTGGCCTGTTTGGTGATAATGTAGATGGGAGTCTGGTGGTGCACCTTAGTGCTGCTAATGCTAGGGTCTGTTGGGCAGAGGTGACTGGTCTTTGCTCTGAAGATGGTCCTCGATCCTAGGTGGTTGTTTCTAAGTGTGACAGACGAGGGTATGGTAGCAAGGTGCATCGGTAGAGTGCGGTTCCCGAGTCTGTGTTGTCTGGAGTGCAGTGCAGGTTGCATGGCTGCAACAGTGGTGTGTTGGAAGTGACTGGGCAGGAGGTCCGTGGTGTTGGCGTCAAGGCTGCTGTTGTGCGCGTGGTTGTCTGGATCAGACCTGCGATCGTGTGTGAGCAGGGTGCCTAACATGCATATGATTAGGGGCAAGGTGTATATGTTGGATGGGTGTAGCAGTCTATACTGGAACAGTCTGGCCAGCGTATCTTCCTAGGGCAGTAATAACCTGGATGGGCCGTTGGCTCTGTGGTCAGAATGCAAATACTAGCGACTAGGGAGTAGCGTGGCAATGCAATCACTATAGGCAGAGTAACAGTAGTGGCAATGCAAACATTTGAGTCTAGGGTGTGGCGAGGCAAGGCAATCACTACAGGCAGAGTAACAGTAGTGGCAATGCAAACATTTTAGTCTAGGGAGCGGCGAGGCAATGCAATCACTATAGGCAAAGTAACAGTAGTGGCAATGCAGGCAGAGTTCCAATAGAAAAAGTCAGTCACGTTGGTGTTGCAAGTCTACTCGACGTGCATTGTTAATGAATGAGCCAGTGAGAGTTGGTGCTATGGGGAGCAGTGTGGCAGGTTAGCTTACCCAAGATGGAGCAGTGGACAGAATTTTGGACCCCAGGCTCCTACGGCTCGACAGGCTCAAGATAGGGCTGCCTTGTTGGGCAGCCTTAGTGGGTGTGTTGGCATTTGCCTAAGAGCTGTAATCGAAAACCCATCCCCTAACGTAGTTGCACGGGCCTAGAAAGCTCTGCATTTGCTTTATCGTGAATGGCTTAGCCGTGTTCAATATGGCTTCAGCCCTTTCTGAGGTCACTTTCTTTCCTTATTGCTAGATCAGCTGGTCTATGCACAGCACTTCTTGTTGACAATATTGTAACTTTTCCTTGTCAACCTTATATCCTTTCTCAGCCAATATAGACAGTAGCTGTACAGAATCGGGCCTGCACTGCTCTTCTGAGGTGTTGCAAATTAGGATGTCATCCACGTATTGTAAGACATTTTCTAATGCAATATTGCTCAAATCCATTTGCAGGACTCTTGAAAATAGATGGAGACTCACAGTACCCTTGTGGCAGCCTTGTGCTTTTCAGACGCATTTGTCTGAACGTGAATGACGTCAGATCTTGTGAGTCACGGTGCAACGGGATTGAGAAAAATGCATTTTTCAGGTCAATCACTGAATTATTTTGCCTCAACGGGTATATTACATAGATTTGTAGACTGGTTCGGGACTAAAGGGGACTCTGCCTCAACAATATCGTTTATCGGCCTTAGATCTTGAATTAGCCTCCAAGACACCCCCTTTGATTTCTTGACAGGATACACTGATGTATTACATGTTGACTTTGACGACACTAAGATGCCCTTGTCCATCATGGCAGAAATTGTCTCAGAAATCCCTTTGTCTGCCTCTCTGGACATAGGAAATTGTCAGGCTCTTGGTAATATTGCTCCTGGTTTCAATTTAATTTTCACTTCTCCCACCCCCTACAAGAGGCCTACGTCATAGGGTCCGGTAGTTCATACTGAAACAGGCACTTTAGCTATATCGTCATCAAAATATTCGGGACGTTTCAGTGCCAACATCATTCTCTGCGGTACTTCTCTCTTAATCATCTTTACCCAAAAGGTAACACTTACTTCTACCATTTTCTCTCCTATGTCTGTTTGTTCTTCGAATAGATTGTCATCGGTGACGTCAGTCACTCGATATCCTTCTTCGATGGCGATAATCTCGCACCACTGTCTGCCCTCATCGTCATAACTGTCAACCAACACCACTTTCACTCGCACTGCAGCTGCGTGTATAATCAAGGGAAATACCTGTCCCTCCTCATGCATTGGTATTCTAGGCCTGAATAAGAACTCATCAGGGGCTCTCATTACTTTATCTGCAAGGCCTGGGAATCCCGCCATAAGCACATGCATGCCATATGCGAATAAATTCTGGCCCTAATGGTATGGCCCTCATGGCTGTGTGTCCTGAGTATGCTCTGATCATTTCACATGCATTAGAGTAGTGCGTTCCTGGAGTGGAACAGGTTATGCCCTCCTCCGTGAACGAAATTGTCATGTTCAGCTTCGTCATTAGGTCTCGACCCAAAATGTTTACTGGGGTCTGACGTGAGTATAATAAGGGTACATTCATTTCGCACCCTCCTATGGAGACTGGGAGTGTGTCTGTAAAGGGAACTCGACTGAGCTCCTGTGAAACTCGTATCATCTATGGCCTTGCCGGACAAGGAAAACCTCACGTATGCACGAGCATGTTGCACCAGTGACTACTAGAACGGAATAATCTTTACCCCCTATAACGACATCCACCGTAGGTTCCCTGTGAAGGTCTGGTATCATTGATAGGATAGAGCATATCAGGGTTCCCAGTGAGCTGTCCTAGTTTATATACACATTTGGCCCACTGTGCGCTTGTGGATTTCCCCCATTCTCATTATTACTCCCTCTTCCATGGTTTGGAGCCCGTTCTGTGCTCATCGTGTGCAACACTTGTAACGGTGCTTGTTGGGCTTGTCCTTACGGAAAACTGCTCACACTCTGTGGCTGTACTCCTTGTTGCGCTCCTGGTGTTTGTTTTTGCATCGTGTGATTCTGTGCAACGCCCTGTTGTAAAACTGCAGGTGGATTTGCCATGTCTGCTGCCATCCCTTGGCCGTTCTGCATCATGCCTTGATTTCTCCATGTGCGCGCCAAGTGCCCTGTCGTTCCACACAGCCAACATACTGGCGGTGGTCAGATTATTTGCCCATTTGACATATCTGGGTTTCCATTTTGCACATTTTGAAAACCTCCCTGATTATTTTGGAAGCCTCCCTGACTGCTTTGCCATCCTCTTCCCCTGAATCCTCTTCCCCGTGGGTAAAGTCCTAGATTGCCCTGCTTATTCTGTTGTGGACTGGCCACCTGTTGCATGCTCTGTTCGGCTGCGCTTGTTAGCATGGCTCCTTCAAGAGCATACTTTGATAGTTTCTTCTGCACTAGTTTAGCTTCCACACCCTTTCGAGTTGCTTCCTTTTTGCGATTCTTTTCCTGCAGCAGTCTACAGTAATGTGCGATAGTCAACTGTATTTCAGCCCAAGGTTTAGCCTCAACCCCTACCAATTTCTTGAGTTGTTTCTGTACCGGTTCTTGCAAGCCTTGGCAAAATATATGATAAAACACAGGTATGGATTTCGTCCAAGATTCATGCGTTTCGAGCACCCACGCGTCTAGGAAATTCTATATATAAAGTAACAGATCTTCAGAATTCTTCATTTTTTGAGTCATTATAGCTCCCATATCGGAAGCATCTGGCTAAAGTACTCGCAGCGCTTTCCATACTGATGCTCTGCTATTGTTAAATGGCGCTCCGTCATGTGCGGTATTGATTGTGGTTACACCAGGGTACCCTGCCCGTGCCCACACATCGTCTGCTCTCTCACCAAGTATGGCAATTAGGAGACCCTTAATGTCCCCTATGGCTAACGTGCTTCCTCCTGTCTTTTTTTCCAGCTCCTGTATCCACTTTCGAGCTCCCGATGTCAGCATTGGAAGCTTGTTTCTCAAATTTTACCGATCCATGTGTGGCCATGGAATATATTATGGTCTTACTCCCCCCTTCTCTAGTAGCGGAAACTGGAATGCATAGCCCTCCTTTTCTTCTCTCATTGTTCTCCTGTCTATTGGAGGGGTAATATACCTGCATCGCCATCTACCTGGCAATGTCCTTAGTCTGTCTACATAGGGCGGTGAAGACACCCCCCTCTGACCATGAGAGTCTTCATGTCGATCAGACTGCGTGGCTGGCTCTGATGCAATCGGTGCAGACTTGCTAGTGTCTGACCATCTTATCTCCTTTTCCCTTGGGAGTCGCCTTTCACTTCGCCTCCCTTCCTCGTTTTCTTTGCGCTCTTCCCTTTCAGAGTCGGACATTGTCTGTCCCCAGTTAACGCAACTTCTTGCATCCTCTTTATTCCTGCTTATTTCTAATCTATCCATGGATAGCTCTCTATTTCCGCTACTGCGAGTGAGTTCCTCAGTGTCATACAGCAGAGTGCTTTCCAAGCGCTTGTCAACTCTCTCTCCTTGGGGTATTTGTTCAAGCCCCATTTCATCATATTTTTTCGATCGTTTCTCCGATGCTTCTGGTGTCGAAGTCGTCAATATTCGCTCTAGACGTACCTGGTACTGAGTCGTACGCAGGAAAGAATTCTTCGATATCTTCCCAGTCTACAACTGGATTGGGTTTTTTAACTTTCCTCTCCAAATAATCAAGATTGGGTGCTCTCTGTCTTCCCTTACATTCGATATAGTCGTCAAATTCTTTGTGCTTCCTCGCTTCTTCTCTGACCCATCTTCTTCCTTTTTCTTTTAATTTCTACGTTCATCTGCCCCTCGAATTTCCTCATCTCTTCGTCTCCTTATTCTTTTCTCATAACCCTTTGCTCTTCTTCTAACCTTTGCTGCTTCTGTCTGTCTTGATCGTAGGCTACTCTTGGGTTGTGAACAAGCTGTTTTTCTTGCTCCTCGCGATATAGCTGTTCTTGCCTTTGTCTGTCTTTCCTCCTTATCCTTTCGTATCTTAATTCCTTTCCTTTCCCTTTCCTCTGAGTCTCATCTAACTTCTCCTTTTGCCTTGTGTCATCAATGCCTTTACTATCGAATTTCAATAAAATGTGTCCTCCCATCCATTCGTATTTCGCGAATGCTATCCCATCAGTTTTGTCTCTGCTCCCTTTCCATCTCTTCCCTTCTCTCTCCTTGTTGAGATGCACTGGTCTTTGCCTGATCTTTTCTTTCATCATCGCGCCTCCCCTTGTACCTTGGGACTGCGGAAGTAATATCCTTGTCCTTATCCTTCCCTTGATTTTCATCACTACTGTGCGTAGGCGACTCATATGCGGGGTTGCGATAACCCATGGCTGCCTTAAATTCCCTCAATGGGTATAACCCCTCGTCCTTACTTCATCTTTCGTTTCGGGCGTGGCAGGTAGGCGTCTCACCCCTCTCTGTGCATACATTAAGTATCCAATCTGTTGGCAGCTCCTCCTCCTTTGCTTGCTCGTACATTTTCCACAATTCAAGAACGGCAAGGCGTTTTTCCAACTTCTTGCCTGTATATGTGGTGTACAAATATGTCATCATATGTTGTAAGACGCCTTTAGATAAAGACCCATTTTGTGGCCATGGCATAAACATCTTGTGGGCAGTACCCTTAACCCACTCAGTGCTATACTTCTTTAGTTTGGGTGTGTGTTTTGGCAATTGTTTGCATAAGTGTGCTAATGGAGTTATGTCTTCCATGCTATATCTGTTCCCTCCCCTCTTATATAACATTTGTGAATGCTTTCGTGTGGTTTAAACAACTTGTGACAGTATGAGCAAGCACCAAACACTGCAAGCTCCAATTCAAATTTTCACAAAAATGTAACATATCCCAATGTACTCAAAAACATCAATTCATATGCGATTCTCTCTCAGCTAGTGAATGGGGCACACATTTCCACAGTTTTCTTTAAAAATAAATTCCTTTATGACGTCACAACAGAAAACATGTAAGACGGACGCTTAACAGACTAGACAGATACCAGCTGGGCACAAATATCTCTGCCTCTAATCATTATCCCTTCATGGAGTGTAAACAAACCCCTTTCACAACGTCTTTAAACATTGTGGTAGCCTAATTGTCCGCCCTGGTAACCTCTCTCTTCTCGGGTGTCCACCCCGGTAACCTTTATTTATTCTCGAGTCATTATCCCCATATATATATATGGGGATACAGTCAATAGAAGCATGTCGAGGATCACGCTGTTTAGCAAGACACCAATGACAAAAATAAAGCCCTTTACTTTTGTACTGCACTCTTGTAGAAGGCTTATGTGCCGCCTGGATTATGCGCATATTATCCGGCGACAGGTTAAACTGCGCTAAGTCCCTGAACTCAGGCACCAGGCCGCCAAGTTGAAGGATTGTGGGGAGGGGTGCCACACCTGGTGATTGCTCTGGTGCAAGACACTGGGGGTCTGCAGTAACTTGATTGGCTTGCATATCGATAGGTGCTGAAGCTCAGAGAACCAGAACCTGGCTAGCCACCAAGGAGCTATGAACAGGAGAGTGCAGTTGGAGGCACTCCTGAGCTTACAAAGCGAGCGATGAAAGAAGGAAAGGTATAAGCCTTCATGTTGGCCCACGCAATCCCGGTCGCATCCCCCAAGGAAGATGATCCGAGACCATCCCTGGAAGCATAGAGTGGTAGATTTTCTGTTGGTTGCAGTCGCAAAGAGGTCCACAGTTTGAGAACCCCATTGCTGGAAAAGCTTGGCAAGAACATTGCTATTCATTTCCTACTCTTAATTCGCACAGACTGATGGCTCAGGGAATCTGCCGCAACATTGATCTGTCCCGGGAATGTGCATGGCCTGTAGCCACACATTGCATTGCACTGCCCAATTCCAATTCTGGATAGCTAGATCCACCAGAGGAGGCGCCCTGGTGCCCCCCTGTTTGTTGACGTAGATCATAGCTACAGAATTGTCAGTGCAAATTTGCACTATCCTTTTGATGATAGAAGGCTGGAAAGCTTTCAATTTACCGCGTGCTCACAGTGCTGCACAGAACAAAGACGTGTCTCTCAGTTGGGAGCAAGCTAGGACTCGAAACATATTAGCATGTTACATGGGAACAGCAACTAAAGCTTATGATGAAAATGTACAATATGAGAGATGTTGCAGTTTGTGATAGACAAAATGTACAAGAAGGTTTTTTTTGTTGTTACAGCTACTTTTGCCATGATACAAGGAACACGTAATTTGTGAAAACGGCAGTGTGAATTAAAGCGCAGTTTCAGTGATTTGACCACGCACGCACCCATTTGAAATAAAAAAGGAGTATGTGTTTTGAGACAAAGCAAAGTGCTAATACAGGTATGAGTTTGTAATAGCTGTGGCACAGTGTAATATTTACCGAATTTGCATTAAGGGTTAACATAACCAACTGTCTGTTTATACATTTTAGAACCCGCCATAAGGATGGACAGTATGTCCGAAATGCATTGGCTGGGGTCTCTGCTATAATGAGAACATTTTCTAAGTAAAATAATCAACCAAAAAAGATATACGAAGAGTTGCAGAGTATTATTTGGACACAACCTCACAGGTTGAATTAAAAATTAACAAAAGAAACAAGTGGTTGAAGTTTCACGAAGTAGTATTTACTACAGATAAGGCGTCTACAAAAAGCCCAGTGAGATTCACTGAGCATTTTTGCCCTGATGGAAAGCTTTCAATGCCAGGAAAACCGCAAAGAGTTCTAGGTAGTTGATATGAGACATCCTGTTTTGGGGTGTCCACAGATCATAGACCTGGAGATGACCGAACGTAGCTAGCCTCCAGAGAAGGGAGGAATCTGTTGTAACCGTGACCTGTGGTAAGTGCTCCTGGAAGGAGGTTTCCACTGAGAGGTTGTTCAGCATTGAAGATCCAACGTCATGGAAGACTGGACCGGTATCATTTTGGAGTGTGAATCCACAACTTGGGACCAGCAGCTCCGCAATGCTAGATGTGTGCGTCTCATTATCAGTCTTGCAAGAGGTGGTGCTAGAACACATGAAGCCATCAGGCCAACGCGTCTCTGAAACCACCAGGCTGACCTGTGGGAGGATTTCAGGAAAAGATGGCACATGGTTGATAAATCTGCAATTCTGTCCTCCATAAGGAAAACTCTGGCATTGACAGTATCCCAACGGAAACCTAGAAATATCAGGTCTTGAGCAACCGTCAGACGATTTACACCAGTTCACTGACAGCCCCAGCTGGAACAGGAGCTGGAGCAGAGACTGAAGATTGGCTGCTGACACCGAAGGGCACGGACTCAGCAGAAGCCAATCATCTAAATATGGATGGACATGGACTCCCTGCAGTCTGAGGAATGCAGCGATGACTGCCATCATCTTCGTAAAGACACGCAGTGCCGGGCAGGGACCGAATAGCAGCACTCAATATTGGAAATGTACTATTCTCTCAGAAAAAAAGGTATTTCCAATGTCGGGCCGGATCAGGATGTGCAGATAAGCGTCCTGAAGATCTACCACACAGAGCCAATCGCCCTTACGGAGAGAGGACCTTATCTGGCCTGGCCTGATCATCTTGAATTTCTCTAGGGGAAGGAAAAGGTTGAAGCTGGAAAGGTCGAGGATAGTGTTAGGCCAGCCTGGTTGGGTTTGGGCACTATAAACAGATGGGAGTAATAACCTGCCACTTACTCCCCAAGGGAACAGGTTCCACCGCTTTGAGGCTCAGAGGTTTTGGTACCTCAGCTCTGAGGGAAGGAGACCCAGTCTGCTGAAGAGGGTGAGAAGGTGAGGTATGAGGGAGGGGAAAGCGGAAGCCTGATCGAGCAATGGACAAAACCCATCAGTCTTATGTGATGGTCTTCCACGTCTCCAGAAGAGACGATATACGTCCTCCCACCTCAGTCTTGTGTGACCGATGGAAAACATAATTTGGATGATTTATCGGGGCGAGTCCTCCTGTTGCAGAGGAAGAGGCTGATACCGAAAGAAAAAACAGCCACTTTATCTTTGCTGCTTGTGTTGAGGCCCACCAGAGGAACCTTTTACTCTGTGTGCTCGACACTCCTAGAAACCTAAATCCTGAAAAGGACCTTGTGCGAGTCCCCAGCCTCTGTGTATAGGCCGCTTTAGCTAGATGATGTTTTGCCAAGATCAACAAAGATTTGGCTGTCAATGTGCTTGCTTTTGTTCTGTTGAGTTCCACGTTGGTGGAGGAGTGGAAAAGCTCTTAACCTTCAAAGAGACGGTTGAGTACTTGTCCTGAACCTCTTTCGAGAATTTTGTTGCATGAAGCCATGCCTGTCGGGAAAGGTCTATTCTGACCATAAGGCCAGAGTGGACGCATCTACAGGATGGGCCACAGCCTCCAGCAGGTCCTAAACCAGAACTCTGGCATCAGTTAGGACTTCTTTAAAATCTTCTAGCCTGTCCTGTGGGATACAATCTTGAAATTCTGAAGGCTCCCTCGACAGCTTGAGGTTTGCCATTGCAAGGATGATCTCAGTATTCGCTTGACGCAGCTGAACACCTGCACTGGAAAACCCTTTTTCCCCGATCCCATCTAGAATTTTGACCCTCCTTGGACAGGACCCAAGAGGCAGCCGTGGAAGATGGTGAAGAAGACTCAGCCTGCAGTGTAGCGGCTGCCACTACCTTTGATGAAGGGAGCAGACAAGCAGTCATGGGTATGTCTTCTGATGAGTGGAGCTTGTAGCAAGTGTCATTTTTTATTTATATGCTGCCCGGGATTAGGTTTTATCCAGACCATATGGGCTTCAGCTAGCATATCCTTTTGAGAAAAAAAAGACCTGTGCATTCCTGGCAAGTAAGAGTTAACACTCCTGAGAGAACTCCTTGTTGTGGAGTCGGAGGCTCGGGTTATGGAATTTCTAGCACCACCATCATATCCAAGACCCAGTCATGAAAAGCTCTGATTGAGTGGGGAGGGTCTTCACTATCCTGGTCCGCTTGCTCCTCGTCTGTTTTGGCAGGAACAGAAAACTGATCCACGACACGCGACACCTTGGGCATATCCAACCGCACAACTGGCGTCATAAGAACTGGTGAAAGCAGAGGCAATGGTGGCAGTGTGGGAGGGGGCCCCACTGGAAGCACAGGAGGCCCTACCAAAACCTGCTGAGGAGGAGCAGGATGTGGCTTGAGAGGCTTAGGATATATTTATTTGAATAGATCCTTAAGGTAAGCCTTCATCAGGTCTGCGTGCATGAGGGCCCGGAATCTGCCAAAGAATGTGTCCTCAGAGGAAGGACTAGGCAGAGGAGTGGGAAAAGGTTGCTCTGGAGGGGCCTCCCCCCAAGATTGCATTGAGGCCGGGTGCTAAAATGGCCCTCCTCCAGCTGGATCCACATAAACTAAAAGAGCAGATGTAGGAGGAAATGAGACCATGTGTGGCAGCGGAAAACTTGTACGCCAGTAGGTTGATTGGCGAAAAGGTTTTCTATAATCCATGTTTCATGGAAAAGGCTGCTCAGCCCCAAAATTAGGCCCCTATATACCAGCCGTTGCAAACATTGGTTTGGAGAAGCGTGTCAAAATGGCTCCCTCAGGTTGCGTGGGTTTGGCTGCATTTTGTCAGTGCCTGAAGTGATCTGCGTCACAGGCTTTTGTGAGGCCATTGTCACCACAGGGATTGTAGGGGCTTTGGAATCAGTTTTAGCCCTCTGACAGGGAACCTCTGGAGAACCAGTTCTAGAAGACCTGGAATGCTTTTCAGCCCCTTTAATCTCAGCATTAGTATTAGCCCTCTGTGAGGGAGCCTCGGGAGGGCTGGTGCTTGAAGACTTGGGGCCCTTGCCCTCCTTTGCCCCCTCAGCAGGACCGGTATGACCACAAGATTGCTTGTGGGAAAGATTAGGGTCATACCCAGTAACCAGAGTCCCTAAATGGGACCTCTCGTTCCTGCTGGTTTTGATTATAGCCCCTATTTGGGGATCCTCAGGAGTGGCCCCGCTATGTTTAGTCCCTTTAGAGGAAACTGCAAGACTAGGCTCAGAATGTTTAGTCTTAGATGTGGAAACCTGAGGAATAACTCTGGTTGAAGTAGCCCCAGAAATGTTGGGCCCCCAGATTAACCTCAGAGGAAAATCCATCTGTTTTAGCCCCTTGACAGGGAGCCTCAGAGAACACTCCGGAATCCAGGTTTGATCACTTTCGGGACACTTCAGGGAGAACCCTGGTGCAAGAGCCACTTGGAACCCTCTCTCTACCAGAAGACCCCGGGAAGGAGTCCCCTGGCCGGCGTGCCCTAAAAAGGAAGGAACTTACCGGATGCTTCCTTTTTTCGTCAAACTGCTGTAAATGTGGAGAAGGAAGCTGTTGGAACACATCCTCCCCACTGACGAGCCGACGCTGGAGTGCCCGGATGGCGAGAGTGTCACAGTAGAGACTATAGTGTCACCGATTTTCCAGGCCCAAGCACTCCAGACGTAGAGAATGGGGACCCACCCTCATCAAACGACATTCGCACAAAGAACAGGACACAAATCCCTGACACTCCAGCATAGATTTGTATCAATTGTTTCCGCATATAATTGTCAAGCAGATACATTAGTTCCTTGTAGAATTGTAATGTGTCATTTATTTCTTTATAGCACTGTGATCTGAATCAGTTTGTCCTTGAGAGAACTGCCATTTATGTAAATTAGTTATACTTCAAATTGTGATGTGTCAACACGTGGTTACTAGAATTGTAGTCCATGTCCATTAATTCTTTATATAATTGCAATTAGCTCTTCACAGAAATGAGATCCATAACCGGTATTTATACGATTTCTATCTATGGGCCTCATCAGGGGTTGGGTGGAGCGGTAAAAATGCAGCAGTAATCGTGTTAACGCTGCATTACTGCTCCGCCCAATCCAGAGTTTGGGCGGAAAGTTGGTGATTTACCAAGCCCCTGCAAGGCCCTATGCCAGTTAGTCCCTTATAGAATTTCAATCCATGTTAAACAGTGGTTTATAGAATTGTGATCCACATCACCAAGTTTCTTAGAAAATGGATTTCATATCGAATTTTGAGAAGAAATGTGATGTATATGTAAAGTGAAGTGCTGATGTGAGAATGAAGGGTGTCTGAAGCGGCTGCTTGTTACTGCTCATTACGGTGCTATTGCACTGTTGGCTTGATGCACAGTTCGCATGTCTAGAGGTGCTCTCCTCTAGCAATCTCTCCCAATGCGAGTGAACGGAGATCGCGGTGGAGCAGGAGAGAGCAGAGATTGGGGGGGTCCATTGCACAGCTAGCCATGCTGAAGAGACGTGAGCAAATAGACGCAAGTGATTGACGGCTACTCTGAAGTCCGTGGTCCCTATTGATGTAAGTTAGCCCCTCCTTCTGCCTCTAGCTGAACTCCAACTCCTGCTGCCCTGCCTATTTGTCCATCTTGTTGCCCTAGTCTCAGAGGTAAGAACTGCCACAGGCAGGCACACCTTACCACCCCCAGAGAAGGAGCGGAGTGGAGCCGGCAGGGGGCATGGGGCCGCCAACAACACTTGCACAGGATTATGTCCAGGAGCATGCCCAGGAACATGGCCCAGAGTTTGAGCTGGCACAGATGGAGCTGGAAGAGGATCTGTCCTTAGGCATGGCAGGGGGCAAGAAGGGTGCCCCCGACATGCCAAAAGTGATTCTCGCCTTTGTTCAAAAACACTGATCTATCCAGAAAGGGGGGGGGGGTCTCTCCATCAGATACTGGACCCCATATTTGAAGAGAAAAAACAAGAGACGCAGGTCCAGGGAGCCAGGGGAAAACACTTCTATAAGGCTCCGGCTAGAGGTCTCCTATACCAGTCCTGGGCAGCAACTAGATCGGCTCACTAAAGCGTATGAACAAAGGACCCAGAAGCCAAAGCGGGGTGTGTCAGGGTATATTTACAACAAACCCAATGGCTTTGAGATACAAAAAAGCGATCATTGACAAGGTGGACAACGGTGAAATAGCATACACATACCAGAGACATCTTTAGGTGCCTTGTGAGACCTGGGACAGTTGACTGAGGAAGAGTACTTCGAATTAGTGGAGAAGGAGATAGAACTGACAGGGGCACAGAAGAGGTCGCTGGCCTTCCACCACAACCCACTGTCCTTGTGGAACCTACCCTCTCAAACGGCCTGACAGAATACCCCCTGTTTGTAAGGCTTAAGAACCCAGAAAAGAAGCTAGGGGACAAGCATGTCAACAAACATACAAGGCTGGCAACCCTGCTCCAAACACAAAATCTAACAGACAATGAATCAAAAAACAAACATTACCAAACCTGGCTGAAGAAAATCAAGGGCAAGGGGAGGGGGAACTGGGGGAGAATACAAACCCATGAAAGGAAGCGTAATGAAAGTGATGTAACCTTCTGCTCTGGGAAACTGAAGAGTAAAAACCATGGTATAAGTGGAAGTGAACGAACAACTCTGAGATGTCAGTTTACTCAGTAAAGGACAACGACGAACCCAAGGAATCGCTATCTAGAACATCAGGCAAGACCAAAATACTAGTGACTCAGGACAGTCCACCTCCATTAGACAGATTTAAAACATTGGAGCAAAGGAGGATGAATTCTAAAATGGACCAGAATTCCCAGAATTGCGTGTACTGGAACAATAGCTCTGTGAAAACTCTTAGAACTTCTAGGAAACAGGATGGAGAGCGAACTTGATCCTCAATGGGCGGCAGTGCTGCCGTGAGGTGGGGAAATAATATTGAGCAGAAGAATGCTAAGGGAAAGAATTATCCAGAGGACTTTGATTGGATCCTTGGTGCTATGCTGGAAAGGTCTAAATCAGACGATGGTCCGACATTAAACAGAAGAAACCTCATTAAAATTCTGCAGCGAGTCCCGAGACTGCGATGGATAACAGATGACATAGCCCGGGTGGCATTACCTATTGAACAGAGGCTAGGCAAAGTCATACTCTATTTTAAAGACGAGATAATTGGGGAAGCCACACTAGAGGAATCATCAGCAATTTTGCCTCTGGGGTATACCCTACGGGGGTATCTGATTCAACAGAGCTAAACTTAGCCAGGTGCCTGAAGCAAAAACATAATGAGAGGAGAAAGACAAACACCAACCAGACCTCTAAAAAAGAAGGTACCCCCGGGAGGAAAAAAAGAATGGAAAGTGGAGTGGTGGACTTCATACCCCTACGTATAACGGTCAGAAAGGAGGACAACAGAGAAAGGGAAATAATGTGTTGCAAAGACCTGGAGTGTGAAACAGACCAGAATGGATTGTGGCAATGGTTGGATGAAGCCCTAGTGGTCAAAAAGAAAAGAGCTTAACCATTAATTGAACAGTTGTAGTGAAAGCGTGACAGGCGTATCGCGCGTTTGCCCTTAAACCTTGGGTGATATGCCTGTCACACTTTCACTACAATAGTTTAATTTGTAGGTGGTTATGGGTACACCTATTTTGTGACTGCGGCGATGCAGATGACCCCTATTTAATGCATCAAAGATAGGACACAGCACACCCTACCTGGTCCTTTACCCATACACATTTTCTAGTTTCATTAATTGAACAGGACTTAGCTATGTGGTCATTGGCGAGTTGGAATAGCAGAGGCTTTAAACATCTTTTTGGAAAAGAGATCATATGGGATATCCACAAAATTATTTGCCTTCAGAAGACGTGGCTACGAGAGCTCCCTAGCCTTGATGGGTTCACTGTTCTTCTCAACCCTGCCACGAAGGGGTATAAGGGAAGACTGGTTTCCGGCCTCCTGGCGTTGGTCAACATTGGAGTTTCATTTGAAATAGTGGAATAGTGGAATTTAAATCCATGCAACGGACTAAGGTCAAACAAACCTGAGTGGCTGTTACTGTGCAACATCTACTGGAATTCAGCAGGTATTAAGGCCATTCTAGGTAAACTGGACACATTGCGGGATGATCTTGGAGACTATAGTCATCATTTGTGGCGATTTCAACACGTCAAGGGCATTTCTAAAACTAAAGATTTTCAATGATAAAGATTATGAGCTTCTAGTTTAAAAAAAAAACACAATCCAATAAAAGGCATCTGCACAAAGACTTTTGTTATGTGGGCTACCTTCTTATGTCGTCACATAATTGCAAGTGTGAAAGAGGAATGTGCACATTCTTGCCTATCAAGAGAAGGTTATGCACATGGCTGATCTCTAAACTCTCAATACTGATGATCATAATTGGTGGCAGCTTTTAAACCGCGAAGTCTTGACCTTTTGGCAAAACCGAACTTGCCAATTCTGCCAAAGCCCTCGCAGGACACCGCCGTGGTGTTGAGCGATGCAGGAGCTGCCGCCTAATGATACGTACCGTACAACGCTACGTCCACGCTGCTGAGCCTTTAAGAACCGAGGATTGTACTCTATGTGGCAAAGCCCATCCAAGACAAGGCTGCAGTGTTGAGCGACGCAGGTGCACAGGAGATGCTGCCTGACGATATGTATCGCGCAGCGCTACGTCCACACTTCCGAGCCCTTAAGAATCAAGTATCAGACCCTCTGCGGCAAAGCCCTCGCAGGACAAGGCCATGGTGTTGAGTGACACAGGTGCGCAGGAGACACTGCCTGATGATACGTAGCACACACTGCTACGTCTCTGCGGCAAAAAGTCCTTGCAGGACAAGGCTGTGGTGTTGAGCGACGCAGGTGTTTGGCGGCAATGGGGTAGTGGCGCAGATTGTGAGCGCGGACGACTTCACCGTCCTTCTGCGGCCGCAAGGTAAGAACGTGCGGGGAGGGTGAGTAGCATTGCTACACACCGCACATCCCCCTGACATTGCAGGTCTGCCCCATTCTCCCCCTCACATGCATGTTGTTCCCCCTGCAACTGTTCCACGCCCCCCGCGCATCTACCCTTCTCCCCCCTCCCATGCTCACTTTGCAACTTGGGCCCCACTGTTCCTACCTTACGCACCACGCTCTCTCCCTCGCAACTTGTCCCAGCCCTTCCCCCATCTTCGTGCCATGTGCTTCCCCACGTAACCTGTACCTGCTCCCCTGGCTTAGTGCATCCCCCTCAGCCTTCCTTCCCATGCAACGGCCCTGCTTCCCGACCTGGCGCATCCCTCTTTGCATTGCTCCCCACGTAACGTGTGCCTGCTCCCTCGGCCTAGCTCATCCCCCTCAGCATTGCTCCCCATGCAACGGCCCTGCTCCACCAACCTAGCACATCCCTCTCTGCTTTGCTCTCTGCGTAACTTGTCCCGCTCCCCCGGCCTTGTGTTTCCTTCTCAGTGTTGCTCCCGCGCAACCCAGGCCCAGTTCCCTCTTCTCCTTCCTCTTCAGGCTCCCCTGAGACGGGTCCAGTGTATTGCTCCCTGCCTGCGTCTCGCATCCTACACCCCTGCGTACTGTGACCATTGTATTGTCATTCCACTGCATTGTATTCACTACTGTATTGTCATTCCACTGCATTTCCTCTTACTTCCAGGTTCCTTGGACTACTAGTTTAGTTTATTATTTGCATAGCGCCGCCTGGCCTTGGGGCATCCAGGCGCTTGACTTAGTTGCAACGTAGCCAATATATTACAATCATAGTCAGTAGGTAAACAATACAGGTGGTATACGCATTATAAGACAATTACAGGTAATGTACATAATATGACATAATTTACACAGAATGAGGTTGTACAGATTTTGCAGGCAGTAAGTACATTAGTGAGGTAATAATTGGCGTTTTAGGCTTCTTTGGCCAGTAGCCAAGTTTTGGCACTGTGTCTGAATCTGTGAAAGGATGGTTTGGATCCAAGTTCGACTGGTAGTGAGTTCCAGAGTTTAGTGGCAAGCACAGGGAAGCTTGAACCTCCTGCTTTTTGGAATTTGTATCTGGGGATATTGTATATTGTTTTGTGGGTTACTATTGTAAACGTGCTGCATCGCTTGCATTTCTCTTCTCCCCCAAGGCCCCTATGACTACCAACTTTGTATTCTGTGCTGTATTTGCATTCCCACACCTTTGAGTTCCTTTGTAGTGTACCTTTGTTGCTTGCACTTTGTTTTCTACACGCACGTCAGGACCCTGCATGGCTCTTGTGTTCTTGTTCTATGGTGTACTTACTTGCTGGTGTGCGTGTGCTGGTGTGCGTGTGTTGGTGTGCGTGCCCCTCCCATTTTCCCCTAGCATGTGACCACCCCCTGCTTGGGCTGCCCCTCTTGCTCTCCACCCACAGTATCTATGGTGCTCTCTGTCTCCCCCCACACCCCACATGTTCTCTTCACTGTTATTACATCGATTATCCTATCCCTCTCACCAAGTCTGGTAGGAAGAAGCTCAAAAGGCGCATCCTGGTCTCCAACCCAGGCCTCCCCATTACAGATGCCTACACCAGTGCTTCGTCCAGACAGACCCTCAACTGACATCCTCTTTGTCCTCCTCTCTCCAGGCCAATGGAGAGCCAATGTTTGCACTTTTTCCTCCTCTCCCATTATTGGTGGCACCCGGTGGGAGGCCCTGCTGGCCCCCTTGCACTCCTCCAAGACCATAATTAATGTCTACTTAAATGGTAGAACTCTGCTGCTGGAAAAGAGTTTTGTTCCTTGCTATTAAGAAAAACTATCACAGGCACAGCGCCTGCACGGAGTCCCAAGTGAAGTCCAGTCACTCACCAGTCAGCAGAGTGTAGTGGTGGACTCGGCTCAGGGGTGGGGTGGGACTAAGTGGACTAAACAAGCTGTCTGCATGGAGCATGTCACGGAAACAACCCAGACGTGGCCTGCCTGATTTGAATGACCCAGGGAAGCGGGCGCACAGCCTGCAAAGTGCCCGCATGCAACATGCCTCGCAACAGACCTTGAGGCTTGTGAGTCATCGGGGAGCAGGTCAATGTAACAACTTGTGGAAGATACCGGTAAGTCATGTTTCCCATATACGACTTCGGAAGACCCTCCCTGCTCCCCTCAACCCCCCCAGGTCTTCTCCAACCCCTCTTACCTGCAACCCCAGGGGACGACTCAGACTCCACAGAAATTACACTAACAGCATGCCAGTCGGGGCTACTTCCACCCACTGCGCCCGAGATGTCCTGGGAGTGGAGGCCGCACCCTAGAGACGGTCAACGTGGAGGCGGAAACCATCTCCCCCTCCATCCCGACACAGCAGCCTGGGCCGCAAGAGGGCCAGATGGCAACAGTGAAGCACCCTGCATTGTCACCAACAAGGGTGGCCCTTGAGAATCCTCCTGCCATTTCCATCCACACAGACACCTGGTTACCAGAGAGGGCGACCGCGGCCCTAGGAACACACACCACAGACTTCCCAAGAGCAAACCCCCACCCATTGATGCCTGCCGATGCCAGTACGCCATCCCCACTGACAACAGCAAGGGAGGGGGCAGGTGGAGTGGGTCAGTACTGCTAAATGGGAAGGAGCACCCCCCAGTGCCCCCACCCCCTCTCACCCGCCAATACTGAATGAGGAAACTCTTCTGGAACATAGGGTGGGAGAACCCACTGATACAGAACTTCTGGAGAGTTTTCTTGGTGAAGACCTCCAGGAACAGAAGGTTAGCGCGTTACATACAACTGACCAAAGTAAATGGGCCAGAACCCCCCCCACCCAGAAAAGGCTAGACTACATTCCCTAAACGGATGCAAAGTGGTCTTGAATTCTGGAGAAAAAGTGCGGACCTCAGATATCAAGACTGGAGCAACGCCTAGGTCAGGAAACGCCTGGTCCATTCTTTTCCGGGGCGCAGTGATACAACCAGAGGACCATAGGACAAACACGATAATCCCTTGAGAACAGAAGGCCCTGATGACAGGGACCGTGCTTCGCGCACAGTACAGGTTAAAACAATCAGGGGATCACCACAAGGGAGAAGCCGCCCCCACCCCCCGTGTCTGTCCCTACGCATGCACCTAAGAAGCAGCTTTTGCCTGAGCAAGAAAGTGAAAACTTATCCACACTCCAACTAGGGAACCTCGGGATCTCAGTAGCCCTGTATCTCCTATCATTTCAAAGGGCTGGGTCTCAAATCAGCCCAACAGAACCCCCTGTAGAGAGGACCCCACTCGAGCTTAGTGGGATCAACATCCATCTTAAAAAAACGCTGACAATCCAAAACTCCCCAACTCCCACCTGCCCTCCAGCTGACTGACCACCCCAGAGGGCTCAGCAATGATCGGGAGACTACGAAAACCACCAAACAGGAAGGAGAGACAACAGCCATTCAAGAAAATCTGGGCAGGACCCCTTCAGCCAAATGTCTGTTACTATTAGTATGGCTCCCTTCATGAAACTGTATGAAGCCATAAACGACACCCTAAAAGAACAACTTTACTGGTGGATGTTACACTCCAGTATGATCTTTATAGAAGGCGTTATTACAGTAGAAAAGACCATAGGAAAGGGGTGTTCTCATGACAATCATCAGATGGATGGCTGTTTATGCTGTTCCAAAGCACCATCTATGGAAACCCAGAGAGCGGTCAAAAGTAAAACCTGACAGACCAAAACACCGCTAGGGATGGGCCTATCCCAAGGGAGGGATCAAAACCCCACTGGGGAAGGGGATCTCACTGATGCATCAACAGACTTGGAGGGCGCAATAGCTATCCAACAAACGGATGACGAAGACACTGGGAGCGCCACAGTGGAGGGGGTGCCAACCTTAAACATAGCAACTACAGCTACAAACCTAACCACAAACACCGGACCAACAAAATCCTTCCCACTTTTTGGTAGGAAATGAAGAACTGAGTTGTGCCTTGCTTCACAGACACTCCAACCACAATCATCGCGGGCTAAATCAAAAGGTCCTCAAAACGCCACAAAAAACCCCACTCTCCCCAAATCGAATCAATGGACGCAGAATGCTGCACCTAACAAAAACATCCAACAAAAAAGTCTGGGCAGGGCCAACCAGAAGTAACTAGGGCTGAGGGAAAACCTCTGTGCGTGAAAGAGGAAATCTCACCTTATACACACTTCTAAACCTATCAACCTACTCAATGGAGGGAGAAAAGGCATACTTGTGCAATGTCTCAGATGAGATTTCTACCTACTTAATGGGCCTGGATGAAAGTTAGATGGCATAACACAAAGGAACAACCAAAGCCATTTCCAACTATGGCCAAGAGAAGAAAGAAAGCTGTGGCTAAAGCCATGGAAAAGGAAAAGGCTCGCTGGCATAGGGGTCGCCAATCTGGCTCTAATAAGGCCATGACGACCCTCCACAAAAACAGGCCAGAATCTCACAGGCACGAGAACCAGAATCACACTTCTGTGACAGGACGGAACAAACCTTCACGCCCTTTAATCGCAGGGCACCCAAGGGCTCATTGGGGGGCCGGGAGCCCCCTAGAAAGAATAATCTTCTCTCCCTAAGAAACAGTGTCCCAAATTCAAAGTCGCGGGATGGAAAAGAAGGGATGACCACGAGCAGACTGTTGGGGAAGTGTTCGGGAATGGAGAGAGTGGTTCACAAAGGGGTGGAACTGATCCTGAACATAGGGAACATCCAGAGGCTATGTTTGTGTATCCCGAACCTCTGCCAAATATACACAGATGTCTAGACTATTGTGGAGTTTGCAAAAGAACGTTTGGATTTGGTACACCTGCACCTACACTCGATTGTAGTAAAAAATGTGATGCTCTCGGTGGCTTCAAGTTTTTTGCTCATGGGCTATGACATCACAGGCCTAAGTGATGAGGTTGAAGGGCAACACCAAACCTCAAATAAGAATCCCTAGCCGAGGAATGGTACAGAAGCCCTACCATACTTTCCATCAGGGAACGTCCTCCAGAAAGGTGCCCCCAAGGCCCCTTCTGCATGATCTCTGCTAAACCTGCCGTCATCACCATCTGTAACAAGGACCTTTACGATAACCACCCACGGACAAAGTTGAATCGGACAATAAAACATCAAGGCAAAGCGGTGAAAGACAACACAGAGATGTAAAAAAAACAAAAAAATCAGAACTGCCGGAGGAGGAAAACTTGTCTTGGCTGTCGACCTCTCTATCAAACTGTCCCTCTCAATAGGACAACCCCCTGACGAAGGTGAGTGGAACCTCATTATGATTTCATGGAATACACAGGGCTCTTCTCATCTCTTCGTCAAAGGGGAGTTAAACTGTTGCGAGTTGAACTTTGTATGCCTACAAGAAACCTGGAAACGAGACTGTCCAGTAGTGGAAGGGTTTATATAATTTCTGAATCCTGCTATGATGGGTGTGGCTGGCTGACCACAAGCAGGCCTATTGACTTTGGTTAGGAATGGTAAAGACTTCTAAATCAGATCCTACATTAAAAGAGGCCCCTACGTCCACCAAATCACTTTGGGGTCCAAAGGGGTCTTCAAGGAAGGGTGGTCTAAAAAGTGTGATAGTCATACATATCTACTGGGACCTGTTACGTACCAGCCCAAAAGAAATGCTTGAGGAAGTGGGTATGGTGGTCGACGAAGCATACAACCAAGAGGCTCCATCAATGATACTCTACGGAGAACCGAATTCCCACTGCACTGACGAGCAAAGCAAAGAGACACGAGATCACCTGATAACTGGTAATGTTCAAGCTCAAAGATGATATCTGTGGATGGCCTTAATGGAAAGTAGAAATTTCCACATTATAAACAGTCACTTTGAAACAGCGGGGCTCCGCCACTACACCTGGAAAAGAGGTTTGCAAGGATTGGTCATTGACTTGTCTCTAGGGATCCGATTGACTATGACGTTAGAAGTACTGCCGACCACATCTAGCGACCACAACATCCTACAAATGACATGGTTTGACCAAGCAGTGAGAGAAATAATCTATGAAAGGTGAAAAGGAGTTAGCAAACAATGGATGATAGAGAATGACAAGGAAGGATGACCAACAAGCAACCGCTGCTTTTCAAGCAAAACCTGATGAGACGTCCACTCTGAGCACACTGGGGGCAGCTTACTATTTTCCAACATTGGCCTCTTTTCTGGTAAAGCAAAATGGGACAAAAGGGAAAACTACGGGTAGTCCCTTGCATGCGTGCAACCAGTTGGTAGCTACACAAAAAGGGAGATTAGGACATCTATCCGACGGGCCAAGAGAGCCACCCCTTTGAGCAGGAAATTGACGGTGTGAAGGATTCAAAACACCTATAACAACTAGCTGAAGGGTCATAAAAGCGCTATTATACAGCCGGATACTGAAAAACATCAGGCCCAAGAACACAGCTGAAATGTGGGGCCTCCTAAACAAGATACACCAAGAAACAAACCACTCGCAAAGAAATGGAGTGGCAGAGGCTGGTTGGACGGATTTCTTCAAAGCGATGTACAATGCCCCTGTCACGGGTGCAAACGCCCAGCAGCTTGTCCAAAGCCGATGGAGTTTGAACTTCGATCACAAAGGCTTGATTCACTTAATCAGGTGTGCTAATCCCTCACGAGCCCCTGGGCGTGATGGCCTCTCAAACTTAACACTGAAGGAAAACTCAGAGGAATGGGCCATAATGACAGATGATACTGAAGAACGTGCTGGTGACCCAAAAAATTCCAGAATCCTGGACGTCGGCCAATGTAGTTCCAATCTTCAAGAGTGGCAACAGACGGGACTCGAGCAATTACTGGCCCATTGCTCTTTTGGACATGCTGGGCAAAATCTCTGGATCTCTCCTCCTAAAGAGACTAAACAACTGGACGACTGAGGCTGGTCACACTGACATCTTCCAGTCTGGCTTCGTCAAAGGCTTGGGGACAGCCCCACTGATCTGCATATTATCGACTCCGAAGAACAAAACCTTTAGGACCAAGGGTAAGTTGTACTTGACTTTCGTAAACCTTCAAAAAGTGTTTGATAGTATTAACAGAGAGTGGTTATGGTCCACACTAACCACTTGAGGATGCCTGGTAGACCTCGTGGCCCAACTAAGGTTCTGTCACTCCAACACCACAATCAAAATACACTTAAACACCAAGGGATGGCTAAACGAAGCAGTTCCAATGTGGAGAGGAGTAAAGCAAGGTTGCCCACTGGCACCAGCCCTCTTCAATCTCTATATCTCCGATTTAGATAAATCAATGGAAGAGATGAGATGCTTCCCACCGACAATAGACTGGGTAAAGGTGCCTCGCCTACTATATGCAGACAACTTAGTCATATTAGATCAAACTGCCATCGGTTTGCAGAGACAGTTAAAGGCCTTAAGTGAGTACGCATTAGAAATCAACCTCCAAATTAACATCGTGAAAACAAAGATCATGCTACTAAAGGGCAACCCTGCAAAGATGCAACGCTTCTGATGGTTCATGGGAGCAGAAGCATTTGAAACAGTGAAATTGTTCAAATACCTAGGGATACATATCTCTAGTATTACAGTGGAAATGCATACCTGGGATACTTTAAAGGAGAAAACTACAGCTCTAGCAAACCAGGTGATCATAATACAATGAAGATACTGTTGCTATTCTATCCTCCCTATCCTGGAGATTTACCGGTTCTAACCTATGGAGCGGAGGCCTTCTTTGGTTCCCAAAAAAATGCTGGGCCCTCCTGGAAGGGACTTTTTTGGAAAAGGGTACTGGGTCTCCCAAGATCAGTTCCTACCCAAGTTATAAGACGTGAGTTAGGACTATGTTCTCTAAAACCTGCAGCTGAATGGAAAAACCTGATCTTCTATGGTAAGTGCATAGACAGAACCCAGCTCCAATCCTGACTATCATAAGAGAAGCACTACTGAAGGACGACAGGAACACTATAGCTACTCGGGGAGTTGAATGTAAAGCCAAACTGGTCAAGCTAGGTGTATCAATGAAATACCTTCTTTGTCGCTCTCCAGGGATGGTCAAGAGGAAGCTTTGGACCCTAGACAGGATTACAACAACTGGCTAAGTAAACAGCTATAAACTATTCCACAATCCAGCAATTGAACCCAGGAGTACGGGTAACTCCCCTGAATATATAAATACATTCTCAGACGCTTTCTTTAGGGCCAATTTCATGAGAATTTGGATGAAGTTGCTCAAAAACCAACAAAGTCTTGTCGGTCAGGACCGGAACGAAACCAACCAACGCTGACTTCAGAGTCTGTAAAATTGTCTGGTCAGGTGGAAAATCTCTTCAACCTGTTCACTGAATGCAATGCTCCTAACCAGGATCAGAACAAAACACATTGGTCAATTCTTGGAAGCTTATGTAACAATAACTACCGAAAAGTGGTGGCGCATGCTGTTCAGAGGAGAGAAGATAGGTCTGTCTTTCGCAGCACTAAAATTTATAGGAGAAACCTTTAATTTTCTGGAAGAGGGCGGTGCACAAGAGATACCAAATTAATGTTTAAACTGACAAAAAGGAGGAACTGGACATCAGGATACTTTGCAAAAGTTTGAAACTAAACTAGCATGCAAATAAAAAATAAATGGTAACGTCTTGGTGCAGGGCCCTCAGGCCAATCGCCTCCTTTTCGATAGATGCTTCCTGCGTCTTATCAACTTCTTTTCTTCTCCTGCTGCTCCTTTCTACCCTTCTTTGGCTCCTCTGCCGCCCTCTTTCTCTGTCACCTCTCTGATGCTACTTTGGCCACTCAGCCGCGTCCTTCCTCCGCCACCTCTCTGGCACCCATTAGATATCTCCTTCCAGCTCTGCTGGCCTCGGAAATTTTTTTCTCCAGAGGGCGCTGCGCGTCGACGTCCTCCAAGTGGATGTCCCTCGACAGCCGCCGTATCGACGTCGACGTCATCCTGCCTATAAAGGCCACGCGCAGCGTCCGTTGCTCAGTTCCGTTTTGTAGCCCACAATAATTCTTTCTGGACTAGACTAATCACCCTGAAGGAGCGTAAGCTGCAACAACAAGGGAAGTAGAACTGCGGGGATGGATGGGAGGGTCGATGAGGACTACGTCGGAGGAACATCCCGTCGAAAGAACGTTACAAGGTAAGAAGTAACTTGTTCTTCGAAGGGATTGTGTCCTCTGACGTATTCCTCATCTTAGATAGGCTCCCATAGCAGTATTCTATTATTGGAGGAGGGAGTACTGAGTTCACGCTGTCTTCTATTGATGAATAGAATGCAGTACAGCCCTTCCAAACCTAGTCTCTTGACTGGAGGAGGAATCCAAGTTGTAAAATCGTGTAAAGGTATGGACAGACGACCATGTAGCGGCTGCACAGATGTCTTTAACCGGCACACCTCTTTTGAGGGCCGATGAAGCTGCAATACCTCTCGTCGAATGAGCCCTAAGGTTTTGAGGGGGCTCTTTCCCTGCCAGTTTATAACATTCCAGAATGGCTAGAATGATCCATCTGGAAATGGTCTGCTTAGTTATTGGAAACCCCAGCTTGTGACCTGTGTAACCTACAAACAGCTGGTCTGCCTGTCTTATCCTGGCTAGTCTATTGATGTAAAAACTTAAAGCCCTTCTAGGGTCTAGCCTGTGTAACCTCTCTTCCTCTTTCCCCGGATGAGGAGGAGGATAGAAAGATGGTAGGGTAATCTTCTGAGTGATATGTAATTCAGAAACCACCTTTGGGAGGAAATTAGGCTTCACTTGCAGGACAACGTTGTCTTTGTGAAAGATAGTGTGAGGGGGTTTACAAGAAAGAGCTTGTAATTCGCTCACCCTTCTAGCAGATGTAAGTGCTATTAATAAAACAGTTTTAAGGGTAAGGAATCTTAACGAACAAGAATGGAGTGGTTCGAAAGGTGTGCCCATCAGGAAAGTTAGGACTAAGTTTAAATCCCATAGGGGAACTTGGAATGGTCTTGGGGGATAAACATTGGTTAACCCCTTTAGAAACTGTATTACCAAGGGTAACTTAAAATAGGATGGTTCTTCCGCAGTGCGCTTAAAGATGGATAGCGCTGCGAGATAGCCCTTAATGGTGCCAACTTGAAGGCTTGAATTCGCCAAATATAGTAGGAAGGACAAAACCATTGGTGTACCACATGAAAAAGGGTCGATATTCTGTTCTCTACACCAGCTGCAAAATCTGTTCCAACGGCAGCGGTATAAAGACTTTGTTGCTGGCCTCCTTGCTGAAAGCAACACCTCCATAACATCATCAGGGAGGTCCCAATCCTTGTACCTCAGCCTTTCAGAAGCCAAGCGTGAAGGTTGAGGGTTTTGATGTCTGGATGGAGAACCTGACCTCCCTTCTGTGAGAGTAGGTTCTCTCTGAGTGGAAGTCGAATTGGAGGGCAGATGGACAAGTCTAGAAGGTCCGGGTACCACGTTCTCCTGGCCCAATCCGGGGCAATTAGGATCATGGTTCTCCGGAATCTTCTCAACCTCCTGATCATTTGAGGAATGACAGGGACCGGTGGGAACGCGTACAGAAGCGGAAACTCCCAGTCCACTATGAACGCGTCTCCCAGAGCTCCTCTCGGGGGAAATTCCCTTGAACAGAACAGATCGCATTTCCTGTTGAGGCTGGTGGCGAACAGATCCACCTGAGGGGTTCCCCAAAGGGCGAAGATCTCTTGAAGGACTTCCTGAGCTAGCTCCCATTCGTGGGAGACTGTGCTCTGCCTGCTCAGAGCGTCCGCTGTCAAGTTCTTCTCTCCGGCTAGGTGAATTGCCGATAGAGAGATTCCTTCTTGGATTGCCCAAAACCAGAGCTGCATCGCCTCTCTGCACAGGGGTAGTGATCCTACGCCTCCTCTTTTGTTGAGGTAATGCATGGCCACCGTGTTGTCCGTCATTATCAGGACATTTTTCCCTTGTACAGCTGGCAGGAACGCCTTCAGCGCAAGTCTGATGGCTCTCAGCTCTAACAGGTTGATATGTAGTCTGGACTCCGATGGAGACCAACGACCGCTGATGGTCAAGTCGTTGGTGTGGGCTCCCCACCCCGTGAGGGAGGCATCCGTGACTACTGTTATCTCCGGCCAGGGTTGCCAAAAATGTTCTCCTTTCAGAATGTTCTCCTGACAGGCCCACCACTGAAGGTCTCGAGCCACCCTGTCGGGAACCTGAAGAAGATCTGTCATTCTCCCTGAGAATTGTGACCACTGAGTCTTCAGTGCCCACTGTTGGGATCTCATTCTCAGGCGAGCCTCTGGCACTAGGAAAATGCAGGATGCCATGAGGCCTAGCAACCTCAAAAAGTCGAAGGCTGGGAGACGTTGGGCATCTTGGAACTTGGTAACCATCTGTAGAATATCTTGAGCCCTCACCTCTGGTGGCGAGGCTTTTCCCAGGGAAGTGTCCAGGATTGCTCCTATGAACTGGAGTCTCTGCGATGGTATCATTTGTGACTTCTTTAAATTGAAGGAGAAGCCCAGTTTGTGAAGGGAGTGGCACACGTGATTTAGCTGGATCTGAGCTTGTTCCGAAGAAACAGCCCTGATCAACCAATCGTCCAGTTAGGGGTAGACGTGAATCCCTTCCCTCCTTAGACTTGCCGCCACTACCGACATTAACTTGGTGAAGACCCTCGGGGCGGAGGTCAGCCCAAATGGCAGCACTCGAAATTGATAGTGAGAGTTGCCAATTGCGAACCTCAGGTATTTCCTGTGTTTGAGATGGATAGGCACATGGAAATAAGCGTCCTGAAGGTCCAGAGATACCAACCAGTCTGGAACTGAAGGGCCTGGAGGATCTGAGAAAGAGTGACCATCTTGAATTTGTCTTTCCTGAGGAATTTGTTCAATTCTCGCAAGTCCAAGATGGGTCTCAGTCCTCCGTCTTTCTTTGGAATGAGAAAGTAAGGGGAGTACCAGCCCTTGTTCTTCTCCGCTACAGGTACCGGTTCTATGGCACCTTTCTCTAGCAGGTCCAAAATTTCCTGCAAGAGGAGCGGATCTGGAGCTTTCTGAGAGCTGATCCCCGGTGGATGACTGAGGTATGCGTAGGAAAGGCAGGCAGTAACCTTGGGCAACTGTTTCCAATGCCCAAGCATCTGACGTGATAACCTGCCATACCGCTAGGTGTTGAGTCAACCTGCCTCCTACAAGTGTCCTGTGAGGGAAGTCCTCAGAGTGGTTTTGGGGCAGCTGATGCAGATGCCGATGGTAAAGAGGCACCTGCTGTTGCTGCAGCTTTTGAATATCTACCCCGTCCAGCCCGGGTAGTTCTTCTTTGTCCCCTTTGAGCCGGTCGTCCTCTACCTCTTCCGAATGCGGAGTAGAAGCGAAAGGACTTGCCCCTCGCAGAGGTTCCTGTGGGACGAAAAGGTGTCTGACGGATTGCAGCGCCTAGGGATTTTGCTGCTGCTTTTGAAGTTTGCAGTTTCTCTAAACTGTCATCCGCCTTTTTCCCGAACAAAGAAGAGCCATCGAATGGCATGTTCAAGAGCCTGGCTTGCACATCTGGGGCAAAACCAGACTTTCTCAACCAAGCGAATCTCCTGGTTGTTGTACTTGCCGCCATTGCTCTGCTGATACTATCAGCCGATTCAATGCCCGTCTGGAGGGATTCGCACATAGCGTCTTTACCGTCCTGTATGATATTCAGGAACGCCTCCCTTTCTTCTCCCTCTGGGATGAAGTCAGCCGCTGTAGAAGCACACTGCCAAAGTGTATGGCTGAATCTAGCAAGGGTGCAAGTAGCATTAACAGATTTTAACGCCATGCTACATGCCGAAAAAACTTTCTTTGCCATAGCATCATATTTTTTATCGTCCCTGTCCTGTGGGACGGTAGGATAAGCCGTCTTGACATCGGTAGAAGATGCTGCCTGTACCACCAGACTTTCTGGGGATGGGTGTTTTGACAAAAACTCCGGGTCTGTAGAGGATACCCTGTATTTTGTAGACAGTTTTTTATTTACTGCCGGGACGACATCTGGGGTTTCCCAGTTCGTCATAATCTTCCTCTGAAGAGCTTTATGAAAAGGCACCACAGGATCCTCCTGTAGGCCTTTGTCAAGAATATCCGTGAGGTCATCTTGTTGGAAAGATTGTGAAGGTGCAGACCACCCCATAAACTCTGTGATCCTGGCCATTAAGGCTCTATAGGGGGTTTCAGCATGCTCCCCCGGGTCTGGCCTAGCAAACTCCACCTCAGGGGAAGTGTCTAACCCACTTGCCTCATGTAAGGAATCATGAAGATCCTTTAACCTGCGTTCTTCAGAGGAAAATTCCTCTCCAATTGGGGTTACAGGTCCCTGCAACTCAAATGTGTCCTCCTGTTCAGACAATTCACCCTCTTCCATAATTGAGGACATAGTTCTCAATTGTTCTGAACTCATAAAGGGTGTGAACCCCATTTCCAAGGCACAGGGTGCCGAACTTGTCATAATCAGCCTCGAAAACGTCGATGTCGTCGACGCCGAAGGCTTCGAGCGTGGCGTCGAAAACAAAGGCGGAGGCCTCGATGACCTCGACAGAATTGGGATTCTGCTCGACAATCTCGAAGCCATTGTCATCGAGGACCTGGGGATAGTCACTGGGTGTGTCGTAACCGTGACTTTTCTTGGCGTCGACGCCGGTGTCGAAGCTGGCGTCGAGTTGACAAACCCGTGTGTCGAAGGTCCCTTCGACAACGGCGTCGAAGACACCGACCTCGGCGTCGACGGAACCTTCGAGGAAGGTTTGGAGGTCATAGTCCTACTCGAGGGTTTCCTTCGCCGGGTACTGCGACTCGCGGCGTTTTTGACCTTCGGGTCTTTCGACCAGAGCATCGCTCTCGGCAGTCTTCGAGGGGGTCGAGGCCGCTTTCTCGAAGACGCTCATCATATTTTTGCGGAATTCCTCCCATTCAGCCCAGGAACTATGTTTCGTGGGGCAAGGGATTCTTTTTGGCGAAACAGAGGAAGACGGAGAAGGGGATCTTCGACGTCTCCTCTTCGAGTGCTTCGATCTCGAGGAGTGATGGTACCCACTCCGAGACCTGGAGCGCGAATGGTGACGAGGAGACGAATGTCTCGACTTCGTCGACGAAGAAGAAGCTTTAAAAGTCTTACCTTTCTCCAGCTTCCCCCTACGCTCCTTCAGGGCCTTAGCTGTCATGGACATACAGTCCTCGCACTCCGAACAATGGTGTTCAGCTCCCAAACACCACAGACAAACTCTGTGAGGGTCAGTCAGCGACATCTTTTTCCCACAATCTCAGCATTTTTTGAAGCCGGATCGAGGAGTTGTCGGTTCCGACGAAGAAGCCATCGAGTACGGATCGAATAACTCGAGGTAAATAAGTTTAACCTGACAAAACTGAGCAACGGTATTCCGAGGCACTGAGTAAGCGCGGAAAAACGGAACTGAGCAACGGACGCTGTGCGCGGCCTTTATAGGCAGGATGACGTCGATACGGCGGCTGTCGAGGGACATCGACTCGGAGGACGTCGACGCGCGGCGCCCTCTGGAGAAAAGAATTTCCGAGGCCAGCAGAGCTGGAAGGAGATATCTAAGATGAGGAATACGTCGGAGGACACAATTCCTTCGAATGTTCAGTTTGTAGGCTTTGGATAATTGTTGTAGTTTAATTTGATGTTCGGGGGAGTGTTTTTTTCTACATAAGTGTTCTAAAGCTCTTTTTTCCCTCCTAAATTCAATGAGTTTGTCACTAAACTAAGAGGAGCTACATGTAACGCTCACCTGGTACCCATGGGGACGTCACTCAGCCTGTTCTGACTTCTTACGACCTCAAACCCTTCCCTGGAGTCTACTTGACTGGAGACTGGGCCTGAAACACAGGATTGGCAGAGTTTAACTCCCTATTGTCTTTTTGTGCTTGAACCCCTTCTTCCCCGGGGTCCAACCCCTCCCTTTGATCCACAGCTCACCTTGTTTTCTTGGAAAGTGTGCTCTCCGTCCTGCTTTCAGCGCAGGGGCGCGTTGATTGATGCGGGCTCGTTGCTGACTAGTTACTTCACTGGCAAAAGTCTGACAGGTAAGTATAATGAGTCTTTTGAAGAGTTCTCTAACTTCATTCCTTTCCTTTCTTAGTTGATGGCCGGCGCCCGGATATGTCGACGTGCTGCTGAGATGAGTAGCACTGAAGGTGAGTGAGAGCGTGATGCGACCCTTTCGTATTTGTATTGGAGTTATTTTTCTGTGTCTTTTAGGTGCCGCAATATTTTCAGCGTGGATGCCGGTTATGAAGAAGAAATGCGGTAAGCGCGGTATGCGGCGCCTCTAGATGTTTCCACGCTAACCTGAAGTGTCTTTTCCCTCTTGCAGATGGATGAGAAGTTCTGGAGACAGAGTTCCCCCAGAGCGGCTGGGATTCAGGTAAGCGTTTGAAGCTCCTACAGTCTTCAAAAAATAAGCGAAGATTTGCTGAATGCTTACTAATGCCTTTTTTCTGTTCTTTTCCCTTTACCTTAGGAAGCGGCATGTCGGGATGGGAATGACACCGCCGAAGATGCCCGCAGAACAGAAGGAGTGATGAATGATGGGCAGAAGCGCCGCAAGGTAAGGCTGTTCCTAATGGTGTTCTTGTAGGAGCTGAGCGCAGAAGAAAGATGCAGGCATACTGGAGATCCATCCGAACACGGTGAGTCTCACGCTGCAGGTGCAGAAAACAAAAAGCATGTTTCTCAGCCTGGGTGTGGCTTAAATAGTCTCTGGGTATCCCAGGTGTCTCTGGGCTGAACCACACCCAAAAGACTAGACTGCACATGCAGTTCTGGGAACCGAAATATGTGGGGGCATCCATCTTGTCCCCATCAATGTACTACGAGTCCAATCCCTAATGTTATCCTATGGGAGAGTCTGGTGCCACAAGCGCCAAGTCTGACTCCAAGTGGGTCTTTGGAGGGATGGAGAGGCCCTCAAGGGCCATGTAGGTGATTGTGGCCTGGCTCCAGCCTGACATCTTGGAGGGCTGGGGACATGAGGGGCAGGAAGGAACAAGTTACTTACCTGTAACTGTTGTTCTCCAGCATGGGTCTGGCATGGATTCACATGCTCATGAATATTTCCCGTCGTCAGGCTGGGAATCCTCGGTAAAGAAAAAATCAGTATCAGTTTTGTTTCTGATCTGTCTTTCTTAATAGTAACCAATCACTGATCTCTGGGTCATACTGCCCCCAGCCAATGACTGCCCTCTCCCTGAGCCCCTCCCCTGGCAGCCATCCTCAGATTTGGTAGCACGTAAAGTGGCAGTATGACCAAGTGAAGAGCCGCAGAGGGGAAGGCGGGAGGGTTCGCATGTGAATCCATGCCAGACCCATGCTGCAGAACAACAGTTACAGGTAAGTAACTTGTTCCTTCTCCAGCATGGGGTCTGGCATGGATTCACATGCTCATGAATATAAGAATACATAGCAGTATACACATGCACAACCACGGGAGGTCGCAACAGGCTCAACATTAAGCAATACAACTACTCAATATTAAGCATCTCTTACCTCCTCACCAGCATCACCTTAAGCGAACAGGTTGCGCAGCACTGCTTGGCCGACCCTGGACTCCTCCACGTAGCAGCCCTGCAGATGTCCAGCAGGGGCACACCAGACAGGAACGCCGTGGTAGCAGCGATCGCTCTGGTCGAATGGGCTCTCGGACGGCCGGGGAGCGGTCGGTTTGCCAACCGGTGACAGTGCATGATGCAGCCGGAGAGCCATCTGGAAATGGAAGCCTTCGCGAGAGCCTTCCCTTGATTCACAAGTCCTAAGTTCACAAACAGTTGTGACGTCTTCCGAAAACTCTTCGTGCGGTTCACGTAGAACTTCAGCGCTCTAGCTACGTCCAGCGAGTGCAGAGTCCTCACAGCCTGCGACAAAGGCGACGGGAAGAAAACTGGCAACACCAAGGGCTTGTTGAGGTGGAAGTCCGACGGCACCTTCGGCATAAAGGAGGGGTGCGCCCTCAGCACCACCCTTGTGTCGTGAAAAGTCAAGTAAGGGGGCTTGCAAGATAGGGCCTGGATCTCTCCCACTGGTCGTGCGGAGGTGATGGCCACGAGAAATGCTGTCTTCCACAACAGGAACTTCAACGGCGCCGAATGCATAGGCTCGAATGGGGGCCCCCATGAGCCTGGTCAGCACCACGTTGAGCTCCCACGCCGGGGCAGGGGCCTTCACCGGTGGGAACGATCGGAATAGTCCCTTCATAAATTCCTTCACCAGGCGATGAGACCACAAGGATGCCCGTCTTATAGTTCTGGTGTATCGGGAGATGACAGCCAGATGTATCTTGATGGAGGCCTGGGCCAGTCCAGCTTTTGCCAGCAACAGTATGTACGGCAATACTTGAGGGGCCTTAACCCGCAGAGGGTTAATCTTCTGTGCACGGCACCAGATAGAGAACCTCTTCCACTTATGTCCATAGCACTTGAGAGTTGAGGACGCCCTGGCTTTTGCAAGAACCTCTCTGCAGTCAGCCGGGATATCGTATCCTCCAAACTCTAGTGCTGCAGGAGCCACGCCTGCAAGTTCAGCGACTCCGGGTCGTGATGAAGAATGGCGCCTCCTTCTCTGGAGAGAAGACCCGCGTCCGTCGCCAGCTTTATAGGTGGGGACGCTGACAAGCCCAGAAGGTCCGAGAACCAGATCTGTCTCGGCCACGCCAGTGCGACGAGGATCATCCTGCACCTGGACCTCTTGAGCTGGTTGATGAGACGGAGCAGCAACGGCAACAGAGAGAACACGTACAGGAACGGTCCGTCCCAAGGGAACGAGAAAGCATCGCCCATGCTCCTCGGCTGTGTGAACCTGCTGGCGAACCCCTGGCACTTGGAGTTCGTCGCCGTCGCGAACAGGTCGATCTGGGGTTTGCCCCATCGTTCAAAGAGCTGATCCACCTGGTCCTGGCATAGTTCCCACTCATGGCACGAGCGCAGCTCCCTGCTGAGTGAGTCGGCGATGGTGTTTATTATTCCTGCCAGGTGGAAGGGAACCAGAAACATCCCCTGGCCGACGGCCCAGTGCCACAGATCCTGGGCCTCCTTGGATAGGGCTGGGGATCTGGTGCCTCCATGCTTCCGGATGTAGAACATAGTGGTGGTGTTGTCGGTGAAGATCCTCACCACTTTGTCCTTGAGGGACGGAAGGAACGATTTGAGCGCCACACGGCTCATAGCTCCAGGATGTTGATGTGGAGAGACCTCTCCTCCGGGAGCCAGAGGCCTCTTGCGTGGAGATCTCCGGTGTGAGCCCCCCATCCCTCCAGGGAGGCGTCCATCGTCACCGTCTCCGGATACGCCGGGGTCTGAAACTCCGTGCCTGCCTGGGTACCCCACCATAGAATCGCCCGACGGAACTCCTCATCGAGCGGGATCCTGTCTTCGAAGCTGCCCGCCGCTTGAATCCAGCAGGTGTCGAGGAACTCTTGTAGTGGACGCATCCGAAGTATGCAAAGGGGCACAAGGTAGATGCATGAGGACATCATCCCGAGGAGGGACTTGATGGACCTCACCCTGGCCACATCCGTGGCTAACAGGCGCTGCACCTTGCCCAAAATGGCCTTCGTCCTTTCTTCCGACGAGATGCCAATCGCGCCACTGTATCGAGCTTCGCTCCCAGAAACAGTGCCACCTGCGATGGAACCAGGTGGGATTTGGGGTAGTTGATGGCGCATCCCAGTTCCGTGAGCAGGCGGACGGTCCTCGCCGTGTGTTCGACGGCGAGTTCTCTTGACCTTGCACGAATTAGCCAGTCGTCCAGGTAGGGGTAGACGTGGATCCCCTGCAGGCGCAGCCGCGCCACCACTGGTGCGAGGCACTTCGTGAACACCCTGGGTGCCGACTTTAATCCGAACGGCAGGGCTCTGAATTGGTAGAGACGTCCCTGGACTACGAATCTGAGGAACTTTGTGTCCTTTTAGAATGGGGATGTGGAAGTAAGCATCCTCCAGGTCCATCGACAATAGGAAATCGCCCTCCTCCTGCTGTCCCAGCACATGCTGGAGGGTGACCATCCTGAATTTCTGTGCCTTGATGTGCTTGTTTAACCGACGCAGGTCCAGGATGGGGCGCCAACTGCCTGTCTTCTTTCTGACAAGGAAGTACCTTGAGTATACTCCGGAGCCCTGGAGCCTCGTGGGGACGAGCTCGATGGCACCTTTCATGAGCATCGCACTTACCTCCAACAGCAGTTGAGGGACGCGATTCTCCTTCCTGGCCACGGGAGGAATGCAAGGACACTTCTTTTGAAATTCTAGTGAGTGTCTGCGGGCCAGGGTGTCCAGCACCCAACGGTCGGTGGAGATGGACTCCCACACGCTGACTAACTTCGTCAGCCGGCCTCCCACCGGGGTGCTTCAGTGGGGGCCCGACGCTATGGCCGGTTCAGTCCTGCTTGGACGAGGCCTTGCTGCCCTGGCCTCCTTGACGAAAGCGGTGAGACCCTCCTTGCTTGCCGCGGCCTCTGTAGGCCTCCTGGGACGAGGAGCGGGCCGCCTGGCAGTACGTAGAAGAGCCACCGATGGATCTCTTGGAGGCTCCCTGTCTGCCTCCGGAGCTCCGAAAGGGCCGCCGTTGCTGAAGAACTCCTAGGGCTCGGACTGTCTGTGTCGGTCTTGATGGCCTGGAGGGACTCACCCACCGTCTTCCCAAACAGGTTGTTGCCGTCGAACGGCATGTCCAACACTCTGGTCTGGACGTCCTGGCGAAAGTCTGTCGCCTTGAGCCATCCTCGTCGTCGAAGGCAAACCCCGTTGTCCAGCTGGCGGAATCCGGTATCGCCAATGTCCGTTGCCACCGTTATGGCGTGATCCGATGCCACCTCACCTTCCTGCAGAATCTGTAGGGCCTCCGCCCTCTTGTCGTCCGGTAGTAAGTCTAGCAGGGGAGCTATCTTGAACCAAAGCTCCCTGTCGTAACGGGCCACAATCGCTAAGGCATCGGCCGCCTTAATCGTCGTCGCCGCCGCCGACGAGATGACTCGTCGTCCCATGGAGTCCAACTTCTTGCCCTCACTGTCCGGCGGGTAAGTGGAAGTTGAAGCCGTCGCCGCACCCGCCGCTTTCTTCTTGCCGGCATCAGGGACCCGGTACTTCTTCTCGTAGCTGTCCCTTTTGGCGGGTGTCGTGGAAGGGTTCTTCAGGATAGCCAGCCCCTCGTCCCAGATGTCGAGCAACGGTACCGCGAGGACTGTCTTTCTCTTGGCCTCCCGTCGTTGGTAAAGAAAGCCTTCCTTTTTCTGTTCCTCAGGGCAGAGCTGGAAGAGCTCGGATGCCCTGGCTATCATGGCGTGGAAAGAGCCAATTTCGTCGGGGGGGGGGGGAGCGGGGGTGATGAAGGAATGTCCGTTGTATCATCGCCACATTCCGTCCCCGTCGCTGTATCCGTCGCTGTATCATCCAGAGGGTCCGGCGAGGGGGATGAGGGGTCCACAGGCCTCATGGGCACGAAGGGCGGTGCGGGGTGGACTCTCCTCCGCTTGTTCGGTGGGCTTCCCGACGGTCCTGGCTCTGGATCCTCCGTCGGGGTCTGTGGTAACCTTTGTCATGATGCCTACCCCCGGGCATCAGGACCAAGTCCATCAGCTCCGGGAGCAGGCATCCAGACACTTATTAAAACACCAACAGCCCCGGCTGGGGGCTGTTTGGGTTCAGTCCTGGCGCCTTAGGCTCCAGGCTCATAGACTTTACTTACCTGATGCAGACCATGCTGCTAGTGAGTCCAGGCCAACGTGAGGCCTGGATGGGACTATTTTATTACAGGGACTATTTTTTATTCGGGCGTGGTTCTAGGGAACTTCTTACCTGGAACTACTTTGGAGGCTATTTAAACCACGCCCAAACAGCACATGCTTCGCGTTATTCTGCATCCAGCAGCGTAACGCTCACCGTGCCTACAGTCTGCATCCAGTCTTCGCCACGCCCGCATCGAATCTGGAGCTCCTAAAACAAAGAGGAAAGAAAAGGACAAGGTTAGAAAACGAACTATTTTCCAATTCCTCACCCGATTCCGGATCCATCTCGCCTCCAGACCTGGAAAGAACATAATTTCTGTACACGTCGCATCTCCAGCTGCAGCGTCGCGCCATACTCACGAGTCCTCGCATCATGTTTCGTTTTGGCGCAGCCTCCATCATTTCTTCGCTGAACTCCAGCACCTGGGGGACAAAAGAAAACAAGGTGAGCCGAGAAAACCAACAAATAAAACACTTATCACCATAGACTTACCTGATTACCACCGGAAGGCATTATTCTATAACTCCACATCTTCATGTGCCGCACCTGCAAAGGGAGAGAAAACAGGTTAAACACCTGCAACATTTACCGGACAGCGTCAGGTAATACAGACTCTTACCTGAGCGCCACCAACTGCCACGAGGGTATCTTCTCACGATCTTAGCTGCAAGACAACAAAGGAAGGGGGGACAAGAGTGAATCATGGGACATATTGAACTCTATGAACTTGATACTTACTGGACCTTGCCAGGAACCTCAAAGTCAATACTCTCCGGAACTCTCCCATGCCTTCAAACCAGTGAAGTAACTGGGATCAACGCGCCCCTGCAATCCACGCAGGATGGAGAGCTCATCATTTAAAAACGTAAGGTGAGGTTCCTAAAAGGGATATCAGAGGTGACAAGAAGGGAGAACGAGAACAGTGGGAGGGGGCTATCACTCAAATCCACAGGTGGCTAAATCCCTTTCTCCACTTGCAGGAGAATACTTCTACGGATCAAGCAGACGAGATTAGGCGTGCCAGTCCAGACAGTCATCTCGGCACTACGCATCACGTTGGTGGAGACCGCAGCTGTCCGAGTCTGATCGACGCCCCTGTGGGAACCAGGTGAGCGTAACAACCTCGTCTTCATCTCAGTACATAAGGATTGGATCGCCAACAAAATGGCCGCCGAGCTATCCTGGGGCTCGGGCAATGGCTGCGACGGGCGGGATGGCTTCTCCACTGGGCCCTTGTCGTCGCCATCATCGCTATCTTCGATCACATCAGCAGGAACCTTCCCCTGGGATCGAATCTTCTTGAACCTCTCGTTGAGGCCTTTCACGGTTTCCACCAGATCCTCCTCGGAGGCTGAATTCGAGTCCGTAATGGCCACCAGCCCCCACCTCTTTTTCCAACGGGGTCTTCACTGGGGTCTTAACGATGGGCTGGAAAGAGGATTCCCTCCGCGGTGGCAGGGAAACTCTGGGCCCCGAGGCCATCTCCACTGGCGTAGGCTCCGCCGGCTTCACCAGGGCCGCTGCGACAACCTCGATAGAGGCCTTTGCCGGGTGGATCAAGGCCCTCACCACCTTAGGTGCGTCCTGGGCCTTCGCTTTGGGGGGGAGGGTCGTCACCTCGCTCCCTCTCTGCTCCCTTTGAGATCAACCGGGGCCTCTCCAGAAGCTTACCCGGGTTCTCCGACTTCTTCTTCCCCAAACCAGAGCGCTGGCTCGTGGTTGATCGTGCCGGGGAAGTCGCGTCCTGCTCGGCAGCCGAAGAGCCTGACCTTTCGGCGCTCCCGGTGCCCGCTGACTCGCGGTGCTTGGCCTTCTGTTGGGCCCCTGTCGCCGGGGCGCCCTCACAGGACTTAGAAGACCGCTCAGACTTTTTCTTCGCCTTCTCACCTGCTGTGCCCTTCTCAAGCCAGGCGGCGAGGCGGGAACGACGATCTTGCTTGGTCTGTTCCGACAGGTTCCTGCAGAACGCACAGTCCTTCTCCACGTGCGTCATGTCCTCATGAAGGCAGTAGAGACATCTTGAATGCTCGTCCTCCTTGAAAACATTTTGCAATCCGCATCCCGGGCTCCTAAACAGCTTGGATCCGGGAGTCAAGCTTCCCTTGTCCTGGGCCATGTCCATTGAGGTAGGCCTCAGATCTTCTGGAACCTCCAAGAAGCCTAACTCGACAAAAACTTCACCCTTGAGGGGCATAGAAGAATTCCGAAACGGGTCCCCGTTATCGGAAGTGGAAACGGTGGAGCTTGAGGCTTGATTAAACCGAAAAAATTAGAAAATCTCCTGAAAAAGCGCAAAAACGCAGTAAAAGCTTGAGAGCTAAAGCACGAGGACTCCCAACACTTGAACGGGCGGTAAAAATCTGAGGATGGCTGCCAGGGGAGGGGCTCAGGGAGAGGGCAGTCATTGGCTGGGGGCAGTTTGACCCAGAGATCAGCGATTGGTTACTACTAAGAAAGACAGATCAGAAACAAAACTGATACTGATTTTTCCTTTACCGAGGATTGCCAGCCTGACGACGGGGAATATTCATGAGCATGTGGATCCATGCCAGACCACATGCTGGAGAATCATGTCCCTACGTTTAGGTAATTTGGTTTTGAGCGGGGCTACTTCATCTATTGTGGTTTGCAGACATTGGTGGTAATGAGCAGGGGTATTCTCTGTATTAGCATTGTCTCGTTGGCTTGGCGTAGAACCGGTCGTTGAGCAGTGGGGTAAAGGTTCTCTGGGGTGAGTTTGCATGTATGTCTGACCTGGATGGGTGTTGTGCTAATATTTGTGTCTATTGTATCTATATTGAAATTGATGTTGAATTTGATTAGATAGTGATCAGTCCAATGCATCTTGAGGATGTCTGATATGGTTACATCAATGTTGTGCGTGAGTATCCAATCAAGAATTCTGCCTTTAGAGTGTGTGGGGGTATTCACCATTTGAGTGAACTGCATCTCTTGGAAAGCATTATGGCAGGCAGTTGCTTTGTTGTCTGTGGGGTCACTGTAACCTAAGTTTAAGTCTCCTAGTACCATGTACTTTGTTTTGGGTTTAAGGAGTGGCGTGATTATTAGTGGAAGGTCAATGGGCCTCATTACAAGTCCGGCGGTAGCCGTGCCGGAAAAACTGGCAGGCTGCCGCCGGACCGGCAATACCATTCCGCCTCCGATTGCCGGAATCACGGGGGCATTACAACCCCGGTGACCCGGTAATTCTGGAGGCGGAATTCTGTAAATCCCCATTCCCATGGAGTCCTATAGGACTCCATGGGGATGGGCACCATGGAAACACTGGTTCTGTCTATGACAGAGCCGGTGTTCCCATGTCCGCCTGCAGGCGGGAGGTGTTACTCCCGCCAGGTCAGACCTGGCGGGAGTGGCACCTCCCGCCTGCAGGACTCGGAACCAGCCAGTCCGGAAACAATGTTGGCGGCGGATTTACCGCTACCTTTTTTTCGGGACCGGCTGACTTGTAATGAGGCCAAATGTCTGGATTGTTGGAGGTGTTCGGTGTTCTGTATACAATTATAAAGTTCATTGTTGCCTTGGGGCTGGTAGCTAATTTGAGAGTGAGGACTTCATAGCCAATGAGAGATTCCATTTTACATTCCCAAAATTGTAATTCGGTTTTGTGGATGATGGCCGCTCTGCTGCCTATGGCAGGTTCACCACCTCTCTGGCACCCTCTTCTTCCTCTCCGACTACCCTGCCAGCTCATCCTTCCTCCTCTGCCCATTCTCAAGCACCTCCAACACTTCTGCAGGGCATACATCTAATGCATGTACCCCTCCACGGAAGTCTTGCAAATGTGGCACTCTGTTCCACGTTGCTACTCTTAACTCTCGCTCCGCTGTCAAACACTCCTCGGACATCTGCTGACTCCTAGAAGAGCTTGATTTGAATGTACTCTATCTCACCGAGACTTGGTTCATGGCCAGCTCTGTCACAAGTTTTTACACTCTCCTTCCTGATGGCTACAAGATCCTCTCCGAACCCAGAACCAACCGTCCTGGCGGGGGAGTAGCCCTGATCTCTCCGGAGTGGAACGCTGCTTCCGTCATTCCTACATAGGCCTACTCCTCCTTTGAATACCTGGTCTGCAAGACTCTACTGGTCTCTCTCTCACTGTGGCGACCATCTACATGCTGCCTGGCCTGGTCACCCTCTTCCTCTCCAATTGGGATGACCTCTCCTCCTCCCTCCTTGCCTCTACCTCTGGATGCTGCTAACCCCTCCTAGGGGCTGTTTTGCAACCTCTGTGACTCCCTCTCTATTCTATCCTGTGGCCTGACTCACTCCGCAGGGCACACCCTGGATGTTGTGATATTGTCAGAACTTCCCCTCTCCAACCCTCTTCACCACTTCTCTTTCTATTTTGGAATTACCATTTTCTTCTCTACTCTCACCTGTCGCTCTATGCACCACAGATTAAGCCGACCCCAGCATGGTCAACCACCTTCTCAGTCAACTGTCACATGAAGCGTGTGTCAGTGGAGGATTTCGCCACTACTTTATCTCCTCCTCCTACACCTTTGGCTGACTCCCATTCTGACACAGCCCTTTCCAACCTCCATCTCTCTATCTCTAATACTCTTGATGTCCTTGACCCCATCATGAGGATCAATTTGAAGCCTGCATCCAAGTGCAACTCTTGGTAAGATTCTGACCTTGCCACCCTTAAGCGCAAGGGTAGGATGGCTGAGAGGAAGGGGAGGGCATCAAGCGCATCCTCTGAAAAACTGTCCTGCCGCCTCCTCCAAAGGCAATACAGATTCGCTGTCCTCTCCCAGAAGAGGGCCTACATCCAAGCCTGCATCTGGGCAGATGTAACAACTCGGTCGAACCTTTTCAAAATCTGCAAGGAGCTGGCCAATCCTGCTGCAGTCTCTACCGCTACTGTTCCCTCCCAGGCCCATTGCATGGCTTTGGCATCTCATTTCACCACTAAAACTCCGGACATCCTGTCATCTGTTTTCCTCTACCTCCTCTTCCTCTCCCTCTGCTAACATTCCAGGTCCCCCTCCAGCTGCATCTCCTCTTCCTTTCTCCTCCTACTCCCTGTTCACTCCCGATGATGTTTCTAGACAAGTCCGATCTATGAAAGTCTCATCAAAGCAGGTGCTTCCCGCTGGTCTGCTCCTCCAGAACCATTAAGGACCACATCGACACACTTGGCCAAATTCTGCAATCACTCTATTGCCACTGGAACCTTCCCCTGCCTCCTTAAGCGCGCCCTTGTGCATCCCCTTCTTAAGGAGCCCTCGGCCGATCCTTGCACTCTGGCAAACTATCACCCGTTCTCCATCACTCCATTCCTAGCAAACGCCTGGAAAAGCTGGCCATCTCCCAGCTTAATCTACATTCAGAATTGTCGGTTTACTCCATGACTAGCAGTCTGGCTTCAGAGCAGCCAGAAGCATGGAAACTGCTCTCCTGAACACCTGTGAAGACTATCTCCAATCTTGACTCTAACCTGCCATCTGTCTCATTCTCCGTGACCTATCCTCTGCTTTTGACACTGTCAACAACACCATCCTGTTCAATCATCTGCGACAACCTCAGTATCTCTGGTCAGGCCCTACCCTGGTTTACCTCCTTTCTCACCAATCAACCCTCCCAGGTCCAACTTGGGTCTTTCCTCTCTCCTCTCTCTCTCTCTCTCTCTACTTGCGGTGTTCCCCATGGGGGCAACCTTTCTCCCTGGCTTTTTAACCACTATCTGGCACCTCTGGCCCACAGCATCTCTACCTTCTGCTCTAAATTTCAGTGCTATGCGGATGACGCACAGCTCTCCTTCATGCTCCCCTCTGCCTCTTCTGCTCCTTCCCTCATATCAGACTGTCTGTAAATCAGGAATGGTGTGCCTCCAATGATCTCTGCCTTAATGTCAGTAAGACCGAGATCCTCCACATTGGACACCTGCCTGCCGCATTCCCTCTCTCTTTCTGGCCGCCCACACTGGGCCCTCTTACTGCTCCTTCCTGTGAGGCTAAGAACCCTGGTGTCATCTCCGACTCCACCCTCTCACCTCACATCTCTGACATCTCTAAGAAGTCACACTATCCGCTGCACCTCCTCAGAGGTATTCTTCCTTTTCTCACTTTCCCCCAGAAGCTCACCGTCTCCAGATCCCTGGTCCTCTCTAGGAGGACTACTGCAACAGCCTCTTTCAACATCTACCTCATCTACTCTTCACCCTTTACAACTAGTCCAGAACCGGACCGCAAGACTTGTCCTTGGCCTCAAGCCCAGGGATCATATCTCTCCACTGGCTCCCCGTGGCTGCAACAATCAAGTTCAAGACCCTCTGTATCGTCCACAAGGCTTTCTGGGGCCAGGGACTGCACTACAACCAACTTTCTCTTCCTAAGCATCCTCCTTCTCGAGCCCTTCACACATCCATCTCCAACTCTGAGGGTCAGACGCTTCTCCAGGCAGAGTGGGGGGTAGATCTCTGTCCGTGGCCGCCTTCTGGAACAGCTTCCCTGCCTTTCTCAAACTTGAGGACCACCATCTAAGGTTCCGGAAGCAAATCAAGACCTACCTTTTTACTTCCGCTTTCTCTCTCCCTCGCTGATGTCCCGGTCTGCTGCGTACCTGTTACCTAGCCGCCCACTAAACCTATAGGACCAGGCTCCTACACAACTAGTTGCCCTTGATCTGCCTCCGGGCCTACCAACCACTTAAGCTACTATATCTGCAACCCTACAGTCTCCTGACTCTCTGCACTTATGAGCCACCTCCCGGCAACACTTGTGTTACTTTGCACTCTCCCCATCCCACCTGGCACTTTGCCCCCTGCACTTGCGCAATCTGAATGACAAAGCCTAGTAAGATTGCTGTTTTGTCCTCCTTCCACCCTCCCCTCCCTTGTCTTGGCACACCTAGAAACACTTGCGTACAGGCACAATATAAATGACTTATCATATATCGTGGAGGAATAAAGCCTAAGAGTGCAAAATTCCTCCTCTTTGCCACTAAAACCTGGCAGTGAGGAGAAAAACCACTGCCAACACATGTGGTAGATGCATGCCATTGGGGCAGGTCATGCAACGCCCACAAGAGAGGTAAAGGCTGGAACAACAGCTAATGTCCAATGTCTGTTCTATGTCCAGTAAATGGAAGAGAAGATGTTATAGGGAGTGGATTGGATCTAAAAAACCCCAATGAGCAAATTTTAACAACCACAGCAAAAAGCTTTTCTGTTACCCGATGCATTGAACATTTATTTTTAAATTCAGGGATGCTGTAAATTGGACATTTCTTCACTGATGCTTTACAAAAGTAGAGCCGTACAACGTTAAGGATTACATTTGAGAAAAAGGGGAAAACTCCTTCATATTTGGTGCCGATAAGGAGTTTGTCAAATTGTAATCTATGCCAAAGATTTGTAGGAATGTTAATTCTGGGACAAAGAAATTAAACATTTAAAGAGACAAACCCTTATTCAGGCAATTTACTGCATGGTCGGTCTAGTAAAAGTTAAAACTTTGGAAAGGCAACTAAGGAGCCTTTATTCATTTTGCTTTAGAATAGTGATCAATGTATCCACTATTCAGAATAAATAATGCAGTTGTAGGTAATAATTAATAATGTATAGGATTGATCAGGGCATCCCGAATGGACGAAAAACACTCGTGACTCAGACGTTTTAGTAAAATGCTTTACTCATAACGAGTTATTTTGGTGCAACAAATGCGGTAACCTAATACAAAAAGGTGATCCTAATTACACAGGACAAAATGTTAAATGTTAAACATTATGTAAATATGTTTTGATGTAATCGGCAAAGAAATCAATGCAAATACAGGAAGAAAAACAAATTATTTTTACAAAACATGTTGTACAGAGTAGATGGGTCCCATTACCTTTGTTGGGAGCCAAAACCTTTTAGAATTTGCTGATTCAAACAGTTAAAGATGGCATTTGACACTAAGGGAAATTGTCGACACGTGTGTTTTGGACACTTTTAGCAGTCTATGGTGCTTGAGATAGGTCGGTCTTCAGCAGGACAGAGGAGAAGATTGTGTAAAGACAATACATGATGGATCCTGTGTATATCTGTGAAATATCAAACAATCCATGGTGTTTGAGTCACTGAGTAGCCATTCGGGTATATCATTAATAATTAGATAAACTATTATTGCTTTTAATTGGTGGAAAACCCCTGCAGAGGGGCTTTCCGTGTGAATCTTGTTGAACACAGTGTGGAACTCAACCGGGTAAGGCTGGGGATAGAACCATCAAGGCCTTGTGGATAAATGGCGGTTAGGAAAAGGAACGGTTATCAGGAATTGCCTGGAGGTGCGATGTTGCTGTGTCAAAACTGGTCATAGTAGACTGAAAATGTGAAGGTGCATCACGGTGGACAGGGCACCTGTGCGCGGCGCAATAACTGGAGTGCATGATTGTGCGAGACCGAGTGGTTGCATATCATGTAGTCTGTACAGTGTGAGGATATCCAACTGATGCTCATGCTATTGCACCAAGTGGGGACCTCGAAGTGGTGTGCATATTAAATGCACCTTATCTGACCACAGACATATGTGGAGAGGCTCTGGCGTGAAGCACAAGTGACTTGTTAAAGACCGGTGCGCAGGGGCGTAATGTATTGAAATTACATTGTCTGGTTCGATCGCTAAATGATGTTGCTAAATCATATGCGCAGATTGAATTTAAAGTATCTCTATTATGGCAGAGCCCTGCTTGGTGAATCACTCGTGAAATAACATAGTACAGATCCACATGCATGTACGGCTGGATCGATCTGTGACCTCAGAAATATTCAGAGGAGCTCTGGCATAATGCACAAGTGGAGAAAAGTGAACGGTTGAAGACCGGTGCAAGGATGCCCATCTAAAATACCCAGTCTGGTCGCCAAGCTAAATGATGTTATTTTGTCATTGGATACCGATCGGAGGGAGACTAGGTAGAAGTTTCCCTATTATGGTAGAACCCTGTTTGGTGAATCGCTCGTAAGCCAACGTATAGTGCAAGTACAAATATGAGAAGGTTAACAATTCTTACCGCAATCGGAGTCGGCTGAAAACCGGTTGTGCAGTCGGCGGGGGACTCAGTCAGTGCTGAAGTTAGTGCTAAGATTGGAGTGACTATGCCATGCACATAAAGCCTCGAGCGTCAGCAGCCATGGTAACGGTTTCAGTAGTGTGTTTGGCAGGGCTGTGGAAAAAGGCAGCCATTTTGGAGTGGTGTTCAGAGCATGGACTTGTGTTGGCTGACCCTACTTAGTAAAGAGGTCTGACAGGCCAGTGTTGGGTGGTGTGTCGCGATCGAGACCACCATATACAATGCTGCGATTGTGAATATGGGTAATCAGCTTAGCCACGTTTGTTTTTTTTATAAAGAAAAGTGTTGGCAACATATGCAGGAACAATCTAAACCAGGAAAGGCGACTGGTCAAAATGTGACCTGGGAGACTTCTCTAATGAAGATTAGAGAAAGTCTGCAATTTACTTGTAATGCCCATACGAAGCATCCTTCAGGGATGCGGTGTGAGTCACTGTGTGCCGCTGAATGGCTAGTGTGGCATGTACAGTTGTGATGGGCTTTAGCAACTAATTTCACCACTAAAACTCAGGACATCCTGTCCTTTCTCTTCCTCCTCTTTCTCCAACATTCCAGATCCCTCTCCGGCCATTTCTCCTCTTCTTTTCTCCTCCTTCCCCATGTTCACTTTTGACTATGTTTCCAGACAAGTCTGATCTATGAAAGTCTTGTCAATGCAGCTGCTTCCTCCTGCTGTGCTCCTCCAGAACCTTTAAGGACCATATTGATACCCTAGCTCCAGCCTTGGCCGATTTCTGCAATCACTCTTTTGCCACTGAAACCTTATCCTGCTCCCTTAAGCACTCCATTGTGCACCCCCTTCTTAAGAAGCCCTCTGCTGATTCTTCCACTCCGGCAAACTATTGCACGATCTACATCACTCAGTTCCTAGGCAAACTCTTGTAAAAGCTGGCCATCTCCCATCTTAATCTACCTACAGAATCTGTTGGTTGACTCCATGACCACCAGTGTGGCTTCAGAGCAGCCAGAAGCACGGAAACTGCTCTCCTGAACACCCGTGAAGACTTACTCTCCAATCTTGACTCTAACTTTCCGTCTGTCCTCATTCTCCTTGACCTATCCTCTGCTTTTGGCATGGTCAACCACGCCACCCTGTTCAATCGTCTGTGACAACTTTGGTATCTCTGGTCAGGCCCTAGACTGGTTCACCACCTTTCTCACAGATCAACCCTCCCCAGGTCCAACTTGGGTCTTTCCTCTCCTTTATCTCTCTCTCTCTACTTGTGGCGTTCCCCAGGGGTGCAACCTCTCTCCCCAGCTCTTTTACTACCTGGCACCTCTGGCCCACCACATCTCTACCTTCTGCTCTAAGTTTCGGTGTTATGCGGATGACACTCAGCTCTTCTTCAGGCTCCCCTCAGCTTTATCTGCTCTTTCTCTCATATCAGACTGTCTGTCCAAATTCAGGAATGGTGTGCCTCCAATGATGTCTGCCTTAATGTTAGTAAGATGGAGATCCTCCTCATTGGGACACCTGCCCGCCACCTTCCCTCTCTCACTCTGGCTGACCACCCTGGGCCTCTACCTGCTCCTTCCTTTGAGGTTAAGAACCTTGGTGTCATCTTTGACTCCACCCTCCCCTTCTCTCCTCACATCTCTGACATCTCTGAGGAGTCACAGGATCCGCTGCACCTCCTCAGAGGTATACTTCCAATTCTCACTTTCCCCCAAAAGCTCACTGTCTCCAGAGCCCTGATCCTCTCTAGGCTGGACTAATGCAACAGCCTCTTTCTAAATCTACCTGCCTCTACTCTTCACCCTTTACAACTAATCCAGAACAGGACTGCGAGACTTGTCCTTGGCCTCAAGCCCAGGGATCGTATCTCCCCATCCCTGAAATCTCTCCACTGACTCCCTGTGGCTGCGACAATCAAGTTCAAGACCCTCTGAATCGCCTACAAGGCTTTCTGGGGCCAGGGACTACACTACAACCAACTTTCTCTTCCTAAGCATCTTATTCTCAAGCCCTTTGCTCATCACCTCCAACTCTCTGAGGGTCAGACGCTTCTCCAGGCAGAGTGGGGGGTGGGGGGTAGATCTCTGTCCTTGGCTGGAGCCTCCCTCTGGAACAGCTTCCCTGCCTCTCTCAAACTTGAGCATGACCATCTAAGGTTCCGGAAGCAACTCAAGACCTTCCTTTTCGCTTCTGCTTTCTTTCTCCCTTGCTGATGTCCCGGCTTGTTACCTGGCCGCCCACTGAACTTACAGGACCAGGCTCCTGCACGACTAGTTGCCCTTGCACTGCCTCCGGGCCTCCCAACCACTTAAGGGATTGTATCTGCAGCCCTACAGCCCACTGACACTCTACACTTATGAGCCACCTCCTGGCAGCACTTACAAGTTACTTTGCACTCTCCCCATCTCTCCTGGCACGTCTCCCCCTGCACTTGCGTGATTTGAATGACAAGGCCAAGTAAGATTGTTGTTTTGTCCTCCTAAAACCCTTCCCTCCCATGTCTTGGCACACCTAAATACACTTGGGTACAGGCACGATATAAATGACATCATATATCATGGAGGACGAAAGCAGAACAGTGCAGAAATAATCCTCTTTGCCACTAAGACCTGGCAGTAAGGAGAAAAACCACTGCCAACACATGTGGTAGATGCATGCCATTTGGTCATGTCCTGTTACGCTCACAAGAGGGGTAAAGTCTGGAACAGCTAATGTCCAATGTCTGTTCTAGGTCCAGTAAATGGAAGAGAAGATGTGGATTGTGTCTAAAAGCCCCCAATGAGCCCATTGTAACAACCACAGCAAAAAGCTTTTTTTTCTGTGACCCAATGCATTGAACATTTATTTTGAAATTGAGGGATGCTGTAAATTGGACCACAACATTTCTTCACTGATGCTTTACAAAAGTAGAGCCGTACAACATTAAGGATTACATATGAGAAAAAGGGGAAACCTTCAGATTTGGTGCAGATAATGGGTTTGTTAAAGAAAGACAAGCCCTTATCTAGGCAACTTACTGCATGGTCGGTCTGCTCAAAGTAAAAACTTTGGAAAAGCAAATAAGGAGCCTGTATTCGGTTTGCTTTATAATAGTGATCAATGTATCCACTATTCAGAATAAATGATGCAGGTGTCGGTAATAAGACATATTTACACTTTAATACAACTGTTTTCAATATGAATATTCTTTTTTCAGCAGTGGTAGTCCAATGCCGCTTTCCTCCGACTGATTCTTTTGTGCAGAGTAAACAGGACAGTGCCACTGCAGAGAGAATGTGGTAGCTCTGGTTTTCGATTTAAACCGATGAACAGGGATGTAGTTTATTTACCTAAAGACCATGTGTCTGAGAAGAAACCAACATGCATGGCCCCAAGAGAACCAATAATGCATGGTTCTGAATCTACTAAACCATAGCCAAAGTTGGCTATATTAATCTTGAACTCTAGCAACATCTCCACACAGAGCTGCATTTGCACTGGGCCAGCACCTACAGGGCTTGGAGGAGCACAGAAAGGAGGCTAAAGCAGCAGCAAAAAGGATAACCTGGGCTGAACTGGGAGTAGTTCCCACCTCTTCACGCTACACTTACCGGAACCGCTCCACCTTTCACTGAGAGCAGATGAGCCAGATGTCCTATGCAGAGGGCCGGTTCTTGGCTTTGACTTTAAGTCAACCTGTGATAGACAACAGTTGAGAAGCAGAATGAGGAGGGATTAGCAGCGGTTTTATCTGAACTATTTAGTGAAAATCAGCCTACACCATAAGGATTGAGGCAAAAAGATATAGCTTTGTTCAATAGGTAGGAAAGAACATGGAAGAGTACCCTGAAAAGGTTGAACCCATTGACAACTGGTCCAATTAAAGCAGGTGGACTAGCAGTGGGTATGGCACATGGTCAAATCAAGGCAGTTAACAGGGAAAGCATGGAATCTCCAAATCCATGTGAAGATGGATAGTTCCTTTGCACACAAGTACTGCAGTATACATTTTGGATTCCTGGCTTTTAAATAAACATGGTAAAGTTAGATACAAGAAAGGGGAGCACTAAGTGAGCAAAGATCGAAAGTCCTGGATTCCCTCCTTGAAAAGGGGAGTTGGGTGGTTATGGTCAGGTGAAAAAATGATAGTGGACTACATCAGACTCAGACAACCTCCAAGAGTTATACATTAAAACACAAGAGGAGAATAGTATCCATCTTCAATGGGGAAGAATGGGGGAGGTTGGCGGAGGCATACTGAAGACCGAGACTGTTGCATACAGATAAACTATGGTCTTGTGTCAGCAGGTATGAAGACGGCTCAATGTTCTATCCAGGTAGTGGGGAAATAAGCTGTTAGAGGGAAAGAGCAGAATAAGTATACCGTATGAAAGCGGAACTGTTTGAAAGGGCTATTCACGCTCCTCGCTTCTGTGTCTTTCCTATTTCGTCTCTTTTAAGAGACAAAAATCAGCCATAATTCATGAATGAAAATGTTCTTCCTTTTACATAGGCTTGGGGTAGTTGCAGACATTGGTGGTGGGATTTTCCACTGTTCCAGTCATGGCATGTGTTTATTGCATTGACTATTGTTTATTTCACAACAATATCCATAAAAAGTTTTGTAACAAAACAAAGGTGAATATTTTGAATTGGAAAAGACCCCACATTTGATGTGCCCTGCTTCAGAAGAAGAGTCAAGGGTATCAGTGAAGGTTCGGCAGGTTAACTTCATTGTCTCAATTTCATCATTTACCGCCACTGACAACTCTCATACTATACCAAAAAAAAATGTCCAGCTTAGCATCATTAAATATTAAAATTAAGTTAACCTCTTTTTCAGGATGATGAAAGGTGGAAAAAAACACGTACCCACTCTAAATAGATCACAAAACGTGCATGCCAAGGACAGTACTATTTACAATTATGGTCGCATTCTTCAACAAAATGCTTTGGGAGGATCTGCTGGCTCTTCCAATAGTCAAATTAGGTGCCATGATACCTCCCCATCTCCCTTGATACACAAGGTTTATGGGGGTTCTCTAGCCCTTTGGTGCTTCCAATCACAGAAGGGATCCATTGACTGTATTCATCCAGGGCATCAGCGGTGACAGAGACAAAAGTCCATATGGAAATGTGTATGACCCGATAACTATTTTCTAGTCTCAAGATCTCCACTTCATAACATACACTGCAAAGAGATTCCCCCGAAAACCAACATCTTGCACTGAGTGGATATATCGTTCAGTCTTCTGCTATTAATTCCCACCGTTGATGAAGGTGGGCAAATGTCCACAAATAAAACAAAGCAGAGATACGTGGACTGGGCAAAGTGAAGAATAACCATTTCTTCAGTAGGAGCTTAGAAGTTTTTTGTTTAAACTACTACTTTTGTGCGTTTAAAAAAAAAAAAAAGTTTTGTATTCTGTATCTTTAAAAAAAAACACATTACAAAGTTTTCCAGGATAAGTCAAAACAATGTGAGCCTGGTTAGCTTAACACCTACGGCAGCCCTGAGGCATTGCTGTTATGTAATGGGTGAAGCAGTGCTTAGTCACATCTTGTGCTCTACTACAAGTGGTTCTCAAACATCCAGATATCATGAAGCATGCCACATGAGTGGGTATCAAGATAAACAGTGAACTCAGTGCAAAAAATGTGCAGTTCAGGAAGTTGAATCGTACACCATCCCCAAACGTAGACATTTATAATTTGGTGACAGGATCACCAATTGAAGTAAAGGTTTATCAGGAGACTGGACAAGACACTGGTGGGTAAACCTAGAACCCTGGGTTTGAGAATCCCTAGACTAGAAGAATTCACATCAAAAGGGGCATCAAACATTGAACTCTGTGGTCTTCCACTCCACCCGAAACCATTCCCTAAAATGAAATGAAACATCCACACAGCGAAGTGTTCTGCAGCTTTATTCGATCCCCTTCTCATCAGTTGGGCCCTCCGAAGGCTCCAGCCCATGTTGCTTCATCTGGACCGCAATGTCAAAGAGATAGTCGTAACACTCACACCTTTAAGGAGAGACAAAACAATTGTTAGAACAGAATAGAAACAATTTCTAATCTTCCACAAACAGCTGCTAGGCAATAGACATGAATAAAATTATCCATCAAAGGAAGAATTGAGAAGAAACAACGCAAGTAGAAGATGGCACATCTCCTATGTGTTAGCAAAACGAAACTGGAGATGAGGAACACTAAAGACTAGATTTTAATATAGTCAGCAAAACATGAAAGAGCACCTAACTGGGAATATCACCCAGAATAGTTAGTTGAACAGCCAGGTCCTCACTCATTTTCTGATTAGAAGGAAAGTGATTTGCATACCTCAGACAATGAGCTAACCCCACCCCATGCAACCATCTCCTTCCAATGAATGGAGCTCTTCCAATAACACACAAATACCTATCCCTTAGTACACACATATAGGGGGGGGGGGATAGTACACAAGGAGAGCAAACAAGACTCCAAAAGAATGATCTAAGTGATCTCACTGCCTAAATACAAATGGCCAACCACAATGATATCAAGTAAAATGTGTGATTCTGAAAGCATCAAGTGTAAACATTTGGAGTTTATTAAATTACGTAATTATAATTGTTGTTAATGTGAAATAGGCCAAACATAGATGGGTGTAGGCAGCTGAAACTGCATGCTATTACAATACTTGCTTAGGCAGAGTGAAGAAAATTGGAAAATACCAAAAATAAAATTTAAAAAGTACAGGCAAGAAGAAATTAAATTATGCATTCTTAAAAAGGAAGTCAACTCGCAGGGGAAGAGAAGTTTGGAGGATTTCCAAAATAAAAAAGAAGACAATCAAAAGATGGAAAATATCAATATTAGAAAAAATCAATGAAAAACCATCCACATCAATGGTTTATCATTCAATATTTGATAATTCTCCCTAAAATACCTTATTTAATACATTCTTGTATGAAGCAACTTTCACCACTTTGTACTCCAAATCGCCAAAGAAAACACCACTCAACTCTTGGGGCATGACCTTCCGTAGTCAAAGCAAAAAAGTAAAGATGCAAAGTTCAAACATAGTAATAGCATCTCTGATGTGGGGATAGAAAATTATATCAAATCCTTCACTCATGTCGGATAGAATACGTTACCAGACAAAAGCACAACTGCTGCATGCCTGCAAATGACGATCAAGTGATGGGAAAGGATGTAGGTACGCAGATTATTTCACCCGGCAAAACTTGCAGTGTGTGGCCAGTGGGAGGAACTCCCCATTCGTGGTTATGAGGGGGCCGAGTCACAGGGGACTGGCATTGTACAGCCGCTACCCGATGTGCCTCCCTCAGGGTGGATATAGCAGGATTCGTTGGGCTCAATCTCTTCAAGAGGCTGCACCCAATTTGCTCAATTAAGGATACAGACATCCCAAATATCAACAGGGGATTACAAGTTTAAGCAAACCCTGGCCCTAGTAGACAAAGACTGCAGAGATGTGTTAAAGAACAAATGTTCAGCAGACTCAGAATGAGGACGAGAATTAAACCGCAAACGTTCGGTGGAATCAACATAGCGTCATGTCCCAGGCCCAGATACTTTCTGGATCGGTATGAGACACCAGAGTCATGTGAGAATGCCACACCCGCTCATCCAGAGAACTCGGACAACAGCAGACAACCACAAAGCATCAAAGCAACAACCTCACCAATAGGTACATCAAATATGGTGACCACGGCCCAAAGCATTTGCAAAGCCTCAGAGCCGGCAAGTAAACCTAATAGGGGTAATTTAGATCCTACCCAATACATAGTAATAGTAGCAATCAGGAAATAATTAGTAAATCAATGGAAGAACGGACAATCAAAGAACAAGAGATGGGTGGCCGACTGGAAAAGCCAATCCCAGGTCGGCTTACAAAGATACCTGCCAAACAAGGTTCATAGAAGAGCCTGTGGAAGGTCACAAATGGGAGGAGGCTGATGTGCTATACACACTGAAATGTAGATAAAGAGGAGAATGTTATCTGGACCAAGATATTCATAGTCTGTCTGTTCTGCAGCAGAAAGACCAATGAATGGCAAGGAGGGGAAAAACAGAGCAAAGCCCCATCACAGATGCATGAAGGGACACTAAAGGCCTGAGAATTGGCCTCTAACATGAGAACTCTAAGCAGAAGGAATCTGAAGAAGAGAACCATAGCAGGAGGGTTACAATAAACTCTGCCTGAAAAGGACACAGAAAGAAAAGGGCGATGGAGGGGATACTCTTTGTTGTGTGCTGAGAAAAAGGCACTGTAGAGCGCTCTATAAAAATGTTTTGCTGCGAAGAAATAGAGACAATGGAGCGGTCTGAGAGAATTGTATTATGAGGAGACAAGACTGAAGAGGTCAGAGGATCTTCTGCTGAAACAAGTGTTAGGCAGAATTACATAAGTACCCTTTGGGAACACTACACACAATTAAGACTACAAGTGACAGTACAATATCACCTTTGGTACAAGCCTGTACTACACAGTTATAGTGGTAGCAGTAGTGGAGCAGCCAGACTTATCTCAAGAGTAAGTGAGCAGTACAAGTGTTTACACAAGGGACAGCAATTACTATGGTTCAGGCAAACACGGACTCAAGGTTTCTAAGTAAAAGAATATATATTTATTTACTCAACAGTTGTATAACATATCACTATTATAAGCAAGATAAAAATCACAATAAAAAATTACACCACACCCCTTCCCTTAAATTCTAGACAAGTTAGGCTCACAAAATGAAGTGGCAGCAAAATGGCACTCAGGCAATTTAAAAGGGAGGGAAAGAAAAAGTTATTAGAAATTAGGCAAAACTAACAGGTAAGTAAGCAGGGCAACTGAACAAGGGAGACAAGGGTAAAATCAGATAGAAAAGGCTTAGGCCCAAAGTCAATGGTTCAAAAGTCTTTTGCTCAAGAAAATAGGTTCAGTGTAGTTTGCGGTAAAGTTTGTGGCACAGATTCTGGACGAGGTTGGTCGGTAGAAAAGTTAGGTACAAGAGAAGAGAAGGACAAGCCCTCAGATTGGAGAAAGATTTCAAACACTTTCACCGCGGCTGAGCGAAAAGCACAACCATATTTGCACAGAACCTTAAAACGGAGAGGGAGCTGTAGCTGAGGCGGACGTTCCTGGTGGTTCCTGCAGGCACACGGTTCCTGAAGCGACTGTCGGACTGACAAGAAGTAGGAAAACTGGAGGGTCCTGCGCCACCCAGGGAAGAAACCTGCAGCAGAGCAAAAACACGTATAAAAGGTGCGCTCCTTAAAACCCAAGCAGGGTCCGACCTTCCTGGCTATCCAGCCCACTGTAGCTCTTTATACAGCAAATTCGACCAGAGGAGGTGTCCTGGCTTGCAGTTTGGGCAAACTGGTTGGTCCCACCAGCTCAAGGGAAGAAGTTTCCTGGAGGATCTTCTCTGTCGGCGGATTTGGAGATTCGAACCTGCAGCAGGGCTTCACCGGGCGATTCAGTCTTGGTAGGGGTCCTCTTCTTCCAGTTACTCGTTGGTTCTTTCGTTCCAGTGGCGACTCTGCTCTGCCAGTCCCAGAGACCTGCTTTTTATGTAGTTTTCCCCCATTCATACAGCCTGGCTGTCAATCACACAGCAGGGTGGCTGGCCTGGCAAGGCCAGTCCCCTTAGCCAATCAGACAAGCGTGCGACTTGGGTTGCTAATGCAACCCCTGGCAGGGGTCCGAAGATCCCTCCCTCACATCCTGCCCCTCTAGACTATCAGGCGCCTCAAGGAGGGCTTCTGTGCCGAAGCCCGCGAAAAGACAGCAAACAAAGGAATCATCCCCAGTTTGGCACGTAGAGTAAAAGACGAGAAAGACTAACAAAAAGAAATGGCGAATAAACCCAGCCGGAACCAAAATAAAATGCATTTGGTCAAGCGGGTTTATGTTTGAGGCTACTATAATAGCCTAAAACAATACCACGTTTATATAGTATAATCGCGGTAGAAAAGTTTGGGTAGATACCACTGCCACCAGCCAAGTCTTAACGTTAAGGGAGCAAAACAAGGCTCCAAGAGGCACAGACAAAAAGGGATAGGAGTTAACCCTTTCCAGTACTCCATGTAAAATGGGGTGTACTGGGTCTGTAATTTAAAGTGACTATATAAAGTTAATGGCAACTTTACCCGTTTCTGGGGGAAAGTAGTCAGCCCCAGAAGAATGGAGTCAGAGGGAAGTCTCAACGACAACCCGGTGTCGCTGCACTGAAGGAGCTGTGTAACACACACACAAAGCAGTGCACTTGGAGTAGGTGAGGCGCCAGTGCCCAAGATAACACAAAAAGTGAAAACACACACAGCAAAACACATGTAAGAGTGAGAAAAAGGCTCACACTCTTACCAGGTGAAAAGATAAACTCTAGAAATCCAGCAAAGCTGCTGAGGGGCTCATTAGGTAAGGGGAATCAGCCATTTATTGAGAATTCTCCCTAACAAGGAATAGAATGGTTCGAACCGTGAGTCTTTCCTAAAGGGCACTGCCCAAGGAAGCATCTTGTATGTTAGGTTATAGATTATTGCTGGACATTGATAGAGGAGATATACAAACACTTTTGTTGGCCAGATTTAAGAACATTTTCTTTGGAAGCCGAGGATTAGCCAGGAGGCTAAAGAACATTATTTACAACAGGTTTGAACATTTCTGTTTGGCGCCACTATTTGATTTTACCTATAGAATAGTGCATCACAGCAAGGGGTACAGATACCTGCAATAACTTATGATGGAGGAGCTCAATATCCTGTGGGGTGGTGAGCACCTGGAAAATGCCACTTTGTGTTGTCACAAACTTGACACAGAGCTACCGCTTGTTTCTAGCTCATTCCCTAGTTGCGGTAGGCATTTTACAATCCAAAACCTTGAACATGAATACTTAACTGCACGCTAACTAAAAATTAGGGCCTCTTGTGTCATTGCTCAAACTTCCCAAAACCATAGGAGAATTAGCCTGCACTCGTACAAAAGAGACCAGATTGAATTTACGCAAGCTTCTTAACTTACTTTCTTAGTGCTGAAGAAGGTTCTGAGACCAGGAGCACCAAAATCCACCTTGCTCGTTTTATCTACATATCATAATGCTCACGTTTGAAAATACTCAATTTTCAGGACAGGGAGACCATACTGAGGTATTCCAGAGAGGAAGGCCCAATAGAACGGGGTAACTCCAAAATCGCTATCTACCCTGACTATACTCAGAAAGTTCAGAGAGAAAGAAACTCATTTGTACCAGTGAAAGCGAGGCTGAGACAGCTAAACCTGAAATACATGCTTCTCTACCCCTCGAGATTGAAGGTCATCTACAAGGGAAGGGCGATATTTCTGGAAAATCCAACAGCCGCCAATATGTGGCTAGAAGATAACAACCTCGCAGAAGGGACGGACGCTCCCCAGACCGCATGAGATAAGACCCCAAGGAGGGACACACTAACCATAGGTGGCCGGACCACGGAAGGTAATCCAGCTAACAGTCAGCTACATAGAAACGGCCCTCGTTCGGCCTCGCCACCAGGCAACAGACCTATCCCCCGCAAACAACCTAGGTCGGGCTAACCACCTGCCTAACCTACCTCACGCCCGATACCCGGATGGGTCCTGACGGCTTGAGAGCGCCTGAGCATCACCATGACGATGTAATCGCTGGGCGCACCAGTTTGAGTTTTGTTAATTGTTTTGTTAGTTACACAGTCTACATGTCACAGAAGTCGAAAATGTGCAAGAAGGAAGCACATTATGTCTCCGGGGGTGTGGAACCGGACTACCTCCGCCTGCTGTATCATAACTCACGACCAGGATTGATCCAGACTCCCGTCGAAGAGTGGCCCGCTGGGCCCGAAACACTGCCCCGATGGCGTCACATCTCAAAGTAATGACGTGGAATGTGAGAGGGATGAGCTCATACTTGAGGCGGAATCGAATACAGTCCTATCTCCGCAGGAAGAAAATATCGATTGCAATGTTGCAAGAGACACATCTCACGGAGGAAGCCATGTCTAAAATAATCGAAAAGTGGGCTGGGACCGGGAGAGGATCATCTTACTCCAAATACTCGAGGGGAGTGCTCACCTGGGTGAACCCGAATGTACCATTCCAATTACAAGGATTTGAATCTGACAAGGAAGGAAGGTACGTGATAATGTGGGGTACTATTGAACAGACTCCAATTTGTTTAGTCAATTCATATTTCCCACAACATGGAATACCTTCGCACCTCAAGGCGGTGTGCTCACGAATGACACCCCACCGAAATAAGACCTTCATATGGGGAGGGGACTTTAATTGTGTCATAGATGGCTCTAAAGACAGGTCCACGCCACCCCCACACCCAAGAAACCCCGCTACGTCTGCCCTGACAGACGCACTGGAACACCTTGACTTGGTGGACATCTGGAGGGAGCAGCATCCCGAAAAAAGGAACTACTCCTACTACTCGGCCCCACACAAGGTCTACACAAGAATCGACCACTTGTTTGTCGACAGAGAACAAGCCTCACTGGTTGAAACCACGACGTACTTGGGAAGATCAATCTCTGACCATTCCCCACTGGTCATGCAATGGCAAATCGAAAGACCTAGACCTCCAATCCCTATGTGGAGAATGCCCACGGCGACCCTCGCTGACCCTGTGTTTAAAGAAGACCTCGCCGAAAAACTTGAGGAATATATTGATATTAACAAAGGCTCAGTGTCCACCTGGAGCACATTGTGGGAGGCCATGAAGGTAGTAATCAGAGGAGAAATAATATCCAAAGCTGGGGGCACTCGTAGACAACTGAGAGCCGATCTCGAAGCACAAGAGGAGGAGATCCTACGCTTGGAATCCACCTCAATCACTACACCAGAGGCTGAAGGGAGACTGAAGGAAGCCCGTGAGAAATGCCAAGCTTCCTGGGATAGACTGGAGAAGTTTGATTTTGCAACATACACCACTAGATCCCACAGGGAGTCCGACAAACCCGGAAGGCTACTGGCTTGGCTGTGCAAGCGAGAACGCCCCAAACACCTCCCAACGGAGATACTCGATGAAAAAGGGATAAGACACAGGACACAACTGGGTATCAATGAAGCGTTTGCCGAATTCTACTCCACGTTATACTCCCATGACACACAAATACCCAGGGAGGATATTAGAGACACATTGGATGAGATAGGCCTCCCAAGAATATCCAGCGAACAAAGAGAAGCATTAGAATTGGAAATTACAGCTGAAGACGTGTCTGCAGCAATAAGATCACTGGCTACCAGCAAGGCCCCAGGAAGCGACGGCCTTCCGCCCGAATTCTACAAAACGTATGAAGCCATTCTCACCCCGATTCTCCACGGGGTTTATCAGGAGGCTTATGAAAATGGGGTCTTACCTAACACAATGAAGGAGACGATAATAATCCCCATGCTTAAACAAAACAAACCACCCAACGATTGTGACTCCTACCGCCCTTTGGCCATGTTAAATTACGACAGCAAGATTCTTACCACCATACTGGCCTGCAGACTTGCTAGGGTGGTCGGGTCCCTCGTACACGAAGATCAGAATGGCTTTGTTCCAGGGCGCAACACCACGGCCAACCTGAGACGACTCCAGCATGTTATGGCCGAAACCCGTGAGAGCGAAGAGGATCTGGCGATCTTGTCGCTTGACGCCATTAAGGCCTTTGATTCCATCTACTGGGAGTGGCTTATCGAGGTACTAAGAGGGTTTGGGTTTGGCGAAGGATTCATCAGATGGATCACAGTGCTTTACAATTCTCCCGTAGCAAGAGTGAAGACTGGCCGCATGGTGTCTGGATCCTGGAAAATACAGAGGGGCACCAGACAAGGGTGTCCGCTGTCGCCCATGCTATATATATTGGGTCTGGAGCCGATTGCCATATACTTCAGGAAACAGTTTTTTGATGCAGGCATCTCGGTAGGCAACGAGCACAACATAATATCACTGTACGCGGATGATGTACTGCTATACCTGAGGGATCCCCAAGCTAACGCACCAATCACACTGGAAGTACTAGACAACTTTGCAAAATACTCTGGGATCAAATTCAGCAGACTGAAGTCCTCAGCTTTCCCTTTGGCCAGCTTGAGAGGCCTCGATGAGGCAGAACTCCCGAATATAGGGATGAAGTGGCAAATCGACAAGTTCCGGTACTTAGGAATCAATGTGGGCCACACCCCAGAGATCACACACGACCACAATACTGAAGCAGCATTATCCAATCTCCGCAGATCTATGAAATTTTGGTCAAAACTCCCCCTTGCGATGGTAGGAAGAGCAGCAATTATCAAGATGATAGTTCTTCCCCGTTTCTTATATTTCTTTGTCAACATATGCCACTACGTTAGACCGCCATTCTTCAAGAAACTGGAGTCACTCATCAAAGACTTCCTGTGGGGACCTACCAGACACAAATTGTCCTTAGCCACCCTAACCCTACCGCATAAGGAAGGAGGAATACAACTCCCAGATCTCCAGCTGTATTATCTTGCGGCACAACTCAGCCATGTGACTAAGTGGATCTCAGACGAGCAATCGGCTGAGCTGGGACTGATACGGCAAGCGTCTTCCGAAGTACTCCCCAGAGAAACGCTTTGGAACCCTTTACAACAGAAATCTGGTGCCCCCATGATTGTCGAACTTGGAAGGCGGATCTGGTCCAGAACTCGCTACATTATGCAAGCGAAACACCCCTACTCACCAGACAACCCCATCCTGGCTGACACATGCAAAACACAAACGGACCTCTCAATAGCCAGGAGTTGGGAGGACGCTGGAATTTACACATGGGGAGATATGTTTGAGGATGGCGAGTTCAGGGACTTTGAATCTTTGCAGACCAACGAAGGGCTACCGAGGGGCCAATTTCTCTGGTACCATCGTATCAAACATATCGCCAAGAAAAACTGGAGCAGCTGGCCAGAGGAACCCACCCCGGACCCACTGTTGCAAGAAATGCATGACCTTACAGATGGCTGGAAACCCGTCTCCCGATTGTATAAAAGACTCAATGACAAACCTAATCCCAAAAGCCCTGCGCTAAAGGCGAAGTGGGAAGTGGATCTCGAAACTGCACTCACAGACAAAGAATGGGAGAGAGTACTCTTATACCCCAAGAAGGTCTCGAGGAACTCTAGATTTGGCCAGATACAACTAAACGTCCTACACCGGACGTACATGACCCCGCACAGGGTGGCCTCCTTCAACAAACAGGCCTCCTCAACATGCCCATGGTGTGGGAGTGACGGGGCTGATCTCATCCACATGTTCTGGACTTGCACCAAGGTAATGGCGTTGTGGTCCAGAGTTCGACAGACCTGCACAGATGCCGGAATAAGCAGATATGCGTGGACTCCCGGAGAATGCCTATTAGGGACTTACCCTAGGCCAAGCAAATACAAACACGTCATAAAGCTGATGGATATCGCATGCATACTGGCGAAGAGAACCATAGCCATGGCATGGAAGACACCAGGGGGACCGAGACATGAGCGCTGGTTGAGAGAATTGGAGAGATGGACCGCAGCCGAAACCAGAGCCTGGCAGGATGGAGTCTCCTATGGAGGAGACATGTCGAGTGGCACCCTTGACTCTTGGAAGGCCCTCCTGCGAGACATACACTTCAGCGCAGATCATAAACCCCCCTGAAGAACTGTACTACTCTCACTACCCCCGAACTCAAGCCTGAAACACAGACGATGTCATCCCGATCACTATCCCCTTCACTCCCCGAGAAATGGAACTTTTATCGGTGACATACCCACCTGAGCCAGATGCCCTTTCCACATGTAGACTGTTGTTGTTTAGTGTTAGAAGTTTTATTTTTGGTAACTCCACACAGCTCTAAATGCACCTAATATAAAAGCTAAAGGAACGCGTAATAAATTATCCTACTCTAAAGGGATGCAACTAATAGGATGAAAGACATTTGGAGGCAGTTACTGTTGGCTATTGTTCGGTTATAATGTTCTTATACTTGTGTTATATACTAAATGTTGGCAATCATGCACATTGATGGCACCATGTCAATTTAAGAAATGCCAATAAAAACATTTAAAAATAAAATAATGCTCACGTTTGTTTTCCACTTGATTGGACTATAGTTGAGGAGCAATATTTTAAAAATGTTCTCCCAGTCTTCATTTAAATCACCATAACATGCACATAGTTTAGCAGTGATTTAGTTTTACTATTTTTTTAATACAAAAAAAACAATTAACTTTAAATCTCAAGTTGATTGCATTTGTTTGTGGGTGGTTGCTTGCAAGAGTTTGCCATAAATCATAAAACATGCCCATAAGCCGGTTGCTTTAAAGACAGACAAGCCAAAAAGGGGCAGGGTCTAACCCCTTTCTATGTATTCTATCACTTGTAGAACATCAGAGCGAGCATGGCTATGGGAAGACCACCAAGGAACAAGGAGGGGGCAGAGAACAAGGGAAGGAAACAGGTAGGTGTAGGTTGTTCGGGTGAGGTCAGAGAAGGAGGCAGACCAAGAGATCTGAAGGAGGAAGGGCAGGGGACTGGAGTGAGGATGTGTTTGGAGAGAAGGGCAGGTTTTGGTTGGGGAGGGCATTTGGTACTATGTTCTGAGTGCGTGTGTAAGGTGGAAGAGTGAAGTATTAAAGTGTAAAGCGCAAGAGTAAGGTGAAAGAGTGAAACGCGGGTGACTGAGTAGAAGGTGGGTGGAGTATAGTTGAGTGGAGAGGGGAGAGTAGTAGGCGAGTGGAGAGTAGTAGGCGGGTGGAGAGGGGCAGTAGAGTGGAGAGGGGAGAGTAGGAAGGGAGAGATTAGTAGCATGAAAGGGTGGCAGTATATGGTAGAAAGAGCAAGCAAGACATCAGAGTGACAGAGGGGGGGGGAAGTACTATGAGAGAATGTGGGTGGTGTTGGGAGGAGGAAAGTAGCAGGAGAAAGGCAGAACAGCTTTGAGAAATATGGTGAGGAATATTACGAAGTGAAAGGAACGAGGCGTATTGTGATTGGAGTGGCTGGACGGCACAACCCTATAATCCTTTAGAACTAATTTCAACAGCAGTGTACGCTACGCATAGTAAGACACACAGGGAGGATAGCGAGAAAAGGAAATTGCCTTTAGGCCCTCGCTGACACCTTCTAACCTGGGGAGCAGGGAAACCTTGGTTAGGGAGGGCATTGCTTCTTCTAGCCGAGAGAGTGAACGACAGCCCTTAGAGTCTTTCCAAGAAATGCTAATAATAACCCTTGAACCCGATCTAGGATTTGGCATGTTCTTAGGGCCACCTGTGACCTTGTACTTGCAGGTAATTTAAGAAATCTGTGAACGCATACTCAACTATTGCCCCCATTATTTGAAAAACGACTCTACTAAGTCATAATTTTGGATACTTCTTACATATTTACACATTTGTGCTCGTTTTTCTTTTAATCAGTTTCTGTCCATGGTATCTCTCTGTCTCGAAAATAACAATTTCAGTTGAGGAATCACTTCCTTCTGCTTTGGTTTGTGAATATGTACTTTCCTTAAAAGCTGACCTGAAACTGAGCGATATTTCTGGTCTGTGCCGAGTCTGCCCTCTGAGTCGAGTGAGCTAATGCTATTTCGCATGCCATCAACGAAAACACTCACCGAGTACCACATAGTGTCTCATAGTACTCGTCGAAAGAGAGCAGACATGCACGCATAATAGGCATCTCTCATGGCATACATCGACAGAGCCATGAACAGTATGAGTCACGTGGGTAGGCTCGCACTGAAAAAGGCCCGAGCTGTATGCATCATGTGGACAGTCTCGTGCTAAAAGCATACCTTTTCTGTGCTTAATAAGATGCCTTCCTCTACTACTCGGCTATGCTTTCAAAGAAGTTTCATTGATTTTCTGAAAATGTTCTCAACATGCTGGGTTCAGGTAAAATATTGTCCTTAACATCTTTAGTAAACAATGAAATGCTTTTAGAGAGAAAGTGAGAGAGAAACATGGCATTGGAAGCTTGGGAAATTAAGGTCTACTCCTGCCTTCCCCTGACTAACCAACTCCCCTCTAAGATCTAACACCTTACACAACACAAACAAACCCCCCCCCACAGAAATCCACCACATGACTAGCCATTAGCACATCAACACTAACCTCGCCATGTCTTAGCTCCCCTCTTTAGCCCTATTGCACTCTCCCACATCAGCGACTAACCAGACCCTAAGAGCTGTAGTCAATCAGACCTTGGGCTGTTCCCTACGGAGAACATACAAGTTTCTCTGCCAAACCCACAGAAAGAATATTGTCACTCAGGAACTAGGAACTTCCAATCTGCACCCATCAACACTGCAGGTTTCTCATCTGCCTTTCCCACTGTCACACTAATGAATCCCACCCCTCCCCCCCTTTTTTTCTTACAGAGCCAGGTGCAGCAAGGCCACCAATAGTGGTAGAGGGGCACTATTCAAGACCAATTGCATTACGTAATCGCCATACAAAACACAAAATGTTTGCCTTTTGTGACTAATTGAAAGTATTCGTCCCTGCTCCCTAAGGGGGAGCCTCGCCCTATGAGGCTAGGGAAGAGAGCCCGCACCACAAGACCCTCCCTAGGGGTCTAGGCAAGTGGGACCTCACCAAGAGAGACTCCACCTTTGGGGACAAGGTATCCTGTTCCTGTGAGGAACTCCCTAAACCTCCTACCATAGCCGCATACCCGAGACTGTCTACTATAAAGAGTAGTGTGACATCTTTATATTTGGCTGACGGCAACATAAAAAGAAATCTATATGGGAAAAGAAAAGTCTCATAAGAGACATTTCTAACCGGGATGAGTCAGAGCAAAGGGCGAGGAAGAGAGTGCTATGCACAGGGGAAGCCCCTTGATATCATCACGCCTTGTGGAGGTGGAGCCAAGGCAGGTCACGGAGCCTGCAACTTTCAACGAGACGCAGAAGGCCAGTGCAAGACGCTGGAGGGCCAGTGTGTACAGCTGTGAGGAAAATGTTAAAAGGAGGAAGAAAGGAACGATGTACCTGGTAGTGGCGTGACCATGCTAGCAGAGTGGTGGACAGGATGCCCGAATAAAGACGCCGAGACTACTGCAGCGAGAAGCATAAATAGCTTCCAACTGCCAGTGCCCGTGTACGGCACGAAACCAACGAGGAACCGAGAAAGAGAAACCGTTGAGTGAGAAGAGAAAGCTTACCCGAGCGAGAGCAGACAATTCCTACCACCTTCCCCTGCATAACAAGAGGTACCGGGGGAACCAGGAAAAGCAGGAGGAGGCCACCACAGGAATCATATGAGGGTTATGATGGAAGAAACTCTTCCCAGTCTTAAGGACGAGAGAGTAAATATAAGCTGGTTATGCTGAACTGTAAAAACCAGAGAAAGCAAGTAACAGATAAACCATTCAGGGAAGACAGGTATCATGCGAAGAGAGAAACCTATCCCAGTCCTGCGAACGAGATAACTATGAAGAAACTGGTTAACAAGAAATGTGAAAAACATTTTTTTCAGAGATTTATTTATTTTTTTAACTTTGGTTTTATTATCATTTTCTTAATGTAACAAACGGGCTCAATGCATGTTCAGAGGATATACATTCGACTGGCCCAAACCCTCCCCCCCCTCCCCTCCCCTCCATCCCCCACCCCAATACAAACCCACCCCCTGATAACTTTAATCACACTTGAACCATAGTTTAGGGAGTCTCCTTGAAAGCTCTTTGTGTCCGGAGCTTGGGAGTGAATGTGGTCGTTGACTTCTTTTATGGCTGTATTCCGACCATCGCCCCCTGGGCCGTGGGCGCCCGTTCCATCCTTGGATCTTCCCAGACCTCCCTGACCCCATCCCCATCAGCCCCCGCCGGGGCTCCTACCAGACATCAGTGAACGTCCCATCCCCAGGTCTGCTGCACCCCGTACCAGTTTGCTTGGAATGAGCCAGAGTCATTGTTTATCATTGCCGTTAGTTTGTCCATTAAGAACAGCCAGTCCTCCTTCGAGGGGGTCTCCGGGCTCTTCCATTTCTGCGCCAGGGCCACCCTTAGCATTGTTTCCCACATTCTAGGGTACCTGTATATGTCTGTGTCTTCCGGAGGGAGACCCAGCAACATCGTCAGAGGGTTCTGAGGGAGTAATTCCTCAGAGACTTCAGTGATTCAACCCCTTACCTTCTCCCAGTATGACTGTACTTTTGGGCAGTGCCACCACATGTGGCCCCTCGTTCCAGCCTGGTCACAACCCCTGGAGCAATCGGGGGACACTCCCGAGAACATATTTGACAACTTCACGGGGTCTCTGTGCCACCCCTGCAAAATCTTGAAGTTGTGTTCCATGTCTGCTGTGAATAAATTCCTGTGGATTGCTATTTTAAATATCCTTGACCAGGCGTCCTCCGAGATCTCCTCTCCTGCCAAGTTGTTCCAAAACGTGCGGAAGCCCCTCCTCTCCGCTAAGTTAATGGTGTTCAGGATTTTGTACATTCCAGATACCGCCCCCTTCCTTGAGGTCGCTATGTCGAGTAGTTTCTCAAAGGGGGTCAGCTGTCTCTTCAAGTTTTGGCCCCATGATTGCTCACAAAAGGATACCTTTCAAGCGGAGGTATTCGAATATGGAGAGGGACCCCTGCCCGAGAGCGTCTCTCAGTTCCTCATATGCTAGGAATTCCCCTTCCCTGAACATCTGCCCCGCCCACTCCATTCCCGAGTCGGACCAGGCCCGTGCATTGCGGAACCCCCTACTTCCCAGTTTGAGGGGGTGTCCCCAGAGTGAGGACATCGGGGACGGCTACGACGTTAGATATGCCGTCTGGGGGCCCTCCTTCCAGATTGCCCAGAGAACTACCAGTGTCGGGTGGGATTTAAGTCTGTTCGGGATGAACCTGCGTGGGGCCCAAAGGAGGTCTCTAACTTTAAGAGGGTGGGCGTCCATGTCTTCCAACTAGGACCAGTAGGTTCCCATCCCCTCTTACATGTGTTCCAGGAGGACGCGCAACTGGGCGGCGCGGAAATAAAGTTGGAAATCTGGCAACCCAAACCCTCCCTCCTCTCTCGGTAAGGTCAGGACAGCCTTCGTGGTCCTCGGGGTCCTACCCTGCCATATAAACTCTCGCACCGCGGTCTGAAGCGCCCTGAAGGTTTGGTCGGGGACGCTGGTTGGGAGAGCAGTAAAGAGATACAGTAAACATGGTAGTATATTCATCTTTACCGCCTTCATGCGGCCGTACCGGGACAGAATCATTGAGCCCCATCTCCTTAGGTCTGCACTGATCCCTGCCATGATGGGGTCATAGTTGGTAGGGGCCAGCTTTGATAGATCCCTGGTGAGGAGGACGCCCAGGTATCGGACAGAGACCTTTCCCACTGTTATCCCTTTGAGCCTGTCCAAGGAGTCTAAGCCCGGGTCCCAAGTTCTCATGGGGAGCAGAACTGATTTAGATGCGTTGATCTTTAGCCCCGAGAAGCGCCCAAATGCAGCCATCAGGGACAGGAGGGGGGGGGGGGGGGAGAGAGAGGGGAAGAGAGGAGCCAGGATCCACCAGGTAAGCCAAAATATCATCCGCGAATAGGGAGAGCTTGAATTCCACTTCGCCTCTCTTAACCCCCTTGATATCCGGGTGTGCTCTGACTGCTATGGCCAGGGGTTCCATTGTGAGGAGGTAGATCAGGGGAGAAAGTGGGCATCCCTGCCTTGTTCCCCGCAAGAGGGGGAATGGTTCCGACAACCTGCCATTCACTTGTACCCTTGCCTTCGGGGCTCTGTATAATGCGGCCACCCATTCCCTAATGTGTACCCCAAAGCCCATTTTCTGGAGGAGGAGTTCCATGTATCTCCACTCGACCCTGTCGAACGCTTTCTCCGAGTCCAGGGAGAGGACACTCGCGTCGAGGTCCGACTCCTGGGCATAATGGAACAAATCTATGGTTTTGCGGATGTTGTCTGAGCCCTGTCCTCCCCTTATGAACCCCACCTGGTCCCAGTGGACCAGTTTCGGCAATATCTCCTCCATCCGCCTCCCAATTACCTTAGCTAAGATCTTTACGTCAATGTTCAACAGAGATATTGGGCGGTAGGAGGAGGACTCCGTGGGGTCCTTGCCGTCCTTGGGCAGCAGTACAATTATGGCCTCCATCATGGAATCCGGGAGAGTCCCCCCTCTAGCACTGCATTAAACACCTTTACTAAGTGTGGGGCTGGAGTCAAGTGAAACCTTTTATAGAAGTACACTGTGAAGCCGTCCTCGCCCGGGGAAGTACCCACCTTCATCCCGCTGATCACGTGTTCTACCTCATCCTCGGTTACCGGACCCTCCAACCCCTCCGCCATATCCCGGGTCAGGGCCGGGATTTGTATAGAGTTCAAGAACCCTTCCATCTCTGCCTCACCCCCTTTATATTCTGATGTGTATACTTTTTCGTATTATCGGCGGAAGGCCTCTCCTATGTGGGGCGTTTCATGGCCTAGCGACCCCTCCTCGTTCTTCACTGCTTTCACCATTCTACTTCTCAACCTCCCTCAGTTTCCAGGCCAGAATCCTATCCGCCCTGTCCCCCTTTTCATAATACTTTTGCTTAACCAGTTGAAGACTCCTTTCTGTTTTGTGTAGGAGGAGGTCCTTCAACTGGAGCCTATAGTCGTCCAGGGCGGCTACCTGATCGCGATCTAGGGGTTCCACTGGGGGGGAGTGGGGGCCGGCTGGCGTTGGGCTATTTTTTCTCTCAGAGACCTCTCCTGGGCTTCCCTTTCTCTTTTTTTCTGGGCTCCCTTTTTGATGAGGACACCCCTTAAGGTTGCCCTAAAAGCGTCCCATAGAGTGTGCGAGCCTACCTCCCCATTATCATTGAGCTCGAACAATTCCGTTATGGCGTCTAGCACCTCCTGTGCATGGACCTCGTCCTTCAACAAGGAGTCGTTACACTTCCATCGTCCCCTGCGTTCGCTTAGCCATCCCCTTGCTATCGTGACTCGGACCAGGTCATGATCTGACCAGTGGACGGGATCAACCCTGTGGCCAGTGAGGAATGGGTTCAGGTTCTCATCCACCAAGATATAGTCTATTCTGGAAAAAGACGTGTGGATAGCTGAGTAATATGTGAAAGAGGTGGCGCCCGTCCTGGGGGTCGGGATCGTGTCCACCAGGCCTAATTCCGAGTTAACCCTTTGGAAGTTTCGTGCCATGGTCTTGTCTGCTGCCCTGGAGATCTGGGGACCAATGCGTTTCCTATCCTGGGTTGGGTCCAGGACCATGTTTAAGTCCCCACCCACCACCACCGTGCCTTGGACGAATAGCTTGAGTCTATCCCTCACTTCCTCCCAGAATTGAGTTTGACCTTCGTTTGGACCATATACAACGGCAAGAGTGAGTGGGGCGCCCTGCAGGGACCCCCGCACCAGCTAGTAACGGCCCTCTGGGTCTTTCAGTATGGCCTCTTTTTGGAAGCAAACATTCCTCGCTAACAAAATGGCCACCCCTCTCTTTTTGCCCTTGTGGGACGCACAAAAAAACCTCCCCAATTCCTCCCCCCCGCATTTTAGGCTCCTTCCCCCATGCCCAGTGAGTCTCCTGCAAGAAGAGAAGGTCAAGGTTCACCCTTCTAAACTCCCTACAGACCAGGGACCTCTTTGTGGGGGTGTTCAGGCCAGTACGTTGAGAGCGCCCACTCCCAGGGCCGGCAGACTTTCAGCCATAATCTAGGTTTTCTTCTCTCGGTAAACACCTTCACATTACCCTCCCTTGCGTGCTCCCATAGTTTTGTTTTGTGCTCCCCCCCTCCCCCCGGGTGGGCCTGAAACGTTTCCCCAACTGCCCCCCATTCCCAACCCCTAACTGAGCAACCCCAACTTTTGTGTACCACCCCCCCCCCCTCCCCGGCGTCCAGCCAGTTCTGCCATCGCTGGCTTTTGGCCGAACCACCAGCCTGCCCACTTTGGCCAGGCGATCCGTGTAAAGCTCGTCACTTTGAGCCCCCCCCCCCCTGCCCCGCTGTTGCGTCGTCCCTTCTATGGACCCCTTATACTTGCTGTTCATAGGGACGCTGTTAGTGGTAGAACCTCTAAGTCCTCATTCGTCTGTCCAAAACATGACGGGTCGCCCCCGTTCTCAGTCCTCAGAGTCGTTCCGTTCACCATCCTTCGCTGGTGACTGTGTATTCATTTTTCAGAATTTCCTCGCGCCAGTTTTTCTTCTCCCATCTCCTGACGGGCCAAGGCCACTCGGTCCGCCATTCTCTGGCCCTGATGGGCCCCTCCGGGGGTTTGAGTCTGTTACGTAATCTTGCATGGCTCCCCGTACGTCGTCTTCCGTGATCAGAGTTGACCGTTGACCCATATATTGGAAAGCCAGGGAGAAGGGGTAGCCCCATCTGTAGCACACTCCCTTGTCTTTGAGCAGTTGCATTAGGGGGCGGCACATTCTGCGCTTGGCCAGTGTATAGGCGGAGAGATCCTGGTAGATTGAAATCTGGGCATTATTTTAAGTGATCTCCCGGGCCTTTCCGGCCTCCTCCAGCACTTTTGTCTTTTCCGAATAGCAGTGGAACCGGACCAAAATCGACCGGGGGCCCCCCGCTCTGCCCCCCGCCCTGTGCACCCTATCAAATGTGAGTTCCGTTGTCATCTCTTCTGCAAACAGGAGGATGATATCATCTCGCACCGCTCGGGTGATGTCTCTCTCCGTTTCCCCTTCCAATTTGGGTACCCTGAAGATTCTGAGGTTGTTCCTCCTTCCCCTGTTTTTGAAGTCATCCATCTGCCGGGCCCGTTCCTCGTCCCTCTTCTCCAGGGCAGCTAGCCTCATGCCCATTTGTTTATCTTGAAATGCTGTTGTAGATTGGTTGGTCTCAACCTGTAACAGTCTGTCCTCGACCTTGTCCACCCTTTGGTCCATTTTTTCGAATTTCTGGGCGATATCAGAGCGCATGTCCCTCATTTCCTGCAGGATCGAGGCAAAGCCCCTTTCCATTGCCGCTGTGGAAGGTGCCGGGGCCTCCGACTGGGCCATTTCTCTATTGAGGCTCGTACCTTTGCTGCTACTTGGTGCCGCCTGGAAGCGATATTCCTGCAAGGTTTCTCGCCAGTTCATCTGGTCCCCCCCTGCGCCCCACCGCCGAGTCCACCGTGGTCCCGGCAGGGACTGAGGGACCCCTCCCGAGTCAGACAGTGATTTCCTTCCTGGTGTACCCCGAGGGGGCTAGTGAGAAGGGGGGGGGACCGGGGTGAGGTCTCCCCCCACTCGAATGAAGTATGCCTTTGCTGCTGCAGGGGGATCGATATAGGGCGGGCACACGCCCCACCGTCTCCAGGCGGGGGCCTCACACCCAGTCCAGCTTTGCTGTGGCAATCGGGGACTTCTTTTGGTCTCGTGGAGATTGTTGTGGTCCGATGAGTCCCCTCACCTCAGCCCTCACTCCTATCGAATGCAGCTCCTCTGTTCTTCAGGGCCCTCCGTGTCGAGGTGCAGGCCCTGCCGCATTGCGGGGGGCTCCCGCCTGTCTGCGCGATCTTCGGTGGGCCCGTAAGGCCAGCGCTGAGGAGTATCGTGGGGGCCCGCCCTGCGTTTTCGCTCCTGGTGGCGTCGGGCTCCGGCACCTCTGCCCCAGTCCCCCGGGAGCCGGCCTCCAAACAGCGTGCCCTCTCTGTCCGCCGAATCGGGCCTCCGACGTGTTATGCCCCGGCTCAGGGGGGGGGGGGGCCCGCTTCCCCCTCTGTGGCCGCTCCTCTGGTCTGTTGGGGACCCTGGGGGGGGGGGAGGATGTCAGGGGGGGTAGGGGTGTCGGGGGGGCTCAATCCCCTATAACTGCCAGGCTTCAGCGGGAGCAGTACACTCAGGCAGCCATTGACTGTGCGCCCCCTGGTGGCCTCCCAAAAAGAGAAATGTAACCAACCCAGGTGGGGGGACAAAAGAGACTGGAACAAAACCCTTGGGAGGAAGGGAAAACACCCTATGTCGTTAGAGTTGAGGACTGGCGAATGTCCAACCGAGAAACACATAACAAGAGAGGAAATAAAACTGACAAGTGAACAAGATAAAAGAGGAGACAGCCTAAGAGAGAATCCTTAACAAGGAAAGCCTAAAAAAGGATCAAGATAAATCCAACGTAAGAAAGTCTGAATTAATAGACTGGGAAGGGTCTATAAGTGATGACAAGAGTGTAAGGTACTATTTGAAGAAACTATATTCTAAATATTGGACCACACAAAGCACAAAACCCAAGAGTATTTCTGAACAAGATTTGATAAGACTATGAAAAGGAGATTTCGTTAAGAAATCTCTATACCAAAGAAAAACCTGAATATAAAGAGACTATCAGAAGAGGAGAGCGGACCAGGGGAAAAGACATTTTCTTGGCCTATTTAATTTAGTTATTTATTTGTTTATTTATAAAGCCTCAAAGCATGCAAGCATCTGGGTGCACAAGACTAGGAAAGACGAGACAAAAAACACAGATATGTCCACAGTCTGGGGTCCAAAGCTAGAGAGAGATTGGTACGAATCAGTCAAATGGATACATTTGTAAGTGTTTCCTAAAGGCTGATTGCAAGTCTCCAAACAGAGAGTTAGTGGCAGGCTGTTCTAGTCTTGAGCTGTCAAGATGGGAAAGGATCGCTCCGAAAACCTCCGTTTTGAAGATTTAGGAACAACCAGTAGACCGCCAGAGGTGGAGCGAAGTTGTCTGAAGGGAGCATATGATTTTAGTTGCTCCTTAAGGTAGATGGGTGGGTGGGGGGCGGGGGGGTCTTTCCGTGAATGCATCCATGGGGCAGGGAAAGTCTTGAAGCACATTCTTGCAGTAAGGTTTAGCCAATGAAGCTTCTTCCCAGCGTGGGAGATATTCTTCCTATCGTGGGAGATATGTTCTCTCCTGGGGATGTCATGGATGAAGCACGCAGCTTCATTCTGAAGTACCTGCAGTCTCTTAATGCTGCTCGTATCGACCAGTAGCGCATTACATTAGTCTAGGCGAGGCATGAGGATTGCCCTGACCAAGGTTATGCTATTTCTAAGGCATAACAGTTTCACTTGTCTTAACACTGTCAGATGTTATTAAGAGGTGCCTACAACTCCATCAACATGAGAATCAGCGCTAAGTGTGGCATTCACATAAGTTCTCATGCTTTTTACTTTCTCTGTGACTTTGATGTTGTTCTGATCGATGTTCATGTGAGAGTATTCAGTGCTTAACTTAGCTCTTGACTGCGTAGAGCAAAAGATCATCAGTTCTGTTTTAGGGGGATTTAGACACATCCAATTTTGAGACATCCAGATCTTCACAAGGCCATGGATGTCAGGAGGTTGCTGCTGAAAATCTATTTAGTATTGGAAAAAAGCGTTGCCCCAGCACACACGTGACTTCTTGTTACTCAGGAATGAGCTAATCCAATGGACAGCTCCTTCTGAGCACTCTTCCAGGGAGGAGAAAGTTCAGTAGGTGTTGTCGAGCAGATCAAAAGCCGTGGAGGGATCCAAAAGAAATAATAAACCTGTTTTGCTTTTATCAATGATGTTGAGAATGTGCGTTTGACGATACAGCAAGGCGCTTTGAGTTCCATGTTGAGCACGAAAACCAGATTGTTTAGGGTGAAAGACATTGGAGACTTCAAAGTGTTTTTGCAGTTGCAATGTTGCCACTTTATAATTATCAACAGAAAAAGCATGTTGGTAAGGGGGCATTAAATCTGGGTTCCTTAGAGCTCGGGCTGGATGTTTTAGGAAACGGAGTGACAACTACGCGTTTGATAGTGTCAGGAACATTCCCGTGGAAGGATCTCAAGGACAGGATGTGGGCCGCATAGATTTAAGACTAGTTTGTATTTCATCTCTGGCTACACAAGAAAGAAAAAGTGTGGGTGAGGCCCAGTTTAGTGTGGGGAGTCGTAATGTAGTGATTAATCGCTTTAGAGAGTCAGGTGGAAATCTTCGTACATGCGATGGTGACTGACAAGGTACAGTTCTCCTTTGTAGCCTCAAAACGTCAGTATTTTTGATTTCTCAAGATTTCTATAGTCCTCAAAAAGGTTTTTTGAGTCATTCTCTGCGGACTCTATTTCATTTTTAATTGAGGATCTTTGAGCCTCAAAGATTTGCTTTTGATTTTTCTTTAGATAGAGGTTTCCAGGTTTCCTTGTTCTCGCAGGTTTTATTTTCCACACAGACCCGTTCTGCCAGTCTTTTTACAGCCTTCAATTATTTTTAAGGGAAGGGACAACCAAGAGTGTTGACAGGTTCTCTCTCTAATCAGACAAGATTTAAGGGGGACAATTTGTTCAGGTAGCTGTTTAGATCAGAATCATCTCTTCCAGGCATAGATTGGGTTCCCCCAGGTTGATCCTTCTAAGTTCCTACTGTTAACTCTTTTCGGCAGAGTGGACTTTTCATGCTTTGTTTGGCAAGTAGATACAGCACTCCACAAAGGAGTGATCAGACCATGGACACGCTTCTGGTGTTGATTTTCACACTGATGTGTAGGCTCAGTGTTGAAGATTTTGAAATCCATGTTAGCTAGAAACTTTTCTAACTCGCAAGCTTTCTTATCTTCAGGGTTACCTGGCCATTAGTTTAAGTCCCAAACTAGTATAGTAGCAGTGTCTGGTTTATGGAGGGCACTAAGCAGAAATATAAGGTCTTCAATAAAGTCAGGCATAGCTACCAGTGGGTGGTGTATTAAAATGATGTTGATGCAGAAGTTATCGTTTGTGGGAAATTTTAGATGACTAACTTCGCAGGCAACACAGTCAATAGAGGATTAGAAAGTTTGCAAATTTGGTTTAAAATGTATTAAGAGCAAGGGGATTCCAAGATGGCCATCAGCAGGAGAGCACTGTGATCCATGCTCTCCTGAACCTCTGGACCGAAAATACTGGATCAGTGAGCAATAAGTACCTCCCCAGGCGTTTGGTATTGAGGTGAAAGAGCCCGAGCAGGCGGGGGATGATACTCCCCACCCCCTCCCCCTTCAGCATCAGACATTGAGGGACTCTGGCATGGCCCTCTGGTGCGGGGCCGCTCGCAAACACGGCTGAGGTGAGAAAATGAGAAAAGAAACTTGGGGACCTTGCGGTGCAGATCCAACTTGCGGTCCTGAAAAGGGAATATGAAGAGGAGCGCCCTTGAAGACTGGCAGGCGAGAGAAGAGACACCCAAAGACCTTGCGGCGCAGGTCCAGACGGAGGTCTGGATAAGTGAAGAAGAGGTGAAGGGGGTGCGGTGAGTGAGGCCACGTTACTGGAGGGGACAGAAGACCAGAAGGAGACCACTAGTGGGCTGATTCCCTCCGACCGCCAGTCCCAGAAAAGAGAATGCAGTAAGCAGTGCAAGGCGAGGAAGAGCAGGCAGAAGTAGAGAGGCCGTGGGAGAAGACAGCATAAGAACAGGCCCTCAGCAGGGAAGAAAGGGCTAACCAACCCAGCCCAGAAGCACAGAGCGAAGTGGGGGTACACCCCAGGATTGGAGCAGTCCAGATTAGCAAGCTAGGGAGAGGGGGACAGACCCCAAGGAAGGGCGTATCAGACTGCAGTCAGGGGACTACCGGAGGGAGCGGGATCAGCGCCAGGCATATAGGGCAGTTATCAGGCCCATAGTGAACTTGGTCCCCTGTACCCTGTACCCTATTCATGGCCACAGCAATGGAGGGGTAAATATTGGTGTGCTACAGGCCAGAGGGCCAGAAAAATAATGGTTTTCCCCCAAATTGAAAAGAGGGTCTTTGTTTGAAAGAAGCCCCTAGAATGCACCATAAAACGTTCTCAACAAGCAAGGCCAACACCTATTCCACATCAGAAGTGCAGAGTTGAGCACGCCATTTCCCTTGGTGCAAGGAAATCAGAGGAAACACCTCAGAAGTAGCTTAACCCACAACAGAGTAAGTGAGCAGGGTGGGAAGAGGTGTGCTGGAAGTGAGTATGGTACCGGCAAGGGAAGACGAAGGCAAGAAGAAGGGCAGTGAATGAAAAGGTCTAAAAATAGGGGAAAGAAACCTCCAATATCTTCGATGGGGACCAGGAAACCCCCAAACAGCAATCTGCAGAGGCTGTGGAGCAAGGAAGTTAGCTCACCTGTGGGACCGCAACTAGGTCAAGGCCAAACAGAAGAAAGCAAAGATCAAAATGTGACCCACTCACTACTCGAGCAATACTTCAGTGACTTTGGGGACAGAATTGCAGACACTGTCCAAAAGCAAATTACCAAAATTAGAGAAGATCTGGCGGCGGCACTGCATGACATAAAACGGACATTATCCGGCGAGAAGGCACACTAATCGTTGCTACTCCTATTACAATGGCTAAACATAACAAATTAAGCATTATATCCTTGAATATGAATGGAATAAATTCCCTCTGAAAAGGAAAAAATTGGAAAGATAAATACAGAGGGCGGGACTGGACATAATACTACAAGAGACCCACGTGCAGACCCAGGCTAGAGAGACTAGGATTACAAGCCTTTCAGCCAAATTTACCAATCCACCGAAAAGAGTAAGAAAGGGGGAGTGTCGATAGCCCTCTGGAATAACTTAGATCTCAGTTACCAATATAGAAAGGGATGCCCAGGGGAGATACTTATCCCTGAATTTAAAGGGGAGGGCGTTACCGTAGCTACTATCTACGTACCAAATACGGGACAACACGCCTTTATTCAAAAATCATTGCTCAAACTCGAGAGATTTGCAAAGGGACCCATAGTTCTGACTGGGGACTTTAACATGAGTTGGGACCCAGAAAAGGATAGGAGCACGAAAAGGCAGGGCGCACAGGGGAAACCATCAAAAGAATTGGTAGAGAAAATCGACAAGCTAGCACTAGTGGATGTATATGGAGACAAGGAAGGGTTCAAATTTTTTCGCATGTCCATCGCTCGTTGTCAAGAATATACTATGCATGGTCATCCCGGGCACTCTTGGGTCGGATATTGGCTATAAAGGTGGGGGCAATAACTATCGGATCATGCACCCATGACAATGAAAATCGGAAGAAGATCAAGGCCTTTAGGATTATGGAAATGGAGGTAACCCACATTCCTGCTTAAGGACGATACTCTAAGGAAAGAGATTAGGGAAGCGATTGAGAGCTTCTTTGGGATCAACAAGTTTGAGGACACATCCTTGCAGACGAGCTGGGACAAGGTTCAAGGCAACGGATAGGGGAAAAATCATTGCGAGCAAGGCCCGTAGGGACAGAGAATTGAGACTTGTTGAAAAACAACGAAGAAAAATTACAGAAGGTAATGGTCCGGATGGGAGTGAGCGCGAAAAAAGAAAGGAATATATAGCCATAAACGGCCAGTTGGAAATATTACAGGCTAAGGTGGCAGAACGATCCGTTCTGTTCCTAAAACAAAAATATAACATTAAAGCAAACAAAATAGATAGGCCATTAGCTAGGATGCTGAGAAGGGAGGAGAATGCCAAAATGATGTTGAAGGGCGGGGTGGAGCGTCAATACAGATACTAATGACATCGCCTGAGAATTTTCCAGATATTATATGGAGCTATATAGCTTGGTCAACCCATCAGAAATGAGACGAGTGGAATACATAGACAAAGTGATGACAGAAATACCGAACAGGAGAGAGAAGCTCTGGAACAAGATATCACAATGGACGAGGTGTGCAGGGTCATAATGTCAATACCCCTTAATAAATCTCCAGGCCCGGACCGGTTCACTTCAGAATTCTATAGATCCGTTAGGGAGACATTAATACCATAACCTGGTTCCCATCTTTAACGAATTTGGAAGAAGGGGGCAAATTACAACTACCATGCAGCAGTCGAAAGTAGTTCTATGACCAAAGGCGCGCAAAGATACGAACATATGTGGTTCGTATAGACCGATAGCCCCAAATAATGTTGACTCCAAGATTTATACAAAGGTGTTAGCGAATCATTTGGACCAAATTCTCCCACGTATCATTAGCCCGGACCAAGCAGGCTTCATCAGGGGTAGACAGACGAGTGATCATACAGGGTGGATAGCACACCTTATAGAAAAAGTTAACAAAAAGAAAATTCCAGCCCTTCTGGTAGCCTTGGACGCTGTAAGGAACTCATGGTGGCAACAGTAAAGACAGACACAAGTGGTCACAGTTCAAGGGTGTTTATTAAACTGTATATAAGGGTTGGAAAAACACCTAATCTAAACCTAAATCTAAGATGGAAGAAAGTTACAACCATCAGATAATAAGGCAGTCCTAGTGGCGTCTTGTCAAAATAAAAGGGCATATACTAAGGAAAGCCTATTGCCAGTCCTTACGGTAAATACAAAGTGTGGGATAGGATTCACAGGAAAGAAGTGTTCACAAATGTAAGTCAGGTTGGGGTAGTCGGGGTCTCCCTTCCTCACGTTTAGAGCACGGGACAAGGCGGGACTCCGGAGCACAGCACACGCTCGAGCTTTCCCAGCACCAGCAAACAGTTCCGCTCTCAACTATCAGGGCCTTCAGTGGTTGTCTTTTTTCTACAAAAAAGTCTCTTGCCGCAGAGGATCTGATACGTTCCAAAATAATAAACAATAGTTCCTTTCTATATGTTTGCTGGATGATGGCTTCTCACCCCTGGATCTCCTCTCTTCCGGGTTCAGATGCACAGAATGTTCCTCACGATATTGGGACCTTCGGTGTTTTAATCTCTTGCTTCTGAGGGCCTGATATATTCAAAATAATAAAATAAAAGTTATTTTTTGCTTGTCTTTAGAGTGCTGATGCTTCACCCCAGGGTCCCCTCATCCGGGCTCAGACCCCTCTTGAATGTCAGCCTCTCTCTTTTGGGTTCACTACAGCCTCTCAAAACAATCTCTTCTGCGAGATTCGCCAATCTTACTTTTTCAAACACTTCACTGTGGACATCCCTCTGCCGGGTTCACTCTTGTCAACACACTGTACACTGGGACTTCCGACTTCGCCCCCTTTTCATCGGCATCCTTTCGTCGTATTCACTCTTGCCAACTTTTGTTGATTCACTTCCCTTCATTTTTCCGGTTAAAGACTTTCGACTGTACGGAAGATTTTACCAGACCCCCGTAAAACCACTTTGACCCTATTCTCACACCATTCCCAAGGCCTTCTGGTAACGGTAGTTTCAACAATAGGGTAATCGCCCGGAGTTTCTCAAGTGAACACACACATGGTGTTTGACTCCTCTGTAGATGGTTTTCCCCTCTCGTATCTAAACAGTTCTTTCTACTTTCTTTTATCTATTTTTTTTGTATCACACCATTCGCCCGTAGGCCTCAAGGGCATCAATCAACCGTTTGCTACTTTTGTTCAACACAGTTCGGTTTCTTATCAGCTCTTCCCTCGACTCACTGGCTGTGATGAACCGCTCGGCTCTTAACGTCTCTGGAGTCAAGGCCGGTACCATGGTGGCAAGCGTCTCGCCTCCGCTTGATTATTAGCGAAGGAGGGCCTTGTGTACCATTTACATCAGCTGCAACACACGCTGGCTATTGTTCGCGGTCTTACATTTCCTTCTGTGGAGGTTTCACGGGCCTTGGTAGGAAAGGGCAAGGACGCTTCTCTCCTTCACACCCACTCCATTCACGCCATCTTTCTCTTCCTCTTGAACTGCCGTGCTGAGTTAGCTCTCTCGCCATGCTGTCTGCCTTGCTCGTATTGTGCTCTTGTGTTCCACCTTTTATCCCTGTGGGGAAGGGAAAGGGCCGTCAGGTGTGTGATTTTGGTCAATTGCCTGCCTTTGCCTGACCCTTGCTTTGGGACATCTCAGGTAAACGGCTTTGATGTTGGTCTGTCGTCTTTCGTGTTGTGCAAAAGTGTGTGTCTTGGAAAAGGTGGGGGGCAGAGTTTTTGTGTATTCTATGTGATAGCATGGGGAAAAGGTGTTATAAGAAGGGGGATACCACGTCTCACCAGTCGCCGTCCCACTTTCACTCCCAGAGGACCCCCCCCCATCCAGGTGATCCTGGCTCACTAGTCCACCCCCAGGAACTAGATCCAATGTTCTGCTCGTCTTTAGAGTGATGATGCTTCACCCGAGGGTGCCCCTCTTCCAGACTCAGACCCTCTCGAATGTCAGCCTCCCTCTGTCGGGTTCACTACAGCCTCTCAACACAATCTCTTCTGTGAGATTGGCAAATCTTTTTTTTTTTAAAACTCTTTTTATTGATTTTCAAAAGACAACAAAGAAACCTTCCCTTCCCCCACCCTGCCCCTCCACCCCCCTCTTTCCCCTGGGCAACGAGCTAACCCCTTCAACCACCCTCCACGCGAGCAAAAATTCTACAATCAATGCAAGTCCAACAGTCTCAATCGTTGTGGGCACCATATCACCGTAAAATCGTCTTTAAGAACGTTCAATAATTCCTCCCAATCCGCAGCAAAGCACTGGATCTTATTGTCCATGGCGTAAGTCGCCCATTCCAGAGCCACCATCTCCCACATCTTTCTGAACCAGTCTTGAATCGTGGGGACCTCTGGGCCCTTCCATCTCTGGGCTATTAAAAGCATTGCGGCAAGGGTCATTATAACTTTGGCTTTTTCCCTCCCTCTATGTTCCCCTGCCTCCACCCCCTCCCGCAAGCCCAGCAGGATTTGCGCTGGAGTCCTTTTGTCTTCCCACCCGAAGACCTGTTCCTGGGCTTCCCGTACTCCCCCGCCCCCCAAAACGAAACATTTTTTTGACATTTCCACCAGACATGCTCCGCGGAGCCCACCACCCCACAGCCCCTCCAGCAAAGCCCCGACACCGTTGGGTAAAATCTATGAAGCCGGGCCGGGGTGTAATGCCACCCAAACAAAATCTTGTACCATGCTTCTTGCAGGCAGGGGGCCTTGACCAGTTTAGAAATCATCCTCCACAGCTTTTCCCAGTCCGACCTACTAACAGCACCTCCCATAATCCGCTCCCATTCCCGCATGTAGGCCCATTGGACCCCCCCCCAGCCCTGGAGCCATCCAGAATCTTATAGATATTAGAGATGAGGCCCCTCGCCCCTTCGTTAGTGAGCAGACATTTTTCGAAGAATGTAGGGTCCCTCGTGGCTGCCATCTTAACCCCAGGATGTAGCACCCAATGGCGTATCTGAGCATACCGTAATCTCTCTCCTTCCTGAACTGCAAAGAGCCTCTTACAGTCATTAAATGATAATAGTTCCCCTCCAACAACCATATCACATAATTTCCGACAGCCACCCTCCTGCCACTTCGTGAAGGCTCCCCTCTCCAAGCCTGGTGAGAAATCCCCATTACCAAAGATGGGGGTAAAGGGAGACGGAAATGTGGTGATCCCCTCGGAGCCCGCCAACCTGTCCCAGACATCTGCCATTAGTTTAGTTATGGAGCTCTCATATAGGTGCCGGGGTCTATGTGGTTTCGGAAGCCACAATACTTCCGCTAAGTTGCGGTGCGCTACGGCCCTGTCCATCCGTACTCATAATTTATCCTGCACCCCTTCCTCCCCCTTCAGCCATTCCCTGATAATACGCAGCTGTGTTGCCTCGTAATATCGCCGGAAATTCGGCAAAGCAAGACCTCCCTCACCCTTCGGGGCCATCAGAAGACTGACACCCACCCTAGGTCTTTTCCAACCCAGATAAAACCCTTGGTCAGCAACCCCAACTCCCTAAAGTAACTCGCCAGGAATGGCTGCGGGACTGCTTGAAAAAGATACAAAAGCCGCGGGAGCGTGACCATTTTAACCGCGGCTATCAGCCCTATCCATGACACTCTTAGATCCCTCCACCTTTGAAAATCCCTCTTAATAGCTTTAAGGAGTGGTGGAAAATTTGCCGAAAACCAACCCGCCAATGTCGCCGTAATTCTCACTCCTAGATACCAAATCCCACCCGGACTCCACAGGAAGCTAGTATTCGCTCTCAGGTTCTCCCTCTCTGCTGCCCCCAATGTTAAACTCATGACCTCTGATTTTGTGGTGTTAATTTTGAGCCCCAAGGCCGCCCCAAATGTCTCCAAAAGGGACACACTCGCCTGTAGCAATTCCTGTGGGGCCGTGAGCATAAGCAACATGTCGTTGGCAAAAGCTGCTACCTTATGCTGCTCACCTCCGAAAGGGACACCCCGAACCTCCCCCGCCTCCCGAAAAGCCTGGAGCAGCGGCTCCAAATAGATCGCAAATAATATAGGGGAAAGTGGGCAGCCCTGTTTTGTCCCCCTCTGTAAGGGTATCCTTCTGGAGGTGACCCCGTTCACCATCACTCTAATGGAGGGCGCCTGATAGTTGGCCTAGACCATCGACAAAACCCCCCCCCATAGCCCATCTTCTCCATTACCCAGAAGAGAAAAGACCACTATACGCGGTCAAAAGCCTTTTCCGCATTTAAGGCCACTAGGACCGCGGGGTGTGTGTTTTCTGCACTTTCCCAATTATAGGGCCACTAGACGGATGTTGTCCGCGGTTTGTCGTCCCCTGATAAACCCTGGCCTGATCGGGATGAATCAGATGCGGGAGGATGGAGTCGAGCCTGTTGGCCAATATCTTGGTATATATCTTGGCGTCAAGATTAATCAACGCTATAGGGCGATAAGAGGCCCTCTGTTCCGGATTTTTATTTGGTTTCAGGATTAGGGTAACTTTGGCCTCTTCCATGGACAGAGTAATTCTGCCAGTGGGGCGTAAAGAGTTAAACAGCGAGGTGAGATATGGGCTTAGGAGCGCACTGAACAGCTTGTAGAAGGCAGCTGTAAAGCCGTCTGGGCCTGGGGTTTTGCCCGGTGGGAGAGCTCTTATCACCCCCCGCACCTCCTCCTCCGTGATTTTCCTATTTATGGCTTCACTCACCTCCTTGCTAACTTTCGCCAACCGGATTCTTTGGAGGAAGTCCTCCTGTCAACCGGAGGATGTTGGGAGGTATAGAACGACTCGTAGTACTCAGCAAAGGCCTCCTGAAACCCCCCCCCCCCATGGTCCATGACCCGTTCCCCCCGTGGCCGACCTCAAAGCTGTTATCGCATTCCTCATCCTTTTACCTCTAAGCAATCGCGCGAGAAGGGAGCCAGTTCCATTAGCCTTTGCATAATATTGTTGTCGCACAGACAATAAGGCTCCCTCCGCCCTCTTATTACGTAGGAGTTCCAACTACCCAACTGCCTTCCTGTATACCCACATTGCCCTCCTCGAGGGGGTGCCCCCCACCGCCTGTCGAGCCACCTCCACTTCCGCCTCCAATTGCGATTACAAAGCTCTCAGTTGTTTCTCACGGTGGGCGGCTATCGCTATCAGTTCTCCCCTGAGGGTGGCTTTAAAGGTGTCCTACCTCGTGTCCTCCCCAGTATCCCCTTTCTTGTTGGTGTCAAAGAAGAACTTAATCTTCTCTTCAACGCCTTTTATGATTACCGGATCCCTCAAGATGGCCCCTGGGAGTTTCCAGACCCAAATCCCCCTCGTCCTCCGACCCACATCCAGCTCCAAAGAGACTACTTTGTGATCTGCAATCCCTATAGGCCCCGTGCCTACCTCCCAGATGGCTCCAACCAAGGCAACTGAGACCCATATGTAATCGATTCTTGATTGGGAACCGTGGACGCCCGACAAGAATGTGTGCCCCTCTTCATCCCCCCCGCAGCTCCCTCCAGGCGTCCATTAGCCCCAACCTGCTGACTCTTTCCTTCAAGTCTGCTGACATTACCGCTCCTCCCCGTTCCCCCTTGCCTCCTGTCCTATCCTTTCTCTTATCCCATGCTGCGTTAAGATCCCCCAGGAGGACAATATGACCCCACGAGTGCTCTTCCAACAGATTCAAAACCTGTTTCAAAAAGGATTCCTGGCCCGAATTGGGAGCATACACTACGGCTACCGTTAAAGGGACCCCCTGGCACGTCCCTTTTGCAACAATATACCTCCCTTCCCTATCTCTGAGAACCTTGCAGGGCTTAAAGTCCACCGTGTTCCTGATTGCCAGGGCTACCCCCCTGGCCTTACAAGGGGCCGAGGCGTGCAAGATCTGGTCAAAACCTCGCAATTTTTACCTGCCCTGGTCCTTATGGAGCAAGTGCATCTCCTGCAGACCCATAATATCTGGCTTCTCCTTTTGTGTGAAGTGCTCCAACTTTTTCCTTTTAAGAGGGGTATTCAACCCCCCTCACATTATGTGTTAGCCACTTAAGGAGGCCCCCAGAGGAGGAGAAACCCTGATGAGTGGAAGTGCCACACCCCATCGCCCTTCCAAGTTTAGCTTGTCGCTGCGCCCCCCAACAACCCCCCTTCTCACCTCCCTCTCCCTCCTGAAGGCTACCACCTTCCCGCCCACAGCACCCTCTAACCTCAAGCATCGTCGCCCTTTTTGCTTCCAATACGGTTGCGCTCCCCATGACCCCAAAGAACTTAGACTCCCTAATGAGGCCCACCACCTCTATCAGCCCGCGCCCGCTCAGGACTGCTCCGGGGAGCCGCTTCTAGCTTCACTAGGCATTTCATCATTCCGCCGACCATGTCCTCTGGGTCCCCTTTTCCTCTTTTCTCGTACCGTCGTCCAGTCCCAGGGCATGGGGCCCGAGCGACTACTCAGGCCCGAGGGGGGGTCTGCACCAGGGGATGATCCTCCAGTTCAAGATGTAGAAGAGCAGCACCTTCTTGGAGGGATGTAACTCGCCTCTGGGATCCCTCCCATTCAAAGAGCAGGCCAAAAGGGAAGGCCCACCTGTACCTAATCGCTTTCTCGTTGAGGACCCTCACCACCGGACCCATTTGTCGCCTCTTTAGAAGTGTACTGCTGGCCAGATCCTGGAAGAGAGCGATCTGCCGGCCGTCGAACATAATCGGTTCTCGTAATCTCGCCTCTCTGAGCACCGCCTCCTTCTGGGCGTATCGAGTAAATGCGGCCAGGACATCCCTTGGCCTCACCATCTGGCCTTTGGCCAATCGACCAGTTCTATGCACGAGATCCAGCTCCACCATCTCTGGGTTGCCCTCGCCCAAGACGTCCGCAAAAATACCCTGGAGTGTCGCCTTCAGAGTCTTATCCGAAACTGATTCAGGCAACATTTTAACCCGTATTTTGACCCTGCGGGACCCGTTTTCCAGGTCTTCTACTTGGAGATCGAGATTCCTGGTAGCAACATCCAGCCTCTCTGTAGCTTCACTATTTGCTGCATTGTCTTTATCTACTTCTTGGAAGCCTTTCTCCAGGATATCAGTCCTCTCCCCCAGTTGTCGCATCTCTTGCTTCAACTCCCCCACGGCTGCATTCAGGTCTGTGCGCATTAATTGAAACTGTTCCTGGAAAGTCTTAGCTAGATTGGCTTGCAAGGTATGTAACTCTCCAATGAACTCGTGTCTGGGCATATTTGCCAAGTCCTCAGCCCGCTTTGGCGCAGGTTCCTCCCTTGTTGGGCCCCCCAGGGCCTCGGACCGCTCTGTCGAGTTCTGCGCCGACCACATGGCCTCGAGGGTACCCGTGTTATCCCCGGAGGTCTGTGGATGCTTCCCCCCTCTACCCCTAGATTTCATGGTCATGCTGGCCACCTCCTCCCCTCTGGCCGGCTCCAGCCAGGAACACTTCACCGACCACCACCTACAGCAGGGACCGAGCCAGGGAGCAGGCCCTTACAGCCTCCCACACAGGTATCTTCCGCCCCCTAGTCCCTGGGGGGTCTGTAACGTTGTCACAGGGGCTTTGTCCGCTTGCCTCCTCACTCACCCCCCACACCTGGCACAGCGCAGCACGATGCAAGGATGAAGGGCCTCCACGCCAAAGATGACTGTAGATGGTACTCCAGTGGTCTCTCCCGTCCCCCGGGAGAACCGAATCCCCCTGGGCACCTCTACTCACCTCCGAGATGCAGGAGGAAGCAAGCCCCCAATTCTCCCCTGATACTGGCAGGGCAAGCCAAAGGCTGATTGCTCCTTTCAGGTCAGCGCGGTCCAGTCCTCCGCCGCCGGCCGCCTCCAACGCTGCGGGAAGCACTGGGGATAAGGCTCCTCGCACTCCGCACCCAAACACCCACCTCTAGGGTGTCCAATTATGCTCCTCGACGCAGCTCCCAGCGACAGAGTCCCCACTGCCAGGCTCGCTGCGGCCTCCGTCCTCCCGGGCCGCCTCAGCGCCCAGGTCGCTTCCTCTGGGGGGCGCCGAGGTGCCGGGACCCACAGCTCAGAGATCCGCCGACGAAGGAGGCCGTCCCCGGCCGCGCCGTCCCACGCTGCCGGGCGTCGGCAGCTCTCCTCCTCCAGATGTTCTCAAAAGCCCCGCGCACCACAGGACGGTACACCGGCTACTCCCTCCGGTGCTGCTTGGGACTCCTGTCTCTCCGCACACCACACGCGGGTGGTCCCGCTGCCACAGGCTCCACGGCACCTCCTTGCCTCGCCGGTCCCGGCGCTGCTGTTGCGCCACAACTTCCCCGGGGCAACACTCGCCATCGGCTCTCTCCTCCCTCCTCAGTAGCCACAGGGGACCGTTGGTTGCCCTAGCGACGTCCGTGAAGTGGGTGGTGGGCACCTTTCATACAAACGGGTCCAGGGAGCGCCGTCGGCACAGCTACTCCGTGCCGGCGGCCATCTTGGAATGGGAGATTGGCAAATCTTAATGTCTTTTTAAACAGTTCAATGTGGATATCTCTCAGTCTGGTTCACTTATCCCTAATTTTGTAATTCACTGTTAAGCTCACCTGATATCCCGGGGGCGTCTGGAAGGCTCTGAGATCTTGAACCCTGGATGCGTAGTTGCCCAGTGCTGAATAATGAATCTGCAATTACAGAAGGGAGGATTTGTGATAACTGTCTCTAATGGGTGAATCTCCCACCTCCCTCTGAACGATTCCCTTCCCACTGGGTTCTTTTCTCACCTTAGTTATTTGTAGGGTGAGCTATCCGTCCTGCGTTTCTTGTGCAGGGGCGCTTGATGTTTGTTGGCGAGCTGCCCGAGTTGCTTCACTGGTGCAATTCGCCTTCCTTGGACCCAGGCCTGCTGTGACCCCGAATCTGCTGGCAGGCAGGTAGGTTTGTTAATTATAAGTCTTGGTTCTGTTTATGGTGGGAATTCATTAATGTCTTTATCTCCTTTTCAGGTCCAAGGTCTTGATGCTGGCGTGCCGGATGGAGAGGCACGTTTTCTAGGTAAGAGAAAGCGCGCAGTGCCTCTATTGTCTTTTAAAGCTAACCTGTGTTTTCTTCTTCTCCTCAGAGGCTGCTGTGGTGCTGCGAGTGGATGAAAGCGCAATGAAAAACAGGCCCCCGCAATCCATTAAGGTAAGTACAGCGCTGTGCGATTGTTTAATATTGAAATCGAACCTGAATATGTCTCTTTTCCTTTGCAGATGTTGCTGTGGTGCTCGGATAGAAGCGTGGCAAAGCACGATGGAATTCAGGTAAGACTGATGGAATTAGATGTTTTGGAAGCGCGCGTTCTAATATTGTTTTTCCCTTTCTCGTTATTGCAGGTCGCAATGTTCAAACAGCAGCTGTGGTAACGGTTTCGCCTGAACTCCTTAAGCTAGTACTCACAGGTGAGTGATGTTTCTTCTTCTCTCCATTTCCACAGATTGCAGCCCAGTTGAGATGCTGAGTGCTGGATGGTGTTTTCTCAGATAAGACAGAATAATCTTGTTCTTCCAGGATTACAGGAAGATGCTGAAGACCAGGAGCTGGACATGGTGAGCGTCACTTTGCGGGTTGCAGAATAACTCGAAACGTGTTCTGCAGTATGGGTGTGGTTTATATAGCCCAGGTAAAGTAGTACCAGGGAAAGTAGTTCCAGGCCTGCCACACCCAAAACACTAGACTGCATGGCTTGGTTCTTAGAAGTAGACTGTGTGGGTGCTACCATGTTGGATTTAAAGGCCCATGTACATAAATGGGACCTAGTTTGAACAGCCCTTTCTTCCTACATATGAGCCTGGTGCCAAAGGCTCCAGGACTGGCTCCAGGAGCCCTCTTGCAGTGGTTTTAAGGCCCTCAGGGTTCTGGTGGGAGCCTGCTTGTGGCACAACATTTGCCCCCTAACAGTGGTCATGACATTCACAGAATGCGGGATTCACTTCCCTTAGCTTCACCTTCATTTGCCAGTCAGACTTGACTCTACAGAGGATTTTACCAGACCCCCGTATGACCACTTTGACACACTTCTTGTGCCATTCCAAAGGCCTTCTGGTAACGGTAGTTTCAACCATAGGGTAATCACCCAGAGTTTCTGAAGTGAACACCCACATGGTGTCTGACTCCGCTGTAGCTGGTTTTCCACTCGTATCTAGACAACATTTATTTGTATTTTCTTCAATTAGCCGTTTGCTACTTTTGTTCAACACAGTTCGGTTTCTTATCGGCTCTCCCCTCGACTCATCAAATGTGGTGAACCGCTCGGCTTTTCTTGTCTCTGGAATCAAGGCCAGTACCACAGTTGCAAGCGTCTCCCCTCGGCTTGGCTATCAGCAGAGGAGGGCCCTGTGTACCGTTTACATCTGCTGCAACACATGCTGGCTATTGTTCACAGTCTTACGATTCCTTGCGTGGAGGTTTCACGGGCCTTGGTCGGAAAGAGCAAGGTTGCCTTTTTGCTGAATTATCTCTCTCGTCCTTGCTCGTATTGTGCTCTCCTTCTCCACCTTTTATCCCTGTGGGGAAGGGAAAGGGAGGTCAGGTGTGTGTGATTTTGGTCAATTGCCCGACTTAGCCCGACCCTTGCGTTGGGACAGGTCAGGTAAACGGCTTTGCCGTTTGTCCGTCTTTTGTGATGTGCTTAAGTGTTCGCGTTGGAAAGGGGGTAGAGTGTTTCAGTATCCTACGTGATAGGATGGGGAAAAGGTGTTATATGAGGCGGGATACCGCGTCTCACCAGTCGTTGTCCCATTTTCACTCCCCGAGGACCCCCATCCAGGTGATCCTCTCTCACTAGTCCACCCCCAGGAACTGGATCCAATAGCGATGGCCGTGTACTGCCCACCTGGATGACAGATCCCCGGGGACTAGCAAGTGAAACACCTTCATGTTTCTCAATGCAGAGAAGGCCTTTGATAGGGTAGAGTGGCGGTTCTTGATCCTCACAATGATGTGGATGGGTTTCAGCGAAAGGTTTCTAACAACGATCAAGTCTAATTATCACAACTCATCCTTACGGTTAGCAATTAACAGCCAATTGTCAGAGTCCATTTAAGTACATAGGGGAAACAAATCAGAGTTGTCCCCTTTCGCCCCTGCTCTATGCAATTCATTTGGAGCCACTTTTGATGGCAGTAAGAGCCAATGGAGAGATTGAGGGTATACCATTTGGGGGTAGGGTCGACAAGATTACCGCCTTCGCAGATGACATGTTGCTAACATTAACAGAGCCGGAAATATCTCAACGCTACAGAGAGTGAGATGCAACAGTACGGGTCAGTAGCAGGACTAAAAATAAATATCCACAAATCAGAAATCCTGAACCTGACGATACCGTGAGAGGCAGAAAAGGGTCTCAAAGGGGCGCTCCCATATAGATGGGTCGAGAATGCCAGAACATATTTAGGAATCAAACTAACAAAAACAATGGAAGCGCTTTTTCATGCCAACTAGGTGCCTCTGGTAGAGGCCATAAAGAATAAGCGGATTGAATGGGGTACCTTACCAATAACTTGCATAGGCAGAATCAACGTTCTGAAGATGAGTATCTTTCCTCAATTACTGTACTACTTCAGAACTCTCCCAACATAGGTCCCTGCTACCCAAAAATATACGGGGAGATTTTTCTGGAATAATAAAAGGCCAAGAATAACTAGAAGAGTAATGATAATGACAAGAAACAGGGGCTGAATTGGGGAGCCAGGTTTTAAAGTGTACTTCTTGGTTGCACAAATAAAAGGCGATAAGGGACTGGTTGAAGGATGATCGGGATAAGATATGGAAGGCAATGGACAAAGCAGTGGTAGGTGAGAACCTAGAGGAGGAAAGACCAATAAATATGTATTGCAGTAAGATAATGTCAGTGGTAGGGGATTCCTGGGACAAACTTATAATGCAGGCCCAAATGACCAAATTCCCATCTCCATTTACACCAATTTTTTGTCAATCCGCACTTCACCCCAGGGAATAGAGGAAAGGGGTTTAGTAAATGGCAGGAGGGAGGTTGCCATAAGATCCGGGATATGTTTGAGGGGACAGAAATAAAATCATTCACCCAATGTAAGGCAACCCTTGGGTTGTAAGAAGGGGAGAGGTTTAGATCTACCAAAATAAGACTTTGGTTAATGCAGCCCTCTTTGAAGGAAGCAGCAAATCTTAACCCCTTTTGAGACATTTTTAATGACCGACTCCGGGGTAAACATATAGTGGGGACAATCTACTCATACACTAAACAGGGTGAGGAGCCAGGGGAAAGCAGATACATGGCAAGTTGGTAATGAGCAACATGCCAATTGATAGAATAAATAGAGTGGAAGCAATTGTGGGCAAATATTCCCAGGCTAACGAGGTACCTTCAAATCCAGGAAATATAGGTAAAACTTATCTTACAGTGGCACCCAACTCCAGAAAAAATTCATAAATTTGATCCCACAGTGCCCAATTCATGTTGAAGGCAATGTGGAATGGTGGGGACCTGGAAACATATTTGGTGGGAATGTCAGAGTATTCAAGAGTGTTGGGGGTAGGGGGGGGGGTAATACGAGAAGCAGTAGCGGAAACACTGGGATTGAGGGAGGGGGCAACAGAGGTATGGCAATGTTGGGCCTCAGGGGAACTTTGGAGGAATTATCCACTAGAGCAGAACGTAAAGTGTACGCAAACTTAATGATGGCGGAGGCGCTTGGGCTGGCGCAAAAGTGGAAATCAAAGGACCCTCTCCCACACAATACAAATGGGTGTGGAAAGCTTGGAACTTTGTAGAGAGTAGGTTACCCATTCCAGGGCTGCAAAGAGACCACCAAGGATTTTTGGCAGATTGGTCCCTGGTGATGGGGTACCTACAGAGAGGGGCCAGGGGGATCTGGTGCCTGAGGAGAATGAGATAGTTGTGAATATATGTGGACATCCGCCTTAAGGGGTACAAGTCGGGGGACCTTGAAAATGAGAGCTTTTCACCAATCTAGCGGGCACAAGTCAAAGGAGGAGGAGATGATGGAAGGGAGCGGGGGATCAGGGGCTATCGAGGGGAACAAGATCGGACTACAGGGGCCAGGGGGAATTCATAACATGTTGGAACATTTTGAAAATGTTAGTTAAATGAAAAAAAAATATTATTAGAATTATTTACAGTGGCAGGTCAGGTAGGGTTAAGTTTGGATGGAGGACATTTTTGCTTTGGACTTCCTGACATCGGACAAGCACCTTTAGTTCCTTTAGATAGGTAGGGTATTCCCTCTAGCAATAGGGACAGCCAAGCCTCATCCTTAAAATTTGATTAAAGATGATCTAGAATGTCCTCAACGTCTCCAACACCTTCCAACCCACCACAATTTATTAGTATTGGTTTTTAGCAGGATTTATGTGCAAGGAACAGATGAAAGTACACCCATCCCCCTATTACACTTCAAATCATAGAAAACAGCAGAAAGCGTGGTCAGGTAGTCGCATAATCACTGACCCAGCTGTCCGATTTGCACCTGAACACACTGCTTGGCATGGCTTTTATAATGTCTCTGCTAGTCATTGAATAGTCACTGTGGCAAATCTGAGAAGGTCGTCCCTTCTCCTCTATGGGGAGACCTTTCCCAGGGGGCCAGGGCGGTGCATTCACAGTACAATAGGCCATGGGACGATCATCTTCAGGGGACGCGGTATAACCCTGCTGAAAGTCCTTCTGCCCGGATAGGACTTATATACTAATACGTTTGTAATATGTTTGATTGTGAAACCAATCAAACTACTTCATTCATGCAGAGTAAAGAGCTAACCAATATGGACATTGACTTATAATATTTGAAACCATGCACTGAGACATGGAAGAGGACTACAAGGATGAAGATCATTTGGGTAATTCGAAGTGAGCAGTCTAGTCCAAATCGGATTGGTACAGAACAATTCCCATTCCCAACGTGGGAGTTAAATGTAATTCAGCTGAGAGCCAGAAGAGAATCCCTCTGTGAAGAGAATTCCTCTGTGTAGCGGTGACCGGGGAAGCAATGCTGTCAGCTGGAAAGTAGTGCATGGAGATGCAAGACCAACAAGGAGACAAGAAGCTGTTTGCCGGGGAAGGAGAGAGAACAAACGTAGCCTGGGGCCCTCTACTCTGAAGCTCACTTACCGAATAGACGCAGGAGTGTCTTACCGTGTCCACAGCAACACAGAGGCGAGAGTGGACCGCAAGAAGGATGCGGGACGCCACAGACAAACAACCAAACCGAGAACAAGCCCAAGGGATACCAGAGCCTTGAGACGGAATACCGACGCCACAAAGATGTGAACAGAAAACAAAGGTACACTGGCTGGTGGCGATTGACAGGAGGTCCAGGGAAGCCGGGTGAACCACAAAGGACAGAGTAAGGGTCAGAAAGTATTGTGGCCTAATACATTAAAAGAAACACTGGGTAGATACCCCAGTCATTAATAAACACATGACGAGTGAATACATAAACGGTGAAAATGTAGTTTGGCAGGGGAGTGAACCAGGCTATTACAGACAATTGCCAGTCTGGAACTGCCCACCCATATAAAGCAGAACGCATAAGGGAGTCTGAGAATCTGCTTGAACGCAAGATTGGAAACAAGGAACACTATGTTTGGCAGGAGAGTATACCAAACAAACCAACGGTTCCATTATGAGTCTGGGGCCCGCACCCAAAGGAGAGACCGAGGATAAAAGGGTCTCGGACCATACTTAGAAATAACAGGAGCAGGATCCCTATAGATGAAACCAAGACAATAAATGAAATAACTGGGTCTTGGAAGGAAAGTATACCAAGACCCAATCAAGTATTACGAATCTGGGATTCACACCCAAATAGAAGGATGGAACCAAAGGGGTTTAAAAGCCTGAAAATGAGAAACCTGTTCTAGTACTTCTGGAGAATCCTTTCTGTTTTTCATACCAAGAGACTGGAAAGACATTTGACCTTTTTAAGTCTAGGGGAAAGGAGCAACCCCCTAAAGTTGGAACGTTATTTTCTTGAACATGGTTTTGAATTTTTGGGAAGCCCGACTGGCTGAGAGCATTTATGTTGCCTTGATGATCACTGTTTTCTTTACAGTGAGATCACACTTGCACCATTTTGTTAGTTGTTAGTGTGAGGAACAGAGATAGGTTTTTGAGGGACGTGACTAGGACAAACTATACTTGGATATCCTAACTGTTTTCACTAGTTCGTTTGAGGCCGGGAAACCCCTCTTGGTTTTAGGGATAGAGAGGTCTTTTTCCCCAGCCTTTATCAATAAACTTCTATACCCCCAAAACATGCCACCCTTGTGTCCAACCCCTACTATTGGTACCTCACATCACCTAAATTCCAATTACTGTTCACATGCAACGTAATGCTCTTTCTTTACATGTTTGCACAGACACCAGTCTTCCGAAGTAGGCGCTATACAAATAGCTAATCATAACAGTTCCTTCTCTACTTCTGTTGCTGTTCACAAGGAAACCTAGAACCTGACCTGCCAAATGAAGTCTGGACCTTGGAGACTCATTTAATCTTCTCTAAAAACCTGATTCTCCCCCCTCCCCTCTACCCCCTGGGCTCCTTCGATATAAATCTTATTCCCTGGGTTATCTTGATGAATGGCAGATTAGAATAATCTGCCTCTGGACGATGCCATCATGAGGCTTGATTGCTCTCCTGACCTTTTCCTTCATCATGAAATGGGAAAAGACTTGCGCCCTGCATAAAAGACTAATTGAAGAAGGTTTTGAGTGCATAATGATTTCTAACTTACACACACACTCTATGACTTAATCCAGAAACCTTTAGAACTTCCTGTGAGGGCAACAATACCCCAGCAAATATACCACCACTGCTTGCCCAATGACCTTCCTCAGCAGGAAGGCTATGACAACATTGTTCTCAATATCTATCTATCTATCTATCTATCTATCTATCTATCTATCTATCTATCTATCTATCTATCTATTCATCTATCTACAGAAGGCATACATTAGTTTTCAAAAATTGATTAGTAGAGTTTGCCAATTAAATTATTTTTGATTAGCAAACCGGCTCATTTGATTAGCAATTGTGTACTAATATGGTTAATGTCAACATAAGTTATTTGTACCCAAAACATGAAATGAGCAACAATGCAGCAGAAATAAGGCAGTGAGAGGAGTCGGGCCTTGAAAATATTGTAATAAAGCATTATACATTATGTAACAACTTACATTTTAGGAATGGAATTGCATGACTCTTTTTATAAAAATATAAAGTTGAGACATACTGGTCTTTCCCAGACAGGATATAGAAAGCTCAATAAAAGTATCATCCCGATTACTGCTTGTTTGCAATTATTTGAAAAGAGGAATTCTTGCCCAACACTCTCATGGGGGGGGGCCCCAAGCGAGCCTATGCAAAAGTCAAGTCTTAAATAACTGACATACAAGACTGCTTTCTTAGTGACTATTACTTTCATAACAAGAGTTAGTGAATTGCAAGCATCGTCAGTGCAGGACCCTTTCTTTATCATCCATAAAGATGAATTGGTTTTACGTACTCATCCTAGGTTCTCCTCTAAATTAATTTCGAAATTCCACGTGCACCAATCCATGGAGCTTCCGGCTTTCTTTCAGAATCCAACTTGCTCTGCTAAGGTAAAACTCCACACATTGGATGTGAGGAGGGTGGTCCTTTACTATGTAAATAAGACAAGGTCGCTTAGAAAAACAAACCAACTGTTTGTCTCCGTAGCACCAGGCAGAGAAGGAGACCGCATTTCCAAGAATACCAACTCCAGATGAATAGTCAGATGTATACAATGATGGCATCATTATCAAACAAAACACTGCCATTTACACCAAAAGCTCATTCCACACGGAGCACAGGAGCTACTCTAGCTTTTATCGCAAATGTCCCCTTAGACAGCATTTGCAAAGCAGCTACATGGAGCTCAGTACACACTTTCACTCAGCACTACTGCATTGACACCCATTCCAAAGCAGATACACAGGTGTGACAAGCGGTTCTAAAACATCAATTTGCTGCTGCTCCTTCTCACGACCCACCACCTTCTCCTAGCAGTGCTCGCTAATCTATGCATAGCATGTGATCTAAGCAGATTCCACAAGCCTCAGAGGGGATCCATTACTCACCGTAATCGTATTTCTGATTCTTGCATCTGCTTGGATTCACATACGCCCACCCTACTCACGCTACTCTTCATGCAACCTCATGTCAGAAAAAAGCAATCTGAGGGATCTCGACGCGTGAAGGCCCATGGGTACAGTGGACGTCACACTAGGGATAGTATTACTGGCACGCCCTGTCGACGTCCCTTTTTTCGAGTTTCGGAAACAACAACTATAATACTCTGCAGCTTCCACTAGATGTCGGCCTATGCATACCATGTGATCTAAGCAGATTCCACAAGCCTCAGAAATATATATACACGCACAAAGCAGACAATCTGTTAGTTTGTTTCATATACAATTCTACACTGTTCCACCAATCTGCACCAAAATTTGCATTGTTCTCTGTTGGGACCCTCCGAACATTACTGGCTATATGACATTTGGACTCCTCAACCCTTTCCCCGATTTCAGCTCCTTCACACATGAGACGGTACCCTGGAATGAGCAAAACATCAATGTTGTCATAGGACCCGACAAAGCTCGTTTGATGCACTTCGACGGAAGGAACAAAACTCGAAGGCCTCGAAAACCAAATTCCAAGGTCATAGGATGCAGTTTCCAAGACAGTTGCACTGCAACACACTGCACCAGATACATTTTAATGTTGTATAATTTCAATGTTTTTCTCTTTCCAGATGCCTCCCAAAAAGTGAAAATCTATTGAACAAATGAATCCAAACATCAAACAAAGTGAGATTATTAATGGAATGTCTACAGATCCCATGTGGAGTACAGGTACTTTTTGCTAGTACATCCATATAAATCAATATTTTTTCAACATTAATCATTCTGGTTTGCAGTATACATGGACTAGGCTTCTGCGGTGGTACATGGACAGCCTGCCCTTTTTCACCCAAATTCTCAAGAAAGACTTACATGATCTACAATTTCCAGGGTAGGGTCACAGGGATGGTCCAATAAGTTGGCAGCCTACTGGTGGTATTGCCTTCATATGAGATGTGTCACCAAGACACATGGATACTTTTTAACAGTGCTTGCAGAAAATGGCCATAAAGCAGCCAAACAAAAATTGTAACTATGCTAAGAAAAGGTGTACTAAAGGAATAATATTTTAGCTGGTGCCAAAGGTCTAAATGATATCAGTGTCATAACTATTCTAAAACTGCCCAAGCCAACAACAGTAAATTGAGATCCTTCCTGGAAGCAACTGGTCCCGGTCAGTGGATAATATCCACTACTGAATAGATAATAGGTTACATTCACATGGTACGTCCTTTATAATTGACACACCTACATGCACTAGAGCCTTTAGTCAGGACCCCAGCAGTAGAAGAAGCACTTAAAGAGGTAAAAAGAGTGCTTACCAGTGCAGTGCGTCAGCCATTGGGCTACCAGATTACAAAAAAAACGATTTGGTCTTATATTGACATGAAAAAGAGGGGTATGCACAAGCAGTGGTGGTGCAGAAACATAGTGACAAGCATCATCCAATCACATATTGTAGCACTGCGTAAGATTCAGTCCCAGCTGGGCTGCCACTTTGTTTGCAGTCAGTCGCAACAGCACCTGCTTTATGTTTAGCAGTGGCCTACGCAGTTACTGAAAAAAACGAAACATGTATCTCCTTCACGTCTAACAAAATATAAGCTTGTTCTGCTTAATTCTCATAATATGAAATCAACACAATGTTTAGTTTTGCATCCTGCCTCATTGCCAAGCACAGCAAACGGTACGGCTCATGATGGCATTTTATTAACAGCAACTCTTGCAAGCCCTAAAAAGATTTGTTTGAAACCCATTACAGAACACAGTGGAAGACTATTACTTAGATGGGTCATGTTTGAGAACTAAAGGGGGAGTAAAGTCATGATATGGATTATGTACACAAGATAAAAGTAAACACTCAACTCCCTGATGTATTCTCTGTCCAAGTCACTGAATTAATTGCACTAACAGGAGTATGCAGCTTGGGGAAAGAGCTAGAATATGTATGGGCTTGCACTATTAAATCTAAAAAAAAAAGGAAGGTTATGGATCTGTATCTATACCTATACCTACAAACACGGTCTGTACCTAGACATCACCATATCAACAAGACAATATAGGGTGTATGTCCTCAGACAATACAACATGACATTTTAATATTCAATAATCAAAGCAACAAAATCCTGACACATAAATCTCTAAAATACATAAAAAGCATATGCACATGTTACAATACAATATACAAAACACATAAAAAATTGGTGTTAAAAAACCAAGAAACAATAATTCGAACCGGCAGAGGCACAGAGCCAAATCAATTGTTGTTGCTCAACACTGTACCCATCAAAGCCCGACTTATATAAGTTTCTGTCCTGAATGTTATGTAATAACTGGACATTCCTCAGGGGCAATCATGTATCTTGTGCTTTGACGTGGCATTCTTTTTCCACTCAAGATTTTAATTCTTAAATTCAATAATGGTGCTCCAACATCTGCAGGGACAATAAACATACATAAAACATATCAACATGTGGGCATCACTGGTTTCAAGTACTTCGCCTAGCCCTCACCCTCAATACCAAAAAAGGGTAAAAACAAGTAGGAAAATATTAATCTATCTCTATCTGTGACATGTATCCCAAGGGTATAATTCTCTTAGGCCATAAAAGGATAATTATCCTCAGTTCCATATGCAAAGGTCTTCACATTCAACAAAGTCCACCTGGTCAGACTGTACCAAAAAAAAATGGGGCAATTGCCCACCAACAACATATTAAAATCAGGTACTGTTATACCGTCACAAGCATCTATGTCAGCACCTAAGTCAAACACCGACCACCACCAACGTGTAACCTCACCTTAGCAGTCCAACTCTAGTCACGGAGGGTAGGTCTTGGAGCACTTCCAATGTGTTCCAAGAGTAAACAATAGGTTCAGAAAGGTCTTCCAACGTATCCAAATTGCGTGGCCAGTCAACCATACAGAAGTAATCTCCCAGTTATATAGTCAGTAGCCAGGACCTACAAACCAAAACCCAGTGTCAACAGCTTATTGATGGTTATAAGTATAACCTCAATTTCTTACAAACACTCAAATGATCTGTACATAATGCGTGCCCTGCAGATTCTGGCTTACCTTGTGTATGCTCAATGCGAGTATAGCCAAACAAACTTCAGTCTACACGGCAAACCAAAGCGACCTCGCTCACCCGACCTGCTCGGCTTAAAAAACGCTGCCACATCACGTGATCACTAGACGTGAAAGCAGGAGTGTGTATGTTGCTGGGCAACCACGTAATCAACAACCAAACGCGCGACAAAAAAACGCAATCACGTGATCACTCCCACTCCTCGCATTGTAAATAAACCCAGCCCGCTCGATACTACGAGCAGCTGGTCGACCGGGAGGAGGGAGAGACAAAGGGGTTTTCCAAGAAAGGCAAGCACAACTCGTGGCGCCCAACCTGATATGGGTAGAGTGAAGCCCAGCGGGCACGATCAAAGCCAAGGAACACGAATAGGCCCCATCCTTGGAACTGCAGGTATGAGTATTTACAAGAAGAATCACAGTCCCACCATAAAGTCACATTAATGCCTAATTAACCATCGATATTACGCCACATTACAAGGGCGTTACCTGAAGGAAATGCAAAAAACGTTACATGTGATCTTCAATCGGATCAGAATCATCTCACATTGTGCCACTCAATATTTTAATTGAGACCTGTAAAATGACTTTTGGTCATAAAGATTAGTTTTTGTTCTAGGTTGACCAATTTTTTGTTAATCAGCGTTTGGCAATTGCCTGTAATCTTTTTCAAAATGCACCACTCAAACTCATTTTCCGAATGTCCCATGGATCTAAAATGAGTGACCAAAGGAGCTGTTTCAATATTATTCCTCAGGCAACTCCTGTGTTCAATCATGCGTGTCTTGCATTTCCTATTGGTCTTGCCGATGTATATTAACGCACACGGACATTTAATCATATAGATTACATTGGTCGTATTGCAATTTGTATGTTCCTTCAACAGCCAGTCATGTTTAAGACCCAAGTTCACCACAGACACTTTCTTTGTTAAAGGACACATTACACAATTACCACAAGGGTGATGGCCCAAAACTTGAGGAAGGTCCCAAAGAGTACTCTGTAGCCGTGGACGGGCTACCATACGTTGTACATCATTTTTCATAACCAGATTCCTAATGTTTGTGCTTTTCTTAAAAGCTACCACTGGAGGGGCAGTACCCATACATTTCTTCCAATCCAACAATCCCCTTAACTTTGTAAGATAAGTTGCTAAAGGTGTTGACCAGAACCAAAGGAGGGTTATCTGTGTCTTTGCTCTTTTTCTCAAACAAAGAGCCTCGATCATTATTGAAGGCTCATTTAGTAGCTTGTTTCACCACTCTCGAAGGGTAACCTCTATTATTCAGTTTCTCAATCAAAACATTAGCACCTTCTTCATAATTCTCTTTAGTGCTGCTGTTGCGTTTGATCCGCAAACATTGACCAAAAGGTAAATTGTCACGAACATGTTTTGCATGATGGCTTTTATAATGAAGCAAAGCATTTTTATCTGTTGCCTTCACATACGGTTTCACACACAATTCCGAATTGTTATGATAAATTGTGAGGTCCAGATAATTGACTTCCCTCACGCTAAAAGTAGCCGTAAATTTGAGATATCTATTTTGAGTGTTCAACCATGTCAGGAAGCTTTTAGCCTCTTTTACTGAGCCATGCCATACCACAAAGACATCGATATACCTCAACCATTTGGTTATCTGATTTTTGAAAGGGTTCAAGTTAGTGTATACAACTGTCTGTTCTACCATATCCACATACAAGTTCACTAAATTAGGAGCCATAGCGGCCCCCATTGCAGTGCCTTCAACTTGCACATAGAATTGACCTCAAAATTGGAAGAAATTATTGACAAGGGCTGTTTCCGCACACCACAAAATGAACGCATTACTCACAGGATGGTTGTCTTCTCTTAAAAGTAATGTTTCTTCAATTACTTCCAAGGTAGCACGCTGCGGAATATTTGTGTACAGAGATTGGATATCAAGGCACATCAACACATCCGTAGACGGACTAAAGGACACGCCTTCTATTTTGGAAATAGCATCTCTGGTATCTTGAACATAACTCTGCATTTTCATCACAAAAAGGACAGGGGTTCCAAAATGGAATTAACCCCGGAAACTATTGGTCTACCTGGAGGTTTCTCTACACTTTTGTGAATCTTGGGGAGGATATAAAAAATAGGGATTCTAGCTGTCTCCCTAGCCAAATACTCTCCTTCCTGTTTGCTGATTAAGCCTAACTCAACCGCTTTACCTACCTTATCTTTAATCATTCTCTGAAGTCCGGGAGTGGGATCCCGATCCACTTTGCAATAACTGATATTGTCAGAAAGGAGTCTTTCACATTCCTCAATATAATCCTTCTTATTCAGAATGACAGTAGCCCCACATTTATCTGCCTGACGGATCACGATGTTATTGTTATTACCCAAATCCCGTAGTAATCGGGTTTCCTTTTGGCTAAGGTTGGAATTCCTAGGGATACCTTTTTGTTCCAGTAGTTCTATTTCCTTCAGAACTTTTTTTCTCAAACACTAATGACTCAGGCGAATGAGTGTGGGCAGGAGGACAAAACGTCGAAGGATTTCTCAACCCACTAAAGTTGGTCTGTGTGTTGGAAGGTTGATCGCCGAAAAACTCCTTAAAATTGACTTTGCGCATAAATGCATTGAATTCAAGCCTGAATTCAAAAGGATTATGAAATTTAGAAACTACAAAATTCAAACCCTTATTCAGAGTTTTCTCTTCTTCCACTGACAACACATAGGTAGATAAGTTAATTACCAACCCCGGTAGCTGCGTGTCTGCATCCAGTCCATATCCCATTCCTGGCCGCCAATGCCTCTGCCTAAAAAAGGTTGGTGTCTTGGTCCGTTCCGGGAGCCTCGATTATTGCCCCGATTCCTGCCCCTACGGGATTTAATAATATTATCTCCCCACTGAGTAGGAGGGGTCAATACCTTATGTGTGGGGTACCACCGCTGTAGAAACTTGGGCTTGCACTATGCCTTAGTATTGTGCATGGTAATGTGTTGCTCCTGACAGCAGCCCAATATGTAGATTCCTTTATCCGTTCATTAAGATCACCCAAAGACCCAGTGAGGGTCAAATTCGCTGGCCATCAATTTCCTAGAGATGTCACTTAAGGAAACACCCTTCCCCCCAGGTTAAAAAGCAGAGTGGGATATCGCATGTGAAAAAGTTCAAGATTACTTGAAAGAGCAGGTGGGAACGATCGGGGGTGACATCAAACACCAATCCTGGAGGAAGGTACTGAATGAAGATTCTGGAGTGCTGGCTGTGCTGTGGCCCTAGCAGAACCTGTGGGAGTGTTCCTTCAATGCCTGTGGACCTGTAAAGTGAATATGGGCTCCAATGTATAAGTTAACACCTGGCAAATGGGCAGGTTGCAGACATCTGTGAGATAGAAGTTCCCAGAAAACTCTGTTATGTTGTAATTTTACCTAAATAAAGCAGGATATGTGGATTGGATTTGGAAATGGCTACACTTGTGTTCGAAAGAACCGCCACAACTCCAATGTATGGACCAGGGGTGTACTGAGCTTTGGGTTTGAGTGAGTATGTGGCTGAATTCTGAATGAAAAATAGATATTCAACTATGGTCTAATGGTTTTTTGCTATTCGACTTCTGCCGAATACTTTGCTTTCTCATTTGAATGCAAAGCAACCAATTAAGAGAGGCAAATATGGAATGCAGGTTGCAAAAGAGAATGGGATTAATCATTGCCTGGCAGCATTCCCGATTAAACATCAGACTAAAGTACATATGTTTGTGAATTGGAGAGAAGGCGTGATGAAGCGGAGCAAGAGTTGAGCATGGTTTTTTCCTATGGAGAATTCACACCAGGTTGTGGAGAGCAGGAAGCCAGATGTTATCCGTTATGTTAGGCAGAGTGACATTCCCTGAACAAGAGGCCTCTCAGAGGAACTTCATGTTGGAAAAGTGCCTTAGGGAGTATAGAGCAATAACATTATAAGTTACTCACCGTAGTGACCAACATACTCTTCGTCCATAGCCCCCTTTCCTCCGTACTGTATGGGCGTCCCTTCCAAGGGACGGGAGACAACCTTTTTCACCAGAAAAAACCTTCATCCCCTTTAAATTTAGAGGCGTGCTGGAGCGCGGCCCAGGGAGCATGCGCACCCTGACTCCGCCCGCCGGCGCCACACCTCAGTCCCCATTGACGCAACGACAATAGATTTAACATTGCCTAATGACACCAGTATTATTAGGGAGGAGGTTGGTGGGACGTATGGAGGAAAGGGGACTATGGACTAAGAGTACGTTAGTCACTACTGTGAGTAACTTATAATTACTCTTACGTCCCGTCCCCTTTCCTCCATACTGAACGGGCAATTACAACTGATTGTAGCCCCAGGGTGGAGAAAAGACCCTCCTTAAGCAAACGGGTTCCTGTGAAGCACCTGTCCGAAAACCACATCAGATCTAGAGCCGGCATCCAAACAGTAATGCTTGCAGAAAGCCGAGGGAGAGGCCCAAGTGGCCGCCCTGCTTATGACTTGCCAAGGGACATGGCGCTGGAATGCGATGACCGTTGCCTTAGCCCTGACTGAGTGGGCATGCATGTTGGCCAGGAGCGGCTTGTGCTGGCCCTCATACACTTCTTTAATGGCAGAGACCATTCAGCGAGATATCGAAGCCTTAGAGGCCTGATAGCCTGGCCTCGAGACTCCAAAAGTGACAAACAGGGCGTCTGATTTACGGAAGCCCTTGGTCCTGTCTGACAGGAGGCAAGACATGAATCCTTCCAGTATGGACCCAAAGGGGGACCAAAACTTAGACTCCAAGGTTAGCAGGGGCTAGCAACATTAGAAACAGACTACTTCCTCAAAGGAGACTGTTATGTCCCATTTGCAGGAGAATGGCAGTAAAGACTTCATTACCCAGATCCCCCAGGGCACAGAACTACAAGACCAAGCCCAAGAGGGCGGGACTTGCGCACGCGTGCGCACAAAGAAAACCCAGGCACGGGGCTTGTGCTTAAGCTCCCGGCAGGAGAAGACATGTTCGGAAGAGCTCCGAGGTCGGGGAGCAGCACGAGGGGCCACGCCCCAACCAGCTCCCATTCTGGCCCCTCACCAAGAAAAGCTAAGTAGCGCTCGCGCTGGGGGGACTCCGGAGATAAGGGGAGAACGTATGGTGAAGCCACCACGGAGGTCCAGGAAGGCAGTTGGGGGCACGCGCAAGGGGGACTCCGCCCGCATTTACTGACCCCCTTGCCAAACAAAAGCTAAGTCACGATCGGGCATTGCACCTCGAACCTGGCATATCGCGCGTGTAACCCTGGGGAAATCCCGAACCCAGTGCAGTGCATGATGTTTGCATGGCAATAGCCATGTGGGGAAATATTGTAGAGCAGAGTGCTCGAGCCGCTGCAAGCCACGTGCGGCCGACACCGCGCTTCCTTGGTTTATAGGCGGATCGACCATGTGGCTTCATCAGTACAGTGCGGGGCCCCACGCGGCGACACCGCGTTGTTGGTTGACTGAATTAACCCGCGCACAAACTAACTACTAACTAAAAGTGCTCAGAACTGTAGCATATGCAATAGGGTGTGAATAACCAATTGCATGCTCACGCTGGCCAGTGAAGTTCTGAGTGTGAGTGTGTGTGTGAAGTAACACACAAGGTTGTAACTCCATGCTCTCTTGCAGCGGTAATACGCTCCAGATTACGACCGGATCAGAGAGTGCGCAGGCAAGAGGCCAGTACTCACCCCAGAGCCAAGTCTATTTCCATCTTCTATAACTCACTGCTGTATATGTATACACTGTTTCTTGTGAATGTATATTGAATGTTTTGTCCGATGTTCCCCTCCCTGTCCACTTCCCCTCACCTAACCCTCTCATCGGTTACCCTACAATTGAACCTATCCAACCATTGAGTCCCTAACCCTCTTTCCCCGGTGGAGTCTCGGTAACTTGAATAAGGTCAGACTTGCAAGTGCCCAGACTGCTGAGGGGATGGTTGGTTCGTGCCACTCCTGAGCCTGAAGACTGGAGTTTGACAGAAGCACAAGCCCAAGTGTACCAGTCTCCTGGGTGGTGCGGGCCAATCGGGTCATGGAGGACCTCACTAAAGTCCTGCAAGAATTGCAGGCCGAGCTCGCTGCCACTAGACAGGATTATGCGGTTTTGGCCACTCAGGTGCGCAGTTTGGCAGCGCAGACCTCTCCCCTTCCAGGTGGTGCAGGCGCCCCTAGTCCCGTGCAGGTTCACGTATCCCCAGAACCTGTGGTGTCCTTAGCTCCCCCTGAACGATACTCTGGGGATCCACAAAAGTTTCAGACTTTCCTCACCCAGTGCAAACTCCATTTCCTGACCAAGCCAACAGTGTTTCGAGCCATTCAGGCAAGAACTGCGTTTGTTATTTCTTATTTGTCTGGTGATGCAGCGGCCTGGGCAAATCCTCTGGTGCAAAGGGATGATGGGCTCCTCTATGATTGGGAGGAGTTCCAAATGGAGTTTGGTAAAATTTTTAACCGTAGGGCGGCAGCCATGTGCAAAGACCGTGAACTTTTAATTTTACGTCAAGGAAATTGTCATGAGCACTGCTCCCGAGAAGCCAAGTCAAGCACAGCATCCCCGGAAGCAGGCTCACGACCCTCGTCCCCGGCTCCAGCAAACCCATATTGGGGCCCTTTGGACCATGTCCTGGCACCAGGCTCATAATTCTTGCAAAGGTGCTTGGGTGGACCTACCTGTAGCAGACCATGCTGCATACTCACCTTTGCAAATGCTGGCAGGATGAAGTCCCCAGCCTTCTGCTGGGAGGAACTATTCCCTGAACTGGGACTACTTTCTTACCTGGGTGGGGCTGGTGCCACTCCTTAGCTCTGGAACACAGGAACTCTTACCTGGGCGAGGCTGAGGAAGAAGACACCCAATCACTCCAACACTATTTAAACCACACCCGATTGGGAAAACGTGCTTCGCGTTATTCTGCATCTGCAGCAGGACGCTCACCGAGTCAGCTCCAGCATTCCAGTGACAGCTTCAGCTCAGCAACCTGTGGAAGAAAGACACGAGAACTATACTTACCATCCAGGAATCCAGACACCGGCAGAACCTGCAAGCAAAAGAAACATAAGGCTAGCAAGTTGCAACACGTTTGCAGCCGCGCTCGCTTACCTGATCCATCTGTGCTTTAACGGAATCTTCGCGGCCTTCTCTTCAGCAGCCTAACGGCACCTGTAAAGACAAAGAACATTGTTAAGTAGGAATCGGGTGAAGGCGGCCGCATTTACTTTTCTTACCTGCTTTTGTGGGCGTATTACGATCTCTTCAACCGCAGCAGCCCGGCACCTGAAAACAAGAAAAGACATTATTTAAGTGCCATTAAAGACTGCAAGAAAGCCTAACACTTACGTGTTTCCCCACGTGCATCCGCGACTGGGAAAACGCCCGCAAGGTCCCGACACCTGCAAATAAGAAAAGAACATTGTTAGAGGTGCTATAATAAGGTCACAGATCATTATACTCACGTACTTCGCACGTGCAACGGCAACGGACGAACAACGCCTGCAACATCTCAAGACCTGAAAACAGAAAACAAGGGACATTATTGAGGTGTCATTGAAATTCCCATACCTACGTACAACCGCATGTGTCGTGCTCTCAGTGACCACGCCCTCAGCATCCAGGCACCTGAAAAAGACAATGCAAAGACTTCATTAAAGGTGCCCATCTCTTCAAGACTATAATCTCTTTATACCTACTGGCATCCGCTCGTGCAGTAACGGCCGCATCACCTTTTGGCATCTCAGCACCTGTGCCACTTCTAAGGCCACAAAAGACTTTGAGGACCTCCAGTGACGTAACTGGAACCCACGCACCCCTGCATAAATCGCAGGATGGAGAGCCCAGCATTTATACGCCTAAGGTGAGAGCTCACCAGGACATTGGACCTTCGGGGAGTTGGCGATTAGTGAGAAGGAAGTCCAGCCAAACGGTCATTAACCCTTTTTTCTTCCGCCTGCAGAAACCTTACCCTGCAAGCCAGACGGTCAATAAGAGGAAGCCCAGTCCAGAGAGTCATCCGAGCTCTACGCTTCTCAATTGAAGAGACTATAACAGTTCAGCCGGGACCAGCGCCTCCGTGGGAATCAGGTGAGCGTTACAGAAATAGGGAATTGATCACATATGTGACCCAGTTTAACCGCTTAGTGGCGGAAGCTGATTGGCCACGTGAGAAACAGAGGTCTCTGTTCTATCAGGGGTTGAGAGATGAGCTAAAAGACCTCATTGCCCAAGTGGACCCACAGCCCAGGGATTGTTCCGCAATGGTGGACTTGGCCTTGCGGTTAGACCATCGTCAGACCGAGCGTCGAGGGGACAAGAGACGTGGTGACACACGTCCTATTGCTCGCTTGGATCAGTCTCGAGACCCACAGGTTCATTTGAAAAATCAACCGGGGATGAACCGATGCAAATCGGCGCAACTAAGGGTCCTCTTACTAAGGAGGAGAAAGAGCGCCGCCGGAAAGAGGGACTCTGTTTATATTGCGGCACCATGGGGCATTTCGTGAAAGAATGTCCTACGAAACCAAAGTCTCAGGGAAACGCCTCGGCTCGGCAGTAGTAGGGGTAGGACAGTCGAGCCAGGTAATGGAAGTTACCCCTGTGGTCGGGTTAGTTAATTTTGACCCGCATGTTACTCTGTCAGGAGTTTTGGGATTTTTGGGTCATGAGATCCCTGTAACCCTCCTCTTGGACTCAGGAGCCACGGGAAACTTTATCGATATTACCTATGCTCACAAACTGGGAATCCCGTTATGCCGAAAAGAGACCCCCGAGGTTGTGAGGGCAGTTGATGGGACTGCTTTGTGTTCTGGTCCTGTAACTAACAGCACTCAGACTCTGACGCTGTGTTGCCAACAAACTCATGTGGAGAAAATCCAGTTTGACCTTATCGCAGCACCTCAGTTTGGGCTAATTTTAGGTCTCCCTTGGTTTAGTAGGCATGATCCTCAAGTAGTCTGGTCAACAGGGCAGGTGTCCTTCACGTCTCCGAAATGCATAAAGCGATGTATTCCTATGACGCACGAATTACAGACTGGCCAGAATTCCGGTTTTAGAGTGGGAGCAATAGCTACAGAAGATGTCGATTTGAGTACCCTACCTTCTGAATATAAGGAGTATGCTGATGTATTCAGTAAACAGTCTGCCGAAACTTTGCCACCCCACAGGTCGTTCGATTGTCGAATTGACCTTGAACCCGGGGCGGTGTTACCTTGTAGTCGGGTGTATGCACTCACCGAGGCCGAGACAAGGCACCTGAAGGAGTACATAGACACCAATTTGCAAAGCGGTTTTATAAGACCTAACTCTCCAGTTTCGTCTCCCCTCTTCTTCATACCGAAAAAGACCGGAGATCTGAGAACGTGTATAGATTATCGCGGAATTAATCGGATTACAGTCAAGAACAGATACCCATTACCATTAATCCCGGTGTTACTTGATCAGGTACGAAAGGCAACCATTTACACCAAACTGGATCTGCGTGTGGCTTATCACCTGGTACGAGTACGGGCTGGAGATGAGTGGAAGACCGCTTTCAGAACCAGATTCGGCCTGTATGAGTATCAGGTGATGCCCTTTGGTCTGTGTAATGCTCCCGCGGCCTTCGAGCACTTCCTCGATGAGGTATTGCGTGGTTACTGTGATGCCGGAAATGCATCTGAGGGACAGGGCCTCTGAATCCTTGTCCTTTTTCTGTTTTTACCGTGTGTTCTGTCATGTTTTCTGCCCAGGAGTCCATGAGGGACTCCTGGCAGTGCAGCTCTCTTTTGGTTTGGTGAACAGACCCATGGGATACCCTTATGGCACCCATGGGTAGGGGTACAACCCTGTGCCCCTAGTGTATGTTTTTGGGCACCTGTGGGTGGCCCACAGAGCAGGGTATGGGCTGGTGGCAGCTCCATGCTGAATTTGACAGGTGCTCTGGGTGTCCTCCATTTTGGGATACCCAGGCCCTGCCATTGGAATCAGTTGATTCCTGATAGGAAACAAGATGGCCCCTGTGGCCTCTTGCTTTCTATTGCCTGTTATCTTGTTTTTCCCAAAGTCCTGGGAAGCCCTGACTCTGTCCCTTCCCCCTGACTGGCTGTTGGGTGGAAGTTCCATATATGGTGTTGTTGTGAAGGCCCAGCTAGACTGACTGGAGCCTTCCCAGTGACTGTATGTTGTGGGTACCTCCTGTGGGTGGGACCTGGGTGAATGGAGTGTGTGACCAATATACACTCCTTGTTGTGGTTGTCTGGTTTCTGGCATGAGAGACAAAGACTGAGACAGCCCTGCCCGAAACTGGCCTGAATGCAGTGTGTAGTGTTGAATGGCTGGGTACTTGTCCCAATCCACATTCCTTGTTGTGAGTGTCTGAAAGGGAGGAGTGTGGCCTGAATGCACTGTGTGCCTGATTGGCTGACTGACTGCATGAATGCCCTTCTGTGTGATTGGCTGCTGTGTGTGTGCCAGCAGTGTGGATGAGAGACAGAATAGTATATCTGGGGACCTCTCACCACTGGAAATTGTTCAGAAGCATTCAGAAGCTGAGTCTCCACTCAAGAGTAACTGGATTTGCTGATCCTCGACGTCCAGCTGGAAGAAGAAGACTTGCTGTGGCATTTGCTTCGACGGAACTGAAGGTTGTCGAAATCGTCGAGGACTGACCCGAGAGAGGACCTGGTAAGGCGCCCTCTTCCCGTGCTCCGAGGGACCATCGAGCACCGCTGAATCTTCGCCGAAGCTCCCTGGACGCCAGACCATCGAAAGGCTGCCGACCGGAGAAGGGGACTGCCGAGGAGACCGAAGTAAAGCACCCGGACATCGACGCTGTCGAAGTCCATTGCCGTCGACCAGGGTTCGCAGGTCTGTGCAACCGCTGGAGGCCCGTCGAAGTTGTGTTGCCCAGCCGGGGGAACCACTTGACGCCGAGCCGCCGACGACCGGAGCCGTCCGCTCCTTGCCTAAGAACATTTGACTCGAAGGACTCCCTCGTCCGCACCGTCGACCGCTTTTGCCCTGCCGGAGAAAGTCGAGGACGACCAACGCGCAGAGGAGAATCCGCCGGTGGGTTTCCCGCCACCTCACGATCCCAAAGACTCAAGCGACTCGACGCCCTTGCTGGGCTCCCGTCTCTACAATCTTTGCGGTCCAGAACTATTGTCATCGAGGTGCCCCGCACACCTCCGCCTTGCAGGACGCCGACGCCCCGACGCCGACGAGCACCGCTCGGACGAAGCTGCCGCCTCTTCGACATCGTTCTACCTCGTTTGTCGACGGACGTTCGACGCCCCGTGCCTCCCGCTTGAAAGGGAAGGCATTCAAGAAGGGCCGTCGATTCCCCGTCGCCGAACCCCGAGGTCTTCGACGTTTCTCGACGCCTCTCGACGATCCGTGACTCCTGCTTTAAAGGGGGTCATTCAAGAAGGATCTGTCGACGCCTCTTCGAAGAACTCGACTCCACCAGGTACATTGGGGGGGTAAAAACATTGTAGGAGAGAATAAGACTGTTGAACAATATATGGACTGGGCTTGTGTTATATCTCTTTATTTTACAGGTTGCCCAGGTGGGGGGGATCTCCACACAGAACTGTGTCCAGTGGTAGGGGCCAGTATTCTGCCTATTGTTTCAACCCTCTGTTATCTCTCCTCTCTCTATTTGCTGGTTTCCTGCTTATTGATCTGCGTGCCATTGCTACAGTATTGTGAATGCACTGTTATGAGGTCTAATATTAGTGGTACCACTTTAGAATTGTAGATATTTATCATTATTGGTTTTCCTGAGCACAAAGTGCGTTGTGGTGATAAGTGTACATAACCCTTGAATATTAATTATATAAAGACTGTGTTTTCAGTAATACAGTGTGTGGACATTCCTTTGTGGGGGCTTGGGGATACACTGTACTTAAGAACCAGCCTGCATCACCTCCTGAGAAGCTAGGCCTTGATTGCTCGTCCATAGCTACCGTATTAGAGAATCTTGGCTGGGGTCCTCTGTGCCTCTCCTCTACCATATAGAGAGCGGAAGTACAGACCCCCCCACCGGTCTTGACAAGCTGGTGGCAGCGGTGGGATGCTTATGGTTTTAAGACTCAGTGTATAACCGTGCCACTTACAAAATATCCGCACTTTATTAGATTAAGGTTTGGGTGTGTACCAAATAACTGCATTACAGGCAATGGAGCCCATTGCAAATGGTAAATTGACTCGGATGAGCTTAGAGGCTCTCCAGAGTGCTTGTGAAGCCAGGGAGTTGGACTTTGTGGATAAGTCTAGGGCTGAGCTGATAGCTGCCCTGGTGGACTACCAGACTGATGGTGAAACCCTTGATGAAGGGGGGGAGGCAACCAGTGAGGACTCTGCCCCTGGGGTTGTCGCTGAATCTGTTTCTGGGAATGCCACCATTCCTGCTGCCTCTGTTCCAAACCCCAGCAATTCCATGGAACTTGAGTTATTAAGGATGAAATTGGCCTTTGAATATCGCAAGTTGGAAATAGAAGCTGAGCTTAAGAAAGAGGAGCTGGCACAGCAAGTGGAACTCAAGAATAGGGATCTTGCGCTCAAAGACAAGGACACTGAATGTCAGAGAATCCAGCTAGAGAGAGCTAGAGTGGAGACTTCAGCTAGACCAATTGAGAGTGGCAGGTCCCCAGCCACCAAGTTTATGAAAGATTTGGTTGATGTGTTTGTGGAGGGTTCAGATATCCTCCAATGGATTGAAGCGTTTGAAATGGCTTGTGCAATTCATGATGTAGATAAAAGAGATTGGGCTAAGTGTTTGTTAAGCAGAGTGCCTCAAACTGGATATGACTGTATTCTGAAGCTGAGTGTGGAGGAAAGGGGTCAGTATGAGTGTATGAAGTCTGCTTTGATTGCCAAGTTTGGCAAGACACCTACCCAATACCTTAAAAGGTTCAGGGATTTTAAGAAAAGAGAGAATATGTCTTGGGTTGACTGGGTGAGTACTGCGCACATGAACATGATGGGGTGGATTGACGGTTACAAGGTGAAAACTTTTGTTGAGTTGTCCCACCTCTTGTTTTTTGAGCATTTTTCTGAAGCCTGTTCACCAGAGCTGCGTCAGTATGTGGCTGACCAGAACATTTTGGACCCCTTTAAGCTGGCTAGGTTGGCTGACAAGTGGGTCTCCCACCGGGTGTCCCCTAAGGACTCCAGTGGGAAGGACAAGGACAAAGAAAAGGGGACCTCTCAGAAAGCTGAGGAGTCCCAAAAGCAATCACAGTCGGGTAAACCAAAACCTTCCTCTCCTAAGACCCAAAAATCTAGTGGGGATAAGTCCTCTGTGGGTGGGAATAAGAGTAGTGGTCTACCTGCTGCAAAGCAGGTTCCCAGTGGTTCCAGTACCGTACCCCGCACTCCTGGCACTTGTTGGGATTGTGGGGCTCTGGATCACAAAAGGGGTGACCCCAAGTGTAAAGGTAAGGCACTTGGAGTACAGGCTGTCAGCCTGACCTACCCTTACCCCGTGGGTGAGGTGGAGGCCACTGTCCTCCCCTCCTCTACAGGAATCACATTTGGTGCTCCGGTAGAGATTTACTTAGTGTCCCTTGGGGCCTGGGACCAGTACGCAGAAGTACTGGCAACTATCCCGCAGAACACCCGTAGGTTTTTGAGAAGTGTCCTCTTGAATGGCCAGCCTTCTACTGGTTTGAGAGACACTGGGGCAAGCATGACAGTGGTGGACAGGACCCTGCTCAAGCCAGAGGACTATGTAGGTGCTCCTCTGAGAACCACCAGGTTAGCTGGTGGGCCTCCCAAATTATCGCCTGTAGCCCTAGTCACACTCATGATTGGAGACAAGACAGCAAAGCTTCCTGTCCTGGTTCAGGACAATGTCCCTGCTAACATTCTGTTAGGAAATGATCTAGTAGAGTTGGGGTTGATCTCGGATGGTCTTCCCATGACTGCTGCTGCAGTCACTAGGTCACAGGTGACACCGGGTCTGGCTGTGAGTCAGGTACCCGAGCCAAAGGCGAGGCCTAAGGCAAGAAGAAGGAAGACCAAGAAGGCCACCTCTGTGGAGGGAACACCTTCTCTTCCTGCTGTTCCGACAGCACCCATTGGGATCCATGCTCCGGACGGGCTGGGTCCAGCGGAAAACCCAAACTCAACTCCTGTGGGAGAAGAGACAGAAGACTCTCCTGTGGGAGAGGTTCTCAACCCGGAGGATCATCCCGACCTTCAATGCTTGTTAGCTGAAGGGGGACCCTCCCGGGCAGACTTCTGTAAGGGACAGAGAGAGTGCCACTCTCTCGAGGGCCTGAGGAAACAGGCCCTGTCCCAGGCACAAGGTGAAGTGCCTAGGACATTCAAGATTTATTGGGAGGGTGAGCTCCTTGTTAGTGAGCCCACTAAGCCCGAACCTGGTGCCCGCAAGAGGTTGGTGGTACCCCAGGTTTACAGGCCCTTCCTACTGCAGTTGGCGCATGAGGTGCCCTTGGCTGGTCATCTTGGGACCAAGAAGACTAAGCAGAGGCTCTCTGCCCATTTCTACTGGCCACGGATGGGAGTAGAGGTGGAGTCCCACTGCAGGACCTGCCCAACTTGTCAGTTGTCTGGCAAGACTGGAGGCAGGGTCATTGCCCCACTGCAGCCATTACCAGTGGTTGGCACACCATTTGAGAGGGTGGGCATCGACATCGTCGGTCCCCTTGACCCTCCCACTTCAGGTGGACATCGGTTCATCCTGGTCTTGGTAGATCATGCCACCAGGTACCCTGAGGCAATACCCCTTCGGACTGTTACTGCCAAGGTGGTTGCCAGGGCTCTCCTGGGCATTTTCACCCGTGTTGGATTCCCCAAGGAGGTTGTCTCTGACCGAGGATCCAACTTCATGTCTAGTTACATGAAAACCATGTGGAAAGAGTGCGGGGTAACCTACAAGTTCTCCACCTCTTACCACCCCCAGACCAATGGTCTGGTTGAGAGATTTAACAAAACTCTCAAGGGCATGCTAGGTGCTTTGGAAGAGCCCCTAAGGAGGAAATGGGATCTCCTCCTGCCATGCCTGCTGTTTGCTTACAGAGAGGTACCTCAAGAGGGTGTTGGTTTCAGCCCCTTTGAGTTACTCTTTGGACATCCCGTGAGGGGGCCCCTCGCCTTGATCCGAGAAGGCTTGGAAGCCACCCCTCCAGGTCCCGCCAAGCAAGTGGGGGACTATGTGTTAGGCCTCAGGCGGAGGATGACACAAATGATGGGTCAGGCAACAGCAAATCTCAAGGCCAGCCAGGAATTGAATAAGTACTGGCATGACCTGAAAGCTTCGCAAGTGGATTGGACTCCGGGACAGGAAATCCTTGTGATGGAGCCTACCAAGCCTAGAGCTTTGGCAGACAAGTGGACTGGACCCTTCAGGATCATCTCCAAGATGGGCGAAGTCAATTATCTGGTGGACATGGGAGCCTCTGGGGTAGCCCCCCCAGGTATTCCATGTCAACAGGCTCAAGCCTTTCCACAGGCGAGCAGAGGTCTCATGTCTCTTGCTAGCTTCAGGGCAAGAAGAGGATGAGAGTGAGCCCCTTCCTGATTTGCTGCATAGCAACCCTCAGGATGGCTCAGTGGAGGGAGTACAACTCTCTCCCGACTTGACAACAGAGCAGCAGAGGGCCTGCCGGGCTTTGCTCCAGCAGTATGCCCCTCTGTTTTCACTGACACCGGGCCTTACACCGTGGTGTAAGCACGAAATTGACACTGGTGACAGTGTGCCTGTCAAAAGCAGGAGCTATCGTATGTCAGATACCGTCAAAAACCACATCCAGGCTGAGGTCGCCAAGATGTTGGATCTGGGTGTTATTGAACCCTCCACCAGTCCCTGGTCCAGTCCAGTGGTCCTTGTCCCCAAGGCAAGTTCCCCGGCGGGTACCAAGGATTGGAGGTTCTGTGTGGACTACCGAGGAGTCAATGCCGTCACCAAAACTGACGCGCACCCATTGCCCAGGGCTGATGAGCTCGTGGACACTATAGGTGCTGCCAAATTTGTGAGCACCTTTGACCTTACCTCAGGCTATTGGCAAATAGCTCTGACGGACCATGCCAAGGAAAAGACGGCATTCTCCACACCTGAGGGACTCTACCAGTTTAGGGTCATGCCCTTTGGGTTGAAGAATGCCCCTGCCACCTTCCAGAGATTGGTCAACCATGCGCTCAGTGGGCTGGAAGCCTTTTGTGTGGCTTACTTAGACGACATTGCCGTCTACAGTTCCACCTGGGAAGAGCATTTGACACATCTGGATAAGGTGTTGCAGGCCTTGAAAAGGGCTAACCTCACTATCAAGGCCACCAAGTGCCAGATAGCTCAGGGGAAAGTTACCTATCTTGGTCATGAGGTAGGAGGGGGTCAAATCCAACCTCTCTCCAGTAAAGTACAGGACGTACAGAACTGGGAGACTCCCACTACTCAAACCCAGGTGAGAGCCTTTTTGGGCCTCACTGGGTACTATCGCAATTTCATGGCAGACTATGGAACCATAGCTGCACCCCTGACAGCTCTAACTTCACCCAAACAGCCTAGGAAGGTTAATTGGACTGAAGACTGTCAGAGGGCCTTTGATGGCTTGAAAGAAAGTCTGTGTAGGGCACCTGTGTTGAGTGCGCCTGACTACAGCCGACCCTTTATCGTCCAGACGGATGCCTGCGACACCGGAATTGGAGCTGTCTTGTCCCAGTTAGATGACAATGGGAGAGAACATCCTATCATATTCATCAGTAGACAACTCAAGGGTAGAGAACTTAGGTGGGCTACTGTTGAAAAGGAATGTTTTAGTATAGTTTGGAGCCTTAGGCGTTTTAGGCCCTACCTTACGGGGTCCACCTTCAAGGTCCAAACAGATCATAAGCCCCTGAAGTGGCTTATGCAGATGAAGGGTGAGAATCCGAAATTGCTCAGGTGGTCGATTAGCCTACAAGGGCTAGACTTCACCATAGAGCACAGACCAGGGAAGAGTCACGATAATGCAGATGGCCTTTCCAGAAGGTATGTTGACCGTCTGGATGAGGGTGTCTATCCCGTGGGAGATTAGGCACCCTCCACCTCAGTCTGGGGGGGGCGACTGTGATGCCGGAAATGCATCTGAGGGACAGGGCCTCTGAATCCTTGTCCTTTTTCTGTTTTTACCGTGTGTTCTGTCATGTTTTCTGCCCAGGAGTCCATGAGGGACTCCTGGCAGTGCAGCTCTCTTTTGGTTTGGTGAACAGACCCATGGGATACCCTTATGGCACCCATGGGTAGGGGTACAACCCTGTGCCCCTAGTGTATGTTTTTGGGCACCTGTGGGTGGCCCACAGAGCAGGGTATGGGCTGGTGGCAGCTCCATGCTGAATTTGACAGGTGCTCTGGGTGTCCTCCATTTTGGGATACCCAGGCCCTGCCATTGGAATCAGTTGATTCCTGATAGGAAACAAGATGGCCCCTGTGGCCTCTTGCTTTCTATTGCCTGTTATCTTGTTTTTCCCAAAGTCCTGGGAAGCCCTGACTCTGTCCCTTCCCCCTGACTGGCTGTTGGGTGGAAGTTCCATATATGGTGTTGTTGTGAAGGCCCAGCTAGACTGACTGGAGCCTTCCCAGTGACTGTATGTTGTGGGTACCTCCTGTGGGTGGGACCTGGGTGAATGGAGTGTGTGACCAATATACACTCCTTGTTGTGGTTGTCTGGTTTCTGGCATGAGAGACAAAGACTGAGACAGCCCTGCCCGAAACTGGCCTGAATGCAGTGTGTAGTGTTGAATGGCTGGGTACTTGTCCCAATCCACATTCCTTGTTGTGAGTGTCTGAAAGGGAGGAGTGTGGCCTGAATGCACTGTGTGCCTGATTGGCTGACTGACTGCATGAATGCCCTTCTGTGTGATTGGCTGCTGTGTGTGTGCCAGCAGTGTGGATGAGAGACAGAATAGTATATCTGGGGACCTCTCACCACTGGAAATTGTTCAGAAGCATTCAGAAGCTGAGTCTCCACTCAAGAGTAACTGGATTTGCTGATCCTCGACGTCCAGCTGGAAGAAGAAGACTTGCTGTGGCATTTGCTTCGACGGAACTGAAGGTTGTCGAAATCGTCGAGGACTGACCCGAGAGAGGACCTGGTAAGGCGCCCTCTTCCCGTGCTCCGAGGGACCATCGAGCACCGCTGAATCTTCGCCGAAGCTCCCTGGACGCCAGACCATCGAAAGGCTGCCGACCGGAGAAGGGGACTGCCGAGGAGACCGAAGTAAAGCACCCGGACATCGACGCTGTCGAAGTCCATTGCCGTCGACCAGGGTTCGCAGGTCTGTGCAACCGCTGGAGGCCCGTCGAAGTTGTGTTGCCCAGCCGGGGGAACCACTTGACGCCGAGCCGCCGACGACCGGAGCCGTCCGCTCCTTGCCTAAGAACATTTGACTCGAAGGACTCCCTCGTCCGCACCGTCGACCGCTTTTGCCCTGCCGGAGAAAGTCGAGGGCGACCAACGCGCAGAGGAGAATCCGCCGGTGGGTTTCCCGCCACCTCACGATCCCAAAGACTCGAGCGACTCGACGCCCTTGCTGGGCTCCCGTCTCTACAATCTTTGCGGTCCAGAACTATTGTCATCGAGGTGCCCCGCACACCTCCGCCTTGCAGGACGCCGATGCCCCGACGCCGACGAGCACCGCTCGGACGAAGCTGCCGCCTCTTCGACATCGTTCTACCTCGTTTGTCGACGGACGTTCGACGCCCCGTGCCTCCCGCTTGAAAGGGAAGGCATTCAAGAAGGGCCGTCGATTCCCCGTCGCCGAACCCCGAGGTCTTCGACGTTTCTCGACGCCTCTCGACGATCCGTGACTCCTGCTTTAAAGGGGGTCATTCAAGAAGGATCTGTCGACGCCTCTTCGAAGAACTCGACTCCACCAGGTACATTGGGGGGGTAAAAACATTGTAGGAGAGAATAAGACTGTTGAACAATATATGGACTGGGCTTGTGTTATATCTCTTTATTTTACAGGTTGCCCAGGTGGGGGGATCTCCACACAGAACTGTGTCCAGTGGTAGGGGCCAGTATTCCGCCTATTGTTTCAACCCTCTGTTATCTCTCCTCTCTCTATTTGCTGGTTTCCTGCTTATTGATCTGCGTGCCATTGCTACAGTATTGTGAATGCACTGTTATGAGGTCTAATATTAGTGGTACCACTTTAGAATTGTAGATATTTATCATTATTGGTTTTCCTGAGCACAAAGTGCGTTGTTGTGATAAGTGTACATAACCCTTGAATATTAATTATATAAAGACTGTGTTTTCAGTAATACAGTGTGTGGACATTCCTTTGTGGGGGCTTGGGGATACACTGTACTTAAGAACCAGCCTGCATCACCTCCTGAGAAGCTAGGCCTTGATTGCTCGTCCATAGCTACCGTATTAGAGAATCTTGGCTGGGGTCCTCTGTGCCTCTCCTCTACCATATAGAGAGCGGAAGTACAGACCCCCCCACCGGTCTTGACAGTTACCTAGGTGTATTTGCCATAGTCTACATAGACGATATCTTGATTTATTCTACGAATCAACACAAGCATGTAAAACATGTCATGGCAGTTCTCCAGCGACTAAGGGAACACCGCCTATTTGCCAAAATTGAAAAATGTGAATTTCATTGTACCACAGTTGAATTTTGGGATATTTTCTGACGCCTCAAGGTATACAAATGGACCAACGCAAGGTACAGGCTGTGCTAGACTGGCCCGCCCCCACTACTGTCAGGGAGGTCCAAGCCTTTCTCGGATTCGCCAATTTTTATAGGCGCTTTATTAAGGGCTTTTCTGAGTTGGTGACACCCATTACCAAACTACTTCAAAAAGGGAAATCCTTTCAGTGGGACAGTGCGGCTGAGCAGGGGATCCAACGATTAAAGCAAGCCTTTACCACGGCACCTGTTTTACGGCATCCAGACTTGGCTCAGGCATTAATTTTGGAAACAGATGCTTCCTCTTATTCCATCGGAGCGGTACTCTCACAACAAGACCCACAGACCGGGTTGTTACATCCGGTAGCTTATTATTCGCGAAAACTATTGCCGGCTGAGACACACTATACTATTGCCGACCATGAACTGTTGGCAGTTAAAACTACGTTTGAGGAGTGGCGGCATTATCTTCTGGGGGCACATCATACCATCACGGTAATTACCGATCATCGGAATCTGCAATTTATTAAGACTGCTAAGACTCTTAGTCCACGACAATTACGTTGGACTTTGTTCTTTGCTGATTTCGATTTCCTCATCACTTATCGCCCTGGAAGTGACAATAAAAAGGCAGACATATTATCCCGTTATCCTGAGACAGAAACCAAAGTAACTACTGAACAGTCGCCTATAATACCAGTCACGCGCATCATAGGAGTAATAGGGAGGCCAAACATCTTTGAAGATGTCTTTAAGGCTATGACAGCCCGAGACTTGCAAGAATGGAACACGAGGGATTCCAAGCATTCCCTCATTGACGGCCTTCCATATTATAATAAGGCCTTGTATTTACCCACAGTGGCGCTCAGAAAGGAGGACTTACAATGGTGTCATGATGCAGTAACCGCTGGTCATCCGGGCGTTGCCAAAACTCAGCAGAATATCGCACGGCACTACTGGTGGCCGACTCTCCACTGTGATGGGCGGGTATATGTCGCTGAATGTGCCATATGTGGCAGACAAAAGGCAAGTCATCAGAGGCCAGCAGGCTTCTTACAACCTTTACCCACTCCCCCACCACAATGGCACACAGTTACCATGGACCTAATTGTGGACTTGCCGCCAGTTCAGGATTATACTTCCATTTTAGTGGTAGTCGACTCCTTAAGTAAAATGAGCCACTTCATTCCATGTAAGGGAGTGCCCACGGCAGGGGAAGTAGCGGAACTGTTTTTGCAAAACATAGTACGATTACATGGATTACCAACTCGAGTCATTACCGATCGTGGTCCACAATTCACCTCGCGGTTCTGGCGGGCTTTTTGCCAGTTGATAGGAATGGATGTGAGTCTGTCCTCTGGTTATCACCCAGAGACAGACGGACAGACGGAAAAGGTGAATCAAGGCTTAGAGCAGTATCTGCATTGTTACACCACAAGTGCAGAGTCATCCTGGGTCCAGTACGTGTGGTTAGCAGAGATTGCCTACAATAACACGGTGCACATGTCAACAAAGTATAAACCTTTTTATGGGGTATACGGTTATCATCCAAGGGTATTGCCCATGGCCGTCAACTCACCACAAGACAACCTACCCACTGTAATTGGACGACATGCCCAACACAACAAGTCTGGTCAAAAATACAGCAAAATTTGGAAGTGGCCAAGAGTACTTATAAAATGTACGCTGACAGGAAGCGTAGAAAGGGACCCCAATACAAATGTGGCGATCGAGTTTGGCTCTCCACGCGAAACATTAAGTTACCGGGTCCTCGTAAGCTTCAACCACGGTACTTAGGGCCATTTAGTATAACCGCAATAATCAATCCAGTGGCAGTGAGGCTGAACCTACCCAGTCAAATGAAAATACACCCCACGTGCGACCCCCCCATTCTAGTTGAAGGTTATCCGGAGTATGAGGTGAAGGCCATCCTGAATTCCCAACGAAAACGGGATGGGTTGTACTATCTGGTAGACTGGGTGGGGTATGGTCCGGAGGAGCGATCCTGGGAGCCTGAGAGTAATGTGCAAGCTGCCAGGTTGATAAAGGAATTTCATCAAAATCATCCAACTAAACCAAAACCCAGATCCTTCTGTGCGGGGGGTGGGTGGGGGAGAGAGGTTAGGGAGTACTGTCAGGAGGCAAGACATGAATCCTTCCAGTATGAACCCAGAGGGGGACCAAAACTTAAAGACTCCAAGGTTAGCAGGGGCTAGCAACATTAGAAACAGACTACTTCCTCACAGGAGACTGTTATGTTCCATTTGCAGGAGAATGGCAGTAAAGACTTCATTACCCAGATCCCCCTGGGCACAGAACTACAAGACCAAGCCCAAGAGGGGCGGGACTTGCGTGCGCGTGCGCACAAAGAAAACCCAGGCACGGGGCTTGTGCTTAAGCTCCCGGCAGGAGAAGACGTGTTCGGAAGAGCTCCGAGGTCGGGGATCAGCATGAGGGGCCACGTCCCAACCAGCTCCCATTCTGGCCCCTTGCCAAGAAAAGCTAAGTAGCGCTCGCGCTGGGGGGACGTATGGTGAAGCCACCACGCAGGTCCAGGAAGGCAGTTGGGGGACTCCGCCCGCATTTACTGACCCCCTTGCCAAACAAAAGCTAAGTCACGATCGGGCATTGCATCGCGAACCTGGCATATCGCGCGTGTAACCCTGGGGAAATCCCAAACCCAGTGCAGTGCATGATGTTTGCATGGCAATAGCCACGTGGGGAAATATTGTAGAGCAGAGTGCTCGAGCCGCTGCAAGCCACATGTGGCCGACACTGCGCTTCCTTGGTTTATAGGCGGATCGACCCTGTGGCTTCATCAGTACAGTGCGGGGCCACACGCAGCGACACCGCGTTGTTTGTTGACTGAATTAAACTGCGCACAAACTAAAGTGTGTGTGTGTGTGTGTGTGTGTGTGTGTGTGTGTGTGTGTACGTGTGTGTACGTGTGTGTGTGTGTGTGTGTGCGTGTGTGTGCGTGTGCGTGTGTGTGCGTGTGCGTGTGTGCGTGTGTGTGTGTACACACACGGTTGTAACTCCATGCTCTCTTGCAGCAGTAATACGCTCCAGATTACAACCGGACCAGAGAGTGCGCAGGCAGGAGGCCAGTACTCACCCCCGAACTAAGTCTATTTCCATCTTCTATAACTCACTGCTGTATATGTATACACTGTTTCTTGTGAATGTATATTGAATGTTTTGTCCGATGTTCCCCTCCCTGTCCACTTCCCCTCACCTAACCCTCTCACCGCTTACCCTACAATTGAACCTATCCAACCATCGAGTCCCTAACCCTCTTTCCCCGCTGGAGTCTCGGTAACTTGAATAAGGTCAGACTTGCAAGTGCCCAGACTGCTGAGGGGATGTGGTTGGTTCGTGCCACTCCTGAGCCTGAAGACTGGAGTCTGACACTGTCCAAGTAGAACTTTAGGGCACGCCTGACATCCAGGCAGTGCAGCACTCTCTGTGCTTCATCCTTGGGATCGGAAAGAACGTAGGAAGGACAATTTCTTTGTTCAAGTGAAATGCAGATGGAATCTTGGGCAGAAATGCCGGGTGCGTCTGCACGACTACCTTGTCCTTGTGAAAGCTGGTATATGGTTCAGAGGCAATCAGCACCTGGATCTCGCTGACTCTGCAAGCCGAGGTAAGTCCAACTAGTGAGGCCGTCTTGATGGTGATCAGCCTAATGTCCGAGGACACCATTGGGTCAAATGGTTTGTGCGCCACGATCCAACACGGGGTGCGATCTCTTGACGGGCGGGTAGAGCCTAGCGAGACCGGTCAGATGTTTGACGATAGGGTTGGAGGAGGAAAAAATGCCTACCTCAGAGTTCCTGTAAGCCACGATGGCTGCAAGGTATGTACGGCAGGTGTCCACTTGTATGCCCGAATGAGCGAGGTGTGCTGAAAAGGAGAGCACGTTGTCCAAATTGCATACCAAGTGGTCAATTCCCTTGGAGTCTGCCCAGTGGTGGAATCTGGTCCATTTGCTTTTGTGGTGGAATCTGGTCCATTTGCTTTTGTACTGGGCCCTGGTGGCTTTGCTCCTGGCTGTATGATCTCCAGATTGGCTTGTGAGGTTAATGTGCCAAAGCGTTACCTGCTCAGATACCACGCTGTGAGGGCTAGTTTCCCTGGCGCGGGGTGGACGATTCTGCCCCCCTGCTGCGCCAGAAGATGTGCAGGGCCTGTCGGAAGGTGTATCAGGGGCACCTCTGAGAGGCTGAGTAGCTCCGAAAACCATGGCCTGGCCGGCCACCATGGAGCTATCAGAATGAGGAGTCGGCGGGATTCCTTGATCTTGCAAATTACCCTGTAGATCAGGGGAGTAGGTGCAAAGGCGTAGGCCCTCATGCCGGTCCACTGGAGGTAAAATGCATCGCACAGAGAGCCAGGACCCTGACCCAGCCAGGATGAGAACTGGGGGCACTTCTTGTTGTGCCAGGTGGCAAAGAGATCCACTTGGGGATGACTCCACCTATTGAAGATCTCCTGAATAATGAGGTCATTTAGCTGCCACTCGTAATTGTCCGCTCCCAGCCTGCTGAGCCTGTCCACCTCCAGGTTGGATTCCCCCGGGAGGTGGACTGCCGAGCGATAAATGTTGTTTTCCAGGGACCATTCCCACATGCTGATCACCAGTCTGCAGAGGATGGGATCTGGTGCCTCCCTGCTGGTCGAGTTGTCTGTCTGGATGAGGACAGCCTTTCCCTTGAGAAGTGGTAGGAATGCTCTGAGCACTAGCTAGATGGCATTCAGCTCCAACCAGTTGATGTTGTATTCCTGTGCCGGTCGAGTCCAGGTGCCATGGACCGAGAGATCGTCCAGTGTGGCTCCCCAGCCCTCGAGCGAGGAGTCTGTGGTGATGGTTGCCTGCGGGGAGGGCAGCCGAAAGGGCTTGCCTGTCCGTAGCTTGCTGTCCATGGACCACAAAGTTAGGTCCGGGTGGAAAGAGGAACGTTGATCATCTCGGATTGCGAGCCCCGCTCCTGATTCCATGAGGCCGCGTAGTGCAGATGAATCCTTCTCATCTTTAGTCTCCTGTGCGGAACGGCTAACAGGACCGCTGCCAGTAGACCCAGGAGATGTTGGTAGCACCATGCCAAGGTCCTCTATCTGCTGAGGAAGTGGGTGGCGGCCTTCTAGATGGCCGAGATTTAGTCTTCCGAGGGGAAAACCCTCTCGGTGCATGTGTCCCAAATGCGGCGCAGGAATGTCAGACTGCGTAGGGAGCAGCTGTGACTTCTTGAGGTTGAGGGAGAAGCCCAGGTCGTGCAGTGTGTTCATAAGGGCATGGGAAGAATGGCGAACCGCTTCCGGGGATGTAGCCCCGACGAGCCAGTCGACGAGCTATGGGTAGATGTGGAGGCCCTGCTCTCTGGTGAGGGCCGCCACAGCGTTCATGAGCCTGGTAGAGACCCTGGGGGCCGAGTTGAGGCCAAATGGGAGGACTTTATATTGGAAATGCTAACCCATGATCCTGAACCGTAGGAAAGAACGATGGGGCTGCCAAATCGGGACATGTAGGTACGCTTCCTTCAGGTCCAGGGAGCACATCCAGTCTCCCCTGTCCAATGTCTCCGCTATAAAAGCTAGTGTAACCATCTGGAATTTTTTCCAGGGGTAGGGAGAGTTTGAGGATGGATAGGTCCAGCACAACTCTCAGGCCCGCCTGGTTCTTCTTCTGAATGGCGAACATCCTGGAGTAGAAGCCAAAGACTTGCTGGGAGGCTGGGACTTCCTCCACTGCCTGGCTCTCTACGAGTGACCGGATCTCTGCCAAAATAGTTGTTGTCCCAACCTGTAGGAGTGGAGGGGAGGAGGGAGGAGAGGCTGGGATAGGAAGACAGTACCCCATGGATACTACAGAGAGGATCCAGGGGGCCACGAAATTCCGGCATCAGAATTGCGAATGGAGGGCATGCCTGCCCCCCACTGGAGACACGTGGACCCAAAGGGGTGTGTCATGCCTTCTTTCCCTCGGAGGCCGATGCTGAGGAGGAGAACTGGAAAAAGCCCTTACACCCCCCCTTTTTATTGTTTGCGCCGGTTCTGAGAGGGCGAGCGGTCCGGCTGCCTGGATCTGCGTTCCTGGAAGCCGCGGAACCCTCCATATGTACAACCTTTTTCTGAGCCCGGCTGAGATTGGATGTACGATTTGGACGTGGTCTTTGTAAGAATGGACAGAGACTTTGCCATTTGTGAGCTGTTCTTCTTGTCCAGCTCTTCATCCGTAGAGGAGTGGAAGATGTCACACCTCCCCCCCCCCCCCCTTGAACGGTAGATCTAGAATGCGCTCCTGGACATCCGGGTTGAATTTCGTTGCCCGGAGCCAGGCTGTTCTCATGTCCGTGGCAATGCAGATGGCACAGCCTGAGATATCGATATGAGCCACTGTGGATTCCATGAGGTCATGCGCCACGAGATTAGCTTCTGCTAGCCCCGCCTTAAAGCGTGATTGGCATTGGGAGGGGAGTTCTGGGAGGAAGTCCGCAATTTCCCGCCACAACCGTTGCTTGACGTAGGTGCAAAGAGGCAAAGTAGATCTTCTTGCCGTACGCCTCCAAGATCTTCTCCTCCTTGCCTAGCAGCGCCGCAGAGGAGGAGGCGGAGGACGACTGAGGCTTAGAGTATAGTGATGCGGCAGCGATCACCGAGGAGTGTGGCTGAGGATGGGTCGAGAGCAAGAGTGCATCCCTCTCCATCTGCCTGTACTTGGCATCCAGGCATCGGTTGACCGGCTGGACCAAGTGGGGCTTGAGCCAACCCTTCTTGGCCAGGGAGACTACATCGGCTTGCAGTGGAATCCTCGTGTTGGCAGAAGGGCGTCTTGTGAGGACTTCAGCCAGAACCCCCTCTGCCGGCTGTTCAACCTCCTGTTGGGGGAGGCCCAGGTACTCTGCCAAGCTAGCAAGACGTTCATGGAAGGCCCTGGCTAAGGATGGCGTGTCCGGATCGACCTCCTCATCAGTATCCTGCGGATCTGGAGGCGGAGGATGCGGCAGAGGTTGCGTAATTGGCTGTGGAGTCAGAGGAGGCGGCGGCTGCACCGGGGGCCCGATGGAGGAGTCTGTGGTGCCGCTAGCATGGCAGGAATGACTTCCCTGATGGAGTCTTTGATGATAAGCCCCATCTGAGGTGACCTCATGAGGCCGAGGAACTTCTCGAAGAGCACCTCCTCACTGGCCAAAGAGGTGGCAGAGGGTGCCTGCCAACAGTGTAGCGGGGGGCTGCTGGAGCCGCTGCATACCCTGTCCATATGGACGCACAGGAAGGTTGCCCTGCGCAAATGAAGGGTAGACTGTAGGCCACGTACTTGGTTGAGACCAGTCCCACCTTGACACTTGTTCTATGCCGAATTCCTGGAATGGCGTCAGATGGGTGCCCCTTTCTGGAGCGGTGGCCATTTTGGCGAGCTGCCTGCCATGTGCCTGCGACGTGTTGCCCAGCCCGCTGGCTGCAGTCTCGTCCAAGACTCTTGCGTGTGGGTCGCGACGCCTACCCTGCTCCATGGGTCTCGGCCCGGTAGGTGTGGCACCCTCGACCCAGGGGTTGGTAGAGCTGCGTTTAGGCTCCTCCCTCTGAGGTATTGCCGGTATTAGGGTGTAGCCGCTCGGACGTATTGCCGGTGTTAGGGGGTAGCCCCTCGACCATTGTGCCGGTAAAAAGGGCGTAGCCCCTCGGGTGTAGACCCGGAAAAAGAACCTTCCGGTCCCTCGACACTGCGCCCGGGAGGGTCCGATGTCCCCTCGACCCGAAGGCCGGTAGCTGTAGCAGCCTCGGTGCACGTGCCGGTAGAAGGACCTGGCCGGTCCCTCCCACGCGGGAGAGTACCTGGGAAGGAGTCTCCCTTGCGGGGTGCTTCATGAAGTTCTTGAGATCCTCTGGAGGCGACCTCTGGAAGAGCTCCCTCCACCTGGCTAGTCTGTTCTTCAGCGCCTTCAAGAACAGCGAGTCATGCGCCGAACATGCTTGCCAACCATGGTCTGGGCCAAGGCAACGTAGGTAGAGGGCGTGGGGATCTGAAGTTTGGAAGAGCCCATTGCAGGATGGACACCTGCTGAAACCTGTAGAAGTCGACATGCGCCAGTGAGGAGCATGACGCCTGAGGACCGAGTACCTGAATGATAGAAAAGACCAAAAAGACAGAAGTATCCGTGCATAGAATTACATGGCCGAAGCCAAACCCAGGAGCGCTGGTGAATTCGGCCCATTCCCGTCGACGCGGGAAAGGGGACTGGGGTGTGGCACTGGAGGGTGGAGTCAGGGCAGCGCATGCTCCCTGGGCCGCGCCCCTGCGCACCTTTCTAAATTGAAAGGTGAAAAAGGTTCCTTCTCCCGTCCCTTGGAAGGGATGCCCATACAGTATGGAGGAAAGGGGACGGGACGTAAGAGTAGTGTGAGGACTCCATTTGTATAGGACAGAGTCAGAGAGCTATGCTATGTTCTCAAAATTGGTACGAGGGTAAAGGTGTTTGGGAACCAGAAGACTTCCAACAAATGGCCTCTTCCGGGTCAGTATGGCTGGGCCGAGTCCAACATACCAAGCAGTGCAAGATGCCTCTTGGGAAAGCTGGTTTACTGGATAATCTCTTGAATATCAATACATGCCGCTCTGACCCAACAGGAAATGTGTGAAAGATGAGAGCACTTTTCTGTGTATATATAGAGAGAGAGAAGAGATAGAGAGAGAGAAGGCGGGAAAAGGAGAGAGGGGGAGAGAAGAGGAGGAGGAGATAGAGAGAGAAAGAAAGAGAAAGGGAGAGAAAGAGAGAAAGAAAGAGCAAGAAAGAGAAAGAGAGGGAAAGGGAAAGGGGGAAAGAAAGAGAAAGAGAAAAGGAAAGAAAGAAAAAGAGAGAGAAAGAAAGAGAAAGAAAGAGAAAGAGAAAGAGGGAAAGAGAAAGAGGGAAAGAGAAAGAGGGAAAGAGAGGGAGCGAGTGAGAGAGCACACTAGATCTGATGGAGTTGTGGGGTGGAATGTTGAAGAGTGAGAAACATTTTTAGAAATCCATAAAGACTTTCAACCTCCAATGTGGTAGAAGGGAGGTGGGGTAACTGGACATGGATTGAGATTGGGTGTAATAGATAGACTGCCCAAAAGGCAAATGCCTTCTTAGAGAGAGGGTTTATGTAGACGTGTCACGTCAGGCATTCCTAGCTGTGATAGTCTCTGCTCTAACCTTAATTTCTTGTTAAGCATATTTGGGGGGACAAATAGCAGGTAGAGAGAGTCCTCTCATCTCAAATACACCGTCGACAAGTGTCCTGGAAGAGCAGACAGAAGACATTTATGCATCTGATATTGAGCTGCAAGGAATGGGCAAAGCTCAGTTTACATCTAAACTGCCATGCAACTAAAAAGAGACTGCAATGTAGGTGATTCGACAAGGTTAAAAGAAAATTGAAATATTTATTTTATTCATTGCAACCTAAACCCCTGCATTCATAAAGGCTACCACTTTGAGTGGCGTTGGTTTTGCATATACAACATCCTTTTTCCTTGTGAACATGTTCTTTTCTTGCTCGTATGCTTTCAATAAAGATGATATTTTATTTGGCATTTATATAGCGCTCTATATATCATTGGTATGACCTCAAAGCAATGGCAGTTTGAACGCCCTCGCGGACCGCAGTCCAAGTCAGTCGAGAGAGTAAGGTGTCATAGGGTGTTTGGGTGCACTGATTATGTGCGCAGCTGATGCGATTGCTTGATGGGAGCTGCATCCTAGCATTAGGTGTGGTGGTATTTGATATCAGTTGAATGTGTGCAGTCTGGAGGATGGACACCAAGACTGGGTTATGGCTGCGTTGGGCCTGTGCAGTATGCATGTGTGCAGCTAGGCCAATTATCGTGGGTTATAGCTGTGTTTTATCAGAATGTTGGGGTGTTCATGATGTATTGTTTGTATGTGAGCAGCTAGGCCGAATTGATCGAGGGGTGTAGCTGTGCCCTAATTGTGTTTTGGTGTAGAGTAGAGTGAGCATAGCGATAGGAGAGGCGAGTGTCTGAGAGGAGGTTTTGATTAAACGTGCTCACTTTCCGGATACCAAGTGGGCGTTTGCGAGTGCTGCGACCAGGGTAAACTTATTTGTGTCTAAATAGGTGCATTCGGTGTCGTCATCGCTCGGATATCTTTGAACATTTGTCATTTGGTTGCAGAGTCTCAGCAGCCTTACATGTTCTTAGTCGGCATTATGGGAAAAGGCAGGTTTTTAGAGCCTTGCAGAAGGCCATGTAGTCTTAGGTGTGTCGAATGTGAGAGGGGAGTGAGTTCCATAGAGTTGGTGCCAAAGTTGAGAAGGCAGATCCCCCAATCCTAACAAAATTGGAGGTTTGAAAAGAGGGCAGAGCTTGATCTTAGGGTGCGAGATGGGAGGTAGGGTATTATCTTCTCTTGGTAGGTACCTTGGGACGCTCTTGTGCACTGCTCGGTGGGTAATGCATAGGGTATTGAAGGTGGCCCTTCGTCCGACCGGGAGCCATTGGAGGGTTCGGAGAGCGGGTGAGATGTGGTCTCGTGTCCCAGGGCGAGGAGGAGTTTGGCGACAGAGTTTTTGGCTCTTTGGAGTTTGGGGAATTGGTATGCCGGTGCTCCCAGGTATAAGGAGTTGGCGTAGTCCAGTCTCGACATAACAATAGACATTACAGCGATGAGTCTCTTGGTGTAGGAGAGGTTGGTGAAAAATGCGTCTTAGAAGTTTGAGGTGGTAGTGAGAGCATTTTGAAACATTATTGATCCGACGGTAGAGGGTTAGGCCTGAGTCCATAGTGCAGGCTAGGTTTTTGAATATGGTGGGCCAAGGGAGGGTGGCCACGGGAGCAGTTGTGGGAAAAAGGCAGTACTAGTGCACACCATGATTTCTGTTTTCACAGGGTTCAAGAGGAGGTGGTTACTTGTCATCCATCGGTCAATATCACAGAGACAAGCTTCAAGGTCAGGACGTGGGTCGGTCCCCGTCTTGGGGATTCATAGGATAATTTGGGTATCGTTGCGCGTGCAGATGATTCCTGGTAGAGTGGTTAGATAGAGGTTGAAAAGGAGAGCAAAGAGGCATGCACCTTTGGGTACTACAGTGCTCACAGGGCGAGCAGCTGAGACAAAAAGGGAGAGGAAGGCGATTTGTTTCCCGTTGCTGAGGAAAGAGGCAATCCATTTGTGTGCCAAGCCACGGATTCCTAGGGAGTGGAGGTGGTCAAGGAGGATTGACTGGTTAACGGTATCCTGCATATCTATCTGATCGTGCCAAGCTTAATATTCAAACCAGAAACTTTCGGTCATCATTGGCACCCACTTTTGTTCAACCAAGATTCAAATTGGCTCTTTTTGACAGAACCAGCTTTGACGTTCAGGCACCTCTTCTCTGGAATTCTCTTCCTGTCCCCATGCATCTAACAATCTCACTTCATTCAAAAAAGCCATTAAAACCCACCTATTCAATCTTAGTCCGACTAATGCTCGTCCATCTTTGCTTCCACGGACCTCTGGAATGACTCTTCTTTTAGGTCTTTGTTGTTTCGTTTTGTTTTGTTTTTGTGCATCCTGAGGCCCAAGGGCATGTGGCGCTTTATAAAAATTGAAATAAATAAATAAAATTAATAAATAAAGGCTGCAAACAGATCGAGGAGAATCAGCGCTGCACAACCCTCAGAATATGCCGTGACCTTGAGATCATCACAGATTGAGATCAGAGTGGTTTCTGTTCCACGTCGAGGTCTGAAGCCTGACTGACCGGGGTCGAGGAGTTTGTTGGATTCTACAAAGCAGTTGAGCAGGGAGTATGCGGTCCGGTCAATGAGTTTTGCGAGAAATCTGGAGTTGGAGATTAACCTGTAATTCTTGGGTTCCAGGGGGTCAGGTGATGGCTTTTTTAGGAGCAGCGTGACATGCCTATTTTAAAGGGAGCAGGAGTTGCAGAGTGGTTGTGTGGGAGTGGATTGGGCAGAGGTGCAAGAAGGTTTCACAAATTCAGAGATTATCTTGTGGAGTTCTTTGCTGCTGCCACAGTTCAGAATTTCTTTATTGTAATAGGCTTTTTTGGCCTTTCGGAACTCTGATTTGTAGTTACGGTGGTGGAAGGCGAATATGGATCTGCTGAGATCGGTTTTAGATGCTCGCCATTTGCATTCAAGAGTGCTATTTTGTTTTTTGAATATCCTCAGGTGCGGTGTGAACCATTTGGGGGCCGGTCCTTTGCGTGAGGTTGCGGGGCGCGAGAGGAATTAGTGATTCTTTAAGCCAAGAGTCGAAGGATTCGATCGGTAAGGGTCTGCCACAGGACAGTGGTGCAGGGGGACAAAGTAGCAGGGCTTCAGCTAGGTCGGGAATATAGAGATCAGGTCATAGGAGCTGAAAATCGCGTCACGGGTGTGCCCACCTGAGTGAGTTGGATCAGTGGTATGTTGGCAGAGGCTGAGTGCATCAAGACTGGCGACCAGGGGATGGGTCATGGGGTTGTTGGGCATATCAAACCAGATATTGCAATCTCCCAGGAGAGTAAGAGAGAGGTGATTTACCTGAATGGTAGCTATTGAGTCATTTAGGGTGAAAGTCGATGATGGCAAGAGTTTTACCAGAAGGGATTTGCAGGAGGCGTTGCATGTCTGGGATTCGACAAGTGGGACAGAGAAATGGGGTATGTAGAGGATAGCGACTCTGCCACCTCTGGAGGGTCTATTGTGGGTGATAAGCGAGTAGCCAGCAGGGAAGACCTTGTGCACGATTGGCGCAAATTTGTCAGAGAACCAGGTTTCGTGATGAAAATGAGGTCGGGACTGTCAGAGGATATGTGGTCAAAGACGCTGTGTCCGTTTCTTGCTACGAAGCAGGCGTTAAAAAGGATGCATGTGACTTGGTGAGGGGAGGTGGTTTTCGTGACGCTCATCGCAGGCAGTGCATGGTGGACATGGGTGCCCGATGAGGTGGGGGATGTGGTAGGATGATTCTGGGTGGTTGAGACTGGTTTAGGGGGGGAGGCGTCGCAGGGGACTGGATGCCTGTGCACTTTGAGTGTCGGGTGAGGGGGTTAAGTCGATGGGGTGCGGGAAGAGTAGACAGGTGGTGGTAGATATGTGAGAGATGAGGTGGGAGGATCAGGGGGGATTGGGAGGGTGGTGGGTGGAGCAGTAGGTGTGTGTGGGTTGGGGCGGGTTGTTTCTGGTTCGAGTCTGGAGGGCGCAGAGGGTTTAGGTGTACTGGGTGAGAAGTAAAGACGGCAGGCAGGGTGGAGGCTGGGAGAGGGGGAGGAGAGGTTCTGGAAGTAGGGGTGGGAAAGACTGGGAGGTTGGATCGAGGGAGAAGTGGTGAGGAATGGAGGGTCGAGGGAGAGGGCCAGTCTCTGTTGGCGTTCGGTGGGTTTTGGTGCCACAGGAGTGCGAGAGAGGGTAGGAGAGTCGGGGGGGGGGGTGACACTACAGTTCTAGACTAGAGATGGTCAGACAAGCTTCTTTCAGAGAAGGGAAGGGATTGAAAGGTTGCTGATTGAAATGAACAGAAATGAATTAAACGTGAGAACACATTTAAAATAGTGGTTTTAAAGCAATGTATGTTTGTAAAGTTTGGAAAATATTTAAATAAAACTGTTCAGCTTCATACTTGGCCGAATATTTAACAAATTATTCAATATTCAGTTGAATGCTAAATATCATCACATGGCCAACGGAACAGATAACTACTGACACCAGAAAATGTTTGAAGGGTTTTATTAAACAAAAGTAAAACAGAAGACTATTGCATGGAAATTGTTTTAGGGTGGCTATAATAAAGATTCTTGGAGACATGGGCCTTAAACTCAGAATTATAAATCAAAGACCACAAAAAAGGCATTCAGAAAGTTGCAGACTGGAAAATGCCCTGTTTAGGTCACTCTAGCATTCAGTCCTTAGCACGTCTTGTGGGGTCCAAAAGGCATCTGCCTCATCAGGATTTAAGTCTTCGTGCATTTGCCAAGTGTCCAAAACGTCCTGCCCTTCGTTGGGACTCTGCTTTTCTCAGTTACCCATTCCCCTCTTCTGGGGCCAAGGGACTTTCCGCCCTCTGTTCCTGTAACTAGGCAGTATGGTGCTTTGCTTACCATTCCACTTGCGGGGATATAAGCCCCTTTTCACTATTCCACACCGAGTGATATAGTGCCCTGCTCACTCTCCAAATGATATACTGCACTCCTCACTCTCTCTCTTCACTGTAACACAACCCTCGTTTGGATTCTAGATAGGATACAAGTAATTTATAACACACCTGTACACAAGTGTTTCTAGGTGCAACAAGACAAGGGAGGGAAAGACAGAGGAAGACAAGACAAACAATCTTACTGTGTCATTCAGATCATAGAAGTGCGAGAACAAGAAGTGGAAGACGGGGTACGGGGGGGGGGGGGTTGTGCCAGTGATACTCTGAGGGTAGCCAAGCAACCAGTCGGTGCAGCAGACAGGTCGGTCAGGTAGGTCAGCAGGGGAGGGAGAGAAAGCAAAGAAGAGGTACGTTTTGAGCCGCTTCCGAAACTTCAGGTGACTTGGCTCAAGTCTGAGAGGGGCAGGGAGGCCATTGCAGAGGGAGACACTTGCAGAGGAGAGAGATCTAGGGGCTTTCCACTTTTTTTGCAAATCCCCTCTTCTACAGTCAAAGTAACTCTCTACTTCTTACGCCGCCCTTCTCTTGGGCTCATTCTTTTGGTCTCAATGGGCTCTCCTCCCTTCCACTGTAGCCCACCCCTCTTTTCTGGAGTCCCAGGAGCTCACCACTTCCTCACAGGAGCAGCCTTCTTCTAGTTTGGGGGCTCTTCTACCCCTCACTGGAGTACATCCCTCTTCTGGGGTGGAGAGCTTCTTCCTCCACTCACTGGGGCAGACACCATTTGGGGTTTAGAGGGGCTCTTCTCTCCCTCGCTGGAGCACGCCCTTCTTCTGGCGTTCAGGGTGCTCCTCTTCCACTCACTGGGACAGACATCTCTTTTGTAGACAAGGGTGCTCTTCACCCCATCACTGGAGCAGACACCTCTTCTGGGTGCTCCACTGATCTGTGCTGTCCTGCTTCCTAATCAAACTCCTCATCTCCCAGCCCATAAGACACAGCTTTTTAGCCTCAGCTTTTTCCCATTGGCTGAGGATAACTTTTTAATCGATTAGTTAGCTTCCGATTACAAGACAAGGCAAGGCCATCTTTAAAAAGCTTGAAGCCATCTTGGATATTTTTTGGTTAGTTTCCAGTACAGGAGCTGGTAGTTGTCTGCTACTCTGCTCCCTGGCTGCCCCTCCCTCCCACAGAGAAGTTCTCTTTGTGGGTTTCTGCTGGATAACGGGCCATCCCAAGGGACAGGACAACGAAGTTACCACCTGTGCAAAATCGGGGTTCCTTTGCTTGGTAAGGGGGCAGGAAGTATTTCTCTTATTAAATGTTGCAGCTGCAGGAGAGGGAGAACAGCGTTCTCCTTCACAAGCGCTTATGAGGGGAGCAGAAGGGGTTGGCATAAGTTAGGCCTTTCCCTTTGAAAATCTGTTCAAGGCACCTTGGTTGTTTGATCAATGAATTTTCACACAACACATATTGGAATTAAATTGCATATAATCCAAGGTGTCTCTTGATGTGCTTGTTTTTCCCCATATCGTATGTTTTCCTGAATTATAGAAAGGCACTTGAGTCCACTCTAGATTTTGGATCGCTAAACCGTATGCATCTTGGGAGATGCAGTCCCAAATATCATGTTTTGTTGGGATCCTGTAGATTCTAACTAGTTGCTCTATCCAGGGTTTTGGGACTCGCTTTGGAATGGTCCTGTCAGACCTACTCACAGGTGGATTACGGCCTGGATGCAATGGTGGTATTGTAACTTTTTCACAATGTGCTATTCGGTACAACCCTACTATGAACAAAGGAAGACCAGGCCAGGTATTGACTGTCGAAGAACGAGTATGCTGGGAAAGTTTGGCTAGAGGCCTGATGCTGAACCGAATTATAATGTTCATTGCCCATGATAACTGCATCCTTAGAATTGCAAGTACACTTAAAATAGAAGGTTAGATTTCACTGGTCAACTATTGCGTCTTATTTTGAGAATTTACTAGAACTGTTGCCCCAAATATGAAAACATAAGACAAACAAAAGAACCATGTACTGCAAATAACGTATAAAAACGAAAACAATGATTTTAAACTAGCGCATGAACAGTGCCTCTTTGAACAACAATGGATATACTAGGCCACGCCACCCATATGCTCAAATTAGCAGTCATTATGTGACCAGTGCTTATTTCTTTAATTGTCACTGTGGCGGCTTTCTCCTCGTGCTGATACTGGTGTTGGAAAAGCAGTAACAATACTCATTTACATACAGCAAGAATGTTACAATGCCCATAAGTCGCATGGAGACTCAAGTTTTAGAAAGAGTTGAATTTAATAAAAATTGAAAAGTAGAAATAATAAAGACAATATTGATCGAGTAAACATGGAAAACACATGCTTAATGAAGTGCGAAAATGATATCAAACGGAGCGAAATAACCAACAATATGGCAACTAATTAAAATTTCTTAGAGTATAAGGTCGAAATAAGACTGATTGAGGGAAGAGAAAGTCTTCTTCTTCTTCTTCTTCTTCTTCTTCTTAATTAACGGGTGCGTGGGCGGACCCACGCAGGTGCTTCCCCATCCTAAAGGATGATGTGCACCAGACCCACCAATCAATCAATACTTTTCTCACATAAACTCACAACTCCTCCCAACATCACACTGTTCCTCATCCTGCCTCTCACCCCGTCACCTCCCAGCAAAGCCTTCCCACTCAGCTCAGCCACACCCAGCGCAGATAACCGAACCCTCATCAATTCTCTCTCCTCAACATGTCTCTCACATCTAAGCAGAAAATGTCCCACAGTCACAGACACCCCACACACCGCACAATCCCTCATCTCACGCTTCCCCACTTGATACAGACAGTCTTTCAGCCCCACATGCCCTATCCTTAATCGATTCAGCATCACCTCCTCCCCCATCCTCCATTCCAGACTCCCCGCGTCCACCTTCACTGACACTTTCCCACAAACAACAAAGTAGAGACTGCAGCAAAAGCTGGAATTAAAAGGGGAAAAACAAAGTATCAATGAGGTTGAGTTAAAGTGCAAAAAATGGGGGGGGGGGCAGGACTGTAAAACAGTATGCTTTCCCATAAGTGCTGGCCGTGCATTTATCATAGGCAGAGCAGCACCCCAGTCCTGATTGTGAATATGGTGCGGCAAGAGCTGCACACTAATATGATTGGCTGACAGGAATCAGCAAGCGCATAAGGATCTGCAGCTGTGACTTAGTCTCTGCACAGAACCCACACCCACCCAATGGCAAGTGACATTTCACAAACGATGGCAAGGTATTCTTGAACTGGAATGGGGGTTATGTGGGTTTTAGTCACCACACCAAGCCCATTACAGATGACAAAGAGGTCCATTGCAGGTGGAGATTTTGTCATATTGGTAGGCCAATTGGAAGTGTACAGATCTAGCATGGTACTGCTAAGCCATGCCCCTCAAAGTCGGAGGATGTTCTGTTAGAGAAGGTCAGGACTATTTCTTTAGTCAGTTACATCAACAATGAACTTCCTATGAACTTCATTGTGTAAAATCAAATAGAAACATGCATATTTTGTGCGTGTGTGGAGCAGCCCGGATGTGCTGTTCTGGAGAAAATAAAATAGCTAGACATCACTTAAATGTAAACCTACGAAGATTTCCAAAATAGCCCAAAACGGTGGTCTCAGTCATTTTGTCTAACCAAACATGCCAGCTGGCTTCAACACAGTAATGGAAGGAACCCATCATGCCTAAACAATCTACCAGCACATCCGTCCATGTGCTCCCACTGTGCCTCAGCTGTTGCAGCAATTTCATGCTAAGGTGTAAAATGCACAAGATCGTATACACAAAATGGAGCTTGGGGTTATTAACCATTTAGCCCCATTTAAATTGCCATCTCTCTGAAATACTGTTAAAGAGAAGGAGTTCTGTTAATCATTGAAGAATACACATTAAACTAAGGTAACTATTCTTCTGAAACGGTGAAAGGTCAATCCTAGAAATGTCAAGAAAAGCTGAACTACTGCCTTGGATTGGTCAAAACATTTTTATTTATTTTATTTCATCCGTTTATACACAAGGGGGGGGGGTCCTGGGAGTCCCTCTACCAGACATTAGTCCTGGTTACGAGAGACTTACCCAGAGTCTTTAGCTCACTATCTTTCACAGAGAAGAAATATCCCAAACATATCAGTCTTTGTCCTGCCCTGGGGCAGTCCATCACCGAAATGCTAGGCAATTCTCCTCTGAACAAGAGTACCAACAGAAACCCCAGACACGTGTTTTGGTCTGGTTGGACCTCATCAGTAGGGTGGATCTGTGCCTCTCTAAGAATAGTGAGCAAGGGGTCCACGTTTATATACATACAGGAAGGAACAAGCTCTTTTGATCACAAACGATAAGAAATCAGATTTGAAGTGAAGCAGTGAGCTTCTTACAATGGGCGAGTTTGAGTGACATTCTGACCAGGTGGTTGTGGAGGTGGAATTACATTTGTTATTTATGTGCTGCATTTGGCTGCTGAAAATGTGTGGGCTGTTGACTAAAGCAATTTTTTCCTCACTATGCATAGCGGCGTCAGCCTCCATTGGCACCCTCCTACCCCTTTTGTCGTGGGGGGAGGATACGTCCTGAAAACACCCTGAACCTAACCTGTTGATAAATAGCCAGACACTAGTTTACATTTTTTTTGCAAACAGGTCACAAGTTATTAGAGCATACAACAAAGAGGCCAGTCCCAGCCCTAAACAGCCACACTCTGCCTTATATGCGGTCCCCAGGGGGGTGCGGAAGTGCCCGCCCTGGAGACGGCCAAAACCCTGCCTCCAGGATGAGAGGTGTGGGTGTAGTGAGAAAGGGGGAGGGGGTAGCCAGAGGAGCGTCCCGCTATGTGGGACGTCCCTTGAGCGCCCCTTGCAGGGGCTGGGATCTCCTCTTTCATCATTGGGGGAATGTAAGTTGGGCACAATCTTCGAACAAACCCCACTGTATAGCATGCTCATAAGTGGTCTCTCACCCAAGGGTATCTCATGCATTTAGAATAGAGATGTTTAGTTTCATATCGTTGCAACACTTATTTTGCGAAAGGGAATGCCTAAGCAACCGAGTTCAGTTTTGTGATTCAAAACGTTGTGCATGAATGACCTGAAGGAGCCTTCAGGAACAAAGCAAAGTATGTCCTTAGGACACGAGAAATCCGAAAATCGACAAGTACCCTCAGTGAATTTTCATCCAAATACTGATACCATCTTTTAAAAGAAAAATTTAAGTTTGCTTCGTATAGAACAATATTTGCACAATTTCACATAAAGTATCAAGTGGGGCTCTGTGACACGAACCCAGCAACTACAAGTCCAATCTTGAAGCCTATGCTGCTAGTTGACCACCCCGGGGCATCATGCAGTGTAAATGATTATTGAAACCAACATTCTTCCTATCCTTGCTACGATTCCTTTGAATCTGTGACTCACATGATTTTAGCTTTCTCCCAAGTTTCTCCCCAAACGTAGACTCCATGCCGGCGGACCAGGACCGCACAGCTGTCAGGGTATTGGCACATGGCCTGTGACATTCGGTACTTCAGATCCTTCTCCTCCGGAGTATTTTCTACTATTGGGACCACCAACATGTCATCATACCTAAAAGAAACACAGAACACTAGTGTTAGTGCAGAACACACACAGTTATGCACATGAGCTTGGGAGCACAACAGTAAATAGGCAGAACGGTCTAATTTACATGTTTCATGTATCACAGCACCAGTGTATAGCCTTTCTTTTCATGTTTTCTCCCCTTTAGCAGAATACACATTTCAAAATATCTGAAGAGAAGATCTGAAGAAAAAGCTCTAAGGTACTGGCTGGAAAGTGCAAGCATTATGCCTACCCACGTTCACCATAATTTAAAAGCGTGAGACGGGATGAATCCCTTATTGGTACAGGACGGTGAGAGACTACATGGCTTGCGGAAACGATGCATGCACAGAGACATGAGCAAGCTGTAGCTGTAAGAAGATGGCCGGAAGGGCTGGGAATGAGTCCATCAAAGTCAGTGTCACCATACACTGGGCTTTGTCCCAGCTGTACTTTAGGCTATTAGATATTTGCCCCTGTTGAAAAGCCTCCCAATTAACCGTAATACAGTATTATGCCTTACTGGTGAAAAGCCTGTGTCCACTGTCAATTACCTCACCCGCACGTTCAAGCTACCTCAGCACATAACTATGCTGGTCTCTTCAAACTTAAGTGCCTACTCTTCATTTATCATATGTGATGTGTGCTCTCAGACACCTTCTCGCATAACCTCTAACATCAATGCCAAAACCCATATGCTCTGTTGCAACATCACGGCCACTCACCCACATTCGTAAACTTGGGATATCCGTGCCTTTACCCACATTCTTGCAATACACCTGGAGATGGTGTCCCATCTAATTTCTCACATACATGTGTCACCAATGCATCCATTCACTTTGTTGTGCAGTTGAGACAAACGTCCACATCCACCTTCTTATTTAACACTTGGAACAAACTCTCCCACCTGCCCCCTCCCCCAATAATCTTGTAGTTATTGCCACCAGTCAATCGCTTATACCATCAACCCCCACACCCACATTCACAACTTCTTGTGATATCTCAGCCATCTAACCCACCTTTTCTATGCTTCTAGTGACAGAGCATCAGCGTGCATTCTGAGTACTCCCCAATGACATCAGTGCCTCCCACCCACCTTCTCCTATACGGTTAAAAGATCACACCCACGGATCCACCCAAACACCTTCTCAAGTAATCACTTGCAAGAAAGCCCACCCCAACCTCCCGATTAATCTCTCTGGACACTGTAGCCCCAACCCACTTTAGCCAATAATCTGAGAAGGTGGGAGAGTACAAATCTTGTAATACAAGCATAGGCCTCCTGCCTTCACAAATCTATTTGCATAAGTGCCCACACACAGATGGCCACACACATTAATTAACATAATATAAATCCAATGTTATTACACTAGCAGCACAAACTAGATGGAGTGGGCAGGTTTTTCGGGATATATGTGGCTGTGGATTACAGCATGCGCAATACATTTGGCAGACAGACATAGGAGTATTACCTTACATAAATCTGTGAAATCAAAACTCTTGTAAACAGATTGAATTCGAATGGCAGTGAACGGGGATACTGTGCAAGATCCAAAGGTGATTTTACATTTTGGACCATGGGTTCAGAAAGATGACAGCCGGGAGAACGCTTTCCTTTCAGGGCGGGAGAGGGGGAACGAGGTTGCTGCAAAGATAAGGATCTGTTAGCCGCCTTCTCCGGGTTACAGCTAAAATTGCCAAAAGAGCACAGGTGTGTTGGCGATGCGGTTTGCCTACTGTTTATAAAATAGCCAGCCTGTTCAACAGACACTGGGGCGCAAAGCAAACAGGACACGAGTGTGTGTATTTACCTGGCACACAGAGCGAAGATTAGTAGCTTCCACTGAAATCCTTGCTGGCACACAGGCTGTTTCAGTTGGGGGGGGGGGGGCGCTAGAGGGTGTGTTGTATTGAGGTGGGTGGGTGCGCTTCCCTGATCTCAAACACCTTCAGCGCTTTGGCCAGCCAACAGAACTCATTTTCGATTTTTGGAACAAAAGTGCAATAAAAAGGGTGGTGAATCGTCCCAGGATTCTCTTTGCAACGTGTCCCTGCGCCACTATTTGGCTAAAAAGCAGACGAGAGGAGATATGGACTCCACTAATTACAACGTTGTACTTTCAAAGGAGAACAACGAGAATAGAGAAACCTAGCCAAAAAGCACCCGAAAGAAAAACCTTGGAGCCAACAATTGCTGCATAATGTGGTGTGTTTGAAATGTGATTTTACCGCGAGGGAGCCTCAGGCGTATATGCAATCTGCCCTTGAGGTTCTACGAAGCCTCACCCACTGCTTTTGCCCAGATTGGGACTCTAGAAATGGGACTCTGCGCTGCTTTCTTCTAAAAACGGAAGGCTGGGGCTTTGCTTGACACTCGACCTAATTAATTCCATTTGTTTTGAGCTGGAAGTTATTTACTGCCAAAAGTTTCAGTGCATTATGCAGTCTTTCAGAAAATTAACTGAAGATCTTGGAATACTTTTCTTAACGGTGGATTATTCAGGCAAAATAACTAAAATACATGTTTTTAATGACTTTGGCTAAAAGTGCATCATAAACGTGACAGGTCGGGTAGAAGGTGGAACAGTATATTAAAGCTATTACTTCTAGATATACTGGGACGTGCTCTGTCCAGGAAGACCAAACTGTAGCTATTTGTTCTTGGCACACTATAAACCGTCTCAGTGTCATGATGACCATGAGCAGGGGAGAAACGTTAGGAATCCCAGTAAATGCATTCTGCCATGCAAGTCAGACCTGATAGAGTCTCACTGTCAAACCGCATTATATGTTTTTAAACATGGTGTTAGTGTGTACCCTACATGGTATTGGTGGGTGTGTAACCTGGTGTGCCTGCCGGCCATTGAGTGTTTAATTGAACTTTTCCACATCCATATATAAAAGACCCAATGTATACTTGCTGCTGGCCATCAGTAATTGGCATGCTGGCAGCATGTTCGCAGCAACGGAGCTACAGTTTTAGAAAGTGCCCCAGTCGATTTGTTCCATCAAAATTGTACAAAAAAATGTTGGTTGGCAATCCTGCTACAAGTGTGTAGTCTACAAATTTGAAAGTACACCCTGACTACCAGAAACGGGGCCCACAAAGGATTTGTGTTGGCATATGAATAGAAGCAAGGTTTTTTCTAAAATTTGCATTGCCTTTTTTTTTTAGAATCAAAACAGAAATCCCTTTGAAGGTAGGCAAGCAGGTTTCAATATAACTGTACATCCCCATTGCCTAATGGCAGTTTAGCTAAATATAAAGCAACATCGAATTTGATATGGTGGCCTGTGAGGAAATAGTTCTACATTGCCAAACCATCCGATGTCATTATCCACTGGTTCCCTGTAACTCATACAATTGTCCGACAATTTGCCCATCACTGTATGGGGTTGGGATTCACTCAACACAGTGCTTGGCCCAGCCCCGACTGCTTCTTTTATTTGGTTCCCTGCCTGGGAAGGCTTGACATCATCCCAGAGTAACTGGACAGACCCCAGTGTACAGGTGGGAGTCAATGCTTCAGGCTTCAATGAAGGCTTCCCAAAACAATAGGGAACTCGCACCTGGGACATAATGAATTAAATCTCTGAACTCGGGCAGACAAGCAAGGGGGCGGGGCGGAGTGTAGCATAGAAGAGCTGTCCCCAGAGTAAGGGTCTCCACATCTTAGAAATGGTTAGGCTCCACACCATCCTTTGTCCCCTCCCAACTTCCTGCAGACAAAGCACTCTGGGGAGCTGACATCAGAAGACATATGTATTCCAACAGCTGACCTTGGCCCCTTGCATAAGGCTTGCAATGGGGAAATCCGCTGTGGCAAAACAACCATTTAAAGGCAGGGATTAGACCATCCCCTTAATTGAATCATCGTTGGTCCTGACAAGAAGGATTTAACTGGAACATTGAGGAGTTTGGGCAGACTTTAACCCATTAGAGATTGGGGTACACCTAGAGCTTTCCAAGGAGATCTGCTGTTTGTGGCAAACTCTGCAAGCGTCCTTGGCAACATTCCTGGTTGGGAAGGGCAGAAACAGACCCACATTTCCTCAGAGATCCTTAACAGCAGCTGAAGGATAAAACAAGCTGCAGTTGCTGTCTCTGCAATTTCAAACTGCTTTGAATGCTTGAGAGCTGCGCTCACCTGAACATCTTCTGTATGACCCAAGCTCATCAAGCCAAGTGGCATTATAGCTTTTCTTTTTTATTTCTTGCTTATAGCCAGAAGTAGGCTTTTACAAGAACAGAAGCGAGAACTTTTGTAGCAAGATGTCCAGGTAAAACAAAAATAGAACGTTTTTTCGAGGTCTAGGACGGGCATTACTTTGCAGATTCAAGGTTTGAGATTTTGTCCATTGTCAGTTTCATAATTTTGGCTGTGGCGATGGTCCATCTGTTGTCTCCGGCGAGAAGACGTGTCCACCATAGCTCTTCGCCACGGAAGTCAGTACCAAGGAATAGGCGAGAGAGATGCACTTTTCGGAGGTTTTGCGTAGCAGGAAACTGGCTCATTATATGCAGTATAGTTTCTGACTGGTTATTTTCTTGGCAGAGTCTGCAGTCACTCGTTGTAGATTGTGATCTAATTTTCAGGGTTTCCCTGGTTGGCAGAAGATTGAGCCTTGCTCTGAAAAAAGTCCCTCAAGATTTTGCTGGGAAATTTCTTTATGTAAGTTGCTACTTCTTTTTGTTTGCGAATTATTACAGGAAGATGGGACAGTAGTTTGTAGGAAGACACTTGATCTAGGGTCTTGATCCAGGCCAGGTCTTCCATCTTGGTTTTTATCCTCTGAGGGTTGTTTAACAAATCCTCTTCCGTGCATGCTACAGTCTTTAACTGGGTTTTGTTCTTTTCGCACCAGGCGTTTAGCTGCACGCTGGTCCCTTTTACAACTTCCTCTTCAATCAGCTTACAGATGAATGGAGTATCAGGTTGCAGAAGTTTTCTAAAGAGTTGCATTCTGCTGTTGTCCATCATCGCAGATAAGGAAAGCAAGCCAAGTTTGCACCTAATGGCTGCGATCGGTGTAGATTTAGGAATATTCAGAACAGAGCGCCAAAGGAAGCTCTCCAGTTTTGCCCAAATTGTTTCTGGCATTCCCAGATTGGCATACATAGCGTAAACCATTGACGGAATGACCTTTGTTTTATATTATTGTATTGCCGGCAACAGCGAGAACCTTCCGTATTGCCTGTCAATAGTTCTTGTCTGAGCAGTCAAGTTACGGATCTTGGACCAGAGGACTCATTGCATATGGGCCTCGTTTTTAGAGCAGTCGAAGGTGATGCTCAAATATTTGAAATCGTCGACTGACTATCTTGGTTCCTTCTAGGTACCACTTTGGTTTCGTTTTTCTCATTGGAGCTTTTTCCATAGTCAGGATTTTCGTTTTGCTTTTTGTTGATCTCTAAATTGTTAAGTGAAAGATATGTCACCAGGTGATCGAGCTTTCTTTGAAGTCCAATCGGGGTTTGGTCAACCAGGATCATGTCGTCGGCATAGAGTAGATGTGGGACCTCTGTGGTGCCCATTTTTGGTGGAAAAGCCCAGACTTTTGCTGCAGACTCCTTGTAATCTCCAAGGAAGGCGATAAAGAGGGCTGGAGCCAAAAGACAGCCCCGTTTGACCCCTCTAAAAGAGGGTATTTCTGAAGAAAGCAGGCCGTGTCGGCTCAAGCGTACACGCATTTGTGTGTCGGTGTGGAGTGCTCTAATGGGGGCTAAGATAGTTTGAGGACAGTTCCAAATGGATAGTTTAGCCCAAATCTTTTTCTTGTCCACATGATCGAATGCTTGAGTTAATTCCACGAAAGCTAGATGTACTTTGGGTGCGCCTGCTCTGACCTTGCTTTTTAAGATGTTAAGAAGCATGATATTTGCGGAGGTGTTCGCGTATTTCAGAAAACCAGTTTGGAAGGGGTCTGCGCTGGCTGATGACTTTGCCCATTGTTGGAATTTTTCAAGGAGTAGTGATGCAAACATCTTGCTGATGGTATCCAGTAAAGCTATCGGATGATAGTTGGACGGATCTTCTCTAGGGCCTCTCTTGAAAATGGGGACCACCACCGTCTGTGTCCAAGATGGAGGTATAGCTTTGCAATATTCGCAACGCGCAAAGATTTGACTGATCAGAGGCGCCCATTCTTCAGGGTGTTGCTTCAGATCGAAGTTGGTGAGGCCACCAGGACTTGGCGCTCTGGAAGCTTTGAGATTCTTGATCTGTCTAATGATGTCCTCTTCATCTGTAAGGTCTTCCCAAGGGGCCGAGGTGGTCTCCGTTCTCATCTCAGAGGTGTCTTTGCTGTAAGCAAAGAGGGCCTTGAAGTGGAGTACCCATTTCTCTTCACTTACAGAGGATTTCATTCACTTGGGTGTCTGAAGGTCTAATGAATGACCAGAAATCCTTTGTTTTTTTGAGGCCACAGCCTGGAGCATTCTCTGTGTCTTGCTGATATAGATTCATTCTGTGGGTTCTTAACCATGATCTATATTTCTTCTGTTAAGTCTGAAATAATGACCAAGCTTCAGAAGAGTTTTGGTTTAAGGTTGACCTTTTGAGGTTTCTTAGCTTCCACCTTAATTCGACGAGAGCTGTACTATAAGAATGGTGGGCTTTCCCAGACTTGGTTTTGGAGGGCAGGCGGTATATCCACAGGAGAGTTTGGTAGTCTAAAGTGACTCCTTTTCCTTCACAGTCTTTGGCTTCACGTGGTTCGCTGTATTTCTTTGCTATTTCAGCTATGATGGAAGATGTTAGCTTAAGCCAAGTTTGTTTATGGTTTGGTTCGATGCTGGCATTGAATATAGGGTTTTGAGTGTGGCTAGTAATCCAACTTGTGGTCAAAAGGTTATGGTCACTTTTGTCGGACCTCAGGACTTTAAATGTCGTTAGTTGGGCGAGTAATGCTGAAGAGACAAAAATGTAGTCCAGGGTCACTGCTGAGGAGGCGTGATCAAGTGATCCGCTACGGCGATTATAGCTTATTGAATTGCACCACGTTGCTGAATCCAATTGTACCAACTCAACCACCCCAAACCAGATTCTATGCACTCTAACACCCACAAAAGCACAGTTCAACGCAGTCGAGCCCTAGAAAGAAGATATTAAGATATTTACAGTGGTTCTATTCCCACCACCTCCCCCTGGCCTTTTCTGTGGGCCCTAATGGCAATTTATAGCCCACACTTCTTATCTTTTTGAAAAACCTATAATTAAACTGGAACATTGCTGCAAAGAACATGGTATGCATCCCCCTGTCTTCATACCCAGCATGCCCTATTGAAGCTAAGATCTGCATATTCTCTGAATTCCATTTCAGGGATGGGTTGTTAGTGTTTTTATTAGTTTGTCTCTTTAGTTTGGTGAAAGTCTTGTATTTTTATAGAACCTCGACTGGGCATTTCTTTTATTTTGATAACAGTATTATTGTTTGGATGTGTCCTTTCAGGTTCACACCATTCTTTAAGAGTATAGCCTACAATAGGCCCATGCTACCTTACATAGGAATAGGAGGTGCACCATTTATGTGGTGCCTGTTTCACCAATATGACTTAGATCACTGCTGGTTTAGTACGACTGGGTGGCGGAGTAAGAGTTTAAAAACCAACACTTGTTTCAGTACACCAGCAGAGCAACAATAATTTTGTCACACTCAGTCTAACAGTAAAAGGGAATTGCATGAGCACACATCAGTTTCTCTCCTTTTAACATCTTTTATTCTGTTTTTGCCATTAGAGAATAGTACAAATATATAAATATATATATATATATATAATAACAAGACATATTGCATTAAACCCTAATCACACATTTGCGAACTAGATCTAAACGAATTGCTGCATCAACAAAATGAGCCACGTCATAGGTAAGGGGTACATCATGGGCTGATAGAATTGTTGTTAAGGCTTCCCATTTTGTTTTTAATTCACAAACTGAGAAGATGTAGCCTAATTAAACATTTCCTTAAAGTCAAGTATTTAGTACAAAGCAATAAAAAGTGAGGTAGGTCGTCAATTTCGTTATCACAGGACTTATTGGCTAAACTTACTGATCCATGCTTTGACGGTGGGCAGAACATTTAGTTGCAGAGGATAGGAGAAACCAGACCTCAGAAAATCTTCGGAGGCAAGGGGATCTTTAATTGATACCCAAAGTTTTAAAGAGCAAATATTATTTGCACTAACCCAATATTTTGCACACTAGTCTGCTTCTACTGCCTTTTTTATTTTTCTCAGATGATCCTGCAGAAACTCTTCCTTTGGTAGCATTATATGATTAGAGATGTCCAATCTCACAAAAACAGTTAAAATATGAGACCACCAATTTGTTGGTTCCCCTTTGAGTTCGATGGCTGCGTTTTTAACATTCTAGTTTGAAAACAACAGCCAATTTATTAAATAGATATCTGATTGGGACAGTGCACAATAAGATGCCAACGGTGGTAAACCTAGCTCCAACCTGATTATGCACATTGGAGGGCATTTAGAGACACCTGAGATTTATCTTAAACTATTTTAGATCATTTCTAGATGGCCTCGGCCAGAATGGCCCCATGCTTAAGCTCTAATGAGAGCAACCAAGGATATTTGAACTTTAAATACCTAAGTGCATTTCATGAGAACCTGAGCACCAAATGTATACTAAAACATAAAGAGTCCCCTATGTGAGGAGTCAGAAATGCGAGGCAGACAGCTTGGTAGAGGTTGTTCACAAGCCATTTTATTAACTTATAAGGGTGTGATAAAAGTTTCCTTTTCCCTAACCTAACGAGGAATTCCCTGCCTAGGAAACGAAGACTAAAGGAAAACACTGATATGAAAAGGTATCTGTCCCTCACACTATACAGGTATTTATATGGTTGTTCAACCTCAACACAAGAACTGTTCTAAGTACTCTTGTAACCAGTGTTGTATCCCCTTTCCCAGGATTACTGTACGATTTTCAAATAAAGTTCGAATTGGGAAAGTCCATTTTACTAGTTAGGTTTTGCTGTTAAGGTAACACCAAAAGTTCTTTCCAATAGCCACGTCCTGGTTCAAACACTAAGTTCCTTCACTCCGTGATGGTTTCACTTGGTGCTTGGGCTGGCATATACTAAATCAAGGTTCAACACTTCAGAATAAAGTTTCCACAAGCTCTTGCTGATCAGACCACAGAGTCTTTGTCTTCACACCACCAGAGAATATTTCAACATAACTGCTCCTCTCTGGAAAAGACATCTACTTCAACATCTCTTCTTTAACAACAATGTTTTAGTCAGGATGGTTTTACCACAGTTCATCAAATACATTAGTGGTTTTGCCACTTTCCTTCAACAACAATCTTTCATCACAATGCAGGACTTCAATATCTTCTTCCTGGTCCACTAACCTGCCAGGACTACCACTACCAGTCCCGTTCCTGGTATACTCGCCTGCCAGGATAAAACTCCTTCCACTATTAAAAATACTCTGTCATGAGCTTTACTTCAAAGCTTTAACAAAGTCTTTAGTTTTCAACAACACAGATTCAGAACTTTTCCCACAAGGACATAATACCCATTGACGCGGTTTGTTCCACAGATTCTTTTACACATGCAATGGAGGATACATTTCTCTCCCCCTCGATAACTTCCACAAAAGGGCTTCTATCCTGCAACCCTTCAGTTCCTACTATCACGCCAGGTAACTGCTGGTAATGTTCCTCTCCTTGATACCTTCCACAAGGAGGATTTCTCTCCTGCCACCTTTTATTGACAGTGGCCCTTCTTTGGTTAAGGCAATGCTGGTTGTTATCACAAAGAGGGTTTCTATCCTGCCACTTTATTAACAATGGCCCTTCTTTGGCTTAGGCAATTCTTGTTCTAATTTTGTTCACTTATTGTCCCTTCTTTACTTTAGCAGGGAGGGTTACAGTCTGGTTCAATATTGTCCCCTCTTTACCTTGTCAATGAGGGTTCTTGTCTAGGATCAATATTACCCCTTTTTTATTTTGGTAATGATAGTTGCAAGTTTTCTCTTTACGTTTCCGCTCAATACATATTGTGAACCACAAATACTTTCTTTCCTTAGATTGGTATTCCGAAAGTTTGTAAGCAGCCAACAGTCTATCCTGAAGCATCCTAGGGGTCACCTATAAAAAGCCAACTCGCCGGTCTCTCATGCGTCCGCTCACCCTGCTGCAACCTCTTCTTCCTTCGTCCAGTCCAGAGCTTCTGACAGTTCCTCTCGCGCTTCCGTAGTCCGTGCCTCTCATAGCAGGAGCCTGCGTTGCTCATCGGCTTCGCCAGTACTCGACAGCCACCGGAATTAAGCGCCGGACAGAGAACTTCTCTCTCTTCCGGAGCAGCCTGCTTCAGTGTTGCTTTCCGCTGCGCGACCTTTGCACTTGGGGTTTCAACCTTCTACGACTCTCTCTGCACGATCATCCACTATGAACACAGCAACGGTCCCGGCATTTAAGATTATCTGCTCCTTCTCCATACACAGCTGCTGGCTACTCCTACTGCTTCTGCTAGCTCGCGCCTGAAGAGGATTTAAATAATCAAAATTCCTGCTCACGTTTGGGGTTGTCAAACAATAGAATGCATAACGCAGTTCTCTGCCTGCGATTCCCTCTTCCTTGTCCCAGTACCTAGGGTATTATGGGACCTGAGGTCCCTAATGTTCTTGTTCCTCTCATCAAAAACTTTTTTACTGTTTATAAAACATAGCTCTAAATAAGGGTTTTAGAGAAATTAATGGTTGGTTCTTAATTTCACAGCTCAAACCAAAGGGGGGAAATCACACTTATGAGAAGCAATGGTATTAATGTTCTGATCCTTACATGTTCCATTCTCATGCTTACCATAATGGTTTTTATTGCTAACAATTTGGGTAGGGGGCCTCACTCTGACAACAAACCATTAGGTATTCTGGCACCATGTAGATCTCACCCTCCAAAGAGGATGAATAATGAGTCTCTCCTAATGCAGTCACCCTATTCCCTTGGGGTCCTTCTCCTCCCATGTGATCCACCCGGCTAGTACAACAACTTGGGTTAGTATCAGGTAGTGACTGCCTTCCCCAGGCTACTTGCGAGGAGACTTTAGGTAATGATTCTGCAAGGACCCTGCAGGATTCATCGCACCTTTCTTTAGGAACAAATTCCTGACTCTAAATGTATGCACTATCCAGAACCTGTTATGTGAAAAGATAATGCCTAGGTATGTATGACATACATTACTCACCGTAATTGTATTTCTGATGATTGTATTTTCAAAGACAGAAAAGGGACGTCGACATGGGGGAGATTGTAACACTATCCCTAATGTGAGGTGTAGTGTACCCAAAATCCCTCATGTGTTGAGGTCCCACCCTTTGTTTTTCTTCTGCTATGAGGGAGTCTTGCAGAATGTGTGAGTGAGTACAGAAGAGAGAAGGTGTAAGATGTCTATGTTCCTTCTACTCCAAGAAGGGACGAAGGGTGGGAGCATGTGAATGTAAGCAGATACACTCATCAGAAATACGATTACGGTGAGTAATGAATGTCTTCTTATGCTTGTGAATCTGTTTAGAATCAAATGCTGTACATAGACTAGCGAGCAGATGGTGCAGAGATGTGTGAAAGAACAGTAGCAATGACATGTCTTAGCACTGCTTGTCCCACCTTAGAATCAGACCTAGAGTGTGCGTCTAAGTAGTAGTGTTGGGTGAAGGTATGAACATAACTCCAGTGTGCTGCTTTGTAAATGGCCTCTAGAGGAACATTTGCAATTAATGCTATGGTAGCCCCTGTGCCCCGAGTCCAGTGAGCTCTAGGCGCAATGGGTACATCTCTCTTGGCAAGAGAGTAACAGTGTGATGCAATTTACAATCCATCTGGAAATGGCTGATTTAGAGACCGGGTCCCCTTCTCTATCAGCTGCCACAGAGACAAAGAATTGGTTTGTCTTTCTCAGTGGCTTCGTTTTTTCAAGGTAGTCTATTACTGCCATCTTCACATCTAGAGTATGGAGGCTTCTTTTCTGCCACGTTAGTGGGGTTTTCAAAGAAAGTGGGAAGTTCGATTGATTCACATGGAGCTTCGAGATGAATTTACGCCCAAAACTTGGGTGTGCGCAAAACCACCTTGTCTTTGTGAATAGTTACACATTGGTTTTAAACAGAAAGTGCCTGCAGTTCCCCAACTCTCCTCATCGAGATGATGGCCACTAGGAAGACAGCCTTATAGGTGAGTGCCTTAAGGCAAGCATTGGGCGCATGGGCTCGAAAGAAGATCCCATTAACCGTTTGAGGACAACATTCAAGTTCCATCCTGGAGTTGGGTTGGAAATAGGGGGGGTGAAGTCTTTTTACCCTTTCCATGAAAGCCGTAATAACAGGAATCTTCCACCATGATATCTTGCTCTGGAATGTAGTGTATGGAGAGAGAGCGGCCAGGGAACTGAAAACAAGTCCTGAGTCTAATAGGTGGGTTCGATAAAGGATATCTTTAGGGGAACAGTCAATTGGGAAGACGTTCTTAGCATTGCACCAGATAAAGCATTTCCACTTATTGGAGTAACAATGTCTGGTGTTGGGTTTTCATACCTCCCCGAGTAGGTCCCTACATCTCTGAGGGAGTAGGAGGTGGCCAAACTATATGACTTCAGGCGCCAAGCTGCTAAGTTGAGTGCTTGGGGGCACGGTTGCAGGGTCTCCCCCTGGTCTTACAACAGCACGTTTACACGCTTTGAAACACATTGTGTATAGGCTCTATACAAATTAACAATTCAATCGAATACAGGCATGGCAGTTTCCTCAGAGGGGAGACTGACATTTCCATGAGATTGGAGAATCATGGCTGCCAGGCCCACATAGGTGCCACCCGGATCATTGCAACTTGTTCCTGGTCCATCTTGGGCACTATCCTGTTGAGAAAGGGAAGCAGGTTGGGTGGGGGGAGCGTAGGCAAAACCCCAGACCCTGTTATCCATAGACCGTTTCCTTTGGAGCACTTCTGTGGGTACCTGGAGGTGTGATCTGGGCTTTGGGTGTTCTCCATAGTCGCGAACAAGTCGATGTCTGGCCAACACAATTCTGCAATGATGTGCTCTTGCAGACGCCACACTTGCACTATGGGTAGGTTGAAGTCTCTGCTGAGCACATCTGCCCGAAGATTGTGTTCCCCGGAACATGATGTCAGAGGAGGAACATGTGTTTGAGTGCCCACAGATGTTCTGGGACAGTTTGGATAGCCCTAGAGTGCGAGTGCCCCCTGTATGTTCAAGTAGTACACGGCTGTGGTAGTTTCATTAAGGACAAGAACTGTCTTACCCTGCAGATGTGCTTGGAAGACTTTTAGGGCTTTGAACACTGCAAGCAGTTCCAACAGATTGAAGTGATTGGATGCTACTGATGGGGGCCACACGCTGTGTGCTGTCTGTTGAAGGAGGTGAGCTCCCAACCCTGACAGAGATGAGTCTGTGGTGAGAGTAGCCTCTACTGCGGGTGTGGTAAAAGTGTTCCAATGCAGAAGGTTTTTTCTTGACCACCACTGCAGAGACTTAACGAGGGCTGTCAAAACAACCACTAGATCATCCCACTGTCCTGACACCACTTGCTAGAGAGCCTCTGTAAATTAGGAGGGACAGGACAGGGGTCAACATCCATATGTCTCTTTAAAATGGACTCAAACTGGTCAGGGAAATTAATGAACTGGGCCATTTTATTCATACAAACCTCAAACTTGTCCATGGTCCATTCAGCGGAGTCTGAGGGATCAGGAAGGGGAAAGGTGTGATGCTGGAAATGCATCAGAGGGACAGGGCCTCTGAATCCTTGTCCTTTACTGCTTTTTATCATGTGTTCTGTCATGTTTTCTGCCCAGGAGTCCATGTGGGACTCCTGGCAGTGCAGCTCTCTTTTGGTTTGGTGAACAGACCCATGGGATACCCTTATGGCACCCATGGGTAGGGGTACAACCCTGTGCCCCTAGTGTATGTTCTTGGGCACCTGTGGGTGGCCCACAGAGCAGGGTATGGGCTGGTGGCAGCTCCATGCTGAATTTGACAGGTGCTCTGGGTGTCCTCCATTTTGGGATAGCCAGGCCCTGCCATTGGGATCAGTTGATTCCTGATAGGAAACAAGATGGCCCCTGTGGCCTCTTGCTTTCTATTGCCTGTTACCTTGTTTCCCAAAGTCCTGGGAAGCCCTGACTCTGTCCCTTCCCCCTGACTGGCTGTTGGGTGGAAGTTCCATATATGGTGTTGTTGTGAAGGCCCAGCTAGACTGACTGGAGCCTTCCCAGTGACTGTATGTTGTGGGTACCTCCTGTGGGTGGGACCTTGGTGAATGGAGTGTGTGACCAATATACACTCCTTGTTGTGGTTGTCTGGTTTCTGGCATGAGAGACAAAGACTGAGACAGCCCTGCCCGAAACTGGCCTGAATGCAGTGTGTAGTGTTGAATGGCTGGGTACTTGTCCCAATCCACATTCCTTGTTGTGAGTGTCTGAAAGGGAGGAGTGTGGCCTGAATGCACTGTGTGCCTGATTGGCTGACTGATTGCATGAATGCCCTTCTGTATGATTGGCTGCTGAGTGTGTGCCAGCAGTGTGGATGAGAGACAGAATAGTATATCTGGGGACCTCTCACCACTGGTAATGGGTTCAGAAGCATGCAGAAGCATTCTGGAGTTGAGTCTCCACTCTAAGAGTAACTGGAACTGCTGATCCTCGACGTCCAGCTGGAAGAAGAAGACTTGCTGTGGCATTTGCTTCGACCGATCCGAAGGCTGCCGAAATCGTCGAAGACTGACCCGAGAGAGGACCTGGTAAGGCGCCCTCTTCCCGTGCTCCGAGGGACCATCGAGCACCGCTCCATCTTCGCCGAAGCGCCCTGGAAGACAGACCCTCGAAAGGCTGCCGATCCGAGACGGGACCGCCGAGGAGATCGAAGTGAAGCACCCGGACATCGCCGCCGTCGAAGTCCATTGCCGTCGGCCAGGGTTCGCAGGTTTGTGTAACCGCTGGAGGCCCGTCGAAGTTGTGTTGCCCAGCCGTGGGGACCACTTGACGCCGTGCCGACGACCGGAGCCGCCCGCTCCTTTGCCTAAGAACATTCGAATCGAAGGACTCCCTCGTCCGCACCGTCGACCGCTTTATCCTGCCGGAGAAAGTCGAGGACGACCAACGCGCCGAGGAGAAACCTGCCGGTGGGTTTCCCGCCACCCGAAGACCACAAAGACTCGAAGCCCTTGCTAGGCCTCCGTCTCCACAATCTTTGCGGTCCAGAACTATTGTCACCGAGGTGCCCCGCACGTCTCTGCTTTGCAGGACGCCGACGCTCCGACGAGCACCGCTCGGACGAAGCTGCCGCCTCATCGACGCCGTTCTACCCTGTTTGTTGACGGACATTCGACGCCCCGTGTCTCCCGCTTGAAAGGGAAGGCATTCAAGAAGGGCCGTCGATTCCCCGCCGCCGAACGCCGAGTTCCTCGACGCTTCTCGACGATCCGTGACTCCCGCTTGAAAGGGGGTCGCTCAAGAAGGATCTGTCGACACCTCTTTGAAGAACTCGACTCCACCAGGTACATTGGGGGGGTAAAAACATTATAGGAGGGAATAAGACTTGCAGAACAATATATGGACTGGGCTTGTGCTATATCTTTATTTTACAGGTTGCCCAGGTGGGGGGGATCTCCACACAGAACTGTGTCTAGTGGTAGGGGCCAGTATTCTGCCTATTGCTCAACCATCTTATTTTCTCTCCTCTCTCTATTGCTGGTTTCACTCTATTGATCTGTGTGACATTGTTACAGTATTGTTGATGCACTTTAATAAGATCTAATACAAAGGGTGGTACCACTTTAGAATTGTATATATTTGCCATTGTTGATTTTCCTAAGTACAAAGTGAGTTATTATGATAAGTGTACATAACCTTGAATATTGATTATATCAAGACTGTGTTCTAACCAATACAGTGTGTGGACATTCCTTTGTGGGGGCTTGGGGACTACACTGTACTTAAGAACCAGCCTGCATCACCTCCTGAGAAGCTAGGCCTTGATTGCTCGTCCATTGCTACCGTAATAGAGAATCTTGGCTGGGGTCTTCTGTGCCTCTCTTCTACCATATAGAGAGCAGAAGTACAGACACCCCCTACCGGTCCTTTACAAAAGGCTATGCAGAGGGGACTGGGTCCTGATGCAGGGCTCTAGAAAGAGGAGAGGAGGACTCAGAATAGTCCTCAGGCAAATGTTACACTCACCTGGTATCCACAGGGACGCCACCCAGGCGGGTTACTCGCTGGTATGCTTCTCAGCTTTGCCCTGATGTGGTCTGCGGGGAAGGTTCTGCCTTGAAAATACAGGAGGACTGTGTTCAAGACTGACCGACTGGGGTAAGTGTCCTCCCTCCACCCCTGTATGCTTGCAGTCCCTCTGGCGCCCTCTCCTCACTTTGTGGTAGAATTAGGCGTGCTCTCCGTCCTGCCTTCTTTGCAGGGGCGCGTTGTCTTTCATGGGCGAGTGCGGTCCAGTTACTTCAGGTAGGTCTTATTGCTGTTCTTTAGTTTTGTTGCTATCCTGCATGACTGTTTAAAATGTCTTTTTTCTCCATTAGGTATGCAGAGCTTCAGCGCGGCGAACTGGCTTGGTTGAGCCCCGCTGGTAAATAATGGCGCATTAAGAGCGCTATGATGCGGTAAGTAAGCGCTATGCGCAGCGCTGCAAAGTCTTGCCTTTGCTAACCTGTGTTTTCCTTTCTTGTAGGTCGCGGTGTTCTTCAGCGCGAGTGGAATGTCCGACGTGGTGCCAGCCGAGAGGCGACCAGCCAGGTAAGCCTTTTGAGCAGTTTGTAATTTGTAAATGTCTCTACAGCTTTCTTTAATGTTGCCTCTATCTTCCTCTTTCAGGTCGTTCCGTCCGGGAGGCGTGCAGATTCGAGGAAGCTGTTCTCAGTAGCTGCGAGTGTTTAAAGATGAAGACTGCAGGTAAGATGCTGCTGCTAATGATGTTCCTTGTGTCTCCTTGCAGGTTCTGCTTCTCCGAGGTTTGAGGGAATAGCTGGACACAGTGAGCGTCACGTTGCAAGCTGCAAAGTAACACAAAGCATGTTCTGCCGTCAGGGTGTGGTTTATATAGCCCAGGTAAAGTAGTACCGGGGAAAGTAGTTCCAGGCCTGCCACACCCAAAACACTAGACCGCATAGCTTTGTTCTTCGGGAAACAAGGTATGTGGATGCCTCCATGTTGGCTGACAATATAATAAAGTAGTTCCGAAGCACATTGTTGTTCATGGTGTATGAGCCTGGCGCCATAGGCACCAGGACTGGCCCCATAGGCACCAGGACTGGCCCCATGAGGGCTTTTGAAGAGGATGCCAGGCTCTAGAGGCCCGAGTCCTGACTCCACCTGGCCAAAGGGTTTGTTATAGGGGGTTTTGGGCGAGGGTCGTGACGGCAAATTGGCAGCCTCCCTGGGGTCCGAAATGGTCGTACTAGCTTTGGAAAAATTCTCCTGAGGTTTTTGAGTGTTTGACAAGTGGACCCACCCTGGCACGTCCTTAGACACTGCTACGTCTTTTGGCAGTGCCGTGTCTTCTGATGCCACCGCGACGGAGGCCCTAGATTTAGTGGATTCACCCGCTACAGAGGAGGATTTAACGTCATGCTTAGGCGGGAGCGCGGAGGGTACTGAACCATGAGGTTACGGAAGGCCCAGCCCAAGACTTTGTGACGGGCAGGCGGGCATAGAGAAACTTTACTAGGCGGCTCTGCCGGGGGAGGTTTAGGGGCTGTGTTCTTTAGAGCAGGTAGGTGGGGGGTGTACCTGCTGCCTGTAAGCGACTTACCCATAGCACTGCCGGCAGCATGCTTGTCGGGCCAGGGACAGACACGCAAGAGCTCCACGGTAATGTCAACGGCCTCCGAATCGGAGCCGCGGCTGCTGACAGATATCTCATCTGAGGCGCCGGCGCCAGTGGGGGAGTGACTCTCGGCCTGCATAGGATAAGCCGCCAACCGTTTTGTATGGCCATCTTTCAGGGTCTTCGGTCAAAAGAGTTAACAGGCTTTACAGTTCCGCTCGTCATGATCACGAGGGAAACACCGACTGCATCGGCAATGGGTGTCCTTCCAAAGGAATTTGCTGTTGTAAGATGGACAGAATTTGAAAAGGCGTCCTCTCCACACCAGAGGGAAATGGCAGCCAGACCAAAAGAGAGGAGGGAGAGAAGGGGTGAAGAAAAGGCATTCTCAAGAGAAGTCAGTACGAACAGGGCCCCACGCTCCCTACTGTAAAGGCTGGGACGGAGGGCTAAGGCCACGCAGAAAAATAAGTCACCAAGCAGTCAGGATGATCATCGGCAGACAGGACCAGACTTCAAACAGCCGTTGAAGGAAAGCGAATCATTGAGGAACAGAAAAACCACAAAATAAAACTTATGAGCTTCATGTTATGAGCGATTGAATAGTTAGGTGGAAAAAAACTATCTGTGGGACTGCGATGCGCAAGGGATTTTGGGTACACTATACATCATGTTCGGGATAGTGTTAAGTCACACTCATGTCGACGTTATGTTTCGCTCCTCAAAAAAAAGATGCAATACTCTGCGATTACCACTAGATGTCAGACTATATGCACAGCATGCGATTCTAAGCAGATTCACAAGCATTAGAACACGATTCACGGCCTCTATGTTGATCCCATTTATAGACCATTTAAATACACATTTTCTTCCCTTCCAAACAGTAGCATTTTAGTTTTTTGCAAAATTCAGTTGAAGGTTTAGGGATTTCAAATAGGCTGTTGCTGCTGGGAGACTTTTTGTAGGGCTATCCGAGTTAGGTCAATCAAAATTGTGTCCTCATCATACAGTTAAGAGCAATATTTTGTTCTATTAAGAGAAGGTGCTGCATGCCGATCAACTAAAAAGGACTCAAAATCTACCAGTATTACTACAAATAGTAAAGGAACTAGAGGGCAGCCATGTTCGGACTCCCCTTTTAGGCCAATAATGCTCTTGCCTCTTTTAATAAGGATAATGGACTAGGTGTGCATTGGGACTCGCAAGACAAACTATAGCATTTTGCAAGTCTGCTCTAGCCTTCCATATCCCACTATGGAGGACGGGAAACTCATTCTGGACCATTTACATCCAACACCAGACCACCCAGTGTGAAGACGGGTTACTCAAAGACAGGTTAGGTTAATCAGCAGTTTTAGCAATTCATCTACTCATAGTTTTAAGTACCTTCTTTAAAAACGTGTGGGAACACCACCACCTTCAGGGTTGTACTGGAATCACCTGCCAAAGCTTTACTCAGTGCAAAGACATGTGCAGCCCTCGCAATTGCTCTACTGGTTTGTATGCATCCCCTACATTCATCATCTCCTTAACAACCGCCTGCTAACAGGATATGTGAACTAGTCCAGAATGGAAGGATAATTCAGTATGAGAAACTGGACATACACTAGCAACTGCAACAATTGCGGAACTAATACGTTGCCTTACAATCCGTCATTTACATATTCATAAGAAAACTACAAAGCAGTAAACAAAATGAAAATACACAGCAGTCATAACGACATGCACAAGGTGGATATAGTCTGCCTGTAAATGGCTCATCTTCTCTCACATTTGGGTCTAGGATGCAGTGCACAAAGAACACACCTGGGACAGTGCATGTGGACAGACCCATAGTGCAACCATTATATGCCTCTAGTAAACACATGGGGATGCTTTGGCTTTAAGAGAGTGGCCATTTTTGCCTTTTAGAAACCGTTGTCCTTGGAGTAGAACTTATAAATGCAAGAAACTACTCAATGAGCAAAGGGAGGGTTTGGAAGCTTATCTGATAATCTCATTCCCTAAACAGATAACAGAAAGGCTGAGAAACTCCTAGAGCCCAAATTGAAATATCCCATTTGATCTAGAGGACTAACATTCCAGGCAAAGAGACATCAATCCTGGGGTAATATAAAAGTTGACGTTTTCAGAATTAAACAAGAGGCGAGTCCTACGAATTGCAGCGTATGGCTCTGACGTTCGGAAAGAGATCGGCACATACACTCATCAGATGAGGGTGTTGACAATACTGTTGTTGCTGTTAGTAGCATGGTTTTCGTAATAAGTTAGTCAAATATCCCAAGGAAAACGTGTGGAAGAAAAGCTAAACCAGCCGTCTCAATTGGACACCACATGACAGACTGTGAAGTCACACACCTTTCTAAATCGAACAAGAGACAGAAAAGAGTGATTATCTGGAAGTGAAGACAGAGGTACGTTTGCCAGTAGAGGAGCACAGCCAACCCGAGTTACATGAGCAAAAGGACAGAGTCCGAGATTATTGACTGACAGTTGATTGAGGAACAGAACAGAAGCAGCAGAAGAGGAGAGGACCACACATTCCAAGAGTCTAGGACTGAGTGAGAGCAGGTGAAGCACACGAATACCAAAATTAGGTGGTAATTACGAATGGTAGAGAAGTGTAGAAGCCATGTGGTAGGAAAGGAAGGAGATGAAGCGAAAAGAGGTTAGGAGCCAAGAAGGACTGGGTGAATGCTCTAAGGAAGTCCTGGAACGAAAATGGAAAGTATTTGGTGCAAGCTGGGGGAATGAAGTCCAATAACCAGATCACTGATACAGAAGATTGCGAGTGACAAACTCTGTGAACATAACTCAAGTTGTAAGCAGAGTCTTCAACATTTCTTGGAGGTTGGGAGTTCAAATACCCTACCCTGAATGGATCAACCAAAGAGAAAAAAAGCTTGATGCATATTGGGACATGAAATCCAGTGTGAACTTGAAAATTGTAAGAACCTGCTTAAACCCCTTTTGTATACTTTTGGAAACTAAGTCCAATATTCCAGTCCAACTCTAATGTAAAATTTGAGAATACTTAATTGTAAATCCAAGAAAGCTAGATAAATAAGCTTGTGCAAAGTTACTGAAAGAGTGAAAAAAGAATGAAAACTATTTGTTTGAAGTCTACGAGAAGATAGAAAGAGGGATTGATTGCAAGTTCTGCTACATCACCGCCCTTAGTAAACAAATTACCTTCCTTTGGGTTTTCCTACCACCTCCTTGCAGATGATATTTAACTAATATCCTTTCCAGCATTTATTCTCGACCACTCCACCTGCAAGTATGCCTGCCTCTATGCTCTTTATCACAGATGAGGCTCAGAGGTCTTGTGCTCAACTCCAAGTCTAAAAAAACTAAAATTACCTCCTTACCAATGTATGGGAGCGAGGGGTCCTCGGGCCCCCTCGCGTTGTACGCTCCTCAGTACAACGCTTGGACCGCGTGCCTCCGGTAGTGGGATTGCCCCTTGCCCTTATGTAAAGTTAACCACGGTTGACTGCTACATAGATGGACTACTGAGCAGGACAGGGGGCGTCCATCTTTTGTGCCCCCTTTCGACTCCATCTTGTGTAAACAGGCCTCACTGCGATAGTACAGCAATGCTTAGCTCCCCTTTCCACCGCAGCAGCCAAGGACAGAGACACACATACAAGGCGCGCAGGCAGCTGGCTGGCCCCCACCCTTGCACTCCCCCTGCGAAGGAAAGCTCTGCGCTTCCATTCTCATGCTGAAGCTGGAGAAAGTTGCAACAATCAATATGCTAGTTTTCTTCCTCTGAGATCATTGTTCGTCTGAGAACCGGCATGTGAACCAGGATGAGCTAAGCACTTTCTGCTCGATTCGTCCTCAAACGTGCAAGCCACCCACCTCCATTAGAACAATTTATTGCCATCCTGACTCTGCACCCCCTGTAAGGTATTTCTTTCAAGTGCCAGACCCTCGCCTGTGCTGCGAAACCCACCCAGTGTCATGATGCCTACCCCCGGAGCACCAGGCCAGGCCCAGCACCCCCGGGAGCAGGCATCATGCCCCCGGGTAAAAGCCCAGCGGCCCCTTATAGGGGCTCTTCGGACTCTGTCCTGGCGCCGTTGGCGCCAGGCTCATGTTGGACATCAGTCCTGGTGCCATAGGCGCCAGCCTCATAAAGGAAGGTGTTTTGTGCACTTACCTGATGCAGACCATGCTGCAAGATTCAGGCCTCCCTGAGACCTGAAAGGGACTATTTTTTCATTGGGACTATTTTGCCACTCGGGCGTGGCCAGGGAAGGATACTTACCTGGAACTACTTTGGGGGCTATTTAAGCCACGCCCAGACAGTAGCTCACGCTTCGCGTTGTTCTGCATCCAAGCAGCTGAACGCTCACCGTGTCTGCTCCTGCATCTGGTCTCCAGCCACGCCTGCCTCGATCCTGGAACACCTGTAAGGAAAGAAGAGAAGAGCAAGGTGAAAACCAAGAATTTTATCAAACTTCCTACCTGCATCCAGAACCTTCACGCCAGCGTTCCTGAGAAAAGACTCATTTAAAAACACCGTGTAGCTGGCTGCAGCGCCGCGCTTCACTCACCTGTCCTCGGGAGTTCTTCTGGCTCCACCACGACTGTCTGCACCGGTCGCCACATCTCTGCGCCTAGGGGAGAGAAGAAGAGACAAAAGGTGAGCAGAAGGAACATATGAGGAAAGCCTAATTTTCCGCCATAACACTTACCGGTCTTCTGTTGGTGGACCATTCCTCATTTCGGGTCGGCGCCGCTTCGTTGGCAGGTACCGCACCCCGGCCCCTATGGGGAAAGGACAAAAGACATTACTGGAGGAATATAAAGACATTAAGAGTGATCGCCCCCATCGCTAACTCACCTGAGTTTACCATCGGCAATTCAATCCCTCAACGCATCGCCTTCATTCTGCACCTGAAATAAAGGACCGATCACAGGTTAGGAAGGCAACAGAAAAGGAGGCTCTACACTTGAACTTTTGTAATCTTCATACTTACGGCGTTCCGCTCGGAAAAGTCAAGTGGATTTTGCCAGCGCCATTCTGAAAACCAGTGAAGTAACTGGACAAACACGCGCCCCTGCACCAGAAGCAGGATGGAGAGTTCATCCTTTCAAACCATAAGGTGAGCTTCAACCGGGGATTTCGGAGGAAGTTAGAGAAGAACGAAGGGAGGAAGGGGGGAGCAAGCACACTATTCTGCAGACTGTTAATCCCCTTTCTCATCTGCAGAAGGATATTCCTACGGGCCAGACAAGCAAGATTTGAGGGTCCTGTTCAGTCGGTGTTCCGAGTTCTGCGCATCACGCTCGAAGAGGCCGCAGCAACCCAGACTAGACCAGCGCCTCCGTGGGAGTCAGGTGAGCGTTACACCCAGCACACCCACTACTAACATTAAGCATTTTTACTACTATATATATTTTTACTTGTACTAATGAATTTGAAACCTAGAAGAGATGCGAAACATAGCCTGATTCTTTTACATGCACAATGAAGGTCTAGGCCTTCAATTAAAGCCATGAATGACCCAATTGTACTGACAATCATTGTGTGTAACTTATGTAGAAATGCGACAAGTAGCATAAAATGTTTTAAATAATTTATTTAGTATGTAACATGTTAGCTTAGGTAGTGACCACAGTGACCGGACCCTGACCTGCATGGAGCACAAGATGTTTGACGTCCGTCAGCTACTCAGCCAACCAGAAGGAAGAGATGCTACCCACACCTACAGCACCACACAGTCTGGCCAATCGGGTCCCTTTAGTATTTTTTGTTAGAGTTACTTTAACTAATATAAATGTTGGCACTGATGTAAATGGGGGAGAGTTTTTTGGGTTATTTCCTAGCTGGAGAAATAAACCATCCTTTGAACTCTTGCAGCCGGGTCTCAGTGCCTCTTTCCCCGACAAGGGGTTTTGCTGGCTATTTTATTTTTTCTCTCACACGTAGTAAGACGAGGAAAGGCACCTACATTTTTGGTGACCCCCGCAACGTGATTTAGGGAGGTGCCTTGAGGCCTGCGCCGCCCAGCAGCGAGATCCAGGGTGCCCCCCCAGCAGAACTATCGCCTCGGCGGTTGACCAGACTCTGCACACCAAGAAGAAAGGGTAAAGGGTTCCCGGTTGACGAATACCTGATCGAAAAAAGCTGCACGCCAAGGCAGGCCACGGCTTGGTTGGGGGACGGACCTGAGCGAGGTCCGGCCGTGAGCGGCGACCCTCGGAGTACCTGACTGAACACGTGGAGTCCCGGTTGCAAAGACCCCAAAGGAAGGTAAGGGGAAATACGGGAAGAAGGGAATTAGCAACAAAGGGAAGGTAGCCAATAATAGAGTCTGCATGAGTGACGGTGAGGCTTTTCTGATCTATCCTTTATAGGTGTTGTAAGAAGAAGAGGAAGAGAAGTGGTATCCTAGCCCGTAGGGGGTAGAAGGCGGCGCCACGTAGCATTTGTCCCGACCAAGTGCAGAATAGAGAGAAAGAGAAAAATAGTAGGCGTCTCGTGTAGGCTCGGAGTAGTTTTTAGAATATTCTTTTTCCGTGGAAGAAATCTTGAGACATAATAAAGGTGAAAGAGGTGGGGAGTGAATGTGAAATAGTAGGTAGTATAGGGAAGAAGAAAAAACAGGGACAGTAACGGGAATAGGGAAAGAACAAACGCGCGCAGGCAGTGCATGTGTATGTTGCCCGATTATATGTTTGTTGGTCTGCTTTTATGTATATTTCTTGTTGAACACGCTAAAGTATTTTAATACAAGTAATTTATGATTGATATAAGGTAAAGCAGAAGAAATGAGGGGTGATCAGGTAACACCTCTCAGAAGGTTAATGGGACATATGGTAATTGTGAGCATTGAAAAAGAACGTATTATTTCTACATATTGTAACTGACATACCTAGTTAGAGGTGGGAAGAGATTCAAAGTTATTAGAATACACAAGAAAGGAAAAGAAACATTGCCATGGGGGGAGTAACACCACTGGCACATATTTGCCAGCACCTTCCACTTTATAGCGACAGGTCACGATCAGTGGATCACTGAGATAAAGGGAGACGGGGTTACACCAATTTGGCCAGATGGAGGATCATTTGACAAAAAAAGAGTGTTGGACCTAGTATCAACACATTTGCTAGCACGATACAAAGGGAAACAGTTACAGAACCGGAGAGAAGTGTCAGATTTATGGCGAATGTTTGAGGAAGTTTCCCCCACGGCAGAGGTAGGTACAAGCCGAATGACAGAAAAGCAGAAAAACCCTGAAGTAGGCGGGACACCAAAAGGGGAATGCTCAACAACTACAACCGAAAACGAAGTAACAAAAATCTATCCTTTAATGACTAGGCCAGCGGTAGGGTTTAGTGAACCCCTGTATATACCTCCCACCGCCACTGCCCAGAGCGGGGCAACAGCCCCCGAACCTCCACCATATGACAAAGGAGGCCTGTATGGCCCCACGAGTGCGCCTCCTGTGGACATAACACGTTTAAACAGGTGATTTGAACCGTCAGCTAGCACACGCACAAATGTAAATAACACGGTTAAGAGCTTTATGTGACAAAGGGCAAATGCTGCCAGGGGGAGGGGAGGTAACCCCGCTGTCACTGGCAGATCTCACACTCCCGATAGGGGCAACAAGCAATGCAACCCCAGTAGCCTCGGTATCAGGGCAGTCTATAGTATCTCAAGGGACGTCATCGCAGCAAAGACAAGAACAAGAGTGGCAGGACAGTTCCTGTTCCAATTGAATAACAAAGCCAGTGAGAATTATACGCCCAGATACACCAGAGAGTCAACAAAGTGGAGACCAGGGTGAAAGACAAGGAAGTGAACCGAAGGAAAACTGGGAGGATAATAACGAGCTAGAGTCAGAAATCGTAGAAATATGGGACGATTTAGATGAATATGAAGAGGCAGCTGCCGTGGAGGGTTCCCCACTGCCAAACCGCCGTTATCCAGACACACTATCGCCACCATTATGGCAAGGTAGATTAAGACAACGAACAAGGAGGATAGGAAACATATTGGTAAGTAAAACGAAAAAAGGGAAGACGAGCAGAACGGGAAAGAAACAAAAACTACAAATGCCACTGATACATAAAAGGAGCAGGTACGCCAAATTACATTCCGTGGGCCCAAATGGACAAAACCAACCTGTTAAAACTCCTCCCCCCACTGACGGGAGGGTCAGGTAAGTGGATACATGTATTTGAGAAGAATACGGCAGGTGTGCCGTTAGCGATAGGTGATGTAAAAAGTCTATTAGTTTCAGCAATCGGGGACCAAGCAGACAATCTGGGAAAGGGCAGGGTTCCCGGGAGTAACGATGAGCTGTGACCGACACGATGGATCACCATTTAACAATGTTTGAGCACAAGTGTGGGATGCATTGCGGCGTGCATTTCCAGACGTTCCAGATTTACATGCAGTGATGCAGTGCACAATGGAGGAGAACGAGGATCCTGCGCAATTCATTTTGCGAGTGAAAGACTTATGGAGAAGCGAAACTGGTACGGCATGGAATCAATCAACAGCTTTATTCTATTTTATCATTAAAAAGGGGTTGCCGAAAGAGGTGCAGAAGGCCTTGGACAAAATAGCTGGAACCGAAGCCAAAGGGTGGCCTGAAATTCAGAGCATAATTGTACACCACTGGAGGAGGATGAAAGAGAAGGAAAAGGAGGTCACGCAAAAGAGGCTGGCTGACGAAGCAAAATTAGTACAGACGAAATTAGTGAAGGTCGCCGCCATTACTGCCAGTACAACAGCAGAGAGGAAACGAAGGAGAGGAAAACGCGGGAGGAAGGCCCGTTGGGATAGCAGCGCAGTGGGTTGGAGAAGATCAGGGACAGTGGAACGGAGAGGAACAGACATGCCAAGGATCGCAGTGGCAGAACAGGCCGGCCCAAGGAAGAGCTGGGTACCGCGGGCAAAGGGGAGGATACGGAGGAATGGGAAACAGAGGGTATGGTGGGCAAGGACCAAGGGGAGGACAACAGGGGTCATGTTGGAATTGTGGAAGATGGGGACATTATTCACGAGATTGTAGAATGCGACCATCAGGGTATTTTCAACAGCAACAACAACAGCCCATGAACAATTAACAAGGGTGGGGCTACCCACACCCAGGTAGCCCTTGTGGAGCTCCAATGGGGAGGGGGGGGACAACAGGATCAATACTGCTATGACCCCCAAATGCAACAGAGACAGCCAGCCCCGCAACAGCAGCAGCCACAACAGCAAAACGCACTACAACCCATGGCGAGACAAAACCCAGTAGGGAATATAAACAATAACCCTTTTGCAGCGGGCGCAAACGGTGCCCCTGCACCATTCTGCGGCGTAACGGTCGTGGGTGACAACGTTTTTTCAATGCCAGGTCAGCAAATATACCAAGACTAGGACAGCCCACAGGGAGCACTTGCGTGTCCAGTCCTATCCACCACACAAAGTGAAAATGAGGAACCACTAGTGGCGGCAGAGATAGGAAACAAGCAGTTTATCTTTATGGTAGACTCTGGAGCAGAAAAATCATGCCTCACAGAAGGGCGGTTTCAGCTCTCGGGAAGAAATTTGGAGACGCAGGGGTTCTCTGGGGCTATTTTAAAAGTTCCTTATACAAAAGATCTTGATGTAACAGTGGGGGGAAAAACAGTGCGTGCACCCTTATTGTATTACGAAGACGCGCCAATCAATTTGATGGGACGAGACCTACTCAGTAAGTTAAACAGGACATAGCCTTTACTGAAAGAGGAATAGTGTGCACGACGCCAGGGGTATGCCCCGTACGGGCACTCTTGATAATAAGCACGATTACAAAGGAAGTTGCAGTAAGAGGGATTCCCATTGACATGGACATGTTCGTCTATGGAATACAGGTATTAGCCAGAGTAGTGCCTGAAATAACACAAAAAGAGTGGAGAATACCATCCGACTTCATATTCCGCCCAATCACACCAACAGATGTAGTGCCAGGCACAATTAGGTCTATAGACATTGAGGCAGTTCAAGTTTCCAACAAACGCATTGTGGTCATAGGCCTGGACACGCAAGGACGCGAGTGGAGAAGTGTGCTATGCATAGAGCCAAACATAATGCTAAAAGATATTACTGATGAAGAATTGTTTACTGATTACGAAGGGGATGGAGAAATAATAATGGAAATAAGCATACCATGTGACATTATGATTCAATACAGAGAAATACACAACCCACTCATGGCTAACAAAGGCCCCACTGACAATATTTGAAGAAGACATGGCCAGGGTAGCACCTGAAATTTGGACTACAGGACCACACGATGTAGGATTGTTGCATGAGGTAACTCCCATAAAAATAAAACTGAAACCAGGTGCCCTCCCACCCAGAGTGAAACAATACCCAATATCCAAAGAAGCAGAGGAAGGTATTAGAGAAACAGTGAATGCACTCCTAAACCAAGCTATTTTAGTGCCATCAACTTCCCCATGCAACACAGCGATTTTTCCGATAGCAAAAGGAGGGGCGTGAAGAATGGTCCAGGACCTCCGCCCACTCAATGACGTCATCCAAAAAGAGTTCCCTTTAGTGCATAACCCGTCATCAATATTGTGCAGTATACCAAAAGAGGCAACTTGCTTCACTGTCATTGATCTGAAAAATGCCTTTTTCTCTGTGCCACTCGCACCAGAGTCGCAGTACCTTACAGCTTTTACATTTGGAAACAGCAGATATGAACATCGCAGACTCCCACAGGGGTATTGCGAGAGCCCAAGCATTTTTAACAGGGTACTACGAGAAGACATTGGCAACATAGATGTAGGGAGCACCATTATACAGTATGTAGACGATTTACTCGTCTGCAGCAAAACAGAAGAAGAGTGTAGAGAAGACTCGATAACACTGCTTAACGTATTGGCTGCCAAGGGATACAAGGTGGACAAAGGAAAGTTACAATACTGCCTTGCTGACGTTGTGTATCTTGGCCAGCAAATATCTAAAGATGGAAAAAGAACACTACCAGCCAGAGCAGCAGCCATTCGACCCATTATCATACCAAAAACAGTGAAGGACATGCAGAAATTTCTTGGCATATGTAACTATTGCCGAGCGTGGATCCTCGACTACGCAGCATACACACGGCCAATGCTACAAGCCGTAAAAGAAGCACAAAAGAACAGAGCCCCAATAAAATGGACACAGGAGACAATTGCTCAATTCTCTCGATTAAAAGACCTTATTTCAGACGCCCCAGTCCTTGCAAATCCAGATTATGAAAGGGAATTTTTCCTGTTTTCACACAGCAATGGAACATTGATGACAGCAGTATTGACACAAGACATCGCTAGGCCACAAACCATTAGCGTACTACAGTGGAATATTAGACCCAGTAATGCAGGGACATTTCGCTTGCGAGCAGGCCATCGCTGCAGCGGCCTTCACCATTGAGAAAAGTGCCACGATCGTAATGGGATGTCCAGTGACTCTATATGCAGAACACTCGTTGTTTGCTATCTTAGAAAGATCAAAATCACACAGAGAGCCTCTGCTTATGAAATAATAATATCAAGTCCAAATGTACATGTGGTCAGATGCAAGCCAGTGAACCCAGCTACCTTCATTACAGAGCCATGCACAACTGAGGATTTACAGGACCACGATTGTAGCACATTTGAGGGAGAGGGCGATGACATTCCCAAAGCAAGCGAAAACGCCCTTACAGAAGGAGAAATGTATTTACTAGACGGGTCAGCATCCATAAACTCAGAGACAGGAGAGAAACATGTGGGAATGGCGGTAGTGCGCATGGAAGAAGACACATACAAAGCGATTGTTCAAAAACGCCTCCCCTCATACTACTCTGCACAAGCAGCTGAACTGACTGCGCTAATCAGCGCATTACACACAGCCAAAGATTGTGCCGTGACCAATATTCAGATTCAGCTTATGTCACCACCGCAGTTCACTCAGGGCTATCACGTTGGCGAAGAAGAGGGTTCAGAAGAGCAGACGGGTCCCCTGTACAACATGCGACGTTGCTAAATGAACTAATAGAAGCTTTAGCAGAACCATTGGTAGTAGCGGTGGTTAAATGCCAAGCCCATACCCATAAGACAGATGCCGTCTCATTGGGGAACGCGGCAGCGAAAGAAGCCTCGTACTTCAATAAGACACCAACATCAGAGTACATTGTAAAAACAACCACAGCAGAACAACCAGCAGATGCATACAATAACACACCCATAGCACAATTGATAGAACTCCAGAGAAGGGCCCCACCGGAAGAGCAGGAGTTGTGGGGCAAACGAGGGTGTAAGCAATCGGCCACAGATCTCATTTGGAGACATGAAACGACAGGCAAGGTAATGATGCCCGTAGAATTATAAGAAGTAGCAGTCCAACAACTGCATTTTCCGGCTCACGTTGCAAAACACCACATTGCCTCAGATATTCAAGAAGATTGGTTTGTTCCTAATCTACACAAATACTTGTCTAAATTTGTGATTGAATGTACTACATGCCAAACTTACAATTCAGGAATGACATTGCGAACTCTGCGTGGCACTTTGCCACGCGCTACAGGTCCATTTAGAGAATTACATATCGATTACACCGATATGGGAGAAAGGTGTAACGGAGCAAGATACTTGACTGTGGTGGTATGCCCTTTTTCACGGTGGGTGGAAGGGGGCCCTGTCCCCATCCTGATGCAAAATGTGCTGTCAAGTTCCTTGTGAGAGAAGTATTCTCACGGTGGGGAATCTGTGACGTGATCCGTTCAGACAACGGCACGCACTTTGTGAATGACCTCTTCAAAGAAGTAACCTCCCTTCTGGGGGTGAAACACAAACTATGTTCGATTTATCATCCAATGGAGTTGTGGAGAGGATCAACAGGCTGCTGAAAAGCAATTTATCGAAATTATGCAGCACGTTGAAAAAAAAATTGGGTAGATTGTCTGCCCCTAGCACTGTTCCAACTCAGAAACCAACCATGCAAGGATCATCATTTAAGCCCGCACGAAATCGTGACGGGAAGGAGAATGCACACACCGCTCTCCCCTGTTAGGAGGGAGTCTGATGCGCACAGGACTGCCACAGTGCTGGGAGAAGAGTTTAAGGAATACCTTCCTTAACACAGCTAACACGCGCAGTACGCAGCATAGCAAAACAAATTGTTTCACCATTTACTGAAGATGTATCAACAGACACCTCCATGCTGACAGCAGACAGCCCGGAGGGGCCTTTAATGCCAGGGGAGCAAATTCTTGTTAGAAATTTTGTAAGAAGGTGGAATTCACCAAGATTTCATGGTCCATACACAGTGGTGTCCAGCACCCCAACTGCAGTTAAAGTTACAGGGTTAAAGTACTGGGTGCACCTCTCAGACGTAAAAAGGGCACACAGTGTTACACCTCCCCAAATTGAAACTGACTGTGTGGATGCCATCACTGGCACAAGTTGACATGATGACAATTGCAACTTAGACAGGGAAAGTATAGGGGAAAAGCAAAGGTTTTACATATTTTGTCTCTCTCTCTCTTTCTTTTCTTATAAATCGTGTTGGTTTTTCTATTTTTTCCTCATTTATTCCATGATGAAATGAAAAGGAATTGTTAAATGCCCAACTGAGTAAAGAAATGAAAAAGATTGAATAATTGCAATTATTTTTCTTTCATATGACTTAACGAATTTGTCTCGCCCACATAGGTTCAACATGAGCCAATGCAACTAAATGGCTGAGCAAGCTGAAATGTTAGATAGAAATAGGGATGCCACTAGGGCCAGTAGATTAAATAATTTGGAATGTGTTATAAAATATGCTGCCATACTATTTGCAATAATGATGTTTTATCTTATTTGGTATAATGTTGTTTTATATGTGGCAAATTAAATGAACAAAGGGGGGAGAGGAACTGATCTGGCAAAACCAGGGTCTAAACTAATATGGACTGAAGCAACAGCTATTTTGAAGGACACTTATAACATTGAATTGAATAGTAGAAATATAACTTTGCCCCTTGAACAAATGCACGTAAACGAAACTGCTATTCCATTGTTGAATAATACTGTGGCCAAGGAAATAGAGCTTGGATGGAATGTAAATGATGATTACTATTGGTTAACTAATTCCAGAAATACAATCATGCATTCACACACTGCACCAGAAACCACTACTGAATACACACGTCAACATGAACAATATAGATGAAGCATGGACTAGAATATTCCCGCTGCAATATCCACGAGTTGGTACCCAATTAAAAAACAGGAGGAGAAAAAGGGGGGTGGAAAAAAAACAGATACGATATTTATCATAACCTGGGGTTAGATGAAATAGAGGACCCCCGACACCCTGACCAATCAAACAAATGGTATTTAGACATGAGCGCCGCAGCAAAGCAAGCAAGTAATGAAAGTTGTTATGTGTGCTCACTTATTCCTCACGCAACTGGAACCCCAAAAATGTTAATCCCACAGGAAGTACCCTTGTCTGAGGCCCAATGTTTGATTCATCTGATGCTGTGTAGAATAAAAAAGGCATTTCAAGCACACACAGTCACTATGGAAAAATTGGAAAACTAACAAACTTGCACCAGCAGACGACAAGGAGTAATCTGCCTCCAGGAACCATTTTTCGTTATAAAAGGCACAAGATATGCGGATGACAAGTGGCATGATGAAACGATTGAATGCAAAGCTGAGGGGCTTCGAGGGCTGCCAGATGAAACATACGAATGGGCAAAAGAAACGTGCATCCCCATCTGGACACAGCATATCACCAAGCTGACATGGGTCACACCCCTGGAGAGACCCATAAAGATTCAAAAGGAATTACCGCACAAACTTTGCTTCCATGGAGAAGGGAAGGTGAACATGGGAACCGTGCGGCAGTGCAATAAGACTTTAATAATGCCAGTCATGAAAAAAGGCACTGCTGCATTAATGGACATATACTGGATCTGTGGCAAACGAGGTTACCTGCATCTCCCAGCATCCTGGAGGGGCACTTGTGCCCTAGCCACACTTCACTCAGCACTAATGGTGATACTAGAGAGCCACGTCCAGTTTACAGCAGGCCAATCGACTGACACATCGGCAGCAGGGCAATCGGCTGAACCATCGAAAGCGCCCGATGAGACAATCACAGAGCCCCCAGCATACGAACTATTGTCAGAAGAAACTTTGAAAACCAAGCTGTCACGCAGCAAAAGATCCAATTATATTTCGTCCAAATCGTCAGAACTCCTTGCTGAAATCCCACAACAGTATAAGCTTTTCTCATCTGCAGAAACATTCTTTGCATCGTTCCTAGCACCAGGCGTTCAAGCAAGGGCAAACGCGAAATGGCTGCAGATAACACGCTGGGAGCTCATCTAGCTGGCCAACGACACTGAAGAAGGATTCAACATCATAAAAATAGAGCTCCGTGCACTGCGCCTGATGACGATGCAAAACAGATATGTCTTAGATCTTATCACGGCGATGGACGGTGGTATTTGCAAAAAAATGGGGGGGGGCGTGTTGCACGTTCGTACCAACTTCCGAAGATGATAACGGGACACTGTCACATGTGATAACAGCAGTGCATAATTTAGGAGAAAGAATGAGAGCAGAAGGTGGAGTAGACAACAACACGTGGTTCGACGATCTGTTCAGCTGGATACCATCATGGGTGAACATTGCAGCAAAGATACTCATTCCCATCATAGTCTTTCTTCTCCTAATATTCTGTGTGTGCCAACTGGGACTAAGATGCTGTGAAAATAATATGCCTAATTCAGCAATGATGATGGTAACCGTGGGCCGACAGACAACGGTGGCTACCATGATAGATGCCCAAGTACAAACCGGAGAATACACCACACCACAATATAGGATGACTGCCATTTATGACAGTATGGGGATGTGGTCGATAATCTACATTACACTACCATTAGAGAACCAAAAAACTTGCTGTGGTATAACGAGGTATGGATAGATTTAGATGGGGATGGTGGGATTTACTTAATGGTTACCCCAGAAGAATACGCAAGAAGAGGTAACAGCTTAAGAAGTGTGTGTAAAGCATGGATGCCAATAAAGGGTACACCTGCTTGGGATGAGGCTGTGGCTGAAGCGGAGCGCTACCGAAGGGAGAACGGAAAGAACGAGATAAAGTAGTTTGTTAATTTAGATGTAACGAAAGGGGGGAATATATGGGAGCGAGGGGTCCCCGGGCCCCCTCGCGTCGTACGCTCCTCAGTACAAGGCTTGGACTGCGTGCCTCCGGTAGTGGGATTGCCCCTTGCCCTTATGTAAAGTTAACCATGGTTGGCTGCTACATAGATGGGACTACTGAGCAGGACACGGGGCATCCATCTTTTGTGACCCCTTCGACTCCATCTTGGGTAAACAGGCCTCACTGCGATAGTACAGCAATGCTTAGCTCCTCCTTTCCACCGCAGCAGCCAAGGACAGAGACACACACACAAGGCGCGCAGGCAGCTGGCTGGCCCCCACCCTTGCACTCCCCTTGCGAAGGAAAGCTCTGTGCTTCCATTCTCACGCTGAAGCTGGAGAAAGTTGCAACAATCAATATGCTACAGTTTTCTTCCTCTGAGATCACCGTTCGTCTGAGAACCGGCACGTGAACCAGGATGAGCTAAGCACTTTCTGCTCGATTCGTCCTCAAACATGCAAGCCACCCACCCCCATTAGAACAATGTATTGCCATCCTGACCCTGCACCCCCTGTAAGGTATTTCTTTCAAGTGCCAGACCCTCGCCTGTGCTGCGAAACCCACCCAACACACCCACTACTAACCTTAAGCATTTTTACTACTATATATGTTTTTACTTGTACTAATGAGTTTGAAACCTAGAAGAGATGGGAAACATAGCCTGATTCTTTTACATGCACAATGAAGGTCAAGGCCTTCAATTAAAGCCACGAATGACCCAATTGTACTGACAATAATCATTGTGTGTAACTTAAGTAGAAATGCGACAAGTAGCATAAAATGTTTTAAATAATTTGTTATTTAGTATGTAACATGTTAGCTTAGGTAGTGACCGGACCCTGACCTGCATGGAGCACAAGATGTTTGACGTCCATCAGCTACTCAGCCAACCAGAAGGAAGAGATGCTACCCGCACCTACAGCACCACACCGTCTGGCCAATCGGGTCCCTTTAGTATTTTTTGTTAGAGTTACTTTAACTAATATAAATGTTGGCACTGATGTAAATGGGGAGAGTTTTTTGGGTTATTTCCTAGCTGGAGAAATAAACCATCCTTTGAACTCTTGCAGCCAGGTCTCCGTGCCTCTTTCCCCGACAAGGGGTTTTGTCTGCTATTTTATTTTTTCTCTCACACGTAGTAAGACGGGGAAAGGCACCTACACCTCCATTTCCCCTTCCCTCTTCAGTCCCTTCTCAGTACATGTGATCTACTCTATCCATGCACCATAGCATGCAACGTTGGAGTCTTTCATTACAGCAACCTTTACCTGCACCATTGATTACGTCTACTTTGGCTGCATCCAAGATGAACTTCATAATGTCAGAAAAATATCCTCACTTAAAATTCCACTAACTTACTGGCCTTAGTACTCAGTTGCTTTGACTACGGTACCAGATCCTGCTCGTCTCTCCTCTTTAGTCCTTCTTACCACTATATAAAGCGCTCAACTTCGCCACTTGTACCATCTACAATGTACACTGTTCTTCTTTTGTCCCGCCACCCCAGCCACCAGGCCAGTTAAATTTCGACCAACAAATGATCTATCTTCAAATTTCTATTGCTGGTGAACAAATCTCTGCATCGGCTTGCACCCCCCATCCCCCGCATATTTCCCACTACTCTCCTCAATGTACCCTCGGCTCTAGTTCACTCCCTAATCCTTCGCCTCATTTTGTGCTGGCTCTCAAACCATTGGAACTCCCCTTTGCCCCACCTCAAAAATCCCTTTACAAGTCAAGCCTTCAAATCTTCACTAAAACTCCCCCCTTCCCAATCTTGAAAAACACAACCCCTCTAAAGACTCCTACATTACTACCTCCTCCGCACCCCCATGACATACCTGCACCTTCCCGCTCAGTGCAATGTAAACTGTTTATAGCCAGTCCCCTTGGATTACTGTCTGTATGGTCGGTTCTGTTCTCTTTATATTTATTATTTTGCGCTCCATCAACCACAGGTCAGTCACTCACCGTCCCCCTGACTATGTATTGCCACAGATTCATGAATGCCCTATTGTATGCGGATTGAATCGTTTGTGTTTCTGGGAGAAGCACTGATGTACCCTAAATTACAACAAATGAATACAAATACAAATCTAGGTATCTTTTCCAAATTTGCAATTACCATCGATCAGTTTCCAACTTTCAAGATCACAAATGTTCGTTTTATAAACATTTTACGAAAGAATATGAAAGCTTGGAAAGTGTTTATAGTTGCTACTTCAGATTGTACAATTTAAAGAACTTAACTCACAAACTGTCATATTACATACAACTCAAACCACGATAATCTACCCATTAAAATAAAACCCTGCTCTCTCATCACATCCACGTACCTTTCATTTGAATACTTTCGTCCTGGCACTATTAATCATTAACAGGGTACAGGTAATAGAAATAGGTACATTGATGGTACATACAATATTTAAGTGTAAGCAATTTGACAATCCACACGGGGAGTGTGCGCTCGCCAAAGCTTTTTTGAACTTTTGTAATTAAAATGAATGCTGGGAGATAAAACTCCGAAAATGTGTGGAACTAATCTGCACACATTTTCCTCTGCTCACCACACAAGAACATAGTCAAGTGTAGTCCGGGAGGATACAGCCTACAGGTGCAGTTCTCCACGGCACTTTTAGCTGGAATGTCACAGCCACAGGTACATCAAAGCATCTCAGGAAGGGGGAATGCAACACCTTCCTCCAGCCATGGCTAGCCTAATTAAAATATCAAAGGCCCCATGGATCTGACCTCTCTATTGTCTTAAGTTCTGCAGGTGGCAGCGCATACTGATAAGTTAATTGAAACAGCCCTGTGATAGGCCTGAGCGCAGAACTGACAAAAGGAGGCAGGACGGATCTGGGTTGTTTGACCACAAATGTTTTGTCCGCATACGGACTGCCTGCAGTGTAACTGCTCGGCGCACAGTTTTGACCATTCATTAAAAACGGGAGCCTGAGCATTTTTTGTCCCCCGCCGCCAATGTTAAGGCTGCAAGGGAGTGGGAAGCGTGGCTACATGGCCACGGAATAAGCTGCGATTCCTGTGTGCTCCTGCGGATTGGTTCATTATCCTGAAAAAGAGGCATTTGAAGCTTGCTGACAAGTATCATAAAATACCCACAGACATAGGAATGTACCAGGTATGCATCGGTTGTATGCCCAGCAAAATCCACACCAAGAAGACTAATGTACGAGCTGACAGTTTACAGAGCCCAGGTCGCTAAAGGAACCAAGATGGCGCCGCAAGAATAAAGTCGGATACCAACAGAGCTGTAAGGCCAGTCGTAGAGTCAGCTGGAAGACTGTAAACTGATCTTCACCAACAGACGGAAGGTTCGGGAAACGGAATGAAAGTGAAGCAATAAGACGTCAACTGGAGGCAGGATAGCTTGGTGAGAGGTAGCCTGCAGCAGTGGTGAAAAGAGCCGGATACACGCTGAATGGTGCTGCGACTAAACCGAATGTCTGCAGGTTCTTCTTTGCAAGAGCGAATGCTAACAAGGGGAAGTAACGTAGCGAGGGAGTGCCGTTAAGTAATGGGATGCTCACAGGGGCCCGCTCGTGTAGTGCAATGATGGAAGGTAACCGTGCATAAGACCGTCCCTTTGCTCAGCTGATGTGCGGAGTGCTCAGGCAGCCGAATTGCAGAGCCGGGCGTGTGGTCGGGATCGCACCATCCAGAACACCAAGTGAAGCAACACTGTAGCCGACAGATCAATACAGCAAGTAAGTCTGCTTACACAGTGAATGCGTAATTGACATTGTCGGAGGAGCGACATTCATGTAAAGCGTGGAAACGACACAAAAGACAACACAGGCACACTTGTATAGTGGGAGCCCAGGCGGAAAGCACTGCAGATTTTCAGGGAAACACAGATGTAAAGTGGTAGGTGTGGCAAGCCTACAGCCCGAAAATGGGCAGTATAGCAAAACATAAATGCGATACACTGCCCTGACGTATGGGCAAGGGCACTGAAGCAGGGGACCCAGATTTGGAGAGCGGAGCGCCCAGTCTGGTGATGGGTCAGCAGTGAGGGGTACCTGGAAGACAACAGCTGCCTTAGGATAATACAAAACACTGAAGTGACTGTAGATTAGCTACAGGAACATGCAAAGCAGAGCGATGGCAAACAGCAAGCTGTGAGGACGCTGCCACTGTTGTAACCATCAACTAACAGATACAGAAATGCATGCGCCAAGAGTCGAACTGATGCCTCCGGGCCTGCGGGTTTGCGCGTTATAAATAAAATAAATACAAATACAAGGGGAACAATACCCATACAGCCCCAAGTGGAGGCAGGAGTCTACTGATCCGACTGGGACACGGGTAAAAGTGCATTCAGAGGGTACAATTCCCTCAAATATATTTCACCACGGATACCAAGAAGGAAGAGGGGAGATCGAGGTCGAGGCGGAGGCACCACACATGAGGACTTCAATGCAGGTGCTCCTGGCTGCAGCATAACGCAGAGTGCGGCAGAGTCAGCAACGAGCGGAAGGAATGTTGTGACAGCCTAGTTTGCATGGCAAACTCAGAGCCCTTACAGAACAGTGCTTGGTGACAGAGTATGGACTGGTGCGCTGTTAAGACTGAGCAGGGGACCAACCATTGTACCTAGAAATACTAGCTGGCACGTCGCATAACAAGGAAGTTGGACGTACGGGGTGTACGAAATGACACTAAAGAGCCCTATCACTTGCAATAACAGGAGGGTGACACAGAGAGGGAGAGGCAGACGGCAGAACCCGGAAAGGAGACGAGAGACGAGACCACGGCCCCTCTGGCAAACATTCCCAACGCTGAGCAGAGATACCCAGGAGACGACACCAAGTGCACGGGTGCTGACAGGAGGGTTGGGGCATTAGTAGCCACCACAATGACATCAAAACTGAATAAGAATAAAGGGAAACAGTCGTTGATGGACGCATTCGCCAAATCCACTCAGGAGGCGGAGTGCGGGAAATCAACAACGCAAGACGCACATGAAAGTGAACCTCCGGAAAGAATGGACCAACAAATACTTGCGGCGATAGCAGAACTGAAGTTGACACTGGAATGTAAAAATGATGCTCCGAGTATACATTTGAACCTCTTGAAACAGTAGGTTAGAGTGCTGGCAGAACCCACAGTGGTGTTGTAGAAAGAAGTGAAGGTGAACACAATCTGTTGTAAAGAAAACTCTCAGGCTGTTGCCATACTGCAACAACAAGTACGAATCTGGAAAACAGAGCTGAAGAAGCAGAAGGCCGGGCACGAGGAAATAATGTGCGGATAAATGGGCTTCCAGAAGAAGAAGAGGGTCAGAACCCTACAAACTACGTGGAAGAAATGCTTCTGCAGGAAATGGGATCCGGGTCACTCACCCAGAGATTTACTGTTGAAAGAGCGCACAGGGCCCTAACAAGAAGACCACAGCCGGGCGCTTCGCCCAGACCAACAATAGCCAAGATATTGAACTATAAAGATGGGGAGAGAATCCTGGAACACTTCAGAAAAGGTGGAACGATCAACTGGGCGTCTGCATCAATAACAGCATATCAGGATTATTACCTTCTTGGTGCAAAAACAGAGGATGAGCTATGGAGCAGCTAAAGAAAGGTTACGGGCGGCTAACCTCGAATACATGCTGCTGTACCCGGCAAAGATGACAATTTTACACTTTACATTGTGCTGTGCTCATGAGACACCAGAGAATGTGAGCAGGTGGTTGGATTCGCAAAACATGCCGACAGATGATCAGACAAGTGAAGGAAGGGATAAGTAAAACTGCAATATGCGATTAATGAACTTTATTGGGACACATGGGCCATGGCTTCATAGGTCGGTAGTGACATTGCAGCTTAAAATATGTACGTCCTTACTGTCGCTTAATGCAGGTAGCACAGGAGTTGCCTAGTTTAGGCGACATCAGGGATCACACTATTGACCCACTTTAGGTAGTTTAGTTAGGATACTGGTAGTTGGTATCCTCCTGCTGCACCCAGAGTACTGTCATGACCACTGTGAGGGGGCACAAGTTGTGCCATAAGCAGGCTCCTACCAGAACCCTGAGGGCCTTAAAACCACTGCAAAAGGGCTCCTGGAGCCAGTCCTGGCGCCTTTGGCACCAGGCTCATATGTAGGAAGGAAGGGCTGTTCAAAATAGGTCCCATTTATGTACATAGGCCTTTAAATCCAACGTGGAAGCACCCACAAAGTTTAGTTCTAAGAACCAAGCCATGCGGTCTAGTGTTTTGGGTGTGGCAGGCCTGGAACTACTTTCCCTGGTACTACTTTACCTGGGCTATATAAACCACACTCTGACTGCAGAACACGCTTCGTGTTATTCTGCAACCAGCAGCGTGACGCTCACCATGCCCAGCTCCTGGTCTTCAGCATCTTACTGTAATCCTACAAGAACAAGATTATTCTGTTTTACCTGAGAAAACACCATCCAGCACTCAGCATCTGAACTGGGCTGCAAACTGTGGAAACCGAGAGAAGAAGCATCACTCACCTGTGAGTACTAGTTTAAGGACTCCCGGCGAACCGCTACCACAGCTGCTGTTCGAACATTGCAACCTGCAATAACGAGAAAGGGAAAACAATATTAGAACATGCGCTTCCAAAACATTGAATTCCATCAGTCTTACCTGAATTCCATCGTGCTACGCCACGCTTCGATCCGGAGCACCACAGCAACATCTGCAAAGGAAAAGAGACTTTCAGGTTCGCTTTCAATATTAAACAACCACACAGCACTGTACTTACCTTAACGGATTGCGGGGGCCTGTTTTTCATCGCGCTCTCATCCACTCGCAGCACCACAGCGGCCTAAGAGGAGAAGAACAAGAAAACACAGGTTGGCTTTAAAAGACAATAAAGGTGCTGCACGCTTTCTCTTACCTAGAAAACGTGCCTCTCCATCCGGCACGTCAGTATCAAGACCTTTGCACCTGAAAAGAAGGAGATAAAGACATTAACGAATTCCCACCATAAACAGAACAAAGACTTACAATTAACAAACCTACCTGCCTACCAGCAGATTCGGGGTCACAGCAGGCCTGGGCCCAAGGGAGGCCTACTGCACAAGTGAAGCAACTCGGGCAGCTCACCAACAAACATCAAGCGCCCATGCACAAGAAACGCAGGATGGATAGCTCACCCTACAAAAAACTGAGGTGGGAAAAGAACCAGTGGGAAGGGAATCGGTCAGAGGGAGGTGGGAGATTCACCCATTAGAGACAGTTATCACAAATCATCCCTTCTGTAACTGCAGATTCATTATTCAACACTGGGCAACTACGCATCCAGGGTTCCAGATCTCAGAGCCTTCCAGACGCCCCTGGGGAGATCAAGTGAGCGTAAAAGTACCAGCAAGGCACGGAAAGGGTCGAGATGTGGGGAAGCCTGAGATTCAGTATTGAAGCTGGACAAATGTTGGGAATGGTTGGGGTGGCAGGTGGAGAGGGAATTGGGGTAGTTAGAGGGAAGTTTGCCAACACAGATGCACAAAGAGACCGTCATGTCATGATAGTGTGGGGTGGAGCAGAGACAGGAGCAGATGGGGGAACTTAAAATTATAACCTGGAATATGAGGGGCCTGAACAGCTACATTAAAAGGAACCGAGTTAAGACATATCTGCGAAGGCAGCAAATTGATATAGCAGGTTTATAAGAAACACACTTTACTAAGTGGAAACAAGACATGATACAGAGGAAATGGAGCAAGTGACACTGGGCTCAACATACCCGGCCTATGCTAGGGGGCGTCCTAATTTGAGTAGCACCAACGGTCCCATTCCAGGTCCTTCAGACCCATCAAGATACAGAGGGCAGGAAGAATACCATCCCTAGTTCCTCTCCACCACAGGCACCAGTTCCGTCACGCCTTTCTCCAGCAGGGTCAAGATTTCCTGCACAAGGAGCGGATCCCGAAGCTTCAAAGAGATTCCCTGGTGGATTGTCGTGAGGCCGCATTAGGAAGGGAAGGCAGTAGCCGTGGGCGATCGTATCCAGAACCGACGCACCCAAAGTAATAGCTTTCCACCCTTCGAGATGCTGAGATAGTCTGCCCCCAACCAGTGAACAATGGAACATGGCCTCATAGCTGTTTTGAAGTGGCTGTGGTAGCGCCTGAAGGCAAAGAGGCAGCTGCCTGAGCGGGTTTGGCACCTCTAGTTCCCCGTCCGCCACGGGTACGTTAACTGTGACCCCTTTGATTAGCGGTTCCTCTCGTTCTACCAAAAGATGAGTAGTAACGAAAGGAACCTCCCTCCACTGTTGTCCCCTAGGGCGAAAAGGCAGAGGTTGACACACAGCTGCGCCCAAAGATTTAGCAGCAGCTTTGGAGGGCTGCAACCTCTCAAGGCTCTCGTCAGCCTTGCTGCCAAACAAATGAGAGCCATCAAAGGACATGTTCAGAAGACTGGCTTGCACATCCGAGCAAAACTCGACTTCTGCAACCACGCAAACCTAAGTATCACGGTGCTCGCAGCCATGAACCAGCTAACCCTATCCACTGTGTCCAACCCAGACTGAAGGGATTCACACATGGCATCCTTGCCATCCTGCACAAGAGCAAGAAACCCATCCCTTTCTTCCCCCTCGGGAATATGCTCAGCCGCTAGAGAGAATTCCACAGAGGGTGCAAAAATCTTGCTAAGGCACAGGTGGAGTTGGCAGACTTCAGTGGCCTACTGCCAGCAGAAAATACCTTGCATGCCCAACCATCGAAGCGCATGTCATCCCCATCAGGAGGGATGGTAGGGTACTTCTGCCTCGAGCTGGCCGTAGCCACTGGAACCACCAAACTCTCTGGAGTGGGGTGAGTGGATAGGTAGCTGGGGTAGCTACCGGAAAGGCGTTATTTCTTAGTCGACCACTTGTTGACCGCCGGAAGAGACACAGAGGTCTGCCAGATAGCCGCTAACCTTTTTTGCAACGCCAAATGAAAAGGCAACACTGGGTCAGTGGACGGACCCTGATCCAAAATATCAGTCATGTCATCATGATCGAATGCAACCGGCGAACCGGACCACCCGAGATACTCTAACTCTAGACATCAACTTCCTATAGGAGGATTCAGCATGAGCCCCAGGCTCTGGTCTACCAGACTCCACCTCAGGAGATGTGTCAAGGCCACTGGCACCATGCAACGACTGACGCAACTCCTCCAGCTGACTGTCTTCAGAAGACCATGTCAGGAGCCTCATGAATTTCAACAGTTTCAAACTACATATCTGACCTCTCCTCATCAAATACCATGCAGAGAATGAAAGAACTCCTTCCTAGGGACAGGAGCGGCCCTGGGGTCCACAACAGGCCTCACAGTCTTGTATAAAACCCTTCTCGGAGGATCCCCAGTACCAGGGGCCTCCACCGGCAAATTCCAGCCAAATTACCCCGAAGGAGTCTAGGATGGCGATGGCTTCGGCGTCGACAATGGCGCTGAAGGCTACGAGGGCTGGATCGAAGGCAAAGCTCCGACAGCTGCACTCGATGCCGACGCCGACCTCGAGCCCTTTCCAGATTTCTGCGGTTTCGCTGGGGATGAAGACTGAGACCTGGATCTGGCACGTCTATGGAAATCCACCGGAGCCTTGTCTGAACGGGACCTCGACGGTTCCCGATGTTTATCGTGCCGAGTGCCCGGGCTGAAGGTGCGCGAGCATCGGACCAAGTCCGTTCCCTGCTGCCTTCTTACGGAGGCACGGATGGGACTGTGCCCTGGGGTGGAAAAATCACCAGCATTTGCTCCCTGAATGCCTCCCATTCCTCAGGAGTTGAGGATTTAGTGAGACAAGCCATCGTCCGATAAGGACAGGGAAGGGGACCGGTGACGCCGCTTCCGGGAGTGCCAAGGCGAGGACGTGTGGCAGGACCCACTCCGGGATCGAGATCCCCGGGATTCCTTCCGGCAAGGAGAGTCCCCCCTCGAATCGTCAGTGGAAATACCCGTAGCTTTATGGGATTTACAAGGTTTAGAAACCTGACCTACCTGTAACTTTCCCTTACGCTCCTGCAAGGCCTTGGCAGTCAACGACTGGCACTTCGAGCAGTCGTTGGTATCATGACTTTCAGCCAGACACCACAAGCAGATGCGGTGCAGGTCCGTAATCGACATTTTGGACTTACAGTCCCGGCATGTCTTCAATCCAGACCGTGGAGTCAGAGGGGTAGAAGATGAAGACATTTTCTTCAAAGAAGATCACACGAGGCGTGCCGAGTCTCGAAACAAATACTTTTGCAGAAAAAACAGAACTGAGGCTACGGGAGCCATGCGTCCCATTTATAACATCCGGTGATGTCACCCTCGATGGAGGCCTTCGAGGGACAAATCGACACGATGCCACCGACGCAGGATGCCCTCTGCCGAAAAAGAAAATTCTGACGCAGCACAGCTGTGGACAGTACATGTCAAAGATGTGGACATAATCCATTTGAAATATATTTTGAATCTTTCTTTTTCCAGAGCTTTTTATTTGATAGCAGTGATTAGCTTTTCCTGCCAACACATGTTTCAGCTGTGTTGGCAGGAAAAGCTAATCACCACTTAGATTCAAAATATATATTGTGTGCAATAATTTAGGAGGAATCTGACCGCTCACCATTAGCTTCTTTAAGCTAAATTGATGGACAATCCACAGTGAATAAACCAATAACCAGTTTATGACTCAACATCAAAAATGTGCATTAAGGGGACTGGGAGTCTTGACTGTTAATCCTTGCAGCTAGTATGTCTAATTGTGTGTATATACAAGCCAAGTAAATAAGAACCTAAATGAAGTGGTTTGCGTATCAGAGTACATGTCCCCGCTACCCCATTCATTTGAGGGTGAATTTGTTCAATATGTGGGCAGGTTCATGCCACATGACAGACATCAGCCTGGTCTGAACCACATCCTTTACAGAGAGGGGATCTGTTGGGAAAGAAACTGCACAAGCAGACGGGTAAGTGATAAACCTGGTATAGGAATTTAAAGTGGATTAATCTAAACCAGTTGTTCAGGGACAGGTTGCGGGTCTGCATGCATAGGACATTCCACTCTTCTTCAACTATCAACATCTTACTCATCTTGTATTGGAGACCACCAGTTTCTTGGTGGACAGCGGAGCAGTAATATATTGAAGTATTGAGCAGGCCATAGGGGCTCGTGGGAAATCTGGCCATTTGGATTTGAGTACCTCCCTTAAATGGAAATCCAACAACAGTCACTGCCGTCCACTCCCCCTGGTCTTTTAAGGCGTCTCATGTGATGAACTACCCATCCTGCACAAGATCCCCCAGGGTTAGGACCCACCAATCTGTCAAAATTTCTCGACTATTTTTCATGGGTGAGTGGGACACCATGGACTCTAAATATGGGCAGGTTTGGGGAATAACAAGCTCCCTCCCCCACCACCCGGCACACCTGACTCCAGGCTTTTCAAGTGATTTCCACTGGTGAATCTCCGACTGCCCCGCCTTCTCCAGGTGGCCCCGCAACAGTCCCTTCAAATTATTCGGGTAGGTAATCGCTTTTGCTAGGTGCGTATGTGGGAGTTCCACCGCAGGGGACCACCACTAAACAGAGTATTGTATCTGTGCAGCCAGGAAATAAATATACAATTCTTGCTATTCCAGCCTGCCATGTTTATAGGGAAGGGCTAGGGTGTTGTATTACACCCTCGCCTGTTTACCCACCCCTGCAAGTCGATCCATCAGACTCTTAAGGCGGGATCAGAAACTCACTGGGAGCTAAGGTGGGTACATTGTTGAATATGTCTAACAATTTCGGAAGGATCACCATTTTGGCCAAGGATAACCGAGAGGTCTGAGAGATAGGTAAAAGAATCCAAGACCCTTTTCTGTGCTCCAATATCTCGAGTGTCTTTGCACAATTATCCCTGCATAATTCTCCCACAAATGGGGTCACCAGGATGCCCAGATAACGAATGCCCTGTGGACACCATCTGAAGGCCTCCCCTATATCTGACCTCTGCACCCCTGGAGTCCGAGGGAGCCCCTGAGATTTGCACCAGTTTATTTTCAACCCTGAAAGGTCCCCAAACCTACATATTTCCTGCACCAGTGGTCACAAATTATGCCCGCGATATTTCACGTACAATAGTATATTGTCCGCCTATAGGGATATTATGGAGAGATACAAATGAATCTTAACACCCCGGGTAGGAGTGATACTACCAAATGCAGCAAGCCAGTGGTTTGATTGGTGACAGGGGGCAACCAGGTCTTGTACCCTGCGTTGGGTAATATTCAGAGGTCATTCCGTTGGTGTACACCGCCGCTCAGAGTGCCGCGTACAATAAACTGACCCATTGTAGAAATGCTAGCCCAACTCCCGACCGGCGGAGGACCTCTGACAGAAATGGCCACTCCACGGAGTCGAAGGTCTTCTCCGCGTCCAGGACAGCCACCTGGATCTCAGGATTTACATTCTGCATAAGCATGAACAATCGTCTCGGGTTGTTCTGGGTGGACCTCCCTGGGATGAAACCTGATTGGTCTGGAAGGACAAATCCCTGCATATATGGTACAAGTCGATCAGCAAGTGTTTTGTCTAGGATTTTATTATTCGTATTGATTAGGGATAATGGTCTATATGAGGTGCATTTTAGAGAGTCTTTATCCGTTTTAAACACTGTCACAAGGGCGGTTCTAGTGGATTCAGGTGGAACACCTGAGTATCTAGCAGCCCTGTACATGTCCTGCAGGTGTGGCAACAGGAGATCCACATATGCCTTGTAAAGCTCAGCTGTTATCCCATCCAAGCCAGGGGTCTTCCCGTTAGTAATGGAGGACCGCACTACGGAGCTCCTCATCCATGGGAGGAGCATTCAGGCTCTCCCGCTGAGTCGGATCCAACCAACCTAAAGCTATTCTATCTAGGTATTGCGCTATGGAATCTGTACCCGGTGTTCTTGATGTGTCTCCAAGTCTTTAAACTTTTATTTTTATTGGCATATGCCAGGAAGTTACACGTACAGAACACTCAAGAGGGCGATATAGCATTACATACATACACGACAAACCACAAGACATGGCAATGACAGACAATGTCACTGTGAGCAGTTGGCATTCAAGCATAGCGATAATATAAAGCATATTCATGGTGGGGGAGACATGCTGGAGGATAGGATCTCATCAGAAACTTTGTTGAGATAACTACAAAAGGCAGTCCAGACATTTCTGGGGCGAGACGGTACAGGTAAGGTTGCTATGTACTCCTCTTCACAGGTTTGTGTCCACGTGAGGGCAGCGAGCCACATCTTAAAAGGTAGGGGGGGGGGGGGTGATTCTCTTCCAGCATTGCAATATGCATTTTTTAGCCACCATGCTCCCCACATTCCGAAATCTGGCCATTTTCCTTAGCTCATCTCCACTCCAGATCCCAAACAGCACCACCATTGGGTCTGGATCGATTAGTGTACCCGCAATCTCAGACAATGCAGCCAGTACCTCTCTCCAGAATGCATGTAGAGCAGGACACGACCAAAACATGTTGGTGTGATCAGCGCCCTCAGCCCGGCATCTGGGACAGGTCTGCAATCCACCCCCAGCGATCTTTGTCTGTCTATCGGGGGTGTAGTACACTCTACTGAATATTTTGTACTGCATGCAGCGATATCTAGCACTCAAGGACACTTTCCTTGTATGGGAGCAGCTAGCCTTACATAACGCATCTGTGATGTTCAGGCTGAGTTCTGCAGCCCAGGCATCCCGGACCTTAGGAGTCGAATTGGGGAGTTTCATAAGTAACATTTTATATAGAGGAAACTACACCCCTACTATCACCCCATTGGGCAATGTATTGTAATTTTGGGTTATCTGGAGGTTCCTCCGGGAATGATGACCACATATCGCGGAAAGCAGCACAAAGTCTATAATACTGCAGCATTTCCAGAGCATTGCCTGTATGGCCGGGCCGCCACATCTGAGGGGTGATGAACCGTCCCTCCGGGAAGAAGTCTGTCAATGCGCGGTAGCCAAGGGCTGACCAGTGTTGTGAAAGTCGTTTTTCGTGAGTAGGTCCCAACCCAGGGAAGCGCCATACGGGAGCCATTTATAGTAGGGTCGGGGAATTGCTGGGGGTGTCAAGGAGGCACCGGCACGCCAATAGTGTGGATGCAATAAGGTCAGCCGGGGTGTCAGGTATGTATTTGTGGTGAAGGATCAGGGTCATGGAGTCGACTTCGGGAGCGGCAAGTCTTTCCAGCCGTACATTTGGGGGGGGGGGGGAGCAGTGGGGTATTTATACCAATATGTGGATAATTGTAACTGGGCCGCTGTACAGTATAAGACCAGATCTGGGGCGGCAAAGTCCCCTTTTTCATACGGCAGGGCCATATGTTGCCACTTCTTACGGCCCGCCCCCACATACCATAGGAATTGAGAGCCCATTGCATGTAGGTCCTCAAAGTATTTCTTTCCCGGCCAGATCGGAACATTTCCGAATATGTATAGTAGTTTGGGGACCAGGACCATTTTAATTAGGGAGAGCCTGCCAGCCAAGGAGAGCGGGAGGGCGCGCCATTGAGTCACCTTAGATTCAAAGTATTGCGCGGCAGCTGTGTAATTTCTAGTAATTAGGGTAGATCTGTACAACGCCACATGGAAGCCCAGATATCTAATGCCGCTAGGGGACCAGCGGAGAGGATAATCACAGTTTGGTTGCCGGGTTGCAGAGGTGAGGGGAAAGATCTCAGATTTTGTGTCGTTGGTGAAACCCGAGAAGGTGCTTACCTTGATTATGTCTCTCAATATGGGATCAAGGTGTGTAGATGGATCTCTAACATACAGTAGGACATCGTCCGCGTAGAGCAATATTATATCAGAGGGATCGGCTAGGCGTATGCCCTTACGGGAGTGTCTTGCCCTGACATAGGCCGCCATTTGTTCGATAACCAGAGCAAAAAGAAAGGGTGGAAAAGGGGGCAGCCCTGAAGTGTACCTCTCTGCAGCTCGAGGCAAGGTCAATGAGTTGATCAGGACTATGGCGGTAGGGCAAGTGTAAAGTATCTTGATATATTGGATCATGTTAGGGCCAATCCCCAGGACCGCCCACATATATTGCCATGAGACCATGTCGAAGGCCTTTTGTGCGTCTAGACCGCCTCAGTGTCTTGGTCAATCCTCGAGAGGACATTGAAGAGCCTTCTTATATTGAAAGGCGTACAGCGCCCGGGTACAAAGCCACTCTGATCATTATGGACTAGTTATGTCATGAATGGAAGGAATCTATTAGCTAGGATATTTTTGTATCCAAGTTCATGAGCGAGAGGGGCCTATAGGATCCGCATTCATCACTAGGTTTCCGGCGGACTGTTATGATTGCCTTGCTCATTGACGGGGGAAGAATGGACAGATGGAGTGCTTCGTCCCATACCACCAGCAGTCTAGGAGCGAGGATGGCGACATGTTCTTGATAGAACTCTGAGGTAAGGCCGTCAGGGCCTGGAGCCTTACCACGAGGGAGGTCTGTGATGGTCTTGACGATCTCGTCTAGCAATATGGGTGAGTCTAGCTGCTCACAAGTGGATTGGGACACCAAGGTCATGGGTATTTGATCTAGCAGATCAAGGATATCTTGTGTATTGTGTACCTGCAGTTGAGTATATAGGTCAGTATAAAACTGTGAGAAGGTCGAGAGCAGTTGTTGGTCAGACCACTGTGGAACACCTTGATTGATGCATTCAATGTGGGATCTGCCCCCCTCCGCCCTAATTAGTCTAGCCAGTGTTCTCCCAGGTCTTTCCCCCCTCACCATATTTCCTTGCCGCGATTGGTCGCGAGAGAAACATTCTCACCCATGGCGTGAGATTCAAATGTCTCAAGTTCCTCCCTGATTTGCGCCAGTGTGGCCGGATTGGCATCCGTCCCGTATTCACGCTCCAGACCCTAGAGCTTAGTCTCAGAGTGCTGTAGGTCATTCCTGATGGTCTTTAAGACACCCGCCTCCCGGGAGATGGCCATGCCCCTGATGTAAACCTTGAAAGGCTCCCACCGAACCCCAAGGGTAGTGTCTTGCTGTGAATTGGTTTCAAAGAAGGTCCTAATATCCGACAGGATCTCTGCTTTGAACACCACATCAAGCAGTGCATCAGATTTGAAGCGCCAGGCATTGCGGGGGGGCTAGGGGGGAAGGGGGGAGATAGAGGGCACGAGTTCCAAACAGGTGCATAGTCTGAAAGGGTGCGGGATAGTACACTGGCGTCTACAACTTTGCCCAGTAAGGTACCAGTAAGCATGAACAGATCTATTTTGGAGGAGCTGTCATGAACAGAGGAATAGAAGGTGTATTCATGAGATTGAGGATGTAGTGTCCTCCAAACATCCCTCCGCTCAAGGGATAGCATATGGGAAAGCAGGCTTCTAGCAGCTTGTGAATGAGTCCTGGCCGCTGTACCTGTCCTGTCTAGGTCACCGTCAAGTATAAGATTCATGCCCCCCCACCCCTCCTAGATTATAGGGACCCTGACATACCCCATCAGGATAGAAGATACCTCATCATAAACTTCGGGGGAATCAATGTTGGGGCCATGATAGTATGCAATGAAGGATGACATACCTCCCCCCAGGGTCAATAAGGCTCTCTTTCAATACGAATTTCACAGACCGATGCAGCAATGTCAGCACTCCCCTAGACTGTGAGGAGTATGTAGTGTAGAACCTATTTGGGCCCCAGGAGGGTGCTATGGAGGATGCAAGATGACCGAGGGCATGCGTCTCCTGTAATAGGAGGACCTTTACCCAATGTCTCTGTGCGTATGCAATAATTTTACGGGCCTTAGTGAAATTGCTTATTCCCCAGACATTCCACATCATCATTTGAATAGCCATGCTAAAGTCTTAGTGGACATCCCAGTACGTGTGCGCATCTACCTGCCATTGGTTGTCGATATGAAGGCAGCTCCGCGTGCTCACCGCGTGCAGTGCCAAACACATTATGCCCTTTTGCAAAGTTCCCACATCCCACTCTACCCCTCTCACTGTGCACCCCAACCTGCCAGTGTGACTGTCCCTCCCCCCAACCCTACCAAGGGCGAACCATCCCAAACTCGGTCCAGCCCTCACATCAGCCCAACAGGGACCGGTGTGCATCAGGGACAAAACAATTAACATTGCAATCGCAGCAAGGTGTGCCGATACCATGCAGCCAACTTGTTTAGGAACCAAAGGGTTCCGATACATTTCAAACGGGGTTTGCAGCGATCAGCCATCTCTCCACCCTACACCATTCAGGAGCCGAGGGGCCCCATCTTAGGATTGCATATTGGAAGGAACCGTGCACAAGTGTAAGGTGACATTGGTATGGGGCCCTGAGGCGAAATCGGCGGCCACCCACATTATGTGTATGATGAGCAGGCATAACAGCGAAGGCAGTATAATCATGCACAACGTAGGTGGCCAGGCAGCGCGGCTGATCCATAGCAATAACATGGTAGAGCGAAATATGACAGAGGTGCTAGATACATATAGAATGTACGAATTGAGTCCCAACTAGTTTAGTTGTTCTCCATTAGGTCAGCAGCATGGGCATGCATTGGAATATGAGCCTCGATGAAATTCACTGCTTCGGTAGGCACATTAAAGAAGTACAGTTTATTATTAAAGGTGAATTTCAGGCGAGCTAGGAACAGTATGGCACAAGCGATGATTCTTTCTCTAAGCATTTTCTTGACACCGACGAATTGTCGGCGCTCTTGCTGCACGCCTGTGGAGAAGTCCGGGAATATTCTGATCTGCGCATCCAGTCTGAGTTCGCCCTTTTCTCGCGCCAGTCGGAGAATCTGATCTCTGTCTCTATAACTTAGAATTTTCGCTGGTCGGTCTCGGGAAGTCACCAAGCTTAGGACGGGGAGTCAGCGCTCTGTGGGCTCGTTCAACTGCAAAGAAGGGGGATAAATCTGGACCGCCCAATAGTTCCTTGAGCAGATGTCCGGTTGCCAGTTCGAGCCGGCCCTTGAGCGCATTCTCCGGGACCCCTATAATGCGTATATTGTTCCTTCGAGATCATGATTCCAAGTCATCACACTTGGCTTTGACTAGCTTCATGTCACGGGCTAGGGTGGATACGGTGTCTTGCAGTGTGGCAATGATGTCCTCAGTGCTGATCCTGGTTTCCGCCTCAGTGATCCTAGAACCGTGTAGGTTCATTCAGGCTCAGATGAGCAATGCCACGTTGGCATCAACGTCGTCCAATTTTTCGTGAAAGGAGGCAAAGTTCTTGGCCATGATTTCCATCATAGTTGCAGGGTCGGGCCAGGGGTTCTATCTGGACATCTGTGTCGCCCTGGTCGGTAGTAGACGGTCCTTGTTCAGGCCTGGGGGTGGCTTTGGCAAATTTGTCCATGGCTCCGGTTTTACTTGCGCCGCGGGATCTATTGGACATCTTGAGTTTGGATGCCCAACACAAGACGGTGGGCAGGAGCTGGACTCTCCCTGTGAACGTTGCAAGTGTGGAGGCCTATTGTGTTGTGGCCCAGAGGGCAGCGTCCCCAGACGCAGCAGCTCAAGTCCGGTATGAGGAAAATCAAATATCCGAACCAAGGGTGGAGCTAAATGCATAGTGTGAAGAGCCAGAGTGACGTGAAGAGACTGGCCTCCATGCGCATGTTGGCGAGAGCTGATGGTCGTTGGGCAGTCGTGCAGCGCACCCTCTCTATGGCTGCCGCAGAGCACCGTCCCGCATGGAGTTGAAGCGGGTGAGGCGCAGTCAAGGCGCGCAGGGAGAGGTAGCCGGATGTACAGCTGGTGGGTGAAGGAACCCCAAAGTGGTTTCCCCGGCCCAGACCGCCGTCATCCAGGCCAAAACTGTCAATGGTGGGCACGCTGGAGGGGATGAGATAGTGGTAAACTAGCCACAGAGAAAGACCCCCAGCAGCCAACTGTGAACGTAAGGCAGACTGTGTGACTACCTTCGGACCAGACACAAACAAGATTAAAAAAATCATTAAACAATTCTGGCCCCTGGTACACCAAAACCTTCCTGATGAACCTATACCCAGGATGGCACTGAAAAGGTCTAAAAATCTCAGCGAGTGGCTTACACATGCTCGCCTACCTAAGAAATCTACCAGAACAGGATTGTGGGACCTCAGAACACCGACAGGTCACCACCCTTGCGGTAACTGCACAGCTTGCAAATACACAAGTAAAATAAAATCCTTCAAAATTGAAGGTAAGGACTGGATGCTTAGGCAATTTACCAATTGTAAAACACCCAATGTGGTATATGCTATTGAATGCCCATGCGGCTTACGATATGTGGGCCAGACAACAAGACCAGTACACAAACGCATCGGGGAACATCGTTCTAAAATAAGATGCCGCTCAACCTCAGCACCACTGGTCTCCCACTATGTGGAATTTAAACACACCCAGGAACAGTTGAAATGGTGGGTTCTTGACAAAATCCAACATACGTCTAACATCAGAAATGCCCTGAATTACAAAGAAGCGTGGTGGATGTTCAAATTACATACAATTGAACATGGGCTGAATGAAGCCGCAGCATCAGAAAACTATCACTAAACCAAACCTCACCAAAAACCCTCCAAACCCCCCCCCTTCCCCTCTCCCTTCTCCCCTTTCCCCCCCCTTCCCCCTTTTTTTCCCCCCCCTTTCCCTTCCCTCCCCCCTCCAGCCCCCCCGCATTTTCCCTTTATCCACATTAGGGTTATATTGCGCTCACAGTGCCTTTTTTGGACACTGGTATTAGGTATATCCCAGAGCGTATCACAGCCAAGAACCCGTGCTTCTGATTTTCCTTTCAACTTTTTTTATTTTTTTTGACTGTGTCTCACAGTACCCCATGCAGCATCCACCATGCATATTTGAGTTGCTGTAACATCAAGCTCGGACACACATGTAGCTTGGTCAACCTGTACAATGTTTCGGATACCAATTTCGTCTGTTTGCATTTCTCTGCCCGAGCCGCCTGCTTGAGGCCGGGCACTTCCAGTGATGAGGGATGTGCTACTTTGTTGCCTTCCGTTGTGCGCAGGCACGGAGTGAGTAGTGACTCCCCAATAGGAACGTCTTTCACTCTGTCTCGGAGCCACTAACCCCCCACGCATGCGCAGCGCTAGCCTTGCTTCATTGGTTAGCGGACCCACTACTCTCCAGTACAGGCGCACTTCTCCACCTTCGAGCCCAGCGCCTTTACCGGCTGGACGCATTTCCGCGGCGGCGAGAAGCTTTACAGGCAGTCAGACTCACGGCCTGCTGCAAGTAAGTTGCTTCGCGTTAGGGGGACCTCACTTTAGCCAGCCCCTCTAGTACACCGGTGCTTTACTCTCTGTATGCTGGCAGTATGCTTTAAACAGCATTTCGCCTTTTTTCCAGATATACCTCACATTGTAAGTGATGCGGGCTCTTTGATCGTCCCTTCAGATACACGGACCCCTTCATGCCTATGTCCCACGCCTATTCGCCTCCAACTGAGCTGGTGCCCAGTAGGTATGTGCAATTGTTCTACACTATCAAACATTGATGCCGGGTGCACCTGCATGGTAGTTGCCCTGCAATAGCACTGTGTAAACTTTTTTTGTCTATTGAGCCCCACTTCACGGCACACTACTTATCTAGCCCTGCTTTTGGTTATTACAGGATACAAATAACGACTATCCTCTACACCTTAACAAGGGATATCTTACACTGCGAGACTGGATCCCTTTTTTCCACACGATCCAGTTCAAGCTTTGTCCTTCACTCCAGTCTCTCCTTAGCCCGGACTCATCCAAGGTCAGTTGTTTTAATCCCCCTTTTTTAGACCAGAATGCACCTTTATATGTGCATTCTATGGTCGTATGTTTTAACTGTTACCCAGATTGTACTAGCTACGGCTACATTTCCCATGCTTGTACTATATCTAAATTCCATTCCCTTTCTCTACACATTACTGCAGGCCTCTACCATCCTCCTGGCCCAGATGAAGGCCGTTACCTTTAAGGCCGAAACGTCACTGTAGCAGGCTTCGGCCTGTCTCCAGTTAAACATCAGGGATTGTTTTCTGTTCCCGACGTTGACCAAGGATTGGCTACCATTACATTGATGTGTAAAGACTTCAATATAAAACAATAAAACTTGCCTGGCTTAAATTAAATTGCACAAAGCCAGATTAGAATACTTTCTAAATAAATGCCACACTTTTTGTTAAGTGTGGTTGTTTTGCTCTTTTGTTTATTTTGCTTATTTGTTGGTTTGATTTCTTTTTTCCTGACCCTAATGTTTTGTGCACTACAGCGCCCACAAAACACAAATGCATTTTACTTGTTATGAGTTCTCTCAAAAATGGGTCAATGAGTACATAGTCGGATTGCACTAGATAATATTGGAGCTCTGTCAGTAAATCACAGGAGTAATATCAATATATAGATTTTTGTTGGAGAAACAAGTTTAGCTTGCTGTACTAGGAACAAACTCTCCTCTGCAGATAGGTTCATGCACAAGAGCTATACCTGAAACTAAAATGTAAATGTTGGTTATAGTGCTTAAACATAGAACCTCTGTTTTTTCTTTCATATGGACAATCCTAGTGTTTAACATTGTCTAGCATCTTGTTGCTTTATACACTATGGCAAATTGTAACATAAAAAGTCTGTTCTGCCTAAAGATGTGAATATGATTCTTTTCTTTTTTTATCACATGTAAATAAACACATGCTCCCTGAGTAATAAGGGTACATAAAGAATGATTTAATCTGCTTTGTTATCTATAGAGAAATGCGAGTTCATGTTCTAGTCCTTGCAGGTTTGGAATAGGGTGATTACTTTCAAATATCACTACAGTTCCTTCGAAATATTACATTCCACATTTTCAGAATGGTTTAACTTTTGAAACGGCGGTAACCACCCCCCTTGTTATACAGACTGGTGAGGGAGGACTATGCTCATGGACTGCCGTGTAGTTCATCAAGGACTGGTCAGCTCGGCAATTGTAGGACCATATGGGTTCAGTGGGGCCAGGCAGGTTAAGGGATCACTCCAACCCCGACAAGTGTGGAGCAAGGGAGAGGATGTGTAGCAGCTGACCGGGCTTGTAGCATGGTTCTGGGATTGCTGGCCAGAGCGACCACGGTCTTACTGTGGAAGTGCGTATTGTGACTGCTCCTCACACAGGCTCCTCGTTCTGCATGAATTTCGGTCTACAGGCACCCAGTGTTAATGCCTTCACCTGCACCGGGTCTCAGGACCGTGGAGTCACAGGAGCCGCAGCAACGGACAGATCTTCGCTGGCTGTGCACAGAGCTGTAAAGCTAAGCACCCATCTTGGGCTGCGCAACAGCGCCACCAATGTCTCCAAATCTTTAATTTAATTCTCCTGTGCAGACACCGGTTAGCACAGTGTTGAAAAAATTCTGGACTGTCAGTATTTGGGGCGTGTATGTTCACCAAGAGAACCCTCAGATCCGACATCTCACCCGCCAGCTGGATTATAGCTGCCTTCCTCATCCCCTGTTTGCTCGTGGAGCTTCAATTCTAGTGGCCGGTGAATATACATAGCCATCCCCTGTGTGTGTGAAGTGTAGGAGCAGCAGTAGCTATTTATGTCCCATCCGGCAATGTTAGGAAGGGCCCTATCCCATGTCAAGTGAGTTTCCTGCAGACATAAAATATTTACACCATGGTTCTTGACAAACTTCGTAATTAGACTTTTTTCCGATTGGTGAACCCACATAAATTCCACGTCATTACCAAAATCACATTGTCCGACCTATGCCCCGCTTTAGGTGTCCCCATGATGTGAACGATCGGAGAAATTTCTCAAAAACCTTTGAGCTGCCCACTGGGCCAGATAGTATCCAACTAGGGAAGGTAAGGAACTCATAGTGGCAACAGTAAAGACAGACACAAGTGATCACAGTTCGAGGAGGTTTATTAAACTGTACATGCGGGTTGGAAAACGCCTAATCTAAGCCTAAATCTAAGATGGGAGCAAGCGACAACCATCAAATAATAATAAGGCAGACCTAGTGGCGTCTTGTCAAATAAAAGGGCCTATACTATGAAAAACCTACTGTCAATTCCCATGCGGAATACAGACAGAGTGTGCAATAGGGTTCACAGGTGAGAATGAAGTGTTCACAAATAATAAGTCAGTATGCAGTAGTCATATCTCCCTTTCCCACGTTATGAGCACAGAACAAGGTAGAACTCTTAAGCACAGCACACGCTCAAGCTTTCCCAGCACGAGCAAACAGTTCTGCTCTCAACTTACCAGGGCCTTCGGTGGTTAAGACTCTTTTCAACAAAAAGTCTTTGAGGACCTTCTGTTTTCAACAAAATAATAAACAAAAGTTCCTTTCTGCTTACACGTTGGATGATGTCTTTTCACCCCTGGATTCCCCTCTTCCGGGCTCTGATCCCAAAAATGTTTTTACCAATATCGGGCCCTTCGGTATTCAAGTTTCTTGCTTCAGAGGGTCTGATGAGCTTCAAAATATTAAACAAAAGGTTAACAAAAAATCCAAAGTTCTTCTCCGATTGTCTCTGCGTGTGTGGGTGATATCGCTTCACCCATGAGCCCCCCTCTTCCGGGCTCAGACCCTTCAATTGTTAGCCTCCCTTCACCGGCTATGGCTTTCAACACTATCTCATCTGTGACATCTATTTTATTCACGAATCGCAATGTCTTTTTGAACAGTTCACTGTGGACATCTGTCTGCCAGGTTGACTCTTGTCAACACACCATACATTGGGACTTCAGACTTTGCCCCCTTTTATCAGCATTCCTTGGTTGGGTTCACTCTTGCCAATTTTTCCAATTCATATAGTTCCTTGAACAGTTTTATGAGGGACTCACTTCCCTTAGCTTTATTTTCAATTGTCGGTCAAAGACTTTCGACTGTACAGAGGATTTTACTAGTCCCCTGTATGACCACTTTGACCCTATTCTCACACTGTTCCCAGTGCCTTCTGGTAACGGTAGTTTCCACCACAGGGTAATCGCCCAGAGGTTCTCAAGTGAGCATCCACGTAGTGTCCGCCTCTTCTATAGTTGGTTTTCCCCTTTAGTATTAATCAAACAGTGCTATGTACTTCCTTCAATTAGCCCCCTTGCTACTTTTGTTCAAACACAGTTCAGTTTCTCATCGGCTCTCCCCTCGACTCACTGACTCCGATGAACCGCTCGGCTTTTTCTTGCCTCTGGAGTCAAAGTCAGTACCACGGTGGCAAGCGGCTCCACTCAGCTTGGTTTTGTCAGCGGAGGAAGACCTTGTGTACCATTGACATCTGCCGCAACACACATTGGCTATTGTTTGCAGTCTTACGAGTCCTTCTGTGGAGGTTTCACGGGCCTGGCTCAGAAGGGGCAAGGTCACTTCCCTCCTTGTCACCCTCTCGGTTTGCGCCGTTTTTCTCCTAGCTATTTCGTTGTGCGGTCTACCTTGCTCGTATTGTGCTCTTGTGCTCCACCTTTTATCCCTGAGGGGAAGGTAAAGGGCCTTCAGGTGTGTGTGATTCTGATCAATTGCCTGACCCTGGCATCGGGACATGTCAGGTAAATGGCTTTGGTGTTTGTCCGTCGTCTTTTGTGATGTGTGAAAGGGTTTGTGTCGGAAAAGGGGGACGGGGGGGTAGAATTTTCGAGTATCCTACGAGGTAGGATGGGAAAAAGATATAAGAAGGGGAATACTGTGTCTCACCTGTAGGTGTGCCACTTCCTCACCCCTTCCTCCACTCTCTCCCTCTCCCCCTCCCCCCGAGGTCCCTCCATCCAGGTGATCCACCCTCACTTATCCATCCTCAGGATCCAATAGCGATGGACATGTCCCGGCCACCTGGATGACAGATCCCAGGGTCACTAGTAAGTGAGACACTTTCAGGTTTCTTACAGGAAGCAGATTGTTGCCATGTCACACAATAGTCAACATTGCCCTCTTGCGCTGCGCCCAAGTCCCTCCCCGCATCCCATTTACAAACACAACTACATTGCAACTTATAACACCAAATCCCACTCGTAACCACCCCCCACCCACGGCAGAAACAAACCTACCGGCACCCAAGTCCCCTTCTCCACCCTAACATACCACATCAATTAACACCAAACAGTATCCGCAGTGCTGCGGAAAATGGGGAGCGGTCAGCGGCTAGATTGCTCATTGCGGCTGAAGGCATTACCCACCATATTTGCCTCACTATCAGTTCCGTCAGAGATCTACCACAAGGATAAAAGCACAGTGATAATAAAATCCATCAAGGTAGAGCAATAGGACCAGCTGGGTGAACAACCAGGTGTTCCATCAGGGTCAGGAATACCCAGTGCAAAGCTCTCAGCAGCGGCATGAGAAGTGAAAAAGATTGCTTTACCACCATGTACCACCCCAAGCTTGGTCGGGTATAACATTGAATAGTGCACTTCTTTCTTCCGTAGGGTATTTTTAACAGGTTGCAAGGTCTTTCTTTGGTCTTGCAATTGTGGGCTAAAGTCTGGGAAGAAGCGAATAATCGCAGCCCCCCACCGTAGTTCTTTCTTGTCCCTGTCGCGGTAATTGAATATTCTGGCAATAATGGGCCGCTGCAGAGCCCCAGGAGGAGGTGTGGTTGTTAGGTACCTGTATGCTGCTCGACCATAACCATACTCGTGACCGGGGGGCTCTCCAGCAGCATTTTCTCCACACATTTTACATATTGCCCACGGGCGTGGACTCTGGTACCCCCAAGATGCGAATATTATTCAGTCTGCATCTGCCCTAGAGGTCCTCATTTTTTGCTGCCACCTTCTTGACTGTTGGAGTGCCGCAACCACTTGCTGCAGGATGGCCACTTTGTCCTCACCATTACTCATCCGTTGTTCCACCTCGGTCATACAGCTATAGAGTTTGTCAATTTGGGTAGCAGAGACGTCAACCTTACAGGTCAGGGCGTCTATTTTGGCACCAGGGTTGTCGGTGCTGCTTTTCAGGGCCAGCAGTGTTTGGTTCAGGAATGATACATCCAGCTTGGTAGGGCCCTGGCTCACCTCAGGAATGGTCTGCGCCTGATCAGGTCAAGCAAACTGGTCCATTTTGGCTGGCTTTTTTGGGTTGCCCATTTCACGAGATCCGGTGTGGCTGTGCCCGAACCGCAGCACCAGCATCCCATTGTTCTGAACACCATTACGTGGGATATGAACCCAATGCACTCTGCGTGCGGGACAGGTCCCACGGACTCAGGCCAAGCAGTTTACTATTTCATGCAAAATTGAGGCAGTTCCCCTTTCCAGGTGGGGGCACGGACAAGCAGCAGTCTAAGGAAAAGTGCAAGGGATCAGTGCACAGCAGCTCCCACGTGCCAGTCCATACCAGGCAGAATCAAGTGTAATCCAGCGCCAAGGAGTGTAAGGCCCAGGATCGCGCCAGATGGCTTAGTTCACACCGTCTACCCAGGCCTCTGGGTCAAAGAATGCAGCACGCCGGGCCCACAGGGCACAAGGTGGGGCAAGAGTGCACCTGCTACATCGCTCTACTGAAATGAAAGCCTGTGGCGTGATCGGCAACAGGGTCCGCCGAACAATGCTTCCATCGGATCCACTCATGTGCCACAGGCTGAACCGCACTGCCGATCCAGCACAGAGCCCCCCCCCCCAACCCACAACGCGCCGGCACAGCAAGGTCAGCCTGTGCACCACAACCACCCCAGGACCAGCACAAGCTGCCACACCAGAGCAGCAGCCGTGAGGCTGGGGCCCAACCGCCAGATGGCAGGGGGTGGGGGGTCACAGCCCCGCCTCGACAGCAAGGCAAGCAAAATACTGCGACTCTGGGACTGCCAGAGCCACGACCCCACAGCACAAATCCAGTGGCCACTCCGTCCAGCGGGTGTGTCTCACTTGCTATGCCTGGTCCGCAGGCAGGCTCCGCTGCAGCCGGGATTCTTGTCTCCACCTCTGCTCGGAGAGCAGGCGGGTTCGTCTCTCAGTATGCCCAGTGGCGGCGCACTTTCAAGCACCGATGGCACAAACTCCTCAGCTGTGGGCGGGTTTCGTGAGGCCGCCCCAGGAAAACGCTCCCTTTGGGTATGCTGTATTGCCACACAAGGAGCACATTATATGGTCCAAGACATCGGCGTTCCACTGTCTCGACCCTCAGATGGGTGCATATCGATTTTCAGGACAAGTTGGGTCCTCTGAAGGTAGGATATTTATAAAGGATTTAGAGCCTTCGCCAGAGCTCTCTCCGGTGGCTATTTTCTAGCCACGCAACAGCGCCCTCCAAAACTGAGGAATACATTTGATATCACCTGTCAAACAATTGCATAGCCTTATTGCTTGGATACAAACACCTCATTATTCCAGAATTCTAGGGTTTAAAACTAGGATGTTTAAAGAGCGGTTTTGTAGAATAGCGACCCACTCGAGGAAACTTCCCAATTGAAAAGTGTAAGAAAAAGTATTGATTTCCATATTTCGCGTTATCGAATAGACGGATCAAAAAAATTATGGCATACTGTCAAATTTCATTGTCCATGTCCACCAGCATAGATGAACAAACGGAATGACGCCTGCTTGTTCAGGTACATCACAGTTTTGTTGTCAACCACTATCTGAAGGAAAGGGAGAAACATTTTTAGGGACTACATTCTTTGATTTAGCATGTGCTATGCCTGGCTTCATCCATTTAAACCCTCCAGCATACATACAGGTTACTGGTTATCAAGGCCTATGGGTCTAGCTACCTAAAATGAATTCTTTGAAGCCAACTATGCCTTCCTTCAGAAGATATGTCTTTTGATTCTCTTAGAATTACAGTCATCTGAGAATGCCTTATAAATAATCTTACCAGATGAACGAGTGGCATGCAGGACACCACCAGACTAAGATGTTAAACGTGTTGCTTATTGTCCAATTGATTGGCCAGGCACTTAACGAATCTCTAATTAATGAATCTTAACAGTTTTCAAGTTGATACACCACAGCTGGGCCCAAGGAGTGGTGTATGTTACAAGGTGGTGGTGGTCTCTGCTGTGACGTTAAGATATAAGCAATGTGCATTCATTTTCATGAAATTTCTATTGCTAATAAACTTTAAATTGCTGGTAAATTCAGCTGCAATGCGCCCAAACAACTGTCTGGCACAGGCCCTTCTAAACTGGACATTTTGAAGCAAATTAGGCAAACGGTTCCAATGTAATTAATCATAGAAAAGAAAGGTGTTTTTTCAATCTACTCCCACTCCTTCCATTGTCCAATAGAGATTTAACGGTATTACGGTATACCGTTAAAGATACCATGAACCACTTAATTGAACAATAATAACCGTCACATTGTTTATACCGGTATACCGTTCATACCGTTAAGTGGGCTTTTCAATCTGATTTGGAAAGGCTGCAGTAAGCAAGTGCTGCACAGTCTTGGTCTTGCACTGTTGGATGTGCCGTCTGCTAAGTAGTTTCAGTTTGAGCAGTTTTTAATGCCATTCCATAAACCACACGTGCCTGACACAAAAGCAATATGTTAGCAATAGGAAGAATAAATACAGTGCCAAGAAGGAAGAGGGGTTTTTTTATGTACATTTTTTTAAAGCGCTCATACAGCCTGCGGGCATCGAGGCGCTGTTAAAGAAATTGGTTTTGTTTATTTAGTTGCGTAATTGTTTTTGTCTTCGTTGCGTATTTATAACGCACTTAAGCACCCAGAGGTTTCTAAGCGCGGACCCAGGGATCGAACCTGTGTTGCTTCGTGTCGTCTTGCTTCCAAGGCACGCACGTTGCCGCTGAGCTATCCTCCCGGGACTTTGGGTTGGTGGCTTTGGGGTTTATATATTTATAATGGATAATTTTTTCTAAACATATGACAATGGGGGACTTGCCTGGTTCTTTCATTGAATTTACATATAATAAGTCACACTGCGAAATGTAATCATCTCTGTGGGTATTCCCTGCTGCCATACCAAAGGTTAACATGTCTGATTACTGAACACCTTTTGGCCCGGAAGTAAACTAAAGGCTGTAACATAAAGAGAGAGTGTGTGTGTGTGTGTGTGTATGCGCACAAGCGTATACTACCATCAGACTCCATTGATCTGTGGCATGCAGATTATCAAGATGGCAACATGTTCATCTTCACCAGTAGCCAGTGGGGGGAGCTAAAAGCCTAAAGGACCATTTAAGAAAAGCTATTCAGTTTGCTTTGCCAGTTGCAGCAGCCCCCCCCCCCTTTCCACACGTGTTTGTGTTTGGTGGAAGCAAGGGGTGGCATTTCAGTGGAAAGTATGTTGAAAAGCGCATTTCTGGCCCTGGGTGCCTGGTTTTGTTTGTGATGATAAACCTGACAATTTATGACCTTTTAGAAAATATTTGTTAAGATTGGTTAACTCCACCTGCTATACCGCGATAACCATGATATACCGTCATTTGGCAAGAAGGTTATTGTACCGTCAGAAAACTAATACCGTGACACCCTATTGTCCAATAGAGAGAAAATGTGCTTCAATTGAACACATGCACAAGGAAAACTGCTAGATGGATTGGCAACAAGTATGAAACAAATTTGGCACAAAGCATTGCAGATATTCCTTTATGTGGTTTGGTGTAAATCCCTCAAGTTTCGTTTTCAAATTACATGGAAAAGGGGTGTCACGTCCCCAAAAACCTTTTTTATAACCCCCATGGTGCAAAGCAGGACTGACTTTTCAGACGTTTTTTTCTTGATGCAAGACATTAGGGTAGGTATGGGAAGGGTGAAAGAGAACCAAATGGTTAGTTGGGTACTTTGAGAGGGCTGGAGAACCAGATCATTTTAGTGTTACCATGGGAACACAACCGAAAAATCACAAGATGTGATCAGAAAAAAATATGTATGGGGAAAAGAAGAGCGATAATAGTCAGGAGGGAGTTACACATTGGGTGCCCTCAGAAGCGGATGGTGCATAATTATAGTGGCAATGGGAAGACGTTTCAACTATTTGCACATTACAGCGGTAATCCGAGCCCGCTGGGTTTCCCCAAGAAAGATTGTTGTGGCAATATAAAATGGCGTCACCGTGATCAGGATTAGGTTTCCCAGTAAAATTCCTGGGGGGAAATTGCAGAAATAAAAGGTGGTGGTGAAAATAACAGGGGGGTGGGGGTACAACAGAAGGAGATTGTGGTCGGGCCCATTGGCCCATGAGCTTTTAGCCCAATTGGTGAAACGTGGAGTGAGGCCATGGCCAGTGGGAACTGGTTATTTACTAGTGGAGGATATAAGCCAAAAGCCATGGCCAGTGGGCCTTTGTCTTTTATCCAAATTGTTGCTGAGTGCACAGTGGCGTACTGGGCCTACGATTATAAATTCCCTTTCACATAGAAATTATTTGTACAATCAAGTCATAGGGTACTGAATAGCTGTCTCCGGGCTGCCTTGAAATGATACACAGATCAGGGCATTATCAACTTGTGGGTGGTAATGCAGGCCATGAATTCAGCTCAGACAGCAGCTTATTCTCATCTCATACAAAGGATTTGGAGGTGTGATGCCTTTTAAGGAGGCACTGGGTGAGGATGCATGTGGGGGGACTTCTGGAATACAGGTTCCACAAAGCAGCCCAGCTCAAAAGGGCCTACATAGGATGGCAGTGTTAGGCAACAGAGTAAAATCCAAGGCCTATATTGTCCATGGCCAGTTGATAAAGTGGGATTATAAAATATATCAGGATTTTTCACCACAATAATTGAATATAGATGTAGAACTCAGCCTAAAGCATCCGAGATAAACCTGCAGCCCCTTCTGATGCCAACTTGTGTTTTAGTCTTCAGTCTGGAGTTAATGTTTTTTGATCCTTTCAAATCCCTGATCACACTCACCTTGCACACCTGCACTGGGGTGACCGTGGCTGACCGTTTCAAAGAAACATTTACAATCGCCCATCCACACCAAGATCACTGAACACATTGCACAGCCATGTGGACATCGGTCCCCACTCACTTGACCGAGATTTCTAGGACGTACTATGCACTCAGTAATACACCTGGTGAGAGGCACGTACCTGTAATAGCCCCCAGCGGTGCATTTCTTTATCCCCTTAATCATTTCCTGATGTGTAATTCTGAACTCCTTCCCTGGAAAGAGCAAAGTAGCCATCACAGCAGCTTTGGAGTGGGTGTGGATCACTGCTCCGGCCCCTGGGGGGGGGGGGGGGGGGGGGAGAGAAAAGAAATACAGAACTAATGAACAATGTCATCATTCATTGCATAGAGTACTTACTAATTGTCCTTTGAACCAAATTAAAAACAGACCACATTCAAGTGCCAGTCCAAGCTAAAGTACAGTTTAGAATAGGCCCTTTCCCAATTTCATTTCGTTTTAGAAAGTATGTAGTGCCTGCAAACATGTTAATGTTAAAATCCACACGGGAATGTATTTCAATACTTCTTTTTCCATCTGCTGTGTCCTCTGTGAACCATATGCAAATAATATTGGCCTTGCTAATGCACAAAAGGAGTTGCCTGGTAAAAATGACCACATGTTAAGGCCACATTTTTTCACAAACGAACAAGGCACAACCTCAGATGCATTCCCCTTCAATCTTTTATTTTATTTTTTTTTAAACTTTTTATTTTAAAATTTTATATACAAAACCATAAAATCACAGGATACTCCAGAAGACAATTATTCCAAATTCATGAAAACAGTATACGAAACAACTATATACATTACAAGATAAACCCCCAATCAAATTCCAACAACTCATATTCACCCCTTTACACCCCTATATACACAAGTACAACACCAAGTCTAACATAGCTGAAGAAATTTACCCCAGATCCTCTCAAACTCATTTTCCCTTCTCTTCTGTAAAGTGACTTTTCCATAGCTGCCAAATCTTCCATCTCAATCATCCACGTCTCAACATTCAGAGTCAAAATAGTCTTCCAGTTTCGCAAAACAATCTTCTTACCAATCATCGCCCCACGGAACAACCACTTCTTCTGACTCAAAGTAAGTTCCTCCAGAGACTCATCATCCCCCAAAATCATCATTTTGAAGTCCAAGGCAGGTAAATTCTCAATCACCTCACCACATACTCGACCAACCTCATTCCAGAACAACCTTACCAACCTTCAGTCCCACAACTTATGCTCCAACATACCTTCCGAATGAATACACCTCCAACAATCCGAACTCTCCGACATCCCCCTACCCACCATTCTCTCCGGCGTCCAAAAAACCCGATTAAGTATCTTAATCTGTCTCGACCTCTCCGTAAGCCCCAAAGAACACAACTTAACATTTTCACACATCCGGCGCCACAAATCCTCAGAAATACCCAAGCTTATCCTCCTACCCCACTCCTCCCTTAACAAGTCATTACCACTGTAATGCGACACAATCTCCTTATACACTCGACTTGCCAGTCCACCTTCCTTCCCAATTGGCTTCCTAGTAAACATGCTCAGATCAATTCTCCTTTCAAAATCCACAACCCCAATCGCCTTTTTTAGCTTCACATAATCAGAGATCCTAAAATTATCAATGTCAAAGCGCTGTTGCAATTCCCTTGCCATCATCCAAACACTGTCTTTAAACAAATCAGCCGCCACCCACCGCACTCCACCCAAAAACCACATCATCATTAATCCTAATAGCAGGATTAAGCCACAACGATGCACCAGGGTCTCTAAATGCGTCCACCTTCAAGCATTCGCAAATACTTTTCCATGAACATCTCAAATTCTCAACCAGCTGATCTTTTCCACAATTCTTTCTTGAAACCGAAGTCAAGACCGCACGTGGAGTCAGTGGTCCAACAAAACTAGTCTCCGCCTCGACCCATACATCTTGTTGCTTATCCACACGAAAGGTACCAAAAAATCCGACATGAAGGCCAAGTGGTATGCCCTGAAATTAGGAACCCCTAAACCACCCTTCATTCTTACTTACGATTACAAACAAATCAATAGCTTAGGATGTAAATACTTTGTAACCCTTGATGGTAAGGAATATCCGGACACAATCCACGGAATCTGCTGTGCCTTTGAACTCCAGCCGCGACACGCAGAAGAAGCTCAGTCAGAAATGCCACAGCCAGCTTACTGGAGTCAAGTCACATTGTCTGCCCTCAGCCCATAGTGGCCATATGACATCATTTATTATTATTAATACTTTATTGTGATATAATCCAAATTATTAGGATTTTACACAACACTTAAACATATGCATAGCTATAAACAGACATCAACATAACCACAAGTATCATACCATATCTTATTATATCAGGAATATAAAATGTAAAAAGGGCAAACAAGATAAAGATAAAATAGAATAAAATAATACTAATGGTAAAAGATTAAGAAAATCAAATTTGTATCAACCACTACAGAATCAATCTGACAATCGATCAAGTAAAAATAAGAAGAAAAAAGAAAAGGAGAGTAGAGGGAAAGGAAAGGAAAGGAAGGTGACGAAAAAAGAAAGATGGAAGGAAGGTGGCAATAGGCGCATCACTATCCAAGTTCAACTGCCAATAAAGGTTTTACTTGTGACCATGTCCTAAAAAGAGCGATGTCACATCATTTAGTGAACCCCATGCCAGGCCTTTCGGGTGAATTGAAAGCACTCCAAGCCAATGAATGGAAAAAGAGTAATACAACATTATTAAAAGGGAAAACTCAACCATTTAGAGCTACGAACAATACCAATAAACAGTAACAAATTCAATTCTTAACCGTAACTAAAATAATCTATAAGAAATTACAATGAAACACTAAAGCAGAAAACGAGAAGATAAAAAAAATTACATGGCACACAGTAAACCAATCACTGGACAGGACATTGAAATTCATGGAGGGTAGCGTTCAATTTAAAACACACGTATACAGTAATTCAATTCAGAAGGCACATTCAGAGAGAAAGCATCAGAGTGAAAAAAGCACACCCATTCTAGCGATTAGAAAGAAAGCGTAAAAAACGCAGCAGTACAACGTTTTATTTCCCGAAAGTATAACAAATTAAGTAAATGTGCTCCAAATGTTTTTTCATTATATGCTTAGGTAAACAAAGTGTATGCGTCTCGGTTTCTTTTTTGGGGTAAAAACTTTGTAAAATATTCCCATCTCACTGACTGATTAAACCGATTACTGTTACTTTAGATTGCATATTTAATGGTATATCTTTGAAGCCATTTGTTCCACCATAATTTAGGATCTTGGTTTTTCTTCTTACAGAGGAGTAAGAAGAGAGGATATTTTGATGGCTAGGAGGGCTGAAATTGTGATTTTAACATTCCAACATCCTGTTTGTATAAAGCATATTTTGAAGTTATAAACGTTTGCAGGGTGGACTGTACATTGAACCCCATGCACTTACTTTCCTGTACGATAGGATTATCATTCTATCCCCAGGGAGGATTAGCAGGTCCAAAGAGTGATCAGACTACTATGATGCTGTCAGGGCGGAATGGAGACCCCTCCAAACCCGGGATAGATGGCTTATCAGGGTGTATACCAAAGACGCTCCTACCCCAGCATCTGAGTGGGTGGGGTGGGGGGAAACCATGCCCACTGTTGTGTGCATTGTATGCCTGCTGGTACCACAGTCTCTTCCACAATACAAGTCAGCCTCTCTTCTGCACAGGGCACTCCATTGTCTTTCAGAACTATAAATCCCAGAATGCACCTGGGTGAAAATGGGACCAGGGGAATGTAATGGAGATCTGGCATGTAATGGACTGGAATGGTTCCAGCCAAAACGAGATGAGACACCAAACACTCGACCCACGAACCAAGACGGACTCCTGGGGAATGAGTGAGCAACAGAAAATTGCCTCTGTCAGAAGGAACTGCAGGGGATCAACGAGAAACAGAAATCCTCCCCAAACCCAGTGGGAAACAAAACCCACCAGAAGCAAAGCACACGGAAAACGAACATCCTGAGCACATGGCTGCCATCCCACAAATGGGGATTGAAAAGGGGGAGGGGCTAAACACCCATAGGGATAGCTACGACAGAAATTGGCAAAGGGGAGCATGCAACTAAGGAGACCAGGGGGAGATGCAAGGAGTTTTAAAAAGGGGGTAGGTTGGATATAAACACCCAGCCAGCACAGAGGGGATTGTACGGTGTGCGTCCAAGGCTAAGTGAACCAGTGGTTGACCAAGGGGCCACGCAGAGGGTGGAGAGTGGATTGGAGTGCTGAGACGGCTGTGGCCATGTTCTGCGAGAATCCAGGTAAGGATGTTTTTGAGAGTGGTACTGGTTGAGGAGTAGTGTGATAAGGGGAGAAAGGTGCACAAAGTTGAAAGAGCAATAGGCAGGGAGAGACCTATAGGCACAGTTAAAGAGGGAGCAAAAGTGAGTGGAAATGATAGAGAAGGTAGGGTAGAAGAGTGGTTAGAGAGCACAAGGCGGTAGTGGGAGTAGTGCTGAGGGCAGAGAGATTGAGAAGATTAGGATACAGAGGCATAGATAGGGTACTGAGAGTCGAGAGGGGGGAAAGGAAAGGAGAGAAGAGAATGGGGTTGGGGAGCATAGACAGAAGAGATTTGGGAGAAGATCAAAGACAGGTAGAGAAAAGTGGAGGAGTGGAGCTACAGACATAGGGAAAGGGAGGAGGAAGAGTAGGAAGATCCCACAGGGAAGACAGCAGAAATAGATATAGAGGGCGAAATAAAGGCACAACAGGTGAGAGTGAAAAGGGAGAGACCGGAAGAGAAACAGTGGTGACATTGGGCAGAAAAAATAGACCAGAAATATCACCAATAAAAATTCCAGAGGGAGATGGATTGAAAAGGCCAGTGTCTTTAGATTGCCCCCTACCAACACAAGGAAGGCTTAGAGAATTGGGGTTGACCTACGTTCAAGTATCTCTATGCCCTTCAGGTGATTAGGGACATCTGGGACAAGGTGGAGTGAGCCCATGAGGAGGTCAAGCAAGTCACAGGGACTGCCCTAGTTTCAACCGTCCCAGCCTTCTCAAACCATTTTTGTTCAAAAGATTAATAGAACACCTTAAATCTTTGTCTGCGGACATCGGTGACGATACACTCAAGGGTAAATTGTGTCCAAATAGATCAAATCATGGCAGTGGCAAAGTATCTAAAGAGTAACCGGGGAGTTGCTCAACATTAATCTCTCGAGCAAATGAGGTACAATTCCTCTTATTATTTATTGCAATCCGTCAATGAAAAACATCATATAACATACAGCCGTTACCTCGAAATGTCACAGGCCTGAAGAATCAACAGGAAGAGTGATTTTATGGGCTTTATTAAATACCCTGACATCCCCTTACAAGAGAGCTGGTTGCTTGATACTTATAACGTATAGGGTTATGAATCTTTTGTTCAAATATACACTACAAGTAGGCGAGCTAGACCCACTGATGGCTAGGTCTTTGGATTTCTTTTAAATTCAAAGACTAGCTTGTGTTCTTCAGTAGGCAACATTGAAAACATTCAGGTTATTAAGGAAGGTCTCACCTTACTCTTAGCAGACATTTAGAACACTGCAACAATCAGTGGACCCACCACCCCTTTTGGAGCAAATGCAGAAATGATCGATTGTGTTTTCACTCTCTCTGGCAACACAAACCTGGATATTTGGTGGAGACCTCAATGAAAGGTTATTGCCCGACCTCCCAGAGACTCTTAATTCAGATGAAGATACAGTAAATAATATTCCTGTTACACCGATGGTTGACAATTGCAGTAATGAGAAAGGATTAACAAGTCATAGCTAACTGATGGAAACCTTTCTACACTCTAAAAACGAACAAAGTAAATATGACAATCCCGGGGCACATATTTTGACAAATTCCTGTAGTTTAGCCATGATTGTTTTATTAATTGGGTTAAGGATCTCCTTACTTTACAAAGGAAGAAGAGTGACAATTTTCCCTATGTATTGGCTTTAAATATTGCATCATCCAGTCTAAATCAATTGATGACTGAAAAATATGACCACTCTCAGTAACAAATAATGGGAGATATTGGAGATGGGAAGAACGTTATGCAGCTGATGAAACAGTTGGGGCTACCACAAGTAGAAACCGGTTTAAATGATCCCACACCTGGTAATATTAAACATGAATTTGGAGAACTTTTATTTCAAACCTTTGTAATGAAGGAGAGTAGTAAAGCATCTGCTGAGAAGCAGAATATCTTAGTGTCACCACAGTTGCAGAATACGAAAACATTTTCTTATGCAACTAATCAAGGGCCCAAAAATATTGATAAAGCCAATTACAGTCTGTATGTAAGATTTATATATCTACAATAAGACAAGTCAAATATAATACGGGAAGATCTGATTCAACAGTAACAAACATTCAATACATTTTCGCAGTTAGTGGCAAGTGGACAGACATTTGAAATGGAAGATTCCAGATCAAATATCCATATATCTGTTTCACAAATATTTCAGATTAGCTTTGCCTCTGCTATGGCGTCTAGTCATACTTCCTGATTATTGGAGTCTGATGTTAACATATCTTTTAACGTTACAGAAATAATCTGTGCCTTAACATCCCAGAAATCTAACGAGAGTCCAGGGCCTGATAGCATCATACTGGATCTATATAAAATAAGCCTGGACCTACAGGCCCCTTTCATTACCAACTGTTCAATGCTATAATTATTTGCAACAACCTACCAACATCATGGAAGGTAGCTCTAATAATAGGTAATAAAAAAGGTTTTTGAACCACCCCCAAGTCATATCACCCATTTTCCTTGATAAACAATGCTTCCAAAATCTACAGTAAATTGTGTACAACAAGCGGTTGGACCGGGTTTTTGAAAAGGAAGTATTGTAAGAGTAATGCAAGGTACGGTTGAGCAAGTCTTGACCATAGCTCTAAATGCATCCGAATTTGTGGAGGCAATGGAAAGCATATCTTGCTTTTATAGACCTCTCAATGGCTGTTTGATAGAAATATATTGTGTTAGGTTGTGGAGAACATTAGCACACATACTGATTGTGCAACTTAAGGAAAATGTTCACAAAAAGGTCTGGGTTTCCCTCTACTAAAATAAACACAGCCATATAACATGTTCTACGGTAAGGTGCCCACTCGTGAGTCTGTACAACCACACTGTAGTTCACTGTACCTTTCACAGAGGAGGAAATTTTAATTTGCAAATCAATCTGGTTCCACCCACTTAGGTAGTCCTGCGCCAAAATGCTAGGCAATTCTCCTCCGAACAAGATTACCAAAAGCAACCCCAGACACATGTTTCGGTCTGCTCGGGCCTCATCAGGAAGGTGAAGCTGAGCCTCTCTAACCATACACCCTGGTTTAATTTGTCAAACTTGGGGTTTCACCACAAGTAACCCAGGACAATCCAGATGTGGACTCCTTGCTCACTGTGCCTTACAGAGGCTCAGCTTCCCCTAGCTAAGGATGTCCAACAAGGCCAAAACATGTGTGTGGGGGTCGCTAATGGTACTCTTGTTCAGAGAATAATTGCCTAGAATTTCAGTGCTGGACTGCCCTTGTGGCAGGGTCCAGACTGATATGCAAATTGATATTCCTCCTCTGTGAAGGGCACAGTAAGCTAAAACGTGATTGTAGATCCTCCCAAGTGGGAGAAATTCCATTGAACAGGGTATTTAACCCATGTTTGCTCTCAGTAGAGGGGCTCCCACATTCCTGTTTAATTAAGGGAAATGTGGTTAGAGTCCACCTAAAATCAGGAGGGGGGGGTGTCTCAGGTGCATCAAGTACTGGTTTTGGGGTTCAAGAAATGATGTAGTATGGCAACCTTTTCTGTTTAATTTGTATATTAATTCCTTGGTGCATGAGTTGTCTGCAATAACTCCTAATATTCCTAAAATTTCCAAAAGTAATACTACTATATTAGGTTACAGCGATTATAGTGTTTTGATTGATAAGACACCACGGGCTCCTCTGAAACATATACATTATGGAGAATTTATTGAGGATGGAGATCTCCCAGTAAATCGCAAGTACTACTGGCATGGAGTAAATCTGAACTATTTTCCCCTGTACGTTTGAAAATAAAGACTGGAAGAGGTCTCGCAATTTGATTACTTGAGTGCTGGCTTTAATCTGTGCATTTCAGACAAGGTGTTTATTGGCAGGCAGACATCTAACATGACTAATACTTTCCTTAGCAACTAAACTTGAAAAGTACTGTAAGGGAGCCATGGTGCCACAAGTAGACACTGACACAGGATTGCAAGCTTCAAAACCTTTATTTGTAGATTCTGAATGGCGAGTTGGGAGAACTCCTAGCTTGCCCCAATACTAAAATGGGAGAAATCGCAACCATAAACTAAAGGAAACACTGTCCTGGTCAGTCTTGTCAAATAATCAAAATAATATTGGCCTATGCTAAAACACCTAATGCCTTCCCGTACTCTAAGGTAACAAATGGGTGAAGGGATATGGATTGGGTAAAAAGAAAAAAAAAAAAATCAGTGTAAAAAACAAATGTCAGTGTGGCTGGGCAACCGTCTCTCCCCACGTTTTGCAGCACGTGGTAAGGTGTCACACTTGGCTTGAGTGACACTCTGATTCCAGACACACAGATACAGTTCAAAGATCGTAAACCAGGGCCCGCTTGGCCTACCATGCTCAAGTTCCTTTTTTTTTGGCAGTTCAGCAAAATTACCACAGTTCACAATCATGGCTCAGCTTTTTCGACAGAAGTACAATTTCAGCCAGGTCTCCCTCAGTCGGGCTCAGACCTTTATATCACAGTTCATGAGGTTCCCTTCCTCAAATTTCACCCGGGTCTCCCTCTGCCGGGCTTGGACCTTCTCTTCTCATTTCCTTTTCCCCTTTTTAACACAAGGTTCCTTGATTCACAAACATACAAAAAGTAAGTTCAACAAATATCTTCACACTTTCATGCAATGCCTTCTGGTACTTGCAGTTTTCACTCTCAGACTCCCCTCAGTTGGGCGCACTCCCTGTTTCCTACTTTCTCCATATCGCAAAGACTTCCGATTGTACCACTTGTAAGGTATGACCACTTTGCTACTTGGTATCACGCTGCACCTTTAACCATGAACAAGAGTCTTCAATCGCTTTCCTCACGGTTGCCGTCTTATGCACAACCTTCGCTACAATCATTGTTTCACACAGAACTGTCTTTCAGGGCATTCACTTCCCTCACCAGCTGTGTGAACTCTTGCGGTCACTCGCAGCTCTGTTCCTGGAGTCAAGGTTTACAGCTCACAGCTGGTGTCTCACCTCCCCAACTCTGTTGTTCACCTGGGAGGGTGACCGATAACGTGGAAACACTATGCAAGCTTTCTCTTTCCTTCCCACCAGCCTTTCATCAGCAATGTTCAGAATTCCAGGGAGGTAACCTCTTGCAGGGAGGTTCAGGGTTTCTCTCCCCCTTGCTTCCGTCCCTTGGTCTGTCATCCTGGTCCACCTGGTTTGCCACGGCCCTGGAAGTACTGCTTGCTCCCCTTGCCCAGAGTGTGTCCCAGTGCTCCACCTTTTATTTGTGTGAGGAGAGTTAATGTGTGTCAGGTGTATGCAATTGTGGTCATTTGCCTGACTTTGCATGACCATATTAACGGGACATGCCCAGTGTAATGTATAAGTCAATGTTATTCCTCTTGGAACTCCTCTTCCTCATCCCAGTATTTATGTAGGAAAGGGGCGGGGGGTGGTGTTGGAATAATCTAAAAAAATTAGGATGGGTTTGAGTTAGTGGCAAGCGAGGGATACCGCGTCTCACCATTAGATGCCTCACCCCCACTCCCCCGAGGACCCCTCTCCCAGGTGATCTTCCTGCACTGGTCCACCTCTAGGTTCTGGATCCAAATGCGATGGCCGTGCCCTGGCCACATGAGCAATAGACCACCGGGGACTAGACAGTGAGAACCCTCTGGTTTTTCACAGTACCCAATTAATGTCATTTTAAGAGTTTATAATGCTAAGACAAAAGCCATAGGGTTTATACAGTTATGAATCTTAGGGGTATAGAAATGTGGAGCCAATACAATGTATAGAAAATAAGATTCTGAAGATTTGGCTGGGGATACCAGCTTCTTCCACTAATTTTGCAATCCATCAGGAACTAGATCTGTCATATTTCTGATTGTATCAAGATAGTAGTGATTGAGTTTTGGCTCAGACTACGATTTCTGAGGAATTCGACCCGGTAAGAGCTATAATTTGGATCAGCTGGGAACAGACGAAAAATTATTTTATAGCGCAAACCTAGCTCGGGAGCAGTGGAGCACTATACAAGTCAGAGCAAGACAGGGGTAGCAGGAATTTAACAAGTCATCAAGTAAACATTAGTAATAATTATCACAGCACAATAAATGGATGAGGGTGTGCAGAAGATAAACAGAATCTAGGTTACACCATAGTGTTTTGGGAAAGTGAAGCCGACTTTGAGCAATCCAGATTGCCACCTAGATGGAGTTCTAGAGGACTGGCACATAGCATGAGAAGAACTGTTCCGTATGTTTGCCTTGAGACCCAGACTATTGTCAATGTTAGTGGATGGTCTAACGGTAAGATGACCATGTGCCGCCTGATGCTTTAAATATGGGGGTCGGGTAAGCCGACATACTGGCAGTGGTTGCTGAGGCATGCAGTTTTGAACCAGATCCTAGCTGGGTTGGGGAACCAGTGCAATTCGTGCAAGGTGGGTGTGATGTGGTCAAATTTCCTAGAACTATTAATGAGCCGAACCAGGCTTGGTGTTTCGCTATGAGGGGCACCAGGTAAGCAGCCGGGTACCCTGCAAGCATGGTGATACCCTGTCAATATGCAAGATCACTAGGGCTTGCACCACTGTTCAGAAGTCCTGGGGTGGGAGAAAGGGGTTTATCTTGCAAATTAGAGAGATAACGAGCCATTTGAGCCTTTCTGGGATGTGTTGTTGGAAGGATAGATTGCTATCCACAATGAAGCCTAGGGATTTTGCTGGGTGAGTGTGGTAAGAGTGGAACCCATCCAAGCACATTTCGTCCAGACACGTTTGAGTGGGCTCTTTCTTTGGAGGGGTATCCCAAGATTATGAATGTGGTCTTTGGTTAATTCATTATGAATGTAAAACAACAAAGTGAACTTGGTCACTTACTTTGAAAACCTGATTATCATTGCGAAAGATTGTTGAAAAAATAAAATCAGCACTCTATAGACAATCAAGAGAATGTGAAGATACTTAAACCCCTAAATTGAGCACATTCTTTTCTTTTAGATAACAGTTAAACAAAATCCAAGTTTTGATACCTTTTAATGGACCGACCCCAAATATTATACTGAGATAGTGTGATGCATGGAAGTCCCATAGAAGCTAATTTTGCACAGTGGCATAAGGTGAATCGAATGCATAAAAGCCTTGCATCAGGAGTTTACGCCTACCATTCAGGTCACGCCCATTTTCCTTCATTTGTATAGAGTAGAGGCAGAAAGCAACTTGCGTCTCGGCCGCTTCCCTTACTCGCCGCCATAAAAATGCCCTCGTTTTTTTCCCAGTATGTGTTTTTGTGCCGGCTCGAAATGTTGGGTATCCCCTATGGAGCCCGTCTGTTTTACGCACCTGCATAAAACACGCAGACTCCATTGTACAAACTTCATGCAATGCTCGCACGGCAGGCTGCATTTACTCATGTGTATGTGTACAGCGGACTGCAAATGTGCAGAGCTTTTTACATTTGCAATCCACCGTGCAAATGTAAGAAATTTGGTGGCAGGGAGATGCCTATGTGCAGGTCTGCACATAACGGCTCTCCACTGCCATATGTCCTGAGGCAATATGAGCTCCAGAGACTATCTGATGGTGGCCGAACAATAAAATAGCTCCTGTTGCGTGATTGCTAAGCCTACTCCTCCTGAAGACCATATAGTGAGCCAAAATTCTAGGTCTCAGTTTACACAATCTCAGACATTAGACAGCTCAAGGTTCCTGATGGACTGCAAAATTAGAGGCAGACTCTGGTAGCCCCAAGCACATTGCTCAGGAATGTATTTTCTATAAATTGTATTGGCGCCACAAATTACTAATTTTATGGTGTGACCACCATCTAATGAAGTCTATGGAATAGATGCCCGGCTCCTCTCTGGCTCACCTTTGAGTTTGGTGAGGTAGGCTCACCGGCCTGCTTGACCTTCAGCAGGGGCGCAGTAGGCTCAGTCTTTCTCTGGGCACAGTTACTTCACTGTTCCTGAGTGCCTGTTGCTGTGTTTCGGGAATGCTTGGATTAATCAGGTAAGTCTCTATCCCAATGACAGCTTAGTATAGATGCTCAAGTCTTATTGTTCCAAGGTTTAAACGTGTTTTGTCTTAATTGCAGAAGCGGTCTCGTACGGAAGGTTAGAAGAATTGACTCTCCTAGAATGCTGAACTGGTTGCCTCCAGGTGAGTATGAGCGCGGATGAGTGGCGCTGGATGGCTGGATAATTGTTTGTTTTTGTATTGTGCGCGACTAACCTGCTCTTTTCTGTTCCCTTTTTGCAGGCGCTGCACGGCCCCACGATGAAGAATGGAAGAACCGCTCCGAAGTAACCCAAAGGAATGCAGAATCCCCGGTGAGTATTGGATGCCTGCGCAGAAGTCCTTTTCCAACGGGGGCGGCGATCGGAAGTCCAGCTGGAGACGGAACCGATGGACGGAATTGCAAGTAAGGCCTTTGTCGCTGAAGTAACACCTGTTCCTCTCCTTTTCTTATTCCAGGCACCGATGGATGGAAATCTCGGACGGGCGTGGCTGCAGAAACTAGAGGACTGAGCAGACACGGTGAGCGTTACGCTGCAGGAGTGCAGAACAACGCGAAGCGTGTTCTGTCTGCAGGGTGTGGCTTAAATAGCCTTGCAAGTAGTCCCAGGTAAAGTAGTCCCTTTACCACACCCTGTCTTCTCAGGAAAAGTAGTCCCTCTGCCACACCCTGGATATACAGAAGGCTCAGCCTCACTAGGCAGATTAAATAGTTCCATGAGTTCAGCCCATTTCATGATCCTGGCACCAAAGGCGCCAGGACTGAGTCCATGAGGCTCTGGGGCACTTCCTTTGGGGCTGACAAGTTCTTCTGGGTGAAGGGGACTGGGGTGGGCCCAACTGCCCCAGGGGCTTTGGAGCATGCTTCATGACACTGATGAGGATTTCGCAATAACTTTCGGCTGGTCCACTCACCTGCCAGGCCTATACTACAAGGTCCCTTGTCCTGGTGTACTCCCCTGCCAGGACTAGCAAAACTATTACTTCTACAAGTACTTTTGTGGTTTAGTTTTATCTTCATACAACTCAAAAAGTCTTATAAATTTGATCGACAAAAGTTTGTACTACTGTGTGGGAGTGAGGGGTTGTTTGGGCCCCCCCCTCACACATTCAGCACAACGTGGATTACTTGCTTGTGTAATAGCGGGGGACGCCCCCATTGCCCTTATGCTAACATTAGCACCTAATGGGGCTATTGCGGGGGTCACTTGGCTTCCATTTTGTGTGCCCTCGACTCCATCTTTGAAATAGCCATCACTCCGATAATACGAGAAGGCTTCTCTCCCCTCTGCAGCGCCGCGCACACCTTGCTCATGGCCCCCACCTTTTTCTCTCTGTCTGAAAGCCCTTTCTCACATCACTGTCCTGTGTGTGAACTGGCTTGAATCCTGCTTGTAGCTCATCCATCTTCATAAACCCGCCAGTGCCCTCTTACCCCCGCTATTGGAAAATTACTGCAACTATAAACCCACGCCTTCCTAAGGTATTCTCTTGATGTACCAGAAGTGTGACCCTGCTGTGCAGCCCACTCCAGAGTGCTCCCTACTAAAACCAGACCTTTGTCACCATACATTGCACATTAGAATGAACAAATGTCAGTGTGTCCCACAATCTCTTTGATGCGCACAGGCCCGCCCTGTAACTAAGGTTATCACACCAACCAAGACCTCTAAACCCGACACCCATATAAGTCCTAATGAATAATGGTATAATCATTTGCATGCAATTTATAGGTTTGTAAGATTTACTCAAAGATATAGTAATGATTATTGTTTATTGTGTGTCTAGTGGTAGTTTTTCATGCTAGCTTAGTTAGTGTCTGCCATATCTCACCATGCCCTAACCCTCATCCCTCCTGGACGCTGGCAACCAGACCACGTGATGCTCACCCTCCCGCCTACTGGGCAACCAATCCGGACGAAGCAGCGCCTCTCGGACATATGTATCTATTTGGTCTATCCACACCTGCGCTGGTCTATGTTAATTGCGTCATCTATGACAATGTTTTACTTTATATTGTCATGTAATTGTAACGTTTGCCAGAGCGCTCTCGAGGCAGCAGAGTTCTCTTGGTCTCATTCCCCATTCCCCATTGGGGTGTCTCATATTTTTTGGGCATGCATGTGTAAGTCGGGAGTGAGCCTTTACACTACTTATTCGGGAAAACCTGAGGCATATTGATGCTGTTTGTTCCACAATTTTGATTGCCAAATGCAATGCAGGTTGTGCTCCTCTCCTCCTGAACACCTTTTGCCAGAAGAGCAGCATTCCTGCCACTCGTTTCCCCCTCTTGCATCGACAATGGCTTTTTCTCACCTCTGCTCTTCTTTGGCTTAGGCAATGCTTATTTAAGTCGGTTCCCTCTATTGCCTCCCTCTTCCTCTGACAATAGGGTTTACAAACACTTTGTTTCTTAATTGCCCCCTCTAGGGTTTGTCAATGGTTGTTTAGGTTTGTTTCTAACAATATTGCCCCCTTGTACTGTTGGTAATTGTTCTGACCTTCAAACTCACGATGATAGTCTGCTGGTTTGCTTGCCAATCCCTTATACTGTCACTTTCTCCACTCTACATTTGCTTGGTATGCAAAATAATTATCTTTCTGCTTTACACCTGTTCAACATGCTTGATACTTATATTTCTGCCACTTTGTTTCTTTTTCCTTCCTTCAATATTAAAAAAGACCCGTTTCAGGCCAGCGTGCGGATACGGTGGGTGCTCTGGGGTCACAACACACAAGTGAACTCAATGGGCTTGCTGTGCACAGCCGCTTGCCTTCGGGTTCTTGGCTACTCATGCTCTGGGAAAAGTGGAAAATTGCCTCACTTGGTCTTCTGGGGCCCACGCTGAGCAAAACAGGTGTGTTCCGTGCTCCAAAAGCTCTCTGGTGCTCACCAGCCATTGGCATCAGTCTTGTTGGGGGGAAGGCTTCTTGGCTTCACACTTCCCGTCGCGCTATCTCTGCAACCACGACCTTCAGGGGGAAAGCTTGTATAATTAACGCTCCCTGATCACTGCACCTCAGGTTTCCGAAGGAAGAGACCCTCTCAGAACCGGCACATTCCGGCATCTCTACGCTCCTTCAGCTGCAACCTCTAATGTGGAGCTACTGCAAACACTCCACTGGCATTCTACTCTATAACCTGCACCTGAAGGGGCTTTTATGCCTCCGCTGCTTCCCTCAGGTGAAGATCATTAACCTTCAACTGGTGGGGGGAGGCACTAGAGAGCCCGACCAAGATGGCAGACTCCCGTTGAGCTCCACGCGGGAGCTCTGATAAATCCTAAATTTATCTGCATCAAGGAAGCCACAGTCATCCACCCGGTGTGAGCGGAGGGGCAGTGTACAGCCCCCTACCCCCATATCGCATGGTCCGCAGTGGCCAAGGATACAGTGACATCTGTTCAACAGACGCAGCCGCGAGGCGATCAGGCGACAGAGCCTGTGCTAATGTGAGCCCTGTGGCTGGCTTCCCCTGCTGTAGGGACGATGGGGTGGTGCCCCCCCCACACCAGCTGAGCAGTCCGCTCCAGTGGGACCATTGGAGTGAATCTGGCAGGGAAAAGGCACCTTAACACTGGACAGTGCAGCCCTGGAGCAGAGGCAGTTTGGAGCCTGCTTCCAGCGCCAATAATGTTGCTTGGAGCCGCTGGATAACCTGGACAGCGGAACACAATAGTGGAGAGCACCAGGCGGCAAGGTGAGACAGCTCACAAGAGGAGTCCGATGCCAGAGGGACGTCAGAGTAGTGTCCCCCCTCCCGAACTAAGCAGACGGGCGGCCACAAGAGCCCCAATGAACCGCTACTAGTCGTGAGTGGTGCAGAGGTGCAATGCCGTGCAGCCAGGGAGCGGAGGCAGTGTGGAGCCCACCCCTGGAGTGAGAAATATCAGTAAAGTCTGCCGGTCAGCTCGGACCTCTGACCAAGACAGCATAACACGCCAGGTGGGATGGCGAACTAGCTCACGACCCGCCCATGCTCCCTCCCTCTCCCCCCGGAACAGCTGGGAGTGCAGGAAAACCGACAACATTAAAACAGCTGGGAGCACTGCTATGAACACGCTGGCAGAGGAGATGAACCGGGGTGGAGTGGGACAGGGCCTGGCTCTGAGGTGCAGGGCTCTGGTGGAGCGGGGGCTGAAGTCAAGGCATGCACAATTGTAGTCCCCCGATGGCAGCGCCTCAGAACGCCCGGCTAATAGGAGCAGTCTTGCCACAACCATTGCACTGTCAACTATGCGATTATACCAATTAGAGAGCCTGCATGGTACACCTCATCTTAACTTGAGTAAAAAAGCGGACTAGAACTCTGAAGGACCACCCATCCCCTTGGATACTCTGCCAAGGCCAGACACCTGCTGACAGGAACTTCCCCCAAGGAGACTGTTCAACGCGGAGCCGGAGGAGCTGCGCTGTACTGAATCACCTCCCCTCCTGTGAGGGAGGTCGCCTTGCCATTGGACCTCTCGGCTCCCCATAGCTGCATTGTTCCACCAGCAGAGACTCTCATAGACCCACGTCTTTACCAATCTAGTCCCACATCTACTTTTCCAGAGGCATATTGTACGATTGAAGCACTGGTCGGGTCACTAAGTGGTGGTTCTGGCCCAAATTAACTGCACTGTCTCTGAACAACGTGGGGCCGCTAATCCTCCACAGACTACATACTCTGACCGGACACAACTCATTGGCAGACACCTCAGTGGCGGCCCGAGGCCCACAGTGGGCTTCCCCCAACATGGGACAATCTGACAAAACACAACAGAAGCTCAACTTTGAGGGTGGGCCCTGCTCTAAGTCACAACAACAGGTGGAAGTATCAGAACCAATGAAGGCAATGACAGACAGAGCCGCCCAGATGCCGGAATTGGAGATTAGGGAAATATTATTGGACCTCAAAGCAGGCATTGGTGGGTTGACTTACTTCAGCACTGGCTAGATAAACACAGCCATCGTGTAGACAAGGTGGAACAGGGTGTCCAAGTTGGAGGAAAGATCGACTTACTTGTCGCCAGAGTGTCCCACCCTCGAGGTACAGATCAAGTCGGTGACCGCCAAGAACGAGAACCTGGAAGGAAGGGCCCGCAGGAACAATATTCGTCTGGTGGGCATCAGAGAACAGCAAAGGCAGCTTAAGAAGGAGGAATTTGTGAAAACTGAAGGAGCTCTTTGTGGGGTCTGAGCTATCCCCCCTTTTTGTGGAGGAGAGGGCCCACCGTTTACCGGCTGCTCGATCGATACCTGGAGCAGCCCCCCCGGTCCGTCAATGCTCACCTCCTGAACTATAGAGACTGGGACATGATCCTTCGTTTGGCCAGAATGAAAGGAGATGATCAGTACGACATTTTTCGGCGGCAGTCCACGCATTAAAACGGTCCTTCGCAAGGGTTAAAAGATGCCTTAGAGATTGTAGTATCCCTTACTCCATGTTGTTTCCAGTGAAAATCTATCCAACACAACGGGAAGGCAATTATTTACGTCTCCGCAGGCAGCAAGCTCTTTTTTGGATGGAATTGGCAGGTGTCTTCCCAGCAACAATCCAAGGCACCATGATGACATTGGGAACCGGGGTCGGCCTGATGGATCTTTGAAATGGGGGCTCATGCCAATCACAGTGAAATGGGAATGTATGGTGGTTGCATTACATTGGGGGGCCTTTATCCAAGAGACTCATCTCACTCCCTCCTCCAAACATAAATGGGGCGCCCATTGGGGATGCCATAAGTATTTCTCCTCCTACTCCTCTTATGTAAGGGGGGGTAGCTATCCTGATCGGTATAGGAGTCAAGATTTACTTGATCTCAACAGCAAAAGATGAAGGGAGGGCCCTACTGGTGTGCGTCATCCTTTAGGGTGTACTGGTGGCTCTGGTAAACTCAGGGCTAAAACGTAGACAATCCAAATGCATTTGATAGGGTCATGGTGAAACGGGCCTGGGGTCATGATGCCGCCATTGTGTGTGGGGCAGGGATTCGAGTACAGTGATGGACCCCCCCTCAGGGACAGATCCGGGACGGGTCAGGGCCTCGTGACTAATATGCAAGACGAACAAGTTACTTTCTTACCTGGTAACGTTCTTTCGATGGGATTTTCCGACGACGTATTCCATATCTATGACAGGTAATCACCACAGCTGTGCCGCTTGGGAAATTTTTTGGCGTCTGCATCCTGCTTCGATGACATCGATACGCTGTCCTCGAGGACCTCCGTCGAGCCGACGTCACCGGATGTTATAAGTAGGACACATGACGCCCGTAGCCTCAGTTGTAGTTTTTTCCCAGAACGTGTGACACCAATCTTCTGCCAGTATGACCACAGAAAGCCTTGCGGAAACGTAAGCTGCAATCGCTTAAGAAATTCTGTAGCAGGGCAGGCTGGGAGGGTACGATATGGAATACGTCGTCAACATCCCATCGAAAGAACGTTACCAGGTAAGAAAGTAACTTTCTCTTCGAGGGGATTGGTTCTTCCGACGTATTCCATATCTAGGACAGCGTCCCAAAGCAATACCAACGTATGGAGGAGGGAAAAGAATTTAGAATGCCCAATGAAATTGCAGAATAAATGACCGCCTTGCTAAAGGCCAGATCCTGCCCATGGATAGAATCTAGGGAGTAGTGTCTTATAAAAGTATGGACCGAAGCCCATGTGGCTGCTTCGCAAATGTTACGAATGGGAACACTACTCTGCAGAGCAGTAGAGGCAGCCACGCCCCTAGTAGAATGGGCCCGTAAGCCTTACCCGCCAATCGGTAACATCCGAAATTGCCAAGATAATCTATCTAGCCAAAGTCTGCTTAGTAACAGCTTGTCCCAAACACCTTCCAGCGTATCCAATAAAGAGCTGATCGTCCACTCTGACCCGAGACATGCGTGAAATGTAGAAACTTAAAGCTCTCCTAGGATCCAACCTATGGAGCCTCTCCTCTTCCTTAGCAGGATGCGGAGGAGGATAGAACGCCAGAAGAATGACCTTCTGGCTTAAATGAAATTCCGACAACTTTCGGAATAAAGGAAGGACAAACCCTAACGACAACCCTGACCTTCTGAAATATCGTGAAGGGTGGCTTAACAGAAAGTGCCTGCAACTCACTCACTCTGCGAGCGGAAGTAACCGCAACTAAAAATACAGTTTTAAGGGTTAACCGTTTTAAAGGACAAGAATGTAAAGGCTCAAATGGAGCACCCATGAGGAATTTTAGAACCAGGTTCAAATCCCAACCAGGCGCCTGGAAAGGTGACGGAGGGAACACATTAGTGAGTCCTTTCAGAAACTGAGAAATTAAAGGAATTTTAAAATAAGAACACTCCTCAGACGAACGCTTAAATATGGACAGCGCCGCCAGGTAACCTTTAATGGTAACCACTTTCCGGCCCTTCTGGGCTAAGGAAAGCAAAAGAACCACAGGAATGTCACATGAAAAAGGATCCACATTCTGAACCCTGCACCAGTCGCAGAACATTCTCCAACGGCAACGGTACAGGGAACTTGTCGCAGGCCGTCTGGCCAAAAGCAACACCTCCATCACGTCTTCAGGGAGGTCCCGCTCCTTATACCTCAACCTTTCAGAAGCCAAGCGTGAAGGTTGACGGATCTGACCTCTGGGTGGAGAACCTGACCCCCCCCCCCCTCCCGTGAGAGCAGATCGTCTCGGTAGGGAAGACGGTGTGGAGGGCAGATGGACAAGTCGAGAAGGACCACGTTCTCCAGGCCCATGCCGGAGCAATGATGATCATCCGGGAACCGAACCTCCGTAACCTCCGCAGCACTTGCGGAATGACGGGGACTGGAGTAAACACGTACAACAGTGGGAAGGACCACTCCACTACGAACGCGTCCCCTAAGGCTCCTCTTGGAGGAAATTCCCATGAGCAGCACCTTTCGCACTTCCGGTTGACACTGGTGGCGAAGAGATCCACTTGTGGGGCCCCCCAAAGGGCGAAGATCTCCAGGAGAATCTCCTGAGCCAGCTCCCACTCGTGAGAGATCGTGCACTGCCTGCTCAGAGCGTCCGCTGTCTTGTTTCCGTCTCCGGCCAGATGAACTGCTGAGATCGAAATTTCCTGCTCGATAGCCCAGAACTAGAGCTGCATCGCCTCACGATCGTCACCTCTGGCCAGGGTAGCCAAAACGGAGCCCCCTTCATCAGATTGCCTTTGACGGCCCACCACAGAAGGTCCTGGGCGACCGAGGGCGGCACCTGAACGGGATCTGACATCCTGCCGGAGGACTGTGACCACTGCATCATGAGAACCCACTGCAGAGATCTCATCCGCAGCCGTGCCTCTGGCACCAGAAGAATGCAGGCTGCAACTCGAACGCAGGGAGACTCTGGGCCTGTTGGAACTTGTGCACCATCTGCAGAATGTGATGAGCCCTCACCTGGGGAGGTGAACACAGCCCCAGAGATGTGTCGAGCACCACTTCGATGTACTGGAGCCGCTGTGCTGGCGTCAAGTGGGACTTCTTTAAATTGAGGGAGAAGCCCAGCCTGTGAAGGGAGTGGCAGTTGACTGACAGATGATCCAGGACTTGCTCGGGAGAGCGTGCCCTGATCAACCAATCGTCCAGGTAGGGGTAGACGTGAATCCCCCCCTTTCCTGAGATACGCTGCCACCACCACCATGAGCTTGGTGAAGACCCTCGGGCGGAGGTCAATCTGAACGGCAGGACCTGAAACTGAAAATGCGAGTCGCCAACCGCGAACCTCAGGTACTTCTTGTGCTTGGTATGAATCGACACATGAAAATGAGCGTCCTTGAGGTCGAGAGACACCAACCAGTCCTGAAGTTGAAGGGCCTGGAGGACATGAGAGAGAGTAACCATCTTGAACTTGTCCTTCCTGAGGAGCTTGTTCAAACCGTGCAAGTCCATGATGGGTCTCAATCCCCCGTCTTTCTTCAGGATCAAAAAATAAGGGGAATACCATCCCTTGTCCCTCTCCGCTACAAGCACCAGTTCTATGGCGCCTTTCTCCAGCAGGGATTTGATTTCCTGCGCAAGGAGCAGATCTGGACTCTTCAAAGAGACATTCCCTGGTGGATTGTCGTGAGGCCTCTGCCGGAAAGGAAGACAGTAGCCATGGGCTATGATCTCCACAACCCACACATCTGAAGTAATGGCACGCCATTGGTATGAGAGGATAGGTCCAAGGGACCCTCCTCCCCTGCAGCCCCCCCCCCTTGTGGAGTCCATGGCTCGTCAGGGGTCCCCCCCCTGCCACCAGGGCCCAGGTGGCGGGTGAACCACTGGCTGAAACATTGACCAAACGTGCTGTATTAAGCTAGGCCCTGGAAAGCATTTTGTGAAATCAAAACGGCATGAGCCGGCATGAGCCCATGGCATGAGCCCATGAGGCCCCCACCCTTGGAGAGTTCTCACTTGTCCCCGCAGCCGCAGCTCCCTGGCAGATCCGCTGAGAGCCCGTTCCCACGAACAGGCAGACATGAGCGAGTGCTAGAAACAAACACTAATATTCACCTTCCGCAGTGTATCACTGTCCACAGTATGACCCGACCAGCAGGGCCGGGGTGGAAAAGAACTGTAAAATGAGCCCCCGGCAAAAGTAGAGACCCTAAATACCAATATACAAACTGCCTGTGATAAAACCCTTTTCTCCACGACCATTTGATAAAACAGGTAGCCTCCATGAAGATGACAGAGTGTATGTGTTCATGTGGCATTTTGGTTGAAATACCCATATCCCCGTAGTTATGCGCAAATGGTAGAAGTGTCCCGGGGGTTTAGATTATATGTTTTTCCGAGAAGAATGTACTCCAAGGCCCTATGCCATAACTGAACTAATGCTGCTAGAGTGCAAAGGAAAACAAGTGCAACCGCATCGGGAGCTCATGTAAATTATGTAAGAAAACGCATAGAATGTATTCGAATGTTCAAGCTCGCCATGTGACACTGCCATCAATATAATTGGCCAGTTGTTCCTGCGTGCTCCACCAACCTTAATACTACCTCGCTTATCGTGCATGCATAAAATATAACAAAATGTCATGGGTGTCAAATACTTAGCATATAGTTAAGAATAGCAACATTGGTATAGGTAACACATTTTGAAATGGCCATGTAAAGGTATCAACAAAGTAGACATGTAAGCTTTGAAGAAAAAGCTCAACGAGTATTGTAGTGTATATGAATTATTATGTCTTTTTGTATAACCTGCAAACGCACGAGGAAAATACCATTGTGGGCATATCCAAGGCCACTTCCCCTCCCTCCCCAGTGACGCCTGCCAGATGAAAGGCAGAGGCCCGGGATGCTCTGCCTCACCTCCCCCAATTCGGCTGGAGCCGCTTCGAGCATTCACCTCCCCCCGCAGCTCACATGGCCACAGCCAGCCACCTGAATTATTTACAACCCAGCAGTAAACCCCGGTCATAAACACAGGCCAAAAGGCGCCCTTCCTTAGGCCCCACGACCCACCAGCTCACCCCAGGTTAATGGCCCCTGTAAAATTAGGACACCCAATATTATAGCAACACAGAAGTCATTATGAATGTGTTCCTTCAAACGAGCCATGATAACTTGGACAGTTTACCCCTTGCCCTGAGACCTAACCTCGTGACCTAGGATACCCGGCCAACAGGATGATGGTAACCATGTATTGATGTATTACCAAAGGATCCCACTCTAGGTGCATTCCTCCTGTGTTACATTAACCTGTAGAATAACCTATTGTAGGATTTACAGGGGAAAATAATATTGCAATATTGAATGAATGCGGTGTGCGTGGCCTTAGGGCAGAAAGCCAAGGAAGACGTTCATCAATGACACTGGCCACGACTGGCACAACAGCACCGCCCGGATGAGCCCAGCTGACCCGCCCGGCCCACGTTGGCAACCAGTGACATCCACCAACAACGGCAAACCACATCACAGCTGCACCTATAGTTAGTCGTCGCCACCCAATCCCCACGAACATGTGCCCCCTATAGTGTGTAGGTTCTTATGACGCATTTTGTAAATATATACGCCTGTCTTTGCTACTGTCAGACAGAGCGCTCTCGGAGTTTGCAGAGTCCTTTGCATGCCCTATTTTGACTTATATAAACTCCCATTAAGCTCACCCGCACTTTGTCTTAGCCTTATTCCCATCTTGGGAGAGTCCATCATTGTCTCTCATTGTGGAGAGGATCGTGCTATCTGGGGACGCTCGCCTTCACATTCTACAAGATGATGCGCTAGCCTTCCCCCAACCGGCAAACCATGGGACATGGCCTCATGACTGAGCTGAAGCGGCTGCGGCATTGCCTGAGGGTAAAGAGGCAACTGCCCGGGCGGCCTTGGCACCTCGAGTACCTTGTTTTCCACCTCTGGCACTCCTACGGTGGCCCCTTTGACTTGCAGCCCCTCTCGATCTACCAAAGGAAGAGTAGTATCGAAAGGAACCTCCCCCTCCATTGCTGTCCCCTAGGACGAAAAGGCAGAGGTTGGCAAACTGCAGCGCTCAACAACTTCGCTGCAGCTTTGGAGGTCTGCAACCTCTCAAGGCTCTAGTCAGCCTTGCTGCCAAAAAGATGTTCACCATCAAAGGGCATGCACATCAGGAGCAAACCCCGACTTCCGCAACCATGCAAATCTGCGCATTACGGTGCTCGCCGCCATGGACCGGCTGACACAATCTGCCATGTCCAGACCCGACTGAACGGATTCACACATGGCATCCTTGCCATCCTGAACAAGGGCAAGAAAGCCATCCCGTTCCTCCCCTTTGGGAATATGTTCAGCAGCCAAAGAGACAATTTCACACAGTATGAGTGAAACGTGCTAAGTCACACACAGAGTTGGCTGCCTGTAAAGCCATACCCCCTGAAGAAAACACTTTCTTCGCCCAGCCATCAAAACACTTGTCGTCCCTATCAGGAGGGATGGTAGGGTACGACGCCTGTTTTGCTGGGGCCATAGCCGCCTGCACCACCAAACTCTCTGGAGTGGGGTGCGTATTCAAGTAGCCGGGGTCACTACTGGCTGGACGGTATTTTTTCAGCAAAGACTTGCCCACTGCCGGGAGAGACTCCGGAGCAGTCCAAGCCGCTGCCACCCTTTTTTGCAAGGCCATATGGAATGGCAGTACCGGGTCAGTTGGTGGACCTTGGTCCAAGATATCTGTCATCCTGCAGAAAATCTCCTGGTGGCGCAGACCACCCCAAGTACTCCCTCACCCTCGACATGAGGCACCGGTACGAGGATTCAGCATGTGTACCCGGCTCAGGCCGGCCAAACCCAACCTCCGGGGAGGTGTCCAGACCACTGGCGTCGTGCAAAGACTGACGCAGGTCTTCCAACTGGCTAGGACCAGATAATAGGTCATCAGGAACCAAACCTTCATCAGACCCTTCATCCACCTCAGAAATATAATCAAGAGGCTGGAATAAATCCCTGGATGAGGGCACAGAAAAAAGGCACAACCATGTGTCTGGACTTGGTCAAAGCCTTCCTCGACGTTTCCACCGGTTTATGGGGCACCTCTGATAAAGCCTCCTCGAAAGGCGTTGACGGAATCGGCGACTACGTCAAGCGTGGTGCCGATGGCTTCGACACAGGCCTCGAGGGCGGTGCCCCAAGAGAGTCCTTCGACGGCCTCAGCCCCGAAGGTGTTGATGGCGTCCTCGGAGGCAGAGCCTCGAGAGAGTCCCTCGACTGCCTTGGCGCCGACGTCTTCTTCGAACACCTCACAGGCTCCTACGGTCTCGATGGCGTCGAGGACCGGGACCTGGAGCGGGCATGGCTAGAGCGATCCACCTTGTCTGACCGGGACCTCGAAGGTTCCCGGTGATCGCGCCGATCGCTCGAGCCTGAAGGCATGCGAACGGTGGCTCTAGCACGTTCCCTGCCGGCGTCCTTCGACGGTGCAGACAGAACGGAGCCCTGCGACTGAAAATTCGCCATCATTTCCTTACGAAATGAATCCCATTCCGCAGGCGAGGAATGCTTGTTGGGACAAGCAACCCGCCGACGGGCAGAGTCCTCAGATGAGGACGGGGAAGGCAACCGGTGATGGCGCTTCCGGGAGTGCCTCAAAGAGGCAGAGGAATGGCGGGACCGACTCCGGGACCGAGAACCCCTGGACTTACGCCGACGATGCGGAGAGTCGCCCCTCAAATCGTCAGTCGAAAACCCAGTGGATTTTGACTTCCGCGGCTTGGACACCCTACTTCTTACAAGGCCTTCGATGTTAACGACTGACAATCGTCCGTGGCGTGGTCCTCACCGAGACACCAGAGGCAGGCGTTGTGCGGGTCCGTCAGCGACATCTTGGAACCGCAGTCCCGACACTTCTAGAAACACGGCCGCGGGGTAGAAGAAGACAAAGACATCAGAAAATCTTCGCAAACAAACGGGTTCGAAGAACAGATAGAATAACTCAGAAGAACTGAGGCGCGCAGAGAGCTCCGAAGCAAACACATTCGTGGAAAAAACGGAACTGAGGCTACGGCCGTCGTGAATCCTACTTATAACATCCAGTGACGTCGGCTCGACGGAGGCCCTCGGGGACAGCGTATCAACGCAGGATGCAGACGCCAAAAATTTTCCGAAGCTGCACAGCTGTGGTGATTACCTGTCAGATATGGAATACGTCGGAGGAACCAATCCCCTCGAAATACAATCTTATTGACTGTTAGCAGCATCAGCATAGGGATGATCAGGGTTACACTTTCCACTCCTGGGTTCACAGAACCAGCTACGGACTGGACTACCTATTGGTATCCCGCGGAGGGGAGTTCCCATGCATAGTCCGATCCTCCCTTATACCCAAGTCAGATCACATCCCTGTGCTCTTTGTGTGCAGCCTGGGAAGGGCAGAGAGGGGGTGGGGGGCACTCCTGGCGATTTAAATCAGACGCGTTGCTTGACCCGGTTTTCTGCCAGGAACTACAGGAGGAATTTCAGTTCTTAAATACAATGAGGGTTCTGTCTCCTCAGCAGGGCTGCTCTCGGAAAGCCGTAAATGTTACCTCAGAGGGGTTTGTATGGCTACGGAAAATGAGATTCTCCGGGGCATTAGGAGGGACTTCACAGAAGGGGAATCTAATATCAAGGACTTGGAAGTAGAATATGCATCTACGGCAGATCCCCGGACCCTTACGAAGCTCTGCGAGGAGCTCGACAGGTTCAGGGCCAATGCAGATTGGGAAATTAGGTTCCTGGGCTCAGCTACAGACAGCCTACAAATGGCCCCCACATGTGGAGTGCATTATAGACCCCTAGGTCGGACCAGTGCACACAGAGGAGGGCATTGCTGCAGTATTCAGAACGTTTTATAGGGACCTATATGGATCCAAGAACACACAGTATTCGGGGGCCCAGCGGCATTATCTTGGGGAGGTGGAGCTGTACTGGGTGGAGGCACATCCCCACGAACCTCTCAATTGGGAGGTATCATTGGAAGAAATCCTAACGGTAATTAGGGAGCTGAGGCAAACAGTACTTCTGCATCAAAGGCCATACAAAGGCCTGTTCTGCGCCTGTTCTGCGCCTGCGACCCCACTCCGACGCACACGCCAAGGGAAGAGGGCAGGAGCCCTCTCCCCCTCCCAGAAGCGGCATCCACATCCTGGATCCGTACCGCAGCACAGCCACAGCACACAGGGGCCTGCCTGACCCTGTCCCACTACCCTGCCCGACCCTGGGATGCCGGGCGCAATGCGGCATGAAAACGAGGCTCAGCCTCGATAACCAGCACTAAATCGAATTCTGCATCCGCCGGCAGGCGGACGCCGGCGGCCACACGAAGGCCATACAAAGGCCTGTTCTGCGCCTGTTACGCGCATGGGAGCGCGGAGTGGCCATCAACTCGGCTCAACTTGCACCCTATCCTTTACCAGAACCCTCTCGCATAAGGAGAACGCACTGTGTACCTGCAAGTACCGGGACATTACTGCATGCACGGACTCTTAGCCACCCCCACTCAGATGGGTCTATGGTCTCTACTACTAGTCACATACCCTTTGGTTGCATAGTGACCACACTACTGTGTTGTGCCTTATGGTCGTATTTAGACCACACTACTGTGTTGTGCCTCATGGTCGTATTTAGACCACACTACTGTGTCGTGCCTTTTGGTCGCATAGTGACCACACTACTGTGTTGTGCCCTATGGTCGCATAGTGACCACACTACTATGTTGTGCCCTATGGTCGCATAGTGACCATACTACTGTGCTGTGCCCTATGGTCGTACTTAGACCACACTACTGTGTTGTGCCCTATGGCCGCATAGTGATCACACTATTGTGTTGTGCTCTATGGTCGCATAGTGACCACACTACTGTGTTGTGCCCTATGGTCGTACTTAGACCACACTATTGAAACAAGGCTAGTGCCTGTTTCATGCCTGTTACGTGCCAGTGTCTACCGTCTGCCAGACCCCCTGCACGTGCCAGTGTCTGCCGTCTGCCAGACCCCCGGCATCACAGCCTCATCAACTACCCTTATCTAGGGGCTACATAGACCATCCCATCCACGTGCGGCCACCCCAATTCAGGTATTATTTAGCGCTCCATAACACTCTCGACCCCACCATTTAGCATGTATCTACTCACCTCCATCTTGCTTGCCTACTTCATGATCAGCCTCAATAACACATTTCCGACCAAGATGGCTCCACACCTACCTAACATGCCAGCCCTACCCAGACACAACAACCAAGTACCTTACCTAGATTTAAACGACTCTCAGACACTGCTACCTTCCAGTCACCCTCGCACCACCACAGAAAGGAACTTAGGACTTAGAGCCAGACTAGCCAAAATCCATGAACCACTTGCCCGCTCACTGCCCACTACACAAAACTCTAGATCGCTGCCACCGCGACCAAACACCTCCACACAATCCAGTAACCCATTACAAACCCTTCAGAACTCCCGCAACCAGAGTACCCCTAAACTTACACAAGACAAGCGCCATACTACTACTACTACTACTTCAAAAAACATAGCCACTATCTCTAAAAACAAAGCTAGCCCCAATATCAAGGGAGCCTTGATCAATGCCAGGTCGCTAGTAGCTCATGCTACAGAAATTGCAGACTTAATACTCACCGAAGACCTTGACTTCCTCGCCATCACTGAGACTTGGCTACACCCAGCAGCAGGCCCTATGCTTATGTTGGCAGTCCCAGATAACTATTCCATCCTGAGACAAGACCGCCCTAATTCTAGAGGAGGCGGTGTCGCCTTTATCCATAAGTGCAGTCTCACCATGAGACTAGCCACCTCGACTGACGCCCTCTCTTGCGAATCACTAGCAGTCAAAATACCACTCACTAACTCCCAAACTCTTAACATCTACTTGATCTACCGTCCGCCAGGCCCCATTGGCACCTTCGATGAAGACCTTAACTCCATCCTATCCAGCAACCTCAAAAGCTCCACTCAAGCTCTCACCTTAGGAGACTTTAACTTCGGCTACAATGACCTAGAAGACCATTCCGCTAGTACCATAGCTAATACTCTTACTGAATTAGGCTTTGTGCAAAGATGTATGACACCCACGCATACGAAAGGTAGAACACTTGACTGGGTGGCCGACCACAACTGCCTAGTGAACATTACAAATATCTCACCCCAAGCCTGGACTGACCACCATCTGGTATCATTTATGCTCTCCACCGACAGACCCTCACCCCCGCCCACCATTAAGGCCCCACCCACTCTCACTAGAAACAAGAAGAACATGACAGTAGAAAGACTTATCCCTGACCTACTCCCCACTCTCAACTCACTTCCTGATAACCTGGACCCGGAGTCCTTAGTTGAAGAATATAACAAGATTATGGCCACCTCACTGGACCGCATCGCCCCCCTTAAACTGAGATCCAGTAAACCGAAAACGCACCTTAACAAATGGTACACACCATTCCTCAAAAAACTAAGACAGCAAAAAAGAAACTGCGAGGCCATCTGGAAAAAATCCCCTTCAGTCTTTAACAAACTAAAACTCTCCAAACTAGCTGCTCTCTACAAAAAAGAAATCTACCTGGCCAAACGAGCCTCCTTTGACTCTCGTATATCCCAAGCTAAATCTAACATGAAAGAACTTTTCTCCATCCTTAAAGAAATAGAAACCCCCATAGCACCCCTTGACACGTGCACCAAAGATAAAAACTGGTGCTCAGAAATTCAAAGTGCCCTAGCAAACAAGATTGCGACTCTTCAAAGTAAAATCACCAGCAAAAGAGCATCCCTGAATGACACCCTCAACTCAAAAATTCCGGTCAAGCCCATGCCCACTGCCCTAGCCCACTTCCAATTCGCCAAAGTCAACATACTGGAAGTTGAAAAAATTATCCTGTCCCTGAAACCGTCTAATTGCCAGGGAGATCTATGCCCTGCACAGCTCATTAAAGATGCTGCCCGCGACCTCTCCCCTTTCATTACAAAATTGATCAATGCCTCCTTTGCCACTGGCTCCATCCCTACTAACCTAAAACAATCCTGGGTACTACCTCTACTGAAAAAACCCACACTTGACCCAGCCATACCCACAAACTACCGTCCCATAACTACTGTTCCCTTTCTACTAAAAATTCTGGACAAGGTTGCCTATGTACAAATACAGAAGCACCTGGAAGAACACAACCTCTTAGGCTCTAGACAATCTGGATTCCGTCCCCAACACGGGACTGAAACCGCCCTTATTGACTTGAAAGCGCAGATCGATTCGCTCAGAGACAACGGGCAAGCCGCCCTACTCCTCCTCCTCGACCTTTCTGCAGCCTTCGATCTGGTCGATCATTCTGTCCTTTGCTCACACCTCCACACTTCGGCTCACTTCTCCAGTGAGGCCATCACCTGGATCACATCCTTCCTCAACGGCAGGACTATGAGTGTCTTCTCTCCCACGGCGGCAGCAGACCCTATGTGGTGTACCTCAGGGCTCCTGTGTCTCCCCCACATTATACAACATATTTACCAAGCCCCTTTTCGATGATTTGGATCATCTCGGTATCACCTACACTAACTATGCAGATGATACTCAGATCCTCCTTCCGCTTTCAGGAGATTATGGAAAGGATTTGGCCTTGCTAAATAGGGTGTACATCATCATCCAGGCATGGATGGCTACTCATGGACTATGCCTGAATGATGATAAAACAGAACTCATCATCTTAGGCACCACAATCAGTATAAAGAAACTTGGCCCGGCCTATAACTCCTTCATGATTGACGGGAACAACATCAAAGTCGGACAAGAGGTCAAAACATTGGGATTCTATCTAGATTCCAATTTTTCCCTCAAAAGACAAGTGAGCTCCCTTGCATCCTCCACGGCTTACACGTGCAAATTAATCCGTGCAGCCAAACCTTTCCTGTCTGACACTAGCTGTCTGACACTCGCCAGAGCCCTCATACTGTCTCGCCTCGACTATTGTAATGCCCTCTACCTAGGATCCACCAAGGCCACCACCAATAAACTGCAAACCCTTCAGAACAACGCTCTCAGAGCAGCTCTGGGCATTTCCAGAAGAGAACACATTACAGGTTTCAGCCAACAGAACAATTGGCTCTCCACCAGAGATAAAATTCTCTTAAAAACGGCATCTCTCACCCACAAGTCTCTCAACAACGCAGCCCCAACCTACCTGATCAACAGGTTCCACAAACAATCCTCCTCAAGACCCGTCAGAACCGCATACAAAGATTGCCTATCTGTCCCCCACTACAAACGGGCCACCATAGGAGGCAACAGCTTCCCGGTAAAAGCTGCCAAGCTCTGGAACTCCCTGCCTCCAAACCTTAGAGTAGACTTGCCCTATCAGAACTTCCGCTCCAAGTTAATCTCCTGGCTGAAACTGGAGACCCACTAAGACTAGGTAGTGTCCAGCGCTACACGCACACATCGTAACCACGTGTGCCTCTTGCTTACCTGTATATTACATTACCGCCTGCTGGCCTTACTGATGATTTGTATATACTGTATATAACATTTGTGCACCTATTTTTTGTATTATGTATATTCCTTGTGTACTGTAACCAAGCTTCGAAAATTCTTGTAAAGTCTGCGCCCTGATACCCCTGGGTACACTCGCGCATTATAAATAATAAAACAAACAAACAAACAAACAAACAAACATCAACAGAGGAAACCGCCTGAAGATTGCACCTCATATCGACCAATCTCTTTAATCAATGTCGACAATAAAATATTCCTTGCAAACCGACTGCTTGCATTGATGCCCAGTTTGGTGCTGGAGGATCAGGCTGGGTTTATCCCCGGAAGAAACACCACATATGGTCTTCGTCGCCTCTTCAGGGTTAGTGAGGCACTTGAGCATATGTCCCAGGAGATTGCTGTTTTTTGAGATGCCGAAAAGGCCTTCCACTCAGTGGAATGGCCCTTCCTATTTGCAGTACTCCAAAAGCTGGGACTCGGTTCCTATTCTATCAAACTAATTTCTCTCCTATACTTCAACACCTTGGCAAAAATTGTCGTTGAGCAAGATCAGAAGGCTTTGAGATGGGAAAAGCAATCAGCAGGGAAGCCCTCTCTCCCCAATCTTGTTTGCCCTTGCGATGGAGCCACTGGTGGCGATCCTGCAAGAGCAACACAGAGGGAATAAGCTCTGGCACTCACAGGCTGATCATATCTCTGTACACCAAGGATATAGGCCTCTACCTCAACAATCCGGTGGATAACCCGAGGCCCGTGATGTGGAAGGTGCTGAGGATTGGGGAATTTCCGGGCCTGAGAATCAATCATAGCTAGTCCGTGGTGCTTCCCCTTGCAGAGGGGACCAGGTGGTTTGATGAGTTTGGCCTTAGATGGGAGACTACCAGAGTCTGCTACCTGGGGGCAGTGGTGTCTTGTACACAGGATGACCTGTACAATGACAACTACAGGAGGACAACTGTGAACCTCAGGAGGCAGTGGCGAGATGGTGGTTGCTCCCACTCACGCTACTCGGGCAGATCTCTATGGTCAAAATGATTGCACTCCCTACATTTCTGTACCTTTTTCTCAATGTTCCCTTGCTGCTGTCAAACAGCTTCTTCCAGCGTTTGCACAGGCTCATCCTTGACTTGCTATGGGCCGAGAAGCAGGCGACGGTGTCATAACACAACCAATGGCAAAAAGGGGGCTTAGCTCTACCAGTTCTTGAGCAGTACTATTGGGCAGTGCAGGCACACGTTCATGGACACTGGTATGCTACACATTCTGTAAGGCCACATGTACAAGTGGAGAGAGCACTTGCCGGCCCAGACCTGTTGCGTGAGATGATTCTGGGGCGCCCCAAGCATCACCCAATACCCTGAATATTGTCAAGATTACCTGTACGGTTTGGAAAGAAATGGCTGGGAAAATGGGTCTCCCCACTCTGTATTCACCTCTCCTTCCAGCACATGCCCAGGCTGGCCATAACTAGTGAACGGGTCTACCTACTATGGGCAAACAAACTTGGTATCGAAGCCCTCTGTGATCTGTTTGTTGATGGTGTATTCCTTTCAGTTCAGCAGGGAAGGGAGCAGGGGGATTGGGTGTGAGGGGGTGACTCGGTGCTGGATGTTTTTATTTTACTTTCGCTTACGACACACTTAAAGCCCTGTTCACCTCACTCCCTGCACAGCCCTCTGTGTAGCCACTATTGCATGGGGTGATGCTGTCTCAGGGGGAGGACCGCTTGGTCTCGTGAATTTACAGCAGTATTATATCAGATACACCATGGATGGGAGAGGCCCAGAGGAGACGGTGGGAGGCAGCCCTAGGGTAAACCATGGAAGATGAAGACTGGGCATATGTGCGCAGACAAACCCAGTAAGTATCTTTAAACTCTAAATTCAAGTTAATACATTTTAACTTCCTACACCAGGTTTGCCACACTCCAGCCAGGCTCCACAGACGCTTTCCTACCACCTCAGCTGCGTGTGCCAGGTGTGACTTTGCTCCGGCAGGATTTCTGCATCTGGCCAGGGAGTGCCTGTGGGTCTCCAAGTTATGGGCAGAGGCATTAACCAAAATGTCCTCGATTATTGGGCAACCACTGGAGCCAGACCCTGTCTTAGCTTTATTGGGATGTACAAGGGCATGCAGCCCGCAATTTGGTGCTTGGCGGGGCTGTTTGTGGTAGCGTACAGGAGAGTGGCCATACATCCAATATGCGATTACAACAGCGGACTGACAATGCTTAGTGAAGTGATCACAAAATCGATGTCTTATGTATTATCGATATGTACTCCTCTACATTGGGTAGCCGGCGGGTGGAATCTGACTATGTATGTTTTTGTTTGGTTGGTAAATAAAATAAATTATTAAAAAATAAAAATTAGCCTTCAACCTGCAATCCAGGGCCTCTGCATCCTTTTCCTTTGTCCCAGTACTTTAGCATTATGGGACATGAAGTCCCCGATATTCAGGTTGCTCCTTTTAAGGGGATAATCATTTACACCTTTATCCTTAATTATCCTTTTAAATCCTTTTACAGAATTACCCTAGAGAGCAAAACCATTCAGTAGAATCTTGTAAAACTCCTGTTTTACAAGATTTTTCTGAATGGTTTTACTCTCTAGGGAAATTATGACTTTCCAAATCTAATCTTTTTTATATTTAAAGATTCATCTTTAACATTCCCATGTTGAACATGGGAGCTTTCGCCTCTACATCTGCTTAACCTTTGGGGGGGATGGGGGGAGGGGGGGGGAGGGGATTCTTACTCCCAATAAAGGATTGGGTAAAACAGTTTGTACCACCATCAGGATAATTAGTTTTGGCAAAGAAAAGCTCCTTCAGACAGCAAACCATTACCTATTCCAGCATTACCGACCCTTTCTTCTCTAAGGAAGAAAAATACTGCGTCACTCCCACCAGAGTCCTCCCGATCCCTTGGGGATCTCCTCCTCCTCTCAGGTGATTCTACCGGCTAATACTACCCCCTGGGTCGGGATCAGAAAGCGAATGCCTTACCCTGGCCACTTGGAAGGAGACTTTAGGCAGGGTCTTTGTGAGGACTGACAGACCCTACTAACCCAACTTATGGAAATAGAAAATATGATAGTTAAAGAAGCAAGTATATCTTTACTTTCCGGTTTACTCCAGTGGATTAATAAGGTGGGTGTCAACAGGTAAGGAGTTTCACAGTCTTTAAGCCTATGCAGAAGACTAGCGACCACCTGATACTTGTACTTGAATTTAGAAATGGGTAACAGGCCTAAAGAGGCTGATCTTAGGGTTCTAATTGGCATATAATGTGTGAAACGCTTTTTAAAAAAAAGGCAGTGATATGTTTCTAATAACTTAAGCACCAAGCATAATGCCATAAATTTAACCCGCCGATTTACTGGTACCCAACCCTGTGAGCTAACAGCACATGAGATTTGCTTTCTACGGCATAAATGATGGTTGCAGCAGCATTTTGAAAAATCTGATGTTTATGGATTGAGGTTTTTACAGCAGTGCAAACAAAAAAAAAAAAAAAATCCTTAATCAATTGTCCTTATGCGAAAAGGTGAAATACTCTAGGAATCTCCTGAATGTATGAAGATGGAAGAACCATATCCGGGAGGCTGAATGGATTTGGGCCTCCAAAGAACATGAAAAATCCAGCCAAACTCAAATGCTGGACCTTCCACGATGGAACGGGACAAAGCCCCAAACCCGGGGCCAATGTTCCTGAAACCATACCTGTCGAAAAGACAAAGCTGTCAAACCTACACTTAGATAGATCAGTCTGCGCTTTCTGAAAAGTATGCAACAGGACACCATTTCAGTCTTGTGAGGATTGAATTTAAGATGATTGGATGTTATGCAACCATTGACCAACTGTTGCAGCCAAAGTTTGAAAAGGGGAGCAAAAGAATCGCCTAACAGCAGTATTACCTGGGTGTCATTCACATACATTACCCCAAATGAGTAACTAAGGTCTGCAAGTGACTTCATATAGATGTTAAATAGCAATGGACTTAGTGAAGACCCCTGTGGAAACCCACAGGTATTGTCTTTCAAAAATTCAAAAGGTATGAAGAGTGATGGCTTGGCCTCTACCTTTGAGGAAAGACCTGATCCAGACCTGATCCAGCTAAGGCTTTGTGTCTAATGCAGAATCTGTAAAAACACCCCAAAAAGGCTCTGGTGGACCAGTGTTGATTGCCGCAGACCGATCTAATAAAATAAGGATCTGAACAAAACCACCACTTCCCTAAAAACATCCATTGCTGCAACCAACAACAATTTTCTATTTCGTCCAGGTCTGAAACCAGCCTGCATGTCATCAAGCCACCCGGACTCCTCCAATTACTGCAACTATAGTGCAGCTACAGCTGCAAATAGTTAAGCTGAATAGGGAAGCAACGAAATGTGGCAGTAACTTGCCAAGTTTTCAGTTTCAGTTCCTTAAACGGTGGCGCTACTGCAGCATGTTTAAGACAATCAAACACCATTTCATGCTCAAAAATGCTATTGATAATTTTGCAAAGCTCAGGGACCAGACCGCTTTGCATCTTTGCATCTCTGCATAATACTTGGATCGTCCAATAAAAAGTTATCAAAACTTGGATTAATTTTTATTTTAAAACTGGCCAAACAGCATTCAACCTCTTCTCTAAATATTTAAATAATAGTCAAATTCTGATTTTTTTTAATTGTAGACCAACACATTAGCCCAACAGAGATGGCGTATTAAATTAACAATAGACTGTTGACCAATAGACTCAACTTTTAATAGGTGGGAGGGCAGAAACCCTTTTTGTCTTAGCTTTGAGGCTTCGTTGCACTTTGTAAAAAAATATCAAGAGTTGAAAACTCGTCATCAGCTTCCTTTATTAAGGAATTAAAGCCTTAGAAATTGTAGAACAGCCTTTTTTATAACTGAAATATATTCCAGATAATGTGGCCTCACAGGGATTGTCGTGTTCCTTGGCTAAAGCTGTTAGGAGGCTTAGATCTTTTATATCGTAAATAATTTGAAGTGTTATGTTTTAAATTATAGTTTTTAATTTGAACCATTTATTGGTGGGTTTATTGGTCTGGAATGATGTAGCTTACTGGAATTTGTTTTGCACATTCCGAATAAATGAAGATAGAAGATACAGATTTTCTAGTCTACCCCAAGAGTATTACAAGATGGTTTTCTCACACTGTGATTCTCCTTTTACCAATACAATTTTGATTGTTCAAGAACCTTAACATTTAACTTTACTTGACAAATGTTTAGTGTTATTTAGTCTGCACTGAACTGAACAATCAACATTTGTCAGATTCACTATTGATTTCCTGAAAAGTTTTAATAACCGTGCTAATGGAGCTACGTGTGAGAAGGGCATTTCACCAACATAGGCATCATTTGTAATATCTTTTTATAGATTAAGCTTTTTTTTTATTAGGTCTGATGAATTGTTACCTCTGTCTAGTTTTAACATGTTCTTCTGTGTCATATTTAAAAATATCAAGTAGATTTGTACCAATCCATACTTTCCATGATGCCCCGAATAGCTACATAAGAGCCCAAAGGAGCTCCGTTGTCTGCCACCTTCGGAGACATAAGGTGTCCTAAGAGATAGAAGGGACAAAATGAGAAAACCCCACCATAACGTGCAGTGAGCTGAAAGCTCTCCCCACCCAGACCAAAACCAGCACTGGTGAAAATAGACATATCCCCTTAAAGGGAAAGAATTTGCAACATTCAAGGAACTCTGACAATGGGGTTGATGCATTTGTTCCTCATTAATAAAAGGTCATGGGACTCCCAGCAAATACAATGCACATCTTGCAAAATAGCCAGAAGCGGAAAAAAAATGAATTCATGTCTCTTGCACTACTGTCAAGGTGGTTAATCGTTCTCCCGCTCTGACAAAAGCCACAAAAATTAGTTTTGCCAGGTTTACACATGGATCATGCGTTAGTAGATAAACCCTTTACCAGGCTTAATAGAGGGGTTTCAGACAGCTGGGTCACATGCAAAGGCTCAGAGGGAGACAGTTCCCTGTGTGTAACATCAGCAGAGATGCCAGGGGTGGGGGAAGCTAAACACCTGTATTTTCGGGCTGCTTTAAAATATAAAAAGGTAGTGGGCCTTCAAATAACCTCAATAAAGTCCTCTGCAGACCACACGACACTGAGCAAATGGCCCAATCAGAGAGCAGCCCATGCCACACAGCCTAAGTACAACCAATGTCCAAAAGCACATCCCAATGAGAGAAGAATTCTGACTTTAAAACACAGCCAGCACAGTCAGTACCGCTCATTCCCAGGGACAGCGGCAGGATGTGGACATTAGACCTTGGGTAACCTGGACCCTGGAGAGTCCAAGCAAGGAAATTGTGATGGGAGAGCTGGAAAGAGAAGGCCCAGGTGTGAGAAGTTATTGGTATAAGACAAATGAGGGATGCTTTCAGGGGAGGCAAGGAAGAAGCTGAAATGCTAGAAAGGAATGAGGGGATTAGGAGAGACCCTGACCAACTGAGCCAAGAGGCATAGGAGCTACCAGCCCTCTATATAGCAACAATAGGGAGCTTCACGATGACCAAAATGGTACAGGTGATAGACTAGAGACAGGAGAAGGTACAAAACAGCACCACTACACCAGGGAGCAGGAAGGACAGCTTGGAGCTAGTAAGGAGAGATGCAGACCCAGGGGAAACATTTGAGTAGAGAAGTGAGCGGATGCCAGAAAGTCCATGCTTCTACTACCAAACTGCACTAGGGCCACCAAAACCTCCTGGCAACTGAACCCCTAACAAGTCAGGCAGGCAGGAATCTCCATCCAACAGAATCCATGCCTTCGTAATGAATCTGGGCGTGTAATAGGTTTGTAAAAAATGTGTTAATGGCAATGGTGAAATAAGGAACAAGTTAATTACCTGTAACTGTTCTCCAGCATGGGTCTGGCATGGATTCAAATGCTCATGAATATTCCCCGTCAGGCTGGGAATCCGCGTTAAAAGAAAAAACAGTTTCAGTTTTGTTTTGTCTCCTATAAACCAATCACTGAGCTCTGGGTCATACTGCCCCAGCCAATGACTGCCCTTTACCCAAGCCCCTCCCCAGGCAGCCATCTTTAGATTTGGTAGCATGTAAAGTGGCAGTAAAACCAAGAGAAGAGCCGCAGAGGGGTAGGCGGGAAGGTTCGCATGTGAATCCATGCCAGACCCATGATTGAGAACAACAGTTACAGGTAAGTTACTTGTTCTTTCTCCAGCATGGGGTTTAGCATGGAGTCACATGCTCATGAATAAAGAACAACATAGCAGTACACACATGCACAACCACGGGAGGTGGCAAGGCTCAACAGTAGCAATCTCTTACCTCCTCACCAGGCTCACCTTCAAGCGAAAAGGTTCTGCAGCACTGCTTGGCTGACTCTGGACTCCTCCCTGGAATCCCCGTTGGCGCAGTAGAATCTTGTGCAGGTGTGCATCAACCTCCACGTAGCAGATGTCCAGCAGAGGCACACCAGACAGGAACGCAGTCGAGCGTTCTGGTAGAATGGGCTCTTGGACGGCCAGGCAGAGGTCGGTTAGCCAACGGTGACAGGGAGTGATACAGCCAGAGAGCCACCTGGGCATGGAAGCCTTGGACAGCCCCTTCCCAAGGTTCACAGGACCAAAGTTCACAAAAAGCTGAGAAATTTTCTGGAAACTCTTTGTGTGGGCCACATCAAACTGAAGCGCTCGAGCCACATCCAGCAAGTGCAAAGTCCTTTCAGCAGGCGACGAAGAAAAAACCCAGGTAACACCAATGGCTCGATGAGATGAAAGTCCAACGGCACCTTGGGCATGAAGGAGAGGTGTGTCTGCAGCACCACCCTCATCCTGTGGAAAGTCAAGTAAGGTGGATAGGGCCTGGATCTCACCCACTCGTCGTGCAGAGGTGATGGCCACGAGGAAAGCCGTCTTCCACGACATAAACGTAAGCAGAGCTGTATACATAGGTTCAAATGGGGCCCCCCCATGAGCCTAGTCAGCACCACGTTGAGTTCCCACGCCGGGGCCGGAGCCTTCACGGGTGGGAACAAGCGTAACAGTCCCTTGATGAATTCCTTGACCAACCGGTGCGACCACAAGGAGGGCCGTCCTGGGGATTTGGTGTAGCGGGAGATAGCCGCCAGATGTACCTTGATGGAGGCGTCAGCCAGTCCCGATTTAACCAAAGATAGTAAGTACAGAAGCACCTGAGGGGCTGTGACCCTCGGAGGGTTGATCTTCTGCGAACAGCACCAGGTCGCCCTGGCGAGTACCTCCCTGCAGTTCGCCACGACCTCGTAACCACCGAACTCTAATGCTAGGCCTTCAGGTTCAGCAATCCCGGATCGTGGTGCAGAATTGCACCGCCTTCCCTGGTGAGAAGACCCGCCACCACTGGCAGCCTGAATGGCGGGAACGGCGACATGCTGAGAAGGTCCGGGTACCAGATCTGCCTCGGCCATGCTGGTGCGACGAGGATCATCTTGCACTGGTACCGTCTGAGTTGACTGATGACTCGAACTAGCAGCGGCAACGTGGGGACCGTGTACAAGAACAGGCCTTCCCAAGGGAAGGAGAATGCTTCCCCCATGCTCTCTGGCTGGGGAAATCAGCTGTCGAACTTCTGGCACTTGATGTTCATCGCTGTCGCAAAAAGAAGATCGATATGGGGATTGTCATACTTCAGGAACAGGTTGTCCACTTGATCCTGCTGAAGTTCCCACTTGTGGCAAGAGTGCAGCTCCCTGCTGAGAGAGTCTGTGATGGTGTTCTTTACTCCCGCTAGATGGAAAGAAACGAGGAACACCCCCTGGTGATGGCCCAGTGCCACAAGAGCTGTACCTCCTTGGAGGGCGCTGGGGATCTGGTGAACCTCTGCTTCCAGATGTAAAACATTGTGGCGATGTTGTCCGTGAAGACCATCACCACCTTGCCCTTGAGGGATGGTAGAAAGTACCGGAGGGCCCAAACACTCCCTGTAGTTCCAGAAGGTTGATATGCAGTATCTTCTCTTCTGGTTGCCATAGTCCGCTGGCGTGAAGACACCCGGTGTGGGCTCCCCAGCCTTCCAGAGAGGAGTCTGTCGTGACCATCTCCTGGTATGGCGGGCTCTGAAAATCCATGCCTCCCACAATGTTGGAGCGCACGCCTCACCACCTTATCGCTCGACGGAACTCTTTGTCGAGCGCGATCTTGTCCTGAAAGCTTCTGGACACCTGGACCCAACGCGCGTCAAGGAACTTCTGGAGTGGACACATCCACAGCCTGCATAGCCGAATCAGGTATATGCACGACAACATCATGCCGAGCAGCACTTGATGGTACTCACTGTGGTGATCTTCAGTGCCAACAACCATTGCACCTTGCCCAGGATGGCTAGGATGGCCAATATCCTCTCCTCTGACGGAGCTGCCACGCAAGCCACTGTGTCGAACCTGGATCCCAGGAACAGGGCGTCCTGGATACCAGGAACAGGGCGTCCTGCGATGGAGTCAAGCATGACTTTGCATAATTCACTGAGAACCCCAGGTTCTTCAGCTGTCAGACGGTCCAAGCCGTGTGATCGACGGCAATGTCCTCAAACTTGGCCTGGATGAGCGAGTCGTCCAGATAAAGGTACACATGGATCCCTTGCAGTCACAAAAGGGCCGCCACCAGAGCCAGGCATTTGGTGAAGACTCTGGGCGCCGACTTTAGTCCGAAGGGGAGCCCCTTGAACTCGTAATGCTGCCCATGGACGACAATGTTTTGCGTATATGGGAACGTGGAGAGTACGCGTCCTCTAGATCCAACGACAACAGAAAGTCTCCTTGCTCCAGCTGGCTGAGCACGTGCTGCACAGTAACCATCCGGAACTTCTCGGACTTGATGTACTTGTTGAGCCGTCACAGGTCAAGAATGGGCCTCCAGCCCCCGGTCTTCTTTCTTATGAGTGTATCTGGAGTAGACTCTGGAGCCCCGGAATCGCTGTGGGACAGCTCTATCACCCCTTTTTGTAACATGGCCCGTACCTCCAGCAGCAGCTGAGGGACGTGTTGTATACGAGGACACTTCTGCTGAAGCTCCAGGGTGTGTCCGTGGGCAAGAGCATCCAGCACCCAACAATTGGTGGAGATCGTCTCCCACATACTGACGAAGTTAGCCAGCCAGCCTTCCACCAGGGGGCATGGGTGGGGGGCCCCAACATCCAGGCTGGTTCAATCTTGCTTGGAGGTCGACGGGCTGCCTTGCGGCCTCAAACGAGAATGGCATTCACAGCCGATGGCCTTGAAGCGACCCCTGTTGGCTTCCAGGGTCGAGGAGCGGGAGGGTTGACGGTAAGAGGAAGAGCCCCCGCCAAAACCCTTAGAAGACCAGATAGACTTCCCTCCTGAGGAACCAAAGAACGGTTGTCATTGCTGTAGAGTGCCTAGGGCACATGCCGTCTGCGTGTCCGTCTCTATGACCTGAAGGGATTTATTAACAGCCTTCCCGAACAGGTTGTCCACATCAAAGGGCATGTCCAAGACCCTCGTCTAGATGTCCTGTCTAAAGGTGGTGGCCTTGAGCTTGCCACGACGGCAAAGGCAGACGCTGTTTCCCTTCTAGCGGAAACCCATGTCCGCAATGTCCAAGGCCATTGATGACGTGGTACGACGCCACCTCGTCTTCTTGAAGGATCTCCAAAGCCTCTAACCGCTTGTCATCAGGGAGGAAGTCCAGTAGCGGGGCCAATTTAAACCACAGCTCCCGGTCGTATCCGACTACGATCACAAGTGTGTTGGCAGCCTTGGTCGGCGTCACCGCTGAGTAGATAACCTTTCTACCCACAAAATCCAATTTCTTACCCTCGTTGTCCGGAGGGACGGAAAAGGAAAATGCTGAAATCTATGATTTCTTTGTGGCGACCGCTAAGAACACAAGAGTCCAGCGACGGTTGAGACTGTAGGCACTTGGGTGCAGAGTCTGCCACCCTGTACTTTTTCTCTAGCCGGTCTCTCTTCGCTGGGGCTGTCGAGGGGTTCTTCATCAGAGCCAGCCCTTCATCCCAAATATCATCTAGGAGTGGGACCGAAAGGATGGTCTACCTCTTTGCCTCCCGGCGCAGATATAAGAAGCCTACCTTCTTCTTTTCCTCCGGTGTGAGCTGGAAAAGCTCCGATGCTCGGGCGATCATTCCATGGAAGGATCCTACTTAGTCCGGTGGAGAGTCCATGGGCGGCAGCGAAGGGAGGTCGCCCATCCCACCGTCATCATCCTCATCATCATCATCATCCTCCTCATCATCCTCATCATCATCATCCGTGCCCGTTGTCACCATGTCAGACTCTGCCTTCCTCGGGGGAAGAGGGTGGTGATGGGTGGCATTGAGGCGTGAGATGCTTCCTCCTCTTCTTGGCGGGCGGTTCCCCTGGTGTCAACGGGGTGGCCGGAGCTGGTGCATGGGGAGCGGAGCGGGCGGTGGGGCTGTCAGCATTCTCTTCTGTACCTACAACACCAGCGTGTGGAGGGTCGAAAGGATGGCCAGTGAAAGGTCTTTCGGCAGTGACTGGGGTGTAGGAGCGCTGGGCCCAGGTCCCACGCCGTCTTGTGGGCCTTAGTTGTCTTCATAGACGGTATCCCCTTTGTCACCGCCGCCGGCTCTGGGGGGCGATTCCACAACACTCATCGGACGAAGAAATGTCCGTTCCTTGGAGGCCTTCACCCACCCCCCTTTCTTCAGGTCCTGAGGGGTCGGTCTCGGGCTGAGGTCTCGCATCCTCTTCTCTGGAGTGTTCTCAACTAGCTTGCTCCTGGGAGGAAGAGACACTCTGGCCGTCGTCGGGGTAGCTCAGACCGGGTCAGCCCCTTTGGCCTTCGAGAGTGACGCCACCACCAATACAATGAAGGGTGATGATTTGATTTAGCCTGTGCCAGCCTGGTCTTGCTCGTCCTTCTCCTTCACGGCCAGATCAGACACCTTGTCCTACCTGGCCTTCTCCTTCGGGGCTGGGTTGAACCCCTTGTCTACTTTGGCATTCTCCTTGGCGGGTAGGCCGGACACCATACCCTGCTTGGCCTTCTCCAGCGTCCCTCTCAGCTTCCCCGGGGTTCCGGACTTCCTCTTGGACGAAGAACGAGAGTGGTGACTGGAGATCGATGCAGATGGAGTCGACGATCGTGCCCTGACCATCGCGGGACCCGCACCAGCGGCAACCCCGACTGAAGTGGACTCATGGTGCTTGGCCTTGTGTTGGGCCCCTACAGGTGGGGCACCCTCAAAGGACTTAAAATCCTGCTCCGGTTTGCCGAATCCGTAGAGGCATGCCCCTGGGAACCACCCGGAGCAGAGGCCTTGGCCTGCAGCCACGACTCCAACCGTTGGTTTCGATCCTTCATCGTGCACTTGTGAAGCCACAACAAATCACACAATCTTTTGCGTTGGGTGCAGACAATACAGACACTGTGAATGTTTGTCATCCATGTACACATTCTGCAAAACGCAGCTGGAGCAAAGCTTGAAGCGTGAAGTGCCGTCCTTCTCATCCAACATGATCCATGCAGTGTAGGCCTGAATAACTTCTGGAAGCTTCCAAGAAGAACACAACAAAATCAGCCCTGGAGGGGCGCTGAAAAGAGCCAAAAAACAGGTCCCTGTTAATTGGAAGGATAATCAATGGAGCACAGAGGCTCGATCGACCGAAAAATCAAGTTTTCCTATCAAAAAGTGAAAAAAACGCAGAAAAGGTCAAAGAGCAAAGCGCAAGGACTCCCAACACTTGAACATGCGGTAAAAATCTGAAATCGGCTGCCTGGGGAGGGTCTTGGGTAGAGGGCAGTCATTGGCTGGGGCAGTATAACCCAGAGCTCATTGATTGGTTTATAGGAGAAAGACAGTTCAGAAACAAAACTGAAACTGTTTTTTCTTTTACCGAGGATTCCCAGCCTGACGACGGGGAATATTCATGAGCATGTGAATCCATGCCAGACCCCGTGCTGGAAAATAGCTGGATACAATTCAATTCTGAAACCCGGTTCCAAGAATGGGCTGATTAACAGTCTCAGGCTTGCAAACATTGGGCCCAGTGATCTATTGAGAAATCTGGGAGCTCATCATCCTATCAATTTTGGAAATGTTTGTTTTTTTCAAAATTACCTTTTGGCTTTTATAGCTCCAAGTGAATAGTTTAATATTCATTTGCATCTGGTGTAATGGGATATGGGAACTTTGATGGTTAAAGCTTAAAAATGAAACTATGATGAGATTATAGTTTTTACCAAGTTTATTAAACTCCTGATTCAGTCAATCTCATATATATTGCTTTCACCGATTTTCCAAACATAAGCCCTTTAACTTTTTCATTTAAACGTAAGCCTTACCATTAACATTTGGTTGAATTTGTTACACAAAACACCATAATTAAAGCTGGACAGGCTTTAAGTACATTTCTGTGCTAACAGTTTAATAAAGAACAGTAAAAGATAGAAGGGCTTTCCATACCTTGTTCTCAAACTAATAGAGAAGGCTTCAGTAAGATGCTTATTATTAACTACAATTATGGTTTTCGGCTACACATACGGTGATCAAAGAAGGGAAACATATTTGAAGTAAACACATTTGTTGCATTAGTTCTGCAGGTAGCCAAACTCATGCTGCTCGGCACTGCCTTGTTTCCAAGATGGACACGTTGCCCCTGAGCTATCCGCCCGGCCCACAAACCTCTTCCGATTACAAATCCTTGTTGTTCCAAGCCAAGCATCATTGGTAATAGGCTCCAAGTCTTCCTACGAATGTCCTTGTACGAACTTTGCTATTGACGCTTAAGGAAATCGGTCATTATCACCGAGTTTGGTGGATAGTTTCTATTAGAAGAAAAAACAACTGTCAGGAATCTGCACTGCGTCCACAATAAATTGAAAAAGTTCCTTTAACAAAGAGATCAGTTCATCAAACAAAGTGTTATAGACCTTTCCAAACACGTAATCCGGCCATGATACGTGCACTTTTTCCCTTCCCGCTACCCCTGCACTTGCGCGATATGAATGACACCTGGCCTAGTAGGATCGTTGTATGTCTTTCCCCCTTGTTCCCCCCTCCCTGCCTCGTCGCGCCTTGAAATACTTGTGTATAGGCGCGTTACAAATGCCATATCATATCATGCAGCTTTCAACCTTCACTGCCTTCCTTTTGCTCTAAGAGGCAATTCTTTTTCCAGTCCTCCCAATTTTGACAGCCCTATCTTCTTTATGCTCAGTGAATCTTGAAATGTAGTCCGATTATCTTGTTTCCTCCTTTTCTGTTGAGTACATGGTTATGTAATATCTCATAAAATGTCTCATTTCATAATGACGTATTAATAAAATATTAGTTTCTCATTCTAATATGCTTTTGTTTTATATTTCTTTTGATTAGCCAGGAAAGCCAAATATTTAGTGATCTGGTTAATTCATACATATATATCTTGCCAACTGTTTTTCAGCTTTTCTTAAAAAATATTTTCTTTCAGTAATTCTCATGCTTGTCCTTTCATGCATTCAAAGTATTTTTTCAGTTGAAATAAAAGATTTTCATTACACTAATTAAGTTCAAAAGCAAATGCTGGAGTCTTTTCCCCAACAGTTTCTCCGGATAGTACGCGTTACATTCTGAATAGCATTTCATTTGCTCCTCGACATATGTAACAAAGTCTAAGTCTCGAAACACAGTTTTCTCTATGCTGGGCAGAAACTCAAAACATTTCTATTTGCACTTGTTATTTCTGAAACTGCTCTTTGATTGGATATCCAAATAAGAGTAATTATTTATTATAATAGAAACATTGTTCAATTTCGAGCCTACTATTAGCTCTATCCTAAAAGATTATCTGTATATGGCTCAGTAAAAAGAGTGCACTCCTTGCCCTTTGCAAATATTTTATCAAAAGATGTTTGTTCAAATATTTTCTTGTGATATTCTAGCCATGCCATGGGTTTATCTCAGTTTGTCCTGTTTTATGGCCGGTGCTGGGTTCATCCAATGATGTACAGGGAGATTGTAGTCTTCTTCCTACCATTAAGATCCGGGAAGTTGGGCCAACATGGTTAAGCACACCATAAATTCCCACCGTAAACATCTGGTTATCAAGTTAATTCTTTATCATTATCCATCAGCCATCATTGGTCTTATTTTCTCTGGTAATGTTAGGAGAGATATATTTTTTGGTGACTATAACTACACCTTTTATTGCTCCTTAGCTCATTCATGCATACATTTTATTAAAGAAAAATGTCTTATTTTTAATAAACATGCATGTTCGAAGGACAATACAATATTAAAACAATTGCAATACTTGCTGCTATTGCTAATATTATAAAGATGTCTTCTTCAGGCATTGCATAGGACAATTGAAGCAGATGTAGCTAAAAGGTCTTAGAAAGGGACTATGAGCTGCAGGAATCTAGCTATACAAAAGATTGGTTTGCCCAATAAACATGTAATTCTTGAAAGAATGTATTTTTGTTTGCTTTTCAAAAAACATCCTGTGTTTGACCAAGCTAACATTACTCTCCCCCTACTTCTGAAAATATAAATGATAGCTTATGTGTTGCACTGATAAGGTGTGGATATAATCAAGTTTGGCAAGCCTCAGATATACGATGAAGCAACAGATTGCCTTCATTAAAAGAGGTTCCTGCCTCATACATTCTCTATGGAACAAGAGATGTTCTTCATTGAGCTTTGTCAGAAAACTGCTACCATAAGCATTCCCTTCTGACCATGTGTTTTCCAGGTGGTTTCACACAGAGGCTGACCGCTGTGGGGACTTCATGTGTGACTTTTACTGTATAGCACACTGTGCAAACTGGCTTGCATTTCAACCACTGCATGAATTTAGTGCTCATCAAATGGTACTGGATTCAGAAAACTATAAATGCCAGATCAATGCAGATCAGCATGCTGTTACCTGACAATGGCTTGCCTTAGCTATATCATAGGTTTGGCGTTCATGCAATTATGAGATGACAAGCCATTTGAAAATGGCCGCTGCACAGACTACTGCCCTTCTGTGTGACCAGCATCCTCCTGAACTAGCCCCCTGCTTCGTGAGTTCGGAGTGGTTGTCCTCAGATGAAATGGGGCTTCCTCTTTAGTCAGGAGGCGAAGCCGGCCCATTTCGAAGGCCCACTTCAAAGGCCTGTAGAGCCTGTCTTGGCCCCAGATGGAAAGAACTGCACTGATGAGCAGCCTCATGCAGCACCTCCACTGCCAGCCATGAAGCCCTATGCAATGGCAAACCACTTCAAAATGGCTGCCACACAGACTACTGCCCTTCTGTATGACCAGCATCCTCCTGAACCTGCCCCCTGCTTTGTGAGATCCAATTAGTTGTCCTCAGATTAAATGGCGCTTCCTCTCCTGAGCTGGGAGGTGCAGCTATCCATTTCAAAGGCCTACTTCAACGGTCTGTAGAGGCGGTCTTGGCCCGTCCATGCCTTGTCTGCCGTGCCTGCTGTCACCATGTCCAACATGATTCCTATAATCTCACCGACCAACTTTGTGGATGATCTCCCTGCTGACACTGTTACTGCAGTCCATTTTCAAAACACTTTGCAATGGCGAGAAGAGTGCCTGCTCTTCATCAAATTGCAAATGTATTGTGCATCATATTTCTGTTACCGCACTACCTGCAATCTCTCCACCCCGATGCGCTTTCTACCTGCCCTTCTCTGTGCTTCTGAAGTCAATTACAGCCTGCCACGCGAGCCACCTCGGTCCCAGGATTCCCATCTGTACCAGACTATCCCAGTGATGGCGCCCCTCCCGCAGCTCACAATCCCCCCTATGCCAACACATTCACCATAAATGTGCGAACTGCTACACTGCTCGCAACCAGCCCCAACATGCAGATCTCATGCAAATCTACCACTTCCAGCCCAAGCCCTGCTCAAATCCATTCACCATGCTCTCTCCATCCTCAGCAGTACTAAACCTCCCCTTCGCACCTGTCACTTGGAGTTACCTCACCCTAACCTATTCCTACCACCGGCATGTAATCAACATGCCCTATCTTGTGCAGCGTTCCTTCTGGCTGCTCCCACCACTACGACAAAGCAACCACTGACGCTCATGCCTACCAGCTCTCCACACCAGTCCCCTTCTACAGATGCTCCTACTCCCTCCCCCTTCCTACCTGTCCTCGCACCAGGGCTGTCTCCACCCCACCTACCTACTCCAGTTTTGATCCATCCGATTATCAAGCATTATCCTGAGCCTCACAAGCCCGGTGTGATGCCTAGAGTCCTCTCACCCAATAACCCAGGGTCCATATGCTGCCTGAATTCTTCCACAGTTGTCCCCAGGTCACCCAAGATGCCCAGCCCCAGCCCAGCTGGTAACTCCCCCCCTCCCAACGCAAGGGGAGCAGCACCAATCGCTACATATGAAGCCCTAGCCTCAGCAGCTACAGGCTGAAGGAACTGCACACGGCACATAAATGGCCTAGGCCCCGAGCCACTTCAACCCTTAATATGCTACCCCTCACTACCATGTCAGGTCCACCAGGCATCCATGCCCCCAGCCAGCTGCCCACCCTGAGGCAACCATAACAAAGGACCGACCCAGCCCGGAGTGGGTTCACCCAAATTACTTTGGTTCCGCAGCAGAACATTCTTTGTGTTGCCCCATCCTCCAAGCTTACCATTCCCTCAGTAGGGTCTTGTAGACATGCTAGACTCAGCTACTGCACTAGCTGCTCCTCCTTATCACCTTCCAGGGAGATGCAACGGTCTCCCAGCACTCCAGCAAAACAGTTAGGATTTCTGAATTGTGCACCAATTAATGTATGCTATTGAATGTTTATGACCTCGTACTGGACCACCATCTTGACATCCTAGCCAACACAGAATCCTGGCTTAATCACACCTCAGGCCCACTGTTTTCCCTAGTCATCCCACCGAACTATAGCATCTTTAGAGCAGACTGCCTTTAATGCCCCAAGAGGAGGTGTTGCCCTCATCACCAAAACCTCTCTACAGACCAGATACACACCCATCCCCACCACTGCTGAGTATGAAATGTTGCTACTTAAGCTTACTACCAATCCCCAATCCATTTACAATCTGCTTTTGCTTTACCGACAACCCAACAGCCCTAGACGCCCAGACCTCGATATCCCCATCCTGACCCACCCCGCTCATTAAACCAACAACCAAATTAATTGTTCTAGGCAACCTCAACCTTGGATTTAATGACGATTCAGACCCAAAAACTACTGTGCATTAGTGCTTGCATTGGAAGACATGAACTTCACCCATTTGATCGACTTGCCTACTCATACTAAAGATCGCACCATGGACTGGATCACCACTGCTAATGCCACCATTGACATCTCCTTCATTTGTACAGTACTGTGGTCTGACCACTCCCTTATACATTTTAGTCTCACTCACTAAACCACCCATAGCTCGCCCACCCACACTGAGCCCAATACTGGTGCACAATACCCATAAACGGACCCACTCTCTTGGCATCGCTGAACCCATGCAATCGCCCATTAATAAGAATCCCCAGGACATGGCCAACCTCTACCATACGGGTCTCCTCCATACCATGGACATGCATGACCCGATCAAAGCCAAAACACCCAAACCCCACAGAGGATCTTGTTACTTTACCAAGGAAAAAACAAGCTCTCAAACACCTGTGCAAAAAGCACCCCTCCCCAAGTAATTGCCAATCTTTCCCCAACACTTCCAACACTTACAAGAAAGCAGTAGTCACCTTCAAAGCTAACTCTTATGATGCTAGAATTTCCAATGTGGGTTCCAACACTAAAGTAGTATTTACCATCCTTAGAAAACTTGAAACCACCATTCTCACAAGCTCCCTTGTGCACTACTATACAAGATGCCCCCTCTCACAAAATAGAGACTGACAAAATCAGAGCTAAAAAAATATATTCTCGCAGCCAACGCCCCCACGCAGGTCATACCAGGGCACCTCACTCCCTCACCCCCACCCTCGAGAGGTCCACTGACCCTCTCTTCCGCCACTCCTGTTCAGTCTAGTCTCCCAAGCGCAGGTCCTACCTACCATCCTTTTGCTAAAGCCCTCTAACTGCAAGGGTGATACCTACCCCTCACACATTGTGAAGCTCTGTGCACCTACCTTGACACCCATTATCACCAACTTTGCCACCGCTTCTTTCCTATCAAACGAAGTCCCTCGATCTCACCATTCTGCTCAAAATACTGGACCGCCTAGCATACGCAGAAGGTCAACAGTTCCTGGAGCAAAACTAGCTGCTCGGTATGAGAGAATCAGGTTTCCGCCCAAAACATAGCACAGAAACTGCCCTTCTTGACCTGAAAATCCATATGGATCATATCCATGACTCAGGTAACCTAGGCATCCTCCTTCTATTAGATATTTCTGCAGTGTTTGACCAAGAAGACCAGGACACCCTTTGTAAACACCTCACCCATCACTTCCATTTCTCACCATAGGTGACAACGTGGATAAAATCATTCCTCAGTGAACGCATTCATTGGCGATGCTTCTAGGGACCCCATCCCTGTTCCAATAGGTGTACCGAAAGGCTCTTGCCTTTCACCCACACTCTACAACACACACACCACGCCCCTATTCAACCTCCTGTACTCCATGGGGATCATCTACACCAACTTTGTGGATGCCATCCCTATCTCAGGCAACTACCCTTCTGACACTGTCCCAATAAACAAAGTATAGAGCACTTTACAAACATTCTGAACTCTGATAGTACATCTATCAGTCTTTCAGTCTTAGCAGAGCTATTCAACAGTAGAGAAGTCTTGCTCAATCGTTTTATGTCAGTAAAGCGTTGTGACATGGAAGCCAGAATTAGAGCGTATCCTTTCTGTGCCCAGTGGAGTATTACCACAGCTATTGCAACTCCTTTGCACGAAATCCTCACACCCCTACAGTCATTTGTAGTGACCCATCATCATATGTACCTCTCATCGTGTATGCATTCATGAAAAGTGGCGTGCATTGACTTTTCTTAAGGTTCTTGTAGGCGGGAGGGCTGCACAGATCACGTTCTTCGATGTCGCATACAAACAAGTCTTCGGGCTGAAAGACAAAAGTGGCATTAGGACTGATTGCAGGTATTGCATGCATAACCAAACCAAAATGAAAACTCAGGGGTCTATTTTATCGTTTGTACAACTTCGGTGTAGAATATTTGTCAATACATCCCCACTGCTGAATGTTTTTTGATTATTGGAATGGGCACACGACTAAGTACATGGGGTACGCTATCAAAGACATCCATAAACCATAGAAAAACATTACACGATAGCTACGAAGTTCACATTCAAAATGTATCAAACTGCCAAAATACAACATTGCCATGTTTGAAGAAATCAATCACACCAAATGTCACTATGCACTTTTAAAAATATTTATCATTACATCAAACCAATGAATCTGGAAATATTATTTCTGTTCAGCAATTCAATACCCAGTTAAGAGCCAGAAGTTAGTCCTTCCCCATCCTTAGACACATACCAAAAAGCCATACCCCTCACTCTTGAAGAGATTTATGGGTGATGTATATAGTGAATCTTTGAAAATGCTTTGGGTCCCAGGCCACAGGCTCAAAATCTGTCATCCTTGGAGCTGCACATAACACTACAAATATCTGTGCCACTGCAAGGAATTGTATTTTGCATATATTCATCTGTTTGCACACAACCTTGGGAGGGAATCGTACCAAAATGTCGCCCCCGCAGTCACAGAGACTTTGGGGGTGCACAAAAAGAGGGAGACATTTAATGCGCCCAAGAAAAGCCGGGGTTGCAGAGGTGTCCCCCGCTCTACTTGGGGGCCGTAACAGGAGTCGGGGGTGTCCCTCGCTTACCTTTTTGTTAAGTGGGGGACAAGAAAAAAAGAAAAGATTTTTAAAAAACACCCTGCAGCGTTAGCTCTTACCCACGTTACTGGGAGGAGCCGATGCCGCCGGGATAAGAGGGTGTGGGCCGCACTCACAGAAGTGTGCCGCCTTCAAGATAAGTGGGGTGAGTGGGTTTGAAAGCAAAATGCGGGCCGGGGTATGTGGGCACAGTGATCTATCTGATCACTGCACTGCAATTGGCGTTGACATTTTCATTGGCGCAGTCACGGGCGGCGCAGTGATCACAGATTCCCTTGGGAGCAAAGGAGCCAAACGGTCCAGAAAATTCTGTGCAAGAGGAAATGCTACATTTCTCAGTCTTCTCAATATAGGGTGGTAGCTGGAAACCTATTCCTTCCTGGCTGCGCTAAAAGAATGTTGCAAAGTCTTGTTATTACTACGAGAGTGAAAGACCGTCTAAGAGCAATCCACTTTGGCAGAGTATAACCTAGTATTGCACACCACTCAATTTGTGTGTGGAAAACACAGTTTTAGGATGACCATGCCATGAATTATAGTAGCGTGATAGAGTCCCATTCCTATGGTCAAGAAGTGCCGACAGAAACTCCCGGGGAACGGGAGAGGTCACCCACAATGTGATGGTGTGCTGGGGTCTGGCATGGTGGCTAGCCCAAGGTCTCTGCCCAATTCCTGGCTTCTGCACGTCTACTGGAAAAAAAACAGACGGATCTTGAAATGCAGATTTGCCTGGGGGCTCTCATGGGTGCACGAATCCCATGTGTGAGCATGGTCCATTAGCCTTCACAACAGAGAATGAATAGCTACATGCGCTTGGGAGCCCCATAGCTTGAGAACAAGTAATCCATGCCTCTTCCCATGAACAACCATTAGTAAAGGGACTGCGAGGACACGTGGTGCAGGATGGCAGCCATTTGTGAATCAGTCAGCTACCACAAAGGGGTTGTGTGATACCAAGATTATAGCCCATGTAGTTATGATATCAGGCAGCAGAACTGCAGGCCGATCAGACTCCATGAAAATGTCCCAATTTATGCCCGGACTGGGGGCAGCACTGAATAGCAGACCAATCTCAAAGTCTGATCAATTGAGCCCTGCAAGCGCACTCGCTCTAACCTCCAAATAACCCAATTAACTGGGGTAAATCACCAGAGTTATGGGCATTTGAAGGCAGCTGGATGTAGTTGACTGAAGAAAGGAGCCAGGAGAGAACTGAATATGAGGAAAGTGAGAGCATGGGGAAAGGGTAAGGGAAGAAATTAGGATGAGCAAGGCAAGGAGAATGGAAACATCAAGACGCAGGAGGAAGGTACAAGATAATAAGGTTTAAGAGAAGAAAGATCAGGAGAAGGAAGGAAATCAGTTGGAGAGGAGGAGAAGTGGAGGGAGAGAGAAAGAAAGAGGTGAAGAAACCAAGTGGTTGACAGTGGGATTCAGAGAATCAACTCAGCATCTCCAAGAAGGCCATCAGACGGAGATGATGTCAAGAGGATGAAGGGAGAACAAGTGGGGCTTGACAATGTGTCAAAATTCCAGGGCTGAATCAGCTGAAAGCCTTCTGTCACGCGCCCGTGTTGGCATTTGTGGAGGAGGTGGGGGTGGTTTTAATGGGTCGCTACGTTCTGTCAGCGCGGATTGTAGCGGTCTAGTCTTTTCTGCTCCCTCACGACTGCCGGATAGTACATAGTCTTCCCCTTTCGGCAGCCTGTTGCGTGGCAACTCAATTAGCTTGTTTGGATTGCTAGACGCTAGTTTTCCTTGCATTTCGTTTGGCTACTTCGAACGCCTTTTGTGCCTTTTTTCTGCCCGCTTCCGGGTGTCTCCCTGCTTTCACTTCTGCTGTTTCTCTCCCCCCTCCCTTTTTACAGTGCTACTCTCGCAGCTATTAAGTGCGTTCCTTCACACCGCGTTGGACTTGCATTTTTATTACACTCTCATGTCCCTGCTGCACACAAATGCGTGCAGGGGCAGACAGGCACGCCAGGACCCGGAAGCGCTGTTGGGGGTGAACGGGCGTTTGTCTGCACGAAGGGGGTTTGGGAGATGAAACCCCCGTTTATGGACAAATCCCGCCAGAGAGGTTGTAGGAGGGGGTGGGGAGTGAAGAAATGTTGCATTTTCGCTTTTTGTAGGCCGCCTAAAATCGGCCTGAAGAAATCTGTCTTTTTGTAAGGCAACCTACAAAAAGCAAAAAAAAGACATAGAACCCTTCAAATGTGCCTGAGGACAGTAAAAACCGGGTAGAGACCTGAGCCTGTAGTTTTGGAGTGAATGGGCCCTTCAATAGATTTATTGGAGTGAACTGGAGCTAGGTTGGCAAGAGTTTGGACTAAACAATCCCCTGTCAGGGAATTCCTTAAGAAAAGTCGGATTATACACGTCCAAAATATCTTCAGGACTTTCTTTAAACAGGGGTTCTCCTTGAAATACAGGATATAATTGTTTGTACCCATCCTTATGGGCAGGCTGGATTGCTCTGCTTTCAAAACTTTTACTTGTTCATGGAGCTTCTATGGAGTGTCTTTTAATCCACGAGTCTTAGACTCAGCCTATCTCTTTGTAGCTTCCGTATACGAGTCAAGATAACTGTCTCACTCCCTATGATAGTAAGCAGGGTAGGTCAGGGAACGTTGAGAAAATCCCAGATGGTGTAAGGAAGCCAGTCATAAGGAAACATCATTAGAATAAGACAGCTAACGGGCAGATAGGTGTCCCCATTGGCAAGAACCTAACATCTGTTAAGGAGGCCTGGGCTAGGAAGGAGGTAAACCAGCAGGAAGTAGAGAGTGAGGGACAGCCCTCTTGGCACATTCCCTAAAGCATCCACTGGGCACTGAAAATCGCCCACCAGACCCACAGCCAATCTGTTGTAAAGTTCCAATAAAGACTCTTCGGATGTACTACCATCTCCAGAGTGGTTACTTGTGACAGACGCTGTCAATCTCAGATTGTTCTGAGTCAGTTTCAAAGGTTCCCTCCTCCTCCTCACCTGAATTGCTGGAACTTTGAGTAGGCAACTTCTTTCCTCCTCGGATCCGGTAATCCTTTTTTTTTTTGGAGGTATGGTCTACCTCGGAGGGAAGCCACAGTGACCCGATACCGTACTGGCAGGCCTGTGACCTCTCTCCCGGAATATCCAAGGTAGGGGAAAAGCCTTCTGTGGCGTAAAAAAAACCCTAGTCGCTGATGGTAGAAGCAGGAGAATTTGATCCAAAAGGATATCAGTGGGTGAGGTAGTCACAGAAAGGTCCAGAGACGGGTAAGTGTGATGGTCAGATCCTGAAGAAAATCTTCCCAGGAGGTTGACTACCTCAGATGAAGAGTACACTCAGAACCCTTTGAAAGAAGCAGAAATAAAAAGGTCCTACCGGCAGCAACAGACGCCAGTGAATCTGAATAAATAGCCGGACCCAGAGGATAAGGCAAGCGATCCAGCTGACCACAGTGGAGAGAATATGAGAGCGCTGTAGCGCAAAGGCAAGGAGGGAGAAGCCAAAGAAGAGAAAGCAGGCGAGGCGGGATCGCCATCTTCAAGCAGCAGAGGAGAAAGATGCTGAAGGCAGCGGTGGCGAGGGAGAAATCCTGCCACGAGGCGGACGGGCTCCAAGAGGAAGCAAAGACAGAAAGAAACAGAGCAAGCAAGGGGGTGGGGGAAACGGCCAAGCCGCAAGGAGAAAACAGAGCGTAGAAGCACCCAAAAGAGAATAAAGACCTGGGTTGCAACGCGCCGACCGTCGGGAGGAAAGGAAACGAGTATCTCGCGGCAGTGGCCATCTTGAAAAAGACTAGACCGCAGATGCGGAAGCGTGAAAGTCGTAATGGAACATTCAATGGAGGCGCGTCCTCCAGCGATTCCACAAGTGCCAGTAGCCTCGGCGCGTGTCAGCCGCCCCGTCACAGGAGGTTTTTCAGATAATCATTATACAAGAATTGTTTGTCGATTCAAGAGAATATCTCTTCTCCCTTCCTTTCTAGGAAATAACTGTTTAAACCATTCATTTTGCAGAACTGGAAAAGGAGACCCATGCTGAAATATAAGTAATATTATAGGGAATTGATTAAATGGGTGGCTGTGAAGGAAGCTTCATTCAAAAAACTAAGAGCAAAAAGGCAAGGAGGAAAAGTGCTGAATTTGTTTGGTTCACATTTCTGCAGACCTCTAACTGTATGTCTACCACAGACTCTGTAAAGTGTTGAATGTTGTTAGCTTTCCTGGATATAAGATAGGCATGTGTGGGATATTCTTATAAGGTTTTCAGTCTCATTCGGACATTTTGATTACAGGAAATTTTGATTAAATACTCGATCAATTGTGGACATATTACTAATGAATTGAGGATTCTACATTATTACACACTAACACATACACCGCCTCTGAACAACTGCGTTACACATTACATATGTTTATTTCTTTCTTCTTTTTGTAGATGATGTTATTTAGGTACCAATTGAAAATGTTAAAATAAAGAAAGTAAAAAAAAATGTGAGTAACCACAACAAAGATGCTCAGAAAGGGCCGAGGTAATTTTCTGTTTGCAATTCATATGTATGGCAGGTAATTCCCTAAACAAGCAAATGCCAGCAAAGTTCATAGCAGCAAAAAGTCTCCACAAAACATCCTTTCTTGAACAGGAATGCACGGAGCAAGTACTATAGAAAGATTCAAACTTGCCTGTTTTGTCCTCACATTGTACAATCAGCTTTACAACTAATTTCATATTTCTCTTTATACCACATACAATATGTTGAAGCTGACTAACTTCTGAATTAACTGGTCTAAGAGTTCCTGAGAAAAGAACCACTACTAAAGGTTCTATTGTAATTTCTACACAAAACACATTTCCATATAATGAGCTAATTGTGAACCAGAGGAAGACAAAAGTACAAAACTGATATCACTATCCAAATTCAATGTCAGAGTTCTTTGAAGGAATTCAAAGATGTAAGGCATTCCCTCGCTCAAGGATGTTAACACCATTAGAGACAGTGGGCAAGTTACAATTTAGTTTGACTAGTGGTTCTTGCACTTGTGCTTTATTTTGCAGGTATTGCTTTTCTTCACTTAGTAAGGTTTTTTTGATCATCTTCTGTGTTCATAAGCAAGTGAACTGTTGCATGACCCTTCCACCCATGATGCATCTCCCATGTTTACAAGCCGTCATGGCAAGTGAATCTCTCAGGGGCCTTAAAAGGATAGTGAAGGGAGTGTAAATGGAACAGTCTGCAGTAGCTGCTGCCCATGATGTTTCAGTGACTATTGACTTTCCGTGACTGGAGGCATTTGTTTGGAGGCGTGTGCTTTCCCGAAGCACTTCTACAAAACAACATTCTCCCGCGAAGCAGACCGCAAAGGGAGTGTAAAGGGAGCAGTCTGCAGTCCGCCCGTCTGAGGGCTGAGCAGAGCCACGCCTACATTTTAGTCTCTTTGTATTACAAAATTCGGTGAAGCCCGACGGTGCTAAGGCGAGGAGACACTGTTTAAGCTGTTTGGGCGACATTTAAGCACTTCCTCATAAAATCGAACAGAGTGCTCCGCAGAGGAAGTTCCCAAGTTGCTTTTTGGAAAGCTCCAGCCACTTACAAAAGTAAGACACCAGATTGGAAAGGGGTACTTACTATACGCGCACCGGTGTAAGTACAGGAAAGTACTGCTTAGCCGCTTTGCTGCGCTTGTCGCGGTTCGTGGTTAGGCTGCGGTACGTCCTGGTCTTGTTTGTCTCCATAGGGCCTTGTGTGTTGTGACTCGAGTTAGCTCACGCTAACAATGAAACGAGGCATAATAACTTTGAAATCGGGCATGCCCGTAGTGGCGGCTGCCCATTGCACAGTGAAGGTCCCTCGCATAACTTGCCACAATGTCCAATAAAAAGAACTCGTCTAAGCTCCACACCTCGTATGGGTTCAATAAAACCCTAAACGAAGTACCAAAGCTGAAATCCTACTGGGAATGTATATTCGACCATTCTGTCGTGACTTAAGCCATCTGGATACTATTGATCTGGAAAGCGATAATACACTTGTTGTGTCAAATCGACCTTCAGAAAACTGGCTCAATCAGATGTCCTCAAAATGGCCTCCCACAGGGACATTCTGGCAAACAGGACACTTTGGACGTGAAAATACCAGATGGCCAAGTAAAGCATGCGACAGTGGCTGTTTCAACAGTAACCTTTGCTAAAGAAAATGTATCATTAACGGATAGCATTTTGCTGAAGAACGTGTTAACTGGCCTGGTGCCATTGCTGACAAAGTGCCTGCTTTGAGTGTATCGTCTGATGATGACATTTCTAATTCTAAATTGTCCAAAATAAGTATTTCTGGTGACATGGCTGTGATCGATTTAGACACATATGCCTCTCGTTTCTCTGCACACACATTATCTGAAAACTTATCTAAATCACCGGTTTTATTTACAAACATCAGTGACACGAATTCAGTGGAGAATCTATCCTTCATAGATCCAACTCCACGGAAAACTGGGGCTAATCATTTCTCTTCGGCTGAACCGGTGGAAAACACAAACGGTTTAACCGAAATTGCATTAACTTCAATGAACACAGCAATACTCTCTCGGGCTGAATTGTTTGAAGCGCTTGCCAATAAGGTTGATGTACACTCACACCAACTCAATCAGATTTTATCTTGCCAACTTTCCATCACAAACAAACTTGAGTAACAAGGTGAACCATTTACTCCGCCCATCTTGAAAACGTCAGTAAGCTCCCAAACCAATATACAGACAAAAGAGCTCCCACAGAAATTTCTTAAAATTCCATTTATACTGAACCCTATTATTGACTTGGCAGGCATTACAAACGAACCTATGGCTGATCCACAAAAAAACCCCACTAATTATGCACTTTTTAAAGGTGCAAGTACAAACGTATCTGACCTGCCCGCGAAAATAGGGCAAAATAAGGGTAACTTACCAAAGAAACCTAAAAATATTATATCCATGGCAAAGCGAACATCCCAAATTAAATCGTTTGTTAAAAATCTTTCTCTACCTCCAACAGCAACTAAAACTGCCTCTAAGGCTATTGCAAAAAAATATATGTTGCAATTCCAGACGAAGAAGAGCAAAGCCCCATCAGAAAAGAGTATTCCTGTCCAATCGTATAGTCCCTTGAAGGCCTTGGTGAGTGCAGCCTCAGCCGCTTCCTACGACACCAGTGAAAAACAAATTAGTTAAGTGTTATACTCAAACCCCCCGTCAGTGCTGGAAGATCAGAGCCTAATTGATCGCCGTAGAGAAATAAGACAAGCAGTGGACGAATATGGCCTCTTAACCAGCCCCTAAGAGTTTGAGCTTGGCGACATGCAAGACTAAAGCGCCCACTCCAAAAACATTCTGTGTCAACGCAATTGCAAACACGAGTAAGTCTAGCCCTCCGTTGTCACAGAAAGTTCAAATAGCTCAAACTCAAGTTTCTGATAGTACTCAACCAATGCAAGCATCGATAAATACACAATATCGAAATAAGAGTAATGATCTGCTCTCTCAGATCTCCCCATCTCCAGTCATAGAAGATCTGATCAAATCCACATTACTGAAGATCCTGGATGACCGAAACTCCACAAATGGAAGTGAGTCTGGGTCCAAGGTCATAGAGAACCGACAACTGAATTACTTTCGAAACTTGACGAAACAATAAATCTTAACCCCCTTCATTAAGCGGCCAGCAGTTCACTCACAAACCATGATATGCCGGCCCACTCCGGATCCTCAGTATAATTTGAACCGAGCCTCGGTGTTATCCATATTCAGTGAGATTCCCGAGCTAGATGACATTGGTACCATCGATATTGAGCAAGTAGAATTCACTGATGCATTGAATTGGTCATCCGTGACCTTGTGGATAAATTTGAGGGTCATAGTAAATACCATCTGGGCAGTTAAGTCCCAGCTCTTTGACCTCGGATTTATAATTCTGTCAGGGCCGGGACCTTCTGAGCATACTGTATCTGAAACATCCACGCAAATCACACAACCACCACCAACCAAAAAGCAAAGTACATGCTCACATAACTGCAACTTAAAAGTTACTCAGTGTTAGCATCTGGCTACTCACGAAAAGGTTCTGTCCTTGATCAGCTGGAATTCTAGAGGATATAAGCATTTATTGACCAACAAAGGAATCAATCTGTTACCTCACGATGTAATATTAATACAAGAATCTTGGCTCACTTGCGCTCCATCTTGGAACAATTACGATATCCTCCTGAATCCAGCGGTTAAGGGCATTGCTGGGCGTCCAGTATCGGGTTTGCTAACAGCCATTAAGCAGAGCTCATCCCTAAAATCAGAACTATGGTTTTTGCCAAATCCATTTGTACAAATGTCCAAACTTATTAGAGATAACATCTATTGTGCACTTATTAACGTGTACTGGAATCCGTTGGGCATCACAGATGGGTTCTGGAAACAATGAACAAAGCATTGGATCTTATAACTATGGATGGCAAATTTGATTCCCTTATTATTGCGGGTGATCTGAACTTACATTGTCTGGGCCTAAAACGGAAAACTGAAACGATTCAACTTGCTAAATGGTCAAGCTTTGTTAAGTCCAGAAACCTGTTCATGCTAAATGGATCATTTGCTACTGATATCCCTGCAAAGGCAACCTGGCATCAAGCCTCTAGCAAGGGAATCATCGATTACATCTATGTTAATAAAAACATGTTGAATACAATAAAATCTTTCAAAGTTATTCACACTGAAGCGAGCGATCATAACATGCTAAACGTGACCTGGACATCTAAAATTAATATGACTCCAGGTCAACCTCAATACATTGAGGGTTCTATTATAGTAAACACTGCAAGGAATAGATTAATCTGGACAGTCTCTTCTTTGGAAGCGTTTAGGTCCTGTTATGATGCTCAGATAAAGTATGAAACTACGGGGAAATCAAGGTTCAACAGTAATCTATCATGAACTAATACAGTTGTTTCAGCCAGCTTCCATTAGACAGACAAAAACAAACACCTCATCTCCACGTTTTTGATCACAAAGTCAAAATCAAGTAATCATTGGTTCGGTCTGAAAGGAGGGAGGCCTATAAGCTCCCTGGTGATAAACAAGCTCTGGCCCGACTCATATCAAAACCAGATACAGGAATTGGATAAGGGGAATGCAGGCTAAATTATACCAAAGTGATGGCAGCAGTATGTTAAAATTATTGTCCAGCAAAAAAAAATTATCAACCAAGTGACTGCAGGCTATCAGATAGCAGTCCAGACCAACGACGTGAATGAAGAGAGGTGGGTTCAGTATTACACAAAACTATATTCTGCTCCAACAAAACTTAATTCCATCTAAGGTTTGATAAAGATGACATTATATACTTTATCAATAAAGCCAGTCGCTCTAGGGCGCCCGGTCTGGATGGGTTGCCAAATATGCTAATGAAACTATTTCCGATTATATGGGGCGACATACTGTATATAATGTTCATGAACATACTTTCATCACAAAAAAATCTGGTGTCTTGGTAGTAGTCCATTACTATTCCAATTTACAAGAAAGGAGACCAAGCTAACCCGGCCAGTTATAGACCTATCTCCCTGTTAGATGTCCCCGGGAAGATCTTCTGCCGTGTAATTCTAAGAGATCTGAATAACTGGTCCAAGAATCACCATAAGACAGATCCCTTTCAATCTGGATTTGTCAGTTGTCTTGGTACCTTAACCAACATGATTGCCATTAACATGCTCAAATCACAGTATGCCTCCCGGAAACAATCTTTGTACTTTGCATTCATTGATTTTCGGACGGCATTCGATTCAATAAACCGTGAACTATTATTCCAAAAATTAGAACTTCTTGGTTGTCCAGCTTCACTACTAGCACTGATAATTCAGTTGCATTCGGAGACTACTATACAGGTGAGATTATCCCTGGAGGGACTCTTGTCCTCATCATTTAGCACTCATTTGGGCCTTAAAAAAGGCTGTATTATGGCCTCTATCTTGTTTAATTTATTTTGGACATGGGTAAATCTTTTCTTCAAGTTGTTTCTGATGCTCCTGAATTGGGGGTCAGCGTATAGCTTGCTTACTGTACGCGGACGATCTGGTTTTGATATCACAAACCCCAAACGGACTTCAAAATCTATTATCTGCCCTATCCACCTATGTTGAAGTGAACCACAACTCATTGTGAATCTGGACAAATCACAAATATTAGTTTTCAAAAATCAAGGTAAAAACAGAACCAATAATTAATTGCATTTGGTCCATTAGAAATGAACCCTTGAAATCAGTCTCAGAATATAAATATTTGGGGCTCATAATACAAAATACTGTTACTGATAACATTTGTATGATCAATATCCACTTTAACTTTACAAGCCTGACCTAACAGGCAAGAATCCTAATCTATAAATATGGGAAATTTACTCTGAAACATCTTTTTTTATGAACAAAAGGTAATCCCCATAATGATCTATGGTGTTGAATCGAAACTATATACCAATTAGAAAATGTGAAACAAACTGGAGGTCTGCTTCTGGAAAAAGGTATTACATCTGCCGTACTGTACACCCATGCCACTTTTGTGATTTGAATTAGGTCTGAACTCTGTAGAGTAAAGTGGCAGATGTGTGCTTTTTTCCGAAAGTGTTTGCTGGGTCTGGCAAACAAATCTTGAGCACTGTCGCACATTATTTGTCCTCATCAAATCATACCTTTCTGCTCACTTGGAGTAATTGTGTAGTGAATACCATGGCTGAAGCCGACATAACGGTAACTCTCCTAATTGAAAGTCCTTTGCGAGCCAAGACAAAGTTCTACCACTGGGACTGGATAAAAAACAGAGAAACCTGTCTAAAATATAAAGACTTCAGTAGTAGCAACTTTGGCAATATAAAACTAGGCCAAATGGCAGGATACTTACTGAAATGTCCTTCTCCGACTATACGGAACAAATTCTTACGCCTCAGGTTGAACTTATGGCTAACTAGGGAAGTGCTTGCTAGGCGAAATGTCATTCCATCTGATATGAATTACTGTCGTCATTGTGAGATTCCTACTGAAAAAGAGACGCTCCAACATCTGGTGATATCTTGTGGCAAGCAGAATGAACAACAAGCTACATTTTTCACAAACTTGTTAAATTTGAACGATGAACTAGATGAAAAGCAGATTTGGAGTTTATTATTTTCTAATATGAAATTCTCTCTGATAAAAGCGTTACTGCAATTTCTAGAAGCAATCCTTCCTCGTGAAATTAAGCTGTAACAATATGCCTGAGCTCAATTTGTAAATGTTAGAAGCTAAATGCTTATGCAGGAATGGAGAATTTTACAGTCCATATTAATGTTTTAATTAATGTTTTAATTTTGTTTGTTTAATTTATGGCAATCTAAAATTATGTAATATTTTGGTTATCGTTTGTTATATATCAATTTGCAATTGAAAAGTGAAATAACCGTTTTGACGTTTGAAAAGTTGATTTAATCAGCTACATCAAAATAACAAAATTAAAAAAAATTAAAAAAAGGATAGTGAGTATGTTCTCAGCATCTAATCAAGCCATTGTTCTGCAATCACATGACTGTAGATCACTTTGAAGGATAAAGACTTAACTTCATGAAAGGTAGGCACTAAACTGATTGCAAGCTTACCTTTAGATGTCAAAGTGGAGTTCCTCTGTTGACAATCAGAAAAGGGTGGAAGGATGAGTGGAAATATTGAAAATGTGGTCACAAAATTAAATGAAATACTAGTTTCGTGGGCTGGGATGCTCGGAACAGCAGAACCTTAGAAATTGGCTCCCAGGAGAGTGTGCTATCATTAAATAGTGCCCAATAATTGCCATGCTCTGTTGCTTTAAGAAGTATGGCAAGAGGCAGGATGAATTTGTACACAGAATGGACAATATATTGGTAGTTAAGTGGATCAGTAAAGTAGTCCCAGGAGAGTCTTCTTGGTGGACCTTGGTGAGTCATTGTTGTTTTGGAAAAAGAGTTTAGATCTCACATCTGCAGTTTAGTAGATTAGACTCAATGACAAATATGGACTGAATTCAACAAACCAAGTATTTCAGAAACTGAAAGTTGAAGAAGCAAGTATTTCAGATATTAGTTTAAACCCTCCCAGTGCTGAGGTGACTTACTTTGTTAGCACTCAACCAGACAAGGGAAACCTCTCTGGCGGACGCATGTCTACTGCATTTGTCAAAAACAGTACTGATCAGATCAAGCTACAGACTTTGAAAATCAGAAAGCATCCCAGATACGGATGCAATAATTATGGCAGTTAGACCTGGGGCGACAATACAGAATCTTTGCACTGGTGCAAGTGCAATTTTGCATGGTATTCGCACCATGGCAAAGTTTGCCATTGGGCAAAAACCTATTCTTACAAAGGATTTTTGCACAAGTGCAAAGTTTGCCCTAGTGCTAACACCACAACAAATGACACTTGCACCAGTGCAAAGGTTCTGTAATTTGATGATCTTGAGGGACCAAACTGTACACTCTCCAATCCTACTGAAATGTGAATTTCCTCACATTTGCCCTAATTGTGTTGGCCTGTGTGACTTTGGGAGTACGTGAGCAGTCCAAAGCCTTTTCTTACCGGTTTACCCTCAGACTTGATACATTGGATTCTGGAAACAATAAATTCATCAGCCTTTCGCTGAGCACGTAAAAGCACATGGATCCAGTTGTACACCATCTTTCACAATTTTTCATGAGCTGAAAAGCCTTTTTGTCAATGATAACAGATCATTGTTAGGAAAGATTTCATAATTGTATGTAATTTTCCCTCCATGTGTCAACCCCCAAACTTTTTGCTGCTGTTTAGCCACTCTTGACTGACTTTGCCAGAGAGGCACAGCCTTCAGCTGCACTCCTCTGGGCTTTCGTTCACTTCTTATGGGGAAACTGACATGCCCTTAAGACAGTCAGTACTGGGAGACTTTTGCTTCCCTTAGTCCTTTCCTCATGTTGCAGCTTTTGTGCAGGCAACATGTAACAAGTGTGCAATGTATCTTACCATACAGCACACTTGGGTCTCTAGTCATTTCCCAAGGCCCTAGAAACACTGACTTTTCATGAACTGTGCAGATGTGTCAAGGACAAGACTGGTGGCAGCTATCTTTTCGCATTCGTTTTAACTCTTTTCTGCCATTTTAACCGCGCTAACCACGTTTGGCATGAATAGGTGGCCTGTTTCTAAAAAAGCCGCGCCACGAGGTTCTTTGTCCTGTCCTTTGGCCATCTTGCCCCTTCACCTTGCCCAGGTCGAGCCGAGAATCCCAATGCTTTTGCGGGCTTCTACATGCCATGTGTGTGTGCCTCCAGGATGTGGGCTGGAATGTCCGATTCCAATACACATCCTGGAATGTCCGATTCCAATACACATCCTGGGTGCCAGAGAGTCTGAAGTGCCATGAATGCCTGTGACCACCGTGGTCCGTGATTGGTCCACGTATGGAGTGTGTGTTTGTGAGCAGAGCCCCCGTTGGGTCCTCTCTGTTTTGGCGTGAAGGGAACTTTGGATAAGAGGAGGCTGAAAACACTACTACAATGTCGATCCCCTGAGTTCACACCAAACAAAAGGAGAGGAGCCAAGTATCCTGCAACAAGAAGTAGAGTCGAGGAACCGCTGGAAGGTTTGGCACCCTCAGCCTGCTGTCGTCCAGTGGGACCCCTCTGCATCTGATCGTCCAAGAAGGTGTGCGAAGACGCTTCGACCCATTGGAATAGTGGGACCAACTATTCTCGGCACCTTCATCAAACCCTGCAAGTAAGCCTTCTCGGAAGTGTCCCTGGGCCAACCAGAGGGCTGACCAGTTTACGCAGGACCTTTGCTCTGTCACCGGCGCCGTTTCGAGGAGGCCCTTGAAACTTGGTATACTGCAAACTCTGCGTCCACGGCACCCTCACACCGAATTTCGTACACTTGGCATTCCCAGGTCTGAAGTAAGACGAGTGCGCCCGGACCGGAGTATTCACGGTTACCATGTTGCCCTGCTGCAGCAACGACCTGTGCAAGTTCACTGCCTTTGTGACACTCTTGCCGAGATGTCCTTTTTGCCACATTCGAACCTGCCAGCGAAGTGGATCGCACTGGCGAAGTCTGGGTCGGCTTGCGTCGGGGACCGGCGAGTACTCCATATCCCAACCGGTGGCCCCTAGTGCAAGAGCCCATTTTTACACACGAGTGGCCCTTGCGGATCCCTATCCTTTCCACCGCTATTGCGAAATAGCAACCCCATCCTGCACTCTCGAACTGCCTCCGCCTCCAGTGGAGGCCTTTCTTGAATAGTAAAGTTATAGGAGAAATTATCCTATAGTTGGACGTGCGCGCAATTCGACAGGTAAACAGCACTTGAAATCTAAAAAATTGGTCTAATTGTTTGGTGTGCAGCAACAGTGAGAGATAGAAGGGTAATTTCTCTAAAACCCCTTCAAGTCAAAAATGTATCAAAACCTTGCTAATCTGTCACTGGTTGCGCTAACCCCAGAGTTATATGTCGTAAAGTAATTATTTATTTGGGGAAAGCCCGTGTCAAGCAACTAAGTAACTCAGTCAAACTCCAAATTATTCCCCGAAATTTATGTTATGGAAAGATTGTGCCAGAGCCACTCCTTGAAATTTTAAGTTTTTGTAATTATGTAGTTTAATCACAACAAAAAATTGTATACATAAAATATACAAATTGCAATTCATAGCATACAGCAAACTCTCTGTTCAGAGTAGTAAGTAAAGTTCTCACAATATGGGGTTAGTAACATAAAGGACTCTCTTGTACTGTAGATCACCAAAAACATAGTACAAGATATCGTCAAGTACAACGCCAAATTTTCGTTGAAAGGAAAACACACAACGCCAACACGTGTTTCAATCCTAACCGGGCAGTCCTCAGGGCGTAAATAATCTATATTTGGCTATGTCAAATAGTTCCAAAAAAAAAACTATATAAACTATCAAAAAGAGACCGGAAATACGTACAGTAAAATTATTTCACATTGATATTCATGTTAGACAATACAGAGTCAGAAAGCATCAATCATAAAATGTCAGAAGCGGAATGGGGTTTGGAGAAGAGAAAACAAAAATAAAAGTGGTTTAGAATCTGTAAGAAGTCCAACAGTATTTATTTAAAGTCTATATGAGTAATACATGGTACTTGTTTGTGCATATCAACATCCCTAGTGGCATTGTTCTAAATTAAAAAGTACCTGGTAAGTTGTAACCAGAGTGCTGGTTATGCGTAAAGTCCCTCGTATGACATAGTTTTGTATTAATGCTCAGTCTTTATTGCATGGTCAATACTGCGAAGGATCTGCAAATAGAGCGTACTGCTCATGTTATGTATATTCGTTAGAGACTCAACAAAGGTCACCACTGTTTGAAACAAACATAATAGCGTGGGATTCAAACGTTTACCTGTCCGTTTAGTTTTGTGGGTTGCCAGGCGAATGCTCAAAAAAGCAGAAATACGTTCCATCTAATGCGTTCGCAAATGTCTTGATTGTTTCTAATTAACTGCAAGACAGAAAGTACCGTACATATAATGTATGTCATTTAGAACTACGAACGATAATGTATTTGTCGCGCGACTAGTTCCCCTAGAAGCGTAAAGTTGACATTCCTACTGTGCCGGCAGATTACATCCACCCAAGAATTGCACGAAAGAAGGATGTGTAATTCAGTATTACAAACAATAATGTAATAGTATGCAAATTGTTCCAGTTATTAAAGTAAAATCAACATTCCTACTATGTAGGCTGAGTGCATGCGCATAAGAATTGGCTACATGAACTCACCAAATAACTGCTTCAATGCAATTCACAGGCCTCGTTTGTGCCGTATGGCCGTTCGTGTTTCCAAGGAAAAGAGGGTGTTGGTTCCAACAGCCTATAAGCGCCAAGGTGAGCTAAAAGGTCTCTGATCATGTGACCGGACTGTTCCTGCGTTGCCTAGCAACATTAGGTTGCACTAAAGAAAAGCGTCCCAAAATACATCGTATTAGTTTGTCATGCATATTAAGTTTGCAATGTGACTAATATGACCTTATCTATGCTTCATAAGACTTGGAAAACTTCAGCTGCATAAAGACGTGACTGATGTTTCGTATTAATAGGCGTCGGCCCGTTAGTCCAATCCAGATGAGGCTCAAATCATGTGACCGGGTGCTGCCTGGTAACACTTCCTGGTTCTGATACCATATGAGCCACGCTTTAGCAGGGAGAAGTGGATTAGATTGACTGAACTAATTATTAACGTATATTCTGTCATATGGTACCATTGCTGGTATGCATGCCAAATGCTAATTATTAGTTAGATAGCTATTTGCCCAATACAATCCTAGTTTATGTAATGGCATATGAAAAAAAATATAAATGTTTGGAAAAGATATATGGAGACATTGTTAAATAGCTAAGTAAATAGGGCGTTACAGATCAATGGAAACGCATAGATCATTGCATAAATATACTAAAAAGGACCACATTTGATCGGCACCATATTTCACCAGGCAGGCAAGCTAGGGCTCAGACCCCTTCTGGGATGAACTGATCAGCCAAACATCATCAGAGTGATGCAAAGTCTGTGTTGGTGATATCCATTCTTATACACAGACACTTTAGAAGAGTGATGTTGACTTAAAACGGCCTTGAACAACTCTACAGGTTCCCAATGGAATGCTAGTGGGCATTTCATAACTCTGATTTGACTGAATAAGGATATATAACCCATTGACATAATTGATTAAATATCTAGCAACAAGAAAGCGAATAGTTGGGAACGTTTTAGGGACCATGAAAACATGTTGAGGACTTCTGTTAGTTATAAGGGAGATACCAAATCCAATTCGATATCTGATAAGTCTTTGTGTAAAAATAAAATGTTTTTTCAAAACAAAAGCTTTGCGATAGGAATCAAAGTCAGGGAACCAACTCGCTGCTTGGTGAAGCACCTAACCCTGAGGGAGTTGGAGGTGGATGAGCAAAGAGCTCGAGAAGGAAGATATTTAGGTAGAGAGAGTTGAAGGTATTGAGGTCCCAGGCCCCAGAAGGCCTTGTGGACAATGCAGAGGGTTTTGAACTTAATCCTCGCCGCCACTGGGAGCCAGTGCAGAGATTCCAGTCCTGGAAAAAAACGATCCCTGGGCTTGAAGCCAAGGACCAGTCTTGCAGTCCTGTTTTGGATGAGTTGCAGAGGGCGGAGAGTAGAGGCAGACAAATGTACAAAGAGGCTATTGCAGTAGTCTAGCCTAGAGAGAAACAGAGCTCTGGAGACAGTGAGCTTCTGGGGGAAGGCGAGCAAAGGAATACCTCCGAGGAGGTGCAGCTGGTAGTGAGACTTCTTAGAGACATCAGAGATGTGAGGAGAGAAGGAGAGTGGAGTCAAAGAGGACCCCAAGGTTTTTAGCCTCACAGGTGGGAGCAGGAAGAGGGCCAAGAGAGGCCAGCCAGAGAGTGACAGGAAAGGAGGGAGCAGGTGTGCCGATGAGGAGAATCTCGATCTAACCGACACACCACTCCTGGAAGGCGGACAGTTAGAGATGAGAGAAGGAAAAGGGGTGACAGAAGGGAGGCTGAAAATGAGTTGAGCGTCATCCGCATAGCACTGAAAGTTGGGGCAGAGAGCGGCAATGCGATGGGCAAGAAGTGCCAGGTATTGGTTGAACAGCCACGGAGAGGGGGTTAGACCCCTGGGGAACACCATAGGTAGCGATAGAGGAGAGGAAGGACCCAGGTTGGACCTGGGAGGGTTGATCGGAGAGGAAGGAGGTCAGCCAAGCCAGGACCTGATCGGTGATACCCAGGTTATCACAGAGACGGTTGAGGAGGATGTCAAAGGCAGAAGAGAGAGCAAGTAAGATGAGGACACAGGAGGTATTGGAATCGAGGTTGGCGAGCAGGTCTTCACAGATCCAGGAGAGCAGTTTCCATGCTTCCGTCAGCTCTGAAGCCAGACTGAGGGTCATGGAGACAGCCAACAGATTCAAAGTGAAGTTTAACCTGGGAGATGCTTTTCCAGGAGTTTGCCCAGGAAAGGAGTGATGGAGATTGGACGATAGGTAGCCAGGCAGGAAGAGTCGGCAGAGGGTTTAAGAAGAGGGTGCACAAGGGTGTGCTTCAGGGCGGAGGGGAAGACTCCGGTGGCGAAGGAGTGGCTGCAGAAATCCACCAGAGCAGGAGCCATGGTGTCAATGTGGTCCTTGCTGTTTTGGGAGGAACAGGGGTGAACCTGTTTTGACAAGACTTTCATAGATCAGACTTGTCTAGAAACCTTGTCTGAGGAGAACAGGGGAAAGACAGAAGGAGAGAGGAGAGGTGGCCAAAGAAGGCCCAGAGGAAGATCAGGGAGTAGAGGGAGGAGGGGGAGAGGAAGAGAGAGGTCAGGATTTCCTGAGTTTTAGAAATGAAATGAGAAGCCAGGGCCGTGCAGAGGGCCTGGGAAGGGACAGGAGAGGTAGAGACTGCAGCAGGTTTGGTCAGCTCTTTGCAGATTTTAAAGAGTTCGGACGAGTTGTTAGATGCCCCGGCGATGCGGGCTTGGATGTGGGCTCACTTCTTGGTGCGGACGGAGAGCCAGTATTGCCTTTGGAGCAGGTGGCAGGCCAGTTTGTCAGATGATGTACCGGAAGCACGCCATTTCCTCTCAGACACCCTGCACTTGCGTTTAAGTGTGACGAGGTCTGAATCATACCAAGAGTTGCACTTGGCTTTGGGCTTCAAGCGGACCCTTTTGACAGGGGCAAGAACTTCGAGAGTATCAGATATAGCAGAGTGGATCATGGAAAGGGCTGCGTCAGGATGTGAGTCAGCCAAGGGGGTTGGGAGGGTGGGTGAGAAAGAGGCAGCGAAAGCCTCAACTGACACACGCTTCATGGATCGGATAACCGTGAAGGTAGGTGCCAGTGCTAGAGTTGGCTTGGCCTGAGGGGTAGAGAGGGTGGGATGGGAAGAAAGGAGAAAGTGATCACTCCAGGAGAGAGGAGTGTTGAGGGAGATTGAACGGAGAAGGTCTGAAGAAATAACACCCCTTTATTGATGACTCAGACTCAATAACTTCTTACTCTTCAACTTCAGGCCCTTACTGGAATCATTGTTCAAATTGGAACACGTTAGGGTGCAAAATAAGTTAAGAGTTCTTAGGGCATAATTCGTACTCCTCGCAAGTTGATTCCAGGCCATCAGGTAATCATGTGTTAATTCAAAATGGTGCAATAAGACTCAAATGCAAAGGAATATGGGAGAAAGTGAGCAGGACAGCATCCTCTGGGGGGGGGGGGGGTGCTCATGACATCCTAACGCCCACAGAATAGAACACTCAAAGGAGGCAGGTGGAATCAACTTTGACGGCTCTGGTCAGTCCAACTCTTCCTGAGCAAAATGAGTCCAGGATACAGCAGGAACCGGACCTTTGTCAAACTCGGGTTAACAAACTAGGATGACAAGACCTAGAGTGAAAACTAGAGCTGTAAATAGAACAAACACATCGCCTACAAAAATCGAAAAATAAAGCAAGGAGAAAGGCCACAAGAAAGTCATTGTGCAAATTCTTGCAGAATCTGGTAAACCAGCCCTCGGCTTCCACAATTCTTATTAATTCGGCTGGGTAGAGAAGGGCACAGACTAGACCCATGCAGAAACATCTCTGATGCGCATAACATCTGCAGGGACAGGATCGAAGAGTCCACTAACACTCCTCTGGCTTCCGGCTCAGCCAATCCATCAAATGCATCAAATGCATGAGTAGGGAAACAGAGCCGCATTTCCTCTGTTTTGTGATTCACAATGGGCCCTATAGAAAGACAAGGAACATCTACCTCAAATTATTCAGTATCATTTTGAGATGTTACTGCACATTTTGAGGGTCAACCTTATTCTGGTTTTGGGGATCAAACAAGACAGACTGTGAAAATCTCAGTGTTTTCAGAAACACCAAAGGCCCAGAAAGGGCTCATAAATGGGAACCTCCTACCACTTCTGAAATCCATATAACAAAGGACCAACTGACTGGTAACTAAGAAGGAGGAGCTCTTAAAAGACAGTGCCTGTCTACGAATTTGGTTGACAGTCTCGTAACGGAGAACCGCAACATTCTATTGAATATATCAAACATTGCGAAGCTTATGAATGAAATACCCAATCTACGTGCCCAATCCTCAGTGGACATAAACGGAGTTCATTTTACTGATTTGCATCGAACTGACAAGTTATTATGCATTTATTAATTCACAAGTGGCCATTGATATTATATTGATAGACGTTCATTCATTTACACAATTAGTTTTCGTTGTATCACTCTTCTGGGCGGGGGGAGAGAATCGGCATATTAATTCAAACAAAGTCATCCCATCTCCCGTGTGAGATCTTGTTATCAACAAATTATAGAGGTCACACAAGAAGAGGGGTTTCCCTCACAAAAAAATAACTCAGTGAATGGTGGTCCTATCCCAAGGTTGGGTAACCCTAATAAGGGGATGGGAAATTGAGCTAAATGGGTTCAAGCCCTTGAAGATTTAGGGCTCAAAATGTTAAACGGTGCAATTGCTGCTGATATTCCAAATAAGTACACGTGGAGTAACAATGTCCTTTTTTCTACCACCAAATTACATTTTTACTCCAGACTGGGTATTTTATATATGTAATCACTTGAATGTGACACCAACTAAATTTAAGAGATCATTGTATGTTGCTTGCAGAAAACGACCTCCGGGACATAAATCATGGTTCGATGGACCTAGAGATCTCTTGGTTAATTGTGCAGGAATTTTTTCTTAAAACCCTAAAAACATTGTACATGTTAATGAAGCAGTATCAAGGTGTTTGGTTGTGACCTTGCACCAATGGAAAATTGACACCTTTTCATCGAACCTTTTATCCTTGATCTTACTTTAGGTAATTCTCCCACGAACAATGGGTTAAAATCAAAACATATTCACGTTTTCGACCCACAGATTATTGATAGAAAACAGAAAATTAGAAATCAAATTAAAATTTTAAAAAGAAGCCAAGATTTGTCTATGTCAGTTACTGGTTGAAATTAAAGTGAAAACCCATTATATGAATTGGTTGTGGGGTCACAGAGCACTGCTGTATCAAAAGAAACGCAAAACATATGCTATTGATATTGAGCAAATTACTCTGCTTTTTGGACGTTTATTAACAGTGATGTTATAACCCAGCCTGAATTACAAATCAACTCAGTATATTCAAGCGTATTCTCAGCCAATGCTCTGGACGTTCCTGTAACAGATCCCAACCGAAATTCCGTGGTACCTTATTACATTACAATAAATATAGAGATCGTAGAGGAAATTCTTGTCAAGATCAGTTCCTCTAAAGCCCCTGGTCCTAACAAATTATCAATATTTACTGTTTAAAGTTGCAATAAGGGAGTGAACGGTCATTTTATCTACTTAATTTGAGCAGATTTTACTAACAAATCAAGGGCAGATTTGTTTTCATAAGCACATGAAGCAAGCCCCTAAATGGAGTGGTGTTAACGTGCATACAAACGTTCACTTGGTTTCAAAAATATAAGTCTGTCTTCATTGCCACTATCGACTTGTCGGCCACTTTTGATCCGGTAGATAGAAAGCTACTTTGGGAGAAATTGCGAAAATGGGGTCTTCCCATAGGTCTTCTGCGACTAATAATCATACACCATGAACACTCAGTATTTCAGATCAGGTTAAATGCAGCGGGGGGCTTATTGGAAAATATTTCAACATCTAGGGGTTTCAGAAAGGGTGCGTTCTTGCCCCCTGTCTAATGTATATATGTCAGACATAGAGAACTTATCTTATGCCCCAGCTTCTCCTAAACTGGATAACCTTAAAGTTGTACAGCTAAATTAAGCAGGCAACCTTGCATTATTTGACAACTCAGATTGGATTAAAACACCTTAACTGCTTTTAACAATTTTGCCACTAACCACTCCCTAAAAATGAATCCATTTAAAACCAAAGTTATGCATTGTACCTTAAAGAAGCATTTGTCCCCTTTTAAATGGTTTGTTCAAAATGATTCTCTTGAAAGATGATAGTTTTATCTACTTTGTCTTTCTAATTATATCCAAACCTCATAAATCACAAATAAGAGATTGGTTGTGAGCACGGTTCTCTGCACTGACAAATCAGACAATTAGGATAGATTGCAGATTTGGTAGGTTTTCACCAATACTGATTCTAAAGTTCTTTGAGGCAAAAGTAATCCCAAGATGATATAGGGAAAGAGAACCCATTTTTCTGGGTACTAGAAATCCTACCGATACTGGAGTGCAGCTCCTGGTGGCAAGTCTTGAATATTCAGACTTCGTGTTACGCTCACCTAGCTCCCACAGAGGCGTCAATCGGAACTGGAGAGCTGCGGTCTCCATCAATGTGACGCGTAGGGCCGAGATGACGGACTGGACTGGCCCACCTAGCTCCGTTTGCTTGACCCGTAGGAATATTCTTCTGCAAATGGAGAAAGGGAATTAACCACCCGTGGAGTTGAGCGTAAATCCCCCCCACTCCTGCTGTTCTCCCCACAGATCGCCTTTGATGTCTGCTCTTATAGTCTCACCTGATGGTTTGAAAAGATGAGCTCTTCATCCTGCATTGAGCGCAGGGGCGCGTTGATAACCAGTTGCTTCACTGGCGCGAAGGAATTGGTGAGTTCCAGAACAATATTGACTCCGAGATTCCCAGCAAGACGCCCTAAGTAAAAGGTTCGTAAGAGTTCAAATGCCTGACTTTCACTCTTGTCCGATTCCTTGCAGGTTGCAGTTTGACCCTGATGAAGAGTTCCTCGTGGCAACCGGTAGTATTCTGGTAAGGATTTGTATTTTCCAACACAGTTCGATATAATAAAGTCAATATGTAACCTGTTGCTTTCTCCCTTATTCAGGCGCTGAGAGAAAGTATGAAGTCTTGGGGAATAATACCTCCAGCAGTAAAATCATGTAAGTCTATTGTGGTGAGGAGGGTTCCCCTGGTTAGTCCCTTTGTTTCACCTTGCTGTCCTTTTGTTTCCCCTTAGGGGCCGGGGTTCGGCGAAGATGCAGTGAAAGCTGCGCCGACCTGTGAAGAGGAATAGTACCCCCAGTGGTAAAATCAGGTAAGTCTATAGGGGGGTAACTAATATTCCTCTGTGTATTCCCTTAGCTCACCTTGCTGTTCTTGTCTTCTCCTTAGGTGCCGGAGTGCGGCAGGAACATGCAGGAGGATGCGGTGGAATGTGAAGATGCTGCGAAGGCCGATGAGTTCAGCACGGCGCTGCTGCAGGCGAGGCGACGCGCATAAAATAACTTCTTTCTTCCAGCTCGAAGGCGCGATGGATCAGGAATTCAGGTAAGGATTAAAGGTATTGCTCTTGTTCTAACCTTTTCTCCTTCTTTCTCCCTTGTTCTAGGAGCTCCAAACTCGAGGCGGGCGTGGCAGAAGGCTGGATGCAGACTTGCAGGCACGGTGAGCATTACGCTGCTGGATGTAGAATAACGCGAAGAGTGTGCTGCTCTTCGGGCGTGGTTTAAATAGCCTCCAAAGTAGTCCCAGGTAAGTATTCCTCCCCAGCCCCGCCCAAGTAAAAAATAGTCCCTAAGTAAAGTAGTCCCTTCCAAGCCTCTTTTGGCTTGGAGCTCTTGCAGCATGGTCTGCATCAGGTAAGTTTTACTCTATGAGCCTGGCGCCTATGGCACCAGGACTGACTCTCCATATGAGCCTGGCGCCATAGGCGCCCGGACTGGACCCAAATAGCCCCTAGCAGGGGTTGTTGGGCTTGCTTAGGATAACTTGATGCCTGCTTCCGGGGTTGCTGGACGTGGTCTGGGTCCCCGGGGGTAGGCATCATGACACTTCGCTGATGGTGGCTGCGATCCTGTACGAGTTGGGTATTAAATCTCTGATCAGTAGAGCCAACTGCAAACTCCTAAATCTTTACAGGAATCTTCTCAATCCTGTATCAGTCTTTCTTTATGTTGATCTGGCAAGAATGGATAGAGATGGTAATTTACATTATCTGAATGAATTAAGTGATTACAATGTGAATTTGCTGAGAGAGACTGATACAACTATTGAAGAATTGATTGCCAATCCTGTAAAAGTCAAATTATTCTGTTCTCAACCATATTGGACCAACATATTGGTCAAAAGAACAAGTTACTTACCAACCGGTAAACCTCCGGATTGCCGGTTGGGCATTTCCTACTCTATGGAGCTGTGACAAAGAAGGTAGCTAACAGAAGCTAGCTAACAGATGGCCAGACGTGGAGGACCCTGAAACCGGACTTGACACCATCGTAAACATGTTAAACACTGCAGAGGGCGGACACGAAATCTCGAGACTCTACGAATCGCTACAACAGCGTAACCAGGCAAGATCTCAAATGCAAGACTAAATGGGAGAGGGTGCTCGGCCTGCAATTCGAGGATAAAGAATGGGAATCAATAGCTCACTACCAGAAGAAAGTGTCCAGAAATGCCCGGCTGCAACTTATACAGTTCTATATTACCAACAGAGGGTACCTCACACCAGAAGTTCTCGCCAAATTCAAAGGCGCAGTGCCAGCAGGGTGCCCCAAATGCAATGAACCCCATGCGGGAATGACCCATATATTCTGGAAGTGTCAAGTCATAAGATCCTTCTGGACACAGATAGCAGCGAAGGTCGCCAGCTCTGATCTGGACGTACTGTCGCCCGGATCGTGCATCCTAGGCAGACACAAAAAAAATAAGAAAAAGAACAGGCCCCTGTGTAGACTCAAAGACTTGATGTATATCTAAGCAAAAAGACGCATCACTATGGGGTGGAAGTCTCCCAAAATCCCCAGCGCTGCATTGTGGTGGGACGACCTCCGCAAATGGACAACAGCCGAAACGGGAGCATGGGAAAATGCGCAGATAGAACAGAGACTCGACATCAGCGAGGATTTCCAACAATGGGTGGCGCTCACAGTGTCATTGTTTCATCCACCAGAATCGGCATCCGCCTCCGATGACGACGGCAGCAGCCCTTAGGGCGGCCCGGAACATGAAGAATTGCTCAGGAACAATTGTGGTCTTGGAAAGTTGGGAAGGGAGCGGTGAAGTGGGGGGGTTATACATGATGTTAAATGGATGCAACATGGATGCTAACTGTTAACCTGTTATAAAACCAATAAAAACATGTTAAAATAAAAAAATACTTACCAACCGGTAACGTTCTTTCGACTGGATGTTCCTCCAACGTATTCCACATCTTTGACATGTAATGTCCACAGCTGTGCACTTCAGAAACCTTTCCGGCAGAGGGCGTCCTGCGTCAATGACGTCGGGTCGATGTCCCTCGAAGGCCTCCGTCGAGGGCGATGTCACTGGATGTTATAAATAGGACGCACGGCACCCGTAGCCTCAGTTTAAGTTTTTTTTCCCCCAGAACGTGTGGCACCAATCCAATGCCTGCTTGACTCCACATAGCCTTGAGGAAACGTAAGCTGCAATCGCATAGGAAATTCTCCAGAGGGGCAGGTTGGGAGGGCGATGTGGAATACGTTGGAGGAACATCCAGTTGAAAGAATGTTACCAGTTGATAAGTAACTTGTTCTTCGAATGGATTGCGTCTTCCAACGTATTCCACATCTTTGACGGACTCCCAAAGCAGTACCAGTAAATGGATAAGGGAAACTAATTTAGAGTACCCAATTAGATTGCGGAATAAAGAACCACCTTACAAAAGGCCATATCCTGACCATGGTTTGTATCCGGGGAGTAATGTTTAACAAAGGTGTGGATCGAATCCCATGTGGCTGCATCACAAATATTCCTAATAGGAACTCCCCTTTGGAGGGCGGTGGAAGTAGCCACGCCCCTAGTGGAATTAGCACGCAACCCTTCAGGAAGGTCCTTACCCACCAATCGGTAACACTCATTAATGGTGAGGATAACCCACCTGGACAAGGTCTGTTCGGTGTCCAGCATATCCCACAAAGAGTTGATCATCCACTCTGACCTTGGACATCCTAGAAATATAAAAGCTCAGAGCTCTCTTAGGATCCAACCTATGGGTCGCTCCTCTTCCTTACCAAGATGAGGAGGAGGATAGAAAGAAGGGAGAACCACCTTCTGACTCGAATGAAATTCAGATACTACCTTAGGTAGAAAGGAAGGACGTACCCCAAGTACTACCCTGTCCTTGTGGAACACAGTAAAGGGCAGCTTAGAGGAAAGTGCCTGCAATTCACTGACTCTGCGAGCGGAAGTAACCGCAACCAAGAACACGGTCTTGAAGGACAATAATCTCAAAGGACAAGAGTGCAAAGTTTCAAACGGAGTACCCATGAGAAATTTCAAAACCAAATTCAAATCCCAAACCGACACCTGGAAAGGGGACGGTGGGAACACATTAGTCAGTCCTTTAAGAAAAGAACATTCTTCAAACGAGCACTTAAATATAGACAGCGCCGCCAGGTAACCCTTAATGGTACCTACTTGAAGGCCCCTGTGGGCCAAAGAAAGTAAGAAAGACAAAACCATAGGAATGGAGCACTGAAAAGGATCAACATTGTGTCCTCTGCACCAGTCGCAGAACTTACGCCAACGGATTTTGCTGCAGGCCGCCTGGCCGAAAGCAACACCTCCATCACGTCATCCGGGAGGTCCCAATCCTTATACCTCAATCAGATACCAAGTGTGAAGGTTGAGAGTCTTGACCTCTGGATGGAGAACCTGACCACCCCTAACCCCCGTGCGCATGAGAGAGCAGATCCTCTCAGTAGGGAAGACTGCGTGGAGGGCAGACAGACATTTCTAAAAGGTCCAGGTACCACGCTCTCCTGGCCCAATCCGGAGCAATCAGGATCATGTGGGAACCGAACCTCCGTCACCTCTGCAACACTTGCGGAATGAGGGGGACTGGAGGAAACGTGCACAGCAGTGGAAATGACCAATCCACGACGAACGTGTCTCCTCTCAGAGGAAATTCCCTTGAGCAGAATCTCACCGGTTGGCACTGGTGGCGAAGAGATCCACTTGTGGGGTTCCCCAAAGGGCGAAGATCTCCTGAAGGACTTCCTGAGCCAACTCATGAGACCGTGCTCTGCCTGCTCAGAGCGTCCGCCGCCGCGGTTTCTTGCATCTGGAGGACTCATTGCAGGGATCTCATCCTCAGCCTGGCCTCTGGCACCAGAAAAATGCAGGATGCCATGAGGCCGAGCAACCTTAAGATTTCGAAAGCCGGGAGACCCTGGGCATGTTTAAACATGTCCACCATCTGCACAATGTGATAAGCCCTCACCTTGGGAGGCAAGCACTTCCGCCAAGGACGTGTCCAACACAGCCCCGATGTACTGGAGCTGTTGGGAAGGTGTCAGATGTGACTTCTTGAAATTGAGGGAGAAGCCCAGCCTGTGGAGGGAGCTGCAGGTGAGACCGAAGTGAGCCAATGCTTGCTCGGGAGAGCTTGCAAGGATCAGCCAGTTGTCCAGGTAGGGGTAGATGTGAACCCCCCCCCCTCGCCTGAGATACGCTGCCACCACCACCATTAACTTGGTGAAGACCCTCGGGGCGGAGGTCAATCCGAGGGGCAGGACCCGAAACTGAAAGTGCAAGTCGCCAGCCACAAACCTCAGGTACTCTGTGCTTGGGATGAATGGGCACATGAAAGTAAGCATCCTGTAGGTCCAGAGACACCAACCAATCCTGAAGTTGAAGGGCCTGGAGGACTTGAGAAAGAGTGACCATCTTGTACCTGTCCATCCTGAGAAGTTTGTTCAACCAACGCAAGTCCAGGATGGGTCTAAATCCTCTGTCTTTATTTGGGATAAAAAAAAATAAGGGGAATACCAACCCTTGTTCCTCTCCGCTACAGGCACCAGTTCTATAGCGCCTTTCTCTAGCAGGGTCAAGATTTCCTGCACAAGTATTGGATCCGGAAGCTTCAAAGAGAGATTCCCCGGTGGATTGTCGTGAGGCCGCTTTAGGAAGGGAAGGCAGTAGCCTTGGGCTATTGTATCCAGAACCCACGCATCGGAAGTAATGGCTCGCCACTCTTCGAGATGCTGAGACAGCCTGCCCCAGCCGGCGTACCATGGGACATGGCCTCATGACTGTTTTTGAGCGGCTACGGCAGCGCCTGAAGGCAAAGAGGCAGCTGCCTGAGCGGCTTTGGCACCTCTATTTCCCCCAACCACCACGGGTACTTTTACAGTGACCCCTTTGACTGGCGGCTCCTCTCAGTCTACCAAAGGAAGAGTAGTAACGAAAAGAACCTCCCCTCCAAAGCTGTCCCCTAGGGCGAAAAGGCGGAGGTTGACAGACAGTGGCGCTCAAAGATTTTGCTGCAGCTTTTGAGGTCTGCAACCTCTGAAGGCTCTCGTCAGCCTGGCTGGCAAACAAATGCACGCCATCAAAGGACATGTTCAAAAGACGGGCTTGCACATCCGGGGCAAAACCAGACTTCCGCAACCACACAAACCTGCGTATAACGGTGCTCGAAGCCATGGACCGGCTTATACTGTTGGCCGTATACAAACCCGACTGAAGGGATTCGCACATGGCATCCTTGCCATCTTGCACGAGAGCAAGGAACCCATCCGTTTCGTCCCCCTCGGGAATATGCTCAGCCACTAGAGAAACACAGTTCTACAGAGTGTGAAAACTTTGCTAAGGCACAAGTGGAGTTGGCTGATTTCAACGCCATACTCCCCACAGAAAATACCTTGCGAGTCCAACCGTCGAAGCGGTTGTCGTCCCTATCAGGAGGGATGGTAGAGTACAACTCCTGCCTTGAGGTGGCCGTAGCTGCCTGAACTCCCAAACTCTCAGGAGTGGGTTGAGTGGATAGGTAGCTGGGGTCGCTACTGGAAGGCCGGTACTTCTATGTCAAATATTTGTTAACAGCCGGAAGAGATTCCGGCGACTGCCAAGTAGCAACTGCCCTTTTCTGTAAAGTTAGATGAAAAGGTAACACCGGGTCAGAGGACGGACCTTGATCTAAAATGTCCCTTAGATCATCCGTACAAAATCTTCAGGAGGACAGGACCAGACCAGATACTCCGAGACCCTAGCCATGAGCCGCCTGTATGACGACTCAGCATGAGCCCCAGGCTCAGGCCTGCCAAATTCATCTTCCGGAGAAGTGTCCAACCCACTGGCATCATGAAGGGTTTGCCTAACTCCTCCAGTTGACTGTCTCCAGAAAAGACAGTAGCCACATCATGCTCAACAGGGTCCTCAAAGTCAGACCTTTCTTCCTCTTTATAAATATCATCCAGAGGGAGGTGGAAACCTGGCCTGCTGACAGAAGAGGGCCTGGAGTCCAACACCGGCCTCACACACTTAACTGTGGCCTTCCTTGGAGGATCCATCAGATCAGGGTACTCAAATGGTTCTGGGAGGATAGCTCAGAGGCAACACAGGTTCGATCCCCGGGTCCGCGCTTAGAAACCTCTGGATGTTGAAGCGTGTTATAAATACGCAACTAGCAAAGAAAAAAAAAAACAATTACCCAAATAAAGAACAAACAATTCCTGTAACAGCGCCTCGATGCGCGCGGGCTGTGTGAGCGCTTTAAAAATGCAAATTAGCCCTGTATCTATCTACACGGGTTGCCGAGCAAGGGGGTACTTTCTAAAGTTATGATGGAATCTGTCCCAAACCAAGCACATTATGAAAACATAGTTGGTGTCCTGCAGAATCTTTAATTTGTAGATATCGTCTTCATCAGGATTCAGTTGAGGATCTTAAACATGTGTTGTTACTCTGCCCTGCACTGGCTGGGATGTTAGTGGCAAGGATCTCTGGAATGAGTGTTTGGTCGGTAGGCCTACATCAATAACAGAGTCATTTTTTTTTTTAACATGTCATGATCTTGTTGCCTCTTTTACAGTTGGAAATTGAGGTTAGATGATTTTAAGTGTTATCCCTTTTTAAGCAGCAATGCAGAACATAGCGATCATTAGTTTTAACTAATTATGTGATGGATTTTATAATGTCTTCAATATGTATGTTTTCCTTTTCCTGATTTGTTAAAGGCCAAATAACAAGAACATTAAAAAATAATACCATTATCCCCTTATATAATCTAACTTGTTACCTTGTCATTGCCAAATCTTTCACAACAAATCCCTTTGATACAATTTCTAAATCTTCTTGCAAATGTTTCCACTAAGGCTGCAGTGATATAGAAGTTTTTTATTTTTGACTCCAATCTACCCCACAATGAAAAATGGCTGGTTTAATGATCTTTCCGACCAATATAATGCTAGTGCATGGGGAAAGATACGAATGCAAATCTTCAAGATATCTAAAGCCACTAAATTAACTCAAACTGCCTTTTTTCTTTTAAATAGCACGTACCCCACTGCTAAACATTTCTAGATTTGCTCCGAAACTGGTAAATTTATGCTTGTATTGCAAGGAATATATTGCTGTTTTTAAAACACATACCCTTTTGGGAAAGAATTTGGGCAACTTGGCAAACATTTTTTCATTCCACTGCTCAACTCAATCTTGACAATCACATTTTTGGATCACATGGTTATTCTGATTTAACCAATATTCCTTCTCCCAATTTATTCCACCTATTAGTCTACACTGATTTCCATTTCATTTTGTCTAACTGGAAATGTTTTGATTGCTTATCTCATGTTACTTGGTGGAATTATATATGCTATAATCACAGGATGGAAAAAAGTTGTGCCACGTCTCTAAGTGATGTCTAGAAGTATAATCAAAAGTGGAGACCACTGATTGAATAACTAAATACCTCAACTGATTCTCTCTAATTTATTGCATCATTTCTGTTTGTCTTCTCCCTCCTTGTGTGTCTGGAAATGTCTTCCTTTGTGTCTTTTCTTGTATGTTCTTTAAGTACCTTTAACTATAGATTTCTTATTAATTGCTTCAATGAATTCTGATATTTAGTTTTTGCAATGAAATGTATTGATATTATCAATTACATAGTTTAGCACTAATTGTAACCTTGATTAACTACTTTGATGTCTCTTAATAGTTAACTTAATGAATGCATTTAGCTTGGATTATTTACCATGGCAATATCTATAGTCCCTTCCTGTGAGGCTAAGAAGGTGAGCCCACTAAGCACCAATCCCCATAGCGGTAAGCGAGATCTCACAGGCAGAGACTCCCCTCTTGGTGATAAGGACTCCCTTTCCAATGAGGTGCTCCCTTTTCACTATCCTCATACACTGAATACCATGCTATAAGTTGACAATCAGACTCCTATTACATACGTTATTGTGAGGTAATACAAGAAGAAACGCATCAACTTGGTAATGTGAAGAATAAGAACATAGGAGTGATAAAGACCACCTGTTGGTTAGGCAATGAGATGAAGAAACCTACAGGAGTTATGAAGAACACAACTCAAATACAAAGCACAAAGAAGGGACTATACAGAGAAGCTGGGGAAGCCCCAGCACTGAGTGATAAAAGTGGTGGTCATGAGAACCAGAAAGAGACAGGGGAGTATTTAAACCGGCTGGTCTGAGGAAGCTGGTAACTCGGGAAGAAGGCTGGTTTGCACAGCAGAAACCCGCAACCGAGACAAGATGACTGAGGTGCACTGTCTGGAGAGCAGATTGGAGGGCGCCTGCCAAGAGGCTGATAGTCCCTGGAGGAATGTTCAACACGGGCAGACGTGGAGCCCCTACCCTGGCATCCCTGAAGCAAAGCACACCAAGGAAAGACTGCAACAGTGTTATGCTCACCTGGTCTCTGCGGAGGCGTTGGGGCACGGTTGCAGCCCTCCCGGAGGTGAGGTCGCTCGGGTCTGACTTCGCCCTCTGCGCTCATGTGGTGACTGGTGGTAATAGGTGATGCTGCTCGGAACTGCTCCTGCGTGGAGAATAGGGGGCGTGAGTATGCCAGCTTGTGTGCCTGATCCCCTTCCAGACCCCTTTCTCCCAAACCGCGGTACCCGTGGGATGCGCTGTCCCTGAAAAGCTTACCTGTTGATTAGTTTTGGCGAGCATTCTGTCCTGCTGCTTCTGGCAGGGGCGCTTGTATGATCTGGACCGGGTTCCTTCACTGGTCCCTTGCACGCGGTAGTCCAGTCCTGCTGCGACTAAGCCACTAAACTTCAGGTAAGTGTTCCTGTTTGCCTTTGTCTTTCCTCGTCTGTTTTTGTGGTATTGTAAAGTTTGTTGTCTTGTACTGCTGTCCTTTCTGCTTTTGATATTTGCTCTTTTGCTTTCTTCCCTTGCAAGTGATGTTGCCGGCCCGGCAGAAGCTGCAGAGCTATAGGCGGCAACGAGAAACGAATCTGGAGTGGTACTGTAGCTGGTAAGTTGTTAACTAGGGGGCGCGCAGGGTTAAAATGCGACATGGCCCTAAGACGGATGTTCTAACCTGGTCTTTCTTCTTCTTCACAGGGTCCGAGTTGGTGGATGCGGAGCGAAGTGCTGCAGCGTCGGGATCAAGATCACTGGATGTCAGGAGATAAGTCTGCAGATGAAGCACCGGTTTCCTGGAGGTGAGTATGCAGGAGAACGCCTGGGTCAAAGGTAAGTAAACTGGTCCAAACGGCGGTGAGCGCCACGTTGCACGTGAGTGCACAGTAACGCGAAGCACCGGCCTTAAGGATGGAGCAGCTTATATAGCTGAGCTTCTGAAGCCACGGCCACCAGATTCAGCCTGCCTGCCACACCATGCCACGCCCGGTGAGTCAGCACATGAGGATATTCTCTGGAATAAAGGCTCTTAACTCCTGGAAATAAAGTAAAAGCACTCCTGCACTGAAATAAAGTGTTCCTGATCACATCTCTATACGAGCCTGGTGCCAAAGGCGGGTCCCCTGTGTTTATGGCTCCCAACGGGACATATGTGAGTCAAGTGATCCATTGCCCCCATCACTAGATGGTGTGGTTTTTGTGTTCTGGGGCTTGTGGCCATGACCAACAGGTGTGCCAATCCAAACTGAATGCCATGAGGGAACAGAGAGAGGTGGTGGGATGAAAGGGCAGAGGCGCACAAATCCTGATGTTGCTGATACCACACACGGACACAGAAGTGTCTCTCTGGAGAGCATGGAAGAAGGCATAGAAGCCATCCTGACGAACAACAAAGAACAACCAAAGAAGCACCCAGCCCAGTGACGCTGCCCCACTACACCAAAAGTAAAGGGGAAAGTGGGAGACACGTGGAAAGGGGTGTGAGAGCTAAATCGGACAGTCATAAAAAGCCAGAAAGATGGAAAACAAAATCTAAAGATTGAACTAATCAAACTCGTCCCAGTGAATGGCAAAGTCCAACGAAGAGTGAGAAACATACAGGGACTAATCTTACTTGTTCCAGTGAACGGCAAGATCATAAGAAGAGTAAGAGTCCAACAAGAGCACAACCTGCCTAGTTCAGTAAGAAAACGAATAAAGAAAGGAGAGAATAAGTGCCTTTGTCCTAAACAAAATAGAAGGATTGTACATTTAGGAATTAGAGAAAGTCCCTGAAAAGTCAAAGAAACCAATACGCAAGGGCATGGAAGAGCCCCTTGAAAGAACCAGGACATATTACAAGAGATAGCGAAGGACTATCTGAAGATCCTGTACTGAGGATAACTGTGCTGAAAAGGAGAAGCGAGTCATTCTCCTTGACTTTGTTTCGTAATAGTGTCAGGGTTAGTTTTGGGATGGAGGATAAACTTTTTAATTTCAGACTTCACTATTGACAATGATCACCCTAGTTAAGTTCTGTTAGGTAGGTAAACTCATAGGATAGGGAAAATTGGGTTGTTTCTTTATTATTTTGTAATAAACCTTGTTGAATATGGCACCCATTGGCCTGTCTTCTCCTTCTGACCTACCACACTCACCAAATCTGCAAAAAGCAGGCAGCACTGCTGGCTACCCATGACCCCTTACTCTGTGCAATTCAAAATGTACATCTAGCTATGCAGATTCCCGCCCATGAACACCTCAAAAATCCAATATTTTTAGTACATTGTCCTATAGTTTCGGAAAACAATTCATTAAATTACATTTGCAAAAGAAAGGAGATATGAAATTGGGTGGTGAGCCTGGTTCATGTGTGATGGCATTTTCTTTTGCTGGGTATTTACAACCGGCTGTCACAAACCTTTCAGTATTTGACCACATGATCTGTCCAAAGTTTTGACATGCAATAGTGTCAATCTGGAAAAGTGAATACCCTTTCATTTGAATGACAGACGTAACTTGATGGACGAAGGCCAACCGTCTTATGCACCAAATTATAGAAATACAGACTGCTATGCTTGACCACCAAGCGGGTAGCAAGAATCGCCATTTTGCCTGTTAACCATTGCTCATTGCTTTCTGTCTAAAACTGCTTTGCAGCTTGCAATTCTTGCGAATTCTGCTTACTCTGCTCAACTGTTAACATTGTTGTCTGAATATGAAAGGGCAAGGTCGCGGGACTGAGGAGTTCGTTGAAACTCCTCATGAGTAGCCCAGAAAGGAATGCCCACGCTCCCTCTCTGTAGCCTTGAGAGAGAGCTGCAGGGCATTTAATCATTTCACAGCTGCCAGCCAGTCTCGTACTGTGGTAGAATATGTTAGAATAAAGCAGCTAAAGGCTTGAATTATGCTCTTCTTACGGCCCCCCTTCACAAAACCCTTTAGAGCGTGTCGGCTCCCAGGACACGAATAGTACCTCAGATAGTAAAGCTTGGAATGTGACTCTTCCCCCGTGTGCAGCTTGCTTCCAAGAACAGAACCACCGTGTTCTGTTCAACAACTAGAAGATGCCTCCGCACTTTCTAATTGCACATTGTTACTAGAATAGACATCGAAAGTGTCATAATTGTCATACCCGTCGGAAATGTCCATCGTCATCCTGAGTTCAAAGAAACTTAATAAAGGGGGGTGTTAAACATGACATAGCCGATTGTACGATATGCATTTTGTATATATGTAACTGATGTACGTAATTCGCTCTCTTGCGTCCCTCGAGGTCTAGAAAACTCACGTTGCAGGGCGTGAGACCACAGTTGGCCAATTGGGACTATTTTTCCGTGCAATAAACCCTAGCATTGGGAATTTGAACCTCGTGTCTGGCGCATCCTTTCGTGTATGGTTATTGCCTTGTTCCCATATCGCGAGGGACCCCTAGGGGCCCCTTTCAATAGGACCATGAGTCTACATGGTCCAGTGGGGAACATTTTGGGCGCTAATGCACTGACATGCTGAGGATAAGCAAAATCTCTGCAACATATGCGGATGTAGCAGTTTTCGCTAATGAAAAATCCTCCTACCACTCAGCAGAAAGACTGGGGCTCTCCCCGTAAACTATACCAAAACAGAACGCCATTCAGAGCTTACCAGATTTTATTCCTGATAGGCCAAAAAGTTCTTGCACTTTGCCTTTCCACTGCTTCTCCGATGGATGGATTCCACTTGCTAGAGAATCAAAATGCAATTCTGGCATTAATTCGGCTTTGCAGAAGTAAATGGAAACTGCCCGCACTTTTAACCATCTGCTTCAGACAGTACTGTGGGTGGTTGTTACTCCGACCCTCTAAGAGTGAGAAACATGGTGCGCTATTACCTAGCCTGCACCCTACACCAGTAGGGAGAGAGGCGGCACTAATGCCTCTGCTCTTCAAGTTGATGAGTTTGTGGGCGTGGTCTCAGAGCCTCTTCAAGGGCTGAAGGAGATTCTCAGCTCTCAGATCTACTGGGTTAGTGATCCTTTTTTTAAAGTGCAGCAAATCTAGCTTACGGTAAGTGTAGCACAGCAACAACTGCTACAAACACTATGACGAGAGGAAACATTTATTTTACAATCTGAAAATCTAGGTACATTTCCCTGCACAGATCCTTAATATCCCTTTGTGCAAGTGTGCTAGCCGCAATGTGCGGTGGTGGGTGAAAAGACAGATGCAGAACTTTCCCTATCTGCATTATGTGGTTAATCAAAAACAGCCATGTGTGTCACTTTCCTCTAAAAAAAGAAAAATGGTTGGTTATAAACTGGCCATGCTCAATTTCTTTTTACCATAGTCTTTAAAATAAATCTATAAAATGTTCTACTTTTTGCAGACATGGGCATGTATTCTCATACTCCCCTTTGTCTGTTCTTCACTATTCTCGGTGTGAGACAAGACCCTTAAATTATTCTATCCCAATAATGTACCGTTTTTGATTTACACATCCCTGAATGTCGTCAACTGGTTTTGGTGGAATATAAATAATGAATACCATCTGCATCAAGACAGTAGGTTCACTGTGCACTCATGAACCACCTTAATTAATGTCCAATTGTCACAAAAACAAATTTGACAGCATGATTCTTTGTGCTTTGGAGGATTCACACTCAGTGTGTTGCTTCACTGGAGTGTCATCTGGAGTGTTATCATTTGTATGTGTATTAGAGCATCCCCATTTTCTTTGGTTAATTATTGGGTCCCCTTCTCCTGTGTTTGCAAGAGCGTGCGTCCAGTTGCTTCTCTTGTCCTTGCTCACCTGTACCTGTGTGCGATAGGTGCACCAGTAGTGCACTTGAAGGGATTTACATGCAAAAGATGTGGGACATGTGAAGGATGATGGCCATGGTGCCCAATTATACACTACCCACTGGTCTACTTCCAAGAAGCCAGAGTCTTACTTTGAAAAGTAGGTCGACGATGCATCGAAAAAGGAAGCAAAGATGATTATTCAGCTATGACATGGGCAGAGGGGCATCAGATCCTCCTTAGTGTGAGTCCATGAAGTGTACTGAAGTATGTAAGCCTGCTATTGTAACCAAAGTCCAGCTCATTACAAATCCCCGGTGAATATATAAAATGAACAAACCTGAAGTGAGAAACAAAGTAGCTGACTGAAGAAACTCATGGTGTATAATTTTTCCTTCCTCTTCCAGTGCCGCAACACATCTCCTGAAAAACGAGGCAACGTGCAGTAAACTTCTCACTGGGTACGATAAGTAGACCTGGCCTTCTAGGCATCTAACAATCACCTATTAGATGTATATATATTTATATCTAGAATGTTTGCAAATGAGACTATAGTAACCATGTTCATGCTTGGAGATTAATTTTCAGTAACCTACAAGATGTATTCACAAACTGAGTTTAGGTGCATGGGGAATAGATTTCTCCCAACGCCTCTCCAAAACTTTTTTGGGATCTTGCTCATTTAACGAAATTCAAGATTTAACTTTCCATTTTTATTAACATTTTTTGTACAACAAACCTGTGCACAATGACCCCAATCACCGACCCTCGTGTAAATAAAGGTTTATATTGTCCCTTTTGATCAATTATCTTAAGTTTTTTTTTTTCAAATTGTATAAATAATCGCATACCTGAAGTGCTATTTTCCATCTATAAATGTAGTGCTACAAGTGATGTGAGCTTAAAAGCTTACACCTGACAAAGTAAGATGTCTATAAACTGTACTACTACACTACTGTAAAGTACAAACGGAACACTACAAAGGAGCCTGTGTGATGGCCCCTGCATTTTTACTCTGAAAAATGGTTGCAGATTGTCATACATGAGCTTACATCTGCAGTACAACAGAACAAATACACTTCTATGCGTCAAACAAGCAGTCATCCTAGAACTGAAATAAACAGCTTTGTACCTCCTTTTTTAAATGTCATTTTTGTTTTCTTGATTGAGGCTAAATATGGAGTACCTTACACAACAGTAGCACATAGGTCACCTTCAGCCAAAATTAGATAACATTCTTCCTCTCAAACAGATTCTCCAAATGTTGTCAAGTCCCCTTTGCTGCTCCAGCCATATTACCTACTTGGGGTGTCCCTCAAGGTCCTAAACCGCCTCCCACATTCTAACATCTTCATGTGGCTTCTGGGCTGGTGTCCCAAACCACAAATGACACCCTAATCCAAAACCTTTCCTGGTTGAATGCTAAAATGCTCTCCATAAGTACAAGATGAAATGCATCACCCTGCAATTACCCAACAGTCTAACTAACAGCCACTCCTGCTGGCAGAATCCAATAATTTGGGACCACATGTCTTCAATAACTCAAATCCTAAAGGTCTGAGTGATCCTCGACACCTCTCTCTTGCTGTAGGCCTTTAATTGGACTCTCTCCTCTGGTCACTTCACCCTAGTAGTCCTCTGCAATATAAAATGTGTTCGCTCAGTTTCAAACCTTATGACTGACAAGCCCTCATCAACCAGAAATTGTAATAATGCAATGCCATACGGAAAGGAGATAGCTCAACTACTAAATAAGCTGCCCATTCTAGAAACCTTGGCTTACAGACTCCCCTCTAATACCAACTGATACAACCACATTATCCCCCACCCTCCAAGATCTTCATTAGCTCCCCGTCAGACAAAGATGCAAATTAAAATCATTAGTTTCGGTCCACAAAGCACTACATGGAAACGCTCCAGACCACATGTTCAACCAATTCTTTTGGCAGAAACCTGTCACGCTCTTACATTCTTCCAACAAAACGCTACGTGACCCTCCTTTATTCAAATCCTCTACAATGGAAAGAGAGGATTCATAGTTTTTGGCGTTGGCTTCTGGAATTCGCTTCTTCAAAATCACCATGAAATACCCTGCGTATACCAAATCCAACGATCATGAAGACCTAGCTTTTTCCACCTTGCCAGGAGCCTTGGGTCTTCACAGAGAAGGGCAACCTACAAATTCATACAAAAAAAGCTAATCAATAGTCAATCTTACAGGGCACTTGTGCCATGACAGCAGTGCAGGCCTGGGATCGGAGAGGCTTTGTGGAATTTGTTATTACTCTAGGAACCCGTATGTCCCATGCATTTTATTTCAGCTCAGATCGCTCTGTAGATTGTAGAGGTTGGTTAATAATATGGTTGTAGTAGTAGTAAAGCTTGAAACCATAAGTCAATGGGGTTCATATTAGAAAAGCTAATTTCCACTTCTCCAACATGTCAAGAACACTATTAAAGCAACTCATTTTCAATTATATTTGCTGGCAAGTGTAAAATGGTTTATTACAGACACACCTTTTGTATGGAGTACAAACTCTCGTTCTATTAAGACAGAAAACACAGTGGAGAATTGTGTAATTCGATGGACCCCAGTCACACCGGGACAAGTCTCTTTATTGGCAGACCATAGCAGCCTATTGCATTCGCCAAACATCCAGCTCCAGATGACCAAGAACCTCACAAAGTGCTCAACTCCGGAGGATCTAACCAACTGCACAGAAAGGAGGAATAATGCCTACAAACCTCAAATTTCAAGAGCTTTTCAACTCTGAGATAATGTCAGATTATTAGTAAATCTGTTCTCACAGAGATATGATCCGCCCCATCTCTTATCCACTTCAGGAATTACCCGAAAACCCTAATCTTTAAGAAACACCTGACTGGAGGGGAGTAAGCCTTCAGACATTGATTAGCCATTCTCAGTGCTCCCCTACACGCTCCCGGCACCACCCTTCTCTCAATCCCACAGGTTCTTCAACTGCTTTATTGTTGTGGTGCACACATGCACATGATGGAACACACTGCCGATTGACATTCAACTAGAATCTAACAACATTAGGTACAGAAAGTTTTCCAAGATCGTCTTTTTTAAGATTTAGGATTTTAGATTCAAATTCCCCCCAGAAGCAACCATAAGCGCCAAAAGGCTAGTAAGTTTGCATTCGAACACCATGTAAATAACCCATACTAGCTCTATTTGACAGACATGGTTCAAAACTAGCGAATGGGAAACATATCTGTTTATTTTGTTGAGAACTGTTGCACTCTGCTGCACTCTGCTGCCTGATGGTCAGTTTCTTTCAATATTGAAATATTTTATATGTTTCCTAGTATGATCAGCTTAAAGGCTCTCAGGCCCCTATCTTCTTTGTATTATTTTTGTTTGAACTCTCCCAACTTTTCCTCCCATCTTGTGAGGCTTGCCATACAAAAGAGAAAAACTTGATGGCTAAATAAAGCATCTACTCCGCTGCCAGACAGAGCCTCTGTATGCAGCAGTAACACTAGGCCCATCTTCAAAACCATCCTCCCCCTTTTGCGAGTCGCTCAAGGAAGCACTAATTAAATATCATGTGGGGTGGAGAGTAAGGTGAAGCTATGCAGCTCCTCCTCTGCAAGGCTTGACCCAACGTGAAATCTCAACATACTCTACTCCATGAAGAATGGTTCCATGTCTTAAAATCGCAGCAAAAATGGCTGTGTATACAAAATATTGTGGCAAAAATGCTGTGGTTTTGCCGCCACAATCATGTAAAGGATGCGGGGGACACGCCCGCAACCCCTGGACCCATTATATAATTTAAGAGGAAAGCGGGGGACACCCCCGCAGCCCGCACTCCCTTTAAATGGTATAATGGGGTACACCTTTATTGGGTCAAACCGCAGCATTTTTGCCGCTTTTTTTTTTTACCGGCGATGTTTTTGCCGCCATTTTATTACCGGACACCATGAAGAATGTCCTATCCTTTATATACTTTGTATGTTTTGGCAGTCTTTGCAGCAACTAAGCAGAATATACTAGAACTCAAAGGTCATTCAATATATATCCCACAGCTGCATATGGGATTGGCTAATAAGAGTGGCCTACCAATACCGCGTTCTAAAGATCAAAGGTATCCAGCATGGAGGGCGTGATGCAGACCAAGCCCCAGCCTACTGAACACCTTACCTGTGCAGTGGAGGCCGTAACTAGATCATCTTCATGACAGGAGATCTCTGTAGACCTGGTTCCTCGCTCAAGCCTAACAACATCTAATCCTGGGCTCTGGCGGACTGTGGTTTCCTATTTGACCAGTCAAAGTGTTCAGCAAAAAATTGAGAGTTAATTATTAAAAAACAACATTTCATTTTCTTTTTTCAGTCAATTAAGAGTAAAAAGTTCGAGTGAAAATGCAGAGCAAAAAATGTAGAGTAAATATATAAAATATGTTGTTCTTTAATAATTAAGTAAATCATGTGGACAAATATAGAGTAAACTTAAACATGTGGAATAAAAAACGCAGAGTAGAAATTAAGAGTACTTTTTTAGTAATGCTCAAGAAAACCTCATTAAGTGTGGCAAGGGCATATACTGTGTGAAGTGGGACTAAGGTGAGATTTTCATGAGGTGAGCAAATGCAGGGCCCGAGGGGTGATACTCCCCATCTTTACGTAGTTCTGTGGTACAGGAACTTTGAGAGGTGGTTAGAAAGTGGGATTGCAAGGGGTCTCTCCCCCAGATAAGAAGTCATGAAATAAGGGGTGGGGACGCGAGAAAGTGGAAAGCGCGGGAGAGATAACATAAGTATGTATTTCAAAAGGCATAGCTAAAATGTTTAGTAGGTTAACATTTTGACATGCCCACTCATGTTATTATTCACTGTAGGTCGACATTTGAAATCTCTACATTTTTTCCTTTGCATTTTTTTACTCTACATTTTTCTTTGGGACATTTTCACATAGATAAGTTTCCTAATTCGTTTTCTCACATGCGTGTATGTATCTTCATCTCGACATAAACACAGCATTTATTGACTTTCAGTGACGTACTTAGAGCTTTATAAATTGCAGGTGCGTTGACAAAAACAGCACAACTACCCTATGTGAAAAGAGAGTCTATGACATTCGTTTACTTTGTTAGTTAACAGGTACCCAGAATCCTACATTAACTGGTTTGTTAATTAAAGAGGTGTGTCGGACAAAAGGTTAACTTTCACTCCCTCACAGACAGTACCTCCATCCGCTCCTTCTGAACTCCAGATGGCGCGATGTAGATTTCATCCCTATAAAAAGAGAAAACAAGAGAAATTCAGAATATGCAAAGTAAAGGACCCTTAGGGAACATATATTGTGCTTTTGTGAGCCTGAAAAAATCTGATTCTATATGAAATTGTGGGCAGTATTCAATTTTTTCTAACAGTTTCCCAGGGGGCATACTTTGAACACCATTATTTCTCTGTCTCCTTAGACCACAATTCCCAGTACCTCACAGCGTTTACATATCGTGGCCAGAGATTTGAGAACACAAGTTTACCCCAGGGGTACTGTGAATCTCTGAGTGTTTTTAACAGGGTCATTTAAATGGATTCGGGAAACGTACAAGTGTCCAGTACTGTAATTCAGTACATGGACAACGTAAATAGTCTGTAGTGCTTCAGAGGAGCGAGCAGTGTCGAGGAAACTCATTCAAGCTACTCACCCTGCTCGCGGAGAAGGGGTACAAAGTGGACATAGATAAATTGCAGTATTGCAAGACAGGGTTAGTATGTTTCGGAAAGGTAATATCGTCTGCAGGGAGAAAGGTGATGCCTTAGAGAGTCACTGCAGTACAGAATACGCCTCAGCCCGTTACAGTAAAACAGATGCAGATGTTTCTGGGGCTCTAACAATTGTAGGTCCTGGATCTTTGACTACTCTAGTAACACAAGGCCCCTACTTCAAGCACTTAAGGAAGCACAAAAGGAGAAGGGTCCAATAAAATGATATGGGGAAATGAAAACATGTTTCCGAAAACTCAAGACTGCGATCAGTAACACTCCAGTTTCGGCGACCCCGAATTACCAGAAACCGTTTTTTCTATTTTCACTTACAGGTGGAAAGGTAATGACAGCGGTCCTGGGTCATAACTCACTAGGTCACAAACTCTTGACTAACTATAGCAGGCTTTTAGATTCAGTTATGCAAGGTCAGATCCTTTGTGAACAAGCTCTAGCGGCAGCGGTCTATGTGATACAAAAGTGTTCAACCATTACTATGGGCTAGCCGGTGACATATGAGGAGCATGCAGGATTTGCAGTCTTGGAAAACTGTAAACCAACTTTGGCAATCCAAAGATCATCAGGGTATGAAGTTATTTTGTCAAATGCTTCCATACATCCGATAAGGTGTGACCTAGTCAATCCAGCAACATTTTTAACCGAACCAATGAAACCCGACGACATTGTCCACGACTGTGCAACATGAGGGAGAAGGGGAACAGCGGACAAATGTTAAAGACACTGGTGAGAGGCACACTGGAGCAGCTGTTTTAAGTCTTGTGGATAGGGAATACCAGGTTGGAGTTGCGAGGAAGGCATGGTATCAACAGTAGACACAGACACAAAAATAAGCAAGTTTTCAAAACCTTTATTTTGTAATGTCAAAGAGTTGGGAGAATTCCTAACTGGCCCTGACTCTATAATAGGAGTAGCCTCTACCATTAAACAAAAGAAAACAAGTCCAAGTCAATCTAGTCAAATACATTGTCTGTGTTAAAAATGTAACCTTGCCCTCACTCTTAAATAACAAATGTGAAAATGGAATATGCTTCAAAAGAAAATAGTGTTTCAAAAGGAAAGTCAAAATGGGTTTCATAAGCATGTGACCACTACCTTCCCCACGTTCAAGGCACGGGTTATCAGGAGTTACGAAAAGGATTGGTAGATGGCACAGTTCTCAATGTGGCACACGTTGGCTTGCTGGTACGATTAAACAGTTCATTCTTGGGCATCAAGCGTTTCTAAGTTCAAAACAGTTTCTTTAGGCTTCTTTGCCCTGAATCAAAGATAGAGTTCAACATTCTCAAATAGGCCCCTCAGGTTTCCCTTACCTAAGTCTTGGTCTTTCGCACTTTCATTTTGGTACAATTTACTCCAGCTTCCCTCGTTAGGGATCGAGCCTGCCTTTGCTCTTTAGAGTTCACTTTGTAATTCTTACAGGTTTCCATCGTTTGGCCTCAAGCTTCGTCATTCCCTTTCTTTATAACACTTTCACTAAGACTTCCACTCAGTCAGTCTCAAGCCGCCTTTTATTTTCACTTTATGACTCTGGTTCAAAATGTTCACTTTGTAAGGTTCCCTTCCCCACGTTTCTTCTCGTAAGCTCATTAGCGTCGAAGACTTTCAAAACTGCACAGTTTTTAGATACTTCCATGCATGACCACTTTGACGTCCCGTTCAATATAATTCACAGTTCACACGTGATTTGTCAACTTTCATAGGCTTCCCTCGGCTGAGCTCACGCCTTCCATTTCTTTGTTATCAAACCTCTTACAAAATATTTCACAGCTTTCTTTTCTTTAGCCTCGCGCTACAGTTCAAACAAATTTCACAGAGACTTTCGATAATGCGATTCACCTCCACAGGACCACTCTTATCTTGTAATAACTTGCATTGCTTTTAACAATCAAATCCTTTTTCACGCGATTATCATTCGTGCAACTTTCGCTTGACAGAGTTTCAGTTGCTTGCAACACAAACCAGACTTGTTTCATCGGGTAACTCACCTGTTGTGTTTATATCAGTTCTTTCTTCTTCGCCTTGAAAGGTCTTTATCAACGACTCCTCTGCTCCTCCCCAACTCTGTCGTTCACCCGGGAGGGGAACAGGCAACCTTAGAATACTTCAAAAGGAAGGCTCTCCATATGGTTGGCCTAACTTTGCAAACCCTTAGGGCCTCTTGGAAATACGGTTAGTTCGCCTGGCTTTCTTTCGCTCCTCTCAGCATTCAAACAGCCCCTTGTCCTTCTGATTTTCGCAGCCTGGTTTGCAGCAGCTCAGGAAGAGCTGTTCCTTCTCGTACCTAGCCGCGCTCAAAGTGTGCCTGTGTGCTCCACCTTTTATGCTCACATGGATAGCTAATGTATGGCAGGTGTGTGTTATTGAAACTGCGTGCCTGACCCTGCCTGGCCTCATTAATGGGACAGGGCCATTGCAAAGTGCTAGGGATAATCTTCATAGCCTCATTCCTCATTGTCTTCAGCTCAATCGCTTTGTCAGCATAGAGAGGGTAAGGATCATGGGAATTGCAGTGTCCCAGAAAATAGGTAGGGATAGGGGTTTGATAGTGGTTAGGAAAAGGGGGATACCATGGTGTCACCATTGGGTGACCGTCCCTCACTCCCTCACTTGTCCGCCCCAGGGTTGGGATGCAAGAGTAATGGCCATTGCCTGGCTACCTGAGTTTGGGATCCCCGAGGATTAGGTTGTGAAACACAATCTGGTTTTTCACAGAGTGGAGAAACGAGCAACTACATTACCCGTCACATCTGTCTCGACAACAAATAACAACAGAACTCCAGGAGGAGTTGTTTATACCAAACATTCACAAACGAGTAAGTAGGTTTGTAAGGAATGTTATAGTTTGTAAAGGATTCAATCCTGGTAACACCATGAAAGCAGTGAATGGGGTAATAACCCAGCCCTTTCAGAGAACTTACCAATTTTGTCAATATGATACAGAAGTGTTAAATTTCAAGGTGGGGTTGCTTGGTGTGCCAGCTAGAATGGGCTCTGCGCCATATATACGGTTCTGATCTCTTAAGTGTTGCAGATGCACAACGATTGAAGAAAAGAGGTCAAGCCCCAGCCTCTTGTATTATCACAGAAGGGTAGTTGTCCTCACACAATAACTTCTGCGCCACACAATTGTACTTAATTGAAGTTTCAATTTATTTGAAATATACCCACATTGTTGCAATGCTGATCTGAAAACAAAAATGCCCTTTCAGATAACATGTGTTTAGAGACCACAAGTGTCTTTCTCAAATTAAGGCCAATTTAGCACTGCATAATTTGCCAAAAGAAAACACCAACCACGTTTTTTTTGTTTTTCAGAAGGGAAAGAATTATGTGATACATAATTCATTGGTCAGTCATGGACCCATTCCATTCCAAATCACACAAATGTATCAAACGAAACCATGAAAATGATATAAATTAAATCCCAGATAAAAACAGGAGGGGGGATACGGGAGGGTGGAGCAAGGGAGGAGACGAAGACGAAGATAAAGACTTGGCAGAGGATTGGGAAAAGAACCTCAATTCAAGTTCCACGAATAAGCTAAACATTTTGATAGAACATGCCACCAGAGAAAAAAAACGAGCCACTGAACAAATTGATTTAATTAAAAAAGAGATCTCGGAAGCACAAGCATTAGAAGTCACTTAAGAGAAGAATTATAAAAAGATGCATGAAATTCTAAAAGAATAACAGGATGAGATCAAAATACGCAAAGTATGCAAGTTTTATCGAGGTGAACGAGACTAGGGTTTATACCTTTCATATAATCAATTGCCCAAACCATCATCAAAGGAAAGTATCCCAAACACCTCCCCGGGAAGTGCATACGTTGAGTTAGATTTTGACAAAGAGGATGTAGGAGAACCAGACAAGAACACAGAAGGATCTGGATTCCTGCATCAAATCCGAATATTCAAAGAAGGATCAAGAATTGTGAACACCAAGAAGGTCCATTTTCAATTGAATACCAAAACAAACCCTCAACCTGCTTTACCAGGAGGAGAGGAAGGAGGAGGGGCAATAGATTGCGGAAACCGAGAGGCCCTGGAAGATTAAGGGAGACTGAAACGGGCGAGTGCTCGAATAGCGGCAGAAACCAAGAAGTAAATAATCTTGTCTTGAACCTTTAATCTAAAACTTTAGCCGAAGTGGAAACCAGTCTGTTTAATAAAGGCTTGTCGCTCGTACCATCATGTAAATACAATCATATACAAGCCCAAATTGACCTCTAGGTTTGTGCACAAGCTAAAATTGAAAACATTTTTTGCAACTCAAACAATACAATTTGGTCCAGTTGACAAACAACCCACTCCAAGTGGACTAACAATACAAGATATTGAAAATATTCATCTCCTTAGATCGCTGGAATCGGAAGATCTTGAAATTCATGAAACTCTTGACAAATTAAGTATCAAAACATTAGGCATTATGAATGAAACAATGAAACCCAGATCAAAATTCACGCCACAACAGGCACAAGAAAACCTGATTGATGCCTTTTACAAAGTGGTACAAACCGACATTAATACAATATTTGAAGAACGACAGATAAAAACAAAAAAAGACGAAAAAGATCCAATCAATCAATGAGAAATTTAACACCAGAAGAACGCAAAGCATTGGACAATCTTAAAATGGACAATACCATAGTTATAAAAGAAGCTGACAAAGAGGGCAAGATCATAATTATGGACAGAGAAGACTATATATTGATGGCCCTGAATCATCTTAGAACACCCTCATGCTATCAAGAACTTCAATTAACCCTACATTGGAATTCAAAAACAGGCTGTCAGAACAAATCAATACATTGTAACGGAAAGGTCTTACCACTGCAGAGGAAAAAACATACTTATCAGTACAACATCCCACGGTACCCACCATCTACTTTTTGACGAAAGTGCACAAGTCCTTCAATAAGATACTGGAAGGAAGTCCCATTGTGAGTGGGATTGGATGGATAACAGACCGAATTTGTGAATTTATCGACAATGTACTACGCCCCCGAGTGCCTAAAACCAAAGCATTCATCAGAGATTCAACAAACGTAATTCAGATTCTTGAAACAGTACACTGGAAATCCAATTATAAATTGGTAACCTGGGACATCCAAGCGTTTTACACTTCGATTAAACATGATTCAGCCATAAAAACATTGGACTATACATTTTAGGAAGAGTCTGTTTCGTATTATCAATATATAACAATGCTAAATGAAATGTTGACTGCGAGCTTGGAATATAATAATAATAATAATAATAATTAGGCTTTTATATAGCGCTACAAACCCTCAGGTATCCGAGCGCTGCTTATTATTACCCACGGTGTGTGGTGCTCATTTATCGACCTCGGAAGGATGAAAGGCTGAGTTTGGCCCCGCCGGGATTCGAACCTGCGTTAACAGGCTCTGCACGGGTGTCAAAGCGAGCGCTCTACTCGCTGTGCCACTTGACCGGCTATAACATCTTTTTATTTGACAATACCTACTATCAACAAAAAAGAGGTGTGGCTATGGGTGTGAAATATGCCCCTGCTCTAGCCAATCTTTTCATGGACATGTTTGAAGAGACAAGAGTGTACAAGGACCAATTTTATTCAGATCATGTTGTACTATGGGTCCGATTCATTGATGACGTGCGGTTTATCTGGGACGGAACTGAACACCACATTACACGCATCAAGCAGACACCATAATGCAGTCAAGAACAATATTCCCAAAGGAGAATTCATAAGGGCCAGGAGAAACTATGCGAATACTGAAGTTTTTCAACAAGAATGTCGGTTGCTCACAAGAAGGTTCAGACAAAGAGGATACAATATGAAATGTATCCAAGAAGCTCATGAAAAAGCCAAACAAATCCTGAGCCAACAAACACTCACCTCCAACAGAGAAAAACGAACAGGAAAATAAATGGTACGATACATCACTACTTTTTGTGTCAATAACTATGAAATCAATACATTTCTCTCCAAGAATTGGCATCTTCTTAAATTGGATCAACATCCTTGAACCTTTCATAGACGACAAACCTAAAATTATCTTCAGGAGAGCAAAAACGTTGAAAATGACACTTAGTCCATCATTGCTTCAAACAATAAGAACAGAAACCACAGGAACATGGTTACCAGCAATACCGACAGGTTTCATGAAATGTGGAACATGTGGAGTATGTAAATTTGCACACTCTAGCACACAAATATTTACTGACGCATATGGGATTTCATCAAGAGCGACAAATTGTAGAACTAAATATGTTGTATACGCAATCATCTGTACATGTCAACCTATTTACATCAGCAGCACGATAAGGAAATTGAGAACAAGAATTTGTGAACATTTCTCTGGAATTGGCAGCCAAGATGTATCTCTGCCTCTTGCCCAACAATGGCAATTACACCATCAATTAGAAGATAAACAAAACCTCAAATTCATTGGCTTAAAGAAAATAACACTGGGAAGAAGAGGGGGGGAAACAAAGAATTGCTGCTTCGCCAAGCAGAGATTCGACTAATCTGCCAATTCCGTTCAATCGACTTTGGATTAAACAAAGACAATGAAATGACATTTTCTATAATCAAGTCATTTTATCACATATGAGCTAATGACGGATACATTACAACTCATGGTTACACAATATTGTACTGTATTGGTGAAATTGCACAGAGGTTTTGCAATTAGACAAAACCCATGAGTACAGTGTCTAAATTAGATTTTTACTTTACTTGTATTGACTCATGATGTACTGGCAATGTGGTGCATGGCCACTGCACTTTATATAAGTACATGTGAAGAAGAATGTTTAAAATGTGTACAGCTAACAAAATGTGTTCTTTGACTATAAAATGTAAAAACGGATGCAATATGAGAATTACCATATCAGCATCTTGCTAAGTGAACTTGCACAGTGCACTAAATATGTGCCCTTTTGAGTATAAAACGCAAAAACGGGTGCAATAGGAGAATTACCATATCAGCATCTCGCCATTGGATCAATTATGCATTTTTATTATTTTTTCTATTTTTATATTTATTTATATTTTCATATACGGACTTGACTCTTCTGATGTGACACAAATAATTAATCAGGTCCCACGTGGAGGACTAGATACACCCAATGTAGTACTCAGACTTAAATAGAAAGTCCAATCTTCCATTACCTATTAACCAATACATATGAACCGCACACCACGAAACTTGCCCTACGTTTTTGTAGCACTAGCATTTATCACAGTTCTTCCATACTGCTATTAAACAATTGGTGAGGTTGGGCTGCAATACGTATAACATAATAGCCCAAAATATGTTGCTCACGAATGGGAGCATGACACAAGGCAGCAAACACTGTAGAAGGACAACAGACTTTACTATAGTAACGGTCTACACGGCACAAACTTTTCTAATCTTGCAGAGCCAACGTGAGGAGACGGAGTATAACATTTTGCGGTAAGCCCTTAGAGAGCTGCGAGTTCCTTGAACACGTAGATAATGGGGCTGTCGCACTCGGAATGAATAAATTGAGGTGACAGAAATGATTGAATATTTACGTCCACGTAAGCCTGATGCGCAAGTTAAAGAAGAATTACTTTAAAAATCACAGGGACTACAAATGCGACTGACCCCGCTATTAATGTAAAAATGAAAGACAATGCGCCACATATGGAAAATGATTATTTGAGAACAACCCATTTGTATGAGAAGACAAAAACACATCGGAATCTAATAAAAATATTCATGTATCAATGACGTAAAATACCATGGGGTGGTGAGACTGTATTTGACTCACCCAAAGTGAACATATTCTATTACAGAAGGGTTTTGCCTCTATGATCATTATCTCCACTGAATTTGTACCAAACGTTATCCGACAGTAGGTAAGGTATACAAACCGAGCACTCAGCTCCTTTAACTACTGCCCTGTAGCATGTGGAAATGGCACTGGATTTACATTTTTTCCTGACCGTACTAAACATAAATCAGTTAAGTAACAATAGATAAACTAACAAGAGTTAATTTACCTTCAGTGCATGAACCGGGTGAATACTGTCAAAAGGGGTAAACTGGACACAATATATATTTTCAGAAATCCAGCTCTTGAATCGCATAAGTGAACCACAGAAACAGATTAATTACACACCTTTGTGATATAGGACACCTCCTGACTATTTGGAACGCTTAATCAGCAAATGGTATGCATGTTTAAGCTGACTTTGTTTATCTATGTCTCTTTGGTTTTCCTTAACCGCCCTTGCTCCACCCTCCCATATCCACCCCTCCTGTTTTTATCTGGCATTTAATTTCTATAATTTTCATGGTTTTGTTTGATACATTTATATGTGATTTGGAATTGAAATGGGTCCATGACTGACCAATTAATTATGTTTCACACATGGGTGATATTTTAATTTATAATTCTTTCCCTTCTGAAAAACAAAAATAAATGGTTGGTGTTTTCTTTTGGCAAATTATGCAGTGCTAAATTGGCCCCGATTTGAAAAAGACAATTGTGGAGTTGAAACAAGTGTTAGCGGAAAGGGCATTTTTGTTTTCAGATCAGCATTGAAACAATGTGGATATATTTATCAGAAAGGGCATTTTTGTTTTCAGATCACCATTGAAACAATGTGGACATATTTCAAATAAATTGAAACTTCAGTTAAGTACAGTTGTGTGGCGCAGAAGTTATTGTGGGAGGACAGCTACCCTTCTATGATACAGAAGTGTATTAACTTTAGGTATTTGATTGTAATTTTAGGTCCATTTTACCGATGGCTTGCAGTTGGTCCCTGGGTGCACCCGGACGCAAAATCAGCAGCACAATTTTTGGTGAGGGTAGTATTTCCACGGTGGGGAATATGTAAGGGCCTGAGATCAGATAATGGAACCCATTTTTTTAATGGATTATTTGTTATGTTAAAGTTTCCTTATACCGCGCACTTTCACCACCTGCATGGTCCCTTGGCGCGCTGGAGAATCAGATGGTGAGGGGGATGTAAATTAGTAAGACTGAGCGGGAGAAAAGAGCAAGAAAGCTGCAATTTGCTGTTGGCAGCTTCAATTCAGTTTACACCGTTTACTGAGATTAGGTGTATTTTTCAGTTAGTAGCCGTCATGTGCTGTTGCACAAGTCTATGTGTGGTTTGTTTTGTTGTTGCGGTATAGTGAAGAGTGTTTGGTTTGTTGTGCTGTAGAGGTATGGCTGTATTTGGTTGAGATGTTGAGAGGTGTAGGCAGAGGGAGGGAGTTTTGTTTTAGTATAGTTTGTTAGTGACGCACTATCTAGAGGTGATGCATGTTACTCTTCCCAATTCTATCTGTATGTGGCGCAAGGCTAATCTACACCATTAACTCTAAATGTGAGGCAAGCTAATCTTCATAATTCCCTCTAGAAGTAACGCAAGGCTAATCTTCACCATTCTATCTAGATGTGACGCAAGACTAATCTTCACAATTCACTCTAAATGTGGTGCATGCTAATCTTTGCAGTTCTAACTAGGGGTGACCCCAGGCTAAATTTCATATTGCTATTCAAATGTGAGGTAAGGCTAATCTTCACAATTCATTCTAAAAGTGAGGCAAGCTAACCTTCACAATTCTATCTAGATGTGGTGCAAGGCTGGTCCACAGAGCTCTGCCCCATCCAAAAACTGTCCGGCTAACTAAAAGAGGCTAGATGCAGAATATGGCCAAGTAACCCAGTTAGGCTGGATGCAGAATATGGTCACCTTACATAATGATGCAGATACAAAATGGAAACCTTTTGCAATTGAGTTAAATGCCAAATGTGGGTTATTAGCAGAAATAGGATAAATGCCGGACAAAGTGAGATATTAGGTAATGAGTGATGTGGTAGTTTGAGATACAGTAATGGGTGTACCTCCCACCTACACCACTCTTAGCTTATCTGTCGCTGCTGGTTGACGGCTACAGGCTTCTCAGGCAAACACGGTCTGGAGCAGCTTCTTCAGAAGCTGCCCTTTGCCTTGGAGCCCTTAACTGGGGGGGCTGCCCGGGCAGAGAGGCTGCCACAGGGGGTGTTAGGGGGAAACAGCCAATCAAAGGGGCGGGGGAAGAGGTCGCACAGGTGTGGCAGAGACCGCTAGAAAGACTGAAAAAAAGATGGGGAAAAACCTTCAGAAATGGAGGTGCAAAAATAAGCAGGGGAATGGAGGGGCAAAACGAGCAGAAAAGCAGAGCAATGGACGGGCAAAAATTAGCAGGAAATCAGGGGAATGGAGGAGCTAAACGGGCAGGAAAGCAGGGGAATGGAGGAGCAAAAACTATCAGGAACGCAGGGGAATGGAGGGGCAAGATTACATCACTTCTGGGGATCAAGCACAGGTTGTGCTCGGTGTATCACCTACAAGCAACAGGTATAGTAGAAATACTTAATGGTTAGCTTAAAATGCATTTGTCCAAATAGTGAATTGCGAAAATGTTGGTTGCATTGTCTTCCACTGGCCCCGTTTTACTTACAAAATTAGCCAGGGAAAGATCAACACCTCAGCGCTCATGAGGTGGTGACGGGCTGTAGATTGTATACATCAATCTTACCCGCGCGCACAGGTTCAGGCACACAAGTCAACAGAGATTCTTGGAAAGGGTTTGGGGAATACCTTAAGGCCTTAACCAAGAGCATCAGAATTGTGCCTTCACAGGTTACAGCACCAGATTAGCAAGCAACAGGAAAAGACAGTGTGTGGGAGCGAGGGGCAAGCAGGCCCCTCTCTGCCTTCACTTCTCAGTACAAAGCTTGGACCAAGTGCCTCCAGTAGTGGGTTAGCCCCTTGCCCTTATGCGATGCTAACTTTGGGTTACATTCGCGTAGATGGGACCTCTGAGCAGGACACAGGGCATCCATTTTTTGTACCCCCTTTTCGACTCCATCTTGGTGACCAGGCCTCACTGCCATAGTACAAAATGCTTCTCTCTTTCCCCGCAGCAGCCAGGCTCAGAGCACACAGCCCCCACCCTCATTCCCACTCAGCTTGGAAAACTCTGCGGCTCCATTCTCACGCTGAAGCAGGAGGTATTTGCAACAACTAATAAATGTATCACATCTTCCTCTGAGATCACTGTCCTGCATGTGAACCAGCATGAACAAAGCACATAGCTCGTTCATCTCCACAAAACGTGTCCTTGCCCCGCACCCTCGCCAATGGAAACTTACTGCCATTCTGACCCTGTGTCCCTGCAAGATATTCCTTTCATGTGCCAGACCGCTGACCATGCCATGAGGCCCACCCAACAGACCCCCAACTAAGATTAGACCCCTGCTGCAGTATATCGTGCATAATACTAACAAATGCCACATACCTGAGATTCTTGTGAGACTAACCCCACAGTTCAATGAGAGTATTATAGTGGCCAAGACCCTTAAACCTGTGACCTGTATAACCCAAATGTTATAATGATATAGACACCTGTGTGATTTGTATAGTGACATGATAAACTACTGAGGGTCTTTTGATCAACCATTATTTAGTGCATGTATTATTTAGAATGTATTCATTAGCTTAGATAGTGACCACCCTGCTTCACGGCGACCTGACCTTCACCCATTCGGAGCACAGATATCTGACGTCCATCCTCCCGCCAACCAAGCAACCAACCAGGAGGAAGAGATGATGCCCACACCTAAGACACCACCCTGGCTGACCAATCCGGGTCCAACGTAGCATCATATGTTAGATATGACAATGTGCCTATATAATGTGATGTAACATTAACTTGGTCAGAGCGCTCGCAGAGATATAGATAAACTTTTCCATGAACTCTCGCAGCCTGCTCTCTTTTGCCTTATTCTCTGTCCGGGGAGTGTCTGTTTTATTTGTCTTGCACGTGTGAGACAGGGAGGGCACAAACAACAGCAAGGAACAAGAAGATTGGCAGCAACCATTGCTACTCGTCGGGGACTCCATCTATGTGCGTTTCTTTGTTCGCTGCTGGAATGAACAGCGTTTCCATGGGCCACAGAGTGATTTTGCTACATCGACTGTAGTCAAAGTGGAGGGCAACAAGAATCGGATCCACGTCCATGATGTGTGAAGGGACACTGGAGTCCCTCCACTGACACCAAGGGAAGAGCAGTGCTAAAATAATAAGTGCGCCCTAGGGAATCGCAGTTTATGCCAGTGGAAAGGGGGGAGAGCACAAAGATCAAGAATTGTTATTCAGACGGTAAAACAAATGAATGCGTGTACAAATGTGCATGAGAATGTGTAGATGTATTTCTCTCTTGATTTCTGTGGTATTTGTTTTTAATGGCAGGAATGTAAATGGTTCTGAGTTATTAAGCCCTATCGTGATCGTCACCATAGGAGCTGGGTCCTGAAATCCCGCACCCACCGACAGGTTGTTGAGCGATGACCACCATTCGAGGTCCACTCTCATGGAATCCAGAATCAATATCAGCTTGGAATCCGGGTCCACCGCCTGACAGCAGGAACTCTGGGTCCGTCTCATCTTGAGACGAGCAAGAGGAAGAGCCAGCAAACACGAGGCCATGAGGCCCAGAAGCCTCTGGACCCACCAGGCTGACATGCTCTCCGACTGTGCAAACATCTGACACGTGGCTAACAGATCCGCCATTCTGTCCCCGGTCAGGTACACCCTGCAGTTGATCCCGTTCCAGAGAAAACCCAGGAAAATCAGGTCCTGAGAGACCGTCATGGAAGAATTCCGCCAGTTCACCGACAGCCCAAGATGGAACAGGAGCTGAAGGAGAGACTGGAGATTGCCCGCTGCTGCCAGCAGACAAGGGCTGCGTAAGAGCCAGTCGTCCAAATATGGATACACATGAATACCCTGGAGACAAAGATGGGCCGCAATCACCAACATCATCTTTGTGAAAACACGCGGCGCCGAGCTGAGGCCAAAAGGAAGCACTCGAAACTGGAAGTGCTCCTCTCCCAAAGAGAAGCGGAGATATCTCCTGTGTGCGTTCCAAATCAGGATATGCATGTACACATACTGAAAATCCACCACGCTGAGCTAATCGCCCATCTGCAAGGAAGAGTGTATCTGGCTGGGCGTGATCATCTTGAATTTCTCTTGGGGTAGGAAAAGATTGAACTGGGAAAGGTCTAGGATGGTGCGCAGGCCAGCCTGGTTGGGTTTGGGCACCGAAAACAGCCGGGGGTAAAAGCCCTCTCCTCCCTCCCCAAGTGGAACGGGTTCCACAGCTCTGAGGTCCCGAAGTTTCTGAACCTCGGCTTTGAGGGAGGGAGAGCCAGACAGCTGAAAAGGAGGGTTGAGGGGTGGGGTAGGGGTAAGCGGGAGCCCACCCGAGCGACTGACAAGACCCATCTGTCTTCGGTGATGGTCTGCCACGCCTCCCAATGAGACGCAATGTGTCCTCCCACCGGGGCCTCGTGCGAGCGCGGAAAACCCTCATTTAGTAGGTTTATCGGTGGCGGTGCCACCTGAACCTGAGGAGGAGTCTGATGAGCGGGAGAAAAACCGCGTCCGTTGCCTATGGCGGTTGTTCCCCGCAGGGGTATCCACTCTGCGAGATTTTCGGTCGAGGAAGCCCCTAAAGCCAGAGGAAGGTCGACTTCGCGACAACAGTCTCTGGGTTTTGAAAGGAGCCTTAACCAGGACAGACAAGGACTTAGCTGTCTGAATACTATCCTTCGTCTTGGTGAGCTCTACATCTGTTGTAGAATGAAAGAGCTCCAAATCAATGGTGCCGACCCTGCAGGCAACTAAACATTGTGCGGAAGAGGCATCCGAGCGTTCCAGTCGTAAACTGGCCGATAAGGATGCGCACAAGGGACTATGTCCACCCAAGGGACCAAGCCCTACACCTGAGGCCGAGGGCGTAGTTGCAGGGGTAGCACCCAAATTGGCTGCCGCGGTCGTGGTGGGAACGGGCGCCATTTTGTCCTCATCTGAGGGGAACTGCGGCACTTGAGGAAGTGAGGCAGGGGTCCCCGTCGATGGATCAGGGGTCTTAACTTTAGCCTTAACATAAGGGACCTCGGTAGAGCCGGTACTGTGAGGCCTGGAATGTTTTTGTGACATACCAACCACCAAATTAGCCTTCGAAGGAAGGACCTCGGCACTGCCGGTAAAAGAAGAACTTTGCTTCTTTGCCCCCTCAACAGATCCAGTGTCGCCGCAAGAGCGGGAACGGTGAGAACCAGCTTTCACCGACAAGGCCTTGCCAGGCGTCTCAGAACTGTTGGTAGCTTTAGCCTCTGGACGGGGGACCTCAGACCCAGGTCCGGTAACAGCCGTATCTGCGCGGGCCTTGAACATCCATTCGGTGACAGCAAGCCCACCCAAGGCCTCGGGGCGCACCCCGGTCTTATTTTTGAGGGAAGCCGACAGGGGCCTCGGAGCGTGCTTCGGTATCCACAGGCCCCTTACGGAGACCCTCGGAGAAAACTCCGGTATAATTATTAGGCCCAATTGGCACCTCAGAGCGAACCCCGGTGACAGAGCGATCAACGCCCCTCCCGGCCCGAGAGGAACCTGGAAAGGTATCCCCTGGCCGGGGTGCTCTGAAATGTAAAGAACTTACTGGGCGTTTTTTCTTCTCGTCAATGAACGCCTGAAAATGTGAAGGAGGAGTTTGTCGGAACACCTCCTCCCACCGCTCCAACCGACGTTGAAGTGCATGGACCGAAAGGGAGTCGCAGTAAAAACAGGAATCCCAACGGTGATCCGGACCCAAGCACTCTAAGCAAAGAGGATGGGTATCCGCCCTCGCGAAATGACAGTGACACAATGAACAGTCTGGAAAGTCAAGTTTGAACAACAGACAGACTAGTACACGATCGCTAGTGAGAGCCAGAGAGGAAAAAGGGAAGAAAACCTTCCGAGGATGCAAGTGCGTCCAGTCCCGAACGAGCGGAGAAAAAGACTGATGGGTGATGCGTGTGGCGGAGCTAAGGGGGGCAGGGTTACGGCCGCGTGCCTGGCCCCACACAGAAAAAGAGGAAGGACACATTTTTTAATTTTATTTTTTTTTGGATGCTTTTTACAAAGTGCTCCGGTCCCGTCCCACAGGATGGAGAGATGTCCCATAAGTATGGAGGAAAGGGGACGGGACGTAGGAGTAATAGATTTTGTAAATAATTACAATTTAGAAACAGTAAATGGTGCACAGAGCTTCGCAGCAGATAATATATGATATCATCATATGAAGATGGTGGGGGAGAGAGAGTGACAATCATGTTGTATCTGCTCTCTCTCTGGTGTCCCTAGATAATTTATTCCTGAGGAGGTAGGCAATATGTAGTAGCTTCTATCCTATCAGTCAAAGAAGAATGTTTAATATCAGATGGGGATATAACAGAAGAATGTCCGTTGAATGCAAAGAGTACAGTGCAATCTTGAAGGACTTATTGTGAACAATAAATGGGAGCAAGGCATGAAGAGCTGCAGAGCAGGAGGGTTGGTGGTACTCTCTGAAGAATGGGGGGCACAAAAAAACCTAGTATTTGGAAAAAAATATGTGAACTTTTTGACATGGCTCTAAGAGCCATAGAAACCTGTTAAGATCCAGTTACTTAAATTGTTTTCTCTGTGTTTTAAGGGTTTAAGGGTGATGGCACAGTGCCTGTAGGCATGAATCGAAACTGCATCTTCACACTTCGCAGATCTGGCTGGACGAATGACAACACTTCTTGACTTGTTCTGGTCCTGCAGACCTTTTTCCTACAAGCAGTTACCTCTGGACTGGCGAGGCAATTGCAGTCTCACCACCATGCACATGCATGTGCCCATCTTTGTGGCTCCCCAGAGCTACCCGAGACTTGCAAATTGAAAATCTGAGTCTACATTTGTGCCCCTCTATCCACCGTGCCCTTTGCATCCCTTGTGCCATCAGATATGGACAATCCAAGGACTTTACAGATTTTCAGAGAAACAGACTCCTTGAAACAATCAAGGTCAAACTATATTTCATCAGCATCCACAAAGGCTCTTATCAACATTCCTGACAAATGTTGACTTTTAAGCCGGACCAAGACATTTTTCACTTCCCTTTTGGCCCTGGTGTACAAACTTTGGTGAACTCTAAATGGTTGCAAATTGTTTGATACAAGTAATTCATCTGAATCAGCATTTAGTGTAATTAAAGAGGAACGCAGGGCCTTGAGGCTCGTAGCATTGAAAAATCGATATATCCTCGACCTGCACAAGGGAGGGCCATGAAGAGGGAGGCAGAAATTACTGATTACTTTTAACTTTTTTTCTTGGGTGCCCTCGTGAATTAGCATAACTTTAAGATTCTTGTACCTATTTTTGCCTTTTTCTTAATTATCTTTAGTTCCAGTCAACTATGTCTATGGTGCTGCTCTGCCCAAATGCCTAGAACCACCAGTATGATGATCGTGACCCTGTCTAAGGCTAGGGCCACTGACATTTCATCCCATATGGGTACTCAAACTGATTCTGAAATAAGTGCAGGGGTGGTCTTGTATCCCTCACCAGGTTGGGGAGAATGTGTAGAACAACAGGTAGACTGCGAATCTAGTTGAAGAGCGAATTGGGATTGTCCATTGGAGGAGTAGGGTCACGGTGGGACCAGTATGAGAAATGGCTCTGAGGTTTCATTCTGCAAAAAAGGTGAGATTGGTAAATTGGAAATTGGTTTGTTAGTTAATGTATTAACTAAAAGGGGAATTTTGGGGTAGTTAATAAAGGTCCCACAGGTCAAGAGAAGTTTGAAATGTGCACACCATATTGGGGGCTGGGGTGACAGCAATGTTGCAAATTGGCACAAATATAGTGTAGTTAATGTGAATGGGATAAATGTTACTTCTAGGGTTATTTGTGTAAGATGATATATTTTTAGATTTGCATGCGTGCAGCAATATAATGACAACTTTGCTGATATAATATAGATACAATATAAATGCATGGAGTGTCACTCAGCCTTAATGAGAAGCAAGGAGTTAAGCATGCGAGATAGGTTGTGAATGGAGATTGTCATGAGGGGACACAATAGTCTATGAGACACATGCATATACATACATACATACATGGTAAGCTTTTGGGGATAGTTGGGAGATATTGGGGCTATTATGGATAGAGGATTCTCTACTTCCCCCTCTTACCTTGGCTGGCTTCCATTTCACTCCCAACTTAAATTTCACTTTCTCTGCCTTGTCTTCAAATCTCTCCATGGTCTTGCTCCCCCTTATCTCTCCTCCCTTCTCTCCTTCTACTCACCCTCCCGTTCCCTTCGGTCCGCTGACCATTTCCTTCTCACTGTACCTCCGTCCCCCTGTGCCTCCTCCCGTTTCCGCTCTTTCCAACTCCTAGCGCCTCTGCACCGGAACTCCCTTCCTCTTGCAATCCGCTCTACGCCCACCTTCACCTCATTCTGCACTTCCCTTAAATATCTCCTCCTCCATTCTCCTCCTTGAAAGCCCCTTCCCCCTTCTGCATCCCCTCCCTCCTCATTCTTTCCCCTTGACTATCTCCTTCCCACTCTCACCCTTCCCCTTCCCTCCTCTTACTCACCACCACCCCTCCCCCCCACTACCCAGTCCTACTCTATTCTCCCTATCCCCTTCAGTTAATTGCTCTTCTCACTGGTTTGTTGATCGATTCATATTGTAATTTTGCTTCCACCGTTATATTGTTTATGTTTTTATGTATTAAGTTGTTCCACTGTACAGCGCTTTGGTGTAAGGCGCTCTATAAATCAATAAATACACATACAAATGATTCTGTGTGCAGTGTGTCTCCTCATTGTTGGGTGTTTGTGTGAATCGCTGAAGCTTGGATCTGCAAGGTGAAACTTTGAATGGCCGGGAAACTCTTTTTTCAAGATTGAAGGCTGAGAAGGAGCAGTAGCCGTGGGCAGTTTGGAACAAGCCTGTCTTATAGCCTACTGCTATTGTGGAATAGATATATAATCTCTAAGTAGATGGGAGCCCGTTATTGAATGACTGGGGCCTTTCGGCCACCTGGTAGGGCTGGGTTTAAGGGCCAGACAATTAACCTGGTGCAATGGTTGCGTGCGAGGAAGGCACACCATAGATCATGGACTTTCAATAGAGTTGTCCGGTTGTGGGTTGGGAGCATGTGGGCTGGAATAGTAAATCGCATAGTCGATCGAAAGGACGTTTGTTTGTTCCCCTCCTCTTTCCATCAATGGAATTTCTATAGACCGGCCATGTGCGTCACAAGTAGGGGCCTAAAGGTTTCCAACCAGATGGAAGATGTAATAATTCAAACTGTTTGTAAGTTCTGTAAACTGTGTAACTAGGAGATGGGGCTATGACCAAATATCGAAGGACACCAAAGAGGGGTGTAGTGCAAATACGAAATAGCAATTATAAGTTTAAAGAGGATGGTCCTTAGATGAATGACCCTAATGAGAAGTGTGGGAACGGAAGGGAATATGGTTAAATTGTATAGATTTGACCAATCATGTGTGAAGTGTTGACTTTGTAACAAAACCTGTGCGAGTGTTTAAACTATTGCAAATTGTATAAAACGTGTGCTTTTTGTGTGGTTCAGGGAGACTCTGGTCAGTTCGACTCTTTGATGTCATCTAGCCCCTCCCAGCCATTTGTACAATAAACTTGCTTTACATTTGCCACTCAATCCGGATTAGCCTGGCGATATACTCTAGATGTTGTTTCTCGGGTAATAGATCCAAATTATAGGGGGGTGGTGAAGGTGATAATCCATAGCCATGGGACCACTGCCAATATCGACCACTGCCAATATCTAGCTAAAGAGGAGGAAGCTGTAGCCTGGGAAATCCATGAGACAGATTTCGATGGGGGTTTAGGGAGGCAATCTCGTTCGAGAAGAACTTGAGATGAGAGAAGCCAAAGATATTGTCCCATTACCTGAGCTTGCCTTTGCACAAAGAAATGATCCCGACCTAATGGTCGCCTTGGGGAGAGTACCCTCAGAGGAATAAGGACGTAGCCAAGCTGGTCCTTTTTTTTCCTAAAGAAAGGCTTACTACAACAAGGAGATGTCGGGAAGGATTTTCTTCACCGGACACAGCTGGTGATTCCTCGCAGTCATCGGAAGGGAAGTGCTGAAGCTGGACCACTCCCACCTTATGGCTGCCCATCAGGGGATAGGGAAAAACCAAAGCCTTGTAATAGCTTGGTTTTACTGGCCTGGTGTGTTAGCAGATGTAAAGAACTAGGTCTCCACCTGCAAAATCTGCCAGAGGACCGCAGCCACTCCCGTTACCCAGGCCCCATTACAACAATTTCCCATTATTGAAGTACCCTTTTCCCGAATAGGGATGGACATAGTGGGCCTGCCAGAAACATCCAAATTGGGGATTAAGTACATCCTAGTGATTGTGGAGTACGCTACCCCAAGGCTTTTCCTCTTAGGAATAATACCAGTCAGCAGATCCAAAAACATAATCTTCCCTTCCTTCCTATCGCAAGGAGGATTCCCCAAGGAAATAGTCACAGATCAGGGTACTACTTTTATGTTAAAAATCATGAATGGCGTAAAAGAGATGCTACACATTAAAACCTTAAGGACCGCAGTCTATCATCCCCAAACGGATGGCCTTGTGGAGAGGTTTAACCAAACCCTAAAAAGAATCCTCCACACATTGGGAGAGACCTATGGTAGAAATTGGAACGTTATGATTCCATGGGCTCTCTTTGCAGCTAGGTACCTCAGGAATCTCTAGGATATTCACCTTTTGAGTTACTAATTGGGCAAGGACCTCGAGACACACTAGATATGCTGAAAGGGACCTGGGAAGAGAGAGAAGAGGCCATCCCCCCCATTTCTCAAACAGCCCAAAAATGTAAATCCCAAATGGCTGCTTTAAGGGAAATTGTCAAACATCACCTAGGTTGTGTCCAAGAACATGAAAAATCTTTACAAGATAGACAAGCGGCAGCCAGGGTAACAAGAGGATATCAAAATGGTATGGTCACTATACCCTTCTTGAAAAACAATGTCAGCTGAATTAGATAGTGGCTCAACCAAATAGACGCCAGAAAGCCCAGATCTATTATGTAAACCTATTGAAAGAGTGGGAAGTCAACCGCGTGGAGGAGACTACGGTGACCATGGCCACCCTCCAGACAGACCCCCAACCTTGACCAACAGTAAAATCCCTAACCTCCTACCACCCTCACACCAAGAAGACCTTCAAGACCTTTTAGGCCAATTTCCCAAAGTATTTTCTGAGCATCCAAGTAGGGTGCAGGACTTCTTACACTACATATGCACTCCAGTCGGGCAAACAGCGTATCGTAAACCTTTCCGGATCCTGGCTGCAAGCAGGAAAATTGTCGAGACCAAACTCCATGAGATGCTCAAGACCAATATCTTTGAGCCCTCAGAGTCCATGGTTGTCCCCCATTGTGTTGATAGCCAAACCGGACAAGTTGTAGAGATTTGTATAGGGTCAGGGTCCACAGGGGCAAGGTTCCAATCACAGTGCACAGGGCAAGATTCCAATTACAGTACACAGGCTTTGTGGCCATTTCTTTAGGGGCTAGGCACTTCAGGATGGAGCTGGCCTTTGTATCTTCCTTAACTTGCAGTCTTGCAGGATGCCCAGGCCAAGATGGGAGAATCTTGAAGCAGAAGATAATTGGCTGGTGAGCTGGGACAATGACTTTGAAATGTTCTGAGCATTCTTAACTGCCTTTCATCTGAAGTTCTGCAGAGGCAGGTTGAGTTTAATTTAAGCTCCCTAGTTAGGCCCCGAGATCTTAAGAAAAAGAAGACCACTGTAGCAGCTGGAGTTTGGTTCCAATACATGTTCTATCAACTTTCAGGTGGGAGCGCAGCTTTTTGGGGCTAAGGAGAGTTATTCTTGGGAAGAAGAGAACTGTGATGTTTAGACAGTTCAAGTTATGAATTTAAATGAACAGAAATAGAGACTGCCGGAAGCAGACCACAAAATGTATATAAAAGAACAATAGACAAAGACTGCCAGAAGCAGATCATGATATTTATATAGTTGGATTTTAAATGTTGTTATGTTGATGAAGACAAGTGAAAGCAAGCAGCCAGCAATTTGTTACATGTGTACCTTGTGGAACAGCGCAAAGTGTATTTAACCTACTGCGATCTGTTAATAGGATTTTGCTCCATCTCTGCAGGGTAAACATTGCCCCGATCACGTCGCTGAGAAGCAGTGCACGTCAGGCTTCTTTGTGGTCACAGCTCAAATAATTGCAGTTAATGTGACAGTGAGGACGTCACTGCATAACAGAGTGTGTTGAGCTACTTTGGTTTGAAATACCAGTCCGATGCAGGGTGTGTGGCTCTCAGCCTCGCTGGCAAGAGTACAGCCTCAGGAAAGACACTTGCATTTGTTTGTTCTCGCACATGCTTGTTTTCTTCAGCGCATTCCGTGTTCATGAAGGGATTTCGTTGCTAGGATACCTTACCTAGCACTGGTACGCACGTGCACGTGATTACAGTTTGAACACTTGAAAGAGAGCAGGGATCATCATCTTCAACTCAGTACTTGGAATTTTTTCTTGGACCAGTGTCAATCAAGGTAAATGATTTGGGAAAACACCTCAACAACCTTTCATCAAAAATACAGAGAAGAACTTTCATTGAATTGAGTGTAGTTAGGTAGAGTAGGAGTTAATTAAATATGAAAAAGAACTAGAGTGATCAGCAGTTCACAATAGTCAATCCATAATCATCTTCAGACAAATAGAGGATGTGTAACAGGTAAGTGAGGGTTGGTGGCTTCAGGATAAGTTTCATATTGGTTTATAGGTGTTAGTAACAAGTCTTGCTTTGTTGTCCCCTGCAGACTGCGTAAACCAGAACCAGTCCGAGCAGCATCAGTCTCTTATTATTTTATCTACTATCCTCTTTCCCTTTCTTGGGGTTCTTAACTCAGCTGAGAAAAGTAAAAGTTGGGTTGGAAACGTCCAGAGAGGGTCTGTAGGATCACCTGCTCCTCCGGAAGAGGCAAGCAGAACCTGACAGTACAGAAATTCCATTTCCACTTTTGAAAATTACCCCATGACCAGAATTGACGAACTCATTGAAAAGTTAGGGTTGTCCAAATACAAATACACTCTGGACCTAACCAAATGTTACTGGCGGGTGCCCCTAACCCCCACAGACAGGGCATAAACACCTTTTCAACCCCACAGGGGCTCTTTCAGTTTAAGATACTGCCTTTTGGTTCACACTGTGCTCCTGCCACATTCCAGCGATTGATGGAAATAATTCTGCGCCCTTAATCTAGCTTCTCTGGAGCCTATATAGATGACATCATTGTACATAGTAGACCTAGCCCGAGCACATACACCACCTTAATGTGATCACAAAAGCCCTTCACAGAGCAGGTTGGGCAGCCAACCAAGAAAATGTCATCTGGTCCAGTCGGCTGTAAAGTATCTGGGCTATTTTGTGGGGAATAGACTGATCAAACCCCAGACAGAAAAGGTTAAAGCGGTACTAACACTGGCACCCAAAACCAAAAGAAACCTACAGGGTTTCCTGGGATTAACAGGCTATTGCAGACAATGTATACTGAAGTATTTCACCTTGGCCGCCAATCTGACCCACACAAGCTCAAAAACTCCTATCACCAAAAGCTTGTCTGTGAAAGTGAAGACAAACGTAGCTTTAAAAAAACTTAAACAAATCCTATGTCAAGAGCCTGTCTTAAGGATGTCAACTTCAACTGAGAGTATTTTTCAGACAAACGCCTCCAGGGTCAGATTGGGAGCTGTATTATCACAAGAACAGGATGTCTGGAACCCCCTGCCCAATATTATACACAAGCCAAAAATTGTTTGCAAGAGAACAACCGTATGCCACAGTGGAACTTGAAGCCCTAGCGATCAAGTAGGCAATCCTGAACTTACGTTATTTCCTCACTCTATGAAGGTGGCGGCTTGTGACTGATCACTGCCCCCTAACCTGAATGAGTAAGAAAAGATTCTAATGCCCGAGTCATGAGATGGCTTTTAGATCAACAGGGATTTTGTGTCTCAGTAGAACATCGAAAGTGAAAAGAACAAGGCAATGTGGACTTTTTAAGTAGTTTCCCACTTCATTATCAAGGTGCAGCCTCTCAGTTAACGGGAGGGGTATGTGATACATCTGGGTAATTTGTCCCCTCTCCCCAAAGGAGGGGGTACACCCTGTGATGCTAGGGAGGTGAGCCCATGCTACTAGGGATCTGGGCAAATGGTACCTTACTGGAAGTTACTCCCATCTCGTGGACAAGGACTCCCAGTGCAATGAGGACTTCCCTGAATGGACTACATGGGTGGGACTTGAAAAAGCTGTTTGTAGTCAAAACATGAGAACAATTACCAGTGATCCTCCTTCCACCGTGTTCACTTCAGGTAATGCCGACTTTCATCTGAACACTGCCATCAAGGAAGGAGGACATACACCTTTTTTCAATTGTTGTTAGGACGTATTTAAACAATAAGAAATGTGAATGTGGAGAGACCTACGCAGTGCGCAACTCGGATGGAGGGAGGAGAATCCAAAATACGTGGAGGTGTGCCTTTGTAGACACATACTAGATGGGCGGAGCTAGGCGGTGCCGCAGAGCCAGTGGTGGCTAGGCACAAGCAGGATCTGCTAGCTGGAGGCTACAAGATGGGGGCACTGACCAAGCAAGAGGCTCTGGTCAGGCGTGGAATGAAAATGAGAAGGAAACCGTCTTCCCTGGTGGAGTGACCACTAGTCAAGAGTGGTGCGCCTGGTGTCCAACTGATGCCGAGACCAGGAGAAAGTAAGGATCCCAAGTCCCCAAGCTCCACAGAGCAAGTGCCAATACCAACAAGACAAGCATGAAAAGGGTAGCGAATGCTACCAATGTGAGGAAGGCAGCGAGGGCTGTAAGTATTGGGGTCAAAGACTTATGAAGCAGTCCACGGTACGAAAGGCTGGGAAAACAGAATGGGCACAAGACCGAGGATAAACAGAGTGAAAGTGATACGAGCACTACACATCACGGCTGGAGAAGCCAGAAATGTAATGAAAGTCTGAAAGAGTGGAACGGGTACACAACCCAAGTGAAACAGAGGGGAAGAGATACAAACACTGTATATCCAGCCTGGAAAAGTCACCCAAAGAACCAGAATCTAAGAGAATTGAATGGGCACACATCCTGTGAACAAGAGAGTGAAAGGATTACGTGTGCTTGTCACCAAGTCAGGGAAAGCTAACCAATGTATGAGATCTATTAGACTGACAACTAATAACCCCACCACGCCACAGGATTTGGGGAGTCCCAGAGCTAAAAGGGGGGGATAAAGAGAAGTGTATGCAATGTAATCCCAGAGGGATTTAACCAGTGGCAAAAAGCTGAAAAATATCTAAGAAGAAGAACTTGTCCTTTTCCCAAATGGAGAGAAGAAAACCATCCAGAAGACAATTACATTGTTAACTGACAAAAATTACTTTAAATCTATCAACTGTGCAAAGACATTCTAAAGGAACTCAAACTGATAAGTTTTGAAAGAGCCGGGCCAGGCTGAAGCCCATTTGCAGGCTATTGTGCAAGCCTCCTTTTCCTTTTCGGTGGATTTGTTAAAGTGTTAAGGCCAGTTATTACTAGGAATTTGCACTCATGACTCCTTCATTTTGGAATTTGAAGAACACCCTTAGTTTTTGTTTTAAGGTAGGGAGCTTCCCTCATGACGATAGGGCCAGCATGTGTCTTTGTTTATTTATTACATTTATAAGGTGCACCAGACCCATGAGTAGCAGGGCGCCGAAGGATATGCAAAGCTTTATATTTCTTTATATTTGAATAAACCAATCTACACCAGGACTTCTGGTCCGCCACAGCACTATGCCCACATTTCTACCACAACTCAGCTCAGAGGTGTTTCCATGGTAAAACAGGCAAAAGGCAATAGAATACCCTTCTTCGTCTCCACAGTGGCAGTGTGGGCTGAGTGCAGGATATGTATTTAGTGCGATTTGGTTAAAAAATGGAAACCTTTCAGAAAACAATGATCTTCACATTAACAAAAACACCACTGTAGGATACAAAACAGTAGACCTTCTGTTAATAATCAAGATCCCATTTCGATTGAAAAGGTCTTTGTTAAAGTCTGCGCAGAACTAAAATTAGGTTAAATGTAAATTTACAGCCAATAATTCATAAAGTCGTTTAAAATCGTGTTAAATGTATCACTAGGGAGATCTTTTCACCATCCATAAATCTTGTCCATGAACTTTCGCCTGCATGTGCAAAATCAAAAATTGCTCTATCGAGAGAAATATTTTTCCCATTTTTTGTTGCGCGACAATAGATCCGTTGATTCTATGTTACCAATGGACTTACAAAACCTGTGCCTTGTTAAGATCTTCAAAAAGGGAATTCGAGGGGTGGGGGGGGGGGCGGGGGCAAGTTGAGGATTTGTGCATAGAATAGTTTTTCCAAATAACCAAGGACTCCAGAGAATTAGCCCCAATTTGTGGCATAAAAAGACAATTGGGTAACCCAGTCAGGAATGCAAAGATCCTTTTCCATATAATATCTTCCAGGGAATTAAGGAGGGAAACAAAATCATGTTATAACAATACACATTTTAAATCATGTGGTATGATGTCAAGTCGATATATTAAGGCAGTCGGCTTCTGGTCTTTTCCGCCTCAGATGGCATGACCCGCACCCCCCCCTTTTCCCACTAGCATTCTCAGCTGGCGGGCCAGTGCTTATTTTCTTTGGTCCTTAGATTAAGCCCAATAGTCTCATTCTCCTCGGACACCATGCCATTCTTGCCCCCTGTTGGAGATAACCCAGCACCCCTGACCAGTTTGTGACAAGCCTTGGTGATCCCCTTGTAGCGAGTAGGTCACCCTACTAGTGTTGCGAAGTTCCACAACTTCCCCACCCATTCATGTTCCGGGGGGGGGGGGGGGGGAGAGGGGGGTTCTCGATTTCCACTTCTGCGCCAGGGTGAGTGCTCCCACCATCAGCATTATAACATACACCATCCTTTCAGCTCTTGTGGGTAAGTCCTCCAAGATAGCCCCCATGCCCAGCAGCACCAGTCCTTTGTTTCCCTTTACTGTTATCCCCACAGTCGTCTCTGGAGCTTCATGAATTGTGGACCAGAACTTCTGAATCTGTGGGCATTCCCACCAAATATGGCTCCAAGTACCTTCCCTTCCACATTCTCTCCAGCACATCCTTGAGAACTTCATAGCTCTTATTCAGTCTCACCGGGGTCAAATGCCACTGCACCATCAGTTTCACCCACATTTCCTGGGTTTGGAGAGATCTTGTCAATCTTGAGATGTGTCTCCATAGCTGGTGCCAGTCTTCCTCCCCAATTGTTTGTGCTGTTGAGTCCTCTCATTTGCTCATGTATCTCCTTATCACAGCCACCTCCCCCTGCTTGGCTTGTGAATAGATTACCCCCACCACATGAGAGTTCCCTGGCTCCGTCGCTAGGTACCTTTCGAATTGGGTCAATGCCCTGGTCGCGCCTTCCCTTACCAGGGCTTGCATCACCCAGTGCCGTAATTGGATGTAACCAAACCTTTTCCCCCTCCCCAAGTCCAAAATCCTCTTTACATTGGCTGAAGGATTTGATTTGATTTCTGTACTGAATTTTGTAACACCCTCCCTCTTTCTGGGTGTGAAATCCTCTACCCCCATGCCTGGTGTGAATTGTGGGTTATCAAATATGGGGGTACACATGTGATCCGGCTCGTCCCAGGCCTCCCCCCCTACCACTGAGACTTTTCCACTTCGATATATGCTGGCCGGCCTGTCTGCCTTGGGTTTCCATAAAATCTCCTTCAGCTTCCCTCCTACCACCGCCTCATTCATTGCCCTCCATAGCTTACCCTGGTCGTCCCTCAACCAGTCCCCCTCAGGACCCTTACCTGCGCCACCAGGTAGTACACCCAAAAAAAAAGAAAATATATAAATAAAAATCGTGTTTCCCCAGGTTGCCTCTGTTTCTGGGCATCATCATGACTAGCCTTGACACAGCTTTTTTTGGTTGCACAAACCTCCCCATGTGCCTTTGCAGGGACTGGAAGAAGGGCCGTGGGACCTGTATCGGCAGTGTCATGAAGTGATACAGTAGTCATCTTAAGTACGTTAGCTCTACCCATCCATGTAATATTCAGTGGGCCCCAATCTACCAATTTGTTTTTATGCTTTCTAGGAGAGGCGGATAGTTTGCTCCAACCATCGTTTCCAAGATATTTTACATCCTTCTCCATCCATCCAGCCATCTGTACGCGTGCTCCCTTCTAAGCTAGTCTACCAATCATGGAGGGATTGTCGGGTGTAATATTTTGGATTTGTGGGTGTTGATTTTTAGCCCTGCTACCCCTCGGAATTCCTGCAGTTCACCCTCAGAGCATTAAGCCACCATTCGGGCTCCTGGATAACCAACAACATGTCATCCGCGAAAGCAGATTTTTTGTGTTCCGTGCCCCCAAAAGATATTCCCCTATTCACTCTTAGTGTACCCAATAAAGGCTCCAGGTGAATCGCATACAAGGAGCGACAGAGGGCAGCCCCGTTTCGTGCCTTGCTGGACTTGGATAGCGGGTGACAGTTGGCCGTTTATTGCCAGTCGTATCGACGGGTTCTTTTAATTGGCTTTGATTTTTTTCTCCCCAAACCCCATCTTCTACATCATAAGGAACAGGAATTGCCATTCGACCCGGTCAAACGCATTTTCGGTGTCAAGGCCGAGCAGTAGGGTGGGCGTTCTGCTTTTGCTGGCTTTATCCAAAAGATGAGCAACCCTCCTCATATGTTGCTCGTTTGCCGTCCCTTTATGAAACCGGACTGATCCGGAGAGATCAGTCGGGAGAGAATCCCTTCCAAACGGGTCACCAAGATGTTGGTATAAATCTTGGCGTCTACATTAATCAGGGCAATCGGTCTGTATGAGGTGCACACTGATGGATCTTTGCCCTGTTTGGGCAGCAGGACTACCTTTGGCTCTTCCATAGACGGCGTGAGCCTCTCCATTCTTCCAATTTTGTTAAACAGGGCCACCATGTGCGGAGTTAGCGCCAGACTAAATGCTTTATGTTATGGTAATGAAACTTATTGAAGCGGAGGGGGCGCTGTTGCGCACAGAGGAAGATGGCGGCTTCTGTGTAAGCTCTGGCAGACTTCGGTGCCGTAAGCCGGGATAATCGCTTCTAACTGTCCCGATTCCCCATGAAACTTGAGAGGAGCCTGCAGTAGCACCCTCGTAAGACGCACAGAAAATTTGAGGCCAGACGGAGAAGGGATCGCTGAGAAATAAGCCCAGCAAGATCCCGCTGCGCGTGGAGGAGCGGCAGCCAAGAGCGGCGGGGAGGAGCCCAGATCCAAACCTACGCGAGCAACGCAGGCGAAAAAACAGGCGGGTGCACTCTCGAGAGGAAGAACCACGGGTGCTCCGAACATCTTAGAGCGCCTGCGGACCCTCTCGTGAATGATCGGATGAACCAGGAGAGAGGGGAAAACTTCGGATCGCACAGCAACACAGAAGCAGGGAGGTAAGACGGGCCGCCCCTCCCCCGCCGATACATGCGACTCTCCCTCCGAACAGAAGGCACATAGAGCGGCACTAAAGGGGGCATAAACCGAACACTACAGGCACCGGCAGAGGTATTGCATAGCTTCACAGTCCGGAGCGAGGTGGCCCCCCCCAACTTACACGCGCCCCCTGGGATAAGGAAGTAGCACGAACGCCAGACAAGGTGCGATTCAAGACACATCGATTGCCGCCTCATCTCGTAAACAAACGTAAACCCACTCGCCTATCTCCACCCACGCGACGTACAGACCACACAATCCTGAAAAAGATAAGAGAACTAGGAAAAAGTGCCTGCTGGTATACTGGTTAACAGTAATTGCGCCCTAAACACACTTGGCAATTGTGGCACTCGCAGGACATATAAACGCAGCAAGTGGAGCACCCCCATAAAATAGTCTAAAGCAAGACGCACATCCCATTTAGAGGAAAGCAGTGAGGACACTCTTGCTGAGAATTTAACATTGAATTCAACTGGATAGGTGACGATGCCCAAGAACTTTGGCCCCAAAAAGAACAGAGGCACAATAGACAAATATACAACCGCAATCCAAAAAGACACGGCACCTGAGGTCGAAGGGGAGATGGCAACGCAGGACAATCAACCCCCTCCTGCAGCAATGATGAACCCCCAGGAAGTTTTCACGGCCATGCAGCAGGGTTTTACAACGCTCACCGAAAAACTTGACGGGATCACAGCCAGTGTGGCCACCATGAAAGCCCAACTTGACAAGACCACCTCTCGTATGACAGAGGCTGAAACAAGAATATCAGGCACGGAAGATGCCCTTGAAGCATTGAAATCCACAGTTTCCACTATGGCTATTGAACTGGGCACCGTGAAAACCAAATGTGAGGACTTAGAAGCGAGATCCCGGAGAAACAATGTTTGCATTATTGGGGTCCCGGAAGACACAATTAAAGGGCCGATGGAAAAACCGATAGAAGACCTCCTACGCATGCTATTAGGGGATCCTGGATGGTCCCCGATGTTTATAGTGGAGGGCACACAGATCAGCGGCCCCGAAACCCAAGCCAGGGGCTTATCCGAGACCGATCATTGCACGTATATTGAATTACAGGGACAGAGATCTGATCCTGAGAACCTCCAGAGAGAAACAGGAGTTAAGATGGGAGGCAAATATCATACGCATCTACCCGGATTTTACGTTGGCGGTCCAACAGGAACGGAAGCTCTTCAACGGGGTCAAGAAAATGCTACGAGACCGGCAAGTGCAGTATGCGATGCTTTACCCCGCCAGAAACCAAAACAAGCCCTTTTTCTTCACATTTCCTGAAGAGGCGGCGAACTTTGTAGAGACACATATTCCTCCGAATAAGGAACGATCCGCAACTGATGGTGACTAAGAGGGAAAAAACGGCCACATTACCACCAGCACACCAAAGAAGCGAAACGGACATTAACAAGGCAGGCTCCACACGGAATTCTACACTAGGGTGCGTCGAAATTCAACTCTCAACGACTGTCAATAAGCACCTTAGACAGCACGATAAGAGCGTGTAAAAGGACAAAACCGGAAATGACTCGACACTGGCAGCTGCACTGAAGACGCCGCAGCCCCCCCTGTAGCAGGTGCTTAAGATGTTGATGGGAGGGAAGAGATGGAAAATCTATTGCACAATTGAAGTTTGGGGAACTGTGAGGGTGGGGGGAGGGGGGACACAGGGGATGTTGGGGGTTTGTTATGCACAAGGGGCGGAAAAAAGAAAAAGCACACAGGGGAATGGCACGTTTGCACTAAAGCACACAACGGGAGGCTACTGGAGCACAAACCAAAAGAAATACCTAAGAGAAAATGGGTAAACTAAGCAGAGATGATATAAATGCGATAAGCTGGAATGTAAGGGGCCTTGGGTCTAAGATGAAGAGGAGAAAGATCATGACATATCTAAACAGACAAGCTGCTAAGATCATCTTCCTTCAAGAGACACATATTGGCCCAGGACAGGCTGAACATGTGATACCTAATTGGAGCTCTTATCAATATTTCACCACATACTCCAGACGAGCGAGAGGGGTCGCAATATTACTGCATAAAACATTGCCATTCCAGCCAATAAAGGCAGAATGCGACCCGGAAGGGAGATATGTGCTACTACATGGCAATCTCTGTGACAAAGAAATAGTTTTCCTAAACATATATGGCCCAAACGTAGACCAACCCGATTTCTACATATCGATCTTCGAGAAACTAGCAAGCTTCCCAGCGGCACAAGTGATCTGTGGGGGGGACTTCAACACTATCTTAAATGTACAACTTGATCGCACATCCACTCAACCAAGGTCATTAACTAAAGCTGCCCAGTCAATCCTCGCATATATGACCTGAATTTGAGGGATGCCTGGAGAGCACTACACCCAGACACGAGGGAATATACATACTATTCCTCAGTCCATGATATGCATTCCAGAATAGATCTATGGCTACTGGACCCAGGCAGCATGACATGGGTCACAAACTCCCACATCCACCCTAGGACCTACTCTGACCACTCTCTGATACAACACTGAGAATCCCAGATAAGACATATTTCCGTCCACCATGGAGATTTAAGCCGGAGGCACTGAGAGATCTAGTTTATAAGAATTCAATGGAACAACACATACAGGAATATTTTGACTTAAACGAAAACTCGGTCTCAACTCAGGCTACTTTATGGCAAGCATTTAAAGTGTGCATCAGGGGGCAGTCGATATCTATAGAAGTGGGAATCCTGAAAGATATTAGGGGACGGTTAACCCGACTTGAGACACACATAGCCGCCCTACAGGCCCAATACGCGATCACTCCATCGCCCCAAATTAGCTTAGAGATCAAAAACACGCTCGATGATTACATCGAGGCAGCAGACCAAGAGGTCAGATACTTCGATAGACCAGTGGCAGCACGTAGGTATGGAGAAGGGGAAAGGCCAAGAAGGCTATTGGCTAGGACAGTGCGAGGTGAAAGGGGCCCCACGACTATACCCTGTATACGAACGACGGATGGTACAGTGTCCACTGATCAGACAAAATTGAAGGACACATTTTATGCATTCTACAAAGACCTATACTCTCCACAGAGCACTGTCACAGAACCCGAAATAGAACAATATCTTTCCCGAATACCCACGACCCTCATAGCAGATGCCACTAGGGAATCGCTGGAAGAACCCATCACTGAGGCTGAGATAATAGAAGCAATCAAAGCACTCCCCAGCGGGAAGTCGCCGGGGACAGACGGGTTGGGAGCTGCGTTCTATAAAGAATTCAGTCATCTGCTAGCGCCCAGACTTCATGCAACATGGATAGAGGCGTTACAAAAAGGAGAACTCCCAGAAACCACAAGAGAGGCAATAATAACACTGCTACTCAAACCGGGGAAGCCTCCCGAATACTGCGGGTCATATCGACCACTCTCTTTAATAAACACGGACGCTAAGATCTTAGCAAAGATTCTGGCCATTAGACTCACACCGCTGATGCAGTATATGGTTCATGAGGACCAGGCTGGGTTTATAACAGGCAGATCCACAGCAACTAACATAAGACGATGTCACCACATCATCTCCACCATCCCCCCCGAGACCCAAGTGATAGCAGTCTCTCTAGACATGAGGAAAGCATTCAATACAGTTTCCTGGCCCTTTCTCTTTGGGGTGCTGCGAAACTATGGGTTTGGCCCGCAATTCATAAAATGTATCAAAATATTATACACACGACCCCAAGTAAGGATTAGGATCAACGGAACACTCACAGAGGTCCTGGAACTGCTGGGTGGTACAAGACAGGGTTGCCCACTATCCCCGCTCCTTTTTGCGTTAATAGAACCAATATCAGACATACTTAGATCCCGCTACAGCACGTTTGGGATCCAGAGCGGCGATAAACTGCATGTAATAACACTATATGCCGATGACATCCTATTATACCTAAGGGACCCCGATCGCACACTCAGTAAGGTCCTGGCAGAAATGGAGAAGTTCGGTGAGTACTCAGGGCTCTGCCTTAACCCTAACAAATCGGAGATATTCCCGCTGACTGAAAAAACAGCCCACCCTCGAAACCTGCACGGCCTCATATGGAGCCCGGTCCATATCACATACCTAGGCGCACATATAGCAAGGACGGCCCAACTTTCTCGCACCCTGAACTACTCCTCTCTAGTAGAAGATCTATGCATCATAATGAAACGTTGGAATACCCTGCCCATATCTCTGATGGGAAGGATAGCATTGATTAAAATGATTATACTACCGAAACTCTTCTACCTTTTCAATGCTGTCCCAGTCTGGCCAGGCCGTGCTCTGTTTTCCAGGATAAACAGTGCATGTATAGCGTTTGCGTGGGGTGGACATCCGAGATTAAGCTGGAGGGTCATGTCTGACATGTATCCTAGCGGTGGACTGATGGCACCTGACCTGGAAATATACTACCTTGCGGCACAGGCACACCATGCTGCGAGCTGGGCCACATCCTTCATAGACCCAGGCCCCTCACCCCCCATATCAGTAGAGCGTGAAGCAGTGATAGCACTGCAAAGGATCACTCGGCCGGCCCCCAAGCACTACAACGCAATAAACCCAACCAAAATCATGATCACAGCATGGGCAAAAATCACGGAAATATTTGAGGCCAGTAAATTATATCATCCAAGCATCCCAATCTGGGGCGACCCTTATACATCTCTGTCTGATGAGAGCGCAGTAGCGAAGCACTGGAGCTCGAGAGGAATTACACAATGGGGACAGCTATTCCCAGAGAAGCAGTTTGTACTTTGGGAAGACATTAAAGACGTAGTGGGCAACACAAATACACAAAAGCTTCAATACGCTCTGGTGGAGGACACTTCACATCGTATGTTCCCTTCATTCCCGAAGGAACCGGAAATTAACATGGCACTAGGCTACATTTACACTGGGGGGACACAAAAGATAACCGCCTCAGCGTTGTATAAGATTATAATACAGACACGACCGAGGGTGAATCATTCAGCCAGGGGTAAGTGGGAGCAAGATCTGGGACAACAGATTGAGGATCAAGAATGGTCTCAGATATGCTCACTAACCAAACAAATATCATGCAACTCAAGATTTAAGCTGATTCATTATAAGATAACACATAGGACACACTACTCCCCAGCAAAACTCAAGAAAATATATCCCACCATGCCCGGCAACTGCCCAAGATGCAACAGTGACAATGCAAACATATTTCATATGCTGTGGAATTGTATTAAATTGAAACAATATTGGGCTGATGTATGTGAAGCACTGGACATGATGGCAGATCAGCCAATGGAATGGTCCCCGAGAATATATGTTAGGGGCGGTGGGAAAGATGAACCCGGCATGGCGCAAACTGCTGAATGTGAACCTACTAATCGCTAAAAGGGCCATACTGATGAGGTGGAAGAATATAAGCCCCCCGACCAAAGAAGACTGGAATAAGGACATGTTGTGGGCTAATGACAACGAGGAATTGTACATTGACTCTGTGTTACCCTCCTCCAAACCTAGAAACATATGGTCAAGATATAAACAATACCTAGTGGAGTTAAATGAACTTGAGTTCCCAACCACTGAAGAAATCTCGCCGGCTTAAGTAGTGTAAAAACCTAATGTCTGGAATAATGGTATGTGCATAACCTGTGTGCAAATATAAATTAAGTTGTTTAAAAAAAACTTATAAAAGCGCACAGTCACCGAAGTATCATGGCGCTATGAAGAGAGAGAAGAGGAAGAGGAGTAGTAACAGAGTTGATTGAAATAGGTAAGTTTTCAACAGTTTCCTGAAAACCAGATAATTGGAAGACTGTTTCAGAGCCAAGGGGAGATCATTCCATAGTCGGGTGACAGTGACTGAGAAGGCTCTGCCTCCAATCCGGGAACCACGACAAGGAGGGACAACAAGTAGACCCGCAGTAACAGAACATAACTGCTGTGTAGGGAAGTAGCAGGTGAACTTGGTGCAGAGATATTCGGCCTCCTGGTTCTGCAACGCATGGTGTACCCGGCAGAGGGACTTAAAAGCGATAGGCTAGGATACCGACAGCCAGTGTAAGGACCGCAACACCGGTGAAAGTTGGGCCGCATAAGGGAAGCCCGTTGCTACTCTGGCCGCCATGTTCTGAAGACGCTGCAGTCTCTGAATTAGAGCTTAAGGCTGCGCCAGATATAGCATGTTGCAGTATTCTAAATGGCTGAGCACTAAGGCTGCGACCACAGGAGGGCGAAGGTAAACTAGAATGAGGGGAAGCACCTTCATAAGTATTTTTAAATGGAAGTGACCGGCCTGGCAGACTGCGGAAACTTGAGCCTCCATTGAAAGTGAAGCCGAAGCAACTACACCGAGATTCTTGACCTTAGCAGATGGAACTGGAAGGGGGCCCAGAGAAGAGGGCCACAAAGAAGACACCCAGAGTGAATGTTCAGGGGGATAACCCACCAACAGCACCTCCATCTTGTCTCCATTCAACTTGAGCCAATTGTCCATGCCCCCACGGCAGTCAGGCACTGATTCAAGCACAACGACAACCAAGTCTGATCGGGATCCAACCGGATCAGGATCTGAGTGTCGTCGGCATACGAATAGCACCTGATGCCGAAGGAGCAGATGAGACACACAAGAGGCCGGATATAAATATTAAAGAGGATAGGAGACGAGGCGGATCCCTGTGGGACACCACAGGAAAAAGTGAAAAGAGCAGAAGGAAAAGGAGAGAGTGAACAAATCTGGATTCTGTCGGTCAGGAACGAAGTGAACCAGGAAAGAAACTGGCCTGGCCAGATATTCCCACTTGGGCCAGGCGGGCAAGCAGGATGGGGTGGTCAACAGTGTCAAAGGCCACAGAAAGGTCCAAAAGGATCAGGGCACCAATCCCACCAGCATCCACCAGCCTGGCCATATTGTCCTGAAACGACACCAACACGCACTCTGTTCCCCGACCGGGTCTGAAACCAAACTGGGCGGGGTCGAAGAGCCCTATAGACTCCATGAAAGAGGAAAGAAGAGGAGACACCTGTGATTCCCGAAGTATCATGAGAAGCTGTAAAAGAGAGATCGAACGATAGTTAGATGGTAGCAAAAGGTCAAGCGACGGCTTCTTAAGGAGAGCGATCACCTTTGCAGCTTTAGTGCAACCCTGCTCACAAGACACGTTACTGCCGCCGTAATCTCAGACAGCAGCTCAGCAGAAATATCTCATCACCGCCAGGGGAATGGCATCGGACCGTGCCCCTGACTTGATGCGCTGAATAGCAGCGAGCACATCTGTCTCAGAAAAGACAAGGAAAAAGGACTAGTCATCCGGAGTTTGGGTTAGCGCCTCCGAAGGAGGGGTAGATATGGTCGACTTAATATTGGCACAAATTGTTTCACTTTTCTACAAAAAAAGTGCCAGAGTCACAGAGTTCCTGCGTGGGGCTAACAGACAGGGTCAGTATGGCTGCAGAGGAGAGAGCTCTAACCACAGAAAAGAGCACCTTCGGGCGGCATAATGATGATGATTCAATTTTATGAGCATAGAACCTTTTTTTTTGCTAACATAATTGCAGCCGAATAGGTTGCAGCGCATGATTAATAGTACTGTTTAAGGCTAGAATCATATGCTCTTCCCCATTTGCGTTCTGCCTGCCTCAAGACAAGACGAAGTGCCCTAAGGTTCTCAGTAAACTAAGGTTCCGGGGGCAACCTACGAGGCTGAATGGACGACGAGGCCTCACCCGGTCAGCAATTTCAAGCATTGCTTGAGCAAGTACATGCAAGGTCGTTAACGGGGCCTTGCTGCATTTACCCTTAATTGATTAAACCAGAGCGGATTGATCAGCAGAGCGCCAGCAAGTTTGTCACCTCCCAGGCGGTTTAGCCTTATGTTGTCTTTTAACCATATTAGGCAGGCAGGCAGGCAACCAAATAGTGGTCAGACCATAGAACTGGCTCAGGTAGAAGATAGAGTTTTCATACATCAGAACCAGATCCAGGGTATTACCCAATTTATGAGTAGGACCCAAGACCAATTGAGTCAGCCCCAAGTCAGCAAAATGATTAAAGAAATGGCTGAGTCCTGGAGTCTGGGGATTGTTGAATTTCAAATTAAGGTCAGCTAGAACAACCAGGTGAGAGACTTTGGTGTGAAGATCAGCCACCAAGTCCAGGAAGGGCTCAAGAACCATTCATGTGAACCTTTACAAACAGGCAAATCCGCCGGGCCCTGGGGACTTATTGCTTGGTAGGGAAGCAATTGCTTTCCTCACCTCTTCCCCCAGTTATCTCATCTTCAAATGCCCACCGTTCCTGCCCAGAGATTTGAGATAGAGGCCTGCTGGGCAGGTATGCTTCCTGCTCTTCCTCGGATACCACCTCTGAGGCGTCCAGTTTGGCATAGAACTTCCCAAATTCCCTAGTAATCTCTTCTATGTCTGTGCTCATACCCCCTCCCTCTACATGGATTTTCAAGATCGTTTTCTCCTACCTTTTCTGCATCCTGGCCAGTAGCCTGTCTGCCTTATTTGCTTTGATATAATACCTCTAGTTCAGAGACCTCAGGGAGTGTTCAACCGCTCGCGCCTGGATCCTCTCCATTTGCCCTCTCAGTGCCCTGTATTCCCGCCTAGTCTCCCCGCTCGCGCCCGGCCCCATTCGTGACATCACCTGCTTTAGTTTCTCTTCGAGGTCCCATTCAACCCCCTCTATTTTCCTGTCTCTCCTTGCATTCATCGCTATGATCCTCCCCCCTTAGGGTTGCCTTCAAGGAGTCCCACCTTATCTGTTGAGGTCCCACCTTATCTGTTGAGGTGCCCCCTACCTTATTGTCTCCGAAGTACTCTCCTATGCCTGCCCTTATTTCTTCACTCAGCGTGTGGTCGCGCAGCAGCTGGGTTGGGAATCACCACTTCCACCTCCCCTGTGGTCCTCCTTAGCTGTATTGTAATGGACGCGTGGTCCGAAAGTACCATGGGCCCCACTTCCATCTCCGTGATGCGGCCTAACAGTGGTTGTGATATCCGGGCATAGTTGATCCTGGACAATGAACGTGAGAGTAGTGGGTATAGCCCTCCTTATACCCTTCTTTCTCACTCCAGATGTCCAATACCCCCAGCCCGTCCATTTTCGCTTTCAGTTCCTTTGACGGTCTTCCCTGTGAACCTGGTATCCCCCTACTTCTGTCCTTACACGGGTCGCACACCATATTGAAATCCCCCGCAAGCATTATTGGGCCCCTTGCGAATTTCTCCAGTCTGCTCATGGTCCCCTGCAGGTAGTGATCTTGTCCCCGATAGGGGCGTATACAGTGGCAATGGTATCTATCCCTTCTATTGTGAAACCCAGATTGTTCCCAACAGCTATCGATACCCCTCCCATTTTGGTTTTGTTGTTTCCTTGGTATGCCTGCGGGAAGCCTCATATCCGTACCCGGTCCCGGAGTTCTACGTGCGTCTCCTGGAAAGCCAGGATGTCTGAGCCCTCTCGTTTAAGATATCTCTCTAGTTTTCTCCTTTTTGTGGGGGAGTTCATGCCCTTTATGTCGATGGAAATGATCTTCAGGCTCGTCCCCTATCCATCATCCCTTGGGGTGGGTGTGACATGCTTTATTGGTAGCTGACCCTGACTGACCCAACCCCACCCCCCTCTCGTTCCTCCCTCCCAGCTAGGGGTGCTCAACCGTCCTCTAGCCCTTCTCGAATCCCTTCCTCGAGGATTGAGCCCCATCCTGTCCCCAGCATGCGCACCTGCAGGTTTTACCATACCCATTCCAAGACTTTCGCTCCCCTCCCTTCCCTCAGGACTGCTATTGAGCTCCCAGTCCAAGCTGTCCCCAGGCTTCACCTTCTGACTGAAGTCCCAACGATTCTCATTTTAACTTTTAACCTATCCTATAACCTTTCCACTCCTCTGCTCTTACTGGTTTGTGCAGCCCTTCTTTGTTCCATCAGGTTGTCGGCCCTTTCAGACATGGGTGAAACCCTCCCTTTTTGCTTTTCTTGCCTTTGGCCGGGGTCTACTCCCAACTCCTGAGCTTGTCCTGGCCCTTATTCGCAGTCTCTCTCGGGTTAGTGTCCTCCTCTTTGATACCCAGCAGACTTGCTCCTTCCTCATAGAAGCTTATCCTTCTCTGCTTGCCCTGCCAATCGAAGACCAGCCCGAACGGGAATGTCCACCTATAACTTATGTCCTTATCCGTCAGGACCCAGAGAATTGGGGTCATCTGCCTCTTGATCAGTTATCTGAGCGAGGTCTTGGAATAGGAGGATGATCCGCTATATGATATTTGGGTCTCTTTCCTTGCCGCTTGCAGAATGCTCTCATTCGTTGTATAACCGTGGATCACAGCTAGCACGTCCTATGGTCTGGATACGGGTTCCATTTTACAAGTAGGACCCTATGCACTATCTATTCAGACCTACTCTTGGCTGCTCGCGTCAAGAGGTCCGCGAAGATGCTGGCAATCACCCCCCTTAGTTATTTATCTGTTCCCTCCTCAGGCAGGGCTTTAATGCAAATATTAGATCTTCTGCCAGAAGTTCCAGGTTGTGGGTTGCCGTGGCCAGCTGTTCCAAAAGCGTGTCTACCTTCCTGGCATTGTCTGCTAGGTCCTGGATCGCCCTCTCATTGGTGTTCACCCATTCTTATATCTTGCTCACAGAATTTCTTGGAGGGCTCTCCGCTAGGTCTTCCCCCATACCCTCCATGTGTTTCTGGACCATGCCTGTGATTTTGTCACCAAAGTCTGAAGAACTGCTTGAGCACGGTTGTATTGACCACCTCGTTGCCGGCCTCTTGTGGGTGGAGGATCCTCTTTTTCCATCTGTTCATGCTCCAATCCCCCTACCGGGAGGACGCCATTTCCATTCCCCACAACTTTGGGAGGTTGGAATCCTGGGGTTTCTTGACCCTTTTTGCGGACACAATGTAGTCCTTGCCTCTGGACTTGGACCTGTTGGCCTTTCCCCCTCAGTCCAATCAGGCCCTCTATTTGCTCCCTTTACGCTTGCTGTGTCCCTGGAGCCTGGGCTCTAGGCCCCCCCTTTGTGTCTGCTGGAAAAACCGCCCTGTCGTGCCGCGGGGCTGCCAGCCCCACCCTGGCCCTGGGGCCTCTGCTCTCCCAGCCTGGCCACCTACTTCTCCTGCCTCCTTTCTGGCTATATTTACCTCTGTGCCCCTGTTTTCTTGTCCTCTCCTCTGTCTGCTGCTTGCTGGCTTAGCCCCCTCCCTTATAGGCCACTGTCCACAAGAGCCGCTCCGCTGTCCAAGTACTTAGCAGGGCCCCTCTTTGGGCCAGCATGCGTTGTCCCGTAGCCTGCTGGGTTTCTTGCCTGTGCGTGTGGTGCTCTGCTAGGGCCAAAAGGGTAGAGCGGGATAGGGCTCTACACGTTCCTGGCAAAAGTATCTGGCCCCGCGGGGAGCCCCTAACGCAGGTGCTCCGGCCACACCTCCAGTCCGCTGGGTGCTCCAGCTCCTTCATCCTTGGGAGGGCCCCCTTCCCCGGCTGCCTCGGAGTACCTCTTCCTCTGGCCTCGGCCTACAGCAGACACGCCACCTACCCGCTTGGCTGCTGGGCCTTGGGGTTTCTGCACCAAACCTTCCCCCTCAGCTGGATCCTCTTCGTTTCGTTACCTAGGAGGGGAGGACCTCCTTGTGCCCCACACCGGCTCCCCCTCTCCAGGTGGGCGGGGGTCAGCGCCTCCCTTTGCAGTCCACTGCCAACTCCCAGAAAGTCGGGTTGTTGTCTGCAGGTCCACGCACAACGGTGCAGATCCCGGCTACCGCACCGGGCAGAGTCAGCAGTCACGGGTCTCTGCTTAGTCGCTTAGGCTGTGCCTTCTGGCACACAGCCGGGCGCCGCAGGCATTCATCACCCGCACCACGTCCCCTTCTCACTGGACCTCTGGCTCCTTTTCCAACACCTCTGGAGGGGACAAGGCTTACTTTTTCTTCCCTTAATGCAGTCCCTGGGTGCATGGAAGCATCGATTACGGTGCTCCCTGTTTTGCGGTCATCTTGGAATCGTGATTTGTGCGCTTTTATGTAAGAGCATAATATGTTTAAGTAAGGTCTCCGGAATGCAACACCTTTTAAGTTTGTGCCATATGTTTTCTCTATTCACCGTTTCAAATACACTGGATAATTCCATGCTAGCGACATATATGGTTTCGCTGAATTTGCTTTGGCAACAAGCTTGTAAGTGGCTTAAAAATAAAGCCATTCAAAGAGATGCCCAGTTTTTTACAGAATTCAACCAGAAATGTTAGTCGGTTCGAGACCTGGGCTCAGTTCTCAAGTTCTTTAAAAATGAGTGAGGCAAAAACATTGCTTGCCACGTCTAATATTGCGATGAGGCAATAATTGAAAGGGTGGGCTCCATCACCCTTCTTAAAGAGAGGAATAGGGTAAAAAAAAAAAAAGATGGCATGATGCGGGTAAAATGTCAGTTTCTAAAGTAACATTAAAAAGTATTACCAACATGTGTGCCCACAGTGCGACACTTTATGCTTAATTGTGATAGGTGCTAAAGCATCTGGCCTAGGAGCTCTTGATTTTTTTTTATCACATTCCGGGTTTCAAAACTGCCTTCCCATTCAAGGAGGTTTCCTTTTATTATAGGCTTTGTAAGGTCTATTTGATTAGGCAAGGCTTCAATCACCAGTTATTGTAGGAACTGGTGAGTGAAGCACCCAGCTGATCGGTAGCATTAAGAACCTCCTAGAAATTCTAGACATTTTTCCGTGAAAGTAATACATGAGCCTCTGGAGATTATAGCCTGCGCTCAGCCGGACAGAGATGTGAATCATCAGCGGAAGCTACCAAACAACAACGGAGTGTTAATTGCCAAAATAAAGTTAATGAGCGAGCAACGGTCTATAAATCCATACTATGTACTCAAAATACAAATAGTAACCAATGGCACTAAATATCCAAAAAAACACAGAGGTTACATTGATCTATAAAAAGATATGCAAGAGGACTACTTTCTAACGTTATTGTAGGAACGAAAAACAAAATTATGCAAAAAGAAAAAGCACAGAATAGTTACTTCATAATGTCTTTGAGTAAGGTAAAAAAAAAGGGGGCCCAACTAGTATCATGGTAAAGACAGATGTGCAGAATGCATGAGAAAGGGCAACTACACTTTAAGTTCACTGTCTTTGTCTTTGTGTAAAAGGGTAGACAGCATCCAGCAAGTCTTCTTGGCACTTCTTTCAGGTTTGAGTCACGGTTCAATGTAGCAAACTAGCAAGCACTGCCGTGTGATTCAACAAATGGGGGGGCCTGGTGGCCTTCAGATGTTTTAGAGCAGACTCCAGTCAGCATTGGTTTGATGACCTTGTCGCATCTCAAATAGGGTGCCGAAACGTTCTGTCCTAACCGGTTGATGTGACGAAGACTGAAATGGCAATCAAATATGATCCATTGGAACTAGGGTGATTTCAAAACAAGTAGGCTCGACTGTCTTTCGAGTGGCCAGACCGACATAAAGGTGCTCGAAGCACAGCCAGCCATCCAGCTCCTGTAGGTGTCTTGCAGCTCGATCGTGGTTCAAAGGCTGCTTAACATCTTGAAAAAGCCTAAAATTCATCCTGGTGTTTTATGAGCAACAGCAAATGCCAGTTGCTCATAAAACACCATGTTATGTCTAGTGTTTTGGATGTGGCAGGCCTGGAACTACTTTCCCTGGTACTACTTTACCTGGGTTATATAAACCACACCCTGACTGCAGAACACGCTTCGTGTTATTCTGAAACTAGCAGCGTGACGCTCACCATGTCCAACTCCTGGTCTTCAGCATCTTCCTGTAATCTTGCAAGAACAAGATTATTCTGTCTTACCTGAGAAAACACCATCCAGCACTCAGCATCTCAACTGGGCTGCAATATGTGGAAACCGAGAGAAGAAGAAACATCAGTCACCTGTGAGTACTAGCTTAAGGACTTCCGGCGAACTGCTACCACAGCTGTTGTTCGAACATTGAGACCTGCAATAACGAGAAGGGAAAAACAATATTAGAACGCATGCTACCAAAACATCGAATTCCATCAGTCTTACCTGAATGCCATCGTGCTATGCCACGCTTCCATCCAGAGCACCACAGCAACATCTGCAAAGGAAAAGAGACATTCAGGTTTGCTTTCAATATTAAACAACCGCACATCGCTGTACCTTCCTTAACGGATTCCGGGTGCCTGTTTTCCATCGCGCTCTCATCCACTCACAGCACCACAGCGGCCTGTGAGGAGAAGAAGAAAACACAGGTTGGCTTTAAAAGACAATAAAGGCGCTGCGCTTCGTGCTTTCTCTTACCTATAAAACGTGCCTCTCCATCCGGCACGCAAGCATCAAGACCTTTGCACCTGAAAAGAAGGAGATGGACATTAACAAATTCCCACCATAAAGAGAACAAAGACTTACAATTAACAAACCTACCTGCCTACCAGCAGATTCGCGGTCACAGCAGGCCTGGGCCCAAGGAAGGCATACTGCACCAGTAAAGCAACTCGGGCAGCTCGCCAACAAACATCAAGCGCCCCTTCACAAGAAACGCAGGACGGATAGCTCACCCTACAAATAGCTAAGGTGAGAAAAGAACCCAGTGGGAAGGGAATCGGTCAGAGGGAGATGAGAGATTCACCCATTAGAGACAGTTATCACAAATCCTCCCTTCTGTAATTGCAGATTTATTATTCAGCACTGGGCAACTACGCATCCAGGGTTCCAGATCTCACAGCCTTCCAGACGCCCCCGTAGATATCAGGTGAGAGTAACAGTGATGGCCACAAGGAAAGCAGTTTTCCACGAGAGGAACTTGAGAGGGGCCTGATGCATAGGCTCGAAAGAGGCCCCCATGAGCCTTGCCAGCACCACATTGAGTTCCCATGTCGGGGCAGGAGCCTTCACCAGTGGGAAAGATCAAGAGCGTCCTTGACTAGTCGATGAGACCAAAGTGGCGATCTTCATGGAGACCAAGTGTACCAGGAGATAGCTGCCAGATGAACCTTGATAGCGTGCGCCAGACCGGTCTGGGCCAAGGAGAGCAGGTATGGGAGAACCTGTGGGCTGCAACCCTCAAAGAGGTAATCTTCTGCAACCAGCACCATGTAGCAAAGCGCTTCCACGTCAACGACACCCTGGCCTTGGCGAGGATCTTTCTGCAGTCCGCAGGCAACTCGTATCCACCAAACTCTGGGGCTGCAAGAGCCAAGCCTTCAGGTTCAGCGACAGCGACCCTGGGCATTGATGTATGATAGCGCCTACTTCTATGATGAGCAGATCCAGAACTACCAGCAGCTTGACCGGGGGTGACGCTGACAGACTGAGAAGGTCTGCATACCAAATCTACTGCGGCCACGCGGGGGCGATGAGTATCATCCTGCATCGACATGTGAGTGTATTGACGGCTCTTAGCAGGAGAGGCAATGGGGGGAAAATGCATACAGAGACAGGTCTCCCCAAGGGAAGGAGAAAGCGTACCCCATGCTACTTGTTTGGTGGAATCTACTGGCAAACATTTGGCATTTGGAGTTTGCTGCCGCAAACCGGTCTACCTGGGGCCTGCCCCACTTGACGAAGATGCGGTCCACCTGGTCCTGCTGAAGTTCACACTCATGGCAGGAGCACAACTCCCTGCTGACGGAGTCTGCAATGGTGTTCTTGACTCCTGCTAGGTGAAGAGGAACGAGAAACATCCCTTGACCAACGGCCCATCGCCACAAATCCCGTGCTTCCTTGGAGAGCGCTGGGGATCGAGTGCCCCCGTTTCCTGATGTAGAACATTGGGGTGGTGTTGTCCGTGAAGATCCTCACCACCTTGCCCTTGGGAGACGGAAGGAACAACTTCAGGGCCCAGAACACTGCTCGCAGCTCCAGGATGTTGATATGGAGGTTCTTCTCCGGTAGCCACAGGCCTCTGGTGTGTAGATGTCCGGTGTGGGCTCCCCAGTCTTCCAGAAAAATGTCTGTTGACCGTCTCCTGGTATGGAGGGGTTTGAAACCCCATGCCACGGGCGATGTTGGAGCGAATGCCCCACCACCTTATCACCCGATGGAACTCGTCGAGCGGGATCTTTTTTACGCGAAACTTCTGGACACCTGAATTCAGCGAGCGTCCATGAACTCCTGAAGAGGTCTCATCTGCAACCTGCAGAGCCGGATGAGGTAGATGCAGGACGACATCATGCTGAGCAACGACTTGATTGTTCGTACTGTGGCAGTCTTCAACAACAGCCGATGCACCTTCCACTGAATGGCCACTATTCTCGCTTCTGAAGGCAACGACAGTCTGGCTCCTAGGAACAGTGTGTTCAGCAATGGTGTCAAGCAGGCCTTTGGATGGTTGATAGAGCATCCCAGACCAGTCAGCAGCTGGACGGTCGCCTCTGTGTGTGTCCGACGGCCAACTCTCAACAAGTGGGCTTGGACGAGCCAGTCGTCGAGATATGGGTATACATGTATCCCCGTTGATGCAGGTGGGTCACCACTGGTGCCAGACATTTCGTGAACACTCTGGGGGCTGACTTCAAGCCGAAGGGCAGGGCCTTGAACTGATGGTGCTGTCCCAGTTTCCTGTGAATGGGGACGTGGAAGTAGGGGTGCCCCAGGTCCAGTGATGTCAAGGAATCCCCTTTTCTCAGTTGGCCGAGCATGTGCAACAACGTGACCATCCTGAATTTCTGAAACTTGAGGTACTTGTTCAGACGTCATAGGTTCAGAATAGGCCCCCAGATATTACACCCCCCCCCCCCCCCAACTGTCTTTTTATTTTTTTGCAAAAAGTATCTGGAATAGACTTTGGAGCCCCAGAGTCGTTGGGAGACTAGCTCCACGCCCCTTTCCACAGCATGGCCCGCACCTCCTCCAAGAGCTGAGGGATGTGCTGCTCCTGATAGGCCACCGGAGGGATCCGCCGACACATGTGCTGAAACTGTACAGCATGTCTTTGGGCGAGAGTGTCCAGCACCCATCTGACAGTGATTCCCCCCACCCCCCACTCACTGACGAACCTCGTCAGCCGGCCTCCCACCGGGGTGCTGGGTTGGGGGCACGACGTCCTGTCCGGTTCAGGCTTGCTTCGGTGCCGGCATCCTGCCTTACGGCGTCGACAGCGCTGTCCTCCACCGTAGGCCTGGGAACGGCCTCTGTAGGCTTCCTAAATCATAGATCTGGAAAGCTGGCGGTACGATGATGAGAAACCTTTGGGCGACATGCTCGACTTTTCTCTGGAGGAACAGAAAGAAGAGCAGTGCTGCTGGAGTGTGCCCAGGGAACGGGGCGTCTCTGTATCCGCTTTGATGGCTTGTAGGGACACGTCAATGACCTTACCAAAAAGGTTATCCCTGTTGAAAGGCATGTCCAGTACCTTCGTCTGGACCGCCTAGCAGAAATGTGTGGCCTTCATCCAGCCCTGGCTACCAAGGCATATACCATTCCCCATCTGTCGTAACCCTGTTGGCAATGTCCAGCAGCACAGTGATGGCGTCATCCGACGCCACCTCCCCCTCCTGAAAGAGAGCGATTGCCCCAATTCTCTTGTCGTCGAGAGGAGGAACTCCAAAATCGGACCCAGCTTGTATCACAGCTCCCTGTCGTACCTGGCTAGGATTGCCAGTGTGTTGGCCGCCATGATGGTGGCCGCCACGGTGTAAACTACTGGAGGGACTGAAGACGAGGGTGGGTTAAATTTACCGTTTCCTCGCTTCCACCGGAACCACCAATGGTTGCAACCTGAGGAATTTGGGTGCCGATTCCGGCACCCGGTACTACTTCACGAGCCTATCCCATTTGGCCGGAGCCATGCAAGGGTTCTTCAAGAGGGCCAGGCCTGCCACCGAAACGTCATCCAGAAAGTGCACCGCCATGATGGTCTTCCTCTTGGCCTCATGCCTCTGGTACAAGAAACCCTCCTTCTTGGTTTCTTCAGGCACAAGCTGGAACAGCTGGGAGGCTCTGGAGATCATGGATTTTTTTTATTTTCTAAAACATATGGTTTATAACAAACCTTTGTTACAAGTACAAAAAAAAAACCCCAGTATTCCTCGACTAGCTACAATTCGCTTTTGCATAGCTTCGCAAATCCTCAAGGCAGGTGTATATATTTGCTTAGCACGACTGGATTTTTCTCCAAAAGAACCCTTCAAGGGTAGACCAGAGTTCCCATGGAGTTGAGATACATACTTTTGTCCCATGCAAAAACACTGGTGATACTTTTGCAGAGTAGTAAGTATGGGCACCAAGGAGAATCTGCCAAACTTTTTAAGTATGATTCGGCCTTGCGTGATTAGAGACCTCAGTCATGCTTTCGGATTTGTCCGGTGGGCTAGGTCAACTTTGCTGTTATTAATACGCTCTCCTAAGTAGCAGACTTTCTTGATTATTGAAAGAGCTTGATTGGAGAGGTGCACTTTAATTCTGAAAAACGACTGCAGTTGCATGGTCCGAGAGTCATAATATTGGTTTTTAAGGTGTTAATTTCCAGTCCGTTATCTGTCAAGTATGCAGTTGACACAGCGATAGTTGTAATCAAATCTGAGTCGTGTCGATCAATACGGTATTGTCCACATAAAGAATGCAGGAAAGAGTGTGCCAACCTTGGGTGGAATAGATCGAGTTTTGTTCATATGTTCCGTCATATTGGAAAGGAAAACATTGAATAAGGGTGCCGCAAGCGGGCAGCCTTGCTTCAATCCATTATTGACATTTATCTTCGTAGACAGCAGGCCTCGAGCATTAAGCCCTATTCGAATTTCAGTATCATCATAAAGGGCTCTAATTGCAGCCAACAGATCAGCAGGGCAGCCCCATGCCTCCATCTTGTTCCATAGCAGAGAACGATTCACTGAGTCGAAGGCGTTCCTTATGTCGATGAACGCCAAATACATTTGCCTACACTTCAGATGCGCTTTCACTTTCAGTATGTTTAGGAGGAATATATTTAACTCAGTGCCGACTCCTTTTGTAGAACCCGATTGATGTGGGTCGTCCCTGTCGTATGATGCAATCCAAACTTGCAGATGCTGTAGTAAAAATGAGGCGAACAGTTTACCGAAAGCTCCCAGCAGGGCAATAGGAAGTAACTTTGCAGGGTTCTCTCTTGGGCCTTTTATTATAAATCGGCACAATCATTGCCAACTTCCAGGATGTGGGAATCATCTCTGTCACCAGAATGTGAGTAAATAAACTGAGGATCAGAGGGGCCCAAGCTTTTGGAGTAGCTTTAATCATTGAGTTGGTTATGCCATCTGGCCACGTAGCACTCAAAGTGTTGGCCTTCTTAATCAGCAGTTTCACATCAGCCAAGTGGATCGGCAAGCACCATCTATTCGTTGAGTGAGAGGCCGAGGGCAAGGTGGGCCCATTTTCCAAATTGTAAAGCTCTCGGTAGTGGTCAACCCATCTTTCTTCTGAAATGCGGTTCGCTAACAGCTTAATCTGCAAGGAATCTGCACCATTTAATAGTTGCCATGTTGATCTTGCATCCTTACGAGAGAGCAGACACAGCATCAGTTCATCGTCATTCTGCGACATCACAGCTTTGTGGCTCTTGATCCAGATCTTGTAGCGCCGTTTTCTTTTTTCATCATTAGCCCACTTGTGTCTTTATGTCGGCGCCTAAGATTCAGATCTTTATTCAGGGTTTTCTTTGCTTCGTCAATGGTCTTACACAAGACATGTTTGTAGGGGGTTTAGTGGTGTGATGGCACCGAATTTGTAACAGCAGTAGAAGAAGTAGGTAATTGACATCGACTCCTGATTGGAAGTGGCCTGTTAGAGACTCCGAAAGTGTTACTAGGTCTTTGCGGCGAAGACATAGGAGATTACGTGACTAATTGATTTCTATGAGTACTGGCCAATATTCAGAAGCATCAGCTAATTCGGCGATCCAAATCAGTTGAAACAACGCGTGGTCATGAACCGATTTCCAAATTACTTTGAAGGATTTAATGTAGGGCAAGAGGCCTCTGGATGTAAAAATATAGTCCAGCACTTTAAAGGAACAGCCGTTAGACTACGTCAGTTGACAATGACTGTTCTGTAAATGGCTGTTCACCATATGTACGTCTCGAGATGACAATGTGGTCATCAAGTTAGTAGCACGCCTCGATTCCTTCTGATGGAGCGCAAGGGCGCTGGTGGTATTACATGGGCAATTAAAGCTGATACCCCAACAACGATAAAGTGAGGATTGAAGTCGGCAGTGTGTTTGTCAATCAGTGTGGACAAAGCAAAGAGGAAAATCATCATTTGAAATGTCAGTGGTGTTCCAACAGTCATTCAGAATCAAGTAGCGTTGTAGGGGAGCAGTTGTATGTGTTTGAGATTCCTATGGCCTGTGGAAAATTATTTGGAGAATCGAAGCATTCCATTTTTGGAATATTATCATTTCTGATGAATGTGAGCAATCCTGAAGCGGGACGGCCCAAAGATCCTTCATAAACTGGATTCAAGACTTCAGTGTATCCGTCGAGCACTGGTGAAGAAAGGAGCCAAGTTTCTTGCAGACAAATAATTTGGAAGGCTCCAGAAAAAGAACAAATCATTTGGAAGATGGGAGAAGCCTCTGGTGTTCCAGAAGGCCGCTTTCCATAAGGTCTTTCATGTTTACTGTACATCTTCAGGTGCCAATTGCTTCACATTAGGACAATGTGATGAACCAGATTTAATTTTGTGGTTGAGGACAGCGATGAGACTGAGTCTGTACGGGCCGTGATGAAAAGTCAAATATTAGGCACCTCATGTGCAACAGGTCAGTCAGATTTGTGAAATGAGAAAGCATGGACTTACCCATGCTAAAATCAGTAGATTTCAAACTAGAAGGTTTTTGCACATGATCGGTCATCTTAGAAGGGTCCTGGTGTCAGTCAGTGTCTTATTCCAGCTGTTCAACAGCCCTAACTTCATTTCTCTACAGTCAAAGCCCATCGGATGTAACACGTGGCCCATATCTAGAAGAGCAGAATTAATCAAAGATGTTTTAAGTGTAAAATTACTTTGTCCGTGATGTGTTTGGTGGGGAATTCAACAATCCCGATATCTTGTGAACATAACAAACCCAACTGTGTAATGGAGTAAAGTAATTTTAGCATGATAGTGCAATTCAGGATTAAGTTGTTGTGATCGGCCAGCAAACGCTCAAGGATGAGCAGCAAGTCGTTTTGACAGGAGTTGTGTTTGGGATGCTAAGGGTGCTGTCTATACAGGCTGCGTCGCGCCTGGTGGATCGAAACAAGACATGTTGGTGATCTGAAGATTTAAGTGCTGGCCGCCCTTGAATGCCAACGGCGATCAGTCATTTCTCAGTCAGAGTGAGGAACAGACCGAGATTAGAATGTGTCCGATTGCGAGTTTTATGCAAGGCTGAAGTTATGTCATGGCCATTCATGTGACCAATTAAAGGTGTAGGCTTCAAACAGGAGGGACTGCGGCTGCAAGATGATTAACGGACAGCGGGGAGTTTGACTTGGGTGAAACGGCAGCATTGCTAAAACGGAAGGAATTATCGCCAACAGTGTAAGTTGAAAAGTACAGTCACCCCCTCATCACTAATGCAGGACAAATCTCCCAATAATGGTATTTTTTCCTGAGCTTTTAACAGTGGGCCAGGTACAGAAGTAGCCGTTACTGTCATCCGGAGAGAAGGCAACTCTTTGGTTTCCTGAGCGGGCAGCTCACACAAGTTAGATAGATTGCGAATTAAATGCCTTGCTTTGTTAGTTTTGTTATCCTTTGGCATCGGCTGATTCTTCGATTTCTTTCCCAGGGTCACCTCTTTGGGTGGATGGTGACTCGCCTTGCGCTTTTTCCTTTTAGGACCTTCAAAGAAAGGGTGGCGGTTCATTTTAGAATGGGGAACTGCAAAGCGATTAATAGTTCTGGAAGGTTCAGGAAACAAGTTCAATAAGCATGGCTTTGCCTTCTCCAGTTGAGCGTTATATTAAGGGAGCACTGAATTGATGTCAGCCCGGGGTATCGTTTTTTCATTTTTAGGAGGGCTCATGGTAAGAGGAGGCGCCTTAGTCAGATCAACGGGAATGCTAGACGTTGGAAGCAGAGGAAAGGCTATCATCTCGTTAGCTGCATTTTATTTGATTTCTGTGCCCTGCAGCAAGTTAGTCAGCAGGTCACAGGGACGTCCGGCAGAAGCAATTTGGTTATGAAGCAAAAGGTCAGATCTTTTTCTTTAGTGTTGAATCAATGGTTTCAAGTGTAACAAGTCAAGGACAGTGTACAGCAAAAACAAATATTGGCATGCTCTAGCTTTAGTGCGTCTTACAGCTGGCGTTGAATGGCATTGAATGGTGTCAGCAGCTTACATCTCTTGCTCAACACGTGTCTGCAAGGAAGTGATGAAAGATTCTATATGTAGAATTTTTTAATTGAGCAGGGCTAAAAGGGTACCTTCATGCTTAATATTCTCACTCATACCTTCATAAAGCTTTATGAAGGGAGCCAGGGAGATGGACACGGATGACATTGTTATAATGAACTGCAGAGGGAATAGAATGCAAGTCTGACGTGACTATTTGATCCAGAGGTGTGGTGATCAACGCTGCCCATTGGTTGTACTTCCAGGCCCTGATGTTGGAGAAGAAACAAACTAAGGCGGTGCGGGCTCAATGGGGGACGCCCATCGTCCAGAGTCTTATGGCTGTGCACTCAGGACAACAATGTTTGAACCAGCAAAATGTTCTTTCTGAGCACAGGCGACCCAGTTAAAGTCTGGGGAAGAGGGGGCCACAGGCTCATGATGGTCAAAGATCTGAGGGAGCGCAAGAGCATGTGTGACCGGCGGTGGCTCTGTTATTTCGTCAGCCGTATGGGCCTCAGACGAACCGTGTGCATGGGTTTTAGAAGAAATCTATGTAATAGGGACCAAGTTTGTGGGACCCATAAGTTGCACCATTTCACCAGCATTGTATACATCTTTATTAGGTTGCATCTATGTGGTTGCACCAGCAACTGCAGGCCCGTTACGTGTACAATTCAGTGCGGGGCTCACCTGGGAGATGTCTTGACGCGATCTGGTCATCGGGAAGAAACCAGGGGCTGGAGTAGTCGTATCCATCAGTTGTGGTCATGCACCAACACTGCTAACACTCCGAAGCGCTCAGCGAATGTTTAGAGATTATATGCAGGCAGGGAGGAGTCAAGGTGCTGCAGTAAGGTCAGTGAACGAAACACTCCCATGATCCAGCAACTGGGTAACAGAGTAACAGCACAGCTAACACTCCGAAGCACTCCAATCATGGAATGAAACAACCCCAGTGGGGACGCCCTAGGCTGCAGAGACCTGCTGGCCGCTGCAACGATATGGTCATCCATCGTCGCTGTGGCCATATCCGTCCCTGTGTCAGCTGGGGGAGGGCGGGCCCGGCCCGACAAGGATGTGGAGGCAAAAATGGGGGTGTCGGATGGCAGTGCCTCCTCTTCGCTGGTGGCTGATCGGGGGATTAGGGGACCATTGGGATCGGGCCTTGTGGCATCCTCTTCTGAAACTCCCACACCAAGGTGTGGAGGGTTGACAGAATGCCCAGAGACACAACCCTAGGCTGAGCTGGCGTGATCAGAACACTAGGCCCTGGGCCGCCGTCGTCCTCTTCCATATCTTCGTGCAAGGACTCCAGGTCCTAGTCGTCCATGGACAAAACTTCCATGGCCTGGGACACAGCATAGGGCTGATCCGTACCCTCCTTGCACACCCTTTTTACCACCCTGAAGGGTGGAAACCAGATTCTGAGACGGCATCACCTTCTCCGGCTTGCCAGCAGACTTCGCCAAAGTCCCTCTGGCGGTTTCTCGCATTGGGGGCAGGAACAGCTTCTGCGCCACGGAGATTACCTTCAAGGGGTCAGGCCCCTTCGCCACCACCAGCTCAATCATCGACAAAGACTAATCCTGCACCAATTGGGCCTTCTTGGGTAGTTTGGCCTTCTCCTCCGCCCATGGCTTCTTGGGCTTCTCCCGCAGCTTTGCCGAGTTGGACAATTTCCTTTTTGAGGAGCTTGATTGCCGGCTGACAATGGAGGCAGATGGCGATGTCGAGCGTGCCCTGGCCACCGTGGGACCTGCTTATGCGTCGACCCCGGTGGACCCGGACTTGCGGGTCTTGGCCTTGTCTTGGGCCCCCACAGATGAGGCGCCCTCAAGGACTTAGAAAAACACTCCTCGGACCGGCTGGTTCTGGGTGAGGCATGACCCTTCTCGGAGCATGGGACAGAAGCTTTGGCGTTCAGTCAACTGTGCCTGTCCTTCGTTGTGTTCTTGGAGAAACCAAGGCATATCTCGCATTCTCGTTCTGTGTGGTCTGGATGCAGACAGTAGAAGCATTGCAGGTGATTGTCTTAAACACTTTCCATAGCCCACACTTGGTGCAGGGCCTGAAGAGTGATCTTCCTTCCTTTTCCTAAGTCATGGTCGGAGAGCACAAAGTAGGCCTGATGGCCTTCTGGAAACTACAATTATCTTCTTGAGAGGGCGCTGAAATTCACGACAATGGATACCTGCTGTTAGTAGATGGAGAAAAGAGAACACAGGCTCTTTTGGAACATAAATAGACTGCTTTTCTGCGAAAAACACAAAAACATAGAAATAGCTTGCAGAGCAAACTCAAGGACTGCCAACGCTGAAGCGTGCAGTAAAAAATCTGAAGATGGCTCCCAGAGGAGGAGCTTAGGGAGAGGAATGTCATTGGATGGGGGCAGTATGACACAGAGGACAGCTATTGGTTTAGAGGAGAAATGCAGTTTATAAGTGAAAGTGAAACTGTTTTTCTTTTAGCAAGGATTCCCAGCCGGACGACGGGTAATACTCATGAGCATACAGGGAATATTCATGAGCATATGAATCCATGCCAGACTCCATGCTGGAGAAACTTGATTTAATACAGGAAATTGACTTTTGTACGATCCTGATATTTGCAGGTAGTCAAGGAGCTTTTTGGTATGTGGCATTAGGACCGACCCTCTCATCTTCCTTGGGTTACCCCCCCTCCCCCCACCCCCAATTAGCCCAGGATAGTCCCAAGCCTCAGTAATCCCTACTGTTTGATGCTTTGTTTAGGACTAAGGTGCTTTTCTTAAGATAATGTGTTAGGGAGAATTCTCAGAAAGGTGCCGATTCCCTTCTAGCGTAGAGATCCCCCCGCCCCCCATCTCTTTTGCTGCACTTTAGGACTTTTTAATTTCTAACCTGGTTGAGTGAAACCTTTTTCCCCACTCGCTCATTTATTTTTCTGTGATTTGGAGTCTGACTAACTCCATAGGCATCATCTTTACATTGTGACACACAGCACCTTCAGTGCAGTGGCACAGGGAAGCCTCTTAGATTTCCCAAAGGTTTACAAACCTTCTCTTGGTAAAACTACTGTTTCCAAGAGCAGTGAAGTTTAGTGGACTTTACTTACATTTTGTAACTTTTTAGACCCAGCACACACTATCTTACCATAGAGTGATGGAGGGGTTACTTAGTATCCCCTTTGTCTAGTTTATCATGCAACATTTTTATGTTACCCTTTCCACAATTAATGGCTGGTGGCAGTGGTTTACTTTTTACTACCATTGTGTGTTTTTACCACGGGATGCGTTCACAGCTGCTGTAAGGCACCCATGGATGCTCATTTTGTCAAAATGGCCCCGGTCTTGTTTTTTTGCCATTTCTTGTTGGAAAGGCCCTTCTTGAGATTTACTCTGCGCGACAAACAAGGTTTGGTCCCTTTGTTTGTTTCATCTTTGGCGGTATTCACGAGTGAAGCCCACCTCTGGCTCCAGTATGTCTGGCAGGGCAGGAAGTGAGGGAGGTACCCGAAACTCCCTGTGCTTAATCCCCTTGGTTACAGGAATGCTCCTAAAGGTGACTGGACAGCTGGCTGTCCTTCCAGGACAGCCACCCTGCTGTGTGATTGACAGCTAGGCTGGAATGAATGGGAGAAACCTACATTAAAGGTGAGGCTTTTTGGCTTGGAAGGCAGAATCGACCACTGGACGAAGGAATACGAAGAAGAACTTGGAAGAGATGCCTGCAGCAACTCCTGGACCAGTGGTTTGCCCGGTCAAGCCCCGCTGCTGTGGTGAAGCTCCAAACTCGGTTCAACTAGAGAAACCCTGCAAGAATGGCTTCTCCCCTTGGGTTGGTGGGACCAATCAACCCCAAAGTAAACTCGTCTGGACATCCACTCGAAGCTGGCTGTACTTCCGCTGCTGCTGCTGGAACCGAAGTGGCAGGGAGAGGAACACCAGATCGAGTACATCGCTTTTAAGCCGGACCTGAGCGCCAGGAAGATCTTCCAGACTTCCCTGAAGCAAGACTGACCAAGCCTGACCCACCTCAACAGAGTGCTGGGCCCCAGATGGGAGGAAAGTCTAAAGTGGCATCCAAGAACCGCGGTGTTGCTATTTGCTGTAGATTAGGAGCTGAAACCGCAAAGTACAGCTGAATTGAAGTTTGACCGTTGCTGCTGCCGACCTTCCTATTGTGTTGCAGGAGTCCCCAGAAGTCCTTCCTCTTGACCCTACGACTCAGGCACAGGAACAACAGGATCTGCAGAGCCACACAGGAACAGAAGCCAGCTAGAACCATTTCTGCTAACCAAAAATACTGTAAACCTAAGATGACTTAACTCTTGTTGTGTAGCATTACTTGCTCTAAGGGGAGACTGGTCTTGGTTGCTTTTGCAGAGTTAATTGCAGCTTTGCCCCTTAAAAGCCTCCCAGCTTGTGGCCCTTCAAGTGAATCTTATTTCTACAAGCTTTTCTAAAAACATTGTGCAAGACTTTTCCTTACCTGCAAAGAAAATCTTCAGCTCCCCTGGACATTGTTCAACTAACATGGACTGTCCTGGCTCCCTGAGAGACTCTTCTACCTCTGACTTTAGGCTTTTGCCTTTCCCCCAGGAAAGGGTTAATTTACTTGGCATTGGAAGGTTTAAAAAGTACTTACCCGTTTAATAATTATTTGTTAACCTTTGTTTTATTCCTCTATTCTATCTTTTGCACCCCAAACTCAGTATTGCTCTACATATACGAGTGATAAATCGATGTCCACAGTGTCTTAGCTATTTAAGTCACCTGAGGGTGTAGGAAGTGTCTGAGTGCCATCCCCAATGGGTATCATCTGATTTAGAGACACTGTGTTCTGAAGTGTATTATAATTGTGACATGATTCACTCACTTCTAAATAAGGCTTATATAACTGTTGAATTAATAATTGTGTAATCAAGAAATCTTGAGTGCAAGTATTTCTTTGAATAACTGTCACTGAAGATCTGTGTTAAAACCCTACTGCTCACATTGACCCCGCTAGAGATCAGCATGGCTGCTGAGCCACACTACCAGCCTGTGTAGTACAGACTTATACCAAAGGATGTGTTCCTATTGCCAGGAGGTCAGGGTTGCTGTAGTCTTCAAAGGATACTGCACACGATCTTGCCTAACATAATGGCTCACTATCTCCCTTGGGACTTTTTCTGTAGCTGGGATGGGTCCTTGCACTCTGTTGAACACGCTCAGACAGTCATGCACAAACTGATATTCTACTCTGCACTTCCCCTTTAGTTCTCCTACCTCCATCCTTAGAAGGAGAGGGAGAGAGGATAATATCTACTACCTCTTGTTGCTTCCACTGCCTCCATTCCTATCGCTACTACCACCGATCTACTAAAACGCACTCTTCCCCTTATTTTATTTGTGACCACTTATCATATGCTACAGCTTCCCTGCTACTATTATTACCTCTCCTCTTCACTCCTACCTCTCTCTCTCACTCAACTCCCACTATCTCCTCTCAACTACTAACACTCACTGCCACCACCTCTCCATTACTAATGGTGCCAATCATGACTACTAACACTGTTATACTACTACCACCTCTCCACTACCACTTGCTTCTCATGCATGAATACTCACTCTGCAGTACCCTTTGGTCGGTAATGGCCTCCAACCTCCTTTTCCCTCTCCCCTTGGTATTTGTCCCGTCTCCTCTGACCTCACACTACTAACCCACAATAACCCTTTCCTGCGTCTGTCCAAACAGTTCCAATTGATTGAACTTTCATAAATAAGGAAGACGCAGCGGACAACAAAAAAATGTGTTGCACGAGTACATGTGAGTCTGTTGTTCAGTTGCTGCGACACCGTTTATGTTCTCCACAGCAGTGCAGGAAATAGGCCAGAAAAAGACAGCGGAGCTCTGGCAAGAATTGTGTGATGACCTGTCCCCAGACCCAGGGGGTGACACTCTCGGATCTTCTCTGAAGCCGCATTATCACACGGACGTGCAACACACGCTTCAACGAGCAGGCGGCTTTCAGAAGACACTGCAGTCCAGCGGAGTCTTCAGAAAGCCGTCTGCTCGTTGAAACGTAGGTTGCTTACTTGTGTGATGACTCTGCTTAAGAAGATCATCATGAAGTCGAGATGTTGCATGCATGAGCACGCCACGTTTCAACAAGCAGACACTTTCAGCAGACTACGCACAATAAATCGAATACAGAAACATCCAAAGCCTCACATACAGCGCGCTAATGGAAGGAGTTCCCGGGACAGTTTCTATCAGCTGCAGGGCCGTCCTGGAGGCTCTCACAGAGGTAGCATTGGAGAAAACAGTCCACGGTTGTTCAAAATGCCCTGAATGTCTGCTATATGTAGCCTCTACAGGGGCAAAAGAGGGAGGAGTAAGCTGCCTCGAAGGTTAGTACTGACAGTGAAGGAGTTGGGTCGATTCCAAAGGTGAAACAGAGTAACCAATTGACCAGCTTGCAGGCTAGAATGAAATAGGCTTACTTCTTCGCCTGTTATGGATAAAAGCAGTTGGCTCTTAAAATCTTTTAAGACCATACATTTAAAAACGTGTCATTTATATAATAACTTGTCATTTGTATGTCATTTATATAGCGCTTTTATCCAAAGCGCTTTACATAGAACATTTTTACATACAATTATTACCCAATCGAAATTGGTCCTCATTTTATCAACCTCGGAAGAATGGAAGGCTGAGTCGACCTTGCTGGGATTCGAACCTGTGTCCTACATATTACAGCAGCGAGCACTCAACCTGGTGAGAGGAGGAAAGGGAATTTCTGGCAGTTATCTGACCTGGCAAAACCAACTAGGTAATAACTTAATAACTAATTTGCAGTCTTCAACGCCGAATAGTATGCAAAAAAGCATTACAAGAAAAAAAAATCGCTGCGATATTTTTCTCGTGGTCCTATCCTGTTTCTAACTTTGTTGTGCAGCGACATCTAGTGTTAAAAAAGGAAATGTCCATTAAAGGTCGGTTCTGAATATAAGAAATTGTTAATATGAGCTAAACAGGCGTTGCTTTGGAGGACTTGTAGAATACTTTCATTGCAGCTCCCAAAAACAAATGATTAAAAAGGGCCCGTACACGTGTAGTTCTAGAGTACGGGCGTCTTGATTTCTTGTTATGTTACTGTTTTTTATTTGGCATAATTGCTGACAGCGCTATGTACGGATGCGGTGCAGTTTAAGTATACAAATATGAATGTGCTGTGGTGCAAGAGCAGTTGGTGCAGTATAAATACCTGGAGTACACAATCAATATAATCGGAGAACTTATTGGAAAATCTTTTTTGTATCTCTTACCTGGCTGAAAAAGTCATGCTTTAAGTGACACCAACTGTGGATTGGGAAAGTGTTCTGCGCTTGTGCCCTTCCTCAAAATTAAAAGTAGCAATTCCCCGTTAAGCGTGTGTGAACCTAGAGATGCTGCATGCGAAGTGAGCTCATTTCATCCCGCGTAAGAATTCTTCATTACACTTTGACCATGTATTTTTTTTTATTGGTCAATTATTTCACCTACATCAGATTAGATGAGCGCATTGATCTAGTTGGTTCGTAGTGTGTCACTAAAGATTTCAAATAAGCTGTGTTTTTTCCATAGAGACATTTGTGCACCAAGGTAGCTGCCTTGAACTGTATGCAAGCTTTCATGGGGAACCAGTGCAGTGCCTGTGGGAAGAAATAGGATTCTTTATGGGACCTTTTTTATGATATGTACCGCATTATTTTGGACAATCTGTAGTCTCTGCAAGCTCGGTGTCAGCTGCGTAGAGGAGCGCATTGCAGAAGTAAATCCTGGAAAGTATAACCGATCATGCTACAGTAGAGCAGTTATTTTCAGTGAGGAAGGGACGGATGTTTTTTTTAAGAGTCTTAGATATTAGATGCAATTTTTTGCAACTTTTCTGGTGTAGGCTTCCTGCACTCAGGGAGGAGCCGAGATGAATACTGAGCGTGTTTACCTTACCTAGTACCGAGATGTTGCAGTCCTGGATGGCGAAAGTGATCATGACAAAGTTATTCACCGTGGTGACTACCTTACTCCTAGTCTATAGTCCCCTTTCCACCATACATGTGGGATATTCCGTCCTTCGGGATGGGACCAGAGCACTTTTAATAGCATAAAAAAAAGTCCTTTTATTTTAACGCGGGGCCACCACATGTGACCCTAGTCCCGCCTTCCTGAGCTCCGCCCCACGCATTGCCCTTCAGTCCTTGTCTATCGCCAGGTCTCAGACCATTTAAGCAACAATAGAGGATACTTATTAGATGGGACAGCGGGCGGGAGTATGGAGGAAAGGGGACTTTGGACTAGGAGTAAGGTAGTCACTACGGTAAGTAACTTTGTCATACTCCTACTTTCCTCCATACCTTGTGGGAGATTCCCAAGCACTGACCATAGGTATTATGGGTGGATGGAAATGTCCCTTATTGGAACATTTGAGCTCTTGCAGAGGGCTATCTTGCCGCTTGAATTATACGCATGTTGTCCTCAGAGAGGTTGAACTGCGCTAATGATCGCAACTCAGCCACCAGGCCGCCAAGCTGAATGATTGTGGGGAGGGATGTCAACTGGTGATTGCTCTGGTGAAGAAGGTCGGGAATTTGTGGCAATCTGATCGGGGTGGACACCGACAGGTGCTGCAGTTCAGAAAACCAGAACCTGGCTGGCCACCAATGTGCTATGAAGAGGAGAGTGCAGTTCGATGCACTCCTGAGTTTCCAAAGTGACCGATGAATCAGTGGCAAAGGATGGAAGGCATAAGCTTTCATGTTGTCCCACGAGATCTCGAGGAGCACCCCATCGCTGAAAAATCTTCGTGAGAACACCAGTGTTAATCTCCCATTCGTAACTTGCTGCAGATTGGCGGCTGAGGGAGTCTGCAGCCACATTGATGTGACCCAGAATGTGCACAGCTTAGAACCAGGAATTGTGCTGATAGCCCAATTCCAAATTTGGATAGCAAGGTCCACCAGGAGAGGAGACGTGGTGCCCCCCCGTTGATGTAAAACATCGCTACGGAATTGTCTGTAAGAATTCGAACCACACTGTTGGTTGTAAGAGGGTTGAAAAGCCTTCAGTGCCGGAAAAAGTGCTGGAGCGCCAGGTAATTGATATGGCACCGTCTGTCTTGAGGCGTCCACAAATCATACACCTCGAGGAGACGCAGTGTTGCTCCCCCTCCCAAAAGGGAGGAGTCTGTACTAACTATTACATGTGGGCACGAATCCTGGAAGGGGGTCCCCTACTGACAGGTTGCTGGCGGTCGACCACCATTGAAGATCAGTCATGCAGGATGGGACTGGAATAGTCTTGGAAACCGGTTCCGTAGCCTGGGACCAGCAGCTCCGAAATGCAAGCCGAGTGTGCCTAATTTTCAGGCGTTCAAGAAATAGAGCTAACACGCAAGAAGCCATGAGGCCCAAGAGTCTCTGCAAGCATCAAGCCGACATGTGAGAGGACATGAGGAAGAGCTGGCATGTAGTCGAAAGGTCTGCAATCCTGTCATCCATCAGGAACACTCTGGTGCTGACGGTATCCCAACAGAAACCCAGAAAGATCAGTTCTTGAGCGACCGTCATCGAAGATTTCCACCAATTCACTGACAGCCCAAGATGGAACAGGAGCTGAAGGAGTGACTAGAGATTGGCCGTAGCGGCCTGTGGACAAGGAATGTGCAGGAGCCAATAGTCCATGTATGGATATACATGGACCCCCTGTAGTCTGAGGAATGCTGCGATGATCGACATCTTCGTAAAGACACGCAGTGCCGAGCAGCTGAGACCAAACAGAAGCACACAATACTGGAAGTGTTCTGTCCCCACGGAGAACTGCAGATATGTTCAATGCAGGCTCCAGATCAGGGCTACCATGCTGAGCAAATCGCCCTTCCGGACTGAGGACTATCTGGCAAGGCGTAATCATCTTGAATTTCTCTTGTGGTAGAAAGAGATAGAACTTGGATAGGTCGACGATAGTGCGCAGGCCAGCCTGGTTGGGTTTGGGCACTGTAAACAGACACGAGTAGTAGCCCTCCCCTTGCTCCCTCAAGTGAACAGGTTCAACAGGCTCCGAGGTCAAGAAGTTTCTGTACCTCAGCTCCCAGTCTGCTGGAGGAGATTAGGGGGGAGTGGCAAGCAGAAGCCCATCCAATTGACTGACAAAACTCATCGGTCTCCGGGGATGGTCTGCCACGCCTCCAGATGAGACGGAATTTGTCCTCCCACCCGAGTCTCATGCGACCGATCAAAAACAACATTTAGATGTTTTTGTCGGAGGAGAGACCACCCGATGCTGTAGCGGAGGCTGTTGGCCGATAGAAAAATCGACCACCTTGGTGTTGCCGTTAACAGCGGGGCCCATCAGCTGGAGCATCACCTCGGTGCGCACGGCGGTCAGTTTCCGAAAGGCTCTGAAACCCGAGAAGGACCTTGTTTGTTAAAAAGTGCTGCAGTCCCGTCCCAAAGGAAGGAATGTCCCACACGTATGGAGGAAAGGGGACGGGACTTAGGAGTATTGGGCTGCAGTTTAACTCTTGCCCAAGATGGTCCAAAGATTAGTAGCTCTGTTTTTCGGATATTGAGGCACATCCAGTTTTCTCTCATCCAAGATTCAATCAGCTCGTAGGTGTCTTCAGGTTTTGCTGCATCTAAGGTGTAATCACCAGAGAGCTCCAGGAGGGTCCTGGAGCTCCTGGGTGTCGTCTGAGTAATTGGTAAAGAAGACCCCCGATTCTTACAAGAGACTGCAGAGATGTCTAGCATACAAGCTTACAAGTTAAAGAGTACCATGGACATACCTGCTGAGGCACTCCACAGGTTAAAGGAGCAGGTGAAGGAGGCATCTCCCCAGCAGACTCTGGACAGCGGTCCAGTCAGGAACAACTGGACCCATTTAGAAGTCCTCTCAAAGCGGTAGCATATGTACCTCAGGGTATAGAGCAAGCGCTCATGGTCTAGCATGTCAAAAGCCCCCGATAACTCCAACAGGACAAGCAGGCCAGCCTCTATCTGTAATTCCCAACATATGTGTCTGTAGATCTATGAGAGCGGTCTCAGTGCTGTGGCAGGGTCGAAAGCATGACTGTCTAGGATGCAGTACACTGATTGATTCAATGAACGTCTGCAGCTGTAGAGTGGCCAACTTGTCCAAGATTTTTAATAGAAGATTGCAATTCGTTATTGGTGTCAAATTCCTTGAGTCGTTGGGATCTAGCCGAGTTTTTTTAAACAACGGATTCACAGTTACATTTTAAAGATTTTCTGGGTCAACACAGGATTCGAAAAGAGGCATTTATAAGTCTAGCCAAGTATGGGGAAAAAAATCTCCTTATTGTCTAGGATCAATTTAGGTGGAAGGGTATTTCCTGCACAGACCGATGTATGCATCGTACCGAGTATGCACAGTAAATCAGGGATGGATACTGGGTGAAAGTTGAATGCATGGAGGTCTGAATTTAGGGAAAAGCCATTAATAGTAACGTTATTTGTGTTATGTAATTTGCCTTTTGGTTTAGAGACTTTAGTTTAGAAGGTCAGTTGCACCTTCGTGCAGTCCAGATTAGAGCGCAAACGCCACGGATTGTGCTTTTGATTTTTCTAAAAGAGTTTCAAGAGGTCAAATAACTTCTTAGCTTTACTCTCGGCTTCCTCAATTTGCTTGTAGGCACCTTCTAAGATTTTCCAGGCAGCTTTGTTTCAATGGAAGGGCATTTTAGTCTGCGTCTCTCAGCTTTTCTTTTATCTGACTTTTTGATTTAAGCTCTTGGGAGAACCATTTTTTGTGCCCTACGTTATCACAAACTGTTTCGGTTTTAAGCAGGGCTTGGGGAGGGGCAGGGGGGGTCAGATTTAGAGGTTATCGTCATCATTTTAGAGAAACATCTCTGAAAATCCAGAGCGTGTACTTTTTTAAAGTTACAGGTGGTTAGGCAGATTGTTTTCCTTAGCGAGCGGTGCATGGAGATGCAGGAGGAAATCTATCATGTAATGGTCAAAGCATACACATGGTGAAGTGTTGTTAACCTGGACAGTGAGGTTTCTAGCCATGCTCCCGTCTAGGATATTGCCTTTGGCTGTTGTAGGGTTTTTGTTAGTTAGGTACTCTATATTATTGAGGGCTGTTTCAAGGGCAATCACTTCTTTGTCGGCGGGGTTCGCTCGCCAGCAGTTTAGATCACCTAGGAAAAGTGAGGCACTATTGGGCCTTTTGTGATCGTCCAGGAGCTGTAAGATTTCTTCATTTAAGGAGGCCATTTCCACAGGGGGTCGATAGATCAGGATAAACTGAACACTGATGCATGGGGTAGGTCTGATTTTTAAGTGCAGAATCTCACAGTTAGTGCAGTGACTTGGAGCTTTAAAGAGCTGAATGGAGTTTTTTGCTTTTATTGCCACACCTCCACCAAGACCCTGATCTCTGTTTTTACAAAATATAGAGTAGTTTCGTGAGCGGCTATCGGGACCATCGAACCACTAGCCTCTGTGAACCAAGTTTCAGTTAGCAACATCATATTGATGTATATTTAACAATGTATTCATGGCGTGGCCAGCAAGCACAGCATGAGGACGTGATCTCTCAGTGCTCTCCGGGCCGCCAGCCGTATCCTGCGAAATCCTGACAAAATAGGTGTTTTACGCCCACGAAAACGACACCTAACAATGGCGGAAACCTGAAACAGTAAATCGCTGAAGCTAGGAGATAACCCGGCCTGTGAACCCAGAGATAACCGCCACAGAAAGAAGAGGTAGCCGGCATCGCGCTCAAAACAAGATGGCCGCCGAGCGCAAAAGAAGGAATAGATCGAACGCCACCAGCTACTGAAGCCGTGCCACAGAGACAAGTAAACGCCCAGCAACTGCGCTCCAAAATGAAGGCGTGAGCTCCCCAGGGTGATCATAAGAAGGACTCTCCTGCCTCTCCACCGCCACTTACCGAACAATGAGAAAGACAACACTAAGAGGAGCCCGCCCCCGACAGCGACCAGAGCTGTGCCATACTGAGCTCCAAGACTGATTTCGGGAGCTCCGCACTGCATAGAGCGCCTGCTGTACCATCCAAATCATCCGCCGCGTTGGCGTGTGGCTCGCGGATCCCCCTGGAGTGACAGAGAATCGCATAGGCGGTAAGGAGAGAGGGAGGTGGGAGACTGATGTCGTGGCCCATACTGGGAGGTGGTGTTTGGGGGGGGGGGGGAAAGAACCCCTGCCGCCTGACTATCCCGGCCGAGTCCTACTGGCCCCACGAGCACCGAAAAAAACAGCTGGCACACCGCCCAACTCACATGGCTGGGTACTATAATAGAGCAACTGCGGACAGGGAGTGGCCCACCTGTGGGACAACAACAAAGGGCATATACAGACGCAATGAGAACACCAACACTACCCATTGAAACACAACCTGCACCGAGAGAACTATATACGAACTGAAGACTGAACAACCAAAGTGCAAAATAAGCGTCATTTGAAAATAATCCAGAAAGCACCACTGCACCCAGAACCATACCCCTACTGTCAGTTTGCGGGCGTGCCCCAGCCCTGGGGGCGATATACAGACTAGCCTTCAACTGAATCATTGTGATACTATCCATGATTCTCTGGGTGAAGGCACACAGGACAGGATACAAATGCCGGCAAGATATATATTGAACTAGACTCTTTATGAAAACAGAACAATCCATAGCGGTATCCCCGAGACCAGGCAACATCAGGGTCTGAAAAACCACCACAAGCATCCGGCCATACCCTGCGGAAGCGAAAGACGTGGTGCTCTAATTGAAGGCAGTGAGAACAGTGAAGTCACGAGCAGACGAACCGCACCGCAGGTGAACCAAAGCATTTACACGAGACGACTCACTTTACCACTAGAATCAGGGGTATCAATAGAGGAAGCTGCACTAGACCTACAAAAGAGCTGGGTGCCCTGCCACTTAAGACGGAGCATAATTACATATCTGTCTGCAACCCACACCATGCTATCCCCAGATCAAGATACCCGGCTCACCTGGCCCCACAAAGACCCAAGAGCAGTAGTGACAATCAGATAATACCTTGCCAAACAGGGGCACCTAGACGGCTTATCTCACTGTTACAAGCTATTCTGCAAATATCAACTGTGCAGAAGCCCTCTACAACAAACTGTCATCCGCTAACCCATCATGGGGAAAGACAGAACAAAAACTGTGTCACCACAGAGCAAAATGGAGCAATACACAACCCCCGCCCAAACCTCCCCACAGGAACAAACCAAATCCAGCGAAACACTGGAAGCAGAAGGGGATATATCGCTCAAGGATGTCATGAACGCTATCGTCAATTCGAGAACCTCCATGGAGAAAAAGATGGACGGCATTAGCACAGAAGTGTCTCTGTTACGCCATGACTTACAAAAACTCACGGGGGAGTCGGAGGGTCGTATATCAGAGACGGAAGACGGACTGAGGACCGTAAATCAACAAATGACAGGAGCCCTGGCTCGCCTCAAAGCACTGTAAGAACGAGTGGAAGAGGGAGAAGGCACGGCAAGACGGAACATACGGATGCTGGGGCTCCCTGAAAAAACGAAAGGAACAAGTATGGAACTGCTCCTCGAACAATGGCTCACGGACCTCTTTGCGCCCAAGACCTTATCAAATTTCTTTTCAATAGAGAGAGCCCACCGAATACCATCTGGCACGCGGATCCCAGGGGCCCCCCCTCGCACAGTGATTGCAAGGCTCCTGAACTATAGGGACCGAGATGCAATACTCCAAATGGCCAGAACCAAGGGCTCTATAACGTTTAATGGCTCCAAAATTGCCTTTCCTGATTTCACCAGGGAGGTACAGAAAGCAAGACAGTCCTTTGATCCACTTAAAAAACACCTCCAGACCCTCAATATAAAATATGGACACCTATTCCCTGCACAACTGAAAATATACTTCAACGGAACAACTGTGCATTTCACGGACCCCAGGGAGGCATGGAGCTGGGCGGAAAGTCACCTGGAAGGCGACTGGAGATCGAACGGGCGACAAAACAATTGCAGAAATCGACCAAGACCTGAAAGGGCGCCTCCTGAACGCCTACAACAAGAGCCAGATGCAATCCAAAACAGAGACAATGAGTGAGGTGGAAGAAATAGCACGGATCAGAGCACTGAAGGCCGACATTGTGACCTTATAACATCAAGGCTGCAGCCAATCACGACCCTGATATAAGCATGGCCGAGAACCCAGCCTACGGCTATACACAACCTGATAACAGCCTGTCCATAATGTGTCACTAAAGTTCTCCTACACCGCAACATGCTGGCGGCCCAAAGCACAGCCCCCCTAGAGAACTGAACTAAGGGGAAAAAGCAGACAAACATCTATAGGCGCCCCCAAGGCACCACTGATGTTGTGCTGACAAGGGGAGTCAATGTTTGGTTATTTGTTACAGTTTTGAGTGGGCGACAGATGCTTCAGTTGGGGATGGAGTATAGGGAAGCGGGATTGGGATACGGGTTTAATGTTTTGATAGTAAAGGATGCACGGTTCGACCATTCACACTACACACAAAATGCACTGAGGTACTCCAGATAAAAATTTAAAAAAATGACAAACACCCCCCATGGAGGTAGTGGCTGCCTAATCATAGAGATACATAAAATACACAATGACTCAAATTGGGCCTAACACCAAACAACTTAGTCTCCTAACATGGAAGGTGAACAGCCTGGGTAATAGTATCGAAAGAAGGTTGGTGACAATACCTAAATCAGTATAAACCAGATGAACAAGTTACTCTCTTACCTGGTAACTTTCTTTCGATGGGATGGTCCGACGACGTATTCCATATCTATGAAAGTAATCACCACAGCTGTGCTGCTTCGGAAAATCTTTCGGCGTCTGCGTCCTGCGTCTATGTGCCGTCCTCGAGGGCCTCTGTCGAGCCGACACCACCGGATGTTATAAGTAGGACGCACAACGCCCGTAGCCTCAGTTGTAGTTTTTTCCCAGAACGTGTGGCACCAATCTTCTGCCAGTAGGACCACAGAAAGCCTTGCGGAAACATAAGCTGCAATCGCAGAAGAAACTCTGTAGTGGGAAAGGCAGGGAGGGAGCGATATGGAATACGTCGTCGGACCATCCCATCGAAAGAACGTTACCAGGTAAGAGTAACTTGTTCTTCGAGGGGATTGGGCCCTCCGACGTATTCCATATCTATGACAGACTCCTAAAGCAGTACCAAGGTAAGGAGGTGGGAAAAGAATTTAGAAAATACAAATTTAGAATGCCCAATCAAATTGCAGAGTAAAGGACCGCCTTACCAAAGGCCAGATCCTGCCCATGGACAGAATCTAGGGAGTAGTGACGTACAAAAGTATGGACCAAAGCCCAAGTGGCTGCATCACAGATGTGGCGAATAGTAACACCCCTCTGCAGGGCAGTAGAGGCAGCCATACCCCTAGTCTAATGCGCCCGTAAGCCTACAGGAGGGTCCTTACCCGCCAGGCGGTAACATTCAGAAATTGCCACGATAATCCATCTAGACAAAGTCTGCTTAGTCACAGCTTGTCCCAAACGCCTTCCAGCATAACCAATAAAGAGCTGATCGTCCACTCTGACCGGGACATGCGTGAAATGTAGAAACTCAAAGCTCTCCTAGGATCTAACCTATGGAGCCTCTCCTCGTCCTTACCAGGATGCGGAGGAGGATAAAATGCCGGAAGAACAACCTTCTGGCTTAAATGAAATTCCGACACCACGTTCGGAAGAAAGGAAGGACGAATTTGAAGGACAACCCTGTCCTTATGAAACACAGTGAAGGGTGGCTTAACTGAAAGTGCCTGTAAATCACTCACTCTGCGAGCGGAAGTGACCGCAACTAAAAATACAGTTTTAAGGGTTAACAGCCTCAAAGGAGGGGGGCGTGGCCTGGAGCTCAAGGTGGCAGGAGGCTAACGCGCCGAGCTCTGGCCGAGACGCCGTAATACGATCCTTATTGACCGCGAGCAGGGAACCCGCAACCGGCAAAATCATCCAGCAGTCGGCTGAACCCTTTGCCGACTAACTGACGGCTATCTCGAGAAGAATCGCTCCTGGGAACCGTGAGATATCGTCCGCGAGACACCCTCCCCCCCTCCGCCTTCCCCGGTGATCCAAGATGGCGGACTCCAAACAACTCTGAAGCTGCCTCATTCCCTACCGAAGACCGTCGCAAGCGCGACCAACCAGGAGAGGAGGCAGGAGGCAACGAACATTGCCCCGGTCCTGGAAGAGAAGCGCCCGAGGCCCCAACAACAACACCCAAGACTCCGCCGCCCGTTACGGGGTCCCGGCGAGCGGAGGAGGGGTCAGACCCTGAACTGCGACCGGGCTGCAGCCGCGGCTCCACAGACACTCCCCAAGCCCGCCTGTGCTCCACAGCGAAAGTCGCTGGCGGAAGACGAGCCTGATTCCTGAAGGCTCCGGATACACTACAGCACCGGAGGGGGGTGCAGGAGGCCCCATACACCCCTACGAGATACCCTCCCCCCTCGCCGGGGTTCAAGACGGTGGACTCCAGATCCAGCTGAAACCCCCTCTTTCCCCACCGGAGACCGTCGCAAGCCCGACCGACTACAAGAGGAGGCAGAATACATTGAACACTGCTCTGGGCCTGGGGAAGAAGCGCCCGAGGCCCCAACAACACCACCCAAGACTCCGGCGCTCGCCACGGGGTACCGGCAAGCGGAGGAGGGGCCGGATCCCGAACTGCGACCAGACTGCAGCCGCGGCTCCACAGACACTTCCCGCACCTGCCTGGGCCCCACAGCGAGGGTCGCTGGCGGGAGACGAGCCTGATCCCTGGAGCGCCGGAGACACTTCAGCGCCGGAGGGAGGTGCAGGAGGCCCCATACGCCCCCGCCTCTCCACCAACTGTGCAACGCCATAACGGCGAGCCAGCACGAAGGGCAGCTGATCCTCCTCCTTCGCCTGGGGACTGCGCCGGAGCACCTGCGGTGGAGAACAGCTCCATTTGGGGTAAGGAGACCGGGGGGCCCTGCATACACACCACGGAGGCGGCATTAGCTGTTCCCCCTGTCTAACCCCAATGACAATCGACTCCCCATAGACTACATCATCCCCCGCTCCTGCCCTGTGAAGACTACCCAACTCCTAATTGGAGACAGGCAATCCCAGCCCCCCTACCCAAAAGAAGGAAGCGCCCCAGCGGGAGCACTAAGCAAGCCCTGGCTCCGACTCAACGGGCCATTGTAGCCCGATACACCAGCGGGCACCATCACTAAAAAGCCTTAGGGGCATAAATAAAGCGCGGGGCAGTAACGACTTAAGCCCACCTCATCTCAGCACTGCAGACCCACAGAACAAGCATGTCCTCTAGAAACAAGACAAAACCTATCACAATGGATAACTACGTATCCACGAAGCCCATGAAAACGGCTGAGCCGCGCCCCTCCACCCCTGGACCCGCTCAATCGGGAAACGCAAACCCCCCTGAGAGCCAAGCACAAGTCTTGGAAGCTATAGCTTCCCTACGCTCGTTCATCGACTCCAAGATAGACGAATTTCACTCGGATATCCAACTTGTGCGGCAGGATGCCAGGAACCTAACAGAAAGGGTCACCGTCACCGAAGCAAACATAAAAGAAACAACTGAAAACACAATTGAACTGAAAGCCAAAGTGGCAGACCTAGAAAGGAAGGTTGCTTTCCTCGAGGCGAGGGCTGAAGATGCGGAGGGGCGCGCAAGAAGAGGCAACATTAGAGTACTAGGTATCCCCGAAGGCGCAGAGGGCCCGGACCCCACTGCATATATAGAAACCCTACTGCAACAAGAAATTGGTCCCGAAAAACTCACGCAAGCCTTCGCCGTCGAACAGGCACACAGATCCCTTCAAAAGAAACCCCCTCCAGGATCCCACCCCCGCCCTATAATCGCCAAAATACTTAACTTCCAAGACAGGGAAGTTGTCCTGAGACATTCCAGAGAAAATGGCCCAATAGAGCGAGGCAACTCAAAGATCTCCATTTACCCATATTACACTCCGAAGGTACAGAGGGAGAGAAATTCATTTATCCCAATCAAGGCCAGGCTGCGGCACCTGAACTTAAAATATATGCTCCTTTACCCATCCAGGCTAAAGATTATCTTCAAGGGCCGGTCAATTTTCCTGGAATCACCAGCAGCCGCCAACATGTGGCTAGAAGACAACAACCTAGCTCAGGGCGAAGACCCACACCCCGGAGGTGAATGACCGAAATCACAAATCGGGACGAAAAAAGTACTCCCACTTACCGGAATGAGACCTTACCGTGCACACAAGCACCCTGCATCGCGGAAGCACCCTACACTACAGTTAGCTATTTAAAATCGGCTCTCGCTTGGCCCCCTCACCAGACACAGGACTTCGCCCCCGCGAACCGATCAGAATAGGCCAGTTGCCTATCCGACCCCACTCGAGCCCGACGCCCGGATGGGCCCCGAAGGCGCGAGAGCGCCTGAGCACCGCGACGAAGTTGCAGTCGCTAGGCGCACCAGTTCCAGTTACGTTCATAGTTACATTAGAAGCACAGTTTTCATAATACCAAATCTGAAAGGGCAGCAGATGAAGCAGACACAACACCTAAACGCACGCAGAAGCGAGACCCGGTCACCGCACCGAACTCCCACAAGTCTAGTGTTAGCGACTAGACCCAATGAGAGGGAGCCCCTAAAGAACACCTACACACCCGAATGGCTTCACAACTAAGGATAATGACATGGAATGTGCGAGGGATGAACACGTACCTGAGAAGAAACCGAATTCAATCATATCTTCGCAGGAAAAAGATCTCTATCGCACTGCTCCAAGAAACCCACTTGACAGCTGAATCCACATCCAAACTGGCGGATAGATGGGGAGGCACGGGCAAAGGGGCGTCCTACTCCAAATATGCAAGAGGAGTCTTCACGTGGATAAACCCAAATGTCCCGTTCTGCCTGCTGGGAGTGGAAGCCGACAAAGAAGGAAGATACCTGATACTATGGGGGACCATTGACCACACCACAGTGTGCCTGGTCAACTCCTACTTTCCCCAACACGGTATACCATCGCACATCGCAATGCTGTGCTCCAAAATGGCACACCACAGAGAGAGCACCTTTATTTGGGGCGGCGACTTTAACTGCATCAGAAATAGCACAATGGACAGATCGGTACCCCCCCAACAGCCACACAACCCCTCCACCAGGGCCCTCAATTCCGCCCTGGAGCACTTAGACCTGGAGGACATCTGGCGAATACAACACCCAGAAGAAAGGAGTTACTCGTATTACTCGGCCTCACACAAGATCCATACGAGAATCGACTACCTGTTTATAGGCAAGGAACAAGTTGCATCCATAGACTCCACCTCTTACCTAGGCAGGTCGATATCGGACCATTCACCATTAGTTATGAACTGGAAACTAAAAGGCCCAAGGCCTCCTATACCGACGTGGAGACTCCCGCCCATGGCACTCACCGATCAGGTGTTCAAGGAAGATCTTGCCATTAGACTCGAAGACTACGTCAACAACAACAAAGGATCGGTATCGAGCTGGGGCACTCTCTGGGAGGCAATGAAGGTGGTAACACGTGGCGAAGCCATATCTGGAGCGGGTGGCATTCGGAGACAACTGAAGGAATCGCTAGAAGCATACGAAAATGAAATAACGCGCCTCGAAGCTGACACAGACCCACACCGGCATCAGAGGAGACCATGAGGGGACTACGAGAGGAATCCCAAATAGCCTGGGACCGACTAGCGAAATTCGACTCTATAGCCAATACAACCAGAGCCCACAAAGAGGCTGATAAACCAGGCAGACTTCTATCATGGTTGTGCAAACGCGAGCACCCGAGACACCTCCCCACGGAGATCATAGATGCACGAGGCGCAACGCACAAATCCCAACTCGACATCAACGCCACATTTGCTGAGTTTTACTCTGAACTTTACTCTCACGAAATACAAGTACCCAGGGAAGAAATCAGAGCCACCCTCGACGAGATCGGCCTCCCAAAAATAACGGATGAACAGAGAGAAGCACTAGACTCTGAGATTACCGCCGAAGACATCACAGACGCGATCCGATCCGTAGCTACCAGCAAAACCCCAGGGAGCGACGGCCTCCCACCCGAATTTTACAAGGCTTACGAAGACATCATCACTCCCATACTATTTGAGGTCTACACGGAAGCATATGAAGAAGGGATTCTCCCCTGCACCATGAGGGAAACCATCATAATCCCCATGCTTAAACCAAACAAGCCCCCTAAATGCTGCGATTCCTACCGCCCGTTGGCAATGCTCAACTATGACAGCAAGATCCTGACTACCATCCTTGCCAAAAGGCTTGCAAGAGTGGTGGGGACTATTCTACACGAGGATCAAAACGGCTTTGTCCCGTGGCGCAACACCACGGCCAACCTCCGGAGACTACAGCATGTCATGGCCGAAACCCAGACAAGAGACGAGGACCTGGCGGTGCTGTCACTGGATGCCATCAAGGCCTTCGATTCCATCTTCTGGGAATGGCTGATTGAGGTACTGAAGGAGTTTGGAATCGGCAGAGGCTTCGTGAGGTGGATCAAGGTCTTATACAACTCTCCCATGGCTAGAGTGAAAACTGGAAGAATAGTATCCGAAGCCTGGGCAATACAACGGGGCACCAGACAGGGGTGTCCACTCTCCCCCATGTTGTATATCCTGGGACTAGAACCGATTGCCATCTACTGCAGAAAACAGTTCTTCGATGCGGGCATAAAACTAGGTAACCGGCATTTCATAATCTCCCTGTATGCAGACGATGTATTGTTATACCTAAAGGACCCACATGTAAATGCGCAAGTACTGCTAGATGTCCTGGACAACTACGCTCGCTACTCCGGGATTGAATTCAGCAGGTCAAAATCTTGTGCGTTCCCGATGGCCAAGCTCACTGAAGTGGGAGAAGCTGACTTACCAGACGTGGGCATAAAGTGGCAACCAAAAATGTTTCGATACCTGGGAATTAACGTCAGACATACCCCAGAGCTCACACACGACCACAACACCGAAAAAGTAACAAATGCACTCCGTAACTCCATAAAGTTCTGGTCAAAACTACCACTTGCTATGATGGGCAGAGCAGCTATCAAGAAAATGATGATCCTCCCGAGACTCTTGTATCACTTTACAAACATCTGCCACTACATCCCCACATCTTTCTTCAGAAAACTGGACTCGATAATAAGGGACTTCATATGGGGTACATCCAGACACAAACTACCCCTGCAGATTCTCACGTTGCGACATAAAGCAGGGGGGATACAACTTCCCGATTTCCAAATGTACTATTTGGCCGCTCACCTGGGCCACGTGACGAAGTGGCTACAAGACGATCCAAACGCAGAATCAGAATTACTGAGGCTAACACCCTCCAACCTGCACCCCAAGGAGGCACTGTGGGACCCACTGAAACAAACACGAGATGCCCCAATGATCCTACAACTGGGGAGACAGGTCTGGGCCAAAACCCACTCCACCCTCCAACTGAACCACCCATACTCCCCCGACACTCCCATCCTTGTTGACACATGTAGATCGGAAGCAGACCTCAGGGTGGCGAGAATCTGGGAGCGTGCTGGGATCAATGCATGGGGCGACATGTACGAGGACGCCAAATTCAGGGAATTCGAATCGATCCTAGAGTCAGAGGAGCTTGGTAAAGGCCAATTCCTATGGTACCACCGCATCAGACAAACTGCAAAGAAGAAGTGGCCTAAATGGCCTGAAGAACCCGGCTCGGACCCCCTCCTCAATGAGATGCACCAACTCTCGGATGGTTGGAAGCCAGTGACCCGAATTTACAGGCGTCTGATGGACAGACCCAATCCTAAAAGTGCAGCATTAAAAGGGAAGTGGGAGACGGACTTGGGGGTCACGTTCACGGACGCTGAATGGGAAAGAATACTGCTCTACCCCAAAGAGGTCTCCAGGAACACCAGATTTCGCCAAATTCAACTCAATGTTTTATACAGGACATACATGACCCCAAAGAGGGTGGCCAGCTTCAATAAAAAGACATCACACTGCCCATGGTGCGGCAGCGAAGCAGCGGACTTACAGCACATGTTCTGGACCTGCAACAAGGTGGCGCAATTCTGGTTTAAAGTGAAGCACGCTTGCGTAACCGCTGGCATCACCAGATACAACTGGGAACCAAAAGAGTGCCTGCTGGGGGCGTATCCCAGGGTTAGCAAATTAAAACATGTGCTCAAGCTAATGGACATTTCTTGCATCCTAGCCAAAAGGGCCATAGCAATGGCCTGGAAGTCGAAAGGAGGCCCGAGATACGAGAACTGGATCAAAGAACTAGACAGATGGACCACAGCCGAAACGAGAGCCTGGCAGGACGGAGCAAACACCAGTGCGGGTGACACAAACAACTCCCTTGAAGCATGGAGGGCTCTCCTACGCGACATTCCATTCTCTGCTGATCACAAGCCCCCCTGAAGCCCAAGCCCCACCCAATTTAATACAAGACAGGGAGACACCGAAACCCGGACTTGGACTCCCATGAAGGCACCAAACTCTCACTTCTACACTTTCCTGCCCTGGAACTTAACCCATAAAACGACACCAATACAGATGAAGACTGTGCAGTTTATTGTTACGTTGTTATTCTCTGTTGCAGACTATTACATACAGCTGATGAGCACCAACATCCAGCACAATTTGTAATATGCACTGAAAAAATAAAAATACCAATAAAATGCTTTAAAAAAAAAAACAGCCTCAAAGGACAAGAATGTAAAGGCTCAAAAGGAGCACCCATTAGAGACTTGAGAACAAGGTTCAAATCCCAACCGGGAACCTGGAAAGGTGATGGAGTGAACACATTAGCGAGCCCTTTCAGAAACTGAGAAATTAAAGGAATTTTAAAATAAGAACACTCCTCAGACGAGCGCTTAAATATGGACAGCGCTGCCAGGTAACCTTCAATGATACCCACTTGCAAGCCCCTGTGGCCTAAAGAAAGCAAAAAAGACAGAACTACAGGAATGTCACATGAAAAAGGATCCACATTCTGAACCCTGCACCAGTCGCAGAATTTTCTCCAACGGTACAGGGACTCAGTTGCCAGCCGTCTGGCCGAAAGCAACACCTCCATCACGTCTTCAGGAAAGTCCTGCTCCTTATACCTCAACCTTTCAGAAGCCAAGCGTGAAGGTTGAGGGTTCTGACCTCTGGATGGAGAACCTGACCCCCCCCTCCCGTGAGAGCAGATCATCTCGGTAGGGAAGACGAAATGGAGGGCAGATGGACAAGTCGAGGTGGTCCGGGTACCACGTCCTCCTGGCCCATGCCGGTGCAATGATGATCATCCGGATACCGAACCGCCGTAACCTCCAAAGCACTTGTGGGATGACGGGGACTGGAGGAAACGCATACAGCAGTGGGAATGACCACTCCACCAAGAACGCGTCTCCTAAGGCTCCTCTTGGAGGAAATTCCCACGAGCAAAACCTTTTGCACTTCCGGTTGACACTGGAGGCGAAGAGATCCACTTGAGGGGTCCTCCAAAGGGCGAAGATCTCCAGGAGAATCTCCTGAGCCAACTCCCACTCGTGAGAGATCACGCTCTGCCTGCTCAGAGCGTCTGCCGTCTCGTTTTCGTCTACGGCCAGATAACTGCCGAGATCGAAATTACCTGCTGGATGGCCCAGAACCAGAGCTGCATCGCCTCCCTGCACAGAGGAAGTGACCCTGCCCCCCCCTTTTTGTTGAAATAGTGCATGGCCACTGTGTTGTCCATCAGAATCAGGACATTCTTTCCTCGCACAGTCGGCAGAAAAGCCTTCAGGGCAAGCCTGACGGCCCTCACCTCCAACAGATTGATATGGAGTCTGGACTCCGACGGAGACCAACGACCGCTGACTGTCAGCTCGTTGGCATGAGCTCCCCATCCCACGAGGGACGCGTCAGTCACGATCGTCACCTCCGGCCAGGGCAGCCAAAACGGAGCCCCCTCATCAGATTGCCTTTGACGGCCCACCACAGAAGGTCCTGGGCGACCGAGGGCGCCACCTGAACGAGGTTCGACATCCTGCCGGAGGACTGTGACCACAGGAGTTTGAGAGCCCATTGCAAAGATCTCATCCGCAACCTGGCCTCTGGCACCAGAAGAATGCAGGATGCCATGAGGCAGAGCAACCTCAAGAACTCGAATGCTGGGAGACTCTGGGCAAGTTGAAACTTGTGCACCATCTGCTGAATGTGGCGAGCCTTCACCTGGGGAGGAAAACACTGCCCCAGGGACGTGTCGAGCACTGCTCCGATGTACTGGAGCCACTGAGTTGGCGTCAAGTGGGACTTCTTTAAGTTGAGGGAGAAGCCCAGCTTGTGAAGGGAGTGGCAGGTGATGGACAGATGATCCAGGACTTGCTCGGGAGAGCGCACCCTGATCAACCAATCATCCAGGTAGGGGTAGACATGAATCCCCCTTTCCTGAGATACGCTGCCACCACCAGCATGAGCTTGGTGAAAACCCTCGGGGCGGAGGTCAATCCGAACAGCAGGACCCAAAACTGAAAGTGCGAGTCGCCAACCGCGAACCTCAGGTACTTCTTGTGCTTGGGGTGGTTCGGCGCATGAAAATAAGCGTCCTTGAGGTTGAGAGACACCAACCAGTCCTGAAGTTGAAGGGCCTGGAGGACTTGAGAAAGAGTAACCATCTTGAACTTGTCCTTCCTGAGGAGCTTGTTCAAACCGCGCAAGTCCATGATGGGTCTCATTCCTCAGTCTTTCTTCGAAATAAAAAAATAAGGGGAATGCCACCCCTTGTTCCTCTCCGCTACAGGCACCAGTTCTATAGTGCCTTTCTCCAGCAGGGATTGAATTTCCTGCGCAAGGAGCAGATCCGGACTCTTCAAAGAGGTTCCCTGGTGCATTGTCGTGAGGCCTCTGCCGGAAAGGAAGACAGTAGCCGTGGGCTATGATCTCCAGAACCCACACATCTGAAGTAATGGCACGCCATTCTACAAGATGCTGCGCCAGCCTTCCCCCAAAACGGAGAAGCATGGGCCTCATGACTGAGCTGAAGTGGCTGCGGCAGTGCCTGAGGGCAAAGAGGCAACTGCTCGCGTGGCCTTGGAACCTAGAGTACTTTGTTTTCCACCTCTGGCACTCCTACAGTTGCCCCTTTGACTAGCAGCTCCTCCCGATTTACTAAAGGACGAGTAATATCGAAAGGAACTTCCCCTCCATTGCTGTCCCCTAGGACGAAAAGGCGGAGGTTGGCGGACTGCAGCGCCCAACGACTTTGCTGCAGCTTTGGAGGTCTGCAACCTCTCAAGACTCTTGTCAGCCTTGCTGCCAAAAAGATGTATACGTTGTACAGGGCATGTTGAGGAGGCGGGCCTGCACACCAGGAGCAAAACCCGACTTCCGCAACCACGCAAACCTGCATATTAGGGTGCTCGCTGCCATGGACCGTATGACGCAATCAACCATGTCCAGACCCGACTGAACGGATTCACACATGGCATCCTTGCCATCCTGCATGATAGCAAGGAAACCATCTCGTTCCTCCCCTTCGGGAATATGATCAGCCGCTAGGGAAATACAGTTCCACAGAGAGTGCGTGAAACGAGACAAGGCACAAATGGGGTTGGCAGCCTGAAGCGCCATACCCCCAGAAGAGAATACCTTCTTCGCCCAGCCGTCAAAACGTTGGTGGTCCCTATCAGAAGGGATGGTAGGGTACGACGCCTGCTTTGAGGGGGCCGTAGACGCCTGCACCACCTTCCGGAGTGGGGTGCGTGGTCAAGTAGCAGGGGTCGCCACTGGCTGGGCGATATTTCTTCGGCAAGGACTTGGTCACTGCCGGGAGACTCTCCGGAGAAGTCCAAGCCGCAGCCACCCTTCTCTGCAAGGCCATATGGAATGGCAGCACCGGGTCAGTTGGAGGACCATGGTCCAGGATATCAGTCAGGTCATCCTGTTAAAAATCCCCAGGAGGGGCAGACCACCCCAGGAAATCCGTGACCCTCGACATCAGGCGCCGATAAGAGGAATCGGCATGCGTGCCAGGCTCAGGCCTACCAGATTCCACCTCCGGAGAGGTGTCGAGCCCACTGGCGTCATGCAATGACTGGCACAGCTCCTCAAGCTGGCTATGACCAGAAACAATGTCATCAGGGACCTCTGCAGGAACCACCCCTTCCTCAGACCCCTCATCCACCTCAGAAATATAATCCAGAGGCTGGAAAGAGGGAACCGAAAAAGGAACAAAGACATGTGTTGCCTTAGCCAGAGCTTTTCTAGGGGGTTCCCCATGTACCACGAGGCATCCCTGACAAAACCACCTCGAAAGGTGTCGAAGGAATCGGTATCGACGTCGAGCGCGGCGCCAACAGCTTTGACAGCGTTGACACAGGCATTGAGAGCGGAGCCCCGAGCGTGTCTCTCGACAGCCTGGGCCCCAATGGCGTTGACGACTTCCTCGGAGGCGGGGCCTCGAGAGAGTCCGTTGACGACCTTGGCGCCGTCGGCGTCAATGTCTTCCTCGAAGACTTCACAGGTTCACACGGTCTCGATGGCATCGAGGACCGGGACGTGGAATGGGCATGTCTAGAGCGATCATCCTTGTCCAACCTTGACCTCGAAGGCGCCCGGTGGTCGCGACGACTGCGCGAGCCCGAAGGCGGATGAACGGCGTCTCTAGCACGGCCACGACCGGCGTCCTCAGATGGCCCGGACGGACCGGAGACCTGCGATTGAAAAATCGCCAACATCTCCTATCGGAAGGAATCCCATTTCTCAGGAGTGGAATGCTTGTTGGGACAAGCAACCCGCCGACGGGCGGAGCCCTCGGAAGAGGACGGGGAAGGCGACCGGTGACGCCGCTTCCTGGAGTGCCTCGAAGAGGCAGAGGAATGGCAGGACCCACTCCCAGACTGGGAAACCCCAGTCTCCCAACGACGATGCGGAGAGTCGCCCCTCAAATCATCTGTCGAAAGACCAGAGGAACGTGACTTCCGGGGTTTGGCCACCTTACCGACCGACAGCTTCTTCTTACGCTCCCGCAAGGCCTTCGATGTGAGCGATTGGCAGTCGACACAGTCGTCTGTATCATGGTCCTCCCTGAGGCACCAGAGGCAAGTGTAGTGCGTATCCGTCAGCGACATCTTGGACCCGCACACCCAACACTTCTTAAACCCAGACAGCGGGGTGGAAGAAGCCGAAGACGACATTAGGGATGTAACGGTATAACGGTATACCGTTAAAGATACCGTGAACCACTCACTTAATTGAACAATAATAACCGTCACATTGTTTATACCGTTCTACCGTTCATACCGTAAAGTGTGCTTTTCAATCTGATTTGGAAAGGCTGCAGTAAGCAAGTGCTGCGCAGTCTTGGTCTTGCACTGTTGGATGTGCCGTCTGCCAAGTAGTTTCAGTTGGAGCAGTTTTTAATGCCATTCCATAAACCACACGTGCCTGACACAAAATCAGTATGTTAGCAATAGGAAGAATAGATTCAGTGCCAAGAAGGAAAAGGGTCTACTTTGGGTTGGCGGCTTTGGGGTTTATATATTTATAATGGATAATGTTCTCTAAACATATGGCAATGGGGTATTTCTCAGGTTCTATCATTGAATTTACATATAATACGTCACACTGCAAAATTCACTCATCTCTGTGGGTATTCCCTGCTGCCATACCCAAGGGTAACACGTCCGTGATTACAGAACACCTTTTGGCCCTCAAGTAAACTAAAGGATGTAGAGTGTGAGTGTGTGTGTGTGTGTGTGTGTGTGTGTTCATCTTCACCAGTAGCCAGTGGGAGAGCATAAAGCCTAAATTACCACTTAAGAAAAGCTATTCAGTTTGCTTTGCCAGTTGCAGCAGGGCTCCCCCTCTCTCCCTCTCCACACGTGTGTTTGGTGGAAGCAAGGCATTTCAGTGGAAAGTATGTTGAAAAGCCCAATTCTGGCCTTCGGTGCCTGGTTTTGTGGTGATAAATCTGTCAATTTATGACCTTTTAGAAAATATTTGTTAATATTAGTTAACTCCACCTGCTATACCGCGATAACCATGACATACCGTCATTTGGCAAGAAGGTGATCGTACCGTCATAAAACTAATACCGTGACACCCCTAGATGAAATATTCGATAGCAATGAAGAAACAGGTTCGAAGAACCGAAAGAACAGGATTCAGTAGAATCAAGGCGCGCCGAGATCTCTGAAGCGAACATGTTCGTGGAAAAAACGGAACTGAGGCTACGGGCGTCGTGCGTCCTACTTATAACATCCGGTGACGTCGGCCCTAGAGGACTGCGTATCAATGTCATCGACGCAGGACGCCGAAAGATTTTCCCAAGCAGCACAGCTGTGGTGATTACTGTCATAGATATGGAATACGTCGGAAGACCCAATCCCCTCGAAATAATGCTCCTCACAGAGACCCGCCTAGCAGGCACCACATGCCAACACTTCAAGAGGCCTAAATATCGCACAGCAATGCATGCAGGATTCTCCATGGCATCGAGAGGGGTACTAATACTAATCAACAAAAAAACTCCCATTGAGATCTCCAACATAGTCCAAAACACAGGGGGGAGATTCGTATTCATACATGGTATGCTATGGAATCAGACCATAGCAATACTGACAATTTACTCGCCCCCCAGCGCTCATGACTGCGTACACATATAAGGGGAAGAAACCCAGCAATACTGACCAAACTAGCTAGCTTTGCAGCAGCACTGGGAATGCGAAATGTGTGGAGAGACTTACACCCGACAGAATGACGATACTCGTTCCACTCTGGCGCACATGCGTCACTATCCAGGCTGGACTACTTTACCCCAGCCGAGAACATACACAAAGTAACAGAGGCAACCCTGCTCCCTCAAGGGATATCAGATCACTCTCTGTTAATGATACTACTGTAAACAGAGAGACCCCAACTCCCGCCAACCTGGCGGCTGAGTAGTTATTACCTGGGCTTCCCAGACTTAGAGGAGAAAATCCAAGAGGCTACATCCTTATATTTAGAGCTGAATCAGAGCTCGACAGATGATAGAGATACTATGGGAGGCATACAAGGCAACACTGAGGGGTGAAATCCTGGGCTGGAGAGCAGCGCATAAAAAGACACACAGAAAAGAAGTGGAGGAAGCAGAAAATGAGGTACAGGGAGCCGAGGTAAAATGCATAAACAGAGGTGAACTTGAGGACAACAGAGCCCTACTCCTAGCACAAATAAAACTGCAAAATGTGACGCTGAACTGTGCAAAACAAGCGCACAGAACAATGCATGCTAGGCTATACGAAACCAGGGACAAAACCAGCAAGATGTTAGAATGGCTGGAAAAAAGGGATGGAGGGGACAGCCAAGTTAGAAACCTATGCGTCGCAGATGCAAGGCGGGCCTCGACCGACCCAGATATTGCAGAATGCTTCGCAACCTACTATGAAGCATTGTACGCAGGCCCCAACAGACTTGATAGATCCCACCATACTGGAAGAAGTTACCCTCCCGTCCCTGGATGACGCGCAAAGAATAAATCTAGAAAGGGAGATCACAGAAGAAGAGTCAATAACAGCTCTATCCCAACTCCAAAATGGGGAAACCCCCGGCCCAAATGGTTTCCCAGCGTAAACCTGGAAAAAGATAGGAAGCAGTGAGGTGGCACCACACATGCTCAGCATGTTTCTACATGCAAAAGAAAAGGGAATCCTCCCCCCAGACCTGAGAAAGGCCAATATAGTGGTGATACAGAAGGAAGGCAAACCTCCAGACATATGTAGCTCCTACTGTCCAATCTCGCTCAAATACAGAGGCCAAAATCCCAGCAAAAATCCTCGCCAATAGACTGCAAAAGCTAATAACTACTCTCATTCACCCAGATCAATGTGGCTTTATGCCCCAGAGTTCCACACGAATTAACATACACAGGCTCCACGTTGCCATTGAGAAGGCGCCAGCACTACAGGAATCACTTGCACTCCTTTCCATTGATTTCGAGAAAGCATTTGACTCGGTCTATTGGAAGGCCCTGTGGATGATCATGACTAGAATGGGATTTGGTGACCAATTTATGAGCTGGGTTAAGCTCCTATATAACGCCCCGACAGCCGAGGTTAGAGTAATTGGCTGGTCCTCACGCAGCATTAAACTGGGCAAGGGAACAAGACAAGGGTGCCCCCTATCTGAGATGCTATTCGCGCAGATGATTGAACCTCTTGCAATAATACTAAGGGACACAAAACCATGAAGGGGATTCCACTGGGCCCATGACTGGTAGTCTACCTGTATGCCGATGATTTACTCAAGTGACCCGTCGGAGTCCTGCCCCATCGTCACACAGATACTGAAGCAATATGGGATATTTAGTGGGCTAAGGGTAAACTGGAACAAATCAATATTATTCAAAGTAAAAGGGATAAATAATATGACTCCAAATAACTGCTCGTACCAAGTAGAACCCACGCAATTTTGGTACCTCAGCGTCCAGATTACGATCGATCTCAAAGAATATGTGCCCAGAAACCTATACCCTTTGGCAGATATGCTGTGACAGGCGCACACGGGTCATAGGCCGAATGTACCCATGGACCCCAAGCTGTTGATACTGGGAGTAGATGCGGACATTGAGCTATCCCGCTTTGAAAAACACCTATTCTCAACGGCCACCGGGTTTGCCAAAAGGAACCTGGCACATCTATGGGGGTTAAACTCTGCTCCGCAATACTAACTATGGGTGGCAGATGTATAGCAATGGAGACAAGGCTATACGCCACCAGAGGTTGCCCCGCCAAGGCACACAAAATTTGGCAGAAATGGGAAGAAAATTAGAGTCACCGGACTGTAACGTGCAGAACTTGTTGGGCACCTGAGGCCAACCTGAACTGTATAGAATACACAAGGGCACAGCCCGATATATGCTGCAGTACCCATACAATGGTTTTAACGTGTGAACTATGCATTAAGAATGTATGAATGTTTAGAATGTATTTGCTAAGTGTTGTTCGTTAAAGAAAATCAATAAAATGTGTTATTAAAAACAAAAAAAAAAACACACAATGTATTCATGACTTAAAGAGCATGCTTAGTGAGGGACCTAGTATTTAAAAGGGCCAATTTTAGTGTTTTTATTGTCTGAGGACCGAAAAAGTTGTCGTTGAGTTTTTCAAGTTCAGTAGATAGCAGACGCAGTAAGTTTTTTTTATTTGCTAAGATCATCTTTAGGCTGTGTGCATGAAGTTTGAGGTAGCTCGCTGGCAATCGGATTATAGTCCTATAGTGAGGTTAAAAGGTGTTTGTTTGGGAATAGGGATTCTTGTACAGTTTCTTGCGTAGGGCGGGTTTGATTTCCTAGCATAGTGCTTCAAGCTGGTATTCATGATTCTGAAAGGTGGGAGTGGGTTTAACAGCTGGTCGAGGGGAGCCTCCAAATCTCCAGAAACTGGATTCCCCTCATTTTGCCACTCAGCCTTGATTTGTTCAGGCAACGGATTAGCAGCTGGTGGTTTGTACATGCTCAATTGCGGTGTCGGTGGGCAGGGCCGGCCATCTGCTGTTGCCTCCAGGTACCAGGCTATTATAGCCATACAGTTTGCTCTGGCAGGCCAGCAGCAGATTGAGGTCAGTTGGCTGTCCAACAGTAGTTGATTCTTCCCATTAGCATGCTTTGTTAGGTCTCTAGAACACTTTCTTAATTATTCGAGGAGTACATTTGTCGGGGCTATTTCAGAGCAAGCCAACTATTTGCTCCCTCGTTGGCAGCAGGGATGCTGGAGAGGACCATTAGGACTTACTTGTTCTTTGGGCGAAGAGGCCCCTGGTGCCTGTACGCCGTGGACCAGCGGAGAACGGGATTGGTTCAGGTGCGCCGGCGCAGGGACGCTTAGTCACCGAATTAGTACAGAGCTAGGACTGCTGGGAAAGTTAGTTTCTTTCCCAGCCAGCGTTTTCAGGCAATCTCCTGAAATTCAAATCTAGCTAACTCCAGCTGCTTTAAAATCAAGTCTAAATTTGCATACAGCACAGTCTTGTTATTATACACAAAGATGGATTCAACAAAGCGTACTTCAAAGCTAAAAAAAAGTTTTTAGCATACACTACTTCAGCAATTAGCTGCAGGCAGTTAGTTCAGGGTTCACGCGCTGCTTCAGAAGATAAATGCACGCACCAAATGAGAGTAAATGAAGCTAATAACAGTCATATGCGTCTTGCAACAATGAGGATAGTTGCCCCAGTGAATTCGGGAGAAGAGCAGTACAAGTACCGTCGAAGACCGGGCTTGTATAAGGTGCGCCGGCACTGGTGCGTCAGGGCCCCTGCATGTGCTAAACACGAAAAGCAACCAAAAAGTGGGGAGTGAAGGGAAGAGGATGAGTGCAGATGGGGAGGAGGAAGGTGAAACAGGCAAGATAGAACAGTAAATAGGCAGCAGCAATGTAATAGGGTTGCATTGAAAAAAGCCTGCAATCAATGCAAGAAATAACAGTATGCCAATATAGTAGGTAGGCAGCAACGAAGAGACATGGATGCAGAGATAGAATGAGTAAGACACTGCAAGAATTACACAGAACATTACAACCATGAGAAGGACACTGAGGTACATTAGATCACTGAGAGGAAATAGGCCTAGAAGCCACGGCAGCAGAGTAAAGTGAATGGATGTCGGTGGCATTGGCGAGTTGAGTCCGAGATGGTGAAGCAGTCAGGAGGCAAGACCGATATAGTCATGACAGAAGGACCATGAGAGAGGCAACCAGGAAGGGAGAACGGAGCGTAGAGGGTCAGGACAGCATCATAGAAGGGAGAAAGGATCAACAGGATGTGAGGGGTTCGTAGGCAAGCAGAATGTTGTGCAGGCAAGACCCAGGATGCAGCTCCAAGTAGATGACTCTTTAAAAAGGGTCTGGCAACTGTGTTGCTTGCCAGAAAATGCACAGACATATCTTTTTTTAATCACCAGTGCACTGGAAGGCAAACCTTGGACACAGGTAGGCAATGATTCACATACACACACATTTAGAAGATAAGTTAGCTCTTATACGGCATACATAAAGGAATAAACTGCAACAGGAATTAATCACAGAAAATACAGTAATCTAAAGAGAATACATCACTGTTGGGGAATTAAACATTCATCTACTCAGAGTGGCTGGAAAGGCCCGGAAACAGACAGGCAGAGATCACATCAACCAACAGGCCCAGAGGACTTTGCTTTCTGTCTGACCTTTCCAGAGTACTGCATTATAAGCACTCCGCAAAGCCGGGGTGGCATTTTCTTGAACCTTCTGGCATGAGTATCTGTGCATTGGTGGTTTACCTTTTGTGCTTGGCAGGGGTGACCTATGGTAATCTCAAGGAGCAGAGCTCTTCCCTTTCTCAAAACAGCCAAGAAAACAACTCTAACTCATCCTCAACTTTGACAGTGTCCATGGCAACCTTATCTGGTACCAGCCTGCACCTGCAGATCGGCGTCCTCTCAGGCCCTATGTCCTTGGATGAGCAATGCAAACCAACATAAGCAACGAATAATGTTGAAAACATGTTTTCCAGTAAAATAACCCTAACAATGCTGAAAATCTCTGTACAGTTCACGGCAAGTGCAGCTTTCACTGAGGCATGGAGTGAATAGCCATTGTGGCACCGGGCACACCAGAATGCACTACACACCAGAGCCATATTTTAGCTCAAAGCATTACGGAAACAAGCACAGCCAAGGAGTGGAGGGGGCGCAGCCAATGCAAAATGAGGCAGAGCTTACCTTTTAGTAGCAAAGAAAGATGAGGCGAATAACCGGAGCAGCAGGTCTTGAGGGAGCATCAGGCCAGCCAATAGAGAGGCAAGGGGGAACTGCACGGCTCACCGGCCATGGCCAGAAAGGCGACGGCCTTAATACGGGTCTTAGTGGGGGCCGACATTGCCTGCCGGCTACCCGGGATTGGCCGAGAAAGTTGGACAAACAGCCCACGGCCACACAAAACAGCTGCAATGCAGAAAGGTGGAACAAAGGCAGCAGCCATTTTTCAAAGGCATGCTGCCATGCAAAGGCAATATTCAAGCCAAGCAGGACTTACCTTTTAGCTGGAATTCGGTCTCAGGCAGATGCAGAGGGCATGGCAGGCTGTCGGCAAGGGCATGGAAGGAGATGTTGAAACTGCCTCACAGACGACAGCCTGCAACCCTCCTCGCTGCTCCTCCTCCTCGTTGAAAAAAGTTGAAGTTTAAAGGTTTTGGTAATTAATGTGATAAATTAAATACTACACTAAAGGGCAAAAATGAAGACTTGAGGAAGTACCTGAAAAAGGTCAAGTTTGCATGGTTGTCTGCTTGTGCCTTGAAATCAATTAGACATAAGGGTGAGATACCGGTTTGGTGATTAGATTAGAATTGAGACTATTGGTTTCCTAATGCAAAGAGCAATGGGTGAGGTCCCTAGTTTTGTCATCGCAGTTTCATAACATAAGCGACATCTTGGCCATCAATCTCCACAAGCACATAAACTGCCCTACACCAAAGAGCTGGAAGGAGGGTGAATCATGTCAGATTATCATGGAATTTGTATTGTCCTCTGTACAGCAAAACAAAGAAAGCAGCTCGCAGGGGAGCTGCAACACTCAATGGCCACTTATGAAAAGCCAGTAAACATTCATAGTACGAGTTACATGCGCACACCACACCATCTCACCTCCCTCTACAACTGTGGGGACGATTTTCCATTGAAACAGTTGAAATGATCACACGCCAACCCTGACTGCTATTTTTATGGTCTCTAGGAGGTCGGAGATCTGTTTGAGGTGGCTACGTTTACCCCGAGTTGGATATTTATGCTGCCTATCTGCTTGAAACACGTGGTGTGTTTGAGCCTCGTGGTTGTGTCTTTAAATGCTAGAGTATGTAATGTGTTCCCCATCAGTATACATTTGGTTTGTGCTTTGAGAGGGCACTGGTCCATGTGTTTGATGTGGGTTGTTAAGTCAAATAATGAGAGCGTATGGTAGGCATGTTGGGAGATAGAGCAGGGTTAGCATGGAGTGGTTTAGAGTCAAACCACAAACGGTAGCATGCAAATTGTCCAGGCTCCAAAAGAACAAGTTACTTACCTGCGGTAACGTTCTTTCAACTGGATGTTCCTCCCTCATAGTCCTCATCATTGATATATCCAAGTCTGCTTGCAGCTTGCGTCACAATTGTGATTCATATATTCTAGCATTGTGGAGTCATGGCCCTTGACTTCCTCCGTACTGTCCTCACCCATGACTTCGGTGCTGGTATATGAAGCATGCGTGGTGACTTACCTCAGTTCTAGTTTTTCCCCGTATTCTGCATGCCTTGCTGCTGTTAGAAACGAAGCTGACGTTGCGAGAAAGGAAGGTGTACAACACAAATTCTTGGCAAGCAAGAGGGGAAGGCTGGGAGTGCAATGAGGAATATGTGGGAGGAACATCCAGTCGAAAGAACGTTACCACGAGTAAGTAACTTGTTATTCTAATGGATTGTGTCCCCCCACATGTGTCATCTTTGATACAGTCCCATAGCAGTTTATCTTAGGAGGAGGGTGCTAAGAACTTCTACTTGTTAATGTTATGGAGGACAGCCCTGCCAAATTTGGCCTTCTCTCCTGACAGTGTAGGCAGTACAACCTGCAGAATGTACAAAGGGACATCCAAGTTTCCGCTCTGCAGATGTCCTGCACCGGCGCCCCTCTTTTCAGAGCCATAGAAGCAGCCACTCTAGTAGAATGCACCCTCAAGTCGTCAGGCAAGTCTTTTCCTGATAGTAAATAGCATCAGTAATGCACATAACTATCCATTGTGAAATGGTTTGCTTTGATACAGCCAAACCCAATCTCTGTTCTGCATATCCTATGAAAAGTTGGTCATCCGGATGAACATTCCCAGACTCTGCTGTCCATGAAATGTAAAAACTTAACACGCTCCTAGGGTCTAGCCGCGAAAATCTCTTCTTTTGATGGATGAGCCAGAGGGTAAAAAGTTGGTAAGACCATCTGTTGCGTTAGGTGAAATTCTGACACCACTTTCAGAAGAGAAGATGAACGGACTTGTAACACTATAAGGTTCTTAAAAAAGGACGTAAAAGGTGGTTTTGAAAACAGGGCCGGCAGTTCACTTACCCTGTGGGCAGACGTTATGGTTAACAGGTAGTCTTAGTGTTAACATCCTCAACGGACACTAGTGTAATGGCTCGAAAGGAGCCCCCCATGAGGTACTTTAACACAAAGTTCAAGTGCCATGTTGGTACGATAAAATGACTTGGTGGAAACAAATGTGTTAGTCCTTTTAGAAACTGTATGACAATCGGCACATTAAAGTACAATCCATCATCAGGAGATCTCTTAAACATGTCAAGTGCCACTAAGTAGCACTAAGTTTGACTGTAGCCACTTGTAATCCTGAATGGGTTTAATGGAGTAAAACAGAAAGAACAGTAGGAAGCTTGCATGTGAACGGATCAACTTTCTTCTCCCTGCACCAGCTGCAAAACCTGTTCCAACATCAGCGGTATAGGGATTTAGTTTCAGGTCTTCTAGCCGAAAGCAACACCTCCATCACGTCTTCCAGAAGGTCCCAATCCTTGTATCCCACCCTCTCAGACATCAGGCGTGAAGGTTTAGAGTCCTGATCTCTGGGTGAAGAATGCAACCTCCCTCTTGCGAAGACAAATTGGCGGGCAGATGGCCCATTCCAAAAGGTCCGGGTACCACGTTCTCCTAGCCCAATCCAGAGCAATGAGGATCATGGTTTTCCCGAACTTCCTCAACCTGCTGATGACATGAGGAATGCGTACACAAGTGGAAACTCCCAGTTCACCACAAATGCGTCCCCTAGAGCTCCTCTTTAGGGGAAATTTCTTGGAGCAGAACTGTTCGCAATTCCTGTTGACACTGGTCGCCAACAGATCCAGGGGTTCCTCAAAGGGCAAAGATCTCCAGAAGGACTTCCTGAGCTAACTCCCACTTGTGGGGGCTAGATCGTGCTCTGCTTGCTCAGAGCGTCTGTCGCTGTATTTTCTTCTCTGGCTAGATGAACTGCCAGAACAGAGATTCCTTCTGTTACTGCCCAGAACCAGAGCTGCATTGCGTCTCTGCACAGGGGCAGAGACCCTACGCCCCCTCTCTTGTTGAGGTAGTGCATGTCCGTCATTATTAGGACACTTTTCCCCCGTATTGAGGGCAGAATGGCCATCAACGGCAGTCTGATTGCCCTCAGCTCCAAAAAGGTTGATATGGAGTCTGGACTCTGACTGAGACAAGTGTCCGCTGACTGAAAGACCTTTCATGTGCGCTCCCCATCCTGTGAGGGAGGCGTCTGTCACAACTGTCATCTCCGGCCATGGTTGCCAAAAGGGTTTTCCTCATTATAGTCTCTCGGCAGGCCCTCCACAGGAGATCCTGGGCGGCCTTTGTGGGGACCTGGATGAGGTCAGTAATTCTGCTGGAGAATTGAGAACACTGGTATCTGAGAGCCTATGTGCGGAAGGCATGGTATCGAACAGTAGAGACAGACACAATGGGAACAAGTTTCGCAAAAAAAAGTCATTTAAAGTTTTAGTTGGGTTGGTAGAATTCCTAACTGGCCCTAACGCTAAAATGGGAGTAATCTCGACAATTAAACAAACGACAAATATGTCCAAGTCAGTCTGATCAAAATAAAAAGGCCTATACTAAGAAAACCTAACCTTGTCCTTCTCAAGATGACAACTGTGTTAAGGGAATAGAAAAAGGAAAACAGTGTCAAAAAGAAATGTCAGAATGGCTTCAGTACCAACTCCCTTCCTCAGGTTCAACCCCAAGGGGGCTACAAAGTCTCTTAAAAAACAAAGTAGGTGTGGCACAACTCTATTAGTTTTGCACACGTTGGCTTACTGGTACAATTCAACAGTTCAATCATAGGCTTTCAACTTCTGGTAGTTCAATCAATTCTTTTGTCTTTGTCCGCCTTGCCATCAATATTAATTTCACATTAACTTTGTTAATTTCTCACAGTTCTACACAGGCTTCCCACTGCAAGGCCCAAGTCTGTATTTCCTTCGTGGGGGTTCCCTTCCCCACGTTTTACCTCGATGATCTTTTCACTGGCGAAGATGTTCGAAACTGCAAGGAATTCACATAGACTTCTGCATGACCACTTTGACCTCTTTCTCAACAATCCTTCAATTCGCAATATTCTCCTGCAGCACAAATGCCTCTTGGCACTTTTAGTACGTATTCTCTTTAACTTGCCTTCTTGGGCTTTTCCAACATTATTATAATTTTGCCCTCTTGAATATTCACAGTTCACAAATTTCACTTTCCTCTTATTCGATATTCTTTCCTTATTGCCGTTACTTTCTTTCCTTTGATCTCTGCTGCAATATCTTTAAAAATTCATAACATTTCACAGGGACATTTGAATGTGCGACTTCACCTTGCAGGACCACTCTTACTTTGGATCCTTTCCTTTGAATAATTCTTCTCTTCATTTGCGTTTTCTTGGCCGTTTCTTCAACCAGACATGTGTTGCCTTTGATAACTCAAAGGCTGTGTTAATTGGATTTCTTTCATCTTTTTCCTGCAGCAAAAGGCAGTTACCAATGCCTCCACTGCTCCTCCCCAACTCCGCCGTTCATCTCTTGATCGTTTCAACTTTCGAGCAGCATGATGGCCTTCCAACTTCCACAGCCTGATTTGCATCAGCCTTGGAAGAGCTGTTCCTTCTCATACCCAGCCTCGGCTCAAAGCGAGCCTGTGTGCGCCACCTTTTATGTTCACAAGGAGTGTTAATAAGTGGCAGGTGTACATTGTTAAAGCTATGTGCTAGACTCTGTCTGGCCTCATTACAGGGACAATGCAAGTCTTTGACCTCATTCTTCATCTTCCTCGGGACAGTACCTTTGTTAAGATAAAGTGGGGAGGAATTATGGGAGTTGTAGTTTCCCATAAAATAAGCAGGGCTAGGGGTTAGATTGGTTGTGGAAAAAGGGGGCTACCATGTCTCAGCATTGGGTGCTTCTCCCCCACACCCTGAGGACCCTCTACCCAGGTGATCCTCCCTCGCTTATCCACCCTCAGGGTCGGGATCCAAAAGCAATGGCCTTCCCCAGGCCACCCGAGTACGGGATCCCCAGGGACTACCTTGTGAAACACCCTTCCAGTTTTTCACACCACTGAAGGGATCTCATTCTCGGACAGCCTTCTGGCACCAGAAAACTGCAGGATGCCACGAGGCCGAGCAACCTTGCAAAGTTGAAGGGTGCGCGATGTTTGGAACTCTGAAATTTTTGGACCATCTGCATGAGAGCCCTCAACTCGGGTGGCAAGGCCCCCACACCCCTGCAAGGCTAAATCACAGACTGCTCCAACAAATTGAAGCTTCTGTGAAGGTGTCATGTGGGACTTCTTGACGCTCAGGGAGAAGCCCAGCTTGTGGAGGAAGTGGCAAGTGCGAAGGATGTGACAGACTGTTCCAGATAACAAGTCCTGATCAACCTATCATCCAGGTATGGATAGATGTGAATCCCTTCCCTCTTTAGACTTGTCGCCACTACTGCCATAAGCTTGATGAAAACCCTAGGGGCAGAGGTGAGCCCGAATGGAAGAACCCGAAACTGATAATGAGAACCTCCGACTGCGAACTTCAGAAACTTCTTGTGCTTGAGATGGGTGGGCACATGAAAGTAAGCATCCTCACGGTCCAATGACACCAACCAGTCCTGGAGTCGAAGAGCTTGAAGGATCTACAAAAATGTTACCATCTTGAACTTGTCCTTCCTGAGGAACTTTTTCAAGCATCTTGCATCCAAGATGGGTCGCACTCCTCATTCCTTCTTGGGGATTAGGAAATAGGGAGAGAACCAACCCTGGCTTGTCTCCGCTGCAGGTACCAGCTCTATTGCACCTTTCTCCAACGGGATACGAATTTCCTGTCGAAGGAGCGGATCTGGATCCAATGAAGATCTGACTCTTTGGGGGCAATCCGAGGGCTTCCTTATTAAAGGAAGGCAGTTACTGTAGGCCACCGTTTGTAGCACCCAAGTATCTGAAGTTTTGCTACGCCAACTCTGGAGATGTTGTGACAGCCTGCCTTCTACTACTACTACTACAGATTTGTGAGTGAGGCAGTCAAAGGGATTTTGCTGCCCCTGACACAGCTGAGGGCAATTCAGCGGGTGTTGTGCGAGGAATTCTGCCTCCTCTGCCTCTGGGTCCATGAGGTGCTCGTCTCTGCCCTCAGAGTATTGTCCTCTTGCCCTTAAAATGAAAACATAAAAGCGAAAAAGACATCCTCTCCACCCTTGTCCTGAAGGTTGTAAAGCATCTTATTGAAGCCCCCAGAGATTTAGCTGCTCTTGAAGCCTTCAGTTTCTCTAGACTGCTGTCAGCTTTTTCACTAAACAAATGAGTCCCATCAAAGGGCATGTCCAGAAAACGTGGACATCTGGCGTAATAACCAGGTTACTCACCGTAGTGACCACCTTACTCCTAGTCCACCTTCCCCTTTCCTCCATACTTTTGGGACATCTCTCCGTCCTGTGGGATGTAAAAAGCATCCAAATTTTTCCAAAAATGTGTCCTTCCTCTCTTTGTTGCGTGGGGCCCGGCACTTGGCCGTAACCCCGCCCACCTTGGCTCCGCCCCACGCATCGCCCATCAGTCCTTTTCTATCGCCAGGTCAGAGACCTATTAGCAATAACAGAGAAACCTTATTAGAGGGGACGGCGGGCGGGCGTATGGAAGAAAGGGCACTATGGACTAGGAGTAAGGTGGTCACTACGGTGAGTAACCTTGTTATACTCCTACGTCCCATCCCCTTTCCTCCATACTTATGGGAGATTCCCAAGCACTCCTAACAGGAACTATGGGTGGATGGAAATACCCCTTACTGAAACAGGTTCTTCAGCACAGCCTGACCAAACTGAGCATCAGCTCTTGAGCTCATGTCGAGATAATAATGCTTACAAAAAGCAGATGGGGAGGACTAAGTAAGTAGCTGCCCTAGCGATGGACTCCCAGGGGACATATTTCTGAAAAGCAACCGCGGCTGCCTTGCCCCGCACCAGGTGTGCATGAATACCCTTAGGAGGTTTCAGCCCTTGGACGGTGAAAGACTCTGTGATGCAGGCGGCGATCCACCGAGAAATAGTCACCTTAGATGCCTACTTACCCTGAGGGTTACCGAAGGTCACAAAAAGTTGATAAGAACTCCTAAGGTCGGAAGTCCTGTCCAGGTAGAACTTAAGAGCTCTTCTGACATCAAAACAGTGCAGAAACCTTTCAGCCTCTGAGGAAGGGTTCGGAAAAAAGACCGGTAGGGAGATCGACTGATTCAGATAGAATTCAGTTACCACCTTCGCTAGAAAGGCTGGGTTTGTCCGCAGGACTACCTTGTCCTTGTGAAAGACCAAGAAAGGATGCTCCACTGACAAGGCCTGGAGCTCACTCACTCTCCTCCCCGACATAACGGCGACCAGAAAGGACACTTTCCAGGATAAGTACTTATTGGTTCATAAGGTTTATGGCACAGCGCCGTCAGGACTATATTAAGGTCCCACAGCGGATGCGGACTACGAACCGGAGGGTAGAGGCGTGTCAAGCCTGCAAAATGCCACTGGGTTACTCAGAGAATAAGAACATTGGTCTGTAGAAAGATAAGCGGAAACCGCTGACAGGTAGGTTCAGCATGACAGAATGTGAACACGCGACTCTGCTAGGGGGGACACGAAGGACAGTACCGTGTCAATTGTAGCCACCCTTGGATCCAACTGCTTTTCCAAACACCAATGACAGAACCTGAGCCATTTACTCCTGTATTGGGATCTGGTCGAGGGTTTCCTGGCTGCCTGGATAATACGCATGTTATCCGTACACAAGTTAAGATGCTCTAAAGACTTGAACTCAGGCACCATGCCACCAAGCTGAGCGATTGTGGGGAGGGGTGCCACATCTGCTGTTCCCCCGATGAAGAAGATCGGGAGTTACTGGTAACCTGATCGGCGGATACACAGACAGGTGTTGAAGTTCTGAGAACCAAAACCTGGCCGGCCACCCCGGGGCTATGAGTAGAAGCAAACAGTTCACAGAGTTCTTCAGCTTCCAAATTGCCCGATGGACTAGAGGCAGAGGCGGGAAGGCGTAAGCTCTCATGTGCCATGGAATCTCGAGAGCATCCCCCAGAGAGGAGGCTCCCAGCTGAATTGTCTTGTACATTGTCTTTAATTGTTTCGTACAGCTTGCAGAAAGGAGCCAGTACGATTGTCATAGCCGACATGATGGCAATCATTTCTGGTTTTTTATTTGGCGATTCATTTTGTAGAGCCACAGCGATTTCGCTGAGACGTCTCTTTTTTGGTGACTGTTGACTTTTGTCAGATCTTCTTGAAGGTGTTGAAAAGTTAAGATCCGGGCGTTCCCCTCTTGGTCTTACATTTCTGTCGTTATTAGGGGGTTTTCTTTGAAATCCGGAATTCGTCAATAAAGGCGGAGACGCAGCGTCAGCCCTCCGGGGAAAAATGGCGTTTTGTCGAAGCCAAAAGCTCTTCTTTATCTTGCTGTATCTGATTCGTTCGGTTGGCTTCCCAGTCAAGAATCTCCCCCTCAGAGGGCTCTTTTTCCTGATCATTATCGGACACTAAGATCTCCTCTATAAATTTATGAACCCCTTTAGGGGTGGATATAATCTGAGGCATCTCGGTCCTGCCTCTTTGGGGGTCCTTTTCGCCCACTTGGCTAATTTCAGTGGTTTCTGGTTTTTTAACTTTTTTGATACCACTATTTAGATTTGAGATAGCCATGATTTTATCCTGCACACATCCATTTGGCCGGACTTGTTTATCTGTTGCTGCTACAAGCGGTTCAGTTTTTCTCTGTTTTTGTACCGGCTGGGTTAGGTTTGCTATTTCGAACATCTCTGCGTCCGATACTTCGGTATCGGCGCTCTGTTTTCTTTACTGTTGTAGTGTGAAAAAGGCTTTAAGCGGGCGTGAAAGTAACGGATTTGGCATCCCTTTTTTGTTTAATTTTCTCGCTTTTTGATCCCCCAGAGTGGTATTTTTTTGCGCTCGTATTTTCGCTGTTTTTTTTGCTCCTTGAGGCCCAGATTTTACTATGGTGTTTGCTTTGCCTCGTTTTTTTCTTTTAGGGCAAGAGCCCATTTTTAGCTGTTCCCCATCTGTTTCTTTATTGGAGTCATCCGGCTCGCCCTCAAAGGAGTTTTCACTCTCAGAGACTTCATTATCCGAATCCGTGTCTTTATCATGATCGGGTGTTCTCACACAGTCACTGGCTTCCCTTGAGAGCTTTACAATCTTAGCCTGGTTTTCCCCCAGGCCTTGCGCCGTTTTTTCGGTGTCCTGCTCCAATGCGTGGAGCTGGGCTCGAATGGCTATCCCATTAGGCATGGAGTTTTCCTTTAGTGAAACTAAGGGTAGTTTAGTCGCCCTTATTCCTTCCACTACAAGAATTATTTCCCCCTTCTCACTGGGTTTGCTGTGACTTGCTGTTTCTCTTTTTTCTGATTTGTCCGATATTTTTTCTTGGAGCGCTATCCCCCTTGTCCCTTCTGGGTCACCATTGGCAATAGTAGCGTTACTCACTCCCGTCCGTCTCACCTCTTTAGATGAGACTGGATTGGAGGGGGGAGGTGTTGCAGGGCACTCACTTTTTTCTCAGGTTGCGCGTCTTTCAGGTCTTTCTCTCCACCGTGACTCAACTGGCTGTATGGATCCTGCTGGTCTGTCTCTTCCGCCGCACCGGGCTCCTCTCCGAGCCCACACCTTGGACTCAGGTCAACGTCCCATGAACTGAGGACAGCCTCCGACCGCGACGCCCGGATACTCGAGAGCTGATTTTATGCTCTCGTTGTCGGCGGCGGCGGCAACGGCAGCAGCAGGGGAACCGCAGGGAAAACCGCCACCCCAACAAGCTCCCCCACTTGTCCTCGTGGGTCCGGTATAGTCGTCATTCCTGCTTTGGTATTCTCTGGCGTCTCGGGCGCCATGGCTGCGTCTTGAGTATTCCTCACTGCCTTGCATAAGGCAGGCTTCGAGTTTTGCTGCTTCGTGTGTAACAATTCTAGAATCGATAGAGGCACCGTTTGGGAGGCCCCCAGCCCAGGAGTCGAATCGGACTTGCTCCTCCTCCACCTCATATCGGGGTTGGATTTCCCCTCCGGGTATGCCGATTTTTTCGGGTGCGACTCTTTCAGGAGTGTTTTTGGGCTTTTGAATACTTTAGAGGTTTTCAAAGGACATGCTTCTGGACGTACCTCTGGCTCCATTTGGCTTTGGCTTCGCGTCCGCAGCGGACTGCAGTAGACTGGCTCACACCTCAGGCTCACAGCTCCGCTCACCGCTCCGCGGTGTATCTCAGTAGAAATAGGCACTTCCTGCTGGTCTAGCACAACGATGTGGATAGCTGCAGTAGACTGGCTCACACCTCAGGCTCACAGCTCCGCTCACCGCTCCGCGGTGTATCTCAGTAGAAATAGGCACTTCCTGCTGGTCTAGCACAACGATGTGGATAGCTGCAGTAGACCGTCCGCCGGCTGTGGGCATCCGCTGTGACATTCAGCTGGCCCAGGATGTGTATTGCAAGCAGCCAGACACGAAGAAGCATGGCCCACTCCTATATCTGGATAGACAGGTCGACAAGGGGGGGGAAGACTTCGTTCCCCCTTGCTTGTTGATGTAATACATTGACATCACATTGTCCGTGCGTATGCGGACCACCATGTTGGCAATGAGCGGTCTGAACGCCTTGAGCGCCAGAAGCTCCAAATGATTTATGTGCAAGAACTTGTCCTGAGGCGATCAGAGGTCCGAGACCTGAAGAAAATCTAAAGTCGCACCCCACCCCAGAAGGGAGGAGTCCGTCGTGATCGTCATCATGGGGGCTGGGTCCTGAAACCCCGCACCCACCGACAGGTTGCTGAGAGATGACCCCCAATCCAGGTCCACTCTCATGGAATCCAGAATCATTATCCGCTTGGAATCCGGGTTCACAGCCTGACGCCAGGAACTCCGAAGAGCCATCTGGGTCCGTCTCATCTTGAGGCGAGCAAGAGGAAGAGACAGCACACACAAGGCCATGAGGCCCATAAGCCTCTGGAACCACCAGGCCGACATGCTCTCCGACTGTGCAAACATCTGACACGTGGCTAACAGATAGGCCATTCTGTCCCCGGTCAGGTAAACTCTGCAGTCGATCGTGTTCCAGCAAAAACCCTGGAAAATCAGGTCTTGCGAGACCGTCATGGAAGATTTCCGCCAGTTCACCGACAGCCCAAGATTGAACAGGAGCTGAAGGAGAGACTGGAGATTGCCCGCTGCTGCCAGCGGACAAGGGCTGCGTAAGAGCCAGTCGTCCAAATATGGATACACATGGATACCCTGGAGACGAAGATAGGCCGCAATCACCAACATCTTCGTGAAGACACGTGGCGCCGAGTTGAGGCCAAAAGGAAGCACTCGAAACTGGAAGTGCTCCTCTCCCAAAGAGAAGCAGAGATATCTCCTGTGTGGGTCCCAAATCAGGATATGCATGTACGTGTCCTGAAGATCCACAACGCTGAGCCAATCGCCCATCTGCAAGGAGGAGCGTATCTGGCTGGGCGTGATCATCTTGAATTTCTCTTGGGGTAGGAAAAGATTGAACTGGGAAAAGTCTAGGATGGTGCGCAGGCCAGCCTGGTTGGGTATGGGCACAGTAAACAGCCGGGAGTAGGGTGAACGCCCCAGAGAGCACGCCCTCCTGTGGAGCGGGTGCCTCGAGCAACGGGACATCTAAGAAACTCATGTCCAGTACCCGGTCATGAAAAGCTCTAATCGAGCGGGGAAGGTCCTCGTTGTCCTGATCCCCTTGGGCGTCATCTGACAGGTCAGGATCCTGCTGAGCTGTGTCAGGCGCTGCCTTGTCCACTGGGGACAATGGAGGCAAAGGCGGAAGAGTCAGGGAAGGCACCGTAGGCAAGGGAGGCGCCGGCGGAACCACCGGAGGAACGGGTGGAGCCGGAGGTGCAGGTGGACATATCTCCCTGAAAAGCCCTTTGAAATACTCCCTCATGGGGTCAGTACGCATAAGCATTTGAAATTTACAGAAAAAGGCGTCCTCCGAGGACTGTTTCGGAACCTGAGGAGGCCTCTCATGAGGTGGACAAATCCCGAGACGTAACGGGGAAGGATGCCACATAGGCCCCTCCACCGACGTATCCACAAAAATCAAAGGAGCCGACCATGCAGGTAACAAAGCATTGTGCGGAAGAGGCTTCCGGGCGTTCCAATCGTAAACTGGCCGATAAGGATGCACACAAAGGGCCTCTATGTTCACCCAAGGGACCAAACCCTACACCTGAGGCCGATGTCGTAGTTGTAGGGGTAGCACCTAAAATGGCTGCCGCGGTAGTGGTGGGAACGGGCGCCATTTTGTCCTCATCTGAGGGGAACTGCAGCACGTGAGGAAGTGAAGCAGGGGTCCCCGTCGATGGATCAGGGGTCTTAACTTTAGCCTTCATATAAGGAACCTCGGCAGAGCCGGTACGGTGAGACCTGGAATGTTTTTGTGACATACCAACCGCCAACTCAGCCTTCGAAGGAAGGACCTCGGCACTGCCGGTAAAAGAAGAACTTTGCTTCTTTGCCCCCTCAACAGGTCTGGTATCACCACAGGAGCGGGAACGGTGAGAAGCAGCTTTCACCGACAAGGCTTTGTCAGGCCTCTCAGAACTGTTGGTAGCTTTAGCCTCTGGACGAGGGGCCTCGGACCCAGGTCCGGTAACAGCCTTATCTGCGTGGGCCTCGAACATCCGTTCGGTAACAGCAAGCCCCAAGGCCTCGGGGCGCCCCCCGGTCTTATTTCTGAGGGAAGCCAACAGAGAGGCCTCAGAGCGAGCTCCGGTACCCCACGACTCAGTAGAACTGGGTCTACAAACAGCCCCCACAGGAGGGGCCTCGGAGCGTACTCCAGTATCCACAGGCCCCTTACGGAGACCTTCGGAGAATACTCCAGTACAATTATTAGGCCCAACGGGCACCTCAGGGCAAACCCCAGTGACAGAGCGATCAACGCCCCTCCCGGCCTGAGAGGAACCCGGAAAGGTATCCCCGGCCGGGGTGCTCTGAAAGGTAAAGAACTTACCGGGCGTTTTTTCTTCTCATCGATGAACGCCTGAAAATGTAAAGGAGGAGTTTGTCGGAACACCTCCTCCCACCGCTCCAACCGACATTAAAGTGCCCGGACCGAAAGGGAGTCGCAGTAAAAACAGAAGTCCCAACGGTGATCCAGACCCAAACACTCCAAGCAAAGAGGATGGGGATCCGCCCTCACGAAACGACGGTGACACGATGAACAATCTGGAAAGTCTAGTTTGAACAACAGACAGACTAGTAAACGACCGCTAGCGAGAGCCAGAGAGGAAAAAAGGAAGACAATCTTCTGAGGATGCAAGTGTGTCCAGTCCCAAACGAGCGGAGAAAAGGACTGATGGGCGATGGCCGGGGTGGAGCCAAGGTGGGCGGGGATACGGCCGCATGCCGGGCCCCACGCATGAAAGAGAGGAAGGACACATTTTTGGAAAAATGTTGATGCTTTTTACAAAGTGCTCCGGTCCCGTCCCACAGGATGGAGAGATGTCCCATAAGTATGGAGGAAAGGGGACGGGATGTAGGAATAAACCCTGATCTCCTGAGCCATGCATCTTAGTACTGTACTGGCAGCCATTGCCCTGCTTACAGATTCAATTGTGTCCAAGCTGGACTAACAATTGCCTCATAGCATCCTTACCACCCTGAATTATATTTAAGAATCCATCCCACTCTTCACCCTCTGGTATAAGATCTGCTGCCAGGCCAGCCACTCCCCAAAGGGTAGGCGTATATTTTGCCAGAGCACTGGTGGAATTAGCAGATTTCAGTTCCATACTACCTGCACTGAACATTCTCTGTCGTATGGCATCAACCTTTCTATCATCCTTGTCAGCTGGGGTAGAAGGATAAGCCGACGCCCTAGACGATGTCGCAGCCTGAACCACCAAACCATCTGGTGTTGGGTGTCTGTTGAGAACGGGTGGATCTATAGAAGCGCTATTGGTCAGCAACTTGTTAACTAGTGGGATAGAATCCAGCTTCAGCCAATTCTCTATCACTCTAATTCTCAAAGCGGTGTGAAAGGGTAACACCCTTCTTTTACTGGTCCATAATCTAGTATACCTGTAAGGTCATCTTTTTCCAATGATTTCCGCTGGTTTAGACCATGCAAGATATATTGAGACCTTACTGATCACTGACCTATAAGATGGGTGTGAATAGCCAACCACCTCTGGATTTCCAAAATCCCTCTCAGTTGAAGTTTCCCCAACTGCTAGTCTCTTTCAGAGTGTCAAGATTCCTCATGTTTGATTACTGTGAAATAAGCTCTTCTGGTACATTGGGAGTCCCAAATCCATACCCACATGGAGCTTGGTCCTCCTCTTCCTCAAAGATAGACCCCATGGATTTAAAGAAATCCAGTCTAGGCAGTGGTTTGTATGACATTGTAGAGTCAGTCAAGGTCGTTGTAGGCTTCGAAAGCACCAATGGAGTTGAGGGCTTCGACAACTTCGGAGAAGTGGACGGTGAATGCCTCAATGGCTTTAACTTAATTACATGCCTCAACAGTTCAGGTGAATCTCTCGACGGCTTCAACAGCTGAGCAGAAAGCCTTGAGACCGGAGTTGAAGTCCCTGAACCTTTTCCCTTCGAGGAGGAAGATGACTAATTCCCCCTGTGCGTCGAGGAAGGCTCCTTCAACTTGTGTCGAGGACCCGCTCTTCCCGGGCTATTCAGAGCACGGGGAGGAGATGCATCAGACTTCCTGCTGGTCTCTCGAGAAGCGGAGGGGTGGCCAGACTTAGACTCCTTGAGAGGGGCCCCCTTAAAAATGTCAAGCATTTTCAGGTGGAAATCTGCCCATTCCGTGGAGACGATGTCTTTTTCTAAAAGGAGACTCTGTCGGGAGAGGTGGAAGAAGTCGAGGAAGACAAATGGCGTTGCTTCTTGTTTTTTTTGTGAGTGGATGGCGAGCGTCGTGTCCTTGATCCTGAGCACTTCTGATGTCTACAGCGCTTTTGCTCAGGGGATACATCCCTAGAGTCCGAGGAAGATTTTCTTTTAGACGGTTTAATGGAAGGAGATTTGGGAGAGGGCTTGCCTGCTTCGAGCTTCCGCTCTGTGGGGTGTATTGACCCACTCCGCTATGCTATGCGGCATTACTCTGATAGTATGGGGAAAGGAACTGCAACAATGGCGGCAACATTCTTGTGCGCGGCAAAAACCTACAAAAAACGCGTTTTCAAGCACACAAAAAGATGGATGCACAACCAGCCACCCATGGTGCATGTGTGGTGGAATAGAGCGCACCCTGCAGACAATGTGCCAGTGGGCTCCATGACCAGCAAACAGAGTGCAGAGAGAGCAGCAGTGCTTTGTAAATAAAACTCCAAAATGTGCCTATGAATGACATTTGCTTTGTGCTAAAAACTCTAAAATGCCTAGAATACAACACTTCTCAACATTCAAAATCTTGCTTGGCGCTAAAAGTCATGTTATCTAAGGAAGTATTGCGAACATACAAAGTCCTAATGTGAAGAGAAAAACATTCATCAGACAAACTGGATTGTCTGTAAACTGACAGTCTCTGTCAGAATTTGGGTGCAGTACCGTGGGATACCTGAATGACAGCTGTCAGATGAGTTACTGATGAAACTTTAAAGTGATCTAAACTAAAAAGTCTGCAGGATCAGCAAACACAAAGGATTGTGGCTAAAAAGAATACAGATCTCAGTTGCTTTTTATCCCACAGAGTTAAAGCTAAGAAAGTAATGTATTTATGTTTGATGCAACAAATGTGGTTTTTCCTGGATTTTAATTGAGAATAAATTAGCTTGGCCGAGCTGCAACCCTTTGGATTTGGACAAACAGGTTTCTCCCAAGAGGAGGGCCTTCCTCTCAGCAGAAACTCACTGGGAGATGCTAATTGTGGGGTAACCCAGACTCTTGTCTACAGAAAGAAAATGAATAGCAGGCCCTTCAGCCCAGGAAACTGAGGTATGTGAGGGTCGTAAATGGCTCATGGAAGGAACAAACAAGGAGGGGGATTTTCTTGGACTGCAAGGAGAGAAAAAGGGGCGGATCATTTGCTGTTAAGCATGAACAAAGAACAATTTTTAAAGACTCATAACTTGTCATCCAAAAGGGTGAAGGACATATCTGTTTTAAAAAGCGGCAGAACCGTGTAGCATGTTCTGGACATGAATGGCAATATATTTGGTTTTATGTGAAATGTATGAATCTTAGAATTGTGAAAATTTACACACACATCCCTATGTTAAACAAACGCATTTGTGGAAATGTGCATAAAGTTTGCAAATTGTGTTCATAGCAAAAAGCACAAAGTTCTGCAGAAAGTTGAAACAAGATCCTACAGCTGCAGGATTTTGATGAACAGCTACTACATAAAATATGGCATCTTTGTGTGTGCTTTGTGTAAAAGTGACCAATGTAGAAATGCATATTTAGTATAAAATTCAATTTTGAGACCAGTGGCTAAAAGGAGGTCTCTAAGAACTGTAAAGCAAACCATAAAATGTGACATCATCCGACCTTGATCCAATCACTCAAATGCAAGGCGGAGATGAAGTTTTGACCCAATCCCAGCTCACAGGGGCAAGCTTAGCTAAGCCGGCCCTTACACCCACTTTGTGATGTCATTTTATAGGATAAATAGAGACAGCTGACAACACATAGGGTCTCACAGATCCACTCACTTTCCTTATTCCAGAGAAGCACTCTGATCCATTATTCTACATCCAGCTTTAGCATCCTTCCAGATCCAGATGCAAAGACTCTTGCAAGCAGTAGAGAACTATTGACTTTCTGCAAGGCCTAAATCTTCCAACTTATTCTTGCAACCTGTGAAGCGCTGTGGTATGAGAAGGCCTTTGGAACCAGGATCCTCAAATTCTCTGGCTTGCTACCACTAGGCTTGCCTGAGGAACTCGCTATCCAGCTGATTGTAATATCCACAGACTAGGAGAGCTGATCCTGTGCAAATCCGGTGACCGGCCTAGCTGACCCGATCCCGTGCCCGATGTGCTGTTCTTCCTAGACCAGATCCAATCCATGACCAGAACTGACGGTCCAATTTAATAACTTATCCTGTGAGTATTAATAGGAAGAACTGTGACCCATAGTATATTTGCCTGGTCTTATCCCTATCTCAAACCCATCCCATTTTTAATTCAGAACCATAGTGTTGCTAGAACTATCTTGGCGTCAAATCTTTTCTCATCTGAAAAAGTAGAGTATCCACAACAGGCGGGTTACGCTGATCACGTGACTAAGATCCATCTGTGGCATTCGCTTTTTCATATTCATAATCTATTGTAATCAACCCATCTGTCTTTTTCAAAAGTGCATTTCTGTTTTCCATTCTCGCACCTACTTTACAAAAACAACCTTTACTAAAAACCTCTATAACTCCCTCAGTTTTTATGATAGAAACGTAATTTCAACTCCTACTTGTACCCAACATCCTTAGCTATCCATACAACCCAAAACAGTGTGATTCTCCCACTATAGCGAATATCGCATAAGGAAAAGTTTGCCGCGATTTTACATTCGGAGACATTTTACATGTGTGAAATAGATTTAATGTATTTCCCACTTGGACTTTGAGATTTCAATTGTTTTCTTTTGACCAAATCATTGCTTGTGCTTGTTTGCAACTGTTCAAAGCAGCTCCCATAGGAATGTATAATCATTTAAGTATTTTTGACCACATTTGGTGTTTTTGCTCAGTCAATTCCAAAGACAATTTCAAAGCCATACTGACAGCTGAAAAGTCAATTCCATTTTTCTCTTGTGTTTGAAGGGGGAAGGTGGGACTGATATTCCGTTTGATTTGTGCTATTCCTGAATACCTGCTCTCCCATCTCTTTAATTGCCTATTGGGGGGTTGAGGGGGGTTGCAGGGAGAACCCCTAACCCTAGTGCCATCTATACCAAACCAATTCAAAAGTATTATTTTCTGTGCTGCATTTGTTTTATGCTCATTCCTTAATTCCTAGTGTATTAAAGATACTATCCAGTGTTCTGTCACCCCATTGGTGATTGTTGTTTACCTATTAAAAGATATTGTGATTACATTTTAAATACATCAATAAATATTTACCTTTGCAAACTAGCCTGATTTCTGGTTCAGTGTGACTGGGGGGGGAAGGGGTACGAAGAGAGGGTGTGGGGGGGTTCCAGGAGAAGGGTGTGATACGGGTGGTATATCGTTCAGAATATTGAACTTGTAGATAAAATAAATAAGGGTTTCAATTGTGCACTACACGGTGGGCGAGACTTGGGTGTGTGCCGGGTTGAAATCACTTACACCTTTCCTTGGGTCAAAGGCTTAACTGTAATGGACCGGCACAAGCCACAGTCATCGACCTTGTGGCCAACCCCCTAACACCATAGACTTACTCGGTGCGGGTCTGTGATTGACATTTTTGGACAGTCGAGGGCCATGACTTGGCAACGCTCAACTATGAAAAAGATCCTAGTCCTGGGTTCCGACTATTTCTCTCTGAAGGAAGAACATATTTGTAGCACAGTATAGGCCTAGAGCATAAGTACAGAACACTAAAATAAATCTCTTGGTTTATGGGATCAGTATTTTGCATACCAGTGGGGGACTAGTAGGCTGGCGTTGAACAGAGGATCGTCCCTGTCTCATAGGACGCTTAGCAGCAAAGGAATATGAGTTTGCCCCCACCTGTCTCTAATTACAACTGAGGAGTACCCTTCACCTCAGCTACCTTATTGAAGCTGGAGCAGGAGTTTGGTGTCAATCTTTTGTTTTTTAAAGTGGTTTGGTTTTGTACTTCATAGATCTTCGTTAACTGTGTGATGATCAGGGGGGCGTGGCCTGGCAGCCATGGAGTAAGCTGTGTCTCCATCAGGCTCAGAGGACAGATCGTCGTAGCGTGTGCTACCAGCTGATAAATCGTTCCGTGAAACTGACGTTATGGATGCATGAAGATTATTGCTGCTGAACGCGACTACCCGCGAGCGAGCCGTCCCAGCAGAACGGGAGATGTGCCACATTGTGTCGGAAGCGAACGCGGCTGGATGATCCTAAGATGGCGGCCGCCTGAAGGAAGAACAAACGGACGATAAGAAGATCCGGGCGCAAATGTGAGGCGGACCACCGGAGAGCGAGCGTTTGCCTCGTGAAGTGGACGTGCGGACTCTTGGCAGCACCGGGCTGACGGCGGGTGCAGGAGAACATCCTGAGGAGAGCGCGGGCCGTATAACACGGAACGGCGCTCGTAGAGAAGTGTGCTGCGGCCGGCGGCCGTTCGTGGTCAGGCAGCCGCTGACCCGACCCCCTGTGACAGCAGAGAGCTGCCGGGTCTTATCCGGCGGCGAAGCCGGCAGCGTGTGGGGCTGCTGGAGAAACGTAACAAAAGGGGCCTGTTACCCGCGACTGCACGTTGAGCGATGCCATCTTGTACGTATGGCAGACAAACAAGCACCTGAGCTCCATCAGAAGGCAGATGGCATTGGACATTATTAAGATGCCCCCAAGTCTAATGTTCTTGGGGGTCTAGCACTTATGGATCCTGTGCCACCTCATTTCAGCAGACTGTGTACTACTGATGATGTAAGATGGGGGGACCCTGCACATCAAGGAGCTACTGATCTAAAGTAACGGGACTGTGCTGGAGAGAGGCCCTGGCAACGGGAGAAAGGGCCTGCATAAGATCTTCCGCAGTACAGTGCCCCAGAGACAATGAACCCATAAGATGGACTAAGTGCACAGTAATGGGATGCCGGAGGGGGGAAGTGGCAGAGCATGCATTTGAGAAGATCGGGATCCTGAAGTAAACTGATACATAGTGGCAAGTAACTGGCAAGTTTGCGACCAGTGGGGCAGACAGTGATACAAAATGGCTAGTGCGGAGGAACAAAGGGCGGCCTGGTAATTGCAGCGGATGTCGAAGGGCAGTAGTGAGCAGTGAACGATTGCGCAAATTCACAGCTGACAATCAAGGTGCCTGTCTGCCACAACGCCGTCGCTGATAATTGTGACTGCGCCGGGCAGTGAACGCGACCACAGTAGTACGGTTGCGGAGTTAGAAAGAAACTGCGAGGAGTGGAACGGGCTGCTGGGAGCTTATGCCTTAAAGGGTGTGTGGCACAAACAAGAGTGTGGCCGGAGGATATTGCAGAAGGCCCCTCGGGAGGCGAGTGTTCAAGAGCCAGGCAAAGCCACTAAAGGAAGTCGGTCATACCCATCAGAATCCGTGGCTATATAGACACTAGCCAGAATTTGATAAATGTGGGAAGACACGGTCCACTTGAACCGCGATTTTTTGAGCCACTGCATACTCCAACCGACGGAGGTAGATAACCCAACACTTAACTGAATTGGAGAAGTGAAATAACTTGCAGACCTGACGCCGGGCACGTAAGGAAGATCACACGATGTCAGTAAAGGGCCTGAGGACCAAAAGCAAGCAACAGACAATGGAGACCTTTGCAAAGGCGCAACCGCAACGAGCCCCCTCGACCCCGACACAAGGTGCGACGGCGCACTCGGCGGATAGTGCCCCGGAGGGAGACAATCGTCAGGTCCTGGCGGCCATAACAGAACTAAGTACTAAGTGGGGCACAGCGATGGCTGACCTGCGTACGGCCCTTGAGAACATAATTGACGCAGTAGGAATCGAGGTCGCCCTGCTGCGACAAGACGTCAGAACGCTGGCGGAAATGACAAGTGGCCCGGAGAGCGCTGCTAAGATTAACATGGATGTCAGTACAACTAATGCAAAGGAGGTACACGTCCTCAAACAGCAGGTGGCTAACCTTGAAAACCGAGTGGAATAGGCGGAAGGACGGGCAAGACGGAACAACATTCACGTGGTCGGACTGCCGGAGGGAGAAGAGGGACAGGACCCCCCGAATTATGTGGAAAACATGATTCTGCAAGCGATGGGGGCGGACAAGCTCTCGCAAGGCTTTGCGGTCGAACGTGCGCATCGGGTTCTGCTGAGGAAATCACGACCTGGAGCCCCACCGCGGCCAATAATAGCAAAAATCCTAAATTACAAAGACAGAGAAGATTTTGGAATATTTTCGCAAGGGCGGCACAATAAACAGAGCATCCTCGAACATCACTGCATACCCTGATTACACTATGCTGGTGCAAAAACAGCAGTACAGTTACGTGGCGATTAAGAGAAGATTACGTGCAGCTGGTATCAAAATACATGCTTTTGTACCCTGCGAGGCTGAAGGTCTTGCATAAAAGCAGGGCCCTCTTTTTTGACACCCCAGAGGAAGCGACGTCTTGGTTGGACTTGCAGGAATGCCCGGAGCAGGATAAGGAGGAGGATCGCCAGAAGAACGATGAGTAATGGGAATGTATCAGGAACAATGTGGGGATAAGCGGGAGGGGAGTCCTAGTATGAAACTCTGGAACACTGGCTTGATATGATGTGTCTCTCGGACTCCTCAATTGTTTGAACTGGAATGAAGTGCATTGATTGCATAAGCGAACTGGCTAGTGCTAAGCGCAGCAAATTTAAGACAACTAGGAGCGATAGGGTAGAGACCCTTCTTCTCTTACCCCAAAGAGTTAGTAGTAAGGTCGTCGCTAGGGTGCCTTTACCCTGCTGAGCGTGGGCGTAGGCTTTTGCCGGACGGGGCTAGATGCGGGGGTGCCTGAGATCCAGGGATGGAGCTGGGCAACAGTTGGGGAGGGTGTTATTTGGGGGAGGGGAGAGGGTTGGGAGGGTTGGTGGTGTTAATGCAGTGTTGGGGGTGTGTAGTTGGGGGACAGGGAGGGGGGAATTGTTGATAGTTATGGGGAGATTTAGTTTGAACATGGGCCTATATAGTGGAATTGAATGGTTGAATCTGTGTCGCGCAGGAGGGTGGGACCTGCTGGAGGTAGATGAGAGGGACGGTGATGAGCTATGGGGGATCTTAAAATAATCACGTGGAATGTCAGGGGACTTAACAGCTACTTGAAAAGAAACGAGGTCATGCTATATTTGAGAAGGCAAAGGATAGATATCGCGCTGTTGCAGGAAACGCATCTGACTCGGGAGAAGATGGAGCTGATTGTTAAGAAATGGAAAGGGGTGGTGGTGGGCTCGACTTACTCTGCGTATGCTAGGGGAGTACTGATCTGAGTGGCGCCGCATGTCCCATTCCAACCATTGCAGGAGGTGGTGGAGACGGATGGGAGGATGGTCATGCTGAGAGGGCTGGTGGAGAATAAGGAGATAAGCATTGTAAATACATATGCCCCCAATCGGGATACAGCGGCATATTTCAGGACTCTGAATGCCAACCTCGGCATATTTATGGGTAGCGCAGTGATTTGGGGTGGTGATTTTAACTGTGTACTGAATCCCAGCGTAGACAGGTCGGATGGCAGGATCGTGAGACCTTCTCCTGCGGCGAAAGCACTACAGACACTGCTAGATGATTTTTGTCTGGCGGATGTGTGGAGAACGAGATACCCCCAAGAAAGGCAATACTCGCATTACTCTGCCCCTCAACAGCTACACACGAGGCTGGACTATGTCTTTGCCACGTCAGACGTGACAGTGGGGGTTACTCAGGTGGAATATAAGGCGAGGGTCCTCTCAGATCACTCGCCCTTGGTTTTGAGGTGGCAGTACCGCCCCCCGAGGGCACGGATACCGATGTGGCGCCTTCGTGCTGAGGCGCTCAAGGATCCAGTCTTTAGAGAAGATATGAGGTAGGAGATTGCCAATTACTTTGAGGAGAATACGGGCAGCGTTGACTCGGCAAGTACATTATGGGAAGCCTTTAAGGTAGTGATGCAAGGGGTTGCCATAGCAAAATCAAAGGGCCTGCAGGGCGGGGTTCTAGCTGACCTACGACGGACGGAAGAGGAACTGGAGGGAGTATTAAAGTGCGGATGCGAAGATATGAAGCGGGTACTGGGGCTGCAGCAGAAATGTGCGGAACACTGGGAGAGACTCTGCAACCTTAACTATAAAAAATACATTGAGAGACAGCATGCGGGAGGGGATAAAACAGGACGATTGTTAGCGTTGTTATATAGGAGCGAGGCTCCCAGACCCCCGATTAGAACGATAATGAGGGAAGATGGTAGCGTAGAGGACACCCAAGAGGGTGTCAACGAGGAGTTTGCAGATTATAAAGTACTGTATGCAGACAAGGTGGGGGGCAGCCGCCGGGAAATAATGGAAAGGTTAGAAGATATAGGACTACCCATGATAAGTGAGGAGGAAAGGGGGGAGCTAGATGCACCAATCACCCTGGAGGAGCTAGGAGAAGTGGTGAGGCAGTTACCTACTTGCAAAACCCCAGGGGCGGACGGGCTCCCGAGTGAATTCTATAAGACATACAGGGAGGAAGTGCTCCCCCCGATGTTAGAAATGCTCAATGAAGCGCTTGAGGTGGGACGGTTGCCGGAATCACAGAGAGGCTATCATAATACCGCTTCCCAAGCCTAATAAACCTGCACACAGTTGTGGCTCTTACAGACCTCTCTCGATGTTGAATCAGGACAGCAAGATATTAACGGCTGTCCTGGCAAACAGATTGCAGAGTGTGATTGGCAAGCTAATACACCCTGACCAGACGGGCTATGTCCCGAATAGGAACATAACTCATAATCATAGGCGACTCCGACGGGTTGTTGAATGGGGTAGTACGGCTGAGGGCGAAATGGCGATCGTGTCCTTAGATGCGGTCAAAGCTTTCGACTCAGTCAAGTGGTCGTGGTTGTTGGCGGTCTTGGAGAAATATGGCATGGGGCCCGGTTATATGAGATGGGTGAAGATGTTATATAGTGAGCCACTGGCCAGAGTTAAAACGGGATCAGTAATATCGGAGAGGTGGCAACTTAGTAGAGGCACCAGGCAGGGGTGCCCTTGGTCCCCGATGCTCTATATATTAGCCCTGGAGCCCCTAGCACTATACCTCAGACAGCAATATGATATGATAGGTATTGAAGTGGGGGGAGAATGACATCTGATCTCCTTATACGCAGATGACCTGTTGCTATACTTAAGGTATCCAGAAGAAAATCTCCAGTACATACTGGGGGTGATGGCGAGGTATGCGGGGCTGTCCGGGATAGCAGTGAATCCCCAAAAATCTAGTATGTTTCCGCTAGGCGACTATAAGGAAACCCCGGAGAGACAGTTACCGGTGTTACATGTACCATGGGAGGTTAGTTCTTTCCGGTATCTTGGGATAGACGTGTACCATAAGGTGGAGGAGGAACACAAGCATAACACCGAGGTGGCACTCAAGAAAATTAAGAAGTGTATGCAATTTTGGGTTAAGTTGCCCTTAGCAATGATGGGATGGGGTGCAATGCTAAAAATGGTGGTCCTGCTTAGGCTTTTGCATTACTTTAGCAATATTCCATACATGATACCATAAGAAGTTTTTTGCCAAGCTTAACAGTATGTGTAGGGATTTCTTGTGGCATGGTACCCGGAACAGAGTAGCGCTGTGGAAGCTGCAGAACTTTTATGAAAAAGGGGGAATAAAACTGCCCAATTTTGAGGTGTATTATGTAGCAAGTCAGCTGCAATATGTGGCTCAATGGCTTTCAGACGAGGTGACCCCTGAATCTAGGTTATTTGGTCATGATTGTGCCCCGTTTCACCTAAGAGAGATCTGGTTGCCCAAGTCCGAAATGCGAGAGCGCCCTAGGATGATGACGCTCGGGTGGCAGATGTGGCGTCGGGTGTGTCAGTTGATGGAGAACCCATTTCCATGCTCCCCGCAGGTACCGCTCGTCGCGATAGCAGGGGAAGATACGCAGTTGAGGGCGATCATCAGGACCCATTGGGAATCGGTGGGGCTGGTAATGCTAGGAGACGTCTGGCAAGTAGGGGCCATTTTGGACTTTGAGACCCTTGGGGAGGAAACAGGATTGGATGCGGGACAGTACAGCACATACCACAGAATAGTGCAGAAAATTCGGTAAACGTGGCATGAAACTGTATCAGAAGAAGAACCAGATGCCATCATAGAGGCAATATATGATATATCGGATGGGGGGCATGAGATTTCTAGGTTGTATGAGATGGTGATGTCTAAAGTTGGGAAGGACTTGACACAATTGAGGCTGGATTGGGAGGCGGAAGTGGGAACCCCGATAGAGGATGAGATGTGGGAACGGGCACTGGGATACCATAAGAAGGTGTCGAGGAATGCCAGACTGAAACAAATACAACTATATATAACGCACAGAGCATATATGACACCTATGAGGATATCCAAGTTTGAAAACGCTGGACGACAAGCGTGTCCCAAATGTGACGAGGAGAATGCGGATATGACACATATGTTTTGGTCATGCCCAGTAATCGAGCGTTTCTGGGGTGAAGTGGCACAAAAGCTAGCCGAGAAAGGGGTCACGTTAATCATAGACACAGCTTGGGCCGGTTTGCTGGGAGGGTTGTCCCAGATCATCAAAACTTAAGCATGTCGGCAAATTGAAAGATCTGGCATATGTGCTTGCTAAACGAAGGATTGCCATGGGATGGAAGTCTTGTCACAGGCCACGGGTGGATATGTGGTGGAAGGTGTTACAGAAATGGGCAGAGGTAGAAACGGTGGTATGGCAAGAGTCAAACACTGTAGGGGGGGGGGGAAGAGACAGGGACCCTGATGACATATAAATCATTAATAGCGGAATTGTTTGGAGTAATACAAGATGGGACAGAATCTACAGGAAGTGAGACCCCGCCGCGTGCGGCGGATACAGAGAACGATGAACAGACAGGCTCATGAAGGGGCTGGGAGGGGGGGGGGGGGAGCAGGGACCAAGATTAAGAATTAATATAATTATTTTGTTGCAAAATGCACTGCGTGTTTGGTTGTATTGTTGTTTTGTTTGATTAAAATTAATAAAAATTGCTTTAAAAAAAACTGTGTGATGATCCACTAGAGAGTTCTTAAGTAGTCAAAATCAAAAACTAATCGAGTCACTACATATTTTCAAATGTCATGGAAGAATGTAGTTTTGAAATCTTAACATTCGATATCAAAACATTGAGAAATCTGGGCAAATGCATGTTTCAGTTCTTTACCAAACTGCCTAGGAGATTGATCCTCGACGCACATTAAATCATAGGCTGCCTTAAGGCTTCTTGAACGTGTCTGAATTGAGAAATATTTCAAATGGCCATCTTGTAAGCAACCATTTGTTATGCTTTGATCTTCTAGTTTCTTTGTTAGGCTAAAACGCTCAAGAGAGAATGCCCATTTCATTAATTTAATGTTGGTCATTCTTCAATCCAAAGTATACTTCATCTGTTCGTAGAATTCAAAAACAGAATACTTTGATAAAGGCCTTGAAAAGCTTTGCATCAAAACGCAGTTTGATTGTGTGTTCCATAAACCGTGATTGTGGTTTTGTTTTTCTATGTCTCTTTACTTGGGTCAAACTTCCCTCATCAGAGTCTGAGCTACATCTTGAACCCCCTTCCTTGCTTGCATATTATCCCACACTTCGTCATAATGGGTGTAAGGAGGTTTCCTACATGGTACATGTCATCTTTTCTCTTTCCCATTGGTCTTCTGGGTTATGGTGCTCAAATATTTTCACTGGGGTTTTGATAGTAGGGAGTTACGCTCACCTCGTATCCACGGGGGCGCCACACGATACTGGATGGAGGTCTAAGGGCTATCCCGGACCACTCTCTGCTAGGTTATGTGCCAGATGCTGGGTAGCGCCTATAACAGGAGAATGGAGGGTTAAGATACTGGTTCTGTGATGGGTGGACTCCCACCTCCCTCTGGTCCAAATCCCCTCCCTTGGGGTTATTACTCACCTTAGGTTTTTGTGCGTTGAACTCTCCGTCCTGCGTCTCTGTGCAGGGGCGCATGGTTGGTGTGGGCGTTCTGTGGACCTAGTTGCTTCACTGGTCCGTGTGCCCCCTATGTCGGGTCCAAACCAGCTGTGACTCCGACTCTGCTTGCTGTCTTCCAGGTGAGTTATGTCTTTTCTGTCTTTATTCTGCCTCTTTCTTTCACTCTGTCTTCTCTGTCTTCTCGTCGTCTTGCTCCACTATGTCTCTTTGTTTTCACAGGGGTGGTTGCGATCTCTGAGTTGCTGCGCCGATGGCGAACACCACAGTGAGTTATTGATGCGGAGCACTGCGCTCTTTATTGGTGTTAATTGCTAACCCGTGTTCTCTTCCCTTCTTTGTACAGGTTGCAGTGAAACCCGGAGATGGGCGAAGTAAGAGAAGCGCAAGGTGCTGCCAGGACTCGCTTAACAGGTAAGAATTGTTATTAATGCTGTCCTTGTTTCTTTACCTTTGCAGGTTGCTGCAAACTCCAGAGATGGGCGAGGTAAGCGAAGCGCAGTATGGATTCAAGACCGGTTACTTCACAGGTAAGCGTTCTTGCTCACTAATGCTGTTCTTGTTCTTCCAGGTTATTAATGGAATCCAGATCTAGGGGCTTCAGGATCGGGCCGCCGGAGAGGCAGATGAGCAGGAGCTGGACACGGTGAGCGTTGCGCTGCAGGAGTGCAGAATAACGCAAAGCATGTTCTGCTGTTTGGGTGTGGTTTAAATAGCCCAGGTAAAGTAGTTCCAGGCCAAGTAGTTCCAGGCCCAGCCACACCCAAAACACTAGACCGCATGACTTGGTTCTAAAAGAACTGAGCTGTGTAATAGGCCTCCATGTTGGATTAAGGTCCAAAACTGGTATTGCTTTATTCCTGATAATGAGTCTGGCGCCAAAGACTCCATGTATGTTTGTGATTGAGTTTTAAGGCCCTTGCGGCCAGTGTGAAGGGCCTTAACCTCAGTGCTGCCAGGGGGCTGTTCTACCTGAGGGGGGTCAAAGGCATGGATCGGGACATAGGGATTGTCTTCATCTACCTGGGGGATCTGGTTTATCTCCAAAATCCTTTGCATAGAGGTCTTTAGAATTCCGATTCCTTTTCTGTCCGTCAATGTCAGTCAAATGGGCTGAATGGTCTCGCTGTTTGATCATATGCTGTAATTCTTGTTCCGTTAACTCATTTTCGTATCTTGATTCACTAATTCTCTGTCTGGGGGTGCTCTCATTTCCTTCTCTTGTTCACTCCTGGAATACAGTGTGTTACTCCTCACTCCCACTTGAATTTCTTTAAATTCTTCTGTTTCCGACAGGGAAATCAAATCTTCCTGTGCATCTGGGTGAGTTTGGGAAGAGAATATAGGGCAATTGGCGCCCCTTGTAGCTTGACCAGGGCAAGGTTCGCTAAAACCAACAGTATCACATTGGAAATGTCTGGGCAAGTCTCAGGAATTTTTGATAATCTCCCTCCTTCAATACAACATATCTATCTGCAGGTTTTAGATTGTGATTTGAACTTAACAGCTTTGATTTCTTGTCGCAAGCATTCATTTAGATTATCATTGGCTGTTCACTCTGTACTAGCTGTTCCCTAGTTTCATTCAGGCTAGCATGGCGAGTGTCAAATGCTCTAATTGTAAACATGCATGTCTTCTGCTGACTCTTGCTTTATGGACTGCCAGCTAGCCAATTCTGTCTTCAGGTGCTCAATATGTGATACGTCATCAGGCTATATATGGTTTTTGATTGCCCCTCCCTACGTCACAGTTTTTTAGATTCTTTGCATTAACTCATGTGCACCGACCTTACTTGATCACCCAGTGCTTTTGACAATTGTAAGGTGAGCTGATGAGTTTCCTGAATTGCAGTCGCTTTTTCCTGTGCCGATTCCTTTACTTCTTAATGATTTTTACATCATCATATAACAGCTGAAATTTTGTTCGAGTCTAACCCCTTCAAAAACAGGTTTTGCAGCCATTTCTTTGCTCTCTTTCAACTGCATTTTTATACTTGCAATGTTATCTAATAAGCCACTGTTACAAGCATCTTGTTTTGTTCGCCTTTAACTTGTGTCTGTAGGTATTGGACATAAATGTCATGAATATTTAAATATAAGTTTAAGGCATGGTTTGGTTTCTCTGCACACTTTCAATTCTTCTTGTACTGCCGCTTGTACACTGTGTTGTTTCTGTGGTGACACTTGCTTATCACCCATCGTTTCATTGGGCTGTTTAATCAGTTGTTCAAGCGGATCACTAGCTTGTTCCACAAGTGTTCATTCTGCTGAGTTTCTTTGGCCATTTTATATTACACAGTGCAAATAATGTACGTTTTCAGCCAACCTGTCCTCCACCAGATTAAGGCAAAAAGATTCACAACCATTTTCTTCTCCGCCTTAGGTTAAATATAGTTTTTGTAATGCCAGTTTCCTTGTAGGGCTCAAATATCTATTCCTACATTTTGCACCATTGCCTTCATTTTCTTTTTCCATGACTCAATATCTTCCGTCAGCTACTGCCCATCCAGAAAATAACTGGCAAAAGCATGGTCAAGAGCCATGTTCAAATCAGCCCTGACGTCATGTGACGACATGGCTGGATTGTATCTGATGATTTAATATATTTCAATCGCTAACCTTCAATCAAATAAACAATCCATCAGATTTATTTTTTGCACTTCAAAATCCACTATTTCTTAACCTACAATTCCACAAATTCCAAGTAGTCATCGCAACCTGTACATTCTAGTGAGACTATACCACAGTGACCATCCAATTACACTTATCATTGTAACTTCACACACATCCAATCGTGGGCATATATTTTGTTACCCAATGCAAGAGTGATGGCATCAACTAACTGCCTCGGAACTGAGCAGAAATGTCTATAAAGATGTGTTGAAATATCCCTCTCTTCAGTAAGTGGCAGTCATTAATCTAGCATCCAATAGTATGCAGACCCACCCCCGCAATTACGGGACAACAAATAAGCTATTTGTGATCAAAACTCAAATTAATTTAGACAACAGACACACAAATTAGGTCCCCTTATCATAGGAGATCAGATATACATTAATATCGGCATCAGATATACATTAATATGAGTTTATTTAACAAATAAAGGTTGGCTGCCTGTTAAAGACCTGCTAGGAGGTGGCACACATTTATGAGGACCATAATGGCTTGTAAACATATTTTAACATTTCTAATCCTAAATAATAATACAAGGTAGCCTCTATGCAGTACTTCAGTGGCTATAATACCACTTATCGGCCAGTATATTATAAGCTCTCTTCAGCTAACATTTACACAAAATCAATGTTAGCCAAAACATAGAAAGTTCAATTGGTCTTTAAATACAATTAGGTGGGACTGTTGTATTTTCCACAAAAATACCAAGATATTCTATTGGAATGTGCGGCCTCTAGAGTAAATCACCTTCCCAATCCACCAAACTTTAGGTACTTAGCAGGGCATTGCTTCTAGGGGACTTGTCGAATTACATTTGGGTAATCTTTACACTCAGTTTGAAATATTTTTTAAGGCACAGAGTCAGATTGAGCCCTCATGAGTTTATGAAGAATTTCCAGACAGCCTCTCCCCTCCTTGTTGTAAAGTGTGTTAAGTCAGACTCAGGAGACAGACAAGGAGGCATGATTCACACAAGTTTTTATTTTCCGCTTTAAAGAAATAAGACCTAGTCTGTACCTAAGGCTGTGCTACTGATTCCTACTCTATAAAAAAGAAAGCCAAAAGAGGTGCTCGTCAGGTTGTCAAGGTGGCTAAAAAGAAATTCAGTCCTCTGTACCCAAGTTTCTTTCCCTATTCCTTAAAAAAACAAACTAATCAAGGCAGACTATGGGCCACTGCTCGACAAATGGGCTGCTGCAGGCTTATGACCGCCAAGATTGTGTCTCTTTACCCAAGCCCTTGCCTATGTGAACAGTCCAAAGCGTGAAGTTCTTGTATTGCCTGCTTGACTTGGTGGCAGTCTGTCTCTCCAGACACGAATTGTTTTGGTGATCCCCTCCAACCCACCCCCACCCCCACCCCCACTCTGGGTCTTGTCCCACTCTACCTCTCCACTCTACTGCATTTTGGTTCTCTCCATGCTTCAGGGCTTTTCTCACTTCCTCTCCCCACTATGGGGCTTTCCTAACTATCTGGCCCCCTTCTGTACTCTTTCCTCCCTGGAGCTTTGCTCACGTTTCCTCTCCATGCTCTGTGGCTTCTCAGTATTTTCCTCTACCCAGAGCTTTTCTCACTCCTCCTCCCCACTCTGGGACTTCTTGAATCTTTCCCCACCTCAGGGCTTCTCAGTCTCTTTCACACCTTGCTGTCTACCTCCAGTTCCTCAGGTGCCACTGCGTACCTGTGTGTGATCAGCTGTGCTCCCTGGGAGGCCTGTGTAGTCCACCCGAGCCTGCTACTGCTGCAGAGCCATTTACACGAGTCGTCCACTCGACCATGCATGAGCCGGCATCTTCTCTGTTTCTACTTGCTTGGTGCAGGACTTTGTGGTGGCTCCTCCAGCTCTGCCTCGGTTCTCTGAGGTACTCTGTGTTCATGCTGGCTACCATGCCACACCTCTTTGCACTAGACTAGTGCAGATCTTCAGGCACTACTCCACGTCTGACGTTCTTGCTCTCCAAGCGTCCCCATGCCCACAGTGCGCTGTGGCGCAACTGAGCTCTGAGCTAAATGGGTGCTTCTTTCTGATTAGTACTTGTTCTGACGTGCCTCCAGGAGGCAGATTTATTAAAGATGGCGCTAGGCATAAAAGTGGGCATAGGTTTATAATGCCCCTTTACTCCTAAATCCCTCAAAAAGGTGTCAATTCCTGGGGGGAGGGATGGTGATTTAAGTCCCTCTATGGGGGTTTAAGGTCCCCTAAGTGGGAGTCACCGCCAGAGGGTTCACGCTTAACCTGTGTCCTAAGGGGTTTTAAGCATAGCAGGCACACCTCCCTAGTCGCAAACAGGATGCGCCGCCCCCTTGGGGAGAGGTGACAAACTCCTTGGATTTGTCCCAAAAGAAGTAAGCTACAGGTAACAGTCACCTCATGGGCAAAGCCAAAATCTCCATATAATGTACAGGCTCAGCACGCATCCGTTTGCAACAGGTGGTATCACTTCTGTTTAGCTTTTGACTCAGATCCCTTATTCCCGGTCCGTTTCCATTTTTTAACATGGATAATAGTTCCAAGCTTTGTCATGATTACGCCAAACATTTTGACTGGTCAAATCTTTCCATAGGCTCTCCATCAGGCGCTTCCATACAATACACCACTCTGTTCTTACAGGTTAATCACAAAATTAGGGCTACTTGCTCTCACACTTTTGATGCAGAAATAATTTGTATTCCACTTTTCATTGTGGCAACATACCACATCAATGAAATCAGGACTTCTGTGATCCCCAGCCTAGAAAAATGTCTGGATATGAGAAGCAAATGGGTGGCACAATTTTCATGAAGTTATTAATAATTATATTGACGAAAGATCGAGGTAATTTGAATTTGGTTTCATATGATGGATGAAGGAGTCATGATCCTGACATGTTTTTAATTTTTTGTAATTTGGCTGTGGTTTTAAATCAAAAAACCTTTTTAATTGCACAAATAGTACTGGTTCACTTAACCCATTACATCTCTGGGCAGCTTGAAGTTTCAGCTTCGAGTTTAGTTTCTTGGGATTGTGAAACCGTGATGCTCGCAGGCCTCAGTCAATTAATCTGGATCTGCTAATACATGTCCTCCGTTGCTTGAGATTCCAATTGGCTGATCATCTGGCTGTGTGAGCCAAGGTCCAAATGTAATACTTTAAATGCAGTAAAGTTCCTTAGAAGAACAGGCCAGATTGTTATCTGCCAGCATACCATATTTCGGCCTCCACTAGTATTTTAAAATATATTTATAAGAATGTTTGTTTGTTTATTATTTGTAATGCGCGAACGTACCCAAGGGTATCAGGGCGCAACATTTTCAGGAATATGCGAAGCTTAGTTACAATAGTCATAGAATGTACAGAAAGGCACACCAAAGTTAAATACAAGTCAACAAAGATTTACATAAATGAAATATACATATAGGCCAGTATGCACGTGGTTACAGTCTGTGCGGGTTGCATGAGTATCTTAGACAGCTTACGTTTTCAACCAAGAAACTACCTTAGATCGGAAATTCTGGTAGGGTAGGTCTGCTCTGAGATTTGGTGGCAATGAGTTCCACAGTTTGGCTGCTTTCACTGGGAAGCTATTGCCCCCTATGGTGGCTCGTTTGAAGTTGGGGACTGTGAGGCAGTCTTTATAGGCAGTTCTGGTGGGTCTCAGGGAGGGTTGTCTGTGGAATCTATTTATAAGGTAAGTAGGGGCAGCATTATTTAAGGATTTGTGGGTGAGTGATGCAGTTTTTAAGAGAATTTTGTCGTTGATGGATAGCCAGTTGTTCTGTTCGCTGAGTCCTGAGATGTGCTCTCTTCTGGAGATGCCCAAGGCCGCTCTGAGGGCATTATTCTGGAGAGTTTGTAGTTTGCTAGTGGTAGCCTTTGATGATCCGAGATAAAGGGCATTGCAATAGTCAAGGCGGGATAGAATAGGGCTCTAGCGAGGGTAAGGCAGTTAGTGTCAGACAGAAATGGTTTCGCTGTGCGGATTAATTTACATGTATATGCCGTGGAAGAGGCCAAGGAGCTCACCTGTCTTCTGAAGGAGAAGTTAGAGTCCAGGTAAAAGCCCAGAGTTTTGACCTCATGTCCAACCTTAATGTTGTTCCCATCGATCATGAAAGAGTTATAGGTAGGGCCAAGTTTCTTTAGACTGGATGTGGTGCCTAGAATGATGAGTTCAGTTTTATCATCATTCAGGCATAGTCCATGTAGGGCCATCCATGCCTGGATGATGATGTACACCATATATAGCAAGGCCAAATCCTTTCCATAATCTCCAGAAAGCGGAAGGAGGATCTGGGTATCATCTGCATAGTTAGTGTAGGTGATACCGAGATGATCCAGATCATCGAAAAGGGGCTTGGTAAATATGTTGTATAAGGTGGGGGAGACACAGGAACCTTGTGGGACACCACAAGTGATGGGTATGGGGTCTGCCGCCGCTGTAGGTGAGAAGACCCTCATGGTTCTATCATTAAGAAAAGAGGTAATCCAGGTGATAGCCTCGGCCGAGAAGTGAGCTGAGGTGTGGAGGTGTGTGCATAGGACAGAGTGATCAACCAAATCGAAGGCTGCAGACAGGTCGAGGAGGAGAAGTAGGGCGGCTTGGCCGTTGTCTCCGAGCGTATCGATCTGAGCCTTCAAGTCAATGAGGGCAGTTTCAATTCCATGTTGAGGGCGGAACCCTGATTGTCTGGAACCCAGTAGACGGTGTTCTTCCAAGTGCTTCTGAATTTGTACATAAGCAACCTTGTCCAGGATTTTTAGTAGGAAGGGAACAGTCGTTATGGGTCTATAGTTTGTAGGCGTGGCTGGGTCGAGTGTGGGTTTTTTTAATAGTGGAAGTACCCAGGATTGTTTCAGGTTAGTGGGGATAGAGCCAGAGAATATCTTCCTTCACAAAGGCAGGGGTCACTCATTACCGCAGAAGGCCTGTTGCCAAAGGGATTTTCATTCATCTGTCAGGCTAATGGGTTGTCATGGCAACAGACAAATATTTTCATTCCAGATGGCCCATCCGGAATCCTTTGGGAAACAAACCTCCCCCACATTTGACCATTTACGCAGGACTAAAGTAAAGAAGGGGGCTTGTCAGAGGTTTAACTGGAGAGCCAACCAGCAATGCCTAAGCCAACTCAAAACATATTTTGAAGCTCTAAGGAATTATTGACTTCTTTTGTAATGACAAAGTACAAGACATTCTTATAAAATAACATTTCAATGACTGGATTCCTTTGTGTTCAACATGATCTAAATGTAAATCATCTTGCAATGTAAACAATAAAATAGAAAGATGATGCACTGTGATGCAATTAACTTTTAAAACACAAGATTTTAGTTTATAAAAATACAAAATAATATAATCTAGTGTTCTCTTCAACATTAATGGTTTCATGGTTTGCCACTTGCATCGGTTCTCTTTAGCTTTCAGTGCATTGTTCCAGTGTGACACAGCACCACTTAAAGGCTGCAAATAATTTCACTTTACTAAGACTTCGAACTTCTAGCTGTGGATTTAACACTCGGCTCCACATGTTCATGGTGTGTGGCAAACTCTGCCATTCGTTGCACACCGTCGGTCATGGAATTAACTACCTGCATCTTGTACGTAAGCCCTTTTTGTGATCAATGAAACACCACATCAGTCTCCCATTTGTCTTTAGTTTTCCCCTACAAAAGGCTGGTATGGTACACAAACATATCAATCCTGAAAGTGTAATATGCTGTGTGCTGACACGCCCACGAGTACATCTCTCCCAGAACATATAGAATCCAATTCTGACACACAGGTAACCCTAGTGCGTATGACCACCACCTAAAACAGCAGGTTTGTGGATCTGTTTTTTTTGTATCCCAATAACTGGCTCCACCATCTTTTAAAATAGCTTTTACTTTGTATTTTCTTTTTCTTTTTTTTTTTTACACAGAGCTATGCAACATCCACCGAAAATACTTCTTCCATCATTAGCATTTACTTATTTTAAAAGTAACTACTCAGCCCATTTTAACCCCTCAATGCAAAAATGCACTTGCATTAAAAAGTACTAATCATTTGCTTGTTTTTTTATTTAAAAAAAACATGTTTCAAGGTTTAAGATTTGGACCCAATACACTAAATTTACACTTTTACATGGTGAATGTGATTTTGCATGAGATCACTGTTATTTCCAAACCTGCTTCCTACATTTCCTTGTGTTATCATTTTATCATCATCACTAACCGTGAGAATTAACCTTCGTTTAAAAACTACACCCATTCCCCATGTTACTGATTCTTGAATGTGTAAAAAACTTGGCCATTGTTACCATTATACATTATCAATATATTCAACATACATTGTGATGAACTGACTGCATGGTCTTCATCACGTAGACCTGGGAATGCGATCCCCAGGCCAACGTACAAGCTAAAGTGCGGAAAGGCAACATTTCCAAGGCAAGAAATGTGGATCAATTAGGGAAAACAACATACAAGAACTGCCACTCCCATAATTACCTTCTTCTTGGAATGAAAACCTGGACCGGGTTTTGGAAAGTTATTTGAGGATCACAGAGGGGGGGACCCTCTGGGAAGACCCTATTCAGATTCCAGAGGACAGGAAAAAAGAAAGCTGAACAGGTACACTAAGCACATATTCAGCAGACAGACCAAAAAGCAAAAAACACATCCTCCATAATCCATCTCTTTCATGGAAGGAAAACAGTGAATGGATCTGAGACATGCAGCTGCAAATACCAGCAGACGAAGACTGAGGGGAGGACTAGACCATCCGACAGATGACTGACAGTCAGAATGGACGGTCATGGGAAATTGGTACATCTCTCTCACTTCAGATCTACGAAGTTTTCCAAACCTTTTTTTTATTTTTATTTTTTATTTGTTTGGATCAAATAGATCTTTACAAAATATAAAAACCAGCAATTTTGTCTATTTACCACAATAAAAATACAGTTCACTAACAAATCATTTCATCAGAAGGCTAAAAAGAAAATAGAAAAGATAAAAAAAGATTTTAAAAAAAAGATGAAAAATAGAAAAAACAAATAAGAAAAAATAACAAACCCTCATTTCCCCAGAAACCTGCAACCCAAATTACGTTATTGGTTTTTACTGTTATATAAAGCGTAATGACTGGAGAGGCACAGGTCCCGGTCTACCCAACGCTTGAATGGGTCATGCCAAGTTTTGAAAGGACTTGACCCACTGCAATCGTCAGGGCGGTGTTATGCCCCGAGATCAAGCGATTCCAAAAGTTCTGAGTGCAGGCAGTCCATATTATGCACAAATTTCCCAAAATAGAGATTTCTAGTCTCCCAAGTTCCTTTGCATTCTGTAAGTAAATGACAGCGATTTTGCTTATTTTGAGTTGCACACATTTTACAAAATGATATGATATGATATTCTGGCTTTGCCCTCTAATACTTAGGATCTTTCCTGTATGAATTAGGTTAAGGTGGCCCCTAAGAAAGACATATCTCGATTCACTGCTGGAATGTTTTAGCAGATACTAAGGCATATCTCCAAGTTTTTCTTCCAATACTAGGAAACTATTCTTCGGTTTTACCAGTCTCTTTTCCAGTCCCGTTTTAATCCAGTCCATTGTTTCCAGTTCCTTCTTTGCTTTCAAAGGATTCTCTGTCAGGATTGTTACAGTTGAATCGGCTCCTTCCAAATTTCTTTTAGCTTTTATGGCCAACTGATGGAGAATCTTAGAGCTGTCCTTTTGAAGATAATTAACATCTTCATAGAGAGAGTCTTTTTGTGGAGTTATTATTGACCTGTAGAGGGATAGCAATCTCCAAGTTACCTGTTGCTGCAGTGATTTCAGGCTGAGCTCAAACCTTAAGACCTGAATGGGAAGACAGTTGGGCAGGCCCAACAAGCTCTTCCAAATGTGACCTTCCACCTGTTGCCAGTCTATGTCGCAGAGCTTTGGTTGGGCCTCCAACCCATACAGTATCACAGGGATTACTTTGGTGTTGTAAAACTTTATTAATGGTTTGATCGAAAATTTACAAAGCTCAACGAAGATCTTTTTCATCTGAGGTATTGTTTTGTCAGCTTTAGATCTGATTTCAAGTTCCACTTTGCTCACTGATGGATAGGCAAACATTGTGTAGCCCAGGTAGATTAATTTGTCTACCCTTATAATTGCTTCTCCTTCAAAAAACCATTTACCATAGTTAATTTGCTTTTTTGGGTGTTTCAACACCAACATTTTTGACTTTCTTCGATTTACTTGTAGTCCATTTAGTTTAGTGTATTCACTTAGCCCATTGAGAGAGTGCTGCAGGCCTATTGCTGTCCTGTCAATCAAGACAATGTTGTCTGCATAGGCGAGCCAAAAAACCTAATGGAAGTGAGTTTGGGACTTGCCATAGTCCATTTTTGAAGAAAGTCTCCCAAATCTGACAAGTAAAGGTTGAAGAAGGGGGCTCCTATACACCCCTGTCGCACACCTTGCTCCACGCTGATTGAATTGGAAAGATGCCCAGCCTCATCTAATCTTACCATAAGCGAGGTGTTTTTGTGGAGCTCAATTAGAATTGCCAGGAGCTTGTTTGGGAGACCCCATCTTCTCAATTTTTCCCATAGTTTCTCCCTATTCACTAGGTCAAATGCTTTAGAGAGATAAACCCAGGCTCCAAAGAGCGGGCCCTCTCCAAATGTCCTTGTATGTTCTTCTAAAAGACTCAGGGTGAGGCCATTTAATGTTGTAGACATTCCTCGCCTAAAGCCTGTTTGAAATTTGGAGATTATGTTATTGGATTTGGCCCAGTCCTCTAGCTCTATCAAGAGTATCCGCATAAATATCTTACTCTCGATGTCCAAGAGGGCAATTGGCCTATAATTTTCGGGCTGTGATCTATCCCCTCCTTTGTAGAGTGGTATTAGGACTGCTTGTTTCCAAGAAGGAGGGAAGCATTTTGACTCTAGTATTTCCCTATAGAGGGTATCAAGGAGTGTCGCCCATGTGTGAACATTAGACTTCAGAACCTGATAGGTTAGCCCGTTTGGGCCCTCTGCCTTTGATGAGGTGCTCAAAATTAGATCTTCTATTAGTTTTACATCAAAGTTAAATTCCCACTTGGCGACCTCCTTTTGATTTTCCCGGGTAGCTGACGTGTTATTAAAGTTCGTTGTCAGGTAATCTATCCACCTCTTTTCTGGGACCAGGTTACATACGATGGTATTACTGGCTGAATTATTTCCTTTGCTATTTATATTTGACCAGAAATTACGAGTGCTATTTTCACAATGAGCCTCGAGCATCTGTTCATTGTCTTGTTGGTGTCAGAGGATCTTTCTTGACCGTGACCATTGCTTATAGTTCCTGAGGAGCTTTTTCCGTTTTAAATGGAGTTCAGATTGGTTCGTAAAAGAATACTTCAGCCGCCTGAGATCACGCCTTAAGGACCTTTTTTGGACCCATGTCTCTTCATCAAAAGAATGTAAGTGATGGGTTTCTTTTACCAAGGCTCCTACTGTCGGGCGATGCACCGACCAGATAAATGGCTGAAAGCAGTATGTTTTACAGTTCTCTTTTTGTTCTTCTAATGAGATACGATTCAACTTCTCATTCAGATTTCGCCCCTCTCTTTTGTATTTAACCAAAACTGCTTCGCCTTTCCTCAGTTGCAGATCCTGTGAGTATTTAGCCAACTTATCTTTCATTAAGCTCATAATTTTGACCCTTAACCGAGCATCAGCGCTCCCTTCTCCCCAGATTATTTCCATAGATGTTTTCTTCATTTGAAGTTTTGCTGTTGGGTTTTAAGGACAGTCACCTTCAGCAGAGCCATTTAGCATGAAAAGGCCCCACGAGTTTAAAAAATCTGACCAGCCTTGGAGATTTTTGCCCATTCTGATGCGTTGTTCCTATCTTGAGTCATAATACATTGCGTATTCAGATCACCGCCCAGGATCACGCTGGCGTCACCATGGAACAACGCAATTTTCTCCAGCAATGTTGACAACGACCGATGGAATTGTTCAAGGCTACATTGCGCTGGGTTCCAATAAATATTCACTACTATGAGGGAAGGAAGATCATGAACAGACACTAGTTCGACTTCGCATACCAGAATTCCTTCCTTTCCATTATGCAAAAGTGTGACATTTTTGGTAAGTGAGTTAATTCCAAGCAACAGTCCCCCCGACGGTCGACCTTTAGGTTTTTGACTTGCCGGGGGTTGTGAATATTGTGAATCCTTCTATTTCTATTGGGTGTATGTGCCAGGTCTCCTGGAGTAGAATAGCGTCAGAATTTAAAAAGAGATCTTTCTTTCTGCTACTCGCAGTAAAAGTCTTTGGGCCGCGAGTATTCCAACTTGTGATGGTAATTTCATTATGCCTAAAGACTCTGCTGTGTCAACCCCAACTTTAGTAGTACTTGTGAAAGGATCTCTGGGAGTGCTGCTAAAGTGCTGGCCTTATTTTCTTCCGAGTTTCCCCGGGATAGCACTGCTGGCTCCTGAATTGAGATTCCCACAGCTTTTGCGCTTTCTCCTTCAATGGTAGACGTCTCGCTGTTTTGACCCATTTATACTTCCCCTGGGTTCTTTTCAAGAATCATCAGGCTGATTTTTTCCAGCTCTTTTCTGTTGCTTTATATAGCTTTCCATGCTTTTTGTGTTGTAAAGCCCACCTCTACTATGTTCATCACCTGCCTGCTCTTCAACTTTACATATTCTACGTCATCCGAGCCTAACAGGTAGAGGTTGGGAACTCTCTTGACATAGTCCAAGATAGCACTTCTGCAAAGTGATGCATGTTTTGGTATTTTATTTAGTGCTTTTAGCCAAAGTTTTGGAATAACATTCTTGGATTTCTAAATCTTCTTCCAGGACTTGTTCATAGGAGTTCCCCTCCACGTCTACTGTCATTTTTTGATCTTCTGTTTTTCCCTTCAATACTTCTGCCAGTTTCTTGGTTTTACCTTGCCCATTTTTGGTTTCAACATCAGTGATGTACTTGTGCTTTCCTTAGCGTCTCGTTTTAAAAAAAATTGGTGCAATTTTTAACGTTGCTTTTGTTGCACCCTGAGTTTTTTTAGGAAGATTTCTATTCTCCTTCCCCAGAAATATTGGGCCATTCAGTGATGGGCAGGTTAGATCTGATTATTTCCCTCTATTCTCTTCTCCACTCCCAGTTTGGCTTTTGGTGCTCAAGACTCCTACGGAAAAAGTTTGATGTAAGACTTCTTGTTGATCCATAGGATCTGTCTGCAGGCCAACATTAGCCTTCAAGGTTTACTTTAGTCGAGCTACACTTGTCAGATTCCAAGATGGCTTTCTGCTTCCCTTCTGTCAGTTTATTTTTATTTTTTTTGGCATTACTAAAGGATTTCCCACTTTTTTTCTGGGATCCTTTCATATTTCCGTTTATTATGTCCAGTAGATGTGAGTCATTTCCTAGCATATCTTTCTGAGAGGTGTTTTTCAAGTCTTTGGTTATTGAAGGATCCTCATTATTAAGTGGTTTCATCTTTAAGGCACCAGGCTTAGCTTCTTTTTTTTGCGCTTTCGCAGGATAACTGGGAATACCATTGTGCTGGTTTTCTTTCTCATTTCTTTTTTTTTGGCTTTTCTTCGTCCCTTTGACAATTGTTTGCCAGGTACCAGCCATTCACCAGAGCGTCCATCCTGAGGGCTTGACACATCCTCCTGAATGTTTATGGGAGGCTCAATTTCTACCACAACATGTGCAAGCCTTCTGAACTCCTCCAGAACTGACTCTGAGAGGGGAGTGTCGTCAAACTGATTGTTTGTCCCCTCTTTCTCGCTCTGGCTTACCACAGGTCCAGTTTCCGTTTCCCTTTCAGTCTTCACTAGGAGTAGAATTTCTTCAAGCAAGCACTTGTGTTTTTCTTCTTCCTCTTTTTTCCTTGTCAACGACCTTTCTAGGGCCGAGAGGTCTAATCCTTGTCTCGCCAGCTCCACTCTCTGCTCTCCTAGTGCCGGAATGATGGTTGTGTTAATTGATGAGGTCAGCCCCACTGCTGTGGAGTCCAAACTAGTTAGAACTTTGGTTATTTCCATCAGGGTGCCTGATTGAAGTTGAACTTCCAGTTTCAATTGCTCAAAGACAGACACCAGCGAGTTTAATACGAAGTTCAGGGCACCCAGTGCAGCGGCGCTTGGCTCTTTTGGAGATTCTTCTCCTGTTGGATTTTTCTGTTCCACGGCTGCTTCTGACATGGAGCCTATTTTTTCCCTTTCGTAGTTTTGTAAAGGAACTTCCTCTTCCGAAGCCTCCTCTACATTTATTATCTCACTTTCGGGCACTGCGATATTTTGTGCTGGCATTTGTGGGGGAGAGTCTGCTATAGATGAGCAGTCCTTTGTGCTGTTTCCTAAGAGTTCTGTGCCGCTTCTACATGTATCAAATATCACAACGTTTTTTCTGCCAAAGTGTTAGTCGATTTTCCTTTGGATCTTATTTGTGGTGGTAGTGTATTCCAAACCCTTTCTCCATGACTGCACCGTGTCAGAGGGGGTACTACTGGCTGGCAGAGATCCCAGGGAACCAAGATGCACCAGCGCAATAGTTCTATTCGCTGGGCGTTGACTTGTGGAGGGCACATTGTTCGAGGGCAGCTCTTGATCTTGGGTTCCGATTTTGCAGCTCCTCATAATAGGAGCCGTCCCATTCTGGGCGCCTCGTATCATCCTGCAAGGCTTTACTTCTCAGTTTCATTGTTCCCACACTCCACTATTCACAGCACAAGCAATAAACTGGGTATCCCCACTCCTCACAATGCAGGCACAGTGCTGAGTATCTCCGTATTCCACTACTCAAACAACAAGACAGTTAAACCACACTGCCTCAAAAGACGCTCAGCCACCGCTACCAACTGTCAGGTGTCAAGTGTATAGCAGTGGGCAAAGTGCAGCAGCTGTGCTTCGCAAAATCAAGCTGCCCTGCTGGAAACACAGAAACGCACAGCCGCTTCCAGCTGCCCAGCAGAGTACAACAAAGTAAGCAGGGAAAAAGCAACCAGGCTATACCGAACGCTCAGGTGTGCTTATTTGCCCCCCCCCCCCAGGCGATTTTTTCCTGCTTTAAGTAAGCCCGGCAATGCAACAACCCAATGCAGCCCAATACAACACAGTATTAGCCCTGCACTAGCAGCGATAGCAGCACTAACACAGACAGGCCTGACAGACCAGCAAGACAAACCAAATAGGCAGGGTGAAAGACAGGGTGCAATGCAAAGCAGTGCGCCTTCCACAGCTTCTTCACAGGATCTTACCAGAGTTTAGCTGTGGGTTTGCTCTAGTCCGCCCAGCACTTCAGGAAAGAACGCTGAGAATTTGAGGGGTTAATAGGCGAAGCGGCGGTGGCTCGGCAAATCCGGCAGCACGAACAGCTCGCCCGGACCACTCCGCTTCTGCTCCCACTCCGCTCCTTCCGCTCCTTCAGAAGCTCCTCTCACAGGTGCGGAGCTCCACTCTCGGCCGTCTTCTTAGGGTCCTTAGGCTCTTAGGCCCTTCGAGTCCAGGTGCACTGGTGCACCTCCCGAAGACCTCCCTACCAAGCTCCTTGCCAAGCTTGAGGGGTATTGAGTGGATCAAAATAACGGTATGATCCGCGATTCACTTGTTTTCTCCAGGATTCTGCTCAACTGGCCGCTCCGCTGGCTTCGAGGGCTCGAGTAAAGGACCCTACAGATTATTCGCTACACGTCGCAGACTCAAGCTGCACCTCGCATATGCCTCGTACACTCTCGGACAAGAGACAAGAAAGGCTGCTTCAGAATCTTACACTGCCTTCCAAACATTTTTTGCCGAAATACACTCTGATTTGGACCACTTTTTTTTATCTCAAAAGGCGGGGCAGATCCCTGCATTACCCCTTCCATACACCCTCCAAACAATTCAGCAAAAGTGTATTTCAGCAAAAGTGTGTAATACCCTCCGTTCCACAGCAACCCAACACCCAAAAGAGACTCCCACACCCCCCTTAACCCCCCACAAATGAAAAAAAAGCTGCAAGAAAGGAAAACTCTGGGCATCCCAACAGCTGTAGCCACAGAAGAGGAAGATTCTTGAGCCCCACTTAATTTAGAAATCGAGAAGAAACAACAATGGGTTTTCAGCCTCCCCACCCACCCAGCACTTACCTTGACCTGCTGAATATAGTGAGAAGCAAAGAACTTCACAGAGGAACGCCCTCCAGCCTGAACGAGGGAGAAAAATTAGCACCTGCATCCACACCAGTAGCCAACAACCAAGGAGAAAAGATAACTGATGTTGGCTGGCCTGTTTGCCGACTTCCTATCATGGGTCAAGACAACAAATCCTCACTACCACAGACCATGCTCCTACAGGTAAGGCGGACCATCTGGGCAGACCATCTGATTTTATGTCCCAGGAATGATAATCCAGACAGAAGTGACAAAAATAAAGAGGTAAAAATAACACATTTTATACTAAACCTTGTGTACACAATAAAAAGACATTTTAAAAGAAATAAAATATAGCCAAATATATTATTTCAGCGCAAATGCATCCATTTACTTTAAGCACATTTTGATTTATAATTGAGTTACCAGTACTAGGGAAATCCCACCATACTGCCTCAAGCTAAACACACCACACCATTATTTGCACTTACCCACCTCTAGACCTGAATGTATGGTGGACACCGCCTACCCACCACCAAACTCCATTACACATCACCTTCTTTAAAGTATACTGATCCTAGCCTCCAGTTCTTTTCTATTTGTTTTGATCTATTCTAGGAGTTTATTAAATATCTTTAACATCTTGGTTTTTTTATTACAGTAGACATGGTTTATATTTAAACCTTTATAGTTAGAATTCATATAAAAAAATCACCAATTTATACAAAGTTTATACAACATAATTCACCCTGAATAACCAACCATTAAAAAGGTATAAAATGACATCTTTCATCTAGAGGCTCATATAATCTATATACAAAATTCCATTTGGCAATCAATGCTGTAAGTGATCTCAATATACTACAGCTGGATTATAGACAAATTTGGATAATATCCTTAGCCTCAAGTTATGTTTTTTCTCACAATGCATAGAAAGATGTTTAACTGTTTCCATCTCTGTTACTTTGCGTAACCTACAATATCTCAGATTGTGGCCCGCACAGAGGAATAGATCAAACACCTAAAGTGCAAAATAAATTAAATCTGAAATGCATGTGCATTGCCCTATATCCAGAAAAATCCAGAAAAAGCTTAGTTGTTTTCACGTTTACATCTAGTATTTTCAGTAAAAGTTATTTTTACCTCTGAATGCTTGCAGAGGTAGGTTTACTGTGTATGGGACCATCGAGCTAGTGTACAGAAAAAGTATCAATATTGGAGTATTGCTACAGTGAAGAAAAAAAATCTCTTCTATGGTTGTCTATTTTGCATAGTTTTCAGGATAAGGATGGTTATAGTCTACATGAACAATGGGATAATGTACAGACCATATGGAATCATTCTACAAAAGGGACAACATAAATGGGAGATATTATAGGTGTTTGCCACTGTGGAATCTATTTCTGCACAAAAACATCTCCAACCTACTCTAAAGTCCTTGTCCCTCAAATCTACCCAGTAGAGTCCATTAGCCGAGGTGGTCAACATAGGTTGTCAACAGAGGAGTTAAAACTAGAGAACCTTTGCCTCACGGCTAACCCTAATCTTAGGTTAAATATGTAGTTTTATATAGAACCAGTTGGCCAATAACAGCCTTCTTGCATGTAGCTCTGTGTAAAAGTAAAAAAGCTATTTAAACAAATAGTGGAGGCAGTTTGTGGGATACTAACAAAAGCCAGATCCAGAAACCTGTGGTTTTGGGTGCAGGTCCTAAGCACCAGGGTTACCTGTGTGTCGGAAGTGGATTCTATATGTTGTGGGAGAGATGTACGCTGCAGCGGGTCAATAGTACGAACAAGCCCATGGTTGAAAAAGAGCGATTGGTGTAGTGGTGGGGTTGATCGCAAATGGACAGAGTAGGAATCTGTCAAGTATCCAAGATCTTGTGAGTTATCTTACAGGGAATAAGTGGTATAATGCTGCAAGATTTTAGTAGTGAGGAGTTAACGAGGGAGGAGCGAAGTGGGACAGGGGTGGGATCAGGGCTCAAAGACTACTTCTGCTGTAGTGGCAAAGACCTTCCCTGGTTACAGAGATTGTGGTCCGGTTTGGAGTGTTGCAGGAGAAAAGGTGGGCAACGAGACAGAGTGCTGTGGTTCATGTGATTGGATGTATAGCAGACCACATTTTTGCCAGGATTTTGATATGTCAGTGTTCACCTACTCTTGTTAGAGAGAGACCATTCACCTATGTTCAGGCTGGCGATGCTGCAAAATTGAACAAGTTCACACTTATTGGAGTATAACTATTTATATTTCGGATTGATGATTTTAGAGTTATCATAAGGGTAAAGTGTCTAATTGCATGGGCACTCTGGCTTGATAACTGTAGGGAATATATTTTCATAACAATTCAAAATGGGATAGGAAGCTCTGGAATTCCAATGTACGAGCTTGGCGCAAGTCCCCTGGGGAACCCCTCCATGGGTGTATGTTCCTCTTTCTCATTTGAATGTTTGATCAAATTACTATCGTTTTGAAGTTGGATTTGGCCCAAGATGTAGAACGCATAGTTTAGATTTCCTTTTGTTACATCAATGCTGCTGTATTTTCTCATTTGAATGTTTGATCAAATTACTATCGTTTCGAAGTTGGATTTGGCCCAAGATGTAGAACGCATAGTTTAGATTTCCTTTTGTTACATCAATGCAGCTACCTGACGTTCACTCACAGAATTGTTAACTTACTCTTGCTTATCTTATGCTACTTATAGGATTCTAATTGAGAGATTTACATTGTATTGAGAAATTAGCAACATTGTAGTCTGGTAATAAGTATCTAGTATGTGGGCATTTACAACTACTCTTCTGGGTGCTGGTTTTTAACCCTGCTTCCGATTGGTATTATGATCATTACTTAGGATATATGTGCTTTTGAGGGTAAATGTCTGAAACACATTGATTAACAAATGATTAGATGTTCCTTAATTTAAATGTTACTTTATTCATGGAATATATTGGAAACGGTTACATTGAGAATCATTGTCTTTTTGCTTGGTAGTATATCTAAAATCTATTTGACAAGGTTTAAAAAAAATATTTAGACAGCGTTGCACTTTGGTTAGAGCGCAATGTCAAGCAGTAATCAATATTTTTAGCCAGGGGTGTGACGTGTCAGTTATTGACTGGTGTGACAAATCCATAGATGTCATTTCTCCCTGGGGGAGAGTGGGGCTTCCCATGAGGCCAGGGAGGTGAGGCCAATACCCGATATTCTCCCTGGCGGTGGTACTCAGTGGAAGGATCTCATAGGGAGAGACTCCCCCTCGTAGGACAAGGACAGCCATCTAAGGGAAATGTGGTATGCCAACCCTTCATCACCTCCAGCCAGCTCCTACCCAGCCTCCTATCCCTTCACTCAAACCTCTGTAGCCAACAATTCCATTTGCCAATGTAGCATTAAAAACCCAAGATTAACGGGGACGAGGAAGAGTAGGGTTGAACTTAGAAAAGATTCCCCGGAAGATATTGGGACGAGGAGAACACGCGGAGCACTAAAGAGTCCTCAAGAGAACATACATACATCTTCTAGTTGTTTTGTTAGATTCAAAATAAAAACAGACAAAGAACTTACCAACAGGAGAAGCTCTCCCTGGAGGAACCAGGAGAGAGGAAGCAGTTCGCCAGAGCACTGGGAAGAAGCCAGTGAGTGGGGCAAGAGCGAGGGAACCCAGACGTCCCTGTTCAGTTCAGTGAGGAGGAACAGGATGGAAGCCTGGCCAGGAGAATGTTCAGGCATGAGAAGAACCTGGATGGTGCGGGCAAGTCCTATGCGCACACGGAAGGAAGAGGCACGCTGTTGGGATGCCACAGCTTGTCAAAAGCCAGAGAGGTCGAGGAAAGACCAAAGCCAAAGCTCTGAGATCCCCAGAACAACCAGAGGAAGCCTGCAAGAACCCAATAGGTATCTGGGATGCTGGGAATGTTGGGGAGGGTCTAAGGGAGTTGGCAAAAACTCCAAGACTACCGTGCAGGGGGAGGAGGGAAACCCAGGGAAGGAAATACGAATACGGGTTTGGGACCTGCACCCAATGTGTACACCTTGAGAAAGTTATGAAAAAAGTGTTTAGTAAATTCTGGGAGAATCTGCATTAGAAAAATATTTAGAGCACAAACGCATTCCACGAGGATTAAGACTGTTTTTTCCCAATAATGAAGATGATGATGAGTTTAGCAGCTTATGGGAAGAGAACCTTAATAGCTCAAGGGGAATGCTATAGATGTTACTAAACGAGGCAGAGAAGATTCTAATCACTTTTTTCATAACTTTCTCAAGGCGTACACATTCCTACCCAAAATGGAAGGAGATGCATCTAAGGCACCTTCTTCATGGCAGTACCTGGAAGGAGAGTCAACCAGGTTTGCAGGGGAAGGGAGTTATTCCCCATGGTATTGTGAACTGTGAAAGTAAAAGCAAAGAGTGCCAGAATAAAGTCAAGTAAATTCAGGGTAAGGGAGACATTCCCATGACCCTACTATGAAACCACCAAGTGCATTATACCTGGTGAAGGGAAGCATTCTCCAGGAACCCAATAGTGAAGAAACGGCTATGGGCAAAAAGGAACATTGATGTTAGAATAGGAACTTTACCTTTAGAATTTGAACTCCGAACTTTACTGCTTTTTAGCATTTCAATCCCGGAACTTTGTTTTGTGCCTCGGAAAGGGGTTGAGACCTGGGGATGGGAGTCATTCCCTCAGTTAACGATCCCACCTAACGATAGGAGTTGTAATCGTTTGTCCAGAAGAAGGGGGCCATTCTTCTGGACCAAGAAGATCCACTACCTCTTTAGTTTAGTTACAAGTGTAAGGGACAGAAGCAGGGTTTTTGACACAGGACAGTGGACCCTTGATTTACAAGGGCATCCTTACTGAACCCTTAGTATTTTAGTTGAGGTACAGAAACTGTAACTCCTCGCTGTTTTTCTGACTCCACTGCTCTGTCCTTCTCTATCACCCAAAGCCACGCAATATCCTTTCTTCTCAGCATCGTCTCAGAGCATGCTCCACTTGTCAGTTTTCTGCTTCCCTTGCTACACTAGACTTCCAAAATGAATTCCTTGGGACACCACGTTCATCGTCCACCGCTCTCCATCGCTATAAACCAGTCTGCTGCACTTGTGCATGTAAATTGTTCATCGGGCTGATAACAGTTGGCAAGGCCCCCACTTTAGGGTTTACTGCTTAAATAATGCAAGTTTCTTGTTAGGTAATAGAAGAAAAGAATACGGCTTTAGAATTCTTCCCTACACTTCTGACTGGTCCACAACCAGTGAAAAAAACGGAAGTATTCCATTAAAGATTGCTAGGCATTGACTTTTATGGTACAATTACTGTAATGGAAAATTACAAAAATTAAGTATTTGCTTTCAGTAATATCATAGATGAAACTAAATAAAGAAAAATCAACAGTGTCAACGTTCTGCATTCATTCCCTATATACACACTCACTAAAACAAATATCTTCATGCCAAATATATTGTATAGTGTAGACCATAAACCGTAATGCATGATGGAAAAGTGCACATTTGTTGCATGTGGAATTTGCTTTAACCCTCAGTCAATATTATCTTCTAGCACAATGTTGTGCTTTGCCTGCAGATTTAGGTAACAATATTTCTATCAGGCATTAGCACCCTGGCAAGTGCCCAGAGCCAATAAACATTTTTGGAACCAGGGCTAAGTTCACAAAGGTGAGCCCGCGTTCCGAGCACTTTCATTAAGTGTCAGGCGCTTCCTTTCCCCACTACCCACTCACATTAGCACCCGTGTAGTTCGCTACACAGGTGCTAATGAGCTCTTGTTTTCCCCTAAAAAATGTACCTTTTCTGCGCGGCACTGGGCCCTGCAGTGTTGTTCCACAGTCTGTTTTCATGTTGATGACATTAGTCATCAACATGAAAACGGACTGCGGTTTTCTGTAGCACTCTGCAGTCCAGTCGGGGCCGTAGGAAAGGTATGTTTCTTTTTTTTATTATTTAAAAAAAAGAAATACTTTAGAACCCGAGTAGAAAACGACATGGATGCGAAAGGCAATATGTACCTACTCACCGGGACGACCCGGTCGGTCACGGCACCGCTGCCCTTGGGCGGCGGGCCGTTACCTACAGGGATCGGCCCGCAGCCTCGGGGCATATTGCCTCAATATTAATCTGGTTAATAATATTCTAGATTCCTAGTAAAGGCTGTGTAGATTTAATTTAATTAATCTGATGCTAGAAAAGTGATACTCGTATGACTTGCCAGCCACTTGAGGCCCTCCAGACCATTTGCTGTGGCCCACTAACCTCAACTCTGTTCTGCTGCTCTTCAAAGCACCAACAGAGCTGATAAGGGAACTGCCTCCAGAGCCAAGCACTTGCTGAACGTTTAAGATGTATTTATTTTACAAATAATTTGACTGGACGAAGAAGGCAGGTCATGAATAACATGTTCTGCCAAAGTCAAGGGATGATGAGTGGTAGCTGCTAAAACGGTTTTAAAAAGATCCCATGAGAGTGGAAGATAAATATTGAAAAAATGTAATTGATGAAACAATTCTTAAATCAATAATGTTTGCATATTCACACGTTTCTGTCTTAAAGATGGCATCTGGGATCATATGTAATGAATCTATGATCACTGTGCCGCCCATAATGTCGACAATTAAATAGCTGACTCATTATGGCACGGCGAACACATAATTCACTGTGACCTGCATCCCCGCAACTGCCTCCCTCTATCCACTTACCTTTTTCGGCGGATCACCGTGAAGTGTTCTGCTGTCTCTCCTCTGACCCTGTAGCATCAGTTTCCGTCCAGTAACGTGGGTCTGAACTGGCGTTGCAGAGTCCTTTTTAAAAAAATAAAAGGTTTTTGTTTTCTTTGTCCCCTACTTCCATCTAATGGAAGCAGGAGCACCGCGGCAACCCCCGCTCCCATTAGTCAGTGTAATGGGGAGGGGGTCGGCATTATATTACAGCGCAAAGGCACGGTAATGAAAGGGTCACAATTTACGGGGCGACATTTTAGTAATATTCCTATGCAATCAGAGCCTCCCATTATTTGTCATTGGATGGCATTACTTAAGTATTTTAAGTAATGCCATCCAATGACAAATAATGTTTCCTATATATAATTTAGTCACCAAACGAAAGGTTGAGCCTCACATATCCAGGTGCTGCCATAACATGTCAAATGCAGCAAAATCCCCAGTAATTACAAGTAATGCCTTATGCAATGCATTTATTGAAGAAAAAAAAAAAGACGTCGGCATGTGCCCACCTGATCAATGCACTAAGGCAAGTTAATATTGCCTATGTCGGAGGGGATTTAAACACCTAGTCTTCCACAGAATTTAGAAACATGAACACATGTTTAAATCTCATCTGCGCCAAATATTCAGATGCAGTATTACATGCAATGACATATTTCAAAACAAAAGATCAAAACTCATTTATTAATTGGTTTGATATAGGCCACAAAGTATGATTTTACCCGAGTCGGACATTAGAACCTGAAATGAGTCACTTGGGCCCGAGGTGAGCCGACGCGTGTTTCGAGAAATAATTCTCTTCCTCAGGGCCCTTCTTATAGTTCACAGTGGATACATTCGCATAAGACAATATTACTTTCAGTTATTGTGTAATTAGTATTGTGCTCAATGTATATATAAACAATATATTTATGGCATTTGCATTCTATCTATTATATCACAGGATGAAGGTAGCCTTGATGCATAGGCATCATTTCTTATTCATATCAAATCTCTTCATATTTTTATGGGTAGTCATTGGATGAAATGGAGATAGAAAGATACAAAAACACAGAGCACAGAAAAGTAACTTTTTTTTTCAGATTGCACCCGTTATAGAACGAAGCCAGTGTCTTAGCTTCTAACATATATGTAGCCAACATCTCGGCCGTGAGAGAGGCTCTTTCCCAGTGTGATCACCCAGAGTGACCACCGACCGCGTGCTAACGTCTAGGGTGCCCATGAGTGTTTAATTAAATAGTGGAGTTCCATAAATTATGATGTGCCGTCTGCCAGATACAAGGTGAGGGAGACAGTGTGTGGTATTTACTAGGACTGTGATCTATGTCAAAGCGCATCGGGGTATCACAACTGTGGTTTGCTGTGGTTGTATGTATACCTTATGTCCAAGATAGACAATTCCATATATATGTCCTGTGGATATAAAAGGTTGAATCTGTACTGAAACTGGCATCAGAGTGATTCACGTGGACCGTACTCTAGGTCTAATCTTATGCTTACATAAACATGTTAGTTACTGTTGATGGCGTGGTATCATGATCTTGAATCAATAGGTCTATTTGATAATCCTGTTTCCTATCTGGCAAACAGATGGGGGGCGCTCTTCCGCTTGATAACGTGGCATTATAAAAATGAAATGTATATCCAGAGTGCATTATGAGTCGTGAGTAGTGCTTACAAGTCGGGCATCTTAATACATATTAGATGAGTTGTGTATAAAGGATTTTTAGGCTGTAAATAATCCTCTCCAGTTAAATCTCGAACTTACCCAATAACGAGACAGTCGTGGTACCTGCTGTCTTTTCAGTCAGTAATCGAACGCATTCAGTGCTTGAGTATGGTAAATAAGCTTTCCTATGTTGTCATGGAAATATGCCAGGTGGAAACCAAAAGAACTAATGGTGTGTCGGACAAGTTCTAGCATGTGTTAGCAGAGCGCCATTTTGTAGATTCATTATATGCAACTGAGCATATACTTGAATGGCAGTGTTTTGCTCATCTGCTAAACGCAAGAATTAGAAGCGTTTGGGTTTGTCTTGAAGTATTATATAGTCTAAATGTGGCTGCATGTTGCTTTTAAGAATATCAGATATGAGCATTCATATGTTCTGCTACATGTGTAATTAGAGAATTTGCAAATTGGTAATTCTGCATATGCATATTAATATCCTCCGGTAGAACTGATTCCTTCCCATCGCGGTTGAGAAACCTGTAGGGGCGGTCACAGAAGGAGCAGCCCCAAGTCCCACAGCTATGAACAATATAGTAAAGAATAAATGGTGTTAATCTATGTACAGAAGGTAGTGCTATCAAGCTATATTGAATTAGTCCAGCAATGTACTCGGTTCTGCTTCTTTATTCAGACCTTTTTCAATAGCTTTAAGTTCATAAATTAGTCTTGCTTCATTTCTTCCCATATCTGATTCTCTTTCGTCACATCTCAGATTTCTCTCAAATAGTTTGATTCCCACAAAGCATAGGTTGTCCAGGTTTTCTCCTCTGTGTTCTGTATTTGAATACTGGGCCAGAGGATAGTGTTTATTGTTCATTCTGATGACATATATATGTTTCCTAATGCGCCATCGAAGTTCTCGTTTGGTGCTCCGAATATAAAACGTATTACACAAACAGAGGATCATACAGATCACATATTTAGTTGTGCAATTTATACATCCCTGGCCACGTATAGTCTCTTTAGTACAAGTTCAATTGCTACTTTTTCTGTAGAGAGCAAATTTACACATTACAAGTGCCGCATTTATAGAAGCTCTGGGGTGAATTTAACCAATTTATGCCTGAAGATGGGATTTCTATTTCTAGATAACGCCAACTAATGTGGTTCCCAATAGTAGGTGCTCTCAAACACTAAATCTGGTTTGCAACTGAAATAATCGCACAAGTCTTTATCTAACAGCAGAATATTCGAATGCGGTTTCAGTATTTTATAAAGTTCTCAATTATCGGCTGAGAATGTGGTGATCATTCTCACGGTCTCGCTGTGTCTGGTTATTCTTCACCTTTGGTGTAAACAGCGCGTTTCCATCAATAGCTCTTGCCTGTATGATGGATGTGTCTATATGTGGTTGTTTATAGCCTCTGTGTACAAATCTATCTGCAATGATATTGATCTCTTGATCAAGAAATTCATCTGAACTGTAGTTTCGTCTTGCTCTAAGCATTTCACCTGTAGGGATATTTTTAATAACTTGCTGTTTGTGTCCACAACTTGCATGTAGAACTGAGTTTACTTCTGTCAGTTTCCTAAACATTTTACTGTCAATTGTATTGGCCAGAATAATGATTCTGGAAAGGGGTTCAGTTTTTCAGTGAAAATAGCTAGTTCTTGTAGGGTGCCTTGTCAGTCAACAAAAATGTTATCAATAACTCTCTTCCAAAGAATAATCTGATTAGCATATGGCATACGAGGCGTTGTTGGAGCATATGTGGTTTCTAATTGCCCCTTAAAGAGATTTGTAATGGTCGGTGCAAACTGGGCCCCCATGGCAGCTCCCTTTGTTTGAATGTAGAATTCTCCATCAAAAAGAAAGCCGTTATCAATAAGGGCAAGTGCTAGCATTTTTATGATCATTTCACAAATTTTAAGATACAATGCCGATTTCTGTTGTAGCCAGAAGCCTACTGTGTTCAGTGCCAGATCATGTTGGATCGATGTGTAGAGTTCCTTGACATCAATAGTCACTAGTAGAAAATCGGATTGCCATTCTATGGATTTAAGAACATTTAAGAGGTTAATTGAATCTCTAGCATAAGAGTTCAATTTAGTAACATTCTCTCAGGTGTTTGTCAATTAACTCTGACATTGGTTCTGTGGTCCATCCTATACCCAATACAACCAGTCTCATTTCAGGTAGCTTAGTATAGGGTTTGTGCATTTTGGTAGAAAGTATATTGTTGACATTTTATTGTCTGTTTTAAATAGAAAGTCTCTTTCATCATCACCCAACAGTCCATAGTGATACCATTTTTGGATTAAAGTGTGCTTTTTCTACCACTAGTAGAATTAGTGGAATTAGAATCTAAGCGTTGGTAACAGTCTGGACTATTAAGATGAAGAATGCCTGCCTCAATGTAGTCTTTACAGTTCATCACCGCTATATTCCACCCCTTTGTCTACTCTCTTAATAACTAGGGTTTTGTTCTTAATGATCTTAGTGCCCTTATCTCTTCTGTAGTTAGATTGTCTATCGCTTTTTCTTTATCGTAAATGGTCAAGATCTTTGGTAATTGAATTAAATCAAAGAAAAAGTCAATCTTATTATTCTCAGCGGTGGGTGGTATGAAATTAGATTTGCTTTTAAGCTTGCTAGAACATGATAAGTCACCTTCAATATTAAGATCGTGCTTCAATTGATCGTGATTGCATGGGGTGTCTTCCACCAATGACAGTATAAGTTTGGTGGCTTCAAAATCTTGAATAGTCAATTCACTATGTGTTCTACTGTCTATCTCTTGATTGTGTTGTAAGTCTGTTGTGAACTAACTTTTTAAATTTCAATCACCTGGTGAATTTAAATAAATCAATATAGGTATCTGTAATATTGATCCCCTAGCAGGTGAGTAATTTAACCCCTTATTCAACAAATTAGTTTCCCCAGCACTAAGAATATGGTCTGATAAATTCATCATTGTGTCTTAATATTTTCGGGGCCTAGCGATTGCAGTTTTTTTATCTTGTTTTGATTCCTTGTTCTATTTCTTCTCTTTCTATTACCGGTACCGCCTCTTTTGCACTTACGGTGTTGGTTGCGATATTTGTCTGTGTTGGGGGTACTGCTAAAAAAGTTACTCTTTTCTTCGGATAGTTTCTATTCTCTTAATATTTAGCAAGTTTATATCTTTTCATTTCTTCTGCAAAATGTGTTCTCATATGTTAGAACTAGTACAGGCTGTTGCCGGTCTCTGTGTGGCGATGCCTTGTTCTTCATTATTGCTTTCAGGGTCAGTGTGGTAAGTGGAGATTTGCTTGTCTGATAAATCTGAGTTTCATATTTTTTCTGAAATGTGTACACCCTACCATCTCTGTTATCCCACTCGTGCCAAAAGAATGTTTCGTTTTTTGGAGTTTCAATTCATCTTGATTGCATAGTTATTTTTATTTGCTTCCGCTACGACTATTGTTTCTATTTCTGTTTTTAGTGTTGTGACCTGTTCACCCACCTTAGGCAGAATCTTCTCTGCCTCGTTTAGTAACATGTATAGCATTCCCCTTGAGCTATTAAGGTGCTCTTCCCATAAGCTGCTAAACTCATCATCATCTTCATTATTGGGTAAAAAACACAGTCTTAATCCTCATGGAATGCGATTGTGCTCTAAATATTTTTCTAATGCAGATTTCTCCCAGAATTTACTAATCACTTTTTTCATAACTTTCTCAAGGCGTACACATTTCTGACTTAATCGTTCTATCGGTGTGTTGGTATTGAGTGCATGTTTGGTACAGCCTTCACGAAGGAAGAGGACTCTTCTGTCCTCCTTCCAACTTTCTCAATAGTCATGTTGCAATATATGGCTATGTTAGTCAAGCTGCAGTTCAGGTGGTTATATGTAATTATGTAACGATCCATGCCACCTGACCCCCTCAAGTATAACATCCCCCTGGCAGCAGTGGGGCTAAAGCCCTTCACACTGGCACCAAGGGCCTTAAAACTCCATCAGAAACATACATGGAGTCAGTCCTGGCACCTTTGGTGCCAGGCTCATTATCAGGAAAAAAGCAATACCAGTTTTGGAGCTTAATCCAACATGGAGGCCCATTACACAGCTCAGTTCTTTAGAACCAAGCCAGGCGGTCTAGTGTTTTGGGTGTGGCTGGGTCTGTCACTACTTGGCCTGGAACTACTTTACCTGGGCTATTTAAACCACACCCAAACAGCCGAACATGCTTCGCGTTATTCTGCACTCCTGCAGCCTAACGCTCACTGTGTCCAGCTCCTGGTCATCTGCTTCTCCGGAGGCCCGATCCTGAAGCCCTAGATCCGGATTCCATTAATAACCTGGAAGAACAAGAACAGCATTAGCGAGCAAGAACACTTACCTGTGAAGTAACCGGCCTTGAATCCATCCTGCGCTTTGCTTACCTCGCCCATCTGCAGAGTTTGCCGCAACTTGCAAGGGAGAAGGAACAAGGTCAGCATTAACAAAAGCACTTACCTGGGCAAGCAGCGCTTCGATCGTGCATCACTGCAACCTGTACAAAGAGAAGAGAAGAGAACACAGGTTAGCAATTACCACCAATAAACAGCACAGCGCTCGGTGCATCAATAACTCACTGTGGTCTTCGCCATCAGAGCGGCAACTCGGAGATCACAACCATCCCTGTGAAAACAAAAAGACATTGTTAGGGAACAGCGTAGTGGAGCAAGACGCCGAGAAGACAGAGAAAACGGAGAGAAAGAAAGACAGAATAAAGACGGAAAAGACATAACTCACCTGGAAGACAGCAAGCAGAGTTGGAGTCACAGCCGGTCTGGACCCGACATAAGGGCACACGGACCAGTGAAGCAACTAGATCCACGGAACGCCGGCACCAACCACACGCCCCTGCACAGAGACGTAGGACGGAGAGTTCAACGCACAAAAACCTAAGGTGAGCAATAACCCCAAGGGAGGGGATTTGGACCAGAGGGAGGTGGGAGTTCACCCATCACAGAACCAGTATCTTAACCCTCCATTCTCCTGTTATAGGCGCTACCCAACCTCTGGCACATAACCAAGCAGAGAGGGGTCCAGGATTGCGCTTAGACCTCCATCCAGTATCATGTGGCGCCCCCGTGGATACCGGGTGAGTGTAACTAATTACTGAATCAAAGAAACTAGGTTGTGCCCACCTGATCAATGCACTAAGCCAGGTTAATATTGCCTATGTCACAGGGGTTTAAACATGGCATAGGAAGCTTCCCTAGCCTTCTACAAAATTTAGAAACATGAACAAGTGTTTAAATCTCACATGTGCCAAATATTCAAATGCAGTATTAGGTGCAATCATAAAGTCCTAAATTCAAAACAAAAGATCAAACTTCAAATATTAATGGGTAAAATCAGACTGTGGCCTATATCAGATGGAATTGATGAAAGAATAATGTTTGCATATTCACATAAATGTTGGTCTTAAAGATGGTGCCTTATATGTACACGTGCTGGGATCATATGCAATCACAGCCCCCCAATACGTAAGTAATGACAAGTAATGTTTCCTTTATATAATTTAGTCACCAAACGAAATGATGAGCCTCACATATCCAGGTGCTGCCATAACATGCCAAGTGCAGCATCAAAATCCCCAGTGTTTACAAGTAATGCCTTATGCAAGGCATAGTCACCATATGCAAGGTTATCATGTTCATATGGCCAGTTGCTGCTATCAGATCTCAAGTGCAGGCTCAAATATAACATTATGCAATGAGTTTTGAGAAGTGTTGTTTCGCCACAAGTGTTGGTTTGATTACAAGTGACACCCATAGGACAAGTGAGTTAGAGAAAAGGGTCCAAGAATCATAAGAAGACACATAGGTATGGGTCTTCAGTTTTCTTTTTAAAGATTAGGAACTGGGATGTTTCTCTCAAATACCCCAGTAATGGCACTGTCAGAGCATTTTAATTCTGCATGTGATGTGGACGTTTATGAGACATGGGCAGGGCAAAGCCACAACCATGATACAAAATGACAGCACCTGCAGCCATGTTTAGAGAGGGGAGGCAGTGAAGCCTATTGGATGGAACGCACAAGTGGATCCGATAAGGCTGTGCAAATTCTACATCAGGCTCTGTCCAGGCAGTAGGTAAGCCCAGATTCTGACTGAGTGTAGTCATTTACGGCTCAAAAGAAAAAGTATTTTTGAAGAACTATTCCGCTTATCATTGTTTAAGAAAATTTATTTTATTTAGCTGCTTTCAAAGAAAATATTTTACTCCAATTACATACTTTGTTGACTTGTGTAGCACGTTTGCGAATCCAGTCCTAAATTCTGGCTATCTTGCAATCATTGTTTTGGATTGTTCAATGTTGAATGCAAGGAATTAATTTTGACTTGTTATAAGTTTCGTGGTACTTGGCTTCATGTATTGGATGAAAGAAAAGTAATATGGCATCAAAATATAGTTAAATAATAATTGTGAATGAATACAATTAATTTTAATAGTACCGGTTTTGAAAGCTGTTGATGACATTACTATTTAAATTTGGTATGCATAACTTGGATTGATCTTTAATGAAAAAAAACTAAACAAAAAATTGAGTGCTTTATTTTGCATTATTCTTATCAGTGCAGATGTTTTCCTGGGGACTAGGTCAGTAATTTGCCAACATTGCTTCCACATAGCAAACAGTACAAAATGGCATATATTCATAATAACTTTCAGGATGTCACTGCATAATGTTATGCGTGATGATGTTGTGTCGTGGCCATCTTAGGCACGAACAAAATCATCTTGGAAAAGTACATTCTCAATCTGGGTCCATCCATGTCTACTGGGCTAGGTCTGCATTAACTCCACCAATTAAATATGTATTTAGGTTCTATTTCAACATTTTGTATTTTCTGAAAATCAAATTATGTGAAAATGAAATATTGTCTATGGATATACCATTGTGACTAGAGTGACAAAAATGTTATGTAACCTTGACGTTTCACTAATGTGAAACTTTGACTGCAATACAACTAGTGTCTCTGCCCTCCCTAGTGTCTTAAATATGTTTTTGTATTTCCCACAACTGTACTTGGATAAAGTGATCATTTCAGGTGTCAGTAACTAACTTTGCTGTTGATCCCCATACTTCTTTGCATATCTCAAACCTCCTGCAATATTTGCCTCCTGGTTCCTTGCCGTCATCCCGCTTGAAGACCTGCTTATTACAGATCTAGCAATTGTGTTTTTTACTTCGCTGAATATTCACTGTTGTGTTGCTTATATAAACTTACCTGTAATGTACCCAACATTGACTTACGGTGGTAGGCGCCCATTCTGTACCTCTTTGCGCCTCATCACTGCAGCTGTACTTTAACTTGCCCACAACAGACCTGAATCGACCTATAGTCTTGTGCTGTATATGTATTTGACCTTGACCATTACACATTTGACCTGCAGCCTTGTGCTGTATATGCATTGGAACTTGCCTGAAACACACTGGATTTTACCTACAGCCTTGTGCACCTACAGCCACTTTCAATTACGTTTGGAAATCAACCAGTAAGGCCCCACAAGATGACAGGGCGGTAGACATCTCTTTTGGAAGAAGGTAACAGCCGGAGGGGTGCTGCTCTAACAACCAAACTGATATGGCCCAACTATGCCACACAACCATGGCCACTACTGGAAACCAAGTGGCAAAGAAGTATCAGATGGCTGGTGGGCTGAAATCCAGGTTGGATGGAGTAAATAGCCAAAGCTGGGAGTGCTTGGCAGCAGCATTTGTGGGGCCCCGTAACCATTGGAGTCAGGAAAATGAGGGGAAGGAACTATTACGGCTTGGCTCATGGACCACAAGAGGGTTTGCGGACCTTTTTGAAAATGAGAAGTTGGGCCGTAACCACTTTGACCCGATTTGCCTCATGGAGACATGGCTGACGGCCAAACCAATCTGTGAAGGGTATACGGTTTTACATAATGAAGCTGGAAAGGGATTGTTGGGGCGCCCCTTCTCAGGCCTGCTGACATTGTTGTAGAATTGTTAGGGTTCTGAGGGTAACCTCATCTATAAATCCCTCTCCATATGTCCAAATGGTAACCCTGGAACGCTATCCCTCCCCGGTCATAAAAAAAATAATTATTGTCCTCCTAAATGTATGCTGGAGCTCGAGCGTACCATCAGACTTTGCTTTTGTGGACTCCATTGTCTCTTTAATAAATGATGCTTGCATGACTGGAGAGAATCCTCAGATAGTTATATGTGGGGATTTTGATCTAAATAATCTGCATGCTTTGGGGGAGGTAAAAGACGAAGCAGTGTTGGGAGAAAAAGAGCTATTATGGCTCAATGAAGCTGGGTCCTATGATCTATCAATGCTAAATGGACAAACAAGAGGGGACATACCGGGGGCAATGACCTGGAGGAGTGGTATTTTGAAAGCCTGCTTGGATTATTGCTTTGTGTCCGATAACATTGCTGCTTCAACTTTGAAATTATAAGGATTAAGTCAAGTAATCATGACTTGACGGCACAGACTTGGGAAATGTCGGGAGGTATGAAAGCATGACTAACCTGGTCAGGTAACAGGTCGCCGGAATAAACTCAGAATAAATTGTCTGAAATCCCGAGGATGAAGGCATGCTTTAAAGAATATGTGTTGGCTAATCAGAGTAGTGTCGACTACGGTTGGATTCTGAGAGACTATAAGGAAAAGCAAGGAGCTTTTAGAAGGCCCGGCTTTCACCCGGTCCACGCAAACAATAATGAGGTGGTGGTGGCAAAGAAAAAATTAAGAGCAGATATTAGGAAACTAAGGAAAGAACATCCACCAGATATGTCCAACACAGTTAAAAAATTGAAGCAGGTGTATCAAAATTGGCTCCTGGTGTCTAGGGCTAAAATATTGCAGTTTGACGCAGAGCAAATGCAAGAAACCTGTGGGGCTTGCTGAACAATGTTGGAGGTCTTGAGCAGGCTCTCATGATCAGTCAGGTCCAAGAGGCAAAGTGGATTGATTTCTATGCCAAATTATTTGAGACAAGGGAGTCTGAACCCCTTCATATATGCAGTAACTCGGGGAGGGAAATTGGGCAATTAGCATAGACCGGGAAGACATCAGGATGATGATTGGAGGGTTGAGCAGATAAAGAGCAGCTGGCCCTGGTGGCTTGGCCAATCATATGCTAAAAGAAAATGTGGCATTTTGGACCGATTTCGCAATTAACATTTTTGCTGAGGTCCTGGAAACAAAACAGATGCCCAAATTCTGGAGAGAGGCAGTTGTAGTTCCACTTTTCAAGAAGGGAGACCGGGAGGACCCTACGAATTATCGCCCGATTGCCCTTTTTGACTCCTTGGGAAACTGTTCACAACGATCCTACTGCAAGACTTGAACATCTGGGATAAGAGGGTAGACTGCCTTGACCACCACCCAAGACAGGATTTGGGCAGGGGGTGAGTACAACTCTGAACCTGCTCCTGCTCAGTCTCCTAAAGTTGCAAGCCATTGAGACATGGTAAAAAATCTATCTGGCGTTCATGGACCTTGAGCCAGAATTTGATGGGGTGAGTAGGGACAGGCCATGGGATAAACTAAGCGAAAGAGTGTCAGAAAGATCTGGTAGAAGTGGTCAGGGCTCTATATACTGATAATTCAAACAAGGTAAGATTATCACCAAAGGGTGCCCTCTCAGCCAAAATCCACACATCTAGGGGATTAAAGCAAGGCTGCTTGTTGGCACCATTTCTGTTGAATCAGTATATGGCAGATCTGGGTCATTCTCAGAAGCCGATCCAGGCTTTCCCTCCCAAAAATCAATGGCACTTGGGTGCCCTGGGTCCTATATGAGGATGATTTGGTCTTTATTGACTAACCGCAAATAGGGCTTCAGCGCAGGATGACTGCCTTTCAACTGTATTTGGAGGCAAACAGACTTATGACTGATGACAACATAGCCCCATTTAAAATTTTGAAAGATGACCAAAAGCTGGAAGATAAATGGGTTGGAACGAGAAATGTGGGGTTATATTCAGGCACATCAATATACCAATTAAACTGTCGATAGAGAATCCATTGAAAGTTAAAACTAAACTGCAAGAGCGTGACTGAATCCTTACTCAAGACCTTAGGAATTCTAAAACTAGTCCTGGGATGGGGGGCATGGCCAAGCAGCCATGGAGTAGGCTGCGATTCCTTGGAGCTCCGTGATCCGACTTATTGATCGAAAGAAAACGCATGTGTTGACGGCTGATTCCAGCAGAAAAAAGATACTGTATCTGCGTGAATACCTCAGGCAGCAGATGAGCTTATCAGCAGAAGAAAGTGGACACAGCAGAGGGAGCTAGGCTACTTTGTGTCCTGACCCGGGAGCGGCGCAATCGATACTAAGATGGCGGCGCGCCAACACAAAGAGACCCTTGGCGGCACTTGAAATCGGGTGCCAGGCGGGTAGTGAATGGGCTGCAGGCGTGCAGCAGCTGATGGAACAGTGAGCGGCCGACTACCTGAGAGAAGCTCACAAATAGCCCAGGCTGACGAGAGGACGTATACAGCATCGGGCCACCTGGCCATGAGATAGGTGGCACATCCTCGGCGCTCCCACTGAACCGGGACGATGTATACACGGAACGGACAAGAGGAATGACAGCGTACCCATAATAGGTTGGAAGCGACGGGCACGCAGGGATTACATCCCGAAGCCGCACCGAGGAGTGGAAGAGCAAATCCGGATAAAACAAGTGACGCTGAGACCTGTACCGCCCGAAACAAAATGGCCACAGATCCTGAACAAAGGATTACACTGGTGGACCGTGAAGAGGCCTCGTAAGGATTGGGACGCATATGCTGCTTAGACCAACCATTGTGGCTCGCAGACGCAGCAAGTGGGTATATGCACCGTGTATGTACCACCAGCCTCTGATAGGCGCAGAGACCAGAAAGAAGCAGAGATGCAGAAGACAGCACCCTGCTGATAACAGGCACGGACACAGAGGAAATTATGACGCGGGAAGTTGCAATCCACCCGAATGACAATTTCATGTGCAACAATTGGTGTAGGTTGATATACAGAGACCCCAACGACTAACAACAACTAAACAGCACCGGGCCGGAGCCAGACACGTGGGCGAAGTTGCATCATGTCGGTGAAAAGTCTGAGAACCAAAACCAAACAACCCACAATGGAGGTCTTCCCGAAAACGCAGAAGACCCCTACAACATCAGAGCGGAGCGCGGCCGCGACTACCGCTGAAGAAGCCCCAGAAGGAGATAAGCACCAGATCCTGGAGGCTATATCGGAGCTGAGCACTAAGTGGGGCGCGGCAATGGCGGACTTACGGACAGCCCTGAAGAGCAAAATTGATGCGGTAGGGACTGAACTCACTGTTACGGCAAGATGTCAGGGGGTTGGCGGAGAGAACAAGTGGGCTGGAGAGTGCCGTAAAGACCAATACTGATGTCTGAGCACATGAACTTCTTTTGTATTATTTGCGCTAACAGCAGGTTGCCAACCTTGAAAATCAGGTGGAAGAAGCAGAAGAAAGAGCGAGGAGAAATAACATACGGGTGGTCGACCTGCCGGAGGTGAAGGAGGGCCAAGACCCTACAAACTACGTGGAAAACATGATCCTACAAGAAATAGGAGCAGACAAGCTTTCGTAGGGATTCACGGTGGAGCGGGCGCACCGCGCCTTAATGAGGAAACCACGACCTGGGGCTCCGCCGAGGACCATCATCGCGAGGATCTTGAACTATAGAGATGGGGAGAAGATCCTGGAATATTTTCGTAAAGGCAGAACAATACAGAAAGCATCCGCCAACATTGCAGCATACCCGGCTTACACGATGCTGGTGCAGGGACTGAAATACAGCTACGTGGCCGTCAAGAGGAGGCTGCGAGCAGCAGGGATCAAGTACATGCTGCTGTACCCGGCAAAGCTGAAGGTGCTACATAAGAGCAGAGCGCTTTTTTTTTACACTCCTGAGGAGGTGGTAACGTGGCTGGATCTGCAGGGCTGCCCGGAACAGGAAGTGGACCGTGACCAGCAGGAACAGGAAGACTGAAAAACTGGTGCCACGGACATTGGGGGGTAAGTGGGAGGGGGTACCGGATTATACCGGGAAGCGAGACTGGTTGAACACTGGACAGCATTCGGGCCTTGTGCTCGGCGTGGACTGGAATATAGTGGTTAAAAAGTAATTGTAAGCTGCATAGGGTTAACACAATGCGTAACAAATTTGGAAATAGGAGGAATAGGATGGAAGCAACCCATCGCCGAAATACTAATAGTTAAGTGGCCATTAGGGCGACTTCACCCTACTGAGCCCAGAGCATAAGCTTGTGCTGGACAGGGCTAGACGTGGGGGTGCCTGAGATCCAGGGATGGAGCTGGGCAACAGTTGGGGGGGGGCGTTGTTGGGGAAGGGTTGGGTGGGGGGAGGGAAGGGATGTGGGAAGTTTGGGGTGTACATAGTTTTGGGGAGTTTAAGTTTAAACATGAGCCTACATGGAAGAGCTGAAGGGTTGTATCTGCATAACATGACCGGGAGGGTTCGGTTGGAAATGGGGGAGGAAGATATCAGTGCGCTATGGGAGATCTCAGGATATTAACGTGGAACGTCAGGGGACTTAACAGTTATATGAAGAGGAATAAGGTCATGCTGTATTTGAAAAGGCAAAAGATAGATGTTGCATTGTTACAGGAGACGCATCTGACGCGGGAGAAGCTGGAGCTAGTTGGGAAAAAATGGAAAGGGATTGTGGTGGGTTCATCGTACTCTGCTTACGCTAGGGGAGTGCTTGTCTGGGTGGCGCCGCAAGTCCCGTTTCGGCTGCTACAGGAAGTGGCAGAAACTGACGGGAGGACGGTTATATTGAGAGGGCTGGTGGAGAATAATGAGGTATGCATCGTAAATACGTACGCCCCCAACCATAACACGGCGGCATACTTCAGGACTCTGTTCACCAACCTTAGTATGTGTGGGAAACGCGGTTATTTGGGGCGGGGATTTCAATTGTGTAATGAACCCCAAGGTGGACAGATCTGATAGCAGGATTGACAGGCCCACCCCAGCGGCCAAAGCATTGCAGATGTTACTAGATGATTTTGGTTTGGTAGACGTATGGAGAACAAAACATCCCAATGGTAGGCAATATTCGCATTACTCAGCCCCGCAGCAGCTACATACGAGATTGGATTACGTCTTTGCCACGCCGGATGTAATGGCAGAGAGCACTCAAATAGAATATAGGGCGAGGGTCCTCTCAGATCACTCGCCCCTGGTCCTCGGGTGGCAATACCGCCCCCCTAGGGCGCGGATCCTGACATGGCGCCTCCGAGCGGAGGCACTCAAAGATCCAGTCTTTCGAGAGGACATAAGAGATGAGATCATTAACTATTTTGAAACGAATACTGGTAGTGTTGACTCAGCAGGTACACTATGGGAAGCTTTTAAGGTGGTGATGCGGGGGGCAGCCATAGCTAAGTCAAAGGACCTGCAAGGTGGGGTTCTGGCTGGCCTACAAAGAGTAGAAGATGAACTAGAAAGAACATTAGAAAATGGCAGTGTGGACACGGAGCTAGTACTTAAACTACAGCAGCAGTGTGCGGAACACTGGGAAAGGCTCTGTAACCTGAATTATAAAAAGTATGTAGAAAGACAGCACGCAGGAGGAGATAAAACGGGTAGGCTTTTAGCATGGCTGTACAAGAGCGAAACCCCTAGACCCCCGATTAGGACAATAACTAGAGAAGATGGCGATGTAGTAGACACTCAAGAAGGAGTCAACAAGGAATTTGCGGATTATTATAGGGTACTATATGGGGACAAGGAGGGGGGTAGTCAAGAGGAGATAACCGAAACACTAGAAGATATAGGACTGCCCAAGATAAGTGATGAGGAAAGATAATAGCTTGATGTACCAATTACCTTGGAGGAGTTGGAGGTGGTTGTGAGGCAGTTGCCCACCAGTAAGACCCCAGGAGCAGACGGGTTCCCTAGCAAATTTTATAAAGTATATAGAGAAGAAGTGCTCCCCCCAATGCTAGACATGCTTAACGAAGCGTTTGAGATGGGAAGGTTGCCGGAGTCACTCAGAGAAGCGATTATAATACTGCTCCCTAAATCCAACAAACCGGTGTATAGCTGTAGCTCCTACAGGCCTTTGTCGATGCTGAACCAGGACAGCAAGATACTGACGGCTGTCCTGGCAAACAGATTGCAAAGAGTAATTAGCAAATTAATCCACCCAGACCAAACGGGCTATGTCCCGAATAGGAATATAACCCACAATCATAGGCTACTCCACCGGGTGATCGAATGGGCGGATAGGAATGAAGGCGAAATGGCGATTGTATCCTTAGACGCAGTAAAAGCTTTTGACTCCGTTAAGTGGCCATGGCTGCTGGCGGCCCTGGGAGGTTACGGAATAGGGCCGGGTTATATCAGGTGGGCGAAAATGCTATACAGCGAGCCGCTAGCCAGAGTTCTAACGGGATCAGTGATATCCGAGAGATGGCAGCTTAGTAGAGGCACCAGGCAGGGGTGCCCCTAGTCCCCGATGCTTTACATTCTAGCCCTGGAGCCCCTAGCGATATACCTCAGGCAACAATACGATTAGGTATTGAGGTTGGGGGGGTGGGGGGGAGCGGCATCTAATATCCTTATATGCGGATGATTTATTACTATACTTGAAATACCCGGAAGAAAATCTTCAATATATCCTTGAAGTGATGGAGAAGTACGCGGGGTTGTCCGGCATAGCGGTAAATCCTCAAAAATCTAGTATATTCCCGCTAGGTAGCTATAAGGGGACCCCGGAGGAAAGGTTGCCGGTGTTACAGATACCATGGGTGATTAGTTCTTTCCGTTACCTTGGCATCGATGTGTATCACACGGCAGAAGAGGAACATAAGCACAACACTGAGGTAGCCATTGAGAAAATCCGGAAATGCATGAAGTTTTGGGAGAAGTTGCCCCTAGCTATGATGGGACGGGGGCAATGCTTAAGATGGTAGTCCTACCTAGGCTTTTGCATTATTTTAGTAATATCCCACATATGATACCCAAGAACTTTTTCTCTAAACTGAATAGTGTGTGCAGGGACTTCCTATGGCATGGTACCCGGAATAGAGTAGCGCTATGGAAGTTGCAGAACTTCTACGAAAAGTGGGGTATCAAGCTGCCCAATTTTGAGGTCTACTATGTAGCGAGTCAGCTACAATATGTGGCTAATTGGCTCTTCGATGAAGCGACCCCTGAACAAAGGTTGTTTGGGCGGGTTTGTACCCCATTTTACTTAAGGGAAATGATATGGTTGCCTGAGTCAGATATGAAGGAGCGCCCTAGGATGATGATGCTGGGATGGAAAATGTGGCGTTGGGCGTGTCGGATGGAGGACCCATTCCCGTGCTCCCCGCAAGTACCGCTGGTCGCTTTAGCAGGAGGGGACAAGCAGCTGAGGGTGATTATCAGAACCTAGTGGGAATCGGTGGGGCTGGTAACGTTAGGGGACATCTGGCAAGAGGGGACCATTAGAGATTTTGAAGAACTTGGGGAGGAGGCGGGATTACATACTGGCCAATATGTTACATACCATAGGATGGTTCAGAAAATTCAGAAAACATGGCCTGAAACAGTGTTGGCAGAGGAACCAGACGCTACTTTGGGGGCAATCTATGATATCGGAAGGGGGGCATGAGATTTCTAGATTGTATGAGATGGTGATGACCAAGGTTGGGAAGGAATTGACACATTTGAGACTTGATTGGGAGGAGGTGGTGGGGGCCCCAATAGGAGATGGGATGTGGGAGCGCACCCTGGGATATCACAAGAAAGTGTCAAGAAACGCCAGACTTAAACAAATACAGCTGTATATAACGCATATAGCATACATGACCCCTCTGAGGCTATCCAAGTTCCGAAACGCTGGGCAACAGGCGTGCCCTAAGTGCGACATGGAAAACGCTGACATGACACACATGTTTTGGTCATGCCCAGTAATCGAATGTTTCTGGGGTGAAGTGGCACAAAAATTAGCGACAAAGGAGGTCACGCTCATCATAGATACGGTCTGGGCTTGCTTGCTGGGAGGGTTCCCAGACCACGGAAACTTAAACATGTTGAGAAACTGAAAGACTTGGCATACGTGCTAGCAAAACGGAGTATTGCCATGGGATGGAAGATGTGCCACAAGCCACGGGTGGAGGTATGGTGGAAGGATTTACAGAAATGGGCGGTGGCCGAAACGGTAGTATGGCAGGAGGCGAGTAACATGAGTGGAGAGGAAGAAGTGGGTACCCTGATGGCATGGAAATTATTAATAGCGGAACTGTTCGGATCTATATCGGACCCAACGGAATCCGAGGATAGTGAGCCCCGGCCACATGTTGCAGATACTGAATGCGAAGTACACATAGGCTCATAATGGAGGGTGGGACTTGGGAAGCAGTGGCAAAAATGGAAATACAAATGGTGTTCAATGGAATTGTTGTAAACTGCACTGCATGTTGGGTTTGTTTGTATTGTTGTTTGGTTTGAATAAAATTAATAAAAATAAAATCCCACTCGGCACATTATCAGGACCTGTTCATTAGAACACAGCGTAATATCCTGCCTTAATATCCAGCCACACTTAGATAGAATTATGAATGTTAGCAAGTGCCACATTTAGATAGCATTGTGAACATTAGCCTGCGTCGCATCTAGATAGGATTGTAAATGTTAGCCAGTGCCACACTTGGATAGAATTGTGAACATTAGCTTGCTTAACATCCAGACAAGATTGTGAATGTCGGCGAGTGTCACATCTAGATAGCATTGCGAATGTTAACCACTGCCACATCTAGACTGCATTGGGAATATTACCAATGCCACATTAAGATAGAATTGTGAATGCTAGCCTGCTTCGCATCTAGACAGGTTTTGAAGGTGGGCCAGTGCCACATTCGCATATAATTGTGAATAATGGCGTGCGTCATATATAGACAGGATTGTGAATATTAGCCAGTGCCGGTTCTAGCTAGAAATGCAGAGCTATTCACGCACCACATCTAGAAAGAACATGGAAATTTAGCACATATCACTTCTAGATCGCAAGGCCAATAACCAAGCCACTAACAATTTCACCCCTCTGCATACACCTCTCAAACTATAACCAAACAACCACAATCCTAAATCACAACAAACCGCACAAACTTCACTACATCGCAACAACAAAACCAACCACACATAGCTTCGGACAACAGCACACAACGGCTACTGACCGGAAAGCACCACCAAGCTCAGCGAACTGTGTTAACTGAACTGAAGCTGTCAACAGCACATCACTACTCTCTTGCACTTATCCCGCTTGTTCTCAGTAACTCACCCCCACCGCCTTTCCTTTTTGGATCCGCCAGAGCACCAGGGGACCACTCCGGTGGTGATAGTGTGCGGTACAAATATCCTTTAACATTAACTAGAGGGATCCAATTGAGGAGGAAACCAGGGGAAGTGGGTGCAGTGTGTAGATATTGTAGGGAATAAGGGGTTATCGAGTCACTATTCCATCTGATGGTGGCATTTAGAGCTTTCACAGAACTACAACATCGCTATTTGGGAGGTTTTATTCCAAATCATCATCTGCTGAGGAATGGTGGGAAATGTTTTTGATAGGGAAAAGGTAAGCTTGGTACTGACTGGTATGAAGTTTGCCGAAGGTGTTCTTTCTTAGAGATGTGGGAGTATGTTTTAAGAAAAAGGGAGGTTATAAAGAAACCTAGGTGATTTTAGTTATGTTTTAAAAGGAATGTATGATTAATAATGATTTGGTTTTGAATTGTATTGGAAAAGTCTGTTTTCTTGGTTTTTAAGTGTAAAAGGTTTACTTTATCTCAAATAAACCGTACACTATAAATAAAAAATAAATAAAACTAGTGACAGTGGAAAACCCCCCACCCCCATTCTCCAGTGAACATGCTATGTGTTCTGGGTCTAGGTACTTTCACTCACCGAACAGCCAGGTTTGCTCTCCGCTGTATCATGCCATGTACCCTGGCAGTGTGCTGTTAAGCAGCACCATGGAGTCATGGGTGGATTCAGGGAAACGTGCACAACACAGTGTGTAATGAGGAGGGCTGCATTACACAAACTGTACGTGCATGGAGTGGTATAGTTTTCGGTTCAGATATACCTCCTCAATGGCATGTCTGAACAGCAGCTCAATGTGTGTGCAGTCCTGCGCACCAAGTGCATTGGGCATGCCTGCCACGGTATGGAAACATACCTTGGTGGCATTCACCTGGGCCGGAGTTGTGGGGAGGGCAATGTGCTCGGACAGTGCAGGGGGACATCAGGACCTGCTCTAGCACCTTTGAGAACCGGGCTGGGAAATCCTGTGCAGATCCGACAGTGTGTTGGTATGTGCCGCTGGCCAGAAAATGCAGCATGGACCCCCACCTTCAGCAAGGGGGGCATGGCAGTCCGGATGCTAATTAGGCTCTGGATGTCGTTCTGGATTAGGTCAACTATGCTGCAGATGGTCTCCCTGTCCAGGCGATAAAGTGTATGTATGTGCCCGTCGGTCAGGGTGTGGCCCTTATGCAGGGTATGGGTGTTTGCCTGCAGGGTGCTACCTGCTGCCCATTGTTCCTCTGCATTGCCATCATCCGTCATCCTTCTCCTCCGCCTGTCAACATCTTGCAAATCCTACTCAGATTTAATTAATTGTTTTTTATAATGCGCCTAATACCATACCCAAGTTTGGTTTCTAAGCGTGGATCCGGGACTCAAACCTCTGTTGCTCTGTGTGGTTTTGCTTCCAAGACCAGCGCTCTGCCCCTGTGCTATCCTACTCCCTGCATGCAGAGCCTCCAGCTCCATGGCTGCTACTGGGAGTGGAAGCATGGTTGTGGAAGGTGTGTAGGGTGTGTTCCTTTTCAACGTTCACAGTACTCATGGTGTGCAGCTGGGATGATAAGGGTCACGTGTGGGCTGTTGGACACCTGAGCCTGCTTAATGTCAGATCCGCGCTACCGGCATTCCAGCGTGGTTTTCACTGTAACACCAGCATTTTGTTGCTGGTGTTTATGTGTAGACAGCAGTCGAAATGCTGCCTTGGTACCAACACTCTTGTGTTTCCGGCACACCCTTTGCAGTTGCCGGTGTTAGAGTTCACGGTGCTGTCGCCCATGTTAGTGGCAACGTTGTTACCGGCATCCCGTTTCGTACTGCGACGGTCCAGAAACCGTGCCGGTAATTGGTGTTACCGGCAGAGTGTTTCCGGACTCACAGACTATTAATGACCCCCATTGTTCACTTTGTTGTTTGTCTATATTATGTACTGAGGTTATTCGTCAGAAATTATATATGAAAATCACATGCTTTGTGTTTTCCTATCCTTTCCATCCAAGTCACTGACATTGATTCCCTTGCTCATATGAGAACTCCCAGTATAATTAGGGCTGTACCGCATTCTTGAACAAGTCACTCCCAACAAGAGCCATGGGTAGAGACTATGCCTGTGCTATTCAGCAGTAATAGCTGCACCATTTTTGGCTGGAGATATATTAGTCTCCAATAACATATTGGAAAAGCACTGTAGTAATACCAAAGCTTTGCTACAATGTAGATCTTTATACTAGGCACTTACAGATATTTCAAAGCACCATTAACTGTTTCAAGGCAGGAATTCCTGTCCTCAGGTCTGGTCTGAACCAATGCAGTCATAGCTTGGCTGTGTACATCGTTGGAAGTGAGGATTTCTGATTTGTGGCTCCAGAAGCCCAACCAACACACTGGATCTTTGGAGATGCAGTTTTTGGGTTCATGGTATCCTGATTCAGAGAGGTTACCAATTGGCGTGCCAGGTCTTTCAAGAGTTAATCACAGTGAATCAAGTGTTCCGTTTCTTCTAACCTACTGATATAGCCAGTAATAGGAATGTTGGAAAGTGCATATAATTCCAGGGCTTTCAATATAGCTCAGCACAGCACAGTGCACCTTAAAACATTTAATGTATGACTCAATGTTATCTGGCACCACAGCTTCAGGAGTATTGGAAAATGTATTTTCCGGGTTCTGGTCCTACAGTCGCTCAATACAGAGCATCTTGGGAGATGGAGTTTGTGAAGATTTTAGTTTCAGGTCACCAGCACAAGCATTGTGGAATATGCAGTGTGTTTATTGTGTACATGCCAAATTACACGGTTTAGTGAGAAAGGGGTTTAAAGAAGCAATCCTCTACCTTCCGACCCCTTAATTAACAAACCCTGAAATCCCCTGCTAGAAACCGCTTTGAATATATCCATCTCATGCATATGCCAGCTGTACTGGGAAACTGATAAGAGAATACTGGACTGCTTTTTGCCCAATTTGGGGACTCGTGGGGGAGAATTGTGCGACCATGGGTTGCATGAATTGGTCGATCATTGGAATTCTTAAAGTGAAGAAATAATTAAACACTTTCAGACAGCTTATTTTACCATCTTAACTGTCAGAGTAAATGGTGTCTCAGTTTAGCACTGGAAATGACTATTTCAACCCTACACAATGCATTTTGGGCAATGTAGTTTCTAAGATCAGGAAGTTGAACTATGTATTTTCCAACTGTTTAGCAAAGTGCATCATGGGAGATGCAGACGCTAGCAGCATGTTTCATAACGTCAGAATTTTTTATTTTTTTTTTAAAACAGATTTTTGATCCGGGTCTGCCAGTAGCCCAGCATAATGTATCTTGAAAGACTGGGCTTGAGACGGATTTACAGCAGCGGAAAGCACTATGCATTAACTACCACATCGTAATATTGGAGCCTAGAAACGCTTATATAAAGGCGCAACATAAATACCAAATCATATCATAACATAATAGATGCAGGCTGCACGTTATCCAGCAAGACAGCGTTAGCAACATTGGAAAGTGCTGCTTGGTGTTTCGGCCTCCCGTATCACAGCACAGTACATTTGTGCTGTGGTATGGGGACCTGTGAAATGGATCTTCAGCCGTGAACGAAATAGTGTAAGAGATTAAAGGGAACAAAGAGGAAGGGCATTCCAATGTTTAGGGGCTAGAAGAGAAAAAGATTGAAAACAATATTTAGGATGTGTTTTCTTTCCAGATACAATAGTGCTGGCTGAAAGCTAAAACTCTCTTCAGCCAGACCTAAAACTAAGAACTAGTTTGTCAGTATCAAAACATTACCAGAATCATCAACGTCTTTATTATCTTTGATAAGAGACTATTAGGACGGTCAGGTCTGTGGTGCACAGATTGGGTGGTTGTTTCACTAATAGGCGCTGTCGCTTAGGGAAAAGAGGGAAAGAGTGAGAATGAATGATAATGGAGTTATTGGATGCACTTTTTCCTTAACCATTTACACCAGTGGTCTTCAAACTTTTTTGGCCAGGGCCCCCCTGAGCAAAATTTGGGCAGGTCGGGACCCCCCAGAAATGCCAAATGGACAGTATCCGCGCGCCGTCACCTGCTCCCATCAAAGTCGCTGGGCTCCCTCATCCCACTCCTACCCAGTCGCTGGTCTCTCCCCACCCCATCACACACCCAGGGCTCTCCCCACTCTGCTCCCATCACTATCCCATGGTTCCCGCCCATTGTGCTCCCACCATAGTCCCTCGGTTCCCCCATCCCGTTCCCAACACAGTCTGAGGGCCAGTGGCGGCTGGTGAATCTTTTTTAAGTGGAGGGGCATTAAGGGGAGGTTCGGGGGGGTTTCCCCCTGTGAATTTTTTTTTAAATAATAGGTTAAAATGTTGCATTGTAGAGCATACTTTTAACAAAAAATGGGTAAATAGCCAAACAGTTTGCAATTGTTGCTGGGAGTCCAGGGGGCAGGCATTGATATTTTATTTCTATCGCGCTCGTACACAAGTGTTTCAGAGCGTGACAAGGCAAGGGAGGGGAACAGAGGAGAATAAAACAGCGATCTTACTAGGCCCAGTGACATTGAGAACGCGCAAGTGTGAGGGGAAAAGTGCATGGAAGGGGGGAGAAGTGGAAAGTGCGAAGCAGAGAAGAAACAGATAAATAACAATAAATAAATAATAAAGGCAACAAACAGTGGTAGTGCAGCCAGCAATTTGCAAGTGCTACGTTTAAGGCAGCAGACAGGGTAGGTCTGATAAGTGCAGGAAGAAAGATGGTTCTCCTCAAGTTTTAGAGTGGCAGGGCGCTGTTCCAGAGGGAGGCCCCAGCCGAAGACGGAGATCTACCCCCAGCTCGTTTCTTTGATAAACGACTGACCCTGAGGGAGTTGGAGGTAGAGGAGTGAAGAGCTCGAGAGGGGAGGTATTTGCGGAGGAATAGCTGAAGGTATTTTGGACCGAGGCCCCAGAAAGCCTTGTGGACAAGGCAGAGGGTTTTGAATGATAGATGTCCGGTAAAAAGATACCATCCCTGTCCCCTGGGCCCCACTGGTCCTAACACAATGAACATGATTATGTGTATATGCAAGGCGCTGCACATTCATACAGCAATCACTCTATCATTCACATGAGCATCCATCACCATACACTCACTCATAACGCATCCATACACATGTTTAAATAAAAACAATGAACATAAACGTACCTTCTGCATTGGCCTGTGTGGGTGCTGCTCCAGCTGCTCTGTCCGTATGTGCGAGGAGGCGCAGGAGCTCCCCCTCGGACATACAGACATGCAGTGCCCCAGCCAGCATTTCCAATGAGCTATGCAATGCTGGCGAAGCAAAACGCCCCAGCACTTGCATGGCTCAGTGAGCATGTGCGGCTGGGGAACTAAACTGAACTGTCAAAGGGAAACAGTGTTTCCCTTTGACAGTTCAGCCAGCCCAGGAGCACTCCATTAGCTGGATAAAGCAGCTGAGGGAGTGCTCACTGTTTCACTGGGCTGGCTCCTTAGCTCCTCCATAATGGGTGAGGGGCCACTATGCAGTTAGTAATGTTGACCATTGTTGCTGAATATATCACAATTTACTTACATTTTAACACAAAGCACCCCTTTGGGTACTATTGAAACAGTGGGCTTCATAACTACTCTGGCGGTAGCTGTGCCGGTAAAACCGGCACGGCTGCCACTGGAGTTGCATCCGGGTCTGGCACCCGCGAATGGGCAATTACTAGGTCATGCCGAGTTAGGCGGACATGATAATTGCCCTTTCGAAGGTGCCGGTAGATCCCCATTCCCATTTGAGCCCCATATGGCTCAAATGGGAAGGGGGAGCTCGGATGCACCGGCACCGTTAATAACGGTGCCGGTGCATCCGACGAGCTGAGGTCAGACCTGGCGGGGGCTGTCAAGCACCCACGAGCACAACTCTTACTATGGCGGAACGGTAGCAACGGTGCCGGTAGCTTACCAGCACCGTTGTTACTGGTCCGCCATAGTAGTAATGAGGCCCAGTCTGTGACTAAAGGAATGAATATCCATTTACAACTGTGGGCCACTTTTTCATTGTTGCCTGAGACAGTTTCATGCTTCAGCCCGCCCATGTGGGCCACCCCTGCCCATTTCTTCCAATCTAAAAAAAAAAAAAAAAAAAAAAAAAAAAAAAAAAAAAAAAATCTTTTTTCATGCTGAGCTCTCAGGGCCCCCCTGGGATGCACCCGCGGACCCCTAGGGGGTCGCGACCCACAGTTTGAATACCACTGATTTACACCTCTTAGGAAAACAAAAATATAAGCACTTCTCAAGATGGAGGACAATTATTGGCGCACAATTTTCCAATGAGGAATGTTGAAACGTTGACGCAAGCTCCTAACTGCCTTCTATCGCTACCCTTGAAGCAAGAGGGTCCTAGCTTTGAGAAGCTTTGAGAAGGGCTCCATTTGGGGCCTAATTTGCGGAGAATTCCTGGAAACTATGAGGAGATATTCGTGGGACATGACACAGAATAATTGGCGCAAGACAACTATATGTTTTGTGCTTAGAAAACCTCTAAGAATTTTTGAAGTAGAGAAAATCTGATTTACAAGTGCCTGGTGAGAAGTTGGAATTAAACCAGTAATCATTATTTTTAATTGTTCTGAAGAGGTTTATAAACTTGCTGTGAATGAATCTAGAGGCGCAGGTGTCCGCTGTACCAGCACGCATTCCGCATACTTGAGTGGCTTGCAGCATATGGTTTGTGTGTCATTGGTATTCCGCCGTGTCGCAAGAGCCGGTATTCTTGTTTGGAGGCGCAGGACAGCAACACAGTCAAGTGGAGTAGCGCCGCAAACTGCAGCATTACCTGAGAAAGGACGTTTTGTGACGTGCGCAAGCAACCTTTAGGGGCACGTACTACAGCACGCGATTAAAGTAAAGTACCTTTAAACATTACTCAAGTGATGCCTGGGCCTTTGACAAAGTGACACATTTCATAAGTGCACTTCGGCTTTGAAGTACAGCATCTGTAACGAACTTCATGCAGTGGGAGTAAAGTACTTCACAGATGGGAGTTGTGTTGATTCGAGTCTGTACATGCACCGAAATTCTTAACCGTTGTAGAAAAGGTCTAGACAGTTTCAAGCCAGAACAAGTAGAAGCAACTAACTCCTTAAATTACTTAACTATGTACAGTACTTGGGTAGAAAATGTTATAGGAAGGTACACAACAAAACTCAGCATAATAGAGACTAAATACAAAGGCACAGATAAGACTGTTTAAAATGACCAAATAGAACACTTTTAATGAGATGTGGCTAGACAGGTATGATGTTGTTACTTTCCCCTATTACCCGAACAAAATGTGTAATATTAAGTAGAATACAAAATATACATATATATATTTTTTTTACAGATTGACAGTGAAAAGGAAGGCGCTGTAGGGAGCACACCAAAATAAAGGACAAATCTGTCTTTTATTATTTTATCCACTTCCCCCTTCAAGGACCTGGTGCACAACCGAGGTATTTGGACATTTGTGTGCAGGTATCTTGGCAGTGTCTGCAGAGTCAAACCTGTACGGGCTTCAGAAACCGGGCCCTTACAGAGACACACTACATGGTACTGTGTTAGAAGAGTTATGAGGTACCTCTTTGAGTACATGGTAGTATGGACTTATTTCTGATCCAGCAATGAAAATATATTCATTGCAGTCTCCCTCTGGAAAACAATCCAACACATTGAAAACAGGCAGAATTATATCAAGTACAAATACATTGTCATTGTCAATATGCTTCTATAAAAATAAATGCAGCAATAGATGGCCTAAAATAAAGTGAATTGAAAAAGGCCTTCCTGAAAAAGCAAGAGAGGCAACTGTCACCAAATATGTAATTTGATGGAAATCTATGCATCTTGCTCACCGTTATGTGCGAAACAGTGCACATGCAAAAGGAGTGCATATATTTCCAAGGTTTTGTCTTTCAATAGTATTTAAAGAACGGTGCATCAGTGCTGAAGAAATGCTGAGAACTGTGGTTATCTGGAATTCAATACACCACAGTACCAAAATATTTCTTCAATCATTGCCTTTTTGATGCAGACTGATATTTCGGGAACGGTGTGTATTTAAACAGGAACTTTCTTTATGTAAAAATATCAAGACAAGGCACCAAGCAACTGGAATAGGTTATGAACATAAAAGCCATCTCTACTATGTGTTTTGATTAATAAAGCTAAAATACAAAGCTTATTACAGCCATATGTGATTCTCTAGTCCCAAAGTACTGAATTATTGCATTCGAGATTTAAAGTGACCTGCATTTGAGTGGGGGCGATGTAGGTTCTAAACTGCTTGAAGCGGAACTGGAAATTCTTTGAATTTTCTATTCATCAAGCCTAACCCAGATAATAAAGTCACAATAACAACATATGAAGAGCACAAACAAAGGCCTTTGGTGAAGTGTAAACCAGTTCTGAAGGCCTGCTTGAGAAAAACACATCGATGTGTTGTGAACTTCCCAAGATTGTCATTTATCAAAGTCGAGGCCTGCCATAAAAACTGGATTAGCAAGAAATCTAGGGAAAGGTTACTAAACTCTATGCACAGCAAAAAGACTGCTCTCAGCACACAATTACAGCCTGGAAAAGGAGCTTTAGGGGATGCACTAACACCTGCAGGAACATGTCAGCAACTCAACGCTAGCAACATCAAACGATTGTAACTTAAGGGAAATCTTAAATCAAGTGTTTAATCCTTCAAATAATCACGGTTACAATGCAAGCTCATAACGACAAAATCTATCATATTATGTAAAACACATGTACTGTTCCATGTTTGAACACAAAGAAAAAGGCAAATCTTATCACACAGTGATCATTCAAGTATCTAAATGTGCACATAAATTCACAGAATCTGATATTCGTTGTATTGATTGTGCATGTTCACACCCAAAGCTAGGTCAGAAAAACAAAATCGACATTTCAATATTAAGAGCTCCTACCATTCTGTGCGTCACAGGACTGAGAAACCGCCTCTATGTCACAAAGCATGGTACAAGAGATATAAAATGGTATGCACCTAGGTCATAAAGTTTTAGGATCATGGAATATGGGGAGATGAATATTGAGGTATGAACTGAAGATGGGATCGAATAGCTGATATTTGGAGGACTGACCCTAGGCAGATTGAATAACAGTTCATTGGAGGCCAGTGAAGTAAAAGAAGGGTGACCAGACTGTTGGAAATTTGGTTTACAGACAGTCACCTGAAGAGAGGGTTTGGTTAAGGAATGGTTCCAGGCTGACTAACTTAACTCCCCAGCTGACTTTCCAAAATCAAAAGCCACAATAGAAAGGTAAATTAAACCCCAATCAAACCCAAACTGTCCATTGACATTGACCAGGATAAGTCTGGGAAGGTAAAGGGCCGGGAATTCCAGGGAGTGCATTTTGAGAAGAGAGACACCAGCCCTGATATTGTACAGGCCTTGTGTCATTCCTTTGCATGGGACACAAAGCGAGTTACTTTTTAAAAGCTCAATGTACTTTGCAATGAAAAACAAAATGTAAAGCTGAATGCACTTGGGCCACTTTAATGTGGCATTGGCCTTTGTAAATTTAAGTGCCACTATCATTAGTGGCTTAAGCCGGTCTAGTCAATTTTGGCAATAGTGTCCTTACAAAAAACACTATTGCCAAAGGTGATATTATGCATGACTGCAGCTGGGGGAGGCCATAGTTCAGAGATGTTTGTGCATTAAAAATAAGTATAAGGAATTCATTCTCTTTAATAAGAATTTGCAAAGTAGAAATCCCTTATCGTTGAATACACAGATTCATGTTACTGGGGAATATATCTCTAGTCCAAAAACACATGCAGGTTGAAAACTACATGCTTCCCCTCACTGGAAGAGTTAATCTGTTGTGCCACCAGATATTGTGGCAAAGGCGCCAAGTTCCCGACCATTTACACACCGAAATCCATGTGGAGTCATCAAAAAATGACCCGCGCCACCATACTGTTTACTGGTTGCCTAGCAACCTTAGCGTGATACCATTGGTGGATTCCCCGTAATACCTGGCCCAGCTTTGCCGGAAGGCGGAAGCGGCTCCCCAGACAAAGGCACACCGGATCAAGGCACAAGCCTGTCCAGAGATGACAGAGGCCAGGGCCAGGAACTCTGCTTGTTCACCTTCACATGGTCGAGGGTTACCCATGCACACCCCTCCTACTTGGTAAGCATTTTGCCTGCCCACAAACTTAAGTGTGACTGTTACACTTGACTCTCGCTACGCCACACACCTTTACCCATGACAACGTAGCATATTGATGATCCCTGCTCCTTGGTCTGCAGAGCCCAATCCAACCCTCCATCCCATGGCTAGAGTCTGCACTGCCCACTGTTTTCTGATCGTCTCGCCAGTGTTTCCCTGTGTGTATATACACATCATGTATACCATTGCTTGTTTTGTTTGCTATGTTCCGCAGCGTTATTAACTTGATTCAGCATTTCACTGCCCCCATTATTGGGTGCCACCACTTTTGCACGAGTGAGTGCGGTTAGCACCCTTTGCCAGATGCGATCTTGCCTATTATGTTTAGACCTCTTGCCAGGTAAGCGGATAAGTCTTCCGAGGCTCAACATCCCTTTCTTCCCTCTTATACGCATAGCCTCGTAGCTTAAACATCGAAAATGTTTACACTACGCTGAAACTTGCCCGATTTATCTGTTATCATTGTACTCATCTGATTAGTTCTAACCGATTGATCCTACTCATGTTGCTATGTGCACTATCAAAACAGACCTAGCTGACTGCTGTTATCTTATTGACTTGTATGCCAACCCAACTCTCGCCCACTGCATTGCCATTCTGCTCAAATTTCCAGTGCTACGCTGACGACAACTAATTTTCAGGCTGCCCTCAGCCACCTCCTCTCCCCTCTCTCATCTCCGATTGCCTAACTGCCACACAAAATTGGTGTGCCACCAATGATCTTTGTCTGAATGCCAGCAAGACTGAGATCCTCCTCATCGGCACACCCTCCCCATCCTTTCCCCTCACTCTCTGGCCGGCTTCCCTTGGCCCTCCCCCTACCCCCACCTGCGAGGCTAAGAACCTCTGGTCATCTTTGACTCCACCCTTTCCTTCTCCGCCCACATCTCTGAGGTCTCTAAAAAGTCAAACTTCCTACTGCACCTCTTGAGAGGTACTCTGCCTTTCCTCTCCTTCCCACAGAAGCTCATGGTATCCCAAGCTCTGGTTCTCTCTAGGTTGGACTATTCGTAGAGCCTCTTTCTAAATCTACCTGCCTCTACTTTCCGCCCTCTGCAATTAATCCAGAGCAGGACTGCAAGACTTGTCCTTGGCCTCAAGCCCTGGGATCATATCTCTCGAGCTCTGAAATCTCTCCATTGGCTCCCAGTGGATGCAAGGATTAAATTCAAAACCCTCTGCATGGTCCACAAGGCTTTCTGGGGCCTGTGTCCAAAATACCTTCAGCTATCCCTCTGCAAATACCTCCCGTCTCGAGCTCTTCGCTCCTCTACCTCTAACTCCCTCAGGATCAGTCGTTTTTCAAAGAAACGAGCTGGGGGTAGATCTCTGTCTTCGGCTAGGGCTTCCCTCTGGAACAGCCTCCCTGCCACTGTAAAACTTGAGGAGAACCCTCTCCAGTTCCAGAAGCACCTCAAGACCTTCCTCTTTTCTTCTGCCTTCGCTCCCCCTCTCCCCTGCTGATCTGTTCTCTCTTGGCACCATGCACCTGGCCACCCTCAGTCTTCTAAGCCCAGGTACCTGCTCACCCTGCCACCCTCCCGCACTGCCTCCGGGCCACCACTTGCACTGGGGTCTGTATCTGTACCCATACAGATCCCCCCTTTTTCTTCCTGCACTTATCAGACCTACCCTGTCTGCTGCCTTAAACAAAGCACTTACAATTTGCTGGCTGCACTACCACTGTTTGTTGCCTTTATTATTTATTTATTATTATTTATCTGTTTCTCCTCTGCTTCGCACTTTCGACTTCTCCCCCCTTCCATGTACTTTTCCCCTCCCCCTCTCCCATACACTTGCGCGTTCTCAATGTCACTGGGCCTAGTAAAATCGCTGTTTTGTTCTCCCCTGTTCCGCTCCCTTGCCTTGTGCTCTGAAACACTTGTGTACGAGCGCAATAGAAATAAAATATCAATACTTCTCATGCTTACCAGCAAACAATATTGCGCCTTTAGTCTTTATCTCTCAGCTGAGTCCCGTTTGCCTTTTGTGCGTTAGTAGACATATGAGCACCTCTTGTCTAACACAACTGCATGGACACTTCTCAAGGTGTCGTTACTTGTGCTAACTGTGCAATGCGCTCTTTGACACCAACTGTTTTTTCCTCACTGCATTGACTACTCCTCACTATGGCCATACACTACCTATTACGCCGCTCTCCTCTACTACTCTACAAAGTAATATCCCTGGCCTGGACACTCACCAACGGCCACTGTGCCCCTCCATCCCAGCCCTCCATCCCAGCCCACCACCCCTGACATACTTAATCTCACTATGTCAGATCCAGTCAACCACACAAGCTATAACTGGCCATTATACCAGAAAGAACCCATTCCCGTCCCTGCCCCTAGTCAGCAGCATAGTAGCAGTACCCCTTCTACTTCCACATCCCTACTTTAACTCCCCCGCGCTAAACCTGGAACGCTTTGCCACCAAACCCAACCCTAATCTGCCATTTGCCCTGCACCTTAGGAACTACAGACTTGGCTCCAGACTCCTTTGTGTAGCCTGCCATCCACACAACTTCAACACCACATTGAAACCTTTATCATCTAGTCAATCATCCCCTGGTACCATAAACACCTCTCCATCATTCACACCTAACCTCACCTCTCACATCTCCAAAGAAACCTCAATCAAGGGCGCCTTGATTAATGCCAGGTCTGTCCCTGCTCATACGCTGGACATAGCTGATTTTATCACAACTCAAGATCTAGACTTCCTTACCATAACAGAGACTTGGTTACATGCAGCCTCTGGTCCATTACTCTCCCTCGCCATTCCCTCCGGCTACACTATCATTAGATGCGACAAACTCAAATCTATCGGTGTTGCCTTTATTCACAAAAGTTCCATCGGCCTCAGAGTCATCCCCAATCAACAGATTCCCTCAGCAGAGTTATTGTCAGTCAAACTTCCCATCTCATCTAACCAAACCGCTACCCTGCATCTCATCTACAGGCCACCAGGACATGTCACTACCTTCGCCGATGACATGTCCATCCTAGCAGATAAAACTAAAACTGAAATGATCCTACTTGGCGACTTCAACCTTGGCTTCCAAGACCCCAATGACCCTAAAGCACTTGACATTGCCAACACTCTAACTGACCTGGGCTTCTCCCATTGTATCCAGGAACCTACCCATAACAAGGGGAGAACACTCGATTGGCTGGTCGATTTAAACTACAGCATTCATCTAACGTCCAACCTACTCCGCGCCTGGTCAGACCATCATACAATCGCCTTCAACATCAAAGCCAATGACCAATGCTCCAATCAGGACATTGCTCCCTCAATCTGTACCAGAAACAAAAAGGGACATAAGTGAAAAACTGCTCCCCCTCACACTACCCATCTTAAACAAAGCCTCAACATCATGTACAGACCCTACTGTACTAGTTGATACTTTCAACCATACCATGCTCAAAGCCATGAATTCCATTTCCGCAATCAAATTAAGGAAACCTAAACCGCGTGCACACCTTATCTCGTGGTTCATGCCACACCTGAGAGTGCTATGTAAAGAAAAGCGAAACGCTGAAGCCAGCTGAAAATGTTTGCCCTCTGACACCAACATGAACAACCTCACCATAGCTTCCCTTAATTACAAAGAGGCTATCTTCCAAGCGAAAAAATACACTTATAATAAGTGTATTCTTCAAGCAGAATCTAACACCAAAGAGCTCTTCAAGATACTGAAAGAACTTGAATCTCCTGCAACCCCTCCTGACATCTGTAACAAAGACAGCACATGGTGCTCGAATATACAAAAAGCGCTCCTTGACAAAATCATCAGACTCCAATCTAAAATCAATGCCAAAAGAAGTAGCCTACAGATTGACCTACTGCTCAACTCCCCCATTGGCAATACCATCCCCGTCTCTCACACCCATAAACCCTAACTACCTCAGAAGTCGAAAGTATCATCGACAAACTCAAAACCACCAACCGCCAGGGCGACACATGCCCAGATCCCATTATCAAGGAGGCCACACATGAACTAGCCCCTTTTATCACTGCCTATATAAACACATCCTTCAAGACAGGCATTGTACCGGATAACCTTAAGGACGCTTGGGTCATCCCTCTTCTCAAAAAACCCTCCCTAGACCCAAGCATACCCACTAACTATAGACCCATCACCACTGTTCCTTTTCTGCTTAAAATACTGGACCAAGCTGCTTATCTGCAGATCCAGGATGATCTGGAATCTAATAAACTCCTCGGCCTGAGGCAATCTGGCTTCCAGCCCAGGCACTGAACTGAAACTGCCCTTATTGATTTAAAAGCACAAATTGAGGATCTGAAAGACAACGCGAAGCTGGCCCTACTACTACCTGATTTATTGGCAGCTTTCGATTTGGTCAACCACCAAATCCTCTGCCGTAATCTCAAATCAGCTGCCTATTTCTCTGACTCTACAACCTCCTGGATCAGATCCTTCCTGGATAACAGATCCATGCAGGTCTTCTTCCCTTCTGCCTCTGCTGAACCGTCACCGGACCAATGCAGTGTTCCTCAAGGATCGTGCGTCTCACCGACACTTTACATGTTCACGAAACCACTTTGACATTCTTGACTATGTGGGTGTCACCTACACTAACTATGCCAGTGACACCCAGATACTCATCCCTATTACCGGAGACTATACAGTGGACATGAAATCCTTAAATGATGTATACCAGGTCATTCAGGCATGGATGGCACAACATGAGTTCTGTCTTAATGATAAGACTGAGCTCCTCATCTTGGGCTCCCATCATCGACTCAATAGACTAGATCCTTCTTTCAAATTGTTCACCATCGATGGTAATGCCATCAAGGTATCTAGTGATACGGGATCCCTGGGAATCTATCTTGATTCTACCTCATCACTCTCCAGACAAACCAATGCTGTAATCTCAGCTTCCGCCTACATGTGCAAACTTATCACAGCCTGCCGTCCTTTCCTTACGACTGCTAACGGCACCACACTTGCCAGAACACTCATGTCAAAACTTGACTACTGTAATACCCTATACTTAGGGACAAGCCAACAAAACGTAAACAAGCTACAGGTCAGACAGAACAATGCCAGCAGGGCAGCTCTCAATATCCCAGGAACCAGCACATTTCAGACACTAGACGCAACTTACGTTGGCTCTCGGTAGCCCAAAGAGTTTGCCTTAAAACGCTCACCCTCACCCACAAATGTCTGGCCAACCAGGCTCCCAGCTACTTGGCTAGCCGATTCACACCTCACAACTCTACCCGTCTGCAGAGATCATCCCAAGCTTACTGTCTCTCCCTTCCTAGGTTCAAGCTGCAGAAAGCTGGAAGGATTAGTTTCCCAGTCCTAGGAGGCTCAAGTGTGGAAAGCACTGCCCAACCCTCTCAGATCAGAACCCCCCCTTCCACTCCTTCAAGAGTAAAGCCAAACTGTGGCTTATGCTCAAGACACCCCTTAACCCCCACCTGTCATATCCGCCATAAACTCCTCCTGTAGAATAACCAGTTGTCAAAGTGTACCAAAAGTAGTGGAACTATGTTCCCTACTGGCCTGCACCGCTCCCCACAGACCCCATCACCGCACCCCCTCCCATGAACAATAAAAAACCCAAAACGCATGTGCCTGCTCTTTAAGGAAACATCCTGTGCAGTGCACTGAAAGTGCAAGTTTCAACTTATTCCTACACTTATTTTAAAACGAAACCGTTCCGGAACGGTTTCTCTTAAAAATAAAAGTATAGGAACGGTAAAACATAATTAAAAGAAGTGGAGGAGCACCGCTCCCGCCCACTTCGACCACTGAGAATAACCTGCACCTTTTTTGCCTCCACTGCTTGGCATGCCCGAATGTAAGTGCTTTGTAAATACTGTGTACAGAACTTGTATGTCATTTTTTTGCGCAGTACTTGCATGTCTTCTTTGATCGTATATATATTCTGTACTTTATCCTACTGTCTTTTGCTTTATAAGATGTCACTAACTAAGATATGCGCCCAGATGCCTTTGGGCCAGGCGCACTATACAAATAAACAACTACAAATACAAATACATTAAAGCTGTGCAGGCAGACAGATTGAAAGTCACACAGGCTAATAGATGAAAAACATTTGTAAGGTGGAGAAGTAGATAGAGATTTTTCACAAGGAGTCATTTTATTAAATAATAAGGGTGGAAAAAACGCCTTTCCCTAACCTGATGAGGATTTCCCTGCCTGTCCAACTAAGACTAAAGGAAAACACTGTAAAAAGGAATCTGTCCCTCACACTTATACATACAACAAATCATACAGCTATCATATGGCCGGATAAACTCAATAACAAAGATAATATTCAAACATAAGTCTTAGTTACTTACCTGTAACTGTATTTCTCCAGCATTGGTATCTTTCATAGATTCACATGCTTGAATATTCCCTGTCGTCAGACTGGGAATCCTCGGTGATAAAAATTATTATTAAAACATTTTTGTTTAATATACGCACATTGGTAATAGCATGCATGTACATAGCCCATTAAGGCCTATGAGCCATTCTGTTGTGTAGTCCCTCCACCTCACTTTGGTCCTTTATGACCCCAAACAATGAGGTGGCAGGGCTTAAGCTCCGCCCCAGGCAGAACATCTTCAGATTTTGCACCGTAGGAATTACAGTATGATGGGTGCTGAGCGTAGGAGCAGCCTCTTAGGGGAGGTTGGTGGGCACATGTGAATCTATGAAAGATAACAATGCTGGAGAAGTACAGCTACAGGTAAGTAACTAAGACTTCTCCAGCATTGGATCTTTCATAGATTCAGATGCTTGAATAGAATACCAAGCAGTTAAAAACATGCCACTGTCAAAATACATATATGCATAAATATAGAAAAAACATTTCTGATCAAACATTTACCATGCAGCAACACAACGGTTACATACTCAGGGAAAGGTGGGAAAAGGTGGCTGGTCCTACCTTATGCAAAGAGGTGGCGGAGCACTGCCTGTCCAACTGCAGTTTCTTCAGCCAGGCAATAGTGTTTAGCGAACGTGTGCAGAGTGCTCCACATGGCGGCTCTGCATATGTCCTTCAAGGCCAGTGTAATGCTGTTGACACCGCTCTCCCTCTGGTGGAGTGCGCGGAGGGCGGTTTGGGAAGGGGGTCGCATTTCGTTAGATGGCTGTGGGTGATGCAAGAAGAGACCCAGCGCGCCAGACCTTGTTTGGAAATATGCTGGCCCTTTGTATGTCCAGAGAAAGCGATGAACAGTCTATTTGAAGAACTGAACCCTCTAGTCCTTTGCAATTAAAACTTTAAAACTCTTGTTATGTCCAGAGAATGCAATGTTCGTTCTGCTTCAGAAGAATGATTCTGGAAGGAAGTGGTAAGAATGCGTTCTGTGAGCGTCCTTTCCGATACTACTTTCGGGAGGAACTTAGGGTGTGGTCTCAAAATGACAAAGTCCTTATGGAACAAGGTGAAGGGAGGTTCAGATGATAAGGCTTGTAACTCACTGATCCTCCTGGACGAAGTAATTGCTATCAAGAAAGCCGTTTTCTATGACAAGAATTTTATGTTGCACCTGTGACTGGAGGCTCCATAAGGGCTGTTAACAGTATTCAAGCTCCGGGTTGGAACCGGCGTGGGCGCAGGCGGGTATGTACGCAAAAGTCCTTTAAGGAAGACCTGAACAGCCGGAAGGCAGAGTAAGGACTAAGTCTCCGGGGCCGTCGTGTATGCCGCAATGGCTGATAGGTGGACCTTGATCGAAGACAGTGAAAGACCTGCTTTGGCTAAGTGCAATAAGTACTTGCTCAACCGAGGCGATGAGAGGATCAATAGCATATGTCTCACACCACTTGGAAAAACGAGTCCATTTCCAAGTGTAAGTGATGCGTGTAGAAGGAGCCCTTGAGGCTCTGATTATGTCCCAGCACTCCGTAGGCAGATTGAGATTCATTAGCTTATGCTGCTCAGGAACCAGGCCTGGAGAGACAGGCTGGCTGGATTGTGATGGAGGACCCTGCGGTTCTGTTGCGTCAATAGATATTGATGCGCTTTGAGGCAAATCGTGGGCCATCGGGACAGGTGCTGTAGGGTCGAGTACCAAACCTGCCGTGCCCAGTCCGGTGCAATTAGGATCATAGCACACCTCTGTACTTTGTCTCTGTAGTATCCTGGGAATGGGGGGGAAGCGGGGAAGGCATATAGGAATTTCCCCGTCCAATCCACTGAGAACACGTCTCCTACTGACTGGCTCTATGGGTATCTGGAGGTGAACATTTTGCATTTCTTGTTGGCCCTGTTGGCAAAAAGATCGAGATGTGGTTGGCCCCATAAGGCGAAGATCCGTTGCGCTTCCTTCTCGTCCAGCTCCCACTCGTAGGAGGACGTGTAGTCTCTGCTTAGTTTGTCCACTAGGACATTGTCCACCGCCAGAAGGTGTTCCGCCTTGATTTGGACTCCGTGGTGCAATGCCCATGCCCATAGTAGTTGAGCTTCTTGAGATAAGATCTGACCTCGTGCCCCCTTGCTCGTTTATGTAGTGCATGGAGGTCGTGTTGTCTGTCTGTACAGTGAGTACCTGTCCTGTCACTACCGGAAGGAAAGCTTTCAGTGCCCACCGTATGGCCCTGAGTTCCAACACATTGATGTGGAGTTGGGACTCCTGGGTTGACCAGGAGCCATTGGTTTGTAGGTCCACAAGATGAGCGCCCCAGCCCGAAAGAGACGCGTCCGTCCTCAAAAGGAGGGTCGACGTTGGTACCTGAAACGGCATCCCTTTAAAAGGTTCTGCAGAGCATTCCATCATCGAAGAGCTTTGTGCAGCGTCGTTGGAATCTGGACGGTGTCCTCCCAAGAGCCAAGAGTTTATTTCCATTGGTGGTCCAGTGCCTCCTGGACAGACCTCATGTGAAGCCTGCAATTTGGTATGAGGAATATACATGAGGACATCATGCCCAAGAGGGATTTGTAAGAGCGCACCAATGTTGTTTCTCTCCCTAAGAGCCACGAGGTCAAGCAGGGAATTGCTGTTGCTCTTTCTGCCAACGGTCTCACCCTGGCAATGTTGGTGTTGAGCTCAGCTCCCAGAAAAGAGACTGTCTTGCTGGGAACTGGGCAGGATTTCGCATTGTTTAAGGCGAAACCTAACCCTCTTAAGAGATTTGTTGTCTTTGAGACTGTCAAGCATGCGCTTGAGGCGGAACTTGCTCTTATCCACCAGTCGTCCAGATATGGAAAGACTTCTGTTCCTGTCCTCTGAGTTTTGCAGCCACTGGTGCCAGGCATTTTGTAAACACTCTTGCTGCCGAACTCAGACCGAACGGGAGCACTCGAAATTGAAAATGAAGATCGCCTACAAGGAACCTGAGGAATTTTCTGTGTGCTGGGTGGAATGGTACGTGGAAGTATGCGTCCTCCAAATCTAGAGTAGCCAAGAAATAGTGCTTGTTTAACCAAGGAAGCACTCCTTGCAAAGTTATCTTGAATTTGATGCGCTTGATATATTTGTTTAGCGCTCTTAGGTGCAAAATGGGTCGCCATTGACCATTCTTTTTGACGAGGAAGAAGCAGGAGTAGGGTAAGGTACTGGCTCTATTGCTGCTTTGTGCAGCAACCTCTGGATTTCGGCCATGACTTGTTTTAACATATGCACCTTGCAGAGTCGGGGGCAAGGAAGGAGGCTGGTCTAGAAATTCCAAGGTGTGTCCCTCGCGGACCACCTGCAACACCCATTTGTCTGATGTTATTGACTGCCAGTGTTGGTAGAACTGGCTCACCCTCCCCCCCCCCAACCGGGGTGTGAAGTTGAGGGGGAGGAGCTGGACTGTCAGTTTTGTTTGCTCTGCGACTTCCCTTGAGCAGAGCCCCACCTCCCTCTCTGGCTGTATTTATTGGAAGACTGGTACTTGGTGTCCTGGTATGAACTACCTTGCGACTTCGGACCGTAGAAAAGACAGTTAAAACTTCTGTACTTCGAGGATGAACCTCGAAAGGGACGAAAAGACCGGCAATCTTTGTCTTTATCTTTCAAAGAGCTGATGGTACGTGCCATGTCCGTTTTGATTCCTTTGAGGTGGTCATCAATCTTTTTCCCCGAAGAGTTCTTGACCATCGAAGGGCATGTCCAATTTCTGAGCTTGGTAGCCTTCATCCAGGCCTGCCTTCTCAGCACTGTGCCATGGGCCATCTGCCGGAAACCCGCCACATAGACTGGTTCTCCATCAGCGATAATCGACCTGGCTTCCTCCTAGAGTTCTACAGGTAGCTGTTTGGTCAGCTTGGACATGCGGAGCCAAAGCTTGCGGTCAAACCTCAATGTCATAGCCAGCGCGTTGCCCGCTTTGATAGTAAGCGATGCGGATGCGGATACTTTCCTGCCCATCGCCTCTAGTTTGCAACCGTCCTTGTCCGGTGGGGCTGATAGAGGTGATGCTGGATTGGCCAACTTTTTCCTAGCAGCTACTGTGATGACCGAGTCCGGTTTTGTATGACCTCGTAGAAAAAAAAAAAGAGGTGCAGACTCATGGCCCTTGTATTTTTTCTCAGGCCTGGAAACTAGAGCCGGAGTGGATAAGGGTGTGGCCAGTATCTTGGATCCGGACTCCCAAATGGTGTCGAGGAGAGGAACGGTAGTAACAGTTCTCCTACGTTTGTCCCTGTTCTCATAAAGCACCGACTTCTTCTCCTCCGATGTGACCTATAACAAACAATTCTGCGGCTTTGCCGATGATGGTATGAAAGGAGACTAGGTCATCCGGTGGTGAAGAGCCACCTGGAGAATCTTTCTTCCTGGGCTTTTCGACAACGTAATCATCCCATTCGCTAGTATCAAGCTCCTGCGTGATCTTGCCTTCTTCGGGTTCAGAGAATTCTCTGAAAGGATCTTCCTGCAAGTCTGAGACCGAAACAGTGGATGGTATAATCGTTGGATCTCTAACTGGAGATCTTGTTCTATGTGACAATGCTGGAGAAGAGACCCTTGTCGGTGAAGCACCAAGTGTCCTGCTCCTAGATCTGTGCGGTGGTTCCGGTGAACCCACCCTTTTCTGTGGCCTACTCCTGGAAGGCGAATGTCTTGGCGTGCTTTGTCAAGGTGAAAATTCCCTCTGCGGGTGGTTTGGCTCCCTCAGTACAGCCGACTTGCTTTTTTCATTTTGATGTCTGTTGAACTCCTCAATGATCCTTTGCATTGATAACATGAGCATGGGATCATAAGGATCAGCAGGCACCTCTGCAGTAGGTTGCCAAGGAGGAATGTGTTCCTTGGGTGTAAGACAATGCTGTTCTTCAACAAACTCAATGTCTGAAAACTCCTCCTGCAGGATGACGTCAGGTAGCTCTGGCATTTCTCCTAAGGGAGATAATTGTCTTCCCTGAGGTTCGAGAGCGTCTACAAACTGAGGCGGTGATTCTATAGACTCAGGAAGACTGTCTTCATTGGATGGTGTAACAGTGGTGTCAGCGAGGGGCGTTTTGGGCCCTAAATCGTCTGTCAGTAAATGAGCTTGCAGTGCCGTCGATGGAGCCGTGGTTGAAGATTTTGTCGACGGCGGTTCTGTGGACGAAGATTTTGTGGACGGTAGCTTGACTTTATCCGTCGATGTGTGCTTCGTGGATGATAAACTCACCGACGAGGACTTCGTCATGGACGAAGCGGTTTGCCGCGTGGTGGTCGTCGATGACGACCTCGTTGACGGCTTGGTGGACGACGGCCCTCTATCTTTACCACCGCTCGTAGACGGCTTTGCCGTGGACGACTGTCCCCCCCACCCACATTTTATGCAAACTCCTCCTTGCCTCTGGAGGTAGTTTTTTCTGTAGAATGCTTCATTTTATGGCCTGCAGAGTCCAGGGGAGATTGGAAAGGTATAATTTCCAGCTTCCTTTTACTCTTGGAATGGGAGAGGAACCCCTTTCCACTGAAGAAGCCCTTCTTTTAGAGGTTTGCTTCTCAGATGACTTGCTGGAGTGAACAGGAGCTGTCTTCGCAGATTCCTCGTCTGCAGAAAGTTCCTGGCTTCCAGATGCAGAGGAAGTCTTCTATGTCTGTCTTGTAGGGTCTTAGTTGAAAAGACTTGCAAATGTGATATTTCAGGATGTCATGCCGATATAGACCGTATATACAGTGATCATGGGGGTCTTTCATGTAAACCACCTTTCTCCTGCACCTCTTGTAATCCCTCAACAGGGAAGGTTTCTTGGTTGGATGAAGTTCAGCCATCTGAAGAGAAAGTTCACTCAAAATAAAGTTTTTGAAAATCCCCAAAACTAATATAGATAGCCCCTAGCCAGAGGAATGTGGTAGAGTATATAGAAATATAAACTACTGTGAAAATAGAAGGATATTAGAAAAAAGCTCACAGATCATGAGGATTCCCTGCGTCAATTAGACTGCAGTGAAAAACATGAAGATGGCTGCCTGGAGCAGAGCTTAAGCCCTGCCACCTCATTGGTTGGGGTCATAAAGGACCAAAGTGAGGTGGACGGACTACACAATAGAATGGCTCAGAGGCCATAATGGGCTATGTACATGCATTGCTATTAGCAATGCGCGTATATTAAATTAAAAAAATATATATATTTTTATCACCGAGGATTCCCAATCTGACGATGGGGAATATTCAAGATCTGAATCTATGAAAGATCCAATGCTGGAGAAACTCTGTAAACATGTATCCTTTTAACCAGGGCTGCATCCCCTTCCCCAGGATGAATTCAAGATTTTCCAAAACAAAGTTCAAATCATGAAAGTTAATTCAATGGCCAAGTTCTACTCCAAATATAACAAAGTTCTCTTCACTCAAGTCTTTCACTTGGCAATTGAGCAGCCTTATCGTTAAACAAAATATATTGCTCTTCAAAATGCTTGTCAAAATTCCACAGTTCTTGTTTGATGACCCAAAAGATTTCGTCTTTGCACTTCCAGTCAGTTTTCAGTATAATGTCTCTTCTTTGCAAAACAACTATTTCCACACATCTTCTTAAATAATAAAGCTTTGTCAGGATGTTTTTTCAATAGTTCATCACAACACAGTGACCTTGCCACTTCCTTACCTCCACAACCTTCTACCACTTTGCAGTATTTCACTTGTCTTCTTCCTAGTCCACTAACCTGCCAACACTAATCATTAATATTCCCTTTCCTGGTGTACTCACCTGGCAGGATAAAACCCCTACCACTACCACTACTACAAGTATTCTGTGGTGAGGCTGCTTAAAGCTTTCCACACTTCAATCCTCAAAGTGGAAAAAGTAAAACCCAGCAACTGCTTCATGAATAGATCCTAACACAACACATTGGCAATGTTTCTAACTTTGATTAATTTGCCCCAAGCACTGCAGAACATCTTCCTCTCCCCCTTTGATATTGGTTGCAAGGTTCACTCTTTTACAAATGCTCCTTCTAAACCACATTCATCTTGTTTGAATATTCTTCCCTTTTGGCTTTGACAATGATAGTTACAATGTTCCTCAACTTGATTTCTCTTAACAGAAGAGTTGCGCCTACTTCGACAATGGTGGATACAATGTTCCTCAATTCTGTCTCGTTAAACTATTGAATGGAAGCCAATTAAGCATAACATTTATGTTAGGTATTCAAAACCTTTAGCAGAAGTTGGCAGTCTGTGTTGGAGCGCCTTTGGGTTCCCTGACATAGGCAAACTCACTAGCCTTTCCGTGCGCCTCCAACAGACCCACTGCTCCCTCTCCCTTCATCGGATTTGGTCAGGCATCTGAGAGATCCAGTAATGTTTCCAACGCCATCGCCTCCTGTAGCTGGAGCTTTCTCTGCTCCTACCACACTCTGGTGAACGCCACACACCGGAGGCACACGCAGCAGCACCAAGAGAGCTCCTCTCTCCCTTGGGACAGCCAGCCTCTATACTGCTTCCTGTTGTGCGTACTCTGCATCCCACAGGGCTTCTGGTTTCTTCTTCCATTACACAGCATCCAGCTTCCAATTTAGCGGTGTCTCCGTCTCGTGCCACCTGCCTCAACTGCTTCAACTGCTTCAACTGCTTCAACTGCTTCAACTGCTTCAACTACTTCTTACACAGCTTCTCCCATGGCTTCCTTCTAATGGCGTGCATCTGAGGGGGTTTTAAAGGTTTGAAAGCCACGCTCAGGTGTGGGTCATTAAAACAACTAGACTGCACATTATAGTTCTGCACCTCTGAGCCCCTCTTCATCGTCCCAGTACCAAGAACATTATGGGACCTGAAGTCCCTAATGTTCCTGTTCCGTTTAACATCAAATGTTTCAATTTTACAATAGGGTGGCGACTAAGACAAAAAAATAAACAATTACGCAACTAAAAAACAAACAATTCCTCTAACAGCGCCTCGATGCCCGCGGGCTGTGCGAACGCTTTAAAAATGCAAAATAAACAAACAATAGGCCATTAAGACCATGGGATCATTATGGAAGTTGGTTAGAGGGTCCTCCCAATTATCCTGATTTGACTCCCCTCCCATGTGATACTCCCACAGAACTCCACCCCCAGGGTCAGGATCGGGAGGAGTCTGCCTTCCCATGGCCACATCAGTGTTCCTAGGCCAGGGTCTTTTGGAGGATCACCTCGGATTCATCATGTAGTACACACAAGTGAATTTAAAGCTGCATACATGGCTGTATTCATAGTCACACCCATACACAGACAAAGCATCTCTCATGTAGAGTGAAAATTGCACATGCATGTTTGAGAAAGCTGCAGTCGTGTAATTTGAGAACAGTATACATACGAGTTTAGAATAGAGTAATCATATCCTTGAGATACTTTTATTTAGATTTAAATCTACAAGAGAGAAATAAAAGCGGACCCTTTTCTACAGTTAAATGGCTTATACATAGCCTATACATTCACTACCTCACACCTGTATCGAGAAGTCAAATGTATGGTAAAATGGGATATGTGTGATTTTACTGATGGACATTACAGTGGTACATTTCATCGCGGTCAGAACACTGAAAAACTGATTTGTTTTATTTTGGGGTGAGGGGGAGTCCCTCCACCCGCTACAAGCCCCCCGATTGTCCACCCTTATAACGCCACCTCATCCCGTCCCATTTTAACCCCTAAACCCACTACCCTTTATATATTTGTTTAAGCTTTTATGCGTTTTTCTGTGTCATAGTCCGCACAGTTATGTACCACTCTGTAATGTTTGCGATAAAATGACTGGGTACTGTAAAATGTATGCTAAATAAATTGTTCACGTAACTTATTCCGATACCAAACTTATCTTGACGATGGAGAAAATCAAATGTTTTAAAACACTTATATCATGTTGGAATGTTATCGTTGAAGTATTTAGAATTGTTTAAGATGGATGCAAAAACAGAAATGTTTAGAATGCCATATCCTTTAGAAACCAAGATATATTTGCTTAAAATGAATACCTGTATGGACCGACAATATTGAGATTCATATAAGCAAGACATATCATTTTTGTTGATTGATTTTGGATACATCTAGAATTGTAGTGATTTGCACGGAAAAGCTGGAGAAGATACATTATTCTTTAAAATACATTTCAATTCTGAATACCACACAGCCTGTTCCTTGCCCAGAATTGTGGTGTTTGTGTAAATGGGGATGCGAGACTGGCAAGCCACGCCTGCAAGAGTCAAATATTTAAATGCATGAAAACACAAAATATTCCTATACATCTCTTCGTCTCCGAGTACATAAGTATTAACCTAATAACTGCATAATTTGAAGAATGAGAGTGTGTACGTAGTAACTTACCCAAGCTTAAGGCTTATTCCTCCGCCAGTCCCAGTTACCCAGCCCAAATGATAGAACTGCTTACATAGCTCTGGGATCAGGTTTCTTGGATGGGTCTTGTCCTTCAAAACAAAAAAGTACAATTGTTTACCTTGAATTTCAAATTATTTCACATTTGTTCAGCAGAGGTTAAAGATCATGCCGTTTTTGTTCACAACTTTGGATGCTTCAACGTTTGTTCCAGTAGATTTTTACCTTGCCACAGAGGAGTCCATCACAATATTTTAAATTAACATATGTCTAAGTCAAACAGTAATTTGAAAACAATTCTTTAACCGCTTTGACTGCTGAACCCAATCGCACTGAAGTGTACCAATCACTGGGACACCCCACTGTGTACATCAACTCTGCAAGGGGTTATATGGCTAAACATCAATTTTATAAGAGAGATGTTGCGGGCCGCCCAGTAAAGGCCCCCCCCCTCCAGCAAGATCGCTCTTCCTCCTCCCACCACTCCCCGCTCATTACAGGGGGCTCCTTTTGCACCTCAAATCCAACTGTGCATTAATCATTAATGCCCCTTATGCGCCTCGCCGCACGTGCTCCCATGCCTCTTCACCTTCCCCCCTCTCCCCCCAACTTCTTACTTGAAAGGCTCCATTAGCGATTGCCATATCTGGCTTAAGCGCCACCTATTAGACTAAACTATTGCACTGGAGTACTGCTAGGAGGAAGATAACATTTTATGAGGAACACACGGTTTGTGGTGGTGTTTTGTTATTTACCCATTGTCTGCCTGTCCAGGACCATGCAAACCCCTATGACGTTTGCAACCTATAACCTGCCCGTCCACACCCAAAACACATTCGCCTGGGATCTCTTTGAGCAAGCGTCTTTAAGCAGTAACATCAAACTTTGGCCGGTCAGTGTTATTTCTATGCCGTCTGCTGAGAGCTACGCAAGTGGAACTGGTCAAATAAAAATCAATTCACCAAGTGTGCCTTCAGCCACCTGATTGATATCTGTTGTACTGAGGTCCTGATAAAAACTATCATTGACAAAGCCAACGGTTTTGGCTTGTATATAGTTATTAGGTAGTCATTTGCCAGGCACTGCTTATCAAATAGCAAATAAGACTAAGTGTCCTGTCTCTTGCACACCAATATACTGTACAAATAGTCAATTAGCAAAGTTAGTTCAACATAAGTCACAACATGAGAATTAAATCATCACAATATTGATTTGTTAATTATTGATATGATAGATTTATAGGTTATTTATAACACGCTTAATACCCAGAGGTTTCTAAGCACGGACCCGGGGATCGAACCTGTGATGTTCTGTGTCGTATTGCTTCCAAGGCGAGCGCGTTGACCCTGAGCTATCCTCCGGAGACATCAGGTTTCTTGGATGGGTCTTGAAATGCAAAACAGCGCTAGATGCGTTTCGAGATAAACCCTTTCTCAAGAGCAACAATTCCAAATGAGTTCTGTATAGCAACAGAAAATATAGGGTCATTCATTCAAAAATAAATTTTCAAATTCTTTAATGGACAATGTTCCATGCAAAGTGAAATATCCATGAGTGTCACCAATACCACAAAACACAAACATTTCAAGGTGCAAAGTAAATGTCAAAAGGAACCTTAAACTAGCAGTGATCTCAGTGTAAAGAAAGATGGGTAATGCCAAATCATAAAATGTATAGTCAACCAAATAGAATAGTGACGCACCACAACCACCACCAAGTCAATAATAATCACACTAGGGTATAGAGACCCAATATAAACCCAAATTAGCCAACAGAAAATAATACATACCTAAATACCGTAACTTAACTAGCACAGATAGAGGACTTGGAAGAAGTGCCGCCTAGTGATTCTAATAACAAACCAACACGTACACAGAGTCAGGAATAGTAGAAGTCGAGAAGAAAAGTTAATTCAGTTGGTCGTAATATAACCAATACCTGTATAGCATTTGAGTACAGCCACCTCTACAATTACATTCTAATGAAGTACGCAGACTAAAAAAAGAAAATAAATAGATCATTCAGACATCGTCACCACTATAGGATGTAGTAACTCTCACACAATCCAAAATCATACAATGAGCAGTCTGACCCTCTCAAGAGCAGGAGCTGGAACGCTGAGCGCTCGCTTGTCAGCAAACTTGAGCTTTCACTTTTCAGACCTTGTTTAAATAGGTCCAAATAAAAGAATCAAGGAACTAATTAACCTACTGTGACCATATTGAACACATTTTCTAGTATAATCGGAAATCATAGATACACTTCAGCAAATGATACTGACACAGAAACGTCAAGCAGTAATAGCAGCGGTCTTCCACTCTTTACACCCAGTTTCACAAAAATGGTCCAAGGTAAAAGTCTTCATTAGGGTAAATTGAATACATTTCGTAGATCCAGAAAAGATCACGTTGTGTCAATTTCTTATTTCATTCACATGAAATGTCTGGCAACTGGCTATTTGGCATTCCTCAAGCGCATGTATCGCTCTTGTGCTCTGCCCACCTTTCTTAGGCCTTCCTTGTGGTCTGTCCAACATAATACACGACGCAAGGGCAGCATAGACCAAAGAAAACAGATTTAGAGTCACAAGTTGCACAATCTCTTAGTTTGAACTTCGCCCTTGTGTTGGGAGGTCGAACATTCACCTTTAATCACATTGTGAAAACTAATACAATTGAAACAAGGGAATGTGCGATTATTCCTTCTACGCAACAGTTGAGGACCGGAGGTAACCCGCCTTTCCACTTTGACCAATACATTGAAGGTGGTCATTCCCCAAAATGCAGATCCCAAACTCAGAATAAATGGACACACCCCAGTAGGGAATGAGACCAAGAGATAGATAGCAAGTTGAACAAAGTTTATATCAAGTAAAAGATGCACGCAGAGGACTCTGCTGCTCTGAGAGCGCTCTGCCAAACAATACAAGAACAGTACATTATAAAGCAAAAATGCATCATGACTGAGGTCAGTACATATAGTGTAAAATAACGTTCATTGGTGGGCCCCTATGGCCCAGTATGTAAAACTGTGGTAGACTCTGATTAGTTGCTGTGGCGGTCTGTGGGCACGTGGGACGTGGGTCAGCTGGGCTCATCTTCGCAGGGTGAAGGTCAGGCTGGGTCCACAAGAAGCAACTGTTGTAGCTAATCTAAACTACACAATAATTATTTGCATGCAAAGAGCAATGCTGGGCATAAAACTTGTACCAGAATGAGGGGTCACCTATAAATCATGGACACACATACACATTCTAACCAAGGCCTTTATGGGGGCAGGGGTGCAGTGGCCCCTTCCCCAGGTGCCTTATCTGGGGGGGTTTTGATCTGTGATTCATTCTCTCTGGTGCCTTATAGTTCAAACAAATGGATTGATGGGTATTGGTCTAAGGAGAATATATGATCACACAGGATTAGGTATATGGGGGCAATTTAGGGTGGTCCATGGGGAAGGATCTTTCAAACAGTTACATGAAAAAGAACAGAGGGACACAAGGTTGTGCAGGCAGTCATTTCTAAAGGTGGGGGTCGAAGGAGCAAGTTTGTGGAAACGGATGAGTACACAAGTAAAGATTCGCTCCGGTCTCACACAGGGCAATGAGCAAAGAGGAAGAGAAAGAATACTGTATCTGTTTGCAACAATTTGCGCCTGGGCTTCCGTGAGAAAAGGGCCAGCACGGCATAGACAGGGGAGGAGGTGGTGGGGAGGGGGGTGCCAGGACTGGCTGTGCACAGCGCTGGATGATGGGAGAGAAGGCTTTTTAGAAATCATTGTGTGGCCTAGTAAAAAGATGAGTCTGGGGTTGCACAAAATGGAGTCTATAAGTGCCATCCAATTACTTTCTTCCGCTGTCATCAGAGGAAAGACAAGGGGACTTCCCCCCCGCAATGGGATGAGCAATAGATCACTTTCATGCAGAATGTAAGGGGAGGGGCATAAAGACCATTCCTCCCTTTCAATATATCACAATGGTTCTTCCCTCTTTTATAGGCTATCACAGGGGGCAAGTTGTGGATCTAAGTGAATCAATAACCAATTTTGCTTCAGTAGTGTAACTATATGGGGACTGCAAGATGTGTAGAAACAGTATACAGTCATATTTATGCCTAGACTTAAGCAAAACCTCACAGGGGTCTGCCAGTCTGCTTTAACATTCAAATTACTAATCATGACAGCAGGGTAACCCCTTTCTTGGTACCTTTTGGCCAACTCAGTGCGTACGTTAATATAGATAGTGTCAGAGGAGATAATCCTCCTAAGTCTTAAAAAGTGGCTTCATAGAAGGTTGTTCTTAAAATATAAAGGATGAAAGCTAGAGTACTGCAGACTATTGCCGACATAGTTGGGTTTCCTAAAAATATTGGTCTCAAAGGCCAACTTCAGTGATTTGGATTTCCCCATCTAGGAAATGTAGTCTAGGGTTACCAACCTCCATTGTGAACTTAATCCTTGGATGTTCAGGAAATCCAAAAAGGAATGCAATTCCGACTCACTACCTGGCAGGTGGCCAAAATATCATCTATATACCTTGTCCATAAAGTCAGTTTAGTTAACCAAAACTCGTGTTGGTAGATGTTAAGAGTTTAAAGATGGTACATGAACAAATCGGCATAGACAGGGGGGCGTGGTCAAAATCGCGGCGAGGTAAAACGCGTGCCCTCAACCCTCTCTGTCCAATATTCGGAACATGGCAAGGTCGGTCACAGATGAGAAGTCAACCAGTCCAGAGCCAGGCCTGTAAGGCCAGCAGTGTCCCCCAATAAGGGTCATAGGAGAAGGCTGGGGAAACATTTCCCTGATGATGTCCCAAAAGTTTCCCATCAAAGAGGTGTATTGTATAATTGCCTGAAATATGGCAAAAAATATTTTCTGCCTCAGGCTGGGGTTGGAAACAAGTCTAGAAGTCGAGAAAGCCAGCGTCCAAATAAACAAAGGGTCAAGAGGTCTACGGCATATCCATGGTGGACGGCAAGGACCTGCGGGTCGGAGCCAACCACTATACCAAAGTGACAATGTGGTTTCAATCACAATTGGCTTAATTTCCATGCAAGGCCATAAAAGCATACCATACCATAAAACATCATAAAATAGTTCAAACGAGCGATGTCGATACAAAACGTACAGCTGATAAAACCATTTAAGATCATTCCAGACATCACACAGCTGCCGATTGTTAAAGTGCAGTGCAGTACAGTGCAATTGTTCTAGTGACATACTCTTACTATTTACAAATTCTAAATGAAAACACAATTCATATTGCGAGACTGACCGAGTAGAAGTGATCGGACATTAAGTTCCTTGCGAAGGGGTGGAATATCATAAATAGGTAGCAAACTAATTTGTTATTCTACCTTCCCCCCGCCCCCAACCCCAGCGTTATTGCTCTATGTTATGGAGGAACCATTCATAAGTAGTACATTACATCGTTGTAGTAAAAGGTTCCATTCATCATGGCCATGTCAGACACTCTTTCCAAAGACGCATTTAGGGTCAGGGGCACCTTAGCAAGCAGCAACTAGCTGCTTGTGAAGTTATTTCTCCTATGAAAAGCACTCCCTAAGTATGAAGAAACCGCAGAGAACACTGGGGGGGAAGAACAAGATTTCTTTAGTTTAACAGCCTCCCTTCGAGATCGAAGGCCATTAAGAATTGGTTTAAGGCGCTTGCGCCTCGCAGCATCATATAAAGGACACAAAGGGGTGGAAGGATAGCTCAGGGGTAAGAAGTTTGTCTTGGAAGCAAGACAACTCAGCGCAACAGATTTGAATCTTCATCCCACTCTTAGAAAGCACTTGTTGGTATTAAGCGTGTTATAAAAGAACAATTATAATAGGAAATGTAGTTCATCATTATATGGATTTCATAAAAGATATTTTGTCACCATGCCCTTTCCCCAATGGGCAGTACACTTGGCATGAGCCCAAGACGACATTTTGTATATAAACTGCCTGCTTCGGGGCTGGGAAATCAAGATACAGTTCAATTAACAAATTGGATTTGGCTAGAATATAGTTGGATGATAAGACAACGTGAGTAGCACATGTCCAGTCTAGCATTCAGCACCCAGTCATAGTAACATTTCCTGAGAATTCCCTTGGACTGCAGACTTTTTTTTTTGCCGGCTCAGTCCATAGGACTTCAAGAATAGTCAAAAGCATATGCTTCACATGATTCGACCACAAGAGTGATTTGCCACCATTTGAGTACAATACAGCCACAATGCCCTCTATAATAAGTTAGCACATTGGAGTTCCATATTTTTAACCAATCTAAAAATTATTTCAACATAACTTCATATTTTTTATCCGTTAGACCCCATTGAAGTGCTACTGGAGCAGAGGGTGCGCTGAGCGATAGTCCCAGAAGTCGTTTCATGAATTTGTTCTCAGTTACCTGGAGTGAGGAGCATGGCACAAAGGGGCTTCAACCCACAGTCACGGGTACACTCCCATTCCTCACTGTACCCACTCTAGAAAGCACCAGAAGCTCCTGTTAAGCAATGGGCAGAGGAGATGGCGGGTGTGCTTTCGCGCCCTTTTGTCGGCATATCTGCAGTTTTGTGGACCAGATTTGAATCAACCAGTATGGAGCCTGAGTTCACAAAAAATATTGTTGGCATCCTAAAGGTACCAAGAGGAACTTCAGGGTTTTATGCGCAAGGCCTAGGAACTTTGGTGAGACCCCTTCGCACCGTCTGACCAGGTTTAGCCCTTTGCAGGGAACCAAACTCCTCTATCCGACTTCTGTACTTTTTTGGAATCATTGGAACTATACCCAGATTGAGCCCCAGAAAGGGGATCTTCAGAAACATGTCTGTTCTTAGGCTAGATTTAACTCCTTCACTGGTATCCCCAGGGCCGAAACTGGATTTAGCCACCTTGTATGTAACCTTGGACTCGCATTCAGACTTAGCCACAGATTGGGGACCCCCAGGGTTGCCACTAGCAAGCAGAGATCCTCTGGAGTCCCCACCCACCCTGAGCTACCCCCACAACGAGCCCCCGGGCTGTGGTGCCCTAAAGAGGGAAAAATCACGCACCTGCAGTCACCACTTATGTTCCAAGAAATACTGAAGGCACCGAGGAGGAATCCTGAAAAGATAACCTCCACCCGTAGAAGGACTCTGATGAAAGATCGCAATGAATGAGCAATGCAGAACCAGTAGCTGGTCCAACGGTGGTCAGGCCCAAAGTACTCCAAGCACACGTCTGCCGTGGGAACATGAGTGTTGCAGCCAATGCATAAACTGAATCTGGATTTATTTCAAAAAAGGTAGCAAGCGCTTCTCTCCAGAAAGAACATGGCTGTGGTTTTTTTCCCACTTTGAGATGAAAGTTTGCTGCCATCACTTTTTGCTCACTGTACCTTTCACAGATGGGAAATATCCATTTGAATATCAGTCTTTGTCACGCCCACATGGGCAGTCCATTATTTGAAAAAAGGTAGCAGGCGCTCCTCTCCAGACAGAATCTGGATTTACCCAGCACAAGCAGATGGCCTGAGAAATTCTGCAAACGTCAGGCATCAGAAGAAAACAGGAGAAAAATAAAGATTATCCAAGTATGAGGGAAAATGAAAAGAAAAAGGGTGCAAAGGTTGCATAGCGAGTTGGAGGCTCCAGAGTCCATCCACAGCACAGAAGGGGGGCAAGGCTGGAGGGCACAGCCTCGAGGGGCATGTTCCCATGTGTTTGGTACGTGGCCGCTTGTTCAAAATCAATGAAAGGTTATTTTCTGCTTATAAGTGGCTCCCACCCCACCGCCCCACATGGACAGGAAAGACCAAGGGGAATGGGACATACGAGTATTGAAGATTTCTTCAGGCACTCCCCTTTAGGTCCTTACACATGACCCATGAAATTTGCATGTGAAGCCATCTAAATTAAGTTTAGTGCAAGAAGTACCAGCACTGAGCTCTGAAAACATGTCTTTTAAATTACTATCAGAAACTGGTCAATAAAGGATAAGAGGAAAACATTGATTCCGTACACTACTCTTCTCTGGTCCTTTCAAAATGGAGCACACCTAGTGATCTGTTTATATTTCCCATCATAACTCAAGTACTGTGCCAGATTTTAACCTGGCTGACTGAGGAAAAAGTTTAACCATGGCTGTGTAATATTTAACTGCTGTTGCAATAAAGTAATTGAAGCTTTGCACATTGAACTATCAATAGACTCAGAGATACCCACAGCAGCATGAACCTCAAAAAAAAAAAAATGACGACCACCCAATACCAATAGCAGGATCAAGGTCGTTGGCACAGCGCTGCAAAGGTCCACGAGGCAATTTGCCACTTTCCCAATGGCCGGCTCTGTCAATAAGATGAAGCAGTGTCCCAAGCCTCCTGTAGGTCAGGTGCTTATCAGACAAGCAGGTAGAACTGTAGGTCATTGAGAGCTCCTCCAGAGCAGCAATTCTATCACTGCAGGCATCAGATTGGTCTTGCATACATTTTAGAAATTTTTTTTTTTTTTAATTTGTGGTTAATCAATATTTGACTTTTGACAAAATAATATATCAAAAAGCACATACAAACAATCAATTCATCGATACAATCCTTAAAGTCACATTTACATTCAGTTAAATTCTTCAGATAAAAATACAAAGAAAAGAAAAAAATAAAATCGATAAAAATCAATGAAAACAAATCCAACACAAGCTAGAAACATTCAAATAAAAATTGTATTTTTCTAATTAAACCTTTATCATACTCCAATCATGGATTACATTTTTTTCAAGAAAAGAAGGACTTACAGGGATAAGAAAGTCTCTCTTCCTGTGGACATTCGGTTCCAAAATTCATCGTAATCGAGCCAATCAATGTGATGGACAAAGCGGGAGAAATGAACGACCCTCTGTCGTCTAGTGCCCGTACACAACATTAACAAATGTTTAAATGGTTTGGCGTACACTCATCACAAAAATTACACCATGCATCTGCTGGGTTTTTTTCTTCCAATTCTAAGCAAGTCACGAGTTACATACAGATTCATGCGCAGCCTTAGGAAGTTCATCCTCCAAATAGTTTGGAAACTTCCTGAGGTAAGGTAGCAAAAAGCCCAATGGTTTATCAGAAACTGAGAAATCCTTGTAACTGTTCATGTTTACTAGCGAGGCCCTGGTGGCAATTCAATCATTCAAACTCAACAGCTTTTTTATCCTAAGTGGATTTTCTGTCCACTCTCTTACTGTGGATTGGCATTTTGATAGTATCGTGCAGGCCTCTTTTTTTAATTCACAAAGACACTCAATGGTGTTTAATTCCATGAGGCTACAGATGTCCACATATGAAGAATTTTTGAAAGGACAAATGATGAGACTATATAAACTGACCCTTCTCCATTCTACTTGAGATTTTAAAGATTGTAGACCTAATTCATACCGTAGCCGAACAATAGGTAATGAGTGTGGTAAACTCTTAGATTAGGGATAGTTAGGCATTTTCCAACCCTGTTGTTTAGCAAAGGTTTATACCAATCACCATGAGTCCTCTCTGCATCTCATTCCTGGTTTGTCACACGTCTCAGAAAGGCACCTGCAGTGAGCATGTAGGTCGTTGGTATTCGCTGTATGTTTTGGTGAGGACTCCAAAGGATAGTCAGTGCGTGAAGTCTGTGCATACCTATATGGGCAGCCCAGCATTGAGTGGCTAAGTGTGATGCTCCCCTTCTCTGTCACAGCAGCAGAGTTACTGAATGTTAAATGTTAAAGGTATTTGTACTGCGCACCGTCACCAACGGATTTGGTCCCCAGGCGCTCAGGCGGATCTGTCAACGATAAAGGCGGATCTGTAAACGAAACATTTTTCCAAATCATTCCCTCGATACCAGCCCAGTTGAACTTTAGGACTGATTTCTCGATTTCTCTTCCATATGTTAGAATTGGAATCACCTTACACTTAAAGAATTTAATTAAAGTTAACGGTGTATCTGCAAAAAACAAAAGATTGGTTTCATTTGGCAAATGAGTTGCATCCGTTTATCAAAATCTGCGTCTAGTGCTACCCTTGTAGGAGTCATTCTAATAATGAATCCCAGGTATTTGATTTCATTTACCAGTGGTATTGTTACTTTTGCCATATTCCATTTAAAGCTTCTAGTTTTTTTTTATTAGATGAAAGGTTATAAGGCATAATGCAAGTTTTCAATGGATTGATGAGGTCATTTGATAGTGCATAATTTTCAAAGGCTATAATCAGCCTCTGGAAACCGATAGGGGTGTGATCGAATAATAACACATCATCCGCATCTGCCAGGCCAGTAATTTTGAGTTGACCAATGGATGAGGGAATCATTGAGAAGGATGAGAGTTTGCTCCAGAGATCAGCCAAGAAAAGGTTGAAAAACATGGTGCAACCCTGTCTCAGCCCCTTCTCAGTGGAAAATGATGAAGACACTTGTGCATAAAGTTTTAATCTCATTTGAATCTTGGTATTCTCGTGTAAATGTATAACAATTGCCAGGAGTCCCCCAGGAATGCCCTAGTCTTTTAATTTGCACTAGAGCTTACCTCTATTGATGGCATCAAAGGCTCTGGATAAGTCTATCCAGTCCCCATGGAGTGATTGATCTATCTTTTGCTTTGGATTTAAAAAGTTGAGCATTATGCCATTTTCGAGTTGTTGACATACCCTTTTGAAATCCTGCTTGGAATTTAGAGAGAATGTTGGACTGCTCTGCCCAAATTTCCAGATGGTTCAGGACTATACGGGAAAAGAGTTTGCTCTGTCTCCATCAGGGCGATAGGGGGATAGTTTCCCGGATTTCCATGATCTCCTTTCTTATAAATGGGAATGATAATGGTGGTGTTCCAAGAGTCGGGGATTTGCTGGGTTTTAACATTTTTATTAAAAAGAAGTTGAAAAGAAGGTCTTTAGGCCTATTGCGGGCCGTAGTATTCCATTTGTGAGGCCATTAGGCCCCACTGCCCTAGATCGCGCGCTACGGATCTACCCTTCAATATAGTTTTCCTCAAAATTGATGTCCCACTTCACCATAGTATTTAACCCGCAGGGACCTGGGTGAGTTTCCTCAAAGACTTCAGAAAAATACTCAATCCATGCTGATCCAGCAATGCAAATTGACTATAAACCAAACTTTTTGTTGCGGCTGAGGATTAAGCGCCCAAAAATTCTGAGAGTTGGCTTCTGTCACTGCCTTCAGCATAGACAGACCATTTAAGCAATTTCTCTCGAATTTCTTGGTTCTCAACCAATTTCTATAATCATTACAGAGGAACCTCTTTTTTGTCAGACATTTCTTTTTTCAAACCTTCCCTTATAAGTGATCTAATATTCCGGCACAATGATCTTTTTCACTCCCTGGTCTCTGCATCAAAACCATGAGTATGTGTTTGACCCGAGGGGCCCTGTTTGATACCTGGTCTATCTAGATCCCAAAGGAGGGCAACAAAACATCTGGGATCACAATCTATGCAATACCCATGCGCTTTCAGACCCCACTAAATCTTCCAATCATACATTCAGGATAACATGCCCGTGCCTAGGAAAAACATGAATGCCAACATGTGCCACACCTGCGTGACGCTCAGATGGAGTTGTGAATGTTAGCATGCCCACACCTGGACGGGTCTCTAGACACTAGCCTGCGCCGCATCTGGATGGGGGTGTGAGGGTTGGCATGACCACACCTGGATGGAGTCCTAAACATTGGCCTGCGCCGCGTCTAGATGGGAATGTGAGGGTCAACAGGTGCCACACTCAGACAGAACTATGAATGTTAGCATGGTAAAGGTCAGCTAACCCATTAACAAATATAAGCTCAAACTCTGCACACTTATCTCACTAAAAAAACACACAACCATCTCTCGCACAACAAGCCGCACGCACTTCACAACACTGCAACAACACATAAGCCGGAACAGCACCACATGCGGACTGACTCCGATCCGATACCCGTACCAAAGCTCAGCACCCGGTGTATACTGAGCTGAAGCTGCCAACAGAACACCACTCCTCTCACTATCCTACTCCCTTCTTCACCTTACTAACCCATCCCACCTTTATCGTTTACAGATCCGCCTGAGCGCCTGGGGACCAATTCCGTTGGTGACGGTGCGCAGTACAAATACCTTTAACATTTAACATTCAGTAACTCTGCTGCTGTGACAGAGAAGGGGAGCATCACACTTAGCCACTCAATGCTGGGCTGCCCATATAGGTATGCACAGACTTCACGCACTGACTATCCTTTGGAGTCCTCACCAAAGCATACAGCGAATACCAACGACCTACATGCTCACTGCAGGTGCCTTTCTGAGACGTGTGACGAACCAGGAATGAGATGCAAAGAGGACTCATGGTGATTGGTATAAACCTTTGCTAAACAACAAAGGGGTTGGAAAATGCTTAACTATCCCTAATCTAAGAGGCATTTCCCTACCTCAACCAAAAACGAAGTGTCTGTCAATATGTCCAAACCAAAAATGTTGCATCTCCGAAAAAAATATCCTGGCCTTTTTCTTCTAAAAGTAACTCTACTGTGTTAAGGGTATTGTTTTTGGCTTAGAAAGTGCACAAGTTCAACAAAAAGGTATCCATCCATCCAAAGTTTCAAATGGATATTGTTAACCATTCCAGCGAATAACTCCCTTCCCCAGGTTTCTCTCCACCAAAACAAAAGTTCAAAAGACTAAGCAAGTTCGTTATAGCCCAAGAGGATAACCCCTTTTTCTCAGTGTTGCAACCACTCCAGGGTAAATGACTCCTTTAACAGGTGCTCTCCACATTTAATTGAATTCAGAATCCTAAGGGCATGGATCTTCCTTAGGATTCTCTTTTCAAAATACCACAAATGCAATTCAAATTCCTAAGGCCATGAGTCTTCCTTGAGATTATCTTTTCAAAATACTGCAACTTGGTTCCAGGTCCCAGACTTGCAAAACACCTGGTATACCCTCCTGCGAGGTTCTCGAATATAGTTCTTTTACTTTGAAGATCTGAAGGCATATGCTTACGCCCAAGATCTGCTCGTCACTGGTGTATTGGTATCTTCCCAAATACTGGGACTATGAATATTAGTTTGTGATTTAAGCCATATGAAATTGGTCTCCTCTCCCAATTAGGGAATGCCTTCTCCTGCTCCCCCTGCCGGGGCCCGACCTTCCACTGTGAGCTCACCAGCTTTAGGAAGGCTCCCTTGTGTTCTCTGACCTCGCTCAGGTCCTTTTCTGCTTCCACCCTCTCTCTCCTTTTCGGGCAGTGCATCTCTGAGGCTGGAGGTAGTCTGTGCGTTCTCTTTTGCCTCGCGTACTGCTTCGTCATCTCTCTTTCCTGCAGAAATGTGTCTCGAGTCTCGACACTGCCTCCCCCTTTCTTTGTGCTGTTTCTCTGCGTCGCTTGCCGCCTCCTGGATTCCCAGCCTGAGCTGGGAAGACTTCTCCAAGGTTCTCTTTCGTCTCCTTGCTCGCCTTTCCACCTGACTGCATGGCTTGCCTGGCAATGGCTAGCCGGTCAGATCTCTCTGTTGCTCTCAGCTGTTCCATCTTTGAACTCCTGCTTCAAGAAAGGGAGTTGCTCAGGGCCAATCAGCTTCCTCCAAGCACTAGCCAGTTACTTCTGGTTCAGCCTAGTAATCTTGAATTGGGCAATCCCTCTCGTCTCAGTCCCAGCCAGTCCCTTTCTGGCTGCTTGGGCCGTATCTGAATTGTCACCAATTTTAGAGGGAAGATGGTCAGGGGAAGGGAACACTATGGAGGAAGAGATCCTATGAGTACAGTGATCACTATGGTATCTAACCTTTAGTTAGTGCTATGTCACATTCCCCTTCCTCCATACATTGGGAGACTTCCAAGCAACTCAGCTTACAATGGAGGATGACCTAACACAAACTGAACCAAAACAAGTTCTGCAGCAAAACCTGCCCAAATCTAGTATCAGCCTTCGAGCGGACATCTTTGCAATAGTGTTTATTATGTAGAGCAGGAGGTCCACGTAGCTGCCCTAGCAATGACCTCCCAGGAAACATGTCTCTGTAAGGCTGCCAATGTAGGCTTTATTCCTCATTGTATAAAAGTCCTTGGTGAGAGATATTTTGAAATATGTATCTCTCCTCAATGCAGGAAACTATCCAACAAACACAAGTTGCTTTGGACACCAGTTGGCCATGAAATGAGGCACCATAGACCACAAACAAGCTCTACAAAGAGCAAAAGGCCTTGCTTCTGTCAAGATAACATTTTGGAGCTCGGTACACATCAAGACAATGAAGACTTCTTTCCACCCTGGAAGACAGTTTTGGAAAAAAGGTTGGCAGAGAAGAAGTTACTCTCTTACCTGGTAACGTTCTTTCGATGGGATGGTCCGACGACATATTCCATATCTATGACAGTAATCACCACAGCTGTGCTGCTTCGGAAAATCTTCGGTGTCTGCATCCTGCGTCGATGACGTCGATACGCCGCCCTCTAGGACCTCCTCCGACAGCCAGCGTCACTGAATGTTATAAGTAGGACACACGACGCCCGTAGCCTCTGTTGTAGTTTATTCCCAGAACGTGTGCCACCAGTCTTCTGCCAGTCTGACACACAAAGCCTTGCGGAAACGTAAGCTGCAATCGCATAAGAAATTCTGTAGTGGGTAAGGTAGGGAGGGAGCGATACGGAATACGTCGTCGGACCATCCCATTGAAAAAACGTTACCAGGTAAGAGAGTAACTTGTTCTTCGAGGGGATTGGGTCCTCCGACATATTCCATATCTATGACAGGCTCCCAAAGCAGTACCAATGCAAGGAGGTGGGAAAAGAATTTAGAAAACAGAAATTTAGCGTGCCCAATCAAATTGCGGAGTAAAGGACCGCCTTGCCAAAGGCCAGATCCTGCCCCTGGATGGAATCGAGGGAATAGTGACGTTCAAAAGTATGTACCAAAGCCCAGGTGGCTGCATCACAGATGTTGCGAATAGGAACACCCCTCTGCAGGGCAGTAGAGGCAGCCATACCCCTGGTAGAAAGCCGACCGGTGGGTCCTTACACGCCAAGCGGTAACACTCAGAGATAGCCAAAATAATCCAGCGAGACAAAGTCTGTTTCGTCACAGCCTGTCCCAAATGCTTTCCAGTGTAACCAATAAAGAGCATATCGTCCACTCGGACCCGGGACATGCGTGAAATATAAAAGCTGAACGCTCTCCTAGGATCAAGCCTATGGAGCCTCTCCTCTTCCGTACCAGGATGTGGAGGAGGATAAAATGCTGGAAGAACAACCTTCTGGCCTAAATGAAATTCCGACACCACCTTCGGAAGAAAAGAAGGACGAACTCTAAGGACAACCCTGTCCTTATGAAACACAGTGAAGGGTGGCTTAACTGAACGTGCCTGTAACTCACTCACTCTGCGAGCGGAAGTGACCGCAACTAAAAATACCGTTTTCAGAGTTAACAGTCTCAAAGGGCATGAATGCAAAGTCTCAAACGGAGCACCCATCAGAAACTTGAGAACAAGGATCAAATCCCAACCGGGCACCTGGAAAGGTGACGGAGGGAACATATTAGTGAGCCCTTTCAGAAACTGAGAAATTAAAGGAATTTTAAAATAGGAACACTCTTCAGAAGAGCACTTAAATGGAGCAGCCAAGCAATATGGCTGCCTAGCCAGTGAGCTCCGTTCCTGCCCACCAGAATCTGCTTTGTATCGGCGCTAATCCTCATCATCCCCTACCGCTACTGCCACGATTCTTCTGCTGCTGCTTTCCTCTCCTTGTGTCCGAAGTCTGGGGTGGAATCGGAGCCAGCATCCTGAGTATTAGGTGCCTGGGCCAGCGGCGGCATCCGGCCTCCTTGCGTGGCCGCTCTTGCCCGCTGCAGCGTCGGCCGCCGGGCCCCTGCCGTGTTCTATCTCTGGGCACCGTCATCTGCTGACTAACTGCGGCCCCTCTGCTTCGGCTGGATCTTCTCTCCCGCTTATGCCAGGCGAGGCGGGGCCTTGAGACACCCGCCGCCCCGGCCGTGTACGTGTGGCTGGCCTGCTCGGCGCGGCTGCTCCGACGGCTGCCTGCCGGGTGGAGTGCCGGGCCGTTCCTGCGGCCGTGGACTGGGCTGGAGCCCCGGCGCCCACTTGCATACATGTGCGGCCCCCCCGGGCTGGAGGATCGGGGGCCGCCTGAGCTGTGTTGAGGGGCAGCGGGGTATTCGCTCGTGGGCCTGAGGACACGGAGACGCCGTGTGAGCGTACCTGCTTTCCCCACCACCCATGCAGCGGCATCTCCGGCCTGCAACGGCCGCGGGACGTGGGCGCTGCCCCCCGCGGCAATAAACAAGATTGGCCCCATTACTCCACCGAGGAGCTATCAACGCTGCCCCCCCCGTGGCACACCTGTGCTGGACTGTGGGACACTCAACTGCTGCACAGCCCTCGGCGGTGTGGATCGCGACATTAACCCCTGGCTGGCCGCGGCTCCCGTGCCTCGTTGGCCCCAGTCCTGTGCCGAGGAACATACGGGTCTAGCCACCCTAAAGGCTATAAGGTGGGTGCTGGAAGCTGTTCTATGCCCTGCTGGGGGTCCTCCACCCACCCCGCTACTGGTATTTCGCCCAGTGTGTTGAGATACAGCCCAAGGGAGACTGCCTAAACATAAGCCTTCTCCGCTCCCCCCCAACTCTCTGTGCCCACGGTGCCTGTGGGCCCCCGCGGTCCACCCGCTGTGACTTACTATCCTATCACCTCCATGGCCACCTGGATGGGCCCTGTCTGATTGGACTCCACATATTCAAGTGCTGGGGATCTCCCACTCTGATCTGCTGGTTCCAGGGGGCTGCAGAGGGGGGAAATCATCCCACTATCTAAACGCACGTAGCTGTGAACAGTTTCACCCGTTCAGCCCTGTGGGGACACCCTGCCTGACTCACTAACCGCTCGCAGCCCTGCGGACCCGGGCATACTCCTAGCGACACAAATCACACAGGGCTCTCCTGTCCTCCCCCGGCTCTCTCCACCTGCAGCGCCTGTGGCCGCAACGGGGCCTCAGCGTGGTCCCTCACAATACGGTGCGATCCAGGCCTCCTCCACCATCTATATCGTTGTGTTGGCCCTGACTCTTCCCCAGAAGAATGTCTAACAGATCACGTGCCACTAGCAAAGCCGGGGCTATGGACAAGTTCGCCAGGGCGACACCCAAGGGAGACCAGGCATCGTCCGCTACAACCCAGGGGGAGGGCGACCTTCTGCCGGACCCCCCGAAGCCGGACTTGGCCACTATGATGGAATCCATGGCTAAAAACTTTGCAGCATTTCATGAAAAGCTAGATAACATTAATGCAAATGTGGCGTCATTAAGGGCTAAGCTTGACCAGCACAGGGCTAGGATTACCGAAGTGGAGCAGAGGACTGGCACCACTGAAGACAATGTGCATGTTCTGCAAAACAAAGTGTCAGAGCTCGTCCGAGACATGAAACGGGTCAAATCTAAATGCGATGACCTCGAATCGAGGTCGCGGAGAAATAACATTCGCATAATTGGGGTCCCCGAAACTGCACTCAAAGGGCGAATGGAACTAGCGGTGGAAAAACTCAGAGATCTCCTGGATGACCCTGATCTCTCACCATTCTTCACGGTCGAAAGAGCTCACCGCTCCTTGGCACCTCGGCCGCGGCCAGGGGACTTCCCCAGACCTATCATAGCAAAACTGCTCAGCTATAAGGACAGGGATCATATACTCCGCCTGGCCAGGGAGAAGGAGGAATTAAGGATGGATTCACAAGTAATCAGGATCTTCCCAGATTTTTCAGTAGGTGTGCAAATGGAGAGACGCAGATTCGCTGGGGTGAAGAAAATGCTACGCGATAGGAAGATTGAATACGCTATGCTTTTCCCCGCACGCCTTAAATTCACTCATCGTAACAAGCTCTATTTCTTCACGGTCCCGGACGAGGCTGTAAAGTTCATCGAGGCACAGATTCCACTGGCAGAGCCGCCTGAGGTCCCGATGGACAACAACTAGAACTGGCCGCTGTCCTCCCCTTATGAGTTAGTCTTGATGCCCGTTAATACATGCATCCTTGCTCTGTAACCTCATTTATGTTAACCGAGCCTCTGATTATGTTGTTTATTCAAGATTCGTATCGATACTGGTGGGCGGAACGGCAGCGGTGGCCCCCACTGCAGCTGCAATTCCTGTAGAATCTAAATGTTTGTGTCTTCGCCCCGGTTGGGCTTTTTTTCATGCATTGCCAAGTTGGGGATGGCATCCAATAGTTCACTTTAGGGGTGGGTATTCACACACTGCTAGTTGGGACAGGGCGGTGAGGGCAGGGGGTTGGAAAGTTGGGGTAGGTTATATTCAAAATGGCGCAGGGGTTAAGACGGGTTACACACGATGGCAACGGTGCAGCATGGCAGCACTCATGGCGTTTATCAAGGGCAGTGCCTTTGCTTGGGATGTCCCGTAGGCTGCCTACATGGCGATTAAAATGATGTCATGGAATGTACGTGGCCTGACAAATTTCACGAAATCTTGTAGGATTGCGGCCTACGCACAACGGCACGGGGTCAAGGTTCTCCTACTACAAGAGACACATGCCCTTAAACACCTATCGTCGAACATTGCACAAACTTGGGGTCTTAACAGATATTTCACCCAATACTCCACCCAAGCTAGAGGGGTCCTGACTCTCATTCACAAATCTATCCATTTTACTCTCCTCTCATCGCACATTGACGCAGAAGGCAGATATGTGATCCTGCATTGCACCTTGGCTCACGAAGAATGCTTACTGGTCAACATTGTACATTTCTGTTGTATTATTCTTGTTGTATTCATCGCAAGCGCCTGGATGCCCTAGGGCCAGGCGGCGCTATACAAATAATAAACTAAACTAAACGTATACGCGCCCAACATTGACTCCCCCGAGTTCTTTGACGGAGTGACGGCCATACTCATGAGATACATAGACGTCCCCATAATATGGGGGGGGGGGGACATGAACCTAACACTGGACAGTTTACTAGATAGGATGACGACCAGTCGCAGACCCACACCACGAGCGACCAAACGTCTCCTCTTACATATGGATTCTCTCAATTTACATGATGTATGGAGAACGCTCCACCCCCATGACCGAGACTATACTTTCTATTCCACTGTGCATGACAGTTCCTCGAGAATAGATCTGTTTCTACTCTCTGGCAGACTGGTGGGGAAGGTCTCAGATGTCAAGATACTTGCACGCACGCTATCTGATCATTCCCCTGTACTCCTACAGATTCAACACGGTGACGCAGTGCCGCTAAGACCCCACTGGCGCTTCAAATCCACCGCCCTATCAGACATTGTCTTTAAAGCCGAGATCGTAGCCGATATAACTACATTGTTTGAAAAGAACAATACAACCGATACACCCGTAGGGATTCGGTGGGAGGCGTTCAAGGTTTATATCAGGGGGATGTGCATCTCTAGAGAAGCTGGGGTCTTGAAGGTTATAAGGCAGGCCTTAACCAACTCGGAAACCAAACTTAAAGCACTTGAACAGGACTACCTGACCACTCAGTCCCCAATGACCCTAGCTGCAATCAGATCAGAGCTGGAAAAGTTTGAGTCACACGCTATGAGGGAGGTACAATACTATACACGCCCTGTTGCGGCCCGTAGATATGGGGAGGGGGACAGACAGGGTAGAACCCTGGCCAGGCTAGTGCGTGCTGAGACTGGTGGGACCCGCATTGACAACATCATAGATGGCAGTGGAGTGAGGCACTGGTCAGATCAGTCCATACTAGACAGTTTCACTAGCTTCTACGCCAATCTGTATGGTCCCCAACCAGAACACTCTGCCCAAGACCTAGACGACCTCCTTGAGAGCATCCCTATGACCCTTATCTCCCAAGACACCTGGGAAATATTAGACGCCCCATTTACCCTGGAGGAGATAGTTCAGGTGATATCGGACCTCCCCAAAAACAAGGCGCCTGGCCCGGATGTGCTCACTTCCGAGTTCTACCAGGAGCATGTGGCTATACTAGCGCCTGTGCTACACGGGGTCTGGGCCGAATCACTTCGTTTGAATTGCCTCCCCCCCTCCCTTAGAGAAGCTTTAATAACTGTCCTCCCCAAACCTGGAAAACCCCCAGACGAGTGTGGGTCTTACAGGCCCCTATCCCTTATTAATACCGACACGAAAATCTTTGCTAAGATAATTGCGAACAGGTTTCTCCCTTTCATGTCCCACATGATCCATGAGGACCAGTGCGGTTTCATCCCGGGTCGATCCACAGCGCTGAACATCCGCCGCCTGTTTAATGTGATGTCCAGAATTGACCCAGGTGCGGACGCGGTGGCGGTAACACTAGATGCCCAAAAGGCTTTTGATATGGTCTCATGGCAATATTTGTGGGCCGTGCTGGAGAAAATGGGTGTGGGTCCAAAAATGACCTCTTACATAAAACTGTTATACACGGACCCACGAGCTAGAGTTCTTGTAAACTCTGTTCCCTCCTCTCCCTTTACGCTACACAGGGGCACTCGTCAGGGATGCCCATTCTCTCCCCCCTCCTTTTTGCGTTCGCCATAGAACCCAGGGCTGATCATGTAAGGGGTCGGCACGGCAATAAAGGCATACGATTAATGGATGCACCAGAGATCATCTCTCTATATGCAGATGACGTGCTCCTGTATGTCAGAAATCCTTCCACATATTTGGACCCGATCATCCGTGATATCACCAAGATAGGTACGTTCTCAGGTTTCACAATCAACTACTCTAAATCCGAAATTTTCCCTCTTACGGTGGCAACCCAACGACCGTCTTGTGAGTACCCTCTACGCTGGTCCCCGGGTGGGGTTAGGTATCTCGGGGTACAAATATCACTAGCCAAGGCCTCTCTATTGACAGACAACTACGAGGCAGCAGCCCACCTAGTCTTCTCCAAGTTCTCCAAATGGCGCAATCTACCTCTATCCCTAGCGGGCAGACTCTCTCTAATAAAGATGGTAGTGGTCCCCAAACTCCTGTATGTCTTTGCTAACGTGCCGATCTGGCCTGGGATTCAATACTTCAAGAAGCTCCACTCGGAGTGCGCACAATTTCTCTGACATCCAGGCTCAGTCCGCAAGAAGTGGCAACACATGACGCTGCCCTATGACAAAGGGGGTTTCACGGCCCCAGACCTTCGCCTGTACTGGAATGCTGCACAGGCCCATCATGCCTCCCATTGGTACACGTTCCAGAATCCGCCCATACACGTAAAACTTGAGAAACTGGCGGGAGGTGGAACTAATATCATGTCCCTGCTACTGAACCGCGCATTCCAAACAAATGCTCATGCGGACCCGGTGGCCGCTACGCTTAGGGCCTGGAGGAGCATCCTAGGCTCTGACCAGGATCAGCGCCCATACTACAAGTGGCTTCCCCTGTGGCAGTTCCCCGAACTCCCCCCCCACACATGACCAAAATCTCATACGCTACTGGGAAAACCTGGGATACCGTGCCCTTGCTGACCTCTTCCCCGGTGGTGTTTTTATCACCCCCCAAACATGGCGCCCTGATCACTCCAATTCTCCACTCGAAATGCTGCAGTATTATAGGCTTAGAGCTGCAGTGCGGACGATGTGGCCCTCATGCCCTATTGAACCCCCAGACTCTCCTGAAATACAATATATAGCAAATTCCGGAGGAGCCAAAAGCAATTTCTAATTTGTACAAAATGCAACTGAATAACACTGCGGACAACTCTCTTAAACCACGCAAGGCTTGGGCTAGGGAACTTGGAGTGGAAATCGCAGACGATCTCTGGGGCATAATGTGTACACACACACGAAGGGTCTCCCTAAGCGCCAGATTCCGCTGCATACAATTTAAGTTCCTTAATAGGCTCTATTACACACTGTATAGAGTTGCGTCATTCACAGGCACCCCGACCCCTGTGTGCCCCAAATGCAAATCCTGTGAGGCAGACTATGTACACATGTTCTGGGCTTGCCCCGCCCTCAACACATTCTGGACGGCCGTGACAGAGGCACTCTCCGAAATAGTTGGTTCTCCGGTGACTATGGAGCCACTTGCCATACTATTTGGTGCTTGGGAAGGTGAGAATGTAAAGAAAATGGCAACATTTGTAAATGTAGGTATTATGGTGGCCAAAAGAAGCATATTGCAATGCTGGAAGCGCCGCAATCCTCCCACTTTTACGATGTGGCTGAAAGCCCTTACCTGGACACAAATGTGTGAAGAGGAATACATTGGATCCCTACCTCCGACATCTCGCCCCAAAAATGTCTGGTCGGAATTTTGTAGCTATTTAAATGGCAGAGATGAAGTGGAACTGACCTCATCTCCCCTACCAGGACAATCCGACATGCCACGGGTGATCTAACTTCTCCTATTGGTTTTTGCTTTTTCTTTGTGCTTCTCAACGCCTCCCCGCGATATCAGTTGTTATCAGCTCGTGATGTATAACCTAACCATGGTGTGGTGCCGATTGTACGGTTATGTTGTCAGCTCATTGCTATGTAATTTGAACTGTGCCTGTCTTGACCTTTATGCCAATAAATAAAAGTTTAAAAAAAAATAAAAAAAAAAAAAAAGAAGAGCACTTAAATATGGACAGCGCCGCCAGGTAACCTTTAATGGTACCCACTTGAAGGCCCCTGTGGGGCAAAGAAAGCAAAAAAAGACAGAACCATGGGAATTTCACATGCAAAAGGATCCACATTCTTAACCATGCACCAGTCGCAGAGCTTCCTCCAACGGTAACGGTACAGGGACTTTGTTGCGGGCCTTCTGGCCAAAAGCAACACCTCCATCATGTCTTCAGGGAGGTCCCAATCCTTATACCACAACCTTTCAGAAACCAAGCGTGAAGGTTGAGGGACCTGGCCTCTGGATGGAGAATCTGACCCCCCCGCCCCCCTCCTGTGAGAGCAGATCGTCTCGGTAGGGAAGACGACGTGGAGGGCAGATGGACAAGTCGAGAAGGTCCGGGTACCACGACTCCAGGCCCACGCCGGAGCATTGAGGATCATCCGGGAACCGAACCTCTGTAACCTCTGCAGTACTTGCAGGATGACGGGAACTGGAGGAAACGCGTACAGCAGTGGGAATGACCACTCCACCACGAACGCGTCTCCTAAGGCTCCGTTTGGAGGAAATTCCCGCAAGCAGAACCTCTCGCACTTCCAGTTGACACTGGAGGCGAAGAGATCCACTTGAGGGGTCCCCCAAAGGGCGAAGATCTCCAGGAGAATCTCCTGAGCCAACTCCCACTTGTGAGAGATCGCGCTCTGCCTGCTCAGAGCGTCCGCCGTCTCGTTTTCGTCTCCTGCCAGATTAACTGCCGAGATCGAAACTTCCTGCTGGATTGCCCAGAACCAGAGCTGCATCGCCACCCTGCACAGAGCAAGTGACCCTGCCGCCCCCCCCTTTTTTGTTGAGGTAGTGCATGGCCACCGTGTTGTCCGTCAGGATCAGGACATTCTTTCCTTGCACAGTCGGCAGAAAAGCCTTCAGGGCTAGCCTGACGGCCCTCAGCTCCAACAGATTGATATGGAGTCTGGACTCCGACGGAGACCAACGACCACTGACTGTCAACTTGTTTGCATCAGCTCCCCATCCCGTGAGGGATGCGTCCGACACGATCGTCGCCTCTGGCAAGGGCAGCCAAAATGGAGCCCCCGTCATCAGATTGCCTTCGTCGTCCCACCACAGAAGGTCCAGGGCGACCGAAGACGGCACCTGAACAGGGTCCGACATCCTGCCGGAGGACTGAGACCACTGGAGCTTGAGTGCCCACTGCAAAGATCTCATCCGCAACCTGGCCTCTGGCACCAGAAGAATGCATGATGCCATGATGCCGAGCAGTCTCAAGAACTCGAACGCTGAGAGAGTCTGGGCAAGTTGAAATTTGTGCATCATCTGCTGAATGTGATGAGCCCTCACCTGGGGAGGAAAACACTGCCCCAGGGACATGTCGAGCACTGCTCCGATGTACTGGAGCCTCTGAGTTAGTGTCAAATGGAACTTCTTTAAGTTGAGGGAGAAGCCCAGTTTGTGGAGGGAGTGGCAGGTGACGGACAGATGATCCAGGACTTGCTCGGGAGAGCGCGCCCTGATCAACCAATCTTCCAGGTAGGGGTAGATGTAAATACCCCCTTTCCTGAGGTGCGCTGCCACCACTACCATGAGCTTGGTGAAGACCCTCGGGCGGAGGTCAATCCGAACGGCAGGACCTGAAACAAAGTGCGAGTCGCCAACCGCAAACCTCAGGTACTTCTTGTGCTTTGGATGGATCGGCACATGAAAATAAGCGTCCTTGAGGTCGAGAGACCCCAACCAGTCCTGAAGTTGAAGGGCCTGGAGGACTTGACAAAGAGTAACCATCTTGAACTTGTCCTTCCTGAGGAGTTTGTTCAAACCGCGCAAGTCCATGATGGGTCTCAATCCCCCGTCTTTCTTGGAAATCAAAAAATAAGGGGAACACCATCCCTTGTTCCTCTCTGCTACAGGCACCAGTTCTATGGCGCCTTTCTCCAGCAGGGATTGAATTTCCTGCGCAAGGAGCGGATCCGGACTCTTCAAAGAGATTCCCGGTGGATTGTCTTGAGGCCTCTGCCGGAAAGGAAGACAGTAGCCGTGGGTTATGATCTCCAGAACCCACACATCTGAAGTAATGGCGCGCCACTCTGCAAGATGCTGCGCCAGCCTTCCCCCCAACTGGCGAACCATGGGACATGGCCTCATGACTGAGCAGAAGCGGCTGCGGCTTTGCCTGAGGGCAAAGAGGCAACAGCCCGAGCAGCCTTGGCACCTTGAGTACCTTGTTTTCCACCTCTGGCACTCCTACGGTGGCCCCTTTGACTGGCAGCTCCTCTCGCTTCACCAAAGGATGAGTAATAACGAAAGGAACCTCCCCTCCATTGCTGTCCCCTAGGACTAAAAGGCGGAGGTTGTCGAACTGCAGCGCCCAACGACTTCGCTGCAGCTTTTGAGGTCTGCAACCTCTCGAGGCTCTCGTCAACCTTGCTGCCAAAAAGATGTTCCCCGTCAAATGGCATGTCAAGGAGCCGGGCCTGCACATCAGGAGCAAACCCCGACTTCCGCAACCACGCAAACCTGCGTAACAAGGTGCTCGCCACCATGGACCGGCTGACGCAATCTGCCATGTCCAAACCCGACTGAACGGCCTCACACATAAAATCCCTGCCATCCTGAACCATGGCAAGGAAACCATCCTGTTCGTCCCCTTCGGGAATATGTTCAGCCGCCAAGGAAACAGTTCCACAGAGTGTGCGTGAAACGAGACAAGGCACAAATTGAGTTGGCCGCCTGAAGCGCCATACCCCCTGCAGAAAACACTTTCTTCGCCCAGCCGTCAAAATGCGTGTCGTCCCTATCAGGAGGGATGGTAGGGTACGATGCCTGCTTTGCCGGGGCCGTAGCTGCCTGCACCACCAAACTCTCCAGAGTAGGGTGCTTGGACAAGTAGCAGGGGTCACTACTGGCTGGGCGGTATTTTCGCGGCAAAGAATTGCTCCCTGCCGGGAGACTCTCTGGAGCAGTCCAAGCCGCTGCCACCCTTCTTTGCAGAACCATATGGAATGGCAGTACCGGGTCAGTTGGCGGACCAATGTAGAGGATATCCGTAAGGTCATCCTGAACAAACTTCCCTGGGGGAGCAGACCAACCTAAGTACTCGGTGACCCGTGACATAAGTCGCCAGTACGAAGAATCGCCATGAGTGCCAGGCTCAGGCCTACAAAACTCCACCTCCGGAGAGGTGTCCAGCCCACTAGCATCATGCAGGGACTGCCTCAGGTCCTCAATCTGGCTATGGCCCGAGAGAATCTCGTCAGGCACCGTGTCAGGCACCATGCCATCATCAGAGCCCTCATCCACCTCTGAAATGAACTCCAGATGGCAGTAAGAAGGCACAGAACTGGAACCAAAGCCATGTTTGACCTCGCCCAGAGCCTTTCTAGGTGGTTCCCCTGAGCCACGGGGTACCCCCATCGACACAGCCCCGAAAGCCGTCGAGGGCGTTGAGTGAATCGGCGCCAGCGTCGAGAGAATCAGCGTCGACACAGGCCTCGAAGGCAGAGCACCGAGCGTGTCCCTCGACATCCTGGGCGCCGAAGGCGTCGTCTTCTTCAGAGGCGGAGCCTCGAGAGAGTCCGTCAACGACCTCGGTGCCACAGGCGTCAATGTCTTCCTCAAAGACTTCACAGGTTCACACGGTCTCGAGCGCGTCAAGGACCGGGACCTGGACCGGGCATGCCGAGAACGATTCCCCTTGTCCGAGCGGGACCTTTCCTGCAAATTGAGATGACCACCCGAGCCCGAAGGCGTGCAAGCAGCGTCTCTCGGCTGATCATGACCGACCCCACTCGGAGGCATGGCCGGACCAGTGCCCTGCGATTCGAGAATCGCCAACATTTTCTTCCGGAAGGAAGCCCATTCCTCCGGTGTTGCATGCTTGGTGGGGCAAGCAACCTGCTGACAGGCTGAGTCCTCGGAAGAGGACGGGGAAGGCGACCCTAGACGGCGCTTCCGGGAGTGCCTCGAAGAGGCAGAGGAGTGGCGAGATCGACTCCGGGACCGAGACCCACTGGACTTCTGACGACAATGCAGAGAGTCGCCCCTCGAGTCGTCCGTCGAAAGCCCCGCACACCTCGACTTCCGGGGCTTGGACACCTTAACTACCGATAACTTCTTCTTGCGCTCCCGCAAGGCTTTGGACGTGAGCGACTGGCAGTCGACACAGTCATCCGTGTCATGGGCCTCCCCGAGGCACCAGAGGCAGGTGGTGTGCGAGTCCGTGACCGACATCTTGGACCTAGAGGCCCCGCACTTCTTAAAGCCCGGACGCGGTGTGGAAGACGAGGTAGACATCTTCACGATGAACAACAGAAACTCCAAAGAGTCGAGGCGTACCGAGATTCACGAAGCAAACACGTTCGCGGAAAAAAACGGAACTGAGGCTACGGGTGTCGTGCGTCCTACTTATAACATCCAGTGACGGCGGCCATCAGAGGAGGTCCTCGAGGGCGGTGCATCGACGCAGGACGCAGATGCCAAAGATTTCCGATGCAGCACAGCTGTGGCGATTACTGTCATAGATATGGAATACGTCGGAGGACCCAATCCCCTCGAAATTTCCTGATTTATTGGGGAGTCTGTAAGCACTTTTGGTACAAAGCCTGAAAGGGATCTGAAAACTACCTTACCCTGGAAAAAGACTGTATACGGTTAAGGCGCCACCAGGGCTTGTAGTTGATCTACCCTGTTAGCCAAAGTGACCACCACCAGGAATACCATCTTCCATGACACCGGTCACAATCCTACTCATCTGCCACCCAGCACCACTACATGCGCACATGCAGAGACTCTGTTTATGGTATACATTCAAAGTTAAAACCTGCAAACTGCCTTTGCATTTATTTATTTGTTCTACTGCTGCAGTTTTGGACCAATCTAATTTCATGTTCCATTCCGGATTTTGGGTTAAACCAGCAGATGCATTGTGGTGCATGTATGCTGTCCAAAAGGCAGAGGGCTGGAAGAGGCATACTAAATACATTTGTTTGCAGCAAGCTAATAAGAGCTGCAGAGGACCCAATTTCATTCACCTGTTCCAAGCTACTGCAGGCTAGGCTGCAGAGAGCTGGAGAGCCCTTAATTAGAAACCACTACTGAAGCCAGGGCTTAATTGAACACAGCTGCCTGAGACTGCAATCAGCTCCACCCTGTTGGCCTGCTGGATGAGAGGGCCTTTACAAGCTCACTTTGGGAGTTTGTGCTTGTGCTTCTGTTACCAGTTTTTTACCTTTCCTGAAAATCCTCATTTTGGCTTTTGAATCCTGTTGCTGTTGATGCTTGCAGCACCCTCTCCAGTCTGCTTTTGTCTTCTGCCCTGCTCCTCTGAGCTCCCTGCCTTGCAGCCTGCCTGTTATTCCACCTTTCTTTGATTTCCAGCTTTTGACTTCTGATACCTTTTGAGACATTCAGTTCTTAACTGATATCTTTTCTGCCTTTCTGTAAACACCCTGTTTTCTGTAAGCATTTCTGCTTCACAGACTTGTCCTGTTTCTGCCTTGCTTTTTTCTTTTTCTTTCTGCTAACCCAGCCTTTTGACGTTTTCCTGTTTGTTCCTTGCCTGCAATATTTACAGACTTCAGTCCATAGTTCTAGTGCCTGTTCTTAAGTACTGATTTTCCTGAATCCCTCCTATTCGCTGTGTTGGCAGCGACCCATCTTGCCTTAGTCCTTTGCCTTGTGTATACTGATATTCCAGTCTATGCTTCGTTTCTCTATCCTGTCCTGTACCTGGTTATTTCTTTCAACGCTGCTTTCTACTTGTATTACATCTTGGTCACTGTTGTGCCTCTGCTTTGAATCCGTTTACAGTGCAACCCCTGGGTTGGTCTCCGTTCAGATCGGATAAGGGAAAGAATTCTGTTGCCTTCGCCTACTCCGTTGAAGTCTTACCTGCCTCAATATATGGTCTCCAGTTTTACCCTTGCACTGAGTACAACAGTTTCTTCAGCACGCCTAACTCATGACCCTGCTGTATGACCGTTAAGAGTAATCGGCTGGTACCGATCCCAAGTGCTTTCCTTAATCCCTGGAAACCCCTCATCATAATCCAGTACACCCTTTATTCTGATTGATCTGTTTTCTGCAGTGTATTTGCCATCTCTCTGTCTTTGTTGACAGCCTGCTTCTGCCCCTGCAATTCCTGTGAATACCTGTGAATACCTGTTTCAACTCAGATCAGATTGGTATGTACCCAGTTTCTGTTATATGCTAGCATTGCCTCCGGAATCTCCCCTAATCTACAGTGCATACTGTGAGATCTAGCCCTTGCCCTGTGCTCCCCGGCCAGACTTGTGACAACACCAGTGGATTGACAAGCCAAAATCACCAGGACAAGGTTCCCATCCCATAAAGAAAAAGGAGCCTTTGTCGAAGTAAACAAGTAAAGCAGACCCTCTATGTGACGCTTGACTGGAAGAAAAAGAAATGTCAACTGATTTTCTGTAAGCCACTATGGCAAAAGGCATCTACAAGACTAGTGGAATTCTGGAGGAAGACACTAGTCACAAAGGAGAGCCTTGAATAAAATCTACAAGGAAGGCGATTCATATACCTATAAGCACACAAGTGACAGACCTGAACTACTGATCAACCAGATGGCCATGAACCAGCTTTTTAGGTACAAGACTGTTGAAGACCACCAGTTGTTCCACTAAATTGACGTGCATGTCTGAGTAGGCAACTACAGATCATGGATCTGCATGTCATTCAGATAGATCTGGGATATCGGGCCACATGGGACAACTCACTGCATTTTACCACACTATTTGTTTATGGTGGGTCAACCCCTCTTACCTCTTTTCTACCCCCTTATCCAACCCACCCCACTATCTCTAGTCTACCATCCCCTTACAACCCTACTGTTCCCAGAAGCTACCACAGTAAAATATGGGAAGTTGTCCCGCTGGCCAGATTTGCAGATGGGGACTACCATTCAAAGTATCCCAAACATAGGAGAAGGAATCCATTGCCATTGTCACAGAAGGGTCTGGGAATGAAAAGAGAACGCTCCGCACACCACCTGAAGATTCTCCTGGCTACGCCACCATAAGTGATCCAAGTGAAGACTTGCCAGAATAGGAAGTACCAAATCCTGAAGATGGGAGGCCCAATTCCAAACCGAAGCCAGACAGAGCAGAGTTACATGTGGCACAGACAGTAAGAAAGAGGCCATAGGACCAGCATCCTCAGAAACCACCACACATTAGTCTTGTTGCGATTGAAAAAAGGCTGCAAATTTTCAGGCCACTTCCTTATCCCAGCAGAAACCAATGAAGGTTATGCTCCTGAAAGCAGTCAAGAAAGATTTCCAATTGAAAAAGGGTCTCTACAAGCAAATCCAGCAAGCAGGATGCATCTTATGGACTTGCGGTCTGGACGAGTCGGACATCCAGATTAGGGTAGATGTTCACCCCCTGAAGCATGGGATGAGCTGCCACTGCTGCCATCATCTTGGTTAAGTTCCTGGGAGCTGCATTCAGCCCATTGGAAGAACCCTATAAAATGCTACAACAAGAGCACAAGAAGCAATGGGGAGACTCCAAGATCTGAAAAGAGATTGGCATCCTGCAGATCCACCATACAAAGCCTATCACCCCGCCTCAGAACTGACCGGATCTGTGCAGGCATGATCATCTAGAAGAACGAGTTACTTTCTTACCTGGTAACGTTCTTTCGATGGGATGGTCCGACGACGTATTCCATATCTATGACATGTAATCACCACAGCTGTGCTGCTTCGGAAACTTTTTTCGGCGTCTGCGTCCTGCGTCGATGACGTCGACGCGCCGTCGTCGAGGACCTCCTCCGACGTCCTCCGATGTGATAAGTAGGACGCACGACGCCCGTAGCCTCAGTTGTAGTTTTTTCCCCCAGAACGTGTGACATTAGTCAACTGCCAGTCAGACACAAAGCCTTGAGGAACGTAAGCTGCAATCGCAAAAGAAATTCTGCAGCGGAGAAGGCAGCGATATGGAATACGTCGTCGGACCATCCCATCGAAAGAACATTACCAGGTAAGAAAGTAACTTGTTCTTCGAGGGGATTGGGTCCTCCGACGCATTCCATATCTATGCCAGACTCCCAAAGCAGTACCAGAGCAAGGAGGAGGGAAAGAATTTAGAATCAAAATTTAGAAATGCCAATCAAATAGCAGAGCAAAGGACCGCCTTGCCAAAGGCCAGATCCTGTCCTCGGATGGAATCGAGGGAATAGTGACGTACAAATGTATGTACTGAAGCCCAGGTGGCTGCATCACAGATGTTGCGAATATGAACACCCCTCTGCAGGGCAGTAGATGCAGCCATACCCCTGGTAGAATGGGCCCGCAAGCCAGCCGGTGGGTCTTTACCCGCCAAGCGGTAACACTGCGAGATGGCCAAAAGAATCCAGCAAGACAGTCTGTTTCGTCATAGCCTGTCCCAAACGCTTTCCAGCGTAACCAATAAAGAGTTGATCGTCCACTCTGACCCGGGACACGCATGAAACATAAAAACTTAAAGCTCTCCTAGGATCAAGCATATGGAGCCTCTCCTCTTCCTTAGGATAGAATGCCGGAAGAACAACCTTCTAAGCCAAATGAAATTCCGAAACCACCTTCGGAAGGAAAGAAGGACGAACTCTAAGGACAACCCTTTCCTTGAGAAATACAGTGAAGGGTGGCTTAACTGAAAGTGCCTGTAACTCACTCACTCACTCTGCGAGCGGAAGTAACCGCAACCAAAAACACAGTTTTCAGAGTTAACAGCCTCAAAGGGCAAGAATGCAAAGGCTCAAACGGAGCACCCATAAGAAACTTAAGAACAAGGTTTAAATCCCAACCGGGCACCAGGAAAGGTGACGGAGGGAACACATTAGTGAGCCCTTTCAGAAACTGTGAAATTAAAGGGATTTTAAAGAAGGAACACTCTTCAGACGAGCGCTTAAAGATGGACAGCGCCGCCAGGTAACCTTTAATGGTACCCACTTGCAAGCCCCTGTGGGCCAAAGAAAGTAAAAAAGGACAGAACCATGGGGATGTCACATGCAAAAGGATCCACATTCTGAACTCTGCACCAGTCGCAGAACTTACGCCAAGGGTACAGAGACTTTGTTGGTGGCCGTCGGGCCGAGAGCAACACCTCCATCACGTCTTTAGGGAGGTCCCAATCCTTATACCTCAAACTTTTAGAAGCCAAGCGTGAAGGTTGAGGGATCTGACCTCTGGATGGAGAACCTGACCCCCTTCCCGTGAGAGCAGATCGTCTCGGTAGGGAAGACGACGTGGAGGGCAGATGGACAAGTCGAGAAGGTCCGGGTACCACGTCCTCCGAGCCCACGCCGTAGCAATGAGGATCATCCGGGAACCGAACTTCCATAACCTCCGCAGCACTTGCGGGATGACGGGGACTGGAGGAAACGTGTACAGCAGCGGGAATGACCACTCCACCACAAACGCGTCTCCTAAGGCTCCTTTTGGAGGAAATTCCCACGAGCAGAACCTCCCGCACTTCCGGTTGACACTGGAGGCGAAGAGATCCACTTGAGGGGTCCCCCAAAGGGCGAAGATCTCCAGGAGAATCTCCTGAGCCAACTCCCACTCGTGAGAGATCGTGCTCTGCCTGCTCAGAGCGTCCGCCGTCACATTTTCGTCTCCGGCCAGATGAACTGCCGAGATAGAAACTTCCTGCTGGATGGCCCAGAACTCAAGCTGCATCGCCTCCCTGCACAGAGGAAGTGACCCTGCCCCCCCTTTTTGTTGAGGTAGTGCATGGCCACTGTGTTGTCCGTTAGGATCAGGACATTCTTTCCTCGCACAGTCGGCAGAAAAGCCTTCAGGGCTAGCCTGACGGCCCTCAGCTCCAACAGATTGATATGGAGTCTGGACTCTGACGGAGACCAACGACCGCTGACTGTCAGCTCGTTGGCATGAGCGCTCTCCATCCCGTGGTGGATGCATCCGTCATGATCGTCACCTCCGGCCAGGGAAGCCAAAATGGAGACCCCTTCATCAAGTTGCCTTCGATGGCCCACCACAGAAGGTCCTGGGCGACCGAGGGCGGCACCAGAACTGGGTCCGCCATCCTGCCGGAGGACTGCGACCATTACATCTTGCGTGCCCACTGCAAAGATCTCATCCGCAGGCGAACCTCTGGCACCAGAAGAATGCAGGATGCCATGAGGCCGAGCAACCTCAAGAACTCGAACGCTCGGAGCGTCTGGGCATGCTGGAACTTGTGCACCATCTGCTGAATGTGAAGAGCCCTCACCTGGGGAGGAAAACACTGCCCCAGGGAAGTGTCGAGCACTGCTCCAATGTACTGGAGCCGCTGTGTTGGCGTGAAATGGGACTACTTTAAATTGAGGTAGAAGCCCAGCCTGTGAAGGGAGTGGCAGGTGACGGACAGATGAGCCAGGACTTGCTCGGGAGAGCGCGCCCTGATCAACCAATCGTCCATGTAGGGGTAGACGTGAATCCCCCCCTTGCCTGAGATGCGCTGCCACCACCACCATGAGCTTGGTGAAAACCCTTGGGGCGGAGGTCAATCCGAACGGCAGGACCCGAAACTGAAAGTGCGAGTCGCCAACCGCAAACCTCAGGTACTTCTTGTGCTTGGGATGGATCGGCACATGGAAGTAAGCATCCTTGAGGTCGAGAGACACCAACCAGTCCTGAAGCTGAAGGGCCTGGAGGACTTGAGAGAGAGTAAGCATCTTGAACTTGCCCTTTCTGAGGAGTTTGTTCAAACCGCGCAAGTCCATGATGGGTCTCAATCCCCCGTCTTTCTCTGAAATCAAAAAATAAGGGGAATACCATCCCTTGTTCCTCTCCGCTACAGGCACCGGTTCTATGGCGCCTTTCTCCAGCAGGGCTTGAATTTCCTGCGCAAGGAGCGGATCCGGACTCTGCAAAGAGAGGTTCCCCGGTGGATTGTCGTGAGGCCTCTGCCGAAAGGGAAGACAGTAGCCGTGGGTTATGATCTCCAGAACCCACACATCTGAAGTAATGGCACGCCACTCTACAAGATGCTGCGCCAGCCTTCCCCCAACCGGCGAACCATGGGACATGGCCTCATGACTGAATGGTAGCGGCTGCGGCGTTACCTGAGGGCAAAGAGGCAACTGCCCGAGCGGCCTTGGCACCACGGGTACCCCGTCGTCCACCTCTGGTACCCCTGCGTTGGCCTCTTTGACTGCCAGCTCCTCTCGCTTTACTGAAGGACGAGTAATAGTGAAAGGAACCACCCCTCCATTGCTGTCCCCTAGGATGAAAAGGCGGAGGTTGGCGAACTGCAGCGCCCAACGACTTCGCCGCAGCTTTGGAGGTCTGCAACCTCTCAAGGCTTTCATCAGCCTTGCTGCCAAAAAGGTATTCACCGTCAAAGGGCATGTTGAGGAGCCGGGACTGCACATCAGGAGCAAACCCCGACTTCCACAACCACGCAAACCTGCGTATCACGTTGCTCGCCGCCATGGACCTGCTGACGCATTCAGCCATGTCCAAACCCGACTGAACGGACTCACACATGGCATCCTTACCATCCTGGACTATAGCAAGGAAACCATCCCGTTCGTTCCCTTCGGGAATATGTTCAGCCGCTAACGCAACACAGTTCCACAGAGTGTGTGTGAAACGAGACAAGGCACAAATGGAGTTGGCCGCCTGAAGCGCCATACCCCCAGAAGAAAACACTTTCTTCGCCCAGCCATCAAAACATTTGTCGTCCCTATCAGGAGGGATGGTAGGGTACGACGCCTGCTTTTGCCAGGGCCGTGGCCGCCTGCACCACCAAACTCTCCGGAGTGGGGTACCTGGTCAAGTAGCAGGGGTCGCTACTGGCTGGACGGTATTTTCGCGATAAGGACTTGCCCACCGCCGGGAGACTCTCCGGAGCAGTCCAAGCCGCCGCCACCCTTCTCTGTAGAGCCATATGAAACGGCAGTACCGGGTCAGTTGGGGGACTAACATCAAGGATGTCTGTGAGATCATCCTGCACAAACTCCCCTGGGGGAGCAGACCATCCCAAGTACTCGGAAACCCTAGCCATAAGGCGCCAGTACGAGGAATCGGCATGAGAGCCAGGCTCAGGCCTACAAAACTCTACCTCCGGAGAGGTGTCCAGTCCACTGGCATCATGCAGTGACTGCCTCAAATAGTCAAACTGACTATGGCCCGAGACCATTTCATCTGGAACCTGACTAGGAACCAGGCCATCAGAATCCTCATCCACCTCCGAAATATATTCCAGGTGGCGAAAAGAAGGCACCCGAGAGTGCTTGCTCCTAACCAGAGCCTTCCTAGGGGGTTCCCCCGTGCCACGGGGTACCTCCGACACCCCCGCCTGGAAAGGCATCGAGGGTGTCGAGTGAATCGGCACCGGCGTCGAGAGAACAGGCATCGGCACCGAGAGGATCGGCGTCGACGTCAGATGCAGCGCCGCCAGCATCGACGGCGTCGACACAGTCCTCGAAGCCGGAGCTCCGAGCGTGTCTTTCGACGACCTGAGCGTCGACGGCTTCGACGACTTCCTCGGAGCCGGAGCCTCAAGAAAGCCTGTCGACGCCCTCGACACCTCAGGCGTCGATGTCTTCCTCGAAGACATCACAGGTGCACACGGTCTCGAACGCGTCGAGGACCGGGACCTGGAACGGGTACGTCGAGAACGAGTCCCCTTGTCCGAACGGAACCTCTCCAGTGACTCGTGCCGACCACTCTTGCGAGCGGTGTCTCTCGACCTCTCATGGCCGACCCCACTCGGGGGCGCGGACGGCTTAGTACCCTGCGACTCAAGAAGCATTTTCTTCCCGAAGGAAGCCCATTCCTCCGGCGTCGCACGGCTGGTGGGGTAAGCGACGTGCCGGGCAGAGTCCTCAGAAGAGGACCTGGAAGACAACCGCTGTCGGCGCTTCCGAGAATGCCTCGAAGAGGCTGAGGAGTGGCAAGACCGACTCCTAGAAGGAGACCCACGAGACTTCCGACGACGCAGAGAGTCACCTCTCGAATCATCCGTCGAAAGCCCCGCAGACTTCGACTTCCGGGGCTTGGACACCCGACCTACCGACAACAACTTCTTACGTTCCTGTAAGGCTTTGGACGTGAGCGACTGGCAGTCGATAGTCATCCGTGTCGTGGGCCTCCCCGAGGCACTAGAGGCAGGCATCGTGCGAGTCCGTCACCGACATCTTGGACCCACACTCCCCGCACTTCTTGAAGCTCGGACGCGGGGTCGAAGACAAAGTAGAAGACATCTTCACACGAAGGATTTCACAAAAACGACCAGTTTCGAAGAACCGAGAAGAACAGAACTCCAAAGAGTCAAGGCGTAACCGAGATTCACGTTCGAGGAAAAAGCGGAACTGAGGCTACGGGCATCGTGCATCCTACTTATCACATCGGATGACATCGGAGGAGGTCCTCGACGCAGGAGCCGAAAAAGTTTCTGAAGCAGCACAGCTGTGGTGATTACATGTCATAGATATGGAATACGTCAGAGGACCCAATCCCCTCGAACCTTCTCTATGGGTAGAGAAAGCTGCCTGGTTGGGTGTTGGCATTGTGATTAAGCTGGAGAAGAAACCTATCTGTTGAAGTAGAGGAACCCCTTTCACCACCTTGAGGGGCAACAGCTTCAATACCTTCTGTGCTAAGGGTAGAGGCATGAACTGGCAAAGGGTTTGATGGGGGAAGAGAGGAAGAGGCAGCAGTTGGTGTTAACATCCCCACATTACCATAGAAAGAATCCAGGAATCTTTGGAAATTGCTATCCAAGCCTCCAGATGGAGTGATCCCCTCACAACCAGAGTGGCATTAAGGCGAACTAAGCAGTCATTGTTTGGTCTTGGTAGAGGAAGTCACTGAGCCTTGGAAGATTCCATGTGGGAAGCCTACCGCTGCTTCTTTTCATGAGCGGAGAGGGCCATGGCAAGCTGACCTGCACAGCACTTCTGGAATGCCTTGAGCCCACAAAGGATCTTGTTCTGGCCATCTCCTCCTAGGAAGAGAGTTAAAGATCTTTTGTGAAGGCTTATTGAAGACTGCTAGAGATGTAGTAGTCCGAGTGCTGTCCTTTCTACGCAGCTCCTCATCTATTGCATTAAATAGGCTGATGTAGGCTTGTCCCCTAAAATTGATCCTAATTCGCATCCTTTGAGCTGCTGGGACTGCATTAAGTCTTGGGCCACCGGTTGAGCCACAGAGTCCAGCAGTGAAGTAGTATCATTATGCAGTAGAAGCTGCTCAATCTCAGCCTGTTCTTTTCACAATCTTTGGTTAGCCACAGCTATTAGGGTATTTGCATTGGCCTGCTACAGAGGTAATGCTGAATTTTGGTAGACCTTTTTTCTGATCCTCCATTCTGAAGACGAGGAAGAACTTCCCAATGTCTTAGAGCAGAGAGTGGCGTCGGGCAAGACTGTAGTTGCAGGTTGCAACACTAGACTGTTCTTTTGCAACGATAAAGGCAAGCACCCAATGTCAACCCTCCAGTTTACCAGCTGACCCATCTTGGTTTACCGGGTTTGTTTTGCCTCTGAAAATATTCGTCTGGATTTGGGTGCCTTCACAATCTTGACTGCAGGACGCAAGCTTAGACCCTTGGTTTCAGACTGCAGGGTTTCTGAAAATAGAATATCAGGTAACTACAAAAGAACCACAATTCATCTATGGAAACCCCTGGCCATGGATGGTAGCTCATCTGCACCATCATCCCGATATGTGTCGCCCCCATCACCCTGTTCTGTGACTGCCAAGGGCCATGGGTGAGGCAGTGCCGGAACTATCGCCTGATGTGATAAAGGCACCAGTGGTGGCAGGCTGGCACTGATAAGCAATGTCTGAACACTTCAAAGTCAGAGATCATGCTCACTGGGATGGGGCAACCCAAATAACTCCTTTACTTCGCCAACCACTCCTTTGATGTAAACAAGAAACCTGGGAATGATGTTTCATGCAAACTTCTCACTAATCCCTCAGATCAATTAGATTGCATGCAAGTCACGCTTACTTCATATGCACTACCACATAAATGGTGTGCAAGAACACGGACCTGGACAGCACACAGATTCTTGATATGCTAACCTATTGCAATAGCCTTTACATGGAAATACGGAATAAATAATCTCAAAAGGAAAACAACATCCATACCACAAATTCCTAAGGACAGCTATTTATATTTACTGAATCCGTGACCTCAGATTTGAGAAGACCACACAAGTATCCGATACCAGCTCAAAGGAATCTCTCCTTAAAAGATGAAGAAATACTGAAGGAACTTTGTTTTGACAAATCTTTCATTATTAAAGCAGCTGACAAAAGTGAAACCACACTAGAGATGAACAGATGATGTAAAATGTGGAACTATGGATCTCTAGCAGACTAATATGGAAATGGTTGAATTCACCCTGCTCCAGCCCTCCAGATAAGGTTCGTACCAGGCCTTTTTACACATGCAAATCTTGTAAATACAACAGATTATTTTTCTGTGCACATTTACGCACAAGTTTAGAGCAGAGGGTATTGCAAAGGCCAGGTTACTTGACAGAAACCAGAACGCCTCTTTTGATTTTTTTTTTTTATCTACATGCATGTAATTGCAAACCATGGAGAAAAGCCTCTGCAAGAGAATTTATTTCTCTGAAGCCGTTCATAAAAAGAAGCTGGACACCGTGATAAAAGGAATGGTTTCTTTCCATTCAGCTTCTGCTGTGTTGTGTGTAGTTGCTCATGGAGCAAAGAGAAGCACTGCACATATATCTTTCCCTAGCATTTTTGAATCGTGTAATTAATAAGATGGAAAACTACGTTGCAATTGAGAATTAATCTTTTGTAACAAATTATGCTTTTTTCCCAGTTAAAGCAAACCAGTATTGCGCAACTGTATTTTTCAGAGTTCCTGTGCTGTGTGCATAATCATGCGGAGGCAGATCATTTTTACACTTATAATTTACTTTACACTCTTAATAATAAAAACAGTGTGTAAAATGTATGCACAGTCTAGTTTACATCCATTCAAACTTGCAGTCAATAGGGTGCATTACTATAAATGATCAGTGGCAGCAGGTTATTTGCTCAACAGTGATTGTCATTACACCAATCACAGGTGTTAAAGCCTCTCAAATCTTCAAGTCTACAATTAAAAACATTCAAAGCCTGGCTCTCCAGGAAGTGCAAGCGCTGTTCAAAAACAAACAAATGAAAGTTAAATTTGTAATTGAAATAAAAACGTAGAAAAACCTGTCCCCATGATGGTATTTAACTTTATGAAGTGCTTCATATACATGGTTCGTCAAACATCTAGGGACTGTGATTATTATACCTCAGTCGATACTCGGTTTACTGACCTCTGAAGGATGTTAGACAATAAGAGTTCAGCTGGTTGAGCGCTCATTGCTGAGATCTGTGTGTGACCTGTAGGTTGCAGGTTCGAATCCAGGTAAGGCCATCTCAGCCTTTCATCCTTTCGATGTCGATAAAGAAGTACCAACTTCGGTTTGGTGATAATTGTGATAAATATGTTCTATTTACAGCGCTTTGCCAAAAGCTTTATGTAAATAACCATTTGACCACGAGATTAGGTACAGAATTTAGCATGGAGTCCTTGCTTCTCTGCACTGTTGTATCATAACATTGGCATACCGAAGGTAGTAACAGCTCCAGGAAATTAGGACTTTCATTACACATCAAAAGACAAAACACGCAATAGAATTAATCTTTGCTTTACTATGTAATTGACTAGGTCTTTGTGTTTTCAACATTTAAATATATACAGGAGAGATCAAATGGCCGGCCTTAGAGAAATAACGTGTATTCTGTCAAAATGCAGAAAGCCGTGGCATGGTAATGATTTCCATACATTATTTGCACACATCGCTTGGATGTCACATACATTTTACTCTCTAGCAAAGGAGAAAATTCATTTTTACTCTTGTGAAATCACATTTACACTCAAAGTTTAAAAATAGGGCTTACAATACTCCCAACTCAAAATCTGGACCACTGCCCTGCTCAATAACGTGGATTTGCAAGTATGTGTCTTCCCTGGCCAATCTATTTCACAACCTGGTTTGCAACCTGCGTGGGCAACATTCCCTAAAACTATTGAAACAATTTTCATTAGCTGGGTTGGTACCTCAAGACTGTTTGAGGAATATGCTAAAATGCTTAACATTTGAGTCCCATTAACACTGAACTACAGTGATGAAAACATGGTTTCTTGACTTGGAATTATATATGTAGAAAAATTCATTCGAGCCAAGTCACACATGCCACAATGCCACCTACTTGCCATCGCTGGAAGTTCACCTCCAGTTCAGAGACCACATCAGCAAAGCATTGTGGGCATGCAAATTAGCCCAAATGCAAGCCTTTTGCTCCAGGAAATTATCTTTGTCTTACATAACAGCGCTACTTTATGCATAGCTTTAGCAATCCAAGACAGACAATTTCTCAAGTCTGCTAGAAAACTAGATGCCTGGTTTCACCCTTATTAGGGATCATCAATGCAGTGGTTAGTCCCGACAGCCTCGTGGTTGGAGCATTGGGCCAGGTTTATAACAAAAAAGATATAGTGGGTTTAAAAAGACTTCAAAAAACATTTCACCTGAACTGTGAAAGTAGACAATTCCATTTGTGCAAAGTCACATGCCAAAACGCCACTTAGTAGCCATCGCTGAATGATGAAAGCCATCATAACTTCTTTGGTGATTATAGATCATACATTACTTACCATAATCATATTTCTGATGATGCTCGTTATCTGCTTATATTCACATGCTGTGCAAATGCTGACATCTAGTGGTAGGTGCAGAGTGTTGCATTCTCGTTTTCGAACTTCGAAAAAGGGACGTTAACTGGGCGGGTTTGTAATACTATTAAACACTTGTGTACCGGCACGTTGTAAATGCCACATCATATCATATATCAATATTATATACCTGTGTGACATGTATTGTAACCATGATCCTTCATGTGTCAAGGTCCCTTGGATTGTTTTGTTTCCGACAAGAGGGAGCATGAAGTAAACGTGTGCGTACTGAAAACAGTGATAGGTGTAAGACGTCCATGTACCTTCAACTCCAAGCGGAGAAGAAGGGTGGGCGCAGGTGAATCTACGCAAATACAAGCATCAGAAATGCGATTATGGTAAGCAATTTAATGTCTTCTGAGGCTTGTGGATCTGTTTAGAATCACATGCTGTGCATAGACAAAGTGCCAGATGGCTGTGGGATGTTTGAAGGTATAGCGGCAAAAAGATGTCTTGACATCGCCTGACACACCCGAGAATCACGGTTAGAATGTGTAGCCAAGCAGTAATGTTGTGTAAAGTTGTGAATGGAACTCTAGGTAGCGAATGGTGACAAATGGGTCTTGAACTGAGGCAGCTTGCAGTTCGCTAACGCTCCTAATAGAGAAGTTATGGCCACGAGAAAGGCAGTCTTAAGTGAGATACTTAGACTGCCCTTATCCATTGGCTCAAAAGGAGGGCCCTTAGGTTTAGTAAGGACTACATTGAAGTCCCATCCGGGAGTTGGATTTGAAATTGGAGGGTGTAATCTTTTGATACCTTCCATAAATACTTTGACGACAGGGATTTACCACAAAGAAACCTTATTCTGCAAGGTGGTGTAAGCAGAAAGAGCAGCCAGATGAACTCTTAGTGAATTAAGGACTTTTTGTGAAGCGCTGTTTGACAAGGGCTGTCTACGGCTGGATTTGCTGCTCCCTGTGCTAAGGATTGCTGTTCTCCTGTGCCTTTTCTGCTCCTGCTACTTTAAAGGAAAAGAGAAAGGGAAACAAAGAAAGGACAGTTTTTGGTCTACGGTTGAACCCGCCCCTCCATCACACAATCCATTTAACCCGGAAAACTTGTGCTTTATGTGCGCGCTTTACGCGCGCGCGCTTTTTGTGAAGCGCTGTTTGACAAGGGCTGTCCACGGGTGTTGAGAGGTCACTGTGTTTTTATTCACCTAATTTTGTCTTAACTGTGAATCTGTATTTGTTTTAATTGTTTGGTCATCTTAAAAAGTATACTTGATTTTTTGTTTTACTGATTCAATTTATTTGTAGTGTCTAAAGTTGTTTAAGTTAAGCTACCAGATTAGCGTCTTTCATAGCATGTATACTTTAAAATCTAATATGCCAGACAAGCCAACTGCTTCTAAATTGGCAGTGGCTGGCCCTTGTGCCTCCTTACCACAGAAAATCGCCCAAACATTGTTTTGTCCCCGGCAGTTAAAAAAGTGTTATCATGAATGATATTAGGAATTACTGTGTGCTACGTAGCTCAAATCTAGGAGCCGGGAGAGAAGGGGGACGAAAGAGGTCTCGACTTGTGAGATCCGCAGTTGAGCCCCACATTGATCACAGCAGATCTAAATCTGGTGGTGAGCATGATTCAGGCGAAGAACAGAGCCTGCCAAACATTAGCAAACGAGACAACTTTGTATCGCCAAGTGCTGCAGGCTATGAATCCAACCGAGGTTCACATAACGCCATACATGTATCAATTTCCGATTCATCAGAGTTAGAGGAGAATAATACCTTCTCTACCCCAATGATGAACAGTGGGGCCCCTCCGCTCGATTTGGCCCAAACTTCCATCTCTGATTAGTCCCTCCATGCCAGCTTTTCAAATGGACTACATGAAGAAAATGTAGTAAGTTCCCCACGGTCACATAATGAGAAGCAGTCTATCTCTACTTGTCCCTCTGTTTCCTTTATAGCCCCAACTCCAAGGCACCCTAAGCTCCTGCCCCTGGCACCAGATCTGACTCCTCACCCCCCCCCTTACTTGAAATTACACTAGCCGCCATTAATACGGCAATTGTCACCTTAGGACGGCTATTTGAGACGCTTGATCAAAAGATCTCGTATCAAGCGGCCCAAATTAACCGTATTGCCGAATGGATTGAAAAAGAAACGACTTATAAGAACTCTCTTCGGGAAGGAGGCAAACAGCCGCCTCCTAATGACATTGCACCTGTACTACTGAATCCTCAGGAAAATACCGCCATAGCCCCTACCCCAGTTCTCCCAATATTCTCTAAAGTGATTTGTTTTCCTAGCTCCTTAGGTGAGACTGTGGAATCCAGCGTGAGTCGAGCTTCAGCAAACATGGGACTGAAAGTTCCATCTCAGAAAATGTTCGATATATTCCAATCTAAGAAAGGAACTAAAAAACCTTTGAAGACGTATTCAAAAAAGACGATTATCCCATCTGACACCAATGAAAAAAAGAAAACAAAAAACATTAAGAATTCAGAAATGACCTCTAATTCTTCCTCTAAACAATTCATTAAGAGAACTAGGATGACTCGACCTTCAATGGCAAGTGCTGCGGTTATAAATAAATATAAATCAATGCGAAAGAACAACAGGAATACACCTGTCCAGCACAACGAAGCCAGAGGCTGTTCACCACATCAACCTTTACATGAGTTGGTTGAGGAAATCTCTAAAATTCAGCCACCTCCACTGAAAAGCAATAATGGGGTGGCAATTACAATTTCAACATCTAAAACAAACATCGATCAACTGCGAGCGAAGACACTGGGCAAACAAGAAAGTCTAAGCCAAGCACTACGCAGGAAAGAGATTCGTGAAGCGGTTGACGTTTACCTAGAATCACAAGCACCATGTAACTCAGCTGAATCTGCCTATCTCTAAAAGTTATGAAGGAAATAAAGGAAGATTCAATATCCATCCAGAGGATCATATAAGAGCGGTCCCGACACACTCCATGACTTGTTCATGCCAGTTGACCCAGAATGTAGAGACTCCAACGATACAAGAAAGAAGGGACTCCTACCCAACTGCAACAACAATTTTACAGAATAGCAGATTACCAGCCCCCCTGGCTGTGAACATTGATCAAAATAGACACAAACAAGTGAACCTAAGACCAAAAAAGGATCTGTTCACTTTTATTGTAAAGTGTCAGCCTGCACCTTTCCAGCAATACACATTGTGTCGAGCAAATATTTTGAACATCTTCAAAGATACGACCCTGCTTACTGACCTGTCCACAGTCGATTTGGTGCAGGTGGAATTTCCAAACCTGTTCCAACCGGAGACAGTGAGATTGTGGATTTCCTCAGCATTGGTGGCGAGAACAATCTGGGAAGCGAGGGAGGAGCGGTTTGAGTTAGGTTTCATCATCACGCAAGAGCAAACAACATCTAACACCGGAGTATACTAAACCTGTAATAAATAAATACATCAGCGGTCTCCTGTAAACCACCACTGGTTTACCCTGTGCTGTACATCACTCATAACCAAAGAATATCCAAGCTAAGGGGTGCGAAAAAACACTTAGTTTTAAACTTGCAAGTTGGAACACTAGAGGTCACTCGCATCTAATGACCTCCTTCGCAAAACATCTTAGAGATTTTGATATATTAGTGTTTCAAGAAATTTGGCTGAGGAACCCACCAGTCTGGAATGATTATGACATCCTATTGGTTCCAGCATTGTGGGCCTCTCAGGGTAGAACCACTTCGGGTCTGATGGTGGCAACTAAATTAAGTTCTTCGTGCACATTGATCCTTTGTGCTACTTTTAACCAATGCATCCAATTAGTTAAGATCTCAACCAAGGAGCAGCTCATTGCCTTGGTTAATATCTACCGGAATCCATCAGCCATTTGTGACAACCTCATTTTCAGGGGCATTATCGATACTCTTGATTTAATAGCCGTGGACAATGAGGTTACAAACATCATTGTGGCCGGTGATCTTAACATGCATTGTTCAGATAAAAGAGAACTGATGAAACCAATTGCAATTAAATGGAAGAATCTAATGGAGGAACAGCAATTAAAAATGCTTAATGGAGCGACCAAGGGTGACATACCCCCGCAGGCAACTTGGACAAGAGGCCTACGTGAAAGTATTATTGACTACATATTTACTGCTAGGTCTCTATTCAACAAAATTGCCCAATTTGAAGTGATCAAGCAATGCTTCAGTGACCATAATATCTTGACAATGTCCTGGGAAACAAAGCGTCTGGTGCATCAAAGAGATCATTATAGCCACAATTTGGAAATCAATAACAACAAAATGAGATTCTGATGGAATGAAGATAAATTAGCTTACTTCGAAACCAAACTGAAGCGGAACGTAGAACATTATAAAGATTTGCTTTATACAACTGCACTATTGGAATTTAAGAGCGATAATGGGCAAAATGTCAACAATAAATCCAAAACCCATTGTTTCGATCAGGAACAAAAGGAAAGAAGGATACAAAAACGACGAGAAATAAATGCACTGAAGTTTTTGCCTAAGGTTTTATTTTGCACAACCAACTTACGATCAATATTAACAAAACAAAAATTATGATTTCTAAGGTCCAACCAAGGCAGTCAAATAAATTACAAGAGACTAACTTAGAAAAAGTTCATCAATATACTTACCTTGGGATGCAAATCAGTACTCTGCAATCTAACCAAGCACATCTGGCGCTTCTGAACCAGAGAATATTAACAGCCATCTCACAATCGAAAATCATATTGTACTAATATGGAAAATTCTCAATAAAACCAATAATTACCTATTACAACCAGAAGACCGTCCCAGTAATCTTATATGGTCTAGAAACGTGAAGAGTAAATGGAAAGATCTATTCTCGAGAAACTTGAAGGTACATTTTGGACGAGGGTTTTAAACCTACATCAGTGTACGCCTAGTGCACTGATTCGGTATGAAATTGAACAGTTATACCTTTTTGTCAGATTTCAGTGGCGTCAATGTGCGTTGTTTAGAAAATACTTGATGGCAGATCAATCTGAAAACTTGCTATCGGTACTTGCAGAGTATCTGCTTAAATCTTAAGACCCATTTGCATTTCAGTGGTGTAATAATGTACTAGACACCTTGGTAGCTGCAGATATATCTGTGCAAACCCTTGTGGAAAATCCAGACAGAGCAAAAGAAAAGTTGTACCTACGTGATTGGATTCAAACTAGACAATCATCTTCAAGATGGCCGCCGTGGAGACAAGTCGCGTCTAAGCCGCGCTCGTCCCGGGCAGACTAAATTAGCACAATTCGCAGCATAATTGGAGTGGCTAGCGAGAGGATCTCCCCTCCCCCCTGCGTCGCCTGCGGGCCCAAGACACCGGGTGCTCTACGGTGGGGCGCCAAGATAGCAGAGGGCGAGTGCTCCGCGGCGACCGCCCCTCCCCCTTCGGGCGATTCCCACCACCGGCCCGGCGGCTTTACCAGTGCAGAGCGGGAGGGCGGACTTCCACCGAAGCGGAGAAACTGGGCGACGGAGCGGTAGCGGCGAACACCCTCCCCCCCCGCAGGTGCCAAGCTGAGACAGCGCGACCTCCGAAGGGATCGGGTCGCATACAGCAGCAACCAGGGACGACGGAGAGGTCATTCCGGCCCCTCCCCCGACTACATCGAGGACACACTGTACCAGATTACCTGGCTGCGGAGCTCCTGGCGCGGGGCGGGGCGGCAGCAGTCGCGGGAGCCCCAAGGATCAAGGGGGTGAAGCCGAGGACGCTCCCGCCGAGGGGGACCGCATCATAATGGCCGTCCTGCACGCCAGGGGCACCAAGCACAGACGAGAGAATGCTGCGGGCTCCGGGCCCGACTAGACAAGGCACCGCAGAGGAGGGTGGAGGGGTGAGGCAGAGTAAAGCTGGGCCCAAGCCCCAAACAAAGTTAGTGATCACCCCCACATATAGCAGCTAATTAAAACACTCCCCAAGGGAAGGGGGGGCAGTGACTGTACAAGGTGGTGGAGCAGAGGGATACAAACACAGACGGCAATATAGACGCCCAACGGGGCTCAATAGGAGGGGGAACGGATACGGATACAGAGAGAAGGGAGAGTCCAACAGAAAGACAGGACCAGTGGGTGCCCCCCCCCCCCCCCGAGACCAAGATAAGAAACCCTACTGGGAAGGGGAACTCATCCCCACAAGAAGGTTACACCAAGCCAACCCCAACAGGCGACCCAGGAGGACTGCCCCACGAGCGCCAGGGGGGGCATAGCACAAAACTCAAGGGGGAAACCCAGCGGCCCTTGCATATTCCAGGACACATTCATACCATGTCAAAGGCAAAAAGCAAAAACTCTGCTGCCCAACAGACCCCACAACCCACGAGGCAAGACACAAACATCCTTCAACTGTGGTCCACAGACGCCGCGCACCAAGCCAAAGGGAAGCCGCAGGACAACCAACAAGACGAAGGAATGGCACAGGCGATCCCCCATCGCTCACCCTCTAGGGAGGACATGCAAACATGGTTCCACGAACTCCAGGAAAAATTCATGTCTTCCGTACAGGAACAGTTCACGACGATGAAAAATGACATGAAACAGCCGGTCCAAGACCTGAGGATCGATGTGGCGAAACTGGAGGAGAGAACGGACACATTGGAAAGAACAGTCCAGGGGATAGAGGAGGAAACGCAACAGGCTAGCGAAACCCAGGAACATTTGGTGAGACTCACCCATAACCTTGAGTTACAGTGTGAGGATTTGGAGAATCGCTCCAGACGCTCTAACATTCGCATCAAAAACATGGCAGAAACAGTACTGGACAGAGATCTTATGTCGGCAGTGAAGGAGGTGTTCAGTGATATCCTGGATGCTGCAGAGCCGGATACTATCGGAGTCAACAGAGTCCACAGGGTCGGCCCAAAAAGATTGGGAGCTCCGGGGGAGAGGCCACGGGACGTTCTGGTGGCGCTTTCCTCCTATCTGCAAAAAGAACAAATTCTGAGGAAGGCCAGAGAAATGGATCACATTAGAATGAATGGACATGAAATCCAACTGTACCAAGATTTGGCACTGATAACACTGCAAAAGAGAAGAGCGATGGCCCCACTAGTCAAGGCCCTGCTGGCGAAAGAAATTCGATACAAATGGACATTCCCATTTGGGCTGACGTTTACATGGGAAGGGAAACAGAGGAGAGCAACCACTTGGGAAGAAGGCCTCAGCATAATGGACCTACAGGGTGATACGGAGGATGGAGATCAAGCAACAGTCAGTGGGGAGCAAAGGAGAAGACCTAAAGGATGGGAAACGATCAAGCAAAAAAGGCCAGCCACGGGAAGAGAAAGCCGTAGGAAGCTGCCATGATAGGAGGAAAAGATGTAGAGAGCCGAGGCCACCCATGCGACTTCGCACTAAACTCCGGTGAGGGGGAGGGAGAGAACAAGAACAGCTGCAAAAGAGTTGGAGATCCCCCACACACATCCCCCGAGAGGAAGGAGGGCAGGGAGCTACGGGCGCAACGCCCCAGCATCAGTAGGAACCCTCGCCCTACTCGGGGGCAACAAGTTTGGTTTTTTGTTACCAGTTGGGGGGCAGGGTGGGGCGCGTTCATGGGGATGGGAATTGGGGACGGGGACAATAGACAGAAAGCAGCAGCGAAGGAAAGGATTTTACATACTCTGAACTTGTGCCTTATCAAATGGGGAAGATCTGCATTGTGACTTATAACATAAGGGGGATGAATCACCCAACAAAAATGGTGAAACTGGAGAAGTTACTCAAAAGGGAAGGGGCGGACCACCTGCTCCTTCAAGAAACGCATATCAGAGCTAAAGACAAACTAAAAACACGGGTAAGGGGATATACAATCTGGGCTCAGGCGAATGCCACAGGAAAAAGGGCGAGGGTCCTCATAGCAGTGAGGACCAGAAGGGACGCCATAATGGAGGACTCCGTCACAGATAAGGAGGGAAGGTATGCGTTTGCTAATGTGGTGCTGGAGGGGCAAAGGATCACCCTTGCGTCAGTATACGCGCCCAATGTGGGACAGGACGGCTTTCTAAGAGACACCCTGAACAAACTAGAATCCTTCGCAAGGGGGGAGGAGATCCAAATATGGCTTGGGACCCACATAGGGACAGAAGCACTGGAGGGGCACTTAGCCATGGGGCACCATCAAAACGTCTCAAGCAACAAATGGACCAGCTGGCCCATAATGATGTATGGAGGGGACCAAAGTGGGTTCACATACTTCTCACATGTGCACAACTCTGTCACGAATCGACTACTTATGGGTATCAGTGGGGCTCATGGGCAAAATCCTGGAGATGGAAAAGGGGGCAATTGCACTCTCGGATCATGCACCCCTGTGGCTCGATATGAAACTTCAGGGGAAATCTAGAGGTCTGTGGAGGTGGAGATTGCCGGAGGACATAATCCAGGACCCGATCACGGGGGAAGCCATAAGGGAAATGATAGAAGAATACTTCACGGAAAATGACACAGGGGAAGAATCAATCTCCACAGTCTGGGAGGCGTTTAAAGCGGTGATCCGAGGGAAACTAATGGCACTGAAAATTACGAGGGAGAAACAGAGGTTTGGGTGGGAAAAAGAACTGGAAAGGTCAAGAACTGAGTTGCAAGGGAAAATTCTGACACAACCCACCAGGGAACTTAAGAGGACACTCAGACACACTGAAGGCCAACTAGAGCAGCTGCGCTCTAAGGGTGCAGAAAAGAGCCTACTGTACTTAAGACAAAGGTACTATATAAAAGCAAATAAAGCAGATAGGCTGCTGGCGAGACAACTCTGTGCCAAACAGAAAGACATAACCATCAAAAGCATCATAGACACGAAAGGGGAACATCTCACACGCACACAAGACATAGGGGAAGTGTTCAGAGAATACTACCAGAAACTGTATTCCACTGACCACCCGGAGTCAGACGCACAGGACATATCTGAAATCCCTCACATTCCCACAAATCTCAATGGCAGACAGGCACGCCTTAGAGAACCCCATAATGGAATAAGAAGTTAGAAAAGCAATAAGCGAACTCCCAAAGAATAAAGCCCCAGGCCCGGATGGCTATACGGCCCCATTTTATAAAAAATATGCGGATCAGCTGATTCCGGTTCTAACCAGACTATTGAACTCCTTTAAAGAATGTGGCAATGTGACCCCCACCATGAATGAAGCGAAGGTCCTGGTGTTTCACAAACCAGGGAAGGGCCCAACATGCCCGGCCTCATATAGACCAATCTCACTGATTAATATAGATGCCAAAATATATACCAAGATATTAGCAGCTAGGCTTTCCCCGCTTCTCCCCAAGTTAATTCATTTAGACCAATCCGGCTTTATCCCAGGAAGACAAACACGACAACCTTAGAAGGATCATCCATTTGGTGGAAAAGATAGGTGTAAAGCAAACCCCAGCAATTCTCCTGGCACTAGATGCAGAAAAAGCATTCGACCGAGTTGAATGGTCCATGTTATTTAAGACACTGCAATTTATGGGATTTGGGGAGCACTTTATTGCCAGAATCAGAGCGAACTACAACGCCCCTACATGCAGAGTGCCCATCAATGGGGAGGTAACGGAAATGGTATACATATCACGAGGAACAAAACAGGGGTGCCCACTCTCTCCTCTATTATATGCTATTTTTCTAGAGCCCCTACTGATGAAAATAAGGGATGTCACGCAAATTAAGGGGATAGAGATGGCAGGCATGCAACATAAGGTAACTGCATATGCGGATGATATGCTGTTAGCATTAGAGGAGCCGGGCCGAACGTTGGCTGCAACAGTTGGAGAGCTAGAAGTCTTCGGGGCCATCTCGGGGCTAAATATCAATAGTTACAAGTCAGAAATACTAATACTGGCAGGAGACGGGGATGAGATAAAGAGAGAAGCAAAGGCACTCCATCTCAAGATAGCAGCAGAGGGTATTAAATACCTGGGAATTACACTTACACACAAGGTGGAACTACTATACAGTAAAAATTATCCGCAGCTACTGACTAGCATCCGAAGAGATTTAGGAAGATGGAACCCCTTGCTGATCTCATGGTGGGGTAGGATTCAGGCGGTAAAGATGTCTATTCTCCCAAGGCTTCTATACTATTTCCAAGCCCTTCCGGTAGGGATTCCCCGCTCATTCTTCGGATCACTCCTGAGGGTAATCTCAACCTTTGTGTGGAATGGGAAAACTCCAAGACTGTCCAGGGCGGTATTAACCTCGTCAACTAGGGAGGGAGGGATGGCGCTTCCCCATTTTCAAAAATACTACCAAGCTGCCCAACTACAGGTGCTTCGGGAGTGGCTGGGTGAAGACCCACAACCAATATGGGCAGCACAAGATAGGGCAGTGGCTAGAACCCCACTAGTGGAATTACTCTGGAAACAGAAAGAGCATAGACACCCCAACATAGGGATCAGCGAAATATTGAGCACGACTATGGAGGCGTGGGACACCCAAACACGAAAGAGCGTAATGACCACCACACTAGGCCCATTCACCCCCATATGTAGGAACCCGCAGTTTTCGCCAGGGATGGAGCAGGGTACATTTGACAACTGGGAGGAGGCGGGTATAACGAAAATTGGGGAAATGTTTATCAACAACAAAATTAGACCATACAAATCATGCCTCACACTCCCAACAAGAACCACACGGGATAGATATAAATATGAACAATTTAGGCACTGGCTAAAAACCCCCGAAATTGCGAAGGCAGCAACGAGAACCCTAACCCCATTTGAGAAATCCATTACAACCAACTCAGGGGCAAAGAAATGGATATCGACTTTATACTCCTTTATAAATACACAAGATGAAGAGATTAAATGGTCATACATGAGCAAATGGGACAGAACGCTGGGAGTGGAACTAACGAGAAAGCAGTTGGAGGACATATGGGCTCTGATCCCCAAAATGACAAGATCTGCGCAGATAAGAGAAATGTGGATTGAAATAGTGACTCAGTGGCACTACACGCCTGAGAGACTTCATACTATGTTCCCAAAAACATCTAACCTCTGCTGGAGAGAATGTGGAGAGGTGGGGACGTGGAAACACATCTGGTGGGCCTGTAAGGGAATAGTGCCGTTCTAGGAAGAAGTTTAGGGAGAAATGGGCAAGATGTTCCCGGATGTGGGGCAACTAGGTGAGGGCGTTTGGATGTGCGGAATGAGAGATGACACGACAAGAAGATACACGAAAGCACAATGGAGAAGCTTTGTGGGACTCCTCATCGCGGCTTGGACAACAATAGCCCAGAATTGGAAAAAGAAAGACACTGCTGATATTTACGTGGCTTCAAAAAGTCTGGGCGCAGCTAGCAATGGAAAAAGTCACACACTCAATCGAAGGCACAAAGGACAAATTCGCCAAAGAATGGGGCAGTGTCTTGGAACACCTCCAGTCTGACTTTATGGAACAATGGTGCCCCCACAACATTAAGGTCGCAGACATTTTTAATGCATAGATTAATCCCCGAATCAAATCTCATGTGTCCCCGGGGCGGTGGGGGGAGGGTGAGGTTGGGGTGAACTGTTGGTACAAAGTTTGATGTACGTTGATTACTGGAAAATAAAGACAAGTTAAAAAAAATATATATATATATGTTAAAAAAAAAACTAGACAATCATGTTTGAGATATAAAGTGTTCAGAAATAATCACTTTGTTGAGAAGACCTTGGCCAATGTGAACCATACTTGCTACAATATCCAAATCCAGTGTTTCGTGCTGCGATTTTGCGCTTTCGTCTCAATCTGTGGAATACAGGTGAAATATTGGTCACGAGAAAGGTCCTTGATAAATCATTAGACTTTTGTCGATTATGTAAGAACAAGCAAATAAGAGAATCCTTATGGCATTTGTTTATGATTTGCCCGGGTGTTGCCGAAGAACGTGAACTATTCTTACATAAACATTGCCAATACCAAACTCTTGACTTGATGGAAAAATTGAATGTATTCTTCTCAACATATAGGTTGTCAGTATATATTGCCATTATGAGATTTTTAGATGCAATTTTTATCAAATTTAGTTGAAACAAAGTGCAAGCATGAACTGGTTTATATGAATTGTGATTGTAAAGTGAATTTTGGTTTTATCTTTTTTATTAATATTTGTATGTTGTAAAGTTGATTAATTCAGCTATACAAACTAATTAAAAAATAAAAATAAAAAAAAAAATAACCCGGAGTCTAATAGTAAAGAGGATATAGCACAATGTGAGAAGGTTTGCAATCAGTAGGATTGATGCTATGTGATCTACACAAAAATGACAAATAGTTTCCATTTGTTAAAATAACAGTGACTGGTATTAAGTTTACGTGCTTCTTTAAGAATGTCCATACACCTTTGAGGCAGATTTAAATGCTCAAATTCTATAAATTCAGGAGCCAGGCTGCTAAATTCAGTGCTTGAGGGCATGGATGCAGCGTTGATCCCTGATCCTGGGACAGCATGTTGAACGGGCCTGGAGGTTTCACTGGAGGACAGACCGACATCTTCATTAGATGTGAGAACCACAAGAACATGTTTGCCAAGCCCAGATTGCATCTTGTCGACTATCCTGTTGAGGAGAGGAGTTGCAGGGTGTCAAGGAGCAAGGGTGGGGGGGGCGAAAGCATAAGCACATTTCCTTGACCGATTCATCTATAGGGTGATCCCCTTGGACCCTGTCTGGGGGTATCTGGAGGCGAATGCACATTCTCCAGTGTTGTGACGAGATAGATATGTGGATGACCCCCATTCTGTGAAGTTGTGTAAAATGAAACATGCAGCTACCATTCGTGTTCTACTGGAAGTTGTACGTTTCTGCTGAACACATCTGCCAGAAGATTGTGTTCCCCTGGATCGTGTTGGGACAGAAGTAACATGTGTTTTAGTGCCCAATTCCATATGTTCTGGACTAGTCTGGACAGACCTGGAGTGTGTGTCCTGCCATGCTTGCCATGTTTGTTTAAACATGGCTGTCTGTAGGAACTACAACTGTCCTTCCTTGCAGCAGGTTTTGGAATGCTTTGCAGGTTTTCAACACTGCTAGAAGCTCTAAAAGGTTGATGTACTTGCTTGCTAGTGTCTGAGATGCTGGGCACTGTATGATGGAGATTCTGTGCTCTACACCCCAATAGGGAAGCATCTGTGGCCTCTATTGCTGGTATGGTGAATGATTTCACCTTTAGAAGGTTTTCCTTTGACCAACACCGCAGAGACAGTACTAGAGCCTGTGAGACAACCCATTGATCACTTGCCTGAGATCATTGGCTCGCGAGACACTCTTGCATCAGGCGCATGCACAGATGCACTAGATAGATGCAGGAAGCCACCATTCCAAGCAGGCACACAGCCTTGCATACCGTTACCCGACAACCAGTACATATTGTGGTATTTGGAATAGCACGTTTTGAACCCTCTTGGAGGGGAAGACGAGACTGTCCTCTGTCCAAATTAAGGCTCCAAGAAATTGCTTTTCCAAGAAATTGCTTTACTTGGCTTAGAACAAGACTATTTTGTCTCGTTGATTGACAACCCCAATTTGAAAAGTAGGTTGATTGTATGTTGGGTATTCTGTAGTCCCACTTGAGTATCTCCTGTGATTAGCCAGTTGTCTAGATAAGGATACACTGGAGTGGATATTCTGGGAAGGTGGGCAGCCACCACTGCTAGAACATTGGTAAAAACTCTTGGCGCTGAGGCTATTCCGAGGGGGGGGGGGGGAAGTACTTTGAATTAATTATGAGCGTTTCCCACTTTGAACTTTAGGAAGTTTGTGTGCTGGCAACATTGAAATATGAAAGTATGCACGTTGCCATGTAATCCCCCTGCTTTCAAAGAGGGATCAATTCCTGGAGAGTGGTCATCCTGATTTTTGTTGGCTTGACAGACTTGTTTGCAGGATGCAGAATTAATACAGGGCACATGGTTAATTCCTTTTGGGGTACAAGAAAGTACACTGAATAAATACCCTTGTTTAACTTTAGAAAAGGAACGAGTTCTATGGCTCCTTTAAGTAATGTCTCCACCTGTAGGACGAGCGGATGGTCCTGTGACATCCTTCGATCCTTTTGCTGATGGCAACAGGGTTTTAAAAGAAATTCCATTGAGTATCAGTTTGCTACGGTAGTCAGCACCCACTGATCTGAGGTTATAGCCGCCTATGCGTGGGTAAATGATGAAATTCAACCTCCTACTGGAGATGCTTGGGAGGGAAACTTGATCGGCATGTAATTTACTGGAAGGGTAGCCCCTAGAAACTGCACTCCTACCTCTACCCTTGCCTCGTCTGAAACCTCAGTGTTGTTAGGATTGATAACTGGAATGTGTACCGTGGAGAGGAACGGACGTGAACCCTGATTGAGTGGGTCTGGAGAAGGCTTGCGAGTGAAAGGAATGACGGTGTCGAACACTCTGCGTTGAATGAACAAGTTACTCTCTTACCTGGTAACTTTCTTTCGATGGGATGGTCCGACGACGTATTCCATATCTAGGACAGTAATCACCACAGCTGTGCTGCTTCGGAAAATCTTTCGGCATCTGCGTCTTGCGATGACGTCGATACGCCGTCCTCGAGGGCCTCCGTCGAGCCAACGTCACCGGATGTTTTAAGTAGGACGCACGACACCTGTAGCCTCAGTTGTAGTTTTTTCCCAGAACGTGTGGCACCAATCTACTGCCAATATGACCACAGAAAGCCTTGCGGAAACGTAAATGCAATTCTGTACCGGGGAAGGCAGGATGGGAGCAATATGGAATACGTCGTCGGACCATCCCATCGAAAGAACATTACCAGGTAAGAGTAAATTGTTCTTCGAGGGGATTGGGTCCTCCGACGTATTCCATATCTATGACAGACTCCTAAAGCAGTACCAACGTAAGGAGGTGGGAAAAGAATTTAGAATATACACATTTAGAATGCCCAATCAAATTGCAGAGTGAAGGACCGCCTTGCCAAAGGCCAGATCCTGCCCACGGACAGAATCTAGGGAGTAGTGACATACAAAAGTATGGACGGAAGCCCAAGTGGCTGCATCACAGATGTTGCGAATAGGAACACCCCTCTGCAGGCCAGTAGAGGCAGCCATACCCCTAGTCGAATGGGCCCGTAAGCCTACATGAGGGTCCTTACCCGCCAGGCGGTAACATTCAGAAATTGCCAAGACATTCAGAAATTGCCAAGATAATCCATCTAGACCAGAGGTCGCCAAACAGTCGATCGCGGGCGACTAGTAGCTCGCCTGAGCCTTTTCAGTCGCCCGCGCTGAAGATACCGAAAAATAAACATTTTCCTAAATTACATTATTTAATGGTGCGCTTTGCAGTTATTTTCCTGTGTTCAGGATCCGAACCCTGGTCGTCCCAATTGCGGGCAGAGAGCTTTGCTGCTGTGCCACTTGGAGCTGCTTGTAAATCCACTGACAGATGTCAGTATCACGTTCTGCTTCTGCAGGCCGCCTGTAGTACCACAGTTGGCCTTGTGCGCCCCCACGACACTGTCTTGCTTAAGCAAGCTGCTCTTGTTTGCCAGAGATGTTGGAGGGGCTGGGGCAGGATCATTGGGACCTCGTAATGAAAATATCACAGTAGCACTGCCGCTCGCCTGGAAATGTTTAAAATAATATTTATAAAATGGTGCAATTTCCTTCATGTGGCTTCTTTCCAAATTCCACACTGTACATTTCCAATTTAAATCACTTCCATGACACAGGTACACCCACTTTTAGTACATTAAGCGATCCATAGACACGCTGTACAGTAGAAGCCTACCAGGGTAGCTCAGCAGGTTGACAGACCGATGCTGAGATGTTATATATTCAAAACTACAGGTTGTTAATCGTATGACTTTTTCCAATGCCTTATAAAAAAAAAAGTTCTATACAATGTTTTTGGCCGGTTTTTGGGTTGAGCTGGTTTCTTGCTTATATTCAGGGCTGAGGTGGGGATATTTCTGCCCTTGTAGTGAAAATCAAAAGTTGGCACCCATGAACCCACAGTTTAATTTCCTAAAAACTGCTGTCACAATAACAGAAGCATTTATTTGTGATTAACCAGTTTGACAATCATATAACATCTTTATAAATATAACTTGTGCTAAAACACAGAGGGGCACACAAATAATGATAATAATGTGTTATTTATATAGCGCCTTAATCCAAAGCGCTTTGCAGAGCACATATTTACATGCAATATCGCCCAACTGAAATTGGTACTCATTTATCGACCTCAGAAGTATGAAAGGCTGAGTTGGCCTTGCCGGGATTCGAACCTGCAACCTGCAGATCACGCGCAGATCACAGCAGCGAGTGCTCAACCCGCTGAGCTATCTTACCGGCAAATAGCGGAGTATGTGTGGTGTCTGACAAAAATAAAATGTCAAAGAAAACTTGTGAACGCAAGCAGCATTTTTCAATTAGGAAATTACTTTTTATTTTAATTTTAATTTTTTTGGAAGTGTGAAATGCACATTTGGAAACAATAGTGTGCCTAGAGGCTGACCATACCATCCTGCTTAACCGTCTCCGTGATAACCTGGGTATCACTGGTCAGCCTCTGGCTTGGCCGACCTCTTTCCTCTCAAATCGACCCTCCCAGGTCCAACTGGGGTCTTTCCTGTCTGACATCTTTTTCTCTACCTGTGGTGTCCCCCAGGGTTCTAACCTCTCTCCCTGGCTGTTCAACCAGTATCTGGCACTTCTCGCCCACCGCATCGCTGCTCTCTGCCCCAATTTTCAGTGCTATGCGGATGATACCCAGCTCATTTTCAGGCTACCCTCGGCCTCCTCTTCTCCTTCCCTCATCTCTGACTGTCTTTCTGCTATCCAGGAATGGTGTGCCGCCAACGACCTCTGCCTTAATGCCAGTAAGACCAAGATTCTACTCATCGGCACACCCACTCCCTCCTTCCCTGCAGCTCTCTGGCCGGCCTCTTGGCCCTCTTCCTGCTCCTACCTGCAAGGCAAAAAACCTTGGGGTCATCTTCGACTCCACACTCTCCTCCTCTCCTCACATTTCTGACGTTTCTAAGAAGTCACACTACCAGCTGCACCTCCTCAGAGGTATCCTTCCTTTCCTCTCCTTCCCCCAGAAGCTCACTGTCTCCAGAGCCCTGGTTCTCTCGAAGCTGGACTACTGTAACAGCCTCTATCTAAATCTGCCTGCCTCTACTCTCCACCCTCTGCAACTCATCCAGAACAGGATTGTGAGACTTGTCCTTGGCCTCAAGCCCAGGGACCGTATCTCTCCAGGACTGAAATCGCTTCACTGGCTCCCTGTGGCTGCGAGGATTAAGTTCAAAACCCTCTGCATTGTCTACAAGGCCTTCTGGGGCCTGGGGCCAAATTACCTTCAACTCTCCCTTCCTAAATATCTTCCTTCTCGAGCACTTTGCTCTTCCGCCTCCAACTCCCTCAGGGTCAACCGCTTCTCCAAGCAACGAGTTGGGGGGAGATCTCTCTCCGCAGCAGGGGCCTCCCTCTGGAACAGCCTTCCTGCCTCCCTGAAACTTGAGGAGAACCATCTCCGGTTCCGGAAGCACCTCAAAACCTTCCTCTTTGCTTCTGCTTTCTCTCTCGCTCTCCCCTGCTAAATCACTGAAACTGTACTGAATCAGCTACTGGGCCACTCGCCAATCTCGGTCCTTGGCCCAGCCACTCTCCCCTGCACTGACTTCCTGGCAACCCCTGCACTGCGGGACTGTCTCTGTATCCCTACAGCCCCCCTTCCCAGCACTTGTCTGCACTTATCTTGCACTTGCCACCAGCTGGCCCTTATTATTTATCTTGTTCATTACTAACCCTGTACTGCACTTTCCCCTCTCCCTTTCCCCCTTGCACTTTGCCTGTCCCCCCTACCCATGCACTTGCGCGATCTGAATGACACCTGGCCTAGTAGGATCGTTGTCTGTCTCCCCTTGTTCCCCCCTCCATGCCTCGTCGCGCCTTGAAACACTTGAGTATAGGCGCGTTACAAATGCCATATCATATCATAGAAAGCCTGCATAAAATGCAAAGGAAGGGGCACAAAAATTACAAGATATTTGTGTGGTAGTCCAACAAATATCTGTCTTTTTGAGACAGCTACTACTAAATAATAATGCAACAAAGACGTTTTTGAAGTTCTTAATATATTCGTGAAGGCATATGTTAGTCCATCTGTTTATAGAGGGGAAATAATCGAGCCAAAAAAATATTGGTAAAAATTCTGAGGTTTATAAATATCCCCACCCCGATATCGCCCGCTAGTAGCTCCCCACTGTTGGCCTCTGCTACAAGTAGCTCTAGCTAACGTAAAGGTTGGAGACCCCTGATCTAGACAAAGTCTGCTTAGTCACAGCTTGTCCCAAACGCCTTCCAGCGTAACCAATAGAGCAGATTGTCCACTCTGACCCGGGACATGCGTGAAATGTAGAAACTTAAAGCTCTTCTAAGATCTTACCTATGGAGCCTCTCCTCGTCCTTACCAGGATGCAGAGGAGGATAAAATGCCAGGAAGAACAACCTTCTGGCTTAAATGAAATTCCGACTCCACCTTTGGAAGAAAGGAAGGACAAACTCTAAGGACAACCCTATCCTTATGAAACACAGTGAAGGGAGGCTTGACTGAAAGTGCCTGTAACTAACTCACTCTGCGAGCGGACGTGACCGCAACTAAAAATACAGTTTTAAGGGTTAACAGTTTCAAAGGACAAGAATGTAAAGGCTCAAATGGAGCACCCATTAGAAACTTGAGAACAAGGTTCAAATCCCAACCAGGCACCTGGAAAGGTGACGGAGGGAACACATTAGTGAGCCCTTTCAGAAACTGAGAAATTAAAGGAATTTTAAAATAAGAACACTCCTCAGACGAGCGCTTAAATATGGACAGCGCCGCCAGGTAACCTTTAATGGTACCCACTTGCAAGCCCCTGTGGGCTAAAGAAAGCAAAAAAGACAGAACAACAGGAATGGCACATGAAAAAGTAACCACATTCTGAACCCTGCACCAGTCGCAGAATTCTCCAACGGCAACGGTATAGGGACTTACTTGCCGGCCGTCTGGCCGAATGCAACACCTCCATCACGTCTTCAGGGAGGTCCCAATCCTTATACCTCAACCTTTCAGAAGCCAAACATGAAGGTTGAGGGATCTGACCTCTGGATGGAGAACCTGACCCCCTCCCACCCCCCCCTCGCGTGAGAGCAGATCGTCTCGGTAGGGAAGACGACGTCCTCCTGGCCCATGTCAGAGCAAAGAGGACCATCCGGGAACTGAACCTCTAACATCCGCAGCGCTTGCGGGATGACTGGGACTGGAGGAAACGCGTACAGCAGTGGGAATGACCACTCCACCACAAACGCGTCTCCTAAGGCCCCTCTTGGAGGAAATTCCCGCAAGGAGAACCTTTCGCACTTTCGGTTGACACTGGAGGTGAAGAGATCCACTTGTGGGGTCCCCCAAAGGGCGAAGATCTCCAGGAGAATCTCCTGGGCCAACTCTCACTCGTGATAGATCGCTCTCTGGCTGCTCAGAGGTTCCGCTGTCTCGTTTTCGTCTAAGGGCAGATAAGCTGCCGAGATCGAAATTTCCTGCTGGATGGCCCAGAATCGGAGCTGCATCGCCTCCCTGCACAGAGGCAGTGACCGTGCTTCCCCCCTCCCCCTTTTTGTTGAGGTAGTGCATGGCCACTGTGTTGTCCGTCAGGATCGGGACATTCTTTCCTCACACAGTCAGCAGAAAAGCCTTCAGGGCAAGCCTGACGGCCCTCAGCTCCAACTGATTGATATGGAGTCTGGACTCCGACAGTGACCAACGACCGCTGACTGTCAGCTCATTGGCATGAGCTCCCCATCCCGTGAAGGACGCGTCCGTCACGATAGTCACCTCCGGCCAGGGTAGCCAAAATGGAGCCCCCCTCATCAGATTGCCTTCGTCGGCCCACCACAGAAGGTCCCGAGCATCCCAGGGCGGCACCTGAACGGGGTCCGACATCCTGCCGGAGGACTGTGACCACTGCATCTTGAGAGCCCACTGCAAAGATCTCATCCGCAGTCAGGCCTATGGCACCAGAAGAATGCAGGCTGCCATGAGGCCAAGCCATGAGGCCAAGCAGCCAAGCAGAACTCGACTGCTGGGAGACTCTGGGCATCTCGAAACTTGTGTACCATCTGCTGAATGTGAAGAGCCCTCACCTGGGGAGGAAAACACTGCCCCAGGGACGTGTCGAGCACTGCACCGATGTACTGGAGCAAGGGAGGGAGAAGCCCAGCTTGTGAAGGGAGTGACAGGTGACGGACAGATGATCCAGAACTTGCTCGGGAGAGCGCGCCCTGATCAACCAATCATCCAGGTAGGGGTAGACGTGAATCCCCTTTCCTAAGATGCGCTGCCACAACCACCATGAGCTTGGTGAAAACCCTCAGGGCGGAGGTCAATCCGAACGGCAGGACCCGAAACTGAAAGTGCGAGTCGCCAACCGCGAACCCCAGGCACTTGTGCTTTGGATGGATCGGCACATGAAAATAAGCGTCCTTGAGGTCGAGACACACCAACCATTCCTGAAGTTGAAGGGCCTGGAGGACTTGAGAAAGAGTAACCATCTTGAACTTGCCCTTCCTGAGGAGCGTGTTCAAACCGCGCAAGTCCATGATGGGTCTCAATCCCCCGTCTTTCTTGGAAATCAAAAAATAAGGGGAATACCATCCCTTGTTCCTCTCCGCTACAGGCACCAGTTCTATGGCGCTTTTCTCCAGCAGGGATTGAATTTCCTGCGCAAGGAGCGGATCCGGACTCTTCAAAGAGGTTCCCTGGTGGATTGTCGTGAGGCCTCTGCCGGAAAGGAAGACAGTAGCCGTGGGCTATGATCTCCAAAACCCACACATCTGAAGTAATGGCACGCCATTCTACGAGATGCTGCGCCAGCCTTCGCCCAAACGGAGAAGCATGGGCCTCATGACTGAGCTGAAGCGGCTGCGGCAGTGCCGGAGGGCAAAGAGGCAACTGCACGCGTGGCCTTGGCACCTTGAGTACCTTGTTTTCCACCTCTGGCACTCCTACGGTTGCCCCTTTGACTTGCAGCTCCTCTCGATTTACTAAAGGACGAGAAATATCAAAAGGAACCTCCCCTCCATTGCTGTCCCCTAGGACGAAAAGGCAGAGGTTGGCGAACTGCAGCGCCCAACGATTTTGCTGCAGCTTTGGAGGTCTGTAACCTCTCGAGACTCTTCACCCTTGCTGCCAAAAAGATGGTCACCATCAAAGGGCATGTTGAGGAGCCGGGCTTGCACATCCGGAGCAAACCCAGACTTGCGCAGGTTTGCATGGTTGCTGATTACGGTGCTCGCCGCCATGGACCGGCTGACACAATCAACCATGTCCAGACCCGACTGAAAGGATTCACACTTGGCATCCTTGCCAACCTGCACGGTAGCAAGGAAACCATCCCGTTCCTCCTCTTCGGGAATATGATCAGTCGCTAGGGAAATACAGTTCCACAGAGTGTGCGTGAAACGAGACAAAGCACAAACGGAGTTGGCAGCCTGAAGCGCCATACCCCCAGAAGAAAATACCTTCTTTGCCCAGCCGTCAAAATGTTTGTCGCCCCCATCAGGAGGGATGGTAGGGTACGACGCCTGCTTTGTGGGGGCTGTAGCCGCCTGCACCAACAAACTCTCCGGAGTAGGGTGCGTGGTCAAGTAGCAGGGGTCGCCACTGGCTGGGCGATATTTCCTCGGCAAGGACTTGCTCACTGCCGGAAAACTCTCCGGCGCAGTCCAAGCCGCAGCCACCCTTCTCTGCAAGACCATATGGAATGGCAGCACCGGGTCAGATGGAGGACCTTGGTCCAGGATATCAGTCAGGTCATCCTGCTGAAAATCCCCGGCGGGGCAGACCAACCCTGTTATTCAGTGACCCTCGACATGAGGCGCCGATATGAAGATTCGGCATGCGTGCCAGGCTCCGGCCTACCAAACTCCACCTCCGGAGAGGTGTCTAGACCACTGGCGTCGTGCATCGACTGACGCAGGTCCTCAAGTTGACTGTGACCAGAAACAATGTCATCAGGAACCAATGTAGGAAACTCACCTTCCTCAGACCCCTCATCCACCTCTGAAATATAATCTAGAGGCTGGAAAGAGGGTATAGAAAAAAGGCACGAAGACATGTTTGGCCTAAGCCATCGCCTTTCTTGGGGATGCCACTGTGCCACGGGGTACCTCTGATAAGGCTGCCTTGAATGGCGTCGACGGTGTCGACACAGGCCTCGAGGGCAGAGCCCCAAGCGTGTCTCTCGACAGCCTAGGCGTCGATGGTGTCGACAACTTTCTCGGAGGCGGGGCCTCGAGAGAGAGTCCGTCGACGACCTCGGCACCGCCGGCGCCGATGTCTTCTTCGAAGACTACAGAGTCTCGCGGTCTTGATGGCGTTGAGGACCGGGACCTGGAACGGGCATGCCTAGAGCGACCATCCTTGTCCAACCGGGACCTCGACAGCCGGACCGGAGCCCTGCGATTGAAAAATCGCCAAGATCTCCTTTCGGAACGAATCCCATTCCTCCCGAGTGGAGTGCTTGTTGGGACAAGCTACCCGCCTACGGGCGGAGTCCTCGGAAGAGGACGGGGAAGGCGACCTGTGACAGCACTTCCTGGAGTGCCTCGAAGAGGCAGAGGAATGGCGGGACCGACTCCCAGACCGAGAACCCCCGGACTCACGATGACGATGCAGAGAGTCGCCCCTCGAATCGTCCGTCGAAAGACCAGCGGAACGCGACTTCCGGGGCTTGGCCACCTTACCGACCGACAGCTTCTTCTTACGCTCCCGCAAGGCCTTCGAAGTGAGCCATTGGCAGTCGTCGCAGTCGTACGTATTATGGTCCTCCCCAAGGCACCAGAGATAAGAGTTGTGCGTATCCGTCAGGGACATCTTGGACCCGCACACCGGACACTTCTTAAACCCGGAACGCGGGGTGGAAGAAGCTGAAGACCTCATATTCTCTCCATCTCTGCATCTCCATCACCACCTCCGACGGGTGACCACCTCCCTGTACCCCTACTGGAAAACCTTCAATAGTGGTGACTGGCTACACTGCTCTGAACACTCGATCAGCTGTCAAACATTCTTCTGACATCTGCCTCCTTCTTGAAGACTTTGAGCTCGACGTCCTCGATCTCACCGAGACGTGGTTCCAATGCCAGCTAAATTTTGACTCCATTCTCCCGGTCTGCTACAAGATTCTCTCCTAGCCTCGGCCCAACTGATCTGGTGGTGGAGTAGCACTGATCTTTGCTGAGCGGGTCCCTAGCCCTCTCATACCCACCCAGCCGTACTCTGCCCAAGTCTTGTCTGCAAGCTCAGTGTCTCTCCAACTCTCTCCCCCTTGCCAGTATTTATAGGCCCCCAGGCCCTGTGTCTCGGAATGGGCTGACCTCATCACCTCTCTTCTGACCTCTATCTACAAACCCCTCCTCCTTGAAGACTTCCAACATCCACCTTGACTCCACTGCTCTGGTCTATTCACTGTTCCGTGATCACTGTAGCTCTCGCTCCCTCACTATTCTCCCCTCTAGTCCTACTCACTCTGCGGGACACTGTTTATGCCTTCATCCACCGCTGATCTCCTGTTCCCAATCCTCTCATTACCCCTCTCTCCTGGTCCGACTACTCCCTCCACATCTGGGACCTCTCGGCCCCCTGACCGAGCCTCCATCAGCACTGCCAGCCGCCTTTGCGGTCATCCGACTGATGAAACAAGTGTCAGTTGCTGCGTTTGCCTCTAGCTTCATCCCTCCTCTTCACTCTCCCACCGACTCGGACCTTGCCAATATTCATCTTGCTATCACTAACATTCTTGACATTCTTGCCCGTCATGAGGATCCACATGAAACCTGCCTCCAAGCACAATAGCAGGTACAACTCTGATCTAGCCACTCTGAAACAAGTGCAGAGTTGCTGAATGGAAGTGGCAGGCCTCAGGCTCATCCTATGACAAACTGACATGTCGCATACTTCACAGGCATTTCCTCCAGGAGCTTTTAGCAAGGTAAGGTGTGAGGCAGTATTAGGCCCATAGACTGATAGTCACATCTTTTTGTTTAAATTGTATTTCAAATCTGTCCAGCGCACCGTGAGCCTGTAATCCCTCTGCAAGCCCAAGCCTGTCCCGCTCCCTCCCTTCCCCTCCTCCGATTGGCTACCGTTGCGTGGAGGCCCAAGACCCATGCGGTCTAGTTGCATTTCCTCCAGGAGGTTTTCACAAGTTAAGGTGTGTGAGGCAGTATTAAGACCATAGACTGCTAGAGCCACATATTTTTGGTTTAAATTGTATTTCAAATCTGTCCATCGCACAGTGCGCCTGTAAACCCTCTCCCAGCCCAACCACGGCCCCAGTCCTTCCACCTCCCTCCTCTCCCCAGATTTGCCCTCCCACCTTTCTATGCCACCTTTCAGAGCAGCCCTGTGCCCGTGCAGCGCTGCAGCGAAGGGCAAAGGGCAACTCCTGAATTAGCGGCTCCAGTCAGTGTCAGCAGGGGAGGCTAGGGGCCTGCCACCAACACTATCCAAAGCCTAACCACTGCTTCCGCCATTCCTGTGGCACTTCCACGTAATAAGCGCGCCCTTCCGCCTAGCTAGCCATGAACCAGAAGTCCAAGACTAACCCATAGACCCCACTACTACAATAACTAACTGTGGCTGCATAGTCATCCCACCAAACCAGCAGTTGCAACTTGCCACAGCACCCCAACATAACCCACGACAGATAGGCTGCCGTCAACCAGCATCAACGGATAAGGTAGGAACAATCTATTCTATCTACAACATATACTGACACCATCATACAAACTTCCTGTACCATACTGCATTGTGAAGCTTGGGCCTCTCTCTCAAATCTCAGCATGCTCTCCTGTAATATACTGCACTCTGAAACCTAGGCCTCTTCACCACAATACAAGACCTTCAGGTCCAAGTATTCTCTCCTGTATTAACGTGCACTGTGAGAAAGACAACTCTAGGTGTCCCCACCTCCATCCCATAACTTAAACCTGCCACACTGAGGCCGGAGACTCTCCCGCTATCCAGGTACTCCAGCCTAGGTGTTCAATTGCTGCCTAGGTTTCCCAGTCTAGGTGTTCAATTGGTGCCGCCACTCTGAAAGCCTTGAACCTTCCTCCCGATATCCAGTATCTTAAAGATTGGGCGTTAATTACCACCAACCTCCCTCAAACCTAAACCTCCCCTGTCACCCAGGTGTCCCCAACCTGATACTTGATCACCTCCTGCCATCAGCGAAGCCAAAACCCTCTCCAGATAGATTGATGTCCCAATCTTGATCACTGCCTGCCTTTGCGGAACATGACCTACCCGCTGCTGGCCAATTATCAGAAATCAAGCTGTTAAATCATCTTTGGCTCCCGCCGAAACCTACATTGCTTCCGACTTGGGATACCCCACACCCAAGAATACAATTTCATTGTAAACCACCTGTACAATTCTAAGCTCTTGACCACTTGCCTCTCAGTCGTCGGGGTATTATCAGTAGCTGCTACAACTGAATCCTAGGAAGCCGACACCCAAGACACCCAATAAGCACCAAAGCCAGTAACTATTACCATAATCCCCTCCCCAGTTAACTGTACCCTTAACCCAATCCAGACACCCTACCCACCAACATACAATACCCCCCCCAGGACAGGCATCCCGTTGTAAGAGGAACACCATACCCAACTGACTGAACAAAGAGACACCCTAAGAAACAACCAGACGGAACAACTTGGGATTAAAATCAACATTAGCCTGGCACAATGCACCACAATTGGGAACTGCCCCTATAAACCTAACACCCACACCAACTCCTCACACCTAAGACCAAAATGACCTGACGCAGAAAGGAACGTGGTACAAGTAACACGTATACATACACAAGCTCAACCGCCCCCAGCAGAAGACGCCTTCAATACAGAACACACCCCGCAAAATAATACTATCGACAGAACAAACATCGCAAGAGAAGAACAAGTTACTTACTAACTGGTAGCTTTCTTTCCACTGGATGTTGCTCAAACGTATTCCTCATCTATGATATGTAGTGTCCACAGCAGTGCTGCTTCGGAAATATTTTTGGCAGAGGGCACCCTGCGTCTATGGCGTCAGGTCGATGTCACTCGAAGGCCTCTGTCGAGGCCACAGTTCCATGTTTTGCCCTCTCAAACAAAATATTGCATCAACTGCACTTAGCCTTGATGCAACGAAAGCTGTAATGGCATGGGAAATTTGAGAGGCGTAGGCTGGGAGGGCAATGAGGAATACGTTGGATGAACACCCAGTCAAAAGAACATTACCGGTTGGTAAGTAACTTGTTCTTTGAATGGATTGTGTCCTCCAACGCATTCCTCATCTATGACAGATTCCCAAAAGAGTATCCATGAGTGGAGGAGGAATAAGAATTTAGACATACCCAATTAAATGGCAGAGTAAAGCACTGGCTTACCAAAGGCAACATCCTGAGCATGGGAAGTATCCAGGGAATAATGCTTAAACGTGTGCACGGAAGACCACATTGCAACATCACAGATGTTCTTTAACGGTACACCCCTCTGTAGGGCTGTCGAGGTAGCAATGCCCCTGGTGGAATGAGCCCACAAGCCCTCAGGAGGGTACTTGCCAGCCAACCTGTAGCATTCAGAACTAGTGAGGATGAACTACCTAGACAAGGTCTGCTTAGAAACAGGCTGGCCTAATTGGTGTCCAGTATACCCCACAAAGAGCTGGTCATCCAATCCGACTATGGACATTCTAGAAGGATAAAAGCTCAATGCTTTCCTAGGATCCAACCTATGGAGTCTCTCCTTGTCCTTACTAGGATGAGGAGGAGGATAGAAGGCAGCTGACTCAAATGAAATTCTGACAGGAAGGAAGGAAGGAAAGAAGGAAGGAAGGAAGGAAGGAACTCTCAATAAAACCCTGTTCTTATGGAACAAAGTAAAGGGTGAATTAGATGAAAGTGCCTGCAACTCGCTCACTCGTCGAGCAGAGGTAACTGCAACCAAGAAAAGTCTTAAATGTCAACAATCTCAACGGACAAGAGTGCAAAGGTTCAAACGAAGCACCCATAAGACAATTTAGGACCATATTAAGGTCCCAGACCGGCACCTGAAAAGGTGACGGTGGAAACACATTTGTGCATCCTTCCAGGAACTGAGTGATGAGTGTTATCGTAAAATAAGAGCATTCCTCGGACAAGCACTTAGATAGAAAGCGCTGCCAGGTAACCTTTAATGGTTCCCACCTGATGACCCCTATGGGCCGAAGAAAGCAAGAAGGCGAGAACCTCTGAAATTGAGCACTGAAAAGGATCAACATTCTTTCCTCTGCACCAGTCGCAAAACATACACCAAAGGTAACGGTACAGGGACTTTGTTGCTGGCCACCTGGCCGAAAGCAACACCTCCATCACATCATCTGGAAGGTCCCAATCCTTATATCTCAACCTTTCAGAAACCATGCATGAAGGTTGAGAGTCTTGACCTCTGGATGGAGAACCAAACCTTCCTCTCGCGAGAGAAGATCCTCTCTTTGGGGAAGACGTATCGGAGGACAGATGGACTTGTCTAGAAGGTCTGGGTACCACACTCTCCTTGCCCAATCTGGAGCAATGAGGATCATGCGGGTCCCAAACCGTCGTAACCTCCTGAGAACTTGAGGAATGATGGGGATCGGAGGAAAGGCGTACAATAGCGGGAATAACCAATTCACGATTAACATTGTCTCCTAGTGCTCCTCTCGGAGGAAATTCCCTCGAGCAGTACCTGTCGCACTTTCGGTTTGCACCAGTCGCAAACAGGTCAACCTGTGGGGTTCCCCAGAGGGCGAAGATCTCTTGAAGGACTTCCTGAGCTAGCTCCCACTCGTGGGAGACTGTGCTCTGCCTGTGCTCAGAGCGTCTGCTGCCATGTTTTCCTCTCTGGCCAGATCAACCGCCACTAAGGAGATTCCCTCTTGAATTTCCCAGAACCAGAGATGCATTGCCTCCCTGCACAGAGGTAGTGACCCTACACCTCTTCTATTGTTGAGGTAATGCATGACCACTGTGTTGTCCGTCATTATCAGGACATTCTTCCCCCGCACAGATGGCGGGAACGCCTTCAGTGCTAGCCTGATTGTTCTCAGCTCCAAAAGATTGATGTGTAGTTTGGACTCCGATGGAGACCAACGACCGCTGAAGGTCAGATCGTTGGCATGAGCTCCCCACCCTGTGAGGGAAGCGATGTCACTACAGTTACCTCCGGCCACGGTTGCCAAAAAGGCTCTCCTTTCATGAGATTGTCCTTGCTGGCCCACCACAGAAGATCCGGTGAGACCTTGACCGGAACATGATGGTGATCCGACATTAGGCCCGAGAACTGGGACCACTGAGTCTGGAGAGCCCACTGAAGGGATCGCATTCTTAGTCGGGCGTCTGGCATCAGAAAAATGCAGGAAGCCATGAGGCCGACCAACCTTTAAAAATGCGAAGAAAGTGCAAAATCGCCTGTTTAAAAACATGTTTTGTTGAAAGGCCTAATTCTGTAAAAAAAAAAAAAAAAAGGATTGCTGAATGTAAAAATCCACCTATAAACTCATTTTATATGTTTAATGGAAGATGAAGGTAACTTAAAGTTAAACCCAGTTCTGAGTAATTAACTATTTAATTCTGATCCGACAGCCTCAGCCTGGGAATGGGCAACACCTCACTGCTGGCAGGAAAGGACTAATTGCTGCTGGGAGGTTTTTGCATACTCGTGACAAAGAACTCAGACTTTTGTCTGGGCTCCAGCCAAAGACAATGGCAGGCTTGAACACTCCTCCCCACACGGAAGGGGCATGGAACTTCCCTCTCAAAGGAATTTGACAGCTGTTGCCAGTTGAAAGAAAAGTAAAAAAAAAACTGCTACAGACTTTTGGTGGTTAAATGCCTATTTGTAACTAAGCTTTGAAGACTTAACAAGAAGGAGGATACATCTAAAATTTGGTAGTTGTAAATCTAATTGTATGTTCTTTCTTTGAAGAGACGTGATTGAACCCTGCACTGCATAAGGAACAAAAATTATACAAAAACACTAATTGTGCAAAGACTATTGATGCTGCAAACCTAATATTGAATACCCGTGTTCTAGGGGTGATTGCACAGATATGTACCGAATTAGAAATTGTTAGGCCAAATCTGTATGATTAAAATTGTCAAAATTCCACAGAAACACAAAGCCAGGTCTCACCGACATGGGAATTGAAGGTAAAGGTAACCCACAAAATATGTAATGTATGTGTCTGATTTTATTAGAGGGCATAAATATAGAAATGAATATTTGTGGTAAAGTTAAGTTTTGGTCCAAATAACTGTGGGAGTTCCCAAGCCACATCATAAAATAAGACAGCGCTTTCGGTCTTCCAACCAGAAAAAGGCAAGTGCCTTTGACCCATCACAGCATTGTGGGTGTGGGTTGCAAGTCTGTCCCTACCATAAATTTAGTGATGTCACTTGGCATAATAAATAAGGGAACCTCACAACACACAGAGACTGATTCCTAACTATATTCTTATTTCCGTGTGGCACTCTGTTCCAGAATTCCTCATCTTGTCCTGATCCAGACTACTTTGCAAAACCCAGGCCTCAGCATTTGCTGAACTTTTCTTCAGCTAGGCCCAATCCTGAACCATCCCAAACTTAAAAGAAATAATTCTGATCCAGTCTGGCTTGCTACCATTCATGCCTGCCTGCCTGCTGAAACTCACCATCCCGCTGATCTACAGTGTCCAGTGACCAGAAGGGCCAATCCAGTCTGAGGTGCCAGTCCAATTGACCAGAACAGCCCAGCTGAAGTGCCCTGCTGCCTGTAGACCCGATCCATGATGACCAGAACCCGGACGGTCCAATCTTAATTTAAAGTAGACTGTAAGTATAAATAGGCATCATAGTCAACCATAGCATATCTTGTCTTATCCCCATCTCTCAACCTATCCCATCTTTAACCTAAGAACCTCTTATATTGTCAGAACCATTCTTGCAACCCGGTTTGTAATCCCTAGTGTTAACGCTGATTTTCTCTCATTTATTTTACTATACCATAAGCCATTAGTGATTTGGTTTAATAAAGTAATTCCCATAAAAGAAAAACTGAGTATCCGCCATGTGAAGGGTTGCAATCGGCTGTGCGTAACTGGAGATTCCCGGGTGGAATTCTTTTTCACAGTCATTAAAATAGCTTAAATAAAACCAATCTGTCATATTTAAAACCAATTTTCTCAGTTCATTTTTCTCAAAAACGCCTCTCATTCAAACTTACACAACTTCCTCAATTTTATAGCTAGAGACTTAATTTCTGTAGCTACATCCACAACTAAAACCGTGTTTTTGCCCTTTTCTTTAATTAAAAATCGCATATTTGGCAAATGTTTCACACGTGAGTTTCCCCAAAGTATTTCCAAACTTCCATTTTGATTTAAAGTGTGTACTATTGCTCATATTGTAGCTGTTTGTTAGGACCTGTACAGTGTTCTCATAGGAATTTATATCAATTTAAGGTTTTTTGCATACTTTTCATTTCACACAGCCATTTTCAAATGTTAATTTAAAAGTGTACCTTTCCAAAAACGTTTTCTCTCTTGTCTGGGAAGGGAAGATTGCATTCAACCCATATACACTGTTTTGTATTCCTGCATACCTGCTGCTTACTTACATCTGTGTAGAATTGCTCATTTGTGAATTAAGGACTTTGCAGGGGGAAATCTTAACCTAAGCGCCATCTTTTCACAAGCCAAAACTGTTCTTTTCCCTGTGCTTTATCTTCTGCATTGCTATAAGTGAATCATATCTATTAAAATGTGTGTTTGATTTGAATTTTAAAAATAATAAATATTTACCTTTACCAACCAGCCTAATTCCTGGTCCACTGTGACCTGGGGGGTATTTTGAGAAGGGTGTGATATGAGTGGTATATCACTCAGAATATTGAACCTATAGACAATATAGACACAAAAAATAAGTATTTCATTGGTGCATTACATGCTAGGCGAGACCCAGGTGTATTGCTTGATTGAAATCCTTAACAGGACAAGTGGCGAGAACCACTGCGGGACATGGATCGCTTGGACTTATTCCGACAAGGAGAGTCCCCTTTCGACTCGTCGGTCGAAAGACCAGCCAACTTAGATTTAAGGTGCTTGGACACCCTGCCTACCTTCAATTTTCCCTTCCGTTCCCGCAAGGACTGGCACTTCGAAAAGTCATCCGTAGCGTGGCCCTCGCCAAGGCACCACAGACAAATCCGATGCAGGTCTGTGATCGACATTTTGGAGCCGCAGTCTGACATTTCTTAAAGCCAGACCACAGGGTCGTCGGGGTAGAAGGCGGCATAGTACGGAAAGTAACCACGAGGCACGCCAAGTTTTACAAAGCAAACACGTTTGCGCAAAAAACAAATGAGGCTACGGGCACCGTGTGTGCTATTTATAACATCCGATGAAGTCAGCCTCAATGGAGGCCTTCGAGGGACATCGACCCGAGGCCATTGACGCAGAGCGCCCTCTGCAAAAAAAATTCCAAAGCAGTACAGCTGTGGACATTACACGTCATAGATAAGGAATACGTAGGACACAATCCATTTGAAAAATCCTTATACCTTACACCGTACCTTGCACCAACCTAAGAACCTAGATACTCCAACGACACCAACATTTACAGACACATCTATCCTCCCCCTGTCCCCCAAACAATGGAACAAAAGAAGAGGAGACCCCAGAAAAGAATGGGATGACGCCAACCCCCTTACTGCCTACATCACAAGAACAGAAGGGCACTATCGAAACCCAAATCAAATGACAAGAGATGAAGAAACAATAGAAGCCAGCAACCCAATTATCAATCTCACAGAACGATTCAACGACGAAGTCACCTTCACAGAACCTCTACCGCTCGAAGGCAACATAAAAGCACCCCAACTGAACACCCACAAATCAAAACCGGGAACAACAAACCAAATTACACCAAAATGATCCACTGAAATATAATTAATGCAAGATCAATGTCCAAACACGCCACCGAAATCTACGACCTCCTAAGTGACAGAGGCATCAACATCCTTTTTGTAACCGAAACATGGCTAGATGACAACTACAAGATCACCCTCAACTGCCTGCCTGATACCCTCAAGTGCATCCAATTAACAGGAAAACCTAAAGAGGTGGTGGACTGGCAATCATCCACAAGGAACACCTGGAAATTAAAGCGGAAGACCCATTAAACAACAAATGTGAATCCCTAATCATACGTCTATCAACAAATCCCAGAACAAACCTGAAATTCATACTGATATACAGACCACCAATGTACGCTGCAGCCTTCATAGACAACTTCATAGAAGCAATCACCAACCTAGCTATCGAGCGTAACCAACTGATTATCTTCGGAGACTTCAACATCTGGTTCGATGAAGAAACCACAACCTCACAAAAATCTCTTACCAGCCAACTAACAACAATGGGTGTAACTGGAGGGACAGCCTAAAAAGACCAGCCAGGACTAAGGGCTATGAATGAACTGTGACTGTAAGAGCGTCCTGCCGGTAAAAAAGAATCAGTGCGATTACTTAGTGCAGTCTAATTCAACTCTATATAATGTGCCAGGGGAAAGCATTAGTTATTGCCACACTTAAACTCCAAAGTACATTGTTCAAACATACAACAAAATAAAGTAGTGTTTTGCAGCTTTTTATTATTACCAAGCTTTGACTCTTATTTTTTTTGTAAGGATATATTGGTGTTCATCACTTCAGTACACCTATCACAATGTGCATTCTAGATGAACTTTTGACACACTGTGCCTGCTCGTATTTGCAGCGACTGGCGAGTAGCTTTGCTGCATATACGAATCAAATCTAAATGAAAGTTTTTTTTCTTTTTTTTATACAAAAAACATACATTTGTTAAAGCAAGACAATACATCATACAGCATGTGTGAAGAAATTACAAACAATTGCTAAAATATGCATTTCAAATGTTACTGCATTCATTGTCCTAGAGGAGCATATACTAGCTCTTCTAGGTGGGAAACCTTGGCCAGGTCTATCATTGCCAGGCAGAAGGGTGACCTTATAGTTGGTCGAACTAACAATGAAACTACATCAGCTGGTCAAAGGAGCAACCCACGCAGCAGGACATACACTAGACGCAATCTTCGTCAACAGAAACTAATTACCAAGGCACCACCGATTCAGACCCTCTGGAGCGACCACCTCATCATCCCCTTCGGAATCACACTGCCTTCCCCAATAACCAAGAAACAAGAAAAACTACTGATCATCATGAAAAGAAACTGGAGAACCATAAAACACTCTGGAGATCACCAAACCACAAACAACCACCATGGGCGAAGCCGACCTAGACACTAAAATAGATCTACTTCACAAATGGATCACCATAACAATCGATGAGATCAAAGAAACACCTTTCAATCCATCCCACAAAAGAGCAACGGCAAAATGGTTCACCCCACTACTAGGCGCCATGAAAAGGAAAAATCAAAAACTAGAACTAGAGTGGCGGATCTATAAAGACTGCGGAAAAAAAAATTCAAACTTCAACAACATACCTGTTCATACAAAAAGGAAAGACAAAAAGCAAAAAGGAAATACTACAACAGAATCCTCAAAGCACCAAATGCCCAAAAATAACTATTTAGAATTATAAACGAAATAAAAATCCCATACGACTTTGCAACAACGCTCCAATACAATCGAAGAAATGATACAGTGACCTTGCAGACCAGTTAAAAAATAAAATCATGACCATTCAACAGACCATACAACCGCAACACTGAAGACACTCACCGGTGTAAGGAACACCACAACAAGCTAAGAAACTTCCCGCAAATATCAGTGGAGACTTTCATCAAACTTGTAAATCAAAGCAACAACATCGGGCTCCCCGTGGATCCCTGCCCCCCTGACATCTACAAATCAATCCTCTCACAAGGAACACCAATGGAATACTAAAGGAACATCCTCAACCAATCAATCTCAACAAGGAGAGTGCCTCAAGCCTTCAAATCAGCACACATCAAACCACTCCTCAAGGATACAACAGTAAACGTAGAGGACCTCTCCAACTACAGACCCATCTCCAACATCCCCTACCCAGCTAAACTCCTAGGACCACACATATATAGAACAACCCAAGAATTCATAGAAGAACATTGCCTATTAAACCAGGCACAAGTAGGCTTCAGACCGACGAGAGGAACAAAAACAGCATTTATTTCAATCTGGGATGATCTAAAGGCAAACACAGACTCAAACAGCAGAACCGCTCCGATACTTTTAGACCTCTCCACGGCATTCAGAACAGTTAACAACATCATCCTCATCATGACACTGGAAGAATTTGGAGTCCCCAACAACGCCTTACTTTGGATCAGATCCTTCCTAACAAACAGAACAGAAACAATATAGATGATACCTTACAAATAAAGCCCACAAGAACCGTCATGCGGAGTCTCCCAAGGATCATCCTTCTTGCCACTACTATTCAACATCTACCTGAAAGACATGGCCTCACCTGTTACAACTATGCTGACAACACAAATAATCTACAAAATACATGACTCACAAGAAGACAACTGAAAACTAGAGAACTGCCTTTGTAAAATATACAACTGGATGAACTTAAACTACCTTAAACTCAACCCAGGCAAAACAGAAATCATGATCATCACAAAAAACGGAGAAGACAATCTCTACATCCAATGGCCAACTAAACTTGGTGAAACCCCATCATCGATTGTAAAAAACCTGCGAGTCCTGATGGACAACAAACTCACTCTAGAGCCGGAAGTAAACGCCCTAATTAAGAAATGCTTCTTTCTCCTGCGATCGGCTAAAAGGATCCTACCATTCCTGTCATTCACCAGCAAAACAACTACCGTCATCGCCCTCATCATGTCCAGATTAGACTATGCCAACAGCCTATATCTAGGCATGCCTGAACGACTCCTAAATAAACTGCAACGCATATAAAATGTGGCAGATAGACTGCTCCTTAAACTACCTCAAAAATAACACATCACACCAGCGCTGAAAACGCTACACTGGCTAACCCATCAAACAGCGGATCAAGTTCAAATCAATGTACATAATGCACAGAGCAATCCATGACCAAGGTGCAGAGTTCCTCAGAAGAAAACGAAATGTACATCACACTACAAGGCCACTCAGATCCAGCAGTGACATCCGTTTGGAACCCAAATCAAACATTAAGAGAAAATCTGAGGAACCTCTTTTTCTCACCTTGCCCCAAAAACCTGGAACGAACTACCAAAGAGCATATGGAACACAAGAGATCACGTACAATTCAGGAAACTCCTCAAATCATGGCTCTTCACCCCATAACCAGAAGAAAGCCCATAAGGACATACACAGCGGAACTAGGCAGAGAGAAATACCTATCATAATTCCCCAAGTCATCAACCCTTATAAAGTAAGGATATCCGGACCTGCAACATATCAACTTATCAATTAAAAGACAAACCACATCGAATCATACCAAAGAACACCTACATATCAATCGGAAGGGAGCGCAAGGTATGAGCCAGCAACAGCACCTGGCCCACCTCGTAAACACAGGTAGCAATGGACAACCAACAGTAAATAAATAGGAAGGAGCAGAAATGATAATATAACATCACTACCTAAGCAGGGATAATGCGCGCCCTCCTGGGTGTACTAAGCTCACAAACTTAGTTGGAGGCCAGCCTCACCACTGTCCTGCAACTAGACAGTCAGGAAAGGGAAGAGAAGAATACACTACCCAATGGATTACCAACAGTAAATAGAAAGGAGCTGTTGAATGTTAATATAACACCATTATCAAACTAGGGGACAATGCTCGCCCAACTGGGGGTACTAAGCCAATACATTTCCTAGCAACCAGCCACAGTATCGCCCCAGAAACTAGACAGTCAGATACCCAAGAGAAGGAATATGCCTACCCAGTATGAAAACTTGATACATACAATTAAAATACAAGGATTATGAGACAAACGACCCACTAACCAAAACCTAAAATTTCTGCATACTTAATTCACACAAAAACCCACACAACCACCTCTCACAGCAAACCGCACAGACTTCACCACAAGAACAATCAACACATGGATCGCAACAAAAGCACACGAGGACTCTCTTTGTTCTGCACACCCTAGCGCACAGTGAAAACCGAACTGAAGCTGTCAACAGTACACCACCTCTCATTTTCCTACACCCTCTTCACCCCACTAACTCACCCCTATCTTTTTGATTACAAATCCGCCTGAGCACCTGGAGACCAACTCCGTTGGTGACGTTGTGCTATATAAATACTGTCTCTCCGCTCAAAGAAGGCGGCCCAAATCTAGGCCCATATTTCTGAAGCCTCCAACATGTCTGAACTCTTCAAAATCTGCAAGGAACTAGCCAATCCATCTTGAGTCTCTACCTCGACACTTCCCTTCAAGGCCCTCTGTACTGCACTGGCCTTCCATTTCACCTCTAAAACTCAGGCCATTCTGAACTCTCTCTTCGTCCCCTCCTCCATTCCTCACCCTGTCCCCCTGGCCCCTCTTCCTCTCCAACACACACTCTCGCCTCCTTCTCATCCATCACAACGGATGGGATCTCTAGAGTAGTCCGCTCTATGAAGGTCTCATCCAAACAGGTTTCTCCCTGTTCTTCCAGAACCATTAAGGACATCTCCTCCTCTCTCCGGCTCTTGCTGACTTCTGCAACCACTCCTTAGCATCTGGCTCTTTCCCTTCTTCTCTCAAGCATTCCCTTTTGCACCGCCTCCTAAAAAAAGACTTTTGCCGACCCCTTGTGTCCTGCCTACTACTGCCCTAGTTCTACTACACTCTTCCAGAGAAACTCCTGGAGAAGTTGGTCTTCCCCCAACTGAACATACTGAGCTCGCGGGTTGTTTACACGAACATCAATCAGGATTCCGGGCATCCAGAGGCACAGAAGCTGCTCTCCTGAATACCCGTGACGAACTGCTCGCACATCTTGACTAACTCTCCTGCTGTTATTCGCCTGGACCCCTCTTCCACCTTTGGCACAGTCAAACTCTCTATCCTCATAAAGCAGCTCCAAGATACTCTTGGTATCTCAGACCGGGCACTGGAATGGTTGACCTCCTCCCTCACTGCCCACCCCTCCAAGGTTCTATTGGGCTACTTCCCCTCAATCACCACTCTCCCTGCATATGGTGTTCCCCAGGGCTCTATCCTTTCGCCCTGGCTCTTCAATATCTACCTTGCACCTCCGCCTTCTCTCCTCATTTGCAGTATTATGCAGATGACACAGCTCTTCAAGCTCTTCTCCTTCATCTTCCCGGACTGCCTGCGTGCTATCTAGTCCTGGTGTACCTCCAATGATCCCCGTCTTAATACCAGTAAAACAGATTCTTCCTATCAGGACACCTATTCGCTGTTTCTCTCCTGCACTCTGGCCACCCTCTATGGGCGGCTCTCCTTCTCCTTCCACTGAAGCCAGAAACCTTGGGGTCATCTTGAACTCCCCTCTCTGCTTCATTCCTCACATCTTGGACCTTGCCAACAAGCCCCAATTTCAACTTCACTTCCATAGAGGCCCTCTCCCTTTCCTCACCTTCCCCAGAAGCTCATAGTCGCAGGAGCTCTGGTCCTCTCCAGGCTCGATTATTGCAACAGCCTCTTTCTCAACCTACCTCTTTCTCCCCCTCTGCCCTCTTCGACTTAACCAGAATAGGGCTGCAAAACTTATCCTTGGCCTCAAGCCCAGGCACTACCTCTCCAGCCCTATAATCTCTCCACTGGCTCCTGGTTGCCACAAGGATGAAACTGAAGACCCTTTGCATCATCCATAAAGCTGTCTGGGGCCTGGGACCATGCTACTTGCAACTCTCTCTCACTAAATACTCCACCTCCAGATATCTTCGAACTTCTTGCTCCAATTCTCTGCTGGTCAAACGCTTGTCCAAGCAGAGAGCTGGGGCAGATCTCTCTCTTCGGCTGGCTCCCTCCTCTGGAACAGTCTCTCTCTGCTTGTCCGTCTTGAACTGGATCACCTCAAGTTCTGAAAACATCTCAAGACCTTTCTCTTCTCCTTCTTCCCTTTCTCCTCCCGTTCTAACCATTCCCACAGCTGCTGAGATTGGCAGCCCGGCCCCCTCAAGAGTCCAATAGGGTGTCCTGGCCACTTGCCCAATCGCCACGAGCTTCCACCTTCCCCGTCCCTGCAATGCCCCCTGGGCCCACACCTGCTAGTTGGGTGGTTTGTCTCAGCCCTGCACTTACTTGATGGGTGTTAGACCTCCCTCTTGGCTTGGGAGGCCTCAGCCCATGCACTTCCTGTTGTCTCCCCAACAGGCACCTCTGGCACTCCCCTTTCACACACACCCCCCCTCGGGGGAACCTTTTAGCATTTACTCCCCCACCCTCCTTTTTCTATGCACTTGAAAGTTATGTATGTCACAAGACCTATTAGGACCGCTGTTTGTTTTCTTATTTATTCATTGCCATTTCTATTGTTTATTTGCTCCCTTGTTCCTTTCCCTTTTGCCTTGTGGCGCTTTGAAACACTGGCTTGTTGTAAGTGCAATATAAATAACCAATACATAAATAAATACGAGAATACCGGTTGCATGGCTACCGTTCAAACAGAAAGGCTTTTACAAAGCAGGGGCTGTCTAATGCATGTACCCATGCATTAAATAAAAATAGATTAAAAAAAAAAAATCACAGACAAACAAAAATGTACAATCAAAAATGTTACCAATTGTAAAGCCAAATTCTGTATGTATGCAATTGTATGCTTATACATCCAAAGTGTATGTGGGCACCACAATCTGACATTGAAAAGAAACCACAATTAAGCAACATTTAAGGAGAAATAATAAAAAGGTATTAGATGGCCACTATCTGTCCATTGGAGGAAAGGACATCCGGACAAATATCACTCCAGTGAAATTCACAGCCATGGACCACATTAAGACGCCCAAAAGAGTGGGGGAGACAGAACTACGCCTTAGACAATAGGAAGGAAAATGGATCTCTCTTGAACATGATAGATACTAGCCTAAACATGAACACATAAATGTTGGTATTTTTTCATAGATGTGCGTCTTTGAGTAAAAATAAATTTGCTAAATGCAATTTACATTTTTTATTAACATGACATTAAAATGAGTGATTGCAGAATACTGTAAGCTATCACAATAGTCATTATATATTCATTTAGTAATTCATTTGTTCTTAAAATAAATGGGTGATCATGTATAAGCATAAACTCTTTTACTGTGGTATAGCTTAGATAGTGATATCAACTGCATTAATTACTGCTCAAATAAATCAAGGTATTAGAAACTAACATTGTCCAACTACCAGTGAAAACCAAGAAAAAATTGGAGCAATAATCTAACAATGGAACTATTAGGTTACATCACAGGGAAAAATGTGCATTCTAATAATTCATGAATCACAAGTAATCTACTAATAGAATGTACTAGAGTTGTTTAACAGCTTTGATTCACCTCATTGTAATATTAATATGTAGCACTCCCATAAATTTAGTACAACAAAAGCGTCCATAGTAACTGACTCGGGTCCGGCCTTTGGATTTGCGTGGCCCTTGGCGGCAAAAGATGTATGGGGACCCTTTATTTGGATCGCAGAAAATTATGTCACAAAAAAAGGAGTCCTTAATCTCCGTTGGTATCCAATAAACTGATGTTCAGATCTGAAATTTAACTGTTAATATAACGTTTGTAACAATATCAGGAGTGAGGCTTATTTTGGAGTAGCTGACCGAGGGAGCTGAATCATTTGTAGAGATGGGTAGCTCAAAAGAAAGTACTGTGACGCAAAGGAGCTGGACAAAGAGTAATGAAGATCACTTGTAAGTAATCTAAAACATACTTAGTGTCACTACTCATTCCAATGAAGTAAACGCAGGGATTGGCCCTGGGCCAGACAGGGCAAGTGCTTTTGCTGCAGTATAATGCAATTGTAACAAAGCCTATTTACCGGAAAGGTACTGAGGCAGTCAGAGTAAGCAATTCCGCAGGTCATCAATAGGGCTCAAGTCCAGAAAAGGGTGTGGGGGGGTTCATCATCATACGCACAGGGACTGAACGTATCCTAAAGTGAAATGCGTACATTTAAATTCAACTGGCCTTCCCTAATAGAGAAAATTCAAAATAGAAATGAGAACCGTCTTTCACAAAGGAGATTTTCCTAGAACACTAATAGCAAAGTATAAAAGATATGTACCTTTGAACCCAAAAATCTATATTGAAATATTCTATAGAAAGCAAAATACCAATACAAGACGTGTGCTCTGAAGACACACACTTTCATGTAGCGTTGTGGGTTCAAATCCTTGTGGACGAAAACATGAGAACTCAAGCTCTTTTGCATGCTGGCCTCAAAAATACCCAAGCGGGATGGAGTCGGCACTGAAAAACCAATGCCTTTCAACCCACATGTAATCTCAACTTGTACCCAGAAAATCAGCACATGGCCAGGCAGAAAATCTCGAGTCCAGCAACCGCTCTTCCCACATCATTGGACCTGGTAAATCATTACAACAAACTTGCCCTATGATCCTTTCCTCTCCTCATCGTGGTTTGGCTTTCAACAATACTCTGTTTTTATTATAAATCAGACTTGAAAGTACACACATCATACATAAAGTACTCCAGTAATATAGGAATCCTTCTAGAAATATGTTATACAAAAGGCGTACAAATGTTGCCTTATTTTCAACCAATCTTGAAGTCTACAAATAACGGAAGGCAATTCCACAAAATTATTTTTAAAAATGGCTTTTTCAAGACTGAATCATAACAAAAGATCATGTGAAATGGTAACCTTTTGCATCATTTGACAAAGGCATGCTTTATATGATGCAAGTGAAATGTGGCATTCTCCACTAACAACAAATTATGTATTCAACACACCAAATGAATACTATCAAGATAGTGCACAACTCTTTTTTTTGTCAACATACTTAGTCTTCAAAGGAGACAGATTTGGGCGGCAACTAGTTTTTCTGTATGTTCTTTAAGAATAAAATGCCCCTTTTTAACCCCTTGTGCAAAACAAATGTTCTTAAATGAACCATTAATGTAGCGTCATAAGCCCCAACTGTGAGGCCCCACGGGTCTGATGGGCTACTGGGGAGGTGAGGGGGTGGGAGGGTAGTTGTCTCTAGAAGTGAGCCACAGGGGATTGGGTGCCGACAGTACAGCCTCGCTTAAACAGGCACAAACAAAAGCCCTGTGGCTTGAAACAGCCCAGCCTTACTTATACTCACGGCAGCAGCTAGCTGCAGGGCCTCCGAAAGCACGGGGCCCGGGGCGACGGCACAGACTGCCCATGCCTCTGCTAAGTGAATCTACTAGCAGCACTACACTTAAAAACAGAAGTTTGATTACCTAAGCAATTGACTGCATCTGCCATAGGCATTAAACACACACACTCCCTGTTTGAAGGTAATTCTGAGGATGTGGATCCGTCAACTCTGGAGAAATTGATGGCTCCCTGCTGAGGCCCGCTCTCGGGTCACCAGAGCAGGCCATCCAGGTGTCGGGATCACCCGACCAAGACATCAGTGCTGCATTCACGCAGCATGCACAACGCAGGGATCACCCCGCTTGCTCCGGATCACCGGATCGCACTACGTGTGCTGGGGCACCCAGCTCACTGCGGTCCCGGCTCTGGGGGCACCCGGAGCGGGGTTGCTCAGCCAACCACGAATCACCTGGCCAGCATATGATATGATATGGCATTTATAACGCGCCTATACACAAGTGTTTCATACCCACTGGGGACGGTGTTGCTAGGCAGGGGCACCGTCCTCGTGCTGGGCCCTGTCCCTGGGCCTTCAGCACGCAGTGTTGCACCAGCATGGTGCTAAGAAGAAACGACACCGGAGTCGGGACCTGATCGACTGACGAGCCGGAAGGCGAATCCCTTTTATTAACATGGTTACCCCATGTGACCATGACACCAACACTGGAAGGTATCATGTCCCCCAGAATGGGTGAAATGCAACACTCCTTTTTCATAACAACAAACCGAACTCCAAAATCACAGCACAATACACACAGTGATACTAATACTCTAAGTCCTACTACTTTACACACCCTTTATTAACCTGGGTGAGTGGGCCTTGCCCCACTGACGCATCACTACAATTCGCCCCTAAGCACCCCTTGATACCACAAACAGTTACACTCGATACTAGAGTAGGGCCAGTTCCAGTCTGCAGGCTCCCAGCCTCTGCCTGTCCATCGCAAAATTCACAGGCCGGTAAAGCCGTACCTGGGAGTACCAGGGGCCACATCGACCCAGTCCTTGGTTAGTGAGAGTCAGATGACAGGCGAACACACAGTTCGGGGTGGTCTCCCTGCTGCAGGGCACTGGCAGCAGAGTGACATACAGGATGACAAGCCGCTCCTTTCGCCTCCCCTTTTCCCTGGGGTGCTGGCAGGGATGCCCTGGTTACAAGGTGTTTGGGCCAGTGCGCCGCTTCCGCTTCTAGCCAGGTCTCTCTCTGTGTCATGGGAGGGCGCACAAGCGCTCGGAAGAGCTGCAAACCTTGTGATGATTACAGTGTATGACGTAGTCTGTACTCATTGCTGATGGGTCCGTGAGCTGGCTGGACCTGGTGGCACACAAGCACTCCCCAAGGATCTGCTACCCTCTGTGGTTCAGATGCTGGTTAACAGGAGGGCGCACAATGACCTGTTGAGGAGCTACTGCCTTTTGGGGGACAACGACACAGGCAGAGATGTTAGGAAAAGCCAGACAACTTTTACGATACCCAATGTGCTGGGTATACGGGCCTTACAACTGTTCTTTATCCTGTGGCATCTGTGGTCATGGATGCCAACTCTCAAAATGGATCTTGTTCCTTTTCGTGGTACGGTGTTGCTGGGCCAATTCCACCTTTGCAATAGGGCTGTTGCGGGCCCATGGAGGAGTGCAGGGCTCGTTGGGGCACCCACACATCCCTGCTCCGCTTCTCCCCCTTCACCGTGTGGAGGGGCTGGTCACCCTCACCTTTTGAGATCCAGTGGGCCAGTGAACACGGGTCCAGCCACTATTTCCTGTTATTGCTCCCTCCAGGGCTTGCTGCCAGGAGCTGATTGAGAAGCTAAGTAGCCATCCACTGCTCCATTCTGCATTGTCCAGGGATGGTTGTTCGCTGGCCTCCGCTTCCTCGCAGCTACCGAAGGCCCCAGTTAACATTTATTTTTTTGTAATGCACCGCCGCGGGCCTGGCGAACCCAGGCCACGCCCCCATCCCATGTTAGTCTCAGAGCGCCGCTGGGCCCTGGGCGACCCACAACCTCTGCGCACAGATGGTCCTCCAGCCACCCGCATTACACCCACGGATCCGGACGATCCTCGACGCCATCGTTGTGACCCGCTCTCGGGTCACCGGAGCGGGCCATCCAGGTGTCGGGATCACCCGACCCAGACATCAGGGCTGAGTTCATGCCGCATGCACATCGCAGGGATCACCCTGCTTGCTCCGGATCGCACCAAGTGTGCTGGGGGCACCAAGCTCACTGCGGCACCGGCTCTGGGGGCACCCAGGCCGGGGTCGCTCAGCCAGCCACGGATCACCTGGCCAGCATACCCACGGGGGACGGTGTTGCCCGGGCCTTCAGCACGTGGTGTTGCAGCAGCATGGTGCTAAGAAGAAACGACACCAGAGTCAATATCTGATCGACTGACAAGCTGGAAGCGGCTCGTCCCTTTTATTAACATGGTCACATGGTTAGCCCATGTGACCATGACAGCAACACTGGAAGGTACCATGTCCCCCAGAATGGGTGAAATGCAACACTCCCTCTGTTATTTGACAAAACCTCTCGGACGCAAGTAGTTTTAGAAAGTTTTCAAATATAAATTATTACAAATTCTAAAATCAGTAAGCAATATGAGAATAAAAATTGAACAGAATCTGAATGTCTGCCTAACCAGTCTGTTAACCATGTTCCTGCTAATAATCGCACACTGTTTTTCTGCTGCAAAAATTCATGCGACTCCTAATACACTTGCACATTAACACTAAAGTGACGTGTCACACACACACCCACACACACTATCTAGTGCTCATGAAAGTTAAGGACGCAGAGCCAAGGACGCAGGACAAGGAAAACGGCAGGAGGAAGCATGAACAAAAGCTTTACTCAATGAATAATAGTCCTGTGGCATATGCCCTTAAAACATTTTTAATTTAACATTCAACCACATTTTATTCACACAATCTGAATGGTTTATGGGCTCACACCTACTTTGAATTTTATGGCAGGGTATTCTTCTAAAGTGCTTATTTCTTTGTCAAACTGCTTAACTTAACATAAATTATTCTATTGTGTTAACAGCAAGATGAGATGTTTGTTGATGGTTTGTTGATGGGCACTAACTTTTGATTTTCACTATGGGGCGCCAAACATTCTGCTAGCCTTGCCCTGAATAGGCGCAAGTAGCCAGCCCAACCCATCCCCTGTCCGAACAGTGCATTTTAGACCACCTATATCATAAGGAATTGTAAAAAGCTATACATTGATAGCCAGTTTCAATGTATAACATAAGTCACTCAACGTGCTGAGCTACCTTGGTAGATTTCTACTTTAGGACGCATCACTCTGCCTTCCAAGAAATGAACATCAGATCTGGATGCCTTATTGTGCTCAAAATCACTTTATTACCATTAGTGCACTTCACATGTATGATTTTTTTAAGCGCCATTTATAAAAGTACCTGGGAGCAGTAATTTCCTTACTGATCACTAGAAGGGAAGACATTGTATTTGAAAAACATCTGTTAGTTAAGGAACGCGTTGGTTACTGCTCCCAGGTACTTTTATAAATGACGCTTTACTTATCTTGACTAATTGTATGATTAACATTGCCCCAAATGCTAATTCTAGTTTTTATTTTTCTATTCTTTCCATTATCTCTCCTCCCAATACTTGGTATTGTCCGAATTGGATCAACTTACACTATATGGGTTGTATAACTCCTGTTCCTAACTTGCTTCATTGGACAAAATGTATTTAATTGTACTATTTTGTTGACACGTATGACTTGCATTATTTATTTATTTTTTGTTATGGTCGAGTCTGACCACTCCGCTGACTTGTTTTGTGTTTGGGTGTGGTACATGTACCATTTATATTTCATTTGTACTTTTCTACCCGATTGTAAAATCAACATGCAGCCTAAGTAGAAGAGCCAGTCGCTCGAAACACGTGTCAGGCTGCATCCTCCTTTGATTAAATTACAAATCAATTGATTTTTACATTGTTTGTGTGCACATTGCGTTTGCAAAACAACCCTTCTGTGTATCAATTACCTGGTGGATAACTTGGGAGGTTTCCTCTACTGCACTCACCTGCAGCCCGCTCAAACAACTTAAATTTGCGTGGTCCTTGCGCAGAACCTCGCTGTCCTTTTACTGCCAACCTCTTGCTTCCTATTTGAAAGTACATTGTTGTGTAAAGGCCTGCTTATTTAGAAATGTAAAAGGATTTGTTGCTGGTAAAAGTACATTTATAAACTGTCCTGATTCCATAGGTTTAAGTCAAGATGTTAAAACTTATAGGCTAAGTTGGCAAACTATATATAAAAAAGACTTGCTCTGCCAGTTGCTAGCCCTGAGAAAGGGCGACACTTCAAACTTCTGGGAGAGGAGAGTGCTAATTGCTAGCTTGGAGGACTTCGAATGTACCAGGACAAAGGGGACTTCCCCAGCTCAGACATTCGTCTTTGCTCCAGCCTGGTACAATAGCAGGCTGAGGCTCTCACCTATCAAGTGTGAGGGACAATAAAATATTCAATCAAGAGAGAGGCCCCTCATCCTGCTTCAAAGGAATTGACAGCTGCTAGCAGTTGGGGAAAGAAAAGACAAATCTGACCAGGGGACATTTGGTTTTAAAGGTTATTTTGTAGCTGAACTTTAAAAGACATTTAACTTTGCAGCAAGATTGAGGAAAAATATGAAAAGTTAGTCGTTTTAAACCTAATTGTATGCTCTTTCTGTGAACACTTCGTAGAACTCATTACTACAGAAGGAACAGAAGTTATAAAAAATGACAGATTGCGGGGAAAGTATTGATGTTGCGAGTATATCATTTTGTACACATTACAGGGGTAAATGCACATCTGTGTACAAAGTTGGGGAATTTTAGGCCAAATGTTTCATGGTTAAAATTGACAAAATGTAGCAGAAAGGCAAAACCAGGTCCCACAGACTTGGGATTTGGATTGAAATATGACGCACAAAATAGGTAACCTTTATCTGATTTTCTCAGAGGTTATAGCTGCATAAATATGTATTTGTGGAGGAATTAGATTTTGGTTCCAGTAGCTAGGGGAGGTTTCTAGACATTGTAAAAGTAACCCCATAAACATGACATCCTGTTTCTGTGATCCAATCAGCTGTGGGCAAGGCGGAAACTATGCTCGGGCCCAATCCTAGCATTATGGGTGTGGGTAGTAAGCCTGCCCCTACCATATACTGTAGTGATGACATCTGGCAGGATAAATAAGGGCGCTTGACAGCACACACAGACACACTGATTCCTGACTTTCTTCCTGAATGGCGTCCTGTTCCTGATTTCTTCATCCTGCTTGATCCCGATTCCAGATTTTCATTGCAAAGCCAAGGCCTATGCATTGCTGAACATCTTTACCGCTAGGCCTCAAATTCTAAAAATCCCCAAAACCCAAGGGAAGCATCCTGATCCAGCCTGGCTTGCTGCTACTAAATGCATGCCTGCTCCAAACTTGCCATCCCACTGATCTGTAGTATCCAGTAACCAGTCCAGTGCAGTCCGGTGACCAGAACGGCCTAGCTGATCCTGTTTCAGCCAGATTTGCCCCGCTGTCCTTGGTTAGACCCGATCGGTGTGATGACCAGAACCCTCGACGGTCCAAAATCCTAAATTAAAGTGGACTGTAAGTATTAATAGGAATCATAGAAAACCATAGCATACCTTGCCTTGTCCTATCCCAATCTCTAAACCTCCCTACCCTTACCTTAATAACTTGCAACATTGTCAGAATACCTACTGCCATCCTGTCTTGATTTATCTTGCTAAGCGCCACTTCTTTAGTCATTTTCATCTTGTGTAAATCCTAAACTATCAATCCTATTTCGAGTGGCGGTCTGGTTCCGCCAGAGCGGGCGCTGGGGATCTGGGGTTAAAATCATGAATCAACTCCAGAGCTTACTGTGTCCCTCTTTGGTGTTCTAGCCTGCATGCTCTAGTCTAGAGTAAAACTATAGTAAATACTTTATCTAAACTGAATTTCTTTTCTGTTTTCACCACCCGATTTTTCTAAAAACGCCTCTCATTCAACATTGCATATCTCGCTCAGTTTAATAGCTGGAGACTTCATTCCAGATTCCATAGTGTACCTAAGACCTATAGCTACATCTCAACCCAAAAACCGCACTCAAAAGCAGTGTATTTCACTGTTTTTATTACAAATCGTTTGGTTAATTTTAGGCGGGAATCAACATTTTTGCAAAGTTTTACATGTGTTATTTTTATTTTAAATTAATTTCAACCTTCCATTCAAATTCAAATTGTTTACTTTTGCTCAAACTATTGCTTACGATTGCTAGTATCTTTCCAATGTTGCTCCCATAGAAATTTGTACTGATTTAGTTTTTTTTGCAAATTTTCAGTGTTTTATTCGGCCATTTCCGAAATGTCATTTTAAACAGTAGGGTTTCAAATCCTTTTTTCTCTTGTTTAGGGAGGGAAGGTTGTATTTGAATTATTTTTATTATTCCGTATTCCGGATAACCTGCTGCTTCCTTACATCTATTTAGAATTGCTTATTTGTGGATTGAGAAATATTGCAGGGGGAAATCCTAACTTCAGTGCCATCTTTCCAAACAAGCCAAAAGTGTTCTTTTCTCTGGTGTTTTCCTTCTGTGTTGCTAAATAGTGAATTTAAGAACATTACATACCTTCTGATCGGTTGTCACCACATTGGTGATTGCTGCCCCATATTAAAAGTATATGTTTGATTTGAATTTTAAATTAATAAATATTACCTTTACCAACCAGCCTGATTCCTGGTCCATCGTGACCCGGGGTATTTGAAAAGGGGTGTGATACGAGTGGTGCATCACCCAAAATATTGAATCTATGTATACATTAAAATAAGCATTTTGGTTGTGTGCTGCATAATAGGCTGAAACCAGGGTACATCGTCTGATTGAAATACTTAACAGCAGTAGTGGTAAAACCCCTAGAAATTACCACTTCTGGGAGTTTTACCACTATACCAAAATATTTTTTTTTTAACTCTTTTTAACAGCTGTCTTTGTGTGATGGCAATTACCATTACACACAAGCAGTTCCACGTCAATATACACTGGGAGCAGTAATTACCACACACAATGGAGTCCCAATCGAGTCCCATTTAACTCCAAAATGGGACATAACGGAAATGTTGACATAGGTTGTAGTCATGCATCCCTGCCAGGGAACCTGGTAATTACCACATGTGGTAACGGTAACGGAGTATGGCAGTAATCAGTCATTCGCAATCAGGACAGGTGTCTTCGAAGAGCTATCACTCATAACGCAGCTTCAGTTGGAATGACTTTTTTGAATGCATATTATTTGAAGGCGAGCTGGGAGTGGAGTCCCTTCTTCTAACCACCTTACTAGATCATATTTGATGCTGAAATTGTATACATACGAAAGCTATGTAAGGAGTGTACAGTCTAGGAAACTTGCCTGATGTTGCGGGTAGTACATCTAAAATGCATACGATACGTTAAAAGGAGGCATATACAACATAGGAACACTTGCCTCATGTTACAGGGAGCACATCTAGAGTACATACAGTGTCAAGCTAAACGGTGGCATATACATCATAGGACCATTTACCTTGTGCTACAGGGAGCACACCTAAAGTACATAAAGTGACATTTACATGGTAGCATGTACAACCAAGGAACACTCGCCTCTTGTTACGGAAAGCTGCAACTTGTTTGCATGTAAAGGACAAGTTAGGCTCTCTACATATTGCGGGCAGCACATCTACAGTTCAGACAGTAATGAGTTTAGTGATTGGGTGTGCACCATCGGGGCACTCGCCCCTTTTTGCGAAGATCTATAAGTTGCAACAATAGGATGAGATAGGTAGTGGCATAAGCAGTAAGGTAGAAGGCTCACTACTTGTAAGGGAGAGATGATAAATCCTGATATAGAGATATGATGGGTGCCATGAGCATATGAGGTAGAAGGGCAGCCTCATACTAGGAGCAGAGGTTCCGGAACAGTAGGCTAGGCAGATAGAGTTGCGATCTGATGTGGCTGAGAGAGTCGAATCTCATGGAGAAAGTGCTATGCCCGTCTTGCTAATAACGGCGCGCACAGGAGAATAGTGATCATAGCGTGGCAGGAGTAGTAGATTAGTGCAATAGTAGGACGAGACATGGACAATATGTAAAGTACAAGTATTGACATTGACAGTGGCTAGTGGAACAATACGACAAAGGACATTGTGACCGGATAGGATTGCAAACTGGTAACGGAGGGCAGTTGAAGAGTACAGCAGTCCAGATGCATTGTGGGGCAGCACATAGGATTGCATTTGTGAGTCAATGGTCGGTGCGTATGAGGCACTGAGGTCCAGGGAAGACTGGAGAGTAAATGTAAAAACAAATGCAAAGAGGATCAATGCAGTGAATGGCAAGTTCTTACCTGCACAGGGTCGAGACAGGTAGAGTGGATGTCTGAAACGGCACATGTTTGCAGATGAAAATTAAGCTAGTGGCGTGCCGAGTAGCCATGGAGTAAACAGCGAAAGACAGGGCCTTGACCAAGCACGCCTTTATACCAGGCTCAGCTTCGCCTCACTGCTCAGCCGGGTCCGGTTTTTGCTGATCTAATAACCCAATCAGGCAGCTCCAAAGATCAACGTGCCTCTCTTTCTCTGGCCATCGCGGGAGGCTGGTTTGAATCCGAAAAGGTGGCGGCCATTATTAAACAGGTCGCATGCTGAGAAACAGATGGTGGAAGACTGCAATATGTTCCCCCAATGTTGTGGGGCACATCCTTGTGCAGGGCATGGTGTCCAAGGGAAAGACGGGGCCTTGACCATGCGGGCCTTTATACAAAGAATACTTTGTCCCTACCAAAGACACAGTTCTGGGTGAGGATCCACCCCCCCCACCTGGGCAACCTGTCAAAGTGCATCAACAAGCCCAGTCGATATGGGTTTAAGATCGCCTTGTTTCAAGATAGCAATGTTCTACTACTCCAATGTACCTGGTTTAGCAGAATTTCATCGACGGATCCTCGTGCGTGAACTCCCTTCAAAGCAGGAGCCACAAGGTGTCGAGATTCCTCAATCTGGACGATCGGTCGCGGGCGTCCTGTCAAGATGAGGCATGTGATGCACCTCCAGGACGAGAGTTTGTTGCCACAAAGATGACTTGATGAAGAACACAGGCCTAGCAACGATGTCGGCGATCGGGACTAGATGCCGGCTGGCTTTCGGATCTTCGTCGGTCTGTGTCTTTGTGGACTTCGGGTGGCGGGAAACACACCGACGGATTCTCCTCGGTCGTTGATGATTTTGATTTTCTGCAGTGGGACAAAGCGGTCGACGGTGATGGCAAAGGAGTCCTTGATTTCAAAGTGTCTTAGGCAAAGGTGGAGCGTCACGGCTCTGGTCGTTGAGCAGAACGGCGTCAAGTTGTCCCCGCTTCTGGGCAACACGACTCAACGGGCTTCCAGCAGTTACAGCAAACCTCCAGACCCTGCTTGACGACAATGGACTTAGATGTCCGGGTGCTTCACTTCAGGTTCTTGGTGGACCCAGTCTCCTGTCGGCAGCCTTTCGAGGACTGACTTCCAGGGCGCCTTGAAGAAGATTAGCTTTTGCACAATGTTCCCTCATAGCTCGGGAAGAGGTCTCCTAGCCAGGTCCTCTCTTGGGTCAGTTCTTGGAAACACGACAGCTTTCAGATTGGTGAAGGAAAACAGCAGCAATTCTTCTCTTCCAGCTGGACTCCAAGGTTAAGCATCAAGTTTTGACTTCAGCTTCTGAACAATTCTGGTAAGTGAGAGGTCCCCAGATATACTGTTCTGTCTCTCATTCGCACTGCTGAGCCAAGCTCTGGCAGCCAATCATTCAGAAGGGCATTCAGCAGGCAGCCAATCAAGCTCACAGTGCATTCAGGCCATTCTCTTCCATCCAGACAATCACAACAAGGAATGTGGATTGGAGCAAGCACCCAGCCTTTCAGCACACCACAATGCATCCATACCAGTTTCGGGCAGGGCTGTCTCATTCATTGTGTCACCCACACAGATACCAGACACATAAAGTGCATATTGGTCACACACTCCATTCACCCAGGTCCCACCCCAAGGATGTACCCACAACATACAATCACTGGGAAGGCTCCAGCCAGTCTGGCCTGGGCTTCCCCACAATACCATATATAGTTCTTCCACCCAACAGCCAGTCAGGAGAAAAACAGAGTCAGGGTTTCCCAGGACTTTGGGAAAACAAGGTAACAGGTAATAGAAACCAAGAGGCCGCAGGGGCCATCTTGCCTTCTATCAGGAATCGACTGATTCCAATGGCAGGGCCTGGGTATCCCAAAATGGAGGATATTGAGAGCACCTGTCAAATTCATCATGTAGCTGCCACCAGACCATAACCTGCTCTGTGGGACACTCACAGGTGCCCACAAACATACACTAGGTGTACAGGGTGTACCCCCACCCATGGGTGCCATAAGGGTATCCCAAGGGTCTGTTCACCACAACCAAAAAGAGGAAGAGCTGCGCTGCCGGGAGTCCCACATGGACTCCTGTGCAGAAAACAACACAGAACACACAGAACAGGGACATGGAGGCCCTGTCCCTTCAATGCATTTCCAGCTTCACAGTAATTATCCAGTTCCCCGCAAGGACCGTATGATTCCAAGTCACTTGGACCTTTCCATTATTCTCCATTCTGGAGTCCCATGGAACCCAGGATTTACTGCATGCAGTAATTACCTGATATGGTTCTGAATTTGTGTGGTAGTATTTACCGCCACACAAAAGCAGCCAGTAAAAATGAAACTGATTTTAGCACACGTTTACCACTACTGCTAAACTTGTGATCAGGCCCTTAGCCTTTGGAAAATCTCTCGAAATCTGTCTGTTCACTAGGCTGCAATAGGCAAACTAGCATGACCCACTCCAAAGACCCACGAAAGCAAACCTTTCAACCTCTACACACCCCAGGCTCAGACTTATGAACCACCAGAACTACTCAGAACTAATCAGAACTACTACATGGAACTGAAACTCCAAAGGCACAGGGCCACTCTGATTTTATCATAATACTCGCCATTACAACATTTTTTATTTTGTTGCACTAATCTGTACACAAACACCGATCAGAGCACCAACTAGAAATAGAGACTGAGCCATTCAGGTCAACTTCACCGACATGTGCAATATGCCGCTACACAACTCTTAAATGAAGCTACCTTGGACAGTGCTTTTAATGGAGAAAAAAAGTGCAGCCCATCAGTGTCCAAAAATGCCTCTTGCACTGGGGTCCTACCGTCGTTCCTCAAGCCATTTCTACTAAATCGCAGTGTGTGTCCATTTGCATAGTTTTCTTTTTCTCATTTTCCCGGTAAGTCCCCAACTTGGTGCCCCTTTTTATTGGTCTCTCTCTCCTCACCTACCCACACCCAACTCCAGTCTGCTTCTCACCTACTCTTTAACTCTCAAAGTCCTTTTTTCAAAGCCTGGGACTCGGGAGCATAAGCTGAAACATGGCAGCTAGTGATTCCAACCTAAATCTGATTATAATGGTTACACTTAAGTCATTAACCTTAAATTGTCAGTCTAATGAAGCAATCCCTCAAAGAGGATTGAAGATTACAAAGCAATATTACCCCTTTTTTTAACAAATATTTTGATGTAGAACATTTTGGAGAGTTTGAGAGATGGAGAATAAGGCACCATGAGATGAAATTATTTGCCAAGGAAAAGACAGTTTTCTAAGCTGCGAAGATGCAATTTCAACCCACTGTTCAATTTAGGCACCTTACCACATACTTTCTGAGCTGCAGTTGGGATACATATTGGCTTTCAAGAACACAATCTTTACAAGTTTACTTGCAAAGTACACAAATCGTATAAGTAAAGCAACCTGACATCATGCATTCATATAAAAACATGTTATGATGAATATGTATAATATCAGCTATATTTTACACATCCTAAAGGACTATAAGTCCCAGAAAGCTAAGTAATATGACTAACAAATTCCCTCTTTTTTACAAGACTTTGCTTTCGAGCTTGAAGACACAGAAGAAATCTTTTGATCATTGTTTTAGACAAACTTTCAGCTTCTTGTTGTACATGGTCTTACAAAATATTTCAATATCCACATAAAAGCAAAGTCTTTCTTTTCTGCATGTCAAACTAGCAAACATAAAAGATAAAAACTTCGATTCAAAAAGGTGTGTTATTTTTTGCTCACTTTCAGAGATGAAAGAAAAAAAAAAAAGGGGGCAAGGAGGATAGCTCAGGGACAACACGCTTGCCTTGGTTCGAACCCCAGGTCCGGGCTTAATTAAAAACCTCTGGGTATTAAGCATGTTATAAAAAACCAATTACAAAGAAAGAGAAAGTAAGGGAGATAGATATGGAGGGGATGGGGGAGGGAGTGGGGGAGGGGATGAGGGGGCGGGGGGGAGTAAAGCTTACTATCTGTTCTTTTTCTAAAACATCACCAATTTTCATCACCCTATGTCTGACCAAGCTCGTCCAGTACAGTGTTCTATTTTCAACTTGAAGTGCTGGGTTATGCCATATAGATGCATTGCTATGGAACCACAGATGTTGGTCATTGTCTACCAACCAAGAAATTAATGCATCTCGGGTGCCTGGAATTGGAGGCAAAATACTGCCATTAAGGGCATTTTCCCAATTTAATATTAATTATCTGATTTTAATGGTGACAGCACCTCCTCCTCTATATCCATCCAAATTACAGTAGTGACCTCATTCTGCAGAAAATAATGTGCTGATTATTTAAAGTAAAAAACCTTAATGATCATTTCCAAGATCAGGATATCCAAATCCCGCTTCACAAACATTGCGCATCAGTATAAAACAAGGTTTTTTCAGCATCTTGCCAGTACCCCATAAAAGGTCTGAAAAACGTTGTCTATCTTCTTAAAGGAATAGTTCACTCAAAAATGTTATTGGCTCAAAAGATGGGCCATGATCAAACATATATATAAAAAATATTCATTAAGAAAGTTCCTATGGAAACTTTTGAGCAAATGAGGCTCAAAGTCACACATTTCAAACACTAGGATGCATCCATTTTGTGAAATGGATGAGCCTCCTGTGCTTGTGTTAATCTCTGCCCTTGCGGCAGTAATGAACCAAAAGGCAGCTGGCTGTAATAAACAAAAGCTTCCTGCAGGTGGCTTTTGCTTCATTATTGCCGGAGAGCAGAGATTAACACAAGCTGCTGCTTGTAACTGCTTTAAATTTCATTCTTTTTTCAAAACACTGCATAATAAATGCTGCTTTTTTTTCAAATTAGAAAGAAAACAACCCAACCCAGGGGAGCCCAGGAGACTCAAAGCTGAAGCCACAGCAAACAAATACAACGTTGTTGTATTTATAAATGCTGCGGTTTTCCTTCTACGTTTCCTGTTCTCCTCTGAGCCGCAGGAGCCCGGGAAATGTAGAAAGAAAACCTTACAAATACAACAACGTTGTATTTCTGACTGTGGCGGCTTTCGCTTCGAGTCTCCTGGGCTCCCCCAGGTCGGGGGAGCCCAAGAGACAAAGCGAAAGTCGCCGCAGTCAGAAATACAAAGTTGTTATATTTATGATTTCTGTGGTTTTCCAACCAAGGCAATCACAAATACAAAAATACTGTATTTATAATTGCTGCGCCTTTGCTTTTTGCCTTTCATTTTACATTTTCTGTGCTTCCCTGGGCGTGGAGAGCACCGAAAACATAAAATGAAAGTGAAGGCAGCCTCCTCCATGTACAGCTCTGCTCTGGCTGCAGTAAGCAAAAGCTCCCAGTAGGGGGCTTTTGCTGCTTGTTTAGTGCCGCCAGAGCGGAGCATAACATGAACTGAGGAGGCTGCCTGAAATGGCAAAATGGATGCTCCCATGTAAACACTTTGAGCCTTGTTTGCTCAAAACTTTACATAGGAACTTATGTCTAATGTATGTTTTTGATTATTGCCCATCTTTTGGGACAGTACAATTTTTGAGTGAACTATTCCTTTAAACATTTGTTTAGTGAATTTCAATGGTAAGGATTGAGCAATGTATAAAACTTTAGGTAGAAGAGTTATCTTTATAGTGTTTAACTTGGCCTAGATATTCAAATGTAACTGGTCCCACTTCCTTATTGAATTTTACCATCTTCTTTACATCACTTAGTAGATATATTCCCAAGTATTTTACATACTGTTCAGTCCATTTACAATTCCAGGAGTCAAAGTCACTCCTACAACCATTAGTTGAACGCAGGAATACTTCAGACTTATCCTAATTGATTTTATGTCCAGAGAGAGTGCCTACTTACTCAAATAACTTCAATATTTTACTAAAATCACAAGGCTTGGACAGAATTACTGCCATATCATCCGCATAAGACAAGGCTTTAAATTATTTATCTCCTGATACTATACCCTTTATCTGTTCTTCTCGAATAGAAATGGTTCCTAAGCAATATTGAATAAAACGGTGAAAGTGGGCATCCCTGTCTAGCGACACTTGTCAAAATACATTTTGCAGGGATCACTATTAACCAAAACTTTAGATGTTACTTTGTCCTGTAACCATTGAATCATCCTCATAAAGGCTCCCACATTGTAGCACATAACTTCCCTTCTAATAAAATAGAATTGTATAGGTGTCGTAGTATAGGTATTAATTGTTCTGAAAAGGATTTGTAAAACTCAATCGTTATTCCACCCAGACCTGGAGATGTACTTTTAAGTTAATCAATAGCGGCTACTATCTCCTCCGCAAACACTCTTGGATCAAGGGTACTCTTATTCTCAGGTGTCAGGACTGGCAAATTAATGTTTGACAAAAAAGAATCCAAAACTGACTGCAATGGATTAATATCTTCCGTATAAACCAGCTCAAAGAATGATTTAAAGCCTTCACATATATCCACTTTTTTCATTACAGCAATACCATTATCATCAATCCTTTAAATGTATTGTCTGGTAGTTTGCCACCCTTAACCGCGTTCTCCCAATATCTTTGTCGAACAAAAAATATTCTTTTTCCATTTATAGGTTTATTTTATTCTCTAGGACTTATGATTTTTTTTCTTCATATTTGCCTCAAGCATTTCTAGACAACACATAGCTTTTTTAATGTCTTCAAGTACATTGTCTAATGTTGTAATTTCAGCTAACCCAGTTTTCTTAATGTGGCATGTTCAGAGTTCACCCACCATCACTGCTTTAAAACTGTCCCACATAGTAAACATATTTGTTGTGCCCCCCATTTTCAACAAAAAACATGTCAAACTCTCTTAAAAGTATGCACCACTAGTTTAGAGCTCCATTCTTCAACCACCATCTACTAAAGACTTTCTTTGTGTCATTAAAGAGAGGGATATCTGAACATGCACCTGCCGAATTGCAAATAGATGTTACTGTCAACGTATACCGTATTGTCAATACATTTATTGGCTATCAAGATGTAATCCATTCTAGAGTACGAGTCATGTTTTGGGGAATAAATGGAGTACCCTCTTATTCTCAGATAATTTATCCTCCAAATGTCCACCATATCAACATTTTGTAGCACATTTCTAAATTCTCTGCTTGCCCCTTTGCCTGTGTACCTAAAAGGAGCCGACAGTCCATACTATAGATCACACAGTTAAAATCACCCGCTATTAAGATACTCACCTCGCAACTCATGCAGGTGTGTAGACAATCAGTAAAAAAAGATTCCCCTGAATTACATAGTCCAAAGATGGAGCCAATAGTGATATGCTTGTCATCAAGAACGCGGTGGACTAAAACTACCCTTCATTCAGCATCCCTAACTAAAGTCTCCACGATAAAATGTAAACCTTTGCGAAAGAATACATTAACACCTCTAGACATTGAAACATAGCTACTCAACAGTGCCTGTGTGAATCTTGAGTTAATAAAAGATATATGTTGACACTCAAAAAAGTGTGTTTCTTCAAGAAAATTGATACCTACATTTGCCCTCCACAAACTCGCCAGAATCTTTCCTCTTCCGAGGACAATTCTTACCTTTAACATTCCAGGTAAAAAAATGTAAGTAGCCTCATCACAAAACTGATTGCAAAGGCAAGCATACCAATCCAATTGTTAATCTCTTGCATATTTCCCCCTTCAACCCCCCCCCGCCCATTCAAGGCTATCCCAGTGCAACCAAGGTATCACATGACCCTCGTAAAATAATCTCAACTGCAATTTCAGTGGAAAAAACCTCATAAGAAATTCAGAAACTGTGACATACACATAACGACAAACACACAACATCCAAATCATTAAGAACATATAAGCACATATATCAACCATGAACAAGCCTGATGAACTACAGGCATTTTATAGGTACCAATATTTGCATCCAATAATAACATGATTCAAACTATTCACCCAGACTACTGTGTCTCCTTATATAAACTCAAGCTCCCGCCTCCTATTGAAGATTCACATATTACTAGATGACTAGAACCTCCCTCTACTATATCATAACACTACTACCAGACGAACACATTACCCCCACACATCTACATAGAAATAATTAACCTAAATTAACAGCTCAATACTAATATGCAACCTGCAGTTAAGTGATCTCAATAGACAAACGCAGAAAAATCCATTGGGACAATACCTTCAAATCATTAGGCTCTATAATGAGGTATGAGCCAAACTTGCCACAACATTTCAGGGGTGAGGCTAGGGTACGTAAACAAATGAGTCAGTAGAATAATATCACAGTCAAAACCTGACTTCTGCTTTGATTATGTTGGGGCAAGTGAGTAAGTGACTAGGAAAGTAGGGTCCCCACATACCATTGAAGAACAAATGGTTGCACTTACATCTACATCAATCCCCTCCATGTAGGAGTTTGGACAATTGAGTACTTGCCAATTATAATTATTATTAATATGTACCTTGTAGCAATTCTAGGAGCTTGACTGAGTTGTAATCAAAACAATCCCTGTTGCGGATATCTTATTGACTTGCAACAAAAAAGACCACGTAATACTGAGCCCTGTCAAGTTCGAGCTCTATAATGTAGGGGGGTGTATGGCATTATCGTAATAAAAGAAGCATACCAGTGTAAGCAACTGTAAACTTTGCCAAAAAACGGATCCCAGAGTAACGCTTACTACCTTTTCCACTCCATACACCACCGATGCAGCAACCCGTAATCCAAATGAGGAGTCCCAAAAGTCTACCATACCTTAAACCAGTAACGCTGCACTGTATTTCTCTATTGGTAATCTGCTGGTGGACGTCAGCAGGTGCCCGTCTCTAAAATATACTTCCCCATGATGCTGAAGTCAGGGCCACGATTCAAGATCCTTTACTTAAAGATATCGCCCTTCAAACGCGATCCTGACAAGGTCAAAGTGTCTCGCGACATGACGGTTCATACAGTTTAAAAGGTAACTGTTTAACAAGAAAACATTTTATGAGGATCAAGTAAAAACAAAAATTTACAATTTCATGAGTTCCATATAACTTGTGAATAAATACTATGAGAGGATAAAATAAGCTGAAATATACCTTTCCATAACACGCAAACTAATGTCTAGTTACCCTCCCACTTACAGCCAACTACTCACAGTATTAACATACCTATCTTTTCTTAAAATCATATCAGAGTTCTTTGTCAGGACGCAAACTTCTTCTTCCATAGGTTCTTGATCCAGAACAGTTAAAAATGCTTCTGCGCTGTGATGATCAGCAAAGGAATGTAATTTGCCATCAAGTAGAACTCTGAATGTTGATTGATAGAGTATTTCCAATATTTATTTCTTGCTTTTTCTTTTACCAGAATCAAAAAATCTCAATCACATTTCTGCTTAAATCTCCAAAGATCATGATTTTATGACCACCCCATGAGAGATCTCCCAATTCACAAGTTTGCTTAATGATCCATTTATTTAACTGGGCATTTAACAAATCCTACAATAAAGTGTTACGGTTTGTGTCCGGACTTTTTGGATGAAATATGTGGGGTTACCATGTTCAGCATTTTCAGGAAAACCAGCAATCCGGGTGTTATTTCACCTGGAATAATTTTCTTGTTCTGATATCTTAAGCAAGCCTTTCATTATGCAACTTTACTTTATTACATTGGTATGGCGCACCACTGACCCAGAGGCCTAAAGCTGCAAACCAAATCGGACAAACAAAAAGGTAAACACAAAAACTCCAAAGGTCCGTTTTTGGTCAGCCTTCATCGGTTTGCCATGAGCCGCAACTAGTTGTTCTTCCACTGTAGTTCCATTAGATGATAATTCCTGGTACTTTTCTTCACATTTGAACAGTGTTGCCTTAATGGATGCAATGTCCAAACACACACACACACACACACACACACACAACTCCAGCAATTTGTCATCTATTCCCTCATTGCTGGTATTCTCAACTTCCTCTTCACCTTTCTGTCTGGCGCTTGGCTGGTTGAGATACCTCAGGGATGTTCAAATCAGCCATTATTGTAAACTTAGAAGTAGGTCAGTGCTGGTGACGCAGGAGATCATGCTTCAAGATGCCATCTCTGAAGCTGGCAGTTGTAGAATCAGCAGGAACTGGATTTAAGCCCAAGGGTTCCCCCAATTTTCTTGGAGAATTTGAGATCTACCAACAACAAATAGTATTTCTCAGATTAATCGTTCCTCTCAGTTTGTACAGCCGATGGCTTCTTTTGGTTTGGGACCTTTCACACACTGTCCCCCAGTATGCACCGTTTTCTCCTCCAAAAACAAAAAAGCATGCATTTCTCAGCAAACTCTTTCTCCATCCCCCCACTGGGGTTCCCGCTCTAGGATCTTTCTCCTGCTCACTTTTAAACTTTCACCCTTCTCTACATCTGCAGGCACAAATTCTCATCCCTCCTCGTGCTCTTGTCCTCACTCTCCTCTTTCCCGCTCTGCTTGGTGCCCTAGTTTTTCTGGCCAGGACATGTCAGCACATTGGATTTATGCATGCAGTAATGCCTCCTGTTCTTCACCACCACACTGGCTTGCTAGCCATCAACGATTATAGTTACTCAGTCTTCTTCTATTTCTACCGGATCATTATCAAACAATGGCAGGAGGACCCGATGTTCACTAGAAAGTCTTTTCAGTAGACCTTGGTGCTCGTCACATGACTGTTAAAAGTAATGAGAGCATCAATGGAAGCTCTCTCGGCATATCCGCGATTCTTAACACTAGTCATAGGGTCGGAGCATACAATCATTCTTTGTCTTCCTTGAAGCAAAAAGTGGGTGCCCTTTGTTAAAGTGTAGACCCACAGTATCCGCTTGACAAAATTTCAATTTGCCCCATGTCAGATGGCAGCATTTCTTTCAGTGCAGATTTGTTTCTTAGAATTCTAGTTTGGAGTTGCCCTACTGTATGACAGACTACAATTACCAATTGGAGCGGCATGTGATTGGTTGCCTGCACCTTACACCTGGTGTGAAATTATTGTGTAAATAGCTGTAGAGGAAAGGAAGATATACTATAGAGTTTATCATGGGAAATACATTTAATGGACATTAGAGTGGATTTCTTTCCATTTGGTTTTACTCACGGTCTTAGTGGAATACAATTAAACATACATTAGCTTCATTTTTTAAGGCATGTTCATTATCCCATGCTGAAGAGATAAAATCAGGGTTAAACAGGTCTTTGATTGTTGAACACCGTTCATAAAAGTCTGTATTTGGTTGGCAGTTACATTTATTTATGTAATGGCACTTCGAGGCACTTTATGGCGAACTGGGGCACACTTGTGCATCACTTTCGGCTTTAAACATTGAAGCAATCATGTGCAGCAACGTAGAAGAGCAACACAAACAACTAGCCAGATAAAGACCAGCCTCAAATGGCTTCTGCAGGAAGACATTTTACACTTCTTTCTCACTTTTTGGATTGTTCTCAAAAACTGACTATACGGTATACAATGTTGCAAAAATACAACTGGCTTCCAAGAAACATTCTTCAAAAGTTGAGTGCAGAGACGTACAGTTTATTTACTGCAAGCACTGTAATACAAGTTCCATGGCTGATTATGCTAGTTTTGAGTACAAACCAAGATATGGGAAAAATAACGATACAATGCCTCCCCACAGAAGCCAATTAAAGGGGTCTTTTTTCTGGGTACACAAGATATTTGTACAAGCCTGTTGCTTTTCCAGTAGGGGCAACAGGTGTTCACATCAATTAAAACAAATTATGCTTTAGAGTGCCCAAGAGAGCCTGCAGATTTTTCCAAACCTTTTCCTCGGATCAATAAAGCCCACAAGTGCGGATTCATCGGAAAATACATATATGTCACAGACAATGCATGGGCCTTAATTCGGAGGAATAATCTAGATAACGACTGGAGTGGGCAGTGGGGTATACATTATCATACTAAATGGTTTCTTGTCCTCCATGTTGCAGAGAAAAAAGGAAGGCAATCAAGCAGATTAACTGAAATTCTGAACAGCCACTTAATCAAAGCCATTAATGGTTCTGGTCAAGACCTGGACTAAGTCACAAGGACCTCAAAGTTGTGGGAGCCCCTTAAACAAGAAATCGATCGAATACCTTCTCACTGGTACTGCCAACACATCAACTTGGCACCATCTCTCCTGCAATTTAGGAAGAAACTGAAGACCCTGATATTAATGGAACACTTCCTTGAATGTTGATCGCTTGCTAATGGAACAATTCCTTAAATGCTCACTTCATAGTACTACTCACCCTTGCTATCCCTGACCACCTCTCTGTGTTCTCCCCTTTTTAGTTTTAACAATTAGGTGGTGCTTTACCACCAGCCAAAAAACCAAAACGATTTGATGCCTACATAAAAGCCAAATTGTTGGCTTTTGCCAATGCTTACTACAGTGATCTACTTGCTTCCAGATACCTTGGCACTATCCAAGGCCTATACAAAGTTGAAACGTGATAAATTAAAGGCAGTGCAGAGTATCGCCCAAGACTTCACAACCTATGCTCAAGAAGTTTAAAGAAACAGAACAAACATGTCATATTGACACTGTCTCTTGCTCATTGTGACGTAGCAAGTGTTGCAATACTGCAGTGGTGTAGACATGGCATAGCATGAGGGCTAAAGCCTGCCATCATAGATCACACCCAAGTTGCCAGTCTGGCCACAACTCACTTCAGACCTTTCCTGACAGATAATGAGTACCCATTTGCTTGTTTGAGGCATACACAAAGTTTCAATTTTTTTTGGTGGCACCGAAAATGTTATGCTCATTATCAATAACTACAAGTTACCTACCTGTATCACAACAGGACAAAAACATATAACTTTATTCCACAGGCTCGTCTGGGGTTTGCACGTTGCGAAAGTAGTAAAGCCCATAATGTGCAATGGCAGATCTGAGATATCAGAGTCTTGTTTTTCAGGCTCTCATAAGCATTCTTGTAATTGTAGGACTGCATTTAGCAACTGTGACGAATGCAACAAAGTGACAAGTGCCAACAACGCCAAGGATTTTAAAAAAACCATGATGATTTCAGCATCCTGCTCCAGAACATATTTATGAAACAAGAGGGTGCATGAGGTAGTCCAGTGAAAATATTAGACTGTGGTTTGTCTGGACTAATCACTTTAGAATAGTCACACTCTGTTATTTTGCGTGCAGATGACTTCATTGTCTACTAAGTCTCGTATTTCTTCTCTGGCTAAACCCATCTGTTTTCACACTAATATATTTGTAAGATCTGCCCTTTTCTGGCCACCATGGCGATATACCAACTGATATTTTCTAGTCTCGATTACTACTACACCTTCTTCTTCTCCTCCTCCTCCTCCTCCTGCTCCTCCTTTGCTTAGTCTCCCCGGTACTGCCGTTTCATCCCTACTATCGTTATGCTGCTTTAGGCCTACATTCCTCTCCCCCCAGTTTCACATTTCTCCTTCTCCTGGCTTCTCTTCACAGGTTTCCCCTTCCCTCTTGGCTATATGTTTGCTATCTTTGCATTGTTTCTAAATCTGTTCATGATCTTGCCCCTTCCTGTCCATCGTCTCTTGTATTCTCTTAAAATCCACCCAGTTCTTTTTAGCTCCCCTTATCATTTCATAGCCGTTCCTTGTCCTACACATCTCAATTATGTTTTCCTACTTTATCTTTGCTTGCCAAAAACAAACAAAAATATCACAAATGTTTAATGCGCTTCCATTTTTATTATGCTTGGATCTCACTCGTGCCACTTTCAGCTCACCATTTATGACTCATTCTCCTTCTCATTGTTAAATGCATACGCTTATTTTTACTATTTGTATTTACTTTTCATTTGTCACCGAATGACAAAGAGCTTTACTGACAATTAAACAAAATGATCTACGAATTCAAATTGAATGATAAGTTACATGAGCTACAGCGTTGCAGAGTGGTAGAAAGCGGAGGCGGGTTATTTTGGCACTCGGGACCAACATTTGCTGAACAAATGGCCAGATTGGGGAGGTGGCGGGATCCACCATAACTCAATAATAACGTTGAAAATGTTAGCACCAAAAACCAATGAGATAGAAGGTCAACTGTAAAGCTGCACCCAAATGAAGATGAACACTCATTAACGCACAAGCCTTGCACGTTTGTAAGATTGTCACCAGAAGAAGATGGTGTGCGATCATACATTTCGAAATTTTCAAATGTGGAAAGTTCACCAGCACTTCTTTGACACTACCACCATAACAGCTACAAGCAAATCAAACACACAACTTATTCTAGAATTCCCACATTCTGAAAGGTGATGGGATCCCAAGAAGGGTGGCTTGTTCATCTCACATTTCAATTGCATTACCTTGATAACCATCTAAGCAACCCACGCAACAGACTTCCACTTCCCACATCTATTTTATGGATTTTGAAACCGCATCTCCAGATACAAAAGTGAAACTATGGGGAAATATCTATTTCAGGCATTTGAAAACAAGTATGATTTGGGAAATCAACTAGGGATTACTGAATATGAAGTACAAATGTCCAATGATCAATCTAAACGTTCACAATACTTTGTGAGTGTAACAAGTAACCCATGAGATTCTCAAAACCAAGCTAACACCCTTTTGTATGAGACAAAAGGTGAGAATGGGCATTCATAGCAAAAACAACAAGCAATGACAAATAACCCACCTCTCCATGAGAGCAAGTATTTTAAGAGCAATCCTTACAAAAAAAAAATACTCTTCTAGCTGCACCCTACTCAAGCTAGAACAAACTCACTGCTCATTGACCCCACGAAAACACCTGCCAAAAAGTTTGCTACAGAAACTTTGCCTCAAATAAACCGCAAATAAACCCAAAATTCGGATCATCCAAAGCATCGACTGTGCAAACACATGAGGCCCGATTCACAGAACGTTTTCCTTTGGGACTGCACCATTATAAAAAACGCTTCTGTGAATCAGGCCCATAATATCACAACTGCAAACAGAACAAATGCTGCTGGCGCGATATGCTCCGATTTGAGTATGAAGGGAATGTTCTAGTTCTAAATAGCGCAAACGCCAGAGGTATATGGATAGTCTTGGTTTTCAAAGACATCAAATCGATAATGGATGCAAACCTGTCAGGACTTTCGGGGGGGGCAAACCTTTAAACCCTACTCTGCAGTGTTAAGAGAACCAATGGGGAGGGTGATAACAGCAAATTTAGTTGTCTAAACATGACAACTTATACCGCTCTCTTTCGCTTCCAATCTAAAGTGAAGGTTAATTACTGCAAAGGGCAATAGGCACCCTAACATAAATTAAACAAATTTACATCTATGCAACAACAAAGAAACAAAAGCGAATTGTAAGTCTTATATACCCTTTTCTTTACTATATTTTTCATGCAATTTAAGGTTGATTGGGGAAAGGGAACTAAAAGTAACTTTTCAGGTAAGGTAATGGCCACTTAGTCGGGGAAAATCTGTCCTGCTGGGATTCATTTGGCATAATAGGCACCTAAACAAAAAAAGTGGTAAATGACCAAAGAGCTTATCTTGGACTGATGCGGACTTCTGATCTCGCATTAGCTGCCTCACCTTATTCAGCTTCTCATCCGCCTTACAGTTTGGAACTGGAACTGGACAGCTCTGTGCCGCAGGTGGCGTCTGATCCAAAGATATAACAAAAAAATGAGTTACCAGGGTTCTCACTTCCACTTTATTATTTCAGTCAGTGGGAAGGGGCAGGACATTGTTTCGGATACACTTTCAGAGATCATGTCAAAGGTTGGTCACAGGGAGATTTTGTCCAGCCGGGCCAAATGTAATGGGGTACAGACCTCAACAACAACAAATAAAAATATCATTTGTGAATGGCTAAAGAACTTATCTTGTGCTACTCTAAGACTTCTGAGCTCTAACAAGTTCTCACCTTCTTGCACTCATGTTGTTTGTCACACTCTCCGAGTAACCTGCTTGGCGCTGTACGTGCACTCTGATTTAAAGAAACAAAAAAGGATCTTTAAGGCCAATTTATTATTTAAATACAACTTAAGGACCACAAGACTGAGTCTGGGGAAGGGGCAAGACATTGTTTAAAAACATGTCAAAGTTCACTGCTAACGTTCGTCACTTAGTCTGGTTGTTGTGTGAAGCCTTGGTAATTTGATGTAATGCAGACACCAAACAATTAACAAAAGCAACAGTAGAAAAGATCAAAGAATATAGCTTGGGTTGCTCTACATTTGATTACTAACAGGCTATCTCACCTTCTTCAAATCTTGTTTCTCACACTCTGCAATTATACTGCTTGGTGCTGTATGTGCACTCTTATTCAAATAAACAAAAAATGATCTTTAAGGCCAATTTAGTATTTTACATAGCACTTATAAACCAGAGTATTGGGTTCACGGATGGGGGGCAAAGGGGGGAGGCCAGGATAATGGTCAAATGGAGGTCCACCTCCCTGGAAAAACTCACTTACAAAAGGATATGTCGTCCTAGTATCTCACATTTTCTGGAACGTACAGCCCAAAAACATAACAGAGGGAACAAATAAAGGGAAACAAACAGAAAGCGGTGTGTGGGCTGATCACTCCCAGGTTGTCACACACCATCCCAAACTGGTCTTCTCTCCAAAACCCTGTTAACTGATGGCTTGGTAGCCAACATGGTGCCTGATACAATGAAATAAAAGAGGGTAAGAAGGGCTGATATCTCACTTATTATTTTAAATACAACTTATAGGCCACAAGATTGAGTCTGTGGAGGGGGCAAGCCATTGTTTAAAAACACGTCAGAGTTCATGGAAAACGTTGGTCACTTAGTCTGGGAAGTTGTGTTAGGCCTTGGTAATTTGATGTAATGCAGACACCAAACAAATAAAAACAGTGGTAAGACCAAAGCACACAGCTTGGGCTGCCCTACTTCTGATCACTAACGGGGTGTCACACTTTCTTCAACCTGTGTCGTTTCTCACACTCTAAAAGTATACTGCTCTGTGCTGTACGTGTATTTTGATCCAAAGAAACAAAGAGGGAACTTTAATTTTTAGGCGGCACGATTGGGTTTTATTATGGGAGATAACACAGGAAAATATTCAAACGTTTATCTTCATGGGAAGCTTACTTAGTTAGGAATCTGTTGTCTGCTTATGTCAATTTGTATTGAATAGTACACCCCCCAGAAATAAAGCAAAGAAACAAAATTATCCAATAGCTTATCTTGAGCTGTTCACTCACAAATTGTCCCGCCTTCACGTCCTAATCATCCCTCTCAAACTCTTATCTGATGGTTTAGTGATATGCCTGACGTCTGACCGAAGAGAAATAAAGAAGGAGCTTCAAGAGTCCCACACAGAACTTATAGACTGAATCACGGGAAGCAGAAGGACATGGTTCACATACATGTCAGAGGTAATGTGAAGATTGATCCAAGTGACAGACTAGAACGTTATACAGAACACAAACAACAAAAACAGTTTCAAATTGCGAAATGACGCATATTGGGCTACTGCAAGATGCCCAATAACTTGAGTTTTCTCACCTTCTTACACTCGAGTTGTCTCTCACACTCCGAGAGTACCCTGCTGGGCGCTGCACGTGCATTCTAAATTCGAGAAACAAATTAGGAGGTTTAAGCTCTCCTCCGAATTTTACGTAGTACTTAGAGACCACAAGATAGGGATCTAGGGTGGAGGAAAGTACAGGAACATTTTCAAATATGGATTCAATTTTGTCTGGCTACATCAAATTAGATGATACATACTAACAAACAAGAAAGAATAGAAACAACAAAAGTGGGAAATTATCAAAAAGCTTATCTTGATCTGATCACTTACGAGTGGTCTCACCTTCGTAAACTCGTCTTCCTTTCCAAACTCTGTGACGTGAAAGCTTGGATGTGTACGTGGAGTCTGATCCAAAGAAACAAAAGGGGAGTTTTAAGGGCAACATACCTCATTATCTCATACAGCACCTACATATCACATAAATGAAGATGATAGGTTGGAGGCTCGGAGGGCTGCTACATGTCCCAGTTCAAGATAATGGTTTATTATTAGTGTCCCCCCCCCAACCACTTTCATATAACTTGAAAGGCTTGTTACTGAAGTGTTTGCTCAGTAATTGAGGATTTGTGCCACTCACCAGGACTGCGTGATTATGTGCAACAGGGCATGACCGTTTAATAATCTAATGGAATATAGGGTGATTGTAGTTGAAGGGTGAGTGCATTTTCAATGGTGTGGCTTTTGCCAGATATGGCAGCTCCCCAATAAAATGAAGAGCAGATCCCTAGGCTAGGGCTATTTGCTTTGGGCTGTGATCTGGTGCCTTTTCGTCATTTGCACTTGAAGGCCAACAGGCTTGTGCCTATTCAATAGAGCCAATGCTCATTTGTATGGACACTGATCAAGGTTTTGAGACAGATGCCCAACACATAGGTAGTGGACAAACCTTTGGCAGCACCAGGACATAAAGGACTGACCGAAGACTAACCGTACACCATGTGAATCTAAGGGATAAATGGACGAGATCTACTCCCATCACACACCACAACTCCCTCTTCAGAATACTTTTCGGAATAATTAACCCAATTGCATATAGTTATAACTGATAGAATACAAGGGTAATTAGCTAAGAATGTGTCCACATTAACGGGCAATTCCCAGAGGTTTTGCTCATTAACTGATGGATTGTTCCACATCAAGTACTACAGTGTATTTGGATTCCATTTAATTTCTGTAAAGACAGTTAACTGATTTAATCTCAATTTCCTTTCACAGATGTCTGAGGCACAGTGTGAGCGGATGAAGGTCTAGGAGCATTGTACCCAGTGATAGTTATTGAACATCTGTCTGATAATGTATTCATGATAATGTATCCATTTATCGACTCCATATTGAACCATACTGAGGTTTAAGACCTGTACAAGCTGATAATTATATTCAAGGAAAAACTTGCTGCAGTGCAGTTAAGGGGAATACATTTAACACAACAAAACCCTTCAAATTGAGCAGATTGGAAAACTCAGGATAGGCTTAACTCGGCATGTTCCCGTTGATCTCCTCCAAAATGCCATTTTGTATGGCATCGTAAATTCCTTCTCTTATAATATATATCTGCTCTTGGGCTTTACAACTGGAACGTGCCGAGATAAGCAAGTCCCAAGTTTCCCAATGTGCTAAATTTCAAGGGTTTTGTTGCGTTACGTTTACTCACCTTAACTGTACTTCAAATAAAGGTTTTTCCTTGAATTTCAAGGTTTTTGTAATACCATCTTTTTTTTCATGCCTACTGTATATTTTTCAGCGCCACAGTCCATGGCTTTCAGCCGTGCCCACTGTATATTTATCAGTATCACGGTCCACAGCCTTTGGCCACATAAAGGTTTGGTTCGGCCCCTAGAGCCCAAAGTAAGTTCAGGTGAACTTAGAGAATCAGCCAATCCTAGCCCTGCACCAATCTCAGAACACATGAAGATCCTCACAAAGAGCCCAGCACATGCACAGGGAAGAGAGCCTTGCAAACCCAGTGGACCCAGTCACTCAGTGTCAGTTTTTGGAAAAGAGAAATGGTATTTGGATGCAGTTGTTGAGTAGAAAAGAATGTAAGGAGCAGAGGCTGGAGTGGCAGAGGACACTGGAGAAACAAGAATTAAAGGGGGAGACAAGGCTAGTGTGCAAAGTATTGGAGGGTGAAAGTAGCATGGAAGAAGTTGTAGGGTTACAAGTGCAGCATCCCAAACGTGGAAGGAGGTTCGGGATGCGTAAATTCTATTAACAAGAAGAGCTGGTCATTTTGCATGCTCACCATTTAGTTTAGCATTTTTTCCACCAGTGCCAGCTTTAACACATTTTAGAGAGCATCACGCGGTGAAAGGAGGAGCAGCAACAATATGGTTTATTCATTTTTAGAGTTTGGGCACAGGATACTTTAAGGGCTTTGTAGCTAGCATCAGTGAATTGATTTGTGCTTTGTTAGTATTTAGGAGAACTCAGAATATATTGCGTTGGGAGTTGGTGAAAAAGTGGCTGAAGTGTCACATAATACAAGCATTGGGTAGGATAGATGTTGACTGTTTAGTAACATAAGGGCTGTCGGCCACGTTAGCAAAAGTTCTGTCATTTTGAATTAAGCCCTGTTCGAGGTTGCAGCTTTTGTTAGAGCAAAGGCTGCATCTAGGAGCTTCTGTTCTGTTAATTTAATTAGATTATATTATATTCCTCCTTCCACCCAGCGAGTGTTTAGGTCCTTCTAGGAAGGGGGAAGCACCACGCAGATAGATGATGGTGCAAGGCCAAGCAGTGCACAGGAACTGTGAATGGGATGCATTATATCACTTTTATTCCTGCCGATTAAATCAGTGCAGCAGCTGTGAAGGACAAATCTTACTGAACACAAGGCCTGGTGTCCAGACATTGGCAAAGTGTTGAACGAGGTTGTAGTTATACTGCCCCCATTGAGAAGTGAAAGGTCAATTAGAACTACAGGTTTAAAGCTAAATAGAACAAATAAGAGAAATGAATACCCAAGAACAGTGTCTCAGTTGTGTTTTTTGTAAATCTACCTGGTTGCAAGGGAGATGGGGAAGCATGTGTACTAAGAAAGCAACATGTTTCAAGATGGGAGTCGCAAGAGGTGTTGCCAAAAAGCACAGCTGCAAGGCCGAAGAGCCATTCGAGGTTGCCAAGCTGTCTCGTCTCATGAAAAAGTAGTATTGTGTTCACTTCATTGCCACAGGGTATTGACTTGATTATTCACACTAACTCATGATTGGGACTTCGAGAGGCATGTACATCACAAATTATCTGAAGTTGTTTTGACCAATAAGGAAAGTCCACCGTTGCAACAAGTTACCTGAATGTAATGAACCAAGCAGAACCAAGTGTTTTTGCTGACTGCACAATTAGGTCATTCACAGGGGGCTGTACTCACGCCATCACAGCTACTTAATTGACCAACGGGGTAGTAAAATATGGGTGGTTTCTGGATAGGGGGATAGCCAATAGTAAATGTGGGATTAATCTGTATTGGATACAGGTTGTAAATGTAGTTTTTGTGGATCTCGTCTTTAAAAGCTGTAACTAACGTGGGCTTTGGCGAGCGAGTTTTCAGTTCTACAGAGCTTACTGACCATCCCGACCATATTTGTATAGAATAAAATTTGTTTTTCTTGCTAAGCGTGCACTCCTTATTGACTCCTTGGATTTATCTCCAGATTCCCCAGAGAGGCTGGGAGCTCGGGTTGCATCTGCAGTGACCAGTCCATGTGCACTCCCTGAGGTGGTTTGCAGGTGCCGCGTTTCCAGAAGGCTTGCCTGATCCTTAAAGCAGGGTGCTGCACCCAGCTGTGCAGGCAATTGATTGGGGACAACATCGGAGGAACTTGGAGGAAACTTAAGAACGCGAGTGCAGTCTTCCGGGAAAAACAAGGGAGGTTAACAGGTTTTGTGTGTATGAGTTAATGAAGAAAGAGAGAGAAGGGAAATCTCCTCGAAGATGAGGAAAGACAGCATTGTGATTTTATGTGAGTTTTTGATTAATAGAGCAGTGAAGCTCCCCTGCCGTGGGAAAAGAGGACTTCACGAATAGTAGGTGAAGAATTGATGTGGGGCATCTCCCCTTAGAAGGGGAAAGACAGCACTGCAGTGGAAGTGATGTTCCTGTATGGAAAGGGCCTGGTAGCCTTCTGTCCTAGAGTGAAATGGGCGTGAAGAGGGTTGATTTACCTCGTTTTGAGAGAAGGAGGCAGAGGAAGGGTCTAAAAGTGTGTAAAAAGAGGTGTTATTAGTGGCTTTGTTAGTAGTTGTGTAGTTAGCAAGATTTGATGTGGGGCAGCAGTAGTAAAGGTGTTTTGAGGTGGTGTGGGTTTTTTGGGATTTTTGTTGTGGGAAAGAAGATCAGTTTTGTTGGGGAACTGTGGCTTTGAGGAGAGATGCCGCTGGAATGGTGGTCGGCACAATTTATAGTTTAAATGAGGTTGGATTGGAGAAGGAGTATGGGTACGCTGTTGGAACATGTGTAAAATGCTCCCGCAGTACAGGGAGAAAGCTTTGAAGTACCACCTTGAGGGGGGGTTCAGTGAACAGAGGGCAAAATGTTTAAAGCTTGGCATGAGGAAGGCACACATGATAAAAAATATATTGGAACATATGCATATGCATTTATAGTCAACATATAAAATAAAGTAGAAAAATAGACAGAGTGGACTTGAATTATAGAAAATGTGTAAGACAGAATGCCCCAGATAACCACACAGGTGGTGTGGGGGGTGAAAATCAGACAAGCCACTGCCCCACCCCCATATGGGTACTTTCCTTTACAGCCTGCCGCAGGGAACACCAAACCTCCCACACCCAGTATTCACCCCCCACTGAGCCCAAAGAAGGCAACACCAGCAAAGCCGAAATCTAAAACACGATACTCATTGATTATGGAACCTGAAAAAAAGACTTTCAAAGAACTAGAAGCAGCGCTAAAGAAAACAGAAGGAGCTAGCATGAGCAGTACAGGGGACAAGAGGGGCAGTGCACAGTGATGGGCATAGATGAGTGGAGGGTGGGACATATTCTAAGATCGATAGCAAGGTTATCAAGATATAAAAAAGGTATACTGAAACGAGGAATATCCCTAATTCAGGGGGAGCTCCAGAGTTTTCACATCAATGGGATGGACGCCGCAACAGCGTAAATTATGAAATGATAAACCGTGAGGTAGATGCTGCAGGTGAAGGTGGGGCTTGGGAGGCAGATTAAGAACAGGTGGAAGTTACACTATGAGGCCCTCGGCTTAGACCGCAGCCCAGACAAATTGCCCTACTAAAAAGGTAAGAAGCGAAGGAAGATATCCCACAATAGAAACAGAGAAACGCAGTTCTCATTGCTCAAAAATGGGGAGTAGAGCATTTTTAGTGGCTGGACGGAAATGGTTTGAAACAACCTAATGCCTAGAGAAGCAGACAGCAGGGATCACATTAGCTGTAGGAGACATGAAGACAAAACACGGAAGTAAGCAGAGTATCCAGGGGTACAAATGAACAATGACCATCATGATGGCGCTCCATTTAACAATTGTCGAGCAAATATGGAAAGCATTGAGGGGCGCACACCGACACACCAGACAAATTCAATCATGGCTCGCACCAGGAAGGCAGATGCACTCTACATTCATCATATTCAGGAGATGCTGCGAGCAGAGACGGGGAAGCATGGGACAATAGTATAGCTATATTTTAACATGTTGCAGAAGTGCAACACAATTTGGATAAAGTGGTTGGTATGGAGGGTAAGAGATGGGTGGGAAAACAGGCACACAGTGCATTATTGTAGGAAGAGGGAGAAAGATACATCGGAGCAAGTGCAAAGGGCGGTAGCCAAATTGGTCCAGAAAAAGTTCCCTCAATTGAGCATGGAAGGAGCAATGATTACTAGCACTGCAGAAGGGCAGTCCAACCAGACAGACACGCAGGGTTGGTTAGAGGGGTATGCATATGACAGAAGGGAGAATGGAAGTTTTATGAAGGGAAGAGAAGGTTTTCAGAAAGCAAAAACGGTGGATTCAGAGGTATGAGGCCCAGGTTTGGAGGACAGTGTTGGTCTTGTGGAAAGAGGACATTTTGCGTGAGAAAGCAGGAGCAGACCACATTTTTCGTCTAACAACCCTAGTGGTCCAGTGTTTCGGCTCACCTATAACCCACCGTCCCAATTGCAGCCCCCAGTTATCCCATATGCCCCAGGTCCCATGCAACCCCAAAGCTGAATACAAACAAAACAGATTCAGTATTTAAAGCCTGAGATAACAGACGTATGTGCAACACCCACCCACGTAGAACCCTACACAGCTGTGGGATAAAATTACCCTGCCACAAAGTACAGTGATGCACAACACGAGGGCTAGTGTTTTGGGGGCAATTTCTTCCCACTTCCAGGCACAAACACTTATTCCCAATAGGACAGCACACAGAGATCTGACTTGCCAAGTTCCATCAATCCCTTCGGTGATGAATCCAATGGAGTGTTCACAGAATCCCGAGCGGTGACCGCCTCCAATGTGGCCAGGGGACGGAAGCCGCTACCTGATCCGGACCCTGGGGGCTGCTTTATGAGGGAGGTTCACATGGGAGAAGCCAACTACTGGAGGGATGTGTGATGAATCCTGCAGAATCCTCACAGAATCCCTGCCTAAAGTCTCCTACCTGGTGGCCAGGGGAAGGCAGCCGCTACCTGATCCTAACCCTGAAGGTGGTATCACCTGGCAGGAGAAGGCCCCCAAGGGAATAGGGAGATTCTGTTAGGAGAGACGAAGGATTGTTCTTATTCAGAGAGGGAGAGATCTATGATCCCAGAATATTTAATGGTCTGGGTGAGACTTCCCATCACGTAGATACCTACATTGAGGTCAGGCAAAATTCTTGTGATTACCAGAGAAATTATATATTTGGAATTCAGAACATTAACACTGACTTCTGATGAATATCATTCTTCCTTGAATCTGAATCAACCATTACACACCACCTAAAACCCTTTCCTAAGGATGTATTCACTAAGCAATGTAAATCCAATATTGTTGAAGTTTATAGTTATGAAGGAAATGGTAATCAGAAAATTAAGGACTTCAAGTCCCACAATGCCCTGAGTACTGGGACGCGAGGCACTCAACTGAGGTGTGCAGTCTAGTGGTTCTAATGAACCGCACATAAGCTGGATCTTGGAATATATAAGGTCCCCTTAGGTGCAGGCCATTAGAACAAGAGGGTGGAGTTGCAGAGACCACCAGTTGCAGTAGAATAAGGGAAACGCCAGAGCTGCCATTTCTGAAGCTGATGTCAGTCCTGAGATGATCTCCAAGGTTAATAACCTGAATTGCACAGATTGCGCAGTGGGAAGCGGTGTTGTGGCAGGGTTTTCCCCCTGGCGAGAGAGGCTCTCCTGTTTCAATGCAGTGTCCAGGGGGCTGGTGAGCACCAGCGTTCACTTCACTAGGAACAAGAAAGCAACTTTCCTATTCGGTGTGGGCTACGGGAACCCAGAAACAGCATGCCCAGCAGACGGAGGCAGAAGCAGAACAAGCAGGGGCAGCAGATGACATGAATTTGTGAGTAGAAGCCGGTAATTTTACCACGGTCGGGTGATCCCGGTAGGCTCCGTACACAACCGCTGACCACTAATGGTCATTTTGAATATCGAACTAATATAAAGAAGTTGTGCTGGCGAAATTAGAACTTTGTAAAGAGGCAAGAAGAGAAAGATTACAATAATTGTTATAAAAGTCAACACCATTGCCAAAGTAAAGAGGGGGCTATACTTCAGAGCATATAATCCATATTGGCTAACTAACAAGAGAACATTGTTGCCTGAAGACTACAACTATTGTTGGCAGAATAAGGAAGAGGCAATAGTTAAGCAAGACATCAAAAAGCACTGCATAAGTCAAAGAAGCAATTGTAAGAAAGAAACATTGTCAGCAGTTAATTGATGTAACAGCGGGAAAACAGAAGTAGCAGCAGAGAGGACCTCCTGATATAGATTTTACAGGGAGAGAGCAGTATAACCTGCATCGCCCGTGGCAAAACAAGAGTGGAACAAATTGCACCAATGTGTAACATGTTTTCCCAAAAGAAGTTGTGAATGTCGATGTTGAAAGTTAAAGACTTTTCTATAGGTTTGAAGTAGACCTCACCAGAGAGTACTAGTAGTGGCAGGAGCTTTTGTTTTAGCAGGCGAGTACACTAGGATAGAGACTTTTTAGTGGTAGTCCTGACAGGTTAGTGGACCAGGAAGAAATCATTGAAGTACTGTATTGTGGTTGAAGGATATAAGAAGTGGCAAAGCCACTAAAGTGTTTCATGAATTGTTGTGCAATCATCTGGACACAACTTTGCTGTCAATACAGAAGAATTGTGAACGTGTTTTGTTTCTCAAGAAGAAGTTCTTGTGTTGAACCTTTTGTTATAAGTGGAGAGATAAAGACTTGTCACCTAGTTGAATTGTAGGCTAAAGTCCAAGTGAAAGACTTTAGAAGCAAGAACTTGATTTATTTATTTATATAGCGCACAAGCAGCCCAAGGGCACTGAGGCGCTGTTACTTGCATGAGCTTAGTTACAGAGGTGCAGGCATGGTAGCAGTAATTGGCATATTACAGATAAGTACAGGCATAGTTATCATTACAGCGTATGCAACTGGTCATTACAGCTTAGGCAATGGTTGGAATTAGTGCTGCTGCGAGGGACCTTATGAGAAGAGGGTGGTTTTCATTGCTTTGCGGAAAGCGAGGCGGGAGGGCTCACTTTATGATCCAAACTTGGCTACAAGAAGGAATTTGTTTATTTGAACGTTTGAGTGAAATTCATTTTTAATCTGGGGAAGGGGATCTGACCCAGGTTAAAAGGATACACAGTTATTAGGTCTATGTTGAATATAACTTGATTGTTACATTTTAACTGCCATTTATTACCTTTATGAATTGATGTGTGTACAAGTGTGAGGGGCGGATTCATTTTGTTAGAGTTTCCTTTAGTTTATTTTGATAGGCAGGGAAATCCTCTTTAGGTTAGGGTTAGTGTGAGGTGTTTATATAACCCTTATTATTTAATAAAATGGCCTCTTGTGAAAAACCCTTGCCAAGTTTTCTGCCTCACATTTCTGGCCACTCATATATGTCATGACTTCATTGGACGAGACGTGGCATCTTCCCCTTTCCCATGAGGAAGGCTCTCTAATACCCAAGACTTTAATGACCTATTGTCAGATGCTGGTTTCCCCCTGTAGAGGAAGTGAAGAAAACTCTTCTCCATATTCTGGTCAAACCCCCACCTACGACCTAAATGTACAACATTTTTTTTCTGATGTGCCTTCATGTAAAACCACTGGGAAAAGCTATATAAACACTGTGTCCGACACATATGGACTCCAACTCCGATAATCATTCAAGTACTGAGACGAGGAGGATGAAGCAGTTGGTACAAGGTAACAGGAGCCTGAAGCTCAATGTGCAGACTAGTTCTACAGAATCACCTGTGCGCAGGACATTTAAAGATGACAACCACACTACCGAGTAGGGAAGTGCAGGAGAAGAACAAGTTACTTACCAAAATGGATTGTGTCCTCCAATGTATTCCTTATCTATGACAGACTCCCAAAGCAGTAACCATGAATGGATGAGGGAAAAGAATTTAGATGTATCCAATTAAATGGCCTAGTAAAGTACTGCCTTACCAAAGGCAACATCCGGAGCATGGGAAGTATCCCGGGAGTAATGCTTAACAAACGTGTGTATAGAGGACCACGTTGCAACGTCAGATATTTTTCACCGGCACACCCCTCTGGATGGCTGTCAAAGTAGCAATGCCCCTGGTGGAATGAGCCCGCAATCCCTCAAGAGGGTCCTTACCCGCCAACCGGTAGCATTCAAAAATAGTGAGTAATCCACCTCGACAAGGGGCCTCATTACGAGTCTGGCGGTAGCCGTGCCGGAAAAACCAGCAGCCTGCCGCTGGACCGGTAATACCATTCCACCTCTGTGATTGCCGGAATCACCGGGGCATTACAACCCCGGTGACCCAGTAATTCTGGAGGCGGAATTCAGTAAATCCCCATTCCCATGGAGTCCCACCAGGAGTGGGATACGGTCTAACTCCTGGGATCCACACCTGTAAAAGTTATAACAGACACACCACTTCCTCATATGTAAGGTGGAAATAAGAGCAGTTGGACTAAAAGACACAAGAAACCCCACGCTACACAACCTTATAAGTGTAACGAGCAAATTTAACCTTTATATAAGAATGTGCATGAACAGCTTTTAAGTAAGTAAATAAATACATACATAAAGGCCAGTGGTGGGGAATATAAATAACAGATAAAACAGTTCGGTCCTCTAAATAACTACTATACAGCATTTGCATGACCAGAGGAAACAATTTGTGTAACAGTACAACTGTCCTAGGGGAATAAGTCCCCCAATCATCCCCTTCTATGCATTGTGTGAGGATTCACTAGATGTTGTCACTTCTCCAAGAGGGGGAACACTTTCCCTTGAGGCCAGGGAGGTGAGGTCGCTACCAAATAAGTCCCCCTGGGTGGTATAATGCAGGAGGATCTCACAGGGAGGGACACCCTCTCTGGGTTTAAGGATGGCCATCTAGGGTACAGCCCTTATGGAACCATCACACCCCTACATATTCTAGCCCCCTCCTTCCTCTGCTCACCTCTTTTTAGACAATAGGTCTATATACTGTTATAAGGCAGAGTACCTCAAGGTTTTTGAAAGTACTGAGATGAAGGAGAAAGACAGGAACCTAGGTAATCCAAGTACTGGGATGATTGGCCCCGCGGAGCAACGAAGATGAAACCCATGAAAAAAAACAAGGATTTGTACCATGGGCCCAGACACGGCTGGCAACACTGCCTAAACAGACAATGGACTGCAAAAATGTTATCAGGCAGCTGCGGATGTCCGCAGGAGTGCTGCGCATCAAACGAGATTCAGACCTGCGCCGCTGATACGAAGAGAGAGAGCTCCAAGTACGCTGGCAGTCTACCGCATCTGATGAGAAGGTCCAGAAATGTGCACAGCATTGTCGAGCGGATGAACGAACGCAGATGCAGTAGGGTACACCACTGCACAGCAGCAGGGAAAGCAAGACGTGGGAGAAGCCAAACTGAACGCCTGCCATCCCAGGACGCCCAGGTGATGTGCCAACCCCCCCCCCCCCAACCCCCCTCCCGACAAGGTAAAGGGTGACACAGGAGGCCCAGAGAGGATACAGGGCAGCTCACCAAGAGTATGCATGCAGTTGTCCCTAGGCCCCTTTGCAATCATAATGCTTGCAGAAACCCTACAAACCTTTTCCTCCTCATTGCAGTGTTGGAACAAAGCCAGTTAACCACCAGGGAAGGGTCTAGGAGACCCAAGCACCATAAAGAGAACTTGAAAGGGAGAGTTCCTCATGACAGTGCTGGAGATAAGTTCACCGACAGCTAAAGGAGGGTCAGGGAACCTAAAAGTAGGAGTCCTCCTTGTGGTTGGGTTTGGCAGGGAACGGCCAGTTCAAAGCCAAGGTCTGGGGCCCAAAGTAAGAAAGTGATACAAGTCACCTTCCTAGTCACAGTGCTTGGCAACGTAGTGAACCAAGAGAGTCAAATCAAAGAAGAGAACCCAGGGATGTGGACCTTGTTAACACTTAGAATTGGGTGTTGTAGGTGTCGAGCCAAAAGGTAAAGAAGACCATGGGGAAGGGAGTCATTCCCCCTAGTTGTAAGGAACCGATAAAATACCAGGAGAAGGGATTCATTATCCTAGGAACCCAGACCCAAAGTAGGGTCCAAAAGCCTGGGGAAGGGAGTCATTCTCCTGGCCCATCCAGAAGAAGAAGAAGAATACAATATTTTTGGAGCTTTACCATCAGGGGAAAGGAGTCATTCCCCCATGACAACGTGTTAAGACACAGGACTGTTCTAAGATTTGGGAATTGTTAGTATAAAGCAGGAAACCTAACCCAGGGGAAGGCAGTCAGTCAACAGTAGTAACAAAGTTACTCACCGTGGCGACTACCTTTCTCCTAGTCCATAATCCCCTTTCCTCCATACTTTTGGGACATTCCGTCCATTGGGATGGGACCAAAGCACTTTTGAAGCATCAAAAATATATTTTTTTGTCCTTCTCTTATTTGTACGCAGGGCCACTGCATGTGACCATAGCCCCGCCTTCCTGACCTCCCCCTGCGCATCACCCTTTAGTCCTTTATCGCCAAAGTTGAAGGGCCATCGGCAAAATAGAGGATAATTAGAGGGGACGGCGACCATAAACGCCCTTTGGGGGCATAAGGCCTTGAAATGTGTAAGCCTCTGAGATGCATAAAACGATCCAGCGTGAGATGGGCGCTTTCAAAGCCGGTTTCCTTTTTGGGTCACCAAAGTAACAGAGTTGTGAAGAACTTCTAAGTTCACTTGTTCTGTCGAGGTAAAACTTCAGAGCTCGTCTGATGTCTAGGTTATGAAGAACCCTCTCTGTATCCGAGACCGGATTCGGAAAGAAAACTGTCAAGGATATTGATTGATGTGGAACTCTGAGATAATTTGTGGAAGGAAAGAAGGATGAGTGTGAAGCACAACCTTATCCTTGTGGAGGGGGGTGTGGTTAGCAGCCATGGAGTGAGGCTGCTTTATCATGAGCTCCTGCCTAATCTGTTATGATACGGCATAAACAGCAGACCCACTGCGTCAGAACAATCCTAAAGAGTGGGTAAAACTGAATGAACTACAGTAGTGCAATCTCCTCCTCTGAGGGACGGCTTGCTACATTAAAACATAGTGGAGAAGCCACTGCAGACCGCCAGAGAGAATTCAAAAGGGCGACAGAGACACACTGACTGTGGTTTTTCAGAGGAAAAAAAGCCGGCTCTGAAGAAGGCCCCAGTGGCATACGCGAAACCCCGGAGAAGAGAAACGCACAAGAGTCAGCTTTATAGAGAGCAAGGTGAGCAAGCTGCGTTATACCAGAGCCGCGCCACATGACAATCTTGGTATAGAGCTGCGGCGTAGAACGCATGCACTGGGTTCTGCTAGGGCTTGCCTGGGCCCCGGAGTACACCGGCGAATAAGCAGAAGAGCCAGCAACAGATCATCCTCGTCTGGGGTGCACAAACAGGAATATATAATACCGCCAAGTCTGCGAATTTGCGGAAGCGAGTCAGTTAAACGAAAAGGCACACAAACCAACATATCACACAAGCTATAAGCCGCAGACCAGCCCAAGATCTCTCCTATTGCTCAGATTGCCAAACGGCCCGAAGAATACCTTAAAACATCAAACTAAATCTGAGGGTGAAAATCCTTAAGATACACTCAAAGGGATACACCACTCGCTCACCGGGGACTCTAAAAATCACAACTGGTGACTGAAGGACATAATAGGAAGTAATCCTCTGAAATCCTGCGCCATGGCAACCTCCACCCTACATAACCCCATTAAGAAAAAGGCAGCCAAGACAGAAGCTCTGGGATGTAATACTACTATGTGAGGAGTGCCTCTAACTAACAACCAGTGACAAAACAAGTCGAATGCCTCCCAATGCTGCTAAATCAAAGAGTAACCAAACAACAGTAGACAGTTACGCAAAAACTCTGCCACAACAATTTTCAGACAACATGGCAGCAACACAGGAGATAAAGCACAAAGCCGATAACGCGGACAACCGAATCCTGCTGGTCATCGCGGAATTGAAAACCTCAGTAGGCTCCAAGATAGATGCAGTCATTGTTGATGTTGGACTATTACGTCAAGATGTCAGAAAACTATCCGTTATAAACCACGGAATTAGAAAATTCAACTAACGGAAAACACAATGACCCAAGAAAATCACACCAAAGTACGCATCTTGCAGCAAATAGTTATCCTTCTGAAAAAGAGGACGGAAGATGCTGAGGGAAGAGCATGAAGTAATAACATCCACATTGTCGGCCTACCTGAAGGAGAAGGAGGGGACGGACCCCACAACGTACATCGGGAATATGTACTTACATTAGATTAGGGCCGGGAAACTTTCCCAAGGATTCAAAACAGAAAGGGCACAGAGCCCTCACTAGAAAACCACCACCAGGAGCTCCTTCACGCCCTATAATAGCAAAAGTCCTAAACTATAAGGACATGTCACACTCACCTGGTCTCCATGGGGGCGTAGCACGTAGCTGCACGAATGATGTCTGCACTGGCGTGGCACTGCTTGAATGATGATGCTTGCTCGCGTCTTCTCCATTGATATCACACCAGGAGGCGTTGTCTTGGAGTTTTGTGGGGTAGGCTCTCTGTCCTGCAATCTCTAGCAGGGGCGCAGTAAGCACAGTCTTTGCCCGGACCTAGTTACTTCACTGATCCAGTGTGGCTGTGGCTGAGTCTGGAATAGCTAGATTAAGCAGGTAAGTCTCTATGCCAAAGGATGCTCGGTATAGGTGCTTAAAGTCCTTGTTGCCCAAGTTTTAAACGTGTTTTGTCTTTTCTTTCAGGCGCGGTCTCGTGCGGATTTAGGATGAAGAATGACTCTTCTTAAGATACTGAGCAGATTTCCTTCAGGTGAGTATTAGCGTGAGTGAGTGGCGCTGGATGTCTGAATAACTGTTCTTTTTCATGCGCGACTAACCTGCTGTTTTTCTTTCTTTGCAGGCGTGGCTCCAGGATGGTGATGAGAAGAACCGCCCCAACGTATTCCAGAAGAATGCCGACCCCAGTTGAGTATTGGATTCTGGTGCGGATACCTTCTTCTCTGCAAGGGCGGCGGTGCGGAGATCAGCTGAAGGCGCAACCGGTTGGATGAAGTACTGCAGGTAAGGCCTTCGTTGCTGTACTAAATCCTATTCTCTCCTCTTTGTTCTCTCAGGTACCGATGGATTGGAATCTCAGAACAGGCATGGCTGTAGAAGTTCGAGGACTGAGCAGACACAGTGAGCATTACGCTGCAGGAGTGCAGAATAACGCGAAGCGTGTTCTGCCTGCAGAGTGTGGCTTAAATAGCCTTGCAAGTAATTCCCGGTAAAATAGTCCCTCAGCCACACCCTGGTTATGCAGAAAGGCTCAGCCTCACTAGGCTCAGTAAGTAGCCCCAAGCAGTGCAACAGATTATGAGCCTGGCGCCAACGGCACCAGGAGTGAGTCCAGGAGGTTCTAGGACACTCATTTGGGGCTAGATAAGCCCTTATGGGTGCCAGTGACTGGGATGGGCCCATCAATTCCAAGGGTTTTGAAGCATGCACCATGACAGGACAGGGAAAAAATTCTATCTTACTCAAGACAAGGAGGCACAATAAGGAGAGCATCAGCCAACCTGGCGGTGTACCCGGACTACACTTTCCAAGTGCAAAGAAATCGGGCATATTCCTCAGTGGCTAAAACCAGACTCTGCAAAGCAGCCTTAAAATACATGTTGATGTATCCAGCGCCTCTAGAGATCCTTCACAAAAACTATGCCTTATTCTTTGACCTTCCAGAAGAGGCAGAGATGTGGATGGACAGAGAACAGATCGACCGCCTTACAGATGAACACACCACCCCACCTAAACACCAAGTCTCCTTCGATGCTGGGATAAGCACAAAACAGCGAATGGACCAAAGAACACTGCACTCTAAACAATGAATAAATTGACAAGAAACAGCTGAAGACCCCCAGGACAAGCAGCTCGCCGACACAGTGGACCGCCTTTACCTGCCACAATTGTTACCCAAGTTTGCTTCCAAACGTTATACCCAAGACTAGGCCCATACAGAAACGGAAACATTTTATGGGGAGGGGACTTCAATTGTGTCATGAACCCAAGGGTATACAGGTCAGATGCAAAATTCCAGAAACCCACCCCACTAAGCCAGAGCCCTACAAACACGCCTGACCGCATTTGATTTAGTAGATATTTGGAGAACTTTACACCCACACTCTAGACACTACTCGCATACCTCTACTCTGCATGATGTCCAGACAAGGCTTGACTACTATTTTGTGGGTAACAAGCTGCTAAATGGGCTAGAAATGGCGCAATACAAAAGTACCATCTTATCAGATCATGCCCCCTTGTTACTGAAATGGCAATACGCACCTCCAAGGCCCCCCCCCAATTCCAATGTGGAAATTGAGGAGCAAAGCCTTACAAGACATCCCTTTCTGAGATCATATTAAGAATAGCATTACAGAATATTTCCTACAAAATTATGGTAGCGTTTCCAATGCGAGCATGCTTTGGGAAGCACTAAGAGTGGTCATTAGGGTTACCGCAAGTGCCAGCTCAGGTAGTATCCAAGCCACAATTTGTAGAGAACTTACATCCGCGGAAGAGGCACTATAAAAGCTGATGCAATCCCACCTAGACCAAGAAAACAAAAGAACAAACTAAATAGCTCTGCGCCAACAATGCCTTGACATCTGGGACAGACTGGGCAAATATAGTTATAACAAATACAGAGAGACAGCACGTAGAGGGGGACAAACCAGGCAATTTTCATCAAAGAGTTAAGGCTCCTGGAAGTACACCACCTTGTGGAGCCAGAGGCTCGGAATATCCAGCAACGCCATCATATCCACGACTCGTTCATGAAAGGCTCTGACAGAGTGGTGCGGATCCTCACTATCTTGGTCTGCTTGGTCTCAGTTTTCTGTTCCCGCCACAGCTGACAGATCGCAGCACGTGGTACCTCAGAACCGACGGGTATACTTGACTGCGCAACAGGCATCTTAAGCACAGGTGAAACTGGAGGCAGTGTAGGAGGGGGTCCCACTGGAAGAGGGGACAGCACTACCGGAATTTGCTGAGGGGTTGTAGGAGCAGGCTGCGGCTGGAGAGGCTTAGGATACATTTCTTTGAATAGATCCTTAAAGTATACCTTCATCAGGTCAGAGTGTATAAGGGCATGTAATTTGCTAAAGGCACAGGAGTGGGTAGAGGCCACTCTGGAGGGGCATACCCCCAGGATCGTAAAGAGGCTGGTTGCCAGGATGGCCCGCCACCAACTTGATCCACATAGACTAAGGGAGCGGACGCAGGAGGGAGCGAGACTGTGTGGCAGCTGAAACAGAGCAAGCCAATCCATTGTCGGGCGGAAACGATTCCTATTTGTATTTTATTAGGTTTATATAGCGCTTTACACCAAAGCGCTGCACATTTTAACAGGATACATTTAACAATAACAGAAATAATAGTAACAATAGAAGCAAGATACAATTTTGAATCAGATCAACAAAACAATATGTGGAGCAATTAGACGACGGGAAGGGAGTAGAGGAGTAGAGGAGTAGAACTAGGAGGAGTGAAGAATGGGAGGAGGAAGAGGGAGATGGGGTAGGGGAGAGGATGGAGTGGAGGGGAGGAGGGAGCTGATAAGGGGGGAAAGGAGAGCAGTGGAGGGGATTCATGGCGGGGAATGGAGAAGGAGAGATTTAAGGGAGTAACGAAAAAGGTAGGGAGAGAGCGGATTAAGAGAGGTAAGGAGTTCCAGTGAAGGGGAGCTAGGAGTTGGAAAGAGCGGAAGCAGGAGGAAGCACAAGGGGAAGGTGGAACTGTGAGGAGGAAGTGGTCAGCAGAGCTAAGAGGGCAAGAGGGAGTGCAGAAAGAGAAGGGAAGAGAGGTAAGGGGGAGCAAGATTATGGAGAGATTTGAAGACTAAGCAGAGAAAATGAAATTTAAGTTGGGAGTGAAAGGGAAGTCAGCCAAGGGAGGATAGGGAGGCAGAGATGGAATCGCGGGAGGTGAGGAGACAGTGTACGGATGGCCGAATGGTAGATAGATTTGAGGGGGGAGAGATGTGAGGTGGGTAGACCAAAGAGTAAGGAGGAGCGGTAGAAGAGGCGAGAGAAGATTAGGGAGGAGATTAAAAGTTTAGTGGCATGGAAAATGCTATTTGTCCACATTCCATGGAAAATGCTGCTCTGCCTCAAATATAGGCCCCTCTGCACCAGCCGTTAAGACCGTTGGTGTGAAACAGCTCATCAAAATGGCTGCCTCAGACCATGTGGGTTGAAACGCCATTTTGTCACTGCCTGAGGTGAACTGCATCAGATGTGTCAGTGAGGCCATTGTCACCACAGGGGATTTTTAATCCATTTTAGCCTTGTGACAGGGAACCTTGGCCGGTACCGGCAGACTTTTGAGCTGCTTTGGATTATACAGAAGATTGTTTGTGAGAAGGCTTAGGGTCACCCCCATAGCCAGAGCCCTCGGAGGAGGCCCCTCGATCTTGCCGGTTTTAAATATTGCCCCTAGTCGGTGGATAATCCCAGTGCCTTTGGTCACTGTTCAGAAAACCTCGAGAGACTGGGCTTGATAAGTTTAGTTCCAGACTTGGAAACCTCAGGAATAACCCTGGTCAAACAGCCCTAGAAAAGTTAGACTTAACCTCAGCCCCCAGATGGGGAACCTCGGATGAAAATCCGGTCTTGACAGCCCCTTGACAGGGGGCTCGGAGCAAGCTCCGGAATCCAGGTTAGATCCCCTTCGGGACACCTCAGGGAGAACCCTAGTACCAGAGCCACTTAGGCCACTCCCGAACCAGAAGACCCCAGGAAGGAAGCCCTGGCCGGGGTGCCCTAAAAATAAAAAGAAAGGAACTTAACGGAAGCTTCCTCTTTTCGCTAATGAACCGCTGGAAATTTGGAGGAAGAATCCGTTTGAACACCTCCTCCCACCTAACGAGACGACACTGGAGTGCCCGGACGGAGAGGGAGTTGCAGTAGAAGCAAGAGTCCCATCGACGTTCTGGGCCCAAGCACTTCAGACAGAGAGAATGGGGATCTGCCCTCGCGAAACGGCATTCGCACGAAGAACAGGACACAAATCCAAGATGCTCTGTGGAACTGGCGCATGAAGATGAAGGACAAGGGAACAAAAAAATAAAAATGGCCCTACGATGCAAGTGCATCCGACCCCAACCAATAAAAGGACAAACATTTTTGATGCTTCAAAAGTGCTCCGGTCCCGTCCCGATGGAGACAATGTCCCAAAAGTATGGAGGAAAGGGGACTGGATATAGGAGTACGCCTTTTCCTATGCCACCTTTGTGTCAGCCTCCTTCTTCTGCACCCTTACAATTGGCAAACTGGTATAGAACCTGTTCCAGTGGTTGTAGACAGTTTGAAGAATTGGCAATATTCCTTACAGCTCCTAAAACACAGTCTTACTGTAATTTGTAACTACACAGTTAGCCTAGATCTATATTTTTCTCCTTACAAGTGCTTTGGAAAAGGGAGAAGGGGGTAAGGGGAGGAAAAAGAAAATCTATTAGCCAACCATCACTTGCCAACACTTCCATTTGCTATTGAAGCATTATACAGTTTTACTGACTCAAGAACTGGTCCCCCTGACAATGTGTGAGACACGAGACTGTTTTGAACTAAATGGAACTGTTACAACTATATCGGGGGTTTTCACCAAGGCGGCTTGGACCAGAAATAAGAAAGTAGTCCAAAAAGGAGCATACACCAAGCAAGAAGTAACGCCGTTAGAGGTCCAGAAGCAGCTGGGAGAGCACATTTCAATCAGCACAGTGCAACAGAACTGAAAGAAGGGAGCTGTCGGCGACGCCTACCGCAGCTAAACGTTTTATAGATTTGAACATTATTAGCATAAGCAAAATTAGCAACACTGTTAAAGAATCCTACAAATCTTATTGCCGGGACTACACCAGCCTCTTATGGCTCCCTTATACATTACTAGTTAGTGATAAGTGCAAACAATCTTGACCCCCTTCTGTCCTACACCTCCCATGTGACGTCACAAATCTTCCAACACCAACCCACAATATCAAACATTGCATGACATATTTGTGCTGACCACCGGAACTTTATTCAACTGCCAGTGGCCAGTTCTCATATGAGAAAATCCAACCTGGGTTTGGCAATGGAAAATCATTCACACAGCATCTAACCAATGAGGTGCCCTGCTGACATTGGTAAGGACACAAAACACTGTTGCACTCTTGGGACACCGAAACTCTACATCTGATTGGTCCCCTCCCGGCTCACCCCCTTGCCCCACAGCCATCTTCCCAGGCCCGTTGAGGGGCGATTTAAAACTGCGTACCTGACCATGAAGTTCCTTCTATTTACCAGTATTTATTCATTAAAGGCCTTCACTTTCCAGCGAGTGCCCAGGAGCCTGGGTTACTGACCTCTGGACCCATTTCCCAGCGACTTCAGTCTCCTGGGAATGGTCGGTTTGCAACATTTCTCTAGCACGCTGCAATGGCTGAAAGCTTGAGAAATGCATGTCTGCTCCGAAAGAAGGAGTCCATCAACGTGAAAATCCAAGTGGCTTACTTACCTGCGTCCTATTCTTCAGGGTGACTTTTGTATGGGTCATATTATACTGTACTACCCCTGCTGCAAGTTGCCACTGCCCCAGGGTATCTATCTAGGAGAAAGGAGTCATTTCCGCTGGGATCAACAAGAACAATACTACTTTAGTTATAGTTCCTAGTCTGAGGGTCAGAAGCAAGGTTTTTATGACAAAGGACGGTGGACATTTTGAGTTGACGCACATCCGGACAGTCACTTTAAATCTTTTAGTTGAGACTGGGATCGCCCACAGCCCCCGCTACCCCTCTAGAGATACATAGGTTTTCTTTGCGCTTTTTCACTGAATAAAGGTTTTTGCCCACAAATATGCCACCTTTTTTATTTTATTTTTATTTCAATGGTCTGTAATGATTCATTATAATTGACAAAGCATTTTGGGAAACATTTGAGCGAATCAATCATTTTTAGGTTTTAAATTGTCCACAATGCCCTTTAAACAAAGTTTTGTACAAGGTTTCCATTCATTTTTTTTTTAACATCTTTTATTGGTTTTGCTTAACATTACACTTCAGTCACACCAATTAACCCTTTAAGTGCCAAAGACGAGGTATCTCGTCCTTGACAGTGCACACGCAGTGCCAAGGACGAGATAGCTCGTCCTTTTCGGCACCTTGTTTTGAGCGATCCCTCACTGCCAGGGGGCTGGATTACCTCCAGTTTCACGTCGGCGTGCGTAACGCACGTCGGCGTGAAACTGAAAGTAAATCCACTGCAGCAGCCATTTTCGGCTGCTGCGGTGGATAAAGAAGGTGAGTGCCCTTCTTTGTCAACCTCGATCTCCGGCTGTATTTCAAGCCGGAGATCGAGGCAGGTATCGTTGGAAAGGGGAGATTCTCCCCTTTCCAACAATACCAATTGTGTGGCATTGCTGCCCGCGGATCGGGCGCTGGGCGCTTCGATCCGCGGGCAGCAACGTCACGGATCAAATGAAGATCCGTTTGTGACGCGGGGGGAGGGGGGGCTGCTTACTAGGTAAGCGGCCCCCTTCCCCCGTGGCCCCAAAGCATGGGGCCACAGTGCCAGGGACCCCTGGGGGCAGATCACTGCCCCCAGGGGTGAAATAAAAAAATAAAAAAAATAAAAAATAATAAAATAAATCGAGGGATGGAGGGAGGTGGGAGGGGGTTTGGGGCCCTGGGGCCCACTGGACCACCAGGGATGGATCAAAAAGTGGTGTCCCTGGAAAGGGGACTTTCTCCCCTTTCCAAGGACACCACATATGAGGCATTGCTGCCCGCGGATCGGGCGCAGGGCGCGCGATCCGCGGGCAGCAATGCCCGCGGATCAACGCAGATCCGTTTGTGACGCAGGGGGAGGTGGGGCTGCTTACTAGGTAAGCGGCCCCCCCTCCCCCTGTGGCCCCAAGGCATGGGGCCACAGCGCCAGAGACCCCTGGGGGCAGATAATCACTGCCCCCAGGGGTGAAAATAAAAATAAATAAAAGCAAAAAAAAAATCGAGGGGAGGTGGGAGGGGGTTTGGGGCCCTGGGGCCCACTGGACCACCAGGGATTGATCAAAAAGTGGTGTCCCTGGAAAGGGGACTTTCTCCCCTTTCCAAGGACACCACATATGAGGCATTGCTGGTCACGGATCGGGCATCTGACCCCAGGGAGGGATCCAAGAGGTGGGGCCACCCCTATCTGCCGCCAGGAAGGGGGGCCCCCAGGGAGGCCTGCATGAGGTGTGTCCCCCAGCCATTGTGCCCTGTAACGCAGGGCAGCCAGGGCTCCAGCAAAGTCGATGGTAATATCCCTGGCCTTGGGCACCCTTCTCCCATGTGGGTCTTTGCTGGTGGTTCTGGGTATTACATTCGGGGCCGATTTGCTTAAGTCAGACATGTGTGGATTTTCATCGGGACACCTGTGGGAACACGTGACGGTAGACCATGTGTTGTTGGGGGCGTGTTTCGATGGGTGCGTCGAGCGAAATGTGCGGAAAAAGCGTTTTTTCCCCCACATTTCGGACTTTGCGGGGCTGTCTGGGTAATAAAATCTGGGGCGATGTGCGCAAATCATACCTCTGCGGATTCCCACGGGTGTCCTCTTTTCGGAAATGCATGGGGTTCCCTGTTTTCCTCGGTGGCTTGGACACCCGAGGCCCATATCTGTACGTTGTGCCGGTCGGCAGAATGTCTGAGATTTCGCTCTGAAAACAGACTTGGGGTTACTTGTGTTTTAGGCTTTCCCCTTGGCGGCCAGGTAGGTGCACCCACACATGTGGGGTACTGTTTTCATCGGGACACCTGTGGGAACGCGGGACGGTAGGCCATGTGTTGTGTTTGTGTGGTGTTTGTGTGGTTTTCATAACGTTTTGACCCATTTGCTGGTGCCCTTTGTCTCACAACCCTTTCTTTTCTCAAATGTGACCTACATTTAGTCGCTGCTTTATCCACCATACACTTTTGTAACCTGCACAAGTCACCTACCCTTGAAAAGGTCTGCCTGTGCTCTTTCAAAAAATGTATGGCTGCCGTTCCTCACCACATTGGTTTTCCCAATTTACACATGCTAAGTGCGTCTGGTCAGGCCGTGAGCGTAAAACTCCTGTGTACCATGGCTCAGTGTTTGGCTTGTGGTATTGCTTGTTTTGTAAAAACACTACAAAAATGGTATGCTCTCCTAACTGCAAGAGTCGGGGGAATGTAGCGGAGCATTGCTTTTCTCAAAATTCATAGAAGCCATTGCTGTACCAAGCCAACCATGTCCAACACATACCTTTTTTTTTCAATCATTTTCCTGCTTTTCCCTCATTCGATGGCAGTTTCCCCTACCTAGTTGTTGCCTGACCTATGCAAATCACCCCTCCCTAAACTTGGAATTTTGTCTACTTTCCAGAAATATATGCCTTTCTGTCCTCCAATTTGGCTTTCCTGCCCTTTTCTTCCATTCCGTCCATGCATGTCCAATTGGCAAAAATGGCAAAAATCGCCTAACACTCACAAAACGGTTGATAACCACATCAAAATAATGTTTTTCCATTTCCACTCAACCTGTTCCTGAAAGCCACGACATTGGGGAACTCAGCACAGCAAACCATTTGTTCCTAGCTCTTACAAGGAAAAAACCACAGGCTTCTTTGTACATCATTTTATTGGCATTTTTTGAAAAAACCCAAAATTTTCGCACTTTTTCCTTATTTTCTCTCACCCCCCTACAGCAACCTGGGATTCCTGGGTGGCGTTACGACCGCCTACATGTGGGAAAAAAAGGAGCCAAATTTGGCCGAGATATCTCATGTAACAAAAAAGTTACAAGCCATTGAATGGCCACATACCAAAATCACCAAAAAAGGCCCTGGCACTGGGGAGAAATACCCATGGCACTTAAAGGGTTAATTAACTGTCATAACAGTGCTTCACTCTTACATTTAATCATGCAGCCATATTTCCCCCCCCCTTCACGTTGGTGTCTGTTATTCCAAAATTCCTGTATGGCGGCACATTCCCAAAACATGTGCGTCATCCCTGCATGATCGGCGTTACATTCGGGCACCACTGATCGCCTGCTCCTTTGAATTTGGCCATCGCCACAGGTGTGAGGTACGCCCTTTGGGCGATATAAAATTAGAGCATCTGAAGCATTTCTCAAAATCTTTTTGTGGTATGCCATGATGTTACGCCCCACCCCCCTTAACCTCAAAGGCTCTGCCAAGCACTCTCTCCCACCACGCTCTGAATTTCATTTCAGCTTTGAAATAGCATGCCCACCCTCCGAGACATTTAACATGGTTTCCATGTCTTCATTAATTATTTGAGCTCCATCTACCTAAGGCCATCTTTTTTCTTAATTGCTTTTAAAATAGTCATGTGCATCAGGATTTGCCTGCTGTGTATGCCCGTGGATATCTGTAGTTCCGAAAAAGCTACTCAAGTATCCCCCTCCCATAAGTCTCCCGGGATAGCAACAATCTATCCCAATGTGTCCTAACCACCTCCTGCAGTCCCCTTTTGTCAGCCATTACTGCCGCCAGCGGCGTCTGTGGTGAAAAAAAATTGGATCTTTGATTCCCAAGTTTCTACAGGCCTTGCACCAAACTTTGATGCCCAGGGTCACAAGAAAAGGGTACTCCCCATAGTACCTCTCAGGTACCCACACCAAGTCTCTCAGGTGAGAGCTTCCCCCATCGCGGGCTGTAGGAGAGCAGTATCTACTGTAGGATCGTCTGCAATCCAATTAACCACATATTGTAACTGGGCCACCAGGTAATATAATTCAAAATTAGGTATCCGCAACCCTCCCATCTCGTAGGGTCTCTAAAGTATGCAGTGCCACCCTGTGCCTGTGACCTGCCACAAAAAACTCCTGCAATCCTTTCCTAGCGCTTGAAAGAAATTCCTGGGTATATCATACAGGACATTCCCAAAGCAGTGCATCAGTCTAGAGAGGGCTACCATTTTAAAGAGGGCAGCTCTACCCATCATTGAGAGGGGTAGTTTGCTCCAGAATTGCATAGACCTGCTCAGGCCTTCTTTAGACAAAATGGTGTTTAGTTTGTACTCCTGCTTTGTGTCATAGTATATGTTCAGATCCAAGTATTTAAAATGGGACATGCTCCATGGCAGGGGAAGTACGGGCAAGTTTGCATTCCCTGCATTAGCCAACTGGGCCAGAGGAAATGTGGTGTATTTGGTCTTGTTGATCTATAGCCCCAATAACGGACCGAAGTTATCCAGGACCTCCAGCACATACTCTAGGTTAACCCTGGGATCTCGCAAGTATATTAGCATATCATCTGCATACATAGACAACGTGTGTGTGACCCCTTTATGTTTACTCCAATGTCTTTGTATTCCTGTTTCATGTATGCAGTTATTGGATCAACCACAATGAGGTATAACATTGGGGACAGCGGGCACGCCTAGTACCCTTTTGGAGCACCCACCTATAAGAGTAGGTCATTCCTGTCCTACCCTAGCCATTGGTTCAGTATATAATCAATCTCACCCACTTCATGTAGTTGGGGCCCAATCCCATGTTTGCAATTGTAGCATATAACCAGTCCCAGTGGACTGAATCGAAGGACTTTGTCGCATCTAGTGACGCTACGACAATCTTCTCGTGTCTCTCTGGTACTATATATTACATGATGCAGTCGTCTTAAATTCCAGGACATTTTCCTGGCGGGGACATAACCCATCTGGTCTGGGTGTATTAACTTATGTATAACTTTTCTCAGTCTGCCCACAAGCACAGCAGTGAGGATCTTACTGTCCTGGTTTATTTGCGATAGGGGTCTATAGGATCCACAATCCATGGCGCTTTTATGCGGCTTAAGTAGTGGGACTATTAGGGCCTCTCTCATGCTATCAGTTAGGAGTCCATTTACAAATGCTTCATTAAATACTTTGGCTATGTGTAAAGTGGAAAAGTACCTGTTAGTAGGCAAAGTCAAGAAGTGACCTGTATCCCAGAGACTGCGCATTAGATTAATGAATCCTGAAAAGGACCACCCGTCCCTTAACTAGGCCTAGCACCAATTGAGCACACTAATCTTGAAAGTTACAGGAAAAGAATATTGAGATACAAGCTCCTAGCCAGGCACAAAAAGTAACTTGCCTCCTCAATTTTTCACATGAAGAGCACACCATTTCTTACCACCAGAAATAAATGATCACTGACCAAAGGCACATTGGAAATTGGGATGCTTGCTGCGAAATAGCATAATTAACTCTGTTGCGTTTTAGTTGGAATCTAAAACCACTTGGGCTTTCATTCTCAGCCATCCTACTGCTTGTGAATAAAGGTGTTAAATACTTTTGTGGCTTGTCTGTGGTCTGTCGGACCTTCATCGCCAAGGTTTAAATGTATAACCATGCACTTCTTTTGGCAAGTGGGGAATGGGGGTGGGGGCTAGGTATCATGCTTAGGTTTGTAGGAGAAGGATAAGGGAGGAGATTACGAGTTTGGTGGCGTGGAAGGTGAGGGATATCGGATTTTATGAACATTATGAAGATGGTAGCGACAGGCGCGGGCGGTAAGAGAGATATGGTGAGTAAAGTAGAGGTTAGAGTCAATGTGAAGACCGAGATAGCGGGCAGAGGCAGAGAAGGGGAGATGAGTAGGGGGAAAGAAGATGGAAGATGGGGGCAAAGGGGTGGGAGAGTGTTAGCAGGAAGGAATACAAATTCAGTTTTGTCAGAGTTTAAGGTGAAAAAGTGGGAGGACATCCAAGTTTTGATAGCTGTGAGACAGGAAGAGAGTTTGAGGTGAATGTCAGGAGTGAAGGAAGAGAAGGACCGGAAGAGCTGGGCGTCATCAGCATAAGTGATGAGAGATACCGAAGGAAGAGATGATGGGGGCAAGAAGTGAGGTGTAAAGTGAGAAGGGGAAAGGACATTGCCTTTCTGCCTGAGCCCTCGACACCAAAGTTCTATTCCTGTCTCTCGGCGGTGGTGCTTTTGGAAGAAAGCAGAATCTAGCTCTCTGGGGACCCATGATGGCATCGCGGAGCCCGACAGCAATTTGTGAGCAGTGGTAATAAAATGTGCTCTTGGACCTCACCACCAAACAAGCTGCATTGTTCCAATTGCACTGTTGCTTGGTGAGCCTGAATTGTGGCATATCAGAGCAACTTTTCAAGCAGAGTAGCAATTACAATAATCAAGCCTTGATGACAGGGCCATGTAGTCTATGTTATCCAATATTTATACTGTGCCCATCACCACCAAGTGGTCTTACAGTACCTGGCTTTTTTTCCGAAAGATGGCACATTGTGACCCTGTAAGGTTGTCGCCAAACCTCAGTTTGTAGTAAGGAAGGGGAGGATTTAGGGGGAGGGGATAGGAAAGGGAAACCAGACAATGGAACGACTCAAAACAGAGGAGAAAAATCTGCTGTTTTAAACCTAGCTTAAATAAAGTCTCAGCCACGCATCTACTGCAACTCCTATGTCATGCTGATAGGAAGATTAGGGTTGGGTCCATGAACACAGGCCACAGTACGGATGCCCAAGTGCTGGAAAAGTATAGAGAGATCTGAATTCAACAGATAAAACTACTGCGATTCATCCGTGCTTCAATAGCCGTCCTACAGGGGCCAAATTGCGAGGCAGATAAACTTAAGTGACTGTCCATTAAGCAGGGGATTTGGAACTCATTGACGTACATATAGAAGAACAAGTTACTTTCTTACCTTGTAAAGTTCTTTCGATGGGATGTTCCGACGAAGTATTCCACATCTATGACAGTAATCACCACAGCTGTGCAGCGTTGGAAATTTTTTCGGCGTCTGCGTCCTGCGTCGATGTCGTCGATACGCTGTCCTCGAGAGCCTCCGTCAAGCTGGCGTCACCGGATGTTATGAGTAGGATGCACGACGCTTGTAGCCTCAGTTGTAGTTTTTTCCCAGAACGTGTGGCACGAATCTCCTGCCAGAATGACTACAGAAAGACTTGCGGAAACGTAAGCTGCAATCGTTTAAGAAATTCTGTAGAGGGGCAGGCTGGGAGGGTACGAAGTGGAATACGTCGTTGGAACATCCCATCGAAAGAACGTTACCAGGTAAGAAAGTAACTTGTTCGAGGGGATTTGTTCCTCCGACATATTCCACATCTATGACAGACTCCCAAAGCAGTACCAACGTATGAGGGTGGGAAAAGAATTTAGAAATTTAGAATGCCCAATCAAATTGCAGAATAGAGGACCGCCTTACCAAAGGCTAAGTCTTGCCCATGGATAGAGTCCAGGGAGTAATGTTTTACAAAAGTATGGACAGAGGCCCATGTGGCTGCTTCACAAATGTTACGAATGGGAACACACCCCTAGTAGAATGGGCCCTCAAGCCTACCGGAGGGACCTTACCTGCCAGACGGTAGAATTCCGAGATGGTCAAGATAATCCATCTTGACAAGGTCTGCTTAGTACAGCTTGACCTAAACGCCTTCCAGAGTATCCTACAAAGAGCTGATCGTCCACGCTGACCCGGGACATGCGTGAGATGTAGAAGTTTAACGCTCTCCTAAGATCCAACCTATGGAGCCTCTTCTCTTCCTTACCAGGATGCGAAGGAGGATAGAACACCGGAAGAATTACCTTCTGGCTTAAATGAAATTCCGACACAACCTTCGGAAGAAAAGAAGGACGAACCCCAAGGACGACAATGTCCTTACGGAACACCGTCAAGGGTAGCTTGGCGGATAGTGCCTGCAACTCACTCACTCTGCGAGCGGAAGTAACCACAACTAAAAATACAGTTTTAAAGGTCAACAGTCTCAAAGGACAAGAATGTAAAGGCTCAAACGGAGCTCCCATTAGGAATTTTAGAACCAGGTTCAAATCCCAACCGGGCACCTGGAAAGGTGACGGTGGGAACACATTAGTGAGCCCGTTCAAAGCCTGAAAAATCAAAGTAATCTTAAAATAAGAACACTCCTCAGACGAGCGCTTAAATATGAGCAGCGCCGCCAGGTAACCTTTAATGGTACCCACCTGCAGGCCCTTGTGGGCTAATGAAAGCAAAAAAGACAGAACCACAGGAATGGCACATGAAAAAGGATCCACATTCTGCACCCTGCACCAGTCGCAGAACTTTCTCCAAGAGCAACAGTACAGGGACTTCGTTGCAGGCCTTCTGGCCGAAAGCAACACCTCCATCACGTCTTCAGGGAGGTCCCAAAACGTATACCTCAAACTTTCAGAAGCCAAGCATGAAGGTTGAGGGATCTGACCTCCGGATGGAGAACCTGACCCCCCCCTCTCCCGTGAGAGCAGATCGTCTCGGTAGAGAAGACGGCATGGAGGGCAAATTGACATGTCAAGAAGGTCCGGGTACCATGTTCTCCTGGCCCATGCCAGAGCAATGAGGATCATCCGGGAACAAAAACCTCTGTAACCTCCGCAGCACTTGCGTAATGACGGGGACTGGAGGAAACACGTACAGCAGTGGGAAGGACCACTCCACTACGAACACGTCCCCTAAGGCTCCTCTTGGAGGAAATTCCCGCAAGCAAAATCTTTCGAACTTCCGGTTGACACTGGTGGCGAAGAGATCCACTTGTGGGGTCCCCCAAAGGGCTAAGATCTCCAAAAGAACTTCCTGAGCCAGCTCTCAATCGTGAGAGACCGTGCTCTGCCTGCTCAGAGCATCCGCCGCCAACTTTTCGTCTCAGGCCAAATGAACTGCCGAGATCGAAATTTCCTGCTGGATGGCCCAGAACCAGAGCTGCATCGCCTCTCTGCACAGAGGGAGAGACCCTGCCCCCCCCTTTTTGTTGAGGTAGTGCATGGCCACTGTATTGTCCGTCAAAATCAGGACATTCTTTCCCCGCACAACCGGCAGAAAGGCCTTCAGGGCTAGCCTGACGGTCCTCAGCTCTAACAGATTGATATGGAGTCTGGACTCCGACGGAGACCAACGACCGCTGACCGTCAACTCGTTGGCATGAGCTCCCCATCCTGTGAGGGATGCATCCGTCACGATCGTCACCTCCGGCCAGGGTAGCTAAAATAGAGCCCCTTTCATCAGATTGCCTTCGACGGCCCACCACAGAATATCCTGGGCGACCGAGGGCAGCACCTGAACTGGATCAGACATCCTGCCGGAGGCCTGCGGCCACTGCATCTTGAGAGCCCACTGCAAAGATCTCATCAGCAGCCTGGCCTCCGTCACCAGAAGAATGCAGGATGCCATGAGGCCGAGCAACCTCAAGAACTCAAACGCCAGGAGACTCTGGGCACGTTGAAACTTGTCCACCATCTATAGAATGTGATGAGCCCTCACCTGGGGACGCGAACACTGCCCCAGAGATTTGTCGAGCACTGCTCCGATGTACTGGAGCCGCTGGGTAGGTGTCAAGTGACACTTCTTTAAGTTGAGGGAGAAGCCCAGCTTGTGAAGGGAGTGGCAGGTGACTGACAGACGATCCAGGACTTGCTCGAGAGAGCGCGCCCTGATCAACCAATCGTCCAGGTAGGGGTACACGTGAACCCCCACTTTCCTGAGATATGCTGCCACCACCACCATGAGCTTGGTGAAGAACCTCGGGGCGGAGGTCAATCCTAACAGTAGGACCCGAAACTGAAAATGCGTGTCGCCAACCCCAAACTTCAGGTACTTCTTGTGCTTGGGATGAATCGGCACATGAAAGTAAGCGTCCTTGAGGTCGAGACACACTAACCAGTCCTGAAGTTGAAGGGCCTGGAGGACTTGAGTAACCATCTTGAACTTTTCCTTCCTGAGGAGCTTGTTCAAACCACGCAAGTCCATGCTGGGTCTCAATCCCCTGTCTTTTTTCAAGATCAAAAAATATGGGGCATACCATCCCTTGTTCCTCTCCGCTACAGGCACCAGTTCTATGGCACCTTTCTCCAGCAGGGATTGGATTTCCTCGCGCAAGGAGCAGATCCGGAGTCTTCAAAGAGAGATTCCCTGGTGGATTGTCGTGAGGCCTCTGCCGGAAAGGAAGACAGTAGCCATGGGCTGTGATCTCCAGAACCCACACATCTGAAGTAATGGCACGCCATTCTACAAGATGCTGCGCCAGCCTTCCCCCAACCAGCGAACCATGGGACATGGCCTCATGAATGAGCTGAAGCGGCTGCGGCAGTGCCTGAGGGCAAAGAGTCAACTGGCCACACTGCTTTGGCAACTCAAGTACCTTGTTTTCCACCTCTGGTACTCATACGTTGGCCCCTTTGACTGGCCACTCCCCTCGATGTACCAAAGACGTGTAGTATTGAAAGGAACCTCCCCTCCATTGCTGTCCCCTAGGACGAAAAGGTGGAGGTTGGCGGACAGCAGCGCTCAACGACTTTGCTGCAGCTTTGGAGGTCTGCAACCTCTCAAGGCTCTCGTCAGCCTTGCTGCCAAAAAGATGTAACCATCAAAAGGCCATGTTGAGAAGCCGGGCTTGTACGTCAGGAGCAAACCCCGACTTCCGCAACCACGCAAATCTGCACATCACGGTGCTCGCCGCCATGGACCGGCTGACAGTCTGCTTTGTCCAGATCCGACTGAACGGATTCACACAAGGCCATCCTTACCATCCTGAACAAGGGCAAGAAAACCATCCCGTTACTTCAGCCGCCAAAGACACACAATTCCACAGAGTGTGAGTGAAACGTGCTAAGGCACACACAGAGTTGGCTGCCTGTAAAGCCATACCCCTTGAAGAAAACACTTTCTTCGCCCAGCCATCAAAACGTTTATCATCTCTATCACGAGGGATGGTAGGGTACGACGCCTGCTTTGCCGGGGCCGTAGCCGCCTGCACCACCAAACTCTCAAGAGTGGGGTGCGTCGTCAAGTAGCAGGGGTCGCTACTGGCTGGACGGTATTTTTTCGGCAACGACTTGCTCACTGCCGGGAGACTCTCCGGAGCAGTCCAAGCTGCCGCCACCCTTCTCTGTAAAGCCATATGAAATGGCAGCACCGGCTCAGTGGGTGGACCTTGGTCAAGGATATCTGTCCGGTCATCCTGCAGAAAATCCACTGGTGGCGCAGACCACCGCAAGTACTCCGTCACCCTCGACATGAGACGCCGGTATGAAGACTCAGCGTGCGTGCCAGGCTCAGGCCTACCGAACTGGCTATGACCAGACAAGAGTTTGTCAGGAACCTCATCGGCAACCAAACCATCATCAGACCCTTCATCCACCTCACAGATGTACTCAAGAGGCTGGAATAAATTCCTGGATGAAGGCACAGAAAAAGGTTCAAATACAGGCCTCACTGACTTCTTCAGGGCCTTCCTCAGAGTTTCCACCGATGCGTAGAGGGCTTTGACGGAATCGGCATCATGGTCGAGCGCGGCGCCGATGGCTTCGACACAGGCCTCGAGGACGGTGCCCCGAGCGGGTCCTTCGACGGCCTCGGTGCCGATGGAGTCGACTACTTCCTCGGAGGCAGAGTCTCGAGAGAGTCCCTCGACTGACATGGCGCTGATGGCGTCGACGTCTTCTTAGAAGACCTCACAGGCTCCGACGGTCTCGACGGCGTCGAGGACCGGGACCTGGAGCGGGCATGGCTAGAGCGATCTACCTTGTCTGATCGGGACCTCAACGGCTCCCGATGATCACGCCGACCGCCCAAGCCCAAAGGCGTACAAGCGGTGGCCCTAGCGCGTTCCTTGCCAGCTTCTCTCGAAGGCGCGGATGAAACAGAGCCCTGCAATTCGAAAAACGCCAACATTTCCTTACGAAATGCATCCCATTCCGCAGGAGAGGAATGCTTGGTAGGACAAGCTACCCGCCGTCTGGCGGAGTCCTCAGATGAGGACGGGGAAGGCGACCTGTGACGGCGCTTCCGCAAGTGTCTAGAAGAAGCAGAGGAATGGCGGGAACCACTCCGGGACGAGACCCCCTGACGCAGAGAGTCGCCCCTTGAATTGTCGGTCGAAAGCCCAGCGGATTTTCGACTTTCGGGGTTTGGAAACCCTACCTACAGATAGGTTCTTCTTCCGCTCCCGCAACGCCTTCGACGTCGAAGAACTGGCAATCGTCACAGTCATCCGTGGCGTGGTCCTTGCCGTGGCACCAGAGGCAGACGTCATGCGGGTCAGTAAGCGACATCTTGGAACCGCAGTCCCGACACTTCTTGAATCCCGGCCGCAGGGTAGAAGACGACGAAGACATGGTATCTTCACAAACAACCAAGGTTGAAGAACCGATAGAAATCAGAAGAACCGAGGTGCACCGAGATCTCTGAAGCGAACATGTTCGCGGAAAAAACTGAACTGAGGCTACGGGCGTCGTGCGTCCTACTTATAACATCCGGTGACGTCGGCTCGACGGAGGCCCTTGAAGACAGCATATCGACGTCATTGAGGCAGGACGCAGACATTTTTTCCAAAGCAGCACAGCAGTGGTGATTACTGTCATAGATGTGGAATACGGCAGAGGAACAAATCCCCTCGAACATCATCCCAAACACATGGACTAAGTCTGACAGGGGTCTCAAATGCTAGAAAATAGGAAAAGATCAGTTGATCCCTCCCAACACAGTCGAGCACACAGTGCAGTTTCAAATGGTGAAAGAACCAACAACTCCATCTGACCTGCCTACGTGATCCCTTGCAACTCCCCATCGCGGTGCCTCGCACCCCCCTTCCCCGGCCTCCTGCACCGACACGCCCCCTTTGCTCTTCATCACTGACCGCGCTATTTTGTATTGCTCTGTGTTCTGCTGCATTCTTCCTTCTAGGTTTACATTTGTCAACTGCATTATTTTGTATATTGTTCTGTGTTCTGCTGTGCTCACCCTCCTCTAGGTTCTCTTTTTAATGACTGCTCTGTTTCTGATGCCCTGGTAACCTGATTTGCTTACTGACTGCCTTGTTTTCTGCCTGCTCTTCCATCTGAGCTCGCCTACTTAGTCAATCGTCCACTATTGTCTTGGCCCTTACTGTTTCATCTGCTTGCACCCCTTCTTGACTCCTCCCCTAGTGTCTCCCCCCCACCTTTCCCCTCTCCTCTTCCCCCACCTACTCTATGGTGCTCTATGTTTCTCCTATCTTTTCAAACTGCTTCTCTATCGACTATTCTGCTCTCTTCACTAAATCTGGTAGGAAGAATTTCAAAAAGGATATCCTGGTCTCCAACCAAGGCCTCTCTATCGCTGACACCTATACAGTGCGTCTCCAGACAGACCCTCACCAACATCCTCTTTGTTCCCTCGCCAGACCTATGGATTCCTCGTATGGTCTCTGTACTCTTTCCTTTCTCTTCTTCTCCTCCCATTAATGGTGGCACCCAGTGGGAGGCCCTCCTAGCACCCGTCCACTCCACTAAGGTCATCATTAATGTTTACCTGAATGGCACTGTCTTGGTCCAAGGCCCTCAGGCCAACCTTCTCTTTGGTAGACGTTTCCCGCACCTCATCAATTTCCTTTCTTCTCCTGCTGTCCCTGCCCTCCCTTCTTCAGCTTCCTTGCCTCCCCCCTCTGCCTCCTCTTTGGCTACCTTGCCCTCTCCTTCCTCTTCTGCACCCCCCTTCAGGCTCCTTCTACACCTCCACAGGGAGTACCTCCGATGTTTACCCCTCCCCAGACGTCTTTCAAGGTTGGCAACCTTCTCCATACTGCCACTCGCAACTCTCGCTCAGCTGTCAAACACTCCTCTGGCATCTGCCACCTCCTGGAAGAACTTGCTCTCTCTGCGCCAACATCCAACCATACCGGAGGAGGTGTAGCCTTGATCTTCCCAGAGTGGATTCCTGCCTCTGTCATTCCTATGCAGGCCTACTCCTCTTTCGAATGCCTGGTCTCTCACTCTCCCTCTCCCACTCTCCCACCGTGGCTACGGTCCATCGGCCGCCTGGTCAGCTCGCATCCTTCCTCTGAGTGGGCAGACCTCTCCTCCTCCCTCCTCCTACGCCACCCTCGTGGCCTCGACCACTCAACTCCTCCTTCATGGATATTTAACCACCTGGATGCTTCCTGTCCCCAGTCTGGACTCTTTCGCGACCTCTGCGACTCTCCCTCTTTCTATTCTCCCCTCTGGCCCGACTCACTCTGCAGGGCACACTCTGGATGTTCTGATCTCCTCAGACATCCCCCCTCACCACTCCTCTCTCCTGGAGTGATCATTTTCTCCTTTCCACTCATCTGCCCCTCTCTATCCCCCCCCAAGCCAAGCCAACTCCAGCACCGGCACCTACCTGCTCGGTCATCCGACCCATGAAGCGTGCGTCAGCTGAGGCTTTCGCCACCACCATCTCTCCCCCACCTCCTCTGACTCACATCCTGACAGACCTATCCATGCTCCACTCTTCTATCTCTGATACTCTTGATGTTCTTGCCCCTGTCATGAGGATCCGCTTGAAGCCCAAAGCCAAGTCCAATTCCTGGTATGACTCAGACCTTGTCACCCTTAAACGCAAGTGCAGGGTGGCTGAGAGGCAATGGCTAACTTCTTGCGCATCCTCTGACAAACTGCCCTGCCAACTGCTCCAAAGGCAAAACCGGCTCTCTGTCTGCAGTAAGAAGAGTGCCCACATCCAAGCCCATGTCTCTGCTGCATTCAACAACTCGGCCGAACTCTTTAAAATCGGCAAGGAGCTGGTCAATTCTGCTGCAGTCTCTATCTCTCCTGTCCCCCTCTGGCCCCTCTGCATGGTCCTGGCTTCGTATTTCATCTCTAAAACCCTCTCGTCCTCTCTTCCTCCTCCCTCTACTCTCTCTCTACCTCTGGCCCCACTGTGGCCACCTCTCCTCCCTCTTTCTCTTTCTCTTCCTTTCCTCTTTTCTCCCCTGACAAGGTTTCTAGACAAGTCTGATCTATGAAAGTCTCGTCAAAACAGGTTCTTCCCTGTTCTTCCAAAACCATGAAGGACCATATTGACACCCTCGCTCCTACCCTGGCCGACTTCTGCAACCACCCCTTTACCACTGGAACCTTCCCTTTCCCCCCCCTGAAGCACTCTTGTGCACCCTCTGCTCAAGAAACCCTCAGCGACACCTCCTGCCCGGCTAACTATCATCCGATCTCCATCACTCCTTTTCTGGGCAAACTCCTGGAAAAACTGGCCATCTCCCAGCTTACTCTTCACACTGAATCTGTTGGTTGTCTCTGTGACCATCAGTCTGGCTTCAGAGCAGCCAGAAGCATGGAAACTGCTCTCCTGAACTTCCGTGAAGACCTGCTCTCTAACCTGGATTCTAATCTCCCCTCTGTCCTCATCTTACTTGATCTCTCTTATGCCTTTGACATGGTCAACCATGCCATCCTGCTCAATCATCTCCATGATGACCTGGATATCACTAATTAGGCCCCAGCCTGGCTGACCTTGTTACTCTCCGATCGACCCTCCAAGGTCCAACTTGGGTCCTTCCTTTCCTCCATCTCACTCTCTAGCTGTGGCGTTCCCCACGGGCCTAACCTCTCTCCCTGGCTGTTCAACCAATACATGGCACCTCTCGCCCACCGTCTTGCCGCTCTATGCTCCAACTTTCAGTGCTATGCAGATGACACTCAGCTCTTTTTCAAGCTCCCCTCTGCCACCTCTTCTCTCATCTCTAACCATCTGTCTGTCCAGGAGTGGTGTGCCGCCAACAATTTCTGTCTTAATGCCAGTAAGACAGAGATTCTCCTCATCGGCACACCTGCACCCTCCTTTCCTGTCACTCTCTGGCAGGCCTCTGTTGGCCCTCCTCCTGCTCCCACCTGTGAAGCTAAGAACTTGAGGGTCATCTTCAACACCACACTCTCCTTTTCTCCTCACATCTCTGACATCTCTAAGAAGTCAAACTACCAACTGCACCTCCTCAGAGGTATTCTTCCTTTCCTCTCCTTCCCCTAGAAGCTTACCGTCTCTCGAGCTCTGGTTCTCTCGAGGCTGGACTACTGCAACAGCCTCTTTCTAAATCTGCCTGCTTCTCCTCTCCGCTCTCTGCCCTCTGTAACTCATCCAGAACAGGACTGCGAGAATTCTCCTTGGCCTCAAGCCCAGTGATTGCATCTCTGCATTGGCTACCAGTGGCTGCAAGGATTAAGTAAAAGACCCTCTGCATTGTCCACAAGGCCATATGCGGCCTGGGTCCTCTATACCTCCAACTCTCGCTTCATAAAAACCTTCCTACTCGAGCTCTTTGCTGCTCCTCCTCCAACTCCCTCAGGGTCAGTCGCTTCTCCAAGCAACGAGTTGGTGGTAGATCTCTTCGGCTGGTGCCTCCCTCTGAAACAGCCTCCCTGCCTCAATGAAACTCAAGAACCACCATCTCTGGTTCCGGAAGCACCTCAAGACCTTCCCCTTTGCTTCTGCCTTCTCTCTTCCCCTCTCCTGCTGATTTCCTGTCCGATACTGCACTGGTCACCAGGTTACCCTCTGATTTCGGGCCCAGGTCCCTACCAGCCCAGTTGCACACCAGCACTGCCTCCCAGCAACCCTTGCACTTGGGTCTGTATCTGTAACCCTACAGTCTCCCTACCTGAACTTTTGTACACCTGCTGCCCGCACTTACCCTTGCACCTGCCACCTGCTGGCTACACTTGTTATTGTTTTGATCCCATCTACAGCACTGCCCCCTCCCATTTCCCCTGGCACTTTTCCCCTCCCCGACCACTGCACGCGCATGTCACGTGGCCTAGTAAAATTGTAGATCGTTGTCTCTGTCCTCTCTGTTCCCCCTTCCTTGCCTCTTCATGCCTTGAAACACTTGTGTATAGACGGGTTACAAATGCCATATCATATAATGGTGCGAAGGTCCAGTGATCTCTGTCGATCCATCCAGTATATTTCAATAAATACCCAATATTTGGAAAAATTATTCATCAAATGAGTGTCATTACCCACAACGTAGCGTTACCAGATATTGCTTATAGTTCAGTGACATTTATCAAGATTGCCATAAGCTAGAAGTTTGTTCCTGCGTAGGAATGCCAGATTGTCACAGTCAACTAAATGTAAAAATGTTTAATATGGTCCCAATTATCTCAAAAGTGAGGACCATGTTAAATTTGATCTTCACATATCGCAAGAGGATGTCATTACAGCAGAATGAGATTATGTAGGTTGGAGTCTCCAGTGTGCCAAGCTCGGAAACTATAAAATAGGCACTATTAGTCTTAGTTAAGAGATCTACAATATTCTGTTCAATGTCAAAGGCCCTGGTGGTTAGTCGTGTCTTTTCTGATAGTGGTCACGCCTGTCATCACTTTTAGTGTCACATATAAGGTAATACCAAAAGCTATAAGTAGCATACTGATTTATCCAGGTGAACATGCAGGAAATGTAACCTTCAATAGTCAAATAGAGCAAGGTTCATGGAACAGCATTATTACATTTCCAGTGGACGTTAAGCCTTGCCGCAATCAAAATAGAGCTAAACTGACATATTAAATTCTTAGACAACATATTCAATCGGGGCGTTTTGGGGTAGTTTAACAGAGTTTTAGTATTTATTCTCAAAACATTAATTGTTTTGTGCATTTAGTGGCACAGATTTCTGCACCATAATTAAAGGAAGGATCTTAGCACAATAGACTTAAAGAATTGTATTAACTGTGTGCCCTCCACGTTTATAAGAAAAGGCTCTCAGTGCGCCGGTTTGTTGAATGACAAAGGTGGGTGTTTTGGAATTTACATGTCAGTTATGCCTAGATATTTATATTCTGTGACTACCTCCATAGTACTCTAAAAGGCGACAAGACTATTGGATAGTTGACGCGAATGCTAAAGTTTAGGTTCTAATGCAACACAGGACTAAGTTGTTGAAGAACTTAAAATAGTTATTCAACAGCATTTGGGGCTCAGAAAAGAGCATGGAGCATAATAATCCAATTTTGCTTTAAAAATTATTCTTTTGTAATAATTTTCACATGGAATGAATCACACCTTGTTTAAGTGCAAGATCACTGCCATAACTGGACCAGCAATGATGGCGCAGCTGTTTTTAGTTTTGGTTGGTTAGGGTCACAATCACCTATGGTCAACTGTTGTTCTGTGTGCCCTAGGAGGTTTAGAAGACCAAAGAGTGCATGTACTGTTATGTGGTAAATCAGACAAGAGATTAACAAGGGGACATTTTTCACACAATGCTTTATTTCTAATTTGCAAGGAAATCTGGTTTAGGCCCTATTTTTACGAATAATTCCCTTAATCTCCAAAACAACAAAAAGGGTGCTCATCAGTATATTAAATATAAATCGGTCCTTTGTCAAAACCTACTGTCTAGCCTATAAAATAACAAAACAATCTAAGAATTAACTTTTAATAGGGTGGCTCGCCCACTGTATGTTTGGGGGTGGCAGGTTTCTCGACTCCCATCCAAAAAGAGTTCAACAGTTTCTTCCAGCTTTTGGAAGGATCAAAAAGACAGTTCTTAATCACAGAGTCTCCTCAAGCTGTTTAAGGATAGTGTGGGGTCCTGTTGCTACGCCATTCTATAAGAAGTGTGTATAGTCCAAAAGAATGCTCAACTATGGTTCAATTGATCTCATTCTCTGTTTTCACAATTTATTTGCAGGTTATATTAGACTTCATATGTTGCTCCACATATTTCTTGAGTCCTAAATAATTGGGCAGTGTCTCCTGCGTTTATAGAATTTTTTAGCATCCAGTAAAATTATACTCGTCTGACTTTACACTGTTGTGATCCCCAACACGTGTTTCACCACACTTATAAATGTGGATCTTCAGGAGAACCTTTGGGTTACACTGGTTAGCATTGTAGTTCATTCGATACAATATGCTTCTTGGCTTTAGTCATCAATGTTCAGAATGTTATAAATATAACTTTTTTGTAGATTAGATGGTGGGTGTGATCCACGAGATGTGCCTGCAAAGGCGGTTCCGTGTGGTGGCTCTAGCTAGCCAACAACATTATTCAAAACTAATGTCTCTGACATGCGCCAGGAACTCATAACATTTTAAGACAGCCTTCATAGCCCATACAACCTGTGCACCAGTGGGATGGGGCGAACACTTAAAAACCCATTTTAAAGGCACATACAATGTGTGCTATGTCCTCTCAGTGCTATACCCATCCACGTGTGAGACAGGGCCTAGATCGTTGGTACATTGTCCAGCTTAGCTAAGAATAAGATAATAGTGCGTTTCCTGTCCCAGCCAACCACGAGAATTCCGTTGGAAGTTTTAGCATTGCACAGCCAATCGTCATCTGATTCGCACAAGCACAAGAAGTCGCCCGTTGATGAGAAAGGTTTGCACAAACCCTGGTCCCATAGTTGACAGTGAGACGCGGCTAGTAACAGTTAAGGAGATTTCACATTTTGATAGAGGAAAACTTCTAACATAGCTTGAGGACATGACAAAACCAAACGTGTCAGCACAGCAGTGTACACACACACACACACACACACCCCCTTGTCTGCGCTTTGATGCCAGATGAGAGCTCTGGGGGTGCGGGGGTCGGAGGAGGATAAGAAGTGAGACACACAGCCAGGACCAAAAAAGCAGATGCCTGTTGATTTTATTTCCTCTTTAAGATTGAGTAACACATTGGTTCACCCTCTGCTATAAAGCATAAGGAAATGTGTGTAGTGCAGTTTAGCAAGAGGTGGTTCCCATGGCTTTTAAATTAAAAATCACTTGTTTCATCATTTGAATAATCAACATGCTCTTCGCCTACATGATAATCTTGTTAATATGTTAGATGATATGTTACACCCGTTTTTGTACTAGGTAGTTTAATGAGGAGAACCCTCCGAATAAAGGGGATCATATTAACTACATTAAAATGATAACTTTTGCCAAGTGTACGTTTAAGTGCAAAAAGTCCAGATGTTATGAGTCAAGATGCTTCATTCCCTGAGTGTATATGTTTAATTATGTTCAGAACACCTGAGCCTAGTCCTGCCTGTCCTTAAGAGCTGGGACATGGCCTAGCGTGTTTTAGACATGAATAACTGATGACCAGGTGTCAACTGTCTCAGCCTCACAAGAGGTGGAGATAAGGGGCTTGTGGTCACGCCTAAACCACAGGAAATCATGACAGGTGGCGCCCATAATACGTGCTGCTTCTTAGAGATGACAGTAGTGTAACAATCGTGTGCCCCAGTCACGATAAACGGACCGAGCAAACATTTTTTAAAAAAATGCTTTTCTATTAAAGAGGTTAGGTGGGCACAGAAGATGACGCATCAGTTATTCAATATTCGTATCCGGTCTATGGTCTTTCCATCGATGGAAATCCAAATCCATCGATGGAAATCCATCAAATGCCATTGCATCGAAATGCTATCTTTTACATGTAAATTGGCATTTTCATCAAAACCAGTCCATCGAATATATAAATGTACAAGTTTAGATGGATATGCACTTTAAAATGTAAAAAAATTGCATTTTGATGCATTTTGTTTTGTAACGTTAAAATGTTACATGGAGCTGTCCAGTGCTGAAATTTCGGAACTGGCCAGTTCCTTATTGTATATTGGGGAGGGGTGCCCCTCCACAGCCCCCCCCCCCCCCCAACACCTACACACCCCAGCCCTAAATCCAACCCTAACCCTAAATCCAACCCTAACCCTAAATCCAACCCCAAATCCAACCGTACCCTAACCCTAATTATCCCTCAAAATTAACCATTGAAGATTATTCAATGAATATACTTTTCGATGGAAAGGCAATTCGATGAATAATTTTTAGATGGAAAGTCCAGATACCTTATTATCCATTGCAGAACAGCTGTTTTTAATTGGCTAAGGATATCACACGGATGGGCCAAATATAAACTTTACGATTGTTTGAAGGAATCATGAAGCAAGACACTGACAACAGAGTCAAGGTTCAAACAAATATATCTTTTATTAACTTAAGTGTCAGGATGGTGTAAGGCCCAACTTGCCCTATGCGAAGGTTGGATTTCCCTACCTAAAGAAACTAAGACTAGTCCAAGTCCGTAAGTTCAACTTAAAAGTCTGTGTGTCCAAAACCTATACTTGCTTTCACAACTAAAGCTAAACAATGTGTAGGGATGTCAGCAATACAAGAAATAGTGTTCTAAATAAAGTTCTGAGCTTCTTCCAGCTCTTGTCTTACTTTCCAGCTCCCCTTCCCAAAGTTCAAGCAGTTCCAAAAGGGCCTCAGGGTTCAAAGTCTCGGGTTTCCCTTCCCCAAGAGGTCAGCTCTTCCAGCTTGCAAACTCAAAATCAGTTAAAATCGTAGTTCTCAAAACCAGTGCCAGGTTGACTTTACGATCCTACAAGTTCAGTTTATACAGATAGCCGTCTTTCGCGTTCACTTCAGCAATCCAATTCACAAGTGGAGATTTTTGATATTTACTTTTCTTGGCTTTTCCAGAAAGGGTTTCCTCGGTCTAGTTGTCGGACAACACGTTCCACCCATTACAGGTCAGGCAAGCGATACCCCTATTTCTTGCCCACAGAGGTTTCCCCTCACTGCACCTGTGCTTTGCATTCACTGACTTCTTTACATCCTTTTGGTTTTGCCACAGTGTGTTCTTCCACACAACTCACTCCAAGGTGCTCACCCTCTTCCACCACCTTGCTTTCACAATCTTCACAAGTGCTCATCACTTTGCTTTTCACTTTTTTGATAAAGATTGACTCTTTGTCTTTAAATGTTAATTTTGCGTGTTTTACACATGCTCTCATTTCATTTGCAGGCTTATCAAAACATTCCTTTAGTTTGGTATTCCATGCTGCTTGCTTTATATTCAGGTTCCTTTACTTACAGTTCAGCATTTACTTGTGGTGTTCAAAAACCCCTCGCTTTGGGTTCACCATTACGTGCACATATATTTCAGTTCATCCGGCATTATCATATGCCCCAGCTGTAGCCCCAAGAGCTCCACGGTACGAGTGTTCCCTTCAATTCACTCACCGGTCCTCAGCGGCTCCTCTGGGTGTCCTGTCTCTTCTTTCTCCTGCCATTCAGCATCTCTGCGCACACCTCAGACTCCGTGAGCAGGGCTCACATTCTGTGAATCTCGCTGTGGGTTGCTGGTAGCTCCTCACTCGCAGACGTTACTGGTGGCCTACAACTCTTGGGGATCTTCAACAGCTTCGACCTTCTCACGGCCCGCTCGGGCAACGGAGTCAGTCGCTTCTGCAGTATCCGGTGTCCTGTCCTCCATGCAGAGCTCTCCTCGGCAGCCTTCTTCTGGGCAGGAATTCTCCCCTCTCAGGCCAGACTCTCCCAGTCCGGCTTCTCTCCAGCTGGTTTCCTCCTCCTTACTTGGCAGCTCCAACCTTTATGCACCTGTGGCCTGTTACCAGGTTGCAGGTGCAAACCATTCAATTCAATTGCCTGACCACAATTACTTAGGCTCTCTGGACATGCCTCACCCTTGCAGTAGTTTCCAGGCCTCTTCCACGTCACAGTACGAGAGAGGTGTAGCTGAATGTTAGTGTGTATAACTCCTAGTTGCCTCTTCCTCGTCTCGGTACTACAGTGGTGTGACTGAGGGGAATAAGAGGAGCTGAATGGCAACAACCTATGAAGGTAGAAGGAGGGTAGGGTTTATTATTACAAGGGAAAGGGGGGGATACCATGCCTCGCCTAAAGACCTCTTTTTCCCCACTCCCCAAAGTCCCTCCATCCAGGTGATCCTCCTTCGCATCTCCACCCCCAGGGTCAGGATCCAAAAGCAATGGCCTTTCCCTGGCCACCTCAGAAGAGGATCCAAGGGGAGTAGGTGTGAAGATGCCCTCAGGTCACTAACACTGCGCAAATGGGAGGTCTGTCCGCCGAATCGCTATTCACTACTTTGAAAATGCCAGCCAATAGGGTAAATAATGTATATGCCACTCTCTTGATAAGGAGAGACTTAAATGCCATCCAATATCGGCCATACCAGTTTCTTGAATGGGCTTTAACACTTAAATCAGGTCAACTAGTTTGGAGATAATCTAGTTGGCACGGACCGTTAGCGACACCCCTACCAGGCAACAGAATTCTTAGCCAGTTTCCATTCAAATCCCACAAGCCCCTTTTTGCAAGGAGGCTACAAACTCTTGGCTGTATATTTCGACACTTGTATGTAACCTTGCATTACATTATGCTGTACAGCATGGCAAGATGCTGCCTTCCCAGCAACCACAAGGATGACAGTCTGACACAGGAAGAGTGCAGCTACAGACATTGATAATTATATCAGGGCCATGCCCTTCCAAAAATGAGGACATACCCAAGCGGTATTCAGAAAAGCTAGGACAGCTGCAAGCCACCTACCCACAGGTTACCCCACAGGGTACCCCACAGGCACAGGACCCCAGCCAGGTTTCTTCCCTCTGGCTACACACCACCCTTAAACAGCTGCAACAGCTGAATTTCAATTCATAGCGCCCATTATTTACAGCTGTTAGGCACTCCACCTATCACATCGTTAGCATTAATATTGGCAAAAATGATGGGAACATAGGGTGCTGCTGCATGCATGAACTCAGGCTTGTCTATAGCATCCAATAATTATCAAATGGTTGAGAGCATAATTCTGCCTTTATTGAAAGGAGAGCCTGCAAGATTAGAAGTTCTTATAAAATTGAATTGAATGAGAAAGAAAAAAAAAAAGCAATTTGGGGACATAGTACATCCACTTATCACTAGGCAGATATCATCTAGGCAGGAGACCTGTAGAGCCACAGAAAAAGGTTAACAAGGATAGTAAACCAGACAAGCATGTCACTATGGGAGACCCCTGCAAGTGGCAGGGCATCCTTCCAAGGGATAAGGGGAGGCAAAGCTCACCTCCAGCAGCTTCCACGATAGACAAAGAAAAATACCCAGAGCATGAACCAAAGAATGAGAAAACTACAGGAGACAGGGTTGGCCGGCAGTAGCAAGGCACTCACAGGGGCAAACAACCGTGGGGCATACCAAGGGGGCAGTCCCATTTTAGACCAACAGACTATGATTTCAGAGACAGAAAACAAATGAGAAGTCCACAGAAATATGGTACTAATGAGGTCTCATTTCATTCCTCACAGGCAAAGACTCCAGACTGTTATAAAACTGAGGGGAATGATGTGAAAGTTGAAGAAAAACACACTGCAGCCCTTCAGGGTCTACAGCAAGCAGAGTCCATGCACTCATCGAATAAGTCCTGAGACTAAACGACACACTTACTGGATAGAGGTCCTTTTAGATTCTGGATCTGATATTTTATATTTGAATGCAGCCACAAGGCACTGTTGGAGCATACAAAGGCACATAGAAATGCACAAATAACTACACCCAATGGGCAGACATTAGCAAATAAGGAAGTTGATTTCGAACCATTCAGCTGGATGGTGAACATCCCAAAGAGATTGAAGCTCTGTTTAGGCCACAATTACATATCCAATATAAAGGACTTTTAGCATTTCAAGATTGCCCACCATTGTATGTGAGACAAGCACCCAGAGGTGAAGAAGCAGTGATACCTGCCTTTTCAAAGGAAGGGAGTGGGGAACTATTACAAAAATATATGTGCAATAATGGGCAGCACTGGGGCAGTGCAGCTGTTTAAAAAGCATGTAGGACATGATCTTGAATGTCCGGCATATGTAATCCCGGTGGTAACATCACCTGCACCACAGAGACAGTACCCCCATTAAGTCACAAGCAAATGGCACACAAAAACCATAGGGGACCAATGGGTAGTTAGTTATAAAACAAGCACGCCCACAAAATTATCCGGTGTTGCTCGTTTTAAAACCGATGCTACTTATCGTTTTGTCCTGGATTATACACTTTTAAATTCACATTTTAAGACAGACAGTTCAAAATCAGGACAGCTCGGGACTCCTAGCCAACTTACATAGATGCAAATACAAAACAAACCTCGATACAAGTAATGTATATTTTACACAACCTTTAAGTGTAGAAAGCCAGAAATATACAGCATTTACTTTCAAGGGAATGCACTTTCAATTCACTAGAATAATGCAGGGATAGAAATTCGGCCAGCACATTCTCAAGTAGAAAACAGAGTTTGCCGGCACACTGTTGGCAATATGTAGACAACATTTACATCACCCATGAGAATCTCAATGAACACTTGAAACAAGTAGATTTAGTCATTCACACATTGGCTGCAAAAGGGTACCTGATCAAGAAATCAAGGACAGCTCATTGTGAGGTTACCTTCTAAGGTGAGGGCAGAGGCTTGTCATCAGATTTTCTCGAGAAGTGTACCAGGATACGACCTAAGCACACAGACAATTGCAAGCCTTTATAGGTCTTTTACATTTTGGCAGATCTTAGGTGTCTAATTCTGCCGAGCTAGTTAAACCATTGTATGCTTTGATAGAACCAAACTTCAAGCTCATTGGTTGCCAGAGCACACCACATTTTTCATCATGTGCACTCATTGATGACTCAAACATGTCCTTTGCAAGACAGGAACACAGAAAAGGATCTAGGGATAAATCATTTAGTGGGAGATAATGCTTTCACATATACAGTCTGTAATTTAGGGGGCGACTAAACCTATTGCTTATAAGTCACGTGCATATACCACACATGAACTAAGATTTACACCCGAGGAAAAGATCCCCTCTTCAGTTCAGAATAAGATTCAGAAAGAGCACCCCCTAGAGGCGAATAGAACTATACACAAACACACCTTTAGTTCAACTTGAGGCTGCCACAAGAGCTAGCGTGCCCAATGCAAAAGCATTTACACATTAGGTGGGTTCTCAACATGCTCCAGATGTAAAATATCATTAAAAGCAGAATTGCAAAGAATGAGTGGTTTGACTTGGACAATGGCTACAGAGCCAGACATCTCATTGGCTGGAATCCCATCGTTTGATTTTTTCCAAATAATGTATTGCGATGTCACTGCAATGCCAACTGTTGGAATACGTTCCAAGTATGCACATTTTAAACATGAGGACAGATGTACACATACTAATATTGCAACAAAGCACCTAGGAGACATGTCCGCCCAGACTGCTGAATTACATGGATTGTTGTTTGCACCAAGCAGACTCACTGCTTGGTCTCAGATTCAGATTACATTGTTAGGGCTTATAACACTGATTTGCATTGGTGGATTCAAAAGGACTTTAGAGCTATCAGACATATAACTATTGCTTCCAAACAGCTCTGGAAACAAGTTTGGGACTTTAAACGGACTCACCCTTAGCTATGGGTGATGCACACAAGAACAAATAACTAAGGGAACCTTCACAGCATTGGCAATTCATTGGTAGACAAATACGCCAAAGAGCACTGTGATGAATCCGGTGGAGTCATCACTGGTTCCCCAGCGGTAACCTCCTCCCAGGGGACGGCAGCAGATAACCCGATCCTGAAAATGGGAGTGGCTATATGAGGGAGGATCACATGGGAGGAGACAGCCTCCAAGGGGATGGTGCGACTCCATCGGACGAGACATGGTATCCCCCCCCCCATTTCCCTTGAAAATAACATCCCCATGTCTGACTCCCTTATGGCCTATTGTCATGTATCCACTCCCTTTCCTATGAAGAGCATAGAAAACACTTTTTACCAAAACTACTGACCAATCTTCCAACCTTGGTCTAATTTGCCACTGTGAGGAAATCACCTCTTTCAATTCCACTTGTCAAACAATCAGAACAAACTTGCCATCAAAACCTTTTGAAAATGCTAATCCGAAATCCCTAAGTCAATCATTCGCAATAGACTTGGACGAAGAAGAAGGATCGAGAAATGTGTAGGAAAAGAGACTGCAAACCTAGCAAGCACTCTAGCGTTTGCCAACGCCTAGTTGTGCCTGGGAAATTGGAAGAGCCCCAACAAAGAATGGAACACAGCTTCTGCTGTGGCGACTGGCGAAAGAGGGCTGCACCTCTCCACGAGGAACGGAGAGCCAAGAAGCCAGGACCAGAGTGGTGGAGTCAGGAGTCTCACCACTGGAGGAAGAAGGAACTGCTGAACCGAGGGTCACTATGGGAATGCCAACAACTGGAGGGGAAATTTGTGGGCGTTTGCAGGCACGGACAAACAGCATTTCATTTACCAGAGCCGAGAAGACAGCAGGTGTGTCGAGAGGAATACGCCAAAGACCGGGGGCGAAGAAAAGAAGACTGTGAGAAGGAAGCAGAGGGGAATCCTTACCCGGCAGACCGCAAGAGAAGAGACCAACGCCTACATAAAGCAGCGAGTCCTCCAAAAGAGTGCGAACAATTGAAAGTTACTTAAATGGGGAAAAAGAAATGCGATGGACATATTAACAAAAGTGAATCTGAGACACAAATAAACCCCGTCCTAATGTATAAGTGAACACAATGTCAATACGAAGAAAGCAACAAGAAGGTAATATATCAAGAAAATACATTATCAAACAATAATTCAGACAACTTTGGGAGCGAGTGATCAACCAAAATGAACAAAAATCCTGGCAAGAGAGTACACCAGGCAATTGAAGATTATGTTAAGCAAGCTGCATGTACAAGTGCTGCGTTTGGCCAAGAAAGGCCCAAAGAATTGTTCTTGAAACAAACTGTGGCGTCAAGCAAGTGTACAAGTGTTGAATTTGGCCAGAAGAGGCTCAAAGAATTATGGTGTATGAATACCTCAAGGAGTAAAGAAGCATCCAGGGAAGGAAGATACCCTCTGGAACCAAGAACTTTATTCTCAAATTTTTTTGTTTAAGTTCTTTTTATCCTTCGTTTATGAACACTTTTTCTAAAACACTGAAGGTCAAAGATACTTTCCATTTTCAACTTTGAGTAAGTTTGTAGTGTGAGGCTAGGATTAGAACATTGGACACAGGACAGCTTTTGACACCCTGACACGGACCACCATTAGTTTTTGTTTAGGTAGGGAAATTCTTCTAAAGCAGAGTCAGAGAGGCATTTTCCAAGCCCTCCTTTTTATTCCGAATAAAATTCTTTAACCAAAAACATGGCAAACTTGTGCCCAACTCCCATTTCTACCTCCTCACAGCACAGAGTGAGAAAAACAGTAGCAGCCATAACTCACTCAGCAACTGCAATGGATGTGGAAATAAAATCTTTGTGTGGGTATTCTACCAAGGCCAAAAGGCATCTCATGTAATTACATTTATGACACTGAAAACTAAAGAAAAAGTGTTGCCACAATTCCTATGAAAAAGGGAGATCACATTCAAAGAATAATCCCCAATGAAGCAGACAGGGAAAAGCTAACAGCTGCCACACATACTGGACTTGCATCTGCCCATTTTTGGCTTCTTGATAGGTATTGGTGGCCAGGTTTAAGGCAAAAGGGTTAAAGCATACATAGCAAATTGTGAAATGTCTGAAGACGACTGCGGATCACAGAAGAAAACCAAAAGGAGGCTCCTTGAAGAAAGGCAACCTCGCTGTTTGAGATTCAATATTTGGACCACATAGGCCCACTACCAGCAATAAATGAATACAAATATATTGCAGTCATTTTTTTTATTGCACTTGGTTATTTAAAACCTTATACATAGTATTATTACAACATTTAAAACACATAGAAAATAGTGGATTCTTGCACCAAGTTCACCTGGATGATGCCTCAGAAGAGAGCAGACTGCAAATCAGTGATACAGGGACTATGGAGTGTAGTATCCATGACACCAACTCAAACAATCCATGCTGGTAATGGTCCAGCTTTCGCAGGGCAGACCCTGAGAAAGGCATTACAGGCTCGAGGAACAGAGGTGCACTTTTCTAACCCCATCCGCCCACGAGACAAATGGGGTTATAGAAAGGGGAACTCACTCCATAAAATTGTGCCTGACGAAATGCAACCCGTCAATGGGGGTTAAGGGAGCAACTGGTTAGACCATGTGCCTCTAGTGATTAGAAGTTGAAACAATTTACCATGCCAATCTGTATGCAGCGGTAAGACTCCATTTAAACTCCTGCTTGGAAGAAAAATGCTTATGCTTGATCGGCACACACTCCCCCGCCCGCTCTCTAGAAAAAAGAACTGCTGGCAAAAATGCTGATGAGGGAATCCCTCCAGGTGGAAGATGCTGGGGCCAGTTGCGAGGCCACCGGCAAAGCAGGAGACTGGATCCTTGGACCTTTCTTTAGACCAGCAGTGCAAGTAATCAGACTAAAAGGTTCCAGAACTGTGTTCCTGCCTGCAATACAACCCAAGAGGGGCACCAGACACGTTTCTGTGGATCACCTGAAACCTTCTCCAGATGGTTACCGCAATGTTTCCATGCAATCATCCGCGTCCAGTTGAGAAGCCCGAAGAAGAGGAGAGAGATCCGACAAATAATTATTATTGGCGTCCAAGATAATGAGGAATATGCCACACTTGACTACAACTCCACAATCCAGGGAAGTACTGCAGCTCTGCCAATTTGGAAACAAAGCTTTTTTGGTTTCTAAAATGATGAAAGAATTGTTTCGGACAGACTTTCTGAAACACTGTTGCATATCAATGGCAGTATACTTCCTTCTGCTATGGTTGAGCCTCTCTGGATTTCTCATCTTTTTTTTAGCAAGGTTTCCACTCCACCTGTAAGCAAAGAAGTTGTTCTAAAGCCTCTGTGCTCCAGCATCAATACAAATGTTTCCTCTAACCATGGGTCATGTGTGGATGACATTGTTTAAAACTTTCAATGGCCAAGCCAATCAGCTGCAAGTTCAATGTTTTTGTGATTGATGAATCCAGACAGTTTACACCCAGCAATCCTGTGTCCAGAACATATAGAGAACTGTTACAAGGCTCCAGACATTTGCGCAAAATGCTTTGTTTGATGCTTTTGATGATATTGAAGATATCCAAGAGATGGTGTCCCAGGTGTTATGCAAGATATTAGTGCTTTTTTGTTTGTCAAATGTAAGGCCATCCTGTGACCAAAACACACTTTCGGGGAACACTGTAAAGTACCTTTCCAAACTGATAGTCCTGAATTCCAAACAGTTCCCATATATTTCACTGAAGCCATAACAAGTAGGGGATTTGCAAGTTTGAAAATCAGCATAAATTCCCTCCAGAGCCAGATACTGCATAGCACATGTGTTTCAGATTCTGTTGTTTTGGACAGAGAATACTTTTCAAACATGACTGAAAAAACATGGCGGGAAACTAACCCTCTTTGGTCCACTTGGGGTCAGCAAATATAGCAGATCAAAGGGGTTCACGTTAGACAGGTTTTGTAGATTCCCACATATGATGTATTTTTTTTTTTATTATATGCAGTTCCAGACTACTTGCAGCAATAACAACTTGAGCTTCTACCCCGAGTGGAAGAGGAAAGAAGGTCAGTTCTGGAGTGCGTCATATAAAGGAAGAAAAGGAACGCAATGGCACCAAGCATACTACTTTTGCTTTAGGGTGGTTTGTATTGTGGGCTGTTCAAGCAAATGAATGCCAAAAGAAAAATGCAGAAACCAATGTGTGCCCATATCGAGCCTGGAATTCCTGTAACACTTCCCTGACAAATGCTATATCAATAAGTAAGCTGTGCCAAGGAATGCTTTCACAATCTCACCTGAATGAGGGAATGCAATCGCTAGATAATCTGATATAAGAATAGAATTGGACAGCACTTACACTTGGTCACAAGCAATAATGCCAAACAGGCAGACTGAAAGTGAGGCAGTGCGACAATGATTCCGTGCATCAGATTCTAATGATCAAGCACTAAAGCAGGGCCTGTATGCGCTAAGGGATGTCATTACAGATGTAGTAGGATTGGTTCAAAATGACCTGTCCATCATTAGAAGCTACCAAGAAGCAGAAGTAAGTCTTTCTGTTGTAACAGAATTTCTGGACACTCTTAACAGAGAAGTCCCAAATAAGAATGAGATTTCATGGCCAGAATAGATAAATGCACTCAACTTGTCTAGGGGTGCAGTACGCAAGGCAATGTCAGGCTCTACTTTTTTGTTGCTTAGTGTACATAAGATGTTTTGTGGCATCATCTGCCTGGGTACCGGTATTAACTAATTGGATTCTGCATGGTGTTTAAAATATTCCCCTTCAAACTACACATTCCATGGTTTGTCAGGAACTGAATTCCTGGGGTAATGTGCACTTTATTATAACACTTGAATTAATGAGGACTATGTAGTGCCTTATTCACATGCATGTATTTCACTTTCAAGTCCTGAAATAACACTGTACTCATTACGTGAATGCCAAGATTCCACTCGCATAGTTTGTGCGCATACTGCACAAGTACATTCCTGTGACAATAACACTGAATGCACACTCTATCTTACACCAATTACATTTTTCCACAGTCAAGTACGTAGCTTATCAAATGGATCATATCTCGAACATTTCAATGAATCCTTTTGTAATGTTAAAATCAGGGTACCAACCCTGGTCACTATAAGTACACAAGTTAAATTGGAGTTTATTTTGAATCCACCCAGGCCATCCCAATTCAGATTCCCACCCTGGCCAAGCCTCAGCTTAAGGCCCTTACGATTTCCAAAATTGAGCTTGTAATTGGCGCGCCTACAAAACTTTGTCTAAGAGTGTGCATCAGAATCTCATCTCGAAGCACACTCCGGAGTGGTCAAACAGATTGCATCTCTCCTAGCCTCTGAAGATACAATGGAAGAGGCCATGCAGTCTTATCAACTGCTCCCGGTTAACAGGAATGAATACCGTTTACTCTGCGGTCACTGTGTTTGCTACAAACATGCAAAAAGGCCTGACCACGGTCAATGAGTTCATTAGAACACTGACCTATTTGCCAACTGGTTCACTGCGTGGACTGCTGCAAAATACTTGGACTTTCTCTCCTATGCTGCTTTAGACATTAATGTTTTTCGACATGCAGTGCCTTGGAGCAACTCGTTTTCGGTTCACAGCTCAACTATGCAGACACCCGAAGTAACCAGCAAAAGCATTTTATTTTTTCATTAATCAGGAACAAGTCGACTCTGTCAGACATTGCCAGATGCATGGTGTGCTCCAAGGAGTTGTTTCTCACCAAAAAGGTGGGGGTCAGAGTCTCACCAAAAAGAATCGCATTGTGACAAGATCGACTCTGCAAAACTCTGTCCAAGCACACAAAGATCTGTGGGATCCAGAGATAATTTCCTCGAGTGTTCAACTGTGATTTTATTGAAATCCCTCCAACCGGCAAGGCTCACCAGGGGATTGTGTCAAGGAACAGCAAACTGCTGAGGGGACAATGGCCAGATATCTCCTGCGAGACAAACGCAGCAGTAAGTGGCACAGATAGGGCCCCAGTCGCAAAGACTGATTGAAGACAGACATGAGAGGACACCTGCTTCCTCTCCAACTCCACCCCCCTCCCCTAACTCCCAACCCCACCCAAGGAACCTACCGATTTGAGACAGGTACTTTTGGTTCCAGGAATACATGGCATGACCAATCGATGCCTATGTCCTTGCAAATTCTGTTTCCATCACCCTTCCGGACACAACCTCAAGAGGCGATTGGTAGCAAGCCCTGAATTCACAAAGCCTGAAATATTGCTGAATCCACCACTATTGGAATCACAAACCAATGAACAGAAAATATACTGCATTACACCTCAAGGCACCACTCTGAGCACACCTCGTATGTATGTATTGATTACCTCAACCTACAGCTCACTGTGGGCGACAGAGGACCTCATGCATTTGTCCATCTCAAAGATCGCCAATTTAAACTTTGGACAATATACACAAGCAGCCATAAACTCAAGATCACACATTCTAAGGCTTGTTGTATCAGAAAGTCAGGAGCCAATTAGTGCTGGATGTTCATTTCGAATGGGTTCTCAAAGACCCCACCTTCTGACCTCGAGGGGCCATAGCCGAGTGGTAGGAATTGGAATTCATCTGAATACCTCACATGCAATACATGTATTTATGTTTTTTCTTAGCCATAACCACTAATAGGAATTAATCTGAATGCTTCATGCTAGATATATTTATTCATTTATGTTTTTCTTAGCACCAATAACATGCTTCTAGGCGCTCAGGTAGGCACTCTGCACCTCATTTATTTGTACATGCAGTAATTATTTCCCACAACTGCTACAATGTGCATGCTTTATTTTGCCACCAACATAGGCTGCTTGTTTTGCAAGTATAGCTCCAAACAGGGTCAATAAGGGTTTCAAAGCACTACAGATCTCTGATCTATTGCCAGCTGTCTTGAGGGGTGGCTAGTGGGGGAGGACATGTGCCAGGAACTCATTACAATTTAAGACAGCCTTCATAGCCCATACAACATGTGCACTGGTGGGATAGGGCGAACACTTAAAGACGCACTTTAAAGGCTCATACAATGTGTGCTATGTCTTCTCAGTGCTATACCCAGCCATGTATGAGACAGGGCCTAAATTGTTTGTACATTCTCCAGCTTAGCTAAGAACAAGGAAATTGTGCGTTTCCTGTCCCAGCAAGCTGGCTGACCACAAGAATTCAGTTGGAAGTTTTAGCATTGCACAGGTAATTGTTATGATTCACAAAAGAATAGGAAGTCGCCAGTTGACAAGAAAGATTTGTGATGGGCCCCTTCCAAAAGACAAACCCGGGTCCCATAGTTTACAGTGAGAAGCGCTTGGTAACAGTTAAGGAGATTTCACCTTTTGATACAGAAACTCTTCTAACATAGCTTGCAGAAGAACGTGATTCCATAATGTTACTTCTGTGACACGCCACACATTTACTGTTGAAAAAAAACAGATATGACAAATCCACACATACAGGGCAGCCAACTAAACATCACTTGTTTCATCATTTGAATATTCAACATGCTCTTCGCTTACATGATAATCTTGTTACTAGGTTTGATGATCGGTTAGATCTGCTTTTGCTTGTTTAATGATGAGAACCCTCAGAAGATAGATGATCATATTAAATACATAAAAATGATAAAGATACGCTTAAAGCGTTAACTGCAAAAAGTCAGAATGTCATCTCCGAGTGAGTCAGGAACCTTAATTTCCCTGAGTCTATACGTTTGTTCATAACACCTGAGCCTAGGTTTACCTGTCCTTAAGCACTGGAACACGGTGTAGGGTGTTTTAGACATGAATGACTGATAACCAGGGGTCAATCGTGACAGCCTCGCAAGAGGTGGAGGTGGGGGTCTCATGGTCGCGCTTAATCCACGGGCAATCACAACATCTCAATGTCCCCTTTTATGCCAACAGACCATGTCAGTACGCTCCAATAGTTCTTGGTTTGTCCCCTGCTGAGGAATATGGAAAACACAAGAATGTCAGTGGACTTGTGGTTTCAGATATTCACCAAACTCTCCTTTCTATTGGTCCTGACTCGGATGCCCCTGTATCAGGTAGGCTCATGGTTTGTTTTGTCAGACTTGTGTATTGCCTGTAGTTGTACTTTCTGGGTGTTAGCCCCCGATGATCTTCTGGTTGGCTTGGCACCATCTTGGATGCAATAAGTCTTGTAAGTTCTCTTACTCCCTTCTGGGGTCCTCTTGGTATCTGCCCCATCTGGGCTATGGATAGGCTTAGCCATGCTTTGAGAATGGCTTCCCTGTTGGTTTCTCTCACCCCTCTCTGACTGGCAATCCAGTCTGCGCTATGGGACGGCTTCTTTCACAGTTCCTCTGGCAGTTGCTCTCACCCCCAGCTGGGCTATGGGTCTCTGTCACCGCTCTACTTGCTACCAGTATGGTGCCACCTATCTGCAGTCCAGCGGCAGGCTTTGGCCATAGAAGTGGTCGCCCCAGCACGCACAGATCCACACGCTCCTCCGGCTTACATGCTGCTCCCGCCTGTATGTGGGAGCAGTTGTTCTCCAGCATCTCCTCTGTCTGGATAAGTGGTTCCTTTTTCTGGCAGCACCTGACTCGTCAGGCTCTTCACCGCTGTTGGAGAGGCTGCACTCTGCTGGCTGCTTCGGATTGCTCCAGTCTAGGCCGACTTTGTGTCTCCTCTGTTCAGCTTCCCCCGAAGGATGGGCCTTCCTTCTCTGTGCAGTTGCGCAGGCGGGCGTCTGCTCTGTTCAGGTCGTCTCCTTGTCCAACCCAACAGCATATTTCAAAGCCTCCTTGTAGCGGAGGAAGGCCTCCCATTGTTTCTGGCTTCCAGAAGAAGTTTGTATCAGATCAGAGGTGGGTCACAGAGCAAGCCATTCCATCTTAAAGGTGTCCTGCATATGATTTACCTGCTCAATTCCCATATAAACAATGAATGCTTGTGACTTGGCAATAAGGGAAGGGGCATGGGAATACCTGTTCTGGCAGTTCTTGTCCCCAGAGGAGGGGAGGCAGAAAGGGGGTGGGGGGAATCTCCCCCAATGGGATACAGCTTTCCATGTCCCCTAGGAGTATAGCGGACTGACCTCCCTAGCCCCAGCATTGCCTGGATCCATCACAGTTTCTAAACTTTGCATGCTGTGTGTATCCACCCGCTTGCAAACAAACTGATTCATACAGCACAAAATGCTGTGGAAAGCATACTCTCTGGGGCAGCAAGATGAAGGCAATGTAACACTTCCCAGCCCACCTTCACAATACCTGGCCAATGATCGGAGTACATGATGCAATAACGTTGGCATGCTTATTTTCCTAACAATTGGATTAGGTATAATTGATCGATTTTTGTGTGTCTTGGCTGGTGCAGCTGCCACACGTTTCAGGGTAGAAACATGTTAAGTTAATGCTTTCCATCTGATTTTAGAGCTGTTTTACAACCGCTGGACATGTCAATTACCTCTACAATAGACAAATGGATGGGAGTAATGGCCCCAGTGATTTTCGTGTTGCAAGCACCTGCTTGCTGACTGATATCAGTAGGACACAGAATTGCTATTGGTCCTGTTAATCTGCCCATAACGGTATGGAAGGAAGCACCAGAACTGCAAATTAAGGGGAAAATAAATGTCATTGAAGTATTGTCTGCTGCATCAGCTGGACCAATAGAGTGAACCCCAAATTGAACAAAACGTAGGTTAGTTGTATTAAGATTTGGAGGTTGCAACCAGCAATTCATATCCTCTAGCACCAGTAGATGATCGCACAAAATAAAACCCACATTTTAATATAGTGCACCACAACAATTAGCTTCCTGCTTCTCATCACTTCTTTTAACGGATGCAGTTACTAACCACTGTGACACTGTCAGGGTCATGGCCATGTTGGGGGGGATAAAACGGGGCAGTGTGGTGACACAGACACACCCGACCTGGTGTAGGCAGCCTGCTAGGGTGTATGCCAGAGCTGACCCTACCCCAGAGGCAATGTGAGGAGTTGCCCCATGTGAGGAACCCCGAGGATACATCCCCTTTCACGCACAAGAAAACATTGCTCCCATCCCAAAAACTCACAAGCAATTTAAATAAAGTAATTCCAGTAATCAATGCTACAAGTACTGGGACGAGGAAGCCCTACAGGGAGGAGCTGAGAAAGTCTAAACACCATTCTAGTGGTCGTTCAGTGACGAGAGACACTCTTCCAATAAAAGAAGGAGAAGAGAATGCGAACAGGAAAAACAGTGGAAGAAATAGAGCGCTGGGAAACAATGGTGTGCAGCGGAAGAACAAAGAACCATATGAAAGTTGTAGCAGGAACCTGAAGGACACTGATGCACTGTTGCGAGCAGAAACTGATGAATAGTTTGCCACATGGTGCGCTCAATGACTAAAGAGAGGGAGAAAAGTACTTCTCGACTGGTGTCAGGGATACAATTGACATTGTAAAGATAGACGAACCTGGCGATGGAAAACCCCTGGAGAAGCTCGAGAGATAGCTGAATCCAGGGCTTCCTGCAAGGGCACCGCCTTCATGGAAAGAAACATCACGCCTGAAAGTAAACAGCACTTTTATTGAGGCTGATACACGTCCTCGGCAAAATTAGAGCCCTAGTGCGGAGCCAACAGTCAGTTGCTTTGTGCAAGGACAAGGACAGAGCCGACGGTCAACAGCTTTGGGTGCGAACACGGAGGAGAGATATGAATCCTGTTGTAGCACTCGCACAGAGAAAAGCAGCTATAACTGAAACCGGGCTGCAGTGCTGATTAAAAGGTAATTGTAAAGGGGGGGGAAGAGTTGGCGCCAACGGTACACTTGGGTAAAAGAGACAGAATAACTATGTCAACCAAGGGGGGCTGGAGAGGTTGAATGAGCAGGTGAAGAGAACACGCCCCAATTAAAGGGATGTGTATAAACTGGTAGGGGACAGGGTGGGGTGCGGACTAAAGGAAACCAACCACAAATACCCCCCATTCAAAATTAGCAGGATCCTTGAAGACCAGTATACTTATCATCCACGCTCGCTCTTCCTCGTCCCAGTGACATTGAAAGAGTACTGGGTTATACTTGGCAGAAGAACACCAACGGCTTGCCAGGGACACTGCACAGACCTGAGCAGGAGAGTGAACCTAGGCTGTACAACAGTAGACAGTAAAACACGTACTAAGTTACCTACCAAGAGCTCTACACCAGAAAGCATTTGCTTACCAACCCCACTCTTCCTCTCTTTAGTGATATCAGATTGGGAATAACCATTGGTAGCACTTGGGAACCAAATAAACCCATCCTGCCACAGGCTATAAAACAGTTAACATGGAGATTAGTGGTCAATAGCAAAACTATAGAAAGACCAGAGATGAGGATTTTCCCCTTGGCATATGAGAAATGATTGTAACTTTGAACTGAATACCGTTTACTCTAGTACTAGACGGAAAAGACCAGAGAAGGGGATCCCCTTGCATTAGAAGAGTTACGTTACAAGGATGAAAAGCACTTCCCAAATAGTGGGTAACTTGAAAAGCAAGATAACCCAACTAATAACGCTAGATATTACTGTGTGGGAACACTCTGAGGTGGATTCAATAACTTACCAATTAGAAGTTGGTGCATGGGCGCATGCAAGAAAGCAGCCAACAACATTTTAGTTTTTCTTTTGGATCATATAGAGTGCGAGGGCAAGATCAGGGTTTTGACACATTAACGTGAACTTTATTTTAGGCATTCTGACAAAGACGGGCTCATTAGTTCGTTTTATTGAGGCAAGGAAACCCCTCATAGAGACAGGGGTAATGAGGCATATATCCAACCCCTTATTATTTAAATAAAGCATTTTGGCAAAACCAATAACTGTGTCAGTGTCTCCTTACTCCAACCCCTCACACCCACCAGAGGCAAATTGTGCATTTATGCTGGTACCGCTGTCCCTTCCACAGTGCCAGTTAGCCTCTTTTCTGATCATAGTTCACTTAACTTTTTCAGGAGAGCAACTCTCAGAATGGACAGAACCAGGACAATATGGACGGTAACCAGGGGAATAGAATGAAGAACAGAAACGGAATGGTCTGAGACTTTTCTTGCCAAACAGAAAAGCAGCCAACACCAAAACACCCAACCAACTCCAGATGGGCCCCAGGTGAAGGGCACAGGAGCAGAGAACTACATGAGAATGACGACTGACTGCAGGGGATTAGGAGAGACACAGAAATCCTGCCAAAACCAAATTGGAAGCAAATGTCGCCACCATATGTAGAAAAACACAAGGACCGTGAGCAGCCTAAGCACAGGGCTAATACCCTGAAAATGGAGATTCAAATAGGGGGAGGGCTGAAAGCCTTTTTTTGAGACATTGGTTGGTCAAGGGAAGAATGTGAACATGTGGGCCAGTGGGAGCCAGTAGTAGTATTTAAAGGGGGACGGCTGGGCTACAAAAGCCCAGCCAACACAGAAGAGACTGAAAGGCGTTTGGGTGAGATCAGGTGAAGTACTGGTTGATAAAGAGACCAGGCGGAAGGCAGACAGTGGTGTGTTGAGGAGACTGTGGCAGTGTTCTGAGTGTGCAGGTGTGGGATAGAGCGGTGCCAGTGGAGTGTGGTGAGAGGGATATAAAACGGAGTGAAACAAAGAGGAGAGATTGAGCATGAGGGGAGTGTATGGGGATTTTAAAAAGGGTTTGAGAGAGCAGGGTGTGTCACAGGACAACAGGAGAGTGAAAGGTGGTAGTAGGAATAGTAATCTGAAGTGCAGAGAGAACAAGCAGGAAAGTCATGCGAGAGGCACAGTGTGTAAAACCAGGAGGTAGGAGTAGACATACATTGAGAGAGAGGTTTGAGGAGTAGTGCAAAGAGAGAGAAGAAGATAGATGTGCACGTAGTTTGTGGTTGGCTTAAGTGAGGCGAGAAGAGGGGAAACATCATATAGAAGTAGAGAAGTAAGGGTTATAAGTGAGACGAGAAGGATAGGAGGTACAGAGAGGGGAGACTGGGAAGACCACATAGGGAGGAGAGTGGAGCTACAGAGAGGGGGGAAATAGAGTGAGAGTGAGAAGGGGGGAGACTGGAAGAGAAACCCCTGGTGACCAGGGACTTCATTTGGGGGTAGCAGCTGCGACCACCAAGGACTCCCAAGCTGCCCCTAAAAATAAGATTTTATTTTCTTTTCTTTTTTTTTTAAATGTAAGCTCCTGGGCACCATTTGGCGCTTAGTTTCTGGAGTGGCTGGGTTTCTTGTTCAGACCTTTTTAAAAAAAAAAAAATAATAACACAGAAGTGTAACACTGATCAGTGACCCTAAATAAGAAAGAATAGGAATAACAAATAATTAGTCTTTCTGGAATTCTATACAATAATTGCTAAAATTAATTAAAGGTTTATTTCAGGCACACTTCAGGGGGAGAGTCACTGATTTAGTCTGTTCTTACACACCTCAATTCAGCAGTTCATCCTTCGGAAGTCAGGTTGGGCGATATTGCCAGTGTATTTGTTCTATATAAAGAGCTTTATAAGTGCGATATAGTAACACCATTATCATTTGGCCTTGGACATCTGCTTGCATTCACAGTAATTTGCTAATATGGGCCTATACACGATATTACGAAACATATTGTGATACATTCTTGTATGACATGAATATCACAGTGACCTCATAACCATATATTTCATTGTGTACTTAGGAACAATGCTATGTGATGCATTTCCTGTTTTGTCAAAAGGTGAAAAGATGCGTTCCATCGCTTCCTCTGATGTCACTTCGGGATGGGGTCAAATGATATCACTTGCTGTGATATCAGAGGTCAAGCGATATGTGATGTCACTTCCGCTACCCCTGGCATTTTGGTGAAATGACGTACCTGCTGGTGACAGATAGTCCAGCAGAGGTATGCAGGAGGCCCAGAGGGAGATGGTTAAAAAAGGCCATGACCTTTAGTTTCCCAGTCAATATTAGAAACACTGGGGTGATCTTGCTTTAGAGCACATTGGGGAGATTATGAGAGTTGGGGATGTCTGGGCTAGGGTCTAGGAAGCCCACACAGAGAAAGATGTAGTAACCCCCTTAGTCTTAACTGTAGCAGCATTCCTAAATAAGTTCTTTAAAACTTTAATAAAACACTTTAAATCTACTATCTTTGTGGATGTCTGAGGCCATCTCTGACACCACTATAATGCTACTCAATTTATCAGTCCAAAGAGTACGAACAGCCGAGCCGACTATGGGGGAAATTAAATCTTTTGACTGCGGGTTGCAAACATATCTTTGAGGCGAGAGCGCTTAACTTGCTGCACGCAGAAACCATACTTGATCCAGTAGGTCCGAGAGCCTAATAGGGAAATCAGGTTTAGACTTAATGTACACTGGCATGCTGCAAATGGAGAAATATAACCCTTAAAATGACACAACTTATTTTAAAACACTGAAGTAATTAGCAGTGGCCCCTGAGAGAACTTAACAGACTTGTACAAAATAAATCTTACAAAGCCCCCAAAAAGATACATTTTTCTCACTACCTCGAACTGTGCCATGGCTCCCGTTACACATTATCAATAATAGACTTAACTGACCACTACAGAACACTTTGTGCAACAAGAACCACTGACTTCTGTTACAAAGCATCAAAACCCCCCTCCCTCCCAAAGGCCTCGAGAAGAAAGGTATTTTGGAAGAGAGTTGGATGTAGTGCGGGCCCCGGCCCCGGCCCCGGCCCCAGAAAGCCTTGTGGATGATCTTGAACTTGATGCTTGTAGCCACTGGGAGCCAGTGGAGAGATTTCAGGGCTGGAGAGATACAGTCCCTGGACTTGAGGCCAAGGACAAGTCTTGCAGTCCTGTTCTGGATTGGTTGCAGAGGCCCAAGAGTAGAGGAAGGCAGATTGTGAAAGAGGCTGTTGCAATTGTCCAGCCAAGAGAGAACCAGGGCTCTGGAGACAGTGAGCTTCTGGGGGAAGTGAGAAAAGGAAGAATACCTCCGAGGAGGTGCAGCTGGTAATTGGCCTTCTTGGCAAGGTTGTGAGGAGAGAAGGAGAGAGTGGAGTCGAAGATGACACCAAGGTTTTTAGACTCACAGGACGGCAAAATAAGAGGGACCAAGGAGGGCGGCCAGAGTGAGAGAGGGAAAGTGGGAGCATGGGGTCACTAGGAGAATGAACACTGTCTTACAGGCATTACGGCAGAGATCATTGGAGAAGCACCAATCCTGAATCGCAGATAGACAGTCAGGAATGAGTGAGAGAGAAAAGGAGGCTGAGGGGAGCCTGTAAAAGAGCAGAGTATCATCAGCATAACACTGAAAGTAAGAGCAGGAGGTAGAGATCAAGTGGCCCGAAGGGGCTACAGACATTGAAGAGCCAGGGTGAGAGTATAGAACCCTGGGGAACACCACATGTGGAGAGAGAGGTGGTGGAGAGAAAGGACCCAAGTTGGACCTGGGAGGGTCGGTCCAGGCGTAAGGAGGTCAACCACTCCAGGGCCTGATCCGTGATGCCCAGGTTCTCACAGAGTCGTTTGATCAGGCTGGCGTGATTGACAGTGTCAAAGTCAGAGGAAAGGTGAAGGAGGATGAGGACAGTAGGAAGGTCTAGAGTCAAGATAAGTAAGCAGATCTTCACGGGTGTTCAGGAGAGCAGTTTCCTGGCCTTTGGCTGCTCTGAAGCCAGACTGATGGTCATGTAGATAACCAACAGATTCAGTGTGGAGAGTAAGCTGGGAGATGGCCAGCTTTTCCAAGAGTTTGCCCAGGAAAGGAGTGATCGATATTGGGCGATAGTTTGCCAGACAGGTAGGATCGACAGAAGGCTTTTTGAGGAGGGCTGGTGCACAAGCGAGTGCTTTAAGAGCGAGGGGAAAGATCCAGTGGTGAAAGAGTGATTGCAGAAATCGGCCAAGGCTGGAGCGAGGGTGTGAATATGGTCCTTGATGGTTCTGGAGGAGCAGGGGAGCACCTGTTTGGACGACACTTTCATAAATCAAACTTGTCTAGCAACATTGTTGGGTGTTGTTGGAGAAAAAGAGAAGGGAGGAGAGGGAGAGGCAGCCAGGGGGGGCAAGAGAGGTATAGGAAGACTAAGAGGAGAAAGAGGACAGGATGTCCTGAGTATTAGTGGTGAAGTGAGAAGCCAAAACCATATAAAAGGGCCTGGGAGAGAACAGGAGAGGTGGAGACTGCAGAAGAATTGGCCAGCTCCTTTCAGATTTTAAAGAGTTTGGCCGTGTTGTTAGAGGCCACAGAGACGCAGGCTCGGATGTGGACTTTCTTGGACAGGGCAGAGTCAGTATTATCTTTGGAGCAGGCAGCAGGCAAGTTTGCCAGAGGATTTGCCCGAAGCCCTCCACTTCCTCTCACCCACCCTGCACTTTCGTTTCAGGGCGGCGATGTCAGAGGCATACTAAGAGTTGCACTTGGAGGGAAGCTAGAGTTGCACTTGGAGGGAAGCTTCAGACAGATTCCCAGGACAGGGGCAAGGACATCCAGAGTGTTGGAGATGGAAAGATGAAGGTTAGAGAGGGCTGTGTCAGAAGAAGGCGGCCTGGCCAGGTGGCCTGTAGATGGTGGCCACAGTCAGAGAGAGGCCAGGAGAGATAAATAGCCTGCAGACCAGGCATTCAAAAGAGAAGTAGGCCTGCATAGGAATGACAGAAGCAGGGACCCACTCCGGAAACATCAGGGCTACTCCACCTCCGAAAGAAACAGTGTTCAGCCTTTGAGAAAAAAACACTCCCTTGGCGACTACTTTCATAGTTAAAGGTTTCTACTATGATAGTTGTTGTGCTCAATGTCTGTTGTTGTCAGCATGAGTAATTACCCAATCGCTGTGCGGCTGTTACACAGATTCACAATAGAAAAATAAACAATAATTGGGAATGGCTAACTCAAATGCGCCAACCTTACTTGCAAATTATTCACAGGTTGAGTGAGTCAAAAATAGTTTTGAATGAATTTCTTTATTTTCCAACTTAATTTTGGTTAATTGAATAAATCATATAGAGTTGACTTCACTCTTAGTTTTTCCCAGTACCAGTTCAGTGTTATTTTCACAGTACAAGTTCAGTGTTAGTTTCACACCTTATACCGGATCAATTCTTGCTTCACTTTGAATTCCAGTGCATTGACTTATATTTCAATTATTGGTTCTACTTGATAGTTCCTAACTCGACATGTGTTTTCCCAATGTTATTAACAATGGTTCCTCAGGCGATGGACCTTGTTTTGCTAACTGACAAACAGAAAAAATGAATAAAACAAACTAAGTGTGTTTCCTAGTTACTAAAGAAAGACAGGCAATCATTCAATGCTTAATAGTTTGAAACTTGTTAAAAAATATTTTTTGTAACTCACCCTGATTGATAATTTGTTACTCAATATCCATATTTTGGTGATAACTATGTGCGATATCTTTTTCCTCTTTATGAAAGAGGTTGATTTATTATGCGCGTGCCTTTTTTTCTAAGTTTCAGTTTTCTAAAGAGGCAAAGGGAGTGAAGAAATTCTGTTTTTCATTCAATAAAAGGTTATGTGGGTATTTAAGGTAAATGGCTTGGAGAGAGAGCATGTTGATTGTCCAGCTGCTAGCGCAAAAATAACAGATTTCTTACCTTGTGCCATGATAAGTGTGCAAGAAGTTTCCCGAGCCAGTGGTCCGTGTTGTTGGGACTTCGCTCGTTATTTTGTTTGAATTCAGAACCGGATGACATCATTACGTCGTGCTCCACGTGATCTGGCGCGGAGTGATGACATTGCGTATATTCATGCAATTTTCGGCCATTTTGAATTGGGGAGAAACGATTCAAGATTTCTAAGACACGGATATTGTTTTATATGTTATTTTCTACCTATTTTTGGATATTTGTTTCGGATATTATTTTTGACAAACTTAGAAGTGAATACCTTTGTGGTTACAAAGTATTAACTAGTTTATTTTTTTCCGAGTTACGTATTCGTACCTAAAAAGTTTTTTTAGATGTAATATTCATTTCAATAAATTTAGAAAAGACCAAATTTGATGGAAACCGGTCCATTTAGTCACTAGTATAATATGTTATAGGGATGCAAAGTGTCATTCATAAAATATATACAACTATCAAACCCTCTTGTTTACATACTTTTTGGTTACAGTTTTCATGTTACTTACTTACTTATGGTTTCAAACTTTAACATAATAGTAATTACCTTTTGGTACAAAATAAATCACAGTAGTATTTCAACACGTGTTCCACAGTATGCCCCCTATATGGTTTGGTTGCAGATTAAAATTTACAACCAATTGAACATCTCCGAGTCACAATTTAATCCTGTCACACATGTGTCCATGATGCAAATCCATTTACTTTCTTGTCTCTGTAATAATTCTTCCTTATTTCCTCCTCTCGGTGGTGATGCTACTTTTTCCAAACCAAAAACTGAGTTTTGTCAAGTTAAATGATGAATGTTTCATGCTAAGATGTGTTGAAATGGGGGATCGAAGGTCTTTGTTTCGGATGGCTCGTAAATGTTCAAAGATTCTCACCTTTAATTTTCTAATAGTACTCCCAATGTACAATTTTCCACATGGACATTCAATTCCATAATTTCGGGTCGGTTAGTTCTGGGTTCAGAGAGGATCTTGTAGCCATCAGGGAGGAGAGTTGTCAAAACTTGTGACAGAGCTGGCCGTGAACCATGTCTCGGTGTGAGCGAGGACATCCAGGTCAAGTTTAGTTTATTTATAGAGCACACTTAGCCCTTGGGCAACTGGGCGCTTAGTTTACAGGTTGCAAAATACATACAAGGTATAAAGATACACAAATACAGAATGAATGTACAGAGAAGAATACATACAGGATATACAATGATCATACAATATACAGTGACAGGTCAAAAGGTGGAACACTTTGGGAGAAGTAACTCGGAAACGCAATGCTCAGTCAAAAGGACTGCCTGTCTTGTTCTTGGAACCAGGCTTTGGTCTTATTCCTGAATTTGTAGCACGATTATTCTTCCCTAATAGTGAGGGGGCATTCCATGTTCTAGCCGCTAGGACTGGGAAGCTGACTCTACCTGCACGTTGTTGCCTAAATCTGGCTACAGTGACACAATGTTTCATAGAGGACCTAATGGGTCTTGATGATGTATGGCGAGAGATAGTGTTGGCCAGATAGGTGCCTTGTTAGAAAGGCACTTGTGGGTAAGAGACAGGGTTTTGTAGGCTATTCTTTGGTTGATGTTTAGCCAATTGAGCGAGCGTCTAGTTTCCGAGATATGGCGATTCTTAGGAATGTTTAGGGCTGCTCGAATGGCATTATTTTGCAGGACCTGCATTTTGTTGAGGTTGTGTTGAGATGTGCCGAGATAAAGTGCATTGCAGTAATCTAATTTAGAGAGTACTAGGGCTCTAGATAACGTGATGCAATTGGCTGGAGAAAGGTACGGGCGGCAGGCTATGATGAGCTTACAGGTGTAGGCAGATGAGGACGCCAAGGCGTTATTTTGCCTGGCGTTAATGCTGAACCTATATAAATCCCTAATGTTTTTCACCACCTTAGTGACTTTAATTAGGTTTTCTTCAATGTTGAACGACGAGAATAGGGCATTCAGGTTATTCAGGTTGGCTGGCGAGACCAGAAGGAGCAACTCTGTCTTGTCGTCATTAAGACGGAGGCCGTGCTTCGACATCCAAGCTTGAATGATGGTCTAAATGTTGTTGAGCGTCTTGCTGTCTGCAATGTAGTCGCCTGTAATGGGGATGAGTATCTGAGTGTCATCGGCGTAATTTGTGTATATAACACCCAGATAGTCAAGCTCAAAGAAAAGGGGCTTGGTGAACACATTGTAGAGAGTGGGGGACACGCAAGAACCTTGAAGCACTCCACATGCGGCGGGAGTTGGTGAGGCAGACAGACGGTGAAAAGACCCTCCTAGATCTATTATTAAGGAAGGACTTAATCCAGGCATTGGCTTCACTGGAGAAGTTTGCGGCTGTGGACAGGTGTTTGCATAAAATTGTGTGGTCTACCAAATCAAAGGCTGCTGATAGGTCCAGTAAGAGGAGCAGAGCTAGTTTACCTTTGTCTTTCAGGGTCTGGATTTGGGTCTTAAGGTCGATGAGGGCAGTTTCGGCTCCATGTCTAGGTCTGAAGCCCGATTGTCTCAGACCTAGTAGGTTGTTGGTTTCCAGATATTGTTGCATCTGCATATAAGCATTTTTAGAAGAAATGGGACAGTCGTAATAGGTCTAAAGTTGGTCTGATTTGTTAGGGTCAAGAGAGGGTTTCTTTAGTAGAGGGAGGATCCACGCATCTTTCAAGTTATTGGGTACTGTGCTCGATTTGAAAGATGCATTGATAATCAATGTAATGAAAGGGGCTAGTTCCTTGGCAGCTTCCTTGATGATGGGAGCTGGACATGCATCGCCTTGACAATTAAAGGGTTTGAGTTTCTGTATAATGGTTTCAACCTCTTTAATAGTTAATGGGGAAAAGTTAAAATGGGGTGGCAAACTCATACTCGATAACTAAGTTCAGAGTAAGGTCACTGTTGGAGATGAGGGATTTCTTCATTGTTATTTTATATTGTAACATGGAAATCTTATCTTGGAGTGCTTTCTGTATATTAGTACACCATTGGGTGTCCTTGACGCATGTGTCAGGTGGGAGATTCTAACTCCTTCAATATAATGAAGAGTTCCTTCATATTGGATTCTGCTTTAGAGATACTGTAGTTAAAGTTATTTCTTGGCTTACATTATGGCTGTTTTGTAGTTAAAGGAGGCCGCTGCAAAGATGGCTTTATTTTCTGCCGTGGGCGTATTTTTCCATAGTGTTTCAGTCGTTCTTTTGATTTTCCTAAGTGACTTGAGATGAGGAGTGTGCCAAGTATTGAGATGGGAACGTGGTTTGGAGTTGCAGTTTCAGAGGTGCTAGTGTATTGATTGTTTTGAGAATGGTATGATTGTATAAGTCGACTAGTATTGTCGGGTCCGAGGATATAGTGGTGGGGTTGGTGATGGGCTGTAGTAGTGGGATACGTTTTCCGAGGGTTAGATTGCACTTATTACTCGCAATCATGGCTGGAGCTTGGATCATTTGTGGGGTGGCTGAGACGGTTTCATTAATGTGGAACCGGATAAGATGATGGCCTGTCCAGGCACACAGTGTGTTGGAGAGGGTCTCAATATTGCAATTGAGGTCAGCAATTAAATCAATGATTCGGCCTTTGTTATGAGTGGGAGTCGAGATGTGATGGAGAAAGCCTAGTTCAGACGTTGTGTCCTTCAGAGCATCGGCTTTTTGATCATTCGGGTCGTGTAAGCCTAAATTGAAATCTCCAAGGATGACAATTTATGATGTATTCTTAGTGTTAAATGACAATAAGTGCAATATGTCATTTTCAAACGAGATGGTTGGGCCTGGTGGACCATCCATATGAGGGGGTCCATAGGTCTGGTGAAGGAACAAAGAAAATGTCGGTGAGTCTGTCTGCAGGAAGAACTGATTTAGGCATCAGCGATCGGGAGGACTGGGTTGAAGACCAGGATGTCCCTCTTGGACTTCTTCCTTCTAGATTTAGTGGCAGGGGTAGGATAGGAGATAGAGTAGCTGTTAGAGAAGATAGGAGAAAGAGTGCACCATAGGGGGTGCAAGGAAGAACGTAGGAGGAGGGAGTGAGAGAATGGAGAGATGCACAGCCCAGCACCATACAGCACACGTGGGAGGGGCACACAGGAGGAGCAGACAGGTGACAACAGTAGAAACGGTACCCCACGCTAGGTGGGGACCTAGAGAGTCAAAAGGGACACAGTACAACAGTAACCACAGATGACTGGGGACCTAGAGCGTGGGAGAAAGCCTAATGGGACACAGTTCACAGTACAACAGTAACCACAGATGAAGGACCTAGAGAAATAACACAAAAACACAAGTACGGCCAACCGTTTTTAAGTAATATGTTCAACTCTGAAGGCCAATGATACAATTCTGAGGTAGTACATACATAATGCTATTTTGAGATGATAGTTTAACTCTTTCCATTGTATTTTATTAATTGTATCCTTTTTTTCTCTATTTTCTTTCTTTTTACTTATTTTCTTTTTCAGGGGTTTGTACTCTTCAATTCTTTTCTAGTTTTATTCTGTTCCTTTACATCTACACTTTTCCCATTTCTTTCTTCATTTTTTCTTTCCTTGTTGCCAATTTCCATTTCCTCCCCTCCCTTTCTTTCTCCATCTTTCTCTTTGATTCAATTTCATTTAACCCTGCTTTGCTTCCATCTTTGTTCTGGTGTTATTGCCTTCATTCATGTTTCATTCTGTCTTCCTTCAATCATTTCATCCTTACACCTGTCCATGGTTTCCTCTTTCTATATCAGCTTCTTTCTTGGTCTCCTTTTCATTATTTTCTTCATTTTCTTGCTGCTGCTTTTTGTTCTTTCAACTGATAAAGCTAGCTGCTCCACCTTCAAGTGTGTTAGTTTTCATCAGTGCAACTATATTGGAGATGATGCATTAGAAAATCTAATAAATTGAAATGTGTTATTTGCTAATCACATTCCTGAAAAGGAAGAATAACCTTACTTCCAGCTGCTAATCATTCATGATCAGATCAATCAACTATCAGCCTTTCATACGACTGGTACCAACATATTCACACCCATGTGGAATAATTTGAAGGCTGGAAGTATTACATATGAAGGAAGCCAAGTAAAATAACAGTAACAACACGCTTTGCTATTCACTATTATACATCTTTTGATTCAGTCTTCTTGGATGGACATTATGTTTTCTCTATTGTTTGTGGTAGAGTAGATCCTCCACTAAACCAGCACTTGCCGTCAGCCACTGTCTGTGGTAACCAAGTACGGAAACGCCATTGTGGAAGTTTGAGAAAAAAACAAATCTCAAAAATCAACTGTATGTTGCTGTAACTGCATACAATAAGGAGTTTATAATTTAATTCAAACAAGAATTTGATTCAAAGCACCTTTCCATCATCCCTGAAAGTTCTAACTAAATCTCATTCAGGCTCACAAGATGCTATCATAGTGGCAGTTTACATAACAGGCCAGAAACGAAATATTCTTTGATGCGTAAATGAGAAGGAGAAATGGCCCTAGTAACTAGTAATTTCTTACAGTGTGAACTGCTGCCCTACGCAAAAGTCCCACTTCAGAGGCAAACTTTCAGATATGTTTTTACTGGCCGAAGGAGTGCAAAGACTTTGCTCCCAGTCATAGAGAGGGTGGACACGGTATTGCTCCAATCATGATATTTAGTAGCACAGGACTTGCAAAATCTACTATCCCACTCGCATTGGCGAGGTGATTTTGTGAAGGGCGATCACGATTTACACGGTTCACGGCCTTGCTGAAGAGTATGGGGATATTTGAATCCTTTATTTTGCATGTACTGCAAACAAACATTTAAATGGCAAAAACAAGTTTCTCTGTGCATGGCTGGCCTTTGGATGGGTGGGTGGATTGCACCAAATATGAAGTGTTGTTATGGTGACATACATAATTCTTTTTTTAAAAGCACTGATAAATATTTTGTCACCTGTCACAATGTGGCGAGTGCATTTCTCTTAGGTTAAGTATGTAAATTAAGGAACTTGTGCTTCAGGTCTAGTGAGAGGTTTATGAATTTTCGAGGCATGGTGGCAGGAATTAAGGCTGGCATTCCTTTATTGAAGAGAGACTGGACAAAATGTTGATTTGACTTGTCAGATCTTATGCATCCTCTACTAAAACATTGCACAGATAACTGGAACAAAGTTAAACTTGAGGGTGTGTCCGTTTTTTAACATTAGAAAAAAGAAAGCTTGAACATAAAGAGAAGGAAAGACGGTGACGAAAGTATGAGGAAAGAACACGATATTTAAAGATTGAAAAAGGAAAAGAAAAATATTGCAGGAAAGGAAAGAAAGACGAGAGAAAGTGATAGAGAGTAAAAAGGAAGAACAAAGAAAGATGAAATAAAGTAAAAAAACAAAAGGGAAGATGGAATGAAAGAAATGAGGACAGAAAGGAAGATGGAAAGACAAAGATAGGTGTAACAAAGTATAAAATGATTGAAGAAAACATTTAATGAAGGAAAGAAGCACTAAAGAAAAGACAAAGGAGATTAATGAAGAGAAAAGAAGGAAAAGGAGGATGAAAAAGAAGGAAATGCTGGTGTTCTGCATGCACTACTTATTGATTCGCCCATTTCAGAATTGCATCATTGATCTTCAGAAATGAAAAATGTTTCTTGTAGTCATGCCCATTATTGATATGTTGTAACAGCAGCTATTGACTCATTGCTGTAGAAATTACACTACAGCGATCACTTAAGTGTATTATTAATAGTGTCTAAGAGCCAAGATGATATGCAAGCAGTGGGAAAGATGACCCCAGAAGCCAAATGGAGCTAATTTCCGGAGCTATTCAACATTGATTGCCAAGTCGGTCAGTGTTATCCAATGCATCACTGGTAATTACTTCAATGTTTTAAAATAAAAATGTAATGACCATTCTCCTTCTAAGTGGCAGTCAAGTGTATGGGAGGGAGATGCAGTCCGACCAACTGTTAAATAGTCATGAATTATTTGGAAATAACAGATACTCCTCGCCCCCTGGATAACAGTGTAGGCAAAATAATGTCAAGCAGACAGTAAATCAACTAGTGAGATAAAAAAACAAATACCCTGTATATACACAGAAATAAAATATTGGTTAAAAGAGGGGCCAGAACTACCCAAATGTTTTGTCCAACCTTGTGCTCAATGCATAGGAGTGAGCCTTACATCACGGCTTAATGTATGAGATGCAAGTTGCTTTGTAGGTAATGTAATTTTTAGAACATGGTGTTGTTACATATATTATTGTTTTATTTTAACTCCAATTTGTGTAAGCTTGTTCATGAAAGTGATGCATGTAAATATATCTGTCAGATAAATAACTGCTTCAATATACCTTTTCTGTGACAGATGAGTGTAATTGTAGCAAAGGTTTAGCATTTTCATCAATGATAGACATGTCCTACATTGTTCTGCTGAAGTATCCATCTATTCCTAAATATCAAAGTAGTAGGGCAGTAAACCAATGTATTTGATGCCTTTGTGTGTGTTGTCATAGGCAAACACGTCTTGCTCCTTTGATATAGCTCTGTAGAAAATTATGTTCATATACATATTGTAAATGTACTGTTATTGGTTTCTCGTTTTGCTCCTGGTAATTCTTCAACAGAGTGGAGGCACCAAAAGGTCAAAGATATGGCACAGGTCCTCAATTTCAGTTTACAAGGCCAGGGCTAACAGTGTTTGATACGCATAATGAGGAAGTGAAGGAGTGTGTATGTTTGTGTGTCTGTGCAAGTGTACAAACGCACACAATGTATAGAGCTATACACACAAACAAGTCAAATCTCTCCCACTTACCCCTGTCCTTCCTTGAACATATGAAACCCCAAGAGCTTAGCCCCCCAAAACACCACACTATTTTGGGAACTTTTACTGAGCTTTTGATCCCCAGTAAAAAGTACATTATGAAAAAAATAAGTAAAGACTTTTAACAGTCAATCTTTTAAAGGAACACATAACCCAAAAGGGAAAGAAAAAAAACAAGTGGGAAACCAGCAAAGCTTATCTTGGCCTGAAATTGGACTACTAATCACTCACGGGCTGCTTCTCCCTCGGACTTTGGTCTTTCCTCTCACGCCTTGGATTAGTAGAGGACTGTTGTTCCGATGATCTCTGTTCCAGCGTTTTCTCTAGTCGCCCCAGTCTGGTGTTAAGGCAAAGTACCAACTCAATCAATCTAAAGGGTGAAAAGCAATCGGAGGGGCCAGCTGGGGCAGCTTCACAGGCGGAATCTTTTCCCTAACAACAAAAGAGGTACACACTTTTTGTTCGGCAAGAATCAGCCATTATGAAGACATTTCCAAAGGCCATAATCATTTAAAATGCCTCAAGTTTAAACATGGAATATGTAAACAACATGGCCACCAATGAGAATTCTTAAAGTAATTCAATAGTGATGCCAAAGTGCCTTGTTCTTAGAATTTAGAGGGCAATCTAGTGAAGATATTGTTTTAAATCCCATTTGATTTCGGCTGCATATCTTAAAGTAACTCAAGGATAGTAAGAGTTTCCCATAGGTGCAGGGGATATATGTGACTACATCGAGTTTTTTTTTTTTTACTGCAGACTATTTCGATGCATTTTCTTTTAGGACATTTTGCTGCAAATGTATGCGGGGGAGACACTCAACCCCCCACCTTTATTATTACTCTAAAGCCCACCCCCACCAGACCCCACTGACATTTGCAACAAAGTTTGGCAAAAACAATTCCATTAATTCATCTGCATCAAAATCTAACGTGATGGAATCTACCTATACGGGTAAGCATGGCCTAACGCTAGAGGTGTGCATCCAAGGCGTGATGGCATTATGAACACATTTTCTCCGATATCAGAGAGCGAGGGGCATATTTTAACACCAGGATATCCCAAGGACAAAAATTAATTCAACGGAAGAGACCATGGCAAAACATAGGAAGAGGTCAAAGACATATGATAAAAATATCAATAAAATGAAGGAAGTTGCAAAGTTCTCAACATAATTACTGTGGAGTTAACAAAAAACTGCTTCATCAAGAATTTTGGCAAGCCTTCAAACTTAAAAGCTGGTGTAATGCAGTGATTTCCCTTATTTATGTAAAAGCCATACACACGAGACTGAAAAGTCATGATTTTATTAAAGACCAAAAGGATTGTAGTTTCACAATCTGGTCACTTTAGTAGCCATAGGAGCAAGAGTTTAAGCAAACCCAAGTCATTTAAAAACATATTTAACTAAAATAACATTTACAGCACTACAAAGCAAAATGTCAGATGGCCCCATCCACCAATAGTAGATATCCAGGCTTAGAATCTCACGCTAAAGCTTTCTTGCCACTGCAACAAATATGTGCTTATGTCTTTTTGCTCCCTGTTTTTCGTTGTGAAAGGTTCTGTTGTACAGCGTTGAGAAAATGTTATATCCCCAATGATTATTATGAGAATTCCTTAGTTTTACCATGGAGATATTCTTGACTCAAAATCAGTTTTGTCTTAATTATACAATAAAGGTTTACATCGACTGTTCCAATGACCTTTTAAACAAAATGATGTATTAATTAGACTAACAATAAGCAATTCAAAGGCAGAACACGTGCACGAGTGAAGCCCTTCTCTTCGTTAGTCCATGGTGTTTAAACAACCACTTAGGTTTTCAGGGGTGCGTTCCCATCAGACATTTATATAAAAATGTGTGTTTGGTCTTGATCATAAAAGGTGCCTGAAAATACCTCATGCCAGAATGAAATGAAATTTCTCGGGACCACAGAAAATCAGTTATTGCAGCTACCAAGCCAGAAAGCGGCTACACAATCATTTAAGGATTTGGCCCTTCACCATTTCATTGTCTGCCAGACAATCTATAAATGGGAAAAGATGTAGACCACAGACACTCTATGCACGGGAACGCTCCTACCAAACTCTCCAAAAAGAAACAGGAGGTTACAAAAATCCTCAAAGTAACATGCCAGGATAGCAGTCCACTCTTACCTTGGATAAGTGCTCATGGCTCAACTACCAGAAGAAAACTGAAGGAACAAGTTACTTACCTGTAACTGTTGTTCTCCAGCATGGGTCTGGCACGGATTCACATGCTCATGAATATTCCCCGTCGTCAGGCTGGGAATCCTCGGTAAAGAAAAAACCAGTATCAGTTTCGTTTCTGATCTGTCTTTCGTAGTAATAACCAATCACTGGTCTCTGCGTCATACTGACCACAGCCAATGACTGCCCTCTACCTAAGCACCGCCTCTGGCAGCCATCTTCAGATTTGGAAGCACGTGAAGTGGCAGTATGACCAAGTGAAGAGCCGCAGAGGGGTAGGCGGGAGGGTTCGCATGTGAATCCATGCCAGACCCATGCTGGAGAACAACAGTTACAGGTAAGTAACTTGTTCCTTCTCCAGCATGGGGTCTGGCATGGATTCACATGCTCATGAATAAAGAATACATAGCAGTACACACATGCACAACCACGGGAGGTGGCAACGGCTCAACATTAAGCAGTACATCAAACTCAACATTAAGCATCTTACCTCCTCACCAGGCTCACCTCAGGCGAACAGGTTGCGCAGCACTGCTTGGCCGACCCTGGACTCCTCCCTGGAATCCCGATCGACGCAGTAGAATTTCGTGAAGGTGTGCGTCGACCTCCACGTAGCAGCCCTGCATATGTCCAGCAGGGGCACACCAGAAAGGAACGCCGTGGTAGCTGCGATCGCTCTGGTGGAATGGGCTCTCGGACGGCCAGGCAGCGGTCGGTTTGCCAACCGGTGACAGTACATGATACAGCCGGAGAGCCATCTGGAAATGGAAGCCTTCGAGAGAGCCTTCCCCTGATTGACAGGTCCAAAGTTCACAAAGAGTTGTGACGTCTTCCGAAAACACAGCGCTCTAGCCACATCCAGCGAGTGCAAAGTCCTCTCAGCCGGCGACGAAGGCGACGGGAAGAACACAGGCAACACCAAGGGTTCGTTGAGATGGAAGTCCGACGGTACCTTGGGCATGAAGGAGGGGTGCGTCCTGAGCACTACCCTCGTGTCGTGAAAAGTCAAGTACGGGGCCTTGCATGAAAGGGCCTGGATCTCTCCCACCCGTCGTGCAGAGGTGATGGCCACAAGAAACGCTGTTTTCCACGACAGAAACTTCAACGGGGCCGAGTGCAGAGGCTCGAACGGAGGTCCCATGAGCTTGGTCAGCACCACGTTGAGCTCCCACGCCGGGGCCGGAGCCTTCACCGGCGGGAACGATCTGAACAGTCCCTTCATGAACTCTTTCACCAGACGATGAGACCACAAGGACGTCCGGCCCGTGGTTCTGGTGTATCGGGAGATCGCAGCAAGATGAATCTTGATGGACGCGTGTGCCAGTCCAGCTTTGGCCAGCGTCAGCAGGTACGGCAGTACCTGGGGAGCCGTAATCCGTAGAGGGTTAATCTTCTGTGCGTGGCACCAGACAGAGAACCTCTTCCATTTGTGTCCGTAGCATTTAAGAGTCGAGGATGCCCTGGCCTTTGCAAGAACCTCTCTGCAGTCGGCCGGTATGTCGTATCCTCCAAACTCTAGCGCTGCAGGAGCCAGGCCTGCAAGTTCAGCGATTTCGGGTCGTGGTGGAGGATGGCGCCTCCTTCCCTGGAGAGTAGATCCGCGTCCACCGGCAGCTTGATTGGCGGGGACGCTGACAAGTCCAGAAGGTCCGGGAACCATATCTGCCTCGGCCACGCAGGTGCGACGAGGATCATCCTGCACCCTGACCTCTTGAGCTGGTTGACGAGCCGGATTAGCAGTGGCAAAGGAGGGAACGCGTAGAGGAACAGGCCCTCCCAGGGGAACGAGAAGGCATGGCCCATGCTCCTCGCCTGGGGAAACCTGCTGGCGAACCTCCGGCACTTGGAGTTCGTCGCCGTCGCGAACAGGTCGATCTGGGGTGTGCCCCACCGTCGGAAGAGGCGATCCACTAGATCCTGCCGTAGTTCCCACTCGTGGCACGAGTGCAGCTCCCTGCTGAGTGAGTCGGCGATGGTGTTTTTTTTATCCCTGCCAGATGAAACGGCACCAGAAACATCCTTTGGGCGACGGCCCAATGCCACAGGTCCTGCGCCTCCTTGGACAGCGCTGGGGACCTGGTTCCGCCCTGTTTCCTGATGTAAAACATGGTGGTGGTGTTGTCGGTGAAGATCCTCACCACCTTGCCCTTGAGGGACGGAAGGAAGGACCTGAGGGCCCAGAACACTGCACGGAGCTCCAGGACGTTGATATCGAGGGACTTCTCCGTCGGGAGCCAAAGGCCTCTCGCGTGCAGATTTTCGGTGTGCGCTCCCCACCCTTCCAGGGAGGCATCGGTGGTCACTGTCTCCTGGTGGTCTGGGGTCTGGAAGTCCATGCCCGCCGTCAGATGCGTGCGGTTGCCCCACCACCGGACCGCTCGGCGGAAACTCTCGTCGAGTGTGATCCTCTCCTCGAAGCTGCCCGTCGTTTGGATCCAGCGCGCGTCCAGGAACTCCTGCAACGGGCGCATCCGGAGCCTGCACATGGGAATGAGGTAGATGCAGGAAGACATCATTCCGAGGAGGGACTTGATGGACCTCACCTTGGCCGCGTCGGAAACCAACATCCGCTGTACCTTGCCCAGGATGGACCTGGTCCTTTCCTCCGACGGGGAGGCCAGAAGAGACACTGTGTCGAGCTTCGCCAGAAACAGTGCGTTTTGCGCGGGTACCAGGTGAGACTTGGCGTAGTTCACGGAGAATCCCAGGTCCGTGAGAAGTCGGACGGTCCTTGCCGTGTGATCCACGGCGAGCTCCCTCGTCTTGGCTCGGATGAGCCAGTCGTCCAGGTAGGGGTAGACGTGGATCCCTTCGCGGCGCAGCTGCGCCGCCACCGGTGCAAGGCACTTCGTGAATACCCTGGGTGCCGACCGTAGTCCGAAGGGGAGGGCTTTGCACTGGTAGTGACACCCTTGGACCACAAACCTGAGGAATTTTAGGTGCCCCTTTAGGATGGGAATATGGAAGTAGGCATCCTCCAAATCCAGCGACGACAGGAAGTCTCCTTCCTCCAGCTGACCCAGGACGTTCTGGAGGGTGACCATCCGGAACTTTTGCACCTTGATGAACTTGTTCAGACGTCGCAGGTCCAGGATGGGGCGCCATCCCCCCGTCTTCTTCTTCACGAGGAAGTATCTCGAGTAAACTCCGGAGCCCCGAAGCCTCTTAGGGACGAGTTCGATGGCGCCCTTCCTGAGCATCGCCTTTACCTCCAGGAGAAGTTGAGGGACGTGAAGTTCTTTCCTGGCCACGGGGGGGGACGCGCGGACACCTTCTTTGAAACTCGAGCGCGTGGCCCCGGGCCTAGGCGTCCAGCACCCAGCGGTCGGTGGAGATGGACTCCCACACGCTGACGAAGCTCGCCAGCCGGCCTCCCACCGGGGTGCTTCGGCGGGGGCCCGACCCCACAGTCGGTTCAATCCTGCTTCGACGAGGCTTTGCCACCTTGACCTCCTTGGCGACGACGGCGGGGTCCGCCAGACTTGCCTCGTCCTCTGTAGGCCTCCTGAGCCGACGAGCGGGCCGCTTGACGGTAGGTGGAGAAACCGCCGCCGGAACTTTTGGAGGCGCCCTTGCCTCCGCTGCTCCGAAAGGGCGTCCGTCGTTGTTGCACAACTCCAAGGGCCCGGGCCGTCTCGGTGTCCGCTTTAATGGCCTGAAGGGAATCGTCCACTGTTTTCCCAAACAAGTTGTTCCCATCGAAGGGCATGTCCAGGACTCTGGTCTGAACGTCTTGACGGAAGTCCGTAGCCTTGAGCCATCCACGCCGCCTAAGGCAAACGCCGTTGCCCAACTGGCGGAACCCAGTGTCGGCGATGTCTGTCGCAACGGTAATGGCGTGGTCCGAAGCCACCTCACCTTCCTGCAGGATCTCCAGGGCCTCTGCCCTCTTGTCGTCCGGCAAGAAGTCCAGTAGGGGAGCCAGTTTGTACCAGAGCTCCCTGTCGTAGCGGGCCACGATAGCCAAGGCGTTGGCCGCTTTAATCGTCGTCGCCGCAGACGAGATGACTCTGCGTCCCATAGCGTCCAATTTCTTTCCCTCGCCGTCCGGTGGGGAAGTCGATGTGGAGGCCGCACCCCCCCCCGCTTTTTTCCTGGCCGCCGCGGAGACGACGGAGTCTGGGGTAGGCTGCGCCCGGAGGCACAGGGGGGCCGTGTCCGGGACCCGGTACTTCTTCTCGTACCGGTCTCTTCTAGCTGGCGTCGTGGAAGGGTTCTTGAGGAGGGTGAGGCCCTCATCCCAAATGTCGTCCAATAGAGGCACTGAGAGGACCGTCTTCCTCTTGGCCTCGCGCCGCTGATAAAGGAAACCTTCCTTCTTCTTCTCCTCAGGGCAGAGTTGGAAAAGCTCGGATGCCCTGGTGATCATGGAGTGGAACGATCCAATCTCGTCGGGCGGAGAAGCCCTGGTGGGAGGCGATGACGGTACATCCTCGTCGTATACCTCGTCGTCCGTACCCGTCGCTGCCGTGTCAGTCCCCGTATCATCCCCTCGGGTGGACGGGGAGGAGGGCTGGGAGGGGCGCGACGGCTGAAAAGGAGGCGGAGGGTGGATCCTTCTTTTCTTGGTAGGGGGAACACCAGAAGGTCCCGGTTCTGGGTCCCCCGACGGCAACGGTAGTCTCGTCCTTATCTCTGAGCATAAGGACTGTATAGCCAACAAAATGGCCGCCGAGTTGTCTCGCGGCGCTGGCAGAGGGGAATCCGACGGGCTATCAGGGGCCCCGTCGGTACCCTCGACGATGTTGTCGTCACCTGCGTCGGGATCCATCCCGACGGGCCGGTCTTCTTCCACGCCGAGGCCGTGGCTTAAGACTTCGACCAGCTCCTCCTCCGAGGTTGAGGCCGAATCTACGACGACGCCCTGCCCCCCCTTTTTCTTCCCCACGGGGGATTTCACGGGGGTCCTATCGATGGGCACAAAAGAGGACTCCCTCCGAGGTGGCAGGGAGACTCTGAGCCCCGAGGTCGCCACCACTGGTGTAGCCTCCACAGGCTGAGCCAGGGCCGCCGCGACAGTTTCGATAGAGGGCTTGGCCGGATGGATTAAGGCCTCCACCACCCTAGGTGCGCTCACCGCCTTATCCTTGAGGGGGGGGGACACTGCCTCGCTCCCCCTCCGCCTTCGAGCTCGACCGGGGCCTCTCCAGGAGCTTCGCCGGGTGCTCGGCCTTCCTCTTACCCGACCCAGAGCGTTGGCTCGTGGTTGATGGTGCCGGGGAGGGTGCGCCCTGCCTGGCGCCCGTAGAGCCCGACCGTTCGGCGCTCCCGGTGCCAGCGGACTCGCGGTGCTTGGCCTTATGTTGGACCCCCGTCGCCGGGGCGTCCTCAAAGGTCTTAGAAGACCGCTCGGCTTTCTTCCTCTTCTTCTCGCCGGACGGGCTCTTCCCTTCCAGCCAGTTGGCGAGACGTTGATGGCAGTCCTTCATGGTCCGCTCCGACATGTTGCCGCAACACGCACAGTCCTTCTCCACGTGCGTCTTGTCCTCATGTAGGCAGTAAAGACAAAAAGAGTGTTCGTCCTCCTTGAAGACGTTCTGTAGCTGACATCCAGGGCAGACCCTGAACAGCTTTCCGGGCGTCGAGCTCCCCTTCTCCTGGGCCATGACCGGGCCTGAGAAACTTCTGGAGTCCTCCAAAAGCGTAGCTCGACAAAATCTTCACCCTTGAGGGGCGCAGGCGAATCCGACACGGGTCCCCGTTGATCGGATGGAGAGTCGGTGGAGCTTGAGGCTCTTTTGACCGAAAAACGAAGTTTTTGAGAAAAAACGTGAAAAAATAGCACAAACGCTCGAGAGCAATAGCACGAGGATCCCAACACATGAACGTGCAGTAAAAATCTGAAGATGGCTGCCAGAGGCGGTGCTTAGGTAGAGGGCAGTCATTGGCTGTGGTCAGTATGACGCAGAGACCAGTGATTGGTTATTACTACGAAAGACAGATCAGAAACGAAACTGATACTGGTTTTATCTTTACCGAGGATTCCCAGCCTGACGACGGGGAATATTCATGAGCATGTGAATCCATGCCAGACCCCATGCTGGAGAACAAGAATGATGTTCATGAAAATACATCTAGGGGCGAACAACTGATTTATACAAATAACATTGTTGGCTCAACGGATTTTGAGAAAGCACACATATAGGACACAAGACTTCGCTTTTTTTCTCTGCCTCCTTTTTCTAGCCTGTTTGCTTAGCACCATCATGCCCTTGCCGGTCGGCTGCGCTTTATAAATGTATTAGCATAACATGACTTCTGGATAGAGCGAAGAAGTGTAGACATGTTTTACCTCAATTAGAAATATAATTTTTGGTTTTCACAAAACACTGCATTCCCACAGAACAACTGAACCCCAACAGCTAGGCGTGGTGGTGGGTGTGTGGGATGGTTTCGGGGATAATTTCCTGCCTCAAACTGGACGGCTTGTTATCACTGACAAAACTATGAACTCAGCATTGCATCAAAAAAACCTAGAGGACCATGTCAAGCCACCCACCTGTGAGCTGAAGCTAGATCGAACATGGGTCATGCAGCAAGACAATGATCGCAATCATGCAAGCAGATCTACGAAAGAAGGGCTGCCAGCAGAATAGGACATAATGCATTTTAGAATTAGCTAGTCCATGATTCGACCTATACCACATGGAAATTATGGGGTAGGATCTGAAGAAGGCTGTCCATGCAAGGAGATAGTCATAGGTAAAGCAGTTCTGTGAGAAGGAATGGCCAACTTTAATAATTATATGAAACATTGACTTAGTTGAGGTCACTGTTACTCAAGGAGGTGCAACCATTTAGTTTATCAATTAACATGCCTCGCACACATGAATATGGAATGCTTAAAAATGTGTTGAAAATAAATGTTGAAAAACAATCGTGTTTCATGTCATTTCTTTAATCATGATCCCTCTCCATTAAGACTTCAAATCAAATAACATGTTAGGTTGTAATATATGAGATATGTGGAAATACTAAGGGGTTCACAAACCTTTTCTTGATACTAGCCTAAACGATTTATTGCAGTACAAGAAAACCAGAATGCAGTTTTCCCAAAGGATTCAGTTTGCAAAAGCTCTTGCTGCTGTGGCAAGTAAAGAGAATTAGATTGAGATAGTACATACTGCTGGTCTGGCTATGAAACCTAGTGTGTCTGCTTCTTCAATTTACTCCAGCTGCAATCACTGTGTGAGGTACACACTCATAAGAGGACCCTCTTAAAATGTTGCCAACCAATGAGGGTTCAGCAGGTGGCATCATGTGAGGTCCTCTTCAACACAATAGTCTAGTTCAAACGTGCTCTTTGATCATGCAAAGTACAGTTCTTTTTTGTTCACAAAACTAGAGCTTTGCATTCATGCAACCTTCACACTACGTGTATGTACCCGGCAGCACCTCACAGGAACTATTTAAAAAAAAATAATAATAATGTATTCTTATACAAATAAATAAGTGTGTTTCTCACTCATACAAGAATTCTGATGAGCAACTGTCGGTATCCAAATGCTCACCCAGGAAAAGCACAGGTCCTGATAACTTTGGGTGACCAACAAACAGCAACTGGCAATTCGAAATCACTTAAACTTTTCTGTCTGCTTTGAGACAAAGGACGTTAAGCAGCTAATTGTTCAATAGATTTGAGGATAGGATTAGACTCATCAAAAAGGCTAAGAAGAGGATACAAATCTTCTTGAAAGGCTTAAATTACCAGGCTCAGCTAGGCCGTTTCACTCAACGCCTGGAGGATGTGGCATTACCAAACTGGGATTGTCAAGGCATTTCCTCTAGGTTAACAGATATGTGCAAATGGTGCAAGCGGGTTGTTTCAAATGGAGAGTAGAGTGACCACATCACTGATCCAGCGACGCCTAGATTTGGATGAGAAGCAGTAAAAAGGAGCTTATGGAGGCAAAAACAGGCAGTGTGAATGGGAAGAGGTGGGATTGCCACAGTCTAGAGCACTGGAGTTGGCCAACAGTGTGGGCTGGTATAGCCAACAGCTGCAATTTAACACAAATGTTTCAGGAGGGGTCTATATCATGCTCCTTCCACAAGTAGCATGTAAACACAGCAAGCTGCTGCTGGATACACATCAATGAATAGCTGTAATTATGGGTAGCAATGTGTAAATAATTATGCAAACTCCCAATATATCGAATTACCCACTGCCACCATTGTGTGAGTGCAAAATGGAACAGTCATGACAATTTTGAAGTAGAAAAGAAAATAAACACACAATCCCAGAAATGATCATCCTCAACATGCTTCCTGTGGGCTAATACTTCCAAAATAGATAACTCTGCCTTGCATTCCACGTGCTTTGGGGCATAGACCAGCCCACACTTGCAGATCTTGAACTGTGAGTTTGGTCAGTCTAATGAAACTGCAGGTTAAATCTACTGAATGCTCACCAGCCATCCGTGTTGAAAGACACTGGAACGGACTGCTTAAGTGATCCAGAAAGAAGACAACCACATGAAATTGAGAAGAACAGATCTGTTCTGCAGGGCATGAGTTGATCAGTCTGATGTGTGGCTCGGCCCCTTGTCTGAGTAACCTCTATTTCTTCTCTACTGATTTCTGTCCGCCACACTGAAGCTCTCTGTTAACAGGTTCCCAAGCAGACTAACCAACCAGTGTAGGCCCTACCCACCAGATATGGTGTGATTACATTTTAAACAGTAAAAGTTATTAACCTAATCAGATCCCTCCAACCCCAGCTAAATGCAATGTTGTGGGAAAAACAAAAACAGATAAGCTACACTGACAATGTTCAGATATTCCAGTCAAGTTCAGAAAGCTTGTTAAAAAGCACACAATACTGCACATGTGTTCTTATGAAGGACAAAACAGTGACACATTTGGATATCTAACAACCACAGCACATCCCACTAGAATGGTACAGACTGAACATCCTGCACAGTAAGAACTTATTTTCAATCAGGGAATTAGAAGAACAAGTTACTTCTTACCTGGCAACGTTCTTTCGATTGGATGTTACTCCAACGTATTCCTCAGCTTAGATGTATTCCATCCTGCTTTGCTGCTCTTCAGAAATTTTTTCGGCAGAGGGCGCCGTGCATCGATGTCTTTGTGTCGATGGTCCCTTGAAGGCCTCCGTCGAGGTTGACGTCATCGGGTGTATAAGTGGCACGCGCGGCGCCCGTTGGCCTCAGTTCTGTTTTTCCCCTCTTTTGTATCTGTGATCTTGTACTGTTTTTGTAGATTGTGCCGACAGACCGGTATCAGCCTTGCGAGATTTGAGATGGCAATAACCCGGAAAAAATCTACAGAGGGGTAGGTTGAGAGGGCGATGAGGAATACGTTGGAGGAACATCCAATCGAAAGAACGTTACCAGGTAAGAAGTAACTTGTTCTTCGAGTGGACTGTGTCCTCCAACGTATTCCTCATCTTATATAGGCTCCCAAAGCAGTATTTTGCATAGTTCCTCTGGAGGAGGGGTCAGATTTTTTTTTTAGATTTTTTTTTTTTTAAACTGCCCTTAGATGGCAGAGTAAAGCACTGCTTTTCCAAATGTTAGCTCCCTAGACGGGGAAGCATCCAGGTTATAGAATTTTGAGAAGGTGTGAAGCGAAGACCAAGTTGCTGCTTCGCAAATTGACCTTATAGGGACACCTCTTTGAAGGGCTGTGGAAGAGGCGATGCCTCTGGTGAAATGAGCTTTTAACCCTTCAGGTGGGTCTTTTTGTGCTAGTCCGTAGCATTCTGAAATGCAAAGTACGATCCAGCGCGAAATTGTTTGTTTTGTTACTGATTGACCCAGTTTTCTTCCAGTGTAGCCTATAAACAACTGGTTGTCCACTAAATCTAGAAAGCCCAGAGATGTAAAAGCTTAAAGCTCTTTTTGGGTCCAGTCTGTGTAGTCTTTCTTCCTCCTTAGAAGGATGAAGTGGAGGATAGAATGAGGGTAAAACAATTTTCTGATTTAAATGAAAATCAAATATTACCTTCGGTAAAAATGATGGTTTAACCCTCAACAAAACCCTGTCCTTATGGAACACAGTATAGGGTGGCCCAGAAGATAGTGCCTGCAATTCGTTCACTCTTCTTGCTGATGTTAGAGCAACAAAAAATGCTGTTTTCCATTTTAATAATCTTAATGGACACGTGTGCATAGGCTCAAAAGGGGCACACATTAAGAATTTTAATACCAAATTTGGATCCCAAATCGGTACTTGAAATGGGTGAGGAGGAAACACATTAGTGAGACCTTTTATGAATTGTGTTATCAAAGGAATATTGAAGTATGAGCATGCTTCCTATGAGCGCTTGAAGATGGAAAGTGCCGCAAGGTAACCTTTTATTGTTCCAATATTCAGACCTCTATGTGCTAGGGTCAGAAGGAAAGATAGTACATCCGGAATAGAACATAGAAAAGGACCGACATTCTTTTCCCTGCACCAGTTGCAAAACTTTTTCCAACGGTACAGACACTTTGTTGCTGGTCTTCTTGCCGAAAGCAACACCTCCATAACATCCTCTGGAAGGTTCCAATCCCTGTATCTCAGCCTTTCAGACACCAAGCATGAAGGTTGAGTGTTCTGACCTCTGGGTGGAGAACCTGACCTTCCATTTGAGAGAGAAGGTTCTCTCTCTGAGGGAGACGTACTGGGGGACAGATGGTCATGTCTAGAAGGTCCGGATACCACGTTCTCCTGGCCCAACCTGGAGCAATTAGGATCATTCGTTTCCCAAAGCGTCTCAGCCTCCTGATGACTTGAGGAATGACGGGAATCGGAGGGAACACGTACAATAGTGGGAAATTCCACTCCACCACGAACGCGTCCCACAGGGCTCCTCTCGGGGGAAATTGCCTTGAGCAATACCTTTCGCATTTCGGTTGCTACTGTTTGTGATGCCAGTTGCAAACAGGTCTACTTGAGGGGTTCCCCAAAGGGCGAAGATTTCTTGAATTACTTCCTGAGCCAGTTCCCATTCGTGGGACACCGTGCTCTGCCTGCTCAGAGCATCCACCGTCATATTCTCTTCCCCGGCTAGATGAATTGCCGTTAAAGAGATTCCCTCCTGAACCGCCCCCCAATACCAGAGCTGCATTGCCTCTCTGCACAGGGGTAGTGACCCCACACCTCCTCTTTTGTTTAGGTAGTGCATGGCCACTGTGTTGTCCGTCATTATCAGGACATTCTTTCCCCTGACGGATGGCAGGAAGGCCTTCAGCGTGTTGGGTGTCCTGACCCACGTTTGAGCTATCATGCTGCAACATTTGATGCTGTGGGCTTAGAAAATCCAAGATGGCCAAAAAGCCCACATGTGCGCCAGAATAGGAAAACTGTGCAGTACTGGCATGGAAAACATCATGATGGCCAGAACTTCCCAGAAAATGCACAGGGAAATGCATGAAGAATAGGCTGCCACCCATTTTTGCCTAGGTTGTGAGCACAGGAGGGCACTGCCTAAAACCACCATTGGGCTACCCACACAGTAGCCTGAAACCATTGGGAATGGCAATGCGATGGTTGCATTACCAGTACTCACCACTATCAGAAAGCCGGCGTTTTAAAACCACCAGACTATTGTGTAAAACTGCACAAATGAAACAAAACCAGACCAAGGAAAGACTTGCTAAGAGGTGGATACAATGTAAAACTATACTCTGAAATGACTTGAAGGAAGTAATTATTTAATGTGTATGTAAAAATCGTAATAGACTTAAACTGGGTGACAAAAAGTGACATTTAGCTGAAACCTGGCTTAATGAAACTGAATTCTGCCTGACATCTATCCCCACAGGAGTTAGAACCTGCTCAGCCACTCTTCCCCTTGCCAAAAGGAGTTGTCACCTCTCTGATTAGATTAGGGGTGGAGCAGCTACAGGGAGTTGAACAAAGGCCTGTCCTGGGCCCAGGCAGATGGTTTATTGGGGGGATCGTAAATGGCTTCCTTTTGAACAAAGCCCTTCCTTGACTCAGGCAGAAGTTATATTGGGGGCGTCGTAAAAGTGGCTTCCTCTTGGCAGAAACAGGGAGGGGCAGCCCCCTCTGAGGACAGGCTGAGCTTAAAGAAAGTGGATAGACTGGTTTCTCCACCATGTGACCTGGGAAGACACACCCCTGTTGGCCAGAATATGATTTTAAGAAAGATGTATAACTCATGGTGCGGACTTGTCAAAATTATCTAAATGATACCATAATTCTTGTGATTTTTCTGCCCACATTTTAAGAGGTTTTAGGACCCGGTGGTATGATCTGGGGGGTTGCTAGCGGAAAATAGGGTTTCACTCCAAATGTCTGCATGTTAAAAATCTGACACTTCATCAATTAATGTCCATACTCCTTGCGCACATGTGTGTAAATTTGGGTAAAATGTCCGATATTGCAAAACCAGTTAAAAAGTGCAAAATGTTGCCATTTCTGAATGCAAGCCCCCAGGAAGAGCAGAGTTTGAACAGAGTATACCTCATGTGATATGTGATGGGTGCATGTAATTTTAAACAACTGTGTATCTGTGCAATATGTATTTGAATCAAATATAGATTTGTGGGCAAACTGACCAGGGGAGGATCCTCTGACCCATAAAACCTACAGCATCACTCTGACTCACATTTCCTTCCCCCAATCATGGGAGAGGGGAGAATTGGGCCAATGACAAGTAGAGAGGGGCAGGCTTAGCTAGGCCCAGGCACACACCCATTTTCAAAACACATAAAAAGAGACTGCTGGGACAGGCAGAGACATTCAATTCCATTTGCTGCGGAGCATGCTGACCGACGACTTCACATCCAGAGATCCAGACTTCAAATCCATCAATCTCCAAAGACCAGAACTTTACTTCAGAACTTAAAGCAAGGGCCTAAACCCACAAACTGAGAACTCTTCTCAGCAGGCCTCAGCATCCTCAAAATAATTTGCAGACTATTCACAGCCGGGCTGAGCTGTTGATTCTGGCCTGAAACCCTCTGCCAGAAAGATCCAGAAGCAGTGCTGTACCCAGAGAAAGCAGAGCAGTATCCAGAACCATAGGCCAGAGATCCAGAGTGACCCAGACCGCTGTTAGCAGAACCAGAGAGCTGACCCAGATCACTGTGAAGTGCCGAGACCAGAACCGGAGTCCAGTCCAAAACCTGACCAGATCCGTGGCGAGGCCTATTTCAAAAATATATTGTGAGTACCTAGCAGAACTGTGCAGAACCAATCTCTTAGTTAAAATAATCTAATCCAAACTATTTTAATCTAACCAGAACTGCCTCTTAGAAGTTGTCACTTGTCAATTCTGAAGCTGCAAGCTGTCACCTGTCATTTTGAGTTTACTTTAAATCCGAAAAACTACCTTTATTTAATCGTCCGTATCTCTGGAACCGTTTGGGCTAGGAACTTGGTTTAACTTTCCTCTGAAAGCTTAGAATCTTACCTTTCCAACAAGCCTAGAACCGACTTATACTTTTCCGCAATCACGATTCACGCACTTGCAAATTTTACCGCGATTTGCGATTTGGTTAAAAATCCAGCCACGTGTAACCATCAGCAGTCATTTCTTTCCTTGCTAAAAATTAGTTTGCCTCTTAATCACCATCTCTGAATCATTGCTAAAGTGAGCCTGCACTCATCCCTAGTATCTCTCACTCACCCTGAACCTCCTAAACGGAATTAAAAGCATTTTCAGCATATTTCTCACTTCATTGCCACCACATTTCAAAGCACTTGGGCCTGTGTTTTAAAACTCATACCGGTTTTCTCTAAGCTTGCTGGGGGGAACTGAATTTCGTATTGTATTTGATTGCATTCCTGAGAACTGTGTGCTCCTCTTTCCATCTACTTCCATGTCTTACATTGCATAGGGGAGGGGGGTGAATTGCCACCAGGGGAAAAGTGAACATATGATATCTTGTGAAACCATATTAGTTAGTTCTGTACTGTATTTCATTCAACATTGCATCCATTTGAAATCATAAAAGTATGTTTGCTACTTGATCCATCCTATACTAACTCCTCATTGATTGTAAAGATGTGTGCTAGTGCCAGATTACCCATTGTTGATCAACATCATATGTCTAAGTGTACTATCAGATATTAATTTATTATAAAGTGTGATATATATATATTGTTTAAATTCTCAAATAAACCTTTTAAAACTTGCAAAACAGAACTACTTCTGGGGTCAGGGGGATTCTAAGAGAGGGGTGTTATATAGGGGTAGTCATCCAGATTTCATGAACTGGACATAAAGATATATCAATAAGGGTTTCCATTCAGTATCCCAGACTAGGCATTGACTTAGCTGTAGTGTTGAATTGAATCCTCTTACAAGCGCTAGTCTGATTGCCCTCAGCTCTAAAAGGTTGATATGTAGTTTGGACTCCGATGGAGACCAACGACCGCTGATTGTCAAATCGTTGGCATGAGCTCCCCACCCCAGGAGTGAGGCGTCCGTCACTACTGTGATCTCCGGCCATGGTTGCCAAAAGGGTTCTCCTTTTAGAATGTTCTCTGTACAGGTCCACCATAAAAGGTCTCGTCTGACCTTGTTCGGAATCTGAAGAAGATCTGTCATTTGACCCGAGAACTGGGACCACTGAGTCTTTAGGTCCCATTCAAGGGATCTCATCCTCAAGCGTGCCTCTGGCACCAGAAAAATGCAGGATGCCATGAGGCCGAGCAACCTTAAAAAGTCATAAGCCTGGAGATTTTGGGCATTTTGGAATTTGGAAACCATCTGAAGAATGTCTTGAGCCCTCGACTTGAGAGGCGAGCTCTTTCCCCAAGGACGTGTCTAATACAGCTCCTATGTACTGAAGCTGTTGGGATGGTGTCATCTGTGACTTCTTGAAATTGAGGGAGAAGCCCAGTTTGTGGAGGAAGTGGCAGGTGACTTTCAGATGACTCAGTGCTTGCTCGGCAGAGCGCGCTCTGATCAACCAATCATCCAGGTAGGGGTAGACATTAATCCCCCCTCTCCTGAGGTGCGCTGCCACCACTACCATTAACTTGGTGAAGACCCTCGGGCGGAGGTCAACCCGAATGGCAGGACTCGAAACTGATACTGTGAGTTGCCAACTACGAACCTCAGGTATTTTCTGTGTTTGCGATGAATCGGCACATGAAAATAAGCATCCTGGAGGTCCAATGACACCAACCAGTCCTGGAGTTGAAGGGCCTGAAGGATCTGAGAAAGGGTAACCATCTTGAACTTGTCCTTCCTGAGGAACTTGTTCAAGCTTCTTAAGTCCAAGATGGGTCTCAGTCCTCAGTCCTTTGTGGGGATCAAAAAATACAGGGAGTACCAACCCTTGTTCCTCTCCGCTGCAGGTACTGGTTCTATAGCACCTTTCTCCAGCAGGGTTAGAACTTCCTGCTGTAGGAGCGGGTTTCAAAGTTTCAACGGGTGTCTCCCTGGTGGGTTGCTTTGAGGTTGCTTTAGAAAAGGAAGACAATAGCCTTGGGCTATTATTTCTAGAGCCCAAACATCTGAAGTAATGGCTCGCCATTCTTGCAGATGCTGCGACAGCCTGCCTGCCACAGGTATTTTGTGGTGCAAGTCCTCAAAGTGGTTTTGTGGCGGATGTTGCAGCTGCTGATGGCAACAAGGCTGCAGCTGGAGCTGGCTTAGCACGTTTTCCTCGTCCACCACGAGTGGCCTTTCTTTGGCCCCTTTGACTGGCCATTCCTCTCATCTTCCCGTATGAGGTGTAATAACGATAGGATCGTCCCCTCCATGATTGCCCTTGCGCACGAAAAGGCTGAGGTTGCCTAATAACAGCTCCTAAAGATTTGGCTGCTGCTTTTGAGGTCTGCAGCCTCTCAAGGCTCTCGTCAGCCTTGTTGCCAAAATGCTGAGACCCGTCAAAAGGCATGTTCAGGAGACGGTTCTGTACGTCCGGTGCAAAACCCGACTTCCGTAACCACGCAAACCTGCGCATTACTGTGCTAGTGCCCATGGACCCGCTTACACTATCCGCAGTATCCAATCCAGATTGAAGGGATTCCTGCATGGCCTCCTTTCCATCTCCAACGATGGCTAGGAAACCTTCCCTTTCTTCCCCTTCTGGTATGTGCTCCGCTGCCATTGCGATGCACTCCCACAGAGTGTACGAAAATTTTGCCAAGGCACATGTGGAGTTGGCAGATTTTAATGACATGCTCCTGCCTGAAAATACCTTCCGTGCCCAACCATCCACATGCTTATCGTCCCTGTCTGGAGGGATAGACGGGTACGCACGTTTGTTGGAAGCTGTGGCTGCCTGTATGACCAAACTCTCGGGTGTTGGATGTTTTGAGAGATAGCCGGGGTCGCTACTGGCTGGGCGGTATTTTGATGATAGAGATTTATTCACCGGAGGAATAGAATCCGGAGTTTCCCAATTCTTGGCCACCCTGTTTTGTAAGGCTACATGAAAAGGTAAAACTGGGTCTTCAGTGGGACCATGATCCAATATGTCTGTCAAATTGTCCTGGACAAATTGGGCTGTTGGTTTAGCCCATCCCAAGTAGTCTACCACCTTGGTCATTAATTAACGATAAGATGGACTGGCATGTTCTCCTGGATCTAGTCTACCAAAATCATTCTCAGGAGAGGTATCAATGCCACTTCATTGTGCAAAGACTCCACCAAATCCCTCATTCTGCTTTCCTCTGAGATCAAGCATTCTGGGACATTTGGGGTGCCATACTCCAATCCAAAAGGTACATTTTCCTCCTCGGATCGCTCCTGTTACTCAACAATTGAGGTCAAGGATTTGAAAAACTCCTTTCTAGGGAGAGGCTTGAAAACCTTCTCTGGGAGAGGAGGAGGAAGAGGTGTAGTACCAGGCTCTGAAGGAATTACATGTTTTTTTTTAAAACTTTTTCCTTCTCTTTTTCTGGCTGCCCTGGCTTGGTTGGAGCCTTTGGCGCTGAGGGTTTCAGCGTCAACGTCGATAAAGGTGTCAATGACATCGTGGTCGTCGACAGTGTCTGCTTCGAGGGCGTCGAGGCGGCCTTCGACAGTTTTTCCTTCGAGGTGTGAAAGGTCTCGGACGGCGTTGGTGACCTCGAGCAGTCGACTCAAGCGTTTTTGCTCGGCGTCCTGGAAGGTTGCCTATCCTTCCTTTTACGATCACCCGGGCTCAAGGGCGTGCGAGTGTCGGAGCGATGACGCTCCCGGCCGGCTTCCGAAGAAGGCGCAGGCCGAGGCTTTGCTTTCTCAAACACCTCCATCATTTTGATCCTAAATACTTCCCACTCTTCGGAAGACAAATGTTTTGTGGGGCATTTCATTTTCAGAGACTCGTCTGACGACGAGGTGGAGGGAGATCTATGGTGTTGTTTCTTTGACTTTTTCGACGACGAGGGATGAGAATCGCTTCGAGATCTGGATCTAGGCCTTTTGCGTTGAGGAGATTTTTTCCCAATGGGGTCTCGACTCGACGCTAGAGGCTTTCCGATCCTTCCAACCTACCTGTAGCTTTCCTCTCCTTTCTCGCAAGGCCTTTCCCGCCATCGCCTGACACTTCGAACATGCCTCCATGTTGTGGCCTTCCCCGAGACACCACAAACACTCGCGGTGCGGGTCCGTGATCGACATTTTTGAGCCGCACGACTTGCATTTCTTAAAACCCGATCTAGGGGTCGTGGACGGCGTCGATGACGAGGACATAATTACTTCTCGTAATATTATATTTCCTGACAGAACTCGAGGCGCGCCGAATGTCCGAAGCAACATACTGCGGAAAAACGGAACTGTGGCCAACAGGCGCCGCGCGTGCTACTTATAAACCCGATGACGTCACCCTCGACGGAGACCTTCGAGGGACCATCGGCTCGACGACATCGACGCACAGCGCCCTCTGCCGAAAAAATTTCTGAAGAGCAGCAAAGCTGGATGGAATACATCTAAGATGAGGAATACGTTGGAGGACACAATCCACTCGATTGAGTGAGTTTAACAGCTGTGGTTGCTCATTTTTAAAAAAATAAATAAAAAAAACTAAGAAAAAAAAAAACTAGGATTCCATACAATTAGTAGTTTAAACAGTTCGGCTTTATTTTATTTTCACTGATAGAAAGTCTCATATTGGAAAGCTGCCTGCGGGTGGGATTTGAGAATTTTGAGCTTACGGGTTTGTTCTGCTCATTTAGAAAGCTGCAAGACCCAAACAACTAGCATTTCCTCTCCTTGACAGACGGTACAAAAACAGACTCAAAAGGACATAATGGGCAGGGAAAACTTAAAGGCCATGCCTAGCACCAAATCCATGGTAGCTAACACCAGGATTAGTGAAAGAGCTGCAGCAAGTATCTGTACAGCAGCTGAACTCAGGTCATCGGTTTAAGACACCAAGAGCCGCAGAAGGGAGAACCATGCATACCACTGAAGTAGGTTATTGTCAGTGAAGTGGGATTAACAGACTCTACAACTTGTGATGGTTACCCAACAGGCAAATGAAACAGCACATGATCCTAGACAATATGTCAAAGTTCAGATTCCATAAAGGATAATACAGGAGTGCTTAAACACAGGGAATAAATCAGAACTCCTATGCAAGGCTTAGCAGTATGAAGGAAGTCAGACAGAAAGTCAGGCACAGTTCAATATTTAAAAGGAGTGCAAGAGCCCCTCCAGACGTGGACCCCTTGCTCATTGTGTCTTAGAGAGGCTCAGCTTCACTCCACTGATGAGGACCGACCAGACTGAAACACATGTTTGGGGTTGCTGATGGTACTCTTGTTCAGAGGAGAATGGCCTAGCATTTCAGCTCTGGACTGCCCTTGTGGGGGGGAACCAGACTGATACATAAATGGAGATTTCTCCTTTGTGGAGGGTGGAGTGAGCAAAAATGTACTCGTAGACCCTCGAGAGTGGGAGTTGCATAGAACAGGTTATTTGAGCCATGTTTGCTCCGAGTAGAGGGGCTTCCACACTCGTTAAAATAGATTAATATTTAGACAGCGGGAAAAACCTCGAAAGTACTGCCTAACCTTTACGCTGTAGCACATGTTCCATAAGTGGGGCCAAAGCCATGAATGTTCAAGATTAAGATAGAGCGATCCACAGAACCAAATGATGAAATATTATGCAAACCAGCAAAACCTGATTCGGAAGGGGTGAAATTCCAAGGGTGAACTGAAACCGAGGCAATGTTGGAAGAACCAATACAAAACCCATAGAGCCTGCAAGAAATGGGCACAGTAGCACGAGCATCTGTGTAGTAACTTTATTTGTTGAAGCACCTAAGCCTAAAGAGAGACAGCAGGGCTTACACGTCTTTCAAAATTTACTCAAGTCAACCACTGTAAAATCATCCATGGTCTCAATTTCCTTGCATCAATCTGGGACAAACATTGAATTTAACCGGGGGGGGGAATGCTCAACCCTTATGAAGGGAGCAAACAACTAGGCGTAGGCAACATGTGAGTTTGTGTAAACCCTCCGTTACACTGTATGGTATCTCCAGAGTTGAAGAATACCTACCAGTATAGGTTTCATATGGATTGTTATCTGTAAAGGCCCTCAATGGTATGTCGATTATAAAAGCCATTGTCACCTTGAAAAGGCATTTAAGCACTAGATGGAATGAAGAGCAGCATGACACACAAGAAGGGGCAGAAAGGATAATTGTGGAAACAAAGCTTAGTTTGTGTCTGAATGCCAGATTATTGCTCCCTTATGTTTATTGCTCCTTATGTAGATCTACCGCTAGCACATTCGAACGTTTTACAGCCAGAAAAGAGAAATCCCGACCACCACCCCTTCCACCCCCCCACCCCCCCGCCCCTCTGCCACATGGCTATATCTAGGAGGCCGACAGAAGACCACAAAAGACATAACGGCATGTAGTGTGAAAACTGCTGCCTGAAAAAAAAGGGGTCAAACTAAAAATACTTGTGCACTAGGCACATATTTTTACAAAAATAAGTTTCTCGACTGACAACCAGTGCAGCGATTTCAAAACTGCAGTGACATGTGCCCACCGGTCCACCATCTATACAATCGGCAGTTTACATAGAATCCCCACAGAAAATTCTCAGAAGGATCCAGCTCGGTGCCCCCCTCAAATGGTAATGAAAAAGAACTGCGCATACCAAATGCTTCTTATTCTGCACAGCACACACTGTGAAATCTGCCCTTTGATCCGCTGACCAGAAAGAATACTGTAAAAGATGTTGATTTATTGGACTTTCATTAACCGAGACTGTGACTTCTAGACAGTTATTTTTGTCGCACCTGAAAGCAGAGACAACTGTGGATTGACTACTTTGCTTAAAACACACTACAACAATATGGGACAAACATATTTTTATATGTCCTGTGTGCGCTCATTTGTTACATCACAAAAAGTAGGTGTTCGAGTTTGAAGCTTCGCCTGGTAAAAGTCAAACATTTCAGCCGATCACACAACACAGAACCCTCAGAAAGGTGTAAAACCCGGAACGGCCTGGAACGGTACCCCAATATGTAAAACGACACATGAAGAACATTTTGGAAATGGGGAAGGTTGGACAATGTGCTGTCCTTAACCCATTGTTGCCCAAAATCTACATTTTTGCACGAAAAAGTATCCGGAACGGGCCAGAACACTACCCTAATATATACAACAGCAGCAAAACTCACCTGAAAATGATGAAAATCCATATGAAGAACATTTTGGAAATGGGGAAGGTTGGACAATGTGCTGTCATTAACCCATTACTGCCCAAAATCGTCTGCAGTAAAAGGGCAGTTGATAAATAAACTCAAAGAGGGACTTTGTGATGACATCCATATTGTACTAGAAAATCCTCATCGCCCTAAATATACTCTAGTTACATAAAGGCAGAATTGTAACACTTGTGATTTGATTGAAATGAAGGTAAATAATATATTTTAAAATATTACTACAGGGTGACTACACCTTACTCAACACTAGAGGGAGCACTAACTGTTTAGATGTGTTGATAGTCCGGTTTTCCTTTATCACTTCCATATCCTGGTTTCAGGAAGTGGTAACATTTCACATGTTTCTTCTTCACTTAAATGTTGCAGCTTTGCGAAAAATGGCCGCCTAACTGGAAGCTCCGTGCAGACGGCACCTTCATCCTTAAACTCTGCCCTCGTTTCCGGACCTTGCTGGCCCCACTGGCTGGTACCTACTTGTGAGGCATCGCACCAGATCCTGGCCCAGTGCGGGGGCGCAAGTCAGCCCCCGGACCGAGATACGGCCACTGAAAATCCGAGCGGGAGACCTCACGGCCCCATCCCGCTCTCCCTCTCCCTCTCCAGCGGTGCCATCCGGAGAGCCCGGGGATTGGAGGCCTGGCGTGGGGGAGGGGGGCCACGCCCGCTCCACTGCGGCTCCTCTGCCATCCCGCCGACATCCGCCAAGTGCTGGGGGAGACGCTGATTGCTGTGCCTGCATCTCCGCAGGCCCCCCCAATGCTGCCTGCCAAGGCACAGCCTGCACGCAGAGCTTCTGCTCCGCCGCCCCTCCAGGGAGGCGTGCCGCGAGAAGAGACCTCGTCAGCACCTTAACCCCCGGCCATCCCGACGTGACATCCGCCTTCAGGTGCCACACAATCTCTTGGACAACGGCGGTAGGTCCCGGGGCTCTCCCCCTTTGGGCTGGTCCGCCCCCCCTTATCTCGTGACACAGTCACTACTACCACCCCCCTCCGGGCCCCCGGGTGCCGGGACCGGTGGGGGCCTAGCCTTTGAGCTCAATCCCTGAGCGCACCAGGGGGTGGGGGGGATGGGGGACCTGGATTAGCTGCCCCCGCATACACAGTGGGCTTACTATCCACACTGGGGCAGATCACCTCGGGACAACTGGCCACACGACGGCTGGGTGGCGGATATCGAGACGAGGGTGGGCGCCACCAAAGAGGACCTAGGTTCCCTCTGCACAGAGGTCTCTTCGCTCTCCAACTGGGTCCTCGAGGTCAAGAAAAAGAATGAGGACCTTGAATCCCGCTCGAGACAAAATAACCGGAGTTCCCGAGGACAACGTCAAGGAAACTATGGAGGACTATGTTGACGTATACTACTGGCGCTACTAGACTCTCCAAAGCCATCTCCTCAGTTTGCGATAGAGAGAGCCCATAGTGCCCTAACAGCCAAACCCAAGCCTGGCGCACCTCCACGGCCGATCATAGCCAGGGTTCTGAATTTCCGCAATTGCAATGCCCTCTTCAGCAGCAAGAGCCAAAGGCGAACTGCTACTGGAAACGCCAGAATCCATCTATACCCCGACTTCTCAGTGGCTGTTCAAAGGGAGCGCAAGATCTTCCTGGCGGTAAAAAAAGAGACTGAAAGACCAGGGAGCCAAATACTCCATGCTATACCCCACCAAGCTACAGATTGAACACTCAAACCAGCTGTTTTTCTTCACGATCCCAGGAGGCCTCCAGGTTCATTGACGAACACTTCTCCGGCTGATTCCCCCCTCCTGCAGCACCAATTCACTTCAGTCACAATGCTTACCCGGTGTTACCAGTTCAAGATACTTTCATGTTCTAGTGCTCTGGGAGGTTGACCCTCCCAACCTTGAGTGAATTGTTTACCCATCTCGTTGCCATGTTGGGGCCAGCTACATAGGATCCTATATAGTTACACGCGATTGCATTGCCAGGCACCATGTCTATCCTCAAAGTGCTCCAAGCTCGGAGCACCGCCACCAGGCCAGTTCGCAGGCCCCCCGGCTTTGATATATAAGAAGATACCTCTGGCAGGTCCTCAAAAAGGGCAAATTCGGCCCCTGTTTTCTTTCCTGGGTTAGACTGCTGTACTCCAACCCAGGTGCCAGGTTCTGCACTGAGGACAGCTGCTCTCCCCTTTTCCGAATTGCTAGAGGGACGCTTTGATGCCATTGGTTTGGACTTGGTTAGAAGGGTATGGGTTTGTCATTCCTCTGTTTGGGCGAGGGATGTGGGTGGAGGAGGTGGGCTATGTTGGGGATTATGTTAAAAAAGGCTTGGCATTCACGGGGGAGGTTGAGTACAAGGCAGTATTGAACAGACGGTATTACGGTACTGTTCTACCGATTTATCGGCCCCAAGGGTTACCACTCTGATAAACACTGATCCTCAACAAATACTGATACACTGTTAACCGAGGATAATTTGACTTTTATGTGTTGGAATGTGCGAGGGCTGGGTAATTATAAGAAAATGAGACAACTACAGCTCCAGTCCGAACGTCACAGGGTCAAAATCCTTTTTCGACAGGAGACACATGCTTGTACTGAACACTGAAAAATTCGCCAAGATGTGGGGCCCCCAAAGATACTTCACTAATTACTCTACCCAAAGCCGTGGGGTTATGACCCTAATTCACAAGAGCCTTAAGTTCGACCCCATATCTTCACAGATCGACCTGCAGGGCAGGTATGTGTTGCTCCATGGTACCCTGGGAAACAAGGAGGCTGTCCTACTTAATGTATATGGCCCTAACATTGATGACCCAGAATTTTATTTACATCTCACGTCCCTCCTTGACAGCTTCCCTCTAATACCAATCCTCTGGGGGGGGGTGACTAACACGATATTTGATGTGGACCTAGATAGGTCCAGCTCCAGACTCTGCCAACTTTCCAAGGCAGCTTATACCACGCTGTCATCCCCTCCCCGACTTGCACTTGTAGACGCATGGAGACTTCTCTATCCCGACTCACGCTCTTGCTCCTTCTAATTCATCAGTACACGATTCCTATTCCCGAATCGACAGATGGCTAAGTGCCTGACATACTGATGAGGAACGTGACTCGCCTAATGATCCTTCCCAGAACCCTCTCTGACCATTCACCAGTGACTATTTCCCTTTGCTGGGGCCCTGACCAGGATCGGACCAGACACTGGAGAATGAAACCTCATTCTCTCCTTGACCCTGTCTTTAGCTCCGAATTGGAGACTGCCATTAAAGAGTTTTTTGAGATAAACACCAACTCGGTATCCTCACAGGCCACTCTCTGGGAATCTTTTAAGGCCTACATTAGGGGCATAGCACTCTCCAAGGAAAATGGTATTTGCAAAACAATTCAAAGGGACATCGCAGAGAGTAAGGCCACACTGACGACCTTGGAGGCCCAATGCTCGCTGCGCCAATCCCCTGAAATTCTAGCATCCATAGGCTCGGAACTCGACACGTTCCGCTCTCTGGCAGACCGCGAGCTGAAATTCTTGGACAGTCCTGGTCTTGCTAGGAAATATGGGGAGGGTAGCGTCCAGGCCACTTCCTGGCTAGGCTTCTCCATCGCGAACTAGGTGCCCCACACATCCCTGGGGTGGAAAGACCCGATGGTTCCCTAGCCACCTCACCACAAGATATTAACTTCGAATTCCTTTCCTTCTACCAATACCTGTATACCAACGCAGACAATGCCCAGACACCGGAGATCAACTCCTACCTAGATAGTCTCCCTCTCTCGATTCTCTCCCCCGGAATCATCGGCTCTCTCTCGTCTCCATTTACTCCCGAGGAATTCTGGGACGCCATAGACTCACTCTCTTCAGGGAAATCCCCGGGCTCGGATGGCATCCAGATAGAATTTTACAAATTATACAAACCACTCCTACTTCCCCGCCTAATAGCCCTCTGGAAGGAATCAGTTGAGACAGGCACATTTCCCCCCTTCTCTTCGTGAAGCCACAATAACTGTCTTACTTAAACCTGGCACCGTCCACTTTTACTTATCAACTGCGATGCTAAAATCTACGCTAAACTGTTAGCTCTACGCCTGGCCCTCTACATGCCGCATATCATTCATCCTGACCACGCCAGCTTTATTCCAGATCGCTCCACCTCCTTGAACCTGAGACGCCTATTCAACATAATGAGCAGGATAAACCCGAATGTTCACGCAGTAGCCACCACACTCGACATGCAAAAAGCGTTCAATTCTGTGTCGTGGCGATACCTCTGGCGGGTCCTCAAAAAGTGCAAATTCGGCCCCTGTTTTCTTTCCTGGGTTAAACTGCTGTACTCCAACCCAGGTGCCAGGGTCCGCACTGAGGACAGCTGCTCTCCCCTTTTCCGAATTGCTAGAGGGACGAGGCAGGGCTGCCCATTTTCTCCCCTGATCTTTGCCATAGCGATGGAACCATTTGCGGACATGTTACGCCAATCCCATGCACACAGAAGCTTGCGCACCTCGGGCCAGTCGGATATAGTGTTCCTTTATGCAGCGACGATGCACTCCTCTTCATTCGCTCTCCTTCCGACAATTTAGCTCCGATACTTGAAGACGTTATTCACTTTGGACACATCTCAGGTCTCAAGGTAAATTGCTCCAAATCCCCAGTGGCTGGGTGAAGGGTTCTTCCGTACATTAATCATACAATCAACACCTTTTTGTGGCACTCAGGTGCGTTCCGTCTCAAACTAAGGACCTCGACTGCCCCAATGGAAGGTAGTGGCTTTGGCGCTCCCGACTTCTTTAAATACTGCCTGGTAGCACAAGTCCAATTCACCTCACATTGGTTCAAAACATTGGACCCCCTTTATCCCCCAATATGTCAGGCTCGAAAAACTGACGGTTAGCGACTGGGACATTCGCTCCCTAGTTATTAAACCTATGCCAACAATTCTGGATTTACTCGACCCGGTGACGTGCACATCCCTGGCCCTAACTAAGACATGGAAATTGCAAGGCATCGCCCACCCCTTCCATGGTAACCTTCCACTTTGGAACTTCCTCCCTGGAGTCCCACATGTACCACCGCTCATAGTGCGTCGATGGGCAGAGGCAGGATACGAGCTGATCCGTGACATCTTTGAACAGGGCAGCTTCATTGAATGGCCAGACCTCCCATTGTCCCTGAGACGGAAACTGTCGATTTGGCTCCAGTACTCATCCCTCAGGAAAACCCTTAAATTCAAATACCCCACTTTCCCAGCAATACCGCCAGATGACCCACCAATTGCAGAGCTAACCTCCCCCACGACGGGTAAAGTATCCAGACTCTATACCATGGTACAGTCCAGATCTGTCCCCCAATTCACCAAACTGAAACAAGAGTGGGAAGAAGATTTGGGGATGGAGATGACCGATGAACATTGGGCCCGTAAGTGTGCACGCATACACAGGGTATCCTTTAACTCCCGCTTCAAACAAATTCAGTTTAAGTTACTCCATAGATACCACTCTACCCCGAACAGACTTCTTCACATGCTTAACGACCACCCCCCATGATGCCCCAGGTGTGGCTATGATAATGCTGACTATTTTCACATGACCTGGTCCTGTCCCCGCCCAGTTCTGGAATCTGATATGTTCTACCATGTCAACTATCCTTGTACATCCTATCACTCCATCCCCAATGAGATGTCTTTTCCACGACTTCCCCGAACTCTGCCGAGACTCCAAAAAAATTGTCCGGCCTCTGTATGCTATTCGCAGTACGATCCACTTTGTTCTGCTGGCTTCGGCCTATACCACCCACTCATGCTCAGTGGCTTAGGGCGGTTACCTGGGCCTCAGACACCGAGGAATCCTGGGCTTTACTACAACCAACTCACTCGAGACCCAGAGATATTTGGCTCAAGTTTCGAACTTATATGTCTTCTATGGACTCTACGTCAGGCACCACATCTCCAGCTCCCTCCCCTCACTCCCCCCATTCTCCCTCCTGAACTGCTGTCTCTCCAGTCCCGCACCCACTCTGTATATACCCCCCCATGCGTATAATCAAGTTGTAAGCTGAATCTCTGTACCTATGCTACTTACACTGTTTCTGTATTGTATCTGCCTAGTATGTTGCTCACCTGTTCCTGTGCTGCCAAGCTCAATAAATAAAAGTTTAAAATAAAAATAATGTTGCAGCTTCATCTTGTCTGTGCTGATCCCCTTTACTTTAGATACAGGTCAGATTTATGTTTTTTCTCTCTGCAAGCCTTGAGCATAAGAGTGCAACAATGCATTGCTTCATGCTGACCAGAACATTTCTTATAGAAAAACTCGGCTGCAGCAACTTTGACAAATGTAGGACCACCCTGCCTTTTCAATTCCAGAGAACAGCCGCAGCCACTAAGAAAGCGCAGCCACCAATGCAGCTATACCTGACCGATGGAACAGTCAGCAAGCAAGCGTTAGCTGACCACAGAGCTCGGCTCGGGATGTAGGGCGAGAAGTTCGCCATGAGGTATTCCACTCCATGACCAAATAAAGCTCGGTGGACAAGGCAAAAGGCCTTGAATTGAATATGTTTGGGGGAGCGGGGGGCTTGGCCAGCGAGCAAACGATCAGGACGTGAATCCTCTGTGCTCCTGGGGCCGCCAGCTGAATCCTGTCAAAATCCTGTATATTATGAAGATAATTTTCTGAAATAAGCACATATTAGCAGCGAAACACCAATGCGACGGTACGCTGTGGTGTGGACCCTAGCCGGAGTGCAAACAAGGAGATATTCGGTGTGAAACAAGGAGGCACTCGGTGGCGTGTGCTAGCCAAAATGGCTGACGGATCAAAGAAGCGGGGAAGAACGACATCGGGACCACCGGCTGACACCCTGTGATGCAGATGGGCGAGACTGTGATTCTGCAAGAGTAGGAGATAGAACGTGTGTGAGTGGAACTAACATCCCTCGACCTCCGGAGACACATAACCCACGGCAGCGGAAAGAAGCACACACACCGCGGTCTCTAGAGGTGCTGCGCAACACTCGTCATAAACGCTGACTTTAGCCGGACTGAAACGAGGAGGGGAACCTACCTGGAACTGCCTTTCACACATCGGCTGGATGGCAGCAAAACCTTGAGCCTGCCCAGCCAGAACCCTGACAAGAGCAGTGAAGGAGCGGGTAACCTGACGCCCGTTGAAGCGGTCTGCCTGAGCCCAACAGTAACAGCGGAGAACACCGACAGAGCAGTACCACCCGGCGCCGTGCCACAGCACAAGGTCCGAAACAACCGGTGGAGGGAAGGATACACGTAACGGAGGCACTCCAGGAAAGTCACACCAGGCACGGCATTCTTCCCAACTGCCCCCTCTTTCACCCCCGGGGACCTGTTCGACAAGCAGGAGGTGCTGACAGGTTGAGTTAACAGGCCAAGAGGACATATCTCAGCGGCGAGCTACCTAGATCGGTTGCGCTTGGTAAACTGGCCCGCCAACTACCACAAGAGGTGAAATAGCTTGCAATATCGGAAACTCGCCAGCGACATCTACAGTGGAAAAGGCAGACAAAAACAGAACAAGATCACAGAGACATTGGTCCCAGAGAGAACAGTGTGTTCCAACCATGCTGAACACAGAATAGACTCCAGCACCAGAGACCTACAGGCTTGGTGGAACTACGCAGAACACGCAGCAACCTTAAGAGCAGGCATAGCGGCGAGACCTGGAGGTAAGCAGTCAGCATTGACAAAACGCTCAGTGTGGTACCAGGGTGTTGAAACTATAAGCGTTAAGATGGAAATGTAATATCTGTGAGGCTGAGCTGCGATTGGGGACTATATATAACCGACATTGATATGACCAGCGGTACTCAAATATAACCCTGGGAAAGCGTGATGTACTACGACACAAGCCGATTTCCTGACTGAATGGAATCCAGAACACACCCGGGTTGTGCCCTGCCTACAACCATGTCTCCCCTGTCCTGATCAGGACAAACGGAAGGCCCCTGACCACTTACACGTGCAACTGTCTACTCACAAGCAAAGTGCAAGTACATCACAAGCAGTTCCCCGATTGCTGCACATGAGACAGGGTGCATGGGCGTACATGAGTCACCCAGGACTGCTTTCTATACAGAACTAGCAGCGAATACAGATAGTTCCCCCCACCCTCCCTCGACAGATCCAAGGGTAAAACAATTTGGGGGCACAAGCTCAGCGCTTGACACCATGACAAAGGAAGCCCACATGTGAGAGTGTGTGGATACACCCAACTACCCGGCAGATTCATAGAAGTACTCAATACTCAATAACGGCAGTAGTTTGAGAGACTTTGCGGTCAACCTGCATATCAGCAAGATCTGGCTGTGGCAAAATCCCACGCAGGAATAAAGACTGGTTGCAAAGCCCATATGTATGATATGATATGATATCTTATTTCTATCGTGCTCGTACACAAGTGTTTCAGAGCGCGACAAGGCAAGGGAGGGGAACAGGGGAGAACAAAACAGTGATATTACTAGGCCCAGTGACATTGAGAACGCGCAAGTGCATGGAAAGGGGGAGAAGTGGAAAGTGCGAAGCACAGGAGAAACAGATAAATAACAATAAATAAATAATAAAGACAACAAACAGTTTTAGTGCAGCCAGCAATTTGCAAGTGCTAGGTTTAAGGCAGCAGAGAGGGTAGGTCTGATAAGTGCAGGAAGACAAAAGGGGGGCTGTATGGGTACAGATACACACCCCAGTACAAGGGGTGGCCCGGAGGCAGTGCGGGAGGGTGGCAGGGTGAGCAGGTATCTAGGCCCGGAGGACAGAGGGTGGCCAGGTGCACAGTGCAAAGAGAGAACAGATCACTTCAGGACCCGAACAGTGTCCATAGAACACCAACGCGCAGGCGCAAAACAGTTTCAGTGCATCTGGTGTCCTGCGGACACCCGCTCCCTTTGCGAACATGTTCGCGAACCTATCATGTGCCCGCGCCCACGATGAGCGTACGTTCTGACTGCGAACAATTTAAAACTACATTTTCAAGTAATCTACAATATTTTCCAACTAAAACTCACCATAGAACAAGTCCCACATAGTAATCCTGAGTTTCTACATACTTTTTGTGACTTTTTGAACCCTTTTTTCTGTTAGATCTGTCCGCGGACAGCGCGCATGTCTGCGAACCGCGCACAAGCACCCCTATAAAAGACCACGCCCTAGAGCTCATTCTCATTGTGTTTCTGGCTATCCTACAGAACACAGCGAATTTTGCTGCCAATTTGCAGATTTTCATCTCCAAGCCGATGGCTTCCATGGCTCCACTCATGCCACCTGGTGCTGCATCTGCCTCAGCACCACCCCCACGCCCTCCACCACCACCTCCCCAAGGGCCTGAAGAGGGGAACAGGAGTGAGGATGCACAGGAGGATGAAGAGGATCATGAGAATGAGGTAGTGGAAGTCCCTACTACCAGCACTCAGCGTTAGTCTTGGGTGTGGCGGTTATTTACCATTCGTGGTAATGGTCCAAGGCGCGTGCGAACCAAGTCACCTGCAACGAGTCCCAAATGGTACTCAGTCACGGGAGGCATGGTTCATACAGCTTTGGGACAACTACCATGAAATGACACCTAAAGTCTTTCCACACTGGACCCATTCGCAAAGTTGTACCTTGCGAGGAGCGTAGCACGTTGACTTCCTCTACTTCCTCCTCCGTTTCCGATCCTGTCACCACAAGGAACACTCCTGTGGGACAGCGTATTCTTCAAGCTGCCTCACAGGCCATACGAAATACTGATGACCCTTACCTTTCGAGGGTCACAGTTGTGTGTATGTACTGCGACGCAGTACTGTGCAGGAGGGGAGAGACTTTGTAGTGCTTTTGAGGCTATCGTCTCAGTGCACGAGAAGATCTGCTCACTATCCAAGTAAAACCCACTCTACATCTTCCTCTCTCAGCTCTCCCTTTCTTATCCCTGTGGTTGTATCCCCCCTTACCCCTCCTCGCCTAGTGTGTTGTGTAAAAAAAAAAATATATATATATATATATATATATATATATATATATATATATATAAAACAACAAAAATAAAAAAAGGCTCTTTTCAGAGCCGCCTTTCACAGTTAAAAAATAGAAGTAAAAATAAATCAAGCAGGGCCCCGTGTATTTTTTAGATGTCCGCAGACATCTAAAATTTTGGAGTGCTGCCCTATCATAACCACTGCAGTTTTATCTGGGAGGAAGCGGTGGCTCTGAAAAGAGCCTTTTGGTGGTGTTTGTTTGTGTTTGAAAAATTTGAAATGCTCAACACCTCCTACAAAATGGATGCTGTAATTCCAAAAAAGGTTGCAATGCATTTTGTACATTTCTCAGAAAAATCTGATTGCCAGCATAATTAAGATGGACTCCATCTCTGCGAAAAATTTATTTACTACGAAACATAATATTTTCATTGTGAAAAGAGGACAAGCCAAAATCTCTTAGAAAGGCACAAACAGCCTTATTGACATTGCGCCTTGCTTTCTCCATTTGTGGACCAAATGAAGAAGAACGAAGCCACATTTGTCTCTGTGCAATCCCTGAAAATTTGGAAACATGTCCATGACCTTCCCAAGTCCTTCTTTCATTACAAATTGCAAAGCAATTCCAGACACATGTCCTAAACTGTTCCCTCCACAATGAATTACAATTATGTCTGGATGTTGCTCTGTCTCCAAAGTAGCACAGAGAGGTAGCAAGTCCAACCACTTCATTCCACGTACTCCATGCCAGTGCACTTCCATATGTGGGAATCCAAGATCTACAGCTACTCCACAGCTTTCTGCATGCACCTTCAACCAATGTATCCACGAGTCTCCCAAAATCCAAACAATCTGTTTTTCTAAACACACAGCCATAGCTATCTGTTCTTCTCTCAGCAAAAAGTATCTGAGAAACTCTCTCCTGGCACAACACACCCACTAATCTTTCCTGACCAATCCCTTTCTCTGCTCATTCTCATTTGCATGGCTCCCCTACCCAAAATCCCCAGATGTAACACCCGATGTCCGCGGACTACCGCCATGTCCGCGGACATATCGTAACATGGACAGTCCTTCTACCATTTCCATTTCACTTTGTGCCATTCCCTCATTGGATATAACTAAGAAGTCACATGAGCATCCACCAATCACATCCAAGACCTCTACATCTAACTGCATCATCATAGATCAGCACTTCAAATGTACTGTTAATCTCTCTGAGTACAAGTGCCATATCATTGGAAAGCAACTTCTACCAAAAATACTGTACAAGTCTCCAAGATTTCAACTTGCAGCTGCATGCATATCCATATGCATGAACACAAACTACAGGTATGCATATTTTCTGTATAGTACATGTACAATTCTAATAGATTCATATAAACAGATTAACTGACTTTTAGCTTGCATAATATATAAAATGAATTTACTGTCATTTTTTCCATCTCCTAAAATCAACTGTCACTCCCAAACCTATCTGCTATTTATTTTCTTTTTACACACACATTTTCAAAGCATGTTGAACTAACATATTTAAAGTACAATATGAAGAGTTAACATACTCAAACAAAATTGCATGCACACAGTATGTTCAAATATCAAACAACAATACTTGTACAAAAACAAACATTTATTTACTTATATTTATATACTGCGCAAGCAGCCCATGGCATTGAGGCGCGGTTACTTACAAGAGCTCAGTTACAGAAATAGTGGTATTCAGTGGTACATTATGAATTCCAAAAGGCATACAAATGATATTTTGGTTGGTACAGTTAGTCATTACAATACAGTTTATGCATTAAGAACATATAATATGTATTCAACTGGTGCGAAGCATCTTATGTGAATAAGATAGTTTTCATGATTTTGAGGAAGGCGCTGAGGGTCAATGTCAATTAAAAAAATCAATGTCTAAATTAAAAACAGTGCTATATACAAAATTACTAATTTATTTCCTTTACAATTGCAGTGAAGACCATTCTCCTGAAAAGAAGCAGCCGAATTTGAAGTACAAAGAACAATTAAGAAGAAACCTGCTCATTTCAGAGAAAAAGTAAGTTGAATACCACCATATTATTTGTACTATTATTCAATCACACTGTAAGGTTAATTCATGCTATTTCTGTGCCTAAAAATAGAGATTGTGCACCATTCGGTCTACAAATACCCATTTCTTAAACAGAGATTTACAGGCAGAATGGCGCACAATTTCATATTTTTCGACACACAAATGACCCAACTCAGCCCCTAGAATTTTGATATTATAGAACAAACTGTTTTAATTTTATACCATTAGATTTACTATTTCTACTTCTGCACACCACCAGCTTACTTCCTACTATCATCTGAACCACAGTTTAGTAGCACATAAATTCAAGAATACCCATCCCAACTAGTTGTAGTTGCCCAATGCACAATCACACACCATTACATACATCTTTATCATTTTACTCAGACACTCATGCACACAGCACACATACATTAAGAACACCCCAACCCATACCTTCTTTATTTTTTTCAACAGACCCTAAATAATGCCTACCAAAAATCAAGTCCGTAGAAAGCAACAGAGAAGCAGAGCAAATGAAAATAGAAGTGTCCAAAACAAGCATCCATCTCTAGCAGAATTTGTAAAAAAAAGTTAACAGCTAATACAGTCATTTAGCAAAACAAAAACAAGCTTCAACTACAGAAACTTTGCCTCCTCTATCAAAATGTAAAACGAACCACAAAACAATTAACAAAAAATCAGCTTTCACTACACATAAAACTGCTCCTATAAATCTTGATATAGCGCAAAGTAAGCATACCAAAAAAAGGATTTTAGCAAAAATGTTCCGTAACAGAGTCCTTCATAATCTTATAAAAACAGGAGAGAAATCAGGCTCAGCTCTTAAAACCTATCGTAGTGTTAAAATGAAATCACTAACAAAACTAATGACTAAATTACAAAAAAGACTTCCCAATAAACTAAATGTCAACAGAAATAACTTCTTAAGTATCTGTGGAGGTGAATGGAGTCACACTACGAGCACAGAACCATACTTTAATGAAGAAGCATACAAACAAAAGCAAACAAATACAATTGCCATACATAGCAGTGGACGAGGTTATGAAAAAGTTAATTCCATAATGGAACAAGAAATACTGCTTACAAAAATATCCCCAGAAAACTTAGAATTACCTCTCCATTTAACTTAACCAGAACGTCCAGTATACAAATGGCCATGCACGTCAATGTGTAACATTCCCAAAACATCTTTGAAGTCTTTACGCCAATTCCTCAATCAATATGTGAAAGGCAAAGACAAAATAAAAATTAAACTACTGCAAAATATGGATACCTGTCATGTGCGCAAGTACACAGGACTAAGAGGACATTCATTGCAAAAACCACCGTCCATTATATCAAAATGATATCAACACATCATTCAACTATAAGAAATCTAGTCTATAAACTGTACTATGCTAAAGGTTCTGCTTTAGCACTAGCCAATTTAAATAATATTCTTCTACATGGTACAGCAAAAGACCTACTTGAAGAAATCAACTATAACCAGAAAAAATATTTTGGAAGTGAAAGCCATTTACAGAATGAAATAGCTTTAAAGCAAATTAGCAACAATTCTATGCATAGCTACCTTCTACTACAAACATAGAAAAAAGAAATACTGAAATTTAAAAGTACATCTGCTGAAGTACCAAACCATGTGTGTGTATGTTGCCGTAGACCTTTTATAAAAAGTAACACAAAAACTGTAGACCTAACATACAAAATAGAAGACAATGAAAATTCTAAATGGTTTGAATTAGCTCTTTACCTTATAGCAGAAAACAAATACGAAATAACTGACCCCGTAATACTTTGTAGTTACTGCACTACAAAACTTGACAACAACCAAACTCCTTCACGTGCTATCACAAATAATTTGGAATTATTTCCACTACCAAAACCCCTACAACAACTCAATTTCTATGAGAGCATCATAATTCACAGTGCACCCATTTCAAGCAATAATACGCCTTCAACCAAAAACAGCAAAATTAACTCCCTATGAATTAGTGAAAGGTATTCGGGGAAAAGTAGTGTATTTACCATTAGATCTAAAAGAAAATGTGCACACTCTAGGAGTGCAATGTCCAATGGAGCAATCTTTAATTATGTTAGTAAATGGTGTACCTAAAAAAGACAAAAACAATTGGCAACAACTGGTAGATTTACATAAAGTTAGACAAGCCTTGCAATATCTAAAAGACAATAATGAATACTACAAAGAAATTAATATTGAAGAAAACTTGAAGGATACCACTGAAATAATTCAAGAGACACAAGAAGCTGGTCAATTTGAGCTCCTTGATCCTGCTACAATATCTAATACTTTAGACCATTATACAATTCACCCATTGCACACTAATGACACCTTAGAAGATGCACTAGAAACGTACCAAATGCGTCAAACAAAAGGATCAGCAATCAGCATATGGGAAAAAAGTATAGAAGCACGTGCTTTTCTACTACTCTTTCCTACTGGCAAAGGAAGAAGGTACGATGATAGACCTATTCAAATAACAGCATCAGAATACCGCTCATTACGGATGTATTCTGAAGATCCCATCTGGGAATACATTTTCCACCTACTCTTTGAAAGTGTACTAGCAACTTTATGTTACGGAGTTGCACACACATAAAAAATCAGGATCCCACTTTCAAAATATGTCAGCTACAAAATGATTACAAAAAGATGAGGTTTTACAATCAAATATTACAAATCTATTAGCAAATATGCGTGGTACTAAAGAGTACTGGTTTCGACGCGATGGAGATGTACGTTGCATGATAAGAAACCTTGCCTCACCCACTTGGTTTGTTACATTAAATTTTGCAGAATATGTATGGGAAGATTTACATGATTTCCTACGCATATCAAACAAAAACAAAACAAACATAGATATACTAACACCTGGAGAACTTGGTTCTCTAGATCCCGTTAATGTTTCCAAGATATTTTTGCCATCGCTTCATTGCTATGCTACACTTTATTTGTAATAAAACTGCTCCTCCACTCGGAGAAGTGCAACACTTCTTTTGGAGAAAAGAATACCAAGCCAGAGGAGCACCACATATCCACATGCTTTTATGGATTAAAGATGCTCCTAAATTAGGTCAAGACAGTGATGCCACTGTATTACAGTTTATTGAAAAATATGTCACTTGTGAAATTCCATCAGAAGCAACAAATAGTGATCTTCATGCACACATTTTACAATTCAAAGACACAAATGTGGCAAATATTGTCGTCGCAAATACAAAAACAAAGAAATACTACACCCAATTACCGCTTTGGTTTCCCTAGACCGGTTACAAAAACAGGTCAAGTGAACAACTTCATGTCTTCAGTTAGACATAGTGTTAAAAGGTAAATCACCTAAAAATACATATTACATCAAAAGAACAGAAGAAGAAAAATATATCAATGATTACAATGCAATCATTGCCCACTTATGGAATGCAAACATAGATGTGCAGTACATTGCAGACAATTCCACTGCAGTTGCACGATATGTTACAGGATACTTAACCAAAGCAAAAAAAAACGGAGCTCCAAGACCTCTGGAATGACCTGTCATCAGACAAAACAGTGTCTCAGAAATTATACAGCTTGGGCATAAAAATGCTCTCCCATAGAGAATGTGGCTCCTATGAAGCAGCAGATCGTTTAACCGGTACCGCTTTGCATGGAAAATCTGAAAATATAGTATGGCTAAGTCTTGGTCCTGCTAAATCTAGAAAAAGAGTTCTAAAATCATAAGATATAGAAACAATAGCCAAACATGATCCCAACAGCCAAGACATTTTAAAAAACAATTTACTGGACACATACTACCCAAACAGGAGTACCACTTTGGAAACCATGTGTCTATACCACAAAGCCCAAAACTTCACATACAAAAAGAATATAAAACCCGGAGTCGGCACTGAGTCTTGAGTGTCTTGGAGGAGACACTGTGCTTTTCGCTTTGTTGCTGCTGTTTGGAGTCCCTCGTCTAGCTCACTGTCAGCCAGGAGGCGGAGCTATTCTTTCAAAAACCCAGTGCACCCGGGAGCGGCGCGGAGTCGGCACTGAGACTTGAGCGTCTTTGGTGTATTTGGTCCTTTGGTCCTTTGGTTCCGTGGACCCCGCTGGTGCGCTGGTGTTTTCGCTCTTGTTTTTCCCGCCTGCATTTAAGCAAGTGCGGGGTTTTTGTAACTATTCTGATGGAAAACAATTAAACAATGGACGCGCCTCAGAACCGGTCAGGCCTACGCCGAGGAGGAGGTAGCTCTACCAAAACCGCGGTAAGAAGGAAAGCTTCGGCATATATAATAAGTGCCGATAAAAATTATAGTCGATACAACATCAGCCTTAAATATTGCCAATTTATTAAATGCTTCTAAAATGCATTCATCGGCAGGCGGTAGTACCGAGACTTGTATGCAACAGTGTATGCAGAGGCATATGCATGAGTGTTGTAAGAATGGCGAGTTTGGTGAAATTGGTGAGGTGAATGAGTGCTGCGCCTATTGCGAGCCTGAGCAGTTTGAGAATGGGACTGAGAATGAGAATGGTGCTGAATTGGCTAATAACTCTATTAACGAAGGTGATAATGATTGCTTCATTACCAAAACTAAAACCGAAACTGGAAAGCAAATTGAAACTGAAATTCAAAGCGAAACTTCTAAAACAACTATAACAAATAAATCTCCATTTACTACTGGCTTTGTGTCTGAACCTAGCACTGCCACTAAAGATGGATCCCGAGTATGTAAATATTACTCATGTTCTGAGTTTCCAATTGACGGCAATACAGACGGTAATACAGACAGAAAAAAATGGTACCAGTAGAGATCTTTCCTCAATTGCGTGTCTTAGCTGCAAAAATTGTCCAATGTATAAATGGAGATAATAAGCCGAATACCCTGCCTCAGCCTCGAGGGTTAATGTGTGGTGAGCGGACTCAAGTCAAACTTAGCCCTAAAACAGGCCACACGACTGAAAAAAATTTCATTACAAATAAGTGACGATGAACAACCCCAATTTGGCAATTGTAATATACTGGATCAACAACCACTTATCAAAAATCAAGGTATAGCGAACTATGAAAGAAGGGATTCAATTAGCGTGGCTGATAAACTTTTGAAAGATTTATTAAAAATGAACTTGGATTTCCACAATCGGACCAACAATAAACAAAAAAGCTCTTCCACATCAAATAAAGGGGGTGTTATGACGCGGTTGTTACCTCATGATGATGCATATATGGAAAATTTCGAAATAAGAAAGAATTTCTCGGTAGATCTTGATACATCTATAACATCTCGCAGTCCTGCACACAAAAGAAAAAGAGGCAGAAATAGCCTTTCAGGCGACATAGCCTGCTTACAAACAAGATCTCCAAAACAGTCATATATGCTTCATTCACCAATAAGATTTACAGCAATTGAAAACAAAAATCAAACGCATAGGAAAGGACTAAGCGAAACTTCGACCCTCGAAAACGAGAATAGAAATTTTTCATCTTCATCATCGACTTCTTCTACTTCTGATACTGATGACTCGTCTTTAATGAAAAGACCTTTTCCAAAAATAAGACGCGGGTATGGGAAAAAGAAAACGTCTTATTCACAAAAAGTAAAGGGCGTTTCTGGACTAAATATATCTGACATACAAACAACGGTTATGTCCTCTATGAATATTGTACTCTCTCCGTACCTCAAACTATATGAACAAATGGATGGAAACATTAAAGACTTAACCACGCTAATAGCTTTGCTAAACACCAAAGTTGCAAACAACAAAGAAGTCAGGACAACCGAAAACAAGAAAAGATTCAAAATGCCAACTTCCTAAAATTAATCTTAGATGCTAATCACAATTCACGTGAGGACAAAAAATTAAATAGCTGAAGTTGCCCGAGAAGCGCTGAAGCTTTTTAATAAACCTCACATACCTACCTCAAATGATGGTGCTAATAGCAATTCTAGTGCAGATAACTGCTGCAATACTCTTATTATGGAGAAATATCATCTGTCAACAGTGCATCCTTCTGGAAATATTGAACAGGTATGCAAAAAGAATAACCTTTCACTTCTGGAAAAAGATAAAGAAATTTCAATAGTGCTTGTAGAAAAGGATAAAGGAAAAATCTGGCAAGGATGCCAACCTTTGTCAGAAGAATCATTTACGGCTGAGCGTGAGATTTTAGTGGATGGTCTGCAAGAGAAAAGGCTGGATAGATCTAAAAAGGCTTTGAATGTTTCACCAGAAGAGCGTGCTTGTACCCTACAAACTAAACAGAGTGAAAATAGAAACATTGAAATCTTTGAAAATCCTCAGGCTAAAGATTTAATTGAAATAATTGATGTACGAAATGTCAGCGAAGATCGGTCCAAAACATGTGCTAAAGTTAGCGCAACTGAAGATCTTGGTACTAAAAAAACAATAAATGATAAAACAAAAAAAAATGGATAAAGTTGTCTCAAGTGAGATTAAAGATCTGCAAGAAAATAATGTAGGAGCGCCTAAGGTTCTTTTTGATATATTTGAAAAAAACTGCCTAAAACAAGCTCCAAAAGGAGTTCTGCAAAAAAAGAAATCTAAAAATCAAAAAAGAGTGAAAATAACAAATGGGGCTCGAGCTTTCTTAAGAAATTTTAAATCAGTTACTGTTAATGTATCAGCTAACAACTGCGATACTTTGAAAAATATCCCGGAGCCACCCCAAGATCTCGAAATACAAAATGCAACATCTATACCTCCCAATATAGATCACAACACTGGAACGGAGGCTGAAGCAGCCGACATTGAGACTTTAATGAATCTCTCAACGTATGAAGATCCACAGGAAGTAAAAAAAAAAATGGGATGTGATAATGAAAACGAGGAGATTGATCTGGCTCCGTCTAAGACATCGACAGAATCCATCAAACCAACAAAAAAAGGAGAGGAATTAGCGTCTGAGCGACTTTGTGAATGGGTGACTGAACCAAAAAAACTCACCTCTGACTCATATAAAGAAACAGTCAGTCCTTTTAGAACCTTAGATGAAAAAAGGAAAAAACTCACATCTATGTTGTTAAGCCAAGATAACATCACTCTAAAAAAGAATATCGCTTTGAATTACAAACCAGCTGACGCAGAAAGAACATTGGTAGAGGACAAATTATTTCCTACAAACAAATGTGCGACGATCAATGCGTCTGCAGATCGTAATTTCCGTAAAGGGAAAGAAGACCTCTCTAAAGTTCAAAGAAAAAATGCCAACACTAATGGCGAGAAAAACAATATCAATAAAATAAAGGCAAAATACTGCCTAAGTCTTGAACGAATTCTGAATATTAAGGATGGACTCACAATGAACAGAAAAAATGTGTTAAGTCTGTTCCATCATGTCCCTGTGTTACGTACCATCGAGTCTAGTGACATTCAGGCTGTGGAATTCAAGGATGATACTGCATTGGACAGAGTGTTCTTATATGTAAATTCTAGACTTGTTTGTGAAACTCTACTGCAAGGTGTTGCAGCTCTACTACCTTGTGGCTTTGACATTGTGGAAGTAGACAGTTCCATCACGACCAAAAAACCAAATGATGTGGTCCTTTTGACAGAATGTCAGCGAAATGAAGTTCCAAATGAAAAGCAATCAAATTCGCAAATAATTGAAGATGAAAGTTGGAAAGCGGACTATAAACAATTCAATCTGCTTCGAAATGAACAGTTCAATAATCAAAAAGCGAAACAATCTGAGTTAATCCGAATTACAGTAAAAAACACTCATCAAATTCCACAAAAAAAAAGGAAGCGAAGAGAACCAAGTACCGCATAATGAGTGGAACTGGTTAGCAGCAACTTTAGCGAACAATAACCGAAGTTAATGCTTACTGAAGCTGAAAATTGTTAGCCTAGCCATTGGCTCGTGGAATACAAGAGGTTTTACCCATTTATATAACTTCAAAGAAAATTGGATCAATGAAATAGATATAATATGCCTGCAAGAAACTTGGTTGGATATCGGCCCAATTGCAGAGGATTATGAAATAGCACTTAACCCTGCTATTAAAGGGATAAAAGGACGTCCAAGCGCAGGCATTCTCACTCTTGTAAAAAAAAGCCTCTGGTTGTAGGCTGATGGAATATAACAACATATCATCCTATATTCAAGTTGTTACCATCAAAAGGAACATTAATGGTGACAATAAACATCTGACACTTTTTGGCATCAATTCATATTGGCATCATAGTAAAGCTGGAACATCGTCCTTTGTTGAACAAATTATGGATACAATTGACGAATTAATGATCAAAGATACCAGTGTTGGCCTGATCATATGTGGAGATTTTATAGAAAGAAGCAAGAATGATCTCTCAAGGAAACAGAATTTGATAGAAAAATGGTCCGAAGAACTAACCTTAAGGAGAATCTCCAGGCTGAATGGTAACGGCAAGGGAGACATACCTGCCAAACCAACCTGGCAAAGAAATGAACAGAACTCCATTTTGGATTACATTTTTGTATCTGAAAATTTATCATTCCGGATTCTAAATTTCGAAGTCTTTAACACACAAGTCAGTGATCATAATATGATCATAGCACATCTTGAAATGCCATAAATATCCTCAACAACATGGAATTGGAAAATAATTCCCAATAATAGTGGTAATAGATTAAAACTTAATTCACAACATGTGAATAGATTGAAAAAAGATTACGAGAAACAAATTGACTTGTGGGGTGTAGATTATACTCCCCTGTTAGAACAGTATAGGATTTCTAGAAACCCAAATGGTATTCAGTCTCAAAAATACTCACATATTTATAACCCTGAAACTGTCATGAGAAAGAGAGAAATGCGCAAGGCCCTGAGACAATTAAAAAATGACAGTCATTTGGATGCCCTGAAGACGAGGAAAAAGATCAAACAAAACTATAAGAACTGGTTGATAGCACATCGTGCCTTAACTGAACAACATGATGCTGAACAAATAATGAAGTCTATGAAAGAGAAAAACTCTGCAGATTTCTGGTCAATTATTAATAACCAATCTGGAATACAGACAGCATCGAATAAGAACATGGTCACGGAACAAAAATGGATTGAGCATTTTTCAATCCTGTTCTCAAAAAAGGGTAACACTCCTGACCCTCCATTACCTGTTCTCTCTTCTTGGGATATTCAGTTTGATCAGGTTGAAATTTTGTCAGACATCAAAAAACTTTCCAACTCTCGAGCACCTGGTCCGGATGGCATAACAAATGCCATGTTAAAATCTGACCCGGAAGCCTGGGATGAGTTTTGTAAGGTTCTGTTTGATAAAATCGCTATGGAAGGTATCACCCCTGTGTCATGGAAAAAAGCCATTGTTGTCCCAATATTCAAAAAGGGCAATCGATCAAACCCAATGGATTATAGGCCTATTGCCTTGTTGGACGTATTAGGTAAGGTTTATGCAACACAACTCCAGCATAAACTGATGGATTGGCTAGTCTCAACCAATCATATTGACGCCAGACAAAGTGGATTTGTGAAGGGTGTTGGTTGTTGCCTAAACTTAATACTCATTAACTTAATAAAAATGGACATGATCATGAAAAAAATCGAAAGTGTACCTTGCATTTGTTGACCTATCTCATGCTTTTGATAGCATAGACAGAGAAACCCTTTGAACAAAATTAAAAAGCTGGAATTGTCAAAATAGCCTGTTACATGCCATCAAGGATTTGCATACAGATACTAAAATCTATATTCGGTTGGACGCAAGTGGCACTCTATCGGAACCCATTCGTACCTACTGTGGAGTCAAACAAGGGTGTCCTTTAGCGGCAATAACATTCAATGCTTTCATCTCTGACATTGGTGATGCACTTGGAAAAGCAAAAGGATTTGACCCGAAAATAATCGACACTGCTTTAAATGGGATCCTATATGCTGATGACCTAGTCCTAATGGACCTTACACCCATTGGACTACAACGGAAACTACATGTGTTGGAAGAATACGTCCAAGCTAACGGTTTACAGATAAATCCAAGTAAATCTGTCATTTTAACATTACAAAATCTGACTAAAGGTACATCCAAGAAATTCAACTGGTGCCTTGACGGCGAAATACTCCAACAGGTAAAACAGGTAAAATACCTGGGTATGTGGTTAAATTCCAACATAAATGATCATACTTGGGTTGAGAAAACAAAATCAAAATGTCGTCAATTAAGTGCCCAAGCTATGGCCTTAGACATAAAATATGGCAAGTTCTCACTGGTTCCGACTTTAAAGTTTTACAAACAAAAAGCGGTGCCTGCGATAATCTATGGTGCCCAAACTGCGTTTGGATGCCCTGCAAGTTTGTGGGATAATCTTGAAAACATCTTTTGGGGCAGAATTCTGAAAGTTGGTAGAGGATTGCCGGCAGTTGTAGTAAGATACGAATTGGGGCTGATTTCAATAAATGCAAAAGTTACATGGAACACTCTGTCAATCTTTCGCAAGATAATCCTGCCAAATGGTGCACCGCAAATGAAAATTCTACATAATCTGGCTGACAAACAATCAAATACAATTTTTTCAGCCTGGATAAATCAATGTCATCAAATCCTAACGGATATAAAAAGTGATGTAATCACTTTGATGGAAAACCCAGATGCTGTAAAAAAAAAAAAGTTATGGGAAATCGATTGGATCAGCACCTGCACGGACAGAGCCAAATATTCGGTCATGAAAAACGTTCCCCTAGAAGGAAAAGCCTACAATTCAATCTATAAATATCTCGAAAAATGTCCGGACAAACAGAAGAGAATCCTGCTTATGAAATTCAGGCTAAATCAATTTAAGACAAAAGAGGTAATTAGACGATGGACCAAATATGAGAAGCTGAACCCGAACTGCAGATTCTGTGACCATTTTGAAGAGAATATCAAACATCTGGTTTTAACTTGTGAAGCTTTCTCCACGAGAAGAATGACACCGTTTAATACAATTGTGGCAAATAAACCTCTTCATACCATGGAAGAATGGTGGGTGGAATGTTTTACAGAGGTTAATAATAAACTAACATACGCCTTGACATTTCTCCTTAAAAACATTGAAGATGACCTAGCCAAATCACATGAAAAAATGGACTTAAATATTGGCTAGTGATTTGTGATGTATTTTGCCTAATTCAGTGTTTATTTCTTTTATTACTTTTATTATTTTAATAGTTTATATTGTTTATATTCCTTACTTTGTGACATTCTCTGTCTCCTTTTGCCTATTGGTCAATTATGATATTTTTTTATATATGAATAATTAAATGTGATGTCATTTTCTTTAAAGGTTTTTTTATAAACCAATAAAAATAAAAAAATAAAAATATAAAACCCGATGAAAAAAAAAGGTAAATACAGAGTGACAAATTGTGAAGGCAGCTTAGTAAAACTCACCAAACAAAATGTTATTAATCATATCAAATTGTCATTAAAGACTCCTCAACATAAAGAACTATATTACATGTCCCTGCTACACCTCTTTAAACCATGGAGAAAAGAAGAAGAAATACTAGATAACTAACTCCTATGAAGACGCTTTCAAAGCAAATGAAAGTACTATAACTGATATAAACTTCACACAGTACAAAACAATGTTGCACAATGAACAGCAACACGAAGAAGAACTCCATGCCCAACTAGATAAGGACACTCCTGACAGTAGTCAACCTTCTGTAACAGGAAGCCAAGAACCACTGGGAAAGCCACTAATAACAAATGAGGCAGAATTAGCTATGACAGAAGTAGAAAACACCATGTGTCAATATGAAGTTAAAGAAGACTTAACTATACTACAATCAAAACTAAACAATGAGCAACGTAGCATTTTTCAAGAAGTAACAAAAGAAATTGCACATGGTGTACAACATGAAAACAAAGAATGCACCTGTCAAAATTATAAACCTATACTTCTGTACGTCAGTGGTGAAGCTGGTTCTGGCAAAACATTCTTAATCAAAATCATCAGTAAGTTCCTTCAACAATTGACAAACAACAAACTGTCAGCTGTTGTAACTGCCCCCACAGGTTTAACTGCCTACAACATAGGCAGTGTCACTTTATACCGATTACTACTCCTGCCAGTAGAACACAAAAATAAATTAGACTATTACAAACTTTCTACAGAAGCTGCAATGGAACTACGCAGAGTATTAAAACAAATGAAAATGCTACTAATAGATTACGTGAGCATGGTCTCCAACCTAATGTTGGCCTTGATTCACCTCAGATTACAAGAAGAACTCAAAACAAACTACGAAGAGCTCTTTCCAGGAAAACACATTATTGTTTTTGGAGATCTTCTTCAATTGACACCAGTGAAAGGTGAGCCTATTTTTAAAACCTTAGGACACAAACTCTGCCGTAAAACTGTTGGCAGCATAGGAAATGTCAACCTTTGGCAACATTTCCAATACAGAGAATTAACAGAAAACATGCAGCAATCTGCAGATCTCACTTATGCCAACATCTTACAAGTATTACAGTTGGTATACTATCTCAAGAAGCACAATCAATATTGAAAACCCGGCACATTCATGCACTTTATGGCGATAATGCATGTGCTATAGATGTTATGGAACAATTAGCCCACAAAAATGTCAATTGTATGGCCTTAATGCCAACTCTTGCAAGCTGTTTCAAATTCAATGAAACAATGTTAAAAAAAGAAATGCAACCAATATTGGAAATTAGCACCACAGACAAACTAGACGTATATGGTATGACACTACCCATGTGTGAACAAGTCACAACAAGACTAAATAGTTTAGAAAATTCAATCTCCAACACAGCTGGATTGGAAATTAAATTGCAGAGTAATGCTTAAACGTAACCTTGACGTGGACCAAGGACTAGTTAATGGAGCACTGGGTACAGTTGTTGGCTTTCAAACATACCCACGTGACAACAACATTCACTTTGTCAATATTCTCTTTGACAAACTTTCAGAAGTAAAAAGGATAGGACGCTTAACAGCTCGATTCCTTCTCTTCAAAGACATGTATGTACGCAGAGAACAATTTTCTCTAACTCTTGCATACGCAGTCACCATTCATAAATCACAAGGTCTTACCCTAGACAAAGCATTAATAGACATTGGTAACACAGTCTTTAACACAGTCTTTAAAGAAGGCATGAGCCAAGTAGCACTATTACGCTTAGGTACACTTGACGGTCTATTTCTAATCAACTTTGATGCAAGTAAAGTAAACGCTGATATTCCTTGCATTTTAGAATACAATAGACTTTGTTCACTATACACCCCCCCCCCCCCCCATCTAAAAACATATCCTGGTCCACAAAAAGTAAAACATTGTAAAAGAAAACTAAATACAATAGGATATCACTGCAAATCCTCCAAAGACAGTAAAAGAAACGAATACTTCATCAAGTACCACAAGCAAAAAATGTTGATTATTCAATGTTATAAGTCATAACAAAATACCAATACTAACATGATCTTTTCTTTTATCACAGAAATGAAGAAATACATGTACTCCAGTTACTAAACCAAACAGTAAGTATATTACAATAAGTACAACCATCGCAGCAAATCACACCCATATTGACTTATAACTTCGGTGCTTATAAATTTGGTCTTTTCCATGCACCCAAGACTATAGGCCCTGCCCACAACCACCACAGCATATCACACCCATAGTGGCTTACAACTTTGTTGCTTATACATTTTTTCTTGGATCCCAAAGTTATAAGTCACTATGGGTGAAATATGGCGATAATGCACCCAAGACTCTATGCTCTGGCCACAACCACCGCAGCATATTTCACCCATAGAGTCAAACATTTTGACTATGCCATATGGGCACTTGTCCGCGGACATGATGAGTGTTCTTAGAACAGATTCAACTTGCCAGCGAACAATACGGACAGCGTCCTCAGGACACTCCCGTTTCATTTATTTACGAACATTTCAGGACACCGCAAGTGTTCTTAGGACAGTTTCAGCTTGATTGCGAACAATACGGACAGATGTACCTTCCTCAGAACACTCCCATTTGTTTACTGACGCCATCCCAGGACACTTCATGTGTTCTTACAACAGTTTCAACTTGCTTGCGAACAGTACGGACAGTCATACCGTCCTCAGGACACCCCCATTTCGTTTACTTTTGAACATATCAGTACACCGCACGTGTTCTTAGAACAGTTTCAACTTGCCTACGAACTATACGTACTGTCCTCAGAGCACCCCCATTTCATTTATTTAGAACATTTCAGGACATCCGCGTTGTCCGCGGACAAAATCGAACACAACAAGGAGATCTACCACCTAAATAAATACAACATTTAACCCATCTCTTACTCCCCAACCCTCCCCAAACAGTCTTACACACCAACACACTCTACTAAATAGCATTTCTCCACCAAGTTTCACTGCGCTGTCCGCGGACGTCCGCAAATTCAAGATGTCGGGCGTTCCCGAAAATCTGACGCGCTTCACGCTCTTCGCCGTCCAATCAGCGAACACGTTGCATGTCCGGACCGAACATAGATATCACTAATTTTTTTGGACCTATTTTTTGCTCATTTTATAAAAACTACTGGACAGGTTTTCACCAAATTTGCAAAAGCACGCTTTCGGGACCAAGCCGATGCTCCTGGTCCAAATTTGGTGAAAATCCGTCCAGCGGTTTGGGCTGTAGGCGTGAGCAAAGATTTTCCTCATTCAGTCTATGGGAAAAAAAGAAGTTTTGGGACCCCCCCTTATAACTTTGCCCCCCCGGACCAAACCTCACCAAACTTTGCAAAAAAAATTCAGAGTGACCCATATACTTTTTTTGCAAAGTTTGGTGAGGATTCGTCCAGGGAGAGCGAAGTTATAAGCCACCCAAAAAGGGCTCTTCCTATGGAAACAGCAACTTAACCATAACTACACAGCCACTAGCATATATATATATATATATATATATATATATATATATATATATATATATATACACACACATACACACACACACTAAAAAAAGCACAAAGTCAGGTGGATGGACTCATGGCAGCATTATACTTTCACCTCACAGGAATACTGTAGGTCAGGGTGGCTTGACACTGGTGCCTATTGCTAAGCAAGGTTTTCGACTTTGTACCTGCACGAAACAGTTCTTTGCCAATGCAAACTATCAAACCAACGAGCACATAGATAACATTTATGATCAATATTCTGCCGAGGAAGTACTACAGAAGCTTCCAGACCATCTGAATAGTTGATGTTGTGACATAGATAACCCTATTGAGAAATCCAAAATAGCAGAGCTCTCACATTATAGGCAACCGTGCTATTCTAACATGAGAAGTCAGTTGTATGCTCAACAGAACAGTCTTTTTCAGGTGGTCCTATTTACCCAAGTACAGTGGGAGATTGGGTTGGGTCTGGGGGCAAGTAGTACGAAGGCAGTAAAGTTTACAGATTACTGAACCTAAAAAGTTAATTGAGCTAAACCACTACAATAGAAAGCAAAAAACTATGAATATGGTTAAAGCCTTAAGACTGTGTACACTTTTCATCCAATGAAGTTATAAGATTTATGTTTCTCAACTTCTGAATTTTGCTATGTTGGGGATTTGGGGGGCAGATAGGTAGATGTGCTGGTCTAGGTTTAGCTGAATTACTTAATTCAGAGATGTATTACTACAGTTATAAGAGTGGCAGTGTAAAACTGCAGGGGGCAGCACAGAAGTGATCTCCCATGATTCAAAGAGCAAGGCAAGTTTCATTTCTGTCAGGCACCGACCAAACATTGGCAGGGCAAAATGGAACTTTTGGGAGGTACAAATCTTTGGGGTAAGCAAATAAACAAAATCCCAAAATTAGGCCAAAAAGGGGGCAGGGCAATCTTTTAAAGGGTGGCTATTCAGCCCTGCATAAGAATTCTAAGGAGACCACTGGCATAATGTAGGTCCACTTAAAGGCCCATCTTGTGACACTACGAATGGCATTAGCAATCGATAGGTAAATTGGTACACTTAGGTATTCTTTTCTGCTAATGACAGTGTTGCTCCCACAATGACTGAACACCTATTCCCTAGACTGCAGGAACAGTCTTTCATAAGGTGAAATTATGTTACGGCAGGGCCAGAGGAGCTAGGTAAATTCAGAGCCCTTAGATTACCACTCCAAACACCACCATTGAATTTAATTAATCTTCTATAATGCGTTTAATGCTGGAGACCAATCCCTAAGCAAAGAACTGGGATTCAAACCTGTGTTGCTCTGGAACGTGTTGCCACTGAGCTATCCTCTCCTCCCCAGACCTTAAACTACAGAACTGAAAGTATGGAGAGCCCCTCTAAAACGAGGTCTTTCTTTACTGCTCTTCAGAACATCCAAACGATCTTTCCCAGTTTTGTGGAAGTTGTCTTAACAGATTCCTTATCAAAGTGACTGAAATCTGTTAGAGGGATTATGCATTCTTAAATGTGATATATGGATGTTTTAACCTTACTTTAATAACTAGAATATAACTTAAGGACGCATTAATGTATTGGTTTTTATCTGGTGTTGAACTAGGAGGCTCCTTGCAATTTCTTTTGGCGAGTGTTGTGGAACTGTGCCAGGTCCAGGCAGCAGTCACTTTGTTTAGAGACTGACATATCATAGACCCATGCAATGATAAAATAAAGAATAAAAGGAAAAAAATTGCAGTTACACGACTTTTTAAATACACATCATAGGCTTAAACCAATTAACATGAATAACAGTAAATTGATATTTCATTAAAAAAAACAGAACCTTTACAAGCCAAAAATAATTAATTGCTGATGCGCTTTTTCCGTACATGGTAGGATGCGGCAGTAATACCAATTAATTTGTTGAGTAAATTACAGAACATAACTGATCAGAGCCGCCCGATGATGAAACACATTTCTCGTATGCCTTATGGTAGTATTCGTACATACACGGGCACTGGGTCAAAATGTGTCTAGCGGTTTCAATAATTTTACTGCATAGCCAGCACTGCAAAGGGATACCCTTCCATGCAACGGTGTATTCTAAAACGGGCAGCAAGTTCAGTGGAAGGTAAGAAATAAAGCGTCTCAAGACAGGGTTACATATTCTAGTAAAATAACTGCATGGCATGTCAGGAAAGAACTGTTGCCCAATGTATTGGGCATACCTTTTCTTAGCAGATAGCTTCTCTACTGATTGTGAATGATCCCATGCCAGGGTTTTAGGCTTTAGTTTTGAGTTAAAGGAAAAGCCTTCTGCTTCAGTCGGTGTTGTGGGTGACCCTCCCATGTGCATTGCCCCTTTAAGGGGATGTGTCCCTCCCAAGTGTATTGCCCCTTTAATATGGGCCATGACTGTGTCATGGCCCAAGCTAATAAAAGGAGCTCCTGCAGGCACGTGCGTCAGAACGGCTGCAGACTCCCAAAGAGGAACGACTGAGTCCGTTTCTCATTAATGATGTAGGCCGCACCCCTGCACGTGGAGGCCCGGGCCTGCATGCCCCGATGCCATGGGACCCTCGTGCCAGGACGGTGGCAGAGGTCCGCATGGTCAGGGGCCGGGCAGGCTGTGCCCCACCCCCGATGGCGCTGATGGTCCATAGTGCCAAGGGGCCTGCCGGATGTCCATGGCAGGCGACTCCCAACAATGGCGACGAGGACCACGAGTCCACGTGGCCCCCCTGCTGCCAGTAAGTGGTGGGGGGGTGGGAAGAGGAGTGTTCGACCCCACGGTGGGTCTAGCGTGGCCTGCGCCACACCGCCGTGGCGTGGGCGATGTAGGCCCGGGCTGCCCCGCGGTGAGGCGCACACCCTGCGGCGTTCCGCCGCAAAGAGAAGATATGTTCGGCGATGGAGGAAATGAAGCGGTTCCCGCCCCGAAGGAAGCAAGTTCTGGTTCGGCCGCCTGCGGTTGTGCCGCTGCCCGATGCAGATGAAGGAGCACCCGCCCCTCCTGCGACAAGGAGCGAGCGGCTGCGAGATCGGATGCACGGCCTGCAGCCACAACGAGAGAATGCGACCCGGCTGGCGGACCCTCCCTGGCCGCGGCCATCTATAAAGAGGGTGCTCGTGCGGCCACGGGAGGGTCAGCCCGCGGCCATACCTTGCCTGCGGCCATATCTTCAGTGACTTCGGGGGCGCCCTCCAAGAAAAAAAAACGCCAAAAAAGAAAAGAACGGAGCGTCGGCTGCCGCACACAATGAGGCCCGCAAGGGATGAGTGACGTCCTGCCCTACCCCCCCACCTCCCGCAGCAATCGGGTGCGGCCAGAGGAGTCGGGCATACCCCAGGGGAGAGGGAGTGGAGCGGCTGCCCCCCCCCCAATCTCCCGCAGCAATCGGGTGCGGGAAGAGGAGTCAGGCGTACCCCAAGGGAGAGGGAGTGGAGCGGCTGCAGCCGCAAAATTAGTAACGCCTCCTCGCCCGGGGGCGAGTGGTGCTGCATGCCCCACCGCGGCACTCCCGCCGCAAAAAAAGTAACTGTGCTGCCTCAACCCCCGTCAAGAAAGGCAGCTCCCGCAAACAAAGGGACAGTGGTTCTGATCCCCACCGAGAAAGGAGGGGGTAGCCTTTGAGTGGAGTATTTCAGCCATATCCATGCCGGGAGCACGTGAAAGTTGGGAGATCAGGCTGGTGACAAAATCTGTTGGAAACAATGACCAAGCTGCTTGTGGCGAGCAGGGATTGATTGAAGGAAGCTCTCCTTTGCAAGCGCAATACCAACAAATCTATACTGCCCTTTGCAGGTCCCGTGTTCGTCTGATGTAAATTGGAAGAGGTGTAAGGCTGGTGTTGTCTCATGCGTTAGCCATATGGCTCTAGATCAGAACAAACGGAAGTAAACACCCTCCAGTGTTGGACCCCTAGAAAGCAGCGACCCACATAGAAGAGGTCCCGGGCCGATGGGCGGTGAATATCCTGATTAGTCTGGTGTAGGAGCGATGGCAAGCCCACAGGAAACTCCCCGGGCCAATCAGGTGGTGACGATCAAGGCGCTCTGTACCGCTGCCTACAGTTGGGAAAGCTGTGGGTTTGCGTGCCGAGTGCGCCGGAGAACAAGGAAATGATAAAATGAGCATTTCTCTGGGTTGGCAAAAGTAAAGACTCTTGTGAAAGTGTTAGGGCACCAAGCTGCAAGCTGAACCACCTCTGATATTGAAACAGTGTGGTGTGAACGTCTCCAACACGGAGCTGAGGTGCCCTGACATGGAAAGCAGCTCTGGTTACCGGGGGCTGTATATCGATACAGGGGAAGCAGCCCCACCCGTGCTCCCGGAGTGTTCAACAATAGAAAAGGGTGACAACTGCCAGTCTAATGGCAGTCCAGATACTAACCAGAAGCGAACCAGCATACTGGCAGAACATGGTGGGTTGACAGCTAGACCAGAATGACAAACAGGTGTCTGTTCACAACATTCACAGAGCCCCACTATCAGCGTCACCCAGTCACGAGTGTCGCACTACCACAGGTGCACTCTCCTGCCTGAAGAAGTGACCTGGGGCACAATAGGGAGCAACTGGTTGATCGAGTGCGGCAGTGCACCAACACGAGCCGCACTGTGTTGAACAGGGGACTTACACATTATGCTCATCAGAACCCCGAGCCAGGGCAGTCCAGCATCAGAACCCCGAGCTGCAACATTTCAGCATCCTAAGCCCTGTGCACTGTACACCTGAATAACAGTGCCAGGGGGGAAAAACAGGACACCCTAACATGGAAGACACTTGCCAGCCCTACACTGCCACGAAGGTCCCCTACTAGACCGCCTGAGGACCAAGTAGGTGGTGGCCCTGCCTGCCTGCCATCACCTGGCGTGGCATGGTCAAAGGACCAGGCCAGCGTGGGTTTGGGGAGATGCATACCGCCCCGAGTCCAACCACCATGGGATCTGACCAGCAAGCACAGGTGACCCTGGCACTCCCTTGAAGAAGCGGTGCACTGGACAGGTCGGGATGAGTCCGCTCAATCCAGATGGATGTGAGTGATCACATACGCTATGTCGACACTGGCCGCAGGGCAGAGTCAATCCACCAGCACCACGGCATTGCTCCAAGCACAGTGCACCCGAGTGTGCTGCACGCTGCGCATCATGTACCTCACCACTAGTGCAGTGCCAAGGGTGCTGCAAGGAAGTCCAACCATCTGGCCCGACAGCTTCTAGATTTAACTTTGCAGTGGCTGCCAGCTCTACTTGGGCAGCGTTTCCTGACCTAGGGAACTATGTTGTACAGAAAGGGCCAGCTGCGAGTGTTTCTTGCCTGCAGCAATGAGATTTTAGCAAATAGTTTTCTAAGTGCAAAGAGGGGCGCCATAGCTCCAACCACAGTCCATCTACTGGCACAATACTACGTAAGCCTAGCAGCGAGCGCAGCAACTTCCTGTCAATCTTTTCAAGCCATTTTATATGACACTCTGGTAGCACCTCAACCCATATAGAATACCGGAAATAACACATCCTTTATAGGCCTCCAAGAGGCCCTCTACATAACAGCCCCCTTTCCTGAACATTACGTTTTTAATAGCATGCCACTTTCTAATAACTTCATAGGGTAATACCTCAGTATTAAAAGGCACCTTTGGTGAATTTTGAACCGGCATACCCAAATATGTTAAGTAAAAAACGATCTCAAATGTTTTCTCAATTTTTTTTAACCGACAATCTCGGTTAGGAGTTTCATTTAAAACTGTCGCTATAAAATAAGAGATTCCACCTACAGGATCTTTTATAGTCATCTCCTGCTTGCTCTTTTTTTAAAATGTATTGTTGATCTATAACGGGTTGAATGACACTTGCACAGCAATAGCTTGGTTTACAACTCATTTAATAGGGTATACAATGGCACTGCCCAGTTCACTGCAAAACCGGCAAGATAGTGATACCAGGTTTCATTGTCAAGATTGTAACAACTGAAAATATACTCCACTGTGTTTTTGGCACTGCAGCAATTTATACGGGTAACACGCCTGTGCTTTTAATGAGACAGCAACAGTTCTATTCTGCATAGAAACGAATGCGTAACAAGAAAAGACAATAAAAGGTCCTTTCTATGACATGCTCTAATAATTTTAAAAATAATTATTAAAACAAAGCATGTGTCTGTGGGGACTGAAAGCGTGTAAGGGAGATGTCTAGAAGGATTACTCTGGCACGGATATAAGAGCATTAAAAAAAAAAAAATAGTGTAGTACAGTGCACTTGGCTATATTAATTGCCTCTTTAGAAAATCCGACTGGACTGCTCTTTGGGGTAAATGGGTCAGCACTCCTGGTATGAAATTGGATGTTTGGGTACACCAGTTCAACGTACAGTAGAACAAATATACGCTCCTTGAAAACGAAGACCTCACTGCCCTGTCTGTAACTGTACATAAAGGAATTCATGCCACAATCAATCACAGCCCGAAATCACTTCCAGTAAAGTCTCTTGACTCATGTCATGGACAAAACCACATTTATGACAAATAATAAGTCACCCCGCGGTGTATCAACGAGGCCGAGTACATTACATCCCGGCTGACCCTTCAGTACAGTATGTGCAGCAGCTATGGCTAAAAAGGCCCAATCCAGAGCGCAAATAGAGCACTTTATCTGCAGTGTGGACCTACCTTGGCGTTGTCAGTCTGGTTACAGTTATCTCCATTACAATAATACATGGTGTCACGGCAGATAATGGGCGGATAAGCACAGCTAGTCTTCCACCCTTACCGAGGATACACTGCCTGTCCAGAGCTGTCGCCACTCTGGGCATGGAAACAAAAAGAAGACAACATAGCAGAGCTGCTACTGATTTAAGTAAATCGAGCAGCCATCTTAGAATGGATATGATTCCTCTTCAGTACAAGGAAAGCTAAATTAAACGTTCATTGTAAATCCATAATCTTGTCCTATCCTTCAAGGTATTATCAAGCTATTAAAAAAAGAAACGGCTTTAGAATGATTGTGAATTTAATTATAGGAATAGATATTATCTGTTTCAGAGCCAGTAAAATGCGTTTTTCAGATGACGTTACGGAAAGATGTTTTCAGCGTTGTTAAAATCACGGCACTATCATTTACTGTATGAAGATATTCAGGCGAAAGAAAAAGGCTCGGATGTGGGTTGACTCTATGACAAGACCGCAGGCTTGTATTATTGCTCACCTGAATTTAGGACGTCGGTCAATGGGTTAGGTCTACTAACAAGTTTATAATCTACAGTGGTTGTGGCATCTACGCTTAAACTTCCCTAACCACCTAGTGTAATTTAGCATTACTATCAATACCATTGAGCCATTAATTTGACTACTAGAAGTTTGGAGGTTTATTTTCCCGGTTCGGAAGGAAGTTTATTTTACCCCAACGTCTCTCTTCCTCGTCCAAGTCATTACTAATTGGGATGTCAACCTTTCCCAACGAACTCCGTTACATTTTAACTTATTGAGCGGCATTCGAGGCTGTTCCCTTTCCGTCCCTTACTGTATAAGGGAGGAACTTAACAAGCGCCTGGCTGTCTTTTTCCCGTATATTGGGATTGATCTAGGCGTTTATTGAGACACCTGCATTAGTGAAACTGGGGGCATTTAGTCCATGACAGGAATGGTCTCAGTGTCCATGCAGCTGGTGCAGTTGGCTTCACTGCACAACACATAGCTCTTAACCATTTGTGTAGCAAAGGCGGGTGAAAACACCCAATTTTGTTTTTGGCGGGTGAGAGCCCATTGAAATGAATAGGCGTGCAGGAGGCTTGGCGGGTGAGTCCGCGCTTTACAAGGCGGGTGCCACCCGCCAAAAGCGTGTGAGTTGAGAGCTATGACAACATGGTGTTGCCAACCCCTGTGCCTTTCAGACACACGCCCGCAGTGCAAGGAGGTGTGTTCTATGATGAGGGCTGAGAGGGAGGAGTGTTGGTCTATGTACGCCAGTTCCTGTTATGCATTTAATAAAGAAGGTTGTGTTAACAGTCCTCCAGCTCTGTGTCCTTTCTGTGTGTGTGAAGGTCCAGTCCGGGTGTCAACTGGCGATGAGGATTTCTCCCACTGTGCCGGAGTCCTCCTACCGCGGGTGATCACACCTCGTGTCCTCTGGCACGGGTGACCAGTAATCCCACCAGGCCGCTTTCCTCCAGACGGCCCAGCGCTCCTGTGACAGGCGATCCCACTGTGTCTCATCCCGCCGATGCCGGGCGCTCGGCCCATGCAGTATCATGTTTGGGGTGCAGTCCGCCCCCATTTACCACTTCCGGAAGCCCAGCGAGTGGGACCACATAGGGCGCCGAAGTTGCAGTGGCCCAACTCAGCTGAAGACCGTCTCCGTGGTGCAGGTGCGCACGCACAGAGACATCAGGCAGGACCCCCATTGCCTGCCCATTCTAACAGAGCAGAACTCTGCACGCTCCTGCCCGAGCTGGCGAAACCAGCCGGTGAGCGGCTGCGACGTGAGGAAGGCGAGGCCGCTCACCATGACTCCGCCCCCAGGTGCCGTTCAGGCGCTCCACGTGCCTCCAGAGTTCCATGCTTGCTCTGCTCACCAGCAGCACCCCAAGACCAACTGGGAGTGGGTGCCAGACATTGCTCCTCCTCATCAGGCCTCCTCCTTATTAGGCCTCACAACGCTCCACACACCTTTGGGCCCCACAGCTCTCCACGTGCCTTAGATGTCTCTGGGGGCCTACAGGACATGCCCCTAGTGGGCCCCTGAATTTTTTTTCTTTCTCCCTTCCTGTCCATGCCATTTCATCTGGGACTCCGGGTGCGAGTGCCCGCCACTGGATCCACAGTCTAGTGCGTGCGAGTGCCCGCCACTGGATCCACAGTCTAGTGCGTTTCAAAGTGCTAGTGCCTGCCCATAACCAGCACTGAGGTAAACAACTGCTAACATGGATGAACCAACTTCACCAGCCCCTGCCCGCAGCATGAAATCTGTGCAGCTGCGCATGCCCCTTCCGTTTTCTATGACGCCACAAGCCAACAAAGTTCTTCAGTGGACCGAATGGATGGAGGACTTTTACCACTTCGTCAGAGGGTCTGGTGAAGGCGACTCACCTCACCTACGAGACGTCTTCCTCAACTTGATGGGGGAAGGTGAATGCTATCGTCAAGACCATCCCAATGGCTGATCAACCTGATTTCGCCTCCCTGATCACTGCACTTGACCGGCTACTTTTTATCGAACCCAACAGACAGTATGAGCAAAACTTATTTAATCAATGCACGCAGAAGCTACAAGACACTGTAGATGAGTACATAACCCGCCTGAGGGTCAAAGGGGCTCACTGGCAGTTTGATGCCCTTTCTCTGGACAAAGTCATCCACCTGCGCATCATTAAGGGCTGCCTATCAGCCACGCTTAAGAAACAATTACTGAAAAAGCCCCTCACGATTCCAGAGGTCAGTGAACTAGCGAGAATCTTTGAAAGGGTGGACGCCTAGGCTGCCTCAATGGCAGGCACACCAACACTGAAACATGAAACTACTGAACTCATTGAGGCAGTTCAACAGCCAGTCCCACGGCAGGGTGAGAGAGGTGCCACTCCATACAGACAACCCAACCTACCATCACCCAGACAACAGAGGAAGTGCTACCGATGTGGCATGGCGTTCCCCCATTCCGGATCCTGTCCTGCCCTGTCTCACAGATGTGCCAACTGCGGGAGAGAGGGCCATTTCCAATCCGTCTGCAGGGAGGGGAGGCCGTTTCCTACCCTGAGACCCCAAGGACCCACCTGGATGCCGTATCGGCCACCGCAACCTCTATACTTTCAACAGAGGTTCTACCAGCCCAAACAACGGTGGTATGTCCGTGCCGTTGACGCATACCACGATCCAGAATATCCACAAGTATATGGGTATCACGAGCAGCCGTCCCACCTGGCAGATGAGTATGATGAACCGCCTAAAGGGTACATAGAAGGTGAATGCCACTACCAGTCCATACCTAACACAAGTGTCTCATACTATGACCTATCAGCACAGGACGAATATGTCAACCTCATCCAAGACAGCGAGGAGGCCAGGGAAGCTCCATGGATCCCAGTCAACATGGGTAACTGCCTGTTTCACTTCCTGGTAGACTCTGGTGCCACTGTGAACATCATGTGGGAGCAAGAATACCCGAGAATCCCTGACAAACCAGCGCTTGAAGTGACACAATCCAGAATCTTCCAGTGGGGCGCAGCCAAGCCCCTACAAGCCATAGGCCATTTCAAGCGCCATCTCCTCCTCAAAGGACGGCAAACCGATACAACCATACACATCATTCGTTGCCCCACAAAAGGACGATGCCTCCTCAGCTATTACACGGCCTCATGCCTGGGGCTCAATGATATGCATGTCGGCGCTGATGACGTGATAACCTCAGCCGCAGTGAATCAGAGGCGCAAGGACACCGTGAGAGCCGTCACTGCTGGGGAACGCCAAGGCCTCATCACCACACATGACATCTTGGAGAAATTTCCCCAACTGTGTACAGGCCTGAGAAGACTAAAAGGCCCACGATCAGACTGTACATTGACCCATCTGTGACACCGATCCTGCAACACCCCTGGAGAGTTGGGTTCCATCTTCAAGAGGCGGTCTTCAGAGAGCTTGACCAACTGCTCTCCGATGGTATCATAGAGCCCGCCGCGGGACCCACCCCATGGTCATTGTACAAAAGAAGATGGTAGGCTGCGCCTGTGTGTCGACATGAGGATGGCAAACACCACCATTCAGAGGGAGAAACACCCTGGCCCATGCATTGAGAACATAATTGTGCAACTCAACAACGCCCGAATGTTCTCCAAGCTTGACTTGATACAGGGATACCATCAACTGGAGCTTCATCCCGACTCAAGGGTGAGAACTACATTCGCCACCCACGTAGGACTGTTCCGATATTGGAGGTTAAACTTCGGGATCTCCTCAGCAGGTCAGATTTTTCAGGAAACCGTGAGGCAGATCAAGCCAATCCTCAGTGCACTAAATTACAGTGACGATATTCTCATTTTCAGGGCATCCAAAAAGGCTCATGACGCTGCACTCCTTGCCACCTGCACGGCGGTCCAGGCCGCAGACCCCACACTCAATATTGGCAAGTGTCGGTTTAGTAAATCAAAACTGAAGTTTTTTGGACACATATTTTCTGGAGAAGGGATGATGCCCGAACCCAGAGAAGGTCGACACCATCACCAAACTGAAGGAACCGCTACAGGTAGCCGATGTTCGTTCCTTCCTGGGGGTGGCTGGATACTGTGCAAGATAAACCCCTCACTACGCCTCCAATACTGAGCCACTCAGGAAGCTACTGCAGAAAGAGGCCGTGATCGAGTTCTCCCCCGCATGCCAACATGCGTTTGAGTCCATCAAGAAGGCCCTGATGGAGGCCCATCGCCTGGCATATTTCGACCCCCTCCTGGCACACAGAAATAACTGTGGTCGCCGGTCCTGTTGGCCTGGGAGCCATCCTGCACAGACGAGTGTAGCTGACATCAACCCCAGACACATTGTGGCATACGCCAGCAGGGCCCTGTCCATGCCGGAGTCCGCCTACTCGCAGGCCAAGAAGGAGAGCCTGGATGCCGTTTGAGCCTGCAAGCATTTCCACAATTTTATCATTGGCAAGAAGTTCACCTTGATCACTGATCATCAGGTGCTGTTATCCTTGTTTGGCAACCCACACACCAAAATACCCCCCAGGATCGAGCGATAAGGCATCAGACTGCAGGAGTATGACTACGACATAGTGCACAGGCCTGAAGGCGACTTGAACCTGGCGGACTAACTCACCCGCCATCCTGCGGGCCCTCCTGTCACGCGAGTGGGTGATGTGGCGTACATCGACTACGTGGCCGCAAGTTTGCTCCCACCTGCTCTGTCCTTGGACACGGTTGCGGCCGCGTCAGCTGCTGACCCAACAACCTCCCTTGCCATCAGTCTGATGAATACCAACAAATTGAAGGATTACCGACAGGCAACTTTGGCTCACCCGGGGTTGTGCAAAGAGGAAATGGAGAGACTGGCAAGGGTGCTGTCAGAGCTGGCCGTAAAGGACCATCCTAAGAGGCTGCTGCATCGTCATTCCGCCACTCTCGGGGCCGACGTTGTCCGAACAGCTCATGAGGGACACTGAGGAGCTGAGAACACCAAAAGACAATTATGCTGCCCTTTCCTGGATTCGTTCGTCGATGAGTGGATCAAGAATTGCCTGCCCTGCCAGTGCACGGCTCCGTCAGAGCCCCCGGTCCCACTTCAACCTATGCAAATTCCGGAGCGGCCATGGGAGAGAATCGCAGTTGACTTCTACGGGCCACTGGAGTCTGGAGAGTGCCTCCTCCTCCTCATTGACGAATATTCCCATTTTCCCATCGTCAAGAGAATTGTTACCACAGCATTCCCTCAGGTGGCAGCCACCCTGGATGAAGTGCTCAGCGAATGGGGCATCCTGACGGTGATCAAGTCTGACAATGGCCCGCCATTCAGCGGCCACGAATTCGAGGCGCTGGCGAAGCACCTGGGGTTCAAACACCTTAAGATAACACCACAGTGGCCACAGGCGAATGGCATGGCAGAACGCTTCTTGGCGTCGATAAAGAAAACTCTCCAAAGGGCCTGCATAGAGGCCACCAATCCCCATCAAGCCCTATGCCGGCTCCTATGGGATTATCGCAATACTCTGCACGAGACCACCAACAGGACCCCGGCAGAATGAATGTTCCGATATGAAGTACACACACGCATAGTGAGAGATTCCTCGACTCCAGGAGGAGCAGACGATGAAGTGGCCCAGAGAGATGCCGGGGTGAAAGGAAAAACGAAGCAGGAGTCAGACGCAAGTCGCCGGGCAGTGCCAAGGACTTCCAGGTTGGGGACGAGGTCCTTGTTCAGCAGCCCATGATCAAGAAGACAGACTCTCAGTTTGCCCCAAAACCCATGAGTGTCACGGCCATCAAAGGGACGATGGTAACGGCCCAGAATGAAGACAAAGCAGTCACGAGAAACAGCTCTCTATTCAAACATTTCGTTAAGAAAGAAGACTGTGAGTCTCCTCCACTCAGGAGCCGCGGGACGACTTGTGGAGAAGACTCACATCAAGGAGAAACCCTGTTTGATCCTTCAGGAGGGAGAGAAAAGGGTGAGCGACAAGCCAGACCCCAGCGAGTGACACGGAAGCCGTCACGCTGGGTCGAAGAATGTTGACCTGGATGTTTGAACATTCTTCCTGGGGGTGGTGTTGCCGAACCCTGTGCCTATAAGACATACGCTTGCAGTGCAAGGAGGTGTGTTCTATGACGAGGGCTGAAAGGGAGGAGTGTTGGCGTATGTACGCCAGTTCCTGTTATACATTTAATAAAGAAGGTTGTGTTTCCAGTCCTCCGGCTCTGCGTCCTTTCTGTGTGTGTGAAGGCCCAGTCCGGGCAACACATGGGTCAAGGGAGTCTCTCCTCCACCTTGGTATTACACTCTGCTGGGAAGGGCCTGGATGTTTCAGGTTATGAAGTGGCTGAGTCACCTCAGCCGGAGCAGCGCCAGGGCTGGTGTCGCTTCTCCAACCTCCCTCCAAGTCCCTGTCATTGCGCTCATCCGCGCGCTTCTCATCGCGCACTCTCGCGAGATCTCGTAGACATGATCTCAGGAGAGGGTGTCTCTGCTTACCTCCTTTTGTGGGAAAAGATGGTTCCTAATCCATGACGAAGTCTGTGACCTTGGCTGGCTTCCTTCTCTCCCTTTGGGGCCTGTTCTGGTTGGTGATTGCAGTTGGGGATTGGGTGGTCATGCAGTGTGTCTCGAATGAGGTGGTGTACATTGTGGTTGCTACCCAGTGTGGTTCTCTGGACTGGGGCGTAGGACTCATGTAGGCTTGTTCCCTTTGGTTCCTTTCTTCTGGGACATCCGTCTCTAGTGGATGGGGGTCGCTTGCTGATCCCCATCGTTCATGGTCATTGTCTGCTTCCATGGAGGGGTAGTTGGTGGATGCTCTTTTCCGGTACACAGCCACTCTTTCCAGGTTCCACCGTATTCCGTCGCTAGTGTGGGCATGGTCGGTTCCTTTCCGAGTTACTTCTATGGCCTTGCTGTATTTGGAGCCCGTGCTGGCGTCTTTGTGGGGTAGGCGTATTTTTACCAAGCCCCCTCATTGACCTCTGTCTGATGGGCTGCTCTGTGTTTGTCACCTTGATATTTCATGATCTCCTTGTTTCTTTGCATTTGGAACATGATGTCACTCATGTCGATGTCCTCGTCCTCTCTGACTTGGTGTAACCACGGTGGTACCAGCGTGGATGCAGATCTTCTCCCTCTCAACAGCTGAAACGGAGATACTCCTGTGATTGCATTTGGTGTGAGGCAATGAGCTGCAACCCCCTCTTTGACGGTTTAGTTTACTTTAGTTTCTTTATTTATACCGCGCGCTGAACCCTGGAGTAACTGGGTGCCGGAGACTTAGAGGAGGTTACAGCATAGTATAGACATACAGTAAAAATAACAATAAGTGCGATTGACAGGGTTACATGATGGTCGACAGGAGATAAGTACATTTAAGAAGAAAGTCAGATGGTGATGGAATTCTTCTTGGCGAGCCATGATTTTGTTTTGGCTCTAAAAGTCCAAAAGGAGGGTTCTGCTCTAAGGTTCAGTGGTATAGCATTCCATGCTTTGGCAGCTAGGACCAGGAAGCTGGTCTTGTGTGGATTCATGCCTGATGCACATGCCAGTTTTAAGGCCCCTTTGAAGAAGCGGTTTGCCCTTTCTACCAGTCCATTGGCTTGAGGCTGGTACAAGCTTGCTCTCAATTGACGGATTTTGTGCTTCTTAAGGAAACTTTCTATTTCCATGGAGACTAGCTGCACACCATTGCCCGTTATGATCTCTTTGGGGAGCCCTTCCCTTTGAAAAACAGCACTGCCTACTTCTATAACTGTGCTCGTGGAGATGTCTGGTACAAATTTGATCTCAACCCACTTGGAGAAATAATCCACCAGGACTACTCCGTACCTAGGATCGGCCGACATTCCATCCAGCAGGCCAATGAAGTCCAGTCCTATTTTGTGCCAGACGCTGTGTGTGATTTCTGTGGATATCATGGGTGCTTGTCTCACTTTCAGTTGTTTGTTGACGTTGGTGCATTCCTGGCATCTTTCTATCATTGCCCTCACTTCTTGGTCCATGCCGGGCCACTAGTATGCGTCACATACTCTGCGTCGCGTCATGTTGCTGCACCTGCATGCGCGCTGCACAATATTACTTTGCAGATGCCTCTTGGGGGAATCACATGGTCGCCTCTCATTATCAGGCCATCCATTACAGTGATTTCGTCGCTGAATTTCCAATATGGTCACAGACCTTTCCGTCACTGCTCTCTCATTGGGCCACCCTTCGCGGGCCCATTCGGGCTACTCGGCCCAAGGCATCATCCTGTTGCATTTCTTCCTGCCAATGTAGCTTGCTCATCTCCATAAAGCCTCTGTTCCTGATATCTACTATGGATAATAATAATAATAATGCCACTACACATACGTCTTTAAGAAATGTGGTGCCTGGGGTATTTTGGTCTAGTAGCCTGGACATGCAGTCAGCTTGTGCGTTCTTCCAACCTGCGATGTGGGCTATTTCGTATGTATACTCCTGAGGTTTTGCAGCGATTCTTGCTAGCCTTGGTGTTAGGCAGAATCATATGCAGCAACCTTTGGGAACACCACATACAATTAAGACTACAATTGTAAGTACATTTTCACCTTTGGTACAAGCCTGTACTACACAGTAAAGTGGTGGCGATGGCTGAGCAGCAAGATTTATCTCAAGAGTAAAGTGAGCAGTATCAGAAGTTACACAAAGGACAACAATTACTATGATTCAAGCAAACACTGATTCAAGGTTTCTGAGTAAAAGAATATACATTTATTTACACCATCAGTTATAAAACAGTTCACTAATATAAAGCAGCAGAAAATCACAATCTTAATACACTACAATGACCCCCAATCAATTCTGGACAAGTTCAGCTAAAAAATGAAGTGTGAGCAAAATGGCACTCCAGCAATTTAAAAGGGAGGAAAAGACAAGGTTATCCAAAATCAACAACACCAACAAGTGATAGGCAGGGCAATCTAGAAAAGGGTTACTACAACTAGGATTCAAATCAATAGGCCTGGGCCAATGTTAATGGTTCAGAGTCTTTGCAGAGAATCACACAGTTCAGAGTAGTTCGCGATTAAGTCTTTGCCAAGAGTTGAAAACGAAGTTGGTCGGAGGAAAAGTTATTCAAAAGAGAAGAGAAGGACACGCCTTTGGAGAGGTGAAAGATTTCAAACACTTTCACCGCGGTCGGATGGAACGAACGACCGGATTTGCACAGTACCTTAAATGAAGAAGAATGCTGTAGCCAAGGTGGTTGTTCCTGGCAGTTCCTGCAGGCTCACGGTTCATGAAGCAACTGTTGTGGTGACAAGAAGGAGGAAGACTGGAGGGTCGTGCACTGCCCAGGGAAGAAGCCAGCAGCAGAGCAAAGCGTCGAATAAAAGGTGCGCTCCTTAAAAGCACAAATGGACTCTCTCTCACTGGCTATCCATTTTCCTGTAGCACAGCAAATTTGACCAGGCTGAAGAGGCGGTCCAGGGGCTTTGTGAGCTGGTTGGTCCCACCAGGCTCAATGGGAAAAGACTCCTTCCGGATCTCCTCTGTTGTCAAAGTTTCAGGCGATTGGACCCTGCAGCAGGGTTCCACCGGTTGTCCAGTAGTTGCAGCAGTCGTCTTCCTTCAGCTCCCCGTTGGCTCTTTCGATTCAGTGGCGACTCTGCCTTCCAAGTCTCAGAGACATACTTTTAAGCAGTTTTCCCCAATTCACACAGCCTGAATGTCAATCACACAGCAGGGTGGCTGTCCTGGCAGGACAGTCACCTAGCCAATCAAACTAGAGTGCGACTTGGGTCTCCAAGGAGACCTTGTGCAGGGGGCCTCAAACCCCTCCCTCACATCCCGTCCACTCAGGCGCCTAAGGAGGGCTTCTTTGCAGAAGCCCACCTAAGGACGGCGAACAAAGGAACCAAACCTGGTTTGGCACGAAGAGTAAAACACGAGAAAGACCTTTACAAAAAAGAAATGGTGAATAAACCCAACAGGAACTGAATAAAAATAAAAGGGGACCAGCAGGTTAGAGTTTGAGGCTACCACCATAGCCTCTAACGTTACCGAGGATATTTTCATAGCCCGCGGTAAAATAAAAATGGTAGATACCACTGCCACCAGCCAAATCTTAGCGAAAGGGGAACGAAATAATGTTCCATGAGAGTCAGACAAAAAGGGATAACTATTAACCCTTCCAGTACTCTATTGGAAGATAGGTTGTACTGGGTCTGTACATTTAAAAGGACTAGTAAAGTCAATGGCAACTTTACATGTTTCTGGGAGACAGTAGTCAGTAAAACACAGATAATGATGAGGTTGGAACACCTCAACAAGTCTGACACTCTCAGTTAGCTCCACGAAGAGCATAAACCATTAATATACTATTAGCCAGTGAGATTATTTAGTCCTTTCGTTTTCAGTTAGTCTCCTGGAATTACTTTCTTTAAATTATATTCGTTTTAGAAAAACCATACTCAAATAAGCGTAAAAAGTGCAGGGATTGTTTAATGTGCATTCCTGTCTCATTGTTACTTCAAGCGGCGAGTATTGAGACAGAAATCAAATGCGTAGTCAACCCAAAGCATAAAAGCGAATGCATTTCGGTGTATCTACACCATCTTCAGGGCTATGCAATTTAAATAAATTATAATTCAAATAACATTGTCCAATTGATATAATCAAATTCAATAAAATATACATACCACATCATATTCGTTCAAATAAATCATCCAAACAAAAAGAGAAGAAAAACATAAGAAGTACCTGTACCAGCATGCTATTTTCGTGTTAATATCAGAAATATGTGTTTCTTTAATATATAATAGATACTAAAGCATACCTCTGTCATAAATGAGTTCCTCATCCAAAGCCTTAAGTAACCCATATCCATGCGATGTCGGAAGAATTCCGTCATTCGGTATGGAGTATATGCCTGTAAGCAAGTACATAACAGAGTGGGCATCTTGTGTCCCCACAACGTGCCTTAACAAAAACCTATTCAGCTATTGGCAGCTTACCTCCAAAGTAGCGTTGTCCTCCATGTACAGCGAAACTGTGAGGACGCGCGGTTTTGCAATGTTATTATGGTTGCTATGGTGACGCGGTGAGGTGTCGTACTCCGGCGGCAGCCTGAGCACGTACGCCTCGCATCCCGCCCCTCCCATGGCAACGGGAGGGCGGGAGGGACGCCAATGCAACAAAAGAGCCTTTTGGTATACACATCGTATACACTGGGGTGAGGGCAAATAAACAAATGTGTTAAAGTAAATTATGGCGAAAAATGGGATCGGGTTCATCATGTTCATATTATGTATGCTCGGAGCTTTCTAAAAAGTGTTGGATACTTGCTACTGCGCATGCTCTGTAGTGCATACACTGCCTTCTTACTATCCTTGCAACAAACGCGCGGGCGATAAGAGTGCAAACAGATACCTCTGATTCTATCTAATGCAAAATCTGTAAAACAGCATGAGGCAGCTAAAAATAAGTCTGCTTTACGATATATATGTCTGTGGCCCTCAATCCGAGTTTGGAGGTAAAGGAAAAACGATGCTGCTTACCGCTACGAGCTATTCTGACCAACCAGACCGCTATTAATGGCATTGTAAAGTACGATGCTGTTAATAGCGGTCTGGGCGCGCGCACGCGACACACCATGCCGGCATTAGCGGCATGCCGTAAACCGGAGAAGATCACAAGTGAGGCGGACATGCAAATAACAGCCTCATGAAGGCGGAAAAAGTGCCTACCGGCATGGCGGAAATACCGGCATCACGACCAGGTGTAAAGAGCCCTGAGCAGTGTTTCCAACTGCCACAGGTGCTCACAATCAGCACAGGTGGAGGCAATGGAGTCAGGCCCAGTACAAAAAGAGCACATCCACGCCCCCTCCCACACCAAGAAGATGCCAATAGTAGTAGCATTACTGGAGCTGAAGGACCTGCTTGCAATGCCTCAACATCAACAACAACAACAACAGCCGCCACCACAGAGGAGACACAGGAGGAGAAGGAGGGTGAGACAGGCCCAGCATGCCCCACCATTGCAGCCACCGTTACCCCGCCGGCAGCCCCCAATCCCTCGCATCAGAGCCACTCCCTTCAACCTAACACCTGAGCAGATCCCCACGCTGTACCGTGTGGACCGTGACACCATCACCATCATAGTGGACCTGATACACGACGACATAGTGAGCCTCATTGAAATACACACCGCCATCCCCCCTCTACTGAAGGAAGTGTCTGTGCTCCACTTCCTTGCCACAGGCACCTACAAGCACACAGTGGGGCACATGCATGGCATATCACAACCCTTATTTTCCCAGATTCTGAACCAAGTGCTGGATGCCCTCTTCAAGCACACAATGGACTACATATCCCTAACACGGACTCCCAGGAGATATTCAGATATACAAAAGTTGCCTTCCATGCACTGGCAGGCATGCCAAATTGTGTAGGTGCCCTCGACTGCACTCACGTGGAGTTGGTGGTCCCGCATGCCATGGAGGTGGTGTATCACAACCGCAAGCAATACCAATCCATCAATGTGCAGATGGTATGCAACGCCAGCAAGATCATCACACATTGCTGTGCCCAATATCCCGGATCAACTCATGACTCTGTGGTCCTGCGGAACTCCATGCTACCAGACTTCATGGAGCGACATGCTGGACGACGTGCCTGACTGGGCCATGGCAGTGCATCGGGGTTGTGAGGTGGGTGGATGCATACTCCACCTGGGTGGAAATGGGGGGGGTGCATACTCCACCTGGGTGTGAATGGGGGGGATGCATACTCCACCTGGGTGGCAATGGGGAGAATGCATACCCCACCTGGGTGGCAATGGGGGGCGATGCATACTCCACCTGGATGGCAATGGGGGGGTGCATACTCCACCTGGGTGGCAATGTTGATGTGACTGCACGATGTGCACATCAGCAAACACTGGCCCCAAAGCATCAGAAACAGTACATGACACCCAAATCCCATAGTGATGTAGTAAGGTCGACACCTATCACTACATGACTAACAGGTAACCAGCCCACATCCCACAACACATGCACCACTCATAAGCGGCCCTCACCCACCGTAAGGCCATCCTGCACCATGCAGTGCATATGCACTATGTTTCTGTCTCCAGCATATCACCACACAGGACAATCATCCCTGGGAGTGCATTGAACTGATCCAACCAGGGATTCCACAGTGTGTCACCGGGTCGGCACACCCATAGGAGTGCTGCATGTCACCATGGAAATGATCAGCGCAGAATGCCCAATATTGTACAGACTACAGCCAACGCTCCCTACTAGTAAATCTCACAGAACACAACACATCACTAATTTGACTCCGACACTGCTGTATGCATATACGATGCACGTGCAACAAGATGTCAGTGCACACCATGAATCATCTTGAAGATGCAACCCACACCATTAGTCCAAGGCACAGGACACATAGAGGGACCTGAAATGGGGTCAATGCATCCAGGGACATGTGCATGTAGGCACCAATTACCTGCAGGCATGTGAGACTAGTACAGTTGTCCAACATGAATGTGCGAACATTTACCTTCATTCCCCTCTCTTGCAGGTGATGGTGGCTATCCCTTGAAGCCGTGGCTCCTGACCCCTGTCCGAAACCCACAGAACAGGCACGAGGAGGACTACAATCATTCCCATACCCGTACACGTGTGGTAATTGAGCAGACCTTTGGCCTGTTGAAGGCACGATTTCGCTGCCTCAGCCGGTCGGGTTGGGGCACTCCTCTACAGACACGAGAAGGTGGCCAAGATCACCATGGCATGTGTATTGCTGCACAATATGTGCATCCGCCGGAACGTGCCCCTGCCCCCTGACATGGAACTCCTACGACCTGATGATGATGAAGGGGATGATGAAGATGTGGCAGGACCTCATCACGGTGGCAATGCACAGGAGGGACGTGCTGTGCGCCAGTCAGTGATCGCACAATATTTCTGACATACATGTCAGCAGAGGGTGACATAATGGTTGGACATAGGGCAATGAGTGTGGGGGTACATGTACACTATGCACTGTGCAAGATTAAATGACACATGCGCAATTATGAATGTCCACTCAGTTTATTTTTTTTACACAACCGGTGTATTGAAAGTAACAATATTAATGTGAATGACAAAACCCTCCACCAACCTCACCCCCCTCCCCTTCCCCCCACAACTCCCCCACAAGCCCTCACCCCCTGCCCCCCCACAACTCCCCCACACACCCTCCCCCCCTCCCCCCACAACTCCCCCACACACCCTCACCCCCCTCCCACTCCCCCCACACCTCCCCCACACACCCTCACTCCCCTCCCCCCACAACTCCCCCACATAAGTCCCATAGAGTCCACAGAGCCTACATGAGGGTGCAAAAACAGTCACTCAGCACTCCCAGAGCCAGGGGGTGGCATGTCCCGTCTGCGCAGCACACGGACCGATCGGCGGAGCAGGCTGGTTTGTGTGGAACTACTGGTGGATGGTGTGGCCTCATGCTGAGGCTGTTGGGCGTGAAGACCTGCCTCCAAAGCATCAGTGATGCGCCCTAGCAGCTCCCAGAGGCGGTTGGTGTTTTCTGTGATGGACCGGCCCAGTGCTGTCAACTCCGTGCGCCACTCCTCCCTGGCCTGACGGTTGTCCTGCACAAATTCCTGGATTAGTGCAGTGTGCAGGTCAGCCTGCTGTGCTCCTGCGGCTGCACCTGTGGCCGTGCTGGGGGTCTGGCTGGCATGCCCAGCCTGCTCATCCTCCCTGGGACTGTATACCGGACTGATATGTCCCTGGGTGTTGTCTTGCCCAGACTGCTGCCGGGTGTTGGTATCAACGGTGTCACTCATGGATACCTGGGGGGATGATAATTGTGTTGGGGTGTGGACAACATCCACTGAGTCATCCTCAATGGTGCCCCAGATGTCTTCTGGGCTGTTTTCAACTGTGAGGGGTGCCGTGGCTGCCACCTCCCCAGCCACACTGGACTCCTCCGAACGGGGTGTCGGACAGGTGTCTGCAGGCAGAACAGTGGGGGTGGGGGTGGTGTGCCCTCCATGGGCCTTGGTGTTGCAGGTGGTATGTGTCTCTGTGGTGGCTTCCTTGCTGGGACACGGCGCACCCTGGCTTGTCCCCTGGATGTAGACGGACGGTTGCTGTCCTGTGCAGGGGTGGTGTCCTGCTCTTAACTGTCATGCTCACTGCCTATGTGGGTGAAAGAGAGGGTCGGCATGAGTGATGTTTGGATAGGCATCATACATACATTGGTACGATTGCACATCCACACAATTGTGGGTAATAGGCATTTGTGTTGGGAAGGGCACGTCATTTCATACATGGGTGGTAAATGCAGCCATATGTCGGTGTCACTCATGTTGGTCAGGTACTGTGCTGTCTAACATGCTCACAATTTAGGTCATGCACACTGTGTGCCTCATGGAATTTCCTACTTTGTGTGGTATGTGTCATATACGTTACGGCCTTGCACCAGGCATCGGCATGTGTCTCACTTGCTTTGGCATACTTTACAGGGAGTGTGTGTGTGGCTGACCATCGTGTCACTCTTTGGACAGACATTGACATTGACTTTCATCACATTTGGCTTAGCAGTTTTTACTTTGGACACTCACCTCCATCCGCAGATGTTGTAGCGCCACACTCCATCTCTCCTACGCCTTTGATTGATTCTGGGCCAATCATTCTCACACATGTTTCCTCCCACGGGGTGAGCTTAATGGGAGAACTTGGTCCTCCTCCAGTTTCCAAGGCCTGGGTACAGTTTACCGATAGAATGTTCCTCACCCTCAGCCGCAGGTCATCCCACCGCTTACGGCAATCCTTCAGCATGCGGGGTGTGTTGCCCACTGCACTGACCTTCTGGCAAACTAGTGCCCAAATCTCCTTTTTGCGTACCGCGGCCTCCCTCCTCATGTTGCTGCTGAACACAGTCCCTGCATGCTCATGCAAGGTGTCGACGAGCATCTGCAGCTCATCCTGGCTGAATCTCTCCTTTTGGAGGCAGGCAGATCCTTTCTTGAGTGCTTTTGGCATTCTTGGGTGGTTGGATGAACTTTCTGGTCGATTTGCAGTGTCCCAGGGGTTCTGAGTGCTGAGGATGGCAATGGATTGTGTTTTTAAAGATGGCCGCCGTGATCCTTCCCGTTCCTGTGCGATGGCGCTATTTACGGTTCCGCTATTTAGCGGTGACCATAAATAGCGGTGACCGCTAATTACGGTCACCACTATTTACGGTCACCGTAATGCCGCTTTGGACTATGGCAGTAGTGTTATCTACGGTGCGCTTGATGCCGGTAAGGGCTTTTTGGGGCCCTTTTGCGGCATGGCGCTAGGTACCTTACCGGCATGGCGTAAAGCTCGTGCCCGCAAAGTCGTAATAGTCCTCTATTAGCGGGCTGCTGCCAGCTCGGACACGCTTTTTGCGCCATGCCGGTAAAGGACGATACTTACCTCCAAACTCAGAATGAGGCCTGTGTGTCTACAAAATGACACATTGGGCCTCATTCCGAGTATGGCGGTAGGGGGTTAACGGCACCAGTAAGGATGCCAATGCCGTTAACCCCCTACTGCCACATTCCGAGGTCCCTTAGCGGGTCTCACCTGGAACGGTTGGTCTGACCAGCCGTTCTTAGTGGGACCCGTTAAGGGACCTTGGAACTAATAATGGGCCCGCAATTTGTGGGACCGTTATTAGCTCCTTCCCCATTCCCATTGAGCCCTATGGGGGCTCAAATGGGAATGGGGAATGGTTTTCTGAATGGGGACTTACTGGGTCCTCCAAGGTTGGAATGACCCGGTAAGTCCCCGTTCAGAGACACCGGACCCGGGTTTGGAGGCAGCCATGGTGCTAATAGCACTTCCCTTCTGAGCTTTGTCTGAGCACATGGTCTTGGGTGGCAAATATTTTCTCCATCACAAGTATTACATCTTGGAGGTATAGGGATGTGCAAACTCGACTTCAGGGAAGGGTCGTCATTTCACCAAAATGCCAGGGGTAGCAGAAGTGACATCACATGACCTTTGCCCTCTGATGACATCACAGGAAGTGATGTCATTTGACCCCCCACCTCGAAGTGACATCGCGGGAAGCGGTGGAACACGACCTTTCACCCCTTGACAAAACAGGATGGGACATCACATATTGTTCCTAAGTACACTACAAAGAATATGGTTGCGATATCACTATAATGTTATATACATTTCATACAAGAATGGATCACCATATGTATCTTTAATATCAGTGTGTATAGGACCATAATTACCAAATTACTGTGAATGCAAGCAGACGTCCAAGGCCAAATGAAAATGATATGTTATTATATAGCGCTTACGCTTAAGTGCTTTATATAGATCAAATATACATACAATATCACCCAACCTGTGTTGATACTCATTTATCGACCTCAGAAGGGTGAAAGGCTGAGTTGAGGTGTTTAAGAATAGGCTAAATCAGTGACTCGCCACCTGAAGTGTGCCTGGAAATGAACCGTTATGGGTCTAGCAATTATTGGATAGAATTCCAGAAAGACAAATTATGTGTTATTCCTATTCTTTGTTATTTAGCGTCACTGCTCAAAGTGATATACCTGTGGAACCCCATTTTTTTAAAGAGGCCTGCACAAGATAGTCAGCCACTCAAATAATAAAGAGCCACGTGACACTGGTCACAGCCCAGGAGCTAACATAAAAAAAAAATAAGTGTTTAAAAAAACAAAAAAAAAGGTGGCCTGGTGCGCTGATGATAAGGTCGCTCTCTTGATGGCCGTCGTGGGATGCCTGCTGCACTCTACACCCTGATACGGTTCCAATGACCGGTTGGATGAGCTAACCACTGGTGGCGACGTGTGAGGGCACGGGACCTTGACCGATGCAGCTGAGGGGGCCGTAGTCCCCAGGAAGACGAGATTGAGACCTGGTTGCCCCACGGCCTCCCACGCCGTATCATTCAAAAAGGCAGACGGAGCCACGCAATGTGCTAGCCTGCGCCGGGGAGGGGAGGAGTGAGGGAGCCTGAGGCCCCTCCGAGTGGCAGTGCAACAACCTGGACTGGGCCCCCCCCGGATGCCTCCATCACTACACGCCTTCAAGGACGCTTCCTCGACAAGCTCCGTATGAAGGGGGCCGGAGGGGCTCCTTGCGGTGACCCTCCGCCTGCTCCCCTGTCTCCTCCACCGAGGCGTTTTCAGGAGACTGTAGCCCCCAGGAGGGCCAAGCGCAGTTTGGCCTAGCCCACGGCTCACCCGGCGACCTCCCCGCCGGATACCTCAAACGGCGGCCGGGACCACGGGACCTACGATCCCAGAGGGAAGCCTGCTGCAGCACTCCCCGGGCATCGCTGCCATAGCCAGACAGCCTCGGACCTAATTGTGCCTGGACGGGGAGGGGGGAGAGAAGGTATGCTCCAGCTTCAACGATCACCTTGCCAGCGGTAGATGGTCCCCTCCAGCAGCCCTCTTCAAATGATCACGTTCGCTCCCTGCTGAGCCAGCCCGGACTGTTTCCTCCCCCCCAACCTCCCTGGAGGAGACGGGCTCCGTAGCGGATGAAGGCACGAGCAGCACTGTGACTTGGCTGGCCTGCACTATTGGAGGTAGGGAGGCCTGCATGATCTACCCCCCCTTCCTCTCTACCACCAAGAGACTCACCAGCGTCTGGACCCTGGGTCCACCGGTTAGACCCCTCTTGTTTGCCCTCAATATTTGGTAGTGACCCCCACCCACCCAAACCCCCTGGCTCGGACCATGGGTGCATTCAACTGAAGGCAGCAAGGCCTGAGGGGAACTAATCGTACCACAGCTGCCCACAACCACTTGCAACAAGTGTCCTGGTGGACCACAATCTGGACTTCAGCCAGGAGACCCTGAGGCCCAGCGTAGCATGCAGCAGTGCTACTGATTTGACCAGGACCCTCCCGCTACGGCCGAACCCCTCACCAGGCTGAACACAACCACCACATTCCACGGCCTCTGGGAAACCTAGCAGCCTCATCCTAACCCAGGTCTTCTTACAGCCTTAGCTAAATATGGGCTCTTCGCTGCTCCCCTTCACTTGAACACCTCCTGGGGTGCCCCGGCCCACTTTTCAATTGCCCCATCCTTCCAGCTGGCCCGGGTGGGCTATTCAGCCTAATCAATGGCTCGTAGGCATGGGGGCCTTCCCCCTCACTAGCAACTCCACCCCCCCTTCGGACCACAGTGCTGTGCTGGTGGCCGTCTCAGGCTGCACGAATTTCCACTTATCTACATTACCTTCTTGAGGAGTTTCCACACCTCCCACTCCAGGAGTGAAGAAGTCATGGCCAAGCAATCTAAATCTAATAAGAACACGGACATAGCAATAATGCTGCTATCGGCGGAGTAGGGGAAGAAACAAGGTCCCCCCAACTCTGCACCTCAGATGACCACGGAAGACAAGGGAACCCCCTCAACCAGAAACAACCTACTGGCTTTTATGAGTTTAGGTCTTGCATGACGGAACTTTCCACAAAATTAGAGCACACTGACCAGAGGGTGACGGAAGCAGAGCAAAGACTGGGGGAGGTTGAGGATCAAACCCAAGATCACACCACGACCCTAAGCGAAATCCAACATTCCATTAGAGCCGTACAGGACAAATGCAAAATCTTGGAAAATCCAGCCCGACGCAATAACCTATGAATTCGTGGTATTCCTGCCTCAATTCTAGATCAAAGCCTAACGGAATACATGGGGGACCTCTTCCAGTCCTTGCCCCACACCTGGACAAGTCTCAACTCTTGCTGGATCACACCCATAGGTTGCGCCTATGCCAGGGAGTGGAATCAGATCCCACCCCCCCACGATGTTATCACCAGGGTACATTTCTTCACTACGAAAGAGGCCATCTCATCAATCAGACGCACCCGGGACGAGCTGACCTTCCAGAGCTCTCCCCTCCAAATTTACCAGGATTTCTCCTTTCTCATGCTGCAAAAAAGAAGGTTCCTCCGACCCCTGACTCTCTTTCTTCAAAGCCAGCACGTCCGTTATAGATGGCTCTTCCCAACAGCACTACAATTCACCTATAGAGGCACTTTAAGGAGAATTAGTCACCTCGAGGACGCCGAACAAATCATGTACCCAACTTCACCCAGGTCCTCCTCCCCTATGGCTCCTGAAACCACCATAGGCAAAGACCCTACGCCCCCTCCGAAAGAGAAGCAGACTCTATGGATGAAGGTCCCAAGAGACAGGAGGAAGAGATAACTTAATATGAAAGGAAGGTATATAGGCAAAGAACAGGAAGCTGACAACCTAAACAATGGACCCTGAAGCCCCTGCTCGCCTATAATTCTATTCGGCGCACCTCTATTCCTCCTCTAGACCTGCGCCTCTCTTGCCTTGACAGAACGCCACCTACAAAGAAACAAACAAACCGTCACCACGCTTATGGCAGCGGGGCTTCCCCTCCCCCACGGCTCCTGACCATTTCCGAGGTACAATCCATCCACAAGTCCTTGGAATACCACACAATTTGATCTTAGTTTCAGCCATGTTGGCTGACTACGGTTACCTGGCCCAGTTGGCCTGCGATGGCGCCAGTCCCACAAAGTTGCTCCCCCCCGTTGTTTAATACCCAGCCTCCCCGTTGGAGGCATGGGCAAAAATCCCAAGAGCAGGATGGTGTACAGCTTCAACTTCTCTCAATCCATGGCTGACCCGTACCCAATGCACTCCCCCCGCCGGAACCTAACAGCAACTTTGCCCCCTGCCCAGGAACACTGCACCCTAAGATTCGTCTCCCTTAATGTCAGGGGGTTAAACTCCCCCCCCAAACGTAAGTCAATCTTACAAAAGCTCCAAGATGAAGATGCAGCGGTGGCCCTACTTCAGGAAACACACCTACTACCTACGGACTTCGGGCGCCTGCGCTCGCAACAATTCCCGAAGCAACTCATCGCCTCAGGCGGCACCAAGAAAGGGGGTACAACGGTTCTCTTTAGGAAGGGGTTAAACCCCCACATTCTGGAAACAAAACTCTGCCCAGAGGGGCAATTTGTGGCAGTGAAATGCCTCCTGTTTGGCCAACGATACACCTTTACTTCGGTGTACGCCCCAAATATGGGACAAGTCGCATTCTATGAAACTCTAAGCGCCATGCTGGCGCCCTTTGCAGAGGGTCAAATAGTAATGGGAGGTGATTTTAATGGAGCCCCAGACCCCACAAAGGACAAATCGCACCCACCCTCCTCTGGAGACGTCACTCTGGCCCTCGGATTGCTATGCCTATTCAGGACCCTAGAGGTGGTAGACTCGTGGCGGGTGCTGCACCCCTCAGAGACAGATTATTCCATTTATTCCTATTTCCACAGAACGTTTTCAAGAATCAACCTTCTCTTGACATCTCCACATGTGCTCGCCTATACCAATGAGGTATCCATTGGATCAAGGAGTTTGTCCGATCATGCCCCGGTAACCCTGGAGATCCACATTCAGGACCCAGCCCCCACCGCCCAACGCAGATGGTCACTGTACGACCCGATTCTGAACAAGATGCCGATAAGAGATGCCATAGCAACGTCAATTAAGAACTTCTTTAAAGAGAACCCTAACAATGACACCTCTCTGGCAAATACCTGGGATGCTATGAAAGCAGTCATTCGGAGGGAACTAATAGCTCAAGGAGTGGCATACCATAGGAACAGGCGGCAAACTCGCCTGTCCCTCGAAGAAGACCTCCGGAAAGCAGAAGACACTCATAAAAAAGGGCTGGTCCCCCAAAACACAACGAGCCATCCGAACTGCCCAGAAAAAAATTGAGGCCCACTACGCTGAGCACACTGCGCAATTACTGGCAAAGGCCAAACAATTTTATTATGTAAAGAACAATGAAGCGAACAAATTGCTGGTGGCCAAACTTGCTAAAATAAAAAGGAGCAACACAATTATTGGACTACGAGACCCACAGGGCAAGATACTATATTCAGAACTTGAGAAACTACAACTGGCAACGAATCACCTGACACAAGTAATGTCCGTACCGCCACGAAACGTGATGGAACAAGCAGAATACCTGCAGAGAGCCACCCTCCCCCAGCTGGAGGATTCCGCCCGAGACGTCCTGGACGCGCCGATCTCAGGTGAAAAGGTAGAGTAGGCCATAAAATGTCTTAAAACCCGAGCCCCCAGACCCGACGGATATTCCACCAAATTCTACAAGATTTTCAGGCACCAACTACTGACGCCATTGGTGAATCTCTTTAACTCTTTCAGGGAAACGGGCACGATAACCCCCTCCATGCAAGAATCTTTTACCGTCCTTCTACCCAAACCTGGGGGGGACCCAAGGAACCCGGCCTTGTACAGACCAATTTCCCTGCTGAACATTGATGCCAACATTTACTCCAAGATCCATGCGACGCGCCTTCTCACTTCCTGCCTTATATAATCCACTCAGATCAAACCGGGTTCATCAGAAACAGAGCAACAGGTGACAACATCCGCAGAACGCTGGACCTGGCCACCCGGGATTCTCAGGGCCTAGCTCTCTTGGCCCTCAACACCACTAAGGCATTCAACAAGGTGGATTGGTCCTTTATGAACCTCACCCTAGAAGCCTTTGGGTTTGGGCCAGAGTTCCGAGCCATGGTCCTAGCAAACTATAAGTCATGAAAAACTCTCCTGAGGATCAACGGCACCTTCTCCACCCCGATCCCCTTGACCAGCGGGACCAGGCAGGGATGCCCAATCTATCCCGGCTCCTGTTTGCCCTGATCATGGAACCTTTTGCCCAAAGAATCAGACTAAACAAGCTCATCAAGGGGCTCCAAGTTGGCCCCTCACAACACAAACTTTCCCTATACACAGACGACATCTTGCTTACCATTTCAGAGCCCGGTACCTCACTGAAACACGCCCTTACTGAGATAGATAATTATAGAAGAGTCACTGGCTTCGCCATTAACTTTAGCAAGTCCACGGCCCTGGGGATAGGCCTGACCCCGACTGAGAGGGAAGCCTTGATCCCGCTATGCCCTATTCAGTGGAAGGCTAAGGCAATCCCATACCTGGGGGTCCAAATCCCAGTGAACCCAAAAGATATTTACCGTGTAAACTTTCCCCCTCTTTTTAAAGAACTGGAAGACGACCTGAAGCACTGGAAATCCCAGGAAATCTCGTTAATGGGCCGCATCACCGCCTGCAAGATGAATCTCCTCCCCAGGATTCTATATGCCTGCTAATCACTTCCAGTTCCTATTTGACCGCCGGCCCTTTGGGACCTCCAGAGGAACATGCTACAATTTATATGGAGGGGGAAAAAACCCAGGATCCCCCCAAAACACAGCTAGTTAATGCAAGACTAGGCGGTTTAGGGGTACCAGACTTGCAGGGATACCAGATGGCAGCACAATTGGCATGTACTCAAGGGTGGCAAGTATCCTCTGATCGCCCTAGATGGGTGGAGCTTGAACAATCCCGCCTATCCGCCCCCCTACGCTTTCTTCCACATATCCCACCCCCAAGGTGGCGGACAAGGGAGAGACTATTGATAGCTTCCAGGCACACCATAGACATTTGGGACAGAGCCCTAAAGAACAGGGGGATCCCCAGAGGACTGAGCCCCTCGTCGCCGGTTTTTCTTAACCCAACCTTCTCACCTGGAATGGACCCCCAGAACTTTAAAAACTGGATCGCAGGGGGCCTGGAGTCTTTGGGACAATTATTTGGGAGGGGACCTTGCACTTTCGAACAATGCAAGGAAGCCTTCCAGCTTCAAGAGAAAGACAGGTTCTCTTACATAACAGCTTTGCCATTGGTGCTCCCATCCGCAAACCCGCCAGACAGCAACCCACCCCCCCACAGCACTGGAGCTAACCCTCGTGGATCTTCCCACCCGAGGTAAGATCTCCACTTTATAGAGACACTTGAAGAGGCATTTTCTCACCTACAAAAAGAGATGTATGGCACAATGGGAGGCAGACCTAGGCCACGCTATAGAGGATCAGACCTGGGAGGATATATGGACTCAGGCCCACTCATCATCGGCCTGCGTCACTAATAGGGAGTGTGCCTACAAAATCCTGCTGCGTTGGTACTACTCCCCCTTGAGGCTCCACCACATGAACTAAACGCTTGACTCAGCATGCTGGAGACAATGCGGACACCCGGGGTCCTTCCTCCATATGTGGTGGACATGCCCAACAGCCCAACAATTCTGAAAGCAATGTCTGACTGCTATTGAAGGAATCACTCAAACGGTGCTTCCACTAGAGCCTGAATCTATCCTGCTAGGCGCCCCAGTTCCCGGAATCTACTCAAGATCGGGAGCCAAAGCTAAGCTGTTGTCCTAATGCCTCCTAGCAGGAAGAATAGCGATTGCTCACTCCTGGAAATCCAAGGAAGGCCCACTCCTGCCCCTCGGGTGGGTCAAATTATGGGACATTCTTATCGCACAGAAGGTAACAGCGGCTAAGGCAGGGCTTGTCACAGGTCTCTTCCCTTCTCACCTGTTTTTCTTTACTTGCAACCTTCTTGGAAGTGACTTCCTTCTTTCGCACGGTCTGGGATTTATACAGGCCCGTGTGCGAGTCTTCAGATTCCAGCGTGAGGTTTGCAATGTCCTGTGCTGGGTAACGTTCAAACATCCAGGATTGGGAACCAGGAAGGGAACAATGTCCTGACTCGGAGGTACGGGAGTATTGTAGGACCGATTACAGAAAGGATCCAGGAAGGAAGCACGGAAGTAGGAGGGTAAGGAAAGGGAACGAACGGGAAAATATAATCAGGGAATTGGGAACAAGGGCCCTCATTACGACCCTGGTGGTAAGTAAGCTACATTACCGCCATGGCGTAATCATCGTTTACGCCATGGACCGATGGCGTAAAGAGCGCCATATTCCGTCCCATCGCACACGAGCATTACGCCATGGCGGTAATGTAAACTACGCCATGGCGTAAACAGCCCTTACCGGCATCGAACGCCGCGCTGGGTGACCTACCGCCACCCATCATTGCGCCGACCGTAATCAGCGGGCCCCGTAATCAGCGGGCCCCGTAATCAGCGGGCCCCGTAATCAGCGGGTACCGTAATTAGCGGGCACCGCAAATAAGCGGAACCGGAAGTAGCGTCATCGCGGCGGAACGGGAAAGAGCACAGCGGCCATCTTTAAAAACACAATCCATTGCCATCCTACCCAACCACACTACATTCGACCCTGAAACCCTGTGAATCCCATTACCCACCAATTTCCTCACCTAAACATGCCAAAAGTTGTTAAAAAAGCCTGCGACAGGCAGCGGCAGGACGGCTTCATTCGCGAAGAACTAACTATGCTGGCAGAAACGCTGCAGGAGAAGGCAGACATCGTCTTCTTATCAGAGATGACGAGACCAGCCATAGCCCGGAAAAAAGCAGTATGGGAACTCGTGGCACAACGCGTCAGTGCCGTAGGTACCACCCCACGCACCGCCAGACAGTGCCGCAAAAGGTGGGATGACCTCCGGCTCCGAGTAAGGGGCATACTGTCAGCAAACCGCAACCTGGGACTGGCAACTGGCGGTGGAGCAGACTCCCCACTGAAGATGCAGCCATGGGAGGAGACATGTGCCTCATTGATCGGCATAGAGTGCATTGAGGGCTTTGGCGGAATGGAGAGAGGAGCCCCGACATCAGGAGACACAGGTAGGTGCCTCCAATTCAGCCTTGCAAAACACCCTGAATCACACTTACATGGGAATCACAATGTCGCCCCATATGGCAAACGCAACACATCAGCAGAAGACCCACACCCTGCACACATGCAGCATGTACACTCTACAGCAGGCACACACATTCCTGCATGCTCAACCCACCCAAAAGGGAGACAACCTGTATGTCACGGCCTACAAAGTCCACCATCTATCCATCTAAACCATGGCACTCATCACAATGCCTGCTCAATGTCCGCTGAACCATCAATAACACTTTCCCTCCTCTGCTCCACCACAGGCTCACACTCGGACACCGGAAGGGACGAGAGTGGCACCACCCCAGCCAAGAAGACCAGGACAGAGGGAAGAGGCCACCAACCATCCACCTCTGCTGGACCCATGGCCAACCCACAGCACGGCCAAAATTCCTGTTGCCGAACAGCCCAGGGCAGCAATTCCCCCCGAGGAAAGGGACATGATGGCACCCACGGCAGACCCACAACCACTGCTGCCCACTGAGGGGATTGTGTCTGCGGGGAGCAGTACAGTCGGGGAGACTGCAGCCATCGCAGCCTGTTCTGACAGCGATGTGGCGAATGGGGATGATGACATGGAAGGTCCCCCCAACACCCAACTTACCTCCCCACACCTGTCCCCATGTAGCCTGCATGGACAGGACACACAGGGGCAATCCCCTGGAGGTTCATGGCCAGCGACTCCAAGCCCGGTGGGAGTAGGGGAAGAGGGGAGTAGTCCTATTGGGCCTGCAATTGCAACCTCCATTGTGCCTGATTTCAGCCAGGTGCTGGACCAAATATCAGCGAGGCAAGAACAACTTGCGTCGATCCTAACGCAGCATGTTGCTGATTGTGGAGGTGCCAGTTCAGGCATGGAGAGGTGTGCTGACAGCATCAAGGCAGCCATCCAATCAGCAAGCACGAACATATGCACAGAACTAGCCGCAGTGCGGAATATGATTAGTGAACTGATACGGACAATCATGGACACACGGCGTACCGAGCAGGCCGGTACCTCCTCAGCTGCAAGTTCGGCCCCATCCAGCCCCGTCCGCAGGTCATCCAGGATCCGGAGGAGTACAGGCAGGGGGGCCCCAGGTTCCGGGACAGGGGGCTGGCAATAGTGCCCGCCCAGTGGACCACTGAAACATTACCCACTTCACCATGGGCACTGGCACTCCTTTGCAGGGATTTCTGGGGGAAGAGGGAGGGGGGATTGGGTGTGTTGGGGTGTTCAAGTGGGAGGGGGAATGGGTGTGTTGGGGTGTTCAGGGGGGAGGGGGGATTGGGTGTGTTGGGGTGTTCAGGTGGGAGGGGGGATTGGGTGTGTTGGGGTGTTCAGGGGGGAGGGGGGATTGGGTGTGTTGGGGTGTTCAGGTGGGAGGGGGGATTGGGTGTGTTGGGGTGTTCAGGGGGGAGGGGGGATTGGGTGTGTCATAACTTTTCAGAAGCACAATATACTTTTTCGTTTATCACAAACCAAATGTGTGGGCATTGCTCATTGTGTATGTGTGCTTTATTGTTGTACAGTCTACAGTGTGCATATACCAGACACACACAGTGCCCCAAGTGCCGTCCACATGTTACACGCACACGCTGTGTGTGCTAGAAGTATTGGTCAATGAGATTCTGACGCATTTCACGCCCCTCCTGTGCATCGCTGCCTCCTTGAGGTGCTGTCCCATCCCCACCCTCATCATCCTCATCATCAGGTGGTTGCAGTTCTGCGTCAGGGGCAGAGGCACGTTACGTCTGACGCACATATTGTGTAGCATGACACATGCCATGACGATCTTCGCAAACCTTCTCATGGCGGTACAGGAGTGCCCCGCCAGACCTGCTGAGGCAGCGGAAACGTGCCTTCAGTAGGCCAAAGGCCTGCTCTATCACCACACGGGTACGTGCCTGGGCACGGTTGAAGTCCTCCTCATGCTGGTTCTGTGGGTTCCGGACTGGTGTAAGGAGCCACATCTTCAGGGGATAGCCTGCATCACCTGTAAATGGGCAACAATGTATGTGTCAGGAATGAGATTGCTTTCTGAACATGACGCGCCACCATGCCTTGCATTCAACTGTTACTTTGCACCAAATTTAGTTGTGCTAATGGATTCACACTATGCAACCGGTATATGTTCATGGCTCTCATGTACAGTTTTGCATGCCAAGACACAATGCAGGAGGGACAATTGCCTTGTGAGTGCCCATCCACTGTGTCCGTTCAGGCCGTTACTTCATGTGACCTGGCACGTGTCCTGTGAGGTCAACGCTCACATGATTGCAACATTGCTGTCTGGCTCATTATGACCCCAGGGAACAATACTGGTGTCAATGGGGAGGGTTTGTGGGTCTTGCTGTCTGTGTAGTGATGCATTGATGTTCCTGTCCGACATGTGCCTCCTTTGTGCGCAGTTATGGGGGACAGGCCTTTCAGTTGATGGTGTTTGGTGACATGCATGTAGGTGCGTTCCTTTGGAGTCAATGTGGTCACATTTCGTACAATGCACTTGCAGATGGTTGTGTCATGGTTGGGGTACACTTTCATTCACATGTTAGGGCTGATTAGATCAGGCATCATGTATACAGTTGTCAGATGACGTGAGTGCTGCCTCAGGGTATGATCTGGCTACTGCTAGTCGCAGCCATGTGACGTATGCATCATTCCCCCCCCCCTTTCTGCCAGGTGAAATATGCATTGGTACATCGATCACCTACACACGTCGCATTTCCATGCTCATGACATTAGACTCACCGAGTAGGCAGGATCTTGGGCCTGCATGTCGCTCCATGTAGCGTGGTATTGTGGAGTTCCGAAGGACCATTGAATCATGGGTTGATCCGGGAAATCGGGCACAACAATGTGTGAAGATCCTGTTGGAGTCGCAGACCATTTGCACGTTGATTGAGTGAAATAGTTTACGGTTGTGGTATGGTACCTCCATGGCATGTGGGACCACCAATTCACCATGGGTGCAGTCGATGGCACCAATGCAACCAGGTATGCCAGCTAGTGCATGGAAACCCACTTTGGTGTTGGCAATCTCCTGGGCAGACCGTGGCAATGAGACGTGGTCGTCTGTTTGCTTGAGGAGGGCATCGAGCACTTGGATCAGTGTACGTGAGAATAATGGTTGGGATATGCCATGCAAGTGGCCCACTGTGTGCTGGTAGGTGCCTGTGGCCAGGAAGTGGAGCACGGACACGACCTTCAGTAGGGGCGGGATGGCGGTGGGTGTTTCTATCATGCTGACAATGTCGTTGTGTATCATGTGCACAATGTTGGTGATGGTGTCACGGTCCAGTCGGTACAGGGTGTGGATCTGCTCTGCGGTGAGTTTGAATGGACTGGCTCTGATGCGTGGGATTGGGGGCTGCCTGCGTGGTGCCAGTGGCTGTGCTGGTGGGGCTTGCTGGCCCTGCCTTGCTCTCCTTCTCCTCCTGCGTCTCCTCTGTGCAGCCTGTTGTTGTTGTTGTTGTTGTTGTTGTTGTTGTTGTTGTTGTTGTTGTTGTTGCAGTTGTAGCACTCGCATTGCTATCAGGTCCTCCAGCCCCAACATTGCTAGTCCTATTGGTATCATTGTGGAGTGTGACTGGGGCTGGTAGGGGTGGGGTGTGCTCTTTTTGCACTGGGAGAGTCTGTAGTGCCTCCACCTGTGCTGATTCTGTGCACCTGTGGCAGCTGGGAACACTGCACATGGCCATTTACGGTTGGTTCGCGATGGCGGAATTAGTGCCATGGCGGTAAGGTACTTTACGGCCTTGGCGATGGCGTTAGGGGCATGTCCGCTTGGTTTGTGATCTGCGTAGCTTTGCACCATGCCGGTATTTACGGCATGGTGGGTCGTGCGCGCGCGGCCTTGGTGCTGTTAGCGGCACCGTAAACTATGATGTCGCTATTTGCACTTTCGCAGGTCATAATCGGACCTAGCGGAAAACGATGCCGGTATTCTTTTACCGGCATCGTTTTCCGCTTACCGCCTGGGTCGTAATGAGGGCCAAGGACTAGAAAGGAAGCGCTGAGCGGACTCCGGCAACACACGTCTGACTACTCCAAGCAGTAGCGTTGAGACGCGCAGAGCCGCGGGGGCGTGGTTGTTTAGTAGGAAGTTGCATGTAACGCGCAAAGGCTGGTACGCAGTGTTTCGAAAGAGACGGCCATGTTGGAAGGAAAACGAAGTTCAGACCTCGGTGCATCATGGACCACGAAGTCCAGAATGGACGTAATCGACGGTTCATGACAGGGCTTCTTCACCGCTTCCAGAACATTTGGGGCCCAATTCTTGACTATGACCTAAAATTCCCGGCCCTCACCTACAAACCCCAGAAAGCCAGGAGGATCCTGAACAATGGGGCTATACCTGAGGAGGGGGATACAAAATAAAAGTAGGAAGGAAAACCCCAAAATCCTGAGACTCCGCTCCGGATAGGCATTCACATTGGGGAGGAGAGGTAGGGAAGAACTTGATTGAAATGCTGGGTTGATGTATAACTGTACTTGTTTTCCTGCCTTGGTTTAAAATAAACATATTTAAAAATAAAAAGTAAACAAAAGAATCTTTTTTTCTAGGGGTAGCAAGGGAGACCACAGGGGTAACAAGTGAAACCTCAGGGGTCACTACTGCGACCCATTTCTACCCTCAAATGACATCCCTGCTTCAGTGTAGCAAGACCATTGGTCGATCATAACCAGAAAGTGGGAGTCTCTCTGTGTGGAGCCAAAATCCATGTGGCTGCACTGCCATGGCTCTTCGCTGCTATCCAGTCAACATACCTAAAACATTACAGAGTGGTACATTTCAGAGTGGACCATAATATCGAAAAACACAGCAAACATTAATTAAATAAATAAATGGTAGTGGGGTAAAGGGGTTAAAATGGGTCAGGATGGGGTTAGGGTGGTTTTATAAGGGCAAACAAACAAGGGGCTTGTTTTTGCGTATTTTGTCCATGATGAAATGTACTACTCTGTAATTGTGGTTGGTAAGATCACATATAACCCTCTGCGCTCCTGGGCATACATTGGATGGCAGGTTCTTTTTCTTTCAGAGCAGCAGCTTGGCACCATCTACAAGCACAGATGAATTCCTCCACTTTTAGACTCTAGAGCAGGAAACCAGACTTTGAGTCTGAGGTGACTCTTCAATTTTGCAGCTAATTAGTGGCCATGGTGTGCCAGGGCAATTGCTCTTTCGTCAATTTGGTGGGGATCACAATGTTGGACCCTCTCAGGAGAAGGCCATCAACTGCAAAATGTTAGCTCATTCCATACCTTCCACAATTGCTACAGTGTTATCTTTGCTTCATCTGTTCTGGTCCCTAGGTTTTCGAGTGCTGTTTTCCACTTACCTGATTCCATTGCTTCTCGTAGGATCCGGAACCATCTGTCAAGTCTCGATGTGGCTTTGAGCTCTGCAACGTCCATGGATTTGGGAATCGTACTTTCCGTGACTTCCTCATGGACGGCTTCATTTTTCACTTGTGAGTTTCGGGACAGGTAATCTGCAGCGTTGTTCTGTCCAGGCCAGTACATGAAGTTGACACCATATTCTTGGAGCGCAGGTGGGTTGGCTGACACGCCCATCATGATGGGCAGCAGGGGTTTACGGTCTGTGACTACTTTGACTGGTTTTCCGTAGATATATGCATGGAAGTGGCGACACCCCCCACAGCACGGCTAGTGCTTTGCGTTTAATCTGAGAATACCTGTGCTCTGTCAGGGAGATAGCTCTGCTGGCGTACATAAACGGTGCATGGGGTGCCATTTTAGTAAATTTGTGTGACGATGGCACCTAGGCCAAATGGGCTTGCGTCAACAGTGATCTCAGTGTCCTTCCGTGGGTCAAAGAAGGCTAGGATGCATTTGTCTGACAATGCTTTCTTAATGTCATCAAATGAGTTCTGTTCCAGGGGCGTCCACCTCCAGATTGTGGATTGCTTTGTGAGGTTTTGCAGAGGCTCAGAGAGTATGGCTAGGTTTTTAATGAAGCGGCCCCAGTAGGTGTCCATCCCTAGAAAGCTTGTAACTTCCGAGACAGACCCTGGTGCTTTGGTCTCCTGGATATCTCTGACTTTAGCCGGATCAGCAGACAGCCCTCCTTCCTGAAAGAGGAAGCCAAAAACTAGATTTTTCTTTCGAGAAACACACACTTTTTGTGATGGAGGTTTAGCCCCAGTGCTTGAATTCTAGACTGTACCAGGCGCTCGAGGTGTTCTCCTTCTAATTTCAGATCTAGCAGAATGTCATTGCTCACATTAAGAGTTCCAGGCAATCCAACCAGGGCCCCGCGTATAGCATTTTGAAACACCTCAGCCGCTGACGAGATGCCAAAGTTCAGTATCTTGTATCTGTAGACGCCGACATGTGTTGTGAACATTGTTATGTATCGGCTGTCTTGATGGAGCAAAGGTTGGAGAAGATGGTTGCGCCCTCCAGTTCGGCTATAATATCATCCAGTGTGGAGGTCAAATGTCTCTCCATACTTATTGCCTTGTTCGGCAGCTGCATATCGACATATATGCGGACGTTGTCAGGCTTTTTGGGTTTATGGACAATGACGAGTGGGTGAGCCCGCCTACTCGCTCGATGATGTCGAGGTTAACCAGATTTTGTTTCCCCTTCTCCATCTTGTCACAATGATAGGCACCCTGTGGTGTTTGAATGCCACTGGCTGGATTGCCTGTGAATACGCCTCATAATCTCTGTAGCAGCGTTTGCACGTCTTCTATGAATACTCCATGTGCAAATTGAATGAGTCTAAGGGCTTCAGCTACGGCGCAGCCTCGCAGGGTCTGGGTGTCCACTCTGGTCACGTAGAAGCGGGCGCGTATGGAGACATCACCATGATGGATGGTGGCAATGAAGGTGCCTTCCAGGGGTAATGGAGGTCTTACTTCCAAAAGTGAATATGCACACTTTGGTCATTTGAAGTGGCGGAGATCCTGGCAGCTTCCGGCATTGCTCATCGGCCATGAGACTGACAGATGCCCCGGTGTAGAGAAGTACAGGGATTGGGGTGTTTAGGATAGTCACTGAACACCTAGGCTGGCGCTTCCCCCTGCCACCGACTGTGAGCACGGCTGATATGAAAAAAACATCCTCATCTTCATCCCTGTGACCTTCTCTTGGTAACGCCATTCGAGTGTCTATGGATGTGGTGTTGGCATTTTGGATTGGCCGGTCTTGTAGAGCACCTCTTGGACGCTCTCTGCCCCTTGCCAATGCTCTGCACACTCTGGCAAAATGATTTTAGAGTCCACACCTAGTGCAGGTGTACCCTTTGGCCTGAGCAGACTTTCTCATGGGGGAGGTCATACCCACAATGTGGGCAAGGAGCTGGGGTAGAGGGGTTCCAGTGTTTCTATCATCACCAGGTGTTCCTTGTTCCTTGGCTTTTGTGAGGACTGTTTCTGCACTGAGGATACTTCTTCTAGCTTGACCAATTTCAGCTCAGACTCCATTTTTAATGCCCTGACGTCTGGCAGCTCATGGGACTGTCCAAGTTCAGGGATCCTGGGGAGTGTTATTCCCGGCTCATGGAGAATTCGTCTCTGCAGTTTAACGGAATGGCAGCCAATGACGATTTGGAGCCTCACTTCTTCCTCCTCTTTTTCCCACGCGCATGTTGCGACAAGCTGTATCAGGTGGCTGTAGTATTTGTCTAGGCTCTCATTGCTCTTCTGTATGGCGGTGCGCATGACACATTTTTCGTAATCGCTGCTAACCATGGGAGCGAAGTAGTCTGACATCGCTTTAACAGCGTTAAGGAACTCCTGTTGGCAACAGTAAAGACAGACAAAAGTGATCACAGTTCAAAGGTGTTTATGAAACTTTATGCAGGGGTGAGAATAACACCTAATCTAAACCTGAAGCTAAGATGGGAGCAAGCAACGACCATCAAATAATAATAAGGCAGTCCTAGTGGCGTCTTGTCAAATAAAAAGGGGCTATACTAAAAAAATAACGATTGCCAATCCTTACTACTAAGTTACAAAAAGAGTGTGGGATAATATTCACCAGAAAAGAAAGAAGTGTTCACAAAATGTTAAGTCAGGATGGTATGGCTGGGTCTCCCTTCCCCACATTTTAAGCACGGGACAAGGCTGGACATCTGAGCACAGCACACTCCTGGGCCTCGTTAGCACAAGGTTCACAGTTCAAGTTCATGTTAGGAATTCTGCCAGCTCTTGGTCTCTATGGCAACGCTGGAGGAAACATCATCCTTGCAGAGTTTTTAGCCCCTCAAGATGGCGGCATGTAAGGCTCCTATTCAGAAGCTACCTCCATGCTCCAGTCTATTCCAAGATGGCGCTCGGAAACTGTTCGGTTTCCTGGGACGCCTATACTGTGGGAGAAGGCATAAGAGGCACTGCACGGGTGAAACTTTATGTTTTACTGAGCAACTGACGCCGTGTTCTGTTTTTACTGCCTTGCTTCCGTGCATTCCTTGGCTCCCGTTACTCTGGGCTGCATCCCTTTCTCCTGTTCTTCTCTTGTTCTTTTTCCTTCCTTGCAGATCCTATTGGAACTGGAAATTCCTCTATTTTCTGCCTGTCTGCTCCTACACCAATATCTCTGGCACTACCTCTCCTAGGTTCCGCTACATTTCCTCATTCTGCCTTGTCCCCGGAGCAAGTTGTCTTTCCTTGCTGGTATTTTCCCAGCGATTATGAAACTGAGTTGGGATATTTCTACACATCACTGTGAAAAGACTCCATCTTCGTGTTGGGGTTTCCCTTCAGGGTTTTTTCCTTGGGCTCTGCCCATAGGGCACACATGGGCGCCCTGGTACCCTCAGGGCGAAGTGGATGCCTATGTGGCACGGTCTACCAGCATCTTCCAGGGAAGGAATCATTGTTGGAACCGTTGGAGGATTATGAGGTGGGTCCTATTACCAAAACCTTACAGCAAGCAACGCCCAAAAAAATAAGATTCCATCACTATGGAACAAGTTATGGCAGCGCTTCAGGACCTTACGCAAGAGGTACAATATTAAAAGAATGAAAATGCAAAACTCTGACAAATGGTTGCATATGCCCAAGCTCAAGCAGAATTACTGCTGACTACCCTGTCAAATAATAATAAGGTAGTCCTAGTGGTGTCTTGTCAAATAAAAAGGGCCTATACTAAAAAAAACTATTGCCAATCCTTACTACTAAGTTACAAAAAGAGTGTGGGATAAAGTTCACCAGAAAAGAAAGAAGTGTTCACAAAATGTTAAGTCAGGATGGCATGGCTGGGTCTCCGTTCCCCAAGTTATAAGCACGGGACAAGGCAGGACTTCTGAGCATAGCACACTCATGGGCCTCGTTAGCACGAGGTTCACAATTCAAGTTCATTTTAGGACTTCTGCCAGCTCTTGGTCTCTGTGGCAATGCTAGAGGAAACAACATCCTTGCAGAGTTTTTAGCCCATCAAGATGGCGGCATGTAAGGCTCCTATTCAGAAGCTATATCCGCGCTCTAGTCTATTCTAAGATGGCGCTCGGAATCTGTTCGGTTTCCTGGGACACCTATACTGCGGAAGAAGGCATAAGAAGCACTGCACAGGTGAGCTCCCTGCTTCGCTTCATGTTTTACTGAGCAACTGACGCCGTGTTCTGTTTTTCCTGCCTTGCTTCCGTGCATTCCTTGGCTCCCGTTTCTCTGGGCTGCATCCCTTTCTCCTGTTCTTCTCTTGTTCTTTTTCCTTCCTTGCTTCTTGCAGATCCCATTGGAACTGGAAATTCCTCTATTTTCTGCCTGTCTGCTCCTACGCCAATATCTCTGGCACTACCTCTCCTAGGTTCCGCTACATTTCCTCATTCTGCCTTGTCCCCGGAGCAAGTTGTCTTTCCTTGCTGGTGTATTCCCTGCGATTACGAAACCAAGTTGGGATATTTCTACACATCACTGTGAAAAGACTCCATCTTCATATTGGGGTTTTCCCTTCAGGGTTTTTTCCTTGGGCTCTGCCCATAGGGCACTCACGGCGGCCCTTGTACCCTCAGGGCGAAGTAGATGCCTATGTGGCACGGTCTACCAGCATCTTCCAGGGAAGGAATCATTGTTGGAACCGTTGGAGGATTATGAGGTGGGTCCTATCACCAAAACCTTACAGCAAGCAATGCCCAAAAAAATAAGATTCCATCACTATGGAACAAGTTATGGCAGCGCTTCAGGACCTTACGCAGGAGGGGCAATATTTGAAGAATGAAAACGCAAACCTCTGACAAATGGTTGCAGCTGCCCAAGCTCAAACAGAATTACTGCCGACTTCCCTGTCTAGGAAATGCGAAGGGAGCCCTAAATGACACAAGGAGTTCTTAGCATCCAGTATTGTGTTGTTCACATTAAAACCAGCTTTCTTCCCCACTGACCTCTCTAAGGTCACCTTCATGATTTCAAACATGGCAGGAAGTGCTCTGGCTTGGGCGACCGCCTTGGTGGTTACCAACAACCCAATCTTGGACTCATACCCCACCTTTATCAACAGTCTTCAGGCCATGTTCAACAAAAACTTACAATTACAGCCCAAGAGGATTTACTGGCCATCAAACTAGGCTTCCTAGATGTATTATCTTACATCACCATTTCAAACAAAAAGCAGCTGAGACTGCCTGGCTTGATGATGCCTTATTGACAATTTTTAGGCAGAGATTGTCAGAAGAACTCATGGATGAAATCTCCAGAGTGCCCAGGCCACCAAATCTGAAGTCGGTTATTAAGTTGGTACTCCAGATAGATTTTCGTTGACAAGAACGACATATGGCGAAACATAAAGGATGCCCTCAGAGATCTCCTGAAGGGGTTTGCTCTAGTCTTTGCCAGCCTTCTGAAGAAGAACCCTTGCAGATAGGCATGGCTCAAGGACCCTTATCTCCAGAAGAACGGAGCCGTCTTCGGACACTTGATCTTTGCATGTACTTTGGATCAAACAAACACATGTTGAGAGAATGCCCAATTGCCCCCTATGACCGGTGGGAAATGCCAAACCCTGTTTGTAAAGGGAACCACAGACAGGGGGGAAACAGCCCGTTCCCATGCTTGCACTCCCCAGGACACCATTATGATGGTGCTCAAAGTCGACTTGAAACTTCAAGACCACATCATACGTGCCGTTGCAGCCCTCTTTGACTGTGGGGCGGCTGGAAACTTTCTTGATGATCACTGGGCCTAAGAACACCACGTCACTTGTGAACCCACTGTCAAGGAGTTCCCCTCTTCTCACCTGAGTTCGATCTTTGCTGGATTTCTTGATTGATGCCTTCTTGCTTACTGCTCGAGTCTTGAATAAGGCAGCACGAGTCTCTTCCGACTCCAGCGTGCGTTCAAGTACCAGGATGCAGGGGTACAGGAATCCAGGAAATAACAGGGTGCGCAACTAGCACACGATTCCAGGAACCAAGAAAGGAAGGAAAGGGACTAGAATTTGGTTAGAGTGGAAGAAGCAAGGGAAACAATACCGGGAGCTACGGAGCACACGTCTGGTCGCTACTTCGCAATAGCATTGAGACGCGCAGGGCCGCGGGGGCGTGGCATATTTATGGAATGTACTACGTCCGCCGTGAAGGCTGGTGCGAGGCGTGTCACGTGATACGACCATGTTGGGAGAAACAATGAATGCAAGCCCCGCCGTGACAAGGGGCCTCATTACACGGTAGGTGCTAAAAAACGGGATTTACCGGCATGGCGCTATTAGCGTGTCCGCCCTCACAGTAGACCGCCAATAGCGCACCATTACGAGTAAGCGGACACGCGCATAGGGCCATGCCGGTAAATGACCCTACCGCCATGGCGCTAAAGCACCTTACCGGGCCCGCCCAAAGTGCTGATAGCACCTCCGCCCTCACTGTACATGCTATTTGCGGTCACCTCTATTAGCGATGACCGTTATTAGCGGTGACCGCTATTAGCATCGACCGTTAAATAGCGGAAGCGGAAATAGCGTCATCGCACCGGAACGGGAAAGAGCACGGCGGCCATCTTTAAAAACACAATCCATTGCCATCCTCTGCCCCCTGGACCATATTGGAGTAGTGAGCTGTGTGAAATCAACCGTGACACCTGCATCATGCCCAAGGCCCTGAAGAAAACATGTGACAGGCAGCGGAAGGAAAAGTACACCAACGAGGAACTGGTCATGTTGACGCAGACCCTTGCAGAGCATGCAGAGGTCGTCTTTGCAAATGATATGCGCCGCGCCACCTTGCTCAAGAAGAAAGCCATCTGGGAGGAGGTGGCAGTCAAAGTCAGTGCCGTGGGCACCAGCACGCGCACTGTGCGCGAATGCAGGAAGAGGTGGGACGACCTCAGGCTGCGGGTGAGGGGCATCCTGGCGGAGAACCACCGCATTGCCACTGCTGGCGGAGATGGCTCCCCAATACACCTGAAGGAATGGGAGGAGACATGCGCCAACATGATTGCCACTGAGAGCATTGAGGGAGTGGGCAGCATGGAGGTCGGCGTGGCTACCACTTCTGATGCAGGTGAGTGTACACATGACAGGATGCGGTGTGAATGCACAGTCACCCCCATATGTGAGCCCAGACCCCACTCATGCATGGACACACATCCACACATGCACCCATCCATCACCATGTCAGTGTCAGACCCAAACACACACACATGCACACATCACCAGAGACAAGTCCCAAACTCAACCATGCATGGATGAGGCACTGAACTGGCACATCACCTGCATCCACAACTGCTAAGTCCCAATGTCCACAACTGCATAATCCCTGTAATTTACATTGAGTATATTGAAACGCAACCAATGTCATCCCCCTTCTCGTCCCTGACAGGCTCACATACAGATGGGGAGGATGCTGCAGATGCATCAAAGGCACCACCTACATCAAAGAGGCCAAGGGCACAGGAGCCGGAGGAAACCCCTGCAACATCCAGGGGCAAGGGTGGAAGGCCACACCTGAAGAGTGGCAGCCTACGTCACAGTGCCACTGCCAGGGCAGCAGTAGCTGCACCACCAACTGTGGCCCCACCACCGGAGGCAAACCCACTGGCAACAATGCCAGACACCCAGGGCCCACCATCAGCTGCGGCAAGCTCTGCTGGTGAGGCAGCCGCCACTGGCCCCCAGTCCGATCCAGAGGACACCCTACTCCAGCACATGGAGATGCACACCCCAAGCCCCCCAGGAAGCCCAGAGCCCATGGCATCCCAGACCCCTGGTTCTGATGGGACTTATGAGGACACCAACCCTGCAATAATGTCACCCATGCTACCATCACCTGTTGCATTGGAGCCATCTGTGGGCACGGCATCCAATGCACGGTCACCCGGCACTGATCAGCAATTCACCGCCATCCTGCAGCGCCAACAGGAGCTGACCCTGCTGGTTGGGCAGCATGTCGCTGAGGCAGCAAATCTCACCGAGAAGATAGTCCAGACGGCGAGGCACTCCACTGAGCGCATGGACGCCAACACGGACAGGATATTCAATGAAATTGCAAGTCTTAGGGAGGTGCTTGTCCGCATGGCAGACACAATGGACCGCCACTTTCACCCACAAGGCCAGTCTGCCCCATCCTCGACTTCCGGGTCGACTCAAACAAGCCCCCTCAGGCGCTCGATGAGAACCACCAGGCGCACGTCTGGCAACCCTCAAGATCCTTCCAAGGACAATTGCAATTAGGGGGTTGATGGGGATACTCCGGTGTGCATTGGCCATGGCAGAAATGGCAGAGACATGAGGGACTGTTGTGGGGGGTGGTGGGAAGGGTGTCATGGGTCTGTTGGAGGGGGAAGGGTGTTATGGGTCTGTTGGGGGGGGAAGGGTGGTGGGATGTTGTGGGGGGGGTGGGAAGGGTGTTATGGGTCTGTTGGGGGGGAGGGTGGTGGGATGTTTTTGGGCTTGCACTACTACACCTTCATGTCACTCAATACACTGGTTTCTGAACAAAACACAGGCTTGGACATCTTCATTGTGTGTGTGTGTACTTCATTGGCGACAGGGTCCATTGCGTGCTTCAAAACATACACCAGTGCATTACCCCCCATATCCATGTGACAGTACGGAAACATGTTCCTCAGAATATTTGGTTCATCAGATGCTGTCTCACAGCACGTCCCTCCTGGCCATCCCCTCTTGCAACACCTGCATCCCCTTCACCTCCGTCCTCATCACCATCATCATCCTCATCAGGTGCTTCTATTTCAACGTCAGGGGGCAGTGGCACATTCCGTCTGATACACATATTGTGCAGCATGACACATGCCATGGTGATCTTGGCCACCTTCTCATGTCCATACAGGAGAGCACCACCAGACCTGCTAATGCACCTGAAACGTGACTTCAATAGTCCAAAAGTCTGCTCGATCACGATGCGGGTACGGGTATGTGCACGATTGTATTCCTCCTCGTGCCTGTTCTGTGGGTTCCGTACAGGTGTGAGGAGCCAGGGCTTCAGGGGATAGCCCGCATCACCTGTATGGGGGAATGAACGGGGTCCTGTTACTGTTCACCTCAAGATCGGCCTGTTCACATCACACAAATTGACATTGCATTGTGATTCACGTACTAAATTGACAGCATACATGCAGATGGTCTGTGTGACAGCAACGTGCAAGGGCGAGGTCGACCCTGCAAGTAGAAATGCCACATTCATGCCTCCAACAGTAATTGACATGTCCTGGGTCAGGCCAGGTCTTAGGTGTCCCTGGCCCATCCAAATTAGGTAACACACTGCTAGTGTACTGACATCCTGACACCGATGTTGCCATGCTGTGAAGCATCACTTCAGTGGTGCCATAGGTGTGTGGTTCAGTGCTATGTCTAGGGGTGATCCCTTTGCATGCCTTCAAGGGCGCGCTGCTGGATTGATGTTGTGCTGCACTGAATCTGTATTACGGTCTTGATACCGTTGCAGGTTTGTGTAATATGTGGCGTGGCATGATGTGCAATGTGGATGGATGTGTGATGTTTTGCAACCTGCATTGTTCTCAATGTTCTGCACCTTCGAATTGCATGTGGGTTCCTCTCAAGTACATCGTGGCCTTCCCTGAAGGACATTGGCGTACATCTGTATGTCCATTTTCCCTACGGACGCCAGTCAACACCCAGTTGGAGTATGCATCTCCCCCCCCCCATTCACACCCAGTTGGAGTATGCATCTCTCCCCCCCCATTCACACCCAGTTGGAGTATGCATCTCTCCCCCCCCCCCCATTCACACCCAGTTGGAGTATGCATCTCCCCCCCCCCATTCACACCCAGCTGGAGTATGCATCTTCCCCCCCCCCATTCACACCCAGTTGGAGTATGCATCTCTCCCCCCCCCCATTCACACCCAGTTGGAGTATGCATCTCTCCCCCCCCCCATTCACACCCAGTTGGGGTATGTATCTCTCCCCCCCCCAAATCACGCAGCCATGTGCTTGCCCTGCTACTCACCAAGTAGCCACGAACGTTGTCCGGGTTGTCGCTCCATGTAGCGTGGGATAGTTGAGTTCCGCAGAACCATGGAATCATGTGTTGATCCTGGGAATCTGGCACAGCAATGTGTGATTATCTTGTTGGCGTCACATACCATTTGGACATTGATAGAGTGGAATTGCTTCCTGTTTCGGTAGACTACTTCATTGTGATGTGGGACCACCAATTCCACATGGGTACAGTCGATGGCCCCGATGCAACTTGGAATGCCTGCCAGTGAATAGAAGCCAACTTTTGTGTTTGCAATCTCCTGGGCAGTCTGTGGCATGGATATGTGTTCAGGTGCATGCTTCAGGAGTGCATCGAGTACCTGGTTCAGCGTGCGTGAGAATACTGGTTGTGAGATGCCATGCATCTGTCCCACTGTATGCTGATAGGTGCCTGTGGCCAGGAAGTGGAGCACACTCACCACCTTCAGTAGCGGGGGGATGGCAGTTCTGATGACTATGAGGCTCACAATGTCGTCGTGGATCATGTCCACGATGCTGGTGATGGTAGCCCTGTCCAGACGGTACAGGGTGTGTATCTGCTCAGGGGTCAGGTTGAATGGACTGGCTCTGATCCTGGGTATTGGTGGGTGCCTCTGTGGTATGATTAGGTGGCGTTGTGGTGCCTGCTGTGCCTGTCTTGCCCTCCTCCTCCTGCGTCTCCTGTGTGCTGCCTGTTGTTGTAGCAGCTGCGCTGCAATGAGGTCCTCCAGGCCATGTAATGCTGGCAGTATTGGAACCATCTTGGTGTGGGGAGGGGTGTGGGAAGGGGTGTGGTGTGCTCCTTTTGAGCTGCCACAATCTCCATTGCCTTCACCTGTGCTGATTTGGTGCGCCTGTGGTAGGTGGGAACACTGCTCATTTCCCTTAACGGGTGGTCCGCGATGCCGGTATTTGCACCATGGCGGTATGGGGTTTGGGGGGATTTACCATGCCGCTATTTGCATGTGCACTGGCCTTGTGATGCTGTGCTAATAGCGGCATGGCGTAATTAACGGAATGGAGGGTCGCACGCACGCGGCGTGTCCGCTATTAGTGGCACCGTAATTAGCGGTGCCGCTAATAGCGGTGTGCGGGGTCGTGATCCACATAGGGATTTAACATTACCGGTAAATCATTACCGGTAACGTTAAATCAATACCGCCTTCCGTGTAATGAGGCCCAAGGACAAGGAAGTCCAGAAGGGGCGCGTTCTGTGGGTCATGACAGCATGCCTCCTCCGAAAATCTGTTCCACCAGTTTTGCCCGGGTGTATAAGGTGAAATCTTCTGAGTAGTCGAGGGGTCTTGAGATTAGAAAGTGGTTCCCAGGTTCTTTCACTAGGAGGATATCCTTTCCATTCAACCAGGTATTGAAGCTGACCCCGTTTATACCTGGAGTCACATATTCGAGAGACTTCGTATTCCAATTGGTTGTCGACCAGTAGAGGAGGAGGTCGGTGGGATTTCCGGGAGGATTGGTGGTAGGGTTTTGATAAGGATGTGTGGAATACTGGGTGAATTTTCTTCCAAGAGTCTGGTAGACTAATCCGGTATGAAACTGGGTTGATAATTTCCTTGATGGGAAATGGACCATAGTACCGAAGGGCAAACTTGTTTGGCCGTAGATGCCGGGGTAGTAATTTCGAGGACAACCAGACTTGATCACCGATTGCATAAGAAGGACCTGGTCTCCTTTATAAATCCGCATACCTCTTAGTCTGTGTTCTGGCCTTCTCTAAATTTTCTTTGGCCTCTTGGTGTACGTTGATGAGGGTTTCAATCCAGGAGTCGACAGTAGGTACTGGTGTAGGATGAGGGAGAACAGAGAGTAGAACTGAAGGATGAAAACCTTGGCTACAATAAAAGGGGCTGGTCTTAATTGCTGAATGGTCAGAATTGTTGCAGGCGAATTCAGCCGTGGGTATCAGGAGCGACCAGTCATCCTGAACCTTGGTGGCAAAACATCGAAGATACTGTTCCAGGGTCTGATTAGCACGTTCTGTGGCCCTGTTGGTCTGGGGATGATAACCAGATGAGAGGGCGCGTTGTATTTCCAGAATGCGACAGAGATGTTTCCAGAATTGAGAGACGTACTGAGGTCCTCGATCAGATATGATCTTGGAAGGGAGTCCATGTAAACAAAATATGTGTTCCAGGAAGATTCCAGCAAGTTCAGACGAGGATGGTAACTTATACAGGGGTGTAAAATGAGCCATATGAGTGAACAAATCTATGGTAACCATGATGGTCGTGTACCCTCGGGAAGGTGGTAATTCCACAATGAATTCTGTAGCAATGAATTCCCATGGCCTTGTTGGCAGCGATGGTTGCATTAGAAGACCCGCCGGTCTCTTGTTATCATGTTTGTTTTGACTGCAGACAGCACAAGCTTTGATGTACTGCTGTACGTCGGTCTTCATTCCAGGCCACCAAAACTGTCTTTGTATAAAACGGAGGGTGTTGGTTATGCCACGATGTCCGGAGTGAAGGGTATCATGACAGAGGTTTATCATTCTTTGTTGTAATTTCTGTGTAGGAATGACCAGTGCATTGTCCTTGAATAAGTATCCTTCCTTAAGTCTTAGGTTCCATGGATTCTTCCTTGAAATATCCTTCCAGAGGTCAGAGGATTGGGTTTGTACTCGAATTTCTTCCAGGAGGTTGACTGCTTGAGCTACAAAGATCGTGTGGGGAAACATCTTAGGATAGGCCTTGTCTTCAGTAGTTACATAGTCAGGACGTTGAGATAAGGCGTCAGCAATCACGTTTTGCGATCCGGGAACATGAGTGATTTGGAATTTGGTATTGGGCAAAGAAGTAGGCCCAACACGCCTGACGACTGTTCCTGCACTCCAATGATTGTAGAATTTGAAGATTCCGATGGTCCGTGCGGACCTGAACTGGATATCTAACACCCAGAAGTAGATGTCGCCATTCAGTGAAGGCCTGGCGGATGGCTAACAGTTCCTTTTCCAGGACGGAATAGTGTGTCTCACTGGGAGTCAGGGTTTGTGAGAGGTAAGCAATGGGGTGTTCCAGTTTATCCTCAAGTTCCTGTTTCAAGACCGCTCCTATGGCGTAGTTAGAGGCATCCGTTTCCACCAGGAATGGGCGATTTATGTCTGGTTGGGCCAGGATGGGGGCTTGCGTGAACTCTGTCTTCAATCGTTGGAATGCTTTGTCTTGCGGTGTAGAGCAAATAAAGGGAGTGTCTTTCTTCAAGAGAGCAACAATCGGCTGGACAATCTCGGAAAAGGTAGAAATGAACTTCCGGTAGAAGTTGGCAAGCCCCAGGAAGGATTGAACTTGTTTCACGGAGGTGGGAGCAGGCCATGCCAGTATGGCCTTTACCTTTGAAGGGTCCATACCAATTCCTTCTGGGCTAAGGATGAATCCCAGGTAGTGAACAGAAGTAACGTGAAACAAGCATTTTTCGGGTTTGGCTAAAAGTTTGTTTTCACAGAGTTGTTGCAGTACTGCCTTTACATGCTCTTCATGCTTTAGAGGATCCTTGGAAAAGATCAATATGTCACCCAGATAGACAATGACAAAAAGGAATAACATGTCAGAAAACACCCTGTCCATAAAACGTTGAAAAACAGCGGGGGCATTAGCTAGTCCAAAGGGCATGACTAGATATTCATAGTGACCAAAGGGTGTTCTAAAGGCTGTTTTCCATTTGTCTCCTTCCCGGACACGGATCAAATGATAGGCACCCCGGAGATCCAACTTTGTGAATACTACGGCGCCTCTCACAGCTTCCAGGATATCCGAGATCAGGGGTAGTGGGTACTGATCTTTGAGGGTGCATTGATTTAAGCCACGATAGTCGAGGCAAGGTCTGAGTTCCTTGGTGTCCTTCTTGGGAACAAAGAACAATGAAGCACCCGCTGGAGATTTTGAGGGTCTTATGGTGCAGTTTTCATGGTTGGTATCCAGGTATTCCCGGAGGGCCTTTTTCTCAGGTTCGGAAAGAATGAACATTCTGCCAAAAGGAATCACTGCTGAGGGATCTGTATCTATGGCACAGTCTTCAGGTCTGTGAGGGGGTAAGCCTGGACTATGGCAGTTGAAAATACATCAGCATATCCCTGATAGGCCTCTGGGACTTGTATGATATTGAAAACCATGAGTGGTGTTTTTAGGTGTTTTCAGGTCTCTTAGTGGTTCTTTAAGGGGTGTCGAGGAGGGATCCAGGATTAGACAGTGGGACATACAAAACTATGAGCCTAGAAATAGTGATCCTGCTGTCCAATTGATATACGGATTGTGCTTCTGTAACCAGGGCATACCCAATACCATGGGGTAATGGGCTGACTTAATGATGTCGAATGTAATCCGCTCTTGGTGATGGTTTATGGAAAGTTGGATCTCTTTTGTCTGCAGGCTCATGGGTCCTGAAGAGAGGGGTCTTCCGTCGATTGCTTCCACCGGCTGCATGGTGCTTTGTGTCTCGTACGGAATATGATGACTAACAACCCAGTCTTGATCAATGAAAATTCCCATAGCTCCGTAGTCCACCAAGGCCAGAATGGGATAGGTCTTATTCTTGGAGGGCGACAGGAAGGCTTGTAGTATCACCAAATTGAGAATTCAAGGATGGAATTGATGTGGAGCAAACATCTCTCTCCCGAAGCTCTGCTCCATCTAGGATCGAGAGCTGACGACGAGGAGGTGCCAGAGGACACTCCCTAACTAGGTGTTTGTCTGAGGCACAATACTTGCACAACCCTGTATGAATCCTTCTCATTCTTTCTTGCGGGGATATAGGTCCACGGAAGGCTCCTATCTGCATGGGTTCTGGTTCAGAGATTGAGCCTGGGTTTGTGCCTGCGTTGGTGGTGCTCTCAAAGGATGGCTTCGGAGGATTAGCTTTGGATTTCTTCTTCTCTGCCTTTCTTTCCTGGATACGAAAATCTATTTGCATGGCAAGGTCCATTAGTGCCTGGAATGAGTTTGGGCGAGCCACTCTGGCCAACTCATCCTTAATCTCCTCATTCAGTCCTGTCCTGAAAAGGGTAAAACTCGCCTCCGGGGACCAATCAGCTTCCTAGACTAACTGCTTGAATCGGGTAACATAGGTGAGCATATCCTGGGATCCTTGCTGAAAGTCTAACAGGCGTTCCTGGGCACTATAGACCTGTTCTGGACAGTCAAACATGGTCTTAAGGGCTTTGTATGAAGCCATCATAGTCATCTAGAAGAACGTCGCCGGAATTAAAGAGGGGCGTGGCCCAGGTTAAGGCATTTCCTGAGAGGTGGGAAATTATGAAGCCCACTTTAGCCCTGGGAGTTGAAAAGTAGTAGGGCTTAAAAGTAAAGTGAACCAAACATGAATCCAGGAATCTTCAAAGGGTTTTTGGTGAGCCATCATATTTGTCCACTATACCGCCCAGCAATACACTTTCTTTTGTGGCAGAATCGTGGGATACAACTAGTTGTTTGAGAGCGGCGTTTTCCGCCTTTAGATTCTGTACCTCGGTTGATAGCTCTTGCATGCCGCGCTTCAGGTCCTGGACGGCCGCTTCCATGTCCATATCGAGTTCGGTCGGTTGGCATCTCAAACTGTCAAGGAGTTCCCCCCTTCTCACCTGAGTTCGATCTTTGCTGGATTTCTTGATCGATGCCTTCTTGCGTACTGCTCGAGTCTTGAATAAGGCTGCACGAGTCTCTTCCGACTCCAGCGTGCGTTCAAGTACCGGGATGCAGGGGTACAGGAATCCAGGAAATAACAGGGTGCGCAACTAGCACACGAGTCCAGGAATCAAGAAAGGAAGGAAAGGGACTAGAATTGGGTTAGAGTGGAAGAAGCAAGGGAAACAATACCAGGAGCTACGGAGCACACGTCTGGTCGCTATTTCGCAATAGCATTGAGAATCGTGGGGCCGTGGGACGTGGCATATTTATGGAACGTACTACGTCCGCCGTGAAGGCTGGTGCGAGGCGTGTCATGTGATACGGCCATGTTGGGAGAAACAATGAATGCAAGCCCCGCCGTGACAAGGACAAGGAAGTCCAGAAGGGGCGCGTTCTGTGGGTCATGACATCCACTCCGGTACCTATTCCAGTCCAAGGGGTTGACGGAACACCTTTATCTTCTGGCCCCATTAAGGAACACACCTCTAAGTTCCTGATGCAAGTTTCTACACACTCTGAAACCATCAGGTTCGATTTAATCAAGGCAGCTCACTACCCGATTATTCTGGGTCTTCCTTGGCTCTGGCAACACAACCCTTTTGTGCAGTGGATGGTGGGTACTTTGCTTTTAGGATCGGAATACTGCCTTATTCACTGCCTCAATGAAGGAACCATTGGTTTCTATACGCATGTTGAAACCATAGTGAACAGATCTGTGTCCTACCTGCAGAAACTAACTGTACAGTACCAGGCCAACCAGCATGTCTTCTCTGAGGAAGAATACAAGGAACTATCTCCTCACAGAACAAAAGACTGCTCCATTGATGTTGTACCCAGCTCTCCAGTACCTTTCGGTAGAATGTATACACTATCTGAATCAGAAAAGGAAGCCTGACGGTGCTATTTTCAAACACATTTACCGAATGGTCTGCTCACCAATTCAAAGTCATTTGCAGGAACCTCGATGTTCTTTATCCCCAAAAAGATACTTCAGAGCTTCGACCCTGTATAGATTACAGGGGCTTAAATAAGATAACAGTGAAAGACAAATATCCGCTTGCATTGATTCCTGACATCCTGGAGGCTCTCTGAGGGGCATCATTTTTCACAAAACTAAATCTCACAGGCGTATATCGTCTCCTCTGGAGTAAGAGTGGCGATGAGTGGAAGACAGCATTTCGCTCTACTTTCGGCCACTACGAATACCGAGTCATGCCCTGCGGACTGGCCGATGCACCTGTAGTATTTCAGCGCTTTATGAACCATTTGTTTTCAGACCTCATATTACATTCCGTTGCTGTCTATCTGGACAACATACTGATATTCTCCAGAAGTCTACACGAACATTGACTGCATGTGTCGGAAGTCCTGGCAGGTCTCCTAAATAACAAATTGTATGTGAAGCTGGAAAAATGCCATTATCAGCAGTCCTCAATTAGCTACTTGGGCTTCATATTATCATCGCTAGGAGCTTTCCTGGGGCCTCATTACACAGTATGCGGTAAGGGTTTACCGGTACTGGTAAGGGCACCGGTACCGGTAAACCCTTACCGCCTTACTACGAGGTCCCTTTGCTGGACCCGACCTCAACGGCTAGGTTTACCAGCCGTTAAGGAACGGGCCCGCAAAGGGACCTTGGTGCTAATTACTGTACCGCAATTTGCGGTACCGTAATTACCTCCTTCCGCATTCCCATTGAGCCCTATGGGGGCAAAAATGGGAATGGGGAAGTGCCTTGGTGAATGGGGAATTACCGGCCCCGCTCACCTTGGAGTAGGCCGGTAATTCCGCCATCCACCAAGGCGGACACAGTAAAATACCGGCGGCAACCATGGCGCTAATAGCGCCATGTTTACCGCATACCGTGTAATGAGGCCCATGGACCCTTTTATGGTTCAGGCCATCATGCAATGGAAAGATCCAAGCTCTGTGAAAGATATACAAAGGTTTCTTGGCTTTGCAAACTTTTATAGAAAGTTAACCCCAAATTTCTCTTTGTAGCTCCTACCCCTCACAGCTCTCCTGAAAAAGGGAGTGTGCTTTTACCTGGAACACCCTTGCTAGTCAGGCCTTTGAAGATGTGAAGACACATTTTACCAGAGCCCCAATATTGCGACTCTTGGATCAAAATAGACCATTTCTCCTTGAAACAGATGCCTCAAACACTGCAATTGGTGCTGTTCTTAAACAGTTGTTTGAAGATGGTTGCGAACATCCAATAGCATACATGTCAAAGACTTTGTCAGCCTCTGAACCAAATTACACCGTTCTGGAAAAAGAACTTATGGCAATAAAGAGGGCCTGTACTGGCAACGTTTATTGTTAGGATCCAAATGTCAAGTAACCGTCAGGACAGATCATCGCTACAGTTCCTCGGTCAGAGACTTTCGATTGTACAAGGGATTCGGCATGACCCTTGTAGGACCATTCTGACGCCTTTCACCACCCCTTCCTAGGGCCTTCTGGTTCTTGTAGTTTCAAAACCAGTCCCCATCAAAGTCTTTCGAATGAGCACCCACGTGGTGCCGTACTCCTCTGCACCTGGACCTCAACTGGGCTTTCTTTAAAGTTTAAAACACACACAAGTTCTTTCTAATTCAAATTAATTGCATTCAAAATGTTGCTAGTTGCAACCTTGGGCTCAACACAGTTTGGTTTGTTATAGGCTTTCTCCGACTCACCGGCTGTGCTGAACCCATTGGCTTCTCTGATCACTGGAGTCAAGGATAGTAGCCAGCTTGCCTCTCTGCCAGCATTATCAATGCAGGAGGCCCCCGTGTACCATTGACATCTGCTGCTCCGCACTCTAGCTGTAACTCCTGGTCTTATGATTTCCCTTTCAGAGGCTTTGCGGGTCTGACTTGCAAAGGGTAAGGGTAATCCCCCCCTTCGTCGTCCTTCCAGGTCTCACTGCCTTTCTCCTCCGTATAAACTACCGGTTTGGTGTAGCTGTTTCCTCATGCGGTCAGCCTTGCTCGAAGTGTGCTTTTGTGCTCTGCCTTTTATCCCTGTGGGGAAAGCAAAAGGGACTTCCGGTTTGCATGGTTAGTGTCAATTGCCTGACTCTGCCTGAACTGTGTGTTGGGACATGTCAGGTAAACGGCTCTGGTGTTAGTCCGTTGTCTGTTACAGTGTATGAAAGGGTTTGTGTTGGAAAAGGGGGGTAGAGCTTCTGGATATCCTACAGGGTACGTTGGGGAAAAGGTTTTAGCAGGAAGGGGATACCGCGTCTCAACCCTCAGTGTCTCACTTCCACTCCCCAAAGATCCCTCACCTAGGTGATCCTCCCCCACCGGTCCACCCCGGGAACTGGATCCAATAGCGGTGGCCGTGTCCTGGCCACCTGGATGGCAGATCCTCGGGGACTAGTAATTGAGACACCTTTGGGTTTCTCACAAGCGGCACTGTAGGAGTCATCGGTGGGGCGCACAATCTTAAATAACTTGTGGACCGCTGGGCCTGCTAAATATATTTCTTTGTTAGGTCATCCTTTTCCCATGTGGCATTAAAGTACATGTCCAGGCGTTCTCACCACAGCTCCCACCGTGGTCCCAAATTGGCCAGGGCCCGTCAATGTCGAACTCACAAAGAGGTGCGAGTGACCCCCATTGATGCAATGTTCCCCCCGGTGGTCGTGGTGCAGGTGCGTCAGTTTAGTCGGCAGACATCTTCCCATGGGGATGTGGGGTCTGTCAGGGGAGTGGGCTGATGAGGAGGGTGAACAGGCACTTTGGGAGGAACTGCTACCCAGGGTCCGGGGTGGTGGATCTCCTGTGTTCGCACAGTGGGTGCACAGGCACTCCTTGGGAGGGGAGCCGCAACCCGCCAGGAACAAACCGGGGAAGGTGGCGCACAAGCACTCTCTGGTGAGAGCCACACCTTTCCCTGTAGCTCGGGTGGCCCTCTGTGGGACTGTGAGGGCAGGCATAGACTGGTGTTTCCAAAAATTAAGGCAAATGCCTTCTGCTGATCGCGTGAGGAGTGTTGATCAAATGAAAGGCACAGAGCCTCTTACCGGCTTAGGTAGAACACAGTATATCCTTGTGACGGGCTGAGTGACAGCACACTGTGGTACGCCTGGTGCCGCGGGCCTGCCAGACTAGCAGGTACGCTCCCTGGACCGATTCATCGCCATTGTTGTGGAGCGTGTGAAGGGGGCCTGGCATATGCAGGGCGGCAAAGAAGACTTGCACAATGGTGTTGGTCTGACAGGTCCTGTTCCGCTCTGAAGAAAAGAGCGCAAAGCCAGGCCTCTTTATTAACTGAGCAATTCGTGACGTGCAATGTCGCAATGTGCGTTCATGTGGTATAACAAGCAGGACCGTGAGCATACAGTGTGGGCCTGCAGTCCTGAAATGAGAGACGGCCACAGGACTTCCATTGTCAGAGTTTGCAGCCGTTCTGAGGCACCTGCATGCAGGAGCTCCATTTATTAGGTCGGATCATGACACAGACATGGCCCATCTTAAAAGGCAATACACTCGGGAAGGTCACACACAACACACCCCATCTTAAAAGGGCAATACACATGGGAGGGTCACACATAACACTCCGATGTTTTTCATAACAAACAAAGACAAATGTTACTGAGCTATAATGATTCCCGCTACAGAACGACAACACTTAGACCACTTGGGAATTGTAAGGTAGACAAATCGTAGGATGAACCAATGATACATACATAGGGATTCAGGTAGATACAGACATATAACACATATCAAGCACTCTATACCTATTCAGTGGATGACAGTCATGGTTGCCGAACTGCTCATGGTATGTTGGCCGTTCTACCGCATTTGTAAGAGACCCTTTATTAATCTGAGGCATGTGGAACTTCAACCACTGAATAACACTATGGGTCTCATTACGAGTGTGCCGGCCCGGTAACAACAGTGCTGGTAAGCTACCGGCACTGTTGCTACCGGACCGGCATGCTCCAAGGTCTGCGAGTGGGTGCCGTTCCGCCCACCAGGTCTGACCTGGTGGGCGGAACGGCACCCGCTCACAGACCTTGACGGATGTACCGTACCATTCATGAATGGTGCCGGTGCATCCATCCTCCCCATTCCCATTGAGTCCAATGGGACTCGAATGGGAATGGGGAGTTATTTTTTCTGGCGCCCGGCAATAGGGATTTACCGGGACTGCCGGGGCTGTAACGCCCCGGTAAGTACCCATTGCCGGGCACCGGAAAAAAAATTACTCCAGCGTCAGCCATGCCTGTATTTACTGGCATGGCTACTGCCAGACTCATAATGAGGCCATATGTCTGCTACTGGCACTACCTAGAGCATACCGACAATCTGCAGAAGTACAGCTTCCCATAGATATCCTTCCTGAGACCACTTTAAGCATGGAAATAACAATCAGGCTCACAGCATCAAAATACAGGTTTACTGGGTCCTCTTTAAGCATTTGCGGAGCTGCAAGCATCCACTTCAAGCTTGCACTCGTATCAATTCAATACAGTTGAGACACTGGTAGCAGGGCGTCTTGGCTGTGCCACGTTCAGGTTCCCCCAGGCGGAAATGCCTATTGATGTTAACAGGGCATGGAACAGGGCATGGGGTGGCAGCATGTTACTCACCCTCTCTTTTTGGACACACTCCCCCAGGCAGAAGTATCACCTCACTTTAGTGGCACAGGAGGGCGCACAAGCACTTGTACAGAGCTGCAACCCTCACTTGCTTGTCACACTTCTTCTTAGTGGCAAGCAGGGAGACACTGTTGGAAGGGTATCTGAAGCCACACATGTCCCTCCCCTTGTCAGAGGTTATTGGAATGGTACAACCAGCAGAAGGGGCATGCACGCACTCTCACTGAGCTGCAACCATATGTTAGTTTTGCATCAACTGGGTGCTGGGACCCCAGCACCTGTGAGGCCGGCAGTGTGCCCACCACCGGCCCCACAACAATGGTGACGAAGGAGAAGAACCCCTATGGCATGGTCAGTCACCCTTGAAGGGGAAAGGAGAGTGACAGCTCTGTGCGCCTTCAACCCCTAGGACCAACCGAACATCAGTATTCGGGCTCCACAGATAAAAAGGTGAATTCGGATTTGAAAAGGGCACACGCCCAGTCACACCTTGCATTAAGCAGTGCCGGCTGTTACATTTTATGTTTGGGCTCATTTTGGTGGCACAGTGTGGTGGTCTAAAAGATGACAGGACACCTGTAATGCCTCTAACCGTATTTATTGGGCAATTACAATGTAGCAGATACACTATTGTCCATGAGTGGAGGAGGGCTGTACTCACAGTTGTGATTGTTGTGTAGTAATTCGCCAATGTGCGCATGCGTGAGCGGGAACGAGGCTCACGCATGCGCTGTAGAAAATAAATACGGCCCGCCGGCAGTTCGCACCGGGGACCTGACTGGCAACACGTCTCCGGCGTGTCTCCTTGTGTGAATGCGGAGCGCATGAGTGTATGACAGCGTGGGGCCCACCAACGCCCCCACGCCTCCCAACACTGGCGACGAGGACGGCGCGAGAGCAGTCCTCCGCTCCGACAGCGTTCGAGGAGGCGAACGTTGCTCCGTGTCGTGAAGTGCAGTGCTAGCGGCCCGTGAGGGTGCTCGTGCGCCACCTGCATAGCCTGACATCAATTTTTGGACCCCACAGCCCTTGCAGCCGCAGGGCTGTGGCACAGAAAAAAAAAGAAGAGAAAGGGTGCAGGGAGAAAGCACCACGTCACAAGTGGACCCGGCTGACCAGATCACCCGCTGCAGAAGGTGTCCAGCAGTCTCCTGTGAGTACCATACACCAGGATGGGGGAGGAGGATGAAATAGAAGGCGCCATTGCCCCTATCCCACGCAGGATCAACAGTACACTAGCTCCCATGCCCAAATTTGATACCACGGGCCCTCCATCTAAGTTGGGACCAAAATGGCTCCTGTGGGTGAAAAGGCTAGAAATGTTCTTCATGGCCTCAGGAGTCACGGATGATGCAGAGAAGATCGCCATCATGGTGTACTCGGCAGGGGTGGAGGTCCACAAGATCTATGACTCTCTGAACATCCCAGTTGCCACATATGACGCAGTGAAACAAGCGCTCAAGGACTACTTTCTTCCCATGGCAAATGTAGACTTTAACAGGTTTGTCATGTGTGCGGAGAAGCAACGTGAAGATGAGTCACTGGACAAGTTTTGTGCGGGACTCCGACATCTAGCAAGCTCCTGTAGATGGAGAAACGAAGAGGAGATGGTTCGGAACCAGTTGTTGCAAGGGTGCAGCTCCGGGAAACTGCAGAGACAAGTCCTGAGAGAACCTGGACTGACCCTGCAACAAATATTGGACACAGGAAGAGCGTACGAACTGGCTGATGCCAGAGGGGCAAAAATGGACGCGGCTACGCATGTGAAAAAGGAGGAAGAGGCTTTCGCAGTCGGACGCTCCGCGACAGGGAAGGCAAGATGGGCGCCAAGAAGTGGAGACAACCCCACAGTGCGCGGCGATGCCCCAGCATGCCAGTACTGCGGGTATGATCTGCCTTACGTGGGCGAGTGTCCCGCCAAATCAAGAGTCTGTGGCCGGTGTCGCACACTGGGACATTATGCCAGGGTGTGCAGAGCAACGACACCAATTACGGCATCGAGAGGACCGGAGAGGGTTGGCAGAGGCAACACTCGAAGAATAAGGGGAGTGTCATCCGTCGAACAAAGCATGCAAGATTTGAACATCGCGGAGGAAGAGGAAGAGGAAGACGAAATCTTCTTTATTTCCAGCATCGCCAAGGGCCCAGGGAAAAGACGACAGCCCACGTGCACAGTAAACATTGGGGAAACACCCACGCCAGTCCTAATAGACACTGGAGCATCCGTCTGCGTGCTAGCGACTGAACACTACAATGCACTGCCTGGTCCACCAGGATTGGCAGAGTCCACGGCACACATATATGCTTTTGGAGGACACACACCTCTCCCCCGCCAAGGTGTGTTCGTAGTCCCAGTGACTCATGGACAGAACAAAATTAAAGCAAGATTCTTTGTCACAAGCGTGAGGTCGCATTCCCTTCTAAGTTGCTCTGCGGCGGAAGCGCTAAGCCTCGTGCACTTCTCATTTGCGGTCTACTGCGCTGACCTGGAGAGTCTACTACAAAGGTTCGAGACCATCTTTAGAGGCATAGGAAAACTGAAAGGAGATCCGATACGTCTTCACATAGACGGATCGGTGAGACCGACAGCGCTCAAACACCGCCGCATCCCGTTCTATCTGAGAGCACAGGTGGAGAAAGAGTTGCAGTCCTTGATTGACCGAGACATCATTGAAAGGGTGGAAGGCCCCACCCCTTGGGTCTCCCCAATTGTTGTGGCCCCAAAGCCTAAACAACCAGGTGCTGTACGCATCTGCGTGGACATGAGGCTACCCAATGTGGCAATCAAGAGGGAACGCCACATCATGCCCACCTTGGATGATATTGTTGGGGAACTCCAGGGAGCGAAAGTGTTCTCGAAACTGGACCTAAGATCTGGATATCACCAGTTAGAGCTCCACCCCGAGTCAAGATACATTACGACCTTTACGACCCATGAGGGGTTATATCAATACAAAAGGCTCAGTTTTGGGGTCTCATCTGCGGCAGAGGGCTTCCAAAATGCCATCAGAGGGGCTCTGTCAGGACTCAAGGGGGTGATCAACATGTCGGACGACATCCTGGTCTTTGCCAGATCGGAGGCGGAACATCTAAAGCACCTAGAGAACACCCATGAAAGGCTGCGCGATCTCGGTCTAACATTTCTTTTTTTTTTATTGAAAAACTACAGTTTTTTTTATGCAAAAAGAAAAAAACTTTTGTTTCAAACTTTTGTTTCAACTTCCACACGTTGTAGCATAACAAGCCTCGACTGTAGCAACAGAAAGAGTCAGTCATACACGCAACCATCTGAGGCCTCAGGTTGGACGTTCCTTATAGTTGGGGGGAAACCTCAGGATAGCATTCAAGTAGTTTACGATCGCGCAGACATATTTGGTGTTTTGTCCAGAAGAAATTAGAAGCCACCAAGTAGACATGTCTCCATCCTTAGGGGCATATTTGCCTAGATGAATAGAACGAAGGTCATCAGTAGCTGGACACTTTAGAATTAAGTGTTTCAAAGTTTCAACCGAGACTGCACAGAAGCGACAAAGGTTATTATTTACATTGGGCTGATTCCTTTGAAATAGAATTTCCTTCGTATTCAGCGTATTTAAGCAGAAGCGAAGGAATTGTTCCCGGTAGTAACGAGTATAACATTGAGTCAGTTAATAGGGCTGGCAGTTTAGTTTTTTTGGGGCGTTGCCTAGCCATTGGGAAGCAGCGAGGTTTGTTTGTTATTCAACATTAACGATCCATGCCCATGCTTCAAATTTTCTTTTGGCCACTTGAGGACAGGAAAATAGATCAAAATTGTTAATATCAGCTGCAGCAATCCACTCTTGAACTCTTATACTCCATTGATCCAACAGGCAGCTGATTTTAGAGTCGTCAGAGGCGGTGAATATTCTATAGGCTGGCGCACCGCCCGCTTCTCTCATCTTACGCCACAACGAGATGGACTTCCAGATCACATGGGTAAAGAGTGAATTCAGCGATAGTTCATGACGTATCAATATGATTGGAATACAATTCGGAAGGTTGAGGACTCGTCTCCAAAAGAGACCTTCTAATACATTCCAATTTTGCTCGCTGATATTCCATCCCGCTTCTGCACCAAATGTTAAGATGGGTACTACCTTTTGGAGGTAGAACGTTAGGACCGGAGTCAGGGAACATTTTCCAAAGATTTTGTTGATCTTGTCCGCTTGTAGCGCTAAACCTATTGCTTTCTGTTTTAGACCTTTTAGCCATTGTGATTCACAGATTGAGTTGTTGAATTCAATACCCAAATAGCAGATCGAATTGACTGAAGTTAACGGCTGACCACCGACAGCCCATTTGAATGCACGGTCTCTTCTGCCTGATGTAGGTCCAATAGACAATATTTTAGTTTTGTCTGTATTGATGACAAGTTCGTTACTGACTAAGTAGATATTCAAACAACTTAGAAGGCGTTGGAGGCCGATCTGTGTGCTATCAATCAGGACGAGATCATCAGCATAAGCGATGTAATGAACAGGAGTCTTATTTAGACATGGAGGAAAGCAGTGGGCTTGTTCGAGGTGAGTCGGGAGATCTGCTCAAAATAATTTAAATAGGTCTGCCGCAAGCGGGCAGCCTTGCTTGACTCCTCTTGTAGTTGGAATACTGTCAGATAGAACGCCATTCTTATTGATACGAACTCGAAAAGAACTATTCGTATGCAGCGCCATTATTGGATTGAGGATGGCCATAGGGCATTTCCATTTAATTAATTTCGCCCATAACAAATCGCGATTGATTCCATCAAAAGCTTGCTTCATATCAATGAAGGCTAGATGAAGTTTGGTTTTACGTTTAAGCGCATTCAGTTTCAGGGCAGTTAAAATTGAAAGGTTTACATCTACTCCTGTGCCCTTAGAAAACCCTGTTTGACGAATATCGAGGATTCCTGAATTTTTCGCCCAATTCACAAGTTTCAGTCTAAGATTGGATCCAAAAAGTTTTCCAATAGAGTCCAAGAGGGCAATGGGACGATAGTTTTCAGGTCTGTCCCAACTGTCCTTCTTGTGAATAGGGATCACAATAGCAGTTAACCAGGACTCAGGCAAACAATTGGATTCAGCAATCTTTTGGAAAAGACACTCAATGAAGGGGGCCCAGATTTGTGGATTTTTCTTTAGCGTCACATTGCTGATCATATCTGGGCCCGCAGTCCGTGAATTTTTGAGTGACTTAATGTCATCCACAATGTCAGTGTGCAGCATTTGCACATCCCAGGGTGCTGATATGGCAACAGAATCGATTTTGGGAATCTTGGAGTAGCTGTTGAACACTAAGCCAAAGTGTTTGCACCAGGTGTCGCCGGAGATGGTGTTCTGCGTGGAATTTGATCCGCTGTAGGGCCCATATTTAGTATTTTCGAAATGTCGCGTGTATTCTTTGTAATCAGTATCTTCATCATCAGTTCAGCACGATCTTGGTCGACAATAGCTCTGTGGGATTTCATCCAATTTCTATAAATCGTGCGTCTAGCTTTTACTTCCTCCAGCAGAATCGAAATGGGTACATTTTTTTGTTTTTTTATTCTGTGGACATCTTTTCTTAGCTCTTTCTTTTTGTCATCAAGCGTTTTGCTAAACAGATGATTGTGGAGCTTGTGTTGCTGAGAGCTATCTTTGATGGTTATGATATGATTCATGAGAAGCGGAGTGTAGTCTACACAATTTGGCGAGTCAAGCAGGTTTTCCGTTAAAGAGCAGATCGCTTTGACGTTTAGTCTTAATCGGTTACCACTTGAATTTGTTTCTACCGATTCGGAATATGAGGGCAAAGAGGTCGACTCCGTCAATAGGCAATCAAGTTTTAACAGTGAATGATCGCTCTTAGACGTTTTCAAGGAATGTAGCGAGATGACCTTCGCCTCAAAATTGCTGGAAACCCAGAAATAGTCAATGATGCTATGCGTTGCTTGGCGATGCCAGGTGGGCTGCGCCGGTATGTCACCCCGCGCTTTGCCATTCAACAATACACAATCATGCGACTCCATTACGTTTGTCCAGCACTGTTCTTTCTCGCCCAGCTCCTCATAAGCGAGCTGGCACTAGGAGTTGGTGTGTGGGTCATGCTTAAACCACGAGCCATTTAAATCACCGCAGCAGATTATAATCAGATTATTATATTTCATGATTGCTTCATCCATTAATGTACTTATCGCTGATTTGTTTATTTTTTCTGGATTCCAATAGCAGTTAATAAGCAACAAGGACGAAACTGCTTTTGAGATGGCAGAACGTGAGTGCATAATTGATCCTTGAACATAAGGGTTAGGATTGGAACATATTGGTGTGGACCAATCTTGAGATAGACGGACCATTGTCAATAGGCCTGCCCATGGTCTGCCTTGTGTGTTTTTGATTGCAGGATTGACCAGTGTGGCATAGCCGTCTCGCATCGGAGCATCAACTAACCAAGTCTCTTGCAGACAGACAGCAAACACATCATCTAGTGGAACATCAAAGTCCTGAAACAAGTGTTGGAACCCTCGCGTGTTCCACGATAGGATGGAGAGGATGGCATTCTGCGAACCCAATCATGGCTAATCCTAATTCTGCAGTCTCTGGTGGCTCGAATTTTTCTCAAATCGAAAGCGAGAATCGTTTGGTCGCACCTCAGCAGGCTTAGTATTGCATAAAGTTTTCGCGACTGCTGTTTTTTTTTCAGTTGGATAGTGAGCCGGCAGCACGGAATTAAGGCTTCTCCGAGGCGTATCAGGTTCGACAGAAATGTCAAAGCCAAATAACAATAAGTCTTCGGCTGCTTTGAGAAGTGTGTTCCGTACGCCAGCAGCGTCGATATGTAGGAGGACAGCATCGGAGGAGCTTTCTGTCACATATTCGACAATTTTGATATCATCCGAATTAATCAGCCGCAGAGGTGGAATATGTTTAAATAATCGCAAAACATTTGCGCGATTAAGGTTCAGCTCATTATCATCGTTATGTATGTTTTGAAGTCTCAATTTACACCTACAGTCCTTTGCACGGTGTTGAGGCAAAACATGTGACCTCAATGGGGAACAGTTTTGATTTTTGCGTTGATTTGAGGTGAGTTTTGGATTCAACCTTGAATTAGCTGCCAATCGAATCAGATCTTCCTTTTTCAAAATAGTAGTTCGACGTCCTTGCACTACTTGCCACTTCGATGTAGAGAGGCTTTTCCTAGTATGGGCAGCACTCGAGGGCAGCTGCGTTTCCAATGACTGATCTTCATTAAGATGCTGCGACTGATCAGCATCACTTGGATTCGAGTAAGTAGAAAGATTACACAGATCTTGGGAGTTCGAAGACACTGAAATAACTGAGGCACAATCCTCAGAGATTAAGCGTCAAAGCTTTACACCATGGTTTAGAGGTGGCATTGTTGTATTATTGTGTGATGAGGGATCTTTCGCACCCTTATTGGAGCGCTTAAAGAGGGCTAGCCGCGGTGGAGTTGTCAGGTTTCTTACAAAACTTTTCGTTGCTGAATGAGATGCCAATTTTGCTTTCTTGGCTCTTGTAGTCGATTTAGCAGGTTTTGCTTGAGCCGTAGACTTAGCAGAAGCCTTGATGGTAAAAGATTTTGCCGGGCCTGCAGAAATACCGAAAGTGGATGAGGCGCTTTCATGGTGGGCAAGTTGAGTTGTGGCTTCGCTCAGAAGAGTTACATCATGTATAAGCACGTCCTCCGCCTCCATAGGCTGATGGGTTGCTGACGGGACTTGTAGAGGAACACAGTCTGAGGGGTAGAAAACACTGGCCACTGTTGGAGGGTGAGGGCTTGGACTTTCCATAGATTGTAATGTGATGCACTCCGTTTGAGAAGCCGTTTGGTCGGAGTGTGTGCCACTTTGCATCGCAGGTAGTGGCCTTGGACAGGAGACAGGCTGTGGAGCAAAGCATTGCATGTCGATTTTGGGCTGTTCCGATCTGTGACCTGGATTTAACAGAGGAGCAATCTCGCTCAACACCTCCAAAAGACATTTTAGCTGAAGGTCATGTCTCTCCTGTTGTAAAGTCACGAGGTCGTTGAGACGGGATTGCCAGAATGAGCTAAAGTGTTTTCCAGCTTGCACATCATGCTGAATGAATTTGGTAAAGGAGTCAATTTGATCCAATTTCGATGATAAGTTCGATAGAAGGACCCCTTGGTCCCTAATGGTCTCATTTAAAGACTCATATAGCTTAACAAACGGAATCATCGCTTGGGACAATGCCGCAAGCACGTTGTTATGCAGCTGGATTGCCGCACCCATTGACAGATTGATTTTAGAATTCGGGTTTTCAGGTTTTCTTTACCTGGGGTTAGAACAGTTGAAGGGTCAATGGAAGAAGTGGAGCATTTTGCAGGCGTGGCTGGTAAGTCTGGAGTATTGTTCCTTTTTGCTGGTATAACTGAGATATTTTGCCTTTTTGCACTGCTGCTGGCTTCTGATGAAATCGCATCGCCCTGCAAATGCAAGACGTTTCCTTTATCATGAGGCCCTTTAGCATGAGGCCCAAAGCATGACAATAATTGAGTTTTCAGTGTAGAAGGGACCGTCAAGGTTGTGGGCAAATGCTCCAACTTTTTCTGAGAAGTGCGTCGCTGCAAGGTATTCTGTGTTCGCACGGTCGCCACTCAGAAGCTGATTATGTGGAAAATCGTGGAATTGCCCTTTTTGGGATAAAGTTTGAGCTGGCCTGTCGATAATAAACGGCGGGAGGGCAGAGAGTGCCTTGTCACAAATGCCACCAGAAATCGCAGTAGCCAGAGCCAGAGCCGGATCTACTGCATTTTGAACTGCAGGGGCTTTTTTGGAAGCAATTGGAGTCCGAGTCATCGATAATGGCTTCTGTAGCGATATTGAGGCTGAGAGCATATCTTCGATTGGCGTGAGTCCTGGTATTAGGTAAGGTTTATTTATTGAATCGAGCTAACAGCTGCCTGAAATAAGGTGAGCCTGTACCGCCGTAACATTTCCACCGTAATGTTGGACAGCAGAAGCAGCACTGCCAGCATTGGCAACACTGGCATCACTGATAACTGGAGCAGAGACAATTTGATCTGATTCAACTGGAACAGGCTTAGCAGGAAGTGATCGGCCGCCGACATTGACTTGCGTAGATGAAATGTTGGGTGGAGCCACCGGGATTTTTTTAACTATTAATTTTTCCTGTGTGGCAAAAGTAGCACTCATAATTTCTGCATCCGTTAGATAAAATGGAGAGTACATTTTTCAGGAAAAGGAAAATGCTTTGAAGAAGCAGCATTCGCTTCCATATAATCCACTGGCATCGACGGCATCGGGGCAAGGTCAGTAAGGGAGAGCAAGGTAAGCGGTTTGAGCGGGTTTTGAAAGGTGGCTGTGCAAGTTGGACTTTGAACCAAGCTGATATCTACTGGCCCAACAATGTCAACAATGTCAGTACCGCTATGGACCGAGGGAGCTTCGTTTTGATGGACTTGGAAGTTGTTTGTACAATAGGCAAAGACGATGGGGCCACAGAGGGCACCGGCTTCGAACATGCTATAGGCTTACCTTGAGACTTTAGGCTTACGGCAGTACAATTCGGCAAAGCAGTCCAAGGATTGAGCATGCGACGCTGCAACAGCGTCTTGTTGCGTGTTTGCGGTCCACTCGAGGAAGGGGTCTTCTGGTTCGCAACCATCTCCTTGAGCGGCCCTCTGACGCACTCGGGCGAACTGGGCAAACTGGGACTCAGCCGGGACTCCGCGCCGCACTCCGCGCGGCAACACAGTATTTATATGAAAGGAGTAGAAAGGGGACTCCACGGGTCGCTGCAGCTCCTCACAGTAGCACACACACAGAGAGTCTCTGGGCAAACTGGGAATCAGCCGGGACTCCGCGCCGCGCTCCGCGTGGCAACACATTATTTATATGAAAGGAGCAGAAAGAGGACTCCACGGGTCGCTGCAGCTCCTCACAGTAGCACACACACAGAGAGTCTCTGGGTAAACTGGGACTCTGCCGGGACTTCGCGCCACTCTCTGCGCGGCAACACAGTATTTATATGAAAGGAGTAGAAAGAGGACTCCACGGGTCACTGCAGCTCCTCACAGTAGAACACACACAGAGAGTCTCTGGGCAAACTGGGACTCAGCCGGGACTCCGCGCCGCGCTCTGCACGGCAACACAGTATTTTTATGAAAGGAGTAGAAAGAGGACTCCACGGGTCGCTGCAGCTCCTCACAGTAGCACACACACAGAGAGTCTCTGGGCAAACTGGGACTCAGCCGGGACTCCGCGCCGCGCTCCACGTGGCAACACAGTATTTATATGAAAGGAGTAGAAAGAGGACTCCACGGGTCGCTGCAGCTCCTCACAGTAGCAGCTCCTCACAGTAGCATCGGTCTAACATTACACAAAGAAAAGTGTGAGTTCCTGAAGGACAGATTGGAATTTTTTGGTTTTGTTTTCCATGCTGGGGGTATCTCCCCCGATCCAGAGAAAGTGAAAGACATCCGAGAAGCTGCCCCACCGACGTCTCCAGCGGAAATTAGAAGTTTCCTGGGGATGGTAAATTATTGTGGTCGCTTCATCCGCGACCTAGCTTCGGTATCGGAACCCTTAAGAGCGCTCACCAGGAACGATGTTGCGTGGAACTGGAGCGGCAAAGAACAGAGGGCGTTCGACGACATCAAGAATGCCCTATCAGGACAGGAGACCATGGCATATTTTAGCCCTGAACGCGAGTCTGAAATTGTGGTCGACGCCAGCCCAGTGGGCCTGGGAGCGGTCCTCATGCAGGCGGACAATCAAGGGACCATGAGACCCATTGCCTATGCAAGTAAAGCCCTCACCGAGACAGAGAGGCAATACTCCCAGATTGAGCGAGAAGCCTTGGCCATACTATGGGGGTGCAAGCACTTCCGGATTTACATTCTGGGGAAACCAGTCGTCGTAGTGACGGACCACAAACCACTCATCCCGATTCTATCAGGGACCTCGTCCAAACCACCACCTCGCATCGAGCGATGGATGCTTTCACTAATGGAGTACGGTGTCAAACTACTGTATTGGCCAGGAATACTTAACCCTGCGGACTATCTGTCCCGCCACCCGGGTGCCGGGAGGTCCAGAGACTCCTCAGAGGTGGCAGACTGCGTGGAGGCCGAACAACTGGCAGTCGAATCAGCGTTGCCCGTCGCCCTGGCCCGCCAGGAAATAGCGGAGGAATCCAACATGGATGAGACATTCATCAAGATCCGACAGGCGATAGCTAGCGGGGAGTGGCGTGAGGTCCTTCAAGACAACTCCCGGAGGAACATGGGGGCTCAAAAAGACCTGCAAGCTCTCTGGAAAGCGCGTCATGAGTTGACTGTAGCTGAAGACGGCCTCCTGCTGAGGGGTCACCAGATCGTGATTCCAAGAACATTGGTTGACAAGGTCTTACATCTCGCCCACAATGGCCACCAGGGGATGGCCAAGATGAAAGCACGTCTGAGGTTGAAAGTCTGGTTCCCAGAGTTGGAAAGCAGAGTGGAGGAGTTTGTAAGAAAATGTGTTCCCTGCCAAGCCGCAAGTCCGGTAGAGAGAGGACCGCCGATCCAGACCATGGTAAGAAGTGACCAGCCATGGGGGACGGTACATGCCGACTTCGGGTCCACAGGCCATAGGCCGTGGAATATATTTTCTGGTGGTGACAGACCAGTGGTCACGCTATCCAGAAGTGGAGCTAGTGGAGTCCAATGCCAGTGACCACACCATCATGGCCTTGGAGAAGATGTTTGCCACTCATGGGTTTCCCCTGGAGATATGCTCAGACAACAGTGCCCTGTTCCAACATCGTAAAGTCACCCCCCTCTGGCCGCGAGCAAATGGCGAAGTAGAGCGTTTTATGCGAACGCTCAACAAAGTGTTCTGCATCTCAATGAATGGGGGTGAAGATCTCCGACGCAACCTATTTGACTTTCTGCGAGAATACTGCTCGACCCCGCATCGGTCAACCGGGTTCGCTCCGGCGGAGGTGCTCTTCAAACGGGTGCCAAGGAGGTTGCTACCGGAGATTGAAGGTCGACATCCAGGAGAAATCGATGACGAACAGGTACGAGGAGAGAGAGCCACTCAGAATGAGAGAGAGAGCGCCCGGAGGGGACTCCTAGAGAAAGAGATTGCCGTGGGAGACACCGTGCTGGTGAGAAACAGGCGACCGGAAGGAAAGCTGTCGCTACCATACGAAACGCAGCCACTGGGAGCGACACATGTCAAAGGATCCATGGTCACCGCCGCCAATGCACGAGGAACAGTCACGAGGAACGTCTCCTTCTTCAAGCGCATCGGAGCTGCAAGCTCGGAAGAGACCGTCTCCCAAGGCCCAGAGCAGGACGCAGGATCACCACTGAGACACGATGAACCGGCAGAGACTCAAGGGACACACGAGGTGCCGCAGGCTGAAGCATGCAGGTACACGAGCCGGGCGGGGCGCAAGCTGCCGCAGAGGTTCCAAGACTTTATTATGGACCCTGCCTCGTAATCAGTGCCGCATTGACGGTTAAAGTTGTAATAGAGCACTGTTAGTTCTAATGTTTGTTCATGTTCACTGTTTGGGGAAAAAGGAGGGATGTTGCGTAGTAATTCGCCAATGTGCGCATGCGTGAGCGGGAACGAGGCTCACACATGCGCTGTAGACAATAAATACGGCCCGCCGGCAGTTTGTGCCGGGGACCTGACTGGCAACACGTCTCCGGCGTGTCTCCTTGTGTGAATGCGGAGCACATGAGTGTATGACAGCGTGGGGCCCACCAACGCCCCCACGCCTCCCAACACTGATCATGTGCCCTCTAGTTGATTCACTGAGGGCAGAGTCTGCACAGTGGTGGTGCACTGTAGGCTTCCAGGGCACCCATGTGGCCTCCTATGGCCTTGATATTATGCTCCTGGAAGCTGGCCCACTTAATCCTTGAGGCCTGAAGTCACAGGGCTCCTTTGTACAGGAGCAGCGCTGGGGCGGTCTGATCGCTGCACGCTCTGCCACCGTTCTGCCAAGAGCGTGGGTCCTCGTGCTTCTCACGGAGCCGATATCTCGCAAGATCGCCTGCTCGCGATCTCGTGCCGTCTCCACACACAGCCACCATGAATGCTGAAACCATTGCTGCAACTGAGAGAAGGGCTGTTGTACACCAGTATATCTGGTTGCTATAGCAACTAGCAACTGGAATGAAAGCTTCAAAATACTGTTTGCTTTTTTCCAGGCTCCTCTGTCGTAAGAACCAATGATTGGTTCTATAAGAATATTTGCTCCAATCAGGACCTTCATAAGATGCACACACAAGTTTCATATTATGCCTTGTTGCCGAGGTCGCGGCACATGAAAGGACGCACACACTGAGGTGTAACATAAACCTCTTTATTCTTCGCTTCCCTTCTAGTAAATGGCGCCCTACGCGCCTTTCCCACAAAACCCCACTTCCCCGCTCCCACGTCACGCTGGCGCTCCGCCTCCCCAACGGAGGGGGCCGAGTGCCCTTAACTCATGGAGTGCTGGGTAACACTACCCCCGAACATTATATCCTAACATCAACTTAACATTCCTCAACAAGTCTTATCGGTTTCTTGATCACTCGTCGGGGCCTCTCATCTTGAGCTGTCGCCTCTAGGACAAGTGGATTGTTCACTCCCTGTCTCGTCCCTCCCGGATCCCCGACCGGAGGGGTCCACAGGTCATCTCTCTGCATGCGAGGTTCTGGGGAGACAGACCTCCTCGGCTCTTCCGAGCCTTCTCTCTTGATATAGTGTCTAAATTGTTGACAGTTCCTGGTGACGGCTCTATTTTGATCTTCAGCCGTCACCATAGTACCTTTTACTGCGACTACCCTCATGGGACTTGGGGCAAATCGTGGATCTGTCTTCCTGGTTATCGGTTGTTGCACAAGGACGTCGTCTCCTACCTGGAAATCTTTTGTTTCAGCGTGGCGCCTCGCATCAGTGTCACGTCTCGCCTTCTCCTTTGCTTCAGCATCACGTTGGAGAGTGTCAGTGTCAAGCGGTTCTTCACTTGACGGGATGCGTGGGATGCGGGTTCGCACCTCGTAGCGAAACATTAGTTCAGCAGGAGTCTTGTTCGTAACTTCATGCGGGGTATTCCTGTAAGCTCTCAGGAGGCGGCACAGTGCTTGATGCGGGTGGACTGCCTCCACCTTGGCTCTTTGTATCGCTTTCTTGATGGAGGCCATGAAGCGTTCCGCCATCCCATTCGCTTGCGGGTGTCGAGGGGTTATCTTCATGTGCTTGAAACCCAAATGCATCGCTAGCTCTCCAAACTCGTGCCCGCAGAATGGTGGTCCATTGTCAGACTTGATGGTTTTGGGAACCCCCCACTCGCTGAATACTTCCTCTAGCACCTCTGCCACCTGGGGAAACGCAGTGGTGGAGACCGATTTGACTATGGGGAACCTTGAATGTTCATCTATTAGCAGCAAAAGGTAGTCACCAGTTTCGGTCGGTCCGTAGAAGTCCACGGCCACTCGTTCCCAGGGGCGATCTGGTATCTGTGTGTGTTGCAGCGGGGGTGGACGTTCCATTGAGGCGGTGCACTGGCACGCATGGCAGTTTTTCACCCATTCATCGACCGCCACATCTAGGAAGGGAAACCAGACATAGCATCTCAACTGTTTCTTGGTGTTCTCCGCCCCTCGGTGACCTTCGTGGGCCGTGCGGACCACCTCGTTTCGTAGTGTGGCGGGGATAACAATCCTGCAGCCTCGTAGAAGAATGTTGTTGTCCTTCACAGCCAGTTCACCCTGCACTCTGGCCAGTCTCGCAATTTCCTGTTTGTTGACGCCCGGGTGGGCTAGCATAGCCCTGTGGTGGTCCTTCCATTTGCTGGTTAGAGTCAAGCTGATTGCAAGGGCTGTCGTCGGGTCGGCGGCAGATGCGGCGGCCACCCTTTCGAGGGACAACGCTGGTGGTAGCGAACGATCTGCTATATATTGCACATAGGCCACATCTCCTTTCCGCGTCAGCGGGGGCCCCACAGGGTGTCGGGACAGATAATCAGCTGGGTTCAGCTCACCTCCGGGGCGATGGATGATGTCGTAGTTGTACTCTTGAAGCCGGATGCCCCACCGCTCAATCCTTGGTGGCATCTTGGTGTGCGGGTTCCCGAACAGGGATAGGAGTGCCTGGTGGTCGGTAATCAGCGTGAACTTCTTCCCGATGAGGAAATTGTGGAAGTGTTCACATGCCCATACTGCGGCTAAACTCTCCTTCTCGGCCTGCGAATAAGCCAGCTCCGGCGTGGATAGCGCTCTGCTCGCATAAGCGACCACATGTCTCGGGTTGATGTCCGCCCCACTGGTTTGAGCTAGTATGGCCCCAAGGCCGACTGGGCTTGCGTCCACCACTACCTCGGTGTGCCAAGCGGGGTTAAAGTAGGCCAGTCGGTGGGCCTCCGTGAGGGCCTGCTTGATGGCAGTGAATGCCTGCTGGCATGCGGGAGTCCACTCGAACACCGCCTCCTTCTGCAGGAGCCTCCTCAACGGGTCGGTGAGGGAGGCAAAGTGGGGGATGTATCTCGCACAGTACCCCGCCATGCCAAGGAAAGAGCGGACGTCCGCAACCTGCAGCGGTTCGCCAAGGCCAGTGATTGTGGCAACTTTGTCGGGATCCGGCATCATCCCTTCCCCGGAGAAGATGTGGCCGAAGAATTTAAGTTTTGTCTTGCTGAATCTGCACTTGGAGATGTTGAGCGTGAGACCAGCAGCTTGAAGGGCTTCACACGTGGCGTGCAGCGCTGTGTCGTGGGACTCCTTGGAGGCGCCGAACACAAGTATGTCGTCGCTGTAATTCAGAGCACCCTTAACGGGTCTGATAAATTGACGTATGGCTTCCTGAAAAATCTCCGCAGCAGACGAGATACCGAAATTCAGTCTGCGGTACCGGAATAGGCCATCATGTGTCGCAAATGTTGTGATGACTCGAGAGTCAGGATGAAGCTCCAGCTGATGATAGCCCTGCACCAGGTCGAGCTTGGAAAACATCTGGGCGTTGTTCAACTGCACAATCATGTCTTCTATGCATGGACCCGGGTGTCTCTCCCGCTGGATAGCCGTGTTGGCCACCCTCATGTCCACACATAGACGGATTTTCCCACCTTCTTTCGGTACGACCACCAGGGGGGAGACCCATGGGGTTGGGCCCGTTGCTGGCTCAATAATGTCGTCGGAGAGTAATTGCTGGAGAGCCTCGGACACTGCCTCTTGGAGGTGAAACCCGACCCGTCTGGGGTGTTGCGGCACTGGGCGTACCAGCGGGTCGATGTGTAGCTTGATGGGAGGGGCTCTGAGTTTTCCCAATCCAGTACACAGCTTTGGGAATCTTTCCATTATGTAGTCTTGTGTGATTAGGTTCTGGTTTCGAACGCATGCTATTGTGCTAATTGAGTCCTTCGGCTTGCTTGAGGTAGCGTTAATGGTATCACCTGCTTTCACGTGTATCTCGATCAGACCCAGGCGGGATGCTGTATGGTAGCTGATAAGGCATCTACTCCTGGTGAGCGAGCGAATGACGTGGATGGTGGTGTCCACCTGTCGTCCATTCAGGAGAAACCGTTGAGCGAATTGTCCCACCGTCTGCAGAGGGGTAGCAGCGCCCCACTGGAAGATTCTTGAATGTGACGGGGTAAGCTGTGGTGGGTCTGACATCCTGCCGTAGTCCTGCTCGCCCATGATGTTCACGGTGGCGCCAGAGTCGATCATGAACTGGAATTGGTAATTTCCCATCTTGATCGGGATTTTTGGGGCTTCGCGCGCCTCTTCGTTGTCAAGAATGAGATTGACGAACTCGTCCTGGTCATATGGATCATGCGGCGCATTGTAGGCTGCCTCTTGATCTTCGTGATAGAATGCCTCCGGCCTTTGTTCCATGGGGGGGTTTTCATATTCATCCATGAACTGTCTGGGCTGGTCCACCTGGTCTGGTTGCACGTAGTATCCCTGCATTTGGTATTCATCGATTGCTCTGACATATCGTCTCTGGTTTTACCCTTGTTGGTACTGCCTCGGTTGATTGTATTGTGAAGGTGGCGGCCGAAACGGCGTTCTGGCGGGTGCTTGTGGACGCATCAGGGGAAATGGTATGCCCTCCCTGCATACAGAGTGGAAATGCCCCTCTCTTCCGCAGTTCGTGCACCGTTGGGATAATGCTGGGCACGACCCGGAGTGTGGGAAGGACATCCCGCACCGATAGCACTGTCTTTGCTGGCGCGGGGTTGGTGCCCCTGGTGCTCTATATTGTTGTGGTCCTCTGTCGCCTTGTCGAGGCGGCTGTATGGCGCCTATGAGTTCATTGGTGTCTTGTTTGGGGTTATTTGTGTTGCTCATGGATGAGGCTTGTGCATCCACTCTCTCGTGTATGCGAGCGAGTTCGCTCACTTCGGGGATGGTGAGAGGCTTTTTCAAAAGTTGTTTCTTGAGTGCAGGAGAGAGACAACCTTCTATCACTCTCAGCCGTATTGCTTCTTCTAGGGAGAAAGCGTCGAACTGGCAGTTGGCACCTTTCACTCTTAGGCGCGTTATGAACTCATCAACAGTCTTGTGTGGCAGCTGGGTGCATTTGTTGAACAGATATCTCTCATAGTCTCGGTTGACTTCGATGATGAGTAGCTTGTCCAGGGCCTTAATCAGGTTGGGGAAGGTGCCTTGTTCTGCCATCGGGATTGTTTTTACTACAGTCTTGATTTCACCCCCCACGAGGTTGAGAAAGATGTCCCTTATGTTGGGGGAGTCACCATCGCCGGACCCCCGCACAAAATGGTGGAAATCTTCCATCCAGTCAGTCCACCTGGGACCTTTTGTCGCTTGAGGCGTCATGGTGAATGGCGGGGGCAGCCTCAGCTGTATTGATTTTGCTGCGCGCACAGGCTGCGGGGACCCAGGATTGGATCCCTGGACACTCATGTCGTCAAGAGATGAGACCTCTGGGATCTTCAGGCGGTGTGTGGTTCTGGGGACACGGGCGTGTATCAGCGCACTCACCCAAACGTGCGGCGGCAGGTCCGGCTATGGACCTTTAACGGTGAGAGGTGGCTCACAGACGTCGCTGGCGTGGTCCGTGGCAAAGGGCTGGAGCAGCCGCAGGCATGCGTAAGCAGTGGGGGCCGCCTGGCGTGGAGGATGCGGTACACACGCGTTTGTTGAAGTAAATGAGAAATGTTTTTTTTTTTTTTTTTTTTTTTTTCTTCAGCCGCGGCCTTGTATGCGGAGGAGGAGGAAAAGCGCGGCGGGTCCGCGGCCGCCCGCGCGCGAGCACTGGCGGGTAGCTGCACCTAGCGCCACGGAAGGAGGAGCAGGAGGAGGAGGCTCCGCGTGGTTCCCTGCAAGCGAGCCGGGACGCGGCGGACTGCCGCTGGAGGACTCCGGTGTGCGAGGAACAGCCTCGTCGCCAATGTTGCCGAGGTCGCGGCACATGAAAGGACGCACACACGGAGGTGTAACATAAACCTCTTTATTCTTCGCTTCCCTTCTAGTAACTGGCGCCCTACGCGCCTTTCCCACAAAACCCCACTTCCCCGCTCCCACGTCACGCTGGCGCTCCGCCTCCCCAACGGAGGGGGCCGAGTGCCCTTAACTCATGGAGTGCTGGGTAACATGCCTGCGCAGTGATTTGTCAGTGACATTAACACTGAGCCTGCCTTGCACTAGCTGCATAGCACCTTCTCTTGTGTTCCATGAAATAGTTGTTAACATTTATAAACAGGCTATCGTTGAATTGCAATTGCAGATGCAATGCTATGCTTGTTAATAATCTACAGCCAAACCACAATTTTAAATGTTGTGCATCTTGCTGATCTTAAACCCTGGTGCTTGGGTTTTGAAGTCAGTAAGCTGCACCACCATGCAGGCTGCTCGAAGCCTTTTTTTTCTTTTCTTGTAATTACATTTCCTCACTGTTCCATCAAATTAAAGGAACGTTCCTTTCTAGGATTCAATGCTTGCACTCAGGAGTGAGACGTCACAAGTTGATTAGAAAAAGGTACCTCACTGCCCCTCTCAGTATGTTACGTCTGCCTTGTCTTCTTATATGAATGTAAACAATCAACTGAGGATGACGATCTGCCGTGTTGTGGTTCCCTCATAAAAGAGAAGGTAATGTTACATGTCAACGTGAATAAAAAGTGACTATTTCAATGCCCTCCTTTAAGGAACATCTGAAAAGAACCTGAACAAGTTACAAATTGTAAAAAAACAATGCCATCCAAGTGGCAGTAGACTGAAGGAAACATGACCACACCTCTGATGCCAGAAGAGCCGCTCACTGGCACCCTGTCGGGGAAAGGATCACATTTAAAAGTCCTCTACATCTCTCACAGCTGCCTGTAAAATGACGCACCTTCCTGCCTTGGCCTCCTAGGTTCGCCAGAAGAAAGTAGGGGGATCCAGCTTCCCTGCCTTTGAAGCCACCCACTGGAACAATATACCTCTCAACTTGTGAGCCACCCCCTCCTACCTCTCATTCCAAAGGAAGCTCAAGCCTCACCTATTTTGCAAATCTGCTTCACCTTGCCTATTTCACATGCTTTGTTCCTTTGCCTGAAACTCATCTTTTTCTGTAACTGGCGCCTAGATGCCCACAGGCTTTGTGCGCTGTTATAAATACAAAAATAAATAAACAAATAAGACACAACCGAGGTCGGAAGCTTAGTTTTCGCCGTATTCCTTTGCCCTAATTGAATGGTTAAGGAAGCGCTATATATAGAATAAATAGTGCAGAACAACGCTCTGGGAATGTTTTTTATAAAGCTGCTGGAAAGTTTGTGAGCTTTGAATAATTCTCTATGTTTCACCGCTGGATTGCTGACCCATTTGCAGGAAGTGAATGAGCCCCCATTACGGGATATTTACAGAAAGTATAAAAGGTGTATATACTGTTCAGGAAGCACACTTATTTTTTTTAAGTAGTTAAATAAAAAGATGAGCAGTTATTAATCCATGCAAAGATGTGTCATGCTCTTATGAGCTATTCATCCAGTCCTGCTTTTTTGTTGTTGTTGCATTCTGGGACGTGTAGTTTGATTTAGAATGGGGAAATCAATACAGGAATACAAAAAAAAAACGCAGGATGAACATCTCTCAAATGCTATGAAGCATTTTGGCATATATAATTCCAGGATTTAGCATGTATCTTTATTTTTTGGGGGTTTGTACTTCAGCCAAAATTGGCTAATCTGCAGATGTCCGCTTTGGAAACATGGAGCGCTGAAGTGGATGTATCATGCATTCAGTACAACTAGGAGTTCCATGATGAGAAGTTTTAATGCAAACAAGTTATAAAGAGGGTAGCTGACATGGACAAAAAATCTAAAGTACCCATTTTAGTGAAATGCTGTTTGTGTTCTGCACGCTCCACACTGAGCAGCCCTGCTGATATCTGCCAGGGACAAGCACTGCTATTGCACCTATTCAAAGAAGGGTGTTTGAAATGCAGCTACATTTGGATTAAGCGAGTATTGCATTCCATACAATGAGCCAGTGTAGCTATTTGTTTTGGCTTTAAGAACGCTTATCTACCAAGATTTTGTTTATCATGAACTTGGTTTGATAGTGCTGTAGAGCAGTTAGACCCAGAAGTGGATTAAGATGTTTTGCTGTAATGTCTCTTCAGTTATTTAAACAAGGGATTTCTGCTGTGCAATACTTTTTTTTGACAGATCAGACGCTACAAGTTGGGCTGTAGTTGCTGTGGCGCTGCCCGTAATGACGGGCCTACACGGCGGCGTGACGTTGCACGCCGCCGCCCCGAATATCCAAATATAAATAAAGGGGCGTTCCCGGCCGCGGACAGAGCGACCGGGAAGCCCGAACCGAAAGGCTGTGTGTGTGTCCTTTCGGGTGGGGGCTTGCGGGCACGCTGTGGGGGCTCAGGACTGCCCCCCAACAGTGGCGACGAGCGAGTGCGGATGCCCGGGCCTGGCGGTGAAGGCTTCCGAAATTTTTTTGCATGAACGGAACACCTTGATGCTCCGTCTTACGCCGTGGCTGCGGCTCGTACATGCGGCCGGCGGCCATTTTGTCTGGTAGGCCGCGGATGTTCTCCGAGCTCCGGTTTGGAGGGGGAATTGAATCCGGGCCAAATTTTTGGAAATTCTGCTTGCAGGCAGCATGATCTGCACACGCATGGTTGGATTGTGGATTTTCATGTAGTTTTGGTGCTACTACGTCGTGTGAAAGCCAGGAGAAGGGTTAACATGGCTGGACCTGCTTAGCCTACTCCTGTCATGATCTCTGCTTCCAAAAGGTCAGGGTTTTCCCAACTCCCTTGGAAGCAGATCCATAACCCAGGTTCCGAGTGCCAACCAGTCCCAATTGGGACCTTTTGGACCCAGTCCTGGCGCCAGTGGCACCAGGTTCATAAATATGCCCAGTCCCAGCGCTGGAAGCGCCGGGCTCATAATGCTTGGGTGGACTTACCTGCAGCAGACCATGCTGCTTACTTGCCTGCCAGTTGAGCCTCTGATCCTCTTCTGTTTGGAACTACTTTTCCTGTTGGGTGGGGCAGGAGCCACTCCCTAGATTCAGAACACTGGAACACTTCTGGAAAGCAGGAACTCTTTTCTTACCTAGGCGTGGCTGTGGAAGGAGACACCTAAGCACTACAGGAGGCTATTTAAACCACACCCGATGGATGAATCTTGCTTTGCGTTATTCTGCATCCTCTGCAGCAGAACGCTCATCGTGTCTTCTGCATCTGATCCTGGGACTAAGGAAAAAGGCTTACCATCCTGAATCCAGTCTTCAGCAACACCTATAAAGACAAGAAAGAACAGGTTAGCATTACTGTCTTCAGTGACAGCTCTTCACTTACCTGGTCCATCGGCTGTCACCAACGCCTCGCGCTGCATTCTGGCATCTGAAAGACAAAGGCTTACCTACTCTTCGTGCGCTCCGGAGCTCTTCACACTGCATTCCGGCATCTGAAAGACAAAAGCTTACCAACTCTTCGCACGCTCCGGAGGCCTTCGGCGCTGCATCCCGCATCTGAAAGACAAAACAAGGTGCGTTTAAAGACATTGGGGAACTTTAATACTCACGTGCCATTACTCCTTTCCACATCTAACCCAGTGGGTAATCCGGCACCCTGCAGCCGCTCCGAACTTGTACCTGCAAAATAAAAAGACAGTTAGAGCGCATCGTGAAGCAGGCAACAAGCGCTTACTTACGTGCTTCCAGGCGCTTCTATTCATCACACGGGCTCCATCTTCAACTCACTTCAGCCCGTCATCCGCCATCGCCGGAACCCTGCAAAACAAGAAACATCATTACCAAAGACTTTAAAGACATTAGAATTACTCGAAACTTACCGTTCGTGCAGTAAACAACGGACAGCAGTCCTCTGAAGTCAAGAGGCCTGCTCCCCTTATCCAGTGAAGAAACTGGTTACAGCACCCTTCCCCGAGGCAGATGGAGAGCACGGTGTTCACTTACCTAAGGTGAGAGCGTTAACCTTTGGGGTTCTACAGGAGAAGAGAAAGGGAAGAAGAGAGAGACATTCAATAACCCAGTTCCTTAATCCCATATTTTCTATCTGCAGACATCTTACCCTTCAAGTCAGACATACAGTGCACAGAGGTCCAGCCCAAAGAGCCAGCCGTGTGTTACACATCACCTTTGCAGATACGGTATACGCCCAGTCAAGACTGGCGCCTCTACGGGAATCAGGTGAGCGTTACAGAACGCAAAGCCTACCACAAAACTCCCGTCCAGGCGCTATGGAAACCTCGGATACCGACCAGCTAGCCCAGTTACTTGGGGAACTAAGGGCAGAAGTGCATGCAGCCCGTCAGGAAACGAACGCTCTAAGAAGGGAACTGATTATTTCCAAGGAGCGAACAGATGATCTCGCTAGACAATTGCTACAGTCACAAGCCGGACAGACCCCGTTACCCGCATCTGAGGGAAATCTTCCTTCTACATCCTCTATGAATCCAGTGCAGATCAACCTACCTGGGAATGTACCTCTGGCTCCGCCCGAACGATTTTCTGGTGACCCAAAGAGGTTTGCAGTATTTATCAATCAGTGCCGGTTGCATTTCTTATGCCGGCCAGCAGCCTTTCCAACTGATCAAGCTAAAGTAGCTTTCGTGCTTTCGTACCTTAGTGGCAATGCGGCAGACTGGTCGATCCCTCTAGTAAATCAAGATGATCCGGTCCTCTATGATTTTCAAGCTTTTCAGCTCAGTATGGAAAAACTGTTCGCAAGACATTCACAGGGGCAGGCCTTGGACAATGAGCTTCTTTCGTTGCGACAAGGTAATCAAGACCTTTTGGCTTATATTGCGTCTTTCAACAGACTGATAGTGGAAACTCAATGGCCTGAGGACAAAAGGATTACGCTGTTTTATAGAGGTCTACGTGGAGAGCTCATAGATGTGTGTGTTGTTGTTTACATTGACGACATCCTCGTTTATTCTTCATCGGAATCTGAACATCGGAAACACGTGAAAATGGTCCTCGAAAGATTGCGTCAACACAAACTTTTCGCTAAGTTGGAAAAATGTGTTTTCAACGTGACTGAAGTTGAATTCTTGGGATTCATATTATCACCTGGCGGAGTGCGTATGGATTCAAAGAAGGTCGATGCAGTTCTCAAATGGCCATCACCATCCTCCGTAAAAGGTGTGCAAAGCATGTTAGGCTTCGCTAACTTTTACCGCAGGTTTATCCCCGAATTCTCTCGAATAGTCCAGCCCATCACTGCCTTGTTAAAGAAAAACAAACGTTTTGAATGGTCTACCGAGGCGGAACAAGCTTTCCAGGATTTGAAGACTAAATTTATCTCTGCACCAATCTTAAAACACCCTCGCCCCGAACTCCCCTACATCGTGGAAACTGATGCTTCAAGCCTTGCCATGGGGGCAGTTCTATCACAAAAGGACCCGGTAACCAATCAGTTGCATCCCGTGGCATTTTGGTCCCGCAAATTCTCGCCTCCTGAAATCAATTACACGATTACTGACAAGGAACTTCTGGCTATCAAGTCTGCCTTTAAGGCTTGGCGGCATTATCTGCTGGGGGCCCGACACACCGTTACTGTGATTACGGATCACCGAAACCTGCAATATTTGAAAACCGCAAAAGCCCAATCCTCTAGACAACTCCATTGGGCATTATTCTTTGCTGAGTTTGACTTCATAATTACCTATCGACCTGGTACAAAGAACGGTAAAGCTGATGCCCTTTCTCGGATGGGAGTGGAAGAACACTTGATCAACCCTAAACCTGTACCAATCATTCCCGAACAAAGAATTCTGGGTGTAATCGCCACAGAATCCATAGAGGAAGTTAAAGATAAGGCCAGGCAACTTGTAACTCCAGCAGACATACAGAATTGGCATCTGCAGGTAAAGGACTTTGCAGTAAAGGACAACTTATTGTATTTCCAAGAATGATTATACCTACCCAGCACAGATTTACAGAAAAAAGTAATCTCTTGTCATCATGATTCTTTAATGGAAGGACATCCCGGTATGGCCAAGACCTCAGAAAAGATCAAGCGCTACTTCTGGTGGCCGTCTTGGAAAAAAGATATCAGAGACTTTATAATGTCCTGTGGAGTATGCGCCCAAAACAAGAGTCAAAAGGTAAGACCAGCAGGCCTCTTACGCCCTATTGACATCCCACCTCGCCCTTGGCATACGCTTTCTATGGACTTCATCACCGATCTACCTCCATGCTCCGGATACAATACGATTCTAGTAATCGTGGACTTATTCTCCAAGATGGCGCATTTCATTCCGCTCAAAGGCTTGCCAACAGCAGCAACTCTGGCCCGAGAATTTCTCGAAAACATCGTCCGACTGCACGGTTTTCCTTCGGTTCTAATTTCGGATCGAGGTAGTCAATTTATTTCTCATTTTTGGCAAAGTTGCTGTCGGTCAGCTCAAATTGATGTGAGACTATCGACCAGTCACCACCCTCACACCGACGGACAAACCGAGAGGACCAATCAAACTCTGGAACAGTATTTACGCTGCATGCTGCAACAAACTGAAAAAACTTGGAAAGACATCCTTTGGATAGCCGAATATGCCTACAATAACTCTGTCCATTCGGGAACTGGGAAAACCCTGTTTTTTCTTTTGTACGGCAGTCACCCTCGAACCTCGGAGTTGGATCCCCTCCAAGATCTTGAAACACCAGCAGTAGACTACCTACATTCTACAATCACCCAAGCCTTTAAGGAAGCTGTTTCTCACCTTCAAAGGGCTAAAGAACAATACAAGAAAGGAGCAGATCAACATCGGAAGGAAGCCCCTCAATATCAAGTAGGGGATCAAGTCTGGTTATCCACCAAATATCTACCTCTAAAAGGGCCACGCACATTCAACCCAAGATACCTTGGTCCCTATTCCATCACTACCATAGTAAACCCAGTAGCGGTCAAGTTGGACTTGCCCCCGCACATGAAGATACATCCGGTCTTCCACGTCTCTCTATTAAAACCCATGCAACCTCAAACCCGACTAACTAAATCTCCAAAACCTATCCTAGTTGATGGAGAACTCGAGTTTGAAGTCAAAAGCATTCTGGACTCCAAGATCTCCAAATCTAAACTATTTTACCTAATTGACTGGAAAGGCTACGGCCCCCAAGAGAGATCCTGGGAACCTGCTGAAAATGTCCACGCTCCTCGCCTAATCAAAAGATTCCACCGAACATTTCCTGACAAGCCAAAACCCCTGGAGAAGCCCGGTTTGGGAGGGGCCTTGAGGGGGGGTACTGTCATGATCTCTGCTTCCAAAAGGTCAGGGTTTTCCCAACTCCCTTGGAAATAGATCCATAACCCAGGTTCCGAGTGCCAACCAGTCCCAATTGGGACCTTTTGGACCCAGTCCTGGCGCCAGTGGCACCAGGCTCATAAATATGCCCAGTCCCAGCGCTGGAAGCGCCGGGCTCATAATGCTTGGGTGGACTTACCTGCAGCAGACCATGCTGCTTACTTGCCTGCCAGTTGAGCCTCTGATCCTCTTCTGTTTGGAACTACTTTTCCTGTTGGGTGGGGCAGGAGCCACTCCCTAGATTCAGAACACTGGAACTCTTCTGGAAAGCAGGAACTCTTTTCTTACCTAGGCGTGGCTGTGGAAGGAGACACCTAAGCACTACAGGAGGCTATTTAAACCACACCCGATGGATGAATCTTGCTTTGCGTTATTCTGCATCCTCTGCAGCAGAACGCTCATCGTGTCTTCTGCATCTGATCCTGGGACTAAGGAAAAAGGCTTACCATCCTGAATCCAGTCTTCAGCAACACCTATAAAGACAAGAAAGAACAGGTTAGCATTACGGTCTTCAGTGACAGCTCTTCACTTACCTGGTCCATCGGCTGTCACCAACGCCTCGCGCTGCATTCTGGCATCTGAAAGACAAAGGCTTACCTACTCTTCGTGCGCTCCGGAGCTCTTCACACTGCATTCCGGCATCTGAAAGACAAAAGCTTACCAACTCTTCGCACGAAAGACAAAACAAGGTGCGTTTAAAGACATTGGGGAACTTTAATACTCACGTGCCATTACTCCTTTCCACATCTAACCCAGTGGGTATTCCGGCACCCTGCAGCCGCTCCGAACTTGTACCTGCAAAATAAAAAGACAGTTAGAGCGCATCGTGAAGCAGGCAACAAGCGCTTACTTACGTGCTTCCAGGCGCTTCTATTCATCACACGGGCTCCATCTTCAACTCACTTCAGCCCGTCATCCGCCATCGCCGGAACCCTGCAAAACAAGAAACATCATTACCAAAGACTTTAAAGACATTAGAATTACTCGAAACTTACCGTTCGTGCAGTAAACGACGGACAGCAGTCCTCTGAAGTCAAGAGGCCTGCTCCCCTTATCCAGTGAAGAAACTGGTTACAGCACCCTGCCCCGAGGCAGATGGAGAGCACGGCGTTCACTTACCTAAGGTGAGAGCGTTAACCTTTGGGGTTCTACAGGAGAAGAGAAAGGGAAGAAGAGAGAGACATTCAATAACCCAGTTCCTTAATCCCATATTTTCTATCTGCAGACATCTTACCCTTCAAGTCAGACATACAGTGCACAGAGGTCCAGCCCAAAGAGCCAGCCGTGTGTTACACATCACCTTTGCAGATACGGTATACGCCCAGTCAAGACTGGCGTCTCTACGGGAATCAGGTGAGCGTTACAACTCCATGCTTATGGCTTAATTTTTGGAACACCTATACACCGGTGGGTGGCATTGGATGGAGACAGCATCTTTCTTCGTCCCCTTCATCATCAAATGGCTGTGGTATCTTCTTCGTCCTCTTCATCATCGGAGAAGGCTGTGATTGAGAGACATTCATACCAGCACGCCTTATTCCTGGTCCTTGGAGCTGGTGGCTGTCCCAGGTGAGCTGTGAGGCTCGTAGTGTGTATCTGGTATCGGATTTAACAGTTATAGACACTCACACTGTGGATGGTGAAGGGTGGCTGAGTTGCGGCCTCCAGGACAACTGGTGGGGGTGCCTGTGCGCTCAGACCTATGGTTGACTCTGAAGATTCGGATGACGGGGCTGTGGCTGCACCGCTTCCACAACAGGCTGGGCAGCCTCCAGTAATTCCAATGCAACAGCCAGTACCGGCTCTACAGTTGCCCCTGCAAGGACCTCCAGCAGCGCTGCCAGCTGCCCAACCTGGACCCCCCATCATGGCTCAGGCAAGAGCACCGGCGGCCCACGCCGCTTTGCAGCCCATTCTGGAATTTGACGCATCAGGGCCACCTTCGAGCATGGGCCCCCAGTGGAGGAGATGGATGAGTCGCCTTGATATGTATTTCAGGCTCTCACAGGTGACGGACGATGACAGCAGAGTGGCCACCATGCTGTACTCCGCAGGGCCTGCAGTCCAGGAAATATTTCAATCCCTCACACCTGCCAATGCCTTCTATGACGTGGCCAAGGCGGCACTCCTTGCACATTTCCTCCCCCTTGCCAATGTGGACTATGAGAGATTTGTTATGCTGTCGGCCAAACAGAAGGATGATGAGACGCTGGACACCTTCTATGGTCGTTTGCGCCGCCTCTCCCTAGGATGTGCGTGGACGGACGCGGAAGACATGATGCGCACAATGTTAATCCAGGCATGCTCCTCCGGCAAACTCAGGAGGCAGGTCCTGAGAGAGCCAGGCATCACTCTGCCCCGCATACTGGAGCTCGGCCGTTGCCATGAGGTGGCGGAGGCTCGGGCCAATAAGATGGAGGCAGGATCCCGGTCAGTGAGGTCGGAGGAGGTGTGCGTCGTGTGGCGAGGTGGCAGAGGCATGAGACGTCCTGGTGGAGGACCCCGTGACAGGGCAGGCAGAGCCGGGGAATCGTGCCAGAAATGCGGGTACGACCTTCCTCACACTACAGAGTGTCCGGCGGTGGGAAAGACCTGTGGCAGGTGTGGACTGGCCGATCACTTTTCAAGGGTATGCCGGGCAGCCCTGCCGGTGATGGTGCCGAGAGGCCAGGCACGGACGTGGAATCCACGCCAGAACCCGCTGCCGAATGTGGCCCAGGTAGATCAGGGCGAAGTGGATCCCCAGGCAGAGGGTGCTGAGGAAGAGGAGGAGGAGAACATCTTTTTCGTCTCGAGCGTGGAAACCCTGAAAAGAAAGAGTCGGAGGCAGCCCAGATGTGTGGTAGAGGTCAACCACTCCCCAGTCCCGGTGCTTGTGGATACGGGGGCCTCAGTCAATGTAATGGCCAGAGGACATTATGACACGCTTGAACCCCTCCCAGGTCTGGTCACACCGAAGGCTCGCATATTTGCGTTTGGAGGGCTGGAACCGATACCACTAGATGGTGCCTTTATAGCCAGTGTTGAACATGACGGCTCACAGATCAAGGCTCGCTTCTATGTAACTCCTGTGAGCGACAACACCCTGCTCAGCTGTGCAGCTGCCGAGGCCCTGGGGATTGTCAGTTTCGCCTATTCAGTCTACATGGAAGACATTAATGATCTCCTAGACAAGTATGCAACACTCTTCAGTGGGATCGGAAAGATGACCGGTGAACCGGTTTGGCTTCACATTGATGAGTCGGTGCAACCTATTGCCCTGAAACACCGCAGGGTACCGTTTCATCTAAGGGAGCAGGTGGACAAAGAGCTGGACAGTTTAGTAAACCTGGACATCATCGAAAAGGTGGAAGGCCCGACCCCCTGGGTGTCTCCGATCGTGGTGGCCAGAAAACCTAAGCAACCTGATTCTGTCCGCATCTGTGTGGACATGAGACTCCCTAACAAGGCAATAAAGAGGGAGCGGCATCTTACACCCACGATCGACGACATAATTGCTGAAGCACAAGGGGCTCGGTTCTTTTCGAAACTGGACCTCCGAGCAGGTTACCACCAGGTCGTTCTCCACCCTGAATCCAGGTACATAACAACGTTTACCACCCACCGGGGATTGTACCGATATAAGAGGTTGAGTTTTGGAGTGTCATCTGCCGCCGAGGTGTTCCAGAACATCATTAGGGGTGCCCTAGCAGATCTCGAAGGCGTCCTCAACATCAGCGATGACATTCTGGTGTTCGCAAAAACGGAGGTGGCCCATATGAGGAGGCTGGGAAAGACTCTGGAACGGCTCCAGTCACTGGGCCTTACCCTTCATAAGGAAAAGTGCGAGTTCATGCGCACCTCCATTTAATTCTTCGGCTTTGTGTTCAAGGAGGGAGGGGGTGTCGCCCGACCCAAGAAAGGTCCAGGACATCAAATCGGCGCAACCTCCCGAATCGGTGTCTGATGTGAGGAGCTTCCTGGGGATGGTGACCTACTGTGGGCGTTTCATCCAAAACCTCGCCTCAAGATCGGAACCACTTCGGGCGTTGACGAAGAAGGAGTCAACGTGGCACTGGGGCCCACTTGAGCAGGCCGCTTTCGAGGACATTAAGGCTGCCCTCACGACGGAAGACACCATGGCATTCTTCGACCCCGCCCTGGAATCAGAGATCGTTGTTGATGCAAGCCCATTTGGCCTGGGGGCCGTGCTAACTCAACTGGATCGCAACGGGAGTGTTCGCCCCGTGGCATACGCCATTAAGGCACTCTCAGAGACTGAGCAGAGGTACTCCCAGATCGAGCGGGAGGCACTCGCAGTGCTGTGGGGCTGCAGACATTTTCGACTCTATGTCTTGGGTCGTCCGGTGACGGTGGTAACCGATCACAAACCGTTGCTTCCAATCCTGGTCGGGTCATCGTCAAAACCCCTGGCCAGGATCGAGAGGTGGATGCTCGCCCTCCTTGAGTACTCTGTTACCTTGGTATACAGGCCTGGGGCCAACAATGCAGCGGACTACCTCTCCCGTCACCCGGGGGTGTGCGGGGGAGAGGGGCATGATATCTGTGAAGAAGAGGCTGACAGCCATGTACGGATGGTGGTGGAGGCGGCCACACCAAACGCGATGCCATTGGCGGAGCTGGAGGCCACGGCGGCCCAAGACGAATGTTTTCAAATATTGAGGCACTCGATGCAACACAGCCCCTGGAAGTCCATCCTCGAGGCTGTGGCTGGGAGAACACAAGAGGCCAGAACAACACTTGAACAGCTGTGGAAAGTGAAGGACGAGTTGTCGTTTTCGGAGTCGGGCCTGCTGCTCCGGGGTGACCGGATTGTCGTCCCACTTTCAAAAGTGAGGGAGGTCATCACTTTGGCCCACCACGGACATCAAGGCGCAGCCAAGACCAAGGCGCGGCTCCGGTTGAAGGTCTGCTTTCCTGAACTAGAGAAGAGGGTTGATGACTTTGTAGCGGCATGCGTGTGGTGTCAGGCAGCCTCTCCTCTGCAACGGAAGCTGGCGATAGAAGCGATGCCCCGAGGCACACGGCCTTGGGAGGTCGTCCACGCAGACTTTGGCTCGACGTCGGTGGGCACCCACTTCCTGGTAATTGTTGATGAGCACTCTAGATATCCAGAGGTGGAGTTCGTCGAATCCGTGGCGTTTGAGCATGTGGTGGTGGCGGTGGAGAAGATCTTTGCAGCCCACGGGTTTCCCCTCACTCTGTGCTCAGACAATGGGGCTCCTTTCCAAAGTGAGCGGTTCTCCGAGCTCATGGAGAGCTGCGGGGTGCAGCACAGGAAGGTGTCACCGCTGTGGCCCCGAGCCAATGGCGATGCGGAGAGACTCATGCGGACTCTTAACAAGACATTCCGAATCGCTCAGGGACAGGGTCAGCCCCTCCAACGGGCCCTGTATCAATTCCTGCGGGTGTATAGCACCACCCCGCATGCCTCCACTGGAGTGGCTCCCGCAGAAGCGCTATTCAAGAGATGCCCCCGGGGCCTGCTACCCGAGGTCGGGGAGAAGGAGCCTGGAGTGACTGATAACCAGCGGGTTGAAGCGGAAAGGCGAGTGAGAATTGACCAAGAAAACCTGCGAAGGGGTCTCCGGCCTCAACGGCTTGAGCCGGGAGACGAAGTTCTCATCCGTAACCGACACCCCCATGGGAAACTCTCACTCCCCTATGAACCCGAGCCATTGGATGTTGTGGCGGTCAAGGGATCCATGGTGACGGCCTCGGATGGGCGATCTGCCGTCACCCGGAATGTGAGCTTCTTCAAGAAGCTGGGTGATCCACGGACTGAAACTCCACCTGAACCTGACCCACCAGAGGACCCCGATGACGGAGATCTCCGTGAGGATGTCCCAGACTCCCCAATCCGGGGAGCCGCGGCTGAAGGACGTCACGGGCCGGAGGTAGGCAGGAGGTACCCCCAGAGGGCAGGGCGAGGGAAACCTGCTTACCTCAGCGAGTATGTTCTTGGACAATTAGCTAGTAAACTGTGATGAAGGGATCCGGGTGGTTGACAATAAAGGGGTGTTGGGTGTGCAGTGGTATTTGTAGTGTAGGTGTGTGTTAAAAGTTATTACAGTTAAAATTGCAGCTGTTGTGGTTCCTCCCGAAAAAGGAGGAGTGTGGCGCTGCCCGTAATGACGGGCCTACGCGGCGGCGTGACGTTGCACGCCGCCGCCCCGAATATAAATAAAGGGGCGTTCCCGGCCGCGGACAGAGCGACCGGGAAGCCCGAACCGAAAGGCTGTGTGTGTGTGTGTCCTTTCGGGCGGGGGCTTGCGGGCACGCTGTGGGGGCTCAGGACCGCCCCCCAACAGTTGCCAGAAAAGATTGCATGGCTGGTACAGTCAGTACTTTGAGTGGGGTGTGAAATCGAGGTGGGGCTCTGGAAATGGCACCCCTTCAACACTTGCTGGCTTTGATTAAAATTGTGTTGGGTGCTACAGAGACTGAGAGAGCCCCATCAGTACCACCGTTCATGGACAGAGTGCCGGGCCTCCATTTCATTCAGTTTCGACCCACTTATAGCCCTGGGTACATAGTGCAGAAACACTGAGTACTCAGTCAATACACGTCTATGAATCTTTTTGCACCATTTTGGTAGCTCAGGATGGTTTGGTGGCCTTACCCCTTCATGCTGTCAGTTGACTTCCAATCTTTAATCCATTATTTTATGTCATCTCGTTCGGATTACAAAAATATGCTATAAGCAACCCTGCTGACGTGCCTCAGAAAGAATCTTTGGTGCAGAAAGCTGCTACTGCGAAGGTTGGAACATGCCTTATGCTTTCAGCTATTGCTACCCATTCTGCACAATCTATACTGGCTACAGATAGTTTTCTGTGAATTACAAGCTGGCCTTAATAGCTTGGCAGAAACAAGGGGCACCATCTGCAGTCTTTCACGGTATGGCAGAGGACAATACTGCTTAATTGTAGATCCACATAGGAACTACCGCTTAGCATGTCAAGGGGCACTTTCTCCAGTATGATATAAGGGGTGTATAGCGTCTTCTTGAAGATGCACGCTAATATCCACCCAAATACAGAAATTTGGCGATAGACATATTAAAAAGACTTCTATACATTGCGGAGAACATACTTCTTTTTATCATGTCTATCATTAATTTTACATTTCTACAAAAACTGAGTTTTTTTATTATTCTTGCCTTTAAATGTAAAATGCAGTAAACAAATGCAAAAGCCAATGCTTGTTTAACTGGGGAGGGCTTAAATGTTTTTGCCAAATATTTGGGAGCGCCAAGTGCAAACAGGGAGCCCAAACCAACCAACCAACGGATATTCGAGGTGTAGAGGAGCAGGTAGAAACGTCATCCCTAGCTCCCACCCCCACACCTCCATCATACTGGAACAGCAAGAGAAGATCCCTATGTGAGACACAAGGTATCATCTCAATACCACATCGGGTGTATGAGAGATGACATGCACTCAGACAACTACCGAATGGACCCTCGCACTGTAAGGCTGGAAGGATGGCGACACACACCATTGGACATTATAGAGCTATAAGGCAAATCTGACAGGGCAGAGTGACGTCATGATGGAAAGATACTGAGACGTACTGAAGAATGATGCAAATACTTAAGAATAAAGATGTAACTGAAATAACAAGAGAAGCATATAATCAAATATGATGAAATCATAAATGCAACAAAAATAAAGTAACCTGATGACTAATAAGTGTATATACGCAGAAACGCAAGGTAGACAATTTGATGCTGAAAATGCATGGGAGGGGCAGGGCCTCCCTGTCCTTGTCCTACACTCCTTTTTTAATGTGTGTTCTGTGTTGTTTTCTGCACAGGAGTCCCTGTGGGACTCCTGGCAGTGCAGATTTTGTCTTTTTGGTTGTAGTGAACAGACACTTGGGATACCCTTATGGCACGCATGGGTTAGGGTACAACCCTGTACCTCTAGTGTATGTTTTTGGGCACCTGTGTGTGGCCCACAGAGCAGGGTATGGGCTGGTGGCAGCTCCATGCTGAATTTGACAGGTGCTCTGAGTATCCTTCACTTTGGGATACCCAGGCCCTGCCATTGGAATCAGTTGATAAACGATAGGAGACAAGATGGCCCGTGTGGCCTCTTGCTTTCTATTACCTGTTACCTTGTTTTCCCAAAGACCTGGGAAGCCCTGACTCTGTCCCTTCCCCTGACTGTTGGGTGGAAGTTCCATATATGGTATTGTGGGGAAGTCCAGGCCAGACTGGCTGGAGCCATCCCAATGACTGTATGTTGTGGGTACGCCCTTGGGGTGGGACTTGGGTAAATGGAGTGTGTGACCAATATACATGTCATGTTATGGATGTCTGATTTCTGGTGTGTGACACAATGACTGAGATAGCCCTGCCAGAAACTAGTATGAATGCATTGTGGTGTGCTGAATGGCAGAGTGCTTGTCCCAATCCACATTCCTTGTTGTGAGTGTCTGGATGGAGAAGAATGGCCTGAATGCACTGTGAGCCTAATTGGCTGCCTGCCTGCATGAATGCCCCACTGAATGATTGGCTGCTGAACTTGACCCAGCAGTGTGAATGAGAGAAAGACCAGTATATCTCGGGACCTCTCATTTACTGGAATTGTTCAGAAGATAAAGTCGAAACTTGATGCTTAACCTTGAAGCCCAGCTAGAATGGAAGAATTGCTGCTGCTTTCCTTCACCAATCTAAAAGCTGTCGTGTCTTCAAGAACTGATCCAAGAGAGGACCTGGCTAGGAGACCTCTTCCCGAGCTGCGAGGGAACATCGTGCACCACATAAACTTCACCAAGGCTCCCTGGAAGTCAGTCATCGAAAGGCTGCCGACCGGAGACGGGGACCGCAGAGGAATCTGAAGTGAAGGGCCCGGACGTCGAGGCCCTCAAGGACCATCACCGTCAGCCGAGGTTCAGAGGACCGATGTAACCTCGTCGACCGGAGCGTAATGCTCCATTGCCTAAGACACTTTGAAATCAAGGACTCCCTTGCTCATCACCGTCGACGGCTTTGTCCTGCTGGAGAAAGTCAAGGTCACTGACGAACCGAGGAGAATCTGCCGGTGGGTTTACCGCCACCCTAAGTCCACAAAGACGCAGACGAAGATCCGAAAGCCAGCCTTGGCCGAGTCCCGATCACTGACGCCAAGCGCCGATGACCCAACGCCCTTGCTGAGCCTACGTTCTTCATCGATCTGCTTTGCGGCAACAAACTCTCGTCATCAAGGTGCAGCGCATGCCTCATCTTCGCAGGACGTCCACAACCGATCGTCGACGAGCACTGCAAGGATCGAAGCTGCTGCCTCAACGACATTGTTCACCTTTTACTTGAGGAATCTCGACGATCCGTGGCTCTTGCCTTAAAGGGAGTTCGCTCAAGAAGGATCTGTCGACGACCCAACGTCAAACTCTGCTAAACCAGGTACATTGTGGTAGTAGAACATTTTTAGAAGGAACCAAGACTATATTAAACAATATATGGACTGGGCTTGTTGATACACTTTAATTACAGGTTGCCCAGGTGGGGGCACCTGGACATCGAGGCCATCAAAGTCCATTACCGTCGACCAGGGTTCAGAGGATCGCTGTAACCGCTGGAGGCCCGTCAAAGCCATGTTGCCCAGAAGCGGGGACAGCTTGACGCCGTGCCGCCACTGACCAGAGCACAGCGCTCCATTGCCTAAGAACACTTTGAATCAAGGATTCCCTTGTTCATCACCGTCGACCGGTTTGTCCTGCCGGAGAAAGTCAAGGTCACCGACGAACCGAGGAGAATCTGCTGGTGGGTTTCCCGCCACCCGAAGACCATAAAGACACCGACAACCCAACGCCCTTGCTGGGCCAAAGTTCTTCATTGACTCTTTGCGGCAACAAACTAACGTCGTCAAAGTGCACCGCACACCTCATGTTCGCAGGACGTCCACGACCGATCGTCAAGGAGCACCGCCAAGACCGAAGCTGCTGCCTTGATGCCATTGTTCACCCTTTTCTTCGAGGGATCTCGATGATCCGTGGCTCCTGCCTTAAAGGGAGTCCACTCAAGAAGGATCCATCGACGGCCGGACATCGAACTCTGCTAAACCAGGTACATTGGGGTAGTAGAACAATTTTAGAGGGAAATAAGACTCTGCTGAACAATATATGGACTGGACTTGTTTATTATATTATTTACAGGTTGCCCAGGTGGGGGGATTCTCACACAGGACTGTGCCTAGTGGTAGCTGCACAGTATTGCATCAAGAAGTAATTATGGTACCACCTAGAGAATGTATATATTTATCCTTTTAGAATTGCCTGAGCACAAAGTGTGTTATTGTATGTGTACATAATCAAAGCCATATTTATATAAAGAACTGCATTTTCACTAACATAGTGTGTGGACATTCTTTTGTTGGTGCTTGGGGACTACACTGTACTTAAGAACCAGCCTGCATCACCGCCTGAGAGCTTAAGCCTTAATTGCTCGTCCACATTTACCAAATAGAGAATCTTGGCTCGGGTGCTCTGTGCTTCTACTCTGCCATAAAGAGGGCAGGAGTACAGATACCCCCTCCAGTCTTTACACAAACATCTCAAGGCTGCGCACTGGATAACGCGGGACCGGCCTGGCGCAACACTATACTGGAGACCTATGAGACTTTGGTGGTTCCCACTGGCTCGTACCTTCTTTCTTGAGCGTGCCTCTTAGGTCTACATACAAGCCCTATGGGAGAGCCCTTCCCACATCATCAACCTCTCCCCCAACGTGTGACGACATAAAACGGCCACGGATCACGAAACCTCGCTAGTGTGCGTATTCACGAGTCGGTGCACACACTCGTCTTGCTGTTCAACTCTGGGCGCTCACTGCATGCTGTATACTCTCATTGGGGGCCTGCTGTTGGGTGATCTACCTGGCTGTGCACTGCACATGGACTCCCCATGTCCTCTGGATCCTAGTATTGTAGTTGCTGCGTGCTGCATGTCTGGAACTGACCATACCTGTCATGTGAGACTGGAGTTTACTGCCTATCTGTGCTGGCCCTGAAGCCCCGTACATCCTGGTCCCCTGGAGTGGGGTTGTGGTATGATCACTGACCTGTCAAGCCGGGAGCCGGACATCTATTATTGGGCTTTGACATTTGCGAGTGGGGCACTGTTGGTGTAGTGCGGCACCTAGTGGGCCTGTCATTGTATCATTCGGAAAAGTGACAGTGATCTATGCTCGCACCTGGGGAAACATTTGGTTGTGTCGCACCTGTGAGGTCGTAGAGTTACATAAGTGTCTTGCAATATACGCGCTATCAGCCCAATCCTCATTATTATAGGTGACCTTGAACTGTGAATTATTTTGTGGCACGGTCGGATCACTGTGCCTACTGTTGTCACCCATCTGAGGAGTGTGGATTTATGAACCACTGCCCTAGCTGGTGAAGCTATGCCCAAAGGTGCGAGCAGTGGAAAGAAAACAGGGACTATGGACAGATTCACTACAGCTACATCAGAGCTGCCCCGGGGGCTGCATCGAGCACTGATATGGACCACCCGCACGGGATGGCGCCTTCTCCTTCAGATCTCACGCACGTAATGGAGGCAATGGCAAAGGGTTTCGCTACTGGCAATGGCAAAGGGTTTCGCTACTGTCCATGAGAAAATGCATGATATTACGGCCAATGTCGCTTCCATGAGGACCCAACTTGCCAGAGAATTCAGACGAATTCTGGAAGCCCAGACATGAATCGGGGCAACAGAGCACGCTGTACAGAACCTCCAAGGTACCATCGCAATCCTGGTGAAGGACATGAAAATGGTTACTTCTAAATGCGATGATTTGGAGTCCCACTCCAGGAGGAACAGCATCAGGATAGTGGGAGTGCCGGAGGATGCCCTCATGGGGAGCATGGAACAGGCAGTGGAAAATCTGCTTAAAGATCTCCTGGGGTCACCATCTTTGTCTCCCTGCTTTGCAGTAGAATGAGTACATCGAGCTTTGGGCCCACAACCAAAACCCAGAGACTTTCCTAGCCCCATTATTGCTAAGATTCTTAGCTATCGAGATAGGGACCATCTCCTTCACCTCGCCAGGGAAAAAAAGGAGCTGTGCCTGGGATCCCAAGTAATCAGACTCTTCCCAGATTTTTCTATATCAGTGGAGAATGAATGTCACCAATTCATTGGGGTTGAAAAACTGCTCGGCAACCGTAACATTCAATATGCCATGTTGTTCCCGGCCAGACTTAAATTCCATTTCCACGGAAAGCTTTATTTTTTCATGGTTCCCGTCAAAGGGGTTAAGTTCATTGAGGCGCAGATTCCGATGCCGGATGGCCCTGATCAGGGTGAAATGGATTCACCACCGAACTGAAAATAATACCTCTGCAACACGTCATGTTTCTCCTACTAAACCTTTGAGGCTATAGGTAACTCCACACACCCTGCTGTATAGAACCTTTTGAAATAATATGGTATTAGGCATATTTACATAGCAGGTCTGAGCATTGACAGCTTTCCCCACAGCAGTTGCTACTGTTATGTTGGTTACTGGGGTAGCAGGTAGGCCAAGTTGGGGTAGGCTGCCGAGATGGGGCGTGGGGGGAAGGGGATCACACTGCTTGGTTGGGGAGGGTAGTGAGGGAGGGGGACACGTCCAGACTAAAATGCACAGTGGGAATGGGCATGGAAGGAGTACATTTGTTGTTTGTTTCAACCTTAAAGAGAAATGGAAAATGGCTAACAGTAGAGGTCATGGTTGGTAATGTGCACATGAGAAACACAGACACTACATCCAACGTATCAGTGCGGAAATTGTGGGATATCCACTGAGCTATGTGATGGAGATAAGCGCGCAGGATCACTGCATACGCACAAAGACATGACACAAAGATACTCCTCTTACAAGAAACATATGCCACAAGAGGAGCGGCAACTGGTATAGCACCCACGTGGGGTCCAAATAGATTTTTTACTACCTACTCATCCAATGCGAGGGGAGTGTTAACACTTGTTCACAAGTCGGTTAAGTTTACCCTAAAGAAGGTCTATATTGATCCCGAGGGTAGATAAGTCATTCTGCACTGCATAATCGCTGGTGTTGAGTATCTGTTGGTGAATGCATACTGCCTCAATGTTGATACCCCTAAATATTTTGACAATTTGGTATCAATTCTGATGGGATTTATGGGATTCCGATCATATGGAGAGGGGATATGAACTTCATTCTGCATGTGGAGCGGGACAGAATGGGGACGGCACCCATATATTTATCACGTGTGGCTCGCAGATTGCTTACACACATGACATCTCTGGAGCTAAGGGATGTCTGGAGGTCCTTACATGTAAAAGAGAAGAAACATTCATATTACTCCTTCGTACACAATAGCTCGTCACGGATAGATATGTTCCTAGTGTCTGGCTCTCTGATGGGCAGGATTAAGAATATTGACATACAGGCCTGCACACTGTCCAACCATTCTCCAGTGACACTGTCATTATAGACAGGGTCATCACTGATGCCTCGCAGTGCCTGTCGGTTAAAGCTGACGTTCTATTGGACATTGTGTAAAGTCAGAGATCCGATCGGATATCGAAAAAAAAATGTGTTGCAATGACCAACGGGATACATCTGCAGGAGTCACATGGGAGGCTTTTAAAGTGTGGCATGTCCATTTCCAGGGAGGCAGGTATACTGAAAGCAATTAGGAGAGACCTTCAATGTTCTGAAACCAAACTTAAGAGTCTAGAGCAGGAGTGTACAAAGCAGAATGGACCAATTTGCAGTAGCACAAGCCCCAGTCCCACAGAATCAGGTGCCGCAACTGTCCCCCCAGCCCCGGAGAGGAAGACCCCCTCTCCCTGAGGGACGTGATGGCAGCCATTGCAAACTCCCGTTCCTCCATGGAAATGAAAATGGACAGTATAGCGGCGGACGTCTCTTTTCTTCGCCATGACCTGCAAAAACGTACCGCCCGCACGGGTGAAGCAGAACAACGCATCTCGGGGACCGAGGACAACATCAGAGGCATTCACCAACAACTCTCACTAACAATGAACCACCTGAAGACACTGGAAGCCCGGGTGGACAAGGGAGAGGGCAGGTCACGCCGCAACAACATACGAATCCTCGGCCTGCCGGAAGGAGAGGAGGGACCCAGCATGGAGCTATTCCTGGAGCAATGGTTGGTGGACATCTTTGCACCCCACACCGTCTCCAAGTTCTTTTCGGTGGAGAGAGCCCACAGAATGCCATCAGGCAGGCTTGTACCTGGTGCGCCACCCAGAACAGTGATAGCCAAACTCCTTAATTACCGCGACAGGGACGCACTCCTCCAAATGGCCCGCTCCAAGGGAACAGTCACTCACAACGGCTCTCGGATAGCCTTCTTCCCCGACTACACCCAAGAGGTGCAACGGTCAAGACAGTCGTTTGAACCACTGAAGCGACAGCTATCCCATATGAATGTTAAATACGGCCTGCTGTTCCTGGCCCAACTGAAGATCTACCACAAAGGAACCACAATCCACTTCACGGACCCAAAAAAAGCCTGGACATGGGCAAAAGCACATATTGAAGGGCACTGGACGGCAAGACCAACGAACCGTGGAGGGAGGCCTCGGCCTAGACCGAACCGTCCCCCTGCCAAGAGACACCCAGAAGCCCCGGAACCGGCGATCCTGGAACAAGAGGCAAACCTCCCCATGTGAGGGATAGGAATCAACTGACGGGAAGGAGCAGCAGAGACCCAGGCGAATACGGACACTGACATCCTTTGCAGATCTCGGGTACCACAGAAATAATCAGAGGGTGGCAGGAGACACAGACCCAAGGGGACTTCTCTTGCCTCCTTGTTTGTTGAAACCCTAAATTTAGATTGGCGCTCTAATCTAGAGTGCCGGCAATGTCCGGGCAACAAGTACTTCGTGTTGGGGTGAAGTATAGGGAAGGGGATAGGGGAAGTTTATGTTGTTTTTACGTTTTTTTGTTAGTTTTGGCCCACTAGATGTTCGCACAACGAGCTAGACCCAACTTTACATGCCATTCACAGCACGCTACAAAGCACTGGATCCCAACCCCCGCAACACACACCAGCGAGAGACCGATCTCTTCACTAGACCAAGACATCCTGAGAGACCCCCAATACATGCCCTAAATGGCGTCCACACAACTCCAGATACCCCCTGCTGATCACCCCAGATCCCTCAGACTACTCGTATGGAACATGAATGGAATGGGCTCTGGGATCAAAAGACGCCTGATCACGCAGCTACTGAACAGACACTCCCCCGATATAGCCCTGATAACCGAGACACACCTAGCGGGATCAAACTGCACCTTCTTCCGACAGACCAATTATCGGTCCCCCTTCCACGCGGGATTCACAATGGGATCCAGAGGCGCCCTCATCCTGATACATAAACGTACCCCTTTCATTTTACAAATGGTAGAACAAGACCCCAGGGGCCCCGCTACGTCTTGGTTCTGGGGATGCTCAGGGATGGGAAACTGGACGTAATGTCAGTTTATTCCCCACGGGAATAGGGCAAGAACTATTGGACGAACTGACTACACTTATGGGGAGGCACCAACCCGATATGTGGATTCTGGGGGGAGATCTTAACGACTTTATGAGCAATACCATGGACCGCACCCACCTTAGACGACGCAACCCAGACATCCCCACCAAACTGGCCATCTTCACTTCTGCCCTGGGCCTTCGGGATGTGTGGCAGGAGCTACATCCAGAGACTAAGGGATACTCGTTCCACTCGGGAGCCCGCAGTTCCCTATCTAGGTTGGACTACCTCTTTCTCCCAAATACAGATCTGCATAGGGTAACATCGGCAGAACTGCTCCCCCGAGGTATCTCGGACCACTCGCCATAGATGGTGGAACTGCGGATACACGGCACAACTCCCCCTAGAACGTGGAGACTGAATAATTACTACCTCGGGTTCCCCGAACTGATAGACCATCTCACCGAAGTGTCGAATGAATACTTCGAAATCAACGAAGCGACAGTTGACGACCCAGTAATAATATGGGAGGCTTATAAAATGGTGCTAAGGGGGGAGATAATCTCCTGGGCGGCGAATAAAACGAGAGAAAGGCTCCAAAAGATAACAGAAGCGGAAAGGGATATGATGCAATGGGAAACAAAACACATTAAGGACCCAACCCCTGAGACCCAAGGGTCTCTTCAACGAACCAGTGAGCACCTTCGCAACATAACGCTGGATAACGCTAAACAAGCCCACTGGGATTCCAAAGCGGGTATATATGAATTCGGGGACAAGGCGGGAAAAATGTTAGCCTGGCTGGAAAAAAGGGACGAGGGACAACGCCATGTCCGGGAGATTGTCACCTCCCACGATGAGAGGTGCCGATCAGACGATGAAATAGCAGAAGCCTTTGCCGAATTCTACACCGAACTGTATCAGGCGCCGTCCTCCCCATTTGACCCGACCATATTGGACGAGATAGCCCTCCCATCCCTGTCAGCACAACAGAGAGAGCAGTTGGACTCTGATATTTACGAAACCGAAATAGCTGATGGAATGACACAATTACAAACAGGGAAAATACCAGGCCCCAACAGATTTACGGCTGAAACCTGTATAAACTGGGCGGAAATAAAATGGCACCCCCCCTTCATAGAATGCTACTCCAGGCCCAGGCATCGGGCACCCTCCCACCGGACTTATGTAAGGCCACCATAGTAGTCATTCCCAAAACAGGCAAACCTCCGGAAAGATGTGCCTCTTATAGGCCCATCTCGCTAATAAACAGTGAGGCAAGATTCTAGCAAAACTCCTGGCCAATCGATTACAATCGGTTGCCTCCACTGTGATCCACCCGGACCAATGCAGCTTCATGCCACTTAAATCGACGCGAATGAATCTGAGACGGCTGCACCTAGCACTGGAGCGGGCTCCCATTATTGACACATCGCTTGCCCTTTTAGCAATTGATTCCAAAAAGGCCTTTGACTCGGTCTGATGGGACGGCCTCTGGAAAATAATGCGATGTATGGGGTTTGGGGGCGCCTTCCTGGGATGGGTGCGCCTGCTCTACACAAACACCCAAGCAGAGTTCAGGGTGAATGGGTGGCCCTCCCGACCCTTCCCTCTGGGCAGGGGAACACGACAGGGATGCCCCCTGTCGCCCCTCCTTTTTGCCCTCGCAATTGAGCCGCTCGCCCTATGGCTCCGCCAGAGTGCAGCGTGGACATGATTTAGGTTGCTGGAGGGACATGAAGATCGGACTTCCCTATACGCGGACGATGTCCTGATATATCTGGGTGACCCAGCCCGGGCCTGTCCTGTGGTAACACAGATGCTCATCTGCTTCGGGGAATTCAGCGGACTAAGAATCAACTGGGGGAATTCCGTCATATTTCCGGTGAAGGGTGGAGAGCAGGCTATCCCTTGAAACTGCCCGTATCATGTGGAGCAGCACAGCTTTCGATATCTGGGTATTCGGATAGCCGAAGACCTGACTAAATATGTGACGCACAACATTCAACCAATCGTTGACCGCTTTGTCAGCGACGTCCACCACTGAAAGCTTCTCCCTCTAACACTTATGGGTAAGGCCGCACTCTTTAAGATGATGACTCTCCCTAGATTCCTATACACCTTGCAGAATGCCCCACTCAAGATCCCAGAGCCTGAATTCAATCGGGTAGAGACCCTCCTGCGGGAGCTGCTATGGGGGGGGGGGTGGCCAACCACGTATAGCCCTGACCACGCTCCAAAGATCAATCTGGGAAGGGGGAATAGAGGTGCCCCGCCTTCAAACCTACTACTGGGCTTCGCAATTAGCAGTGGTCAACGATCTACTCCATGGTGACCGGGGACTACCCCACATAAGAGCAGAAATTGCTGTCCCTCACGACCAAGACCCACTCCATTTACTATACCAAGCCCCCACAAGACCCCTCCCGCTTACAACAGCGTCACACAGTGTTACCATCTGGAAACAGGCGCATGTATTTGTGGGATGAAAAAACTAAATAACGGCCGCACAACCCCTATGGCACAACAGCAACCTAACTGAGATTGGGAAACTTGAGCCATGGCCTAGATGGACAGGGGCGGGGATTCAGATAGTGGGGGATATCCTAGCAGATGGGAAGCTAACCTCATTTGAAGCATTACAACTTAAATTCCAGGTTCCAAATACCAAGCGATACCACTACACACAGCTAGCCCACGCCCTAAGAACCCATATATCCGCAGAAGCCACGGTACCAGACCACACACCTATTGAGCGCAACATGCTGCCAGCATATATCCCCACTAAGTGCACCTCCATCCTCTACAGCGTCATATCATCCTTTGCCACCCCCGAACTCACAAGCCTGGAAGCCAAGTGGGAAATAGACGTGGGGGAAATCGACCCAGAAGACTGGATTCAGGCACTAATGCACCCACACGAGGTGGCTATCTCCTCTAGGCTCCAGTTGGTACAGTTAAAAGTCCTACATAGAGTATACTACCCTAGGACAGCCTTATACGGCTGTAAACGGGCCACAAACCAGAACGGCCTCCGATGTGGAGAGGAAGAGGGGGCATTTATACACATCCTATGGACATGTCCCCGGATCCAAACCTATTGGAATGCATGCTGCAATGAACTTACTAGAATCCTCGCCCGTACCATACCGTGGAATCCAAAGACCCCACTCCTGGGCATACCTGAGGAGAATGACAGTAACAAATGGGAAAAGCTGCTACTGTCCACGGCAATAGGACTGATGAAGCACAACATAGCACAGAAGTGGGGAGCCCCAGAGTCCCCAACACTGGAACAATGGGTAATAGACATGGACACGTGCGCCATGATGGAACACAGAGTTTACAGCGCAAGAGGATGCCCTGCCAAGGCCTCCAAAATATGGGGGCGGTGGGAGGAAGGGGGGGCCTAGTAACCCCTTGCACAGATCGTGTGAATCTGAACACCATAGGTAAAGTTGTGGGGATTGACGTTGATGAATGGCAAGATACATGTATGGTTATTGGCCCATGTGTGGACAGGCTTGTCCTTAATTGTTGTTGGCGATGTGTTTGTTGCATAAAATAATAAAAAATGTTTTATCAATAAAATTATAGTCAATCGTAGATCTTCCCGCTCACCATGAACACCAATCAACCAACATGTAAGTTCCCACTTCGCTGGTCACCTGAGGGAATTAGGTATTTGGGGGGTACAAATATCCAGGACCAAGCCAACGTTACTAGTGGACATCTATGTGGCTGTAGGAAAATATGTAAAGTCTAAACTAATCAGATGGCGCCCACTCCACATCACCATGGTGGGCACACTTTCCCCAGTGACAATGATTCTGGTCCCCAAGCTCCTATATATTTTTGCGAATGTCCCCATCTGGCCCGGTAAGCAATACTTCGCTAGGCTTCATGGTCTTTGTGCACAATTTCTATGGCACGCTGTAGCCGTGAGGAAGAAATGGGCAGCTATGAGAGAGGTGGCTTCACAGCCCCAATCTCAAGCTATATTGGATTGTACCACAGGTGCAATATGCATCGTATTGGTATGTGAATACTGGAAGCAATCCTCTCCTCCCAATTTTAAAATGTGTCCGACTGCACTTACCTGCACTCAAACCTGTGAGGAGGACTATATTATCTCACTTGTTCTTCACTCCCGTCCCAAGAATGTGTGGTCCGAATTTCGTGCTCACCTTGCCAGTCACTCTGACGACTGGTTGTATCTCTCATACTATGTTGTTAACGACAATTGTGATCTGTGATTTTGAAAACACTGTCATTTGCTATCCCACACTGTGCTACTCTACCAACAATATGATGAAATATGCCCGTACAGCTTCTGCGAAAAAGAGTTGTAACCATATCCTCAACAATTGCTGCCCATAAATAAAAGTTAAAAAAAACTAAAGGTAAGACATGCTATCCCCCTTTTTCTTTTGATAACCAGTCTTTCTCTCCCCCTGACTTTATAGGATGTTGCCAATCACTTCCCTTAATTTCCCCTCATTCATATCACTATAGTACTGGGATGATGAAGAGGTGACTATGAGTGTGTGAGAAACCTGATAGTATTCTCCCACCTACTTCCCTGGGATCTTCCATTCAGGTGACCAGGGACTGGCCATCACTTTTGGATCCAACCCTGGGGGTGGTCAAGCAAGGGAGGATCACCTGAGTGGAGGGTCACAGGGGATTGGGAGTATACCCCAGGGTGAGACATGGTATCCCCCCTTTCCAAATTATACACCAACCCAGTCTCCCGCAGTCTCAATGGGGTATTTTCAATCACACTCCATCTCCCCCTCCCCATTTCCAATAACTACTGCGACGAAGAAGAGGCGATAAGGAGCAATGAGGATTACCCACAGAAACAACATAGGAATCCAAAGTGAGGCCTACTATGTCACACCTTGAATTGTCCCTTGTATGGAAGGCATGGTATCAAAGTAAGACAGACACAAGTGATCGCAGTTCAAGGGTGTTTATTGAACGTTATCAGCGGTGTGAAAAACACCTATCTAAACCTAAATCTAAGATGGGAGCAAGCCAAGACCATTAAATAATAATAATACAGTCCTAGTCAAATAGAAAGGGTCTACACTAAAAAAAAATATTGGCAATCCTTACTGCTATGTTACAAAATAGTGTGGGAAAATGTTCACAAAAAGAAAGAAGTGTTCACAAAATGATAACTCAGGATGTTTAGGCTGTGGGCCTTCCTTCCCCACATTTTTAGCACAGGACAAGTTGGGTCACTCAAGCACAGCACACTCCTGTGCTTCTTTGGTACGAGGTCACAGTCTCTTTCGCCAATATATGGGCCTTCTGTGTCCAAGTCTCTTTTGTGCAAAGTCTCTTGCCTCAGAGGACCTGATGTACCAAAAATCACAAAGAAAAGTTCCTTTCTGAATATTCACATCAGCGATTCACTCTTCACCCTGGATCCCCCTCAGCCGGGCAACAATCTTTCTTTCACCATTAGCCTCCCTCAGTCAGGTTCAGACCACCTTCAATTTGTAGGCATCCCTCAGTCGGGTTCACATTTGCCTCAACAATCTTCTCGGGTGTGTTACTGTTCACCCTAATTCGCAGGCATTCCTCAGTCGGGTTCATATTTGCCCCAGCAATCTTCTTGGCTACGTTGCTATTCACCCAGGATTCCCCTCTTCCGAGCTCAGACTCCTTTTCTTAGTCCGCCTCAACCGGGTTCCGACCAACTTCAGTTTACAGACAATCGAAGACTTTCGAATGTGCACAGGATTCAATGTAACACCCTGCCGGACCACTTCAATTTCACAAAGTTCAATAATTCTTCCCCTGCTCGGGGGGGGGGGGGGTGCCGAACAGAGACCTTCGAGTGAGCACCCACGTGTATCTGGTACCTAGCTTGGTTTCACAAAGTTCAATTGCATACAAGTTCTCTTTCTTCATACAATGTTGCCACTTGCAACCTTGAGCATAACAAAGTCTGGTCTGCTATCAGTTTCTCCAACTAGCCGGCTGTGGTGTTACTTTGCTGTCGGAGTCAAGGACTGTACCACGGTGGCAATCGCTTCTCCCCGGCCTGGCTATCAGTACAGGAGGGCCCTGTGTACCTTTGACACACGCTACAGTGTTCGTCAGCTCAAATTCATGGTCTTATGTTTCTTTTCCTTTAGGCTTCTTGAAAGTCGCGGTTCTGGGTTGAGAAGTGCAAGGGCAATTCCCTCCTTGTCGTCCTCTCTGCTCTCGCCGCCTTTAGACTGTCTTCTCGGAATAGCTGCTTCCTCGTGCGTTTACCTTGCTCAGTGTGTACTTTCGTGCTCCACCTTTTTCCGTGTGGGGAAGTGTAATGGGAGTCAGGTGTGTGTAGTTACCAGTAATTTCCTGACTCTGCCTGACCCTTTGCTGGGACATGTTAGGTAATAGGCTCTGATGTTAGTCCGTTGTCGCTCACAATTAATTGTCCGTGAGAAAGTGTTCATGTTGGAAAAGGGGGAGGTTGAGTTTCTAGGTATCCTACCTGGTAAGATGGGGAAAAGGTATTATAAGGAAGAGGATACTGTGTCTCACAATTCAGTGTCCCATTTCCACTCCCCGAAGACCCCCCATTCAGGTGATCCTCCCGCAAGGTCCACCCTCAGGAACTGGATCCAATAGTGATGGATGTGTCCTGGCCACCTGGATGACAGATCCCTGGGGACTAGCGGGTGAGACACCTTCAAGTTTTCACACCCACTAATAGAGTCAGGCAAGGTCAGGCACTTTTACCCAACTGTGCACACCTGACTCCACTTGACTCCACTGAGGACTATAAAAGGTGTGGTTCTGCACAGGTGAATTAATGAGCTGGAGATGCAGTGTAGAGCACGGGAGCCAATCAGCAGAAAGAAGCAGTGAGGAAGACCGGGATAACCTGATAAAGAACGTAGGCCCGAGGTGCTAATCTGGTATGCCCGAGGGGTGCAGCGTGGCTAGGGAGCCGTGTCTCCAAGGAAGGAGCCGGAACAAGGTACTAGACTGCAAGCTGCTGACCATGTTTAAGGAACTGCTCGTCCCCTTGAGACGTTTTCCGGTCCCAAGGATGTCAGAGGGGCCGGTGGTGAGACCATGACCTCGACCCAAGCAACTGGAAGAAGACCATTTACCAGTGCTGCGCTTACCGGTGAGTTTCATGAGAAAGGAAGAGAGAAACTCAGTAACATGTGGGTGGCTGGAGCGAAATTGAAATGTTGTTGCAAGCAGAATGAAAGTAAAGAAAGATTGAACGAAAGCAAAACATTGTTGCAAGCAGCATGAAAGCCAAGAAAGTTTAAAGGAAAGCATATTGCAAGTGTTGCAATAGGAAAGAAGACAGAAAGGAAGCATTGGAAGTGCCTTTGAAAGTGGCTGTTAGGCTGGGAGGAACTCTGCTAACCTGCGATTCCTGTGATTCAAAGTGAATGCTGCCATCGGCGAGAGGAAGCCTTTTGTGTTTTTCTATTTGCCGCAACACGGCAGGACTGCAATAGCCAGCATACAAGTAATGGACTAATTCTTTGGACATTGTTTCTTTCTTATTTGTTCACCGCGGATCGGTGTGTTTCTTCCCATTGCTTTAGATCTTATTTGAGTCTTCTTTCTCTCTCTGCAGTGTTTCTTTTTGGCCACGCCCCCCACCCATCAGCATCCGCCTGTGTTGCCTACATTTAGTGAGGCTTGCGCGCACGCATTGGAAGTGCCTTTGAAAGTGGCTGTTAGGCTGTTTGGCGTGGTGGCGGGTGTATAAGTTGCTATTTAGCTGCATTTTGCTTGAATCTGTTTAGGTTTTGGCTTTGCCCACTGTGCATATCTCTTGACTAATCTCCATGTGGAATTGTAATTGAAATTGTCCTTCGAACTTGGCAACTTTGCTAACCTGTGACTTTAGACACTAAAGTGTGCATAACTGTAGTGGTTCCGCGTGGTGAGTCCTGCTACCATGGTAAATGGCCTCAGAAGCGGTAGGAAGCTTACAGGGGTGCAAAGTCCTGCTGCAGCAACCATGGAACTGCTAAATGAAAGATCCCTTCATGAGGACCTAGTGAATCAAAGTGCCTCACAAGATGAAGTGGTTAATTTTGAATGTAGTGAACATAGTATTGTTAGTATACCCCTGTTACAGAGTATGAACGAGGAAGGTGAGGTGATATTGGATGCTTCTAAGATTGAACAGCAGAATGGAAGGGCGCCCATTACTCTTGCATCCTCACCGATTAAATACAATGGCCCTCATTACGACCCTGGCGGAAATCAACCGACCGGACCGCCATAGCGTAAATAGCGTTTCCGCCATTGCACGATGGAGCAAAGTGCGGCTCATTCCGACCCATCGGGCACGAGCACCTCGCCATGGCGGAAGTGCAAAGTCCGCCATGGCGGAAATGACCCCAAAACGGCCCACACCGCCGCCGTACGGCGCCCTAGGTGCAATACCGCCACCCATCTCAGCGGACACCGCAGTGAGCGCCAACCGGAAAGTACGGTGACCGTAAATATACGGAAACGGAAGTAAAAGCATGGTCCCGGAACGGGAAACATCACGCCGTACACCTATAAAACCACAAATTCCACACAACCATTAAAAATACTACCCTGAGACACATCCCAACCCGTCATCCACCCTAGTGAAACCAAGAAAAATGGGAAAAGTAGCGAAGAAAGCGTGCGACCGCAAGCGGCAGGTCCACTTCTCCCGTGAGGAACTCACCGTGCTCACAGAGACCCTCCAGGAGAATGCTGCCGCCGTCTTCTCCACGCAAATGACCAGGACGGCACTTGCGAACAAGAAGGCCATATGGGCCCTGGTGGCACAGCGGGTAAGTGCGGTGGGGACCGCACCCCGCAACCCACAGCAATGCAGAAAGCGATGGGACGACCTGCGGATACGCGTCCGTAGCATACTTTCTGCCAACCGCAACATTGCCACAGCCACCGGGGGAGGATCGGAATCACCCATCAAGTTGACCCCCTGGGAAGAAATCTGTGCCTCCACCATTGGAATGGAGAGCATAGAGGGAGTCGGAGGGATGGAGAAAGGAGTGCAGACATCCGAAGAATCAGGTAGGTGTCCCAAATAAAACAATGCCAAAACCACAATGTCCAATCATGTGAAGTACCACGTGCCCACATAGTGCAACAGTAACACATGTCCAGGAGAACGTCCACATACATAGGCCTGATAGCACACTTTAAAACTCACATCAAATACATAAATAATTAAAAATCCTAAAAACACCCTCTACACGTGCAGCAGGCACACCCTAACTGCAGGCTGCCAAACAACTGCACCCTCACTCCACACACAAATGAAACCACCTCCAAGGCCCCGACCCAAATCACCCTCAGGTACCACCCCAATGCATGTGATACATTTCCATTCCAATTCCCACAGACCCATTAATAACGCTCGCCCTCCTTTACTCCACCACAGGGTCCGATCCAAACGACGAGCTCCAGGACACCCCTACCAGCACACCTGCAAAGAGGGCCAAGACCAACGGCCAAAGACCCTCCACCTCAGCTGCACGCATCAAGACACGGAAGCAGCACAAATCAAGTGGCAGCACAGAGGAGGGAACTCCAACAGGCACCCCAGCAGCCAGCATGCCCACAACACCACCACCACAGGTCCCCCCAATGGATGCCACAGTAGGCACTGCTTCTGGTGGCAGCAGCACCATAGGTGACACTGCATTAATGGCAGCATGCTCCGACACAGAAAACGGGGATGTCGAAGTCAGATCCATCCATGACCTGTCCCAATCCCCCTGTCTGTTCCATCCCGTACACCATGAGGATACCACGCAGGGGCACCCACAAGACGACGACTGGCCATCCCCCACAAGCCCTGTGGCAAGGCAACATGAGGTGAACAGCCACTCTGTGACACCACCGCAAATGGCCATGGCCCAGCAGAGGCAACAGTCCCTCGACCAGTTAATCGTGCAACAGCAGCAACTGGCCACGCTCCTCAAGGACCATGCCGATGAATGTGGGGGCACTAAGGCAGACATAGAAACATCAACTGAGACACTTAGGGCAGAAATGGAGAGAAGTACAGAGACACTAAGGGCACAAATGGAGAGTAGCACCGAGAGCCTGAGAGTACAAATGGAGAGAAGCACCGAGAGCCTGAGGGGGGAACTGCATGCGACATCCAAAGACGTATGTGCCGAACTTGCCGCAGTGCGCCGTGTGCTCACTGAGCTCTCACAAACCCTTAGGGACATGCATGGACGTGAGCAGGCAGAGACATCATCCGTTGCAAGTTCCGTCCAGGGCAGCCCCCAACGTAGATCTGGGAGGAACCTGCGCTCCACAGGCAGGGGTGCCCCTGATACCCGCAGAGGGGGCTTGCAATAGCGACAGCCCACTGACAATGAGCATCTTTGGACACTGGTGTTCGGGGGGGAGGTAGGAGGGTGGAGGGGGTGTGTTGGGCTCACTTGGGTGGCGGGTCGATAGGGTGTTTAACATGATATCACATATGCCATAAACAATGCACGATCATCCAATGAGATGTGTGGACATTGATCTTTGTGTACGAGGCCATTATAGGCGTACAGTCCATATTGTGCATGTTCCAGACACACACAGTGCCACGAGTCCCGTGTCCATGTATCAGCCACCAGGCGTGAGTGCTAGAAGCATGCATCTATGAGATGCTGACGAATGTCACGGCCCTCCTGTGCCTCGCAGACTCCTTGAGGTGCTGCCACATCCCCACCCTCATCATGACCATCTTCAGGTGCTTGCAGTTCTGCGTCAGGGGGCATGGGCACATTTCTACGTACGCACATGTTGTGTAGCATGACACATGCCATCACCATCTTTGCAACCTTCACATGGCGGTACAGGAGTGCGCCGCCAGACCTGCTGAGGCAGCGGAAACGAGTCTTCAGTAGGCCGAATGCCTGTTCTATGACTACACGGGTACGTGAGTGGGCATGGTTGTAGTCCTCCTCATGCTGGTCCCGTGGGTTCCGGACTGGTGTGAGGAGCCATCTCTTCAGTGGATACCCGGCATCACCTGTATGTGGACAATAAAGGAATTTTGAGGAATGCCATTGCTACGTACGCACCCCCCCCCCTTCCTGTCAGGTCATTGCCGCATCACATACCCCACATCATCATGCATGAAATGAGACTCACCGAGTAGCCAGGATCTGTTCCCTGCGTGTCGCTCCATGTAGCGTGGTATTGTAGAGTTCCTCAAGACCATAGAATCATGGGTTGATCCAGGGAATCGGGCACAACAATGTGTAATGATCCTGTTGGAGTCACACACCATTTGTACATTCAGAGAATGAAATTGTTTTCGGTTGCGGTACTGGGCCTCCATGGCATGTGGGACGACCAATTCCACATGGGTGCAGTCGATGGCACCAATGCAACCCGGTATGCCGGCAAGTGCATGGAATCCCACTTTTGTGTTGGTAATTTCCTGCTCCGAGCGTGGTAGAGAGATGTAGTCGTCTGCGTGCTGCACGAGGGCATCGAGCACTTGCAATAGTGTCCGTGAGAACAGTGGCTGTGATATGCCATGCAACTGTCCGACTGTGTGCTGGTAGGTGCCTGTGGCCAGGAAGTGGAGTACAGACACCACCTTCAGTAGGGGTGGGATGGCGGTTGGGCTATCTATCATGCTAACAAGGTCAGCCTGTGTCATGTCCACAATGGCGGTTATGGTGTCCCGGTCCAAACGGTAGAGGGTGTGGATCTGCTCATCCGTGAGGTTGAACGGATGTGCTCGGAGGCGTGGGATTGCGGGCTGCCTGCGTGGTGGTAGTGGCTGTGCTGGCGGCCCTTGCTGGCCCTGCCTTGCCCTCCTCCTCCTCCTGCGTCTCCTCCGTGCGGCCGGTTGTAGTTGGTGTTCGTCTTCTTCTTGAAGTTGGAGTACTTGCAGTGCTATCAGGTCCCCCAGGGCCAACATAGCTAGTCCTGCCGGTAGCATTTCGGAGTGGGTGTGGTTGTGGGAGGAGACTGGGTGTGCAATTTATGTGTTTTCAGGCTGTATGGCCTCCACCTGTGGTGATTCATTCCACCTGTGCAAGCTGCTCTCCCCTTTGGGCGAGCACGTCCCGCACACAACGCTGCAATTCGACGAATGGCATCTTGCTATTACAATCATGTATTTGTACCCGATGGCAGTGTAACATTGGTTGATATGTTCATTCGGCTATGGTCCCATTGTTTCACATACTATCTTTGCAGTCGCGAACAGACTTGTGAAGGGTCAGTGGAACGTAGTACTCGAGTAACAGTGGACCCTCATGCAACACTGTACAAAGGTTCACCGACGGCCGGGTGTCCCATTTGTGAGTGAAGGCAGTTGCCATTTTCACACACAGCCGCACTAGATGGATTAATTTGTGATTTCAAGCGGCCACAGATGCCTTTTCGATGTGATGTTGCAAATGAGGAATTCGAAGGGCGGCGCTTTCGGTTTTCAGCTAGCGGCGAGGAGATGCCCACAGGTCTGACTGCAAATATAACGTTCTATTGTTCAATGTCCTTGGGACAGGGGCCATGGCGAGGATGCAATGATTGATATGAATAGTTTGGGATGCGCAATAGCGAAGTGGGCGATGAGGCCGGACGTTCCCAAATACATGTTACTTCACAACACTGGAATTACGGGCTGGGGCACAGTGGATTTTGCAGGCTGCATAACGCACAGACTCAATGGAAATTTCACATGTTATGTGAGTATGGAAACAGGCGTTTTCATTACGGGATGAGGGAATGATGTATGGATGCATGGACAGATGATTTGATACAGAGTTTGCCATGTACAGGGCTTCTTGGTATCTATCCGCCTCCCCTGCGCTATGTGATGCAGGGCTGCCATAGTGGGACCATCATCTATCTGGCCTTGTTGAGCCCTCCCTGTCTCGACGCGCCTTCAGACACTTGTGTCTATGCACGTTACCAATCCCATCTGATGGATTCTGTCTTAACAGACGCATGCACAGGTACACTCGTTTGTGATGGTGTTTTCACCTCGATATAGATAGTTATGATTCGCAAGTGGTTTTTGGGTGGTGATGATCCTTTGGAGTGGGCTAGCATGCATATGGCTGTGGATTTGGTGTGATCATTGAAGTGAGTAATTCAAATGTAGTTCTGATGGCCATACTATTCTTTTTCATTTCATTTGGTTGACAGGTATCTCCTCCCCTTTTGCCACTGCCATCTGTATGCCACTCCTGCAGATGGATTTTACTCCCGACACCTGCTGCTTCGTGTTAATCAGTGGAGCAGCATTACGATCTTATGGGACGATCGCCAATGGGCCACATGCCCTTACGCAGTACTAGTGGCTAGGAGCAACATTTCGGCCTTTCAGCTGGACTAGTGCCTCCCTATTGGGACGGCCCTGCGGTTCTAGGCGCTTCCATGTTGCCTTTTCGTACGAGAATGTAGCCCCTGTGTACCATGAAGGAACAGGGCGTCACACAAGAAGTAGCTGGTCATTTGTTGCGGATGCAGCCCACAATGGTGAAATGTGTTTTGGAGTTCATGGCCTAATGGCTGTATGGGCTTGGTGAATTTGTTGTGCATTAAATTTCTATTCTGATATGAACCGTGTAGCGTTCTTCTTTGCAAGTGATGTGGCATATTCCTATTTGGGGAGCGATGTATTGTGAGGAGATCTGCATTGGGTTCCAGCTTCGGAGTATAGTTGCGTGGTACTGTGCTGGGCGCGTTTGACTACGAAGCCCAGTGAGGTCAGGGATAAGGGCTGCCAATATGACTGTTTTGATGATGTCATGCTCAGGGGCGGGGGATTAGCTTTTGTGTAACAGATGCCGGTCAGCCAGTTGGATTGGTGGAATGATGTGATTATCGGAATATTGCTGGTCACAGGTGCCTGTGTTTGCGTGCGTTTCTTGGTGGGAGACTGAGGTCATGTCCATTTGTATGGCTTCTGTATTCGTGCCATCTGTGCCCTGCAGCTCCCATTGGCCCCTCTTGAGATTCATTTGTTCGTTGGCAGGCATGGATGACTAGTACATTTCACTGGTTGCATTGTGTGACTTCATTGCACCTACGGGGAGTTGTACAATGTGGCCAGGGAGCGGTGTACAGGCACTCAGTGGGGCCGTTTACGGTTGGTTCGCGATGCCGTACTTCTCACCATGGCGGAATGGTACTTTCCGCCGTGCTTGATGGCGTTAGGTGCATGTCCGCTAGGGTCAGAATTCGCGTACCGTTGCGCCATGGTGGTAATTACGGTTTGGCATGGCGCGCGCGCGCGTACTTGGTGCAGTTAGCGTTGGCGTTCACTACGGTGTCGCTAATGGCATCGTACTTTGCGGTGACGGGTCATAATCGCACCGAGCGCTATTCGATGGCGGTATTGCATTTCCGCCATCGTTTTTCGATTTCCGCCAGGGTCGTAATGAGGCCCAATGTCAAAGAAGTAAATGATTTCTCTATGCCAGCTAGTCTAGATGAAACAGAGGCAGAGATTGACGAATGGATGAGGAAATGGATGAGGAAAAAGCTGGACACTGGGGATTTTACTAAACGTGCGATGGGAGTTTTGAATGATTGTTCTATGCTTGGTCCCGCAATAGAGGCCAAAGTGGGTAAGAGAATGAGATTTTCCTTGGGGCCCTCCACACCAGTTTCTAAAAGAGCAAGTGGAAGAGAGGATGTACATATGTTTAGTCTACCGATTCAATATAACCGTAGCTTTCATTCCTTTTCAGGAGACATGACTGAGGATGTGGTATGCAATGATAAAAAACAAAAAGGTTATACATATGAAAAGAAGTTGCTGACTACTCCGACCCACCCTCTAATAATTAACAATCCCTTTATAAATCCCATTGAACAGATTGACCTATTTGCCGAAAATATAGGTATTCGCCCCAAAGCTGAAACACGAGTAGATGCTAGACAGGATGAAGAGTTGGATTTATGTGTCCGGGATGCCCCGGGGTTTGGTGTGGATTTTCAAGTTCTCATTTTTTTTTTAAACATATTTTTATTGAGAGAGCAGGTTTACAGCATGACTAAACATATACACATCAAAACACAGTTTGGATTTCTTACATCACTCAGAAATATCTATGCATCAGGTGAGAAAGCAGCCAATACAAGGGAGGTAAATGATGCACCTCAAGGTGAGGATATGGGCGTTACTTCAGAGTCTGAGCCCAAATCACATAGGTAAAGGCGCAACAGCGTCCAAATGTCTTTGGGGCGACAGGATGACGGGACCGAGAGTACAAAGAGTTCTTCATCATCATTCACCATACACTTTCAAGAAAGTGGCTCTGGTTGGGGCGGCCGGAGACTTCCAACATTTAAGAATACAGCGCTTGGCAACAATGCACAAAATATTAAACAAGCGTCTTGTGGTTTCCTTCATCTTGCCAATGTCACCCAGTAAGTATTTCAGGGGAGACAGAGTCGCCGGGATCAATGTAATGTCTTCAAGAAGTTCCGCGACCTCCCTCCAGAACTCCACAATCAATGGGCACGCCCAGTACATATGATAAGGCCCCGCATCAGAGGCGTCACACTTGGGGCAGACACCTGTGCAATTGTCCACAAATTTAGCCAATCTGGCAGGGGTGTAATGAAGTTGGTTTAAAACTTTAAACTGAATTAGTCGGAGTCCAGAATTCATAGAGACAGATCGCGTAAGTTGACAGTAACGGGCCCAGCGGACATCATCTATCTGGGTACCTACGTCCCGCTCCCAGACCTCTCTCATCGTGTTACGTGACGGGGAGTGGGTTTGCACTAAGGAATACAGCATGGAGACCCCCTTGCGATAACTGTTTGTGGACACTATTGCCCTGATGCATTCGTGTGTCTGGGGTTTACCGTTCCAGCGGAAACGCTGGCCATTTCGCCGAGAATGCAGCTCTCATTCGGTAATATTGCAAACGCTTAAGCTGCCCCCCCCCCCCATCGCTCCAATGAAGTCTCGGAGTTTACAGTCTCACCATCTGGGAACATGTCCCGCAATGTGAAAAGCCTATTAGGATCCCAGGATTGCTGAAGGGCCCGATCAAATGTGGGGGAAATGCTAGAGAAGTTCCAGAGGGGGATTTCCAGGTCATAGGGGGATTCCAGACCTATCCTCTTATAGATTCTGGCCCAAGCATGAGTGGTTGTGTATACCAGATCGAATGGGCCGATGTCTCCATAACTAGGATTAAGAAGGACTGAACGTATGTCGTTGCGGCGGACATAGTGTTTTTCAATCAGTATGTGTGGGGCTGTGTCCCCAAGGTCAAACCAATGTTTCGCAAATTGAGCTTGCGCACATAAGTAATATAGCTCAAAGTCTGGTGCAGCAATACCACCCTGCACAAAAGGTTCAACCATCTTATCCCATCTCATCCTGGTTGTCTTCCCGTTCCAGATAAACGAGGAGGAGAGTGATTTAAGTTTCGAGAAAAAGGGCTTACCAGTCCAGATTGGGATGTTATTAAAGTAATATAGGAGTTTGGGGAGGACCACCATCTTGAGCAACGTAACTCTGCCATATAGGAATAGTGGCAGGTTAGCCCATATCTGGAATTTGGTCCAAAGGGTTGTCAACAATTCCCCATGATTAAGTGTATATAACAGTTGTTTATCTTTGGCAACCATGATCCCTAAGTATCATACCTTGGTGGGAGCGGGCCCAAACCCTTCTATTAAGGTCAGGTCTCCCGTACTGTCGGTAAGGGGAAATATTTCGGACTTTGGTACGTTGATTCTATATCCCGAGTATTCTGAAAATTCATGTATGTCTAGCATAATGTGTTGTACATTCTCTATTGAGTCACGGACATACAGCAGGGTGTCGTCTGCATATTTGAGGGGGGCCGGTCATTCTAAGCCCTCTGTGTGAGTGGTTCTGACGTATAAATTCCGCCATTGGTTCAATGGTGAGCGCGAAATGTATGGGTGAGAAGGGACATCCCTGCCTGGTCCCCCTGTGTAGGCGGAATGACGGGGAAAGAGTGGTGTTGGTTAAAACCTTAGCCGTCGGCTGGGTATATAATAGCCATACGCAGTTAATGTAGTACTGTCCGAGACCAAACCGCTCTAGCACCAAGAAGAGGTACGTCCAGGATACAGAATCAAAAGCCTTCTCGGCATCTAGTGCGACCATGGCCACCTTGGCGTCTGGATCTATTTGTGCCATTACGTTAAATAGGCGTCTCAGGTTGAGAGCCGTGGATCGGGCTGGTATAGAGCCAGCCTGGTCAGGGTGGACAAGGATCGACATATATGGCAGGAGTCTGGTGGCTAATAATTTTTGTGAAAATGTTTGCCTCAGTGTGAATCAAGGACAAGGGTCTATAGGATGCCATGTCTTGTGCCGGCTTACGGGGTTTCAAAAGGACAGTGATGATTGCTTCACGCATCGATTCCAGGAGAATCCCAAGATTCATTGCCTCATCCCACACTTTTAACAGCAGCAGGGCCAGGGGAACGACCACTTGATAGGGATTTAATGGCTTCTATGATTTCCTCCACAATAATAGGTCCATCTAATATATTGCGAGTCGCAGCGGTTAGTGTAGGAAGGTCAAGATTGTCTAAGTATCGGAACGTATCCTCTTTGTTCTTTTTATCATGGTTGGAGTAAAGAGAGGAGTAGAACTCAGTAAATGCAGAGTTAATGTCCTGGTCTCTATTGACCGTTACTCCAGCTGGTGTTTGTATACTCGGGATCGGGTTATGGTGTCTGTCGGTTCTAAGCATGTTGGCCAGGATTCTCCCGGCCTTATTACTCTCCCCATAGCGTCGGGCCTTGGCCGGAGCGGCCATGTAAAGAACTTCTCTATGGGCCAACTTGTGGAATTCTTTTAGTGTAGTGTGAATTTGCAATAGGGCTCCCTTGTCCTGTGTGACGCTGTATTCAGTTTGTAACAAATCTATTTTAGCCTCGGCTATGCCCAGTTCCCTTCGCACCGATTTCAACATGCCAGTTGACTTACCCAGGATAGCTCCCCGGACCCAAGCCTTAAATGCATCCCATAGGGTAGCATAGGTGGTAACCGAGCCCTCGTTTAGTTTCAGAAATTCTGCAATCTCTGTATGTAGCGATTCACAAATATTAGGGTCTCTTAGGATCGCAGGGGGCATTCTCCATCTTCTCGCCGGGGGGGAGACATCACTTAGGTTGATGTCGAGCGTCACCGCCGAGTGATCTGAAAGAGTATGGGGATGAATATCACATCTAGAGACCGCTCCGGCCAGGGATTGGCTGATAATCCAATAGTCTATGCGCGAATGGGAATTGTGCACCGACGAGTAAAATGTGTATTTCTTCTCACTTGGGTGTAATGTACGCCATGTGTCTATCATGCCCATCTGTTCCATTAATTGTTTTACAACTAGTGCGGCTTTAGAGGGGGTCCTGGGGGTGGTCGAGGACCGATCTAGGGATTGATCCAATATCATGTTCAAATCACCACCCCAAAGTATTTGTGCCTCCCCAGATGCAGAAAGCATATCCAGTATTGTACAATAAAACTGTGGATCGTCTAAATTGGGTCCGTATGTATTCATCAGAATTTTCCCCCCACACCAGTGCGTATCTACCATGTAGGTCTATTTTGCTAGAGTGATATTTAAAACACAGCTTGGGGTGTACAAGAGTCAACACTCCTCTGGATTGTGCTCAATATTCTGTATAATACCTGTGGGGCCCCACCTAGGCAGGAATTTAGTATTGACCTGCCCCAGTGCATGTGTCTCTTGTATAAAAAGGATGTGAGGGTTGTGACGTGTGATATATGCTGCGATCTTCCTTGCCTTAATCGGGTTATTTAACCCCCGAATATTCCAGGAGAGCAGCTTGATATTCAAGCCCCCATTAGCCTTTGTCAGAGTTGTACCTTGGAATAGTCATCTGTCCATAGTCTTGCCCCTGTCGCAAGAGGTATGGATGTCCTGCTACAAAACCGCTCTCTGGTTTTAACATTACAACGACTCGGAACATTAACTCCCTCAACAAGCCCGGCATATCGCCTAGCATAACCATAACCAAATTCCACCCCCAACCCCGACCCGCATCATCGACCCCAACTAGATGATGTATCCCTTGAGCCATAGCCTGGGAACACTCCTGGGGGTGTAAACTGCACTCACATGGCTGCCATCCCAGGAGGCCTACAGGGCTCTACTTCAACAGGTAATAACAATCAGGGCCGCCCCGCTACCTTTGATTTAAAGCATTATATCAGTGCAGCAAGAACGGAAATGCATCAACCGGCGGGGTCATCTGGCACCCACCCCTGCACCTCTAGGCGGCATATTCTGGTTCATGGCCCGATCCCGGGCCGGCAGAGGGATAGAGGCTTCAACGTACGACATGGCTTCAGTAGGATTTTCAAAGAAGTGAGCCCGGCCCCCATGCTGGTTCCTCATTTTCGCTGAAAAGACAAGTGAGTAGGGGACCTGACGGAGCCTCAATTGTTTCTTAACAGGTTCGTAAGATCTTCTTAGTGTTTGTACATTTGTGGAGAAGTCTGAGTATATTTGTATCCTGTTATTCGCGTGAAACAGAGTGCCCTTTTCCCTGGATATCCGCAGGATAGCGTCTCTGTCCCTATAATTGAGGAGACGGGCGATTATTGTACGAGGCGGTACGCCAGGTCTGGGCGGAGGTGCCAGAGTACGATGAGTTCGCTCCACAAGGAAGTGGTCCGAAAAGGAGTCTGGGCCCAGGAGATCTTTCAGAAGAGCTTCCACTTGGCGTTCCATGGATCCCTTGCCAAAGGTTTCCGCCACCCCGACCAGACGAATGTTGTTCCTCCTGGAGCGGGATTCAAGGTCTTCGCACTTATCCAGGGTTTTCCGAAGGTCACCTTTCAGCTGGGCTATGTTGCGGCCATGTTGTATTATCGAGTCTTCATTGATAGCAATCCTGCTCTCGGCCTCAGCAATACGTGTGCTTTCCTTGTCCACCCTCGCCTTCAAGGAGCTAATTGTTGCCCCAATGTCGTCCAGTTTGGTGTTCACCGCCAGGAAGCCGTTTTGAACCATTGCCATTAATCGGTCCACTCTCTCATCCATCAGTAATTTCGGTTGGCTGTCTGTTTGCTGTGGTGGAGGTGCTGTGGACCCACTGGGCTGGGTACTGGCGAAGGAGTCCATTGGGCCCGTTTTTCTGGAGCGCGCTCCTTTCTGCTTGTGGCGGCCCATATGCAGAGTCGAGTGGCTTGTGTCCTCCCACGTCTCCCGGTTCACTTGTAGCAATATGTTTGTAAACTCTCTATATAGGGCTTATAATGTACATACACCCAATTATCGTGTGCTCCTGGGTGTCAACACAAGTGTATAGAGTTCAATCCAAGGGTGTTGGACGGTGTCAGGTGCAATCTAAGAGTGATGAGAGCGTCAGGGTTATGCCAATGTTCAATTTCAAAGGGGTGAGGTTTCAATGGCCTCCGCAAGGAAGGATCACGGGTTCAGCGTGTACGGGTGGGAACCAGCCTCTCAATACCAGATGGTGTCCCGCTTGCCGCCACTCCACGCAGACTTCAAGGGCCAGCCGTACACAGCAGCCCAGCTCAGCCGCAGGGGTGGTACCACGGATCAGGGCCCAGTGTTCCAACCACAAGGGGCCGTGTATGGTCCCTGGCAGGGCGCCCGCCGCTTATGTCAATGTGGCCGGGGTCCAAGCTGTGCGCTTGCTGCGCAGTCTGTGCTGGGCACCCGCCGCCACCACAGGTATCCCTTCTAGGGAGCAGCTATGGGGTGATCATCTCAGCCCGGTGTCCCCAACCGCTGCCCCTTTCCACCAAAAATGTCACTGCCCGTATGTGGGGAAATTATGCCTTCCTTGGGCGTCCCCTTATCGAGCATTTCACCCTCCTTGTGTGTAGCCCCTCCTGCTCTTACTTGTTTTCCTTGCCGCCGGGTTCGTGGGGGACGAGGCGCTCCACTAGCAGGAGATACGGGACATTCCCTGGGCGTCCATCAACGGGGGATAGGGCAACCACCTGTTCGTCGGGGGCTGCCGAAGATGGTCGTTCAGCAAGATCGGAGGCCGAACCGTGCACCCAGCCGATGCCTCTGCAGCGCAGCGGCCCGCCTCAACTCCACGCGGCCTCCGACAGGATCTCCAGCAGCAGCCGTGCCTTAGCGCACGGAGCCGCGAATCGCCGCCAGAAGGGTGCCTCCGCACACGGGTCAGCCCATCCAATGGACCTGCCGTTCATTCGGGTCCTCCTGGATCACAGTACCCTGGCGATCCGGGGGCAGCAGCGCTCCGCTCTCTTAACAGGGTCCAGCCGTAGCACGGCCCTCTCAGCACGACACGGCCCCTCCCCCAGCGGCTCCGAGGGAGAATCACCCGGAACTCGCGGGCGGCCCGCCTCCCAGCCTCGGACCGCAGGATCTTCTGGACGGCTTAACTCCATGGCGGTCCGTCACAGCAGCCCCAAATTTGCGCAGCCGATGGCCGCAATCATGCGCCATTAAATGCGCTTTTCTTGTTCCGTGGGCGGCCCTGAAGGAGGATAATTCTGATGTAGGATTAATACGAGCCGGAGCTCTGGGACTAGGCGGCCATTTTCGATGTGCGCAACAGCGCCCCCCCGGATTTTCCAGTTCTAACTAGAATTCTGGACTTGCTCGATAAGGGCCACGAAATAACCCATTGTGAATTAACTGATTTAAGAGCGAACTTGACCAAGTTGTTATGTAAGATCAATAAAGTAGAGGGACTTCTATTTACTTGTGATGCTGTGTCCACCCTAGTAGTGGGCAATAAAATGGGAGTATCCCTTAAGGACTGCTCGACACAAACCCCCGGAAATGAAAGAATGGTAAATGCAGAAAGAAAATAATTTGCTGAAATTGCGGCTGTACCCATAGGTAGTCATCAGAACCCTGAGATGAAATGTAATAATCTAACTCTAGAATCAATAGGAGATTTGGGCAGTGCTATTCAACAGATACAATTGGACATTGAGGTGGTAAAGAAATCCATCTTGGGAGGTAATAAAAATGGGATTGAGTGCACGCATTCACCGAAGCAGAATTTGATGCCCAAGATAGAAGAATCTGAAAGTCCCTCAGTGCCTCTGGACTTAATTGATCTGTCTCTTAACAAAAAGGAAGGGATGTGTGGAAGCATGACTGACTCTGATCTTGAAAGTGAGTGTGAAAAGCAGACTGTGGTGCTGACAAGGAGAGAAAGAAGGACCATAGCTCGTGCACAGAAAAGGGAGGCGAACAGTAACAAGTCTAAAAATGCGGAATTTTTCTTATTATTAAATGCAAAATCAAAAAATATTTTGGAGGTTGTACCTGCAAACTCACGAAAAGTAGTGGCACAGAACCAGGATGAGGAGAATGGTATTGATCGCCACCAACTAGACGAAGAGTCTAAGGTTCATTTAGACCTCATTTCAGAGGGCCGTGAAAAAGCTCCCTCGCCTCCGAAAAAATGTACACAAAAGACTAAACACCTGAATGTAGGACCTGGTCATGTTGGGGAGAGGGTTGGTAATGAATGCAATCCCCAGCCTCAGAAAAAGGGACAGTTTGCACCCTTTGGTATTGGTGCTTCGGGTGTGCAAACTGCTTTATCGCAATTCTATCCAGTAAATAATAAAAAAACTGAAAAAAACCCAAAAAAACCATGTAAAACAACAACCCTTGTAGCAATAAAGTTGGCAGGAGCGAGCCGACAGATGAAGTTGGGATGATAGGAATGGATGATAGAGATAACCGTGGTGAGGATGTAAAGTGTAGTGCTGTGGATGAAGAAGAGGTGGTATCCCCTGAGGTAGGGAGTACACCTACGAACAAGTCTAAGAATAAACCCTCCGGTGATATGATAGGCCCTACAACAGATGAGAATGAGGAGGAAGTTGAACCAGTGATGTACAAAGAAGAAAGTGATCTAGGGTCTGGTACAAAGAAAGTGACCTATGAGGAGAAACTGGTTTCAGGAATGCCGGTTATTATGGGATGGGAAAGCAATGTGCAAATGAATGGTGGAACTAGCTTGAATAGAACATTTATGTTGAAAACTTTCCAAGCGATTCCCCCATTAAGAACCCTACGCTCTGATGATCTTGATTGGATACGGCTTGCTACCAATTGTAACCACTGTATGCTATGTGGGTTCCAGTCTATGATAATCATGAAGATGGTTTGGGAACAGAGGGAACATTTTATTGCACTTGGTCTCATCCCATCTGTTTTCATGAATGTAAAAGATGCGGAGGAATTCTTGGAACCCCCCCTGTAATTGAAACCATAAAAGAAGTGACTTTACAAACTGTGCCACACCTCAACATTAGTGCAGACACCTTGAAGCAATTGCTAGCACAAGTGGTTGCACTGAATGGGGTCACACTAGGTCCAAGTGGAACTTCATGTCCACCTGTGAAAGCTAATGAAGATGCATTAGCGTAGCGTGGGTCCCCTCAGAGTCACATCATGGAATTGTTGTGGCCTGGCAAATTTTCTTCGGTGGTTTGGTAAAATAGATCTAGGGAATTGTCCTGAAATTATTCTTCTCCAAGAGACGATGCATATGTCATCTTTCAATATTGCCAGATATAGTTGCTACTCGATGGATGCTACTAGAGGTCTAAAGGGTAGGCCATCCGGTGGTCTAGCGATACTTGTAAGCAATAGATGTACATTTGATGTTTTGCTATTGTATAAAGATGCAAGTGTAATGGTATTGCAACTGAATCCATGTAAAACATAGGATCTAGTACTGGTATTTATATGTATATATTGGAACAAGGCTCGAATCACTTGGGACCAAATTCTTTACATACTAGATGGAATTTTGGAAGATTTATTTGTACGTATGAAACATGTGGGGATTATAATAGGCGGGATTTGAACTCTTCCTGCTATAAGAGCAAGTGTTCTGGAGTGTGTAATGAAAAGAAAATGTTACAGTTGTCGATAAAAAATGGACAAAGGTGGGTGAGATACCTTTTGGAATGCGACATGCAATTGGTGGAGCCCATACAAAGTTTACACTTGTCTACTTGGAAGAGAGGTGACCTCATTTCTTATATAGATCACTTTTTTATATCCACCGCTTTGTGTAAGATTTGTGAACCTACGCAAATTTTAAATTTCGGGTATGGAGACCATTCAGCCATCTCCATTAATATAAACATCAGTAATTGGAGCATGTACACTGAACCAGCACTGAAACTGATAGAGATTGACAGGCCAGGTCTGTCGATAAGATGGAACAGGCATATCTGCAAGAGACTAATTAATAAAATCAAGGAGGATGCGCTCTTTACATTTATCAGTCGAAATCCTGTGTATGTAAATGCAGGAATTGAAGTGAAGTTAAGTAACAACATTCAGGCGCATCTCTTGGAAATTTCTCAAGATAATAAGCTGTATTCAACCTCAAAGGAGCACAAACATGCATTTGACCTAGATATCCACAATCTAAACATTTTTAAAAATTTCTATTTGAGGAAATTAACGAGATTGAATCTAGGTCACGATGCATATTGTGCTGAAAAGAAGCGTATTATTCTATCACACAAGAACCAAGTTAAAGAACTTAGGCAGGTTATTGCCATCAAGGACAACCAACGTATGATGCATAACATCTTGGCCCACGACACAAGAAATATATGGACTCTAATCAGAACTCTTAATGCCCCTCACATCTCCGTTGAGCCATCTATTCTAGCTTCCACCTGGGTTTAATATATCACAAAAATATTCGAATTACGAATCTATTTTACGTTGAATCTACTGTGGAGTATTCAGAGTTCATTTTGTAGTACTGTCCGTGGTCTGTGGAGGGCATTATTGATGCAATAGCGAAACTAAAGGAATCTAAAGCATCTGGCCCGGATGGGATCCCCTCGTGTGCAATAAAACTTGATCCGCATTTTTGGGCTAGAATTCTCAAATAAAAATTTGACACAATATTCGCCACCAAACAAATTCCTAGTTCATGGTATTCGGCCATAATAGTGCCTGAATAGAAAGGCCCTATAAATAATCCCCAAAACTTTAGACCTATAGCACTAACTGATGCCTCCTCTAAGGTCTTCTCTCAGCTTATTTTAAGGGAATTACGGGATTTCCTTTTTACGAATGATACCCTGTCAAAATTTCAGATTGGCTTCCGAAAAGCTACGGGGTGCACTCTCAATGCCACTATCCTATCGTTCCTTCAGTGTCAAACGAAAAGAAAGGGAACAGGAGCAGTATATATGGCTCCGCTTGACCTTAGTTCTGCTTTTGACACTGTAATAAGATCTAAACTTTGGAAGATAATGATACACATAGGGATCCCTGCACACTTAGTGGCTTTGATAGCACTACTGCACTCAAAGACTAACTACAGGGTACGTGTCAACAAAATAGGAACCCCAATGCAAGCGATTCCAACAGAAATCGGGCTGAAACAAGGCTGTTCTTTGGCAGCGGTTTTATTTAATCTATACCTTTCATCCATTGGTATCTTATGGAAGGATGGAATGAATTATCCTTTAAGCCTTGGCCATCTCAAATTGAACTGTATTTGCTTTGCGGATGATCTGTTGTTATTCGACAGAACTCCGTTTGGGTTACAGAACAAGTTGGATGCCTTCTATCTCTTTGCAGAAGATCACAATTTAAATATAAATTAGGCTAAATCAAAAATTCTAATTTTTGCTGATGGAAAGAAAAAAATCGAGAAATTTAATTGGTCAATCTGGATGGAAGAGCTGGAGGTGGTTAAGGATATACGATATCTCGGATACACACTCACCAACCATAATTCCAAAATATAGTGGAAAAAGCTGCTCAGGGAAAAAAGAAAACCTTTGAATTCGCAAATGTGTATCTTATACAGGAAATATTGTACCTTTTCTTTAAACCCTATTATCCAATTTTACCTGTTAAAAATTGAACCATGCATTTTATATATACTTGATTTATGCACTGCAGAGATGGATGAAATGTTGGATATGTCTCAAGGTAAACTGTGGAAAAAGGTTTTGGGTTTAGCAAAATCTATTCCCAACGACATAATTCGGCATGAACTCGGATTACTACCTCTTTCCGCCAAACGGAATTGGAGGCAACTAAATAATTACAGGAAAATGTTGAGTCCCCCCAGAAATTCTCTTTATGTAGATTTGAACAAAATGATTGATCTAAAATCTCTACCTGATATATCCAAATTTGCAAACAAAATGGATCTGATTCTAGAAGTGACAAATATATCTAAGGAGGATCTCATATTATGTTTACCTTCTAATAAGTGCAAATTCCAATTGTTGACCTGGTGCTTGCAATCAGATCGCATAGGTAATTATAAAGCCTATAAAGAATATGCAGTATTTAGAAGAAAAATGGGTGATTTGCCCAGATATATACTCCAATTTCCGTGTCCGGCTGCAAGAAATTTATATATGCACTTTCGATTCAATCAGTTTTGTACATATGACCGAATTGGTAGTTGGATTGGGAATAGGGAAAAGTTTGGGAACCCAGGTATGGAATGTCGTTTTTGTCATACTGTTGGAACAGTTGAATCTCTAAAACATTTGGTGATGTACTGTGGATATTTCGAGGAGATTAGAATTATGCATGTTGGGGGCCACTGGCATTCTGGCACAGTACTTTCGAGGCTTACGCTATGGAATAGGTGTATGTGGGGGAATAGTATTAATTTACTTATCAGTGTAACGAACTTTCTTGAAGTGATAGCTCAACGTATCAAAGCTCTTAATGATTTGAATTTCTGATCTTTCTGATTTTACTATAGTGCTTTATTTGTTTTAATCACATTTTCTTCCAATTCTGTGAATTTGTGTATGAATTAGCAAGTTTTAAAAAGAGAAATGAAATTTTCTATCATTTTATATGAATTTGTAAATTGTAAAGTTTATATGATGAATCAAATACAATAAAAAAAATAAAAGAAAGGATGCATGGCTTAATGTGCAAGAGGCGCAGAGTTAAAAGGAGAAATTAACTTTAAAAGTGAAAGACGCTAGATGCACGGAGACAAGAAAAGAAGTGAATTGTAAAGCGAAAGAAACAGAGAGAGGGTGCAAGAGACATAAAAGCAAGGAGATGGTGCAAGCCACCTGAAAGCAAGGAAAGGGTGCAAGTGACCCGAAAATAAGGAAAGGGTGCAAGCAACCTGAAATCAAGAGACGGTGCAAACGAACCGAAAGCAAGGAAAAGGGTGCGAGTGAGCATGATAAAAAGGAAAGAGTGTGTAAGAGGCAGAGTAAAGTGAAAAGGAGGAAGAAACATGTGCAAGTGTGCACAGTTGCACAGTAAAGCGGGAAGAAAGTATGAAAGGCATGGAAAGTGTGAAAAGGGGTGCAGGAAACCCCAACACAGGAAAGTTAAGAAACTTGTAAAAGTAGAAGAACAGGAGAGGGTTATTCTAAAGTGGTCACGCCAAAGAGGAGAAAAGAGCCTGGCGTCCTTGAAAGTCTCTGTTACTGCCCATGAAATAACTGTGATTAACAAAGGGTGCATCCTGACAAGCAGAACTTTTGTGTTACATAAAAGAGTGCCTAAGCTTGGGGAAGGGAACCCTGAGAGGCCTACATAGTTATTGGAAGCTGAACTTTTGTGTTTTGCATCAAAGGGGCCCAAGCTTGGGCAAGGGAACGCTGAGAATCCCACTAAAGCTGAATACGTATTTTGACACAGAGTGGCATTCGCTTGGGGAAGGGAAGCCTGAAAAGCATACAAGGAATTGTGATATATTCTGTTTGAGACTTGGAAGAACTGAAGCTTGGGAAAGGGAATTCCTAGGAACCAGAGACATTGAAAGTTGTTTGAAATATTGCACGAACCCTGTGGAGAAGGTTTCACGACCAACCTTTTTTGATTGTGAATTTTTTATGAAATTGGCAGAACTACACCTGGTGGGAAAACCACCTGGAACCAGCCTCGGTTTATATTTCTTTTTGGAACCACTATTCTCTTTTAAGAACACTTCCTACCACATTTTGTCAAAGAGTGAGGGCAAGCATAAGTTTAGACACAGACTGATTTTTGTTTTGGACTTGCAGACATAGACGGCCCTCAGTAACATCAGTTAAGAGAACAACCCCTTTAGAGTTAGGGTCAGTTAGGTATTACACCAACCCTAGAACTTCATTATTAAAGGTTTTCAAACTGTTCCTTTTGAGTCTGTGTCCCTCTTGATACCATGCCTGTCTCACAAGCAGTACACACCAGGCTGTCATTTCACCACTCTGGTTCTGAGATGAGGAAGAGATTTGAAGACTGTTGTGAGGGTCAGGCATGTCTCGAGAACACCACTAATCACAGTCAGGCAATTGTCCACAAGGGCTCACACCTGCAACCTGTTAGGGAACACAGGAGTATAAAGGGTGGAGCCAACAGCATGAGGGGGAATCCAGCAGGAGAGACGCCAGGCTGGTAAAAATGGGCCTGAGAGGGTTGAAGTCCTGCAATGAGGAAGGCTTGCAAGGAGGATCTTGCATGGAGGTCAGGACGCCAGCGTGTGCTGTCAGGAAAATGTGACGGGGGCCTGAGTGGGCCGTGAAAAGAGCAAGGCTGAGGGAGTCCACCTTGCCTGGCGCCCACAGCCGGAGCTGTGGGGCACGGAGGATTTGCAAGCTCTGATAGCGCCTGAGAGAGGCAGAGCTATTAGCAGCCCACAGCAGAGTTCTGGCAGGCGAGTGCTGCTTGCAGGGACACAGCGAGGTGTACACGGAGCTGACAAGAGAGAGTGAGACCGCCCGAAGTAGCCGCCGAAGACCAGTGAGTGACACAGAGGGACCACTCATACCGGGGCGTTTCTGTGGGCTATGGTGGGGCATATGGTGATGCCGGTTGAAAGGAAATGTATGTGCAAGTGACCGTAAGCCCAAAGTAAGGGGTTTTTGAATGCTAAGAACGATGCCCTGAACAAAACCTTGAAGTAAGGAATTTAAATGCAAAGCATTGAATCTTGAACTGAAGAACTTCTTTACAAGTATTATTCAATACTAAACTGAAGGAAAACTTTGTGGCGCTTATGAATGGAATGGAAAGAACTATGAAACACACGAAATGAACATTTTAAAGGCAAAGAATGCAACGTTATGAATATAGTGAAAGCATGTGTTGAACATTTATAAAGTGTATGAAAGCCAGGTGGTGGAAGAGAGTAAGCAAAACGGAGTGAGGTGTGTAGAAGAACACACTGTGACAAAGGCAAAATATTGGCAAGAAGAATTCAGAGTGAATGCAAGCCGAAGGGCAGATGTGGTCAAGGAGAAACCTGTTTGGGCAAGAAACCTAGGGTTGTCGTTGCACAACCTGCAGTGGGTGGACTGTGTGGTGTGACAACTGCGCCTAGACCGAGGAAACCCTGTCTGGCAAAAAGTCAGGGAAAGTCCAGATACAGAATCTTTATTGCTAACCAAGATTGCTTAAGTGAATGAGAAGAATAGCAGTCTGCAGTACCTGAACCTGAAGGGTATTCACGGTGAGCTAGAACTGGTTGTGAGAATTCAGAGACATGAAAATGATTATACATTGGCAAGTTAAAAGAGTTGCTGCCTTGGGGAAGGTAACCCCAAGGCCCTTTTTTTGGAACTCTGTTGCAGTCTTGGGGAAGGTAACCCTAAGGCATTTTGAACTTATAATGCAGCCTTCAGTAATGGCAACCTAACGCCCTTTTGAAACTGTGTTACTTACTTGGGGAAAGGAACCTCGAGTCCTTTTATAACTGCTTTGAACTTGGGGAGCTGGAAAGTAAGCTTAGAGCTGGAAGAAGCTTAGAACTTTATTGGAACACTTTTTCATTTGTTGCTGACATCCTTACACATTCTATAGTGTACTTTTGAGGGCAAGTATAGGTTTTGGACACAGAAAGATGTTTTAATTGATCCTACTGACTCGGACTGTCCTTAGTTTCTTTAGGTAGGGAAATCCCACCTTAGTATAGGGCAAGGTGGACCTTATACCATCCTGACACTTGCTTTAATAAGTATATTTTGTTTGAACTTTGAATCTGTTGTCAGTCTCTTGCTTCATGGTGCCTTCACAGTGGTTAACACTCGGACTGTCCTTAGTTTCTTTAGGTAGGGAAATCCCACCTTAGTATAGGGCAAGTTAGGCCTTATACCATCCGGACATTTGATTTAATAAGTATATTTTGTTTGAACTTTGAATCTGTTGACTGTATCTTGCTTCATGGTGCCTTCACAGTGGTTAAAACGCTGTCAGTGGAGAGGGCCGCCGAGGAGTGAAGGTGCACTCCGGAGGGCTCCTGGCCGAACTTTAATAAGGAGAACAATTAAGCAGAATTGGAATCGTGTTAATTGACTATTAAAGTAAAGAAAGGGTAGCTAAACCGTAACCGAGTGACGAACGCTCACAGCGGGTGTCCCTGGTGTTGCAAGGGAAAGGGCGAGCCACCTTAAATGAGGGGCCACCTTAAGAGGAGGAGGAAGGACTCGACACCAGGGATAGAGGAGGAAGAAGAGGGACTATTAGAGCCCGGGAAGGCAGAACAATGTAGAGGGCAATAAAGGAGGTTATAACGTTCCCTGTCTCTGTGTGTTGGTGTTGGGGGATATTGGGCCCAGGCCGTGGGCCCCCAAGGAGGCGGGATGTGGAGAGAGATACAACAACTGGCGACGAGAATCGGGCCCACGTTGTGTAAACGCGGAGGCCAGAGAGTCCAGCAGTGATACGATAGGACTCAAATGCCCAGCAACCCAGTGCAGGGACAGGAGCACCCTGCAGCGTGAAATGGTGGGACGAGTGAGCCGGCAGTAATTTGGAGGTCCCAGAAGGAAGGGCCAGCGATACAGCGGAAGGGAGAGCGCCACGGAAGGAGGAAGACAGGACGATCCCAGCAGTGCTGAGTATGTGATGCGGCGTGTAAAGGTGCAGAGGAGGGGGGCAAAGAGTGGCTGATAGGCCCAGCCCAGCAGTGCAAGGGAACGTGCCCTGCCGAAGGAGGACCAGCGTGCCCAACAACAGGCGAAGTACCCAGCAGGTAGGCGGGTGGACAGCGCCTGCGGACAAGACGTGACGAAGGAAAGCAGCGCAGCGTACACGAGCGGAGAGAGTTGGAGTACCAGTGTGCCCAGCAGAAGCTAGCAGAAGCCTGGTGTGTCCAGCAGAAGAGCAGATTGAGAACCCCACGAAAGGGATAGCAGTGGAGGAGCAAACGGAGAGTGAGCCCAGCAGAGCAGCGGGCGATATGGAAGACAGAGACACAAAGAAGCCAAGAGTGCGGGAGAAGGAGCCCAGCAGTCCAGCCCAGCGGCCTGTGTAGAGGAAGGTAAATACCTCCAAGTGATGAACCAGCAGTCCGTGGCGAGGCACGGAGGAGCAAGGCAAGCAGAAGACAACCGCTGCAGTTGAACAGGGAGGCCCAGGCGAACGCTGGTAAGAGACCCCACGCCCCTCCCCCACCGCTGCATAACAAAAGCCACCGGCCGCACCACGCAGCATGAAAGGGCAGCTGCAACTTTGAAACGAGTGCCACAGCCTGCACGCCCCCACACACTCATAGGAGCGCACCAGCACTCAAAACAAGAGGCAAGCAAAGAGGTGCATCCAACGACATCTGGCAGCACAGAGGCCGAAACCAGCAATAAGGGTGCCAAATAGGGCAACCGCCCACACACAAACTGGCCCGAGAAAGCACTCACCCAACAACGCAGAACTGCTGACGACCTGCACCCGAACTGACACGCGGGCTCACAGAAAAAAGCCCCAGAAGCATACCCACGGCGGCACATGCACACCCAGAGATCAACAGCATGCACCTGCCCACCTGCAAATGCTGACGCACAGGTCAACTGACAAGTAACGCACAACGGCGCGCAGTAGCTTGGGCCCCCATATCTTGAACACTGCCATCGAGGAGGCCATCTCGCCCAACCGCAAAAAGCCCAGAGAGCGACAAACAAAGCCCCGAAGACCACAGGGAGGCACCAGGCAGAGGATAAGCCACCCGAAGGAAGGACAAAGGCACATGCGAAGCACCCAGCCCACCAATGCCAGTCAGCACGAAAGCCCCACAGCCCAAGCGCAAATACCCACAGGGCGCTGAAAGTATCCCGGGTGCCACCACCATTTGCACCCTCCCGAACTACGGCCACTAGCTGCTGAGGGCAGCAAGATTGATCCACCTCACACAGCGATCTGCCAAGTTACCACCCACTCTACAAGATTTCACAAAGATACCCCACGACCACGCCATAGAAGGATAGCAAGAAGGGACGACTGACAACACTATCGCAAGGATCCCTGCCACAACACCCGCTATCATGGGCGACCAAACGCAGGTGGCTGCAGACGGAGGAGCACCGACCTTAGTGGATCTAGGACCCGCATCATATGCCACCCTTAGGCGAAGGCCCAACCCATTCGCACTGAGCCCGCATCACGACCAGGGACAAAGATGGGAAGACTGGGTTGAAGAATTCGAGGACTTCCTAGGAGCAATCGGGGGGCAGGATTTACCCAACAAAATGAACATTTTCACCAACATTGCAGGAAAAGAAATAAAAGGCGTCATCAAGACTATTCCAGCTCAAGACAGGACCACGTACCAACGCCTTCTCACGACAGTGACCGACAGGCTGATAGTAGGTTCCAACAAGGACTATGAACGATATGCGTTCAATGAACACGTGCAGCTTCCACATGAATCTCGTGGAGAATGTGTCATCCGCCTCCAGAAGAACATTATGGGGTGTGATTTCGTCAACTTCAACAATGAGGAGGCAATACGGTTGAGGATCATAGAAGGGTACACCGCGTCAACGCTCAGGAAACACCTTCTCAAACAGCCGATGCCCCTAAAGAAAGTACTCAATCTGGCAAGAACGTACGAGCGGATAGAAGCACAGACAGCCGTCATCGAAAAAAAAACAAATGTGACTCCATTGTGGCCCTCATGGTAGGACAGATAGAATACTCCAGGCCCACAGGACCATGGAGGAAAAGACGACTCAGGCGCCACTGGCACCCAGTCTAGAGCAATGAACAATGCCGCAATTGCAGACCTAAGATCCCACACAGACGACCATGCCCGGGCATCGGACGGAGATGCCGGTGCTGTGGTCAAGATGGCCACCTTCAGGCCGCATGCAATACGGAATCGCCTACAAACGCTGCATACCAACCCATACCACCACCAAGCATGATCACACAACCTGAACAATCAGAAGGCCCCCACGACCGGCCAGTGCACTGGAGGATCCCGGCACCACCGCCCCAAGTGCAGTACCGAAGTGTGCCGACATCAAGGCTAGATGTCAGGAAGAACATCGAGGAAATGGACACCAACCCACCCAGACCATACACAGATGAACACCCCCTCCACACACAAGCAAGAGACCCAAGGAGATACGGACCGGCACACTAACACCACCAGTCCTGTGAGAAGATCTTGACCTACGCAACCGCCCAGACCCTTCAAGATGTCACACCGGGGGGGATATGGAGGCCACAGTAAATGGCGGTACAGGGCAGCAGTACCAGACAAGAGCGGAAGCACAACCCCTGGGCAAATCCCAAGCCCACATAGCCCAGTGGGCAACAGCACAGCCGGCACAACTAAAAGGTCAGGCACAACACGACCCAACCCAGGGAGACCGCAGAACGCCCGCCACCATCCACACGATACCAAGCCCCGCCACAGGGCACAGCCGTCTCAGCCAATCGGGCAGCACTACAGAACACCCTCATCGACATCCGCTACAGATCACTTGGGATAACTCAGATGAAGGACCACGTGCCCGGACAAGATATGGGAGAAGCAAGAAAACCCAAAGAAAGGACTTACCGTACAGATGCCATCTTAGCAACAAAGACCCCCAGTGAAATGACACCACAAGCCTCCCTCCTCCACGAGTTATACTTTGAGGAATATGAACCAACAAAAGAGGCAGCAATCGAAAAGGAGGCAACAGAGAATGAAGAGACATATGAAACATTGCAACGAGAAAATGCGGGGGAGACCCGCGAGCGACCGAACAGGCCCCATCGAACCACAAATAGACCCCAACGGCTCATTGAGCAAATGTAGCCCTGGAAGTCTCATGTTAAGTGGGGGGGGTGCTGCAAGGGAACGGGCGAGCCACCTTAAATGAGGGGCCATCTTAAGAGGAGGAGGAAGGACTCGACACCAGGGATAGGGGAGGAAGAGGAGGGGCTACTAGAGCCCAGAAGGCAGAACAATGTGTTGGGGGATACTGGGCCCAGGCCGTGGGCCCCCAAGGAGGCGGGATGTGGAGATAGATACAACACCTGGTGTGCTGCCTACAGAGTGTGAAATTTCAAAACGAGGAGCCGGGAACGAAACAGACCCCACGGGAGGCTGGGCACCTGCAGGGACACCGTGACTGGCGGATGTAAAGCCGGGTGAGGAAGGCGACCCAGAGAAGCAAGTCTGCTACATGAGCTCTGAGGCACGAGAAAAGAGAGAAAACCACTGTCTGGTGAGCAGGGTACAGAGGGACAGCAGCACGGAGCAGCGCCCGCACCGGAGTGAGGAAGAAGAGGAGCCCCACGGTGGCAGTGCTCAAAGAAGGACATGACATCAGCAGAGGAGCCCCGAGGGAGACAAGGACAAAGGGGGTAGCAGGAGGATCCCCGTCCTTTACTGGTCAGGCAATCCACAACACGGTCTGCAAGCCCAAGAGAGCAGAGTGTAGCCCGCAAGGAACACGCGGCATACTTCAGGTGGGCACCCGCCAGAACAACACAAAGTGCGGCCACGTAACCATCAAAGAAGAGCCCCATAAGTAAGCGTTCTAACACGCGGCATTGCCTTGAAGCAGAGGGCTCCTGAGGCAGAAGAAACTGAGGGCGCACAGGACATCAGCCCGCAGCACACGGCATGGCCGTGTAAGCAGTATAGGACTCCACAGGTGGGAGGCACCAGGACTCAGCCATCATGATACGGGGCACAAAAATACAGGCAGCAATCAAATAGAGCGTGAAGGCAGACTGCTCATACATACTACTCCCCAACAATGACACTGAGATAAGGACGCTGGTGGAAAGCCAGTAGCAAAGGAGCAGAGCAGGGCATCAGAGAATATGCAGACACCGGAGCAGAGGAGAGAGAGGAGGAGACTCACTCATTGGTTCAGAGGCATCCTATGCTCACAGAAAGTAAATAAAAGGAAGATCAAATAACAGGGCCACAAGGCTTGGCACACTCCTGAGAGAGAGGCAGACAGCGCAACAGTAGGTCCAGGAGGAGAGTCCAAATAGAGGGCAAAAAGAGAGGATAAAGAGGCTAAGCCAAGGCAAAGGTCAGAGCGGGGCAGGCAAGGGGCGAATGGAGGTACTGCCGGGAAGACCCGCCGACAGAGGCAAAGGGGGGCCAGAACGAAACTCAGATCCGGAGGAACAGCTCCACCTGCAGATGCCGTTCCCGAAGGGCAAACAGATCCTCGGTCAGCGCTACTTACCCTCGGTCAGCAATCCTCCAAGAAAAGTCAGAAGAAAAGTCAACTGGAGAGATATTGGCAGAAGGCGGAGACAAGTCAAGTAGACCTTGGCCAGACAGATAGGGACAGGGAAGATACATAGAGACCGGAGGCAATGGCATTAAATAAAAAGGACCTGCAGAAGTGCCTGCTCGGTATGGAGGAGAGAATTACAGCTTCACTCCCAACAACAGATCGGAAGTCTGAAAGAGGAGCGGAAGGATACGCTGGAAGAAATTAAGAGAGGGCATTAACTCACTGGGAACCAGAATGGATAGGACAGAGCAAGGGCTGTCCGAAATAAAAAAGGAGGTTCATCAGAACTCTGAACTTCTCGAACAAATAGCCTCCGCCACACACAACCTCGAAATACAAGCCAAAGATTTAGAAAGCTGATTGAGACATTCTATCATCAGGATCAAAGAATTGGCGTAGACAACCCCGGACCTTGCTTACGGATAGTACCCCCGAGGAGATCCGGATGGACGGTGCACCGAGTGGGCCCGGAGAGAGGCGGAGAAGGAAACAGACCCAGAGACGTCCTGGCGGCCCTGGCCTCCTATGAGGAGAAGTAGAAAATACTAAAGGCCGCGAGGGGACAAGAATCGATAACAATTAATGGCTCAGAGGTAAGCATATTTCAAGACTTGGCAACATCCACCCTGCAAAAGCGAAGAGCGATGGTCCCAGTAACAAGGAAACTGCAGGAAAAGAAAGTCCAGTACAAATGGACATTCCTCTTTGGGCTACTTTTCCCTTCAGAAGGGAGGCAGCAAAGAGTGACATCCTGCGGGGACGGAATGGCTATACTGGGACTAGAAATGGAGACAGCGGGAGGAGATGAGAGAGGAGGAGACATAAGATCGTACATATCGAAGCAGTTGGAATGGTCAACAGCTCATGAGAAAAGGGGCGAGAAACTGAAAGGCCCAAGACATAGGAAATGAAACAGAGACTCTGCTGCAGTTTCAGAGATTCGCTAGAGGGACAAATGGACAGACGAGGTGTCAGGCTACGCGGCTGGAAACTGTGGCATAAGTGGAAGCATTAAGATCATTTTGACTTTTCACAGGACGCTGTCTAGTCCTCACTCAATATGGCCGCCGTTTGTTCATCAATGCACCGTCCCTTAGGAACGGTGCGTTGTATCCGTCGCTCTCTATGGTTCTACGCTGCTGTGTTTCGCCACAGTTGTCTCTGCAGTTTTGTTCCCGATGTACTTGTTCGAGCTTTCTTTCCTCCTGGTGTCCGGTGCGGTTCTCACTCTCCTGTTTTCTTCTGCTTTGCCTCTCGTAGGTACTTTCTTGGGGTATTCATTTTCCCAGACTTTCTATCACTTTTACCTCCTCCGCCACGCAGCACTGATTCCTTCCTTTCCTTTACCTTTCCGCCTTCGCTGTTTCCCCTTTTCACAGCACTCTCGCTGTCGCTGCTTTTGTCAGTGTCTTTGTTGCCTGACTTCCTCTTTTCACTTTCCTTTTTTCAGCGCTCTGCGGTTTCCTCCTAGCCATGTGCTTTGTTTCTTACGCGCTTACATTTTTGTTCGAGCGTGATTTTCTGTTTATATTCTCCTGTTATTTGCAGGTATCCAGTATACATTTTCCCATACTTCTGATTCTTACTTACCGGACCTTCGTTATACTTGATTTTCCTTCCGGTCTCCCGCTGTTCTGTTTTGTATTCCTTCTCGCTGCTAACTTTTTTATTCCCTTTTGCTGCTTACTGTTTCCGTGTGCATTCTATCCTGCCCATGGCTTTATCCTGTCCTTTTCCCATACATCTGATCTGGATACAGTAACCTTTATTACTGGTTTCCGGACTGCAGCTGCTTCAGCCGCCCTGCACTCCTTCTTTTGCTGGTCTAGGATACCTATCAAGCGATCATCAGCATCCAGCTAGCACTCTCCCTCAAGTGCTTACTATTTACCAGAGACTAGAATTCACAGCTGGCATTGGTTTTCTCCTCTAATGACCATTCAGAGAATAACATTAACTTCTTTGGGAGTCTCCCTTACCTGGACATTTCAAGAAACAATTACTTCACAGGAATCCATTAACCTGAAGATTCACGATTACCACCTTCTGGAAATATCAGGTTTTTTTGTTGCCAAAGGCTTTTTCCCTGGAATTTAGGGCTGGCTCCTCAGAGTTCCCAGCGACTTGGTGTCTACACTGGACAAGGTGGCCTCCGAGGGAGTTTGACCTTACTTGCACGATAAAAAAGAAAGGAAGCCTAAGGAAAGGAAGTCATCACAAGCACGCCGAATTCGAAGGAAGAAACGTACAGAGACTCAAGACAGCTCCCCAGAAGATCAAGGTGAGAAGGAGGTTTGGGAGGGTACCCCACTGCATGACACGAAGTTGCAGCCTTCAGAAGGAAGGGAATATGACAGAGCTTCCCTACCCGGAATCGAGATGATCCTACAAAGGAAGCCCGGCCGGGAGAGGAAGAGATACCACTTGGAAACGAAAAAAAGGTTAGAACAACCTCAGGGTCCAGGTGAAACATGAGTCGGTGCCCACGAAGTGGGAAGTATCCTCAGATACCGAGTCAGACCTGGAAAGGGGAGGTGGGTGCAGGGGTAGGGAGGGAGGGAGTTGAGGAACCACAAACTGAGGGACACATCAAGGATACCTGAAACTTACACCAGGGCCGTAGGAATGTGAGTTGGGTGAGGGCCGTAAACTAATGGCAGGTCCATTGCTAATATACTCCCATAATGTTCGGGGCCTGAATACCCTGGTAAAACGGAGAAAGGTGATAACACAAATAAAGACATACATATTCATACTACAAGAAACACACATTAAGAAAGAGGACAAGCATAAAATACACTTACAGAATTACTTGCAAATATACCAAGCTAATGCCAGCAATAAGACAGCAGGAGTGATGGTCGGATTTAAAAATACATTGGGCGCAAGAATACAAAATCACTTGTGGACCGGAAAGGTAGACATGTTTTTGTGCAAGCCCAGATAGGGGAAAGAGCGCTCACCATAACCACCATATATGCACCAAACACAGGGCGGGAACCCTTTTTGAACCAGGTCATGGGGAAATTGGAACAGTTTGCATAGGAAGAAATCTTACTTACAGGGGACTTTAACATGACATGGGATCCAGCAAGGGACAGGAGCAGACAGAATGCGCAGCAAGGGGCGCACACCTCACAGGCACTGCCGGACAGAATGGAAGGCATGGCACTCAAAGATTTGTGGAGGGCGAAGAAGGGACTGGAGACAGGGTTCACATGCTTTTCACATGTACATTGCACATACTCTAGGATAGACTTAGCATGGGGGACCCATGGAATACTTGGGACATTAAAGGATAAAGACTTAGGCCCCATTTCCATATCAGACCATGCATCGATGGGGATAAAATTAGGGAATCTAAAACCACGTAGCCCCCTTAAGTCGTGGAGGCTTTCAGGAGATCCCTTGAGAGATCCAGTGATACGAGAAACGGTGTAGGGGAAAATAACAGAATACTTTGAAATAAATGCCACCAGCGAGGTCTCACTCAGGAGCGTCTGGGACGCCTTTTAGGTAATACTAAGAGGGGAGCTTATCTCATTAAAAGCCCAAAAGCGCAAAGAAAGAGATATAGACTAGAAAAATATTTGGGCAAGGCACTGACACAAGCCCAAAATCATTTAGCGGGTCAGAAAACTAAGGAAAATTTCAATAAAGTGAAAGAAGCACAGAGGCAATTACGATTACTACATACTGTAAAGGCAGAGAATGCCGTGCTAGGGCTTAAGCAGCGATATTATGTTGCAGTCAATAAAGCAGACAAAATGCTAGCCAGGCTCCTGAAACAACAGAAGGGCCGACGACATGTGATCGGAATACGATTAGCAGACGGGAAATTGGCAACGGAAACAGATACGATAACACGGGCCTTCACAGCATACTATAGGGAATTGTATTGAACCGGGAACCCAGAAACGTCACAAATACAGGCTTTCCTGAAAGGGATAGAGTAGAATAAAATCAAAGCAGAAGAGAGGGAGGGGTTGGACAGTGAAATTACAGAGGAGGAAGTGGAAAGAACGATTAAAAAGATGTCAAGCAATAAAGCTCCAGGGCCAGATGGGTACAACAGGGGTTTTTATAAGACCTACTGTAAAGAGATAAAAGGGATCCTGACTAAGTATTCAACGCTTTCAGGGAGGGTGGCGAGGTGACAGGATCCATGACAGGAGGAAAAGTGGTACCATTTGAGAAATCAAACAAGGGCCCCACTTGCTGCGGGTTATATAGGCCTATCGCACTACTAAACGTAGATGTCAAATTATACACAGGGATCCTGGCTGATAGGTTAAAAGAGGTACTCCCAGGGATCATAGGACAAGACCAATCGGGGTTCATTAAAGGGAGACAACACTGGAACAACACAAGGAGGTTGATTCACCTATTGGAAAAATTGGAAATCAAGCAGATACCGGGCACTCTAATCCCACTGGACGCTGAGAATTCTTTCGATAGGGTAGAATGACCGTACCTGTTTCAGACCGTGGAATTAATGGGTTTCAGGAGCAAATTTATGCAAATGGTACAGGCCAGCAATAATATTGCTCAGGCACGCCTGGAAGTGAACAACCACATCTCGGAAGCAATCAGAGTGGAACGTGGGACGAGACAAGGTTTCCCCCTGCCCCCACACCTATATGCGATATATTTGGAACCATTACTAGCAGTAATCAGACAGAATCAGTCTTTAAGCAGAGTCCCATTTGGGTGGGAGGTCCATAAAATGGCGGCCTATGCCGATGACATGCTAGTAAAGCTAGTAGACCCAGAGGAATCTATCCCTGCGCTAGTCGCCACTCTCAAAGATCAGGAAGCGCTATCTGGGCTGAAAATTAATGTGTCACGGGTTTCCCCTTTTCTCACCTGTTTTCTCTGTTTTGCGGAGTCCTTTGTCGGGGTTTTCATTCGAGCAGTTCGGGTCTTGTACAAGCCCGCTCGGCCGTCTTCGGATTCCAGGATTTGCTCAGCTTCTTCGTCCGGGATCTAGGAAACTCCAGGAAGCTTGGAATGGAGGCAGCACACGGAGGCGGTCTGCGCGGAACGCGGAAGAGACAAGATCAAGGAGATAGTAGGAAAGGAGAAGGAGGAAGGTCCAGGAACCAGGAAGCAACACAGTTCAGGAGAACGAACTACGGAGCATGTCAGGCCACAGCTATCGGTAGCGTTGAGAGGCGCAGAACCGCAGGGGAGTGGCTAATTTATAGATCGTGCTGCATAGGACGTAAAGGTCGATAGACCGCGTTCTGTGTATACGGCCATTTTGGGTGTACTACAGCGAGTAACCCCCGACGTGCCAGGGACCAGGAAGACCAGAAGGGGCTTGATCGATGGATCATGACAGCATGCCCCCTTCTAAACCCCGTTTCACCGGGTTTACCTGGATGTATTCGGTGGAACCTTCGGAGCAATCTGGGGGAGTTTAAATTCGAGACTGGTTCCCAGGTACGTTCACTGGGTGGATAGCCCTTCCATTCCACCAGGTATTGAAGTCGGCCTTGTCTATATCGGGAGTCACAAATACGAGAAACTTCATATTCCAGCTGGTCATCGGCAATCACAGGACTAGGTCTAAGAGTAGTCCGGGTGGTTTGGATGAATGGCTTCAACAGAGATTTGTGAAAAACTGGATGTATCTTCTTCCAGGAGTCCGGAAGTTGGAGTCAAAAGGCCACAGGATGAATGATTTCTTTTATAGAGAAGGGCCCATAATACTGGGGAGCCAACTTATTCGGTCTGAGATGTCGGGGCAGAAGTTTCGAGGATAGCCATTCTTTATCCCCAATAGAGTAAGAAGGTCGTGGTCTTCTCTTTGAATCTGCATAGTGCTTGATTTGGATTTGCGCACTTTCAAGATGTTCCTTGGCGTCTTTCTGTACATTGATGAGTGTTTCGATCCAGGAATCGACAGTTGGAACAGCTGTTGGGTGTGGAAGAACAGAAGGTAAGACCGAAGGGTGGAATCCCTGGCTGCAGAAAAAAGGACTGGTCTTAACAGCCGAATGATCCGAATTATTGTAGGCGAATTTGGCCACTGGTATTAAAAGTGACCAATCATCCTGGACTTTGGTAGAGAAGCAACAAAGATATTGTTCAAGGGTTTGATTCACTCGTTCTGTGATACCATTGGTTTGGGGATGATATCCCGAGGAAAGAGCTCGTTGGATCCCTAATATCCTGCAGAGGTGTTTCCAAAACTGAGAGATATACTGTGGTCCTCTGTCTGATATGATCTTGGAAGGAAGTCCATGCAGTCGGAATATGTGTTCCAGGAAAATACCAGCAAGTTCTGATGAGGATGGTAATTTATACAGAGGAGTAAAGTGAGCCATATGAGTGAATAGGTCAATGGTTACCAAGATAGAGGTATAACCTCTGGAAGGCGGCAATTCCACAATGAAGTCTGTAGCTATGATTTCCCAAGGTCTTGTTGGTGGAGTTGGCTGTAATAAGAGACCTGCTGGCTTCTGGGTATCATGTTTGTTCTGATTACAGACAGAACAAGATTGAATGTACAGTTGTACGACTGTCTTCATCTTGGGCCACCAAAATTGTCTTTGTATTAGACGGAGGGTGGTGGAAATACCACGATGACCGGAGTGAAGAGTATCATGGCAGAGATTTATTATCCTTTGTTGTAGTTTCTGTGTGGGGATGACCAGGTTAGTATCCTTGAACAAGTATCTGTCCTTGATTCTTAAGTCCCATTGATTCTTCTCTGAAAGTCCTTTCCAAAGTTCCGAAGTCTGAGTTTGTACGCAAATCTCTTCCAGGAGGTTGTTTGCTTGAGCTACAAATATGGTATGAGGAAACATCTTGGGATACGTCCGATCCTCCAGAGGTTCATAGTCTGGACGACGAGAAAGTGCATCAGCTATTACATTTTGGGTTCCAGGGACATGGTGAATCCGAAACTGATATTGGGCAAAAAAGAAGGCCCACCGAGCTTGGCGACTATTCCTACATTCCAGGGCTTGCAATACTTGTAGGTTTCCATGATCCGTGTGGACATGGACTGGAAATTTGGCTCCTAGAAGTAAATGACGCCACTCTGTGAAGGCTTGACGGATGGCTAGCAGCTCTTTCTCTAGGACGGAGTAATGGGTTTCACTAGGAGTTAATGCCTGAGAAAGGTAGGCGATGGGATGTTCCAATCTATCCTCGAATTGCTGTTTTAGAACGCCTCCAATGGCGTAATTGGAGGCATCTGTCTCCACTATGAATGGTCGATTAACATCAGGCTGAGCAAGAATGGGAGCTTGTGTAAATTCAGACTTTAACTGTTGGAAGGCTTTCTCTTGGGCCATGGTCCAATGAAAGGGAACATATTTTTTCAATAAGGAAATTATTGGTTGGACAATCTCGGAAAAGGAAGGTATGAATTTCCTATAAAAATTAGCCAAGCCCAGGAAGGATTGTATCTGTTTCACTGAGGCGGGGCTAGGCCAGGATAAAATAGCCTTGACCTTGGACTGATCCATACCGATACCATCGGGATTAAGGACAAACCCCAGGTAGTGAACAGTAGAAGTATGGAAGATGCATTTCTCGGGCTTCGCCAGGAGTTTATTTTCGCGTAAGCGTTGTAAAACTGCTTTCACATGTTCTTCGTGCTTGAGAGGGTCCTTCGAAAATATTAGAATATCATCCAGATAGACAATCACAAAAAGGAACAGCATGTCCGAGAACACTCGATCCAAGAAACGTTGGAACACCGTGGGGGCATTAGCAAGTCCAAAGGGCTTGACTAAGTATTCAAAATGCCCAAAGGGTGTTTTAAAGGCTGTCTTCCACTCGTCACCTGCCCTGATACGAATCAAATGATAGGCGCCCCTGAGATCCAGCTTGGTGAACACAACTGCGCCTCTTACTGCCTCCAGGATGTCTGAGATCAAGGGCAACGGATAACGGTCCTTGAGAGTACATTGATTTAGACCTCGATAGTCAATACACGGTCTGAGTTCTTTAGTGTGTTTTTTAAGGTACGAAGAACAGGTAGGGCCCTGATGGAGATTTAGATGGTCGTATGGTGCCATTTGCGAGATTAGTATCCAGGTATTCACGAAGCGCTTTCTTTTCAGGTTCTGATAGGATGAACATCCTTCCAAATGGAATCACTGCGGAAGGTTCCGTCTCAATAGCACAATCTTCAGGTCTGTGGGGAGGAGAAAACATCGGAATATTCCTGGTAAGCCTCCGGGACCCGGATGATGTTTGAAACTGAGATTGTGTTCTGATGAGTTGTAGGAAATTCCTTAGATGGTGTAGGATCAAGGTCTGGATGTAAGCAGTGGGACATACAAAACTCAGAACCCAGGAACAAGGATCCCGCTGCCCAATTGATATAGGGGTTGTGTCTTTGAAGCCAGGGCATTCCCAAAACCATGGGGTAATGGGCAGACTTGATGATGTCAAATCTTATCCTTTCTCGATGTTGATTTATAGCAAGCTCGATCTCCTTGGTCTGCAGGGTTATAGGTCCGGAAGAAAGGGGTCTTCCATCAATAGCTTCCACAGGTTGCATGATAGTCCGGGATTCGTAAGGAATATGGTGTTTTAAGACCCATTCATGATCTATGAATACCCCCATAGCTCCACAGTCGACCAGTGCCAGGATGGGGTATATTTCTTTCTTGGATGTTGTCAAGAGGCCTGTAAGATTACAAAGGAATTTTGTCCAGGAGAGTTCAAGGATGGAATAGAGGTGGAGCAGACATCTCTCTCCCGAACTTGCGATCCGTTTAGGATCGGAGCTGGCGTTTCCCGAGCGCCGTGGGGGGGCAATCGGACATTCTCTTACTAAATGTTTGTCGGATGCACAATACATACATAATCCAGTATGAATCCTTCGCATCCTCTCTTGTGGTGTAATGGGTCCACGGAAGGCCCCTAATTGCATAGGTTCAGGCTCATTGCTTGGAGTAGAAATGCCTTCTGAGCTCGAAGGGGTTCCAATGGGGTTTTTCTGGAGTGATAACTTGGTTTTCTTCTTTTCTGCCTTTCTCTCCTGAATGCGAAAGTCAATCTGTAGGGCGAGATCCATTAGGGCTTGAAAGGAACCCGGGCGTGCCACTCTGGCTGGTTCGTCCTTAATCTCATTGTTTAGCCCTCTTCGAAATAAAGTTAAACAAGCTTCAGAGGATCAATCCGCTTCCTTAGCCAGCTGTTTGAAGCTTGTGACATACGTGAGCAAGTCCTGGGCACCCTGATGAAAGTCAAGTAGACGTTCCTGGGCACTGTAAACTTGTTCCGGGCGTTCGAACATGGTCTTGAGGGCCTCTATAAAGCCGTCGTAGTCATCCAGGAGAGCATCACCAGAGTTAACCAATGGGGTGGCCCAGGTCAAGGCATTCCCGGAAAGATGCGAGATTATAAAGCCCAATTTAGCCCTGGGCGTAGAAAAATAATAAGGCTTAAATGTAAAGTGGACCAAACAAGAATCTAGGAATCCACGAAGGCTCTTTGCTGAACCGTCGTACTTATCAACGACACCGCCTAGAATTACACTCTCCTTCGTGGCGGAATCACGAGATAACACCAATTGTTTTAGCGCAGCGTTTTCCGCCTTTAAATTTTGCACTTCGGTCATCAGCTCTTGCATGCCACGCATAAGATCCTGGATGACCGCTTCCATGTCTGTATCGAGATTGGTCAGGTGGCGTCTCAATCTGTCACAGGTTTCCCCTTTTCTCACCTGTTTTCTCTGTTTTGCGGAATCCTTTGTCGGGGTTTTCTTTCGAGCAGTTCGGGTCTTGTACAAGCCCGCTCGGCCGTCTTCGGATTCCAGGATTCGTTCAGCTTCTTCGCCTGGGATCTAGGAAACTCCAGGAAGCTTGGAATGGAGGCAGCACACTGAGGCGGTCTGCGCGGAACGCGGAAGAGACAGGATCAAGGAGATAGTAGGAAAGGAGAAGGAGGAAGGTCCGGGAACCAGGAAGCAACACTGTTCAGGAGAACGAACTATGGAGCACGTCAGGCCACAGCTATCGGTAGCGTTGAGACGCGCGGAACCGCAGGGGACTGGCTAATTTATACAACGTGCTGCATAGGACGTAAAGGTCGATAGACCGCGTTCCGTGTATATGGCCATGTTGGGTGTACTACAGCAAGTAACTCCCGACGTGCCAGGGACAAGGAAGACCAGAAGGGGCGTGATCAATGGATCATGACATAATATGGGAAAATCCAAGATGCTAGAGGTGGAACTCTCGAAAGAAACGGCAGAGCGGATAAGGAACTGCTCCCCATTCCACACATCAAAGGGACAACTAGTTTATCTGGGAATAAAATTGACAAACACAGTGGAAGTGCTCTACAGGGCAAACTTCCCGGAGTTAATGAAACAAACACAGGCTGATTTCGCAATATGGTCCCTGATGAACATCTCCTGGTTGGGCTGAGTAAATACAGTAAAAATGGTGACTCTCGCAAGGATTCTCTACAGGTTTTAAACCCTCCCCATAGCAATCCCGAACACTTTCTTTGCATCACTGAACATGCTACTCTCTAAATTTATCTGGCAGAATAAACGGCCAAGAGTGTCGACGGATATGATGAGGTCGCCAAGACAGCGGCGGGATGAGGCTGTATTTCAATACTATGAGGCGGCCCAGCTCAGGGTGATCAGGGAGTGGTTTTCGGTCTGCACAGATAAAACATGGACCCGCATGGATAGGGCGGTGGTCGGGATGCCCTTAGCAGGCCTACTCTTGCTGCGGGGGAATGAGAGACAGCTAGCGGCCAGGTGCAGTAAAGTTCTACGCACTACCTGTGACATCTGGGACAGGAGAATTAAGAAAGAGCACTTGTCATCTATACCATGGGCCTCATTTCACCGACCGGCGGAGGACCAAGGTGCTATTAGCACCTTGGTCCATGCCGGTAAAATACTGGCACCGCCTTGGTGGAAAGGGGAATTACCGCCCCATTCCAAGGTTGGCGGGGCGGTAATTCCCCCTTCCACCACTGCCCTTCCCCATTCCCATTTTTGCCCCATAGGGCATAATGGGAATGGGGAAGGTGCTAATTACGGCACCGTAATTTTGCGGTGCCGTAATTAGCACCAAGGTCCCTTAGCGGGTTGGTTTTTTACGCCTGCAAAAAGCAGGCGTTAAAGCACCAACCCGCTAAGGGACCTCGTAGTAAGGCGGTAATGGTTAACGGTCACCGTTAACATTAACGGTGACCGTTAACCATTACCGCCTTCCGTGTAATGAGGCCCCCATCTCCCTTCACCCCAATGTTTGATAACCCTGACTTTACCCCTGGAATGGGAAAGGGAGCATTCAAAAGTTGGATTGGGGGAGAGGAGCTACTGTCATTTGTGGAGAGTAAAACACAGTTAGGGATAGGGGAAGGGGAGAGATTTGAGTATGTACAACTGGGGTATACGCTGCAGCAGAAAGAAACATACCAACCCACAATCAGACCACTGACACGTTTTGAGAAACATATCACCTCCCACACAGGGTACAAGCATTTAGTGGCAAACATATATAAAATATTGCAGGAATGCCCATCTCCAACATTATGGCAGTATCAGGTGGCATGGGAAGGCATAATGGGTGGGGAAATAACTACAGGCCACTGGGAGGAGCTGTGGATAAATATTCCAAAGCTTACCAGGCCACTGCAACTCCGGCCTGGCATGAAAATGATGATTCAGTGGCATTATACCCCCATTAAACTACATAAAATGTTCAGTCTTGCAACAGAAGAATGCTGGAGGGGATGCAGAGGAGTCGGAGACTGGGCACATATCTGATGGGACTGTCCTAAAATAAAGGGGTTCTGGGTGGAGATCTTTGGAAGCTTACATAAAATTGTCCCAGAAGTTCTTCCCCTCACATTACCAGAGGCCATGGGAGGATTTTTGAAACCGGAATTGCACACAATCACGAAATCCCAGAAACGAGCATTGATTACGGCTCTAATAGCCAGGTGGATGGTAATAGCTACAGATTGGAAACAAAACTCCCCACCACCGACAATTAACTGGTTTTGCAAACTCTGGGACATAGTGGTGATGGAATAGATCACCTATAAAGGTCAAGGGTATGCGGATAGGTTCCAGAAAGAATGGGGGGAAATGCTACGGTCCTGAAAAGTGACTTTGTCCAACAATGGTGTCCTCAGAACATCTGGGTTCTAGATATGAACTGCTGAGTTTCGAAAAGGCACAGTGCATGGAAGCAAAGACAGTATATCCGAATGAAGAAGAGACCTGGTTCCTCAAGAGGGGACGGAGGGCTGAGGCGGATATTGGGGGGGAATGTTAAATCTGATTAAGAAATGCAAATAAAAATACTGTTTTTTAAAAGAAACCTGCCAGTGTATTGTATTCCAACTGTTTGGAAGTGTACTTCTTCATGCTCCTGAGAGACATGAGACTCACTGTCATCACTAACAGATTGCGAAACCCTCGATCTCTCTCCTGAGCATCGAATCCGTACTAAAGGAAATATCAATGACTATGCAAAATCTCCAGGTAGAAGTCACACCTCTCAGACAGGAAAACGCAATCCTTTTCCAGTCCATGTCTGTGTTACAAGGGATTGTGGATCAATTAGTAAAAATGCCCTCAACTACCATTACCCCATTGGGGTTAGTGATCGGATCATTGAGGCGCCTCTGGTACCACAAGCGCTACTACTAAAACAGAAAGCCGTTCCCTAATATTCCCAGCTACCTTGCCTGCAACTACGCATCCCCAGAGCGTTGCTTCTCCCCCATGCCTCCGAAAAACAGAGCGGTGATCCCAAAGATATAAAATCTTTTCTTACCCAATGCAAAATACATTTCCTTAATAGACCCCAAGTATATGCTTCTGATCTAGCCAAGGTACTCTTTATGTTATTTAAACTAGAGAAAACCTGGGCTACCCGTATATTGATGGCAACAGTCCCTTACTAAATGATTACGCTGTTTTTGTAGGAGCCTTCCAAACCCTATTTGATCAACAGGGAGAATACCAGTCGTTGAGGAATGAACTCATTGACATCCACCAGACTAATAGGGATCTCCTCCAGTACATTGCCCATTTCAAGGGTTTGGTTACTCAAACTATTTGGCCCAAAGACGCCCATATAACCATATTCCATAGAGGGCTAAAAGAAGAATTAAAGGATGCACTATGCCATGGAGTAGAACTACCTAATAATTTGATGGAATATATCGCTCTTGTGATAAAAATAGACCAAAGGCACCCGGATTGAAAAGGGAAAAGCAAAAACCTGATGTTCCACAGTCTTTTCCTCGGTGGGAAAAACCTGTCTGCCTATGCCTAATGACCCTGAACCTATGCAATTGGGCAGTTTCTAGGGTCCCATATACCCTGAAGAACGGGAAAGAAGACAGCGGCTTAACTTGTGCTTTTACTTTGGTGAGCCAAATCCTCCAATACACTTATTGCCTAGGAGAAATCCTGCATGCCAGAGAAACCAGCAGACTCGCCCTCAATACGGAATGAGAAGGCGAGTCCGGATGCTACTGATTCCCGTTTTGTCTTTAGTCCATTGTCTCCTACATCATCTTCACATTTGTACATACATATCGAACTTCTGGAAAAGGGCCAATGATGGAAAGAAGTGATAGCTCTAATAGACTGTGAAGCGACAGGCAACTTCATTGATATTGCTTTTGCTCATGTCAACAAATTCTCATTAGTCAACAAACAGGTTGTTGAACAAATTCTTTCAGAAGATGGTTCCCCTTTGATAACCGGTCCCTTGACCTTACAGACCAAACCTCTCTCCATATTATGTGCAAAGAAACTCCAGGAGATGCCATTGCAGTTCCACATTTCCAAACCCTTTTAGGACTTCATTGGTTGCAGTTTCACAATCTACTCCTCAATTGGAAGGAAAACAAACGTACCTTTCAAGGCCAACATTGTCCCCCTCATGTGCTCAAGGCTATATGGCAGGGGTCCCCAACCTTTAATGCACAATGAGCAAAATGTGCATATCAAATGAAATGGTGAGCAACATCCATTCTTCAACGGAACATATCGGCACTCAGCTGGCAGAAAAATGATCAGAACACAAATTAGAAATGTAATACATTTTAAGCCTGTTAATAGATCAATTTAATTTGCAGTACTTAAGTTATTTGGACCACGTGCAATTCAAGCACAGCAATTTTGCAAGGCCTTTAACTTCATTTGACATTAAGTGGTTGTGTACAGGAAACGGAATTTAAGTGGTCAGTAGGACATTTTTGGACAGATAGGACCAGTCAAGTTGTTCAAAAATATAGTAAGACTAAATAAACCTTACCAGGGATTTCCGGTTCCTGAACAAAATATTTTAAAGACATTTAGTGCAAATGTTTGGACAATAAATTTGGTCACAAATAGAGCACTCATTATCAGGTGTACGTACGATTCTGCCGGGGATGTTCCGGGAACCTTAGTGGCAAATGGTGCACTCTAATTATACAACACCAGTAATACTGTTTCTCAGTCACTGTTTTTTATTCAGGAATGTTATGACATTTCGCATTTCTGATTGAACAGAGTGTGATCAGTATCCTCTTGAGTTCATTTTCCAATGGCCAGGGTTAGGCAGCACAAAGATGTCCAACAGCCAGAGGGGCTGTTTGGCGATGCCTAAGATTGACAAGGACGCATTGGAAAAAACTACCAATTCACAAAAAATTCAGATATTCTCTTAAAACTGTCAAACAGTTTCGAGGCCACAAAGGAAAGTGTCAGTTTGTTTGAGTTTTTGGTTGAAACTATCTGGGACAGAGCTATTGGCAAACAGGTGTTCCCCAGTTCAGAAGATCCAGGTTATAGAAAGGGAGGACCCATGGTTCGATGTAGAATCTCCAAAAGAAAATTAAAAAACCATGATTTAATGAGTGGTGTGTAAACCACTGGCCCGATTTATAGTCTCAAAACGGTATATCAAAACGGCTAAAAGACAAAAAAAAGAATTAGAGAAATAATGGGATTTTTTATGTATGCCTCCAAATTGTTTTATGTTTAATGCAATTGTCAGGACAGGAATTATGCCATCTCTTTGAACAAGTAGTCCTTGGACCACCGGCCCTCCATGGTTATAGGCCAATTTCCTTACTTGACATTGCAAGTAAGATATACTTTAAATAAGTTGCTCAGACTGGAGGAGTGGGCTCAAAGTAACAATATCTTGAAGCCACCCCAACCAGGTTTCAGGGGAGGGCTTAGTATAGTGGACCACTGCTTCACTCTGAGCACCATCATAGAGAAATATGGTAAGGTTAAAGGTGGGAGATTATTTGTGGCTTTTTTCAGATTTGGAGAAGGCCTTTGATTTGATTGATAGAAACTTCTTGTGGAGTAATTTGCATTTTAATGGGTCCCTAATTGTTTATTACATGTTATCCAACTGTGATACGAAGAGCTCTCAGAGTCTTTCTGATATACAAGATCAGGGAAGTATACATTGTTTTTCAACACCAATAAAGGTGAAAAGCAGGGATGTCAGTTTGCCCCAATGTGTTCCTCTCAGACTTCAAATAGAACTTTTTTGGGGAAAGCTAACCAACGGTCTCCGATACATTTTATAGTATGCTTCTTTATGCCGATGACACGTCCATTTTGGACTTTATGCGGGCAGGTCCCCAACAGGCCCTACTATAGACAAATATTTTGGGAGCTATAGTTTGAAATGAAATGTGATAAAAACTAAAATTATGTTATTCGGGAAAAGGGTGAAACCTTGTAGCTGGTTTTTAAATGAATGCAGAGATGAGGAGGTAGTCTCAAATGTATTTGAGCCTTCACTCCTCAAAGAGTGATGCATGGGTCAATCATTTTAAGAAGACAGCTGAATGGGAATCATTAGGTTTAAACTTTTTTTTTAAGTGTTATTTCAAGTCTGGGGCATTCAGATTGGACAGGTGCCTGGAGGTATATAACGCAAAGGTCTGTTCCATTATTTTTAATGGCAGAGAAATCTGGGGAGGTTTGAATGGACATGTCCTGCAGGGGTTGCAAAATAAATTCCTGTGCCAAATAGCAGGTCTCCCTCCGGGTACACCTGGTAGAGCCTTATGAGATGAATTGGGGGTGCTCACTTTGAAGATGTAAACCCAGTTAAGATTTTTAACTTATTTTTTAAAAGCACATCTGGGATTTTCTGCAAATCAAATTAATAGAATTTTAGTGCAATTGCAGCCTCCCCAGGTAAAGAAAAACACTTGTGGTACGGGGGTTGTAAGGCACTGCCAATTTGGATAGGGGGTAGGATATAACTACATTTGCTACATTAATTCAATGCAAAATAGCTCCTAAAGCAAGAGCGTGTCTGATGGGGAGAGAGGTAGATGTCCAAAATATACATAAACTGCCCTCTTTAGCTTTATATGAAGACACACATAAGACGCAAGGAGAACTCTTTGAAATAAGATCCCCACAATGCAGGAGACTGATGCTAATGTTACGTTTCAATTTGCCCAACCCTCAAAAAAATGAAGGTGTGCAGGCAAAATGGGAGTCGATGAAGATTTGGGTCATTTTCTGTTAATTTGTTGTTGTTTCAGTGTTTGGCGTAAGCGTGGACATGCATGGAAGCTATGTTTTTGATATAATTGTAATGATCAGGTTTTTATGTATAGCTTGTTTGAATATGTTAAAGCTGATTGTTAATTTTGGGCTTGTTCTATGTGAATGTGTTCAAATATGATAAATGTTTTTAAATGTTGCTAACTTAATGGAGAATAATTATTAAATAAATATTGATTTAGTAATACTGGTAGGCTTTACAGATCACTGGGGGTTTTAAGGTTAACTCCTAAAAAGTATTTTGGCATGTAATGCCAAATAGTGCAGTTTAAAGCACCTGTGGCCCGTTACACTGGTAAAAAAGCAGTTAGAAATAACAATATTTTTCTCAAGGCTTCAGAGCCTCTTTTCTCTGCCCAAAATGGATTTTACACAAAACTTGGTGGAAACCATTGGTCAAAGCCTTGAGCATTTGACGACTACTTCATAGAGGAGAGTGGCGATCTTAGGTATTTGGATTACTTGTCTTGTTAATTAAAATGTATTAACAGTAACCTAATTGGATTTGAATATAAGGCAAATTAATTTTGAAAAATGTGGCATGCATTTGCCTTATCTGCCCGTTATCCACGTGCCAGATGGGCAGAGTAGCAAACGATGAAAATGTTTCCACTAGGACACAATGCAATAATAAATATAGGTGATACTAAAAGTAATATTTCAGATAAATATAATGCATGGTGGCATCAAACACAAACCTTCCTTGTACAAAAAGCAGTGCATGCAGATTATTTAATAAAGGAAGGTTGGGTATGCATGCCACTTCTTTGTCAATTATACTCCTACTAGCTGTGCAAAGAAACAGACTATGACCATTTTCTCCAGGACACAAACATGGGAACATGGTTCAATTATTTTGCTCATTAATACATTTGTCAGCTGGGTAATTCATGTGAAGATGACAGGGTTTTAACAATGACACTGCTATAATACGCAAGGACATTTACCGAAAAATAATTTGCATAGTTGCAACAAACTCAAATCTTGCATCGTTGGGATGATTGTTGTATCGAGCTGATACAAGGGGCTAAAATCCTGTATGGCAGGACTTACGCCTTGTCTGATAAGAAGAGTCTCATACTCAAGCAATACATGGACGACAATCTCAAGAAAGGCTTCATTCGACACTCAACCTCCCCAGCCGGGACACCAATCTTCTTCATTCCTAAAAAGGAGGAACTGGAACTTAGGCCATGCATAGCTCATGGCCAACTCAATGTCATTACCATAAAGAACAGGTATCCTTTACCTCTCATTCAAGTATTATTGGAGCAAGCACAAACTAGCAGCAGGTATATGCAACTGGACTGAAGAGGTCCATATAACCTGATAAAGATGGCCCCAGGGGATGAGTGGAAGACGGCCTTCAGAACACGGTATGGACATTACGAATGCCTGGTAATGCCTTTTTGACTTTGTAATGCTCCTGCCTTGTTCCAGTATTTTTTAATGACATATTCAGAGACATATTGGCCACATATGTCATAATTTATTTCGATGGCATTCGTGTCTTTTCATCCTCTAAGACAGAACACGTACAATATGTCTGTGAAATACTGAAACGCCTGAGAACCTATCATTTATATGTTAAATATCAAAATGTGCCTTCCATCAAGAACTATTATATATCAGGCGATGTGCTCACTCCTCAAGGCATTGAGATGGACCCACGTAAGATTGCTGCTATAGTGGATTGGCCTGCACCTTGCTCTGTCAAGAAATTGCACCGGTTTCTCAGGTTTGGTAACTTCTATAGGAGATTTAGCTCTGAATATTCCTGTCTCCTTCTACCATTGACCAGGCTTCTGTGAAAAACCAGAGGGTGTTTCACAACCTAGTCCCTGGGGATCCCGTACTGAGGTGGCCAGGGAAAGACCATCCCTTTTGAATCCCGACCCTGGCCGTGGACAAGTGAGGGAGGATCACCTGGGTAGGGGGTCCTCGGCAGTGAGGGAGAATCACCCGATGATGAGACATGTTATCCCCCTTTTTCCACAACCCATCTTACCCTTATGCCTGATAATTTTATGGAGCTCCCATAATTCCTCCCCACTTTACATTGACAACACTACTGAGCTGAGGAAGAGGAGGAATGAGGCCAGAAAGATTACCTCTACTGCCTTGCAATGGCTCTGTCCCTGTAATGAGGCCAGGCAGAGTCAGGCACGTAATCCTAATTATGGAAACACTTGTGTAAATGTGCGTTAAAAATGCCACATCATATCATATCATACAGACCAGCCAGTTGTTAACACTCCCTGACAGGGTAAAAGGCAGCATGCACTGGCACACTCTGAGCGAAGCTGGGTACGAGAAGTAACAGCTCTTTCGGGGCCGATGTGAACCAGGCAATGGAAGTTGGCAGGCCAGGGGCTGATCGGCAGTTGCGAAGAATGAGAGAGAGCCAGGCGAGAATTCCAGACTTTCGGGAAGCTGTAATCGTTCCAAGACTGTAACCGAGTAACCGAAAGAAAGAAACCTTCAAGGTGGTTGGAAGCTGCCTGTGACCCTCCTGGGTGAACAGCGGTGTTGGGGAGGAGCAGAGGAGGCGTTGGTAACTGTCTTGCTTGACTGCTGCATGAAGAACGTTGATGAAAGAAGACCAATTAACACGACCGGTGAGTTATCAAAGGCAACAAAAGCCTGGTTTGTGTTAAAAGCAAAAGTGACTGTAACAAGAGTTGAAGGTTGCACGTGTGCCGATAAAACGTGTAATGGAAAAGACAATGGGCCTCATTACGAGTCAGGCGGTAAAACCGCCTGGTTACCGCCGGACTCGTATTACCATTCCGCCTCCGTGACTCCCGGAATTACCGGGGCATTACAACCCCGGTGTTCCGGGAATTCCGGAGGTGGAATGGTGTTAATCCGCATTCCTATTGAGTCCCATAGGACTCAATGGGGATGGGGATCATGGAAACACCGGCACCATCTCGTGATGGTGCCAGTGTTTCCTCGTCCGCCTGCAAGCGGGCGGTGTTAAACCCCCCAGGTCAGACCTGGCGGGTTTGACACCTCCGCCTGCAGGAGTTGTGATTGCCCGGCATGGAAACAACGGTGGCAGCGGGTTTACCGCCACCGTTGTTTCCATACCGGGCGAGTTATAATGAGGCCCAATTGCTGAATTGTGAAGAAAGTATACAAAGTAACAGAGTGTTCCTGAAAGACGGAATCACACATTCAAAAGTCTCTGTGAAATGTTTGAACTTGTGATAAAACAGGAAACGAAGGCAATAAAGTAACCGGTATCCAGAACTGGATTTGAATGAGTGAAAAGCTAAGTATATTGAATATCCCAAGATGGCAGAGAATATGAACCTTTAAAGATGCCAAGAGGGGAACTGCGCATGCGCGCGCGACGCATACGGACCTAATCATCTCGGCTCCCGGCGGCCGCTACAATTATCCTGCAATAACTTCCCTCATTGTGTAATAATCCCACACCAGCTGCACTCCGGGGGCGGCGGATGTAGCGGAGAAGCAGTGCCCGCAACCCCGAGGAAAAACGGAGCAGGAGACGCGAGATTCTGCCCGAATCCTGCAGACGGACGAGCCGCGGCCGTTGAAGCACAGGCGTAGCGCCCGCCCCCTCCACGACACAGCAAACGTGGGGAATCCTCTTCGAGAAGGCGTTCCGGTATACAGGGCCAACCCGAAACTCCAGAAGAAGAAGGGGCCAGCGACGAGCCCCATGACCCCCAGTCTCCTTGACGGACCTCATGAGAGCGATTGGGGACTCAAGGACATCATTGGAACTCAAAATAGGTGGCCTATCCACTGAGGTGTCCCTTATACGCCAGGACCTCCGCAACCTGTCGGCCAGGACTGGTGAGGCGGAACAGAGAGTGACAGACACAGAAGATGCTGTGCACCGACTGGAGCAACAACTCACCACGATTACCCAAAAGGTGGCTCAACTGGAATACCGTGCTGAGGACAGTGAGGGGAGAGCGCAGCGCAATAACCTCAAAATCCTCGGGATACCGGAGAAGGAGGAAGGCCCCAGCGATTAACTTTTCCTTGAAGATTGGCTTGCTCATGTCTTTGCCCCCAAAAAATTGTCCAAATTCTTCTCCATAGAAAGAGCACACAGAGTCCCCACCGGCCAACCTATCCCGGGCGCCCCGCCTAGAACTATATTCGCACGCATGCTGAATTACCGCGACCGAGATGCGATCCTACAAATGGCAAGGGCCTCTGGCCCGATCACATACAACGGCTACAGGGTCGGGTTCTGCCCCGATTACACCAAGGAAGTCCAAAAGGCCTGCCAATCATTTGACTCGGTCAAGAGGAAACTCCAGTCACTCTCTATCAAATATGCCTTATTCTTCCCGGCATCGCTCAAAGTCCACTATGAGGGCACCACTCATCTATTTTACAATCCCAAAGATGCATGGGACTGGCTTGAAACCCAAGTTCTCACGGATTCCAGAGTGAGGCACACACCACTGGGCCCGCCCACACAGAGGCCCTGGACCGGGCGGCCCTCGCTCCCTCGATCTCCGACCAATGCAGATGACGACAAGACGGGGACCCCTACGGAAAAGGGGTAAGGCCCACGCAATGTGGGGACTAATCTGCAACATAATAACATGGGAGCGCTCACCTAGCGGCCGCCGCTCCTAATGGGGCACGGGCGCTATAACAGTCCGGGTTATCCTGAGGAAGTTTACCAAGTTATAAGTTTAATGTTTGGGCGACAGGTGCTCCCAGTTGGAGGGGGAAGTACAGGGTGGGGGGAGTTTTGGAAATCTAAGGAAACAGAATCATGGGACAAGAAGGCTCGAAGCTGACAAACGCTGGCAAGGAAATCAAGCACTGTCTATGACCAGGACCGTTGACGCAATTATCATCCAGTCAGCAGGCACACCACTACGAGGCGACCCCCGGACGCCTCCCCTGAAAGGAAATCGCTACACGCCTCTGGAAAACGCGCAACTGCCACTGATACTTCCAGATGCCCCAACAAGAGACTCACACAGATAGAATGAACTCCAACAAGGTAACCATACTGTCCTGGAATGTTAACGGCCTCGGCTCCAGCATAACGCGAAGATTGGTGCTCCAGTACCTTAAACGGCACTCGCCAGACATTGCCCTCCTAAATGAAACACACTTGATAGGCACGAGCACCAACTTTTTCAAAAGATCCAACTACTCGCATACCTACCATGCCGGATTGACGAAAGGTGCCAGGGGCACGATGATACTCGTCCACAAGCGAGTCCCCCTGCAGGTTAGGAAGGTCAAAACTGACCCCCGGGGCCGCTACGTACTGATACTTGCTGACATCTGGGGTGAGAAATGGGGCCTGGCAGCAATTTATGCCCCCCCACGCTTACGAAAGAACTGCTCTCCGAACTAGGGGGTTTGCTCCTGGAAGAAGAGGCCGGCATATGGGTGATTGGTGGGGACTTCAACGAAGTGATGGACACCGCAGTCGATAGATCTCATAGGAAATCTGGAAGCTGCCCCGCCTCCACACCACTCGCCATGTTCGCCGAAGCCCTGGGATTGACGGACACATGGCGCTCACTTCATAACGACGAGGCTGGTTTTCCTTTTTTTTCGGGCGTCCACAAATTGCTCCCCAGGATTGATTATGCCTTCATCCCCCGCAGCATAAATCACAGACTTCTCAACGCTGAATTCCTCACAAGGGGAATCTCGGACCACTCTCCGCTCCTTCTAACTATGAAGAATTCCTGCCGACGTCCGGATCGTAACTGGCGCCTGAACACATACCATCTACGTCTCCCTGAAATTGCGGAGGAGCTGGAAAAAAAGACAACGGAATATTTCGAACTCAACGAAGGCTCAGTGGACTGCCCAATCTCGATCTAGGAGGCGTACAAGACTGTCCTCCAGGGGGAAGCTATCGCGGCGGTTTCAGCCCACCAACAACAAGTCCAAAAGATCAGAGAAGTAGAAGCACGAGTCTTGGAGTGTGAACGACAAATCCTAGAACACAACAACCAAGAGGCAAAAGAGGCGCTGCTCACGGCACAAGACACCCTTAGCAACCTGTCTCTAGATAATGCATGAACAGCCCATCAACTAGTCCGGAGGCAAATTTATGAACGGGGCGACAAAGCAAATAAGACCCTGGCCTGGTTAGAGAGACGCGAACAAAGCAGGGGACATGTACGGGCCATTACATCTCCGATTGACTGCTGACAGATGACTCTGGCCCTCATTACGACCCTGGCGCAAAGCGAAAAACGATGGCGGTAAACGATTACCGCCATCGTCTTCCGCTAGGGCCGATTACGACCCGTGACCGTAAACTACGATGTCATTAGCGGCATCGTAGCTAACGCTGCCGCTGACTGCGCCAAGGGCACGCGAACATCCACACCGTACTTAGCGCCATGGCAGAAAGGTACGCGAATGCCGACCCAAGCGGACATGCCCCTAACGCCATCACCCAGCCCGTTAAGTACCTTACCGCCATGGTGCTAATTACGCCATCGCGAACCAACCGTAAAGGGCCATGTAAAGTGAATGCAGCTGCCACAGGTGCACAGAAACAGCACAGGTGAAGGCAATACAGACTCAGGAAGTACAAAAAGAGCACACCCCACCCCTTCCCACACCCAGTCACACTCCACAATGATACCAATAGGACTAGCAATGTTGGGGCTGGAGGACCTGATAGCAATGCGAGTGCTACAACAGCAACTACAACAACAACAACAACAACAACAACAACAACAGGCTGCACAGAGGAGACGCAGCAGGAGAAGGAGGGCAAGGCAGGCCCAGCAAGCCCCACCAGCACAGCCAGTGCCACCACGCAGGCAGCCCCCAATCCCACACATCAGAGCCAGCCCATTCAACCTCACCGCTGAGCAGATCCACACCCTGTACCGACTGGACCGGGACACCATCACCACCATTGTGGACATGATACACAACGACACCGTCAGCATGATTGAAACACCCACTGCCACCCCCCCCCCCTACTGAAGGTAGTGTCTGTGCTCCACTTCCTGGCCACAGGCACCTACCAGCACACAGTGGGGCACTTGCATGGCATATCACAACCATTATTCTCGCGTACACTGATGCAAGTGCTCGATGCCCTCCTCAAGCACACAGATGACCACATCTCATTACCACGGTCTGCCCAGGAGATTGCCAACACCAAAGTGGGTTTCCATGCACTGGCCGGCATACCTGGTTGCATTGGTGCCATTGACTGCACCCATGTTGAATTGGTGGTCCCACATGCCATGGAGGTACCGTACCGCAACCGTAAACATTTCCACTCAATCAACGTGCAAATGGTCTGTGACTCCAAAAGGATCATCACACATTGTTCTGCCAGATACCCCGGATCAACCCATGATTCAATGGTCCTTCGGAACTCCACAATACCACGCTACATGGAGCGACATGCAGGCCCAAGATCCTACCTACTCGGTGAGTCTAATGTCATGAGCATGGAAATGCAAAGTGGGTGTTGAATGACGTACCAATGCATATTTCATCTGGCAGATACAGGGGGGTGATGCATACGTGACATGGGTGCAACTAGCAGTAGCCAGATCATTCCCTGTGGCAGCACTGACGTCAACAGAGTAGTGTACACATTATGCCTGACCTAATCATCCCAACATGTGAATGAAAGTGTATCCCAAAAACGACACAACCATCTGCAAGTGCATTGTGCAAATTGTGACCGCATTGACCCTAAAGAAAACCACCAACATGCACGTCACCATGCACCAACTACTGAAAGGCCTGTCCCCCACAACTGCGCACAAAGGAGGCACATGACAGACAGGAACATCAATGCACCACTACAAGACCCACAAACTGTCCCCATTGACACCAGTAATGCTCACTGGGGTCATAATGAGCCAGACATCAATGTTGCTATCATGTGAGCTTCAAGCTCACAGGACACGTGCAAGGTCACATGAATGACGGCCTGAACAGACACAGTGGATGGCCATTCACAAGGCAATCGTCCCCCCTGCATTGTGTTTTTGCATGCAAAACAGTACATGAGAGCCATGAACACATACTGGTTGCACAGAGTAAATCCATTAGCACAACTCTAATTGGTGCACAGTAACAGTCGGAATCAAGGCATGGTTGTGCGTCATGTTCACAAATCAATCTCGTTCCTGACACATTCATTTCTCACATTTTACAGGTGATGCGGGCTATCCCCTGAAGAGGTGGCTCCTCACACCAGTGCGGAACTCATCGAACCAGCATGAGGAGGACTACAACCGTGCCCATGCACGTGCCCGTGTGGTGATAGAGCAGGCTTTTGGCCTACTGAAGGCACGTTTCCGCTGCCTCAGCAGGTCTGGCGGGGCACTCCTGTACCGCCATGAGAAGGTTGCAAAGATCGTCATGGCATGTGTCATGCTACACAATATGTGCATCAGACGAAACGTGCCTCTGCCCCCTGACGCAGAACCACAACCACCTGATGATGGGGATGATGATGATGGGGATGGGGCAGCACCTCAGGGAGTCAGCGATGCACAGGAGGGGCATATAATGCGTCAGAATGTCATTGACCGATACTTCTAGCACACACAGCGTGTGTGTAACATATGGATGGCACTTGGGGCACTGTGTGTGTCTGGTATGTCAACACTGTGGACTGTAAAACAATAAAGCACACATACGCAATGAGCAATGTCCACACATTTCGTTTGTGAGAAATGAAAAAGTGTATTGTTCTTCTGAATAGGTATAACAGAACCCCTCCCCCTCCCCCTGAACACTCCAACACACCCAATTCCCCCCTCCCCCTCCCCCCTGAACACTCCAACACACCCAATTCCCCCCTCCCCCTCCCCCTGAACACTCCAACACACCCAATTCCCCCCTCCCCCTCCCCCCTGAACACTCCAACACACCCAATTCCCCCCTCCCCCTCCCCCCTGAACACTCCAACACACCCAATTCCCCCCTCCCCCTGAACACCCTGCAAACATGTGACAGTGCCCGTGGTGAAGTGTGTATAGTTTTGCACACTATTGACTGCCCCCTCTCCCGGAACCTGGGGCCCCCCTGCCTGTGCTCCTCAGGGTCCTGGATGACCTGCGGACGGGAGAGGCTTGTGCTGAACTTGCAGCTGAGGATGTACCGGGCTGCTCAGTACGGCATGTGTCCACAATTGTCTGGATGAGCTGGCTCCTCATCTGCCGCACTGCAGCAAGTTCGGTGCATATGTCCCGGCTGGCAGTTTGGATGGCAGACCTGATGCCATCAGCACTCCTCTCCATGGCTGCACTGGCACTTCCACATTCTGCAACATGCTGCGTGAGGAGTGTGCCCAGTACTTCCTGCCTGTTGCCAATCTGCTCCAGCGACAGCTGGAAATCTGGCCCAATGGAGGGTGCCAATGGGGGACCAATGGGACTACTCCCATCTTCCCCAACTCCCACTGGGCTTGGAGTTGCTGGCCATGAATTAGCAGGCGATTGGCCCTGGGTGTCATCTCCATGATGGCTGATTGGGGATAGGTGTGGTGAGTGAAGTTGCGTGTTGTGGGCAAGTCCAGTCTCATCCTCCACATCACTATCGGAGCAGGCAGCGATGGCTGCAGTCTCCCCAACAGTACTGCTCCCTGCTGACACATTGCCCTCAGTGGGCAACAGTGGGTGTTGTTGGGCTGCAGGCGCTGTCACGACCCCTTCCTCGGGGGACTTTGCTGCCCTGGCCTCTTCAGCCTGGCGTGGTTTCGGCCTGGGTCCAGCAGAGGTGGATGCATGGTTCCCTTCTCCCACTTTCCTGGCCTTCTTGGCTGGGGTGCTGGTGCTGTCGTCCCTGCCAGTGTCCGATTGCGAGCCTGTGGTGGAGCAGAGGAGGGTGACTGTTATTGATGGTTCAGCGGACATTGAGCAGGCATTGTGAAGAGTGTAATGGATAGATGGTGGAGTTAGTAGCCCGTGACATACAGGTTGCCTCCCTTTAGGTTCGGTTTTGCATGCAGGTGTGTGTCTGCCTACTGTACAGTGTACATGCTGCATGTGCGCAGGGTGTGGCTCATCTGCTGATGTGTTGCGTCTGCCACATTGTGATTGTCACGTGCAAGTGTATCAGGGTGTCTTGCAAGGCTGGATATGAGGCACCTACCTGTGTCTCCAGATGTCGGGGCCCCTCTCTCCATCTCGCCGACACCTTCGATGCACTCAATGCCAATCAGAGAGGCACATGTCTCCTCCCATGGCTGCATCTTCAGTGGGGAGTGTGCTCCCCCGCCAGTTCCCAGGGCCAGGTTACGGTTGGCAGACATAATGCCCCGGACCCTGATCCGCAGGTCGTCCCACCTCTTGCGGCACTGTTTGGAGGTGCGTGGGGTGGTTCCAACAGCACTGACACGTTGTGCCACAAGTTCCCACACCTCCTTTTTGCGGCCTATGGCTGGCCGGGTCATCTCAGTGGAGAAGACAACATCGGCCTTCTCCTGGAACGTGTCTGCAAGCATTTGCAGTTCCTCACGACTGTAGCGCTCCTGCCGCTGCCTGTCACATGCCTTCTTCACAACTTTCGGCATGGTTGGGTGAGGAAATGGGTGGGTTATGGGAATGACAGGGTTTGAGGGTTGGTTGTGGTGTGGTTGGGTAGGATGGCAATGGATTGTGTTTTTTAAGATGGCCGCTGTGCTGTTTCCCGTTCCGCCGCGATTACGCTATTTCCGGTTCCGCCTAATTGCGGTCACCGCTAATTACGGTGACCGCTGACTACGGTCGGCGCAATGATGGGTGGCGGTAGGTCACCCTGCGCTGTTAACGAGGCCGGTAAGGGCTATTTACGGCATGGCGTAGTTTACGTTACCGCCATGGCGTAATGCTCGTGCGCGATGGGTCGTAATATGGCGCTCTTATCGCCATCGGACCATGGCGTTAACGCTCATTACGCCATGGCGGTAATTTCGATTACTTACCGCCTGGGTCGTAATGAGGGCCTCTGACATTGTTGAAGCATTCGCCGCCTACTGCAAAAATCTCTATACCCACCCACTGGGAGCTTGCCAGTTAAACCCTCACACTACCTTGACCGGATTGAGATCCCGAAACTCTCACAGCGCCAATCGGATCTCCTGAACGCTGAAATCATTGACACTGAGGTGCAAGAGGCGCTTGCACAGCTCCAACCCAGGAAAACTCTGGGTCCCAATGGGTTCCCAACAGAAACATGGAAATACCTCAGTGGCACACTATCTACCCACATGCACCGCATGTTCCTACTCAGCAAAGAACTAGGAGCACTCCCCCCAGACCTCAGGAAGGCATGCATAGTAGTCATACACAAGCCTGGGAAACCCCCGGAGGAATGTGCCTCCTATCGTCCCATATCCCTGATCAACGGCAAAGCCAAGGTCCTCGCCAGAACACTTGCCAACAGACTACTGCAGGTGATAGAGACCCTCGTCCACTCAGACCAATGTGGATTCATGCCCAATAAATCCACTCCATTAACTTACGCAGAGTCCAATTGGCGCTGAATAGAGCCAAAGAAATACCAGCCCCACTAGCCCTCCTGGCGGTGGACTTTGAAAAGGCATTCGACTCTGTGGGGTGGGATGCTCTGTGAGCGATCATGGCTAGGATGAACCTAGGGCAAACATTTATATCATGGGTTAAACTTCTGTATGCATCCCCGGAGGCCACAGTGAGGGTGAACGGCAGGTCCTCTAAATCATTTCCCTTGGGTCAAGGTACGAGGCAGAGATGCCCGCTGTCCCCACTTTTCTTCCTCCTGGCCATCGAACCACTTGCAATTGAGCTGAGAGCTAATACCAACTGGACCGGTTTCGTGTGGCCGGGAGGGGGAGAGGACTGCCTATCGCTCTACGCGGATGACCTCCTCATATACCTCAGTAACCCGAGCACTTCATGCCCGGCTGTCTCCCTCATTCTTAGGGAATATCAGAGCTTTGCGGGCCTAAAGGTCAATGAAGCCAAAACCATTTTCTTCCCGATTCAGGGTGGCGAGTCTGCGATCCCGGAGACCTGCCCATACCATGTCTCTATTAAGGAATTTAAATACCTGGGTATACTTCTTCACCCGACACTCGAAGGGTTCCCCCAACTTAACCTACAACCAGTAATTGAGCGGTTCAACAGAGACACCCCGCACTGGCAATCACTCCCCCTATCGCTAATGGGTAGAGCTGCGCTATTCAAGATGATGACCCTCCCCAGACTGTTGTATGTTCTCCAGAATGCCCCATTCCTCATCCCCCGAGAAACCTTTGCACTCGTTGACAAAAACCTACGCACGCTGCTATGGGGGTGGGAAACAATCCAGGATCGCCCTTGACACGCTCCAGGGATCAGTATGGGAGGGAGGCATCGGTTTACCCTGCATATGCACCTATTACCTTGCGACACAATAGGGGTAGTAAACGACTGGATACACGCAAACCCCACACTACCACACATCCATATTGAACTGGAGATCATGGCCCCGTTAACCCCGTTGCAGATCCTGTACGCCACCCACAACCAGCTCCCGACGCTGCCCAAAATGACCCACCATATTCGTCGCGCCTGGCGGGATGCACACAAACTAATCGGCTGGAAAGGAAAGCCACACTATCATAACCCATATGGCATAACGCGCTCCTCCCGGAAATAGTGAAAATGGGCTCTTTTGGTCACTGGCGCGCAAAAGGGATACACACACTAGCGCATGTGATACAAGCGGGTTGCTTCCTGGATTTTGAGACCATGCTAGAGCAATTCGACCTGACACCCATGGACCCAATTCCCTGACACGACAAACATACCCCCTTGCTCTCCCATTGAGACCAATATCCTCCCGCAATGCATCTCCTCGAAGGTCACCTCCACTCTCTACCAGGCCCTTAACTCCTTCGGGGCTACACAGCTAGACGGGCTCAAAGCAAAGTCGGAAAGTGATGTAGGTCAACTGGAACCTGAAGACTGGGTTGATGCATTAATGTCCCCCAGAGAAATTGGTATAGAATCTAAGCTCAGACTAATACAATTGAGAATCCTTCACCGCTCATACCAATCACGTACTGCCATGGCCAGATGGGGGGGACTAGAAGACGGGACATGCGTTAGATGCAAAACTGAGCCTGCCACCTTCTACCATATGATATGGGACTGTCGGGTGTTACAGACCTTCTGGGAGAACTGTATTAACACGATCTCTGCTGCCCTGGCGACGCCAATCCCTAGGGATCCCAAAATGGTACTCATAGGCATCTGGGGTGAAGTAGACCTATCAAAATATGAAAAAAAGATTCTGGTGATTGCGTTGGGGGCAGGCAAAAGACTTATTGCGGCTAAATGGGGCTCTGCCGACCCACTGTGCCTGAACCGCTGGAGTAACGAGCTGGACAGGTGCGCAGCTTCAGAACGCCGGATCTATAACACACGGGGCTGCCCCCGCAAATTCGAAAAAATATGGGGTAAATGGCTTGATGCTCACTGAAATCCGCTGGTGGGAGTAGATCATTATCACTGTTAGCATTAGTTACCTGCCTTGTCTCATAACTGTCTTACGGTCCTAGGCCCCGTGGTGCCCTTCTAGCTGTTGTTAATGCCATGCTGCCTTCATCTTATGTATGCCTATGATTCATGTTTGTTTTTTATGTTGTGTTGTTTAAACTCAATAAACAGAGTTATAAAAAAAAAAAGATGCCAAGAGGGCGAAGTAAAAAAATAATAATTCCAAGAAACTACAAGTACCAAGAAGCATTGGTGTTGCGAAGTGATGAAGATTGCTGAATGTTAAATTGTTTAAAGAGAGGTTGAAGTGGTCATGCAGAGGTCTGTGTAAAATCCTTGCAGTTTCAAAAGTCTTCGACAGCTGAAAGGTGGATAGAACAAAACTTGGGGAAGCGGACCCCCACAAAGAGAAAAGAGGGTTTGAGCCCGGCAGATGGAAACCCATGTGAGAAATGAAATTACAAACATATGTGAAAGGAAAAACAGGCTCGAGCCCAGCAGAGGGAAGCCTGTGCTGAACTGTGGTAAAGTGAGAGTTAGGTGTGAAAAGAAAGACAGGCTCAAGCCCAGCAGACGAAAGCCTGTCCTCAATCATGATAAAGTGAAAGCTAAGTGTGAAACAAAAAGATAGGCTCGAGGCCGGCAGAGGGAAGCCTGTGTTGAATTGTGGTAAAGTAAATGTCAAGAGGACAACTGTGTATTTGTGGCAAGGCGGACAAAGCCTAGATAACTTACTGAACTGTCAAAAGCTAGAAGCCAAAGCCTGAACTGTTGAATTGTACCAGTAAGCCAAAGTGTACAAGACTGATCGAACTGTGCCAACCGTCTATCTTTTTAAGAAACTCTCGAGACCCTGTACTTCTGAACGTGGGGAAGGAAGTTGTTACCAAAGCAATTCTGGCATTTCTTTTAACACACTATTTTTCCGTTATATCCCCTTTACACATTTGTCATTTGAGAAGGAGGACAAGGTTAGTTTCTTTTTAGTATAGGGCTTTTTATTTTGACTAGACTGACTTGGACTTGTTTGTTATTTGTGTAATGGTCGAGACTACTCCCATTCTAGAGTTAGGGCCAGTTAGGAGTTCTCCCAAACTTACCAAAAAACAATGTAAAGGTTTTTGAAACTTGCATCTATTGTGTCTGTGGGGATCATTAGGACCCTGGCGGTAGCCGCGCCCTTACTAAGGGCACGGCTGCCGCTGGTAATGATTTATTTCCGGGGCCCAGAAAAGGGCAATAACCGGGTCATGCCGACCTTGCCGGACCCAGTTATTGCCCTTTTCTGGGATCCGGAAAAAACCATTCCCCATTCCCATTCGAGCCCTATGGGGTTCGAATGGGAATGGGGAGGATGCTCACAACGGGCCTGTTAATGACAGGCCCGTTGTTAGCATCCTGGACTGCTAGCGGGACCCGCTAAGGACGCCTGGTCTGACCAGGCGTTCCTTAGTGGGTCCCGCAGCAGTCCTCGTAATTGGGCAGCCCGTAATGAACGGTGCCGGTCCCATACTGGCACCATTCATTACGTGGCCGCCTGCCTCCTAATTAGGCCCTGTGTCTGCTGTTGATATCATGCCTTCCTTACAGTGTGCATAACTCCTAGCCGCCTCTTCCTTTTCCCAGTACTGTCAAAGGTCATGTGTGGGAAAAATGAGGGAGGCTGGCTTATAATAGCCCATAAAGGTTGGGGGAGGGTTAGGTTGGTCATCAATGGAAAAAGGGGGATTCCATGTCTCGCCCAAGGATTCCCCACTCCCAATCCTCAAGGACCCTCCACTCAGGTGATCCTCACCCACTTCTCCACCCCCTTGGTCAGGATCCAAGAGCAATGGCCTTTCCCTGGCCACTTGCTCAAAGGATCCAAGGGGAGTAAGAGTGAGAATACCCTTGTGTTTCTCACAGCATTTACAAACGAAGTAAAAATAAGTAAGAGGCATTTATGGACAATGTGAAAGTACAATCCATGTGAAAGCCAGTAATGAGAGCATGTGAAGCAAGTGAAAAGCAAATGATAAGCACTATTGGATAGCGTGAAATCAAGGTGGTGACAATGAAGAAACACCACAAAGTGAGTGGTGTGAAAGTCAAGTACTGGCAGAGTCAAGAGAAACAGAAGTACATATGGGCCCTCATTACGAGTTCGGCCGGTAGCCATGCCGCTATTGGTGGCATGGCTGCCGCCGAAATCGCATCCGTGTCCGGGTCCTCGGAATGAGGACTTACCGGGCCATTCCGAGTTCGGATGGCCCGGTAATTCCTCCCTCAAGGACCCGGACACGGTCCTTCCCCATTCCCATTTCAGCCCCCATAGGGCTGAATGGGAATGGGAGGGAGCAAAAAACAGGCCATAATGAGATGGCCCGTTGTTTGCTCCCTCTTCCCCTTGCGGGACCCGGTAAGCATGCATGGTTTTCCCAGGCATGCTTAACGTGTCCCGTGAGGGGACCTCGTAATGTGGCGGAACGGGTTGAACGGCGCCGTCACCTTTTACGGAGCTGTTTAACCCGTTCCGCCAGGGTCGTAATGAGGCCCATGGACTAATGACACCTAGCCAGTGTGTCATGGCCACCCAGTCAGGGGCACCAATGGCCATCCGCCCCTATTCAGGGAACTCCTTGGGGGAATCCAGAATTCCCCATGGGATTGTGATGGTTGAGCTAAAACATGGCGCTGGTGCACAGTGCATTCTGGGGGATCTCAGAGCCATAATGGATATTTATCCATGCCTCAGTGGAAAGCTACACTTGCTTTGTGAAACAACATGTTTTCAACGTTATTCGCTGATGGGCTTGGAATGCAGGCCTTCTCAGCCAAGGACACGGCGCTGGGAAAGCTAAGATCCGCAGGTGCCGGCTGGTACCTGATAGCGAAGTTTGTTTTGGTTTGCTATGCCTGCGCCAAGGTTTTGAGATGAGTTATGGAATTGTTTTCCGGGGCGTTTAGGAGAGAGAAGCGCTTTGCTCCTTGAGGTTACTGTCGGTTGACCCAGCTGGCAACCAACGGTCACCCATCAATGCGCAAGCGCATTGCCAGAAGGTTCGAGAAGTTGCCACCCCTTGTTGAGGAGGTCATATATGCGGAAACCCTCAACGGTCAGGGGGGATAAGCACAAAGACCTCAGTCGGAGGGGGGACTTCGGTCCGACACTCCTGTGGGCTGTTGTGCTCTCGGCCTGGCTGTTATCGGGGTCTTTCAGCCGCTTCTGGCGAGATGAAGTTTCATTAAGTTACGCCCACGGTGAAGTATTCTTTCTTTGACTTCTTTATGTGTTCTGTGATCTATGTCCATGTTAGTTGTATGGGTTATTTCTATGTACCTGTAAGCTTTGAATAAATAGCCGTAAAGAGCTGATTATCTTCTAAAGTGTGCGTGGCTGTGAATTATTATGTCCGTTTTTGGGTTGAAGTATTTGCTCTATAATTGCATTGGTGATTTCTGGTAGTTCCGTGCACTTTTCAGAGGAGAGCAATACATTTTGGCGACGAGGATGGGATATTTGTGATGAATTGTTCTAAATATTAAAGAATCTGTTTAAACGCAGACAGGCACTGTAAGCAGGATTATTTGTGATGAAGTGTTCCAAATAATCTGTATGAACGCAGATAGGCTTTGCTTACATTGCGAGCGAACGGTTGTTTTCATTTGGCAGTGAGTGTTGAACTGTGTTAAGCTGTTTTGTTTTTTCCTGTTTCCCTTGCTGTGAAATGACGATTGTGTGAGAAAGTGCAGAGCAGGCTGTCGCCTTTACTTGGTCGTCTCACTGCAGCTCTGAGACAGCCAATAGACAGCACATTTTGTGTTGGCCTGCAGCGGCCGATAGCATGTGTGGTTGAGATCTTTCCCCGTCAGTAAAGCAGTCGTGGCTGACTTACTGCTTGGAAATGAAACCAAGGAGCCGAAAAGCCGTGAGCAGAAAGGAAAAATGTCTATGTTCACAGTGCTCCGATGAATGATGAATTAAAGATTTATGTTCAATTAGGAAAGAATTTTTTCATGCGGTTTCCCTTGACAAAGTTGCAAAGTGAAAGCTTGCTCTATTTTGGCATGAGAGCAGAGAAAGAAAAAATTGCAAGTATTTGACAGTCAAATTGTGACTAGTGTTTAAACCTTGGTATTCAGCCCCAGTGTGCTAGCGAGTGGGGGGCTGTAATATAAGGAGGCAAGGTGCGCCTTTCTTATAATGTATGCCTTTGAAGCATTCACATTCCTGAAGATAACGTGGGAATGAGCCGTGTTTAGGAGAAAGAGTAGCATCAGTGTTGAAAGCTTAAAGGGTTTGTTTTTGGCAACTAAATTCCATGTGCTGGTGGTGCATTCTGTTTAAGGAACACACTAAAATTGCCTGCATTGCATTTTAACTGTGCCATGTTTGCAAGGGGTGAGAGGCTCAATTGAAAAAAAAAAAAAAAAGTGAGCGAATGGCATTTGAATTTTCGATTTTTGTGTATTGATTTGAAATTGCAGAACCAGTTTGCACTGGTTTGGGAGGAAAAGAATTTATATTTTCTAAATTGCCCGTAGAGTATTTTGACTGTTCGCACGCTATACCATGGATTTGCTGCTAAAAGCAAAAGAACTGCTGTTATTAAGGGATGTATGTTTTATACGAGACAAGGACAAGTTGATTGTGATGTATAGTGATAATGTTGTTGACAAATTAACAGCCCACAAGCAATATAGAGTGTGGGTTGCTTTTGCAGATAACGTGCAGGGAGCTGCACTACACATGACATGTTTTGAATGCACTGAAATAAGTGGTTATATTCAGGCAATGGTACAACAGAATGGAAAATATGTGTGTGATAAGACAGCACAAAGATTTAGTGGGTTGAGGGTTCTTTTTAAAGATCGCAGATTGCATTGGAGTGAGTTTGTGGAGCCAAACTACAAGGTTACGAGGAAAAAGAAAAATGTATGCCTTTAAATGGGACATCAGTTTAAACAGGCTAAAAGGCGATTTGCAAAATTACATGAAGTTGAATCTGATGACAAGAAAAAGTGTCTCTTTTGAACATAAGAGTCTTGCTGTGCAGAGCTTGCGGCTTGAAGATAACTTGCACTGTCTTGGGTGAGGTGTGCGAAAAAAATAAAAAAACTGTTGAAGGAAGGCTTAAAAGAAAAATGCTGCGCTCCTGTAGGGTGAAATGGTGTTTACAGAAGCTGGCAGATATGGGAGCTTTTCTGAGTTGCTGAAGCAGTGCAGAAAACAGTTAATCTGGATGAACTGTCTGAAACGAGTGCCTTCCATTGAAGCCGCCCCAGCTTAAGAGTTATAGGCAAAGAGATAAGCTTGCTGCGCAAAAGATAAACAATGACATTCCTGCATTCCATCCCCTGTGAGAGACACTGTCAGTGTGAGCAAAAACTGAGGAGGGGGGTGCGAAGCCAGAATGCTGAAACTGAACTTAAGGCAATAATTGCCGTGAGTGAGAAGATGAAAAAGAGCGCAATCTACCTTATACATGCTGATGTACGCATGCTTTCTGAAACTGGCATGCAATAACAGAGCTGATCAGAAGTAAAGAATTTGCCCAGTATCAACACTGGAAGGAAAACAAACGCTGCATGCAGAATGGCAAATGGGCGCATCGCATCTGAACATTTGGGGGAAACTGTGCATCTGTGAATGGGCTAAGAAAACACAGCTGCCCATTTCAAGAGACATTGCCGTGCAAGCTGCATCCCAGTACCCCATGTGATGTGAACTGAAGTAAAGCGCTGTGCACTGAAGAAGAAACCTCTAGGCGCTTTGAGAAGTGAAAATACACAGCTGGCAAAAATGCAAGCTACATTGCCAGGGCTGGAGTATCTGACAAAGACATTATGGCGTTCCAGATGAAAAAGAAAACTGACAAAGGTAGCCGTTTTGCAAGAGACAACATGCAGAGCGGGGCTTTGGAGTATAACATGAACACTGCACATTAGCCATGATCCAGAAGCCTGAGGGCTAAGTGCAAGAATGAATGATTAGTTGAAGCAAACAAAAGGAACTGATTCAGACTATCGCTCTCAAAAGGGTGGCCCAAGAAATCAGCAGACACCCTTTGGGAAAATGACAAGTGGAACACCAGAGGCTTGAAAGACACTAGCTGTATGGAGAAAAATAAACAAAGCTGCTTGTGCAACTGCAGGCGGTATTGGACTAAAGGACTTTACCTATGAAAAATGGAGTGATGCCAGCAGGGCAACCTAAATCAAGATCATGAAACACTGGAAGCAAGTTGGCGCCTGGCGCCTGGCATTTGTGATCGCTTTGGCGACAAAGAAAAGCATTGATCCATTGAGAAGTGCGACCTGGGTACTTATTATATGGCTTTTGTAAAATCGCAGATCAGTCTGAGGTACCATTGACCAACTATGCTTGCATTGCACAAATGAGTTTGTGACTAGGCGGTTACACCCCGTATGTTTGAGTGCAAATAAGCCCCCAGTAACATGCAGAAGGGTGATGAGACTTCTGAAGGTGGGGGTGGTGTTAAGTGAAGGGGTGGGCAACGCTGATATTGAAGTTTTGATGACATCCCAATGTGGATAACACTGATAGAGTACCTTTTGGTGAAATCTTAACCTTTCTGTTTGTATCTTGCCTAGGGAAATAACCACAAAAGTAGCGTGCCATGATTGGGGGGTAGACGTGTGCAATTGCCGGGTGACACTGATCAGTCAAGCAGACGCATTCTCAGAGAAAGCGAGTCACTGAGAGATGCTATGTCAACTTTGAACCTGTCCTGCACCGCACTCAATGCTACCTACGTGCGTGAAGCGTGAGGACATTTGTTCTGCAACCTGCGAGAAGTGTCCAACAAAGTAATAACTTTTCCAGAACTGTCACGGTGTGGACTTGGCGTATTGTCAAACATTTGATGCTGCACATTCAAATGATTCAGTCGACGGTTGTAATGACCTTGTTGATATGTTCTGCCTTTTTCTGTTTAAAGGACTGTGGACAATGAGTTGTGGGCTGTGACATCATGCACCACAAACAGCTGTGTGAAACAGCATCTGAATGCCAACATGTTGAAACCTGATTCTTAAATGCATTTTGAGATTAATCTGTGAAAAAACGAAATGTTTTGCCCTTCCAACTGAATTGCCTTAACCAGAAATGTTTATGTTTTGCCTTTTCCAAAATTACTACATTGCATGTAGCCAGGAAAATGATTCATGAATTGTTGGGGCAGCAGAGTTGGGCAAGCAGGAGCATAATATATTTTGAGATAAAAGGAATGCGCACACCAAAGTTAACTGTGCGATTGTTAAGGCCTTTGATTTGTAGTAATGCTGCCGAGTGTGTGAGCTCTAACTAGAGATGGTAGCATTTGAAACCGGATGGCTCTTTTCATGTGGTAACATTATATATACTTATATTCCAGCTAACATTTCTGGAGGTCCATGTGCTTTGACTCGATTAGGACTAATGATGTTTCCTTTACACTCAGCGATAACTCGAGGTAAAAGATTGACTTTTGAATCTGTAGGGATTATCTCCTGACTGTGATTCACATGTACATTTGCTATCAGAAGCTGAGGTTTTAGCATTAACCCTTTCATTAGTAGGTGTTTGGGGTTTAGCTGCAGGAGGTTACAAATCTTTGATGAAATTAGTGTGTTTAGTAGTTAAGAGTCTTAATAATACTTCTCTAGCCTTGGAAGAGTTACTCCTTGATAGCAAAGTTATTAGAAAAGCAACTTTGCAAAACAGGGCTGCTGTTGATTATCTATTGCTGAAGCATAATTTAGGTTGTAACGCAGTTGAAGATATGTGTTGTTTCAATTTAAGTGACCATTCACAATCCATTGAAAGTCATATTAGAGGTTTGAGGGTTCTCAAGTATCCCAAGATCATATTGGAAATTGGTGGGATTGGTTATTTTCATGGGTTCCTGATATTGGAGGGTCACTGCGTTTTGCTTTTGCTTGCATTTGTATTATAATAGCTATCATAATAGCTTGTTGTTGTTGTATTCAATGTATTCCCAACTTGGTTCTAATATTCTGTCGGTTTCAAAGACCGCCTCCTTTGCCACTGGGCTATGGAAAGTAAATATCCAAGGGTGGATTGTGATGGTTGAGCTAAAACATGGCGCTGGTGCGCAGTGCATTCTGGGGGAACTCAGAGCCATAATGGATATTTATCCATGCCTCAGTGGAAAGCTACACTTGCTTTGTGAAACAACATGTTTTCAACGTTATTCGCTGATGTGCTTGGAATGCAGGCCTTCTCAGCCAAGGACATGGCGCTGGGAAAGCTAAGATCCGCAGGTGCCGACTGGTACCTGATAGCGAAGTATGTTTTGGTTTGCTATGCCTGCGCCAAGGTTTTGAGATGAGTTATGGAATTGTTTTCCGGGGCGTTTAGGAGAGAGAAGCGCTTTGCTCCTTGAGGTTACTGTCGGTTGACCCAGCTGGCAACCAATGGTCACCCATCAATGAGCAAGCGCATTGCCAGAAGGTTCGAGAAGTTGCCACCCCTTGTTGAGGAGGGCATATATGCGGAAACCCTCAACGGTCAGGGGGGGATAAGCACAAAGACCTCAGTCGGAGGGGGGACGCTTCGGTCCGACACTCCTGTGGGCTGTTGTGCTCTCGGCCTGGCTGTTATCAGGGTCTTTCAGCCGCTTCTGGCGAGATGAAGTTTCATTAAGTTACGCCCACAGTGATGTATTCTTTCTTTGACTTCTTTATGTGTTCTGTGATCTATGTCCATGTTAGTTGTATGAGTTATTTCTATGTACCTGTAAGCTTTGAATAAATAGCCGTAAAGAGCTGATTATCTTCTAAAGTGTGCGTGGCTGTGAATTATTGTGTCTGTTTTTGGGTTGAAGTATTTGCTCTATAATTGCATTGGTGATTTATGGTAGTTCCGTGCACTTTTCAGAGGAGAGCAATACAGGGATGCATCACAGAGCCAGGTGGGTGTTGTCCTGGCGCCTCTGGGGCGCCATGCTCATGAGAAGGGCCAACATCATGTGGAGCATTAAGCCTGTTTAACTGCCAGGCTCGTTCTGCACGTGCATCATGCATTAGGTGTGGCAGAGTGTGCCCAGCATCTTCCATCGGGATTGGCTGGGCATGTACAGCAAGGCTACCTAAGGGCGGCGCTAAGCAGCTCAAGGCTATAAACCCTGCCCTCACATGGATCCCTGCTTCGCGTTACTTTGCCTTGCAACGTAACGCTCACCGTGATCCAGTCTGCAGATGAAACATCCTCATCCATGCGAGAATCTGGCAAAACAGCAACTTACCCTTAGATGCAGAGTCGACTTCACCTGCAAGAGCAGAGAATAAACCTGGAAACCTGGAAACCTGCAAATACTTACCGTTGGACCTGACGCCTCACTGCGACCGCTGCGCTGCAAAGAGAAGAGAGGAGAAAGTTTAGCACATTGCAGACACGTGCAGCGCCCAAAGTAATTAACGCTGGCGCTTGAAGTTACATACCTGTCACTCGTGTCTGCTTTATGCCGCGGCGTTCACATCTGCATACGGCGATTCACCTTCTTCTTCACGGCCACTCCTGCATACTGTGCTACGATGTCGGAGCCGCATCAACACCTGGGGGAATAAAGAAACAGCGTTAATGCACGGACAACAAGCATTTTAACGAATAACACAAAAGCTGCTGCAGCACCAAAAGAAGGAAAAGGGACAACGGCAACACACGGACAGTAAGAACAAACAACGAACAACACAGAGGAAGGAAAAAAGGACATAAGGGACAAAGACAGAAAACGAACTGCTGAAAAAAAGATAAGCAGCAACAGACAGGACTACCATAGCAGGCCTGGGTCAGGTCTCATCGGGAACCAGTGAAGTACCTGATCCTAGAAAGAATAGCGCCCCTGCAAAACAGCAGGACGGAGAGCCCATTATTACAAACTATCAGGTGAGCCATCCGGCCTAACCATCCATACGCGGGGGTACGAACTGGAGAGGGCGGATAGGGGTGCGACGATCCAAGGGTCGCACCACGACTCATCACCCCTTCACTATTTCCATAGGAGCAGATCCCAAGGAGGTTGTCCAGTGCTGTCCCGACCAGTGGACCAGGGGAAGATTGTCTATCGGCCAACAGCACCTGACGCCCCCGCAGAGACCAGGTGAGCGTAACAGAACGCGAAGCCTCCTACGAACTTCTGCCTGGGCGTTATAGTAATGGAAATGTCGGACATGGAGCAGTTAGTGCAGTTGCTTGGGGAACAACGGGCCGAGGTGCACGCCGCCTGACAGGAGACCAACGCACTATGGAGTGAGCTGATTGTGAACAAGGGACGCACCAATGATCTGGCAAAACAAGTACTTCAGACTCAAGCCGGCCAGGCCCTGCTACCCGGAATGGTTCACCCTGCTATGGCCTCACAATCAATGCCTGTGCTGGTGGTACTTCCTGGAGCCATTCCATTGGCACCACCCGAACGCTACAGAGGTGATCCAAACCAATATGCAATTTTTATGATCCAATGCCGCTTGCACTTCTTGTGCAGACCAGGAGCCTTCCCCAATGACCAGTCCAGGGTAGCATTTGTGCTCTCCTGCCTGGGTGGCAGTGCAGCTGATTGGGCTATACCTTTGGTAAATCGGGACGATCCACTGCTCTGGGACTTTGGGGGATTCCAACGTAAGCTGGAGAAGTTATTTGCTTGTCACACCCGAGGGCAGGCCCTAGACAACGAACTGATATGCCTCCGGCAGGTTAACCAGGACCTCCTAACATATATAGCCACCTTCAACAGGTTGGTGGTCGAGCCAATTGGCCCGAGGAAAAAAGGACAACATTATTTTACCGGGGCCTACGAGGAGAGTTAAATGATGTTCTGGCACAGGTAGTAAACCCACCCGAAGGGTGTACGGAATACATCGATCTGGCCATACAGCTAGACCACTGATTGCAAGATAGAAAGACTGACCGAGCATGGTCCGATGGGTGACCGGTCTACGTACGACCCCGGGAAACACTGACTAAACAGTCTGACCACCCCGAACCCATGCAGTTAGGGGGGAGCGGAGTCCACTCACCAAAGCGGAGAGAGAGTAGAGGAGACAGCAACAACTCTGTCTCTATTGTGACAAGGCGTGCCATTTTCTTCGCAAATGTCTAGTGAAGCCGCCCAGGAAGACTGTAGGAGCCACAGACCAGGAGCCACAGAAGAGGCAGAACCAGAGTCGGAAAACTCCAATGCCTGGCAAGCGTAGGGATCCGCTTGTCGAGCTGAGAGAAGGAACTATTACAGACCTCGCACCTAATCATTCCAGTGATCCTGATCAATCACAAGCAGCCGTCTAAACTGCATGCCCTAGAAACATACATAGACAGTGTGGCAGTTGGCAATTATATCGATCAAGATCAGGCAAAAAGGATAGGTCTCCCTCTTCGCCAAAAGCAGGCCTCGGAACACGTTACGGCAGTGGATGGCTCTCAGTTATCCTCAGAACTGGTAATGCACCACACCGAGAAGGTCATGCTTCTGTGTCAAGATGGCCACCGGGAAGACATTACCTTCGACCTCATCGGAGCCCCTCAATTCCAGATGGGAATGCCCTGGTTGGAGACCCACAACCCTAGAATCGACTGGCAAACAAGAGTTCTGACTTCTCTAAGGACTGCACTGACACTTGCTACATTGTGGGACCTCTTTCGGGTGAATCAGGAAAGACAATTCAGAAAGAAAGGACCATGTTAGGTTTAACTGGCTCACTACCACCGGAATACATGGACTACCTGGACGTCTTCCAGAAGGAACAGGCAAATACGCTGCCCCCCCACAAGCCGTATGACTGCCAAATTGACCTAGTACCCAGAGCCCCAATACCCTGTAGTCAAATCTACGCCTTGACCGAGCAAGAGAACCTCCACTTACGAACATACCTCGATAAATATCTGGCTAATGGGTTTATTCGTCCATCAAAGTCACCCGCTGCCTCAATCCTCTTCTTCTTGCCCAAGAAGGAGGGGGATCTAAGGACTTGCATCAACTATCGCTCACTCAACCAGCGAACAGTAAAAAACGATATTCTTTACCACTCATCCCGGAACTCCTAGACCAAGTTAAGGTTGCACAGATCTATACGAAATTGGACCTGAGGGGGGCTTATCATCTAGTAAGAGTTAAAAAAGGGGACAAGTGGAAAACTGCTTTTCGCACAATGTATGGCCTCTTTGAGTACCAGGTCATGCCCTTTGGGCTTTGTAACGCCCCTGCAGCATTTCAGTTCTTCATGAACGACGTCCTCCGGGAACTGCTAGACGTCTGTGCCCTAGTGTATATTGACGACATCTTGATATACTCACATACATGCCAACCCTCCTGATTTAGACGGGAGACTCCCGATTTTTTTCATTCAAAACAGTGCTATTTTTTCTGTCTCCCGCCAAAAATAACAATATACCCAATTCATTCCTATGGGAAAAATGCATTCTCCCGATTTTGGTGCTGAAATCTCCCTCTCAGGGGCTTCAGAATGTTGGCATGTCTGTGTTCAGCCACCGAAAATGACCATGTTGCCCATGTCCGCGTGTTTTGGAAAAACTTTGGCAACACCAGTTATATGCCAAACTAGAAAAAAAGAATTCCATGTAAAGGAGGTGGAATTCTTAGGTTTTATCCTTACGCCACAGGGAGTTCGAATGGACACACGCAAAGTGGAAGCCCTCCTTAAGTGGCCCTCACCAACATCCGTCAAAGGGGTCCAGAGCGTGCTGGGATTTGCTAATTTGAATGTGAAAAAATAAGTGATTTAGCTGGTCCGCTGAAGCAGAAGAAGCCTTTCAGAAATTAAAAAAAGAATTCACCATGGTGCCAATACTACAACACCCCAGGCCAGACCTCCCATATGTGGTTGAAACGATGCTTCCAACATCGCGATGGGAGCGGTTCTCTCACAACGGAATCCAGTCATGGGACAATTGCGCCCAGTTGTTTTCTGGTCACGCAAGTTTTCCCCCCCAGAATTGAATTACGCAGTCACCGATAAAGAACTGTTGGCAATCAAGGCAGCATTCAAAGCCTGGAGACACTATCTACTAGGAGCCCATCATACAGTCACCGTGATAACAGATCATCGCAACCTACACTATCTGAAAACCGCCAAGGCACAATCATCTCGTCAACTCAGGTGGGCGCTCTTCTTTGCCGAATACGATTTTGTGATCACATATAGACCCGGAGTGCGTAATGGTAAGGCCGACACCCTATCTCGTATGGGTGAAGGAGAAGATGCTTATGCTACTCAAGACCCTGTAGCTATCATCCCCGAGAAAAAGGTTTTTAGGGACACTCGCAGCACCTTCAGCCTTGGACAATCTGAAGACTGAACTTCAAGGGAATATGAGCAAGGTCATGCAACAAGAGTGGATAACAAAAGGGAAGGATCACACCATTTGTTAAGATGGATTTCTGAACTCTAACCTGGAGGGGCAGAGGTGCAGACGCCCAGCCTAGTTTCTTGGAACAGGATAACCTCTGGACAAGCCACACCAATCAGGATAGCTATGACGGCGGTCAAGACTAAGGGCCTCATTACACGGACGGCGGTAAGGGTTTACCGGTACCGGTAAGGGCACCGGTACCGGTAAACCCTTACCGCCTTACTACGAGTTCCCTTTGCAGGTTGGTACTTTAACGCCTGCTGTTTAGCAGGTGTTAAAAACCAACCCGCAAAGGGACCAGGGTGCTAATTACGGTACCGCAATTTGCAGCACCGTAATAAGCGCCTTCCCCATTCCCATAGAGCCCTATGGGGCAAAATGGGAATGGGGAAGGGCAATGGGGGAAGGGGGAATTACCGCCCCGCCAACCTTGAAAAGGGCGGTAATTCCCCTTTCCTCCAAGGCGGTGCTGGTATTTTACAGGCATGGACCAAGGTGCTAATAGCACCTTGGTCCTCCGCCTACCATGTAATGAGGCCCTAAGTCTCAAGAGGGGTGAGGGTGACTGAAAGACCTCAATGATCACACAAAGCAAGGACACTTACAAATTACTCCAGACAGGTGTTATATTAAAAATATAGACACATTTATTACAAGGCCTTTGTAACATTGACCATAGCAAAGAATCATAATAACACTGAAGTAAACCAACACATCACAATCAACACAATATATATACAAGACCGAGGGGTCTAAGGAGTTAAAAGCATGAAATATGTAGTTCACTTAGATGGGGAGGAAAACAGGCAGTGCAAGTAATCATTAGACCCAGTTCGATGTCAGAAATACACCTAACTAAGAGGCAGTCCAAGCCCTACGAAGAGAGGAGCCTTATGCTCAAAAGTACATGCACGCGCTTGTGCCAATGGACAAAGTAGGGTCTCTTCAAGGGACTCTGACAGTTCAGGAAGGTGGATGCAGCGATGAAGAACAAGTCCCCACTACTCAAGCAAGACCTCCACTTGCGGGCAGAGGCAGGGTGAGAGTGCGGGATGGAGCTGCTATTTGCAACAGCGGTAGAAAAGAAATGGGTTCCTGCGCTAGGGGCCACTGGTTGGGGTGTGAACTACTCACCGGTCCCTGACGCAGGCAGACCCAGACTTCGCCAGTTCAGTTCACTTAGCTGGCAGGTTCGGATGCGACAATCAGGACGTCTCGACACTGTGTAGTTTCTGCGGTAGCAGGTTTCAGGGTCAAGGGGCTCACAAGTGCAGCAAACTTGCACAGGTCGTTGCCACAGCAGGGCAACACGGTAACCGCCTTTACTCCGGTCCGAGCGCACTCGTCTCACTTCAGACATGGGAATGCCAAGTGTACGAAATTGGGTGTGACGGTGCCGGGGACACAGAGCAAGCAGGATACCAAGTTTCGAGGGCTTCCTCGAAACGACGGCGGTGACAGAGCAAACGTCCCGTGTAAACTGGTCAACGCACTGGTTGGCCGAGGGACACTTCCGAAGAGGCTCAATTGCAGGGTTTGATGAAGGTGCCGAGAATAGTTGGTCCCACTATTCCAATGGGTCAAAGCGCCTTTACAGACCTTCTAGGACAATCAGATGCAGAGGGGTCTCCCAGGACGACAGCGGGCTCAGGGTGCCAAACCTTCCAGCGGGTCACCAGCAGTTCCTCGACTCGGCTTCTTGTTGCAGGATACTTGGCTCCTTATCCTTTGTTCGTGTGAACTCAGGAGATCGACATGGTAGTGATGGTTTCGGTCTCCTCTTATCCAAAGTTCCCTTCGCAACAAAACGGAGAGGACCCAATGGTAGATCTGCTCACAAACACTCACTCCATACGTGGACCAATCACGGACCATGGTGGTCCCAGGCATTCAGGACACTTCTGGCACCCAGGATGTGTATTGGGAACAGACATCCCAGCCCACATCCCGGAGGCACACACACAAAGCATGCAGAAGCCTGCGAAAGCTTTGGGTTTCGCAGGAAAGTGCATGACCAAATAAGGACTGACCCGGGTCGGCTCGACCTGGGGAAGGTGAAGGGGCACAGGGGCCAAAGGACAGGACATAGAACCGCGTGGCATGGCCATTTTGGAGCCAGGCCACCTATTTGTGCCAAACGCGGTAAGCACGGATAACATGGCAAAAAATGGTTCAAAACATAAGATAAACGATAGCTGCCACCAGTCCTGTCCGTGACACACCTGCACAGTTCATAATAAGTCCAGCGAGAGTTTCTAGGGCCTTTGGAATGACTAGAGACCCAAGGGTGCGGTAAAGTAAGTTATATTGCACTCTTGTTACATATTGCACAAAAGCTGCAACATGAGGAAAGGACTAGGGGAAACAGAGTCTCCCAGTACTGACTGTCTTAAGGGCATGTCAGTTTCCCCATAAGAAGTGAGCAAAAGCCCAGAGGCGTGCAGCTGAGGGCTGTGCTTCTCTGGCAAAGGTTAGATCAGGGTTTAAAACAGTAGCAAAAAGTTTGGGGGTTGACACATGGAGGGAAAATTACATTCAAGTATGAAATCTTTCCTAACACTCGGCCCTCCCAGACTAAGGACAGGGGGAACTAATCCACCCATGGATGAGTTTCTAGTTCAGGTCGGTTAAACATTCTGGACAACCCATCAGCATTGCTATGTTGGACACCTGGCCTATGCTCAATAGTGAAGTCAAAGCCTTGCAGACTTATGAACCAACTAAGCAACTTTGGATTCTCTCCCTTCATGTTCATTAGCCACTTTAAGGGATTATGGTCGGTTTTCACAGTGAAGTAGGTCCCATAGAGGTAGGGCCTCAGCTTCCATAGGGCCCACACAACAGAGAAACATTCTTTCTCTACTGTGGACCATTTGAGCTCTCTGTCCTTAAGCTGGCGACTAATGAAGCCAATAGGGTGTTCCTTACCCTTCTCATCTACTTGCAATAGTACAGCTCCTATCCCAGTGTCAGAGGCATCTGTCTGCACAATAAAAGGTCTTTGGTAATCAGGGTCCCTGAGCACAGGGGCCTGGCACAAGGAGTCTTTTAAGCCACGGAAGGCCTTCTCACACTCTTTAGTCCCAATTACCTTCTTGGGTTTCTTTGGAGTAGTGAGGGCAGTCAGCGGGGCAACTATGGTGCCATAGTCTGCCATGAAATTTCTGTAGTACCCAGTGAGTCCTAAGAAGGCTCTCACTTGGGTCTGTGTAGTGGGGGTAGGCCAGTCTTGTACTGCTTGTACTTTACTGGGTAGAGGCTGTATCCTCCCTCCACCTTCTTCATGTCCAAGGTAAACCACTGAGCCTTGTCCAATCTGGCATTTACTGGCCTGTGTGGTCAAGTGGATCTTCTGAAGAGCCTGTAACACAATCCCAAGGTGTTTCACATGGTCTTCCCAGGTGGCACTGAAAACTGCTATATCATCCAGATATGCAAGACAGAATTCGTCCAACCCATTCAACACATGATTCCCAAGCCTCTGGAATGTGGCAGGTGCATTCTTCAACCCAAAAGGCATTACCCTGAACTGGTAAAGGCCCTCTGGCGTTGAGAAAGCTGTCTTCTCCTTGTTATGTTCTGCAAGGGCTATTTGCCAATAGCCTGCAGTGAGGTCAAACGTGCTGACGTACTGGAGGCGCCCAAGGTATCCACCAGCTCATCTGTTCTAGGCAAGGGGTGTGCATCTGTCTTGGTGACAGCATTCAGAGCCCTGTAATCCACACAGAACCTCAATTCAGAAGTACCTGCTTTTGGAACCAAAACCACAGGGATGGACCAAGGACTACTAGAGGGTTCAATCACCCCAAGATCCAACATTTTGTTGACCTCTGTCTTAATGTAAGACCGTACTTTGTCTGACATTCTGTATCCCCTACTTTTGGTAGGTACACTGTCTCCTGTGTCTATGTTATGTTTGCACCAAGGTGTCAAACCAGGGGACTGCGGAAACAGGGGGAAAAACTGCCTAAGCAAACTTCTCACCTCGGCCTGCTGATCAGAAGTCAGGTGATGGGCCACTGGGACACCCTCAATAGAGTTATCTGAAGGACTGCTTTGGAATAGGTCAGGAAGAGGTTCAGATTCCTCTTCCTCAACATCTGAAGCCAATAGCAGTTCTGCGATTTCAACTCTTGGGATGAAAGCCTTCAGCCTATTTACATGGAACACTTTTGGAGCCTGTCCAGGCCTTCCAAGGTCCACTAAATAGTTGACCTCACCCAGTGACTCCACCACTGTGTAAGGGCCAGACCATGTATCCAATAAAGCCCTAGCCCATATGCGATTCATGATCAGGAATTTCTGTCATCCGCCAACGCTCTTGGCGCCTGCTTCCGCGCTGGCGGCTCCTTGGCAGGAAGCGGAGCTGACATTCCACCACGTTCCTTCCCCTGCGTAGATTGCCGGTCTAGAGGTTTTTCAACATGGCGACCGCTGGGAGGTACTTAGCTCCGCTTCGCTCAGCGGTCGTCGCGTTGCAACCCCCTTGCTGTGCGTTTTCGCTCTCTTTGGGTTTATGCACTAGTTTTCTCTCTCTCCACGGCCTATTCTGCCCGTTCTTTTGGTTTTTGGCTCGCAGGCCGTCTCCTCTCTTCCTTCCCTCCTGCGCTATCCTACTTTTCTCCCGCTGCTGCTCACCTTTCTGCCCCGCGGCTCCTGCTTCCTCCCTCCGCTGGCTGGCCGCGGGCGCCCGCCTCTTTTCTCGGCAGCCTCTCTCTCCTGCCGGCAGCATACTCTTTCTCTGCTCTCCACTCAGCTCTGCTTTCCGTCCCATGTGGACGGTGTTTACTTGAGGGTGCTTCCAGCGGCATTACATTCCTGCGGTCCCATTCCTCTCACGCACCTGCTGCAGCCTGCTTCTGACAACTTACTCTTAAGAACTCCGTCAGTATCAAGCTCCTGGACTTCTGTCAGTGCAATACGGCAATCCAACTCGCCGGAAGGGTTTTTTCGCCGGTAACAGCTTTTTCCCTTCTGCACGGTGTGATCGCGGGAAGGGGGTCCCAGGACTGCTGTTTACCAGCATGCACTGTGGCTTCCTCCCGAGACAGGCATTACACACACAAGAAAGAAAAGGATTACCTGTCTCATCAGCAGCTACATTTGGAGGACTTAGAATCAGGTGAGGAGAGTGGGGAGGAAAGAGGGTTGGAAGATAATATAGAAGAGGACACTTTCTGGCCAGGTGTAAAGCTAATGAGGGAAGCCTTCTGGTCATACCAATGTTTCACCAGAGCTTGTCCTGCCTTCAACTTGTCACTAGCCAGACCCATCAGGAGTACGATCCTTTTTCTGAGCCCTAACACATAGGGCCTCATTACACGGACGGCGGTAAGGGTTAACGGTCACCGTTAATGGCAACGGTGACCGTTAACCCTTACCGCCGTACTACGAGGTCCCTTTGCGGGTTGGAGGAATTAACGCCTGCTTCTTGCAGGCGTTAAGTACCAACCCGCTAAGGGACCTCGGAGCTAATTACGGCACCGCAAAATTGCGGTGCCGTAATTAGCGCCTTCCCCATTCCCATAGAGCCCTATGGGGCAGAAATGGGAATGGGGAAGGGCAATGGCGGAAAGGGGATTTACCGCCCCTCCAACCTTGGAATGGGGCGGTAAATCCCCTTTCCGCCAAGGCGGTGCCGGTAATTTACCGGCATGGTCCAGGGTGCTAATAGCACCCTGGATTACCGCCTTCCGTGTAATGAGGCCCATTGTCTACTACGTTGGTAGTAATGGGGGGAGTGGGCATCTCCCATCCCTCCTTGACTATGGCTAAGGGTCCCCGCACAGGGTGACCAAACAGAAGTTCAAAGGGGCTGAAGCCAACACCCTCTTGTGGTACCTCTCTGTATGCAAACAGTAAGCATGGTAAAAGAAGATCCCATTTTCTTCTGAGATTCTTCCAGAGCCCCAATCATACTTTTCAAGGTCCTGTTAAACCGTTCCACCAGACCATTGGTCTGGGGGTGGTATGCGGAAGAAAACGTTGTCATGCGACGCTTTCCTAGCTGGCGTCTGTGGCCCCGAGTGCGCTTGTATGCTTCCTGATTCCTTTAACGCTCAGTAAACTACATGCACTCGGCGGCCTAGTTTTTCTCCACTCGGGTGCACGTAGCGGTACTTAACCAATGCCTCCTTTGCCGTCTGTGCGTTGCAACCCTTCCTCGTTCAGCTGTGCTTCCATGCTGCCGCGGTCTTGCAAAACGCTGTTGTTCTGCTCCTCCGAGCATTCTTTTCCCTACCCTTTTTTTCCACTTACGTGCATTTCTTTTTTCCTTTTCCCTTTCCCATCTTTCTCGGTCATTTTTCACGAGACTCTCTTTCTGGCTCCTCCTCTACCCTTCTCCGAGCTGTTGCTTGCAGCCCACTGCTTCCAGAACTTGTTTTGGAGTTACCGCTCTCGACGCTTCCTGTGTGCTGGGGTACTATTCTGGATTTTCTCTACTTTTCATTCGAGCCAGCGCTTACGGGCCCAGCTGCCATCAGGAGACCTGCTGGGCCTTTGTCAACAGTGTTTTTTTTTGCCTGTATTTGGCTTTTTTTCCCCTTTCTGTCCCTCCAGGGAGGGGGTCACGGCCAGGGCGTTTTAGACCGCCCTCACTGTGGCTTCCTCTTGTGGGAGACACAAGCAACAAAGAAAAAAAGAAAAGGATTACAGAGCCCATCGAACCCTCAGCCCGGTAGAGGAAGATTCGGACACAACAGGTGAGGAGGTTGAGGAGGGAAGTGGGGATTGTATCACCCTACCAGTGAAGGCGGCTGACAAACTTATAGGTGACCCCACATTCCTTCCACATAGCCTGCATATACTTTGACATAAAGTTGCTGCCTCTGTCAGACACAACTTCTTTAGGGAAGCCAACCCTAGTAAATATGCCAAGTAAAGCTTTTGCAACTGACTTGGCAGTCACAGTTTTCAATGGGATGGCCTCAGGATACCTGGTGGCATGGTCGACCAGCACCAGGATAAACCTATTGCCTGAGGATGTTTGGGGGTCAAGGGGACCAACAATGTCGATCCCTAACCTCTCAAATGGTACCCCCACAGCTGGGAGTGGTACCAATGGAGCTTGGATTGTTGAACCACTCTTACCAGATAACTGACAGGAGGCACAACTCCTGCAGTGACTTTCTACTTGCACCCCCATCTTGGGCCAGTAAAAGTTCATGGATAACCTTTGCTTGGTCCTCTTAATACCAAAGTGACCAGCAAGGGGCACTTCATGCGCCAGCTGCAGGAGGAAGGGTCTTACAGCAAGGGGAACCACCAACCGCCTATGGTCTCCTTCTGTAGACTCTGTAGGCTCACTATAGAGGAGCCCACCTTCCCAATAAATCCGGTGCTTCCCAGGAGGTTCACCCTCAAGCTGGGAGCAGGCCTGTCTCCTTAGGCCTTCCAGAGATGGGCACTGACGTTGGTCTTTACTGAATTCTTCCCTGTCAGGACCACCTTCTACTAACAAATCGTTTAGTTCCGGATGGTCATTGGGGTCAAATACTTCAGGCATCACCACCTCCTCGTCAGGTCCGGGTGATTGACCAACTACCTCCACCTCAGTGGTAGGCGAGTTAGGGGGAATGTTCTCTTTCCATTTTCTTGGTTTTGTGACTCCTTTAGCCTTGGGTTTCCCCTTTGGCTGGGGCATGGCATTGGTCTTGGCCAGTGCTGCCCTCGTTTGAGACCTTGTGCAGGGTCTGTCAGCAGTATCTCCCACAAGCCCTAAAGCTCTGAGATCATTGTCCAACAAGGCCTTTCCTGGGACACTCCTCTGAATGCTCACTGGAATCCTGACTGCTGTACCATTGATAGTAAGATTTACAGGTATTACTGGGAACATGAGAGGTGGGCCGTCAGCCAACTTAGTGGGCATCAGAGTAGCTCTGGCAACTTCCTCTGGGTCTACCAAGGTAGAATCCACTACAGTTCGACTGCACCCACTATCCCTAAGAGCTGGAGTATCTACTCCATTGATCAGCACACTGTCCTTAAAGTAGTGCTTGGTGTTATCTGGAATCCTAGCATAAGCCTCTGAGACTTTAGGCTCCCAGGAACCCACGGAAACTAAAACTACCTCAGCTTCTATCCCACCGGGGAAGGAGTCTGAGGAGAAGGATGCTCCGGTAATCTCTTCTTCCTCGTAGAAGGAGAAGGCCAGATTAGCAGAGTGGACCCCCAAGGTTTTGATCTTACATCTGGGATCCCCCTTCACGTGGTCAGTTGCTCCACAAGCAAAACCAGATCCATTGGGTCTGTTCACAGAGGGAGGCTTACTATAACCAGAGTTCGGTTTAGGAGGCTGCCCTCTACTACCCTGTGAGTTCTCTTGTGTCTTACCCTTATTTTTCTTTTTGTGTCCCTTTTCGGAAGAATATTTATCAGTTTCCCCACCCTCCTTATCTTTGGACTTTTTCCCTTCCTCCTGCTTACCAGGATGAGTCTTGTCCTTATGGGACACTCGATGTGACACCCATAAATCTGCTGCAATGGCTAGCTTCTTAGGATCTATCTCCTTTGAATCTGCCAAATGCTGCTTAAGCTCAGGGGAAGAAGATGCAAAAATATGTTCCCGCATGACAAGACTTATCATACCTTCAAAGGTAGAAACCTTATAACCCTCGACCCAGCCAGTCAAGTTTTTTAAGGATTCAGTTACATAAGATACCCAAGTACCACCTTCTTTTTTCTTATACTCTCTGAATCTTTTTAAGTATTGGGCAGGAGTCTTTCCAAACTTTAAGATGAGAGTTTGCTTCAACATTGCAAAATCTGCTCTCTCAGCTTTCGACATTTCCATAATGGCACTGCAGCCAGAATGGGGTAGTCTGCTAAGTAACCAGGCAATTGTATCAGCATTGTCAACTTGTTGAACTTCACGTGCATACTCAAATGTATTCAGCCAGTCCATAATGTCATTCTTTTCCTCATACACACTGAGCAGATCTTTTGGAAACCTTGGATGAGAAGAGGCCCCAGACCCATGTCCAGGACCCTTGGATCCATTGGCAACTTGGAGCTTGGCCAGTTCCAACTGGTGATCCCTGTCTTTTTGTTTTTCTGCCTGCTCTATCTTTAGTTTGGCCATGTTGAACTGAAGCTCCTTCTGCCTAAACAGCAGCTCTTGTTTCTTGAATTCAAGTATGGCCTCCCCATCAGCACTGGCAGAGGAAACATTTGACATTTCATCCTCCCTGTCCTCATGGTCACTGTTGATCAGTGCAGCAGTAGAACCATCAGTTCTACCAGTGAGAGCAGCCCCACCTCCTTCTGCACTGTCCTCGGAAGCTATAGCTCTAAGATGAGCTTCTTGCCAGTCCATGATTCTCTGGATCATTTCTACTTTTGTGCCTTGCGAGGAAACACCTCTCTCAGCACACATCTTTCTCAATGTGTCAGATTTCGAAGCATTTAAAGTTAACAAGGTACTTGTTTCCATACTGTTAGATAGGACTATGGCCTTTTAAAAGTTATAAAACGACAATTCACTATATGTCCTGGCAGGAATAACTCGAAATGCCTTCGCTCATGCACAACACTATTCCTTCAGTCCTATTCCACCGCTGTACACCAATTTGTTAAGATGGATTTCTGAACTCTGACCTGGAGGGGCAGAGGTTCAGAAGGCCAGCTTATTTTCTTGGAACAGGGTAACCTCTGGACAAGCCAGACCAATCAGGGCAGCTATGGCGGCGGTCAAGACTTAGGGCCTCATTACACGGACGGCGGTAAGGGTTAACGGTCACGTTAATGGTACCGGTGACCGTTAACACTTACCGCCTTACTACGAGGTCCCTTTGCGGGTTGGAGACTTTTACGCCTGCTTTTTGCAGGCGTTAAAAACCAACCCGCAAAGGGACCAGGGAGCTAATTACGGTACCGCAATTTGCGGTGCCGTAATTAGCACCTTCCCCATTTCCATTATGCCCTATGGGGCAAAAATGGGAATGGGGAAGGGCAATGGGGGAATGGGGAATTACCGCCCCACCAACCTTGGAATAGGGCGGTAATTCCCCTTTCTACCAAGGCGGTGCCGGTATTTTACCGGCATGGACCAAGGTGCTAATAGCACCTTGGTCCACCGCTGTCCGTGTAATGAGGCCCTAAGTCTCAAGATGGGTGAGGGTGACTTAAAGACCTCAATGAGCACACAAAGCAAGGACACTTACAAATTACTCCAGACAGGTGTTATATTAAAAATATAGACACATTTATTACAAGGCCTTTGTAACATCGACCATAGCAAAGAATCACAATAATACTGAAGTAAACCAACACATCACAATCAATACAATATATATACAAGAGCGAGGGGTCTAAGGAGTTAAAAGCACAAAATAGTTAGACCACCTAGATGGGGAGGAAAACAGGCAGTGCAAGTAATCATTAGACCCAGTTCAACATCAGAAATACACCTAACTAAGAGTCAGTCCAAGCCCTACGAAGAGAGGAGCCTTATGCTCAAAAGTACATGGACAAAATAGGGTCTCTTCAAGGGTCTCTGACAGTTCAGGAAGGTGGATGCAGCGATGAAGAACAAGTCCCTTCTACTCAAGCAAGACCTCCACTTGCGGGCAGGGTGAGAGTAGGGGATGGAGCCGCTATTTTGCAACAGCGGTAGAAAAGAAATGGGTTCCTGCGCTAGGGGCCACCGGTTGGGGTATGGACTACTCACCGGTCCCCGACGCAGGCAGACCCAGACTTCGCCAGTTCAGTTCACTTAGCTGGCAGGTTCGGATGCGACAATCAGGACGTCCCGACACCGTGTAGTTTCCGCGGTAGCAGGTTTCAGGGTCAAGGGGGTCACAAGTGCAGCGAACTTGCACAGGTCGTTGCCACAGCAGGGCAACACGGTAACCGCCTTTACTCCAGTCCGGGCGCACTCATCTCACTTCAGACCTGGGAATTCCAAGTGTACAAAATTCGGTGTGAGGGTGCCGGGGACAAAGAGCAAGCAGGATACCAAGTTTCGAGGGCTTCCTCGAAACAGCGGCGGTGACAGAGCAAACGTCCCGTGTAAGCTGGTCAGCCCACTGGTTGGCCCAGGGACACTTCCGAAGAAGCTTACTTGCAGAGTTTGATGAAGGTTCCGAGAATAGTTGGTCCCACTATTCCAATGGGTCGAAGCGCCTTCGCAGACCTTCTAGGATGATCAGATGCAGAGGGATCTCGCAGGACGACAGCAGGCTCAGTGTGCCAAACCTTCCAGCGGGTCACCAGCGGTTCCTCGACTCAGCTTCTTGTTGCAGGATACTTGGCTCCTTATCCTTTGTTCGTGTGAACTCAGGAGATCGACATGGTAGTGGTGTTTTCGGCCTCCTCTTATCCAAAGTTCCCTTCGCGCCAAAATGGAGAGGACCCAGTGAGAGATCTGCTCACAAACACTCACTCCATACGTGGATCAATCACGGACCACGGTGGTCCTAGGCATTCAGGACACTCGGGACTCTCTGGCACCCAGGATGTGTATTGGGAACAGACATCCCAGCCCACATCCTGGAGGCACACACATAAGGCATGCAGAAGCCCGCGAAAGCTTTGGGTTTCGCTGGAAAGTGCATGACCAAATAAGGACTGACCTGGGTCGCCTCGACCTTGGGAAGGTGAAGGGGCACGGGGGCCAAAGGACAGGACAAAGAACCGCGTGGCATGGCCATTTTGGAGCCAGGCCACCTATTTGTGCCAAACGCGGTAAGCGCGGATAACATGGCAAAAAAGGGTTCAAAACATAAGTTAAAAAATAGCTGCCACCAGTCCTGTCCGTGGCACACCTGCACAGATCATAATAAGTCCAGCGAGAGTTTCTAAGGCCTTTGGAATGACTAGAGACCCAAGGGTGCGGTAAAGTAAGTTACATTGCACTCTTGTTACATGTTGCACAAAATGTGCAACATGAGGAAAGGACTAAGGGAAACAGAGTCTCCCAGTACTGACTGTCTTAAGGGCATGTCAGTTTCCCCATAAGAAGTGAGCAAAAGCCCAGAGGAGTGCAGTTTAGGGCTGTGCTTCTCTGGCAAAGGTTAGATCAGGGTATAAAACAGCAGCAAAAAGTTTGGGGGTTGACACATGGAGGGAAAATTACATTCAAATATGAAATCTTTCCTAACACCATTATTGAGGGGCTACCCTCTTATCAGCAGCGCCTCTACATCCCGGATAAGCATCTGCAAACTCGATTTATTACCATCTACCACGATTCCATGGTGGAAGGACATCCCGGTATATCTAAAACCCTAGCTAAAATAAAGAAGAGGTTTTGGTGGCCAACTTGGCGTAGAGATGTCGTTCAGTTTATCTCAACCTGTGGAGTTTGTGCGCAGAACAAATCTCAAAAACAAAAACCTGCGGGTCTCCTACATCCGCTAGCAGTACTTCTTACTCCATGGCACACTTTCTCGTTAGACTTCATCATGGATCTCCCATCCTGTACTGGCTATAATACTATTTTGGAAGTAGTGGATCTGTTCTCAAAAATTGCCCATTTTATCCCACTGAAGGGCCTACCTACCAACTGCCTCTACTCCGGCCAAGGTATTTCTTGAACAAGTCATCAAGCTACATGGATTCCCCTCAGTCCTGGTATCAGATAGAGGGAGTCAGTTTGTCTCCAAATTTTGGAGAAGAAATTGTGAACTCGCTAAAATTGACCTACGGCTATCCACAAGCCACCATCCACAAACTGACGGGCAAACCGAATGAACTAATCTAACACTGGAGCAATACTTGCGTTGCATGCTACACCAAACTGAAGACACCTGGAAAGATGTACTGTGGCTAACCGAATATGCATATAACAATTCCACCCGTACCAGCACCGGACAGAGTCCTTTCTATGTGGCATACGGAAGACACCCACGCACATCTGTTTTTGATCCATTGGAAGCATTAGAAATGCTAGCAGTAACTCATCTGCACACGACCATTACTCGAGTTCTTAAGGAAGCCTCTGAACATCTTGCTAAAGCCAAAAACAGAAAAAAGAAATTTGCAGACCAACATCGAAAGGAAGCACCTTCTTACAAGATCGGAGATGCAGTATGGTTGGCATCCAAACACGCCCCTATAAAAGGACCACGAACACTCTGTCCAGGTGTTTAGGTCCATACACCATCAAGGTCGTGGTCAATCCAGTGGCCATGAAATTAGACCTACCACCCAACATGCGGATCCATCCCGTGTTCCACGTCTCGCTTCTAAAACCAGTCCAATCCGGCACATGGATTAACACACGACCAAAACTAGTGATCGTAAACAATGAACCAGAATTTGAGGTCAAAGACATTCTTGATTCAAAAGTCATCCGGTCTAAACTGGTTTATCTTGTGGATTAGAAGGGGTACGGACCTCAAGACAGAACCTGGGAGCCCAGTGATCACATTCACGCCCCGCGGTTAGTCAAGCATTTCCACCGCAACCATCCAACCAAACCGGGACCAGAGAGAGAACCACCCTTGAGAGGGGCCTTGAGGGGGAATGCTGTCATGGCCACCCAGTCAGGGGCACCAATGGCCATCCGCCCCTATTCAGGGAACACCTTGGGGGAATCCAGAATTCCCCATGGGATGCATCACAGAGCCAGGTGGGTGTTGTCCTAGTGCCTCTGGGGCGCCAGGCTCATGAGAAGGGCCAAAACAATGTGGAGCATTACGCCTGTTTAACTGACAAGCTTGCTCTGCATGTGTATCATGCATTAGGTGTGGCAGAGTGTGCCCAGCATCTTCCATCGGGTGTGGCTAGGCGTGTTAAGCCAGACTATCTAAGAGCGGGGCTAAGCAGCTCAAGGCTATTTAAAACCCGCCCTCACATGGATCTATGTTTCGCGTTACTTTGCTTTGCAGAGTAACGCTCACCGTGATCCAGTCTGCAGATTCATCCATGCGAGAATCCGGCAAAACAGCAACTTACCCTTAGATGCAGAGTCGACATCACCTGTAAGAGCGGAGAGTAAACCTGGAAACCTGCAAATACTTACCGTTGAACCTGACGCCTCACTGCGACCACTGCGCTGCAAAGAGAAGAGAGGAGAAAGGTTAGCACATCGCAGACACGTGCAGTGCCCAAGTCATTCACGCTCGCCCTTCAGCTTACATACCTGTCACTCGTGTCTGCTGCATCCCGCGGAGTTCACCTCTGCATTCAGCCGTTCCCCTTCTTCTTCACGGCCGCTCCTGCATACCGTGCTACAAACTCGAAGCCGCAGCAACACCTGGGGGAATAAAGAAACAGTGTTAATGCAAGGACAACAAGCATTTTAACGAATAACACAAAAGCCGCTGCAGCACCAAACGGAAGAAAAAGAGACAATGGGCCTCATTACGACCCAGGCGGTAATCTTCCGTCATTACCGCCATGGCGTAATGAGCGTTTACGCCGTGGGCCGATGGCTTAAAGAGCGCCACATTACGACCCATCGCGCACGAGCATTACGCCATGGCGGTAATGCAATTAACGCCATGGCGGAAAAGGCCCCTACCGGCATCGTAAAGCGAGCAAGGTGCACTTCGCCACCGTAAGTAGCGGCCACCGTAATTAGTGGCCACCATAATAAGCGGCCACCGTAATTTGCGGTGGCTGTAAAAAGCAGAACCGGAAATAGCGTCATCGCGCCGGAACGGGAAACAGCACGTCGGCCATCTTTAAAAACACAATCCATTGCCATCCTACCGAACAACACCAGATCCAACCCTGACACCTGTCCCAACCAATCACACACCCATCCAACTACCCAAAAATGCCTAAAGCTGTTAAGAAGGCATGTGACCGCCAGCGCCAGGAAAGATTCAGCCGGGAGGAACTCTGCATGCTTGCAGAGACCCTGCAAGACAACGCAGCTGTCGTTTTCTCCCTGGAAATGACCAGGACAGCGATAGGGAAAAAGAAGGCCATCTGGGCCCTGGTGGCCGAGCGCGTCAGCGCGGTGGGGACCGTACCCCGCACCCCACAGCAGTGCAGGAAGCGCTGGGACGACCTTCGCATACGGGTCAGAGCCGTCATCTCTGCTAACCGCAACCTTGCCCTGGGTACCGGTGGAGGCTCGGAATCCCCACTAAAACTCCAACCGTGGGAGGAGATTTGTGCAACCACGATTGGCATGGAAGCCATTGAAGGCGTCGGAGGGATGGAAAGGGGAGCTCCGACATCAGGCGATGAAGGTAGGTGCCTCAAACAAGACATGCCATAGTCACTGCAGTCCATTCATGTGTAGCACAAAGTTGCCCTAGAGTGTAAATGCAACACATTTCCACACTGCCCATAGCCACATGCGAGCACCACCCTGTATACACTGCTGGCACCAGCATACCTGCATCCACATTCCACACTAAAAGGAGACAACCTGCATGGCCCTGCCTGAAATCTGCCTCATCTACTGACCAGAATAATGTCTATCATTGTCATTCCAAAGTCCGCAGACCCATCAATAACGCCCTCCCTCCTTTGCTCCACCACAGGCACAGATTCACACCCCGAGGACCAGGACACCCCTGCGACGAAGAGAGCCAAGAAGCCAATAATACCGTCCCCGCACCCTCAACCTCAGCTGCAGTGAGGCAGACCCAACAACAAGCAGGACCCACTGCAAGCATACCGGACGTCCCACCGGCAAGCACCCCTGTAGTCAGCAGGCCAGCAGCAGCTGCTCCACCTCTACCAACATTGCCTGCCACAGAAGGCACCGGGTCAGCGGCCAGCAGCAACATGGGTGAGACATCTGCAATAGCTGCATGTTCAGACTCAGACATTGAGGAGCACGAAGTCAGAAGCCCCACTGACCTACTACATTCCCCCTGTTTGTCAGACACCAGCCCCCATGAGGATCAAACACAGGGGCACACAGAGGTAGAGGAGTGGCCTTCTACCCCATGCCCAGTCCTCAGTCCATAGGAGGGGAGCAGCCCCTCCATCACACCACCAGCACTGGCCATGGGCCAGCAGGGGCAGCAGTCCCTCGAGGACATCACAGAACGGCAGCAACAACTGTCCACGATGCTGGCTGAGCATGCCACGGAATGTGTGGGGGCTAGGGCAACCATTGAACAGGCCACGGAGAACCTAAGGGCCGAAGTAGCGCAGAGCACTGCCACCCTGAGGGATGCCATGCAGGCCATGTCCAGGGACATCTGTGCTGAACTTGCCGGCTTGCGTCGTGCGCTCACTGAGCTCACCCACACCCTACAGGACGTGCATGCACGGGGGCAGGCAGGGACATCCTCCACTGCCAGTTCTGCACAGAGCAGCCCCGTCCGACGTTCCGGACGTAACCTGCGCTCCACAGCCAGGGGTGCCCCGGGGGCCGGGAGAGGGGGCTTGTAACAGCCTGTGGCCACTGTCACAGGCATCTGTTGACACCTACATGGGGTGTGTTGGGTGTGCAGGGGGGAGGGGGGAGGGGGTGTGTTGGGGTGTGCAGGGGGGAGGGGGGATGGGGTGTGTTGGGGTGTGCAGGGGGGAGGGGGGAGGGGGTGTGTTGGGGTGTGCAGGGGGAGGGGGTGTGTTGGGGTGTGCAGGGGGGAGGGGGTGTGTCACGACGTTTCATAGTTTAAATACACTTTTTTCTTTCCCAAAATGAAATGTGCAGACATTTTCATTGCGTATGTGTGCTTTATTGGTGTACAGTCCACAGTGTGCATGTCCCAGAGACACACAGTGCCCCAAGTGCAGTCTCCATGTGATTCACACCAGCCGTGTGTGCTAGAAGCAGTGGTCGATGATACTTTGGCGCATTTCACGCCCCTCCTGTGCGTCGCCTCCTCCATGGGGTGCCGCCCCATCTGCACCCTCCTCATCCTCATCGTCAGGTGGTTGCAGTTCTGCGTCAGGGGGCAGGGGCACATTCCGTCTGACGCACATATTGTGTAGCATGACACATGCCATGACGATCTTTGCCACCTTCTCATGGTGGTACAGGAGTGCCCCACCAGACCTGCTGAGGCTTCGGAACCGTGCCTTCAATAGGCCGAATGTCTGCTCTATGACCACACGAGTATGTGTATGTGCACGGTTGAAGTCCTCCTCGTGCTGGTTCTGCGGGTTCCGGACTGGTGTAAGGAGCCACCTCTTCAGGGGATAGCCTGCATCACTTGTATGTAGGCGAGAATGTATGTGTCAGTCATGTCGTCTGATCAAGGACATGATGTGCCACCATGGCTTGCATCCAACTGTTACTTCGGCTCACTTCTACATGCACTAATTGATTCACACAATGCAACCAGTATATGCTCATGTCTCCCATGGCCTGTTTTGCATGCCATCACCCAATGTATGCAGAGGGGTTCAGTGCATTGTGAGTGCCCATCCTCTGTCTCCGTTCTCTGTGTTACTCACAGCCAGGTGGAGTATGCATCATTCCCCCCCCCCTTTCAGCCAGGTGGCGTATGCATCATCCCCCCCCCTTTCAGCCAGGTGGAGTATGCATCATTCCCCCCCCCTTTCAGCCAGGTGGAGTATGCATCATTCCCCCCCCCCCTTTCAGCCAGGTGGAGTATGCATCATTACCCCCCCCCCCTTTCAGCCAGGTGGAGTATGCATCATCCCCCCCCCCTTTCAGCTAGGTGGAGTATGCATCGGTACGTCATTCACCTGCCCACTTCCATGACATTGGACTCACCGAGTAGCCAGGATCTTGGGCCTGCATGTCGCTCCATGTAGCATGGTATTGTGGAGTTCCTCAGGACCATAGAATCATGGGTTGATCCGGGGAATCGGGCACAACAATGTGTGATGATCTTGTTGGAGTCACAGACCATTTGCACGTTGATTGAGTGGAACTGTTTCCGGTTGCGGTACGGTACCTCCATGGCACGTGGAACCACCAATTCCACATGGGTGCAGTCGATGGCACCAATGCAACCGGGTATGCCGGCTAGTGCATGGAAACCCACTTTGGTGTTTGCAATGTCCTGGGCAGTCCGTGGTAATGAGATGTGGTCGTCTGTGTGCTTGAGGAGGGCATCGAGCACTTGGATGAGTGTTCGTGAGAATAATGGTTGTGAAATGCCATGCAAGTGCCCCACTGTGTGCTGGTAGGTGCCTGTGGCCAGGAAGTGGAGTACAGACACTACCTTCAGTAGGGGGGGGATGGCGGTTGGAGTTTCTATCATGCTGACGATGTCGTTGTGTATCATGTCTACGATGGCGGTGATGGTGTCCCGGTCCAAACGGTACAGGGTGTGGATCTGCTCAGCAGTGAGGTTGAATGGATTGGCTCTGATGCGTGGGATTGGGGGCTGCCTGCGTGGTGGCACTGGCTGTGCTGGTGGGGCTTGCTGGGCCTGCCTTGCCCTCCTTCTCCTCCTGCGTCTCCTCTGTGCTGCCTGTTGTTGTTGTTGCTGTTGTAGCACATGCATTGCTATCAGGTCCTCCAGCCCCAACATTGCTAGTCGTATTGGTATCATTGTGGAGTGTGACTGGGTGTGGGAAGGGGTGGGGTGTGCTCTTTTTGTACTTCCTGAGTCTGTATTGCCTTCACCTGTGCTGTTTCTGTGCACCTGTGGCAGCTGCATTCACTTTACATGGCCCTTTACGGTTGGTTCGCAATGGCGTAATTAGCACCATGGCGGTAAGGTACTTAACCGGCTGGGTGATGGCGTTAGGTGCATGTCCGCTTGGGTCGGCATTTGCGTACCTTTCCGCCATGGCGCTAAGCACGGTGTGGCCGGTCGCGTGCGCGCACTCTTAGCGCAGTTAGCGGCAGCGTTAACTACGATGCCGCTAATGGCATCGTATTTAACGGTCACGGGTCATGATCGGACCTTTCACTTAGCGCCAGGGTCGTAATGAGGCCCAATGGCAACACACGGACAGTAAGAACTAACAACGAACAACACAGAGGAAGGAAAAGAGGACATAAGGAACAAAGACAGATAACAAACTGCTGAAGAAAAGACAAGCAGCAACAGACAGGACTACCACAGCAGGCCTGGGTCAGCCCTCATCGGGAACCAGTGAAGTAACTGGTCCTAGGAAGAATAGCGCCCCTGCAAGAATGGCAGGACGGAGAGCCCATCATTACAAAATATCAGGTGAGCCATCCGGCCTAACCATCCATACGGGGGGTACGAACTGGAGAGGGTGGAAAGGGGTGCCACGATCCAAGGGTCGCCCACGACTCAACACCCCTTCACTATTTCCATAGGAGCAGATCCAAGCAGGTTGTCCAGAGCTATCCGGACCAGTGGACCAGGGGAAGATTGTCTATCACCCAACAGCGCCCGCCGCCCCCGCAAAGACCAGGTGAGCATAACACAGAGAGGAAACCTGTGTTGGAAAGGAAGTCCAATGAGAATCAATGAACATTACAAAGTGCCATGGGTCATTGGTTGCGTGACCTGTGATAGGTAGACCGTGTGGTCTGATAACTGTGCCTAGACCGAGTAACCTCTACTTGGAGTGAACCAAGGAAAGTCAAGCGACTGAAGCTATTTTGCCTAACAAGTGTTAAAGTGACTAAAGAGAAAAGCAAGTTAAATGAATTGTTGCAAAGCCTGAAAGATTTCAAAGTGGATTTGTAATCGATATTAAAAACTGATAAAGTTGAATTAACTGTGGATTTGAAGCTAAGAGAGCTGTGGAATGGGGGAATGGAACCCTGAGGCCTTTTGGAACTGTGTTGAACTTGGGGAAGGGAACCCCAAGGTCGTTTGTGGAACTATGGAACTGTTTCGAACTTGGGGAAGAGGAAGCTGAAAGGAAGCCCGTAGCTGGAAGAAGCTCATTACTTTATTTTGAACACTGTTTCTTTGGTTGCTGACATCCCTACACATTGAATATCTTTAGTTATAAGGGTAAGTATAGGTTTTGGACTCAGACAGACTTTTGAGTTGATGTTATGACACAGACTATCCTTAGTTTCTGTAGGTAGGGAAATCCCACCTTATTATAGGGCAAGTTAGGCCTTACTCCATCCTAATGTTTGAGAAATAAACCATATATTTTAAGAAAAGTTAATCTGTTGTCAGTGTCTTACTTCATGATGCCTTTGCACAGTCCTCTCATGCTATATCATTGTCATCCTCTACAGCTACTGTACCCCATAGACCAATTGGTGATAGGGGGTGTGTTACATAGCATTTACGCCAGGGCGAAAGCATTCCAGTGTGTGGTTAAAACTCTGCCAGTGGATTGTATTCCGACTGGTTGGCAGTGTGCTTGCTTCTTCATGCTCCTAAGAGACCATCAGGCTCGCTGTCATCGCTAACACCCAAAGATGATTCTCTTTAACAGATATTGAGACTCTTGTTCTTTCTCTCATATGTTTCATTCCCTTCTACTTGCTGTGAGTTACTAGATGTAAGGAGACGGACGCAAAGTAAATTGATTCACAAATGCTTTATTTAAATGATAAAAGGGGTGGGACAAACACCTCACGATTCCTAACTCTATGAGGAGTTTCCCTGCCTCAGCGAAACGAACTAATGGTCCAGTCTTTGTCAAGATGTCCAAATAAAAGTCCTGTGTCCAAAACCTATTCTGACCCTCACACTTCAATCCTACAAACTATTACATCCTGGAAGAATGATATATGCTTGGCTGCTTTCTTGCAGCCTTTGTTTCCACTTGGTTTTGCCATGTACAACCTCGTCAGTCTAGTAATTCAAAATGGTCCCTAAACAACAATTGCCCTTAAGATTCTCTTACTGGTTGGTTAAGCTACTAACCGGGAAGTGTGTTTCTTCTCTATAACGCTGTTCTCTTAATGCCAATGGGAGAATCCTCTTCCATGGTCTTCTCAAGCCGATCCTATTTGGAAAAGTTCCTTTTCTACTGCTGAAGGATTTACCAGTGCTGGGGAGTGGGGGGCATGGGAAGGGACAATGCACTTCCCCTGGTTTTTCCTCTGGATGACAATTAATGTTGTTCTACCTGGTGTAATAGTCAGGGTGCTCCCCTCCTTTGGACAGACTTGATACGCTTGTCAGCCAAGTATTGTCAATCTTTTTCTAGGTATGTTGGTTTTGGTCCTTACCAACCACTGTTAATGGATGTATACGATTTGGCTGTGGCACAATTGTTCGTGGCCGCATTGACTGTGGTCAATTCGGCCGTGAAGACAATTTTGCTGTGGCCAAATCCAGCCAAACTTAAACGCCCCAAAGCCCCCAATAAATTCCCCACCCGCCCCCTACTTACCTTTTTGGCGTTCGCTCATCTTCTGACCCTGCAGCGTCAGATCTGTCCTTCCGACACGGGTCAGATCTGACACCGCAGGGTTCGCTTTTCTTTTTCTTTTTTTTTTCGTCCCCCGCCTCCAAACATCCAGAAGCGGGGGACACCTCTGCTCCCTCCAAAGGCCATCACTACCAAGCATGGGGAGCGGGGAAGAACCCCGTAACCCCCGCTGCCCATGTTTGGTAGTGATTACCCAATCTGATTGTTTCCAAACGAACAAATGGTACTGGCCGAATATGGCCAGATTTACCATGTGATCAATTGGAAACAATCAGTTTGGGTACTACACTGTTAATACATTATTCCAAGAATCATTGGGACTAGAAAGAGCAGCGTTGGTTAGCTGCCAACATAGATTTGACTGTAACCAGGATAATGGTGTGTTACCTTCTATTATTTGGGTGGGTGATCATGGAATTTCCCATGGGCTTTTAAATATTTGTTTAAACCGTCTCCCCCCTTTCCAACCCTGTACCTGCACTTGCAGTGTTGCTGCCGGCCCCAGCTGTCAGCTTCCCACTGGATTATGGCTTATCTTGCCCTAGCTCTAAGGTGGGAATGTTGCTTATCGGAAAGTAAACTAAGGGAAGCCTAAGTCTACAAGTCCAAATTAAAATACTGTCTGTATCAAAAATTATGCTTGCCATCACTTCAATAGAATAACAACGTGTATGGAACTTGGCAAACTCAACAGTGTCTAAACTTTCTCCATGGCTGTTGAACCAAAACCTGGCACCTCTTGCCCACTGCATCGCTGCTCTCTGCTCCAACTTTCAGTGTTATGCGGATGACACCCAGCTCTCTTTCAGGCTCCCCTCGGCTGCCTCTACTCCTTCTCTCATTCCAGACTGTCTGTCTGCAATCCAGGAGGGGTGATCTCTGCCTTAATGGCAGTAAGACTGAGATCCTCTTCATCGGAACACCAGCTCACTCCTTTCCTCTCTCTCTCTGGCCACCCACGCTGGGCCCTCTTCCCATTCCTACCTGTGAGGCTAAGAACCGTGGGGTCATCTTTGACTCCACCCTCTCCTTCTCTCCTCACATCTCTGATGACTCTAAGAAGTCAAACTATCAGATGCACCTCCTCAGAGTTAGTCTTCCTTTCCTCACTTTCCCCCAGAAGATCACAGTCTCCAGAGCTCTGGTCCTTTCTAGGCTGCACTACTGCAACAGCCTCTTTCTAAATCTTCCTGCTTCTACTCTCCATCCTCTACAACTTATCCAGAATAGGACTGCAAGACGTGTCCTTGGCCTCAAGCCCAGGGATTGTATCTCTGCAGCACTGAAAACGCTTCACTGGCTCTCAGTGGCGGCAAGGATCAATTTCAAGACCCTCTGCATCGTCCACAAGGCTTTCTGGGGCCTGGGACTGCACTACCTAAAACAAGCTCTTCCTAAACATCTCCCTTCTTGAGCTCTCCGCTCATCCACCTACAACTCTATGAGGGTCAGTCGCTTTTCCAAGCAGAGAGTTGGGGGAAGATCTCTTTCTTCGGCTGGGACCTCCCTACCTCTCTCAAACTTGAGCAGAACCACCTCTGGTTCCGGAAGCAACTTAGGACCTTCCTCTTCGCTTCCGCTTTCTCTCTTCCTCTCCCATGCTGATGACCCGTCTGTTCGACGCACTGGTCAACTGGCCACCCTCTGAACTTGGGCCCAGGTCCCTGCATATCCAGTTGCACCTTGCACTGCATCCTGGCTTCCCCAGCACTTGTGGTCTCTATCTGTAACTCTACAGTCCCCTCTCTCTGTGCTTAAGAGCCACCTGTTGGCTGCACTTTCTTTACCTGCACTGAGCCACCAGCTGACTGCACTTTTGATTACCTGCACTTCTCCACCCCCCCTCCCTTTGACACTCCTCCCCATCCACTGACCCGCACTTGTGCGATCTGATTGACACAAGGCTTAGTAAGATGGTTGTTTTGTCCTCCCTCTGTTCCCCCCCTTGTCTTGTTGCGCTTAGAAACACTTGTGCACAGGCGCATTATAAATGCCATATCATATCATAGCATCCCTACGCCGGCATCCCGGTAACCCTTTTGATTTCGCCAGGCTTATCAGTTGCCTTTGGTGTTTCTTCCCTTCCATTCAATGCACAGCTTTGGTTTGGTGTGCGCCCCGTTAAGCGCAGTCCTGCTTCCATGCCCCTTTCTCCAGTGCGCGGTTCCCACTTCACTTCCCTTTCTCGTGGTAAACCACTGGCACCTCTTTCTCGACTTCCTGGAGTCGGGCTTGCATTCCCGCCATCTGCCATGGCTTGCCTTCCCTTAGTTTGGTGCTCGGCTTCGTTACTAACCGAGCAGCAGACCAGCGTCTGCAGCTCTTTCTTCTCGTCTCTCTCATCAGATGTGGCCGAGCTGCATTTAAACTTCCTGGCTCAGTCATTCCTTTTTCAACAACTACACCGTTGCATTGGATGCCCGGTCCTAGAAATCATCACTGCTCTATTGGTTTTCCTCGTGTCAGTGGCTACATAACTTCCACTTGAATGGTATTGAGGAAGTGGATACTGAGCTTCATTAGGAGTGATCCTCACTGCTCCTGGCCTCTTCCTCGTCCCAGTAGTCAGTATATGGTCCCTAATGGGTGGGGGAAACCAAAGTGGATCTACTAAGAGGTTGGGAAGGAATATGAAAATATGTCATTAAAGTCTGGGGGATAGAGGAAACATCCCTGAAAGGGAAGGGGCTATGTGGTTTCCTCCAACCATGTCCTGCTGTTCCCCTGAGGTGTACCTGCCCCCAGGTGGTCTCCCCTCATATAGCTGCCCCCAGGGTGAAGGATCAGGTAGCGGCTGCCGTCACCTGGCCACATAGGGGAAGGTCTCCTCATGTAAAGTAGTGATGACAGTGTTAGATTCATCACAATATTCCTGAGAGTAATTTTGCTTGTCACAGTGGTGATACCCTGAAAACCAAGAGACAACAGAGCCTCAGGAGTAATCTCCCCATCACAGTGGTGATATTCAGAGAACCAAGAGACAAAACAACCTCAGGAGTAATCTCCCTCATTTTAGTAGTGATATTCAGAGAACCAAGAGTCAAGAGAAGCTCAGGAGTAATTTCCCTTGTCGTAATAGTGATATTCAGAAAACCAAGAATCAAGAGTGCATCGGGAGGAATCGCCCTCGTCACAGTGATAATCCCAGTAGAATTAAAGAGGGTATTAGACAACAAGAGCAGAGCTGCCTGGGGGAAATCTTCATAATGTCTTAAGACAGGGAAGAATTACTGGAATTGTAAAGCAAGCTTTCAGAAGCCATTGGGAAGAAGTAAAGAGACTTTTGAAGACTATTGCCAAAGACTACCCCAAGACAGCCCTCAAGGCTGGGCCATCTGGATCAGGAGAAGCGAGTCATTCCCCTGACTGTACTTTTGCTGTTGAGTCAGAAGCTAGAGCAAAGGATTGTTGGAAAAGAGATAAAGACTGAGCCACTTTACCTCGAGAAGGGAGTCATTCTCCTGGTACTAGTTTTCATTTGGATGCTGAACCCTTTGTACATTAGAAGTAGGTTTTGGACAGAGGACGGGCACTTTTGCTTGGGACAAACATCCTGACGATGAGCACCCAGGTCCCAAGTTGACATTTGTTTCAGTAGGGATAACCTTTTTTGAGATAGGGAGAGGTAGGTTCTATTCTTTATTTCTTAAATAAATTGTTGTTGAAACATGCCGCCCCTTTGTCCGACTCCTTATTGCACCATGGCATACTTTCCCTATGTCTACGGGGTGTTCCCTACCTATTTTACTAACTAAGGTACTCGTCAGTCAGTGTGAATGTCCAAAATAAGTCTGTCCACCGTCCAAATCTAATCTATCTGACCCTACCACTAATATTACTAACTAAGGCCAGGTGAATGACTCCCTTCTCTTGGTTGCTGTGCTTTGTCACAGGGTTTTCTTGGTTCTATTGTTGCAATCATTAGATCATTCGTAAATAATCTCTGGTTGTTCTCTGGACTAAATTCTGAAGTTCCTTTAGGCGACTGGTAATTTCCCCCTCCCTCTTTCTTAGAGATTTTCTTAGTTCTGTTCAGGTTCATTCTCTCTCTCTTGTAGGGTTCGTGGCCCTCCTGTATCTTGCTCCCCTCTCGAATATTGTGGTTGTTCAGCTTCCAATTGTAATCCACCTCTTCCCAGGATGCTGTTTCTCAAGCTCACAGGTCTTTATTCCCCAAATGTCTCTCTCTCTAGTAGTGTATAGGAGGAGCCAAGTACCTCTTTGGGAAGTTCCACCCCTATTTTGCCTATATGTTGGCAAACGGAAATTGCGACATGTGCAGTACCAGTGAGAATAGCAATAACGCGAAAAGCCCTTGAAACAAGGTATCCATTGAGAAAGCCCTATATGTATCCACGAAGAAATGGTGATCTTCTGAAGGAAGTTCCGGAAGAAGTGTGAGAATGAATGGAGAAAGAACTGATGACATCACATGAAGTTGAGGTGACACACACAGAAGAGATATAAAAGAAGCAAGGATATAGACCCTATAGAATCTGATGGCGAAGTAATGAAGTATGCAACATTTCGCCCCTGAAATGAAGATTGCATGTGCGTAGAAGCACCGGAGAAAATGAAAAACCATTTTACAATTGTACAGATGCAGTAACGCAAGTAGACAGAGTAACCATGAGGCTGGCTACGTAGTGAATTCATTGCTGCGATACGCCAATGTATAAAGATAGGAATGTATGGAATCTGGATGTTGCACAGCGCACTTTAGCAAACTTGGACCCCATGAATGGAGAAATTGGAAGTGTGGCTGGGTAGAATAATAGTTGACGGTGAAGGAAGATTCGAGAAAGGCTTGCTTGGCCCAGTATCAAGAGTTGGGGCGACCGAGAGCCTAGCCATGTACTCAAGAAGATACAAAAATGTGAGAAGCAAGCTTAGCTTCTGTTTGTGGTGTAATGAAAACCATTGAGGGAGCCAAGATTTCTTCATTTAATGGTATTAAAATACAATGAAGAGCTCGAAAATGTGGTCTCCAGTCATGTGATCGCATGAGAATAGACTTTGGGTCGAGGTACATCGAGACCAGAAGATAAGACCATGCTTCACTCCCTTTTATTCCTAGGCACAGTGAGCCTCTTTAAGGCCGAGATCAAAGGTATTAATTGAATGGCAGCCCACAGGAGTGATGATGGATATTGGGCTAATTGGATGGGGAGGCATAACCAGGCCAAGCCCCCAGCACCTGGAGTCCCTGTTTCATGCTGCTAGCATGTGTAATCTTCCAGAAGGGTATAAGTGTGCCAACCATTTATAGAGGGCCACATATTAAGGAGCCCTATAGTTTGATAAGCCAATGATATGTTGTACATTTTCATAACACGGAAGATGACTTGCACTTGGGATGGGCTTGGTTGCCCACCTGACCTTAGAGATCCAATCACGTCCTTGTAGCCCATAGAAAGTATATGTAGATGTTCCCCGTTGACCAACTATAATCCTGAGTAGGTTTTCTTATTTTGCCACGTATCCTGACGTCACTCATGATGAATATTTAGTATATAAGTGTTGTTTTTTTTATAAAATACTTTGAGATAAGTCTGTACGGCGTCCATTGATGTCCGTTGTACTCCCTGTTTTAAAGATGTGTTATTAAAACAGCTTACCCTTTTGCCAACTTCTTGTGTCGGTCTGATTATTGGTGTTTGAGTAAGATCTGCATCCCCATCCATCTCAGATACTGTTACCTCATCTTAAAGGCCCCTTTCATCCGGGTTCACGTAGTAGCGGAGAGGATGGTTCAGACCCATTGAATGTATTAAGCTAGAGACTGCTGAATATCGGGAGTCCTCCACCATCTAGCTGGAAGAACGCAAGGTTTCCTGTGGAGAGCGGCTGAACATAGACAAACTTGCAAGTAAAGAAGATACAGGTGGGACGGACCCCTCTTTCACAAAATCCCTCCTGGTTTCCACAGGGGCTGAGCGCATCAAAGGCAAAAGTGGCTGGTTGGAGGAGGAGACGATCCTGAGTGTCAAGTGCCGAAAGGCGAATGGTGAGTAGATTGAGGGATGTGGCAAAAATAAGTGTGAGACCAGGGGATTATGATGATAGTGAAGAGTAATGGGGGGTTGATTAAATAAAGATATATGGCGAGGAGCACCAGGGACGAGGAAAGTCCAAGATAAGCCCAGTGTCCTACAATTAAGAAGTATCTAGAAGGAGTCATCTCGAAACCCAAGTGGGTCAACCTAGGCTGCATATAGATAGATCTAGAAGAGGAGATGACTCACACTCCTATCAGAGTAATTAGGGGCTTGTGATAGCAGCGAAGAGCGCTGATGAAGTATGTGTTGAAGAGTCGACTAGTTTGTCTGTTTGTGTGTTTTATGTGCAAGAGATGTGAAGTGTTGAGGAGCGACAAGGACAGGTTGTGTTGGGTGGAGATCAAAATGTTGCAATCTATCTGTTTTAGAATTATTGGCGCTGATTGAAATAAGTAGATTGGAGTAAAATTGTGAAATAGAGGCTTGAGCGGCGACTGTTGGTGCAAGCTCATATTTGATTATTTTTCTGACCCATATTTTGGGTAAAGTAGTGGTAAGTATTGACAGTCAATTGAGACTTGTCACAATGGGGGATGTTATTCCATTAATGCATCTGTGCAGCTGCCGAAGCACGCACCCAAGCTTAAACAGTACAGTGCGGAATGGGTTAAGGGAAACGCAGACAAAATGTTCATGCCATGGCCACAAGGGGGATCGCTGTCAAAGGTGGTTTTGCAACACATGACCACATACTTGCACGCTGCGTACACAGGGAAGAAATTGGAGAAAAGGTTAGCTAGCGTAGAGCTTTGGAAAATATACCAGGAGGAATGAGAAGATCTGCCTCCTGAGGATTGAATGCTTAACCAGTGCAGGGTGGAGGGTGGCGAGCCTTCTGCTCTCCCCACAGTGCCTGAAGTAGATGGCGATAGTACGAAAGATGACGGGTTGTACCCATTGAGGGAACTAAAAGCAGCGATAGGATATAGTAATTCGATATCTGAACCGCCTGCTTATAGCAGTGTTGAGAGTCCAGAAAGAGAAAGGGTTCAAGAAAAAGAGGAGACCTCAAAGGTCCTGCAAGTCAAAGAGGAAAAGGGTGAACGTCCGCACGCATCTCTAGACATAGAACGAGAAATTAAAACATGGAAAGGAGAAACAAATAGAGCTGACAAGGTTACGCTTGTACAAAACAAATGGATGGCAGAAAGATATTGCTTAAACTCGATGAGAAGAGCATCGAGGAAGTAAGGCAAGGGGAAGATCAAGACGAACAAGATAAAAAAGACGGCGAACAAGAGAAATGATTGGAAGAGGATGAGCACAAAAGGAAGAGTAGACAAGGCCGAGAGTAAATGTGTCAAGAGGAACAACTCAGAAAAGAAAGGGCAGAAGAACAGAAAAAGTATGACAACAGGCAGAGAGCAATCGAAGAATGAGAAAGGTTATAAAAGAAGAGAGAAGAAGAGGAAGAACAGAAATGACAAGATAAAAGAACGCAAAGACGAAGAGACAAAGAAGTGCGTAGAGCAAACGAAAGAAGAGAAGAGAAAAGGAAGGAAGAAGATAGAGTTAAATGGGAAGCGAGAAAACGAAGGGAATTAGACAAAGAAATAGAACTAAAGTCCAGTAATATCATGGGCCGACATAGATGAGTTTCACCCATCGCAAGGAGTAATGCCAGGACTATCTAGGGTAAACCTTAATAAGAATTTTGAGATAGAAGTATCGGAGATAGAATCGATAAAGCTTACCAGGAAATGAGGACAAAAAATGAGTCGAAAAGTAAGGGAAAGGAAGATCAACTCACAAGTGCCCAGTCACGAGGCAAGGAAGGAAGCCCATTTAGTCTTGAGCACAGGACAATGCCTTTGGACAGGCTAACATTAAATACAGAGGAGAAAGATGAAAGCCACACTAGTTGTGGACTAGACATGTCAGACGAAGAAAGAGAAACCTCCTGTGTGGAAGAGGGAGAAAGTGCATGTGGTCCCGAGGGATGTTTGCAGACAGATAAGGAAGTAAGATGGTCGGATTTAGACCAACCTAGAGATAGGATGCCATACCCAATGGCGTACCCAGAGCGACCTAAAGGGCGATCACACAGCTAGAGAGGAGAATCGCCACCATATGTGAGCAGGTTGAGGTCCTTGCCAGGTAGAAGGCAATCAGGAACTATTATTCCCACTATGAGTAGAAAGACGATGGGAGCAGATTGCCGATTTGGGTTTATGCAATTCCCCCTACTAGAGAAATGAGGGGCCAGACTGCAGTATATTCCTTGGCCCCAAATGGACAAGGACAATTTAAGAAGCAAACTCCCCAGTTTAACGGCGGGTGCAGGGAAATGGATTTATGAGCTAGAAAAAATGACATGAGGAAATACGTTGGCTGTAGGGGACATTAAAGGTCTCCTAGCCCCCATTCTTGGGGAAAGAGCTGATGATATATGGACAAGAGCAGGTTATTCGAGTGCTACAGCACAGAACATGACTCATGGAGCAACATTTAATAATTGTAGGGCGGCTGTCTGGAAAGTGCTTAGAGTACAGTATCATGATACATCAGATATGGGTGCAATTATGGCACGTAAAATGCAAGAGAATGAAGATCCACTTGCTTATATTCCGGATTTTCAGGATCAATGGACCTTGGAAACTTGGGAGCCTTGAGGGAAATCTGTGCCAGTATTTTACCACATTTTGTGTCAGGGATTGCCAGAAAAGCTACAGAGACATCTTAAGAAGCTAGTGGGAATGGAAGCAAAGCCATGGGCAGAGATACAGCTGACTATCGGGCATCATTGCCGATTGCTACACGAGAAAAATAAGAAGAGGGAGGATGCTAGGAAACTTGAAGAAGATAAGTTAGTCCAGAAGAAATTATCAAAGAACGCCATAGATGGAACAGTACTGACAAGCAGAGAGGGGCTGGGAACACAGCAAGTAGCAGGTGTGCAACAGGCGAGTAATCAACGTCAATTAGATCAAGGAGGAAACGGGTTTATGCAGAACCTGCCGAATGATCATTGTCATCAAGCCTACCCCCGGGCATCCGGACCAAGCCCATCAACGCCAGGAGCAGGCATCCAGATATTTATTAAAGCCCCGCCTAGGGGCTGTCTGGGTTCAGTCCTGGCGCCTTAGGCACCAGGCTAATAATAGAAATCAGTCCATAGACATTACTTAACTCATGCAGACCATGCTGCTACTGAATCCAAGCCAACGTGAGGCTTGGATGGAACTATTTTGTTACAGGGATAATTTTTTTACTCGGGTGTGGTTCTGGGAAAGTTCTTACCTGGAACTACTTTGGCGGCTATTTAAACCACGCCCGATCAGCAACACACGCTTTGCGTTATTCTGCATCCAGCAGCGTAACGCTCACCCTGTCTGCAGTCAGCATCCAGTCTTCAGCCACGCCTGACTCGAATCCAGAGCTCCTAGCAAAAGAGGAAAGGAAAGGTTAGATCCATCATGTCTTCGAATTTGAAAGGACATTATTTCTGCACGCGTCGCATCGCCAGCTGCAGCACCGCGCCATACTCACCAGTCCTCACAGCATTTTTTTTCGATCCAGCGCTGCCTCCATAATTTTCTTGCCGAACTCCAGCACCTGGGGGAAAACAAAAGAAAAACAAGGTGAGCCAAGAGAGCCGACAAATACAATCTCTTAACACCATAGGTTTACCTGATTTACCACCGGAGGCATTACCCTTTTATACGCCTCATCTTCATTTGCCGGACCTATAAAGGGAGAAAACAAGTTAAACTCATGCAACTTTTACCGGACAGTGTTCGGTAATACAGACTCTTACCTGAACGCCATCAGCTGCCTCCAGGCAATATTCTTTTGAACCAGTTGCAATTCAACAAGGGAATGGAATAAGAGTGATCATCGGACATATTGAACTCTTTGAACTTTATAAACCCCGGAGTCAATATTCCTCCGGAACTCCTCCAGCACCTTCAAACCAGTGAAGTAACTGGTATCTTCGCGCCCCTGCATGCTATGCAGGATGGAGAGCTCATCATTTAAAAACATAAGGTGAGGTCACTAAAAGGGGATATCAGAGGTGACAAGACGGGAGAACGAGAACAGTGGGAGGGGGCCATCACTACAATCCACAGGTGGCTAAATCCCTTTCTCCACTTGCAGAAGAATACTTCTACGGATCAAGCAGACGAGATTAGACGGGCCAGTCCAGACAGTCACCTCAGCACTATGCATCACGTTGGTGGAAACCGCAGCTGTCCGGGTCCGATCGACGCCCCTGTGAGAACCAGGTGAGCGTAACAGAGCGAGAAGCCTATCTACAAATCCCCACCCGGGCGTAATGGAAACCTCAGAAACCGACCAACTAGCCCTATTGTTAGGGGAACTTAGGGCAGAAGTGCACTCCACTCGCCAAGAAACTAATGCCCTCAGGAGAGAACTGATTGTGTCAAAGGAGCGCACTGATGATCTTGCTAGACAATTGCTGCAAAACCAAGCTGGGCAAACACCATTACCTGGACTCGGGGGGGGGAAATCCAACTCCTGTTTCATCGAGCAATCCTGTGCAAGTGATTCTACCAGGGAGCATTCCTTTAGCTCCACCCGAACGTTTTGCTGGGACCCGAAAAAGTTCACCGTGTTTATGAACCAATGCCGCTTGCACTTTTTATGCAGACCTGGAGCTTTTCCAAACGACCAAGCCAAAGTAGCCTTTGTACTATCATACCTTAGTGGCAGCGCAGCGGATTGGTCAATTCCACTAGTTAACCAGGATGACCCTCTTCTTTGGGATTTTCAAGGTTTTCAATTGAGCATGGAAAGACTATTTGCCAGACATTCACAGGGACAGGCCCTGGATAACAAACTTTTATCCTTACGACAAGGTAACCAGGATCTACTAACCTATATCGCAACCTTCAATAGGTTGATGGTGGAAACCGGATGGCCAGAGGTAAAACGAATTACATTATTTCATCGTGGACTTCGGGGTGAACTCAAAGATGTTTTGGCCCAAGTTGTGAACCCACCTCAGGATTGCGCAGAATATATAGACTTAGTGGTCCAGTTAGACCACCGACTTCAGAATAGAAAAGCTGATCGAGCTAAGTTCGAGAATCGGTTATTGGTTAAACCCAATGTTACCCCCAAAGGAACAGATGCATCAGAACTGATGCAGATCGGGGGGGTTAAAGGACCCTTGACTCAAAAGGAAAGAGAAAGGAGACGGCAGATGCAATTGTGTCTGTACTGTGGGGCCTCAGGACATTTTCTACGGGATTGCCCTATAAAACCATCCAAGAAAGTAGTCGGAGTTGCTGATAGAAATCAAACAGAGCCTGATTCGGGAAACGACCACGCCCGACAAGCGTAGAGGTCTGCTTGCCGAGCTTGAAGAAGGATACTCAGACCTCGCACCTCATCATACCTATGGTTCTTATTGATCCAAGGCAGCCATCACGTATGCATGCAGTAAAGGCATACATTGATAGCGGGGCCGTAGGAAACTATATGGACCACAAATTGGCTTCTAGGATGAATCTACCTCTCTGCAAAAAGACCACTTTGGATGTCATCACCACAGTCGATGGAACTGAAATTGCCTCTGGGCCTGTAACTCATTCCACCGCAGAGATGTCACTGTTGGGTCAGGATGGGCATCAAGAGACTATTGTGTTTGATTTAATCAAAGCCCCGCAGTTCCAAATAATACTGGGGATACCTTGGTTGGAAACACATAATCCTTGTATTGATTGGCGAGAGAAGAGAATAACCTTCCCGGATTGTGCACACACCTGTTACCCGGAAAAGCCCTTGAACAAAGGCCTGGCCACAGTCGCTACTCCAGTCATGCAGTTACCTCAGGAATATCAAGAATTCCAGGATGTTTTCCAAAAAGAACAGGCAAACACCTTACCACCTCACAGATTATACGATTGTCAAATTGACCTCAAACCCGGTGCACAACCTCCATGTAGTAGGATCTATGCCCTTACGGAACCCAAAAACCTTCACCTACGACAATACTTGGACCAATACCTTGCTAATGGCTTCATTCGTCCATCCAAGTCCCCTGCATCCTCAGCTTTGTTCTTCGTGCCTAAAAAGGAAGGTGACCTCAGAATTTGCATAGACTACCACGCATTAAATCAGATCACGGTTAAGAACCGATACCCATTGCCTCTGATCTCCGAATTACTAGACCAAGTAAAGGACGCTTGCATCTACACTAAATTAGATCTCCGAGGGGCATATCATCTGGTACGTGTAAAGAAAGGCGACGAATGGAAGACTGCCTTTCGCACCAAGTACGGGTTATTCGAATACCAGGTGATGCCCTTCGGGTTGTGCAATGCACCAGCAGCCTTCCAGTATTTTATGAACAATGTCCTTCGTGAACTCATTGACGTCTGTGTTGTCGTATACATAGACGATATTCTAGTGTACTCCTCCTCAGAATCAGACCATGTAAAGCACGTTTGTGCAGTCCTTGAGAAACTACACCAGCACAAGTTATACGCAAAATTGGAGAAATGTGTTTTTCATTCTACAGAAGTTGAATTCTTTGGATTTATCCTGACTCCAAAAGGAGTTTGAATGGACTCTCGAAAGGTGGACGCAATCCTCAAGTGGCCATCACCCAGTTCAGTTAAAGGGGTACAAAGCATGCTTGGATTTGCTAATTTCTATCGCAGATTTATTCCTGAGTTCTCACATATTGTACACCCCATCACAGTACTTTTGTGAAAAAACAAACGTTTTTTGTGGACTGAAGAGGCTGAAAGAGCCTTGCAAGAGCTAAAATCGAAATTCACGTCTGCACCTGTTTTAAAGCATCCACGTCCTGAGCTTCCATACATAGTTGAAACCGATGCATCCAGTTTAGCCATGGGAGCTGTCCTGTCCCAGAAGGATCGTGAAACCGGTCAACTTCATCCAGTAGCTTTCTGGTCAAGAAAGTTCTCAGTACCCGAGTTAAACTATGCGGTTACTGATAAGGAGTTATTAGCCATCAAGTCCGCCTTCAAGGCTTAGCGGCATTATCTTCTCGGTGCTAGGCATACCATCACTGTAATCACCGATCACATGAACCTGCAGTATTTGAAAACAGCCAAGGCCCAATCATCGCGTCAACTTCGATGGGCATTATTCTTTGCCGAATTTGATTTGGTGATCACTTATCGACCAGGTTGTAAAAACGGCAAGGCAGATGCCTTATCCCGAATAGGGATGGGAGAAGCATATTCAAACCCGGAACCGGTGCCTATAATTTCAGAATAAAGAACTCTTGGCATAACTACTCCACAGACTTTAGAAGATATTCATTTAAAAATCCAACAACTTTTCGATCCTGCAGCCTTGCAGGACTGGGTAAAGAAAGGCAAAGATTATTCAGTTAGCAATCACCTACCTTACTATCAAGGGCGTCTATTTCTACCACACAAGGAACTACGAGAACTAGTTATCCCCAATTATCATGATGCTCTGATGGAAGGGCATCCAGGTATCGCAAAAACTGAAGCTAAAATTAAAAGACAATTCTGGTGGCCCACCTGGCGAAAAGACATAAAGTCATTTGTGCTATCTTGTGGTATCTGCGCCCAAAACAAAAGTCAAAAGAAAAAAACAGCTGGTCTTTTACAACCTTTGGATACTCCTACTACAACTTGGCATACTTTGTCTTTAGACTTCATTACTGATCTACCTCCATGTAATGGATTTAACACCATTCTAGTTATTGTGGATCTTTTTTCCAAGATGGCCCACTTTATTCCTTTAAAGGGATTACCTTCCGCTTCAATTTCGGCCAAGGAATTTCTCGAAAACATTGTTCGAATACATGGATTTCCTTCGGTATTGGTCTCTGACCGAGGTAGCCAATTCATTTCTCAATTTTGGAAAAGATGTTGTCAATTAGCGCAAATCGACGTGAGGTTATCAACCAGTCACCACCCCCAGACCGATGGTCAGACGGAGAAGACCAACCAGACTCTTGAACAGTACCTACGTTGCACGCTACACCAAACCGAAAGCAATTGGAAGGATATTTTATGGATTTCCGAATACGCATACAATAACTCTCTACATTCTGGAACCGGACAAAGCCCCTTTTATACCATATATGGACATCATCCTCGAACATCAGAACTCGATTCGCCTCAACACTTAGAAGTGCCCGCAGTGAACCATCTGCACTCTACTATTACACAAGCCTTTAAGGAAGCAACAGAACATTTGAAACAAGCGAAAGAGAAATACAAGAAAAATGCTGATCAACATAGAAGCGATGCCCCACAATACCATATTGGAGATCAAGTTTGGCTGGCTACAAAACACATACCTCTAAAAGGGACTCAGACTTTTAATCCTAGATATTTGGGACCTTACACTATTAAGGCCATTATCAACCCGGTGGCCGTCCAATTGGAACTACCCTCTAATATGCGGGTCCATCCTGTCTTTCATGTTTCACTCCTGAAACCAGTTCAACCCGGGACAAGACTAGCCAAACCACCCGACCCCATCCTAATAGACGGGGAACCCGAATTCGAAGTTAAAAATATCCTGGACTCTAAAATGGTTAAATCAAGACTTTTTTATTTAATCGACTGGAAGGGTTACGGACCACAGGAAAGGTCATGGGAACCTAGTGACCACGTCCATGCACCACGGTTGATGAAAATATTGCATCGGAACTTCCCAGACAAACCAGGACCAAGGGGAGAACACCTTTAGGATGGGACTTACGGGGGAGTGCTGTCATGATGCCTACCCCCGGGCATCGGGACCAAGCCCATCAACCTGGGAGCAGGCATCCAGATATTTATTAAAACCCCATCAGCCCCGGTTAGGGGCTGTCTGGGTTCAGTCCTGGCGCCTTAGGCACCAGGCTCATAATAGAAATCAGTCCTGGTGCCATAGGCGCCAGACTCATAGACATTACTTACCTCATGCAGACCATGCTGCAACTGAATCCAAGCCAACGTGAGGCTTGGATGGGACTATTTTGTTACAGGGACTATTTTTTACTCGGGTGTGGTTCTGGGGAACTTCTTACCTGAAACTGCTTTGGAGGCTATTTAAACCACGCACGATCAGCAACACACGCTTTGCGTTAATTCTGCATCCAGCAGCGTAACACTCACCGTGTCTGCAGTCAGCATCCAGTCTTCAGCCACGCCCGACTCGAATACAGAGCTCCTAGCAAAAGAGGAAAGAAGAAGGAAAGGTTAGAACACCGACATTATTTCAATCCTTACCTGATTACGGATCCATCACGTCTTTGAACTTGAAAGGACATTATTTCTGCACGCGTCGCATCGGCAGCTGCAGCACCGCACCATACTCACCAGTCCTCACAGCATTTTTCGATCCGGCGCTGCCTCCATCATTTTCTTGCCGAACTCCAGCACCTGGGGGAAAACAAAAGAAACAACAAGGTGAGCCAAGAGAGCCGACAAATACAATCTCTTACCACCATAGGCTTACCTGATTTACCACCGGAGGCATTACCCTTTTATACGCCTCATCTTCATTTGCCGCACCTATAAAGGGAGAAAACAACAATTTAAACTCATGCAACTCTTACCGGAGAGTGTTGGGTAATACAGATTCTTACCTGAACGCCATCAGCTGCCTCCAGGCAATATTCTTTTGAATCAGTTGCAATTAAACAAGGGAATGGAATAAGAGTGATCATCGGACATATTGAACTCTTTGAACTTTATAAACCCCAGAGTCATTATTCCTCCGGAACTCCTCCAGCACCTTCAAACCAGTGAAGTAACTGGTATCTTCGCACCCCTGCATGCCATGCAGGATGGAGAGCTCATAATTTAAAAACATAAGGTGAGGTCACTAAAAGGGGATATCAGAGGTGACAAGAGGGGAGAACGAGAACAGTGGGAGGGGGCCATCACTACAATCCATGGGTGGCTAAATCCCTTTCTCCACTTGCAGGAGAATACTTCTACGGATCAAGCAGACGAGATAAGGCGGGCCAGTCCAGACAGTCATCTCAGCACTACGCATCACGTTGGTGGAAACCGCAGCTGTCCGGGTCCGATCGACACCCCTGTGGGAACCAGGTGAGCGTAACAATAATCAAAATTTTCAGGGAAGTCAATTGAGGAGATTCCCTTCTATATGTTGCACATGTGGCATGACAAGGCATATTGCACGAACATGTACAGAATGGGCAATTCTCAAGAGGGGGGGCAGCTTATCCTCCAGCATATAACCCACAAGGAAGGGACGGGTTTGCCCAAGATCAGACAGTGTATCAAGCACAAATACCGCAGACACAACAGGCTTTACAATCACAGCAAGCACCATTGAATCTGCCGCAAGGGCAATCGCAGCATGCACCCATGCAGATACAGCAGAATGCAAACACGGGACAGTTATTGACTCCTAGAGTAGGGGGTGTCACTATTGCGGGAGGAAGTCCTTTCAGAGGCACGGGAATAAGCATGTATCCACAGTAGGACAGCTCACAAGGTGACTTGCAATGTTCAGTACTATCAGTGACACCAAATCCTCAAGAGGAACCAAGGGTTGATGTTACCATAGGAGGCAAATCTTTTCTTTTTTTAGTAGACACTGGATCAATACGCTCAGGTGTACAAGAGGGAAAGTTTTCGTTATCAGGAAATGCCATGAATGCTCAAGGCTTCTCTGGAGCTACAAGTAGAGTTCCTTTTACTAATGAATTACCAGTCTCTATAGGAGGATATGCTTGTGCCTTTATTGTATTCAAGGCAGACACCAGTTAATATTCTGGGGGGAGATTTAATGACGAAATTAAATTTGACAATTTCCTTCACTGATGAGGGAATAGTGTGCTCCGCTCCAGGGATACATTATTTAAACATGGGTGAATTTATTATGGCATTTACAGAGCAGCTAGCTCTGCGAGGAGTGCCATTAGAGTCAGTAGTCTTTCTTGATGGGGTATGTATTTCGTTAACCTGGTTACCTGGCTTAGTGGGAAAGATGAGGAGAATACCTGATGAATTTCTGTTCAGGCCACAGATGCCTATGGACAAAGAGGGGGACATATTTTTCCCTTACAATTTCAGGCAGCTATAGTACGGGGGGACTTAGCCATGCTTGAAGGATTTGATGATGAAGGCAGGCCATGGAGAACGGTTATTGCCATTGAGGAGGGGCATAGATTGACCAACCTCACAGATGAAGACATGTTTCGGGAAGATCCATCAGATTATGAAGTAGTGTTCGAAATGAGCATTACATATTGGGTCAGAATAGAGAGAAGGGAAATCCCTCAGTGAATGGCGATTGTGTGGGGGTGCCCCACATTTTTTGAGGAGGACATGGAAAAGGTGCTGACCTCCTTATGGACTACAGGCCCTTATGACATAGGCCTATTGAGGGGGGTGGGAGAAGTTAAGATTAAGCTGATACCAGGAGCAATTTTACCTCGAGCAAGGCAGTATCCAATGTCTCAAGAGGAAGACAAGGGTATTTTTAAGCCCATGTCAGCTATGATGGAACAAGGCATCTTGGTGACGTCAGAGTCACAGTGTAACACGCCTGTGTATCCTGTGCAAAAATCAAAGGGGTGGGGGTTGTGGCGTTTAATTCAGGACATGAGGCTGATTAACCAGATTGTAGAGGCCGAGTTTCCTTTAGTTCTGAATCCTACAACGATTTTATGTAGTATTCCTACAGACGCTCGATATTTCACAGTGATTGACTTAAAAAATGAATTTTTTTCAATCACGTTAAACAAGGATTCTCAAGACCTCACGTCATTTACTTTCCACCAGACTAAGCTGAAAAGTACCCGTTTGGGCACTGCGAATCCCCATCGATCTTTAATAGAGCCCTGCAGATGGACTTAAGCAATATTGATTTGCCAACTTTTGTGCTGCAGTAACAAAGATGATATTTTGGTTTGTAGCACGACAGAAGATGAGTGTAGGCAAGATTCAATCTGATTGATGACTATTTTGGCAGACAAGTGATATAAGGTAGACAAGGAGATGTGTCACGATGCCCGCTCCCAGGGAGCCGGCTCAGGCCCTGCGTCCCCGAAAACGGACATCAAGTCCCCGGGGAAGGTCCCAGCAACCCCTTATAGGGGCCCTTTGGACAGCGTCCTGGCGCCTTTGGCGCCAGGCTCATACAAAACGTCAGTCCTGGCGCCATAGGGGCCAGGCTCATTATGAAAGTGTTTGGGTGCACTTACCTGATGCAGACCATGCTGCAGAACCCCGGCCTCCTTGAGGCCTGAAAGGAACTACTTTACCTGTGGGACTCATTTACCACCCGGGCGTGGTCGGGGAAGGATACATACCTGATTGGAGGAAGGACACATTCTAGGAACTTCTTCCAAGGCTATTTAAACCACACCCGATCAGCCACACGTGCTTCGCGTTGTTCTGCATCTAGCAGCTGGACGCTCACCGTGTCTGCTCCTGCATCCTGACTTCTGCCACACCTGCCAGCATCCTGAATCGCCTGCAAAGGAAGGGAACAAGAGAACAGAAGAAGGAAAAGGCCTCACCTGCTAAATCTGCATCCCAGAGACATTTCGCCGACAATCCTGAAAAGGAAGACATTTATTTTTAAAAGCACATCGCATCGATCGCTGCAGCGCCGCATTCTACTCACCTTTACAGGGCGCCTCCATGTTCAGCAGCGACCATCCGGATTCGCAGTCGCGCCCCCGCGCCTAGGGAGAAAAAGACAAGAACAAAGGTGAGAGAAAGAAGGGAAAAGGGAAGCTAAAACTCCATGTCAAGACTTACCTGTTGGGTCATTCCCTTTTCATTTCGGGTCCGCGCCGCATCCAGGCATTTTCGGACCCCGGCCCCTAAGGGGAAAAAGAAATCAGCGTTAATGAGTGAATGAAAAGACATTACCAAAACACTCATTAAAGACTTACCTGATTTCCACAAGGATTTCACCGCTCACCTCGGGTCGGTGCCTGTTCTCCGGCATTCCGTACCCCGGCCCCTATGGGGAAAAAGACACTAGCATTAGAACATTAATGCATGGACACAAGGGGAACCACTTATAGAAAAACTTACCTGGAAGCCAAGCAAGTTTGGTTCTCACCCATCTGAAAATCCAGTGACGTAACTGGATACCAACGCGCCCCTGCATCAGAAGCAGGATGGAGAGCTCGTCCTTCCAGACCCTAAGGTGAGATGCCTCGGGGAAGCACAGCATGGTTTTGAGGAGGGTGAGAGGGGTAAATGGGAGGCCGATTGCATTACCCCGCAGACAGTTAACCCCCTATTCTCACCTACAGAAGGATACTTCTGCGAGTCAGACAAGCCAGATCTGGGGCCCGGTCCAGTCCGTCTTCCGAACCCTGCGCATCAACTTAGACGAGGTCACAGCAGCGCGAACCAGGCCAGCGCCCCCGTGGGAGTCAGGTGAGCGTTACAGAACGCGAAGCCTTCCTACAAATTCCCACCCAGGCGCTATGGAAACTTCTGAGACTGATCAGTTGGCCCAATTACTGGGGGCATTACGGGCCGAAGTACATGCCGCTCGTCAAGAGACTAATGCCCTCAAGAGGGAATTAATAATATCAAAGGAAAGAACTGATGACCTGGCCAGACAGCTTTTGCAAGGTCAAGTTGGACAAACTCCTCTACCCTGTTCCGGAGGGAACCCCGCTCCTGTGGTTCCCAGAGACTCTGTGCAGATTAATCTACCTGGAAACATGCCGCTGGCCCCACCTGAACGCTTTGCTGGGGACCCCAAACGATTCGCCGTATTCATGAATCAGTGTCGTTTGCACTTCCTATGCAGACCTGGGGCCTTCCCTAATGATCAGACCAAAGTAGCCTTTGTATTGTCATATCTCAGCGGCTGCGCTGCCGATTGGTCAGTTCCACTGGTTACTCAAGATGACCCGATTCTCCGTGATTTTCAAGGATTTCAAGCAAGCATGGAAAGGTTATTTGCTCGACACTCTCAGGGGCAGGCTCTGGATGACGAACTTCTATCCCTGCGACAGGGCAATCAGGACCTCCTATCCTATATTGCAACCTTTAATAGACTAATTGTGGAAACGGGATGGCCAGAGGATAAAAGAGTCACGTTATTTTATCGAGGTCTACGCGGAGAACTTAAAGATGTCTTGGCCCAAGTTGTAAATCCGCCCCAAGAATGCACAGAATATATAGACTTAGTGGTCCAATTGGATCACAGACTTCAAAACAGAAAAACAGATCGGTCCAGGTTTGAGACCCGGGTGTTGGTCAAGACCCACGCTAACCCCAAGGGAGTTGATGTCTCTGAGCCTATGCAAATTGGAGGGGTTAAAGAACCCTTAACTCAAAAGGAACGTGAAAGGAGGCGGCAGTTAAAATTATGTCTTTATTGTGGGAACTCTGGACACTTTCTACGAGATTGCCCGGCAAAACCGCCCCGAAAAGCGGTAGGAGCTGCTGATAAAAACCATGAAGACTCTGTTTCGGGAAACGACTCAGCCCGACAAGCGTAGGGGTCTGCTTGCCGAGCTTGAAAACTAACTCTCAGACCTCGCATTTGATTGTGCCAATGGTTCTCGTAGATCCTGAAAAGCCTAAGCGGTTGCATGCAATAAAGGCATACATCGATAGTGGGGCTATTGGAAACTATGTGGATCGTGAATTGGCCTCTAGGATTAACCTGCCTCTCCGTCCTAAAACCAGCAAAGATGTCATCACCACAGTCGATGGAACTGAAATTGCCTCTGGACCGGTAACACATTCCACTACTGGGGTGACTCTTATTGGTCCTGACGGCCATCGGGAGGCAGTTGTGTTTGATGTAATCAAGGCTCCACAGTTTCAGGTTATTCTTGGAATTCCTTGGTTAGAGACACATAATCCTCGAATTGATTGGCGAGCTAAGAGAATAACCTTCCCGGATTGTGCACAAACATGCTACCCAGAAAACCTGAAGATTAATCTAGCGTCTGTAACCTCTGCCTCCATGCAATTACCTCCGGAATACCAGGACTTTCAGGACGTCTTCCAAAGGGAACAGGCCAACACGTTACCTCCTCACCGATCGTACGATTGCCAAATCGATCTGGTGCCCGGTGCACAACCCCCTTGTAGCAGGATTTATGCCCTTAACGAACCTGAGAACCTGCATTTGAGACAATATTTGGATCAATACCTCGCCAATGGTTTTATTCGCCCGTCAAAGTCCCCGGCATCCTCGGCTTTGTTCTTCGTGCCTAAAAAAGAAGGCGACCTTAGAACTTGTATCGATTACCGCGCATTGAACCAGATAACGGTTAAAAACCGTTATCCTCTGCCTCTGATTCCTGAACTCCTTGACCAGGTGAAGGACGCTTGCATATACACCAAGTTAGATCTCCGGGGGGCATATCATCTGGTGCGAGTAAAAGAAGGCGACGAATGGAAAACAGCCTTCCGTACAAAATATGGATTATTCGAATACCAGGTAATGCCTTTCGGGTTGTGCAATGCGCCTGCTGCCTTCCAATTCTTCATGAATGTTGTCCTTCGGGAACTCATCAATGTTTGTGTTGTCGTCTATATCGATGACATTCTAGTGTACTCCTCTTCGGAATCTGATCACAGAAAACACGTTAGGGCAGTTCTGGAAAAACTGCGCCAACACAAACTATTTGCTAAACTGGAGAAATGTGTTTTCCATACCACAGGAGTTGAGTTTCTCGGTTTCATCCTGACACCCAAAGGAGTCCGAATGGACTCAAGAAAAGTGGATGCCATCCTCAAATGGCCATCACCTAGCTCTGTAAAAGGGGTTCAAAGCATGCTCGGCTTTGCCAATTTCTATCGCAGGTTTATCCCGGAATTTTCACGCATAGTACAACCCATTACTGCACTCTTGAGGAAAAATAAACGTTTTGAATGGTCTGAAGAAGCCGAGCAGGCCTTCCAGGATTTAAAAGCTAAGTTTACCTCCGCACCTATATTGAAACACCCACGTCCAGATCTCCCGTATGTCGTCGAAACTGACGCATCCAGCCTAGCCATGGGAGCAGTTCTGTCTCAAAGAGATCCTGAAACCAACCAACTGCATCCCGTAGCATTTTGGTCCAGAAAATTCTCGGCACCAGAAATTAATTACGCAATCACTGACAAAGAACTGTTAGCCATAAAGTCCGCTTTTAAAGCCTGGCGGCATTACCTGCTTGGCGCTCGACATACCATCACGGTGATCACTGATCACCGGAATTTACAGTATTTGAAAACCGCCAAGGCTCAGTCATCACGGCAGCTCCGATGGGCTTTGTTTTTCGCTGAATTTGATTTCGTGATTACCTATCGACCTGGCTGCAAGAACGGCAAAGCAGACGCCTTATCCCGAATTGGAATGGGAGAATCTGATACAAACTCAGAACCAGTACCAATAATTCCCGAACAGAGAATTCTAGGCATGACTTTGTTACAGACGCTTGAAGACATTCAAGTCAGAGTGAAACAACTCCTGGACCCTACAGTCCTACAGGATTGGATACAAAAGGGATCAGACTTTACCATAGATAATGGTTTACCTTATTACCAAGGACGCTTATTGCTGCCGCACAAGGATTTACATGAAATAGTTATTTCAGGTTATCGTGATACATTAATAGAGGGACACCCCGGTATTGCCAAGACAATGGAAAAGGTGAAACAACAATTCTGGTGGCCCTCTTGGCGAAAAGATGTTAAATCTTTTGTGATGTCCTGTGGTGTTTGCGCCCAAAATAAAGGTCAAAAGAAAAGACCAGCCTGTCTCCTTCAACCTCTAGACATACCGCCAGCACCCTGGCACACCCTATCAATTGATTTTATTACGGACTTGCCTCCTTGTTCGGGGTACAATACCATTCTGGTAATTGTGGATTTGTTTTCCAAAATGGCCCACTTCATTCCTTTGAAAGGTTTACCTTCAGCTTCTGTCCTAGCCAAAGAATTCCTCGAAAATATTGTTCGGCTACATGGATTCCCATCTATACTAATCTCTGACCGGGGAAGCCAATTCATTTCCCACTTCTGGCGCAAATGTTGTCAAATGGCACAAATCGACGTAAGATTATCGACCAGTCACCACCCTCAGACCGATGGTCAGACCGAGAGGACAAATCAGACCCTTGAGCAGTACTTACGGTGTATGTTACAGCAATCTGAAATCAACTGGAAAGACATTCTTTGGATAGCCGAATACGCATATAATAATTCTTTACACTCTGGAACTTGCCATAGTCCTTTTTATACCTTGTTTGGACATCACCCTCGAACCTCAAACCTCGACTCACCTCAGAACCTCGGAGTGCCCGCAGTAGAACATCTGCATTCTACCATCACCCGAGCCTTCAAAGAGGCAACCACGCATTTACAACAAGCCAAGAGAAAATACAAGGAAAATGCTGACCTACATCGGAGTGAAGCACCTCCGTATCAGATTGGGGATCAAGTGTGGTTAGCTACCAGACATTTACCGCTCAAAGGGCCTCAAACTTTTAACCCAAAATATCTGGGACCTTATTCTATTACGGCAATAATTAACCCAGTAGCGGTTAAACTTGATTTACCAGCTAATATGCGAATTCACCCTGTTTTTCATGTATCACTTCTGAAACCAGTGGTCCCCGGAACCCGACTACTCAAACCTCCAGAACCTATTCAAATAGATGGGGAACCCGAATTCGAAGAGAAGAACATTTTAGATTCAAAAATGTTTAGGTCAAAGCTTTTCTACCTAATTGATTGGAAGGGGTACGGACCTCAGGAGAGGTCGTGGGAACCCAGTGACCATTTGCATGCACCTCGATTAGTCAGGAAATTCCACCGACTCTTCCCAAACAAACCAAAACCCCCGGAGGGAACAACCTTGGGAGGGGCCTTGGGGGGGAGTGCTGTCACGATGCCCGCTCCCGGGGAGCCGGCTCAGGCCCTGCGTCCCCGAAATCGGACATGAAGTCCCCGGGGAAGGTCCCAGCAACCCCTTATAGGGGCCCTTTGGACAGCGTCCTGGCGCCTATGGCGCAAGCTCGTAGAAAACGTCAGTCCTGGCGCAATAGGCGCCAGGCTCATTATGAAAGTGTTTGGGTGCACTTACCTGATGCAGACCATGCTGCAGAACCCCGGCCTCCTTGAGGCCTGAAAGGAACTACTTTACCTGTGGGACTCATTTACCACCCGGGCGTGGTCGGGGAAGGATACATACCTGATTGGAGGAAGGACACATTCTAGGAACTTCTTCCAAGGCTATTTAAACGACACCCGATCAGCCACACGTGCTTCGCGTTGTTCTGCATCTAGCAGCTGGACGCTCACCGTGTCTGCTCCTGCATCCTGACTTCTGCCACACCTGCCAGCATCCTGAATCGCCTGCAAAGGAAGGGAACAAGAGAACAGAAGAAGGAAAAGGCCTCACCTGCTAAATCTGCATCCCAGAGACATTTCGCCGACAATCCTGAAAAGGAAGACATTTATTTTTAAAAGCACATCGCATCGATCGCTGCAGCGCCGCATTCTTCTCACCTTTACAGGGCGCCTCCATGTTCAGCAGCGACCATCCGGATTCGCAGTCGCGCCCCCGCGCCTAGGGAGAAAAAGACAAGAACAAAGGTGAGAGAAAGAAGGGAAAAGGGAAGCTAAAACTCCATGTCAAGACTTACCTGTTGGGTCATTCCCTTTTCATTTCGGGTCCGCGCTGCATCCAGGCATTTTCGGACCCCAGCCCCTAAGGGGAAAAAGACATCAGCGTTAATGAGTGAATGAAAAGACATTACCAAAACACTCATTAAAGAATTACCTGATTTCCACAAGGATTTCACCGCTCACCTCGGGTCGGTGCATGTTCTCCGGCATTCCGTACCCCGGCCCCTATGGGGAAAAAGACACTAGCATTAGAACATTAATGCATGGACACAAGGGGAACCACTTATAGAAAAACTTACCTGGAAGCCAAGCAAGTTTGGTTCTCACCCATCCGAAAATCCAGTGACGTAACTGGATACCAACGCGCCCCTGCATCAGAAGCAGGATGGAGAGCTCGTCCTTCCAGACCCTAAGGTGAGACGCTACGGGGAAGCACAGCAGGGTTTTGAGGAGGGTGAGAGGGGTAAATGGGAGGCCGATTGCATTACCCCGCAGACAGTTAACCCCCTATTCTCACCTACAGAAGGATACTTCTGCGAGTCAGACAAGCCAGATCTGGGGCCCGGTCCAGTCCGTCTTCCGAACCCTGCGCATCACCTTAGACGAGGTCACAGCAGCGTGAACCAGGCCAGCGCCCCCGTGGGAGTCAGGTGAGCGTTACAAGATGCTACAATATTGCCAGGAAGAAGTGTTGGACATAGGTCAGTTGATTTCACATGAGGGAAAGAAGGTTACACCTGAAAGAGCTGAGGCGATTATGAAAATATCAAAACTTCACACGATTAAGCAAATGCAGCAGTTTTTAGGATTATGTAGAGCATGGGTATTTCATTATAGTTCATATACGAGACCTCTTTTGCAGGTTTTAAAGAAAGCCCAAGTGAATAATTAGAAAATAGAATGGACTGAGGAAATGGAAGAGGCATTTGAGGAGTTGAAGAAAGTAATCTTTACAGCTCCAGTTTTAGGAATTCCCAACTATTATGAGGAGTTATTTTTATTCTCGCAGACAAATGGAACAGTTATGACAGCAGTACTCACACAGAGAACCACACTTGGGTATAAGCCCTTAGCATATTATAGTGGGATTATAGATCCAGTTATGAGAGGACAGTTCCCTTGTGAACAATCGCTGGCAGCAGTCGCATTCGCCTTTGAGAATTCTGCAAGCATCGTAATGGGGTGTTCTATGACTTTATTTGTGGAGCATGCTTTGTTTGCTGTTTTGGAGAAACCTAAGGGGACACTGACGTCTCAGAGAGCTTCTGCATATGAGGTCGTTTTATCGAATCCAGCAATCAAAATAGTCAGGTGTAAAATAGTGGACCCTGCCACGTTTGTAGCTGAACACCTCTGGCAGAGGACGAGCAAGTGCATGAATGCTTGTATTACGAGGAGTTCTATGATGAGATCCCAAGGGTAAAGGAGAATGCTCTAGCAGCGGGGGGAGGTTCTTTTTTATTGACAGGTCTTCGAAAATTGATCAAACTGATGGAGAAAGGCATTCAGGTTCAGCTGTGCTAAGGCACAGATCTAATGGGGAATTTGAAGTGGTAGCAAGTGCGAGACTACTGTCTCATTTTTCAGCACAGGATGCAGAATTGGTGGCACTTATTGTCGCGCTCGAGAATCACGCAGGGCAGGAAGTGATGGTGTACAGTGACTCCGCCTACGTGACATCAACTGTACATGCATGGCTAGCACGTTGGAAAAGGAGGGGCTACCTCAGAGCGGATGGCACTCCAGTGCAACATGCTGCATTATTAAACAAGCTTATTAAGGCACTACAACTCCCAGCAGCCATCGCAATAGTTAAATGCGCAGCCCATACTAAGAGAACTGACTTTATTTCACACGGAAACCAAGCCCCAGACAAAGAGGCCAAAAAGGTTGCATACTCATCTGATATTTTTTTATTTTTGATACTGCTGATGTGAAAGAAAAAGTGGTCACAATTATGATTGTAAATGAAAGATTTAATCATTTGTCAAGAACGCAATTGATGGAAGTTCAAGGTGGTGCTCCACAGGAAGACAAAGAGCTGTGGACACGGGGGGTGTTCTTTATCCCCTTCTGAAGCATTGTGGCGTCAGGACAGCACTGGTACAGCGGTGATGCATGTAGCCTTAATAAGGGTAGAGTTAGAACAGCTACACTACCTGGCGCATGAAACTAGTTAGAGTCTCGCCACAGCTCTTGCAGCAGATTGGTTCATACCAAACCTGTTAGAACACATTGCATTTTATGTAGTGCATTGATTCTATGTCAAAGGTTTACTGCTGGGCACACATTGTGAACAATTAGAAGAGTGATTCCTCGAACGAACGGTCCTTTTCAGCATTTACATATTGACTATGTTGACATGATGCAGGTATGTAGTGAATACAGGTATATGATAGGGGTAGTGTGCCCCTTTTTGAGATGGATTGAAGCTGATTCATGCACACATCCTGATGCCACTTGCGCTGCATAGTTTTTAGTCCAAGAAGTACTTCCTAGATGGGGAGTATGTGAGGTGCTAAGATCCGACAATAGGCCCCATTTTGTGAATGAGGTGTTGGAGCAAATCAGCCTATTGCTCAGTATTAAACACAAGTTTTCCTCTGCTTATCACCCGCAAGTGAACGGGATATGTGAGAGACTCAACAACCTTCTCAAAGAGAGAATTGCCACATTGAAATTGACACTAAAGAAGGGGTGGCTGTATTGTCTGCCCCTTGCATTATATGCATTGAAAAAATGCCCGATATAGACTTCCTTTTTGATGATTGGAAAAGGGAGCAGTTCCCTGACTCGTTTCTTACTGAGTTTCTCTTGGGACGCATACATGGTCCTGTCTAATGTTGATGTTCATAGACTCCTTCTTGCTGTCTTTGTTTTTATACTCACAGCTTATCCTGCTCTTGTTGGGCGCAGTACTGACGTGTGCAGGATCCTAAAAATGTCCCAGTGATTAGAAGATTATTTGCAGCAATAATAGAACAGATACAGCCACTACCTGAGCATTTAACGAGGCTGCAGGAGGTTTTATCCTTCCTTAAAAAATAAGTCTACAGGCACAATGAGATTTATTGAGCATAATGAAGTTCCAGCAAACTCAATGACGTATGGAGAGACATCATTGGTGGGGCGTCATGTACTGGTGCATAATTTATACATGCACAGCATCTGTTATTGTCTTTCTATTTTTGCTGATTCATGCTGCATATGTTGTTGGTTCAAGAAAGATAGAAGTCCCTTTGATTCTCCCCACTCCAGTGACCAATGCAGAGTTAGATGTTGTAAGGAAGCCAAGGCCATATGTGATCGTTCCTACATTTGTCCTTTTTTTTATTTACTCCATGCTCATTGGGTGCATACTCACTATACAAGAAAGAGACCCAAGAGGAGTGCAAGGAAAGACCGTTATGAATTAAATGATTATTTAGACGGCACAGCACATTTGAGGAACAATATGTGGTATCAACACATGAAAGAGGTTGGAAAGAGTACCACTGAGAAGGATTGTTATGTTTGTGCTCTCCTACCTTATGCTATGGGAAAGTCTAAGATATTCATAGCTATAGAGATAGATGTCCAAACAGCCCATTGTTTAACTCACTATCCACTCTGCCATACAAGAGGTAAATTCCAGGGTCGAACAGCATCTTTCATCTGAGCAACTGAATGCACAGCACGAGAAGAAGATGATTATGTTCAAGATGTAAAGACAAGAGAAAGACCACACACCAGAGATCATGTGATAAGATATGAACAGCCAGGCATGAAAGGAGCAGGAATCACATGGGAAATAGAAAGCTGAATTGCCAAGGAAAGAAATACAAATATACAAGGAATGAGGACAGATGTAGATCTGGGAAACAGTGCTTTCTCCAGATGGCTGGGAAGAAGGCACAGTTGTATGCAGAGCTGTGGCAGTAACTGTACATCACAAACCAGTTGTAGACCGTGTGGAAAAAGGATGCAAACCTCTCTGGCCGAGGCTTGCAAAGTTGCTGACATGGGTCGAAGACAAAGGAGGCCTGTTGCAGATAGTGCCTCTGGCTAGTGCAGAACTGTGCTTCAAAGTTGGAGAAAACCAACAATGTGGGCTAATCTTTGATGTACCCGGAATGAAGGATGGGACAGTAGTGATAATGGACCAATACTGGGCCTGCGGATCCAGAGCATATGTGAAGCTGCCCAGAGATTGGGGAGGACTATGTTCCATGGTGATTATCCATGTCCAGCATTAGTGATTCCAAAGAGTGACCTAAACATTGGTGAGTTTCCAAAAGCAGATGCTCACCTAAGAAAGAAGAGATCAATTGAACTCCTTGATCGAATGAAGAGGGATCATTATTTCTCAGCAAAGTCAATAGAAGCTTTTGATGCTATTCAATATGAAGACAGATTGTTCAGCAAGACTGCTTCAGTTTTTACTAGTATCTTTATGCCTGGAATCCATAAGATGGTGAATGCCAACTGGTTACAGATAACCAGATGGGAGCTTTTGCAGATGATCAATACTACGATAAAGGGATTTAATGCTATCAAGGAAGAGTTGAGAGCCATACGACTGAGGACTCTTCAGAAAAGATATGTCCTGGACATGATCACAGCTATGGATAGAGGTGTTTATGCTAAAATCAGAGAATCATGCTGCACATTCACACCTTCTTATGATGACACCTTGACAGAGGCCATAACGATGTTGACAAATTTGCATGTCAAGTTGGAAGATGAAGTAGAAGATATTGCTGATTACAGCTGGTTTGTGTCACTCTTCTCATGGGTTCCACAATGGATGGCGAACATTTTCAAGTTCCTTGGAGCCCTGTTAGTGATGATCATGTTTGGATTCTGTGTGGCTAGGATTATAATCGCACAGTGAAAAAAGACTGCAAAGAAAGCGACAGGAATAAAGATCATGACTGACATTGAATCTGGCTTCAAACCTAAAGAGCTGACAGATGAAGAAAACAGAGACTATGTGAAGGCCAGTATTCACGCACCTGAGGGACCAAAATTCCTGTATCCAAGGAACCACAAGAGGTATGTGGGAAGATGGATTTACTGTAGTCCAAATGGACAGTGCAGCCTTATGACCTGGAATATTGATGAGCATGTGAAATCAGCAGGAGGCCTGAAAGGAGTAATAAAGATATGGGCCCTCATTACGACCCTGGCGGATTTTTACCGCCATCGGCGGACTTTTCCGCCATGGCGCAAAGTCCCTTTACGCCATGGCGGATGGCGGACTTACCGCCCCATTCCGAGGTCGGCGGGGCGGTAAGTCCCCATTGACCCATTTACCCTTCCCCATTCCCATTTCGGCCCCATAGGGCTCAATGGGAGTGGGGAAGGTGTTAATTACGCCACCGTACACTACGGTGGCGTAATTAACACCGAGTTCCCATAGCGCCATGGATTTTTACGCCCGCAAAAAGCGGGCGGAAAAATGACCATGGCGCTCTGGGAACTCGTAGTTGGCGGTAAGGGGTCGGCGCAGCTAACGCTGGCGTAAACCCCTTACCGCCAGGGTCGTAATGAGGGCCATGGACTCCGAAGAAACATTTCTTCAGACGAGGATGTTTAGATGTGAAGACTGATGGGAGAGCTGTTGAAGAATCGCCCAGAGGGGGCAGTGTAGCGGGGGAGCCAAGTACCTCTTCGGGAAGTTCCGCCCTCATTTTGCCTATGTGTTGGCAACCGGAAATTGCGACATGTGCATTACCAGTGAGAATACCAATACCACGAAAAGCCCATGAAACAAGGTATCCATTGAGAAAGGCCTATATGTATCCACAAAAAATGGTGACCTTCTGAAGGAAGTTCCGGAAGAAGTGTGAGAATGAATGGAGAAAGAACTGGTGACGTCACATGAAGTTGAGGTGATGCACACAGAAGAGATATAAATGAAGCAAAGATATAGACCCTATAAAATATGATGGCAAAGTAATGAAGTATGTAACATTTTCACCATGAAATAAAGATTGCATGTGTGGAGAAGCACCGGAGAAAATGCAAAACCATTTTACAATTGTACAGATGCAGTAATCGTGAGGCTGACTACATAGTGAATAGATTGCGGCGATGACCCAATGTATATACATAGGAATGTATAGAATCCGAATGTTCCACAATGCACTTTAGCAAACCTGGACCCCGTGAATGGAGGAATTGGAAGTGTGGCGCAGCAGAATAATAGATGACGGTGAAGGAAGATTCAAGAAAGGTTTGTTTGGCCCAGTATCAAGAGTTGGGGCCACGAGAGCCTAGCCATGTACTCAAGAAGATACAAAAAGGTGAGAAGCAAGCTTAGCTTCTGTTTGAGGTGTAATGAAAACCACTGATGGTGCCAAGATTTCTTCATTTTATGGTATAAAAATACAACAAAGAGCTCAAAAACGTTGAAGAGGAAGTGCCAAGTATTAACCGCACCCCAGCCACCCCCTTCAAAGTGCCAGGAACGTTTGTGCCAAAATATGTGACGTATGAAGAACAGATAAACCAGCAGAGAGCCGCAGTTGGGCTCTGCCCAGTGCCTATTCGAAGAACAGCACCTATTGAAGTACCAGCACCTAAGCAAACCTGGACAGCAAGTTACCCACTGAGAAATCCAGACCTACAGACACGACAAAGGGATGTTTGTCAGAATGGAATACCCGAAGAAGCCAAGAAGATACTAAAAGAAGATGACTGGTGACGTCACGAGAGATCAGACTGACATGCAAAGAGGGTATATGATGACCCAAGAATGCTGACAAAGAGAAGAAATGCCATGGATAAGTGACATTTTGGGCCGAAGGTGAAACTGTTGATTTCAAGGTAAAGAAACTTATGCCATATGCACGATGAAGACATTAAGCCAGTTTAAACGTGTACATACGCAGTGAACCGCAAGAAGCAAAGAAATTGTGAAAGCTTGCTTATGCTCAATAGTAAAATAGATTGCTGCAAGCGCCAACTATACATATCTACCTCAAAAGCACTTTATAGATGAGCGAAAATCCACTACACATATGAGCAGAATCGAATCGAGGTTACTAAAGGTCTCAAGAGGAGAGGGCCTCAGATAACAATTCAAGAATTAAAGACAGAGCGAAATCCTGCTGAAGGTAACCATGCAAAGAAACTAAGGTTGTGTCAGACTGGAATAGTAGTCTATTCCAGTAATAATAAAGAATTCTTCCAAAAGTACACAAGTCATTTGTTCTCAATGCCTACGATTTAAGAGAAGAATAGCAAGAGTCTCCTGTTCAGCAAGGTCGAGATAAGCCGTAGATGGTAAATGACTGACAGAAGTAAATCAAATACACGAAATTGCACGAAGAAGAGGCCTATTTCACAGTGTCCTAGTCACGTGGCAAGCCAGGCCGAAAGGAATGAGACTTTCACACCTACTCATGGAGCCTTATCGTACCCATCCTCCTTAATTTTCTAAGACCAAGAGGCAGACTCAAGGCCAAACTACAAGGCAGTAATTGGCACACGGCCACTAAGGTGATGAATGGCTGTAACATAAATTGGAGGGAAGCTGGGGTATAGACTTACTGCCTGCACCTGGCCTCATTATTCTGCATGCTGCTAGGCGCAAGTGGAAAAGTATGTGTGGGCTCATTGCCAACCCAATCATAATGGACCATGTCATCTAGGGTCCTATAGAGAGTAGAGCCAATGGGACGTCGTACTTTTTGTGATGTTTACAGTGGCCAGTTTGAAGGAAGGGCTTAGTTGCCCCACCTGCCATTATTATCCAATCCCCTCTCCCCGTTACCATATATAGATATACTACCTATATTAAAGTTACCTTCCTATAACCAATGGAGTTGCATGTTAGGTTTTAAGATTACACGTCAATGAAGACAAATTTTTGGTATAAATGATGTTGTTTTTCTGAAATTAGTTGGCGTTGAAATGAGAAGGAAGATCGAGCAGTTGCTGATGTTCATTGAACTCCCCGTTTTCTGTACTTGTCATTAAATGGACTCCCTTTGCCAAACTATTGAGCTTTCATTATTATTTGATGCAAGAGTACGAATCTGCATCCCCATCTATCTCGAGGGTGCTGCTACTCATCTTAAAGGGCTGTTTGGAGACCCCCAGTCTTATGGGCCGGCTGGGGTCCATCCAGTTCACTTGGTAGCAGAGATTAGATGGTTAGATTAGATAAGACACCCATTGGCCGTTGACATAAGTAACTTTCGGGTCCTCTGCAATATCACAAGTCCTTTGACATCCGGTTGATAGAACGAGAAGCTCCCCGCAGTGGTTAGTGTAATCGAAAACCCTGCAGGTTAGGTCTGAAAGAACCTTTGCTTTCCCCCAAGAATCCCTTCCCACTTCTACGAGCAGCTGATCGGACGAGCAGCATGGAAAGGCGGTTACGAAGGCAGTGATCCCGAGCGTCCAGAGAGGAAAAAAATGCGAATGGTGAGTGAAAAAGACTGAATGCTTTGGCAAAAAGTTACAGGCCTTGAAACAAGTAAAGGGAAGGTAAAGGAGGGAGGTGAAACATAAATAACGACAGAGTAAGAGTATAATGTATATATAAGGGGAAAATATTGACTCGAGGGTGGACGAGCAATAAAGAGAGATACCGGGAGTGACCGAGGTAGAAAAGAGTATACGCCCAGTTTCCTAGGTTTTAAAGAGCGCTAGAAGAAGCTTTCATTTAAAGTCCTGAATTGAAAGGACGACATAGACGACCAGAATTGATTAAAGACGATCTGAAAGAAATGAGCTTAAATTCCATGTCAGGATACAATTAGGGGCAGAATGCATCTGAGGAAACAGATGGCATGAGATTTGTGTAGCCAGCCGGAGTCTGTCTTGTCTGTTTCATGTTTTTGTCTGTAACGTTAGAAGGTAAAAACTTTTAAAAAGTAGCATGAAAATTGCATGACTATGGTAATGTGATGTTGCATGGCACGTAATGATGGCTGTAGATGACAAAATTAAAGTGAAATATGTTGTTGAAAGAACGGGATTGGAGCTTGCGACGATTGGTGCTTGCTCATATTTTTGATCTTGATTGTGAAACGTAAAGCATAATAAAGTGTTGAATGGAGGAGAATCTAAACAGGTTATTTTTTTTTTTTGTTTGATATTTTATTTCTATCACGCTCGTACACAAGTGTTTCAGAGCGCGACAAGGCAAGGGAGGGGAGCAGGGGAGAGCAAAACAGCGATCTTATTAGGCCCAGTGACATTGAGAACGCGCAAGTGCATTGGTGAGGGGGGAGGGGAAAAGGGGAAAAGTGCATGGAAGGGGGGAGAGGTGGAAAGTGCGAAGCACAGGAGAAACAGATAAATAACAATAAATAAATAATAAAGGCAACAAACAGTGGTAATGCAGCCAACAATTTGCAAGTGCTAGGTTTAAGGCAGCAGACAGGGCAGGTCTGATAAGTGCAGGAAGAAAAAGGGGGTGCTGTATGGGTACAGATACAGACCCCAGTGCAAGGGGTGGCCCGGAGGCAGTGCGGGAGGATGGCAGGATGAGCAGGTACCTGGGTCCAAAAGAAAGCATGGAAGACATTACCCCACTGGCGCACATGTGCAAACAGCTGCCGAAGCATGCACCCAACCTTAAACAGTACAGTGCAGAATGGGTTAAAGGAACCGCAAACAAAATGTTAATGCCATGGCCCCAATGTGGTTCGCTATCTAAAACAGTCCTACAGCACATGACAACATATTTGCATGCCACATACACGGGCAAAAAGTTAGACAAACGCCTAGCTAGTTTAGAGCTTTGGAAAATGTACCAACAAGAAAAGGAGGAGGAGCCACCGTTAGATTGGATACTGAATGTATGCACAGAGGGGGGTAAAGAGCCTTCTACGCCACCTGCCCCGTCTGAAACAAAAAGCAACGCTAGTAAAAACTAAGGATTTTACTCGCTGAGGGAACATAAAGCAGTCACGGGATATAGCAACCCGTTATATGAGTCACCTACGCAAAGCAGTGACAAAAGCCCAGAGAGGGACAGAGACAGAGATATTACCTACAAAGTCCCGAAGGACAAGGCGAGGTGCGAAAAAAGGGAAAAGGAGACCAAGCAAGTACATCTCTAGATATGGAAAGAGAGGAAAAGAGATGGAAGGGAGATGACGATAGGACTGATGAGATGGCATTCGCTGTTACGCTCACCTGGACCCCACAGGGGTGTCGATCGGACCCGGACAGCTGCGGTCTCCTTCAACGTGATGCGTAGTACAGAGATGACTGTCTGGACTGGCCCGCCTAGTCTTGTCTGCTGGACCCGAAGAAGTATTTTCCTGCAAGTGGAGACAGGGATTAACCACCTGTGGGTTTTAGTGATGGCCTCCCAACTGTTCTCGCTCTCCCCCACTAATCACCTCCGATATCCCCTTAGTAACCTCACCTTATGTTCGTAAAAGATGAGCTCTCCATCCTGCGTGTCTTGCAGGGGCGCGTAGATACCAGTTACTTCACTGGTTTGAAGGCGTTGGGAGAGTTCCTGTAAGTATTGACTCTGAAGTCCCTGGCGGGATTGGTAAGTATCAAGTTCAAAGAGTTCAATGTGCCCGATGTTCACTCTTGTCCCCTTCCTTCCTTAAGTTGCAACTGAGTTTGTGAGAAGAAGGTCTCGTAGCTGCTGCTGGCGTTCAGGTAAGAGTCTGTGTTACCCAACGCTGTCCGGTAACTATTGCATGCGTTAACATGTTGTTTTTCTCCCTCTTTACAGATGCGGCATAGGAAAATGTGGAGAGTTATGGAATAATACCGCCGGTGGTAAATCAGGTAAGTCTATGGTGGTAAGAGGTTGTATTTGTTGATTCCCTTGGCTCACCTTGTTTTTTTCTTGTGTCCCCTAGGTGCCGGATTACGGCGAAGAAATGATGGAGACAGTGCCCGATCGAAAGATGCTGTGAGAACTGGTGAGTATGGCACCGTGCTGGAGCTGGCGAAGCGACACGTGCAGGACTGATGTACTTTCCAGGTCCGGAGAAGAAATGGTTCCGGAATTAGGTGAGGAATTTGAAATAAGTTTGTTCTCTAACCTTGTCCTTTTCTTCTTCTTTATTCTAGGAGCTCCGGATTCGAGGCGGGCGTGGCAGAAGACTGGATGCTGGCTGCAGGCACGCGGGCGTGGCAGAAGACTGGATGCTGGCTGCAGGCACGGTGAGCGTCACGCTGCTGGATGCAGAATAACGCGAAGCATGTGCTGCTGTTCGGGTGTGGATTAAATAGCCTCCAAAGTAGTTCCAGGTTAGAGGTTCCGTAGAGCCAAGCCCGAGTAAAAAATAGTCCCTGTAACAAAATAGTCCCATCCAGGCTTCATGTAGGCTAGGACTCTTTTGCAGCATGGTCTGCATCAGGTAAGTAAAGTCTATGAGCCTGGCGCCTATGGCGCCAAGACTGATTTCTATGATGAGCCTGGCGCCTAAGGCGCCAGGACTGAACCCAGACAGCCCCTAGCCAGGGCTGCTGAGGTTTAAACAAATGTCTGGATGCCTGCTCCCGGAGCTGAGGGCCTTGGTCCTGATGCCCGGGGGTAGGCATCATGACAGCACTCCCCCCAAGGCCCCTCCTAAAGTTGTTCTTCCCCCTGGCCCCAGTTTGTCTGGGAAGTTCCGATGGAATCTTTTCACCAACCGAGGTGCATGAACGTGGTCTCTAGGCTCCCATGATCTTTCTCGTGGTCCGTAGCCCTTCCAATCGTTCAAATAAAAAAGTTTTGATTTAATCATCTTGGAGTCCAGGATATTTTTTACCTCGAATTCAGGTTCTCCATCTATCAAGATGGGGTCAGGTGGTTTGGTTAATCTTGTCCCTGGTTGAACTGGTTTTAGAAGTGAAACATGAAAGACAGGATGAATTCGCATATTAGAGGGTAATTCCAATTTGACGGCCACCGGGTTGATAATGGCCTTAATGGTAAGGTCCCAAATATCTAGGATTAAAAGTCCGAGTTCCCTTCAGAGGTAAATGTTTTGTAGCCAGCCAAACTTGATCCTCAATCTGGTATTGTGGAGTTTCACTTCTATGTTGATCAGCATTTTTCTTGTATTTCTCTTTTGCTTGTTTCAAATGTTCTGTGGCTTCCTTAAAGGCTTGTGTAATAGTAGAGTGCAAATTACTAACTGCGGGCATTTCTAAGTGCTGAGGCGAATCGAGTTCTGAGGTTCGAGGGTGATGTCCATATATGGTATAAAAAGGGCTTTGTCCGGTTCCTGAATGTACAGAGTTATTGTATGCGTACTCGGAAATCCATAAAATATCTTTCCAATTGCTTTCGGTCTGGTGTAGCATGCAGCGTAGGTACTGTTCAAGGGTCTGGTTGGTCCTTTCTGTCTGACCATCGGTCTGGGGATAGTGACTTGTTGATAGCCTCACGTCGATTTGCGCCAGTTGACAACATTTCTTCCAAAAATGCGAGATAAATTGACTACCTCGGTCAGAAACCAATACGGAAGGGAATCTGTGTAATCGAACAATGTTTTTGAGGAACTTCTTGGCCAGAATCGAAGCAGAAGGTAACCCCTTTAAAGGAATAAAGTGGGCCATCTTGGAAAAAAGATCCACAATAACTAGGATGGTGTTAAATCTATTACATGGAGGTAGATCTGTAATAAAGTGTAAAGACAAGGTGTGCCATGGTGTAGGTGGAATATCCAAAGGTTGTAAAAGGCCAGCAGGTTTTTTCTTCTGGCTTTTGTTTTGGGCGCAAATGCCACAAAACATCACAAATGACTTTACATCTTTTCGCCAAGTGGGCCACCAGAACTGTCTCTTAATTTTCGCTTCAGTTTTTGCGATACCTGGGTGCCCTTCCATCAGGGTGTCATGGTAATTGGAGATGACTACTTCTTGTATTTCCTTGTGTGGTAGAAATAGTCGTCCTTGATAGAAAGGTAGGTAATTGACGACTGAGTAGTCCGGGACTTTCTTTACCCAGTCCTGCAGGGTTGCTGGATCGAAGAGTTGTTGGATTTTTGAATGAATATCTTCTAGTGTCTGTAGAGTAGTTATGCCAAGAATTCTTTGCTCGGGAATTATTGGCACCGGTTCCGGGTTTGCATATGCTTCTCCCATCCCTATTCGGAATAAGGCATCTGCTTTGCCATTTTTGCAGCCTGGTCGATAAGTGATCACGAAATCGAATTTGGCAAAGAACAATGCCCATCGAAGTTGTCGCGATGATTGGACTTTGGCTGTTTTTAAATACTGCAGGTTCCGGTGATCGGTGATTACGGTAATAGTATGCCTGGCACCAAGAAGATAGTGCCGCCAAGCCTTAAAGGCGGATTTGATGGCTAATAGCTCTTTATCGGTAACCGCATAGTTTTACTCAGGTGCTGAGAACTTTCTGGACCAAAACGCTACTGGGTGAAGTTGACCAGTTTCAGGATCCTTCTGGGACAGGACAGCTCCCATGGCTAAACTGGATGCATCAGTTTCTACTATGTATGGAAGCTCAGGGCGTGGATGCTTTAAAACAAGTGCTGATGTGAATTTTGCTTTCAGCTCTTGGAAGGCTTTTTCAGCCTCTTCGGTCCACAAGAAGCGTTTGTTTTTTTTGCAAAAGTGCTGTGATGGGGTGTACAACATGGGAGAAGTCCGGAATGAGTCTGCGGTAGAAATTAGCAAATCCGAGCATGCTTTGTACCCCTTTGACTGAACTGGGTGATGGCCACTTGAGAATTGCGTTCACCTTTCGAGAGTCCATTCGGACTCCTTTTGGAGTCAGGATAAATCCAAGAAATTCAACTTCCGTAGCATGAAAAACACATTTTTCCAATTTTGCATATAACTTGTGCTGGCGTAGTTTCTCAAGGACTGCACGCACGTGCTTAACATGGTCTGATTCTGAGGAGGAGTACACTAGAATATCATCTATGTATACGATGACACAGATGTCAATGAGTTCACGAAGGACATCGTTCATAAAATACTGGAAGACTGCTTATGCATTGGGCAACCCGAAGGGCATCACCTGATATTCGAATAATCCGTACTTGGTGCGAAAAGCAGTCTTCTATTTGTCGCCTTTCTTGACACGTACCAGATGATATGCCCCTCGGAGATCTAACTTAGTGTAGATACAAGCATCCTTTACTGGTCTAGTAATTCGGGGATCAGAGGCAATGGGTATCGGTTTTTTACCGTAATCTGATTTAATGCGCGTTAATCTATGCACGTTCTAAGGTCACCTTCCTTTTTTGGCACGAAGAAAAAAGCTGAGGATGCAGGAGACTTGGAAGGACGAATAAAGCCATTAGCAAGGTATTGGTCCAAGTATTGCCGTAGGTGACTATTTTCAGGTTCCGTGAGGGTGTAGATTCTACTGCATGGGGGTTGTGCACCGGGTAGGAGGTCGATTTGACAATCGTATGATCTGTGAGGAGGTAATGTATTGGCCTGTTCTTTTTGAAAAACATCCTGAAATTCTTGGTATTCCTGAGGTAACTGCACGATTGGGTTAACGACTGCAGCCAGGCCTTTGTTCAAAGTTTTCTCCGGGTAACAGGTGTGTGCACAATCCGGGAAGGTTATTCTCTTCTCTCGCCAATCTATACAAGGATTATGTGTTTCCAACCATGGCATCCCCACTATTATCTGGAACTGTGGGGCTTTGATTAGATCAAACACAATAGTCTCTCGATGCCCATCTTGACTCAACAGTGTCATCTCTGTAGTGGAATGAGTTACAGGCCCCGAGGCAATCTCAGTTCCATCAACTGTGGTGATGACATCCAAAGTGGTCTTTTTGCAAAGAGGTATATTCATCCTTGACACCAATTCGTGGTCCATATAGTTTCCTACGATCCCGCTATCTATGTATGCCCTTACTGCGTGCATACGTGATGGCTGCCTGGGATCAAGTAGGACCATTGGGATGATCAGATGCAAGGTCTGAGTGTCCTTCTTTAAGCTCGGCAAGCGGACCTCTACGCTTGTCGGGCATGGTCGTTTCCCGAATCAGGCTCTGTGTGGATTTTATCAGCAACTCCTACCACCTTCTTGCGTGGTTTTGTAGGGCAATTCCGTAGAAAATGTCCTGAGGTTCCACAGTACAGACAAAACTGCATCTGTCGTCTTCTTTCTCTTTCCTTTTGAGTTAAGGGTCCTTTAACCCCCCTGATCTGCATAGGTTCAGATGCATCTGTTCCTTTGGGGGCAACGTTGGGTTTAACCAATACCCGGTTCTCGAATTTAGCTCGATCAGTCTTTCGGTTCTGAAGTCGGTGGTCTAGCTGGACCACTAAGTCTATAAATTCTGTGCAATCCTGAGGTGGGTTCACAACTTGAGCCAAGACATCTTTGAGTTCTCCCCGAAGTCTATGATGAAACAATGTAATTTGTTTTTCCTCCGGCCACCCGGTTTCCACCACCAACCTATTGAAGGTTGCAATATAGGTTAGCAGATCCTGGTTACCTTGTCGTAAGGATAAAAGTTTGTTTTCCAGGGCTTGACCCTGTGAGTGTCTGACGAATAGTTTTTCCATGATCATTTGAAAACCCTGAAAATCCCGAAGAAGAGGATCATCCTGGTTGACTAATGGAATGGACCAATCCGCTGCGCTGCCACTAAGATATGACAATACAAAGGCTACTTTGGCTTGGTCATTTGGAAAGGCTCCCCGTCTGCATAAAAAGTGCAAGCGGCATTGGTTCATAAACACGGCAAACCTTTTGGGGTCATCAGCAAAGCGTTCGGGTGGAGCTAACGGAATATTTCCTGGTAAAACCACTTGCACAGGATTGCTTGATGAAACGGGGGTTGGTTTTCCCCCATATCCAGGTAGGGGCATTTGCCCAGCTTGGTTTTGCAGTAGTTGCCTAGTCAGATCATCCGTGCGCTCCTTTGAGACAATCAGTTCTCTCCTGAGGGCATTAGTCTCTTGGCGAGCGGCATGTACTTCCGCCCTAAGTTCCCCCAATAATTGGGCCAGTTGGTCGGTTTCCGAGGTTTCCATAACATCCGGGTGGGTATTTGTAGAGAGGCTTCGCGTTCTGTTACGCTCACCTGGACCCCACAGGGGTGTCGATCGGACCCGGACAGCTGCGGTCTCCTTCAATGTGATGCGTAGTGCAGAGATGACTGTCTGGACTGGCCCGCCTAGTCTTGTCTGCTGGACCCGAAGAAGTATTTTCCTGCAAGTGGAGACAGGGATTAACCACCTGTGGGTTTTAGTGATGACCTCCCAACTGTTCTCGCTCTCCCCCACTAATCACCTCTGATATCCCCCTAGTAACCTCACCTTATCTTCGTGAAAGATGAGCTCTCCATCCTGCGTGTCTTGCAAGGGCGCGTAGGTACCAGTTACTTCACTTGTTTGAAGGCGTTGGGAGAGTTCCGGTAAGTATTGACTCTGAAGTCCCTGGCGGGATTGGTAAGTATCAAGTTCAAAGAGTTCAATGTGCCCGATGTTCACTCTTGTCCCCTTCCTTCCTTAAATTGCAACTGAGTTCGTGAGAAGAAGGTCTCGTAGCTGCTGCTGGCGTTCAGGTAAGAGTCTGTGTTACCCAACGCTGTCCGGTAACTATTGCATGCGTTAACGTGTTGTTTTTCTCCCTCTTTACAGATGTGGCATATGAAAATGTGGAGAGTTATGGAATAATACCGCCGGTGGTAAATCAGGTAAGTCTATGGTGGTAAGAGGTTGTATTTGTTTATTCCCTTGGCTCACCTTGTTTTTTCCCCTAGGTGCCGGATTACGGTGAAGAAATGATGGAGACAGTGCCGGATCGAAAGATGCTGTGAGAACTGGTGAGTATGGTGTCGTGCTGGAGCTGGCGAAGCAAAGCGTGCAGGACTGATGTACTTTCCAGGTCCGGAGATGAAATGGTTCCGGAATTAGGTGAGGAATTTGAAATAAGTTCGTTTTCTAACCTTGTCCTTTTCTTCTTCTTTATTCTAGGCGCTCCGGATTCGAGGCGGGCGTGGCAGAAGACTGGATGCTGGCTGCAGGCACGCGGGCGTGGTAGAAGACTGGATGCTGGCTGCAGGCACGGTGTGCGTCACGCTGCTGGATGCAGAATAACGCGAAGCATGTGCTGCTGTTCGGGTGTGGTTTAAATAGCCCCCAAAGTAGTTCCAGGTAAGAAGTTCCCTAGAGCCACGCCCGTGTAAAAAATAGTCCGTGTAACAAAATAGTCCCATCCAGGCCTCATGTAGGCTTGGACTCTTTTGCAGCATGGTCTGCATCAGGTAAGTAAAGTCTATGAGCCTGGCGCCTATGGCGCCAGGACTGATTTCTATGATGAGCCTGGCGCCTAAGGTGCCAGGACTGAACCCAGACAGCCCCTAGCTGGGGCTGCTGAGGGTTAAACAAATGTCTGGATGCCTGCTCCCGGAGCTGAGGGCCTTGGTCCTGATGCCCGGGGGTAGGCATCATGACATTCGCACAGAACAAATGGATGGGAGGTCGGATTTTATTGAAACTCGATGGTAAAGGCATTGAGGATATGAGACAAAAGGGAGAACGGGATGAGTTAGAGAAAAAGGAAAAGGAATACCGATCAAGAGACAAAGGGGCTAAGAAAAAGGATAGACAGAAACAAGAGCAGCTGTATCATGATGAACGGGTCAGAAAAGAGGAAAAGGCAGTAGAACAGAGAAAACGCGATTACAAGCAGAGAACAGCTGATGATCGAGATAGAATAGAACGAAGGAGAATAGAAGAAGAAGAGCAAAAGATACGGGAGAAGAGAATAAAAAGACAAAGTGATGAGGAAATACGAAGGGAAAACAAATGAAGAGATGCAAGGAAGCAAGGGTCAGAGAGGAAGCGAGGAAGCATAGAGAGTTTGATGACGACATAGAACGTAAGCAAAGACAGAGAGCAAAGGATCTTGAATATCTGGAAAGCGAGGTTAAAAAACCCGATCCAGTAGTAGGCTGGGAAGATATAGAAGAATTCTTCCCTGAGTACAATTCAGTACCAGGCACAGTTTGGGCAAATATTGAAGATGACTTCGACATCAGAAGCATCGGAGAGATGATCAATGGAATATATGATGAGATGGAGCTAGAAGGAGTACTCCAAAGGGAAGAAGAGTATGAACGTCTGGAGAGCACTGAGTTGTATGATACTGAGGACGCCTCACGAAGTAGCAGAAATAGAGAGCTGTCCTTAGATAGGCTGACCCTAACCAGAAATGAGGAGGATGAGAGAAGTTGCATGAGTTGGGCACAGACAGTATCGGATGCAGAAAGAGAAGAATGTGGAGAAAGAGAAGACAAGAGAAGATACGAAAAATGCCTCTCTAGGGGAAAGGGAGTGAGATGGTCAGATTCTAGTGGGTCTACACCTAAGGCATCAGAGTCAGCCACACAATCAGATCGGCATGAAGGAGTATCATGCGGTCAGAGGAGGGTGTCTCCACCGCCCAATGTGAGTAGACTAAGGACATTGCCAGGTAGACGGCATTGCAGGTATGTTACCCCTGCGGTAGTCAGAAAAATGATGAGAGTGGAGAAGGAGTGTCATGTGTTACAGTTCCCTTTACTAGAAAAAGGAGTGTCAAGGCCACAATATATACCCTGGCCTCACATGGACAGAGAAAACCTGAAAAATAAGCTCCCAATGTTGACATTGGGAGCCGGAAAATGGATACATGAGTTAGGAAAAATGGCAGGAGGGAACACGTTAGCTATAGGGGATATTAAGGGTCTTTTAATCGCCATATTTGGTGATAGAGCTGACGATAAGTGGGCACAAGCAGGTTACCCTGGAGTGACTACAGCTAATACCGCGCATGACTGAGCACCATTTAACAATTGCAGAACCGCGGTATGGAAAGCGCTTCGATTGCTATACCCGGACACTTCTGATATGGGAGCTTTAATGTCACGGAAGATGAAGGAGTCAGATGATCCTTAGATTTACATTCAGAATTTCCGAGAAGCCTCGGTGCTGGCAGCTCATGAATCTTGGGGGAAGTCTATACCCGTGTTTTACCATATATTGTGCCAAGGGCTGCCAGAACAGGTACAGAAGCAGCTCAACAAACTGGTAGGGATTGAGGCAAAGCCATGGTCTGAAATACAGTTGACCATTGCGCACTATTGCAGGCTGCTGCAAGAAAAGAATTGCAAAAAGGACGCTGCACGAAAAGATATAGAGGCTAAATTGGTATAGAAAAAATTATCAAAGTATGCCATTGAGGGGTCAATGATAACTAATACAGATGAATCAAACATGCAACAGGCCAATAACCATAGACAGTTTGATCAAAGAAATGATGGGCTTTTCCAAAGGGAAAGAGGCCTTTGAGAAAGAGGATGGGAGAATAATCAGGGAGGTTTTCAAAATATGCAAAATGGAAATGAGGGTATGCAAAATGGGCAAATGATCAGACCACCACCAATATGTTGGACGTGTGGAATGACAGGGCATCTAGCACGCACATGCAGAAGTCAAGGCATGATGCAAAATTAACAGCTCTCAAGAGGAGGGATGGTGAATCCATCTGCGTTCTCGCAGCAGGATGGAAATGGAGTTGCACAGAATCAGACGGTGCAGCAGCAAGAGCCGGAAGTACAGCAAAGTTTACCACCCCAGAATGTGACACATTTTCCACAGGGACAGTCTCAGAAGTCGCTGATGCAACTGTCGTAAACAACAGGTACAGGACAGATACTGAATTCAGGGATGAGAAATGCCACAAGTGACGGGGGAAATCCGTTCATTCATAATGGGACAAGATTATATATAGACTAGGACAGCTCACTGGGAGACCTGATGTGTTCTATCCTATCAGTAACTCCGAACCCTCACCAGGAACCATGGGTAGATGTCTGTATAGGGGATAAAGAATATTCTTTCTTAGTTGACACAGGGGCGACACGCTCCTGTATACATGAAGGCAAGTATTCTTTGTCCGGCGATGCTATAAATACTCAGGGCTTCACAGGAGCAACAAGTCATGTTCCTTTTACAACAGAACTTCCAGTCTCCATAGGAGAATGTGACATGAATGTGCCACTGCTATATTCAAGGCAAGCCCCGGTGAATATATGGGGACGAGATTTAATGACAAAGTTAAACATGACAATTTCGTTCACGGAAAAGGGCATAGTATGTTCAACTGCAGGAATGCATTATTTGAATGTATGCGAAATGATTAGAGCAGACGCAGGACAAACGGCTATGAGAGCTATTCCAGTGGACCCAGACATTTTTCGCTTATGGAGAGCGCATGGCTACCAGGCCTTGCAGATAAAACCATGAGAACCCCAGATGAGTTTTTATTCAGACCAAGAATACCTATGCATGAGGAAAAGGGACAAGTGTTTCCCTTGACAGTACAAGTAGCCATAGTGCGAAGAGAAATGGCTCTGCTTTACGGTTATGATGATGAAGGCAGACGATGGTGTGCAGTAATCGCCATTGGGGAAGTTTACAGATTGACTGACTTCACTGATGACGATCTGTTTGAAGAACAAACAAGTGAAGATGAGATAACAGTTGAGGTTAATTTCATCTATTTGGTAAAAATGACCAAACTAGAAGTGCCTCAGAGAATGAGGCTGGCACAAAAACATCCTGAATATTTTGAGGACGACATGGCAAAGGTCCCTGTCTCAGTATGGACTAGAGGCCCCTATGATATAGGCTTATTGAAAGGAGTCAGAGAAGTGAAGATTAGATTGAAACCAGGAGCAATTTTGCCAAAAGCACGACAGTATCCCATGCCTAGGGAAGCAGATGAAGGGATTTTAAAGACAATTTCTGCCATGATTGAACAGGGCATCTTAGTGACATCAGAGTCACCCTGTAATATGTCAGTGTACCCTGTCAAGAAATCAAAGGGAGCGTCTTGGCATTTAATCCAAGATTTATGACCATTGAACCAGATAGTCGAGGCCGAGTTCCCTCTAGTCCCTAACCCGGCCGCGATCCTATGTAATATACCAGTTGAAGCAAGGTATTTCAAGGTGATTGACTTGAAAAATGCATTTTTCTCAATCCCATTGCACAAAGACTCACAAGATTTAACATTGTTTATGTTCAGGCAAGTTCATCTGAAAAGCTCAAGGCTTCCTCAAGAGTACTGTGAGTCTCCTTCGATTTTCAACAGAGTCCTGCAGATGGACTTGAGCAATATCGCGTTAGAGAGTGTTATTTTACAATACGTGGATGACATCCTAATTTGCAGCACGACAGAGGAAAAGTTCAGGCACGATTCTATTCAGCTATTGACTATACTGGCTGAGAAAGGATATAAAGTTCAAAAGGAGAAGTTACAATATTGTCAACAAGAGATGCTGTAAATAGGCCAGCTAATCTCACACGACGGGAGAAGGGTTACCCCTGAAAGAGCTGAAGCCATTTCAAAGACAGCCAAACCACACACAATAAAACAAATGCAGAGTTTTCCTGGATTATGCAACTATGTCAGGGCATGGGTCTTTGACTACAGTTCCTATACCAGACCCTTGTTACAAGCCTTAAACAAAGCACAGGCAACGAAAGAAAAAATTGTGTGGACCGAGAGTATGGAAGAAGGGTTTGTTGAACTAAAAAAGGCCATTTGTTCGGCACCAGTGTTAGGGATGACCAGTTATGCAGAGGAATTCTACCTGGTTTCACACATGAATGGCAGTGTTATGACAGCAGTACTCACCCAGAGAACCACGCTGGGGTACAAGCCCCTTGCATACTACAGTGGGAATTTAGATCCAGTGATGAGGGGTCACTTCCCGTGTGAACAAAGTTTGGCTGCCGCAGCATTCACCATAGAGAAGGCTACAACCATTGTGATGGGATGCTCAATGACGTTATTCATCGAGCATGCACTATTTGCCATTTTAGAGAAACCTAAAGGCACATTGACATTTCAGAGAGCTTCTGCTTATGAAATTATCATATCAAATCCAACGATTAAAATAGTTTGATGTAAAATAGTGAACCAAGCTATGTTTATAGCAGAGCAAGTCACGGAGGCGAGCCAACACATGATTGCGTGAATTATGAAGAATTCTATGATGAGATTCCCAGAGTAAAGAAAATGCATTGGCAGGAGGAAAAATCGTCTTCTTTGACGGTTCTTCGAGGATCAATCAAAATGATGGACAAAGATATACAGGCGCCGCTTTGATGAAGCACACGGCAAATGGGGAATTTCGAGTACTCATTAGTGCACGATTACCCTCACACTATTCAGCACAAGCTGCAGAATTATTGGCATTGATACTCATGCTCGAGAATCACACAGACCAGGAAGTGACAGTGTACAGTGACTCCGCCTATGTGACTTCAACAGTGTACGCATAACAACCTGGCCAGGACACAGTTAGTGGAGCTCCAGGGGGAGGCACCGCAGGAGGGGAAGAACCTATGGAAGTGACAAGGGTGTTCTTTAAACCCCTCTGAGAGCTTGTGGCGACAAGATAGCACTGGTAAACCGGTGATGCCTATCGCCTTATTGAAGATAGCACTGGAACAGTTACACAATTCTGCGCACATTAAAAAAGAGAATCTAGCAGCAACGATTGTCTAAGACTGGTTCATACCAAACTTGGCAGAACACCTTGCATTTTTTATGGTGAACTGTATAATTTGCCAGCAGTTCACGGCTGGGCTTACACTACATGTAACTAGAGGAGTTATCCCAAGGCCTAATGGACTTTTTCAGCACTTGCATATCGACTACATCGACATGATTCAAGTATGTAACGGGTACAGGTATCTAATTGTTGTGGTGTGTCCATTCTCTAGATGGATAGAAGCAGGTCCATGTACACACCCAGACTCTACCTGTGCGGCCAAATTCTTGGTGAGGGAGGTGTTTCCCAGATGGGGAGTGTGTGAAGTCATGAGATCAGACAATGGTCCTCATTTTGTTAATGCAGTATTTCAACAGATTAGCTTGTTGCTTGGTATAAAGCACAGGTTTTCCTCAGCGTATCATCCTCAAGGGAATGGCATATGCGAGAAGCTCAACAGCTTGTTAAAGGAAAGGATAGCCAAGTTGAAGCTTACTCTGAAGAAGGGATGGCTAGACTGTTTTCCACTGGCACTCTGTGCACTCAGAAACCAGCCTGGTTCTGACCATTATCTCACACCGCACTAAATCGTGACAGGCAGGAGGATGCGCACGCCATTGACACCCCAAAATAGAGCTAGATGTGATGCCCAGCCAACAGGAGAAGTGTTAGGATTGGAAATGCAAAACTACTTGAATTGCATGACATCTTGTCTTACTGTCATTTCAGGACAGCTGCAGCGACGACAAGCAGGGTGCAGGGCAGCACAGAACACAGAAGGAGATACTACAACAGACCCAATTCTGAAATTTCACATACCTCCCATATTCCCTGGTGACACAGTCCTGGTGAGAAACCACACAAGAAAAAAGTGGGATGAGCCAAGGTTCAATGGCCCCTTTTGAGTGGAGGATGTCACACCCTCTGCAGTCAAACTACATGGAAGAAGAGCTTGGATCTTTTTGGGCGACATCAAGCCATACATAGGAGAAGACCCTCTGCCCACACCCCACCGCGTAGAGACTACAGACGATGGGGAAGAACCAAAGCACGTGTAACCGAGTTCCATGACAAGGAAGAAGAACGCATTTTCAGCAAAGCAAAGACGAGGAACATTTTGTGCAGGTTGTGGCATAGTTTTGGACACTTCCTTTGAGCAAAATAAAGGAAAAAAGGGATATAAAACCACGGACACTCTGTGCATCCTAGTTGCAAGGTGAATACGAAGAATTGCACATATAAGCCACAAAAATAGCTGGTTGATTTTAGACTTTGGACTAAGGCACACTGAAGCCTCGAAAATAAAGGATATGCCAGATTTTGATCGAGGACATGTAAATGGGAAAAGAATACAGTTATTTATTTTATTTTTATTTATGTATTTGTAGTGCGTCGACAGCTCGCAGGCATCAGGGCGCAGAGAGACAGGACCAGATACAGGATGCACAGAAGGGTACTAGTGAAAAGTCTATTTGAGCGGGAGTTTATTTTAAAAAGGTGAGTCTTCAGGTTCTTCCTGAAGATTTTGTAGTTCGGTTCTACTCGCACATTATTTTCCATTATCTGATATTTCTTGATGCATTTTTTAGATGCTCCCAGCAGTAATGAATTGCCGTAATCAAGGCGCGACAGTATAATGGCCTTGGCTATCGTAGCTGAGTTGTTCTCGCTTAGGAGTGGGCGGATGGCTCTCAGGAGCCTTATGTAGTAGGCATTATTTTTGTAGAGGTAGTTGGTCTGCGCCTCCGTACCCAGAGTGGATTCCATCATCATCCTGTCAAGATCTGAGGTCGACGTGGATTAGTATACCTCCATCCCCAAGTACCAGTCAGGGAGATAGCAACAAATCGCTGACCGGTTATTGAGGCCACAGGTGGGTGGAACAGGAACTCTGGGTCCCGGATGGCTGCAAAGTAAAGCACTGGGTTAGGTATGGAATGCAATGTACAAAGACTATGACTGTGACAAGGTATGGAACAAAAAGACAGGGGCACCTACCCATAGGATGACCGAAGACAGCCTTAAACCTAACTGTTCCCCCTGTGAGTGTAGGTGTTGGATGAAAGTAGAGGAGATGGAAGATACCTCAGTTAGCACAGGGTCCACCGTGGGCACAACTTGGTTCAAGACAATGATAGTCAATGGTGCTTGATTCCTGAAAATGGATTCCGGATTTCAAAAGGCCAAATACGAAAACATGAAGAAAAAGCAGTCCATGAATACAAAAGCCAGAAGTAGCAGCAGTTCAAAGTGGCAGTCCAAATATCATCAAATCCAAGAGGGCAAATCCAAAGCAATCCAGAATCAGAAACAAGGTCGAAAAATCCAGAGATCAAGAAAATGACAGATTCAAAATCCAGGAGTCGCCAAACACCATCAGAACAGCTGAGAAGCACGGGACAAAAGAACTGGGCTTCTTTTATACGTGACTTCCTGGTCACGTGATGGCTGTTCTAAGTCACATGATCTATTAGACCCGCGTCACGTGACCGACGCACGAGCACTTTCTATGTTGTGGAACGTCGCGCAATCGGTCAGGTGAGCGGCCGGGATTCCACCCGGACAACAAGCGTCATGGCCGCCTCCAAGTATAATGAGGCCAGCAGTGCCACGGATGCCGCCAGGCCGAGGGGGCGATAAAGCGCCAGCGAGGCACAGCGGCAACAGGTAAGCACGACCCGCAGGCAGGCCCGGGGGCCGAGGACAAGCGCAACCTCCGCCAATGTTGGGCAGATCCCCCAGCAGGACGCCACACCGTAGTAGAGGTAAGAGGTTGCATGACACATCCCAAGCGTTTTTACTTGAGAGGCTACCTTAATACGTGAGTCTTTGACCACAAACTCCTCATATTCTATTCCAAGCTTGTCTCTCGCTTGACTAGAGCCAAATATCATTAGCTCCGTTTTTTTGCTATTCAAGCACATCCAATTTTCTTCCATCCACTTGTCAATTAGGTCATACAAGGCCATGACCTTTTCCTTGTCTGTTTGATAGTCACCTTCTAGTTCTAACACTAACTGTGTATCATCGGCGTAGTTGGTAAAATATACGCTGATGGATTCTAAGAGTACACATAGATATTTCATGAAGCGGTTGAAAAGAAGAGGGGATATGCTAGCTCCTTGTGGCACTCTTGCACTTATGCGGGTTGGAGTCGAGAACTTCTCTTCCCAGTGTACTCTGGCTATCCGATCTGTCAGAAAAGATGCCAGCCAGGCCAGGGCCACTTTGGAGCATCCTGCTGTTTTCTCCAATACCTGCTGTAGTTGTAGGTGATCCACAAGATCGAAAACAGCGATTAGGTCCAGAAGCATTAATATCCCTGTCTTGCCCTTGTCCACTATGGAGAGCATTTGTGATTGTAGATCTAGCATTGTGGTTTCCGTGCATTGTGCGGCACGGAAACCCGACTGCTGCTCGTGCTGATTGTTATTGACTTCGACATGGGCTTGCAGTTGTTCTGTAGCAATTTTATCCATGATTTTCAGGATAAAATTGGTGTTGGTAATCGGGCGCATATTGCCAGGATCCTTAGGATCCCGGTCCGGTTCTTTTAGCAAGGGGGTGATAGTCACCTTCTTTATGGCTTGGGGAATCATGCCATCATGAAAGGAGGCATTGATTATCTTAGGTAGGACTGGGGCAAACCGTTCCTTATTGTCTACGATTATTTTAGGAGGAATTAGATTTTCAGCACAGGAGGACGGTTTCGTCTTAACTAACATCTTTACCATCTCATCTTCAGAGATAGGTTGGAAGTTGAAGTTGTCCAGCTTGTAAGGCTGCAATTTGGCCGCATTGGGGAGATGGATCTCTTTAGAGGTTTCTCTGGCCTGAATGATGGCCTCTCTGGCTTTTTGTGTTTTATCTGCAAAGGCCTTTTTCACAAGTTCACAGTCCTCCTCCGTTGGAGTGTAAGGAGGGGACAATGCTTTGGGTTTCTCGACCGAGTTGAGGCTATTGAAGAGCTTATTTGTCGACTTAGGTGCTGCTTCGATCAGCTCATTGTAATGTTCCGCTTTACCCTGTATAATGCCCTTTCTATATTTGGAATTAGCCTGGTTTCATTGTTCTTTATTTCCTGGTGATGGATTCTTTTGCCAGATTATTTCCAGCCGTCTTTTCTCAATCTTGAGCTCACGGAGCGTGCTATTAAACCAACTCTGATGGTTGTTAGTTTTCCTAACCATTTTGGATTTAAGAGGGGCATGCTGTTCAACTAACTCCAGTATGTGGTCCAAGTAGTGCCTCGGCATTTGAGAAGCAAGTTTGGAAGCACCCTGCTATTTGATGAAGGCAGGGTTCCAGTTGTTCTGGACCTATGCCTTTGAAGTTTCTGCTAGGTTTGGGTGTATTTTGCAGACATATTTCAAACATGACTTTGAAATGGTAGGACCAGATGCAAGGCGTATGTTTTGAATGTTAAGATTCTGTGTGACAACCCAGTCCAACTGATTGCCTTTCACTGTAGTGGGTTCATTATTCTGGATTAAATAGTCAATGTTTTTTAACAACTTTTCAAGACTGATTGCTACTTTGTCAAGGGGGTTTCTACACCACCTGTTAAGATCGCCCACCAGTATTGAGGAGGAATTAATAGATTTCAGTACATTCAGCTGCTGGGTAATTTCACAGCTAAAGTCTGAAACAAGGGAGGGAGGCCTATATATCACAATGAAATTAATACATTCTTTGGGGGTAGGAGAGTATTTAAGGTGAAGAGTTTCGCAACCTGTGCGGGACAGTGAAGCTCTAAATAAGCAAACTGTCTCTCTTGCTATTATGGCTACCCATCTTCCTGCCCCTTTGTCCCTGTTCTGGTGATAGATAATGTATCCTTCTAGGACGGCTTTATTACAAACAGGTCCAATTGGTTCCTTGAGCCAGCTTTCCGTCAGGAATAACATATCCAGCTCTTCCTCTAGGATAAGGCCATGGATGTTCTCTGAGTGCTTGCTAAGGGACCGTGTGTTCAGTAGGCATACTTTTAGGGTCGTTGGGACCTGCTGTTGCTGGTTACTCTTCTCCATGGTATCTATCTTGTCGAGGGATACCGGAGTGGTGAGAGCCCTGCGGTCTGTCGACAATGGTCCTAACATGTTGGTGATTTCCACCTGGGTCCCTATATGTTCCCTTATAATGTGTGTCTTGCCGTGGGCGTCTTCAGATTTTCTTCTCCTGATACGTCCCAGCTTCCGCCCCTTGTGTGGCACTAATGCCTGTTTCTAGTGTTTAACTCAGGTCCATTGTAGCTACTAAGATGGGGATCTCACCTGATACAATCTTTGCAAGGGTATGTTCCAGCAGCAAACAGGGAGCTCAGGGAGCCGATCCGGAGTCACAAGTTCTTGGAGTCAGAGATGTGCCACAAGCCGCGTTCAGCCGCGGTCTGCCGCAGACTGGCCCCAACTCGTCCGCGCCAGCGCGTTCATGCCGGGTTTCTAGGGAAAAACCCTTCTGGACTGCAATCCCTATGGGAATTGTAGTTCAGTGCGTGTGTGCAGACGTCCATTCACAGAGTCTGATTCAACTTGCACGGCTTCTGTTGCTTTTCTGTTACCGTCTGGTGTTTGACTGCCTTGTGCTTCCAATCAGTCTAAGAACACACCAGGACAGCTGATCGTGGCTGAGTAACAGGCAGAAAAGGGTAGCAATTAACACAGATCAATTCTAGAAGACAGTTTTAAAATTCGGAGCACAGCAATGTTAAAAGTATACTGTATCAAAAATAAGAGTTAGGTAGGTTTCTTCTGTCTATTCCCTTGGAAGGTCTATCTCTGAAGGGAAAGGGCTCCAGTTGCCTTAAATACTGCCGCAGACTGGCCCCAAGTCGTCCACGCCAGCGCGTCCACGCCAGCGCGTTCGCGCCGGGTTTCCAGGGAAAAAACCCTCCCGGATTACAATCCCTATGGGAATTGTATTTCGGTGCGTGTGTGTAGACGTCCAATCACGGAGTCTGATTCAACTCGCACGGCTTCTGTTGCTTTTCTGTTACCGTCCGGTGTTTGACTGCCTTGTGCTGACTATCAGTCTAAGAACACACCAGGACAGCTGAGCGCAGCTGAGTAACAGGCAGAAATGTGTAGCAATTAGTACAAATCAATTCTAGAAGACAGTTTTAAAATTCCGAGCACAGTGATGTTAAAATTATACCGTGTTAAAAATAAGAGTTAAGTAGGTTTCTTCTGTCAGTATCCTGACTCTTTCAATACAGAAGCCTTATTTGGATGTACTCATGGTGTCACGCAATAGTGACCTCACCAAAGACATTCTGATCTATTTTGAGTTAGTATTGAGCTCATACCCATCGTTGGTGCGAAGAATTACAAGCATTACAGAGTTTCTTCAAGATCCTGAAAACAAAAAGACAATAAGGAGGCTGCTCACAGGGATTTCAGAGCAGTTTCTTTTGCTTCTTGAATACAGCGAGGACAAGACAAATGTCCCGGTCACGAGAAGATAGCAGACTAGCAAGCAACATATTTTTTCGATTAATTGAAGACTTTCCAGAACTGGTGGGGAGACATGCTGGTGTTGATGTCCTCACGTTCATTAGAAACCCAGCGAACTCTGAGCAGATGAGCATGCTCCTGCATGGTATTATAGTGCAGGTCGAACTTTATAATAAACAGCAGAATCACCAGAGAAGATTGCAAAACTTTCCTTCGAGGGACAGAGTGTGAAGGTGCTGCCAAGGACTTTGTTTTGTTTATGCTGACAAGGAACGACATGTCATCCGGAGCAAAACAGATAAGAAACATTGGGCCTCATTACGAGTTTGGAGGTAGCCAATAGCACCATGGCTGTCTCCAAACCGGGCTCCATTACCGGGTTCCTTCAATGAGGAATAACCGGGTCATTCTAACATTGAAGGACCCAGTAATTCCTCCTTGAAGGAACCATTCCCCATTCCCATTGAGCCCCCATAGGGCTCAATGGGAATGGGGAGGGAGGTAATAACGGGCACATTACAAATGGCTTGTTATTAGCTCCCTCTTCCCCTCGCGGGACCCGGAAAAGAATTCTGTTTTTACCAGACGTCTGTTCCGGGTCCCGCAAAGGGAACCTCGTAATCAGCGCTCCCGTAATGAAGGGTGCTGGCCCCGTACCGGCACCCTTCATTACAGGACCACAAGGGTCGTAATGAGGCCCATTGACTGGGAACAGGTCTATTTTGAACACGCAAATTAAAAGACTGGCTGAACCTATTGCCTCATTTGGAACTTTTGTTTTAGGAAAGGAACTGTTTCCAGAGACAAGAGACAATCTATTATTCAGACAAAAGGGATACACAGTTTAGCATCTGTAATCTGCAAACAGAGACTGTAGAATCCAGATAAAATAGGCAAATGTTAGTATGTATTAAAAGTTAGTTTTGCTTCCTTAAATGATCGAGATGGGAAACCAGAACAGTAACCATTGTCCTCCCTCATGAGGAGAGATGTCCATATTGGCCAAGGAACAAATGCTGCAAGCTTACCTATACATGCATTATTTACATGTGCATAGTATTCATTATCAAATTACTGTCATTGACGATTAGGACTACATTTTTCATTGGTGCACAGAGCGTTCAGGTTCCTGTGCACCCACCTAATGATGTACACATGCAACCTACAAAGGTACCCAGACCTTACATAGTCATTCCAGTTCCTAGAAAAGATGATCGAGTGACTGAACTTGAGACGGATGTGACAAAAAATGACACACGCACGAAACCTGGGGTAACAAATGAATTGCAACGCCAGAGACAGGGTCGGCAAAGTAAACCCGAGAAGGGGGTGAGGGAAGGTACACATACACAAATAATGAGCACATACACACCTGGTCTAGTGTCAAGAAGTTCAGAATCACATTCCAGAGAATGGGGAAAGCTCGGACAAACAAAAATGAGAAGTTCCACACCAAGAGAAGTTGAGAGACAGATGGAGAAAGCTGAACGTTTAAAGAGACAAAAGACTTTAGAGAATGAAGAAACAGAGACAGCATCGACAAGCACGCCTGACCGAATGATGAAGAGGTCAAGTTTAAATCCTGCAAGACGATCAAGTGCTGAGATACTGGCAAAATCAATATGGACGATGATCATAAACAGAGCCAGAAAGTACCAGAGGGATAAATAAAGACTTACCGGACTTTCTCCTACTCAAGTAATACTGACGAAAATGCCTGCATCATTGATGAAGATACCTGAGAATGCTCCAGCAAGAAGAAGCTATACAGATGTGTTTAAGGATGTGGTTGTAGCTAACTACAGGAAGACCTTAAGAATTAGAAGGAGCACACAAGAAGACAATAATGAATTGAACGATTACTTGGACAGCACAGCACACTTGGAAAACAACATATGGTACCAACACATGAAGGAAGTTGGAAGACGACCTTCAGAGGAAGAATGCTTTGTTTGTGCACTCCTACCTTACAGCATGGGAAGTCAAAAATCGTTGTAGCTGTTAAAGTAGATGTGCAGACAGCACACTGCCTGTCGCACATAGCAATGTGCAAGACCAGAGAACAGTTCGTGGGAAGTGATGCTTCACTCAAATGGGCAAATGAAGCGACGGACCAGATGAAGATGATTATGTCCACGACATAAAGACAAGAAATAATGGCAAAACAAAGAACATTGTGATAAGATATGAAAAACCTGGAGTTAAAGGAGCGGAGATCAGAAGGGAAACAAACAAGAAACTGAACGACCAAGGGAAATCTCCGGAAGAAACATAAAGATGGAAGAACAGAGGCCAAATGCAAATCTGGGGAACAGTGCTTTCACCAGACGGATGGGAGAAAGGAGTAGTGATCTGCAGAGTATGGATGATCATTGGACACTATAAGGAGACCATTGAAAATGCACAGAAGATATACAAACCCCTATGGCCGAGACTGCAGTGATCATGGTTCATTATTGGGCATGTGGATCCAAAGCATATATTAGGTTGCTGAACAATTGGGGAGGTATATGTACATTGGTGACCTGATTATTGACAGTTTCCCGAAAGCAGATGCTCACATGAGGAAGAAGAGAGCTGTGGAACTGATGAGCCAAATGAAGAGAGATAATTACTTCTTTGCCAAATCAGAAGAAGCCTTTCATTTCATCCCATACGAACACACGCTGTTTAGCTTGACTTCATTAGTGTTCACAACAATCCTGATGTCAAGAGTTCAGATTGGAGCAAATACTAAATGGTTGCAGATAACCAGATGGGAATTACTGCAGACTATCAACACAACGATAAAGAGATTTAACGCAATCAAGGAAGAGCGATTCGACTAATGACTCTCCAGAACAGATATGTCCTAGATATGATCACAGCTGGTGTTTGTGCAAAAATCGGAGAATCATGTTGCACATTTATACCATCTCACGATGACGAAAATTGAACCTTAACAGAAGCCATAGGTATGCTGACGAAACTACAGAATCAGATGATTGATGACAGTTGGTTTGGATCACTGTTTTCATGGGTTCTGCAGGTGCATTCAAGATCCTAGGAGCCCTGTTGGTGATGATATTGCTTGGATTCTGTGTTTTCAAGATAATAATCTCTCAGTGCGAGAAAACTGCAGAAAAGTCCACAGGGATGAAAAGAATGATTGACGTTGAGTGAGGAGGGAAGCCCAAAGACCTGACTGATGAAGAAATAAGAGACTTTGTGAAGGCCGGAATTTATGCACCAGAAGGAACAAAGTTTCGGCATCCGAAGAAACATAGAAAATATGTGGGAAAATTGATCTATTGCAATCCAAGTGGAGAATGTCAACTTATGACATGGAACAAAGACGAGCATGTAAGAACAGCAGGATGTTTAAAGGGAGTGATAAAGACATTGGGCCTCATTACGAGGCCAGTGGTAAGGGGTTAACGGCATCGGTAAGGATGCTGGTGCCGTTAACCCCTTACCGCCGCGTCTGAGGTCCCTTAGCGGGCCCCACTAAAGCCGAACTTAGCAGGACCCGCCAAGGGACCAGGGAGCTATTTGCGGGCCCGTTATTAGCGCCTTCCCCATTCTCATTGAGCCCTATGGGGGCTCGAATGGGAATGGGGAATGGTTTTCAGAATGGGGATGTACCAGGTCCTCCAAGGTTGGAATGACCGGTAAATCCCTATTCTGAGAATCCCTAATAGCACCATGGCTATCTCCAAAGTCGTAATGAGGCCCAAGGACTCAAAAGGATCATTTCTGCAGACCTAGATGTCCAGATACAGAGGATGACAGAGAAGTGAATGCAAGGAAAGAAGTAAGAATGGTCAATGAATCGCCCAGAGGGGGGAGTGAAGAGGAAGTGCCAAGTATCAGCCGCACCCCAGCCACCCCCTTTGAAGTGCCGGGAACTTTCGCGCCAAAATATGTGACGTATGAAGAACAGATAAACCAGTACAGAGCCGCAGTTGGGCTCTGCCCAGTGCCTATCAGAAGAACAGCACCTATTGAAGTACTGGCACCTACGCAAACCTGGACAGCAAGGTACCCACTGAGAAATCCATACCTACAGACACGACAAAGGGACGCTTGTCAGAATGGAATACCCGAAGAAGCCAAGAAGATACTAAAAGAAGATGACTGGTGACGTCACGAGAGATCGGACTGACAGACATAGAGGGTATATGATGACCCAAGAATGCTGATAAAGAGACAAAATGCCATGGATAGGTGACATCTTGGGCCTAAGGTGAAAACAGATGATTTTAAGATAAAGAAACTTATGCCATATGCACGATGAAGAACCAATTTAAACGTATACATACGCAGGGAAACCGCAAGAAGTAAAGAAATTGTGAAAGCTTGCTTATGCATAATAGTAAAATAGATTGTTGCAAGCGCCAACTATACATATCTACCTCAAAAGCACTATATAGATGAGCGAAAATTCACTACGCACATGAGCAGAATTGAATCAAGGTTGCTAAAGGTCTCAAGAGGAAAGGGCCTCAGCTAACAATTCAAGAATTAAAGACAGAGAGAAATCCTGCTGAAGGTAACTATGCAAAGAAACGAAGGTTGTGTCAGACTGGAATAGATTAGCAATGCCTATGATTTAAGAGAAGAATAATAAGAGTAAGAGTCTCCTGTTCAGCAAGGTCGAGATAAGCCGCAGATGGTAAACGACTGACAGAATGAAATCAAATTCACAAAATTGCACGAAGAAGAGGCCTATTTCACAGTGTCCTAGTCACGTGGCAAGGCAGGCCGAAAGGGTTGAGACTTTCACACCTACTCATGAAGTCTTATCCTACCCATCCTTCCTAACTTTCTCAGACCAAGAGGCAGACTCATGGCCAAACTACAAGGCAGTAATTGACACACGGCCACTAAGGTGATGAATGGCTGTAACATAAATTGGAGGGAAGCTGGGGTACAGACTTTACTCCCTGCACCTGGCCTCATTATTCTGCATGCTGCTAAGCACAAGTGGAAAGTATGTGTGGGCTCAATGCCAACCCAATCATAGTGGACCATGTAATCTAGGGTCCTATAGAGAGTACAGCCAATAGGATGTCGTACTTTTTGTGACGTTTACAGTGGCCAATTTGAAGGAAGGGCTTAGTTGCCCCACTTGACATTATTATCCAATCCCCTCTCCCTGTTACCATATACAGATATACGACCTATATTAAAGTTACCTCCTATAACCAATCGAGTTGCATGTTAGGTTTTTAAGATTACACGTCAATGATGACAAGTTTTTGGCATAAATGATGTTGTTTTTCTGAAATTAGTTGGAGTTGAAACGAGAAGGAAGATCGAGTGGTTGCTGATGTTCATTGAACTCCCCGTTTTCTGTACTTGGTATTAAACGGACTCCCTTTGCCAAACTATTGAGTTGTCATTGTTATTTGATGCGAGAGTACGAATCTGCATCCCCATATATCGCTAGGGTGCTGCTACTCATCTTAAGGGGCTGTTTGGAGACCCCCAGTTTGGGGTCCATCCAGTTCAACATGGTCTCCAGTCATGTGATCGGATGAGAATAGACTTTGGGTCGAGGTACACCGAGACCAGAAGATAAGACCATGCTTCACTCCCTTTTATTCCAAGGTGCAGTGAGCCTCTACACGGCTGAGTTCAAAGGTATTAATTGAATGGCAGATCGCAGGAGTGATGATGGATGTTGGGCTAATTGGGTTGGGAGGCCAAACCCCAAGCACCTGGAGTCCCAGTTGCTTGCTGCTAGCATGTGGAATCTTCCAGAAGGATACTAGCTGGCCAACCAATTATAGAGGGCCACATATTAAGGAGCCCTAAAGATTTATAAGCCACTGATATGTCGTAAATTTTCATCACACGGAAGATAACTTGTACTTGCGATGCGCTTAGTTGCCCACCTGACCTTAGAGATCCAATCACGTCCTTGTAGCCCATGGAAAGTATATGTAGATGTTCCCCGTTGACCAACTATAATCCTGAGTAGGTTTTCTTATTTTGCCACGTATCTGGACATCACTCATGATGAATATTCAGTATATAAGTGTTGTTTCTTATAAAATTCTTAGAGATAAGTTTGTGCGGCGTCTATTGAGGTCCGTTGTACTCCCTGTTTTAAAGATGTGTTATTAAAACAGCTTATCCTTTTGCCAACTTCTTGAGTCGGTCTGATTATTGATGTTTGAGTAGGATCTGCATCCCCATCCATCTCAGATACTGTTACCTCTTCTCAAAAAGGACTCGTCATCCAGGTTCAGTATGCTCTATTTCGTATCCTTGCGATATGGGTTGACTTTTCTTACCCTACTGGTCTGTACACCCCAAATGTCTCTCTTGATTGTATTCTCTATCTTATCCTCGGGATGTGGGTCGACCTTTCCCTTTTCCCAAGGTATAAAGCTTTCAACTTTATCTCACTCACTGGCTTTCGGATTTCTCCTTAGCTCATTAATACAGTCCCGGTGCAATAAGATTCTAGTTCTGTTTCTCTGCCGCTCCATGGTTTTCGTGTTTCTCTTTACCTCGTTAGTACAGTTCTGTTTTATCAGATTATTTCCATTTCTTTTTGCATTAATGCTGGGAGGAGTTTTGTTTAACTTATAATGAGTCCCTCTTGACCTTCCAGTTTTTCCCAGTCCCTGTATTACCTTCTGTTTTCAGATGTAACAGCCCCAGTACCTGTGGAACATTGTACTCTTTCTTGCTTTCTTCGTAGCTCTGTCTCTCTCCTTGGGTTCCACTCTTGCCTTCTGGATAGCACTGGTGGTGTCGGCATCATTATACAGCCGGGCTTCCCACCATGAATGCTTTATGGTCATGCCACCACCAAACTCTCTGTTTCACTGTTTTTCGATTTCCTCTGCTTTCACATGCTGGTTCCTCAGCGTTTCTCGCTCCACATCGGAGCTGCTCCTATTTATGTAGGCTCTGTCTTTTGTGACACACCCGACTCCTTCTGCTCTGCTACGAACAGGGGGCTTCCCCTCTTTCTATCCGTCTCTCACTCTCTCTCTAGACCTTTCCCACCCATTCATGTTCCGTCGGCGGATCCTTCTTTTTCCAATTTTGTGCGATCACCAATGCCCCTGCGATCATCAAAATCACATACAACTTTCACTGTGTTTTGGTGGCTAGGTCCCCAAGTGGTCCTCCTGCCCCCAACATAGTCAAGCCTCTATTTCCCCTTCCTCTGCCCCCCCAGAATTTCCTATATAGCATCTTCTATATTTTCCCAAAACCGTAAAGTGCACTGACACTCCCACCAAAAATGCTCCCACAACCCTTCTGCCCCACAATCCCTCCATTACTCATTGCATACCTTCAGAAAAAAGTATGGAGTCTCACCGGTGTGAGATGCCACTGGTTCATTAGCTTTACCCAAATCTCTTGCAATTGGGTTGACCTTGTGAGTTTGGGGATATTTACTCATAGTTGTGCCCACTCCTTCTCTTCAATCAGCGAACCTACTGAATGTTCCCATTGCTTCATGTAACATCTGTGACCTGCAACCTCATTCTGTTTGATATATTCGGCAATTGTACCCACCATATGTTGGTCCTCGGAGTCTGATATAATTAGTTTTTCAAAGGGTACAAGGGGTCTTGTTTCTGCCTTCCTAATCATTGGGTGCTGCACCCAATGCCTTAATTGTGCATAGTGAAATCTATCCCCCTCCCCCACTGAGAAGTCAAGTTTGCACTGATTGAAGGATTTTATCACCCGCCTCCCTTCAAACATATCCCGTAGTTTAAGACATACCCCCCTTTTTCCATGTTGCTGAAGCTGGACCCTCTCGCTCCTGGGGAGAATTGGAAATGTGGTGAATCCTGCTATGGTTACCAATTCATCCCACGAGTCTCCCACCAGGGCTCCAATCTTGCTATAATACACGTTGGCTGGTCTGTTACTTTTAGGTTTCCACAACAACCCCTCGAGGCAACCCCCCCACTAGGGATTCATCTATTTGTCTCCAGACATTCTGCCTATCATATTTTACCCAGTCTTTAAGCACCCTACTCTGTGCCGCCAAGTAATATGCCCTAACATCTGGCTCTCCCATCCCACCCCTATTTCTTGGCATAGTCATTACAGTTCTTGCAACTCTAGGTTTCTTACTGTTCCATATGAATTTCCCAGTATGCCTATGGATAACTTGATAAAAGGACTCGGGAAGCCTCATTGGGAGTGTCGTGAAAAAGCAAAGGAGTTTCGGTATAATGACCATTTTCAAAACATGAATCCTTCCAATCCACGATATAGACAATGGGCCCCACTCCTGCAGATTTTTCCCAATTTTTGCTACTCGAGGGGTGGGAGTAATTTGCTATGAATAATGATTCAATGGGCCTCATTACAACAGTGCCGGTCCGGAAACAACAGTGCTGGTAAGCGTACCGGCACCGTTGTTTCCAGACCGGCACAGTACAACTCTGCGGATGAGTGCCCTCCCGCCCGCAAGGGTCCGACCTGCCTGGTGGTACGCTACCCGCTCACAGAGTTCTCACGGGAGAACCAGCACTGTTGTTAATCGTGCCGGTGCTTCCGTGTCCCCATTCCCATGGAGTCCTATGGGACTCCACAGGAATGGGGACTAACAAAATTGCTGGCGCCTGACTTCCCAGCCACCGGACTTGGAATAGCCTGGTGGCACCGGGAAGTCAGGTGCCGGTAATTCATTATGGGTTTGGTGGCTACCTGCTGGTTTTACCGGCACGGTACCAGCCAGACCCGTAATGAGGTCTTTAGTAATATTAACCCCCAAGTATCCTATAGCCTTGGCGGTCCAGGAATACTGAAAGGACTTTTTGAGTTCCTGTTATTTCTACACAGGAATCGTCAGATTCAATACCTCTGATTTTTTAGTGTTGATTTTTAGCCATGTTACTAACCCAGATGTACTCAATTCCCTGTCCAACTCCCTCATCGATCTATCCGGTTCCCAGAGTATTAATGATAAATCGTCTGCAAATGCGGCTACTTTATGGATCCATACCCCAAACGGAACTCTCACAATATCAACTGACTCCCTTATTGTTGCCATTACTGGTTCAGGGTGAATCGCGTAGATTTATGGGGACAGGTGGCACCCCTGTTTAGTGCCTCTAGAACCCCTAACTGCGCCCGATAATTGACCATTAATCAACAATTGCAGCATTGGATTTGAGTAATTAGCCCTTATCTTTGACATGAATTTGGTCCCGAATCCCATTTTCCCTGTGGTATGAAATAGGAACTGCCACTCAGCTCTATCAAATGCTTTTTCAGCATCCAAAGCAATTACTAGAACCGGGATAGTCTTTACATTGACCTTTTCAATTAAATGTAGTATTCTCCTAGTGTTGTCCCAGTTTGTCTGCCCCTTATAAATCCAGATTGGTCAGTGCTAATGGGTCTCGGATGTAGATGATCTAATCGGGAGGCTAATATTTTTCTATACATTTTCGCATCTATGTTAATTAGTGCAATTGGTCTGTAGGATTTACAACTTGCCGACTCCTTCCCTAATTTTGGAAGTAACACCACCATAGGCTCTTCCATCGTTGGGGTGGTCCTTCCCATTACCCCAAAAGTCATTGAACAACAGAATCAAATGCGGAATTAATTATTCCCCAAATGCTTAATAAAAGTCGGCTGTAAACCCATCAGGCCCTGGTGATTTATTGATGGGCAGTGATGTTATGGCCCTACAAACCTCCTCCCCATTATGTCTTGTTCCAATTCCATTTTCTCTTGTTCAGATATTGCTGGAGGGTCACATCCCTCCAAATAGTCCAATCGCCTCTGCTCTACGGGATTATCAGATTTATATAATTCCGTATAGTAAAATGAACATTCCTGAATAATGTCCTTTATCTCTGAACCCTCCCTTCTCACTCTCTTTTTAATTTTTAATATGGTTCTTGCCTTTTCCTCTTTCCTTACCAACCTTGCCAGCAACCTATCTGATTTATTCGCCTTTGCAAAATATTTCTAATTAAGATACAGCAATGCACATTCTGCTTCCCTTGGCCCTATATTCTCTCCAAACTTTCCCACTAACTCCCACACCCATGCTTGCCATTATCTGTTTCAGTTTTTCTTCCAGCTCTCTTTCCAGACGTCTTCTTTCTTTATCTCTTCGGACCTTAACTGCAATAATCCTACCTCTAATTGTTGCCTTAAATACATCTCACCTTACATGCTGGTTGTTGTCCCCCAGTTTATTATCGAGAAAGAATTCTTCTATACCCCTTCGTAACTCCTCCCTCCTCCCTCAGAATTTCGGACTTCAATATATATGCTGGATAGTTCTACTTCCATAACCCGGACAATATGTTTTTCCTTCTCACTATCAGGGTTAGGGGGGCATGATCCGATAATGTTATAGCTCCCACCTCAATTTCTAGTACCAGGCCTAACAAATTTCGTGATACCCAAATGTAGTCTCTCCTAGAGGATGTCCTGTGAACATGAGAGAAGAAGGTATATCCTTTGGTATCACCCCTCTTTTCCCTCCAGGTGTCCTCCAATGAAAGTCTCTCTATTTTCTCACCTAATTCTCTCAAGGGTCTACCTTGCTTTCCCCCCCTTCCACCACTCCTATACACCGCAGGGTCCCAGGCTATGTTAAAATTGCCTGACAATATAATCTGGCCTGTAGCAAATTTTTCAAGCTTATTCAACATTTTCTGTATAAATCCATCCTGACCCGAGTTGGACGCGTATAAGGTGGGCAGTGTATAGCATTACCCCTTCCCCTGTGGAGTCACCACTACATATCTCCCGATGGTGTCTGTTTCCCACTGCCCAACAGTGATGTCTAAATTGTTCTGCACCGCTATTAACACTCCTCCTTATTTATTCCCCCAATTAAACTGGACGATTAATTGCTATCCCTGTATCCTTATTTTAAGTTTGTCGCTAGCTTGCACATGTGTTTCCGGTAGGGTCAAGAGGTTTTTCACTTTGGAGAAATCTTTCCAACTTCTTCCTCTTCAGGGGCGAGTTCAACCTATTAATATTCAGAGACTTCATTCCTAAACTATCCATCTTAGCCATCACCTGAGTAGACCATCAATCTAACTATACTTGTCATAAATCTCCCCGTCTCACCTGGGATCGCTTCTTGCTCTGTTCCGCGGGAGGATTCCTCTTGTGGACGGAACGGGTCTTGTATAGACTCGCTCGAGTCTCGTCCGGCTGCAGAGCGCATTCAGAGTTCCGGGAAGGCCGCTGTTCCAGGATGTCCAGGAAAGTAGGTAGCGGTCGCTAAGAATGGGGATTCCAGGAGTCGAAAAGAGGGAAATGGAAAAGGAAGGAGGAAGGGAACTAGGATCTTGGATAGAAGATTCGCCGAACAGCACACTCACGTCAAGTCACTACCTAATGATAGCGTTGAGATGCGCGGGGCCGCAGGGGCGTGGCCAATTTATAGGACGTGCCGTGTGCGACGTGAAAGCTGGTGTGAGGCAAGTCGCTTGTTCGGCCATGTTGGGAGTAACAAGGAATACAAGCCCCGGCGCGATAAGGACCAGGAGGTCCAGAAGGGACAAGTTCTATGGGTCATGACAGCATGCCTCCTCCGAAGACCTGTTCCACCAGGTTTGCCCGGGTGTATGAGATGGAATCTTCTAAGCAGTCGAGGGGTATTTAAGTTAGAAACTGGTTCCCAGGTTCTCTCGTTAGGAGGGTATCCTTTCCATTCAACCAGGTATTGAAGTCGACCCCGTTTATACCTGGAATCACATATTCAGGACACTTCATATTCTAGCTGATCATTCACAACAACAGGACAAGGTCTGCAGGATTTTCGGGAGGATTGGAAGTAAGGTGTCAATAGGGAGGTGTGAAAGACTGGTTGTATTTTCTTCCAGGAATCGGGTAGCCTGAGTCGGAATGAGACAGGATTGACGACTTCCTTTAAGGAAAATGGTCCATAGTACCGAGGAGCCAATTTGTTTGGCCGTAGATGTCGAGGTAATAGTTTCGAGGAAAACCAGACTTGATCACCAATAGAATAAGAGGGCGCTGGTCTTCTCTTGGAATCCGCATAGAGCTTAGTGCGTGTTTGGGCCTCTTTCAATTGTTCCTTGGCTTCCTTGTGAATGTTGATGAGAGTCTGTATCCAAGAGTCGAGAGTAGGTACTGGAGTGGGATGTGGAAGAACAGAAGGTAAAACGGACGGTGAAAACCTTGACTGCAATAGAAAGGGCTGACCTTGAGTGCTGAGTGGTCAGAATTGTTGTAGGCAAACTCGGCCAGGGGTATGAGGAGAGACCAGTCATCCTGAACCTTGGTGGCAAAACATCAAAGATATTGCTCCAGAGTTTGATTTACACGTTTCGTGGCTCCGTTGGTTTGTGGGTGATAACCTGATGAGAGAGCGCGTTGGATCCCTAGAATACGACAGAGATGTTTCCAGAATTGTGAGCATATTGAGGTCCTCGGTCCGATATGATCTTGGAAGGAAGTCCATGGAGACGGAAAATATGTTCCAGGAAGATTCCAGCAAGTTCTGATGAGGATGGTAGTTTATACAAAGGTGTGAAATGAGCCATATGGGTGAACAAGTCTATGGTTACCATGATGGTCGTGTACCCTCGGGAAGGTGTTAACTCCACAATGAAGTCTGTAGCAATAAACTCCCATGGTCTTGTTGGCAGCGATGGTTGCAGTAGAAGACCCGCCGGTCTCTTGTTATCATGTTTGTTTTGACTGCAGACAGTACAAGCCTTGACGTACTGTTGTACGTCGGTCTTCATTTGAGGCCCCCAAAACTGTCTTTGTATAAGACGGAGTGTGTTAGTTATACCACGATGACCGGAGTGAGGGGTATCATGGCAAAGGTTTATTACCTTGTGTTGTAATTTCTGCGTAGGAATGACCAGTGCATTGTCCTTGAATAGATATTCTTCCTTGACTCTTAGATTCCATGGATTTTTCCTTGAAATTTCCTTCCAGAGGTCAGAGGACTGGGTTTGCGCTCAGATTTCTTCCAGGAGGTTGATTGCTTGAGCCACATAGATAGTTTGGGGAAACATTTTAGGATAGGCCTTGTCCTCAGTGGCTGCGTAGTCTGGACGTCGAGATAAGGCGTCAGCAATCATGTTTTGTGATCCGGGAACGTGAGTGATTTGGAACTGGTATTGGGCAAAGAAGTAGGCCAACGGGCCTGACGACTGTTCCTGCACTCCAAAGACTGTAGGATTTGGAGATTCCGATGATCTGTGCGGACCTGGACTGGATGTCTAGCACCCAGAAGTAGGTGTCGCCATTCAGTGGAGGCTTGGCGGATGGCCAAGAGTTCCTTTTCCAGGACAAAATAGTGAGTCTCACTGGGGGTCAGGGTTCGTGAAAGGTAAGCAATGGGGTGTTCCATTCCATCCTCAAGTTCCTGTTTCAAGACTGCCCCAATGGCGTAGTTAGATGCATCCGTTTCCACTAGAAATGGGCAATTTGTGTCGGGCTGGGTCAGGACGGGGGCTTGTGTGAACCCTGTCTTCAATCGTTGGAATGCTTTATCTTGCGATGTAGACCAGATAAAGGGGGTGTCCTTCTTCAATAGAGCTACGATTGGCTGAACAATCTCGGAAAAGGTAGAAATAAACCTCAGGTAGAAGTTGGCGAGCCCCAGGAAGGATTGCACCTGTTTCACAGAAGTGGGAGCGGGCCAAGCCAGTATGGCCTTTACCTTCGAAGGGTCCATGCCAATTCCTTCTGGGCTGAGGATGAATCCTAGGTAGTGAACAGAAGTAACGTGTAATAAGCATTTTTCGGGTTTGGCTACAGTTTGTTTTCACGAAGTCGTTGTAGTACTGCCTTTACGTGTTCTTCATGTTTTAGAGTATCTTTGGAAAAAATCAATATGTCATCCAGATAGACAATGACGAAGAGGAATAACATATCAGAGAACACCCTGTCCAAAAAAAGCTGAAAGACTGCGGGAGCATTGGCTAGTCCAAAAGGCATGACTAGGTATTCAAAGTGACCAAAGGGTGTTCTAAAGGCTGTCTTCCATTCGTCCCCTTCCCGGATTCGAATTAAATGGTAGGCACCCTGGAGATCCAGCTTTGTGAAAATTACGGCTCCTCTCACAGCTTCCAGGATATTCGAAATCAGGGGCAGTGGGTATCGATCTTTGAGGGTGCATTGGTTTAAGCCTCGATAGTCGAGGCAAGGTCTGAGTTCCTTGGTGTCTTTCTTGGGAACGAAGAACAACGAAGCACCCGCTGGAGATTTCGAGGGTCTTATGGTGCCGTTTTCAAGATTGGTGTCGAGGTATTCCCGAAGGGCCTTTTTATCAGGTTCGGAAAGGATGAACATTCGGCCGAAGGGAATTACAGCTGAGGGATCTGTATCTATGGCGCAGTCTTCAGGCCTGTGAGGGGGTAATGCTTGGACTATGGCGGTAGAAAATACATCAGTAAACTCTTGATAGGACTCTGGAACTTGTATGATATTGGAAACCATGAGCAGTGTTTCTTGGTCTCTTGGAGGTTCTTTAGGAGTTATCGAGGAAGGGTCCAGGGAGAGACAGTGGGACATACAGAACTCTGAGCCCAGGAATAATGATCCTGCTGTCCAATTGATATATGGATTGTGCTTTTGTAACCAGGGCATACCCAAAACCATGGAGTAATGGGCTGACTTAATGATGTCGAATGTAATCCGCTCTTGATGATGATTTATGGAAAGTTGGATCTCTTTAGTCTGCAGGCTTATGGGTCCTGAAGAGAGGGGTCTTCCGTCAATTGCTTCCACCGGCTGCATGGTGTTTCGTGTCTCGTACGTAATATGATGACTAACAACCCAGTCTTGATCAATGAAAATTCCCATAGCTCTGCAGTCCACCAAGGCCAGAATGGGATAGGTCTTGTCTTTGGAGGGCGAGAGGAAGGCCTGTAGTATCACCAAACTATTTTGTCCAGGAGAGTTCAAGGATGGAATTGATGTGGAGTAAACATCTCTCTTCCGACACCTCGCTCCATCAAGGATCGGGAGCTGGCGTTTCCCGAACGCCGTGGAGGGGCTAGAGGGCATTCTCTAACAAGATGTTTATCTGAGGCACAATACATGCACAGGCCTGTGTGGATCCTTCTCATCCTTTCTTGAGGGGAAATAGGCCTACGGAAGGCTCCGATTTGCATGGGTTCCGGATCTGTGTCAGAATCGGTTTTAACAGAGGTCTCAAGGGTATTCTTTTGAAAAGGTGTCTTGGTCTTTCTCCTTTCAGCCATTCTTTCCTGGATTCGAAAGTCTATCTGCAGGGCTAGATCCATAAGAGCCTGGAAGGAACTAGGACGAGCCACCCGGGCTAATTCAGCCTTAATGTCCTCGTTTAGACCCCTGCGAAATAGAGTGAAACTTGCTTCAGAGGACCAATCCGCTTCCTTGACCAGTTGTTTGAATCTAGTATCGTATGTTAGCATATCCTGGGTACCCTGTCGGAAATCAAGTAAGTGTTTTTGAGCACTAAAAACCTGTTCTGGGTGGTCGAACATAGTCTTGAGTGCCTGAATGAATCCTTCATAATCATCCAGGATGGCATCCCCTGAGTTGACTAAGGGTGTAGCCCAGGTTAACGCGTTCCCTGTGAGGTGCGAGATAATGAAGCCCACCTTCGCCCTGGAAGTTGAAAAATAATAGGGCTTAAAGGTAAAATGCACCAAGCAGGAATCCAGGAATCCACGTAAGGATTTTGCTGATCCATCATATTTGTCCACCACTCCACCAAGTAACACACTGTCCATGTTAGCGGGGTCGCGAGACAAAACTAGCTGCTTTAGCGCAGCATTCTCAGCCTTTAAGTTCTGTACTTCAGTTGTGAGCTCTTGCATGCCACGCATAAGGTCCTGGACTGCTTTCTCCATAGCAGGATCTGTGTCGGTCGTTTGGCGTCTCAAACTGTCATAAATCTCCCCCCCGTCTCACCTGGGATCGCTTCTTGCGCTGTTCCGCAGGAGGATTCCTCTTGTGGATGGATCGGGTCTTGTATAGACTCGCTCAAGTCTCGTCCGGCTGCAGAGCGCGTTCAGAGTTCCGGGAAGGCCGCTGTTCCAGGATGTCCAGGAAAGTAGGTAGCGGTCGCTAAGAATGGGGATTCCAGGAGTCGAAAAGAGGGAAATGGAAAAGGAAGGAGGAAGGGAACCAGGATCTTGGATAGAAGATTCGCCGAACAGCACACTCACGTCAAGTCACTACCTAATGATAGCGTTGAGACGCGTGGGGCCGCGGGGGCGTGGCCAATTTATAGGACGTGCCGTGTGCGACGTGAAAGCTGGTGTGAGGCAAGTCGCTTGTTGCGGCCATGTTGGGAGTAACAAGGAATACAAGCACCGGCGCGATAAGGACCAGGAGGTCCAGAAGGGAAAAGTTCTATGGGTCATGACAATACTTCCAGTGGATACTTGATTGAGATCCCTCTGCCCTCCTTCCCTCCTAACCCTCCCCTACCTATCCCCTCTGCCTCCCTCTCTGGGTGGACTCAACCGGCCTTTAGCCCCTCCCGATCCGCCCTGCCGGAGATTGACCCCGAACCACAACCAAGCCCCTATCCGTGCAGGCGACCCAAGCCCATATTTCAATCCCAACTCCCACTTTACCCCTCCCCCTCACCGCTATATGCTAAAACTCTTGCCCTCCCTGGGGTACCTTACATAGACCTTCTTCAGAGCTGTAAGCTCTACCAGCCAGCATTAGAGTTTTTCAGAGCGGTTCTTTAGTCCTCTGGCCATAAGGTCCCAGGGCCCCTTCCTGTCCCCCAGTGTACCTTTACTCCTCGTGTTTCTACGCTTCATTGATATCCACTCCCATTCTTTCTTCCTGTCCCGCGTTGCCTTTGTCGGCACACTGGACCCTGCTTCTTCTTCTAGTCCAAGTATACTCGCACCTTCATTGCAGGACAAGATCCGATGTTGCCTGCCATCCCACTCGAACACCATGCCAAAAGGAAATGTCCAACGATACCAGATGTCTTTATCACGAAGGAAGCTCACAAGCGGGTCAATTTATTTCCTCTTGATCAATGTTATCTGGGGCAAGTCTTGGAAGAGTTGTAGTTCTGATCCATTATAGGACAACTGTTTCACTTTCCTTGCTGCCCCAGTATTCCTTCCTTATGTCTGTAGTAATTTCAGTTCGTCTTCCCTTTCAGATCTGCCAAGTCAGTGAATATTTGCAAGATTGAATCCTTAATTTTCTTGTCTTGCGTTGTTCCTTCTCTCCTCGTCCTCTTCTATGACTAGGAAAATCAACAACAAACGCTGGATTAGTTCCCGGGCTTTTATGTGATGTGAGTGACTTGCTTCCCCCCCAATGGAAACCTCCCCTGTCAATCTGGCTTCTCATTGGCTGGTATTGCCATGTCCCGCCTCCTTTAAAGGCTGCCGTGGTTTCCCAAAGTGCCTGTTTCTGCTGCCTGCCAGGAGAGTCCCGCTCCCAGGCAACTCCATCCCGTGAGTCCCTCCCCCCCCTTGGAAGTCTCTCTCTCTCGCCATGTGGGTTCGGGCACGCGGCCCCGCCAGAGCGGACCCGCCCCGCCGAGTAAGCCGTCTCTCCCTCCTCTCCCTTCCTGGCGGGGAGAGACGCTCGGCGGGCCGCGTGGGCCGGCTCTCCGCGACCACTCGCGCTCCCCGCAGGCCCGCCGCCACCAACCCGGAACCCCGGGCTACCAGCCGCGGCGCCACCCCCGGCGGGCTCAGGTAAGGCTGGGTGGGAGGGGGCCGCTCCTTCCGTATCGCGGCCCGTTGCCGCGAACCTGTAGAGTCCCGGGGAGGACGGGTGGGATGGGGCTACGCTTTCTGTCTCGCGGCCCGTTACCGCGATCCCGCAAAGTCCCGCTACCCCTCCCGGCACCCCCACCACTCCGGGTCCCACCTCACATCTCCCCATCACAAACCCTGGCCGATTGGGCAAGGGAGCATTCCGGGACAGATAGTCAGCCACCAGCTGGAAACCCGCAGGTCTGTGTAAGGTAAGGAAATCGAACGGTTGTAGAGACAGGAACCATCTAAGCACCCGCTGGTTGGTATCCTTATGTCTTGCTAGCCACTGTAAGGGGGCATGGTCGGTATACAACGTAAAGCAGCGACCCAAGAGATAGTACCTGAGGGTCTCTACCGCCCATTTGATGGCCAAACACTCCTTCTCAATAGTGGAATAGGCCTCCTCGTGAGGTACGAGCTTCCTGCTCACGAAACAGACGGGTTGAAGTTCGTCCTCTTGTTCCTGTGAAAGTACTGCTCCCAGCCCCTGATTCGATGCGTCCGTCTGAAGAAAAAACTGGCTATGGAAGTCGGGGCACCGAAGTACTGGATTTGAGGTGATCCTCTGCTTTAGGACATCGATAGCTTCCAAAGCAGCGGTGTTCTTGGTCAAATCGGGAGATCCTTTGTTCCTCAAAGCGTCAGTTAGTGGAGCTGCCACCGAGGAGAAATCTGGGATAAATCTACGGTAGTAGCCTATGAACCCCAAAAAGGCACGGATCTGTTTCTTCGTGGATGGAGTAGGAATCTCGTGAATGGCCTGGATTTTCGAGAATTGTGGTCGTATCGTGCCTCCGCCTACCAAGTGTCCCAGATATTTCGTCTCGTGTGCCCCTATCACGGTTTTCTTCGGATTAATGTGTAGGCCTGCCTTAAACAACTCAGACACCACTTGTTCCAAGTGGTGTACATGGTCTGTCCAGGTCGTGCTATACACGACGATGTCGTCTAAGTAAGCCGCAGCATAACTCTCATGGGGATGTAGTATGACATCCATCAGTCTCTGGAAGGTGGCTGGTGCACCGTGTAGCCCGAATGGCAAAACCTTAAATTAGTATAGACCTTGGGGAGTTGTAAAGGCAGTCTTTTCCCGGTCCGCGGATTTCAAGGGAATCTGCCAATAACCCTTAGTTAGGTCAAGCGTACTTAGGAAGTTAGCGGATCCTAGCCTTTCCAACAGCTCGTCCATTCGTGGCATAGGATATGCTTCGTAATTGGAAATCGTATTTAACTGTCGGTAGTCCATACAAAATCTAATTGTACCATCGGGCTTTGGTACCAACACTATCGGGGATGACCATGGGCTGGTTGATGGTTCGATTATATCCATACGGAGCATCTCTTCTACTTCGTTTCGGATAACCAGCCTTCGTGCTTCTGGAATACGATAGGGCCTTAGCCTAACAATCTGTCCGGGATCGGTTTTGATCTCATGTTCGATTAGATCGGTCCTCCCTGGTAAGGCCGAGAACGCTTCTCCAAAGGGTGACAGTCTGGTCAAAAGTTCTGACTTCATCGAAGGAGTCAAGATGGTTCCCCATTGCACGTCTTCTAGCTTGCCCTGTTCACGATTCACATTTTGTTCTGAGGTATCCTCACCGATATCCATTGTGGCTACCAATAGAGGCGCGTTCCATGCTTTTAGCAGGTTCACATGGTACACCTTGTCTGGTGTGGCACGATCGGGTTGGTGGATCCGATACGTCACAGGGCTGAGTACCTCCTTAACTTCATAAGGACCTCTCCATCTGGCCAATAGCTTGTTAGTACTGGTGGGTAGTAGGATTAGTACTTGGTCTCCTATTCGGAAGGTCCTCATCCGACTTCCTTTGTTATAGTTTTTCTCCTGGTTTGTCTGAACGTGTCCCAGATTTGTCTCGGCCATCGAGCGGAGTGCTGTCAGATGTTCCTTCAACTCTTCGGTGTACTCTGTTAAAGAGATCTCATCCAAAGTCTCCCATTCTTCTTTTACAAGATCCAAGATGGTTCGGGGTTGCCTTCCGAAAAGGAGCTCGAATGGAGAAAAACCGGTAGACGACTGTGGGGTGACGCGTAATACCATCAAGACCAAGGGCAATATGCGGTCCCAGTTCTTCCCATCTGACCCGGTCACTCTCCGTATCATTTTCTTGATCGTTTTGTTGTACCTTTCGACAAGGCCATCAGTCTGGGGATGGTATACCGAGGTGCGTAACTGATGTATCTGCAGTCTTTCGCATACCTGCCGAAGTAAGGTGGACATAAAATTGGTCCCTTGGTCGGTGATAACTTCCGAGGGTAACCCCACTCTTGCGAAGAAGGGAATGAGCTGGTCGCATAGTTGTCGGGCTGATGTTCCCTTCAAGGGAAATGCCTCTGGATACCGCGTAGCATAGTCAACAATGACTAGTAGATACTTGTATCCACGGGATGCGGGTTCTATTGGTCCAACGATGTCCATGCCTATCCGCTGAAAAGGAACATTAATAAGGGGCATCTTCTGCAAAGGGGCTTTTGCTGGTAAGACGCCACTTGTTAGCTGGCAAGTGGGACACGCCTTACAGAACTGGGATACTTCACCGTATATGCCTGGCCAGTAGAACCGTCTCAGGATGTTCTGCTGCGTTTTCAGGGAGGTCATATGCCCGCCACAGGGGTGGTTGTGTGCCAGTTGCATTATGACCATTCTATGGGGTCTTGGTAATACCAATTGTTCCTTTACAGTCCCATCGTCCGCCTTATATTTTCGGTACAATAGTCCGTGACGGAACAGAAAGCCAGGTCCTTTTGTTACGTCTGGATCTTTCTCATTGGCCGCTCTCTCACGGGCTACCCGAAGGGTGGGATCAGTTAGGGTTTCCCCCCTCAGGGAGTCCTCATGATCCTCGGGTTGCCAGTTAATGGGTCGGGTCATGTAACTGGCTTGGCACCACTCTAGTCTATTCCGTCTTTTATGTCCGGGAGGGTTTCTAGAGTCACCTATGTTCGTGGTTCTGTTACTCTTCGCTCTTTCTTCATCCAGTGCTTTACCAAAGTGGGGCAGGTCTGTTCCCAGGACCACTGGGGTGGGTAGAGTAGGAAGGACGGCAGCCTTTAATTGAGTGGTTTCATGATTCACCTCTATCTGTACCTTTCTCATCGAGTATGTTTTAATGTCCCCATGTATACACTTTATTGGTATAGAAATGTTAGGTAAATTAGGGTTATTACTCACGGTGGGAGATATGGCTGTTTGTCGACTTCCGCTATCCAGCAGCGCCCGGGTCGGTCGTCCATCCACCCTTATATCCACGATGTATGGACCAGGGCTACGTACTTCCGGATGTGGCTTCATGTAGCCAATTTCCATAGGCTCTGTGGTCTTCCTTCTGGGGCAAAACCGGGCAATGTGACCCCATTCACCACACTCAAAGCACTGGGGTTGTCGAATTCCCGGGATTATGGGTGGCTGTTTCTCCTCGTATCCTGTCTTCCTTTCTTCTGGTTTCCTGGAAACCTCCTCCGGTTGCCTCCATCTGGTGTGTGCCACTTTTGGGCCTTTTTGTATCTGATGTTCAAAACCCGGCGACGTCATCCTTCCTGGTATACTTGTTGAGGAGAAGCGACTATACCCGGCCTTTTGGTAAGCCGACGCAATGTCCACGGCTTCCGCCAATGTAGGCCTATGGTGTTGCCTAACCCATCTTTGCATTGGGCTCGGCAAGGCTTCTATGAACTGTTCCAGGATTATTTTATCTAGGAGGGGTTGGTTGGCTGGTGTGGGGGATTGCATCCACTTCTCCGTCAGATCTTTAATGCGGTAATATAACTGCCTGGGACTCTCTCCGTTTCTTAACTTGGTGTCCCTTAGCTGAAGGCGATAGGCCTCCTCATCCAGGCCTAGCCGGTCCAGTACAGCTGCTTTAATTTTCCCATATGGAGTGTTACCATTGGGGTTCACCGCCTGATATGCACCCTGCATTACCCCAGATAATAAGGGAGCAACATACTGTCCCCAGCGTTCAGGCGGCCATTGTGCATTTCTTGCAATCCTCTCAAAACTTGTGAAGAAAAAGGCTGGATCCTCTCCCTCCTTATACTTCTGGAGCAGGGTGGACGGCACCATGGGTTGGTTCCTCGTGCTGGCCACTGCATCTGTGAGCCTGATAATGTTCTCATGTTGTTTGTCCTGGGCCGTGGTCTGTAGGGTGCCCTGTAATTGGATGGCTTGCTGGAACGCCTGGCGGTCAGCCACTGCCTGTTGCCTTTGCAGCTGTATTAATTGCTGCAACTGCTGTTGGCCATCCGTCAGGGTTTTAATTAGGGTCTCCATCGCGTTGTCGCAAATCCCACCTTCGTCGCCAATGTAGAAATCAAGACCCGGACCAGGTTTGGGTTGCTGAAATTATACTTTATTCTTGTAATTTTAAACTAAAGAAAATATAGTCCATAAACTCCTTGAGAGTTACTCCACTCTTAGGCAGCCTTCCAGGGACGTGATTTAAACCCTCCTACGTCTCCTTGGTGTCCGGATAGGCCCACCAGTTGTTCCTTCTCTCCTCGTCCTCTTCGTATGACTAGGAAAATCAACAACAAACGCTGGATTAGTTCCCGGGCTTTTATGTGATGTGAGTGACTTGCTTCCCCCCCAATGGAAATCTCCCCTGTCAATCTGGCTTCTCATTGGCTGGTATTGCCATGTCCCGCCTCCTTTAAAGGCTGCCGTGGTTTCCCAAAGTGCCTGTTTCTGCTGCCTGCCAGGAGAGTCCCGCTCACAGGCAACTCCATCCCGTGAGTCCCTCCCCCCCTTGGAAGTCTCTCTCTCTCGCCATGTGGGTTAGCGCACGCGGCCGCTCCAGCTCCACTCGAGCTCCCCGCAGGCCCGCCGCCACCAACCCGGATCCCGGGCTACCAGCCGCGGCACCACCCCCGGCGGGCTCTGGTAAGGCTGGGTGGGAGGGGGCCGCTCCTTCCGTATCGCGGCCCGTTGCCGCGAACCTGTAGAGTCCCGGGGAGGACGGGTGGGATGGGGCTACGCTTTCTGTCTCGCGGCCCATTGCCGCGATCCCGCAAAGTCCCGCTACCCCTCTCGGCACCCCCACCACTCCGGGTCCCACCTCACAGCTAGGTATTCTACTAGTTCATCCATTTTCTGTGCATCCTCTGCAAGTTCCTGGAGCACTGTCTCGATAGTATCCACTCTTTCCTCCAGCTTGTTGACATCCCCTTTTATCTCATGTAATGTTGAAGCTAGCTCCTCGCGCATCTTGTCCAGTTGTGCCTGAACTGTTTTCCTTATTTGGGCATGCAGCATCCTGCACAACCAATCTCTTTCACACGCATGTGTGCCGAGGAAGTGGGCTGGGACTGTCTCGTCCCAATCCACATCACTGGTGCCAGGATGTCTGGAGTGCCTGAATAACTGAGACCACCATGGGCCGTGATTGGTCCACGTCTGGGATGCCTGCAAGAGAGTGCAGATCTTCTTTTGGAAGTCCTCGATTTTGGCACAAAGCTAATCTTGGATAAGAGAAGGTGCTCTACAGCCATTCCAGGTCAATCACCTGTGTTCTCACCAAGTTTCAGAAGGAGCCAAGTCTCCTACACGAAGAAACAGACTTGTGAAACTGCCAGAGATGCTTTGGAAGGTTTTGGCACCCTTTGCCCTCTGCTGTTCCGTCAGACCCTGCTTTCTTTTTTGATCAAGAAGGTTCTTTGCCCCTTTGGAGTAGTGGGAACAACTACTCTCAGCGCCCCCTGCTTACCCACTGAACGAGCCCCTTCGGAAGTGTTCCTGGGCCATCCAGTGAACTCTCCAGATCTGCCTCAGGGTACCGGCAGCACCGTCGCCGTCTAGAGTGCAGACCTGAGACTTGGGACATTGCTTGCTTGTGGTCCTGTGCATTCTCCCGCCACATTTCACAGGCCTAGCTCCTCTGGGTCCTGAATTAGGAGTGCATAATGCTGCCCGAATCCACAAATCCCGCGTCACTAGCTGGTGGTGACGGTCGCTGTAGATCCCCTGCTGTTCTGCTCTCCTGTGCCTTGAAGCCAGCTGCACCAGAATTTTCTTCATACCTTCTTCAGAAGCGGAGGAAAGGCAACTGTCCCGTCACAGACAACCATTCTCCACTGCAGCCGCTGAGAGCCAGAGCGCCGCAGAACGGCAGGACTCGAACCTACTTGCGATCTCGACTAAACTGGCGAAGTTTGGTCCGGACTGTGCCGAGGGTCGGTGATTACTTGCATCACTTACCAGTGGTCCCCTGGCATAGCTGATCCTTTTTAGGCACGAGTTCCCCTTAAAGTTATTCGAACTCGGCTGGGTTAGCCTGCGCTCCTTAGCGATTCTTGCCATTGGAACACTGCTTTGCCACCAAGGGTAGGGCCTACTCGAATAGTGTGAACCAATTCTTCATCGCCGCAAACCCCCTTCCTGACTTGTGACAGCCCTCACAAGAAGACCCGCTTTTTGTTCATCTGTGCGATTGTGTGTTTTTACACACAACTGTACTGTTCAGCATAAGGCTCCACTCTTCTTAGGGTTGAACTCAAAAGTTGGGGAACGAACTCTGAAGAATTACCTAATGCCATCTGTGTGTTAACTTAACCCTCTCTTCACAGGTTGTGGTTGTATCTCATCACTAAATTGCATTAGGAAACATAATCTATATATGCTGTATAGTTTAATGATTTGTGTGATAACTGTTTTCTCAATGCAAAAGTTACTTGTGTCTATTTGGTCCGGTAGACAATAAATGTATAGATGTTTTTCATATACACTTGTCTAAGAGTAATTTGTGGTTCTGTGCTGTGTGTGCTTATTGTGGGCCTCCGTTCACTCTCACCCCTCCTGAGACTTAGGGCCTCATCACGAGTTGGGCTGTAGCCCTTAAATGCGGTGGTAATGGTATTACCGCCGCATTTAAGGGCTGGCCTTATCACGAGTTGGGCGCTAAATCGGCTGTTTTACCTCCAGCTTTTTTCTGGAGGTGAAAATCCCTGTTTTCGGCTTTATTACAGCCGGCTGTATTAGACCGGAGTATTAGCACCGAAAATTCCCCATTGGATCCAATGGACCCAATCAGGAATGGGGATTTACCGTTAAGGCCCAACCCGTGATCTGGTGGTAATACAACTGGACCGGTCGGTGCTAGGGCTATTACAGTCTGCGGTATTACAGCCAGGATTACAGCCCAACTCGTGATGAGGCCCTTAGTCTTGACTGCCTGCCAAGCTACCTAGATTGGTCTGGCTTGTCCAGAAGGTTCCCTTGTTTCACTAAACCGAGGGTGGCCTCCTAAACTTCTGCCCACCAGGTCAGAGTTTAGATCCCATCTTAACAGTGGGCTCACCTCCCTAGTCTTACTGAGGGGCTCAAACTTGGGGCGAAGTGATGAGTTCCCCCGATTCGTCACACCACCCATATATTGAACATTACAACCATGGGAGCTGCCCTGGAATGGGTATTTGTTTGTGCAGCATTTCTAGATTTCCTGAAGGACCAGCTTGAAAGCACATATGAAGATGTGTGCCATCATGCCTGTGTATGGGAGCTTGGCAGAGATTCTGGAACCCTGAAGATCTTTAGCCCTAGAGGAAGATATGGAGATACACCAGCTGGAGATGTTGAGGAATGCAGTGTCTATTTCAAGCTATTGGACCTGTTGGGTGTGTCCAGTGTAAGGAAGGCATGGAATCAAAGTAAGACAGACACAAGTGACCACAGTTCAAGGGTGTTTATTGAACTTCATCAAGGGTGTGATAATTTCCTATCTAAACCTAAATCTAAGATGGGAGCAAGCTACCACCATCAGATAATAATAACACAGTCCTAGTGGAGTCTCGTTAAAATAAAAGGGCCTATACTAAAAACCTATTGCCAATGCTTACCGCTAATTTACAAAATGTGTGGGGTAATGTTCATGAAAAAGAAAGAAGTGTTCACAAAATGATAAGTCAGGATGGTCAGGTCGTTGGTCTTTCTTGCCCACGTTTTCAGCATGGGACAAGACGGTTCACTCGAGCATAGTACACTCTTGGTCTTCTTCGGCACAAGGACACAGTTCTATTACAAGCATCAGGGCCTTCTACCCCCAAGTGTCTTAAGTTATCAAATGTCTCTTGCTTTCGAAGGCCTAATGAATCAAACAAACAAAAAGTTCCTTTCCAAGTAATCAAGTAGGGCGATTCACTCTTCTTCCTGGATCCCCTTCAGCCGGGCTCAGATCCCTTTTCCTTCCACAATTCCTTCTCGGGTGACTCACGATGCACCCTTGATCTCCTTCAGTCGGGCTTGGTTCCCTTTTCCAAAATTAGTCTCCCTCAGTCGGTTTCGGGCAAATTACAGTTTGTATGCCTCTTCTCGGGTGACTCACGGTTCACTCCGGATCCCCCTCAGTCAGGCTCAGATTCCCTTTTCACAATTAGCCTCCCTCAGCTGGGCTCGGACCAATTAAAGTTCGTATTAGCTATCGAGACTTTTGAATGTACACTCGGTTTACCTTGACCCATTTGCAGGACCACTTCGATGTTACAGTTCACAATTTTACACTCTCAGTTGGATACCTAACACAGACCTTCGAGTGAGAACCCACGTGATGCCGAACCACTCTGTATATGGTATCTTGGGTACCTCCCAAAGTTCAATCACAAAGTTCAATTACTTCTTCAGTTCCAAGTATATGTGTGTCGCTCATCGGCAACGCTTCACACATGATTCTCTTTATACAGTGTTGCCACTTGCAGCCTTGGTTCTAACACAGACCAGTCTGCTATCAATCGCTGTGACTCACTGGCTGTGCTGACTTTACTGGCGCTGCTTTATTGTGGGTGCCAAGGACAGTACCATGGCGACAATCGCTCTTCACTGGCTCGGCTATTGATGCGGGAGAGCCCCGGGCACCTTCGACACACAATGCACCTTTCTTCAGCTTTAATTCCTGGTCTTATGTTTCTTATTCTCGAGGGCTCTTGAAAGTAGCGGTTTTCCTCCAAAAAGGTCAAGGGCAACTTTCTCCTTGCAACTCTTTTTGGTCTTTCCGTCTTTCTCCCCGTATTAAACTGCCATCTCGGAACTGCTGCATCCTTGTGTGTTTTGCCTTGCTCAGCGTGTGCTTTCATGCTCCGCCTTCTAGCTGTGTGGGGAAGTGTGATGGAAGTCAGGTGTGTGTAATTTTTAGTAATTGCCTGACTCTGCCTGACCCTCATGTTGGGACATGTCAGGTATACGGCTCTGGTGTTAGTCTGTTGTCGCTCACGGTGAACTATCTGTGAAACAATATTTGTGTCGGGAAAAGGGGTGAGGGGTTGAGTTCCTAGGTATCCTACCTGGTAGGATGGGGAAACAGTATTACAAGGAATGGGATACTGTGTCTCACCCTCTGGTGTTCCACCTCCACTCCCTGAGGATCCCTCATCCAGGTGATCCTCCTGCACTGGTCCATCCCCAGGAACTCGATCCAAAAGCGATGGCCTTGTCCTGGCCAACTGTATGATAGATCCCGAGGACTGGCGAGTGAGACACCTTCAGGTTTCTCACACCAGGCACCGACCAATCAGTACTCACCTGGTCCATGTGTTGTCTGTAGTTGGGAGTGGGGAGACTCACTGGAGAGTTTGGGAATTAAAAGTCCCAGGATCACCAGCACGCTATCTGGCAAGTGCCCTGGAGATAACTTTAGATCTCTGGATAGGGTTAGGCAATGATTATTTGTAATGGCCCCTTCAGCCTCCACAGTTGCAATGTTATAGTAAGCCAGCTAGAGGACAGATAATGCTGATAGGATGGAGTATATGTTGGGGGAATTGACAGTAGGTAACACCCTGCAAGGTGTAGAACGGGTAAGATCTAACAGCAGTTGATTCTGATAATTAGAACATCATCAGCTGAAGTACACCTTTTAGTCAAAATGATCAACAAGGTTCACACTATCCTCTGGCTGGTTGAAAGGTCAGAAATGTTCAATCTGTAACCCAAATTATTACAGAACTTTACCCATACATGCCACCATTCTGCATCACTTTGGAAATGAGATTGTGTCACAGAAATGGGGAGAATAGAATTCTCCCATTAGATTACATTAGGCTAACTATTATTTTGCGGTTAGTAATGAAAAAGTAGCAACATTTTAGGTTGAAAAATCAGGACCCTCCCACCTAAATCGTGAGGGTTGGCATGAATGCTAAACCCAGTTGATACCGCAAAGCTTTGAAAACCTCTTGGGCATTTTGCCCTACGTGCAGAACATTGTTGTGGTGAAAAGACAATTGCATGTGTTAGAAATAGTTTTTGCTCCAGAAAAACACATTTTTCAGATCACTCACCAGTGTGCCACCGTATGCACACCTTCTATTGTTATATGTATGAAAACGTAAACAAGGCAAGAAAAATCAATCTCTGCTTGCCTCTATAAGTCTGATAATGTTTTCTGTTCTCTTAGTAGGTTTGATAGTATATTGCTGTACATATAGAGCAAGTGAGAACACGGTTAGTATCTACGCTACCAGACCTCCAAGCAGTGCCAACATTATGGTGTTATACCCTAGTGTTAGAATTGACAAAGATATATGGGATCCAGATAGTGTGACAGAGAAAGAGATTGATGCCCTGGTGAGAATGTAATTTTTGGGGAGATTAACAAAAGTCTGTTGCACACTCTATCATCCATTATGTGGTTTGGTTAATTGAGTTAATCTTCATGTGAAAGTTGAGTAAATTCCATGATCATTTGAAAAAATATAGACGATATACGGTAATCAGGTTTTTATATGATTTCATTACTTGGACAATAACGCAGATGCTGATCTTGCCAATGCATTTCGGACATCACTTGTCCTTCATCAGGGTCTATAGATCTCATCTGATATGTATCAATCAGTAATGTAAAATTTTCATGAACAAAGTTTAAACCATTTGTAGGGACATAATGTAAGCACTGTAATGTCATGCCATAACGTAATTAACATCAACATCATCACACATATACGTTGGCAGAATCAAAGATTCAAAAAAACACAGTAGGCCACGTAGCATACACAACAGGAACAACATATAAGAGAAGATTTAGGAAAATGAGAGAACATGGCAAACATTATAATACAGTATGTCATTATCGCAGTCTCCACCTTATTATGCAATCTTACCCTCAGATGCTCCAACAGACAACAAACAGCATGGGCACACAGAGGTAAAGAAGTTAAATATTTGGCCTGATGGTAAGATCCGGATAGCGAAGCCAAGGTCAGGGTGGAATAACAACAGCAGCCGAGGATTTAGAACAAAGCCATACCAGAAAACAAAGCCAAAGGGTCAAAAGGGTTTTCAGCAGATCAAGGAACACAGAGGTATAAACAAAGAAGCTCACCGCATTCTGGGGGTTTACGAGCGCCAGACTCTGTGCACAGCCTGTATTAATGCAGGATGCCGACAAAATGCTGTTCGCCGTGTCGTCACACGCTGCATGGTGAGGCAGCCAGGAATTCTGGGCTTTGTAGTGTGTGGCTGTAGGTGAGTATTTCGTTGTTGGGCCAACCTCCACGCAATACGCCAATCTCACTGTTTCCTCAGATAACGAGGAGGCAAAGTCAGCATCATGACATAGAAGCTGGAGGAGAGCAGAGAAACTGGTACCACCGTCGTGTGTCGAACGGATGACGGTCCTGAGAAGAACTCTTCTTTACGAGACCTTGATTGCAGAGGTTGCACAGCAGGAAGCATTGAGGTTGGCAGCTTTCCTGTAGTTGCAGAGGTCACGCTGCAGTAAGTGTGAGGTTTACAAGCTTCCCCCATAGTGTCATGAATCGCAGGGTGCGCCCCTTTTGGGCCTCATGGTCCCTGCCACAACGGACTTATACCCATTAATACCTCCAATATGGCCGCCCAACGCATTCCCTTCTCGCTCCATGCATTGGACGTAACCTTTCTCTATTTCTAGACCACGCCTTCCGCGGCTTTGCGCGTCTCAATGCTATTGCGAAGTAGCGACCAGACGTGTGCTCCGTAGCTCGCGGTTCTTCTCCTTTCCACTCCGCTTTCCTTCCTCGAAACCCCCCTTTCCTCTTCCTCCTGGATTCTAGCTCTAGCAAACTTACCTTGCCTCCTGGATTCCTGGATTCGGCCTCCTGGAAAACTGAACGCATTCTGGATTCGGCAGAGACGTGGGCCGCCTTCTTCAAAACCCGATCCATCCGAAAGGAGGCAGCATCCAAAGACACCGGAAAAGAACGGATTCAGGTGAGAAGGGGGGAACTCCTTGACAGTTTGAGACACCGCCCAATCAAAAGCGATATCGACATGGAGGCTGCTGTGCAGGACTTGATGCGTGGTATGCAGGGACTATCAACCGAGGTACAGAATCTGAAAGCGGAGAACGCCGCTCTCAAACAATTGGTCCTATCCCGGGATTCTGCTACAAAAGAGAGTGTTATACTGGGCGGAGTCGTGGATAAATACGACGGCTCAGCAAAGACCCTTCGTGCATTCCTGGATTCGTGCTTGGTTCACTTTACCTTCAAGCCTTACTATTTTGCGAACCCCAGGGCCAAGGTGGGTTTTATAATCTCTCACCTTTCCGGGAATGCCTTGACTTGGGCCACTCCCCTTGTTAACTCTAGTGATGCCCCTCCTGGACGATTATGATGGGTTTATACGGGCCCTAAAAGACATGTTTGACCGCCCTGAGCAGGTGTACAGCGCACAAGAACGCTTGTTAGACTTTCAGCAAGGGGCCCAGGATATGCTCACGTATGTGAGCCGATTTAAACAACTGGAAAAGGAAGCTGACTGGCCCACTGAGGCGAGTTTTAGCCTGTTCGGGAGAGGATTAAACGAAGAAATTAAGGATGAGCTGGCCAGAGTGGCACGACCAAGCTCATTCCAGGCATTAATGGATCTTGCCATGCAGATTGACTTCGTTATCCAGGAAAGGAAGTCAGAAAAGAAGAAATCCAGGGGAACTCCTTCCAAGGTATCATTTGAGGGTACCCCCAGACCGGAAATCAACCCAAGCCCAGTTTCAGAATCCGAGCCCATGCAGATTGGGGCCTTTCGTGGACCCATATCTCCACAAGAGAGAATGAGGAGAATTCATACCGCCTTGTGCATGTACTGCGCCTCAGATAAGCATTTGGTTAGGGAGTGTCCTTTAGCACCCCCTCGGCGTTCGGGAAACGCCAGCTCCCGATCCTAGATGGAGCAGAGCTTCGGGAGAGAGATGTTTGCTCCACATCCATTCCATCCTTGAACTCTCCTGGACAAAACAATCTGGTGGTACTACAGGCCTTTTTATCACCATCCAAGAATACAAACTATTCCATTTTGGCCCTGGTAGACTGCAGAGCTAAGGGAATATTCATCGATCATGAGTGGGTTGATAAACATCAGATTCCCTACGAAACACGAAGGACCATGCAGCCTGTGGAGGCTATCGACGGAAGACCCCCTCATATCAGGACCCATAAGCCTTCAGACCAAGGAGTTCCAGCTTTCAATAAATCACCATCGAGAGCTGATCAGGTTTGACATTATTAAGTCAGCTCATTACCCCTTGGTATTGGGCATGCCCTGGCTACAGAAACACAACCCATATATCAACTGGTCTGCCGGTTCCCTATTCCTTGGCTCGGAGTTTTGCATGACTCATTGTCTATCCCTAGAACCTCCATTAACACACCCTAAGGAACCAACAAAGGAACAACGGACACCACTAATGGTATCCAATGTCATGCAAGTTCCTGAAGTCTACCAAGCTTATGCTGATGTGTTTTCGACTGCCATTGTCCAGGCCTTACCCCCACACAAACCTGAAGACTATGCAATAGATACAGAACCCTCTGCTGTGATTCCCTTCGGCAGGATGTTCATTCTTTCCGAACCCGAGAAGAAGGCCCTAAGAGAATACCTGGATACCAACCTTCAAAATGGCACCATAACACCTTCGAAATCTCCTGCTGGTGCTTCTCTATTCTTTGTTCCCAAGAAGGATACCAAGGAACTCAGACCCTGTCTTGATTATCGCGGGCTAAATCAATGTACCCTCAAGGATCAGTACCCGTTACCCCTGATTTCAGATATCCTGGAAGCCGTGAGAGGCGCATTGATATTCACCAAGTTGGATCTCAGGGGCGCCTATCATTTGATCCGTGTCAGGGAAGGAGACAAATGGAAGACCGCCTTCAGAACACCCTTTGGCCATTTTGAGTACCTAGTCATGCCCTTCGGATTGGCTAACGCCCCGGCAATATTCCAACGCTTTATGGATAGGGTGTTCTCTGAAATGCTGTTTCTCTTTGTCATTGTATATCTGGACGACATACTGATCTTTTCCAAGGATCCTAAACAACATGAAGAGCAGTGAAGGAAGTTTTGACTCTGAGATCATAAACTCCTGGCCAAACCTGAAAAATGTTTGTTTCATGTGACCTCCGTTCACTACCTAGGGTTTATTCTTACCCCAGAAGGAATCGGTATGGACCCTTCAAAGGTAAAAGCCATATTGACCTGGCCTGCTCCTACTTCCGTGAAACAAATTCAATCTTTCCTGGGACTTGCAAATTTCTACTGGAAATTCATATCTAATTTCTCCGAGATAGTTCAACCGATTGTTGCTCTCCTGAAGAAAGCCACTCCTTTCCTCTGGTCAACACCACAAGATATGGCGTTCCAGCATTTAAAGACAGAGTTTACGCAAGCTCCTATCTTGGCTCAACCCGATACTAGCCGTCCTTTCCTGGTAGAAACGGACGCTTCAAATTATGCCATTGGCGGAGTCCTGAAACAAGAATTAGGAGATAAACTGGAACACCCAATTGCTTACCTCTCACGAACTCTGACTCCTAGTGAAACACATTATTCAGTCCTGGAAAAAGAATTGTTAGCCATCCGCCAAGCCTTCACTGAATGGCGACATCTACTTTTGGGAGCTAAACATCCAGTTCAGGTCCGTACTGACCACCGGAACCTCCAGATTCTACAGTCTTTGGAGTGTAGGAACAGTCGTCAGGCGCGTTGGGCATATTTCTTTGCCCAGTACCAGTTCCATATCACTCACGTTCCTGGATCACAAAACCTGATCGCTGACACCTTATCTCGAAGACCTGACTACGAGCCCACTGAAGACAAGGCATATCCTCAGATGTTTTCCCCCACGATCTTTGTGGCCCAGGCAGTCAACCTCCTCGAAGAGATCCAAGCCCAAACCCAATCCTCTGATCTGTGGAAGGACAAATCCAAAAGAAATCATTGGAATGTAAAGGTCCGGGAAGGTTATTTGTTCAAAGACAATCTGTTGGTCATCCCTACAAAAAGACTACAACAGAGAATAATGAATCTCTGTCACAATACCCTACACTCCGGACATCGTGGTGTCACCAATACCCTCCGTCTGATACAAAGGCAATTCTGGTGCCCTAGGATGAGACCCGACGTACGGCAGTACATTCAATCCTGTGTTGTCTGCAGCCAAAATAAACACAATAACAAAAAACCAGCGGGCCTTCTACTACAACCTACATTGCCAACTAGGCCTTGGGAGATTATCGCTACGGACTTCATTGTGGAACTGACACCCTCCCGTGGGTATACCACCATCATGGTTACCATAGACTTGTTCACTCATATGGCTCATTTTACGCCCCTGCGTAAATCACCATCCTCTTCTGAACTAGCAGGAATCTTCCTGGAACACATATTCCGTTTGCATGGACTCCCTTCCAAGATCATTTCGGATCGCGGACCTCAATACATCTCACAATTCTGGAAACATCTCTGTCAATGCTTAGGGATCCAACGTGCCCTTTCGTCAGGTTACCACCCTCAAACCAACGGAATCACAGAACGTGTCAATCAAACCCTGGAACAGTATCTTCGATGCTTCGCCACCAAGGTCCAGGATGACTGGTCGCACCTGATACCCGTGGCTGAATTCGCTTACAATAATTCTGACCATTCGGCACTTAAGATCAGCCCCTTTTATTGCAGTCAAGGATTTCATCCGTTGGTCCTACCTTCTGTTCTTCCCCAATCTCCTGGATCAAAACCCTTGTCAACATACATAAAGAAGCCAAGGAATTTTTGGAGAAGGCCAGGAAACAGACCAAGAAATATGCAGATTCCAGAAGAAGACCTGGCCCTTCTTATGCAGTCAGTGATCAGATCTGGTTGTCCTCAAAATTACTACCCCGACATCTACGGCCTAGTAAACTGGCCCCTCAGTACTATGGTCCATTTTCCATTAAAGAAATTATAAATCCTGTTTCTTATCGGATCGAGTTGCCTGAATCCTGGAAGAAGAGACACCCAGTCTTTCACACATCTTTATTGAAACCCTACTATCCATCCTCCCAAAAACCGTCCAGACCTCCTCCTATACTGGTCATTGACCAACTGGAATATGAGGTATCTCGGATTTGTGATTCCAGGTATAGAAGGGGCCAGCTTCAATACCTGGTTGAATGGAAAGGATATCCTCCTAGCGAAAGAACCTGGGAACCTCTCTCAAACATCAAGGCCCCACGGCTGCTCAGAAGGTTCCACCTCATTCACCCAGGCAAACCAGGAGGGAAGGGTCTTCGGAGGAGGCATGCTGTCATGAATCGCAGGGTGCGCCCCTTTTGGGCCTCATGGTCCCTGTCACAACGGACTTATACCCATTAATACCTCCAATATGGCCGCCAACGCATTCCCTTCTCGCTCCATGCGTTGGACGTAACCTTTCTCTATTTCTAGACCACGCCTTACGCGGCTCTGCGCGTCTCAATGCTATTGCGAAGTAGCGACCAGACGTGTGCTCCGTAGCTCGCGGTTCTTCTCCTTTCCACTCCGCTTCCCTTCCTTGAAACCCCCCATTTCTTCTTCCTCCTGGATTCTAGTTCTAGCAAACTTACCTTGCCTCCTGGATTCCTGGATTCGGCCTCCTGGAAAACTGAACGCATTCTGGATTCGGCAGAGACGCGGGCCGCCGCCTTCAAAACCCGATCCATCCGAAAGAAGGCAGCATCCAAAGACACCGGAAAAGAACGGATTCAGGTGAGAAGGGGGGAACTCCTTGACACATAGTAAGTCAGGTTCCGGTGGCAGGCAAGCACCGGAGAGCCTTTGGAGTGAGGAGAGCTGCTTTTCCGACTGGTGCAGGCCGCAGAAAACGGAGAGAAGCTGTTTGCCGGGCCACGTAGAGCAGCAGAAGCAGAAGACAAGGAGGCAGCAGAGCAAACGAATGCGCACGCCAGACCCGGTGAGTTGACTAGTGTATTGTGTCACCAGAGTGCTCCGTGATCGCCCGCTGGCCAAGTCTGGGTGCATGAAGTACAGAAATAGTATAGAGTGAAGTGGCAAAACAAACATTATTTTGAATACTGAAATAATGTGAAGTAGAATAAGAATTCTTTTGAAAACCGAGCTGACTCAAAGAGGTGAAGGTGGCAGAATAAGATCTTGTCAAGCAGACCAGAAATGTGTGATTGTATTAATGTGGGTCAGAATAATTACCACCAACAAGAGAGGGCAATATTATGAGAAACCAATACAAACAACTATTGCCTAAGCCAAAAGAGAATATTAAGAATCCAAGTGTTTGTAAATCTAATTGCCAGTGTGTAAAAGCGGCTATAAGAGGAACTGGCTTAAACTCACATTGCCAAAGCCAAACTAGTGTAAGAGTGAGAGAAAACCATTGTCAGCATTTGGCTAATGCGGAAGTGGGGAGACATGTGGGGAAAGAAGAGTGACAGGAAGGCTGGCCTTCTGACAGATGATATTCAGGAGGAATGGAGCATAACCTGCATTGTGTGTGGCAATAACAAGTGTGTAACAAACAGCACCAATGTGTTTCTTGTCTTCCCAAAAGAAGTAGTCAAACTTGATGTTGTGAAGCAAAAGACATTGCTAAAATATTTGGAAAACTACCCTTTACCAGAGACGTACTTGTAGTAGTTAGTAGTTTCATTTGTCCTGGCAGGAGAGTACACCATGTGTGAGAAACCTGAGGGCATCTTCACATCTACCCCCTTTGGATCCTCTACGCAGGAGGCCAGAGAAGGGCCATCACTTTTGGATCGCAACCCTGTGTGGAGGGTCTTTGGGGATTGGAGGTGGGATGCCGTTGGGTAAGACACAGTATTCCCCATCCTCTTTTCAGGATGAAAACCCTATGCCAGAATAGGTTATGGGATATTGTTCACCAAGTTCCCTTTTCTTGGTGTAATACGTGTGCGGAAATGAGCTAAAACATGGCGCCTGTGCACAGGCATTTTGGACATTCACTTCCAAACCGCAATGAAAGTCTACATTTCTGTGAGCTCAGTTAGAAGGCAGACATGAATTCTGCAAGCGTTGCAAGATTACATTATGAAACAGATGAGCTCATTATTAAGGATAGTTGTTGTATTACGCTCAAGGATGAGCCGAGAAGGGAGTTGGAGATGTGCAGGTTCATTGATAAGGGGTGCTGCAAACGAGCGTGCGAGAGACAAACTGTTGTTTTTCACTATTAACTGGATTTTTCTGCTCTTCGATGCCCATGCTTTGTGTCTGTCCTTTGGGCGGGTGCGGTTGGCAACCTAAGGGGGGGCAGGGATTTTTTCCCCCATAAGAGGTATCCTGATGGTAGATAGAGTTGGAATCCTGGGTGATATAGTCTTACTGAAAGAGAGGATGCTCTGCTCCAGACCCCGTTAGCATGTGTTATCTCTCTGCCTACCTGCCTTTGAACTGTGTAGTGTTGTCGTGGCTGAGATGACGTTTTCTTCTGCAACTGCACTAACGGTGATGTAAACGTTTATATAATCATTCTTGTTTGTTTGTGTGTTTACGTATAACCAATTGCATTTATTTCGATAGTTATTTGAATGTTTATGATTTGTGTTGAATAAAGGGCCTGTAAAGAGCCATTTATATTTCAACTGTTGGTTTGAGTGTGTATTATTGCCTCCTTGAGTCCAAGAACTTTTTGGTCCGGGTAACCAGGTAAGCGGTTTTGGGGTAATTACACGCGACAGAAAATCAAAACATAGTGGCACTGTGAACAGGATCTTTGTGCTGATATTGATGCCAAAGACCTTGATGAATCTGAATTTGGAGCTTGGACTGAGAAAGGCAATTTTCGTGTAAGTATCTAGAATGAAAGTGGGAGTGTTTTGAGGTATTAACGATAGGGACGTGAAAAATGTATTGATACCATGAGTTCCCTATTGAGGAAAAAAGGAAGCTCTGCAGGCGGAGTGTTATACTTCGGCCACAGGGTTCCCCCAGTGTATCGTTGCCTTCCTCTGTTTCGCGCTGGAAATGTAGCGCTAATGCATCCGTCTGGTACAGGCATCGGTTGCCGTGTAGACTGTTTGCAGGCAAAACACTTCTGTGTCACGTGACGCGTTACGTGCATACTGACAACGCACGTACGCATTAACCCCTCCCCCTTGGGGTTTAAGTCTGCCATTGTTCAGGAGTTCAGTGCTGCTAATTGCGGTGTTAGTCATTACTCTTTGACTTGTCCTCCGATCTCCTTATCGGAAGAACTCTTTTGCCAAATCTGGTTTCCGACGCGGAACGTCCCTGGACTGCCTCCATCCTTCCTGCTTGAACTCTGCTTACCTGGCATCCAACACGGAACGTCCCTGGACTGCCTCTGTCCTTCCTGCTTGAACTCTGCTTACCTGGCATCCGACGCAGAACGTCCCTGGACTGCCTCTGTCCTTCCTGCTTGCACTCTGCTTACCTGGCATCCGACGCGGAACGTCCCTGGACTGCCTCCGTCCTTCCCGCTTGAACTCTGCTTACCTGGCATCCGACGCGGAACGTCCCTGGACTGCCTCTGTCCTTCCTGCTTGAACTCTGCTTACCAGGAATCCGACGCGGAACTTCCCTGGACTGCCGCAGTCATTTCCTTACTGCATTCAAGTAAGTCTTACGGTTATACTTTTGTGCTCCTTTCCATACGCATCTACATAGAGAGTTGTGTATTTCGTCTAGGGGTAATCCTTCCTGCCTTGAGATACCTTAAGTCCATCTTCTCATATCTAAAGCATCTTTTTGGGAACTCATTAATTTCTGACTGCTTTTTCAACTCTGACCTGTATTGTGGTATTCCAGCTCCTCTGTCCATTTCGAACGCTCTGCTGATACATGCACTAACCCTTGACTAGTGCGTCTCTCATGCCGTCTGGGTTACTACCCCATACCAATCTTCCTGTTTATTATTTTCTCCTTGTCATTGCTTAGTACTGTTAACCTGGGATTTTCTAAATACTAACTCAGTTTACCCTCAGGTTAGTGAGCATCATTAGACATTCCTTGAGGAATCTATTTCTACCTGTTATCAAGCTTATTATGTGGAGTTTCTATTATAGGTCCTGACACATGGTCAGAAACCTGTCTTCCAAGCTATAGCTGCCTTTCCATCAGGTATTCACGGGCGTGGGGTTTTCTTGGTATTGAATGAACCAACTGCGAATTCCTGTTGTTAACCATTTATTTGATTTCTTGCAGCATTGGTTTGGCGGTGCGCTTGTTCCCCGCTCTTTTGTACGATCAACTCCTCTGTCTGTCCACATTGGAACAGCAGAGAGGTGTGTCGTAAAGAGGAGCCCCGCTTAGAGGAAGCCTGAATCTTTGTATTCAGGAGTGCTCGAGTACTGGAGATTGGTTACCGCTTCCTGTGCTACACTTCTTGCTGGGTCATTAACTCATCGCCCCGAGCTGTCAAGTGTGGTGAGTAACACGGAGACTGTCCTGAAGTAACGATCCCAAGGTGGACAAAGAGTCCATATGATAAATTGGCACAGACTTGGGCGTGTGGCACAGGTTTAAGCGAGTCCTGGGATACGAGTTTAGGAGAGGCGAGTCCGGCCGAGGTGGTGGGGTGCCTGCAACAGGTACCTGTGGAAAAGGGAAAGGAGTGTTCCTTTTTAGGTAGACGAGGGTCGATTTTGTTGTATGCGTTCAGAAGGATGCATCAACAGAAGGTAGAATTGCAGGAGCATGTCCAAAGGCTGGAAAAGGAGCTGGCTGCCAAGAGACAGATTGTGGTAATGCAGCAGCTTCAAATGAAGTTGTATCATGATAAAGCTGATAAATATCAAGCGGTGGCCAAGCGAGCTGCTGTAAGAGTCGCCCAATACAAATATAAGAAGAGAAGAGGGACGGTGAATACCTGCAAGGTAGCAGCAGTGATTGCCTCCACAGGGGTTGATTGGGACCCCGACCAATGGGACGGAGATGTGTTCGATAGTACCAGTTCAGAGAGTGGGTCGGAGAGGGAAGTGCCGTCCAAACCAGAACCTGGTCTGAAAGAGGTGACTGTTAAACCAGTCATGTATAGGCGAGCTGGGCCAAATCTGAATAATCCTGGAGGGGCTTTAGTGGCGTTGACAACTTTAGAGGATTATTCTCAATAGGAGGTTGGGGAAATAATTAATTGATTGAAACAGAGGGCTGGTGAGCCCTTGCTAACCTGGATGGTCAGATTATTCGACGGAGGTGTGGCAGGTCTTCTGGTAGACAAGACGGACGCCTCAAGATTCCTGCCATTGTTACAGGAAACACATATTCAGGGGGTATTGCAGGCAGGGCCCCCTCATGATGAGGAAGGGAAGGAACCGCAAGTGTTGTTATTACAATTACGTGCTCAAGGGTCTAATCGCAAATACCTGATTACATCGGACTGGCCTAGCAAAGAGAAGAAATGGTACACATTGAGACAGGCAATTCAGAGGCTTAGGGAGCATGCTATGAAATTAGCCATCCATGTCGAGGATCCCAAACATATGGGGGTAGTAGGAGGATGCGTTGAAGCTAGTGACTGGTTTAGTGCAGCATTCGACTGGGTATCATCATGGCTCGGGACTGCAATGAAGTTACTGGTCCCTGTTACTGTCTTCCTCCTGCTGATCTTCTGTGTGTGCCAACTGGGAGTATGATGTGCAGAGGCGATTCCTAATAGTGCGATGATGATGGTGACCGTGGGCAATCCAAAAAGAAATGGGAAAGCAAAGTCTTACCGAATTATTTTTGCTCTCACCTCCACATGACCACTGCAACCCTCCTTTCTTTCTTTACTTCCACTTAAAATGTTTTCCTTCAGTTCCAATATCTCTTGGGAAATGTACTTGCTACCTATGATTTGCGTTCATATCAATTGCTCCTAGATCAAGTCTTTCAAACTTTTCTTTCAAGCGATTTTGTGGCTTCTTTCTTTTTCTCGCTTCCCGCTGCTGTGAAGCATCTCTCGGATACTGTGGCAAGCATTTCAATTAAACACAGGCCGGGCTTTCTTTGCTTCCCTCAACTCACCAGTCGTGTAAAGATGCTTTCAGTCTTTCGCATCTTTGATGTAGGAGTCAACGTTGTTACCACTGCTGCTTCTGCACCTCCCCCACTCTGCTGTTCACCGGGCAGGGTGGCTGGTAACATTGTAGCACTCAGAGGACTCTTTCTCCCGTCCATCTGTGCTGTAGTGCACAATCCACACGACCTTTCAGAAATAACGATCTCTCGCCAGGGGGTCTCTGGCTTCCTGCCCCTTCGGTTCAACCCCTCAGTCTGTCGCTCTCCTTCACCTAGTTCGCCATCGACCTGGAGAAACTGCTCTTTCTAGTGCATATCCTTGCTCAAACAGTGTCTCAATGTTCTGCCTTTTAACCATGTGGGGAGAGTTAATAGGTATTAGGTGTGTGTGATTAAAGTCAAGTGCCTGACCCTGCCTGATCTCGTTATAGGGACATGTCCAGTGTATTGCATGGGTGCAAATCCTTTCTGCCTTAGACCTCCTCTACCTCGGCTCAGTGTTTTGTGTAGGAAGGAGGGTCTGCGAAGTTGGAATATCCCATAAAATAGGATTCACAAGGGGTTATTTGGAAAGGGGGATACCACGTCTCGCTTTCGGGTGTCTCTCCCCCACTCGCAGGTGATCCTCCCACACTTTTCCACCCCCAGGGTCTGGATCCAAAGGAGATGGCTGTGCACTGGCAACCTGAGTAAGGGATCCCTGGAGTCTGGGTAGTGAAACACCCTCTGGTTTTTCACTTTTGCCAAACAGCATGTTGAGTTTGCGGCACATGGATAGACATGTAAGGAGTATGAGGGACATTGAGGACAATGCAAAAAGCTTGGTGCCACTGGGACTACCAGCATGAGAAGCTTGAGGCAGGCATGGGGTAGGAGTGTCACGGCACAACTTCCAGAAGTGTGAGAAGCTTAGGACATATTCACAGACCATACATGTACTGGCTTTTGGGAGACATAGGAAACATCACTGCAGTGCAATACCGAAGACAACTGTACACTATACTAAACACCTTTGACATTGGCCTTTAATGAAGCATTGCATCGCTGTATACAGTTCATCAGAATCTAGAATCTCACCCTTCTTTCCCCTACTGAGCATACTATATATTCTCTGGATGGACCCAAGATAATGTGTTGGCCCTCTTTTAACAGGAGTAGGTAACTAAAATCATATTAGGTCAAGTTCACTGGTTTTTTGCAGACTTCATGCTCCAGCTTATATTGTCATTTCACCAGTAGGTAACCCTTTTCTTCAGGACTCTTTATGATTCTCTGTTGAGCACACTGTGATGCTGGAAATGCATTGGAGGGACGAGTCCTCCATGTCCTTGTCCTGTACTCCCTTATCATGTGTGTTCTGTGTAGTTTTTCTGCACAGGAGTCCACGTGGGACTCCTGGCAGTGCAACTCTTCCTCTTTTTGGTTGTGATGAACAGAGACCCTTGGGATACCCTTATGGCAACCATGGGTGGTGGGTATAACCCTGTACTCCTCGTGTATGTTTTTGGGCACCTGTGTGTGGCCCACAGAGCAGGGTATGGGCTGGTGGCAGCTCCATGCTGAATTTGACAGGTGCTCTGAGTATCCTCCATTTTGGGATACCCAGGCCCTGCCATAGGAATAAGTGGATTCCTGATAGGAGACAAGATGGCCCCTGTGGCCTCTTGGTTTCTAATACCTGTTACCTTGTTTTCCCAACATCTTGGGAAGCCCTGACTCTGTCCCTTCCCCTGACCGGCTGTTGGGTGGAAGAACCATATATAGTATTGTGGGGAAGTCCAGGCCAGACTAGCTGGAGCCTTTCCTGTGACTGTATGTTGTGGCTACACCCTTAGGGTGGGACCTGGGTAAATGGAGTGTGTGACCAATATGCACTTCATGTTATGGGTGTCTGGTATCTGTGTGTGTGTGACACAAAGAATGAGACAGCCCTGCCCGAAACTGACATGAATGCAGTGTTGTGTGGATGCTTGCCCCAATCAACATTCCTTGTTATGAGTGTCTGGATGGTTGTGAATGGCCTGAATGCACTGTGAGCCTTATTGGCTACCTGCCTGCATGAATGTCCTTCTGAATGACTGTCTGCCTGAGCTTGGCTAAGCAGTGTGAATGAGAGACAGAGCAGTATATCTGGGAACCTCTCACTTACAAGAACTTCAGAAACTGAAGTGGAAACTTGAAGCTGCTTATCCTTGAAGCCCAGCTGGAAGAAGAAACATTTCTGCTGCTTTCCATCGCCCCAATCCGAAAGCTGTAGAGTGTGTCGAGGACTGATCCAAGAGAGGACCTGGTTAGGAGACCTCTCCCCGAGCTACGAGGGAAGATCGTGCAGAAGCTGAACTTCATCGAGCACTCTGGAAGTGAGTCCGGAAAGGCTATCTCGAAGAATCTCGAAGTAAAGCACCCGGGCATGGAGGCTGTCGAAGTCTATTGCCGTTGACCATGGTTCAGAGGGTTACTGTAACCGCTGGAAGCCATTTGAGTCGTGTGGCCCAGAAGCGGAGACAGCTTGACGCTGTGCTGCTCGACGACCAGAGCCGCGCCGCTCCACCTTTGCCAAAGACATTTGAAACGAAGGACTCGCTTACCATCACGGTCGACCGCTTTTGTCCTGCCGGAGAAAGTCAAGGTCATCGACGAGCCGAGGAGACTCCGCTGGTGGATTTCCCACCACCCGAAATCCACAAAGACCAACGAAGATCCGAAAGCCAGCCGTGGTCAAGTCCCGATCGTCGTGGCCAATCCTGACACCGGATGCCCGCTGCTCGGTGAACGTTATTTATCGAGTCATCTTTGTAGCAACAACTCTTGTCCTCGAGGTGCCCCGCACGCCTTGCCTTTACAGGACATCCACGACCGATTGTCGATGAGCGCCACAATGTTCACATTTCTTCATGGACTATCGACGCCTGAGGCTCCCGCTTTAAACGGAGTTCACCCACGAGGGATCCATCAACGTACCGTCAAAGAAACTCTGCTAAAGTCAGGTACATTGGGGTAGTAGAACAGTTTAGCAGGAAACAAGACTATAGATGGACTGGGCTTGTTAATCCACTTTATTACAGGTTTCCCAGGTGGGGGGATTCCCACACAGAACTGTGTCTTAGTAGCAAGAGAACCATTCTGCCATTGTTTGACCTAACTTGCCTTCCTTCCTATGTCTGAAGTTGATTCACCTTGCTATTTGACTTGCATGCCATTGAAACTGTCAGCAGTTGGTGCATTTTAAAGGAGTCAAGAGTTAACTGTGGTACCACATAGATATTGTACATATTTACCATATAAGATTTGCCAAAGCACAAAGTGTATTATTGATTGTATAGATATATTGAACCTTACTTCTATAAAGAATTGTGTTATCACATAACCTAATGTATGGACATTCCTTCGTTGGGGCCTTGGGGACTACACTGTACTGAACCAGCCCACAACACCTCCTGAGAACTTAAGCCTTGATTGCTCGTCCATTCTACCATATAGAGAATCTTGGCAGGGGTGCTCTTTGCTTCTACTCTGCCATATAGAGGGCAGGAGTACAGATACCCCCTCCAGTCTTAACACACCTGTCTCCAGAACCTCCTCTGCAAATGTTCAGTCTTGGGGTAAGCATTTAGCTAACATGATATCAATATCATGCCATGCTATTAATTTTTATTCATCTGTATTGATGCATTCAGCAAAGTAACTCTTACCATTCATTCTGTTCCTAGACTTCGATTCTTAAGGTCACACCCTGGAAGCTACCAAGTAGGTTGCGTTTGAGGGGACATGCCCCCTTTCATCTCCCATTCTCCCTCCTTTCTATATTTCCATTGTTTACCTTCTCTTGACTTAGCTGTGATTCAATGCATATCCCACACCAGTTCCCAGCTTTAAAAGTATTTATTAGCAATAGTGAAATGTACTCACAATTGGTTGGTTTCTGGTCTTATTGGTTGCTGTTTTCTGAAGTAAGAAGAATAAGGAGAGCATCCCACAGGGTGTCCAGAGGCCAGATCCTGGGCTCTGTGCACCCCAGGGGAAGCACCTTTGGGAAACCTTTGTGGGTCAGAAAGCCTGTCTTTCTGTGGAAGTGGTTCGAAACTGCGTGGATGAGAACATTCTGATGATATGAAGAGTGGTGGCATCTGGTAGCTGAAGTCGGAGGTACAGAATGCTGACATGGAAATTCAGCAGCTACGGATGCAGAAGGGTGGAAGGAAGCCGGACAGGGAAGGCTCTGTAAGAAGGAACGAAAAAAAGGTAAGCAACAAGAAGGGAAGGCAAGGCCAAAGGAAACCAGAAGGCTAACGGAACAGAACATGTGGTAAGCAAGGCAGAGATAGAACAGTAGCGAGGAGCTCGCGGAAGGAAGCAAGCCAAAACGAGCAAGGAAATGTGGGAAGTAGCACAGAGCTCGCTGGAAGAAAGCGAGCCAAAGGAGCAAAGGAGCAAAGGAAGAAAGAAAGGGGAAGTTAGCAAGAACCGCTGCAGGTAGAGGAAAGAAGGAGGCAGGAGGGAATGGAAGGGGAACTTACTGCGGCGCAGAGAAAGATAAGGAGGGAAGGAACGCTAAGGAAGTAGCATGGCAAGGATCAGCACGAAGCCAATTGCAAAAGCTAAGGGCAGTGCAGATAGGAGCAAAGTAGCGATGCACCTACCTGTTCCTTCTCAGGGGTAATATAGGAACAGTAGGAAGCAGAGGTCGCCATCTTGGAAAAAAGACTAGACCATAACATGGTTTCCTTAGAGATGGAACCCAGGAGGCACCATCTTGGTTTCCATCTTTGATACTGCAGATGATGTTTCTTCCAGCTTATCCAGAAGGACCGAGAGGACCTTCTAACAGTATGCACCTCCCGTGGAGTTATAGGTTCCGGTTTCCAAGGGTGAGTATGGTGGAATCTGCCTATCAATGCTGGAGCATGGACTGCTGTAGCGGATTCCTAAGTGTGGTCAGAGGGTCCATAACCTTTCCAGTCGATAAGGTACTGTAAGGAATCCCTGAAATACCTAGAGTCATAGATGGCTGCAACCTCATATTCTGGTCCTTCGGAAGTGTAGATAGGTGGAGGTATGGTGGGTTGTCTTCTTTCAAATGTATCCTTTAAATGAATTTTAAATTGGGAAACATGGAAAACAATGTGTATGCAGTTCCATAACTTGGGCAATTGTATGCGGTAGGCCACTTCCCCATATGCCTTGAGTATCTTGAATGGTCCAAAATACTTTGGGGATAAATTGGATGGTACTAGGCGCTTAGGTAAGAACCGAGATTAAAGCCAAATAAGATCACCTGGATTGTAGTTGGGTTCTTATGTGCGTCTCTTGGCTGCTTGTTGTTTTGCCTTTTTTCTTGAATCTGTGAGGGCTGTAATTGCTTTTTAATTCAGACTGAGAGAGTTAATTTGTTATTTTATGGTTTGCAGGAAAGTGGAAACGTAGAAGACAAATGTGGCATGAGGCAATATCTTTTCATGAACTAATGGTTCTTTGTCTTGTATGGAACATCGTGATAGTGCATCTACCATTTGATTGATGGTGCCCGAATTGTAAGTGAGTATCATATTGTAGGAGGAAAAATAATAAGGCCATCAGGCTTAGCGGCTGTATTAGCACTCAAAGTTCTGCAGCACCTTCAGGTTGCGGTGATCTGTCCGAATCAGGATTGGATGCTGTGTTCCTAGTAGTAAATGTCTCCATTCCTGGCAGGCCTATTTGATGGCAAATAGTTCTTTCTCAAGAACTGCATAGTTACATTCAGAGGCAGTTAACGGCTTGGACATATATGCTATAGGATGTTCAATGCCTTTAGAGGAGGTCTGCTTAAGTACTCCTCCTATTGCCGACTGGGATGCATATGTCTCCAAGATAAAGGGCCGGGTTTGGTCCAGTAGCCTTAGAATGGGAGCAGAACAAAAGACAATTTTCAATCTCTCAAAGGCCTGTTGAGCTTCTTTATTCCAACAGAATGTACTTCCTTTTTGCAACAAAGTGGTCAAAGGTCTAATAGCAAGAGAAAAATTGGGAATTCATTTTTGATAAAAGTTTGAGAACCCCAAGAACATTTGTATTTCTTTGATGCTTTGAGGTGGTTTCCACTGCAATACAGCCTTGACTTTTCTTGGATCCATTGCTGCTCCTTCAGCTGAAAGAATGAACCCCAGATAGGGAATACTGGGTTGATTGAAGGAGCACTTTTCCAGTTTAGCAAAGAGGTGGTTAACCTGAAGCAGTCGTAATACTTCTGCCACATGTCTTTTACGTTCTTGTAGATTCTTTGTATATATGAGAATGTCATCTAGCTAGGCGATCAGGGAATGTAGGAGTAGGTCTGCAAAGACATTGTCAACAAAATGTTGAAAAACAGAAGGTGCATTTCCTAGCCCGAAGGGCATCACACGATACTCATAATGCCCTAAGGGCGTGCAGAAGGCGGTTTTCCACTCATCTCCTCTTTTTATTCGGATAAGATGATAGGCACCCCTTAGATCTAATTTTGTAAAAATGGTGGCACCCCTGACAGCCTCCAGGATGTCTTGTATCAGTGGCAAGGGGTATCAATCTTTAAGGGTTATCTTGTTTGAACCCGTGTAATCGATGCAATCTTTCTTTGGTATAAAGAAAAGAGAAGCCCCAGCTGGGGTCTTAGATTCAGCAATGAGACCGTGGCGTAGGTTTGTATGGAGGTATTCCCGCAAGGCTTCTTTTTTTGGGACTTAATAAGGTGTACATTCTTCCAAACGGTATTTGTGCTTCTGGTATCAAGTCTATGGTGTAGTCATCTCTTCTTTGGGGTGGTAGTTCTATGAACTCTTCGTTGGAGAATACCGTTTGGTATTCCTGGTAGCATTCTGGTAGAAGAGAAAGGTTGGAAATGATTTGAAGAGTAGGTAGATTTTCTTTGTCAGAATGGGCGAACAATCCCACAGCGATGTCAGGGAGACATGATGAGAGACAGTTTTCAGATCCCAAGAATAACATTCCTGCAGTCCAATTAATGTAGGGATTATGTTTGATTAGCCAGGGTAGTCCTAGTATCAAGGGATAGTGCGCTGCCTTAATTAAATCAAAAGAGATTCTTTCTTCGTGTGATGAAATCTTCATAGTGAGTAAGGAGGTGTTTTCCTTGATGGGTCCTGACGTAAGTGGTGTACCGCCAACTCATCCACAAGTTCTGCCATTGGCTTATGTAGATAGGGAATATTTTTCAGTGTAGCCCGGTCCGAGTCCTTGAACAGCCCAGCTGCACCAGAGTCCACGAGAGACGGGACTCTGCTTAGGGTCTTTTCCTGGTATTGGAGTGTGACTGGGAGGACCACCATGTTCTGGGATTTGGGAAAGCAATCGAGGGAACGCTTTACAAAAAACCCATTCATGGTTCCCTTTATGGACGGGTGGAGGTGTTTCCCGAGCGTCTCAGAGGTACATGGGTACAGTCTTTTAGGACGTGCTTATCAGAACCACAGTACATGCACAGTTCTAATATCCGTCTTCTAAACCTTTCCTGGAGTGAAAGGCCCTCTTGCAATTCCCAGTTGCAAGGGTTCGCTCTCGTCTAGGTTTCTTGGCGCCTTGACATTTTCTGTTCTAGGCGTGGTAGGGTTTTGGCAAGATCACCCTCTTCTTCTCTCCAGGTTTCTTTCCTGAAGTCTGTAGTCCATCTGTAGTACTAAGGGTATCATTTCTGCTAGGTTGTAAGGACGAGGAACTCTAGAGATTTCGTCTTTAAGGTTTTCACTTAAGTTCCTTCGGAATATGGTAAGAAGGGCATCATCTGGCCAGGCGGTTTCAGAGCTAGTTGTTTGAACTGTGTGATAAATTAAAGGACATCCATGTTTCCTTGTTTGAGGTCTAGGAGGTTTTCCTGGGCCGCGATAACCAATTCTCTTCGTCGAAACATTGCACTGTTCACAAATCCTACAGAGGATTCCAGCTGTTCATTGTTGGCGGCTGCGAGGGGAGTAGCCCAAGCTAACTGTGACTGCATAAGCTGTCGAACCCCTTCGTCTTCCCGTCCCTCCACACTCTCCTCACCTGAGTCTTCAGAGTGGCCTGAGTTCCGTAGATTCCGCCGGCTCAGGTAGTCCCGTTCTTTTTTAGGTAGCACTTGCCTGTCTCGGTGAGAAGCCACAGTGACTGCTGAATATACAGCCGTCCTGGGGCCCCTTTTCCGGGAACAGGCCGGACAAAAAGGGAAAAAAACCCACACGTGGGAAAAAACCCTTAGGATACTTCTGGCAATGAGGTAGGTGAAGATCCAAGTTTATAATCCGTAGAACTGGAAGCAGATGCAAGGTCCACAGGGTTGAACACAGGAAGGAAGCCAAATGCGACACCAATAAGAGGTGAAGGAAGCCAAAGCAACTACCGGCCCCAGGAAATTAAGGGCACGGTAAGAAAGAGAGAAATTACAGGAGAGAAAAAACAACAGACAGAGAAAAAGAGAAAACTGGAGAGCCGCGAGTAAAAAGAGCGGCAAAGAGGAGAGAAAAAAAAGAAACGCCCGCCGCCTGAGTGGCGAGACTAGAAGTAGAAAGCGTAGAAGTGCCGAGGGATCGGCAAGGAAGAGACTGGAAAAAGAAAGGCCGCTGCTGAAAACGAAAAAACAGCCAACAGGTAAGTAGAAGAAATTTTATCCCAAGTGCAAGGGACGAGCAAGCAGAGAAGACCCGCCGCACGCCAAGGCGAGCAGAGGGCAAAACGCTGGGAGAGCGCAAGAACCAGAGCCGCTGGAGCGAGAATCAGCTATAGGTTGAAACGCAGCGACTGCCGGGCTTGAAGGGCATATAAACTTCCGGCAGCGCTGTGATTGGCCATGAATCGATACCAGACACAATGAAGGGACTACACCGCTCTACCTGCCGGTTAGCCTCCAACGTGGAAGGAGCCGCCAACCGCGGTAGCACGAGGCACGAGGGTGAACCCCATAAGTGCAGAAGAAAGGAGAGCGTCCCGTGGCGGAATGCCTGGTGTTGTTGTACGAGAACTCTGCCGTGGGAAGCAGCAAGACCCAGTTGTCTTGATGTTGAGATATATAACACCTTAGGTATTGTTCCAGGGTCGCATTCAGGCGTTCCGTCTGACCATTGGTCTCCGGGTGAAACCCTGAAGACAGAGCTCTTTCAATGCCCAAACGGTTGCAGAAGGCAGTCCAAAACTTCGAGATATATTGACTTCCCCGATCCGAGATTATCTTATCGGGGAGACCGTGTAGCTTGAAAATGTCTCGAGAGAAAACCTCTGCCATCTTAGCCGCAGTGGGCAGCCCTGGAAGGGGAGAAAAATGTGCCAAGTTAGAAAAAGCGTCTACCGTGACCATGATGCAGGTACAGGATTCCGAGACCGGCAGATCGACAATGAAATCGGTAGATATAAGACCCCAGGGGCGCGTTGGAAGTTCGACCTGAGTGAGCAGACCCAAAGGTTTTCCCAGGCGATATTTGGATCTGGCACAAATTGGACAAGCCTTGACATAATCGTATGTCTCCTTTCTAGCGTTTGGCCAAAGAAACATTCTAGAGAGAAGCTCAAGGGTATTCTCAGCCCCTCTATGGCCTGCCGAGCGAGAGTCGTGACTCCACTTCAGGATTCTAGCACAAAGAGAACCTTTGGGAATGTACAATTTCTGTTTGTAGAAAAGCCAGCCTCCTCTTTGTTGAAAAGGAGAGGTAATACGTAGGGGTATTTGGCGCTTTTCCTGAACGAGAGCAGTTTTCACCTCTTTAAGAAAAGAACCAACAAAGGCCAGGATTTGGTTGCATTTGAACATGGACTCCCTCTTGATCTCCAGCTGTTCCTTGGTGGAGTCTTTGCGCGATAAGGCATCCGCCAGACTGTTCTGCGATCCCGGAATATACAAGACTTGGAATTCAAACTGTGCGAAATGATGGGCCCACCTGGCCTGCCTGGAATTTGAACACTCCAATTCTTGTAGTACCTTGAGGTTCTTATGGTCGGTCCTAATCAAAAATGGGTGTCTGGCTCCTAGTAGGAGATGGCGCCACTCTTCACAGGCAAGTTTCATGGCCAGAAGTTCTTTCTCCAGTACCGAATAGTTGAGCTGGCTAGAAGAAAGAGTTTTTGACATGTAGGCCGCGGGGTGTTCCACTCCATGGACGGTCTGGAGCAATACCGCTCCTACAGCTACCGCAGAAGCGTCGGTCTCCAAAATAAATGGCTGTGATTGATCAGGATGCTGGAGAATGGGGGCAGTACAGAACAATCTCTTGAGAAAATCGAAACTCTTCTCTGCCTCATCAGACCAAAAAAACGGAACCGCCTCCTTCTTGAGTAGGCGCGTAATCGGGTATACTACCTCCGAAAAGTTTGAGACAAATCTGCGGTAGTAATTTGCTAATCCCAAGAATCTCTGGACTTCTCGGACTGAAGTAGGAGCTGGCCAATCAAGAATAGCATCAACTTTGGTTCGGTCCATGGCCACCCCTTCTTCGGAAAGAATAAATCCGAGGTAGTGAACCGAGGATACCGCAAATTTGCACTTCTCGCCCTTGACCAGCAACTGGTTTACCTGAAGGCGAGACAAAACCTCGGTGACATGTTGAATATGTTCCTCCATGTTAGGGGAAAAAATCAGAATGTCGTCGAGGTATATTATAACCGACAGCAGATCTGAAAATAGCCTATCCATGAATCTCTGGAATGCAGCCGGTGCGTTCACTAAGCCGAACGGCATCACTCTGTACTCAAAAAGACCGTATGGAGTTCGAAAAGCCGTCTTCCATTCGTCCCCATCAGTGATGCGAAGCAGATGATATGCGTTCCTGAGATCCAATTTGGTGAAGATTCGAGCCCCTTGTACCGCCTCAATAATGTCGGTTATGAGTGGCATGGGATACCGATCACGGATTGTAACCTTATTGAGGCCCCGGTAATCGATACAGGGTCTGAGATCAGTCGTGTCTTTTTTCTTGATGAAGAACAGAGAGGCGCCAGCGGATGACTTCGAAGGTCGAATAAGACCATTCTCCAAGTTGGTATCCAGATAGACTCTTAATACCTTCTTTTCGGCCTGAGAGAGAGAGAACATGCGCCCAAATGGAACCAGTGCATTAGGTTCGAGATCGATTGAGCAGTCTTCTGGCCGATGAGGAGGTAGCCGAGCGTAGAGATTCTCTTGGAATACCCCAGAGAATTTTGCACAAAAATTAGGAAGCGCGTGAATACCCACATGATCCTTGGAGAGAACCCTAACCGACTGTTGATCCTCCCTAGTATCGGGAGGAAGACAGTTTACCGAACAGTACGTGGAACAAAAACTTAGTTGGTTTTCCATCCAGTTGATATACGGGTTATGCCTGCACAGCCAAGGAATGCCTAGGATTATGGGGAAATGTGCGGCTCTAATAATGTCGAACTGCAGGGTCTCTGTGTGTTGGTTGATGACCACGGTCAGTGGTTCAGTGGTATGAGTGATTAGTCCAGACGACAAAGGTGTACCGTCCACTCCTTCCACTTTCTGACCCACCTTACGAACTATCCGAGTGAGTCCCATCTTGTCAGCCCACAGAGTGTCCACAAAGTTCCCTGCCGCTCCACAATCCAATAAGGCTAATGTTTCCACCGGCCTTCCATTTAGATTCAAGGTAACAGATAGTACCATCAGTCTGGAAGCCTCTTGGGATTCTGAAGCCGACACCGAAAGAGTGACATAGGGACGCTGAAAAAGATCTGAGTACCCCCGGCTACCCGTCCCTATTGACGCCGAGGGTAGTCGTTTCCCGCCTTCCTCTCCGGTACCTCAGAGCAGTCCTTCAGCACATGTTGATCGGAACCACAATAGGCGCACAACCCTTTTTCTCTTCTTCGCCGTCTCTCCGCTGATGACAGAGGTGCCCTGGTGGCTCCGATTTGCATCGGTTTTTCGCTCTGAGTAGAGGAGAAACGTCCAGAGGGAGAGTGTGAAGGAGGGTTCATGGGATTTCCTGGTCCTCTTTGTTTCCGGCGTTCTGCCCTTCTCTCTTGGAGGCGATACTCGATGTGGAGAGCGGCAGCGAGTAAGTCTGGAAATGTGGGGGAGCGTGGAGATCTGGCTAGCTCATCCTTGATCTCATCTCTCAACCCTCTCCGGAATACAGCATATTGTGCTTGTTCGGACCATCCCGCTCCTGCTGCCAATGTCTTAAAGGAGGAGATGTATGACAGCACGTCTAGAGCACCCTGTAGTGCATCCAGTAGGTCCTCACCTGCAGTAAAAGATAGTTCAGGTCGCTCGAAAGTCTGTTTCGTTAGGTTCTGGAACCCCGAGGAATCCTGTAAGATGGCATTACTGTTTGTAACTAGCGGAGTAGCCCAGGCTAAAGCATTCCCCGTCATATTTGAAATCATAAACCCTACTCTGGCTTGATCCGTGGAGAAGGTGTGTGGTCTGAAGGTGAAGTACACATTGCAGGCCTCCAGGAATTCCTTTACCCTCTTAGGTGAGCCATCAAATCTTCCTGAAGAAAGAGCCATAGGAGGCAATTCCGGGGGATGTGAGGGTTCCCGGACCGCTACCATCTGTCTTAGAAGGGCATTCTCAGTCTTGACCCCCTGTAATTCCAGTGACATGGCCTGAAAAGCCTTCCATAACTCCTGAACTTGTTCTTCGGCTGACATCTTGGTCTTTCTTGGCGTTTCAATCTGTGACTGCATAAGCTGTCGAACCCCTTCGTCTTCCCGTCCCTCCACACTCTCCTCACCTGAGTCTTCAGAGTGGCCTGAGTTCCGTAGATTCCGCCGGCTCAGGTAGTCCCGTTCTTTTTTAGGTAGCACTTGCCTGTCTCGGTGAGAAGCCACAGTGACTGCTGAATATACAGCCGTCCTGGGGCCCCTTTTCCGGGAACAGGCCGGACAAAAAGGGAAAAAAACCCACACGTGGGAAAAAAACCCTTAGGATACTTCTGGCAATGAGGTAGGTGAAGATCCAAGTTTATAATCCGTAGAACTGGAAGCAGATGCGAGGTCCACAGGGTTGAACACAGGAAGGAAGCCAAATGCGACACCAATAAGAGGTGAAGGAAGCCAAAGCAACTACCGGCCCCAGGAAATTAAGGGCATGGTAAGAAAGAGAGAAATTACAGGAGAGAAAAAACAACAGACAGAGAAAAAGAGAAAACTGGAAAGCCGCGAGTAAAAAGAGCGGCAAAGAGGAGAGAAAAAAAAGAAACGCCCGCCGCCTGAGTGGCGAGACTAGAAGTAGAAAGCGTAGAAGTGCCGAGGGATCGGCAAGGAAGAGACTGGAAAAAAGAAAGGCCGCTGCTGAAAACGAAAAAACAGCCAACAGGTAAGTAGAAGAAACTTTATCCCAAGTGCAAGGGACGAGCAAGCAGAGAAGACCTGCCGCACGCCAAGGCGAGCAGAGGGCAAAACGCTGGGAGAGCGCAAGAACCAGAGCCGCTGGAGCGAGAATCAGCTATAGGTTGAAACGCAGCGACTGCCGGGCTTGAAGGGCAGATAAACTTCCGGCAGCGCTGTGATTGGCCATGAATCGATACCAGACACAATGAAGGGACTACACCGCTCTACCTGCCGGTTAGCCTCCAACATGGAAGGAGCCGCCAACCGCGGTAGCGATCGCGGATGACACTAACGCATTGCCAGACATATTGGACACCATAAAGCTGACTTTTGAGCGATCTGAAGGAAAAAACTTTGGGTTTAAGGTAAACTGAACCATACATGAGTCCAGGAACTCTTTTAGCCTTTTTGTACTCCCGTCATATTTGCCCATGGACAAGGGTCCAGGGGAAAGTTCAGAAAGGGAGGTGAGCATTTGTCGGAGTAGAGTGTTCTCATTTCTTAAGGTTTGTAACTCCGTATTGAGGTTTTGAACAGCTGTGACCAGTTGTTGTACTTGTTGATCCATCTTCTTTTCGGGCGTCGCTATCTATTAGCATCAGTGAAACGTACTCACAATTGGTTGGTTTCTGGTCTTGTTGGTTGCTGTTTTCTGAAGTAAGAAGAATAAGGAGAGCCTCCCACAGGGTGTCCAGAGGCCAGATCCTGGGCTCTGTGCACCCCGCAGGCAGCACTCTTGGGAAACCCTTGTGGGGCAGAAATCACGTCTTTACATGGAAGTGTTTTGTAGCTGCGGGGATGATAACGTTCTGATGATATCAGAGCAATGGCTTCTGTTAGCTGAAGTCCGGAGGTCGGAGGTACAGAATGCTGACACGGAAACTCGGCAGCTACGGATGCAGAAGGGCGGAAGGAAGCCGGACCGGGAAGGCTCCGTAAGAAGGAACGAAAAAAGGTAAGGAAGAAGAAAGGAAGGGAAGGCAAGGCCGAAGGAAACCAGAAGGCTACCGGAACAGAAAATGAGGAAAGCAAGGCGGAGATAGAACAGTAGTGAGGAGCTTGTGGAAGGAAGCAAGCCAAAAGGAGCAAGGAAACGTAGGAAGTAGCACGGAGCTCGGAGCTCGCAGGAAGGAAGCGAGCCAAGAGGAGAAAAGGAGCAAAGGAAGAAAGTAAGGGGAGGTTAGCAAGAACCGCTGCAGATAGAGGAAAGAAGGAGGCAGGAGGGAAACCGAGGGGGAACCTACTGCGGTGCGCAGAAAGTTAAGGAGGGAAGGAACGCTAAGGAAGAAGCGTGGCAAGGATCAACACGGAGCCATTTGCAATAGCTAAGGGCACTGCAGATAGGAGCGAAGTAGCGACGCACCTACCTGTTCCTTCTCAGGGGTAATATAGGAACAGTAGGAGGCGGAGGTCGCCATCTTGGAAAAAAAGACTAGACCGTAACATGGGTTCCTTAGAGATGGAGCCCAGGAGGCGCCATCTTGGTTTTCATCTTTGATACTGCGGATGAAGTTTCTTCCAGCTCATCCAGAAGGACCAAGAGGACCTTCTAAGAGTATTGTTTGCTGAATCTGGAATACTGTAAATAATCCTAGATATTGAATGGCTTGCATACTTCAAGAGTCCACTTCAGCACATCTTGAGCCCATCACACCACAACTCCCTATTCACGTGCACCTTAATAAAGTAAATAGACCTTCCTTAAAAAATTACTTCTGGCTCACCAATGTCACCCTATTTTCTCACCAACACCTCTTGCTCGATCCACCAGCCACGGGATCCCACAAAGCTGAGCAGAACAAGCATTTCTCCATCTTCCATATCTACTTAAATTCCTTCCCTCTGAAATATCTGCTGCTTCTATTCCCTACCTACTTGCCTCCTGTTCCCATTTCTCATTTAACCTCCACACTCCCAGGTCTAGTAACCAGTGGTGCGGGAAAACACATTTGTAGGAGGCCACTATGGTGGTAACTAGCACTGTATAAAAGATTTCTAAATTTCATACACCATCTTTTGAGTTAATTCAGCGCGTCATGATCTCAGGGCTCATGATTAAAAAAATACACACTTACATAGAGAGTTAAAGAGGGTGTGAGAACATGTCCAGAGTAGAAGTGTGGGGAGAGACAAATAGAGACATGAAGAGCGAGACACATGGAAAGTGAAAGAAATGGAGAACTATAAAAATGGAGCAGAACACACAGTGTGAGATTATTTGAAATGGGTCTGTGAGGCTTGGCCATGGCTGCCATAAATGACATTTTAAGACAGTGCTGGGGCTGTTCCCCGGCCCACTTAAAGCCAAGATTGAGAGTACCTGCAGCTCTTTTTTCCATTTAAAGCACTGGGTGTAGAGTCCGAAAAAAATAATATTCATTGTACTGTGGGAAACCTGAGGGCGTTCTCACAAGTAATCCCCAGGAATCCTTGGTTCAGGTGGCCAGGGAAAGGGCCATCCCTCTTAGATCCCAACCCTGTTGCGGACAAGCGAGGGAGGATCACCTGGGCAAGGGTCCTTGGGGAATGCGGGAGGAATGCGCGAGGGGGATACATGGTATTCCCCCCTTTGTGATACCCACCAACCCGACATACCCTCAGCCTTCATAGGATATTGCTATCCAAGTCCCATCCTACCCCAGCACTTTCCCTTAAGGAAAAGATGAAAAACATTGTCCACCTATTTTAACAGACCCCGACCAATCCTCACATCTAACACAAATAGACAAAGGATAAAGAAACTCATTTACCCGCAACAACATATTTATCCCCTCTTTCCTGACAGTAATTTACCCAATTTACTCAGAACCGCCATGGAACACTACAACTCCTATAATTCCTACTTCCCCTTTGACTGCCAAAGTACTGGGATGAGGAAGAGACAACCAGGAGTAATGAAGATTACCCATAGGAAAATGAGCGCGCAGCCCTACCTACTCTATGTCAATGTCCTGCTAACGAGGACAGGCAAGGTCAGGCATAAGACCATTATCACCAACACCTGAAACCTGTCAAGGGGCCAGGAAGGTATAAAAGGTGGGGCCAGAAACACCCAGTAGAGTGTCCAGAATGAAGGAACTCAGGAGCAGCAGTTGGAGACAGCAACAAGGAGGCTGCGTGGCTCAGTCCAGCAGGGGATCCCTGACTTGTGAGAAACTGTCGGTTTGGAGGACAGCAATCCAGGAGAAACTGACTACAGGAACGTTGCAGGCTGTATGGTTAGCCCGTGACAGAGCAGAGACTCTGAGGTGAACATGCAAGGGAGCCGTGCCTCCAGGGAGCCAAAGTTGTAAAAAGGGGAAGATTGTGGAAAGTGCCAACCTTCCCTCTTGTTAATGAGAGATGCGCGTTCTCCTGCCGTGGCCAGGAGTGTTTGAGGGGCAGGTGATGAGACCCTGACCTCAAACTGATGTGCAGAAGAAAAGGAATTAAAGCGCAAGAAGACGTTATTACCTGTGAGTTTGAAGCTAAGAAAGAGACTCATGGTATGAAAGCGCGCTGAATACAATGTGTCAAGTAACTGTTATGAAAGCAAGCTTGAGAGTGTGATAAAGAGAAAAGCTATTATGCATTCGGAGTGAACAAACTGTGCATGACAGAACAATCAAAGTGAATAGAAGGTGATACAAATTTTCTAAGTGGTCCCGTTGTTGAAAGTCTCTGTAAACGTGAAAAAGGAAATTGTGCTCCGGAGGGGAGCTATGCAGATCACGAAGTGTGATCAAAGTGGCGCTGAGAAGTGAGAGAGACAGAACATGTCTGCAAATCAAAGTACGGAATAAAAGGAACGGAAGGAAAGGAAAACATGTAGAAAATTGTGTAAAGCTGGAAGCATATTATTTTTATTTTTTTTGTTTTTGGATTTATAGAGCGCACTACAGCCCAAGAGCATCGAGGCGCTATGAGGGAAACGTAAGCAGGCTTGATTCAGGGTTACATGAATGCGACCCAACAGAAATTACTTGGTACAGTATGCTTAGTTACAGTTATATAGAAACATTTAGGCAACAATAATGCAGCAACAGATAGACCATGTGGAATGTCAAACAAAGAGCCTAGTTTTGACAGCTTTCCTGAAGGCTGCATGGGAGTCAATCAATCTTATCTGAGAGGGGAGGGAGTGCCAAAAAGTGGCAGCCATATTTGGGACGCTAGTACCACCCGCACGCATTCTGCGGGTAAAGGGTACAGTGATTCTGTTGGAATAAGCAGCTCTTGAGGGTCTGGATGGGGTGTGGAGGAAAATTCTTTGAGCGAGGTAGGGAGGAGCCAGCCTGTGAAGACATTTGTGCGTCATGACTAGTGTATTGAAGACAATCCTTTCCTTGACGGGAAGCCAGTGGACCTTCCTTCTGACCTCAGACATGTGGTCCCTTCTTGAGATGCCAGTTGCAGCCGTCAGAGCGTTATTTTGGGCTAGTTGAAGTTTGGCCAGATTTTTGCAGGAGGTCCCTACAAAAAGTGCATTGCAGTAGTCCAGCCTTGACCCAATTATCGCCCTCGCAATGGTGAGGCAATTCTGTTGGGATAGGAAAGGTCTGGCTGCATTAAGAAGTTTGGAATGGTACACAGACGAGGAAGCTATAGCATTAACCTGTCTATTCATGGTTAAGTCAGATTCAATATAAACGGCCAGTGTCTTGGGAGACAGCGATAGGGATGTTATCAACTGTAAAAGAGCAGTATTGTTTGTCCAATTTACCCAAGGTGGACGGGGATCCAATTAACAGAAGTTTGGTCTTCTCACTGTTGAGGCATAACCAGTTTTCTGCCATCCAAGAAGATGAAGTTGAGGGTGTTTAGGTCTGACAAATAATCACCCGAGAGCGGGGATGAGCATCTGGGTGTCATCTGCATAGTTCGTGTATGAGATGCCGTCCTGGAATTTGAACAAGGGCCTCGTGAAGAGGTTATAGAGGGTGGGAGCTATGCAAGAACCATGTGGGACCCCACACTTAATGAGACTAGGGTTGGCACAAGAAGATTCAGAGAAAACCATCATCCCTCTTTCCTGTAGAAAGGAGGTTATCCATGCACAGGCCGTCGGGGAGAAATTAGCTGTGGTGGAGAGGTGATGGCAGAGGGTCTTGTGATCCACCAGATCAAAGGCAGCGGAAAAGTCCAGGAGAAGAAGGAGTGCAGGTTTGCCTGCGTCTTAACAATTCTCTTTAGAAATCTCTTCACAATGGCATGTTGACGGAAGGGTACTCACAAGTCTTCCTTGTTCTTGACTTCCAAGATAGATGAATAAGGGAACGTCCCCCCAGTCGTCCAGAGGCCAGAAAACTGGGCTTTGTGCAATCCAGGGGGCCGCCCCCTGGGAGACCCTCTTGGGGAATAAAACCCAGATGGTATGGTAGGAGCAGGTGAAGAATGATCCAGTTCAGACGTAATCCAATTGAGCAGGAGGACGTGAAGAAGCAAGTGATTACAAGTATCAGGAATCCAAAATAGTCGGAGCAACCCCAAAGTAACAGAAGGGTGGCAGATGTACGGTGCAATCCCAGTCCAGTATTTTCAGTGGTTCAAGCACCTGGAGCGGGAGCAAAGAAAAAGGTAAACAGCACAGAAGTCACCGATCCAGACGGTGACAGAAAAATTGAGAAAATTAGGTAAGAATGGCCGTAGAAAGGAGGAAAGGGAGCCACAGGAGAACGGCAAAGGCACGAAGAGTGTGGAAAGTAGTAGGCAGAAATGTTAAGTACAAAAAAAAGGAATACCGTGGGAGGACGGCTAAGGGAGGAGTAAGGAGCTGGCAGGAGTGCCGCGAAATACAAGGCGGGCCGCGGAGACGGCAAAGGGAGGAGGAGGCAAGCCGCAAAGGTACGGTGAAGGAAAGAAAACTGAATAGGCGGTCTTAATGAAAAATCGCGAAAAGAGAGCCAGAGGTAAGGAGGAGGCTAGGGTGAAAGCAACAGAGCAGGCGGAAGGAAAAAAGAAAAGGTAAGGATAGTCGGAAGGTTCCGACTAAATTGAACAAAAGAAGAAGTAGTAGATTTCCAAGAAGACTGCAAATGCGCAATGCAAAGTTGGGAAAGACGGAGTAGCAACGCAACTACCCGTCTTTCCCCACTGCATATATAGAAGTGAAGGGAGTCACGGGTCTAACTCCTCCATCTTGGATGGAAGACTAGACTGGTAATGGAACTGAGTAGCCGCCATGTTGGATTCCATTGAGCATAACGAGGATGGTGAAACTTCCATTTTCTCCAGAAGGATCTGGGGGTACTTCTGACAGTATGCCCTCCCCGTGGGGTGGAAGGACCGAGTTTCCAGGGATGGAATCTATGGAATTTACATACCAATGTTGGCGCATGTACTGCGTAAGCCGGCTCCCAGGTTCGATCGTAAGGTCCATAACCTTTCCAATCGATGAGATACTGTAAGGATCCTCGGTGGTATCTGGAGTCAGCGATGGCTGCCACTTCGTATTCAGGACCGTCAGGAGTGTCCATAGGTGGGGGTGTCACTGTCCCTTGCCTTTGAAATCTGTCGGGTATATGAGTCTTCAATTGTGACACATGAAATACATTATGGATTCGGGACCAAGATGTAGGTAATTGTATCCGCTATGCCACATCTCTGATAGCCTTGAGTACTTGAAAAGGGCCGAAGTATTTAGGAGATAGTTTGGAGGGTATCAGTCTCTTGGAAAGGTATCTGGAAGAGAGCCATACAAGATCTTCTTGATGATATGTAGGTTCTTGTGATCTTTTCTTGTCCACTTGAAGCTTGGTTATTTGTCTGGTATCCTTTAGTGTCTTAAGGGCTGGATTATGACTGGCTTGGATGTCAGAGACCAGAGTATCTACTGCAGGAGAATGCGTAGGCATGGGTGATGCTGTAGGAAATACTGAAGGATGGAATCCATAGGAACAAAAAAAGGGTCATCTTTATGGCAGAATGCAGAGAATTATTGTAGGCAAATTCAGCGTATGGGAGTAGGGTGCTCCAGTTGTCTTGAGCTGTTGAAATAAAACACCTGAGATATTGTTTCAATGATTGATTAAGACTTTCAGTCTGCCCATTAGATTGTGGATAATAACCTGAAGTAAGGTCTCGTTGGATTCCTAAGGAATTGCATAGATTCTTCCAGAAGGCTGAGATGTATTGTGGCCCTTTGTCAGAGAGAATACTTTTGGGTAACCCATGTTGACGAAAAATGGTTTGTAAGAAGCAAGAAGCCATTTGAGCTGCAATTGGAAGTTTCGTCATGGGAATAAAGTGGCCCATTTTTGTCAAGGAATCGATGCTTACCATAATAGTGGTGTTTAGATTTGAAGGAGGAATTTCTACGATAAAGTCGGTAGAAATTTTTTCCCAAGGTTGATTGGGTAAGGTGGGTTGTACAAGTTTTCCAACAGATAACTTTCTCGGGGTCTTTTCTTGGAGAATACAGTACATGATGAAACATAGGGCCTCATTACGACCCGTGCGGTGTCGGAATGAAGGGGGCCGGTGCGGGACCAGCCCCCTTCATTCCAACAGGGCTGATTACAAGCTTCCCATCGCGGGACCCGATTGCATGCCTAGTAAAATCAGGCATGGTTTTCGGGTCCTGCGAGGGGAAGAAGGAGGTAACAACGGGCTAGTCGTAATTTGCCTGTTGTTAACTCGCTGTCACGACCCTCAGCCCTGATCCCCACTGGCAAGCCCATTGGCCAGGTGGAATCAGGACTCGGATCTCAAATAAGGCCTGGCATCCACGTCTCAGGCCCTTTTGGGGCTAGTCCTGGCGCCTTTGGCACCAGGCTCATACACAGTGAAAGACATCTGCTCAGGGAACTACTTTATTTAGGCTTTCATCCAACATGGAGGCATCCACATAGCTTGATTCCTCAGAACCAAGCTATGCGGTATAGTGTTTTGGGTGTGGTGGCCTAGGAACTACTTTACCTGGACTACTTTGCAGAGGCTATTTAAACCACACCCGAACAAGACAACACGCTTTGCGTTACTTTGCAGCTAGCAATGTGACGCTCACCGTGTCCAGCTTACTCACGAGCCTGGGAAATCTGAACCTGCAGAAAGACAAAAGAACATTGTTAGCAGCAGCATTTTACCTGCGATCTCCATCCTTCACTGCTCGCAGCTCCTGGGTAGTCCGTTGGATCTGCGCTCCGCCTGGACCAAAGGACCTGAAAAGAGAAGAAAAGACATCATTAAAGGAGGTATTAGAGACATTTCAACCACGAATTGCTTAAAAGACTTACCTGGCTGATCGCCTTTCGGCTGGCATCGCTCCGGGAATCCACACGTGCTGGGAGCACACTGCGACCTGCGAAAAAGGGAAAAAACACAGGTCAGCAAAGACAAGACATTGCAGCACTGCGCAAAACGCTTACTTACCGCATCATAGCGCTTATTGTGCGCCATCATTTACCGGCAAGGCCCAGCTTAGCCAGTTCACCACACGGACGCCCCGCACAACTAAGGGAGATAAAAAGAGACATTATCAAACAGAGAAAGGCATGCAAGAATAACAACTCAATAAACAGCAATAAGACCTACCTGAAAGACATTACTTGGGCCACTGTCAGTGAAGTAACTGGAACGCACAAGCACACGAAAGACAACGTGCCCCTGCCTAGAAAGCAGGACAGAGAGCACGCCAACTTCTACAACAAGGTGAGAAGAGGGCTCAGAGGGGCTGAAGTCATATGGGAGGTGGGGGGAAAACTTACCTTGGTCGGCCAGTCCTAAACACAGTCCTCCTGTATTTCCAGGTGGAACTTCCACGAGAACCATACCAGGGAATCACTGAGAAGAATACCAGCGACCAACTGGCTGGGTGGCGTCCCCATGGATACCAGGTGAGCGTAACAGAACACGAAGCCCACCATAACTAATCCACCTGGGCACCATGGAGACATCGGAAATTAACCAATTGGCCCAATTGTTGGGGGACCTTCGTGCTGAGGTTCATTCTGCCCGACAAGAGACTAATGCACTCCGAACAGACCTAATAGTGACCAAAGATCGCACCGAGGAGATCGGTAGACAGTTCTTGCAATCACAGGCAGGACAGACTCCTCTGCCTGGTGGAAATCCATTGATGCAAAATCCCACCTCCTCATCTTTTACCCCTACTCCAGTACAGATCACGTTACCTGGAACAGTTCCCCTGGCACCACCAGAAAGGTTTTCAGGCGACCCACGGAAGTATGCAGCATTCATAAATCAGTGTCAACTTCATTTCCTTTGTCGCCCTAGAGCATTTCCAAACGACCAAGCTCGAGTAGCTTTTGTCTTATAATACTTGAGTGGAAGCGCAGCGGATTGATCAGTGCCGTTGGTGACCCATGATGATCCACTGTTACAGGACTATGCGGGGTTCCAGAGAGAAATGGAAAAACGTTTTGCTCGCCATACCCAGGAACAAGCAGTTGACAACAAACTCTTATCCCTCCGGCAGGGGAATCAGGACATGTTGACGTACATTGCTACTTTTAATAGACTGGTTGCCGAAGCCAGGTGGCCAGAAAACAAAAGAACCACGTTATTCCATCGAGGCTTGCAAGGCAAATTAAAGGATGTCTTAGCCCAGGTAGCTGATCCCCCCCAGAGACTGTACCGAATTCATAAATCTGGTCGTACAGCTAGATCACCGGTTGCAGGACCTAAAAGCAGACCAGTCCAAAACAGACTCTCACGTGGTTTATGTTTGATCAAGGGACAACGCACCACGGGTGCCAGAAAATGCTGTAAAACCAATGCAGATCGGAGGGATACGACCTCCATTAACAAAACAAGAGCGGGATAAAAGAAGACAACAACAACTTTGTTTGTATTGTGGAAAACCAGGACTTTTCCTGAAGGACTGCCCAGTAAAACCCCCAAGGAGAACAGTCGGGCCACAGAAAAGGATGAAGTTAAGGAATCGGAAAACTACCACGCTCGGCAACCATAGAGGTCAGTTTGTCGAGTGAGAAGAAAGAGCCACCGACCTCGCACTTTGCAATACCAGTGATCTTAATAAACCACCAACGGTCGTCAAAGATGCATGCCATAGAAGCGTACATCAACAGTGGAGCAGTTGGCAAATATATTGATCAAGAGCTGGCAGCAGAGATGGGGCTTCCTTTATGTTCCAAGTCAATCAGGGACAAGGTAACTACCGTGGATGGGACAGACATCGCCTCCGGACCAGTAACCCAGTGCACAGCTGGAGTAACCTTGCTGTGCCAGGATGGACATCGGGAGTGTATTTCGTTCGATCTCATTAAGGCACCTCAGTTCCGGTTAATACTAGGGATGCCATGGTTAGTTGATCACAACCCTTTGGTAGTCTGGCGGGCACGGAAATTAACCTTCCCCGGTGACTGCTCTCCGGCCTGCTATTATCCAGAGCCGGAACCCGATTTCTGTATCTCCAAGACTTCCAGAACAGCAGTATCTAACCTAGGAGTAACTAATACCTTGCCACATGAATACCACGATTTTCAGGACGTATTCCAAAAGGACCAGGCTAACACATTGACGCCGCACAGGCCATATGACTGTCAGATTGACCTTGTTCCTGGTGCACAAATCCCTTGCGGCAGGATCTATGCTGTTACTGAACCAGAAATCCTATTTAGAGCGGTACCTTGAGAACCTGTATTGATTACCACGCAATAAACCAGATCACTGTGAAGAACCTCTACCCCCTTGCCACTTATCCCTGAAATGCTGGACCAAGTCAAAGATGCCCAGATTTATACCAAATTGGACCTTCAAGGAGCGTACCCCCTGGTCCCAGTCAGAAGCGGAGATGAGTGGAAAACCACTTTCCGTACCAAATATGGCTTGTATGAATGTCAAGTCATGCCTTTCGGGTTGTGCAACGCTCCTGCAGCATTTCAATATTTCATGAATGACGTCTTGAGAGAATTGATTGACGTTTGTGCCTTAGTGTGCATAAACAACATCTTAGTGTACTCAGTCCCGAAACAAGATCATATCAGGCATGTTCATTCCGTCCTCACCAAACTCCGTCAACATTGTTTATATGCAAAGCTTGAGAAATGCTTTTTTCACGTCACCGAAGTAGAGTTTCTTGGTTTCATCCTTACGCCAGGAGGCATCAGAATGGACGTACACAAAGTAGACACCATTCTAAAATGGCCATCACCAACGTCTCTGAAAGGGATACAGAGCATTCTGGGCATTGCGAACTTCTGCCGCCTGTTTATCCCAGACTTCTCTCAGGTTGTGCACCCCATCACTGTACTGCTACGAAAAAACAATAAAAGGTTAGCTTGGACCGAAGATACCGAAAAAGCTTCCCAGGAACTGAAACAAAGATTTATCTCCGCCCCAATCCTGCGACATCCTCCTCCAGACCTCCCTTATGTTGTTGAAATGGATGCTTCCAGTATGGCAGTGGGAGCTGTCCTTTCACAGAGGGACCCAGAAACTGGCCAGCTGCATCCTGTGGCCTTGTGGTCAAAAAAGTTCTCACCTCCAGAGATTAATTATGCCATCACGGACAAAGAACTCCTGGCCATCAAATCCGCTTTCAAAGCGTGGCAACACTATCTTCTGGGGGCTAGACAAACCATTACAGTCATGACAGACCACCGAAACCTGCAATATCTCAAAACAGCCAAGGCCCAGTCCTTGCACCAGTTGCGGTGGGCCCTTTTCTTTGCCGAATATGACTATGTAATCACGGTCGACCAGGGTTCAAGAATGGAAAGGCTAATGCCTTATCTCGTATGGGCATCAATGAAACGGTATATACAACGCCAGACCCGGTACCCAATGTACCTGAAGACAAACTCTTGGGTATCACGACAGCCTTAACACAAGCAGAATTACGAAACGAAATTCGACGGGCGATGGACCCTGATGCTTTCCTCGCATGGCAAACTCAAGGAGAACAATATTGCATCAAGGATCAATTGCCCTTCTTTAGAGACCGGCTATATATACCCAAGAAGGAATTACAACAGCATATTATTTCAGATTATCATGACTCTCTGATCGAAGGATACCGTGGGATCGCCAAAACCTTAGCTAAAGTGAAACAGAACTTTTGGTGGCCTACCTGGCGTAAGGACGTCGTCCAGTATATTCAGTCTTGCGGTGTCTGCGCACAGAATAAATCACAAAAACAAAAACCATCAGGGCTCCTACAACCATTGGACATTCCTCCCGCTCCATGGCACACTCTTTCCCTTGACTTCATCACTGATCTGCCTCCCAGTCAAGGGTTTAACACCATTCTTGTAGTCGTGGACTTATTCTCTAAAATGGCACACTTTATTCCTCTCAAAGGCCTCCCAGACGCATCCACCTTAGCAAAATTGTTTCTGGAGGACATTGTTAAGCTACATGGCTTCCCATCAGTTCTGGTCTCTGGTCGAGGCAGCCAGTTTGTATCCAACTTTTGGAGAAAATGTTGTACAATGGCGCAGATTGACGTCCGGTTATCTACCATTCACCATCCCCAGACTGGCAAACCGAGAGGACCAATCAGAATCTCGAGCAGTATTTACGGTGCATGCTGCACCATGAATTAAGAGATTGGAAAGACTTACTTTGGATAGCCGAGTATGCATACAACAATTCCGTACATTCTAGCACAGGACAAACACCTTTTTACACCCTGTATGGCAGGGTTCCACGTACCTCGGAACTCGACCTTCCAGTCAGCTTGGAAATGCCTGCAGTAAAGACTCTCCACACAACCATCACTCAGGCTTTCAGAAAGGCGAAGGAACATCTCATTCATGCTAAGGAAAAGCAAAAGCACTTTGCCGACCAACGGTGGAAAAAGGCCCCAGACTATCAAGTGGGAGACAAGGTTTGGTTAGCTGCCAAATTTGTACCCATCAGAGGGACCCGGACCTTCCATCCACGATACTTAGGACCCTATACTATCAAGGCAATTATCAACCGGGCAGCCGTCAAATTGGACTTACCACCTAATCTACAAATCCATCCGGTATTTCATGTGTCCCTCTTAAAACCAATGCAACCCGGTACACGAATTGAGACACCACCAAAACCCATTCTTATTGATGGAGAACCTGAATTCGAAGTCAAAGGCATCCTGGACTCTAAATACTCTAGAGCCAAGTTATATTATCTCGTGGACTGGAAGGGATTTGGACCCCAAGATAGATCCTGGGAGCCCAGTGAGAACATCCACGCACCACATCCGATCAGGATGTTTCATCGGAACTTCCCAACTAAACCTGGACCAGACAGGAGAAACACCATGGGAGGGGCCTTGGGGGGGGGAGTGCTGTCACGACCCTCAGCCCTGATCCCCACTGGCAAGCCCATTGGCCAGGTGGAATCAGGACTCAGATCTCAAATAAGGCCTGGCATCCACGTCTCAGGCCCTCTTGGGGCCAGTCCTGGCGCCTTTGGCGCCAGGCTCATATACAGTGAAAGACATCTGCTCAGGGAACTACTTTATTTAGGCTTTCATCTAACATGGAGGCATCCACATAGCTTGATTCCTAAGAACCAAGCTATGTGGTATAGTGTTTGGGGTGTAGTGGCCTAGGAACTACTTTACCTGGACTACTTTGCAGAGGCTATTTAAACCACACCCGAACAAGACAACAGCTTCGCGTTACTTTGCAGCTAGCAACGTGACGCTCACCGTGTCCAGTTTACTCACGAGTCTGGGAAATCAGAACCTGCAGAAAGACAAAAGAACATTGTTAGAAGCAGCATCTTACCTGCGATCTCCATCCTTCACTGCTCACAGCTCCTGGGTAGCTCCATTGGATCTGCGCTCCGCCCGGACCAAAGTACCTGAAAAAGGAAGAAAAGACATCATTAAAGGAGGTATTAGAGACATTTCAACCACAAATTGCTTAAAAGACTTACCTGGCTGTTCGCCTTTCGGCCGGCATCGCTCTGGGAATCAACATGCACTGGGGGCACACCGCGACCTATGAAAAAAGGGAGAAAACACAGATCAGCGAAGACAAGACATTGCAGCGGTGCGCAAAGCGCTTACTTACCACATCATAGCGCTTATTGTGCGCCATCATTTACCGGCGAGGCCCAGCTTAGCTAGTTCGCCACGCGGGTGCCCCGCACATCTAAGGGAGATAAAAAGAGACATTATCAAACAGAGAAAGGCATGCAAGAAAAACAACTCAATAAACAGCAATAAGACCTACCTGAAAGACATTACTTGGGCCGCTGTCAGTGAAGTAACTGGACCGCACACGAAAGACAACGCGCCCTTGCGCAGAAAGCAGGACGGAAAGCACGCCAACTTCTACAACAAGGTGAGAAGAGGGCCCAGAGGGGCTGAAGTCATACGGGAGGTGGGGGGAAAACTTACCTTGGTCGGCCAGTCCTAAACACAGTCCTCCTGTATTTCCAGGTGGAACTTCCACCGAGAACCATACCAGGGAATCACTGAGAAGGATACCAGCGACCAACTGGCTGGGTGGCGTCACCGTGGATACCAGGTGAGAGTAACACTCCCTCCCCATTCCCATTGAGCCCTATCAGGGCTCAAATGGGAATGGGGAATGGTTCCTGCAAGGAGGAATGACCGGGTCCTCCAATGTTGGAATAACCCAGTTATTCTTCGTTGCAGGAACCCGGTAAATGAGCCCGGTTTGGTGGCAGCCATGGAGCTAATAGCTCCATGGCTACCGCCAAACTCGTAATGAGGGCCATAGTCTTTGACATCTCCTAGTAGTGATGGCCACAAAAAATGACGCCTGATCAATTCATAAGTGTTAGCTATTCCACGGTGATTGGCCACTTTGTGGTCATGGCACATGTACAGTACCTGTTTTCTGAGAGTCGTAGAAGGTACATATAATTTTGCATCATGGTAAACCAATCCTTGTTCTTCCTTGAGTTGATATTTTTGAACATCTGCATTGTCTATTCCCTGCTTTTGCCTCTTGACATCCTGAAGAAAAGTGGAGACGATGAAAACAAATGTGGCCTGTGGCAAGATTTTTTCTGATATATGTGCTTCTTCTTGTTGGAGACTGCGTGATAACACATCGGCCAGTTGATTATATGTTCCGGGAATATGGGTGAGAACAAAGTAGTAAGAGGAAAATAAGTAAACCCATCGGGCTTGACGACTGCTCATACACTCAAAATTCTGTAGTACCTTTAAATTTCTGTGATCCGTTCTGATGGTCATAGGGTATTTGGCTCCGATCAAAAGATGTCTCCACTCCTGACAGGCTTTCTTGATTGCTAACAATTCTTTCTCTAGAACTGTGTAGTTCTGTTCTGACAGGGAACGAGTCTTCGACATATAGGCAATCGGATGTTCAATACCTGCCAAAGAAGCTTGTTTGAGTCCTCCTCCAATAGCCGATTGAGAGGCACCGGTTTCTGAAATGAAAGGTTTCGTCTGATCTGGTATTCTTAATATGGGAGCAGTGGAGAAGGCTTTTTTTGAGGGTTTCAAACACTTGTTGGGTGTCTGTAGACCAAATAAATCTTTTTCCTTTCTGTAACAAGGTGGTCAAAGGTTTGATGACCTTAGAAAAGTTTGGGATGAATTTTCGATAAAAGTTTGAAAAACCCACAAATCGTTGTATGTCTTTTACCCCTTTAGGTGGCTGCCATTGTAGAATGGCTTGGACGTTTCTGGGGTCCATTGCAGCTCCTTCAGCAGAGAGGATGAATCCAAAATATGGCATACTGGTTTGATGAAGACTTGAAGACAATGTAATACTTCCGCTACATGTTTGATGTGTTCTTGCAGATTCTTGGAAAAAATAAGGATGTTGTCTAAATAGACGATTAAAGAGTGTAGTAACAAATCTGAGAATATATGATCCACGAATCTCTGAAAAACTGATGGAGCATTGGTCAGTCCGAAGGGCATCACACGATATTCGTATTGCCCAAAGGGCGTGCGAAATGTGGTTTTCCATTCATCGCCGCTCTTGATCCTGACTAAAGGATAAGCTCCTCTTAAGTCCAGTTTAGTAAAAATAGAGGCCCCTCTTACTGCTTCAAGGATATCCTGAATAAGAGGTAAAGGGTATCGGTCCTTATGGGTAACTTTGTTTAGACCCCTGTAATTGATACAGGGCCTGAGCTCTTTGCAATCCTTTTTTGGTATGAAAAACAGGAAGCCCCAGCTGGGATTTTGGATTCGGTTATGAGCCTGTGATGCAAGTTGATCTGAAGGTACTGTCGTAATGCTTCTTTTTCTGGACCAGATAATGTATACATCCGTCCGAAGGGAATCTGGGTATCCGGTAACAGATCAATTGAGCAATCATCACTTCTATGTGGAGGCAACTCCTTGAATTCTTCATTAGAGAACACTTTATGATACTCCTGCTAGCATTCGGGTAATAGATTGAGGTTCAGTATTGTATGTGGAGTAAAAGAAGAACTTTCACTGTGTAAGGTAGTGTGTACTCGCTTTGCGCCATGTCAGAGGCAGGAGGTAATACAGAATTCTGATCCCAAAAACAATGTTCCAGCCTTCGAATTGATATACGGATTATGTTTGGTAAGCCGTGGAATTCCCAATATGCTAGGTTAATGTGCTGCTTTTATTAAATCAAAGGTAGCCTCTTCTTCACGAGTAGAGATCTTCATTGTAAGGACCGATGTGTTTTCTTTGATGGGCCCTAAAGTTAATGGGGTTCCGTCTACACCTTCTACAGGTACCGCTGTAGCTTTGGTCATGCGAAGTATCTTGTTTTTAAGAGCCCATTTGGTGTCCATAAAGAGGCCAGCAGCACCACAATCCACAAGAGCAGAGATTCTTTCAATAGTGGTTTCCTGAAATTGGAGGGTTATGGGTAGTATGACCATCTGTGGTGAATTAGCAATGCAATCCAGGGAACTCTTCACAATAGACCCGTTCACGGTTCCCTTCATGAACGGGTGGAGGCGTTTCCCTGAGGTACCAGGTTACAGTATTTTAGTACGTTTGTCCGATCCACAATATATGCACAATCCCAACAAACGTCTCAGATTCCTTTCTTCAGGGGTAAGAGGCCCTCTGATTAGTCCCACTTGCATAGGTTCATCCTCCATTTGTCGGGATGTCTTGACTCCTTTTTTCTTTGAAACCACCAGAGTTATCCTGGCACGCCCCTTCCTCTTTTCTAGATTTCTTTCTTGGATTCTGTAGTCCATTTGTAGGACGAGAGTGATCATCTTGGCAAGATTGTGAGGACGGGGAACTCTTGATAGTTTGTCCTTCAAGTCCTCATTTTAATTCCTTCGAAAAATGGTGAGAAGAGCGTCGTCAGACCAGGCTGTTTCTGTAGCCAATTACTTAAATTGCGTGATGAAAGCCAACAGTTCCATGTTTCCCTGTTTTAAGTCAAGGATATTTTCTTGGGCTGTAATTACTAATTCTCTGCATCCAAACATAGCTTGTAAGCTATTGGTGAAGCCAGCTTATGTGTCCAAGAGTTGATTATTCGTGGTTACTAGCGGGTGTGATGGGGCTTCCCGTGCCTCGGGCCGCCCTGTACTGGCATCCGCGCGCATGCATGCAATAAGACTCATACACACACGTCCGTACATTCCAGGGTCCCGCCGGCATCTGCCACATGGACCATCTTTATTTCCAACGCGCATGCGTGGCCAGAACGCGGCTCGCGCATGCGCACATCCGTCGAAGACATAACATTCCTTTTTTTCTTTAAACAAAATAGTGCAATAACTTACAACTAAACCATACTCAGAAAATAGCATTAACATTTTTAACAGTGGATCATTGGCCTGGAACAGTCACCTGTTCAGTGTCCAGAGTCTAGGACGTAGTCCTTGAGTTGAACAGGTATAACGCGGCCTTGTCGCGCAGGGTACCTCCGTTCCACATGCAGGATGGGTGGTGGGGTCCCGACTGCCGGCGTCTGATCCATGGGCGGGTCATCTTCAGGGACTTCATCAACATCCTCTGGTCGTGCAGGTGCTGCTGAGTCGACAATATGGGGACGGTTGTCCATTTTTTTGAAAAAGGATTGGTTGCGGGTGATAGTTCCTCTTGCATTCGCCACGGTAATCATGGACCCCTTAACATGGGTGATGGCCCACGGTTGTGGTTCGTAGGGCAATGACAGCTTTCCTTCTGGCCTGCGGTTGTGTACTAGCACCAAGTCTCCTACCACTATCTCCTCGTCTTGCAATCTTTCTCCTTTTGGTCTCCTTAGCGTTGTGTGCTTCTCGATCTTCCCTCACTCTGTCATTGTCTATAACACCCGGTTCACACCCTTCCACTTCGGGGAGGAGCCCTCTCAGGTAGCGCCGAAACAGAGCCTCTGCTGGAGCCACTCCGGTGGACTGGTGGGGTGTCGTTCGGTACTCTCTAAGAAACTCGAAAAGAGTCCTCTTTAGGTCCTCTCCACTGTTCGCCGCTATGCAGAATACCTTGTTGAGCGTCCTTGTGAGCCTTTCGGCCTCTCCATTTGCCCGGGGCCAGAGTGGCGACACTTTCCGGTGCCGTATTCCCTTTTCTCTCAGATATTGAGCAAATAGGTTCCCAGGGAAGGGCGGCCCGTTGTCCGGAGAGAAGATTTTCAGGGAGGCCATGCGTGGCGAACATTTTTTCTAAGGCCAGGATGGTATGGTCGCTGGCTTTTGAGTCCACGAGTTATACCTCTGGGTACCTCAACCACTGGTCCACTACCACTAAAAAGTACATACCCCTTCCAGTGGATCCAAAATCTGCGTGGACTGTACCCCACGGCTTCTCACTCCGTTCCATTGATTTAATCGGCGGTGCTCTTTCTAGGGGGCTCACTGCTTGGCACGACAAACATCCTTTCACATGTAACTCAACGAGGCCCTCCAGATCAGGGAACCATGCTTTTGGTCGCAGCCTCACCTTTGTCTTTGCCACGCCCTGATGTCCGGTGTGTGCCAGCTCCAGGACTCGAGGCCTCAGCGACCGAGGTACTACAATTTGCCGCCCTCTTAACAGCAAACCATCCTCCGAGATGGAGAGTTCATCACGAACCTTCCATAACGCCTGAAGGTCCCTCTGGGCTCTGTTTTCTCTCCTTGTATTGTTTTGCAGCATGTCTCTCCACTCCCCGCTCCGAATTGCAGTTCGGATAATCTTGAACACCTCGTCGTTCGCCGACTCTTGTGCCACTACAATTCTGTCCAACACCACCGGCATGGCACATTCCACAATATTGTAGATGAAATCTTGGCATTCCACTACTTCTCCCTGGCCATGTGTTACTCACCGGTATGGGGAGTGCGTAAAAAACAAACCGGTCCTCTTGTGCTGGGTATTTGCTTGAAGAGCTCGGGTTGGAGCCTCCACCCGAGCCTCCTCTCTGTGAGGGAATGAACTCTTTAAACTGATATGACCACCTGCTGAACTGTACAGACAAGGGGACCGATCAGTCAAAAGAGCGGGGAGAACACACCGCCACGGACCCAGCTGTAAAGAAAAGACAAGAGATGAATATTCTAGCGGAATCAACCCTGGCTTTCCCCAAAACTATTACCCTTAATAGAGTACCTGAATGAGTTCCCCTTATGCCATAAAAAGGGAAAGGACCTGGAGCAACCTATAAAGCAGAAGAGACTTTAGGTACTAGCTAAATGTGAAAACTGCCCAATGATGGTAATCAGGAATAATACTTTACCACTGGTGGAGGTGAGAATAGTGCAAAGAATCCTGGGCAACAACGAAAGTATAAAACAAAAAAAAGGGAAGCTTAGTAGGGTAGCTATCCCCGGATGGAACGAGGGTCGCACAGGTTTCGGGATGGTGCACCACAGCAAGCGTTCCAAAATGCACTTTAGAAATGAAGCAATGTTATCCAAAGATGGGGTAACAGTTCAATGAAAAAACTGGCCTTACCAGTGTTATTCCCCAGGAGAAGGCAAACACTCTGAGGAATGGGCTCAAGAGTCTGTGGACAAGTGAGAGATGGTTTTCATACAAGAAGTAACTGTAGCAAAGTCATAAACCAGGGATCCAGGAGCAGGCAAAAGGTCTGGTATACGAGCTGACAGCAAACAAAACCAAATCACAATCCAGGACTCCACGAGCAGGCAAAGGGTCTGGTACACGAGCGGACAGCAAACAAAACCAAGGCAGGATCAAGAACTAGGAGTCCGTGTGCAGGCAAGGTCGGTACACGGGCGGACAGCAAACAATACCAAGGCAGAATCAAGATTTAGGAGTCCGTGTGCAGGCAAGGTCAGTACACGGAGAAAACGGGAGACTTCTGGAATTAAGGCACAGAAAGTAGCACTTCAGAAAAATGCCGGCTGCAACTATAAACAGAAGCGGCGTTCTGAAAAACCGCCGTAGGTTAAATACAACAAGGAGGCGGAACATAATCGAAAACGAGGCTCCCGTATTAATGCCGGAAACTACAACCCATGTCAGGTTTTCTGGGAAATGTAGTTTATTGCAGCTATTCTCCATGGCAGCTGCCACCGTGAGAAAAAAGGTGCATGACAGCGCCATAGCCCCTTATGAAGAGCAACCACTTTCTTGTTCCTCTTTCTGGCTTTACATAGAGCTCCCCAACTGTCCTTGTTAACGCGGAAAACCGAAGGGGCACGGGGCAGACACCGGGAAGTGTGATGAGGCGAATGTCGGGGTGTAACACCATGTTCCCTTTTCTCGTTGGGGTGGCGGGACAAATAGTCCGCAGGATTGTTTGTTCCTGGCCGGTACACTAACTTGACCCCATATTCAATGAGGGCGAGCATCCACCGCTCAATTCTGGGAGGTGGTTTAGACGACACGCCCGCAAGGATTGGAAGAAGTGGCTTGTGATCCGTTATGACAGTTACGGGTTTCCCAAGAATATACAACCTAAAATGCCTGCAGCCCCACAGGATGGCCAGGGCTTCCCTCTCAATCTGTGAGTAGTGTCTTTCAGTTTCTGTGAGGGCTTTGCTTGCATATGCGATGGGTAACATTTCGCCTCTTGCGTCTTCTTGCATTAGGACAGCCCCTAGGCCCACGGGACTTGCATCCACGACAATCTCAGATTCGGCTGAGGGGTCAAAGTACGCCACTGTGTCCTGATCGGACAGCGCCTTCTTGATGGAATTGAACGCTTCTTGTTCTCACGTGCCCCAGACCCAGGCAGAGTCATTTTTCGTGAGGGCCCAGAGGGGTTCAGAGAGGGATGCCAGCCCCTTGATGAATCGGCCGCAATAATTAACCATCCCCAGAAAGCTGCGAACTTCTGTCGCCGACTGGGGGCTTGCGGCCTCGCGGATGTCTCTGACTTTCTCCGGATCCAGGGATACACCATTCTCATGAAACACAAACCCAAAGAACCCAATGCAATCCTTAAAGAATTTGCATTTTTCACGATGCAAGCTGAGTCCAAGGTCTTTGAGTCTCTGCAAGGTTGACTCTAGATGCTTCATGTGCTCGGCATGTGATGTGGCGAAAACCAGAATATCGTCACTCATATTGATTACTCTCCTTAGACCCGCCAGAGCACCCCTGATGGCATTCTGAAAGACCTCTGCGGCGGAGGATATCCCAAAGCTGAGGTGTTTGAATTGGTACAGACACTTGTGCGTGGTAAAGGTGGTAATGTACCTCAAGTCTGCATGCAGTTCTAGTTGGTGATACCCTGGCCTTAGATCCAGTTTGGAGAATATCCTGGCCCCCTGCAGTTCGCTGATGATGTCATCTATAGTGGGGGTCAGGTGGCGCTCACGCTTAATGGCTGCATTGGGCAGCCACATGTCCACACAGATGCGTACCTTGCCCGGTTGTTTATGTTTGGGCGCCACCACGATTGGCGAGACCCAAGGAGTCGGCTCCTCCACCCTTTCAATAATGTCCATACTGATTAGTGCTTTGAGCTCGTCTTCAACCTGGGACCTAAGGTGAAATGGGATTTGTCGGTGCTTCAGCGCCGTAGGGCGGATCGTCTCATCTATGTGTAGTCGCACTGGCTCCGCTTTCAGTCGGCCAATCCCCTGAAAGGTACTCTCAAACCTCTCCAGAAGTGACTCAACGTCCCTTTGGTAGACCGCAAGTGCAAAGTGAACCAGGTCCAATGCTTCAGAGGCCGCACAACTCAACAGTGACCGTGGGCTGACATCAGTGAAGAAAAACCTTGCTTTTATCACCTTGTCTCCTCGGGCTACAGGAGCTACAAACACCCCTTTGATGGGTAGGGGATCATCACCACCAAATGTGAACATTTTTGCTCTTGATTTGTCCAACGGAGGGGGACCTGGTATGGCCTCATAATGTTCAGTGGCCAGCACGCACACCGAGGCCCCTGTGTCTATAAGTACCTGTGTAGGGACCCCTTGAATGTCTACAACGCACGTTGGTTGTCTGCGTTTCTTGGTCCCGGTGGCCAAGTTTGAGATGAAAAAGTCTTCTTTGTCTTCCTCCTCCTCTTCTGCGATGTTAAGTCTTTGGACATCCTGTTCGACGGCAGCAACACTGCGTTGCCTCCTAAACCCGCCGCTCAGCCTAGCGGGCCCTCTCTGCGTGGTAACCGGGGTAGCAGCTCTGCACATCCTGGCATAGTGCCCTGGCGTGTTGCATCTTCCGCAGACTCTCGTCTTAGCTGGACAGTCTTCCGAATGCGGCAAGTCACACCCACAATACTGGCAAATGGCCGGGCTACCTTGCGGTGTTGTTGATTCCTGCCTCTTCTGGCTCCACCTGGGCTTCGTCTGGGGTTGTTTCCCGACAGCAAAAGCATCCTCATGCTTGCCTGGGCGTGTGGCCGCATCCATCTTAGCTCCTCTACTTTCAGCAAGTTCGTACACCCTTCCACTGTCCAGAATCTGCGCCAGCGACATGCTAGCTCCCTCAGGACCTGCCTCCTCAGCTTGCCTGAACTGCAACCCTGAATCAGTTGATGGCGGATCATTAACTCTGCATCCGTCCATCTGCACGTGGTGGCTAGCTGTCCCAAACGTGCACAAAACTGATCTAACGACTCATCCTCATGCTGCTTCTCCCAGCACATGACAAACCTGTCTAAGTCAACGTTGGATAAGGGGATGAAATGATCCTTCAGCGCGGTTTTGACAGAATCATAGTTCACTACGGGTAAGGAGAGAGATTCGTAAATGCGCAGTACCTCTGTGCCCGCTGAGTATAGCAGCGTGGCCACTTTGGCATCATCGTCCATCTCCCCAGTGGCAGCGAAAAACATATCAAGGTTCTTGATCCATAGAAGCCATCTCAGACCCAGTTTTGACGGTGGACCTGAGGTATCAAATTCTTGCATTGGTTGTAGGGATCCATGCTGCCTTCTCACCACTCTCGCCGCCGCCGGAGCGTCTCCATCGCTGTCCGTCATGTTCACAGGTCGCACAGGCACCTCAGCCCGCGTTAGAGGCCGCAAACCTGGCTGCACTCAGATTCGATGTACCTGACCTCTTGGGCAAAGTTGCTGTGATGATGTGAGAGGTTTAGTCCTCTCCCACAACCTGTTAGCTCAGGTAAAAGTGCAATCCTCCCTCTTGAGGAAAATTGCAGGGTGTCCAAAAATTAAGGGGTTGTTTACTTCAGTGTTTAGGCAGCGCACGAGCACCCTCGCGGGCCGCAACCGCCTTCAACATCAAAAACAAAATGGCCACCATCACTCGTGTGAGATTCGTAATGTACGTGAAGAAGAAATACCCATAACGACACGTTTACACGTGCCGAGCATTTCTCTCCCCGTGTCCCGCCTCGTCGCCAATGTGATGGGGCTTCCCGTGCCTCGGGCCGCCCTGTACTGGCATCCGCACGCATGCATGCAATAAGACTCATACACACACGTCCATACGTTCCAGGGTCCCGGCGGCATCTGCCACACGGACCGTCTTTATTTCCAACACGCATGCATGGCCAGAACGAGGCTCGCGCATGCGCACATCCGTCAAAGACATAACAGCGGGGTAGCCCATGCCAGCTTGCTGCCAGACAGGTTAGATATCATGAAACTAACTTTTGATCGGTCTGTGGGAAAGAATACTGGTTTTAGGGTAAATGGTACGGTACAGGATTCCATGAATTCCTTTAATCTCTTAGGGTTACCTCTATATTTACCCATAGGTAAAGATCCGGGAGGTATTTCCGTCCTGGAGGTAACAATTTGTCAGAGCACAGTGTTTCCGTTACACAGTGTCTGTACCTCTGTATTGAGGCTTGGGACTGCAGCAACGAGTTGTTGAATTTGTTGATCTATGCCAATCTTTTTTGGCATTGCTATCTCTTTACAATTCTCTTTAACAATCTCTTCACAATGTCGTATTGACGGAAGGGTACTCACAAGTCTTCCTTGTTCTGGACTTCCAAGATAGATGAATAACGGAATGTTCCCCCAGTCGTCCAGAGGCCAGAAAACTGGGCTCTGTGCAACCCAGGGGGCCGCCCCCTGGGAAACCCTCTTGGGGAATAAAACCGAGATGGTATGGTAGGAGCAGGTGAAGAATGATTCAGTTCAGATGTAATCCAATTGAGCAGGAGGACGTAAAGAAGCAAGTGATTACAAGTATCAGGAATCCAAAATAGTCGCAGCGACCCCAAAGTAACAGAAGGGTGGCAGATGTACGGTGCAATCCCAGTCCAGTATTTTCAGTGGTTCAAGCGCATGGAGCGGGAGCAAAGAAAAAGGTAAACAGCACAGAAGGCACCGATCCAGACGGGGACAGAAAAATTGAGAAAATTATGCAGAAGGTTAGAATGGCAGAATTGCCCTAGAAAGGGGGAAAGGTAGCCACAGGAGAACGGCGAAGGCAATAAGGGTGCGGAAAGTAGTAGGCAGAAAAAAAAAAGGAAGACCATGGGAGTATGGCTAAGGGAGGAGTAAGGAGCTGGTAGGAGTGCCGCGAAATACAAGGCGGGCCGCGGAGACGGCAAAGGGAGGAGGAGGCAATCCGTAAAGGTACGGTGAAGGAAGGAAAACTGAATAGGCGTTCTTAATGAAAAGATCGCAAAAAGGGAGCCAGAGGTAAGGAAGAAGCTAGGATGAAAGCAACAGAGCAGGCGGAAGGAAAAAAGAAAAGGTAAGGATAGTCGGGAAGGTTACGACTAAATTGAACACAAAGAAGAAGTAGTAGATTTCCAAGCGGACTGTAAATGCGAAGGAGGCGGGAGCAATGCTAAATTGGGAAAGACGGAGTAGCAACGCAACTACCAGTCTTTCCCCACTGCATATATGGAAGTGAAGGGAGTCGTGGGTCTAACTCCTCCATCTTGGATGGAAGACTAGACTGGTAACAGTAGTTGACGGTAATGGAACTGAGTAGCCGCCATCTTCGATTCCATTGAGCATAACAAGGATGGTGAATCTTCCATTTTCTCCAGAAGGATCTGGGGGTACTTCTGACACTGCGTCTCTGAGGTCGTCCATTTGATTTCTTAGGTCAAGCAGAGCCGTTTCAGTGCCATGCCGGGGCTGGAAGCTGGACTGCCAAAGACCAAGAAGGTGGTTATCTTCGATGAATTTTTGGACTTGCAGGTAAGTGCTTTGTCCAGAATGTTTAGCAGAAAGGGCAAAGTAGTGATAGGCCTGTAGTTCCCGGGGACCGATGGGTCGATGGAGGCTTTCTTTAGGAGCGGTCGGACCCAGGCTTCCTTGAGTCCAGTAGGGACATGTCCAGACTGGAAAGAAGAGTTAATGAAGGTAGTGATAAGTGGGAAAATGGAAGAGGCACAGGGCCTCATTACAACCCAGGCGGTAAATTCCCTACTTTACCACCATGGTGTAAAACTCTGTTTACACCATGGTGGATGGCGGATTTACCGCCCCATTCCAAGGTGAGTGGGGCGGTAAATCCCCATTTACCCTTCCCCATTCCCATTTTTGCCCCATAGGGCATAATGGGAGTGGGGAAGGCGCTAATTACGGCACTGTAAATTACGGTGCCGTAATTAGCACCAAGGCGGGTTAGCGCCTTGCATTTTAACGCCTGCTAAGAGCAGGCGTTAAAATGGTAATCAGGCGTTAAGGGTAAACGGCGCCGTTAAACCCTTAACGCCTGGGTTGTAATGAGGCCCACAGTCTTTAATGACCTGAGCTGGGCAGACGTCCCTTTTACAATTAAAAGGTTTGATGGATTTGAGGAGGGCAGTGACTTCAAGTTCACTCATATCCTTAAAATCAAACACGGTGGACTGGCTGGAGTGGGCTGCCGGGGGGGGGGTGTTGTGACAGTTGTCTGATAGGTTGGAGTTGGCCTTTTGGTGGGCTAAAATCTTGGTGTATAGGGTTTCCAATTTATCAAGCATGGCAGATTGAATTTTATTGCACCATGTCTCGTCCTTCAAGAGGGTAGGAGGCAGGGGTGCAGGAGACTCCATCTCTCTAAAGACGGCAAAGATTTCTTTTGTCCCAGATTTGGCATTTTCAATCCTGGTGTTGAATGAGGCAGCTTTAGCCTGAATGATGGCAGTTTTATAGTTTTTGGAAACAACCTTAAAGGCAGCTTTAGAGGCGTCATTGGGGTGGTTTTTCCAGGTAGCAAGCGCTGCCCTTTTTTTGGAGGGAAATTCCAAGAGCTCTTGGGTGAACCAGGCAATAGAGTGCTTAGCTTTCTTTGCTTTTTTAAAGGTGAGCGGAGCAACTTTGTCGACAGCTTGGGTAATGACCCGACTAAATGCTGTTGCCAGAAGCTCTGGGTCATTAGATAAAGGGGGCATGAGGGCGGGCACCGCAAGACAGGGGTGTTATTCTCCTTAGTGGGTTTGCGTGAACTTCTTGAGAATGCAGCAGGGAGTGGCATAGTAGACTTAGGAGGCCCCTTAGAAGTGATGAGGTCAAATTTAATGCAGTAATGGTTGGACCAAGGGATGGGTGAGATCTCAGAGACCAGGAGTGAGCAATTGTGATGGGCCACCCAATCGAGCGTGCAACCTTTAGAATGGGTAGGCTGCAAAATGGCTTGGGTAAACCCTAGGGTAGATAAAGCTTTCTGTAGGGCGGTGGCATTAGCATCGTTGGGGTCATTGAGAGCTAGATTAAGGAGCATGATTTATGATGAGTTTTTGAGGTTATCTGAAAGTGCGTGGATTAGAGAGCCGTGGAAGTTGGTTGTAGGGCCTGGAGGGCAGAAGCCAACAATGAAGGCAATGGTGCAATTGGGGGAAGCTTCAGTTTAAATAGGAGGTAGTCAGAGTTCTGACCCAGTTCCCCGTTGATCCTTCTGATGGTGAGCGTGTCCTTAGCAATGACAGCTACTCCGCTACCCCTTTGACCCACCCGGTCTTGCCTAAATATGGTGTAGCCGCAGGGGATGGCAAGGGATAGGGTAGGGCCAGAGAATTCTTTTAGCCAGGTCTCACAGAGAAAGAGTAAGTGAATATTGTCCTTGATTATAAGGTTGTGCACATCCAGGAAATGTGCTGGCAGGGAGCGGAAATTGACCAGAGCACATTTGAGTGGGACATCTGGTAAGGGAAATGGGGTGGCCAAAGGAGGAGGCAGTGCATTTCTGGTTAGTAACATCACTAGTATCACTAGGCAGCAGTGGTGGGTGGGCAGCAGACACAGGTACATTGCAAATCATAGAACTAACATCACTAGTAACACTAGGAAGCAGTGGTGAGTGGGCAACATACACAGGTACAATGCTGGTAACATCACAGAGAATATATGGCAATTGTTGTGCGGCTACAATAGGTATAGATGAGCGGACAGATTGTGTGGGGGAAGGTACTGGTAGTAAAATCATAGTATCATGGTGGGCGGTGGGTTGGTGCTCGACCAAGCTTGTGGAGCTGCAGCTGAATGCAGCGTGACATTGGGCGGGGCAGATGGGAATAAAAGAAGTTTGTGCCGGCAGAGCTGGAGTCTGGGTACTAGAGCCCCTGTGTAGCGGTGCTGCAGAGGGGTGTCGCGGCAGTGGAAGGCTGCAACATATTTGTATATGTTGCATGCGGCAGGGATAACGGGTTAGGCAGCGGCGAGACAGCGACCAGGGCAGTGGAGATCTCTTTGGATAACTGGTCTTTGGTGTTGGGAAAAGTACGAGTTCCAGCTGAAGAGCGTAGAGTGGGAGAAGGACGGGGAGTGTTGCTGCGCGGCCATGAAGCGGGCGGCCAGGTAATGCGCAATGGGTTGTCGGGGTACGAGTACATGGCAGGGAGTGGTGTCTCCTTGCTCCTAGGCGCGCATTTCTGTGTGCCAAGTTAGGGGAAACGACCATGAGCCAGCCGACCAAAAAGTATGAGCGAATGCGCTTGTTTCTTTGGGTGATTGGGCAGTGCACAGAGGCTCTGAGAGGGCTGGTGATAGCATAACCCTTACCTTGGGGAACAGAGCGGGTGCCGGCAACCTCCTGTTGAGGCCTTGTCTCCTGGCCTTCTCTTCGCGCCTTTGCCTCCCCTCCATTTAAAGCAGGAGGGGAGGGCCGTGTGAGGTGTGGCAGCGAATCCAGGCACCGGGGTTGTATCATGTTGTTGGATTCCACAGAAACCTCAGCGGCGACCATCTTTGGACTGGAAGTCACCTCGTGGTGGTGACTGGAGACGCGTTGTGTCTTCTGGCGCTGTGTTGCCTGTAATAATGATTCTGCAGCTGCAGACAAGAACATCTGATCACTCCCTGGCAGCGGAGCTGCAGAGAGGGGTTGAGGCCTTTTCTCCTGGCCTTCTCTCCGTGGCTTCAGAATGCAGAGACTTTAATATTGCATTATGGGACTTGCAGTTCGAAAAAACTGCAAGATAAAAAGTTGTTGAAAAGAAGCCAGGAAGAAAGAGAGACAGGAAAAGGGTGCAAGTGATACCGTGATAAGAGGAGAGAAGAAATGAATGCTCATAGAGAAAGGTCCCGTGGGAATTATAGTCCTGAAAAAACAGAATGAGTCTGGGACCAGTAAGATATATGAGACGGAAGCAAAAGGGTGCTTGGAGCACAAACCTTCTTGTGAACTGTAAAAACAAGGAAAGCCTGAGAAGGGAAGCCACGAAGTAGAAAGGAAAGTGTGCCACAAATCCCACAGAGGCTTGTATTAAATTGAACTGTGAACAAGCGTTGTGAAACTAATGAAGAGGGTCTGGGACCCATGTTTGATAAAGTAAAAAGCATAAGACCTGTGAGAGAGAAAAGCAACCCCGGTGCCGTAGGCACGATCAAGTGAGACGCAGTGCCGGGTGCACGACCAAGTCAAATGTTGTGCCTGGGGTGCGAACTAGTGAATGAAAGCCAGGATCAGAGTGGTCCCACATAGGGCTGAATGGAATACTGTGTGTTATCGAAAGCCTCTGATATGAAGATGTGTTGAACTGTTGTCGAAGTGGTCATGCATAGACCTGTGTAAATCTATGCAGTTTTGAAAGTCTTCGACAGGAAAGTTATGTCAACCAAGAAGGTTGGGGAAGGAAATCCCATGTAGTAAATACCCGAGAGAAGTCAAATCTCTGTGAGACCCAGAATCGGGTGAGGGAAACCTGAGGGATCTGATGTGAAATATTGTTGAATTAGAACGGTGTTCCAAATTATGTTGAACTAATGTGAGGGAAGCATAAGAAGAGTTGATATTAAACAGAAAAGGAAAACCTGAGAGACCTGTGATATTGAGACTAAGGCAAGGGAAGTCTATCAAGAGTACTTTGTTGAACAGGCAAGAGAAGCCGGCCTATTGATATGAACTATTTCAACTGTGCAAACAAGCCACCTGACCAGAGCTCCTAGGGTCCCCAGGGACTTGAACCTGGGGAAGGGAGTTACCTATCAGTTACATTGCCATTCTGGCATTGTTTTGATGTACATTTTTGTTCTCATATATTTCATATATTTCCATTTCCCTATACTTAGTTATTGTAAAAGCTTGAGGGCAAGCATAGGTTTTTGACATGTGCCTCATTATGAATCTGGCGGTAGTCGCTCCAGAAAACGAAAATCCCCACTTCCATTTGAGTCCCATTGGATGTACCGGCACTGAAGGATGCACCGGCACTGTGTGCAACAGTGCCAGTGCATCCGTCAAGGTCTGCGAGCGGGTGCCTTTCCGCACGCCGGGTGACACCTGGTGGGCGGAAAGGCACCCGCTCGCAGAACTCGTAGTTTGCCGGTCCGGAAACAACGGTATCGGCAAGTTTACCGGTACCGTTGTTGCCGGACCGGAAAACTTGAAATGAGGCCCATAGACTTTTCTTTGTGTAGACTGTTATGTTATGTTATGTTATGTTACTTGGCATTTATATAGCGCCTTATGTATCATTGGTATGACCTCAAAGCGCTGGTAGGTTGAAAGCCCTGGGGCACTGCAGTTCAAGTCAGTAGAAAGAGAGAGTGTCGTATGGTGCGTGGGCGCACCGGATATGTGTGCAGCTGGTGTGGTTATTGCATGATAGCTGCTTCTTAGCGGTAGGTGTGGTGCTGAGAAAATCAGTTGGATGTGTTCAGTCTGGAGAGTGGACACTCAGACTGAGTTCTGTCTGTGTTAGGCCTGAGGAGACGCTTAAGCTAGCCGGAATGTGCTCAGCTAGCTGTGTTTTATTAGGATGATGAGGTGTTTGTGGGTGTCGTGACTTGAATGTCGTGTAGACCGAAGAGACCGCACAGGGAGAACCTAAATCACTCCCTGTGCAATCCTTGAGGCCACAGGTGGGAGAAGATGACACTGGAACCACGAACGTCTGGAGACCCCAAGTATTATACAAAGAACCAGAAAAGGGCTTACCAGGGCAGGGCAGGATGGGTGCTGCTAACCCTAGGGGGGTCAGGTTCCGGGACTCACGTGGACAGCGGTCCCAGCGCTGAATTGGAGGTGTCAAAAATCCACTGAGTAGAGTGATTCAATCCCACCTGACAAGAGACCAAAGCCAGGTAACTGTAGAATGGGACCGTGGAGCGGTTCCCCAGAATCCAAGGAGCGAGACTCAAAGGTGGGGCAGTCCAAAGGCAATCCAGGGGCAGTCTGTGATCAAAATACCAGAATATCAGTTCAAGAGCCAATAGCCAGCAAGGATAATCCAAAAGCAGTCCGTGAAGCTGAGGTCGAGTAATCCAGATTTCCAAGAGACAGGTACGTGACGCCAAACAGGTTACAGAGAACAGCTGTGAAGCAATGTTTGAACGGAAGCGCCGTGTTTCAATCGGGCTATTTCCTGGTCACATGACACTCGGCCGCATCACGTGATCGGGTTCTCAAGTCACGTGAGTGGGATCCCGCGGTCACGTGACGCGGATGCATCCGAGCGTTTCTTCTGTCTCTCAGTCGCCATGGAAGCTGCCAATGAGTGAACGGGCGCAAAAGGGAATGCACCCTCTCCCTCTTCCTCTTCCCACCTCCCACAGTGCCCATAATGTGTCTTCAGGGCCTACCAAAAGCTAGACATTTTAAGGAGTGAGAAGCAGGACGCGGACACAGTGGTTGCATTTTAATGGCTGATAGGCTTTTTATTAAACAGAAAATGAAAATCCTACCTTTCTCTCATTCTAGGAGGCGTTTCCCTGCCTCAAAAAAAACCTAAGGAACATCCGTACAAACATCCGTACAAACAATAGTCCACGGTCCTATGTCCAAAACACCTATTTCCGACCTTTACATTTAAACTAATTTACAAAGCGGAAACTTGGACTCATAACTGCAGAGGAATGACTCCCTCCCTATGAGTAATGTCCAAAGTCCATTCCACTGCACCATATGTACCAAAAAGGAGAAAAGTAAAGTTCACAAAAAACAAAATGGTTTTTCAGCAATAGCAGAAGAAATGGCTTCTTCCCTTTTGTCACAGTGGGCCTCATTAGGAGTTTGGAGGTAGCCATGCCGTTTTTAGAGGCATGGCTACCGCCAAACCGGGTACCGGGTCCGACTTTAGCGGGCCCGGTAATTCCCATTCACGGGACCCGGACCCGGCACATCCCCATTCCCATTTGATCCCCCATAGGGCTCAATGGGAATGGGGAGGAAGCTAACAACGGGCCCGTTAATGACGGAACCGTTGTTAGCATCCCGGACTGCTAGCGGGTCCCACTCTGCACGTCTGGTCTGGCCAGGCATCCAGAGTGGGACCCGCTGCAGACCTCGGAATGTGGCGGCCCGGAATGAACGTGCCGGTCCCTTACCGGCACCGTTCAATCCAAGGCTGCCCTCATTGTAATGAGGCCCAATTACTCTTGGTTTTTTCAACTCCCAGTCCACACCAAGGTACTGCCTCCCTTCCCCTGATTACCATAGGCACAAATGTTCACAAAGCCAAGAGATTGTCTTGTCGCTCTTGATGTTTCAAAACTCAGTCAATACCAGGGTACAGCCGCCCTGAGCCCTGGATGCCAGATCCGCAAATGTTCACAAGGCCAAGAGCTTGTTCCTCTTCTCCTGGCCTTTCCATGTTCTCCACATGACCAGAGGGAATGACTGTAAAGACTGGCGGGGGGTTTCTGTACTCCTGCCCTCTAAATGGCAGAGTAGAAGCACAGAGCACCCCAGCCAAGATTCTCTATGCCGTAGCATTGAACGAGCAATCAAAGCATAAGCTCTCAGGAGGTGATGCAGGCTGGTTCTTCAGTACAGTGTAGTCCACAAGCCCCCACAAAGGAATGTCCACACACTATGTTAGGTGATAACACTGTTCTTCATATAAATAAGGTTCAATGTATATACACAATCAATAACATACTTTGTACTCTGGCAATTCTAATATGGTAAATATGTACAATGTCTATATGGTACCACAGTTCACTCTTGACTCCTTTAAAATGCACCAGCTGCTGACAGCTTAAATGGCATACAAATCGAACAGTAATGTGTATCAGCATCAGACATAGGAAGGAAGACAAGTTAGGTTAAAAAATGGCAGAATGCTTCTCTTGCTACTAAGACACAGTTCTGTGTGAGGATCCACTCACCTGGGCAACTTGTAAATAAAGATTATTAGCAAGCCCAGTCCATTAATGTTTAAGATAATCTTGTTTCCTGCTAAAATGTTCTACTACCCCAATGTACCCGAGTTTAGCAGAGCTATTTCAATGGTTCGTCGACAGGTCCTTAGTGGGTGAACTCCCTTGAAAGCTGGAGCCACGGGTCGTCGAGATTCCAATGAAGAAATGTGAACACTGTTGTCGGGCGAGCAGCTTCGACCTTCGCGGTGCTCGTCGACGATCGGTCGTGGACGCCCTGTGAAGATGAGGTGTGCGGTGCACCTCGATGACGAGAATTTGTTGCCGCAAAAAGTACTTGCTGAAGAACGTAGGCCCAGCAGCAGGGGTCAGGTGTCGGCGTTGGCGTCGACGACCAGGACTCCACCACGGCTGACTTTCGGATCTTCGTCAGCGTCTTTGTGGACTTCGGGTGGCGGGAAACCCACCAGCAGATTCTCCTCGGCTCGTCGACGACCTCCGGTGGGACAAAGCGGTTGACGGTGATGGCAAGGGAGTCCTTGATTTCAAAATGTCCTAGGCAAAGGTGGAGCGTTGTGGCTCTGGTCGTCGGCAGCATGTCATCAAGCTGTCCCAGCTTCTGGGCAACACGACTCGATGGGCTTCCAGGGGTTACGGCGGTCCTCTGAACCCTCGCTAATGATGATGTACTTCGATGTCCAGGTGCTTTACTTCAGGAATCCTCGGAGGCCCTGTCTCCGGTCGACAGTCTTTCGGGACTGACTTCCAGGGTACCTCGGTGAAGATAAGCTTTCTGCACCATGTTCCATCATAGCTCGGGAAGAGGTCTCCTAGCCAGATCCTCTCCTGGATCAGTCCTTGACAGACACGACAGCTTTCAGATTTCGATGACGGCAAGCAGCAGCAGAACGTTCTTCTTCTTCCAGCTGGGCTTCAAGGTTAAGGATCAACTTTCGACTTCAGCTTCTGAACAACTCTGGTAAGTGCGAGATCCCCAGATATACTGTTCTGCCTTTCATTCACACTCCTGAGCCAAGCTCAGACAGCCAATCATTCAGAAGGGAATTCATGCAGGGTTGCAGCCAATAAGGCTCACAGTGCATTCAGGTCATTCTCTTCCATCCAGACAACCATAACAAGGAATGTGGATTGGGGCAAGCACCCAGCCTTTCAGCACACCACACTGCATTCATGTCAGTTTCGGGCAGGACTGTCTCATTCTTTGTGTCACACACACACAGATACCAGACACCCATAACATGAAGTGCATATTGGTCACCGACTCCATTCACCCGGGTCCCACCCCAAAGGTGTACTCACAACATACAGTCACTGGGAAGGCTCCAGCCAGTCTGGCCTGGACTTCCCCACAATACCACATATGGTTCTTCCACCCAACAACCAGTCAGGGGAAGGGACAGAGTCAGTGCTTCCCAGGACTTTGGGAAAACAAGGTAACACATAATAGAAACCACAGGGGCCATCTTGTCTCCTATCAGGAATCCACTGATTCCTATGGCAGGGCCTGGGTATCCCACAATGGAGGATACTCAGAGCACTTGTCAAATTCAGCATGAGGCTGCCACCAGCCCATACCCTGCTCTATGGGCCATACACATGTGCCCAAAAACCTACACTAGGGATACAGGGTTGTACCCCCACCCATGGGTGCCATATGGGTATATCAAGAGTCTGTTCACCACAACCAAAAAGAGGAAGAGCTGCACTGCCAGGAGTCCCACATGGACTCCTGTGCAGAAAACAACACAGAACACACATGATAAAAGGAGTACAGGACAAGGACATGGCGATCCTGTCCCTCCAATGCATTTCCAGCATTACAATGACTCCATTCCCCTGGTTTGTATATGATCAAGAGGATGACTCCCTCTTCTTGATGTCACCATGCATATGACCGTTCAAACAAGAAAATGGGCCTCATTACGACCCAGGCGGTAAGGGTTTTACGGAGGCGTAAACAGCGCCGACCCTTACCGCCTGAGTACGAGGTCCCTTAGCGCCATGGCGCTAAGGGACCATGGAGTTAATTACGCCACCGTAATTTACGGTGGCGTAATTAACGCCTTCCCCACTCCCATTATGCCCTATGGGGCAAAAATGGGAATGGGGAAGGGTAAATGGGGATTGGGGACTTACCGCCCCGCCAAGGTCGGAATGGGGCGGTAAATCCGCCAACCACCATGGCGTAAACATAGTTTACGCCATGGTGGTAAAGTCACGGCCCAGGCGGTAACTTACCGCCTGGGTCGTAATGAGGCCCAATGGGTGTGAGTTCCATATTCACAGTCTTCTTGGCTGGTATACTCTCCAGCCAGGACTTTGGTTACTCTCTTTCATACATTTGGGCGTGGGTCCCAGATTCGCAATCTTCCTGCCTGGACTTTACCAAAATTAACAGTGTCATACAATTTCAATATCTTGCCTTTGCGGCTTTCGGTAGTTTGCTTTGCGTAACTGTGCCCTAAATCCCTTCTATAGGCTGGCTTCTCGTGTCAGCTTTCGGGTGTCTTACAGGATCGGTTTGGCTCTGCAGCTTCGCTCTGTACTTGGGTAGCGTTTCACCAGCTTCCCAGTCTGCTCGGTCTGCGGGAAGGCTCTGTCCTTCCTTCTACCTTGACTGTTGCACAACAGAACCCTTTCGGAAATGTCTCTTGTCGAGAGCGCCGTCTCTCTGAGCCTTTCTGCTCTGCGGTTCTGCCTGCAGTTCTCTGGTTCCTCAATGCGTGTCGAGAGGAAGAAGACTCCATGTTTCTTGATGCTCAGTGGTTTTTAATGTCCCACGACCAATAGTAGCAAAACAGAGAACAGACAGGTCAACTACCCCTTCCTTTATGTCCCTGAGTGTCTTCAGGTAGGTAGATTGACAATCTATTCAACTACAAGATTGTTTAGTGCACCACTCTGATCTATGAACATCAAATTTACATTTATTTTAATATAATTTTTTTTTAAAAGACATACATAGTATACATTCCTAAAGACAATCAAGACTGCAATTCTCATGTCAAAACACAAAACATGGTGTAACATCAATCTAAATTACAAAGAATACAAAAGTATATAAAAAAACAAAAAAAACAACACTTCTTTTTGGGGCTAGTACTTTCTGAGGTTGTGGGAATCAAGATCTAACAACAGTATCTATGATGACTCCCTCGTAATTTAATACATCCGTTGTCTGGAGACAAAGCTGTTTCTTCCTTGGTTTATTCTATAGAGCCTCTCTATATTACTGCGCGACGTTATTTTGGGGTGTGATTGGTATTGCAACCTATATCAACCATCCGTCAGTGTATAAATGTAGATGGAGAGAAAGGAAAATTCAATAACAATTTCCTTTTGTTTTGTCAACATATGTTTCGGCCGTCTAGACTTTTACAGTAGACTCTCAAATGCTGTTGGTCTGATGAATATGGGCCATCTTCAGGACAATGGAACTGGTTTGTACAAGAATACTATTCTTCCCAAATGCGATACCTCTTAAATTTCGATCTACAAAAAAGATAAAAAGTGTTTGTTTTTAAAAATGTTTTCTTTTTCTACTTTGTGTTCATGTTCTACGAGTAATGGTTGCGGTATTTACTACATGTACCACCACAATTATTGACCTGTAGTTCACTGGGATTGTTTCGAGACGTTGAGGAAAATCACGTGTCCGTCTGGCAACTTGATGGATATTTTATCCCGAAAATCTGGTCTTGCACCACACCTATGGATATATATTCCTAATGTCAGTGCTTTTTTACTAGAGTTAGTATTTTGCAATATTCTAGGACAAGATGAAAAAATGTTTGTGTTATTATAAACAGTACCTTTTGATTCTGCCAATCAACAGACTTTATATAATTGTTGTCTTTATAGGACCGGTCGTCATGGCAGTCCTTGCTTGATACTGTCCGAAGAGGTCCTTTCCCAAAAGATGTTTTAGGCGCCACTCATGTTGCAGCCCAGGTAATCTAATTCAATGACAAAACGGAGGGGATGCTTCTGATAAATTGTCATTTTTTCCCTGGTTGTAGCAGTTTTCATTTTAGATTAACAGTGCAAATGCAGCTAGTGTTGTGAACTACGCCTTATTGCGTGTTACGACGTTGGGACTTGTGGCATTGTATAGTCCTGTTAGTTACATTACTGAGAGTGCTAAATTAGTGTGGGCAAGTTAATGTTTATGCCTCATTCAGGCAGCACTGAAGTGCATAAGAAACCACCTGGTGTTACACCTTACTTACGTAGTCCGGTTCACTATAGCGACTACCGATCGATTCTTTAACGTGAGGGGTTTACTCCATAGCTAACTGTGTGTCTCTATTGTATGGCGGTTAACAGCCGGCTTACCTTTACAGCAGTGCTGCGGTGCTCTTTTTTCTTTCGTCTCGTCTCTCAACTGCTGTGACCGCGTCGTTGGATGTAATTTCATCCGGTGTCACAACGTCCACCACGTGATCTCAGGTCATGTGATTTAGGCATAGAATTAGGGAATGTGGTAGTCTTGTTGCCAAAATAACTTCCTGGCTCAACCTATTGTAGTTTTCAGAATATACTTACATTGCGGAACGGCATTGCATATGGCTTTATTAAAGAAGCAATTGCCGAAAGTTTTCCTTCTTTTGATTTAATTAAATAATACTGACACCACTCAGAGCCCTCATTCAATCGTCTTGTATTTTTGTTTAATTGCATGTTGGATCTTATATGTTTAGTATATTTCATATATCCTGGACCTAATGAGGCTGAGTGGGTTGGACCCAAATGTTCACATATCAGAGGGTTAAGATGTTTCAAGACATACATTTCGAAACCCGACTGGGCATGCAGAGCCTATCGTTTCATCCAGACTGCTGGGTCTTAGCTCCAAGTATTTTATGTTATAGTCAGGCCAGTATCATTTAAATTCGGGACCTCATTTTAAGCTGCAATGTCAGACATTGGATAGATCCACAGATTACATTCGTTGATCTCTTATGGTTCGTATTTGGACAATTTAAAAAATGTGGCACAGTGGTAGGAGGTGAATGTTGATAACAAAAACACATTCCAATCCACTGAAACATTAAGCCCTTGTCTTACAGAATCTGTATCGTATATCCATTTTTGTTTGCACTGTGACAAGGTGAGATCTCTATTTCCCCCTCTAGGTGCCGGTTTGACAACCTGTAATACACACCACAGCATTTTGGTCGGTTTATGTTGCTTATTGATGTAGTGAGCCACCAGAGGTTTGTTGTCTATTTTATTCCTTATGCAAGATTTATGCTCACATATCCGTTGTCTCACCTGTCTTTTAGTCTTCCCAATATATATCAAGTTATAAGGGCATGTGATTACATAGCCCGCCCATGTTGTTACACAATTTGGGAACTCTGACAGATGAACAACTCGGTTTCCTAAGGTGATGTCTTTCATATCCTTAGTTTGTGGGCATACTGAGCATTTACCACATTTGTGGTGACCAGTCACTGGGGGTAAACTCTATAGTGTACTTTGGACTCTATTTTCTGTGTACTAATCAGGGTAAGTATGTACTAGATGATCCTTTAGGTTCCTTTGTCTTTTAAAGCCAAAGCGCGGTTTAGAGGGATTGAAATCCTCTGTTTTTATCATGTCCCAATTTCTCAGGATTACTTTACGGAGGGAGCCACTTACGGGGTTGAAGGTGCTCACACATCTGATTTTCTCTAAAGTAGTTTTTTGCATCGGATTCAGACATATTTCCCTGTTCATGTGTTGTGCTCTTTTGTAGCTCCTCTGTATCGTGGATGTAGGGTAACCTCTATCTTTTAATCTTGTCTTGAGCATTTTTCCATGAATTTTGTAGTCTTCCATCTGTGAGCAGTTTCTGCGGATCCGCAGGAATTGGCCGATGGGAAGGCCTTCTTTTAGACTTTTTGGGTGAAAACTGGCATAATCGAACAGCATATTTTTATCGGTAGTTTTTTTTTTATATAACACCGTTTCCAATGTGCCTTGATCTGTTTTGATAATTTCAAGATCTAAGAAGGGCACCTTGTCCTCACTGTGTTCTATGGTGAACTGAATACATGGGTTCTGGGTGTTAAGCCATTTATGAAACTCCATCAGTTGGACTATGGAGCCTCTCCAGATCATACATACATCATCGATGTATCTGTACTATGCTTGAATGTTTGAACTGAAAGGATTGTTGGTATGGTAAATTGAATTAATCTCAAAGTTGTCCATATAAAGATTATCCAAATCGGGGGCAAATGTAGCCCCCATACTCGTACCTTGTAGCTTATTGAAAAAGGTGTTGCCATACAGGAAAAAATTCTCCTTGAGTGCCAAGCGTATGCATTCTATAATAAATGCTGTTGGAACTTTAGTCAAACTGGTGATACGTGTATCAAGATACTTCGCCATTACCACTATACAATCATGTTGCGGAATACCCGTGTATAAGGCAACTACATCGAGAGTCACTAACAGATCTTCTTGTCTCGTGTGCAGACGGGTGATGTCATGCATGGTGGACATTTTACCTCTGGATCTGAAACTCCGTCTGTACGCAGAACGGGTTAAGCTCATAGAACTGCTAGACCGTTTTATTCAAGATGGAGGTTGTTTGATGTATTACCAGGAAAACGACGTCTGCATTATTCACGTCGTTGAATTCACGTGATTCAGGATTGTCACATGTTTTACGGCAGAACGTTTATAAGCAGCGTGGATACGTGGCTCGCTGCTTCTGATTGAACATTTTGGCGTCATGGTAGCTGAACTTTTCATCTGCGTCCTCGCATCCCGTCAGTTGCTTCTTTGGCCTTCATTGACGTGTTCCTTCACACGCGATCTCCTGTATCTGCCTTCAGCAGATTTTTGTGAGCGTGTCTTCTCACACACGGGTTCCTGTTTCATTTGTATGCTGTTTTCCTGTCCGCGTGTAAGTTTCCGCTTTCAATCCCGCGCGGACGCTGGAACTCTTCAAGCGCGGCTGTCCTGGCTGCGTGTACTTGATTCGCGTGTAAAATCCCACGCGGACGCTGGAACTCTTCATGCGCGGCTGTCCTGGCTCCGTGTATTCGGTTTGTGTGTAAAATCACACGCGGACGCTGGAACTCTTCAAGTGCGGCTGTCCTGGCTGCGTGTACTTGATTTGCGTGTAAAATCCCCCGCGGATGCTGGAACTCTTCAAGCGCGGCTGTCCTGGCTGCGTGTACTTGGTTCGCGTGTAAAACCACACGCGGACGCTGGAACTCTTCAAGCGCGGCTGTCCTGGCTGCGTGTATTCGGTTCGCGTGTAAAATCACATGCGGACGCTGGAACTCTTCGAAGCGCGGCTGTCCTGGCTGCGTGTACTTGGTCTGCGTGTATCCAGCACGCGGTTGATTTAAACCTGTGAGGAAATAACAGGTGGACTCATACCAATTTGTTTTGTTCCTGGTGGGAAAGGAAGGTGTATCTACAACTTTTATTTGAAGGTGTCTGTGCACAGAACTATGGACGCTATCCTGTGGTGCACCAACCCGGTATCTAGCGAGAGCCTCGTGCCGTTCTGTATAAGTCTCCCTTACTAACCTTCCCTCCTTTGTCGTTGGTTTTCTTTCCTGGATTTCTTCATTGACTTTGGTGGATACTCCAGTTCTAAGCCTACAGGTTAGTGTTGGAATTTGCATTATTGCCATTCTATCAGAGAGGTTAGTTGAGATAGTTTCTCATTATGCTTTATTTTTCCTAGGCTGCCTTCCTATTATTCTCCCACGCCCTTTCCAGTGATCCTTCTCTCTGCCTGTTTTACCAGTCAGAGAGCTGTATCATTTGGAAGGTCTAAATTGACATCACTTCTATCAAATCGTGTGAATTCAAGGATCCGAAAGACCCATATCAATTGTATCCTTTTTGGTTACCGTATCCTTTTCATAAGATACTTTGGGGATTTATGACAGGTGATGGTGTTAATCATACTAGTTGTATCTTTGATATACGACTGCATTTTTGCTACAAATGGGCGCAAGAACCAATCTGCGTATACTGAGAGAGGCTCTAAGACTGAGTTGATTGCGGCCACAATAGGTCGTCCAGGTGGGGAGGACAGATTTTTGTGCACTTTCGGGAGGACATAAAAGGCAGGGATGGTAGGATAGTTGTTAACTAGGAATGCTTGTTCATCTTCATCTATCCACCCCTCTTCTAGTCCATGTTTCATTAAACTGGTTATTTCCTCCTTTAGCCTCGGTGTCGGATCATGAGGAAGCTTGCGATAGGCTTGTGGATCATTCAGATGTTTAAATACCTCTATCTCATAAGCTTTTTTGTCCCAAAGAACTATTCCCCCACCTTTATCAGCTGGCTTAATTATAAAGGTGTCATTTTGTTTTAATTTGTCAAGAGCCTCTCTTTCTAGTCTAGACAGATTGTCTTTACAGTTATTCTTAGTTTGCAACAAAGATTGTGTTTCAGTTATAATGCGATTTTTAAATGCTATTATAGCCAGGGTCACCATTGAGTTGAGTGGTGTGAATGTGTAACGCTCACCTGATTCCCGTAGAGGCGCCGGTCTTGACTGGGCGTATACCGTATCTTCAAAGGTGATGTGTAACACACGGCTGGCTCTTTGGGCTGGACCTCTGTGCACTGTATGTCTGACTCGAAGGGTAAGATGTCTGCAGATAGAAAATATGGGATTAAGGAACTGGGTTATTGAATGTCTCTCTCTTCTTCCCTTTCTCTTCTCCTGTAGAACCCCAAAGGTTAACGCTCTCACCTTAGGTAAGTGAACGCCGTGCTCTCCATCTGCCTCGGGGCAGGGTGCTGTAACCAGTTTCTTCACTGGATAAGGGGAGCAGGCCTCTTGACTTCAGAGGACTGCTGTCCGTCGTTTACTGCACGAACGGTAAGTTTCGAGTAATTCTAATGTCTTTAAAGTCTTTAGTAATGATGTCTCTTGTTTTGCAGGGTTCCGGCGATGGCGGATGACGGGCCGAAGTGAGTTGAAGATGGAGCCCATGTGATGAATAGAAGCGCCTGGAAGCACGTAAGTAAGCGCTTGTTGCCTGCTTCACGATGCGCTCTAACTGTCTTTTTATTTTGCAGGTACAAGTTCGGAGCGGCTCCAGGGTGCCGGAATACCCACTGGGTTAGATGTGGAAAGGAGTAATGGCACGTGAGTATTAAAGTTCCCCAATGTCTTTAAACGCACCTTGTTTTGTCTTTCAGATGCGGGATGCAGCGCCGAAGGCCTCCGGAGCGTGCGAAGAGTTGGTAAGCTTTTGTCTTTCAGATGCAGGAATGCAGTGTGAAGACCTCCGGAGCGCACGAAGAGTAGGTAAGCCTTTGTCTTTCAGATGCCGGAATGCAGCGCGAGGCGTTGGTGACAGCCGATGGACCAGGTAAGTGAAGAGCTGTCACTGAAGACCGTAATGCTAACCTGTTCTTTCTTGTCTTTATAGGTGTTGCTGAAGACTGGATTCAGGATGGTAAGCCTTTTTCCTTAGGCCCAGGATCAGATGCAGAAGACACGATGAGCGTTCTGCTGCAGAGGATGCAGAATAACGCAAAGCAAGATTCATCCATCGGGTGTGGTTTAAATAGCCTCCTGTAGTGCTTAGGTGTCTCCTTCCACAGCCACGCCTAGGTAAGAAAAGAGTTCCTGCTTTCCAGAAGAGTTCCAGTGTTCTGAATCTAGGGAGTGGCTCCTGCCCCACCCAACAGGAAAAGTAGTTCCAAACAGAAGAGGATCAGAGGCTCAACTGGCAGGCAAGTAAGCAGCATGGTCTGCTGCAGGTAAGTCCACCCAAGCATTATGAGCCGGCGCTTCCAGCGCTGGGACTGGGCATATTTATGAGCCTGGTGCCACTGGCGCCAGGACTGGGTCCAAAAGGTCCCAATTGGGACTGGTTGGCACTCGGAACCTGGGTTATGGATCTGCTTCCAAGGGAGTTGGGAAAACCCTGACCTTTTGGAAGCAGAGATCATGACAGTACCCCCCCTCAAGGCCTCTCCCAAACCGGGCTTCTCCGGGGGTTTTGGCTTGTCAGGAAATGTTCGGTGAAATCTTTTGATTAGGCGAGGAGCGTGGACATATTCAGCAGGTTCCCAGGATCTCTCTTGGGGGCCGTAGCCTTTCCAGTCAATTAGGTAAAATAGTTTAGATTTGGAGATCTTGGAGTCCAGAATGCTTTTGACTTCAAACTCGAGTTCTCCATCAACTAGGATAGGTTTTGGAGATTTAGTTAGTCGGGTTTGAGGTTGCACGGGTTTTAATAGAGAGACGTGGAAGACCGGATGTATCTTCATGTGCGGGGGCAAGTCAAACTTGACCGCTACTGGGTTTACTATGGTAGTGATGGAATAGGGACCAAGGTATCTTGGGTTGAATGTGCGTGGCCCTTTTAGAGGTAGATATTTGGTGGATAACCAGACTTGATCCCCTACTTGATATTGAGGGGCTTCCTTCAGATGTTGATCTGCTCCTTTCTTGTATTGTTCTTTAGCCCTTTGAAGGTGAGAAACAGCTTCCTTAAAGGCTTGGGTGATTGTAGAATGCAGGTAGTCTACTGCTGGTGTTTCAAGATCTTGGAGGGGATCCAACTCCGAGGTTCGAGGGTGACTGCCGTACAAAAGAAAAAACGGGGTTTTCCCAGTTCCCGAATGGACAGAGTTATTGTAGGCATATTCGGCTATCCAAGGTTTTTTCAGTTTGTTGCAGCATGCAGCGTAAATACTGTTCCAGAGTTTGATTGGTCCTCTCGGTTTGTCCGTCGGTCTGAGGGTGGTGACTGGTCGATAGTCTCACATCAATTTGAGCCGACCGACAGCAACTTCGCCAAAAATGAGAAATAAATTGACTACCTCGATCCGAAATTAGAACCGAAGGAAAACCGTGCAGTCGGACGATGTTTTCGAGAAATTCTCGGGCCAGAGTTGCTGCTGTTGGCAAGCCTTTGAGCGGAATGAAATGCGGCATCTTGGAGAATAAGTCCACGATTACTAGAATCGTATTGTATCCGGAGCATGGAGGTAGATCGGTGATGAAGTCCATAGAAAGCGTATGCCAAGGGCGAGGTGGGATGTCAATAGGGCGTAAGAGGCCTGCTGGTCTTTCCTTTTGACTCTTGTTTTGGGCGCATACTCCACAGGACATTATAAAGTCTCTGATATCTTTTTTCCAAGATGGCCACCAGAAGTAGCGCTTGATCTTTACTGAGGTCTTGGCCATACCGGGATGTCCTTCCATTAAAGAATCGTGATAACAAGAGATTACTTTTTTCTGTAAATCTGTGCTGGGTAGGTATAATCGTTCTTGGAAATACAATAAGTTGTCCTTTACTGCAAAGTCCTTTCCCTGCAGATGCCAATTCTGTATGTCTGCTGGAGTTACAAGTTGCCTGGCTTTATCCTTAACTTCCTCTATGGATTCTGTGGCGATTACACCCAGAATTCTTTGTTCGGGAATGATTGGTACAGGTTTAGGGTTGATCAAGTGTTCTTCCACTCCCATCCGAGAAAGGGCATCAGCTTTACCGTTCTTTGTACCAGGTCGATAGGTAATTATGAAGTCAAACTCAGCAAAGAATAATGCCCAACGGAGTTGTCTAGAGGATTGGGCTTTTGCGGTTTTCAAATATTGCAGGTTTCGGTGATCCGTAATCACAGTAACGGTGTGTCGGGCCCCCAGCAGATAATGCCGCCAAGCCTTAAAGGCAGACTTGATAGCCAGAAGTTCCTTGTCAGTAATCGTGTAATTGATTTCAGGAGGCGAGAATTTGCGGGACCAAAATGCCACGGGATGCAACTGATTGGTTACCGGGTCCTTTTGTGATAGAACTGCCCCCATGGCAAGGCTTGAAGCATCAGTTTCCACGATGTAGGGGAGTTCGGGGCGCGGGTGTTTTAAGATTGGTGCAGAGAGAAATTTAGTCTTCAAATCCTGGAAAGCTTGTTCCGCCTCGGTAGACCATTCAAAACGTTTGTTTTTCTTTAACAAGGCAGTGATGGGCTGGACTATTCGAGAGAATTCGGGGATAAACCTGCGGTAAAAATTAGCGAAGCCTAACATGCTTTGCACACCTTTTACGGAGGATGGTGATGGCCATTTGAGAACTGCATCGACCTTCTTTGAATCCATACGCACTCCGCCAGGTGATAATATGAATCCCAAGAATTCAACTTCAGTCACGTTGAAAACACATTTTTCCAACTTAGCGAAAAGTTTGTGTTGACGCAATCTTTCGAGGACCATTTTCACGTGTTTCCGATGTTCAGATTCCGATGAAGAATAAACGAGGATGTCGTCAATGTAAACAACAACACACACATCTATGAGCTCTCTGAGGACATCGTTCATAAAATATTGAAAGGCGGCCGGGGCATTGCAAAGTCCGAAGGGCATGACCTGATATTCAAATAGCCCATACTTGGTGCGGAAGGCCGTCTTCCATTCATCGCCCTCTTTTACTCGTACCAAGTGGTAAGCTCCTCTAAGATCCAGCTTTGTATATATGCATGCTTTTCTGACTTGGTCCAGGAGTTCAGGGATCAAAGGTAACGGATATCTATTCTTAACGGTGATCTGGTTCAGGGAGCGATAATCTATACAAGTTCTAAGGTCTCCTTCCTTTTTTGGAACGAAGAACAAAGCTGAAGAAGCAGGGGACTTGGAAGGACTAATAAACCCATTTGCCAGGTATTGACGAAGGTGAAGGTTCTCAGGCTCGGTGAGGGCATAAATTCTACTACAAGGAGGAGTAGATCCAGGTATCAGGTCTATCTGGCAGTCATAAGACCTATGAGGAGGTAGAGAGTTAGCCTGATCCTTCCGGAAAACATCTTGGTATTCTAGGTATTCAGGAGGTAACTGGGGAGTCTCTGAAGAAATTGCTGTCAGTGCAACACCAGGTGGAGGGTGACAAGTAGAGACACATTCTGGAAACTGGACCGTTCTTGCTTGCCAATCGATCAGAGGATTGTGTTTCTCTAACCAAGGTATTCCTAGAATAATCTGAAACTGAGGGGCCTTGATCACATCGAACACGATCTTCTCATGGTGTCCATCTTGACTTACTAGCGTCACCTCTTGAGTGGTATGCGTTACTGGCCCGGAGGCTATCTCCGTACCATCCACCGTAGTAATGACGTCCTTTACAGCCTTGGGACAAAGAGTTAGATTCATCCTCAAAACCATTTCATGATCCACATAATTGCCGATGGCACCGCTGTCGACGTAAGCTTCAATTGCATGTAATCGATCCGGATTATCAGGGCTAATGAGGACCATAGGTATCACGAAATGCGAGGTCACGGAACTGGTTTTCACGCTCGGCAAGAGGACCTCTATTCTTGTCGGGCGAGGTCGTTTCCCTGCTCAGAGTTTGTAACTTTGGTAACTGCAGCTCCTACTGCCTTCTTGGCAGGTTTCACCGGACAGTCTCGAAGAAAGTGCCCTGAGTTTCCGCAATAGAGGCATAATTGCAACTGTTTTCTCCTTTCCCGCTCCTTTTGTGTTAGAGGACCTTTCAGACCCCCTATTTGCATGGGTTCCCCGGAGTCTACTCCTTTGGAAGGAGTTGGCGGTTTGGAAAATACTCGAGCATCAAACTTGGAACGATCGGCCTTCCTGTTCTGCAGTCTGTGGTCTATTTGAACGACTAAGTCTATATAGTCCGAACAATCTTGTGGGGGATTCACTACTTGGGCTAACACATCTTTGAGCTCTCCACGTAGACCTCTATAAAACAGCGTAATCCTTTTGTCCTCAGGCCATTGAGTTTCCACTATCAGTCTGTTGAAAGACGCAATATAAGCCAAAAGGTCTTGATTACCTTGTCGCAACGAAAGAAGCTCATTGTCCAAGGCCTGCCCCTGTGAATGTCTTGCGAACAGTTTTTCCATACTGAGCTGAAAAACTTGAAAATCATGGAGGACCGGATCATCTTGATTTACTAGAGGGATCGACCAGTCTGCCGCATTGCCACTAAGGTACGAAAGCACGAAAGCTACTTTAGCTTGATCAGTTGGAAAGGCTGCTGGCCGGCATAAGAAATGCAACCGGCACTGATTGATAAATACTGCAAACCTCTTTGGGTCACCAGAAAATCGTTCGGGCGGAGCCAGAGGTACATTCCCAGGTAGGTTGATCTGCACTGGATTCATAGAGGATGTAGAAGGAAGATTTCCCCCAGATGCGGGTAACGGGGTCTGTCCGGCTTGTGACTGTAGCAATTGTCTAGCGAGATCATCTGTTCGCTCCTTGGAAATAATCAGTTCCCTTCTTAGAGCGTTTGTTTCCTGACGGGCTGCATGCACTTCTGCCCTTAGTTCCCCAAGTAACTGGGCTAGCTGGTCGGTATCCGAGGTTTCCATAGCGCCTGGACGGGAGTTTTGTGGTAGGCTTTGCGTTCTGTAACGCTCACCTGATTCCCGTAGAGGCGCCGGTCTTGACTGGGCGTATACCGTATCTTCAAAGGTGATGTGTAACACACGGCTGGCTCTTTGGGCTGGACCTCTGTGCACTGTATGTCTGACTCGAAGGGTAAGATGTCTGCAGATAGAAAATATGGGATTAAGGAACTGGGTTATTGAATGTCTCTCTCTTCTTCCCTTTCTCTTCTCCTGTAGAACCCCAAAGGTTAACGCTTTCACCTTAGGTAAGTGAACGCCGTGCTCTCCATCTGCCTCGGGGCAGGGTGCTGTAACCAGTTTCTTCACTGGATAAGGGGAGCAGGCCTCTTGACTTCAGAGGACTGCTGTCCGTCGTTTACTGCACGAACGGTAAGTTTCGAGTAATTCTAATGTCTTTAAAGTCTTTAGTAATGATGTCTCTTGTTTTGCAGGGTTCCGGCGATGGCGGATGACGGGCTGAAGTGAGTTGAAGATGGAGCCCATGTGATGAATAGAAGCGCCTGGAAGCACGTAAGTAAGCGCTTGTTGCCTGCTTCACGATGCGCTCTAACTGTCTTTTTATTTTGCAGGTACAAGTTCGGAGCGGCTCCAGGGTGCCGGAATACCCACTGGGTTAGATGTGGAAAGGAGTAATGGCACGTGAGTATTAAAGTTCCCCAATGTCTTTAAACGCACCTTGTTTTGTCTTTCAGATGCGGGATGCAGCGCCGAAGGCCTCCGGAGCGTGCGAAGAGTTGGTAAGCTTTTGTCTTTCAGATGCAGGAATGCAGTGTGAAGACCTCCGGAGCGCACGAAGAGTAGGTAAGCCTTTGTCTTTCAGATGCCGGAATGCAGCGCGAGGCGTTGGTGACAGCCGATGGACCAGGTAAGTGAAGAGCTGTCACTGAAGACCGTAATGCTAACCTGTTCTTTCTTGTCTTTATAGGTGTTGCTGAAGACTGGATTCAGGATGGTAAGCCTTTTTCCTTAGGCCCAGGATCAGATGCAGAAGACACGATGAGCGTTCTGCTGCAGAGGATGCAGAATAACGCAAAGCAAGATTCATCCATCGGGTGTGGTTTAAATAGCCTCCTGTAGTGCTTAGGTGTCTCCTTCCACAGCCACGCCTAGGTAAGAAAAGAGTTCCTGCTTTCCAGAAGAGTTCCAGTGTTCTGAATCTAGGGAGTGGCTCCTGCCCCACCCAACAGGAAAAGTAGTTCCAAACAGAAGAGGATCAGAGGCTCAACTGGCAGGCAAGTAAGCAGCATGGTCTGCTGCAGGTAAGTCCACCCAAGCATTATGAGCCCGGCGCTTCCAGCACTGGGACTGGGCATATTTATGAGCCTGGTGCCACTGGCGCCAGGACTGGGTCCAAAAGGTCCCAATTGGGACTGGTTGGCACTCGGAACCTGGGTTATGGATCTGCTTCCAAGGGAGTTGGGAAAACCCTGACCTTTTGGAAGCAGAGATCATGACAGAATGTCAATGGTATTTTCAACCCTCTAATGTTTGGCTCTTTCTCTGTTGTGGTTGAATTCCTGAAAAAATATCTTAATCTAATGATCCGGAAGAACTTCTGTAGCTCAACCTCTGTTTCGGAGTTTCTTGCTCTAGTGGTAGAAACAAAAGACAGTCCCTTCAGCAAGACTTGTTCCTCTGCTGCAGACAAGATGTATTCAGTCAGATTATAAATGGGAACTACCAACTTTGGGGCGGTCGCTGCCAATTCCTCGTTTGCATCCGAGAAGGGCCTTGATATTTGTTGTGGCCTCGCCTGCCTTGCCCCGAAAAAACTGGGGTTGTTGTTGTGGTCTGGTCACAGTGCTAGCTGTGTTGAGGTACTAGGGTCTGATCCACTACTTGTGGAGCTGTTGGAGGAATTAGAAAAATTGACAGTATCATGCAAGAACTGCCATGAAGACCGGTCCTATGAAGACAACAATTATATAACGTCTGTCTGGCAGAATCAAAAGGTACTGTTTATAATAACTGAAACATTTTTTCATCTTGTACTAGACTATTGCGAAATACTAACTCTAGTAAAAAAAGCACTGACATTAGGAATATTTATCCATAGGTGTGGTGCAAGACCAGATTTTCTGGATAAAATATCCATCAAGTTGCCAGATGGACACGTGATTTTCCTCAACGTCTCGAAGCAATCACAGTGAACTATAGGTCAGTAATTGTGGTGGTACATGTAGTAATTACTGCAGCCATTACTCATAGAATATGAACACAAAGTAGAAAAAGAAAACATTTTTAAAAATTTGTAGATCAAAATTTAAGAAGCATCGCATTTGGGAAGAATAGTATTCTTGTACAAACCAGTTCCATTGTCCTGAAGATGGCCCATATTCATCAGACCAACAGCATTTGAGAGTCTACTGTATGAGTCTAGACGGCCGAAACATATGTCGACAAAACAAAAGGAAATTGTTATTGAATTTTCCTTTTTCTCCATCTACATTTATACCTGACAGGTGTTTGATATAAATTGCAATACCAATCACACCCCAAAATAATGTCGCACAGTGATATAGAGAGGCTCTATACAATAAACCAAGGCAGAAACAGCTTTCTCTCCAGACAACGGATGTATTAAATTACGAGGGAGTCATCATAGATACTGTTGTTAGATCTTGATTTCCACAACCTCAGAAAGTACTAGCCCCAAATAGAAGTGCTGTTTTTTTATTTTTTTTAATATACTTTTGTATTCTTTGTAATTTAGATTGATGTTACACCATGTTTTGTGTTTTGACATGAGAATTTCACAGTCTTGATTGTGTTTATTAATGTATACTATGTATGTCTTTTTAAAAAAATGTATATTAAAATAAATGAAAATTTGATGTACATAGATCAGAGTGGTGCACTAAACAATCTGGTAGTTGAATAGATTGTCAATCTACTGACCTGGAGACACTTAGGGACGTAAAGGAAAGGGTAGTTGACCTGTCTGTTCTCTGTTTTGCTACTGTATTATTCGCCCATTCTACAGAGTCGACCCCCGTGAACAAAATAATTCTAAATATTGCCACGACCAATAGGACTGGTACAACACCTAGTTGCCAAGGCGAAGTCCGTCCCAACGCAGAAGTAGCAGGAACTCCTACCTCCCCTTGACGGTCTTGGCGCCTGGATTAGTTAAAACACAGGTCACCGCGACCCCCACGGGGAAAGAGGGTTAGGGTCCACGGATTGGATAGGTTTCGGGATGGTAGGGTAACCGGATTGAGGGTTAGGGAGAGGTTATGGGTAGGGAGAGGGTTTTTAGGGTCACGTTGTTCCCAGACTCTGACCTTCTGAGTCTGAACTGAACTACCTTCTCCTTGGTAGTTGCCTTTGTAACTCCCTGAGCGTTCATTCAGTCATGCATTCTTACCACATGCATGCTTTACCCTTAGGCTGGAACCCAGCACTTGTTCACCATTCACAAGTTTGCCCAGTATCGGGTTCGATATGCAATTCACGTTCCCCCTGGTTAAATATTCCACAAGTAAAACATATAATCTGGTACAATGCTTTGATCACATTTTGCACTTAGCTCTAGTGTTCCGAGTTTCCAGTGCGCTTCTTCCGCCCGCCGGCTCCACTGACTGTGCGCTGCGAAACGTTCTGGTCGCTGTCGATAGCGGCTCACCCCTGACACAAAAGGGAGAAAGTTAGCTTTGCCCTTTCACAGTGCTAGCTTAGAATGGCCCGCAACAGGCGAGCGTACGTTTAGAATGGCCCGCAACAGGCGAGCATACTGCTATGTTTGCACCCGCAACCGGCGAATGCATGTCACATGCAAAGTTAGTGGGTTAGTTAGTTCGCGAGCTTTCGCGTATCTCCCCCGCAGTGTGTGAGCTTTCAATAGTCACTGGTAAGCAAAGTCCCTTTCCAGTACACACTTCCCTCTGGTTATCTTAAAAAAGCAGGCAATACACTTATCTTTGACATCGCGGGGCCTAAAGGTGGGTCTTGTGGCGAGGGCGGCCCCGCGAGAAGTTTCACCGGAGCTCCGTGAGATGCGTCCTCTCGGCAGCAGAATCGAGCACGGACGAGCTTTCGGTGATCGCGCATGCGCGGTAGCCTCTTCGCGCATGCGCGTTGTATCGGGCGTTGTCCTGGGCTGCTGGAGCTGTAGTTTCAGGCCCGGGGCTGCTGGGAAACGTAGTCTTCCTGGCTTTCTGTGTCCTGCACACCTTGTACCCCTACACCAAGTACATCTGCAATGGGGACAAAGGTGGCAGCGACTCAGAAACGTTACACCCACAGTCCCAGTAACCCCCCTACCTTGATTCTTACCATGTGGGCGTAACAGAGGCCGTGAGTTCCTGACAGTACATCCCCTCCCCGCAGAAGGGCCAGGTTTTGTGGGGTGATTGTGATGAAATAAACGTACCAATCTTGGGGCATGCACATTGGTGGCAGGTTCCCAGGACCTATCCTCAGGGCCAAACCCCACCCAATCAACCAAGTAATGCAATCTACCTCGCCTCACTCGTGAGTTCAGTATGGCCTTAACCTCATACTCTGGGTACCCTTCTATGAGGACAGGTGGTGGTTTTTCCATGCGCATATGGGGCTTTGCTGGTTTTAGGAGCGCTACATGAGATACAGAATGAACCCTCATGTGATCTGGAAGGCGAAGTCGCATCGCTACCGGGTTAACCACTTGTGTAATGAGAAACGGGCCTATGAAGCGGGGCTTCAATTTTCGGGAACCTGAGAGGTGCAAATGTCGTGTTGAAAGCCATACTTTATCACCCACTTGATAATCTGGGTTAGCACGGCGCTTTTTGTCAGCATACTTCTTGATTGTGTTCTTAGCCGTGATCAAATTTTGTCGGGCCTTTTCCCAGACCTGCTTGAACTGGGCCACTTTGGTTTGTACTGAGCGCAATGCATCTGGAACTCGTTCTCCACTTGGCTGCACGGATGGGTTGTATCCATAAGTCATAAAAAAAGGAGAATATCCTGTGGAGGCATGTTGAGAATTGTTATAGGCTAGTTCTGCTAACCACAAGAGTTCAACCCAACCCCCTTCAGTGCCATGTGTAAAACAGCGAAGGTATTGTTCTAGCGTCTGATTCAGTCGCTCAGTCTGTCCATCAGTTTCAGGGTGGTAACTACTAGACATCTGCAACTGTATTCCTATTTTCTTACAGAAATGCCTCCAAAACCTTGACGTAAACTGCGTTCCCCGGTCCGAGACTATGTGCTGTGGTATTCCGTGCAGGCGAACGACATGTTGTAGAAAAAGATTTGCAAATTCCTCCGCCGTCGGCTGGCCGCTACTGGGTATGAAGTGAGCAAGTTTAGTAAATGAATCTATCACTACTAATATTGTGGTTTGACCCTGATCCGGGGGCAATTCAACGATGAAGTCTAATGATACGGTATGCCACGGCTGTGAGGGAGTGGGTAAAGGTCTCAATAGTCCTGCTGGTTTCTTATGATCTGTTTTATTTCGAGCACATATCTCACAATTTGCCACATATTCTCGCACGTCTTTGCGTAAGTTGGGCCACCAATAGTGTCGTTGAAGTAATTCTTGTGTTTTGTGCACCCCCGGGTGACCAGCCAGTGGGGAGTCATGGCACCATTTGAGAGCTTGAGCCTGTAGACTCTTAGTCGGTAAATATACTTCTTTGTCTTGGAACGGTATGCCTTCTTGTAAAGAACGTTTTAACTGTGGGTTTTCCCATTGAAGTAATTCTTTCGCTGTCATGGCATTTCCCACCTGTTCCAGTAAGGTATTAGTTACGCTCCCTACGATCTTGGTTAAGGGCACAATGGGTTTTGCCGCTTCCTCAGGTCTAGGCGAAACTGATGATTCCGGATATCTGGAAAGTATGTCTGCCTTCTTGTTCTCCTGTCCGGGTCGGTATGTTACCACGAAATCAAAGTCCGCAAAGTACATTGCCCATCGTAATTGCCGTGGAGTGAGAGCTCTCGCCGACTTTAGGAACTGGAGGTTGCGGTGATCCGTCAGCACCGTTATGGTGTGCCTTGCTCCCAACAAATAGTGCCTCCATTCTGCAAAGGCCACCTTTATGGCTAGTAGCTCACGATCTGCAATGGTGTAGTTTTGTTCTGCAGGATTAAGTTTTCTTGAGTAATAAGCGACTGGGTGTAAACGCCCTGATTGGTCCCGTTGTGACAATATCGCTCCCAATGCATAACTTGAAGCGTCCGTTTCCACCAGAAACGGCAACGTTGGGTCCGGATGTAACAGAACGGGGGCTGTAGTGAACGCTTCCTTCAGTAACTTGAAACTGTGTTCCGCCTCCGTATCCCACACAAATTTTTTCCCTTTCTTGAGCAGACGGGTAATGGCTAAGCTTTTTTCCGCAAACCCCTGGATAAACCTTCGGTAGAAGTTTGCAAATCCTAGTACTGACTGTAGTTCTTTGACATTCTGCGGGGCTGGCCAATCCAGAATTGCTTGTACCTTTTGCGTATCCATCTTCACGCCTTCGGGAGAGAGTACAAAGCCCAAGAATTCCACTGTGGCGCAATGAAACGTGCATTTTTCCAACTTAGCGAATAGATGGTGCTCTCGTAAACGTTGTAGAACGGATCTGACATGTTGCACATGTTCTTCCTTATTCCGAGAATAGATCAGTATGTCGTCAATATAAACAACGACATAAATGTCTAGGAAACCACGTAGGACTTCATCCAAGAAGTGTTGAAAGGCGGCGGGTGCGTTACAGAGACCGAACGGCATGACCTGGTACTCATACAGTCCAAATTTCGTTCTGAAGGCGGTCTTCCATTCATCCCCTTCACGCACCCGCACCAGGTGGTAAGCACCTCGTAAGTCCAACTTAGTGTAAATTGTGGCTCCTCGTACTTGGTCCAACAGGACCGGTATCAATGGTAAGGGGTACCGATTCTTGATTGTTATGCGATTTACCGCGCGGTAGTCGATACACGTCCTGAGATCTCCAGTTTTCTTCGGAACGAAGAATAACGGTGAGGAAACGGGCGAGGTGGAGTGACGGATAAACCCGTTCTGGAGGTTGGCGTCTATGTACTCTTTGAGATGTTGATTCTCGGATTCCATCAAGGCGTAAATCCGGCTGCACGGCAGGGCGGCTCCTGGTTCCAAATCTATCCTACAGTCAAACGACCTGTGCGGTGGTAAAGTTTCTGCCGCCTTTTTACTAAAAACGTCCTGAAACTCTTGGTATTCTTGCGGTAATTCCACTGGCGGCTCTCCTTTGTTTTCCTGTGTGGCCCCTAGAACCTGCACCATATGTCCCGATTCTTTCGTGCACTGTGTACGGCAGAGACTAGAAGAGAAACACACTGTTCCACGTGCCCAGTCGATCGCCGGGTTATGTAATGCCAGCCACGGTAACCCCAGGATGAAACCGAACTGGGGGGCGGCGATGACATCGAATTGAATGCGCTCTTTATGCCCTTGGATGTTCAAAATCATCTCCCCCGTTTGCTGTGTCACTGGTCCTGATGTCAACAGAGATCCATCGACCGATCGAACCTCCTCATGTAGGTTCTTAGTGGCAACTGGTAAACCCAATTTAGCAGCATAATCAGAATCCACAAAGTTACCGGTTGCTCCGGAATCCACCATTAACGTGATGGCTTGATCCCTTTGGCGTGTCTGAAGAATTCCCGTGACGGTAACATGGGCTTTGTGTACCTGTGTCACGTTACCCAATGAATGCTTGGGGGCACTATGATGATCTTGGCTCGACAGACCCCCCCTCCTTACTGGCGAGCATCGGCGTTTCCCGACGAAGCGGTGTTCTTTGGTTTAGCCCCACATTCCTTCACAAAGTGGCCTGACTTGCCACAGTACATACACAGTTTTTCTCTTCTGCGTTTCTCCTTTTCTTCTTTAGAGAGTGGTCCACGGATCATTCCGACTTGCATGGGTTCTACTTCCGAAGTCTTCTCTGTTGCTTTTGAACCAGGTGCAGCCCTCGGATAATCCGCTCTTGTCGAATACTGTTTGGTCTCCCATTTACGTCTGTCTTGTTTCCTTTCTCCTTGCCTGTGATCCAAACGTAGGGCCAACTCTATCATTCCCGTGCAGGTGGTTGGTTGCGGGTCCACCTGCACTATTAGGTCTTTCAACTCCTCCCTAAGGCCTTGGTAAAAAAGGGCCAGTCTTTTTTCATGGGGCCACTCTGCTTCAACCACTAATCTGTTGAATGTTGTCACATACCAAATGAGTTCCCTACTTCCCTGCCGTAAGGTGAGTAGCTCTCGATCTCGGATCAAGGAGGCCGCCTTCCTATTAAACATTTTACCGAATTCTTCCTGAAATTCCCCCCAATCATATAGTAAAGCATCGTCTTGTTGTACTAGGGGGGTAGCCCATGCCGCAGCATCCCCCGTGAGATATGAAATCCCGAAGGCTGTGCGGGACTGGGCCGAACGAAAGATTGTTGATTTAGTCAAGAAATGCAACTGGCATTGGGTCATAAATATGGAGAATTTTTGTGGGTCTCCCCCGTACCTTTCCGGGGTGGCTAGGGGCATGGGCGGCTCCGTGGTCACTTGAACCTGTACTGGAGTAGGAGGAGGCCCATCTGGTAGGGGTCTAGCTTGTGCCGTGATTTCCTGCACACGGTGAGCTAGTGTAGCGTAATCCTGCCTTGTGGCTTCTAAAGCATCTTTTAGTTCATGCAGGACGCGAGCTATGTCTTCCATGGTGCCGGAGTTCGTGCTACTTGGGCGTGTCAAAATACGTGGGTCCGTGCTTCTGTCAAGGCGAAGTCCGTCCCAACGCAGAAGTAGCAGGAACTCCTACCTCCCCTTGACGGTCTTGGCGCCTGGATTAGTTAAAACACAGGTCACCGCGACCCCCACGGGGAAAGAGGGTTAGGGTCCACGGATTGGATAGGTTTCGGGATGGTAGGGTAACCGGATTGAGGGTTAGGGAGAGGTTATGGGTAGGGAGAGGGTTTTTAGGGTCACGTTGTTCCCAGACTCTGACCTTCTGAGTCTGAACTGAACTACCTTCTCCTTGGTAGTTGCCTTTGTAACTCCTTGAGCGTTCATTCAGTCATGCATTCTTACCACATGCATGCTTTACCCTTAGGCTGGAACCCAGCACTTGTTCACCATTCACAAGTTTGCCCAGTATCGGGTTCGATATGCAATTCACGTTCCCCCTGGTTAAATATTCCACAAGTAAAACATATAATCTGGTACAATGCTTTGATCACATTTTGCACTTAGCTCTAGTGTTCCGAGTTTCCAGTGCGCTTCTTCCGCCCGCCGGCTCCACTGACTGTGCGCTGCGAAACGTTCTGGTCGCTGTCGATAGCGGCTCACCCCTGACACAAAAGGGAGAAAGTTAGCTTTGCCCTTTCACAGTGCTAGCTTAGAATGGCCCGCAACAGGCGAGCGTACGTTTAGAATGGCCCGCAACAGGCGAGCATACTGCTATGTTTGCACCCGCAACCGGCGAATGCATGTCACATGCAAAGTTAGTGGGTTAGTTAGTTCGCGAGCTTTCGCGTATCTCCCCCGCAGTGTGTGAGCTTTCAATAGTCACTGGTAAGCGAAGTCCCTTTCCAGTACACACTTCCCTCTGGTTATCTTAAAAAAGCAGGCAATACACTTATCTTTGACATCGCGGGGCCTAAAGGTGCGTCTTGTGGCGAGGGCGGCCCCGCGAGAAGTTTCACCGGAGCTCCGTGAGATGCGTCCTCTCGGCAGCAGAATCGAGCACGGACGAGCTTTCGGTGATCGCGCATGCGCGGTAGCCTCTTCGCGCATGCGCGTTGTATCGGGTGTTGTCCTGGGCTGCTGGAGCTGTAGTTTCAGGCCCGGGGCTGCTGGGAAACGTAGTCTTCCTGGCTTTCTGTGTCCTGCACACCTTGTACCCCTACACCAAGTACATCTGCAATGGGGACAAAGGTGGCAGCGACTCAGAAACGTTACACCCACAGTCCCAGTAACCCCCCTACCTTGATTCTTACCATGTGGGCGTAACGGAGGCCGTGAGTTCCTGACACTAGTGCGCACAGCTTGGTTCCTCCAGGTATTTATTTATTTATTTTATTTATTTGCATTTGTTAAGCGCACTTGCAGCCCATGAGGCATCGAGGCGCTGTTACAGAGGAAACACAGATTTAAGATTACATTCGGAGGCTCTTAGTTACAAGTTAGCAGGCATAAAGGCAGAAACAGGTTAAAGTCACATAAAGAGTCTGGTTTTGATAGCCTTACGAAAGGCAAGGTGGGACTCGATGAGTCTGAGGTGAGGTGGCAGGGCGTTCCAGTGCGTGGCTGCAAGGGTGGGGAAACTGGAGCCACCAGCACGCACTTTCCGAGAGGTAGGCCTGACAATGGTGTTGGCGTAGAAAGATCTAAGCGGTCTTGTGGCGGAGTGCCTGGTGATTCTGTTCGTCAGGTAGGGGGGGGCAAGCTTGTGAATGCATTTGTGGGTGATGGCAAGAGTTTTAAAGACAATTCTTTCTTTAACAGGGAGCCAATGCACTTGCCTTCTGATTTCGGAGATGTGGTCTCTCCTTGCGGTGCCGGTGGCTGCCCTTAGAGCATTGTTCTGGGCTAGCTGAAGTTTGGCGATGTTTTTGTTGGAGGTCCCGACGAGAAGGGCATTACAGTAGTCAAGTCTTGACCCGATGATGGCCCTGGCAATCGTGAGGCTGCTTTGACGGGCCAGGAAGGGCCTTGTTGCGTTGATGACTTTGGTGTAGTAGGCTGAGGAGGCGGCGATGGCATTGACCTGTCTGTCCATCGAGAGGTCGGAGTCAAGGTAGACTCCGAGTGTCTTGACATGGTTAGAGACTTTAATTGGAATATTATCAATGGTGAAGGAGGCGTACTGTTCTCCAAGATTGCCGAGGGTGAAAGGTGAGCCAATAAGGAGGAGTTCGGTTTTTTCACCATTGAGGCAAAGCCAATTCTCCGCCATCCAGGATTGGATGGTAGAGTAGATAGAGGAGAGTATTCTTCATCGCTCTGGCCCTCTTCCTCGTCCCAGTACTTTGAGTCAGAGTCAAAGGGGTGTATTTAAGAACATTCCTATTTGTCATACAAGGATGGTCTTTTTCAACATGACAATAGGATATGGAGGATTGGGGAATCCTTCCTGGGTGTCAACCTTGGAAGGGTAGGGTGGATACCATGTTCTCTCTGGAATATCGACACCAGGTCCATAGGGGAACTCCATCCCATGTGATCCTCCCTCATATTGCCACCCCCAGGGGTCTTCTGGACTGTGTCCGCACTACCCTGACCACATGAGAAGGGGTTTCCCCTAGGGAAACATGGACGATATCCTGAGATTCGTCACAGCATGCAGCTCCTGAGCTCTCAGCATACTATTTGCGGAACACCACTTCGCTAAGTGGGCTTCACCTGTTAACCATGGGGTACCTTCAGAGTTTGCATATGTAGCAAGAATTGATTTGGAAAGTCTGGACAATTCTTTTTTTAACATGCTTCTTTGTTATTAGTATGCCTTTTCCAATATGTAAGTGTTTAAGTAATTTGAATTGTGATGGAAGGTTTTGGACAGAAAACCTGCACACAGCTCCAGTTACCTACTAAATTCCTTATTATTATACAAAGAACCCAAGCAATAATAAAACACCTCTTTTAAAGCTAAGTTTACAGCTATGATATCTGCTAGTTTGACATACAAAAAAGAAAGTCTCAATTTATATGGATACGCAAATATTTTCTTACCACTTTGCAGAACAGCACACCGGAAGTTTGCCTCACAGTCCCAGATATACTGCTTAGTGTGTGATCCTTGGCTTTTAACCTCACTGTGCAGTGCCTACAGAAATTGGGAGTTCTCAAAGCATGCCATCTTTTATGCATAACAATACTGCTGTCAAAACAGGTCCAAATTCGCATGTGATTAATAAGTGCCTTTAAGAGATGGTTGCATTAGGCTGACAGAATCAAATGTAAAGGTAATGTTTTAACAGTAAACCATTATACTGAAATTGTGGTTGGAATCACTAAGAAGTTTCAGCAGACCATGTGCCAAAGCCCAGACTGTACATGGTTTAAAGAGTGTGTGAGAACATATTCAAGTGTTAGTGTGGGGAGAGAGACATATAGAAATGGACACAAATAGAGAATGATACAAAAATCCAGGCGATGTAGAAAGTGGGACAAATGGAGATTGGTGAGTACCTGCACTTCTTTTTTTCCATTTAAAGTACTGGTCATATGACATGGAAGTGTTATACACAGGCACACCAAAAAACGGCAATGCCAATTAACTGAAAACTTGGAGGCTCTGCCTGGAATAATCTTGCAGTAGAATGGCAAATTATATGGGTTTGCGAAGTGCAAATATTCCGATTACTAGAAGTGTCTCATAAATGTCGCACCACATCTCTAAGAATGTCACCGCGCATTTCATTGCTTTGTTTACCATTTAGAAAACAAAAAGATGCTTCGTAACAAAATTCCTAGTGCATCCATGTTCGCTGATTTATGGAAAAAAAAATTCCCTTTCAAAATGGCCGCCATGTTAGCTGAAATTATACCAAGTAGGGCATCCGAGGTATAGGACGCAAATGGTCATGCTAGAAAAAAGAGTACTTTGTATGTGCTACTAGAATATTGGTACCATTAACCGCGCTATTGGAGCAAAATTCAAAAAATGATGTATACAATCTGTATCAATTGTCTAAAAAAGATGTTCGCCAAATTATATTTATATTATTCTTTCAAGTTTACATAGTACAAAACCCGTAATTTTATTTGCGAAAATGATACAAAAATACAATATATTCACGATTTCCAATGAATAACGTCTTAAAAATATTAAAATCTAAACGATTTAAGGAACGTTCCACGTAAGAAACAGGCAACTCGAGTTTCAAGATGGCGACACCGGTGACGCTTCTCCACAGGGACGCACTATGCGCGCTGACATATTGCTCTGTGCGGTCTAAATTGACATTTCTGTTTTTGACTTGACCCAATACTGACTGAGGTCAGGTAAAGATGGCGGCCTCCCTTACAGTTAGGTTTAGCAGTACAGGACTCTGGAAGGTGATGGTGTCCGTGGTCCGGCGATTGCATGGAAGTGGACGCAGGTTTCTGAGGAGCTGTGAAGCCCTGCACGGTGAGGGGGTTGGCTTGCGAAGGGGTTGAACGCGCTACAGTTTAATGACAAAGTGTGAGGGAATCTGTACAGCAAGTTGCAGGGTCTATACCTGCCATTGAAAGGTGGGTGTGATCACTGTGATGGGCAGACAGCATAAGGCATCTCGTTCAAACAGGCTGTCTGTGGCATCGTTATCTATTTACGAGCACTACCAAATTGTGTGGTAATATCAGCATGGTTTCAGGGCCACGCCAATCCCCATACCACAGGGACCGTGTTTATACACACTAACGAGTGCCTGAAGAGCACAGAACCCCTTATTTAGGCAGTTTGATTGAAGAGGTTGAGAGATCTTATGCCCTTACCCATTTGCAAAGACTCTGTGTGCAAATGTAAGCAGGGCAGAAGAATGACAAGATCTTCCCCTGACTATTGTGTCCCCACTTGTAGGACATAAAGATGATGTTTGCTGAGTACTGGGTGGCCGACTTCTTCAATAAAGTATTCACCTCATTATAGTATACACAGAGCTTCTTCTAATAACGCCCTCTTTATTTCACATTTTACTGTCTCTGGTCAGCCCCTTCCTGTCACGTGTACCTCAGTGTTTATGGGGTCCTAGACACAAAGATGGGACAGGACGCTACATCTCCCCCCTTACATAAACCAATACATGTCACATATCCACCTTGATGATTTTCAAACTACTATCTTGGATGCACTCCGGGATGTTATCACCTCCACTACTACAGCTATCATCAGTGTCTACATCAGCGCCCATGAAGTTGGAGCAGCTCTCTTGTGAACTTGATACATACTTCAAGGGCAGGAGTGTTGTAGGAAAGCCCATAGATGCTAACACCAGAAAAAATACAACCCACTAGGGAAAAATGCCCAATACACCTCTTGCAAGGATAACGTTTTAATTCCACATAAAGATGGAAGCGCCAGAAAAAAACTCTGCTGCTGCGGAACGTTCTGGCAAAATATACATGAGCAGCACATTATAAAGGTACGCAGCATCATCAGTGACATCATTACATACAGTAGAGACCCGAACGGCTGGCTGGTGTGACCCTACACAGAAGTTATCAGCTACATAGGGGATGCCAGGCCATTGGTCCCAGCCCCATCCGTCCATCATCAGAAGGAGGCCAAGTGGCAATCTTATTGCAAACTAAAAAAACATCTTTAACTATGTAACTTTGAACCTGTTACTAGCAGGCAGGGGCCCAGGAAAAAAGCAGAGGTCATACTAACTCCCACACTTCACTTGCTCCCATATAGGTAGGCACCCCTCCAAGGTCTTCCACCCTCGTTTTAGGCTATAATTTCATTCCTCCCAGCCCCTCGCCGCACAAATCATGTGACCTAGAAGTGACGACAGGAAAGACTTGCTTTCTGATATTTTTGATCGATCGAAGATCAGCGGTCTGGGACTGGCTGGTACCTTTTGGAATTCAGGGGTTCTAAAACAAGGGTATTTGAGTGTCATAACTTGTTGGGACTGGTGGGGGTTGGAGGCCTCTGCTCTCTTTCTCATGGGATCGTACCGTTCAGACACTCCTCCCCATTGCCTTGCAGGGCCCATTCTTCCCTGGTCGCCAAGGTTGGCAACATTTTAGGGCAATGAAGGTTTATGGATCTGTGTAACTCTGACCTTTCTCATCAGTACCTGGGATACAACCTATTCCTTTGCTCATGTTCGCAGCCTCAGCCTGGGGTGCTGACTGCCTCTCTACGTATAAGCTTTATACCACAGTATGACTGATAATATCTAAGATGACTGCTATTCCTGCATGTGCACTGCATCTTTGAAGCATGTAATAATGTAATCGTGCAGAAGCTTTAAGGGCACCCCCCTCCTCCCTCGTCTCTTACAGTACCTGTGGCGGTCTTTGCCTTATTCTGAAGCGATTGGGGGTGCAGGAAGATCTTATCCCCTTACCAACATCCCCCCCTTTCGTTAATTCTACATTAACAAACTCCCTTATAAGCCCATGCATGGTTTGTCTGGGTCATCTATTTGGACAGCACTATCATTTATACCGCGAGGTGCATTAGATACCCCACTCTTTGACACAACATTGAACCCCCAATTGACAGGTGGAAAAAAAGGACGAACACGATGACGGCCACCAGTACTTTCACAATCTCCCCCATCCAGGATGGCTTCCAATTGAACATTTAATCGAATCAGTCATCCCCCTTGTATACCAGCTTCAGTTTGCATGTGCGAGCCGAGGGTGTGTAGTGCTCCTATTATTTGCACCAGGGAGCCGATGTCTGTGTCGTTTGGAGGCACAAATATGCAGCAAGAATGGCCAGTTTTTCAGTAACCCCCCCCGTTCCATTTCTGTGAGCAGTGCTCCAGATGCTATCCCTACATATTATCTCCACCAAAAATATTGCCGTACATATGGTCGTTTCTGGCCGTAGGCGATATTTTTGGGGGGATAATTTGTGGGAGCGGGTGTTGCAGGGGTGACTCCTGCACATTTAAAAGTAATGCAAGGGTTGCAGGGGTGTCCCCCGCAGGGTCCATGGCTCAATATCGCCGCAAAAATATGGCAATATTTTTGTATTGCAATATTTTTGTGGGGATAATAACACATGGAACCCTCCAGATAGGATTTTGGAGTCAGGGTAATTTACTCCCAATTTTTAGAATTTGGAGAGTAAATCCAATTTCAAGAGTAAAAATTATTTTCCTCCTTCGCAAGAGAGTAAAGTGTCTGACAACTATCCACTTTGTGCGTAAAATTAAAACTTTGTTTGAAAACTTAAGTTATAAAACAGCTGTATTTCAAAGTGGCTCTAAATTTATTGCACCTGTGAAAAACCTTTTCCCCACACAAGAACCTTGTAGATGCATACTACCCAGCTTCATCTTCATGATATTTGGGCTCAAACTCTGTTGCCACAGATGCCAGCTAGTTACATCGGGTGAATCATAAATCAAGTCCCTCACTCTACCAGCATCACTTCTCTGCCTCTCTTGCCTACTGTTGCTGACTGCCACTACCTGCTTGACAGCCACTCCATGTTTTTGATCCTTCTCTCCTTCTCCTTGCTACTTTGTTTCCCCTGTGTCTCACTTTCTGACACTACCTCTCGCCCTTGAGTGTTGCGATGCCACATTTTGCCGTCTGTTTCTCTGTCACTCTGCCTCTCCCATCTCTGCATTCTATTGTTGCTTTTTCCCTCCTATATCTCGCTCTACCGGTTGATACAACTCCTCTTCCTCTCTCTCTCCTGTCATTACTCTGGCTTTATCTTTTTTTACATTTTCTCGATTGTGGTTGCTACTTCTTTTGATTCGTTTTTGCATTGTCTCTTATGTTATTGTCCTGCTCTTTCCTAGTCATGCTTTTCTATGTCCATCCCTCCCCACCTGCTGTTGATCTGTGTTTTATTTGACTGTCTCCAAAGGTCTCTTGCTCCGATTCTATCCATCACTCCTATTGTGCGTTTGTCATATTATTAACTCTGTTTCCCTTCTCACTTTCCTTGTTGCCCTATCATGTAGCTCATTGCTCTCTCTTCCTGATGTTCGAATTCCTGTTTTGGATTGTTTAGTATGTTCTCTGCCCCTTCATCCCTCACTGCCACACCTTTGTTTTGTATTGCTTAGGTTCAGAATTGCTCTTCCTCTCCTGTTTTTCTGTGTGTCTTTTAACATAACACCAATACATATCCAAAAAGTTGAACATGCCTTTTCTATTAAAATAATCTAGTGCAGATTTTCCATTTGGTGCTCCCTTTCAGATGTAGGCTAAACCTTCTTTTGGCCATTAGGTTGTACATTATAGAGTTAGTGGTTTGTCTGACCAGATACAGCACTTGCTTGAATGCTGATGCTTTACCAACACTGTATGCCAGTACAAGTATAAGAGCCCATATGAGATGTGTGTTCTGAACCATCACATGTATAGCAGCCCTGTTGAGGTGTTTCTGTTCTGAGCAGTCCTCATGGGATGTGCTTCTTCTGAACCATTACAAGTATAGTGGTCCTCATGGGATGTGCATGTTCTTCATCTGCGCCATCACAGGTATAGCAGCTCTGATGAGGTGTGTGTTCTGAGCCATTACACATATAGCAGTCCTCATGGGATGTTCTTCCTCTGAGCCATTGCAAATATAGCAGCCCAAATGAGATGTCTTTTCTGAGCCATCACAGGCATAACATCCCTGATGAGGTGTGTGTTATGAGCCATTATAAGTAGAGCTTCCCGGATGAAATGTGTGTGTTCTGATCACTGAACATTTAGTAGTCCTTTTGATAAGTGAAAAGTTAAGTCAACTGTGTTAAAATTTAATGTTGCTTGCTTCCTAAATACATATCTCTGATGCAGACCCATTAAATCATCTATTAACAGGATTTGAACTAACAGGTTACACAATCTATGCAGCAGGGTTATTGACCCACTGAGCTGCCTTTCCCAACAGGCTGTTGACACTGAAAGGCACATAGGGTTAGGGCACCGGCAGTTCATGTGAGGCTTGCCTGACATCAATGACTTGTCAAAAGCTCTTAAGCCTGTTTGGACAATCATTATTCTTTCAGGAGGTTTATAATGGGGCTTTAAAATGTGCTGGATTTTTGGTAGTGGGGCTCAGTAATTGGACATGGGAGAAGCAGAAGTTTTGAAAAGCGCATGACGGAGTAGAAGGGATTGAAGTATATGACAGCAATGCCATCTCACACTGTTGGAGGTTGGTGGCAAGAGCTCAAACGCTGTTCTTGCTCTGTACTTCAGCTCACTGCAGAAAATGCCAACACATGTTCATGATTTCATAACAGCAGCTCTGTTAAGAAATTCAGGTACTGTCCCAAAACATAGCAGTCCTGCTAAGAAATGTGGGCATGATGCAAATCAGCCCTGCTGTGAATATTTGGCATTGTGCCATAACAAGCATACCGTATAGCTGCTCCATTTATAAGTTAGGCTACTTTGCCTGAATATATAGCAGCCCTGTTGAGAGGTACAGGTACAATGTGTGCCACTGAAAATATATACAGCACTGCTTCTACCTGTATCCAAAAAACCTGCTTGCAGTGGGTGGTCAAGTTCAGACCACATGCCTAGCTATGCAATTGGTGTGCTTCTGTGATGAAAAGAAAACCAAGTATGAAATGGCCATGCCGCTGCAACTGCGCTGCCTCTATTAAAGCCAACTAAGCAGAAATGCAGCCCTTGTTTAAGACTATTTTCATATTACACAATACTACCTGTGTCCTAAAACAAAGTAAAAAGCATGTTCATGATTAAAGATGCTTTAATAACAATGTAACCTACAAACTGCAGGCAGTTGAACAAAACACAAATTCCCTTCTATATTGCTCAGAAAGTATTATCTTGATAGAATCATTAACTGAGGAGAGTGTTAAAAAAATTAAAGAGACCAGGACTCATCCCAGTTGCTTCTTTCAAGGAACTGTCGATTACTAAATTAAAGAGTGGATTTGCAAGCCGCTGCTAACCAAACTGTCACCAGTGAGCTCCATGTTTTATGGGGTGCTACCATAAATAGCCTGTATAAGTGGTACGCAAGCAAGAATTAAAAGAGCCGTATTGACAAGATTTTGTTGCGTAAAAAGGCCTGATATGGAGGGCTGCCAGTCAATATGCCGAGCGCATAACTGTTCTGGTGGGTCATCAACCTTATGGGGCGCATCTCAACCTTGATTGCGTTTAGACCTTGTTCCGTGACATTCGCTAGCTGTATGACCTCCCACTGCACAATTTGAAGCCACTTGATGTTTGTGGCTGTTTGAACCTCCAGGCAATAGCAGAGATGCAAAAAAAAAACCCTTCTTTGCTGAACAGTCAATATCCATTGGGTATTTCCTTGAGCAGTTCTGAGGTTCGTGAGACAGGTAGTTTGATCTTCTTTACCTGCGCAACTTGGTGGTGTTTTCTTTTTATGCAAAATACGGGAGCTTGGGCACAGTGTGTTTCTGGTGAGCTTGTTTATTTCGGGAGCTAGGGTTGTGACAAGCAAGCTCTTCGATTCCAGTGCAAGATGGTCTTCAGAGATCACGAGAAGCGCTGAGTGTATCATGGCCAGTGAGCAGTAGCCCCTCCATGATGGTGGGAGGTGCAAGCATGCCTGCTGTCCCCAACCCAAGTGATAGTCCATTACTGCCGCAGTGCCCTTTTTGATGTCTGGAATGAGTAATGTTTTGTTGCATCTTTGGTTAGCCCCTACGAAAACAGTGCCTTCCTTATAAAAACACAGTTCATGAGTCTCTTGCTGTTGCACTGTTACTGGCTTCTTCATTGCTTCAATCCATGTTAGTTTTGCGATATGTTCATTCCAGAATGCTGCACATGCTTTATTCACTTGGGCCAACACTTCGTCTCAGAATCCCAGCAGTCCCTGTGCTGCACGACTCATCGAGTTTCTTGCCATCTGATGTCCACATACTTTTACTCCTCGTAAATTCAGATATGGCCTCTGCAAGCACTGGATGATTTTAGGATTTTTAGCTCACTGCAGCTGGTCAGGGTCCATAGTTTCTAATCAGACACTTTGGACCCGGAAGGGGCCTCGCATCCAACACAGTGCCAGATGAAATGGGCATTGAGCCTCTAAAATTGGTAATTCTTGTGATACTAACACCTTGGGTGCTCCCGACACGTGTGGTATCGATGAAGAAACATAACAACTTCCATTCACCCTTCTCTTCTCCACCAAGCTCATGTCTGCTTACCAACTGTTTGAACATTCTGAATGGTGCACATCTTCTATTGTACGTAGACAAAGTGTGCAGTATTTATCATGCTTGTGTTTCCTAAACTGCCTCTTTCTACGTGCTAAAACTACGTTATATACACTATGAAAGGACCTAGTGAGATCAGAAGGTATCTTGGAGGTTTACTGGTGCTATTAACAATAGTATCACTTTTCATTTGATCATTACCATGGGGATCTGTGGCGATAGTGCTTTGTGTTAAAGGGAATGGAAACACCTGTGTGTTTTGTATTTTTGGTTAGATTGACATCCTGCTTAGACCCATTAATAGCAGCATTTGTTTGCACACTCCCCCCGCCTTTTATATACACTTCCCATATAAAAGTATATCCCTAATATATACGTAATCCAAAGAAAAACATCGCAAACAGTCCAGCAATATAACCCAGTGCACATAAATAAGAATAAGAGAACTTGGACATGGTATCATACAAGTTGCTCTTTCTAGTATAAACAGAAGTATCGGAGCCAGTCAAGTCCATTGTGGAGTGCACCAGAAAAGGAATCTTATTAAAGCCAGGGAAATACAAAAGAGAGGTGAGAAAGATAGAGCGAGAAAGAAAGTGTGCATAGTAATAGAGAATACTGTTAGGATAGAGTATGGGGGATTGCGAGAGTGTGCTCCCTGCAGGTTTCGAAATTGAGGGAGCTGGGAGCTATTTGGCTCCTGATTTTAGCCTATAAGAGCCTGGTTAGCTTGGCACCAACAGCTACCAGGAGCTACGTTTGGTTTCCAAGGCCAACTGATGGCAAACAAACACCTATTTGACTTTAACACATCTATATGACATTTGAAGTATTGTTGTCATAAAAACAAGCAGAATGTTAAGTTTGTATCTTATGTGGTAGTTAGATTTGTGGAACGCTATGTACTAGCTCCTGGTTTCCCAGTGATAGCTACTGCTCACTGGTTACTGCTGGATACACAGGAGCTGCTTTCAGCTCCTGGTCATCTAATCTTAATTTCAATCCCTGCCTTGTGCAAAATATATTGTGTAGTAGTGTTTTTTGTAGCAATATTAGGTATTAGTCCTTTATTGTTCAAAAAGGGGCCACCGGCTGTAATGGGGGTGGTGATTGTTTTTTGTGATATGGGGCACTTTAATGTTTAGGTGCATGCTGGGTGCTTTGCGGACATCAGAAAGGTGCACCTAGTAACGTAGATCCTTTACTTTAACAGCAAGGGGAGTGGCATAAATGATCTGAAAGGGGCTGTTATATCTGCGTTGGTTCCACCGGGAGACAAAATAATGGAAATCCAGTCGCTGGGGAACAACTGCAGAGTGGATGACGTTGCTGGCGTTTCAGTTGTGGCGCCGGTTGTTTCCTCTGTTCGGGGAGGCGCAATCTGTTGGGGAGACAAATTGCATTGCCTTCGTTGGGGAGGACAAATAGCTGCTAAATTCCTGCCCTAAAACCAACGCTACCCTATGAGCGTCTGATGCTCATCTAACAGGGGAGAGCAGGGTGTGCATGCGGCGCCCTGTTAACACCTTGTGGGGTGACAAATGGTGGCCTTTGCTGGGCTGCGTGTGCAAACTGAACAGCGCACGTGGCAAACGGTGCACCCAATTTTATTTGAATATGGTGCATAGATTCGACAGCTTGCTCTGTAACAGGCCATTGATTTTCTCTACGATGCCGTAAGGCCTGGAGGTGGTAAATGGTGCACACCCGATGCATGATGCCCAGTAATACTGAAACCGCTTTAAAGAGGTTGTTGAAGAAGTAAGAACTGTTGTCTGATCTTGATGCTTTTGCATACACCCCATCGAGGAAAATAACTTTGTGGGGCATTTAGTGCCTGGTTGTGCACAAAGTCCCGCCTCCACCCATCGTGAGAAGGGACACAAAACCACAATAAGATAACAAGATCTATTGTACCTTTCTGTCATGATCTCTGCTTCCAAAAGGTCAGGGTTTTCCCAACTCCCTTGGAAGCAGATCCATAACCCAGGTTCCCAGTGCCAACCAGTCCCAATTGGGACCTTTTGGACCCAGTCCTGGCGCCAGTGGCACCAGGCTCATAAATATGCCCAGTCCCAGCGCTGGAAGCGCCGGGCTCATAATGCTTGGGTGGACTTACCTTCAGCAGACCATGCTGCTTACTTGCCTGCCAGTTGAGCCTCTGATCCTCTTCTGTTTGGAACTACTTTTCCTGTTGGGTGGGGCTGGAGCCACTCCCTAGATTCAGAACACTGGAACTCTTCTGAAAGGCAGGAACTCTTTTCTTACCAGGAACTCTTTTCTTACTTAGGCGTGGCTGTGGAAGGAGACACCTAAGCACTACAGGAGGCTATTTAAACCACACCCGGTGGATGAATCTTGCTTTGCGTTATTCTGCAACCTCTGCAGCAGAACGCTCATCGTGTCTTCTGCATCCGGTCCTGGGCCTAAGGAAAAAGGCTTACCATCCTGAATCCAGTCTTCAGCAACACCTATAAAGACAAGAAAGAACAGGTTAGCATTCCGGCATCTGAAAGGCAAAGGCTTACCATCCTGAATCCAGTCTTCAGCAACACCTATAAAGACAAGAAAGAACAGGTTAGCATTCCGGCATCTGAAAGGCAAAGGCTTACCTACTCTTCGTGCGCTCCGGAGGTCTTCACACTGCATTCCGGCATCTGAAAGACAAAAGTTTACCAACTCTTTGCACGCTCCGAGGCCTTCGGTGCTGCATCCCGCATCTGAAAGACAAAACAAGGTGCGTTTAAAGACATTGGGGAACTTTAATACTCACGTGCCATTACTCCTTTCCACATCTAATCCAGTGGGTATTCCGGCACCCTGCAGCCGCTCCGAACTCGTACCTGCAAAATAAAAAGACAGTTAGAGCGCATAGTGAAGCAGGCAACAAGCGCTTACTTACGTGCTTCCAGGCGCTTCTATTCATCACACGGGCTCCATCTTCAACTCACTTCAGCCCGTCATCCGCCATCGCCGGAACCCTGCAAAACAAGAGACATCATTACTAAAGACTTTAAAGACATTTGAATGACTCGAAACTTACCGTTCGTGCAGTAAACGACGGACAGCAGTCCTCTGAAGTCAAGAGGCCTGCGCTACCTATCCAGTGAAGAAACTGGTTACAGCACCCTGCCCCGAGGCAGATGGAGAGCTCGGCATTCACTTACCTAAGGTGAGAGCGTTAACCTTTGGGGGTCTACAGGAGAGGAGAAGAGGAAAGAGATAGGGACACTCCAATAACCCCAGTTCATTAACCCCATATTTTCTATCTGCAGACATCTTACTCTACACGTCAGGCATACAGTGCACAGAGGTCCAGCCCAAAGAGCCAACCGGGTGCTACACATCACCTTTGAAGATACGGTAGTCGCCCAGTCAAGACCGGCGCCTCTGCGAGAATCAGGTGAGCGTTACACTTTCGCTCATGTCCAAATAATCAATATCCAGTTTGTCGAACGGCCAAGCTACTAAGCGGGGCAGGGTGCCTCTGACAGTTCGTAGTGTGAGGCCTGTATTATAACTGTGACATGTAAGTCAAATTTTCCTGTAGAGTGGGACAAACCAGTCATCTAGTATATCTGCTGCAATGTGCTGTTTGGAAACGTGTAATCGGTGGTGTAACTGGTTGAAGGCGACCAGTAATAACTCATGTGGCATTACCGATTTACCAGTTATCTTTTGCGTCCATAACAGATCTGTTGGGGACTGTTCACACCCTCTTTTCACCCAAAGTTATTTTTCCTCTTGTGGCGCTCGTGCCTGTAATTCAATTATCTGCAATTGGTAAGGTGTTATAGGGTGCTGGCAACTGTTCCATGTTGGGTGTTAGTCCATGTTGGATGTTAGTAAAGGGTACTCTGAAACCTGTGGTACTGGAAGGTATGTTGCCGCCTTCGCCGCTGCATCTGCGGCAGCGTTGCCGAGTGAGACCTCATCTGTGTGGGCGTTGAATTTTATGACTGCCACTACAGATGGTTGGGATAATGCATGAATGAGTTTATCCAAAAATGCAGCATGTTGCAATGGACATCCTTCGGCTCTCCAAAATCCCCTCTTCCACTGTGTAAGGCCGGCATGCACTGTGGTGGTGACATGTGCTGAATCGGAATAAATGGCCACGTGACACCCTTGGGATGCTTTTGGGATGTCATCTTGCTCTGGTCAAAAGTTAGTCACGATGGCAAGTCCTCGTCAGAACACATTCCCGTTAAAAGGTAGCTGGGTTAACCGTTTTGCATCGTACAATGTGAATGTTTGGGCTTGAAAAAATAATCTCGTATGCGGATGCTCACTGTCTGGTCAATGTGGATTTAGAGCGTTCTAAAATGGCAAAAACGGCATGCTCAACATATAAGGTTACGGAGCATCCCAACACGATAGTTGAACTCTTCTCAATGGCAAATGCCACAGCAGCAAGTGCTTGTTCACATGTAAATTGGCCCTGCATTACAGAGTCTAGCATTGCACTGTAATAGGTTAATGGCTTGTGATCCATGGAGTTTTTCTGTTTCAGTACCTCAGTCATCAGTTGTCCGTTAGAGTGAGAAAATAAATGGAACTCTTGCATGTAGTATGGAGTTGCTAGCACTGGTGCAGTGGATATGACCTCATTGAGATAATTGAAATTAGTGAGCATGTCCTCAGTCCACACTTTTGTTGTCCCCTTTTTGTGCTTCCTTGAGGACCTGTAAAAGGGTCCTGGTGTATGCCGCATAGGCAAGTATCCATGCACTGCAATAGAGTCCTAAGAATGTTTGCATTTCCTTCACTGTTTTGGGCTGTGGGGTAGCATGCACAGAGGCAGCGTGATCACGGATGATTCTTATGCCATTCGCTGAAATCAACTGACCCAAATGCAGTACCTCCTGGAGGCAGTACTGTTATTTGGCCTTATTAACCTTGTATCCCTTACAGGCCAAGAGCTGTAGGAGTGTTATGGAGTCCTGCTGGCACTGATACTCTCTGACACTGCACACTAGTAAATAATCAACATACTGGATGATTGTACTAGTCATCTGAATATTGCCTCAGTCAGCGTGAACTATCCTGTTGAAAATGCTGGGGGACTCGTACCCTTGAGGCAGTCTTGTGTGTTACAAACGCAACCCCCCCGATGCGTGAACTCAGTGAGTTATTGTGAGTCGGGATGCAAAGGGAAAGAAAAGAAGGTGTTCTTAAGGTCCACCGAGGTAAAGTGGGTTGCCTCTTTAGGGATATTAAGTATTGTCGCAGGGTTCGGAACCACCAGAAATTCTGCCTGCACAATGTCATTAAGAGGGTGTAAGTCTTGAATTGTTCTCCAGCGCTCCCCCTTTCGCCTTTATCGGGCACGTAGCCGAGTTGCCTAGGGAGGTAGATGTTATAATAATTCCCTGATTTAGTAGGGCCACAATAGTGTCCTGTATCCCCTCCTCCCCGTTTCTTGATAAAGGATACTGCCTTGTTCGGGGCAACACAGCACCTGTCTTGAGTATTATTCAAACCGGGGTCACTCCTTGCAAGAGCCCAACATCATGGGCTTTCGTGGTCCAAATGCTCTCATGGACCTGCTCTAGTCTGTCTCAGTGAAAGGGGGCGAGTGTCATGGCCACTGGGTAGGAGCCTAGTGCTTCACTTCATGCAGCGTCCCAATGGACCCAGTCTTGGCGCCTATGGCACCAAGCTCATTTCAAAGTGTGCATGGCACACAGAACACCGAAGGCACGTACAGCAAGGCTGGGCGGCGCCCTGTTATCACAGGAAGGCACATGCAGAAGACAGAAGGAGGAGGTGGGGCCACAAGGTGGGGGCCTAAGGAGAGTGGCTGGGGCCAGGCTATATAAGCCGGCCCCACCCGCATACTGGCGCTTTGCGTTAGTTTGCTGAAAGCAGCATAACGCTTACCGCCGTTCAGAGGACTCTTACCTGATTCAGCACGTGTGCCTTCAGTCTCCGGAACCCTTCAACACCTACCTGGTTCTACACGCGCATCTCCAGTCTCTGGATACCTCGACCATATTACCTGGATTCAGCCATCTGCTTTCCACTCTGCAGTCGCTGCGCACGCCTTTCTGAAGTCACACCATCGCCGGAAGCATCGCCATCCGCTTCCCATTCCGCAGTCGCTGCGCACGCCTTACCCGAGGCCACACCATCTCTGCAAGTGCTGCCATCCGCTCCCGACTCTGCCGCAGGCGCATTCGTCTTACCTGCCTTCCGGAATCCTCCACAGGTACCGGCCAGCATCCTTACCTGTCCCGAATTCCACCAACAGAGGGCCTTCATCGGGTGGAGACTCCACACAAATCTTCATCTCTGGCAACCAGAAGGAATCGGACACCGCTCACCAGCCATCGCCGATCTGCCGCGCCTGCAAGGGAATAAAAGACACAAGGTGAGCGGTCACATAGACTTTAACTTGCTAAGGTGGCACTACTCACGAACTTGGTGTAATTCCTAAAAACTACTTACTTACTAGTGGTGGGTTCATCCGGAGCAGACTCTTTTCTCCATCACACGCTCCTGGGTCATCTTCATCACCACATAGGAGAGAGAGAACAATATACCATTACGAACAATCTTCCTTGAAACAGTATTGTTACAAGAATACGGACAACAACCATTATAATAAAAACTTACCGACAAGACGGAATGGTCGCAAGCAAGTTTGGACCTCCACAATTTGGACCAGTGACGCAACTAGGTCCATCCGCAGCGCCCCTGCTGAAGAAAAGCAGGATGGAGAGCTCATCCTTACATTCAAACAGGTGAGCCTGCATGGGTAAACTTCTACGCAATACATTTTGGCACGAAAGGGCAGAGGGGAACTGCGACTCCACAAAAAAACACCAGGAGGTTGAGGGAAAAAAATTGGAATCACAAGCAAACCCTCACATTAAGGGTGGAACCCTTGGCAACAAAAACATAGCTTGTGACTCAAAAACTACCGCTTACTTGGAGAGTCAGAGAAATTAGTACATGTCCTCAATAAGTACCATGCTCATCACAGATGAAAGACCAAAATGTCAAAAGTATAAAACAATTGCATATTTTAATTATTATTTAATACACATACACTAAACAAGTCAAATACAAAAATTGGTGTAAATAACCTCCCATAAACCATATCAGCATGTTATAAGTCAGCAATGAGAGATTGAACACAGAGCATTAAAGTGCACTGCCATTGCAACGCAATTCCACATGTAGGTCCCAAAAATGGGGACCTAGATGGTTAAGTGGCTTATACACTGTGATAATCCATGATAAAATTAATTTACTTACTAACCCACTCATCATACGTACCATACACATTCATTCATGAATCGTTATTCATTCATACACAATCAATAAATTTCAACAATCATAAAAATAGGCCCAACATGTTTCTTTCCTTTAACAGGTGATTCCATAGAAATTCATCAGGGGTGGAAAAAGTGGAATCATTGCATCATAGCAGTGACCAGAGTCTTGTGTTTCCAAAGTTTAAATTATTCACTTCAAAGTTTAAGTACTTTGTGTAATAGATTTTCAGATCTTTGTTTTCTCGAAAATCCAGGTAGAGGACTTCTAACAAACTCTTCTCCTACAAGAAAGCGGTACAGGAGAACAGTATATCAGTTTCTGTTCATGGTTATGTATCGTACATCTATATCAAGGGCAAATCACAATTATTGTGCCGATATATCAAAAGCTTGTGAATAGCTCTGTTTACAACAGTTTCAAAAAATGACACTTATAGCTCAGGTTCCCAACCCACTAAATCTCATCATGCCAGAGAATGGGCTAGATCTAACAACATTAGAGTAGATGGAGAAACAAACAGACCGAAAGATCAATCACAGGACCACAAAAAGCAATTGTGCGGTAGGGGCCCGAAAGAGAACAGTGAATCAACATAAAAGTGAAATGCAAAGTCTAGGGAAAGAAACAGGACAAACAAAGGGAAAAAGAGCGGAAAAAGACCGAAATTCCAGAGTGGAAAATTAACAGTCTCTAATCCGGCCCACTGGGTTCTAATTGCGCTACTTCTCATTCAGAATATTTGGGGAAAAAACAAAAACCATTAAAACCACAGAAGAGCGAGATCTTAACCTTCCAATACTTCAATATCACATTTTATGGGCTCACTAGAGTATCGGACGTCTACTCCTTGACAATCTCAGGGAGATTCACATTCCAATGCAGTTTAGGGTACACCTTTTAGATGGTTACCCTCCGGTTCTCTGCATACGGCTCCAAAAGAGCTCAGACCAGGGTACAGGAGCACCTTTCACTCGAATAGAGCATCAGCTAGACTGCTCATTCTAATTCTGAAATCAATAAATCAAGAGTTCTCCAGTCAGAAACTCTAATCAATCAAATACAAACGGAAATGAGAACTCTGCCTGGCAGTTTGGAAAATAGTATAGCATAAAAGATTACCCACAACCATGTTGGAAAGAGATCCCTTAAACAGACGGGGATCTTCTATCTCATGTCTTGGCAGGCGGCGTGTCGCGTGCCGATAAGGGGTAGAGCTCGCACTGTCACGAACTTGCTCACACCTCGTCAGGGTGCCTTCATGATAAAAACTATATGGGAAAAATGTACAGCATTACACGAACGTGCAGTTCCTGGGTGTAATTTAAAATGCAGCCAAGAGTGCATTGTATCCGTTCCTCTATGTGCATTTATTTTAGAGGTATCAAAAGAGTCGGGAAGGTAAACGGCTGGTTAAATCGTCTCACGTTATCAGTAGCCTTCCAAAAACCGGCGTATTCTGCAGTTCTTCTCTCCACACAAGATCCCTTAAGCTCATGTGGAGGGTAAACTTCTCTGTGCGGCTCTTCAACCCGATGGAAAGAGCTTCACTTACCTTCGGATGGATCTGTGACAAGATTCGGATCCCGAACTACTACGTTGCAGATAACGTTACATCGGATGTCAATCCCCACCGAATTTGGAAACTGCCTCTGTGTGGGCCGTATGCCGGAGCGCGTTTAAATGCGTTTCCACAACGCTATCCTTTCTTGCCTCTCACCTTATCACAGGAACAAGCCCAGCCTTCCGGATCCACAGAAAGGCAACAGTTGGGAGAGAGAAGTGACCTGAGGGAGCCAGCTCCGTGGAGAGCTCCAACCGTGCCCCAACGTCCCCGCAGAGACCAGGTGAGCGTAACAGAAAAGCTACTGGAGCCATCAGAGAACACTGCAGTTTTTGATACTGCACGATAATGTCACAAGGAATAGAAATTGGTAGGACAATCTTGCCATCATCTGGTTTGTCTCCAGACAAGTCTGCATCAGTCACTTCTCTGAGAGGCATTGTAGGGTCAATACACAACTCTGTGCACCATTCACACCCTTCAGAGTCAGTTTCAATGACCACAATCCTTTTTGCTGACACCGCTAGGGGAGTGATTACATGGGTAGCACCTCATGTAACATTTCAATTGTTTCAGTCTACGGGGGACCCAGAAGGCAGATTGGTAGTAGTGCGGGGATGCTGGAAAACCCGGAAGTGAGCATTATAAATTTGTATGCCCCTAACCAGAATACAGCGGCGTATTTTCGGACCCAATATGGCAAAATCAGCCCCCTATTGGGTGGCATGATCCTTTGGGGAGGGGACTTCAACTGTACACTAGATCCTAGGATGGACAGATCAGATGGTAAATTAGACGAACCCTCCCCGGCTGCAAAGGTACTGCAGGCACTACTGAGGGATTTTGAACTCGTGGATGTCTGGAGACAGTTGAACCCAGCAGACAAGCAGTATTCACACTATGCGGCACCACATGATTTTCACACGAGGCTGGATTATGTGTTTGCTACTGCTGAGATAGTGGGCGAGACAAGGGGAGCAGAATACAAGGCCAGAGTGCTTTTGGACCACCCTGGTTCTAGAGTGGCTACATCAACCGCGTAGAGCGTGTATCCGGACGTGGAAACTTAGAGCGGAGGCCCTGCAGGATTCGGGTTTCCGGGAGGATCTGAGGGAGGCGATCACTGAGTTCTTCGATATTAACACCGGTAGTGTTCTATCTACGGGAACGGTGTCGGAGGCATTTAAAGTGGTGGTGCTGGGCATAGCGATTTCAAAATCCAGAGGGCTTCGGGGTGGCATAGAACGAGAGTTGCAGGAATCAGAGAGGGAGCTAGAAGAAATAATGCAAAAGGGGGAGAGCCTCTCGGGAGGACGGGGTCTGGACGAGACGGCTACAACAGGCCTGCGGTGAGCACTGGGAAATGTTATGTAAATTAAGCTACAAGAAATATGTGGAGTGACAGCATGCGGGGGGAGATAAGCCAGGCAGATTGCTGGCCTGGCTATACAAGAGCGAAGCATCACAGCCAGTTATCAGGGAAATTAGGGGAGTGGAAGGCCAGATCCTGGATACCCAAGAGGGAGTAAATGAGGAGTTCCTCAGATACTACAAAAGTCTGTATGAGGATCCGGGAGAAGAAAGAGACCAAGAAATCCAGGAAACGCTAGAAGACATAGGCTTGCCCACTCTAGACACTCAGAACGAGCAGATCTGGATGCCCCAATCACCTCAGAAGAACTGGAGATAGTGATTCAGCATTTGCCCACGTGTAAAGCCCCGGGGTCAGATGCGCCCTCTAGCGAATTCTACAAAACCTATAAATTAGAGTTGATTCCCCCGCTGCTGGCTATGCTTAATGAGGCGTTTGAGCGGGGTAGGTTGCCAGAGTCCTTTCGGGAGGCGGTGATCATCCCGCTATTGAAACAGGGTTTGCCCAACACAGACTGTGGGTCATACAGACCCCTATCGATGCTTAATCAGGACAGCAAGATCCTCACGGCAGTGCTAGCAAACGGGCTCAAGCGAGTCATAGGCAGATTAATACACCCTGATCAGACGGGCTATGTCCCTGGCAGGAATATAACAGATAATCATAGGAGGCTGCACCATATTATTGATCAAACAGAGAAGGACCCAGGAGAACTAGCTATTGTTTCGCTAGATGTGGTTAAGGCCTTTAACTCGGTGAGATGGCCCTGGCTGCTGGCGACCTTGAAAGGATATGGAATGGGGCCGGGGTATCTTGGGTGGGTCAAAATGTTGTACAGCTCCCCGATTGGAAGGGTCAAAACGGGCGCCACTATCTCTGATAAATGGCAACTTAGCAGGGGCACCAGACAGGGTTGCCCTTGGTCGCCTATGTTGTATATATTAGCATTGGAGTCACTGGCTGTCTGACCTATACAACAATATGGAGAGATAGGGATCCATACTGCGGGTGGTCCGCATCTCATATCCTTATACGCTGATGATATACTCCTGTATCTGGGCTTTCCTGAGGAGAACCTACAATTCATCCTGGAGGTGATGGAACGATACGCTATCCTCTCCGGCATAGCCGTAAACCCTATGAAATCCAGCATATTCCCCTTGGGGAGATATAGACGTGCCCTGCCAAATAGCTTACCGGTATTGCCAATCCCCTGGAGTACCGAGACGTTCCGATATCTTGGAATTGATATATACCACACAACAGGTGAAGAACACAAACACAACACGGAAAAGGCAGTCGCAAGCATCAAAAATGGCATGGGAGTCTGGTCCAGGCTACCCCTGGTCATGATGGGGAGGGCTGCTCTGATTAAGATGGTATCCTGCTCAGGCTGCTACATTTGATTTTTGTAAATATCCCACATGGGATCCCTAAGCACTTTTTCGCCAGCCTCCACAGCCTGTGTAGGGGTTTCATATGGCATAACTCCAGGAACAGGGTGGCCCTGTGGAAATTACAGAATTCATGTGACAGGGGAGGTATAAATCTGCCGAATTTTGAGTTTTTTTACTTGGCGGGACAGCTGCAATATGTGGCTAGGTGGCTGTCTGACATAGAGACGGCGGAAACCAGGCTGTTGTGTATGGATCCAGCTCCCTACTTCCTCAGAGAGACAGTGTGGCTACCTAAAACAAAGATACTGGGAGGTATGGCACAGAGCATGGCAGACGGTGGGATGCCCGGCCCCGTTCTCCTTGCAGGTACCGCTAGTGCCGCTATGCAGAGAAGATCCCCAACTGATAAAAGGGGTCCGTAGATACTGGGAACCGTTGGGCCTGGCTTCCGTAGGAGATATATGGCAGGAGGGGAGGCACTGGAATTCCAGAAGCTAGTAGAGGATATCGGGGTGCATAAAGGTCAACACATTACCCATTCCAGGATTATTAAATGTGTGCGAGAAAGGTGGCCTGCAGCGGTGCTGGCAGAGCAGCCTGATGCCACCGTTGAGACAATGTATGACGTCTTGGACGGTGGACATGAGGTATCCCGCATATACGAGCTACTGGGGACCAAGGCGGGGAAGGAATTGCTCCAACTGCGGTGAGTTTGAGAAGAAGAGGTGGGAGTACCCATGTTGGATGGGCTATGGGAGAGAGCCCAAAGGTATCATAAGAAGGTCTCCCGGAACGCAAGACTCCAGCAGATCCAACTATATGTCACACATAGAGCATATTTGACCCCTTGCAAAATTGCCAGGTTTGGGGGCCCGCTGACGCAGAGATGCCCTAGGTGCGGGGAGGAGGAAGCTGGGATGTTACATATGTTCTGGGCCTGGCCGGAGGTGGGTAGGTTTTGGACAGAACTAAAGATACGCCTGGCAGGGAAGGGTATTACGCTGGAGGTGGAGTCAGCTTGGGCATGCATGCTTGGGGGCTTTCCTAGACCACGTAATCTCAGGCACTTTAGCAAGATGAAAGACCTGGCCTACATCCTGGCTAAACGAAGGATTGCAATGTGCTGGAAAGCCATCCATAGGCCCAGGATAGAGTTGTGGTGGGCTGCCCTCATGAAGTGGGCGGAGGTGGAAACGGTTGCTTGGTTTGAAGCGGTCAGCAGGTGGGGGGGAGGAGGTGGGACCCCTAATAGAATAGAGGCAACTGGTGGCTTCAATGGCAGGCTCCTCCCAGGCGGACAGCAGTGACATCGACATGGAAGAGACAATGGCAACACACCCGCCCGAAGATGAACAAGCTCAAGACATGGACACAGGGGCTCGAGTTAATGGGGTGGGAGGGAGGACAGAAGAGTGAATTTTGTAAATGTTATGTGATGTAACTTGATCTTGAGTCCTAATCACTTGTAACGTTTGGTGTGTTATGAAATAAAAAGTTTTTAAAAAAAAATCCTTTTTCGCTGACCCCACTAGACCCTGTAAGTCCAGGGACAGTATTTTCCCAGCCACCAATTTAAGGGTTACCACAGGCCAGAAAATGAAGTCTGATGGCACTCGCAAACAAGCCGTGCCAATTTGGGGCACTACCTCGAGAAGCACTGTTATGCCATACACAAACATGCCCGGATCCACGGGAATACCGTGAACCACTAACTCGCCTCCTCTTGCATGTATGATGAAGATTGCTCTTATGACACACTTGCCGGGGGTGGCACACACTACTTCGTGGTCTGTGAAAGAGTTTTTCAAATTCAATTTACTCAACAGGTCTCGACCCAACACATTTATCAGGTAACTTTGAGAATGCAACAGAGGTGCACACACCATCTTTCCTCCAATTTTGATATCAAGTTGTTTTGTGTAGGGAACCGTGGCGACAGGCCCAGAGAAGCCCTGCGTGTGAAGAGTTTTACCTGATAATGGGAAGTTTCCCTCACTGATGCATGATTTAGTGGCACCTGTGGCAACCATGAAGATGAATTGCTTGTTACCTATGTCGGCGCCCAGCAAGGGCAGAGCACACAAGAGTTCTCTGTGGGCTGTCCTAGTCAGGATATGTGTTGATGCCGGGGAACGTAAAAGGATTGTGCCCCACCACGCTCAACCCTTCGGTAGGGTATGATTGTGGTGTTTTAAACCGCGTCGGTCGTTGGCATGCTGTTCACGTACATGGTATGCTCTCGGGCATTAATTATTATGTCACCTGCGGGTGTTGCACATGTGCCCCTGGGGGTCGTTGTGGCAGTCGAGTGTAGGCCTGGTGTATCTTGTAGGGTATGGAGGGTGGCCTCGGGGTTGGTACCTGTGGTTGGGGCACTGGGCAATAGTTATTTGTATTGCATCCCTCCCACTGCCCTTGCAAAGTGTCCCCACCTCCTACAGTTCCAGCATTGCGAGGGACCCATACCTGCTCCTCGAGGTCCCATGCATCAAAATCAACATCTCCTCGCCCCAAACCTGCCCTTCCTGCTCTGCTGACCTCCTTGCTGCCACACCGGGTAGCTGTACTGAGGTCCACTTCCCCACTGTCCTTGTCCTCCTCCTGGCCAAAACGCAGCTATTCTCCCATCTGGAGGTGCTGAGGTCTGCTCCACCCCCTCCGTTCGCGCATTTGATGATCTCACCCCTTCAACTGCTATTTTTTCTAGCTTTTTCTGTACTAGTTTAGCTTTCTCAGCCTGCAGCCTCTGGGCCGTTTCCTTTTCTCGCTCCTTCATCCTCTTTCAATGTATCCTCTTACAATGGTGTATTTTTTTTAATTGTTTTTTTAACAACAAAGTAACTTACAGAATCTTATCAATTACATAACAATGTGCAGCCAATTGTTTCAGTTTAACCCAACTCCCCCTGCCCACCACCCAGCCTTTTCCACATACCTTGTTCTACCACTGTGCATCCCACCGTCCCACACATGCATCCTAATATTAGTCCGCTACTGTGACTGGGAGACACTGGCTCCTCGGGCTTCATCCAGCGCCAAAGCCATCAATTCCTGTACCATATGCTTGCAGGAATCCAAATCTACGTTTTGTACGCCATGGCGGGCCGCCTCTTGCCACACCATGGTTTCGGCTAGCATCCATTTCTGGAGGTCACGCCACCACAGACGTACTTCCCGGCCCTTGCGTGCTTTCGAACCCATTGCTATCCTACGTTTCGCCAGGATGTACGTCAGGTCTTTCAACTTACTAACATGTCTTGCCTGCTTCGGTCATGTCAAAATGCCTATCAGACAGGCTGCGGGAGAATCCGTATTTAGTATTATATCTGCTTTGGCCAATGCCTGAGATATGCCTTCCCAATAATGTCGAATCATCGTGCAAGCCTAGAACATATGCACCAGGTCTGTGTTAGTGCTCCACATTTCGGACAGGCCTGTTCCGTTGCCTTGAGTGACATATAACTGAATCAACTGTAGCTTTGCATTTCTAGATTACTTTTTGTGATACTCGACCACAGGCTGCATCAGTGAGTTGCTCCCGCAGGTTCGCTTCCCAGCTGCGCTTGGTCTGTTAAGCCTATCCCCCTGCTGTGACAGCAGTAACTCGTAAATTCTCGACACCGGCTGTCCACCCTCCGATATATCGTACAGTGTTTCCATGATCTCGTCCTATAGTATCCCATCTGTTAGGCAGAAACCTGTGCAGTTCCCTTGGGGACCACTGCAAAAGATTTAGGACTACAGGTGTTGGCAGTAAACGCACTTGGTAGCAGTCTGTACCACCCAGATTTACCTGGTAGCTGTGGCTGAGCAGTCAGACTTCCCTCAAGAAGAGTTAGGCAGTATGCAAAGTATACACAATAGGCACTCGGATACAATAGCACAAGCAAACACTGACCAGAGCTTTGGTATCAAGGTGTATATAATTATTTATTTAAAAACACACTGATTGAAACACTCCAGCACTATTATGGTAAATCACTCTAAACACAGTTACTATTATTATATATATACATCCCTTATTCCTTATCAGACAAGTCTTAGTTAACACCACTTATTTCCAGACAGAGGTGAGCGCTTAACTATAGATGGCACTCCAATAAGTTAACGAAAAAGGCAGAATGTAGGAAGATACACCACACTTATACTTAGGAACTCTTAAGCAAGGCAGGAAAGTCAAAAGTTACTTGTGAGCCAAAGTCCATAGGTTGGGCCCACTCTTGGAGAGAGCAGGGCACAAATGCACCCAAGATCACACAATTACAACAGGCTTAAAAAGTCTTGCAGGGAGTTCAGAAAGGTTTTAGTTAGGCTCAGAAAAGTGTCGCCAGGGTGTCGCAAGCTAACCCAGGTTCGAAAGCCGGGGGCTAAATCTACCCCGTACAGTCGGTTGCAAGGGAAGCCAGGCGGAACACGGTACCTTATGTGGAAAGGATCCTCCAGCCGGTGCAGTTGTTCCTGGCAGCGGGTGCAAGTCGCGGCGTCGTCCAGAGGAAGGATGAAGGTCGTTGCACTGCCAGGGAAGAAACCAGCCGCAGAGTTTTCCGGTTAAAGGTACTACCCTTTGATTCACGGTAGTGGTAAAACGTGGTATCCCGGTTGCCGGGGTGCTTGGCACAGGCAAGGCGGCCACGAGATGCTCCAGGAAGCGAAAAAGGAAGCAGACTGGTTATCCCCACCAGTCGAAGGAAGAAGACTCTCCGGGCTGGAGATCTCCTCTGTCGTTGGGAAAAGTGGTGAGACGGTTCAGCAGGGCTCCACCGGTGGTGTCGTCGTAGCAGGTCGGCTCAGCTTCTCCCTCATCGGATTCTTAGGTCCTGTGGCGACTTGTGAAGTTCCAGTCCCCAAAGCCCAGTTTTTATGCATCACACCCCCATTCACTCAGCCTAGCTGTCAATCAAACATGCTAAGTGGTGAGCCGGCCGGCTCACCACTTGGGCCAATCACACAAGAGTGCGCCTTGAGTTACCAAGGTAACTTAGTCCAGGGTGCCTTAACCCCCTCCCACACCCCCTGTGGTACCCAGACAGAGTGGCACCACTTCTGGAGGCTAAGCCCGCCAAAAAGTGGAACAAAGGGCTCGACTTGGGTTGGAGTCACAGAAGAGAACACAAACGCCATTTTAGAAACGAGTCCTGGCAAAAAATACCAACCGGCGAATTAATATTAATTAAATAAACCGGCGGTATGTTCAAGGCTATGAGAATTAAATAATTAAAGTTGGTAGCCTCGAACAATGGGAAAATCCCATAGGAAAATATTTGCGGTTGAATATAAAAAGTAGTATCCACTGCCACCAGCCAAAACTCGATCAGGGGGGACGGAGACGTGCACCCTCGACTAACAGACCCCAGGGCAATCAAATTGCCCCGACCAGTACGTCCACAATATGATGGTTTGTACTGGTTTCTGTTAATAATTTGGGACTAGTAAAGCCAATGGTGACTTTACATGCCCTGGGAGACAGTAGTCAATCCCAGGGTATGGAGTCTATGGTGGGGTGTCACTATGACACCCCTCTGTTACTGCACGGAGGGTGCTGTGTAACACACATAGTAAAAACACATGAGACCCTATGGAGTAAAGGACCTCATAGCCCATAAAACACATCTAGAGTCAAAGAAACACACTCAAATCATGCCCAAGAGTGAGGGTAAAAGAGTTCCACTCTTGGCAGGAGAAAAAAATAAACCCCAAAAATCCAGCAAAGCTGCTGGGGGACTCACTAGGTTAGGAAATTCAGCCTAAATAGAGAATTCTCCCTAACACCATCTATGCCCGGCCATCTCCGCTGCACTCCCCTGAGGAGCGCAGCGTATGTAATGTGCTGTCCTACATGTATGTCTATTTCAGAGGTGAATGTACTAAAGTCCATCAGTCTACCCTCTCGTAGCAGGTCTCCCACCATCACCACCCCATTGGGTCCCAATACTTCCTCACATTCAATCTGAGTTGTGGATCTTCTCCTTTGAGTGTCGCCAATGGGACCTGGGTGGAGTAGGGCGGTTCCCAATCAAGGAAGTGACAAGCCCTCTGCCATATCAATCTACCAAACGTCCGAAGCAACGAGGGTCCAGGGACACGCGGCTCCCCGGTCCATGTCACCTCTTTCAAGAAGAATGGGGTGCATAGATGCTGTAGTAACAGGGTGTCTTGGGTCTGCTCATCTGACAGCCAATTTGTGATGAATTGTAGTTGGCATGCCAAAAAGTATGCTTCGAAGTGAGGAGCTTTAATTCCACCTTGGTCATACGGCCTCTGCAATTTATTTAGTCCATCCAGCATCTCCAGTTGTGCTATAAGAAACTGACATATAGCGTCCAATCTCTTAAAGAAGCTTTGGGTATATTGTATAGGTCATTGGTGAAGAAATGGAGGCGCCTCGGGAGCATCCCCATCTTCAGTGGCGCTACTCTACCCATCAGCGAGAGCGGCAGCATGGCCCAGAAGGCCATAGATCTTTCTATTTTGTCCACTACCCTCACCGTATTCTACAGGTGTTCCGTCTTAGGGTCATGATAAATATCCACTCGCAGATATCTGAATGTAGACACCTCCCACTTAATTTGCAGCACAGGCAATGCGCCCAAAGCCCTCTCTCGGTATCTTTCTAAAGGGAATAGGCACGATTTCTGTGCATTAATTGTGATGCCCAATAGGTCTGGATAGCACTCCCAACACATTTATAATATATTGAAAGTTAGTTTCTGGATGCTGCAAATATAAAAGCATATCATCCGCGTATAGGGAAATTAAGTGACTACTGTCCTGTATATTTTATGCCTGTGTTTTGATATTCCTTCCTGAGATACACCGCTAACGGCTCTAAGGCCAGTATAAATAACATAGGAGACAATGGTCAGCCCTGTCTGGTGCCTTTCTCTAACAGCCATTGGTCTGAGACAAAGGTGCCTTTCTTGACCCTTGCTATTGGGCTGCTATATAGCAGTTGTACCCACTTTAGGTATGTTAGCCCCATTCCAAAGCTTTTTTTGGGCCGATAGTAACCATGGCCATCTGACCCGAGTCAAATGCTTTTACCCCATCTAGCGAGGCCACAGTTTATTGGCGTGCTCTGGCATGACTGTGATCGATGACTTGGTGCAGCCTCCTCAGGTTACACGCAATATTCCTGTCTGGAACATAGCCTGACTGGTCCGGATGTATACGTTTAGATACTTCAGACTTGAGTCTATTGGCCGGTAGGGCCGTCACTATCTTCCTGTCTTGATTAAGCAGCGATAGAGGCCTATAAGATCCACAATCCGTGTCGGGCTTGTTGGGCTTAAATAATGGGACTATAGTGGACTCTCCGAGCGACTTTGGTAGTATGGCTATGGCTAGGGCTTTGTTTAGCATTGCTAACAATGGGGGCATCCGCTATGAATTCCTTGTAGAATTTGCGGGGCAATCCGTCTGCACCTGGCGCGTTACCAGTCGGCAACCCCCTTATAGTGGAGACTAGTTCCTCGATAGTTATGGGAGCCTCAAACCTGCCCACTGCCTCTGGATCTAATTTGGGGAGATCTACCTGCGTCAGGGCCTCGCCTATATCTGTTAATTGTGTTTCCGACATATCTGCATATAACTCCATGTAATAATCATAAAAGCGCTTGTTTATGCTTTCTTGCATGACACAGGCCTCCCCACTTCCCCCAGTAATCTTTTATATCGTATCTTGTTTAAACTCAAGTTTATATAGCCAGGCCAGCAGGTGCCCCGGCTTATCTCCTTCCGCATGCTGTCTTTCTATGTATTTCTTATAGCTCGGGTTACCCAGTCTCTCCCAATGACCCAAACATTCTTGCTGCAGACGGGCCACTTCCTGATCCTGCTCCCTTATAGTGTCTTCCGAGCCCTCCAAAGCCTCTTACCTGGCTTTGGCTGTGCTTAAATCCCTTTCTAGCGTGGCCCGCACGCCCTTGGCATTGGCTATCGCTGTCCCCCTAATTACTACTTTAAAGGCTTCCCACAGTGTGCCCGCTGAACTAACGCTCCCCGTGTTGTTTCTGAAATACTCCATCTCTTAGATGTTTGCGGAACACTACATCTTTGAGGGATTCGCTTCTAAGCTTTCAGGTCGGGATGAATGCCCTTGGAGGGGAATACTGCCATGTAACCAGGGGGCGTCATCTGATAATACTTGTGCTCTGTATTCTGCCGTTTTAAATTTGCCTAGTGTCTCCTCTCCTGTGAAGACATAGGCAATTCTGGGATGTAGGTTTGTGGGGGCGGTGTAATGAGAATATCCCTGGGCCTGCGGATGTAGGATTCTCCATATGTCAGACAACTCGAATGCATGCAGTATTGTATTCAAGCACTTGGCCGCCGAGCTCTGGTGTGCCAATTTGTCATCTGACCTGTCACGGCCGGGGCACAATGTGCAATTAAAGTCTCCGCCCCATACCAATGTACTATCTCTATACTTGCCCAATCGGGGGGTACAATGAGCGGAAGTAGGCAGCTGGCAGCTGTGTTGTGGTTTGGTGCATTTGTATTAAAGACACACAGCTCTCTATTCCACCCGTCCCTGTACTATAATCATTCTGTCCTCTGCATCTTTATACATTTTAATGACTTTGAACGGAACTGACAGCGCCACCCATATCAAGACCCCTTTCGCAAATGCAGAATATGGTGAGCCCAGGGTCGTACCACTCCATTTTGTAGCTAGAGTAGTTTGTCTCTCTCCTGTCGGGTGCGTTTCCTGAAGAAGTGCTATATCTTTTTTGGCATCTCAAGTACATCATAATCCTATTACGTTTAATATAGCTGTTCAACCCCCTGACATTCCACAAAACTATTCTAATGTCCCCCTTCCCAAATAAGCATTCTTCCTTGTATCATACATTACTATTGTGGATTTATAGACTAACTACCACAACTCCTGTTCCCTTCCCCTACCCCCTTTACTGCTCAGCTCAAAACCTTGTGCTCGGGCATCGCAGCTTCTCACCCCGTACCAGTTGTTGTTGTTCTGGCACCTGGAGTGTAGCAGGCAGATTCTCAACTACTATCCTTGAAAAAATCTTCTCTTACGTGAAGGGCGCTTCTCCCTTTCACGTTCCTTGCCGGGGACACTGCTGCTGGCTCCTGCAATTTGTTAAGTGTTAGTGCCTTAGTTTCCAACAAAAGGGTTGCACCCTCATGCAATCAGCCATCCGTGCTCGGCCACTTCCTAACGGATCCCTGTGTGCTTTTCAGCGTGTGTCCCCCTCTGCTGTTGTCTGGTCGATCGCTCCAGTTGGCATATTTTCTGTGTCCATCCATTTGTGCGCATCTTGGATATCGAAGAAGACGGATCTGTCTTTGTATATTACTTTCAGCTTTGCTGGATATAAGACCATGTACTTCAGGTTTGCCGCTCGCAGCCATCTTTTGACCGATTTGATTGATTGATTTTGTTTATTTATAGAGCGCTTTATGCCAAGGCGCTGTACAATGGAACAACTCATACAATGAACAACAATAAACCATAAACAAACAATGTGAGCAAAATTACATGATGAATCATTCGACAGTAAAACAGTGCAAAAAGCAGTTAACTGTGGAGAAGGGGAGGTAGAGAGGAAGTAGGATTGGCGAGGGGGAATAGAAAAGAAAAGAACAAGTGAGGAATAGGAAGGTGGGAGAATGGAGGGAGAGGGGATTAAGGAGTCAGAAGAGGGAGAGGGGGGGATGAAGAGAGAAAGGGAAGATCTTCAAGGAGGAGAGTGGAGGAGAAGGGATTTAAGGGATGTGTGAAATGAGGGAAGAGTAGTGGAAGAGCGGATTGAGAGGGAGTGCGTTCCAGTGAAGAGGAGCAAGAAGTTGGAAGGAACGAAACCTGGAAGCAGCACAAGGGGAAGGAGGTACAGTAAGGAGGAAACGGTCAGCAGAACGAAGAGGGCGTGAGGGGGAGTAGAAGGTGAGAAGTGAGGAGAGATGAGGAGCGAGACCATATAGGGATTTAAAAACAAGGCAGAGAAAGCAGAATTTTAACTGAGAGTGGAAAGGTAGCCAACGAAGAAGAGAGAGCGAGGAGGAGATGGAATCACGGGAGGTACGGAGACAAAGGGTACGAACAGCAGAGTGGTAAATGGATTTGAGGGGGGTAAGCTGGGAGGCAGGAAGTCCAAGGAATAAAGGGGAGCAGTAAAATAGCCGGGAAAGGGTGAGAGAGGAGATGAGGAGTTTGGTTGCATGGAAAGTGAGGGAGGGACAGATTTTGCGAATGTTGTATAGATGGAAGCGGCAGTTGTGAGAAGGAGAGAGAGGAGTCAAAAATAACACCCAGATTGCGAGCCTTGGAGGAGATGGGGAGGTCGGAGGGGGGAAAGTGAATGAATGGGGGAGGAGAGGGAGAAGGAAGTGAGTTAGAAGGGAAGAAAAGGACTTCCGTCTTATCAGTGTTAAGAGAGAGAAAACGGGAGGACATCCAGTTCTTGATAGCTGTGAGACAGGAGGAGAGTTTGAGATGGTCAGGTGTGAAGGAGGAGAAAGAGAGAAAGAGTTGAGTATCATCAGCATAAAAGTGGTGGGAGATGTCAAAGGAGGAGATAACGGGGGCGATGAGTGATGTATAAAGAGAGAAAAGGAAAGGACCAAGTTCAGAGCCTTGAGGAACACCATACGTTAGAGGGAAGGAAGAAGAGGTCTGACCACCCCAAGAGACAGTAAAGGAACGAGAAGAGGGGTAGGAGGATAGCCAGTTGAGAACAGGGCCCTTGAAACCAAAGGAGGAGCGAGTGTGCGGGAGGAGTGGATGATCGACAGTGTCAAAGGCAGCAGAGAGGTCAAGGAGAATAAGGATGGATGATTGCTTGGCATGCCGAGCAGAGAGGAGAGAGTTGAGGATCAAAGTAAGAGAATAGAGGAGGAGGAGACAAAAGAAGAGAGTTGGGAATAAGCTAGACGCTCAAGGAGTTTGGAAAGGAAAGGAAGAAGGGAGATGGGTCTGTAGTTAGAGGTGAGGAGTGGGTCAGCCGAGGGTTTTTTTAGGATCGGGATAATCGTAGCATGTTTGAAGGCTGAGGGGAAAAGTAGAAGAGGAGAGGCAGGAGTTAAAGAAAGTGGTAAGGTATGGGATAAGAAGTGGGTAGATTTTGGGAATGAGAACAGAGGGGAGAGGGTCAGAGGGGGCGGAGGTGGGGTGAGCTTTGGACAGGAGAGAGGAGACATCTGACGAAGAGACAGGTGAGAAAACAGACATATCGGAAGAGGGAGGAGAGGGGGGAGGAGAAGAGAAGGAGTTAGAGGGGAGGTTAATTTTTTGGCGGAGTGAGATGATTTTGGAGAAGTTAGCAAAATCAAGGTCATCCTCTGTCGCTGCACTTGCAAAGCTCGCTGTATAGTGCCGCCTTTCTGGAAGTATTCGGGAATGTTTTCTCTGCCTTTATGATTTAGAATCCAGGCTATTATGTGCCGCGGTGGAGCACCTGGTAGTGGCTTCCTCATCCAGGATCTGTGCTCTTTCGACTGTAAAGCCGTGGGTGAGAGTCTCCGGACCGACCTTGTAGCAACCAACATATTTTCAATAAAGTTAGTGGGGTTCTCCCCCTCCTTCCCTTAAGGAAATCAGATGATTCTTACATTATTGTGCCTGGCCTGTCCCTCTGCTTCCTCAACTCTTCCTTCCAGATTCCGAACTTGTTGCTGCAGGATTATTACGTCCTTTGAGGTGTTCCTCGGGCCGGCTGTGTTGGCCGCAACTTCCTTTTCCAGAGTTCCTGTGCGTTCTGCGAGTGTCCGAACATCTTGCCTTAGGAGGTTTACATCCAGGCTGATGGCATCAGTTTTGGATTCTAGCGCAATCTTCAAGGCAGCTCTAACCTCCAAGACCTGCTGGTCTCCTTCCCCTGGATCAGCTGCCCATGTGGGGAAGAGGTCCCTGGAATGGCATTCTCTGCCAAGTTCGTTGTTTTGGTAAAAGTGTCCAATGTGGGCTGTTTAGACTTGCTCCTTTGGGACTTGGACGCATGAGTGATGCAACCACTGCCGGTTAGCTAATCATCTTCTTTATTTCTGTACTCGCCTCTAGTTCGTTCCACAGAACGGCCGCTGATGTTGGGTGGAGGCAATTCACAATGCACTGGGGCAGTAGTCGTTGGTATCGGGTGCTGCTGCCGCCGATCCACGTCGCCATCCCCCTGGTGTCAGTATCCATGCCAACTGTGATGGTGGCTTGATGTTGCCCTGTGGATGGCATCCATTTACGTCTTTGGGTATTGTACCCTTCTTGGTGTCTGTTGTGATAGACTCTGGGCCGGTTGGCTATTTACTGCTGACCTCATATAGGCACATATGCCCACTGAGTCGTGTTTTAGTTCAAGTCCACTACTCCAAGGTCTGTTTGTGCCTAATGGAGGCTGGCAGTAGCCAGTAACTGTTGTTGATTACACGTCTCTAAGTGTCCTTGGTCCTGCATGTGTGCGTTCATGCACGTCTGTAGTTGCACCTGCGCTGGGCTGGACTTGCGGTTATATTTGTGTGGCAGGCTATTGTTGCAGTGTACCCTTGCTTCTTGGGTTATATTAACTACTGTGGGGCTGGTACGTGGCTGGTGCTTGTCTGCTTTATTCGTTCGATGGTGTGGTATATTTATCAGTTATGGCACGTGTCTAATGCCCAGACTTCTCCCGAGGGCTCTGCCTGCGTTAGTGTCTGATTGCTCATTGCTGCGTGGGGCACTGCGTAACATGGGCTATTGATTCCCATGCGCGTTGTTGTGCAGAGGCCAGCTTCCTCCACAGTCCGCCTCCGCTTATGTGCCGGGGCTTGCTTTTTCTGCGATCCGCCTGCGCGGTATGACCGGGGCCAGTTCCCGCACGGTTTGCCTCCCTTTTAATACACTGGGGCCTGCTCCCTTCGTAGTCCGCCTCCACATTATGGCCAGGGGCCAACCTCCATCACGGTATGCCTCCGATATTCCGTTACTGACGGTAGCTGCAACATGTGCGCACACGGTGTGCTTAGGTTCGCTGTGGGGGGCGGTGTATTCCCGGGGTGCTTAACCCTGTGCGCATCAGGGCCTGCACGGAGCTGTACTTTACTGCCATCCCGTAACAGGCAGCATGTCCTTCTAGCCTACACCCGGCTCACCTTGCTGTAGTCAGGTTCTTGTTTGTTTTGGTGTGGTGTAGGCACTCGTTCCTCAGTGGTTGCTGCTCTTGCAACCAATCTTCTGCATGCCGGGATCAAACTCTACCGGACACCGAGAGCAGGGTCTGGCCAGCCCCACCAGATTAGTCAATCAGCCGTCGTCTTGTGACCGGCATTATTTTGCCTACGGGCTATTGTCAGGCAGCTGCCATTTTGTTCCCCGTACGCTGGCTGGGTCTCTCACTTCGCACGTCTGTGTTTCTTGGATAGACAATCCGCTGACGATTTAATCTTGCACCATTGTGCCAGCACACTTCCCAAGTCTAATGGAGCGTTCGGCAGAGGTCCACGCTCCATGGGGCAATATTACAGGCAAAGATCATACATCTGCAGGAGCTGAAAGAAAAGCGCCCCTACTGCATGGCTGCCAAGCCACACCCCGAACATTGGTGCATTATGGTTTGAATCTCAGCCCACCCTTTCGTATCAATGCCTACGATTTTTATGAGCGCCTTCTGAACCTCCATGGGCAAACCCCTTTTAGCGACAAAGTAAAAAAGAGGAACTGATCGGTCCCTGGTCGCCGCATGCCACATCTCCTGAACCTTAAAAATGTATTGCGCAGGGTCCTCATCATCCCCCGTGGTGCATTGCATGATAGACTGCAGGTCTGGTGTGCCTGGGTACATTTGCCACAGCGCGTCCCAAACCTGCGCTCTGATATTATTAAAGGGTGCCCCATCGTCTGCCTCATCATCGAACTTTACTCCTGGGTACCCTGCTTTAACCCACACGTCTCCAACTTGGTCCCCGACTATTGCAACAAGCTAACTTTTCATAACCTCCACAGCTAAGGGAATCCCGCTGTCTGTTTTTCAAAGGCATAGATCCATTTAGCGGCCACGGAAGTATGGGATGGGAGCTGCTTGATCAAATTATTCTTATCCATCTGTGCTCAGGGCTCATAGTGTGTCCTGCCTATGCCTTTATGCAACAACGGCATCTGGGTACCTGCATTCCTCCCTTCTTTGCGTCCGACACTTCGCTTTTTCCTTGCTACTGTCACCAGGTCAAAGCTATTCCTTAACCGTGGTCCCCACAAGCTTTCCACCCGTGGTGTGAGCTCCAGCGTTTGTTCATCCCTTCCGTCATCCTCCATCTCATCCACAGTATCCCACTCATCGTCCCTCAACTCCCGATCCATCTCCCTGTCAAATTTAATGTCCTATACCCAGTGCTCCAGATAATATTTTGAGGTGGGAGTATTTTACTTCCTATCTTTAAACTTTGAGGGTAAATGTGATTTCAAGAGAGTAAAAATGACACTTCTCCTTTGCAAGAGAGTAGAATGTATGCGACATCCAGACAACGTGTGCAAAAACTGTATGGAAATCATTACTATGCGGCAGCTTTCAACATTGTGACAGAATACACCTTTCATTATTTCTCTAAGTTCTGCCCATTTCATCTCTCCTGTATATATTAACATGTTGAAAACACCAAAACCTAGCCAATTACACAGTAAAGCAAACATGAATTGTATTGTGCGTTTTGAGGTTCGATAGCAGAGTTATTTTTTGCTGTTTAATGGAAGTCCTCATTTCCTGGAGCTATTACTACCTAATGGTATGCCAACGTTATGATACAGCAGTGCAGAGCGGCAAGGACTCTATGCTAAATTCTGTAACTAATCTCATTGCCAAATGGTTATTTAAATAGCACTTTTGGCAAAGTGCTGTACATGGAACACATTTATCACAATTATCACCAAACTGAAGTCGGTACTCCTTTATCGACCTCGAAAGGACAAAAGGCTGAGTTTACCTAGCTGGGATTCCAACCTGCAACCTATAGATCACGCACAGATCGCAGCAACGAGTGCTCAACCAGCTGGGCCATCATATTGGCTAACATCCTTCAGAGGTTGGTAAACTGAGTATCGACTGAGGTTTAATAATCACAGTGCCTAGATGTTGGACAAACCATGTATGAAGCCCTACGTAAAGTTAAATACCTATTTGGATCTTCACAGGGACGGGTGTTGCTGAGTTTGTTTCAATTCCAAATGTAACTCATTTGTTTGTTTTTGAACAGCACTTGCACTTCCTGGAGAGTCAGGTTTTGGATGTTTTAATTGTAGTCTTGAAAATTTGAGAGGCTAGAACATCTGTGATTGGTGTAATGACAATCACTCACTCCTGAGCCAAGACTCTACTGCCATTGACCATTTATAGTAATGTACCCAATTGACTGCAAGGTTAATTGGATGTAAATTAAACGGTGCATACTCATCATTTTACACAATGTTTTTATAATTACAGTGTAAATTAAAAAGTGTAAAAATGATCTGCCTCTGTATGATTATGCACATAGCAAAGGAACTATGAAAAATACAATTGTGCAATACTGGTTTGCTTTCACTGGGGGGGGAGCATAATTTGTTACAAAAGGTTAATTCTCAATTGCAACTTCGTTTTCCATCTTACTAATTTTACAGTCCTAAATGCTAGGTAAATAAATATGCACAATGCTTCTGTTGGCTCCATGAGAATCAACACAGCAGAATCTGAGTGGAAAGAAACCATTCCTTTTTATCACATCGTGCAGTTTCTTAATTTGAAAGGCTTTAGAGAAATGCATTCTGTTTCAGAGGCTTTTCTGCATGGCTTTCAATTACATCCATCTAAATAAAAATCAAAAGAAGTGTTCTGGTTTCTGTCAAATAACCAGACCTTTGCACTGCCCTCTGCTCTAAACTTGTGAGTAAATGTACACCGGAAAGATTTTCATGCGTAAAAAGGCCTGGTACGCACCGTATCTGGAGGCCTGTACTCCCTGGTCACCTGTTGCCACCTCCCTCCTTCTCAATGTGCACATACTTTATTGCCACACTGTCTAATCTGAACAAAATATCTCCTGCCCTCCATTCATCTAGCCAATTTCCCTTCATTCCTCCCCCTTCCTGCACCGCTCTCAAACCAGCCAATTCTACCTGCATAGCCTTCAATGCCTCTTCTAACTGCTTCTGTACCTTGCTACCCTGGAGCGGGATAGCGCTTGGTGTTGGTATGTAGGGAGGTGTGGCAGTAGCCACGAATAGGCACAAATGTCAGATTTGTGTACCATGTGGCTGGGCAAGTGGTGAGTGGGTAAAGCCCTTTGTATGGGGGTCACAGTCCCTTTCCCTGTGTTGTCATGGACATTACATCTGGGGTGACCCCCTCAATATTCGGTGTCCTCCCTCCATCAGGGTCCTCCACACCCTCTATCATCTTGCACAGATCCAAGATCTCTTTTGAAGCTGTTTATCTTTGTACTTAGCTGCTAAGAATGTGATCTAATATCTCTTTGGAATGGTTGCCCTGCTCTGCCCAGGAGTGGGGCTTTCCTCCCCCTTGTGTCTCTACCACCCATTGTTTGTGATACTTCTCATTTTGTCTCTGTACAGTGGCAATGCACTATGCATATATTCCAGTGGTGTCCCCCTTCCATCTTTGCAATTTGTGCGTCCAAAATCCCAACCTTTTAGAAATATGTGCTGCACACATTTTTATCACAAAAGTCACTACCAGTCCACTGCCCCGCCTCCCCCGTGAACACTACCGCCTCACCATTTCCACACACCCCCACACACGCCCTATCGCAGTGCATACTCTCAAAACGAATCATCAACACTGGCCCACCTCTGGCCTCCACCATATGCACAAAATCATAATATGCTAAAACAAGCTAAAATAACCTAAAACAACCACCTCTGCTGCCACCAAGCCCTCTAATTATATGGAGCCCCTATTTTTCCTTATCTACTTGTAACAAAATAAATGGCACTATCATATTCCCTCACTCGGAAAGGCTACCTACATTCCTGTTTTTACTCTGTAAAATACTCTTAAAGTACCCAAAAATAACAATAATAATAAACTAAATCTCACCACGTGGCTTCACCACACTTTTTAATCATGCATACCATATTCCCTCACACACCCTTCCTTTCATTATCCCTCGCAAGTACTCGCATCTGCCTGTTCACCCGAGCTGCTCCGTCACAGGGTCCCAGTAACAGCCTGCACTCTCCCCGGCGCCGCGCCCCACTTCAAAGAGCAGACAGGAATTCTGTGAAAATGGCTCCTGCACACTTGCAATTTGCCTGCTTCGTACTGGTCGCTGTAGGTGGGCGAAGCCCCTTCAGAGAAGCGGCCTGGAAGCTTCTGTCTTCGAGTGGGTCGCTGGGATCACGTTTGGCCACCAAATGTAGGAAAGCCAATAGACGCTCACACCAGAAAAAATACAACGTACTAGGGAAACTGACCCAATACACCTCCTGCAAGGATAACCAGTTTTATTTCCACACAAGAACGGAAGCGCCAGCAAAAAACTCTGCTGCCTCGGAACGTTCTGGCAAAATATACATGAGCAGCACATTATAAAGGTACACCGCTTCAACAGACATCATTACATACGGTAGATGCCCACTGTGGCTGGTTTGTGTGACCCTACACATTCGTTACATGCCCCATAGGGGATGCCAGGCCCTTGGTTCCAGCCCCGTCCATCCATTTTCTTTGACGTGGGTGATGCTGCTGCCGTCTTCAATCAGAAGGCGGCCAAGTGGCAATCATATTGCAAACTAAAAAACACATCTTTATGTAACTGTGCACCTGCTTCTAGCAGGCAGGGGCCCCGGGGAAAAAGCAGAGGTCATACTAACTCAAACACTTCACTCGCTCCCATACAGGCTGGCACCTCTCTAAGGTCTTCCACCCTCGTTCTGGGCTATGATTTCATCCCTCCGTGCACCATGCAGCACAAATCATGTTACCTAGAAGTGAAGGCAGGAAAACCCTGCTTTCTGATCTTTTTGATTGATCGGGGGGGGGGGGGTCTGACAGGTTTATGATCAGTGGTCTGGGGCTGGCTGGTACCTTGGAATTCAGGGGTCCTAAAACTAGGGCATTTGGGTGTCATAACTCGGGAGTGGTGGGGGTTCGAAGCCCGTGCTCCTTCTCATGGGATCGCCCTTTTCAGACACTCGGCCCTCTTCACATGGCCTTGCTGGGCACATTCTACCCCAGGGCGCGAAGGTTGCCAACATTTTAGGACAATGAAAGGTTTATGAATGTGTGTAGCTCTGTCCTTTCCCATCAGTGCATGGGATGCAACCTATTCCTTTGCTTATGTTTGCGGCCTGGGGTGCTGACTGCCGCAATACGTTTAAGCTTTGTGCCACAGTATGGCTGCTAATAACTAAGATGGCTGCTATTCCCGCATGTGCACTGCACCTATGCAGCATGCAATAATGTAATTATGCAGAAGCATTTAAGGGAAACCCTCTCCCCCTGGTCTCTTACAGTACCTGTGGCTGCCTTTGCCTTATTCTGAAGTGCTTAGGGGTGCGGGAAGATCGTATCCCCTTCCCAAAAGTGTGTTCTATCAGTTTCTTGAAGAACAAGTTCCTGGTAATGGAATGACCAGACCCTTTGTCAAAGGGGCTTGCAGGTAGAGACGTGCCCACAAAGCCAAAGGGAGAAAAGTACACAAGAAGCAGGAGTACAAGGAGTCCTGCAGACAGGAAAGGGTAGGCAACAGAGGCAGTGAACAGAAAGGGGCAGGGAGTACAAGTAAAACAAACACGTTAGGTTCCCTCTTGGGATGTACGCAGAATGGGGGAAGAGTTTCCCACAGAACCAGGGAAACTCCAGCCTTCTGAGAAGGTTACTATTACAGGGCCCCACTCTGAATGCTCATGGAAAGGAGCAACAGCAGTGGGTGTCTGTATGGAATCTTAGGCACGAACAAGGTAACAGTACTCACAAGACTGAAGCCTGTACGGATCCAGCAGGAACTTAACAATGACTGTCTCATGAAACGGGAACCAGCACACAATTAACAATGACACAAGATACAATACTGAAACGTGACAACGAAAGGGGCAGAGATTGCCTCCTGGAAACCAAGCAGCCAAACTCTGAACAAAGGAATTACACATGGCACAAGTGAAGACAAGAACTGTAACAGAAATGGGCAAGGTTCAGAGGACCAGAAGAAAGAAGAAAACTAGAATCTAAGTGCAGGGGTAAGGAGACTGAAAACTGTAGACTGATAACAAGGAACAGAAACTCTGGACTGGGATAACAAGAGTAGGACTGCAGAGAGAAAACAAGGAAACTGTAGCTCTGAAGTGGGATAACAGCACCAGCAATGGGCACAGAACTTGGAACTGCAGGTAGGGAACAATATAATTAGTGTCAGAGAGCAAGGAGCTGCACACAGGGAACATAGGACTGCAAGCAGGGGAGCAGGTCTGCAGTATAGGAAGCACAGAGGTGCAGCCCAAAAGGCAGGGAGCACAGGGCTCTGGAACAGGAGCAGGTTCTGAAAACAGGACACAGCAGAAATCCAAGGAACAAGGCAACAAAGGGTTGGAAGTGAGCTCAATGCAAGAGACATGTGTTCCTGCAGGCAGCTGCTTAAATACTGACCTGCCCTATGCTGAAGCAGGCTCATTAGCAGCACCTGGAGCAGCACTGATCTCTAAGGCTTCTGGGGATTGTAGTTATAAGACTGCTGCATAGGAATTGCCAGGGAATAGGAACTGCCACAAGGTGCAATTTGGGACATGTAGTTTGTAAAATTAAATAAGAAAGTTCCAAAGTCTTGCAAACGGAAAGTAAAGCCAGAAATATGAATAGGTATTGTGCAGGGAGTATTATGGAGATGAATGAGTCCCAAATAGTCCACAATGGGTGCCAATTGGTGCACCAGTGGCACAGTTGTGACGCCCTTCAGCTGACGTCATGGACCCATGAACTGCAGTAACAGTCAATGAAGTTGGACCCAACACACACATTTTACTACGACTGATGTTGGCATACTAACAGTCACCTACTTGTGTGCTTGAATCTCGGGTGTCATTTCCCATGTTCTGAGCTCATCCTTCTTTTGGGCACGACTTCTTATTGACCACTTGCAGCAACCGAGTCCGCAATACCCGGCCAAACATAATTGAGGGACAGACTCTGTGGAGCTTTGTGGAGTGTTCCTGTAATCGCGCAACAATGTGCAAATGGCCTGCGTGAAAGACCCTCGGGTGATGGCACATACTTGAAGTATTTATTTTATATTGGCCCTAAATCATTCTACAGTGCCGTTTGCTTGTGGCCACAAATTGATGATTTGTCGATGTTGAAACCCCAAGTGTTCCGCAAACATGGCAAAGTCTCACCCACTGAATGGCAGACCGTTGTCTGACCTTGCAATGGAGGGAATGCCATCAGTTAACATCTTGTCCAAGGCTCGGATGACTGCATGGGCCGATGCAGAAGAAACCAGATGTATTTCTTGGAACTTGGATAGCTCATTGATGCCCACTAACACATATTTGTCATTTGGCCAAACCTATCCACAGCCACTTCACCCCACACCTTCAATGGCAATGTTGCCATTTTTAGAGGCTCATGGTAAGTGTGCGGTGCCAGTGACTTGCAGATGACACATGTTTGAAGAGTTGTCTGTATTTTGCCATCCATTTTGTGAAACCAGACCTTTATCCAGACCCATGAAAAGAGTGACAATGGCTGCCTTTGCCTCCACCTACTCTCCGCATCCTACTCCTGCGACTGACTGCCACCCTGACACAGCCCTCGCTAACCTCAATCTCTTTATCTCCAACACCCTTGGCATTTTTCCAGTCATGAGGGTCCAACTAAAGCCTTCCAAAAAGTGCAATTCTTGATACGACTCTGATCTGGCTGCCTTAAACGCATGCTTGCCGATAGTCTTTCAGCTGGGGACGGTTGGTAACCTAAGGGGTTGGGCAATTCTTTTTTTGTCTTTTTAAATGTATTTACTATTTTCTTCCCCTATAAGAGGAGAGGTAACCTGACGGTAGAGAGAGTTGGAACCCAGGGGGATGAAGTCTCGCTGAGAGGGATGCTGCTCCGCTCCAGACCCCGTTGGCATGTGTGATCTCTCTGCCTACCTGCCTCGGGACTGGGTAGTGTTGTTGTGGCTGAGGTTAAGTTTTCTCCTGCAACTGCACTAACAGTAATGTAGACCTTTTTGTATAATAATTCTTGCGCGTGTGTGTTTGTGTATAACCAATTGCATTTATTCTAATAGTTATTTGTATGTGTATTAAGGGTGACTAAAGGGCCTGTAAAGAGCCAATTATATCCCAATTGTTGTTTTAAGTGTGTCTTATTGCCTCTGTGAGTCCAAGAACCTTTGGTCCGTGTAATGAGGTAGGTGGTTCTAGGGTCATTGCACGTGACAGAAAAGCAAAACACCATCACACCTGATGAGGTCGCCAGACAAGTCTGGTCTATGAAGGCCTCGTACAAACACCCCTGCCCCTCCAAAACCCTTATGGACAACATTAGCTCTCTCGCTCCAGCCTTGGCTGAACTCTGCAATCTCTCTTTTGCCACTGGAGTTTTCGCAAAACCTCTCTTAAGCACTCCCTTGTGCCCCCTATGCTTAAGAAACCCTCTGCTGACCCCTCCATTCCGGCAAACTACCGCCCCATCTTTATCATCCCTTTCCTGGGCAAACTTCTGGAGAAGCTGGCTATCTCTCAGCTCACTCTCCATACTGAAACTGCTGGTTGCCTCCACGATCATCAGTCTGGCTTTAGAGCATCCAGAGGCACAGAAACTGCTCTTTTGAACACCTGTGAAGACCTGCTCTCAAATCTTGACACTAACACTCTGTCCTCATTTGTCTTGACCTCTCCTGTGCCTTTGTCGCAGTAAACAACAACATCCTGGTCGCACGTCTCTGTGACACCCTGGGAATCTCTGCTCAGGCCTTGGCCTGGCTAACCTTCTTCCTCTCTGATCACCCATCCTAGGTGGAACTTGGGCCCTTTCTTTCCACTATCACTCTTTCAACCGGCGGCGTCCCCAGGGCTCTAACCTGTTGCCCTGGTTTTTCAATGTCTACATGACTGCCCTGGTAATTTCCAGTGTTATGCGGATAAAGCACCACTCTCCTTCAGGCTGCCTTTAGCCACCGCCTCTACCTCGCTCATACCGGACTGTCTGTCCGCAATTGAGTCATGGTGTGCTACAATCGACCTCCTCAACGCCAGTAAGACTGAGATCGTTCGCATTGGGACTCCTGCTCCCGCCCTTCACACGCTCTGGTCGGCCTCCCGTGGCCCTGCGCCCGCACCCACATGCGAGGCAAAAAACCTTGGGGTCATCTTCGATTCCACTCTCTCCTTCTCCATTCACATTTCGGACATCTCTAAAACATCCAACTACCAGCTGTGCCTCCTCAGAGGTACTTTTCCCTTTCTCACCTTTCCCCAGAGGCTCACTGTCTCCATAGCCCTGGTTCGCTCAAGGCTTGATTACTGCAACAGCCTCTTTCACAACATCCGTGCCTCTGTTCTGCACCCTCTGCAACTCATCGAGAACAGAGCTGCGAGTCTTATCCTTGTCCTCAAGCCCAGGGACTGCATCTCTCTGGCGCTGAAATCCCTCCACTGGCTCCCCATGGCTGCAAGGATCAAGTTCAAGACGCTCTGCATTTTTCACAAGACTTTCTGGGGCCTGGGACACCCCTATCTTCACAGATGCCTTCCTAAATACTGTACTCCCTCCGCACATCTACCTCCAACCTTCTGTGAGTGAGCCGGTTTTCTAAGCAGAGATTTGGAGGGAGATCATTATCAGCAGGGGCCTCTCTCTGGAATAGTTTCCCTGCCGCCCTCCGTCTTGAGCCTGATCTCCTTAAGTTCCGGAAACTCCTTAAGACACTCCCCCTCTTCCTTCTCTCTCCCCTTATCCTGCTAATCCTCTCTCTCCGCTCTGTCCCTCTCTCCCTCCTTCTCCGCACAGCATGTCGACTGGCCATCGGGACTACCTCGGAGTCTCGCAGGTCCCTGGCAACCTCGCCAGTCCTCCAGCACTTGCCTCAGGGCCTACACTGCCTCATTACTACTGCACTCTGACAATTACCCATTGCGAATTGCTTCTCTCAGCACTTACCCAGTTATGACCAACTGGGGTACTTGGTCTCCACTCCCCCCTGCACTTCTCCCCCTCCCCTCCCTTCTCCTGTACCGTCTTGTGCACTTGCACGATATAAACGTACCATGCCTTGAAGATTGTCTATCCTATCCTCCCTGTCTTCCCTCCTGCATGGTGGTACCTCTATGCTCTTGGAAAAAACTGCAGAATTGTCGTCAGACCTATTTGTTGTTATCTTCACTGTTAACTGTATTATATGCACTTAATCTGCCTCAGCAGACTAGTTATCGTTCAGAAACTCAAGGGCTCTGAATGACTGTTTTTCTCCCCTGTACCCTCCCTCCTTGAGCGCCTCGAAACACTTGCCTTGTGTCTAGGCACTTTTCAAATAAACATTACCATACCACCCAGAGTTATCACTTAGTGGAGACAATATCTCTGTCGCTGATGCGCAAGCTTAATCACGCTATCCTCTAGAGACACTTGAATAACGATTATATTCTCCTTCAGTAGTAATCCCTGTGGGGACATGGACAACTCATCGTTTACTAGATGAAATGTCTATCTTTCTCTCATTCTCCGCGAGTCTGTCACCTTTGCACGAATCACGCCATCTCCCAGACACTACCTTTTCCTTAACTCCTGTCTGCATCGCGTCCTAGCTTGATGCGCTGACAATTTCTAAAATGGTCAATGTTCTTGGAAGTTCATTGTCCACAATGTAGTTAATATACTGATCTGCTTTTGAGGACTGAGCTTCTTCCTTCGCCGGATGTGGGTATCTTGAAAGAAAATCGGATGGATTATTGTCCTTCCCTGGCCGGTGTATAATGTCAAAGCAATATTCTTGCAATCTGAGTCCCAAACGTGCAATCTGCAGAGGCATTTTTGCATTTGGCTTGCCATAGATCGTCGTGAGAGCCTGATCTGTGTCAATGGTAAATTATTTCCCATGCAGAAAAAGGCAAGTGTTCACATGCCAGCTATGCTCTTTTCAGGCTGTGAGTAGGCACAGTCAGCTGTGGGCAAACTTTGACTAGCATACAAAACAATGCTTATGGGCGATTATGAACCTGGTTTGAACTGTGCTAATATGACTCCTAGGCCTATGGGATTTGCATCCACAGTTAACTCCGTTTTAAGTACAGGATCATAGTAAACCGTGCAAGAGGCTGAAGAGATGCATGATTTTATCTCCTGGGAGGCTTCTTCACACTCTGTGGACCACAGAAACTCCTGGCCCTTGCTTGTGCACAACGGCAGCAGCGTACTAACCAAAGCAAAATCCTGAATATATCTAGTACAATAACTAGCCATTCCCAGAAATGACCGCACTGCTGAGGTAGGGGTGAGAGTGGGCATATCAACCAAAGCTTGCACCTCCGCTCGTAAATATATGTCCAAAGAATTTCAATATTGATTTACTGAACTCATATTTGGCCATGCTCGGTGTCAAGTTAGTATCATCCAGTGCCATACACGCTCAGGGTAGAGTGCCGTCATGGGCCTCCTGTGTGGCTCCAAAGATTAGTAAGTCATCATTGTAGTTGATGCATTGAGGCATGTGTCGGGTGACTTTATGGATTTAATTTTGAAAAATCAAAGCTGCAGGCGAGACCCCAAAGCGGAGTCTTTTATATCTAAACAGCCCCAAGTGTGTTGTAAAGGTAATAACATAGTGAGATTCAGGGTGCAGTTCTGACTGATATTCTTTGTAAACCCAGTTTGAGAACACCTTTGTTCAATGCAGAAGATGCATCATGTCTGTCATTTTTGAAGTGAGTTGACTTTCCCTCTCAATTGCAAGATTTGGTGCGCGCATTTCTACACATATGCACATTTTGTCCCCATTTTCTTTCTTTGACACTGGGACAATTGGAGAAACCCATGGAGTCGGACCCTTTGTATGCTCAATGTCCTGGCCTAGCAACGATTGGATCTTGTCTTCCACCTACTTTAAAATATTCAGCGGGATTTGCCGGTAGTGCTATGCAACGGGCTTGATTTAAGGATTATTGTGCAGCTTTATTGGCTTTTCCTTCAGTTTTGCTAGGCCTCTAAACAGGGAGGGAAACATCTTGATCAAAATGTCTTTTGGATTGGAGGTGTAGGCAGACGTCATTTGGTACATGATATGTGCCAGTCCCATTTGCATGGCTGATTTTAAGCGAAGGATGCTTCCTCTTGGTATGTCCCCTTTCACAACATAAATGATCAGCTTTTCTCATTTGTCTTTCTATGCGCAAGTTGACTCAAACATCCCCTTGCACTTGAAGGGTGTGTCCGACCCATATATATCTCGATATCGGGGCCCCCTAAGCTTCTAAGTGTGTTCGAGCCCTTTGTATGTTTCTTCGTTAATCACATTGACTGCGGCCCTCTATCAGGAGCTCTCGGCAGTTCCATTTTACTGATGCAGCAGCGTTGGACTGTATTCAACTGCTGTTAAATTGCTTATGGCATAAACGTAGCCACTCTTGCAATCACCACTTGAGGAAGAGTCCAAGTCCTCCTAGCATTTGGGTGAGGATGTTATGCATTGTCATTTTTGGTGGGTCTACTTTCTTCTGTCGTGGACGATATTCGTCTGGCCTTCCTGTATATTTTCTAGCCCTGTGAGGAGATTCCCGACATCTTTCCGGAGAATTTCTTCAACTTGAGGTGGGAAATTGTCTTTTCGTGGAGCAAAAGTTGTCTCTGCTCCTTCATGAGGGCGTGTTTAATTTTCTTGCACATGGACTGGAAGTGGTCCTCACCCCTGCAGGCATCACAAGAGTGACCCCTGGCTGGACACAGCCCAACAGGAGGGAAATGATATCCATACCTGTAACATCGGCGTTGCTCTCGGCTGGTCATGTTATCTTGTCTGCTCCCACAATATGTTCCAATGAGAGTCAGGCAGCAAATTGTGTGCGCTGTTGAGCAGCCGATGAGTGTATGCCTGTAGACTTTGACCACTAGACGGTCACACAGCAGACACGCTCTCCCTTCTTGCAGTGGCCTATGGCACTGGGATTGTCGGAGCTACAGCTGGGCTGCTCCAAGATAATGGCCTTGCACGCACCCAGCAGCTCTGTGCTGGACGTTAGGGCTGGCTGGCAGGCAAACAAGACTTCAATCACCAGCTGCAGGACGAGAAGACAAGCAGTGTTGCAATCGCTCATCGCCAGTGTTGTCCTTACTTGTAGGACATGTAAATGATGTCGGCTGAGTACAACTTGGCGGACAACTTCCTATATAGGCACCTCAATATAGTATACACAGATATGGAGTTTCTAATGACGACCTCTTTATTTCACACTTAACTTTCTCTGCCCAGCCCCTTCCTGTCAAGTTGACTTCACGTGTCTGTGGGGTCGTAGACACAACTATGGGACAGGCCGGTCAACTATGTGTACCAATAGCAGAATGCGAGTACGGGGGGGTAAAGACAGCCTTCCAAGGTGTTGTGATGGGTGTCGGTGGTATAGCTCATTGTGAGATATCTAAAATGTGCATTGGCTTTCCATACAAGGGGACTGTGTACATGAAGGATGAATGAACATTGTCATTGAATGTATTAACATGTTAGCATAATGGTCACAAGCAGCTCAATGCACGTTATACATGACAAAAATTAAATATTTTTATTAAAAAGTGCATACAGTTTAAGACACCCCTATACAATCGGATGATGCATGAGTGGTACCACTTGGCTACCTACTTCAAAGGTACTGGTTATGTACTGATGAACGTTGTTATTGTGTTTTATATAGCACAGCTGATGACGTTTTTCATATTCTGTTGGTGGTTCTGTGAGAGCCGCAGAACTCCTCATCCAAGGTGATAAGACCGACCCTTGTGGAAGCGATAGGATAAAGGGAGTATTGGGAGCTTAGGATAGTCCCTGGGAAGCAGATCGAGGCTGCAGGGCACTCTGTGTACTGGTGGATGCATCAGGGAATAGAAATTGTATGTATTAGTCTTTTTTGTAGTTGATTCATTTTGGGTGATGTAAATTTAACATATAGCAGTGAGGTCAGAATGCAAGCCTGTGCGTGCCACTACAAATGCAAGCCCAACCCTTCATTACTGCGCTGCTGTGAACTTGCAAACAACTGGTGCTGAGTAATGTGGCCATCCAGTGAAAGAGACAATTGCACATGTCTATAATGGAACCCTAGGCAAATCAACTTTCTCAATTCTTCCCTCAGTACTTGACAATTTCAAGATACAACAACTTCAGTGATAGAGGCCTGATCCACCACAGAGCTTATTTGTTGAAGTCCTGAGCATGTCACTGCACTGTTGCTCTCATTCCTGCACAGTACTGCTCCAGTGCCCCAACCCACACTGTACCTTTTTTCGTAAAAACACTTTTTAGCTGGAGACGCACCCGAGCCAAACTTATGACAAGCGCAGCACCATCGGAGATAATCCTTTCGGGGCTCATCTGCACCTTTTTGAGCTGGACTCCTCCAAAATTGTGAGCCTCGGTGGGTTGCATGAATAGAGCAGTTTGGTTTGTATCACAACAGTGGGGATGAGCGATAAAGATTCTGTAGTATACCTCTCCGTAAGCTTGATGGTTATGTGGCCAAAAAAGCACTGACTGTGGTAGAAAGGTCCTCATACCGCAGTGGCTGTGCCAGCAACTACACAATTTCTCAAGCAAAGAAGCATTGATGATGAAAGATATATCTAGTTTTCACTTTAAGCTTTCTTTAGTCTTCTTGGATTACAGTTCAGTTTGAGCTACAAAGAGAACACTCTTCAGATCACCCATCAATATCTGACCGCTAGTCACTAATTGACAAAACACTCAAACAAGGCAACTCTCTAAGAATTCCACACTTGATCACTCAGCTATGTCAATCACTCATATCATCGCTTCATTGACAGTCAAGACGCAGCACAACATTTTCTTTTTTCAAAGGCACAAGGGGTATAATGAAACGCTGTGAACAAATGCTACCATCAACCTGATGAAACTTTAAGTTAATTTGATATTCAATTACAAGGCATGATAAAACACAGTGAATTCTAAGCTTTTTCACGTGAGGTTTGTGTCACAAGACGTCTATCTTTGTTCTACACATATAATCAAGGAATGTGCTGTCTATGAAACTTTGTATTCTAGTATGTGTTTACTGGCCAAACCGGTGTAGACTGATTGTGGGAGCAGAGTGGTTTTGAGGCGTTCTTTTCTTTAGACCCTAGCCAGTCTCTTGAAACTCGTTGCCAGCGTTACACACTGTAAAGCTAATTGTTTTTGTGAATTTGAAATCGGTGTGTTGAGTAAGTGCAGTGTTTTGAGCCCTGAAACAAACATTGTTGGGTAAACAATATTTTTCCCAGCCACTATCCAACATTTTCCACATGTATTCTAGGGCTGGAGTTTGTTTATTTAATTGCATCAGTCCTAAAATATGTTGGGAAGGGTGTTTAGTGGGTGAAAACAAATCTAGTTTTACAAAAATGTTTGTTTTTTGCGATGAAAACGCATAGATCCTTGAGCACATTTTAGAAAAATAATTGTTTCGCAGATTGGCAATGCTGACCCACACGGTAGTTCGGAACACATAACGTGCGACTTTGTATCATACAGTTGCATACGATATGCTACAGGACAATGAGGGCAAAAGCAAGGTAGTCTGGAGTCATTTCTTTTGTTCCACTTAAATAAGGTTTAATGGGCCTCATTTGAAACCATGGTGTAAATGAATGAATGCAGATTCACAACCGTTCCCACATGTCCGGATTGAGAGGACGTCGGCTAACCTATATTCATTACAGAGCACCCCTAATTTCCAGACAGATTAATGATAGATGCCCTTTCGACCCTACGGCATGCACAGTCCACACATGGCAGAGGTTGTGCCAGAGAGACAGGGTTCTCTTCCCTACACCCAAGAATTGAGGGTTTGGGACATTGTGTTTGGCCCAGGCATGTGATGGCAGGATTAAGAGGGAGTGGTCTTGCATGGGGTAAATTATATTTTTTACTTTTATCCGAAGGGGCAGTTTGTTTCCTGGGAGCAAGTTAAGGCCAAGTTAGGGGATGCATTCGGGGTAGCGTTTCCATTTTTTAGAATCTGCGATGCATTTCGGACCTGGTCAGGGTCCTTCCCCATGGAACCGCAGACCTTTCCAGTATTGAAACTCTTAGTTAACACTGCAAATGCTAAGAAAGTAGTTTAATATATCGGCTGGCATTAAACTCTGCTGCCAGGGAGGCGCTAGCTAGCAGGTCATTGTGGGCAGCTGACATTGGCTTTGACTTGGAGGATGTGAGATGGAAATATGTGTTTTATATACTAGGAAAGTGGCAATCAACTCCCGGCGTAAGCTTATACAATTTAAAGTTCTTCACCAGATTTGTCACCGGATGTCCAGCGGAAATTTGACTGTTCTTGTGACGGTCGGTGCCCTAGGTGTAAGAGCAAGAGTGCTAGCTTTATTCATGTCGTATGGAGTTGCCCTCGATTGGCCACCTTTTGGCAGCAGGTGACTGAAATGCCTGTTTGTATGATTAGCCGGAATCCAGAGGAGATGGGGGAGAAGCTCCTGTACATTTGTATGTTGCTCGCGAAGCATTGCATTTTAATGCTCTGATCGAGCTCTGTGGCTCCACCGGCTGTGAAAGGGCTGTAGGACCTGGCATGGTGGTGACATCGAACAGGAATACTGTACGATGCGGCCTGCTAGGTGTAGGCCTGGTGATATATGGGACCCAGTACACGCCCTGTTATGGTCCAAATGCGCGACCAGTGATGGTATGGTCGCGACCTTGATCAAATGGCACTGTAGAGGTATGCAACATGGGACCTCGACTGTTTGCTTTTCTGGTTGTGCACAGATGGGAGGGCATGCTGTTTATGAATGGCCTCCTCGATTACCTGTATTATTTCTATTATTTCTATCTTTATTGTAAATACATGTTATTAAAACTGTAGTGTATTTTATGTATTTGTTGTGCATTTGTGTACTGTATACGTGAACCTTTACAAATAAGGTTTTTAAAAAAAGAAACATTTACAAAATGTAATGAATCCTGTGCAGGACTGGAACGTGTTTTGTCAGAAACGTTATCTAGCAAGTTGCAGTGTAGACATTGGGGGCCTGATGTGGAGTGTTTTGATATATTGACTGGTGTAATATACACATTTTATTGTAGCACACAGTTATCGGTCGCAATTACCTTTTTTCTGTTCCAACTACGGACAGGTCTCTGAGCACACCTCTGTGATCTCTTCTTAGAGAAATCAGAAACAGGCTGACTGGCAGGCAGGCATACTCATTGTTTCTCAGTGTACATCCACCAAAGAGCAGCTTCGTAGCGCACCTTGCCGGGCAGCCCAGTTGCAGGATAGAAATCCTGCCGGTCCATCTGGGCCTCAAGTGAGGAATTGTGTTTTTATTGTTTGTTTGTATTGCGCTCCGAGCACGTGGTTGTGTTTCTCCCTCCCCCCTCCCCTTGCAGCCTCTTCCTGGTGCACTCTTCCAGCCCGCCTCCCTGCCCGCCCCCCCCCCCTCTGATTGGCTCCATCCGGTGTCCCTCTGGACTACCCGACGGCTGCTCTCCCCGCTCGCCTCTTTGTGCTGAACTTTGGGGTCGAGAGCAGCTCGCCGGATAGCCCAGTTGCAGGATAGAAATCCTGCCGGTCCATCTGGGCCTCAAGTGAGGAATTGTGTTTTTATTGTTTGTATTGCGCTCCGAGCGCGTGGTTGGACTCTTTCGCGACCTCTGCGACTCTCTCTCACTCTCTATTCTCCCGTCTGGGCCGACTCATTCTGCAGGGCACACTCTTAATGCCCTGATCTCTTCTGACCTTCCCCTCTCTGTCCCTCTCTCCACTCCTGTCTCCTGGAGTGATCACTTTCTCCTCTCCTCCCACCTCATCCTCCCTACCCCACAGGCAAAGCCACCTTTATCACTGCCATCTTCCTTCTCGGTCATCCGACCCATGAAGCGAGTGTCAGTTTAGGCTTTCGCTGCCACCTTCTCGCCCCCTCCTCCTCCTTCGGCTGACTCCCACCCTGACGCAGCCCTCTCCACTCTCTACTCTGCTAGATCTGATACTCTCGATATCCTTGCCCCTGTCATGAGAATCCGCCTGAAGCCCAAAGCCAAATGTAACTCCTGGTATGATTCGGATCTCGTCACCCTTAAACGCAAGTGCAGGGTGGCAGAGAGGAAATGGCGTACTTCATGTTCATCCTCTGACAAACTAGCCTGTCGCCTGCTCCAAAGGCAATACTGGCTCTCCGTTCTCACCAAGAAGAGAGCCCTTATCCAAGCCCGCATCACTGCGGCATCTAACAATTCGTCCGAACTCTTTAAAATCTGCAAGGAGCTGGCCAACCCTGCTGCAGTCTCTACCTCTCCTGTCCCCTCCCAGGCCCTCTGCACGGCACTGGCCTCTCACTTCATTTCAAAAACTCAGGACATCCTGTCCTCACTCTCCTCGTATCACCTCCCTCCCCTCTATTCCCTGCCCTTCCTCTGGCCCTCCCGCAGCCACCCCTTCTCTGCCTTTCCCCTTTTTTCTGCTGATGAGGTTTCGAGACAAGTCCGATCTATGAAAGTCTCGTCAAAACAGGTCCACCCCTGTTCCTCCAAAACTATCGAGGACCACATCGACTCCTTGGCTCCTGCCCTTGCTGACTTCTGCAATCACTCCTTCGCCTCTGGAGTCTTCCCATCCCCCCTCAAGCACTCCCTTGTGCACCCCCTTCTTAAGAAACCCTCTTCCGACCCTTCTTGCCCAGCTAACTATCGCCCAATCTCTATCACTCCCTTCCTGGGCAAGCTCCTGGAGAAACTGGCCATCTCCCAGCTAAATCTCCATGCTGAATCTGTTGGTAGCCTTCATGACCATCAGTCTGGCTTAAGAGCTGCCAGAAGCACGGAAACTGCTCTCCTGAACATCCGTGAGGACCTGCTCTCGAACCTTGAATCTAACATTCCATGTGTTCTCATTTTGCTTGATCTCTCTTCTGCCTTTGATACTGTCAACCATACCATCCTGCTCAACCGTCTCCGTGATAACCTGGGTATCACTGGTCAGGCTCTGGCGTGGCTGACCTCTTTCCTCTCAAATCGACCCTCCAAGGTCCAACTGGGGTCTTTCCTCTCTGACATCTTTTTCTCTACCTGTGTTGTTCCCCAATGTTCTAACCTCTCTCCCTGGCTGTTCAACCAGTATCTGGCACTTCTCGCCCACCGCATCGCGGCTGTCTGTCCCAACTTTCAGTGCTATGCGGATGATACCCAGCTCATTTTCAGGCTACCCTCGGCCTCCTCTTCTCCTTCCCTCATCTCTGACTGTCTTTCTGCTATCCAGGAATGGTGTGCCGCCAACGACCTCTGCCTTAACGCCAGTAAGACTGAGATTCTACTTATCGGCACATCCACTCCCTCCTTCCCTGCAGCTCTCTGGCCGGCCTCTCTTGGCCCTCTTCCTGCTCCTATCTGCAAGGCAAAAAACCTCAGGGTCATCTTCGACTCCACACTCTCCTTCTCTCCTCACATATCCGACATCTCTAAGAAGTCACACTACCAACTACACCTCCTCGGAGGTATCCTTCCTTTCCTCTCCTTCCCCCAGAACCTCACTGGCTCTAGAACCCTGGTTCTCTCGAAGCTGGACTACTGTAACAGCCTCTACCTAAATCTGCCCGTCTACTCTCCGCCCTTTGCAACTCATCCAGAACAGGACTGCAAGACTTGTCCTTGGCCTCAAGCCCAGGGACCGTATCTCTCCAGGACTGAAATCACTACACTGGCTCCCAGTGACTGCGAGGATCAAGTTCAAAACTCTTTGCATTGTCCACCAGGCCGTTTGGGGCCTTGGGCCAAAATACCTTCAACTCTCTCTTCCTAAATATCTTCCTTCTCGTGCTCTTCGCTCATCCGCCTCCAACTCCCTCGGGGTCAGCCGCTTCTCTAAACAATGAGTTGGGGGCAGATCTCTCTCCGCTGCAGGGGCCTCCCTCTGGAACAGCCTTCCTGCCTCCCTGAAACTTGAGGAGAACCATCTCTGGTTCCGGAAGCACCTCAAAACATTCCTCTTTGCCTCCGCTTTCTCTCCCCCTCCCCCCTGCTAAAATTACTGAAACTGCACTGAATCTGCAACTGGGCCACTCACCGTTCTCGGTCCTTGGCCCAGCCACTCTCCCCTGTACTGCCTCCCAGGCAACCCCTGCACTGCGGGACTGTGTCTGTATCCCTACAGCCCCCCTTCCCAGCGCTTGTCTGCACTTACCTCGCACTTGCCACCAGTTGGCCCTTGTTATTTATCCTGTATGCTATAACCCTGTACTGCACTTTTCCCTCTACCCCCCCCTGCACTTTTCCCTTCCCCTCTACCCTTGTGCGATCTGAATGACAACAGGCCTAGTAGGATCGTTGTCTGTCTCCCCTTGTTCCCCTTCCCCCGCCTCGTCGCGTCTTGAAACACTTGTGTATAGGCGCGTTACAAATGCCATATCATATCATATCATATATCACCTCCCAAGACCATCTTCATCAACATGCTTGAACGGCAGACTTCTACAGATTGACTTCCAGGTAATTGCAAATATCTATGTGCACTGCTGCCACGTACAGGGCATCTATGAACAGTAGCATTGGTGCATAAGAAGTATCAGCAGGGATGCTGAACCACATGAAAAGAGATAGAATCTGCACCACCTGCTTACTTGTTCGGCCTTCCAGGGCCAGTGTGCACTTATTTTTTAACACATTTTTGCATAATCCTTAATACATAGAACCCAGCAATCTCCTGTTATTTACATTATCGATTCGATCAACTGTTTTTATCTATTACATTTTTTTAATGTTTTGTCATGTTTAGGCCTACTTGTCTTTATTATGAAATTAAATGATTAGTTGCTTACTGAATTAATGAATTAGGTAATGTTTTATGTTTCTTTTTCTACTTGTGAAAGGTTTTGTTTCAAAACCAGACACACTAATAAACACACAAAACTAAGAAAAGTGTAATTTGTGGATACCAATTTTCCAGATGGGATATTCCAACAGGGTTGAGCGCAATAAAAATGCTACTAACCCCTCCTAAAAAGTACTCCACTATTCTAGCTGTCAAGTGGATTTTGCCAAGCTTGCAAGTGCCTTGCCAACCAAGTTACAGATCCAAAAAGTGAATATATGGCCTTCAAAGTTACCTGAATTTTCATATTCGGAGAACATGTATATGCAACACATGCATTTTTCATTGGATATGCAGGTTAGTGTGGTTGTTGGTTGTGTTTTGAAAATGTTACCTATGAAATAACTAAACATAAATATCTCAATTTGCAAACTTCTAGGCAAGGATAAAAAGTCACTCACCACATTAATACTCCACATACGCACAGTACACCATTTCCTACTCGCCAAGATCAAATATCACTTATCAGTGAGGGCTGTTAGGAAGGCATGGTATCACGAATATACAGACACAAGTGGCAGCTAGGCTGGAATGAATGGGAGAGAACTGAATAAAAGGCGAGTCTCTTGGTTTGGAAGGCACACTGGAACGAAGGAACTGAAGAGCTTGAAGAGGACGGCTGCTGCAATCCCGGGATCGTTGGTTTGCCCGGTGAAGCCCTGCTGCAGGTCCGAATCGCCAAATTCACATCGACAGAGAAGCCCTGCAAGGACGACTTCTCCCTTTGAGTTGGTAGGACCAATCAACTCCCAAGTAAGCCACCTGGACACCTATCTCGGAGCTGGTTGCATTTCTTCAGAGTGCTGCAGGAAACCGTAGAGGGACACCAGATTGTGTGAGTTACTTGGACTCCCATGACGTCAGACCGACCAAGCCGGACCCCCCTCAGCGGAGTGTGGGACCTCAGAATCAAGGACAGTCCACCTTGACAGCCAGGACCAGCATTGTTACCAGTGTGGTAGCTGAAACGCGAAACAGCCACTGAAATTTAAGTTTGCAAGCTTTTGACTGTCCCAGTGCGGTGCAGGAGTCCCCCGACGTCCTCCCTCTTATCCCCACGACTGAGGCCCAGGAACCGCGAGATCTGCAGGCACTGCCAGGAACAGAAGTCATCAGTAGTATCTTTTTCTTCATTGAAAGGTACTGTAAATCAAGACTGAGAGAACTTACCTCTCACAGTGAAAGTGCTTGAAACCTTTGCAACTCATAGGCCTGATCGGCTTGTGACCCAACATATGATTCTTCTTTTTACAAACTACTTCCAAGAACCTGTGCAGAGACCTTTCTGTTTACTTACCAGAACTGCTTTATCCTATCCAAGACCTAGCCTTTTGAGTTGAATTGACAATTCTGGTGAACTCTAAATATTTGCTCTGCCTAAGAATAATTGTAACCTTTTATGTGCTAATAACCTTTGCTTTTACTCCTCTTGAAAAGTATTCTGAATGCTAACAGTAGGATATTAATGTCCCCAGCACCCCTGTTACCAAGGTTACCTGTAGGTGTAGGTTGTGTCTGTGGGCCATCCCAAAAGGGTCTTCTCTGATTCAGAAACTTGGAGTGTACAGTATTGAAGTATATTTGTGTGTTACTATATGATTGCCTCCTTCTCATGAATGTTTATAACTGACTGATAAATGAATAAGTATTGATCCAAGAAACCTTGAGTGTAAGAGTTTATTTGAACACTTGTGATTGTAGACCTTTGTGTAACATCATTACTGCTCACATTCCCCTCTTGAGATAAGCCTGGCTGCTTAACACGCTACCAAAACTGTGTAGTACAGACCTATACCAAAGGTTGGTTTGCTTACACCTGTAGTCATAGTTGTGTGTAGTGTTCCCAAAGGGTACTGCATAAAAACTTTGCCCAACAAGACCGATGATGGGTTCAACACTGAATCAACTGGGGTATAGAAGAGCACTGGCAGGGTAGGATACTTGACAACAGGTTGGAGAACCAGAATAGTAACGAACAGCACAAAACGGAAAATAAAGGAAATTGACCAAGGGAAAATGGAGGAGAGTCTTGCCACAGGCAGAACATTCCTGAAGTGTTGTGCGAGTAGCGTCCTCCCTGGACTGCAGTTATCCAGAGCTCTGCGGGGCAGATCAGAACACAGCGGCCATCTGGGAAATAACTAGATCACTCCTGCAGATTCTCTGACCTCAGTGGATCTTCCAGCGTGGCAACAGGAAGCCGCAAGAAGCGTATCGTGACACTATGCCCCTGCCACTCTGCTTCCAAGGATGGAGGTGAAGCAATGTACAAACCACTTTGGTGGGGGGTTGGGGTTTGACGAAGATGTGAGGCAGGCTCCCAAGTGCAGTCACATGGGACATATCCTTTCTAATGTACTAGGTTTTGCAAAACACTGCATCTATAATGAGAATCACAAATTCTGGAGACTTCAAATTCTGGTTCCCCATTGACCATGAGGTCATAAGGATCCAGCGAGCTAACTGATCAGGGGAATTATCACATAGCAGGAATGAAAAACATGATGGGAGCAAGAAAAGATGCTTAAGAAACTGGGTTTACCTTCTCTAGAACTGGGGAGAGCATTTAGATGGCACCCGCTGTCTGGGCAGTTGTTTTAAAGACGCACACACGCATGCCCACACGATCTTATCCCTTTTTTTTTTATGTGCAAAAAAGATGATCTGATATGGCGCGTTATAAATGCCATATCATAGTAAAACATTTAATCTGGGTGTGGGATTGTGTCAAAGCAGCTTGGGCTTCTTTATGGGTTTTCTGTAGTCCTTTTAGCCATTGATCAAGTGCCGATACTTGGGTCTCATGAACAGTATGTTCGGGAAAGACCTAAGGGTGGACTCGTACCTAGAGATGACCGAGTGAATTTGTTGTAGGTAAAAAGTCATACTTTTGTCCTAGGAAGCAATGGTAAGCTACCAGGGGTACTGTTCCAGGACGTGATTCAGGCGCTCAGTTTGTCCATTGGTCTGTGGATGATACCCTGATAATAGACCGCGTTTGATACTCCATGCTTTGCACAAGGCTTTCCAAAAACTGGACACATATTGAGGACCTCTATCTGAAAATGGAGTTTGGCAAACAGTGTAGATGGAAATTGTCTCTAGAGTTCAGCCATTTTTGAGGCTGATGGAAGTTTAGGTAGAAGTGTAAAATGAGTCCACTTTGAAAAGTGGTTGACTGTGACCACAATGGTTGTCATATCATGTGAAAGAGGTATGTCTACGATGAAGTCCATAACTATGGACTCCTGTGGCCTAGACCGGACCGAAAAGTTTAACATTTTGCCAGCAGGAAGAGCTTTCAAATTCTTGGCTTGAGCGTATAGTAGACACAAAGTGACATAATCCATAATGTCTTTTCTCCATGATGACTCCCAAAAATGATGTGCAATTGTATAACAAGTAGCTTGAATCCCTCTATGTCCTGCTGTCAAGACGTGGCATATGAGAAGATCTTGCTCCTGTAAGGTAGCAGTAGGTAAATATAGATATTTATCCTTAAAGAAATACCCTTGCTTTGAGACATGGCCATGTTGTCGGATCATTCTTTATTTAAGAATGTCTTTAGTTGCTTGCAGTATCTCCTCAAAAAAAGACCTGATCAAAAAACAGACCTTGTCCGCTAAGAGTCTCTCAGGTAATGGGCCATTGTGAGAAGACAGGCTAGATGTTACATCTTGTTAAAGAAAATTTACTGTACATATGCTTAAGTATGGAGCAGCAAAAGGGAATTTTGTGTGCAGAGAAGAATTCCAACCTTGCATGTAAGTTGGTGCAACATGGAATGTTGGTATTTGAAAGAGGAGGGTTGGCGGCAGTGGACCCAGTTGGAGGGAATGGAGAGCTGGGGCTGCTGTAACCCTGTATTCTAAATAAAATTGCATTGAAAACTCTTAGCACGTGTGGAGTACAGCTTATTACTGGCGACGAGGACCTGGAGCAGGTGTCCAGCAGCAGGCCCAGTGAGCCTGGTCATGGGTGTGCCGACCCTCCCCTGGGCTCGTGGCACGCCTGGTCTGTGGACACGGCCCTGCGGCAACTTGGCCAGAGGGCGCAGTGCCGACGGGGGAATATTTGAGGAAAGGACTTGCAACGTGCATACCGTGTTGGCCATTTTGCCACGCCTGCTGGTTAATACAGCATTGATCCTGGCGGACATATTGGAATGATGTTGAGCGTCTTGGTGTTGACCCACTCGCACTAGTATTGTTCTGTGTGTGGCCGTAAACTGGCTTGGCACACATTAAGTTGACGTGGCAAGGAAGAAAGACTGGATGGTGAGAGGAGGAATGGCAAACCTACCAGGTCCTCTGTTTTTACAGTCACCAGGTGAGCCTTCTATAAAGTGGGTTGATTGGAAAGATGTCTTTCTTCGCTACATACATTGTATGCATGGAGCAACATTTGCAATGGAGAGGAAGGATTCACTACTATATCACTGTCTGGGTCATGAGGGACAAACAGTATATAAAAGGTTGCCAGAATTACCTGAGGCAGATAGTGGGTACTCAAATGCCTCTGAGGTGAGCCTAAAGCAGTTGTATGAACACTACATAGTGAAGGAGAAAATGATTCCAGTGCAGTATCATTTCGCTGCCAGGGATCTAAAAGTGAATTAGCCCATAGAATAATTTGTTACTGCTCTCAGGGGACTGGCAATACAATGTGGGGTTGAACACTGCAAAGAGGAGCATCTGCAAGATGAAATTATGATAAAATACAATAACCAAAAGATTTGAGAGGCTTTGTGGAGGGAAGGTGACATAAACCTGGAGGAAGCGATTGAGGTTGCAAAGATTGTGGAGCACATGGAGACATGCATAAAGTAGCTGGATGTGGCTCAATGTCCGGCAATGCATGATAGCGTCAATGATTTGGAACGTACAGAAAAGACTAAGGTAACGAAGGAGGTGCCCAAATCCACAGGGAAGAAGAAAAGTTAATCAAAAGTCCAGGAAGGAACACGGAACTTGAACAAGAAAGGTGATCGCTGCGAGAGGCCTCCCAGACCCCTCCTCGAATCTTGGGCTTGCTTAATTTCATGCTGTCTTCTTTAATTCTCAAACTTAACTCCTGTCTCCACTCTGATCACCTGCTCCCACTCCAAATGCCTACACTGGAAGACTGATTCCTTTGGTTTTTAGAGGGCTGTGTGCCTTCCTCTTAGACCAGGTGGCCTGGCTGTCTGTGAGGGCCTGATCCGGTGTCCTAGAATCTCTGAGTTGGGATCCCAAAGACATTGGCTGTATTTTTGCATACAAAATATTTGTTATTGCTACATTATTTAAGTACAATGCTGATACCTAACTCACACAACCCATCTTGATTTAGTAGATTCAAGAGACTGAATAATTGAAAGACTGTGTACAAATGTATTTTGCATTTATAAAGCGCTCTAAACCCAGGGGAATCAAGGCACTGGCTACAGGATTAAAACAGGTGCTGGTTAAAGTGAGAAACATAAATCATAGGTTCCTAGTCAAAGGTGAGTAGATCAAGCCAGCGTAAGGGCCCTCAGAGAAAAGCAGTGTCTTAAGGTGTTTTCGAAAGGACCAGTATGATTGTTCTTATCTTAGTGCTATGGGTAGTGAGTTCCAGTTCTTGGTGGTGGTGATGACCAGGAAGCTCAAACCACCGGTTCTCTTTAGTCTGAATCTTGGGCTAATGTTTTGAAGCTAATATGCTGGCATATAGGTAGCCGGAGAGCATTTCTTCTAGCAGCCATGATGCGTTCCCACCACTGACTGTTTAAACCGGCCCAAAGGGCATTATTGTAAATGACCTGTAGTTTGTCAATGTTTCATGCGGAGGTGCCAGTAAATAAAGCATTACAATAATCCAGTCTGGATCCAATAAGTGCACTGGCGATGGTAAGGCAGCAGTTGGAGGAAAGGAAAGCTCTACTGACATTGATTAGTTTAGTGGTGTGTGCGGCAGAGGATACAATAGCATTGGCCCGCCGCCTTAGAGACAGGTAGGCTTCTAAGTGGACATGCAGGGTCTTTACAACGCTGGATACTGGGATAGTGATGCCATCAGTGGTGAAGGAGATGCAGGCTTGGTCAAGCTTGCTGAGTAGGACTTGAAAACCGACCAGGAGAATTTCTGTCTGGTCATTGAGACAGGAGATTAGGCCATCCAAGCCTGGATGGTTAGGTAAACCGTGTGCACAGTGTTGGAGTCCGGGTCGTAGTTGCCGGATAGAGGGAGGAGGATCTGTGTGTCATCAGCGTAGTTGATGTAGGAAGTGCCTAGGTCATCTAGGAGGTCAAATAACGGTTTAGTAAAGATTGTAAACGCTGGAGGGGCTTGGGGCATGTTGCAGGTGACTGGGGAGGGGAGGGATGAGGTGAGACATTATCTTCGAAAACTCTCGTGGATAGATCGGGCAGAAAGGAGGCAATCCAGGAGGTGGCTTTTGGCGAAAAATGAGCTGCCGAAGCGAGGTGCTGACCCAGTATTTGGTGGTGCACGTGGGCAAAGACTGTAGACTAGTCCAGCAGAAGGAGGGCTGACTTGCCTGCATCTTTGATCTCATCCAGTTGGTTTTTTAGATCCAACAATACAGTTTCCGTGCCATGGCACGACCTGATGCCCAATTGATGTAGTACTAGAATACTGTTAGATTCAAGGAATAGTTTAATCTGGAGGTAGGCCGCCCACTCCTGGATTTTCAGGAGGGAGGGGACGCTAGTGATTGGGCGGTAGTTATTGGGGAGAACCGAGGCAGCCCTCAGGCCGGTTGGCACTGAACAGGCAGAAAACGAGGCGCTTATGAACAAAGTAATGAAAGGTGCTAGAGCTTCGGTACAGTGCTTGATAAATAAGGCACACGTCACCTGGGCACCGGGAAGGTTTGAGGCCTTTCGTGATCAGGGTGACCTCTACTCCCGGGACTGGTTTGTAGTGAAAAAGAGGTAGGTTCATCAGGGTGGCTTGGGGGCTGGTGTTAGGGGATCCTGATGTGTTACTGCCTAGTCGTTTTTTTAAAGGATATTTTTCAGTAGTGTCGATTTTTATCTAGCAAGGCGTTTGGAGGCCTCCATATTCCATGTGATGAAGCGGTAACAAATGCACATGATTCCTATGTTCGACCTCCACTCTAAAACAGCCCATCGTTAAAAATGTACATTTGAACAAAGTGCTCATATTCTAGTGATCATCTTCAATGCTCTGTGATCATTCAAATAGAATTCCTTGGTTAGGATGCTCCCTTATTGTAGGAGGTCTCCTGAATCCACTAAGTCAAGAATGATCCTGCAAGTTAGTGATTTTAATACCCCCCCCACCCCCTGATAACCTACCCTCCCCCTAGCCCCCCCTGGCCTTTCCACCCTCCCAGTTAGATTTGGGATTTTGGGAAAGATCTGTTAAAGAATAAAAAAGTTAGTAAGAAAGCAAAAAAAAAAACACTTTCGGCTTTGTCCCCATTAATTTTCCCATATATAAAAAAGGCTGATTTCTGCTCCAGTCCACAGCATAAACCTCTGGACAGAATTGGACCAGGTACGAAACAACTTGGTATGATGGGTTATTTATAATGCGCTTAATACCCAGAGGTTTCGAAGCGCAGACCCGGGGATCGAACCTGTGTTGCTTCGTGTCGTCTTGCTCCCAAGGCGAGCACGCTACCCCCTGAGCTGCTATCCTGAGACAACTTTGGCGCAAAGTGTTGACTCAAGATCCGGGGGTGGTTGGGGTTATTGCGTCTGATAAGATATTTGACAGAGAAAGGGGTGCCCCCTTCTCCCAATATTATGATATCTCCCAAGGTGCTTTGAAGCAGAGAGCCTTTTCGGTAAATCCTCCATCTTTTTTTTTTTTCTTTTTCCTTACATGAGTGATAACCACAATAACCTTGGCTACCCAAAAACAAAAAGGCAGAAAAATGACGTTTGGAGGAGGGATAACAAATAAATGGCATTAGGCTAGAGGAGGGAAGGGGAGGGGAGGAGACAGCACACCATGTTAAATTTGAGATTTGGGGGTGGGGGGGCTAGGGACGGAGTTAAGAGCACAAACTATTTCCTGTAGCAGCTGTTATTCAGCAGGATAACCGCGGCTAAAGAAGAAAAAAGCAAACGGGCAATGAAAGCGTGTCATACAGAACAACAAGGGTTTGGGGGGCATGCGAGAGGGATAGGGAGGGAAACATAAGTTTATGAGAGTGTCTGGGAGGGTAGGGAATAATGTTCCTTTCTCGCAATTTTCCCTGATAACCATGGATACCTGATTACTACAGATAATCGCGGCTGTCTTTAGTACATGACGGTTATACCCGTGGTTATGGGGGGGCAGTTATTAAATATATATAGGATTATATTTTACCGCTAGTGAGGTAGGGGGTGAAAAATCACAAGCCATGGCCAAAACCTTTTGTAGTGTTTTAAACTATACAGTTGGCACGGCTACAGGCCATGCTCACTAGCCAGGGCCAAGGGCTAGTGTCCTGGTAGTGCACTAAAATAAACAGTGGGCACTAACTAGCAAGTGGCTAACGCCGTGGCTAGTGGGCCCGATAGACATGTGCAGTGCACGCGGCTGAAGGCCATGGCCAGTGGCACCCAAAAAATGATAGTATAACAAAACCCTTAAAATTCACTGAAAAAATTTTTTAAATGACGTTTAGTTAAGTTGATCACATTTATCTCGACAGAATCCCTGAAATTCAGCGCATTTGGGAAGCATGATCGGCTTAACTTGGCGCGTTCCCATTGCAAATCTCAAGATCAACGGGAGCGTGCCGGGTTAAGCTGGTCATGACTTCCGAGATGCGCTGAATTTCAAGGGTTTCGTTTTGATAGGTGTGGTCAACTTAACTAACATTTTTCATTGACAAATGTCTCGGGAGGATAACTCGCGGGCAACACGGTCGGTCGCCTTGGAAGCAAGATGATGCAGAGCAACACAGGTTTGACCTCCAGGTCAGCGCTTAGAAACCTCTGGGTATTAAGTGCGTTGTAAATGACCAATTACAATTTTTTTATATATAATATATGTATATTCATTTTCAATCTGTTTTCATTAGATGCTTATACAACAAAACATAATACAAATCAAAATATGTGACAATAATAACAAACTAGACACAATGGTTGAGTGACAGAAGTCCATTCAAACTGCTCTTGGAAATACTTCCGTACGGTGACAACAGTCCATTGCCTAGCTACTCTTTGCACTTTGGTTTTCACTTGACTGTTTAACAAAATTCTGAAGTAACCTCAAACATTATCTTGTGGGATGACATTAAACTACACACAAGGAATGTATTCTGGGTAGCAGCCTACTCCAGTTTTGAAAGCACCACAGACATAAGATGTTGTAATCTTCCAGTGAGGACCTACAAGGTGGTTTTCAGTATTGGGGGGGGGGGGGGAGGCGGATTATTCTTCTCCCGTGAGTGGTTAACCACTATATCTTTGATCCTCCTCCGTTCACACGTGTTTCAGTTTTTATGTCAAGTTTCAAAACGGGAATAAAGGCAATCACTCTAGTCTGTAAAAACGGTCAACTTTTATTCAAACTGAACACAAGCTTTTAACTGCACGAAAGATTCTCTGTAGTTGTTTAGAAGTCTAGCTTCTCTTCACTGCTGAAGTGAAATTTCTTTAGATTCTTCCAGAAACTGTCAGAATCAGTCTCTCAACTTGTCACTTAGGAAAAGTTCTGTCTATCTACTAAATTTAGAACGTTCACCAGCCACTTTCAATCCCATTTTAAAAGTCTTTGCATTCTTTCTAATTTGTTTTTATTTTTCTCTCCTTCCACTTTGTACTCTATTTCTTATTATTAAAGTCTGACGTTCTCTTTATCCTTTCGTTCGTCTCTTTTCCTAGCTGCAGTTCCACTGATGGCTCCTAGAGATCCTCGCAGCAGGCTTAACATTAATTCTTGATACCTGCAGTTCCACTGATGGCTCCTAGAGGTCCTTGCTACCCGGGCCTTTCCTTTCCCTACATTTGGGAAGTGAGATCAGCTGTTTCAGCTCCCAATCTCTCATTTCGGCTCAGTCCCCTATCACTTCTCTGCTTCACTAATCTGTGCTCTTTGCAAACTCAGCTGTCAGTTAAAAGCCTTCCAGCACAGCTCAAACTCCGATCAATGTTTCTTCCTCTAACTATTTAAAACAAACTCTTTAACTGAAGATCATTTTTCAGGGCTGCCTTCTAATAAGCCCAGGCAATAACGGCTCTCCCTCTCTTCATCCTCCGTAACCTGGCAACCAGAACATACAGGAGACTAGCTTAGATAAAAGCACCTACAAAGTTAATCTCTTCTCCCATTCGCCAGTTAAAATATCCTTTATCATGTATATGTCCTGCCATGTTAACTCATTCCTTTATTCTGAATAATGCCGTGAGGCCGGATGTTATCAGATAACATCCCCTGGTTTCATATACTTTAACCCCTCATGTGATTGACCCTTTCACAGTACCCCTGTGTCGGAGTCAAGCGTTGACACCACTCCCTGCACCATACCATATTTTAAGGTAAACAATTGCCATTCCTCCATAAGCTAAGACCTATGGTCATGAGCCATGTATGGTAGTTTCTCCATAAATTGCACCTCCCATACTTTACTTAACCAATCTCCCTTATTAGGTGTAGAAGGTTGTGTCCATTTTTGTGCTATGGCTATCCGTGCAGGAGGGCCTCCAACGTCCTTGGGAATCTGTATGCGTCATATCCCCTGGGTGGGATTCCCAAGCATAGAGTGAGTGGCTCCATCTGAAGGGCAATCCCTGTGATGTCTTTAATACAGCTCAACAGCTCTGACCAAAATAAATAAATCTATATATTTGCTTGCAAAAACAAATCCAACTTATTTATTTACGATTGTGTATAGCAAGAATGGTGCATCTTCATTTCTATTTGTGACCTGATCGGTAAATGGACACATTTCTGTTGCTTCCACAGAGTGCGAGCCTGATAATTTGAAAATCTCCTGACAGTTCTTTAAATCTCTCTGAATGTGAAATCAATGCTTGCCATCTGTGAAACTGCTACTTTGTATCTCTCCAAAAGCAAGTCTCTGCAGGTAGACAATGGATTGGTAAGTTTGTGTCATTTGCGGGTAGAAACGCTGCCTGAAAAATGTGAACTGGAAACTTTGTATAATTCATGGGCGCTCAGGGAAGAAGGTAGAGACCCAGAGGGCCCTTTTCTTTGTTTCTCTATCCAAAGAAGTCAGCAGTATATGGTGTGAGCTTTAGAAGTATTTTCTTCAAGCTGAACGTGTTCATTAAATAGTGTGTTGTTTGGGAACTTTGGGTCTGGTAAATTGGTCCTTCAGGCTCTAATTTGGTGGAGTAAGATTATTTTAAGTAAGGGTGACCAGGGGCATTTCTCATACTGTTCCAGGCTCATTATTCAGTAGCTTGGGCAGGCACCTGGCTCACTTGATCACACACTGGATGCCCCCAGAGTGAGGCAGGGGACTGTCGCATTGAACTTGTCAAACCCATGAACATATTGGAATAACCGATTGCAGGAAGCATCAAGGCCAAATGCTTTCAGTGTCGGTACAATGATCACATTACCTACACTATGGCCTGTCCTGCCCAACGACAAAAGTGCTAACTAATATGGGATAATTTCGCAACAGTAACCAAAAGTATCCGGGACAGATAAAAGGTGGGAAAAATCTGGGAAGAAGTACATAAGTGGTCATGAGGAACTGGCTCTGTGTTTACAAGATGAAAATAAAGAACAGGATGCTTTGAATTTTGTACATGGTCATGTTGAAATTGATGTTTGCAAGCAAGGCCTATGCAGACAGTTGCAGCGGCCTGACATCAACCATAGGGCATATCGAGGAGTATGAGGCATAATGTTTTTTCAAAAATTGATTAGAATAGCTTTCTAATAGAAATGTTCCTGATCATCAAACAAACCTATTTGATTATCACTTTATACAGTTTATCAGAAGTTATTCAAAGCCAAGACATAAAACGAGGAGCTCAGTATTTTTGTGTACTTCTGAAATAAGACCTTAGTAAGATAAATGTCTGTAAAATGAAATGCTTAGCTTAATCAAAGGACGCAAAACTCATAATAAACATAACTCTGAAAAATAAATTCAGTGCAAGAGGGTGCAGTGCGCTTTATATAGGCCAGTGTCATGTGCTGTGTAAAAAAAAAAAAACACGTTTAGAAGATTCAAGAATCAAAAAGTTCAGCATTGGAGGAAATTCAATACTGGAGAGTAGGTAAATATGATGATGTTACACTGAACACAAGCCTGTCCATCGACTCCATATCATCCATAACTTGGTCCGATCACCACCTCATCCGCTTCCAAATTCTCACATAAGGATCATTGTATTACCCAGGGATTCGACTCCCCTTAACCCCATTGAAATGAGGAACACGAAAAACCTTTCAACTGAAACAATCACTCCTGCCTTGCTAGAGGCACTCTCTGTACAAACCTGCATAGACACAGACCCCAACTGCCTCGCAGACTTGTACCATCAATGCACTAGCACCAATCAAAACTAAAGTACCAAGGCCAGCCAAACGATCCAACTTTTGGTTTAATGACAAGCTTGTAGTGCTAAAATGCAAAAAAGGGTGTTGGGACACATCCACACAAAAACCAGATCCATAGACTCTGCCATGGCATTCGCCAATGCCAACCAAACCTACAAAAGTACTTTAATAGAACAAAAAGCTAATGCCCTCAACACATGCATAAACAATGCAATGTCAAACACTAACGAGCTATTTGCCATATTGAAAAAAGTGGAAAATCCCCTACCCACTACCTCCCTCATAAATACCAGCGCAAAGCATGGTGCACCACCATACAAAATGCAATAGCAGCCAAAATTGACACGCGCCAAAACAAAAGTACAGCTAAAAAAACCTTACTGGGCAGCAAAGAACCTCTCATACCCTTGCTGGGCCTAGAACCCAGAAACCCAGCCACAGCATTCAAATTCTCTCTGGTCAGCCAAACGCAAGTCCTTGACACCATCTCCAAACTCGAAGCCTCCACCTGTAAAGGAGATTGCTTCCCAGCCAAACTCATCAAACTATGCGCTCCCACCTTAACACCCATCATCACTCAATTTATTAATGCCTCATTTGTTTCCATGAAAGTCCCAGCCACCATCAAAGCAGCCTGGGTCACAACTTTGCTAAAAAAAACATTCCTGGACCCGGCAATACCTACAAACTATCGCCACATAATGACTGTCCAATTTATGCTCAAAATAATCGATATAATAGCCTACTCCTAAATTCAAACTATTTGGAGGTCAACCACCTCCTAGTTGCCTCCAGGCAATCGGGCTTTAGGCCTAATCACAGCACCGAAATGGCGCTTCTAGACCTAAAAATCCAAATGGATATTATAAGGGATACCAGAAACCTTAGCATCCTACTGCTATTTAGACCTATCTGCCGCATTCGATCTTGTGGACCACGACAAACTATGCAACACACTTCTTACCAACTTCAACTTCTCACAGGAAGCCACACACTGGATCAAATCTTTTCTATCAGATCACACCTCTAGAGTCCGCATTGGAAAGGAATCAGCTGACCCTATCCCAGTCCCAATAGGCATGCCACAAGGCTCTTGACTATCGCCAACTCTCTACAATGCTTATACCAAGCTACTTTTCGCAGCACTAGATGCCATGGGCGTGATATATATGAATTTTGCCGATGACACGCAGCTCCTTATACCAATTGTGGGCAACCATGAGCAAGACACTATCCAACATACAACTCTGGATAGCCAACAACAGTCTATCTAAATGACGGAGATCCTCATTGTGGGGCCACCAGCAAAAATCAAAGCCCTCCATAAAGACTACATAACTATAGATGGCACCCCGATCCCAAATCTATACCGTGCCAAAACGCTTGGTGTGCACCTTGACACCAACCTTACGCTTACCAAACATGTTAATGCTCTCACTTCAGCCACATCCTACACTTCTAAGCTCATTGCGCTGAGTCGCAAATTCTTGACCCCCCAAAACTGCACAACTCTAGCCAGGGCTCTCATACTATCCAAGTTAGACTACTGCAACGTATTAATGTTAGGTGCCTCCAAAGCGAACATTGCCAAACTTCCATATCCTACAAAACTTGAGCACTATGAGCAGCCCTAGGAATAAAGAAATCCGACCATATCTCGAAGACCAGAAGGGAGGCTCATTGACTCCCCATTAAAGCCAGAATCTCCTTCAAAACACTTTGCATCAGACACAACGCCATCACCTATAAAAAGAACACCAGAGTCCTTGGATCTAGTAACAACTCACTTTTTCATGTTCCCCGTTACCAAAGATCTAGGACAGGGGGCAATAGCTTTGTGACACTAGCCCTGAAATTATGGAATACCCCCCCATCCCTCAACATCGGAGGCGAACCATCTCACCATAAATTCAAGAAAATGCTAAAAACATGGCTGTTCAACCTTCATTAATGACGGTAGGAATGTATAACTGTACTTCATTTACTGATAGTAACTTGTAACGTAAGCATTCTGTGGTTCTTGTTTTGACCTTTTCACTGTAACCAGATAAGTAAGCATTATGCAACTCAACTATTGACTGTTGCGTGCTAACCAGTTTAGTAAGCACTCTGTAATCATGTGTTGACATTGTAACCAGATAAGTAAGTACTCTGTAACCTACGCCGTGATACCTCAGGGTCTGGGCGTATAACAAATAAAATAAAAATAAAATAAAGGCAAGGTGTTTGGCAACTTCAGATGTACAAGATGGCCCTTGCCTGTGTAAGGAACTCATGGTGACAACAGTAAAGACAGACCCAAGTGATCACAGTTCAAGGGTGTTTATTAAAAACAGTATGAATGGGTGAGAAAAACACTGAATCCAAACATAAATCGAAGATGGGAGCAAGCTACAACCATAAAATAAGGCAGTCCTAGTGGCGTCTTGCCAAATAAAAAGGGCCTATACTAAATACTAAAAAAAAAAAACGATTGCCAATCCTTACCGCTAAGGTACAAAATAGTGTGGGATAGTGTTCACCTGAAAAGAAAGAAGTGTTCACAAAATAAGTCAGGATGGTATAGCCGGGGTCTCCCTTGCCCCATGTTTTTAGCATGGGACAAGACGGGCCTCTTGAGCACAGCACACTCCTGGGCCTCGCCAGCATGGGGCTATAGTTCCTTGCAATGATACCAGGACCTTCTGGGGCAAGTCTCTTTTCTACAAAGTCTTTTGCTTTAGAAGGCCTGATTGACCATAAACAACGAACAAGAAGTATCTTCAATAAATCTTCACGTTAGGCGATTTCTCTTCACCCTTGGATCCCCCTCAACCCGGCTCCGATCCGTCTTGCAACGTTGGCCTCCCTCAGTCGGGTTCACTACGGCTTTTCTCTCAAAAATGTAACATTCAAAAGTCTCAATGTCTTTTTAAACAAATATTCACTGGGAACATCCCTCAGCCGGGTTCACATTTGCCAATTTCACAGTTCACTCAGTTTGCCTAAAGGTGTCAAAGACTTTCGAGTGTACAATGGGTTTTGCTCAACCCTCACATGACCATTTTGACACCTTCTGTCAGCCTCCCCTAAGGCTTCTTGGTTCTCGTAGTTTCAACAAAACAAAGCAAAAAGGCTGCAGTCTGAGTCCTTTGAATGAGCGCCCCCGCAGTGCCGGACCACTCTGCCACTGGACATTTAATGGGGTTCTTTAAAGTTCAAATACAGAAGTTCCTTAAACAATTTTGCCGCCTGCAACCTTGGGCCTAGCACAGTTCGGTTTCCTATCAGTCATCTCCGACTCACCGGCTATGCTGTATTGTTGGAGTTTCTTGTCTCGGGAGTCGAGGACAGCACCATGGCGGTAAGCGCTTCTCCCCGCTTTGGCTATCAGCACGTGAGGGCCCTGTGTGCCGTTTGTCATACCACACACTAACTGGACTTCCCGGTTTTATGATTTCCCTTTCAGAGGCTTTGCAGGTCTGAGTTGAAAAGGGCACGGGCGATTCCCTCATTGTTGTCCTTCCAGGTCTTGCTACCTTTCTCCTCAGTTTGAACTACTGGTTTGGAATAGCTGCTTCCTTGTGTGTTCGGCCTTGCTCAAAGTGTGCTCTGCCTTTTATCCAGGTGGGGAAGGGAAAGGGCCGTCAGGTGTGCATAGTTATTGTCAATTGCCTGACCCTTGTGTTGGGATGTGTCAGGTAAACGGCTCTGGTATTAGTCCATTGTCTTTCACAGTGTAAAAAAGTGTTTGGGTTGGAAAGTGGGTCTGGGGGGGGGGTCAGAGTTTCTGAATATCCTACGGGGTAGGATGGGGAGAAGGTGGTGTAAGGATGGGGGTACCACGTCTCACCTGTCGGGTGTCCCACTTCCACTCCCAGAGGACCCCTATCCAGGAGATCCTCCCGCACTGGTCCACCACCAGGAACTGGATCCAATAGCGATGGCTGTGTCCTGTCCTCCTGGATTACCGATTCCCCAGGGACTAGCGGGTGAGGCACCTTCAGGGTTCTCACACCTGTTATCAACTGATTTAAAACTTTTGGGGCTTTGCAGCAATACTAATCGCCTGCCAGCATGTGCCAGGTGTGCCAGAGTGCAGCATTGGCAGCGCTGCCTCCTCTCATTGAATACAGTAATTATCACTATTGGCACACTGGGCTGCCATCAGGTGTGCTGTTAGTTTCATGTTTCATTTTTAAGGGTAGATTCACACCCGCTTACAATTTCTATGACTTAGAGGTGGGCCAGGATTTGAGTTGGGCTAAGAGTGGGCGGTGGGGGGCTCGGGGTGAGTAACCCCAGTGGAGGAGTAATGGGAAGGCTCAGCCTGGGGGAGCAGCACCAAGATTGCGGCCAGTGATGAGGTGCAAGGGGCCGGCATGGAATGCAGGTAGCTACTTGCGAATTCCACCTGCATTTTCTGCCTCCTGGTTAGCCAGCATTGATATCCTGGTGCTAATATATAACATAATCATAATCAAAGAGATCTGGAGCCCAAGTTTAGTGTATAGTGTTACGGTAGGTCTGTTAGGAATCACGGTTATACACGGGTGCGCAGGGTGCTTCACACCAAAAAACATTCCACCCACACTAAAACACACACACAGAAAAAGCCTCCTCAGCACACACCATCTCATCTGTTACAAAGGAGAGCACTGTTTTTGGCTCGTTACTTGTTGCCGTGGTGACGAGGGAAGCTCACTACACGAGTAATAAAGCCGGCCCCCAGTCCTGCCGTCGGTGCTTCTGATTGAAGTGCTACGGACTACGCGTTCTTTCATTTGTTTCCTTGTATCCTTGTGTCTTTGACTTCTACTACACTCCTGGATTTCCTTGTCTTGCACCTTCTATTCTGGTAACTTTTGTTTCCTTCGTGTATGTTACACGTAGTATTAGACCGCAAGCCTCCCGACCCATTTCTGTGCAAAGGACTGCCTTGCCTAACATTACAATTCCCTTTGCGGACTGCCAGAACACTGAACCCTACTATTTTCTGCCGTACGGATTGCCTTTGTCTTAAGTTTCAAATACCTTCCACAGCCCGCGTGTGAACCGACTCATTTCTGCTTTCTGGACTGCCTTGTCCCACCGTGTTATATTGTATTCCCGCAAGCTGACGAACTATTTCTGCTAACAGGACTGATTTTGTCTAACGTTGCAACTCCTACTGCTACTCACACAGCTATTCCAGTACACCATAAGGAGTTGATGTTCTGCTGTAATTTCCCCTTTGCCATTCATCTGGACACGCAGGACTCCTCCTCCCATCAGTTGGCGAATACTCCACATATCCTCTACTCCTTTGAACTATTACAAAGAGACTAGAGAGGCTTGCCAGGCTTTTTTCATCGGCGTCCCGGGATTGTTCTTCAAGGAACTGTCAGGCGTCCTCGTGCCGTCGGGGTCAGGACCTGGGACTGCTGGAACTTGCAATCACAGACTTTGACTTTTCCACCTTTTGGTAAGACCATGGTTAATGTTATCAGTATTTAGTACTATTGGTACGTCCTTTCATCGCGGGTTGTTTTTTCACTGGTTTTTTTACCGCAAATTTTGTAACGAAAAAAAAACATCACATTTTTTATGGGGGGTTTAGAAAATTATATATATATATATATATATATATATATATATATATGGGGTGTGGGTGTTTGGGAATAAATAAAACATTAAAGGGAATGGGGGTTTTGAGGAGTTTAAAATCATTTTTAAAAAAAATGTGGTCTTTTTTTTTCGTTAAAAAATTAGCGGTAAAAACCCCACGAAAAAACATCCCGCAATGAAATGACATGGAACCGTTCTATCTGCCTATATATGAGGTAATTCTTGTGTTTGTTTGATCAGGTGGATTACCTTGAACACCTTGAGGAGCCTTGTCATCCATACCCACTCTTTGTCTTCCTGCTGAATATTCAGGTTGGTGCACTTACCAGAGATTGGGGTGTGGTTGTTCTATCTCCTGGGTATTGATTTTTCTTCTCGTTTCTCTAGTTGGCGTGTCGTGGGTGTGTGTGTGTCTCCTCTTCCAACTGTTGGATCTTTCTGTCTGTCACCTTCACACAGCAGAAAGTTACAATTGTGGGAAGAATTCTTCCACGACGTCTGGGTTTCATGGTTCAGAGCTCCTGCCAAGCTATTACTTGTACTGGTGGTGAGTCCTAACAGTCTGTAGATGTTTGGACTGGATGGAACTAATGATGTCTGCTTGTGTAAACCTCTAGTTAGAAATATGCATTCATATGTAATGGTAAAGACTAAGCAACGTGCATGGCAGAGAACTGAATAAACAAAGTGGAAAATTGTATTTTTCAGACTGTCACTTTCAGGGTAGATGGTTTAAAGCAACAGGTTTATTAGATATGTCAAGGAGTTTGATATCAGCCGAAGGGTTTTATTTAACGAGCAGGCCACAGGTTTTCTATCAAAAGCAAGCTGTGTGATAATTTTGAAAATTGTTCTCTTGTGCTCACCAATACCATGTCTCATTCCCTACACATTTAAATATAGTTTGCGCTATGCGATTTAGATTCATTAACCTAAGCATAACTTTACTGAAAAACATGGAGAAATGCAGTGTTTTTATAGTAGCCACAGTGGTATTATGTATTACGTAATGACTTGGATTTTTAGTAATGGAATTTCAGGATTGACTTTGAAAGTAGAAAAGGCGCAACTGGCCCTGCAATACGGACTACAGTTAGCTTAATAAAAGTATCATCCTGATCACTGCTGGTTTGCAATTATTTGAATGAGAAGCATTTTTCCTGGCTAGGAATGCCACACAAGTCCTTGGCACTTGTAATGGTGAAGGAGTAAATGAGAGCTGAACTCCCCATTAGCCCAGTTGAACTTGAAGTGAACAAAGGAAGGAGGGTGGGGATAGGCCACAGAGCAAGAGAAGAACAATGCAGGGTGACTTGCAGTTTTTTTTAACAGCATTGTATTTTTTTATTTTTATTTAATTTATGTTGCGCAAAACAAGAGCCCTGAGGCATGGAGGCGCTTAGCAAGATGAAACACAACAATTAACAATAAATCTGGTACATCGGCAAGTCTGGAAATCAACAAGCATGAGGCTTAACAAAACAGGGTGGTCTTCAGCCCACATTTTTGACAGATAGCGATGTACATACTATCAAGTCAGGTGGCAGAGCATTCCAGAGTTTGGGAGCTTCGTGTGGGAAGGACCCCTTTGCCACGCAGGAGAGTCTGGTCCGTGGGATTACCAGAAAGGAGGCTGTATTAGATCGCAATGTTCTTCGAGCAGGTAGCCATGAAATGCAGTTAGACAGGTACCTAATCCCTTGCCTATAGAGGAATTGGTGCATGATACAATGTACATGAAATAGGATTTTGCTGCTCGCAGGGAGCAAGTGCAAGGCTCTTGTAGCCCAGGAAACATGAGCTGTTCTGCACAGCCCTTCTACAATACAAACAGCATTGTTCTGAATGACCTGCAGACGGGTGAGCTCCCCCTTAGCAATGCCCAGCAGGAGACTGGCACAATAGACCAGTTTACCACCTATAATGGGTTGTGCAATGGTAGCACAGTTGATGGTATTCGAGAAGGGGCAGAGCTGGGCGAGCAATTTCAGATGGTATGAAGTACTGGAGACCAGGCTATTAACCTGTGCTTTCATGGACTGCTCTTGATCTAGTGTGACTCCTAGAGTCTTAACTTTTAATTGGGTGTTGATGGTACAACCCGCAGAATTAAACTGCGGATATTCTGGGCTTAACATCCGTAGTTGTGATACCCACAACCATGAGCTCAGTTTTAAAATCATTAAGTGCGAATTTATTAGCTATCAGACTATAGATTAAATTCACGGTAGTGGAGTGGGTGGTATAGTCCCCGGAGGGAGGAACAAGGCATTGTGTGTCATCTGCGTAGTTGGCATATATTATACCGGCTGCATCCAATTGATTGAATAATGGGAGCATGGAGATGTTGAATAGTGTCAGCGACACACTTGAGCCCTGCGGCACACCACAAGTTACTGAGAACAACTCTGCTCTAGCCTCCTTAGAGAAGACTTTGGCCTTACGGTCTGATAGAAATTATTTTAACCAGCCTGCAGCTGTGGCAGAAAAATGTGCTGTGCTACATAGTCTGTCAGCAAGTATGGAGTGATCCACCAAATCGAATGCTGCGGACAGATCCAGTAGCACAAGCATTGCTATATTCCCCTTTCCAAAGGTATTAAATATGTTGAATTTTAAGTCAAAAAGGGTTGACTCTGTGCTATGAGCATGTCGAAAACCCAGATTTGCTCTCCCAAAATACTGTGATGAAAAAGGAACTCCTCAATGTGTAGCTGGGCCACCTTGTCTAATATTTTTACAGGTAGGGGACATCAGTGTTTGGCCTGTAATTACCAGGCACACTAGCATCCATGTAGGGTTTTATGATCAATGGAGAGATCAAAGCCTGTTTGATGTTCACGGGGCTGGAGTTTTCCCTGGAGGCATTCACGAATTTGGTGATCAACGGGACCAGCTGCGTAGCACATAGCTTAACCTTGAGGGCAGGGCAAATGTCCCCCTTGCAATTTGTGGGCTTTAATTTTCTCAAAACCCTCTGCTAGATATTGTTTGCTTATAGGCTGGAACTCAAATTTGGGACATTTTGCATCAATACTTGGGGATGCAGAGTCAGTAATAACTCTGTCTCCCATCTTGCCTTTAGAGGAGATATCTATTTGAATGTTCTTTAACTTATTTGTCATGGCGTTTTTGATGGACATACACCATTTGGAATCTTTGGTGACCTGCGAGGGGAGCGCACATGGATCTTCCAATTCTCTAAGGATTCTGAATAGCTCCCTGGAATTGGCAGTTGCTCCGGCAATTCTTTGGTCGTTAAAACACTTTTTGGCATCAGCTTTTTTTATGGGTTTTGGCTGCTACAGAGTAGGTGGTATTATCTTCAGTAGAGCAAGTTTTTTCCCATTGCTTCAAGGCTTTGACCTTGTATGTTTTTAAGACGTGGATATCAATATAATACCAATTTTTATTGGGCTGGATTTTCGACAGACGTGATTTCACTGGGGCCACACAATTAACCGCCTTCTCAAGTGTATCGAGATATGCTGCACCCAACTCATCGGTTGTATACAGGTTTGGCAGGTTGTTAATGGTAGATGAAATGAATGCGGCCATAGCAGAGGATGTCGGCTTTGCGAAGGTTTCTGTATGAGACTCTAGACTTTTCTGGTCTGCTTTATTGATGGATGGGTATTGAAATGCTCCGTTCCAGAAGATAATGGTTGGGACCAGGGACAGGGGGTTACTTCTATATCTTCTAAAGTGATATTCTGAGCTTAAATTAAGCTGAAAATCAGGCATTCTTTGTAGGGGTCTGTATATGAGAAAGATGTTAGGGTCCAATTTCAACTTTGCCCATATTACTTCAGTCTGCCGCAGTGATATTCTCCAACTTCCGGATCTGTAGGGACGTGTCATAAATAAAGGCCACTCCACCGACTTTCGGTCAGCTCTCAATATATTAAACCTTACAGGCACTGCAAGTGTGAGTGCGGGTCCTGCGGCATCAGTGTAATTTAATTTGTCAGCTGTGCTACTGGAATGTCAAATTAATTTGAAAACCTACAGAATGACATTGCAAATTCCGTTGCAATACTGCCTATTTTATTCATTGCATTAAGATAAAATGATTCACACGAGTTCAGGTAAAATTATGGCGAATGGAGAACTGTATGCATTGGAGAATGGTGTGTCCATACTAGAGTGTCAAGAACAAGGGGCACTGAATATTAAGGTAGAAGTTAGGGGTAGAGCTAGGAAAGGATCTTGCAGTTGAAGAGAGGCAGTTGGTGAAAAGTAACTATACTTCCTAAAGTATTCAGTGGAAACCTAGGGAAAGTGAATGGTGAAACGTTTGCAAAATCAACTGCTACCAAAACGGCGGTGCACAAAGCCAGGAGCATACTGATAGCCATTGGGGCAGAAGTCCATTAGGAATGGGAAAAGGCTGGTCGGAGATGATGCGATTGAACCAGTTGATGCATTGTGGGTGGCATGGATATTTGTAGCTAAACAATCTACTAACACCATTAGTGTCTATGTAGACCTGAGACACATGAATATCAACGTCTGGTCCGAAAGATCCACTACCACCTCCATACCCCCCCCCCCTCGTCCCCCTAAACCCACCTCACTGAAATACTTGATTTGTCAAGGGGACCAAGGGTGGCAACATGCCTTGATGTTTCTTCAACATACCATTGGGTAGTATTTGACCTTGAAACAAGGGATTTGACCTCCTTCATTACTACCTTTGGGTTATTACCATAGGAGTCTGGTGATGGGTTAGCCTCTGCAGCCACTACCTTCCTGAACCTAATGCAAGAGAGCCTCAAAGATGTCTTCAACATTTTGGTATTCCATGACAATATTTTGATTTGTGGCAAGCTTCTGCAAGAGCACGATGGAAGGCTAGAGGCTCTGCTGCAAAGAATCCAGGACCAAGAACTGACCATAGAACAGTCTAAATTTGTGCATGCAGATCAGTAATTGTTTGGCCTACACAATTTGAGTGGAGGGGGGGAAACTGACAGCTAATGAAGAGTGATCCACAAAGCCGTTAAGGGCATTATTTTTTTTTTTAACTAGCCAGGTATTGTAGCAGATGTATAGAAAATCTTTCAGAACTCGCCTTTGCTCTGAGAGAGAATATAAAGAAAGATGCAAGATTGCATGAGATACGGAGTGTCAACACGTCTTTAGTGAGATCAAAAACAATATATGTAAGGCACCACCACTAGGGGGAATCAACACAATAATACCTTTGTCATAATGGTTATTAGTATCCGGTGAGGGGTGTGTGGGGAATGAGGTTCAATCTTGGGACAGACCACTTGGGGGTATTGGGGGGGGGGTGGGATTGTCACATTGGCGGTATAACTACATGGGGCCCTTTAAAAGAGGTGAAAATTCAAGTTGTAAACTGCTAGCCAGCCATAAAGTATTTTGTCACCTCAATTCTATACATACAGCACGCAATTCTTTACCCACCAAGTGTCTAATATAGCTAGCCAGTGTCGAGTTGAAATTTGATACCCTTGTTTAAGAGATGAAAAATGTTGGTCATGACAACTATCCTGCAGGTGCGGCAGCACAGGCCCCACAAAACATAACCACATTCTGTATCTGAGTCCATTAAAAGACCGGTCTCTCCATGCAGTAGAGCACAGATTATAGAGCACAGATTACTTGGAAGAATACATTCCCCACTCCAGCATGGAAGCTGCTGCGGCAAAGGGACCAGACATGCATCTGCTCTTGTTATATGCTCAAGCTAGGAAGAGAAGCCAATTTGCAAGACCTTCTTCTTTTAAGCCGCTGTCTGCAGGATATGTGAACTCCATACTCCTTCATCAAAGATCCTGAACTTATCATGCAAGCTACACACATAAGCCTTTAGGCCCGTATCTGAAGCTTATGGAGCTCCCAACAGTGCAGCCATATGGAAGTTTGGGAAGGGGATAGTTCACATTTGATAAAGACTGGAGTTGCAGAGGGTTTTAACAATAGCAGAAGAGGTAGTGAAAGGATTGGAGGCTTGTGCTAAGAGGAGCAGAGGAGGTAGAGTAAGATATGAAGAGGTGGTGAAGGAAAGCAGAGGGGATTAGGAGGACTTGATTTAAGGAGGCAGAAAGAAGAGATGAGATCTGTGTAGGTGGTATTGAGAACATTGGAGTGACCAAATGGAGCAAGATTTGAGGTGGAGGTAGTGAAGTGGGAGAGAGGAGCGAAAGGAGGGAACAAGACTTGGGGAGCAGAAGCTGAGGATGGGACCTAAGAAAGAACAGAGGAAGGAGCAGCACAAAAAAGTAAGACTGGCGAAGGAGAGTGTGATCGAAGGGAGTACTTAACTTGAGCTAAAGGGGTATGCAAGATTGGTGGAAGTACCAGCATGTGGCGAAGTATTGAGGAGCCAGTGGAGAGCAAGGAACCTAGAGGAGAAATAGTTGGAATCCTTTGTGCACAAACTCACATCGGGTCGAAGTGGGGAACAGGTGGTCAGATTAGGGTCTCAAAAAGAAGCAACCACTGAAAGCCAAGCTCATTGTTGCAGCTGCTGGCAAAGCATTCCCTGCTACAATTGGAGTGGATTACAGCCTGACAAATTCCCCAAAAGACTATCCCAACGCTGGTACTGGGTTCCTCTGAGTCAGGATGAGGTGGTCACAAAGATGTATTCCCTGGAGACTCAGAGTTCTGCTTGGAACAACTGACCCACTGATGACCAACTGGAGTGAGGTGTGACCAAAGATTGTGAGGGACTTCGCCAAGAGATGTGTTTTTTTTTATTTTTTTAAGATGGAGACCTGTTTGTTTGCTTCATTTAAGTTGCTTCACCTTCCTATGCAACCTGAAATTTGTGGCCCAGGGGGATTTACAAGTGGAGATGACTTTACTGGTGTCTGAAGGGGCCACATCCACAGTGGAAAAAGGAAAGTTTACCATTGCATTTATCTTTTGTTTTCTAAGACTGATGAACCTTTTCCACTTTTAGACCACACTGTGTTGAGACATTACCAATCAACCAGTGTTGAAAAACATGCCCTGGTGTCTCGGCTGTGACTATCCAACCATCATTTCTGGACACTTACCAAACAGAGCATGAGGAAGTAGTACATTGGATTATGGGACGTTCGCAATGAGTTAACATTGGAAGATTCACTATTGCTGAGGGTTGATTAGATGCCACCTAAAGGTCACCGGGACAGGATATGGTGAATGGCACATGAAAACCATATCAGTCTTACTCTTCCCAAAAGGAGAGCTTTGGATCATTACTGGTGGCTTGCAATAGACTTCACAGTGAAAATACGTGTGTGTTGGATTGTCCTACATGTGCCAACAGCAATAAGAGTTCATGCTTAAGGTCATGGAAAACCTAAGTATGAATGTGTTGCAACAGGTATGAGATTTGTGGTGATGGAAACCAGTTTCTAGTGGTTCCTGTCAACCTGTTTTCCAAGTAACTGAAGTCGGGGTTATGGAGAGGCTACTATCATGAAAGATCTTTCTGTTACTAAAAACTATTATTGTCAAAGAAGGGCATTGTTGGAGGGAGTGTTTTCCTTTTTAGTCTCTTGAAGGGTTTGTGTTAGGATGTTGTGAGGGGAACCTGCAGGTTATGTGGCATGGAAAACCATTCAAATGGCATGTGCCCTTACTATGCTAGGCACTGCTGTGGTGTTGGGATCCTGAATAAATACCTTGTGACCATAACTGCTACTGCAGTGTAGTCCTTATGGTGTTTTTGGTATGAACAGTTCGATTTCCGAGGTAAGAAGCCAGCATTTGAGTTTGCTGCTGAGCTAATTGTATGACTGAGGGCAGTGGTGTGTGGAATTCCTCCACACTCCCCCTTTTGCAGATTGTATAATGGCAGCCATTGTCTGGAGACTTGTGCATTGTAATACCTCTTCATCTTTTTTCATGTTTATTAACCGTGGTTTACTATAACAATTTCATTTTTTTCATAAAATACTTTCTCTTGTTTCAATGCACTGTAAAGATGGATTTAACCCAATTTAATGGTACTCCGAATATCAACCTGAGAAGCAAGAAGGTCTGAGTAGGCCTTGTCGGGATTTGTAACTCTAGCATACAGACCAAACAGAGGTCAGTTGAGGGCTTACCTTTTTTAAGTGTTCTTTAGCCCTTTGGCCGACATGAGTTTTTTTAAAATGTAATTTGTATCTATTTTTTAATTCAAGTTTGGTTTATTACAAACCTTTTCATAATTCATATCCATGATTTCTATCACAGTTTAAAATACAAATACAACTAAAACGGTTTCATCCAATAAAACTATACATAAAAGTAGGCAACAAAACAGTCCTAACACAATAATATAAAGAAAGTTTACAATTCCAGTACTAGCACCAAAAATGTCATGACCACATATATCAACGGAGTATCCCCTATTATGAACATAATTTGTATAAAAAACATGACATCGAAATAAAATTCATTGCATTTTTTTTTTATATCTGGTGGTAGGAGGGGGGGTTCCCAATCCCCAACCGGCCCTATATTTATCTCCCTTGCCCTACCTCTTCCGACCCCTTTTATGCACTTACCCCCCAATATATCTAGATGAGTTTTTTCAATGTAATTTATTCAGTAAAAAATACATTGAAACAATTAGTGGGGATGAATAATTGTGATGCTTTTTTAAGATTCTTAGCAATTACTTTTAGTATGAAATACTTTTTTGTTTTGCTTATAACAAGGGTCAAAATTGAAAGCCACTAACCAGACATAAAAAGTACATTTTGGAATGGATTGTGTCCTCCAACGCTTTCCACATCTTTGACATATAATGTCCACAGCTGTGCACTTCGGAAACTTTTTCGGCAGAGGGCGTCCTTCGTCGATGGCGTCCCTCGAAGGCCTCCGTTGAGGGCGATGTCGCAGGATGTTATAAATAGGATGCACGGCGCCTGTAGCCTCAGTTCCGTTTTTTCTGCGAACGTGTTAACTTCGTGAGACTCGGCGCACCTTGTGTGTTTTCTTCCTACAAGATGTCTTTCTCTTCGACCCCTCTGACTCTGCGGTCTGGCTTTAAGACCTGCCGGGACTGCAAGTCAAAGATGTTGCTCACCGACCCCCCCCCCCACCGCATTTGTTTGTGGTGCCTGAGCGAGCCGCACGACACCGGCGACTGCTCAAAATGTTGGAAGGAATCCCGGGGATCTCGGTCCCGGAGTGGTACCCGCCACTCGTCTTCCTCGTCCCGGCACTCGAGGAAGCGCCGTCACCAGTCGCCTTCCCTGTCCTCCTCGGAGGATGGTGCCTCGAGGAAGGTCACGTGCCCTACAAAGTCCTTGACTCAGGAGGAATAGGCGGCGTTTAAGAAATCCATGATGGCGATTTTTCAATCGCAGGACACGGGTCCGGTCTCTCCTTCTGACGAAGCTGGCCAGGATCGGTCTTGTTCCGTGGCTCGCACGCCTTCAGGCTTGGGTTCGCGACGTGACACACATCGGGAGCCGTCGAGGTCCCGTACAGACAAAGAATCGAAAGGTCGCAAGAGACGTGTTTCTAGGTCTTGGTCCTCATCCCCAGCGAGACCGCAGCTACCTATGGAGGGATCAATGTCGGCGTCAGACGTTGATGCTTTGCCATCCTACCAGCCCACGGTGCCATCAGCACCTGTGTCGACGCCGAAGCCTTCGGCGCTCCCGACATCGAGGTTGGCAACGCTCTCTATGTCAAAGCCTTCGATGATTTCGGCACCTTTGGGGATTTTTTTCTTGGAGTGTGCCTTTCCCGGACATCGTGGATCCTCCGAGGAAGGCTACGTCGAAGTCTGTGAGGCCAGTTGTAGACTCCAGGCCCTCTTCTGTCACCAGACCTGGGTTTCACCTCCCTCTGGCTGACATTTACGAAGAGGAGGAGAGGTCCGAGTTTGAGGACCCTGGTGAACTGGATGAGGCTCCACAATTTTCTGGTGACTGTCAGCTGGAGGAGTTTACAGTCCCTCCATGATGCCAGTGGTTTGGACACTTCCCCGAAAGTGGACTTTGGTAGATCTGAGCCCGGGGCTCATACGGAGTCTTCGTACAGAAGGCTCATGTCACGGGTCTTGGAGTACCTGGGCTTGTCCAGTCCTCCTGAAGACTTTGTTCAGGACGATCTGATGGACATTTTAGATCCGGGTCCGTCTTCTGACCCGGTTCTGCCTTTTCATCCTTCCTTGCAGAAAAGGGTGGCAGCTGCTTGGCAGTCCCCGGATTCTCTTCCAACTGTTAATAAGTAATTGACCAAGAAATATTGCCCTTCCCCCAGCTATTTATCTACTCACCCCACTCCTGAGAGTTTGGTGGTTCTGGCGGCTCTGGTCACTTCGAGGCAGGCGGCATACCCTTCCATCCCTCCGGATAGGGACGACAAGCGCTTCGACGGTTGGGCACGGAAGGTGTTTTCTGCTGGGAGCATGGCCTTGATATCGGCCAACTCCACGTGTGCCTTGGCAAAGTTTACACACACTCTATGGCATTGTGTATCTTTTGTGGCTGAGCGTATTCCTGAGGGGGGAAAAAAGGAATGGTTTCCTTGCTATTGTGCAGGATGGAAAGGATGCCATGTGGGAGGCCCTTCAGTCGGGTTTGGATACGGCTGACCATGTGAGCCGGTGCATGACTGCGAGCACCGTTATATGCAGATTTGCGTGGTTGCGGAAGTCGTTGTTTGCTCCGGATGTGTAGAACAGTCTTCTGAACATACCCTTTGATGGTGCATATTTATTTGGCAGCAAGGCTGACGAGAGCCTTGAGAGGTTGCAGACCTCAAAAGCTGCGGCGAAATCTTTAAGCGCTGCGGTGCGCCAACCTGCGCCTTTTCGTCCTAGCAGACAGCAGTGGAGGGGAGGTTCCTTTCGTTTCTACTCTTCTTTTGGTAGAACGAGAGGGGCTGCCAGTCAAAGGGGCCAGCGAAAAAGTACCTGTGGTGGTCAGGGGAAATCGTTGTGCCAAAGCCGCTCAGGCAGCTGCCTCTTTGCCTTCCGGCACTGCCGCAGCCGCTTCCAAACAGTCGTGAGGCCCATGTCCCATGGTTTACTGGTTGGGGGCAGACTTTTTCAGCATCTCGAAGAATGGCGGGCCATTACTTCAGATGTGTGGGTTCTAGATACCATTGCCCACGGCTTCTGCCTTCCCTCCCTTTGGCAGCCCCACGACAATCCAGAGTCTGGATCCGTTCCTTGCGCAGGAAATCTTGTCCCTGCTGGAGAAAGGCGCCATAGAACTGGTGCCTGTAGCGGAGAGGAACAAGGGATGGTATTACCCTTATTTTTTTATCCCAAAGAAAGACTGGGGATTGAGACCCATCATGGACTTGCGTTGGTTGAACACACTTCTCAGGAAGGACAAGTTCAAGATAGTCACTCTTTCTCAAGTCCTCCAGGCCCGTCAACTTCAGGATTGGTTGGTGTCTCGGGACCTCAAGGATGCTTACTTCCATGTGCCGATCCATCCCGCGATCAGGAAGTACCTGAGGTTTGCGGCTGGAGACTCGCACTTTGTTTCGGGTCCTGCTGTTCGGATTGCCCTCCGGGCAAGGGGCTTCACCAAGCTCATGGTGGTGGTGGCAGCGTACCTCAGAGGATGTGGGGGGGATTCACGTCTACCTCTACCTGGACGACTGGCTGATCCGGGTGCGCTCTCCCGCGCTGGCGTTGGTAAGCATACCGGCACCGTTGTTACCGGACCGGCACCCTACGAGTCTGTGGGCAGGTGCCGTCCCTCCCACCAGGTTAGACCTGGCGGGCGGGACTTCACCCGCTCACAGACTTTCCGGGAAGCACCGGCACCATTATTAATGGTGCCGGCGCTTCCCTTATCTCCATTCACATTGAGTCCTATGGGACCCGAATGGGAATGGGGATTTACATTTTTCCGGCGCCTGACTTCCAGGAACAGCAGGGTCATAATCCCCCTGGTGTTTACATGGAGCCAGGCGCTGGTAAAATGCACGAGTCCGGCGGAAGCCTGCCGATTTTACTGGAAAGGCTACCGCTGAACTCGTAAGGAGGTCCCTGGTCTTTGATTTCTCCAATTAAACCATTTTATTTCTTCTTTTTCCCTCCCATCCCAAAAGAGAGGTTGGGGCTCATCGAGTGGGCAGTTTCTTGATCTAGGTGGGCCCCTCCTTCAAAACACCCATGAGCTCTCCTCCAACAAACAGTCATAGCCCTAGAGAAATTGTGGCACAATAAATGTAACCTTGGAGACCTCATCTACCCCAAAACTCTGTTTCAACTGTAGGATTCTGATTACCGAGGCCAAAGATGCCTACTACTCCACCAACTTTGTGGCAGCCTCTAACCGGAGCAAAACACTCTTTGAAGTAGCAAAGCATTGTACCAAACCCTCACCCGACCTTTGGGTACCAGGAACTCTGAACAAATGGGATGGAATCAACCCACTTTTTAATAGAAAAAATAGACATAATCTGAGAGACCATCGAGTCAACCTCCCACAGCATTAGCGCCCCCTGCACTCTAGCATGCACACAGCCCCTCTGGACCGAGTTCTCTCCTCTCTCTGGCCGGATCGCCTAAAAATGATTGCTTCCCTCAAACCTGCTTCTTACTCTGACAATATCATCCCGGCCTCCATCATTAGACTAGTGATGGGCCCAGTGCTCAACTCACTCCTTGGCATTATTAATGCCTCCCTCACAGAAGCGTAATTCATGAACACCCTCAAGACTGGTGTTGCATGACCTCTTTTAAAAAAACCAACCCCCAGATCAGCAGGTCTGATGGCGCAGAGGGTGCCCCAGGATACACACTGCTCGGTCCGCTTCCGTTGGGTGCTGATGAGCCAGTTCATTGCCAAAATGTGTAGTATTTTTCCCCCAAAGCAGGAGAGGCACACCAAGGTAAGAATGTTGTGGCACCCCACGGTTTATTCTGCAACAACCGTCAGCACAGAACCCAAACCAAAACATTCTATGGAACAAATAGGGTGCACGCACACTCACGAACCATCACTAAGCTACAACACAATCCAGTTAGCCACCACCCCTTTTCTCCTATTCATGGCATTGGCAAATTGTTTGGGGAGGTAATTTTAAAAAGATTGCATGATTACTGTACTGAAAATTAAGTTTTCTCTCGCATTCAACCTGGCATTTGCAAAGCCATTGGGAAAGTATAGCAGACCTTTTTATATGGGTGTCGCTGCTCAGCTACTTGTGCTGATTTATAATTTATACCAACATCCTGCAGGTGGGTCCTTGTGGGGGAGACCACCAGACCTTTTAAAGTCTCTAAGGGCATTCCAAAGGCTGTGTTTTGTCTCATTGCTGTTTATACATTTTTATTAACAGCACAGCTAGTAAGATTTCTGCACCTAGTGCTGATGCATCTTATTTGAATGGGCTTTGTTTAGGGATACGCTTCGCGGACAACGTTTCTATGACAAAAACCTCTGAAGGTCTACAAAAACTAGATCGGTTTAGAACCTTGTGGTAAGTAAAGTAAGGCTCCAGAAAGAAGAATACTGCTAAAACGGTATACATGGCTTGCCCCAACCGGAAAAAGCCAATGTAACCTGAGATGGGGTTAGTTAACAAATAGTGGAGGTATTCGATAACGTGGGGGGGGGGCACATTTTCCTGTAATTAATTATGGTCTCCCCAACTAATGAGCAATCTGTTAACCAGTAGGCGTGGAGTACTACTTTAGAGTTTTAAAAAAGGATACAATTCCTGCTACCTTAGAGGTTTACAGAGCTGAGGCCTGTGGGACCATTGTTTGTCTCTGCAAGTTCATGCGGTCTGGTGAAAAAATTTGAAATCGTTTAAATCGCTTCTGGCTCTTCCTTCCTCCACATGTAGTGCTTTCCTGTAGCTAAAGGTCTGATGTGAGGATTCAGAGTATGAAGCTGAATTGAATGCTGTGATTTACTGGCTAAAATAATGGCTTTCACAACATCGTAAAGTTTACTAAGATGCACTTACTGATGTTCTTTCCTTCTCTTCATGTTATTCTTGGCTCCATTTTGTTTAGGTCTGGAGCCACTGTGGCACCAACATGGTTAATAATGGGCATAAACTGATCGTAATGGAAGACTTTGATGACGGGCCCCACAGTATATGCTAGCAAAGGCATGGGGCTGTGTGTGTGTGTGTCATGCAGTATTTGGAAATTAAGCTTCATGAGGGTTTCAAAAAATAACTTGACAAAGTAAGCCTTTTTTGTGAAGTATTTTTACATATTAGGTTCTGGCTGGGAATATTCCCTGATATTTCCTCTGGGTGTAGTTAAGTGCTCATGGCATCTGCATGGTTCAAATAGATGCTATATGCCTGTCCTGAGAGATCTTGTCCGCTTTATGTTTATTTGTCCACTTGATTTGGAATTGAGAAGCAACTGGCTGAAACATTTAATCAAACAAAGTGGAGTAAATAACATTCAATGATGGCATTTATTTGTTTGCAGACTAACTGTTCACGATTATATGATTGATGCTGTAAGCAATTTTAAAAGAGGTGCGTGAATTACGTTTGTCAAACTGTGATGAATCCGGTAGAGTCATCCCTGATCTCTCGGCGGTCACCTCCTCTCATGTGGCCGGGGGATAGCAGCCGCTACCTGATCCTGGTGGCGGCAGTATGAGGGAGGATCACATTGGAGGAGACGGCCTCCGGGGTGATGATGGGACTCCACCTGGGGAGACATGATATACTCCATAAATTCCTTAGAAGAACTACGCCATGCCCGAAATACTCATGGCTTATTGCCATGTTTACCCTCACTTTCCCATTAAGAGCAGGGAAACCCCTTTGACTAAATCTCAGAACCTTTTTTGCTGTTTCAAAATCCCTAAATTGACTTCTATTCCCAGAGTTGGTCAAGTACTGAGATGAGGAAGAAGAGAAATCGAGCAATGTGGAATAGGAAAGACTTTCAGCCTAGTGAGCGTTTTCGTGGTCCCGGACACGCACCTGTGCCCAGGAAATTCAAGCAGCCCAAACTGAGAACGAGGGAAAGCTGCTGTGGTGACTGGCGAGAGAACGTTGCCTCTCCCTGTATGGAGCAGAGAGACACAAACCCTTTTCTAATGTGTAAATGTACACCGTGCTGATACGAAGCAAGTGGAACAAGGATAATATTTCGGTAGGATACATTATCAAATCTAATACATAATCAACTTTTGGAGATGGTGGAAGACCCAAATAAGCAGAAGTTCTGGCAGGAGAGTATACGAGGCAATCTCAAGTGTGGAAAGCATAAGTCCTGGCAAGAGAATTTACAAACGTCCTGGTAGGGAAGTGTACCAGGCAATTGGGAAAAGGATTGTGTGAAATAATTAACTGTTTGGAAAGAAGCCAACATTGTGAAGCAAACCAAGGTCTGCATCATGCAAGTATTCCACTTGGACAAGAGAGACCCCAAGGAACAGTTCTGAAAGAAACAAACTTTGTGACAACCGAACAAAGTTCGGTATGTAAATGGTATCCTTGGCACAGGAAGACTCAAGGAATTGGTTGTAGAGAAGTTGCAATTGTAAAGTGTTGTGATTGGCAAAGAGACCCAAAGGACTGTTTTTGAGAGAAACCAAGATGGTGAAACAAGACAGTTTTTTGTGCAAGTATTATACTCTGCCAAGCGAAGCACAGGATGTGAACTCCCCTAAAGAGGAGTAAAAGAAGAATCCAGGGGAAGGGAACTACCCTTTGTAGTCTTTTGATTGTTATTTTTCCTTTATGAACACTTTTCCATACCACTGAAGGTTAAAGACATGTTCCCCTTTTCACCTTTGAGTTTAGTTTTAGTGTGAGGGTCAGAATAGAAGTTTGGATGCTGGACAGTTTTTAACCTAAATTATGACTGCTATGTGTCCGACTCTCATTTCTGACTCCTCAACTCGTTCCTTCCTGCAGCACACCGGCACCGTCAGGCACCGCTGCACTCCTCCGCCTGGGCAAAGTCTTTGAGACACTCCACTGTAGTGCCACCAACACCCGCAGCACGACAACCTCCCTTGCTGGGCTATGTCCGTCTCGGGCCCAGGGTTAAACCTCCTGGATGTGCAAGTTACACAACGTACCCTGACACTTAATCTACCCCTGCCACTAACCAAACCCCACCATATTTAACCCTAGCCCCTATCCTTACCCCAAACCAGGCAATCACAAGCCAACTAAACCCTTCTTGACCCTAACAATTACCCCAAAAGCACTAGTTTTTCGGGTATGTTTTGGCTGCATTTTTGACTACTTTTTGCTTGGCAACTTTTTACTGCAGAGGTATTTTCACCGCAACTTTTTCACCAACTACATTTGTGTTGGGTACATTTTACTTTGCACTTAAATTGCCAATTGCCCACATCCAATTTTACAAAGCTTTCTACAAATTGAATAGAAAGCAAAGTTGCTTCCCCAGACTCTTTTGAGCAAATGTACACAGTATAATATATTTTGTTACAGCCTAGTGTCACTTTTATACTAGCCATGAGTGAAATCTCCTAGTTCATTCTATAGGAGGTAATTGATTTAGGTGTTCTTTACTAGCTACATTGTTTCTATCCTTAAAATAGGTGCTATTATTTAAACACCAGGGTGTTTACAGATTACCATTTAGGCTTCTGCAAGAACACATTATCTATGATACACCTGTAAAATGCCTTGTCTTCCTGCGTTTGGTTTATTATCTCAGTAACTTATTGTTTTGTAGGCTGGACTGTCCTTTTAAAAAATAATCAACAGTTAATATTTTTCGCTAACTTTTTCAGTGCACTATTTGTTTTGTTATAGTGAAGGGATTCCTAAATAACAAATCAAGGCTTTTTACCAAAAGGCAAGTTTGCAGTACTTCGAAGCTCTTTCATTGTTCATCTGTACAACATGAGGTACTTGCATATTACATGGCAGTTTCCACCTGCAAAAACTGTATTTCTAGCTCTTTAAAATATCTCATAACTCCTATTTCTTTTTTCAACACCGCCCTCTTTTCTAATAAAATGTTTTTCAATCATAGTCATTCTCTACTTTTTTGTGGAATTGAGAACTAGGAGTGAAAATAAGTTAACCAAACTGCTCATAAGTATTTTAGGTGTTACTTCACAAATACCTTCTGGTAATAATTAAAGTACCTCTTCCCTTGAGCAGCAGCTTATCCCAGCAGATTCTGAAGTAGCTGAATTGCGTTTTGTTCTTTTCGACACGTTTTCCGTTTCATTTGAACATTGAAGATGATGTTTCGATGCCATTGTTGGGTAAACATTTGCTTCTGTTTTACTTGAAAATCAGATGGTAGGCTAGTTGTTCTAGAGCAAGTCTGCCGTAATGATCTTAAGAACGGACACCTGAAGCTTACATCTTCGATGGTTGAATGTCAGAACTCTACTGTTTTTCCATTCTTGTCTCCTGCCCTACTGTAGTTGCTGATGTTCTGATGTCACAATGTGTTGGAGTCACTGTGATGCTATATGATGAAGTGCTCTTCTCAGGAGTTGAGTCGGGTCAACTATGCAATGGATTTTGATTGTACTGTTGCCTACCTTCTCAAGGAGAAGGTCTACTTCTTATGGGGCACAAACAGCACATTCTTAACAGGGGGATTTTAAATAGTAACAATGGTATAAATGAGTGCTTCAGTGTTTCCTGCAAATGTATTGTAGCGAAATCGCTGCATTCTGTTTGCCATCACCAACATTTCAATAGCATTCACATTTTAGGTAGTTACTGAGTTGTGCATTGGCAGCACTTGAATTTATATTAATATTGGATTTCTCTATTATGCCACAATGCAAAAAGCTGCTTCAGAGTGCTTACTTCTGTAGCCCCCATGTAAACATGTGGGCACCTAAAATCTCTATTCAGTTTGCCCGAGTCCCCCCTGCCGTATGAGAGCTGCCTCTGCACAGGCATAAATATAGTCATTGTTTTTTCTGGCCAACAGTTTCCTTGCAGGCTTTAGATGCATGCCCAATTTATTTTTGGGCAGAGAACTCGGATCTTCCTACTCCTACTACCTCACTAGTGTCTTCCTGCTTCTGATCTGGGAAGACTGTTTTCTCTTTGGCATCGGAGAACCAACGTTCAAAGCCCTCACTGAATCCAAGACTCCGAAAGGAACCATGGTATAAAATTTTGGGACACACCCGCAGAAAGTTATTCCATGTTTTACAAAAAAAGGGGTGGGAGGGGCGAGTCACCCAGAACCTCTGCCATCTTTATGGGAACTTAGATAGGTGTTCATTTTTATTTATTTATTTAATTGCTTATAGTTTACAACAAACCTTTGCAATTAAAACATACAACATTTATACATCACAACCTAAAACTTCCTTTCTCAGCCCATAAAAAGCTAAAAGAAGACCTATATAATTTCAATGTAACAAAGACTTTTTCCTGAGAACAATCTTAAAATATCATTAAACAATTTAATACCAAATACAGTTTAAGATAAATGGCATGCTTTTAAAAATATCAGGACAGCAAAAGACATTGCAGTTTGGTGTCCTCCCAACATAATTACCAACAATGCTTCTGGATCGATGCATGCCGGATTTAAAATGAATTTAGAAAAGTAAAACACTTGCAACTGCAATAAAGCGGGACATTTTAGCAGCAAGTGGAACCAAATGTTCTCTAGAATATTACAATATCTGCAGTGAACCAATTCAAGGGGAATTCCTTTTCATATACACACAATGTAATTGGTCTGTAAAACATAACGGAACCTCATAAAATTGTCTGTCTGGAAAAACCTTCAAATAGGGTTTTGGGACTCCACACCTTTTTTATAAGCCTTTCCCAGACGACCATACAGACGAAATTTCCTGGTAATCTCACCAGCTTTTATCCAATCTGACAATAAAACTATAGTTTTTATTTTAGCCGGTTCTTCGATTAATGTTCCACAGACATATCTAGGTCCACTAAGAGCCATACAGTGAACTCATTCAACGGTGATTGGGTGCTGGCTAATTCAGAAAAGCCCATCTCTGAATAGAGCACAATTGCAGGTGATGTAAGAAACTTCCAAAATAATTGTTTCTTCCATTTTAATACGGCTATGGAGAGATTGTAAACCAAATTCATAACCGATCGCTACGATCGGTACTCAGGCATATAAACAATATAGAACTCCCCACCACAGAATCGCTTCATATTGGTCCGTTTATTCCAGTACCCAAAGTGTGGCCAGCTCCATGCTGTATAATAACTTTGGAAGAACCTTCCCCAGGTAAAAGTTTATAACTGGGATCATGGAGAAACTGGTGTATTCAATGTTTATCTTGCCCATTTGCGCACCCAGGAGTCGGGCGTTCCTCTTCAGCTTATCCCTATGAAACATATTTTTTGGGCAAGCAGTAACATAGAAACCCAGGTATTTGAAAATGTCAGTTGATGACAACCTAATGTCCTTTTTATGCCGTGCATAGTTGCATATCTTGTTTTTGCATGACCTGGATCTTACTTGGATACATTTTTAGACCATTATCATTCATGTAGAGAGCAAAGGCATTTATAAGTCGTTGAAGCCCCTAGGAGCATTGTCCAGGAGGAAGAAATCGTCGGCATAAGACAACCATGACAAACAAATATTGCCAATTTTTGGTGTAAGATTCCTTGTTCAAACCCCTATTTCAGCGATATATACATTGAAAAGACAGGGGGCCAGAATGCACCCATGCCATAGGACATTTCGTGTTACCACCCTCCCGGATCACACACACCCCATCACAACTGAGCCTCACCTAATTTGTGATATTTTCATGCAAAATAGCTAATGGGCCCGGTGGAAGACCCCATTGTTGCATAGGACAGATTGATCCACCAAGTCCAAAGCTGTGGGCAGACCAAATTATACCACACAAGTTGGCATATCATGACCGGGGTCGAATTTGAGATTGGATAAGCAGGAGCTAAAAGTAGCTCCTGGGAATTCAGCACTAACCAGTGAACAGGAGCTACCTTGTAGGGACAAGGAGCTAACACATAGCTTTCAGCAAATCTAACGTCCACATAATATGCACAAATATGAGTCCATTATTTAAGCCCCTTCTGCTTTAAATGGTGTATAGGTGTGTCCTAATGTTTATTTAAAGATTGTCTGAAATGCACAGAGTTAAATTCACATGGTTCTGGTTGTTCTGCATCAGTTGGCCTGTGGAGCCAAAAGTAGCTCCGGGTTCCTGCTGATGTCAAGAAACTAGGCTCTTCTAGGCTACAAGCAGGAGCTAAATGGCTACTAGCTCCCCTCAGTTTCGAACACTGCATGATCTCCCCAGGGTAGTTTCTGAATACAACCCATAAGATACCCATTGCAAACCGTGCCTACTGATCGCCTGAATCCTGTCTGATATTTACATAGGATTTGATCTCTCAAGGCCCATTCTTAAACTTTTTGTAAGAGAAGACCTGTCAACAGTTAGTCTGCGCCTATCAGCGTGATAGGGTGATAGTTACAAGGGGACACTCTATTAACATTTTTTTTAAAAATGGGTTCTACATAGGCATTTTTCCAGGTTTTGGGAGTCTGCTGTCGCTAGATCATGTCCTTAAACAAGAAAAACAAAATTCTGGACCAAAGCTTTGGAGACTGCTTAAAAACATATTTGGTAGGAGATTGGGACTGGCTGCAAGAGAACTACTTTTTTATATTTAGTTGTTTATAGTTACGCTCCACTTTGTTGCAAGGCCATTGAATCTCCCTCTCACCAATTAGGGACCTGTAGCGAGCCACAAGGAGGATTCTGACCTGAGGACATAGCTAGATGTAGTTTTATTCAATTTAAAAGTAAAAGGCTGTACTAACCCTATTGCTTCAGGGAGTTCCCTTCCTAACTAAACTAAGGTGCTCGATATCAAAATCAAAAGCAGTCCTCGGTTCAAACCTACCTACTAAACTACCCGTACCACAACAAAATGTAACAAATTAGGTGGAGTATCTTTCCCTCTTAGTTTCTCCCCTAAAAAGTGTCTCTGGTTTGGCTCTTTCCAAAAGTGTCTGTGGTTGTCCCAGGAATCTCTTCTAGGTCTAAATCCAACAGTTGGCAATTAGTAAAATTTAATAAAAGTTCCTCGCAAAGAAAAATTGTTTTAAAAAAAAATCATTTTTATTGGTTTTTACAACATTCAACAAAACCAGCAGTAGTTATCATAATACTGTAGCATCATGTATATATTGTTAAATAGCTACCGCTTACCCCTTACCCTCCCCCCAACTCGAGCCTACTCCACTTCGCATTCTGCTTCTCTTTCCTCCGGGGGTACCTCCCCTTCTGTATTTTCAAAAGTTTCCTGGTCGCTTAAGTAGTCCTGGGTGGACCCATACAATGTGGCCACTAAGTGTTTCCAGGCCGTCAGGGTTTCTGCTTCCTACTCCTCTCCCCTACTGCCCGCTTCATGCCACACTGCCTTTTCGGCTTCAGCCCATTTCTGGAGGTCACTCCACCAAACTTCTACTTTCGGTCTGTTGCGTGCTTTCCACCCCATGGCAATTCTGCGCTTGGCAAGTATATATGCCATGTCCTTTAAGCTTGCTCACAGGTTTAAATTGGCGCTTACTAGGGAACCCCCCTACCATGCATGCCCACACTGATTGCACGTTTAGCTTGATCCCTTTCTCAAGTAATCGTTGGGCTACTTCTCCCCAGAACTTCACAATTTCTGGACGTACCCAAAACATGTGTCATCCCTGCGTTTTCTTCCCTGCATTTGGGGCATGTTTGTGGTCCACCGTTCTTAATTTGAGGTATCCTCTGGGGGGGTCATGTATGCCCTGTGGGTTACGTATAGCTGTACTTTTTGTAGCCTCGCATTCCTAGACACTTTTTTATGGTACTCTTGAGCCCTCTCCCATAGCCCGTCGCTCATGCATTCCCCGGCTTCCTCTTCCCAATCTCGTCTTAATTGGGCCACTTCCTTTCCCACCCTGGACATCAGCAGCTCATAGATTCGAGAAACTTCATGCCCTCCCTCTGCTATATCATATATCGTTTCTATGGCTGTCAGCTTTATCTTCCAGTATTATTTCAGACCATGCCTCTCTGATCCGCCGTACCATTCTAGTATAAGTAATCTACTGCCCTACGTGTAGGCCCGTTTCCTCTGCCAGCACCCTGAATTCCTTTACTTCCCATGTCTCCCAACGTTGCTAGCCCCAGCGGTTCCCAATGCCTACGAATCTGCTTCCTTAGTTGCACGTCTCCTCCGGTCAATGCCACTTGCAGAGAACACAGGGTTGGGTTCTCCATGACCTGACCAGCTTTACGCCATATCTTCCATCCCAATCACAACATCCCGGGCACCCTTTTAGGTCAGATTTGGGCAGCCATATCACTTCTTTCAGAAAAAACGGGGCACACTCCGATCTCAACAGTTTGGACTCTGATGTCGAGTCTTCTGTTAACCATTTGACCACATATTGCAGTTGACTGGCCAAGTAATAGATCTCAAAATTAGGCAATGTTATACCCCCTTTATCATACTTGTTCTGCAACTTATATAGGGCAATTCTGTTCCTAGTTCCATGCCAAATAAAGCCCCTGCATATGCTCTGAATTTTGACAAACGCTTTGGTATCATGTATGGTATGTTCCCAAAAAAATGTAGTAGCCTAGGCAACACCACCATCTTCAACAGCGCCCCCCTTCCCATCTTGGCCAATGGGAGATTAGTCCAGAACCTCATGCTATTTTCAATGTTCGCTACCGCTTTCTCAGTGTTGTGTTTATATTCTGCTTCCACTGTGTGACAAATGTCAATCCCCAGGTATCTGAAAGTGCTGGTCTGCCATGGTATTTGTAAGACTGGCAGTTGTTCCCGCGGGACCCCTAGATACCTCCCCAGGGGGAATATACACAATTTCTTAGGATTAACTGCAATGTCAGAGAACAACGCAAATCGCTCCATTAATTCTAGAATGTATTGAAGATTTTCCTCAGGGTATCTCAAGTATAGTAGCATGTCATCTGCATATAATGAGATTAAGTGTGATCCCCTTTTGTGTAAATCCTGACTTCCTCGTATTGCTGTCTCAAGTAGATCATCGAGGGTTCCAATGCTAGGATGTACAACATCGGTGGACCAAGGGCATCCTTGTCTGGTGCCCTTAATAAGTTGCCACCTCTCCGAGATGATCGCTCCCGTCTTAACTCTGGCAAGCGGTGAACTGTACAGTAATTTCACCCTCTTATGGTACCCAGACCCCATCCCATATTTTCTTAGAGCTGCCATCAGCCAAGGCCCTGGCCTTCACTGCATCAAGTGATACAATTGCAATCTCGCACGAGTCTCCTACTGTGTGCTCTATGACCCGGTGGAATCGTGTGAGGTTGTTCGGTATGCTTCTACACGGGACCTATCCGGACTGATCAGGGTGTATTAATCTGCTTATAACCTGTCTCATTCTATTTGCCAACACAGCCGTGAGTATCTTGCTGTCCTGGTTCAGCATCGGCAGCGATCTATACGACCCGCAGTCCGTGCTTGGCTTATTGGGTTTGGGGAGTGGGATAATGATTGCCTCTCTCAGGGATTCTGGTAGTGTTCCTGTTTCAAATGCCTCATGTAACATTGCGGGCAGCGAGGGGAGCACTTATTTCCTATACATTTTGTAGAACTCACTGGGGAGTCCATCCGCTCCTGGGGTCTTACTGGTGGGTAGTTGCTCAACCACCGCTTCTAATTCTTCCAATGTAATTGGGGCATCTAGGTCCTCTCGGTCTTCAGCACTTATTTTTGGCAGGCCAATATCCTCTAGTGTTTCCATTATCTCGCTACTTTCACTCCTTCCTTCTTCCCCGTACAATCGTTTATAGTATTCAAGGAACTCTCCGTTCACGCATTCTTGGGTATCCAATATTTGCCCACTCTCCCCCACTATTGTTCTGATCGTTGGTCTGGGGGGTCTCACTTTTATACAACCATGCTAGCAATCTCCCCAGATTGTCTCCCCCTGCATGTTGCCTCTCTATGTATTTCTTGTAGTTTAGATTGCACAATCTCTCCCAGTGCTATGCGCATTCCTGCTGCAATTGGCTTATGGTTTCAGCATCTTCCCGGGAGTTAGCTCCTTTACCCAAAACTGTCTCTAGTTTCGTGTCTGCCTTTTGCAGTTCCCTTAGTATACCTCCCTGCAGCCCTTTGGATTTGGCTATAGCAGATCCTCTCATCACCACCTTAAATGCTTCCCATAGAGTGCCAGCGGATTCAACACTCCCAGTGTTATTTCCAAAGTATTCTATAATTTCTTCTCTCAGGTCCTCCCTGAACACTGTGTCTTTCAATGCTTCAGCTCTGAGTCGCCACGTTGGGATCCGAACCCTGGAGGCAGATATTGCCATGTTAGGACCACTGGCGAGTGGTCCGAAAGGACCCTCGCTTTGTACTCTGATCGCACTATTTCCGCCATCATCTCCTGTGAGGCAAATAAATAGTCTAACCGTGTGTACAAGTTTTGTGGGTAGAGTAATGCGAATACTGTATCGTGTGGGTGGTGTAACCTCCACATATCCTCTAGCCGGAGGTCTATCAACGGGGTCTTTAGGGTTTTGGCAGCGGGGGTGGGTTTGTCTGATTTCCTGTCTGACCACCCTTGGGTCCAACGTGCAGTTAGTCGCCTCCCCATATCACCACCCCACCTCCCCCACCAGGTACGGGTTCATTTAGCTATATAGGGTCTTAAAGTAAGCCACTGTGTCTTGATTCGGGGCATATGTATTGATAATGCATATTTCTCTATTTTCTATCAATCCCCTTATTACCACCATCCTCCCATCCGCCTCCACTGTGGTCTGTAGCAGTTGGAAAGGGACATGTGGTGCTACCCAAGTGATCACCCCTCTGGCATAAACCGAGTACGTTGCACCTATGATGGTCCCCTTCCATTTCCTCTATCACCTCTTGTTTATCTTTCGTGAGACGTGTTTCCTGTATTAGGGCTATATCTATTTTCTGCCTTCTTAAGTACATAATAATCGTGTTCCTCTTCAGGTAACTGTTGAACCCCCGGACATTCCAGGTAACTATCTTAAGGTCCTCCATATTTCGACCATATCCAGTCCCCTCCATTGTCCTTCCTGTCATCCGCTTTAAGCGCAGGCGTGCATGTGTGTAAGCTCGTTTCCCAACAAATAACACTGCAAATCCCCCAACTCCCTTCCCATCCCCCACCCTTCCCTTCCCCAACTCCCCAAATGGGAGTACGGATCTAATGTGCGATTATAATCGTCCCAAAGTCAATATATACGTGCTGTACTCATCTCCATAGGATTTATATGTCCGCATGTGCGGCCTTGCGAAGGCACCGATTCACTTCTCCAGCTCCCTCTCCGCCTGACGGGCAGTTCCTTGCATCCAGCCATGCCATCACATCCTCTGGTGAGTCAAAAAAAGGGCCTCGTTTTTATGGAGCACTTTCATTTTTGCCGGATACAACAGCATGTATCTGTAGCACGCCTCCCGCAGCCTCCTTTTGGCCGCCACATAGTTCATACGCTGTCTCTGCACCAAGAGGGTGTAGGCCAGGTACGCCGTGATGGTTGCTGATGCTCTGCTTATTGTCCCCCCTTTGCAGAAATGTTCCAAGATCTCTGTCTTTATAGTTCAGTATTTTAGTAATGACCGGCCGCGGGGGGGCTCCCGGTGACGGCTTTCTGACCAAGGCTCTGTGCGCTCGTTTCACTGCGAACCCCTGGCTCACTGCTCCGCTGGTTATCTCTTGCAATAATATATTCTCAACGTAATTTGTCGGGTCCGATCCTTCCTCGCCTGCCGGAGTCCCACAATGCGTACATTATTTCTGCTTGTTGTAACGTATGGATCTTTTTGGCATTGGTCGAGCACGTGCCTGTGTTGGCATGTACCTCCTTTTCCAAGTTCCTTGTGCGCTTGGCTAGCGCTCGAACATTTTGTCACAGTAGATTAACGTCCACACTTACTGCGTCAATTTTGCACTTGAGCGAGGCCTTCAATTCCTGTTGCATGTGCTGTCCCTTACGTTTGGCCCCTTCCTCTGCCGGTGGTGATTTAGAAAACTCCTCTAGGGTAGGTTGTTGCCCCTTGGCTTTGGGCAAGTTAAATGTCATCTTCACACGAGTAAGGCAGACGTGTCAGGTGCTGCTTTGTGATAGGTCTCAATCCCCGAGTTGGGGACCGTTTGTTCTGTTTTTGGGGGTTTCTTTTTTGTTGACTTTTACCGTGCCCGTTTACAGATACTGTTTGCTCAGTGGTTCCTCCGGTTGCCCAGTGTGCACTCGGGCCCGCTTCCAGTGCGGTCCACCTACGCTCTTTGGTTTGGGGCAGCGCCCTCTCTGGGCCGCCCAAGCACCCGGCGAAATAACATCAATGTTCAGCTCTTCTAAGGATACATTGTTTTTTTCTGCCATGCGTGCACGGAGCAGGCATGCGCCTCTCAGGGAGGCTTGCTAGTGGGAACTATGTGCACAGCTCGTTGTATGCACATGGATTTCTACCACAAGCACAGGCGTAGTGCAGCTCGCGGTGCTCCAGTGTGTGGTCGCCTCAATGACTCTCTCCAGGTGACTGCAGCGATCCGTAAGGGCACTTGTATTTGAAGGTACGTTGGACCTACTGCTGCGTGGTCCTTCACTCAGCGTGTCTCAACAGCAGCCCGTGGTCTCATTAACACAACAGTGGAGTCTTCTGCGGACAGTTGAAACACCCTTTATTCCTCCTCTCCCAGTCTATTTTCCGCAGGCTCCGGCGGGCTGCCGTTTTCCTAGCCTATGTTGTTAGTTTTTAGGCCCGCTCCACGCACACAATGCCAGGTACATTGTTGCCTCTCTTGTATCCATTACCGAATGATCAGGTTGGTTTGTCTGCTTCTATCCCTCTGCCGTCTGGGTGCTCCGCACTGCAGCTGACTCTCTCATTGTTGAGTACTTGCGGGCGTGCGTATACCCAGATCTGTCTGGTGGTAGACCCAACGCATTTAGGCTTAATTCCAGCCCCTGAGTTGGTTCAGGCCCATGGTGCTTCTCAGTGGCCAGCCGCCGCTATTTTGGTATTCCGTGTCCACCTCCTTCAGTTGTCTACTTTTAGTATAAGTTGCTGTTTGCTCCTGCTGGTATATTCTGCTCTACGGATATTGTACCGTATGAACCCCTCCTCACTTGGGTTGGGCTGATGTGGTTGTACTAACCCTGCTTCTCGGTTTTGCCTTATGTGTCTGTCTTATCTGTGCCTCCATGCAGGCACACAGTGTCTCTGCAGGGCTCCTGAGTCCTCTGTTATGGCCAGTCTGCATGTGTTATGGATTCCTATCTTCATATGGGTGTCAATTTCACCAGTCTCGTGTTAAGCCCATTCTCTGTAGTTCAGCGCTGGCAACTATGTAGCCACGCACAATGTTTGTCAGTAGTCCCCATCGTTCGAGGGATTACGTTTTTCAGCTGCATATCCACGCCTCATCTCAGCTGTTTCAAGGCAGTGTTTCCTTGCACCTTAGTCACTTTACAAATCCGGGGCTGCATAAATTCGTCAATGTCCCCGAGCCCTCCAGCCGGGCAGCTCCTCATTTCTGTGTACTTGTGCTATTGCTCCTCTGTTTCTATTGGCATTATTGTTGTCCTGCGCATTCTTGCGGCACACAGTTATATTCGTCTGCACCTCCTGAGCGCTGGCTGCACTACATGATCTCCATCCGGCTCTTCCTCTCGTTGCTGCAGGCTTCCCCGCGCTCCACCGCCGTGCTCCCAACCTCCTGTCCATTTTGTTACTTTCACTGCTTTCTAATCCTTCATTAAATGGGCAGTCTCCGCTTCCGTCAGACTTCGGCCAGCTCCTCTTGGTGCATTGCAGCTGTCCTTCGACGCATCTTTGTCCTCACAGCGCCATCTTGTTTTTGTCCGCAAGCTGCCGTCTGTAAACTTCACAAGCTCACGGTTTTTCTCTCACACCGCAAATTACTCCGTACTTTTGACCGGTGCACACTCCATGTGTTTAAACTCCAATAGATACCACTTGACACTTCACAGCAGGCGCAAAAAGCATTTCTTTTACTGGATCATTGGCGGATCAGCAGGAGCATCTAGGAATCTCAACCTATTCCGTGGACATGTAGCCACGCCCCACAAAGAAAAATAGTTGTCATTTTTTCCTCGATGCCTTAAGGTTTCTAAATGTTTATCAACAAAAAAAGTTCCAGTCAAAACAAAATGACCAATTTTCTTTATGTGGAGGGATATTTCCCTGTTCCCGCTCCACCACTTGTGTAGGTCTCTCCCCACTAGGTCCAGATAAGTGGTACCTCTGTGCTCCCATCGTATGTTTTTTGCTTTCTTAATTGTGCCCTGCTGCCTCCCTTGGGTTTATCTGTCTCGGTGATTCTCTTGGTTTTCTGGGGGTATTGGTAACCCTTCTCTTTTAGTTCTCTGTAAGGGTGCAGAAGTAAAGCACGGACATAAAGGTGGCATGTTCTTGGTTATAAACTTGTATTTATTCATAAAAGGGTGAATCTATGCCTCTGTATCCATAAAACTAAGAGGGGTTTCCCTACCCCAAAGAAAGAGTGAATTGTCGTCTGTCACTCTCGTGTCTCAAACCTACCTCTATCACTAACAATCTAAAGTAACTGTGCAAGAATGATCTCTTCTTGAAGGAAAACGTGTTCTTTGTGTTTTCAACCAACAGAAAAGCTCTGTCTCTCTGGTAATAAAATGTGATGCAAAATAATGTTCCACAAAAGCAAGATTCCAATGCTAGGGTTGTGATCATTTCCTCGAGAGGACTTCTTTTCTTAGGCTCGGTTCTTTGGGGCTCCTGAGCCCCCTTTTCTCTTACATAAAATGTCACTGGACAGTTCATTAGGTAATGTGTCTTGTGTTTGTGTTTCTTTATCCTAGCATCTTGGCACAGTTAACTATCAAGCGTAGGATTCCTTGTCAGTTACAGGATTCTTTTATCCTCTTGTTCTCAACTTCTCATGTGGGTGCGAGTCCCAGACTCGCAATACTTGACACGTCTTGGTTCGCTCTCCTGCCAAGCCAGTTTCCTTGTTGAATGTGTCTCTTTTTCTGTCAGGGTCCCAGACCCTCTTTTCCTCACGCGAGTGCGGTTCCCAGAATCACACTGGTGTGTTAAATCCACTCGGTTTACTCTCCTGCCAAATATGCAACTCGTTTAGGATCTGTAAAGGCATCCAGAAGTAAGACACAAGACAACAGATTCCACTTTCTAATCAAAAGCTTTATTTTACTTAAAATTCTGGATGGAGTAAGGCCTAACTTGCCCTAAACTAAGGTGGAATTTCCCTACCTAAAGAAATGAAGGATACATCTGAGTCTGTAGATTCAAATCAAAATTCGGTCTGTGTCCAAAACAGCAAAAGGAATAGTGTTCAACATAAAGTTCTGAGCTTCTTCCAGCTCTTGGCTTCCCCTTCCCCAAGTTCAGTACAGTTCCGAAAAGGCCTTGGGGTTCCCTTCCCCAAGAGTTCAAAATCTTCCAGCTTCAAAAACCAATATCCGTTCAAATCTTGGAGCTTTCAATATAACACAAGTTCAAATCTTTAGTCATCCAAGCCTTTCAATAGTTCACATAGATTGCTCCGTTTCTTCATTTATAAGTCACTCCAGCAACTGTTGAAAAAACACAAGCTTCTTTACATTTGCTTTCTCAAGTAAGGGGCACTTTGCCTAAGTGCATTTGTCAGACCACCCATTGCAGGTCACGCGACCGATTTCCCATGCACTGTGATGAGCTGTCTGTATCCTTCAGTTGGTTTTTGCCAACACAGGCTTTCTCTATTAACCTTTAGTTCCTTGGGCTCCTTTATACTTGACCAATAATTCGTTTTTCGTATCTTCTTTGGAATCCTCTTAGCTTTGCCACCACTTGTGGCTTACACATTTTAATCTGTGGTATTTCCCATTAGTATCACCTTGCTTTATTGCTTTTGATCTATATGGTTTTCGATTATACATTTAATGTCTTAGTCACTTCGTTATTCAAGGTTACTTGTTTCAACTTTCAAAAGTGCTTGTAATGGCTCGGTATTCAAATGTACTTGCTTTGGCCATTCATAGTACTTCTAACAGTTCTTTGTTCGGCATTCATACATGCTTGTTTCCAGTCCCTGGAGCACCCCGGTACGAGTGTTCCCTATTTTTCACTCATCGGTGGTATGCAGCAGCTCCTTCAGGCTTCTCTGCTTGGTTTCCCGCCTTCCTTTCGGGGGAGCCACAGCGAGCAGCGCTCGCCGTCCTGTAATTCTCTAGCTCGTAGTCCTGCTCTTCCCCGGTGATTGCTACTGAGAGCACCACTTGCACTCTTGGAGACCTGCAGCGACCGGCAGGCTTCGGTCCCCCACAGCGCCTGCTGTGGGCGCGACGCAGGGAGGACAGCAGGATTTCAGACCCTCTCACGGCCAGCCTTGGCCCCTGCGTCCGTCCCTCACTCCTGCTCGGCACAGCTTCCCTCAGGCCTGTCCCTCTATTGCCCGCTCTGACCCAGGCTGCATCTTTCTCTCCAGGCTGTCTCTCTGTTGGGCGGTCACCCTTTTATACACCTGGAACTTGTAAAATGACCACACGTGTGACCATAGTGAAACCTATTAGCTGGACATGCCTGGCTATTAGAACTGAACTCCTCCAATACCCTCTTACTCGTCTGGGTACCAAAGTGGTGTTTAGGGAGGTTTGAATGAATGGAAGTGTGCATAACTCCCGGTTGTTTCCTCCATGTCACAGTATTAAGGTGTAATGCCTGTGGGTGGAGGAAAGGATAATAATAATTTGGCATTTATATAACGCTACGAACCCTCAGGTATTTGAGCGCTGCTTATTATTACCCACGGTGTGTGGTGCTCATTTATCGACCTCTGAAGGATGAAAGGCTGAGTTTGGCCCTGCCGGGATTCGAACCTGCGTTGGCAGGCTCTGCACGGATGTCAAAGCGAGCGCTCTACTCGCTGTGCCACTTGACCGGATGCTCATTGACCGATGTGAAGTCCAAACCTAATAGTCCGTCCTCCATCAAAACTAACCCAAGCTGACTCTTCCACTATTAATACATACCAAAAGACCAGGAGAATGACTCCCTTCTCCTGTGAATGCTTCCCAGCACAAGTCTCTTCAATATGAGATCTACAAATAGTCTCTGGCTATTCCTTGTAATAGCTCCTTCAGTTCTTTCCATGGATCTTCCCAGCCCCTTTTTGTATTTGTTCCCTCTGTTTCTCCAAACACCTTTCTTCTTCTCGAGATATGTAGACGGTCGCTGTCTTACTCTTATTCCTCAGTCTTGCTACTTACAGGAGCATCTATCCTATTTCTTATACTTTTGCCAATCACTGGGACGGGGTAGGTCAGTCCCCTGGATGATATTTACTCTATATATACTCTTGTAAATCACTGAGACAAGGATGCAGAGTCCCTGAGTGATCTTCACTCTTTACGCCTCGCTCCCCGGGGTCACCCTCCCTGTACCTATATTAAAGGGAATCTGCATCTCTGGGTTGGCATTCTATGTCTTCTCCATGGTCGGCCGGAATGATTCTCTTGTTCATTCTGTGTCGCTCTTTTAACACGCTTTGCTTTTCTTTTTCGCTTTCAGCGATGAAAGGTTTTTTTTCTTTGGTTCTGTTCCACGCCACCTATTTCTTCCTTTGGTCTGTTGGTCAGGTTCTCCACCCATGAACAGACTTCCTCGCGTCTGTTTTTGGCGTATCGCCTACTCAGCATACCAAATATAGGGCGCTTCACTGGCCCTTCTTGGGCATCCCTCCACTGACTCTTATGGATTTCATCCGTGCTGCTGGTCGAACAGCGTGCTGATCTCTACTTCTCTGTAGCTGCTTTTGGACATCCAAGGCAGCGTCTCCCTCTGTTTCCCAGGCTCCTTGATCCGTCCAGTTTGAAACTCCCAGGTCTCACTACTTTGCTCTCTTGACCTATGCCACAATGCTGGTGCTTCCCCAGCTTTCACGGAAAGTCCTTCCTTTGTGTTGGATTAATATTCACTATGCCTCCTGTTGCCTTCCTGTTGTCAGTACTTGACAGACAAGCACTCTGCATTACTCTCAAGCCAGGACTGAGACTCGGCCACTAGGGAGTCATGGTTTTGGTCAAAGACTTTTATTAAAATAAAAGGTGCCCCTGCTCTAAGAGATGTTTCGCTACCTAAAGGCAAAACTAGGGGTCTGTCAGCATCAGAATGTCTAAAGCAAAAGTGTGCTGTGTCCAAAGTACTATGCTGGCTCTCGCATTCTAATAAACTAAACTCTTAAGTGAAAAGGGTAATGTCTTTGGCCTTGAGTGGTTCATAAATGTTCAAAAAGGAAAATAACTCCACACAAAAATTACAACAGGATAGAGCTCCTTGTTCCAGAGGGTGGTTCCTTTTCCCTGGATTTCTCTTCCTTTGGTGTTTTATTAAACAATACCAGTTCCTTGGGTTTTTCTTGATTAAATGATAAAAATGATATACAAAACAACTTAGCTCTCTTTGTCTCGTTAGAATAATTGGTGTACTCGCCTGCCAGGTTTTCACCCCTCTTCTTATGATCAGCACAGCCTTTTTACTAATCTTAATACAGCTTTCTCAGGACCTCTTTAAGGCATGCATTTCCTATACAATGTTTAAATTGTCCTTGCCTGGTGCACTTCCCTTCCAGAGCTTTATTTTACTAACACAATTGCTGCTGCCTGGTATAATTCCCGACCTGGGCTTTTCTCATGTGGGCTCTGCACACCCCTCCAATCTGGATAGGATATTATATTTGCATGGTATATTAATTATATTGCCAGGACTTACTTTACATGTGTATTGCATGTACTCACACAAACTTGAAAGTCTTGTTTCTCTTCCGTCCTTTCTTTCAGAGAAATAATCTTTCGCTCTTTCTCTCATATATCCTTCTTAATATTAATTTGGTTTTGGCATGCCTGCCAATACGCCACGGCGTCCCCGCCTTCTTCAAGTGGATTTACCGGTTCTGGCTGGCTTATTCTACTTCTCACGCGGCAAGCTGGTAGTGGTCGTACAGTGTTTCCCCTCTTGGTTGCCGCATCCATTTCTCAGCTTCTCTGACTTTCGTGGTCCCTGCTGGGCTCTTCTGCTTCGTGTCTGCTAGGCTCTTCTACTTTGTGTGTTAAGGCAGCGGCAAAGGCTGCCTCCAAACACATGTTGGCTCCTGGTGTGCCTGCCGCGTGTTTCTTCCCGTGGTCTGCTTCCCTTTCTTTTGTGGTTCCCTAGCAAGTCGGCTCAACGGCTCTCTAGCTTCATGGTCTCTCTGATCTCAAAGAGAGATGCAGCTTTCTCCCTCCAGCGGCGCGCCTCAGTCAGTGAAATACAATGCTAGTTTCCTCTGCCCAGCCCTGTCAGGTGTGCAACACAAACGTACTAAACAGTTTACCTGTTACATCTAGCAGTGATAATAATCTGTAATTCTTAGGGCTTTCTCTATCACCCTTTTTGTATATCGGCAGTGGGGTGGCCCTTAGCCAAGTTACGAGAACAGCCTTTTTTTTGCACACCTTTTCAAATGGTATTTTCAATACCAGTGCCCATGCACTGGGGTCTGATTTCAGTGCGGCATTGGACAGCCCGTTATGCCCGGGGCTCGTGAACCTATCCGCTCCTGCAGAGTCTGTCCGTGGAAGCTGCTGAACCACACAATTCCTCAAAGATGTTTGATCAACTACTGGTAGAATTAACAGCAGAAGTTCCAACACCCCAGAGGGAAAGGGAAATTGGATCAAATTAAAAAGTCAAACTTCTGGCTTCAGCTAGTTGAGAAATCTGCAGAGGATGAAAACAAGAATACAAGGTTACTTCTGCTCTTAAATATTGACACTTTCCACTTTTAACCCTGGACAACTTGCAGTACCTGTTCTACCTCCACAAAGTGCTGGGAGGTGCAGTTTGGGTGAAGAAAGTAAAAACTCAATCCTTCTAGAAACTCCTCTTAGGCAGATGGATCTCTTGTTTTCTTCCCTCATAACCAAACTGTTTATCAGATATCAGTATAAACTATTCATCATAGTCTAGTTCATTTCTACTTTTCTCCTAAATTGCCAGGAATTCTGTTCTACTCATGTTTTAAAATCTGTTGAACTGTTCTAACTAAGATGAAACTAGACGCAAACTTAGCGCTTATTGAGTCATTAAATTACCCAAAGTCTCTTTAACACACTGTGCACGCGTTCCAAAAAGAGTGTCCAGAAAGAATATTGCAGTTCCGTTTGAACGCGCAGGGTGAAGAAAACGTTTTTGTGTGTAGACTCGGGAGCGGCCTGTCGCAACCGGAATACTAATCTCATCCAGGCACGAAGATCATTTGTTTACAAACCAACACTGATCACTCGACTATGCGAAACAAGTAATACTGTGTAACAGACTCTAACCAAGCGCCTGTCGGAGCCACTACCTCTATGGCATGCGCAGTTACGAAAACTACAAAGATCGTTTCTTCCACAGCACAGAAGTAATATCCTCTGTCTTTGCCTACAAGTTATGAATTTTCTCATCAAAGTTATGCGCGCTTCATCCCCTGAACCTGCTAAAGACAGGAAGGACAATGAAAGGCAGTTTGGAATGCCAATTCAAACCCTAGAAACCTTAGTCCTCCAATCAATTCCCAGGTTTTCTTCTCCAATCAGTACCTAGCTCCTTCATGTTGGTTTTGGGAGCTCTGCATCTAAGAACATAGTAGTCGAGGACAAAACAAAACCGAGAACAAATGCCTACTGTGAGTGGATCTAAAATAACTTAAGAAACATTCCTAACAGTGATTTGACCTATACAAACTTGACAGTGAGCTCTTCAATTTTATCATGGCAATGTAAATGTCAACCACATTAGGGGTTAGTAGCCATCTCCCCTCATGTCTTCAATTCCAAAATTCCACCTACTGTACTTAACAAAATTACACCTAATGTATCCATTTGCACGCAGGTGTTGGATTTATCGTGGAACCTTGGGTGTCACCCTTATCCTTGGACAGCTTTTGCCTTATAGATCTAGTTTTTCCACTGCAAAGCAACGAAACCATCTGTTGCCACTGCCCATTAAGGGCTGTGTACCTTCTTCTCAACCAACACTTGTTTGGTCTTTTTATTCTTCTTATTTTAGCCTCCGTGAGAGGGTTAGAGTAAGCCTCTCTAACTTTTCTCATTTGTCTACCCATCAGCCTTTTAGCATCTCGATCTTCCTGAACCATTCCCATCCCATGGCATGTTCTATTACTGCCTCTTTACCTGCCACCCCCACATTGAGGACGGCAGATTCGGATGAATTCTTCATAAGCAACGCTTGGGGCTAGTAAATGTGTTGAACAATCAACTACATATCCCACATTCAAGATAGACTTTTGTTAACTCTGTATCAATGACGATACCTCAGCTGTGACACAGTGAACTCTCTCAGTATTACCTCCGTTAACTTTTACAGGTTCAACAAAACTAAAATCTGCTAATGATAAAACTCTCGATGCAGGTATACGTTTACAAACTTTGAGCAAATCTGTCCTATTAGTACAATTACCCATGAATGTCAGTGGGCCTCTGCACAAAGTAAAAATATTTGATTCATTAACTTGAGGAGTAGGAGCAGGTTGCAAACACGACAGGGGTCGTAATGGACCGGTGCATCCAAACGGTCAACATTGGGTCCCAATAGATCTTGTTCCACAAGCAGACTCGTCAGTTTCCCTCTAGCTGGTACTACAGTAGGCGCTGTCATTACCGCATTTTTCCACTTGCCTTGCGGCTTGTCACCCAGAAGCCAACTGGTCAGTGTGCCGGGAGACTTCTGCCCACCAGCCCGTCTCTTGGTGGAATTCTGCCTGGTTTTCATATTTTGAATTTGTTCAGGCATTATTGCCCTAAAGCTTAGTGGCTCAGCAGGTTCCGGTTGAACCTTGCTGAGGGTTTTTCGATTTGCTGCTTGTATCCGCATTCTGGCCCATTTAGCCAAGCGCCTTTTGATTAAGAGATTTGTACATGGAAAGGTCTTCCTCAACTTCGGCTTCATCCGGCATGTTTACTCCTGTAGGTATTAGGATAACTTCTTGTTCGATATTTTCATGTACCAATTCTGTTGCTATGGCCGGTTCGGTCATTCCACTGCTTTTTTTTTGCACTTCACCTTATTTAAAGATCGATTGTTCAATTGTCCTACGACAGCACCCTGTTTTTTCACATCCTCCAAAATGACTCCACACAATTTAAGCAGGATTTTTACTGCAAAATTCAATACACCATCTGCGGTTTTGATGTTAATGCTGAGATCTGGCATGTTAGTACAGCATGTCCCGTTTGTTATAACTTCCTCATCATTGACTGGATCCTTAATTGTTCCTGGAAAGAGGTTTGGCGACACAGTTGCTGCGAGTTTGCTTGTATACACTGGAAGCTTGTTGATGTACCCTCCAGTGCAACTTCGGCCGAGGGGACAGGGCTTTGCAGGGTGGCTCCTAGCTCTGTAGCGTTCCCGTGTACTGTTGCTTTGGTGACACCATTCATGCAGACCCTGGCCTTCTGCAATAGCAATTGGCGTTACACATCTGGCACCAGTACCGGTTAGTTTATAGCAGAGTGCCAGTAACAAGTTGTTGTCAACGTCGCCCATAGTCTGTATTTGTATAATCCAATTGCGCCGTGTTAAAGCTAGTAGCCTCCTGTGCCCCTCCTGGTTTAGCATGTATATCTGCCGACTGGAACTAGGTGGTGATTTTACCAATGGCTGCCGTGCTGCTATGTACCACTCTGTTGCCTGCTGCAGTGGATTGGGTCAGCACACGAGCCTCGCCAGCATCTTTATTCCTTTTCGCCACGTCTTGTTGGCAGCTTTACGCAAGGCTTACCATTTCTAGGTTTCTGCGTCCTGGGCTTTGTAGATGCTTTACCCAGCATTGTTTTAAGACGTTCGTATTGGATTGATTGATATTGATGTAAGCCGTAGTCCAAACAGTCCGAAAAAACAACCACCACCACAGCACCACTCACCTGGTTCCTTCGTGTGGTTTCGTGTAGCTGGTCAAAGTCACCCAGCCAAAGCCCACAGCCCACAGGAACACAGTAACAAACGTCCTGCACGCTCCACGCTCCCCCTGCGAGGTGCTGGGTGTTTTGTAGGGTTCTTGGTCTCCAACTGCCTTGATGAAGATAGTAGAAATACTGTGTGCAGACCACACAGTAACACACTCCCTGTACACTCCGCACCATTACAGTTACAATTGACAGGGAAGTAGACTACCACAAATGAAGGGCAACCTGATGCTTAGCCAGGAGCAGAGCCATGTCCACCAGTTGGAGCTGTTCCTTCGCAATTCGAGGAACATTACCCAATATGCAATAATGTAATAGTCTTGCTTGTAATAGTTGCAAGCTTAGAAACGTTTCGGTCAAGGAGAAAGCCACTGGTTTGTAGAACCATGCCATGTGAATCTAATTTGCATCATTCATCATACAGTGTGGGCATGCCCCAAGGACACAGGGATCCAATTTCTACATTTTTAGGGGTGTAGTTCACTTTGTGGATACGTTTCAAATGCAACAATGTATGCTTATAGGTAAAAAGAAATTCTTAAAATGTTTGCATCTATATTGCCAATCTAGATGCTCGGTTGCTTGATCGAAGTCATATTACCTTCAGCACTCCATTCTCTGACCATCTTGTAGAGACCTTACATCGTTTTTCTGCGATCCAGCTTTTGTAATGTATGCTAAAAAATCTGGAAATGTTAGATAAAACCCTCTTTAATTCGGATTGAATTTCAGCATCGATCATCAAATGTACTAATGAAACACCCCATTGCCCCAAATCTCCTTAAGGTTCTCAAATGTAATAAATTCGATTTCTTTCTAAGCAAGTTCTCCAATTCCACAATTCCCATGTTGGCCAGATCCCTGCAGATGGCAGTATCAAAGGAGCTGTTAACCCTCCAGATACTCTCAAAACATATTAGTTGGCATGGGTTGGTCTTCTGGACAGGACACTAGGCTTGAATAGATAGGTGGACAGTATGGACTTCTCTTATTTTTTTTTTCTCTTCAAGATAGCCTTTTATTGAGTTTTTACAGTACAGTTAAGCACAAAAATTGCAACACAATCAAAAAGAAATTACAGGGGGAGCGGAGCAGCCGATATTGCAACAGTACATCAGAGAAGAGACAGTGTTGTGTTTTGACTATTAGTCATAACAATTCATTGACTGGGCTCGATGGAGGGCTGAAGTTGCTGCATTTTAGTGTCTAGTTCTGGGTTGGATGTGACAGTGGGAGTGGTAGCCTAGTAGTAGGCCTGTGGTTGGCCGAATGGGTGTGAGACATGCGGACCTCTATGTCGTGAAGGGGGTTGTTATGGGGGGAGTTGGCGGGGGTAGTGTGGACGTTTGGAGGAGTCAGGAGGGATGTGGTCAGTTCTTCGTGCACCAACGAAGTGCAGGTGGTTGGCGGACCATCTCTGGGAATTGGTCAGCATAATCTAGAAAAGGAGCCCGGGTACTGTAGAATCTCCCCATGCTTCAAAAGCGAATGGCTGTAATATTTTACGCAACTATTGTCCCAGAATTTCCTCCACCACATGGAAAGTACAGGACCACTCGATTGCTTCCAGAATCGGGCTTTGGTGATTTTGGCTGCTGTGAGGAAGTGTTTGCCCTGTCAATGGGAACGCCCCATCCCCCGTGTTTCTCAGCAGTTCAATTCCCAGGTCCCATGGTATTGTCAAGCCCATGATCAGTCGGATCTGTTCTAGGACCTCCCTCCAGAATTGGGTTGACTTAAGGCATGTCTTTAAGAGATGTTGTAGTGAGCCCGTTGTTTGACAGCCCCTCCAACATTGTGGCGATAGTGCTGTTACTTTTGTTTAGAATTTCTGAGGTGATGTACCATCTATAACATGCCTTCACCGCCCCCTTCTTATTCGCGATACACTTAGAGCTCTTGTGCATACGGGACCAAATGTGTCCCCAGTCTTCCAGCCCCAGCTCCCTTTCCCATTTAAGCATGTAGTTCTCCTTCTTGGTGAGGCCGGCTTTATCTAGGATTTTTTAGAGGAGTGAAATTTTCCCTTTTGGGGCCGTTGATGTTAGGGTGCGCTCTAGCGCGTTGAATTCCCTGGCACCATGGGTTTTTATTTTGTTTTGTGACATCTAGTGCCGTAGTTGGGCATATCGGAATCTTTCCGTTTCTGGGAGCTGGATTTGTGCCTTGCATTCCTCAAATGATAATGAGGTCCCGTTGGTGAAGAATTCCAAAATTTGATTTAGTCCCCCCCCCTTCCCACCATCTGCAGAAACCTGCTGGAGAAGTCTGGGTTGGTCCATATCCGTTGCCCCATTTACGAGCCTCCATACTCCAGTGTTGAACTGTGTTTTTGCTGGATGTTAATCCCTCTCAAGCTATTGTAATGTGTGGCAGAGTTGCAAGTGGAGATGGACTCCATGCGTCCTCCATTTGCTTCCATCGGGGCTTGTTGGCGGTTAGTTGCCAGGTGAGGGCTTGTGAGAGTTGTCCGGAAGCAGGACTCTCTCTTGTCCATTCGTGGTTTTTTCTTCCTACCCCAATACGTATTTTAGCATCCCTTTTTGTAGCTTTTGTAGCCTTTATCTGGGATGGTGAGTGGCAGGGCGAGGCTCTGATAGATTAGTTTTGGGACTAGATTAATTTTCAGGACTGTACTTCTCCCCAACCATGACCCCTCTTGTTTATGCCAGCGCTCTAGGCCGTTTCGCAGGTCCCTGAATAGTTGAGGGAAGTTAGCCCAGTATACTCGCTCAATTTTATTCGGTATCTGAATCCCTAGATAAGTGATGTGGGATCTAGTCCAGGGGATGGGGCCTGCGTTTGCCAGTGCTTCTTTACGCCTCTGTGAAATATTAATCCACAGGGCCTTTGATTTTGCATAGTTGACCCTAAAACCTGATGCCTCGCCAAATGCCGAGATCCCCTGCCAGAGAGCTTCCAGGGAGTCCTCAATCTGATCTGGGTTAGGGTGAGAAGTACGGCATCCGCATACATAGATGCCTTATAGTAGCCACCACCCACCTTTTAGGCCTCACATCCGTGGTTTGTCGTGGATTCTAGATGCAAATGGTTCCATGGAGAGTGCGAATATTAAAGGTGATAGGGGGCAACCTTGCTGTGCCCCTCTGGATATGGTAATTTTTGGGGATCTAGTGCCTTTTTATTCTCAGGGATCCTTGTGGGCATCGAGCGATAATCACAGCCAGTTCTACCCCTGTTCTGGAAGCGCTCGCAATTAAATGTAGCGTTTGTCTAATGTTTTGTGTGGTGCGTCCTGGGATGAACCCTCTTTGGCCTGGGTGGATTAGTTCAGGGATGTCCCTCGCCAGTCTGGCTGCCAGGATTTAGCCTTGCTATTCATCAATGTTAAAGGTCGATAGGAGGCGCACTGTTCTGGGTCTGTTCCTGGTTTTGGGATGAGCACTGTTAAGGATTCTTCCATTGAGGGGGTAAATCTTCCCATTGTCAGGAAGGAGTTAAATAGTGTCACCAGTTGGGGGGCTAATAGTTGGGGTATATTTATTTTATCATTTGTATCGCGCACTACAGCCCAAAGGCAACGAGGCGCTATAAGGAAGTTTTAAGAAGGCTTGCTTGAGGGTTACAGTAAGCGACCCCAAAATGTCTGTTTAAATACATTCACTTAAGCACATTTGCATAGTTACAGATGATAAAACATTGATTGTTACAGTTGGTTACTAGTATTCTTGTCTAGGTATATGGTCTCCTATACATGATGAATACAGTAATAGTGCATACTTAGGATGAACAGGCTCTTCAGATGAAGAGCTTGGTTTTCAGGGCTTTGCGGAAGGCCGTGTGTGAGTCGATTGACCTCATCTGAGCTGGGAGGTTGTTCCATAGGGTAGACGCCATAGTGGGGAAGCTGGTGCCTCCCGCGCACACTCTCCGTGTGTGTGGAACAGTGATGCGGTTGGCATATGCTGCCCTAGAGGGACTGGCGATAGCTTGTCTAGTTATCCTCTGTGTCAGATAGGGAGGGGCTTGCTCGTGTAGACACTTGTGTGTAAGGGCCAGAGCTAACCCTTTCCTTGATGGGGAGCCAGTGTACCTCCCTCCTGATCTCCGATATGTGTTCCTTGCACGCGGTGCCTGTGGCAGCTCTTAAGGCATTATTTTGGGCAATCTGGAGTTTGGCAAGGTTTCTATGGGAAGTTCCAATGAGCAGGGCATTGCAATAGTCAAGTCTAGAGCCAATGATGGCTCTGGCTATTGAGATGCAGTTTTTCCGTAATAGGAAGGGCCTGATGGCATTGATGAGTTTGGAGTGGCATGCTGCGGATGATGCACTGGCATTTACCGGTCTGTCCATCGTGAGGCTGGGCTCGAGGTACACACCCAGTGTTTTGATTGTTTGAGAGACTCTGATGGGAATATTGTCCACAGTGAAGGATTGGTATTTAGTATCTAGTTTGCCCAAAGTGGATGGGGAACCAAGAAGCAGGAGTTCAGTCTTGTCGCTGTTTATACAGAGCCAGTTCTCAGCCATCCAAGATTGAATGGTGGCGTAGATGGTGTTAAGTGTGTCCAGGTCCTTGGTGTAGTCAACCGACAGGGGGATGAGAACCTGTGTGTCATCTGCATGGTTAGTATACGAGATGCCCAGGGAGTCAAGTATCCTGAAGAGAGGTCTCGTGAAGAGGTTGTAAAGTGTGGGGGCTATGCAGGAGCCCTGTGGGACTCCACATTTGATGGGGCTTGGTGTTGCGTTGGCGGAGTCTGAGAAGACCTTCATTACCTTCTCCTGAAGGAACGAGGAGATCCATTCACACGTTTTGGTTGAGAAGTGTGCTGAGGTTGTGAGATGGTGACATAGCGTCTTATGCTCGACCAAGTCGAAGGCCGCAGAGAGGTCCAGAAGCAGGAGGAGAGCTGGTTTTCCTGCGTCTCTTAGGTCATCTATTTGATTTTTTAAGTCAAGTAGTGCCGTCTCTGTGCCGTGTCGAGGGCGGAAGCCAGACTGGCGAAGCCCAAGGAGGTGGTTGTCTTCAATACATTTTTGAACCTGCAGTTAGGCTGCTTTGTCCAGAATCTTTAACAGAAAGGGGACGGTTGTGATGGGGTGGTAGTTCCCTGGGATAGATGGGTCGAGAGAGTTTTTCTTTAGGAGAGGTTTAACCCAGGCTTCTTTTCGGGATGTTGGTATGCCTTTATAGAATCGTGCCGTAAACCCGTCGGGGCCTGGGGCTGCATTTTTCTGAAATTTTATTGCTTCCGTTACCACCTCTATTGTGATTGGAAGCTTGGGGGAGTCGAATTGGCGTGATTTATCCCCTCTATGTGCAGCATTCAGATACCTTGTTTGTGTTGCTTTCTCTGAGTCCCCGACATGATTTCCCTATGATGATTCACCATTGCCTTCATCTGATCCACCTCTGCGTACAATGTTGTTGCATCTGGGCCCCTGAGTGTTTGGATATTATTTTGGGTGTGTAACTTTTTTAGCTTGTACACAAAGAGCCTATTTGCTTTATTGCTATTCATATACTGTCTAGTGTATGCTAATGCCTGGGCGCATTTGTCTGCTTAGGTGCATTTCCATAGTGGATTTGACTTTTTTGAGTTCTCTTCCTGCTTTTGTGGTTTGGTGCCTTTTGAACACTTTTTTTCCAGTTTCCCTACCCTCTCCTCTAGCCCAGTTTGTTGTAACTGCTCAGCTCTCCTTTGCGCCTCAGCACACTTGGAGCTCCCTGTAGCACTGATTTCATTGCATCCCAGACTGTTGCCTCAGAGCACCCCACTGAGGTGTTCTCCCTGAAATAAGAGTGTTTTAGATATTTCTTCCATAATTTCTACATCTTGCAGCAGCAAGTCTTGCAGTTTCCAGTGCCTTTGTAGAACTGGGGCATGATCGGATGGCACTCTAGGCTGAATAGCACACTGGACATCACAATTGGGTCTTTTCTAGAGTTCTTTTTGGACGTGTGAGTAAAATGTGTAGTCGTGGACTCCTTCATTAGCAAGTTTCCATATGTCTACTAGCCCCGTTTCCCTCAGAAATTCGGCAAATCATATTGCCAGAGTAATCTTCCCTTGAGTGTGCAAGGGTTTTGTTGGTGTGTGGGTTGGGGACCAGGTTGCATTCTCCTCCTATGAGGAGTCGGCCTTCTGCGAATGTAGTAATGACTGGTATGATGGTGCAGAGAAAGTAGTCTTGTGCACTATTTGGGCAGTATATGGAGACAAAGGTTGGGGGTTGTTCGAGCAGGTGACCCTTTATAGTAAAGTACCTTCCCATCAGGTCTCGCTTTAAAGTGATTCGTGTTCGTGGCCTAGTAAGGCCACCCCCTCCTTTATTTCTCCTGCAGTGGCAAAGTAGCGCCCAGTTTATCGCCCAAAGTGAATCCGTTTCTAATCGGCCTCCAGGAGGTGTGTTTCCTGCAGGCAGACTGTATCTGCAGAGCTCGGCTAGTCCGCGTTCTACTGATTTTCTTTTCCCCAGAAAGTTAAGGCCCTTGACATCCCATGTCACCATGCATAGCTCTTTTGTAGTGTCCGCTGTCATTCATGTTTGTTCTGAGTTGTTAGGTCCGTTAGTCCCCCTCTCGAACCTCGGCCACCTGGGGTGGGCCTACGACATCCCCATATTGCTTTCCATTCGGTCTCTGTTTAGCCTGTTCCCTTTTGCTGCTGCCAACTTTTAACCATCCCCTTGAACCAAAATGTCCCCAACCCTTTCCTTAGCTCCTCAAACCCCCAACAAAAAGCAAGCACATGAGCCCAGCCAATAACCTTCAGGGGCATCCGGCTCAAAGCCAGACAACCAACCTTAATAGAGACCATTAGTGCCTCTTGATGGCATAGGTGAAACAATATATCTGCTTCAGTTCTGTTTAATGTTCTGCTGAGCGCCAGCTGGAAGTATATTTCAGGATTGCGTTGGCACCTGTTCGCGCCTCTTCATCAAGTGTTCAATAATGACAGTACAGGGGTTGATTTGCCTGACCCCTGCGGGACGTGTGGATGCTTTTTTTTTTTTTGTGCGAGAGCCAAAGGTGTGTTCTGGAGTATTATTTCTGTCGCGCCTACAGCTGGGCCCTTCTGTTTTCAGGTGACTTGCTCCACCTCAGTCTTTGCCATTTTTCTTGCTTTTGTAGGTTGGACGCTTGATCCGTCGTCTTCTGTCTACCCAAGTCCACGGCTTTGTAGTGCCTCTCAGTGAGGCGTCATTGGGTGCTGATCCACCTTCGATGTTTTCGATCTTCCCTGCAAGATTCAGGAGTCTTTCTGCTTCTTTCATAGTGCAGATTTTTCACTGCTTTCCCTCCAGGTTGAAGTTCAGTGCAGTGGGGAATCCCCATTGGTACAGCGCTATCTTTTCCTGTAGCCATTCCGTCAACGGTTTTAGGGCTTTCCTCTTCAGCAGCGCGGTTGCGGCTAGGTCTTGAAATAGCGTAAAAGGGGCATCTCTGAATTGGATACAAGTGGAGTTCCTGGCTTCTTGCATTATCTCCTACTTGACCCTGTAGAAGTGCACTCTCGCCAGGACATCCGGTGGGGTAGTTAGTGCTAGGTAGTTAGTGCTAGTTTGGATTTGCTGCAGTGCACCCTGTCCAGTTCCAGTGGGGCACTATCAGGCAGCATCAGGATAAAGCGGAAGAGGTCCCAAGTGAAATTGTCTAACTCTGCGTCCGTGATGGAATTTTGGATTTTCCGCAGGCGGATGCTATTGCGGCGGAAACGTTTTTCTGCATCCTCTTGCTTGAGCTCCAGGGCCTCACACCTGGCTTCCAGTGCCATGATCCTGTCTGCTCCTTCCCCAATCTTGTACGACTAGTCAGAGAGTTTGGTCTCGATTTCGGCAGTTTTTCTTTAGACCTCGTCCAGGCTAGTAATTTTCTTTAGCAGTTCCTCTGTGCCTTTTTGGTATTCCTTGGTCATGACGGCTAGTTGGTCCTGAAGGTTGGTCTTAGTTACGGCTTCTGCAGGAGGAGTTTTGGTGAGCTCCAGATCTCCCATTTGGGTTGGTGCCTCAGCTTGTAGCTTGTCCCCCCCCCCCCCTTTTCGTCTTCTCAATGGTGGTCGCTGAGAGCAGATTGGAGATGTCCATTTGCTTCGCTACTTGAGGGGTTTTTGCCATTTCACCTTTAGGGTTCCGAGGGGAGCACCCGCTGTTTAATAGGAAATTTTGCCTTGCGTTGTTGTTTTATGGAGGTGGATCAGGCCAGGTCTTTCATGATCTAGTTATGCACCGTGCAGTTCTGCTATTCCTCCTTAGATGCGTGCTTAGGTGTCTCCTGTGGGGTTTTTGCATTCTACCTACACCCCTACCCACGTCTGTAGGGCCCGACCAGCACTCCCCTCCCTTTTGGGTTGCGGTACTTTGCAACGGTCTTGTGCAATTGAGGCATGGACTCTGTAAGGCCCTTTGGCAAGATGGTAAGCCAGTCCGTGTCCTCGAGGAGGCGGAGAAGCAGCGCTGTAGGGGTTGCTGGTGGAGATGTGCCCTGTGCTCAACCACTCTGCTTACAGTGATTGCAGGGAGGCATTCAGGCCCAAAGCACTTCCCAGGCATATAGGTGCTCCAAACAATATTTCTTGTATTTGTGAGTAACTGAATTTGTGTGTTCCCAACTGTGAATGGGGGCTTAACGCTGCGAGATGCTTCGCTTACCAGATGGGTTGCCTTGAGGTTAAGGGCCATGCTAGGTTCTCACCGTGCACTTGCCGTTGCTCTGTTGCAGTGGCGGTGGCTCTGCCTGTTTTCGGACTGCCCGTTGAGTCATTGTGCATCCATGGCTGCCTCGAGGCCTTGGTGTAGAGTGGCCACCCTCCTGCAGTTGGGTATTATTCCCTGTGGCGGCTGGTTAATGGTGCAGAGACACGGGCTGGTGCGCCACCCTCTGGGTTCCAGGCTGAAGCAGATGGAGTAGTGGTGGGCAGGGGGTTAAGGGGGCGACACCTGAGGTGCCGCTGCAGGGTCCGCTATCGACGATTGATCCTCCGATGCAGTCCCACCACTCCGCGTCCGCCTTGATAGGGTAAGCAGCTTGATGTTAGCCCGATGTACCATGGGAGCCCCGCGGCTACAAAGTTGGCTCCACTCTGGCTAGCGTGTCACCTTCAGGTCTCCGGGCTGGAGCGTTGGAGAAGCAGCTGAGGGGACGGCATCTTTAGGGTCGCCGCAGGGTCCGATGCCGTTAACTAGTGCTTTGCTTCAGTGCAGCCCTGCTTCTCCATTTCAGCCCTGATGGGGGAATCTGCTCTGCGTTGTTATGCAGCTGCCGGGTGACCCATGCCTCGTATTGCTTTCCTTCCAGAACGTTCTCTTGTTTCCCTCGCTGGATTCCCAGAGGGTTGCCATTGTGCACTGAGGGTCATCATGGGAGATGGAGGCATCATGGCTTACTTGGGTCTGCGGGAGGTGCTGTGCGTGTTTAAGCTGACCCTCACTACTCTGGAGAGCCGGCACGCAGGGTCCCGTCCGCCATCTTGCGTGTCCTGTTGGATGGGAGCCTGTATGATGCTGTATCTCAGTGTATGAGGATGGGGTAACCACATGGGGCCTTACTCTGGAACGGTGTTCTGTCTTGGTGCTGGGTTTCACATCAAACCGTGTGTTATAGCTGCTTTTAGCCGTTTGTTTGTTGGGCCAGGGCCGGGAGCTATCGGGTAGCCATGCCGCGAGCTATCGGGAAGCCATGCCGCGAGCGGTCCCGGCTCCAAGCCACACCCCCAGTATGGACTTTTCTACATAATACTTGCTATATGCCCCATAGTGCCAGCATTAGTTTCATTGTAGACCGCATTGCCCTTTCCAGAGCCACCTGTTGTGCGCACACAGATAGGCCAAACCATTGTTTAATATGACCCATCTGTGCTGTTACCTAGCATGTCTCCAGGTCCAGCACAGCAAGGCCTTCATCTTTGTATGGTAAGGTTAAGACCTCCGAAGCAACCCTATCGTGCTTACCAGCCCAGATAAGCTTAAGCAGCTGTGTTTGCAGTTTATCAAAAAATACTTTGGACGTGAAGATGGGAACATTCAAAAATAGAGTAATTTAGAATTAATTACCATCTTAATAATGGGAATCCTGGCTAGCATTTTTTTTTTATAAAATTCTTTTTATTCATTAGCTTGGCAGCAAAAAAACAGGCGAACATCGCCAGACAGGCAACATGTAGAAACAGACATTATACAGTGCAGGTAAATATAAATCACAATGCAGATGTGGGGAGCCAATGGGCACTTTCAAATCATGCAGAACACAAGGTCCGGAGGCCATGATGGGGATGTGAGCTCCGGTCGGCGGGGGGGGGTGGCTAGGGGAGACGTGGCTGGTGACTCATTCAGATCTGACATATAAGAACGGAACCTGAGCCAGATATTCCTGGGCCTAGAGTGGGTGGGTTGTAGGAGAGACCAAGTTTCTTCAGAGTCCGAGGCCCATGTAACCGCCCTCAGCCATTGGGCGTGTGTGGGGGGCCAGGGGCGAAGCCAGCACAGCAGGATGGAGCGTACAGCGAGAAGCATGCAGAGGCCGGCTAGTTTCCTGGAATTTCGGGGGAGGTCCGGGAGGTCGTGAAAAAGACATATCATTTGGGAGGGATTGATGGGGTAATCAAGTATGGTGGACATCGTCGAGCAGACCGCTTGCCAGAACTGTGAGAGATGAGGGCAAGACCAAATCATATGAATGTAATCAGCTGCTTCGTGGCCGCACCTAGGGCAGCTAGAAGGGTGATCATTGGACATGTGGTGTAATCTGATCGGGGTGTAGTGAAATCTATGTAGGATTTTAAACTGTATTAATTTGAAGCGGGAGTTGAGGGATACCCTGTGTATACGATCACATAAGTGCGCCCAACGTTTATCAGTCATTTCGATACCCAGGTCCACCTCCCACGCCCGCCTCAGCTTAGTGAATTCTGGAATAGATCTGGATTGTAGCATGGTGTATAGCCTAGATATTTTACCTCTAGTAGGTGAGGGTGAGGTGAGCTCCTCGATGATAGGGTCATCCGGTGGTACAGCCGGAAACATCGAATAATTACGTTTAAGGGTCCTGCGGAGTGATAAATATTGGAGCCACACACTCCGGCCTCTTCTTAATGACAATGGGAGGTCGGGCCATTCAACAAATATTCCCTGATCAAATACATCTCGCAACAGCTCATATCCCGACTCGGCCCAGCGCTGGGCCATGGCCGGCGGTACCCGTGGAACCCCCGGTAGGAAGTTCCAGAGTGGGAGGTTTCCGTGGAAGATGTGAGCAATACCAAGCAATTTCCACGTTTTGGTCAGTGCTAAGGATGTGCAGGTAACCGGGTTCTGTGAGTCCGGCTCCAGAGGGGTGGGTTGTATCAACAGGGAGCGGATATCTCGGTCACAGACCGCCAGTTTCTCGAGTCTGACGTGTGGGGGGGGGGGTCCGTCATGTCAAACCAATAGGAAGTGTATTGAATTTGGGACACTAGCCAGTATTTCAAGAAGTCTGGGGCGCTGAAGCCACCGTGAGCCATGGGGGTAGATAGGGTGCCTAGTTTAAGGCGGACCGCGCCCGAATGCCAAAGAAAGGAATTGATCGTGCGCGTCAGTTCACGGAAGAAACCCTCTCCCGGCCATAGGGGGATGTTAGTGAACTTGTAGAGTAGCTGGGGTAGTACCAACATTTTCAGGAGGCCTATTCTACCTGCGAGGGATATTGGGAGCTTGTCCCAGGTTAGGACCTTGGATGATAAATATGTGAGATACTTTTGATAGTTTTCGTTGAATGTCAGCGCCCGGTGACGTGTTATCTCGATCCCCAAATATGTGAAAGTAGACTGAGCCCATGCGAACCCCAGGGCATCCGGGGGAGGAAGGGTGCATTCTGTAAGAGGGAAAAGTGTAGATTTCGAACAGTTCACCTTGAGGCCCGAGATCCGGCCGAAGTGCCTGACATCCTCCAGTATTGGGGACAAGTTGACAGAGGGGGAGCGTATAAACAGCAAGGCGTCATCAGCGTATAAAGACACTATGTCTGCCTGGCCCGCTGTGCGGAGGCCTCTATGTGCGTGAAATTGGCGGAGCATGTCAGCGAAGGGCTCTATCGCTATGGCGAAGATAAGGGGAGAGAAGGGGCAACCCTGTCTCGTTCCTCTAGCGATCCCAAAGAGGGGGGAACAATGGTCTCCTGTACGGACCCTTGCCACGGGGTCGGAATAGAGCAATTTGACCCATGAGAGAAAAGAGGGACCGAACCCACAGCTCTCGAGAACCCTCCACAAGTATCTCCACGAGACCGAGTCAAACGCCTTCTGCATGTTGAGGGTGGCAGCCACTGCGTGTGTCTCGGGGTTTATCCTATTGATAATGTTGAACAAGCGTCTAAGGTTCAGAGAGGTGGCGCGGCCGGGGATGAATCCCCCTTGGTCCGGATGGATGACAGATGGCAAGAGAGGAGCTAACCGGAGGGCCAGCGCCTTAGCGAATATCTTGGCATCGCAATTTATGAGTGAAAGCGGGCGATATGAGCCGCATTGCGAGGGAGGTTTGCCGGGTTTAAGAAGTACCGTGATTGTGGCCTCACGGAGAGAGGGGGGGGAATACCCCAGTTTCAGCTGACTCCTCCCAGAGGGCTAACAGATGAGGGAGCAGGAGCCGCTTATAGCGCTTATAAAATTCAACCGGGATACCATCTGAGCCGGGAGCTTTCCCCGAGGACAAGGAGTCCACCGCGCCAGAGAGTTCCTCAAGTGTAAGCGGAGAATCAAGAGAGCCCGCGGACTCCGGAGAAAGAGTCGTCAAGGGAAGGGTATCGAGGAAGGAGTCGATCTCTGCTGCCGTCACCTCGTCAGAGTTGGAGTATAGGGTTCCATAGAATTTAAAGAATTCCTTGTTGATGTCTTGTGAGGCGACAGCCATAGAGCCATCCGGTCTCACAATCCCGAGTATATGCGGGGAACCCGTCTCGTGACGGATCAGTCTCGCCAGAAAACGGCCCGGGCGCTCACCCTCCCCGTATCTCCTTGCAGAGCCTGGGTTATCCAAGAATTTTTGCTCACGTTCCGCTAGGGATCGGAATGCATCCAGCTCCGCCCCGATGTCCGCCAGGGTTCCGGGAGTAGACTGGAGTGAGCATTGGGCCTCAAGGGTCGATAGCTTGGATTCGCTCTCTGCTAGTTCCCTGCGGATTGATTTAAGAACCCCGTTCTCCTTTGATAGCGCTATCCCTCTAATGTAAACCTTGAAGAACTCCCATAGAGTGGCCTGTGATGTTACCGATCCCGTGTTTGTCTCGAAGAACTCCTCGATGGCTATCTCGAGCTCAGAGCAAAATTCCTGGTCTAGCAGGGAGAGGGGTTTCAGCCTCCAACGTCGAGCGCAGCCAGGGTCTGGGCCCCAATTCATGGTAATGGTTACTGGGGAGTGGTCAGATAGAGTCCTGGGGAGGATCTGCATCTGTGTGACATTCTGAACCAAGACATTGGAGATCACCCACCTGTCGATGCGGGAGTAGGAGTCGTGGACCGAAGAATAGAAGGAATAAACGCGGGAATCCGGGTAAAAAAACCTCCATGCATCGACCATGGCGAGCCGGGGAAGAGACGAAAGTGCGGCGTAGGCTGCTCTCGAGAGCTGGCGAGGCCTGGATCCGGACCTATCGAGGGTCACATCAAAAATTGTATTAAAATCCCCCCCCCCCCAAAGGATAGGGACAAGGGGAAAGCCAGCGAGAAGGGACGAGACCTGTACATAGAATTCTGGGTCATCTATATTAGGGCCATATATGTTCAGTAGGACTGTCTCCCTATTTTGAAGTAGAGCATGGAGTAGTACATATCTGCCCTGAGGGTCTATGTGTGACGCAATGAGAGTGAACTTGAGGCTCTTATGGATGAGGGTCATGACCCCGCGGCTTTGGGAAGAGAAATCAGTGGAGAATCTGTGGGGGCCCCATGATTTAGCAAATCTTGTACATTGTTCCGTGCGAGCATGTGTCTCCTGTAGAAAAAGAACCTTAGAACCATGGCGCTCAGCTAGTAGTAGTAGCTGCCTCATTTTTTTGTAGTTCCCCAATCCCCGAACATTCCAGCTCATAAAAGTCAAGTTATTCCCAGGCATTGAAATGAAAGTAACAATATCCGAGAAAGTGCCAATGACCCATGGGCCAGCTTAACCACACTGCAGTAACAGTCATAGAGTATCATATCCCTGTCCTTAATTGCTGCCAACGCCAAGCCTTTTATAACATAACCCCCAACATGTCCCACCTCCACCCACATCCCCCCCCCAATCAGAGGGATGATAATCCCAAAACCCCCCAACAAAAACCAAACCAGTGGCATCAGCGCCTGGGGGCCTGTAGGCCGAATTGGCCGTGTCTCTCCGGGCACGGCAGGACGATTGAGATGAGTAGTGCCAACAGTGAGGGCTTGTACGTAACTAAGGCGAGGTTATTGCATGTATTAGTGCGGCACGTAACCATGGTAATGATCATTTTAAACAAATTACTGAATATAAAAACCAGTGTGGATCCAATACAGGAAGGTGACAGAATGCGGGTTCTCCCCGGCCGGATAGGAAGGGAGCAGTATGACCCTGGGACACAGATGGGGTATTAGCCTGGGAAATGCTCGTCCAGGAACTTGGAGGCCTCTTCAGGAAGGGTGAAGAAGAACACCCGATTGGCGTGCTCCACTCGGAGTTTAGCGGGGTAGAGCATGGCGTACTTGACTGAGAGGTCACGCAGTCTGCGTTTTACCGCCAGGAAAGTCTTGCGCTCACGTTGAACTGCCATAGAGAAGTCTGGGTAGAGGTGAATCCTCGCACCGCCCAGTGAGAGCTCGCCCTTGAGCCTCGCGGCCCTAAGGAGGGCATCTCGATCACGGTAATTCAGCACCCGGGCTATGATGGGCCGAGGTGGGGCCCCGGGCTTGGGTTTAGCCGTCAGGGCTCGATGCGCCCGCTCTATGGAAAACTGTGGTGAAAGTTGAGGTGCATCGAGGAGTGTCAACAGTGTATGTTCAACAAAGTCTTCCATTGATTCGTGAACTTCGTTCTCCGGAACGCCAATGATACGGAGGTTATTGCGTCGTGATCGAGATTCTAAGTCCTCATTCTTCCTTTCTACATCGAGGACCCGATTGGAGAGGGCAATGACCTCAGAGCGTAGAGTCCCCAATGCTTCTTCAGCGGAGCCCACCCTTGTCTCGACCTCCGCCACCCGGCTATCTGTTCTCTCAATATGGGCCTTGATAGATGATATAGTACCATTCATATCGTCCAGTTTTGAGTGGAGTGCGGTGAAGCCCTCCCGGATAAAATCCATCATGTTCTGGGACTCCGGTACTGTGGTGGACGATGACGCCGCCAGAGGCTGCTCGGGGGTTCCCTCCGGAGGGTCCGCCGATGACTTGGCGAACAGGTTGATGGAGGTCTGTCTCTTTGAGGCCCCTTTGGTCATCCTGGCTAGGTTGAGGTTCCAGTAGAGTGAGTGGGGGGTCCCAGCAGCTCAAGGGGGTATGGTATATGACCCTTGCGGGACGCGATTTTTGGGGGGGGGGGAAGGGCCGGTGCCTGTAGGCCCGTTGCGTTGGGACCTCAGTGGCCCGTGAAGACTGAGCCTGGGGAGATTCAGGTGGGAGTGGTCCGAAGGCAGTGGTATGTTGTGGCCGCCGCGGCAGCCGAGAGTTAGAGAAGAACCCCGACGAGGTGTTAATGAGCCAAGTCTCGAGTATTTTCTGACCGTGGGGATCCTGGATGTGAGTTATACTATTGTTGTGGGCGGCTGGGGCCTTCGAAGAATTACCAGATCAGGGGGAGCCCCCAGGTGTTGCGACTCCGGTCGAGCAAGCACCAGTACCCAGAAGGATGGGCTCAAGACGCTGATGCCGGTGCTACCCAGCGCGCCACATACCTTACTGGGCCCAAGGCCCCGCAGTGCGCGCCAGCAGGGAGGGCGTCCAGGAGTTCACTGTCGCTCGCTGAAGTGTCTCCCAGCGGCCGTCCGCTCCCACGCCTAGCCGGGCCCCAGTCCGGGGGGGCGGTCGCTGCTTTGTGGAGGTAGGATGCGGGAGTACGGGAGGCTCCTCACAGTAGTCTCGAGACGGCTCCTGCCGTTCGAGAATCACGGTTCGTCTCGCCACTGACGACTGACGAGGGACGTCAAAACTGAGCCGCCTTGCAGGAGGAGGAGGGGGGACGGAGAGATCACCGGTTCTCGGGGATCCCGGTCTCGCCCAGCGCCGGGACACGTCCCAGATGGTGTCGCGCCTTCCGGGGTCTGGGCCGCAGCGGCGGCGGGGTTCGCCGCGAGGCTGTGCCGGCGCCTTGCGGCCGCGGCTGTGTGTGTGTGTCGCTCCTCGCCAGTAACAGGGTGCGCAGTATCCGGGCTCCGGGGGAGGTCTCAGGATAGCAGATCCCCAGCGGGGGAAGGCGAGGATCTCCGCTGGAGCTTGCCCCGGCCGTTCGGGAAGCCCGGCCCAGCTCGCAGGCGAGGGAGGATGTCGGTCAGGTACCGCCTTGCAGGTGGGGGAGGGGCGGAGGGGTCTCTGGTTCTCGGGGTTCCCGTCCCCGTTCAGCGCCAGGATTTGACCCAGATGGTACACGGGTCGTCCTTGTTCGTATCACGCCCTCCGGGGTTCAGTGCGGATCAAAGAAGGTGCAGCAATGTAGGATCCTGTGCCTGCCTGCCGCAGAGAGTCACATTCAGGCGGCCATCTTGTTCGGCACTCAACAGCGCCCCCCTGGCTAGCATTTTTAAAGGCAGTCTAATCCATTTATCTTCAGTTCAAAAGCATTAAGCAGAGGAAGAACGTTACTAGTGTGTAACTTCAAATACCTAGTCCCATCAGCGCACCATCTAAACCCCCACTCATTGTCTTGGCAGCTGATACTAGGGGAATGTGGGAGGAGCTCTGATTTTAGACCAATCAATTTTCAGGCCAAACTGTTTTCCAAATTCTATTCCCACGTCAATTATTGTGGTGATGTTGTTAGCAGGTTCCACTACTTTTAGCAATGAAACACCCTCATACAATGAAATGCAAACCTTTCGCGTGTAGAATTTTTGGTCTCTATCAATGTGTTCAGCTCTGACATTACAGGCCAGAGCTTCAACTGCAAAAGGAACAAATAGCGGATGAAGAAAGCAGCCCTGTTGGGTACCCCTGTACAACTCTAACGCTAGTGACCTGGCTCCATTGATGATGTGGCTAATTGGTGATAATACAGTAACTTAATTATGGTTACAGACATCCCCCGCTCCCATTCTTTGCAAGACAATAACACATTCCAGTTCAATGACTCAAATGCCTTCTTGGCACATAGAAACATAGCTGCAGCTTGCAGGTCAGGGGGAGGGGGGGTCAGTCGACAATAATTGTGCAAAGAGCGGTCTATGGTAACATTGGGTTGACCTCCCTGAAATCAGTATTGTTTGGTGTGGTAAAACTAACCTACGCATCAGCTGAGCCATCTATGGGCCAGTACTTTTGCCAACATTTCAGATGTAACCTTGAAAGCGGCTTATAACATGCCTTTGGTCAGATCTTTTCCAGGTCTGGAAAAAAAATGTATCATAGTCGCCTCCTGAATTGATAATGATAAAACCCCCATCATAAAGGCTTCTTTGTAGACCAGGATTGGTGCAAACAAACATACATGTTTTTAGTATTCTGCAATTCTACTGTTTCATCCAGGAGACCTGCCTGCATTTAACTTGGTCATGTGTGCAGCTAACACCGATATCCCAATAGGCATATTTAGCGTTTCACCATGAGTATCTAGTACCCTACCCAGGCCAGTTTAGCTCTCCCCAGATATTGATTACTGATAATGGAAAAACATTTGTTCAACTGTATATGGTGGTGGAATGCTTCACAGAAATTGTCTAGTATGTCTAATTGTCTTAAATGTATCTAGTTGTTCCTTGATTTCTGATAATGCTATATTACGATGATAAACCACATATTGTACTTCCAGTGCTTTAAGGCATCTCTCAAGGTCATCTAGTCTTTCCTCTTATACACTTTAATACTTCAGCTTCCTTCAAGATACAGGCACCTCCATAAGTATTCTTTGTATGTCTCCCAGAATAAGGCCATTGTGGATACTCAGTGTGTATTAATATCGACAATTTTGTTTTGGTATAGCTCGGCTTTAAATGTAGCTTCTCTTAACACCTCAGGCTTAAATTTACAGTGTGTCAACGTTGTATGCCAACTTGGTAAACTGAATAATATAGCCACTGAGAATGATTGGATAGGGTTCTTCACAGTATCCTATTTTCCTTGGCCCACAGCATTAGTGTCTGGTAGATAAATCACCTATCTATTCTAGAATGGAAATCCGGCACACTGAAATGGTATGAGTTTTTTTTAGCATTTCCCCAGAGTAGCTCCAAATATCTGCAAAATCGTATTCCTCATATAAGGTTATCAGTGACTTGGCCACCCCTGCCTGATTCCTAGTCATTTCATCGAGGGGAAAAAAAGCATTGCTTACCTAGCATCAACAGGCTATCTTTTACACATAAAAGTGCCTTTCCATCGAAACCAGTCATCGAAAATATAAATGGACTGGTTGCAATGGAAATGCACTTTTACATTTAAAAGCATTTCAATACATTTTTTGCAAGGTTAAAACGTTACATGGAATTTTGGCACTGGCCAGCTCCTTTTGACGTTTAATGTTTTTTTGTAAATTGAGGGGGGGTTCCGCCCCAACCCCCATGCCCTCCCCCCACCAACACTAACCCTAGCCCTAACCCTACTCTAACCCTTAATCTAACCCTTACACCCAATAAATGTCATAATTAATTTTCGATAACCCCATCGAATTATAGTCAATGGAAAGGTAATTTGATCGTAGTGATTTTCGTTGAATATAATTCGATGGTGTGGCATCAGATGAAACTATTTTCGATGAAATGACTAGATACCCCCCTTCCTCAGTTGTCTCTGTAGTGGAGGATCTATTGAAAGAGATCAGACCAGTTATTGTATTAAAATCCCTTTTAATGATTCTATAATTCAGCAAGTTATGTACTTTGACAGCAAGCATATCCTAAAGTGTATCATTGTTTGGCGCATACACATTAACCAGGAAAAGCAGTTTTCCAGCTTGGTTACCAGCTACAATAATATATCTGCCCACAGTATCAGGAACAACTTGTTGCAGAGAAAAGCCTCATGTGTTTTTATATTGTATTACAACAGTTGGCGAATAAGATGAGAAAGAGGAGTACCATTTTGACAATTGCTTAAATGGTCTTCCGCTGTTTTTAACGATAACCTGGACTCCACATACGCGTAATGATCCCCAAGCCTGTTGTTCTGCTAAAACTGAAGCTTCAAAAGGTGTTTCCTGTCAAGAAAGAAAGATAACAAGAAGGTAGGCGCTGTAATTGATAAGAATGGTGAAAACCCCTAGAAGTCTGTCTGTATTTCACCCAGAAGTAACTTCTCTCTAATTCTAAGGCCCACACTCTCCTCACCTATGTTTTGTGTTTAGGGAGCTCTCCATCCTTCCGTCACACAGGGGCGCGTTCATGTAGAGTCTCTGAATACTAGGATGCTGTTGAACTCAGGAAGACTCTGGAGGCAAGTGTCATTAAAAGTAAATGAGTCTCTTGACAGAGCCAAGGAGAAAAAACTGTTGTCTCTGAAGAATGAACGTTTTTTCTAAGTTGGAGAGATCTTTCTTGCTATCTAATTTATTCTTCTTTATTTTGCAGATTCTCGGAGGATAAAGGCTTTAACAGAAAAGTTTGAATTTTCAAGGAAAAGAATAGGAAAACCTTCTCTTGTGGAAAGTTGGTGCGCTTGCTACAAATGAAGTGCGCAAAACATGAAGGGGTTTTCAGTATCGTGGCAAGGAGTTTTGACTGAGGAAGGTTTGCACGCGTAATCAGGAAGAAAAAACGCTGCACAGCGCAAGTTCGTCTTGTCAGAAAACATGACAACCTTCTACTGCAAAGCACGGTTAACAACTGTGAGGAAAGAGACTGTGGCGCTTCAGGTACGTATGCATGTAGGAATTATCTTCACTCTTAATGCTGTAATGTTCGTTTTATAACTAAGGTACCTTTTTGTTTTGCAGGTCTTCGGATATGGAGAAAAAACCTCAGAATGTGCTGCGGCATTCGAACAATGACTGAAGAACTGAGGAACTGTGACGAAAGAAAATTCTTCTACTGGAAGACTGCAGTGGCGGAATCTTCGGTCAGGTAATTCTTGTCTGTGGTGAATAGATATTCTGTGAGCTATTCCAAGTATTAATATTGCTTTTTCTTTGATTTCACAGGTTCTGTGAGCAGAAGCGCCAGTAGCATTGCACCGCTGTCAGCGGACCAAACGCAAATCGCATGTTACTGCGGAGGCGGGGCTTAAGTAGGCCTCAATGTCCAATGTCTAGATCTCTGCTGAAACTTGTCCATGACCCACTTGGTGGCCATCTTGTGGGTATTGAAAAGCTATTGAATCCCTATGGAAGGCTACGGTTATTTTATGCTGTGAATTGTGAGAATGCCATGTGTGCCAGGCTAACACCCACCTTTTAACCTACTGATCTATACAAGGAATCCGCCAGGCCTGAACTCCTGAATCTAGACTATGAACCCCTGGATGTGATCATACCAAACAGTTTCCTGTAGCATCCCCATATTAATTAGGTGTTTAAGATTAAGCAATCCCCTTGACGTTCTTGATATTCTTATTTAAGCCTCTAATGTTCCAGGTAACAGCCTAGGGACTGGGCCATTCCAGAATCAGCAGGGCGATAATAAATGTGTACTGCAGATTTTTCTACTTGAGGACAGAATATTTTCCCTCCTACCACCTTGAGGGAAGTCTAGCCCTTTCGGTGCAGGTACCATTTATTAGGTGACTCATAGACATAGTGCCCAACAAGGTGCAATGCGTGAAAAGATCCACTGCTTTATTCACAACTATCCCGCCCACCCCACACTGGCCTCAACCCAACCCCAGTGTGCATTAACCCCTACTCCCTTAAATATCCAACTTGTCTTCTACAGGAACTGAACCTTGCAAATAAATAGCTCAGAGGAAATAACCTAATACCCTGTGAGTCTCAAAAAGGTGGGCAACCTAGAAGAAGAGCACTTATCCGGGCTCTGTCCCCGATCCTGTGTTTGTGACCAAAATGTGTATTACCTCGGAAAAACAAAATAATGCAAAATTCGTGGTCAATGACCTTCTAGCCAATGTCTGAAGAATTAAGGTGAATCCATGTAAGCCCGGTCAGCCATTATTATGACCAGTTTCCAGGCTGGTTTGGATTTGGCGTCTATTTATGCAAAGGCCTACCTGGCTGAATTAAAGAAATATGCTTCATCACAATACCTTGGGAAGCCGCATCTGATGGAGAAAGAAGAACTCTTAGTCTACACTTCAAATCCGTAAATTTTTTGCTAGTGCTTGAACTGCTGGGCTAATATCCAGAAAAATTGTGATCTTTGTATTACCAAAAAGAAGCACCCCCCCATTTCCCTTGCAGCTTTCAGAATCAAGGCTCTGTCCCCATGGTCAAATATTTCTACATTTACAGGTCTGGGTTGCATTCTGGCGCTGGTCTGGGACCCAGGGAACTGTGTGCGTATTCCACCTGAAAGTGGCTTGAAAATACCAAGTGCCCCAGAATTTCTGGACTTTTTTTTTTTTAAAACCCACAATTGAACCTTGTATCACACTCTCGGGTAGACCAGGATACCAATGTTGTTCTGCTGTGTTCTAGACTCTAGGTCTTCATTCTTGCCTTTCCATACTATCATCTTTCTCTAATCGAAGCCCTTGTTTCTATTGTTTGCACCTTAGCTTGGTTCTATGTCAAGACCGTAGGTTCCCATTATGCTTCTCTTTCTTTAATCTCAAATAATTATAGAAGCTCAGCAGCAAGATTTTAGCACTGACATTTGATAACATTTTGTAACTTGCATGGGTGCTGAAATCCCACAACTAACAAGTTCTGGAAACATCTGTCCAAACAGTCCCAATAAGGGTGATAACATCCTACAAGAAACTCAGTATCACAAGAGTCCTTGAAACCGTCCACCAAGTAGTCACTAAACATGCGACTCTTAATAACCAATAAGGTACGGGCAACTCCTCCAAACAGCATTAAACCTAGGACCACTTCCTCTTTCTTTGCTGCTCACAGCAAGAGATAAGTGGAACTTTTTCTTTTCTATAAAAAGAGGAATTTTGTAATACTGCATATCTTTAGCAGGAGCGCTAACGCTTCTTTTATCAATATGTTTGATTATTGTCCTTTATGAATAGGTCTTGGCTGATTTATTGCTGATGGGAGCGCTCGCTGCTCGATCATTGTATTTGTTTTGTTTCACTTGTTTCTTCTACGTCCCGCTGCGGGGGATCATATTTTCTACATTCCGGTGCAGGGATCGTAGTTTGCGTTGCCGGCCATACGGCAGTTGATAGCCATAGTGTGTCACGTGGCGGCCCGTTTCCCGCCCTCCGACACCCCCCCTTTCTCATTGGGTGCCGGAGCACAGACTCTACACGATCGCAGTGGCCTAGCTGCTAAGGTACTCCCGCAAGCAGGAGTATTTCCGGCTACACACCTTCTTTGGTCCGACACCCGATAGCAACATCGGGTGTCGGGATTCAGTTAATGCTGTGCACGGCCCAACCAAAAACAAGTTAATATAACACCGACATCACTTACCTCAGGACTGCTCTGCAATCCAGTAGGGGGACCACCACTACTGCATGCGGCCCTTTCCTCGCCTCTTGCGCTTGCTGTCGCGTTTCCCTTCATTCAAAGGAGAAACAAAGTTCGCTGAGCGCCAGAGGCAACGCATGAAAGGAAATCTCTGTTTCTACGTTCTTCACAAAGCATCTATAAAAAAGAAAAAAGAGACGACTAGTGAGCAGACGTTCCCATATACACTGCCCCTACTGGTAGGCAGGGATACTGCTTGTACCAACAAAAAAAGAGCAATACAGGGAGTAATAGTAAGAATAAGGCTATTGAGCTCATCATGGCGGAGGAATGCACCCCTCAAACTCACCAGGAGTGGTCTGAGGAGGAGTATGAAGAACAAGATGTGGCATTAGCAGACATCTTTGAGAGTGCTTGGCTCCTCTGTTGAAACCACCATAAAGGCGGCAGTGGCAGACATGCTTGTACCGATTAAGCAGCGTCTCAACAACATGGAAGCGCACCTCAGGGGTGTCCCTGCGCAGGTAAAGGAGAAAGCTCATAAGAGGAAGAGCTCTCCTGAAGGGGAGGGGGGGGGGGGGAAGTATTTCAGCTTGAAAGAGAAAAGAGGAGTCTTTTACCTCCCCCTGAGCCCCAAAGAGCCAGCCTCGACTCCAGCCATGTCTGCCATCACAGATGCCTTCTCAAGGCTCAAGAAAGCCTTTCTAGATGGAGACCCCTTCCGTACCAAGACCCTCTGACCCAGAGGAAGACCAAACGGGTTGCAGACCCTTGAGCCTGAAGGAATGTCGACAGGGCACAGGCGATGACCGAGGACGGCCATGAGGCAGGGTCAAAGACCAGCACGTCCGGGATTGTGGAAGACCCCATTCCCAATCGAATATCCAGCAGTAACCCGCTCTTGTGGGAATGTTTGTCCCGGAAGGTCTAATTCACCCCAGATAGTCAGACTGGGCCCCTTGTTCCAGAGCCATGTACTACGTCAAAGACTGGCTTCGCCGGCCTCTAGACAAAGAGATTCGGGCTAAGCTAAAGGTGGAATGTCCACGCATCGACATTCCTGGGAAGGTAGCCCTCACCCCTGAGTTTGATGCAAAAATGATCACCTTCCTTAGCAAAAACAGCAAGGATCCCAAGAAAGGGATGGACAGGGCATGGGAGTCGTGCCAGGACAAAGTCTTAGATATTACTGGTCCTCTGGTGAAGATTATGGAACTTTCCGAGGAAGCCTTGGCCACGGGGAAACCCACTGATCCAACCACCCTGTCAAGGTGGACCCAAAGAGCTCTCTGCTTGCTCGGTAACGCGAACTGTGCTATATCAACCGAGCACAGAAAAGGTATCCTGATGAAGATTGATCCTAAGCTCGGGGAGCTTGCCACCACGGAAATGGGCACTGCCACCCAGGGTTTGCTGTTCGGTGACCCCTTTGTCAAGGAAATGTCAAAATTCGTGGCCACCTTTACCACTCTCGACAAGGCACAGGCTTCCATTAAGAGTTTTCTCAGCAAAGGTTTTTTCACAGGCCGGATGAGGCAGGGGCCGTTCCTCCGAATGTTATTCCCTGGACAGAAGGTCCCAGAAATCACAAGACCAGCACTCCTATTGGCAGGACAGAACGGACACCTTCACCTCCAGGGGAAGAGGCAGGGGACGTGGCTCGCGGAGAGCCGCAAGACACCCAGCACAGCAAACTCCAGGTTGAGTGCCAGCCATACAGTGCCAGCGCCAATAGGAGGCAGGATAGATCGATTTGCGCAAGCGTGGGACTCCTTGCCAGGAGATTCCTGTGTTAAAGATACCTCGAGCACAGACTTCTGCGGATTCTTCAGCCCCATCTTCCTGGTGTGCAGGAAGCAAAAGGTTCGTCCAGTAATGAACCTCAGAGCCTTGAACAACTTCAACCTCTACCGCCATTTCAAGATTGAGGGAATTCATATGCTCAGGGATATCCTAAGGCCGGATGACTGGCTGGTTCGCCTGGACCTAAAGGACGCCTACCTAGCAGTGCCTGTTCTTCAGAGACAGGTGAGGTATCTGAGGTTCACTTGGAGGGGTCAAGACTGGGAATGCATAAGCTTGCCTTTTGGGCTCTCCTCAGCGCCTTGGGCCGGCCTTCACCAAACTCCTGCGACCCGTAGTGGCCTATCTCGGAGAGAGGGGAGTAAGGCTCATTGTGAATCTCGACATCATCCTCATGGCGCAGCCCAAGGACCAGGCAAGGTCTCAGGCCAAGGTCACCATAGATCTGTTTCACAACCTGGGATTCCTCATCAACTGGGAGAAGTCCGTTCTGCCCTCCTCAAAAATCATGGAATTCTTGGGATTCGCAGTGGATCCCCCAACTCTGCCGGCCTTCAAGTTACACTCAACCCGGCGCAAGATCCACAGGCTCCTGCAGAAGGACGCCATCCCGCTGCAGGGGCTAGTGAGAGTGATTGGCCTGCTATCATCCATACAGGCCATCTTTCCAGGGCCCCTGCACCACTGCAAACTGCAGAGACTAAAAGGACAACATCTCTGACGTGATCTCCCTTACTCTGTGTTTAGCCCTCTCACCCAACGCGAGGACGGGGCTCAGCTGGTGGCTCAATCATATGGAGGCCTGGAACGGCAGAGCGATCTTCTGTTCTACACCCGACAGTGATCGAATAGGACGCGAGATGCTGTCCGGTAGCCATGGGAGTGGTCTCCCCAGGAGCTAGCGATGCACATCAACTTCCTGGAGCTGTTTGAGGGCTCCTTCGCACTGTGATCGTTCGCCATAGGTAGCGCAAGTTGCTGTATATTACTCCAGATGGACAACATCTCTGCAATGAGATACATCAATCATCTGGGTGGCACCAGATCGAAACCTCTGGCAGAACTAGCCAAGGATTTCTGGCACTTCTGTCTGAAACAACAGATATCCGTGACAGCGGAATATCTCCCCGGTCTGAGGAACGAGGGAGCGGATTGGCACTCTCGCCACTCGTCAGACTACAGCGAATGGAGACTCGTCAGAGAGATCTTCCTTCGCCTCCAACAAAGCTGGGGCCTGCTGTCCTGGAACCTATTTGCTTCTCGTCTCAACGCCCAGCTGACAGTATTGTTCCGCTGGAGGCCGGCCGCAGTGACGGACGCTTGTCTTCAGAAATGATCCGGGGGTATTGCTTACCCTTATCCGCCTTTCGAGATGATTGCGAGAACCCTGGGGAAGGTCTGCCAGGAACAAATGGAGCTGGTCCTAGTAGCCCCAGTTTGGACTTCTCAGACTTGGTATTCAGTTCTTCTGGAACGTACTTCCGATTTTCCAATCCTACCACCCCAATCTCAGGATCTTCTATTTGGTCAGAGAGGGGAACACCATTGCGTTTTCAGCAACAAAAATATGGCTGTACCACCTTGCCAAGCACATATTGGGCAGGAGGGAACAAGGGGGCAAACTGAAAAAACCCTCCCAGTGTTTTGCTTACATGTACAAAATAAGGGGAGTGAAAAAGCAGCTATGCTTTGCTGCAAGGCCAAAGTTCCCATTGAAAAGAGGAATAGTTCACATTGAAAAGGAGGCTGCTCTGACGCTGGCTGTGCCAGCCAAATCTGAGAAAATCAACAAAAGCTTTACTTCAGCTGCACGGAAAAACGCTTACACTTTTGCCACAAAATGTCAAAAATCACTGCTTGAAAAGAAATGTTAGCTTTCTGTGCATATGTCATATCAATTTCATGGATACCTTTGCCTTGTACAGATTGCTGCCTACAGCTACAGAACAATATTGGGAAGTCAGATGGAAAACCGAATATGAAAGGAAAATGCTAGCAGCTGTCACCACATGTGTCAAAAATCGAGTTTTGCAAACCAAAGAAGAAAATGTCTTTTTTTTTTTATTTATTTCTTTTTGGCAAAATATTTTTTTATTGAAACATCTTACATACATAAAAGATAATCAACGCTTCGACAATTCATTTTCATTTTACAAGTCATCCGTTCTATATAACTTCATCATTATACCGCTCAGAAAGGAAGGATTGACTGAGTAGAAGATAAAAACTACAGGGGAGAAAAAAGTCCCAGTACCCATGAGTGCGATCAACAGTTTTAACCTCTATAAATGCTACATAAGGTCAGACTTCCGTGTGTGCGGTGTTCAATGCCCATCTCTAGAGTTTGTGAAGGTTTTAGAAGGTATTTAATCAGTTTTGGTTGAAAAAACATATACTCCCTTTCAGCTACGTGTACTAGGAATGGTCCCCAGATTCTAGAGAACCTGGCAGCCTTGCCTTCGATTGGGGCCGTTAACTTCTCCATACGAAGAAGCTCCTAGATCTTCACCCACCAGTAGGCTATATGGGGGCCTTCTGTGTCTTTCCAAAACCGGGCTTGGGTAAAACGGGCTGCCATAAGCAAATGAGTTATCAGATCCGCTCTAGGACTTGACTGCGGATATGACCCATCCTCTGGAGTATCGCCCAGCAGCATTATAAGCAGGTCCATCGGGAGGAGAACTCCACAGATGTCCTTAATCCTAGATCCAATTTCAAGCCAGTAAGACTGGATGATCGGGCAATGCCACCATAGATGGCCTAGGTCCCCCCTCCCTCCGCATCCATGCCAGCAAGTGTCGGAGTTAATAGCATGTAGTTTCTGTGGGGGAAAGTACCCGCGAAAACATATTTTAAGCGCGCATTCTCCCACTGTCGTACACCTAGATGATTTATGAGCTCTACCCCAGATCCTTTGCCAGGAATCCTGGGCAACATCTATCCCCAGATCCCTCTCCCATGCCAGCACGTAGGGAAATTTCTCGTCCACAGAGTCCTCTTATAAGAGGCGGCAACACGTGGCTATCCTGTGGCTATGTTGGCCCTCCACAGCTGTTAGCTCCAACCCCGTAGGGAGGCGTAGTGGCTGCCCTTTTAACATTTGGGTTAGTTATCCAGTGGCGAAGCTGAATATATCTAAACCTTTCGGTTTCTGGGAGATTGAATTTCTCTTTGAATTGGGAAAAAGTCAGGGGGGAGTTGTCCGCATAAAGTTCGCCCAGCCTCAGGGATTCTCCCTTGACCAGAGCAAGTATGAGTTAGATTGAAGCCCAGGAGTAAAGGCCGGGTTCTGCGTTATGGTGGACAGTGGGCCCACGCCAGACGAAAACCCTTTCTGCGCACCTGATCTATCCCAGGAACGAAGTGCAGTTTTTGTGGAGGGAAGGAGGAATCCTCTATAGGTACGCGCCTCCCATGGGAGAAAGGACAGATAGCCCAGGGGTATCTCAGTAGAAAGCTGCTCGATGTCCTGCCACTTATGCGTTTCTGTTGGATGGGACCAGCTCAGAATGACCACTAGCTGAGCAGCATGATAGTATCTAGAGGCCAAGGGGAGTCCCAAGCCACCGGTCAGTCTCCCCCAGGTTAGGAGCCTACTTTGGATTCGTGGGGTTTTGTGCTGCCATACAAAGCATCCTATTTCATTTTGAAGATCTGAAAGGTCTTGATCCGGGATCAATATGGGAAGTGCCTGGAATGTATATAAAAGCCTAGGGAGCAAGACCATTTTAATAGCACTGATGCGCCCCAACCAAGATATTTCTTGTGATGACCATCTGTAAGGATTCTTTAGCTTCTTTCAATAAGGTGGGAACGTTGGCCTTCAGCAGACCCGCAAAGGTTGGGGTTAAGTGTATTCCAAGATATGTGATAGTTGTGCTCCTCCAATTAAGGGGGTAAGTATCCTGTAGGAAATTCAGGGTATCGGAGGTTTCTGACAGTTTCAGTCCCATTGATTTGGCCATATTTATTTAGAATCCCGAGATCATTGCAAATTGGGCAAGGAGGTCCATAAGGGGAGGGATTGAGGTCCGGGCATCTCTCAGGAAGCAGAGTACATCGTCTGCGTATAACGCGACTTTATGACATTGTTTTCCTACTTTGAATCCCTTAATCGTCGGGTGGAGACGGATGTGCTGGGCTAGGGGTTCCATAGCTAACGTGAATACTAATGGGGATAGGGGGCAACCTTGTCTGGTTCCTTTACCCAAGGGAATTTGGGCCATCCATTGCGAGTTCACTCGTATTTGGGTTGAGGGGATTTGAAAATTTGACAGGATTAGTTTAGAGAATTTTGGGCCAAATCCAAAGCCATTCAATACTAGCTTCAAGTACTCCCAGGACATGCTATCAAATGCCCTATGGGCGTCTAAGGACAGGAGCGATAAAGGGCCAGGGGGTGCAGGGGCGAGGGAGATCAGGTTTATGACTCTGCGGATATTATCATGTGCGGAGCGACCCAGGATGAACCCAGTCTGATCTCTATCTATAATGGATGGTAGGATCTCACCTAATCGCCCGGCTATGATTCTGCTAAATAATTTTGCATCCGTATTGAGCAGAGCTATAGGGCGGTATGAAGTACAGTCAGTTGGGTCCTTTCCAGGCTATAAGATTAGAGTCGTAGAAGACGCAGCCATTGATTGTGTGACAGAACCTGTTTCCCATAAATAATTAAATAGTTTTGTATGGTGGGGTGTAAACTCAGGAGAAAAGGTCTTATAAAATTTATTTGTAAAGCCGTCTGGGCCCGGGGGCCTTACCCAGGGGTAGGGTCTTGATAGCCATTTCGACTTTCTGTGTGGTTATCGGGTCTTCCAAGGGTTCTCGCAGGGCCTGTGGGAGTTGTGGGAGATTTGCTCTTATTATAAAATCTTTGGAGGCTTGTGAGTTCGCCAGGTGGGGGGAGGCTTGTTCCCTGAAAATGTTCTCTCACCTGGAGTTTGCTCTCTTCTGTACGGATACCCCAACCCGCCTCATCTTGCAAGTTATCTTTCCTGTTTTGTCTATTCTGTTTCTTTAATTGGGCCACTTGTAGTTTATTAGCTTTGTTCCCCCTCGTGTAGAAGTATTGCTTGGTGAGTATCATGGAGTAGGCCGCCTTTCCCATGTGGTGTGCCTCCAGCTCCCTCTTAGCCACCCGCAAGTCTCTTAAGGAGCGTCATGAGCCCTTTCCTTTAAGTATCTCTTCAAGCCTAAGGGCTTCATTCTCTAGCTGCTCTCGCAAAAATTTCCTGGCTTTCCCTCTCTGTGCTGCCTGCTCAATCAGGTGCCCCCCGATTACTGCTTTACCTGCATCCCATAGTGTGCCCCGATTCACATCACCCGTATAGTTCTCGTTGTAATATAAATCCAAAGTTTCCCTCATATGGGTACGAATCAATGGGTCCTCTAGTAAGAAGTCATTCAGCCTCCAGGGGGGCTTTCGAGTTGGGGTCGCCCGGAGTGGAGAGATTATTGGCTTCACCGGTGCAAGGTCTGAAAGAGCCTCCGGAAGGATCTCCACCTCCTCCACCAAAGGGGTTAGGGAGTCAGAAATGAGAAACATATCCTTGTGTATAGGCACGCTATAAATGCCATATCATAACCTGGAGAATCCCCTATACACTGCCGAGAAGTGAGTGTAGTCTCGCTCATTTTGGTGGCAATATCGCCAGATCTCAATGAGGGAGTGCTCCCGCAGCACTGTGGTAAGGGCCCTGAAATTGCTCTTATCGACGGCCGTTGGGGGTAAGGTTTTATCTACCAGAGGATTTATTACGGCATTGTATTTCTCCCTCTGCATGGTCAGATAAAGCTTTAGACAATTTTGCGAAGAATGTCTTGTTTGGCATTCCGGGCGTATATTGAGACCAATGTGACTCTGCGCCCGTCTAGTATGGCTACCACTAGCAGGAACCGCCCCTCCTCATCTCGGGCCACCTCCAATGTCTTAAAAGGAGTACCTTTGCGAACCAAGATGGCGACGCCTCGTTTTTTAAAACCGCTGGAAGCAAATATTTGGTCGGGTTCAGCTTATTATTAAGGGGAGGTTTATCAGTAGGACATAAATGAGTTTCCTGAAGAAATAAGAGTGTTGCCTGTAGGGATGCTAGTCTGTGAAACAAAGCTTTACGCTTTAGGGGGGGGGTTTAGGCCTTGCACATTGAGAGTGATACAGGTAACATTTGGCGCCGCCATCTCCGGTTCGGTCCGACCTCCGTGCCCCACTTGTAAACATTAATTCGTCCCCATCGCGGCCATTTATAGGTGTAATCCAACAGGAGGGGTCCAGGTGAGACCTCTCGCAAAATCTGCCACTGTGGCGTTGGGTATGGCTATTATGTGATGTGTGGGGTCGAGCCTCCGACTTATCAAGATCGTAAGGAGGGGGAAAGCATAAAAAGGAAACAAAAAGCCTATGTAATACAAAAAAGTAATCAGGACAAATTGGGATAGACAACATCCTTGGGAATCTAACCATCCTCCATTCCCAAATTATTTTTAGCCAACCAGTAAACATTTCGGGCACAATCCACTCCGGCGCACAAATCTGCTAAGTAAAACGAACTTCAACAACCCTTAGTCACCCTGGATCTAACTTTCAGGAGTTACAGGGAGCTGGCAAGCTCTGCTGGGTGGGCAGTGCATGAAATCAAACTGAAAGAGGAGATAATTTATCCCAAGGGCTTCACGCCCAGGGGAGTACACCATGGTGAGTGTATGCCAGGAAAAAACCCCCATTTATCCGCAAGATGAGCAACATTAGTTCCGGTAGTATTCCGGCTCAGCCATTCGCAGGATTATCTCTTTCCGGCTCTGGGGAGATCTCAGATACGTCTCGCTCCTGAGCTCCTCCCATGACTTTCGCCTCTTGCTGCAAGGTTGGTTCTAGACGGCGCCACCTGCGGGGCTTTCTCGTTTTATCTTTTGGCGTGGGGCTGAAGGTCAGCTCCGTCAGGTCCCGGTTGCAGGAGTCCGAGGGGTTTGTCTTAGTTGTCTCCGCCATCAACCCTTTGGCCTCCTCCTCTGGGGAGATTACGTAATGTTGGTTCTCCAGCATGGGGTCTGGCATGGATTCACATGCTCATGAATATTCCCTGTCGTCAGGCTGGGAATCCTCGGTAAACAAAAAAATCAGTATACGTTTCGTTTCTGATCTGTCTTTCTTAGTAGTAACCAATCATTGGTCTCTGGGTCATACTGCCCCCAGCCAGCCAATGACTGCCCTCTCCCTAAGCCCCTCCCCTGGCAGCCATCCTCAGATTTTGAACGCACGTTCAAGTGTTGGTAGTCCTCGTGCTTTAGCCCTCGAACTTTTACTGCGTTTTGCGATTGATTATTTATTTATTTTTATTTTATTTGTTTTTTTTATTTTTTCTCAAAGTTTAATATAATTCTTTTCGGTCAATCGAGCCTCAAGCTCCACTGTTTTTACTTACGATCAATGGGGACCCGTTTCGGAATTTTCTACGCCCCTCAAGGGTGAAGCTTCGTCGAGCTACGCTTCTTGGAGGGTTCCAGAAGATCTGAGGCCTACCTCGCGGACATGGCCCAGGACAAGGGAAGCTCGACACCCAGATCCAAGCTGTTCAGGAACTGCCCTGGATGCGGATTACAGAATGTTTTCAAGGACCGGCATTTGAGATGTCTCTACTGCCTTCATGAAGACAAAACGCACATGGAGAAGGACTGTGCATTTTGCAAGAACATGTTGGAACGGACCATGAAAGAACGGCGTATCCACCTCGCCAACTGGCTGGAAGGAAAGAGCCCAGCAGGTGAGAAAAAGAGGTCAGAGCGGTCTTCTAAATCCTTTGAGGGCGCTCCGGCGACGGGGGCCCAACAGAAGGCAAAGCACCGGGAGTGCCGAAGGGTCGAGCTCCTCGGCTGCCAGGCAGGGCGCGCTTTCACCGACGCCATCAACCACGAGCCAACGCTCTGGCTCGGGGAAGAGAAAATCCGAGAACCCGGGGTAAGCTTCTGGAGAAGCCCCGGTCGATCTCGAAGACAGCCGAGGGGGAGCGAGGTGGTGACCCTCCCCCCAAGGTGAAGGCCTCAAGCGCACCCAAGGTGGTGAAGGCCTTGATTCACCCGGCAAAGGCCTCTATCAAGGGAGTCGCGGCAGCCCTGGCGAAGCCTGTGGAGGCTACGCCAGTGGAGGCGACCTCGGGGCCCAGAGTTTCCCTGCCACCACGGAGGGAATCCTCTTTTAAGCCCATCGAAGACCCCCGTGAAGACCTCGGTGGAAAAAGAGGGGGGGGGCCGGTGGCCATTTCGGACACGGATACAGCCTCTGAGGAGGAGCTGGTTGAAGTCGTGAAAGGCCTCAACAAGAGGTTCGAGGAGGTCCGATCCCACGGGGGGAACCCCGAGGAGGCGGACGAAGAGAGTGACGGTGGCGCCGACGAGACTCCCGTGGGGGAGGCGCAACCATCGCTCCTGTCGCAGCCAGTGCCCGAGCCTCAGGACAACTCGGTGGCCATTTTTATGGCAATCCAAACCTTATGCACAGAGATAAGGACAAGATTGCCCCTCACCCCAACAGACGATCCAGCAGAACCGTGCCGGTCGGGAAGCCCTCCAAACAAGCGGAGGAGAGTTCACCCTGCCCGCCTTTCCAGGCCTCGCGGCCCGCTCAGCCTTCATTTCCTTCCCCTGATCCTAGGGATGACACGGGAACGGATACGGCCACGACGGATGACGACAGTGGTGACGACGGGATGGGCCTTCTATCACCAGCCCCTCGGGCCTCCACGCACAACGAAATTGGCTCCTGCCATGCCATGATTGCCAGGGCATCCAGGCTTTTTCCGCTCTGCCCTGAGGAACAGAAGAACGAAAGTTTCCTCTATCAGCGGCGCGAGGCCAAGAGGAAGAGGGTCCTCGCGGTACCATTGATTGACGATATCTGGGAGGAGGGACTTGCTCTCCTGAAGAACCCGTCCACGACGCCTGCCAAGAGGGATCGTTATGAGAAGTTGTACCGGGTCCCCGATTCCACCCCTTTGTGCCTTAGGGCACAGCCGACCCCGGATTCGGTCATCTAGGCGGCGGGCAAGAAGAAGGTGGCGGGGGCATCATCCTCAACTTCGACCTCCCCACCTGATGGCGAGGGAAAGAAGCTGGATGCCATGGGACGACGAGTCATCTCGTCTGCGGCGACGACAATTAAGGCGGCCAACGCCCTAGTGATTGTGGCCTGCTACGACAGGGAGCTGTGGTACAAGATCGCTCCCCTGCTGGACTTCCTACCGGACGACAAGAGGTCGGAGGCCCTGGAGATCCTACAGGAAGGTGAGGTGGCATCGGACCACGCCATAACAGTGGCCCTGGATATCGCTGACACCGGATTCCGCCAGTTGGGCAACAGTGTTTGCCTTCGTCGGCGGGGATGGCTCAAGGCAACTGATTTCCGCCAGGATGTGCAAACCAGAGTTTTGGACATGCCCTTCGACAGGAACAACCTGTTTGGAAAAACAGTGGATGAGTCACTTCAGGCCATCAAGACCGACACAGAGACGGCTCAGGCTTTGGGAGTGTTGCAGCAACGACGGCCGCCCTCTCGGAACGCTGGAGGTAGACAGGGTGCCTCCAAGGGATCCGGCGGCGGCTCCTCGAGGTACCGCCAGGCGGCCCGCTCCTCGTCGCAGGAGGCCTACAGAGGACGCAGCAGCCTCCTTAGCAACGCAGCATCGTCGTTGCTAAGGAGGCCAAGGCGGCAGGGCCGCCTCCAAGCAGGACTGAACCGGCCATAGCGTCGGGCCCCCACCGTAGCACCCCGGTGGGAGGCCGGCTGGCGAAGTTCGTCAGCGTGTGGAGTCCATCTCCACCGACCGTTGGGTGCTGGATGCCCTGGCCCACGGGCACACTCTTGAATTTCAAAGAAAGTGCCCCCGCATTCCTCCCGTGGCCAGGAAGGAAAATCACGTCCATCAACTGCTGTTAGAAGTAAGGGCAATGCTCAAGAAGAGTGACATTGAGCTCGTCCTGAAGAGGCTCTGGGGCTACAGAGTATACTCAAGGTACTTCCTCGTCAGAAAGAAGACAGGCGGTTGGTGCCCCATCCTGGACCTGCGGCGGCTAAACAAATACATCAATGCACAAAAGTTCAGAAAGGTCACCCTCCAGCATGTGCTGGGACAGCTGGAGGAGGGCGACTTCCTATCGTTGGTGGACTTGGAGGATGCTTACTTCCACATCCCCATTCTAAAAGGACACCGAAAGTTTCTCAGATTCGTAGTCCAAGGACGGCACTACCAATTCAAGGCCCTGCCATTCGGGCTGAAGTTGGCTCCCAGGGTGTTTACCAAGTGCCTCTCACCAGTGGCGGCGCGGCTGCACCTGCGGGGGATCCACGTCTACCCCTACCTGGACGATTGGCTCATCCTTGCAAGGACAAGAGAACTCGCTGTCGAACACACAGCAGAGACCGTCCAACTTCTCACTGATCTGGGATTCTCCATCAACTACTCGAAATCCCACCTGGTCCCTTCGCAGGTCGCACTGTTTCTGGGAGCCAAGCTCGATACAGTGGTGCAATTGGCCTCGCCGTCGGAGGAGAGGACGAAGGCCATCTTGGGCAAGGTGCAGCGCCTCCTGGCCAGGGTGAGATCCATCAAGTCCCTGCTCGGAATGATGTCCTCATGCATCTACCTGGTGCAAAAAACCAAGGGGGGTCCTGGGAGTCCCTCTGCCAGACATTAGTCCTGGTTACGAGAGACTTACCCAGAGTCTTTAGCTCACTATCTTTCACAGAGAAGAAATATCCCAAACATATCAGTCTTTGTCCTGCCCTGGTGCACCTGTGCAGGCTACGGATGCGTCCTCTACAAGAGTTCCTCGACGCCCGTTGGATACAAGCGACAGGCAGCTTCGAAGACAGGATCCCGCTCAACAAGGTTTGAGCGGGATCCTGTCTTCATCTCGCGGCGGGCAATGACTTTCAGACCCCGGTACATCAGGAGACGGTGATGACGGACGCCTCCCTGGAGGGATGGGGAGCGCACACCGGAGATCTGCACGTGAGAGGCCTTTGGCTCCCGGAGGAGAGGTCACTCAACATCAACATCCTGGAACTCCGAGCAGTGTTCTGGGCCCTCAGGTCATTTCACCCGTCCCTCAAGGGCAAGGTGGTGAGGATCTTCACCGACAACACCACCACGATGTTCTACATCCAGAAGCAGGGAGGCACCAGATCCCCAGCCCTGTCCAAGGAGGCCCAGGATCTGTGGCACTGAGCCGTCACCCAGGGGATGTTTCTGGTGCCCTTCCATCTAGCAGGAACAAAGAACGTCATTGTCGACTCACTCAGCAGGGAGCTGCACTTGTGCCACATGTGGGATCTGCGTCAGGATCAAGTGGATCGACTTTTCCAACGATGGGGTAAACCCCAGATCGACCTGTTTGCGACAGTGACTAACTCCCAAGTGCCAGATGTTCGCCAGCAGGTTCCCCAGCTGAGGAGCATGGGCAATGCTTTCTCGTTCCACTGGGAGGCCTGTTCCTGTATGCGTTCCCTCCGTTGCCGCTCCGACTCATAAACCAACTCAAGATGTCCCGGTGCAGGATGATCCTCGTCGCACCGGCGTGGCCGAAGCTGGTTCCCGGACCTTCTGGACTTGTCAGCGTCCCCCCCCAGTCAGACTGTCGATGGATGCAGATCTTCTCTCCAGAGAAGGAAGCGCCATCCTCCATCAAGACCCGGAGTCGCTGAACTTGCAGGCCTGGCTCCTGCAGCACTAGAGTTTGGAGGATACGATATCCAGGCGGACTGCAAGGAGGTGCTTGCCAAAGGCCAGGGCGTCCTCAACTCTCAAGTGCTACGGACACAAGTGGAAGAGGTTCTCTGTCTGGTGCCGTGCACAGAAGATTAACCCACTGCGAATTACGGCCCTTCAATTGCTGCCGTACCTGCTATCGCTGGCCAAGGCGGGACTAGCTCACGCTTCCATCAAGATCCATCTTGCAGCAATTTCCGTTTACACCAGAACTTTGGGATGGTTATCCCTGTGGTCTCATCACCTGGTGAAGGAATTTATGAAGGCACTCTTCCGATCGTTCCCGCCGGTGAAGGCTCCGGCCCTGGCGTGGGAGCTCAACGTGGTGCTGACCAGGCTCATGGGTCCGCCATTCGGGCCTCTGCATTCGGCACCGTTGAAATTTCTGTTGTGGAAAACAGCGTTCCTTGTGGCCATCACCTCTGCACGACGAGTGGGAGAGATCCAGGCCCTATCCTGCAAGCCTACATACAAACTTTCCACGAGACAAGGGTGGTGCTGAGGACGCACCCCTCCTTCATGCCCAAGGTGCCGTTGGACTTCCACCTCAACGAGTCCTTGGTGTTGCCAGTTTTCTTCCTGTCGCCTTCGTCGCTGGCCGAGAGGACTTTGCACTCGCTGGATGTAGCTAGAGCGCTGAAGTTCTACGTGGACCGCACGAAGAGTTTTCGGAAGACGTCACAACTGTTTGTGAACTTTGGGTCTGTGAATCAAGGGAAGGCTCTCTCGAAGACTTCTATTTCCACATGGCTCTCCGGCTGCATCATGCATTGTCACCGGTTGGCAAACCGACCGCTGCCCGGCCGTCCGAGAGCCCATTCGACCAGAGCGATCGCTGCTACCACGGCGTTCCTGTCTGGTGTGCCCCTGCTGAACATCTGCAGGGCTGCTATGTGGAGGTCGATGCACACCTTCACAAGATTCTACTGCGTCGATCGGGACTCCAGGGAGGAGTCCAGGGTTGGCCAAGCAGTGCTGCGCAACCTGTTTGCTTAAGGTGAGCCTGGTGAGGAGGTAAGAGATGCTTAATGTTGAGTTGTTGTATTGCTTAATGTTGAGCCTTGCCACCTCCTGTGGTTGTGCATATGTGTACTGGTATGTATTCTTATATTCATGAGCATGTGAATCCATGCCAGACCCCATGCTGGAGAAGGAACACGTTACTTACTTGTAACTGTTGTTCCCCAGCATGGGTCTGGCATGGATTCACATGCGAACCCTCCCGCCTTCCCCTCTGCGGCTCTTCACTTGGTCATACTGCCACTTTACGTGCTACCAAATCTGAGGATCTCTGCCAGGGGAGGGGTTTAGGGAGAGGCCAGTCATTGGCTGGGGGCAGTATGACCCAGAGACCAGTGATTGCTTACTATTAAGAAAGACAGATCAGAAATGAAAACTGATGCTGATTTTTTTTCTTTACCGAGGATTCCCAGCCTGACTGGGAATATTCATGAGCATGTGAATCCATGCCAGACACATGCTGGAGAACAACAGTTACAAGTAAGTAACTTGTTCATTCTGGATGTCAAAAAGTAGTTTACAGGGGTAGCCCCAACGATATCGGATCTGTTTAGATCTCAACCAGGCCGTCACATTGTGTAGCCGTCTTCTGCTAGCTAAGGTGTATAGAGAAAGATCTTGGAAGAGCTGCACTGTTGCTCCTCGAAATTTTATTGAGGCTGAGTTCCTGGCAGCTGACATGATCTTTTCCGAAAGACGTGCACAAGTGTGAGGACGTCTGGCAGCAGGTTTCTTTTGAGCTGGTTCGAGGAATAAACTCGATGGGTTCTGTCCAACAACAGGTCTTAAGATGAGGAAATGTCCAGAATGGATCTAAACAGCGCCTCCACTTAATCAGGCAAGTCCTGATCCAGGACCTGCCGGGGAATACTGCAAAGTCGCACACTGTTTCTCCTTGACCTATTTTCAAGGTCCGTTTGCTTCGCCCAGATGTCCTCTAGTTGTTCCTCAATGGTTCTCACTCTCTCTGCCAGAACCTCGGTGTCATGTGTGTGCTTGCATGTTATATTTTCCAGCTCGTTGACTCTAGCCTCCAAGCCACCACGGTGTGCTGTCAGGTCTGCCAGTGACCGGGCCAGGGAGTCCTTAGAAGTTTTAATCTCCGTTTTAATTTCTTGGGTGATTTCTTGTTTAAAGGACCTTAACATTACTTCAAAGTCCTCTCTGGAAAAGGCCATGTTCAGATCTTGCCCCGGGCCGGGGGTGGGTGTATGTCTGCTGTAACAGTGCGTCAGCAGGACGAACTTGCTGGCTGCAGTGTTAAAAAAAAAGCTTGGATCCCCTGTGCTTTCCGCTTTGCAGCTGCCTTAGGCATTGCCCGTGGATTCGCAAATTGGCTATACCAGTGATTTCAGCGCCAGTGTTCGTGTTCACTTCAAGGAGGGAGGGCAAGCTTCCTCAGCTGGGACTGGGGTTGGTTCTTCAGCTTAGGCTGTGAGCGACATTGGGCTTTCTTTATCTTACTTTCGGTCTTGCCCTCCTTTTCTCCTTTATCCCTCTTTCTCTTCCATCCACTCCTGTCTTTCTCCCTTCCTCCTTCACTTCTCTCTTCCTTCCTCTTTTCCTTTTCCTCTGTTGCTTAGGGCTTTTTTCCCCTCCAGCTCCTATATGGCAAACGCTGCTGCCTCAGCTCAGGCAGGTGACATACGGCATGTTGCCAGGGTATTAAGGGCAGGCTCCCACACACGCCGCCCCAGCGCACCTGGGGCCTCAGCAGGGCGCGGGGGCGAGGGGAAGGCGCACCCCCAGGGGCCCCCGGCACCCTCCCCTCCCCCCGGGTTCACTGACCTTCACTCTGTTCCGAAGACACTTCACCGCTGGCAGCCCCGCCGCCTGACACCCCCACTCGAGCACCGGCACTGGATCCCCTCAGCACTGGGTCTTGCGGGATATTAAATTGGGCGTCAGGGGCGTCGGGCACGAGGGCAGCGCCGCCGGGGAAACAGTACAGCTGTACCGTGTGCCCCGATGGGAGCACCGCCCCGCCTCCTATTCCTCTCCTTCAGGCGGCGAAAAGCTCTGGTGTCTGCGATTCATGTTACGCGTTCACTGCAGGGGCACAGCGAGAGATATGATGTTTCTCCTCTCTCCACACTGCACGCGAATGGCTCGGCAGAGTCGAGATCTCCCGGGTCTGACTAGGCGTCCCGCGGGCTGCAGCGGCACATTGCAGTGTTCAGGTCACCAACGGTTCGGGCCGCCAGTGTATGCCTCACCAGCCGCGCGGTACTTTTCGGCAAGGAATTTCGGCTCCTACGAGTCATTCAGCATTCCAGCCCACACCTCATCAGCGCCGCACCCTCAGACATGTCCCCGGGGTGGAAATCGGGGGAGAAGTCCAGATTTAAAGCATGGGCTATTCTTGATTTGGGCGCCTGGGTACGGAGCTCACGGCCGCATGGCGTGCCGCTTAGCCACGCCCCGGAAATGCCTGTTTTAAAAGTATTATGTTGAACAAAAACTTATCCTTGCCTAGCAATGTGAAAGGGGATTGTGCTGTGAAATACATGTAATTCAGAGCAAAAATAAATAAAATAAATTAAACTGCATTGGCAACCTGTGAGAAATCAGCCCAAGATAGGTTTCTGCTTGGGGGGGGATGCTAGTAACAGAAGACCATTCACAGTAGATCCTAACATGCAAGTGATAATTGCTACCCTTACAGACTTTGGTCGGTGCTCCCGTCTCTTACAATGGAACTTCTGGGAAACCCCCCTCCACAATGGGCTGAACTGACAGTTGGGGGGTATCTGAAGAGAAATGAATGGTTCCAGTGACGGACAAATCTAACACTAATGTTGTTTGTAATTCTGAAAGAGGTAGAATCCCCTGTACAGACACCGGACTCCTGCCTCAAGGATAAAAATTGGTGAACGGGTATACAAAATGCCCTAGCAAATAAAATTACTTCCTTGCAAACGAAGATCACCATTAAAAAAGGCTCCCTTCTTTCCACCACCAAACCTAAAATCACTAGCTCTTTAATGACACAATCCACTCAGATGCCGCATCCTGCACCGATTCCCCTCTTCAACTTCCGTAAAGTATCCACCAAAGAGGTTGAAAAGGTCATTCTCACTCTCAAACCCTCGAATTGCCATTGGGACCTATGCCCTGCACAATTGATAAAAGATGCAGCTCGTGAACTTGCACCATTTATTACCAAACTAATAAATGCATCTTTCACATCAGGTACCATACCTAACAATCTTGGGTCCTCCCACTCCTTAAAAAACCTAACCTAGACCCCTCAACTCCAACTAATTACCGTCCCATCACCACAGTGCCGTTCCTACTCAAAATCCTTCATAAAATAGCGTACCAACAAATCCAACAATACCTTGAATATTACCACCTTCTAGGAGTCTGACAGTCGGGCTTCAGACCCCAGCATGGAACTGAGACAGCACTCATAGATCTCAAGGCACAGATAGATGAGCTGAGAGACGAGAGCAAGACTGCATTACTGCTACTTCTCGATCTCTCAGCTGCATTTGATCTGGTTGACCATGTGATTCTCTGCAATCACTTACAATCGGCAGCCCACTTCTCACAGGAGGCAACCGACTGGATCCAATCCTTTCTCAACAACCGTACTATGCGAGTCTTTTCCCCATTAGCAGCCGCTGACCCATCGCCCATCACCTGTGGCGTGCCTCATGGCTCCTGTGTCTCCCCTACCCTGTACAACATTTTAACAAAGCCCCTTTTTGATCTAGGTGGCCTGGGTATCACCTACACTAATCATGCTGATGACACCCAGATCCTCATCCCGCTGACGGGGGAGTATGACAAGGATTTGGCCTTTGTAAATGGTGTACCTCATCATCCAGGCATGGATGGCCTCACACGGTCTATGCCTGAATGATGACAAAACAGAACTCCTCATCCTAGGCACCACACCTAACCTCAACAAACTAGGCCAATACTACTCTTCCTTTGTCATTGACAATAACAATATCACCGTAGCCAAGGAGGTCAAAACCCTCGGCTTCTACCTAGATTCCATGCTCACCTTCAAAAAACAAGTCAACGCTATGGCATCCACTACATCCTATACATGCAAACTTATTAGAGCAGCTAAACCATTCCTTTAATCCATCAACTGTATCACCTTAGCCAGAGCTTTGATCCTGTCTAAGTTGGACTATTGTAATGCTCTATACATAGGCAGTAACAAATACATCACTAACAAAATCCAAATTTTACAAAACAATGCCTTAAGAGCTGCTCTAAGCCTCCTGAAGAAAGCCCATATCTCAGACTAGAAGATCTGTTAACTGGCTTTCAACGAAAGACAAAATCTTCCTTAAATCAGTCTCCATGACTCTCAAATGCCTACACCAAGCTGCCCCTCAATACTTGATAACGAGATTCTCTAGACCAACTTCCTGCCACTCCTCCAGAAAGGTTAACTCTAACCTCCTTAAGGTCCAAGATTCAAACGCACTATGTCGGGAGGGAATAGCTTTCCTGTTAAAGCGGCACAATCTTGGAACTCCCTACCACCAGCCATTAGGGAAGACTGTCCCTACCTACAATTCAGATCTAATACTATCCACTGGCTCACAGAACATGATACCTAACGTCTCTCCTTGTTGCACTATATTATATGTACTGTAAATTGTGTATAACTAGGTTTTTCTACTGATCCTCTATGTCTCGACATTTTATATAACATGTAAATCTTGTATATAATTGTATCTATAATTTGATGTATCAGCTCTCACTGTCTTCGATGTTTCCAGCAATGTAACCCCAGTTGGACTCCGTCTAACTAAGCTTTACTATCCTCTTGCTGCTTCTGCGCCCTGCTACCCTTGGGTTAGGTGCGCATTACAAATAATAAACAAACAAACAAAATGTTAATTCCAGAAAGCAAGAGAGATAAGAGGTCTGACCACAATGTAAGATCACCTTCAAAATAAAATCAGACAAGCCCTCTGTTCCTGTGAAACCTTTTTGACTTCATTACTCTTTATTCAATATCTTCTTTCCTAAATGTCCCCTCCCAAAAGGGCCGTGTTTTGTAGTCAAAATTTGCTTGGGTACTTAGCTGATTGTATTCTCAAAATTGGCCAGCCGTATTGATTCAACAATTGGGTTAGTCTGTAGTCTATTTTTATGTTACCCCAAATTAACACACTGCCAAAAATATTTTAAATAATTTATACTGAAATGACTTGGCATATATTTGTTATCTCGTTAAGTCATAACAATCTAATGATATTTTATCCAATTTTTATATTTGTTTTAAAAAACCTTTTCCTTGACCTTATGAATTGGTCAGTTGGATCAACCTCTTTCTCTAGGTTATGAATAGTTCTACTGTATTTTCTTTTCTTTAACCTTCCTTCTGGATCAAATTCGTGGGTTCCTATGAATCCCATGTTCATGAGCTTATGTTTATTCTCTAAATGATGTATAATTAAATCAATAAACTTGTTTATAATTAACTATAGAAGTGTTTCAGTGTGTCATTTTATAACTATCACCAAGGTAGCAGTGCTATACGTCATTAAACCTTTCCTGACTGGCATTCGTCCACTTCATTCTATTCCCCTTTATTTATATTTAAACATGTTAGACCAGAAGTTATTGATAGCAGTGTTCTAGTCAAATCCAATACCAAAATCCAATGGGCATGGTCACTTTGGTCTGAATCTTAGACATATAAACACTTGGCTTTCCACATTATTGGTAATGCAGTGAACATTTAATCAATTATAGAGAAGGCCGCTCCCTGTCACCAAGTAGGTTGACCTGGTATATCACCTGACAGATGTTCATTTAATTTCTGATATTGCCAGCACCTCATGAGCATAGCCCAGTGAAGGGCTCACTGACTTTAAAGGTCTTGAAATCACTGTTATCCAGAGAAGATGTATCTGGACAGCAGCAGTTGAGGTCTCCCACCACTATGATCAAATTGGAGCCTATAGAATTGTACCATTCCAGAAGCAGATATTGCAGTAAAAAGTTATGCTTTGTTTGTTATTGGAGGTTTCCAGTAGAGAGTCTGGAGGGGCGGATCCAACCATATAACGCCACTTTCGAGCCCCTTACTGTGCCCCCGGATCCTTCACTGACTATTGGTACATTGGCAGATCACCCTATATGTTTGTGCCACTGGTGCTGCTAATTCTGCTCTCATGTTTAGTGGGGCCCTAGGCTCTTCAAGTTTGGAGGGAGCAATTCCCCTCTATTAGTCCTGGGGTAAACTCTTTTTTTTTTTTTTTGTCTATCTTCACTCAGAGCTCATAACCCTTCATGCCGGGAAGTAGAACATAATCCCGACCGGCCAACTGATGACATCTGCTCCACGGGGAGGTGCAAGTGCAATCTGGCGCTCACTGAGGTGCTGGCCGAACTGTCAGCTAATAAGAATTTACTCCTGGTTTTAGTAAATAACCAGGGGGATAGAGGTAAAAAGACACGGGAGGACCTTGTTACTTCTCCCCAAATGGCTAAAGGCCCTACAAACCCACTCCCGGGCATCCTAAGGCTCAGGATCCTGTGAATCCACATTCAAATGTGTATGCTCCCCCTCACAGTAGGGCTCATACCAGATTGCCCTCTACTCCAGCTACTATGGTTACCAGAAATAAGCCCCGGTATGGTACCACTGCACCCCCTCGCCAAGCCTCTGCCCTCTTCAGCTGTGAAGCAAGATCCAAATTGTCCTCCACCAGGCCAAGGCCCAAACGCCCCAGGCCAATATGTGGCATCATAAAGGGAACATATCGGGGTCACATTCTAAGGGTGGGTCCGGTCCTGTCACAATCTACTTGCACAGAGTACCAAAACCGTCAGAGTCCAAGCGGGAATCAAGAGACGCTTTATGGAATAAGTGCTTGCACTGGTTGCGATCTGTGAGAGGCTGTACGTTTGTCTCCAGAGAATCTATGGTGGGATGCTCCAGAATCCGAGGCAAGGGCTTGCACTCCGAAGATACTGTGAAGTTGGTCCTCTTGAGATGGCAGAGTGGCCAAGGGGATACTGGAAAGAACTGGGTGGGTTGACGGGGTGACACAGGGTGGGATCTCATTGTTAGGCGGAAACCTGTGCAGTTCCCTCTGGGACCACTGCAAAAGATTTAGGACTACAGGTGTTTGGCAGTAAACCCACTTGGTAGCAGTCTGTACCACACAGATTCACTTGGTAGCTGTGGCTGAGCAGTCAGACTTCCCTCAAGAAGAGTTAGGCAGTATGTGGAGTATACAATATAGGGCAATTCTACACAGTAAGACCAGCAAACACGCAACAAGGCTTTGGTGTAAAGATATAAAGGTATTTATTTATAACGACACATCTATAGAAAACACTCTGGCACTAATACGGCAAAACAACTTCAATCACAATACTATACGAAGAAAACGATCAATCCCACTAACAATATTTCGACAAGTCTAGGTTTACCGGCATCACTTATTTGCAGACAGAGGTGTATGCTTCAACCTAGATGGCACTCTAGTATTCGTTAGGACGGGAGAGAAAAATAAGCAGGTTACGAAATCAACACAGTTCAATACTTCACGGACAAATGCAAGGCAAGAAGACAAGAACCACGATAGATCATAAAGTTCAGAGGCCAGGCCCACTCGGAGAGAGGCAAGGCGATATGTCCCAAAAAGTCTTAGTGGAAATGAGTTCGCGTCTTTGTAGCAAATTGTTATCGGAAGATTGGACCAGTTCAGAACCACACGTTAAAGAAAGCTTGGAGGCGACCCAATGGAAAGGCGAGGATTAAGACACCTCACTCGATCCGGCAGAAAGGGAAGCCAGGCGGACACGGTACCTTGTTTGTGGAGAGACAGCTCCGGCGGGGGCAGTTGTTCCTGGTGGTGGATGCACGTCGGGTCTTTGCCAAGAGTAGAGATGATGTCGTCGAAGAAAAGTGAAGTCTGGTGCTCCACCAGGGAAGAGACCAGCCGCGGAGTGCTCCGTCACAAGGCACCACCTTTTGGTCGCGGTACAGGGGTAGTGGCTATCCGGTTACCGAGGTGCTCTGCACGGGCAATTCGACCACTGCGTCCTGGAGCGAAGAAAAAGCAAAGGGGACTAGTTCCCACCAGTCAGGGGAAGAGACTCTGCGGCCGGGAGATCTCCTCTGTCGTCGGGAAGTGGTGAGTCGGTTCCGCAGGGCTCCACCGGAGGTGTCGTCGTGCAGGTCGGCTCAGCGTTACCCTCGTCGGATTCTTAGGTCCTGTGGCGACTTCTGAAGATCCAGTCCCAAAAGCCCTGCTTTTATGCAGAAAACCCCCATTCATTCAGCCTAGCTGTCAATCAACACACGCTAAGTGGTGAGCGGGGAGGCTCACCACTTGGGCCAATCACACCAGAGTGCGACCGGAGTTGGCAAGGCAACTCAGTCCAGGGTGCCTAAACCCCCTCCCTCACCCCTGTGGTAACCCAGACAGAATGGCACCACTTTGGAGGGTCTCTGTTCAGAAGCCCGCCAAAAGTGGAACAAAGTCTCAACCTTTGGTTTAGGAGTCAGAGACGAACACAGACGCCATTTTAAAAACTGAGTTCTGGCAGAAAATACCATCCGGTAAACTTATTTAAGATAAGTAAACTGATGGTATGTTAGAGATTAACGAGGAAAAGTATCAATCTCCAACAATGGGAAGAATCCCATAGGGTTATGTTCGGGGTTGAACATAACAAGTAGTTTCCACTGCCACCAGCCAAAACTCGACGAGGGGGGACGGGACAGTGCCTCCTCGAGTAACAGACCTAGGAGTAATCGAATTACCCCTACTAGCACATCCACAATAAGATGGTGTGTACTAGTTCTGTTAGTAAATTTAGGTCTAGTAAAGCCAATGGTGACTTTACATGCCCGGGGAGACAGTAGTCAGTCCCCGGGTATGGAGTCTATGGTGGAGGTCCGCTAGGACGCCCCAGTGTTACGGCACATAGGGTGCGGTGTAACACACATAGCAAAACATATGAGACCCTATGGAGTAAAAGACCCCATAGCCCATAGAACACATTGACATTCAAAGGAATTACACACATTCACGTCCAAGAGTGGGAAAAAAAAAAGTCTCACTCTCGGCAGGATGGAAAAAAACAAACTCCAGAAAAGCAGCTGGGGGACTCACTAGGTTAGGAAATTCAGCCTAAACAGAGAATTGTCCCTAACACTCATCCATCTTCTGTCCCCTACAAACTGCCGATGGTCGCTTGGGACACTTTACAGTTACCCCTCTAACTGGCCCGAATTTAATCCCTTTAGGCTGAAAAAAGGGGGGTCAAATGATAGTGAATCCTTTGATTGGGTGCAATAATGACTTGGGTCGGTTAAGTTCCATTTGCTTTTTATCTTTGTTGTTGTTTTGATTACATCTGGTTTTGTATGATTAGTTAATGTATTTGTTAGGATGCACTTTGATGGCCTTTTGGCCGAATTAAGTTACTTATGATGAGAAATGAGTATGACACAGGTCTGCCATGTTTTTGGTTAAAGATTTTTATTGAAAATAAAAAGGGTTGGGAAATGGCATCTCTGGCTCTGTTCTAAGGGGAATTTCCCTAACTAGACAAAAACTAAGATTCGAGGGGATTGTGTCCTCCGACGTATTCCACATCTATGACAGTAATCACCACAGCTGTGCTGCTTTGGAATACTTTTCTGCGTCGATGACGTCGATATGCTGTCCCTCGAGGGCCTCCGTCGAGCGCTGACGTCACCGGATGTTATATGTAGGACGCACGACGCCTGTAGCCTCAGTTCCATTTTTTCCGCCAACGTGTTCGCTTTGGAATCTCTGCGTGCCTCAGTTCGTCTCCTGTTGAATCGGTTCTTCTAACTTGGATATTGTGAATAATGTTTTCGTCTTCTACCCTGCGGTCGGGCTTAAGTGTCAGAACTGCGGTTCGCAAGATGTCCCTGACCGACCCGCACAATGTCTGCCTTTGGTGCCTCGGCGAGAGCCACGCCACCCATGACTGTGATGAATGCCAGTCCCTGACGTCGAAGGCCTTGCGGGAGCGGAAGAAGTTGTCTGTAGGTAGGGTTTCCAAGCCCCGGAAGTCGAAATCCGCTGGGCTTTGGACCGACGCGATTCGAGGGGTGACTCTCCGCATCAACGTGAGTCCAGGGGGTCTCGTTCTCGGAGTGGGTCCCGCCATTCCTCTGCCTCTTCTAGGCACTCTCAGAAGCACTGTCACCGGTTGCCTTCCCTGTCCTTGTCCAAGGACTCCGCCAGACGGCGGGTGGCTTGTCCCAACAAGCATTCATCACCGGCGGAATGGGACGCATTTCGCAAGGAGATGATGGCGATTTTTTAATCGTGGAACCTCCGAGGAAGGCCCTGAGTAAGTCAGTGAGGCCTGTGTTTTGAGCCTTTTTCTGTACCTTCATCCAGGGATTTATTCCAGCCTTTGGATTACATCTCCGAGGTGGAAGAAGGGTCAGATGAGGAGGGGTTTGTACCTCCTGAGGTTCCTGATGACTTGTTGTCTGGTCAAAGCCAGATGGAAGACCTGCGTCAGTCGTTGCATTACACCAGTGGTCTGGACACCTCCCCGGAGGTTGAATTTGGCAGGCCGGAGCCTGGTACGCACGCTGAGTCTTCGTACAGGCGTCTCATGTCGAGGGTGACTGAGTACTTGGGGTGGTCTGCTCCACCTGTGGATTTTCTGCAGAATAACCTAACAGATATATTGAACCAGGGTCCACCCACTGACCTGGTGCTGCCATTTCACATGGCCTTACAGAGAAGGGTGGCAGCGGCTTGGACTGCTCCGGAGAGTCTCCGGCAGTGAATAAGTCGCTACCGAAGACATACCGTCCAGCCAGTGGCGACCCCAGCTACTTGTCTACGCACCCCACTCCGGAGAGTTTGGTGGGGCAGGCGGCTACGGCCCCGGTTAAGCAGGCTGCATACCCTACCATCCCTCCAGATAGGGACGACAAGCGCTTTGACGGTTGGGCGAAGAAAGTATTTTCATCTGGGGGTATGGCTTTAAAGGCGGCCAGCTCCGTTTGTGCCTTAGCAAGATTCACTCACACTCTGTGGAATTGTGTATCTTTGGCGGCTGAACATATTCCCGTAGGGGAGGCATGGGATGGTTTTCTTGCCCTCGTGCAGGATGGCAAGTATGCCATGTGTGAATCTGTTCAGTCGGGGCTGGACGTGGCAGACTGTCTCAGCCGGTCCATGGCGGCAAGCACAGTGATGCGCAGATTAGCATGGTTGCGGAAGTCGGGGTTTGCTCCTGATGTACAGTCCCGGCTTCTCAACATGCCCTTTGATGGTGACCATCTTTTTGGCAGCAAGGCTGACGAGAGCCTTAAGAGGTTGCAGACCTCCAAAGCTGCAGCAAAGTCCTTGAGCGCTGCAGTGCGTCAACCTCTGCCTTTTCGTCCTAGGGGACAGCATTGGAGGGGAGGTTCCTTTCGATACTACTCTTCCTTTGGTAGACCGAGGGGAGCTGCCAGTCAAAGGGGCCAACGTAAGAGTACCAGAGGTGGAAAGCAAGGTACTCGAGGTGCCAAAGCCGCTCGGGCAGTCACTGCTTTGCCCTCAGGCACTGACGCAGCTGCTTCCGCTCAGTCATGAGGCCCTGTCCCATGGTTCGCCGGTTGGGGGAAGGCTGGCGCAGCATCTTGTAGAATGGCGTGCCATTACTTCAGATTTGTGGGTTCTGGAGATCATAGCCCACAGCTACTGTCTTCCTTTCCGGCAGAGGCCTCACGACATCCACCGTTGAAGCTCTGTTTGAAGAGTCCGGATCTGCTCCTTGCGCAGGAAATCGAATCCCTGCTGGAGAAAGGCACCATAGAACTAGTGCCTGTAGCGGAGAGGAACAAGGGATGGTATTTCCCATATTTTTTGATCCTGATAAAGACGGGGGATTGAGACCCATCATTGACTTGCGTGGTTTGAACAAGCTCCTCAGGAAGGACAAGTTCAAGATGGTTACTCTCTCTCAAGTCCTCCAGGCCCTTCAACTTCAGGACTGGTTGGTGTCTCTCGACCTCAAGGATGCTTACTTTCATGTGCCGATTCATCCCAAGCACAAGAAGTACCTGAGGTTCGCGGTTGGCGACTCGCATTTTCAGTTTCAGGTCCTGACGTTCGTATTGACCTCCGCCCACAGGGTCTTCACCAAGGTAATGGTGGTGGTGGCAGCGTATCGCAGGAAAGGGGGGAGGATTCACGTCTACTCCTACCTGGATGATTGGTTGATCAGGGCACGCTCTCCCGAGCAAGCCCTGGATCATCTGTCGGTCACCTGCCACTCCCTTCACAAGTTGGGCTTCCCCCTCAACTTAAAGAAGTCTCACTTGACACCTACCCAGCGGCTCAAGTACATCGGAGCAGTGTTCAATACATACCTGAGGGAGTGTTTGCCTCCACGGGTGAGGGCTCATCACAATCTGCAGATGGTGGACCAGTTTCAACATGCCCAGAGTCTCCTGGCGTTCGAGTTCTTGAGGTTGCTCGGCCTCATGGCATCCTACATTCTACTGGTGCCAGGGGCCAGGCTGCGGATGAGATCTCTGCAGTGGGCACTCAAGATGCAATGGTCGCAGTCCTCCGGGAGGATGTCGGATCCCGTTCAGGTGCCACCCTCGGTCGCCCAGTATCTTCTGTGGTGGGCTGTCGAAGGCAATCTGATGAACGGGGCTCCATTTTGGCTACCCTGGCCAGAGGTAACTATCGGGACGGACGCATCTCTCACGGGATGGGGAGCTCATGCCAACGAGTTGACAGTCAGCGGTCGTTAGTCTCCGGAGTCCAGACTCCATATCAATCTGTTAGAGCTGAGGGCCGTCCGGTTAGCCCTGAAGGCTTTTCTGCCGTCTGTGCGGGGGAAGCGTGTCCTGATTATGACGGAAAATACAGTGGCCATGCACTAACTCAACAAAAATGGGGAGGGGCAGGGTCGCTCCCCATTTTGCAGAGAGGCCATGCAGCTCTGGTTCTGGGTCATCCAGCAGGAAATTTCGATCTGAGCAGTTCATCTGGCCGGAGACGAAAACGCAGCGACGGACGCTCTGAGCGGGCAGAGCACGGTCTCTCACGATTGAGAGCTGGCTCAGGAAGTTCTTTTGGAGATCTTAGCCCTTTGGGGGACCCCACAAGTGGATCTCTTCACCACCAGTGTCAATCGGAAGTGCGAAAGATTCTGCTTGCGGGAATTTCCTCCAAAAGGATCCTTAGGGGACGCGTTCGTAGTGGATTAGTCCTTCCCACTGCTGTATGCGTTTCCTCCTGTCCCCGTCATTCCGCAAGTGTTGCGGAGGTTACGGAGTTTCGGTTTCCGAATGATCCTCATTGCTCCGGCATAGGCCAGGAGAGCGTGGTACCCAGACCTTCTCGCCATGTCCATCTGCCCTCCGCGCCGTCTTCCCTACTGAGATGATCTGCTCTCACAGGAGGGTGGTCGGGTTCTACATCCAGAGGTCCAGTCTCTCAGACTTCATGCTTTGCATCTGAAAGGCTGAGGTATAGGGATTGGGACCTCCCTGAAGACGTGATGGAGGTGTTGCTTTCGGCCAGAAGGCCCGCAACAAAATCTCTGCACCGTTGCCGTTCGAGAAAGTTTTGCGACTGGTGCAGGGTACAGAATGTGGATCCTTTACAGTGTTCAATTCCTGTGGTTCTGTCTTTTTTGCTTTCATTAGCCCATAAGGGCCTGCAAGTGGGTACCATTAAGGGTTACATGACGGCGCTGTCTATTTTTAAGCGCTCGTCTGACGAGTGTTCTTATTTTAAGATTCCTTTTTGATTTCTCAGTTTCTAAAGGGGCTAACTAATGTGTTTCCACTGTCGCCTTTCCAGGTGCCGGGATGGGATTTGAACTTAGTTCTAAAGTTTCTAATGGGAGCTCCGTTTGAGCCCTTACATTCTTGTCCATTGAGACTGTTGTCCTTTAAGACTGTATTTTTAGTTGCGATTACTTCCGCTTGCAGAGTGAGTGAGTGAGTTGCAGGCACTCTCTGCCAAGCCACCTTTCACGGTGTTCCATAAGGACAGGGTTGTCCTCAGGCTTCGTCCTTCTTTTCTTCCGAAGGTTGTTTCGGAATTTCATTTGAGCCAGAAGTTTATTCTTCCGGCATTCTATCCTTCTCTGCATCCTGGTAAGGAAGAGGAAAGGCTCGATAGATTGTATCCGAGGAGAGCTTTGAGCTTCTATCTCTCACGGATGTCCCGGGTCAGAGTGGACGAATAGCTATTTGTAGGATACGCTGGAAGGCGTTTAGGTCCAGCTGTTACCAAGCAGACCTTGTCCAGATGGATCATTTTGACGATCTCTGAATGTTACCGATTGGCGGGTAAGGACCCTCCGGTAGGCTTACGGGCCCATTCTACTAGGGGTTTGGCTGCCTCTACTGCTCTGCAGAGGGGTGTTCCCATTCGTAATGTTTGTGAAGCAGCCACATGGGCCTCTGTCCATACTTTTAAAAAGACTTTGTAAAACACTACTCCCTGGATTCTATCCATGGGCAAGATTTGCCCTTTGGTAAAGTGGTCCTCTATTCTGCAATTTGATTGGGCATTCTAATATTCTAAATTCTTTTCCCATCTCCATACGTTGGTAATGCTTTGGGAGTCTGTCATAGATGTGAAATACGTTGGAGGACACAATCCCCTCGAAGAACAAGTTACTTTCTTACCTGGTAACGTTCTTTCGATGGGATGTTCCTCCGACGTATTCCACATCGCACCCTCCCAGCCTGCCCCTCTACAGAATTTTTTATGCGACTGCAGCTTACGTTCCCGCAAGGCTTTCTGTCGTCATACTGGCAGAAGATTGGTGCCACACGTTCTGGGAAAAAACTACAACTGAGGCTACGGGCGTCATGCGTCCTACATATAACATCCGGTGACATTTGTGCTCGACTGAGGCACTCGAGGGACAGCATATCGACGTCATCGACGCAGACGCAGAAAACTTTTCCAAAGCAGCACTGCTGTGGTGATTACTGACATAGATGTGGAATACGTCAGAGGAACATCCCATCGAAAGAACGTTTCCAGGTAAGAAAGTAACTCGTTCCTCTGTGTCAGGATGTCAAAAATAACACTGTCCTGTGTCCAACGTTCTGTTCTGACCCTCACACTACAAACCTAACTGAAAAAGGAAGTTGTCTTTAACCCAGATTGGTTTGGGAACAATTGTTCCTAAAGGAAAATTACGTGAACAAAAGTTTCTTCAAGGGTGATGTCCTTGGTTCGAGAGGGTAGCTCGCTTCCCCCGGATTCTTCTTTATTCCTTGGGCTTTTTATTCACAATAGATCTTTGGGTCCTTCTCTTGCAACTGTTTGGCTTCACAATTGTAGTTTGTCTTCAGAACAGTTCTTTCGGCCTCTAATGAGCAAGTGCAACGCCTGCACACAAACATTGCTTGACACAATCCTTTTCAACTGCCTGGTGTACTCCCCTGCCAGGACTTCGAGTAATTCAGGTTTTCTAGCACCTTCAAAAGCTGCTTGTATACTATATTGGATAATGTATCTGCCTGATATGTTCTCTTCCTTCAGTTTTCTTCTTATTAGCACTGTGTGCATTTACACATTAGCAAAGGGTTTTGTTGTGAATTAATTTCCCTTGTTTCACTATGTCCATGTCCCTACCTTTTCTCAGGTAAGTAACTTTAAATTGTTTGCATTCGGCGTGTTCGCCGATACTCCGTGGTGTACCCGTTGCTTTCAAGAGGGCTCACTGGTTTCTGTAGGTGTAGGTATCTTCTACTGGAGTCAGCCGGTGAAGGTTTCCCTTCTGCTTCTTTCCCGCTGCCTGTTTTCTTTTGTTCGCTGGTTCTCTGTGGCTTCCATTCAGCACGCCTGCTTTTCTCACAGCTCTGGTAAGCGGAAGGCTGCTATTCAGCGTCTGTGAATGCCCTGGGGTTTTTCACGGGTTGCAGGCATTCTCACAGCGTCCCATGATTTAGCAGTTCCACCTTCTTCTGGTGGTGCACCACCTCATTCCACCACACCGGTTATGGCTTCTCGACCATTCATTCCGTACAGAGGTACAACTCTCGCTCGCCAGTCCCCACAGCAACTGCCTCCCATTTTCTGTTTGGACTGCTTACATTTCCCAGGCACAGATGTGTGAGCGCTCACTAGGTTCATATTCTCTCTTGCTCCATATTGCTCAATCTTCTTCTTCGTCTCAGTAACTCGTGAATTCTGGCAACAGAGGTCCATTGCAAATGATTGTTATGGAACTTGGATGAGCATTTCTAAAAGGTTTTGATGCCAAGTCATTTCTGATGGCCTGACGAGTGCAATTGAAAAGGATATTCCATCAGATTGGCAAGGTTTGGTCACAGATTTGACTAAAGGGGTTTCGCTGTTGGTCATGGGGAAAAGGTGTGGAAACATGGCAATAAGCCATGAGGGTTTCAATCCTGGGAAGGTTATTCTTAAGGGATCATGGTGGATACCATGTCTCACCCGATGGAGTTATGACATCTCCCTGAAAGCCGTCTCCTCCCGAGTGGTGGTCCGTCATATTGCCGCCCCCAGGGTCAGGATCAGGCAGCGGCTGTCGTCCCCGTGCCACATAAGGAGGTTACTGCCGGGAGATCAGCGATGCCTCCACCGGGTTCATCACAGTAAGATATTTATCAGAGTTCATACTCGCAGCCATTATGGCTTCTGTAACCCAATACCATTCATAACAGGATAAACCTACTGAATTATCAATTCTTAATACTATTCCCCTACAGGGGCAACCCTTCGAACCCCTGACTGCCTTTTAGTAGGAAAGTTCATGTAATAGTAAAACATGAAAATGATTAAGATTTGTAGGGTCGGGAAACCTGTCTAGGAAACTATTGTAAATTCTAGAATTCCAAGAGAATGTTATGTAATTTATATTGGATTGTGTGGTCTAGAGGTAACCTTTTCCCTGATTGATAGACGGGCAGGCAACCAGGACTACTTTTTTGCACCCGTCCTTGGAACAGAGCTGGACATGTCGGATCCCTTGTCCTCTAATGCATGTGTTGATCCTTTGCAAGTCCCAATTTTCATCTTGTACTATACCATTTTCATGATCAGATACCCTAGAATGTATTAGACTAGGGCTGATATGTTTTTTAAATGGCAATCCATCAATGCCAACTGGTGGAACATTTTCAAACTCTTCAGGATCACATTTATTTTAATTAACTTTGAATTAAAAAGATCTGCCACCAAATGAACACTTGTTTTCCACCAATTGAACTTCTTTAACATCTTGCGATTCAACCAAACGTAGTGGAGGTATCATACAAAATAAGGATAAAAAGGCGGACCGTTTTAATAAAGTAGCCTCCTGAACCCTGAATATCTGCTCAAAAACTACCAAATTTTTTTGGTGCAAAATAAAAATAAAAACTTGCATATGTGCGGAAATCCTCAAAGAAAAATGTTCCAAATGGTCAAAAATGTAACCTGGAGCTTCCATGAACTATATTTCCCAAAAGTCCTTGATGCATTGAACTATGGCCACGAAACATGTGACCTAAACCAGCCAATCCAGCATACACTTGGTCCCTCAAATAACTGCAGCTGTTGATCCACTTCCTCTTTCTGCTCACAGCAAGAGAGAAGTCCAACTTTATACTCCTTTTCTGTGTCCATGTTACGTTTCTGAAAGTCATCTATTAGGCTTAAAAGTACATATTCATGTGTTTAGACAAACGTGTTGCATTGTTTTTGCATACCTCACGTAGCCTTGTTCTTTGGTGAATGCGCCCACATGGGCCGCGGCAAAGCCTCTGCCCCCCGCACCAACGCGTCTTTGCATCACGATGCAGGGGAAGCCCTCAAGAGCCTTGCGTGGCCGCTGGCTTCCTGGACTAAGCCACGGGCTAGCAGGGGGAGCTCAGGGCATGTCACAGGTCCTTTCTTTGTCCCCTCCGACACTCCGCGACATGGTTCCTCTATATTACTAAGAAGATTAACATTTGCTGAGCATCGGAGGTGCCTGCTTTTATCTTCAGTGTGAATCATCCAACCAAAAAAAGGATATTCGGAGCAGCCAATGCGTTCCACGGGACTCTGGGACATATATATATATTTCTGAGGCTTGTGGAATCTGCTTAGATCACATGCTGTGCATAGGCCGACATCTAGTGGAAGCTGCGGAGTATTACAGTTTGTTTTTCGAAACTCGAAAATGGGCGTCGACACAGGCGTGCCAGTAATACTATCCCTAGTGTGACGTCCACTGTACCCAAGATCCCTCACGCGTCTGGGATCCTCAGATTGTTTTTTTCCGCCATACTGGTCGGAAGTCTCTTGCGGAGTCCCCTGGCCTTAGCCATACTTTTGCTATTATTGCAATTTAAAATTATTTATTGACATCCTTCCCCACCCCAACGTCGACCATCGACTCGACGACGGCTGGAGAAGACATCGACTGTCGGCTGCTGCACGACGGATCTGGGCCTCGGAAGGCCGCTGGCCTCGGCCCGGGCCTAGTAGGCCGCTGGCCTCGGCCCTGCAAGTAGGGAGAGTGGGGGGTGGTACATACTCTTCACTCTTGGTATATAGGTACACCTTATATATTTCCTACACTTACCAGCCCGCTGCCTCAAGGTGCGTATGGAGGGTACCCCTTTCCAATTCTGCCCCAAGTGCAACCGCAAATACCCTTGGGTCGACAGGCACGCCACGTGCAATCTCTGCTTGCCGAGGGACCACCCCGAAGCGAACTGCAGAGCGTGTAGTAGGTTTAAACCTAAAACACTTAAGGACCGTTCGACAAAGCGTTGGGCCCACCAAGCCAGGCAGGCAGCCATGGCAGCGGAGGGCGCCTTCAGCGATGGCAGCGACGCCGTACTTTCGGACGGCGAGGGCATTACGGCGTCGAAAGACTGCCGAGCGCAAGTCCCCGACCTCGGAAGGTTGTCCGGCAGGGCGGCTATGGGGAAGACCCCCGGCGACGCAAGCGCTACACCTACACACACACTAAGCACACTAAGTCCAACCGAACTTCGTCGACTTCTCGGAAAGAGGCACGGATAGAACGGTCCGACTCGGTGTCCTCTCGGCGCTCTCGATCGAGATCGCCTCATGACGCAAGGCAATCATCCACTCTTGCCAAGAGTGCCTCGCTCCCTAGATTAACGGAAGTTCGATCGTCGGAAGACGAAGACGACTTCCACCCCCAGGCCGCGCTCCAAGACGAGAGCGCAGTTAACACCAGCGAGGCCCCACGCTCAAAACAAGATACCTCTCCCGACCCTCGGCGCCAGGCGTCGAAAGTCTCTGGGGCCTCCAAGGGGCAGGGAAAACATTTTTCCACGCACGGGGAGGGAGGGAAACAGCGGAAAGCTCAGCCTTCCACTCCTGTAAGACCATCCTTCCACCCCAAGCAGACAGATAAACATAAATCTACTGGGACATCAACATCCAGCAAGGGTACCCTTGATAAGTCCTCTAAGTTGCCTACTAAAGTCATACCCTGTTCCAAAGAATGGTCCAGTGAGGACATAGACAGGGTCATGTCAAGGATGTCTTCCTTAGCGGATTTTTATGACAAAAACCCAGAACATTTCCTTTCGTATGACCCTCAAGGGGCCACACCCTCAGGCTCCTCTGATCCTATCCCCCTAAGTAAAAAGGCCCGGGTCGAAAGACCTCACCCCTTCGAGGTGCAGCCTTACTCTACTCCATACTCTACTCCACACCCCAGATACCAAGGACAACCTTTCCCTGAAGGGGACCAGGAGTTTTCAATTATGGAGGAACGAACCGGGTCTGAATACTATGCGGAGGATGAGGACCTGGAGGGGGTAGAAGATGAGCAGGAAATTTACAGAGTAGATTCCCCGGTAGAGAGCGAAGCCCCAGTTACCGACTCGCCAGTTGATAACCAACCCCTCCTTAATGAAGTTCTTGCTCGCGCAGCAGAACATTTTCACATCGACACCCACGGTGTACAGGAGGAAAGGGACTTCGCAGAAGAGTTGGTGGGAGAGAGGAGGCCGGTCGCTCAGACCATCCCTATCCTTAAATCCATCCAACGTAGAATAGATCCATCCCTGGTGAATCCTAACCTCACCAGAGCCGTCAACCCCAGAGTCGAAAAACTTTTTCGGGCAGCCCAGTCTGACCCTCTTTATATAAGAGGTCATCTGAAACCAGACTCCCTAGTGGTTACCAACACTCGGAAGAGGGCTGGGACACCCTTATCGTCGTCAGAAGCTCCTCCCGACAAGGAGAGCAAAAGACTGTACGGGTTTGGTAGGAAGGTAGCCTCAACGTCCGCCTACCAAGCAAGGATTGCAAACTCCACCACCCTGTTGGCAAGTTACAACTGCCATCAATGGGAAGAGGTCGCGGCGCTCATAACCTCTGCTCCTGAACTGTTAAAGGGCCAGTTGGCTCGGATCTCGGCAGAAGGGAGAGCCGTGTCTGGTTGCATTTTAAAAGCAACTTTCGACGCTGCAGACAACGCAGGAAGATTGATAGCAGAAGCAACTGTTATCAAGAGACATGCGTGGTTACGGCAGTCGGGGTTCAAAACAGAAACACAGGCTTCATTAATAGACAAGCCGGTGGAACCCGATCTATTGTTTGGGAAAGCGGTCGAAGACGCACTTAAAAATGCCAAGGACGAGTACGAGACTCTCAAATCCCTTGGCCAGCTTACCAACAAACCCCCGAACCAGAGGGGGAACAGTAATTTTCGTCGCCCACGCGGCCAAAATTCACAAAGAGGCAACTATGCCCAAGGACAGGGTACACAATGGAACAACAACCAGCAGTCTACCCAAAGTTACAGCAAAGGTAACAAGAGAGGTCGTGGAAGAGGCAGAGGCAGCCCCAACAAGGGAGGTGGCACGCCTCCGCCAAAGCAGTGACGCTCAGTTCAGGGTCCCTTCTCACGCAACCCCAGTAGGGGGACGCATTTCCAACTTCACCCAGGCTTGGGAAGGGATCACCTCAGACAGATGGGTGCTGTCAACAGTGTCCACAGGATATTGTATAGAATTACTGCAGCGTCCCCGGAACCACCCTCCACGACAAAGAATACACTCCTTAGAACATCAGAAGATCCTTCTCGAGGAGATCGCCATTCTGCTAGAAAAGGACGCGATAGAACTCGTCCCAGGACACCAGGTAAACAAGGGTATCTATTCAACTTACTTCCTTGTGCCAAAGAAAGATTTGACAATGCGCCCAGTATTGGACCTACGGCCTGCCAACAAGTATGTCAAGCCCCAAAAATTCCGTATGACCACGCTACAAGAGGTAATCCCCCTCCTAAAAAGAGGGGACTACATGGCAACCTTGGATATGAAAGATGCTTATTTTCATATTTCCATGCTCCCGGCGCACAAAAAATACTTGCGCTTCAAAGTGGACAGTCGCCACTACCAATTCAAGGTACTGCCCTTCGGGATAGCTTCAGCACCAAGGGTATTCACCAAGGTACTGGCGGTGGCAGCTGCACACCTACGTAGGGAGGCAATCCCAGTGTACCCTTATCTGGACGACTGGCTCATAACGGGGGAAACCCCAAGAATTTGCATGTGAAACATTCAGAGGACTATCGACCTCCTCCACGAGTTAGGCTTCTCTATCAACGAGAAGAAGTCAAGTCTGGTGCCAAGCACCTCAAAACAGTTCCTAGGAGCAATCCTAGATACTCAGAAAGGGTTGACCTTCCCCTCGGAAGAGAGAATTCGGAATATACTACTGCAAATTCCACATTATCAGTCAGGTCAACAAATAACGGTACGCAAAGCAATGCGGTTACTGGGCATGATGGCGTCATGCATTTACCTGGTCCCCCACGCGCGTCTGCGCATGAGTCCCATGCAGGAATGGTTGGCGAAACAGTGGTCTCAGGCAAGTGGTCAGTGGGACGATCTAGTGGTCGTTTCGCCAACACTCGTACAGAGCTTACACTGGTGGACAAAAGAGAATCTCGCAAGGGGAAAACCCTTTTACGATCCCGAGGTACAAGCAGTGGTAACTACAGATGCTTGCCTGACGGGGTGGGGAGCTCACCATCTCCACCACACAGCTCAGGGTCTCTGGTCTCACTCAGTAGCCAAGAACCACATCAACCTGCTAGAGCTTCTGGCAGTATTCCGAGCGCTTCGGGCGTTCGAGCCCCATCTACTAAACTTGTCGGTGCAGATCCGGACGGACAGCACGACAGCCATGTTCTATCTGAACAAACAAGGAGGGACTCGTTCGCCAAATCTGTCCAAGCTTGCCCAGAACATCTGGATATGGGCACTCAGACGGAACATCTTCCTATCAGCACAACATGTTCCAGGGGAGCTCAATTCCCTAGCGGATGCCCTAAGCAGAGACTCCCTTCCAGAAGAACACGAATGGGTCCTTCACAGAGAGATCATAGAAGATCTCTTCTCTCAGTGGGGTTTCCCCACTATAGATCTATTCGCCACAAGCGAAAACAAACAATGCCCAGGATTTGCATCCAGGTTCCCCCAGCCATACTCCCAAGGGAACGCCCTGTGGATGAACTGGTCAGGGATGTTTGCGTACGCTTTTCCACCAACTCCTCTCATCAGGAAGGTGGTGTACAAGATGAAGAAGGAATCGATGATGCTCATCCTAGTTGCTCCCATGTGGGCGAGACAACCATGGTTTCCACACCTACGCAGGATGGCGCTGTGCGAGCCCATCAAACTCCCAGCCTGGTACAACCTACTGTCCCAGCAACAAGGTCTAACAGTGCACCAGGAACCCAACTCAATGAACCTGGCAGCATGGCTCCTGAGGTCATAGAGTTTGGCCATCTCAATTTACCACAGAGGTGTATGGACATCCTAAAAGAATCCAGGAAACCAAACACAAGGCACTGTTACTTTGACAAGTGGAAAAGATTCGTTATTTGGTGCCAGAATAAACAGATCAACCCAGTTGATTGCACTCCTTCCAACGTGGTAACATACATGCTCCACCTGCTGGACGCAGGGTTGGTTTTTAACTCTCTGAAAGTACACCTGGCAGCCCTCTCGGCTTACACCACATCCCATAACAAAGTATCGTGGTGGAAAGTACCAGTAGTTAAAGCCTTCATGGAAGGAGTAAAGAGACTTCACCCTCCTATTTCGAACCCACCGCCAGGATGGGACCTCAATGTGGTGCTAGCTAAGCTCATGGGCCCCCCTTTCGAACCCATGCATAAAAGTAGTCTCAAACACCTGACTTATAAAACGGCCTTCTTAGTAGCCATTACCTCCATAAGAAGGGTCAGTGAAATTCAGGCTCTGTCAGTGCAGGATCCTTTCTTTATTATCCACAAAGACAAACTGGTTTTACGCACACACCCTAGGTTTTCACCTAAATTCATATCTAAATTCCATGTAAACCAGTCCATCGAGCTTCCGGCTTTCTTCCAGAACCCGCAAAGCTCGGCTGAGGTGAAACTACACACCCTTGATGTGCGTAGGGCGGTCCTCTACTATGTAAATAAGACCAGACCGCTAAGAAAAACAGATCAACTGTTTGTCTCCGTAGCTACAGGCAGAGAGGGGGATCGCGTCTCTAAAGGTGCCATCTCGAAGTGGATTATCAACTGTATACAGCTGTGTTACTCTCTTTCTGGAAAAACTCTGCCTTTTACGCCAAGGGCCTATTCTACTAGAGGCATTGGTGCCACTCTGGCTTTCATTGCAAATGTTCCCCTCAACACCATTTGCAAAGCAGCTACTTGGAGCTCTATTCACACTTTTACTCAGCATTACTGCATTGACACTCATTCCAAGACAGATACACAAGTGGGACAAGCGGGACAAGCGGTTCTAAGACACCTGTTTGCTCATGACCCTTCCCACATCCCACATCCCACCTCCTTCTTCGGGTACTGCTCGCTAATCTATGCACAGCATGTGATCTAAGCAGATTCCACAAGCCTCAGAAGGGATACATTACTCACCGTAATCGTATTTCTGATGCTTGTATCTGCTTAGATTCACATGCGACCCACCCTTCCTCCCCTCCGAGAGAAGGCGCATGATTACTTGTAGTCTTACCTTTCTGTCTATCTGCTTGGATTATCTGTACTCACGCTACTCCTCATGCTTCCTCATGTCAGGAAAAAAAATACAATCTGAGGATCCCAGACGCGTGAGGGATCTTGGGTACAGTGGACGTCACACTAGGGATAGTATTACTGGCACGCCTGTGTCGACGCCCATTTTCGAGTTTCGAAAAACAAACTGTAATACTCCGCAGCTTCCACTAGATGTCGGCCTATGCACAGCATGTGATCTAAGCATATACAAGCATCAGAAATAAGATTACGGTGAGTAATGTATCCCATATATATATTTCTATCTATATCTGAGGCTTGTGGAATCTGCTTAGATCACATGCTGTGCATAGGCCGACATCTAGTGGAAGCTGCTGAGCATTACAGTTTGTTTTTCGAAACTCGAAAATGGGCGTTGATACAGGGCGTGCCAGTAATACTATCCCTAGTGTGACGTCCACTGTACCCAAGATCCCTCACGCGTCTGGGATCCTCAGATTGTATTTTTTCCGCCATACTTGTTGGAAGCATTGCGCGGAGTTCCCTGGCTTTCAGTCATATTTTGCAAAATATATAATTTCCCCGTTCTTCCACTCCAACGTCGAGACATCGAAGTTCGAAGCCGGTCCGGAGAATAAACAACCTTTGAGAGCTGCACGATGGACTTTGGGCCTCGGAAGGCCTATGGCCTCGGCCCGGGCCTTGGAAGGCATCTGGCCTCGGCCCTGCAAGTAGGGAGAGTGGGGGGGTGGAAACATACTCTACACTCTTATTTTTGGTACACACACTAGCCCGCTGTCATAGGGTGCGTATGGAGGGTACCCCTTTTAAATTTTGCCCCAAGTGCGACCGCAAGTATCCTTGGGTTGACAAACACGCCATCTGTAACCTCTGCTTGCAGAGGGATCACCCCGTGGCGAACTGCAGAGCGTGTAGCCGGTTCTAGGCTAAAACACTAAAGGACCGCTCGACCAAACGTTGGTCCCACCACGCCAGGCAACTCGAGGCCCTGGAAGCGCTGTACTTTCGGACGGCGAGGGCAAGGAGGGGGTTGAAAGACGCTCAAGCGCAAGTCCCCGACCTCGGAAGATTGTCTGGCAGGGCAGTTATGGGGAGCACACCCGGCGACACGAGCGCTACCCACACCACTTCTACTCCTAAACACTCAAAGTTCAACCGAGACTCGGCCCGCGTGTCGATTTCTCGGAAAGAGGCACGCAGAGAGCGGTACGCCGAATCGGTGTCCTCTGGGCGTTCTCGGTCAAGATCGCCGCACGACACCAGGCAACCGTCCACAGTTGCCAAAGGTGCCTCACTCACCAAAGTCATGGAGGTACGCTTGTCAGAAGATGAAACAGACCACCAGCCCCAGGCCGCACACCAGGAGTCTGCTCCGGCAGACCGTTCGGCGGCTGCTTCCGAGTCACGACGTCCTCTCTCAAAGGAAAGGGACAGTACCCCCGAATCTCGACGCCAGGCGTCGAAAAGCACTGAGAAGGTGAAAACATCAGGAAAACTCTCTTCTACTCATGGGGAAGGGGGTAAACGGCAGAAGAAACCATCTCACCCTTCTTCTGCACCACAGTTACATAAAGAAAGTTCTAAATCTTCAGATAAGCATCAATCCAAGACCCCTGTACAGGACCATAGGTCCAGACAAGGAATAGAAGGGGAACCCTCTCAACAAATGGTCATTCCCAGCTCCAAAAAATGCACCAGTGAGGATATAGACCGGGTTATGACTAGAATGTCCTCCCTAGCAGACTTCTACTCTACGAACCCAGAACACTTCCTCACCTATACCCCTGATGGTGCTACTCCTTCAGGAACTAGGGACACGCAGCCCCCTGGTAAAAAAAACCTTGGTTTGATACTCCAACGCAAGGTCTGACTTCAGACCCTTTTTTACATCCATCCTTACACCCAGTATAGTGAGGATCCACAACAGGATGAGGATCCAGACTTGGTAACGTTGGATGACCAAATTGGGGTGGACTATTATGGGGACGACGAGGACCAAGATGAGGAAGAAGATGACGCAGAAGTCTACAGAATAGACTCCCCTGTCGGCAAAGAACCTCAAGTTACCGACTCTCCAGTCGACAACCAGCCCCTCCTAAATGAGGTCTTGACTAGAGCGGCAGAGCACTTCGGCATAGACACTCAGGGGGCACAGGAGGAGAGGGACTTTGCTGAGGAACTAGTGGGAGAAAAGAAACCCATTGCCCAAGCCATTCCAATTCTCAAGTCCATCCAACGGAGAATTGATCCTTCCCTTCTCGCTCCTAACCTCACCAGGGCAGTAAACCCCAGGGTCGAGAAATTGTTCATGGCAGCCCAATCAGACTCGCTTTACATAAGGGGTCAACTGAAGCCTGACTGCTTGGTAGTTACACCCAAAAGAGGGCGGGGACACTTCTATCATCGTCTCAGGCCCCCTCCCCCCAGACAAAGAGAGCAAAAAAATGTACGGGTTGGGAAGGAAGGTAGCCTCCACTTCCGCTTAAAAGGCAAGGATTGCCAACTCCACCACTCTGCTGGCAAGTTACAATTGCCACCAGTGAGAGCAGGTAGCTGCCCTCATTGATGCCGCACCGTAACCATTAAAGGGCCAGTTGGCCCAGTTCACGTCGGAGGGGAGACCCGTGTCCGGTTGTATCCTTAAGGCAACCTTTGATGCCGCAGATAACGCGGGCAAGCTAATAGCAGAGAGCACTGTCATTAAAAGGTATGTTTGGTTAAGACAGTCGGGGTTTAAACCTGAAACACAAGCATCCTTAATTGACATGCCGGTGGAACCTAATCTACTGTTTGGCAAAGCGGTAGAGGACGCATTAAAAACTGCCATTGACCAACAAGCCCCCTAATCAAAGAGGCAGTGGTAATTTTCGTCGCCCACGTGGCCAAAATTCACAAAGGGGCTCCAGTTGTACACAGGGGCAGGGTACATCCTGGGGTAACAACCAGCAGACTACTCAAAGTTACGGCAGAGGAAACGAGAGGAGCCGTGGTAGAGGTAGAGGCAGCCCCAGCAGAGGCGGCACGCCTCCCGCAAAACAGTGACGCTGCGCTCAGGGTCCCTTCTCACGCATCCCCAGTAGGGGGACGCATTTCCAACTTCACCCAAGCTTGGAAAGGGATCACATCAGACAGATGGGTGCTGTCCACAGTGTCCGCAGGATACTGCATAGAACTGCTCGAGCGTCCCCGAAACCACCCTCCACGTCAAAAGATACATTCCTTGGACCACCAAAAGATCCTCCTCGAGGAGATCGTCAATCTTCTAGCAAAGGACGCAATAAAACTCGTCCCGGGCAACCAGGTAAACAAGGGTATTTATTCAACTTACTTCCTTGTGCCAAAGAAATATTTGACAATGCGCCCAGTATTAGACCTACGCCCTGCAAACAAGTAAGTCAAGCCCCAGAAGTTTTCCATGACTACTCTCTAAGAGGTAACCCCCCTCCTAAAAAAGGGGGATTACATGGCAACATTGGATATGAAAGATGCCTATTTTCATATTTCCATGTTCCCAGCGCACAGAAGATTCTTGCGCTTCAAGGTGGACAGTCTGCACTACCAGTTCAAGGTGTTGACCTTCGGTATAGCCTCGGCTCCAAGGGTATTCACCAAGGTACTGGCGGTGGTGGCGGCACACCTACGCAGGGAGGCAATCCCAGTGTACCCTTACCTGGACGACTGGCTCATCACGGGGGAGACCCCAGTAATTTGCAGATCAAACATTCAAAGAACGATCGACCTCTTCGAATTGGGTTTCTCCGTAAACGAGAAAAAATCAAGTCTGGTGCCAAGCACCTCCAAACAGTTCCTAAGAGCTGTCCTAAACACACAAGAGGGGTTGGCCTTTCCATCAGAGGAAAGAATTCGGAATCTACTACTGCAAATTCCTCTAAACCAGCCCGGTCGCCAGATAAGGGTGCGCAAAGCGATGCGTTTGCTAGGCATGATGGCATTATGTATTTATCTGGTCCCCCACGCGCGCCTGCGCATGCGACCCATGCAAGAATGGTTGGCGAAACAGTGGTCTCAGGCAAGTGGCCAGTGGGACGATCTAGTGGTCGTTTCGCCAACACTTGTACAAAGTCTTCACTGGTGGACAAGAGAGAACCTGTCAAAGGGGAAACCCTTTTTCGATCCAGAGATACAGGCTGTAGTCACAACAGATGCATCCCTGTCAGGGTGGGGAGCACACCTTATTTACCACACAGCTCAGGGTCTCTGGTCTCACACAGTGGCCAAGAATCCTATCAATCTGCTAGAGCGCTTCTGGCAGTATTCAGAGCGCTTCAAGCGTTCGAGCCCCACCTGTTGAACCTGTCAGTGCAGATCCTGACAGACAGCACAACAGCGATGTTTTACCTAAACAAACAGGGGGGGACTCGTTCACCAAATCTCTCCAAGCTTCCCCAGAAACTTTGGATATGGCCACTCAGACGGAACATTTACCTGTCATCTCAACATGTTCCAGGGGATCTCAATTCGCTAGCGGACACTTTGAGCAGAGCTCCCCTCCCAGAAGAACACGAATGGTGTCTAATCAGAGACGTCGTAGAAGACACCTTCTCACATTGGGGTTTCCCCACTACAGACCTATTCGCCACAAGCGAAAACAGGCAATGCTCAGAATTCGCAGCCAGGTTCCCTCAGCCAGACTCCAAGGGGAACGCCCTGTGGATGAACTGGTCAGGAATGTTTGCCTACGCTTTTCCACCAACCCCTCTAATGAGGAAGGTGGTCAACAAGATGCACAGGGAATCGATGACGCTCATCCTAGTTGCTCTCATGAGGGCGAGGCAACTGTGGTCCCCACACCTACGCAGACTAGCGGTGTGCGAACCCATCAGCCTCCCGTGCTGGTACAACCTACTGTCCCAGCACCAAGGTCAAACAGTGCATCCTGAACCCAGCTCACTGAACCTGGCAGCATGGCCCCTGAAGTCAGAGTTTGGACATCTCAATTTACCACAGAGATGTATGGACATCCTAAATGAATCTAGGAAACCTAACACGAGGCACTGCTACTTTGATAAATGGAAAAGATTTATCTGGTGCCAGAATAAGCAAATCAACCCAGTTGATATTGTCACATACTTGTCACATATTGATAATATTGTCACATACTTGCTCCACCTGCTGGATGCAGGGTCGGTATTTAACTCACTCAAGGTACAGCGCTGTCAGCCTACACCACCTCCCACAACAAGGTTTCGTGGTGGAAGGTGCCAGTGGTAAAAGCCTTCATGGAAGGGGTAAAGAGACTCCACCCTCCAATTTCAAACCCACCACCTGGATGGGACCTTAATGTGGTGCTTGCTAAGCTCATGGGCCCACCCTTTGAACCCATGCATAAAGCCAGTCTCAAACACCTGACCTATAAAACTGCCTTCTTGGTAGCATTACATCCATAAGAAGGGTCAGTGAAATTCAGGCTCGGTCAGTGCAGGATCCTTTCTTTACTGTTCATAAGGATAAACTGGTTCTACGAACACACCCTTGCTTCTCACCTAAGTTCATTTCTAAATTCCACGTTAACCAGTCCATTGAGCTTCCGGCCTATGTAGACAAGGCCAGGCCGCTAAGAAAAACAGACCAACTGTTTGTCTCCGTAGCTACAGGCAGAGAAGGAGATCGCGTCTTTAAAGGGGCTATCTCCAAGTGGATAGTTAATTGTATCCAGCTATGTTACTCCCTTTCTGAAAAGACTCTGCCTGTTACGCCAAGAGCCCACTCTACAAGAGGCATTGGGGCCACTCTTGCTTTCATTGCAAATGTTCCCCTTGACACCATTTGCAAAGCAGCTACACGGAGCTCTATTCACACTTTTACTCAGCACTACTGCATTGACACTCATTCCAAGACAGATACTCAAGTGGGACAAGCGGTTTTAAGACATTTATTTGCTCATGACCCTTCTCACATCCCACCTCCTTCTAACACTGCTCGCTAATCTATGCACAGCATGTGATCTAAGCAGATTCCACAAGCCTCAGAAGGGATACATTACTCACCGTAATCGTATTTCTGATGCTTGTATCTGCTTAGATTCACATGCGCCCGCCCTTCCTCCGCTCTGAGAGAAGGCGCATGGATGATTGTAGTCTTATCTTTCTATCTACCTGCTTGGATCTCCTGTACTCGCGCTGCTACTCATGCTACCTCATGTCAGAATAAATACAATCAGAGGGTCCTACACGCGTGAGGGATCATGGGTACAGTGGACGTCACTAGGGATAGTATTACTGGCACGCCCTGTGTCGATGCCCATTTTCGAGTTTCAAAAAACAAACTGTAATAGTCCGCAGCTTCCACTAGATGTCGGCCTATGCACAGCATGTGAATCTAAGCAGATACAAGCATCAGAAATACTATTACGGTGAGTAATGTATCCCATATATCCATATATATATATATATATATATCACTAAAAAAACTTTAACGGGAACGTTATGGTTAAGTTGCGCTACCAAAAACCTGTGAAATTCACTAAAATTTTTTTACAAACGTCACATTATAGTTCTAAGTAAAACCGAAAAACCCCTGAAATTCGCCAGTTATGGTAGCCTAGGTAACCATAACTTACCGCACCACTGTGCACTGCTAACACTAACACCCAGGACCTCACAAATGTAATTGACATCAATTTCAGGGTTTTTTCGGTTTTACTTGGAACTATGTGACGTTTGTATTATGTCAGGTTTATAAAACAATTTTTTGTGAATTTCACAGTTTTTTAGTAGCGCAACTTAACCATTACGTCTCCTTAACTTTTTTTTTAGTGTACAGGTTTTTAGTAGGACAATGTAAGTATAAGGTCTTAAGAAAAAAATTGTGTACTGCATGTCACAGATTTTCAGGAGACCAACGTAACCATAACGTCCTAAGGGTCGTTTGGTAAACAGTATACACCTTGTGAAAAATGCCATATGAAGGTATGCTGGCATACTGCACCGTTGCATGTGTCAGAATCAGTACACACTTAACTTTACGATCTATACCTCGTGGGTAGTGTGGAAATACATTTTATAATCCTGTAGGAATGTCCACCTCCAACATTTGCCGTATACAATGCCAACATGTATTGGTATGCAGCGATTAGCAATGCACTACACATTATATATCGGTAGCAAAAGTTGTACTTATCTGAAGAACACATCAGCTGAAGGCGTCCTTCCTCCCTAAGAAACAGCAACAGTGGTGTGATGTGAAAGCATAAGAACAAGTGGCACTACCTTGCACATAACAAGCGGATAAAATTAGTCGCCGTACATCCACCAACCCATATTACCGTTTGTTGCCTTTTTGCTCATTGCCGTTCGCAAATTCCCTTATTACGTGCCGTGCCAAAAAAGAAAGGTGCCCGTAAAGTAAGGAAATAATGCGTTAATAACGGCCTTTCACATTGTAAGGGAAAAAAAAACAATTTTGCATACACTCCCAAGTACTGCATATCTCTCAGTAAAGTACATAGGCTAAATAATCTTTGCCAGTAATAGTCTAAATTAGCAAACCAGTAGCGTGTGCTACTAAAAAGTATGCTTACTTGTTGTAATCTGGGCCGGTTTTGGCAGTTTAGATTACAAAAAATCCTCTTTCAATATGTCCGCCATAGAAAAGTAAGGCGGTTATTGCATATATAGGCCCTCTTTCCTTTCCATGGTAGGCTGCACAAAGCACAAGTACGTGACATGACGCAACACTTGTAAATAAACACAAAGCGACGTACAACCTAATAACTTACATTTTGAAATAATACAGTGGAAGATAAAAGAAAACGTGAACATTATAGAATTTGCAAAGTAGGTTTATTTAACAACAAACTAGCAGAGTCCATCGGAGTAAGCCCATTTTAAGTACATTCACAACACTGCTTGTAAGGACGGCATACGAAATGGTGAAGAATAGGAACACATTGTTTTTCTGGCATACAAAATTATTTAACTCTTCGTTGAAGCAGTCTCTTGTTTCCACAGTTATTTCCCAGAAGTCGTCATGACCTGGAGTTTACACCACCATAAATGAAGTGACGTTGCTCTGAATAGCGAGTTCAGCGTACGGAAAAATCGGGTTTACAGACTCATACCACATAATTATTATGGACAGGCAACCGCTCACCAGCAGTTGCGTTTGCCGTCCGAAGAAGCCCTCACTCGGCATTTGAAAACCATGGCAGACACAGTATGGCATGATATACCTATGGGGGAAAAGGTAAAGAAAGTAAGTTTCAATAACCAACCTATACCAATTTTTTTTTTTTTTAAAGACACAGAAAATGTGCAACGTACAACACAAACTTGCGTATTCAGACATTATATGTTAGTAAAATGTTACTAATTTCCAGGAGAACCTTTAGTAGCAGGCTACAAACGGCCACATTTTGCATGCTCCGTAAGTAGAGTCGCCAAGTCTTTGATAGTCTGTCACGGGACACTTGCCCCGCCCCTTTTTAAATGCCATTTTTTGTAATGGCTCTTAATTCCTGGCTTAATTGAAATGCAAATGGTTTGTCCTTGGGAGGTAATGATCACGTTTTTTAACTGCAAACATGCCCATCACGACCCCAGGAACAAATCATTACCATTTCAATGAAGCCAGGTGTCAGAGCGTTGCAGTTCCAACTGTAGGCTCAAAAGAAGTCAAGGCTGCAGAGCCGGCGGACAAAAAAAAGCAGCAGGCGGCAGCGCCGTGCTGTGTACATGGCCCCTTCAGTTTGCAAAGTGGCTGTGCTGGAGGCAGGTTGGTCCGACGCAAGTCGGCACAACCTGCGTCCCGCAAAGCCACTCTGCAAAGCGCAAGACGGAGCACCTAATTGCGGGACAATCCCCCGAAATCCAGGACAGTTGGCCACCCTAGCCGTAAGAGTAAAAAAAAAAATAGCAAGTACACAGGAAGAGGATAAATGGTTTATGAAATTAAATGTAAATGACAAAAAAAAAATTGCGTCTCCTGATTTCAAAGAATACCAAAAAAAGTGCAAAGTTACACCCAAAGCTATGTGGACAAAGTTACCGTTTCAAATAAAAAATAATAATGCTAAAAATGGATGAGTGCACTCATAAGCTACAAACGTGCAACCAGGGCACTCTGTAACGTTACAGGAAAAATGTAACAGTGCATAAAGGTAATACGGCAGGTACACTAGCACCATTTAGATGTGCAGTAATGGTACAATAAAGCGCGGTTTGCTCTACAGTGTGCAAAAATAAACTTACATAATATTTACTGCCTCCATTCTGTTTGTGCAAGTTACACACCAATGTGTTCACAGCGAAGAGTCTTCGTATACTGATATTGCAAGTCCCCTACAAACTTTTTAAAACATAACCTAATCAATTGCTATTTTTTTCATTCCGTGAATTGCTAGTAACTTTCCCTTTCAGTCAATGTCAAAAAACAATTGCCCCTTATACATTCACTCCGATGCGCGGGCGTATTGAGCGGTCACCCGAAAAAGCAACTCATCTGGCCTTCACTGAGAAACCGAATACATTCTTTCTTTGAAGCAACATATTGCAATCCAATTATGAGAACTGCTACTCCCATACACCTCCAGAAGCGCTGTTTCCTCCAAACACTGCAGATGGTGGCCTTAGTTTTGTAAACTAACTACGCCAGCCTGACCGCAATTTAATTTAAAAAAAATTGTAACTCACACGCCGTAATTGGTCATGGTACAGTGAACCAGAAGCTTGCATTTAAACTTATCACTTTGGTGACAAAAAAATTGCACTTTTTCAGTTTGTGCTTCCACATCCCATTGTGGCCCCCTCAAACGTGTCCTTCTGAAATACTATTACATCAATGTGACAAGTCCAATGCTGTCTTCTTTTACATGAGTTTCTGGCGATATGCGCGTACACTAAAACATGAATAAAAGATAGGGGGGGCCACAGATCACTAAGGTGAAAAAATACATTTTGAGAACCCCTGCCCCTTATAACTTTCTTCCCCCGTGCACGAAACATCAACAAATGTTCCAAAGAAAGTCAGAGTGTTAGACTTTTTTTTTTTGGGAAACTTTCGTGACGAACCGTCCAAGGGTACCACAGGTATAAGGCTGCCAAAAATTGTTCTTCCTATGGAAACAGCAACTGCACCATAACAACACAGCCACTAACGTGCTTGTCTAATATGATGCAGTGGTTGTGGGCTGGACCTACACAATTGGATATGTGCGCACAAACATTTGAATGTATACGTGTACATTGCCTTATAACTGCACTGCTGATAAGGTCGTTTCTCGGTGCTTGGCCTTCGGCCATGCATCCAGCACTGTACACCCTCCCCAGAACCATCTAACATGCTAGCCTATACTACGGGTGTATGCATTGCTGTAATATGATGTGGTGGTTCTGGGCAGGGCCTTGGGTTTTAGAAGTATTGTATATCGCCTACAGCCTGCAGCCATGCAGCCAAAACTCTACATCCTGCCCACAACCACCTTAGTGATGTACAGTGGTAGGGGAGTATTGATAGGAGTGGTATGCTTCACCTCATCTCGCCACAGACTGCATGCCTAGCTGTATGTCCATAGATATTGCAATGTTTTGGTGTGCACTGGCTTATACCTCCAGCCCTTATAACTTTGTTTTTGGGAGCATGGCCTTCAGCCAAGCACCCAACACAGCACACACTCCCCACAACCATATAATCCATAATCAATACTACAGGTGTATCTATGGTTGTGACATGCTGCGGTGGTTGTGGCCAGGGCCTACAGTTCTGGAAGTATGGCCTACGGCCCTGCATCCAAGACTCTAGACCCTGCCCACAACCACTGCAGCATGTCACGACCATGGTACCATACTAATCAATAAGAGACCCATAGGAAAATGTAATGTAATAACGACATGAATGCAATGTCAATGGTCACTAACACCTGTAACCGTGCACAAAGTTTTTCTCCCATTCACTCTATGGGGAAAAAAAGCCTTTTTGGGACCTCCCTATAGGTTTACCCCCTGGACCAAACAGCAACTTAACCATAACTGCACGGCCACTACTGTGGCCGTGTGTCACAACCAGGGTGCCGTACTAATCAATAAGAGACCCATAGGAAAATGTAATGTAATAATGACAGGAACGCAATGTCAATGGTCACTAACACCACGCATGTCCTTCGATCATTTTCATCGTGCGTGCACACAGCAAGTACTGAAATACTACGCTTATTACACCCCTCATTTTCTGGACGTACAAATATCCTGAACAAGGCGGCAATGGAGAACACATCACTACCAGTTGCCGTCCAAACAAGCACAGTATTTTGTCCATCTCTTGCTCTCTAAACCTCCCCTATCAATATAGAAGATCACAATATTTTCCCCAAACACCATTTCGCATGGCCAATACATCATTAACACCTACCGTCCAAACAAATACAGTATTTAACCCATCTCTTACTCTGTAATCCTCCCCACTCACTGTAGCAGAGTAAAACACTTTCCAAAACAGCATTTCGCCTCTGGTGGCGACCGCGCTGTCTTCGGATCCGAGATGTCGGGCGCATCCACACATTCAGACGCACATCATGGCCCGCTGTAGCCAATCGGCGAAGACGTCGCATTCCCGCGGTCATGACGCTACCCCCCTGGCCAATCGGTATCTTGTCCGTGGAGCGAACAGGGAAGTGTGACCGCGTAGCGGACATAGATATTACTAATTTTTTTTAGACATATTCTTTGGTCGTTTTAAAGGAAACTACTGGACGGATTGTCACCAAATTTACAAAAGCACGCGTTCGGGACCAAGCCCCTGCCGCAAATTTGGTGAAAATCCATCCAGCGGTTTGACCTGTAGCCGTGCACAAAGTTCCCCGCCCCATTCACTCTATGGGGAAAAAAGACGTTTTGGGACCCCCCTGTAAGTGTTTCCCCCCTGGACCAAACCTCACCAAACTTTGCAAAAAAATTCAGAGTGGACCATATACTTTTTTTGCAAAGTTTGGTGAGGATTCGTCCAGGGGGAGTGGAGTTATAAGCCGCCCAAAAAGTGCTCGTCCTATGGAAACAGCAACTTAACCATAACTACACGGCCACTATATATATATATATATGTTTCTGAGGCTTGTGGAATCTGCTTAGATCACATGCTGTGCATAGGCCGACATCTAGTGGAAGCTGCGGAGTATTACAGTTTGTTTTTCGAAACTCGAAAATGGGCGTCGACACAGGGCGTGCCAGTAATACTATCCCTAGTGTGACGTCCACTGTACCCAAGATCCCTCACGCGTCTAGGATCCTCAGATTGTTTTTTTCCGCCATATTGGTCGGAAGCATTTTGCGGAGTCCCCTGGCCTTAGCCATACTTTTGCTAAAAATTTTAAAATAATAATTTGACATCCTTCCCCACCCCAACGTCGAACTTCGACGCCGGCTGGAGAAGAAATCGACCGTCGGCTGCTGCACGACGGATTTGGGCCTCGGAAGGCCGCTGGCCTCGGCCCGGGCCTTGGAAGGCCTCTGGCCTCGGCCCTGCAAGTAGGGAGAGTGGGGGGTGGTACATACTCTACACTCTTGGTATATAGGTACACCTTATACATTTCCTACACTTAACAGCCCGCTGCTTCAAGGTGCGTATGGAGGGTACCCCTTTTCAATTCTGCCCCAAGTGCAATCGCAAATACCCTTGGGTCGACAGGCACGCCACGTGCAATCTCTGCTTGCCGAGGGACCACCCCGAAGTGAACTGCAGAGCGTGTAGTAGGTTTAAACCTAAGACACTTAAGGACCGTTCGATGAAGCGTTTGGGCCCACCACGCCAGGCAGGCGGCCATGGCAGTGGAGGACGCCTTCAGCGACGGCAGCGACGCCGTACTTTCGGACGGCGAGGGCATTACGGCGTCGAAAGACAGCTGAGCGCAGGTCCCTGACCTCGGAAGGTCGTCCGGCAGGGCGGCTATGGGGAAGACCCCCGGCGACACAAGCGCTTCACATACTACACACACTAAACACACTAAGTCCAACCGAGACTCGACGACGTCGAGTTCTCGGAAAGAGGCACAAACAGAATGGTCCGATTCAGTGTCCTCTGGGCGCTCTCGATCAAGATCGCCGCATGACTCCAGGCAATCATCCACTCTTGCCAGTGCCTCGCTCCCTAGGCTAACAGAAGTTCGATCGTCGGAAGACGAAGACGACTTCCACCCCCAGGCCGCGCTCCAGGAGTCGGAGCCCGCAGTTAAAACCAGCGAGGCCCCACGCTCGAAGGACAGGGACACCACCCCCGATCCTCGACGCCAGGCGTCGAAAACCTCCGGAGCCACTAAAGGACAGGGAAAACATTTTTCCACTCACGGGGAGGGGGGAAAAACAGCAGAAGAAACAGCCTTTGCACTCTTCCACACCTGTGAAACACACCACTCCCCCTAAACAGACAGACAAGACCAGGTCTGCTGATATGTCTAAAACCAGCAAGCCTACTCAAGATAAATCCCATAGACTTGCTGAGAGAGCCATACCCAGTTCCAAAAAATGGTCCAGTGAAGACATAGATAGGGTCATGTCAAGAATGTCGTCTTTGGCAGATTTTTATGATAAAAATCCAGAACATTTCCTCTCGTATGATCCACAGGGGGCGACACCCTCAGGCTCTACTGATCCTATCCCCCCGAGTAAAAAGCCCCGGTTTGAAACTCGGATGAGGTCAGAACCCTTCGAGGTACAACCATACGCAAGACCATACTCACTGTATCAAGGAGAGGCTTCCTTTTGTGAGGACCAAGAATTTGGTATGATAGAAGAGCAAACCGGGACGGCCTACTATGGGGATGAGGACCAGGAAGAGGAAGAGGAGGACCCGGAAACATACAGAGTAGATTCCCCGGTAGAGAACGAAGCCCCGGTTACCGACTCCCCGGTCGATAACCAACCCCTCCTAAACGAGGTTCTCGCACGCGCAGCAGAACATTTCGACATTGACACCCACGGTGTCCAGGAGGAAAGGGACTCCGCAGAAGAGTTAGTGGGAGAAAGGAGGCCTGTTGCCCAGACCATCCCTATCCTTAAGTCCATTCAGCGGAGAATAGATCCGTCCCTGGTGAACCCGAACCTCACCAGAGCAGTCAATCCCAGGGTTGAAAAACTTTTCAGGGCGGCCCAGTCTGACCCTCTCTATATAAGAGGACATCTGAAGCCAAACTCCCTAGTTGTCACCAACACTCGTAAGAGGGCTGGAACACCCTTGTCATCGTCCGAAGCTCCTCCCGACAAGGAGAGCAAAAAACTATACGGTTTCGGCAGGAAAGTAGCCTCAACGTCCGCCTATCAAGCAAGGATTGCAAACTCCACCACCCTGTTGGCCAGCTACAACTGCCATCAATGGGAAGAAGTCGCGGCACTCATAGCCTCTGCTCCTGAACCTTTAAAGGGCCAGTTAGCTCGGATTTCCGCAGAGGGTAGAGCCGTGTCTGGTTGCATTTTGAAAGCAACCTTCGACGCCGTGGACAAAGCAGGCAGATTGATAGCGGAAGGCACTGTTATCAAGAGACATGCGTGGTTACGGCAGTCTGGTTTTAAAGCAGAAACCCAGGCATCATTGTTGGACAAACCGGTGGAAACCGATCTGTTGTTTGGTAAGGGGGTCGAAGACGCACTGAAGAATGCCAAGGACGAATACGAAACACTTAAGTCCCTTGGCCAGTTAACCAATAAACCCCCTAACCAGAGAGGGAATAGTAATTTTCGTCGCCCACGCGGCCAAAATTCCCAGAGAGGATCTACCTATTCCCAAGGGCAGGGTACACAGTGGAACAACAACCAACAGTCTACCCAGGGTTACGGCAGGGGTAATAGGAGAGGTCGTGGTAAAGGCAGAGGCAGTCCCAACAAGGGAGGCGGCACGCCTCCACCAAAGCAGTGACGCTCAATTCAGGGTCCCTTCTCACGCAACCCCAGTAGGGGGACGCATTTCCAACTTCACCCAGGCTTGGGAAGGGATCACATCAGACAGATGGGTGCTGTCAACAGTATCCACAGGATATTGTATAGAACTAGTGCAGCGTCCCCGGAACCATCCTCCACGACAAAGAGTACACTCTTTAGAACATCAGAAGATTCTCCTCGAGGAGATCGCCATTCTGCTAGAAAAGGACGCGATAGAACTCGTCCCGGGACACCAGGTAAACAAGGGTATTTATTCAACTTACTTCCTTGTGCCAAAGAAAGATTTGACAATGCGCCCAGTATTGGACTTATGTCAAGCCCCAAAAATTTTGTATGACCACACTATAAGAGGTAATCCCCCTCCTAAAAAAGGGGGATTACATGGCAACCTTGGATATGAAAATGCTTATTTTCATATTTCCATGTTCCCAGCGCACAGAAAGTATTTGCGCTTCAAGCTGGACAGTCGACACTACCAATTCAAGGTACTGCCCTTCGGGATAGCTTCAGCACCAAGGGTATTCACCAAGGTACTGGCGGTGGCGGCTGCACACCTACGCAGGGAGGCAATCCCAGTGTACCCTTATCTGGACGACTGGCTCATAACGGGGGAAACCCCAGGAATTTGCAGGACAAACATTCAAAGGACGATCGACCTCCTCCACGAGTTAGGCTTCTCATTCAACGAGAAAAAGTCAAGCCTGAGCCAAGCACCTCCAAACAATTCCTAGGAGCAATCCTAGATACTCAAGAGGGGTTGACCTTTCCTTCAGAAGAAAGAATTCGGAATATGCTACTGCAAATTCCGCATTATCAGTCTGGTCAACAAATAACGGTACGCAAAGCAATGCGTTTACTGGGCATGATGGCGTCATGTATTTACCTGGTCCCCCACGCGCGCCTGCGCATGCGTCCCATGCAGGAATGGTTGGCGAAACAGTGGTCTCAGGCAAGTGGTCAGTGGGACGATCTAGTGGTCGTTTCGCCAACACTGGTACAAAGCCTTCACTGGTGGACAAGAGAGAATCTTGCACAGGGGAAACCCTTTTACGATCCCGAAGTACAGGCAATAGTCACTACAGATGCATGCCTGATGGGGCGGGGAGCTCACCATCTCCACCACACAGCTCAGGGGCTCTGGTCTCACTCAGTGGCCAAGAACCACATCAACCTGCTAGAGCTTCTGGCAGTATTCAAAGCGCTTCAGGCATTCGAGCCCCACCTACTAAACCTGTCAGTGCAAATCCGGACGGACAGCACAACAGCCATGTTCTACCTGAACAAGCAAGGAGGGACTTGCTCGCCAAATTTGTCCAAGCTTGCCCAGAAAATCTGGATATGGGCACTCAGACGGAACATCTTCCTGTCATCACAACATGTTTCAGGGGAGCTCAATTCCCTAGCGGATGCACTGAGCAGAGACTCCCTCCCAGAGCAGTCAATCCCAGGGTTGAAAAACTTTTCAGGGCGGCCTGAATGGGTTCTACACAGAGTGGTCGTAGAAGATATCTTCTCTCAGTGGGGTTTCCCCACTATAGACTTATTCGCCCCAAGCGAAAACAGACAATGCCCAGGATTTGCATCCAGGTTCCCCCAACCAGACTACCAGGGGGAACGCCCTGTGGATGAACTGGTCAGGGATGTTTGCGTACGCTTTTCCACCAACTCCTCTCATCAGGAAAGTGGTGAACAAGATGAACAGAGAGTCGATGACGCTCGTCCTAGTTGCTCCCATGTGGGCATGACAACCGTGGTTCCCACACCTACGCAGGATGGCGGTGTGCGAGCCCATCAAACTTCCAGCCTGGTACAACCTACTGTCCCAGCACCAAGGTCAAACAGTGCACCAGCAACCCAACTCAATAAACCTGGCAGCATGGCTCCTGAGGTCAGAGTTTGGACATCTCAATTTGCTACAGAGTTGTATGGACATCCTAAAGGAATCTAGGATACCAAACACAAGGCACTGTTACTTTGACAAGTGGAAGAGGTTCGTTATCTGGTGGCAGAGTAGACAAATCAACCCGGTTAATTGCACTGCTTCCACTATTGTTACATACATGCTCCACCTGCTAGATGCAGGATTGGTTTTTAACTCACTGAAAGTACACCTGGCAGCCCTGTCGGCTTACACCACTTCCCATAGCAAGGTTTTGTGGTGGAAAGTACCAGTAGTTAAATCCTTCATGGAAGGAGTAAAGAGACTTCACCCTCCTATTTCAAACCCACCACCAGGGTGGGACCTTAATGTGGTGCTAGCCAAGCTCATGGGCCCCCCCTTTCGAACCCATGCATAAAAGCAGCCTCAAACACCTGACTTATAAAACGGCCTTCTTAGTAGCTATTACTTCTATAAGAAGGGTCAGTGAAATTCAGGCTCTGTCAGTGCAGGATCCCTTGTTTACTGTCCATAAAGACAAACTGGTTTTACGCACACACCCTAGGTTCTCACCTAAATTTATATCAAAATTCCATGTAAACCAGTCCATCAAGCTTCCGGCTTTCTTCCAGAACCCGCAAAGCTCGGCTGAGGTGAAACTACACACCCTAGATGTGTGTAGGGCGGTCCTCTACTATGTAAATAAAACCAGACCGCTAAGAAAAACAGATCAACTGTTTGTCTCCGTAGCTACAGGCAGAGAGGGGGATCGCGTCTCTAAAGGTGCCATCTCGAAGTGGATTATTAACTGTATCCAGCTGTGTTACTCACTCTCTGAAAGAACTCTGCCTTTCACGCCAAGAGCCCACTCTACTAGAGGCATTGGGGCCACTCTGGCTTTCATTGCAAATGTACCCCTTGACACCATTTGCAAAGCAGCTACTTGGAGCTCTATTCACAATTTTAACTTAGCATTACTGCATTGACACCCATTCCAAGGCAGATACACAAGTGGGACAAGCGGTTCTAAGACACTTATTTGCTCATGACCCTTCTCACATCCCACCTCCTTCTTCAGGTACTGTTCGCTAATCTATGCACGGCATGTGATCTAAGCAGATTCCACAAGCCTCAGAAGGGATACATTACTCACCGTAATCGTATTTCTGATGCTTGTATCTGCTTTGATTCACATGCGATCCACCCTTCCTCCCCTCTGAGAGAAGGCGCATGATGGCTTGTAGTCTTACTTTTCTGTCTATCTGCTTGGATTATCTGTACTCGCGCTACTCCTCATGCTACCTCATGTCAGAAAAAATACAATCTGAGGATCCTAGACGCGTGAGGGATCTTGGGTACAGTGGACGTCACACTAGGGATAGTATTACTGGCACGCCCTGTGTCGACGCCCATTTCCGAGTTTTGAAAAACAAACTGTAATACTCCGCAGCTTCCACTAGATGTCGGCCTATGCACAGCATGTGAATCTAAGCAGATACAAGCATCAGAAATACGATTACGGTGATTAATGTATCCCATATCAGAGGAAGAGGTCTGCCCAGAGCAGGATTTGGCCTTTGCGGCCTGTTTCATGAGTCCTTTGGTCTCGAGACCACAATTTAAAAGGCATTAGCGGACATGCTTGTGCCCATACAGCTATGCCTTAATGACATTGAGGTGCGCGCCTAAGGAGTGCCCCAAGCATCTCCAAAGACTGCGCCCAGAAGAGGAGCACCTTGATGGAGGGAAGTGCACCGGCTCGTAAGAGAAAAGATACTTCTCTGACCCCCCCACCCCGAGCCTTACAGAGCTAACTACAGGAGCCATCTCTGATGCCTTCTCAAGGCTTAAAAAAGCCTTTCTTGAAAGGAAGGATACCCCTTCTGCCCTTAGACCCTCTGACACGGTGGAGAATAAGCAGGTTGACGGACCATCCAGCCCGCAGGAGCAACAGGGTATGGAAGACTACTTTTCGCCTCGAACAACTGAGGACGAGGACAGTGAGGATGACATGCGGCCCAGCACATCAGGGAATGCAGCATGCCCTGTTCTCAGTAAGAAGCGGCCTCCAAATGAGCAGGTCGATTCCGATATGTTTGTCCCCGACGACTTGATCCACCCCAGATCCTCGGACTGGGTTCTGGACCCCCTAGCGGCAGACTACATTAAATCCAAGCTCTGTCCCTCTGGACAAAGAAGTCCGAGCAAAGCTTAGGGCAGAATAACCCCGGCCAGATATTGAAGGGAAGGTGGCACACACCCCGGAGCTGGATGCCAAAATGATTACCTTCCTCAGCAATAATTGCAGAGACCCTAAAAAAGGGATAGATGGAGCCTGGAAGTCCTGCCATGATAAGGTTCTGGACATTACTGGTCTCCTCGCCAAAATACTATACCTTTCCGAAGAGGCCATGGAGATGGGGAAGGCAATAGACCCCCTCGCCATGTCGGGATGGGTCCAACAGGCTCTTTGCCTTCTCGGCAGTGCAGACTGTGCCATGTCTGCAGAAAGAAGGAAAGGCATCCTTATGAAAATTGACCCAAAGCTGGGGGAGTGCTCTACTACAGAATCAGGAACGTCCGGTGAGGGACTCCTGTTTGGCGATCCTTTCGTAAAAGAAATGGCCAAATTTTGTTCACTGCCTTAGACAAGGCCCAAACCTCAAAGGGGGTTTTCTCAACAAAGTGTTTTTCTCTGGCCGGAAGAGGCAGGCGCCGCTCCTCCCGCCTTTCTTCATTGGACAGAAGGTTCCATCAGACGTGAGACCCCCACTCCTACTGGGAGGACAAGTCTGACACCTTCTTCCCCTCTGGAGAAAGAGCTTGGGGTCACAACTGGAGAAGAGCAGCGAGACAGACTGCACAGCAAATCACAGGTGGGTCTCGGCTGCGTAGCTCTGGCACCGCAAGTGCTGACAAGGGGTAGAATAGCACAATTCGTGCAAGTGTGGGACTCCTTATCAGGCGATGCCTGGGTCGGGGACATCATAAATCCCTCCCCCACATAGCTCTGTTGAACGCAGACAGTGCTGCACTAAACAAGGAAGTACGCAGCCTACAGACAAAGGGCGCGAAGGGTGCAATCTGCTTATGCAGGGACAAAGCCAGATTTTTCAGCTCCATCTTCCTAGTAAGTAGGAAGGTCTGCCCTGTGATAAATATCAAAGCCCTGAACAACTTTGTTCTCTCATCCCCTCAAGATGTAGGGAATTCACATGCTCAGGGACATCCTCAGAACCTAGCGACTGGCTGGTCCGACTCAACCTCAAGGATGTTCACCTAGCAGTGCCAATTTGTCTGCAACATGTGAAGTATTTGAAGTTCACCTGGAAGGGTCTCGACTGGGAATGCACAAGCCTGCACTTCAGGCCTTCATCAGCACCTTGGGCTTTCATCAAGCTCATGCGACCGCAGTTGCGTACCTGAGGGAAAAGGGCAGAAGGCTCATTGTATATCTGGATGACATTATCATCCTGTCCCAGAGCGAAGCCCAAGCCAGACAACGGCCCCGGGCAGCCATAGATCTCTTCAATGGCCTCGGATTTCTCATCAATTGGGAAAAGTCAGCCTTAGTCCCCTCCAGACAGCTGGAGTTCCTGGGCTTTGTCGTGGACAGCCAGAACTGTCGGCTCTGACTCCCGTCCTGCAAAGTGCACACCGTGTGTTGAAAGATACATAGGCTCTTGGAGAAGGAGACCATCTCTCTTGAGAGAGTTGGCAAGAGTGATTGACCGGTTATCCTCTTATATTCATGCCATATTCCTGAGCCGCTACAATATCGCGAGCTGCAGGGACTGAAGGACCAGCATCTGCAGAGTAGTCGCTCCTACTCACACTGGCTGGCCCAGTCGCCCGAATTGACAACAAACTGCACTGGTGGTTAACACTCATAGAGACCTGGAACGGCAGGGCGATCTTCGGATCAGCACCCAACCTTGTGTTGAAATTGGATGGCAAGCCGCACAGGCTGGGGAGCGATGGGGCGGGGGGGGGGGTTGGAGTGATCCCCTCAGGAATTGGAAATGCATATCAACTGCCTAGAGCTCCTTGCGGGTTCCTCTGAAGTTTTTCTTGCCAGCGACGGTCAACTGATGTATACTACTCAAGATGGACAATGTATCTGCAGTAAAATACATCAATCATCTGGGTGGCACCAGGTCGAGGCCTCTGGGAGAACTAGCCAAGGATTTTTGGCACTTCTTTGTGCAACATCAGAGATCAGTGACAGGAGATTACCTCCCGGGGCTGAGGAACAAAGTGTCGTATTGGCATTCGTGCCACCTGTCCGATTACAGTGATTTGAAACTATACAGACAGCTCTTCCTTCGCTTACATCGAAGATTGGGCCCTCTGACCAAGGACCACTTCGCCTCCCGACTCAATGCCCAGCTGTCAGTATTCTTCAGCTGGAAGTCAGACCCAGAAGCGGCAGCTGCAGACGTTTTCCAACATAGGCAGAGTGAAGGGATCGCCTACGCTTTTCCCCCCTTTGCGATGATAGCGAGGACCCTGTTGAAGGCCCATAAGGAGCAGGCAGAGCTAGTACTCGTAGCCCCAGCCTGGACCTCTCAGACCTGGTATCCAGTTCTTCTGGAACTTTCAACGGTTTTTCCAATCCTACTACCAAGATCTGGTGTTGGGTCTGAGAGGGGAGCACCATCCCCTCCAATGCGGGTCACTGACCCTGGCAGCCTGGAGGATTTGACGGCGAAATGGAGAGTCCATGACATTTCGTGCAAGGCTGTCAGCCTTATCGCAAGATTCAAGAGATACGCAAACTCTTGGGGTGCATGGGGGTGCTGGTGCTTGGAACAGGTCTCAATCCAGTTTCAGCCCCGATAGTGGAGGTTTTGAACTTCCCCGCCAGACTGGCTGAACAGGGCTTAGTCTACAGACTGGTGAACGCCTACCGCTCGGCGATCTCCGCCGACCACGACCAAGTGGAAGGGTCTCCGGTTGGTGAACATCACTTAGGTGCAGGTTGCTTAAGGGTGTCCGTTGACAGTGCCACTACTGGCCTGTTGCAACAGACTCTGGGACGTGAATAACCGCCCTCAACCTATTCCTCTCCTGGCCGCCCAATGCAGAATCATCCCGCACCGCTCTCTCCGGCAAGCTCACGAGACTGCTGTGTTTAGTGTTTTGCAGGAGAGTCTGCAATGTCAGCGTCCTGCACTTAGCAGACAGGGTATACTCCCCAGGCAGAGTGGTTTTTCATCTTGTCAGAAGAACCAAATGTCACACAAGTGATTTCATATCTGGCTTTCAGCGAGCAGCCAAAGCTATGTGTAGTAAAGTGCCTGAAGGCTTAAACGGAGATGACCTCTGCCCTAAGGGTTGAACCTAGGGGCCTGTTACTGATTGCTCTCCACAAACTGCATGAAGCAGTTTCCGCCCCTACACTAGCTCACTAGGTACGATGGAAGCTCGAGCAAGCTGGGATCGATATCGCTCCGTTCAGTGCTCATTCTGTCAGGGGCGCCATGGCCTGCAAAGCCTTCCAGGTGGGGGTCAGACTGGAGGACATCATGAAGATGGTCGACTGGGCAGGAGAATTTGTTTTTAAAGAATTTTACTTGAAACTGGTAGAGCTACCAGCAACGTTGGTGGTCTGTAAACTTTTAGCAAGCATAATGCTCGCACCCGGTCTTGACATAGAACGAAGATTTTCCAGAAGAACTTTTAGAAAAGTCTCGATTCTATTAAAGACGTGGAGGCGAGTGTTATCCCACCCTTCAGTAAAAATTCAGGTTGAAGGTCTGCTAGCATTGGCGGGAGGGCATAAGGGTATTGAGCCTGTTTTCAGCTAATGTGTTATTCTTGCAAAGCATTAAAGTTGCTGTGTCATTCTTGTAATGTCTGAATTTTCCCCCTCCCCGATGTGACTCTGCCTTGCAAACTGATAACTGCGTTTGCTCTTTTCTTCAGTGACGCTTTGTTTTTCTCCGGCAGGACTGTCGGAAAAGCCCAGCTGAAAAGAGTGAGAACTCGGCACAGCAGCGAAAGCTGGCGGATGGTTTCAGCGCATGGGCTCCAAGTTGTTCTCTAAGTTCGGTGTCCAAAGAGGAAGTGGATGAAGAGCTGCAGTTATTTGAGGGACCATGTGTATACTGGATTGGCTGGTTTAGGTCACATGTTTTGTGGCCATAGGTCAGTGTATCAAGGACTTCTGGGAAATGGAGTTCATGGATGCTCCAGGTTGCATTTTTGACTATTTGGAACGTTTTTCTTAAAGGATTTCATCACATAAGCAAGTTTTGTTTTCTCTGAGAACAATTGCCTTGCTGAAAATCTTGCTGCTGTGCTTCTGATAATGTTGAATTAAAAGAGAAACATAATACTCTCCTCTGTGTCTTTAATAGAATCAAGACTTTCCTAAAAGTTATTCTGGAAAATCTTGGTTCTCAGCATCCGTAATAAACGTAATGCTTGCATTGTGCTGTGGGGCTGCATCTACATTATCTGTGGCCTGGGTGCTTATTAAAAATGACACGATCGGGGGGTTTAGGGGTGCTGTTGCGCACGATTGAAGATGGCAGCATAGCTATTGAGCTTCGATGACCTGGTGCTTGCAGCGGCTGGTCTTGTACTTCTGCTTGGCACTTGCAATGCGGATAAGCCAAGATCCTGTGTTCTAAACGGCTGATGAGTAGTCTTCCACCTTAGTTCCCCCCCCCCGGCCCGTGGTGAGCAGTCAGAGGGGTGCAGGGACGGGGAGAAAACTTCGGCCGCGACACGTCTTGCTGGGTGAAGAGATCTCCCTGGCCCGAGCAGAGATTGGCTGGGCAGTTGATGCATTCAGATCCCCTACGCTCCACTGCTGATAGCGGCTGGCAGCCTGGGACCCGCTGAACCCACCCTCGTCTGCTATACTAGCAAGCAGGTGCCCCTGCTGCACTGCACCATGCACGGCTGATACAGAAATGCATCAGAGCTTCTCCAGATTGAGGACCGGGGTCACGGAGAGCCCTGCGCTTTCATTTATTTTGGGCCCGCTGCCCCGCTACATGTGTGGATTACATCGGAGCACTACTGGAGGCTACTACTTGTGCCTTGAGTGGTGGGGGACAGTGAATACATTAATTGTTACACGCTTGTGAAGCAGGGTGTGTGCTGGGCACTGGCAGCCATCTGCACCTTTTGGAGCACTGTCCCTCCCCCTCTCTCCTTCGTTTTCTCAATTTTTTGCGACTGGAACTATCTGATAATCTGCCCTCTACTAATTTGCAGAATCAGGAACACCTTCAGCCCTATCCTGCCTCCTACTGTGCCACCAGCTATTTACTGACCTGTGGGGCATCTTGAGTGGGCCCTACCACTTTACACTACGTGGGAGGAGCCAGGTGAGGTGGCGGAGTTCCCTAGCCCACATCTAATTAGCCTCTACTGGGTGCTGTATGTATGGACTGTCCTCTGCTTGGCCTGTGATTGTAAAGATAGAATGGCGGTACGTGCCCCCTCATACGATAACGCGGAAAGAAGACACAAATGAGCGAGGAGCACATATGGGAGCAGCAGAAAATAAGGAAATGAGCGCCAGAGACCAGAAATAATCGCGTTTGATTAAAAACAAAGAATAGAAACACGAGAGCTCCATTTTTGAGACCAGACAATATATGCATGCAATAACGAAACACGTGCCAAAGACAACAGAAAAACAAGCAGTCCTTTATCAAAATCAAGAAATTATAACTTTTGACTTTCAAGATCACCTAATGCATGATAACGGAACGAGTAAATGTAACGTATAATAAGTTGCCAAAGGATGCAACATGACAAGTCAAACATCTAATAAATAAGAGAAAGACGGTCTGCAGAAAGTTGAGGCATACAAACACATGATTGATGGAATAGCTCATAATATGAGGAATTGAACAGAAACATCCTGCAATCTGCTATGAAAACGACAACGGAGCAGAAAAGATTGATTGATGTTGGCGTGCATACCCCATATGATTTTCCAAAACATAGGCTAAAAGGAATGAAACATGTTGGGTTGAATGGAGTGAATGATATGAAAAATAGAGACACTATGTTTGTAGCACGAACAATTGTACATTTTTTAAATTGCTCAATGATTCTCTCTCAGATACAGATAAAAAAGCCGAGGGTAACTTATGAGCACTGAAAAACCAATCAACTTAATCTTGTAAACACAATGTACCAAAATACATATGTTTTTTTAAAGATTAATAAGAAATATAATTTTTCTACAAAAATGGTGTATTAAAAAGTGAGGTATGTTTACGAGCAAGTGGAAGATTATACATTCCAATTAGTAATGCTCATCAAATATTAAGTGATACCGAATAGTCAACTAGTGTGAACCTGAAATGACAAAGGAATACCCAAACACCTTAGCTGTATCAAACGTAATTGTTAAGGAGGAGGGATTGTTTGGTGGGGTCCATATATAAAAATTCCCTCCAGTCTCCACGTGAGTTTTTGAGTTCCCTGATAGAACAAGCCATCCAAAAGTGGCGTACTACAAACAAGGGTGAAGCGCCCATCTGCACTACCACTGGGACTTTGCTACTTCCTGCCACTCCCAGCGATGGAACTGCCAACGCTGCCCTCACAGGTTGTCGTCTCTTGGGGTTACAAAATGCATGGGGCTGTACCCTTCCGCTACTGGGGCAACCGAAGCATAATTGAGGCTGAAATGACTAAGGGAGCTGGAAGGAAGCCGAGCTCCAACATGTTCACCAAATCTGCCCTGAGCGATGCAGAGCCTGTGAGTGACACCTGAGCCGGCTGAACCTACCGAATTGCAGCGAATGATGGCCTGTATGCAGGAGGGTTTCTCTGCCGTCCACAGTAAACTAGACGATATCACTGGCACGATTGGATCCATCAAGGCGAAACTGGAGAAAACTGATTTGCGGCTTTCACAGGCTGAAAATAGGGTAGGGGTGGTGGAGGTGGTTTCCTGGCTGAAGACTGATGTGGGTGTCCTCAGTAAACAGATCCAAGCTGTCACTAGGAAGAATGCCGAACTGGAATCCAGGTCAAGGCAAAATATTAGGTCAGTCCCTAAGAATAACCTAGAAGGCACTATGGAAGTCTTTGTAGAACATACTATCCTTTCCCTCCTAGACAATCCTAAATTGTCACTGCAATTTGCGATTCAGCACCCCCACCGATCATTGGCTCCTAAGTCTAAGCCTGCAGCACTGCCTCCTCTAATTATCTCCCACCTGCTAAATTAATGCAACAGACGTGATCCTTCGGGCCGCCCGAGAAAAGGGAGAACTGCACTTGGGCTCCAGTAGACTGGATATCTACCCGGGCATCTCTGTGGCTGTACAACAGGAGAGGAAAACCTTCTTGGCAGTGAAGAAAAGACTCGGGGGGAATTAGGCATCAAATATGCAATGCTATATCCTGCTAAGCTCCGTATAGAATGCAGCAGCAACACATACTTATTTACTTTCCCTGAGGAAGCCATGAAGTTCCTTGATGGATGCCCCACTGCAACATTAGGCAGGTTTAACTGTTCTTTGCTTTGACAGTGTCTTTTCTTTGGTTGCCAATTCTGCTATAATCTGTACCTTGAAGCCACTTGATATTGATGGCCCCTTCTAGATAAGTCTCACCGTACTAAACACAAGATGGGGTTAGCATGCCCCTGTCATTTCTGTTGTTGCCAGATGCAGAAGAAATATTTTTGATTAACGCCATGTTTTTTCACAGCTGCTGCAGGACCCGGGTTGATAACCGTGCACTAACCCTCCATGCAATGTTGCTGAGCTTGGTTGGGTGGTTATTTTTCGGGGGGGGGGGGGTGGCGGGGAGTACCATCTTCCCGACTGGGAGGAAGATGAGGGTGGCGGGAGGGGGAATTATACTGGGGATACAAATGACACTTGGGGATGACATAGCAGTTCTGTTGCGCTATGAGCAATGCAGGGAGGGCGACTGGTGGTATGCCCCACTGGGGGCGGTTCATGGTTTGGTGAGAATATGTACACTATCAATAGAGGATGGGTGAATGAACGTGCATGAGTTGGAATGCGAGGGGTCTTGGGAACAGTGAAAAATTGGACTCTGTTAACACAAAAACCCAGATCGGAGATTCCTTTCCTGTAGTCAAGGCACGTCAAACAGTTTGTTGTTTTCAGTTTCCCCGTCTTGATTTGCCCCTCCTAATTGTACGCGCGAATCACATGAGGGGCAAATCGAGACAGCAAAACTGGGAAAAGAACCTGCATACAAGTCCTATACTATTAATAAAATGTTGCACTGCTCAAATCTTGAAACAAACCCATTTGGTTTCTTTGGACTACAAATCCCAGAAATCCCTTTGTACTGTGACAAGAAAGAGGGTTGAGGAGTAAGGTTGCAATAGTGAAAAGTAAGGTGGACTTAATGACCCACACCTGAGATTGAGTTAGGACTTAGGACTTTAAAAGGCCCATGCTCTCAATAGTGAAGAGTGCGTTGAGTCCGCAGGCCAGGTCGTTTGAACAATCAACTGAGGCTGAACAGGATGTGGGGTTTGAGAGTAGCGGTGGAAATCGTGTCATACCGAGGTTCTACAAGTGTGACGCTGAGGCCACCCCTGAGGAGCAGAGACAGAATATAGAGAGCAGTGCTGGAGCGAAGCCTCGTATAGTAGAGGGTGCTCAGTGGAACGAGGCATAGTGTTTGCCCAGTCCCGGAAATCCTGAAAGAGTTGCTCAGTGACTTTGGAGGCGAGAGGAATTCCAGGGTGCCAGAAGAGGCGTACCAGCGTTCAGTGCAAAGCAGTAGAATTGAAGGGGAATGTGTCACGGCAGGAGTAAGGTTCCATGCAAGAGAGGAAGTTAGACTGCCTAGACCTAAGGACGGGAGAGCGCGGCGAGATTGAGGGCCATGTGAGGCTGGGTCTAGCGGGAAGGCGTGCTGGAAGAAATGCTTTTCAAATCAAAGTGGAAAACTGCTCATTGCCTCCGAGGTTAGCATATACCACAGAGTAGCTCAGTGCCAAAATGGAAGCCACTGTGAGGAGAGGAACATTGCAGAGCTGGGCACTGTCGCGGAAGCAGGAGGACAAACCGGTGAGTGTCAGCTGAAGAAAAGACACTGTTACAGTTGCAGCCAGCGTTCGTGCTTGTGAGCAAAGCGGTTCAAAGGAAGCATTGGTGAATGCTTTCAATGTAAGAAAAGTAACTCATGAGTGCTTAGAAAGTAGCAAACCTTTGTTTACCCAATTGAAAAGTCTTGCAAACAGAACTTAAATTGCGTGTGAACTATTTTGCTGTAAATCATTGAAGGTGAACTGGTTAAGCTGAGAAGGCAGAGAAAGCTGGTTGTGCGGCATGTAGAACACCCAAGAAAACCTGACTTCTACCTTGAAGCAATATTGGAAACAGTGTTTGAATTGAAGTATGCTGTAGGGATAGGAGATAGGTGGAGCACCAAAGCAAGTATTGCCTCAAGCCAAAGGGAAGGGCCCAAATGGGGAAGGGGAACTTGCTTCCATTGAAGTTTATCAAGTAGAAGAAAAACGTGTTACCAGCTATTTGGTTTTGAAAGTACATGTTAGTAGATGCAGCATATCAGTCCTAGCAGGCAAGCGGACTAGGGCAAGGGACTTCTAGTGCAGGTCGGACAGGTTAATGGAACCGACAGAAGTATTGAACTCCGCTAAAGTTGTATTAAGAGAGAAGAGAACACTGCTACTTTGAAACTGTTGTGATGAATCTGTTATGAGGAGAAACCTTCCTTACTGTGTTTTTTCTTTTTGTTTGAAAACCCTACAGACTAATATGGGGAACTGTTGATGTTTGTTTTATGTTGAATACCATTTTCCTGAGTGTATTTTGTATTATTGTGAAGGATAGGACTATTTTGTATTAGAATCTTATGTTAGTTTGTGTTAGGCAGGGAACTGTGTGATAGGTTAGGGATAGAGAGGAGTTTTGCCAACCAGATTATTTCTTTAATAACATGGCTTCTAAATTCAAATTGAGCAGTTGTCCGCCTCACTTCCTTGACCCGTTCTCACAGAACCTAGTGAAACGACTAAAACCTTTGCTCTATGTGGAGCGCTTTCACGTTAAGATGTTATTTTTTACACAAAACCCATGTTTCAACTGCGGACTGTGAGGGGTTTGCCAAGCATTGGGGCAAGAAAAGGTTTTACACCATGTATTCCACACAGTCCTGGGGGGGGGGAGGGGGAATTATATTGGTCCATAATTTGCTGCATTTCACGGATAAGAAGGTCCATTTAGACACATTGGGATAAGTTTTGGTGAATACGGCGAGAAGTGGTCTTACTGAATATCTACTGTCCTAATGTAGATATTCCACCCTTATATGTTGAACTTGCTGATATGCTGACTCTGTATCCTTTAGGGCCCATACTGTGGGGAGGGGACTGTAGCACTATCTCAGACATGAATCAAGATCGAACTGGCTGGTCCCGCCAAATTTTGTCCAGGTCTGCATTGGCAATACCAACGAGAATGGCAGATTTAGGTATGGTAGATGTTAGAAGGATTCTCAACCCGGAAGATAGCACTTACCTATACTATTCCACAGTCTACCGTTTTTCCCCCCGCATAGACCTCTGGCTTTTATTGGATGCACTTTTGGGGGACATGGGGTTGTCACAGCGGAAATGCTACCTAGGACATACTCTGATCACTCTCCTCTATTGGTTACCATTTGATTGGTGAAGCTCCCTGGGTTTCGCACTAACTGGCAATTTAAGTCTCAGGCACTGACTGATGTGTCTTGTGAGGCCACCTTCACCGAGCATGTACAACTATACTTTTAGACGAACAAGGGATTGGCCTCAATGGTGGGTATTTTATGGGAGGCTGTTGAAGCCTATTTTCAGGATTACCATGAAATGATCGAATGGAGAAATTACTGAATTTATTTCCTCCTTAGTTTTTAATAATGAAGGGAGACCCCTTTCCCCTCCCCCTACCTTAACTATTATCCTAACCCCACCCCACACCTATATATTAGTAAAATGGCCCCAAATTTCAAAATAAATGCGTAAAAGAATGTATTCAGTTCGCCAATCGTTATTTTAAATTCGATAATTTCTACAGATACATATATTCGGGGTATATCTAGTGCAGGGTCCTTAGGCACATTCGGCGTGACATCCGAAATAGTGAAGAAAACCTCTGGCTCTTAGAGCAACAGCATTAGTCATGTCCCCTCTCTGCTACGCTTGTGCAGGTTAAGGCAGCGATAGACTACTTTAGAGACCATGCGGCGAGAGAACTGAAGTTCTTAAGTGTACCAATTGCCACAAGGTGATATGGAGAGGGTGAACACCTGGTTAGGTTACTTGCTTGTTTGGTCAAGCAAGGGAATGGGGGCAGTGGGGGTGTTGCATCCCGTTGATCAGGAATAAGGTGGATGCCTTAGTTCATACATTGGCCTGGGAGGCAGGCAGGATAGCTCGGGGGCAACGATTCTGTCTTGAAAGCAAGACAATGCAGCGCGACACAGGTTTGAATCCTGATCCTGAGCTTGGAAACAGCTTGCTGGTATTAAACGAGTTATAAAAGAACAATTCTAATTGTCAGAGGTTAACAAAGTTTTTGAAAAATTCTATTCGAGGCTGTACGCGAATAGAGACCGGTTTCTGGAGGGACACCCACTTACATGTGTGTTGGCTGATAAATGTGTGTTGGTTGAGGTCAGTGCTCAGTTAGATCTCCCTATATCCTGTGAAGAAATCGCTCGGGCCATTGATGCTCTACCTACTGGGAAGACGCCCAGTCCCGATGGCCTCACGGCTGAATTTTCTAAACATTTTAAGTCTGCTCTGGTGCCACATCTTCACAGTAGGTGGGTGGAAGCCCTCGATTCCTGCAAGCTTCCCAGTTCCATGAGGGGTTGTGGAGATAGCTAAGGATGTTAGTTATCGGTAGGAAGTGAAATTTCGTTTCTATCATAAAAACTGAAGGAGTTATGGCAGTTTAAGTGAGAGGTGTTTTTTGAAAATAAAGACACGAGGTTTGGACAAGAACTTCAGTTTTAAATCAGAAAATCTGGGTTATGCTCTTACTCAAGACAAGAGCATGCAGGCTAGACAACCAAGTAGGGACACAGTAAGCTCTGAGACTGATTCATGACTTCAGTAACAGATCCCCAGCGCCTTCCCTGGTGGAACCAGTCCACACACTCGAAGTGGGATTTCTGGATGAGAGTTACACAACTAAAAATGACTAAGAAAAATGATGCTTTAGCAAATAGACAGAATAAGATAGCACTAAGATTTTGACACTGTTACTGGTTATGAAAGAAAGGATAGTTCAGAGATATAGGTGGGACAAGATAATGCAAGGTATACAATAGTTCTCTAGTGTCCTATTAATACTCACAATCCACTGGGATTTAAGATTTTAGGCCCGTCAAGATTCTGGTCAATGGATCGGGGTCTATCAAGGAAAGACAGCACATCAGGCACGGGACAGGATCAGCTAGGATCGGCTAGGCCGGTCACCGGAACTGCACAGGATCTGCTCTTCTTTTTTCTGGATATTTCAGATCAGCGGGATTCCGAGTTCATCAGGCAAGCATTTATGGTAGCAAACCAGATAGTTTCAGGATGCCTCCCTACACCACAGCGCTTCATTGGGTTGTAAGGATAAGTTGAGGATTGTGGCCCAGCTGAAAATGGTTCAGCTACTGCTTGGCCTGGTCCTTGGCATCTGGATCTGGAAGGATGTTAAAGCTGGATGTTGAATGCTGGAACAAAGTGCTTCGCTGGAATCAGAAGAGAGAGTGTGTATGTGTTGTCAGCTGTCTCCATTTATCCTTTAAAATTACATCACCAAAAATGGGTGTATGGGCCGGCTTAACTAAACCAGCCCCTGTGAAATGGGATTGGATCAGAGCCTCATCTCTGCCTTTGCATTCGGGTGATTGGCTCAAACACAGATGATGTCAAATTTATGGTTTGATTTTTTACAATCCTTAGTAACCTCCCCTAGCCACTAGCATCAAAATCGAATTTTGTCCTAAATACATATTTACACATTTGTAACCTCTATGAAAACTACATACAAGGATTACATATATTATGGAGTATCTGTTCCTCAAAATCCCACAGCTGTGAGACCTTGTTTCGCCTTTTTGTAGCATTTTGTCCATTTTGCCATGAACACAATTTCCAATTTTTCTCCAAGTTTCCACAAATATGCATGTCTACCCTAGGAATGTCTATGCAAAGTTTAACAATTCTAGCATAAACACAGTTCACATAAAGCCACATATATTGCCATTCCTGTTCCAAATATGTTACACAATTCCACTATATCTTGAACTGTAAAGCCTAAATTTAGACTAACAAATCTGTCCTTTTTTATGTCTTTCACCATTTCTGATATCAAGTTATAAGTCTCTAAAGAAATGTTCATTGTATATTCTTAGCAGTAAATGGTCATCCTTTTGTCTGTCTCTGGAGCAAGGAGTAGCCCCCACCTTTTTTGGATTTCCTCCTGCCGGCTAAGTTTACGACCCTTTCACACGTCCATTTCCTGGCCTGGAGGATCTGCCATTGTTCAGTCCTAGGCTGCAGACCAAAGTCTGTCCTAACCCACAATTATCATGTATCAGTGAGTTTCTGCTGAGAGGAATGCCCTCCCCTTGGGTGAAAACCTGTTTTTCCACTCTGATAGGCCCAGGCAGCCTAAAAAAACTTGTGGCATCAGATGACATGCATAAATTACATTCTTAAATTTAAACAGCTGAGATCCGTGTTCCTTTCAGCAACAATCCTTTTATATTTGCTAATCCGGCATATCTTTAGTTTTAGGCAACTTTAAACTTTTAATCAGGAGAGCCCATTTGACAGGAGCTGTCACTCAGGTAGCCCAGAGTGGCTGCACACAGATTTTCTTTTTTTTAAATAAAGTATTTTATTATTATAGTACAACAATCACAAAAAAACAACAAAAGCAAATCAACACAAAGACTGTCGTGGTCATCAATAATCAACAGAGGTAATACACATCTCATCAGAGGTCGAATGGCTTTCTCAGTACATGTATTAGCGTGTAGTACTAAATACCCAGTGCACGCTCCCCCGCATGTAGGAGGGGTTCTCAGGTCGCTTCTTCTTCCCATCTAGCCCATATTTTCGAGGCTTTGTTGGGACAGCCTCGTGCTAAGTAAATCCTATGCTCCATCATAGCGCATGTGTCCATATCCGATTTCCATTTGTCCAATGTCGGGGAGTCCGGGGCTCCCCATTTCTGTGCTATATTGCGCTTAATCAGTCGCATCGCCGTATGCAGGAGCAATCTCTCCCACTTGTTAGCCTCAATTTCATCATGCACACCCAGGAGTAAGGCCTTCGGGTCCAGTGGTATGGTACGGGTCAGAACTCGGGAGAGTTCCCTACAGCATGCATTCCAAAAGGTCTGTATCCGGGGACATGCCCACAAGATGTGAATGAAGGTTCCCTCCTACTCCCCGCATCGCAGACAATTTGGGTTTGGGGCCCGTTTCCAGCCTTATAGGCGCATCCTAAGGTAATATACCCGGTGCAGTATTTTCAGCTGCACAAGTCGAAGCCTAGAGGAAATAGCGATTTCTCGGGGATGCATGAGGACTTGTATCCAGTCCTCTGGATCTATTTCCCCCACATCCGCTTCCCATTTCGCCTTCAGCTCATTCAGTTCAGGGGTGGCAAAGGAAGATATGGCATTATAAAGGATGGAAGTGCATTTGGTGGGAATATACGCCGGCAGGATGTTACGCTCTATAGGGGTGTACTCCGGTACCGGTGGGTCTGCTGTTAAGTAGGGTCGTAAGGCGTGGGCCAGGCGTATGTAATGATATCGTTCCGTGTTTGGGATCTGAAATTGTAGTTGCAGGTCGTCAAATGGGGTCAGTTTCCCATCTGTGAGCATATCCCCAACTCTAGTGACTCCCGCTCTCACCCATTTGGGCCATGGCTCAAACTTCCGGATTTCAGCTAGGTTATTATTTTGCCAAAGGGGTTGTGCGGTGGTAACTTTGTTTTCCCACCCAATGAATCGATGTGCCTGTCTCCATACCATAATAAGGTGTGTTGTGGTTGTGGGTGGGGGAGTTCTCGGAAGGGGTTGTGGCTATCTCAGCGCGTATATGAGGTAAGTCTCGATTTCCATGAAGAAGATCATTAACTACTGCCAGTTGTGATGCCCAGTAGTAAGTTTGGAGACGGGGAACTCCTACTCCTCCCTCCCAGACCGATCTCTGGAGTGTAGTTAGCGCGATTCGTGACTGGCCTCCCCCCCCCATATGAGATCTCTGAGAAGTGTCTCCACTTGGTGAAATTCTAGGTCTGGGATTTTGAGTGGGGCATTCTGAAGGATGTAAAGGAATCTGGGAAGGGTCATCATTATAAAGAGTGCCGCTCTTCCCATAAGTGTCAGGGGGAGGAGTTTCCAGTGTTGGATATCAATAATGAAACGGTCTGTGATCGGTCGGAGATTGTATTCTACATAAGTTGTCAAGTCCCCGGATATCCATATTCCCAGATATCGAAAGCCCTGTCGTTCCACTCGGTACGGGCACTCCTGGGGGATTGCTTGTTCTCCACCCTTTACAGGAAAGAAATCTGATTTATCCCAGTTGATTCTGAGTCCGCTAAATTCACCAAAGCGGATGAGCAGTTCTGTTACAATAGGGGAGGACATTGGCGGGTCTCCTAGATATACAAGGAGATCATCTGCGTAGAGAGATGTACGATCATCGTATCCCTCCGGCCATCTAAACCCAGTCCAGGCAGTATTCTGACGAAGCCAAAGAGCCAGTGGTTCGATTGCAAGGGCAAATAGAAGGTGGGGAAAGTGGGCATCCCTGCTGTGTACCCTGACCTAGAGGGAAGGACCTGGAGGACCATCCATTTACTTTCACCTCAGCTTGGATGTTAGTATAAAGTAACTTCACCCATCCCAGAAAGGCTTCTCCGAATCCCATACGGCTCATGATCTCCTAAAGGCTGTCCCATCGAATGGAATCGAACGCCTTTTCGAAATCGATAGCCAACAGGGCCAAAGGTCCGTCTATAATCGGGGATCTCTCCAACGCCAGATGGAGACGGCGTAGATTCATCCGAGTCGATTTGCAAGGCATAAATCCACATTGGTCCGGGTGGACCAGGGTGGGTGCAACCAGTTGTAATCGGTTCGCTAGTAGCTTAGCGAGAACCTTAGCCTCCCCGTTAATCAGTGATATAGGTCTGTAGGAAGCACATTTGTGTGGAGGTTTATCAGGTTTGGGAATGACCACGATGGTCGCCTTGCAGAGATCTGGTGGGAGAGTCCCCTGTTCCCGGGCCGCAAGAAATATTCTATGCAGGGGAGCCGCCATTTTGTCTGCCCCTAGCTTTTGCCAGGTATCAACAGGGTATCCATTTGGGCCTGGTACCTTCCCTGATTGGAGTTGAGATAGCGCTTCTGAAATCTCAGCCTCCGATAAGGCCAGTCCAGATGGTCCCTCGACTGCTAAGAGAGAGTCGGCACCGTTACCGCATCTAAGAGGGAGGGGTTTAGCGGAGAGGTTGGGGCTCGGTACAAGTCTGCGTAAAACGCTGCGAAGGCCTCAGCAATCCCAGCGTCTGAGTGATAGCTGTTGCCCTGTGGTGTAACTATTTCCCGGACATGGCGCTGTCCTTCATCCCTTTTCTGCAGCCAGGCGAGCAATTTACCCGCCTTGTCCCCTAGTTCGTACACCCTCGCTTTAGCCTGCCAATGGGCCTGCTTGGCGTCATCCATCGCTCTGTCCCGAAGGCGCTCTTAGGCGCGTTGGAGGGATCGATGAGTCTCGGGTGTGGGATCAGAGATGTGCTTAGTCTCCCAGTTACTCACTTCCCTCTCGGTCTCTAGTAGTTCCTGGAGCCGGGTTTTTCGTTTGTGTCGTCCAAGAGAGAATCTCACCCATGAGCACTGTTTTATATGCCTCCCATAAAGTCACAGGGTTATCTACCGATTGCTCATTAATTTCGAAATATTCGGCGGATACTTCCTCTAGGCGATCTATCAGTTCTGGGAACCCTAGATAGTAGCTATTAAGTCTCCATGTTCTAGGGGGGAGGGGACACTGCATACATATTTCCACTAAGAGTGGTGAGTGGTCCGAGATGCCCCGAGGGAGCAATTCTGCGGACATTGCCCTGTAAAGGTCGGTATGTGGTAGGAAGAAATAATCCAATCTTGACATAGAACCGTGGGCACTGGAGTGGAAAGAATATTCCCTAGCATCCGGGTGTAACTCCCTCCATACATCTCGGAGCCCAAGTGCAGATGTAAAGTTGGCTAATCTGGTAGGGGTATCTGGGCTACGATTCCGGAGATGGGAACGGTCAGTGTTCTTATTCATGGTGTCATTGAAATCTCCCCGTAGGATGAGTGCATCAGGGTGATGTTTCCCTATAAGGGTGGTAAGGTCATCCAGTAACTCCTGTCCCAGCCCAGGTGGAGAATAGATTGAGGCAATTGCCACCGTTTGACCCCAGATCGTTCCCAAGATGAACACGTATCGGCCCCTGGGGTCCTGTTCTACAGTTTGTTGAATAAATGGGATGCGTTTGTGTAAGAGAATGAGGGTGCCCCTGGAGCCCATTGTGTACCCTGCATGAAAGGCAAGGCAATAGTTGGTTCTCTGAAAGAAGGCACAGTGTGATCCGGCCAGGTCGGTTTCTGTTAGGAGAGCCACATCAGGGGAATGTCTATTTAAGAATTGCATAATAAGACGCCGTTTAATTCCTGAGCCCATCCCATTCACATTCCAAGTGAGGAATTTCAGAGATTTAGTGTGTCGCATGAGTGATTTACAAGTTTGTGCGGAGGACATTTATTACGCATGATGGGGTTTTCCAGGGTATAGCGCTCAGTGAAAGATGGCGGTATAACTCCCGCCCGTACCAAAGGAGCGGGGGTGCACTGTGGAGTGGTACAGAGCGTCCTCAACAAAGGACAATGGTTCGTTTGACCTATGAGCATGTGACAGTCTTGAAATAACAAACAAAGTTTTGAATTTTCCCAACTCACCCCCACCCTATACTCCACCCCAACACGAAGTACCTGTCGCCCAAACATTGCTGAACCTTCAACTTAAGGTGTCAGTTCAAAAACCAGACCCTTGGATAGAGTCCAAAGAAGCAAGAAAGAGAGAAAAAAGGGGGGGAGAAAAGAAAAAGGGGGCTTTACCAGGGGAGGGATCAGAGCTTCTCCCAGAGTTCCCTCTCTTGCGCCCAATGTCAACCTCTTCCATGGTGGACAGATTATGCGTCGGGATCGGAGGCGTGGAAAGCACACCCCACATGTCAGAGCACTGCTCCTAGGCCCCCGAGTAAGGGACAACAGTTTGTTCAGTTTCCTCCTTGTTCTGCCGCTGGCTCCAGGATCTCCTGTCCCTCCCGGTCTGGGTTTCTCCTCGGGGAGGCCCGCCTAGGTCCTGGTCGGGGTCTTCCTCTCGGTCTCCTTGGTCTTGCAGTCCAATCGCCTTCTATGTGAGCCACTGCCCATTTCCAGGCCTCTTGTGGGTCGTTAAAGTGAACCTTAGTTCCTTTATGATAAATTTTAAGTTGGGCGGGGAAGAGCAGGCCGTATTTCACATTCAGTTGGGCCAGTTGTCTCTTAAGTGGTTCAAACGATTGTCGTGCCCGCTGCACTTCTCGGGTATAGTCCGGGAAGAAGGCGATTCAGGAGCCGTTATGGGTGATCGACCCTTGCGAGCGTGACAGTTGCAGGAGGGCGTCCCTGTCCCGGTAGTTGAGCAGGCGGGCGATTATAGTACGGGGCGGAGCACCCGGGAGTGGCTTGCCCGAAGGCATCCTATGAGCCCTCTCCACTGAGAAGAACTTTGAGAAGGATTGGGCCTGGAAGATGTCCACGAGCCACTGTTCCAGGAACAGTTCCATGCATTGTCCCTCTTCCCCCTCCGGCAGGCCCAGGATACGGACGTTGTTGCGGCGGGACCTTCCCTCTCCATCATCCACTCTTGATTCAAGGGTTTTCAAGCGGCTTAAGGCTTGGGACAGTTGACGATTGATCCCGCCAATGTTGTCTTCCGCTTCAGAGATGCAGTGTTCCGCCTCTCCTGTTCTGGAAGTCAGCTTCTGCAAATTGTGGCGCAGGAAGGAGACATCCGCCGCAATACTGTCTATTTTAGTCTCCATGGAGGATCGGGAGTTGGCGATGGCCGCCATTACATCATGTAAGGAGAGAGAGCCGTCCCCTGTGGGGGAGTTCGGTCGTGTTGCTGGGACGGCAAACTGATCTATACTGCTCTGTGTGGATGGTTTCTTCTGCCTGTCTTTCCCCATATTTCCGGAAGCCGTGGGGCGCCCGGCACAATGGGTCGGATGGTATTGTTTAGGCGCGGTTGGAGTGATCGTCCCTCCCAGGTGTGTGGTGTTGCAGCCCCGTAGCGAGTCAGATGGAGAGCTGTGGGTCCCCAGGGCGTCCTTCAGTAGGCTAATATGGCAGCGTACTTTGAGCGCCTGGGCTCGTTGCCCCTTATTGTGCCTTCACAGAACGCGCGGACCTCTGGCGTTTCTAACAGTTCACCCAAGAAGTGGTGGTCCTCTAGTGGTCTCTCATCCACTATACGGTGCGTTATGACCTGTGTTTCACCAGGAGCAGTTGCCAGGAGGGGCTTGCACCACAGATTATCTTTAATCCAATGCCAGCACCGTCACGAGGCCCTAAGAAGGCCCTTGCCGTTACACCAGACTCCAGCCGGGCTCGGCCCTCTTCGCTGGACTGTAGGGCGCCTCCGTGCCTCACACCTCCTTCCTCGTGGGGAAGAATCACCCCTTTTCTATGTATATTTTCTCCCCCAGTGGTTGGTTCGTCAGGGGGGGGTCGAGAGGGCCTAAAGGAGGAGGGGGCCCCACTCACTTGTTATGGCCTGGGGTTGTTCCCAATGCAGCCTCCGGTCCCCTTCTGCAAGCCGCTCTTCACGTGGTAGTGCAGGGAAGGGGAGAGGTCACGCTATGGGATCTCCTCCAGGTTCCAGCCATTCTTGAGAGGCCCGCGGCCCACAGCGTGTGCTCCTCCGTTCCCCCTTTGAGTTGCAGAGGACTGCTTGGATCACTGGACCAATGTCCAGCGCAGACACGCTGGGTCTATGGGGTCCGTAAGCTGGTGTCAGAAGATGGATGCGCCGCCGTGCTCCTGTGTTGATGCCGGCTGCCAGCAGGGAGGGGAGGGAGCACCGGCCGATACAGCCGTGGTTCGGTAGGGGAGCCTCGCTTACCGTTGTTCTTCTCGTCCGTCGCTCCGGCTCTCAGGGCTGCAGTCCTCAGCATACGCGGCCGACACCGCTCTCTGCAGTCCTCTCCGTTGGCGCTCGCATTGCGCTAGGCAGCGCCGGTTCCAAGCCGACAGGTATGAGGCCGCAGCTCCCCGCTTCACCACCACACTTACTGGGTGTTGCTGGAGGTCCCCGCCGGGTGCGCTCCTCAGCAGGCAGGCACTGGGGGGTTCAGTCCCTCTCCCTCGGTGCCGTCCGCCGTGCCTAGGCTGCAGCAGCTGCCCGGCCAGCTCCACTGCCACACGGTGCAGGCGTCTTCTCCCACCGCAGGTTGCAGGGGCCTCTGTCCTCTAGAGGCGACGAGTCGTGGCGGCCATCTTGGAGACGCCTCACGCGTCTTACGCGCTGAAAGTATTTCTCGACTTACAGCCTCAAAACACAGGATTTGCAAGCTGAGACTTGCCACGGAGCCGCTACGGACACTCGCCCAATTGTGCTTAAAATTTCGTGTCTCCGCGTCCCACCAGGCAGGATAATCTTATCAGGACGTTTTTGGCGGCAAGAGGAGCTCACGGGACTCACGTCTTCTGAGCTCGCATGTCGGCCACGCCCCTCCTGCACACAGTTTTTTGACAGGAACTGTAATTCAAAGGCAATCCGGTTTTGCTGAGAGAATGTTTTGCTTTTAACATTTTAGGACTTTGTATATTCACAGTGCTTCATTAGATTAAATGGATTTTAGCGCCAAGCAAGATTTTGATTGTTGGACAGTGTTTTGTGCAGGCATTTTGGAGTTTCAGCAGCAAAGTACATGATATGATATGATATTGGCGTTTCATTTACAACGTGCTGCTTCTCCATCTGTACGCCATGTTTACTTATCATGGAGTCCACTGACGCTTTTTCTGCATCATGTGCTCTGTTCGACCACACACGCACCATGGATGGCAGGTTGTGCAGCCATCTTTTTATGTGTTGAAACGCGGTTTTGAAGGTTTTGGCGCGCACAAAGGGTTTTGCCGCCATTTTGCTGTTTCTCGCACCATAGATAGCAAAGTGAGGCTGTATAGTATAGCAGAGTGGGTCAATACATCCCACAGGCTCCAACTACAGAACAGTATCTAGGAGTCACGGTAGCTCTGCACTATACTACCCTACATAATTCTAACTATGCTAAATACCTGGTGCATCTTTCACTTCAATTTATGAGCTCGGCGCATCAGCCACGGACCATCGCGGGTAAAATTGCTCTGCTTAAAATGACAGTACTTCCTAAGATCCTTTACCTTTTTCAAAATATACCTCTAGAGCCTGTGTAGGGGAGGCAGGGTATCACAAGTATGATACTGACAGAATGGGTACAATTTGTAAAACCTTTATTGAAGTTGTTGGGGCTGGAAAAACTTCTATTTTGACCAATTACTAAGATGGGAGTAATCTCGACCATCAAACGATTAACAAAACAGTCCTAGTGGATTCTGTTAAATCAAAATGGCCTATGCTAACAAAACCTAATGCCTGCCCAATGTCTTGTACAAAGTGTATAAAGGAGAAATGTATGCAAAGGAAAAGTCAGTATTCAAAAGAATAAATGTGGTTGAACACGCTCTCCTCCCACGTTGGACATCAGAGTGAGGCTGTCTCTGTAGGCAGGCGGACACACTCTGGCTCTGCTTTCAACACAATAAACGGTTCCAAAACATGGGTGGAGGCCCGCCTGGCCTTCCACGTTAAAGTCTCTTTTCCTGACTTCCAAATAATGTTTCAACAAAAAGTGAAGTAGGTTCTTCTCTGTCGGGCTCACACAACAAAGATGAAGGAAAACTTGGAAGGGGTCTCCCTTCCCCAAGCGTTTTATACTTGGTCTCCCTCTTTCTGGCTTGGACCACTTTCGGATCTCGAAGACTTTTGAATGTGCATGGCTTTGTTTACAGACCACCGCAGGACCACTTCGACTCAAGGTTCACGGTTTAACTTTCACTCTCCCCTTCTCTAGGAGTCAATCTTGCTTACTATACTTTTGCTGTTCATTCGCTTTATCGCTTCAAACAATGTAACTTTCACAGGCACTTTCGAGTGGGCTACTTCCTTTCACTGGAGCACTCCGTTACTTGGTATCGCTGATTTCACAGCTGTTTTTATTTCAAAGTTAATTGACATGTCTGCCTTTCTTAGCGTCTCATCCACACGCCTGCAACCTTCACTTGCGATATCGTTTTGCTACTTCAAACTTTAACACACAACGGTCTCTCAGGTCGCTTGCCAACTCACCAGGTGTGTGCGTTTCTTTCTTGTTTTTACGATTTCCAATTCATGAAGCAAGGCTAGAACCACAAGCTTGACCTCACCTCCCCAACTCTGCCGTTCACCCAGGAGGGTCTCTGGCGTCCTTGAAATACAATGCAGCCTTCTGATGTGGAATCTGACCTTCTCCACGTGTCTCTCGTGGCCTGTCGGAGGCGACGACCTCCAGTAGGGAAGTCTTGGGGTTTTTGACCCACTGCTCTCATCCCTTGGTCCGTTGCTCTGCTCCAGTAGGTTTGCCTTCGCCCCTGACGTTCTGCTCGTACTTGTGTTCCGCCTTGCTCAATGTGTCCCGTTTGGTTCTGATTTTTATTTGTGTGAGGAGAGCTAATTGGTATCAGGTGTATGCACTTAGAGTCAAGTGCCTGACTTTGCTTGCCCGATTCGTCGGACATGTCAAGTACGATGTGTGAAATTTAATCTTACTCTCGGTCACCCTCTTCTTCGGCCCAGTGTTTGTGTAAAAAGGTGGGGGGATTGGAACCTCAGAGAATCCTAAAAAATAGGATGGATTGGATAAACAAAATGGGGGAAATACTGCATCGCACCATCGGGTGCCTCACCCCCCCCCACCCTGAAGACCGCTCACCAAGGTGATCCTCCCGCACTGATACACACCCAGGGCTGGATCCAAAGGCAATGGTTGTGCACTGGCCACCTGAGAGAGAGAGAGAGATCCCTGGGGGACTAGCGGGTGGGACACCCTCTGGTTTCTCACACCTGGCATGACATTCTTCAGAGAATTAGCAGCTGCTATCAACACCTTTGTGGCGCACTTGGGTGCGGTGCACCTCAAATTAGATACTTTGACTGTGCCTTATGCGCATGGAGGGTTCGCTGCATCCGATTTTCAGGTTATAATGGCTAGCAGCGCAGACGCAGATCGCAGCTTTCTGGTTTATGGGGTGAGCGATCAACCCGTATGTTAAGCTTGAAAACACTCTGCGAATGAGCAAGACATTAGGTCTTTAGTGGTGCCCCCCCGGTGCTGGCAGATTCTTGTCCCTTTTGATCCTGCGAGCGCCAACTCTCTTGCCTGGAGCAAAGTGTGGAGGCTATTGGGAGTTGCTCATTCGTACCTCAGTGATTTTCCACTTTGGAACTGCGATCCAGCATTTCCTGGGGTAGATTTGGTCACTGAGCGGCGCTAGACTCCAAATGAATTTAGCACACTGGGGAGCATGTTTCTAAACTAACTTTGTCTCTGCTGATGACCTACCTGCACACATGCAATGCAAATCCTTGCACTGGTTTCAACATATTGATATTCGCCGGGTCTTTAGGAGCCGATGGGAGAGCTGCCCCATGGAGTCTGAGACTTATTGCCTACTTGGGTATTTTATGGAAGCTTGTGGCTCTCTGGGTATGGTTTTCTCTCAATATAGGCTAGTACAATACCGAATGCTGAAACCTCTAGCAGAGTTAAGACCTAAATGCAGCAGACCTAAATATCGAGATTACAGATGACACCTGGGGACACGTGTGGACAAACTCGGGAGGGCTCATTAAATTCCAGATTTAGTTTGATGCAATTAAGTCCTTCACAGATACCATTATACGCCGGTGAGGTTAAAATTGTTTTCCCAAGCAACTACAGGATGTTGTCCTAGGTGCGAGGGGTTTAGGGGTGCAGGATGCTGGGTAGTTCCACATGGTGTGGAGCTGCCCCAAGCTAGATGAATACTGAAAAGAAGTCTGCACTATCCTCACTTATATGACTGGAATTTGGTTAGACTCCACCTCTATGCAATGCCTCTTTCATGTTTTTGAAGACAGTAGGGGGCAGTGCTCCAGATACAATTTGGAAGTGGGAATATTTGACTCCTTGTTTTTGAAAGGTGGGAGTAAAATTATTTTATAAGCGAGTAAAAATGTGTTTTTAACTGCAAGACATGTTTTTGTAGTAATTCGTTATTTGCACTTGGTTATTCATGCACAGTAAAAGATGCACATTTACTTCTTCCGATCAGGTAGTTATAGTAGGTTCTTTCTGTGGTACTAGATGCACTATTGGTCCAAATATATCTTTGAAGCTATGTGAAAGCAGGGGCTTGAGGTTCTACGTATCTGTTTCTGAATTGTTTTTGTTGGGAGTATTTTTAACCCCCAATTTCATTTTTTTGGAGTATTCGCCTATTTTTAGGGAGTAAAAGTGGCCAATACACCGCTTGTCTGTGGGGCTGGTAGGGGGAGAGGACAGAAGTTGGTGAACTTATGTCTATTGCTTGATAAGCAATGTTTGTTATTGCACTGGTCAAAGCCCACTATACCATCAACAGACCAATGACCGAAGTCTGCCGCTTGGGCAAGGGACACCAAAGAGCCTGAAAGACATATAGCTGCACTTCAGAGCGTACCTGTTGCGCACTAGTGGTGATTTCCCTGTTTGACTAAATGAACCCTCCCAAATCCCCCCTGCCATGCTACCAACACATTCTTCATTGTGGATACCCCTTTACTCATGTACGTCGCTGTTCTAATTATTCACTGTCATCAGAAATGCAATGCCTATGTATATGTATTTGTATACTGGCTGCTAATTTGCATGCTACTTTTTGGTGGAGAATATTGTGATGTTCTGAACCAAGTGCTTCAGTAAAGAAAGTTACATATTTTATTTTTTAAAACACACAATGGATATAACGTTTTTTATTGGATTTGGGTTCCTTACGGCTACGTGTTACTATGTTACTCAAAGCTACTGGTGATGGTTCCATTTTCTTCACTTTGGTGGGCTTTAAAAAAAATAAAGTCAGTAATTTCACTTTCCTTGTTAGCCGAACTTTATTCGGCTGGTATAACCATTCTAGAGTTTCATTCCATATTCGGAATGAGTGAGAATTTTCATGAGTTACTTTTCTTAGACAATTGGCAAAATGCAGACTCTTGGGGAGTTGTTTATTTTTAGCATTACAAAATGTGTTAGACGGTTCTACCAAGATTTTGGGTACCTGTTGGTCACGAACTGTTGGACGTAGTATAAGCCCCTATAGATTCCCTTTTTTTCAATCAATTTATGCTTGCATTTGTATCCAAATCTTTCTTATTTGAATTTGTCGATATCAATGGATTAATCCAATTGTACCCAAAATGCTGAGACTGCAGGTTGAGCCTCGACGATTGAGGGCAAAGCAATGAGTAATTTGGAACCCTAATGATGGATTTGGGTCCCCACACTGGAGCCCTTTCAGTTCAAACATTCTGCATGTTCCCTAAAAAGGGTCGAATTCACTTTTGTCTCTTCCCTATTGTTTGCACCAATGATTGCAGTACAAGATTTGGAGCTCCAATGCGGTTTAAAACCAGCTTGGTATTCTCTTGGGAAACTATAACATGCATTTCCAGCCTCAAAGAAAGCATATTAAACGGGGTCTGGTTGGTACCCATATTATTTGCAGGAATTGCCCCATTAAACGATGGGTGAGTGGGGGACGAAGTATTAAACAACCAACCTTACCACCCGGTGTTGCCTGGGTCTGCAGCTGACATGCACGTGGGGGTCTGCCATAGACTTGTGTACGTTTTTATTGTGTCGTAATTTCCTATTTTGAAAAATAGCAAAATCTGCAATCTCCCGATATCGCCTATATTGAGGGCACAGGGCCAAACCCCACCCTGTTCAGGGCGAATGGGTGGGGTTGGTCAGGTTTCACCATCGGTACACCCCAGACTGGTATGCCGACCTCTGGCCAAAACTTCAGCCCACCAACTGTTGTGGGGCAGGAGCCAACAATTGCAAAATCACCCATACTGATAGCACAGGGCCGGACCCCGTATGTGCAGGCAAATAGGTGGGGTTGGATAAACCTCACTATCGCCAGTACACCCCAGATTGGTATGCCGAACTTGGGCCAACATTTTAGCCTACCGACTGTAATGGGGCTGGAGCCAACCCCGAACATACAAACTTTCCCAAATATATATATATATATTATCTCGACATACATACAATGAGCCTCATGAGTACGGCGGTAGCCGTGCCGGTACAAACGGCAAGGCTGCCACCAGTCATTTTTTTTTTTTCCTGGCAATGGGGATTTACCGGGGCATTACAGTAATTGCCCATTGCCAGGCGTCAGAAAATATTACTCCCCATCCGAGTCCCATGTGGAGGACAGATGCACCGGCACCATTGAAGAATGGTGCCGGTGCAGCTGTCAAGGTCTGTGAGCGGGTGCCGTTCCGCCTGTCGGGTCAGACCTGGCAGGCTGAAAGGCACCTGCTTGCAGAATTCGGAGTATGCTGGTCCGGTAGCAACGGCGCTGGCACCGTTGTTACCGGACCGCCATAATTTTAATGAGGCCCATTGAATTATTTAGCAATAACAGAAATAGACAGATTACAAAAATAAAATTCATATATGAGGGTCATCGTTGACTGGTCAAACACAAATTAAGCAGCTTAAAACATAATTATGACTTCAAGATTTCACCAAAAAAATAATTATTTTTAAAATGATTCTTTATGGGTTGCTATTTCCCATGATTTAACAAATGATGCAACCGCTACCCTTTCAGCTGTCGAGGTTGCGTAAAGCATTTTTTTTCCACAATTCTATTAGGTCACCGTTATGACCTACACGAATACATTTTTTTAAATAAGTCATCCTTTCAAAATGTAATGTGGGACAGTCCATGAACAAATGTTTTGCATTTTCTATAACCTCCTTTATTGCAATGTCTGCAGGCAGTTTCAGTGATGTCAATGAGGCCCCTTCTTAATGGGATCTCGTTTGTGTCGAGTAAATTCCATGGAAGGTACAGAATCATGGAGCGGTGGTGTCTATTAGGAAAGATCATAAGGTAAGGAGCTACCAGGCCTCTAGGCTTATATTCGTGAGACAGGTATGATAATGAAGCGAAGCCGTGTAGGGCATCAATTGTCTTCATCCAATTAAATTCATATAGTGCGGTTTTCACCTCCTCAGGAGTTGCTTTCAGGAAGTCGCTATCCATTGAGAGCTCAGATAGAATTAGGTTGCATTGAGATTTCAGATTCCCTAAGTATCCTTCCAAAGGTGCCTCAAACTGTCAATCAAAGGTTTCTCTGGATGTGAGATATCTGGTGTCATGGTCAGCAGTGAGTATTTTATGATATAAGAGGAGACTCTGCCATTGAACTCAAACTTTAAGTGAGGTGAGACCTTATTCATATCTCTTTGCAGTTACGGTGACCACATTGGGCACCTGCAAAATGCCTCTCCAGATTTTTACCTCTATGGAGTGAAGCCAAACTTGAGGATTTTTGGCCAGAGCTCCAATCCATAGATGAGTTTCGGAATTACCCTTCCCTTCCCTTCATAGAAATGGAGGGTTACCTTGATCGAATAACTTCCATATTTTGTATCAAGCATCCTCAATTGATTAGATACATTTTTCGCCTTCCCAGCTACTAACGTTTGTAAGCCTGCAAAGTTGGGACGGGCGGAAAAATGGAAGCCTAAGTATATCAAACTGTTAACTGTTTCGAGTTCCTTTGAACGTAACCAACATTTACCAGAGAGATGTTTGTGACCTCTAGAAAGGACCGACATTTTCGTCTTATCAACGCGTTGTGTTTTGCATATTTTGAGAATGCTGTCAGCAGTCTTCGCATCCCAATCTTGGCGCACTCCAATGGCAAGAAATCATCTGCATAGGCCATCCATGATGTTTTTATTGAGGCAAACAACTGGGGGAATTAACACGACCGTGTTTAATGTATCGCCTATGTCTGAGACACATAGGCCGCCAGTACACAGCCCTGTCTGAGGCCTTGCTCTGTTGCGAGTGCGTGACAGATCTCCCGCTTGGTTTAGGCTAATGCAGATTCCTGTGTTAGAATATGAACAGATTATCAAACGCAAGAGTCCTTCCGGGACCCCCCCCATTTAGATAGTTTAAGGCACAGTCTTCTGCGGGCCACCCTGTCAAAGGCTGCAGATGGGTCTATTGGCGTAATGTATGTTCTTGTTTTTGGGGTGGATCATGCCGATTCCTGTAGTTCCAGTAAGACGACTCCATTTATATTAGTGGATTGGCATTGTCGAAAGCCAGTTTGAAATCAGTCTTAGTCGGCCTGTACTTTTTGCCCATGTTTCAAGGTGCCCCAACAGGACGCCTGCAAATATCTTGCTTTCGACGTAGAGAAGTGTGATGGGTCTGTAATTCAAAGGGTCTGACAGCTCACCCCTTTCTAAATAGGCACCACATGAGATGGACTCCATAACTCAGGAAGCACTTCCGTTTCTATAATGCTGCCAAATAAGGAGGACAGAATGGTTGACCAAACATTTAATCATTCTTCAAAAGGTTAATTGAAAGGCCGTTTGGGCCGGGGGCCCCTGCTGGTTTGGCCTTCTTAATTAAGGGAAGGATTTCTTCCACGGTTGGTTTTATAATGGGTAAACCAGCCACCTGGCCTCTGTTTAGGACATGGCCTCTGTTTAGGACATGATTGTTGATGTACACATTTTTTTTTTTTTTAACTTTGTTTATTTTCAATCAAGGCAGAATGATAATTACAAACAGTATCGGCAGTAATTCTTTAGGTATATAGATCCCCAGTTTCTTATCCCCCCCCCTAGGTTTCCTCCCTCTCCTCGTTCTTCGGCCTCTCTGCTCCTCAGTCTCTGGAGGTGGTATCTTCCCTCCTAGGTTGTCCGCTCCTTGCCTCAGCGTCTATGGTTCTGCCTCGGGGGTCCCTTGGTTTTCCAGGATCCAGCGGGCTCGGGTCGGTTTGTAAGTTAGGGCGGGGAAGCGCTGGTCGTATTCTAGCACTGGGGCCCAAATATTCTGATGTACACATTTTAAAAATGTGATTCCCACAACGATTCAGACACAGGGTTTATCTGGGAGCAGGTTTGTGATGTGGTCCCTTCATTTACTGTTTCCCAAAAAAGGCGAGCGTCTTTCCTGGCTAGAATTTCCAACATGATTTCCGTGTCTCGCTGCAATAGCAAAGCCTCGTTTGTTTCATCAAAATTCCTTTGTTTTAGCGTTTTTAATTTTACAATCTTTATGCCATTTTCACAAGGAGAATTCTTTACCAGCCTGGACGCTTGCCTAAACACTAGTTTCGTTAAAACTAAAAGGTAATTGTAGGAGTGAGGATGAGATCCCTGCGCATCGAGGAGCATATGTCACCTTAAATGTAGACATTACCATGTTATGGTTGCTCCAGATGTTTTCCAAAACAGTAAAATATGAACAAGCATCAATTAACAGACGGCCGACAAATATACAATCTATGAGTGAATGACTTATCCATCTACACCATGTGGGTAACCTTTTTCCTGTCGCTTGGTCCGGTCTATTAAACATATAGTGGTCTAACCCTCTCATGGTAATTACCCATACTCCTACGTCCTGTCCCCTTTGCTCCATACTTACGGACATCTCTCCGTCCTGTGGGACGGGACCGGAGCACTTTGTAAAAAGTATCCAAAAATGTTTCCAAAAATGTGTCCTTCCTCTTTCTTGCGCGGGGCCTGGCACGCGGCCGTAACCCCGCCCACCTTGGCTCCGCCCTGCGCATCGCCCATCAGTCCTTTTCTCCGCTAGTTCGGCACTGGACGCACTTACATCCTCAGATTTTCTTCCCTTTTTTCCTCTATGGCTCTCGCTAGCGATCGTGTACTAGTCTGTCTATGTCGTTCAAACTAGACTTTCCAGATTGTTCACTGTGTCACCGTCGTTTCGCGAGTGCGGATCCCCATCCTCTTTGTTTAGAGTGCTTAGGTCCGGATCACCGTTGGGACTCTGCGACTCCCTTTCGGTCCGGGCATTTCAACGTCGGTTGGAGCGGTGGGAGGAGGTGTTCCAACGAACTCCTCCTTCACATTTTCAGGCATTCATCGACGAGAAGAAGAAACGCCTGGTAAGTTCTTTACTTTTCAGAGCACCCCGGCCAGGGGATACCTTTCCAGGTTCCTCTCCGGCCGGGAGGGGCGTTGATCGCTCTGCCACCGGGGTTCGCCCTGAGGTGCCCGTTGGGCCTAATAATTGTACTGGAGTTTTCTCCGAGGGTCTCTGTAAGGGGCCTGTGGATACCGTAGTACGCTCCGAGGCCCCTCCTTTGGGGGCTGTTTGTGGACTCAGTTCTACTGAGTCATGGGGTACCGGAGCTGGCGCTGAGGCCTCTGTCGGCTTCCCTCAAAAATAAGACTGGGGTGCGCCCCGAGGCCTTGGGCAGGCTTGATGTTACCGAATGGATGTTCGAGGCCCGCGCAGATAAGGCTGTTACTGGACCTTGGTCCGAGGTCCCTCATCCAGAGGCTAAAGCTACCAACAGTTCTGAGAGGCCTGACAAGGCCTTGACGGTGAAAGCTGTTTCTCACCGTTCCCGCTCTTGCGGTGACACCAGACCTGTTGAGGGGGCAAAGAAGCAGAGTTCTTCTTTTACTGGCAGTGCTGAGGTCCTTCCTTCGAAGGCTAATTTGGCAGTTGGTATGTCACAAAAACATTCCAGCCTCACAGTACTGGCTCTGCCACGGTCCCTTATGTTAAGGCTAAAGTTAAGACCCCTGATCCATCGACGAGGACCCCTGCCTCACTTCCTCACGTGCCGCAGTTCCCCTCAGGTGAGGAGAAAATGGCGCCTGTTCCCGCCACGACCACGGTGGCCATTTTGGGTGCTACCCCTACAACTACACCATCGGCCTCAGGTGTAGGGCTTGGTCCCTTGGGTGAACATAGAGTCCCTTATGCGCATCCTTATCGGCCAATTTATGACTGGAACGCTCGGATGCCTCTTCCGCGCAATGTTTCGTTGCCTGCAGGGTCGGCACCATTGATTTATGTGGATACGTTGGTCGAGGGGCCAGTGTGGCACCCGTCCCCGTTACGTCCCTGGATTTGTCCACCTCATGAGAGGCCGCCTCAGGTTCCGAAGCAGTCTCCGGAGGAAGCTTTTTTCGGTACATTTCAAACGCTTATGCGTAACGACCCCATGAGGGAGTATTTCAAAGGGCTTTTCAGGGAGATATGTCCTCCCGCGCCTCCGGCTCCACCTGTTCCTCCGGTGGTTCCGCCGGCGCCTCCCTTGCCTACGGTGCCTCCCCGACTCTTCCGCCTTTGCCCCCATTGTCCCCTGTGGACAAGGCAGCCCCTGACACGGTTCAGCAGGATCCTGATCTGTCAGATGACGCATAAGGCGATAAGGACAGCGAGGACCTTCCCCGCTCTATCGGAGCCTTTCATGACCGGGTACTGGACATGATTAACTTCTTAGATGTTCCAGTGCCCGAGGCACCCGCTCCGCAGGAGGGCGTGCTTTCTGAGGTGTTCACCCTGTCTCCCTTGGAGCGTACCGGCCTGTTGTTGCAGAAGGACTTTCTGGCCGAGGTCCCCAGAGTCTGGGAAAAGCCACACTCTGGACTTTTTGTCAATAAGAAAATTGACGCGAGATACAGGCTGCATTCTTCGGAAGAGGTGGCCCTGCCGTCTTGTCCGCCCCCCTCCTCTACAGTGGTGGCTGCGGCCACTTTGCAGTCTGGACCTGCAGCATCCTCTTCCATGACTACTCAGGTTCTGGGAAAGGAGGATAAGCTCCTCGACTCCCTCGGGAGGAAAATCTTCGCCAACTTGGCCTTGCAGCTCAGGCAGGCCAACGCTGAATTGATATTAGCGGGAGCTAACATGCGGATGTGGAAAGGTCTGTCGGAGTTTGAGGAGTTTATCCCGGTCGAGAAGCTGGAAGACTTTAAAGGAGGCCTTTCCGACCCAAGGGTCTTGGCCCAGGATCTCCTGGAGGCTGCAGCTCATCACGTAGACACCTCGGCTCGGGGCCTTATGCTGGGGGTTCATACCTAACGGCAGGCGTGGCTGCATGCAACTAAATTCTCAAAAGAAGTACAGGACAAGGTGTTGGACCTTCCGTACGATGGGAAGGAGCTCTTTCATGCTACAACAGATGTAGAGCTCACCAAGACGAAGGATAGCACTCAGACAGCTAATCCTTGTCTTTCCTGGTTGAGGCTCCTTTCAAAACCCAGAGACCGTTGTCGCAAAGTTGACCTTCCTCTGGCTTTAGGGGCTTCCTCGACCGCAAATCTCGCAGAGTGAATACCCCTGCGGGGAATAACCGCCGTAGGCAACAACGGATGCGGTTTTTCTCCCGCTCCTCAGCCGCTTCCTCATGTTCAGGTGGCACCACCACCACCGATAAACTTACTAAATGAGGGTTTTCCGCGCTCGCACGAGACCCCGGTGGGAGGACGCATTGCGTCTCATTGGGAGGCGTGGCAGGCCATCACAGAAGACAGATGGGTCTTGTCAGTCGCTCGAGCGGGCTTCCGCTTACCCCTACCCGACCCCTCGACCCTCCTTTTCAGCGGTCGGGCTCGCCCTCCCTCAAAGCCGAAGTTCAGAAACTTCTGGACCTCAGAGCTGTGGAACCCGTTCCCCTTGGGGAGCGAGGGGAGGGCTTCTACTCCCGGCTGTTTACGGTGCCCAAACCCAACCAGGCTGGCCTGCACATCATCCTAGACCTTTCCCAGTTCAATCTTTTCCTACCCCAAGAGAAATTCAAGATGATCGCGCCCAGCCAGATACGGTCCTCCTTGCAGATGGGCGATTGGCTCAGCGTCGTGGATCTTCAGGATGCGTACATGCATATCCTGATTTGGAACCCACACAGGAGATATCTCTGCTTCTCTTTGGGAGAGGAGCACTTCCAGTTTCGAGTGCTTCTTTTTGGCATCAGCTCGGCGCTGCGTGTCTTTACGAAGATGATGTCGGTAATTGCGGCCTATCTTCGTCTCCAGGGTATCCATGTGTATCCATATTTGGACGACTGGCTCTTACGCAGCCCTTGTCTGCTGGCAACAGCGGGCATTCTCCAGTCTCTCTTTCAGCTCCTGTTCCATCTTGGGCTGTCGGTGAACTGGCGGAAATCTTCCATGACGGTCTCGCAGGACCTGATTTTCCTGGGTTTTCGCTGGAACACGATCGACTGCAGAGTGTACCTGACCGGGGATAGAATGGCGGATCTGTTAGCCACGTGTCAGATGTTTGCGCAGTCGGAGAGCATGTTGGCCTGGTGGTTCCAGAGGCTTCTGGGCCTCATGGCCTTGTGCGTGCTGGCTCTTCCTTTTGCTCGTCTCAAGATGAGACGGACCCAGATGGCTCTTCGCAGTTCCTGGCATCAGACTGTGGACCCGGATTCCAAGCTGATAATGATTCCGGATTCAATTAGTGGACCTGGATTGGTGGTCATCTCTCAGCAACCTGTCGGTGGGTGCGGTGTTTCAGGACCCAGCCCCCACGGTGACGATCACGACGGACTCCTCCCTTCTGGGGTGGGGTGCGACGTTAGATCTTCTTTAGGTCTCGGACCTCTGGTCGCCTCAGGACAAGCTCCTGCACATAAATCATTTGGAGCTTCTGGCGTTCTTCCTAGCGCTCAGGGCGTTCAGACCGCTCATTGCCAACAAGGTGGTCCGCAAACGCACGGACAATGTGGTGTCAATGTATTACATCAACAAGCAAGGGGGAACGAAGTCCTCTTCCCCCCCCGCCCCCCCGTGGACCTGTCCATCCAGATATGGGAGTCGGCCGTGCTTCATGGTGTCTGGCTGCTTGCAGTGCACAACCCGGGCCAGCTGAATATCCTAGCGGATGCCCGCAGCTGGCGGACCGTGGTCAGCTACGAGTGGGAGTTGAAGGCGGGGGGGTCCTCTCATAAATTTTCTTGCGTTGGGGCACACCGGAGGTGGACCTCTTTGCTACGGCGGTAAACAAGAAGCTTCCTCAGTATGCCTCCAGAGGGGGGGCTGGGAGCCTCCTCTCTGGGGGATGCTCTTGAAATTCCATGGCATGAGAGCTTGCGCCTTCCTGCCTCTGCCTCTAGTCCATCGAGCAATTTGGAAGCTGAAGAACTCTGTGAACTGTTCTTTTCTACTCATAGCCGCGTGGTGGCCGGCCAGGTTTTGGTTCTCAGAACTTCAACACCTGTCGGTGTATCCGCCGATCAGGTTACCAGTGACCCCCGATCTTCTTCATCAAGGGGAACAGCAGATGTGGCACCCCTCCCCACAATCGCTCAGCTTGGCGGCATTGTGCCTGAGTTCAAGTCTTTAGGGCATCTTAACTTGTCTACGGATAACATGCGTATTATCCAGGCAGCCAGGAAACCCTCAACCAGATCCCAATACAGGAGTAAATGGCTCAGGTTCGGTCACTGGTGTTTGGAAAAGCAGTTGGATCCAAGGGCGGCTACGATTGACACAGTGCTGTCCTTCGTGTCCTCCCTAACAGAGTCGGGTGTTCACGTTCTGTCATGCAGAACTTACCTTTCAGCGGTTTCCGCTTATCTTTCTACAGACCATTGCTCTTATTCTCTGAGTAACCCAGTGGTTAAGAGGCATTTTGCATGCTTGACACGCCTTTACCCTCCGGTTCGTAGTCCGCACCCGCCATGGGGCCTAAATGTAGTCCTGACAACGCTGTGCCATAAACCTTTTGAACCCAATGGCCACGGTGGACCTCAAGTACCTATGCTGGTAAGTGTCCTTTCTGGTCGCCGTTACGTCAGCGAGGAGAGTGCGTGAGCTCCAGGCCTTGTCAGTGGAGCATTCTTTCTTGGTCTTTCACAAGGACAAGGTAGTCCTACGGACAAACCCGGCCTTTCTACCGAAGGTGGTAACTGAATTCCATCTGAATCAGTCGATCTCCCTACCGGTCTTTTTTCCAAACCCTGCCTCAGAGGCTGAAAGGGTTCTGCACTGTCTTGATGTCAGAAGGGCTCTTAAGTTCTACCTTGACAGGACTTCCGAGCTTAGGAGTTCTCAACTTTTTGTGACCTTCAGTAACCCTCCGGGTAAGCAGGCGTCTAAGGTGACTATTTCTCAGTGGATCGCCGCCTGCATCACAGAGTCTTTCATCGTCCAAGGGCTGTAACCGCCTAAGGGTATTCATGCACACCTGGTGCGGGCAAGGCAGCCGCGATTGCTTGTCAGAAATATGTCCCCTGGGAGTCAATCGCTAGGGCAGCTACTTGGGCCTCCCCATCTGCTTTTTGTAAGCATTATTTTCTTGACATGAGCTCAAGAGCTGATGCTCAGTTTGGTCAGGCTGTGCTGAAGAACCTTTTTCAGTAAGGGGTATTTCGATCCACCCGTAGTTCCTGTTAGGAGTGCTTGGGAATCTCCCATAAGTATGGAGGAAAGGGGATGGGACGTAGGAGTAGAACCAGGTTACTCACCGTAGTGACCACCTTACTCCTAGTCCATAGTCACCTTTCCTCCATACGCCCGCCCGCCGTACCCTCTAATAAGGTTCCTCTGCTATTGCTAATAGGTCTCTGACCTGGCGATAGGAAAGGACTGATGGGCGATGCACGGGGCGGAGCCAAGGTTGGTGGGGTTACGGCCTCGTGCCGGGCCCCACTCAAGAAAGAGAGAGTGGAAGGACACATTTTTGGAAACATTTTTGGATGCTTTTTACAAAGTGCTCCGGTCCCGTCCCACAGGACGGAGAGATGTCCATAAGTATGGAGGAAAGGGGACTATGGACTTAGGAGTAAGGTGGTCACTATGGTGAGTAACCTGGTTAATTCAACCCAGCAGCTGCTTTAGTGCTATCAGGATAGTCTGCCTTTAGGTCACCTGCCACTAGGATAAAACCACCCATATTTGATGTTTTCCATCTTAAGATACAATTCTGTACAGTTATTAAAAAGTAGTCTAAAATTGCAATCCCTTTATGCCAGTAAATGTTAACAAGAAGTAGGGGTGCAGATAGCTCTACAGAATGTACCGCTGCAGCAAGGTTACCGAACCTTAAGTCTGTTATCATCTTGACTCTCAAACCATGCCCAGTGCAAATGACTATCAGTAGCCCACCCGATGGTCTACCCAGATCAACTGACATATCAACTGACATAGCAGACTGAAAGAGGAGTACACAGCCATCCAAATCGGGTCAGACTGTTGGCCATGTCTCTTGAAAGAACATTGTGTTAGTTTTCTAGTAAGCCTAAGCATCAATATTCCTGTTCAGTTGTGCAGAACCACGAGAATTCCAGGTGACAAATTTAAGATTTAGGAATGTATTTGGCTCTGCCATGAAATATTCGTCAACTGCTATTTCTGGTCCACTTGGCTGAGACTATTTTGGAGTAATTTCAACCACTATGTTCCCTCTGATCACTTCTTTCTTCTCTATCTTCATTAGCCGATGCTCTATCATTAGTAGATTTGATTTGAGCAGTTAAATTGACGGTGTCATGAAAGACCTTTTTTGCTTTTTTCAATATTAAAGCCCAAATGTTCAAGTTTGGCACTTTCAGACAGGACCAGGTCCATTACTAAAGTTGAAAAAAAGTAAATGACACGTTTGTTTGCGGACGATTTGGAAAGTTAATTTGTTGAATGTACAAACAGGAAATGGAGCGCAAGGTTGAGATTTCTCCAAAGATGTTTAATATGTTGGCTCTATTCAGACAGATATCCACATCTCCTAAGGACGAGCAGGTTATATAGAGCTTCTTGTAATCTTTTTTTTTTTTTCAGGTTGTGATATGGTTTGAACAGGGCGGAGCATGGACGATTTTTTGGGCGTCAATGACTTCAGTTTGTCACGATTATAAACCGGTTGATCACGACACAAATAGTGTGGATTCACAAGGGCAAGGTCATTCATGATTTCGTTCTCAGGATTATCACAACTTTGTGGACCACGTAGGACGCTGTTGGTCAGAAGTATGCACCTAGTGGACTCCTCTGAATGAGGGTTGGAATCCTATTGAAGGTTTGCCACCTGGATCTTTAGGTTGCGCAAATTAATGGATTCAACATTGTTCATAGCTGTTGAGACCTCCAGAGCAGTTAATGGAGGCTTATTCACGAGTCGGCGCGGAGCCAATAAAGTTTTCCAAGAAGAGGTTGCATTAGTCTTAAGAGACAGCGGAGGTGCAGGTCCCTGCAGTTTGGGACAGTCTGCCGATCTTCATTTCGCATTTTCTCTCAGATTCGTCATCAGGAGGAAGAGTACAAGGATCGACGCTTTCAGAAGTGGCAAAAAGTGATCTCTGGCATTGTGCGTTAAGGCTGGCAACATTGCTATTTGCTGTTGTACAGGAGAAGGAAGATTTGTCTTAGTTTCCTTGTATGACTTTTCCTAGTTGCCGAGCAGACTGTTTGTCCATGGCTTTGATGCAAAGATGTGCTTGTGCCTCAGTCTGGACACCCGCTGAGGTGTAGGCCATTGGAACTGGGTATGCGGTTTCCATATTTTCATTTACTTGGAGGGAGGATATTTCAGGTAACACCTTTGGCAGCAGCAATGAGAAAACTTTCTGAAGGACGTGGCAAGCATAGAATTTGTCAAGATAGATCGTTCAGCTTCTTTTATTACGAATTGCTGTTTAACGTCCTCTGAAATTTGTGTCCGACTCCCTTGTCATGTCTCAAAGATTGAGGAAATCGACGATGCAACTTGAGTTGGTTTACCTAAAGATTTCCTTCTCTGTACTTTTTTTCAGAATCGTTTGTGATTTTTTTTTTTTTTTTTCATGATTCGTGCTTGACTCTTTTTGCACAGTGGGCTTCCTTTGTCATCTACATTGCCGGTTCTGGCAGGGTTTCTCTTGTAATGGCCTTTTAGCTGCATTGCTGGCAGAGACAATGGTGGAGCAGACAGTGTCTGGTATTTTGATAGTCAATTATTTATTTATTTGTTTGTATAGCGCTGCAGCCCGCAGGCATCGTAGCGCATTCAATGTAGACCTAGACAATAGTGACGGGACAACGTATATACAAGTGTATTAAATATCTGATATTAGCATGATAGATTTATTTGAAGAGCAAGGTCTTCAGTTTCTTTTTAAAAGAATTATGGTTTGGTTCAGTTCTGAGAGTCCCAGGTAATGTGTTCAATTTGGTTATAGGATTTAGCCGAGAAAGCTTGGCCTGGGCCATTTGCTTTTTTGCTTTGCATTGCTTGGAGTAGGCCGTGGTTTTCTGGTCTAAGATTACGACTTGGTTCAAACCACTTGAAATGTTTCTTTAGGTTTGTTGGGGCCAGTCCGTAGAGACAGCGATTAGCCATTGTTAAGGACTTGAATGTGATACGTTCATCTATGGCAAGCCAATTTAAGTCTCTTCTCTCACCTGTAATGTGTTCCCTCCTTGTTTTGCCGGAAATAGTCCTTACAGCGTTGTTCATGATCACCTGGCACTGTTTTAGGCATTCATTGCTGGCACCCGCAATAATGCATTTCCATAGTACAACCGTGAGAGAATAGTAGCCCTAGCAATTGTGGTGATGTTTTGTTTATTAAGTAGGGGTCTAATTTTTCTCAGGGGTTTCTGGTGGTACTGGCAATTCCTTTTGAGATAAGCTACTTGGGCTTCAGCTCCTAGTGATGCTTGCAGGTAGATGCCTAGGGTTTTAACTTTTTCTGCTACCATGATGGGTGTATCCTTAATGTTAAAAGATAAGTAGGCTGGGCTAAGTTTTTTCCTGGCGCATGGTGAGCCAAAAATCATTAGCTCTGTCTTAGTGCCATTCTAGCACATCCAGTTAGTTATCATCCATGATTCAATGATGGTGTATATGGATGTTAGTTTGGCGTTGTCTTGGTTATAGTCTCCGCTTAGTTGAAATACCAGCTGGGTATCATCGGCAAAATTCGTGAAGAAAATGCTGTGATGGGTCAGCAGTGTGCATAAGTAGCGTAAGTATAAGTTAAATAGTGGCGGGGAGAAGCTAGCCCCTTGTGGGACTCCGCAGTCCACTGGTTTGGGTGCCAAAGTATGATTTCCCCAGACTATTTTGGATTGTCCATCTTGCAGGAAGTAGGACACCCAGTCAATGGCTCCCTGGGAGCAGTTCCCTACTGTGTCTAGGGCCTCTCAGAACTTCTGGTGATCTAGCAGATTGAAAGCTGCCGAGAGGTCCAAGAGTATCAGCAAACCTGCTTTGCCCTTGTCTAGGAGGCCAAGCATCTCTGTCTGCAGGTCGAGCAATGCAGACTCTGTGCTATGGTCCTTCCTGAATCCTGATTGTTGTGAATGGAGGAGGTTGTTTCCATTCACATAATCTTGAAGTTGTTCTGTGGCAATCTTATCCAGTATTTTAATAGAAAATTACAGTTGGTGATCGGCCTCAGATTTGCATGATCTTGTTGGCTTTGTTCTGTTTTTTTGGGTAAGGGCGTAACTGTGACTGTTTTTATAGTTGGTGGGACAATGTGGTCTCTAAAAGAGGTATTTACCATTCTAGTGAGGAAGGGACTAAATATTTCTGGGTTGTCTAGTATCAGTTTTGGTGGTAATGTTTTCTGTGCCGGATGTGCAGTTTAAGTTGGAAAGTGTTTTCCTCATATTGTCTATTGTGATTGGTGCAAACTGGAATTTAGGGATGTAAGGTTTTGGAATTTCTTCTTTAATGTAGGTTGGTTGCGGGGGGTTGTTAGTCTTGCATTTTGTTATTGTTTCTCCAGCTTTGAGAATTTTGTTTTGGAAGGCCATTTGGACCTTTTCGCAGTCTTTATCAGTGGGTTGGAAAGGTGAAGACAGGGCTTTTGGTTTCTCTATGGCTTTCGAAATTTGAAAAAATGTACCTGTAGAATTGGAGGCAATGGTGATATGTTCATTGTAGTATTTTTTTTTAAGTTCCATAATTTTGTTCTTCTATTTTGTGTCTGCTTTCTTCCAATTCGTTTTATTTGCCTCATTTGGGTCTTTGAACCATTTCCTTATTAGGTCATGGCCATCATCCAGCTTTTCAGCAAACCTGACCATCGACAATAGTGGTAAAGGACATAACATCTCGCCCATTAAGTCCAGCTTCCGAGCAATTGCGTCAAGGTAATTAGTATGGTCCCTCACCTCTTAATGAATGTTGCCGTAGAGCGCGACAAAAGAGCTGAGTAACATGTTTAGTGCGGAGATCGTAGGTGAGGTCAACCGGATTCTATCATCCAACTGTAGGAATGTATGGTGAAGGCCGGCTCTTTCAAAAGGGGTGCTGAAATTGGCACCCTCAATTACAGGTTGTTTCCCATTATTTCTCCCTGATAAGTTTGCCAACGGAGTAGGGGAGACGGGGGCCAAACTTTTGTTGGAATGTTGTATAGATAGTCTCGCCATAGCAGGAAAGGGTGCAGAGGCCAGAGGAATAGCAGATGTATCAAAGACCATTGATTCAGACAGATTTCATACTGAGGCCGTTCATGTGTGTACAATCTGCCTCTTCCAAGTTCTTCAACCGATCAGGTGCTTTAATTTCCATACTAGAAACTGATTTTTAAAAAAGAATTGGTAATAAAATTCTGTCCGCGATGAGATGTTTTAAAGTGTTCAGAAGTGTTAATTATTGGAGCCAAAGGGGCCATTGGTTTGCTCAAGAGAGGCCCAGCGGTTAACAGTAAGGGTTTCTCCTGCCTTAAATTGGTTAAACGTTAGGCGACAATAGCGTCTTCCTGGAAGGATACACAATTCGATTTTGCCTTGGAGAACTCTAAGAATAAGGAGGGCTTTTTTGCATGTTGGAATTCCTGTTTGCTTTGCTAGCTGGTATAGGTTTTTTTAGCTTTCTCTAATCAGCTTGGGAGCACTCTGACTTCTTAATCCGGTCCGTCCCATTATAGCTGCAAGACACAGACAAATGGAAGAGCCTTTACCTGGAGTTTGAAGAATTGGTTCCAAGACCTCTCAGCCCGCTGACCGCATACCACTTTGACTTGCCGGTAACTTTGAGATTCCGGAATGCAGGCAGCAGAGGCAGCAGCATAATCCTGTAGCTTCTGGCCCTCTCCCTTTTATGATAATATTGGATTATGAACTCAAAAAAGAAAATTGAAACTGCGGAAAATACTATCCCCAAGAAATCAAAGCCAGCTTTGGAGATGGGGGAGACACCAAGCACTCAGGATATATATTTTGTGTTATTGAAGATGGCTCAAGATCTTGGAAAAGTTGCACAAGATGTGGGGGATGTTCAGTCTACTAATACTAAAGATTTGTTGCAGCTGGTGTTGGACATCTTAAAAACTTCCTTTTAACTATGATCAGATTACTCATGGTGAACTCGACAATGTTTATAGAGTTGGCAGAAAGGGTGGCCCTAAAGCAAGACAAATTCTCATCTCTTTTATTTGTACAAGGATTAAGGAAGAGATCCTCAGGAATGCAAGGAAGAAAGGGAGTGTCTTCTACAAAGGGGAATAGGTTTTCGTTTACCCTGATTATCCTAAGGAATCTCTGGCTATCAGGAAGTCGTTTAAAGAGGCTAAAGACATGGCTTAACTTGTTGGGGTGAAGTCTTTTCTGAACAGAAGTAATGTTCTGATTCTTGCTCTCCCTGGTGGGGATAAGAATACTTTGTATCCAAAAGAAGCTTTGAGCTGGCTGGAGCCATTACTTAAGAGATATTTGAAGGTACTGTTTTGCATACACCCCACACTCAATGGCTTAATTTTCTTATTTTTTAAGTCAGTTATAACTTGATATATTAAAATGGCGCTACAGACTGGCCATAGTTCAACGATTTTTATTTGAAAAATACACTCACTCACTCTGCTCGTGCATCTTTACGTCCCGTGCGCGTCATACACTGATGAGTTTGGTTTCGAAATACGGGCGGTGCCATCACTTTTAGTATTCTTATGAACAGCGTATTGTGGTGGATAGATGAATCGATTAGCAGGAAGATTGGATGCGTGAGGATGATCAGCGCTCGCCAGAGGAGGAAGTCTCCGAAGAAAAATGACGGTTAAGGTCAGTTAAGAAACCCAGATGAAACGATCATGCGGTCATGTGTTGCAATGGTGAATGGATTTATTTGTTGGTCCGTGACGAGGCTTTGCAGCATGTATCTAGTGCGAGTCAATATAGTCTTGCAGTACTTGGACATAATCGGACAAGCCGGAAAGTAATAGACATATGACATATTTTTGTGGAAAAGGCAAAGGTCTCTGTTGGTTCCTACTCAGACTGTCTGGATTTACTCCGGGACTGCTGCCATCGGGAAGCATTGCTTGCGCCCAGGCTCACCTGACCTTCTGATTACATGTGGAACACACATGCAGGATAACATATGGATACATTTGGTGACTTCAGAGAACACTCTTTCTTGAGAATTAGTGTTGTCCTGATGATATGCCCATTCAATCCTCCGGGGCACTACGACGGGCCCTCCTATGATGCATTTTTACTATTAACTGAGCTGTTATGCTAATGTGTTCTTGCATGCTCAATTTGTATGATGTGTTGTTGTCTCCTAGATTGTTGTATATGCTTTTGTTGGTCTAGGCTTAGAATCCTTGTGCTGCATTATACTAGAACTTATGAACATTTCTAATACTTCTTATTTTGGAAGTAGAGATCCGGGTTGGGTGGCGAAAAACCGGGTGGCATGGATTATTATCTGCACAGTTGAGTTAGATGGTTGGGCTGAGGTGGGCTTGTGTGGGCACACCATTAAACTAGAAAGTAAATGGAGATAAGATATCAGGGCAATAGTTGGACCCAAACCTGCTTTGGTGTTGCACTACTAGAAATATTAGTGTTATAATGGCCGATTACATATAGGCTACATTATTTGTTCTGTGATTTAGACCAGATTGTGAGAAATGCTATGCATTCATGTTCATTTGGGTTGGGAGGTCCTGAGGGGGCTCGATGTTATTATGGTAATTCTGGATACATGCAGATATTCAAGTGGGGTTTTTGGGACAGGTTTGTAGTCTCTCTATCATGCGTGGCAATCTGAAGTGATGTGCTCTTAGGCAGGTACTTTGAGGTCTATTGAATGATTAAATGTAGGAGGTGAGGGTCGAGGGGTGGACATGACTTGAAATTGATTTTTACCCAACATTCAATAATTCAGGTGGAGTGCGACCTACGGGAGGTGACTATAGCTATGTACCCCAAAGATTATACAAATGTATTGTATAGATGTAATCTTAAGGTGATGCTTATATCGCAATGAAATTCAATGGGAATCCAGTGAATGATTCAGGGTGCTTGGGTTGAGTGAGGTGCAATTGATCTTCTATGGCATCTGTGGCACAGTTTACCATTTCATTTTTTAATATAGTCATCGACTTGTTTGGTTCGAGTGGAATTGAGGTTATAAGAAGGGGAGTATGTTAAAGTTGTTTTTTTTTCTCGAATATTATTGTTTGTATTTTGTAGTTTCAAAGTGGGTTCAATATGATTGGGGGAGGGTCGGGACACTAGGACTCTAAAATGTATTTTTTCCATTGTTACGTTGGTTTGTGGTTTGCTAACTGCATCTGTTTCAGCAGGGGTGGGTTAGGTGACCTTAGTGTGGGTGTATATATTTTACCAAGTTCATTTAACTTGCTAGTGGAGACTTTTGTTGTGTGGTGGGAAAGTATTGAAGTGGAGATAATGAGCGAGGATCTTCAGTTAGTGACATGTAATGTAAATGGATTGAATACTGTGAAAAAGAGGATGAAAGTATTGCATTTTTTGGATGAACTGAGGGGTGATATATGTTTCTTACAGGAGACCCATTTGGCGAAAGATGAGATTGAAAAATTGAAGAAAGGATGGGTGGGGAAGGTTTACGGTGCTTCGTTCAATACACAAACCAGAGGAGTTGTGATCTTGATTAGAAAGAATACTCCTATTCAGGTTCTGAGAGAACAATCAGACAAGGAGGGAAGGATAATTGCTCCGCTGATAGATATACAGGGCCATTTGGTGTCTTTGTGTAATATCTATGCGCTGTTGGTAGACAATGGGTCCTTCTTTAGAAAAGTGGCGCAGACGCTACAGGACATGGGGTCAAGGAATATTGTCTTAGGTGGTGATTTTAATATTGTATTGACTCAAATATGGACAGAAGTTGGAAAACTGCTAAGGGGGGTGTCGACGGGCAACACTCGGCTTTGGCTAATTTACTTTTGGAACATGATCTGAAGGATTGTTGGAGGCTAGAGCATCCATCCACTAGAGAGTATAGTTTTTTTTGGGAGCACACTCGGTTTATTCTAGATTGGACATGTTGTTAACAGCTGGTAAATTGACAGAATACTGTAAAACGAGTGAAGTTGTTAGTATACTTTTAATTGATCATGCACATGTGACTTTGCATCTGCAGTTGAGGTATGCCTTAAACAAGCATAAGTTTTAGAGAATGAATGTCTCACTACTTCAAAAAGATGACGTGGTGGATACATTGCAAAAAGAAATGGACGGCTTTGTGACGTGTAATCATACTGGAGAAATGTGTCCTAGTATAGTTTGGGAAGCTCTGAAGTGTACGATGCAGGGTCATTTGATAGGTGTCTCTAGTGGATTGAGGAAGCAGAGCAATGACAGAGGGGCAATACTAGGGGAAAAAGTTAAGTGAATTGTCCAGAAGAGTTATGGCTGACCCGGTGGGTGTTGAAGCGGTGTCTGAACTAAAAAGGGCAAAGAGAGAGTTGAAATCACTGATAGATGAGCGTACGGCACGTAATAACTTTTATCTTAAATGTGCATACTATGAAAAGGGTGAAAAATGTGATAGATGGTTGGCTTATAGATTGAGGAAGAGAGAAGCTGAGCGGTCCATACCATCGATTCGAGGTCAGAATGACAAAATTAAATATCACCCAGGTGAGATAAACGAGATTTTTCGTGAATTTTATGTGAATCTATGCAAAAATGAGCCAGAGGTGACTGGCAGGAATGAGGACTTTCTGGAAAAAGTGGGTCTTTCTAAGATTAATGAGAATGATTTGAAGTTGCTGGAAGAGGATCTTGCGGTTGAGGAAATTAAGAAGGCTATTGGTAAACTGAATGTGGGGAAAGCTCCGGGCCCTGATGGGTTTCCTGTTGAATTTTACAGGTTACTGCCGAACTCAGCACTCCAACTTTTGAGGGATATGTATATGGAGTCAATGATTAATGTTGTGTTGCCGGAATCTACTAGGCATGCTATGATTTCTGTCTTTCTGAAAAAAGGGAAAGATGACACCCTTCCATCGAGTTATAGGCATATAAGTCTTATAAATGCTGATAACATTTTGGCAAAGGTATTAGCGATTAGACTGGAAAATTTGCTTCCGTCACTAATCCATATAAACCAATCGGGCTTTGTGAAGGGAAGGAAGACCTCCAGTAACATCCGGAAAATCTTGAATACTATTTCCAAGGTGAAAGATCAACAAGGGGACAGTGCTATTCTGTCCTTGGATGCGGAGAAAGCTTTTGACAGAGTGAATTGGAATTTCCTCTTCTCAGTATTGACCAAGATGGGTTTTGGTGAAAATTTGTTTCATGGATCAGGGTGCTGTACAATGATTCGACTGCTGAGGTTAACACTAATGGTATGCTGTCTGGGAAATTCAAGTTGGAGAGAGGAGCCAGGCTAGGGTGCCCTTTGTCGCTGCTATTATTCGTGATTGCATTAGAACCATTGGCTGAGACTATCAGAGAGGCTAATGAAGTGGTGGGGCAATCCAGCTGGGGATTACAGCAAAAGATTTGGTTGTTTGCAGATGATATGCTCCTGGTACTTGATGATCTTAAAAGGTCTATACCGGCGCTTATGGAAATAGTGGCAGACTTCTGATTGTGTTCTGGATATAAGATCAATTGGACGAAATTGGAGATCATGCCTTTATCATATTTTGTTGATAGGAAATTTTGTAATGGATTTAGGATTTCGATGGTGTCCGGATAAATGGTTATACTTGGGGAATTTGGCTGACTCCTGAGATTAGAGACATGATTAAGGAAAATATGAGAGGTGTGTCAGTGGGTTAAGGACTGATCTGGACAGATGGAGTTTATTGAACCTTTCTTTATGGGGCAAGGTGAACGCCTTGAAAATGATCTCTTCCCCAAGAATTAATTATGTTTTGAGTATGCTCCCTTTAATGATATCAGCAACATTTTGGAAGGATTTGGACAGAATGCTTTAGGAATTCTTGTGGGATAAGAAGCCCTTGAAGTTGTGGAAATTGCAGTTACCACTAAATAGAGGCGGTCTAGGGGTTCCAAATTTCAGAGCATATCATTTGGCTTTCATGTCGGATTTCTTGGTTCCCTTTGTGGAAGATTTGCATGATGTGTGGGTGGAGGCTGAGACTAGCTTCAATGGGCCATTGACACCACGAGCTGTATTGACTTCTATCTCGAAACGGAGTTGTGGAAAAGATCCGTTGATTGATAACTTGAGGAATTCATGGAAGAATGTGTGCATATATTTGGGTGTGCATGCGTTAAAGGAGCCTGGTACCTAGATATGGTTGAACCCCGCTATTAAAATAAATGGTAATGTAGTTTTTTGGGCAGATTGGTTTTTGGGAGGAGTGCGGTGGGTGGCTAATCTGTTTAAAAATGACTTTTGGATGACTGCGAGGGAATTGCAGCAGCATTATAACCGAGAACTTTAAAACCTCTGATTATCTAAAACTTAAACGGGCGATTGGGAATGTAGACTTTGAGCTGAGAATTGATTTGAATCTGTTTACTAGAAAGGTGGTAGGGGAGAGGGAGACCTGGCCAGTCGAGTATATAAAGTGATTGTGTCACATTATAATGGTAATGATTTACTAAGAGAGGAGTGGAGTAGAAGAATTGGATCGGATATCTCTGAAGACTTGTGGCAACAAATGTGTGTGAATGTTAAAATGTGCTCTTTGGGTCTCACAGAGAGGTCGAGACGGATAAAGATACTTAATCAGATTTATTGGACGCCAGAGAAAATGTGTAGGAGAGGGATGTTGGGGAGCTCGGAATGTTGGAGATGCATGCTGTGGTACTGCAGGTTGGTGAGATTGTTCTGGGGTGAGATTGGTCGGGTGTGTGATGAGGTGATTGAGGAGTTGCCTGTTCTGGGCTTCAAGGTGGTGATATTGGGGAGTGATGAGCCCTTGGATGATCTTACTCAAAATCAGAAGTGGTTATTCAGAGGGGCAACGATTGGTAAGAAAATTATTTTGCGGAATTGAAATCTACATTGAGTTTGAATATTGAGATATGGTTGACTGAAATGCACGACTTGGCAGAAATGGAGAGGATGCTTTACAGGACAGAAGGGAAAATGGTTTTGTTTGAGAAAATCTGGGGTAAATTTCTTCAGTTATACTAGACTTAGTGTTGTACATGTGTAAGTAGGGGCTTGGGGGGTGGGTAATTGAGAGATGAAACTGATTTGGTGGGGGGGATATGCTATGATTTATATCTTGCACTGTACATAGTTGTTTTTCAAAATGGATTATTTAAGTATTTGACTGTTTCAAGGAGAGTATTTTAATGTTTGTAACATGATATTTTGTAAATAAACAATTAAAAAAGAAAAACCTTTGCGGCCGCCTCGCGGCAGTCACGTGACTCGCGTGATGGCGAGCCGGCAGCAGGAGTCGTCCTCGCAGGAGCAGCCAAGTGAACAGGAGAGCGTCGGGATCCAAACAGAAAACAGTCTTCCCGACCACAGACCGCTTTCACTTGCCAATCGCTTATAGATAGATGTTGAAGTTTTAGATGGTGACCTTGCAGGCTTACAGGCAGACTCCTTTTCCCGGCTCTTTTTCATTTGTAGGAAGTAATCCTCACCATCACTCTAGTTTCCCAAAATGATTTGAGATTTGTAAGATGAAATACTATGAGAAGCGGAGAAACAGTGAAAAGCTGCAGTATGCTCTGTAGAAATGTTAGTGGCATGCATGGTAGTGGCAAAACAAATAATTTGTAAATTTATCATCCATGAGATTTCCATTTATTCTCTGTTTTAGTTTTTGATGGTAAATGGTTTGGGTAAGCATTCCACTTCCATTTGCTCAATTCTTAGATCCACTGTGGCATCAACTAATGGCATTACTACAGGTTCTTTAATAAGTGCACTGTGCAAGTTAAAGCCAAGTGGATCAACTTTCTGCGTAACCACAACTATTTCACAGAAAGGTATGGAGCAGCGCACACTTACTACCTCTCTTACGCCACCAGAAAGGCACTCGGTGACACTATACTTCCAGGCAGCACTGTTGCACCAACTGTAGTATCTGCACTTTCTCCTGCACTTCTGTGCAGTGTGCGCAGGTTTTAAAGGGCTTCTTGATCATTCCATACTGAAACAAGCATTCACTGCCGTAACTGCGCCTTTTCCTGCACTTCAGTTCCTTCTATTGAAGTGGTGACGCCATCTGGTGTGTCTAACGCGCCTACGTGCATGCTGGCGTGTGTGCACAAGGGACGTATGAGCCCATACAGTGTCTTCCTGACACAATAACAAGGAGTATCATTTCCAGTATGCTGGTCAAAGGCAGATTTAACTCTTATCCTCCTTTCTCGATGCTGTTTATACTCATTTGTAATGGTTACTCTTTGGGCCTCATTACGAGTACGACGGACTAGTAAACAAATTGCGGTAATTAGGTGGTAATTCAGTTACTGCCACATTACCGCACCGCTGTTGTACAGGTTTGGCGGTGAGGTGGAGGATTTTCGTCCAGCAAAAAAGCTGAAGGAAAATCCACCACCTTGTCAGCAGAATGCCCCCCGAAATCCCCATGGAGTCCTAAGGACTCCAAAAAATGAGGACGAACACAGCCTACCACTATTTACAATCTCATGGTAAATCCACAGGACCAAGTCTCGGTAAAGCTAAATCCCTTGGACGGTATGCCAGCGGATTTACCGTCAAACATGTGATGGGGGAGGTTTGGGGGGCTTGATTGATACTGGTAGTCTGCCCTGTATGATTTATAACAGTATATGCAAGTTGCACACTGATCTGAAATCGATTCGCTGAGCTATTTTACAAATGAAACTTTCCCTGCACTGGCGCCCCCCGTTTTTTTTAAGTCGGTTGGGTTTAGTACCCAACGCAGCATTCTTTTTTGCGTCCAGAAGATGGCAGCAAAGTGTTAGCCTGATTGTGTAGTAGCACGGGTCGTGTCTTAATGAGACGTTTCTTTTGACATCCCCCGAGGAAGCCAGCAAAGGGGGGAATAGGGGTGTAGTGGGGGGTGGGGGGGGGGGGGTTTGGGGCGGGTAGCTGGCAGTATTGAGCGTACGGCATATTCTTCCACTGGGCATGCTTCTCCCGTGAATATTTGTCTCGCTCGAGCACCGGCTATAGGCACGAATGCACGAATGGCGGTTATATAGTGTGTGTGTGTGTGTGTGTGTGTGTGTGTGTGTATATATATATATATATCTCATTTGGTAGCCTCGGTTTGGTGGTTGCTGCATTTTCTCTTTTCTGTTGGCTGGATGCACCGGTCTCAATCATTAAAAGTCTCAGCCGTGTGCATCCTTTGTTGTGCTTGTGCAAAGATTTAGAGCATGAGCTTTGCTCTGACGCAGCCAGGCATTTTAGCAGGCAAAGCGTGTCGTCCGCGTTGGTAACATTTGATCACAGTGCATAACAAACAGTGTTTTCTCTTTCATAAAATGCAGTCCTATGTTAGGGGAGAATGGTGGCTTCTGAAAAGCAGGAAACTGAACGCAGTATAATGCCGAACGCAGGATTCAGTGTTTTTACTTTCTCTCTTCACTTGTATTCTCATACTTCTGAATACGTAATTTTTAGGAATATGATCTGCTAGCATTAACCGAAGAATGCATTACTTGGATTTGTAACAGTCCGAGCATCTCAAAGCTTCTATGCGGCAACAGAACGGGATGGAGCACGGGGCGTAACGAGGCCGCTCGCAGAAACGACGATTGAGCCGCCCCTGCCTTCTGAGGAACATGTTTGGGGGGGTCACTGTGGGGGAAGTACTGGACTGCTTGCTTTACAATCGGGTTCCCCATCCATGGGTGTCACATTTTACATTTGCAGACTGGTGGGGACAAGGGGGATGGGTGAAAAGTAGCCTTTTGGAGACAAATCTGACACCTGTGATGGCCTGGGAGGTGACATCACAAGTGTGGGTTGTGGGCGACATACTTTCCAGGCCTAGCCTTTTGAATGACACTTTGCTTTTAAATGAAGGATGGAAGTTTTTAGTTTGATCATAGCCCACTAGTATTGCTCTGGGGCAACCTTCCATTCTAGCTGTTCTGCACCATTCCAGAAGACTGGCCAACTGTTCCCAAACCAGTCTTGGTCCTGCCACCAATAGCAGTTTGTTGTGTACTGCTAGCCCATGTTCCCTCAGCATAAGAACACAAGCAACCCCTACTTATAACAGTCTTTTTGGACCTTAACAGGCTAAATTTTATTCTCTAGGTGTAGTAAACCAAGCACCCACGCCTCTTCCTCTTTTTCAGACACTCTAAAACCAAAATGTCCTGGCATCAATTATAAACAGTAGTGGTTGTGTTTCGCTAATAGCCTTCCAAACCATTGTAGGCAAATCAGTCACAGGCTAAACAATGGTATACAAGACTGCCCAGAGCAACGATATTGGCTACGATTAATGTAAAGCCTCACATCAATCTCATTTGATTTATCTCCGATTTTCCCATCCAGACTTACATTTCTCATGAAGCAACTCTTATGTTTTTCAGATATCCTTTAGCCGACAAACCTACACAGTAGATCACTTTAATATAATGTATAAGGTACCTCAGTTGATTCACCTGCTGCAGAGATTTGTGTGTAAGCAGCAGTGGCCACGTTGTTTCCTGAATGAGCCTGTAAAGCTGGTCTTTCTTCTGAGGCTGATAAAATGAATAAGCTTGAATTGGCATAGGTCCTCCTCGCTGGTTAGTATGTGGATACAAGCAAGATCAGTAAATGGAGGACTAGATGTTTAACGCCCTCAAAGGAGCCTTCACCAGCCACCAGCCGGCACAGGCAATAGCAGCATGTGGCTCACACATGTCCAGGATGGTGCGAGAGAAGGGAGAAAAACGAAATGTGTGGTAGGTGGCAAACATATCCCATCCAAAAGATTGTGTACTCCCAACACCATGTAAACTGGGAAAGACCATTGCAACGAGAACCTACCGGAAGTGCCCACACTCTGTGGGACACTCGTATCTCCCGCACAGCTTTTGCTACTGGATACCACTCGATTCTTCAAAATAGAATACTAATTTTACAAAAAAGGCCCCCAACAGGAGCGTTATTTTTGCCCAAAAATGTTTGAATAAAATTTAAGAAATCACTTCCACTCTGTTTCAATATAAGAAAACATATATTTTTTTCTCTTCTTTTTTGTTGCAAAGTAAAGACAAAAACATAGAGAAACACCATCACATCTGTACAAAACAGTAGGATGATTTTTGTCAGCTCTGCGCATTTTGGGGCAACCTCCTTCCTCAGGAGCACTCAATCTTGCATTTTTCTGTTCCTCCTTAATAGGATCTACAATCTAAACGCATACAAATATCCGTTATATTAAGGTATCATTGTTAAGCATTTCAGTCGGGCAACGCAAACCTGGGTCTCGGTCTAGTATGCAGTGCACAACTGAAATGCTTATCTTTTTATATGGTTTCAATATTGAGATGGTACACCACTCATATCACACCCCCTTTTGAAATACCCTGGGTCACAGTGGACCATGAACCCGGCTGGTTGGTAAAATATTTATTTACTTATTTGAAAATTAAAAGCAATCGTACACTTTTTAATATGGGGCAGCAATCACCAGTGGGGTGATAACAGTGAGAATGTGAACAATACACTGGGTTTAACCTACTAATGAAACGTATACACAGCACAGCGGAATAGGAGCACTTTTTGATTTAGGAAAGATAGCACCCAAGTTAGAATTTCCCCCTGCATTGTTCCCTCAACCCACAAATAATACATTCTGAGTGGATAAACAGAAGCATCAGCTAATCAGGAATGACAAATGGGAAACAGAATTCAAATCTGACCTTCCCTCCCCAAATAAGAGAGAAATACGGATTTTAAACCCCTCACAATGTTATAAAATGACACTAGGACATGGACAATTAAATAATGAATGTGTGTGAAAAACCTTGAAGCAAATATAATTTCTCACTAAAGCAACGGTGCAAATACACTAACAATCACAAAGAATGGATTACAAAAAGCATATATTTCGAAAATGAGTGGCAGGGTTAAAACATATTGCAGCAAAATGACACGTTGGAAACTGCAAATTTTGCGATTTCCCCCCTGAAATTATCTAAATGAATTTTAATATAAACTGTTGAAATACATTGATTTGGATTAGCTATAGATCACAGGTACACTATGGAGGTGAAATTTGGTCTCTAGCTGGTAAATTGGGTGAGTTATGCAAGATAGAGTGAAATTCGTCTTTAGGAAAATAGAGCAGTGAAAAGAGGAAATGGTTTTAAAATTGAAAGGCAAATCTTACTTAAGCTATATTTAATGGCTAAGAAAAGAGGAACGTCACCCGTGAATATCAAAAGTTACGCTGCAGTTGTAACCCTTCACGCTGTGTACCCCTTTTCTTAAGGGAAAATGTATTTATTTAAACACAATATCGCTAATGTCTTAGGATCTATGCAAGACAGAAATGAAGAGAAACGTGGTGCTAACACTAGAAATCAAGGGCAGGGTTGCAAGAATGATTCTAACAGTTTGAACAAGTTATCAGTATAAGGATATGGTGACTTAGAGAATGGGATAAGGACAGAGACAAGATAGGCTATGGATTTAGATGAGGTGGCAATTGATACTCAGTCCACTTTTTAGTTTTTGGATTTTGGACTGTCAACGGTTCTGGTCACTACACGGCAGGTCGCCTGGCAAACGGCTGGGCAGTTCTGGTTACCTTCTGGTCACTGGATACTACAGATCAGCTGGATGGCACAGGTACCTCTGGATGCAGTTAGTGGTATCAGGATTCTTCCCAAAAACACCACAGCTTTCCCCTTGGTTATTTGGGGATTTTAGCAGGTTTTCAGTATTTAGGCCTTGCTGGAGCAGGATCAGCAATGCTTGGGTTTTGCAGTGGGCCCTGGAGTAGGGTCAGCAATACTTGGGATCTGGAGTCTGGATGGAACAGGAACAGGACGCCGGCACAGGAAAATCAGGAAGAGTGTCTGTCTTCTGATGCCCCTAGGCATTATAAATAAGAGTCCCTGACACAGAAACAAAGTATATGACTGGGGCAGGCTTAACTAAACTCGCCTCTAACAAGACAAGGGAGATAGTCTCCGCCTCGCTCTGAGCTGGTTGGATTTCAGGAAAATTATGTCAGAAATATGGTGTTAGCTTTACAATATCCAAAAACCTCCCACAGTTACTTTAACTAAAATCCGATTTTGCCGCAAACATACATTTATACAATTGCAATCTCTTAGCAAATTATATACACAGATTACATATTTTGTGCAGCCCATTGCAGTCCAATCCTCAAGTCTGTGAGACCTTGTTTCGCCCTTCTACCAGTTTTTCACACTTATGGGATTAATATTACTCAGCATTCTATAACTTTGTACATGGGTGTGGATTATCATAAGGGATGTATGTACAAAAATTTGCATTTGCAACATGGATGCTTTTCTGGTAATCTTCCAGACTTTTCCATTTCTGTCCCCAAGGTGACACTGTCCAAAGGGCCCCTATACGGGGTTGCTGGGTCCTTCCTTGGGGACTGGATGTCTGCTTTCGGGGACGCAGGGCTTGAACCGGCTCCCCGGAAGCGGGCATCATGACAATTTTTAAAGAAACTAACGTGTTTTCTTGTGTGAGTACAAGTGTACGTTTCTTGTTGATTTCTTTCAGAGTTGGTTTGACAGGGCCTGTCATTCAGGGATTATGCCTGGTTTTGGTGAGGCACAATGAAATATCCTGAGCATGGCAGGGCCTTTTTAATAATAGTAGTTTAAGACAGAAAAAATGGAATTAGCGTCAAAGCAGCATTTTTAAAGGGTGAAAAGTTTCAATTTGAAGGGGAGCTTTGGGTTTTCAGCAAAGCAGTGCTGCCTTCTCACTTGATTCCATTTATGTTTCAGAACACACTGGCATCCTTTTTCAGTGTGTCCCCTTGTTCCATCCTGCCTGAAGTGTGCTTGGCAGGACGGTGCAGCCATCTTTTTGTTGCTGCAAAAACACGGTTTTGAGTCCATGGTGCACACAGGAGCCAGCCCAGCCATTTGCTTGTTACGCTCACCTGGTATCAACAGGGGCACCACACGATACTGGATGGAGGTCGAAGCGCTATCCCGGACCCCTCTCTACTTGGTTATGTGCCAGACGTTGGCTAACGCCTATAACAGGAGGATGGAGGGTTAAAATACTGGTTCTGTGATGGGTGGACTCCCACCTCCCTCTGATCCAAATCCCCTCCCTTGGCGTTATCGCTCACCTTAGGTTTTTGTGCATTGAACTCTCCGTCCTTCGTCTCTGTGCAGGGGCGCGTGGTTGGTGCGGGCGTTCCATGGACCTAGTTGCTTCACTGGTCCGTGTGCCCTTATGTCGGGTCCAGACCGGCTGTGACTCCGACTCTGCTTGTTGTCTTCCAGGTGAGTTATAATGTCTTTTCCGTCTTTATTCTGTCTTTTGTTCCCTCTGTTTTCTCTGTCTTCTCGGCGTCTTGCTTCACTATGCTGTTCCCTAACAATGTCTTTGTTATCACAGGGATGGTTGCGATCTCGGAGTTGCCGTGCCTATGGCGAAGACCACGTTGAGTTAGTGATGCGCGGAGCGCTGCGCTGTTTATTGGTGTTAATTGCTAACCTGTGTTCTCTTCTCTTCTTTGTACAAGTTGCAGTGATGTTGCGGAGTGATGAGCGATTGAAGCGCTGCTTGCCAAGGTAAGTGCTTTATTAATGCTGACCTTGTTACTTCTCCCTTGCAGGTTGCGGTGAAACCGGATATGGGCGAGGTAAGCGAAGCGCAGGATGGATTCAAGACCGGTTACTTCACAGGTAAGTGTTCTTGCTTGCTAATGCTGTTCTTGTTCTTCCAGGTTATTAATGGAATCTGGATCTAGAGCTTCAGGATCGGGCCGCCGGAGAAGCAGATGAGCAGGAGCTGGACAATATGAGCGTTATGCTGCAGGAGTGCAGAATAACGCAAAGCATGTTCTGCTGTTTGGGTGTTGTTTAAATAGCCCAGGTAGAGTAGTTCCAGGCCAAGTAGTTCCAGGCCCAGCCACACCCAAAACACTAGACCGCATGGCTTGGTTCTAAAGAACTGAACTGTCTAATAGGCCTACATGTTGGATTAAGGTCCAAAACTCGTATTGCTTTATTTCTGATAATGAGCCTGGCGCCAAAGGTGCCAGGACTGACTCATGTATGTTTCTGATGGAGCTTTAAGGCCCTTGGGGCCAGTGTGAAGGGCTTTAGCCCCACTGCTGCCAGGAGGCTGTTATTCCTGAGGGGATCAGGGGCATGGATCGTGACAGCGCTGTTTTCTTGAGCAAATGCAGCTTGGTGATGTGGGGAAATACTGTTGAGTGGGGTCAATATATCCCACATCATGATCCTTAAGACTTGCACGTATTTTTAGTCATTACATCATAGTAGTTCTGTCAAGGTTTCATTTGTGATCATTCACCTGGTGTAGGTCTTGCAATACCAGTCCAAGCTGTGTATGTAAATATTGACAAACTACAAAACACTAGGATGAATCCTCAGTACAGGTGATGGCACCCTATCAACAAAACATATACAAGCAATTCTGTTTCAACTAACTCCAAAGATAACTCCAGTTTTTTTTGAAACTGATGTAAAAAGCAGGGGAACCCTAACTTAGTAGGATTTGAATCGTGGTCTCCAACTCTTTAGGGATCAAGGACCCTTGTGATAAACGTGCTTCCTCTCTCGCATGGATAAAAAAGTGTAGGTCTAAGATTCAAGTAAAAATGAAGAATTGGAATAAAACTACTTTATTCTTCATCACATGGCCCATGGTAGGCCTGTTGAAAATGCTAAATAAACATTCGAAACGTATTACCATAGAAAACGATAGTCCATGCTAGTATCCTCTGCTTGCCCAGCCATGCGGTAAAAAAACAGATGGCTGCTTATTATATACATGTCATCGGGGCATCTCTGCCTCGGGATGACGTCATAGATGAACACGCTCGTGGTGCAATAGCATACTGGGCAGTGGTTGAAGTGTACGAAAAGTAGTAGTGGAACTATAGTCCCTGCTGGCCTGTTCCCGCTCCCCACAAGCCCCATCGCCAGGCCCCGTTCCCATGCTCCATAAAAACCCCTAAACAAACCCGTCTGCTGTTTAAGTGAACATTCAGTGCAATGCACTGAAGTGCAAGTTTTAACTTCTTCCTACACTTTTATTTTAAAATAAAACTATTTCAGAACAGTTTCTTTTTAAATTAAAAGTATTGTAACTGTAAACCTAATTAAAAAAAAAAGTAGGGGAGCACTGCTCCCACCCGCTTCGATTAGTGGTACCGGGTAAAACAATATGTAAATAACTTTTACAATATGTCACATCTACATAAAGCTATTCTCAGTCCCTTCTTACAGTTTTTAATGTGAATTAGTATCTGAAAATAATATGCTTCGATCGTGTCATGTTGTAAGAGAACTGTGCACTCATGTTATGTATAAAAAGTATTGGCTACTGCATCATAATACAAAAAAATGTTTAACACTTTTTGAGAAAAGCAGGCAAAAGTGTGCATCGCTCACATGTCTGTGTAAAGATGAGCTGCTATATGTCATTTATAACGCGCCTGTATACAAGTTTTTCGAGGTGCGACAAAACAAGGAGGGGGAAAAAGAAGGAGGACAAACAACAATCTTACTACGCCTTGTCATTCAGATCGCGCAAGTGCAGGGAAGAGGAAGTACCAAGGGTGTGTGTGGGGGGGTAAAAAGTGGAGGTGATTCAATAAGTGCTGCCAAAGAGTGGCTCTTAAGTGCAAAGAGAAGGGACTCTAGGGTTACAGATACAGACCCTTAAGTGCTGAGGGAGCCCAGAGACAATGCAAGGGCAACTGGACATGCAGGAGCCTGGGCCAGAGTTCAGGGGTGGCCAGGAGACCAGTGTGCGGAGCTATCAGGAACATTAGCAGGGGAGAGGAAGCGAGAAAGTTAAGCAAAAAGGAAGGTCTTGAGTTGCTTACGGAAGTGGTTCTGTTGAAATTTGAGAGGCAGGTATGCTGTTCCAGAGAAAGGCCCCAGCTGAGGAAAGATCTGCCCCTCATTCTCCGCTTGGAGAATTGGAGGTGGATGAGCGGAGAGGTCGAGAAGGAAGATGTTTAGGAAGAGAAAGTTTGAGGTAGTGCAGTGCGAGGCCCCAGAAAGTCTTGTGGATGATGTAAAGGGTCTTGAATTTCATATTTGCAGCCACAGGGAGCCATTGCAGAGATTTCAGAGCTGGAGAGATACGATCCCTGGGCTTGAGGCCAAGGACAAGTCTCGCAGTCCTGTTCTGGATGAGTTGTAAAGGTAGCAGAGTAGAGACTGGCGGATGTAGAAAGCGGCTGTTGCAATAGTGCAGCCTGGAGAGGACCATGGCTCTTGAGCCTCTGGGGGAAAGTGAGGAAAGGCAGAATACCTCTGAGGAGGTGCAGCTGAAAGTGTGACTTCTTAGAGACGTCGGAGATGTGATGAGAGAAGGAGAGGTTGGAGTCAAAGATGACACCAAGGTTCTTGGCCTCGCAGGAAGATGGCCCAGGGTGGGCGACCAGAGAGAGAGGAAAGGAGGGAGCAGGTGTCCGATGAGGAGGATCTCTGTCTTACTGGCATTAAGGCAGAGATCACTGGCAGCACACCATTACTGAATTGCGCCAGACAGTCTGGTATGAGAGAAGGAGCTGAGGTGGCTGAGGGGAGAATGAAGGAGAGTTGGCTATCATCCGCATAATACTGAAAGTTAAAACCAAATGCAGCGATGCGGTAGCCCAGAGATGCCAGGTCGTGGTTGAATAGCAAGGGAGAACGGTTGGGCCCCTGGGGAACACCATAAGTAGAGAGAGAAATAAAAGAGAGGAAAGGCCCCAGTTGGTCCTGGGATGGTTGATCAGTGAGAAAGGAGGTCAACCAGGACAGGGCCTGACCAGTGATACCCAGGTTGTCATGGAGGCGATTGAGCAGCATGGCATGGTTGACCGTGTCAAAAGCAGAGGTATGTTCAAGGAGAATGAGGAAGAAGGAAGATTAGAGTCAAGATTAGAGAGCAAGTCTTCACGGGTGTTCAGCAGAGCAGTTTCCGTGCTTCTGGCAGCTCTGAAGCCAGACTGGTGGTTGTGGAGACAACCAACAGATTCAGTATGCAGATTAAGCTGGGCGATGGCCAGCTTTTCCAGGAGTTTGCCCAGGAAAGGAGTGATGGAGATCGGACGATAGCCGGATCGGAAGGATCGGCAGAGGGCTTTAAGAAGGGAGTCACAAGGCAGTACTTATGGGGGGGAGGGGAAGGTTCCAGTGGCGAAGGAGGGATTGCAGAAATCGTCCAAGACTGGAGCCAGGGTGTCGATGTGTCCCTTGATGGTTCTGGATGAGCAGGGGAGAACCTGCTTTGACAAGACTTTCACAGATCGGACTTGTCTAGAAACAGGGTTGAACAGGGGAAAGGAGGAGAAAAGAGGGGAAGTGGCCGAAGACGTGGTGGTGGCGGCGGCGGCGGCGGTGGCGGTGGCGGTGACTGAGGAGACTGCAGCAGGATTGGCCAGCTCCTTGCAGATTTTGAAAAGTTCGGCCAAGTTGTTAGATGCCGCAAAGACGCGGCTTTGGATGTAGGCTATTTTCTTATAGAGGACAGAGAGTCTGTACTGCCGTTGGAGCAGTCGGCAGGCCAGTTTGTCAGAGGGTGCTCCCGATGCCCTCCACTTCCTCTCAGCCACACTACACTTGCTTTTAAGGGTGGCGAGGTGGGAATCGTACCAAGAGTTACTTTGGAGATTTACATTGCATATAAGTCAGTGACTCACTATTAGAGTTCTGTTGCCTGTGCATGATGATCTTTTCACACTCAATCTCCAATGTGAAATGGGGAACGCTGCACTCAGTAAAGCGGATGTACTACCACAGTCCTCCCAATACAAGTTTTTAAAGTATTAATTAAAGGATCACCCAGCAGTGAAAAGCTATTCCTTATTGTTGCCACTTGCCAGAAGTCTGGACTGCTGTGTCTATTCATAAGGTTAGGTCTGTTCTATCATGTCAGCCTTGTCTATTGCACTTGTGCTTCGCTAATATTTAAGCACTTCTTATTGGCAATCTTTGAGAAATCGAGACAATCTTCTCAAAATCAGACTAATCCTGAGACTCTGATTATTAAACATAACGTCACTGTATCTACACGTTACATGATGTGCTACACATTTTGTGTCAGATGCAAATATGGGGGTGGGGGAAACCTCTCCAGTTGAATGTCTCAGATGCAGCCATGTTCACAATCTACAGTTTTCATGTCAGTGGTCAGCCGACAATTTGCACATGTCGTGTTCAGCAATTTAATGCACTTGCACAATATATGACAATCACAAGAATGCTCCTAGATGGAAGTACTCATTCACTCCATTCGGGCTCAAGCAATCTAGCTTCTTAATCCAGTATAATTCCCTTTTTATTCGGTTTCCTTTCCCAGGTCACTCCCTCTTGGTGATCTGTGTACAATCAACTTTAGTTGTACAATAGTGTGTCTTAATGAAATGTATTGTCTTGCCGCTGGCTATTTGGTGTGATTTGTGCGTATACTGCTTTTATGTTAATTTCACTGTTCTTTGACTCTACGTGAGGTCTGTCCCACGTAGTATATCCCGCAGGGGCAGCTAAGTCCGTAGATAAGTCAGCTTGAGTTGCATGTGGCGAAGTCCCTCCGTTTGATCTTAGCACCTGAGCGGGGATGTCTAACATAACTCACAACGTTGTTGCAGTTATTGCATTGAAGGCAGGGGAAGGTCTCGCTTTTTTTCTTACCCGCGGTGAGTTGTGTACTAAAAATAGTTGTCTTTTCTGGCTTTGTCCAATTGGACGACGTAGACCACATGGCCACAGCTTCTTGGCTGGGTGAGTGAACAAGAGTAAAAGAAAGTGTACTGGTGAACTCGTCACGCAGATAAGTCCTTTCCCTATCCCTGGCAAGCCCTCTTGCCCACCAAATATTGTATTATACAATTTCTTTAGCCAGGGATTTTCATTGATATTCATGAACATTGAATATATGCATTAATGTGCAGGGATCGAATAATAAACACTTATTTAAATGGTAGAGAAAACACTTTAGTAATGATAAAAGCCATGAAAATGTAACACCATTTTAACGTAACTGGGTCATGTTTTTGTACTCTTCGTTAACCAGAATACATCTGTGAATTTGTTAAGTGTGCTGCACAGACAAAAGCCTCACTCACGTGGCTTAGTACTGGGCAAATTGGGCATTCTTTCAGTGTGACTGTCTGGAAGGTAACCAGCACAGAAAGCATGGTGGTCCTCCACAGATGTCTTGCCCACACGCGAGATGCATGTGTCAATGACATATTTCCAGCCAAGGACTGAAATGTTAACAGGAAAAAAAGGACACAGGCACCTACCTTCACTATAAATACATCTTACTTGGGTAGTAAATAGTGGTGCATGTCAAGTGAAGTAAAGTTTTTCTGACAGAAAATGACCAAATCACTTGGACAAAATGTTTGTGAAAGGGTTCCCAGATCCTCCTCGGGTCAAAAAAAGACCAGGCTTCAACTGCCTCTGTGAGCATGATGGGAGTCAGGAACTGCTGGCTGTCTTAATGTGGTCATGCTATTTTTTTTTCAATGTGCATTCAAAGCTGCCGAACGGTGGCCTGTTTCTATTCTTTGGTTAGAATTTACTATGTAACATATCCTTTATAGACACACATGTATTCTGGCAAATGAAGAACAGAATACTTGTTATTGGTTATTTGATATTTGTATAACGCCCACTGCCATTGTTATGGCTTCAAAGCGCTGCGACATGAGCCAGATAGGCTGATTTGTGTTAAATTTCCATGGTTTTTATAATTCCTTTTTATTTAAGCGTTTTCTCTTATTAAACGAAGCATTTGAGGCTCCAACACATGGGTTTAGATATTTGGTGTTTAAGAAATCAATGAAGATACCCAGAAGGAAGAAGTGCCTTTATAGGTAAAAAATTCCTTATTCCTTTTTTCTTATGGCGGAAATAAGTATAGCTCAAACGTGATTGCGCCATGAGTGGCCAATTCATCGTGTGAGGTGTACTATTTAAATTACTATCATTAATATTTTTATGCAGCAAACGTCTATTAAGCCATACATGACTGAGCCTATTGTTGTGGAGCACACTTAACAGAATCACTTCTACGTTATCTCAATTTTGGCAACCAACGGAAATGAGACCCATCTAGGCAGTTTCCTTTCACGGGATCACATGTTGGTTGAATGAGGAAACTGGGTTTTGAGCCCAGGTTTCCCTGTTGCACAATTTGCACATTTATAGTTTCATAGTACTGTCAGCACCACACAGGACTAAAGGTACCAGAATGAAATTTAATGGGGGCTTTCAAGCCAGAAGTGTCTAAGCATCATCGACAAGGGCCGATTTGTGTTGTCTTTAATGTCTCTCCTGTGTTTTTACAAGAGTGATAACAAATACTTCCCCTTAGTCGTTGTTTAATAGCTGGTGGGTGTTATTTTCATGCATGATGTGAACAAAAGTTGTTCGCACAAAAATACAAATATACAGTACGGTTACTGGTGGCTTCCAATTTAAGATTTTTTTTTTTACATTGTAACTTCGTTTTGAATGCCAGGTTAGCAAGACAAACGCAGGCTGTTGTAGTGATAACTGCATACTTAAAAAAAATGGTGTGTATGCAGTTTACATACAAAAGGTTTACACATTTAACAAAATAACTTCTTATAATATTAAAACAATCATATCCTTAACATTTGTTTTAAAAAAAATTCCATAAAAGTAATCTATTTCTTACAATTCCATATAACTTAATTTCATGATTTCGTATATGTCAAATGCATCACGTTTGTTTGATTTTTATGGTTCTCATTCTTTGGGCTTCGTCCAACTCGGCCGTTGTGTGATATGGCACAGAGTTATCCCAAAAGAATCTTGAGTGAGTGGATACCCGGAAATCCCCCAAGACCCCTCCCAGTAGCACAAGTATGGCTTCCTCTGATTTACATGGTACCAGGACATTGCAGAGCAGCCAATATCAGAAATGTAGGCAATATGCTGACAGGAGATGTGCAGGCAGCAGTTGGTTTGAGTAGGGGAGAAAAAAGGTCTTGCTTCAAAGGCTGGAAGGTCTTCCGGGATAAAAGGAATACTGAATAGGCTGTAATAAGCAGGACCAGGTTGCTTATTACATATTAAGGGGAAGTATTTGTTATCACTCTTGTAAGGTCATCTTCGACTCCACACTCTCCTTCTCTCCTCACATATCCGACGTATCTAAGAAGTCACACTACCAGCTACACCTCCTCAGAGGTATCCTTCCTTTCCTCTCCTTCCCCCAGAAGCTCACTGTCTCTAGAGCCCTGGTTCTCTCTAAGCTGGACTACTGTAACAGCCTCTATCTTAATCTGCCCGCCTCTACTCTCCGCCCTTTGCAACTCATCCAGAACAGGACTGCAAGACTTGTCCTTGCCCTCAAGCCCAGGGACCGTATCTCTCCAGGACTGAAATCACTACACTGGCTCCCAGTGACTGCGAGGATCAAGTTCAAAACCCTCTGCATTGTCCACAAGGCCGTCTGGGGCCTTGGGCCAAAATACCTTCAACTCTCTCTTCCTAAATATCTTCCTTCTCGAGCTCTTCGCTCATCTGCCTCCAACTCCCTCAGGGTCAGCCGCTTCTCCAAACAACGAGTTGGGGGCGGATCTCTTTCCACTGCAGGGGCCTCCCTCTGGAACAGCCTTCCTACCTCCCTGAAACTTGAGGAGAACCACCTCCGGTTCCGGAAGCACCTCAAAACCTTCCTCTTTGCCTCCGCTTTCTCTCCCCCTCTCCCCTGCTAATACTACTGAAACTGCACTGAATCTGCAACTGGGCCATTCACCGTTCTCGGCCCAGCCACTCTCCCCTGCACTGCCTCCACGGCAACCCCTGCACTACGGGACTGTGTCTGTATCCATACAGCCCCCCTTCCCAGCACTTGTTTGCACTTACCTCGCACTTGCCACCAGCTGGCCCTTGTTATTTATCCTGTATGCTGTATGCTTATAACCCTGTACTGCACTTTCCCCTCTCCCTTTCCCCCATGCACTTTTCCCTTCCCCTCTACCCTTGCACTTGCGCGATCTGAATGACACCTGGCCTAGTAAGATCGTTGTCTCTCCCCTTGTTCCCCCCCCCCTGCCTCGTCGCGCCTTGAAACACTTGTGTATAGGCGCGTTACAAATGCCATATCATATCATATCATATCATATCATAGGATGGACAGAGACCTGAAGCAGCCTGAGACCAAACCAATGGAAAGAAAAAGTAACCAAGGCTGGCACAGGAGAAAGGATACCGGGTCTGGAGAGACTAGCACAAGGAACCAGGCTTGGGCAGGTGAACAGAGCACTGAGAGACTGTCAATAATTCTAGGCACCATCATAAGGACATAAGGAGCGTTGAGACGCACTGTGGTCATAGGTAATCTGGCTTTTATGGCTTCAGGAGTGTACAGTGTATGCTTGTCTCCACAGAGAGCTAAAACGCCAAGCCGGGAGAAAGGCCAGGCTGGGACCCAACAAACTGGGTACTGCAGCGTTGCTCGGAACCTGCCACCGCCGGGACTGTAGCCGCCGAGCTGCCCTTCCTGTCCCGCAGCATAATAGCCACTGCAGCTGCAGATGCCAACTTAGTGCATGTAAGCGGCCCGCTGCGCAGCGGGCATGACAAAATATGGATATTTAAAAATATAGACTTTCTCTTCTAAGAACCTATGCATCTTAATTAGAACCTGAACGAGTCATTACCATTCATAGGCAGCTTCAGAAGGCTTTTTAAGACGAATGGCATAGATCAGTCATGAATCTTTGAATTCTGCCTCACACAGTTCAATCGTAGCGCAACAGTTTGTCAGATGTTTCAATGTTTCCACATGGACAGTCTTCCTACATAAACTACATGACCTGTCCTTAGCCTGTAGTCGTAGAATCTGTCTCCATCACTGCAATGTCCCTAATAAATGAAAGAGAAAGTGCATGAAGACATGTCCAAGTTTGAGATCTGGAAACATTCTTAAATACTCTGGCAATTCATTTTGCCTATGATGAAACCTTGCATGTTCAACATATTTGTATCTAGTAGCTGGGTCTTGATCCAGATACCATTCCATGATTTCTAGCTTCTTATAGAGTTTTTTAGGGTTGCCCAATTATTGGGCATGGTTGGAATCAATTTCCTTAAGCAGTTGATTGCAGGACCAGGCAAACCTGTTTAATAGCATACTTGATTTATGGCACACTATATTTACATCGAGAAAGACTCTCTTAGGGGATCAAGGAGTTATCGACATGGCCTCAATTTTGCTAAATCAACATATGCTTTCCATGAAATTATACGATTTAGGGAAGGATTGCATTTGAGTATCTGGTTTTCACCTAACGGGAGTTCTTTCTATCTTTATTTTGGTTGGTGAGTGCTTGCATGTTAGGTGAGCAATTGTTGCAGTAACACCATGACAGAAAACCATCTCTCTATGCTTTCAAAATCTTCATTGGACAAGCTCCGAAAATAATGAAAAATGTGGGAGGAGCTACTTAATCGTTTGCTGCCTTGATGGCCATTCCAGGTATAAAAAAGGTGAACACTGCTTCCTCAATTCCCATACCAGGAACAGCCTCAGATAAGAACAGTGATGTAGACCCACTGGCTGAACATTGGAGTTTTGTAATTCGGATGTATTGGAACCTCACAAAAATACAGCTTCAAGGTTGGCGCCTGCGTTTTATATATTTGCGTTTCCCTTTTGAGGTTGATGTTCTGTGAAATAAACTACAACTCTGGAAGTGTTATAATTTTTATGGACGGATTGCATTTGAGCATCAGGTGTTCACCTAACAGGAGTTGTTTATATTTTTCTTTTAAGTAAGTGCTACCATGTTAAGTGAGCAGTTGTTGCAATAACTCCACGAAAGAAAACCACCTCTATGCTTTCTAAATCTTCATTGGACAATCTCAGAAAAGAGTGGGAACTGTGTTGGAGGGGCAACTTAATGGTTTGGTGCCTCGAGTGCCATTCAAGGACTAAAAAAGGCCAACACTTCTTCCTGAATTCCCATAGCAGGAACAGCCTCAGATGAGAACAAGGACCGTATCTCTCCATCCCTGAAATCTCTCCACTGGCTCCTGGTGGCTGCAAGGATTAAGTTCAAGACCCTGTGCATTGTCCACAAGGCTTTTTGGGGCCAGGGCCCGCACTACATCCAACGCTCTCTTCCAAAGGATATACCTTCTAAAGCAATTACCTTCCTTCTTGAGCCTTTCGCTCCACTACCTCCAACTCCTAAGGGTTAGACGCTTTCCCAGGCAGAGAGTAGGGAGGGGTTGGGGGAGATCTCTCTCCTCTGCAGGTGCCTCCCTGTCCCTCTCAAACTTGAGTCGGACCACCTGAAGTTCTGAAATCAGCTCAAACCTTCCTCTTCTCTTCTTTCTCTCTTCCTCCCCTGCTGACCTACCCATCTGCTGTACTGATTGGTTTCTTGGCTCACTGGGTAACAGGCTCTTTCTTGATCAGTCCCGCTTGCACTGCATCCGGGCCTACCATGCACTTAGGGGCTGGAAGTGTAACCCAACAGTCCGTCGTTCTCCTTGCACTACCCATAGCTGCGCGGTTCTCACTGCACATGTTCAGAACATTACTGCCCTGTTTTCCCCTTCCTTCGCCCTTGCACTCCTGTTGACCCCCCCCACCACCCCTTTCCCTTTGCAGCTCTTGTTCTCGCACTTGCGCGGTCTGAATGACACAAGGCCTAGTAAAATTGTTTGTCTTGTCCTCCCAATGTCTTCCCTCCCTTGTCTTGTTGCGCCTAGAAACACTTGTGTGCAGGCGCTTTATAAATGACATATCATATACCCAATTCATGTCTAATTAACACAAAGGCGAGTGATGCTGGGAGGCGTGATATTTTCTTCTTCAGATTACTTTCCAGTCTGTTTAAGAAGTTCTAGTCTAGTGCTAGAAGCTCAGCCCCATTTACATTTTCGGAAGTACTTTGCCCGTATAGTGCCTTATTATTGGGATTGGGGTGAATTTACAGTATTCCAACCATCATTTCCTCATCTTGCCAAATAAAGGGACTAACTTTAATCTGAGCACTTGCATCCTGTTTTTTGTTCTTACTAATCATAGAATAGCCCAAATAATCAATTTGGACCTTATTATTGGTGCACGCTATATATTCCTTTTTGAACTCTTTATTTTTGTTGCACGTGCAGTCACAATAATTGCATATGTAGCAATATTTTGCTTTAGTTTACTGTGTGAAAAACCAGAGGGTGTTTCACAACCTAGTCCCGGGCATCCCGTACTCGGGTTGCCAGGGAGAGGCCATCGCTTTTGGATCCTGACCTTGGGGGTGGACAAGCGATGGAGGATCATCTGGGTACGGGGTGCTCGGCGAGTGGGGAAGAAACATCGGATGTCGAGACATGGTATCCCCCTATTTCCACAGCCTATCTAGACCCTATCCTTGCTTGTTTTATGGGAAACTACAGCTCCCATAATTCTTCCCCACCTTACATTGGCAACACTACTGAACCGAGGAAGATGAGTAATACGGTCGGGCAGATTACCTCCACTGACTTGCGCTGGCTCTGTCCCTGTAATAAGGTCAGGCAGAGTCGGGCACGTAATCCTAACTATGTACACCTGCCACTTGTTAACACTAGTGCTCAGACGAATGAAAGGGTACGCGCAGGCACACTCTGAGCGAGGCTGGGTACGAGAAAGAACGGCTCTTTCGGGTCTGATGCGAATCAGGCGATGCAAGTCAGAAGGCCAAGGGGCTGATCTGTAGGTATGACAATCGAGAGAGACCCAGGCGAGAATCTCCCACTTTTGGGAAACCATAAGTGTTCCAAGACTGAAACCGAGTGAGCAGAAGAAATAAACCTTCAATGTACTTGAAAGCAGCCTGTGACCCTCCCGGGTGAACGACAGAGTTGGGGAGGAGCAGAGGATGCACTGGAAACGGCCTTGATTGCTGCATGAAGGGCGTTGATGTAAAGAAGGCTGATAAACACAACCGGCGAGTTATCGAATGTAAAACAAAAGTCTGGTTTATGTTGAAAGCATAAGTAACTCAAAAGTTGAAGGTTCCGCGTGTGCTGAAAAAACGCGTAATGGAAAGGACAATTGTCGAATCGTAAAAGGAATGGATAGAAAGTAACAGAGTGGTCCTGCGAGGCGAAATCACACATTCGAAAGTCTCTGTGAAATGTTCTGAGTTGATTGGGAATCAAAGGCAAGAAAGCAATCGCGATCCCCTAAGAAAGTTGAATGAATGAAAAGCAAACCATGTGAACTTTGAATATGCCAAGAGGGAAAAGTTAATCTATGAAAGAGGCCAAGAAGGCAAAGTAAAGAAAATAAGAGACTACATATACCAAGAAGTATTGGTTTTACATATGAATTTTGGGAAAGGCCAAGAAGGTGAACCAAAGGGAATCGGAAACTACAAGAGGCATTGGTGTTGTAAGAGGACGAAGATTGTGGATTGTAGAATTATTGAAAGAGGTCGAAGTGGTCATGCAGAGCTCTATGTAAAATCCTTGCAGTTTCGAAAGTCTTCGACAGTGAAAAGATACCAGAGACAAAATGTGGGGAAGGGAACCCCCATGAAGTGAGACAGGCTCGGGCCCGGGAGTAGAAAGTCTCTGTAGAACTGTATGATAAAGTGGAGCTGTATATTAAGCTCAATTCCGACATAGGGACGTTTGTACAGTACAGTACAGTAAAGGTCAAAAGTGGAACTGTATATTTATGACAAGGCAGACAAAGCCTAAGGAAGTGATTGAACTATCAGAAGCTTTAACAGTTCAGGCCTGGGCTTCAATTGTACTAGTAAGCCACGGTGTGCATGACTGAAAGAACTGTGCCGTCCACCTATACCTTTTAGGAAACTCTATACCTTGTGGTGCTGCACGCGGGGAAGGGAGTTGTTATTTAAAGCATTCTGACATTTCTTTTAAGACACTTTTTTTCCTTTTTGAATTCCCTTAAACATATTGTCATTTTGAGAAGGAGGGCAAGGTTAGGTTTTCTTAGTATAGGCCTTTTTATGTTAACTAGACTGAGACCATTTTGTTATTTATTTAATGGTCGAGATTACTCCTATTCTAGAGTTGGGACCAGTTAGGAACTCTACCAACCTAATTAAATTACCAAATAAAGGTTTTGGAAACTTGTTTCCATTGTGTCTGTGTATACTATTGATAACATGACTTCCTTACCATTGCTATGAAGATGTATACTTTTTAGGCCTATTTGTGGCATATCAAAGATAGCAACAGCGTCGGCAAACGGGTAATGCTGATATTCATAAATATTAAATTTATGGGGGAAAGGGATCGATGTTCATTCAGCTCTTCCAGCAGGTCTGATGGTTAGAAAATTAAAGAGATGGCGTTAAAACACAGCCTTGTTTTAGGCCAGATTGCTTCTCTAGGCACTAAGGTTCCCATCCATATTTAGCCTAATCTGTATCATTGTATTGGAGTGTAATTCTATTCTTAGGTTTAGCAACCCCCCTGGGATACCTAGATCCAAAGCCTATGCCGATCCACGTAGTCAAACACATTTGATGGTCGAACAATGTTTTTTGATCTTTTAAATGGGCTTGTTGCAGAAGATGAATCATTAATATATGTACCACATTCCTTCCTATTATACACTTGCAACCCTCCACTTGAGCAAACAATAGTGTGCTTAGCATGTGAGAATTCTGATCCCACCACCCACTGTTGACTGTGGGGTTATTAATTGCTTTGCCTGCCACTGAATGAATAAATCACTAGGCATAGTAAACCAAGAATCAACAAGTGTCTATTGGCAAGCACACAAGCTAGTACCTGTCATGACATTCATATCTCTGAAGATGCATTGACAGATTCTTCCCTCCATTCCCCAGGGGAATTTTCTAAAGGGGGAGGCGGGGTCTTTTTTTTTCACAGGTCACTGAACATTCTTTTGTATGACAGGCATGTGCCTTTAGCAAGCAAATACGTCAGCGTTAACAAAACTCTGCTAACCGTACTTCTGCTTTAGCTGCCTTATGGGTCTACCTCTATATTCCTTTGCACCTCAACCAAATACTGAACACACTGGATGGTTCAGTAATGCGAGGTGGACAACTGGATGAGAAATGTTCAACGCATGCCATTTTATTAAAGTATAAATAATATAAATTGCCTCACTAACCCTACTCTGATGAGGATTTCCCTGCGTAACAAAATTAAAGGGAAACACACTAACACAGGATTTCTGGCCCTCACATTTAGACAACACATACACATTAAAAATATATGGCAATTCAAATAACATCAACAGTTATATTCACAGTTTCTTGATGACCTTTGAGTAACCAGGGTGAACTCCCTTCCCCAGGATTCAAGGTAAATTCAGCTCCAATGTTCATCAAAAGAAATAAGGAAATCCACATAGTTAGCAAAGTCTCAATTCAGTTCAAGGTTCAATGTTGCGGTAAAGTCTTGTTAACCAAAGTTCCAACAACAACCAAGCTCTTCTTTTTGGTTAAAGACTTTCCACTTCCTCAAAATAGCATTGATGTTATCCCCAGCCCCAATGCTTTTCCACCACTTCCAATTATCCAAGAAGACTTTGTACAGTTCGAAAGGAATACAACTTCTATACATGTCAGTGAAACGCAAGTCTTGGTTAACAGTTATCATATTTTCCTTCAAGAGGTTAGGATTTACAATGGGTATATTTGTCAGGATGACTTCACAGTGATGCTGCTTCTACTTCAACAACTTCACTTCTACTAGAGTTTACCATGAGGACATTCTCCTTTGCCTCAGTGTTCTGCTTCGATTGTACTTTGAAGTCTTGCATCTACTGACAACCAGATATACCACCACAGCTTCAGTACTTTGTGATTCAAGAAAGGTTCTGACAAGATTCACTTTAAGGCACTGCCACACCTTCAAATAGGCAGGGCACTCTTCCTCTGAATATCTGTTACGCTCACCTGACTCCCACGGAGGCGCAGGCCTGGTTTGGAGTGCTGTTGCCTCTTCTATGGTGAAGCGCAGGACTCGGAAGATGGACAGGACCGGGCCCTCAAATCTGGCTTGTCTGGCTCGCAGAAATATCCTTCTGTGTGTGAAAAGGGAGTATTAACAATCTGCGGGATAATGTGTAAGCCTCCCACTCCCTTCTCACCCTCTACGAAACCCTTCTGCGATTCCCTGTGAAGCCTCACCTTAGGGTCTGAAAGGACAAGCTCTCCATCCTGCTTCTGATGCAGGGGCGCGTTGTAATCCAGTTACTTCACTGGATCATGGATTGTAGAGAGTTCAAGTTTTCTTGACCTTCCCGGTAAAGTACTGTGAGAATTCTGTTTATAAGTATGAGCCCGAAATAATAATTGTCCGTTGTCTCTATTTCAGGTGCAGAACAAAGATTCCGAGATTAGCAATGGAACCGACGAAGGAAAATCAGGTGAGTTGTTTGATGAGAGGTTCCTTTAGTGTCCTTGCATTAATGCACTAATGCTTGTCTTTTTTCGGCATAGGGGCCGGGGTTCGGAAATGCCGGAGATATGGCACCGACCCGAAGTGAGAGGTGCAGTTCCAGTAGATATCAGGTAAGTCTTTAATGAGCGTTCAGGTAATGTCTTAGCATTCGCTCACTAACACTGATGTCTCTTTTTTCCCCTTAGGGGCCGGGGTCCGGAAATGCCAGGATGCGGCACTGACCCGAAATGAAGTGGGAATGACCCAACGGGTAAGTCTTATGATGGCGAATTAAGGTTTTCTTATTCTCTTCCCTAGCTCACCTTTGTTCTTGTCTTTTTCTCCCTAGGCGCTGAAATGTGGCTGCGGATCCAGATGGTCGCTGATGAACATGGAGGCGCCTAGTAAAGGTGAGTGGAATGCGGCGCTGCAGCGATCGATGCGATGTGCTTTTAAAATGAATGTCTTCCTTTTCAGGATCGTCGGCGAAATGTCTCCGGAATGCGGTTTTAGCAGGTAAGGACTCTTCTTTCTCCTATTCTCTTCTCTTCTCCCTTTGCAGGTGTTCCAGGATGCTGGCGGGCGTGGCAGAAGTCAGGATGCAGGAGCAGACACGGTGAGCGTCCAGCTGCTAGATGCAGAACAGCGCGAAGCGTGAGTTGCTGCTTGGGCGTGGCTTAAATAGCCTTCAAAGTAGTTCCAGGTATGTATCCTTCCTCTCAGGTATGTATTCTTCCTCCGGCCACACCCGTGTGGTTAAGTAGTCCCCAAAGATAAAGTAGTCCCATTCAGGCCTCTAGATGGCCCGGATGTTGCAGCATGGTCTGCATCAGGTAAGTTTACACCAAGCACCTTTAAACACAAAGTCATCTTTGATGAGCCTGGCGCCTATGGCGCCAGGACTGTTGTCCAATATGAGCCTGGCGCCAAAGGCGCCAGGACTGAGTCCAAAGGGCCCCTACTTGGGGCTGCTGAGTCTTCCCTCGGGGACATGATGTCTGCCTCTGGGGTAGCCGGGCCTGGTCTGGCTCCTTGGAGGTAGGCATCATGACAATATCTCTTCAAAAGGGGCAGCCTTTTTGCCTCTCGTCTGTCTGCCACACCAGCAACCCAAGTGTGCCTTAATGACCCACTTCTTTCTTTCTCTTAGACTTTGGCAAAAATAGGTTACCTCAACTTCAAGTAACCTGTATAAGCAGCACGGTTTCCCTTCCCCAACTTTGCCTTCACCTCTTTGCCAACTGTTAGCCAAAGAACTATCCAACTGCAGATATAATTAAATACTCTACTTCTTTTCTGAACAATGGTTGCTCATGTGAATAATGAGGTAAAGTTTGCTCTTCACTTGGAAAACAAAATTAGGCACTCACAACCACCTCTTACGTTTTAAAACTTCAACAATGGCTTTCCATAACGTTCGTTCTGCTAAATGATGCACAAAACCTGTTTTTAAGGGCTTAACAATGGCTTTCAGTAGCGTTTGCTTTCACGCAAGTAAAAGAAATATCTGATCGCATGCAAGTGCTATATTCCATTGTCCCCTTGTTAGGAACTCAACTAACAACTTTGCTACTGCTTCTACGCGAGTGAACATTAAGCTGGATACTATTGGCAGCAGTACTGCGCAAGGAATCGGAACGCCAGGTTTGACTCTCTGGCTTCTGTGATCCTCTTTCCACATGTTGCACAACTTCTACTACTTCTGGCTCACTTGGTACCCACACCCTTCCTCGCTGAAGGTGTCTGCGGCCCGGCCACTCGATTAAGGAGCCCCTTTGGCTACTGACACCCATGGCTTGACAACAGCAGCTCGCCTCAGTCTCAACAGTTTCCTGCATGGCAACCACTGTAATCAGGCTGACATGGGGAAAGGCAGCGTTTTTGCATGTCTTCTGCTGCGCAGCCTCTGCACCTCAGAGTTTGGGGAACAGGGCCCGAACAAGCAGGTGAAATCTGCTGTATCCACGTTCCAGAGTCTTTCTGGATCTCCCACTTCTGCTTGGTTTGCCAACACTGTGCTTTCTTCTTTCTGCCTCTGCTACTACTGCACACACTCCATTCACAGTGCCAGCTCCTTCTAATAGCCTGCACCTGAGGGGGCCTTTTATGCCTCAGGTTCCTTCTGTTGTGGGCTATTATGCATAATTGCATGACCACTGCTACAGCACAACTCTTCAGTCCTCTTCTTCGTCCCAGTACTTGTGGGATTGTGGGACCTGTAGTCCTTCACAACAAAATGAGGTTTTCGAACGTCTGCTGTTTGGCAAATAGCCATCAAAAGTTTTGAGATTACGAGGAAAGTTAAACAGGGGTATTTCCCAGTCTTCTGGGCCTGTCTCGTTCCTGCCCCCCATGTGATACTCCCACAGAACACCACCCCCATGGTCGTGATCATGAACCGCCTGCCATTCCCTGGCCGCATAAGGGTCCCAGGCCAGGTTTCTTGGAAGAATCATTACTGAATCATCACAACACTCTTTAAAACCTCCCATACTGGCTCACTCTATACACAGCAGCAGCTTCCCATCGCCATCTTCTTCACCTCCAACTCCCTTTACATCCCAAATCGCAACCAGTGATCCTAAACCCTGCTAACCTTGTCCATTCCCTCTTGCTAGATGCACTACATCCAGCTGCTCCACCATTTTTGCTCTTCACCATTGGAACGCCATAAACCTGGCCTTAAAAAATATTTCCACTGTTCATTCCGTCCAGACCGTTCTTAAAGATTACTTGCTAATCTGTGTGGGAACCCCTGAGACCTACTATGGCTTCATCCCTTCCCCAATCCCCTACCATGAAACTAGATGGTTGGAATTAACATGTGTGTAATATGTTGTCATTCGGGATATCACATGTTTCTTTTCACACTTTTATCTTCCCCCTCACCACTTGGATCCTTTTCTTTACTGATCACCATCTGCTAGCATAAAGCACCCTAAAAAGGATTCCTCTGACAATTGTTGTTCTGTCCCTAAGTAGAGTGTTGGTGAAAGAAGCACGCCCTGTTCTCATTAAATACAAAGCTGGACTTAACCATGGCATTGTTACCCTGCTGCAGTGCAGGCCTGTATTTAGTGCAGGTGCCCTTTTTGGTAGGGTTTGCACAGTATGTGGGCAGACAGGTCCTGACCAACAAATTGTGTAATAGGACATATCTTGCCGGATCGGGGTTAGAAGCCTGTGACGGAAATGTTCAAGGGTGAAAAGACTAAAGATTATTTTTCCTAAAATAACCTTTGGTCTTTTCCTCCCTGAACATTTCCGACTTCCTTTCACTTCCGTCATCGGGAACCGGCGCTGCTGGTCCTTTCCTTTTTTTTTTTTTTAAAACTTTTTGGGGATTGGCTGCAGGGGACACCCCCGCAACTCCTGCTCACAATATAGTGAACAAGGATGCAGGGGACACCCCAGCAGCCCTTACACAGAATGAGGGATTTGGTCGAACTTTTCATCCAAATCTCCCATTGCTGGCTTTTTTTGCTGGCTTTTTGGACGTTTCCGTCTTGCCTTGATAGGACAGGTGCTGCGCCATGTATAAGAGCTCTAGGTAGACCATTGTACTTTACATTGGAGCATAGTGAGAGGTTCATTTTCTCACAATGGCACATTTCTTTTGCTCAAGTGCCAAAGGCAAATTAGAACCCATGTCTCTAGTTTTCAATGTCTTTGACTTCGTTTACAACAATGCTGTTTGGCTTTTCTTTTGGTTACAGCCTTTGCATAGATTATATCTGTTGGTAGGTGTGTTCTTCACAGCTTTAAATAAGATTTTGAGATGGGAATATTTTACTCACTTCTTTTGGATTTACAAAAATTACACTTCTTTTAATATAGACCATCTTCAGATCAGATGACCTGATATTCGAACGCTTATGTTTGGCATGAGCTGTTGATGCTTCTGTTCTGAAAACATCAAAACTCAATGTTTTTTTGTATTCCTTTTTCGTAGAAGTTTCCTAATTTTTAGAGAGGTAAAAACATGGGCACGTGTGTGTATCAATCCAGAAATAAAATCTATTTTTTTATTTTTTTTATTTTTATACGGTTTATTCAACCTTTAAAAAATTTTTGACAGACAGAACACGTCCAATCAACCACATATCCTTTTAAAATCCATTTCTCTCTCCGCCGTTCTGTACACAGTGAAACAAGTGGCTTGGATCTTAGCGTTTAGACTGCAAGGGCTCATTCGACTCTGGGCACTTCAATTAGTTCCTTCAAATCCAATCTTGTTTTTATGACCTGGAGGAAGGTTATCAAATTGAACAGTACAGTTCGGTTGGAGGCTTCAAAAAACATTTCCCACCAATTTTCCAGACTCCTTGAACTAATATTATGAATAATCGGTGAAAAAAGCCGTCCTCGTTCTTTCCCTAGGCTCGGGCATGACATGATCAAGTGCTTTAAAGATTCCATATCAAAATTGCAGAAACGACACCTTCGATCAATATTTGCATACTTAGGCCAGGAGCCTAATCGCTCTTTTGTGTTTAGAGCGTTTAGTCTGAATCTCATGTACAAGGCTCTGGCATGCTGATTTGGCAGATGGGTTAGATAAGAATGGCGTTGATTGAAGGCTTTAGCTTCACCTGGGACTTCCTGCATTAACTTACATTTTGTTCTTTGCTCACAGGTCTTAATCCAATCTAACCGCCAAATCTTCATCTTTGCTGCATCTGGGTTTTCCACTAGCAAGGCAGAGGTGATGTCGTACTCGCCTAGCAGGTCTTGACAAAGCTGATTCCACTTTGCGAGTATTGTATACTCTTTCGCTCTGTCTGGTCTATGCATGATTTGGAATTGGGGTGTCGGAGTCTTTAGCATCGTTTTGCGGTATAGGCTTAGCAAATTCCACATTACTCTGGCATGTATTGAAATTAAGCCAAGCTCATACCGTATACAAACAGTTGCTATTCCCCTCGGTAGATGTAGTACACGAGACCAGAAGATGTTTTCTAAAGAGTTCCATAAATCATTAGAGCAACCGAAGGCGTTTTCTCCTCCGTAGATCAGGCTCGGGACCACTTTCTGTTGAAAAAATAGGATAGTCGGCTTCAATGAAAATTTGCCGTATTTATTGTTAATTAAGCATGCTTGATTTGCTAATTGCCGACATTTGCTTTTTGCCACTTCCGTCCAACAAGCGTCATTTCTGCTCGCACTGATAGTCATCCCCAGATATTTCACAGATTTTACAATTTTGATACGTTCGTCGGCAATATACCAATGCTCTTTCAACCCCTTGCCAAGGGTTCCTTGCAGGTTTCCCAATATCAAATTTTCGGTTTTTAGTCTATTAATTTGCAAGCCGTTTGATGTTATATAGGTATTTATCAGGTTCATTTTTCGCTGAAGACCTATAGGCGTCTGATCTATTAAGACCAGGTCGTCAGCGTATAACAGGTAGTTGATAGGTAATCCCAGAATTTTTGGGGGGAACATGTTTTTACCACAAAAAAAAAAAATCTCAGTCATATCTGATATAAACAGATTGAATATTGTTGCTGCCAGGGGGCAACCCTGCTTCACTCCCCTACATGTTTTGATTTTTGCAGACAAGGTGCCTTTCAGGTCCAACCGAACTCTGATAGACGTCTCAGAGTGTAGTTCCTGAAATAAAATCTAAAAAGGCCTGCATATGTCGTGGGTTTTTGCTTGGTGTGTCCACTGTCGCCAAATATTACTGTTTGTGCTTGCTCAGGCTTAGCGAATGGCCCCACATCTCCAGCAACAACACTCAAGATCGATCAGACATTGGGTGCGCACAAGCCATTTACCCAGGTAAGAACTGCGGAGGGGCAGGCCCGCCGCCCTGTTTGGGACCCTTAGGTCGTCCCTCATCAAAAGATGTCACATAACAGATTATGCCTAAACGCAAAACCTACTTCAATACACCAAGCTATCAACTGCATTCTACAAGGTGAGCAAACGCAAACCTGAAGAATCACAGAACTGACATGCGGGATGTACACACAGAATTGGCTAGACATTGCCAGCAAACTCAATCACATACTTCCGGTTCACAGTCATTTACAAAATAAGACGCCACACTCAGCCAGATCCTCTCTAAAGCCAGAGATACACCCCCTGTAAAACCAGGCCAATGCGAACTAAATCCAGGTTAAGGGCAATAGTCTTTAAGCTCAATCAGTAATACATCCCAGTTCCCTTATCACCATGTTCCAGTTGCCTTTAAAGTTGGGCCAATGGATATGTGATGATGAAAAATGTATATTGGAAGAAAAGCATTTGACAAATTCCTTGTAAAGTATTCTCAAAAACAAAATGTTTAGCTAGCTCGAATCAGAGCCCCGGATCCCTGGAGCCAGATAACGTTAAAGTACTTATTTGATTTCCATTTAAAGATTATGCCTTGTTGACCTTAATTGTAGTTCCTTGGCATTCCGGAGGTTCTTTTTTGCTAGTCCTTTCTTTCCCTCCTTCAATTGTATCCAATGCACCTAATGTTTCAGGATAATTCATAGACTTTTACATTTTGTGTAAACCTTTTTTTTAAACCTACTATTCGAGATTACATTGTGGAGTTTCATTTGATACGTTATATTTAATTTGAGTGAGCAGAGTGGCAGCACATTTTATCTCGAACTGTTAGCCTACATTATGAGTTATAGTGCTACGTATTTATTTTGCATGCAAACGTATGTGTGTATATAATATCTTAACTTTTTGACCCAAGGTAGTGCTGTAATCGGTGCATTTTTACATGAAGCGGTTTATTTTTTCCTGCTTTGACTAAGTCCATTGAAAGTTCTTTACAACCATAGACTTTGACGTTCTGGAAACTCTTTAATAAGGGTTTTCATTGTGGGCCATGACGACTGAGAAAGGAAAGTTGCTGTCTGTATCAAGGACTCATTCAGGAAGTGTGTGGTTGGTCTAGGGGGCGTGGAGGTGTGGGGTGGGGGTGGGGGGTGTTGAGTAGGGAGGTCTCCAGTCCCTTATATTAAACTCTTTAGAGCGTTTTAAACCTCAGCACAAAAGAAATTAAATCGGAAACTATGCCTAGCACTTTTTCTCAAATATAGCGTTTTTGTATTTAAAAGGACTGTAGTAAGTTAGGTTTGCAACATAATGTCGTACACATCCTGTGGACATTGTGATGTATTCTAGGGGTCCCTGGAAGGACAAGGACTCGTCTGGTTAGGTTTGAACTTCATAATTTGGCGAAATGCCACTGAAGGTGATTAACGCATTGAGTTGATCTACCCATGACACTGTCTTTTTGTAGGAACGTTTTATTTGTCGAATCCCCTAGTTCAGGGGTCTGCAACCTCTGACTCGCCAGATGTTTTCGAATACAACTACCATAAGACCTAGCCAGCCTAGTCAATGGTGAAGGATCATGGGAGTATTTATTAGTCCAAAACATCTGGAGAGCGCAGGTTGCAAGCCCTTGTCCTAGTTCTTGTACGCATTTGGTTCAATTCCCTGACATAATTCTGTAATAAAATTGGTTGAACCGCAATGATTGCATCAACTGTATAATTTTCTCGACCTTCCTACACTATTGGGAGGGTGAGGAACAGTAGGACTTTAAGTAATGCAGATTCCTGCCCCTCTTCCTTATCCCAGTACATACCTATGGGATATACCAATGCTAGCAATGGAAGGGGCCTATTATAACCTACAAGGGCAACATAGCGCTCTTTACTCCTAAACATTCAAATGCTGTTCTTCCTTGATATTAGTTACTCTTTCTTTAGCTGTTTGTTATAGTTCTGTTTTATATCATCATTGTTCAGAATATATTTTACCGTTGTTGGTGGGTCAGTGCTTTTCAGAAAGTGCTTCTGCATATCCCATTGCCATTTAAAATCCATTCATCTGTTATCCCTGTCCCCCGGGCATGCTGGAGGGCAGAACACTTTTGCCAAAGGAACCCATAGTGGCATTGACAACATTCCATTCTTAGGTCTGATGAAATTGCTTGGGCCAACCGAAGTTGTGTCCGTCGAGCCCCTGCAGGGAACAAACCCTTCCTTTGGCCCATGATGCTGCCACAACCCCCGTAAATCTTTACAGGAAGGGGGCTCCCTATTTTTGCATATGCTGTGGTAATTGCTAATCTGATCCTGTGACTTATTTTATTTATTTATTTTTGTATTTGTTATACGCCCAGACCCAGAGGTATCACGGTGTAGGTTACAGAATGCGTACTTATCTGGATACAGTTCAAAATCAATACAACAATTACAATATGATTACTTATCTGGTTACAGGACACAATAAATGCATGCATTACACATGAATCTGGTTACATGTCAAATTCAATAGTTGAGTTATAGTAAAACATAGGTGATGTAGATGCCGTGCTTCAGTCATACAGATTGAACAGCCTAGTTTTTTACATTTTCTTGAATATGTGGTGGGAGGGTTGGGATCTGATGCTAGATGGCAGGGTATTCCATAATTTTGGGGCGAGGATCGCAAAGCTATTTCCCCCTGCCCTGGATCTTTGGTAGCGGGGGGATGAAGAGAGGTGAATTGTTACTAGACCTAAGCACTCTGGGGGTCTTTTTGTGGATGATGGACTTGTTCAGATAAGTGGGAGCTGTGTTATTAAGGCACGTGTGCGTGATACAGAGAGTTTTGAAGGAGATTCTGGCTCTGATAGGGAGCCAACGGGCCACCCTTCTGATTTTTGAGATATGGTCGGATTTTTTTTATGCCTAAGGTTGCTCTTAATGCTTTATTTTGTAGGTGTTGGAGTTTGGCAATATTGGATTTTGAGGCATCTAGCATTACAATGTTGCAGTAATCTAGCTTAGCCAAAATAATATTTGGGGGGGGGGTCAAGAACTTCCTCCTCAGGGCAATGAGCTTTGAAGTGTAGGAGGTGGCAGAGGAGAGTGCGTTGACATTTTTGGTTAGTGTTAGGTTGGTATTGAGGTGAACCCCTAGTGTTTTGGCACGGTGGAGGATGGGGATGGGTGTGCCGTCAATAGTTATGGAGTTGTAATCTCTATGGAGGGCGTTTATTTTTGCAGGTGACCCTACTTTGAGGATCTGTTTTTTCGTCATTTAGGCACAGACCATTTGCCATCCAGTTTTGAATAATGGCATACATTTTGTTGACTGTGATCGTATCTTGCTCCTGGTTGCCTGTAATCGGAATGAGAAGCTGCGTATCGTCCGCGAAATTCGTATGGATAACTCCCATATTGCTGCGAAGAGTAGCTTGGTGTAAGCATTATAGAGGGTTGGAGATGGGCAAGAGCCTTGTGGGACTCCGATCGGGACTCGGATGGGTTCGGCTGCTTCCTTTCCTATGCTTATTCTAGAGGTGCGGTCATATAGACATGATTTAACTCAAAGCGTGGCTTCTTGGGAGTAGTTTAAAATTGGTACGCAGGATGTTGGAGTTTTTCGTGGTCCACCAGATCGACTGCGGCAGATAAGTCTAATAGTAGAATGCTGAGGTTTCCAGTGCCTCTAATAATATCAATTTGGATTGTTTGATTAATCGTTAATACAGATGTTTTCCTGCTGTCCCAAGAAGCTCAATGTGCCCAGCAATTCATCAGTTATTTCCGAATTCCTCAACCATGTGAGCGAAATCCAGCACTGATACAGTGCTAATTTGTGGTGGTAGACTTCTGAAGTCAATCTCCTGACTTTGTCAGCATGGCTAGATTTGAGTCGCTTAAATCCCATGAATGAGCACCCGCATTTAAAAGTGAGAACTTGTCGTTCATCTGTCAACCAGCTTGTTCCCCTCAGTACCCTCAATCCAGTGTTCATGACTGGCCCTTATCGCAGCCCATCAAGCTGTCTGGGATGTACCACCTATCCTTACTGAAAATCATCCTGAAGGTATTGAAGTATTGCAAGCATACTATAATACATATCCAAAAGGGGTACTCCTGCCACACCAAGCCACAAATTGGCAATGTGCCAATCATTGTTCTATTGAGCAGATATCCGGATATGTGAGTAGACTGTTTTTTTTATTTTTTGACCAGAGAACCCTAGCCTCTATGACGTGCTGGACTAAGGAGTCTGACAAAGGGGTGACATGCCAACTGTGATCTTTATTTAAATAATAATTTAAAAGGTCTATCTTTCCCTTTCCTAAAGGGGTTTTCCCTGCCCAACTAAAGAATAACTGGGGTGCTCGTCATCAAAGGTTGTCCAACTCAAAGTGTCTGTCCTCTGTCCAAACTATCCTACTGTAGGCCCTACCACCAACAAAATACATTAACATAAATAGTTCCAGGATAATTACTCCCTTCTCTTGGTTCAATGGGGATCAGCCCCATGTGCGTATTTCTGTTTCTTTGGTAACCGTTTATTTTCTGCACTTGTAGAGACTACCAGGAGAATGACTCCCTTCTCCTGGTCGAACAGTTCAGCAACTGCAACCTTCTCCTGGTTAACTTGGTCAGTTTCTTGGCTATTGTTCGGTAACATTTTGCCTTTGTTTCTGATTCAACAATTATGTGAAAAACAAGGAGATTGACTAGCTTCTCCTAGCTCGGTTGGTTCAGCCACTGGTTATCTTTGGGTAGCTTCCTGCAACAGTTTTTTTCTTTTAATCTACCTTTGGAATTCCAATCCCGGAGGCTTATGGACGCAACTACAAACAAAACAAAATAACCTAGGGATCACCTCAGTGTAAGTGGGGGGATAAGTTACTGGGGAAGACGGCTACCCAATTAATTTATTTGAATTTATAAGTTTTCAATTTTCTTTGAAAATGTTCCGACAGGTTAGTCTTTCTCATATCTTCTGGAAGCAAGTTCAAAATCTTAGGGGCTGCTGCATAGAATGCACCTTGTTTGACTTGTTTAAGAGAACATCTAGGCTCTCTTAGCTGTAGTGTGTCATTTGATCAGAACGTTCTTATGTTGGACTTCCCCTGTATGGCCTCGGACAAATAGATGGGACTCGTACGCATGATGCCCTTGTGTACCAGGACCCGAACGCAAAATTTGACCCTCTCTTCTAACAGCAAAGCTTTTCTTGCTTTGGTGACATGGCCAAACTTCCCCAGGTCAGTAATTACTCTAACTGTGCTGTTTTGAATGGCCGGAAGTGTTCCAAACTCTGGTTTATTCATGCCTACCAGGAGAATACTACAATAGTCTATCTTAGACTCAATAATTGCTCTTGCTATAATTTCACAGTTGGCTTGTTAAATAAACGGGCATATTTGTGTGATCAGTTTTATATGGTATGCTGAAGAGGGCACCAAATAGCCCACTTGTGCCTTCATGGCAAGATGTTGATCCAGGACAATACCTAAGGTTTTGACCTTTGATTTGGTCTCCAGAAGGTGCTCGGTGAGTGTGACATTTTTATAGTTCTCCCCTACCCTTTCTATTTTATTTGGTGTATCAACAACATTGAGTTCCGTCTTTTCCTTGTTTAGAGCAAGCCCATTTTCTACCATCCATGCTTGAATAATATCATAGACCTCATTCAATCTGGCAGTATCTTGCTCATAATTTCCTGATAGTGGGATGACACATTGCGTTTCATCCGCATTGTTAGTAAATTGAACTTTATTCCTGTTTAACAGATGGAAGAGAGAAGGATGGTAGCAAATATTATAAAAGGAGGGTGACGAACAAGCATCCTGATGAACTCCAAAATGCAAAGTACTGGGCAGAGCTTCCCCTATGTCACTACACACTCTGTGTTCTATTACTAAGAAAAGATTGTACCAGGCCGAGGCAGCGTCTGAAACCCTGGCTACCTCCTTCAACCTGGTGACCAATAGTGGTCCACCAGGTCAAAGGCTGCCAAGAGTTCTAATAATATTAATATTGATGTTTCACCCTTATCCATGGTATGAAATAGGTTAGACTTCAAGTTCAACAGCGGTGTTTCTGTCACATGTCCTTTTTTTTAAAAGCCAGTTTGTCTTTCGTGTAACACTTTTATTGTTAAACGCTGAGATCTGGATGTACGCCACCCGATCTAAGATTTTGAGCAAGAAAGGGGAGTTGGTGATGGGCCTGTAATTGAGTGCATCAAAAGGACACAGGTCAGGCTTTATTAATAGTGGAGAGATCAACGCTGTTTTAGATGATCTGGGGCATGACCTTCTAGAAATGAGGTATTGATAAATGTGGTTTTGATTTTGATCATTAAAGCGGAACCTGCTTTAAAAATCCCAGCCGGACAAGTATCCTTTGCAGCTGGTTGGTCTCAGCTTGACAATAATTGCATCTAATCCTATCTGCATTATGGGGTGGAAGCTAAAAGCAGATTTAGTTGTTTTGTCAGCAGTCTCAATAGGAATGGACTCTGAGCTGTCCTCGGCAGGGGGTCTTGGGGACAGTGCATCTGCGTCTCCGTTACTAACTCCAGGGCGATATTCCAACTGGAAGTTGTACGTGGTCAGTGCGGCCAACCGGCGATGGCCGGTAGCATCTAGCTTGGCGGATTTGAGGATGTAGGTCAGAGGATTGTTGTCCGTCCTCACGGTGAAGGTAGCTCCATAAAGATAGTCATGCAATTTTTCAGATTCTGGCCACTTCAGGGCTGAAAACTCCAGCTTGTGGGTGGGGTAGTTCATTTCGGATGAGCTCAGTCGATGACTGGCAAAAGCCACGGGCCGGGTGGTACCCTGTTCTTGATATAGTATGGCACCCAGCCCATCCAAGCTGGCATCCACATGTAGAATATAGGGCAGTTGGGGATCAGCATATGCCAGGACTGGCGCTTCCATACAAGTCTTTTTTAGCTCACACTTCTCACTCCAGCGCAGGCCAAATCTGTGCTTCGGATGGTGTTGTGTCGTGGACTGCTTCCCACGGTTAGCCGTTGTCTTCTGTGGGTCCAGATAACCCTTTGTCAATTTAGTGAGTGGTCGGGCTATGTTGGCGAATGCGGGCATGAACCTCCAGTAGTAATTGCAGAACCCCAAGAAGCTTCTCATCTCTTGCAGATTCTGCGGACGGGGCCAAGTCTGGAGGGCTTCCATCTTAGCAGGATCCATACTCACTTCTTCGGCAGACGTCACATGGTCAATATACTTCACACTGGTGCAGCACAACTGGCATTTTTCTAATGATAATTTCAGCCCTTGCTGTTGTAGATCTAAAACTTTCAGTAGCCTTTGGTGAGGTTCTTCTAGGGTCCTCAACACAATCACATCGTCTAGGTAGACCAGTACCTCAAGTAAGTTCATATCACCAACAGTCTTCTCCATTAGGTGTTGAAACGTGGCTGGCGCCCCCAATATCCCCTGAGGCATACGAGTGAACTGGTAAAACCGCAAGGGACAGATGAAGGCAGTCTTCTCCTTATCCTCGGGTAACATAGGAATCTGGTAATATCTGCTCCATAGGTCCAAAACCGAGAACCACCTGCTCCCAAACAGTCAAGGACCTCATCCACTCTTGGGGTAGTGTATTGGTCGGGCACCGTCCTGCTGTTCAGGCGCTGGTAGTCAATGCACAGACGCACATTGTTACTTTTTCTGGCCACCACAAAGGGTGACGCATACAGGCTTCTCGACTCCTGGATAACCCCTGCCTCTAGTAGTTCTTCCAGATGACGCTGCACGTCCTCCACATCAGCCGGATGCTATTCTTCGTGACATTTCTTGAAAGGGGGTGGTATCGTTCAATTGGATGTGATGTTTCACTCCCTTGGCTTCCCCCAAATCCCAGTCACAGGTCGAAAACGCATCGGCTCATAGATGATTTATTTCCCGCTCGGACAACAGTGAGTCTCCAAAGTTTCTTTCCCCCATCCGAAGGGGGCTTTAGGCTCCTGGTTCCATCAGTGTGTGACACAGAGTCAGCAATGTGAAGCTGGGTGATTGTCAGCCTGCCTGGGTGGTGCACAGTTTTTTCGGTGGTATTAGTGATAGGGACTCATATGTGAGTCACGCCCTTCCCAGTATCACTAACCAAGGTTTGCTGGACCATCAGACCTCCCGGCAATTCTTCTCCTTCCGGGCCCTCCATCACCAATCTCCTGTAGCGGTAGGTTCCTTGGATTTGTACATGGCCCGGCACCATTACCGTCTGACCAGGCAGTATGTCCAGTTGACAGTGGTTGGTGATAGTTACCTCTCCCCCTGGCCCATCAGGTTGTTCCGTCTTCTCCTGGCTTTGCTTGAGATCGGCTTGCTGGCAAACTGGATGCATGTTCGAGTGTGCAAACTTGGCACCTGCCATCTCTATATACATTCTGGCGAGTGTACCAAACCGGGCAGAGTTGGTGCCCATAACCAGGGGAACTTCTGGATACTGGTTCTTGGTGGTGCATACTAATGCTAGTGTGGACAAGGTTGTGGTCTCCCCAGCCACATCCTGATTCAGGTGGATCTTCACTCTGACGTACCCCAGATATCGGCAGGTTGCATCTCCGACTCCCATCAGATTTAACCCCTCTAGGGGTTACAAAGGCAGGTGGGACATTATTGGTAATGGTAGGGCTCATACACAATGGTGACGTGGGAGCCACTTCCAGATCAACTGGTATGGTCATCGTGGGTCCGATGAGGCCAGTGGGAATGCCTCAGGAAACCTGGGCTTGAGGTCACAGTCTGTGACCGGTCACTGGTCACTGGTGTCTCTTTCTTAGAGTTGCAGAGCTCATGGACTAGGCGGATATGGTCCACTGTGGGACTTCGCTGAGCCTTGAAGTGGTACCTGGTGGTAGGTAGTTGAGAATTCCGTGTCCGGATAGGGCTGCAGGACTTGTTAGCAGTGGAGCTCACTCCTGTGGTCGAAGTTCTAGCTGCTGCTCTGCTACAACCTCCTGGGCGTTTCCCAACAATGTTCGGGCTGGAGTCGGTTTAAGTGCATTAAAAAGGGCTGCTACTCGGGCTTAGTCCTGGTCTTGGGCATACAGGTGGCGTGGGTGTCATCTCCACACCTATGGCAAAATCTCCAAGGTGGCAAAGAAGCAGAGGAGGGGGAAATATGCTCTTGAGGCTCTTGCTCTCGTCGAAATGTCTGGTGTTCTCTTTCACGTGATGGGTGAAAAGCCTCTCTGCCTTGCTGCGAATGAGCATTCAGACTTTCTCTTATTAGCAACTGGGTCTGCAAGTCCTTCACCAGTCATTGCAACTCCTCCATCTGGGCCAAGGCAGGATTGGGTGTTCGGCTCACACCTTGGACAGGATGGCTCTGGATGTTAACATCGCCCGTTTCCTCTTCCAGTGCCCTTATCGATCTTAGTAAGTCCTCATAGGAAGGCGGGGTATCCAGTTTCTAACGTAGCCTCAACTGCAAAATGGGTACGGTGGCTTCTTAGGCCCCTCTCAGCAGCTGCTTCAAACGACAACGGTTCAGTTGGGAAGTCTCTACTCCTCTCTGGTGTGCTAAGCGCAAGATTTGTTCAATCCTCATTAGAAAATCAGATAGCTTCTGCCCCAACTTCAGGGAAGTGGCATGGAACTTCATCAATACGTCCTCCCCTGGTTCGGTGGTGCCAAACGCTCCTTGCAGCGCACCCATCACATGCTTTGATGTCGGGTCAGGACTTGGTGTGCGAAGAGACTGTACTGTCTGTAATGCAGGTCCTCGTTAAGGCCTCTATCACCCGCCTCCTCTTTTCTTGGTCAGACACTTTCCAGTCATGGAGCATAAGCTGTGTGAGGTCGGCCCATACATTATGGCTTTCTTCTCCTTTAGGCACCGGTCGTTTGCTGGAAAAGGGCCGTAGGCGGTTGTAGGCTCCAAGTTCACGAAGCACAGGTGGTGGGGATTGTCACTCAGTAGTTACTTAACAGCTTCAGCCACCGCTGCAGCAATGACTATAGCTTCTTTAGTGGGGTTTGTAGCTTCTGGTCGCTGAGGAATCCCTGGCCATGAATCTAACCTCCAGACAGGGCAGGTAATTGAAGGTTCCCCGCCTTGAATCTCTGTGGGCTAGGTTTTACCTGTAAGAGAACTTCCATCATAAAATAGTATATCACATTTGGTTTCTTGACCAGGTATGTGGCTTGCACTTTTCACTTTACCCATAATGGGTTCCAATACCCCAGTCATGGCTAAGACTTCATTGGTTGTAATTTGCAATGGGACCTTGCTTACTATAAAACAGACCTCTGGGCTAAGCCCCTCAGCTTTTACCCAGTGTAACACATATTCATGTGCCATTTTCCCTTTCTTTTTTTTTTCTTTTGTGCTTTTGTTTTCGGATAATTAACCCCTAATATATTACACAGCCCTCCTGTGTGGTAATCGGGGAGAGATGCATCATAATTCCTTTCTATAATTTAATTGCACATCATCCTTCACTTATGGTAAGTAACCAACAGTTTCACATGGATGGGGAGCATTTGCGAGCAAGATTTCTTCACATTTGCTAAATACGTAACTCTTTCATTGTTTGAGGACTTCCCAGGCAGCTCCCGGCTACTCCTTTTGCAAATGCACTGTGCAGATGCCATTCACTCAGTACCCATAGGTCCTGAGGGAAAACATCCCTCACAAGAGCCACTCTTTGGTGTGGGCAAGTTTTGGGTCGTTAACGAAATGCCCACTTCAGCAGCCTTGAGGGGTGTTACCCCTGGCTTAGGAGCTCAGCAGGGTTTGTTCTAAATAGCAAGGTCTGGCGGGGGGTGTCTTGATACTCGTTTTCTTTTCTGACAAGAACCGCCACGCAAACTTCTCTCTCCACCTACAGTGGCACGTAGTGAGGCCTATGGAGGCACCCCTACTCAATGATTTCTCTGATGTTTCCCCCTTACTAACTGTGCTTATTTTTTGCGAATGCCACGGGTTGTCAAATCTGCAAATAACCCTGCTAATCTGTATTCTACTACACTCCCCGGCGTTCTCTTCATCAGGCTGTGACAAGAAACGGACAGTGCCGCCACGGCTGTAAACGGCCAGATAATATACTTTTAGGCTTTCACAGTGCTCTGCGGCCCGCTCTATAAACTTTCCCACTCCTACTGCAGTCACAGAAAGGGGAAAGGCAGACTTGCGTTCGCCACTGTCTGTCCCTCATGAAGGGCGCAAACAAACAGGCACTTCCAGCCCGTGCTGGGCTGCCTCCCTCACAACGCTGCACGCTTCCTCAACCCCGGGGAGAAGAGAGCACGAGCTGGCCCGGTACTGCCCACAGTGGACCTTTTCACAGAGAGGGCTTGGACGCCCTGCCTGGTCCGGAAGACGACACTCTCTCCCTCCTCATACATGGCCATACGCCACTATATGAAATACATGGTCATGTCCACCTGTCCCTCAGACGCAGGGAGACAGTGACAGGATTTTTGATTTAATCACCTCAGGCACTCTCCCATTGCCCCTGGGTGCGTGGCATACCAAATTGCCCCAGGATCTCAGGAAGGAAAAATACCCAGAGACATAAAAACAGGACTGCTCACATGCTCGTAGTTGCACCATCAATACATAATATTGAAACGCCCACGCTAGACTGTGGAGGATTACACGTATAAATCCAGAAATATGAAAGTGGTATATTTTCATCCTGCTAAATTTCATCAGGAAGGTAAGTTGGATACAGAGGGTAGGTGGGGGGTATGCAAATGTGAGAAAAGGTTGAGAGGACGTGGCTAGGGGGGACAAGGAAGAGGGTGATCAGGGGATCACCATTACAAAAAATAACAGCCACGATGAAACTTTCCGGGATGAAAATTGCCACTTTCAAGTAAGTACAGATATGAAGAAGAGAGAGGTGGATGTAATTCTGATACTGCATTACTTGCCTTCATCCTGAATGCCTCAGTCACATATGGTTGTTCTCTAGTGTGTATTGAGAATAGTGGAGGACTATATGCATTATAAAAAAGGTACAACGGACTGCTTTTTGAGTTAATTTCAAATGGGCAAAGTGCCACAAGGCCTTATTTGTTTTTGTACCATTACTTTTTTGCATGTCCCGTTCCTTGAACAGTAATCTCACTAGAACTACGTGCACGGGGCAGCACACTCCCTAGAAACGAAAGCCCTTTTTTGTTTTTGGAAGCCAGTTCATTTAAAAAGGCGTATTTCTGGCTACCAAAAATGTTTTGCCCTACGATACCCCGTGGCCTGGAAAAACACCTTGCTCTCTTCAAATCCTCAGCAGATTATTACTTAAAGATGTACTAACCTTTATGGGACTTCATGCCTGCTTCTAATCATTGTAATAATGTTTATTAGCGAGACTGGTGCTACATAATTATCAGACTTTAAAGGGTGAAGGGCTGAATCAGTGGCCCTGCTATGTTTCAAAACTGTGACACTGAGTTGCACACAAATCTGACACTTGTTCTTAACTCTCTGACCTACCATCATCATTGTTGAATGTGAAGTTCTCCTCCTAGTCTTCCTTAAAGTGCATGAGCCCGCATACATTCCTTATTTTAATGGAAAATGAGTGAACATAATATCGCCTATGCTTTGCTATGTGGCATAGTTTGATCACATCTTCTGCCATTCTCATAGATCAGGGCTCTGTAACTTACTGCTCTCCAGATCCTTTGGGCAATTGCTCACATGATCCCTCACCATTGGCTATGCTGGCTGAGGCTCATGGGATTTGTAGTAGAAAACACCTGAATAGCCAAAGCTTGAAGACCACTGCCACAAGGCTGTTTTTTCTAATCTGTCATTTTACTACACTTTTGCTGTCTTTATAATGAAACTGACCGAAAGACCAGACAGTTCAGTTATGGCTCAACATTGATGACTAATTAGCGTTTCTGAGGTAAACCTGCGTGGTATTTTACCACATTTCTGCGGCAAAGCCTTGTCCCTTTATGGTCTGGTGCTGGATCTGCTTCAACATAGCCTCCCAACGTGGGCACCTCAAAGAAGGGCTCTGCTCTCCTCCCACGAGTGCCCTCAAAAGACCTAAAAGTGACTCCTCCCTCCAAAAGATTCTTGAACCTATCCTACCATGCAAACCATCCTAATCAAAATAAGGGCTCTTGAACCCTTCATGGAAAATACTCTTGTTAAACTACAACAGCTTGATGACAGATGGGCCTCATTTGAATCCAGTAGTGTATAGGTGTACTATAAATAAATAAAGGAAGTGGAGAGGATTAGTAGTGCTGAAGACATTGCCATTCGTTATACAGCTATAGTCAGCCCTTAACGTCATGCAGAAACCTACTGAGAACCTGTAAAATCACAGTAAACTTAACAATCTACGCCTTATTGGCCTTGCAGAGAGGGCTGATGGGGAGTCTGTTTGTTTGAATTGACTAGGGTGATCTCACGCATGACCGCTACATGTCCTACAACATCAGTCTTATTACTGGTCTTTACCCAGCTGCAGATGATAATGGACACGATTCGGGCCTCTAAACAACTTATTTGGAGTGGCCATACAATATTTATTGTGCAGGATGTCTCAAAAGCTACTTCTTGGCAGCAAAGAAAATTCCTTACTGTCTACACAGCCTTGAAGCAACGTAATTCATGTGATGTAATTGTCTTGTCCATCCCTGCATTTTTAAAGTAACCTTTAGAGAGAGTATGCCCACATTTGATGATCCAATAAACCTTAAACAGTATATTTGTTCATACAAAGTGGACCCTTCTTCCATCTATCAGCTGCCTTCCTCTTCAAATGTCGAAATAGTAGAACAATTGAGTCACTGAATAATCTTTGAATTATGCCAAGCATCTAGGCACTTCCTCCTTTGTGAATGTGGAGTGCGTTTTAAAACGGCCTATTCATTAATACTTTTTCATTTGCATATTTTTCGATAACATGGACTATTTATTTTACTAGTTGAATCAGCCACTGGTCTTTTTTTGAAAGCTTGCCAGAATCACACATTGTTCTTTCTTGTTAAAGTGTTTATTACAATAGTTTTGCATCCGTTCTTTAACCATCACAATAAAAACAATATATTCAGAATGATGTGTTTTCTCCAACAGAGATCTCAACCTTTTTTAAAAAAACATTCTTTACTAAACATTCATCATGCATTAGCTTTTCAGGAATTTCAAATAACTGTTTGCAATTGTACTTCCAATTATTTAAATGCATTATAAAATATGTCTGCTCGTTGTATATAATTTGACTAAAGGTGCAGAATATCCTGTGCTGTGTTGCTAAATCCTTGAGCCTTACAAATAAGCTGTGGCCTAAACAAGCCACTGCTTAAAGAACATTTCCTAAAACAACATATGCACACCTGTACTGTAATCTTTCAATCCATCCCGTGTTGCACAAATAATTTTAATTCAATTCACAGGATAAAACCTGAATACATGATGCTAAAATCTCCTCAACTTAATTCTCTGCTCCAATTCAGCTTACAGAATCATCAAATAAAACATATGGGTCGCTCTCTTTGCCTCTCTGCTCTTATTCAGTTTACAGGGTAATCAAAATAAAATGTCTGCCCCGACTTGGAAAAATTATAAATAATATTACATAGCAATTTATGCTCCAAATAATCACTTTCATAGTCATTGCATTGTAACTGGCACCCATTCCCTGGCTGACTGGTAGTCTGATTTGACCTTTGGTTCGCTTCTATTCACTGCCCTGCTCCCATTATCTGCACAACTCATCTGCCAAGGTGCCACAGGATTGATGGCACCAGAAATCACTCTGAGTCAGTAATGCCTGTGCCAGTAAAGCCCATGTTAGTGCTATTGATTGGTATCCCCTACTGCTGGCTGGCTCTAAGGTTGTTCACTAAATCCAGGCTGTCTATCCTCCCACGGAAACTTCCTAACTCTCCCTAGGTTACTGTGCAAATGGAATTTGTATAGTGCCTTGCACTTAGTTTGTGCAATCCAGACTATTTTTTTTTCTTCAAACTTTCACTTTATTATTTTGTAGTAGTAATGAGTGAAACAAAATAAACACTGGAAACGTAGCTTTCGGCAAGACATCTGGTCAGGGATAACATTAAAGCTTTGTTTCAACAAATCTGACAGAACAGTAGAACTGAGGTCTAAAAAGGGAACAGTGGGAGGGAGGGGGGAGTGGAGACGTAGGGAGCCTAGGCTTACACAATAAACTATGTTGGGAACCAGTCACTTTCTTGCTGCTTCGAGGTAGGCGGGGATGGCCGTGTTTTAGACCCGGGATCGCTCTGCTGTTCGGGAGGCGAGAGGATGTTTGTGTTGGGCTCCGGCCAGGCCAAGGGAGGTGTCTCTGTTTTGCCACCGTCGGTTGATCATTCCATTTTCTCCAGCCAGCGCAGGGTTGGGGGCTGTCTTGCTACTCCCGGGAATTGCTGCGTGTAGTCCAGGAATGGGGCCCATGTTTGGTAGAATTTGCTTCTGTTGTCGAAGCGCACGGCTGATTTTTTTCGGGTGCAACTACCTCCCAGCATTTGATCCACCACATTGAGATTGATGGGCCCTCGGGGTGTTTCCATAGTCTGGCGATCAATATTTTTGCCGCTGTTAACAGATGCAGGCAGAGGTCGGCAAGACGGCCGGACAGAGGGAATCGGCCCTCGCCTGTTGCTCCCAACAGGACCACTCCTGGGTCCCACGGGATCGAGAGGCCTGTGATTAATTTGATTTGGTCGAGGACATTCCTCCAGAATTGGGCTGCTTTGGGACAGGTCCATAATAGATGGTAGTGTGCCTTTGTCTGAGCATCCTCTCCAGCAGTTCGGTGGGATGGAGGGGTTGCATTTGTTGAGGATTTCTGGGGTTCGGTACCATCTGTAGCACACCTTGAAGGCCCCTTCTTTGTTGGTTATGCATTTGGAGCTTTTGTGAATGCGGGACCAGATATGGCCCCATTCCGTTGGATCGATCTCGCAATACAGACTATTTAATCACCCTTTCTTACCTCATACTGTCTACTCTTCCTGTCTGCCCCTTTGCCTCCTGCCATTTCTCTGATGTTTCACCCCTCTAGTTCTTGCCGCAACCCTTTGAGCTTACTTCTACTCCCAGTACAACTACTCTCCTCCTATCACTCCTACCCTCTACCGTGCCACTCTGCTCCTCCCACTACTACTGTTGTCCTACCACTCCTCTCTCCAAGCTACTGAAACTCCCTCCTTTCATTCTGTGCCAACCACTTCACACTCACTCCTTACACTAACTTAGTTTACCCAATTGTCACACAAACACACTCGCACTGAAGTACCATTGTACTCGCTAAATAAATAACCCACATTTCGAGAAAAAAAGTATACACACTCCACTGCTTCCCCCTGCTGGCCTTTTGGTCTTCCTCCGTCTCCACTGACCCCCACACAGATGACCCCCACCTCCTACTTCCTATTCCTGGCGTACGTTTCCCTCCCTCTTTGTTGATTGGACAGCTTCCCCTTGCCAATCTAGTCCTGTTGTCTTCTCCTGGGGCATGCATGTGAGAAAATGGATCTAAGCCCCACTCCTTGCTCCTCACAGACTGAAAATGGTAGCAATGATAGCAATGATGGTGTAACGCTCACCTGATTCTCGCAGAGGCGCCGGTCTTGACTGGGCGACTACCGTATCTTCAAAGGTGATGTGTAGCACCCGGTTGGCTCTTTGGGCTGGACCTCTGTGCACTGTATGCCTGACGTGTAGAGTAAGATGTCTGCAGATAGAAAATATGGGGTTAATGAACTGGGGTTATTGGGGTGTCCCTATCTCTTTCCTCTTCTCCTCTCCTGTAGACCCCCAAAGGTTAACGCTCTCACCTTAGGTAAGTGAATGCCGAGCTCTCCATCTGCCTCGGGGCAGGGTGCTGTAACCAGTTTCTTCACTGGATAGGTAGCGCAGGCCTCTTGACTTCAGAGGACTGCTGTCCGTCGTTTACTGCACGAACGGTAAGTTTCGAGTCATTCAAATGTCTTTAAAGTCTTAGTAATGATGTCTCTTGTTTTGCAGGGTTCCGGCGATGGCGGATGACGGGCTGAAGTGAGTTGAAGATGGAGCCCGTGTGATGAATAGAAGCGCCTGGAAGCACGTAAGTAAGCGCTTGTTGCCTGCTTCACTATGCGCTCTAACTGTCTTTTTATTTTGCAGGTACGAGTTCGGAGCGGCTGCAGGGTGCCGGAATACCCACTGGATTAGATGTGGAAAGGAGTAATGGCACGTGAGTATTAAAGTTCCCCAATGTCTTTAAACGCACCTTGTTTTGTCTTTCAGATGCGGGATGCAGCGCCGAAGGCCTCCGGAGCGTGCAAAGAGTTGGTAAACTTTTGTCTTTCAGATGCCGGAATGCAGTGTGAAGACCTCCGGAGCGAACGAAGAGTAGGTAAGCCTTTGCCTTTCAGATTCCGGAATGCTAACCTGTTCTTTCTTGTCTTTATAGGTGTTGCTGAAGACTAGATTCAGGATGGTAAGCCCTTTGCCTTTCAGATGCCGGAATGCTAACCTGTTCTTTCTTGTCTTTATAGGTGTTGCTGAAGACTGGATTCAGGATGGTAAGCCTTTTTCCTTAGGCCCAGGACCGGATGCAGAAGACACGATGAGCGTTCTGCTGCAGAGGTTGCAGAATAACGCAAAGCAAGATTCATCCACCGGGTGTGGTTTAAATAGCCTCCTGTAGTGCTTAGGTGTCTCCTTCCACAGCCACGCCTAAGTAAGAAAAGAGTTCCTGGTAAGAAAAGAGTTCCTGCCTTCCAGAAGAGTTCCAGTGTTCTGAATCTAGGGAGTGGCTCCAGCCCCACCCAACAGGAAAAGTAGTTCCAAACAGAAGAGGATCAGAGGCTCAACTGGCAGGCAAGTAAGCAGCATGGTCTGCTGAAGGTAAGTCCACCCAAGCATTATGAGCCCGGCGCTTCCAGCGCTGGGACTGGGCATATTTATGAGCCTGGTGCCACTGGCGCCAGGACTGGGTCCAAAAGGTCCCAATTGGGACTGGTTGGCACTCAGAACCTGGGTTATGGATCTGCTTCCAAGGGAGTTGGGAAAACCCTGACCTTTTGGAAGCAGAGATCATGACAGATGGTTCCATACTCCTGTTCTATGTCCCGTTTAGGCTGAGAACCATGATAAGTTCCTCGGGTGAGGGTGTGTTGAACTTGCCTTTTGTTCCCTGGTGCTATATAGCTTCAACACACACTCTGCTTTAATATAATGATGTTTGTACATGTTTGCAGTGAAAGCATAAATATCCATTGCTCAAAATATGGCTAGGCGCTATGAAAGTTCTGTGTATATTAACCTTACTGCTCAAAATAGGCCTCACTAATCTATATATGAGCTGCATATATGGTGACACATTTATGCTTTACTTAATTTTGACCACTCAGGTATCCCGTATAAAGTCTAATGCAGGATGTAGGGACTTGAAGGCTTGTTTTAACAGCGAAAGAAGACTTAATTCATGTCCGCACCAGTGGCTACATCCTTAGGTCTTTTACGTAGGTCAAATGCCCCTGGAGATTTAATAATATTTTTGTGATGAAAGGTTTACGACATCTATAATGACTTCATCAATGTTTGTGAAATGAATACAAATAATAATACTTTGGTGGTCAACAAATGGGATGGTTACAAGGCATCCCTTAGAGGCCTTATATAATCTGGTTTGACTCCAACAAAAAGATGGCAGGAAAATGTCACATTAGTGAAATGGCTTAAGAATTTAGAAAAGAATTGATATACCTTATGCAGATCTTCTTAAGTGTATTGTGATTCTTCGGGTAGAATGTAATATCTTCTGAGCGTTCCTGTGGGGCTATTAAAATAAAAAAACAAAATGCACTAACATTTAAATAAAGCTGATGAAGCCCTTGTTTCATATCTGATGTTTAAAAAAGAACACTGTGGAATCGCTTATATCAAAAATGCAGATGGAGTGCTCTTTAGCTCTATTTTAGAATAATTTTCTAAAACGTGTAAAGATCTTTATATACACTTGACAATATCTCCATTAGACCTAATTTTAGTAATTTATTTAATAGATTTAACTTGGCTCTCTGGGTATGCCTATTCATATTGCTGACATTTACAGAGCAGTCGGAGCTCTTAAAAAAGGTATATCTCCTTGTCCTGATCGATATACCGTGGCCTTCTATGCCCATCTTCCGCAAATATTGGCTCCAAAACTGCTCAATTGGTTTTTCTACTTTGGTAAGTCTGAGAGAAATTCCCCTGAAGCTATGCTAATACTTTTCCCAAAGTCTGACAAAGATTGTGAAGTTCCTAAAAATAAAAAATAAACAATGTTATTTAATTCTGATAGCAAAATATTTGCTGAAGTTATTGCTAATAGAATTGACCCCTTTTTATTTCCTGATTAGTTAAGGCTGATCAGACAGGCTTGAAGTGTTGTCTCTCTTCTGCCAACTCATTACTCTTCCTTGACATCTTTAACAGCACTAACAAGGCAGCTTATAGTCAAGCAGCCATTGCTCTAGATGCAGAAAAATCATTTGATTTTTGTGGAATGGGCCTATCTATTTGAAAGATTACATTGTTATGGATTTAGCTCTGTTTATATCTCACATCAATCAAATCTTTCCTCAAATCCAAAAACATCTATCTTTCTAATTGGTCATCTCTAGAGCCCTTTTCCTTTTTCAGGGGCACGTGACAGGGGTGCCACCTGTTAACTCTTAATTTTTCTTGGTATGGAACCTTTACTTGAACTTATCAGACTTGGTGACATGATGTTGGTTGTCGACTGCAATAAAACAGATTAAACTATGCGCGCATGCTGAGGATATTCTGGATTTGCAAGAAAATTAGGAGTTAGTCTACATAACCTGTTTGAATCCATTGCTCTCTTTTCCTTGGTTTCTGGATATGAATTGAGTATAAATAAATTGGAAGTACTCTCCTCCCACCTAAATTTGATTTTTTTTTTAAGCTTGATATAATGAATTCTGCTTGGAAATGGTGTCCAAATAGTATTAAGTATCTAGGTATAGTTTTTGTGTTGATATCAAATCGGTGAATATTCAATGCTAGTGTTTTTAAATTTTGTATCACCTATCAACATGAATATACTCTGCTTGGGGTTTATTATATATGTCACAAGGTTTTGCTGTATTCTTTTTTTCCTATATTACAAATAATTTGTATTAAACCTATGCATTTACTTTGCTGTAATATCTCTATTTTGAACACAATACATATTGTGACTTTCGACTTGGAAAGCAAGGCACTTGGTTAGATGTATTACATCAGCATTGGGTTTTTACTGAGCTCCTGTCTGATAGCTTTTCATCTTCAGATATATTTTGCAGGCATAGCCTCTATAACTCAAAGGAAGTTGGATTTTGTTTTCAAAATGTAGTGGACACTGATGACCCAACTTTGTTTTCCCCTCTGGGCCTGTTTCCTTATGCACTGTCCAATTAATATGTCTTGGTGTATTACCACACTGTTGGGTCATTTTGGATCATCAGAAATGGTAGCCTGAGAACCTGTAAACCTTAATTCTATGCTCTTCTCAAATTCAGAACTGTACTATCCTGGGTTGACGCATGTTTCTAACTTCTCGGGGGGGAAAAAATGTATTGAAATTCACAAATGCGTTCATTTCTTCACTTAATGAATTCGGAGCTCAGCGTTAAATGTAAAAAGTATGTTGTGTGTTTATGAAAATGTCTAATTATCCATCCTCTCTGTACAAGTGTGCATACAGAGAAATAACTTCTTCAATGATATTTAATACCACACTATGTTGCGATTTTAAAGCTGCTAAATGTGAATGTGGAGAAGTAGGTATGCATTTGTAAAAATAGCCCTCCATTGAGGAACTTTGATCATAAGATGTTTTATGTTTTCTAGATGGGCTAAACTGAAGATTTCTTCTACTAGTAGTAGCAGAATTAAATGCGTAGCTGGTACTAATTTCCTTTGGTTGGACAACTCCAGCTCCTCTTTATAAAGGTTGCTTTCAAATAGGTCTTTGATCTGCAAATATAAGGCAAATGAAGTGATCTTAAATCGTTAACCTCCACCCAATCGTTGACTCTTCATTCCTAGTATGGTTCCCATGTGCATATTTGTACTTTCTGCCTGTTTGATTCCTTTCATTTAGATTTACTGTAAGTAAAATCCAAATGTCTGCTGCCTTTTCATTGTTTGGAATATACCTTTCAACCCCACTGTGTGGGTGGACATGGCCTTTTACATCACACCAGCCCGAGCCAGGTAGGCCTGAGCCTTGGGGAGATCTGTGGGCCATTAAATACCTTGTCAGCCCCCTCACAGCGGGCGTGAATGCCATTCGCACTCCAGGCTCTATCCGGGGTGCAAATGTTTTTTTTTTTATTTTTTTTATTTTTTACCTTCATGAGATTGGCGTCGCTTGCACAGCCAATTTCCTGAGGGACGGGGTTAGAGGAATGAAAAAAGATAGCTTCCGCCATAGGTAAAATGGATGAAGTCCCTTTTCCATTTCTATGGCGGCCGGGGGAAGCATCGGGACCAGAGCATGGTTCAGCAGGTAAGTGGGGATGGAGGGGTAAACATTGTTTTAGGGCATTGGGAGGGTGGGATTTAAAAATAAAATGGCACCACCCAGGGAAACTCCTCGGGTGGTTGGAAAAGGTGGATAGAGAATGTGTGTTTACGCCCACTGTTGCAGCCATCTGGTCGGCTAATGACTCTTTACCCCGGGTGCGAATCTGAGAGAAGTCCCTTCGCATCTGGGCCTGTGACACCCGCAAATATTATTTTGTTTAATGTAAAGGCACAAAAATGTCTTAAATGCATTTTTAATAAATACCAACCTCATCTGCTTTTAAACTGTGCTCACCTGCATACCACATGTGGGAGTTCATTTTGGGATTCTACGTTTAATTTAAAAGTTTTATTTTGTAGCTTTTAACCATGTAATTCCAGACATAACTTCAATAAACCATGGCAGAGGACACTGAAGCATGGAACACTGCCAAATGTTTATAGAGTAAATAATCTTAGTAGTCTATGCATTAACTGCTGCAGACATTTGAAAATTCCAGATGTTTTTCTTCCACAGGCCATTCTGATGGCAATATATAAATGTAACACATTTTGTTAAATAAACTGCATGGCTTAAAGTTTTTTTCCCAGCAAGTGTCTGAGACAAAAAAAAAATAGAACCATGGATTGTTCTGTGATAAAATTACAAGTTGATGTACGGTATGTATTATGTACTTGAGGTAAAGTTGTGGATAAAGAATACCATAGTAAGTTCGTAAGTGAAAATTAGAACATGATCCTTGTTTTCTGCTTGCATGCCACATCAAAACGGTAATTGCAGCTGGAATCCTCTAGTAAATCTCTCCTGTTTTTTTAGAGCTTTGGTAGAAGGTCCAGAGGTCAGCTTTTTGGTTCAACCGACCATCATTAATCAGTGACTAATCCATTGGCTGAACTAACAGAAACAGATGCGGTTGTTAAGCGCATTTGTTTTTTAACTTAAAAATGCATGAAATTAAACACATTACATTCCCAAAAACATTGTCCTGGGAATTTACAGTTTGAAGGAAGCATGGTGTGGGTATGGGGTCGAATATGCCTTCTTTATTAAAAGGCAGCTTCAAAAGACCAGTTCCCCACATAAATCCTGAACTTTTGACCTGAGGTAGAGCAATAAGCCATCACCTGTTATGTGTCTGCTTCATGGCATGGGGTCACAGAATATTTGCTCAGCACACAATTCTTTAATGATGATCTGAAATAAACATGTAATGCACAACTTTGAAAACAAAATCCTTTGATTTAAAAAAAAAAAAAACAAAAAAAGATTTGTATTGAGAAAAGCACTCTATCACATGCCTATAAATATAATATATTTAAAATATGGCAGTTATTAATAAATGTAAATATTTGAATAACTTTACCACCATACGAGCTACTATGTCCATTAATTAAGAGTGATCTTGAGATTCTGAATGTGGACCTCAATGATGGTGCTGGACCATACAATAAATTATAAAAGATACATATGTTTTAGTAGAATTGGATCATAATTCCAGGGGAGACAAGAGAAATGCTGCTCCTTGCCACATGGCAAAATGCATTGGACCAATCACGAAAAAAGGGAAGATTGATGGTAGTGTCAGTTTCGAAGGGATTGGTTCCTCTGACGTATTCCACATCTATGACGGGTAATCACCACAGCTGTGCTGCTTCAGAAAATGTTCAGCTCCTGCATCAATGATTTGGTACGCTGTCCTCGAGGGCCTCCGTCGAGCCGACCTCACCGGATGTTAGAAGTAGGACGCACGACGCCCGTAGCCTGTTCCTTTTTTTCCGTGAACGTGTTCGCTTCGGAGATCTCGGCGCTCTTCGGTTCTTCTGATTCTATCGGTTCTTCGAACTTGGTTTGTCAAATTATCATGTCGTCTTCTTCTACCCCGCGGTCGGGATTCAAGAAGTGTTGGGACTCCGGTTCCAAGTTGTCACTTGCGGACCCGCACAACGTCTGCCTCTGGTGCCTCAGCGAGGACCACGTCACTGATGACTGTGATGATTGCCAGTCTTTGACGTCCAAGGCCTTGCGGGAGTGAAAGAAGAAGCTGTCGGTTGGTAGGGTTTCCAAGCCCCGAAAGTCGAAATCCGCTGGGCTTTCGACTGACGATTCGAGGGGCGACTCTCCGCATCGTCGGCATGAGTCCACGGGGTCTCGGTCCTGGAGTGGTTCCCGCCATTCCTCTGCCTCTTCGAGGCACTCGCGGAAGCGCCGTCACCGGTCGCCTTCCCCGACTCATCCGAGGTCTCTGCCAGACGGCGGGTAGCTTGTCCTAATTCCTCTCCTGCGGAATGGGACGCATTTCGTAAGGAAATGTTGGCGTTTTTCGAATCGCAGTGCTCCATTCCATCTGCGCCTTCGAGAGAAGCCGGCAATGAACGCGCTAGTGCCACCGTTCGCACACCTTCAGGCTTGGGCGGTTGGCGCGATCACAGGAACCTTCGAGGTCCCGGTAGGACAAGGTGGATTGCTCTAGCCATGCCCACTCCGTGTCCCGGTCCTCGATGCCCTCGAGACCGGTAGAGCCTGTGAGGTCTTGTAAGAAGACGTCGGCGCCATGTCTGTCAAGGGACTCTCTCAAGGCTCCGCCTCCGAGGAAGTCCTCTATGCCGAGGCCGTCGAAGGACACGCTCGGCGCACCCCCTCGAGGTCTATGTCGAAGCCATCGGCGTCCTCAACGCCTTTTTTGGGGGCTTTACCAGAGGTACCCCGTGCATTGGTGGAAACTCTGCAGAAGGTCCTGAAGAAGTCGATAAGGCCTGTATTTGAGCCTTTTTCGGTGCCCTCATCCAGGGATTTATTCCAGCCTCTGGATTACATCTGAGGTGGATGAAGGGTCTGAGGAAGGTTTGGTTCCTGATGAGGTTCCTGATGACCTGTTATCTGGTCATAGCCAGTTGGAAGACCTGCGTCAGTCTTTGCACGACACCAGTGGTCTTGATACCTCCCCAGAGGTTGAGTTTGGCAGGCAGGAGCCTGGTACGCATGCTGAATCTTCGTACAGGCGACTCATATCGAGGGTGATGGAGTACTTGTGGTGGTCTGCGCCACCAGTGGATTTTCTGCAGGATGACCTGACAGATATCCTTGACCAAGGTCCACCCACTGACCCGGTGCTGCCATTTCATATGGCTTTACAGAGAAGGGTGGCGGCGGTGGCTTGGACTGCTCCGGAGAGTCTCCCGGCTGTGAGCAAGTCGTTGCCGAAAAAAAAAAACATCCAGCCAGTAGCGACCCCTGCTACTTGACCACGCACCCCACTCCGGAGAGTTTGTTGGTGCAGGCGGCTATGGCCCCAGCAAATCGGGCGTCTTACCCAACCATCCCTCCTGATGGGGACGACAAACGTTTTGATGGCTGGCCGAAGAAAGTGTTTTCTTCAGGGGGTATGGCTTTGCAGGCTTTGCAGGCATTGAACTCTGTGTGTGCCTTAGGAATTGTGGAATTGTGTGTCTTTGGCGGCTGAACATATTCCCGAAGGGGAGGAACGAGATGGTTTTCTTGCCCTCGTTCAGGATGGCAAGGATGCCATATGCGAATCTGTTGAGTCGGGTCTGGACATGGCAGACTGTGTCAGCCGGTCCAGGGGCACTGTGATGTGCAGATTTGCGTGGTTGCGGAACTCGAGGTTTGCTCCTGACGTACAAGCCCGGCTTCTCAACATGTCCTTTGATGGTGAACATCTTTTTGGCAGCAAGGCTAACAAGAGCCTTGAGAGGTTGCAGACCTCCAAAGCTGCAGTGAAGTCGTTGAGCGCTGCTGTCTGCCAACCTCTGCCTTTTCGTCCTTGGGGACAGCAATGGAGGGGAGGTTCCTTTCGATACTACTCTTCCTTTGGTAGATCGAGGGGAGGGGAGCTGCAAGTCAAAGGGGCCACCGTAGGAGTACTAGAGGTGGAAAACAAGGTACTTGAGGTGCTAAGGCCGCTCGGGCAGTTGCCTCTTTGCCGTCAGGCACTACCGCAGCCGCTTCAGCTCCGTCATGAGCCATGTCCCATGGTCCGCCGGTTGGGGGAAGGCTGGCGCAGCATCTTGTAGAATGGCGTGCCATTACTTCAGATGTGTGGGTTCTGGAGATCCCACACATCTGGAGATCATAGCCCACGGCTACTGTCTTCCTTTCCGGCAGAGGCCTCACGACAAACCACCAGGGAATCTCTCTTTGAAGAGTCCGGATCCGCTCCTTGCGCAGGAAATCCAATCCCTGCTGGAGAAAGGCGCCATAGAACTGAAGCGGAGAGGAACAAGGGATGGTATTCCCCATATTTTTTGATCCCGAAAAAAGATGGGGGATTGAGACCCATCATCGACTTGCGTGGTTTGAACAAGCTCCTCAGGAAGGACAAGTTCAAGATGGTTACTCTCTCTCAAGTCCTCCAGGCCCTTCAACTTCAGGACTGATTGGTGTCTCTAGACCTCAAGGACGCTTACTTTCATGTGCTGATTCATCCCAAGCACAAGAAGTACCTGAGGTTTGCGGTTGGGGACTCACATTTTCAGTTTCGGGTCCTGCCGTTCGGATTGACCTCTGCCCCGAGGGTCCTCACCAAGCTCATGGTGGTGGTGGCAGCATATCTCAGGAAAGGGGGGATTCACATCTACCCCTACCAGGACGATTGGTTGATAAGGGCGCGCTCTCCCAAGCAAGTCCTGGATCATCTGTCAGTCACCTGCCACTCCCTTCACAGGCTGGGCTTCTCCCTCAACTTAAAGAAGTCTCACTTGACACCTACCCAGCAGCTCCAGTACATCGGAGCAGTGCTTGACACATCCCTGGGGCTATGTTTTCCTCCTCAGGTGAGGGCTCATCACATTCTGCAGATGGTGAACAAGTTTCAACATGCCCAGAGTCTCCCAGCGTTTGAGTTCTTGAGGTTGCTCGACCTCATGGCATCCTGCATTCTCCTTGTGCCAGAGGCTGCGGATGAGATCTCTGCAGTAGGCACTCAAGATTCAGTGGTCAATGTCCTCCGGCAGGATGTCGGATCCCGTTCAGGTGCCGCCCCCGGTCACCCAGGATCTTCTGTGGTGGGCCGTCTAAGGCAATCTGATGAAGGGGGCTCCATTTTGGCTACTGTGGCCGGAGGTGACTATCGTGACAGACGCATCCCTCACGGGATAGGGAGCTCATGCCAACGAGTTGAGTCAATGGTCGTTGGTCTCCGTCGGAGTCCAGACTCCATATCAATCTGTTGGAGCTGAGGGCCGTCAGGCTAGACCTGAAGGCTTTTCTGCCATCTGTGCGGGGGAAGACTGTCCTGATTCTGACAAACAATACAGTGGCCATGCACTACCCCAACAAAAAGGGGGGGGGCGCGCAGAGTCTCTCCCTCTGTGCAGAGAGGCGATGCAGCTCTGGTTCTGGGCCACCCAGCAGGAAATTTCGATCTCGGCAGTTCATCTGGCCGGAGACGAAAACACGGCGGCGGATGCTCTGAGCAGGCAGAGCATGGTCTCTCACGAGTGCATGGTCTGTAACGAGTGGGAGCTGGCTCAGGAGATTCTCCTGGAGATCTTCGCCCTTTGGGGGACCCCACAAGTACATCTCTTCGCCACCAGTGTCAACCGGAAGTACAAAAGATTCTGCTCGCGGGATTTTCCTCCAAAAGGAGCTTTAGGGGACACGTTTGTGGTGGACTGGTCCTTCCCACTGCTGTATGCGTTTCCTCCAGTCCCCGTCATTCCACAAGTGGTGCAGAGGTTATGGAGATTTGGGTCCCGAATGATCCTCATTGCTCCGGCATGGGCCAGGAGAACGTGGTACCCGGACCTTCTCAACATGTCCATCTGCCCTCCACGCCCGCCGTCTTCCCTACCGAGACGATCTGCTCTCACGGGAGAGGGGTGGGGGTCAGTTTCTCCATCCAGAAGTCAAGTCCCTCAACCTTCATGCTTGGCTTCTAAAGGTTGAGGTATAAGGATTGGGTCCTCCCTGAAGACGTGATGGAGGTGTTGCTTTCGGCCAGAAGGCCTGCAATGAAGTCCCTGTACCGTTGCCTTTGGAGAAAGTTCTGCAACTGCTGCAGGGCTAAGAATGTGGATCCTTTTTCATGTGCCATTCCTGTGGTTCTGTCTTTTTTGCTTTCGTCAGCCCACAAGGGCCTGCAAGTGGGTACCATTAACGGTTACCTGGCGGCGCTGTCCATATTTAAGCGCTTGTATGAGGAGTGTTCTTTTTTTAAAATTCCTTTTGATTTCTCAGTTTTTGAAAGGGCTCACTAATGTGTTCCCACCGTCTCCTTTCCAGGTGCCCGGTTGGGATTTGAACCTGGTTCTAAAATTCCTCATGGGAGCTCCGTTTGAGCCTTTACATTCTTGCACTTTGGGACTGTTGCCCTTGAACTGTATTTTTAGTTGCGGTTACTTATGCTCGCAGAATGAATTGCAGGCTCTTTCCGTTAAGCCACCCTTCACAGTGTTCCATAAGGACAGGGTTGTCCTTAGGGTTCGTCCTTCTTTTCTTCCGAAAGCTGTGTTGGAATTTCATTTAAGCCAGTAGGTCATTTTTCCGGCGTTCTATCCTCCTCCGCATCCTGGTAAGGAAGAGGAGAGGCTCAATAGGTTGGATCCTAGGAGAGCTTTAAGTTTCTACATCTCACGCATGTCCCGGGTCAGAGTGGACGATCAGCTCTTTGTAGGATACGCTGGAAGGCGTTTGGGACAAGCTGTTACTAAACAGACTTTGTCTAGATGGATTATCTTGGCAATTTCTGAATGTTACCGCTTGGCGGGTAAGGACCCTCCGGTAGGCTGACGGGCCCGTTCTACTAGGGGTGTGGCTGCCTCTACTGCCCTGCAGAGGGGTGGTCCCATACGTAACATTTGTGAAGAAGCCACTTGGGCCTCTGTCCATACTTTTGTAAAACACTACTCCCTGGATTCTATCCATGGGCAAGATTTGGCCTTTGGCAAGGCGGTCCTCTATTCTGCAATTTAATTGGGCATTCTAAAAGTTTTCCCACCTCCTTATGTTGGTACTGCTTTGGGAGTCTGTCATAGATGTGGAATACGTCGGAGGAACCAATCCCTTTCGAAGAACAAGTTACTTTCTTACCTGGTAACTTTCTTTCGATGGGATGTTCCGACGACGTATTCCACATCGCTCCCTCCCTACCTGCCCCTCTACAGAATTTCTTATGCGATTGCAGTTTTCGTTTCCGCAAGGCTTTCTGTAGTCATTCTGGCAGAAGATTGGTGCCACACGTTCTGGGGAAAAAACTACAACCAAGGCTGCGGACGTCGTGTGTCCTACTTATAACATCCGGTGATGTCGGTTCGACAGAGCCCCTCGAGGACAGCGTATCAACGTCATTGACGCAGGACGCAGACGCCAAAAATGTTCCGAAGCAGCACAGCTGTGATGATTACATGTCATAGATGTGTAATACGTCGTTGGAACATCCCATCGAAAGAACGTTACCAGGTAAGAAAGTAACTTGTTCATCTGTAGAAAACCTATCATAGGCCCCGTCCAATCAGAAATTGCTGTGTCAAAACATGCTGCATGGGTGGGTAGGGTGACCAGATGTCCTGGTCTTGCTGGGAAAAATTTCCCGCAATTGGACGCTCTGTCCCACCGCCCTTGACTTTGCAAGCACTGACCTGGTTTAGGGGAAAGTGAGGGTGACCACTGACTGTCTGAGTATGACTGCAGCGAATGATCAAATATTCATTGTCGGCAATTATTATAAACTACGTAAACGTAAGAATAGTTTCTGAATTTTGCCATAGTACTTAAGGTAGATTTCTGCCATTGATGTATGGACTCAAAACGCAAATCTTTTCAGGCACAACCCACATGCATTTACGGATTGTGCCACAGAGACTGGTTAGGAAATGAACACATAGTGCTCAGATGTATATTACAGGCCTTAATGACATGCTTACAGTCGCATTAAAAACCGCATAATGTATGTGCAGGAGCAATGCTAGAAATACTGTGGAGATATCAGGGGAAGTATTTAAGATTAAACACACTTCCTAGGATGTAACTGATGGAAATCCTCCTTAATAAGGCCTTTCCAGGGGGACCGAAGTGCAGAAACGTTTCTGAAAATAGAACTCAATTGCCTAAGGGAAATTTTGGAAGCAAAGGACAAACTGGGAGCAGAGCTTACTTGGTGGAGCTGCCCAGAGCCACTGATGTTCTTACCTATCCTTGGCACAAACCATAAAGGAGTACAACAACTTCTGGGCATTTAGATATATGTCACAATCATTATTTAAACCCCTGATAGCAATTGGGGAATCATTTACAAGCTCTGCCACTAAATGGGGACTGTGCCTGTAAAGGAAACTTTGTGGAAGTATACTTAATATTTTTTATTAATCCAATCGTTTTCACGGGGGGGGGGGGGCATTTATATCTGGATTTGTGACATGGTATACAACATGATTCACAGATTACCAGGAATTGATAGAAGACTTTACTTGTGAAAACCATAGTTTACATAACGAGCACAATCTTGAATAGAGTTTTATACCCCATAAAGTGGAATTTAACCCCTTGTTACCAACAAAATAATGTTAAAATGTCAATTTAAATAGCCAATGTGATTTTTCTAAATAACATTGCACAGAAAAGAAACGATTCTGCATTAAGTGGATACCCAATGCCAATGAACATGAAGTAATGACTCAATTTCAAATGTATACTCTAATGATTAAGTGACCCTTCTATGTAATCTAGATATTGTGTACTCCATTGCAAAAGCTTATATCCTAAACCCAATCCTGTAGGCAAAGTAGCCAAACATACTATACACTGTAATCTTGTATCTGTGACCAAGCTAGAAATCGACCATGCTCAATATTTGGAGTAGAATCCGCTCTAGAATAAGGACGTTATATGCGAATTCAAAGTTTTTTCTCTGGTAAGATACTTGCTGGTAAGATAGCTCAGGGGGTTGAGCGCTCGGTGTTGAGGTCTGTGTGAGATCTGCAGGTCACAGTTTTAATCCTGGTAAGGCCAACTCAGCCTTTCATCCTTCTTAGGTCGATAAATGAGTACTAACTTTGGCTGAGTGTTGAGAATTGTATGCAAATGTTTTATGTACAGCGCTTTGGTGTAAAATCTATATAAAACATTATTATTGTCAATGGAGTAAGAGAAATGTTAGTGAATTGTATATTGTGAAGTTATTGAAACGTTTTGTGCCTTCTTTTAAATGTGATGCAGAAAAGCAGTGATCATTTGAATTTTCATATTGGAGATTGTATATTTTTTGTATAGACTAATTAGTCGGACTTGGATTTATACACATGGATAGTTGTGTGCTTTGCAAATGTAAAACATTAGCGAGATAATGGCCGACAAGGTGTTTCATTTCTGTAGACCAACTTCCTGTATTTGTGTGGAATATTGTGGGAGACTCCCCTAGCATTTAAAATTAATTATAAATGTATGTTTTATTTGAAATAAAACCGAATATTCAGATTAAAAACAGCTTATTTCCCTTAACAGTTTTGTTGGGAAATGTAGACCCTGATGGGATATTTAGTCTCTCTGGTAAGAGCGCCAAGCTAATCACACACCTTTTGGTGGCAGCCAGAATAACGCTAGCACATGATTGGAAGGGGAACACATCCCACGATAACCGTGAATGGTGGAGTAGGATCTGGTTCTCTTTAGCTATGGATAAGATTGATGCTGTCAACAAGGGGGAAATGTCCAAATACCTGGAGATCTGGCATCCATTTATCAAATTTGTACAATGCAATGACTTCCTGATGGTTCACCACAAACCCCAGAATATGGTAGCCTTTAAGATGGCTTGAATGTTTAATGTTCACTTGTACAGCTACTTGCTTACAGCTACTTGCTAGCGTTGTTCCTGTTATACTGTACACCGGAAGCTCACCTTTGGAACCTGCTTATTGGTGTATGTTACATCCGAAGCCCAGATTGTACTAGGTTTCTTAAACCGATCGTGATCTTCCCAGGTTCCTTATTTTATTTTTATATATTCTGTTTTGCGCTTTTCCTAATCATCCGTTGTTCTGATTGGACGTATTACCTTTGGAATTATTGGACTATGCTGTGGAAATCCTAGATGTGGTTCTGAGGGAATTACCGAATTGTTATCTTGAAATGTACAAGATGCTGCCTTTGTTTTGTATTTGGTTGTCTTTAGTTGATGCAGGCTGGTTCTTAAGTACAGTGTAGTCCGCAAGCACCCACAAAGGAATGTCCACACACTACGTTGGTGAAAACAGTCTTTATATAAATAAGGTTCACGGTTATGTACACAAAGCCAATAACACACTTTGTACTCTGGCAGTATTATAATGGCAAATATATACAGGTCTAAGTGGTACCACGCTTATATATTGACTCCTTTGAAATGCATCAACTGCTAACAGTTCAAATGACATATGAATCGGATTGTATGGTGAATCAACGATAACCACAGAAAGAATGCAAGTTAAATCAAGCAAGTGCTGAATACTGACTCCGGTCTACCTAGAGACCGCTCTGTGTGAGGATCCCCCCACCTGGGCAACCTGTAAATAAAGCGTATTGACAAGCCCAGTCCAGTTAGGCTTAATATAGTCTCTATTCCTTCTCAAGGTTCTTTGACCGCAATGTACCTGATCTCGTATAGTTCTTCGATGAGTCGTCGACGGGACCTTCTTGAGTGAACTCCCTTTAAGGCAGAAGCCACGGGTTGCTGATATTCTGTGAAGAAAAGGTGAACACGGTCGTTGAGGCAGCAGCTTCTGTACTTGTGGTGCTCATTGAGGATCGGTCGAAAACGTCCTGCAAGATGAGGCGTGCGGTGCATCTTGATGACGATAGTTGCTGCAAAGGGTCAATGAAGAACTTTGACCCAGCAAGGGCGTCGGGTCGTTGGCGTCGGCGATCGGGACGTGACCACCGCTGGCTGTCGGACCCTCAGTGGCGTCTTTGAGGTCTTTGAGTGGCGGGAAACCCACCAGCAGATTCTCCTCCGTCATCGATGACCTTGACTTTCTCCAGCAGGACAAAGTGGTTGACGATGATGAACAAGGGAGTCCTTGGATCAAATGTCTTAGGCAAAGGTAGAGCGTAGCAGCTCCAGTCGTTGAACAGCACAACGTCAAGTTGTCCCCACTTCTGGGCAACACACTTCGCACTTCAAACCTGCAAACCCTGGTCAACGGCGATGGATGTATGTCGGGGTGCTTCACTTTCGATTCCGCAGAGGTCCCCTTCTCCGGTCGGCAGCCTTCCGAGGATCTGACTTCCAGGGAGCTTTGGCAAAGATCAGCTGGTGCACGATGGTCCCTCGTAGCTCAGGAAGAGGTCTCCTAGTCTGGTCCTCTTGGATCAGGTTCTTCAAAGCACAGCAGCTTTCAGATTGCGTCGAAGGGAACATCGGTACCCTTCTTCTGGCTCGGCTACGAGAGTAAGCATCAACTACAGCTTCTGAACAATTTCCATCAGTGAGAGGTCCCCAGATATACTGTTTGGTCGCTCATTCACTCTGCTGGGTCACACTCAGGAAACCAGTCATTCAGAAGGGCATTCATGCATCAGGCATCCAATCAGGCTCACAGTGCATTCAAGCCATTCTCCTACCTCCAGACACTCACGACAAGGAATGTGTATTGGGACAATTACCCAGCCATTCAGCACTCCACACTGCATTCATACCCGTTTCGGGCCGGGCCGTCTCATTCATTGTGTTACATACCAGAAACCAAACACCCATGACATGAAGTGCATATTGGTCACACACTACATTCACCCAAGTCCCACCCCAAGGGTGTACCCACAACATACAGTCACTGGGAAGGCTTCAGCCAGTCTGACATGGACTTACCCCACAATAGCATATATGAAACTTCCACCCAACAGCCAGTCAGGGGAAGGGACAGAGTCAGGGCTTCCCAGGACTTTGGGAAAACAAGGTAACGGGCAATAGAAAGCAAGAGGCCACAGGGGCCATCTTGTCTCCTATCAGGAATCAACTGTGGAGGATACTTAGAGTGCCTGTCAAATTCAGCATGGAGCTGCCACCAGCCCATACCCTGCTCTGTGGCCCACACACAGGTTCCCAAAAACATACACTAGGGGTACAGGGTTGTTCACCCACCCATGGGTGCCACAAGGGTATCCCAAGGGTCTGTTCACCAAGACCAAAAAGAGGAAGACCCGCACGGCCAGGAGTACCACATTAACTCCTGCGTGGAAAACAACACAGAACATACATGATAAAGGCATAAAGGACAAGGATATGGAGGCCCTGTCCGTCCAATGAATTTCCAGCATCAAAGTTTCTCCATGTAAAAAAAATAAAATAAAATCTTCGAAACTGAGATGTATTCCTTAGATTCAAGTCCTCATTCTCCAGAAGGTCATAGATAATCTTATTGTGGGACAAGTTCAATATCATTGTTTTTGTCCACTCTACAGCGATCCTTTTTTCGAAGGACAGCAACTATGTATACAAGATTCTTTTGCACCAGCTGGTCCCTGAAATGCCTGCCAAAGGTCAGAGACTATCATAAAACGTGATCTCTAGCAGTGTTTTATTGTCTGTGTGCATTGAATTTAGATTTCTCCAGCATGGGGTCTGGCATGGATTCACATGCTCATGAATATTCCCCATCGTCAGGCTGGGAATCCTTGGTAAAGAAAAAATCGGTATCAGTTTCGTTTCTGATCTGTCTTTCTTAGTAGTAACCAATCACTGATCTTTGGGTCATACTGCCCCCAGCCAATGACTGCCCTCTCCCTAAGCCCCGCCTCTGGCAGCCATCCTCAGATTTTTACCTCACGCTCAAGTGTTGGGCGTCCTTGTGTTTAGCTCTCGAGTTTTTTACTGCGTTTTCACGTTTTTTCAGGAGAATTTCTCATTTTTTTGGTTTAATCGAGCCTCAAGCTCCACCGTTTCTACTTCCGATAACGGAGACCCGTTTCAGAATTCTTCTGCGCCTCTCAAGGGTGAAGTTTTCGTCGAGTTTATACTTCTTGGAGGATTCCGGAAGATCTGCGGCCTACCTCAACGGACATGGCCCAGGACGAGGGAAGCTCGACGCCCGGATCCAAGCTGTTCAGGTGCTGCCCTGGATGTGGATTATAGAATGTTTTCAAGGAGGACGAGCATTCGCAATGTCTCTACTGCCTTCATAAGGACAAGACGCACGTGGAGAAAGACTGTGCGTTCTGCAAGAACCTTTCAGAACGGACCAAACAAGATCGTCGTTCCCACCTCGCCGCCTGGCTGGAGAAGGGCACAGCAGGTGAGAAGGCGAAGAACAAGTCTGAGTGGGCTTCTAAGTCCTGTGAGGGCACGACGGGGGCCCAACAGAAGGCCAAGCACCGCAAGTCCGCGGGCACCGGGAGCGCCGAAAGGTCAGGCTCTTCAGTTGCCAAGCAGGGCGCTACTTCCCCGGCACGTTCGACCACGAGCCAGCGCTCTGGTTCGGGGAAGAGGAAGTTGGAGAACCCGGGTAGGCCGCTGGAGCGGACCCGGTCGATCTCGAAGGGGGAGCGAGGCACTGACCCTCCCCCCAAGGCGAAGGCCCATGACGCACCTAAGGTGGTGAGGGCTTTGATCCACCCGGCAAAGGCCTCTATCGAAGTGGTCGCTGCGACCCTGGCGAAGCCGGCTGAGACTATGCCTGTGGAAACACCCTCTGGGCCCAGAGTATCCCTGCCACCGTGGAGGGATCCCTCTTTCCAGCCCATCGCTAAGACCCCCGTGAAGCCCCCGGCTGAACGGGGGTGGGCGGTGGCCATTACAGACTCGGAATCAGCCTCTGAGGAGGAACTGGTGGAAACCGAGAAGGGCCTCAACGAAAGGTCCTTAGGCCTCAACGAGAGGTTCGAAAAGGTTCGATCCCAGGAGGCGGTCCCTGCTGACGTGATCGAAGATAGCGACGACGAACGGGGCCCAGTGGAACGGCCATCCGTCCGTCGCAGCCATTGCCCGAGCCCCAGGATAGCTCGGCGGCCATTTTGTTGGCAATCCAATCCTTATGCACCGAGATGAGGACGAGATTACCACGGACCCCGACGGAGGATCCAGAACCAGGCCCGTCGGGAAGCCCTCCAAACGAGCGGAGGAGAGTCCACAACGCTCCACCCTTTGTGCCTGCGAGACCGGTGGTCCCCTCATCCCCCTCGCCGGACCCTAGAGAGAGGATACGGCGACGGTTACAGCGACGGGGATGGACGATGACGGCGGCAATGACACAGCGGACATCCCGTCATCCCCCCCCCGCGGGCGTCTCCAGCCGACGAAATTGGCTCTTTCCACGCCATGATAACCAGGGCATCGAGCTCTTCCAGCTCTGCCCTGAAGAACAGAAAAAGGAGGGGTTTCTGTACCAACGACGAGAGGCCAAGAGGAAGACAGTCCTTGCGGTGCCAAGAGGGACAGGTACGAGAAGAAGTACCCAGTCCCCGATGCCGCCTCCTTGTGCCTCGGGGCCTAGCCCACGCCGGACTCTGTCGTCTCGGCAGCGGCTAAGAAGAAGGCAGCGGGTGCGGCGGCTTCAACTTCCACTTCCCTGCCGGACAGCAAGGGCAAGAAGTTGGACTCTATGGGACGACGAGTCATCTCGTCGGCGGCAACGATGATTAAGGCGGCCAATGCCTGAGCGATCGTGGCCCGCTACGACAGGGAGCTCTGGTTCAAGATAGCTCCCCTGCTAGACTTCCTGCCTGATGACAAAAGGGTGGAGGCCCTAGAAATTCTGCAGGAAGGCGAGGTGGCGTCGGATCACGCCATAACGGTGGCAACGGACATTGCTGATACTGGATTTCGCCAACTGGGCAACAGAGTTTGCCTCAGACAACGAGGATGGCTCAAGGCGACAGACTGTCACCAGGACGTCCAGACCAGGGTGTTGGAAATGCCGTTCGAAGGGAATAACCTTTTTGGTAAGGCGGTGGATGAGTCCCTACAGGCCATCAAGACCGACTCGGAGACGGCCCGGGCCCTGGGGATGCTTCAACAGCGACGGCCCTTTTGGAGCTCCGGAGGCAGACAGGGTGCCTCCAAAGGATCCAGCGGCGGCTCCTCCACTTACCGCCAAGCAGCCCGCTCCTCTTCCCAGGAGGCCTACAGAGGTCGCGGCACGCAAGGGGGTTTCCGCCGCCAGCGCCAAGGAGGCCAAGGTGGCAAGGCCGCCTCCAAGCAAGACTGACCTGGCCGGGTTGTCGGGCCCCCACCAAAGCACCCCGGTGGGAGGCCGGCTGACGAAGTTCGTCAGCGTGTGGGAGTCCATCTCCACTGACCGTTGGGTGTTGGACACCCTGGCCAACGGGCACTCGCTGGAATTCCAAAATAAGTGCCCTCGCATTCCTCCCGTGGCCAGGAAGGAGAATCACGTCCCTCAACTACTGTTGGAGGTAAAGGTGATGCTCAAGAAAGGTGCCATCGAGCTCGTCCCCAGAGGGCTCTGAGGCTCCGGAGTGTACTCCAGGTACTTCCTCGTCAAGAAGAAGACAGACGGTTGGCGCCCCATCCTGGACCTGCGTCGCTTAAACAAGTACATCAAGGTGCAGAAATTCAGGATAGTCGCCCTCCAGCACGTGCTGCGACAGCTGGAGGAAGGCAACTTCCTATGGTCTTTGGACCTGGAGGATGCTTACTTCCACATCACTATTCTAAAAAGGCACAGGAACTTCCTCAGGTTCGTGATTCAGGGACGCCACTACCAATTCAGGGCCCTACCGTACGGATTAAAGTCGGCACCCAGGGTTTTCACCAAGTGCCTGGCACCAGTGGCGGCGCGGCTGCATCTGCAGGGGATCCACGTTTACCCCTACCTGGACGACTGGCTAATCCGGGCAAGGACAAGGGAACTCGCCGTCGAACACACGGCGAGGACTGTCCGGTTGCTCACGGAGCTGGGGTTCGCCATCAACTACCACAAATCCCACCCGGTTCCATCGTAGATAGCACTGTTTCTGGGAGCGAAGCTCGATACAGTGCGTCAATTGGCCTCGCCTTCAGAGGAGAGGACCAAGACCATCCTGGGCAAGGTGCGGCGCTTGCTAGCCACGGACGTGGCAGGGTGAGGTCCATCAAGTCCCTCCTCGGGATGATATCCTCATGCATCTATCTTGTACCCCTTTGCAGACTTCGGATGCGTCCGCTACAGGAGTTCCTCGACGCCCGCTGGCTTCAGGTGAGGGGCTGTTCCGAGGACAGGATCCCTCTCGACGAGGAGTTCCTTCGGGCGATCTTATGGCATCCGTGCTCACCTCACGACAGGCACGGAATTTCAAATCCCGGCGTTTCGGGAGACTGTGACGACGGACGCCTCTCTGGAGGGTTGGGGGGCCCACACCAGAGACCTCCACGCAAGAGGCCTTTGGCTCCCGGAGGAGAGGTCTCTCCACATCAACATTCTGGAGATCCGAGCAGTGTTCTGGGCTCTCAAGTCGTTCCTTCCGTCACTCAAGGGCAAAGTAGTGAGGATCTTCACCGACAGCACCACCACGATGTTCTATATACGGAAGCAAGGAGGCACCAGATGCCCAGCCCTATCCAAGGAGGCCCAGGATCTGTGGCACTGGGCCGTCGCCCAGGGGATGTTTCTGGTTCCCTTCCACCTGGCAGGAATAAAAAACACCATTGCGGACTCACTCAGCAGGGAGCTGCGCTCGTGCCACGAGTGGGAACTGCGCCAGGACCAAGTGGATCGGCTCTTCCAACGATGGGGCAAACCCCAGATCGACCTGTTCGCGACGGCGAAGAACTCCAAGTGCCAGAGGTTCGCCAGCAGGTTGCCACAGCCGAGGAGCATGGGCGACGCTTTCTCGTTCCCTTGGGGCGGCCTGTTTCTATACGCGTTCCCGTTGCTGCTCCGCCTCATCAACCAGCTCAAGAAGTCCCGGTGCAGGATGATCCTCGTCGCACCGGCGTGGCCGAGGCAGATCTGGTTCCTGGACCTTCTGGACTTGTCAACGTCCCCACAAGTCAAGCTGCCGGCGGACGCGGATCTTCTCTCCAGAGAAGGAGGCGCCATTCTCCATCACGACCCACAGTCGCTGAACTTACAGGCCTGGCTCCTGCAGCACTAGAGTTTGGAGGGTACGATATCCTGGCTGATTGCAGAGAGGTTCTTGCAAAGGCCAGGGCATCCTCAACTCTCAAGTGCTACGGACATAAATGGAAGAGGTTCTCTGTCTGGTGCCGTGCACAGATTAACCCTGTGCGGATTACGGCCCCTCAAGTGCTGCCTTACCTACTGTTGCTGGCCAAAGCTGGACTGGCTCACGCCTCCATAAAAGTACATCTGGCTACCATCTCCCGATATACCAGGACTACGGGACGGGCCTCCTTGTGGTCTCATCGCCTGGTAAAGGAATTTATGAAGGGACTATTCCGATCATTCCCGTCGGTGAAGGCCCCTGCCCCGGCGTGGGAGCTTAATGTGGTGCTGACCAGGCTCATGGGAGCCCCATTCGAGCCTATGCATTCGGCGCCTTTGAAGTTCCTGTCATGGAAAACAGCGTTCCTCGTGGCCATCACCTCTGCACGATGAATGGGAGAGATTCTGGCCCTATCTTGCAAGCCTCCAAACTTGAGTTTTCATGACACAAGGGTAGTGCTGAGGACGCACCACTCCTTCATGCCCAAGGTGCCGTCGGACTTCCACCTCAACGAGCCCTTGGTGTTACCAGTTTTCTTCCCGTTGCCTTCGTCGCCGGCTGAGAGGACTTTGCACTCGCTGGATGTAGCTAGAGCGCTGAAGTTCTACGTGGACCGCACGAAGAGTTTTCGGAAGACGTCACAACTGTTTGTGAACTTTGGGTCTGTGAATCAAGGGAAGGCTCTCTCGAAGACTTCCATTTCCAGATGGCTCTCCGGCTGCATCATGCATTGTCACCGGTTGGCAAACCGACCGCTGCCCGGCCGTCCGAGAGCCCATTCGACCAGAGCGATCGCTGCTACCACGGCGTTCCTGTCTGGTGTGCCCCTGCTGAACATCTGCAGGGCTGCTATGTGGAGGTCGATGCACACCTTCACAAGATTCTACTGCGTCGACCGGGACTCCAGGGAGGAGTCCAGAGTTGGCCAAGCAGTGCTGCGCAACCTGTTTGCTTAAGGTGAGCCTGGTGAGGAGGTAAGAGATGCTTAATGTTGAGCCTGTGGCCACCTCCCGTGGTTGTGCATGTGTTTACTGCTGTGTATTCTTTTATTCATGTGCATGTGAATCCATGCCAGACCCCATGCTGGAGAAGGAACAAGTTACTTACCTGTAGCTGTTGTTCTCCAGCATGGGTCTGGCATGGATTCACATGCGAACCCTCCCACCTACCCCTCTGCGCCTCTTCACTTGGTCATACTACCACTTGGTGTGCTACCAAATCTGAGGATGGCTGCCAGAGGCGGGGTTTAGGGAGAGGGCAGTCATTGGCTGGGGGCAGTATGACCCAGAGATCAGTGATTGGTTACTACTAAGAAAGACAGATCAGAAACGAAACTGATACTGATTTTTTCTTTACCGAGGATTCCCAGCATGACGACGGAATATTCATGAGCATGTGAATCCATGCCAGACCCATGCTGGAGAACAACAGTTACAGGTAAGTAACTTGTTCCATATTGTGTCATTAAGATTTGGAGGATCTGATGTGGCCAAATATGAAAAACAAGTGGATAAGGTAACAAACCTGTCTCACCCCTTTCATAGCATTACATGTACAAGGCATAAATTAGTTTTCAAACAATGATTAGCAGAGTTTGCTAATTAAATTATTTTTAATTAACAAACATGCTCATTTGATTAGCAATTTTGTACTAATATTGTTAATGTCACCAGAAGCTATTTGTACCCAATACATGAAATGAGCAACAATACAGCAGTTTTGCGTACCGCTGAAATAAGACATTAGTGAGAGGAGTCAACTAGACATGCAGGTCGCGTAACTTAGTTTACTTATTCAAACTAAGAGAATGCACTCGATCCATAGCAAAGGAGGACAACTTGTGATTTATTTAAAATGGTGCATGTCTATACAAACTCACTTTGTTTGGCACACTGCTGCCACCCAGAGGTCAGCCATGCACGGTGAAACTTGTATTTGACATATTTCTGCAAAGTAAATGTTAAATAAAAAGTTCAATAATCTCTTGCAAATGCTACTTGCCCTTTTCAAAATCTACTTGACTATGCGAGTGGGCGAAAAGACTTTGCGAGCCATAGTTGAGTATCTGTAAAATGTAAATGGTTATCTGCATGAATGGACACAAATAAATAGATATGATAAAAAAGGCTCTGAGAACAGGTTGGCCAGCTGTCTCCTGTAGGTGGTAATATATATATTTTTTAATTTTTATTGCATCAATTCGTTACCAAAGGAAACTTTAAATGCATTGTGGAGATAAAAGGAAAAGAAAAGAATTGAAAAAAGGAAGAAGAAAAAAAAAACAGTTACATCAAATATATATATATATATATATATATATATATATATATATATATATATATATATATATATATATATATATATATATATATGAAACAGTATAACTCAAGAACAATACCTAAATGTCCAGAATTGTAAAAGTTTCTCTCATAAAATTCAACAGAGCCAGGGTCGTAGATACTTTTTCCCCCCTTCTCAGAATTAGCCACCTGTCCTGCAAGGTTAAAGTACTTAAATTTGAAAGGTGCGTCCCCAACCATTTCTCTCTGAACTTAGTTAAGGTAACACAATTCATCACTAGATGCTGTAAGGTTTCAGCCTCTTGCCCACAGCCTCGACACAGCAAACTGGGTTTTTCCTCTTTTTTGGTTCTTCTCCCTAAGACTTCTCTTGTGTGGAAGAGGTTTAGTCTGAATTTTAAGAACCGCTGTCTTTCCGTATTTGAGGGAAATTTATCCAAGTAAGGGTGGACGGTGCCTCTGCAATAGTGCTCGTCCATGCCTTGGGTGATTGATGGCAAAGCACTGAGCCTGTCCAGGGTGGCTATCCAGTCCCAGTCCAAGAGTTTTCTCTTTACCATGAGCGGATTTAACATGCGATTGTCTGGTTTTAGTGCTGTGGTATTCAGGATTTCTAAACAAATTAGTTGCCACTTGGTTAGGACCGGAATCAATTGTCTTTTGATTGCTTCATTAATTGCCACAAATCCACTTCTTTCCTGGGGGTGCAGACATTTGCAGAGGAGTGTCAGGGATTTCCAGACCATAGATATGTAAAGGGACGATAGGCCTAGTTCCTTACGCACATTTTCCATTGGAGTTGATGTCGGTAAGCCCAATACTCTTTTCCAGAATAGGCCCTCCAGCAGTTTCCAAACATCTGAATTGATGAAGAAATTCGCCTCTGCTGCGTAAGTGAGAATTGGCACAACTTTCAGTTTGTAGAAATCTATCAGAGGGCGAAGGGAAAAAGAACAGTATCGTTGCTTGATTAACAAAGCTTGCAAAGCTAGGTTCGTAACTTTACTTCTAAGCCTGCAGATACCTGGACCATCTTGGATGCTGTTGTTTAAGGTTACTCCAAGGTATATCATGGACGAAACCAGTGGTACTTCTTCCCCGGAAAGGTACCACCTTAGATTTTTCATGCCGGTGATAGGTGCTAGCCTCAAGATCTTTGATTTTTTTTGGATTTATACGGAGGCCGTTTCCTTGTGTGTATGACTCGAGTGCCTTTAGTTGCCGCTGAAGTCCGATGGCCGTTTGGTCTAGCAACAGAAGATTGTCCGCAAATAACAGCTTTCCTACGACGGTCTCCGCGATTTTTGGGGGGAAACACCTAACTGCTTCGAAAGCTTCCTGCATGTCGGATATAAAAAGGCAAAAAACAGCGGGAGCCAACCGACAGCCCTGTTTCAGACCGTGCATGGCCACCACATTGTTTGAGAGGTTGCCCTGTCTGTCCAACCTTACTCTGAGGGTTGTCCCCGTGTGTAGTGCTTCGAGAGGTTCTCTCGGGTTGGTCGGACATCCCCATTTCCTTAATTTGTGCCATAGCATTCCGCGATCAACAGAATCGAATGCCTGTTCCAAGTCTATTGACACGATATATTTCTTGGCCTTAACCATGTATTTGATTATATTGATGAGTAGCACATTTAAGGATGTTCCAATGCCCTTTCGGAAGCCTGATTGCCAAGGGTCCAGATGGTCTGCCAGCCGACTCCAATCATTTAGATGTTTCAAGATTAGTGCTGCAAATATTTTGCCGACGACATCCAAAAGGGCAATCGGTCTGTAGTTAGTGGGCACGGACCTATCTCCCTTCTTAAAGATCGGCACAATTATGGACGTCGTCCAAGATTTAGGTAACTTTTTTAGTCTTATGTTAGACAAATCCAGTATGAATGAAGCCCATTTTTCCGGGTCCCTTTTGAGGATGTCATTGGTGAGACCATCAGGTCCTGCAGCCCTTGAAGAATTGGACTGTTTAATAAGGTCTAGAATATCTTGTTTTCCAAATTTAAAGTCCCAGGGCTCATTCGATGGTAAGAATGGGGCAGGCCCACAGATTTTCCCCATAGAGTAAAGGTTCCGAAAGTGAGTTTCCCAAACTTCTGAGGCTATTGGATTTACCATTTTTGAGTCGGAAGGGATGTTTATTTCATTGATCAACTTCCAAATACCAGTGATGTTTTTAGTAGATAGTAGGTTGAGCATCTTCTCACTGTCTTGTTGCATTATTTGATGTTTATGTTGCTTAAGCCAGTTCCTGTAGGTGTTTCTAGCTTTAGTATACAGGACTAGTCAGCTGGTGCTCTGGTTTTAACGTATAATCTCCTGGCTTTTTTACCAGTTTTTTTTTTGTCACTACTTGGTGATCATAGTGGTGCCGCTTGCATTGGTGAATTTCCTTGGCGACTACTTTTGGGCGAAAGATCTTCAGTGTTTCAGCATATTCTATCAGGTTGGGACCTTGGTCCTTGATTAAGGAATCCAGCACCAGGGCCATCTTTTTTCTTCCCATGCGTAGTCTATTGCCACCAGGAGTTGACTCAAGAAACTGGTTTGGTAGATGTTTGCCTGGTACAGACGAGAGCTTGTTCCAAACCTCAGATTTGAGTTCCAGGATGTTGTGATCACTCTGGATCGTGGGGATCACTTCCAACGATATTAATTTGCCAAAGAGATTTTCTGATGCAAACATATAGTCCAGTGTACTTGTTTGGGCACCCCGTTTCCATGTGTGGGCTGCTGGTTTGTCGCCCGCCAAGTGACCGTTTACCAAGTGTATATTTCTGGCTAGTAGTTTCTTCTCCATGACCACGCCTCTCGTTATTTTTTTTGAGGCGTTCAAAGGCAGGAACTCTATTTTCCTCTGCTTCTTGTCATAACATTCCATGTTCAAGTCACCACATAGCAGAATTTCAAGTAGTGGGCATTCAATCCTGGCGTCGTCTATGGCTTCCAGTAGGACTTCCATGAATTTGTCCTCATCTCGGGCTGTTGGGCCCCAGTATACGTTGCATATAAGCAACTGCCAGTCTGGAGTAAGTGAAGCTGGTTCTGACGTGGATGAAATCCTAGTAAGTTGGATCCAAGGGTTTCTGTTTAGAGAAGAGAGCACTTTTATGCCACTAGTGCGCGTTACCCCCAACAGTAAACCCGAGCTCGGTCTGCCTTTTGTGCCCTTTGTTGCGGGGTTTAGATATAGCTCAAACCTGTCCAGAAGAGGTAGATCACACAACCAGGTTTCTTGCAAGTAAAATAGGTCGTAAGAGGACAGGTGTGTTGCTGAATTGCCAAGTAAATGCACATAACCCCTTGTGTTCCAACTCATGATCTTTATCCCTTTTGGTTTGGAGTTGGAGTGGGCACTCGTAGATGGATGTTGGCGTTATGACTTAGCAGATAGGACCCCAGCCAGCCAACTCCAGTCGTCTTGACTATTCACCAAGTTTGGTCCTGCTTTTTCTGATTGAATATGCACTTGGTCTCCTCCACTATCAACCTCTCGGGTCCCTCTACCACTATTTCCTGCTTTCATCGGATGATCCTTATAGGGTTTGGTAGTGGTACTTCGGTGGTTGTGTAGTAGATGTTTCCGAGTAGCTACACGGTCGGATCTGTTTTCCTCCTCCAACTCCCTAAGCACGAATCCACATAAGTTAAGTTTTGGGCTCAACTCTAAGAGTACATTTTTAGTGTTTTGATCACTTGTGTGAAGAATCACACTGTTGTGTCGCTGTTCATTATGAAATTCGATCCAGTCTAAATCCCTCGATTTTAATTTCTCCAGAAGATCCAGGGATTGTAAGAGCCTCATAACGTTAGCCCGATTCATAATTAAGTTGTCTTCGTAGCCTAGAGTTCTTTCCAATAATATTCTGTAGTGTTCCTTGGCATTTTTTGCCCCCTGTCCATTGTGGGCATTGTGATTGTTGGGCCCACATGCCGGTTTTCTCTCAATCGTTTCTGCCCATGACACTGTTCTTTTTGTTTCCTTTGACGCATCAGGGCTGACTCCTTTATTACTGGTAGTTTCCAGGGATCTCTGGACAAGAAAGTTCCGTCTGTCTTCCAGTGTTGTATAAACCAAGGCGTTGGATGGATATATGTCTGCCCTCTCTTTTTCTGTGGGGCTGGCCGATATTTCTCTACCGGAGTGCACTCTAGTTTTCCACTTCAGTTTTTTGTCGAAGACCGGGTTCAGAATCGATAACGTGGGCATTGAGGGCTTTTTGAAGGACACTAGCCACACCACCCTGTCTTTAATCATCTGAGCCTTCGTCTCCCCTTTAAGGTCGACTTCTTTTATCTTGCTGTATATTTATGGATCTTCTTCCTCGATACCACTTTCTGTTCCGGAGGTATTCGATCCTGACTCCCCCTCCCATGTGGTGTTTATGTCTGAATAAACAGATGAGTCCATGAGAGAGATGTCCATGTTGTCATTTGTCAACGTGATGTCCAGTGGGCGAGGGGACTCATCAGGAGTTACTTTGCGGCGGGCAGCAGGAGCAATTTGTTTTTTTTATTACTGGTCTCTCATGAGTTGGCAGTTTGCAAGGAAGTGCCAAGTTCCTTGGAAGGGATAGACCAGTTGCAATTTTAGATCTCAATGTGGGTTTTCTTATAGGCAAAGGTCTCTGTCCTATAGGTTTGTCCGTTGGTATGACTATTTTCCCATAGTTTTTATCGCCTTTCTTGTTTACTTTAAGTAGACCTTCCTTCATTGGGGATAAACCTGATTTTGGTTTCTTGAATAAGTCAAATAATTTGATGTTGCTAGTTGGCACTGGAGCCTCGAGCTGGTCCCGTGTAACCAGGGGCAGAGTATTAGTTGCAATGGAAGATGCTGAACATCCTTCCTTCGGTGCTAGCCTACCCTCCTTCATTGCTGGGCTAATTGCCCGCACAGCAGGGTCCGTGTTGGTAGAACTGTCCTTGTATTTAGTAGTGGAAAGTTCCTCAGAAGTACTCTTTGTAGACAGAACCACCTGCTGGTTATGAGTCTGTTCCAGGGAAGTCGGACCACTCTCCGGGCCACCTACACTCCCTAACCTGAGACTTGTCCTTTCCGATCTTCTTATTTCTTTTTCTTTTATAATTGGCTCGATGATACTTTTCAATATGTTTGTCGTATGTTCGTAATTTTTTTCGAGTTTCGACTGAATTGCCGAAATAAAGCCTTCTATAAAGATCATTTTAGAAAACATCATTGCGATTGTTGTCGTATGGTCCCGAAGCTGATCATTTTGCGACTCAATAAGTTTCATAAAGGGGGCCATTACAAGAGCAAAAGCTGTGATCATTCCAGGATCGATTTGGGGATCCTTTTTAGGAGGAGCATCTCCTTGAGTTGATTCCAAGACGGACAAGAGATCCTCGTCTGTGGGAGAGGGTTGTCTTCTTTGCCGTTTACTTGGAAACGGCGCTTGCTGGGGGAATACTCCTTTATGGAATCTTTGTGGGGGTCCCTGAGGTAAAGTTTTGTTGACGGAGGCAAGAGACCACCCCCATTTATTTGGTGATGACCCCTTACGCTCAGGGATAAATGTGTACGACCCTGGGGTGGTCATTTGTTGGGAACTGGACCGTGGCGTAGAGGGGTCCAGAAGACACTCTCGAGTAGTCACCCTGTTTTGCTGGTTCGTACTTGAATAGTATGTGTGGAAATCGGTGTTCAGTAAGGATATCCCGAAGGGTTTCCAACCGTTGTCCGATTTTTTTGCTGGAGGCTGATCTCTTTTGTTCCCATTTAAGGAACCGAAGACAAAGGGGTTCACAACAGGAGGTGCGGTTGGCCTTGGAGAACCCGTCTCATCATCATAAGTTGCGCCCAAGTCCTTTGGGGAGGAGAGAGTAGAATTTAAGGGAATCTAATTGGGCGAAACCTCCCGCACTGTGTCCTTAGGGGACAGTCCTATTTGTGGTTTCGCGTTCTGGCCCCTATCGTCAATGACCACCGTGCTATTTAAAAGTCCCCGATTTTCAATTTCTATGGGGGGCACTGATGAATCCGGGGTCTTGGCAGACTGTTGGGGCTGTAGGTGAAGCTGTGTGTGGGAGCCTTCCCCTTTTCCTATCCTTGATCCGTTCACTACCTCCTCAGCCGTTTCCACATTTGTTTGTAAAATATTTTCGAATGAGGCAGTGCTGCATGTAATGGCTACCTCGGGGTAGCAACCCGCCCCTGTCCTATATGGCGAGAGCTTTGAGACCGGCGAGTCCGCCATTATGAACAGTTAGTCAGTAAGACCAGGCCAAATTACTAAGATTTCAGAAGTACCAGGTTGATATACAGGTCTTTTCAGAATAAATAGATCTTGCAGTTACCTTGCTACCTTCTTATCTTCCTGCCACAGACTGCACATAGGCGCACTTCCCGAGTGAGTCTGGCACCACCAGCGCCTAGCAGCCGCACAACAGCTGATGGGCTTTTCCCCGCCGGGCTTAACACCGCGAGGGTGACTCACGGCTGAATAAAAGGTCCGGATAAGTCACATGATCCGTCACGTGTTGCAGCGTGGCTCCGCCTCCTCCAGGAAGCAGAAGGGACAACAGCAAGAGCTATCTGCAGCACGCAATGCTGTGAATAGCAGGGTAGAGTTCAAACTGCAAAACGAAGCTCCAAGGTAATGCATATAATACAATCATAAAGTAAAGCTTACTCTGGAGGCCAACTATAGTGTTTGACATTGCAGTAGATCTGTAGATCTGTAGATGTACAGACTGGGTGGAATTATTGATCACTACTTTGCGTAAGCATTTAGTTCGCTTTGTGTATTCATTATGTAAGAGGCAAGAAAGAGACTTGAGCACAGTGGATTGTCTAGCAGCCATAGAACTGGGCAAACTAGGTGTAATATTGTAGTTTGTGGTCATCTCACTTTCAGGGCATCTGGTATAATGCAACAGAGTGATAATACAGAATTTCAAGAAATGTGGGTTTGCTAATGGGTTGAGCACCATTTGCAAGATGTATGCAATCTGCAGGTTACAGAACTAGGTTTGCCATGAAATGCATGTCAATATGTACGTTTTCAAAAGTGTTCACTTGTCAATCTGACGCATCTTTCCCAACAAAATGAAATGCAGTGGACACTATGAAATTTAGATATACTAACCTAAACTTTACTGTAATGCACAGAGATGATGCAGTGTGTTGCTGTAATTATGCATTAAGTAACAACTTACATTTTAGGAATGGAATTGCATGACTCTTTATATAAATATAAAGTTGACGCATACCTTTGCCAGACAGGATATAGAAAGCTTAATAAAAGTATCGTCCCAATTACTTCTGGTTTGCAATTATTTGAAGGAAAAAAAAGAAATTCTTGCCTAGCACTCGCACATACATGCCTTTGGAACTTAAGAGTGGAGGAGATGATTACTGCTGCACTTTCTCTCCATTAGCACTTGAAGTGAACAGAGAAAATAGGGTGAAGACAGCACCATGGGCAAAAGAGGAATGTAGGGCAAGCTGTGCATTAATTGAAGAGGTCAAGCTTAAATAGCTAACTTTGTTACACAAGTGTCCATTTGTTTAGCAAACCTACAGAATTGCATAGCAAATTGCTATGCGACACTGCTTGTTATGCCTTGCATGTATTTTAAGCTTGCTTGTGCAGCAAACGCTGTTTTCAAGTTATTGTATTCCAGGTGGATCAGCTGTAGGCCGAATGGTAGCCCCCGTTTACCACAAAACCTTTATTGTAGTGGAAGGTTTGCTTCAAGTGTAAGGACACAAAAAAGTTTGACTTTAAAAACGTAACCGTATTATTCAACCAAGATTGCCTGTACCCTAGTGATCTATGGTTTGGAAGTCCACACGGAAAGCATGTTTATTAACTCTTGTTCATTTCTAGATCCTCTCAATGAAGGGTTCTCCACCAACGATTTTATTGTATTTTAATTTTGCGTATTGCCTAATTAATCTTCTATTTAATTGGAGCATATGTGAAAAGCTTATAGACCGCATTTGGTAATGGGTTCCAATCAGTCAGGGGGGACAGTGGTGGGGGCGTAGGGATGAAGATGTTGAACTTTTAGTGGCCTTGAATGAACGGCGCATTATTTCACCCCTTACTTAATAAGTGCTGCTTGAAGCATGGCCTCAGCCACGTCACAGAGCAGAGCATGCTGTGTCTGTCATCAATTACACCCTGTTTACGTTTAGCATGGCTCACCTCCTGAAGCACTCCCTCCGCCCCCCACCTCCTTTCTTCAGGCCTCCTAAGATATTCGTGTGCGATGAAAATGTCACCTGTAATGGGCTGCATCTCGCATAGTCAATACAATCTACTTACGCTCCCGTTAAGACAATAAATCACCTTGGGTAATAATTGCTAGAATTGTCAGTTTATGGAGGGACATCATGGAAACATCCTAGGCAGCAGAACACAGTTTATCGCTGCTCTAAAAACCTCTTCCAAATTGCTTCCAAATTGGGCCTTAGGAGTAAAAGGAGGACTTTCTTCTACTTTTTTGCAACATGCACCATTAATGTTGTTCAAGGTTGCAGCTAGTAATGTTACAGAGTAAGTTTCATGACTGTGAGGTTGGAACTCTGCATGCATTGGAGGTGTTTTTAAAGACTCCTTATTTGCCAAATAATGCACCTTTTCGAAATTGCACGGAGAGTTTACAGCAGTTTTGGAATGTTGTGTTGTGTTCCAAGTCTGCCTTGCTTTCATTGACTTTACAACCCTAACTGGTGTGATGACCACTGTATCTCTGCTAAAAAGGAGCTTGGAAGGGTACTCCAGGTTGCAAAAAGGTCTCACTATCCTGAGGACACTTTGCTTAAAACACGCTTATAAGGGAATGATCAGGAAAACAAAATGCCCTCATGGTTACAACGTAGTTGGAAACTGAGCATGTTTTTTATGAACATAACCGCTAGATCTAACTGGTGTTTAACAATAAACTGGGTAGATATCCAGATTAGGAATTGGGCCGGAACACTGTTCCATAGTCAGTGTTTCTATGCATGCAGCTGAGCCGTGATATGCAACGACTTCAGACTGCTTCTGAAAGTCATCCTTTGCTCAACAGCCCAAACACAAACAAACCTTTATGTGTCTCATGCTTTGCACACATTTTACCATCAGGGTGACTATTCTGACAGAGGAAATGAGCGCCGTACCAACTGTGCATTGCTGCTCAGAAGGAAATAACGTTTGAATTTCTAGCACAGGCATGTTTAATAATTTGGTAGTCATTCCTATGTTCCCAAAATGCAGTTTGTTTTTATGCAAAGCAGCCAGCATCCTATAATCAGGGCGCACACATCATCCGACACTTAGCTCCGCCTCCTGTCACATCCACACTACTGACAATCTGCCTGCCCCCAGGAAGGGGCGTGAATTTCCCCCCAGTATATGTTGTTCTTTTCTAACTCTGTAGATATCTGTATGAGAAGTAACTGGTAATCTCAGCAGCGAGTTGGTAATTGCCCTTAGAAAAACATAGTTCCAACCTAATCCTATAGTGTAAATCAATTTACCTTGATAAGATAATAAGCTGGGGCATACCCACTGTGAGAAACCAGAGCGTGTCACCCGGGATCTCTCTCTCTCTCTCAGGTGGCCAGGGCACGGCCATCGCCTTTGGATCCAGACCCTGGGGGTGGACCAGTGCGGTAGGATCACCTGGGTGAGGGGTCTTCACGGTGTGGGAGTGAGTCAACCGAAGGTGAGGCATGGTATACCCCCTTTTTTGTTAATCCACCACATCATATTTTGTAGGATTTTCCAAAGTCCCAACCCCTCCCCCCCACCCCCACACACACTTTTTATATAAACACTGGGCCGAAGAAGAGGGTGACAGAGTAACCGGACTAACTTTCGGATCCGGCACTTTACACTAAGTGCATACACCTGATACCAGTTAACTTTCCTCAAACGAATAAAAGGCAACAACTAAAGACACACTCCGAGCAAGGCGGAACACGAGTACAAGCATAACTTCCCGGATGAAGGCACACCTATTGGAGCTGAGCAACAGACCAAGGTACGAGAGCATGGGGCCGAAAACCCCAAGTGTTCCCTACTGGAGGTCATTGCATCCGACAGACTGCGAAAGACATGTGGAGAAGGCCAGATCCCACAAGTGAAGATTGCATTGTGTTTCAAGAACGCTAGCGACCCTTCCGGGTGAACAGAAGAGTTGGGGAGGCGAGGCAAAGCCACTGCTACTGATCTTGACTTGTGAATTGGAAATGGCAAAACAAGAAAGAAGCGCACACAGCCGGTGAGTTGGCAAGCGACCTGAGAGATTGGTGTGTGTTGAAGCGAATGAAGTAGCAACATTATATATCACGAGTGAAGGTTGCCTGCGTGTGGATGAGACGTAAAGAAAGGCAGACCTGTGAATGAACTTTGAACTAAAAAGCAGCTCTGAGATCAGTGATACAAAGTAATGGAGTGGTCCGTTGAAAGGAAGGAGCCCACTCAAAAGTCTGTGAGGGGTGCATTCTTTGAAGTTATAAAGCGAAACACGGCAAAAGTGAATTAAGCGAGAGTAAACATGAACTGAGAGTCGAAGTGGTCCTGCAGTGGTCTGTAAAGGGAGCCATGCACATTCGAAAGTCTTTGACATCCGAAAGGGGTCCGAGCCTGATTGAGGGAGACCTGAAGTACAATAAGCATTGGGAAGGGAGCCACCTTGCAAGTTTGTTTTGAACTGTGACATGAGAGGTCTGAGCCCGACAGAGGGGGACCTTTGTGAACTTTAGTTGAAATACAAGTTTGAAAGACAAGAAAGAGACTTTAACGTGGAAGGCCAGGCGGCCTCAATCCATGGTTTGAAACTGCTTAGAATGTTAGAAACCGAGCCAATGTGTCATCCTGCCTACAAGGACAGCCTTACTCCGCGAGGTTTAATGTGAGGACGAGAGCTGGTTCAACTGCCTTTATTCTTTTGAACACTGATTTTTCCTTTGTATACATTTCTCCTTTTTACACTGTACAAGAGATAGGGCACGCATTATGTTTTGTTAGCATAGGCCATTTTATTTGATGGACTCCACTTGGACTGTTTTGTTTATCGTTTGATGGCCGAGACTACGCCAATCTTAGTTATAGGGCAAAGTAGGAGTTTATCCAGCCCCAACATTTTCAATTAAGGTTTTACAAATTGTATCCATTGTGTCAATGTCCTACCTGTGATACCATGCTTTCTCTACACCACTATCTTGACAAAGGATTTGATCAGAAATGTCAAGAGTTTAATAGCATCTGGACTAGACGCAGTTGCAAATGATATTTTCTTTGGTTAATATTAAAGCATTTTATTTGGTTGTACAGAGCGAACACAACAAGGGAACTCTGTTCCTTAAACTATGTTCCTTAAACATAGTAGAGAACTACAGCCAACACATCAGCACTGGAAGTAAAACCTGTTCCAGACCAGCGTTGGAAGAGGGAGATTATAGGAGAGGTATGCTAATTGGTGTCAGGACCCGTCAAATCGCTGGGTTCCTAGAATACGCATTGACAATGCCAACAGTTTGGGGTTTTGTGTAGCCATAGGATCGGCATTATCCAGGCTGTGCCATGATGGTACTAAGTGGCAATTATTAGTGGCAGCTGCAAAATGGTGTAAGTACCTGGATAACGGTGCCTAGCAAATGCCCATTTATTACCTATACAGAAGCGACACATGTTATGTTTGTTATGTTTGCCAATGCTTGCTTGTAACATGACTTCAGTAAAGGACACACATGCTTATGGCTGAAGTCACACTGGGTTAAGACATTTGTATCATACCAGTAGTGCATTTAAAGCTGCAATTAATTAATTAACCCTCAAAAGACACTGGCAGGCACTTCGAGCACAAAGTCTGATGGGAATTCTTGATGAAGCTAGCTCAAAGAGATCCCAGAAGTATGCATTTGGGCTTGCAGATGCAGGACATCGGTGGGAATGACCATGAGGATAAGCATTGCTGTGGGCAGTCAGCGCTTGTAGGTGTTTGGTTATTTACACACCCTCTGTGTCCTTCCTTAGATTCCATCTTCCCCAAGCTTTACTTTAATGCAATCGTTACAGCTTAGAGGTGGCGTTTAAATGCCACCTAATAGCCAAAACTAAAAAGGAGACTCCTTATGATATGATCTGATCAGTTATTTATAACGTTCTTAATACCCAGAGGTTTCTAAGTGCAGACCCGGGGATCGAACCTGTGTTGCTCCGCGTCTTCTTGTTTCCAAGGCGAGCACGTTGCTGCTGAGCTATCCTCCCGAGACAATACTATACATCAGTTGGCAGGATGGGCCAGCGAGGATACCCCCACCACCCACCAAAACCTTACAAAGACAAGTCATTAAAATCCGAACATATCTTTTCATATTCTTCCATTTTATCTTCCTGTCTGAATGACGCATTTTCTTTTGCTAAATGAGTTATGCGGCCTTGTGTCAATTCATCTTTTTGTGGTCTCTGGAAGTTTTTCCAGCGTCTGAAAATTAGTTCAAAAGCCACTGTTTTCTCTGCGCTCTCATCACGTGGTGATCACTGAAGCAGGACAATAGCTGCAACAGGTGGCGTCCGCTGAAGTGGGGTGGACATTGCCAACTCAATGCGATCAATATACTAAACCAGAAGGGGGGCACTTTCTCGCAAGCCCATACCGTGCGGATCTTGGAGCCTTCCCCCCATATGACAGGATCATAATTCTGTGGAATCTAGCAAGCAATCGATATTCTAAAATTAGATTTCAGATGATGGACAATGTTATTCACTTGTCTGCAGTTGCTCTATACTTTGTCTTGGAATGGAAGTATGACACGATCTATTTATTATAAGGGACCTAGAAATCAAACTTCATCTTGCATACTACTTTCTTTAAATGACAATCGTTGGAACATTGTTGGCAAAGTTCTTCTGAGCTCTATAGAAAGTTGGTCGACTGTAGCTACAACCAGACTGCAGAGTGAATTTTAGAAAAGTTTAGTCTGCGTTGATAACCATTTGGGCCAGTTTTATTTGGCAAGAATATACTATGTTAACAAGCAGCGTCTTTTTTTATCGACTACTCTACTCCAACATCTGACAGAATAAACCAAGGTATGTTGTGGGAAGAGCCAGTCCAGCTTGGAAATGATGGTGGAATTACAGACTGACATTTGGATTCAATTGATGGGTGCACGTAAATGAAGTAGTTAATCCCTATTGTGCACTACCTGAGGCAGGGCTGCATGCATGGGCATTGCTTGCAGAGGGGCTTGTTGGGTGACGCACCCCATCCACTGAGGAACCCTTTCTGACGCTCTGTCTGATTTGGCAGACTCAGTTATGTTTTGTGTGAACTGGTGACTGCTGGGACAACGACATCTTCACTGACCCATTTACATGTAAAATTCCAAAACTTCCTGGAAACTGCGAATTGTCACTGTATGATTAGTCATTTTAAAACACAATTCCTACCGCAACTTGCATTTGATTTATTTTTCAGAACAAAAAGTAAATGATTTCAAAACTAACATAAATGTCCGGAATGTGTTAAAACAAAACAAGTTTTACGTTTGCTTTGTGGTACTTCACACTTTATATATCAAACGTGCAACATGCTGAATGCTTGTTTCAAACAATGATAAAAGCAAGTGCTTTTCCTTTGATACAATACACAGCAGTTGACAGAAATCCGTTGCCCAACACTGTGTGGATATCACATCTAGTGCTGCCTCCTTTCAACGCAGTGTGCACTTGGCAGTGATAAGAATTATTATTTTTTGTTTTATTCATGAAACACTTGGTGAACCAACAGCCTGCAGGACAGGTACAATCTGCATCAACAGCAAGCTTGCAGTTACAGCAAAAGAGCAGTTCAGCAGAATGTTGCATTCGGTGCCCATATTGCTACACAGCATGACCTGCCATTATTCCCTGACATCAGATCGAGGCTGCAGCATTTCTCTTAAGATAATGACAAAAGTCCTGACACACTTTCTCAGGACGGCGCTTTGGTGGTAGCAACATCATATGCAGTTCGTCCGTGTCATGTAGCCAATCCTAATGAGTAGGCGGTCCACTCAAGGACCATTGTAGCAGTATGGCTCTCTTAGCAAGGAGCAGCTCCAAATACAGAAGTCGCTGTTTAACTGTTACCAACTTACCTGTGTACCCCAACAAACCATTGTGCACCTTGAGGTTAAGTTACCGACCCATTATTTCCGACAACATCTTTCAAATTATGGCCCAATTTCCACCCAATTTTAAACATCCCCAAAACATGTTTAACAACGTGGCACCAACCTCATGACGGGATTCCCTAGCATTCAGAGAGCCAAATTGATTAATCCTGGATGGCGGGAAGTATAGTCGGTTAAACGTCTTAAACTGTATTAAACAATATTTCGAGGGGATTGGGTCCTCCGACGTATTCCATATCTATGACATGTAATCACCACAGCTGTGCTACTTCGGAAACTTTTTTCGGCTCCTACGTCGATGCGCCGTCGTCGAGGACCTCCTCCGACGTCATCCGATGTGATAAGTAGGACGCACGACGCCCGTAGCCTCAGTTTCGTTTTTTCCGCGAACGTGTTGCTTCGTGAATCTCGGTTAACGCCTCGACTCTTTGGAGTTCTGTTCTTCTCGGTTCTTCGAACCTGTTCGTTTTTGTGAAAATCCTTTGTGTGAAGATGTCTTCTACTTCGTCTTCGACCCCGTGTCCGGGTTTCAAGAAGTGCGGGGAGTGTGGGTCCAAGATGTCGGTGACGGACTCGCACGATGCCTGCCTCTGGTGCCTCGGGGAGGCCCACGACACGGATGACTGTATCGACTGCCAGTCGCTCACGTCCAAAGCCTTACGCGAACGTAAGAAGAAGTTGTCGGTAGGTCGGGTGTCCAAGCCCCGGAAGTCGAAGTCTGCGGGGCTTTCGACGGATGATTCAAGGGGTGACTCTCCGCGTCATCGTCGGAAGTCTCGTGGGTCTCCTTCTAGGAGTCGGTCTCGCCACTCCTCAGCCTCTTCGAGGCATTCTCGGAAGCGCTGACACCGGTCGTCTTCCAGGTCCTCTTCGGAGGACTCTGCCCGGCACGTCGCTTACCCCACCAGCCGTGCGACGCCGGAGGAAAGGGCTTCCTTCGGGAAGAAAATGCTGGCGATTCTTGAGTCGCAGGGTACTAAGCCGTTCGCGCCCCTGAGTGGGGTCGGTCGTGAGAGGTCGAGAGACACCGCTCGCAAGAGTGGTCGGCACGAGTCACAGGAGAGGTCCCGTTCGGACAAGGAGACTCGTTCTCGACATACCCGTTCCAGGTCCCGGTCCTCGACGCGTTCGAGACCGTGTGCACCTATGAGGTCTTCGAGGAAGACATCGACGTCTGAGGCGTCGAGGGCGTCGACAGGCTTTCTCGAGGCTCCGGCTCCGAGGAAGTCGTCGAAGCCGTCGACGCTCAGGTCGTCGAAGGACACACTCGGGGCTCCGGCTTCGAGGGCTGTGCCGACGCCGCCGATGCTGGCGGCGCTGCATCTGACGTCGACGCCGATTTCCTCGACGCCGATCCTCTCGGCGCCGATGCCTGTTCTCCCGGCGCCAATTCGCTCGACGCCTTTCGTGTCGGAGGTACCCCGTGGCATGGGGGAACCCCCTAGGAAGGCTCTGGTTAGGAGCAAGCACTCTCGGGTGCCTTCTTTTCGCCACCTGGATTATATTTCAGAGGCGGATGAGGATTCTGATGGCCTGGTTCCTAGTCAGGTTCCAGATGAAATGGTCTCGGGCCATAGTCAGTTTGATGATTTGAGACAGTCACTGGATGATGCCAGTGGACTGGACACCTCTCCGGAGGTGGAGTTTTGTAGGCCTGAGCCTGGCTCTCATGTCGATTACTCGTACCGGCGCCTTATGGCTAGGGTTTCTGAGTACTTGGGATGGTCTGCTTCCCCAGGGGAGTTTGTGCAGGATGATCTAACGGACATCCTTGATGTTGGTCCCCCAACTGGCCCGGTACTGCCGTTCCATATGGCTTTACAGAGAAGCGTGGTGGCTTGGACTGCTCCGGAGAGTCTCCCGGCGGTGGGCAGATCCTTGTCGCGAAAATACCGTCCAGCCAGTAGCGACCCCTGCTACTTGACCAGGCACCCCACTCCGGAGAGTTTGGTGGTGCAGGCGGCCACGGCCCCGGCAAAGCAGGCGTCGTACCCTACCATCCCTCCTGATAGGGACGACAAACGTTTTGATGGCTGGGCGAAGAAAGTGTTTTCTTCTGGTGGTATGGCGCTTCAGGCGGCCAACTCCATTTGTGCCTTGTCTCGTTTCACACACACTCTGTGGAACTGTGTTGCGTTAGCGGCTGAACATATTCCCGAAGGGGACGAACGGGATGGTTTCCTTGCTATGGTCCAGGATGGTAAGGATGCCATGTGTGAGTCAGTTCAGTCGGGTTTGGACTTAGCTGAATGCGTCAGTAGGTCCATGGCGGCGAGCACCGTGATACGCAGGTTTGCGTGGTTGCGGAAGTCTGGGTTTGCTCCTGATGTGCAGTCCCGGCTCCTCAACATGCCCTTTGACGGTGAACACCTTTTTGGCAGCAAGGCTGACAAGAGCCTTGAGAGGTTGCAGACCTCAAAAGCTGCAGCGAAGTCGTTGGGCACTGCAGTTCGCCAACCTCTGCCTTTTCGTCCTAGGGGACAGCAGTGGAGGGGTGGTTCCTTTCGCTATTACTCGTCCTTCAGTAAAGCGAGAGGAGCTGGCAGTCAAAGAGGCCAACGCAGGAGTACCAGAGGTGGACGACAGGGTACCCGTGGTGCCAAGGCCGCTCGGGCAGTTGCCTCTTTGCCCTCAGGTAATGCCGCAGCCGCTCCCACTGTGTCATGAGGCAATGTCCCATGGTTCACCGGTTGGGGGGAAGGCTGGCGCAGCATCTTGTAGAGTGGCAAGCCATTACTTCAGATGTGTGGGTTCTGGAGATCATAACCCACGGCTACTGTCTTCCCTTTCGGTACAGGCCTCGCGACAATCCACCGGGGAACCTCTCTTTGCAGAGTCCGGATCCGCTCCTTGCGCAGGAAATTCAAGCCCTGCTGGAGAAAGGCGCCATAGAACTGGTGCCTGTAGTGGAAAGGAACAAGGGATGGTATTCCCCTTATTTTTTGATTTCGAAGAAAGACGGGGGATTGAGACCCATCATGGACTTGCACGGTTTGAACAAACTCCTCAGGAAGGACAAGTTCAAGATGGTTACTCTCTCTCAAGTCCTCCAGGCCCTTCAGCTTCAGGACTGGTTGGTATCACTCGACCTCAAGGATGCTTACTTCCATGTGCCGATCCATCCCAAGCACAAGAAGTACCTTAGGTTCGCGGTTGGCGACTCGCACTTTCAGTTTCGGGTCCTGCCGTTCGGATTGACCTCCGCCCCGAGGGTTTTCACCAAGCTCATGGTGGTGGTGGCAGCGCATCTCAGGCAAGGGGGGGATTCATGTCTACCCCTACCTGGACGATTGGTTGATCAGGGGGAGCTCACCCGAGCAAGTCCTGGATCATCTGTCCGTCACCTGCCACTCCCTTCACAGGCTGGGCTTCTCCCTTAATTTAAAGAAGTCCCATTTGACGCCAACACAGCGGCTCCAGTACATGGAGCAGTGCTCGACACTTCCCTGGGGCAGTGTTTTCCTCCCCAGGTGAGGGCTCTTCACATTCAGCAGATGGTGCACAAGTTTCAGCATGCCCAGACGCTCCCAGCGTTCGAGTTCTTGAGGTTGCTCGGCCTCATGGCATCCTGCATTCTTCTGGTGCCAGAGGCTCGCCTGCGGATGCGATCTTTGCAGTGGGCACTCAAGACTCAATGGTCGCAGTCCTCCGGCAGGATGTCGGACCCGGTTGAGGTGCCGCCCTCAGTCGCCTGGGACCTTCTGTGGTGGGCCGTCGAAGGCAACCTGATGAGGGGGGCTCCATTTTGGCTTCCCTGGCCGGAGGTGACGATCGTGACGGATGCATCCCTCACGGGATGGGGAGCTCATGCCAACGGGCTGACAGTCAGCGGTCGTTGGTCTCCATCGGAGTCCAGACTCCATATCAGTCTGTTGGAGCTGAGGGCCGTCAGGCTAGCCCTGAAGGCTTTTCTGCCGACTGTGCGAGGAAAGAGTGTCCTGATCCTGACGGAAAACACAGTGGCCATGCACTACCTCAACAAAAAGGGGGGGGGGCAGGGTCACTTCCTCTGTGCAGGGAGGCGATGCAGCTCGAGTTCTGGGCCGTCCAGCAGGAAGTTTCGATCTCGGCAGTTCATCTGGCCAGAGACGAAAATGTGACAGTGGACACTCTGGCAGGCAGAGCGCGATCTCTCACGAGTGGGAGTTGGCTCAGGAGATTCTCCTGGAGATCTTCGCCCTTTGGGGGACCCCTCAAGTGGATCTCTTCACCTCCAGTGTCAACCGGAAGTGCGAAAGGTTTTGCTCGCGGGAATTTCCTCCAAAAGGAGCCTCAGGAGACGCGTTCGTGGTGGAGTGGTCATTCCCGCTGCTGTATGCGTTTCCTCCAGTCCCCGTCATCCCTCAAGTGCTGCGGAGGTTACGGAAGTTCGGTTCCCGGATGATCCTCATTGCTCCGGCGTGGGCTCGGAGGACGTGGTACCCGGACCTTCTCGACTTGTCCATCTGCCCTCCACGTCGTCTTCCCTACCGAGACGATCTGCTCTCACGGGAGGGGGGTCAGGTTCTCCATCCAGAGGTCAGATCCCTCAACCTTCACGCTTGGCTTCTGAAAGGTTGAGGTATAAGGATTGGGACCTCCCTGAAGACGTGATGGAGGTGTTGCTTTCGGCCTGAAGGCCAGCAACAAAGTCTCTGTGCCGTTGGCGTAAGTTCTGCGACTGGTGCAGAGTTCAGAATGTGGATCCTTTTGCATGTGACATCCCCATGGTTCTGTCCTTTTTACTTTCTTTGGCCCACAGGGGCTTGCAAGTGGGTACCATTAAAGGACAGCGCCGCCAGGTAACCATCTTTAGGCGCTCGTCTGAAGAGTGTTCTTACTTTAGAATCCCTTTAATTTCAGAGTTTCTGAAAGGGCTCACTAATGTGTTCCCTCCGTCACCTTTCCTGGTGCCCGGTTGGGATTTAAACCTTGTTCGTAGGTTTCTTATGGGTGCTCCGTTTGAGCCTTTACATTCTTGCCCTTTGAGGCTGTTAACTCTGAAAACTGTGTTTTTAGTTGCGGTTACTTTAGCTCGCTGAGTGAGTTACAGGCACTTTCAGTTAAGCCACCCTTCACTGTATTTCACAAGGACAGGGTTGTCCTTAGAGTTCGTCCTTCTTTTCTTCCGAAGGTAGTGACGGAATTTCATTTGGCCCAGAAGGTTGTTCTTCCGGCATTCTATCCTCCTCCGCATCCTGGTAAGGAAGAGGAGAGGCTCCATAGGCTTGATCCTAGGAGAGCTTTAAGCTTTTATGTTTCACGCATGTCCCGGGTCAGAGTGGACGATCAACTCTTTATTGGTTACGCTGGAAAGCGTTTGGGGCAAGCTGTGACGAAACAGACTTTGTCTCGCTGGATTATTTTGGCCATCTCGGAGTGTTACCGCTTGGTGGGTAAGGACCCACCGGCTGGCTTGCGGGCCCATTCTACCAGGCGTATGGCTGCATCTACTGCCCTGCAGAGGGGTGTTCCTATTCGCAACATCTGTGATGCAGCCACCTGGGCTTCAGTACATACATTTGTATGTCACTATTTCCTCGATTCCATCCGAGGACAGGATCTGGCCTTTGGCAAGGCGGTCCTTTGCTCTGCTATTTGATTGGCTATTCTAAATTTTGATGCTAAATTCTTTCCCTCCTCCTTGCTCTGGTACTGCTTTGGGAGTCTGTTATAGATATGGAATATGTCGGAGGACCCAATCCCCTCGAAGAACAAGTTACTTTCTTACCTGGTAACGTTCTTTCGATGGGATGGTCCGACGACGTATTCCATATCGCTCCCGCCCTGCCTTCCCTGCTGCAGAATTTCTTTTGCGATTGCAGCTTCCGTTCCGCAAGGCTTTGTGTCTGACTGGCAGTTGACTAATGTCACAGGTTCTGTGGGGAAAAAACTACAACTGAGGCTACGGGCGTCGTGCGTCCTACTTATCACATCGGATGACGTCGGTCGTTGGAGGAGGTCCTCGACGACGGCGCATCGACGTCATCGACGCAGGATGCAGACGCCGAAAAAAGTTTCAGAAGCTGCACAGCTGTGGTGATTACATGTCATAGATATGGAATACGTCGTCGGACCATCCCATCGAAAGAACGTTACCAGGTAAGAAAGTAACTTGTTCTTCAAATTGAGTGAAGCCCCCTTAGTCAAGTTGCATATGGTCTGCCGTTGCTGGTCGCTAAATTCTACTTGGAGATCAGTGCACCATTTACTCCTGGACTTCGGCCCTGCCATAGTATCTGTGGCCTGTGCCAGTGTGTAAAGACTAGAGACATCCTGCAGGATTAGATAATATGTATTTCAAACAGGAGTATTGAGGTGACTCCCCTGGGAACACAGGCCAATGCACCATGAAACGGCTTGCATGCGATAATAGTATAGCAACTGCAAGGGATCATCGCCTATATGAACCTTAATAGTATTCCAGTCTACGAACCAATCATCCACATACAGATCACCAACAACCAGAATATGCGCAATGCGCCAACTCCTTTCAATGTTTCCATCGGTCGTGGGCGACGCCACTGACAATCCCCACAACGTTATCTGCCTATCATAGGGTGTTAAAATGCCCATTCTGGCATTAAGCCTCTGCCAGGCCATCCATGTGGCCCTCACCGGATCTAAAGAATGGGAGGGACGATACGGAACACCGGCAAGCAGCATGACCAAGGGTGCTGCGCTCGTCTGCAGCCTCTCCAGTCGAACATGTGCGGTATCCGACTTCATGTACACCCAATAGTTCGTGAAGTACACATGTGCCAACAGGTAATACAATTCCCAATCTGGCGCTGCAAGCCCCCCCCTCCCCCCCAACCCCCCCCACAGCATATGGTCTGGCAAGATGAGCCCATTGCATCCAAACCTTACTATTAGCCCACAGAAACATGGAACATGTTCTAGCATAATCTGGGAAAAATAACTGCCCAGGCCAAGGTGGAATGTTGATGAATAAGTACTACAATTTAGGCAGGATGATCATCTTCATCAGGGTTAGCCTGCCAGCCAATGACATAGGGATACAATCCCATCTTTGAAATGTGGATCTCACGGCAGTCAAATACGAAGCATAATTGAGGGAGAGCGTATGCTCTGATGATCTGGTTATCAATGTTGCCAAATAACAAAAACCATGCTCGGACAATCTAAGACCTCAATGTTTCCGCCATTAACGGTGTGGTATCTGTTAGGGGAAATATCTGACTTGTTGGTATTAAGATGCAGAACAGAGTACCTACCAAAATCCTTCACTATGGCAATTAATGTGGACAGATGGACTTCCAGGTTTTGAATATTAGAGTATATCGTCAGCATAGAGTGATATAATTTCGGACCTCCTTCCTATGGGATAAATTAACCCACTCAGCTGTGCTTTACTACATCAATATCCATTTTCTGCAGTGGTGCAAGAAACCGCAAAATGGCCACGCTGACTCCAGTGCGCGCCAGGATCTCCAAACTGCGTTTTTGCAACCACCAGCAAAATGGCTGCACCACCGTGCCACACACATTTCAGGTGGGGTGGAACGGAGTACTCACTGCAGGAATGTGCCGGTGTGCTCTGCAACATTTAACATGGAGTGAAGTGAAAGAAGCAGCATTACTTTGCTGAAAATCCCAAAATGCCTTTTTAAAATGACACCTGTTTCAACCTTTAAAAGTGCTGCTTGGCGCTAAACTCATCCAGTCCTCATCAACCACAGTGATTAAAAAGGCCCTGCAATGGCCAGGATCATCCATTGTGTCTCAGCAGAACCAGGCCTAATTCTTGAATGGCAGCTCCTGTCAAAAGTATCTTTGAGAAATCAACCAGGGGCTTTGTTTTCATTTTGCACGGGAAACACGTCTATTTGCTTTGTAAAAGTATCTAGAAATCAGCTGTGCAGAGACTCTAAATAGATGCCTGTTTAAATGTACCCATGCTGCAAAACAACTCCAGCACTCAAGAGAACTATAGCTGCATAAAGTGTGTATTTGCTGGAGATGAAAACCGAATTTAAAGAAATAGTAAATGTGAGAAAATCACCGATTTAAAAGTAAATTGTGTGTGAAGGCCTGCTTACTTAGCAATGTAGAAGGATTTGTTGCTGGTAAAAGTACACCTATAAACTGTTTTGATTCCACAGGTTTTAAATGAGTGAAGGCTAAAACTCATATAGAATAAGTTGGCAAGCTATAAAAATAAACTTGCTCTGCCAGTTGCTAGCCTTGAGAAAGGGTGACACCTAATAAACTTCTGGCACAGGAAAGCACTAATTGCCAGCTTGAAAGACTTTGAATGCACCAGGGCAAAGAAACTTCACAAGCTCATCAGACATTTGTCTTTGCTCCAGGCTGGGACAATAGTAGGTTGAGACTCTCACCTGACAAGTGTGAGTGGCAATAAAAAACCTTCAATCAAGAGAGAGGCCCCTCATCCTGCTTCAGAGAAACTGACAATTGAAAGCAGTTGGGGAAAAGAAAAAAAAACGAATCAAGTGACAATGGACTTCCTTTTGGTCTTAAAGGCTATTTTGTAACTGAACTTTAAAGACGTTTAACTTTGCAGCAAGAATTAGGAAAATATGAAAAGTTTGTAGTTCTAAATCTAATTGTATGCTCTTTCTTTGAAAACCTGGTAGAACTCATTACTGCATAAGGAACAGAAGTTATAAAGAATGACAGATTCCCAGGAAAGTATTGATGTTGCGAATATAGCATTTTGTACATACATCCCTGGGTTAAATGCGCATCTGTGTACACAACTGGGGAATTGTAGGCCACATCTTTCATGTTTAAAATTAACAAAATGTGTCAGTAAGGTGAAACCAGGTCCCACAGACTTGGGGTTTGGATTGAAATATGACGCACAAAATATGGAACCTGTGTATCTGATTTTCTCAGAGGTTGCAACTGCATAAATATGTGTTTGTGGCAAAATTAGATTTTGCTTCCAGTAGCTATGGGAGGTTTCTAAACACTGTAAAAATCATCCCATAAACATGACCTCCCTTTTCTGTGATCCAATCAGCGAAGAGCTAGGAGGAGACTTCTACTAAGGATTGCCTAATCCTCTTATAAGAGGCAGTAGCAGTAAGCCTGCCCCTGCCTTATACTGTAGTGATGTCATCTGGCATGATAAATAAGGGCCCCTGGCAGCGCACAGGACACACTGATTCCTGACATTCTTCCTGAATTCCTGTGTGGCGTCCGGTTCCTGATCTCTTCATCCTGTTTGATCCTGATTCCAGATTTTCATTGCAAAGCCGAGGCCTATGCATTGCTGAACCCATTTTCAGCTAGGCATCAAATTCTAAATAATCCCAAAAACCCAAGGGAAGCATCCTGATCCAGCCTGGCTTGCTGCTACTAGATGCATCCCTGCTGCAAACTTGCTACCCCGCTGATCTGTAGTATCCAGTAACCAGAAGGGCCAGTCCATTGCAGTCCGGTGACCAGAATGGGCCAGTGGATCCTGTTGCACCAGATTTTCCCAGCTGTCCTGTGTTAGAGCAGATCTGTGTGGTCACCAGAACCCTATGACGGTCCAAAACCCTAAATTAAAGTGGTTTTAAGTATTAATAGGAATCATAGAAAACCATAGCATACCTTGGCTTGTCTTGTCCTATGCCCGCCTATAAACCATCCTATCCTTACCTTAATAACTTGTAACATTGTCAGAATCCTTATTGCAATCCTGTCCTTGATTTATCTTGCTAAGCGTCATTTCTTTAGTCATTTTATCTTGTGTAAATCCCAAACTATCAATACTATTTCGAGTGATCCGACTGGTTCCGTCAGGGCGGGCGCTGGGCATCTGGGGTTGATGTCATGAATCAACTCTAGAGCTTACTGTGTCCCTCTTTGGTATTCTAGCCGGCATGCTCTAGTATAGAGTAAAACTATTCTTGTCCACACTGAGTTTCTTTCTGTTTTCACTCCCCGATTTATCCAAAAACGCCTCTTATTCTACATTGCACATCTCCCGCAGTTTAATAGCTAGAGACCTCATTTCAATTCTTGATTATACCTAAGACCTATAGCTACACCCAACCCAAAAACCGCACTCAGTCAATGAATTTCACCTGCTTTTATTAAAAATCGTTTGGTTAATTTTAGGCGGGAATCAACATTTTTGCAAAGTTTTACACATTATTTTTTATTCTAAATTACTTTAAACCTTCCATTAACTTTAGAATTGTATGCTTTTTCTCAATCTATTGATTGATTGCTTGTAACTTTCCAGTGTTGCTCCCTTGGAGAATTTTCCTTATTTAAGGTTTTTTTCACACATTCAGCATTTTATTCCGCCAATTTCGAGTGTCAATTTAACCTTGCAAAAGGTTCAAATCCGTTTTTCTCTCTTGTTTGGAGAGGGAAGGTTGGATTCAAATTCTGTTTCTCACTCCTCATTCCCGATTACCTGCTGCTTCCTTGTATCTATTCAGAATTGCTTATTTATGGGTTGAGGAATATTGCAGTGGGAAATCCTAACTTAAGTGCTATCTTTCGAAACAAGCCAAACATGTTCTATTCTCTGGTGTTTTCTATTTTGTGTTGCTGAAGAGTGAATTTAAGTGCATTACATACCTTCTTATTTGTTATTGTCACCACATTGGTGATTGCTGCCCCATATATTAAAACGTTTGTTTGATTTGAATTTTAAATAAATATTACCTTTACCAACCAGCCTGATTCCTAGTCCATCATGACCATATTGAACCTATATATAACAAAATAAGCATTTCAGTTGTGCGCTGCATACTAGGCTGAGACTAGGGTGTATCACCTGATTGAAATCATTAACACTCCTGGCCATATGCTTGCTATAGCATGTTTATCTCTTATCTTTTCTGCCATTGGTTCGATGATCAAGATGAAAAAAAGGGACGAAAGGGGGCAACGCTGCCTGGTGTCACCCTCTAACGTATCACTGGAGGCAGTTTCCCATTCACACGTACCCTTGCATAGGGGGAAGTGTATAAATGCCAGACCCAGGATATAAATTGGGGTTCAAAACTATAGTTGGATAACACCTGCTATAGAAAAGGCCAGAACACTGCCAAAGGCCTTCCTCATATCCAACGTCAGCACCACTGCATGGATATCTGGGCTGGTCAACGCCATAAAGCCTCCGATTCAGGGCCGCCGAGCGCCTTGGAACTAAGCCCGACTGGTCGGGATGGACCATATAGGGCATCAGCGGAGATGAGCTGGATGCTAGGACCTTGGCACAGACCTTAGCATCAGTGTTAATGAGGGACAGGGCTCCATGCGCTCTGCAGTCCTCACTCCAGGTTTCAGGAACTGAATCGTGGGATGTATTAACCCACTCTGCTATACTATGCGGCCTCACTTTGCTATCTATGGTGCGAGAAACAGCAAAATGGCGGCAAAATCCTTTGTGCGTGCCAAAAACCTTCAAAACCGCGTTTCAACACACAAAAAGATGGCTGCACAACCTGCCACCCAGGGTCCATGTGTGGTGGAACAGAGCACATGATGCAGAAAAAGTGCTAGTGGACTCCATGATAAGTAAACTTGGGGTACCGAAGGAGCAGCAGCGCTTTGCAAATAAAACTCCCAAAAAATTCACCTGTAAATGACATTTACTTTGCTGCTGAAACTCCAAAATACCTGCACAAAACACTGTCCAACACTCAAAATCTTGCTTGGCGCTAAAATTCATTTGATCTAATGAAGCACTGTAAATTTACAAAGTCCTAAAATGTAAGCGCAAAGCATTTTTCAGCAAAACTGATTACCTGTGAATGACAGTTCCTGTAAAAAATGTGTACAGCCACCCTGGGCTACCTGAGTGACAGTGCCTTTGAAATGGGCTGTCCTGATTAAAGTTGCCTAAAACTAAAGATCTGCCGGATTAGCAAATATAAAAGGATTGTTGCTGAAAGGAACACGGATCTCAGCTGTTTTTGATCCCACAGGTTTAAATTTAAGAATGTAATTTATTCATGTCATCTGATGCCACAAGTTTGTTTTAGGCTGGCTGGGCCTGCCACAGTGGAAAAACAGGTTTTCACCCAAGGGGAGGGCATTCCTCTCAGCAGAAACTCACTGACACATGATAATTGTGGGTTAGGACAGACTCTGGTCTGCAGCCCAGGACTGAACAATGGCAGATCCTCCAGGCCAGGAAATGGACGTGTGAAAGGGTCGTAAACTTGGCCGGCAGGAGGAAATCCAAAAAGGTGGGGACTACTCGTTGCTCCAGAGACAGACAAAAGGATGACCATTTGCTGCTAAGAATATACAATGAACATTTCTTTAGAGACTTATAACTTGCTATCAGATATGGTGAAAAATATAAAAAGGACAGATTTGTTAGTCTAAACTTTGGCTTTTCAAGATATAGTGGATTGTGTAACATATTTGGAACATGAATGGCAATATATGTGGCTTTATGTGAACTGTGTTTATGCTAGAATTGCTAACCTTTTCATAGACATTCCTATGGTAGACATGCATATTTGTGGACACTTGGAGAAAAATTGGAAATTGTGTTCATGGCAAAATGGACAAAATGCTGCAAAAAGGCGAAACAAGGTCTCACAGCTGTGGGATTTTGAGGAACAGATACTCCATAATATATGTAATCCTTGTATGTGGTTTTCATAGAGGTTACAAATGTGTAAACATGTATTTAGGACAAAATTTGATTTTGATGCTAGTGGCTAGGGGAGGTTTCTAAGGATTGTAAAAAATCAAACCATAAATTTGACATCATCCGTGTTGGAGCCAATCACCCGAATGCAAGGCGGAGATGAGGCTCTGATCCAATCCCAGTTCACAGAGGGGAGTTTAGTTAAGCCGGCCCATACACCCATTTTTGGTGATGTAATTTTAAAGGATACATGGAGACAGCTGACAACACATACACACACTCTCTTCTGATTCCAGCGAAGCACTTTGTTCCAGCATTCAACATCCAGCTTTAACATCCTTCCAGATCCAGATGCCAAGGACCAGACCAAGCAGTTAGCTGAACCATTTTCAGCTAGGCCACAATCCTCAACATATCCTTACAACCCAGTGAAGAGCTGTGGTGTGGGGAAGCATCCTGAAACTATCTGGCTTGCTACCATACGGCTTGCCTGATGAACTCGCAATCCTGCTGATCTGAAATATCCAGAAACGAGAAGGGCAGATCCTGTGCAGTTCCTGCGACTGGCCTAGCTGATCCTGTCCCGTGCCTGATGTGCTGTTCTTCCTTGATAGACCCGATCTGTTGACCAGAATCTTGACGGGCCTAAAATCTTAAATCCCAGTGGATTGTGAGTATTAATAGGATGCTAGAGAACTATTGTATACCTTGCATTATCTTGTCCCACTTATATCTCTAAACTATCCTGACTTTCATGATCAGTAACGGTGTCAAAACCTTAGTGCTATCTTATGCTGTCTATTTGCCAAAGCATAATTTTATTAGTCATTTTTAGTTGTGTAACACTCATCCAGAAATCCCAGTTAGAGTGTGGACTGGTTCTGCCGGGGAAGGCACTGGGGATCTGTTACTGAAGTCATGAATCAGTCTCGGAGCTTACTGTGTCCCTGCTTGGTTGTCTAGCCTTCATGCTATAGTTTTGAGTAGGAGCATAAGCCATATTTTTTTATTTCAAACTGAAGTTCTTGTCCAAAACTTGTCTTTATTTCCGAAAAACACCTCTCACTAAACCCTCCATAACTCCCTCAGTTTTTATGATCGAAACAAAACTACTGATACCTAACATCCTTAGCTATCTCCACAACCCAAAACCGCATTGCAAAAACAGTGCGGTTGACCCGTTATATCAAAAATTAAAAGTAAAAGTTTGCCGCGAGTTTACGTTTTGCAAATGTTTTACATGTGTGAATTACCTTTAAATTATTTCCCACCCTGCTTTTGAGATTTCAAATGTTTTCCTTTGATTACATCATTGCTTGTGATTGCTTGCATCTGTTCAAAGCTGCTCCCGTAGAAACTTATGATAATTTAAGCATTTTTGAGCACATTTAGTGTTTTTGCTCAGCCAATTTCAAAGCCATGCTGACAGTTGAAAAGTCAAATCCGTTTTTCTCTGTTGAAGGGGGAAAGGTGGGAGTGATATTCTGTTTGATTTGTTTTATCCCTGAGTACCTGCTCTCTCCTCACATCTATTTTAATTATCCATTGGTGGGTTGAGGGGTGTTGCAGGGGGAACCTCTAACCATAGTGCTATCTGTTCCAAACCAACCTAAAAGTATTCTTTTCTGTGCTGCATTATTTTTGTGTTCATTACCTGATTCCCAGTGCATTAAAGATATTATTCAGTGTTCTATCACCCCATTGGTGATTGTTGTTACCTATTAAAATATATTGTGATTTTACATTTTAAATAAATAAATATTTACCTTTGCTAACTAACCTGATTCCTGGTTCAGTGTGACCGGTGGGGAGGGGGGGGTGTGTGTATCGGGAGAAGGTTGTGCTATGAGTGCTATATCGTTCAGAATGTTGAGCTATGAGTGCTATATCGTTCAGAATGTTGAACTTGTAGATAAAAGAAATCAGGGTTTCATTTGCGCACTACATGCTGGGCGAGACTTGGGTGTGTGCCTGATTGAAATCCCTTTACAGAATGATGATGGCTTTGTAGATAGTATCAGGCAACACCCCCTTCCGTAATTCCTCCTCGACAGCTGTAACATATACGAGGCCAGAGAATCCTGATCTTGATAAAATTCTGCACAGAAGCTGCTCGACCCACTATGGCTGCTTTAATCTCCTCGACTGTTATTGGTAATTTGAGAGTCGCTCTCGCTTCAGCAGATATTAAAGTGTTCTGTATCTCATTAAAAAAAACTCTGTTTCACTGGGGGTAGCACTTCCTTTAGGCCGGTAAAGGGCAGAATGAAACTGGAAATAACCCTCATTGATGTCATTGTCCGTATGCGCAATTGTGCCATCCCGACGCTTAACACACAGTGTGTGCCCACCGCCAGCTTCCGTTTTCAGAAAGTGTCGGGCCTCCTATCTACCTCGCCATATCTCCTAACAAGAGCGGGCCGGTCTAGATACTTTTCCTCCCTCTGTGCAGTCTCACGGAAAGCATCCAATTTGGTTTTCATTGGACATCTCAACGCAGGTGAAGGGCTAAGCACATATTGCTGCAACAATGAAAGTTTGGCCTCCCTGGAGTCCAGCTCACCCCATATACTCTTGAGGACCCCAAAGTTGGTTGATGGAGCCACCCCGCGAATAAATGCCTTAAATGCCTGCCAAAGAATGGCAACGAAGTCCACCATGGCCACATTAATGTCGAAATCTGAGAAAGTCTGATCTTGCAGGTTCTGCAAGAAAGCCGTGTCCAGTAGTGCGGCTGGTTTAAATCGTCACGGTGGCCGAGGTCCGCTCAAGGCAAAAGCTCCAAGTCAAGTCCAACTGTATATGGGAGCTTGGTCTGATAAAGTGTGTGGTAGGATCTCACAGCAAACCACCTTAGTCAAACTAGAGCTGGACACCAGCAAATCTATATGAGAATGCATATCATGCACAGACAAATACAATGAATATTTCCTGCCGGTACTATGCAGAATACGCCAGGCATCAAAATATTCATGCCATCTATATATGAGCAGGTGAACAAGGCAGCCCTAGTGGGCGCCCTTGCGGTTGATGGAGAAGTCAAGGATAGTGTTAAGGTCACCGCTGCACAGTATCTCAGCCATGGGATACACAGCGCAAAAATGAAAAGCTCCATCATGATACTCTGGATCATTGACGCCTCTTGATGCTGTAATATACCATGTACCATGAACTATCGCCCTCTCTCCAATCTTGGCATTTTAATGCGTGAACTGAAAGAGCGGTGTCTGAGTCATCGCTCCCCTGGCCTGCGAAGAGTACGCAGTGTAATATCATCGGGCCCCCAGTCCGGTGCAAAGGCCATGGCCTGCTGCCCCAGTGCGTGTGTCTCCTGCAAGAAGAGAACATTTGCCCCGTTCCGGTTAACATGGGATGTGATTTTGCTGACTTTAACTGGGTTGCACAAGCCGTGGACATTCCAATTCAGCAGGGCCGCTGATTGAGTCATCCTATGAAGCGCAGCCATCGAGGTTTAGGCGAACCATTGCTGGACTGCCACTGTAAAGACCTGGTAAATATGATTCAACAGGGAATCCAGGCACAACTCCTTTTTCTCCCCGGCACGACAAAGTATTAAATTGCGGTCGCGATAGTACATTATACATGCAATGATAGGCCTAGTGTAGTCACCAGGCTTTGGCTTCCCAGTGGGAGCTCCATGGGTGTGCTTCACCGTGAAGTGCAGCGATCAAGGCGGATTAGCCAGCAAAATTCAGATCAAATCCTCAACCGCCTCTGTAGATTCTCCTCCGGTATTGCTATTGTACAAATGTTGTTGTTTTTGCGAGATCTGGACTCCAGGTCATCGCATCTCGCCTTCATCAACTTAATTTCCTTTGACGAGGTAGTAACAGTGGATTCCAGAGCAGCAACATAATCCTCAATCGTGCTAATCCGACCCTATGCCACAGTAAATCGCGTTGTTCCCTCCAACTGGGTGCGTAGCATGGCAACATTAGTATTGATGTCATACAACTTTTTATTCACTGAATCAGATCTGTGCTGCATCGTCTCCAGGATTTGCTGGATATCCAGCAGGCAGTGGATACCGTGGGCAGAGCTTCCACAGGTGAGTGTGCCACGGTTGTGGTGATAGGAAATGGTCTAGGGGTGGACTTAGTGAATCGGTCCATGCTCCTACCTTTCTTGTTGCCAGCGCCCTTCATTATTTCCAGGGCACAGTCAATACCAGGGCCACCCCAAAGAGGCAAAAAGAGATGCAATACAAGCAAGCAGGCCTGGACAACCTAGTCCTGTCTCCCCACCACCAGTAGGTAGAAGGCCTCGGACAGCATTCTGGACGTGGATGCTGAAACAGGTATCAAGGGACCTCCTTCAATGTTAGCCAACGCTGTCCTGACATATTGTAAATGCTAGGAGGGACCCACAGCAACTAGGGCGCGAGCAGATGGTGCTGGCCCAGGCTGCAGTTCATGAGGTAGGGACCAAGAGTAACACGGTGGATCCGAGCATACGACCACCAGCTTGACAGCATTAGGAGCACCAGGATACACAAGAGATTCTTACTAGTAAATAGATTCTAGTAGTTTCAAATGTTTGTATGGGTCGTTCATTTTCAAAGAGAGGTGGACATGAAGCCCAGTCTAGTTTTCAGTTATGTTCAGCACAAACATTTTTTGAGTGCTCTTGTTGTTTTGACTTGAACACAATTTAAATTTTTACAGTTTTTCAAAAGGCAAAATGCTTAGCTTAGAAGCACAGATATAATCACGTCATTATCTCATTATTTTTTTTAATGTGAATTTAGAGGAAAGAAATTGCCCATCAAGGGACATAACTTTATTTTTGAATAGACACGGGACAAAATGAGAAACAAATGAAATCCAATGACAATACTACAGAGTCTTTTTGGAAAAGTAAAAAACAGACCCAATCAATTGTGGAGTGGTCAAGTGGTATCAAATTGTCTCCTTCAATGTTGGCCAACGCTGTCCCCACAGATCGCTAATGCTAGGAGGGACCCACAGCAACTAAGTTGCGAACAGATGGTGCTGGCCCAGGCCGCAGTTCATGAGGTAGGGACCAAGAGAGTAACCCGGTGGATCAGAGCATATAACCACCAGCTTGACAGCATTGGGAGCACCAGCACTGCAACAATCCCCATACAGTACACACAGGGCAGCAATGAGGGCAAGCAACCCTTGTGGAGCCAGTGTCCTGCACTTCTCTCCTCTATTCCATGAAAATGTCAGGCCAGCCAAGTGGGTTGGGGATACGCTCCTCCACATCCCTTTCACAGTCTGAGAACATTTTCGGTACCATCAGTTTTATTCTTTTTTAGTAGCCTCGGACGATTCAATCCCAATGTGGATGCAATATTTTCGTAGAGGGAGTTCGCTTGTGGAACTATAATCGATCTATGCAATGAGATGATCCGTCAGTCCACATGCATTTATAATGAAGAAAGCCCCAGTTCAAATCTTAGACTGGCCTTAGGGTGCGAGAGAGGCAGAGGCCCAATACTTTTTTTGTTTGTTTCCAGAATCGCCCCTTTTCTCTTATCCAGTTGGTCTCCCAGAGCAGAGGCTTGGTGTCGATCCCATTGAACAAAGCTGGGATTATCTTGGCTATATAGAATTGTAATAAAGGCTCCAAATAGAAGTAACATTATGTTTTCAAAACTTTACTCATCTGGCTAGCCAGGCCTTTTGACTTATCTAGATCCAAATTTAGTGTCAGGCGGCATATAATTTAAAGCCCAGGTATGTCAACTTTGTCACTACCGGTATCTCCTCATCTCCTAATGCCCATTTTAACTGTTGAACCGGTTTCCCTGGCCTTTTGCAGATCATTGTTTGATTTTTTTCATGTTAATCTCCAATTCATTTATCTCTTCTTAGTTCCACATTGCTTTTAAAAGGCACTGCAGGCCTACTGGAGAATAATCCAGCAGGACTATATCGTCTGCATAAGCCAGCCATCTGACCGGAGTACCTCCTTGTTAGGGAGAATTCTCTCTTTAGGCTGAATTTCCTAACCTAGTGAGTCCCCCAGCAGCTTTGTTGGATTTCTGGAGTTTGTTTTTTTCTCCTGCCAAGAGTGAGACTCTTTTTTCTCCCACTCTTGGACATGATTTATGGTGTTCCTTTGACTGTTAATGTGTTTTATGGGCTATGGGGTCCTTTACTCCATAGGGTCTCGTGTGTTTTTACTATGTGTGTTACACAGCACCCTCCGTGCAGTGACACAGGGGTGTCATAGTGACACCCCACCATAGACTCCATACCCTGGGACTGACTACTGTCTTCCAGGGCTTGTAAAGTCACCATTGGCTTTACTAGTCCCAAATTATTAACATAAACCAGTACAAACCATCATATTGTGGACATACTGGTCGGGGAAATTTGATTGCCCCGGGGTCTGTTAGTCGAGGGGGCACGTCTCTATCCCCCCTGATGGAGTTTTGGTTGGTGGCAGTGGATACTACTTTTTATATTCAACCACGAATATTTCCCTATGGGATTTTCCCATTGTTCGAGGCCACCAACTTTAATTATTAAATTCTCGTAGCCTCGAACACACCGCCGGTTTATTTATTTAATATTAATTCACCGGTTGGTATTTTTTGCCAGGACTCGATTCTAAAATGGCGTTTGTGTTCTCTTCTGTGACTCCAACCCAAGTCCAGCCCTTTGTTCCACTTTTTGGCGGGCTTCTCCATAGAAGCTTCCAAAAGTGGTGCCACTCTGTCTGGGTACCACAGGGGATGTGGGAGGGGGTTTAGGCACCCTGGACTGAGTTACCTTGGTAACTCAAGTCACACTCTTGTGTGATTGGCCCAAGTGGTGAGCCGGCCGCTCACCACTTAGCATGTTTGATTGACAGCTAGGCTGAGTGAATGGGGGTGTGCTGCATAAAAGCAGGGCTTTGGGGACTGGAACTTCAGAAGTCGCCACAGGACCTGAGAATCCGACAAGGGAGAAGCTGAGCCGACCTACCACGACGACACCACCGGTGGAGCCCTGCGGAACCGACTCACCACTTCCCGACGACAGAGAAGATCTCCCGGCTGGAGAGGCTTCTTCCCCTGACTTATGGGCACAACCAGTTTACCTTCATCTCTTCGCACCCCAGACCGGCTTGTGGTCGAATTGCCCGTCCCAAGCACCCCGGCAACTGGATAGCCACTTACCAATGGACCGCAAATCAAAGGACCGCTCCTTTTACCTGAGAAACTCTGCTACTGGTTTCTTCCCTGGCAGTGCAACGGACTCCTGTCTTCCTCCCCGACGAGATCCTCTCTTCCCCCGGACGAAGCACCGACTTGCATCCGCTGCCAGGAACAACTGCCCCCGCTGGAGTATTCTCAGCACTTTAAGGTACCGTGTCCGCCAGGTCTCCCTTTCTAAAGATTGCTACAAGGTAATAATAACCCCTTAACCTTCTGGACTGGGCTGGCCGCCTTGATCTTCTAACTGGTCCCTTTCTTTGGTCCAACTCTTTGAACCTTTTCAAGACTTTTGTGCACTGCAACCGTGTGACATTGGACACATTTCGTTTGATCCCCTTAAAGTGGATCCAGCCTACTGAACTCTAACTTCACGGTTTTACTTTGCCTTCCTCTCTTGTTGTGTTCTTGTAAAAGTGTTGGGACCTGTTTCAATTTATTCTCTGCTTTTCTCTCCCTTTTAAAACAAATTATTAGAGTGCCATCTGCGTTAAGCGCTCATCGCTGTCTGAAAATAAGTGGGGCTTTACTTAAGACTTGTCTAATATTCTTCTAAGGGAGTTATATCTTTTAGTGACCGTGTTTTTGAATTGCTTACTATTAGTGCCTGTGTGTTTTTCTAGATGTGGTTTTAAATAAATAATTATATCTCTTTTACACCAAGCCCTGGTCAGTGTTTACTTGTTCTACTGTGTTATTTTGACCTATTGTGAATACTCTGTATACTGCCTAACTCTTCTTGAGGGAAGTCTGACTGCTCAGCCACAGCTACCAAGTGAATCTGTGTGGTACAGACTGCTACCAAGTGAGTTTACTGCCAAACACCTGTAGTCCTAAATCTTTTGCAGTGGTCCCAGAGGGAACTGCACAGGTTTCTGCCTAACATTCCTATCTTAGGGTTGACCAGTGCCGCAGTAGCCAAACATCTGTCCAAATTAGCCATATAAAGGTTGAACAGAACAGGGGCTAGCAAGCAACCCTGCCTTACCCCTCTGCCTACAGCTACCGGGACCAACAGCTCACCTGTTGCGTTCAATCTGATCTTCAGGAAGATGTCTTCATGGAGGCTTGCCAGTATAGCTAAAAGGTGCCTCAGCATTCCCCAAGCATCGAGCTTTGCCCAAAAGCGCTCTCTGAACACTCTATCGAATGCCTTCGATAGATCGATCCAGTTACCATATAGGGCAGGACCTCATTTGACCCAAGAGTTTTCGCTGACTAGATTTAAAACTAGTCCATTTAAAGATGTAGATTGAACTCTCCTGAAGCCTATTTGGGCCTTTGCAAATGTTTCATATTTTGTTGACCAGGCCTTCAACTCCCTCATCAGCCCTGAAAAGATCTTACAATCAATGTCCAAGAGGGCGATCGGGCGATAATTTCCAGGGTTCGCCCGGTCGCCTCCCTTATAGATTGGGATAATGATTGAAGACTTCAGGAGGAAGAAAAGCTTTGCTCCCCAAGGATCTTCTGAAAAAGTGTGTCAAACTCTAGACCAGGTTGCTGCATTGCCCATCATTATGGCATTTGTGAACCCTTCCAGGCCAGATGCCCTAGAAGATGAGGATTTACTGATTTTCTCCAGAATGATCTCCGATATCTCTATATGCCATGGGGCATGCCCCTCTTTAGCTGGATATACACTCAGAGGCTTCCTGTATTCTTAAGCAAAATGTTCACACCATTCTCTCTGCCTATTACGTTGCTCATCAAGATCCATCTGCCAGGTTAACGAAGGACCAAAAATTGCATGAGTTTCCCTTCCCCAAAGCTCTTAGCATAGCCTCTCCATCTTTCTGATAGCACTGATATTTCTTCATCCATATCCAACTTTTGTACTCATTCTGGAGTTTTTGTTTCCTTTAACCTGTAAGCCAAGGGATCTAACGGAATAGTTCCTAGTATCCTTAAGGCTTTTCGAAGAGATGTTTCTCATACAGACCTCTGAGCGCAAATGATTGGTACGCCTAACAATGGACCGAGCATTTGGCTGCTCTACAGACTATAGAAAGACTAGAAAATTAGTTGGAGTACATTCCAGGCCCAGTTCTACATCACCCATACTCCCACATCTTATAGTAAGATCTTCATTTAACCTCACACCCCCCTTTCCTGCCTTCGTTCAAAACCACAGCTGGGCACTGACCAGCTTGGGTTACCAGAAATTCACAGTTTATCAGTCCAGAGATTCTCCTGCCTCTGATCACTTGCTCCACCCTCCCCAACCTGGATCTCTTCAGAGGGCAAATAAATGGGGGGACAAAAATATATAGTCCAAGATTGTGCTTTATGAGCCCCAGCTCCATGTGGCCACTGGCGGGACATCTCCCCTTATGGCACCATTTGCCATACCCAGATTCCACTCTGTTAGAAAACTCAACCATTATTCACCCCTTAACAGGCCCCTCAGCTGCCCCTTGCTACCCTTCTGATTATCGACGGGATGCATTGGGAGTTAAGGTCACTCGCTAAAAGCACTTCAGGATTCCCCTTCTTATTTCTAGAAGCAATTCAGCCAAACTTTTCATGAATGCCCCAAGCTCGACCCTGGCTTCATTTCAATAGAGTTTTACTACCACAATTCCTTTCTATTCAGATTTGTGAGTTGTACATACCATACAATGAATGTAGTACAGGATCTGCAGTGACCACGCTGCACCGCAGAGTACGGTACAACTACTGCAGACTGGGGTGTTGGACAAGCGCCCAGGGTGGATGTCAACAATAGGGTACAGCCACAAGCCAACGTCATCCTCGTTAGCTGTGCACATATAGTGGCCGCAGTAGCAGTCACTCCTGAGCCTGCAGGCCCCTCCCGGCATAGTTCAGTGAGCATGCTCCCGCTTTATTCACCCACTGCCATTAGGGCGCAGCGCAACCTGCTGCCGACGCCCGCACCAGGGCGGGCGGAATCGTAGGACCGCCACTGCACCTCTCCCTCTGGCAGGTCTGCAAGGATCACAGGGCGGCATGGATCTGCTACGAACCCACAGACCACAGCAACCGTGGGGCAGCCACACAGTCTCACTGGTGGGTCAGCAGCACAGTACACCAACTTCTCCCTGCTGCAGCGTTTCGAGCCAGTCACTGCAAAGCACTCGGCAACGACCCCACGGTACTCGTTGAATGCAGGATGCCCTCCCGCAGGGTTCAGCAGTACTGCGGGCACCAGCAAGGCTTGATCAACGCTTCAGGTCTGGTGTTGATGGGAAGCATCCGCCCTGTGCAGGGCTTAAGCAAAAGCCACCATGATGGCTTTGCTGCTCAACAGCGCTCCCAGTGGTACAAAAGTTGCTGCCAAGTATCTGGTTTTTGCTTTTTGCCAGTAGCATTTTGCATTTGAAGATTTGTGGGTTCAGCCGTCTTGTAATGTAATTGCTGTTGACTGAAAACGGAGCTTGGTGGAGTTTACATGGAACTTAGCAATATTAAGGCTTTTTGGAATGTATTGCCTTTGCTGCAGATTTTCAAGCTGTCCATTGTCAGGTTAGCTGGTATAATGGTTCCGACACACACGCCGATATCACTCTGCAAATCTGCTCCTTGTTGTCTTGCATTTTTTTTTCCCAGATATCTTTTATTGAAATCTCAATGAACATAGCATTGTGTCCACATCAACGTAACTTTCCTTTTAGAGGCATTGAAACTTTAGTTTACATTTTCTTTTTAAATCAATTCCCCCCCTCCCCCCAACAATGCAATAAATAATAAGGTTAATAAATGATATAAAATATAATAAAATAATGGTTGGTTCCTTCCAGTGTGCCAGACGGTTATGTATCCCAGGCTATGTCTTCATACAGCGTATCTTTTCAACATACCCCACTCTCCTCTTTGTATTAAATGTGGTTGGTACATTCGTTTTGTAACGGGTGTTTCAAGGTCTGTGGCCTAAAAAGCATGCGTTCTTTGTCCTGTATGAACTCAAAAATTGGGGCCCAGGTTCGGGAAACACGTGGCATGTTTTCAGTATGTGTGGTCAGTTTTTTCCCATAGGCACGATCTCCCCAAATCTTAACGCACCAATATAATAAGATGGGCCCCTCTTTCGTTTTTCAGAAGCGTCCTCGATTCAATTTGGCTGCCAGTAGCGACTGTGTTATTAGTTCCTCCCTGGGTCCTGATGCCGGGAATACGCCATCGTCTTGCATTTATAATAAGAAAAATAAACTAGGGTATTGTACAAGGAAGCAAAATAACATGAGCCAAAACACCAACAACCACAGAACATCTCAGATCTACATGGGACAACACCGGACCTCTGTTTCTGCATAGTTTTGAGATTGGAGTTGAAAGACTTATGTTGGAGGCAAAAATGGAAAGTAGTTTGCCAACATTATTGGCTTTATTGACCATCAAAGATATTCTTACTGAGCAGTATTTTCACATTCAGATTGCTATTTTGTTGCAAAGCAATTCAAACTGCATTGTTGTTCCATATTGCTAGCTAGGGTATATATTTTTGGCAGTCAAAGGACCGATGGACCAGAATCTGCCTTTTAATTTTCCTATGGGCATGGGGGATTAGATCTGTTCGATGGCAGTTTATGGAAAGAGAGCCTTTTGTAGGGAGCAACAATTGCATTCTTCATTAGCCAGTGATAATTGACTTTTGTCAAGTAAGAAATGGTGTGTTGTGTGTATATGTAGAATTGAGGTGGAGAGTGAATTTTTATGGCTGGCTAGTAAGTTGCAACTTATTTTAACCTTTGCGGTATACAGTGCCAAATGTTTTCCCCTTCTATAAATAAACCCCAAATCTGCCACTGTCATTAATAGGTGTTAGGATTAACTGAAATAATGGTAATCCTTTTATTGAGTTCGGTAGTTGAAACACCATCACCATGTCTACCGTAATGAGATTCAAATTTGCGTCAATTATGAAAATTGTTACCCAAGGCATACAACTCCTGGAGAAGAGTAGCTATGTGCATAACAGATGTTTGTGCTATTTCTGCCATCACTGAGCTCTGCTCACCATACTGCCATATTTTAGCAGAGAATGCAGCTATTTGAACGGAAGACCTCATGAGTATCTGTGCTATGTAGAGGTCTTCCAGAGGAGCCTAGTACAGTCTTTGGAGGCCCACACTACCTGGAGTGCTGTAGTAATTACCATAAGGATTCTGGCAGGATGCAGGAGTGGTCACTGTATCAAACTCTTATTCGCAAACAAGCGTGCTGTCCTTGGATACTCCCTAAGGCCTCCCTATGTGAGCTTTAAATGAGCGTGGGAGCAGAGTGAATGGATGTGGTAGTAATGAAACAGGATGGTTTGCTGTAGTTTAAACTTCCCCTAACCTGGCACCTTGTAGACATACCGAAACATGTGGGCAGACAATATTGAATGATTTAAATTGTAATGAATTACTTTATTCTCTGGAACCCTCCACCCGTCAACCTTCACATGTACTGCAGTCTAAGGGTCTGCAAGTGATTTAGCTTGCAGTGATCTATATATACACGAAAGGTAAGTCTTTTAACTGTGTCCTGTGGTATTCGAATTGTATTGAAGTGGTTTGGTGCCATGATAAATCATGAGACTGTTTGTAAATGTCAAAAGAACATCGAGAGTGGGATATTGAACCGTAATTTGCATGTTCCCTCTTAAATGCTTTTATACTGCTATCAGAGCGGCACTCAATATCCCGTAGTCTGCACACATAACTACTTTCAGAAGAAACATTCACTGGTTACCAGTTAGAGACCGCATTAAATTCAAAGTACTTACGCTTACCCACAAATGCCTATCTAACACGGCTCCTGTTACCTGTCAAGCTTGATCGCCAAAACCCAACTAGCTAGACCCACCCGCTCTGCCTACCTAGGGCAATTGACAACATCGAGATACAAAAGCCAAAAAGCAGGTGGCTCCAGCTTCCCCGTCATTGCGGCCAACTACTGGAATGCCATGCCCACTGAACTAAGGATGCACCCCTCACTTTTGTCCTTATGCAAAAAATTAAAAACCTGGCTTTTCACACAGGATATCATGCAGCATTCTCCCTACCCATAGGAGTCGGACTGGTCACCTGCCATGCTGCACCCATCTGTATCAACCTGTGCTTAGTCTCGATTCATTCTGCACAAAGACCACACCTTACTTTGTAACTGTATTGTATCTCTGCCCTGTACAACGACTTCACTGACTTGTAAAACTAAGTACTACTTGTAACCATATCCTTAAGTTTAAGCGCCCAGATGCCCTGAGGGTTAGGTGCGCTATACAAATGTAATAAATAAATAAATACTGCATGCAAACAAATGTGGTTCCCATTTTAGAGAGCTAACTGCATGGTGTGTTTTGAATAATTGAAATGATTATTACAGGGCAAAACCTGGTTTAATTGGCCAGATTGCTATTCCAGTTTTCACACTAAATTGGATGTATTCACAGGAAGTATGTGATTTATGGAACATAAATCTAAGGCCGGACTTCATCCTCTTGAATTATGGGTTTTGAAACTACTTCGGTTTGTTCCATAAACCTGGTCAAACATATGATATTGTTACCTTCAGGTTATATGGAGTGGTGCACTTGTATTTCATTGTAGATCAGTAATGTCCAAGTGTTTTGAAATGTAAATGTTGCTCAAGATGATTTACAGCACCATAGGAAAGCATGGTCATGAATATAGATTTCCTCTTGTATTGGCCCTGATCTGCCTGGGATGGGATCTGAAGAGAGAAGGGATTTAACCATTTTTGAAGAAGGCCACACATCTTCTTTGTGGAATTGTACATGGATGACTATCAACTACAGGAAAATATTTCATTGAGGATTTCTCACTCCCATCCGACGGACAACAAATACAAAGCTCGAGCTGTAAATGTGACCCAGAGCCCAGAGGTTAAAAATGTTCGCTGTTGGTTGATAGCCAGCCATTTATACATTTATATTCTATGTGGATTTAAAAACTTTTGCAGTTTCTACTAAATTAGACAAGCCGATGGCGATTTGGTAGAAATTCAACCTGCTTTCTGTTAGGTAGATTATTAATTTCTATGGCAAATCTCCTTCCCCTGTGAGAACCCCAGCACTTGTTGCTGGACTCCTGGATTTTGTGAACTGTCCTGAGTGAGTGGGAGCCTTTTTACTCACTCACTCACTCACTCACTCATTCACTCACTCACTGACTCACTCACTCTTTTACTCTGTATATGAGAACCCTAGTTCATTACTTTAGTACTTTATTTTATGGAGACATATTTTCCTCTATCTTGTAAGGCATTTGTAATGTACTTTTGTGGCACACAGCACCTTTTGTGCAGTGCTACTGGGAGCCCTTTGGGCTTCTTTGTATTTTTTTTTATTTTCCTTGTGCGAACGCATGCTCCCAAGGGTAGAGGGATACTTTTTATCCTTTTGGCATTTTCTATTGTGAGATCAGCACACTCCACTTTATGAGGAGTGCTGAAGGGTTACATAGTACACCCTTTCCCACTGCTCCTGTAACATCTCCGTTACAGGGACGAGCATACCTGAATGGATGGTGGCAGTGGATGTGTTCTACTGACTTTTGTGTTGTTACCCGCAGGCACTGCTCAACGCCCTGGTAATACACAGAAGTGTCAGCATTAACCCAACATGGTGGCTTATTTGTTTTATCGCCATTCCTTGGGTGCTTGTCCTTTCTTGGTTCCTCTGCTGTGTTGGGTTGGGTGGGGAGGGGGGCGGTCTTGGTTTGATTTTTGTCTTCGGCCCGGAATCCCTCGGGTACCCACCAAGCCCCCAGAGTGTCTATGAAGACAGGAAACTAGGGAGGAGTTGGAAACACCACAGCCCTTTTTATTTTCTGGCATGCCTGCCTCGAACCAGTTCTAACTGGGAGGCTGTCTAACCTGCAGGGAAAGCCACCCCCCAAAGTTTCAATATAGCGTGAGAGCGGAGTGGTTGGGTTCCTGGATAATTGGTCTGGATTTGGAAGCTGAAGACCAGTCGACCACTCGATAAGAAGAGCTGAAGATGAAGAGGACCGGAGACACCTGCAGCCCCTTCCAGTAACTGGTGAAGCTTGCTGAAGTGACTGCTGCTGTCCTCACTCCAAATCGACAGAGAAGCTCTGAAGAGGATGACTTCCTCTCATGGAATTGTGGGCAAAACCAGTCTCAAGACGACCTGCAATTTGAGCCATCCGATGACGTGCTGCAACCTTTCTAGGCTGCAAACCACCAATACTCTGGGACATGGGACCATCCTGGGGTGCATAGTCTTGCGAAGAACAAATCATCCTGAAACTTTGGTGAATCCTGCTGGACCTCCAGAAGCAAAATTCTACTCCCCAAAGTCCCCTTGCCAGAGTGCAGGACCGAGCAAGCGAGGCAAATTGATCGAACGAGAACCATTCTTCACTGGTATCTCAGACAAGGTGCCAAATCCACAGATTTGTGTGGGGGCATGAAGAATCTTTTGCTGGAAGTCCCCTCTCTCCACATCTGCTGTGAAATCCCATCCAGAGTCACTTCTTACGTCAGCACAACCAAGGAACAGGAGACCAGATATGCAGCTGCTACTGTGTCAAGGCATCCAGCTTCATCTTCTTCATTGCTCTTTAGGTATGTATTATCTCAAGACCCACAGTACCTTAAATAATACTGTTGCTAATGTGTGGCTAGTGGGGCAATTTGTGTGTTTGGGAGTTCGTCCATACATGTTCGCCTAGGCCCAACACTGGAACGCAGGTAGGGAGCCTTCTATGACGTCCCTGAACCCTTCTACCTACCTGAACTGTTACGTAACTGCTCCAGAAGATTCCCACAGGAACTCCTGATTTTTCTGCAGCTTGTGCCCACCTTTTTGACCCTCTTCCCCCCCCTTCTGACCCTGAAAGAGACTCAGAACTAGAAAGGAAAGGACTCTTGATGCCTAGGCTCAGTGAAATGATTAAGTGACTTGCCTTGTATTGATGTTTCTATCATAAGAATCTGAAACAGAGTTATAAAGTTCTTGCTTACCTTTTTTGAATTGCCGTTATAAAAAGTATATCTATTGTTCTTACTTGCTACTGTAGGTAGTGTAACTGTATTATTCATGAAATGGAAAAGAATACATAATTTTACTACAAAGCTATTACTTGCCTTTGAATTACATAAGGTCATTCTAAAAAGTATTACAACATTTATTACTTACCTCTGCATTGTTTCCACTATTCTAAAAAGGCATGTGCAGGTTCTGTAAAAGGTTTACCTGCTGGTGTTGGTCTTGTACCTCCATGTTATTCCTGAAACTGAACAATCCTCCTACATCCCCTGCCCCCCAACTAACCTGGTTTACTAGAACAGTGGTTTTATTTAGCTAACATTGCTTACTGCAATTCCAGAAGTCTTTTACACTGTGGTTTACTTACAAGAAGTATTGTATTGGTTTTACATTGTGTTTGCTTATTATGATAGTACTTATCTTTCTAAAGAATTCTGTCTACGTGTGTGTGTGTGTGTGTGTGTGTGTGTGTGTGTGTGTGTGTGTATATATATATATATATCTGAGGCTTGTGGAATCTGCTTAGATCCACATGCTGTGCATAGGCCGACATCTAGTGGAAGCTGCAGAGCATTACAGTTTGTTTTTCGAAACTCGAAAATGGGCGTCAAACTAGGGCGTGCCAGTAATACTATCCCTAGTGTGACGGACACTGTACCCATGATCCCTCATGCGTGTAGCACCCTCAGATATTTTTTTCCGCCATACTTGTCGGAAGCATAGTTGCGGAGTTCCTTGGGTTTTAGCCATTTATCATAAATTAACATAAAAATCCCCGTTCCGGAAATCCCACGTTGAGACTCTGAAGATTGGCGCCGGTACTGGAGAACGAACAGCCGTCGAGACTGCACGACGGACTTTGGGCCTCGGAAGGCCTCTAGCCTCAGCCCCGCAAGTAGGGAGAGTGGGGGATGGACATACTCACATTTATTTCCTACATACACTCGCCCGCTGCCAGATATTAACGTATGGAGAGTACTCCATTTAAATTCTGCCCCAAGTGCAACAGTAAATTCCCTTGGGTAGATAAGCATAACACCTGTAATCTGTGTCTTCCTAGGGACCACCCCGAAGCAAATTGCAGAGCGTGTAAGCTCTTCAAAGCAAGGACACTTAAAGACCGCTCCACCAAACATTGGGCCCACTATGCCATGGACGCTGTGGGCTCCTTCAGTGATGGCAGCAACACCGCCCTATCGGACGGCGAGGGCACAGGGGTGTCGTTAGGCACCCAAGCGCAAGCCCCCGACCTCGGAGGACTGTCCGGCGGGGCAGTTATGGGGACTACACCCGGCAGCAAGAGCGCTACCCACACACCTTCATCTAAGCACACTAACCCCACCCGAGACTCGACACGCGTGTCGAGTGATCGGCAGAAAAAGGCACAGAGAGAGCGGTCTGCAGAATCGGTGTTCTCTGGGCGTTCCAGGTCTCGGTCGCCCCATGACACAAAGCAACCATCCACGATTGCTAAGAGTGCCATGTTACCTAAGGTCACAGAGTTATGGTCGTCAGAAGACGAATCCGACCTCTACCCCCAAGCAGCATGTTCAAAGTCGACTCCGGAAGTTCGTTCTACGTCTGCCTCCGAGTCTCTACGTACCTCCTCTAAAACTCCAGAACCTAGTGTACCCACCTCCGAATCTCGACGCCAGGCGTCGAAAGATTCAGGGAAAGCCGAATAGTCAGGGAAACATGCCTCTACACATGGAAAAGGGGAGAAACAGAAAAAAGCTTCTGAACACCAGGTTTAGAAGGAGAAACACAAATCTTCTGAGAAGTCTAAGACCCCTGTCACTAGGCCTAAAGTTGTCCCTCCCACTCCCCAGGATATGGGAATAGAAGAGGAACCACAGCAGGAAAGGTTCATTCCCAGTTCCAAAGAATGGAGTTCGGAAGACATCGACAGAGTGATGAGTAGAATGTCTTGTATGTCAAATTTTTACGAGGAAAAACCCTGACTATTTCCTGAGCTATCAGAATACCCCTGCTACTTCTACTCCTTTGGGATCCAAAGACCCTCAACCTCCTACTAAGAGACTCCGTACTGAGACTCCAGGTCTGGGGATGATTTCAGACCCATTCACTATTGAACCTTACCAGCAGTATGGTGAGTATCCAGAGACCAAAAAACTGGACGACCAGGCAGGGGTCGACTATTATGGAGACGATGAGGACCAGGATGAGGAGGAGAAAGACAAGGCAGGGGTCTATAGTCTCTTCCCAAGGACCCATTGGTGAACAACTCACCTGTGGATAACCAGCCATTACTGAATGAGGTCTTAGCTAAAGCTGCAGCCCACTGTCAGACACTCAGAGGGCTCAAGAAGAGAGGGACTTTGCAGAGCAAATTATGGGGGACAGAAAATCCATTGCCCAAGCCATACCAATTCTGAAGTCTATTCAGCACAGAATTGACCCCTCTCTGCTCACCTAATCTTAACCCAAGCATAGAGAAATTATTCAGGGCCGCCCCCTCCAACCCACTTTACATAAGGGGTCAACTTAAACCCGACTCATTAGTGGTTACAACCACCAGAAAGAGTGCGGGGACATCTAGCATCCTCTGAAGCTCCCCCAGACAAGGAGAGCAAAAAGATATATGGGGTAGGAAGGAAAGTTGCTTTCACTTCCGCTTGCCAGGCAAGAATTGCTAATACCACCACTCTGCTGGCAAGTTACAACTGTCAACAATGGGAATAGGTAGCTGTCCTCATTGCCTCCGCACCTGAACCTCTAAAGGGCCAGTTGGCCCAAATTGCGTCGGAAGGAAGATCGGTGTCCGGATGCATTCTCAAGGCTACCTTTGATGCGGCAGACAATGCAGGCCGGCTTATCGCAGAGCGCACAGTAATCAAGAGACACGCTTGGCTGAGGCAGTCAGGGTTTAAACCCGAGACCCAAGCCACCCTCATCGACATGCCGGTGGAACCAAATGTCTTGTTTGGAAAGGCCATGGAGGAGGCGCTCAAAACAGCGAAGGACGAATAGGACACCCTAAAGTCCCTTGGACAACTAACTAATAAGCCCACAAACCAACGAGGGAATAATTTTCGTCGCTCTCGTGGCCAAAATTCCCATAGAGGGTCTAATTACTTTCAAGGCCAAGGAGCATCTTGGGGAGGCAACCAACGGGCTACACAGGGTTTCGCCAGAGGTCAAAAGAGGGACCGTGGTAGGGGGAGAGGCAGCCCAGGTAGAGGCGCTACCCCCCCAACAAACAGTGACATTCCGCTACGGGTCCCTTCCATTGCATCCCTAGTAGGGGGCGCATTTCCACCTTCACCCACGCATGGGAAGGGATCACTTGCTGTCCACAGTGTCCGCGGGATACTGTATCGAACTGTTGGAACGCCCCCGCGACCATCCTCCAAGACAGAAAATACACTCCTTGGAGCACCAAAGAATCCTCCTCGAGGAGATTGTCATTCTTCTTGCAAAGGACGCGATGGAACTCGTCCCGGGCCACCAGGTAAACAAGGGTATTTATTCAACTTACTTCCTTGTGCCAAAAAAGAACAATGCGCCCAGTATTAGACTTACGCCCTGCAAACAAGTATGCCAAGCCCCAAATATTTCGCATGACTACACTTCAGGAAGTAATTCCCCCTACTAAAAAAGGGGGATTACATGGCAACATTGGACATGAAAGATGCCCATTTTCATATTTCCATGTTCCGAGCGCACAGAAGATTCTTTTGCTTCAAGGGGGACAGTCATCAATACCAGTTCAAGGTGCTGCCCTTGCTCCAAGGGTATTCACCAAGGTACTGGCGGTGGTGGCGGCGCACCTACGCAGGGAGGCAATCCCAGTGTACCCTTATCTGGACAACTGGCTCATCACAGGGGAAACCCCTGTAATTTGCAGATCCAACATTCTAAGAACGATCAACCTCCTCTTCCAATTGGGCTTCTCAATCAACGAGAAAATAGTCAAGCCTGGTGCCAAGCACCTCCAAACAGTTCCTAGGAGCTGTCGTAGACACTCAAGAGGGGTTAGCCTTTCCATCAGAGGAAAGATTTCGGAATCTGTTACTGCAAATTCCTCAATATCAGTCCGGTCACCAGATAAGGGTTCGCAAAGCGTTGTGTTTGCTAGGCATGATGGCGTCATGTATTTACCTGGTTCCCCACGCGCGTCTGTGCATGCGACCCATGCAGGAATGGTTGGCGAATCAGTGGTCTCAGGCAAGTGGTCAGTGGGACGATCTAGTGGTCGTTTCGCCAACACTAGTACAGAATCTTCCCTGGTGGACAAGAGAGAACCTTTCAAAGGGGAAACCCTTTTAAGAACCAGAAATACAGGCCCTAGTCACTACAGATGCATCCCTGTCTGGGTGGGGAGCACACCTCCTTCACCACACAGCTCAGGGTCTCTGGTCTCACACAGTGGCCAATAATCACATCAACCTGCTAGTGCTTCTGGCAGTCTTCAAAGCGCTTCGAGCCCCACCTATCGAACCTGTCAGTGCAGATCCTAACAGACAGCACAACGGCAATGTTTTACATAAACAAACAGGGGGATCCTCGTTCGCCAAATCTGTCCAAGCATGCCCAGAAAATTTGGATATGGGCACTCAGACGGAACAGTTACCTGTCATTTCAACATGTTCCAGGGGATCTCAATTCACTAGCGGACGCTTTGATCAGAGATCCTCCCCCCAGAAGAACACGAATGGTGTCTACACGAAGAAGTCGTAGGAGACCTCTTCTCACAGTGGGGTTTCCCCACTATAGACCCATTCGCCACAAGCGAAAACAGACAATGCCCAGGATTTGCATCCAGGTTCCCCCAGCCAGACTCCAAGGGAAACGCTCTGTGGATGAACTGGTCAGGGATGTTTGCCTACGCTTTTCCACCAACCCCTCTGATGAGGAAGGTGGTCAACAAGATACACAGGGAATCGATGACGCTCATTCTAGTTGCTCCCATGTGGGCGAGACAACCGTGGTTCCCGCACCTGTGCAAACTGGCGGTGTACGAACCCATCGGACTCCCGTGCTGGTACAACCTACTCTCCAAGCACGGAGGACAAACAGTGCATCCTCACCCCAACTCGATGAACTTGGCAGCATGGCTCCTGAAGTCCTAGAGTTTGGCCATCTCAATTTACCTCAGAGATGTATGGAAATCTTAAAAGAATCAAGGAAACCTAACATAAGGCACTGTTACTTTGATAAGTGGAAAAGATGTGTTATTTGGTGCCAAAATAAACAAATCAACCCAGTTGATTGCACTCCTTCTAATATTGTCACCTACATGCTCCACTTACCGGAAGCAGGGTTGGAATTTAATTCATTCAAGGTACATCTGCCGGCGCTGTCAGCCTACATAACCTCCCATAACAAGGTGTCATGGTGGAAGGTGCCAGTTGTCAAAGCCTTTATGGAAGGGGTGAAGAGACTCCAGCCGCCAATTTCGAATCCATCACCAGGGTGGGACCTTAATGTGGTGCTTGCTAAACTCATGGGACCCCCATTTGAACCCATGCATAAAGCTAGTCTCAAACACCTGACTTATAAAACATCTTCTTAGTAGCCATTACATCCATAAGAAGGGTCAGTGAAATTCAGGTTCTCAGTGCAGGATCCTTTCTTTACTCTACATAAGGATAAACTGGTTTTACGAACTCGCCCTAGGTTCTCACCTAAGTTTATTTCAAAATTCCATGTTCACCAGTCCATTGAGCTACCAGCCTTTTTCTAAGAACCCAAAAGCTCTGCTGAGGTGAAATTACACACACTCGATGTGAGAAGAGCAGTCCTCTACTACGTAGACCAGACCGCTAAGAAAGACAGATCAACTGTTCGTCTCCGTAGCTTCAGGCAGAGAAGATCTCTAAAGATGTCATCTCTAAATGGATAGTTAAATGTATCCAGCTGTGCTACTCCCTTTCAGAAAAGACACTGCCTTTTACGCCAAGGGCCCACTCCACTAGAGGTACTGGGGCCACTCTGGCTTTCATTGCAAATGTACCCCTTGACCCCATTTGCAAAGCAGCTACATGGAGCTCTATTCACACTTTTACTCAGCACTACTGCATTGACACTCAATCCAAGACAGATACTCAAGTGGGACAAGCGTTTCTAAGACATTTGTTCGCTCATGACCCTTCTCACATCCCACCTCCTTCTAACACTGCTCGCTAATCTATGCACAGCATGTGATCTAAGCAGATTCCACAAGCCTCAGAAGGGATACATTACTCACCGTAATCGTATTTCTGATGCTTGTATCTGCTTAGATTCACATGCGCCCGCCCTTCCTCCCCTCTTTGAAGGCGCATGGATGCTTGTAGTCTTACCCATCTATCTGCTTGGCTACTCTGTACTCGCGCTACTTCTCATGCTACCTCATGTCAGGAAAAAATACAGTCCGAGGGTCCTACACGCATGAGGGATCATGGGTACAGTGGACTTCACACTAGGGATAGTATTACTGGCACGCCCAGTTCAATGCCCCTTTTTCGAGTTTCGAAAAAACAAACTGTAATACTCTGCAGCTTCAACTAGATGTTGGCCCATGCACAGCATGTGAATCTAAGCAGATACAAGCATCAGAAATACGATTATGGTGAGATATATATATATATATATATATATATATATATATATATATATATATATATATATATATATATATCCATCCATTATTTTGACAAAACAAGTGTTTCTTTGGTCCTGTGTATGCTACACGTTCTTTGTACCTCCCTACACCTCTCTCTCCCTCATATGATGAGCCTGGCTGCTCTGCTACACTACCATTACCTTAAGTGACACAGACTCGTACTGTTGGAGTTTCTGTATTGCCCAAGTATATCCTTCTAAAGTCCTTTGGGTGGACTTTAGAAAGACTGTCCCAACACGTTCCTCTTGTAGGGCTTTTTTCCATTGTGTTTTGTCTAATGGAGGTAGGATGTAGAGGCAATGCTTATGACATAGGGGTGTGCTTGGATGACAGAAGCTGCTGCACGAACAGCAGCGTCATGCAGCTGCTTGTTTGTTTTTTCTTGCACAGGAAGCCACATTTGAGTGCTCCTACCTGGAACGTGTGTGAGGCATCAGAGAAGTAGTAGCAGTACCTGGAGCCTTTCGTTGTGAATAAAGAGTAGCATTTGTGAGGCCGCTTCTACGACACAGTGGATTACTGTGTCTTGCCTCGTTATGGTACGCAAACAGTTCAGTGCTACCTCGAGGTGAGGTCCTTATGCCACTGCAGACGTATATTACTTTTAATCCTCTGCTGTGACGTGCTGGGAGTTTTCAGTATAGTGTACAATTTGATTCAGTGGATTCATATACAAACATGAAGAAATATAAATGGGTTTCTATCCACGAACGGGATATATTAATCCGAGGGGTTCAGCTCATGTTGTCTGTGAAGCGACTCGGTGCCCTGAGGTGGAATACTCACCGTGGTTGAAAGCTCCTCTCCCATAACTTAGTTTTGGATTGCCCTCCACGTCCCTGTTCTACACCCTGCACTGTTCTGCGGACTAGCATGGCAGGGTTAGACAGGGGAGAGAACTATGCAAGACATGAAAATAACAGGTTCCCTCTCACTTCATCCCACAACAGCCCAAACATGAAAAGAAATCCTGGCAGAGAAAATGCTGTATCCCCCAGTGTGAGATCTACGCATCTGATTGATTTCCATAATCCTCTGTCACGACGTCACAGCAAGAGGTTATTGCAGCATTCAGAATGGGGGCTTCGTCTAGAAGCCATACACAGCAATACTGTACAAGATAAGTGGTTATTGCATAATAGTTTGTCCGTTCAGATTATTTGGGCTATACCTACAATTGCCATACGACCTTTGACTCCGTTTTTGATGCAACCTTGAATTGTTTGGTATAAAGAAGAGAAAACACCTCCGCGAACATTGCGACCGTTAAATGCATCTTGTTTGCTCTTAGCCTTATGGTGAAAAGTCTTTACAAGAGCACAGCTCATTACTGCTGTTGTAATTTTCAGCACAGTTGCATTCTCTTTTCTGAATAGTTTTCCAGTGAAACTTAACTGTTTTGTCCCCCAACCTGCCCCCCCTTCTACCCCAGCACCCCCACCCGCCCCCCGCCTGGCGTCTGCCCTTAGTATCCCTCCCCTCTGAGGATCCCTCCCCTCTTATGATATTGTATATATAATGAAATATCAACTGCAGTTTTGCTGCAAGGATTTTGGAGTACCTAATCTTCTTTTCTTGGTACAAAAGGGCTACTTGCACCCGCCACTGTTTTGGCCTTCTTCCATAAGTTCTTACAACAGATGCAACTCGTTTAACCCTGTGTATTTATAGCATTCCTAAGCTGCTTAGCAAACATGAAACGTATACCTGTGCTTGACCCATCTAACAGAGGAAATCTGGACCTGACATTCTTCCAACGAACATACAAAGTAGTGCACCTGGCCAATCTGCTCACATTGTAAGAATTAGGTGTCCACATTCTAGTGCACTCCCGTCCCATGTACACCTTTTGGACAATATTTGCTATTCCATCTAAATTGAGTGGAAATGGTCAGTTTATTTCAAACTAATGATGATACTGAAGTGAGTCAGTTTATTAATTATTTAGTACAGTAATCAATTCATGAATACACAACAATTATATACATATATAATTTCAATATAGGAGAAAGAAAAAGAAAAGGATCAAAGGATGAGCTCTACGCGTTTTGTTATTTGCGTCCCTTCATTAGGAGCTAAACTCGCTGTCTTGCTTGTTTTCGTATTATTTCGGTTCAGTGTAGTTCATTTCTGTGATAAATATAGAGCGATGTCAGAATCTATTGCATGCTTGCATGAATTATCATCTTTAGCCGAGATATTGTGGTATCATACTTCACCTATTGCTTTTCAGTTAGACGCCTAAAATCTTGGTAGCTTTCCCCTAAAATGAGCTGTTGAGTGGTTTTTGTGGTCCTAGAACTCAGAAATATGATTAGGCTAATGGAATATCTCTAAACTCTGCATGTAGCTAGTTCTGAAGTTAAGAAAAGTTCGGCCATTGGTGTACTCACCTAATGTCTGTATGTCCTTATTAGTGGAACAACAAAAAATTAACCTTGGCATATGAGATTAGAACATTTCTTAATGTTGACAACACCAACTTTTGTCAAAAAAATGTATTTATATGAAATGAAATCTTCAAAACTTTGTTTTGTTATTCTCAACATTCACATTTATATTCCATCATTCATTCACATTCTTTCACAAATAAGGTAATACATACACCTAAAAACCTCATATTTTTACATAAATGATAACACTCCTTTGTATTTTCAGTGAGTGTTAATACACAAAATCAAATAGCATCATGCTTATTTAACATGGCTCGACATGTTTCGGTCGTCAATGGATAGGCTCTTAATTAGGGCCTGCCGATGTAGGCGGTCTTCAGGAGACGGATGGTTCAGTTACAACCACTCTCAAACAGGTGGGGGATGCCATCCAAACATCTATCTAAAAGTAAACAATATACAATTTGTCAAAGTTCCGATCTCTTGTTTCTATAGACACAGAAACATCTTGTGTGTATATCTCAATATATGTATATACAAACTGACACTCACCTCCACTGAAAATGATGGAGTTGCGTAATAGCGGAATTCTGCACCTAAACTGTAACAAAAGAGGAGGACAAGGCATCTCAATAAGCCTCCCTCATATACATAGGCAAGGGTCACGTCAACATTATGTTTCTTACTGTGTGCCCCTGGACACACCATTTTACCTGATAAGAAATTCAGGCGTGTGGGTGTCTTGCACATGGGTCATCCCTTCCTCATTTATCTTCCTGGTATTTAATTCTGCAGGAAAAAAAAAACTCACACGTCTCTAGGATAAAACACAGAGAATATATGTGTAGAGCTTCCTAATATAGGACGTTATGAGTTGTCAAACCTCTAATCATCTCACCTCGTATTATGGGGTCCATGAATGGTTTATTCTGTTACCCGAGGAGAGTCACACACTCCACCGTGGCTGTTGTCCATAATCCTAAAAAGGATAGGATCGCATTACTTCATGCGTCCATGACTACACATTTGCAAAATTATCCAAGCAAAGGCCGTGATTTGTCAAACTTGCTGTTTTTTATTCTGGTGACCCTAATGTAATGTCTCAAGGGTTTCCACCGTTTATTTCAGTGTGGGGGAACTACTCTAACCTGTTGACTCTCAGGTTTGTTTTAAAAGGCATGCTAATCTGCAACCAGAAACCATTTATATGTGTCGCTCCCCTTTCTCATTCTAGTGTGTCTGAGGCATGCAGGATAAAGAAAAAAAGAAGAATCTCATTTTATGCTAGTTCCCAGGCATGTGCATATTCTACCCCAGTCTTCCCTTTCGTTCTGTTCACATTATCTCATGTGTAATGCCCGCAAAAACGAGCTATTTCTAGTTCTCATTAGTTTTTAAAATGTTTAAATTTTGCAACAACAACTTAAAGGCGCCTCCTGTATTTTTACTGATACCGGCATGCATTAATATGCACAGTCTTCCTCTTGGAGAAAGAAGGCTGTTACTTACCGTTAATGTTGGCTGTTGAACATGGAATTCTGCTCTGTTTTCACTTGCCAGAAAACGCACTCAAATGAGCGTGGGCGTGGCTTCCTTATTTGAATACTGAATATAGTGGAAAGACTACTCTGCAGTAGCCCGTAGAGTCCTGGCTGGGATATGTAGTGCCCCCATTACTGGCACACTGATTAGTTTTCAAGTACTCCCACGCACGTGTGTTTTGTAGCCTATGCGTGCATATAAAGCAGTTAGTCAAGTTATTAAGGGAAAATGACTGTTTCTTCCCGTTGTATCTTATTATTTAACAAGCGGTGTGAAGCTCACTCTCCACTCACCGGCAGCACTCTCAATTAGGCGTGGGCATGGTTTCCTGATATGAATCATGGACATTGAGGGGAACTCCTCTGTGTCAGCCTCATGGGGTTCTGGGATATGTAGTACCCCCTACTTTAAACCCACAAATGGATGTTTACAGTGTTCATGTATAGGTAGCCCCCCATGCTCCTGGGAAATATAATATTCCCATTTGCACATAAACTCGTGGGTTGTGCAGCCCTCATGTACATGTCGGGACTTGGGTTCCTGGTGCGTGCTGACTATGGGCAAAACACCGTCTGCCGAAAACAGCCTCTGTATGTGGACTGTATTCCGGTCGCTGGTAAAGTAAACATATTTGTTTTTACTACAATGCAGACAGGATCCCACAGTACTTGCCCACATGATATGTTTGGGGTACTGACCAACCGTGTGTGCGGCAACCCCCCACTTACCAGTGGCTGTCACACACTGCATTCTCTGCAGCATGCACAGAAATACATTGAAAAATGTCTAGTACATGACCCTCACTCAAGAAACTACTGGCTTGGAAAGTCGTGTCATGACCCTTAGCCCGTGATCAGTTTGTTCCATTCGATCAAAATATTCAGGCCATTCTTAACTGAATCCAAAGAATGGATCCACTTTTGTTCATGTCGATGTAACATTGTCGACATATCAACCCCTCTCCCAGGGGTCCCCGATAGTTTGAAGAACAAACCACCTATAGTCCTTGTCTGTGTGTCCCATTTTTGAAAAATGCTCCACCTGTGGTTTGTCTTGTACCCCGTTCCTGATACAGGAACGATGTTCCGATTTTCTTTGGCGCACCTCTCTCATCGTTTTTCCCACATATATTAGATTGCATGGGCATTGAATAATGTATATAACATTTTTACTCAGACAATTAGTGTGGTTTCTTAGGATCCACTCCTTGTTATGGCCGTATACAAAAGATTTTCTTGTCGAGGTGAATTGACACGGCACACAGTGGCCACATTTGTGATGTCCTATAACGGGTTTCAAACCCCATGATTCATCACTGTTTGGTTGTCTTCAGATTCTTTATAAGTGTGCACCAGTTATTGTTTTAGGGTCATGTTGCGTTTAAACGCAAACATGGTTTTTTATGCCAGACTCCCGGGACATTTCACCAGGTGCCAGTTCTTATTCGCACTCATTTTAATCAGGTTACTGATTGGGGAGAAGTTAGATACACAAATAAGTCTGTCATTCTTTTCTTTGATCTTTGGTGACAGACAGTTCTCTTAATGTGTGTTCAAGTCGCGTTTGTAATGTTGTTTAACCAACTTTTTCAGATAGCCTCTCTCAATTAATCTGTCCTTAAGCTTCACCCAGTGATTCATAAACTCGATCTTTTCTGTACAATTCCTTCTAATTCGGAGGAATTGACCGTACGGTAGATTTAATTTTAAACCTGCAGGGTGAAAGCTTTGATAGTGTAGAAGTGTATTCTTATCCGTGGTCTTTTTAAATAAGGTTGTTTCCAAGTGATCTTCCTTCTTTTGAATCACCAGATCAAAGAAACTGACACTAGTTTTATTCCATTCTATCGTGAAACTGATATGAGGATCACAAGAGTTTATCCACAGGTGGAAGGCTAACAAAGAGTCTTCCTGACCTCTCCACACAAAACACGTCATCTATGAACCGTTTCCACTTTACCAGGTTCTCCCCAAACCGTTGTTGTTTCAAGGCGTTTCAAGGCCTCAGTACAAATTTGTGCTCAAAATCAGCCATATACAAATTTGCCACATCGGGCGGAAAAGTCGCACCCGTACTTACACCTTTTAGTTGTTTGCATAGGCTTTTTTTATACAAGAAATAATGTCTGCACATCGCTGAACGTGTACATTCAAGAATGAAGCCTGTGTTTTCCTTGTGTCAAGGATAGGTCTTAAAACCTCTAAACATTGCATCTGTGGGATAGACGTATACAGTGATTCGACGTCCATCGTCACTTGAAAATGTCATTATAGAACCAGGGGACATTCTAGAGTGAGGTGCATATGAGTGGTGTCTTTTATATAGGCCGGCATCTGTTCGACAAATGGTTTCAAGAAAAATTCTGTATATACAGATAATGGCTCCAACAATTAATCAGTTGCTGAAACTAACTGTTCTTCTTCACTGATCCAGTCCTCATTCACGGCATGTTTCATCAAATTCACTATTTCATCTTGTAGGGCTTTTGTAGGGTCACAATCCAATTTTTTTCTTTGTATGATTTTGAATCTCCCAACAGTCTTAAACATTCTTCTTCGTATTTTTGAGTATCCATCAACACTATCCCCCCTCCTCTGTCAGCCGGTTTAATGGTTAACAGGGGGGTCATTTCACAAATTCGTCAGTGCTTCACGTTCACCCTTGTTCAGATTGTCTTGATAGAAGTTCCTCTTTTTTATTGCCTCCTGCACTTGTTTCCTCACAATATTTTCGAAGGTCATAATTTCTGGGGGTCACACGTGTATGGGAGGTGTGACATGTGATTTCAGTTTTAAACCAGTGATATTCTTCACTTCTTCTCGCTCTTTGGAACTATTTTTGTTTACTGTTGATGTACTCAGTAAAAATACCTCAAAGTAATGTTTTAGTCTTAATTTTACAAAAGAAACTTTGTAATTCCATTTCACATTTGAATGGATCAACTCTAGACACTGGGACATATGACAAGCCCTTAGATAACCGATTCAATTCAATGTCGGTCAGCTCTTTAGATGATAAATTAAAGATAGGAATATTGTCTGGGTTTATTGATTTTGGTACCATTGTCTCGTTCGGACAACTGGTCCGAATTGAAGTCTTGCTGTTGGTCGGCCTCACTGGCCCCTTCTCCGGGGAAAAAAACAGGTTACTGCCCCGGGTATTGGTTAGGTTTGTGCCACCCTGTGCTCCACCTGTTTGATCAGAATTGCTCGATGAGCCTGAGAAGTTTGGAAAGTTTACATATCGATTCGGCCTTCCATCATAGGGGCATGTGGTGGTCTCTGTGTAGAATCCTGTGTGTAAATAAGGGTACGTTCTTTCCTCTTTGTAATTGTTTAAATCTTTTTTCAATTTATTGATTTTTTTTAATCCAAAATGAATTGTTTGAATTTTTTGATTTTCTTCTTCTATATTTTCTAGTAATATTTTAGCATATTTTATGGATTTATTTTCAACAAAGAGTTTTTCAAGGCGTTCTAGCTCCTCTTTTTGTGCCTTTGCCTCCTCTTCCGCAGTCTCCACTATAAGGATTATTAAATCTCTTAAGCACTTGTTACATACTGCACTAAAGTTTTTTTGATATCTAGGGTTTTCAATAAAAGTCTCGGAATTATCTTTACCTGCAGACACTCAGGTATTATCCCTCCTTTCAAATATTGCAGCATAAAGCTGCCATGTAGTTGAGTGCGTGCTAGTTTCTTCTTTTTTAGTGTAATTATGTTCAACTCATCTGTTCCATCAGGGATCTTTTCTCCCGGTGTCTCGTTCTCAAACAGAGCTGGGATGTCAAGTAACTTACTATAATGTTCATCGGAAAATGAAAAAACATTCACTTTCTCCATTTAAATCAAGCTTTGTTATTTAGCTGCGTAATACTACGCTCCCTTTCAGCCAGTGGGCTGTACATGGAAAGTTCAAAATAAGGGATGCCTAAACTACCAACGGTCCTTTAGGCTAAATATAACGGAACAACAAAAAATAGACCTTGGCATATGAGATCAGAACATTTCTTAATGTTGACAACACCAACTTTTGTCAGTAATGTATATATATTTATTTATATGAAATCTTCAAAACTTTGTTTTGTTATTCTCAACATCCACATTTATATACCACCATTCATTCCATCATTAATTCACAATCTCATTAAATGTTTCAATCTTTCACAAATAAGGTAATACATCCACCTAAAAACTCATATTTTTATATAAATCACAACACTCCTTTGTATTTTCAGTGAGTGTTAATACAGAAAATCAAATGGCATCATGCTTATTTAAATAAATGTGTATTTAAATGTGGATGTTGAGAATAACAAAACAACGTTTTGAAGATTTCATATAAATAAATATATATTTTTGAGAAAAGTTGGTGTCAACATTAAGAAATGTTCTGATCTCATATGCCAAGGTCAATTTATTGTTGTTCCGTTATATTTAGCCTAAAGGACCGTTGGTAGTTTAGGCATCCCTTATTTTGAAACTGTCCATATGCGTGGACACAGGGTGGACGTCAAGTATGTGCAGTTATTTCACTGGTTGAGGAATCTGATTGAAATAGTATGTTACCTTCCAGTGTTTTTAATTGTTAGAAAGTGGTAATAATATGATAATCCCTAGAGTACTCACACTTCATGTCTATGCTATTTCATCCGGCGAAGGTAGTACTTGCAGTTTGCTACCAGTCCGGGTGCGTACTCGAGCAGGATCAACCTGTTTCTCCGGTGATGGGTTCTAGTTATGCGCGTCTCATGTACTTGTTGACGTTGTGAACGTAACTCAAGGGGCCTCTAGGACTTGTGGTTCTCCACAACAATCAGATTAATGATTTCACCATTAAGCGTGGGAGCTCATAAGTGGTATGAGGTTATAACACAACATTTGACTGTGTACACTGCATTTTGTTAACATCATTTTCTCAAAGCTCCATATTGCAACATTTGATGAGACGAATCGTTACATACCGTATATCATGTTTATTGTACATTTCGGTGCTTCCTTATTATAATTCTCAGGATTACAATGTCATCATATGCCACAAATTTTCGTGTTCCACAATGTATGTACAAAGTGACTTGTTTTTATAACTAGATTAGTTAGATTAGTCTCGCAAGTGCGAGAGAGTGTGTTCTTGTGTTGATACCCTGCTGGAATTCTGCTTTCCGTGCCTATCCTGCTGGGGAGGAGGAGCTCTCAACCACCACTAAGGCTCAAAACACTGCTACCGGAGCGAGTAGCAGAGCGAGTGCAAGAGTGTGTTCTCGTGTTACCGTGGTCCGGCAGTCCCAGCAGAGAGAACTGCGGGGAACCCTGGGAGAACAACGCCGCTGTAACAATGGGCACAGCGCTACCTCGGGTACTTTATAGTGTCAATCTACTAAGCATTTGCTCGAACTCTCACGCTTTGCACTTGTAAAATATCAAACCGCCAAATTTTTGGGCACTGATGGAACTTGGCCAGCGCTGTGATTCGAGCACTATTTAGGTCTGGGGTCCATTAAAGTCCGACTCAAAACGAATGCCGGCAGCAAATCAATACTGCACACAACTGCGTGCATGTTTGCTCTTGCAAGGATCCTACTGGGACCCAAACATTGTTAATGGTTGGAGCACTGTGATAATTGCGAGGGAGACTGCGGGGGCTTGACCTCTTTGATCCCTACGCATGCTGGTTCCAACCCCAACTTATCAGTAAACTCATTCTTATAACCAGGCAACTATTACATTCCATTATAACACGAACCAATAATTGTTGACCAGCGCAGCACCCCCAACTAAGGGTGAACATGCCACCTGAGGGCAAAACCAGCAAGGCCTGCTACAGGCAAGGGGACAATACCCGCCCTGTTCCAAAAAATCGCTCCTGTGATTGAAGGAGGGGCTCTTCCAATTGTTATTACATCGCCCAGTCAAAACATTAACAACCCATTGGAAACCACGACCTACGAGGATATTGACAACAATTCCTTATTAGACCTCTGCCTATCTATCCAACGCTCAATGGCAGCACCAGTGAGAGAGGAATCAAATGGAAATAAAGACCGGTTGGTGGTGGAAGTACTGGTTTTGAAAACTACAACTCAGTCAAACACCACACCAACGAACTCGATCAACTGTTCCATCACCACCAACCCGGGTGATCACCATTTGCCTCCCACCAATAATGGATCACTGGCACCAACAACTGGGCGACTATCTGAGTCTCCTTATCTGTTAATTGATCTAGATGATTTAAGGCCAATCGAAGAACTCTGGTCAAATGAGACACAATGCTCTAATATAGGAGCAATTGCTGAATTACAGTCTTCTATGGCCTCTATGCAATTTGCGCTGAAAATACTGCTGAAACTGTGTCAGAATCCACGTAAATTCGGTGCTACAACTAGGACTACCTGATCCAAGGACCACATATATCCCTGGTAATCACTCTGAACCAGTACCTACTAATGGGCAAGAGAAGATCACTGCGCAGGAAGAAATTAGTCCGGATCCAGAAATGAACTCCATTATACTTCTCTCAAAAAAACAGATGTAAAGCAAAAAGAGCAGCAATGACAAAATTCCACAAGCCTCTGCGACTCCCCCACCGACTAAATCAAAAAAAGCAAGGAAAAGAGCCCGCAAAACAAAGAAACGCCAGGCAAATGGCCCTGCCACTCTGACTAGCTGGATCTTATCAGAAAAATTGAGTGAGACATCAGCAATAAACAGTAATGAGACAGGCTCAAAATTTAATACAACGGACAAATACAGCAAAGGTGAAAAGTACTCTACCCCGCGTAAAAGGAATACATCAAGGGTCCCAGGTATTGTGTCACCAGAAGTAGACCGGTCCACCTCACGGAGGAAACCCAAAACACAAGAAAGGGTAATATGTATTATAAAAAATATGAACCAAAAGAAGAGGGATACATGGCTAACAAGATCAAAAGTTCTAACTAAGTTACATCTCATACCTTAGCTGCAAATGATCCTATCTGAAGACGTTTTATTTGTGGAACCGCTCAGCAGCCGTAATCCTAATGTAACAGCGCTGCACTGTAGAGTTCTGGCTACGGCGCAACGTATACGGGACTATAAAAACAGCCTTTTGCAAGTCGATTTAGAAGTGGATGCAGACCAAGAAGCAGAAGATGGCAGCTTACCTCCGAGAGTCACCAATCAATCTAAAAATAATAGCAAACCGATGCTACCTGGAGCGAAGAAGGTGCAAATGAGCGACATCCAGGAAATCTTAAAATGGCTGGCTGATTCTCTTCCGCTAGTGTTGCAGAAGCCCTGAGATTGTTCGTTAATATCGTGGAACACCCGGGGCTTCAAGCACCTCTTAACCGAAGAAGGATCATTGCCTGCCATTGTGAATCATACCTTTTTTATTACTCCAGGAGACCTGGTTAACAACACCCATTGTAATCGATGGGTTTACTCTCTACCACTCGCCTGCAAGTAAGGGGATGTGGGGCCGTCCCTTTGGTGGCCTGATAACTGGTGGTGTTAATTCACTGACTAGCAGGAAGCGCATAACCACCTCTGAAGACTTTGTGAGCGCTGTAGAGATAAAGCTCCCTGGTGAGGAGGAAGATGACAATCTATTACTGGTCAATGTTTTAACCCCTGTGGGGCTAGGTACCGAGATCTGATTCAGTCCTCGCTACACAATCTTCTAGGTGATTGGCTGTTTGAGACAAAAAAAAACACTCTGTTATTGTGGCAGGGGACTTCAACTGTCATATCAAAGGACGCAGTGGCATGGCTAATCCGCTATTCCATCCGCACTGTGTTATGGACCACAATATTGATGACACGGAGGGAGATTGTTGGCTGAACTTTTTTGATGGATGGGACCTTGAAATCATCAATGCCCGGACTCCAACTGACAGGCCGGGCAGGTGCACCTGGAGCAATGGCTCTTCCTGGAGTACTTTTGATTATATCTTTACAAGTGACACTGTCGCTACTAGGATTAGAGACATGGAAATATCGGAACCCCCCACCCCGCCCCCAAAGCGACCATGATCGATTAATTATGAACCTGGGATTAATCAATCAATTCCCTAGGATTGCAAATGCTGGTGAGCCATTAGTGAACCATGCAGCTAACCAGATAAAGGAAAATCAGTAAGGATCTAATTGCATCCTGCGACTGGGACGAGTGCAACGCAGAGCTATTCAACTCAATGACACTCGAAGAAATTGAAGGATGGATCACTAGGTTTGTGTGCAAATATACCACTACCCGTGTCCCTATAGTCATAAAGGATCAGATGAAACATGAGACTTACCATAAGGAAATTCAAGATGCTAAGCGCAAGCTGAGAAGGGTAATTCGTGAAATAAGGGCAAAACATTGCTCCTGGATTGTGATCCATAGAAATATCAGAGCTCTTAAAAAAAAATCTAGACAATGGATTAAAGTATGGAATAGGAAGAATAAGCTGGAACAATGGCAGAAAACGGTCCACACACTATGCTCCAAAAATACCCGTAAAATATGAGCACTCCTGGGGGAAGCCCGGGGAAATCGGAAGAAACCACTGATCAATCCAATTGGTGCAAGTGAGTGGACTAAGTATCTGGAAGATCGGAATGGACCAGAGACCATCCAAAAGGGGGAATCGACGAAGAGAGCTTGGCCCGTTCGACCGTTCAGTTCTCCATCAACAAACTTTTGGTTAAAATCAGTATGTTGAAATCCTCAAGGGCACCGGGGCCCAATGGGCTGTCCAAAATGGTCATGAAAGGCAACCCTAAATTCTGGGCTAACCTGATGAAGATCTTAATTGACAAAGTATTAACAGACGGCAGAATCACAACATCCTGGCAATCAGCCATACTAGTCCCGGTCCAGACCCAGGAAATTATCGATTGCTTTCTATGCTTGATTGTACAGGGAAACTATTTGCCTCTTTCTTACTAAAAGAACTCCAAGTATGGACAGATATCGCCGGGGTTCTGGACTGTTTCGAGAGTGGCTTCAGAACGGGCTACTCCACGTCGCACAATCTGATCATGATGGACTTCCTAAGGAACAATGCCCTGAAACCAAACAGCCCCCCCACTGTATGCATTATATATTGATTTCACCTCAGCTTTTGATCTTGTAAATAGGGAAAAATTATGGCATAAATTACGCATTATGAACTGTCCTGAGGAATTGATATATTATCTGAGACTCCTTCACACTAACACCAATGTCCAACTCAAACTCGATCACAAGGGGACTAGGACTAATCTGATTTGATAGAATTGCGGTGTAAAGCATGGATGTACTACCGCTCCCCTGCTCTACAACCTTTTTGTCTCAGACATCCCAGAATTCATAGCCGGCACTCATAACTGCCCACCTAAGGTTGGCAATTCAAAATGTGTTATTATGGCATATGCAGATGATATTGTGCTTTTTGACCACACATTTAGCGGCCTATTAGGATCGGCAACACAACTGTGGAAATATGCTGAACTAAATTAATTGGTCATAAATCACAATAAAACTGAACTCGTACTATTTACTGCTGGGAAGGTTGCTCGCCCACGTATGCTGCTGGAAACAGTAGAAATTAGATATTTGCACTCTTATAAATATCTGGGGGTGGATTTTGAAAGCAGGGGCAATTATGAGCAGTGCATTCAGCATCGTAAAATAAAAGCGGCACAATTGACTGATTTTGTGTGAACCTGTAGATCATTGCAGAGTGGCTACTCCATGTGGGGTGCTCGACAATTATATGTGCAATGTTTGTTACCTATGATAACTTATAGCCTGGAGGCACTTCTTACTATGAATCTTGACTGGCTCCAGATCATAGAAGGACATTTTTGGGCCTACCGCAATGTATCCCCATGGCTATCCTCAGGCTTGAACTGGGAATACCGTCTATGAAAGCGATAGTCCTGGGGAAAAGGGCAGAATTATACCTCAAAATCCGCTCCTGCCCTAACACTGCCCTATTCCAGTCCCTAAAGGAGGCTCTGATGGTAGGTACGCAATCTAAGTTAACTACTGCGATGAATAGCCTTCTTGAGTCAATGAGTTGGACACCCCATTGGGAAGAGGACTCTGAATACATAAAGCACCATACGTGCAAACGATTAAAACTCTGGGATTGGCAGCAGAATTATGCCCATCCAGCTAGCCTAAAAAGCGATCAGTTAGTGCCCCATGTTTTATATACCTATAAAAAAGCACAAAGATACCTGAACCTCTGCCCATCGGAACATCTTGGGCGATTCATTCTATTATTACTAATCAATCACCTTCCAACTCTGTCGACTCTAGGACCTGAAAGAGCCATACCTGAACTGGATAGATATTGCAGGTTGTGTAAACAACGAACTGCCCCAGAAACAGCCAGGCACATACTTACATGCTGCACTATACTCACCACTAGCTATACTAGGATCTATGGGATGCATGTCCATAATATTGACCACATTATGGGAAAGGATTTCTGGCACCGGTGTGTAAATACCCTCAGTGTTAAGCTTCAAATATCACTTTTTAGAGTTTGGAATGACGCTGACAAAATGATGAACTCGGAGTTAACACTTGGGCGCAGAAATAATAATAATAGATAATAAATTACATTCAATAACCACCTCTGTAAATAAGTGATGGTTAATGTCCATCTTTTGTTATTGTAATTGAAATAACAATGCTCACCGTGTCTACTAGAAAGTCTGTTATCTGATGGGTAGCACTGAAATCACAACATTGATGATCCTCCAAATTGTTTGTTTGCTATGGTCCTTTGATTTTTCAATTAACTATTTTCAATTAACTATTTCTCTTCCTCCTTTTTACTCATTTAATCTATTTTTATTTCTATTGACATTTTCATTCACTCTTATTCTTCCTTCTATCTCTTTATACTGAATCAGAATATGATTTTATGATTCAGCTTGAATTTTTTTACATTGAATTGTAAGTTGGAAAATATGTATTTTGCTTATGTGTAAAGTTTTATATAAAACTATCACATTAAAATAACTAGATTATGAAGCAAGGTTGGCATATGTCCAATTCATACCCAACAATATCACAACATATACATTTCGTATGAAGCTACATTAGTTCTCAAAGTAACATGTGTCTAATTGGTCTATTTTCACATCAGATGGTCAAATGGTTTTCCAGTATCTATTTTGTTTTATATCCCCTGCATACGTTGATATTCTTGTCATTCTGCCCTGTGGGTTGGAGCAATTTTAGTAATATTGCTCTAAATGATTGGTACATCATGGCTGGCTGAATGTATGTTGGGACCTATCTAAGGAGATGCGAACTATGGTCTCAAAAGTTTGAAAATGTGGACAAAGGAAGTGAAAAGGGTCTGACATGCAGGTATTAACTTTTTACAAGAATGGTGCCAAGGAGAATTCTTCATTCATTCCTAATAGTTCCAATGCACACAATTTGTGGATCCAGAGCATATCTCTTTGTGAGATTAATTCTGGCAGATTGCCTCCTCTTGGGGAGGTTTTGTGATGGCCTTTAAAATTACAAATCTGAGTTGTGCTATTGTTTGTTTGAATCGATATTTGTGAATACTGGTTATTTGAAGTTGTTTTCTGATGTTTGATTTATGCTCTGAAATTCTTTCTTTAATTTTTCTAGTGGTTTGACCCACATAGAATTTACCACAGGGGCAAATTAGCCTGTGGATAACAAATTTCGTATCACATGTGGCATAATGATGAAATTACATTTTTTGTCCTGTTCATGGGTGTCTGATCTGGTCACCCTTTTGTACATTGCAGCAATGGCAACAATTGAGACAGGGAAAGGTACCACATTTTGGTTTGTTCAAAAAGAGTTTTGGATTCTTTCTGCTTTGACTAAGTTGACTAACAAGTTGTGTCCTCTTGTGTATGCATTCAATGGGGCTTTCAGAAACAATTTGCACAGTTGTGGATCCAGTCTAGTGATCGTCCAGTTCTTTTTAAGTACCCGATTGATCTGCATGCTTTGTATGGAATATTTGGTGAGATATATCAATGATGGAGCCTTTGCTTTTTTCTTCAGTAGTGATCCTTTCTCTAAACCATTTCGTCTGTTCAGCAACAGCTTCACCATATTTGAGATTCTTAATCTTAGTAATTGACTCAATGATAGATTATTCTAGAAGTGTTGTGGATGTACACTGGTGTAGTGTTGTGTACATCTGTTGGTTTGCGATAGATTGAGGTGTTAAGGGTATTATTGATTGGTGTGATTTTAACATCTAAGAAATGGACATTGGGAGTTGCAATTTCTATTGTAAATTGAATTCTGCAATTAGTCATTTAAATATTTAACAAAAACAAACCGTTCTTCTCTTGGACCTATCCAGATGCCAAATATGTCGTCAGTGAACTTCTTCCATATTGTGAACTTTATAGACCAATAAGTTTAGTTTAGTTTATTATTTGTATAGCGCCGCCTGGCCCTAGGGCATCCAGGCGCTTGCGATGAATACAACAAGAATAATACAACAGAAATGTACAAACCGATTACATATTTACAAATTTACAGTCTTGGTGCATGCTAGTAAGGTAGGGCTAGGCAGTTTACGTTTCTTTGGATAGAAGCCAAATTTTGGTGTTGTCTAAATCTGTGAAAGGAAGGTTCTGATCTCAGCTCGAGTGGAAGTGAATTCCAAAGTTTGGAGGCAAGCACGGGGAAGCTGGAGCTACCTGCTTTTTGGAGCTTAAATCTTGGGATATTTAAGCAATGTGTTTGAGCTGATCTGGTAGGGCGCGCTGGGGTGTGGTGATTGAGATTGTCGGATAGGTATCTGGGTGCTTGGTTAGCTAGGCATTTGTGTGTGAGTGAGATGGTTTTATATTCAATTCTTTGTGGTATGGATAGCCAATGGCAGGTGCGTCTGGCGTCCGAAATGTGTTCATGTTTGGGTATGTTCAGGGCTGCTCGCAAGGCGTTGTTTTGTATGACTTGTAGTTTGTTGATGTTTTTCTGACTGGTTCCTAAGTATAACGCATTGCAGTAGTCAACTTTGGAAAGGACTAGCGCTCTGGCTAAGGTGATGCAGTTGGATGGTGAGAGGTAAGGTCTGCTGGCATTGATGAGTTTACAGGTGTACGCAGTGGCTGATGATATGGAATTGATCTGTCTTGTCAGTGTGAGGGAGGAGTCGAGGTAGATTCCTAGGGTTTTGACGCTGTTAGAGACGATGATGTTATTGCCGTCTATAGTGAATGCTTGATAGAGTTTGTCGAGTTTATTAAGTCTGGGTTGGGAACCTAGGAGAAGAAGTTCGGTCTTGTCGTCATTGAGGCATAGGCCATGCTTGGCCATCCATTCTTGGATAATGGAATAAATGTTGTTGAGAGCAGTGAGGTCGGTGGAGTAGTCGCCTGTTAAAGGGATCAGTATTTGGGTGTCATCTGCGAAGTTGGTGTAGATGACACCCAAGCGGTCCAATATGTCAAAGAAGGGTTTCGTGAACACATTATATAGAGTGGGGGAGACGCAGGAGCCCTGGGGGACACCGCAAGTGACTGGGGCTGGGATGGCAGAGGCTGTGGGTGCGTAGACTCTCATGGATCTGTTAAGGAAGGAATGGATCCATGCGTTGGCGTTATCTGAAAATTTGGCTGCTGAGGATAGATGTTTGCAGAGGATGTCGTGGTTGACCAGGTCGAAGGCGGCCGATAAGTCAAGAAGGAGAAGGATGGCTAGTTTACCATTGTCTTTAATGTTGTCCGTCTGTATCTTAAGGTCAATCAGGGCGGTCTCAGTGCCGTGTTTGGGGCGGAATCCTGATTGTCTGAGTCCTAGTAAGTTATTTTTCTCAAGGTGGTTCTGTATCTGAAGATAGGCAGCTCTGTCGAGGATTTTTAGTAGGAAGGGTACGGTCGTAATGGGTCTGTAGTTGGTGGGGACATTAGGGTCAAGGGTGGGCTTCTTAAGTAAAGGAAGAACCCAGGAGTCCTTGAGGTTGTTGGGCACTATGTTGGAGGTGAAAGATGAGTTGATGAGGGAAGTGATGAAGGGAGCAAGTTGTTTGGCTGCATCTTTAATGACTGGGGCTGGGCAGGTATCGCCTTGGCATTTGGACGGTTTAACCCTTTAAGTGCCATGGGTATTTCTCCCCAGTGCCAGAGCCTTTTTTTGGTGATTTTGGTATGTGGCCATTCAATGGCTTGTAACTTTTTTGTTACATGAGATATCTCGGCCAAATTTGGCTCCTTTTCTTCCCACATGTAGGCGGTCGTAACGCCACCCAGGAATCCCAGGTTGCTGTAGGGGGGTGAGAGAAAATAAGGAAAATGTGCGAAAATTTTGGGTTTTTTCAAAAAATGCCAATAAAATGATGCACAAAGAAGCCTGTGGTTTTTTCCTTGTAAGAGCTAGGAACAAATGGTTTGCTGTGCTGAGTTCCCCAATGTGTTGGCTTTCAGGAACAGGTTGAGTGGAAATGGAAAAAAATTATTTTGATGGGGATATCAACCGTTTTGTGAGAGGTAGGCGATTTTTGCCATTTTTGCCAATTGGACATGCATGGACGGAATGGAAGAAAAGGGCAGGAAAGCCAAATTGGAGGACAGAAAGGCATATATTTCTGAAAAGTAGACAAAATTCCAAGTTTAGGAAGGGGTGATTTGTATAGGTCAGGCAACAACTAGGTAGGGGAAACTGCCATCGAATGGGGGAAAAGCGGGAAAATGACTGAACAAAACGGTATGTGTTGGACATGGTTGGCTTGGTACGGCAATGGCTTCTATGAATTTTGAGAAAAGCAATGCTCCGCTACATTCCCCCGACTCTTGCAGTTAGGAGAGCATACCATTTTTGTAGTGTTTGTACAAAACAAGCAATACCACAAGCCAAACACTGAGCCATGGTACACAGGAGTTTTACGCTCACGGCCTGACCAGACGCACTTAGCATGTGTAAATTGGGAAAACCAATGTGGTGAGGAACGGCAGCCATACATTTTTTGAAAGAGCACAGGCAGACCTTTTCAAGGGTAGGTGACTTGTGCAGGTTACAAAAGTGTATGGTGGCTAAAGCAGCGACTAAATGTAGGTCACATTTGGGAAAAGAAAGGGTTGTGAGACAAAGGGCTCCAGCAAATGGGTCAAAACGTTATGAAAACCACACAAACACAACACATGGCCTACCGTCCCGCGTTCCCACAGGTGTCCCGATGAAAACGGTACCTCACATGTGTGGGTGCACCTACCTGGCCGCCAAGGGGAAAGCCCAAAACACAAGTAACCCCAAGTCTGTTTTCACACCGGAAATGTCACACTCTCCCATCATACAGATATGGGCCTCGGGTGTCCAAGCCACCGAGGAAAACAGGGAACCCCATGCATTTCCGAAAAGAGGACACCCGTGGGAATCCGCAGAGGTATGATATGCCCAAATTGCCCCAGAATTTATTACCCAGACACCCCTGCAAAGTCCGAAATGTGGGGAAAAAATGCTTTTTCCGCACATTTCGCTCGATGCACCCATCGAAACACGCCCCCAACAACACATGGCCTACCGTCCCGCGTTCCCACAGGTGTCCCGATGAAAACGGTACCTCACATGTGTGGGTGCACCTACCTGGCCGCCAAGGGGAAAGCCTAAAACACAAGTAACCCCAAGTCTGTTTTCACACCGGAAATGTCACACTCTCACATCATACAGATATGGGCCTCGGGTGTCCAAGCCACCAAGGAAAACAGGGAACCCCATGCATTTCCGGAAAGAGGACACCCGTGGGAATCCGCAGAGGTATGATATGCCCAAATCGCCCCAGAATTTATTACCCAGACACCCCCGCAAAGTCCGAAATGTGGGAAAAAATACGCATTTTCCTCACATTTCGCTCGACTCACCCATCGAAACACGCCCCCAACAACACATGGCCTACCGTCCCGCGTTCCCACAGGTGTCCCGATGAAAACGGTACCTCACATGTGTGGGTGCACCTACCTGGCCGCCAAGGGGAAAGCCTAAAACACAAGTAACCCCAAGTCTGTTTTCAGAGGGAAAACTCAGACATTCTGCCGACCGGCACAATGTACAGATATGGGCCTCGGGTGTCCAAGCCACCGAGGAAAACAGGGAACCCCATGCATTTCCGAAAAGAGGACACCAGTGGGAATCCGCAGAGGTATGATATGCCCAAATTGCCCCAGAATTTATTACCCAGACACCCCCGCAAAGTCCGAAATGTGGGAAAAAATACGCATTTTCCTCACATTTCGCTCGACTCACCCATCGAAACACGCCCCCAACAACACATGGCCTACCGTCCCGCGTTCCCACAGGTGTCCCGATGAAAACGGTACCTCACATGTGTGGGTGCACCTACCTGGCCGCCAAGGGGAAAGCCTAAAACACAAGTAACCCCAAGTCTGTTTTCAGAGGGAAAACTCAGATATTCTGCCGACCGGCACAATGTACAGATATGGGCCTCGGGTGTCCAAGCCACCGAGGAAAACAGGGAACCCCATGCATTTCCGAAAAGAGGACACCCGTGGGAATCCGCAGAGGTATGATATGCCCAAATTGCCCCAGAATTTATTACCCAGACACCCCTGCAAAGTCCGAAATGTGGGGAAAAAAACGCTTTTTCCGCACATTTCGCTCGACGCACCCATCGAAACACGCCCCCCACAACACATGGCCTACCGTCACGCGTTCCCACAGGTGTCCCGATGAAAACGGTACCTCACATGTGTGCGTGCACCTACCTGGCCGCCAAGGGGAAAGCCTAAAACACAAGTAACCCCAAGTCTGTTTTCACACCGGAAATGTCACACTCTCACATCATACAGATATGGGCCTCGGGTGTCCAAGCCACCAAGGAAAACAGGGAACCCCATGCATTTCCGGAAAGAGGACACCCGTGGGAATCCGCAGAGGTATGATATGCCCAAATCGCCCCAGAATTTATTACCCAGACACCCCCGCAAAGTCCGAAATGTGGGAAAAAATACGCATTTTCCTCACATTTCGCTCGACTCACCCATCAAAACACGCCCCCCACAACACATGGCCTACCGTCCCGCGTTCCCACAGGTGTCCCGATGAAAACGGTACCTCACATGTGTGGGTGCACCTACCTGGCCGCCAAGGGGAAAGCCTAAAACACAAGTAACCCCAAGTCTGTTTTCACACCGGAAATGTCACACTCTCACATCATACAGATATGGGCCTCGGGTGTCCAAGCCACCGAGGAAAACGGGGAACCCCATGCATTTTCGAAAAGAGGACACCCGTGGGAATCCGCAGGGGTGTGATTTGCGCCCATCGCCCCAGATTTTTTTACCCAGACAGCCCTGCAAAGTCGGAAATATGGGGAAAAAAAATGCTTTTTCCGCACATTTCGCTTGCCGCACCCATCGAAACACGCCCCCCACAACACGTGGCCTACCGTCCCGCGTTCCCACAGGTGTCCCGATGAAAACGGTACCTCACATGTGTGGGTGCACCTACCTGGCCGCCAAGGGGAAAGCCTAAAACACAAGTAACCCCAAGTCTGTTGTCAGAGGGAAATCTCAGACATTCTGCCGACCGGCGCAACTTACAGATATGGGCCTCGGGTGTCCAAGCCACCGAGGAAAACAGGGAACCCCATGCATTTTCGAAAAGAGGACACCCGTGGGAATCCGCAGAGGTGTGATTTGCGCCCATTGCCCCAGATTTTTTTACCCAGACAGCCCTGCAAAGTCGGAAATGTGGGGAAAAAACCGCTTTTTCCGCACATTTCGCTCGCCGCACCCGTCGAAACGCGCCCCCCACAACACGTGGCCTACCGTCCCGCGTTCCCACAGGTGTCCCGATGAAAACGGTACCTCAAATGTGTGGGTGCACCTACCTGGCCGCCAAGGGGAAAGCCTAAAACACAAGTAACCCCAAGTCTGTTGTCCATTCTGCCGACCGGCGCAACTTACAGATATGGGCCTCGGGTGTCCAAGCCACCGAGGAAAACAGGGAACCCCATGCATTTTCGAAAAGAGGACACCCGTGGGAATCCGCAGAGGTGTGATTTGCGCCCATCGCCCCAGATTTTTTTACCCAGACAGCCCTGCAAAGTCGGAAATGTGGGGAAAAAACCGCTTTTTCCGCACATTTCACTCGCCGCACCCATCGAAACACGCCCCCCACAACACGTGGCCTACCGTCCCGCGTTCCCACAGGTGTCCCGATGAAAACGGTACCTCACATGTGTGGGTGCACCTACCTGGCCGCCAAGGGGAAAGCGTAAAACACAAGTAACCCCAAGTCTGTTGTCAGAGGGAAATCTCAGACATTCTGCCGACCGGCGCAACTTACAGATATGGGCCTCGGGTGTCCAAGCCACCGAGGAAAACAGGGAACCCCATGCATTTTCGAAAAGAGGACACCCGTGGTTAATCCGCAGAGGTGTGATTTGCGCCCATCGCCCCAGATTTTTTTACCCAGACAGCCCTGCAAAGTCGGAAATGTGGGGAAAAAACCGCTTTTTCCGCACATTTCGCTCGCCGCACCCGTCGAAACGCGCCCCCCACAACACGTGGCCTACCGTCCCGCGTTCCCACAGGTGTCCCGATGAAAACGGTACCTCACATGTGTGGGTGCACCTACCTGGCCGCCAAGGGGAAAGCCTAAAACACAAGTAACCCCAAGTCTGTTGTCCATTCTGCCGACCGGCGCAACTTACAGATATGGGCCTCGGGTGTCCAAGCCACCGAGGAAAACAGGGAACCCCATGCATTTTCGAAAAGAGGACACCCGTGGGAATCCGCAGAGGTGTGATTTGCGCCCATCGCCCCAGATTTTTTTACCCAGACAGCCCTGCAAAGTCGGAAATGTGGGGAAAAAAACGCTTTTTCCGCACATTTCGCTCGCCGCACCCATCGAAACGCGCCCCCCACAACACGTGGCCTACCGTCCCGCATTCCCACAGGTGTCCCGATGAAAACGGTACCTCACATGTGTGGGTGCACCTACCTGGCCGCCAAGGGGAAAGCCTAAAACACAAGTAACCCCAAGTCTGTTTTCACACCGGAAATGTCACACTCTCACATCATACAGATATGGGCCTCGGGTGTCCAAGCCACCGAGGAAAACGGGGAACCCCATGCATTTTCGAAAAGAGGACACCCGTGGGAATCCGCACAGGTGTGATTTGCGCCCATCGCCCCAGATTTTTTTACCCAGACAGCCCTGCAAAGTCGGAAATGTGGGAAAAAAACGCTTTTTCCGCACATTTCGCTCGCCGCACCCTTCGAAACACGCCCCCCACAACACATGGCCTACCGTCCCGCGTTCCCACAGGTGTCCCAATGAAAACGGTACCTCACATGTGTGGGTGCACCTACCTGGCCGCCAAGGGGAAAGCCTAAAACACAAGTAACCCCAAGTCTGTTGTCAGAGGGAAATCTCAGACATTCTGCCGACCGGCGCAACTTACAGATATGGGCCTCGGGTGTCCAAGCCACCGAGGAAAACAGGGAACCCCATGCATTTTCGAAAAGAGGACACCCGTGGTTAATCCGCAGAGGTGTGATTTGCGCCCATCGCCCCAGATTTTTTTACCCAGACAGCCCTGCAAAGTCGGAAATGTGGGGAAAAAAACGCTTTTTCCGCACATTTCGCTCGCCGCACCCGTCGAAACGCGCCCCCACAACACGTGGCCTACCGTCCCGCGTTCCCACAGGTGTCCCGATGAAAACGGTACCTCACATGTGTGGGTGCACCTACCTGGCCGCCAAGGGGAAAGCCTAAAACACAAGTAACCCCAAGTCTGTTGTCCATTCTGCCGACCGGCGCAACTTACAGATATGGGCCTCGGGTGTCCAAGCCACCGAGGAAAACAGGGAACCCCATGCATTTTCGAAAAGAGGACACCCGTGGGAATCCGCAGAGGTGTGATTTGCGCCCATCGCCCCAGATTTTTTTACCCAGACAGCCCTGCAAAGTCGGAAATGTGGGGAAAAAAACGCTTTTTCCGCACATTTCACTCGCCGCACCCATCGAAACACGCCCCCCACAACACGTGGCCTACCGTCCCGCGTTCCCACAGGTGTCCCGATGAAAACGTTACCTCACATGTGTGGGTGCACCTACCTGGCCGCCAAGGGGAAAGCCTAAAACACAAGTAACCCCAAGTCTGTTGTCAGAGGGAAATCTCAGACATTCTGCCGACCGGCGCAACTTACAGATATGGGCCTCGGGTGTCCAAGCCACCGAGGAAAACAGGGAACCCCATGCATTTTCGAAAAGAGGACACCCGTGGGAATCCGCAGAGGTGTGATTTGCGCCCATCGCCCCAGATTTTTTTACCCAGACAGCCCTGCAAAGTCGGAAATGTGGGGAAAAAACCGCTTTTTCCGCACATTTCGCTCGCCGCACCCGTCGAAACGCGCCCCCCACAACACGTGGCCTACCGTCCCGCGTTCCCACAGGTGTCCCGATGAAAACGGTACCTCACATGTGTGGGTGCACCTACCTGGCCGCCAAGGGGAAAGCCTAAAACACAAGTAACCCCAAGTCTGTTGTCCATTCTGCCGACCGGCGCAACTTACAGATATGGGCCTCGGGTGTCCAAGCCACCGAGGAAAACAGGGAACCCCATGCATTTTCGAAAAGAGGACACCCGTGGGAATCCGCAGAGGTGTGATTTGCGCCCATCGCCCCAGATTTTTTTACCCAGACAGCCCTGCAAAGTCGGAAATGTGGGGAAAAAAACGCTTTTTCCGCACATTTCGTTCGCCGCACCCATCGAAACACGCCCCCCACAACACATGGCCTACCGTCCCGCGTTCCCACAGGTGTCCCGATGAAAACGGTACCCCACATGTGTGGGTGCACCTACCTGGCCGCCAAGGGGAAAGCCTAAAACACAAGTAACCCCAAGTCTGTTGGCAGAGGGAAATCTCAGACATTCTGCCGAGCCGCGCAACTTACAGATATGGGCCTCGGGTGTCCAAGCCACCGAGGAAAACAGGGAACCCCAGGCATTTTCGAAAAGAGGACACCCGTGGGAATCCGCAGAGGTGTGATTTGCGCCCATTGCCCCAGATTTTTTTACCCAGACAGCCCTGCAAAGTCGGAAATGTGGGGAAAAAACCGCTTTTTCCGCACATTTCGCTCGCCGCACCCATCGAAACGCGCCCCCCACAACACATGGCCTACCGTCCCGCGTTCCCACAGGTGTCCCGATGAAAACGGTACCTCACATGTGTGGGTGCACCTACCTGGCCGCCAAGGGGAAAGCCTAAAACACAAGTAACCCCAAGTCTGTTGTCCATTCTGCCGACCGGCGCAACTTACAGATATGGGCCTCGGGTGTCCAAGCCACCGAGGAAAACAGGGAACCCCATGCATTTCTGAAAAGAGGACACCCGTGGGAATCCGCAGAGGTGTGATTTGCGCCCATCGCCCCAGATTTTTTCACCCAGACAGCCCTGCAAAGTCGGAAATGTGGGGAAAAAAACGCTTTTTCCACACATTTCGCTCGCCGCACCCATCGAAACGCGCCCCCCACAACACATGGCCTACCGTCCCGCGTTCCCACAGGTGTCCCGATGAAAACGGTACCTCACATGTGTGGGTGCACCTACCTGGCCGCCAAGGGGAAAGCCTAAAACACAAGTAACCCCAAGTCTGTTGGCAGAGGGAAATCTCAGACATTCTGCCGAGCCGCGCAACTTACAGATATGGGCCTCGGGTGTCCAAGCCACCGAGGAAAACAGGGAACCCCAGGCATTTTCGAAAAGAGGACACCCGTGGGAATCCGCAGAGGTGTGATTTGCGCCCATCGCCCCAGATTTTTTTACCCAGACAGCCCTGCAAAGTCGGAAATGTGGGGAAAAAAACGCTTTTTCCGCACATTTCGCTCGCCGCACCCATCGAAACGCGCCCCCCACAACACATGGCCTACCGTCCCGCGTTCCCACAGGTGTCCCGATGAAAACGGTACCCCACATGTGTGGGTGCACCTACCTGGCCGCCAAGGGGAAAGCCTAAAACACAAGTAACCCCAAGTCTGTTGGCAGAGGGAAATCTCAGACATTCTGCCGACCGGCGCAACTTACAGATATGGGCCTCGGGTGTCCAAACCACCGAGGAAAACAGGGAACCCCAGGCATTTTCGAAAAGAGGACACCCGTGGGAATCCGCAGAGGTGTGATTTGCGCCCATCGCCCCAGATTTTTTTACCCAGACAGCCCTGCAAAGTCGGAAATGTGCGGAAAAAGCGTTTTTTTCCCCACATTTCCGACTTTGCAGGGCTGTCTGGGTAAAAAAATCTGGGGCGATGGGCGCAAATCACACCTCTGCGGATTCCCACGGGTGTCCTCTTTTCGAAAATGCATGGGGTTCCCTGTTTTCCTCGGTGGCTTGGACACCCGAGGCCCATATCTGTAAGTTGCGCCGGTCGGCAGAATGTCTGAGATTTCCCTCTGACAACAGACTTGGGGTTACTTGTGTTTTAGGCTTTCCCCTTGGCGGCCAGGTAGGTGCACCCACACATGTGAGGTACCGTTTTCATCGGGACACCTGTGGGAACGCGTGACGGTAGGCCATGTGTTGTGGGGGGCGCGTTTCGATGGGTGCGGCGAGCGAAATGTGCGGAAAAAGCGTTTTTTTCCCCACATTTCCGACTTTGCAGGGCTGTCTGGGTAAAAAAATCTGGGGCGATGGGCGCAAATCACACCTCTGCAGATTCCCAAGGGTGTCCTCTTTTCGAAAATGCATGGGGTTCCCTGTTTTCCTCGGTGGCTTGGACACCCGAGGCCCATATCTGTAAGTTGCGCCGGTCGGCAGAATGGACAACAGACTTGGGGTTACTTGTGTTTTAGGCTTTCCCCTTGGCGGCCAGGTAGGTGCACCCACACATGTGAGGTACCGTTTTCATCGGGACACCTGTGGGAATGCGGGACGGTAGGCCATGTGTTGTGGGGGGCGCGTTTCGATGGGTGCGGCGAGCGAAATGTGCGGAAAAAGCGGTTTTTTCCCCACATTTCCGACTTTGCAGGGCTGTCTGGGTAAAAAAATCTGGGGCGATGGGTGCAAATCACACCTCTGCGGATTCCCACGGGTGTCCTCTTTTCGGAAATGCATGGGGTTCCCTGTTTTCCTCGGTGGCTTGGACACCCGAGGCCCATATCTGTAAGTTGCGCCGGTCGGCAGAATGGACAACAGACTTGGGGTTACTTGTGTTTTAGGCTTTCCCCTTGGTGGCCAGGTAGGTGCACCCACACATGTGAGGTACCGTTTTCATCGGGACACCTGTGGGAACGCGGGACGGTAGGCCATGTGTTGTGGGGGGCGCGTTTCGATGGGTGCGGCGAGCGAAATGTGCGGAAAAAGCGTTTTTTTCCCCACATTTCCGACTTTGCAGGGCTGTCTGGGTAAAAAAATCTGGGGGCAATGGGCGCAAATCACACCTCTGCGGATTCCCACGGGTGTCCTCTTTTCGAAAATGCATGGGGTTCCCTGTTTTCCTCGGTGGCTTGGACACCGAGGCCCATATCTGTAAGTTGCGCCGGTCGGCAGAATGGACAACAGACTTGGGGTTACTTGTGTTTTAGGCTTTCCCCTTGGCGGCCAGGTAGGTGCACCCACACATGTGAGGTACCGTTTTCATCGGGACACCTGTGGGAACGCGGGACGGTAGGCCACGTGTTGTGGGGGGCGCGTTTCGATGGGTGCGGCGAGTGAAATGTGCGGAAAAAGCGTTTTTTTCCCCACATTTCCGACTTTGCAGGGCTGTCTGGGTAAAAAAATCTGGGGCGATGTGCGCAAATCAGACCTCTGTGCTTTCCCACGGGTGTCCTCTTTTGGGAAATGCATGGGGTTCCCTGTTTTCCTTGCTGGCTTCGACACCCTAGGCCCAAATCTGTAGGTTGCCCACATGAATAAATTGTGCTGTGGCGAAAGGCTTGGGGTTACCAGCGGGTTACCCTTTTCCTTTTGCGACCCCGGTAGGTGCACCCACACATGCGAGGTACCTTTTTCGTCGGAACACCTGTGGGAACACGAGAAGGTATGACATCTGCTGTTGGCGACGTGTTTCGGTGAGTGGACACAGGGAAATGTCTCTGAAATTGGCCGGAAATGAAGACAAATCTCAGACATTTCCCTCTGGCCACTCACCGAAACACACCGCCAACAACACGTGGGCTACCTTCCCGCATCGCCACACGTGTCCCAATGAGAGGCTGACCTCTTTGTGTGCAGGTGTGGTACCTGAGTGACAATGGGCACATCTTTAGTATAGTAACTTCGCTGTAGTGCGCTTAGGAAACAGTAAAGTACTGCCAGTAAGCCATTTCACATGCACCTTTCCTCACACTTCCCATACATAGCAGACGCAATGCAGTTAGACACGCAAGGTGGGATTTAGCACAAGGACCAACCTCCTTGTATTGCACAAGAAGGTTTGTCCTTGTGAGCAGTGATGCCACGTCAAGGCACCCACCGGATCACTGGCTATTCGTATCCCTTTCGTGTCTGCAGTCAGTTGGCATCCATTTCAGCAGTTGCACTTCTACGAAATCACTAGCACCGGAGCAAGTGTATCTACACATGAGCATATCTACACACTTATACCACATGGACATCTGTGTACAATGCAACTGTGTCTCTAGCAATATCTTAACTATCATTTGGCATCAATTTCATAGCAACTGTGTCTGCATGCAAACTTTATGTGCTGGCAATCACATGTGGACAGTGATAGCAAGTGCATACTGCCTGACTTCACTACCCTGCCCTACAGGCGCTATCTTCCACACCAGCTTTCAGTATGCCCATAGCAACTATGGCCAAACATTCTTATGTCCCACCGTACCCACACAAAACAGCCATCCTGCAAAATGACAATCATTTCGTCACTGCTGGAAAAGTCCATTCACAGAAATTGCAACTGCATGCTCTTTGTATCTTTACCTAATTCACACACCAATCATATCCAATTCATTCCTACAGATGACGTGTCACTTACACCACACATAACATTACTCGAGGTAAAACAATAAACAAGGCAGGATCTTACGAGGTACGCAAGACACCGCTGCCATATAGTTGGTGTCCAAGTACCACTTTCATGACACTTAGACCTCAAGGGAAGGAGCCAAAGTGGCGTGTAATATTTTGAAAAAACACCCCTTGAGTGGAGGGAACCTGAATGCTGTTCTGGTCTTCCACAACGCACGGCTTGAGTAGAGGGAGCGGGACTGGCCTTTCTTTGCTTGCCAAACCTTAAGTGGAAGGAGCCAGATTTGGGTTCCTGTCCAAAGTACGCCAGAAGCGGATGGGGTTTTCCAGACGTTTTTTTTTGTAAGGCAATCCCGAACAGGAGCAAGCTGCACTCCCATAGGGGAGTGACCCACAGTGCTCCACCCTTCTTCTCCATGGCCCGCCTCAACTAGAGGCAGTGGAGTGGCATTCCTTTCCAAGATGCGCCTTCTTTGGACGTAACAAGCATTGCGTTACTTTGCAAGGCACACCACGCGCAGAGGGAGCTAGACTGCCTTTTCCTTAGGAGGCAGACCTGAAGGGAAAGGTACCGGGGGTGATGTCTCTTTCCCAGGCAGGCCTCAAGTGGAGGGGGCAGGACTAGCATTGCTTGCCAAAGCACGCCAAAGGGGAGTAAAGCAGAGTGCTGTCCCCACCTACTCCAAGGCACACCTCAAGTGGAGGGAGCTAGAGTGGCATTTCTTTCAAAGATGCGCCTGCTTTGGACGTAACAAGCATTGCGTTACTTTGCAAGGCACACCACGCGCAGAGGGAGCTAGACTGCCTTTTCCTTAGGAGGCAGACCTGAAGGGAAAGGTACCGGGGGTGATGTCTCTTTCCCAGGCAGGCCTCAAGTGGAGGGGGCAGGACTAGCATTGCTTGCCAAAGCACGCCAAAGGGGAGTAAAGCAGAGTGCTGTCCCCACCTACTCCAAGGCACACCTCAAGTGGAGGGAGCTAGAGTGGCATTTCTTTCAAAGATGCGCCTGCTTTGGACGTAACAAGCATTGCGTTACTTTGCAAGGCACACCACGCGCAGAGGGAGCTAGACTGCCTTTTCCTTAGGAGGCAGACCTGAAGGGAAAGGTACCGGGGGTGATGTCTCTTTCCCAGGCAGGCCTCAAGTGGAGGGGGCAGGACTAGCATTGCTTGCCAAAGCACGCCAAAGGGGAGTAAAGCAGAGTGCTGTCCCCACCTACTCCAAGGCACACCTCAAGTGGAGGGAGCTAGAGTGGCATTTCTTTCAAAGATGCGCCTGCTTTGGACGTAACAAGCATTGCGTTACTTTGCAAGGCACACCACGCGCAGAGGGAGCTAGACTGCCTTTTCCTTAGGAGGCAGACCTGAAGGGAAAGGTACCGGGGGTGATGTCTCTTTCCCAGGCAGGCCTCAAGTGGAGGGGGCAGGACTAGGATTGCTTGCCAAAGCACGCCAAAGGGGAGTAAAGCAGAGTGCTGTCCCCACCTACTCCAAGGCACACCTCAAGTGGAGGGAGCTAGAGTGGCATTTCTTTCAAAGATGCGCCTGCTTTGGACGTAACAAGCATTGCGTTACTTTGCAAGGCACACCACGCGCAGAGGGAGCTAGACTGCCTTTTCCTTAGGAGGCAGACCTGAAGGGAAAGGTACCGGGGGTGATGTCTCTTTCCCAGGCAGGCCTCAAGTGGAGGGGGCAGGACTAGCATTGCTTGCCAAAGCACGCCAAAGGGGAGTAAAGCAGAGTGCTGTCCCCACCTACTCCAAGGCACACCTCAAGTGGAGGGAGCTAGAGTGGCATTTCTTTCAAAGATGCGCCTGCTTTGGACGTAACAAGCATTGCGTTACTTTGCAAGGCACACCACGCGCAGAGGGAGCTAGACTGCCTTTTCCTTAGGAGGCAGACCTGAAGGGAAAGGTACCGGGGGTGATGTCTCTTTCCCAGGCAGGCCTCAAGTGGAGGGGGCAGGACTAGCATTGCTTGCCAAAGCACGCCAAAGGGGAGTAAAGCAGAGTGCTGTCCCCACCTACTCCAAGGCACACCTCAAGTGGAGGGAGCTAGAGTGGCATTTCTTTCAAAGATGCGCCTGCTTTGGACGTAACAAGCATTGCGTTACTTTGCAAGGCACACCATGCGCAGAGGGAGCTAGACTGCCTTTTCCTTAGGAGGCAGACCTGAAGGGAAAGGTACCGGGGGTGATGTCTCTTTCCCAGGCAGGCCTCAAGTGGAGGGGGCAGGACTAGCATTGCTTGCCAAAGCACGCCAAAGGGGAAAGACCCGCATGGCACAACTCAAGTACAGGGACTCATAATGATTACTATTTCGTAGGCACGCCTCCAATGGAAGGAGCCTGATTAGCGTTCCTTTGCAAGTCACGCTTTGAGCTGAGGGATCTAGACTGATGTACATTTTCTTGGCAGGCCTCAAGGGAAAGCTACGGCTGTGGTTGCCTTTCCAAGGCAGGCCTCAAGTGGAGGAAGCAGGACTAGCGATGCTCGTGAATGCACGCTAAATCAAGTGAAGTGAGTTGACATCCTGTTGCATTTTCATTGAAGGTACTCCTCCAGGGCAGGGTGCAAGAGTGCCATTCCTTTACAAGACATGCACGATTTCAGGGGCTAAGGGTCCCTTTCAAGGAATGATGGGCATTTTCGGAAATCAGTCGATCTCCCAATATTTTTCCTTTGTATGATACAAAAGGAAACAAGGCTGAAAGCAGAGGGCAGGCTGGGAAGGGCATTGGGGACAGTACACCCGAGTATCCTTCCTCTTTCCTTGTTTTGTACACACCTTACATTTTCGGTACGGTTGTGCCTTCGTGGCAGTGGGAGGAACATAATCACCAAAGTGTCGCTCTTGCAATCTGGCTACATCTTCGACCTCTGGAAAGGAGGGAATTTGTACATGAACATTAGCCAGAGATTGAACAATTTCTAATTCAAAATCCAAAAAGGAGAGCTTGTTTTGTGGAGTAGCTGCACGGTACACCACATAAGCATTGTACGTTGCCATATGCACAATGTGTGTGGCTAACTTTTTGTACCAGAAACGCGACTTGCGTTCAGCGTGGTATGACTCAAGCACTTGGTCATTTTTGTCTACTCCACCCATGTACTTGTTGTAATCCAGAATGCAATTGGGTTTCAACACTTGCTGAGTCTGCCTGCGCAGAGGGACAGCTGAAGTACTTTCATCATGAATAGTACTTAGCATGTACACATCCCTTTTGTCGCAGAATTTCACTGCTAACAATTCATCCTGCCGCAATGCCATACATTGTCCCTTAGCCAACTTCTTACACACAAGTTGTCTGGGGAAGCGTTTGCGGTTACTGCGGATTGTACCGCATGCGAGTGTGCCCACATTGAACAATTCCTTGAACAGTGGAATTCCGGTGTAGAAATTGTCTACATACAAATGATGTCCCTTGTGGAGCCATGGTGTGAGAAGATCCCAAACAATCTTCTCACTTGTCCCTAAATGGGCTGGGCAGCCCGGAGGGTTTAGGGTAGAGTCTTTACCGGTGTAGACTCTCATGCTGCTGACATACCCAGTGGTACTTTCACACAACATGTACATTTTAATCCCATATCGTGATCTCTTGCTAGGAATGTATTGCCTGAATACAAGGCGACCTTTGAACAACACCAACGATTCATCAATGGATATGTTCTGGCTAGGAACATACACCTCTGCAAATCGGTGAGTGAAATGGTCCAGAAATGGCTTAAGTTTGAACAGCCTATCAAAGTTTGGGTCCGTTTTGGGTAATGCTGCCGAGTTGTCATTGAAGTGCAACATACGGTGCAGTGCTTGAAAGCGATTTCTGCTCATTGTAGCTGAAAAAAACGGGCAATAAAGTGGTGCTACAGTAGTCCAGTACATTGCGACAGACGGCTTGTGTCCAATTCCCATGAGCAAAATGAGACCCCAAAACTGTCTCATTTCAACATCGTTTGTGGGTACCCATGCTTGTGCTCTGGAGTGGGGTTTCAGAGTGGGACCCCTAGACCTCAGGAACTGTGCAGCGTATAAATTGGTTTGCTCAACCACGTCTGCAATGAACCCATCATCAACAAAAAGGTTGAAAAAATCAATAGGCTGAAACCCTTCTGTATTCACTGTGCACCCTGATATACCAGTGAAAGGGGGCACAACAGGCTGAGCCATTGCTGGAGGCACCCAGAGCGACTCTTGAGTCATGTCAGGAACTGCCACATTGCGTGGCAGTCTTGCACGTCCCCTCCCCCTTACAGGTCCCCTGCGTGTGGGAAGTGTGCGAAAAGGTGGACGCACTCTTCCTTCCTCTTCATCATCAGATGATGACGATGATGAGTGGGAGGAGGGACTTTCGTCAATGGCCATCTCACTTCCCCAATCACTTCCCTCCTGCCCCTCAGAAGCACTATCTGTTTCAGAATGCATGTACACATCTGTGCCTTGCTCTGAGCCAGATTCCATCACTACAGCTAATGCCTCCGCACCAGACATTGATCGCCGAGAAGCCATGAGTACCTTCGCTATGGAACCCTTCAATGCCCAAAGACCAGATGAAGACTGAAACAAGAAGTATGTGTGCTTCTGAAAGTATGGAACGTAGCACAGTAAGTGGTATTCAGTGCCACAAACCTACTCCACACAGGTACACCAAAAGGTCCAGACTTTGCTCACTAACTGTAGCAGCCCTCTGCAATATGACGTACTCCCTGCACGCTACAATAAACAGAGTAGTACTTTGCAAACACTCACGTGAAATGCTAAGGACCAGCTGACTGCTTTCCTACAAGTGTGTAGACAGCTACAACACACCTGCACCTAAAAGAAAGAGAACAAAAAATCTATGGCCAATGTACTATTCCGCTAAACTGTACAGAAATACAAGCGTGGGGACGAGGATTTCAGCCACACTACCTATTCAGAAACAGCCAACATGCTTTGCACCATGCCCTCCCCCATGGGATGCTTGTGGATGGGAAATCGAGGTGAGAAGGAACCATGCAACGTATTAGTGATTGGGTGAGTTGAAAAGCCATAGGCAATGAAGAAGCAGAGAGGGAAGATAAATAAAGTACACGGCTGGCCCTTCCGGCCAACTGCTGGCACACTTTTGACAATAACACCTGCTCATTCATATAGGGGTGTCTATTGTAAGGGGAAAGCTCACATGGACAAAATTATTGCAAGGCCAAGCAAATTGATGTAGGCTGAAGCAAGTAGTGATGGGTACCAAAGAAATAAGTAGCAGAAACATACTAAATGCTTTGACATGCCATGAATGCAAACAATTGCTAGAAAGTGGAAGTCTCACTGCCAACATACTTACTACCACTTCTATTCACCTTTCAGATCTTCCAGTGTGTCCATCAGTCACTGGGCAAACTCCCCCTAAAATAGCGTCTGGGCAAAATCCATAATGTTTCCAATGAACAGCTCCATGCCTGTTTTGGAAAGGTGCACCCCATCTCTGTGAAACATCACAGCACCTTTGATATTGCCATGGTGAATGGTCCGTATTCTGGTGTTGCCCTCTGTCAGTTTAGTGAACTCGCCATTCATTTTCCACACCGAGCGGTTGATGGCCCTTCTATTCCCTTCAGTTCTCCAATCCATCCTGGGAATCATCTGGGACCAGGCCACCACAGTGTTTGGAAACCTCTCTGCAATCCATTCAAGGTCTGCCATGAGCTGCTCGCGTACCCCCTTCCGTCCCACAGACGCAAAATCATTTCCTCCCAGGTGAACCACTATAAGGTCAGGGGGGGGGGCCTTTCCTTTTGCTTGGGCAGCGACGATGGCTCCTCGGAGCTGGTGAAGGCGCATCCCCCCCACCCCAAACCAATGCACCGCAAGGCCATCCCTTCCAGACCCAGATGTAGGTGGCCCTCGGAAAAGTCGTGCAGCCCTTTGGATATAAGAGTGGCCGAAAATCCATACAACCCTCATCCTCACTAGGAAATGGAAACAGGAAAACCCCCATGATTATGGCTACACATACATTTTACCACATTACACAACAATTGCACCAACACATGACTCTTGTAACAATCCCAGACACACACTTCACCCATTCGGAAACCACCTCTCATTTGAGATAACAGTAGGTCGACACATAATTGCCACGTTATTTTCAGGGGAAGGAGGTGAAGAAGATAGTATGTCACCTTGTGCCAATAACACAGTTGTGCTGGCGCAATTGTAATCAGTAAAAGTTGTCTGCTCCTGTGGCCCACCGCCTGCCCAGCACGGTGGTAAGGTGACGTCCACATGCTACATCGTTACAATTTGGCAGGGTGACTAGTCTCACGGAGGATATGAAGTCCACAGGAAGTGTGCTTTGTACGCTCTGTGAATATAGGTACCCTGACAGAATGTGCCACATTTACCACAAATGGGTGCACCTTCAGACACTTTCAATGTGAGTGTTTCGGCCATAGCTCCAGGACCACTAGTGACCTTGGGGCCACTTCACTACCAAGGAAGGGAGGTGGACAAGGTCACACCCATCACCCACCACTACCCTACATAGCTTCCTGGTCAGCACTACAGCTTTCCTCTCCTGGAAGGGATTGGACCCTGCACACACTGCTGAATTTGGAGCCAAAATATCCACCTGGGGGACGGACGACCAAGGCCAATGACACCCCCCTCTCTAGCTACCTTGCGTTACAGTTTTTTCCCCCTGCAAAAGGATGGGGACCCTGACAGGGCACACTGGGACCACTGCTGAAATTGGACCACAGAAATGGTGAACTTTGCAGTGAAAGGAATGAGCTCTGTAACAAGTGTGCATAGCATGCTCAGAAAAAATGACCATCTATATAACTACTGGAAAAAAATGTTTAAAATTTGCTGCCAAACCTTTCCTTCTGCAAAGCAGCTGCCTTACTCAATGCAAGGCACACCCATCACTGGCCCCCGACCCTCCCCACTACCCTTTCCCACCCTTATCACTGACAATGCACCCACAATTCCTTCCACCACAGTAACCCTCCACCCCCACATTACCAAGTAATAAATGTTGTACTTACATAAGTCAGCAATAGCTTTTCAGTAGCCGAAACTGCAAAGGAAACATAAAAGATTTAAATTCAATGCTTTGCCTACCAATTACACATCCAAACTGTCTGGCAACTATCTGTACATTTTTCACTTCCTTCCACCACTTCCATGACACTTCTCAGTCATCTACCACTACGGAAGGCTAGACTGCAGACGGATTGGAAATGGAAAAAGACAAGTGGGCATATGGCATCCTGCAGAAAAAACATAAAAATAAATAAATCCCGGAAATCTGGCACCAACCCATCACTGTTTGGAAACATCTGTGCTATCCATTCCAGTTCCTCCATTAGCAGCTCATGTATCCCTTCCCCTCCCACAGACGCTAAATCTTTTCCTCCCAGGTGCACCACTGTAGGGTGTTGGGTTTGCATCTCCTTTTGCATGGACATCGCTGATGGCTCCTCTGAGCTGGTGAAAGCACTTCCCCCTAACCCCAAACCAATGTACCAGGAGGGCATCCCTTTGAGAGCCAGATGTGGTTGGCCCTCGGAAAATCGTGCAGCCCTTTGGGTGAAAGAGTAGGCAATTATCTACACAACCCTCATCGTCACTATGATATGGAAACAAGTGAACCCCCATGAATAAGCCTATACATACAGTTTACCAACTAGCTGAATGATTGTGTGAACACATGGCTCTTGTAACACTCCCAGACACACACTTCACCTATTCGGACATGCACCTCTCATGTGAATTTACAGTAGGTCATTACGTAATTGGCACTTGTGTTTTAGGGGAAGGAGGTGAGGAAGACAGTATGTCACCTTGTGCCAATAACACAGTTCTGCTGGGGCAATTGTAATCAGTAAAGGTTGTCTGCTCCTGTGGCCCACCGCCTGCACTGCACGGTAGTAAAGTGACTTCCACATGCTACACCATTACACTTTGGCAGGGTGACTAGTCTGACAGAGGATATGACCTGTGCAGCAAGGGTGTTTTGTAACCTCTCCGAATATAGTTCCTCTGACAGAATGTGCCCCTTTCATTACACATGCATGCACATTTGGACTCTTTGATTGTGAGAAATTGGGGCGCAGCTCCTAAAGTACTGGTGAACTTGGGGCCATTCAACTACCAAGGCAGAGAGGCAGCCAAGGTCACACACATCAACCACCACCACACTACATCTCTGCCTGGCCAGCACTGCAGCTTTCCCCTCTAGGACGGGATGGGGACCGTGCCGGGGCACCCTGCACCCACTGCTGCTTTTGAGGGACAAAATATCCATCTGGGAGATGGACGCCCAAGGGCAATGACTTAATCCCCCACCCCTCCTGCCCCTCTAGCTACCCTGCGTTACAGGTTTTCCCCCTGCAAAAGGATGGGGAGCCAGGCGGGGCTCACTGGGACGACTGCTGGAAAAGGACCACAGAAATGGTGATCGTTGCAGTAAAAGTAGTGTTCTCTGTATCAAGTACGCGTACCATGCTCATAACAAAATGACCATCTGCATTACTACCGGCAACATTTTTGAAAAGGAGCTGCTACTTATGTTGCCCAGTTTTTCCTTCTGCAAAGCAGCCACCTTCCTCAATGCAAGGCACTCCCATCACTGGCCCCCGAACCGCCCTCCTACCCTTTCTCCCCCATACCACTGACACTGCAGCCACAGTTTCTTCCACCACAGTAACCCTCCACCCGCACATTACCAAGTAATATATGTGGTACTTACATAAGTCAGCATAAGCTTTTCTGTAGCCGCAACTGCAACAGAAACATAAAAGATTTACATTCAGTGCTTTGCCTACCAATAACACATCCGAACTGTCTGGCATATATCTGTACATTTTTCAGCTCCTTCCACCACATACATGAAACTTATCTGTCATCTACCTCCACAGAAGGCTGGACTGCACAGTGATAGCAAACTGGCCTAAGACCAATGGGTGTATGGCAACCCCCAGCACACAAAACAAACATTGCACAGATGGCTAATTGGCAACCTTCCCTCCCAGGGAAACAGCACTGTTCAGCTGCACTGGGGGGCGTTTTGTCCGCAACCTGGACAAGTGTGTTCCTGGCCACCCCAATACCTCCCCAGAGCACCCACTTCCTTCACAACAGAACACTACAGGCCCTGTTCACCCCCACCCCAATAGCAATGTGCCCTCCACCCACTATCAAATGTTGGAATAAGCAAAATTTCATACGTACATAACAAGGGAGAAGCTTGAACTGCTCAAGACCTGTAAAGGGAAGAACAAAACATATATTATCTGTGTCAGCCCACCCACATACCAGACCACCCATATTGGCCCCACTGTAGCATTGGCCTGTACGTTTTTGGCACCCCGGCGCCAGACTGGCACACCAATGTGCCCCTCTACGCAAAGGCAGGTATAGTAAACGAAGAACCCAATTCAAAATGGCAGGCTGCCCTTTTGTGAGGGCGGAGGGCCCCCTACACCGCTGTGGAATTTTCTAACGTGAGGGGGGTTGCACCTCTCCACCACCACCCCAATTTGAGGGGCGGCCCATCTCATGTAGCCCTCCCAAGGGGCAGATAAGGGGGAAGGCTGTCCTGCACTCCTCCCTGGGCTCAGGCGTCCGTTCCTAGGAGCAGATATCTGGTCCCAGGGAGGGCTGCATGACATGGCACCCACTCCATTGTGGGCAGGGGGGGGGGGTTAACGCCCCATTCAGCTTTCCCAACCCTTTGGGGTGCTCCACCGCCCCCCCTAAAAAACCTTCCAACAATTTCACTGTTTTCCTTTGGTAACCCAACTCCCCTTTGTGCACAGGGGCACATTGGTGTGCCAATCTGGCGCCGGAGTGCCCAAACACTACTGCCCCATCTATTGGGGGTCCTGCCCCACCTTTTGGGGTGCCCCCCCGCCCCACCCCCAATGGCTGGGGGACACACCTCATGCAGGCCTCCCTGGGCCTCCTCCAAACGGCTGCGTGAGGTACACTCCACCTCCATTTGGGGTGAGGGGGGAGAGGGCCACCCCAAAAGATGAGGCAGAACCCCCAATAGATGGGCCAGTAGGGTTTGGGCACCCTGGGGGCAGATAGCCACACTAATGGGCCCATCTGCAGCAAGCAAAGTTGGGTAAACAAAAAACAAAATGCAAATTTACAGGCTGCTTTTTAGGGGGGGCTGGGGGCCACCCTAAATTGGCAGCGCCTGATGTACCGCAACGGGGGGTGGCCCTCAACCCCCCCCACCCCAAATGGAGGGCCCCACCTCATGCAACCCTCCCTGGGGGCAGATATCTGCTCCTAGGAAGGGGCATCTGACCCCAGGGAGGGATGCATGAGGTGGTGCCCCCCCTATCTGCCCCCAGGGAGGGTTGCATGAGGTGGGGCCCTCCATTTGGGGTGGGGGGGGGTTGAGGGTCACCCCCCGTTGCGGTACATCAGGCGCTGCCAATTTAGGGTGGCCCTCAGCCCCCCCTAAAAAGCAGCCTGTGATTTTGTATATTTTTTTTTGTTTACCCAACTTGGCTTGGTGCAGATGGGCCCATTAGTGTGGCTATCTGCCCCCAGGGTGCCCAAACCTTACTGCCCCATCTATTGGGGGTCCTGCCCCACCTTTTGGGGTGCCCCCCCCGCCCCACCCCCAATGGCTGGGGGACACACCTCATGCAGGCCTCCCTGGGCCTCCTCCAAACGGCTGTGTGAGGTACACCCCACCTCCATTTGGGGTGAGGGGGGAGAGGGCCACCCCAAAAGGTGGGGCAGGACCCCCAATAGATGGGGCAGTAGGGTTTGGGCACCCTGGGGCCAGATAGCCACACTAATGTGGCCATCTGCACCAAGCAAAGTTGGGTAAACAAAAAAAAATATACAAAACCACAGGCTGCTTTTTAGGGGGGGCTGAGGGCTACCCTAAATTGCCAGCGCATGATGTACCGCAACGGGGGGTGGCCCTCAACCCCCCCCACCCCAAACGGAGGGCCCCACCTCATGCAACCCTCCCCGGGGGCAGATATCTGCTCCTAGGAAGGGGCATCAGACCCCAGGGAGGGATGCATGAGGTGAGGCCCCCCTATCTGCGCCCAGGGAGGGTTGCATGAGGTGGGGCCCTCCATTTGGGGTGGGGGGGGGTTGAGGGCCACCCCCCGTTGCGGTACATCATGCGCTGCCAATTCAGGGTGGCCCTCAGCCCCCCCTAAAAAGCAGCCTGTGATTTTGTATATTTTTTTTTGTTTACCCAACTTGGCTTGGTGCAGATGGGCCCATTAGTGTGGCTATCTGCCCCCAGGGTGCCCAAACCCTACTGCCCCATCTATTGGGGGTCCTGCCCCACCTTTTGGGGTGCCCCCCCCACCCCACCCCCAATGGCTGGGGGACACACCTCATGCAGGCCTCCCTGGGCCTCCTCCAAACGGCTGCGTGAGGTACACCCCACCTCCATTTGGGGTGAGGGGGGAGAGGGCCACCCCAAAAGGTAGGGCAGGACCCCCAATAGATTGGGCAGTAGGGTTTGGGCACCCTGGGGGCAGATAGCCACACTAATGTGGCCATCTGCACCAAGCAAAGTTGGGTAAACAAAAAAAAATATACAAAACCACAGGCTGCTTTTTAGGGGGGGCTGAGGGCCACCCTAAATTGCCAGCGCATGATGTACCGCAACGGGGGGTGGCCCTCAACCCCCCCCCCACCCCAAACGGAGGGCCCCACCTCATGCAACCCTCCCTGGGGGCAGATATCTGCTCCTAGGAAGGGGCATCTGACCCCAGGGAGGGATGCATGAGGTGGTGCCCCCCCTATCTGCCCCCAGGGAGGGTTGCATGAGGTGGGGCCCTCCATTTGGGGTGGGGGGGGTTGAGGGTCACCCCCCGTTGCGGTACATCAGGCGCTGCCAATTTAGGGTGGCCCCCAGCCCCCCCTAAAAAGCAGCCTGTGATTTAGCATTTTGTTTTTTGTTTACCCAACTTTCCTTGCTGCAGATGGGCCCATTAGTGTGGCTATCTGCCCCCAGGGTGCCCAAACCTTACTGCCCCATTTATATCACAGGCTGCTTTTTAGGGGGGGCTGAGGGCCACCCTAAATTGGCAGCGCATGATGTACCGCAACGGGGGGTGACCCTCAACCCCCCCCCCCCCACCCCAAATGGAGGGCCCCACCTCATGCAACCCTCCCTGGGGGCAGATAGGGGGGGCCCACCTCATGCATCCCTCCCTGGGGTCAGATGCCCCTTCCTAGGAGCAGATATCTGCCCCCAGGGAGGGTTACAAGGGGTGCCCCCTTTCTACTTCGGTTGGGGGGGTACCCTCCCATGGGGGGACACCCCCCTTTCATTCAGTAAAAAAATCCATGGTGGCTAGTGGCCCCCACCCCTTCCCCCACCCCTGTTTCCCATCATTTCAATGTTTTTTTTTCATTTTACATTTCCTTGGGGCAGATGGTCAGCCATCTGCCCCAGGGTTCACATGCACGTGCCCCCATGCTTTGGGGTCGGGAGGGGGGAGAGGGCTGCTGACTTGAAGCAGCCCCCTTCCCCCCCCCACCTCACAAAGAGATCCATGGTAGTCTAGTGGGTTGCTGGTCACGGATCGAGCGCTCTGCGCCGATCCGTGACCAGCAATGCCTCATATGTGGTGTCCTTGGAAAGGGGAGAAAGTCCCCTTTCCAGGGACACCACTTTCTGTTCAATCCCTGGTGGCCTAGTGGGCCCCAGGACCCCAAACCCCCTCCCACCTCCCCCCATCCCTCAGATTATTATTATTTTTTTTATATATATTTCCCTGGGGGCAGATGGCCAGCCATCTGCCCCCAGGGTACATTTTCATGTGTCCCCATGCTTTGGGGGCCGGGGGGGGGGAGAGGGCTGCTTACCTGAAGCAGCCCCCCTCGCCCCCAACTCACAAACAGATCCATGGTGGTTCAGTGGGTTGCTGGTCACGGATCAGCGCTCTGCGCTGATCCGTGACCAGCAATGCAGCATATGAGTGGTGTCCCTGGAAAGGGGAGAAAGTCCCCTTTCCAGGGACACCACTTTTAGCTCAATCCCTGGTGGCCCAGTGGGCCCCAGGGCCCAAAACCCCCTCCCACCTCCCTCCTTCCCTCGATTTTTTTTTCCCCCCCCCCCCCCCCCCCCCCCCCCCCCCACCCCTGGGGGCTGTGATCATCTGCCCCCAGGGGTCCCTGGCGCTGTGGCCCCATGCTTTGGGGCCACGGGGGAAGGGGGCCGCTTACCTAGTAAGCAGCCCCCCCTCCCCCACGCGTCACAAAAGGATCTGCTTTGATCCGTGACGTTGCTGCCCGCGGATCGAGGCGCCCTGCGCCCGATCCGCGGGCAGCAAAGCCACACAATGGGTACCGTTGGAAAGGGGAGAATCTCCCCTTTCCAACGGTACCCGCCTCGATCTCCGGCTTGAAATACAGCCGGAGATCGAGGCGGAAGAAGAAGGGGACTCACCTTCTCTCTCCAACGCAGCAGCCGAAAATGGCTGCTGTGTTGGAAATACTTTCCGTTTCACGCCGACGTGCGTAACGCACGTCGGCGTGAAACTGAAGGAAATCCAACCCCCGGGCAGTGAGGGGGGACCTCCCCCTCGCATAGCCCGGGGGTTGGATTACAGTTTTGAGCGATCCCTGCTTTGCAGGGATCGCTCAAAACAAGGTGCCAAAAAGGACGAGCTATCTCGTCCTTGGCACTGCGTGTGCACTTCCAAGGACGAGATACCTCGTCCTTGGCACTTAAAGGGTTAAGAGAGTAGATTATTTCTTCAACCTCTTTGATGGTTATGGTGGAAAACTCAAAGAGGTTATTGTCATCATTTTGGGGGGTGGTGTGGGTGTGTGTAGAGGGGGTGATGTTATCAGTGAGGGTGAGGCTTTCTTTCTTTGTCAGGATTTTGGCTTGTAGTGTGGCAATTTTGCCTAGGAGTGCTTCCTGGATGCTCGTGCACCAGTGGATGTCTTTGTTACAAGTGTCTGGAGTGGGGGAGGGTGATTCGAGTTCTCTCAGGATATTGAATAGCTCTTTGGTATTAGATTTGGCGTTGCTGATTCTTTCATTGTACATGTTTTTTTTAGACTGGATGATGGCTGATTTATAGATGTTCGATGCCAGTGCGTAAGATGTCTTATTAATAGTGGATGGTGATTGTTTCCATGCTAATTCAGCTTGTCTTTTGGATTTGCGGAGTGTTTTTAGTTTGGGGGTGAACCAAGAATTGAGGTGTGCTCGTGGTTTGGCTTTCCGAAGCTTGAGTGGTGCTATGGTGTTTATGGCCTTAAGGATAGTTGTGTTGTATAACTCTACTAGTTCAGTAGGGTTGGTCATGGTGGGTGAGAAGTCGATGATGGGTTGGAGTAACGGGAGGAGTTTCTCTAGTGTGATATTTTTGTTGTTTCTTGTGGGTGGGGCATTGGAGGAAGGCCCTGGTGTTTGAGTGCCTTTGTTGATGGTGAAGGTAATAAGGTGGTGATCAGTCCAAGCGCATGGAGTGTTGGAAAGGATGGTAGTGTTGCAGTTGAGGTCAGCTATCCAGTCAAGGATGCGGCCTTTGTTGTGTGTGGGTTGTGTGATATGGTGGGTGAGTCCTAATTCTGAAATTGTGTTGGCGACAGTGTGAGCTTTGTCATCTTTCTCATCATTGAGACCTAGATTAAAGTCTCCTAGGATGAGTAGTAGAGAATTAGGTTTGATATTGTCAGAGAGTAAAAGGGCTATGTCGTCATTAAAGGATAGTATAGGGCCTGGCGGTCTGTAAATGAGGTGGATGGTGATAGTGCTTGTGTGCGTTGTGTGTAGTTTGAGGGTGAGTAGTTCCGCTGATGGCAGTGATTGGTTTTGTATGTGTCTTATGTTGATGGAGCTTTTTGCAATAATGGCTACTCCACCACCTTTAGCTGTTTGTCTGTCTGCACGGTAGATGGTATAGTCATTGGGTATAGCAAGTGATAGAGAGGGGCCAGACGCTGGGTGGAGCCAGGTCTCTGTAATAGCTATGAAGTCGAGATCATTGAAGGAAATAATGTCGGCTATGTCTAGGGCATGGGCGACTACAGATCTCGCATTGATGAGTGCACCTTTGATGGTTTCGGTGGTGATGCGTGATTTTTTGATGTGGGTGCGGGGGGAGGGTGCGTTCAGGCCGTGTGATATCTGGTCTGACGGAAGTGTAGGGCGTGTGCAGGAAGGGGCAGATTTGGTTAAGGTTATATTTTGTTTGTTGCCTAGATTGAGGAAGGATACGGGTGTGTGTGTTCTGGATCTGAGTCGGGTGAGTCTCGATAAGCCTGAGCAGGGATAGGATTTGCTGGTAGTGAGGTTCGTGATAGTGGATTGGCCGATGGGAGTAGTTTGTGATGCTTCTTGGGGGCTGGAGGTGTCTGCTGTGCGATGAGAGTTGATGGAGGAGGTAGGTTGGAAGGGGTTGATGTTGGGTAGGAAGGGGGTGGGGCAGGGTATGGGATAATGTCTGGGGCAGGCTAGTCTGTTGAGGCCATTGGGGTGTAAGCGAAAGTGTGGCCCTGTACAAGGGGTGTCATGGGGGACCAGGCAGAATGGGAACATAATGAGGAAGGTCCAGGTTATCATATCTGAATTTAGAGGGAACTGGTGCACAAAATCATCAGAGAGAAGCTAGTACGCAATGTAAGTGCACAATGGTGCTGCAGTGAGGGTACTGACGCAGAGAATCAGAGAAATGCTAGTACACAGTGCTAATACACAGTTCTAATACACAGTGCTAATACACAGTGTGCTCTAAGCGACCATGAGGCACTACACTATGTCACAGTGGTCTCTAAGCGACCATAAGGCACAACACTATGTCACAGTGGTCTCTAAGCGACCATAAGGCACAACACTATGTCACAGTGGTCTCTAAGCGACCTTAAGGCACAACACTATGTCACAGTGGTCTCTAAGCGACCCTAAGGCACAACACAATGTCACAGTGGTCTCTAAGCGACCATAAGGCACAACACAATGTCACAGTGGTCTCTGAGTGACCATAAGGCACAACACAATGTCACAGTGGTCTCTAAGCGACCATAAGGCACAACACAATGTCACAGTGGTCTCTAAGCGACCATAAGGCACAACACAATGTCAGTGGTCTCTAAGCGACCTTAAGGCATAACACTATGTCACAGTGGTCTCTAAGCGCCCCTAAGGCACAACACAATGTCACAGTGGTCTCTAAGCGACCATAAGGCACAACACAATGTCACAGTGGTCTCTAAACGACCATAAGGCACAACACAATGTCACAGTGGTCTCTAAGCGACCATAAGGCACAACACAATGTCACAGTGGTCTCTAAACGACCATAAGGCACAACACAATGTCACAGTGGTCTCTAAGCGACCATAAGGCACAACACAATGTGAAAGTAGTTTGTGTTAGACCGTACTGCAAAAACAGGGTTCAGTGAAGGCTTGAAGCAGTTCAGGTTGCTGGCTGGAGCAGTGGAAAAAAGGTTGCTGTAAGGGGCAGTATGCTTGCCTCAGAGGAGATGGGCAGGGGATCTAGCCCTATGCTCGATGGCGTATACAGGCTAGAGATAGGCACCGTGTACAGTGCCTTCGAGGTGGGCCGGTTCGAAGCCTGCTGGCTTGTGGTAGGCTCCCAGTAGAGGAGAGGGGCCAATCACAATGTTTGCAGGGTTGCGGGGCCGGGTGGAGGGCTGACGATGCGACGGTCAGCCATCTTTAAATGGTGCGGACCTAGGGGCTTCAATTGGTGGCTGGATGCACTCTGAGTGCAATAATGGGGCAGATCCTGGCTGGAGAAGGCCACACGCTTGAGCGGCGTGGATATTATTAAATAATCTGCCGCGTGTTGCCTTCAAGACGCACGCTCGTGCTGCGGCTAGGGACTCGTGACATACCTGGTGTCAGGCAGGGCTGGCTACTGCTCCAGCAGTAGATGGAAGGAGCTCCTGCTCATGGTGGCTCTGGAGTGGTAGGGGCAGAGTTCCTGGTCCCTGGCTCCTTAGGCTCCGAACAGGCACCCAACAGGCCTTAGTGTGGCCTTTGTGAGGGCCGGCGAATCCGCCTGCCGGCGGATGCTCGTTCGAGCTGAGAGGCGGTCTCAGCCTCGTTTTGGCGCCGCGCTGCGCCCGGCATGGAGAGGTCAGGCAGGCCTCTCAGACCTAGTCAGGCGGTCTCTGTGGGCCTCGTCTGTGCTGCTGGCTGACCTCTCCATGCCGGGAGTTAAGTGTGTTAATTTATGTTCTGTTTCGAATGTGAAAATGAATATGTTGGCATAAGCAGCAACCATGGCTGAGCCCATTGAAGTTCTTAAGATCGGATGGTTAAACTTGTCGTATCAAGAAATTATTGGATAGGATCATCTTTGTCAGTTCTATTGCGAATACTTTGTTAGATTGGAAGTATTCTTCCTGCAGTAGGTGCCACTCGACTGCTTCTAGTCCTTCCCCATGCGGTATCGCGGTATGTAGACTCAACATTGAGAGTAAATCATGTCCAGTGTTCTTCAAACACTTATAATTCTAGTGTATTCAGAAGGTTGCTGGTGTCTCGTAGGTATGTAGAAGTTTTCCGAACTAATGGTTGTAATAGTTTGTCTAGGTATTTTGCTAACGGGTCAAAAAGCTTTCAGTAGCTGCAACTATTGTCTGAATGGTGGGTTTGTTTGTTTTTCTATGGATTTTTGGTAGACCATAGAACACTAGTGTAATTGGAAATGTATTAGTCAAAAACACTTTTGTTTTTTTCAGTAACCCAGTTCTCTGTGAGCGCCTTACTAAGGACTTCTTCTAACATATTTTGAATGTTAGTGGTAGGATCGTTTTCTAATGTGATACAAGTATTCTGATCATTCAATAGGTCTAGACAACCTTTGTGATAGAGATCTGAGTCCATGATGATAATGGCTCCTCCCTGAGCCGGTTTGATTTCAGTGGTCCTGTCTGCCGATAGTTGTTTCATTCTCCAGCATAACGTCTGGCATAGATTCACAAGCTCATGAATATTCCCCGTCAGGCCGGGAATTCTCTGTAAAAGAAAAAACAGTTTCACTTTCACTTACAAACTGTGTTTCTCCTATAAACCAATCACTAGCCCCACTGGAATCGAAAAAAGCCAAGGACAGACTACATGTGAACTCATGGTTCACACAAGAACTTTCGGACATCCGAACCAGTAAAAGAGCAGCACTAACTGCAAACAAACAAACCCATCTTCCATCACAAGACACATACCTCACAATCGCCAAACAATACAAGCCGGCCATCTCCAAAGCTAAAGCCTCCACATACAACTCCAGAATTGTGAAAGCCAACTCCCAATCAAAAGAGCTATTCGCCATTTACAACAAATTAACCACCCCCCCTACATCCACACAATCCACCGAGAAAAACGAAACATGGTGTAACAACATCCAATACGCCATGTTAAACAAAATCAAAACTCTCCAGAACAAAATAAAGACACAATATGACAATCTGCCCATAATCATTCTGCCATCACCAGAGCTCTTAAGCCTTTTGCTGGTCGCAGATTCTCCTCATTGCACAAACAAGCCTACACTCTTTGCATTCAGGGAAGTAACAATCCCTGAAGTCCTACTAATCATGAAGCATAGCAAACCTTCACTATGCAAAGGAGACCTATGCCCAGCCAATCTAATTAAAGATTGTGCAGCTGCCTTGGCTCCATTTATCACGACATTCATCAATGCCTCCTTCGCCAACAGCACCGTCCCACCCGCCCTCAAGAAAGCGTGGGTGCAACCATTACTAAAGAAACCTACCCTTGACCCGGACTCCCCTAACAACTACCGTCCCATCACCACAGTGCCTTTTTTGCTAACAATCTGGACAGAGCTGCCTATCTACAGATGCAGTCTTAGCTGGAAACTCACAACATACTATGCAAAAGACAATCCGGCTTCCGCCCTTGTCACAGCACTGAATCAGCCCTATTAGACCTGAAGAACCAACTATTGGAAGCCATAGACAAAGGAAATACATCACTCCTCCTACTCTTGGCTCTCTCGGCTGCCTTTGACTTGGTGGACCACAAGATCTTGTGCAAACACCTCACTGACAATGCCCACTTCTCTCAAGAAGCCACCACCTGGATCTCATCTTTCCTGGAAGGCCGATGAGAAGTACAACTCATTCAGTATTGAGAACACCACCATCACAGCCTCTACCTCAGTGAAAACCCTTGGGGTATATCTGGACTCCACACCAACAATGGACAGACAAGTCAGCGCCATCTCATCCGCGGCTGCCTTTACCACAAAACCCATAAACGCAGTTAAACCCCACCTATCGCCAAGCAACCTCCTTAACATCGCTAGAGCTACAATTGGTGCAAAACTTGACTACTGTAACATCCTTCTGGTAGGCACTTCTGCTAATAACATCAACAAACTACAGATGGCACAAAACAGCGCCGTCACAGCCGCCCTCCTCATCCCTAAGAGAGAGCACATCCCCCAGGCTAGGAAGGATGCCCACTGGCTCCCTATAAAAGAATGCATAGCATTCAAGGCCCTCACCATCACACACAAATGCCTTGCACATACCGCCCCAGCCTACCTAGTAGACAGAATACACCAGGCTCCTGCCCACAGACCCAAACGTGACCAATATTCTCACCTGCTTTCTGTTGCTGCGTTCAACAGAGTTAAAGCTGGCGGCGCCAGCTTTGAAGTACTAGCCCCAATAGCCTGGAATGCGCTTCCCCTCAGCCTAAGAAGCGAAGAATCCCTCAGTGTTCGGAAAGCTGCTAAAAAACAAAGTTATTTAACTCACACCTTCTACAAATGTACTGTCTCCACAATGTTCCACTGTAACCTCTAACACCCTCTCAACACTGTCACTAAGCATGTACTACTGTAACATTAGCTGTACTTTAGACCTTCTGTAACAGCGCCACGATGCCTCCGGCCCGCTGGGTGCTTTATAAATTCAAATAAATAAATAAACAAACAGTAGTACCTGTGCTGGGTCAGATAGTGTCCTGGGAAGAACATCACAGGCCACAGTCCTACCTAGCAGCATTCCAGCGGGTCCTAGCCACATGTCCAGTCTCTAATTGAAGTTATTCAACATGGATTAAAATGTGAATCCCTTTTCAGCTGTTTTTTTTTCCTCCCTGCCGTGAGCAGTGGATCTGTCCAGTCGATCGCACAGGGGGATATTGTAATCCCCCTATCAGTATATCGTGTCTGCCGTTGTTGAGTTCCGTAGCAATATCGGGCTAGACTAAGAGCGCTGGCATTAAGTGGGAGGAAACCACCTGCAGCTCAGCTGACAGTAATGCCCCAGCACATGCAACACGGTAGCAAATGGTTATTGCTTCAGAACTCATAAGACTTCTCTTCTCATCTGATTACAACACCAATTTATGCTCTGCTACTATGGTATTATTAATTGGGTTTGTTCGTTCACCTCATAGGAACTCAAAGCGTGTGACCACCTCAAACTCTTAGGCACAGATTATACAACCCTTAACCTTATTAAGTAAAGTGTTACCCCTCATGTACTCACTGTACCTACACACACATTTTAGAAAAGGAAAGAGGAAAAATGGAAACCCATTATCCAATGCATTAATCATATATCAGAAAATAAAGAAATGACCAGCAGTTATTCCCTAGCAAATAAGGTGCTAACTTCTAAATGAAGTTACACCCCCTGTGATTTGTCCCTCTTGACAGCGCCTCAGCTTGCCCTATATGATCAGCCAGCCCCCCCAATGCACTTTTTTATGGAGTTTATATAATGGCCAGATGGAGAAAAAAAACTAATTATTAACTTGCAGGTCATTCGATGGGTAGTGTCAGTCAATGCACAACTATGGTACCTGACATGAAACCCTACCTAATGTTTTATGATGTATGAAAACATCCTATGAAGCCACCTCCCCATCAGCACAAAGCTGTAATAACAATTCTTTAGTGTCTGATGTCTTTATCAGTTGTTCGCAAGGTTCTCAATTTGTGTGGTTGCTGGTTATCAGTCCCTTGTACAAAGCTTCAGATGCATGGGACACTTAATGACTCATTGATGTATCAAATCAAATTGTAGCTTGGTACCCTGAACGTCTACGCTAGCAAGCTATCACTGCTAAGTTGGCCAGCATTGTGTTACTGGATGAAGAGTGAAGGCCCTGTACACTGCTCTGCGCATTCAGCAAAATGCTGTTTCTTAGCCTTTATTCATCCAGGGAATAAAAAATGAATTTGCTTGCTTGTCTTGCTGGTTCGATGTGTGCATAAAGAAAGTTAAATGTTAAAGATATTTGTACTGCGCACCGTCGCCAACGGAATTGGTCCCCAGGCGCTCTGGCGGATCTGTAAGTGATAAGGGGGGGGATTGGTAAGTAGGGTGAAGAGGGAGTAGGATAGTGAGATGAGTGGTGTTCTGTTGGCAGCTTCAACTCGGTGTACACCGGGTGCTGAGCTTTGGTGCGGGTATTGGATTGGTGTCAGTCCGCGTGTGCTGTTGCTCCGACTTATGTGTTGTTGCAGTGTTGTGAAGTGCGTGCAGCTTGTTGTGTGAGAGATGGTTGTGTGAGGTTTTTGAGTGAGATAAGTATGCAGAGTTTGAGCTTATATTGGTTAGTGGGTTACATGACCTTTAGCCTGCTAACATTCATAGTTTTGTCTAGGTGTGGCACTTTTTGGCCTTCACATGTGGGCATGCCAACATTCACAGACTTTTCTAGGTGCAGCGCAGGCTAGTGTTTAGAATTCTGTCTAGGTGTGGGCATGCTAACATTCATAACTTAATCTGGATGCTACCCAGGCTGGCGTTCACAATTCTAAGTGTGGCACCGGCTAGCATTCAAGTTTCATATAGGCGCGGGCATGTTGTCCTTCAATCAATCCTATCTAGATGTGACACAGGCCAATTGTCCACAATTCTAAGTGTGGCCTGTGCTAGTCTTCACGTTTAGCGTAGGTGCAGGCATGCTAATATTCAGAGTCCTATCTAGATGCGACACAGGCTAATATTCACAGATCTGTCGAAGTGTGGGCATGTTGACATTCAAGGTCCTATCTAGATGCGACACAGGCCAGTATTCACAATTTTATCCAAGTGCGGGCATGCCATCATTCAAAGTGTGGCCGTGCTAATATTCACACTTCTATCTAAATGCGTTTGCAGGCCTCCAGCGCTTTGGGTGCTGCTTCCTGTTTAAGGCACTATGATATTACAATGTAGATTACTCTCCAAGTGTAAAGCGCCTCACTAGTTCCTAGGTGCAACATTCTACTAACTGGCCTTGTCCGGTCTAAGATGTGTTACATATATGAGGGGACTTCTATGTTATTGAAGCTCAGATGTTGCTCTTCTACCCCATAGGGGGCACAGTGGCTGCCTACACATGACACTGTGTAGCATGCACCTGGAGAATATCTCCTGGAAAAAACATTGGGTTGTCTATATTTAGCGCATACATGATTAGGATGACTGTGTCCACCCCACGAAAGCAGCCACCACCATAACATACTGGCTTTCATTATCAGATTCAACATTACTGAATTTAAAATCCATATTTTTTTGCATTGTCATCATGCCTCTCGAATAGGAAGAGTATTGAGATTGATATTTTATTTCTATCGCGCTCATACACAAGTGTTTCAGAGCACGACAAGGCAAGGGAGGGGAACAGGGGAGAACAAAACAGCGATCTTACTAGGCCCAGTGACATTGAGAAGGTGCAAGTGCGAGGGGGAGGGGAAAAGTGCATGGAAGGGGGGAGAAAGTGGAAAGTGCGAAGCAGAGGAGAAACAGATAAATAACAATAAATAAATAATAAAGGCAACAAACCGTGGTAGTTCAGCCAGCAATTTGCAAGTGCTAGGTTTAAGGCAGCAGACAGGGTAGGTCTGATAAGTGCAGGAAGAAAAAGGGGGGGAGCTGTATGGGTACAGATACAGACCCCAGTGGAAGGGGTGACTCAGAGGCAGTGCGGGAGGGTGGCGGGGTGAGGAGGTACCTGGGCCCAGAGGACAGAGGGTGGCCAGGTGCACAGTGCCAAGAGAGATCAGATCAGTAGGGGAGAGGGGGAGCGAAGGCAGAAGAAAAGAGGAAGGTCTTGAGGTGCTTCCGGAACCGGAGATGGTTCTCCTCAAGTTTTAGAGTGGCAGGGAGGCTGTTCCAGTGGGAGGCCCAGGCCGAAGAGTAGCCTAGCATGCCAACTGAGCCCACCCCACCATTGTCTTTATTTATACATTTGTTTATCTATTTGTTACAGTGCACAAATCCCTCAGCTATCCCTGCTCAAGTTACATTAGGGTACATTAGTTACATTAGGGTGCAAGGTTACATATTACATTATGAGAAAAAAGGTGGAAGGAAAGTTTAATTTTACATTAGAGAATGGAGTTAAAGGGTGAGGGTGGGACATAGCAATGGGGGATGCAATAGTCTTAGGCGGAGTTCAGTCAGTTGAACAGCCACATCTTCAAGTTTCTGTGTAAGGTCCAGTAGACCTGTTATTTTCTGAGAGCGAGTTGAAGATTGTTCCAAAGTTTGGCTGCCATGACCAGGAAGCTCTTGCCACCTACTGAGAGGCAGTTAAAGTTGGGGGTCTTCAGGAGGTGAGAGTTGTATGATCTCAGTGGGCAGGCAGGGGTGTATTTCTCTATGCATCGTGACAGGTAGGTCTGGGCAGTGTTGGAGAGACAACGGTGGACCAAGGATAATGTCTTGAATTTGTTCCTTTCCGGATGGGCAGCCAGTGTGCAGCTCTCCTAGCTTCCGAGATATGGTCCAATTTGGAGAGGCCAATGGCAGCTCGGAGAGCATTATTCTGGATCGTCTGGAGTTTATTCTGGTTTCGTTCTGAGGTGCCGGTAAACAAGGCGTTACAATAATCGAGCTTGGTTCCAGTGATAGCTCTTGCTATTGTAAGGCGGTTAGGAGTGGAGAGGATGGGCCTGCTGGCATGAAGCAGTTTGGCTCTGTAAGCCGCCGCTTAGGCGATTCAGTTCATGTGGCGTGAGAAGTTGAGGTTGGCATCCAGTTAGACCCCAAGGGTTTGGCAGCGGTAGAGGTGGTGTTGTGGTTACCATCGATAACGAATAATTTGTAAGCTGATTCAATGTCACGAAGTGTGTGGATTGAACCGACGAGGATTTCCGATTTGTCGTTGTTGACACTAAATTGGTGAGAGGCCACCCAATTTTGAATGACCTCATAGACTGTGTTTATGGTTGCTGAGTCCTGGGCATAGGATCCGGAAGTGGGATAAGGAGCTGCGTATCACCAGCATAGTTTGTGTATGAGATGCCTAGTAGGTCAAGGTGGTCGAAGAGGGTTTTGCGTAAATGTTGCAGAGAGTGGGGGAGAGGCAGGAGTCTTGGGGGACTCCACAGGAGACAGGAGTGGGTTCAGCAGAGAAGTAGATTATGAAGACACAAGGGGATCTGTCGGCTAGGGAGAACCTCACCCAATCGGAGGCTGATGGCGAGAGGTTTGCTGTTGAAGTAAGTTGAGAGCAGAGGATTTGCTGCAGAGGTCTAGCATCATCAGGAGGGCCGGTCTGCCAGTGTCTTTGATAGCACTGATTTGTATTTTCAGTCTAGTAGGGCAGTTTCAGGCCTTCTGTGTTTGGGGCGGAATCCTGATTGGCGAGAGCCCAGAATATGGTTTGCCTCAAGATGCTTTTGCACCTGGATGTAGGCAACACAGGATCTCTAGGAGGTAGGGGAACTGTGGTAATGGGGCAGTAGTTTGTTGGGATGGACGGGTCTATGGAGGGTTTCTTAAGGAGCGGTCGGACCCATGTTTTCTTCAGGGAATTTGGCACTGAGTTGGTGGACAAGGCAGCATTGATGATGTCTGTGAAGAGGGAAATGAGTGTCTCGGCACAGTCTTCGATGATTGGCGCTGGGCGGGTGTCGCCTTTACAGTGTTATGGTTTGAGACTCTTGACAATCATGGAGACATCCATGTCTGAGACAGGGTGGAAGCTAAACGTGGTGCCGGAGTGGGACAGTGATGGGTTCAGTGCTGTGGGTGGTGGTGGTTTGATGAGCATGGAAAGTTGCTTGGCGATGATTTTTCTCTCTGAAGGAATTGACCTTTACAGTTAGGGCGTCTTGGATTTTTTCATACTAGGTGCTGTCTATTGTCTGGTCTGGCTAGGGGGCAAGAGTCTAGTTCCTGGGCCGGAGAATGCTGAACAGTTCTCGGGAGTTGGATGAGGCATTACTAATTCTAGAGTTGTAGCTGTTGGTTTTGGCAGCATGGGATTGCTTTTTTTGAAGTTTTTGGCAAGGGAGGAGAAAAGGGCTTTGGAAGCAGGGGCGGTTTCTTTTATCCAAGCTACATCGCAGCACGCTTATTGGCACAGATTTCAAGGAGCAATTGATATATGATAGTTTATTTACTTAGCGCCTATACACAGTGTTTCAAAGCGCTTCACTGCAAGGAAGGGAACAAGGGAAAATACAATAACATTCTTACAGGCCATGAACAACAAGAATGTGAAAATAACTATCGTACTCAGCCTGATGACATTTCAGGTAGAGCCGGAGATTAACAAGAGGTGAAGGAGGGGGAAGAGAAAGGAGGGAGAGTCTTGTCATCTGGTTACCATCCTCAAAGCAACCGGATAATGGGAAGGGCTAACCAGACCCTTGAGCAGCATCTTCAATTCTTTTCATCTCAAGTAAATGATGATTGGGTGACTCTTCTTCCAACAGCTGAATTTGCTTATAACAACTGACCACTCTTCATTAAAGACTAGTCCTTTTTTCTGCAACTACTGCCTTCATCCTTCAGTTTTGCCTTCAATAAGCATTGGAGTAGCTTTTGTACCTACCGTCGACTCATGGGTATCTGATCTCCAATCCACTCACAAAGTTGTTAAAGAACATTTGTTGAAGGCCAGAGAAGCCACCAAGAAATGTGCTGATTGGAAATGCTGTCAATCTCCTTTGTACTCTGTGGGAGATTTGGTATGGTTATCTTCCAGATATCTCCTTAAGCATCTAAGACCTACCAAGCTCTCCCCTGATTTCTATGGAACATTTTCAGTGAATAAGGTCATAAATCCAGTGGCCTTTCATTTGCAGTTACCAATCACTTAGAAAATGCATTAATCCAGTATTTCACACCTCACACCGATTTCGATGGAATACATGTGGAGAAGTCTAGTCGCTCGACAGTTCAGCTGACTTTAGATACTAATTCTGGATTTACCTGAGCAGTAAGCATCTCAGCACTCAGTATTTGGTACCTAGGTCAGCGCCTTGCTTTCTTGCTAGTCTTCCCTCTTCCTTCGCCTTGCCCTCATGTCTTCCTTTTTCTTCCTCGTTCCTCACTTTCCTGGACCCCTGTCCTTCTCAGTCTGGTATCTTGCTGCATTGCCTTACAGCGCCTCCTCTTCATGCCCCTTGATTTTTCCACTCTACTAGATTTGCTGCCTGTTAGTGCAAGGAACATCTAATGGATTACTGGTGCAGGATTTTCTTCCCTCGTAGAGGGATTCCTGCAACATGGGCAGTCTCCCTGGGGTTACCTTGCCCGATTCGTCCTTCCCTCAGGCAGGGTGGCCCGATTCGTCCTTCCCTCAGGCAGGGTGGCATCTGGGGAGGCTCGTCCGTATCTGCAAGAGACCCGCAATAAACAGCCGCATAAAGGAAAAGATTCCAAGAAATACCTGCAAAAGAAAACGCAGGTAAGCCTCATCCCTGAATCTACAGACCCTGACACTTGCACTCTTTCCACTCTGCTGAGTCACTTGCACGCGTCTCTCTCGTTTCGGGGTCACTTGTGCCCTCTTTATTATAGTTCTGTCACTTTGCACCCCTTGCACGCTCTGCTTTACTTGCGTTCTCTTACTGTCGCTCTTCTTTCAATTTCTACTGCTTTACTAGTTTCCTTTCATTTCTCTCCTCTTCTCTGCTTTGTGCCACTTTCTGCTTTCCTTTGCCCTTATCCGCTTCAGTTGGCTGCATGCTCCCGAATCTTTCTTACTTCTGCAAGACTCGACTGGACAGCAGCGTGGTGACAAGCGGTCCCTTCTGGTTGTGCATGCCTCAGGTCAGGGTCTCACCACCTGCCCCTTAGACACCCTTGGGGCCGGCACAGGTCCCAAGGGAATGAGCAATGTTCCGAGCGCTAACAGCAGCAGTCAGGATACTACGCTCCGGCTCTCTGGAGACACGGCAGCCTAGCCACACTGCAGCCCCTCACAAACAATCCTGTTGCTCTCTGCTCTGCCGCTCTTCCCTGGTGAGCCGTCAATCCTGCTGCTCTCTGCTCCTTCGCTCCTCTTGTCCAAACAACGTCCCCAGCTCACTCATTCAACTGTAAAGAACCACACTTTTTATATTTGTAAAAAGAGTCCAGTTCAGTCAGGTGTGTGTGATAATGGGTAAATGCCTGACTCTATCAATGGAACAACAAGTTCTTTCTACAGCTGGTTTCCCTTACACGCCCCATGCTATTCCTATGTGAAATCTTCACTACTCCTGGTTGCCTCTTCCTCGTCCCACTATTTGTTGAAAATGGAGAGGGGGAGATGGAATGGGTTTGGAAATACCCCATGAAAGCTGAGGGGGAAAGGGTTTTGAGGTAAAATTTGAAAAGGGGGAATACCATGTCTCGCCCTCAGATTTTCTCCTACCAATCCCCTATGACCCTCCACTCAGGTGATCCTCCCTCACTTGTCCATCCCCAGGGTCGGGATCCAAAATGGATGGCCCTTCCCTGGCCACATGACTACAGGATCCCGGGGGAGTAGGTGGGAGAACACTGTCAAGTTTCTCACAGGCCACTCTTGGGATCCACACCCTGCTGCTGCAAAGGTGTCTCTGATCCGGCCTCATCAAGCGAGAGACTGCTACTTTCCAGTTTCTCTCAGCTTGCCTCTGCACACAGGCCTTGGGAACAACAGCAACTCCATCCCTCTATTCACAGCAATGTGGTGCCTGTTGCTTACACTCCCTTCCAGTGCTTCCACAGCTCTACAGGGTCTGTTAGCACAGGACCAACTCGGTCTGCTGGTGAAATTTGCCTCCTCTCTACTGCGGTGTCCCTGTTGTGGTCACACTTACTCTTGAACTGCAGGTTACGTGCTCTGCTTCTTCTATTCTGAGGAATTATTTTATAGCGCCAATTCGCCCACAGGCCTCGGGGCGCTTACAGACAAAACAAGCAAGCGGCCAAGAGCAGCAAGCTTGAGTCCAGAAACAGGATGGAGGGAGAGAAACCTAAATTCCTCTTCCATCAAACAGGTACGTTTTCAATACCTTCCTAAACTGGGCAGTTGACGACAAATGCCTAATGAAGTGAGGAGGGTCCTTCCAGACCCTTTGGGCGCATGCATTAAAACTCAGGCCTCCAAATCTCTTGCGTTTCAAACACGGCTGTGTTAATAGGTCCTTATTGTTGGACTGTAGCAATCGCCTATACGGCAATCTCATAGTTTGCAAGCTGAGATAGCCTAGGGAGTCACCTGCAAGGCATTTAGGAACCAGGCAAGATGCCTTGAAATTAATCCTCTGATGAACGGGGAGCCTGTGCAGCTTCTTACGAGCAGCAGAAACACGATCTCTGTCTGATGCCACAAACGGCTCCGACTGCCCCTTTCTGGATAGTCTGCAACTTTTTCACATTGGCTTGTGAAGTGCCAACTAGCAGCTTGTTAAAATAATCCAGCCTGTTTATTGTAGCTGTGGCTATCAAGGCCCTTTTTTCCTCTGACAGATATGGTTGTATCTGCACTTGAGCTCAGAAGTGACACATGTTTAAGTTTAAATTCCAGTCGAAGACCACCGCCAGGGTTTTGACATGGTTGGAAACCTGTATTCTGGCACCCCCTTTTACGAATGCTTCATACTGGGGGTCTAGTTTCTTTAACTTTGCCGTGGTCCTGAGAATCAAGATCTCAGTCGTCTTATTGTTCAACGCCAAAAAGTTGTTTTCCATCCATGCTTTGATAGCATTGAATATCCTACCAAGCATCAATGAGTCTGCTTCATAGGATCCTGAAAGTTCCAGGATGATCTGAGCGTCATCAGCATAATTTGAAAATTTTACACCTAGACCATCCAAGAGATCAAAAAGGGGTTTTGAGTTTTGAAAAGATATTGTACAGCAATGGGGAGACGCAAGAAACCTGAGGTACTCCACAGCAAAGTTGAACCTCTTGTGGCTTGGCGCCTCCCCTCCCCCCCCGTAGCTAGCCTGGCCTTCCTAGGTCCAAGAAAAGATCTGAACCTGTTGACCGCCAACAAAGAGCAGTTTCCAACCTCAGCTAACCTGTCCGCCATCCTGTCATGGTTCACCAGATCAAATGCGGCTGACAGGTCCAGCAACAGCAACATGGTCAGTCTACCTTGATCTATAATTTCAGCTGAGCCAGACTTAACATCCACCAGTGCCGTTACCGTCCCGTACTTCTATCTAAGGGCCAGTCTGGCTTTAGCAAGAGGTCCCCCCTCTTCTACAAAGGCTTTGTACTGAGTACAAGTGACTTTATAATCTTTAACAAAAAAGGGACGTTTGTTATGGGACGGTAATTAAGAGGTTCATTGTAATCTAAACCCTCCTCTTTTAGCAGTGGGGTAATCCAAACTTCGAGGGGATTGGGTCCTCCGACGTATTCCATATCTTTGACAGTAATCACCGCAGCTGTGCTGCGCGGTAATTACTGTCAAAGATATGGAATACGTCGTCGGACCATCCCATCGAAAGAACGTTACCAGGTAAGAGAGTAACTTGTTCTTCCTTGATATAGTCTGGGACTATCCCCTTCCGAAAGGAGTGATTAATGAATAATGTAACTGGACCCGCAAAGGTGGAGAAATATTCCTTAAAGTATGTGGCCAGGAAGATATCACACTTGCATGCAGTAGGTTTCATTTTTGCAACCATTGCTGACGCGTCGAGAACTGTAACATGCTTGAACGCGAAAGCTTCGGCCTCACTATCTGCCTTAGGGCAGATGCCCGTAGTGTCCATGCCTATAACTTGACACATATAAGGGTGTGTTAATACATTCCCTTGATATTTTCTGACCTTCTAAATAAAACTTTTCATGAATTCTTTGACACCATGCATCATCCAAAATTAGGTGTGACTCTGATGTCTTCCCTTTTAGCTCATTCAGAATATTAAAACGCTCCCTAGTACTTAATTTGGCCTAGGATGCATTCTTCCAACTACAGTGACAGTGTAGTTTTTGTAAGGTTTTTCCACCATCCTCTTTCAGCCGCATGTTTAAGTTGCCTTGCTGCCAGAATGTTGGGGGTGAACCACTGATTAGCACGGATTTGCGCGTCATTTTTTTAGTTAAAGAAGGCTCAAGAGGTGCAAGTTTGTCAAAGGCATTATTTAATATATCTCGTAGCTGAACAGTAAACGATTCCAATGAGCAGTTGGCCTCTAAGGATGGTAGTTGGGTAGATGCAATAGAGTTAAAGCCTCCTGAGAGACATTTCGAGTGCCTCTACGCAAAATGGATTTAGGATGCAAACATGCACTATCCGTTGCTTGATCGGGAAAGAGAATAGAAAAATGAATAAGGTGGTGATCAGACCAGCAACAGGTTTGTACATTTAATAGGGAAATAGTCTGATTCCTGGGTAAAATCCAATCCAGTATATTTCCTCCTTGGTGGGTGGGCACAGTAACATTGTTTCAGCCCAATATTCTCCAGAAGATTAAATAGGGCACAGCCTCAGAATCCGACTGTTTATGAGCCCAAACATTAAAGTTGCCTAATCCCATTAATGGGGCCTCTGGTTTCACATGGGATTCCAACAAAAGCCAGAAGTTGTTCCTGGAAGTCTGGCAGAAAGGCTGTAGGGCGGTAGAGAATGAGGAGGCTGAGAGTATTTATGTAATTCAGATTGTTTTACAAACAAGGCCTCACAAGCATCGACCACTGGTATGCTTGATGTAAATATTCTGAGATTATCCCTAAATACTACGTATTATTGCCACCCCCTCACCTCTTTGTCCCACTCTATCTGTGTGCAAGCTCTTGTAGCCAACTGGTGTGGATAATTGTGAGTGTAAATTGGCCTCACTTTGCCATGTTTCTGTCAGAATAGCAAGATCCAAGTCGGCAGATAAGATGTAGTCAGCCACCTCTGTGGCATGACCTGCCAACGAGCGAGTATTTAGCAACAATGTTTTCTAGAGACGTGTTGGCAATAGGGTGAATACTGATTGCTAACTCAGGGTCTGTTTGATGAAAAATAACATCCCCTTTAGTACTCATTAGAAACAAACGTAACTGCAACAGGCATATCTCCAGCAAGTTGGGTCACCCTAGCTGCATGTATACTGGTATAGGTATCGCCTTCAATAAAAGAGGGATAATCTAAAGTACGGTCACGTGTTTGTGCCAGTAGCCTCATTCTCCGGTTTTGCTTTATTTGTCTAATTAAATAACTTCACGACATACTGTATTGATATGCAATGAGCCTAAGTACTTACAAGTTTGCCTGTCCAACTGCACAGCGTGGTATGCCCTCTCCGCCCACGAACTGCCACAAACCGGCTAAGACGCACCAGTGCTGACGTGCCTGACATGTCCTTAAAGCAGGCGTGAAACTACAAATAACTTGGGAAATGTAGTTTCTGATGCTAATTGGCATCTACAAGATATGCTGCTGAACTAAGATCACAGCAAGAAACAAGGTCCTTTGACAAAGTGGAGCAGCCTGAAAGGCTGAGTAGTGCAAAATACACGACAGTAGTAATATTAAAAGGTTCAAATAAAAAGTTCAATATAGGTTTCTTCTACTTCTGATACTGCTGACCTTCCAGCTCCTGCCCCAACTTCCTTCTACTGTTCCTCCCTGCTGCAGTCTTTTATGCCCTTCAGATGGGCTTATTGTTTTCAGGTACAGGTCCTTAAGATTAATTGCCTGACCTTGTTTAGAATCATTAGGCTTGCCTGCCTGACTTGGACTCCTACCTGCCTCTTCAGACCTCTTCTTTGCAGTCCCTGAGGGATTCTGGGACTTGTAGTTTATCTACAGAGAATTCGATTTCTCTAATTCTTTACAAGGTTTTAAAATTGGCTTTCTTTTCCATGTATTAAGAGAAGAATTGTATGATTTAGCCCTTTGGGGGAACAGAAGGGGCATAAAAGTTCACATTTTCACTTTTCCTGTTGGAATGCCTTGGATATTGTGGGAGACATGGGAGTGTAGGGGTGCAAAAGATTGGTTTCTTAGGTTCAACATGAAGTGGCGTCACTCCTTCAGATTTTACCTTTTCATCCTTAATAGAGGATTGAGATGTATCAAAATGGCAATAGACCAATTCCTCCTCTGTCTGGATCAACCTATTCCTCTCAAAGGAAAAATACTGTCTCACCATGCACAATCTCCCCACTTTGAGCCTGGTCTCTACCCAGGTGATCCTCCTGCAGTACACCACCGCCAGGATTGGGATCAGTAAGTGTCTGCCCTCTCCTGGCCACCTGGGAGGAGACTCTAGGTAGGGTTTTAGTGGGGGAACCTCAGGATTCTCCACAGGCTCTTCACAGCAGGCACAGTGACATAGGAGGGGTAAGGATGGGACCCTGTTCAAGCAAATACACTAGCACCACCTGCCCTTCATCATGCCCGGGAGGCCAATGCAACATCAGACCCCCTCCCTGAGGCAGTCATGTAACCCTCTAGCACAGGGCCGCCAGAGCAACGAGTCCCCACCTGGGATGAGCCCCAGCCCGGAACCAGATGCTGGACCTCTCTGATATACCCCAATGTCAGATTCTGCAGCCAGTTTGGGCAAAACCACATTCCCTGCACCCGCTCTCCATCAGAAACAAATGGGCAGTTCGGTAAGCCCCAAACGCTGGTCAGTCTGCCAACCACTGTTCATGGCAACTGGAGGCACCCCTCAATTCTCTAAGGTGGCTGCCATCTTGAAGTACTCGAGCACAGGAAAGAGTCTGATGTGCTTCCTCGGATCGCCAAAATCTGTGCGTGAAAATAAGTGGCCCCCCAGTCCACCGATGTTCCGGCACCAACCCCAAGTTATTTACAGGGCTGAGGTCTCCTGAGGATCAGCTGTGGGCATGCAGCCTGAAGTAGCTAATGACAAAGCCACCATATGTGTGTTGTTTGAAGTTTTTAAAAAAAAGTATTGTGAATGCAGTACCAGCAATAAAATGTGTTGACAGGCTGTCTCCCTGTAAAATTCATACGTGTCACTCTGTGAATTTATTCCCCATCAAACTAGTCCTCCACATTTTTAATGTATTGAATAAAGTTATTTATATGAACCTCAGGCCCTCAATTTAACAATAATTTATTTCCCTAAAGCCTCCCTCCCCTTTCGGGACAAGAAACACTGTGCATTACACATAAGTTCTATTCAATAATAAAAAAAATAATGGAATCAATTTAAATATAAACATATCTATGCATCTATAAAATTTCAGTAGTGAAGTGATCAATACTCTAGTCGCATCACTTTTCTATGCTAGAAATAGACTTTTGATAAAACGCACACATCACCATCTATACCTTTAGTTTACCCTGAGCACCCATCCACTATGGATTGAACAATTAACGAGGATTCTGGATAAAGCTTCCATTTGATAAAAACAAAATTGAATCTGAATATCCAAGCCTATCTAAGTCTCTATACATCATCTTTATTGAAAGTAGATACCTCGCCCTTACTCTGTGTACGTGTCAGAATTTCAGACAGCGTTTTAGAAAACTCAATTGAAACAACTTACAAAATGAAACTCTATCTTTGCTAAATCCCTTTCAGTGGTGTTTCTATTGCATTACATTTTTCATTTTCAATTGGCAACTTAAAGGCAGGAAAATGGATAGCAGTTAATTACCCTTTCACTTTTGTCTTGAATGGTTCAGTGCAAGTGACGGAACTCTGCTTGGCGATGTAATCAGGACACCACTTCAATTTACAATTTTTATTTTTCTAGGTATGCACACAGAGAGATATCCTCTTTGCTCCCTGAATACCTCTTCTGTGTTTGATCATTACACAGAGGAGTTAAGCGATCTCCCAGTGCACACACCACAGGACTTTTCTATCAGTTGTATAATTCCAAAATCACATACACTTCTAAAATATTCCATAACTTCTCAGGATCTACAGTGAATGTATATATCTCCACCCCACAGTAACCACAAATGACAGGCCAGGGTTTATTATATTCCCCTTGGCGTGTTGCTTCCCTCAGAATTATTTCTCCTTAATGTTATACTCATATATGGCTTTATTTTGGTGGTCTCACAGACAGATGGGCTCCCTTTTAAGGACTGATTCAATTCTCCCCCTCTGGATTGGGTGGGCATCAGTCAGCAAGATTGTCAGCTTCCCCCCCACAGTCCGGATCCCATTGTTCTGTATTTTCACCTGTCTGCTGTCTTTCCCACTGCAGAAGTCCTGCGACTTTAACACCAGGTAGGCCTCTTGCAATGTACTGCTAGTAATCCAAAAAGTGGTCCAAAAGGAAAGTCATTGTTATTCCATTTTCCTTCCTCTCCTCCTTCCCTCCCCATAAACCAGCCAGCCAGAGGGTGAGTGTCCCTATAATTAATAGGTGTGGACTTTTATAGAGCAGAAACCATTCCCTTCGGAGGTGTGTATAATTTCTCTGATCTAATCTGTTGCTGTATGTGATTGGACAGTATTCCGAAGGTGACATCAAGCTAAACCATCCATCAAACTGATTGTGCACATTAATGAAGAGGGAACTCTGATGGGAGTAACTTCCAAACCCAGTTTCCCACCCATTTGATGTGATGTGATATAGTAGAGATTTTGACATTAAACAATTGTAACTTTCTAAAACAACATATTCCTCATGTGTGGTCATGTTACTAATGTGTTAATCAAATTGTTCTCACTCAGGTGAATCCCCTCATACGACGATTCTCATTTTAGCATGACATATGATGTGGGTGTTATAGGTTTTCTTGTTTTACCCTTGGATATGTTTAAACTAAAATTCCATTCCCATCTCAGAGTAACCGGCTCACCGGCTTGAACGCTAGGATATACGAATTGCTGCTACATGCAGTTTCTGCTTGAAATTATCTACATTGGCATAATTAACATAATGTGGAAAAATATTGTTTTCCTTTCTGCTGGTAAAGCTTTTCAGTCTGAATATTGAAAAAAAATAAGTCTCTATGACCTTTGTTCAAATGTTCCAAGTGAAAATATGATTCCACATGTACATTTCACATAGTGCATTTTTTCTTATATGTAATGAGACGTATCACAATTTGGAATGGCATATCCAGTTCCTCTGTATGGTAACAGCATCTGGTGTCAAATCCTGTTAGTTCCTTTGAGCTCTGGGCTGGTGTATTTATGACCCCTGAGAATGCTGGTTGCCATGGTGCGATGTCTTTGAAGTACAGATCTGTGAGGGACATTTGTGACCCAATCCCATTCTCCATGAATGTTTCAAGGTTCTGCCTATCCCTTGTGTTAGAAATCCAGTCTCCAAAGTTGCATCGTTTCCTTCTCCTGGCTGATTGGGGATTTGATTACTTGAGGGCACCACTGGAGACCCTTCTCAAAGCACACATATTTTTAAGGGGCTATAGCCTGAGCTCACACAGGTGCAAGTTGTAAACTGGCAGGATGTGTTTTTATTACCCAGACCTGTTTCCTGAGACCCCACTCTAAGCAAAGTCATAAGGTTTTAAGGTGGGCTTCAAAAGCCAATGCTCACACTTCTTTTTTTAATTGTAACAATTAGTTTATACAAACTTTAATTACAAAAACTGACACGAACAGGAAGAAAAAGAAAGAAGAAACAGGAAAACAGAAAAACCAAAAAAGAAAATGCAAGTAATCCAGCCAATGCATTCTTCCACCTAAAATGTCCTGTTTAGTTGAAATTAAGACAGAGAGTTAAATGTACTTCACACTCTCCTTTCTCAAAGTTCTTCAATCTTTTAACATCTCATAGTTACCAAAATATAGACATTCAGTCATTAAGATAAGGCATCAGCACCATTTGAGACAATTACAATCTATCCCCTATTCCAGAAGTTTCTCGAGAAAGTCAATCACTGAACAATTTAATAACACGTTGTGTCCAGTTAGCAGCCAACACCACCATTCGTCCATGCTTTTATCAAGCGGAGCGAATCTTCCCAAATAACTTGATCGCTGTATTATGTGTGGGGCATTCTATGATTAGATGTTTTAGGGATTCTGTTTCACTTGTGCAGAATCGACAGCGATTGTCTGGGGTGTTCGCCTCGTGTCTTCTCCACAAAACTTCTTTAGTTTTGTATACGTTTAGTCGTAGCCTCAAACTTATTCCGATGTGGTCGTGAGAGAAATTTTGACAAATATTTCGGTAATTTGTCTAAACATTTGCAAGACAGACCCAAGTCAAGAGATGACGGCATTGTTCTGTGCAATTCTTCATTCGCGATCCAATTCCACTGTGTTCATTTTTTCTTTGCCAGCTGAGGGGTTGCAATCACTGTTTGCCAGGATATATCAGCGAGCTCTAGAATTCGTCTGATTTTGTTTGCCCAGTCTAGCAGAATTCCTGCATGAGGATTCTTTGTTGTGGATTCGAAAATCTTATATGCAGTAGCAATGTTTACTAAGTGCATTTTGCATAGCACCGCAATTGATTTCCATTGAATGGTACCATGTAGTGCTTCTATACCTAGATCATATCTTATTGCAACGATCGGGTGCTACATGGAAGTCACAGAATTTCTCTCCAAAAGTGGCCTTCTAAAACAGCCCATATTCGGTTATTAATGTTCCAACCTGCTTCAGCCCCATAAGTAAACGCTGGGACGACTTTCTGTATATAGAAGGTCCGTACTAGGACGAGCGAAAATGTTCCATACTCGAAATGTAGCTTCTGTCCTTGCATTGTTAGTATGGCCATACAGTGTTTCAGATCGGCCACCCAATCCCATTCACAGACAAATCTATTTATTTGTACTCCCAAATATCGGATTGCTACAACAGACTCTACAGTCTCTCCTTCTGCTGTCCACTTAAATTGATTTAAATTATTTTTGGATGCAGTTCCAATTGACATAATTTTTGATTTCTTTGTGTTGATTACAAGGTCGTTTTCTTGGAAGTATATAACTAAATTGGTCAAGAGACGTTGAAGACCAATTTGTGTTAAATCAAACAAAACAATGTCATCTGCATAGTATGCCCAACTGATGTGTTGGCCGTTCAATTTCGGAGGAAAATGTTTTTTTTTTTGTTTTTTTTTAGTTTTTTTTTTAAGTGTACCTGAGATATCTGAAATAAAGTGTTTAAACAGGAGTGCAGCTAATGGGCACCCCTTTTTACACCCTTTTAGAGGTTCTTATTTCATTGTTTAGGTGACCAGTTACATCTAGACGAACTCTAGTAGACGTATCATTGTGCAGTGCCATCAATGGTTGAAGTAGAGTTGATGGACAGGACCAAGATAGGTTTTTCTTCCAAAGTTTCTCACGGTTAATAGTGTTAAACGCTTGACGCATATCAATAAAGGCTATAAACAATTTTTTGTTGTGCTTGAGTGCGTGAAGTTTTAGAAGATTTAGTATCGGTAGATTCACTTCGGTTCCTGTATCTTTGGTGAATCCTGTCTGTCGGCAGTCCATTAATCCTGTCACATTTCCCCAAGATGTTAACTTACATTGTAAACAGGTTGCAAAGATTTTTCCTATTGTGTCCAGAAGGGCAATAGGGCGATAGTTGTTTGGATCGTCCCTATTGCCCTTCTTAAAGATTGGCACAATAACTGATGTAGTCCAAGATTTTGGGTTTCTTTTTGAAGTTGATATCAATTGAAAGAGTTTCTCCATGAAGGTTGCCCAAAGATCTTTTTCATCCTTTAACATGATATTGGTCAGCCCATCGGGGCCTGCTGCACGTGAATTTTTCAGTTGTTGAATCATTGTTATAATTTTATCTTTTGATTCAATCATGTACCCGGGTTCTGAACAATTAAGATATTTTGGACCAATTTGCGTCGAATCATCATTAAACACTGAGTTATAATGATCTTCCCAAGCTGATGCTGAAATTCCATTCGCAAGTTTTGCTTCTTGACGTAGGGATCCTTTATTAAGAATTGTCCAAAAATGTCTTACTTTATGTTGTGCAGTCAAATTTAGCATGAGTTCGGCACGTTCTTGGTCCCTTAATAGTTGGAATGATTTAAACCAATTGCGGTATTTCAACTTGCGCTTACTAATTTCGTACCCCACTTCGCTGACTCTACTTTTTTTCAACTGTCTAATATCTTTGTTTAATTGTTTTTTCTCAGTGCTCACCACCACGCTAAAAGCATATTTGTTTGCCTGAGAATTGGTCCTTAGCTGTGCCTTTTTAGCACTAAATTGTTGAAGTAGAGGCGGATAGTTTAAACTAATAGCAGCAGATGTAGACAATTCCTCTAACTTTTCACTCAGCATTTTGATGTGGTGGTTGTTTATTCTTAGTTGGTTCCCACCTTGATTGATCTCTAAAGGGCATTTATACATTAATTGTATGATGTTCTTTGGCATTAGCAGAGACAACTCCAAGACCTGATGGTCACTTTTAGATGTCTCATGTATTGTCAGGCTTTCAATTTTCGACCAGACGGACGAAGTGATCCAAAAATAATCTAGTGTTTTTTTGCTGGTAGCGCTCTGCCACGTAAATCTTGCCGGTAAATCACTGATTACGCTTCCATTTATCATTTCGCAATTTCTTGCTTTTAAGGCCTGTTTCCAACACTCACCTCTTGAGAGGTTTGAGGAGGCCACAACTGAAAGTGCGTCCGGGTCTTCATACCAAGAGAAATTGAAGTCTCCACAGATTACAATGACGAGGTTTGAGTGTGCAATTAGACACGGGTCAATAATAGATGCAACTGAGGTAATGAACCGTGCAGTGGTTATCATAACGGGATTCCAATAAATATTTATCAATAATAAATATTTTGCCTCGTCTTGTACATACAAATTTGGGTTGTAGGTTTCAATAATCTTCCAACGATGGGCATTATTCACCAGAGTTAATAACCCTGAGAAAGGACGACCCAGCTTGTTTTTTCCTGCTGCATTTAACATTAGAGTATCGATCTTTTATGGGGGGTTCTCGCAGCCAAGTTTCTTGCAGTAAAATCGCAAAGTTATTAGTCAAAGGTAGAGACCAATCTTGGAACAGATGGTTAAAACGTCTTGTGTTCCATGAGATTACTCCACACTTCTCCTCTCCATCAAGTTGAACTAGTTATGAGTGGTGTCTGCAATGGTCACCCCTTCTCAGATTATCATTCCTCTCCTGATGACGCTCTTCGTTTAAGGAATTTGACGATTTCAGTTTGAATTGCTGCCTTAAGACCTCTCTTCTTGAGTCATTCGAAGATTTTGCACCTTGTGGTGACAAATCACAGTCAACTCTCAAATTAGATTGTGGTTTTTCTACTTGGATGTGGAAGCCATAGGATAATATGTCGTCCTTCACAGCGAGAAGCGTTTTTTCTACTGCAGTCGATCTTATATGCAGAAATACTCGATCAGTGGCATCTTCTGAAATATATTCAACAATGACTGTCATCCGACGTAATTGTCCGCAATGATAGAATTGTGTGGAGCAATTGCATCATGTTCCTTCGGTTGAGATTAATATCGGAATCTTCAGGGAAAAGCTTTTCAACCTGCAACTTCCATGTACCAGAACTTTTTACATCAGAAGATCTTGACGTCATGTTCGTTTTAAAGACTTAGATTTTTCATTTGTGCCAGGGTCATTTTAGGATTCAAATTGTGACTTTATTTGGATTTTGTTTGCTCCGAATCAACTGAGAGACTTGAAGTCACATGTTGATCACCAGAACTCTGCACTATTGGCAGTAATTTCTGTGCCCCTTGGCTAAAAACGTTCAATTGATCTGAAGCCGTGTAAGCCGCCTTGTCAATGGGTTGATTGCTAAATGTGGAAATTGGAACTTTAATGGCAGTTACAAGAGTGAGCGAACCTCCTGAGCCCTTGAAACTGGTAGAGATGACTGACTCCGTAGAGCAGGTGGACAGATCACATAGATCAATTGCGTCTTCCTGCACCACACTAGAGTCAACGTCTGTGTCAATTCGTACTCTCTTCCTAGTACTTGGATTTTTGATTATACCTTGTTGATCAATTGCTTTAGAGTTTTTAGTTGAGTCAGTGTTGGCTGTGCATCCGGTTTTGGCTTATTTTTGTTGCGCTCAAATAGACCCAATTTTGGCGGGGTTGGTAAGTTCTTGACAAATTGTTTGGTATTTGTTGACTTTCTGCTTGCTCCTTGGTTTACAGCCTTGCGTTTCTTGGATGCTATTGAACGGAGTTATCTTTCAGTGGAAGTTGGTCATTTTCAGACAGATTCTTTGCAGGCCCAGTAAAAATACCAAATGAAAGTTGCTTTACCTTACTGGACACAGACTCCTTAGGATTCAACTTTTTGGTTAAGTCAGAATCTTCTGACAAGCCACTGTCTGCGGTGCCAATGTTAATATTCGAATGCTCAATTAGGTTTGATGAAGGCACCTCAGGAACAGCTAACAGACAGTCAGATGCAATTTCTTTTTGCTTCTTCTGTAAAGGGTCTGCTACATCGGGATGCCTCACTGGCGACATTACTCTCGGAGCACTGGATGGCAAGGTTTGTGAGCTACTACTTTAACAGATGTTGAAGGGTACGAGATATTGCTTGAGGCTTGGGTCTCGAAATGCCCACAATTCCGTTTTTTTGTTGTGCCTCAGCCATTTCATGCATTCCAGAACCGCATTCATAAGCGTGACATTGTCTGCATGTGCACCGGATGCAAGGTCACCCAAGCAGTGCTGCCATTGTATAGAGAGGTCATGTTCTCTGTCTGTTCGAATCTGTAAGGCAATATTAGCTTGTTCCAATTTCTCAATTTTAGTCAATAAAGTGCATAATTGGGAACCTTGCTCTTTTACAGATTCATTTATGGATTCGTAGAGTTTCACAAAAGGGATTAGTGCTAGCGAAGTTGCTGCTAGCACATTGTTGTGAATTTGAATGCCAGCTGCCACTGATATATTTGCTTTGTTATTTCGATCCATATCCTGGTCATGTATTTGCAGGGCATCTGAAGGTAGTTTTAAATGACCGCTGGTGGCACTCATACTTATGTCTGTGTTGGATAAGGGGTTGCTGTTGACTACCGACCTAGTACCTGGTATACTTGGAGAAATCAGATCCCTTCTTTACGGAACTTTTTCAGTCGTAGGCATACCTTTCATTAATGGAGTGCTGGTCTATCCCTTAAATCTCGAATGTGAGGTCTGATATTGCTGTTTTAGTGAATCTACCGCCGGCATTGCATCTTTAGATTGTAAATGTGATGTTTTCATGGAATAAGTAGCAAAACTGTTAATCAGTTTGTCTTTAATTTGATGCTAATCTGCAGTCAGGCGCTCTGCCAAGCGTGCCTCACGACTCGCTAAGTCTTGTCCGGTCGTTTTTTGCTGTTTGAAAGATACTGGTGAATCTTGCCACGAAGTTTGTTTGTCGTCTGTGGCGTCATGAATGTTGTGGGAACCAACCAGTATCAACATGTTACTTGAGCCATTCGAGAGCTGAGGCAGTTGAGCAGACATTCTATTTTTTTGCTCATGTTGCCCCTGCCTCACTTTGTCTTGAGGTTGCACAATTACTATGTTGGAAATGTTAAGTGGCTTTTTTGGGTGGACACTGCCTCTTTTTTTCAGCATTGATCCCACTTGTGCTCAGCAGTGAAGGCTGCTCGTTAGAAGACTCTTGTTGCTTCAGTACGGACTCATTCTGCTGATGGATTCGCGTCAACTCGCCTTCGCTTCCAGAACTTGCAGATGGTTTCTCTGGATTTCTCAGTAAAGCCATACAAATGTCAACTGTTGGAGGGGGAGGGGTGAAGACGAACATATTTTGTCATGCTGCCTCAGCTGAAACTTGTATTTGAAGAAGTTACATCGAACGGCGAGAGAAACAAAGCCGTGTTGATTTCAATCATGTTGACGGGCTCAGAGTTATTCATGAAATTGAAATCATTTGTTTTGGTAAGTCGCTCGATAACATTAACAGGCATAGGCTTAGGGTCGAATGTTTTCATAAGATCTGAGCATAAAACGTTTTCTTCATGCTGTAGTAGTGCATTTGCAAAATGCTCTAGAGACACTATGTTAGGAACAATAACGGGTGAGCCCGCTTGCGGCGCAACAGAACAAGTACAAGTACTAGTCCTTGTGCGGGACTCGGTCCTCAGCCCATTTACAACAGCTAACCTTTTGGCTAATATTTGCAATGCGGGAACTTGCGAAACGAAAGCCATGTTCAGTGAAACTGTCGGTGCTTTGCTTACCTTGCTGGCAGTTGCATGGGGCTTTACCATCTCACTTTGAATTTCATTTTCAATATCTATTCCCGCACGCATTTCCAGTAGCGTGCTTTGTCGGGTGAAGGGGCCTGCTATTCCGTGCACCGGGCAGTCCAGGGCAGACTGGGACTGTCCACCGGACTCCGCGCGGTGCGCCGCACACGCATCAACCTTAAAGTGAAGTCAGGAGTCTCTGCCTTGATGTTAAAGGGCCAGTATAAACAGGAGAAACAGTGCGGTTTCAACGTTGTTGTAGCAGAAGCAGTAGCTGCAGCTTCTCACTTGACAAGGGACTGGGGCAGACTGGGACTCTCCACGGGACTCGACTTCCCAACATAGACCAAAGCAAGGGGGTGTGGAGTCTTCAGCTCGGAATGCCAGTGCACAGCTCAGGCTCAGTAGCAGGAGGACCCTCTGCCATGCTCAGACTTTCTCCTCTGAAAGCATCCCTCATATCATGTAGCTTGTTTGGGGATGCTTGCATTTTGCTAGACCCAGAGCTGTTGTTTGATTCAGAAATGCAGCCTGCCTTTCCTTTTTCCATTGCAATTGTCACAAACTGTTACGCTCACCTGATATCCCTGGGGGGGGTCTGGAAGGCTCCGAGATCTGGAACCCTTTATGCATAGTTGCCCAGTGCTGAATAATGAATCTGCAATTACAGAAGGGAGGATTTGTGATAACTGTCTCTAATGGGTGAATCTCCTACTTCCCTCTGACTGATTCCCTTCCCACTGGGGTCTTTTCTCACCTTAGTTATTTGTAGGGTGAGCTATCCGTCCTGCGTTTCTTGTGCAGGGGTGCTTGATGTTTGTTGGCGAGCTGCCCGAGTTGCTTCATTGGTGCAGTACGCCTTCCTTGGGCCAAGGCCTGCTGTGACCCCGAGTCTGTTGGTAGGCCGGTAGGTTTGTTAATTGTAAGTCTTTGTTCTGTTTATGTTGGGAATTCGTTAATGTCTTTATCTCCTTCTTTTCAGGTGCGAAAGTCTTGATGCTGGCGTGCCGGATGGAGAGGCACGTTTCTAGGTAAGAGAAAGCGCGCAACGCCTTTTATTGTATTTTAAAGCTAACCTGTATTTTCTTCTTCTCCTCACAGACCGCTGTGGTGCTGCGAGTGGATGAGAGCGCGATGAAAAACAGGCCCCTGGAATCCGTTAAGGTAAGTACAGCGCTGTGCGGTTGTTTACTATTAAAAGCAAACCTGAATATGTCTCTTTTCCTTTGCAGATGTTGCTGTGGTGCTCCGGATGGAAGCGTGGCGTAGCGCAATGGAATTCCAGTAAGACTGATGGAATTCGATGTTTTGGAAACGTGCATTCTAATATTGTTACAATGTTCGAACAGCAGCTGTGGTAGCGTTTCGCCGGAAGTCCTTAAGCTAGTACTCACAGGTGAGTGATGTTTCTTCTTCTCTCGGTTTCCACAGATTGCAGCCCAGTTGAGATGCTGAGTGCTGGATGGTGTTTTCTCAGGTAAAACAGAATAATCTTGTTCTTGTTCTTGCAGGATTACAGGAAGATGTTGAAGACCAGGAGCTGGACACGGTGAGCGTCATGCTGCTGGTTGCAGAATAACACGAAGCATGTTCTGCAGTCGGGTGTGGTGTATATAGCCCAGGTAAAGTAGTACCAGGGAAAGTAGTCCAGGCCTGCCACACCCAAAACACTAGACTGCATGGCTTGGTTCTTAGAACTAAACTCTGTGGGTGCTTCCATGTTGGATTTAAAGGCCCATGTACATAAATGGGGCGTAGTTTGAACAGCCCTTCCTTCCTACATATGAACCTGGTGCCAAAAGGTCCCAGGACTGGCTCCAGGAGCCCTTTTGCCCTGGTTATAAAGCCCTCAAGGTTCTGGTGGGAGCCTGCTTGTGGCACAACTTGTGCCCCCTAACAGTGGTCATGACACAAACAGAACATTATAACATATTTGCAAACACACACCTATAAACATATTTTTTATATTTCTTTATATAAACCGATTATCGGCCCTGTAAAAAAAGACATACACGATGCAGGGCCCAATTCGTTTTTCTCATTTCCCTATGAACGCTTGTGCTTTTTTATCCCAGATTAGACTATTTTTCCATTTATCCCAGATTAGAATGTTTTTCCATTTAACTAAGGATATACAGTGTCTTTCATGTAACTGAAAAGATTTCTTTTTGTGGCTTGTCCTATAATGTTGAACATATAATCTTGTTGTAGATGGGCTGCAAACATTGCACCTTTCCTTGAGCGTCTCCTTTTTTTAGATCTCAATGTTTGATATTTGAACTGTAAAGATTTGCTTGACATCCTTTTCTTTCACAAACATTTCCCTACAATGTGACAAGTCAATGCTTATTTTCTTTTTTGGAGTTGATGAAAAGTGGCAAACCTTTCTTGGAACCTTCTGGCAGAAAAATAAGTAGTTGAGAATTCAAGAATTAATGCAATGGATTAAAATTAAGTTTTAAAAGCTGCAGTTATGTGACACAAATATGGATTTGCTTTTATTGAAAATGGTCTAGTGCACCCCTTGTTCCACATTTTCTTTCATGCAATAAACAATCAGACATAAGCTCCTTCAGAAGTAAGGGGTGGAGGAATTTAAGCTATCCTGTACGATACACAGGAGTGGGGCATGGTATGCAGGGATTATGTGTAATCACAAAATAACTAAACCAATTAAAACAAATCAAAAATGACTCATTTGAAAATAACAAATTTGGGAAAAAACTAAGAATGGGGTTGGGAGTGCGAATAGTGGTTTTGGGGGTGGCGGAAAAGTATTTGTTTTAGTCACTTTTAGTTCCTAATACTGCAAAGGTGGTCATTTTTCCTGCCTCTTATATTTCATCTTCCATCTCGCCTTCTTTTATATCCTTTCCTCCAACTCAGTTACCCATTTCAGCAGTGACGCGTAACTGAAGTCTATTCTCAATTCTAATCTCTCTTTTACATCACATTTCATTATCTGCCCGTTCTTGTCAGTTTCATCTTTATAAAATTTGCAAAGCTCGTTCTTTTATGACATTCAATGCCATAAAGCTATTGGTGTCTGCTTGAATATTTTCACAGCTTTTTTATTGTTCTAATTCATTATTTGGACTTCCCATTTCTCATTTGGCTCCACTAAAATCAGTTTTCAATGCTTCTATTCGCACTCTGTCTGCTCGCTCCTCGTGATTCTATTTCAATCTCTCTTGCTAAACCTGGGTGGCTTTCTTTTCATCATAGTTTAAAATTTTATTTTCTATGTTTCGTTTTTAAAGCTGTTCATGGTCTTGCTCCTCCCTATCTTCGCTTGTTTCTTTTTAGCTTCCTTACTGTTAGCTCTGTTTAGCTTCCCATTGCCTTCTCATAATCCAACGTCCTCCTTGTGCTCAATCTTGTTTCCGTTCTTTCTCTTTTAGCACCTCTAAATCAGAACTTGCTCCTATTTTCTCTTTGCTGTATTTTAGTTTATTCATCTTTCCGGTCAGTCCAAGAGCCCATCTACTGTCCCTTGATTAATGAAGGTTTCTGCAATTGTTGTACCATTTCAGTTTTAAGCATTTTTCTGTACTGTGTAACTCCTATGTCCAGGGCTTTGGATTGAAGCACTATATAAATCAAAATAAAAAAATAAATGAAGTAAAGGAACAAAAAAAAGGGGCTTTGGGAGGGGGACCTCCAAAACCAAACACAACGAAAAGGGAATGGTGTTACTCTGCAAAGATGTCGGAAGTCTGCAAGGGACGTTTGTCCCTTTTTGGTCATATTGTGGAGCTGATCCAGGATGTGAAGTGTTGCAGTCTCACTGCTGTGGCTGGAGTGGAAACCTGATTGGATCAGGTTGAGGATGGTGTTTATTGTGATTTGATGTGCTGTTGGAGTTGGCTTGTGACCATACATTCCATGTTTCTGGTGCGGTATGGCAAGATTGTGACGAGGTGGTAGAGTTCAGGGTGCATGGGGTCAAGGGTTGCTTCGTTGAGGCCAGTGATATGTCTTGAGTGCAGGGGGGTGGGGGAAGGTGTGAGAATTAGGAGTTGATAGTTTTGACTCATTGTGGAGCTAGGGCGGGAAAAGCCATTAAATGTGGCCTGAGCTGGGCATGTTTCGTCCAGGAAATGTGCAGGTTTTATTTTGACTGTGAGGGTGATAAGGGTGCCTTGGGTGATGGGGTGGAATGTATCCCGCCTGTTGGAGGGTTTGAGTTTGGGGTGAGAGTGGACTGTGGAGGGGAGGGCGTGTCTGTGTATCTTCGAGTTGCATACTGAGGTGGATGAAAGCATGCTAGGGGTGAATGGTGTTTTTGTTTTGTTTCCAAATTAAGTATAACAGGGGGAAGGTGTTATGATGAATATGAATAAACCTAACCAGGGCAGCTGTTACCTTAACTCATTGCCTCGTTGTTTAAGTACCATAGACCCTTTGAGAGGCATTATAACGTGGGCACCAATGTGAACCTTCTTGACAGCTCCCACCAATGGCACACAATACATTATCATAAGGCCACCAGTGAGACCATCAACCAGCAGGGCTAGTGTAGGAACACCACTGTCTATTAGGCACACATGTGGGGCCACCCAAGCAGCAGCTCCACGTGTCGCGCCTACATAATGAGCACATTTGCAGTACTCAAGCAGCGCAAATGTAAATAAAGGATGGATTGTCAAGGAATCAATGTACAACTGCTGAACTCACACCCTGAATAAACTGAACACAACCACCAAGTTATAACTGTTTGGGTCTGCGGAAATCCACATTTCAAGATAGCAAGAAAATAAACTATTGGTGGATTCTTTGGGGGTTAGCGAAAACTGGCCTCATGCTAGAACAATGCTCCAAGCTACTCCAAGTTTTAGACCTGGAGGCTCCAAGGCACTACTCTTACCCTAAACATATATCTCTCTAACAACTTGTATTTCAGCCAGCGCATAGTCCTCTCCTGATGGCTGCATAGGCCTTCCAGGCTATATTGCACAGCAACCCAATGGTCGCTGTGGCACAGGTGGAAACATGGACACCGTTTGGTCCATCACCTATTCCAGCGTTCAAAGTTACTGGTCTAGACAATTTCAAGATGGTGCCCCGCATCGCACATCCTTAATTTCTTATTGCGAGAGGATTGAACACTCTGCGCGTTGCAACCCTCTTCACACTGCTGAACTTTGGTGTGAGACGCTAGTGTTTTATACTTTGTCTGCTCCTTCTCTCTCTCCCTTTGTTGGCTCTCCTCCTGCTTGTGCGCTGTCTCCATTCTGCCTTGCCTACTCCCTTCTGAGATACTCACAGGGCTCTGCTTTTACTTTGCTACTCCCTACATATCCTCACTGGCAGAGTGCATCATTTCTCTGATGCCGGCGGATGTTGCACAGAATCAGTCAACAACTAGAGAGTTGTTGTGCCATCAGGCTTTTCCCTCTGTGCTGGGACGCAATTCCACCTGTCCGCTACTCTGTTCCTACTTGATACACACAGGGGGACATTGTGGCTGCAGGCCAGGATCGTCCTTATTTCTTTAAGGACAAGCTCTGGGATAAATTCAAGATAAGTAGCTTTTCAAGGACACCACGCAAGAAGTCAGCCCAGAGATTCAGGTGAAATCCATAAACTGTACTTTTCACTCGGGTACAAATGGCCCAAAATTACATTGTAGACATGATCTTTACCTGGATGCTGGGTCCATGCCACAGGAGTTTTGCAAAGGGAAACCCCCTATTCTGAGACATAGTTTTGCTCACCATACCCTAATCTCTGATTATAACTGGCTCCTGTCTCTCCGCTCCCCTCATTGACTTTGTTCATGTTCCTGCTGTTAAAATATGCCCCAGACACCACTGCAATGGTCCCTCTACCGGTTACTCCAAGGTGTATCCTGCAAATTACATAACCTTCCCAGACAGCCCTCTGAAGAATGTCACCACAGTACCGAAACTGACCATGAAGGCAAGGATGTCACTGCTGAACCAGAAAAATAGATGGGTAAATGTTGATCACTGGACAAAGCTCTGAAGGAAAAAATACAGACCAGACAAAACATTACTAACTGCAAATGTGATCAATGGTTTGGATAGATGTATGGTTTCTATAGTAGATACAAACTCATTCTGCTTCAATTTACAGTATTTTGTTTATAGTTGTGGAGTTCCAAGTGTTATGAGGAACTGATATAATAAATGGGAATTTTCACAGTTTGATATCTCTGTAGCAGAAGTGGGTGTAGCATGCATTGGGCATCCGCATTTCTAGAAAAATGGTGCCGGGGCAACATTTAACAATCTATTAAGGTACATTTTCTACATTTGCAGCCACTTGTACTCAAGTCTTATCATAAATCAATAGAGTGTACCCTTTCAAATAAAAATTGAGGATGTGATTTTGTTTGGTTGCAGACATTGTATTGTAGTTGTCATTTATCTAGCACCGTTTACCATTATTATAGTCTCAATGCACTGGTGGTTGGAATACCCTCTGGGGCCAAATTCCAGAGTGCTGGAGGTCATGGAGTAGGGTTAGGGGTTAAAATGCATGTGTGCATTTGGTCAAATGAGGCTTAGCATGGCTGGCCAGGCTCCGGTAGAAAGTAACCCATGAGGTTGGGCATGTGGATGGGTGTTAAGAGGAGTCAGGAGAAGGCGTGAGTGCTAGATACTCGCAATGTGTCCAGTGTGCCCACATTTTGTAATAGGTCATAGCTGCATTCTACTGTGAGTGGATAGATAGCCATGCCTGTGGCAGATGTCCACTGAAGTGGAGCACAGATCGATCTTATATTTGATGTTGTTGTGTTGTCGGAAAGTCTGTGGAAAAAACGACCAGCTACCCACGTAGATTCTTCTAGTCATTATTGGGTGATGGGGAGCTACCCTCAAGTCTTATAAGCGCAATAGACTGGCTGACCTAGTATATCTACCATGCAGATACCATAGGATTTAAGATATGATTCTCTAGGCACCATGGACCGGCTACCTCTATGGACTTACTAGATTTCTTCCTGGTTCTTTGTAACTGCTAACCGCCTTGGTAACCTGATACTGCTGTTAGTAGACGGCTCAGTTAAGATCTTTAAGTGTAATGGGAGGATTACCACATGAACGCTTCCTGCCTTCCTCGCTTGGTTCCAGGTTGCCAAAAGGATCCAGTTCAATTCACTCTGCGTGGTTCCCTAACAACCTAATTCCTCATTTGAAAGTTTCAGGCCTTAACCTTCTCTTCACACATTTCAGGCAGAAAGCTACTCTTTCCAGAATTGTGGTCATCCTCACATTTGAAGAGGGCAGAGTTCACCTTAAAAGGGCATGGTTCTTTAGCCTTTTTTGGGTGATCCCCAAGACTATTCCTCAACGAAGGTCATGCCTTCTCAGTTTTTGTGACTATCCATTTGATCACCTTTCCTCAAACCTTTCAGAATATTGTGATGGAAAGAGGGCTGATATAAGAGGGAGACTGTGACAAATCTTTCAATGGTTGGAAATCTGCATAAGTAATTTCATGCAATTATCGGTTTACCTTTACTGTTTGTAGATGTATGATCTGTCAACTGAAGAAAATCACATTGTATTTTTTGCTGATTGTTCTACTGATTTTATATTTTAGGCATTCCTCCAGTTAAAGTGTTCATGCCAGCTCTTTCCCCAACCATGGAAGAAGGAAATCTAGTGAAATGGTTGAAACAAGAAGGTAGGAATCTCTCGAGTTGTTTCCATCAGTTGGGTCTGTTGAATTCAAAACAAGTGATATTGTTGTGGACTATGTAATGGCTTGTTCTCTTGTGTTAAAAGTATATTTCTGTACTGTAAGGCACAATACATAAATAATAAAACTAATGAAGTAATGGCTTGTTTTAGGAGGGAGTTATTTGCCAAAGCTAAGGATGCTGGCAAACTGTCATAACCAATCATGTAATGGGAATAAGAATGCCCCTTCCAACGTCACTCACGTTTTTAGACGTGGAATCTCCTGTGATCAACAAGGGAAGGTTAAATGTGAGTCTTCAAATATTAACATCTCAGATTCTGAAACCTTAATTCCCCTGTAAAGACAAACCATTCATTAGATCCTTATACCACTTTAGGAAAGGTAATTAAGGATAGACATTCATTTTTTAACAATATGCCCATTAACCGAAGCAGAACATTGCAGACTTCAAGTCCCCACAGTGCCCAAAGTACTGGGACGAAATGGAGGGATGCAAAGGCACTGGACTGCAGGTTGCAGGTTAATAGGGTTAATGAGTCACACCTGTGAGAGACTGGGCGGCATAAAATACCCCTCAGGTGCAGGCCCTAGAGAGCATTAGTGGGAGGTGGAGTGATTGCAGTTAATCCACATTGCAGTTGCAGCTGAAGGAGAGGAGAGACACCAGAGCTGCCGTCATTTGCTGAACGTTGCTGATTCTGAGAGGGTCTCTACCTTCAGACTCTGGTGGCAGGCGAGCACCAGAGAGACTTTGGAGCGAGGGACGCTCCTTTTCCGACAGGTGCAGGTCAGGGATAGCAGAGAGAAGTGGTTTTCCGTGCCGAGGGGGATCAGAAGAAACAGAAGACCCAAAGGCAGCAGAGCGAGCGGAGGCGCACCCCAAACCCGGTGAGTTCACCATCATATTGTGACTCCTGAGTGCTCTGCGATTGCCCGCTGGCCAGGCCACCTTGAATACCGGACTGATGTAAAAAGAGTTAAGTGGCAGCAATATAAGTGTTTTGAATATCGAACTGATGTAAAGCAGAACAATACTCATTGTGAATACCAAGTTGACATGAAGTGGAGAAAGTGGCACCAAAAGAGCTTGGCGAGCAGGCCAGCAAAGTGTCATTGTGGTTTTGAAGGTCATAAGAAGTGCCAACATTGGCGAAGCCAAAAGAGGGCAATTAAGAAACAAGATGTTCATAGACCCTATTGTCAGAGGGAGAAAGAAGATATAGGGGGAACGGACCTAAACAAGTATTGCCTAAGCCAAACAAGAGCCAGAGGGGAGAGAACCATTATCAGTACTTGTTTAATGAAAGAGTGGGAAAACAAGAATGTCAGGAAGGCTACCCTTCTGACAGAATGTATTTTGGAGGAGAAGAGTATAACCTGCATTGCATGTGGAAATCACAAGTGTGGAACAAGCAGCACCAATGTGTCTCATGTTTTCTCAGAAGTAGTAGTCAAAACTGATGTTGTGGAAGATCAAAAGACATTGTAAGCTGTGTGAAGTAGGGCAGAGCCACAAAAGTAACTGTAGTGGTGTTAGTAGTTTCATTGGTCCAGGCAGCTGATTACACCAGGGCAAGGGACCTAGACCTGGCAGGTGAGTAGACCAGGTGGAAGACATTGAAGTACTGTGGTGCAGTTTAGTGTTGAAGTGGCAAGACCACAAAAGTACTTTGTGAATAGTTGTGATATTATCCTAACATATCACTATTGCTGATGCCAGTATTTTCTGAACTGCTGCTGTGCTACGTATGCACTACCGATCCTTTAATAGCTGCAGATCGAACCTTCTGCAGCAAAGCCCTTGCAGGATTAGGCCGCAGTGTTGTGTGCCGCAGGTGTTTGCCGACAAAGAGGTAGCGCCCCCAAGGGCGAGCATGCGGTGCAGCTGTCGACCAGCAGCAACCATAAGGTAAGAAAGGGGTGAGCAGTGGGAGTAGTCACTACTGCTCTCTACTAAACTGCTCTTAATGTGCTCTCTGCGCAACCTTCGGTTTCCCCCTCTTGCGGTTAGCCTTACTTTGTGTTTTGTGAGTCACGGTTGTGTTCTGAGGCTACTGTGCCAACACTGCTTTCTAGATCTGTTTCCCCCCTCTACGTTCCCACTCTCCTGCAGGTTGCTGTTGTGCTCTCTAGGTCTGTTTTCTCCCCTTCTAGGCTCTCCCACTATTGTCAGTTATTACTGGTTACTGTGTTTCTGCTGTTCCACCAAGCTCTCTCCCACTCTCTAGTACTGATTATTGTTGGTTACTGCTGTGGCCACTTGCCCCCCACACCCCACCCTTGGTTAATCTGTGCCCCACCCCCCTTGTTCATAGTCCTCTCTGTGGTCTTGTTTCCCCACAATGTGTTTTTTTTTTTCTTGTGCTTCTCCTGTTGTCCCTAGTGTGTGACCCCCGCCAATCCCCTCTGCGCATCATGCATTGCACAGTGCTGGCTGTGCTCCTCTCTCCTCCTCTGACACACCTTGCACCCTCTATGGTGCTCTCCATTTATCCCATCTCTTCTAACTGCTACTCTATCACCTATCCTATCCCTGTCACTAAGTCTGGAAGGACAAAGTTCAAGATAGACATCTGGGTCGTCAACCCAGGCCTCCCTCGCACTGATACACACATCAGCGCTTCCTCCAGACAGACTCTCACTAACATCCTCTTTGTCGTTCCCTTTCAAGACCTATGAGGTCCTCGTGTCCCCCTTCTATTTCTCCAAGACCATCATCCGTGTCTATCTGAATGGCACCGCCATGGTCCTGGGCTCTCAGCCCAACATCTTCCTTTTTGATAGGCGTCTCCCGCGTCTTATTAACTTCCTCCCTTCTCCTGATACTCCTAACACCTCCCTGGCTCCTCCACCACCTCCTTCCTCCTCCGCTGCATCCTTGGCACCCACCTCCTCTTCTCTGGCCCCTATGCCACCTCCTCCTACTGCCTCCTCTCACTCTCAGGCCCCTCCACCGCTTCTGCTGGGTGTACCTCATTCCTGTACCCCTCCCTGGAAGTCTTTGAAATGGAGCAACCTGCTCCACGTCGCTACTCTCCATTCTCGCTCTCTTATCAAACACTCATCTGACATCGGTCAGCTCCTAGAAGAGCTTGACCTTGATGTCCTTGCTCTCACTGACACATGGTTCACGGCCAGCTTTGTCACAAGTTTTGACACACTCCTCCCTGAGGGCTACAAGATCCTCCCCAAGCCCAGAACCAACCGACCCAGAGGTGGAGTGGCCCTGATCTTTCCTGAGTGGCCCCTCTCTGACTGTGGACACCATCTACAGGTGACCTGGCCAGGTTGCCCTCTTCCTCCAAGTCGGCTGACCTCTGCTCTTCTCTCCTTGCCTCTACCTCTCAACTTCTCCTCAGAGATCTCAACATCCACCTGGATGCCTCTAATCCCTCCTCTGGGCTCTTCCGCAACCTCTGCAACTCTCCCTTTCCATTCTTTCTTCTGGTCCAACTCATCTGCCTGTCACACCCTGGATGTTCTCATCTACTCGGACATCCCCCTCTCGCCACTCTCTTGGTGTGACCACTTTCTGCTCTCCACTCACCTGAAACTTTTTTTCCCTCTCGCAAAGCCTACCACAGCACTGCCACCTTCCTTCTCGGCAATTTGGCCCATGAAGCGAGTGTCAGTGGATGCCTTTGTCTCTACCTTCTTTGCTCCTCATACTCCTTCGGCTGACTCACTCTGACACAGCCCTCTCCAACCTGTTAAGGATTTCAATCAGGCAATACACCCGGGTCTCAGCCTAGCATGCAATGCACAAATGAAATACTTATTTATTGTGTCTAGAAGTTCAATATTCTGAGTGATATTGCACTCATATGACACCCCTTCTCAAAATACTCCCAGGTCACACTGGACCAGGAATCGGGCTCGTTGGTAAAGGTAAGATGTATTTATTTCTCCAGCATTGGATCTTTCATGGATTCACATGCTTAGAATATTCCCTGTCGTCAGGCCGGGAATCCTCGTTATCTTTTTTCAAAGCTTTTTCCCTTGGAAAACTCGACACTTTTGTTTCCTACTGACGTCCTTTTGGGATGCTTACGCATGACCCAATAGAACGTAAGGTATATATAGTAAGGATCACCTCGTGTTTTCTACACTTTGTTAGGTTGTACTTTTTCCCAATGTTGGGGAAAGCGTTGCTCTGCCCGTGTACCATGTGTGGAACGAAGAAAGTTTATGAAGGGGACGGGCACATGGACTGCCTTTATTGTCTCTACCCTCATTACTCTGCGGACACCTGTGATATCTACAAGGGGTTCTCACAAAAAACGTTGAGGGAACGTAATCGGCGTCTGATATCGTGGCTGAACGAAGGGGCCTCCCCTCCATCTGAGGTAGGATCGGTGCGCAGTCTGGCATCGAACAGACCTAAGTCCCCTGTAGTTCCTCGCCGGTCGGTGTCGGCTGGGCCTCCGGCAAAGAAGTCACGGCCTACGGAAAAGAGTCGTTCCTCTTCAGGGAAACATGTAGCGAAAGGTGCTCCTTCATCGTCAAAACATGGTCATTTGGATCAGGCCCGTAAGCCAGAAAAATCTTCGTCTTCATCTACTTCAAAAAAGGATGGGCAAGACCCTTTAAGGCGCTCCTCCTCAGGAGACCATCATAGGTCTTCCTCGAGAAGAGAATTTTCAAAACACCGGCCTAGAGACTCCAGAAAGGCAGGATCGCCTAAAAGGTCTGCGCCACAACTGCCAGCGCCGTCAACGGGCGTCCCTGTCGTCGACTGCTTCACTACCGTCCGCACTGTCAATCCCTGCAGTGGTGTCGTCGACCCCAGTGGTGGCGATCGACAAGGGAGAAGTAGAAACTCCCAGGTTTTCATCGTCAACGGAGGATCCTCCAGAGGCTTGGCAACCTGCAGTGTATGACACAGTTCTACCAGACACCTTATTACAGCAGGAGTCTGGCTCTCTCGGTGTCGTCGATGGTGGAGGAGCGGGAACCTGTTGTTCATCCAACAGATCTCGGCTTACAGGGCGTTGGACCGTCGACGTCAGGGATTCAAAATGTTCCACCTACGTCTTCTCTGCTAAATCTGCAGTTGACATTGTCCTTGCAAGTTTTATCTACGCTGCCGTCCCTCTTAAGCCAGTTGGATGCAAGCTACGCCTCCGGGGGGATGATGGTTCCCTTATTGAAAGTGTGAAAGACCGAGTCAGCAAAGTCCAAAGAGACATCTTACTCACACCAAAACCTCAGAAGACCAGTGAGACACTTGTTTATGTCATGACGCACTCGACTCAAAGCAGAAGAATCAAGAAAATAATACAGAAACACTGGTCCATGTTGCAAATGGACCCGAAGCTGCAACAGCTTTTCCCACAAACACCCACATTTGCTTACAAAAATAATAAGGCACTACGCAGTAGCCTCATCAAAGCAGAACTACAGACCCCGCGAACCGAGACTGACACTTTTAGGGGTACGACCCCATGTCTGAATTGCCAGCATTGTGCAAATGTAATTAAGGGAAACCGCATCAGACATCTCCACTCCGGTAAAACGATTTGGCTTAAACATTCATGCACATGTGATGCAATGAATGTTATCTATGGCTTGAAATGTCCATGTGGTTTTTACTATGTGGGTATGACCACTAGGAAGGCTAAGACACGCTGGACAGAGCACAAATCAAATATCTGCACTAATAGCCAGAAATCACCAGTAGCGGCACACTTTGCAGAAGCCCGTCACACAGTGGCACAATTGAAATGTGTCATACTAGAACAAGTACAATTGGGCTCGAGGGGTGGAGACATTGTAAGGAAACTCCAACAGAGAGAAATCTTGTGGATTGAACTACTGGATTGTCTCAGTCCAAGGGGTATGAACCTGGAGTTTGATTTGATGTGTTTTTGTTTGAAGCCCTAGCGCTTTGGTTGAATGTACTTTACGTGAAATGGCTCTTGGTTGAACAGGCCTTAGATTGTATGTGGAGTAGACTTCTGCACGGACCCTGACTGAAGGAGGAATTGACTTTGGTATGGTAAGGTCACCTGTTGAGCTAAGTGATGAGCTGATAACAACTACAATAATGTGAATGCCTTGGATTCCATCAGTAGGGGTTTCCATTTGCGGCAGAATTGAGAGGCAAAGACCGATATCTCTGTGTTCATGACCTACATCCTCATGTAATCATATGATATGACTCCTGTGTCCACCAGACGAAGTGAGACTGTGAATTGGGTTACGTGGGCCTAGTTTATTTTTGTAAAAATGAATCCTGAATTGTTCCATGATCATGTTTTAAATGTTACATAAATAAACTGAACTCCCAGTTACCAGCAGGTCTCAATGCGAAATGAGCATTGTCGCTTACACATTAACTTGGTGGCTTCGATCTGCATTCCCCCTGTGTCCACCACCAGGAAGTTCCTACTGTGATCTTAGTGGCTTTTGCATTTCCACTCTACATTCAGTAATCTGCTTGTAATTGGTACCTTAGCGCCTTCCTTATATGTAGGTGATGCTAACATATTGACATTAACTGTTCCCGTTAATATATGCCTCAGCACCTTCTTGACATATGTGTAATCCTGATAGATTGGCATTTGTATGCTACAAATGGGATGCATACTCCTTTGACTGTGATTGTAAAGCCTTTGCCCACATCAAGATGTCGGCTATCGGCACTCGTGCGCATGCGTGAAGTTGCCATGACTACGAACATAAACATGGGGAAGACAACGCCATGCTTCTGCGTCGGACGGCTGTTTCCCTTTCAGTGCGAGGTAAGCGCTTGCTGCTTTTTCTCCCCGCTAGGGGTCCCTTGATTTTAGCACTTCTCACCATTTGGTATTTGAAAGCGTGGCCTAACACTACAGCGTTAGGACACGCTGCTAACTCCTTGCTGTGTATGGCCGTATGCCTGTGTGATTAACTCTGTAATCCCGCCTGAATGTTGAAACAGGCTATTTTTTTCGTGCCTGACACACACCTGCCTGGCAGAAAATGAGAGAGTTTAAAGCTGTTTTGAAATAAGTGCAGTGTTTGACTTTTCATGTACCTGACACATGAATCATAGAGTAGCAGACAGTAACACGACTATAGTACTTGCCACATGGGCTGCAAGCAGCTACACTATCTGCCTTTTGATTTTCCTTGAATAGAAACACAGTGGCGAGCTAAGTACATTCTGACCTTAGGAGCGCCCTGATGTTTTTCGATATGTTGGGGAAGCCTGAGGCTGGAATGGTTACTTACCTGTACAGCAGAGTGAAGTGCAAGGCCACTAGGGCCGTATGTTAATTAACAACTAGTCTGTCTTTCAAATTTGAACCCTAGACTCAATTCCCCTTAAATACTTCACTCCTTATTGGGCACCTGGAATCCTACCGCTTGACCTAAATCTGTACCTGGACTCAGTGATTCACTGCAGGCCAGCGAGTTTGACCTGACAACTTGAAAGCTATTGCTGATGGACCACAAGGTTGGTGGTTTTATTTATGTTTAAGTGACTTAGCCGTATTTATTCCTTAGGAACCTGAATTTTGGCAAACCCCAATGAATTGGAACCAACAGCCACCATAGCCCTGAAGATGGATTATATAGTAATCCGAAACGCGTTGGCACCTGAATAGACCCAATGGTGTTGTTTGGCACTGTTTAAATGAACTTGGATGATCGATGAGAAATGTTCTAGTGTGAATGTTGTAAACACTATACAAATTAACAAGGGGGGTCCTGGGAGTCCCTCTGCCAGACATTAGTCAGGACAAAGACTGATATGTTTGGGATATTTCTTCTCTGTGAAAGATAGTGAGCTAAAGACTCTGGGTAAGTCTCTCGTAACCAGGACTAATGTCTGGCAGAGGGACTCCCACGACCCCCCTTGTCAATTTGAGTATGTTGTAAACACTAGCCATTGAACCTCATGATGATTTTGCTTGTCTCTTTTTAGAAAATTTGCACTGAGCTATTCTTGTTTGAAGTTATTTTTGAAAGTGGTGTACAGTGATTTTCATAATGACTGTAAAGGGTCATTTTGCCTCATTGCGCTATATTCCACGTTACACTTTGCTGTATTAAAAACACTTGTGTTACACATTTGTACTTTTCTTTGAAGATATACGCAGTTAAGCCACTGGCCAAGTGCCAATTTCTTTCTGCATTATTGAAAAATATTCTCTCGTCCTGAGAGTTACGTTTTTATGTATCTGTTTGATCCCGTTAAATATAACTAAGGTACAGTCTATACTCCCATATCGATCCCACCATTGGGATTACCGGGATGATAGGCTTCTAAGTGGTATCTGGGAGATTCTCCCACGTAGAGTGCATATGGGGCTATCGTGTGACAACACACGATTCCGTTTTTCACGCCTCCGGTGACACCCGTCAACGCGGCAGGCACCGCTCCACGTTCAACGGCTGAGTTGCCGGTCAGCGAAGAACCCTCCCCACCCCCCGTTCACACCCGGAAGAATGTGAACTACAGGACTCTGAGTCGGATCAAGGTCCCAGAGACTCCATCTCGGACATTTCATCGTCGCTGTCAAGAGACCCTACGTGGGAATCTGATGGAGAAATGGAGAAATAGAAACTCCTAGGAGTCCGGCGCAGCAGTCACCTCCAGATGACATTGGGGCCTTTAATGCGATGATGGCGAAAGCCTGTATTGAATTTGGTCTGACCCCAGAGGAAGAACGGAAGGAATGCTTCTTATTTGACCATATGGGGAAGAGAAGGAAGTCAATCTTCTCGGTTCCGATACTCGACCAGGATTGGCAGGAAGGCTTGCGTACCATACGCCATCCATTTTTGGAGCCTGCAATCAAGGGCAGGTTAGAGAAACAATGTAAGGCCCCGGACTCTACACCCAAGTGTTTGACCGCACAGCCCTCTCCTGAATCAGTGGTGTCAGCAGCAGCTAGCAGAAAAGCTAGATCACAACACAAGTGCACAACACCTCTGGACAGTGAAGCTAGAAGGCAGGATGCCTTTGGAAAGAAAGTCTTAACAGTGGGAGCGACGACGGTCAAGGCGGCTAACTCGTTAGCTAATATGGCACTCTACGACCGTGAAATGTGGCATCGCCTGGCCTCCATCTTGGAACACCTGCCCGAAGAACACCGAAAGACAGCCATGCTACTGGTGCATGAAGGTGAGGAGGCATCAAATCACAGTATCAACATCGCTGTAGATTTGGCAGAGTCGGGGTTCAAGCAGATAAATAATGGGGTGGTACTAAGGAGACAGGCCTGCTTAAAGTATACATACTTTAGGCCAGAAGTTCATTATAAAGTGCTAGACATGCCCTGTGAAGGTGAGCAGTTATTTGGGGAAAAGATAGACGAAGCCCTCACGGGCATGAATGAGGATTCAGATACGGCAAGATCACTGGGGGCATTACAAAGTGGACGAGCGATTCGGCCCTTTCGCCCCTTCCGCTGAGCTTTGGGGAATTCTCGATTTGCCACATCCAGAGACCGGAATTTCAATAGATCGGCATACTCCTCCCAAGGATACAGGTGAGCTGTCCAGGCGACACAGAGAAGCCGGGATTTTCAAACTTCTAAAAGGAGAGGACAGCCTTCGTCTACCAAGAGTAAGCAATCGAAATCTCAGCAATGACAATCTTCAAGACGTCCTGGGAGGCAGAGTGGCCCATCGCATCGACGAATGGGAGAGAATTGCATCGGACCGTTGGGTGTTGGACACGGTGAGACTAGGCCACTCTTTACAATTCAAGGTCACGCCATCTCCGATTCCTCCTGTGTATTCGGTGCAACCCCATCTTTACATCTTACAGCAGGAGGTTGTTCTTATGCTGCAAAAAGGGGCTATAGAATTGGTTCCGGTGGCCGAGAGAGGCCTGGGGGTCTACTTGCGTTACTTCGTGGTCAAAAAACCCAACGGCAAGTGGCGACCCATTCTGGACCTTCGAGCTCTCAACAAGATGCTTGCACTTCAGGAGGTCATTCGGTCGATACAACCGGGGGATTTTCTGGCGTCGTTGGACTTACAAGACGCATATTTCCACATACCCATGCGTCGGCGATACAGAAAATTCCTGAGGTTCGTGGTGGGTCAGAGTCATTACCAATTCAAAGTGCTCCCACTGGGTCTAAAATAGTCTCCCAGGACGTTTACGAAATGTTTGGCTCTGGTGACGGCATGGCTACAACGAGAATGTCATCACGTCTACCCTTACCTGGACGACTGGCTAATACAGGGCTCGTCGCCGGCAGTATCGCACGCAAGCCTCGACGTTACCATGCAGCTTCTACAACAGTTGGACTTCGCAGGCAACTTCGAGAAATCTTTTCTGTCTCCCTCCAGGAGCTTGGTGTTTTTGGGCACAGAATTCCAGACTCAGTCGGGACTGGTGAAACCTTCTATAGAGTTCAAAAACTCAAGCAGAAAGCAGAGGAGTGGAGAGCTGGAACCAGAGTGTCAGTCAGAAGCTACATGTCGCTTCTAGGAGCCATGGCGTTATGTATCCCGTTAGTGAAGAACTGTTGTCTCTTCATGAGGCCAATACAAGAATTTCTGGCGGACCGGTGGTCTCAAAGTCGCGGACTGTGGTCCGACAAAGTGATGATCAACAGCGATCTACTAGAAGTGCTTTGGTGGTGGCAACTCTCAGACAATCTGACAAGAGGAATGCCTCTGTTAGAGCCGGAATTTCAATCCACAATTGTGACGGATGCCTCTCAAACAGGATGGGGAGCTCATCTGGGGTCCTTACAAGTTCAAGGTCAGTGGTCCCAAGGAGAATCGAGCCTTCACAACAATGTACTAGAACGAAGAGCGGTGCGTTGGGCTCTGAAATCGTTTTTGCCACGCGTACGAGGATCGGTTGTGAGAGTGTTAACGGACAATGCGACCACGATGTTCTACCTCAGGAAACAAGGGGGCACTCATTCCAGAATGCTCTCGAGCGAGACTCAGGAACTAAGGCATTGGGCCCTCAAACAAGACATCAGCATTGTGACGTTTCACCTAGCAGGGGTGATGAATGTACAGGCAGACTCTCTCAGCAGAGAGATGAACCAACGCCATGAGTGGCAGCTGACCGATCAGCAAGTGTTGAGCATCTTCAGGAAATGGGGTCGTCCTTCGCTGGATCTCTTCGCAACCTGGGAGAACCAAGTGCAAGCCGTTCGCCAGCAGATGGTCGCAGACCAATTCGCTGGGGGATGCGTTCTCCTTCCCGTGGACGGGCAGGTTCGTGTATGCGTTCCCTCCGTTTTCGCTCATTGGACGGACCCTCCAGTGGATTCAGAAATATCCATGCCGTGTGATTCTGATTGCCCCTCACTGGGCCAGGCAGCTGTGGTTTTCGGACCTGCTCCATCTATCCGTGGCAGAACCAGTGAGATTTCAAGTGACACCGGACCTTCTGTTTCAAGACAAAGGAGCAGTTTGGCATCACGACCCGGGCTCCCTCAGCCTGACGGCATGGCTCCTGACTTCTCAGAGTTTGGTTCGCTGAACATTTCCTGAGATTGTTGCCGCATTTTAGAGGCGGCGAGGGTTCCGTCCACGAATGTCTCATACGCATGCAAGTGGAAAAGGTTCTGTGTGTGGTGTAAGGATCAGCCGGGGGTGGACCCTTTAAACATTTCATCGGAGAAGATTCTGCCTTATTTACTACACTTGGCGAGAAGAGGTTTGTCTTTCTCTTTCATAAAAGTTCACCTGGTGGCCATTTCTAGGTTTACTCGAAAGAGGCACTCGACTCGGTTGTTCAGTGATCGACTAGTCAAACATTTTCTGAGAGGTTTATTTCGGACTTTTCCTCCGGCCAAGAAGTTCCCTCCTGGTTTGAGTCTCAATCTGGTGCTATCAAGACTAATGAAGGCTCCGTTCCAGCCTATGTCGTCGTCGCCCCTGAAATTTCTGTCGTGGAAAATGGCCTTTTTGGTGGCCATTACATTAGCAAGAAGAATGTTGGAGCTGCAAGCTCTGGTGATTGATCCCGCATACTTACTTCTCTTCAAGGACAAGGTGGTGTTAGCGACTAACCCTCATTTTATTCTGAAAGTACCAACTATGTTCCATAAACACTCTTCTATTGTGCTACCAGCATTCTTCGCGGAGGCTTCCTCATTAGCAGAGAAGGCTCTCCATACGTTGGATGTCAAAAGAGCATTGAAGTTTTATCTGAGTCGTACTCACGAATTCAGGCATACGAGACAACTGTTTGTGGCTTATGGACCCTCAGTAAAGGGTAGACCAATCTCCAAACAAGGGCTATCCCGCTGGGTTTCGTCAGAGTGACAGAAGGCAATAGCTAAGGCGGGGAAGCCTCTGTAAAGGCGTCCAAAGGCTCACTTGACAAGATCCACCGTGTCATCAGCGGCATTATGGTCGGGGATTCCGCTGGTGGACATCTGTCAGGCGGCCTCCTGGTCGGTGCCACATACATCTACTCAGCATTATTGCCTGGAGCAACAGCATGCAGCAGATGTGCAGATGGGACGTGCAGTCCTGCAATACCTGTTTTAGTAAGGTAAGCCCCTACAGAGTGGGGTACCCGTTTCAATGTACCATGGTTGTTGCTTTTTTTGCTGATTGTATGTTTGCGGTCCTATTGTATTGGTTTGCATTACACGCCTCCATGTATAAGGATACTGCTATGTAATCTATTCTAAGCATGTGAATTCATGAAAGATCCAATGCTGGAGAAGGGAGTAGTTTCTTACCTGTAACTCCGGAATTGGTATCTTTTATGGATTCACATGCGCCCGCCGGTCTCCCATGAATGCAAACCTGGTATTGCCTCTACTTTGGAGGTTACAATCTGAAGGGAGCCGCGGGGGCGGGGCTATTTATATCTTACGTCATATTGGGTCATGCGTAAGCATCCCAAAAGGATGTCGGTAGGACCCAAGTGTCGAGATTTCCAAGGGAAAACGCTTTAAAAAAAGATACCGAGGGTTCCCGGCCTGGCGACCGGGAATATTCTAAGCATGTGAATCCATGAAAGATACCAACGCTGGAGAAATGGAGTTACAGATCAGAAACTACTCCCTTAATTAAAATTCAAATCAAACAAAGGTTTTAATAGTTGGGGCTGCAATCGCCAATGTGGTGACAATACAAATCAGAAAGTAAATGAGCAATTAAATTCACTTATAGCAATACAGAAGATAAAACACAGGGAAAATAACTTTTTTTGTTTGTAGAAAAGATAGCGTTTAAGATAAGATTCCCCCTGCAAAGTTCTTAATTAACAAATGAGCAATTCTACACAGATGTAAGTAAGCAGCAGGAATTTCGGAAGCTAGAACAGTGTACTGGGTTTGAATGCAATCTTCCCTCTTCAAACAAGAGAGAAAAACGTTTTGGAAATTTTCACTTTTAAAATGACAGTTGAAAATGGCTTAGGAATACAATGAAAATGCAAAAATCCTTAAATTGATAAATTCCTATGGGAGCAACACTAAAAAGATTCAAACAAACATAAGCTGTCATATGAGCAACAATACACACTTTGAATCAGAAGGGAAGTTTGGAAATACTTTGAATGGGAAAACACACGTGTAAAACTTTTGCAAAATTGCGAATTCCCGCCTAATTTTCACTATGCAATTTTTATTTTTATAAACTGGGTTAATTATACTTTTTCTGGATGCGGTCGCTTTTAGGTTGTGGATGTAGCTACAGGTCTTAGGTTTAAGTGAGAGTTGAAATTAAGTCTCTAGCTATATAATTGAGGAAGTTTATGTGAGTTTGAATGAGAGGTGTTTTTGAAAATAAAGGTGCGAAAATTAAAACGGAAATCAGTTTTTAAAATGACAATTATGCTCTAAACTAGGGTATTCAGGCTGGTTACCAGTTTGAAACACAGTAAGATCCAGAGTGGTCCGCAGAAACTAACCCCAGCACCTCTGTGTCCGCCTTGGAGGACTCAATCGGATTACCCGTGGTATGATTTTAAGGGTTTGGGATTTCACAAGACAAAAGGATTTTAAAGAAATAATCACTAGCACAGGAAATCAAAGCAAGGTTTCAAGACTGGTGTGACACCATTACAAGTTCTTATGTTAAAGAGAGGATGGGTTATAGATTGGGATAGGACAAGGCAAATATACTGTGGGTTACTAGGATTCCTATTGATACTTACAGTCCACTGTAATTTAAGATTGGACCGTCAGAGTTCTGGTCATCCAGATCGGGTCTACAGACAGCAGGGCACCTCTGGCGGAATTGGATCAGCTTGGCGGTTCTGGTCAATAGGACTGGCACCTCAGACTGGACTGTATTGGATTGGCCCTTCTGGTTGCGGGACACTGTAGATCAGCGGGATGGCGAGTTTCAGCAGGCAAGCATTAATGGTAGCAAGCCAGACTGGATCAAAAAGTTCTTCCCTCAAGTTTGTGATGGTTTCAGGATTTGGGCCTAGCTGAAAGAGTTCAGCAAATGCTGAGGCCTGGTTTTGCAAAGAAATCTGGAGTCAGGAACAAGATGAAGTCAGGAACAGAGCGTCACACGGAAATCAGGATGGAGTCAGGAATCAGTGTCTCGGTGTGTTGTGAGGTTCCCTTATTTATCATGCCAAGTGACATCACTAAGTTTATGGTAGGGGCAGACCCACCAGGCTATGAGTGGTCAAAGGCACAGTTCCCTCCTTGCTCTTTGCTGATAGGATGACAGAAAGGTTGTCATATTTTATGTGACTTGGGGAAACTCCCACCGTTATTGGGTCCAAAATTTAACTTTCCCACAAATACACATTTATATACTTATGCCCTCTAATAAAATTGGACACATAAGTTACATATTTTGTGGGTTACATTTACATCTAACTCCCAAATCGGTAGGACCTGGCGTTGTCTTTCTATTGAATTTTAGCAATTGTAATCATAAAGGTTTGGCCTAACAATTCCTAACTCAGTACATATATGTGCAATCACCCCTAAAACATGGATACGCAATATTTGATTTGCAGCATTATTAGTCTCTGCGCAATTAGTGTTTTTGCATAACTTTTGTTCCTTATGCCGTAAGAAATCCTACCAAGTTTTCATCTGGCTAGCAGGAGTTCAAATTTATATGTATGCACTTTTCACTCATTTACTTATTCTTGACACCAAGTTAAATGTCATGGAGTTCTGTGGCAAAATAGGCGAATTAAATTCAAAATTCATCTTGCTTCACAAGTATGAGCAACTGGCAAGTCCTTTGAGGTTCAATGAGAAGGCTCCTCCCGGAGAATAGAACATCCTGTCCCTCCCCTGTAGGGATGAGTGCTCAAGCCTGCCATTGTCTTTGCCTGGGGCCCAGAAGAAAGTCTGAGGTCCTTTGTCATGAGTATGTGAGGCTTCTCCCCAGCAATTAGTCCTTCCTGCCAGCAGCAAAGTGTGAATCTGAAGTGTCAACCTTTCCCAGGCTGAGGACTGTCAAGGCAGAATTGTAATAGTTAATTAACTCAAGACTGGGTTTTAATTTTAAGTTACCTACATCTTTCTTTAAAATATATAAAATGAGCACAGTTTATAGAGAATTCTTACATTAGCAATCTTTTGACATTTCTTCAAGAATTAGGCCTTTCAACAAAAACATGCTTTCAAGATAGGCGATTTTGCACTTTCTTCCTGGAAAAACACATTAAACTGAGTTCTTTTAAATCCGCTTTTCCTATGCAGCACATACATTTTATTCAGCATCAGTTCTTCCCTTGAGTGCTGGGATTTCTTTGCAGTCTGGCTACATGTATCCTGCCTTGGTTTAAAGTTTCATTTTGTTACATGTTGCAATTTTAGCCGCATTTTCCCCGTGGAAGTGACAACAATTGTTCCTGGGCTACTTTTTACCTTAGATAGTTTTTCTAAACTGTTAGTCAAGGAGGCCCGGTTCTTCTGGCCACACTTATTGATCCTGACATTTCAGTACCCTTTTACTCTCACTGATTCAATGGAAAATAAATGGATCTAGCGCCAAAAACAGCACTTTTGAAGCTTGCAGAGCTACATTTTAAAAGGCATTTCCGGTTTTCAGCACAATCCTGCTGCTTTGTTCCATGTTGAATGTAACAGAACCCACTGGCATACTCCTGTAGTGAGAATTCTGTCCCCCCCGCCCCCTTTGACTGTGTGTGGTAGGGGTGCAGCCTTTCCTTGGTTGTGACCCAAACGCGGTTTTGCAGATTTTGGCGCACACAGGAGTCTGCACATCCATTTTGGGCTGTTTCTTTCACCATTTGTGAAGTGATGCAGTGAGGCACATTGGAATGGGTCAAAATATCCCACAAACCTGCATCTTTCTATCTCCAACACTCTGATAGCCTTGCCCCTGTCATGAGAATCGGTCTGAAGCGTACCTCCAAGTGCAACTCTTGGTATGACTCTGACCTCGCTACCCTGAATGGCAAGTGCAGGTTGGCTGAGAGGAAGTGGAGGGCTTCGGGTGTATCCTCTGATAAACTGGACTGCTGCCTGATCCAAAGACAATACAGACTGTCCTCTCCAAGAAGAGGGTATATATCCATGCCTTTGTCTCTGCGGCCACTAACACAGCTGAATTCTTTACAATCTACAAGGATCTGGCCAATCCTACTACAGTCTTTACCTCTCCTGCCCCTCATAGGCCCACTGTTCGGCTCTGGCTTCTCATTTTGCCACTAAAATACCGGACATCCTGTCCTCACTCTCCTCTCCCTCACTCACACAACCTTTGGCTGCCTCTCCCTCGCCTCCTCATTTTTCCTCCTTCTGAGCGATAAAACCTGACTGTTTCTAGACAAATCCCAGCTATGAAAGTGTTGTCTAAACAGGTGCTTCCTTGGTCTTTCACAACCATCAATGACCACATTTCCACCCTCGCTCCATCCTTGGCTGATTTCTGCAATCACTCTTTCGGCACTGGATCTTCCCGTCTCTCCTCAAGCACTCCTTTGTGCACCCCTCCTGAAAAAGCCTTCTTCTGATCCTGCCTGTCTGGCAAACTATCGTCTGATTTTTATCACTCCTCTCCTGGGCAAACTCCTGGAAAAGCTGGCCATATCCCAGCTTACTCTACACACTGAATCGGTTGATTGTCTCTCAGAGCAGCCAGAGGCAAGGAAACTGCTCTCCTGAACACCTATGAAGATCTGCTCTCTAAACTTGACTCCAGCTCTCCCTCTGTCCTCGTCCTCTTTGACCTTTCCTTTGCCTTCTACATGGTCATTCATGCCACTCTGATCAATCTAATCCATGAGAACCTTGGTATCGGGGATCAGGCCCTGGCTTGGCTGACGTTCTTCCTCCTGGACCGTTCCTTCCAGGGCAAACTTGGGTCCTTTCTCTCCACCACCACTCTCTCCACTTGTGGTGTCCCCCGGAGCTCTATCCTCTTACCCTTGCTCTTCAATATCTGTCTGGCCCCTTTGTCTGCTTGATCTCCACCTTCTCCTCTAACTTTCAGTGTTATGCGGATGATACTCTGCTCTTTCAGGCTCTCCTCATCCTCTCTCCTCCCTCGCTCATTCCTGACTGTCTCCACGATTCAGGGCTGGTGCGCCTCCAAAGATCTCTGCCTTCCTGCCATTAAGAAGGAGATCCTTCTCATTGGGACCCCAGCCCCTGCTTTCGCTCTCACTCTGGCCACCTTCCTTGGGCCCTCTACCCTCGCCTTCCTGTGAGGCAAAAAACCTTGGTGTCATCTTCGACTCCTCTCTCCTTCTCTCCTCACATCACAGACCTTGTCAAGAAGGCCCAATTCCAGCTCTACCTTCTGGGAGGTATTCTACCTTTTCTCACTTCCCCCCAGAAGCTCACTGTTTCCAGAGCCCAGGTTCTCTCTAGGCTGGACTACTGCAACAACCTATTTCTTAATCTGCATTCCTCTACTCTCTGCCCACTGCAACTAATCCAGAACAGGGCTGCAAGACTTGTCCTCGGCCTCAAGCCCAGGGACTGTATCTCTCCAGCCCTGAAGTCTCTCCACTGGTTCCCGGTGGCTGCAAGCATCAAGTTCAAGACCCTCTGTATGGACCACAAAGCTTTATGGGGCCTGGGAGCGCACTCCATCCAACTCTATCTTCAAAATACCTTCATTTTTGAGCCCTTTGCTCAGCTACCTCAAACTCTGAGGGTCAGACGTTTCTCCAGGCACAGGGTGAGGGTGGGGGTAGCTCTCCCTCCTCTGCGGGTGCCTCCCTCTGGAATGGCCTCCCTTCCCCTCTGACTTGAGCTAGACCATTTAAAGTTCCGGAAGCAGCTCAAGACCTTCCTTCTCTCCTCTGCCTTCTCTCTTGCTTCCTTGCTAACTTACATGGTCTGCTGCGCCGACTGGTTGCTTGGTACCCGAGTTCACTGGGTACCAGGTTCCTCCATCCACAACCAGTCTTCCCCTGCACTGCCTCCGGCCTACCAAGCACTTAGGGACTGTAACTGTAACCCCTACAGCCCCCTGCCTCCTTCACTTCCCCAGAGCTGCGCTGCCCTGGCTGCATTTACTCAGAGCTTGCTGCTCTGTTCGCGCTTCCCGATTCCCTCTCCCCTGCACTTCCCTGCTCCTTTCCCCCTGTAACTCACGTTGTCCCCACTTGTGCGATCCAAATGACGCAAAGCCTAGCAGGATAGTTTGTCTTGTCTTCCCTCCCTTGTCTTGTGGCGCCTTGAAACACTTGTTTACAGGTGCATTATAAATGCCATATCATATCAGTCATCCTGACAGAAGCATTTTTGTTGATACTGACGAACTGTGGAAGTATACCTATTCTTTGAGAAGCAGTTGTGTGGAACTCTCTGCCATCAGGGGAGAGACAAAATACATGTTGAACATTTTGAACTGTTGACCAAATTCAAGTTAGAGACTTACTGGAACAAGAGGAACATTATTGTAACTTTGTAAGAAGATGGGATTTCATTATTCTTTCGCTGTTGATTGAAATCCTGTTTGATTCTGGGGAAGGGAACTCACGTTACAAGGAGAAACAGTTGCCACGTTTCGAACATAACTGTTATTTCTGTTATATTTGAATTGCCATATATTACCTTGTTAAGTTTGTTATATTAACAAGTGTGAGGGACAGAATCCTTTTGTTAGTGTTTCCTTTAGTTACTTTGATAGGCAGGAAAATCCTTGTCGGGGTAGGGATAGTGAAACATTAAACCCTTTTGAGTTAATAAAATGGTATATTTTGAAAAAACTTTACAAATTTGTCGGGCTCACATTTCTGTCCCCTCGCAATACCCAACACTATTAGATATCTTCCAAAACTGTCTTAGAATCCCATGCTGTATATTCACTGAACACATACTTTCTGCGTTGCTGATCTTGTACATAATCCAAACATGCATACATCCTAACATAAAGCATTATCCCTGTGCCTGACTCGCTCACTGCATCTGCAACTTCCTTCCCTGCTTTCCTTCTAGCTTATTTAAATCTTGTTCTCCATTCCAGCAGATGAAGGACTGGTTTCCTCAGGCATGGACACAATATGCTACGGACACGGATGGCACTTTGAATCTACTACAGTGCTGATTTGGCACAGTACAGATTAGTAACAAAACTTCAAGGGTGCCGAAATGTGCATGACTAATAACTGACAGTTCAATTATTGCCCCTCTAAAGATGGTAATTGGCCATAGTAAATTTAGGTGAGAACTCACTGAGTGTCTATGGTGTCTTTAGGAAGGAAACTGTTGATAGAATCGTCAGTGTTCACTTCAGAAGAGACACTCTTTTGCTGTTTTTCCATAGTAATTCGGGAGGGATATTCTTGCCTGGGTTCCTTTGCCAATATTCTTCCCTGGCAACACAGCAAATTCTGGATCCCACTTGTTTCAACATTTGGTTTTAAGTTTCCGGTTTGTGCTGCATTGTAGTTATACTTAAGCAATTTAGCTCCTAGCCTTCATGATTGTGTCCTTAGCAAGCTGCTCCTGGTTAATTCATTTTATATTCTAAAAGGTTGTGCTGACTTGGGGGAAGCACCCAACTTCGTCAGTCCCCCTAACCATAAAAGCCAGCTTATTTGGTAAAGGTGAAAATTAAACTGCTTAAAACTAATGGACCAGTAAGCGTCTGCTCCCTTTCCAGCATACTAGTAAGAGCTAATTTTTCACTGTTAGGACAACCAAGTATTTTTAATGCTTGATACAACATATAAAGAAGAACTTTGTCATCTTTCTCACTTAATTGACTGATCAGATTCCAATGATGTACAACATGGATGCATATTGTCCCTGTTTGAAGTGGTCAGAGTAAAATATAGAAAAGCGTCTCGCAAACAAATGAAAGAACTAACTTTTCTTTCTGAACAGTTCACAAAAGAACAGTCAAAGCTCATACCGCCTGCATTTGAACACTAATCTTTATAGATTGGAACAAGAAGCTTACTTTCTCGCTCCTGCCTAATCCTATTTGCATTCCCCTTCCTCTTTAGTCCTGTCCATCTCCCTGTTAAAGTAGACATATAGAAAGGACTTTAAAGTCATCATATTGAATTAGATATGTAAAGGTTAATTCAGTTGTGCCCAAGACCTCTTAAAAAAAAATGAATATTATTCATATTATAGTTCTAAGAAGACGTAGTTCAAAAAGGAATCAAGGAGATTGTGCTGTGCAGTTTTTAAAAGACATACTCAGAAGGGGCTCTTCAGAGTTGTGTATCGGGTCCTCAAAGCCTGGTAATAGTTACCACAAGTAGTCCAAAAAGGAGCCCACACCGGCCAAGAAGTAACACTGTTTATTACAGTTGAGTGAGCACAAATCAAACAGAACAGTGGAACAGAACTGGTTAATGAGGGCTGATAAACTGGCACACTGCAAAGATTATTTTTATACTGCTAATACAAAGTTCATGGAGGTAAAAACAGTTGCACTTAAAACTTAATCGCTTTGTTGTTCCCACAAAGCTTACTGGTTAAAATATGTCCTACCCCTATAGCTAGACAAACATGATTGGAGCAAACCTACCTGCCCTCTCCCCGCTCATCTCCTCCCCATGTTGCGCCACATTGCTTCTCGCTCCACCCACAACGTTTGCAATTAGTAATAACATATTTGTGCTGACCTCTGGTCTTTTATTCATCTGCAATTGGTCAGCAACAAAGCGGAAGGAACACAAGGCACCCTGAACTAGTGGGAAGGGAGACATTCACAGGGCACCTGCAAGATAGCAACCTTTGATAACACTGCAGTGGACACTATGGGGGCTGGTTACTTTCCATGGACACCAGAACTTACTGTGTGATTGGTTTCTCATGCAACACGCCTTCATTCCACCTCCCCGTTCCCATACACACTGGCCAAAGGGCAGTTTAAAACTGCCTCAGTGTCATGTGAGTGTTTCTCTGGATCAGGTCAACGTCCCCAGCTCCCATGAGCAGCCATGGGATTGGCTCGCCGACCTTGATTACATCACCCAGTGCTGTCTCAGCAACTACAATCTGCTGCAAACTAACAGCTTCCCCCCTCCCTTGACCATGGTGCATGGGTCATGTGTTCGAAGTGAGCCTCCAGGGTGAAGCCCAACTTGTGGCACCCCCAGAGAATGCACCTACCTGTAGTTTCTCCTTTCTCGCACCTGTGCATACAAGTTCCTTGTGTTGATGTATCATAAACATGGTGTTCCCTCTCCCCTCTACCCTTGGTCCACTCCAGGCCTGATCCAAGGGCTCCCAAAATCCCCCTTGTTTCCCCCCCTAGGAGGTGTCCCAGCACATCCCCTCAATTGGTAGGTGCACCCCCCTATCTGTCAGTGAATCAACACATTAATTACATTCCCCCCTTCGATCAATACCTTCTTTCCCATCATCTCCCTACATTGTTCCTTGGGCATCCATAGCCGTGTTACCCTGGTCATGTTCCCTCTTCATACCCTTCTAGTGTGCCCCCAATTATTAGACAGTCCTGTCCATCTAGGGAGCATGCTACCCAAAAAAGCATCATAATCTTCTATAATTGGTAGGGTTGCTGCAAAAATCACATGCACTCCATCCTCTCCCTCATGCACCCTGGAAGGCTGCCCCTCTAGTTCAATTCCATGTCCATCAATTTTATTAGCAGACATTATGTACCGTGTTTTCCTCTTGAGACATTCTCACTGCTTGAGGATCCACTGACCGACATAGAAGGCAACGACCATCACAACAATCTCTGGGACAGTTATTTTGAACATAGCTGCTACCCATTCTGGCACCCACGCAAATAGTGAATTGAGCCAATTGTCCTCCATGGTATTATGCGTTTCGTTGACCATTTTTCCATGTAGGGTACGTATTTCCTCAGCAGTTTCTGTAAGTGTTCTTTGGTGGCATTGTTGGCGGGTTTTGCTGTGCAGCAGCTGCTTCCTATCTTGTGGCAGACTGTCATGGTGCATGCCCCCAGACATCAAGAGCAGACCAGCCTACCCCGGTCGCTGGCACCCATGGGGACCTTTAAGGCCCCAAAAGGTTGCCTCAAGACTTCCTGGAGTCAGTCCTGGTGCCAGGCTCATATTATTTCACCATGTAAGGCAGGTTCCAGGGGGGATGGAGACACATTCAGTCCAGCCTGAAGGAACTGAGCCATACTCTATTTTAGGTGTGGCTGGAGGGACTACTTTACCTGGGACTACTTGTGCAGGGTGTGGCTAGAGGGACTACTTAACTTGGGGCTACTTGTACAAAGCTATATAAACCACACCCTAAGAACAGAACACGCTTCGTGTTATTCTGCACTCCTGCAGCGTAATGTTCACCGTGTCTGCTAGCTCCAGTTTACCCTGTCTTCAGCGACGCCGCCTCGGGAACCACGAACCATCAGCACCTGTAGAGAAGGGGAAAAAAAAGAGAACGAGAACAAGGAGAGGTTAAGTCCTTACCTGAGAAGCTCCATCCGGAAGGCTTACTTTTCACCCGCTCTCGGAATCGCTGCATCTGCAGAAAGGAAACCCAAGCATAAAGAGTCAATACTCACCCAGAGGCTGCATTCTCCTGCGATCCATCAAGGTGTCCTCACGCGATCGCCGCCCCGGAGTCGCCGCATCTGCAGAACAGTAAAGAAACATGAGGTTAGTCGGTCAAGGGGAAAAGAACCATTTCTTTAAAAATAAAACATTTCAACGCCGCGCTTTTGCGCTAGAACTCACCTGCAGGATTTCTGCTCAACATCGTGGAAAAGTGTCACTCGTTCACCTGGCACGCCTGAAAACCGCATCTGCAAAAGAAAAAGCACAGTAGTGAGAATTTCGGCAAAACAGCAAAACAAAGAACTTGTAAGCAAACCTATACCAAGAATCTATTGGCATAGAGACTTACCTACAGAGCCACAGTTGTTCTGAACTCCGCTACAGCCCGCAGGATCAGTGACGCAACTAGATCCAGTCGAGAGGCTAAACAAACATCAAAGCGCCCCTGCATACAGTCGCAGGATGGAGAGTCTGCCATAAATAAACTAAAGGTGAGACATAAGCTGTGGGGAGCACTAGGAGGTCACGGGAGGTGGGAGTCTAGCCCGCCCCCTCACAGCTAGTTAACATCTCGTTTCAACATTTTAGGCAAACGCCCACTCATGAAGGAAGTAGTAACAAATCGAGAAGACATGTGCAGCCATTCATCGCTTAGCGTCGTGCGACGCCCCGTGGAGACCAGGTGAGCGTAACACAGACCCCACCCTCCATTGCAGTCATTAAGTCCAGAACGAATCTGTTTTGCAAAGCCATCAGACGCAGGGCACAGCGCTATTCTCGCACTGCGTTCAGTCCTTTTTTCGGTCGCGTTTTACCAACTGTAGCACTTTGTACCGGGTTGTCTGCAGCCATTTAGCATTGGCGGCTGCTTGAACCCCTGGAAGCAGGAGGGATGTAAAGAAAACAGATGCTTTGCTGAAAGTTTTAAATGCTGTGGGATTGTGTCCAAGCTCTGTGCTGATGCGGCAGATATGTAATTGCTGTTCTTTTTCTTCTTTGCCATTCGCTTTGGCTCATCTCTCACCTCCTTCAGCTATTTTTCCTTATTCTTTTCCCTTGGTGTGGAAAGTTCATTGAAAGTGAACAGGTTCGCCCGGGGGATGACCAATGCAGGGTTGTGGAGGGTCACAAGTGCGCATATCCTCCCAAGTCTGGAGGAAGCTGGGTGTAGGCTCTGGATCTGCAGGCCCACCAGTAGTCCATCACCGCCATGACTTTCTGCAACGCTGAGATGCTCCTTGTCCTCTCGCAGCCAGTGTTCACCCCCCGCGTTACCATCCCAGTTGCTCTGAAACAGAAAGAATGCTGTGTGAACGGTTTTATGTATACTGTGTTTTTCATCTATCCATATCAAAGCATGTACATTGACATTCCATATTTCCCTGCACTCGCTATTTAGTTTCTTTACCACCCCTTCTTCATATCCAACCTGCCCTTCTGCACGCCACTGCACCATACCCCTTTCCCATTTCCCATTGTGAAACCCCAAACCCCCTATTCGCATCGGGGGTCTGGTGTGGTTTATAGTCAATACATCGAAAACAATATCGAAAGTCAAAAAGAAAAAAAAATGTCAAAAAAAAGTCGAATTTCTTTTTCTTTACGTTTTTTATTCGAAATGGCGGGGTTCCCCCCAAACCCCCTTTTTTCTATTTTTTTATTTTACCCCTTTTTTTTACTTATTAAACCCAAAAAATACATATAAATAAAACATTCGACATTTTGTTTTCGACATTTTGTTTTCGACATTTTTATCTTTCGACTTTATTTTTTCGACTTTTTGACTGCACACTGTCTGGTGTGGCACTACAGGATATCATGTCATGTCGAGTTCTTGCAATATATTCTCCTGCGGGTAGTAGCCAACTGTTTCCCCCCACTGCGCCCCTTCAGTGTTATATTCCAGTATGACATTCTTTGTGGCTCCTTCCTTGGCCATGCTTTCAAGCTTCAAGCTGTATATAATTATCTGCATACACCTCCTCCCATTCATCTACCCATTGCACTTCTACTATGTGTCCCTGAAATAGCTCTCTAGTTTTGCATAGAGACAAATGCATCAGGCACCACCCCCGTACCCCCCTCTGCTGCTAACTCTTGTGGCAAGAATTGTTTTGGTGGCCCTGCAATGTGTGGGATTAGCGCACATAGCAAATGCTGTTGGTGCTCCCTCGCCCCATGCTTTTCATCTCGTTGTACCACACATTTTCAGATGCCGTGTATACTCCTTCACCAATGGGATCATAGAACTTTTCAACACCTTGCATATGCTTCTTTTGGTGGGTGTCTCCTTTACACTATTAACTGATGGACCTCCATTAACTTTGTTATGCAGTAAAAACCAGAGAAAAGAAAGAAAACAGAAGACAAACAAAATGATCCTATCCCTATTATTTTCATATCGAGCTTAGTTTTCTTCCCATCCCCCCGCCCATTGCTTGCTTGCCCATTATCCTCATTTGTGGGCTTTCTATCAAGTCCGATAGCTGAAAAGAAAGTCAGCGATATTTGACTAATAATCTTCAAGCCCAGTTTCTCTCTTATCCTTCTGCTGTGCTGCTGTTGACCTGGCAGACGTCCGGGATATGCGTCCTTGCCGTTCTTTCTTTAACTTTCACTGCTCTGGGCATTGAGTATAACACCTTGTAGGGACCAGTAAACCTGGTTTCCTGCCAGTTCTGTACGATGTTACGGATACAAATGTTATCACCTGGATAGAGGAGCTGTGCCTGTGGAAATTCCTCCTCCCTGTGGTCACTTGCCTGTTCTCCAGCATTGGCTGGCCTACATGTTGGACCTGGCGGGAAATGTATTTGAGGACATTGGTCATTTCATTCAAGTACTTTCTCATCAGTTCTCCTAGAACCTGTGCTGTGGTATTAGCATCCGAAATAACGTGCAGGAGGGACAGGTGCATGTATCCTCCAACCAGTTACATGCGGAGTCAAGTGGTGAGCCGCACTGGGTGAGTTGCAAAGTGCAGAAAGCGCCAATGGGAGGCAAAGCCGATTTTGGCACAATGAGGTTAGCTTTGCTAAGCATTCTTAAAGCAAGCTGTTTAGTCTCTCCGCAATCACGTTCACCTGTGGCCCGGTGCACTGTGCGTAGCCTGTGTTTTATTCCTAGGAGGTGTTATTTCCTTAAAAAGGTAATTGGCAAAATGTTGGTCATTGTCTGACCTTATCTCATCACAAACCCCTCCACCTTGAGAACACCTCCCTTAATAGGAACTTTGCAGCTGACTTTGTGGCATTTTTAGCACAGGGCCATGCCTCAAGTCAACCTGAAAATGGACAGACGAAAAAAAGCATGTTCCTGTAATAGACACATCTATCTTTATATATCAACAGTCATTATGCAAGTTGTGAAAGGGCCCTTCCGGTCACGGTAATGTTCCCTTTATGGTCCTCAAAGTATGACCACACAAAAACTGTTGACACACCACATAATTTCCGTCAAACCCAGCCACTCACTCATGTAAGTTTGGTACATACTACCCTTTTATTTCTGCTGCTATATTCTCCTTCGATACATGGGCAGGAAAGTGCAGCTGTTCTAGTGCTAGACCTAGCAACTGTTTGGGCATCATAGGCTTCTATTCTGCCTACAGATCAAGTTGGTTGGTGAAAGGGAACACCCTATTTGTATTCATAAATTCTTTTCCTCATTTGGGGGTGTCTCCTTGCAGCACTATAATCTGAACAATTGGTATTGTATTGAAACTTTCCCCCCTCTCTTCCTCTTGACCAATCCTCTCTTCCGCCATTATTTGTATTTTCCCTTTCACCCCTGGGTGCAGTCTCATTCCCTCAGGTAAATAAGCCGCTTCTTTGGCTGCTCTGTCAGCCATTTCGGTCCCTGAAGATATTTGGTCCTGCTCACCTGTATGGGTGGCTTATTTTATTATGGCCACCTCCAATGGCAGTTTCAGTGCTTCAATCTATTGCCCGAGGAGCTGTGCATGTTTTACGGGAGACCTGTTACTTCTCCCGAATCCCCTTCTCTCCCACCACTCCAGTTCCAAATGTATTGTAGACGTTACGTAGGCTGAATCCGAAAATGTTAGCGGCGTGCCCTTCCATCACTTATCATTGCTACTAACTCTGTTGCCTATGCTGAATAATGCAATGGTAAACACTGCTGGGACGCTTTTACATATTCCCCATTCTTATTACACACTGTTGCTGCTCCAGTATGTCTCCTTCGATTATTGAGGTCTATAGTTGACGACATGTCAATATAAACCATGTCTGCCCCTTTTATTTATTCCTTGACCTGTAAGTTCCCTTCCATTCTGTCCATATGTATTCTCCTTCTTTTGCAGGTTCTGCTATGAATGTTGCCGGGTTTATGTCATGATTCCTGCCCCTCATGTCCCCAGCCCTCCAAGATGTCGGGCTGGAGCCAGGCCACGATCATCTACATGGCCCTCAAGGGCCTCTCCATCCCTCCAAAGACCCACTTGTAGTCGGACTTGGCGCTTGTGGCACCAGACTCACTCACTCCCATAGGATAGCATTGGGGATTGGACTTGTAGTGCATTGATGGGGACAAGATGGATGCCCCCACATATTTCGGTTCCCAGAACTGCGTGTGCGGTCTAGTCTTTTGGGTGTGGTTCAGCCCAGAGACTATTTAAGCCACACCCAGGCTGAGAAACATGCTTTGCGGTTTCTGCACCTGCAGCGTGACACACACCGTGTTCGGATCGGTCTCCAGTAGGCCTGCATCTTTCTTCTGCGCTCAACTCCTGCAAGAACACCATTAGGAACAGCCTTACCTTGCAGCGCTTCTGCCCATCAGTCATCGCTCCTTCTGTTCTGCGGGCATCTTCGGCGGTGTCATTCCCATCCCGGCACGCCGCTTCCTAATGAAAAGGGAAAAGAACAGATAAAAGGCATTAGTAAGCATTCTGCAAATCTTCGCTTGTTTTTAAATACTGTACGAGCTTCAAACGCTTACCTGAATCCCATCCGCTCTGGGGTAACTCTGTCTCCGGAACTTCTCATCCATCTGCAAGAGGGAAAAGACACTCCAGGTTAGCGTGGAAACATCTAGAGGCTCTGCATACCGCGCTTACCCACCGCATTTGTTCTTCATAACCGGCATCCACGCTGAAAACGTCGCGGCACCTAAAAGGCACAGAAAAAGAACTCAGTTCAAATATGAAAGGGGTGCATCGCACTCTCACTCACCTTCAGCGCTAGTCATCTCAGCAGCACCCCGCCATCCCCGGACGCTGGCCATCATCTAAGGAAGGAAAGGAACACAGTTAGAGAACTGTTCAAAAGTCTCATTATACTTATCTGTCAGACTCTTGCCAGTGAAGTAACTAGGCAGCAACGAGCCCGCATCAATCAACGCACCCCTGAGCTGAAGGCAGGACGGAGAGCACACTATCCAAGAAAACAAGGTGAGCAGTGGATCAAAGGGAAGGCTTGGACCCCGGAGAAGAAGGGGTGCAAGCACACAGAGACAATAGGGAGTTAAACACAATCCTGTGTTTCATGCCCAGTCTCCAATCGAATAGGTTCCAGGGAAGGGTTCGAGGTAGTTGGAGGTCAGAACAGGCTGAGTGACGTCCCCGTGGATACCAGGTGATCCTTACAGTTTACCACACAACCCATCACCACCTTGATGGCTGGGTTAGTCAGTATTACCTCATACTGCATTGTCCTCTGTGTTAACATGCTTTTTGATTTTTCCAAGATAGCAAATTAGTGCTCCACGTACAGTACTATGGGGCACCCCTTGGTGATTGTCGCTGCCTTCTCTATTGCAAACGCTGTAGCCGCGAGTGCTTGTTCACAGGGAAGGGGTCCCTGCATTACTTGGTCTCAAATACCACTGTAGTAGGCCAATGACTAGTGTCCCTGTGGCTTACTTTGTGTGAGGACCGCCGCCATCACTGAGCCGTCTGAGTGGGAGAACAAATGAAACATCTCTTTATAGTTAGGGGTGGCCAACACTGGCACATGGGCCAATGCGTCTCTTAGTTCTGTGAAACTTTCTTTCATTTCTGGTGTCCATTTTAATTCCCTCTTCTCCTTCTGTGCTTCCTTAAGGGCCTGCAGTAAGGGTTTTGTGTATTTAGAGTAGTCAAAATCTATGCCATGCAGTAATTGCATAACCACAAGAACTTCTGCATTTCCTTCACTGTGCGTGGATGTGCTGTTAAGTGAATTGCCTCTACCTTCTCTTGTGTTATCCTGCACCCTTTAATGGATATTATTTATCCAAGGTACACAACCTCCTCCTGGCAGTATTGCAGTTTTTCCTTGTCCACCTTGTACTCCTTATCTACTAGTAGTGTTAAGAGGTGTGCCGAATTGGCCCTTCACTCTTCCTCAGTCTCACTGCATATCAACAAATCATCACCATACTGGATCACTGTGCTTGGCATTTGTAAATTGCTCAGGTCCATTTGGATCACTCTGTTAAAAATTCTAGGAGACTTGCAGTACATCTGGGGCAGCTTTGTGTGTTTGAATTGGGTTCCCCGATACGTAAATGCTGTTGGGCATCTTGAGACTGGGTGTAATGGAATGGAGAAGAAGTCATTCTTCAAGTCAATGGCTGTGAATTACTTTGCCTTTGTTGGGATGTTGCCTAGTATTATAGCAGTTTTCAGTACCAGGGTAAAGTATGCCTCAACTACATTGTTTAGAGGGCGTAAATCTTGTATAAATCTCCACAACACCTCGCCCCCTGATTTCTTTATTGGGCATATAGCCGTGTTGCATGGTGATAAGGATATCTGTATGATGCCCTGCTGCCGTAGTGCATGTAGAGTCGAGTATACTCCCTCTATTTCTCTGGACAATGGGTATTGTTTTGCACGGGGCATCGCCCCTACTCCTTTCGATACCCCTACATCATGGGGTCCTTTGGTCCATAATTTCTGTGCTACCCTTTTCAGATCTTCATCTGTGTGTTTGTTCCCCCTTTGCACCAGGTGTCAGTATTGGCACCAGCTGTTCTACGAGTTTGACTGGGCACGATATCTACAGCTGTTCATCCACTACTGCTGTTACTGTCGGTGTTCGGTCGATGCATAGCACTGTACGCCATTCCATGTTGTCATGGTCTGTCCTGCATAGGATCACCATGTCTTTGCGTATCACTACCTTCTCTAGATGTAGTAAGAGGGTGGTGCCTTTTATGTCGTCCTTCTGGCACTGTGGTCTGGACAGGAAATCTGATGCCAATCGGAACACCTTCCTTCGTATCCCTGGGACCCATCACAGTGGTATCTCGACCCTGTACAAAGACGTTCTCTGGTAAATGTGTTGGCCTTGTAGTGTGCTCTGAGCATGCGCCACTAAAAGGAGAACAGCCAATTGTGTGTAGTAAATGCCTGGCGTTGAGCACACCACCCCTTTCTTAGTGAATGATACTGTGGTGTGCAGCTTGCTGACTAATTCTCTCCCTGGTAGGAGTGTCTGGAATACATTAGCGACGCAATGAAGTGCTTCGTCCCTATTGTTAGAAGCACGTCTTTTGTTACTGGAACTGTCACCAGTGCCCCAGAGAAGCCCTGCGTATCCATCACCTTGTTTAATAGCTGCATCTGCTGCCACTGCGGCTGTGCTGTAACAAATCCTTGTTGCTGAGCCATTTGCATTGCTTGTGCCTGAATGGGCATGTACGTGCGAAGTGCCCAATGTTTTGGCATATGAAGCACAGCCCAAAGACCTTATATCCTGCCCCTCTGTAGCCTCCTCGTCCTCGTTGCAGGTACACTCTTCCCATCAGAAAGAATCCCCCATGCAAATAATTCCCCTGCTGCGGGGCTCCCCACTGTGGACTATGGCTCCATGTGACCCACTTGCTGTGGTGTGTTCCCCAAGGGAAACCCTCCTTGTTGGTCGGGTGCCGCTGCAGCAGCGTCGGGCACAAGCATTTCTCCTTCTATTGATACCTAACCAGTTTCTCTTGTACCCATTTGTTTTCTGCCTTTGCAGCATTTTCTGTTACCTGCATTTCACTCTCCTGCTTTCGTTTACAGGAGTGTACTATTGTTGCCTCTGTCTGGCCATCCCTTCGCTTCAATGCCCACAATCTTGTCTAATGATGCCTGGACATCTTTCTGCAACCCCTTGACCAGTATGTGGTAAAACAAGGGTATGCATTTGTCCCAGGACCTTCGTGTCTCCTGTGTCGAGAGATCTTGCACCGGTTTTATTTAGTCCACGGGGTCCTCGTCATGCTGAATTATATGCACTATTACTATCCCCAGGTCATAGCTATCCAGATACATACACCTCAGTACCTCCCATAAGTGTGCTTGACAATTGTTGAATGTCGCCCCATCGTGTGATTTGGTACTTAATTCCATCTCCATTGTGACCTGCCTGCTCCCATATTTGTGTCCCCTTGTTCTATCATGGTCGCATATAAACTCTTCTTATATGCTATTGCAGATGCCATCCAGCAGTCTTTTTCTCGAGTGCCTGTATTCATTTGCTGGCCCCTGCCACAAGGGAGGGCAGGTTGCATATTAAATCATCCCAGTCAATTGCTTGCCACGGTACGTAATGTGCCTCTTCTGTAACAGCAGCATTTGCCTTCTCCGGGCCCTATTCCCCCAACCCCTTTAATGGCCGGGGCCAGATCCACTTTTATCTTACTCTTTCTACTGCAGAGGGAAGTTGACCAGTCCCTTCCAGACTCTTCACTGCCCTGTCATCTCCTTTTTTGTCTCCACCCCCTTCTCCTGTCTTTGTCAGGTGTCCATTCATTGCCCTCTCCATCGCTCCAGTCTCCCCCTAGTGCTTGCTCATCTGAGGCTGCACTACCCTCGTCCACTCCTTCCACCTCCTTCTCCTTTCATTCTGCCTCTTCATCCAATCTAAATTTTATCCTCCCTGACAACCATTCCCCCTTGTCCCTTTTTTAGTTTTCCTCTGGACCTCCTCTTCTATCACCCTCTCTGCTTCATTGAATAATGCATCCGCCTGCTGAAGCAGTTGTGTGTTCTTTTCATTATCTGCTAAGTATTTCCTCTCTCCCCTTTTATTGTACCTACTCTTGTTGTGCGTCTGTGTCTCTTTTTTTCTGTTGTCTTTGTCCCCTTCTGGGTTTTCCCGCTGCGGGTTTGTATACCCTGCAGCTGGCCGCAATGTCAGATAGACACTGTAGGGTGGGGGCAGAGAGCCTGGTCCGTCCCCCTCCTTTGTCGTCTTTCTCTCCTTCATTTGTTCCTCTTTTGTTTCTTCGTACAATTTCCAGAGCCTCAATATATTTGGCCTCCTGTTCAACGTGGAGCCCTTGTGTTTTGTTAATAAATATGAGAACATATTTTCTATTATTGTACTATCAAACCTTCCTTCTCCGGGCCACGCATGGAAACACTGTCCCGCGGTCTCCTGGACCCACTGAAAATTATACTTAAATATTTTATCGTGATACTGGGGCATTTTCTTTGCACATGTGATTGAGGGAGCTATATAGATAGGTCATTATATCCCACTGCACATTGTTTGGTAAATATAAAACAGTTTGTTTTAATTCAATGAATTGTAATGTTTTCAAATAAGTGAAAATTCTTAATCCTGTACCAATTCAATTGATTCCAGTTTGTTTATTTGAAATGCGCGCCAGAGCTGAAGGTATCATGGCTACAAGGGTACATGAATATTTTCAGCTTAGGGTTACACAGTTATCATACAGTAAAGAGTCAATTGCAAGGCATATACATACAGTTTGCAAAATCCAGATAACCTTACATGAGTTTAAGGAGAGAGGTTCAACATCAAATAGGCATAATGGAGTCTATATACACTGCAAAAGAGTGTAGACAGTGACTGGGGTGCATTAGAGGCCATTTTCTTTGAGCCAATTAATGATGTATATGAATTTCAGATATGTTCCGCTCTCAGGGAGGGTGTTAGGGAGTTCCAGAGTTGAGCAGCTTTGACTGGGAAGCTGTTCCTACCAACCTTGGTCATTTTGAACCTGGGTACAATCAGGCAGTTTGTGTTTGCAGTTCCAGTGGGCCTGTTAGAGGATTTTCTATTGATTCTTTCTGAGATAGCAGGGTGCAGCATTGTTAAGGCACTTGTGTGTTAGCGAGGCAGTTTTAAGCCGGATTTTGTCACTTGTGGAGAGCGAGTTATTCTGTCGCCTTGCCTCAGAAATGTGCTCATTTCTCGCTATGCCCAAAGCTGCTCTGAGGGCATTATTCTGGAGAATCTGAATTTTACTAGTGATATACTTATTGGCGCCCAAGTATAGGGAGTTACAATAGTCCAGTTTGGATATAATTAAGGCTCTGGCTCGAATGGTACAGCTATTTTTTTTTAGAAAGGAATGGTTTGCCGGCTCTGAGCTTACATGTGTATGCAGAGGCCATCGAGGTAAACTGTTTAGCAAAGGTGAGGGTGAAATCCAGATAAAAACCTAAGGTTTTTACCTCTTTAGCTACCTTAATGGTGTTGCCATCAATATTAAAGGAAGTGTTTTTATGTCCAGGTTTATTAAGGTTTGTCGTAGTTCCCAGAATGATGAGCTCGGTTTTGTCATCGTTCAGGCATAGACCCTGGACAGCCATCCATGCCTGGATGATAAGGTGAATTTTATTTACCAAGGCCAAATCCTTGTCATAATCCCCAGTAAGTGGTATGCGAATATGGGTATCTGCATAATTAGTGTAGGTGATACCAAGAAGGTCCAGATAATCAAAAAGGGGCTTAGTAAAAATGTTGTACACTGTGGGTGAGACACAGGAGCCATGTGGCACTCCACAAGTAATAGGAATAGGGTGTGCTGCTGCTGAAGGCGAAAAGACTTAGTCTGGTTGCTTTGAAAGGATTGGATCCAGACTATGGCATCGTGGGAGAAATAAGCTGCTGAGTCAAGGTGATTACATAAGACCATGTGGTCCACGAAGTCGAACGCAGCCGAGAGATCAAGAAGTAGTAGTAGGGCTTATTTCCATTTGTCCCTGAGCTCGTCAATTTGGGCTTTGAGGTCCATCAGCGCTGTTTCGGTACCATGTTGAGGCCTGAATCCTGACTGGCTGACTCCCAATAGCTGGTTGTGCTCTAAGTAATCCTGTATTTGGAGATAAGCCACCCTGTCTAAGATTTTTAGTGTTTTCACTACAGTGAAATTCTTTCTTTACAAACTTGTGCCAAAATATCTCTGCATCAGAGGCACATGCATGTGTTTTGCCCTTACTTGGGCTTTGTCAAGGCACTAATATCACGGTTTAGTGCATCCAGTATGACACAAAAATGCATTCCATTCATTTATATAACAAAAATGACATTATTCATCAATATTCCATTAGCATTGTATTTTTGTTTTTCTTGAAGGAGCAAATGTCTGTGGTTCTTACTCCGGTGAGTGTACTCCACTGTCCTGGGGTCCTGTTATTTCTGAGTGTACTGCAGTGTTATGCAGTCCATCATCTGTGCTTTGCCACACTTAATTTTAGTTCCTGGTTTATGAATGCGTATATCATTCCCGATTGTGGATTATGATGCTCTGTCTTTCATGCTGCAGTCCGCTCCTTGTTGAAAGTAAGGGCGAAACACAGATATTGGTCTCTGTTTAGCCATGCAGCCACTGAACTCCACTTAGCATGGGCGAGTCAGAATTGAAAATGTATATAAAAAATCTAAAAGACAAAGACAATAAGGGGGTAGACCGCCCGGACTAACATTATTCACTCAACCCTTAACCATTATTTCCCACCCTCTTGCTGCCCTTCCTCTGTCCCTATATCCCTAGGCACCCCTTTACACTTTTCTTTATAGACCTTTTTCCCCACAACACCCACACATACTCTTGATCACTCGCCTCCCCCTCCTCTCACATTGGCCTTCTCCTCAGGCCCGACGGCTCACTCCTTGTTAGTAAACAATGGCCATTGCCACAGACTCACCTTCTCCCTATGTTAGTGAAGATAAGCGCAGAGTCACTTCCACTTCTTTCGCTCGCCTATCGCTGAAATGCCAAGCTCACTATTATACCTGCCGATGTTGACCCTTCCACATAACAATACAAACGGCACTAACTACCATGTCCGCGTCCCTTTCTATTAATCCAAGACAACTATACAGTACAAATTACACTTCTTTCGCCCGAATAACGCAACTATACAATCGCCGGTACTGCACGCAACTCCCGTCTTACGGGATCCGCCTCTTACTACACACCCCTCTCCTTCTCTAACGCAGGTGTGCCCACACCTACAACAGTTCCCTATGTGGGCGGCCTGTGCTAAAATCTATAACTACTAGGGCCGATTGTCCTCCCACCTTGAGGATGCGTCCTAAACACCATAAAGTACAGTCCCTACTCTCTCCGTGGGCATGCAACCACGATGTAGCCCTTTTCTTGCATGGTTGCACTTAGGTCCTAGAGATCCTTGAGTACCCTCAGCACCAAGTCTCCCGTACGGGCTCACCCCTCCCCCTGAGCACGGGCGGCTTCCGGGACCAGGCAGACCTTCGTGAACTCAGCATCTTCAGGGCCTAATGAGTGATGCACGTGGATCAGGTCTGCAGCCGCCGTACCTGCGCCCTTAGGGATGGCGGACGGAATACCCTCAGTTGCCCGAGAAAACTGAGGATCTCTCTGGGGCCTCCAAAAATGTATCAAGGGTCCTCAACTGCTTGTAATAGTTAACACAAGTACTACAAAAAGGAGTGCATACCGGGCAAGAAGTAGCGCTGTTTATTACAGCTGGGCAAGCACAAATCAAACAGAACAGTGGAACAGAATTGCTTAATGAGGGCTGACAAACTGGCCCACTGCGAGGATCATTTTTATACTGGTAATACAATGTTCATGGAGTGAGAAACAGTTGCACTTCAAACTTCATGTCTTTGTGGTACCCACGAAGCTTACTGGTTAAAATGTCATACGTCTATAGCTAGACCTCCTACGTTAGTCAAACATGATTGGAGTAAAGAGACCTGCCCTCTCCCAGCTAATCTCATTCCCATTTTGTGCCACATTTCTTCCCTCGCCACCCACAAACATTTTGCAATTAGTACTAACATTACTTTTACATCCTGTCCCCTTTCCTCCATACTGTATGGGCGTCCCTTCCAAGGGATGGCAGATGGAACCTTTTTCACCAGATAATAACCTTCTTCCCCTTTAAATTTAGAGGTGCACTGGGGTGCAGCCCGGGGAGCATGCGCTGCCCTGACTCCGCCCTAAGGCGCCACACCTCAGTCCCCTTTTCTGCGTCGATGGGAACGGGCTGAATTCACCAGCACTCCTGGGTTTGGCTTCGGCCATGTAATTCCACGCGTAAATACTACTTCTTTGTCTTTTTTGTCCTGTTTATCATTCAGGTACTCAGTCCTCAGGCGTCATGCTCCTCCCCGGTGCATGTCGACATCTACAGGGTTCAGCAGGTGTTCATCCTGCAACAGGCTCTTCCCAACTTCAGACCCCCACGCCCTCTGCCTACGTTGCCTTGGCCCAGTCCACGGTTGACAGTCATGTTTGGCTTGTGACTCGCTGTCCTCGAAGGCGCTGAAGAACAGACTAGCCATGTGGAGGGAGCTCTTACAGAGGTCGCCTCCAGAGGATCTCAAGAACTTCGTGAAGCATCGAACCAGGCCCAAGGTAGGGCTGATATTCTCCATCGCACCCCGCAAGGGAGACTCCTTCCCAGGGACTGCCCCGCGCGGGAGGGACCGGTCAGGTCCTTCTACCAGCACGGGCACCGAGGCTGCTTCAGCTACCGGCATTTGGGTCAAAGGATCCTCGGATCCTCCCGGTCGCAGTGTTGAGGGACCGGAAGGTTCTTTTACCGGGTCTCCACCCTTTACTGGCACCATGGCCGAGGGGCTACCCCTTAATACTGGCAATATGTCAGAGGGGGTGCCTAAACGCAGCTCTACTGACACCCGGGTCGAGGGTGGCACCTTCCGGGTCTAGGCCCGAGGAGCAGGGTAGGCCTCGTGATCCACACGCAAGAGTCTTGGAGGAGACCGGGCCCAGCAGGCCGAGCAACACGTCGAAGGCACGTGGCAGGCAGCTCAACAAAATGGCTGCCGCGCCAGAAAGAGGCACCCGTCCGACGCCATTCCACGAATTTGGTGAAGAACGAGTGTCAAGGTGGGACTGGCCTCAACCAGGTACGTGGCCTACAGTCTACCCCTCATTTGCGCAGAGCAGCTTTCGTTTGCGTCCATATGGACAGAGTACGCAGCGGCTCCAGCAGCTCCCCGCTACCACGTTGGCACCCCCTGCCACCTCTTTGGCTAGTGAGGATGTGCTTTTCGAGAAGTTCCTCGGCCTCATGAAGTCACCTCAAATGGGGGTATCATCAAAGGCTCCATCAGGGAAGTCCTGCCCGCAGTGCTAGTGGCACCACAGATGCCTCTGCCGATACCCGAGGCCCCGGCGTAGCCACCTCCTCCAGCTCTCCAGCTGTCTCCACAGGGGGCTCCATACCAGCCTCCGTCGCCTCCTCAGCCTCCGGCTGTGGGCCCTGTACCCCAGCCTCCGGCGCCAACTACTCCTTGTCCACAGGATCCTCCAGATCCGCAGGATATGGGCGAGGAGGAGGATCCAGACATGCCATCCTCAGTCAGGGCCTTCTACGAACGTCTTGCTTGTCTGGCGGAGTACCTGGGCCTCCCCAACCCGAGGTCCAGCAGCCAGCATAGGGGGTTCTGACTGAAGTCCTCACGCGACTCCCATATGCCAAATCAGAGATTCCTATGCAGACCGATGTCTCCCTGGCCAAGAAGGGCTGCCTCAAACCTCACTCAGCCCAGCCGGCCAGTCGACGCCAAGTACAGGCAGGTGGAGGGGGATACACTCTTGCTTTCGGCCCATCCTCAGCCTCACTCTTTGGTGATCGCTTCGGCATCACTATACTCCAAGCCCCAGTTGTCCTCAGCCTTTTCCTCTGCGTCGCTGCTAGGCAAGGAGGAGATGATCTTGGAGGCGTATGGCAAGAAACCCTATTCCAACGTCTCTTTATATCTACGTCGAGCCAACGCAGATGCCATACTGCGGACTTCCTCCCGGAACTCCCCACCCAGAGCCAATCGCGCTTTAAGGCGGGGCTAGCTGAAGCCAAACTGGTGGCGCATGACCTCATGGAATCCACAGTGGCTCATATTGATACCTCAGGCCGTGCCATCTGTATTGGCATGGACATGAGAAGAACCAACAACCTGGCTCTGGGCAACAAAATTCAACCCGGATGTCCAGGAACACATACTAGATCTACTGTTCGAGGGGGGGGGTGGGGCGACCTCTTCCACTCCTACGGACGAAAGAGCTGGACAAGAAGAAAAGCAGCTTTCAAACAGCTAAGTCTTTATCCATCCTTACAAAGACCACACCCAGATCGTACACCCAATCTCAGCAGCGCTCAGAGCGGGGTCGTACGTATAGAGGGTTCCGCGTCTTCCAGGAACGCAGATCCAGGCAGCCGGGCCGCTCGCTGTCTCAGAGCCGGCGCAAGCAACAAAAAGGCAAAAAGGGGGTGGGGGGGGGAGTAAGGGCTTTTTCCAGTCCCCCTCCTCATTGACAGCCTTTGAGGGAAAGGAAGCATGGCACGCCCCTTTGGGTCCACGTGTTACTGGTGGGGGGCAGGCTTGCTCTCCATGCACATTTCTGACGCCAGAATTTCTGGATCCTATCCGTAGTGTCCACGGGGTACCGCCTTCCTATCCCAGCTTCTTCTCCCTCCTCCCCTCCACTCCCACAGGTTGGGACAACAACTCTTTTGGCAGCGATCCGGTCACTCGTAGAGAGCCAGGCAGTGGAGGAAGTCCCAGCCTCCTAGCGAGGCTTTAACTTTTACTCCAGGATTTTCACCATTCAGAAGAAGAACCAGGCGGGCCTGAGAGTTGTGCTGGACCTTTCCACCCTCAACCTTTCCTTACCCCTGCAAAAATTCAAGATGGTTACGCCAGCTTTTATAGCGGAGACTTTGGACAAGGGAGACTGGATGTGCTCCCTGGATCTGAAGGACGCGTACCTACACGTCCCAATTTGGCAGCCCCATCATTCTTTCCTACGGTTCAGAATCATGGGCTACCATTTTCAATACAACGTCCATCCATTTGGCCTCAACTCGGCCCCCAGGGTCTTTAACAGACTCATGAATGCCATGGCGGCCCTCCTCAGTGCGCAGGGCCTCCACATCTACCCATACCTAGACGACTGGCTCGTCAGGGCTACATCTCCGGAAGCGGTCTGCCACTCTTCCCGTGCCCTTATGAACACACTGCACAATCTGGGCTTCTCGCTCAATCTCAAGAAGTCACAGCTGCACCCTATGCAGACTCTGACATACCTGGGCCTCATCTGGGACATGTGCTCTGAGAAGGTCATCCCGTCGGAGGACAAAATCTCGGCCATCAAGAGGGCCACCGCCCACTTCCTCATCAGAGAGGTCACCTCGGCATGGTGGTATAAACATCTCCTGGGTCTACTGGCAGCGGTCCTATTAGCTGTGCTGCACACGAGACTAAGGATGAGGAGGAATCAGCTGCACGTGGCCTCATGGAACCAGCAGCGGGGCTCTCAATCCGAGATGATCAACGTTCCTCCATCTCTCCACCCGGACCCAACATGGTGGTCCTGGGACTGCAACCTACGGACGGGTAAGCCCTTTCGGCTGCCCACCCTGCAGGCCACCATCACCTCATCACTCGTGTGCTGGGGAGCCACCCTGGACGATCTCTGTCCACGACACCTGGACTCGACAGGAGCAGGAATACCACATCAATTGGCTAGAGCTGAATGCCATCTGGCTGGCGCTCAGAGCATTCCTACCACTCCTCAGGGGCAAGGTTGTCCTCATCGACCAGCATGTACTACGTCAACAAGCACGGAGGCACTAGATCTCCTCCTCTGTGCAGACTGGCGATCAGCATGTGGGAGTGGGGCCCTGGAAAATGACATTTACCTCATGGCAGTCCACCTCCTGGGGGAATCCATTCTGGAAGCGAACAGGCTCAGGAGGCTGGGAGCAGACAATTACGAGTGGCAGCTAAACTACCTCGTTATTCAGGAGATCTTCAACAGGTGGGGTCACCCCCACTTGGATCTGTTGGCCACCTAGCACAAGAAGTGTCCCCAGTTCGCATCCTGGCAAGGGCAGGGCCCTGGCTCTCTGGGCGACGCATTTCACCACCAGTGGACCGGCATGAAAACCTACGCCTTTCCGCCCACTCCCCTGATTCACAGGGTAATTCGCAAAATCAAGGAGTCCCGCTGACTCCTCATCTTTTTAATAGTTCCATGGTGGCCGGATAGGCCATGGTTTTCAGAGTTATTCAGCCTTTCGGAAGTGCCCATGATTCACCTCCCGACGGGCCCAGCACATCTTCTGGCACAGCAGGGGGTCAGAGTCATCCACCCTGCGCCAGGAAAACTAGCCCTCACAGCGTGGTACTGAACAGGTAAAGCTTCGGCACCGTAGCCTCTTGTAGAACTCCTTGTTCCCCACAGATGACCATGACCTCAGGTGAAGTTCCAGTAACTTCTTTATTAGTTCCAGTACATTATGATGGTCATATAATGTCAGGTACATCTGGGTTCAGGGCAACATACACCTGCATCCTCCCAGGTAGGCTTACATCTCCCAACTGACCACATAGAACCCCAGTCACACACAAACATTCTAACCCTTAACACTCCATTGTCAATCAATACACTGACCAAAGGTTCCATTAGGATGCAGGATAATACCAAATCCCTACATATCTCCCTTCCTTAGGGACATAAAAACACAAGTAGATAACTTAACCATAATGGCTAATAACAACACGCACACAAACAACCCCACGTTCAATGCACTTGCCTCATCACTCCTAACTGAGAACATTCTGCTAGTCTCATTACATATTCCAAAATAGTCCACACAGCCGTGGGACACAATTACAATCAATGCCCCTTCCTCTTTCTACCAAGTGAGGAAAAGGCACCCAACTGCTCAAACATCCTTACTAAAACTTTTACAAATAGAGGCACCCATACCTCTCTTCCTAAACTTGACTTCATCGTCCCACAAAAGAACACACACACATCTCCCTCACACCCAACAATGCAAACCGGTATGTACCTAAATACACACCACCTCCAACTAGACTGAGTATCCCAGATACCCGGGTAACTACTTCACTTCTTGTGACACCATTACCCCTAAATTGCCCATGTTGAAAGTATTCCTAAATACAATACAGCTCCTATTAGGGAAACCACACTTCATTCACACCAGCATCATACCAACATCAATGACTCTACTATAGTTTTTGCTGTATCATCATGAAACTCTGAATGGTTTCTAAACCAAATAACCAAACAAAAAACTTTGTTTGACTCTTAGCACTCTAAACTTTGGCATTAAATAAGGTCTTAATACATCTGCATTACAAAAGTCCCACCTGTGGAAATAAAACATTAGTGCACATAACTATACTTCAGATTCCACATACCAAACTCTAGCAATGTTGTCAATGCAACCTATATTTCATTAAATGTCCATCTGTGGAAGGAAAAGCGTGTTAGTTAAACATGACCGTACCACAATTTTTTCCTTTGCATTATAACATTACCATGTATTTGTTGACAGAGGTAACAGAGGCCACGACTTTTACACACCATCTGTGCACACCTATCAAACATGCTAACTACCACTTGCAAGATACCTCTCATACCAATGTACCTACAACATAAATACCAAATATAGCATTTCAGAAAACACTATTACTACGCATATCTCAATCTCTTTCTACTAATATGCAATTTTAACCTACTTAATAAAACCTCACATTTGGATCACTTTATCCCTTGGTTGACTAATTACAAACACCCTTGAGACCTAAATCCAATCTAAAAAACTATAAACTTTGTTCTCTGCTCTTAAGCTTCAACAACTTCCATGAAGTACCCCTGTTACAGGACAACCTATCCCACAAGAAACTACACCTGACAACATACAGGTTCACACTCTCATGCACTCACGCTGTCCAAATGCCATTCAGGCCTCACATGACAACAGATTCTGAATCAATAACTAATTATAACTACTTAACCAATTCAATGAAGGCAAGACCAAATTGCTTCCTTTACTTATGCTCGTGAAAGCATCATCTCTTAACTTAAAAATACCTCTGTTATTCATTCCGGCAATTAAGATCATTCACAACTTAAGCTTTTTGAAAGAAAATTCCAACGGGCGGAAATGCAGCCGCCCGCAACAGAAATGGATTTACCAATCCATCTGCCACACTTCCTTTTGTAAATATCACCTCCCGAAGCGTTCCTTTCCTGGTATGTTCATAATGCTGCTTTTCATTGCTGCCAGCCGCCTGCTATAAAAATTGTACTCCCTTTGCCTCCTACCGCATCTCTCAGTTCTTAAGTAGGCTCCAAGCCCCTCAGGAACTACTGACAACATGCCCTCAAAGATCCTCATCACCTCCTATAAGTGATAGCTCCTACATGCACCTCCTTAGCGCTTGCGCAAATAGGCCCTTGCCCCTCCAGGCACTACACATGTTGTCTTGGGCAATATTCTTTCATCTCTGCACATGGGCTCTAAGCCCCTAAGGTGCAGCCACGGGCTACAAGTCTCTTAGGTGCAGGTATGGGCTCCAAGCCCCCTCAAAAGCTGGAATGACCCCCCAGGACCCTCCTCTGCTCCAGGCGCTTTTCACCTTCGCCACCAATCTTCTATTTAACATATAGGCGCAGCTTAGGTTCCCAACCTCTTCTATTGCTGCTGCCCCAACTCCAGGCCTCAAGCTGTACAACATCACTCCTCATTGTTTCTTTTCCCGGCGCAACTTAGGCTCCAAGCCTCTCCTGTTGCTACTGCCTTGGGCTTATAGTCCTCAGTTGCACAGCATGCCTCCTCATTGCTTAATTTCCAGGCACAGCTTAGGCTCCAAGCCTCTCCTGTTGCTACTGCCTTGGCTATATCCCTCAGCTGCCCAGCATGGCTTCCTCATAATTTCCAGGCGTAACTAGACCCCAGGCCTCTTCAAATTGCTACTGCCATGGGCACCAAGCCCTCCATGCTGCAGCTAGTGGTCCCAGACCCCTTAAGCAATCAGTCTCTGGGGCCTCAGCCCCTCCTCAGTCTCTTGCTTTCCCTGACCTGTCCTTCTAGTGACAGGCCAGCTGGCCCCTGGCTCTGGCGCAGCCCCTTACTTTCTGCCCCTGAGCTCCATGCGCTGGGCCCTTCTGCGCCTACTGTTTTAAGCGCTCGCCCTACCTGGGAGGTCTTCTTCTTGGGTTGGGGGGAGGTGTATGTGCCATCTTCAATGCTGTCCCCCCAGCACAGCCAGCATCCTCGTCGCCAATGTAGAACTCCTTGTTCCCCACAGATGACCATGACCTCGGGTGAAGTTCCAGTAACTTCTTTATTAGTTCCAGTACATTATGATGGTCATATAATGTCAGGTACATCTGGGTTCAGGGCAACATACACCTGCATCCTCCCAGGTAGGCTTACATCTCCCAACTGACCACATAGAACCCCAGTCACACATAAACATTCTAACCCTTAACACTCCATTGTCAATCAATACACTGACCAAAGGTTCCATTAGGATGCAGGATAATACCAAATCCCTACACCTCTCGCAGGCCAATCTGGAGATCATACAGGGTGCAGGAGCAAAGCTACCAGGGCCTAGTACATAAGAAAATGGACCAGATTCTGCCACTGGGCAGACTCCAAGGGAATCGACCCCTTGGCATGCACTTTGGACGACGTGCTCTCCTTTTCGACACACCTCGCTCATTCAGGCATGCAGGTGGATATCTGCTGCACATACCTTGCAGCCATTGGGGCTTACAAGAACTCGGACAAGGGCATTTTCTCCTCCAACCCTATTGTCAAGAAACATCTGACGAGTCTCGCTATGCTCCTCCCGCCTGTCAAGAGACCGCACCCGGTATGGTACCTTAACATAGTCTTGGGCGCACTGGCGCACAAAGCGTTCAAGCCAATGGCGTCCGTGGACATCAGGTTGGTCACCATCAAGACGGCCTTACCTCGGCTTGTAGAGTCAGTGAGATCCAGGCACTGGTCGCCTCTGAGCCATGTACCACCTTTCACAAAGACAAGGTAGTCTCGCGGACGCACCCGGCATTTCTGCTCAAGGTTCTGTCTGCTTTCCATTTGAACAAGGCAATAGTCCTTCCTTCGTTTTTCCCCGATCCCAAGGACGAAGCACATAGGGTGCGGGCTTCCGCAAATCAGACGCCCTGTTTATCACTTTGAGGCTTGAGACCAGGCTATCAGGCCTCTAAGGCTTCCATATCCCGCTGGATGGTCTCTGCCATCAAAGAAGCATACGAGGGCTAGCACAAGCCGCTTCTGGCCAACATGCATGCCCACGAGGTCAGGGCCAAGGCAAAGGCAATCGAATTCCAGCGCCATGTCCCTTGGCAATTCATAAGCAGGGCGGCCACTTGGGCCTCTCCTGCGGCTTTCTGCAAGCATTACTGTTTGGATGCCAGATCTAGATCTGATGCGGCTTTCGGACAGGCGGTTCTCAGGAACCTGTTTGCTTAAGGAGGGTCTCCTCTCCACCCTGGGCTACAATCGGTTGTAATCACCAATACAGTATGGAGGAAAGGGGACGGGACGTAAGAGTAATTATAAGTTACTCACCGTAGTGACGAACATACTCTTAGTCCATAGTCCGCTTTCCTCCATACGTCCCACCAATCTCCCCCTTAATAATACTGGTGTCATTAGCGTCAATTGGGACTGAGGTGTGGCGCCGGAGGGTGGAGTCAGGGCAGCGCATGCTCCCTGGGCCAAACCCTTGCGCACCTCTAAATTTAAAGGGGAAGAAGGTTTTTTTCTGGTGAAAAAGGTTTAGTCTCCTGTTTCTTGGAAGGGATACCCATACAGTATGGAGGAAAGGGGACTATGAACTAAGAGTATGTTAGTCACTACAGTGAGTAACTTCTATTTGTGCTACGCTGTAGTCCTTCATCTGCCAATGGTCCGCGCCAAAGCAGAAAGAACACGAGACACCCTGAACTAGTGAGAAGGGAGACATTCACACGGCACCTGCAAGATAACAATTTTCACTAACACTGTAGTGGACAATCTGGGGGCTGGTTACTTTCCAGGGACACCAAACCTCACCATCTGATTGGTTCTTCATGGAACGCGCCTCCATTCCACCTCCCTGTTCCCATATATGCTGGCAAAGGGCATTTTAAGACTGCCTCGGTTATGAGCTGCCTTCCCCAGCTCCCACGAGCTGCTGTGGTACTGGCTCATCGACCTTGATTACATCACCCAGTGCTGTCTCTGCGACAGCGATCAGCTGGAAACTAACAGCTCCCCCCTCCCTTGACTGTGGTGCATGGGTCATGTATTCGAAGCGAGTCTTCAGGGTGAAGCCCAACCTGTGGGACCCCCATAGATTGCGACTACCTGTGGTTTCTCCTTTCTTGTACTTGTGCATATAGGTTCTGATATTGTCATAAACAAGGTGTCTCTTTCCCCTTGGTCCACTCCAGTCCTGATCCAATGGCTGGCTCTAGCTCCTAGAATCCCCCTCGTTCCGCCCCCTAGGTGGTGTCCCAACCAGTCCTGTTTATTCCCTCAATGGGTAGGTGTGCCCCCCGCCCCCCAATCTGGCGCTTAATCGGCACCTTCAGTACAATAGCTTGGTTCCTCTTTGCCTTTCTTTTTTGCAGTATTAAATCCAATACTCTGAACCCTAGTTAAGACATGTTATGTTATTGTAATTTAAAACAGATGATTCTGTATTCCAAGATGGCTGCCATTAGGAGGGTATGCTAAACTTAGCTTGTCTCCGGCCCCACTCAAAAGGAGCAATTTACGCCATCTCGCCCCCCCCCGCGTGAGAAAGTAAACTGGTGCGAGCCCCTATCCATCCATGAAGCGAAGCACCTTGTACATTTAAAGACTTTGGGTAAGATTGAGCGAATCCTGCGAGACGCCGCATTACGGGAGGCGACGGGCGTGGCATCACCCCATCAGAAACTGTTGGCAAGACAGCGGATCACTTATGGTTGAAGCAGCACCCACGGATGAATGCTGAAGAGAAGGAGAGCTGGGGCATAATTCGAAGAGGCACTCTCCCCCATGTGGCTAGTGGGTGGTGCCAGATGACAAGTGTACAATAATGGAAAAGAAACACAACACACATAGTGCTCGGAACATATGATGAGAAGCTATACCCCCTGGTGACTTCATGAAGGTGGCTAGGCACGGCGATCCGAAAGTGAGGACTTCAGTATCTGATGCCGGTGACAATCTCATAGTGAAAGTGGGCGGAGCCTCATTCCAATCACATAAAGGAATGCCAAGCATTCTTAGAACAGACTGTGACACGGCAAATAAATCAGAAAAGATGGTATGGGGAGGCGGACAGTGGAAGAAGAGATATACAACTTTTAAGTAGTGGGAGGCGCACATTCTATTTTAAGCTCAAGAACAAATTGATCCACCTAAAGTCTGGTGGAACTATGTGGGGCATAGAGATTAAGGTGCAATGAAAGGGAAACCAACTGGTTAGATATAGTATTTACAGGCTTTATGGGCTTTAAAGTGCTTGGGTACAATATTCGAGGGCTAAATTCGCCAGCAAAATGAAGTAAGCTGGGATCATTCCCAAGGCGAGAGAAACCGTACCTTTTCACGCTCCAAGAAACGCATATCCGTAGAAAGGACACATTGTGGGTTAAATTGCAAGGTTACCAACAGATATTCCAGGCCAATATGAATGAGAAGAAAGCAGGGGTCTTGGTAGCATTTAGGAAAAATTCAGAGGTGGTCATATTGGACTCGATAAGTGAGAAACAGGGAAAGGTACCTTTTTGTAAAATTCTGCATTCAAAGGGAAATATTTACTGCAGCGACAGTTTATGCACCAAATGTGGGACAGGAAAGTTTCCTGAAGACAACATTAGCAGTACTTGAAAAAGTAGTGGAAGGCCATTTAATACTGACCGGGGATTTAACGCAATGTGGGATGTGCAAATAGATTCTAGCCGAGTGGGTTTTACGCCTCAGATTACGCTATCCCAACAACTCAAAGAAATATTTACACAATTAGGATTAATTTGTGTGGCGAGCCAAGAGGGGAATGGAAGCCGGATTTACATTTTATTGACATGTCCACAAAACTCAGTCGCGAATAGATTACATTTGGGTTTCGACTAGAATGGTAGGATGACTCCAGGAAGTTGCTCTGGGATCAATTGCGCTTTCGGATCAGGCGCCCCTGGAGATTAATCTGACCATGACGACTAGGAATAGGGGGTTATGGAACTGGGTATTACCAGATTGGATTTTAACAGACAGTCTTTTTGGGGGAGATAGAGGATAGAATTCAGACCTATTTTAGGGAAAACGTGATTGCTGATAGCTCCTCAGGGATTTGGTGGGATGCTTTCAAAGCGGTAATTAGGGAGGAGTTGATGGCCTTTAATGCCCTGAAGGAGAAGTTGAGCCGGTGACTCGAGGAAGACTTAGAGACTCAATTAAAGATTATAATGCCAAAAATGAGTAATCTCCCTACGAGGGAAACACTGAAAACTTGGAGACATACAAGGACAATTGGAACTATTAAGAGCAAAATAAGCAGAGAGGACCCTAATTAAAACTAAACAATATTAGTATATCGAAGGAAATAGAGTGGGTTGGTTATTGGCATGTCAATTAAGGCAGGGAACAACTACCCAATCAATCTTAAAAATTTAAGTAGGGGAATGGAAGGAGGCAATGGATACAGAAGGAATCATAGGGTGTTTTGAAAGGTTGTATGGGGTACTATACTCTTCCAATAGACTACAGGAGGACTTGCTGAATATATATCTGAAGGAAGTAATTCTGACAGGGAGGTACTGGAGGAGGACATCACAGAAGAAGTTCTTGCAGCTATTAAAAAACATCTGAAAAAAAGGCCCCAGGACCAGACGGCTTCACAGCCAGGTTCTGTAAGAAATATAAAACCCTTTTAGCCCCCCCCCCACTTAACATGTTTATATAATGCGCTTGAAAAGACAGGATGCATTACTGCATCCATGAACGTAGCAAAATGAGTGATACTCCCGAAGCAGGGCAAGGAGCCAACACGCTGCGGGTCATATCGCCCGATAGCGTTAATTATCATTGATGCTAAAATATTTACCAAGATACTGGCCTCACGAATGGACGATAAACTCTGTATGCTAATTAGACCTGACCAAGCAGGGTTTATAAAACCACAGTCAAACCTGTGATAACTTAAGGGAGGGAATGTCATGTATTTGAGAAAGTGGAAAGGCGGGGAATCCCTGCTGTACTTCTTGCACTGGACGCCGGAAAGGCGTTTGATAATGGCCTTTTCTCTTTCAAACAATGAAACAAATGGGCTTGGTGAACGATTTCTTCATAGGATACAAACAAATTATCAAACTCCATCCCTCTGCTTATCGATCAATGGGCAATTGTCGGGTAAGATCCGCTTAAAACGGGGAACAAAACAGCAATGTCCACTATCCTCCTTGCTATATGCGATTTACCTAGAAACAGTCCTGCAGCATCTACAGGACGCGCCAGGGGTGAAAGGGGTCCATTTTGGGGGGGTTGAAACACAAAATAATGGCATGATCTCCTAAAAACTGGCAATATTCAGGGAGGTCTCGGGACTGAAGTTTAATCCTCATAAATCCGAAATACTCAACCTTAAACTACCAAAGGACACAATGGAGGAAATACGGGGCTGTACCCAATTCTCGTGGGCAGAAGAGAAAATTAAATAAGTACGGGTCTACATAACGAAATCTGTGGCCACATTGTATTATCCTGTATTGCTCAAAACTGAGAGTAGACCTACAAAGGTAGAATCCTCTAGATATGTATCGTGGCTGGAGCGTATGGCTTTGATGGAAATGGTGACTTTACTGCGCTTTCTTTATTCTTTCCCGGCATTGCCGATATCGAGTCTCGGGAGTTTTTTCAAGACGTTTAACCACATCTTATCAACCTTTATTTGGCATAATAAGACTGTGGGCGGCATTACGAACCTTAATGGCCCCAAGGCATAGGGCGGGGTATGGCCCTTGCTGAGTTCAGAATTTACTACTGGGCGGCCCAGTTGCGAGTACTGAAATAATGGCTCTCAGGTGATGAAAGTAAACTTTGGGTAGGTATTAATAGAGCAGTAGCGGGCAGCCCTTTAGAGTAGGTGTTATGATTACCATGGATCGATTGCCCTATGAGCACGAAGGCATTGCAAATAACTGCACTTGTAGGTGAAGTGTGGGATGACGCGCTAAGATAATAGCACATATCAACTATTCCGGGGCCCTTAACACCTATGTGGGATAACCCTCAGTTTACTCCCGTGATGAGAAAACGAGCCTTTGGCAAACAGAGGGAAGCGGGCTGCATACGACTTAAAAATGTGATGCTAGGTCAAAAAGTCAAAAGGTTTGAGCAATGTAAACAATCCTTTGTGCTTATGGAAAATGATTGGCTTAGTTACCTCCAGCTTCAACATTGGGTCTCACACTCCCTTAATAAAATTCAGGCTGGTAGACAACTCACTATGTTTGAGAAATAAGTCACGTCACACACAAGGGATACACGTTTAATCTTTGCATTCTACTCTTTACTCTCTGAAGATGGATCCCGGGAAAAGTGGGCATATCTGGATAAATGGGAGGGTACATTGGATCGCCAGGTAACCGATGAGGAATGGGAGATGATCTGGCAAAATATTCCGAAGCTAATACGCTCAATCCAATTAAGAGAAATGTAGTGTAAAATTCTCACTCAATGGCATTATACACCGGTGAGACTTAGTGCAATGTTTAAGGGGACCTCGCAGAACTGTTGGCGGGAGTGTAAAGGGCAAGGGTAATTGCTCCATATTTGGTGGGCCTGCCCAGTCTTGAAACCATTCTAGGGCCAAGTAAACCAGACACTACAGGATGTGGTGGGGGCAAATATATCAATGGAGGCAGGGGATTGTCTTTCGGGTCTTTGGAAAAAAGATGCGGATCCACGAGATCAGGCACACAAAAAGACATTATGGTATTACCTTTGATGGCCCTTTTGGTGATTGCAAGAAACTGGAAAAAAGAAATGGCCCCATCCCATCATGAATGGTTTTTATAAACTTTGGCATGTTCTGGCGATGGAATGGGTAACGTACAGTATACAAGGGGAAGACAAAAAATTCCGACAGGACTCGGGTATGTTGCTGGACTATTTGAAGGACGATTATCGGATTTAACTGTGCCCACAAAATATTCGGATTTTGGACATTGCTTAATGCCCCTTTACTGTTCTGCTGGTGGGAGGTGGGGAGGGGTAGGAGGATGGTGGGTGAGAGGGGCATGTTATGAAAAAATGTGAAATGCCAATAAATATATTTTTTAAAAAATCATGATTCTTACAACTGGTTGATTGATTTTTACCTGTTCAAATGTCAGCTCTACAACATCTCTTCTCTGTTCCTCCATACTTAATGGATGTTCTCGTCGGGAATGGCACAAAACCTGGAGCTTCATGTGCAGAAGCAATTCAATAAAAAAAAATACAATACTGGGGCACGTGCATGGCCACTTTCTCTCCCTTCTCTCCCTGGTACTCACCGGATGGGACCTTCCTTACAAACTCTCCCTACCCTAACAGTCCTTTTCTTTGTTTGGATGTTTGGATAGGACTGGATCTCCATGCAACTGCAGTGCTTCCTCACACATTTCTTTTGTTGGGGACCGGCAGTGCTTATGCCCCAGCCTCAGGCGCTGCTCGTTTGGTAGCCTTTTATCACGGCACAGGCTCGCTCTTTGTTAGAGTGCTTTGGCCCTAACCATGCCTGGATGGGGTGGCAGCTACTTTCTTTTTTTACATGTTTATTTTAAACCGGTTGCATGGTAAACATTACAAGCATATAAAATACAGATGAGTGTACAGTCCTATTTAGCATAAGCAGACAGATCCCGCCAAATGTACAGTAAGCATGTATCACCTTCTCCCATCCCCCCCGCCGCCCCTAGAGATCGATTTCCAGCTCACAATGGTGATTTAGTCTGTTATAGGTAATAGGTTCGCACCTAGGTTCCAGTGTGCCGTCCAGGGTTTATAAGTCCGTGCCTGGAAATCTCGATCGTAGTCTAAATCCCAGGCCCAGATTTCTGCTAAAAGGTTAATCAAGCCTGCTTTAGCCTCCGTGACCTTCTCTGCAACAAAAATGTCCCATAGCTTGACCCACTAAAGTATCAGGGATGGGTGCTCGGCCAACTTCCAGGAGCGAGAAATTGTGATTTTTCTGGCCAATAAGTTATGTGAGTAGCTTGGCTGTATTCCCTGATCTTGGATAAATTCCTGGGGCCCGAGCTCCCAGCAGAACGGTCTCCGGGACCCTTGGGATCACCACCTGGGTAATGTCTTTGATTATAGAGATGCATTGGGTCCAAAAGGATTGCAAAATGGGGCAGGACAACCACATGTGGAAGTATGAGCCTCGCCCACAATTGCGCCAGCACTGGGGGTAAAGGGCTTGATTAAAGCGGTGGAAGTGGGTCGAGGGATAGTACCATTGTAAAAGCAGCTTGTGGGTGCATTCCCTATTAGTAATGCAGAAGGAGGAGGAGTGTGTTCTGGACCATAGGTCCACCCATGTTTGGTCCTCTAAAGGGTGGCCCAGATCTGCCTCCCAATGTGTCATGTAGGGGGCTTTCGTAGTGAGGTTGTCCTTTTGCAAAAAGGAATAGAGAGCTGAGATGTTCCCCCATTGCGGTAGATCCTGTAGGGTGAGTTCAAGAGGGGTGAGGGTCCGTGTGGCTACCTGTCGAGTTTGAGGATGAGAGCACCAGTGCCGACGCTGCGCGTAGGAGAACCGGTCTGCCTCGGTTAGTCGGAAGGCTCCTTTACATTGTTTGAAGGAGCGAGGCTGGTCTCCCTCAAATAACTGTCCCAGTGTTTCTAGCCCCCCATTAGCCCAGTTTTCGAAGTTCAATGGGTGAAGGCCCAAGGAGAAGGCCAGGTTGTAAAAAATTGGGAAGGAGGGTCCTAGACCGCGGGGGATGCCTTTGTATCGTAGTGCCCAATCCCAGGTCCTGAGAGTGTGTGTAGTGAAGGATAAAATACCATCCCATCTTCGCCGCAGTGGCGGCGGGATATATGGAAGAAAACAAAGGGGGAGCATGAGGCGAGATTGTTCTAGCTCAACCCATTTCGGGCGTTCCAAAGCTATGAACCATGCCTGCACGTGTCATAATTGTGCCCCCAACTGGTATTTGTTCAGGTCGGGGCCCCAAGTCTCGAGCCACCTGTCAAGGTTTTTACAGTGGGTCCTCCCCTTCCTGCCCTTCCAAATAAAAGCTAGCATCTTCCTCTGTATCTGCAGGAGCGGAGGAAGTGGGATCGAGATGGGCAAAGAGGAGCATGCATAAAGAAACCTCGGAAGGAGTTTAATTTTTCAAGCGGTAATCCGCCCAATAAGCGATATCTCCTGGCTTGCCCATCGTTCAAGGTCTGATTCTAGTTGCTTAAAAAGTGGGGTGAAGGTCGATGAGTATACGTTAATGGGCTGAGATGGGATGTCGACCCCCTGATAGGGAATAGCTTTCGTGGTCCACTGAACCGGGCATAATGGCTTTAATGTCGTTAATTCCCTTGGGTTCCAGGCCCACCCCCAAGGCCACTGACTTCCCAAAATTAATAGTAAAGCCTGAAACCCTCCCAAATTTGTGGAGTTCCTTGAGAGCCGCCATGGGCGAGGGGCTAATATCTGTTAGGGAGAGCAGTACATCATCTGCATAAAGGGAACTCTTATGCTGGGAGCTGCCAGCGGGAAGGCTCACAAGGCCCGGGTCTCTCTGAACCCTCTCTTCCAGGGGTACCATTACCAGGGCAAAAAGAAGGGTGGACAGCGGGCATCCCTGTCTCGTTCCACAAGTCAGAGAAATCGGATCCGACAGATTACATTGACACGGAGGAGAGTTATAGGGGCCTGATAATTCGGCTCGGCTAAGATCCGGCTGCGAAATCCAGGGCCAAACTGGAAGACCTCCAAAGTTATTAGTAGAAAGGACCAATCTACCTTGTTGAAGGCCTTTGTGGCATCCTGGGCCAACAGTGCCAGTTTGTTTGAATCTTGGGAGGCGATATCTACCAAATTAAGAGCCCTCCGGATATTGTCTCCCGTGGACCTGTGTGTTACAAAACCCGTTTGGTCTTGGGCTATCAGCTTGGGCAGGACAGCTGCTAGGCGAGTCGCCAAGATTTTAGAGAACATTTTCACATCGATGTTGAGTAAGGAGATAGGCCTGTATGAGCTATTGTCTTTAGGATCTTTGCCGAGCTTGAGCAAAAGCACCGTTATGCACTCTTGCATGTTTGGGGTGATGGAGCCCAAGGCCCCAAACGAGTTAAAGAGGGCTGTAAGTGGTGCCACTAGTTGGGGGCGGAATACCTTATAAAATTGGGTGGTGAAGCCGTCTAGGGCTCTTGATTTTAGGGCTCGAATGGCTGCCTCTACCTCCTCACCTGTGATCGGGACGTCCCACTTCACTCTGTCCGACTCTTCAAGTCGTTGGAGAGTGGCGTTTCGCAGGTATCGATGCTGCTCTGCTGCATTCCGAGGGATGCCTACATCGTGTCCATGAGGTGGGCCACTGCTATTTGTAGCTTGTCATTTTCCCCGTTTTGGATCTTGCCTTGTGGGTCCCGTAGGCCCACTATCGTATTTCTCCTCTGTGCTTTCGCCAATTTCTCCACCAAGAGTTTATTTGCTTTATTGTTCCCGGCATAGTAACTTTGCTTGGTCTTCGCCAGTAAGTGCGCTGTTTCCTCCGCAAGGTGGGCCTCCAGTTTTCTCCTGGCGAGTTGCAAGGCCCGATGTGATTTCGGGGACCCACCTTTCCGTTTATGGGTGGTTTTGGCTGTTCAAACCGCTTCCTCAAGGTCTTTACGTGTCTGTTTACGTTTGTGAAACGCCACTCGCTGAGCAATCAGTTCACCCCGCACCACCGCCTTCATGGCGTCCCATGTAATGGCTGGAGAGGTATCCTTCGTTGGATTTTCTCAGAAATAGTTCTTGATCACCAAGGCTGTGGAATCTCTAAGTGACAAGTCATTCAGGACAGGAACGTATAGGGTCCAGCACAGTCGGGGGGGGGGGGGGGGGGGGAGGGGTAGGGGGGTGATCAGAGTCATGAGCATGATCTGAGAGCACTCTTGACCCAAAGCGCACTTCGTCGACAAAGGCCAGCGCTTGGGGAGAAGTTAGTATGAGGTCAATGCGGGAAAAGGCTCGGTGTACATGTGAGAAGGGGAAACCTTTTTCGCCAGGGTGAAGAATTCTCCATGAGTCCACCACTCCCAGGGTCCGGAACGGGCGGAGCAGGCTCACAGCAAGTTTAAAGTCTTTAGGAGCAGGCGGGTGCAACCTATCCCAGGCAGGGTCTGGGACCCCATTGAAGTCACTGCCTATAATGACATGGCCTCCCACAAAGGGGAGGAGGGTATTATCCAATGTTTCATAAAATGCCTCCCGTCCCTCGTTAGGGGGCAAAGACCGCTACCAGGGAATACATCTGTCCATATGTGAGGCCCTTGACAACCACGTATTGCCCCTCTGGACACAGCAGGGTTTCTACAATGTTAGGTCGGGTAGCCATGGCAAGGAGAATCGCTGTGCCCTCTTTTTTCGTACCGTTGGATGCCAGGAATTAGAATGGAAAGTATCTGTCACAAAGGTGTGTAAAGCCAGCAGGTAACAGGTGAGTTTCTTGCAGGAAGACCACCGATCCTTCCATATCTTCAAGCCACTTCAGTGTGGATTTATGTTTTAAGGGGTTCAGGCCATTAGTTTTCAGTGAAAAAAAATGTAGTTTCTGGTGTGGGGGTGCAATCCGTTAGCCAGTTGCAGGTCTTCGCGGCGGGAGCTTCGGTCGCCATCAAGGACTCGTATCATCCTGCAAATGCGTAGCAACTGGGGTTTTAATTTAAGCTTCAAATGAGAAGTGTTCAGATCAACTTTGTGGGAGGCCGAGTTTTTGGGGTCAGCCTTTTCCCTTAGCCAACAGGGCTAACTTTGTTCATGATGCACTCCAAGGGATTCTAGGTGGCATACACCTTGGAGTCTGGCATGAGCCGTGCAAAGCCCGCTGCTAACAGGCACTTCCTCTGCATCCTCACGCCTGTCGTTATTCGCCACTTGCAGGTTAGCTGTAGAGGAAGTGGAAAGTCGAGCCGTAGATGTCGATCCGGCTGTTGCGTATAGAATCTCAGAGGGGGGAGGTTAACGCCTGGACTTTGCTTTTTGGACCCTGTTCCAGGCAGAGCGCTTCTGCTTTGGAGTTCAACGGGGCCACCCATCGAAGAGCTCGAGGGGATTCCACCATCCTTTTCAGGTGAGGTAGGGTGTAGGATAGAGGCGGCGTCCTCCATATGGCTGATTCTTCGGGAAACCCCCTTGTAGGAAAACTGAAGGGCGGTGGGGAACAGCCAGCGGTAACAAACCTGTTGCTCCCGAAGGAACAGTGTCAGGGGCCTCAGGGCTCGATGCTTCTGGATAGCTGCCATGGACAAGTCCTGGTAGATCTGGAGAGGAGAGCCTTGGAAAGTTAAGTCGTCCTGGGAGCGCCCAATTGCCCTGGTGGCTTCATTGGTCGTATAGAAATGAACTCTGGTTATGACATCAGGAGGAGAGTCCGAATCTACACCCCACCTGGGTCGAAGACTGTGGGTCCGGTCCAGCAGAAGTTGGGACTTATCCAGATCGGGTAAAAGAGACTGAAAGAGATCACCCACATATTCTGCCAGCTTCTGGTCTGGCACCGAAGAGGGGACCGCCCACCCCCCGAATTTGGAGGTTATTTCGCCGAGCTCCATTCTCCAAGTCTTCCTGGTTATGCTCCAAAAATCTCATTTTTGTCAAGTAGGGCTTGCATCCCGTGCTGTATCTCCCGAAGTGTAGCAGCGTGTTCTTGGGTCAGGTCCTCCACCGCTCCCTCTTTGTTCCACCTCTGCTCCGTTTGTTCCACTTTCGTGGTGAGCTCCGTCATGCAGGACCGCAATTTGGCCTTAATATCTCTCATAAAGGCCAGGATATCTCCCTCAGTAGTCAGATGACTTGTGTTGTCCAAGAAGGCCTGCGTCGGGGAATTTTGAACGTCTGCCTTCCTCCCTTTGTCGGAGGGAGCAGCATGGTGGTAATGTCTGCGTCGTTTGAGGAGTTTCGCCATCTTTAGCATGGATCCGGGAGGATTCCCCAAGGGCCAGTAGACAAGTCTGTGTCCCACTGATGAATCGGGTCTTGGAGCCCATTAAGCGCCCCTCGGTTCCGATTTGCCACCCAGGCCCTGGCTCCTGGCCAGGGGAGGTGAGCCTGCTGTCCCTATAGATCGGTTATTGAGCTGTGGCTGGTCAGGTCACCTGTCTGGGTGCAACAGGCTGCATGGGAATAGGGGCCCTCTCAGGCACCAGGTCTCTGCCCAATCTGCTAGGTGTCGCAGAGTGTGGGCACTCTGGGGTCCAACAATGAAGTTATGGGGCCACCTCGGTCAATGGATGATGGTGGGCAGGGGCGACCCTGGAAGTAGCAGCTTCCTAGAGTAGCTAGGGCAAAGGTGCTGAGGTGCAGGGCGGTGGAATACCTTCTCACCTGAAGTGCTGTTAAGTCGTTCAGTCTGCTGTGGCTCCGGCACGATTCACCCAGCTAGTATTCCCGGTGTTACAGGGGGGTGAAGGCTATTGTCCTTAATGCGGATGGGCCTGGATCATATGCCCCGACTCATTAGGGCTGCGAGGCCATGCTCCGCGGGAGGTCCGCTCAATGCACAGGGCCAGGGGAGGCTTCAGCTCGCCCCCTGGCCATGCGAAGTTCACTGCGTCTCACTCCTCGGGCCTCGCGGGAGAAGAGGGTCCCCCCCGGAGTGCCCCCTGAGGGCAAGGGGACCAGAGGCTGAAGGGGGCACCTGGAAGGAGTCTGTGCGCAGCGCGTGGGCCCAATGCAGATCCTCCGGGCTGTAGAGGATCTTCATTATGCGGTAGGTGACGCCAGCCCAACTTGCTTCGGTGCAGCGCATCTGTGGCAAGTCTGGTGGCGGAGTTCTCGCTGTAGGGTGAAAGGCATCCCCCCGGGTCTCTTCAGGGCTAGATCAGTCGGGCCACAGGTTGCATTAGCCCCACACTGGGTCTCAAACAGGTCGGCCATGTTGGATTTGCCGGGCGAGGGTGGAGGGGAAGTCCGAAATCCACCACCATCAGGGTACCTAAGGTACGCCGGGGCCATCGAGCTCCACCACCCTAGCCCCCTCTAGTAGGGCTCCCAGATTCACCATTTCTTGTGGCTCTGGTGTGTGAGGAACAGAGTCAATGTGCAGAATATCGCGGGCTTCGAACGGAGGACATTACAGGAACAGCCTCATCTGCGGCGCTCCAAGCCACGCCCCCGGCAGCTACTTTCTTATGGTACGGGGACGTTGCCAGTCACTTTGGGTCAGAGATGTATGCATTTAGATTGACATTATATTGTACTAATGTACGTTGAAAAAGTGAATGGAACCTTACATGTCTTGCCCCCAAAGCACAGTGCGAGGCAGCACAGTCCACCTCACTGCTTTGTTTGCACCGGGGACTGTGCTGCTGCCTATAAGCAAGATTGCATCAACCTGCAACTTTATCATTTTGCAGTGTGGGGCCCAAAGATGTAGAGCAGAATGAGAGGCTGAGGGGCGTAGGATATATTCCCCCCATCGCGCCTCATTATTACACTTACCGCATAAGCACCATGTTGACTTTCATGCTGCCAAAGCCAACATAAGTAAGTTCTTATATGGTAAGGTTGGTATATATTGGTGCAGCCTCCATGGACATGTATGGGCTCAGCCAGCATGAAGATGTTTCTTCATATTGCATATACTGTGGGTAAAGGCATCATGAAAACGTGTAGGGAAATGCACCTGTGCAATGTTGGCGATTTCCAGCAAATGGACTTTTTCATGTGCTACCATACAGAACTGATGGCAAACTGTTTGGCATTTTACATAATTTTTCACCAAAAGTGTTATATAAAATATCCACCATTTCAACCCATTATTTTCAGAATTCTTCTGGGGAGAATCCACCCACCTCCGAACTGGTCTTGTTTGGTTCATGTCCCTCAAAACACTTGGTCATTCCCGCATAGTCAAGGCAAACAACCATGCCCCTCCAGGAACAAATTCACCAGCCACCACTATCCAGATTCACTGCATGCTTTGCAGCATGCTTTTCGTTCAGGCTTTGCAGATGTGGCTGAGAAAGTGAGTTTCATGTTACAACTCTGAGAGACTTTGTTGACGTCATGCACATGAAAAAGGCTCCTTTGTCAAAGCCATCATGTTTGGGTATACGTTTTGAATGCGTCATAAAGCCGAGCTGGTCTCTTGGAGTTTTCCCCCCTTTTCTTTTAGGTAACCTTTACTTGGGTCTTCCTCTGCTCCGAACCCCAGTGATGCAGACTGACACCAGGAAAATTCATGAGGTGTCACCTTGGTGGCGGTAGACTGGTCCTGCAACCATGTTTCAGTTCACTTTGGTGTTACCAATACGTAGCGGCTTTGGACTTTCTCCAGAGGGCTCAAAGAAGTGTTATATACAAATGTAAATATTTAAATCAGTTTTAAAGCATTGTGGTGTCGCAGCTTTTTAGGTAAGTGACCACACAGAGCTTCTCCCACAGTACCTTTTGTGTATGTACACACCCCCTGTTGAAGGGACAAGCAAACTGCACTCTTAACCAGAAGGGCATCCAAGTACAGCTAGTTATTGCCTGCACCATAAAAGTAAGCCTTCTGACTTGAGGGTTAGAAAGATGTTTTCTGCAGAACCTTAAGCGTATTTGGGCAGAGCTCCAACTCCCCACAACTTGGATCGGGACACAGTTCTTACGGGAGGAGCGCACTCTGCTTTAAGTACTTTGTCTTCACTACCCTTCTGGGTGGGAGTCACTGGACAGTGTTTTCACGAAGTAATCTGCGTGGGTGGGCTTATTCAGGCATCTTATTGCCTACATGGTCACTGCTTGGCCTCTGACAGACTGGTTGTCGCATCCTTGGAGGGAATCTGGGTTTCTATTTACTTCATCCTTCACCCACCTGCCTGGCTCCATATATGTCATGCCCAAAAACAGCTCTGCCCTTCTACACACAGTCTTTACAATCTCCTGTGAGGGTGAAGTGATCTTACTTTGAGGGCATTATTAAAGAGGTAATTTTTGGGGTTCTGCAACCTGAACCACTTGCTCTTATACTCTACCTCCTCCGACTTGGAATAAGACCCGCACTCCATGGTAGCAGACTTCACCTGCTTTAATGGTGCCTCTGCTAATACCACTGATTGTGCAGCCACCAGTGTGGCTGCTCCTACAACTGGCTCCTCTGCTAGCACCTGAACCGTGCATGGAAACTGTTACTCCGCAAAGTTCTCTGGTGACTTTGCCACTCTGGCCTCTGTGCGGGTCATAGTACAGTGGATGATGTGGAAATTCCCTTATCTATCAGCGTCTTTGATGACTGTATTTTTGGAGCATTGGAGTCGTTGGACCTAGAGGTGTTGTAGCCATCACCGTTGGAGACCGGTGATTTTGACAGCATTTTTGACAGCAGTGTTTTCAGCAAAAACTGAAAAATCTGGCATTCCCATCCAGTCTGATATTTTGAATGACTCTGAAAGGATTTTGGAGATGCATCACTCCATCCAACCAAAGAAAGGCTTGACGCCAAATTCTACCTTCAGACGCATGACACATGTTCCTCAGTGCCAACTTGTTGTCTTTCTCAGCTGTGGTTTTGGTGCCCCTGGCTCAGAAGAGGCCACCATAAACCTCTTCTCAGCAGTCTGTCAGTCCATCAGATAGGAATAGGAGGTGCCTGGATTCTTGGGCAAGAAAGTATATGCGAACGATGTTTTGCACATGCGGCAAGCCAATGGTGATGTTACTCTAGTGGCTTGTAATGCAAGACCGTGCAGAGCTGGCTTCAGACATCCTGCCAGACAGGGAGGAAACCCTTTTAGCAGGTGCTCAAAAATCCAAAGGGGTGCTTCACGATGACAGGACATATTCACACTACCATGTGAGGAATGTACTTGTTCTTGACACTTGTCACTAGAAGCCAAGGTTTAAGAAGTTTGGGCTTGGTGTAAAGACTGGAGGGTCGGTAGCTGCACTCCTGCCCTCTATATGGCAGACTAGAAGCACAGAACACCCCAGCCAAGATTATCTATAAGGTAGTATGGACGAGTAATTAAGGCTTAAGTTCTCAGGAGGTGATGCAGGCTGGTTCTTAAGTACAGTGAAGTCCCCAATACCCCCACAAAGGAATGTCCACACACTGTTATGTGCTAACACAGTTCTTTATATTTAAATCAGATTCAAGATATATACATCAATTAATAAAACACTTTGTATACATTTGCCAATTAGAATTGCCAGAGTACAATGTCTATGTGGTACCACACTTAGCTATTGACTCCTTTTTAAAATGCATCCACTGCTGACAGTTCTAATGGCATACAAATCATATAACAATGTGTATCAGCATAGATCATGGGAAGTAAGACAAATTGGGCTAAACCATGTCAGAATGATACTTTAGCTACTAAGACACAGTTCTGTGCGAGGATCCACCCACCTGGGCAACCTGTAATAAAGAGTATTAAGAAGCCCAGTCCATTAATGTTTAAATAGTCTTGTTTCCTGGTTAAAATATACCACTGCCCCAATGTACCAGAGTTAGAAGAGTTTCTTCAACTGTTCAATGACGGGTCCCTTGAGAGCCACACTTGCGTCGAGACTGCAGCTTTGACCTTCGCAGTGATAGTCGATTGATCGTGGTTGTCCTGTGAAGATGATGTGTATGGTGTACCTCAATGCAAAGAGTTTGGTGCTGCAAAGAAGACTCAGTCAAGAGAACTGCTTTTGTAAAAGAGTAGCATTAAAAAACTGGCAAACCAATACAAGTGACAGTGCCAAAAACAATTTCAACTTTATCTCCCACGAATACAAAGCAGCCTTCACCATAGCCAAAGCAAACTATTTTAACACGTGCATCTCCAATGCTAAATCGCACTCAAAAGAAATGTTCTCCATTTTCAATGAGTTCATCTCCCCACCTAATACACCTGATGAAATAGTCAAAGATGAAGCATGGTGTGCTAGTATTCAATCTGCCATGTTACACAAAATTGACCTCTAACAAAAGAAAATTCGGGACCACTGCAAAGCCCTACCACCGCATATGGGGACTAAGCCAACCAACTCAACTCCTGCTTCAATTTATTCCACCAAACCCGGCTTCTCCTTCAGGGACATCACTGAATTAGAAGTTATGAACCTACTCAAAAACCTCAAACCGTCTCCTTGTAAAGGGGACATATGCCCACCTAAGCTCATCAAGGACTGCGCAGACCGCTTTGCACCGCTCCTCGCGGCTTTCATTAATGCTTCCTTCAGAATAGGCATTATCCCGGACAGCCTCAAAGAGGCTTGGGTCCGTCCCCTCCTAAAAATAATTTTTTTTTTAAAAAAGATGACTCTCGACCCTCTACAACCAAATAACTACAGACCTATAACCACTGTCCCTTTCCTCCTTAAGTTATTGGACAAAGCCGCACATAGCCAGATCCAACTCTTCCTGGAAACCCACTCTATCTTAGGGACTAGGCAATCTGGTTTCCGGAAAGGACACAGCACCGAAACAGCCCTGGTGAATCTGAAGAACCAGATCACCCAAATCATGGACAAAGTCAAGCCAGCCTTGCTGTTCCTCTTAGATCTCTCGGCCGCATACGATTTGGTTGACCACAAGACTCTTGCATCACACCTTTAACATTTCAGCTAACTTTTCCAAAGAAGCAGCTCTCTGGGTCACCTCCTTCCTTGAAGGAAGAGAAATTAAAGTTTTCTCGGATATAGCAAATGCTACACCCACCACAATCCATTGCGGAGTCCCACAGGGATCTTGCACAGCACCTACGTTATACAACTTGTTCACAAAGCCTCTCTTCAACAAGCTTAACACACTTGGTATTGTGTGTACGAATTACGCTGATGATACACAGGTACTCCTAACTCTCTCCGGCTCATACCACAAAGACGCTGAGGCGCTTCATACGATCTATTCCACCATCCAGGCTTGGATGGCGGTCAATGGCCTCTGCCTCAATGGGGACAAGACAGAAATAATATTAGGTCAAAAGAACATCCTAGTCAAACTTGACAAATTGTATGCCATCTTTACCATTGACAACTCCATTATCACTGTGTCCACAGCCGTTGAGACACTGGGGGTCTGTCTAGACTCCCCTCTATCCATGACTAGACAGGTTAGCGCTATCACTTCCTCTTCTGCGCATACCACCAAACTCATAAACGCCATAAAACCATACTTATCCAAACCTAATTGTCTATCAATAGCTAGAGCAACCATTGGAGCCGCCAAACTAGACTATTGCAATGCCCTTCTGGCAGGTACATCTGCAAAAAATTAAACAGGCTAAAAGTCATGCAGAAAAATGCTCTTCATGCCGCCCTAAGCATCTCTAAAAGGGAGCATATCTCCCAGGCCAGACAATCAGCTCAGTGGCTCCCGGATAAAGAGCGTATCACATTCAAAATCCTCACCCTCACACATACATGCCTCACTCTCTCTGCACCATCATACCTATCTGAGACTATCACCAAATCCTCCTCCACACGGCAATCCAGGACACACTACACCAACCAACTCCACATCCCACGAATCAATAGTCAAAGCCGGTGGCCTAGGCTTCCCATATATTGCTGCCAAATCCTGGAACGCACTACCCACAGACATCAGAGCAGAAAACTCACTCCCTGCCTTTAGAAGAAAACTCAAAACCTCACTCTTTGCCCTGTAAAATGTAACTTTCTTTAACTGTCACTTTAAATTCTCTGTACAATCTCACTTGCCTGTCATTTTATGCATGCTCATTTATATTTAACTAAGCTATGTCTGTAACAAGCGCCACGATGCCCTAGGGCTGTTGCGCGCTTTATAAATCCGAATAAAATAAATAAAATAAACATAGGCCCGGCAGCGGGTGTTGGGTGTCGGCGTAGACGATCGGGATTGAACCATAGCTGGATTTCAGATCTTCACTTGTAGGCATCTTTGTGGACTTCGGGTGGTGGGAAACCGACCGGCGGATTCTCCTTGGTAGTCGACGACCTAGAGTTTCTCTGGCAGGACAAAGCGGTCGACGGTGATGTCAAGTGAGCCCTTTGTTCAAAATGTTCTTAGGCTAAAGGTGGAGCATTGCAGCTCTGGTTGTTGAGCAGCACAGCGTCAAGCTGTCTGCTTCTGGGCAACACGACTCGATGGGCTTCCAGCGGTCATGGAAATCCTGTGAACCCCAGTCGACGACGTTGGACTTCGATGGCCTTGATGTCCTGGTGCTTTACTTCAAGATTTCTCGGTGGACCCCATCTCCGGTCGACAGCCTTTCAGGACTGGCTTCCAGGGTGCCTTGATGAAGATCAGCTTCTGCACGATGTTCCCTGGTAGCTCGGGGAGAGGTCTCCTAGCCAGGTCTTCTCTTGGATCAGTCCTTCGACAGCTTTTATATTTCTTAGACGGAAAGCCGCAGAAAACCACCTTCTTCCAGCTGGGCTTCAAGGAAAAGCAGCTTCAAAATTCAACTTCAGCTTCTAAACTAATTGGGAAGTCAGAGGTCCCCAGATATACACATTTGTCCCTCATTCACACACATCTGTCCCTCATTCACACTGCTGAGCCAAGCTCTGTCAGCTAATCAGACCAAAGGGCATTCATGCAGGCAGGCAGCCAATCAGGCTCACAGTGCATTCAGGCTATTCACGTCTACCCAGACACCCATAACAAGGAATGTGGATTGAGGCACGCACCCAGGCTGTCAGCATACCACACTGCATTCATGTCAATTTCGGGCATGGCTGTCTCATTCATTGTGTCACAAGCACAGAAACCAGACACCCATAGCATAGACTGCATATTGGTTCACCCAGGTCCCACCCCAAGGGTGTACCCACAACATACAGTCACTGGGAAAGCTCCAGCCAGTGTGGTCTGGACTTCCCCACAATACCTTATATGGTTCTTCCACCCAACAGACAGTCGGGGGAAGGGACCGAGTCAGTGCTTCCCAGGACTTTGGAGAAAACCAGGTAACAAGTGATAGAAACCAAGCAGACCCAGGGGCCATCTTGCCTTCTATCAGGAATCCATTGATTCCTATGGCAGTGTTTGTGTTTCCCAAAATGGTGGATACTTGGGGCACCTGTCAAATTAAGCATGGAACTGCCACCAGCCCATACCCTGCTCTGTGGGCCACACACATGTGCACAAAAACGTACACTAGGGGTACAGGGTTGTACGCCCACGCCCATGGGTGCCATAAGAGTATTCCAAGGGTCTCTGTTCACCACAACCAAAAAGAGGAAGAGCTGCACTGCCAGGAGTCCCAACTGGACTCCTGTGCAGATAACAGCACAGAACACACAAGATAAGGGCGCACAGGACAAGGACAAGGATATGGAGGCCCTGTCCCCTCAATGCATTTCCAGCATCACACTCAGCCTTTAGATGATACTCATTTGTTGACCTCACTACGGTTGAAGCACTCACTAAAGAAAACACATTCTTACATGTACAACCTTTTTGGCCACCACTAAACAGTCTTTGAAGGCATCTATCTCTGCGGCACAGAGGTTTCTCCTTTCCGTGAACCTCAGGGCCTTTACCCCACACTCAAAGTAGAGTCAAGAGGAGCCACTGTGTGGATTCCCCCTCAGAAACCGAGACCCAATAAATGCTTCATTCAGACTCCTTTACTGAGCGGCTGACGCACATACTAATTACAGGCTCAATGCCATTCAAGGAAGGGACTCAAGAGCTCGATAGACTCATTGATTGTCTCTGTAGTCTCATGGCTTTATACTTGCTCAACCACCTCTTCCATTGTGCCATCCCCCAAACGTTCATCACATTTGTGCTAGGATATAAACAAGAGGCATTCTAGAAGCTTTTTCCTGATTATTTTTGTTCCCCTCCCAGTGTGCAGTTGGGGTGTTGAAACAATTTGTAGCGTGTGGGTCCTAGCCACTGGCTTAACCTCACCAAAATCATGGGGCTTGAGAACACTGGAATGACTGAGTATATCATATGAAAAAGGAATAGAAGGAGCAGACTCGCTGGTTAATGTCAAGGCCAAAAATAAAGGGTGAGAGAAGGATTAAGTAATCTATAGGGTGCGGGGGAGGATAAGTGGCCCTGGCACAGGGCTACCAAAATACACAAAACGAGAGAAAAGAGGTGCGCAGTGGACGGGAGGGTTCCATTTTGGATCCTCTTTTCTCTCGTTTTGAGTATATCATATGAGCAGATACCTTCAGCAGAAGCATGTTTGTGGGGGTGCGTTTTACTTAACAAATTGTTTGAATTGCAATCTGGCAGTGGCATAATTGAAAGCAAGTTTCCCGTAATATATGGGTTAAACGGTCTAATGGTACTTGGAAATCACCAGAAACAACTCAACAGGCGAATGAGTTTTCTGTGGAAGAGCTAGTCTTCAAACAATTTTCTAGAATTAAGAACGTTTTTGCTTAGTGTTTCATCAGATTCACAGCAAAAAATGTTTGTTATGGAATTATTTGTATTCATCTGAAACTTCAAACCAAAGCAGAGGTAATACTCATACACATTGCACCGTAGTAGAAAATAATGGGCATCCGGTATAGTAACATGTTAAAAATGGGTTTTCCCCAAAATAGAGGGGGAAAAAAAGGGTTGAATGCACACTTTGTGCACATCCGGCGTGGTATAAAAGATTGAATCCCATAATACTGAACAAGGGGAGCGGGGGCTGCAGGGGTGTCCTCCGCTCCCCTAGTTCAGTATTATGAGCTGCTGGGGTTGCGCATATTAGATGCCCAGTGGGGGACAAACAGCCAAAATCTGAAAGGACGAATAACGAAATGCGAACAAGTGGGCTTCGCAATTTAATACTTCAAGCTTTTTGTATTTGGTTTTTTAACGTAAATCTGTTAAAACACCGGAATAAAGAGCAAGGAAAATACTGTATAGAAAATATAGTGGGCTGATTACTGTTTGCCCATTGCAATACTCTGATTAGACATTACGACCTTCTGATTACTAATACAGTAGATAACATTGAGAACAGACGATGTCCACAGAATATGAAGCCACAGAATATGATGTTGGACTAGTGCGTAGTCCATAAAATTAATTCTTGGAGCTCCCCGCAACATGCAAGTCTTACTTCCTGAAAGTAACGAGCGTGAAATGGAAGGCCATAATCGTCGGCTCTGGAAAAAAATCTTTGGAAAGCTGTCCGTAAAAACTGTCTTCTGTATATGGCTGTTCGAGGGGATTGGGTCCTCCGACGTATTCCATATCTATGACAGAAATCACCACAGCTGTGCTGCTTCGGAAAATCTTTGTGTCCTGCGTTGATGACGTTGATACGCTGTCCTCGAGGGCCTCCGTCGAGCCGACGTCACCGGATGTTATAAGTAGGACACACGACGCCCATAGCCTCAGTTCTGTTTTTTCAGCGAACGTGTTCGCTTCGGAGATCACGGCGCGCCTCGGTTCTTCTGAGTTCTGTTCTTTCGGTTCTTCGAACCTGTTCGTTGTGAAGATTTCCATGATGTCTTCGTCTTCTTCCACCCCGCGGCTGGGTTTTAAGAAGTGTCGGGACTGCGGGTCCAAGATGCCGTTGACGGATTCACACGACGCCTGCATTGGTGCCTCGGTGAGGACCACGACACGGATGACTGTGTAGACTGCCAGTCGCTTACATCGAAGGCCTTGCAGGAGCGTAAGAAGAAGCTTTCTGTAGGTAAGGTGGCCAAGCCCCGGAAGTCGAGATCCACTGGGCTTTTGACTGACGATTCGAGGGATGGCTCTCTGCATCGTCGGCGTAAGTCCAGGGGGGGTCTCGGTCCAGGAGTAGGTCCCGCCATTCCTCTGCCTCTTCGAGGCACTCACGGAAGCGCCGGCATCGGTCACCTTCCTCGTTTAGGACTCTGCCCATAGGCGGGTGGCTTGTCCCAACAGGCACTCCACTCCTGCGGAATGGGATTCATTCCGGCAGGAGATGTTGGCGATTTTTCAGTCGCAGGGCTCCGTTCCGTCCGCGCCGTCGAAAGACGCCGGCCGTGACCGTGCTAGACAACACTCGCACGCCTTCAAGCTCGTGCGGTCGTCGCGATCACCGGGCACCTTCGAGGTCCCGGTTCGACAAGGATGGTCGCTCTAGACCTGCCCGCTCCAGGTCCCGGTCCTCGACGCCCTTGAGACCGTCAGAGCCTGTGAGGTCTTCGAAGAAGACATCGACGCCAAGGTCGTCGAGGGACTCTCTCGAGGCTCTGCCTTCGAGGAAGCCGTTGATACCTTTGGGGCCCAGGCTGTCAAAGGACACGCTCGGGGCTCCGCCCTCGAGGACTGTCGAAGCCGTCGGCTTTACGTCGATGCAGATTCCATCGACGCCCTCAACGCCTTTCGAGGCTGTTTTGACGGAGGTACCCCGTGGCACGATGGAACCCCCTAGAAAGGCTCTGGCCAAGGCTAGGAATGTCTTTGTCCCTTTTTCTGTGCCCTCATTCCAGCCTCTGGATTATATTTCTGAGGTGGGTGAAGGGTCTGAGGAAGGTATGGTTCCTGAGAAGGTACCTGACGAGATTTTGTCTGCGCATAGCCAGATTGAAGACCTGCGGCAATCGCTGCATGACGCAAGTGGTCTGGACATCTCTCCGGAGATGAAGTTCTGTAGGCCAGAGCCTGGCACCCATGCCGAGTCCTCGTACCGGCACCTTACGTTGAGGGTCACGGAATACTTGGGATGGTCTGCGCCACCAGTGGATTTTCTGCAGGATGACCTGACGGATATCCTCGACCAAGGTCCATCAACTGACCCGGTCCTGCCATTCCATATGGCCTTGCAGAGAAGGGTGGCAGCAGCTTGGACTACTCCGGAGAGTCTCCCGGCAGTGAGCAAGTCTTTGCCATGAAAGTACCGCCCAGCCAGTAGCGACCCCTGCTACTTGACCACGCACCCCACTCCTGAGAGTTTGGTGGTGCAGGCGGCTACGGCCCCAGCAAAGCAGGCCTCGTACCCTACCATCCCTCCTGATAGGGACGACAAGCGTTTTGATGGCTGGGTGAAGAAAGTGTTTTCTTCAGGGGGTATGGCTTTACAGGCAGCCAACTCCGTGTGCCTTGTCAAGTTTCATGCATACTCTGTGGAACTGCATTTCTTTAGCGGCTGATCATATTCCCGAACGGGATGGTTTTCTTGCTGTTGTGCAGGATGGCAAGGATGCCATGTGCGAGTCCGATCAGTCGGTTCTGGACATGGCAGATTGTGTCAGCCGGTCCATGGCGGTGAGCACCGTAATACACAGGTTTGCGTGGTTGCGGAGGTCGGGGTTTGCTCCGGATGTGCAAGCCCGGCTTCTCAACATGCCCTTTGATGGTGAACATCTTTTTGGCAGCAAGGCTGACGAGAGCCTTGAGAGGTTGCAGACCTCCAAAGCTGCAGCAAAGTCGTTGAGCGCTGCAGTTCGCCAACCTCTGCCTTTTCGTCCTAGGGGACAGCAATGGAGGGGAGGTTCCTTTCGATATTACTCATCCTTTGGTAAATCGAGAGGAGCTGCTAGTCAAAGGGGCCACCGTAGGCGTACCAGAGGTGGAAAACAGGGTACTCGAGGTGCCAAACCCGCTCGGGCAGTTGCCGCTTTGCCCTCAGGCACTGCCGCAGCCGCTTCAGCTCAGTCATGAGGCCATGTCCTATGGTTCGCCATTTGGAGGAAGGCTGACGCAGCATCTTGTAGAGTGGCGTGCCATTACTTCAGATGTGTGAGTTCTGGAGATCATGGCCCACGGCTACTGTCTTCCTTTCCGGCAGAAGCCTCACAACAATCCACCAGGGAATCTCTCTTTGAAGAGTCTGGATCCGCTCCTTGCGCAGGAAATACAAACCCTGCTGGAGAAAGGCGCCATAGAACTGGTGCCTGTAGCGGAGAGGAACAAGGGATGGTATTCCCCTTATTTTTTGATTTCGAAGAAAGACTGGGTATTGAGACCCATCATGGACTTGCGCGGTTTGGACAAGCTCCTCAGTAAGGACAAGTTTAAGATGGTTACTCTTTCTCAAGTCCTCCAGGCCCTTCAACTCCAGGACTGGTTGGTGTCTCTCGACCTAAAGGACGCTTACTTTCATGTGCCGATCCATCCCAAACACAAGAAGTACCTGAGGTTTGCGGTTGGCGACTCGCACTTTCAGTTTCGGGTCCTGCCGTTCGGATTGACCTCCGCCCCAAGGGTTTTCACCAAGCTCATGGTTGTGGTGGCAGCGTATCTCAGGAAAGGGGGGATTCACGTCTACCCCTACCTGGACGATTGGTTGATCAGGGCGCGCTCTCCCAAGCAAGTCCTGGATCATCTGTCCGTCACCTGCCACTCCCTTCACAAGCTGGGCTTCTCCCTCAACTTAAAGAAGTCCCACTTGATGCCAACACAGCGGCTCCAGTACATTCGAGCAGTGCTTGACACGTCCCTGGGGCAGTGTTTCCCTCCCAGGTGAGGGCTCATCACATTCTGCAGATGGTGCACAAGTTTCAACATGCCCAGAGTCTCCCGGCGTTCGAGTTCTTGAGTTTGCTTGGCCTCATGGCATCCTGCATTCTTCTGGTGCCAGAGGCCAGTTTGCAGATGAGATCTCTGCAATGGGCCCTCAAAATGCAGTGGTCACAGTCCTCTGGCAGGATGTCGGACCCCGTTCAGATGCCGCTCTTGGTCACCCAGGACCTCCTGTGGTGGGCCGTCGAAGGCATCTGATGATGGGGGCTCCATTTTGGCTGCCCTGGCCGGAGGTGACGATCGTGACGGACGCGTCCCTCATGGGATGGGGAGCTCATGCCAACGAGTTGACAGTCAGCGGTTGTTGGTCTCCGTCGGAGTCCAGACTCCATATCAATCTGTTGGAGCTGAGGACCGTCGGGCTTGCCCTGAAGCTTTTCTGCCGACTGTGGGAGGGAAGAATGTCCTGATTCTGACGGACAACACAGTGGCCATGCACTACCTCAACAAAAAGGGGGGGGGCCAGGGTCACTTCCTCTGTGCAGGGAGGCGATGCAGCTCTGGTTCTGGGCCATCCAGCAGGACATTTCGATCTCAGCAGTGCATCTGGCCGGAGACGAAAACGAGACAGCGGACGCTCTGAACAGGCAGAGCACGATCTCTCACGAGTGGGAGCTGGCTCAGGAGATTCTCCTGGAGATCTTCGCCCTTTGGGGGACCCCACAAGTGGATCTCTTCGCCTCCAGTGTCAACCGGAAGTGTGAAAAGTTCTGCTTGCAGTAATTTCCTCCAAAAGGAGCCTTAGGGGACGCGTTCGTGGTGGAGTTGTCCTTCCCAGTGCTGTTCCCTGTTTCCTCCAGTCCCCGTCATCCTGCAAGTGCTGCGGAGGTTAGAGGTTCGGTTCCCGGATGATCCTCATTGCTCCGGCATGGGCCCGGGGAATGTGGTACCCGGACCTTCTCGACTTGTCCATCTGCCCTCCACATAGTCTTCCCTACCGGGACGATCTGCTCTAACGGGAGGGGGGGGGGTCAGGTTCTCCATCCAGATGTCAGATCCCTCAACCTTCACGCTTGGCTTCTGAAAGGTTGAGGTATAAGGATTGGGACCTCCCTGAAGACGTGATGGCGGTGTTGCTTCCGGCCAGACGGCCTGCAACCAAGTCCCTGTACCGTTGCCATTGGAGAAAGTTTTGCGACTGGTGCATGGTTAAGAATGTGGATCCTTTTTCATGTGACATTCCTGTGGTTCTCTTTTTTGCTTTTGTTAGCCCACAAGGGCCTGCAAGTGCGTACCATTAAAGGTTACCTGGTGGCGCTGTCCATATTTAAGGGCTCGTCTGAGGAGTGTTCTTATTTCAAGATCTCTTTAATTTCTCAGTTTCTCAAAGGGCTCACAAATGTGTTTCCGCCGTCACCTTTCCAGGTGCCCGGTTGGGATTTGAAACTTGTTCTAAAATTCCTAATGGGTGCTCCTTTTGAGCCTTTACATTCTTGTCCTTTGAGACTGTTAAGCCTTAAAACTGTCTTTTTAGTTGCGGTCACTTCCGCTCGCGGAGTGAGTGAGTTGCAGGCAATTTCATTTAAGCCCCCCTTCACGGTGTTTCATAAGGACAGGGTTGTCCTTGGAGTTCGTCCTTCCTTTCTTCCAAAGGTTGTCTCGGAATTTCATTTAAGCCAGAAGGTCATTCTTCTGGCATTTTATCCTCCTCCGCTTCCTGGTAAGGACGAGGAAAGGCTCCATAGGTTGGATCCTAGGAGAGCTTTAAGTTTCTACATTTCACGCATGTCCCAGGGCAGAGTGGACGATCAGCTCTTTATAGGTTATGCTGGAAGGCGTTTGGGACAAGCTGTGACTAAGCAGACTTTGTCTAGATGGATTATCTAGGCAATTTGTGAATGTTACCGCTTGGCGGGTGAGGACCCTCCAGTAGGCTTACGGGCCCATTCTACTACGGATATGGCTGCATCTACTGCCCTGCAGAGGGGTGTTGTAACGCTCACCTGATTCCCACGGAGGCGCGGGTCTGGGCAGGAAGCTGTCTGTGACTCAAAGTGATGAGCAGGACTCGATTGGCTTCTGGGGTCGAACCTCTTCGCACTGTGTGTCGGACTCGAAGAGTGAGGTTTCTTATATAGGTGAATGCTGGGCTCTCCATCTGCGTCTGGTGCAGGGTGCCCTTGCCAGTTCCTTCACTGGTGAAACATAGGCCTCTTGAATTCAGAGGATGGGTACCGTCGTTGTCTGCACGAGCAGTGAGTTTCTGGACACCTTTTGTCTGTATAGTTTTTAAATGCGTGGCACGTTTATATGCAGACTCTGTATAATGATTTTCCCTTATGTATTGCAGGGCTCTTGAGATGGAAGATGAAGTAAAGCGCCTGGAAGTTTGTAAGTATGGCAAGCGCTCTAATTGTCTCTTTCCTTGCAGCTTAGTTCGTGTTAGAGAGACGCCGGAGTATTTGCAGGCGTCTTATTGCGACGATTGGGATGGACGTAAGTAAATACCTGCTTAATGTCTTTTCTTTTGCCTTTCAGATGTTGGTTTGCAGCGTCGGAGTCCGCGGAATGCCAGTAAGTTGTTAACGATGCTTTGTCTTTGCAGGTGGCGATGCAGAACGAAGAAATCCGGAATCCACAGCGTGCCGGTAAGTATGGCAATACTTCTGCCTTTGCAGGTGGAGATGCGGCGTGACGAAGCGGCCGCAGCCGATGGAACAGGTGAGTAAGTGCTGCGTGTAAAGTTCGCCTTGCTAACCTGTTGTTTCTGTTCTTTGCAGGTGCAGATGATGTCTGGATACTGAAATGGTAAGTAGATTCTTGCAGGTCCAGGATCAGAAGAAGAAAAGCCGGAGCAGACTCGGTGAGCGTTCTGCTGCAGATGCAGAATAACGCGAAGCACGCTTCATCCATCGGGTGTGGTTTAAATAGCCTGGGGATGATGAGGCGTTTTCTTCCACGGCCCCGCCTAGGTAAGAAAAGAGTTCCAGTTTCCAGAAGAGTTCCAGTGCTGTATCCAGGGAGTGGAGCTGCCCCACCCAGGTAAGAAAGTAGTCCCTGTTCTTAGATAGCTTCTAAGTGACTGGTAAGTAAGCAGCATGGTCTGCTGCAGGTAAGTCCACCCAAGCATCCTTACACCTATTATGAGCCCGGCGCTTCCAGTGCCGGGACCTATGGTTTTGATGAGCCTGGTGCCACCGGCGCCAGGACAAGGTCCAAAAGGTCCCAGTGGGGACCGGCTGGTGCCTAGGATTAGGGTTAGGGGCCTGCTTCCAAGGACGTTGGGCTGGTCCTGGCTCCTTGGAAGCAGTGATCATGACAGGTGTTCCTATTCGTAACATCTGTGAAGCAGCCAGATGGGCTTCGGTCCATACTTTTGTGAGACACTACTCCCTAGATTCTATCCATGGGCAGGATCTGGCCTTTGGCAAGGCGGTCCTTTACTCTGCAATTTAATTGGGCATTCTAAATTTCTATATTCTAAATTCTTTTCCCTCCTCCATACGTTGGTACTGCTTTGGGAGTCTGTCATAGATATTGAATACGTCGGAGGACCCAATCCCTTCGTAGAACAAGTTACTTTCTTACCTTATAACGTTCTTTCGATGGGATGGTCCGACGATGTATTCCATATCGCTCCTTCCCTACCTGCCCAGCTACAGAATTTCTTATGCGATTGCAGCTTACGTTTCCGCGAGGCTTTCTGTGGTCATACTGGCAGAAGATTGGTGCCACACGTTCTGGGAAAAAACTATAACTGAGACTACGGGCGTCGTGCGTCCTACTTTTAACATCCGGTGATGTCGGCTCGACAGAGGCCCTTGAGGACAGCGTATTGACGTCATTGACGCAGGATGCAGACTCCGAAAGATTTTCCGAAGCAGCACAGCTGTGGTGATTACTGTCATGGATATGGAATACGTCGTCGGACCATCTCATCAAAATAACGTTACCAGGTAAGAAAGTAACTTGTTCTTCTGTGCAATGTTCCACAATATGCGCATACAGTGTACAATCAGTCTTCCTTTTTTTCATCATACAATGGCTTTGCTCTTAATAGTGATGAGTCTCTTAGAGCTATGGTCTTGATGCGTGTTTTCAGCGCACCTCTCTTCAGAACATTGAGAGTTAGTGTCCGGCTCTTCATAAAAGAACATTCTTAGAGCTCTACAAATCCAGAGTGTATTGGAACTATGTATTTGGTAATATCTAAAATTACTAAGAACTCTGGCCTATGCCATGAATTCGGCAGTGCCATCACTGCTTCCATGGGGGAGCCCCCATAATGTGGCCAGGGTATGGCAGACGCTCTCTGATCCAAACCCTGGGGACAGGAACACAGAGGGGCAGACGACCTTCATGGAAGTAAGGGTGACTTGCCAGACGAGCTGGTATGCACCTTGCCTAGATGAAAACTACAACCTAGATCCAACATCCTTCCCCTTTAGATTACTTATTGGAGATCATAACTCCCCAGTAATTCCACAATACTCTGTGACATCTCGTAAAGTCAAATGGGAATCTTCATTTATAAACAAAAATAATCTCTATCTTCTTGTCTAAGGTCGACTAAGAACAGGAGAGCACGATATAGTGTTTCCAATTACCCGATGGAGTCAGGTCCATTCAAAGGACTGGCAGGAAAAGAAGATGAGGGTCTTCCTCCCAGTTTGAGCTGGGAACCCAGAGAGTGGCGTGCAGAGTGAGGCAACATAAAGAGAGTGAGAAGATGGCTGGAGAAGTCTTGTCCACTTGGTGTTGACCGAGGAACTGCTGGGCTGATGTTAGGTCTGTGGAGCCAACCAGCTCGCAGAAGAAGTTGGGGTGAGCAGACTGCGGGCGATGGTACACTGCAAAGTTGCCAGAAGAAAGAAGGCTCCTGTAAGTTTGCAAGTACCAAAGGCGAGCAGGAACCACCAAAGGAACAGGAGGGATGGAGGGACAGGGAGGGAGAAAGGAAGGGAAAGAGGGAGGGAAAGAGAGAGGGAGGGAGGGAGAGACCCCCTCTCCCAAAGGCAAATAGTAAATAATGCATATGACAGAGAACAAAAGAATATTTCTTAGAGACAAAATGGAAAAGATATAAGAGACTGTGAAGGTTGTAGTAGTGTGCAGTAGTCATATGATCGTTTTGACAGATTGAAGAGAAGAAACCTGGCAGTAGAGTACACCAGGTATACTACCAAGATTCAGACTAAGAGCCAAGTTATTTTGTTTTAGGTAGGGAAATACATCTTAGAGTAGGGACAGAGAGGTATTTTCCAACCTCCTTTTGTTTCAATAAACGTTTATGGCCAACACTGTGTGCCCTATGTCTGCATTTCATTCTTGGCTCCTGACACCTACTACTGATAATACAGAGACGCTCTCAGACTGTGTGTGCTACTAAGGAAGCTAGCAAATGTTTCTAGGTCTTAGCTCTGCCAGGAAAAGCTAGTAACTTAGAGCAGATGTATATGAGCATTTTGTTGCAAAGTCCTACACAGGTAGAAAGCGACATCAATTTTGTTTGTAACGTAGGGCCACGAATTACAGTATTTTCTGGCCTGCCCCCTCTGCATTTGCCCAGCTTACCCTCACATGTACTCTATATGGGAGACATGCCCCACTTACCCACACCAGGCATTTATCATTGAGGGGAGACGGAGGGCCACCAACTATCTGACATAATATCCTCGCCATGACCACCATCTCTAAGGGTATGGGAACTGTGGTGAATCAGAAATGAAGTTGACTATAGCTTAACATTTCAATGGTGTTCATTTTAAATAAAGAGAAAATGCCTCCCTTATTGCTATCAGGGATTTTTGAGGGATTTTCCGTGCCTAAAAAAACTAAACTAAGAGCGCTTGTCAATTTCATTTTCCAAATCAAAAATAGTCCTCAGTCTGAAACCGTACACCTATCTGGCCCTACCACTTTTAGAAAATACTTAACATAAAAATTAGCCAGAGTAGTAACCTTTCCACTCGGGCTTCTTCTGGACAAAGCTACTTGGGTAGCTCACAATTACTGTTCATCAATCTAATATAGGTTTTCAATAGTTTATCAAAGTAAGTTTTTCAGTCCTCTCTTCAGGTTCCTTATAACAAGTTTTAAGTCTTTACACAAATCCAATGGTTCCAGTTCCTCAAAAGGAGTAATGCTTCTCTTAATTCCACCAACGTGAATATTGTCTTTCAAATGATTCTTGATTTAACCCTTCAGGTTCCATTTTCCAAGTGTTGAAAAATGTTACTTATTGTTCTAGGACTCCCCAAAGTGTTCTGGCCCTCTGATTTGCTCAACTAAGCAGGGTCTCTCTTAGGCGTCTGCCTGTGTCCAGCAAGCGAGTTCCTTGGGCTCCTGTAACCCTTTTGGTTTATCCAGCTTCTGGTCTCGCTCTCTTTAGTTAAGCCCCTTTTGGTTTTCGGATTTGCTTAACTCAGGGATGTAACCGTCCATCCATCTCCCTGGCTTCATCTTCTTGAGAGCGCTCACTTCCCTTTGCCTGCGTGCTCTCAGCAGTTGTTACACTTCTCATACAGAGATCAGGAATTTTGTTTCTCTGTTGCGGCCCGGTCTCTGTGTTGGTTAACGGGCCCCAACCCCACCACGACTGCTGTGTGGTCGTGCCAACAGGTGAGAGAATAGCTCTACTGTCCCTGTCTCTATTCAGCATTGTAGCCCTTCACAATGCTGGTCTTCTGGTTTTTCTCTCTTTCTGCTCTATCTCCATGCTATCGCTGGCTCCGTGGTATAGCGCGGTTCTGCTCCTTCAGGACGTTCTCATGTCAGCGGCTCGCCTCTGCGTAGGATTCTTCTCCCTCGATTCCAGCTTTCTCATCTCTTTATTCTTGCCACTGTATTTCCACATGGTTTATTGATCTCCATCCGCTGTTAACTTCACAAGGATCCCAGCAATGCCTTCAGGCAAATATATGGAAGTATTGTTAGTATTGCCATTGATCGGCATAGCCAACATATCTTTTTTATTCCCATATAGGCAGACAGTGTTGTTTGTAGGGCGTTCCTAGTACGAATGGGAGTCTTTGTCCCCCTACAGATGAAGTCACTTCCATTGAGACCTCCTTTCCCAGACCCCTAGGGGAGGGTCTTGTTTAGCAGGCTCTGGCTCCCCCCCCCTGGGACGAAGGGATAAATGGCACAGATTCATCACAAAACGTAAACCTTCGCGTGGGAGGCAGGCAGCACAAAAAATTAAAACTGCCATAAGGCATCAGGATGAAACAAGCTGTCAAAATCTTAGGTGTGTCAGCATAAAAACAAACTATTTCATGAAGCAGCACTTGCAGTTAGAGAACAGCCAATGCTCCACAGACTCATGTTTGGTCCCAGCACTTTAATCTGGCACATGCAACTCACTATGATCCTGATGCCTTGTGTGGTGTTCCCCAGGTGCATATCACCCACTGAACCAGAACTCAGATGCATTTTCTGACAAATTTACTGCATAGACAAATCCAGGTTCTGTTCCGAACAAGTGGAACAAGGATGAGCATTTGTTTATTTTAGAAAAATATCAAACATGGAGAAATAGAAACCCTAACATATAGACTAGTGCAACGTTTGTGTTAAAGATTATAGCTCCCACGTGAATGACAGAACTATTCGTTTAGAGATTGTGATATGATGACTACCCCTTGTTAAACTAATGAAGGTGCTTGATTATGAGTATGTATATTGAATTCATGACTAATAGGAACTACACCTGCCAAAGGGGTAGTATGTGAGGAATGCACGGTGGAGAATTGTTCCACGAACTCCGCCTGCAAAGTGATATCTCAAAGTTAAGAGACTCTGCCAGCGAGTGGGACTGCCTCGACAAAATGGCGACTGGCACTACCGGGAGCAGGGGAGAATCACCACCCATGGTGAACCACCAGCGGTGACCGAGCCACCAGCGGTGATGACAACATCAGTCCCGAGGGCTGTCGAGGGCGGTGGCGGACACGCTGCATCGATTACCGGCAGACACTGTGCCCGAACCACCGCACACAACCATCTTGGCGTGGAAGCCAGTGCTAGAAAGCCTGCTGCCGTGACCGCGCAAAGGCGAAGACGGGAAAGGAGCAGAACACAGTGGCTACAAAGGAGCAGCTGCTGACCACACCGACCCTCGATCTCGGGGTCCAGTGACCCTGGGACACATCTGGAGACACTGTAAAGCGGCTCTCTGGGGGGGGGGGAATACCAGGTGGACCCCCGGGGGTGTCGGTGATGCCCCCCCTCACCCTCCCAGGCTGACGATGTGCTGGCGGGACGCTGTGCAGCACTGGGACACTCCTGCATGGCATAACTGCTGCCCTGCCTGGAGAGAGACGCCGAGACACCACCGGTGAAGCGGGAACGGACCACCAGCCCTGAACTCCAATGACAGTCAGGAGAAATGCCCAACCTGTGCACATTGCAGCTAAATAGCACAACACATAAGCAACACCCCGGCCGCCGTGCGACGCGGTACGGTCAGATGGCTTAGGATCAAACGCGCCTTTGTGGCAATCACCCTTGCTGGGGCCCACGTGGTGCTCACTTCTCCGTTACTGGCAGTGGGACGGAGACCACTTGGGGCACGCTAGAGGTGGCAAATCTGCTTGACGATTGAAGCTCCCCTGTCCTGTTTCGCCATTTAACCAGTGACTACTAATATAATACAATTCGAGGGACAGCTGCTAGGTCACTGCTCCCGGGAGCCATTTGCCATATACCAAACGGTTCTCTGCGGATCCCAATCTGGGCCATTTCACTGGCACACCACATTGAGCCTGTTTGATGTAAAGTGAAGAACCATCCCCCATGACCAAAACGGGGATTGGCTGCATCTCTCCTGTGGAAGCTGGAATGGACCATCAGACCGCCCCAAGGAACTAGACAAACCAGAGCCCGTCGGCCCTGAGGGTGCAATCAGTGCGAGCACCTCAGGCATTGACGCAATAACTGGGTAGGGTACCAGCCCCCGCCTGCTGTAACTGGGGAATACGGAAGGGCATTAGGAAGGTGTACCAGGGACCACCCTGAAGAACTGTACTTTAGCATGTGTCCGCATGGGACCGGGAAGCAAATAAAGAGCGGATTCTGCATAACATAGCATTGTGCCAGTGCGTAATCCGGTATTGCAGATTTGGCGCTACCCTTCAACACTAATATCCAGTGTGCCCAACCACAGACTACCATAGGTGGGAACCAGATCAGGTTTGGCTACACTGGATACCAATGCACTGGAGCTTCCCCTGCTGGGGAGAGTGCAGCTGATCTGCCGACCTACCTGAAGATCTGCTGTGTGCCGCCGGCCTGGTGGAAGCCTGGGTACCAGAACAAGCATGGTGTTCAGTTGAACACCAGTGGAGTTCCGCTTGACGAACAGGCACAACCCAGGCTTGACCCCGCCGTAACGCTGCTGGTAAATGCAACACTGATGCATACCCAGAATAATCGACTAAATAGAATAAAGTCATATAGAATGGCTTAAAGAACTCGGATTAAAGAACGCTGCAGAAAGGTGGATATATAACCAAAAGGGTCAATGGGAGGAATCACCTGATATTGGAATTAGCACGGCTCACACTGAAGGTGCAGTCCGGCCTTGTGGGAACAGTGTGCACACGGTGGACATACCACTGCTTGCTGGATCTCCAGACTGTGCTAAAGAGCGGCACGATCGCCGAACCCGCACAGCACCATCTCCCACCCGGCACACAACACCTATGGTTGAAGCAAGGCAACTGCTATAGGTACTCGCGTCAAAGCTTACCCACAGGTCTTTCAAATTCGATCTATCTGAGGAGTGTGGCATCATGGTGAAGGATAAGTGCAAAAAACCTCCCACGCAAAGCAAAATGGACAAATATGCAACGCCAGTGGTGGCCAATACTGCTGACAGGCCGCAAATGGACGACACCACGGAAAACATCTCACTGAAAGATGTAATGAACGCTATCACCAACTCTGGAACCTCCATGGAAAAGAAGATGGATGGTATCGGCGCAGACATCTCTCTTTGGAGACATGACCTACAGAAATTGACCCCTGCACCGGCGAAGCCGAAAACCGTATTTCTGGGACGGAGGATTGGCTCTGCAATGTGGTGCGACAAATGTGTGTTATGACACGCTTGAAGATGATGGAGGACAGGGAGGATGAGGCGGCGGGCAGAGCACGCCACAATAATATTTGCATCTTGGGGCTGCCGGAAAAATCGGAGGGACCAAGTATGGAACTGTTTCTGGGGCAATGGCTAACGGATATGTTTGCGGCCAAAACAAATTCTTTATCGATTGAGAGAGCGCATCGTATGCCAACGGAGTGACCCACCCCGGGGGCACCACAGAGAACAGTGATTGCCAAATTACTGAATTATAGAGATCGAGATGCTGTCTTACAGATGGCCCGTACTAAAGGGACAGTAACATACAATGGATTCCGGATTGCCTTCTTCCCTGACCATACCAGGGATGTCCAGTGGGCCAGGCAGTCCTTTGATCACATTAAAAGAAGCCTCCAGGCTTTAAATGTCAAGTATGGTCTCCTATTTCCAGCACAGCTCAAAATATACCATATTAGTACTACGATGCACATTACAGGCCCCAGGCAGGCATGGAGATGGGCGGAACAGCATATTGAAGGCGACTTGAGACCGGAAAGCGTGAACAGGAATAAGAGACCCAGAAACCGAGAGGAGCGAATTCCACCAGGACTGCTGCCGCACGCACAGGAACCTGATAGACCACCGCCTATCGGCAACGATTAATAGACAACTCGCACAATACGCACGAGTCGAGCAATACCAGAACATACAGCCATGGAGGTCAAACTCCCAACCTCGTAACAGAAAGCGGTGACTACAATGTGTGAATTTAGAGCTGTGCGGCCCGGCACGCACCCCCTCCTAATTGGTAAATGCCTGATCTGCCAATCGGCAGGATACAGTACGACTGATATAACGTTTGGAATGTTGTTTGTTTGAAAGCCGTTTGTTTGACTGTCAGTAAAGTTTGGGCGACAGATGCTTCAAGTTGGGATGGAGTCTAGGGGGCGGGAGAGGGTAGTTTACAAATATATCTTGTGTTTTAGAATTCACCTATTTGGCAATCGAAGCAGCTACCCCTTTGCATCACGATACACACGCACATGGCTCTTCAAAATACCACACTGTACACGGACACACATTAAACACACAAAATAGTAATGGCCAGACACAGTGATAAAACCCTGGCGCTCTTGACATGGAAGGTCAATGGCATAGGCCCCGGGATCAAGCGGCGCCTGGTGACACAACCTCTTAATAGGCACTCCCCTGATATTGTCCTCCTCACGGAAACGCATCTGGCAGGCATATTCCAATGCACGAATTATTGCACAGCAATACATGCTGGATTCTCCAAGGGTATCTTGGGGGCCCTGATAATACTCCACAAGAGACTTTTTCAATTGTCCAAGGTGATGAAAGACACTGAAGGTAGATTTGTGCTACTACAAGGCTCATTATGGGATGAGACCCTCACAATTCTGGCGGTATATGCCCCGCCGTCACTGATCACTGCGCTAATCGAGGACATTACGCCGATAATCACAACCCACACATCTGATCTCTGGGTAGTAGGAGGGGATTTCAACAATGTGATGGATGTAACAATGGATCGCACGCACCTGCGTGGTAGGAACCCCAATGTGAGCACCAAACTAGCCACCTTGACCTCAGCACTGGGGCTGCAGGATGCATGGCAGGACCTTCACCCGACAGACCGAGGATACTCCTACCACTCTGGAGTCCACGCCTCTTTCAAGACTAGACTATTTTTTCCTCCCAGGATGCACACTGTGCAATTGATACAACTCTTTCCCGAGGCATATATCGGATCACTCCCCTGATGATAGAGCTAAAGACGAATAGGCCACTCCCCCCTCAACCCCCTCATGGCGTTTAAACAGCTATTATCTGCGTTTCCCAGAGTTTCTTGATCATATCTGGGAGATGACGACTACATACTTTGAACCGAACACTGGAACGGTCATAATCCAGTGACACTGTGGACGCCATTTACCGGTTTTACGGGGAGAGGTTATCTCCTGGACATCAGCTCACAAGAAAGCTTGTCAACAAACAATAACGACGGCAGAGCTGGAAGTCCTGCAGCAAGAGGTGGAACATATTACTAAAAGCTTGCCCGACACACACACAGCCCTCTTGGTGGCCAGGGAACGCCTCCGTAATGTTGCTTTAGATAATGCCAAACAAGTACACTCAGAGATGCGTACAAGACTGTATGAATCTGGAGACACAGCTGGGGAAATCCTAGCCTGGCTGAAAGGCAGGGATACAGGGCACTGGTACGTTAGGGAAATTAGAACAACGCAAACTGACCCACTACAATCTGACCGTGATATTGCAGAGAGCTTTGCGGACTACTACGCAAATCTCTATGGACCACCACCTGGGCCCATTGACACCACTGTGCTTAACAACATCATACTCCCTTGTTTGGAATCCACACAGACAACACAGTTGGAAAACGATATTACTGAAGATGAAATAATAACAGCCATGTCACAACTGCAATCGGGGACAAGACTGGGACCCAATGGATTCCCGATAGATACATGGAAGAATCTGGGAGGGAACGAGATGGCCCTGCACCTACTCAAAATGTTTCGACACTGTAAAGAGCAAGGGAGCCTACCTCCAGATCTCTGTACGGCCAGCATAATAGTCACCCCAAAGCCAGATAAACCCCTGGAACTATGTAGCTCATACAGGCCGTTCTCACGAACTACGAAACCAAGATTTTGGTGAAAGTATTGGCAAATAGGTTGCAGAAGGTGATTTCCTCGCTGGTCCACCTGGACCAGTGCGGATTTATGCCACAAAGATCCACGCGCATGAATATTCGCAGACTGCACCTGCTGCTGGAAAAAGCCACAACCCTCGAGGACCCTCTTGCATTGCTGGCTGTTGACTTTGGGAAGGCTTTTGATTCTGTTTTCTGGGAAAACCTTTGGGAAATGATGCGGAAAATGGGATTTGGGGAGTACTTCATGGGTTGGGTCCAACTTCTGTAGGAATCCTTGGTTGCAGAGGTTAGAGTTAATGGATGGCCTTCGCAAATCTTCTCTTTGGGGAAGGGGACGAGTCAAGGTTGTCCACTATCTCCACTGCTCTTTGCATTAATTATGGAACCCCTAGATATACTGCTACATCAAACTAATTCATGGAGAGGCCTTTGCTTGCCTAAGGGTGTATAATATAGTCTCCTTATACACAGACAAACTTTTAATATACCTGGGTGAACCAGTAAAACCGTATCCGGTAATGACCAGGATACTCAAACAATATGGGTCCGTAAGTGGACTGAGGGTGAATTGGAACACATCCATCCACTTTCCGGTCAAGCAATCCCTCCACAATGTCAATACCGCGTGGAACTTGAACACTTCCGCTACTTGTGGATTCAAATCATGACAAACCTCTCACAGTATATAACCAGGAACCTACACCCGATCACAGAGAAATTTACTGCGGATGCTGGACACTGGGTACTGCTCCCACTGACTTTACTCGGGAGTGCAGTCCTCTTTAAAATGCTAACACTACCACTCTTTCTATACGTTCTTCAGAACGCCTCACTCCGTATACCAGATTTGGAATTCCGCAGGATTGATGGTACCCTTAGGACTTTGATATGGGGGCAGGGGGGGACCCACGCATCGCATTGCAGAGACTACAGTCTATTTGGGAGGGTTGTATTGGGCTACCAAACCTGCAATCCTACTGGGCAAGTCAAATGGCGGTGATAAATGATATCCTACCTCACTTCCCCAATGCATGACATTACCCCATTAATGAGTCTTTATCAACCCCTACCAAGACTCCCTCCCTGCACAGTGACAGCCCAAATTACACTAGTATGGCAAGATGCTCACAAACATATAGGCTGGGATAAAAAGATGACCCCAGTGCAAACGTTGTGGAGAAACAGCAACCTACCCGAACTAGGTAAAATATCAGTGTGGTCGGGGTGGAGCCTGAGAGGGATCTTGAGGATTGGTGATGTTATAAAGGAAGGCACACTGACCCCCTTTGAGGAACTGGTAGAGAGGTTTGGACTCCCCATCACGGAACCTACCACTACCTCCAACTCACGTATGCATTAGAGGTACATCTTCCAAATTTAATGAACATGCCCGACTACGCCGCTGCAAAGGAATGTGGCACTCGAGTGCATTCCCACTAGAATTACCTCTGTGATGTACAATGTTATAACCTCCTTTGCTACTCCTGAACTCAACACTTTGAAGCTCAAATGGGAGGTAGATGTTGGACCTATACAATTAGAAGACGGGCTGATAGCACTGATGTATCCACGAGAGACCGCGATCTCGGCAAGAATCCGATTGATACAACTGGAAATATTACATAGAGTATACTACCCACGAACTGCACTGTATAGGTGGGATCGCGCCACCGGCCCCAACTGCTTACGTTGTCTGCAGGAGGAAGATACTTTTTTTCATATCTTAGGGGAATGCGCCCGAATTCAGGAATACTGGCGCAAATGCTGTGATAAACTGTCTGCCGTCTTGGGATATGCAGTGTTAATGGACCCTAAAATTATGTGATTAGGCATTGAGGAGGAGGGAAACAGGACACGGTTTGAGAAGCTTGGGCCTTATTAAGAGTAATATTGCCAAATTGTGGGGGTCCAATTTCCCCCACTTTAAGAGCAATGGATAGCGGATGCAAATATGTCTGTCCATGGAACAACAAATATATACTGCTAGATGGTGTCCTGAGAAAGCAAGAAAGATGTGGCAGAAATAGGAAGATGCAAGTTAGAATCAGTTTTGGTGTTACAACGTAATGATGTTAAGAATTATGTAGGTGGAAACTGTTTGCACAATGACAACAAATCCACTTTTCCACAATGTATACCCAATGTTCTCAAAACTAATAAAATGTGTTATAAAAAAAAAATGCTAAACTATATAGGACCACATACATGCAAGTGGCGTGAAGAGAGAGAGAAGATGGAATGACCCCAAAAGACTGAATGGGACAGTTGATAGAATTTTGGCCGAAAGAAAAGTTTGAATGGCCAAAAAATTCTATCAAATGCCCCATTCCGTGGCATTATGGTGAACAAGGGTCCTCCCCCTCCCGCCTGCATCCTTGCTCACTATAATGTCAGCAGGGGCTCTGGGGGTGTTCCCCGCACTCGTTTTTATAAAGTAAAAAAAGATGATAAAGAAAAGGACCGTGTGACGCCTGTTGGCAATCACAGAAGTGATTGAGAACTGGCGTTGCAGGGACACGGCGAGTCGGCGGCACACAGCAGTGTGTGCCGCTGACAGGTAAGTATGGGGGTAGGTGGGATCAGGGTATCCGAAATGGCCGCATGAAGAAAAACAGAATGTTAATTACGAACAAATAACTTTCGGTCATTTCTTCCTCGCTCATTTTACATATGGGGAAATTCATCCAAATTCAGAGAAGAGCCCAACTTTCCTCATATTCACTTTCCTATCCTTCTATACCTCTTATTCTCTCCAGTGGAACCAACATTCAGTAAATCGCCTCAACGCCTTGTGGTGACTTAGTTGAGCAGTTATTAAATCTGCATGCCTGGTTCTACTTTCGGATAGAATGGTTTGTGCATTCTACCCTTGCAACGTGAGAATGACATGATGAGCATAAACATTTTTTCAGCATTTCATGGGTTCAAGGACGAATGGCACTATATGCAAACCCCAGAGTACTATCGCTTTCTAGCCAGAAAAATTAACACTGTGCTGGAAGATTAAAAAAAACTTGGCAGTAATTTGTCAAGAATTAGTTTTCTCTCCTTTTTTACATCTAGCATTTGACCATTTTTGCATATGTTGCAAGAAGAAAACATTTCAAAGGCACATTCCCTTGATGCTTTATTTAGTAAAGGGTGTTACCTACGGTTGGAACCTGGGATATATATATATATTGTATTACCTGAGAGTGCTTCTGAAAGACTGCTATCATTCCTTTGTTCCTCTTCTGCTGTTTACTAACACATAAATGTAACATTCTTATTCGACGCTCTACATCTCTTGGTCTTTTATTTCAATCAACATTATTATATAATTGTGATATACATAATACTCATGTATATTTGTTTTTGAATAGCAATGCAAGGTTGTAGGGGGGAGACAACTATGACAAATTATGAATTCTTTCAAATTAATGTTCAACATAAGTTGGATTGTGTAAAAATACTGATAATATTCTATCTAAGGAATACAAATATTTCATACAAAGAAATAAATTATGAATTATACAATAAGGTTGATTGAAGTTTAAGACCAAGAGGTGTATAGTGTCGAATAAGAATGTTTTTTATGTGTTAGTGAATAGCAGAAGATGAACACAGGATTTAATAGCGGTCTGTTAGAAGCAATCTCGGGTAATACAACATTCCCTTGATGAGCTCTACCAGCACTCCTTGTTTCAGTGCAACTTCTGGCCAAGGGGATTTCCACTCATCTCTACAGCACTGGCTCTGCGTGATAGATTTCCTGGACACCTACATGCACATTACTGTTTTGCCTCTGTGTTGCAAATTTCTGAGCTTACTAATAACTCACCAAGGGTTTTACCAAAGTGATAGCAGCAGTGGCAACGTTTCTGTGACAGTGGGATATTCATCTATATATCTCTATCTACATGGATTCAGTGAAAAAAAACGTTGTTAAAGGAACGTTATGGTTAAGTTGCGCTACTAAAAACCTATTAGTGTTAGTCTTAGCAGTGCACAGTGGTGGTACGAGTTATGGTTGCTTAGCTTACCATAACTGGCGAATTTCAAGGGTTTTTCAGTTTTACATAGAATCATAACGTCCCTGTAACGTTTTTTTCACTGAATTTCATAGGTTTTTAGTAGCGCAACTTAACCATAACGTTTCTGTAACAACGTTTTTTCATTATATATATATATATATATATATATATATATATATATATATATATATATATATATATATATATATATATATATATATATATATATATATATATATATATATATATATTAAAATTTGATAAATGTTTAGTAGGATGCCCTTAGTTTATATACATATAACATACAACATACTGAACCCCCTACCTGTGCTAGTTGGTCTGATGTCCGGGGACCATGCGCCTGTTCGTGGATGGACTCAGACTACATCAACACTATTCAAAAACTCAGGGGGTATCTTACATTGTTATATCATCCAAAAAAAACCACTCAACATGTTAAAAAAGCGGCACAAGAATAAATGACATTCAATAATAAATAAGAAGTGAAACTGTGTATGTAAAACACTATCAGTCCAATTACATAGCATATGCAACATAGTGGAATATACCAAAACACAAAAATATGCCTCCAACAGAATTACCTCACAGAAATTGCACAGCAAAAATCAACAGGACACCTACGCAGCAGTAACAGCAAAACTTAGCAAGAAACTAGTGGGTACACAACATTTATTGTATATATTTATAAACTTTCTGTGTTAGGTACACTAAAAGTAATATATTTTTTTTTACACAGAAATGTCCAGTACTTTGGAATGACTGGAAGAAAATTTTCCTCGGGATGAAATGAGTGAAGACAGTGATACTAATGGTAGACACTACACTTCTCTATATAAGCCAATTAATAACCATTACTTTGGGTACTTAACAATTTTTCTAATTTTAACAGACCATACAGACATTAAAAGTAATATACCAACAGATGTGTTAGAAAATCCTCTGCAGCAAATGGAGCTAAAATGGATCTGTTAATGAACATTTTTAATCTTTTAACTTTCTTTGTCCCAGCCAACTATCCCCAAAACCTCCCCAGCAAGAAAAACGTTACAATGAGACTTCACTCCCTTCCTCCGCCACCATGCATCATTTGCAAACCCCTAATTCCCCTGTATTTGTATCAGTTTCTGCTTCCCCCCTCTTCCTTAATTTGTATATGTTATACAATAATAAAATATTAAGTGTTAGTTTATTCCTCTGTGTCTTATTTTTTTTTAAAAGGCAGTTAGGGTGTCTGCGGACAGCGCGGCTGTCCGGGATGTCCTCAATTAACCAAAATGGGGGTGTCCTAAGGACACTATACCTGTTCGTATTGTTGACCATCAAAATGCAGGTGTCCTTGGGTCACACAAGATGTCCGCCTGTCCGCAATTAACCAAAATGGGGGTGTCCTAAGGACACTATACCTGTTTGAATACGCTGTAGTCAAAATGGGGCATGTCCGCAGAACACTAAAGTCGTCTGCATGTTCGTAACTATGCAAATTAAAGTGTCCTAAGAACATTCCCCCTGTTCACATTGTCTGTAACCAGAATGAATATGTCAGTAGAACACATAGCCCGTCTGCCTGTCCGCAAAGTTGTGACACACATTTATTTTGGTCGGTGACCTGAGTAATGTCCGTAGAACACCCACGTGCATGCGTAGCACACCCTTGCCCATACGAACATCGTGCCTGTCCGCAACTGTCTGCCGCACGTGTGTCACACTTTTAATTACTTTGGGGACTGGAATACTGTCCGTAGAACACCCGCACGCATTCGTAGACCCGACCCAGCGCATTTGGTGTCCTATGGACAGCCGCCCCATTCGCCAACGTGTCCTCGACGTCATCATGTGATCGCACCCGCGCTAAGCGTAACAAACACTGTCCGGGCCCCCGGACACCTAAAACGTCTTTTATTTTCAGAAATCCAAGTGATTTTTCCTGGGAAAGTTCACCCTTGCACCTCTCCCACACTGTCCCTGGCGATCTGCATACTTTTTGGAATTTATTGAGCCCTTTCTTGGTGTTCGTAGTGTCCTGGGACAGCGCAGGTGTCTGCGAAGCGTGCCCCAGTACCTCTATAAAAGGCTGCACCCCAGAGCTGCTTCTTTTTCTGTTTTTGGGCTTCCAGGACAGAGACTGCTCCTTGTTCCATTGGATTGCTCTTGCTCTTTGAAACAGCTGTCCTGATGGCATCAATGGCTGGTGCTGGACTACTGCAGTCTCAGCCGCACCCACATCCCCTCCACCACCAACCCCTCCCTGAGGGCCTGCAGAGGAGAACAGGCGTCAGGATACAGAGGAGAGTGATGATGAGGATGAGGTCGTGGAAGTCCCTACTACTAGTTCTCACCGTGAATCTTGGGTGTGGGGGTTATTTACCACTGTTGATGGAGTACCAAAAGCATGTACACACAAGGTGACCTACAATAAGGGCAAGTTGGTGCTGAGTCATGGGAAACCAGGTTTGTACAGCTATGGTACTACCTCAATGAAGCGACACCTAAAATCGTTCCACGGTGGCGATATTCGTAAGGTTGTACCTTGCGATAAACGTAATAGGTTGGGTTCCTCTGCAGCATCCTCCGTTTCCGATCCTGCCACCACAAGACACTCCTGTAGGGCAGGACATCCCTCCAGCTGCCTGGCAGGCCATAGATGATGCTGTTGATCCTTACCTTTTGAGGGTCACAGTATTGTGCATGTACTGCGATGCAGTACTCTGCAGCGGGGAGAAACTTCGAAGTGCTTTCGAGACTGTGATCAAGGAGCATCAGAAGAACTGCTACCTACCTGAATAAGGCCCACCCTAGATCTTCCTCTCGCCACCTGCCCTTTCTTATCCCCGTGGTTGGTGTCCCTACCTTACCCTCCTTACCCTTCCTTTCCTTGTGTCGTGTTTAAAAAACCAAATAAATATAAAACCACCAACACCAAAAAAAAGGCTCTTTTCAGAGCCGCCTCTCACAGTTCAAAAAGAGACGTGCCAATGAAATGCACAGGGCCCTGTGCATTTTTAGAAGTTCGCAGACATCTAAATTCTGTGCAGTGCTGCCCTGTCACAACCATCGCACTTTTCTCTGGGAGGAAGTGGTGGCTCTGAAAAGAGCCTTTTTGTGGTGTTTTATTTTTGTTTTTCAAAAACTTCAAATGCACAACAGCTACTGGAAAATGGATTGCCCTAATTCCAAAAAAGGTCACAATGCAATTTGTATATTTCGCAGAAAAATCTGATTGCCGGCATAAGTGAGATGTACTCCATCTCTGCGAAAAATATGTGTACTACAAAACATAATGTTTTCATTGAGAAACAAGGACATACCAACATCTCTCAAATGCACACACAGCCTTGTTAACATTGTGCCTTGCTTTCTCCATTTGTGGGCCAAATGAAGAAGAATGCAGCCACACTTGTTTCTGCGCAATACGGGGAAAAATTACTCTGGAGTTTGGATACATATCCATGACTTTCCCAAGTCCTTCTTTCATTGCAAATTGCAAAGAGATTCCAGACACATGTCCTAAACTGTTCCCTCCACAATGAATAATAATGTCTGGATGACACTGTCACCAAACTAGCACAGAGAGGTACCGAATCCAGCCACTTCACTTCACGCACTCCATGCCAGTGCACTTCCACATGAGGGAATCCAAGATGTACAGCCACTCCGTAGCAGTCTGCATGCACCTCCAAACAATTTATCCACAAATCTCCCAAAATCCAGAAAATCTGCTTTCTGAAACACACAGCCATAGCTATCTCCTCTCTTCTCAGGAAAAAAGACTTTCTGACAAACTCTGCTCACACACAACACTCGGTAAACCCTATTGACCAATCCTTTCCTGTGCTGCGTCTCATTTTCATCCCTTTCAACTCCAAAATCCCTGTATGTAATATGTGCTGCCCGCAGACAACCGCCCTGTCCATGAACAAATCGAAAAATCTGAGGGTGGGGAATGAAAATTTAAATAGTAAACCCCACTTCCCCTTTTAGGTTGGCTCTGAAAAGAGCCTTTTTTGTCATTTTTTATTTTTGCAGATTTTTTCAGGCCTCTTTGTAGGCTTTTTTTCATATTTTATCTGTTACATGACTTCACAACAACTTCCTGATTGAGGTCTGCATATTACCAAGAAATATTGCATGACCAAAATCTGTGAAAGTCATTCCATTACAAGAAGAAATTGCACCATCTTCAAAAAGGTTCTGCCCACAGACTAGATAAAACAAGATATTCCTTCGTTAACACGACATCTTGCTATGTGTTGTTGAGGATTAAATACATGACAAGGCAGTCCTAGGTGGTATATGTGAAAAAATTATCTTAGCAGATGGAAATGGGTGCATCAGTTCCTTTAGCAACTGCTTCAGTGCACCCAGCAAACTTGTTGCACACAGATAGCCCAAATATATTGCTCCACAAATTACCACCACAATATCAGGAGTGTTAAAATAAGCCATATTTCTACAAAGTGTATAAACACCTTGCAAACTTTCCTTGGCACATCACACCAAGTAGCCCTCCACTCTCTGCATTCCGACATTGTCTGAAATGTCACGCGTTTGCATACCACTGCAGATTAGTAACATAATGATCTCCCACTATCTACCCTCAGCACCTGATTGGCTAATTCCCCGAGTCCTATTTCCATGCCAGATATGCAGAGAAGCCCCAGATGTTGCATGTCCTGTCTGCGAACAGCCGCGCTGTCTGCGGAGTGCTTAGCACTGGGGCAGCCCTTCTACCCTTTCCACTTCACTCTCTGCACCATTCCCTCATTGGCTACTGTTAAGCAGTCACACAACCATCCACCAATCACATCCAAGAACTCTACATCTAACTCCATCATCACAGTTCAGCACTTTCGATGTACTGTTGATCACTCCAAGTACATTTGTGCTGTGATTGCAAAGGACCTACAGCAACAACTACTATAAAACTCTCCATTACGCCTGCTTGAAGATTCATGCACATCCACATGCATGAACATAAACTAAAGTTATGAATATTTTCTGCACAGTATATGTACAGCTCTTGTATAAATACATATAAACAGGGTAACTTCCACTTACCTGTATAACCTATAGAAAAGCTTACTGTCATTTCTCCCATCTGCTATGATCAAGTGTCACTTGCAAAACTGTCTGCTCTCCAACTTTGTTTACCCATATTACTAACTGTAATGTGCAAACTGTTATTCTCTTCATTCTGTCATTTGTGTAACCACTGCCACCTATTTATCCACATTTCAACCATAATAGCATTTAATGCATTATAGTGCATTGGATGTACATATAATTTCCTTTCTATACTTTGTGCATATTTTACATACAATCTATCATTTGAACTTCCTTTAGGAATGATTATAATAGTAATCAGACACAACACACACACCTATCTAACAAAGTGTCATTTCATGTTAAAAGATTGGAGAAATAACAGTATAATTATGGAAAAAGGCTTTCTAGTGTTTTATAAAATGACACGCAGCCAAGATGAGTACATGCATCTGTATTTATGCACACAGATAGCCAATATCATTTGAAAGGCTCCCAACTGAAACAACACCACTGCCTCTACAACTGTTCTTCCAAGTTACACAGCTCTCTCATTCCAGCTGTTTGCCCATTCCGTTCTAGATTTCACAACAGCATTCAACTATGCACAGGTGCAGTCATATCTATCACATCATCTACAACTATGTACAGTGTTGTAAAGCAAGACGTACAACATCTCCCCCTTCAGTCTGCAACACAAGCATCAGGTCCTTCCTTGCAACCCTTACTTTATTTCAGACTCTCCCATCTCCAAGCACCACAGAATCACCCAGTACTTGGTAATCACCTACTGAGTAATAAGCTTCGGATTTATTTTCCCTAAGCAGCCCACAATCAAAATGTTTGGTAGCATTGTAGAGTTATGCTGCGGTGGTTGTGGCCAGGGCCTAGAGTCTTGTGTGCATGACCTACGGCCTTCTGCCATGCACCCAAGACTTCAGGCCCTGGCCACAATCACTGCAGCATAACACACCCATAGAAACAAACACCTACCAAATGACCACAACCCGAAAACATAATACATCCACCTCAAAACTATATACTTCAATTAACATTCTAAAAAATAATTTACTAAAATAGCCAGTAGTGTGCCCAGTGTTTAGTATGTCTGCCGACAACCACGCTGAATGCGGACACCGCAAACACATCACAGCCTTCTCTCACCAAAATAAATACAGCATTTGACCCATCTTACTCCTCCACCCTCTCAAAGCACTCATGCACACCAACACACTCCCCAAAATTGTATTCATCCAATATGGCGGGCGCATCGGAACAATTTGACGCACCTTGCGCCTCATCCCAGACAAACACAACGCGTGTCTGCGGACATTACGCAAGCCGATTATCCAATCAGTGTCCTGTCCGCGGTGCGAACACGGAAGTGTCCGCTGAGCGGACATAGATATCACTAATTTGTTTGCCTTATGTTTGGTCGTTTAAATAAAAACTACTGGAAGGATTTACACCAAATTAACAAAAGCACGCTTTCAGGACCAATCCGCTGCTCCTGCCGCAAATTTGGTGAAAATCCATCCAGCGGTTTGGGCAGTAGATGTGACAGAAATCTTAGGACCCCCCCTATAACTTTGCCCCTCCTTCACCAAACATCACCAAACTTTGCAAAAAAATTGAGTGGGCCATATACTTCCAGGGGGAGCTAAGTTATAAGCCACCCACAAAGTGCTCTTCCTATGGTTTAGCAACTGAACCATAACTACACGGCCACTACTGTGGGCCGTGTAATATAATCTCTTTGCTTGGATGATTCGCTCATTTGTGCATGCAGTTCATCCAAGTAGAGAGTTAATGTTATTATAAGGCCCATGTGAACTTCAAGAAGTCTTTTTACCTCAACACTGCAACAGCATTGAATTAGTTTCATGTGGAACACTTTGGTGGTTTGGGTGTTCTCGCCATAGTTGAGGTTTCATTATCTTAATTAAACGGGCTCTTGGATGTACCGAACCACTTATGTGCCAATGCTCTTCATTGAGGGCGTCTTGGAGCTTATGGCTTTTTTTCTTGTTGATGGTCCTCTGTGAGGTAACATATGGGGAAACTCCTCTCGACTTGGTGAAAAATAGGAAGCAGGACTCTTAGCCAAAGTCTGAATGTCTTTCAGTTCCTAAACTAATCGAGATGGATCTTCGCTGGTGGTTTGACAGTTCAAGGCTCTTTCCAGGAGATTCCTTTTCTCAAGAAGAACAGGTGACTGTTGGTAGGGATTCATTCCTTGTGGGATAGGGAGCAGTTTTGGGTGATTAAGTTCATGACCTTGGGGGGATATGCTTTTTGCATATCTGTTGGAAATGGAGGTAATCTACTTGGCACTAAAGGCCTCCTGCCCTCTTCTCTGTAGTTTTAAGGTATTCATCTTAATGTTTGGCATTTGTACTGGTGCATCATTCACTACATAGCTCTTGTAGAGAAGCACCTAGCAAGGGAACTTGACATTAAAGCAGACACCCAGCAGGTGTAACGCTCCCCCACAAGTGTGAGATTATGTATTGTATGCTGGATCTCATCTTTGATATGTGAGGGAGGAGTATAGTCGACCTACTTGCAACCTATCCTTCGAAGGGACAAGGCATGGGTCCTTTGAGAAAAGCCTTTCAAGTCCTCTGGGATGTGTGAAAGATTTATATGGTAGCACCCTGTCCCTTGCTTACCAAGCTGTTAACCCAACTGTGACGCAGTGCGAAGGTGCATTGGATTATGGTGACCCAACAGGATATGGTACTCTAGTTTGTTCGAGATATCATCCCCTAAAAAGTCTGCATCAACCTCGGATGGCAGGATCAACTGTCTCAGAAGGAGAGTCTGATTCTTCCCCTATTGCCCCAACCAATGCATGTTTTATCAGCTTCAGCCCAAGTAAATGTATATTCATATTAAGACCTTTTGGAGAAAAATGTGGATATCCTAAGAAACCTCAATTTAGAGCTGCTCCTCCTCAGTGGACATCAATGTGGTTTTCTCAACACGTTGCCACAAAACGTTTTGAACCTATGGCTTCAACTGATTTGCAGTTCATAACCTGATTGCCTTTTTGGTGGCAGTTATCTCAGCTGGGTGATTGGGGAATTGTGGGGACACTATGCTGCAATAAACCTTTTCTGGTGTTCTGCAAAGACAAAGTAGGATTTCTCCATCATCCTTGCCTAAAGTGGTATCTGAGATGCACAACTATCTCGCCTGGTTGTTCTTACATTATCCAGAGTGATGCAGAGAGGTTCTTACATTTTCTGGGTGTCTGCAAAGCCCTCAAGGTCTATGGTGAACGTACAAAGGATTCCTAGTCACCTGTGACCTATGGTGGCCCATTAGTGGAGTTCCAAATCTTCATTGTCTGATGGATTGTCTACCCATTGAATAGGCTTCCTTCTCCTCAAAGAATGCATGCACATTTAGTGAAAGCCAAGGCTGCATCTGTGTTACAAAGTGGCTATGCATGCTGCTCCTTTGGACCATGACACTCCACCATTTGGAATGAAGTTTGGCACAGCTAATGTCCCAGAAAGCCTCATTTCAGAGGAATCCAGGTTAAACGATTTGAATCTCCAATCTGCTAGTGGTGTTGACCCATCACCGGAAATTGTTTGGCAAGCCAGACCCGGCAGACCATGCAGATGCATCTTATGGGCAGAATTATAGATTTTGTGGAATGGGGCAGTCCTGCTCCACCATTTGAGCAAGACGACCTGACCTATACTCTTCATAAAGGTCCACAGAAGGATCCCATTCTCCCATTTCATTTCGCACTTCATAAATTGGGGGGTTCCTAAAACAAGTCCAGCATTGAATAAGATCCTCACCAAGAAGTACAGGCCCTGAAGTAGCTACCCTAGCTATCTGTCGAAGCAGCCAACACCAGAGAGCCTGGTAGTTCAGGCAGCGACGGCTACTTCCAAACAGTCTGCTTTCACAACCATCCCATCAGACAGGGATGAAAAGCATTTTGACACTTGGGCTAGGAAGGTATTTTCTGCCGGGAGCATGGCTCTGAAGTCTGCAAACGCCACTTGTGCCTTAGCAAAGTTTACATTCACCTTGTGGAACTGTGTAGCTATGGCAGCTGATCATTTTCCCTGAGGGGGAGAAAGAAACAGCTCCTGAATATTGTAAGAGACGGTAAGGAGGCTATGTGTAAGTCTCTGCAATTGGGACTGGACTTGGCTGATCAAATCAGCAGATCCATGGTGGCAAGCATGGTAATACGCTGCTTGGCGTGGTTGAGGAAGTCAGGTTTTGCACCGGCCGTGCAATCCCGCCTCCTCAAAATGTCCTTTGATGGCACTTAGCTGTTTGGCAGCAATGCTGACAAAAGCCTAGAGAAGCTGCAGACCTCAAAGGTGGCAGCCAAATCCCTTGGTGCCACCATCAGACGGCCACAACCATCTCACCCCAGTGGATCATCTTGGTGGGGTAAGTCCTTTCACTTCTACTCCTCAGTTGGAAGAGCGAGAGGACTGGCTAGTCAAGGGGGCCAAAGATGATTCCCTTGTGGTGGATGAGTGAGAGGTGTAAAGTCTGCCCAAGCAGTGGCTACTTTTCTATCAGCCGCTGCTTCAACCACCTCAAAATCTCTGAGGCTTACCCACAAGACCCTGATGGAAGGCAAACTGTTGCTGCATCTGCAAGAATGGCAGGGTATTACTTCAGATGCGTGGGCATTGGAAACGGTAGCCCAGGGTTACCGCCTCTCCTTTCTAAAAAGTCCTCAGCACCATCCACCGGGGAGCCACTCATTCAAAGTTCTGGATCCGTTGTGCGTGCTGGAAATGTTGAGCCTGCTAGAGAAAGGTGCAATAGAACCAGTACCTGTAATGGAGAGGGACACATGGTGGTGCTCTCCCTATTTCCTAATCCCTAAAAAGGACTGAGGATTGAGACCCATCTTGGACTTGAAATGCTTGAACAAGTTCCTCGGGAAGGACGAGTTCAAGATGGTCACACTTTCTCAGATCTTTCAGGCCTTCGAGCTCCAGAATTGGATGGTGTCATTGGACCTTCAGGATGCTTACTTTCATGTGCCTATCCATCGCAAGTAACAGAGTACCTGAGGTTCGCCGTTGATGGTTCTCATGATCGGTTTTTAGTTCTGCCATTTGGGCTGACCTCTGCCTGAGGTTTTTTCCTCAAGCTGATGGCGGTGGTGGCAGCGAGTCTCGGGAGAAGGGGGATTCAAGTCTACCCCTACCTGGACCTGGACCTGGACCTTTGACAGATCAAGGCAAGTTCTCCCGAACAGACCCTGCAACATCTGAACATCACCTGCTAAGCTCTCCAGAGTTCTCACACAATTACAAGAAGTCCCACATGATACCATCTCAAAAGGCTCGAGTTCATCGGAGCAGTCCTGGATGCATCCTCTGGGTGGGTGGAGGGTGGAGGGGGTGGGAGCATCACCACCTGAGGTAAGGGCTCAACACATTCTGCAGAAGGTCACCGAATTCCAGAGAGCCCAGTGTCTTCTGGACGTCAACCTTTTGAGGTTGCTCAGCCTCGGAATCGTACAAAAATGTCGATCTGGGTATTGAGACGGCCGAAAATGCCAACTTTTTTTTGTAACCCCTCCCCCCCCTTTAAACCACAAATATATGTGGGGAGGTTTACAGTATAATAATATGAGGGGGGGGGGCTAGGGCGGGTCTTCCCAGCATATATATGTGGTGTAAAGGGTTAAAAAAAAGTCAGCATTTTTGGCCGTCGCAGTAATCACATAGATCCCTCAGCTTCATGGCATCCTGCATTTTCCTGGTGCCACAATTTCTCCTGAGAATGATATCCCTCCAATGGGCTCTCGGGACACAGTGGTCTCAATTCTCAGGCAGGATGACAAACCTCCTTCAGGTTCCAAGCAGGGTCGCACAGGATCTCCTGTGGTGGGCTTGCAAGGGCAATATTCGGAAGGAGAACCTGTTTTGGCAACCATTGCCAGAGATGATAGTTACGGTCGCCTCACTCACATGGTGGGGAGCCCACGCCAACGATCTGACGGTCAGCAGTCGTTGGACTAAATCAGAGCCCAAACTAAACATCAACCTTTTGGAGCTGAGGGCGATCAGACTAGCGCCGACGGCCTTTCTGCCCTCTGTACGGGGAAAGAATGTCCTGATAATGACAGACAACACAGTGGCCATGTACTACCTCAACAACACTTGTGTATGGGCGCGTTATAAATGCCATATCGTATCAACAAGAGAGGTGTAGGGTCACTAGCACTGTGCAGAGAGTCAGTGCAGCTCTGCTTCTGGGCAATTCAAGAAGGAATCTTCCTGGCAGCAGTTCACCTAACTGGAGAGGAGAACATGGTGGCTGACGTTCGGAGCAGGCAGAGCAGTCTCTCACGAGTGGGAACTAGCTCAGGAAGTCTTTCAAGAGATCTTCAAGCTTTGGGGAACCCCTCAAGTGGATCCGGTTGACACTGGTCACAAACAGAAGTACTAACTGTTCTGCTCCAGGGAATTTCCCCCAAGAGGAGCTCTAGGAGACGTGTTCATAGTGGACTGGGTTTTCATGATCCTAATTGCTCCAGATTGAGCCAGGAGGACGTGGAACCTGGACCTTCTGGACATGTCCATCTGCCCTCCAATGCGTCTTCCACAAAGAGAGGACCTTCTCTCGCAAGAGGATGGTGGGGTTCTCCATCCAGCGGTCAAGACACTCAAACTTCACACATGGTTTCTGGGAGGTTGAGCGATGAGGATTAGGACCTCCCGGATGACATGATGGAGATTTTGCTTTCAGCCGAAGGCCAGCAACAAATTCCTTATACTGCTGTTGTTGGAATAGATTCTGCAGCTGGTGTAGGGAAAAGGATGTGAATACTTTTCAGTGCAGTACACCTATGATGTTGTCTTTGTTGTGTCATTAAACAAAACGAAAATCATCATAGAAATATATTGCACGTATGTTCCCACATATTATTCTATTAAACAGATTAGACTATACATCTACCTCAAAACAAATAACAAGGAGATGAAGATCTAATCAAAAGGTCAAATATTTTACATATGAATTCTTAAGGTGTTGCAGTATTTCATACGACTTTAAACTCCACTTCATGGCCTGAGCTGTCCTCAATAGTCTCAGGTTCAAGTATAACCAATATGGACCAAACAATGGAAAAAATCTCTTTAGAGTAACCTACTCTCTAAGAGATCAACATAGGTGGTTTCATTAGAAGTATGTATTATTCAAATTGATTTTTTTACGTTTTTGTATAAAATATTTTACCTTTTGATTGGATCTTCATCTCCTTATTTGTTTTGAGGTAGATGTGTAGTCTTCTCTGTTTAATAGAATAATATATGGGTACATATGTGCAATATATTTCTATGATGATTTTCTTTTTGTTTAACGACATTTATCATATTCCCACTTGGAAGGAAAAATCATTCACCCTGTAGTGGGACATACTTGATTAGAATACTGGTTGGCTATGTTGTTACACTTAGCAAATCTTGGGCACCAGATTGGAACAATAAAAGATTTGGCAGCACTTTCAATTGTCCAAGGGCACATCAGAAGAGTTAACTTATTTGAAGATGCTGTTAATCATTCAATCTCTTAAAGGGCTCACTAACGTGTTCCCTCCTAAACCTTTTCAAGTACCGATTTGGGATCTCAATCTTGTGTTGACATGTCTGATGTGTGCTCACTTTCAGCCACTCCATTCATGTCCACTAAGACTACTACCTTTCTAAACCATTCTGTTAGTTGCGTTGCAGGCTTTATCTAGTAAGCCTCCATTTACCATTTTTTACAAGCACAGGTTGTCCTTAGGGTAAACCTTCATTTTTGCCAAAAATTAAATTGTTTTTTACGATTGATGCCCAAGAGTTTTGTGCACTTTATAATTGTTAAATAAATAAAATGTATCCCAGAACACTGTGCTATCTATATTCTATCCACCTCCTCATCCTAGCAAGAAAGAGGAAAGGCTTCACAGACTTAATCCCAGAAGGGCTTTAAGCTTTTACGTTTCATGAATGGCGAAAATATGTCCACGTGACCAGATTTTCATTGCATACTCTGGACACAAGCTGGGTCTTCCAGTTGCAAAACAAACTTTGTCCAGATGGATAATTCTTGCTGTTACAGAATGCTACAGATCGGCTGGGAAAAATCCCCCACATGGCCTGAGAGCTCATTCCACAAAGGGCATGGCAACATCATCTGCTCTGCAAAGAGGGGTGCCTATAAAAGACATTTGTGCGGCAGCCACTTGGTCTACCATTCACACAATTACTAAACATTACTGTCTGGATTTATCCTCTAGCAGGAAGGAGGATTTGGGAAAGCTGTCCTACATTCAAACCATGACAAATCTTAAGTCTAAACATTCTTACTGCCTCCCCCAAGACCTAACACTACTTTGGGAGACTTTCAAAAGATGAGGAATACGTAGGAGGACACAATCCATTCAAAGAACAAGTTACTTACTCCCTGGTAAAGTTCTTTCAACTCAAAGTTCCTCCCACGTAGTCCTCATGCCCCCCCCCCCAACCTACCCCGCTATAGAATTTCCAGGCATTACTTTATGCTCTTTAAAAGTCTGGTACTGTCTGGGACTCATTGATGCTAGTATTTCTGCAAGAGAAAGCCCTAAAAACAGAAGGGGCCCTAAAACAGAAGGGAAGCCAACGGGTGCTGTGTGTGCTAAATATACCAACGATGACATTGACTCCAAGATTGAAGCCCTTGAGGGACATAGTCAACCGCATCAATGCACTGCACCCTCTGCTGATTTTCTTTTTTTTTTTCAGAAGGCGCCGAAGCGCAAGGGACGATATCAGAAGATGAGGACTATGCGGGGGGGGGGACACATCCAGTCGAAAGAACGTTATTGGGGGTAAGTAACTTGTTCTGCTAGAGACACGCCCCTTTAAAAGAAAATCTGTAAAACATTTTGGGGTATTCCACATGGATTCTATGAGTACTCTGTGGATGCAAGGTGTAAACGTGAATGCTCAGTTTAATAAAGTAGTTATAAATTATTGGTTAAATGTTTGTGTTTTATGACCGTGTTGTCTGTTTTAGTCCCATCATCTTGCTGTGTATATTGCTTTATAATCTCGCATGAGTATGGAGAGAATGGGATGTAGGACTACAAAAAAGATACTCACCCGAATGTCTACTGTACTCCGAGACCGTAGCCTGCTTTCCCCACTAAAAGGTGTTCATCCGGTGTGTCCTCATGAAAGGACAGCTGCTCTTTCTCAAATGTGCCCTGGTATTGCTATTTTTTAACCTTTCCGCTGCACATCACACTCAGTCCTGTCCCATTTGCAGTGAAGACCTCCAATAAATATGGAGGAAAGGGGGAATATGGTCTAGGAATTCAGTAGTCTGCACAGTGTGAATCCTTTCATATTTTATGTGTAGGGTTCGAATAGCGTGTGTGGTTTCTCTTATGCATTTAAAGCTACCTGGTTACTGTAGCACGTTCCGTGTGTAGTTGCTCAAATACCTTTCAAAGCATTTATGTGTGAGGTTTTTACTGCTCTGAGGATGATTAAATGTGCGTCCTTTGGTGATATTTTTGCACTCTTTGTGGGGATTCTTTCTCCAAGATAATCGGTTTCTGTTAGTGTGCCTCATAAATTGAAGGTTAGTGTATTGGCAAAAACTTAATTTCGCTACTTAATTGTAGGATTTGCCACTGTCAAGAATTGAAAATTGTCTGGTAATAGTCATTACTCCTAGTACACCCGTCTCGTCCTAGTACAAACTGCAACAAAGTTCTCCACTTTAGCCTCACTGCTTACGCCCATATCAATGGCTGACCAGACCTAAAGCACTGTAGTCTATATCAGATCTTGAGGGGTGAGAGCAGGGGGGAGGGGGCACTTCCTTCCCTCTGGATAACGTATTCCCAAGTTTCTGCGAAAAAAACTCATATGAAGCAGACTGCCATACAGCACCCATGTACTTTCGACCTTTACTAATCAAAACAGCCTCTCGTATTGTTCCCCTAGTTCCCCCTCTTTATTTTCAGGGCCACAGGCAGCACAAGGCCAGCAATAGTGGCGGAAGGGCTCTATGCAAGACCACCACCACTACTACATTACATTAAACCAATGCAAGCTCTGTGCTTTACTGGCAGAAACCAATGAAGTTCTCTAAAATGTACTGGCATTTTTCTCTACTACATGTCCAGTGGAGTAGGAGTAATGAATATTACTGGGTGTAATCTGCCATTACCTTGTATCCTCCATTTATTTATTTTGCATTTTTAAAGCGCTCACAGCCCGCGGGCATCGAGGCGCTGTTACAGGGATTTTTTTAGTTGCGTAATTGTTTTTTTGTCTTAGTTGTGTATTTATAACGCGCTTAAAAGCCCAGAGGTTTCTAAGCGCGGACCCAGGGATCGAACCTGTGTTGCTTCGTGTCGTCTTGCTTCCAAGGTGCGCACGGTGCCGTTAAGCTATCCTCCTGGGACAGGTCTTGTCCATAGTCTTGTCTCAGTCCTTACTATTGAAGATGTTGAAAGCAGTGGCAATATAGTGCCTGTGCCCAGTTCTGCACCAGGACCCACATAACGAATGTGAGAGCAAGTATCTGGAGAGGGAGGTAGTCCCTGATACCTCCACCTTTGATTGAATGAGGAGAGATGAGAAGAGTCTCTGCAATTGGAAAGCGGGTCTAGAAAGGGACAGTCTTGGACTGGAGTGTTAATTCGGTGGCAGCATCACATTTGCAATTGTCAATTCAACAACTCAGAACCCAGCTACCATCTATCTGTATTACTTGCTATGGTTTTCTGCATTCCTAGTTCCTGCATTCCTGTCCTGAATTGGTATTGCCTGCCTCATTTACCTCTTGGGCTCTTAATGGCCAATAAGGGCTCTGTGTCCTCCCTTGTGCCTCTGTGTATTCATTTGTACATAGATTGGCTGTATCACATTTACTATCTGCAAGTCAACAAAAGAGAAGCCGGACCAGCTACCATCCATCTATATTACTTAAGGTCGATTCTCAAAGAAGAGCCCTCACTAGTGTAAGAAATTGAACCTTCACTTAAGAAGACTGAGGCCAACCATCCATCCAACAGCTCTGTCACAACTAACAGTTAAGACATGTCTATACACCACTGACAGTCATATACATTACCTGCTGTAGCAATGCGAGCCACGGATGGCCACCAGATGGCAACATGAAGCAGTCGTATTCGAGTAAAACATGCAGCATGTTCTTACCCAAATGCTGAAAGAATGTACTCTTTGTAGGCCACAAATGTAATTCTTGGCTCCTCCAAGAAAAAAAGAGAATTCTCATTTCTAGTTTTGTGTAGTTAACAGTAATATAGCATACAGACAATAGACCTGTCACAACTCTGCTAGTTAGGAACTTTACCTCTGACTGCCGTGGCACGGAATTGTTCAAGCTTGGTGTGCAAGGGATGATGCAAGACTGTATCATTTGAGTGTTCTAACTTTTATTCAATTTGCTTTATTTTTGTATCGAGGGTTGTTTGCAGTGGTTGGTTTTCAGTATACTCCCTCCAGTCCCAAACATATACCTCTGATATACACCTTAAATGCCTTCTATAATGCCACGGGTGAAACTGACTCTGTATTAAGTGCAAGGAATGACGAGATGTACGACTCCATCTCTGTCCAAAGGCCAAATCCACAAGGACCCCTGACTTAAGCTGGAACGGGGCCTTTGGAAAGACCTCAAGGAGTGAGATGGACCGTTTTGGTGGGGAGTGGTCTGAGTGTTCTAGGGAGCAACCCACAACCATTGCTGGCGTGTAGCATTGGAGAGGACACCAATATCCAGGCTATCCTGTGTGATGTGGTCGATCGTGGACCTCCTCACGCTCGTACTCGCGCGCCGTCCTCTCGCTCATGCACACCAGAAAGGAGAGTCGGCACACGAAGCTGGGGTGCAACACGTCTTTATTCCTAAAGACCCTGCATCAGACTAACCCCTGGGCGGTAACCCCGCCCCTCACCATACGCGGGTCGCAGCCCGCAGATCAAACATAAACAGAGGACTGTCGTCCATAGATAAGGAAGTGAGGACATCACATCCTGGAATACATACCATGTAATAACCTGCAAAATCCACGAACCTTGATGCAGTGTGTGCCAGCGATTGATCAGTTTGAAGAAGTACATTAGCTTTTTGATTTCTAATGTGGCCATGGATAAGCCCCTGTGTTCTGTTACTTGATCTGTCCCTATATGTATCCAAAATTGTAATTATAATCCCCCCACCCATACCATATGTGTATCCAGATATTTCAGACATCTGTCCAGTAGATTGGAGAAAAACTGTGGGTCATCTATGTTTGGGGCATATACGTTAACAAATGTTACCCATCTATTTTCCAGCAGTCCTGACACAATGACAATCCTCCCCTATTGATCGATCTCTATTGCTGCGACTTTGAATGAGAGCCATCTGTGGATCAGGGCGACTACACCTTTCGAGTCGGACGAATAGTGTAAAATCAATGCAGGCCCCATATTTTGGCAAACAGGTTGCTCTGATCTTGTAAGTGTGACGCTGCAGCATTACAGTCTTCACCCCTTGGCGCGCACAATATGCTTGTACTTTCCTAATCTTAATCACATTATAAAGCCCTCCTACGTTCCAGCTACCGTTCATCATAACCCTATTTTGATTGTCATCCATAATAATAATAATAATAATAAAAATAATGTGCATTTATATAGCGCTACTAACCCTCGGGCATCTAAGTGCTGCTTATTACCCACGGTGTGTGGTGCTCATTTATGGAACTCGGAAGGATGAAAGGCTGAGTTTGGCCCTGCCGGGATTCAAAACCTGCGTCAGCAGGCTCTGCACGGGTGTCAGTGAGCGCTCTACTCGCTGCGCTATCTAACCAGATTATAGGTCCAGCTCTAGATCTTGCCATTTAAAGCTATAACGGTCTACGTTGGAGACCTCTGTAACTGTTCTTGTTGTGCTGTGAGGATACTCCCCAACAAAAGTACCCCCCACCCTCACTGCCAAACTACAACTTGCAGTGCAAAATAAAGTTGCATTCCACAACATTTTACCAGTGAATAGGCCGGGGTAAGGGCCCGAAATCTGACTAAGATTGGCTGTGGCCAACTACACCAAGAACACCAGAATACCTACCACGTGCCTATTTGGCAGCTATTGACCAAAGAGCCAGGACTAATCATCAGAAGAGATGAACTCGCAATGGATGACTGAACCGTTACATTCTTAAAAACATAGACGCATTACTTGCAAACATAAAGTATGGCGGTGAGCCACCACTTACCAGTTTCCTGAGTCCGATGCTGATGGGTGGGGTGTCTAAGAATGTATACTAGTCTTCCAGCCTTAGAAAAAAAAAATTCTTGTTTCCATGGAGTATTCAGAGCTTTGATGGAAAGAGCATAGCATATTTCAAGCATTTGTCATGTAGCCTTTGTTTTACTGCCAAGAAGTATTGCCAGGGTTTTTGTGTATTCACTATGAAGTCAAGATAAAGTGAGATCCTTGTATCCTGGTAGCAAAGTTCTCCTAGCTCTCTCGCCCTCCAGAGGATTGTGTGCCTTTCTCTGTCCCTGTTATTGAGCAGGCATACAATTACCGGCCTCTGATTCTGGCTTGGCTTTGGAGTAGGGCTTAAGAATCTGTGGGCATGCTCCACTAGAATTTGTGGAGACACTGGGGGAATCCTGCAGGACAGTTTTGATGAAGGATTCTAGAAATTACTCTATGTTCGTAGTGGCAGAATGTTCCGGGAGGTCCCATATTCGCAGGTTATTACGCCTAGTTCGTTTCCCCAGGTGCTCATTTTTAGATTGTACTGCCTTCACGTTGCATTGTAGCCTATGGACTGTATATGTCAGGGTTGTAATGTTATTCTTTAGGGTACTGATGCGATTTTTAGCCGCAGTCACTTGGTCACTCTCTTTTTCTATTCGTTGTTGGATGGTCTTCACTTCAAACACCAGATTATCGAGTTTACAATGAATCAACTCAAAGCCAGATTTCATTTGCACCAGTATCATGGAAATCTGTGGAGGAAAGGCCTGTGGCGATGGCTCCACCTTCTTCGTCCCAGGGAGCGGGAGTTGAGGACGACTCAGCTCCCTCTGCCCGTAGAGTGTCTGCAGTGTGCACTGCACATTTTCTGGAGTTATCCATTGAACGGGTTCTCTTTGAAAATGACAATTGGCTCTGGTGTTTGCCCGCTTTACCCATGTAATGAGTCTCCTCATCAATCTACCCTGCCTCCTCTATGGGTATCTTCGAGACTCGCACAGCAGCCGGGGAGAGGCCTAAGAGATCTCAAGCCACTATTACCCCTCAGGCCTCAGTTCAATACCTGCTGCGTTGATCCAGTTCCAGCAGAAAGGTCCTTGACCACCTACCTGGTGTCTTCCATATGTCCGACATGATGTGCAGTATTAGTAGGCATTCTACCCTTGCAGTAGCCTTCCCTTGCAGTTTCTCCCCTGCGTGCCTCAACGTCTCAGCACCTGGGTTCCAGACCGCATCCACTGCAATCAATTCATCCTAGCTGCTTTTCCCTCTTTGTCAGGCATGAATCGGCACTGGCCACTGAAGTGCTGGGCCCAGCTCTGTGCATCAAACGGTAGCTCTCACCTCAATTCCGTTGTCACTGCTCCACCCAACAGGGCTTGTAGGGCGGTATCCGGCTTTTATACAAGCAGTTGTGTAGCTTGATCTCTGCACCCTCTGCAGTGCCCTGGGTATTTTGGGTGCCGCCTGATGACTCCCTCATTACAAGTCACACGATCAGTGTATGCAGCTGGCTACATATCACCAAGGCTGCAGGGCGGCAGATCCCTCCTTATCAGACTTCGGGACTGGGAAATGCCAGCAGGTAGGGTAGTGGAAACATTCAAATCCATCCTGGCTCTGCTCCCTTCACTGTAGCTTCACGGCAAGCCGCTATCTTTCTTTGTGGCTCCCTACTGGCATCTAGTTATTGGAATAGTCTAGAAGCACAATTCTGGAAAAGGGTATTGAACCTCCCGAACTCAACTCCTACTGCTCTCCTTCGTTTTGAGTTGGGTAACTTATCTATACATATACAAGTAGTATGGAAAAGTTGTTGCCTTTTCGAATGTTTATATTGGATCTAGCCAATAAAAATGTGCTCACAGTGTTGGCAAATTACTTACTACGATCTGAGCATTCTTTCCCGTCGAAATGGAGAGCGGCTGTTATGTCAGATATGAGTGATGCTAACATCTCGCTCGATAAGTTGCTAGACAATCCTACTAAAGCTAAGCTTAAATTGCACCAATTATATTGGAATATTACACAATAAAGATGTGTGCAACTGAAAAATTTTGACAGGGCATTCTTCGGACACACAAAATTTCGACAGGCTGCTGATTACTTACTGAAATGTCCTTCTTTCAATTTAAGAAATCAGATACTATGGTTTCGTCTGAATCTATGGCCAACTAATCAGATATTATTAAGAGGTATTATTCAAGTGGAAAATTCGAATTGTCGTTTCTGTAAACAACCAGAATGCAAAGAAACGTTAAGACACATCTTAAGTGATTGTGTCGTTTTGAGAAAACAGAAGTGGTCATCAAAAAATTAACACGACATCACCACATTATTCGGTCGAATGATGAACTGTGGTACGAGCTATTTGCTACATCAAAAATTGCAGTAAGAATAGCAACGATGCAATTCTTAAACACAGTTTTTTATACTATGTGTTTTGCGAATTAGCTGCCCTAAGGTTACGGTCTAAACACTAATCGATTGAAATTAAGACACTATAAAATGTTCAGAATGAGATACAGCTTGTGTGGATGTATTGGTCCGAATGAGAATGGTGTACACTCTATTTGATTTGACAGAACATTAATGAACATGCATCTTATATACATTTTAGTGTTGTAATGTGTTGCGACTATATATACACGATCATTTTAGATTTAGTTTTTCGAATTAATTTTTTCTTTTGTCCTTTTCTTTTGTTTGTGTTTTGGTTTCTATTTTTAACTATCTATACATTGATTTTATTGCTACTTCAACATTATTGATTGTATTTTTTTTCTTCCTTGTACTTTTTCTCTTTTTTTTATATGATTGTATTTACACAATGTTTGTTTTGAAAGATTAATTAACCAACCAAAATAAATTACATTAATTTGTGGCTCCCTAGTTCCCCCGTGATGCCTGCATAATTACTGGACGTTAGCAACTGTCACCAGATATGATCCCAATTCAACCCTTGCTTGCACAAATCTGTGATTCCAGAAAAATGCATTAAAATTACTGTAATGTACCTGCAAGATAACCTGGCAACATACTCCAGAAACTCTCTCGCACTTGGACGCACGTAGATCTCTTGATGCATGCATGCATGAAACCATATTTCAAAGGATTACAATGTTCAGAATAACGTGGCAATTACTGTGCTTTCATTTCTGTACAGAAACTGCTAGAGTTAGCATTGGCTCCTCCCAAAGTACCTGCCAGAGATTGTAACTAATCGCACCTGTGACTGGTTGTGTGCAGCTAAATTATGTCTCCATCCTGGCTTCCCTCCGTGCTTGCACTGCTTTGCAGCTGCCATGCCCTGACATTCCTTATTCGTGAATTTGAATTCTGAAATTCTTGCAGCTGGAAACCATTTTAAATTGCTCTCTACTTTGCTGATCGTTCTGCCTTGTGTCTGGCCAGTGATTGTCTACTGCTCCTGTGCTGCCTTGCTCTACTTCTCCAACCCTGCCTTGGAGGTACTGTCCTTCTCCCTCTGCCTCCAGCCATTCGCTTTGCTCTTTTCCCCTTGTGCTGTGTCCTGAATCTTGTGCTGTCTCCATGACACCTCTAACTCCTGTTCTCTGTACTCTGTCTATGCAGTTTCAGCATCTGCTCCTTCTGCGTCATTCCTGAATACTCCCGTTACTGTTCCTTTTACTGTGTTTGTGCAGTATTCCCCCCATGCTCCCATTTCTACCCTTTTCCTGCTTTCTCAGATCTAAATAGTTAAAGCTGTATACTAGCTCTGTTTTGCTGGCTGCTTTTCATTTTCTCTACTCTTAGTTCTAGTTGATGCCTGGGCCCCTGTTTTCTACAGCTCATGTGTTTCCGGTCCTTTTATCCAGCTTAACATACCATACCTTGTTCTAGTCCCTTGCTACAGTCACCAAGTCACTGTGCATTGCTCCCGTTTTCCTCAATCCTAGTGCCTGTCCTGAATGCTTGTTGCCTTCTTTGTTTCACTCTTGGGCTCTATCAGTCCATTAAGTGTTCTATGGTGTCCTCATGTGTGCCTCTTTCTGTTCCTTTGTACAGAGACTGGCTAGTGCACTGTTTCTACACCTTCCTTTGTCTTCTCTTCACTGTAGTCCATAGTGTTTCTATGTAACAGTGTGTTGTTTGCTGTTCTTCATAAGTCATCCACTGTGTGTTCCGGCTGGACCCATATAGGCTTATCTCGTATAAGTACACTACCTACTTGTTTCTGCCTTGGCGGCCAGCCACATAAGCCATTCTTGCTGCCCCACTTCTACAGGGTTGCAGGGTGATATTCTGCACATATGCAATGAACTTCCCTTATTTCCATGGGTAGTCTCAAGCCTGACCTACTGTACATCCCGACTGGGATTCCA